>NC_081314.1:94840438-104840438 GCF_026419965.1 Kogia breviceps
GAGGGTCCCCCTCAGAGGAGAACCAACTCTAGACTCTGGTCTATAGACAGCACTGCCAGGTTTCGGCAGGTGACAGTAGTTCATAGTCCTTATATTTGCTGACACAGCTTTGAAGCCTCATACCTAGCTCAGAGCTCTTGGGCAGGGCTTGGCATGGAAGAGACAAAATGATAATAATGGAGGTTGATCACAGAGGAGTACATCAGTGAATGTGACATCCGTGAGGATTATGCTTGGGGGTGACAAACTGAGAAAAATTGAACATTGAAACTAGCAGTTGTCAGAATTCTTTTCCCCAAGCCCCATATGCTCCTGTTTAGTTTTATAATAAATATCAATTACCCAGTAGGAGAGGAGAGAGGCAACATCCTTCACCAGACATCTGGCTTTGGAAACACTTTGCTGAGAACACAACCTGTGAAACCGAAGCTGTACAGCTTCATTCTCTGCTGGTCTCAGGCAGTCTTGCATCCAGAGAAAGAAATCCCTTTGCAATTTTATTTTATGGTCATATATACAGCATTGCATAAAACTTTTTGGCTGCATAACTTTCTGGACCTCCATCTTTTTTTTTTTTTTTTTTTTTCCCCGCGATACGCGGGCTCTCACTGTTGTGGCCTCTCCCGCTGCGGCACACAGGCTCCGGACGCGCAGGCTCAGCGGCCATGGCTCACGGGCCCAGCCGCTCCGCGGCATGTGGGATCTTCCCAGACCGGGGCACAAACCCGTGTCCCCTGCATCGGCAGGCGGACTCTCAACCACTGCGCCACCAGGGAAGCCCCTGGACCTCCATCTTTTATGACCAATGATCCCACTGAAATGTGAAATGTACCTAAAATTAGCAAAGGCCACGCATTTTATCCCACCTCTCAGATTTCATTTGGGCTTGAAGAAGTGGGACAACATCGTATAAATTGCAATGAGGAGGAAGAGAGACCTGGGTTTATACCCAGCTCTATGCCTACAAGGTCACTCATTTGTGACCCAAGGTAAGCCACAACAATTGTCTCAGTCTTCGACTGAGTTGTCTTTTGAACAATGGGGTAGCATTTGATCATCTCCAAGGGCCCTGGTATTTCTAACCCTCTGGTGCTGAACTCAGGCTGACATCTGGTGCTGAACTCGGGCTGACGTCTGAAACAGACTCAGGGGCCTCATCCTCAAGTTTTCATTCCTATAATGATACATGGATCACTAGGGGGTGGAGTGTTGGGAAGATATCTTGGAAATTTCCCCAAACAGACTTCAGAGGAAACAGTTAACAGAGGTCTTTGTACCATTTCTGCTCAGTATTGCTAAAATTTTTCTCATTTGGCTGGACAAGAAATAAAAGTTTTGAGAATATCTTCAAAAATAGTAGGGAGCCCTCCCTTTACTGTACCCCTGGAGGTCCCAGAGATAAGAAAGCTCTGAAGGAGACAAGAGAATGTGGCTGGGCACTCCCTCCTGCAGCACCCCTAGGAAAGAGGATCCAAGGACTCTGCTGACAGCCAGCGAGGGTCTGTTCTGAGCCATCCACAGATAATTTGGAGGAATCGTGCTCTTTCAATGAGGAAAAGCTGCACACACACAAAAAATACTCACTCTAACTTGCTGATCCATTGTAGACCACCATTGTCTCTTCTTACCAGACAATTTTCCAAAACATAAACTGTACCATGACTGTCATGAAGCTTCCATATAAAAACATCTGAGGTAATATTTTCAAGCTCCTTGGAAGCTATTGACAACCATAGCCAGCCTATGAATTCCTTTTTTTAAACATCTTTATTGGAGTATAATTGCTTACAATGTTGTGTTAGTTTCTGCTTTATAACAAAGTGAATCAGCTGTACATATACATATGTCCCCGTATCCCCTCCCTCTTGCGTCTCCCTCCCACCCTCCCTATCTCACCCCTCTAGGTGGTCACAAAGCACCAAGCTGATCTCCCTGTGCTATGCGGCTGCTTCCCACTAGCTATCTATATGACATTTGGCAATGTATATATGTCAATGCTACTCTCTCACTTTGTTCCCAGCTTACACTTTCCCCTCCCTGTGTCCTCAAGTCCATTCTCTATGTCTGCATCTTTATTCCTGTCCTGCCCCTAGGTTCATCAGAACCTTCTGGTTTTTTTTAGATTCCACATATATATGTGTGTTAGCGTACGGTATTTGTTTCTCTCTTTCTGGCTTACTTCACTCTATATGACAGACTCTAGGTCCATCCACCTCACTACAATTAACTCAGTTTCATTTCTTTTTATGGCTAAGTAATATTCCATTGTATATATGTGCCACATCTTCTTTATCCATTCATCTGTTGATGGACACTTAGGTTGCTTCCATGTCCTGGCTATTGTACATAGAGCTTCAATGAACATTGTGCTGCATGTCTCTTTTTGAATTATGGTTTTATCAGGGTATATGACCAGTAGCGGGATTGCTGGGTCATATGGTAGTTCTCTTTTCAGTTTTTTAAGGAACTTCCATACTGTTCTCCATAGTGGCTGTATCAATTTACATTTCCACCAACAGTGCAATAGGGTTCTCCTTTCTCTACAACCTCTCCAGCATTTATTGTTTGTAGATTTTTTGATGATAGCCATTCTCACTGGTGTGAGGTGATACCTCATTGTGGTTTTGATTTGCATTTCTCTAATGATTAGTGATGTTGAGCATCCTTTCGTGTGTTTGTTGGCAATCTGTATATCTTCTTTGGGAAAATGTCTATTTAGGTCTTCTGCCCATTTTTTTTTTCATCTTTTTATTATTTTTATTTTTTTTATTTTTATTTTTTATTTTTACAGTATTTCTTTTTTTTTTTTAACATCTTTATTGGAGTATAATTGTTTTACAATAGTGTGTTAGTTTTCCCTCTACAACAAACTAAATCAGTTATACATACACACATGCTCCCACATCTCCTCCCTCTTGCATCACCCTCTCTCCCACACTCCCTATCCCACCCCCCCAGGCGGTCACAAAGCACAGAGGTGATCTCCCTGTGCTATGCAGCAGCTTCCCACCAGCTATCTAATTTACATTTGATAGTGTATATATGTCCCTGCCACTCCCCCACTTCGTCACAGCCCACCCCTCCCCCTCCCCATATCCTCAAGTCCATGCTCGAGTAAGTCTGTGTTTTATTCCCGTCCTACCACTAATCTCTTCATGACATTTTTTTTCCCTTAGAGTCCATATATATGTGTTAGCATACGGTATTTGTTTTTCTCCTTCTGACTTACTTCACTCTGTATGACAGACTCCAGGTCCATCCACCTCATTATAAATAACTCAGTTTCATTTCTTTTTATGGCTGAGTAATATTCCATTGTATATATGTGCCACATCTTCTTTATCCATTCATCTGTTGATGGACACTTAGGTTGCTTCCATGTCCTGGCTATTGTAAATAGAGCTGCAATGAACATTTTGGTACATGAGTCTTTTTGAATTATGGTTTTCTCAGGGTATATTCCCAGTAATGGGATTGCTGGGTCGTATGGTAGTTCTATTTGTAGTTTTTTAAGGAACCTCCATACTGTTCTCCATAGCGGCTGTATCAATTTACATTCCCACCAGCAGTGCAAGAGGGTTCCCTTTTCTCCACACCCTCTCCAGCATTTATTGTTTCTAGAGTTTTTGATGATGGCCAATCTGACCGGTGTGAGATGATATCTCATTGTAGTTTTGATTTGCATTTCTCTAATGATTAATGAAGTTGAGCATTCTTTCATGTGTTTGTTAGCAATCTGTATATCTTCTTTGGAGAAATGTCTATTTAGTTCTTCTGCCCATTTTTGGATTGGGTTGTTTGTTTTTTTGTTATTGAGCTGCATGAGTTGCTTATAAATTTTGGAAATTAATCCTTTGTCAGTTGCTTCATTTGCAAATATTTTCTCCCATTCTGAGGGTTGTCTTTTGGTCTTGTTTATGGTATCCTTTGCTGTGCAAAAGCTTTTAAGTTTCATTAGGTCCCATTTGTTTATTTGTGTTTTTATTTCCATTTCTCTAGGAGATGGGTCAAAAAGGATCTTGCTGTGATTTATGTCGTATAGTGTTCTGCCTATGTTTTCCTCTAAGAGTTTGATAGTGTCTGGCCTTACATTTAGGTCTTTAACCCATTTTGAGTTTATTTTTGTGTGTGGTGTTAGGGATTGTTCTAATTTCATACTTTTACATGTAGCTGTCCAGTTTTCCCAGCACCACTTATTGAAGAGGCTGTCTTTTCTCCACTGTATATCCTTCCCTCCTTTATCAAAGATAAGGTGACCATATGTGTGTGGGTTTATCTCTGGGCTCTCTGTCCTGTTCCATTGATCTATATTTCTGTTTTTGTGCCAGTACCATATTGTCTTGATTACTGTAGCCTTGTAGTAGAGTCTGAAGTCAGGGAGCCTAATTTCTCCAGCTCCATTTCTCGTTCTCAAGATTGCTTTGGCTATTCGGGGTCTTTTGTGTTTCCATACAAATTGTGAAATTTTTTGTTCTAGTTCTGTAAAAAATGCCAGTGGTAATTGGATAGGGATTGCATTGAATCGGTAGATTGCTTTGGGTAGTATAGTCATTTTCACAATGTTGATTCTTCCAATCCAAGAACATGGTATATTTCTCCACCTATTTGTATCATCTTTAATTTCTTTCATCAGTGTCTTACAGTTTTCTGCATACAAGTCTTTTGTCTCCTTAGGTAGGTTTATTCCTAGATATTTTATTCTTTTTGTTGCAATGGTAAATGGGAGTGTTTTCTTAATTTCACTCTCAGATTTTTCATCATTAGTGTATAAGAATGCCAGAGATTTCTGTCCATTAATTTTGTATCCTGCAACTTTACCAAATTCATTGATTAGCTCTAGTAGTTTTATGGTAGCATCCTTAGGATTCTCTATGTATAGTATCATGTCATCTGCAAACAGTGACAGCTTTACTTCTTCTTTTCCTATTTGGATTCCTTTTATTTATTTTTCTTCTCTGATTGCTGTGGCTAGAACTTCCAAAACTATGTTGAATAAGAGTGGTGAGAGTGGGCAACCTTGTCTTGTTCCTGATCTTAGTGGAAATGGTTTCAGTTTTTCACCATTGAGAACGATGCTAGCTGTGGGTTTGTCATATATGGCCTTTATTATGTTGAGGGAAGTTCCCTGTATGCCTACTTTCTGCAAGGTTTTTATCATAAATGAGTGTTGAATTTTGTCAAAAGCTTTCTCTGCATCTATTGAGATGATCATATGGTTTTTCTCCTTCAGTTTGTTGATATGGTGTATCACATTGATTGATTTGCGTATATTGAAGAATCCTTGCATTCCTGGAATAAACCCCACTTGATCATGGTGTATGATCCTTTTAATGTGCTGTTGGATTCTGTTTGCTAATATTTTGTTGAGGATTTTTGCATCTATGTTCATCAGTGATATTGGCCTGTAGTTTTCTTTCTTTGTGACGTCTTTGTCTGGTTTTGGTATCAGGGTGATGTTGGCCTCATAGAATGAGTTTGGGAGTGTTCCTCCCTCTGCTATCTGTTGGAAGAGTTTGAGAAGGATAGGTGTTAGCTCTTCTCTAAATGTTTGATAGAATTCGCCTGTGAAGCCATCGGGTCCTGGGCTTTTGTTTGCTGGAAGATTTTTAATCACAGTTTCAATTTCAGTGCTTGTGATTGGTCTGTTCATATTTTCTATTTCTTCCTGGTTCAGTCTCGGCAGGTTGTGCATTTCTAAGAATTTGTCCATTTCTTCCAGGTTGTCCATTTTATTGGCATACAGTTGCTTGTAGTAATCTCTAATAATCTTTTGTATTTCTACAGTATCAGTTGTTATATCTCCTTTTTCATTTCTAATTCTATTGATTTGAGTCTTCTCCCTTTTATTCTTGATGAGTCTGGCTAATGGTTTATCAATTTTATTTATCTTCTCAAAGAACCAGCTTTTAATTTTATTGATCTTTGCTATTGTTTCCTTCACTTCTTTTTCATTTATTTCTGATATGATCTTTATGATTTCTTTCCTTCTGCTAAATTTGGGGGTTTTTTGTTCTTCTTTCTCTAATTGCTTTAAGTGCAAAGTTAGGTTGTTTATTCGAGATGTTTCCTGTTTCTTAAGGTATGATTGTATTGCTATAAACTTGCCTCTTAGAACTGCTTTTGCTGTATCCCATAGGTTTTGGGTCGTTGTGTCTCCATTGTCATTTGTTTCTAAGTATTTTTTGATTTCCTCTTTGATTTCTTCAGTGATCACTTCGTTATTAAGTAGTGTATTGTTTAGCCTCCATGTGTTTGTATTTTTTACAGATCTTTTCCTATAATTGATATCTAGTCTCATAGCGTTGTGGTCGGAAAAGATACTTGATACGATTTCAATTTTCTTAAATTTGCCAAGGCTAGATTTGTGACCCAATATATGATCAATCCTGGAGAATGTTCCATGAGCACTTGAGAAAAATGTGTATTCTGTTGTTTTTGGATGGAATGTCCTATAAATATCAATTAAGTCCATCTTGTGTAATGTATCATTTAAAGCTTGTGTTTCCTTATTTATTTTCATTTTGGATGATCTGTCCATTGGTGAAAGTGGGGTGTTAAAGTCCCCCATTATAATTGTGTTACTGTCGAT
This sequence comes from Kogia breviceps, assembly GCF_026419965.1. Taxonomy (NCBI): domain Eukaryota; kingdom Metazoa; phylum Chordata; class Mammalia; order Artiodactyla; family Physeteridae; genus Kogia; species Kogia breviceps. Next base: position 94,847,028 of record NC_081314.1, read on the forward strand.
TTCCCCTTTTAAGGCTGTTAGTATTTGCCTTATGTATTGAGGTGCTCCTATGTTGGGTGCATAAATATTTACAATTGTTATATCTTCTTCATGGATCGATCCCTTGATCATTATGTAGTGTCCTTCTTTGTCTCTTGTAATAGTCTTTATTTTAAAGTCTATTTTGTCTGATATGAGAATTGCTACTCCAGCTTTCTTCTGATTTCCATTTGCATGGAATATCTTTTTCCATCCCCTTACTTTCAGTCTGTATGTGTCCCTAGGTCTGAAGTGGGTCTCTTGTAGACAGCATATATATGGGTCTTGTTTTTGTATCCATTCAGCCAGTCTGTGTCTTTTGGTGGGAGCATTTAATCCATTTACATTTAAGGTAATTATCGATATGTATGTTCCTATTACCGTTTACTTGTTTCGGGTTGTTCTTGTAGGTCTTTTCCTTCTCTTGTGTTTCTTGCCTAGAGAAGTTCCTTTAGGATTTGTTGTAGAGCTGGTTTGGTGGTGCTGAACTCTCTCAGTTTTTGCTTGTCTGTAAAGGTTTTAATTTCTCCATCAAATCTGAATGAGATCCTTGCTGGGTAGAGTAATCTTGGTTGTAGGTTTTTTTCCTTCATCACTTTAAATATGTCCTGCCACTCCCTTCTGGCTTGTAGAGTTTCTGCTGAAAGATCAGATGTTAGCCTTATGGGGATTCCCTTGTGTGTTATTTGTTGTTTTTCCCTTGCTGCTTTTAATATGTTTTCTTTGTATTTAATTTTTGACAGTTTGATTATTATGTGTCTTGGCATGTTTCTCTTTGGGTTTATCCTGTATGGAACTCTCTGTGCTTCCTGGATTTGATTGACTATTTCCTTTCCTATATTAGGGAAGTTTTCAACTATAATCTCTTCAAATATTTTCTCAGTCCCTTTCTTTTTCTCTTCTTCTTCTGGGACCCCTATAATTCGAATGTTGGTGCGTTTAATGTTGTCCCAGAGGTCTCTGAGACTGTCCTCAGTTCTTTTCATTCTTTTTTCTTTCTTCTGCTCTGCAGTAGTTATTTCCACTATTTTATCTTCCAGGTCACTTATCCGTCCTTCTGCCTCAGTTATTCTGCTATTGATCCCATCTAGAGTATTTTTAATTTCATTTATTGTGTTGCTCATCGTTGCTTGCTTCCTCTTTATTTCTTCTAGGTCCCTGTTAACTGTTTCTTGCAAATTGTCTATTCTATTTCCAAGATTTTGCATCATCTTCACCATCATTATTCTAAATTCTCTTTCAGGTAGATTGGCTATTACCTCTTCATCTGTTAGGTCTGGTGTGTTTTTATCTTGCTCCTTCATCTGTTGTGTGTTTTTCTGTCTTCTCATTTCGCTTATCTTACTGTGTTTGAGGTCTCCTTTTTGCACGCTGCAGGTTCGTAGTTCCTGTTGTTTTTGGTGGCTGTCCCCAGTGGCTAAGGTTGGTTCAGTGGGTTGAGTAGGTTCCCTGGTTGGGGGGACTAGTGCCTCTGTTCTGGTGGATGAGGCTGGATCTTGTCTTTCTGGTGGGCAGGTCCATGTCTGGTGGTGTGTTTGGGGATGTTGGTAACCTTATTATGATTTTAGGCAGCCTCTCTGCTAATGGATGGGGTTGTAGACCTGTCTTACTCTTTGTTGGGGATAGGGTGTCCAGCACTGTTCGTTGCTGGTCCTTGAGTGAAGCTGAGTCTTGGTGTTGAGATGGAGGTCTCTGGGAGATTTTCGCCGTCTGATATTACGTGGAGCTCGGAGGTCTCTTGTGGACTAGTGTCTTGAGGTTGGTTCTCCCACCTCAGGGACACCGCCCTGGTTGCCTGGCTGGGGTGCCAAGAACCTTTAATCCACACGGCTCAAAATAAAAGGTAGAATAAATATAGAGGAAAGAAAAGGAAGGAAGGAGGGAGGGAGGGAAGGAAGGAAGAAAAGAAGGAAGAAATGAAGGAAGGAAGCAAGAAAGCAAGGAAGGAAGGTGCAGAGGAAGAAAGGGAGGAAGGAAGAGAGGAAGGGAGGAAAGACAGGGGGAAGGAAGGAAGAAAGGAGGGAAGGAGGGAAGAAAGGAAAGAAGAAAGGAAGAAAGGGAGAAGACAGAGTAGTATAAAGTATAGTTATTAAAATAAAAAATAATTATTAAGAAGAAAAATTTCCTTTAAAAAAAAAACCAAAAACAAACAAACAAACAAAAAAAAACAGAAAAATGGGTCGGTCTAACCCTAGGACAAATGGTGCAAGCAAAGCTATACAGACAAAATCTCACACAGCAGCACACACATACACACCCACAAAAAGAAAAAAAAGGGGGAATATAATAGTATATCTTGCTCCCAAAGTCCACCTCCTCAACTTGGGATGATTCGTTGTCTATTCAGGTTTTCAACAGATGCAGAGCACTTCAAGTTGATTGTGGAGCTTTAATCCGCCGCTTCTGAGGCTGCTGGGAGAGACCTCCCCCTCTCCTCTCTGTTCGCACAGCTCCTGGGGTTCAGCTTTGGACTTGGTCCCGCCTCTGCGTGTAGGTTGTCCGAGGGCGACTGCCCTTCGCTCAGACAGGACGATGTTAAAGGAGCAGTTGATTCGGGGGCTCCAGCTCACTCAGGCTGGGGGGAGGGAGTGGCACGGGGGCGGGGCGAGTCCGCGACGTCAGAGGCCGACGTGACGCTGCACAGGCCCAAGGCGCGCCGTGCGTTCTCCCGGGGAAGCTGTCCCTGGATCCCGGGACCCCGGCAGTGGCGGACTGCATGGGCTCCCGGGAGGGCCGGTGTGGAGAGTGACCTGTGCTCACACACAGGCCTCTTGGTGGTGGCAGCAGCAACCTTAGCGTCCGACACCCGTCTCTACTGTCCGTGCCAACAGCCGCGGCTCGCACCCGTTTCTGGAGCTCCTCTACGCGGTGCTCTTAGTCCCCTCACCTCACACCCGAGGAAGCAAAGAGGCAAGAAAAAGTCTCTTGTCTCTTCGGCAGCTCCGCGCCCGCTTCTAGGGCTCCTTTAAGTGGCGCACTTAATCCCCTCTCCTCGCGCCCAGGCAGCAAAGAGCGAGGAAAAGGTCTCTTGCCTCTTCGGCAGCTCCAGACTTCTCCCGAACTCCCTCCTGGCCAGCCGTGGCGCACTAGCCCCCTTCAAGCTGTCTTCACTCTGCCAACTCCAGACCTTTCCCCGGGATCCGACTGAAGCCCGAGCCTCAGCTCCCGGCCCCGCCCGCCCCGGCGGGCGAGCAGACAAACCTCTCGGGCTGGTGAGTGCCGGTCGGCACCGATCCTCTGCGGGAATCTCTCCGCTTTGCCCTCCGCACCCCTGTGGCTGAGCTGTCCTCCGCGGCTCCGGAGCTTCCCCCTCCGGTGCCCGCAGTCTCCGCCCGCGAAGGGGCCTCTAGTGTGTGGGAGTCTTTCCTCCTTCACGGCTCCCTCCCACTGGCGTAGGTCCCGTCCCTATTCTTTTGTCCCTGTTTATTCTTTTTTCTTTTGCCCTACCCAGATATGTGGGGAGTTTCTTGCCTTTTTGGAGGCCCGAGGTCCTCTGCCAGCGTTCGGTGGGTGCTCTACAGGAGAAGCTCCACGTGTAGATGTATTTCTGATGTCTCTGTGAGGAGGAAGGAGATCTCCGCGTCTTACTCTTCCGCCATCTTTAAGCCCGGGCCTCTTCTGCCCATTTTTAGATTGGGTTGTTTGGTTTTTTGATATTGAGCTGAATGGGCTGCTTGTATAGTTTGGAGATTAATCCTTTGTCAGTTGCTTCATTTGAAAATATTTTGTCCCATTCTGAGCGTAGTCTTTTCATCTTGTTTATGGTTTCCTTTGCTGTGCAAAAGCTTTTAATTTTCATTAGGTCCCATTTGTTTATTTTTGTTTTTATTTCCATTACTCGAGGAGGTGGGTCAAAAAGGATCTTGCTGTGATTTATGTCATAGCGTGTTCTGCCTCTGTTTTCCTCTAAGGGTTTTATAGTGTCTGGCCTTACATTTAGGTATTTATCCATTTTGAGTTTATTTTTGTGTATGATGTTAAGAAGTGTTCTAATTTCATTCTTTTTTTTTTTTTTTTTTGCGGTACGCGGGGCTCTCACTGCTGTGGCCTCTCCCATTGAGGAGCACAGGCTCTGGACATGCAGGCTCAGCAGCCATGGCTCATGGGCCCAGCCGCTCCGCGGCATGTGGGATCTTCCCGGACCCAGGCACGAACCCGCGTCCCCTGCATCGGCAGGCGGACTCTCAACCGCTGCGCCACCAGGGAAGCCCTAATTTCATTCTTTTACATGTAGCTGTCCAGTTTTCCCAGCACCACTTATTGAAGAGCCTGTCTTTTCTCCACTGTGTATTCTTGCCTCCTTTATAAAGATAAGGTGACCATATGTACGTGGGTTTATATCTGGGCTTTCTATCCTGTTCCACTGATCTATATTTCTGTTTTTATGCCAGTACCATACTGTCTTGATTACTGTAGCTTTGTAGTATAGTCTGAAGTTAGGGAGCCTGATTCCTCCAGATCTGTTTTCCTTTGTCAAGATTGCTTTGGCTATTTGGGATCTTTTGTGTTTCCATACAAATTGTGAATTTTTTTTGTTCTAGTTCTGTGAAAAATGCCATTGGTAGTTTGATAGGGATTGCATTGAATCTGTAGATTGCTTTGGGTAGTATAGTCATGTTCACAATGTTGATTCTGCCAATCCAAGAACATGGTATAACTCTCCATCTGTTTGTATCATCTTTAATTTCTCTCATCAGTGTCTTATAGTTTTCTGCATACAGGTCTTATGTCTCCTAATGTAGGTTTATTCCTAGGAATTTAAATTCTTTTTTGTTGCAGTGGTAAATGGGAGTGTTTCCTTAATTTCTCTTTCAGATTTTTCATCATTAGTGTATAGGAATGCAAAATATTTCTGTGTATTAATTTTGTATCCTTCTACTTTACCAAATTCATTGATAACTCTAATAGTTTTCTGGTAGCATCTTTGGGATTCTCTATGTATAGTATCATGTCATCTGCAGATAGTGACAGCTTTACTTCTTCTTTTCTGATTTGGATTCCTTTTGTTTCTTTTTCATCTCTGATTGCTGTGGCTAAAACTTCCAAAGCTATGTTGAATAATAGTGGTAAGAGTGGGCAATCTTGTCTTGTTCCTGATCTTAGAGGAAATGGTTTCATTGTTTCACCGTTGAGAATGATGTTGGCTGTGGGTTTCTCATATATGGCCTTTATTATTATTATTTTTTCTTTACTTTGCAGTACGCAGGCCTCTCACTGTTGTGGCCTCTCCCATTGCGGAGCACAGGTTCCAGACGCACAGGCTCAGCGGCCATGGCACACGGGCCCAGCCACCCCACGGCATGTGGGATCTTCCAGGGCTGGGGCATGAACCCATGTCCCCTGCATCGGCAGGCGGACTCTCAACCACTGCACCACCAGGGAAGCCCCAGCCTTTATTATTTTGAGGTAGGTTCCCTCTATGCCTACTTCCTGGAGAGTTTTTTTTTAATCATAAGTGGGTGTTGAATTTTCTCAAAAGCTTTTCTGCATCTGTTGAGATTATCATATGGTTTTTATCCTTCAGTTCATTAATATGGTGTATCACATTGAATGGTTTGCATATATTGAAGAATCCTTGCATTCCTGGGATAAACCCCACTTGATCATGGTGTATGATGCTTTTAATGTGTTTTTGCATTCTGTTTGCTAGTATTTTGTTGAGGATTTTTGCATCTATGTTCATCAGTGATATTGGCCTATAGTTTTCTTTTTTTGTGACATCTTTGTCTGGCTTTGCTATCAGGGTGATGGTGGTCTCATAGAATGAGTTTGGGAGTGTTCCTCCCTCTGCTATATTTGGAAGATTTTGAGAAGGATAGGTGTTAGCTCTTCTCTAAATGCTTGGTAGAATTCATCTGTGAAGCTATCTGGTCCTGGGCTTTTGTTTGCTGGAAGATTTTTCATCCAGTCTCAATTTCAGTGCTTGTGATTGGGCTGTTTATGTTTTCTATTTCTTCCTGGTTCAGTATAAGAAATGTGTGCTTTTGTCCCTATTCCTTTGTCTCTGTTTTTTTCTTTTTTCTTTTGCCCTACCCAGGTACATGGGGATTTTCTTGCCTTTTGGGAAGTCTGAGGTCTTCTGCCAGTGTTCAGTAGGTGTTCTGTAGGAGTTGTTCCACATGTAGATGTATTTCTGATGTATTTGTGGGGAGGAAGGTGATGTCCACATCTTACTCCTCTGCTATCTTGAAGGTCCCCAACTTCCTTTTTTAAATTCATGTTTATATTGCTGTTTCAAGTATCTCTTTCTGAGTTAACACTCCAACTGGTGCTTGAAACAACAATATTTATTATTTCTCATATTCTGGGGGTTGGTGGGAAGCTTCCTCTGCTGGACTCACCTGGTCTCACTTATTTTGCCACATTCAGCTGGAGAGCTGACTGGCCTGGAGGGTCCCTGATACCTGTACTGGTGTCTGGCAGCTGGTCCTGGTTGTTGGCTGGGGGACATTGATTCTCTTCTATGAGGCCTTTTACCTTCCAGTAGGCTAGACTGGCTTCCTTCCATGGTGGTTTCAGGGCAGCTCTTCAAGGGAAAAAAAATGGAAGCCTCAAGGCTTCTCATGGCCTAACCTCAAAAGTTGTACAGCATTATTTCTGCTACATCCACTGGTCAAAGCAGGTCACAGGGTCAGATCAGATTTAGGAGGTGGGGAAATAGACTCCACTTCTTGATGGGAGGCACAGCAAAGTCTAAGAGACATATGCACAGGAATCAGAGGGCTGGTTGCAGCCCTCTTAACCTCCATCTGCCACAAACACCTTTTAAAATAGTAAGAAACTAAAAAGTTATAACTATAGAAAAAGTAGAATGCATCAATAAGTATAAGTAAGAAAATTTAAAAATCGCCCTTAATCCCACCATCCCAAGATAATGACTTTTAGTATGATCAGTATATGCACTCCCAGAATTTTTCTATACATATTTTTATCAGGTCAAAAAATTCGTACTGTTTTGTGCCCTGATTTTTATAACCTGACAATAGGTCCTAAACATTTTCTCATAATGTACCTAGTATCTCATGTATTCAACATGCCCTAATGTATTTAAATATTTTGGACATTTTTACTACCATAAATAATAATGTAATGAACTTTAAAATTAAAATCTTTGTACATATCTCTGATTTTTTTTTAAAGATTAAGCCCATAAAGTGGAATTTCTTGGTCAAAAGAAGTACATACTTTGAAATATTTTGCCAAATGAACTCCCATAAAAATGTATAAATAATTTTATGTTCTCAGCAGAAGAATACTATGAGGAATTCTTGTTTTACCCTTTTTCTTAACCCTGGAGAATCTGAGAGGTACAAATTGATGTTCACAGCAATTTCCACTTGTATATCATTGTGAATTAATAATGTTAAACATTTTCTTCATTTTCATTAGCTATTTGCATTCCCTCACCAACTCAGTTTACTGCTTGTCCCTCCCTCTAGAAATATCAAGGAGAGAAAATGGAGAAGAAAGCTTAATGGAAAGCCCTGTCCTTAATGGAAAGCCCTGTCTTTTTCCTATAGACAAGTAGTTAGCTATAAATATGACCGTTTAAAAGTGATAACAAGAACTATGGCTCACTAGTCAAAGATACGAGGTCTTTTCAGGCAGAGAAGAAGGAAGAAGGAAAGAAAAAAACGGAAAGGAGGAAGGAAGAAACAAAGGATAGAAGGAAGGAAAGAAAATGAAAGTGGAAGGAGGGAGGGAAAGAGAAAGAAAAAGTTATTTGCTCGAGAGAAAAGGCAGAGAGAGGCAGGAAAAATAGCTAGAATTTATGAACAGAGATGTATCAGGGAGGTTTAAAAAGTTACTGTTGGCTGGATGTCTCTGTAGTGCTAGATGAGAAGAACATGTTGTATGAGAACCAGGGAGACTGGACCACCCATTTCTGCATCTGAGGAATGGCAGGTTTGACACTTTTCAACCCAAACTCAGTGATTGTCCTTAAAAATATGACAAAAGGTATGTTGTCATACATCTTGGCAGGGAAGAGGCATCTGCTGGTATCTGATTATTTAGGCTATGGACCTATTATGTGTCTACAGTGAGGTCCTTATACTTTAACTGGTTTGTGACATTAAGCTTGTCTCACTACTAAGAATAAACAAGTCAAAAACATGACTTTGTTTTGAAGCATATCTTAAACCTCAGCACCCCCAATCAAGAATCTCCCAAGTTGTTTGTTATCATATCACAATATGATTTATCATATTTGGTATTTATCACAATAAATACCAAAGAGGATTCCAGGCTCAGCCACAGGCTTTTCCAGAACCAGTTTCTATTGTGAGCCTCTAATCTCTGGTTTGGAGACTAGGTCACCTGGTCCAGACTCCTTCCTCCTTCCTAATGGGCTCTCTTTTGGGATCTTGGTGTCTTTTTGTGTTAGCAGAACTCAATCACAACCATCTCAATCCTCAAACTTTGAGTCAAAAGAATCATCTTAGTCCTAAAAGGATGATTCTAGACATAACATTCTAAAGAAGTTGAACTTCAAAGTGAATTGTAGGAGGCACTATACCTTTCCTCCCAGTAACCTTTTTGGCCCCTTTATAAATTTGGTTCCCATCTACCAGTGACCCAGCTCAGCATTCCAGGAATCTCAAGAGTAGAGTGAGTCAAAAACTCTCCAGATGTTTCTCCATCCCATGTTCTATTCCTGGGTACATGAAGATGATTTACCAGTTAGTTTTAATCCAATGATTATGATAGGAATTAGACAGAACCTGGTATGAGAAAATGCAATCAACATGGTTGTTTATTATAGGTGACCAAATATGTAGAAAGCCAAACCAGAAACCTGATTAGGCTCTGGAAAGCTATATTTATTAATCAACTATGTCAGCTGCTTATCATATATGACCAGTTACCATGCAGCACAATAATAATTATGTCATTAAAATGCATGTGAATCAATTTTGTGGTACATTTTAGTCTATCTCTATGTACATATCACTAGAAATAGAGAGAGATACATGGACATGCTCAGGCCTCTCAGTTTGTCCCTGATCAGTACTGAAGAATTAAAGGGCACATGGCTCCTAAACTGCCTGAGTTATGGTGAATCTCCCCTCACCCTAACTCCCATTTTACTGGCAGACAATCAGAGGCTCTATCAAAAAAGCATCAGGTGGAGAGTCAAATGGGTAGGCATCCAATCCTAGGAATATAGCAGGAGTGATCCTACGAAAGACCTTTTGACAGCCCACTACCTTCTACTGCCTCCTCTCTGGCAGGGTGCAGTTTCCACAGGTCTCTAGTCTTTTATGAGAGCTCTTGTCCATCTCCCCCGGGACACATCCCCTTCCTGAATCAGAGCCTCGGAGTCCTCCATTGCTTCTCTTTTGCCCTATCTCCAAGCAATTCCATTATTAATCTCTATTCACAGTGGGTCAGCCTCTCAGTTTTTATCTGCATCTAAGTTTTTACCTCTAATATAGACTTGACTGATTTCTCATGTAGTATCTAAAGTATATGAATTCACAAGATGAAATAGCAGCACTTAAAGCCTCATCAGAGAGCTCTCCAACTGTAGCCAAAAACAGAGCTGATACTTGGGCTTGAGGGACCTGCAGACTTCCTGTGGCTCTTGGTTTTCTTGGTCTCCTATTATTTTTTCAGATACATGAGTTTTTAAAAATTAAGCACACATTTAAATGCAATTTTAAAACTATAAACATGTAGCAAGATATTATGTTTACTCTGAAACATATACAAAACAGAAAATGTTAAAGAATGAGAATAAATAAATAAATATAGAAGCTCTGTTATTTACTTCTTATAACACAATGGATTATTTTATTTTGTGTCCCTTTAGGGTTCTACATTCCACACTTCCCTGCTCCCTTGTGCAAGGGAAGTCATAGGGTCAGTGCTGTGCCTTAGCTTAACCTGTAACAGATGACCCTGTCCCAGCCCCATCTTTCCTACCTTTCTTTACTTTTCCCAATTGCCCAGTTACTTTTACCCAGATTTATGCCCCCGCTCTTTGCAACCTCTGTCCTATGCTACAACTATTCAAACTTTACTTTGCATTTTATTTTATTTTATTTTATGTAAATAATCAGTGGAAATTAAATGGAGAGAGGAGATAAGACATGTTAAAGATATACCTCCACCTTTGGGTCATTGGGAAAGGAGTGCACTCTTAGGAAGAAGGTAGCTCTAAGGAGAGAAAAATATTAAAAGACTCCACCTAGTTTGTCTATGGATTTTGAAGGAACAAAAAGTTTCTTCTACCTTCTCTGTGTAGGACCTTGTGAATATTTTCCAGGAATGCTGATGTGGAATCTCTACTTGCAGTGACTGATTGCAGGCAATGTCTTTATACTATATGCAGTGACTACCAAAGGTAGAGGTGCAGGCAAGAAGCAGGATGTATTGTCTATAGAGAATTTAAAAGAAATAATAAATCTGAGTAAAAGTCAATTCAATTTCTATTATCACCATATACAGGCAATTCTAAATAATGTCAATGATAAAATACTCCTCCTCCAAAACATTATTTGTTAGTCTTGTTGTTGAGTTTTAATAAGCTCAAAAAAGTTTTATGTAAGTTTCAAATTAGCACATTTTTATTACTTATCTTTTAACAAGCATTGTATTCTACATGCAAGTTAATTCAGACTACTTCTAGTTATACAGTTGGGCCCCCTGTACTTGGCCTCAGCTATATGCCTTCGTTTTTTTGTGTGTGTGTGTGGTACGCGGGCCTCTCACTGCTGTGGCCTCTCCCATTGCGGAGCGCAGGCTCCGGACGCACAGGCTTAGCGGCCATGGCTCACGGGCCCAGCCGCTCTGCGGCATGTGGGATCTTCCCGGACCGGGGCACGAACCCGTGTCCCCTGCATCGGCAGGCGGATTCTCAACCACTGCGCCACCAGGGAAGCCCTATGCCTTCGTTTTTAAAGTCAGTTTGTAACAATTAAAAAAAACATTCAAGTTTTCATGTGTGTCTACAATTTCTATCCTGCTATGCATTCCTGCAGTTAAACAGTAGAATCGAAATAAGCAATGATAGCCTGGTGATTGTTAAGACAAATTAACAGAACTTGAATTATATCAGTTTGGTCATTCTATATGATTATGTTGAGTTTAATTGAATTTAAAATAAATTCAGAGAGTACAAACTGAGAGGTATAATATTTTTGTTTGGTAAGTGCAAATTTTAGTTCACACAAAAATATTATACTGAATTTAAACAGTACCTTTAAAACTAACATTTACTCTTACTAATAGGGTTTTGTTGTTGTTGTTTTAAACTGTAGAATGGATCAAGAAATAATGATTATTACTGATGCTTACATAATTATTACTGGAAATAATTTTGTTATATAAAGGATGGGAGTGTTAAAGAATGATCCCCTCTGGGGAAGGATGGTGGGGAGAGGGTGAAATGGGTGAAGGGGTCAACCATACATTGATAAATGAAAACTAGACTTTTGGTAGTGATCATGCTATAGTGTGTTCAGAAGTCAAATTATAATGTCGTATACAAGAAACTTACCTAATGTTATAGACCAATATTACCTCAAGAAAAAAAAAATCTAGACTAGGTAATGAATTTCATCCAATTACTGTTAAGGCTTAAAAAAAAGTTCTGTAGAGGAAGGGAATGGAGATATAAATTCAGGAAACTAGTAATCATGTAAAAATTTTGACTATTAAATACAAGCATCACTTATTAAAATCTATTTTTAATTTTAAAAAATTTGTGGTAAAATACATGTAACATAAAATGTACTACCTTAACCATTTTCAAGTGTACAGTTCAGTAGTGTTAAGTACATTCACAGCCCCATGCAACCCATCTCCAGGACTCTTTATCTTACAAAACTGAAACTCTATACCCATTAAACAATTCCTAATCTCCCCCTCCTGCCAGCCCCTGTCCACTACCCTTCTACTTTCTGTCTCTGTGAATTTGACCACTCTACTTAGCCTGCATAAGTGGAATCATACTGTATTAATACAAGCTTCACTTTTGCATTTTTAAAAATGGGTGGTAGATAGCCAGGACATGGAAGCAACCTAAGTGTCCATCAACAGATGAATGGATAAAGAAGATGTGGCACATATATACAATGGGATATTACTCAGCCATAAAAAGAAATGAAACTGAGTTATTTATAATGAGGTGGATGGACCTGGAGTCTGTCATACAGAGTGAAGTAAGTCAGAAGGAGAAAAACAAATACCGTATGCTAACACATATATATGGACTCTAAGGGAAAAAAATGTCATGAAGAGATTAGTGGTAGGATGGGAATAAAACACAGACTTACTCGAGCATGGACTTGAGGATATGGGGAGGGGGAAGGGTGGGCTGAGACGAAGTGAGAGAGTGGCAGGGACATATACACACTATCAAATGTAAATTAGATAGCTAGTGGGAAGCTGCTGCATAGCACAGGGAGATCACCTCTGTACTTTGTGACCACCTAGAGGGGTGGGATAGGGAGGGTGGGAGAGAGGGTGATGCAAGAGGGAAGAGATATGGGAACATATGTATATGTATAACTGATTCAGTTTGTTGTAAAAAAAAAAAGAGTATTATTTACTTAAGAAGTTGGATGTGTACAGCTATGGAATTCTTTCCTGCAAAATAGATTTGTGGATTTCAAAAATAAAAATAAAAAATAAAAAAAAATAAAAAAAAATAAAAATAAAAAATAATAATAATAAATAAATAAATAAAAATAAAAATAAAATATACATTTTCTAATGAAAAGTAGATACATAGTACAAGCCCATATTTTTTTTTCTGTATATGCTGGTAGACAATAAAAGCATGAGGCATGAACTAAAAAAAAAAAAAAAAAAAAAAAAAAATGGGTGGTAGATATCAAATTGCTATGATATATAGATTTCATTGCATAAATTTAATAAGTTTTATTTTAAACTGGTAATATGTCAGAAATCAAACATTTTGCCACTATCTGAACTTATGAATTAGAGTTCTGAATGTCAGTTCGAAAGGTATAAGGCAATACATAATTTTCCAAATTTCATTTAGAGTATGTGGATAGAAAAGAAGCCCAGTGATCCTAATTCAGTCTTTTTTTAATACATAAGCGATTAAATGATTTGCATACAAAGACCTAGTTGACTGTAGCGCATCAGAAGGAATTTAAGACACCTGACACCTAAGAGCTCCTTCCAAGCTCGGATTCTGTTGTCCATAAATTTTATACATTTGTTTCCATTTTAAGGGCACTATTCACGTATAGTCTTACGTGTGAATACCTTGAATAGCCAAGAATCTTTTGTAATGAAAAGTACCCTATATCTCTAATATGTTAGATTTTTATATAATAAACATAAATAGATGACCCTGTATTTGGTAATATGGTTAGTATTTTGTTTTAAGTAATATTAAGTATATTACCCTATCTATGATTAGTACACAAATATGGACCTATAGATGTTGGCGAGGACCCAGAGGTCAGAAAAATACAGAAGAATAAACTAAGGCACAGTGGAGTAAATTGCCCCAAATAGTCTTCAGGAAATTCTGACCCATATTTGAATGTTAAAGGAATGAATTCTGTGACTATCCATAAATATTTCTTAATCTTTTAAAAGAGATTCTTTAAGAAACTTCAAAATAAATGAATGGAATAAAAAATTACTAATTCCCTCTGGGTGTCAAATGCACTAGGCATGCCGAAGACCGCAAGCGTTGCCCAGAGGGGGTGGGCAACAACTCTCCCTGTTGTTAAGGCTCATCTTAACATCTTAACCCAAGGGCACTCTCATGATCCTGGGTTCTCTTTTCTTTTCCTGTCATTTCCAACAAACCCACTAGTCAATGCAACTCAACTCATATCTTTAAACCAATGTTCTGGGCATCTGCTTCTCAGTCTATCGCTTTCTTTACCAATTCTCTCAAAAAAATTCTGTTTTCTCTTCTTTTGTTAGATTATCTATGCTATTATGTCACCTGTGGACTGATTACTGTCAAATTTGTATCTCTGACTCTCAGCTTTTCCCTGGACCTCAGACTGGTATTCCCAGATCCTTGTGCCAGAGCTTCACCGGGGTGTCTAATAGGCATATTAAATTGATCATGATCAAATTCGATTGAATGTTTTTGCCATACCTACTCTTCCCCAGGGGTCCTCATTTTAGTCAGTGTCATCGCTCATCAACAAGTCTTGCAGAACATAACCTTGATCTTTCACAACTCTCTTTCTCCTCTTCTCCACACCTAGTCCATCAAGAAACCCTAAAGAGTCTCAGTCTTATCTATGTAACCCAAAGCCATCCAGTTCTCACTCCTTCCCCAACTACCACCTGAGAACTGGAACTCTACAAAAGCCTGCTGCCTGGGATCTCTATTCCATAAGAGTGGCCTTTGAAAGCTTTATAAAACATAAGTCATCTCAAGTCACTCCCTTGAGCAAAACACTCCAGTAATTTCCTGTCAAATTTACAGTGAAACCCAGAGCCCTAACATTTGCTCACAAGTGCTGTATGATCTGGCCCTGGCTGTGTTTTAGACTCTTACCTGACATCTCTTTCCTTTTCTCACTTCATTCTCTCCAGCCACACTGTCTTTATTACTATTGCTTCAGCACAACAGCCATTTCCCTACCTTGGGCTCCAGCTTGACCCTCATCCTGGAACATTCATCCCAGCTTCTCCTATGGCTCACACATGCTTCTGCAGGTCATTGTTCACATGTTCCCTTTCCTGAGATGCCTTCCCTGAATGCACTATATTATGTACAACAGCACAGCACAGAGGCACACTGAATTGCCTTGTTTTGATTTCTTTTCTTTGCATTGTTTTTTGCTTTTTTAGTTTTTTTAATCATAGAAAATTTAAAGCATATTCAGAAATAGAATAATACCAATATCCAACTTCAGTACTAATCAATGCATGACTAATCTTATTCATTTATATCCACAGGTTTCTCCTTCCCAGTAGATTATTTTGAAGTGAATCCCTGACATCATGTGATTTCTTCTGTAAATATGTCAGTGTGCATCCCTAAAAGGCCAAACCACTTAAAATGATCACAATATCATTATGATACCTAAAATAACAATTTGTAAATATCAGCAAATATTCAGTCAATACTCATATTTCCCCACTAGCCCTCTAATTTTTTAATGAGTTTTTTGTTTGAATCAAGATCTATATAGGATGTTTGAAATTGATTTCTTTTTCAAGGCATTTTCCAACATCTGACATATTATATATTTAGCTCCCATATTAGAATGTCCTCCAAAGAGGATAAAGACATTGTCTACATTGCCCACTGCTGAGTCACCAGAGCTAGAGTTGGTACAGAGAAGCTCTATAAATAGTCCCTGAAGTAACACATGAATTAATCTACCCAACTTCTACACCAAATCTAAGCCTGTGTTCTTTCTTGCTCTCTGTCACTCTTTCCTTTCCTCAAACTCCTATCTGGTAATAAGGAAGCATCCTTGCCTTTTGCTGCCATCACTGAGCCCCATTCTCAAAGCTGCCTAAGAGAGAGATACAGAAGAAATAGCTGTTCACTGGAGGGCGTCTTGAGGGAAGAGGCGGTGAGGCTGGCCCCTCAGAAGCAGAGCCAGGCTTCTCCACCTGACCGCCTCCACCAGTGGTCATCCAACAGCCATTCTCTCCTTCTTCATCTTGCTCTTGAATCACAGGATTCAATCATGGTGACCACGAGCCCTGTCCCGGAGGATGAATCATAACACTCCTACCACTCTTGGCCATATAAGAGTCCCCAATCCTTTACTCACTCTTCTAAAATCTAAAAGGCTCTAAAAGCCTAAAAATGTTTTCCTAAGTTTGAGAATAACTCATTTGGTAGCAAAACCTGATATGGCCTGGTGTCAGGCTATTTATGTTCTCTATCCCAAGTTTTGTGAATATTCACACATGATTGCAGCAGACATATTAATGTGTTTCATTAGAGGATGTTGCCCCAGACCTCCTTGGTAATAAGTATAGCATAATCTACAGAATTTGCACTCTCTTACCTTCTAAAACCTGAGAAATTTTGAGTTCTGAAACACATCTTGGTCCAGCAATCTTGGATAAGAGATTGTGGAGCCCTATTCAATTTCGCAGCCACACATGGTGGGAAGGGAGGTCAGGTGACCCAGAACGGAACAATGAAGTGTAAGGGGAAATCTGGTTGATCTTCTAGGTGAAAATCTTACTTCTCAAATGAAAATGCAAAGCCTCTAAAGAGAATGGCCTAACCCTAATCCTTCTTTCCTTCTCAGGGTCTTGGTTAAATATGTGATGCCTGCCACCTTATGACCATGAGAAGATCAGGGATGAAAGAGCCAATGAACTGAGGATGGTAGAGAAAAAGAGGAAAAGATCAGGCTGGTGATGACTCTGCAGAGCTTCCAAAAGAACCTCAAATCAAGCACCATGTTTCTGGTTAAGTAAATAATAAACTTCTTTGTTTATAAACCAGCGTTAAGCAGGTTTTCTATTACTTTTCTACAGATGGGTTTAGCCAAGGACAATAAAATGATGTCTAAACAGGTGACAAGTAAGGCCCTCAATCAGCATAAAGTTACCTCTTCCCAGTGAAGGATCAAACAAGAGGCCTGTAATGTGGGCTGTCCAACAAAAGGCCCAGAGGCTGGTCTTATCAGCTTGTCTAGACGAAAGGAGAGGAAAGAACAGAAAGGCAGGAGGACTCTTAGGCAGAGAACCAGCATAAAAGGCAGTTATTGCTTTTCTTGGGCACACTGAAGTTTATCACATTTGTGTGCCATGCCCCAGCAGCAGTTCTTTGAAAATTTACCAGGAAGTGTGTTTGTATGTGGGTGCAGGCTTGTGTGTTAAGGAGTGCCCAGGTCAATATCACGGGGTATAAAACATCCTTGCCTGACCTGTCTTTGCAGAACTTTTCTGACTTTTTCGGTGAGTGAGTCTGCCCTGCAGCTGTGCTCCCTGATTCTCCAAACTGCTTAGAGAGCTCCAGGCTCCTCCATCCTGACACTGACATTCCTCCATCTGTCCTCTCTGGAGACTCCATGTTCCCTTCTTCCTTCCTTCCCAACCACACTGGAACTCTGAGATCTCATTTTCTTTCCATCTTTCCTTCCAGAACCCAGGACGTTGCCTTTCTACAAAATGAAGCTGAACTTTTGCTTCCTTCTCATCCTCATCCTCCTTCACCAGATGACAATCCCAGGGAGTGCTCAGTGCTCCTTAGGCTCCATTGTGGATAAAAAGATAAAGGATGTTCTCACTGATCTAGGTAACTGACTGGGGTCGGGCGATCGGGGGAGAGGATGGGAGAGTAACCCGGATCATAAACCTTAGAAGTTAGTGAGTAGCTTGATTATGGACACAGTTACACCTCTGAGGTAGAAGCGCATTTCAAAGGGGATTATGGGAGACAGAGATTATGGGCAATATCCCTTCTTCTCTCCTACTCATAGCTCAATCCCTTTGCCCCAGCAAAGAGGATCTCATGTTTCAGTGTCACGAACTCAGGCAAACTGTCTTTCTGTCCTGCAGGTGAGTAACTATGGGGAAAAATGGCAGGTATGATGCTCCATGCCCTCCCCTGTCCATCTCCCAGCACCTACACCTCCCCCCATCTCACATTTGTATTAACCTGGGGCTGAGTCATAATTCTTGAGATAATAATATATAATTATATTATATTATATTATATTATAATAATTCCCAGAGATCCCTTCCCATTCTCATTTTCTTTAAGGATTCTACTGAGCGATTCTGGGCTTCTGCCTCTTCCCTTCCCACCTTCTTTTCATGGCTGCATATAGCAGCCCTTCCTCTCTTCAGTAGTCCTGTTACGGTCATGCCACTATCACTCCCCCGTCCTTCATCTCCCTTTCCCTGTTCTCCTATGTTGGTTGTTAAGGGACAGCACAGAGTTAAATGTATCATGCCCCTAAGAAAATGGAAATGCCCAGGTCCCTCACTTTCACTGGTCTCTTCCATGGCCCTATGTCTAAATTTGTTTTAGTAGTTTTTGTATTTTTTTCTTAAAGAAGACCTTCAAAACTGAATTCATTTTAGACCCCACAAAACCTAGATCTACCTCTGGGGTGAATATGGATGAAAAGTGATTATGAGTGGACCTCATCCATCTCAAAATCAAAGGGATCTGATGTCTATGTCTCATGTGCTCATGCAGGGTCGGTTGTCACTGGCTGTGCTTGTGGCTATGGCTGTGGCTCCTGGGATGTCAGGGGGGGAAACCACATGCCACTACCAGTGCAACCCAGTAGATTGGACCACTGCCTGCTGCTGCCGCCTGACCTGAGAGGGAGGAGAATGAAAACCTAATTGTGACTGTAATGAAACCATGATCCCAAATAGGAAACCTGACTCAAACTGTCCCTTTCATTTGTTCACAACTCTGCTTCTTGGGTAACAAAAACAATTTTTGCATTTTTCTGTGTTTATATTTTTGATATTATCATCCATGGCCTGGGACTCCTCTAGCCAGAAAATATTTCCCACATCCCAGTTATGCCATCTCAGGAAAGATTAGGAAAAATATGTGCAGAATGGGACAAACTGAGATAGACACTCCAGCCCCTAGGTCCCTCGGTATTTAACAAAAGGATAATGACTCTATGCCAAACATTTTGCTTGGACTGGAGGTACAGAGAGACGAAATAACACACATGTCCTTATGAAACCCACCAACTAGAAGGGTGGCCAGACAGACTTTCCAGCAAGTAGGCAGGCAAGAGCAGCTTTGAAAGAATCAACTTCTACATATATACGATGGAATATTACTCAGCCATAAAAAAGAATGAAATAATGCCATTTGCAACAACATGTATGGACCTAGAGATTATCATACTAAGTGAAGTAAGGCAGACAGAGAAAGACAAATATCTCATGAGATTGCTTATATGTGAAAATGACAAATGAACATATTTACAAAACAGAAACAGACACACAGACATAGAAAACAAATTTAAGCTTACCAAACAGAAAGCAGGGGCTGGGGGAGGGATAAATTAGGAGTTTGGGATTAACGTATACACACTACTATATATAAAATAGATAATCAACAAGGACTCACTGTATAGCACAGGGAACTCTACTCAATAATCTGTAATTATGTGTATGGGAAAAGAATCTGAAAAAGAATATATATATATATATATATATATATATATATATATATATATATACTTCAACTATACTTCAATTTTTTGAAAAGGGAAAAAGAAAATAATAAATTTCTAGATTTTTGGCTTGCATGTATACTCTTTCCTAGACTTACATGCCAGAGATCTTTTTGATCAAGGTGCCAATTTGCCATTGTTTTCTCCCCTGGAACAAAAGAGAAACCCAGCCCTTCCCTGTCATTGAACCTTACCTTGGTTCATCGCCCTGGGGTATAAACATTTGCAGAATGCCAAGGGGAGGATTCAGAATATTGGCACCAATGTTGAGTGATCCAATGACTGGGTAACAAGTCCTTTATAAGTTGAGAAGCTTCTGGTTCATGATATAATGTTGAAGGAGGGCAAAATCCAGTTATCAACTGATAGACCATCAAAAACAATTTTAATAATAAATTACAGTGTGATTTTTAACAAATAACTCAAAAGGACGTAAAACAATTTGAATAACATTACTACAATAAAAGTTTTCCCTTCCTGTCTGCTTAACTATGAGAAGTAGGTATCTTAAAGCGTATAACTATGAAAAGAAAAACTAGGAAAATAATTGGTTCTACATTTATCTCTTTCTAGGATTTTTCATTCATGCGTATTTAAACTACTTGAGAAAAAAAGCAGCTCCATCTCTCTCATTTAAGAAATACTTTTCCAAAAGGTACCATTTGTGTTTATTAATTACTTATCAAAATTTGTTATAATTGCTTTGTTCAGTGGGGTACTATTAATCATTGTAATAACTTAATACTCTTATTTGTGGTAACTATAGTGAGTCTTTAAAAATATGAAACAAATCATGTCACTTTCCTGTTCAAAGTACATATTCTAATGACTTATGATTACATGTAAAATAAAATCCGAAGTATTTATCATGGCCAAGAAAACCCTGCATCTACTCACTGGTTATAGCTCTGACCTCATTTCTGATCCTTGCTCACTTTGCCCAGGCCACATCTGCATTCTTGGTGTTCCTGTGAGTTCTAGCCACCCTCCCACCTCATGGCCTTCCTACTTTGTGTCCCCCAGAGAGACACAAGGTCAATCCTTAATATTTTTCAGAGATGTCTTCACAGCGGGCTCTGCCTCTTGTCCTGTTTTGTTTTGTTTTGTTTTCCCATAATGCTTCTCAGTTCTGACATCATAGTATGTATTTATCTGTTAATATATTAGTTATCTCCCCTCATGGAACATGTGATCCAGGAAAGAAGTGTGTCTTCCCATCGGGGAGATATTCTTTAACAAAAGTTTATTTAGCAACTATGGTGTACTAGTCAATTTGTCAAGTTCTAGGCATACAATGATGACGAAGAAATTGCTTCTGCTCTTGGTATTCATCAAATAGGGAGACATCAATATGATTTCAAAATAATGCAGTAAATGCTGAGTGTAAGGGGTGCCCCAGGTACAATGGCGGCCCCATTAGCAACATCCGACTCAGCATTGATTTAACCACCTGAAAGATGTTGTGAAGATGAGAAACAATTTAAGTAAAGTGACTGGTATAAAGCCTCTCACATAGTAGGTAGGCTCTCAATTAGCAGGAACACTATTTTCTCATCAATTGATGAGATTTTCCACTTTCAGTGGCACTTCTACTTTCAGTGCCTCATTACTCTTTTAAAATGTTTTTCAAAATATTTGTAAAAGATTTTCCATTTATTGATGAAAACTTAGACTCTGTGACTCTTGTTTCAAAAAAATGAGAGCATTTGCCTCTTCTTGGACGTTTTGTTGGTTTTTTTTGCCATGAGATTATAGACAGGCAAATGAGAAGAAGCTACCATTTGCCTTAGTGACCTAGAACTAACCATTTTCCTTTGTGTTTTTTCTTATGTTTCTGTGCTCAGAATCACTACCCAAAACTGCTCTATAGCCAATGTGAGGATTAAAAAGTGAACACCTAAATGGTAAGAAAAAGCATGAACATGAGATAGTTGCATAATCTACGCCTGTCTCCTCATCTGTAAAATGGGCATAATAATAATACACACCTCATAAGTATATTGAAAGAGTTAAATAGATACTATATATAAAACATTACATAAATATTAGCTTTCATTGTCTATGTAATCAAATACATTTAAAATGTAATTTTCCAAAGTACTAATTTAGGACCTCGTATATATTAAATGCTCTAGAGTATTATTTATCTTGCCAAAGGTATCATTTCTCCTCTGCTATTGACATTAATTTTTCTTTCTTGTCTGCACCAAATCATCACTTTTTCTACTACAAACAGTAGTGAATCTGGCAGAATAAAGCCTTCATCAAAAGCAAGGAGACCAAACAAGGAGATGAGGAAAGGTACCAGGGATCTGTCTATTTATCATTCTGGAAGAGATAAAGAAGACATTTCTGAAGCAATAACTTATAAGCCTAGAATTCTAAATTACATCATCTATAAATCTAAGCTCCCCCTAAGTGATACTTATACCTGAGTTTGAAAGCTGAAGAATAATGGTGTTTATCTGCTAGGGCTCTGTGGATGGCAGAGATCCCAGAATTAACATTGATAGTCAAGACTGCTGAAGAAGCACTGACCACTCTAAATCAATTCCAGGTGTTTTATCTGGTGACAATCTCTTATAATTCAAACAGGAAGTGAGAGTGCCATCGATGGGTAATTCTCTGGTCATAGTTTGTTTTGCTGGCTTTCGGTGGTTTTAAGGGGGTGGGGGGCGGTCTTTCTTTTCCTCCCCTCAGGAAAAGCAATTGTGATTAGCAGGAGTGACTACAGAATGGAAAAATACCTGCCTTGACGATAGGCTTCTGGCCTCTAGTAATTAAAAGCAAATTAAAAATAACATTTTCATTTATCAGATTGACCAGGATGAAAAGAATAAGATTATCTGGTGTTAATGTGGATGTGTAAGAAAATGGGAACTCTCGCATACTGCTATTAGGAGTGGAACTGATTTTGCTGTTTCCAGAATAACAATTTGGCAATTTAAAAAAGTTCTTTAAAAGGGAAATATTCTTTAAACCAGCAGTCTCCTTTCTAGAAATTTCTCCTGAGGAAACAATTGGACAAGAGCCCCCCAAAATATGACATCGTTCTGTAACACTATCTAAAATAGTGGAAAATATAAACCTAAATAGGCATTAATAGATTAAATGAATTAAAACTATACAAAAATGGAATACCACACAGAAACTAAAAATAAAGATCAACATGGGCTTCCCTGGTGGTGCAGTGGTTGAGAATCCGCCTGCCGATGCAGGGGACACGGGTTCGTGCCCTGGTCCGGGAAGATCCCACATGCCGCGGAGCAATTAAGTCTGTGAGCCATGGCCGCCAGGCCTGCACGTCCGGAGCCTGTGCTCCGCAACGGGAGAGGCCACAACAGTGAGAGGCCCGCATACCGCAAAAAAAAAAAAAAAAAAAAAAAAAAAAAAAAAAGATCAACATTAAATTGTTTAAAAACCAACCTGTGATGAAATTTTGGGTGATTATAGGCTAGTTTTCTTTATCAATTTTTGAAATTTTCTAGCAATCAACTGTGATCAATCATTGATCTAACCCCTGAAAGAGCCGTTGTGAGGATGAGAAACAATTTAAGTCAGGTGACTGGTATAAAGCATCCCTCATGGTAGGCTCTCAATTAGCAGGAGCTATTATTATCTTCTCATCAATTAGGTGGACTTGTGGGCACACAGGCCCAGGTCTCAAGAGATGACTGAAGATGGAAATTATGTTTCCGCTTTCAGTGCCTCTATTTCTCTCTCTTTTTTTTTTTTTTTTTTTTTTTGCGTTATGCGGGCCTCTCACTGTGTGGCCTCTCCCGTTGCGGAGCACAGGCCCCGGACGTGCAGGCTCGGCGGCCATGGCTCACGGGCCCAGCCGCTCCACGGCATGTGGGATCCTCCCGGACCGGGGCACGAACCTGTGTCCCCTGCCTCGTCAGGCGGACTCTCAACCACTGCGACACCAGGGAAGCCCTCTATTTCTCTTTTAAAACATTTTTCAAAATATTTGTAGAAGATATTCCATTTATTGATGAAAACTTAAATGGCCTTAAATGTGACTCTTGTTTCAAAGGAAATGAGAACTTCTGCCTCTTCTTGAACTTTTTTTTTTTCTACACTGGGGTTATAGGCAGGCAAATAAGAGGAAACCACCAAAATGGTAGTTTAGTGACCTAGAACTAACCATTTTCTTTTGTGTTTTTTCTTATGTTTCTCCGCTCAGAATCACTATCAAAATGTCCTCTATAGTCAATGTGAGGATTACAAAGCAAACATCTAAATGTTAGGAAAAAGCATGGTATTTGAAACTTATTTCCCTTCATCTTAGAATGTTTATTAAGAAAGTTAAGAAACCACAAGTCTCTATGTGATGTGTGAATCACATTCTAGAAACGTGTAATCTTTCGACAAAAATGGATTCTAGTGATATTTAACAAGGCCGATAGGTCACAGGACACCAATTTCCTGAGCTGAGCTTGACTCTGCCTCTTGATTATTTAAGTTTTCAAAGAATTGGATTCCTCCCTACGTTTCTGACTCTTTCCTTCTTTGATTCTGTTACCTCCCTTCCTTTCTCCCAGCTCCTTCTAGCCTCCTGCTAACCTGCCCTGCGCTTGAGCCTGCTTCTTTCTCTGCGGTTCACATGCGCGGGCTTCAGGGGAGTTAACCATCAGTCGTTCTTTTCACGTGCAGTAGTCTCAGGCCTTCTCTCTGGAGTCTAAAAATAGTCTACTATTGATATTTTCTTTCTACATAAGTAAAACTTTGATCATTTTTTAAAAAAGAACTACAGTCAAGCAAAAAAAGTGAAAATGAAAAGCATCTGTAATCTACCACCCAGAAAACCACTGTTATAGTTCAGAACATATCTTTCCAGTGTTTTGCTATGCATCCAAAAGAAATTTTTTACAAAAATTGGATCATAGTCTTATACAGTTTTCTAACCCCATTGCCTTTTCACTTAAGCATTATACAAATCTCTCCATGTCATCCAAAATTCTAGGACACCTTTTTCCATTTCAATTTAACAAACATTTCTTTAAAACCATATACCACCCTGTGTTACCTGATAGGGACCAGAGACGAATCAGACAAAGACAACTTTGCTTGCAAACACAAAATAAGCACAAACCAGGTGAGTGTAGGGAGGGGGTGGACAGGGTGTTATAGAAATAAATACCAGGAGATTAAAGTTTGGCCAGAGGCTGGGGAAGGGCTCCTGAAAAAGTGCCTTTACCTCATAATCTGAATGCAGGTGTTCCAGTGTATAGATGGACTTATAGACATTATCTGCTCATATTTGAGGCCTCCTCACCTGGCTGGGTCTACCAGGTATTCATATCTATTTTTAAATTATGCTTCACAAGTCCTGTTAGCCATCTGTGTGTAGATAGTCTTGCTTCTTTACCTCTGTCAACCAAGAGGGTATATGCTTATCTAACAGGTGTCCTCTGGCCACCAGCCTATTATTAAAAAAGGAATAACACAGTAAAAAAAGTGAGGATTTCTTCAGTCTGGCCTTAACTTCAGAACTGCCTGCTGAATGCACTGCAGGCACACTGCCTAGGTTCAAACTCCAGCTCTACAAGAGACACTGGGGAAAGTTTCTTTCCCTCTGTAGGCTTCTTTCCTCACCAGTAAAATGGGGGTAATTATTGTACTTCATAAATATGTCATGGGGATCAAGTTAGAAAATTCATGTGATGTCTGGCTTAAATTTAGCATTATTGTTATTATTATTAATTCATTCATTTAGCTGAAATGGCAGGAAGAGAGAGGAATGGAAGCCTGGTAACTCATAAATTCTACAAATTCCTAAGTGACTGGTGGTCTCCAGATTGCTCCTAGCATTGCTAGATCGTGGTACCACCGACACCACCACCTGAGAGGCATGGGGCCACTCTCCTGCCAGAATCCAGACCATTTCACTACCTGAAGTTTTTCCATCTGACAAGGAACACTCAGGATAAAAGCACCAAATATTCTTGACATTAAGGAAGCCCCAGAATCCCTTCCCAACCCAATTCTTTCACTCTATATCCTGTTTGTCCCCTCCCTCTTCTTCCAAAAGAATCCAGACCCACGATCTCTTTTTTCCATTTCTGCTGTGTTGACGGGGTGGGCATCCTGTTTACATTATATATTTTCTCTGACAAAGTTGAGAAGTCTAATGCCCCTGCTTTTTTCTGTCTACTAAATATCCACCTTTGATTTTATATTTAGAGAAAGGATGGAATGAGGAAAAGAGTGATTTGAAATATCCAATTCAGGATAACATTCTGGATATGAAATTATATAGGAAGTCCCCAATCAAATATTTGAGTTGACAAATCTCTTACCTCTTTAAAAGGGAAAGAATATATTTGTAGCTGTAATCATTGGAGTAAATGTTTTTCTGCTTTGATATGGAGACTTGGGAAAGCAGAGGGGTAGTTTTTAAAGAAAGTATTTTCTTGAGCAGTGGACAGCATATGGAACTTAGAGTGTGGAGAACGGTCTCCTGATTACTGGCTGTGTGACCATTTTTGAAGCTAGGATCCCGATTTCTGGGTCTTGGAGACTTGATCATCAAAAATGATCTCAAAATGCATCAAATAATACCTGCCAATATCATAGAAACGTCATGAGGCTCACATAATGTTTGTAAAAGTCACTTACAAATGTTGGAAGTTTTGCAAAAGTTAATTATTATTATTATTTTTTAAATGAGCTGCCTCTTTCTTAGGTATAACATCTTAAGAAGTCCATGGAGGAAATGTTATAAGTGTTGGGGAGGGAAAACGTTTTCCTCTACCCTTTCTGGGTTCTTCTGGCTGGTCTAAGAATTAAATCGACATGAGACAGATTAACAGGAAAATATCAAATTTAGTTATGTATGTACAGGAGCCTTATAAGAAAAATGAGACCCTGGGACAAGTTAGGCAATTGAGGCTTAATATGCCATCTGAGAGAAGAAGGGAGTAGGGTATTTGGGACTTCAAAGGGGAGGAAGGAAATTCACATGGAGATGGAAAAACAAATGTTTGGTAACAAATGTTTGCTGGGCCCTGCAGAGACAATGGGACACAGGGAGGACTTTGGATTCCAGGCTCTGCTGAGCCCCCCATACCACATGTAGCCTGTATTCTTTGTAGGTATCTCTGGGGATAGTTCTCCTCCTGGACCAGGCTCTTTGTCTAACTTCTTTTAGGTAGTTAAGGCGGGGGCGGTAAAAGAAAGAAGTTCTCAAGTCTTCTGTTTCTTAAAAAATAAAATAATCTTCATGCCAAAGAGACATATTTTGAGATGGCAAATGTTGCTCCCCTATGTAAGCCTCCTTCCAACAAAGTTCACAAATATTTAGGAAATAAAATGTATTCCTTTCAAATTCATTTCATGTATTTCTGTTGCCAGTTATTTCTAGGAAGTTTATTTAGTTACGTTTATTTCACACAAGTAGCTAAGAATATTGCAGATATTTGACTTCACCCATCAGTTAAAGAGAGTTTTTGTGGGTTTTTTTTTGACCTTTCACATTTTAGCATTAGCACTTCTGATGTCATTTCCCTACAGATTCAAGGCTGGGCACAGGAAGCAGATGGCAGGTACAACTGCAGAGAGCTGAAGTGTGGTCTCAGCAAAGCTGGTATCACGGTGACAGTTCACTTCCACTGACCTGCAGGTGCTACTCCTGCTTTGTGACAACATTGTAGCGGAGCGGGAGGAGTATGGGCTTTTGAGTAAGAGTGACCTGACTTCATGGTTTCTATGAGTCTTTTAAATTCAGTTTCCTTATCTTTAAGATGTAGATAATAATTCCTACCTTGCAGCATGTTTGAGGACTAAATAAGGTGAAGAATATTAAGTTCTGTAACAACCCTGGAGCTTAGTGATTAAAAAGAATGCTTCCTTTCTTCTTCCTCCTCCACCACCTCTGGCTGATGCTCTGGTGTCTCCAGCTGAGTCCCTGGCCACCTTGCTGCAGCACAGTGAGGGTCAAATTGGCACCAAGCTCAGTTTGTTGCATGTCCCCTCCTAGGAAGGACCCTGAATTACAAGATGATTTCCTAGTATGGTGCTAATTGCTTTGTTGTATGGTATATAGAAAAATGAATTCAAATCTGTGTCTTGATGAATGCCTGCTCATTGAACACGCACCTGTTTATCACATGATGGCAATGACAATTTTTCCCAGAAAGAAATGTTTCTGATTTACATATGTGTGGCTGATACATGAAGTGGGTTTTATAAATCACTATGTCATCACCGCCAAAAAATGCCCTCCAGCTATATTAAAAAGAGCCCATGACAAGGAGCCTACTACCAACTTGAATGGAAAGGCCATAAAACCATCAGTTCATTTGACATAAAGCTGGCATATTACATGATAATGCTTCAAGTAGAACTCGGGACCCCATTCATCACACAGGCTGCTCCTTGGCTAGGTTCTGAGCTGTGTGCTAATGAAACGGTCACACTCAACTCATGCTACAGATTGCAGTTCCCAATCAGCACTGGAAACCTACACACCAGAAAATGTTCCCATTGAAAATACGTTTCATTCAGTAATGAAATTTCCTGGCAGAAATTTACATCAGGATAGAGGTCACACTGCCTCTTGGGGATACAGTGTCCTCACGTGTAAAAGGTTGACTAGATCCATGGTTTTCAGTAAGAGAAGCACAGCTTTTAAAGATCTCTAGGTGATTTTGATGCTCAGCCAGAGTTTAGCCTTTTTCTCAGGGTCATTCGAGGACTAACAGCATCAGCATCTGCTGGGAGCTTATTAGAAATGCAGAATCTCAAACCTACAGTATAAGAATCTGAATTTTAACAAGATCTCCAGTGATTCAGTGGACATTAGCATTTGAGCAGCATTAGAATACTGTTTCACAAACATAGCCCCATATTAACATTGCTTGGGAAGCTTTTAAATATCCCAATGCCCAGCTGCCTGACAGGCTCGAATCAGAACCCCTAGATAGAACCCAGGCATCATTTATTTTGCTGTTTTTTTTTTTTTTTTTTTTTAACCTCCTCAGGAGATTCTAATATGTAGCACACTTGAGAATCACTAGCGTAGAACCTCATTTACAGTTTACACGTGAGGCTTCAGCTGGAGTCACGAAAGCATGTGATAACGGGAATACGCAGAATCACCGGCTTAGGAGGCAGTTTCAAACAACAGCAGAAAGGAGAGGTATTCCTTATTATGCACTCCTCCTTTGGCCAGGAATCGTCTCATCCTTTCATATGTGACTTCAAGACAACCCTGTCAGGTAGGAATTGTTAAATATTTTTGAAATGAGAAAATTGCGGTTCAGAGAGGTAAAGTGATTTGCCTGAGGTTATGTAGTTAGAGAATAGTGTTCATTGCACTCTGCAGCTCATGTTCTGTTATATTACCTTCCCCATCCCAGGTACCATTGCCCCTTTCCTGCTGTGCCTCCCAGAGCAGATTAGATTTTTTTAAGTGGGAGCATTTTCAGGAGTGATAGGTAGATATAGGGTGATTGCCAATTCCAGGGTCATCAAAGTGGAATGTGAGGAAAGATCCAAACTTGAAGCTTCCTGGGGATAAAATCAATAGAAAACTAGAGGAGCTCAGGTCTGCCCAGCTGAATGGTCTGGATTGAGACTTTGTCTTACTGTCTTTTCTCCAGTTGACTAAGGCAACCTCCTCAGGAAGTAATGACCATACTACTATGTGAAATTCAGTACTCACTTAAAAAAAAAACCAGCTTAATAGAGATATAATTGACATATAATAAACTGCACATATTTAAAGCATACAGTTTGATAAGTATTGGTATATACATGCACCCATGAAACTATCACCACAATAATGATCATATCTGTTATCCCCTAAATTTTTCTTTGTGCTTCTTTGTAATACCTCCTTCCTGTTCCTCCATGCTTCCAGGTAGCTAATGATCTGCTCTCTGTCAATATATGTAAGTTTTATGGGGAATTCCCTGGCGGTCCAGTGGTAAAGACCCCATGCTTCCATTGCAGGGGTCACGGGTTCAATCCCTGGTTGGGGAACTAATATCCCGCATGCTGCCTAGTGAGGCCAAAAAAAATAGATGTTTTAATTTTTTTTTTTTTTTGAATTTTTGAATTTTATTTTATTTATTTTTTTATACAGCAGGTTCTTATTATCCATTTTATACATATTAGTGTATATATGTCAATCCCAATCTTTCTAGAATTTTACACAAATGGAATCATATAATATATATTACATTTTTGTCTGGCTTCTTTCAATAAGCAGAATTATTTTGAGATTATCCAAACTGTTGTATGCATCAAAGATTTGTTCTTTTTATTGTTTATCCATTTAGGTGGTGAGGGGTTGTGATATAATAAGAAATATAGGGCTTCCCTGGTGGCGCAGTGGTTGAGAGTCTGCCTGCCGATGCAGGGGACACGGGTTCGTGCCCTGGTCCGGGAGGATCTCACATGCCGCGAAGCGGCTGGGCCCGTGAGCCATGGCCGCTGAGCCTGCGCGTCCGGAGCCTGTGCTCCGCAACGGGAGAGGCCACAACAGTGAGAGGCCCGCGTACCGCAAAAAAAAAAAAAAAAAAAAAAAAAAAAAAAAGAAAAAAGAAAAGAAATATATATTTAGTTTTTGTCTCTAGGTCCTGACACAGAGCTCCTAAAACCCTTGGAATTGTCTGAGTGTTAAGTTGCTCAGCATGCTAATGAGACTTGGCCGAGGGGTCCCTTGATAGTTTTAGGATGGGGGCTGGTCACCAGATAGACTGAGACATGTTGGAACTTTCAGTGCCCCAACCCCATTCCTTCAGGGATGGGAGAGGGACTGGAGATTGAAGTACTCACCAATAACCAGTAATTTAATCAATTATACCTACATTAAACCCCTTAAGTGACAGGTTCCTAGAGCTGCCCAGTTAGTGAACATACCAAGGTGCTAGGAGGGTACCACACCTAGAGATGGGCATAGAAGCTCTGTGCTCCTCCCCCATACCTTGTGCTATTCATCTCTTCCATCTAGCTGTTCCTGAGTTGTATTTCTCATTATAAACGGGTAATAATTGTAAGGAAAGAGCTTTCCAGAGTCCCGTGAGCCATTCTAGCAAATTATTGACCCTGAGGAAGGGGTCATGGAAACCCCCAATTTACAGCCAGTCAGTCAGAAATATGGGAGTCCAGGGACTTTTGATTGGCATCTGAAGTTGGTGCAGTCTTGTGGGTCTGAGCCCTTAACCTGTGAGGTCTGTACTAACTCTACGTAGTTAGTGTCAGAACCAAACTGAATTGGTAGGACACCCAGTTCGTGTCCAGAGCACTGGAACACTGATTGTTGGTGTGGAAAACCCCCACACATTTGGTGTCAGAAGTATTGTGAGTAAAACTAGCTCAGAGGGATGTTTGGGTTATTTTCAGTTTAGGGGTAATACAAATAGAGCTTCTGTGAACATTAATGTACAAGCCTTTGTATGGACATATGCTTTCATTTCTCTTGGATAAATACCTAGGAGTGAAATGTCTGGGTCATGTAGAAGGTGTTTGTTAAACTTTGTATGAAATTTTCAAACTGTTTTCCAAAATGACATTTTATATTCCTGAAAGCATCATATGAGAATTCCATATGTTCCACATACTTACCAACACTTGGTATATTCAATCTTTTAAATTTTAGATATTCTCATAAATGTATAGTGGCATGTCATTGTGGTTTTAATTTGCATTTTCCTAATGATGAATGATATTGAGCATATTTTTGTATATTCATTTGAAGTGTGTGTGTGTATCTGTTCTATTTTTTTGCCCATTTTTTATGGACTTGTTTGTTTTTCTATTATTGCACTTTGCAAGTTCTCTATATGTACTGGATGAATGTAACTTATGAGATTTGAAAATATTTTTCCCAGTCTATGGCTTGCCTTTCTATTCTTTTAACAGCATCTTTTGAAGAGTAGTTCTTACTTTCAGATGAAGTGTAATATATCAGTTTCTCCTTTTGTGAATTGCCATTTTGGTGTTTATTTAAGAATTCTTTGCCTAACCCAAGGACACAAAAAAATCTCTTCTATATTTTCTTCTAGAATTTTTACAGTATAAGATATTACACTGAGATCTATGATCCAATGCAAGGTGTAAGGTATGGTTCAAAGCTTTTTTTAATTTGGGTATTTAATTATTCCAGTACCATTTGTCGAAAACACTAGTGTTTTCCACTGAATTGCCTTTAACTTTTGGTAAAAACCAGTTGTCCATATATGTAAGGCTACACTCTATTCTGTTCCCATTGATATATTTTTCTACCTTGACATACTACCTCACTGTCTTGATTACTATAGCTTTAAAATTAGTGTAGAATTTAGGTAGTGAAAGTTCTTCACCTTTGTTCTTCTTCAGTGTTGTTTTGCCTATGCTAGGTCCTTTGAATTTCCAAATCAAATTTACAATCAGCTTGTAAATTTCTACCAAAAAAAAGTCAGTTGAGATTTTAATTGAGATTGTGTTGAATTTATAGATCAACTTGGGGAGAATTGAGACCTTAACAATATTGAGTGTTCCAATCCATGAAGATGGTAGTTCTCTTCATATACTTAGATCATCTGTGTACAAAAAGGGTTTTACTTCTACCTTTCCACGCTGAATGCCTTTCACTTTTTTTTTTTTTTTTGCTTTATTTCACTGGCTAGAATATTCAATACAATTTTAAATAGAAGTTGTGACAGCAGACATCCTTGCCTTTTCCAGAACATAATGGAAAAAGCATTTAGTCTTTCACAACTAGGTGTTAACTGTAGGGTTTTTTAATTGATGGTCTTCATCCTGTTCAGTAAATTTTCTTCTACTCCTAATTGTTAAATATTTTTATCAAGAATGAATGTTGGCTTATGTCAAATGCTTTTTCTGCATTAAGATGATCATATGGCTTTTTTCTTATCTATTAACATGATGAATTACACTGATTTAAAAATGCTCACTTGGGCTTCCCTGGTGGCGCAGTGGTTGAGAATCCGCCTGCCAATGCAGGGAACACGGGTTCGTGCCTGGGTCCGGGAAGATCCCACATGCCGTGGAGCGGCAGGGCCCATGAGCCATGGCCGCTGAGCCTGCGCGTCCGGAGCCTGTGCTCCGCAATGGGAGAGGCCACAACGGTGAGAGGCCCGCGTACCACTAAAAAAAAAAAAAAAAAAAAAAAAAAAATTACATAAAAATGCTAACTCATCATTGCATTCCTGGGTAAACCCCATTTGGTCATGATGCATTATTCTTTTTATATACTGTTACATTACATTTTTTAAAATGCTGTTAACTTTTGTATCCATGTTCATGAGGGACATTGATCTATAATTTTCTTGAAGTGTATTTATTGAGTTTGGTATCAGAATAATTCTGGCCTCATAGGATAGATTCAGAAGGATTCATTCTTTAATTTTCTAGAAGAGTTTGTGTATAGGTGATATTATTCTTCCTTAAATATTTGATAGAATTCCCAAGTGAAGTCACATGGGTCTGAAGTTCTCTTGGTGGAAAAAATTATAACTATAAATTTAATTTTTAAAAATAAATATAGGGCTATTTAGGTCATATATATTTTTTCTTCAGTAAGTTTTGGTTGTTTGTGTCATTCAAACAATGTGTCCATTTCATCTAAGTTGTTGAATTTATTAGCATACAGTTGTTCCTAGTATTCTCTTATTATTGGTTAATATCTGTAGAAACTATAGTGATATTACCTCTCTCATTCCTGATATTGTCAATCTATGTCTTCTCTCTTTATTTTTCTGATCACTCTGCTAGAGGTTTATCAATTTTATTGGTCTCTCAAAGAAATAAATTCTCATTTTATTGATTTTACTCTATTGTTTGTGTTTTCCTTATCATTACATTCCATTGTAATCTTTTTAAAATTGAAGTATAGCTGATTTACAATATTGTGTTAGTTTAAGGTATACAGCATACTGATTCAGTATTTTTGTAGATTATACTCCATTATAGATTATTAAAAGATAATGAGTATAACTCCCTGTGCTATACAGTATACCTTGTTGCCTACTCATTTTTCTTTTAACGTCTTTATTGGAGTATAATTGCTTTACAATGATGTGTTAGTTTCTGCTTTATAACAAAGTGAATCAGTTATACATATATATATGTTCCCATATCTCTTCCCTCTTGTGGCTCCCTCCCTCCCACCCTCCCTATCCCACCCCTCTAGGTGGTCACAAAGCACAGAGGTGAAATCCCTGTGCTATGCTGCAGCTTCCCACTAGCTATCCACCCTATGTTTGGTAGTGTATATATGTCCATGCCACTCTCTCACTTCATCACAGCTTACCCTTCCCCCTTCCCATATCCTCAAGTCCATGCTCTAGTAGGTCTGTGTTTTATTCCCATTCTACCCCTAGGCTCTTCATGACTTTTTTTCCTTAGATTCCATATATATGTGTTAGCATACGGTATTTGTTTTTCTCCTTCTGACTTACTTCACTCTGTATGACAGACTCCAGGTCCATCCACCTCACTACAAATAATTCAATTTCGTTTCTTTTTATGGCTGAGTAATATTCCATTGTATATATGTGCCACATCTTCTTTATCCATTCACCTGTTGATGGACACTTAGGTTGCTTTCATGTCCTGGCTATTGTAAATAGAGCTGCAGTGAACATTGTGATACATGACTCTTTTTGAATTATGGTTTTCTCAGAGTATATGCCCAGTAGTGGGATTGCTGGGTCATATGATAGTTCTATTTTTAGTTTTTTAAGGAACCTCCATACTGTTCTCCATAGTGACTGTATCAATTTACATTCCCACCAACAGTGGAAGAGTGTTCTCTTTTCTCCACACCCTCTCCAGCATTTATTGTTTCTAGATTTTTGTATGATGGCCATTCTGACTGGTGTGAGATTATATCTCATTGTAGTTTTGATTTGCATTTCTCTAATGATAAATGATGTTGAGCATTCTTTCATGTGTTTGTTGGCAATCTGTATATCTTCTTTGGAAAAATGTCTGTTTAGGTCTTCTGCCCATTTTTGGATACGGTTGGTTTTTTTTTGATATTAAGCTGCATGAGCTACTTATACATTTTGTAGATTAACCCTTTGTCAGTTGCTTCATTGACAAATATTTTCTCCCATTCTGAGGGTTGTCTTTTGGTCTTGTTTATGGCTTCCTTTGCTATGCCAAAGCTTTAAAGTTTCATTAGGTCCCATTTGTTTATTTTTGTTTTTATTTCCATTACTCTAGGAGGAGGATCAAAAAGGATCTTGCTGTGATTTATGTCACACAGTGTTCTTCCTATGTTTTCCTCTAAGAGTTTGATAGTATCTGGCCTTCCATTTAGGTCTTTAATCCATTTTGAGTTTATTTTTGTGTGTGGTGTTAGGGAGTGTTCTAATTTTATACTTTTACATGTACCTGTCCAGTTTTCCCAGCACCACTTATTGAAGAGGCTGTCTTTTCTCCTCTGTATAGTCTTGCCGCCTTTATCAAAGATAAGGTGACCATATGTGCGTGGGTTTATCTCTGGGCTTTCTATCCTGTTCCATTGATCTATATTTCTGTTTTTATGCCAGTACCATACTGTCTTGATTACTGTAGCTTTGTAGTGTAGTCTGAAGTCAGGGAGCATGATTCCTCCTGCTCCATTTTTCGTTCTCAAGATTGCTTTGGCTATTCGGGGTCTTTTGTGTTTCCAAACAAATTGTGAATTTTTTGTTCTAGTTCTGTGAAAAATGCCAGTGGTAGTTTGACAGGGATTGCATTAAATCCGTAGAGTGCTTTGGGTAGTAGAGTCATTTTCACAATGTTGATTTTTCCAATCCAAGAACATGGTATATCTCTCCCTCTATTTGTATCATCTTTAATTTCTTTCATCATTGTCTTATAATTTTCTGCATACAGGTATTTTGAATCCTTAGGTAGGTTTATTCCTAGATATTTTATTATTTTTGTTGCAGTGGTAAATGGGAGTATTTTCTTAATTTCACTTTCAGATTTTTCATCATTAGTGGATAGGAATGCCAGAGATTTCTGTGCATTAATTTTGTATCCTGCTACTTTACCAAATTCATTGATTAGCTCTAGTAGTTTTCTGGTAGCACCCTTAGGATTCTCTATGTATAGTATTATTTCGTCTGCAAACAGTGACAGCTTTGCTTCTTCTTTTCCAATTTGGATTCCTTTTATTACTTTTTCTTCTCTGATTGCTGTGGTAAAACTTCCAAAACTATGTTGAATAATAGTGGTGAGAGTGGGCAACCTTGTCTTGTTCTTGATCTGAGTGGAAATGGTTTCAGTTTTTCAACATTGAAGATGATGTTGGCTGTGGATTTGTCATATATGGCCTTTATTATGTTGAGGAAAGTTCCTTCTATGCCTACTTTCTGCAGGGTTTTTCTCATAAATGGGTGTTGAATTTTGTCGAAAGCTTTCTCTGCATCTATTGAGATGATCATATGGTTTTTCTCCTTCAATTTGATAATACAGTGTATCACATTGATTGATTTGCATATATTGAAGAATACTTACATTCCTGTAATAAACCCCACTTGATCATGGTGTATGATCCTTTTAATGTGCTGTTGGATTCTGTTTGCTAGTATTTTGTTGAGGATTTTTGCATCTATGTTCATCAGTGATATTGGCCTGTAGTTTTCTTTCTTTGTGACATCTTTGTCTGGTTTTGGTATCAGGGTGATGGTGGCCTCGTAGAATGAGTTTGGGAGTGTTCCTCCCTCTACTATCTTTTGGAAGAGTTTGAGAAGTAAAAGTGTTTGCTCTTCTCTAAATGTTTGATAGAATTCACCTGTGAAGCCATCTGGTCCTGGGCTTTTGTTTGTTGGACGATTTTTAATCACAGTTTCAATTTCAATGATTGTGATTGGTCTGTTTATATTTTCTATTTCTTTCTGGTTCAGTCTCAGCAGGTTGTGCATTTCTAAGAATTTGTCCATTTATTCCAGGTTGTCCATTTTATTGGCATACAGTTGCTTGTAATAATATCTCATGATCCTTTGTATTTCTGCAGTGTCAGTTGTTACTTCTCCTTTTTCATTTCTAATTCTATTGATTTGAGTCTTCTCCCTTTTTTTTGATGAGTCTAGCTAATGGTTTATCAATTTTGTTTATCTTCTCAAAGAACCAGCTTTTAGTTTTATTGATCTTTGCTATCGTTTCCTTCATTTCTTTTTCATTTATTTCTGATTTGATCTTTATGATTTCTTTCCTTCTGCTAAATTTGGGGTTTTTTTGTTCTTCTTTCTCTAATTGCTTTAGGTGCAAGATTAGGTTGTTTATTTGAGATGTTTCCTGTTTCTTACGGTAGGCTTGTATAGCTATAAACTTCCCTCTTAGAACTGCTTTTGCTGCATCCCATAGGTTTGGGGTAGTCCTGTCTCCCTTGTCATTTGTTTCTAGGTATTTTTTGATTTCCTCTTTGATTTCTTCAGTGATCACTTTGTTATTAAGTAGTGTATTGTTTAGCCTCCATGTGTTTGTATTATTTACAGATTGTTTCCTGTAATTGATATCCAGTCTCATAGCATTGTGGTCAGAAAAGATACTTGATATGATTTCAGTTTTCTTAAATTTACCAAGGCTTGGTTTGTGACCCAAGATATGATCTGTCTTGGAGAATGTTCCATGAGCACTTAAGAAAAATGTGTATTCTGTTGTTTTTGGAAGGCATGTCCTATAAATATCAGTTAAGTCCATCTTGTTTAATGTATCATTTAAAACTTGTGTTTCCTTATTTATTTTCATTTTGGATGATCTGTCCATTGGTGAAAGTGGGGTGTTAAAGTCCCCTACTATGATTGTGTTACTATCAATGTCCCCTTTTATGGTTGTTAGTATTTGCCTTATGTATTGAGGTGCTCCTATGTTGGGTGCATAAATATTTACAATTGTTATATCTTCTTGGATCGATCCCTTGATCATTATGTAGTGTCCTTCTTTGTCTCTTATAATAGTCTTTATTTTAAAGTCTATTTTGTCTGATATGAGAATTGCTACTCCAGCTTTCTTTTGATTTCTATTTGCATGGAATATCTTTTTCCATCCCCTCACTTTCAGTCTGTATGTATCCCTAGGTCTGAAGTGGGTCTCTTGTAGACAGCCTATATACAGGTCTTGTTTTTGTATCCATTCAGCCAGTCTATGTCTTTTGGTTGGAGCATTTAACCCCTTTACATTTAAGTTAATTATCGATATATATGTTCCTATTACCATTTTCTTAATTGTTTTGGGTTTGTTATTGTAGGTCTTTTCCTTCTCTTGTGTTTCCTGCCTAGAGAAGTTCCTTTAGCATTTGTTGTAAAGCTGGTTTGGTGGTGCTGAATTCTCTTAACATTTGTTTTTTGAATTCTCTTAACTTTTGCTTGGCTGTAGAGGTTTTAATTTCTCTGTCAAATCTGAATGAGATCCTCGCTGTGTAGAGTAATCTTGGTTGTAGGCTTTTCCCTTTCATTACTTAAATATGTCCTGCCACTCCCTTCCTGCAGATTTTCTGCTGAAAGATCAGCTGTTACCCTTATGGGGATTCCCTTGTATGTTATTTGTTGCTTTTCCCTTGCTGCTTTTAATATGTTTTCTTTGTATTTAATTTCTGATAGTTGGATTAATATGTGTCTTGGCGTGTTTCTCTTTGGATTTATCCTGTATGGGACTCTCTGTGCTTCCTGGACTTGATTAACTATTTCCTTTCCTATATTAGGGAAGTTTTCAACTATAATCTCTTCAAATATTTTCTCAGTCCCTTTCTTTTTCTCTTCTTCTGGGACCCCTATAATTCGAATGTTGGTGTGTTTAATGTTGTCCGAAAGGTCTCTGAGACTGTCCTCAGTTCTTTTCATTCTTTTTTCTTTATTCTGCTCTGCAGTCGTTATTTCCACTATTTTATCTTCCAGGTCATTTATCCATTCTTCTGCCTCAGTTATTCTGCTATTAATCCCTTCTAGAGAATTTTTAGTTTCATTTATTGTGTTGTTCATCATTGTTTATTTGCTCTTTAGTTCTTCTAGGTCCTTGTTAAATGTTCCTTGTATTTTCTCTATTCTGTTTCCAAGATTTTGTGTCATCTTTACTATCATTATTCTGAATTCTTTTTCAGGTAGACTGCCTATTTCCTCTTCATTTATTAGGTCTGGTGGGTTTTTACCTTGCTCCTTCATCTGCTGTGTGTTTTTCTGTCTTCTCATTTTGCCTAACTTACTGTGTTTGGGGTCTCCTTTTCTCAGGCTGCAGGTTCGTAGTTCCCATTGTTTTTGGTGTCTGTTCCCAGTGGCTAAGGTTGGTTCAGTGGGTTGTGTAGGCTTCCTGGTGGGGGGAACTAGTGACTGTGTTCTGGTGGATGAGCCTGGATCTTGTCTTTCTGGTGGGCAGGTCCACGTCTGGTGGTGTGTTTTGGGGTGTCTGTGGCCTTATTATGTTTTTAGGCAGCCTCTTTGCTAATGGATGGGGCTGCATTCCTGTCTTGCTAGTTGTTTGGCATAGGGTGTCCAGCACTGTAGCCTGCTGGTCGTTGAGTGAAGCTGGGTCTTGGCGTTGAGATGGAGATCTCTGGGAGATTTTTGCCGTTTGATATTACATGGAGCTGGGAGGTCTCTTGTGGACCAGTGTCCTGAAGTTGGCTCTCCCACCTCAGAGGCACAGCATTGACTCCTGGCTGGGGCACCAAGAGCCTGTCATCCACACTGCTCAGAATAAAAGGGAGAAAATATAAGAAGGAAGGAAGGAAGGAAGGGAGGGAAGGAGGGAGGGAGGGAGGGAGGGAGGGAGGAAGGAAGGAAGAAGAAAGAAAGAAAGAAAGAAAGAAAGAAAGAAAGAAAGAAAGAAAGAAAGAAAGAAAGAAAGAAAGAAAGAAAGAAAGAAAGAAAGGGAAAAAACAAAATATAATAAAGTTATTAAAATAAATATTAAGAAAAATTTCTTTAAAGTTAAAAAAAAGAAAACAAACAAAAAAATGGACAGACAGAACCCTAGCATAAATGGTGAAAGCAAAGCTCTACAGACAAAATCACACAGAAAAGCACACATATACACACTCACAAAAAGAGAAAAATGGGAAAAAATAATATATCTTTGCTCCCAAAGTCCATCTCCTCAATTTGGGATGATTCATTGTCTATTCAGGTATTCCACAGATGCAGGGTACATCAAATTGTTTGTGGAGCTTTAATCTGCTGCTCCTGAGGCTGCTGGGAGAGACTTCCCTTTCTCTTCTTTGTTCACACAGCTCCTGGGGTTCACCTTTAGATTTGGACCTGCCTCTGCATTTACGTCGCCTGCAGGTGTCTGTTCTTCGGTCAGATAGGTTGGGGTTAAAGGAGCCACTGATTCGGGGGCTCTGGCTCACTCAGGCCAGGGAGAGGGAGGGGTATGGATGTGGGGCGAGCCTGTGGCAGCAGAGGCCACCATGATGTTGCACTAGCCTGAGGCTTGCCATGCATTGTCCCAGGGAAGTTGTCCCTGGATCGCAGGACCCTGATAGTGGCGGGCTGCACAGGCCCCCTGGAGGGGTGGTGTGGAGAGTGTCCTGTGCTTGCACACAGGCTTCTTGGTGGTGGCTGCAGCAGCCTTAATGTATCATGCCCGTCTCTGGGGTCCGCAGTGATAGCCATAGCTCATGCCCGTCTCTGGAGCTCCTTTAAGCGGCGCTCTATTCCCCTCTCTGCCTGCACCAGGAAACAAAGAGGCAAGAAAAAGTCTTGCCTTTTCAGCAGCTCCAGACTTTTCCCAGACTCCCTTCTGGCTAGTTGTGGCGCACTAACCCCTTCAGGCTGTGTTCACGCAACCAACCCCAGTCCTCTCCCTGGGATCCGAACACTGAAGCCCAAGCCTCAGCTTCCAGCCCCTGCCTGCCGCAGCGAGTGAGCAGACAAGCCTCTCGGGCTGGTGAGTGATGGTCGGCAGCCATCCTCTGTGCGGGAATCTCTCTGCTTTGCCCTCTGCACCCTGTTGCTCTGCTCTCCTCCGTGGTTCCGAAGCTTCACCCCTCCTCCACCAGAAGTCTCTGCCCATGAAGGGGCTTCCTAGTGTGTGGAAACCTTTCCTCCTTCACAGCTCCCTCCCACTGATGCAGGTCCCATTCCTATTCTTTTGTCTCTGTTTTTTCTTTTTTCTTTTGCCCTACCCAGGCATGTGGGGAGTTTCTTGCCTTTTGGGAGGTCTGAGGTCTTCTGCCAGCATTCAGTAAGTGTTCTATAGGAGCAGTTCCACATGTAGATATATTTCTGATGTATTTGTGAGGAGGAAGGTGATCTCCGCGTCTTACTCTTCCATCATCTTGAAGCTCCACTGCCTACTTATTTTATATATAGTAATTTGTATCTGTTAATCCCATACCCTTAATTTGTCCTTCTCACATTTCCTCTCACCTTCAATAAGCACAAGTTTTTTTTTGTATCTGTGAGTCTGTTTCTGTTTTGCAGATAATTCATTCATATTATTTTTTAGATTCCACATGTCAGTTATATAGTATTTGCCTTTCTCTGACTTATTTCACTAAGCATAATATTCTCTAGGTCCATCAACATTGCTGCAAATGGCAGTATTTTATTCTGTTTTATGGCTGAATAATATTCCATTGTTTGTGTGTGGGGGGGGTGTGTATGCATGTATACACACATATACCACATCATATTAATTCAGTCATCTATTGATGGGCACTTGGCTTGCTTCCATGTCTTGGCCACTGTAAACAGTGCTGCTGTGAACACTGGGTTGCATGTATCTTTTCAAATTAGTATTTTCATTTTTTCCATATATATACCTAGCAGTGGAATTGCTGGATTATATGGTAGTTCTATTTTTAATTTTTAAGGAATCTCCATACTGTTTTCTGTAGTGGCTATACCAATTTACATTCCCATCAACAGTGTATGAGGGTTCCCATTTCTCCACATCCTCTACGACATTTGTTATTTGTAGACTTTTTGATGATAGCCATTCTGGCAAGGGTGAGGTGATACCTCATTGTGGTTTTGACTTGCATTTCTCCAGTTATTAGTGATGCTGAGCATCTTGTCATGTGCCTGTTAGCCATCTGTATGTCTTCTTTGTAAAAGTGTCTATTCATATCTTCTGCTCACTTTTTAAGTGGACTTTTTTTTTTCTTTTTAATATTGAGTTGCACAAGCTATTTATATTTTGGATATAACCCCTTGTCAGTTATATCACTTGCAAATATTTTCTCCCATTCTCTAGGTTGTCTTTTTGTTTTGTTGATGGTTTCCTTTGATGTGCAAAAGCTCTTAAGTTTAATTAGGTCCCATGTGTTTATTTTTGCTTTTGGTTCTTTTGCCTTGGTGATCCAAGAAAATATTGGTGCAATTTATGTCAGTGTTCTGCCTATGTTCTCTTCTAGGAGTTTTAAGGTTTCAGGTCTTACATTTAGGACTTTAAACTATTTTGACTTTATTTTTCTATATGGTGTTAGGGATTGTTCTAATCCCATTGTGTTACATGTGGCTGTCCAGTTTTCCCAGCACCACTTGTTAAAAGAGTGTTTTTTCTCCATTGTATATTTTTGCCTCCTTTGTCATAGTTGAATTGACTGTAGGTGCCTGGGTTTATTTCTGGGCTATCTATTATGTTCCATTGATCTATGTGTCTGTTTTGTGCAAGTACCATACTGTTTTGATTACTGAAGTTTTGTAGTATAATCTGAAGTCTGGGAGGGTTATGCCTCCAGCTTTGTTCTTTTTTTCCTCAGGATTGCCTTGGAAATTCAGACACTTCTATGGTTCCATAGAAATTTTAGAATTATTTTTTCTAGTTCTGTGAAAAATGTCCTGGTTATTTTGATAGGGATTGCATTAAATCTGTAGGTTGCTTTGGGTAATATGGCCATTTTAATAATATTGATTCTTCCAATCCAACAGCACAGGATATCTTTCCATTGCTTTGACTCATCTTCACTTTCCTTCATCAATGTTTCAGAGTTTTCAGAGTGTAGGTCTTTCATCTCCTTGGTTAAGTTTATTCCTAGGTATTTTTTGATATGATTTTAAACCAGATTTTTTTACTTTATTTTTCTTATATTTCATTATTAGTGTATAGAAATGCAACAGATTTCTGTATATTAATCTTCTATCCTGCAATATTGCTGAATTCATTTATTAATTCCAAGAATTTTGGTGTGGAAAATTTAGGTTATTTAATAGAGTATCATGTCATCTGAAAATAGTTACAGTTTTACCTCTTCCCTTCCAATCTGGATAGCTTTATTTCTTTTTATTTTCTGATTGTTGTGACTAGCACTTCCAATACTGTGTTAAATAGAAGCAGTGAGAGTAGGCATCCTTGTCTTGTTCCTGAGTTTGGTGAAAAGGCTTTCAGCTTTTCACCATTGAGTATTATGTTGGCTGTGGGCTTGTTGTAAATTACCTTTATTATGTTGAGATATGTTTCCTCTATATCCACTTTGATGAGAGTTTTTATCATGAGTGAATTGTGAGTTTTGTCAGGTTTTTATTGGCATCTACTGAGATAATCATGTGATTTTTACCTTTCTTTTTGTTAATGTGGTATATCACATTGATTGATTTGCATATGTTGAACCATCCTTGTGACCTCGGAATAAATCTAACTTGATCGTGGTGTATGATTCTTTTTATATATTGTTCGATTTGGCTTGCTAATATTTTGTTGCTTGTTTTTGCATCTGTATCCATCAAAGATATTGGCCTGTACTTTTTTTTGTACTGTCTTCATCTGATTTTGGAATCAGGGTAATGGTGGTCTCATAGAATGAATCTGAGAGTGTTCCATCCTCTTCAGTTTTTTGGAATAGTTTAGAAGGATAAGTATAAGTTCTCCTTTATATGTTTGGTAGAATTCCCCTGTGAAATTATCCAGTCCTGGACTTTTGTTTGCAGGAAGTTTTTTAAATTACAGATTCAATTTCTCTTCTAGTGATCAGTATGTTCAAGTTGTATCTTCTTGACTCCGTCCTGGTAGGCTGTGTTTCTAGAAATTTGTCTCTTTCTTCTAGGTTGTCCAATTTGTTGGCATATAAATGTTTATAGTACTCTCTTATGATTTTTTTGTGTCTCTATGGTATTGGTTGTTATTTC
The DNA here is from genome assembly GCF_026419965.1 of Kogia breviceps. Classification (NCBI taxonomy): domain Eukaryota; kingdom Metazoa; phylum Chordata; class Mammalia; order Artiodactyla; family Physeteridae; genus Kogia; species Kogia breviceps. Next base: position 94,890,199 of record NC_081314.1, read on the forward strand.
TCCTCTTTCATTTCTTATTTTGTTTATTTAGGTTCACTCTCCTTTCTTCTGGTGAGCCTGGCCAAAGGTCTATCAATTTTGTTTACCTTTTCAAAAAATCAACTCTTGGTTTCATTGATCTTTTCTATTGTTTTGTTGATCTGTATTTTATTTATTTCCTCTGATCTTTATTATTTCTTTCCTTCTGCTGACTTTGGGCTTTGTTCTTCTTTTTCTAATTCTTTTAGGTGGTAGGGTAGTTTGTTTATTTGAGATTTTTCTTTGTTCTTGAAGAAGGACTGTATCCCTATGAACTTTGCTCTAAGAACTGCTTTTGCTGCATCCCATAGATTTTGGAGTGTTGTGCTTCCATTTTCATTTGTCTTGAGGTATTTTCTGACTTCCTTTCTGATTTCATTGTTGACTACTGGTTATTTTAGTAACATGTTGTTTAGTCTCCATTTGTTTGTACTTTTCTCATTTTTCTATATGTAGGTGATTTCTAGTTTCATATTGTTGTGGTCAGAAAAGATGCTTGAAATAATTTCTATCCTAGAGAATGTTCTATGCACACTTGAAAAGAATGTGTATTCTGCTTCTTTGGGTTGTAGTGTCCTGTGTCAATTAAGTGTCAATTAAGTCCAACTGGTCCACTGTGTCATTTAGGACCTCTGTTGCCTTATTGATTTTCTGTCTGGATGATCTGCCCATTGATATGTGAGGGTTTTAAGGCCCCTACCCTTATTGTATTATTGTCAAGTTCTCCCATCATGTCTGTTAGTAGTTGCTTTACATTTTAGGTGCTCCTATATTGGGTGTGATATGCTAACAAGTATAAAATCCTCTTCTTGTATTGATCCCTTTATCATTACATAATGCCCTTCTTTGTCTTTCATTATAGACCTTGTTTTAAAGATTACTTTTTCTGATATACTATTGCTACTCCAGCTTTGTCAATACCATTTACATGATATCATTTTTCATCCCCTCACTCTCAGTCTGTGCACTTTTTACCCTGAAGTGAGTCTCTCATAGACAGTATATTGAAGGTTCTTGTTTTTTTATCCAATTAGCCACCCTATGTCTTTTGATAGGAGCATTTAGTCCATTGATATTTAGAGCAATTATCAAAAGGTATATACTTACTGCCATTTTATTCCTTGTTTTCCAGTTGTTTTTGTAGTTCTTCTTTGCTCATTTCTTCTTCTTTTTTTCTTTTCCCATTGTGGCTTGATGATTTTCTTTTGTAGTATTCTGAGTTCCTATCTTTTTACTTCTGTGTATCTTTCATAGGCTTTTGATTTGTGGTTTCCATGGGATTCACATATGTTGACCCATAATTATATCTACTTGCTTTAAACTGATAATCATTCAGTTCAAAACCATTCTAAAAGATCTACATTTTTACTCCCCTCTCCCACATTTTCTGTTTTCAATGTCATATATTACATTTTCATGCTTATCGCTTTACTGTTTACTGTAGTTATAGTTGCTTTTACATTTTTTTTGTTTTTAATCTACATACTGGCTTATATAAGTCATCTTTAATTCTTACTATATATTTGCCTTTCCTACTAGGATTTTTTTTTTCCTATTAGGATTTTCCTTTTACTATAGATTCTTACTTCTTTTCCATTTAGAGTAGAGCCTTCAACATTTCTTTTAGGGTAGTTTTAGTGTTGTTGAATTATTTTAGTTTTTGTTGAGAAATTCTTTATCTTGCCTATTTTAAATGATAACCTTGCTGGGTAGAGCATCCTAGGTTGCAGGTTTTTCCCTTTCAGTACTTTGAATATATCATGCCACTCCCACCTGGCCTGCCAAAGGTTCTGCAGAGAAATCAGCTGATAGCATTATGGGGGTTCCATTGTATATGACTCTTTATTTTTCTCTTGCTGTCTTTAGAATTCTCTCTTTATTGTTAACTTTTACCATTTTAATTTTGATATTTCTTGGTGTTGGTCTGTTTGGATTCATCTTGTTTGGGAACCTTTGTGCTTCCTGTGCCTGAATATCTATTTCCTTCTTTAGGTTTGGGAAGTTTCCAGCCATAATTTCTTCAAATATATTTTGATCCCCTTCTCTCTCTCTTCTCCTTCTAGAACCCTTATAAAGATGATGTTGCCATGTTTTATATTATCACATAGATCTTGTATGTTGCTTTCATTATTTTTTAATGTCATTCTGTCTGTTGTTCTGATTGGATGATTTCCATTATTCTGTCTTCCAGATCACTTATGTGTTCTTCTGTGTCATTTAGTCTGCTTTCATTGCTTCTAGAGTTCTTTTTATCTCAGAAATTGGATTATCTGTTTTGATTGGGTCCTCTTTACAGTTTCTAGTTCTGTGTTAAAATGATCTGTGCTTAGACTGATTTTCTTTCTTAATTAGGTTAGTGTTTTTATTACCAACTTCTTGAAATCATTGTTTGATAGACAGATTATCTCAGTTTCATTATTTATTTTTTTAGGGCTTTTATTTTGCTCTTTCAACTGGGAGTAGTTCCTCTGCCTTTTCATTTTACTTAACTTTTTCTGTCTCTATGAATTTAGGTAAAACAGTTATCTGTTGTGATCTTGAAAGAATGCTTTTCTGTGGGAGCATCCCTATGTAGACTGTGTATGCCCAGTGTATTTGGTGCTGGATTTGACGTGAATGCCAGCCCCATATTTTCTCACAGTGTGCTGGCCACTATCACTTCAATAGCAGGTGTGGCTGGTGTTGGAGGATGTAGAGAATTCGAAGGGTGTGAGGTGAGACTTCTCCTCTACTCAGTGGCAATTGCCGCCCTTTTATGCGTGGGGTCTTCTCCTAAGTTGTTGGAACAGATGCCCTGAGGGTTGGGCTTGAGCTGGCTGTGTTCCCTTTAAGTGTGTGTTTTTACTTCTCTCCATACTGGGGCCTTTTCCCCAAAGGAGAAGAGTGCTTAGTAAGTGTGGCTTATGTGCCTACAGTGGTCTGATGTGCTGCCTGTGTAGGCAGCTGTGGCTCTGCTCAGATGAAGCCCAGGGTTGCATCTCTTTCCCTATTGTGGTTGTCCCAGATCTAGTGCAAGGTCATGGTGTAGAGTGAGCAGGGCTGGAGTGTTTGCTTGGCCGACACTGGGGATCTTGGCATTGTGCTTGCAGGAATTGAAGCAGCTGGGCTGCCATTGGAAGTCTGAGCTATTTCTGGGGTGTTGTTTGAGTAAGCACCAAAAATGGCTGCCTCTGCCCCAGTTGAACCATACTCCAGGCCCCTGGGTCACCTCTGTTTCCCTAGATTGAGTCTTTTCCCAGGACCTGGCTGCCCTAGATCCAGTGCCAAGCTATGACATGGAATGAGTGGGGCCAGGGTGTTCACTCAGCTCAGATTGGGGAACATGGCAAGGCAGTGACTTCTTGGGCAGACCTCTCTCTGCCCTGTCTGGTGTCAAGCCAGCACCTGTGTACCCCTCATGAGTGGAATCTAGGCTTCTCCAGCCTTTCTATCTGTCTCAGCAGTTCTCCAAGCAGTGAAGGGGGCTTATCTCCTCCTCACAGGAACCCAGGACTGGGATGTCCAGTCTGTGGCTCAACTCGTTCAATGCCCAGTGTGAATGTCCTCCCATGTGATCTCCCTCTTCCTCTTAATCTCCTCCCAGGGGTGCAGGTCCTGACCTGATGCTTTTCTTTCCATCATACTCAATTATGTGGAAATCTTCCTTGCAACCTTGGTTGTATAGTTCTTCTGCCAGTTTCCAGTTAGTTTTCCATGAAAATTTTTCCACATGTAGATGTATTTTTTCTGTGTTTGTGGGAGAGAGGTAACCTCCACCTCCTCTTACTGCCATCTTGATCCCCCTCTCCATTGTAATTATTATTTCCTTTTTCCCTATTATTTTAGACTTCTTTGCTCTTCTCTTTCTAATTTTTTAAAGTAGAGGCTGAGATCATTGATTGGATACCATTCTTCTATTATAAGCCTTTAGTGCTCTAAATTTCCCTCTGAGCACTGAATTAGTACTTAGCATCAGTATTTCAATATTTCACTAATTTTTATATGCTGTATTTTAATTTTTATTCAGTACAAACTATTATCTATTTTTTGTCTCCCTTTTTTGGTTGACCTATGGGTGACTAAACCCATTTAGTTTCTAAATATATGAGGTTTTCCTGATATCTTTCTGTTATGGATTTCCAATTTAATTTCATTGTGATCATAAAGTGTACTTTGTATAACTTGAATTCTCTTTGAGAACTTGTTTTATGGCCAAGAATATGGTTTGGTTTTGTAATTTAACACACTCCTGAGGTGAAACCATTCTGAGTAGTTTTTCCCATGCCCTCTGAATTGTGTATTCCTCTACTCAAGATGGTGTGAAAAGGCACTATTCCAAGCCCTGTATTGGCCTCGCTGATTATTCCACTTAATTTTTTCAGTTTTTTTCCCTCTAGTTTTGGATTATTTCCTCAGATGCATAAACTGTTATTCAACTGAATTCTCAATAAGAACCCTCTGTAGACCTCTGGAATCCTCTCCCTGTGTATCTTTTACCTCTCCAGCATTCTAATCTGCAGGATCCAGCTGCCTATGCTGCAGTGGACTCCCAGCTCTATCCCCTCAAGCAGGGAGTTTGCCAGGCTGTATCTAGGCTTCCCTTCCCCAGAACATAGAATTGAAACTCTTTCTAGGCAGTAAGATAGGGAAATTATAGAATTTACATTGTTTGTTGGCCATATTTCAGCAATCACTGTCTTTCATTGTTTGATGTCTTAAGTACTGTTGTTAAATATATATTTAGTTTTATTGGACAAGAGGATAAATCCAGTCTTCTTACTCCATCTTGGCTGGAAGCAGATGTTCACTTTGCACAGTTTTTGAGAAAGTTTTCTCTTTCCTACTGTATTAGTCAGTGTTCTCCAGAGAAATAGACCCAATAGGGTGAGTGAGTGAGTGTCTGAGTGTGTGTGCACACACGTGTGTGTGGGGGTTTGAGAGAGAGAGATTTTAAGAAATTGGCTCATGTCTCTCATTACTGTAAAGGCTGGGAGGTCCAAAATCTGCACAGTAGGATGACAGGATGGAGACGCAGGGAAAAGTTGATGTTTCAGTTCAAGTCCAAAGGAAGACTGCAAGCAGAATTCCCTCTTCCTCAAGAGAGTCAGTCTTTTTTCTAAGGGCTTCACTCGATTAGATGATGCTCACTCACGTGGGTTAATCTGCTTTAGTCAAAGTTTATTGACTTAAATATTAATCTCATCAAGGTACCTTCACACCAACATCTAGGCTAGTGTTTGACCAAATATCTGGGTACTGCATCCTAGCCAAGTTGACACATAAAATTAACCATTACACCTACTAATGAGACTATTTATTCTATATAAATTTCTTGTGTAAACTTCTATTTTCTCATGCTTAAATCTTAGCATTACTGGATAAAGAGTTAAAAGGCCTGTAAGCCTGGATCCAGCTTCATAGTAAGGTCAATATCTCTAGTTCTAGTCCTGCCCAATCCTATCTTTCTTCATCTTAATTTGTCCATTTTGTCACAAACTCAGAAAGCTTTGAGAATTAGCCCATCTCAATTATTGCATGCTATGTCCAAATATACAGAGTATTTATATGTGAATGATACAGTGGTCTTGGAGATTATCTATTCTTCTCTTATGACCCCAGCAGTTTAATATACCTCTTTTGGTGTGAGTAGAAAATTGATGGAGCAAGATCCTGGAGGCCATGACTAAATTAAAACACATTTAAAACATGCCTTAGGAATTGGAGTATCAGAATTAAATAAACTCAGAAATCCAAAGTAATAGGGGTTCTAAAGAACTCAGTGGAAGAAGTTATTGGTGTGGTGACTAAGAGTGCATGTCTCTGATTTGGTTATGAATGGGAGTAGGAAGCAGGTGATAAAGTATCACATTTTATTGGTTTATTGACCAACTGAAGAACCAGAATTGTTAAGAGCCTTGAAATCATGTCCTATATGGATGAGTAATAGAACTGAAGATCCTTATTATGTAGAAGAGAGGATGTAGAAAAGGGTTCATAATAGTTATCTTATCACAGTTGATAACAAAAAACTGTCCTGTGGAAGGAGTTGAAGTTCTCTTTTATATACTCTCATAAATAAGAAATAGGATAGTACCAACAATCTGTGAAAGTTACATGGCTGTCTTGGGCTTGAGATAAAGAAAGACTTTTCAACTATTAGGATTATACAACGATGGAGAATGCTGTCCTTTGAGGTAGAAAGTCCCCTTTTATTAGAAGTGCCTGAGTAGAGGCTAGATAACCTGTGTCAGCAGTATCAGAGTCTTTAATGCAAGAATTCTGTTGTATATTGAGATCTGGAAATTGGAAGGTAAACTGTGTGGGCTTGTGAGCAGTACGTGCATGAGCTGGGATAGAAAACACCCTGGAAGAGGCATATCTTATTCAAAGACTATGCCAGATAAATCATATTCCTTAGTTTAAAATAATTTTTAAGTACAAACTACTATAAATAAAAATGTTAACAGTCATGATTGGGTGAATTATGAATGTTTTTTTTTTTCCTTCTGTTTTTCTGTGTTGTAGCTTTTTGCCATTCTCATTCTGCATTTTTTGCCTTAGTTTTTATTGAAATATGACATAAGTATTGCAAAGTACATACAACTTAGACGTACAGTTCAAGATACATAGATCATTACATAAATTTCAGACTCTTTCCTAATGCCCATCCCCAGACATGCCCTTTCTATCAGATATAGTTTATCTTCTCTTTTGGACTTTGTTTAAAGGTAGTCATACAATATGTATTCATTTTTATCTGTATTTAATTTATTCAAAATTATGTCTACGTGGTTTATCCCTATTGTTGTGGGAGGAAGTAGTTCTTTTTAATTGTTTTATAGTACTCCACTATAAGAATCTATGATTTATCCATCCTGTTGTTGATGGGTTATGTCCAGTTTATAGCTATTATGAATAATATTGTTATGGACATACCTACACATGTATTTTGATGTACATTTGTACATATTTATGTTGTGTCTATCTATTATAGAGTAGGTCTTTCTTAACTCTGATAGCTCTTGCAAATCAGTTTTACGAAGTGGTTATGTCAGGATATCAAGATGGCAGAGTAGGAGGATGCTGAGCTTACCTCCCTACACAAACACATCAAAAATACATCTACATGTGGAGCAACTCTCACTGAAAACAGACAGGAGACTGGCAGAGTTTTATACAACCAAGTCTGTAAAGAAAGATCCACATGGAATAAGGGAAGAGAAGTGATCAGGTTGGGATCTGTGCCCCTAGGAGGGGACATATAAGAGGAGGGGGATTACACAAACCACATATTGGGCACCCCAGCCCTGAAGTGTGACACTGGAAGATGAGTCCCCTCAGCTGGTTTAAAAACCAGTGGGACTAACCAGAGGGCTGTGAGAAACCTAGACTCTGCTTGTGCTGAGCAGGCACACACTTGCTTACTACTCCTGGGAACAAGGCAGAGAAAGAAGATTGAAATTGCCCAGGACTCTGGCCAGTTTCCAGTGACCACTCCAGTGAATGCCTGGGCCCATGCCAAGCACCTGCTCTGGCACCTCTAGCTCCAGTGCAGCCCCACACTAAGGCAAAGACTATGATTGCTGAAGAGGGTGCATGATTGACAGGGAGAGCCAACTAGGACCCAGCACTGCATCTGAAGAGGGAGAGGGCAGCCATTACTGGCTTTCATAGAGGCAGCAGATGGGGATCAGGCTGGAGCTCTCTCTGGTATGCCAGGACTGTCCCAGTGTGTACACTGACATGAGCCAAGTGCCCACTCTGGCTCCTCTGGCTCCAGCACAACTCCCTCCTAGGGTGAAGGCTGTCATTGCCAAGGAGAGTGTGCAACTGTGGGGGACAGAGCTGGTTAGGACCTGACACTGCAACTGAATGGAGCAAGGGCAATCATTACCAGTGCTGGCAGAGGCAGTGGATTGGGAACTGTTTTGAGCTCCGAATTGTTTTCTGGGACCACACCAGTGCACATCCCAGCCCTCACTGGGAACCTGCTCTGGCCCCTCTTGCTCCAGTACTGCTCCCCTCTGGGGTGAAGGTATCATTGCTAGGAGTGGAGAGACCACACACTTAGAGGGAATGGAAAGAGCTTGGAACCAATCATCAGGGCTTCTGCTCTAGCACCTTGGCACCTACTCCTGGCGTCAATAGGGTGGTGACAGCCACTGAGCATGGAAGAAGCCCTGGCTCATTCCTGCTTCTGGCTCTGGCTCTGGCCCCTCCATCTCCAGCCTCACTTCCCACCAAGGTAATAGCGGCTACCTGGCAGAAGAAATGACCCATGCACACTTCAGATCAAGCTTTCCCACCAAAGTCACTGGACACACACAGACTCCATAGGGATGCTCCCACACAAGGTCATGCCTTTATGATTGGAATAGGTAACTATTTCACCCAAATTCATAGAGAGAGAGAAAGTTAAGCAAAATGAGGACACAGAGGAATTTGTTCCCAATGAAAGAACAAGAAAAGACCCCTTGAAACAAAGATAAACAATTTAATAGATAAAGAGGTCAAAGCATTAGTAATAATAATGCTAACTGTACTAGAGAAAAGAATAGATGAACACAGTGAGAATTTTAACAAGGAACTAGAAAATATTAAAAAGAATGGAAGTCAGAGCTGAGGAATACAATAACAGAAATTTTAAAAAACACACTAGAAGGAATTAACAGTGGATGAAGTGATACAGAAGAAAGCATAAGTGATCTGGAAGAAGAATGCATAAGTGATCTGGAAGATAGAATAATGGATATCACTCATGCAGAACAGCAAAAAGAAAAACAACAAAAAAATGAGACAGCTTAAGGGAATTCTGGGAAAACATCAAGCATACTAACATTCTCATTATAGGGGTCCTAGAAGGAGAAGAGAGAGAGGGGTCAAAAACGTATATGATGAAATTATGGCTGAAAATTTCCTGAACCTGAAGAAGGAAACAGATATTCAGGTATAGGAATCACAGAGAGTCCCAAACAAGATGAACCCATAGAGACCAACACCAAGATGTATCATAATTAAAATGGTAAAAGTTAAAGAGAGAATTCTAAAGCAAGAGAAAAACAAAGAGTTACATACAAGAGAGCCCCCATAAGGCTATAAGCTGATTTTTCTGTAGAAATTTTGCAGGCCAGAGGGAGTGGCATGATATATTTAAAATGTTGAAAGGGAAAACCTACAACCTCAGATACTCAGTATGATTATCATTCAGAATTGAAGGAGAGATAAAGAACTTCTCAGACAAGCAAAATCTAAGAGTTCATCAATACTAAACCAACCCTAAAAATGTTAAAATATCTTCTCTGGGTGGAAGAGAAAAGACTACAACAAGAAGAATTTATAGAAAAGGAAAAATCCCACTAGTAAAGGTAAATACATAGTAAAGGCTAGTATGAAGATTTAAAAGACAAACATTGTAAAATCAAGTATAACTAAAATAAACAGTGAAGAAATATACATGAAGATGTAAAATATGATATCAAAAACACAACATGTGGGGGAGGGGAGTAAAGTAAAAGTAGATCTTTTAGAATGTGTTTGAACTTAAATAACTTTCAGTTTAAAACGGGTAGATATAGTCAGGGGTCAACATATATATGTACCTCATGGTAATCACAAATCAAAAACCTACAATAGATACACAAAAACTAGAAAGAAAGGAACATAAGGATAGCACTAAAGAAAATCATCAAACCATAAGGGAAGAAACTAAAAGAAGAAAAACTAGGATTACAAAAAGGTAACAAAATGGTAATAACTACATTCCTATCAATAATCACTTTAAATGTCAATGGACCAAATGCCCCCAAAAGAAGACACAAGGATGATTTGGATAAAACACAAGACCCACTTATAAGCTGTTTATAAGAGACTCATGTCAGTGCTAAAGGCATACAGACTCAAAGTAAAGGGGATGAAAAAAGACATTTCATGCAAATGGAATCAACAAGAAAGCTGTGGTAGCAATACTCCTATCAGAGGAAATAATCTTTAAAACAAAGTCTATAACAAAAAAAAGAATGGAATTATATAATGATGAAGGGATCAATACAAGAAGAAGATATAACATTCATTAATATATGTACTCAATATAGGAGCACCTAAATATATAAAGCAAATATTAACAGATAAAGAGATAAATTGACCATAATACAATTACAGTAGGAGACTTTAACACCCCATTTACATCAATAGACAGAGAATCCAGACAGAAAATCAATAAGGAAACAGTAGTCTTAAGTGAAACCTTAGAACAGTTGGACTTAATAAGTAGCTACAGGACATTCCATCCAAAAACAGCAGAATATACCTTCTTTTCAAGTGTACATGGAACATTCTCCAGGATAGATCATATGCTAGGCCACAAAACAGGTCTCAACAAATTTAAGAGGATAGAAATTATATCAAGCATTTTTTCTGACCACAACAGTATGAAACTACAAATCAATTACAGGAAGAAAAATGAGAAAAACACAAACATGTGGAGACTAAACAACAAGCTATTAAAAAAAGCAATGGGTCATAGGTCAATGAAGAAATAAAGAGGAAATCAGAAAATACCTCGAGACAAATGAAATGAAAAACAGAACTTTCTGTTCTATGGGATGCAGCAAAAGCAGTTCTAAGAAGGAATTTAATGGCAGTACAGGCTTACTTCAAGAAACAAGAAAAATCTCAAATAAGCAACCTAACCTAACATCAATGTTATTGGAAAATGCAAAACAAAGCCCAAAGTCAGCAGAAGGAAGGAAATAATAAAAATCAGAGAGGAAATAATTAGAAACCAAAAAAATAAAAGAGAGAGAAAAAAATATAGAAAAGATAACTGAAAGCAAGAGCTAATTTTTTGAAAAGATAAGCAAAATTCATAAACATTTAATTAGGCTCATCAAGAAAAAAAGAACACAAATAAAATAAGAAATGAAAGGGGAGAAATTATAACCAATTTGACAGATATTAAAAATCATAAGAGAATACTACAAACAGTTATATGCCAACAAATTGGACAACCTAGAAGAAATGGATAAATTTCTGGAAACATAATCTTCCAAGACTGAATCAGGAAGAAATAGATAGTCTGAACACACTGATCACTAGTAGTGAAACTGAATTAGGAATGCCAGTAAACAAAAGCCCAGCCCTGGACAGCTTCACAGGGAAATTCTACCAAGTATATAAAGATGAGCTAATACCCATTCTTCTCAAGCTATTCCAAAAAAATTGAAGAAGGAACACTTCCCAATTCATTCTGTGAGGCTCCCACTACCCTGATACTGAACTAGAAAAAGACACTACAAAAAAGGAGAAAATTATAGACCAATATCTCTGATGAATATAGCTGCAAAAATCCTCAACAAAATATTAGCAAACCAAATTCAACAACATATAAAAAGGATCATACAGCACAATCAAGTGGAATTTATTCCAGGGATGTAAGGGTGGTTCAGTATCCACAAATCAACTAATGTGATGCACCACATTAACAAAAGTAAATATAAAAATCATATGATCATCTCAATACACGCAGAAAAAGCATTTGACAAAATTCGATATCCATTCATGATAAAAACTCTCATCAAAGTGGATATAGAGGTAACATATCTCAACATAATAGAGGCTATATATCACAAACCCAGAGCTAACATCATACTCAATGGTGAAAAGTTGAAAACTTTTCCTCTAAAATCAGGAACAAGACAAGATGCCCACTCTTCCCACTTTTGTTTAAAATAGTATTGGAAATCCTAGCCACAGCAATCAGACAAGAAAAAGAAATTTTTATCAATCCACATTGGAAAGGAAGAGGTAAAACTGTCACTCTTTGCAGATGACATGATATTCTATATAGAAAACCCTAAAGTCCTCACCAAAAAAAAAAAAAAAAAAAAACTATTAGAACTAATAAATGAACTCAACAAAGTTGCAGGACACAAGATTAATATACAGAAATCTGTTGCTTTTCTATACACTAATAATGAACTAGTGGAAGAAGAAAGCAAGAAAACAATCCCATTTAAAATAGCATCAAAGAATAAAACACCTAGGAATAAATTTAACCAAGGAGGTGAAAGACCTATACTCTGAAAACTATAAAACACTGATGAAGGAAACTGAAGATTATTCATTTAAATGGAAAGATATCCCATGTTCATAGATTGGAAGAATTAATATTGTTAAAATGTCCATACTACCAAAAGCACTCTACAGATTTAATGCAATCCCTATGAAAATACTCATGACATTTTCCACAGAACTACAACAAACAATCCTAAACCACAAAAGACCCATAAAAGCCAAAGCAAACTTGAGAAAAAAGAACACAGCTGGAGGTATCACGCTCCCTGACTTCAGACGTGTGCTAGTAAGCAAAACAGCACAAAAATAGACACATAGCTCAATGGAACAGAATAGAGAGCTATGTGAAATAAACCTACGCCTTTATGGTCAATTAATCTGTGGCAAAGGAGGCAAGAATATACAATGGAGAAAATATATTCTTTTCAATAAGTGGTGCTGGGAAAACTGGACAGCTACATATAAAAGAATGCAATTAGAACATTTTCTCACATCATATACAAAAATAAACTCAAAATGGATTAAAGACATAAATGTAAGACTGGAAACCATAAGCTCCTAGAAGAAAACATAGGCAGAACACTCTTTGACATAAATCATAGCAATATTTTTTTGGACCTATCTCCTAAGGCAAAGGAAACAAAAGCAAAAATAAACACATGAAACCCAATTAAATTTAAAAGCTTTTGCACAGCAAAGGAAACCATCAACAAAATTAAGACAGTCTACTGAATGAGAGAAAGTATTTGCAAATGATATGACCGATACAGGGTTAATATCCAAAATAAACAGCTCATACAACTCAATATCAAACAACAATAAAAGCAACAACAAACAGCCCAATTAAAAAATGGAAAAAAAAAATGGACAGAAGACCTGAATAGACATTTTACAAAGAAGACATACAGATGACCAACAGGCACATGAAAAGATACTCAACATCGCTAGTCATCAGAGAAATGCAAATCAACACCACAATAATCACTTTACACCTGTCAGAATGGCTATCATCAAAAAGACCACAAATGTTGGAGAAGATATGATGAAAAGGGAACCCTAGTACACTGCTGGTGGGAATGTAATTTTTGCAACCACCATGGAAAACAGTATGGAGGTTCCTCATGGAACTTAATACAACTACCATATGATTCAGCAATCCCACTCCTGGGCATATATCCAGAGAAAACCATAATTCTAAAATATACATGCACCCCAATGTTCATTGCAGCACTATTTACAATAGCCAAGATGTGGATGCAACCTAAATGTCCATCAACAGAGGAATGGATAAAGAAGATGTGGTATATATACGTACAATGAAATACTACTCAACAATAAAAAAAGAATGAAATTTTGCCTTTTACAACAACATGGATGGACCTGGAGGGTATTATCTTTAGTGAAGTAAGTCAGATAAAGACAAATACTATATGTTATCACTTATGTGGAATCTAAAAAATAAAACAAATGAATATAACAAAACAGAAACAGACTCACATATAAAGAAAACAAACTCGTGGTTACCAGTGGGGAGAGGGAAGAGGAGAGGGGCAAGATAGAGGTAGAGGATTAAGAGGTACAGACCACTATGTATAAAATAAATAAACTACGAGGATATATTATATAACACAGGGAATATAGCCAATATTTTATAATAACTTTAAAACAAGTATAATCTATAACAATATTGAGTCACTATGTTATATACCTGAAACATATATTATAGTAAGTCAACTAAACTTTAATTTAGAAAAAAATTGGTTATATTAATTTATATTCTTACAAGAAATTAAGAGTTTCAGTTGCTCTACATTTTTTGCCAAACTGGTAGTTTAGGTTTTTGCTTGTTTGTTTCCATTTTAGCCATTTTTCTGTGTATTTAGTGGTATCTCATTGAGGTTCTAATTTACAGTTTTCTGATGACTAATGATGACCATTATTCATGCGTTTTGGGCTATTTGGATATCCGCATTTTTGAGGTATCTGTTCTTATCTTTTGATTATATTAAGTTCACTTCTTTTTCTTATTTATCTATATACGTTCTTTATATATTCTGAATAATAGCCTTTGTCTTATTTATGTATTTCAAATATTTTCTCCCTGACCATGGCTTCCCTTTTGGCTCTCTTAATATGTCTTAAGAATAAACAAAATAATTTTCTTGAGGTACAAGTTACTTGCAATTAAATTCATCCATTTTAAGAGTTAGTTTGAAAATCTTTAGTAAATTTATTCAGTTAGATAACGATCACTGACTGCCACAATTTAGTTTTAGATTTGTTTGATTTCCAGAGCCCAGAGTTTTGGGGGACAACTTAGAATATTCTATACTTTATTTTTGTAGAGAGGATTCACTCCACAACAATTCATTGTAGCCAGAAGTACCATAGTTCAACAGTCTTATAATAAACATAAAATCTTAATTGTAATGAAATATAGATTATCAATCCACTCTTTCATGGTTAGACCTTTTTGTGTCTTAAGGGGATTTTTCTCTTATCTTCACACTGACAACCTGGTGGGGCTTTTGGAGGTAAAACTCACAAAACTGGGGTGAGGCCTTCCTTTAGGCTGAGTGCAGGGAGCTTATTCTCAAGCTAGTCCACACTCAGTCTCCAACAGTTAGTCAATCACCTTTTTAAGTGTTTTTACTAGTTACTGGTTCCAGCAGAGTCTTCTATTCCCAGTAAGCTGTGATTCTCTGTATTCTCCTTGCCCCATTTTCAGAGCAGCTATTTGCCCTTTAATTTCAATTATTTGACAGATTCAAGAAGAGTTGTTGATTTTCAGTTTGATCAGCTTTTTTCTTATTATCCGGTTGGGAGTGATGAATTCCAAGCTCTTCACATGTTGGACTAGAAACTGGAAGTCTTTATGTTTACTTTTGATATTGATTTCTAGTTTAATTCTATGGTCAGAGAATATACCATGTGTTATTCCAACCCTGTGAAAGTTGTTGACAATTGCTTTGTGGCACAGCATATGGTCTGCTTTGGTCAGCCTTCCAAATGTCACTGAAAAGAACATGTAATCTGCAGTTGCTGAAAACAGTATTCTATTAATGTCAAGGTCTGCTTGTCCCATCACTTATTGAGATAGGTATATGAAATATCCCACAATGATTATGGATTCATCTCTTTCTCCTTTTACTTATTTCAGTTTTACAAAGGCTTTGTTACAAAATATCCCCAAATTGAGTATTTTTGTAAATATCTCCCTTGAAATGAGCCCATTATCTCTCTCAGTAACCCTAGTAATTTTTGCCTTCATGTTTGATTTGATATTAATGTATACCAAGTTTATTTGGCTTAGTGTTTGCATATAACTTTTTACATACTTTTAATTTCAACACTTCTGTGTTCTTACCTTTAAGGTGTTTCCCTTCAATATAAAAAAATCATTGTTGTTTTTATTTATTCCTTTTGTTTATTTTTTATATCTGAGCTTGCAATCCTTGTCTTTCATGTAGAAAATTTCAGTCACTGTTATGTAATGTAACTACTAATATATTTGCCATTTAAATCTATTATATTTCTATGTTTTCATATTTGTCTTTTGTGCTTTGTTTCTCTTTTCTTTCTTGCCTTCTGGCTTAATCAACTTTTTTTTTTTACTATTCCATTTTCCCTTCAATTGGCTTGATAGTAATATGTTTTCTTTTTATAATTTCAGGCAGTTACCCTAGAAAGAATTTTTCTTACTATGACAAATGACAAAAATATTAAGAAACTGTACTGATGCTACAATTGTAACTCAGTAGCCATTTGCATGTGGATCAGGAATAGAAAGAATTAAAGTTCAGTAACAGTGGATTTATTAGAGCAAGGAATTGAGAGTGATACTTACAATTTTTAAATTACTGTTATAATGTTTACACACTAAGTATTCTCATCTCCCAAATGGAGATGAAATCTTCCCTACATACCTTCAAAACTTTCAGTCTTCTAGATCATTGTCAGTTACCAATCTTGCTAGGCAGTATTAAGGCTTATTAAAGTTTATGTAGTTCAAGTGGATCAATCAAATGTTAGGGAGATGTGGTATTTTATGCAATAGATTTACTACTCAACATTATGGGGCCATGTAAAACTGGAAGTGGGACTAACGGTTCTATTCTTTCCTCCCTTCATTTTAATAAGGATAGTTGAAGATTAAAAAAAAAAAACTTTTAAGAATTTTTCATCAAGGAGTAAATTCAAACAGGTTGAGTGGCTAATGGAAGGCTTGTTACTTTGAGAACAAAGACTAATACATATAGTTACCAACAATAACTGTCAGACAAGTAGTCTTTCCGCCATTTTACACAGGATTTGGTTGAAAAAAATTTAAATAATTTGTTTATGATCACACAACATGCCAGATGGAATTCAAAAGTTCAAATCTAAATCTGCCTGAAAAAGCCACTTTTTTCTACACCAATGGTTTTCAATATTTTGTGTGCTTCAGAACAACTGGGTACCCATTCCAAACAGATTCCCAGGTGGCCTCTTGGAATATGAATTTTTATGAACACACCGTGTAAATGTGACATGGCCAGGATTCATATTTAAGATCAATAGTCCATTAGCTCTAAAAACTGCCTAATCAAGAAAATCAGAAACCATATATCTTTATAATAAATTAGTATTCCTTTGTTATTTTTATCTGGCTATAAACCAGATATTCCTCAGCTACTGCAGTCCTAGAATTCTTACATGAGAGGCTATGTGATGAGGTATTCCAGAAGCATTTTATAAATGCAAAGGAGATTTGTTAAATTTTGTTGTTTTATTTTTTTGTTAGTTCCTGATCATTCTTTTTTTTAAATTTAATTTTTATTTTATATTATAGTTGACTTAAAATGTTGTATTAGTTTCAGGTATACAGCAAAGTGATTCAGTTATACATATACATATATCCATTCTTTTTCAGATTCTTTTCCCATATACGTAATTACAGATTACTGAGTAGAGTTCCCTGTGCTATACAGTAAATCCTTGATGATTATTTATTTCATATATAGTAGTGTGTATATGTTAATCCCAAACTCCTAGTTTATCCCTCCCCCCTCCCTCTTTGGTAACCATAAGCTTGTTTTTGAAGTCTCTCAGTCTATTTCTGTTTTATAAATAAGTTCATTTGTATCACTTTTTTAGATTCCACATCTAAATAATATCATATGATATTTGTCTTTCTTTGTCTGACTTACTTTACCTAGTATGATAAGCTGTAGGTCCAACCATGTTGCTGCAAATGGCATTATTTCATTCTTTTTTTATGGCTAAGTAAATGAATATTGGAGTGCATGTCTCTTTTTGAATTATGGTTTTCTCTGGATATATGCCCAAGAGTGGGATTGCTGGATCATATGGTAGTTCTATTTTTAGTTTTTTAAGAAAGCTCCACACTGTTCTCCGTAATGGTTGTACCAATTTACATTCCCAGCAACAGTGTAGGAAGGTTCCTTTTTCTCCACACCCCCTCCAGCATTTATTGTTTGTAGACATTTGATGATGGCTGTTCTGACTGGTGTGAGGTGATACCTCATTGCAGTTTTGATTTCTCTATGAGCGATGTTGAGCATTTCTTCATGTGCTTTTTGGCCATCTGTATGTCTTCTTCAGAGAAATGTCTGTTTAGATCTTCTGCCCATTATTTGACTGGGTTGTTTGTTTTTCAATATTGAGCTGCATGAGCTTTTTGTATATTTTGGAGATTAATCCTTTGTCAGTCACTTCAGTTGCAAATATTTTCTCCAATTCTGTGGGTTGTCTTTTCATTTTGTTTATGGTTTCCTCTGCTATGCAAAAGCTTTTGAGTTTAATTAGGTCCCATTTGTTTATTTTTGTCTTTATTTTCATTACTCTAGGTGGTGGATCCAAAAAGATCCTGCTGCAATTTATGTCAGAGTGTTTTGCCTATGTTTTCCTCTAAGAGTTTTTTAATATCTGGTCTTACATGTAGGTATTTAATCCATTTTGATTTTATTTTTGTGTATGGTGTTAGAGAAGGTTGTAGTTTCATTCTTTTACATGTAGCTGTCCAGTTTTCCCAGCACCACTTATTGAAGAGACTGTCTTTTTTTCATTGTATATTCTTGCCATCTTTTGTCGTAAGTTAATTCACCATAGATGTGTGGGATTATTTCTGGGATTTCTATCCTGTTCCATTGATCTGTTTTTGTGCCAGTACCATATTGTTTTGATTATTGTAGCTTTCTGGTATAGTCTGAAGTCAGTGAGCCTGATTCCTCCAGCTCCATTTTTCTTTCTCAGGATTACTTTGGCTATTAGAGGGCTTTTGTGTTTCCATACAAATTAAAATTTTTTTGTTCTAGTTCTTTGAAAAATGCCATTGGTAACTTAATAGGACTTACATTGAATCTGTAGATTGCCTTGGGTAGTATAATCATTTTGACAATATTGATTTTCCAATCCAAGAACATGGTGTATCTTTCCATCTGTTTGTGCCATCTTCAATTTCTTTCATAATCATCTCATAGTTTTCAGAGTACACGTCTTTTGCCTCCTTAGGTAGGTTTATTCCTTGGCATTTTATTCTTTTTAATGTGATGGTAAATGGGATTGTTTCCTTAATTTCTTTCTTACTTTTCATTGTTAGTTATAGAAATGCAAGAGATTTCTGTATATTAATTTTTTATCCTGCAACTTTACCAGATTCATTGATGAGCTCTAGTAGTTTTCTGGTAGCATCTTCAGGATTTTCTGTGTGTAGTATCATGCCATCTGCAGTGATTGTTTCACTTCTTTTCCAATCTGGATTCATTTTATTTCTTTTTCTTCTCTGATTGCTGTGGCTAGGACTCCCAAAACTATGCTGAATAAAAACAAACAAACAAAAAACAGGTGAGAGTGGACATTCTTGTCTTATTTCCAATCTTAGAGGAAATATTTTCAGGTTTCCACCATTGAGAATGATGTTAGCTGTGGGTTTGTCATATATGGCCTTTATTATGTTGAGGTAAGTTCCCTCTATGCCCACTTTCTGGAGAGTTTTTATCATAAATGGGTGTTGAATTTTGTCAAAAGTTTTTCTGCATCTATTGAAATGATCATATGGTTTTCATTCTTCAGTTTGTTAATGTGGTGTATCACACCGTTTGATTTGCATATACTGAAGAATCCTTGCATTCCTGGGATAAATCCCACTTGATCATGGTGTATGATCCTTTTAATGTGTTGTTGGATTCTGTTTGCTAGTATTTTGTTGAGGATTTTTGCATCTATGTTCATCACTGATATTGGCCTGTAATTTTCTTTTTTGTGCTATCTTTGGTCTGGTTTTGGTATTAGGGTGATGTTGGCCTCATAGAATGAATTTGAGAGTGTTCCTTCCTCTGCAAATTTTTGGAATAGTTTTAGAAGGCCAGGTGTTGACTCTTCTCTAAATGTTTGACAGAATTCGCCTGTGAAGCCTCCTCATCCTGGACTTTTGTTTAAGTTTTTAAATCACAGTTTCAATTTCAGTACTTGTGTTTGATCTGTTTATATTTTTTATTTCTTCCTGGTTCAGTCTTGGGAGGTTGTACCTTTCTAAGAATTTGTCCATTTCTTCTAGTTTGTCCCTTGTATTGGCATATAGTGGCTTGTAGTAGTTTCTTATGATCCTTTGTAATTCTGTGGTGTCAGTTGTAAATTCTCCTTTTTTGTTTCTAATGTTATTGATTTGAGCCCTCTCCCTTTTTTTCTTGATGAGTCTGCCTAAAGGTTTATCAATTTTATGTTTTCAAAGAACCAGCTTTTAGTTTTATTGATCTTTACTATTGTTTTCTTTGTTCCTATTTCATTAATTTCTGCTCAGATCATTATGATTTCTTTCCTTCTATTAACATTAGGTTTTGTTCTTCTTTCTCTAGTTGCTTTAGGTGTAAGGTTAGGTGGTTTGAGATTTTTCTTGTTTCCTGAGGTAAGATTGTATTGCTATAAACTTCTCTCTTAGAACTGCTTTTGTTGCATTCCATAGGTTTTGGATCACTGTGTTTTTGTTGTCCTTTATCTCTAGGTATTTTTCGATTTCCTCTTTGATTTCTTCAGTGATCCATTGGTTGTTTAATAACATATTGTTTAGCCCCCACGTTTGTGTTTTTTACAGTTTTTTTTCTTGTAGTTGATTTCTAATCTGACAGTGTTGTGGTCAGAAAAGATGCTTGATTGATCACAATTTTCTTAAATGTACTGAGGCTCACTTTGTGATCAATCCTGGAGAATGTTCCATGTGCACTTGAGAAGAATTTGTATTCTGCTGCTTTTGGAAGGAATGCTCTATAAATATCAGTTAAGTCCATCTGGTCTAATGTGTCATTTAAGGCCTGTGTTTCCTTATTGATTTTATGTCTGGATGATCTGTTCATTGATGAAAGTAGGGTGTTAGAAGTCCCTCACTGGGCTTCCCTGGTGGTGCAGTGGTTGAGAGTCTGCCTGCCAATGCAGGGCATGCGGGTTTGTGCCCCAGGCTGGGAGGATACCCCATGCCGTGGAGCGGCTGGGCCCATGAGCCATGGCCACTGAGCCTGCGTGTCCGGAGCCTGTGCTCCGCAATGGGAGAGGCCACAGCAGTGAGAGGCCCACGTAATGCAAAGAAAAAAAAAATCCCTCACTATTATTTTGTGTCAATTTCTCCTTTTATGGCTGTTAGCATTTGCCTTATATATTGAGATGTTCCTATGTTGGGTGCATATATATTTACAATCGTTATATCTTCCTCTTGGATTGATCCCTTGATCATTATGTAGTGTCCTTCTTTGTCTCTTGTAACAGTCTTTATTTAAAAAATCTATTTTGTCTGATATGAGTATTGCTACTCTAGCTTTCTTTTGATTTCCATTTGCATGGAATAGCTTTTACTATCCCCTCACTTTCAGTCTGTATGTGTCCCTAGATCTAAAGTGGGTGGGTCTCTTGTAGTAAGCATGTATACGGGTCTTGTTTTTGTATCTATTCAGCCAGTCTATGTCTTTTGGTTGGAACATTTAATCCATTTACATTTAAGGTAATTACCAATATGTATGTTCTTATTGCCATCTTGTTGTTTTGGATTTGTTTTTTAGGGTTTTTAAAATTTCCTTCCTCTTTTGTTCTCTTCTCTTATGATTTGATGACTATCTTTAGTGTTGTGTTTGGATTGCTTTTTCTTTTTTGTGTGTGTATCTATTGTAGATTTTTGGTTTGCAGTTACCATGAGGTTTTGATATAGCAGTGTGTGTGTGTGTATATACATACACACACACATATATATATATATATAAAATTGTTCTAAGTTGCTGTTCTCTTAATTTCAAATGCATTTCCAATATCCCAATATCCTGCATTTGTACTCTCCTCTTCTCACAATTGCTGGTTTTGATATCATACCTGTGTG
Organism: Kogia breviceps; assembly: GCF_026419965.1. Classification (NCBI taxonomy): domain Eukaryota; kingdom Metazoa; phylum Chordata; class Mammalia; order Artiodactyla; family Physeteridae; genus Kogia; species Kogia breviceps. Next base: position 94,911,626 of record NC_081314.1, read on the forward strand.
TGGATGATTTCTTACCTGAGAGGTTATGTGTGTGGATGATTCTTACCTGACAGGCTACATGATAAGGTATTCCAGGAGCATTTTATAAATGCAGAGGAGTTTTGCTAAATTTTGAATCTCATAAAAAAAATTAACCATGGAATATAATTCATCATCCATATTAAGACACTGTTGAGAGTAAAAAGGAACACTATTAATAATATGTCAAGACAATGGGTATTAACTGGAACCATCCCAAGCAAACCAAGACATCTGAGGGAAAAGTCAAACTTTTCTTACCATGTTGTTTCATTATTATATATTTTATTATATACTCAATACCATGTTTGTAGTCCAAAACAATCAGTAGGTTTACCATTCATTGCATTTTCTTATATTGAAGAATATTATTTAAAATAATATTTGTGTGTACATTCAATCTGAAATTGGGATGTAGCAATAAAGTACTGAAAGAGAAAACCAGCTAACGCACGGAAGATCTGCATTCAAATCCCAGAATGCCACTTCATAGCTATGACCTCAAATTATTTCCCTCTTATTTGAGCCTCAGTTTCATCATCTGTAAAATAAAAAGGAGAGTATCCACGTTAAAGTTATTAGTGGATCAAATAAAGTAACCTTTGATCAAGGAAAGTGTCCCATAACAGCTGGAAAATATTATTATACACATGGACAATAAATATGAAGGAAAACATTACAAGACATATTATCTGAAGGTAGCTGCAGTGATACTACAGGATGCTTACAGATTGTTTTTGATGTAAATATTGCTACTTCCCTCACTGAATTTCTGTGCAGCACGGTGTTCTGGATCCTTCAGCAGCCACAGGCATGACAGTGACCACTGTTTATAGAAGAATAGCCACTACAGTTGTCGTTATTGTTAAATTATACTTCAAAAAGAAAAAAAATCCCATTAACTTCAGCATCTGCAGAATTGGGTATGACTTTCAAGAGCATGGTCCTACTGTACTCTCAGTGTATATCAGATATCCTGTTAAGTCTTCTGGCCCCCTCCTTGGAGCCAAGAACAGCAGTTCAGCACCAATACAGTCTAGCAGCCTGAATTTGTGGAGGAAGCATGTGACTTACTATCAGGACTCTCAAGTATTAGGACTGGCTCAGCCACTAATTAGCCACATGACCTAGGGCAAGATGGTCCTGTAAAATGAGGGAATAGATCAGAGGATCATTAAGGACCCTATAAGCTCTGACATTCTATGATTCTAAGGCATACTTGGTATTTTACAAGTCTAGATGACTGCCTTCCTTTTGTGGTTTTTTTTTTTTTTTTTTAATTTTATTTATTTATTTATTTATTTATTTTAGGATAAAAGATTTAGGTCTTTAACCCATTTTGAGTTTATTTTTGTGTGTGGTGTTACAGATTGCTCTAATTTCATACCTTTACATGTAGCTGTACAGTTTTCCCAGCACCACTTATTGAAGAGGCTGTCTTTTCTCCACTGTATATCCTTCCCTCCTTTATCAAAGATAAGGTGACCATATGTGTGTGTGTTTATCTCTGGGCTTTCTATCCTGTTCCATTGATCTATATTTCTGTTTTTGTGCCAGTACCATACTGTCTTGATTACTGTAGCCTTGTAGTAGAGTCTGAAGTCAGGGAGCCTAATTCCTCCAGCTCCATTTTTCGTTCTCAAGATTGCTTTGGCTATTCGGGGTCTTTTGTGTTTCCATACAAATTGTGAAATTTTTTGTTCTAGTTCTGTAAAAAATGCCAGTGGTAATTTGATAGGGATAGCATTGAATCTGTAGATTGCTTTGGGTAGTATAGTCATTTTCACAATGTTGATTCTTCCAATCCAAGAACATGGTATATTTCTCCACCTATTTGTATCATCTTTAATTTCTTTCATCAGTGTCTTATAGTTTTCTGCATACAAGTCTCTTGTCTCCTTAGGTAGGTTTATTCCTAGATATTTTATTCTTTTTGTTGCAATGGTAAATGGGAGTGTTTTCTTAATTTCCCTCTCAGATTTTTCATCATTAGTGTATAAGAATGCCAGAGATTTCTGTGCATTAATTTTGTATTCTGCAACTTTACCAAATTCATTGATTAGCTCTTGTAGTTTTCTGGTAGCATCCTTAGGATTCTCTATGTATAGTATCATGTCATCTGCAAACAGTGACAGCTTTACTTCTTCTTTTCCTATTTGGATTCCTTTTATTTCTTTTTCTTCTCTGATTGCTGTGGCTAGAACTTCCAAAACTAGGTTGAATAAGAGTGGTGAGAGTGGGCAACATTGTCTTGTTCCTGATCTTAGTGGAAATGGTTTCAGTTTTTCACCATTGAGCATGATGCTAGCTGTGGGTTTGTTATATATGACCTTTATTATGTTGAGGAAAGTTCCCTGTATGCCTACTTTCTGCAGGGTTTTTATCATAAATGAGTGTTGAATTTTGTCAAAAGCTTTCTCTGCATCTATTGAGATAATCATATGGTTTTTCTCCTTCACTTTGTTGATATGGTGTATCACGATTGATTTGCGTATATTGAAGAATCCTTGCATTCCTGGAATAAACCCCACTTGATCATGGTGTATGATCCTTTTAATGTGCTGTTGGATTCTGTTTGCTAATATTTTGTTGAGGATTTTTGCATCTATGTTCATCAGTGATATTGGCCTGTAGTTTTCTTTCTTTGTGACGTTTTTGTCTGGTTTTGGTATTAGGGTGATGTTGGCCTCATAGAATGAGTTTGGGAGTGTTCCTCCCTCTGCTATCTTTTGGAAGAGTTTGAGAAGGATAGGTTTTAGCTCTTCCCTAAATGTTTGATAGAATTCGCCTGTGAAGCCATCTGGTCCTGGGCTTTTGTTTGTTGGAAGATTTTGAATCACAGTTTCAATTTCAGTGCTTGTGATTGGTCTCTTCATATTTTCTTTTTCTTCCTGGTTCAGTCTCGGCAGGTTGTGCATTTCTAAGAATTTGTCCATTTCTTCCAGGTTGTCCATTTTATTGGCATACAGTTACTTGTAGTAATCTCTAATAATCTTTTGTATTTCTGCAGTGTCAGTTGTTACATCTCCTTTTTCATTTCTAATTCTATTGATTTGAGTCTTCTCCCTTTTTTTTTGATGAGTCTGGCTAAATGGCTTATCAATTTTCTTTATCTTCTCAAAGAACCAGCTTTTAGTTTTATTGATCTTTGCTATTGTTTCCTTCACTTCTTTTTCATTTATTTCTGATCTGATCTTTATGATTTCTTTCCTTCTGCTAAATTTGGAGTTTTTTTGTTCTTCTTTCTTTAATTGCTTTAAGTGCAAAGTTAGGTTGTTTATTCGAGATGTTTCCTGTTTCTTAAGGTATGATTGTATTGCTATAAACTTGCCTCTTAGAACTGCTTTTGCTGTATCCCATAGGTTTTGGCTCGTCGTGTCTCCATTGTCATTTGTTTCTAAGTACGTTTTGATTTCCTCTTTGATTTCTTCAGTGATCACTTCGTTATTAAGTAGTGTATTGTTTAGCCTCCATGTGTTTGTATTTTTTACAGATCTTTTCCTGTAATTGGTATCTAGTCTCACAGCGTTGTGGTCGGAAAAGATACTTGATACAATTTCAATTTTCTTAAATTTGCCAAGGCTAGATTTGTGACCCAATATATGATCAATCCTGGAGAATGTTCCATGAGCACTTGAGAAAAATGTGTATTCTGTTGTGTTTGGATGGAATGTCCTATAAATATCAATTAAGTCCATCTTGTGTAATGTATCATTTAAAGCTTGTGTTTCCTTATTTATTTTCATTTTGGATGATCTGTCCATTGGTGAAAGTGGGGTGTTAAAGTCCCCTACTATAATTGTGTTACTGTCAATTTCCCCTTTTAAGGCTATTAGTATTTGCCTTATGTATTGATGTGCTCCTATGTTGGGTGCATAAATATTTACAATTGTTATATTTTCTTCATGGATCGATCCCTTGATCATTATGTAGTGTCCTTCTTTGTCTCTTGTAATAGTCTTTATTTTAAAGTCTATTTTGTCTGATATGAGAATTGCTACTCCAGCTTTCTTCTGATTTCCATTTGCATGGAATATCTTTTTCCATCCCTTTATTTTCAGTCTGTATGTGTCCCTAGGTTTGAAGTGGGTCTCTTGTAGACAGCATATATATGGGTCTTGTTTTTGTATCCATTCAGCCAGTCTGTGTCTTTTGGTGGGAGCATTTAATCCATTTACATTTCAGGTAATTATCGATATGTATGTTCCTATTACCATTTACTTAATTGTTTCGGGTTGTTCTTGTAGGTCTTTTCCTTCTCTTGTGTTTCTTGCCTAGAGAAATTCCTTTAAGATTTGTTGTAGAGCTCGTTTGGTGGTGCTGAACTCTCTCAGCTTTTGCTTGTCTGTAAAGGTTTTAATTTCTCCATCAAATGTGAATGAGATCCTTGCTGGGTTGAGTAATCTTGGTTGTAGGTTTTTTTCCTTCATCACTTTAAATATGTCCTGCCACTCCCTTCTGGCTTGTAGAGTTTCTGCTGAAATATCAGATGTTAACCTTATGGGGATTCCCTTGTGTGTTATTTGTTGCTTTTCCCTTGCTGCTTTTAATATGTTTTCTTTGTATTTAATTTTTGACAGTTTGATTATTATGTGTCTTGGCGTGTTTCTCTTTAGGTTTATCCTGTATGGGACTCTCTGTGCTTCCTGGACTTGATTGACTATTTCCTTTCCCATATTAGGGAAGTTTTCAACTATAATCTCTTCAAATATTTTCTTAGTCCTTTTCTTTTTCTCTTCTTCTTCTGGGACCCCTATAATTCGAATGTTGGTGCGTTTAATGTTGTCCCAGAGGTCTCTGAGACTGTCCTCAGTTCTTTTCATTCTTTTTTCTTTCTTCTGCTCTGCAGTAGTTATTTCCACTATTTTATCTTCCAGGTCACTTATCCGTCCTTCTGCCTCAGTTATTCTGCTATTGATCCCATCTAGAGTATTTTTCATTTCATTTATTGTGTTGCTCATCATTGCTTGCTTCCTCTTTATTTCTTCTAGGTCCTTGTTAACTGTTTCTTGCAATTTGTCTATTCTAGTTCCAAGATTTTGAATCATCTTTACTATCATTATTCTGAATTCTTTTTCAGGTAGACTTCCTATTTCCTCTTCATTTGTTAGGTCTGGTGTGTTTTTATCTTGCTCCTTCATCTGTTGTGTGTTTTTCTGTCTTCTCATTTCGCTTATCTTACTGTTTGGGGTTTCCTTTTTGCACGCTGCAGGTTTGTAGTTCCCGTTGTTTTTGGTGTCTGTCCCCAGTGGCTAAGGTTGGTTCAGTGGGTTGAGTAGGTTCCCTCGTTGGGGGGACTAATGCCTCTGTTCTGGTGGATGAGGCTGGATCTTGTCTTTCTGGTGGGCAGGTCCATGTCTGGTGGTGTGTTTGGGGATGTTGGTAGCCTTATTATGATTTTAGGCAGCCTCTCTGCTAATGGATGGGGCTGTAGACCTGTCTTGCTCTTTGTTGGGGATAGGGTGTCCAGCACTGTTCGTTGCTGGTCCTTGAGTGAAGCTGGGTCTTGGTGTTGAGATGGAGATCTCTAGGAGATTTTCACCATCTGATATTACCTGGAGCTGGGAGGTCTCTTGTGGACTAGTGTCTTGAGGTTGTTTCTCCCACCTCACAGACACAGCCCTGGTGCCTGGCTGGGGCGCCAAGAGCCTTTAATCCACACCGCTCAAAATAAAAGGGAGAGGGCTTCCCTGGTGGCGCAGTGGTTGAGAATCCGCCTGCCGATGCAGGGGACACGGGTTCGTGCCCCGGTCCGGGAAGATCCCACATGTCGCGGAGCGGCTGGGCCCGTGAGCCATGGCCGCTGAGCCTGTGTGTCCGGAGCCTGTGCTCCGCAACGGGAGAGGCCACAACAGTGAGAGGCCCGCGTACCACAAAAACCAAAAAAAAAAAAGGGAGAAAAAATAGAAAAGGAAGGAAGGAAGGAGGGAGGGAGGGAAGGAAGGAAGAAAGGAAGGAAGAAATGAAGGAAGGAAGAAAGCAAGAAAGGAAGGAAGGAAGGTGGAGAGGAAGAAAGGGAGGAAGGAAGAGAGGAAGGGAGGAAGGAAAGGAGGAAAGAAGGGGGAAGGAAGGGAGAAAGGGAAGGAGGGAATAAAGGAAGAAAGAAAGGGAGAAGACAAAGTAGGATAAAGTATAGTTATTAAAATAAAAAATAATTATTAAGAAGAAAAATTTCTATTAAAAAACCCCAGAAAAACAGGTTGGTCTAACCCTAGGACAAATGGTGAAAGCAAAGCTATACAGACAAAATCTCACACAGCAGCACACACATACACACTCACAGAAAGAAAAAAAGGGGAAAATAATAGTATATCTTGCTCCCAAAGTCCACCTCCTCAACTTGGGATGATTCGTTGTCTATTCAGGTTTTCCACAGATGCAGGGCACTTCAAGTTGATTGTGGAGCTTTAATCCGCCGCTTCTGAGGCTGCTGGGAGAGACCTCCCCCTCTCCTCTCTGTTCGCACAGCTCCTGGGGTTCAGCTTTGGACTTGGTCCCGCCTCTCCATGTAGGTCGTCCGAGGGCATCTGCCCTTTGCTCAGACAGGACGATGTTAAAGGAGCAGTTGATTCGGGGGGTCCAGCTCACTCAGTCTGGGGGGAGGGAGTGGCACAGGTGCGGGGCGAGTCTGCGGCAGCAGAGGCCGATGTGACACTGCACAGGCCCAAGGCGCGCCGCGCGCTCTCCAGGGGAAGCTGTCCCTGGATCCCGGGACCCCGGCAGTGGCGGACTGCATGGGCTCCCGGGAGGGCCGGTGTGGAGAGTGACCTGTGCTCACACACAGGTCTCTTGGTGGTGGCAGCAGCAACCTTAGCATCCCACACCCGTCTCTACTGTCTGTGCCAATAGCCGTGGCTCGCGCCCGTTTCTGGAGCTCCTCTACACAGTGCTCTTAATCCCCTCACCTCACGCCCGAGGAAGCAAAGAGGCAAGAAAAAGTCTCTTGTCTCTTTGGCAGCTCCGCACCCATTTCTGGGGCTCCTTTAAGCGGCGCGCTTAATCCCCTCTCCTCGCGCCCAGGAAGCAATGAGGGAAGAAAAGGTCTCTTGCCTCTTCGGCAGCTCCAGACTTCAACCGGACTCCCTCCTGGCCAGCCGTGGTGCACTACACCTTCAGGCTCTTTTCACTCTGCCAACTCCAGACCTTTCCCTGGGATCTGACTGAAGCCCGAGCCTCAGCTCCCGGCCCCGCCCTCCCCAGTGGATGAGCAGACAAGCCTCTTGGGCTGGTGAGTGCCGGTAGGCACAGATCCTCTGCGGGAATCTCTCCACTTTGCCCTCTGCACCCTGTGGCTGAGCTGTCCTCTGAGGCTCCGGAGCTTCCCCCTCCGCCACCCGCAGTCTCTGCCCGCGAAGGGGCTTCTAGTGTGTGGGAGTCTTTCCTCCTTCACGGCTCCCTCCCACTGGTGTAGGTCCCGTCCCTATTCTTTGTCTCTGTTTATTCTTTTTTCTTTTGCCCTACCCAGGTACGTGGGGAGTTTCTTGCCTTTTGGGAGGTCTGAGGTCTTCTGCCAGCGTTCGGTGGGTGTTCTATAGGAGAAGTTCCACGTGTAGATGTATTTCTGATGTCTCTGTGAGGAGGAAGGAGATCTCCGCATCTTACTCTTCCACCATCTTTAAGCCGTCTCTGCCTTCCTTTTGGATATTTTCCCATCCTTTCTCACAACAGAAGAAAAAGTTTAAGCACAATGAATCAGAAATAGATGTTTGAAATAGAGATTTCAAGTAGCTTTAGGACACAGTTAAAGTAATATACACAGATAAAACAGTTATTCAATTAAGAAACATTTATTCTTTCCCACATGAAAGTGAAATTACAGTTGTAAACATACACTAAAAAATATTTGTTTTACAAGGTAATTTGCTATATGACCATGACCTTGAGGTGTTAGACAAGATAATTATTAAAGGCCCTTTAAGTTCTGAATTGTACAATTCTAAGACATTCTTGGCACTTTACATAGTCTAGATGACTGCCTTCATTTGGGGTATTTTCCTCCAGTTTCCAGTCTATTCTCATTAGAGAAGAAAACATTTAGCATACAATTATAGAAATAATAATTTTAAATAGAGATTTAAAGTAAATTCAAGATATATTTACACTGAAATATACAGGTAAAATAGTTGCTGAGTCAGGAAACACTTATTCACTGTATGAATTTCATTAATTTATGGAAAATAATATGAACTGAGTAACATTTTTCTTACAAGGTCACTGAATTCTTTTAATTTTGTAGCTAGAGACATGTACAACACTTATAGAATTTACACAGTACTAATTTCAGAATAGGTTTTTGACCTCTAAGAATAAGTTCTCAGTGACAAGCTTTAGATGTGCAGCTTTAGCTCAGTGGGTGTCAATTCTGTCATAAGAAGCAACTATACACAAACAGTAAGCCCCCAGCATGAGAAAGTGAAATAAGAAACTTTTAAGGCAGAAAAAAAATCTCTCCAAAGTATAAATGATTAGGGTCTGAAGAGCATGTTTACAAATGACCAAAGTTATTCAACTGAGCAAATGACTTAATTTGCACAGTAACTTTTCTTACTGCCTCCTGATTTCTAATTCTGGGGACTATTTATGCTGCATCTACTGTGCAAGACATTGAGAACAGTAAGAATCATCAGACATGGTCCCAGAGGTATACTGGTAAATGTTTAATAACCAGCTCTTGAGGGGAAAATAAGCCCTAACTTATAGCGTTTACCAATTTCTATTGTGTAAAACACTCCCACTATGGCAGATTTCAAGCTATCAACAATTTGAGTAACTGGCTCACAAAATTCCTGAAACTAATAGTTGTCTCTCATAAACCAGTATAAGCCAGCTTGAAACCACCACTGTTTGGACCCCACCCTCAAGTAGCTCATAATCTATTCATAGGTATGTATTTTAGAGAACAGAAAAGAATAGGGAAGATAGAGAAAAAAATGTAAATAAATAATATATATTTTTATAATCAATTTTAAAAGTTAAAAGGAAAACTAAAATCTGTGGAATTTTCCTACTCTTGTTTACATTTATTTTAGGAAATTAAAGTGTAGTATATTTGAGAGAAGGTAAAGGATGAGTGGAATAAGGACAAAAGAAGACATCCTAGTATACATGCAAACAGTAATCATCTTTATGTTGGAAGAAAATACCTGCTAAGGTAAGGGCAAATATAATGTAACTTTTAAAATTCTATCTTCTTTAAACCTGTTCAATTCAGTTCACAGTCCTAAAGATTTGGCCTCTCCTCTTTGGCTGCAGCTTTGATGAGTTTAGCTAGCTTATTTTGCATAATACTGAAGAGCATACTGCTTCACATCACTCACACTATCATCAGCCCAAATAAAAGGCAAAACTAAATGTTGCAGTCTGAAAATTGAACTTCCCTTGCATAGTCACCCTGTTGTATCAGATCTTGGGCAAGTGCCGGCTGGGATGATCAGGAAATTCTTCTGGTAGCAAAACGTGGAGTCTGCAGGTTGGGCATGTCCCCTGTTGCATCAACCAAGGTCTAATGCACTAAGGAGCAAAAAGATTCATGTCAGTCTCTCAGATTTAGCCTAGCAGAGGCAGCTGTTAGCCCACACATCAGTGTTGCCAACCAACATATCTTCCAGTGGATCTCAGAGCCTTATTTGGTGGATTGCCATGAAAACTGCTGCAATCATGGAACTTTGTGGTTTGCTGAGCAATATAGTTGGTAACAGGAGAACACCTTTCAGCCAGTTTATTCTATTAAGATCCTTCCCCCAAACCCCAATCTTCAGGAAGACTAGTTCTTCCTAATAAGGAGGTTGAGGAAACCTATTACATTTTTTCTCTAGTTTATTATATATTATTCTAATTTATAATCTAGAGTCATACCTAAACATACAAATGTCATAAATACCTTGTATCAAGTGCTTATGGTGTTTTGAAGTTAAAATCCCTAGATAATGGATATACTTTTCAGATTGCTCTTTCTTTGGTCATAATGGTAGTACTCTTTGGCTATGAACTATCTATTAAGTTATTTGCTTGAATACTGACTCTCCAAAAACAAATCATTTTTACATGAATGAATAATGGAGACCCAAGTCAGATGAGAGAGGATTAAGAATAGGCAATAGATACGAGGCCCATTAACTCTAGAGAGTAACCTGAATGCATTATCTGCTTTCTATTCAATGAGCAATGGCAAAGAATAAAATAAGTTTTGTGAAACATTTATTTTCTAAATGGATCTTTAGGACTTTTAAAACTTCAAATGGGAAAACCAGATGGCTAAGTATCTATCCTGGAGGTCTTTTGGGATTATCCATTCTGTGTATATCTCTTCTTATCAAAGCAGATACAAAACATAATTCTGTACCAGGTATCACATGTCTTTGAAATGATGTTTTACAGATACGGCTTGAATGAGCTGGCTATTGTTCACTTCCCTGAGAAGCCTTTCTTGTGTAAGATTATCTTTTCCTGTGTCAGATTACACCTCTGCATCAGAAGACTTGGATCATAAATTGTATATCAATAGCACTTGCACATCAACAACACCCGAAGTTAATCTATATAAATGCCAAGAATTAACAAAAGATATGCCAGCCTCACATTTTTATAACATCAAAACTCAGGCCTCAGCATCTTCAAAAGCAAATACAGGAGCCTGGACAGACTGTTAAGTCCTAAGCCGTATAACATCAGTTGGCTATCATTAGGTGTGGACAAAGGACACTATTTATAACAAGCCAAGGTGAAGTGGCACTGTTGCTAAACTGCCAACTGCCAAGTCAATCAACATTCCTTCCAGTTCTGTTCAAAGGAACTGCCACTCTGTCCCATTAAATCTCATCATTGTCCCCTTCTCCTGCTAGGTGTATTGAGATCTGAGAAAACACAATGCAATCCATGGCTAGGTATGGGAAAACATATAAATGCTTCTGTACGGTACCCAAAAGCCCAGAGTTATATCCAGTGAAATCCATGACACAGCAGTGGATGATACATGTATACAATTTCAAGGAATGCAGTATGAATTTCACTTAATTGATTAATGGCAAAATATTAAAAAGATAAGTTCACCTGAGAGTGGAATTTGTGCGCACAGGGCAAAACTGAGAGGTTTTCTGGAGAGAGATTCTCATGACAGATCACACAAGGTTCCTCTTCCTCTTCCTCATCATCCTAGGGAGAATACACATAAGGTTAAATTCAGCTCATTTCTCTCCTCTAACTTTAAATGTATTCAGAATCAAGTCTCAGTCTCACCAAATTATTGGCTCCTTCCCATGTGGCAGGACCTTGTGAACTGAGGGGCCTCCGGGCTGGTTTTGAGGGCTGGGCAGCATTAGCCTGAGGTGGAGGAGTATGGCTGGGTGAAGCACTATTACCATTTGGCACTGATTTTCCTTGACTCTGAAAATTAGAATATTATGCTTATTATTTTTTTTAGAATTGAACTAAAACAGGAAGAACTGATAAATACCATAGAATAGGCTACTGTGAGAATTAGCAAAAGGGTAAAGGTTAATCAGGTTCATGAGAAATCTTGAAATAAATGTTGGCAATATTACTTATATACTAAGAACCAGGTAAAACCAAAAATAACTCTAGATGCTCTTTCAATTAAAACAAGTCTTTGCAGAAAATTAGAAAAAATGTCTCCTTTTAGAGCCATTCAAAATAACCTAGAGTAAATTTCAAGAGGGTCAGTTTTATTCTAGAATGATCAGGTGGTGTTTCCCATGCCATTTGTCAAGCTGAATTGTTTGTTGTTAATAGATGATTTAATATGACTATAGACTTATTTCCTGATCATGTAATGGAGATAATATGGCTAACTACTACAGATAAGGGCCAGGAGATAAAGGTGTCTTTTCTTTTTTTTTTTTTTTACCTGAGATCTCTTGGGGTCAATAAATTGGGAAATCTTGTGAACAATTTCATCAAATGTCAGTCTAGATAAGGACTTCCCATGAGTATCCTTCAATTTCCGTAAGAAATCTGTAAGCTCCTTTCTGGAAGAGATCAAGGAAAGAGCACTGGTGATTTTCCTACTGCCTTGAGGATGTGCCCTCCAAAGGAGATATGAAATCCTATCATAGGATTGATAATGTAGCATACAGATGTGACCCTTTAGATTTCTGATCTAAAAAAGTGATCACAGGTCCATCTGCATTTATTTTAAACCAAAATGAAAACTCCTAATGTATTGATTAATGATACTTAATGTGTTTGTGAGTGATAAAGTTTAGTATTTATTTTCTTTCCAAAAAGAGATTTTAACTGTTTTTAAAAGCTCACTGTGTGAAAATTAAGTTTGTTATCTATTTATGTTATCTATCTATTTATGTACTGAGCTCATTATATCATATCTCTTAATGCTCTCTTACTCAAGACTAAAATATTCTCTATGACATAAATCACAGCAAGATCCTTCTTGACCCCCCTCCTAGAGAAATGGAAATAAAAACAAAAATAAACAAATGGGACCTAATGAAACTTAAAAGCTTTTACACAGCAAAGGAAACCATAAACAAGATGAAAAGACAATCCTCAGAATGGGAGAAAATATTTGCAAATGAAGCAACTGACAAAGGATTAATCTCCAAAATATACAAGCAGCTCATGCAGCTCAATATCAAAAAAACAAACAACCCAATCCAAAAATGAGTGGAAGACCTAAATGGGCATTTCTCCAAAGAAGACATTCAGATTGCCAACAAACACATGAAAAGATGCTCAACATCACTAATCATTAGAGAAATGCAAATCAAAACCACAATGAGGGGCTTCCCTGGTGGTGCAGTGGTTAAGAATCCGCCTGCCAATGCAAGGGACACAGGTTTGAGCCCTGTGGGAAAGATCCCACATGCCACAGAGCAACTAAGCCTGTGTACCACAACTACTGAACCTGTACTCTAGAGCCCACGAGCCACAACTACTGAGCCTGAGCACCACAACTACTGAAGCCCATGCTTCAGTAGCCTACTAAAGCCTACTGAAGCCTAGAGCCCGTGCTCTGCAATAAGAAAAGTCAGTGCAATGAGAAGCCCATGCACCGCAATGAAGAGTAGACCCTGCTCGCCACAACCAAAGAAAGTCCACGCACAGCAACGAAGACCCAATGCAGCCAAAAATAAATACATTAAAAAAAACACAAAAACACAATGAGGTAATACCTCACTCCAGTCAGAATGGCCATCATCAAAAAATCTAGAAACAACAAATGCTGGAGAGGGTGTGGAGAAAAGGGAACCCTCCTGCACTGCTGGTGGAAATGTAAATTGATATAGCCACTATGGAGAACAGCATGGAGGTTCCTTAAAAAACTAAAAATAGAACTACCATATGACCCAGCAAACCCACTACTGGGTATATACCTGAGAAAACCGTAATTCAAAAAGATACATGTAGCACAATGTTCACTGCAGCACTATTTACAATAGCCAAGACATGGAAGTAACCTAAATGTCCATCAACAGATGAATGGATAAAGAAGATGTGGCACATATATACAATGGAATATTACTCAGTCATAAAAAGGAACAAAATTGAGTTATTTGTAACGAGGTGGATGGACCTGGAGTTGTCATACAGAGTGAAGTAAGTTAGAAAGAGAAAAACAAAATACCGGATGCTAATGCATCTGTATGGAATTTAGAAAAACGGTACTGATGAACCTAGTGGCAGGGCAGGAACAAAGACACAGACGTAGAGAACAGACTTGAGGACACAGCGGGGGAAGGGGAAGCTGGAATGTAGTGAGAGAGTGGCATTAACATATACACACTACCAATGTAAAAGAGATAGTTAGTGGGAAGCAGCTGCATAGCACAGGGAGATCAGCTCAATGCTCTGTGATGACCTAGAAGGGTGGGATAGGGAGGGTGGGAGGGAGGCTCAAGAGGGAGGGGATATGGAGATGTGTGTGTGTGTGTGTGTGTGTGTGTGTGTGTGTGTGTGTGTGTGTGTGTGTGTGTGTGTGTGTGTGTGTGTGTGTGTGTGTGTATATATCTGATTCACTGTTGTACAGCAGCAACTAACAACATTGTAAAGCAATTATACTCTAATAAAGATGTAAAAAAAAAAAGACTAAAATATTCCTTTTTAACTATGTTACTATCAGTCGCTTTCTATCATTGTTAATGCTTCTACTTTTGTAAAATATGGAAACAGAAAACAAAGATTTAACAGAAAATGAAAGCAAAGACTGAAAGACACATTAATTATGTCATAAAGAAACCTAGGAATATTTTAACTGATATGTTCTTTTTCCATTCCCATAGCCATTGACCCAAAGCCTGCATATACATTTTTGGTAGGATAGGGTAGGATGATAAAAGTATTTTTCTTTCTCAAATGAAATGTCATGTCATCAGCCTTATAAAACTACCTTTGATTTACTATTTATTTTCTATATATATTTATAAAAACTATATTACAGTTCTATTTTCATTTTCTATTCACTATTATATTTATAAAACCATAATCTAATCCTGAAACATAATGGTACATACATTAAATAAAAGCATTCATCTTCAAATGAAAATGCTAGTGAAAACCAGAATTATTTCATTTGATACAAGATTAAAGATAAAAGACACTTCATTTCTGGAGGGGTAGAATTAAATAGCTTTCTGCTGAAGTCAGAACTGTGAAAAGCACACTAAAATAATGATTTCTTGCATTTAACTATGTCCCCTTTCTTTGTCCCCTAACAAAGAAACTATAAGAACCCTCAATAAAATTAAGGAAACAGGAAAGTAAAACCGATTATGTTTGGTCTTATATGGCATACAATTAACTTAAAATTCACTTTGGAAATAGGTTATTAAGATAATTATTGGAGCTAGTGGCATAAAATTGGGTAGGTTTACAACTGGTTGTACTTTCAGTAAATGAGCAAACCTAAATTTAAAAGTTTACTCTCTCGTGACTTTAAACTAATAATTTTAGTGAAGGGGTTTAGCATTTATACTGAAAACTGTCCCTTCTTAATAAATTTCATTTTCCCTATCAAGGCCATGGTTAGGAAATACCTGTACTTTGTGTGTGTGGGGGGTGGGGGTGTTATATTTCTCTGAAATGTTTCATTGGCATAATTATAGCTGTGGAAACTATAGAGTATGATCTGTACTCAACACTAAAAGAGACTTAAGGTACCTGGTCTGTTGTGGAAAGGCAGTTTTCAGCCTGTCTGTAATTTTCTCCCAATTCATGATGGGGGGATCACTTCCCAGACCTGCACTGGGAGGCACAGCTTCTCCCACAGGTGCTGGCACCGTCCAGGCTATGCTAGTCATCTGTAAGAAGCACAGAGTTACAACCCATCAGCTTCAATTATTAGGAAGCAAAGTTCCATGCCAACATTACATTTCCATATCTCAGAAAATGGGCAGAATGAAGAGGAATACTGACATACATGTTCCTTTTTTAGAATTTTTTTTCCTTACAGCACCATATTTCTAACTGTTTGTATATGCTTACCTTTATTTTTTAAATGGCTCATGCTAGTCTCAGTAATTGCAAACATATACAGAAATACATACAGAGTGTGCATTTCTGAAAGCAACCTAAAGTTTGTTAATAGGGGAATAAGTCAATAAATTGTAGCATATCTAATCAAGTCCTTAAAAACAGATTCGTATGTCTGAGCATGCGAGATGTCCACAGTATGTGTCTCATTTTTTAAAAAAAGTCTACAGCACAGCATTTATGGTAGAACTCATTTAGTATTAAAACATTTTAAAAATGTGTATGCACAGAAAAAGGTCTGTAAGATACAGAATAATCTGTAAACAGTGATTATTTTCTAGGATTCAACAGCAGGGTAATTTTGCTTTCTACTTTATATAGTTATTATATACTTTGTATATGCTTTATGTTTTTCTATATTATTTGCTTTTTTATAATTAACATATACTACTTTTATAATTAGAAAAATAATGAAGTTTAATTTTCAAACAACTAAATAAACATGAGAATACTACTAGAATATCTGCCCAGTGTCATAAATGTTACAAAGGTGGTATGGAAGTAGTAGCGACAACTTTGAGACATGAAACCATCAAAGTTTTCCTCATATTTTATGATGGTTCCTTCTTAGAACCATCGTTTCTAATTAATTAATATCAATAAGTGAATATTTTTGAAGTGCTTATCTGATTACTAGGATAATTATAAACATGCATCCTTTACCTAAGACTACAGATTATTTTCAAATATAAGGTTATTACTTATGAAAAATTACTAACAGCCACTGAAATTACTCACACAAAGCCTAGTAAGTCAGAGAAAGAGCAGAATATCACCAGAAATCTGGGTTTGCCTCAGTGTCAAGTTTTTTCAGAGGAATCAGGAAGTAATCTTATTAGAAGGTTGAGGTACTTTAACGTTTTCAATAAAATTTTATAGTTCCTTATAGAATGGTACAGGAGCAAACCACATGAGCAACACTGTAATATCATGGTGATAAAAAAGATGTGGTACTTAGTAAACATGTTAAGGCCTAGATACATATTTATTCATAGAGAGGCAGCCTCTACACAAATGAGTAAGTCCATTTGACTACATGTTTCAAAGGGAGGCTGTCAGAAATACATAGGTACAAAATTAACCCCAACTGACTAGAAGGTAGTTATGGGAAAGTCAAGATTAGAGAAATTTTTCATTAATTATATTAAACATCAATCATCTGAGAGAAGATTTTTCTTGTAATAAAGTTTACCTTGACCAAGATTACAACTAATAATCCTAATCATTTTAAATTTCTCTGTTGCTTCTTCAGGTTTGGATAAAGCTTATATGGCTCTTTGTAGCTAGAAAGATTTAGAACTTTATAGTATAATACATTGCAAGGTGATATTTATATTACCTGTTTATAAACAATGCCCTACTATACACACATATACGTGTGTGTGTATATAAAATTTTTCTTTAGCTTTGTGGTATAATGTTGTGACTTTGGTAGGTTGAAAAGCAAAGAAGCCAACAATCATGCTAAATATAAATTATCTGTTAAAAGTATCAACTACCCTGCATTAGTGCCTGTTATAGAAGCAAAACTATAAGAATTCTCTACTATAATGTTATATTTATCTTTGTATCTAAAAACTAAGTTATAATCACTTAATGAAATAGTTAAATAATATATATAATGCATTTAACACAGTGCCTCACATGGAACTATTCATTCAGTCATCATCATGATCATCATGATCATCACTACCACCATCACCTTCATCATTATTTATCAAGTATATGAACAAAGAGAAGACATTCATTCTGGAAGTCCACTGTAAGTGACAACAAGCTAGTTAATGTATATTGTACCAAGAAGGGATCTGTACCAGTGGGGGTCTAGGTTGACCAGTTGCAGAGATGACTCCAGAACAAACGGCAGGCATTTGAGGAACAGTGAGTACAGGTCTAAAGAAAGATTCTTTCACAATGGGCCTTCCCAAGAACTGTTGTATCTAAGATAGAAAAGATAGAAAATAAAAACAAGACCCCCACGTATTTATATATTTATATAGTCAATAATCTAAACTCATAGAGCAATGTTTTTTTCGGGGGGGGGAACTGATTTGAAATCTAGATACAAAGCATATTAGAAACAATGTTGTCATAACATTAGTTAAATATATGAATATTTGAAAAAGCAAAGGGCAGTAAAATATACTAAAGAGCACGGAGACAGAAGAAAACTGGGTTCTAGTCCTACTTTCTCTCCACCTAGCTGGGTAATCTTGGATACCAAGTTATTAATCTATAAAATAAGAGGGTTGGGTTAGGTGATCTTTAAAGTTCTCTGACAAATGGAATAATATAGGACTATGGAAAGGAGCTCCTCAATGAGTACTGTCCATGCTGATAAACAATACTGACACTCAGAAATCCTGCTAAAGAACCAAAGTTGGCCATAGAAAATATTACTTTTGCTATTATGTATTGAAGGGACCTTGTACCACCTGGTGGAGTTCTGACCTTATGTTTAGTTCCAAGGACAGTGGAAAGCTGAAGTGAGGTGGGCCAGGGGAATAAATCCTCCTACAGTGACTTGTAGACATGCCTGTGAATGTTACTGAACTTCCCAGGGGGTTGTAGGAAGCTAGCCCTTCTTAGCATCTACCAATGGGATGGATACCTTATTGGCTGGACTACAAAAGAGGACAGGTTTATGGAGCATCTACTATGTGCCAGGTCTAGCACTGGCATAAAGCAGGAATTCATCTATTTGTTGAATTTAAAAAATGAGCATAAGATAGCTCTTAAGTAACGATACTGAAACCAGCAGGGTGAAAGTTAATGGGGAACTTTATAATGGAGAGATAAGGATGACATGTGATTCTTAACATCATTAATGAGAGACACTGTGTGTCTTCTAATGTGTGTATACATCATCACCTATAAAGTACTCTTGCCAAAAATACTGAACCTGATTCTAACTAACCCTCTAGATCTAATGATCAGGTTATAGGAAATAGAAGAATATGTATAATGATATCACAAGGATGTAATCAATCAGTTACATCAATAATGTAGGAAGTTAGTTTTTTAACAGATAAATGATATGAATAAAAGGGAGGGAGTTAGGTAGCTGTTATATTTTAAAGAAAAATAATAAGCCAAATGAAAAGCATAAACCTTGTTTGGATTGTTTTTTTAAAAATTAGGGTTTTTAAAGTAATGGTAATTATAACCGCACTGGAAGTACTGTCAATCTAGTTAAGAAAAAGACATTTCTGAGACAATTGGGGAAATATAAATTTCAATATTAGACATTAAAAATTATAATTTTCTCAGGTACAAAATGGTGGTGTGATTATAGCCAATAAGAGTAAGAGTCCTGAGGCATAAATCTGAGGGTAGGGAACAAGACTAAGGACTGAGTTTTATGATCACAAAGTCCAGTAGCAGCTTCATACTAAGGAAGTCACTGAGTTCACCGTGTGGCTGACAGGGTCTTGGTGCTCCAGCCTCTGTCAGGCCTGAGCCTCTGAGGTGGGAGAGCTGAGTTCAGGACATTGGACCACCAGAGACCTCACGGCCCCATGTAATATCAATTGATGAGAGCTCTGCCAGAGATCTACATATCAACGCCAAGACCCAGCTCCACCCAACCGCCAGCAAGCTCCAGTGCTGGACGCCCTATGCCAAACAACTAACAAGACAGGAACACAACCCCACCCATTAGTAGAGACGCTGCCTAAAATCATACTAAGTTCACAGACACCCCAAAACACACCACCGGAGGTGGCCCTGACCACCAGAAAAACAAGATCCAGCCCCACCCACCAGAACACAGGCACCAGTCCCCTCCACCGGGAAGCCTACAAAAGCCACTGAATCAACCTCACCCACTGGGGCAGACACCAAAAACAAGAGGAACTACGAACCTGAAGCCTGCGAAAAGGAGACCCCAAATGCAGTAAGTTAAACAAAATGAGAAGACAGAGAAATATGCAGCAGATGAAGAAGCAGGGTAAAAACCCACTAGACCAAATAAGTGAAGAGGAAATAGGCAGTCTACCTGAAAACAAATTCAAAGTAATGATAGTAAAGATGATCCAAAATCTTGGAAATAGAATGGAGAAAATACAAGCAGCATTTAACAAGGACCTAGAAGAACTAAAGAGCAAACAAACAATGATGATCAGCACAATAAATGAAATTAAAAACTCTCTAGAAGGAATCAATAGCAGAATAACTGAGGCAGAAGAATGGATAAGTGACCTGGAAAATAAAATAGTGGAAATAACTACTGCAGAACAGAATAAAGAAAAAAGAATGAAAAGAATTGAGGACAGTCTCAGAGACCTCAGGGACAACATTAAATGCACAACTTTCGAATTATAGGGGTCCCAGAAGAAGAAGAGAAAAAGAAAGGTCTGAGAGAATATGTGAAGAGATTATAGTTGAAAACTTCCTCAACATAGGAAAGGAAATAGTCAATCAAGTCCAGGAAGTGCAGAGAGTCCCATATAGGATAAATCCAAGGAGAAACTCACCAAGGCACATGTTAATCAAACTATCAAAAATAAAATACAAAGAAAAAATATTAAAAGCAACAAGGGAAAAGCAACAAATAACATACAAGGGAATCCCCATAAGGGTAACAGCTGATCTTTCAGCAGAAAATCTGCAGGAAGGGAGTGTCAGGACATATTTAAGTGATGAACGGAAAAAACCTACAACCAAGATTACTCTACCCAGCAAGGATCTCATTCAGATTTGATGGACAAAGTAAAACCTTTACAGACAAGCAAAAGTTAAGAGAATTTAAAAAAAAATTAAGAGAATTCAGCACTACCAAACCAGCTTTACAACAAATGCTAAAGGAACTTCTCTAGGCAGGAAACACAAGAGAAGGAAAAGACCTACAAAAACAAACCCCAAACAATTAAGAAAATGGTAATAGGAACATACATATCGATAATTACCTTAAATGTAAATGGATTAAATGCTCCAACCAAAAGACACAGACTGGCTGAACAGATACAAAAACAAGACCCGTATATAGGCTGTCTACAAGAGACCCACTTCAGACCTAGGGACACATACAGACTGAAACTGAGGGGATGGAAAAAGATATTACATGCAAATGGAAATCAAAAGAAAGCTGGAATAGCAATTCTCATATCAGACAAAATAGACTTTAAAATAAAGACTATTATAAGAGACAAAGAAGGACACTACATAATGATCAAGGGATCAATCCAAGAAGAAGATATAACAGTTGTAAATATTTATGCACCCAACATAGGAGCACCTCAATACATAAGGCAAATGCTAACAGCCGTAAAAGGGGAAATCAACAGTAACACAATCATAGTAGGGGAATTTAACACCCCACTTTCACCAATGGACAGATCATCCAAAATGAAAATAAATAAGGAAACACAAGGTTTAAATGACACATTAGACAAGAAGGACTTAATTGATATTTATAAGACATTCCATCCAAAAACAACAGAATACACTTTCTTCTCAAGTGCTCATAGAACATTCTCCAGGATAGATCATATCTTAGGTCACAAATCAAGCCTTGGTAAATTTTAACTTTTATTTTTTATTTATTTATTTTTGCGGTACGCGGGCTTCTCACTGCTGTGGCCTCTCCTGTGGTGGAGCACAGGCTCCGGATGCACAGGCTCAGCAGCCATGGCTCACGGGCCCAGCCGCTCTGCGGCATGTGGGATCCTCCCGGACCGGGGCACAAACCCGCGTCCCCTGCATCGGCAGGTGGACTCTCAACCACTGTGCCACCAGGAAAGCCCGAAGCCTTGGTAAATTTTAGAAAACTGAAATCATATCAAGTATCTTTTCCGACCACAACACTATGAAACTAGATATCAATTACAGGAAAAAAAAAAAACTGTAAAAAATACAAACTCATGGAGGTTAACCAATACACTACTGAATAACCAAGAGATCACTGAAGAAATCAAAAAGGAAATCAAAAAATACCTAGAAACAAATGACAATGAAAACACGATGACCCAAAACCTATGGGATGAAGCAAGAGCAGTTCTAAGGGGGAAGTTTATAGCAATATAATCCTACCTCAAGAAACAAGAAAAATCTCAAGAATAAGAGTCCTCATCTTTTTGGAACGCATACTAAAGTATACATGGATGAGATGTAGGTTTTACTTTAAAATGTTCCAGTGGGGAGGAAGAAGGGGATGACATGGCACAAGACTGACAAAATGTTGATAATGATGTTGAAGTTGGCTCTTGGGTTCACAGAGGTTCATCATTCTGTTTTTATGTATGTTTCAAAATTTTCATAATATAGGTCCTTAAATAATGAATGATGGGTACTGAGTTAGTAGTCCTGCTCTTTTTGAGGACAACAATTACCTAACACTACTTTTAGGATTAGACAGCCAGGCTACAAAAATCAAAACATAATGAAACACATAAAAATACTGGATTAAACTGGGAACAATACCCATTATTCCAGACTTCTCAGGTTAGACTACTATATATATTTAAAACCTGGTAACCATCTTTACAATACTAGAATCTCAAAAAGACAGACTTTAGTGATCAGATCATCTAGTACAATTTCCTGATTTGTAGATAGGAAAACCGAAGTCTGGGATAGCTGAGTTTCCCAAAACCAACACAGTTCTTCACAGAGTTAGGACCTGAACCCAGACCTCTAATGTATTTCCATTGTATAATACCACCTCAATTTATTGCAAAAAGAATGGTCACATTTCTAGCATCTGTGCTCTCAAACTGTTCTACTAATTCTCAGTGGTCACTGATGCTTGTACTTTAACACAAACTGTCAGCTTTGATCAAGCACAGCAGTGACTCTGGTTAGGAAGCACAAAAGATACACATGTACCTCTCAAGTGTTAGCAAGGGATGCTTATAAATTCCATTGAGCCTAACTGCCAGTGGGTTTTTTCCCTTGACTAAACCTGGGTAGCCACATCAGCCATAAGCAAGTCTCTGAAGGGATGAGGATGTAGAGGTCAAGGTTTGATTATGTTTGTCAGTTATAGTGTCACTAGTATCAGATAGATTATGCCAGTCTGGTTCCAGAAAACTCCAAAGAACATCTCTGTTTCTAGCATCTGAGTCTCTAGAGCCATTTTATATTTAGAGTCATGGGAGAGTTTAACTACAACCTATAGGCAGTAGTTTGAACACAGGCAGAGGCAACAGGGTTCTAGAAATCCTACCAAGAATATGTGTTACTTCCCATAGAACTACAGGGAATCTAGGATTTCTGTCATCTACGTAACACATTCCTTATCAGGAGAGTTGGGTATGATGGTGTTCAAAGCCTAGAATAATAATATCCATAATATAATGCTCCTATAAAACCTGAATTAACCAAAAATATAAAAAGGCAATACTATCATTCTAAACTAAGCCCATGGTGCATATCATAATGCTTTCAGCTCTGAATTCTGCTTTTGAAACATAGTGTAACTCCACACAATTCACATAATTTTTAAGTTCTCTCATATACTCAACTATCTGTAGAAAAAACATTTTCAAAGTTCTACTATAAGCAGAAATGCTAATGTCAAAAGTGATCTACCCCTAAATATATCACACCTTTCTTCTTTTCTTACCCTCAGATCTGTTATCATAATAAAGGTTATTATCTAGTGGTTCTGTTCTAAAAGGTCTTTTGGAAAGCTGTATGAGTTTATTGGGTTAAGGTGCTATGTTTCCAAGAAGGCTAACATAAATAGTATAGCATAGAGATTAGTTTGTCTGATGAAGACCCATTTATCCCTTACAGTAAGCAGGGAAGGATCATAAATGAAAGCTGTCCTTACTGTTAAAGGTAGAACAGAAGATAAAAGTTAAGGAAAACAGAGTTTAAAGTGGAAGTGGGGGGGTGAAGTCCAGCATGCTAGGGTATTATGCTGAGATGTTTTAGTCATCTAGCAGTAACTTGAGGGCATTGGGAATTCTAGGCATTCATCAGTTTTCTCTCATAATGTAAGTGTGATCGACAGGATGAATGAGCATATATTACCTCTTTAGATATCAAACGCATTACTAAAATCCAGTGATACAACCTACCTCTTGCCTCAGCTGAGTCAGCCAACTAGTCATATCATCTGTAGATGATACAGCAGGAATGGACATAATTACAAATGATACGCACTACATGTGCCCTTTCCACTTTGAACACACAAACATAATGCATATTCAGTGTTTTAAAGCTGTTACCATT
Source organism: Kogia breviceps (assembly GCF_026419965.1). NCBI lineage: Eukaryota > Metazoa > Chordata > Mammalia > Artiodactyla > Physeteridae > Kogia > Kogia breviceps. Next base: position 94,935,326 of record NC_081314.1, read on the forward strand.
TTATCAAGATGAAGATGGTGATTTTTCAAAATGTTATACAGTTGACCCTTAAACAACACAGGTCTGAATTGTGTGAGTCCATTTATACACCAATTTTTTTCAATAAATACAATCCCTGTATTTTCATTTTACAGATCTTTAAATTAACTAAATGTGGAGAAAGTTTGCATTTGATTAGAAATCACAATATGTGGAATCAAAAACCTAGGGTTTGAGTCCTGATTCTATCCAAACTGTTTCAGCTTCCTGTTCTTGGATAGTCATTTATCAATTCCGTTGTTTGTGAGGCAGAGAGAGCAGTACCCAGATTTCTGACTGCATGGGGTGGGGGTGGGGGTTGGCACTCCCAACCCCTGCGTTGTTCAAGAGTCAACTGTATTTCTTACCAGTATCTCAGGACTGGGTGGTGGTGGAGGAAGCTGGATTGGAGGCAAGGTACTCAAGGCAAACCCTTGCTTCACCTTGTTAATTTGTTCATTATACTGTGTCTAGTAGGAGAAACAATATTTTACAGCAAAATCAACTTCAAAGAAATAGCATATGGAAGTACTTGATGTAGTTTTGAATAGTACAACATAGATGAGTGATTTCCAATTTATTATGCCAGAAATAATATAAAAATAATATTTGACATAAAAATAACTCTATATACCACTATCCATAAATGTAAATAGCTGAATTTTAGAAGTATCTATTGATTGACAAGATACAGAGACACATAATTCACAGAGCTCTGTGATAACTCCTCAGTGTTTCCATAATTTTTAGCCCCCAAATGGGAACCACTGATATAAAGTAAACAGAGTCTAAAGATCAAGAAGATGTAAATAATCTACTTGCTGATAAATATGGGGGAAAAAGCATTCATAACAAAGAGTTGAACTACTTGCAAATGTTCATTTTAAAAACTGGAGGGGAAGTTTTAGGGAAAACTTTTGAATGTCCACATTTTTTTTAATCTTAAAAGTTATACCTGTAGCTGTCTCCAGTTCCACATATACCTTTGTTTTTTCTTCTTAGATTTTGCCAAAGGTAAGACTCCTATTCTTGGAGCTTAAAAACATACTTTCAACATTTTTGGCATTGTCCCCATTTTGCTTTATATGTTATTTTGTAAACAAACCACAAGAGCTGGAAGAGAAAGCCTTCAAACATTTAGAAACTTCCAGATATAGGACACGTTCTTAGACGAAAACAATGATAGAGAACAAGGGGCATCTCTTTTGAGGCCAGAACTTTGAATAAATGCAATAAATATGCTAAGCATCATTAAACACTGAGTATGAACGAGTCTGGGAAAGAAACAGGGAAGACCACCAGGGACAAAGCTAGACAAATATCCAGTGGGTTACCTCTTTAGATTATTGTTAGCACAGTCCTAATTCTATTACATGAATAATTAAGAATTTATTATTTTGCATTAGGGAGTAACTACATAAAAAGTTAAGATTGAAAACTAATACAGATCTGCTTGATCTTCCTTTTAATTCTGTAAACATATGATTACTCAGATCAAGTTAAGACATTTATTTCTGACTGGAGCAGAGTTAGCTTTGGAATTCTAGGAAAATTAAGTGTGAGGCACAATTTTTGAGTTTACTATTTACTAGACTAAGGACCTAGAAGACCACATGTAAGAGCCTAGGATGTTATCTACAACCAACTACAATGGAAGTAATCAGTCTCAAACCTGAAAAAGGCATAAATTTTAATAACTGCAATGAAAAAACATATTCTTCCTTAAATTTCTCTAGTAATTGTTTTTAATGTTAGATGTTTTCTTTAAGTATATACCACCTACACCATTTAGTCAATTTACTCTAAATACTTCATGACTTACCCTGAGGAATGCAATCTTGTTTCTAACATCTGTCACAATGGCATTCCAACTGTCTACTGCAGCCTTTAATTGAAGTGATTTTAGGTTGCTTGTATAGAAATGGAGACACAAGAGAAAGTTCTTTCTTTTTATATGCCACTTAGATTTCCAAAAATTTCTATTATGTTCTCTAGCATGTATATAGATAAAGTAAAACAACAACAAAATTACCTCTATCATCAATTACCTCAAATGGGCAGAAAGTTGTATGAAAGGGCTTGTTATCAAATTTTTTTTAAAAGCCTAGCAAACAAAGACATTCCTTTGTATAGGAATCCTCCATTGAAGAAGGGAGGAAAAGGAGGCCACACAGGGAAACTGACCTAGCCATCCAATGCAGGAGCATTCTCAAAGATGTTGACATCCTGAAAGCAGGTTTTGGACTATCTACACATTAACCCTGACATCACAGGGCCACGGTTGGCCTATCAGGCTCTTTTGCAAATTAGAAAAAGATATTCCCTATAGAAAGGAAAGTTAGAAAGAAATACCTCTTCTGTGAGGATGAATTAGATTGTTGTCTCTATGATATGCTAAATTGCACAAACACAGCAGCTCTGCCCACCATGACCATCAAAGGACTTAAGTAAAACAGCTTTGAGGTGTTTAGGGTCTGGCATCTCAAGAAGAGAGATTTCACATGGCCTTTTAAAAGGCTCTATCTGTTAAAACATCCCCACCCCAGTATCACCTGGCACAAATGAGCATAACAAGTTATCACTGAGATCATCTCATACAAAGAAGCTTGATAATATTCTAATTTATAGAGCATCCTTTCTCCCTCTAGCAAGCAAAGATAGACTGATGACTTACAACAGTGCTTCCCTGACATGAATGCAAATCAGTGTCTCCTGGGAATCTTGTTAAACATCAGAGATTCTGATTCTTTAGAATTGAAGAATAATGATGATCATATTAAAATAATAATCATTAAAAGTAGTGATGCTTTGGTCCCAGAGATTTTAATCTAATTAATTCCTTAAGTTCAAAGGTGTACCCCATAAAATTATAAACTGAAGAATCCCATGCAGCCTGCCTAAAATTTGAAAACCACTCATTTGTAGCACAGCAGGAAACTGCCTTTAACACGGTTTTAGGTGTTAATACTGATTTTTCCCTCAATGTATTTTTCCAAAGGTATTTAAAATCAAGCTTTAAGAGAGAAAAGAATTAGAAAAAAGTTTTCCAATTAGAATCCACCTTGTTTTGTAAATATCTGGTCTTCATGCATGTCTCTGACTGAGACTTTTGATCTGTTTCATTGTGGAGGAAGGGAAAAATCTTCCATCAGCTATTACTGCACTTAGTAGACTACTCAGTGCTACAGCAAGAGCAACAAAGTAAAAGCTCAAAGTGACTAAATGACATTTGAGGTTTAAAAAAACAATGGCTTCTTCACTCTAAAGACTCTGATGTCATATATGTAAAACATATCACAGATTCCATAATGTTCAACCTTGGAGCCACCTGTGAGTACCTCAGAGACCAAGACACATTAAGGAAGAGGGAGAGGTTACCTTGCTGCCATGTGAGTCGCCCTGGCAAGCTGACTGAGGCATTCCTTTTCAGTCTGCTCTAAATGAAGCAAACCAAAATCTCTACGACACTGTAAGAAATATACCTACAGATTTTTGAGAGAAAGAGGAAGAAGTTAAAGATGTCCTTGTAAATGAACACATTCTTTCCTCAAACATTTCAAGTAAATTTAAAGTTATTTTTTTTCAATCTCTTCCAACAACACCTGAGCTTCTTTCCTGCCCATAACACATTTTAAAACTCTTTGATCAATTCTGAAATTCTAATATTTTTATTTGAAAGTTACGGTGTTGGGAAACATTTCAGAACATTAGTTTTTAAACTTGCATATGCACTGGAATCATCTCAGAAACTTAAAAAAATGATGTCTTGGTTTCAGAGATTCTAATTTATCTAACGGGTTTTTTTTCTAACGGGTTTTTTTTTTTTAATTTCTGAATATCTTTTTCTTTTTTTGTCATTGATTTTTTAAAATAAACATTTATTTATTTACTTTTGGCTGCGTTGGGTCTTCATTGCTATGCGCAGGCTTTCTCTAGTTGCTGCGAGTGGGGGCTACCTTCGTTGCAGTGCGCAGGCTTCTCATTGTGGTGGCTTTTCTTGTTGTGGAGCACAGGTTCTAGGAGTATGGGCTTCAGTAGTTGTGGCATGTGAGCTCAGTAGTTATGGCTCACGGGCTCTAGAGTGCAGGCTCAGTAGTTGTAACACATGGGCTTAGCTGCTCCGGGGCATGCACGATCTTCCTGGACCAGGGCTTGAACCCGTATCCCCTGCATTGGCAGATGGATTCTTAAACACTGCACCACCAGGGAAGCCCCGAAAAGGCGTTTTTAAAAGCTCTCAGATAACTCTATTATGCAGCAAGTGTGTTTAAGAACACTTAAAAGAAGTCCTGCTATTTGATTTTTTTTTTAATTGATGAAGGAGTAAGAAAACAATCAGACCCTACAGGACTATGCTGTCCAAATGGGCCTTGGAGGTCATCTAGGCCAATGTCTCTCCAACAGTGGGAATCCCTTCCAACTATTATTGATGCATGGTCATTTGGCCTCTTTTTTTTCCTATTGATCACTCAATATTCACTGAAAATAGCTCATTATACTCTTAGACAGCATTGTTTCTAAAATTAATAATGGAAGTAGAAAGGAACTTTCTGATTAAAAGCAGTAAAAAAACAAAGTCTACAAACTTGAACTCTTAAAGTAATCTGAGCTTTATTTTTTTTCTGGTTAAATTTAATACTCCAATACTTTACTGTCCCAGGATTTTTGGTGCAGATATCACCCCTTGATTGTCGAGCTCTGGATTCCAGAGTACTCTGCTAAAAAATAGACCTTACCATGACAAAGGTGAGAAGGTCTGTAATGCTTTTAACATCAATGAGTGCTCCAAAATTTGAATTTTATTGTACATGAAGTTTGGTTATCTATAAGTAAAAATTACATACATACATACAATCACATTTCTTTTGAGAGATCCTAGCTGCGGTGTTCTAAAATAACTTAGAAGAAACTGGATGCCTTTCTGGGGAAAGAGGTAAGTTGGTTTCCAACACTGGAATGTATGGTGTGTATGTGTTTTTGGAAGATCTATGTAGTTAAATAGCAAAGAAAGGAGATATTACGGCAGCAGTGAAATGTTATTCTTAGAAGTTTGGCTTAGTCACCTGGATTAATGAGAATTTTCTAAGATGTCTATATTTGCTATACATACTGAAGCAAAACAATTTCTTGGAGTCATTTGGGGGAAAACAACATAAGATCACCAATCTTCGAGTAAAAATATACAAAATGCCAACAAATCAAAAAAGCACAAGAGTTTGAGCTGTGTTTTTCTGGCTGGTCCTCAGATGTCTTAATTCTGTTTATTCAAAAAACAATCTTTTAAAAATTCTTTAGTATACTAGTACACAAGTAAAACTTCACTCCTCAATCCCATCTCTCTCCCTCTTTCTTTTTTTTTTACCTCAGCTGTTAAAGCTCTGCTAGTTTCTGCATTCAGTTTGTTTAAGTATGTTTTAATTGTGCTTTCCAGATTATGCTTCTCCATTTCCCACTGAGATCTGAAATATATGATAAAGAGTCAGTAACACTGCAGCAAGGACAGACTTTTCAACCTTATTCAGGAGGCAGACAGATACAAGCTATTCAATGAATAGGAAATGATTTCCTGGAAAGTATACAGCATATAAAAGCAATAGAAGACATTACTTAACTCTTACTGTTACCCTTTACTATCATGAATGTGGAAGGTTTAAAGTTGTCATTTAAACCTTGGTTCTGAAATCAAGTTGTCTGAAGATGAATCTGACCTCCACAACTTATTAAATGTGCAACCATGGGCAAGTTACTTCTCTATACCTCAGTTTCCTCACATATAAAAATGGAGAAAATTATATTACTTACCTCAAAAAGAGTTGTGAAAATTCATTCAGATAATATACATAAAGCACTTTGTGTTTGGCACATACTAAGTACTAAATAAATGTTAGCTATTATTATTAATAAATTTTACATAAAATAAAGTTTCTACAAGCCTTCTTGTGTCCTAACTATAGCAACCACAAAAGTTTTTATTATAAAGCTAAGTCACCGTATTAAAATATTTTACTGTTTATCTCAGTGCTCACATTCAGTACCTTAGAATGAAAACAATTCCCATGGCTTGAGAAGGAGAAGGAGATGATGATAAGGATATTATTTATGAAGGACATTATGGAAAATGGCTACCTCTGAGGTTTCTCTTTTTCCTATTCCATTTCAGCTTCCTACACTTGAGCCCCAGAATGCTAGAGCACACAAACCAAATTATGTTTCTAATGAAAGCAACTAATTGGACATAACATTTTTGTAATAAGGACTTTCACAAAGGCTTTCCTCAATGTTTTATTATTAGAAACAGCTGGATGCTTGAGTACCTGACAAACATTGATGAGAAGCATGATAAGACAATATGTTATTAATATCAATAAGGCCAGATTATTTTGAGGGGAAAAATTATAAAATATTCAAGGAGTCAACAAAAAGGAATTATGATGCCACTGAATACTGTGCAAAACTTGCCTACGAGAGAAAAAAATAGATAAATTGGACTTCATCAAAATCAACTGTGTTTCTAAGGACATGATCAAGAAAGTGAAAAGACAACCCACAGAATGGAAGAAAATATTCGAAAATCATGTATCTGACAAGGAACTGTATCCAGAATATACAAAAAACTCTTAAAGCTTTTAACTAAAAGAGAAACAACCCAATATTAAAAATAGTCAAAGGAAGTAAATGGACATTTCTCCAAGTAGATACTCAAATAGCCAATAAGCACATGAAAAGATACTCAACATAATTAATTATTAGGAAAATGCAAATCAAAACCAGAAAGACATACCACTTTACAAACACTACAATGGGTGAAATAAAGACAGATAAAGTAATAAGTCTTGGTGAGAATGTGGAGAATTGGAACACTCATCCATTCCTGCTGGGATTATAAAATGGTGCAGTCACTTGGAAAACAGTTTGGCAGTTCCTCCAAAAGTTAAACAGAGTTTACTGCATGTCTCAGCAATTCTACTCTTAGGTATATACCCAAGAGAATTGAAAACATATGTCCACACAAAAATTTGTAGACAAATGTTCATACCAGTCTTATTTATAACAGCCAAAAATGGACACAAACCAAATGTCCATCAACTGATGAAAAGGTAAGCAAAGTGTGGTATATCCATACAATGGAATATTATTTGTCCATAAAAAGGAATGAGTACTGATACACGCTAAAACACGATGAACCCTGAAAACATTACGTTAAGTGAAAGAAGTTAATCAAAAGAGGCCACATATTATTATATGATTCCTTTTATATGAAATGTCCAGAATAAGTAAATCCACAGAGACAAAAAACAGACTAGTGGTTCCCAGAAGCTGGGGGACAAGAGAATGGGGAGTGACTTCTAATGGACCCAGGGTTTCTTTTTAGGGTGAGAAAAATGTTCTGGAATTAGATAGTGATGATGGTTGGAAACCTCTATACATATACTACAAACCAAGGAATAGTATGCTTTAACAGGGTGAATTTTATTCTATATGAATTAGATCTCAAAACAGCATTATAAAAAATATGTGAATCAGAACAAAACTTGCCCAGTTTCATAAAGCAGTCACACCTAGTAGTACTGATTACAGTAAAGAAAAAAGAATTCATAAGCCCTAGTTCCTGACAGTAGTTTGTCGTGGCACCACAACTTTGCTGATTTAATCACTCTCAGCAGTTTTCCAGGGCCAGAGGCAAGGTGAACATTCCTGCCTATTTGCCTAGGACACTTACAGCTTTTATCTGTTGTCCCAGTGTAATTATTAATACTGCTCAGTATCATGCTGAAAAGTGCCCTAGTTTGGATGACAAATTATATGGCTACCTTAGCCAGAATATGCTGAATGGAATCCACAGTTTCAGAGAGGGTGCACTCAACCAAAGCAACAGCTGTTACCTTTTCATAGAAAGTTGCTCTTTAAGGTTCTTGATTTCATTATCTTTAGCATGGCTCTGACGCTGTAATCTAAGAAAAGAAGAAAGAACACCATAAAATGTTAGAAATTATTTATCATTAACAGTCAGAACAACCCTACTTGTAGCTGAGGAGGGACTAAGTATGTCCATTTGGGGCCATAAATCTTGAGCCTGAAAATAACTGGACTCCCCTACTTTATTCTTCTAAGATTTATCTTTCTTATGTCTGATGCCCGATTTACTGACTTTACAAAGAAAGAACTAAGTTCTAACCCTGAAAATTAGAAAGCCAAACTGAAGAGTTATATTGTATCCCCAGCTCAATGACTCAGAAAAATGACTTTAGCTCTTTGTTCTTTAGTTCACTCACTAGAAAACAGAGATGGCATCTTGTGATGTTCTAGGCCTATAGTGGGATTGAGAACTTCAAATTCCTTAAAGAGATAGTATATCAAGTCATGCAAACTATTAAGGACTTAAGTTCTGAAAGAAATCAGATCTTAAATACAGAAGCAATGAGGCTGTGTACAAATAAGAATTTTAATTAAAACTATAAATTATGGGGCTTCCCTGGTGGCGCAGTGGTTGAGAATCTATCTGCCTGCCAATGCAGGGGACATGGGTTCGAGCCCTGGTCTGGGAAGATCCCACATGCCGCGGAGCAACTAGGCCCGTGAGCCACAACTACTGAGTCTGCGCGTCTGGAGCCTGTGCTCCGCAACAAGAGAGGCTGCAACAGTGAGAGGCCCGCGCACCACGATGAAGAGTGGCCCCCACTCGCCGCAACTAGAGAAAGCCCTCGCACAGAAACGAAGACTCAACACACCCCAAAATAAATTTATTTTAAAAACCCCAAAAAACTATAAATGATAACAGGGGAGTCACTCACATGACCTAATCAACAGAAGATTGGGTAAAAATTTTGTACACATCAGAAAACATAACCCATGATTAGCTTAATAACTGACATGCAAAAAACTATTAAAGGAAATGCAAAGTAATACTTTTGGGGTTGACATATATTCACATACCATTTTTGATGTTCTTCCCTTGTGCTGCATTTTTCTTTACCACCTGTTAAGCTGTTTCAATATGAAGAGATTTATAGCAAGAGCACATTTCTCTTTAAGTCTCTGATATGTTCAGACACTTGGGATACATACGAGTTTTGGTTTATATAAACTATGGAATGATAAAGCCTTAAAACACTGACATTACATGTTGGCTGGATTGCTCACTACTAGATTTCAGAGACCACCTGCTTACGTTTAAGCTTCTTGGAAGCTGTAGAGACTTACAATGAATGTTGTATTCAACTGATAAATACAATGAAAAGAAAACAGGTCTCTTTAGATACAAAAGAGATCATGTTCTTGAGTAAAGAATAAGAAATACAAGCTTTGTTACTGTATACTCTACAGGAGTATGCAGAGAGAATTGAAAAGTAAGTTGTAAGATTTCTAAGACTGACATCTTTCTTTCCCATGTACACTTCCATTACTTCATTATTTTACCCAGCTCTAGTTTCGAGTGGGCGATAAGAACTGACAAAGCTGATGGGGAATTCAGAAGACCTAGATTCTTAAGTAACAGAGGATAAGGTAGGCATAGTTCCTATCATCCTGCTCATATATGAACCAGCTATATATGTTCAGGTAGTCATAACTAGTTAGTCCTATTTTTCTCATGAAACCATGACAGGGTGGGATTAGATTTTGTTCTCTAAAATATCTGAAGTTCTCAAGCTTACTCTGGCTGGCTATGATGTTTACTATATAAATTTTACGGACAGCAGTTTCTTAACATTTATTAAGTATTGTAATTTGTGCAAAATATGTCATTTTTGTATGTCTTCTTCTTCTTCTTTTTTTTTTTTTTTTTTTTGCGGTATGCGAGCCTCTCACTGTTGTGGCCTCTCCCGTTATGGAGCACAGGCTCCGGACATGCAGGCTCAGTGGCCATGGCTCACGGGCCCAGCCGCTCCACGGCATGTGGGATCTTCCCGGACCCGGGCACGAACCCGTGTCCCCTGCATCGGCAGGCGGACTCTCAACCACTGCGCCACCAGGGAAGCCCTGTATGCCTTCTTTATTAACACTGCAATTATCATCAACATATTGACCAAACATTTACTGTAGTATTGGCATTGAATTAGGCCAAAGAAAAAAGATGTTTTTGCTTCCAAATAAACAAGATGTTCTAAAATGAAAGAAATCAACATTTTACAATGAAAGAATATTTATATGTTTATCACATGCTCTTGGGACATGACCAGGTGAATTAAACAAAAAAAGGCTCAAAAGCTTATATGAGAATACATGCAACATTCATGCTTTCCTCTCTGGTCTGAATGCCTTCTGTCTTTTCTCCCATCTCACCCTATGTGCTACCTAGCTTAGGTACAACACTACATCTTCAATGAAGTTCTTCCTTATCTCAACATCAAAAGTACTCTTTTTACCCCACAATATCCCTATTAAATACAGCTCCATTTGACAGTTATTTATATGCACTTTTTCAAAAAGTTAAGCTTTTTCAGATAAACATAGATTCACATGCAGGTGTAAGAAATGATACAGACAGATCCCATGTACACTTTATCCACATTCCCCCAATGCAACATCTTGCAAAAGAACAGTATAATAACCCAGGATGTTGTCAGTGATACAGTTAAAGATAGTGAACAATTTTATCACCACAAGGACCCCTTATTTTGCCCTTTTATAGCCACAGCCACTTCCCTCCCTCTTCCATCTCCTCCTTAAAACCTTGGGACCACTAATCTAATCTATTTTTCATTTTTATCACTTTGTCATTTTTGAACTATTTGAAATTTTGTCATTTCAAGAATGTTACAGAAATGGAATAATATAGTATATAAGCTTTGGGGATTGTTTTTTTCACTCAGCACAATTCTCTGATGTTGACACGGTCTGTAGTGATATCACCATTTCATCCCTGAGGGTGGTAGCTTGTGTCTTCTCTTTTGTTGTCAGGTTTGCTAGAGGTTTGTCAGTTGCATGGATATTTTCAAAGAAACAGCTCTTTGTTTCATGGATTTTCTCTACTGCTTTTTCTGTTTCCAATCTTTATTATTTCCATCCTTCTGCTTGTTTTGGGTCATTCTGCTTTTCTTCTTCTGGGTTCTTGAGGTGGGAGCTTGTATTGTATTATACATTTGAGACTTCTCCCCTTTTCTAATGTGCACATTTAGTGCTATAAATCTCAGAACTGCTTTAACTGTGTCCCACAAACTTTGACATATTGTATTTTCATGTTAATTTAATTCAACGTATTTTTATTTCCCTTGAGACCTCTTCTTTGACTCATGAATTAATTAGAAGTATACTGTGTAGTTTCCATGTGTTTGCAGATTTTCCTGTTATATTTCTGTTAGTGATTTCTAGTTTGTTTCCACTGTGATCTGAGACATGCTTTTCATGATTTCAATGCTTTTAAATTTGTTGAGGTTTGTTTTATGGCCCAGAATATTGTTTATCTTGGTATATTTCCTGTGGGTATTTGAAAGCATATGTATTCTGTTATTGTCTGGTGAAGTGTTCTATAAATATCAATCAGATCCTGTTGCTTGATGGTGTTGTAGAGGTCTTCTATTTCTTCTTTCAGTTCTGCCTGATTTTGCTTCATATATTTTGAGGCTCTGTTGTTTGGTATGTACACCTTTAGGTTCTTATGTCTTTCCGGTGGACTGATCCTTTTATCATTATGTAATGTCCCTCTTTGTCTCCAGTTTTCTTTGCTCTGAAGTCCATTTTATCTGATATTGATATAGTCACTCCTTTTTTTGATTAATGTTTACATGGTATATATTTTACCATCCTTTTATTTTCAACCTACTTATGTTGTTGAAACTGAAATGTATTTCCTGTAAACAGCATATTGTTGGATCACATTTTGTTTTGTTTTTAAAATCTATTCTTCCAGTCTCTTTTAATTGATATATTTAGACCATTTATACTTAAGGTAATTATTGATATGTTAGGGCTTAAGTCTGCCATTTTATTATTTGTTTTCTGTTTGTTTCCTCTGTTTCTCTTTTCTTACTTTTTTGTAGGTTACCTGAACATTTTTTAGGATTCCATCTTAGTTTATTTATAGTGTTTTTGAGTATATCTCTTTATGCAGCTTTCTTAGTGGTTGCACTTGGTATTACAATATGAATACATAGTCTACTGGTATTGATCTTTTCTTACTTCAAGTGAAGTGTAGAAGGGCTGACTCACACTGCTTTGCTGCTGTACAGTACAGAGAGGCAGGAACTCCCTGTTGGGTGTCTCTGGCACTAGCTGGGGAAAGCAGGGGAAATGGAGTACCACCTGGCCCCAGGGTGGAGATTCAGCTCCCCATGAGAGTAGGAATAAAACCTAGTATTGACTAGTCCCACCTTGGATCACTTTGTTAAGTCTTGTTGATGCTAGGTAGAGGTAAAGGCTTAGCTCGCAGCTGGACCATATTGATGCTATCCTGGCAGAGAAACTGGAGCACGCCTTGCTTCCACTTGGTGAGGAATGGAAGATTAGCTGCCTGCTCAGTATTGCTATCCCAGCAAGGGAATCTGATTTCTGCCATCTTTTGTCAGAGTGCAGTACCTGTGTCCAAGGGGTGGTGTGGGTCTAGTGGTGTTTGGCTGGAGCAGGTGGGTAGTGCCAAAAAGGTTTCATGTTATTATATCTTCCTTTCCCTGATCCTCTGGCTAAAGGGAACAGACTTTTCTTGGCACTTTAGTGCCCCCCTACCCTGTGCTTACTGACAGTTGCATGTTGGAGGTTTCTGCAGTGCCCTGTCTAGGATACATGGGAGGCAATTTTAAAAAAATCACTGTCACATCATTCTTTCAAGTTCCAAGGTTTCTAGACAGTCTGCTTCCTTCTACCTTTCAGAGTCTTCCTATGTTTGCTGTGTTCTATCCAGGGTGTTTAAGTTGTAAGAAGGAAGACTTGCAAGTAACAGAGCTACTACATTTTGGTGGAACTGGAGGTCCCTCTGTTATATGTAATTTTAATCCTCTCATATTAATCTATACTTTCCACTAGCTCACAGTTAATGTCTGATATGTCTTGGTATCCTTTACATGTGCCTTACATAATTCTTCGCATACTGTGGGAACTTGATAAACATTTGGTGAATGTTCAGCACTGAATGTTCCTTGTGTGAAGACATATGCATTCCCTAAAGTGGTCTGTTTGTAGTCTCAAGCATACAAGGGAGTCTGGGTAAGGTATCAAAGTTGAAGAGGGATATCTCAGATAGCAAAGGAGAGAGGCAGGTCATCTGCATGGATGGCATTACTTTTCTGATCTCTGATACTATGTAACATATTTATTGGTTGGTCATTGTCTTTCAGGCTAAAAGACAAAATTTTGAATCCTGAAGTGTAGGTTCTTAAGTGATTTCAGTCAGCTTAATTTGTCCAAGCGATTTTAGGTCCACAAACCTGAAAGTGTTTGCAACTGATACCATGTTGCCAGAGCTATGGCATCCTGTTCTTCCTACAAACCCGTTCAGGTTGGATGAAATGTTATGTGGGAGAAAATTTAAGACCAAAATCTCTGCCTAATATTTCTCCAATTTAACTATTGACGTCTTGGACTCCTTACACCAAGATATTCCCTAGAATCTGTCTATTTTCCCTATTAGCAGTCTAGGAACTGCAGTGGATTTCAAATTAGAATCACGGATGACTGGTATTTTGTGGTATTACTGTTTATTAAAATAATGTGTCACAAATTATATTACTATTTCACTTCAAAATGGTTTGAGGCAGTGGTTAGTATAAACAGAATGGAGCAGGATACTCATTTTTCCCTATTAAATCAGAATTTTTAGTCTCAGGCATTTTTAATACTTGAGGTTGTAAGAGAAATGAGATTGATGGGGTGAAAGGATTCTCCAGGAATTTGATTTGTTTCCAATCTCTTGTGCTTAGAACACAAATACTCTCAGAAACCAACATTAAAAGGTATGAAAGTGAGTCAGTGATGTCTTTGAGGAATGTACTTACCATATGCTATAAAGAAACAGCCAATCATTAGTCACATTTTTACAAATTAGAGTCATGACCTGAAAGCTAATTATCATTCTCATGTAATTCTATTATCTTCACACTTATTCAGCCGATACATGAAAAGCTCGATATTTAGAGTGAGCAGTTGCTTATTTCTCAATCCAGCTGGCTAGGCAAAATATAGTGGGTTTTTAAGCAATTGCAGTCCTGTGGTTGGCAGTTCCTAATGTGCAGTCACAATGCCACCTAGTGGCTACATAGGGATTATCTTTTAAAGGATACTGTTCATTATAGAGCAAACCCAGAATTTTCTTCTATCAAGGGATTTGCACTTACTTGGACACCTTATTGATTCCAAAAGCCACTTGTTGGTTAAGAGATGAGATGATTTTATCTTTCTTTTTAATCTGAATTTGGTTTTCTTGCCACCGAAAAGTCACTGTTTTCAATTGTCTTTTGAAGTGCTGATCAATGAAAAATATTATTTCAGTTAATTCTGTTCAAGCCACCAGAAATTTAAAGAAAAAACTGGACTCTTTAAAAATATATACCATTAAATTGAACATTTGAAGTACCTCTAACTTGCCTCAGATATAATGGCAAAAATACTTACTTCACACTGAGAGTGCAATTTACAAAGCTGCCGTTGTCGAGCAAGCTTTTGCTTCTCAGTTTCTCCATATTCTGTAGTTACCTTGCTGGTTGAGCCCTATTGAGCAAATGTAATATTCATGCTTTATTTCCCTCTTTAAAAAAGCACTAATATTATAGAAATCTAAAGGAAAAACACTACATTATTATTATTTAAAGGGGATTTAAGTTGCTGTCTAACTCATACTCATGCATTATAGGTTTCAATGCAAATACCACTTCTCTGATTAGTTTAAATAAACCTACCTCTCTCCAATTATAGCATTCACTAAACAATACCACAGTTACTTGTCTACTGCTGCTACTACTGAATAATGTTATCTGTATGCTTACCATTTTAAAGCATTTTTTGTAATGCTTTTATTGTCATAAGAACCATATGAGGTAGGCACTCACTACTACTTTAGAGATGATCAAACTGAGTAACAGGCCCAAGGTCACACAGTAAGTGAAGGAACCAGAATTCTAAACTCAGGCAATCTTAACTGCTAAACTACTTAATTATTACCTTAGTAATTATCACCTTAGGTTAATGTTCAACTTCTCCACTGGATTATAAATAAACACTGTGATCACAGGGACCATGTCTTAGCATAGCTCTTGACACAAAGTAAGTGCTAAGTGTTTTTTGAATAAATGAATGAATAAACATTTTTCAAAAGCTGTGTGACATTTTCGTTCTATTTTTTGAGTTCTTATAGCTGTTGGATGAAAACCAAAGGCCCCACATTTAAACTTTAGTGTGACATCCAAAGCTTAGAATATGTCATTTCAGTTAAAATATATGTATATAATTTAATTAGAAAGGAAACAAAAAGTCATGACAATTATACTAATGTACTATCAGCCAGGGAATTGTTTGTACTAACTGTATCCTTAGATATCAACATTACTATATATTATATATTATTATACTTAAACCATGGAACAGGTTATCATATATTACCTCAGTACAGAATTCTCATGGGTAGGTTAAGCAAGTGATTTAAAAAAAAAAAGCTTTCTATATGTTTTGTCTCATTAAGTGCTCTGCTGAGCACTTGTATCATGTTCATATGCACCTTCCTATATAAGTATGTCATTCCCAGCACTGACTACCACCAGGAAAGGAACTAAAAAATTGTTTTTTAAAATATTTTTTATAGATATTTCATGGTAACAAAAAGGTTTAACTTTTTGAAAAATGAAAGTAGATTTGTTTTATAAAACTATTCTCATGAAATTTAATCCAATGGGATTATGCCAGGGTATTTTTTTCTTCCTTGTGGTATTTGAAAACCCTTTATAAGGAATGCATTTGTAATCAACTCTGCCCAATACTTAAAACTAGGAAATGGTCTGAGGACTAAAGTGAAAAGTTTCCAGTTCCAAGGGTTCTTTTTTATGTCAGCCATCCCTCTGTCCCTCCTTTCCTGTTTCTTCTTTTTCCTCAGAAACACAACATAAATCACTAGGTTAACATGCTGTTCAAAGAGTCATGGGGAAAAAATGGTTAACAATTGTTCTGGAAGAAGGAAGGCAGGGCTGTATCCTCTCAAATCAGGCTTACCTGCTCTATCATGTCCAGAATATGCAGTTCATCCAGGCTATAGAACTTGTCTTCAGTTGCTGAATCTTCTTGAACATCACTTGCATCATCTTTCATAAATCCACTGATTGAGTATAGATTTGCTTGTTCCTTCTTCAACTGCTCTTCCTTACCTATCATATTTGGGCTATAGTGGTGACATAATCAATGTGATCTTTTATAACTGTATAGTGCTTTTCATCTAAGCCATTATTTCCCAAATTAATATTGTACTGGTCTCATGAGATGCTCAGATCTGAAGGGCTCATAGTCAAAGAAAGTTTGGACAGTGCTCATACTGTGTATTCCTTTTGAAGATTCACAATGAATTTTAGCATATTTCAGATAGCACTCAACTGAGGTACCTATTCTGTTCATAGTAGTGTTTTTAAGAACTATCAGAACATGGAGTTCACTTTTCAAATTATAACTATTAACATCAGTTACTCTGAGAAACAATACTTTGGGAAATATTGACAAGCATGTCTACATCTGTTATATTATTTAATCACATCATTCTTGACAAGTAGGTTGGTTTAATCAACTTCAGTGCTTAGGTCCCATGTACATTTAAATAAAGGGCTGCAAACAGCAATATAAAGTAGATTAAAATGGAGGTTTCTTTGTAACAGGACTTTTAAAAAAACTGTAGTGATAATGAATTTCAGTAACTAGGAACCACTGAGAAAACAATGAAAATATTACATGTACAATGGCAATTAACTCATTTTTATACCTATGTCTAAAATTTAAATGCATGCCACTATCCTTTCAGTTGGCCCACTACTTAGTAGCTATGAATTTCCTTCCTAATCTCATTGAACAATAACAAGAAATAGTACATTTACTTATAGAATGATATGTATTACTTAATTTTATAAGTGAAAGAAAATTATTTTTATTTTATTATTAGAAAGAAAATAGATAACTCTAGGATGCATTAGTACTTATTTTAGGCCACTGAGACCTAGAAAAAAAAATGATATCGAACACTTGTAGAATAACTTGTAAAACACTATAAAACAGTCATTAGGTATCACTGAAATATTCTAGACTGACTCAAATATTTTGGAAAGTTCAATGAAATAAACTGCTTGTGTAGACCACAGTTCCAAAACCCAATCAGTTTTCCATATTGCTTACAAAGCTGTTAAAAAATTACATTTTTCTGACACCCCAACACTGTAAAAATATGAATTTGTATTTTTGAAAAGCTCCAAAGGATTATTCCTAAATTTTTAAAGTATGATAATAGCATTGTGATAATATAGGAAAATATTCATCTCTTATTAAAGAGATGCAAACTGAATCATGTAGAAGTAAAATTATATGATGTTTGGGACTGAAAACATTCAAACAAGAACAAAATGTTAAGGGAAGAATGAAGCAAATATGGAAAAACAGTGATAAATGTTGAATCAGGATGATAGGTATACATACTAATGTAGATATATTATTCTCTTTACTTTTGTGTGTATTTGAAAATTCTCATTTAAAAACAAAGCTCGCTGCATGATTTGATGATCATCCAGGTTTGGGTCTACGCTGTAAGTCAAAATGAGCAAAATGACTGATAATATTGTTTCATTTTTAGTAAGTTATTTTTATGGTATCTAGACATAGCATGAAAACACACACACACACACACACACACACACAAACTATCGGAGACGGCAGACAGCAGAAGCAAGAAGAACAACAATCCTACAGCCTGTGGATCAAAAACCACATTCACAGAAAGACAGACAAGGTGAAAAGGCAGAGGGCTATATACCAGATGAAGGAACAAGATAGAACACCAGAAAAGCAACTAAATGAAGCGGAGATAGGTAACTTTCCAGAAAAAGAATTAAAAATAATGATAGTGAAGATGATCCAAGACCTCAGAAAAAGAATGGAAGCAAACATCAAGAAGATGCAAGAAATATTTAATAAAGACATAGAAGAATTAAAGAACAAACAAACAGAGATGAACAATACAATAACTGAAATGAAAAATACACTAGAAGGAATCAACAGCAGAATAACTGGGGCAGAAGAATGGATAAGTGACCTGGAAGACAGAATGGTGGAATTCACTGCTGTGGAAAAGAGTAAAGAAAAAAGAGAATGAAAAGAAAGGAAGACAGCTTGAGAGACCTCTGGGACAACATTAAATGCAACGACATTCGTATTATAGAGGTCCCAGATGCAACAGAGAGAGAGAAAGGACCCGAGAAAATATTTGAAGAGATTATAGTCAAAAACTTCCCTAACATGGAAAAGGAAATAGCACCAAGTGCAGGAAGCGCATAGAGTCCCATACAGGATAAACCCAAGGAGAAACACCCCAAGACACATAGTACTCAAATTGGCAAAAATTAAAGACAAAGAAAAATTATTGAAAGTAGCAAGGGAAAAACGACAAATAACATACAAGGGAACTCCCATAAGGTTAACAGCTGATTTCTCAACAGAAACTCTCCAAGCCAGAAGGCAGCAGCATGATACATTTAAAGTGATGAAAGGGAAGAACCTACACGAAGATTACTCTAGCCAGCAAGGATCTCATTCAGATTTAACAGAGAAATCAAAAGCTTCACAGACAAGCAAAAGCTAAGAGAATTCAGCGTCACCAAACCAGCTCTACAACAAATGCTAAAGGAATTTCTCTAAGTGGGAAACACAAGAGAAGAAAAGGACCTATACAAAAAAACCCAAAACAATTAAGAAAATGGTAATAGGAACACACATATCGATAATTACCTTAAATGTAAATGGATTAAATGCTCCAACCAAAAGACACAGGCTCACTGAATGGATACAAAAACAAGACCCATATATAGGCTGTCTACAAGAGACCCACTTCAGACCTAGGGACACATACAGACTGAAAGTGAGGGGATGGAAAAAGATATTCCATGCAAACGGAAACCAAAAGAAAGGTGGAGTAGCAATAATCATATCAGATAAAATAGACTTTAAAACAAAGAATGTAATAAGAGACAAGGAAGGACACTACATAATGATCAAGGGATCAATCCAAGAAGAAGATATAACAATTATAAGTATACATGCATCCAACATAGGAGCACCTCAATACATAAAGCAACTGCTAACAGGTATAAAAGAAGAAATGGACAGTAACACAATAATAATGGGTGACTTTAACACCTCACTTACACCAATGGACAAACAGATCATCCAAACAGAAAATTAATAGGGAAACACAAGCTTTCAATGACACAATAGACCAGATAGATTTAATTGATATTTATAGGACATTCCACCCAAAAACAGCAGATTACACTTTCTTCTCAAGTGTCCATGGAACATTCTCCAGGATTGATCACATGTTGGGTCCCAAATCAAGCCACAGTAAATTTTAAAAAATTGAAATCATATGAAGCATCTTTAATGACCACAACACTATGAGATTAGAAATCAGTTACAGGGAAAAAAAATGTAAAAAACACAAACACATGGAGGTTAAACAATACATAATTAAATAACCAAGAGATCACTGAAGAAATCAAAGAGGAAATCAAAATATACCTACAGAAAATGACAATGAAAACACGATGATCCAAAACCTATAGGATGTAGCAAAAGCAGTTCTAAGAGGGAAGTTTATAGCTATACAAGCCTACCTCAAGAAATAAGAAAAATCTCAAATAAACAACCTAACCTTACACCTAAAGGAAATAGAGAAAGAAGAACAAACAAAACCCAAAGTTAGCAGAAGGAAAGAAATCATAAAGATGAGAGCAGAAACAAATGAAATAGAAACAAAGAAAACAATAGCAAAGATCAAGAAAACGAAAGGCTGGTTCTTTGAGAAGATAAACAAAATTGACAAACCATTAGCCAGACTGCTCAAGAAAAGGAGGGAGAGGACTCAAATCAATAAAATTAGAAATGAAAAAGGAGAAGTTACAACAGACACCGCAGAAATACAAAGCATCCTAAGAGACTACTACAAGCAACTCTATGCCAATAAAATGGCACACCTGGAAGAAGTGGACAAATTCTTAGAAAGGTATAACCTTCCAAGACGAAACCAGGAAGAGATAGAAAATATGAACAGACAAATCACAAGTAATGAAATTGAAACTCTGATTAAAAATCTTCCAAAAAACAAAAGTCCAGGACCAGATGGCTTCACAGGTGAATTCTATCAAACATTTAGAGAAGAGCTAACACCCATCCTTCTCAAACTCTTCCAAAACACTGCAGAGGAAGGAACATTCCCAAACTCATTCTAGTCCATCACCCTGATACCAAAACTGGACCAAGATACTACAAAAAAAGAAAATCACAGACCAATATCACTGATGAATATAGATGCAAAAATCCTCAACAAAATACTAGCAAAAAGAATCCAACAACACATTAAAAGGATCATACACCATGATCAAGTGGGATTTATCGTGGGGATGCAAGGATTCTTCAATATAAGCAAATCAATCAATATGATACACCATATTAACAAATTGAAGAAGAAAAACCATATGATCATCTCAATAGATGCAGAAAAAGCTTTTGACAAAATTCAACACCTATTTGTGATAAAAACTCTCCAGAAAGTGGGCATAGAGGGAAACTATCTCAACATAATAAAGGCCATATACAACAAACCCAGAGCAAACATCATTCTCAATGGTGAAAAACAGAAAGCATTTCCTCTAAGATCAGGAACAAGACAAGGATGTCCACTCTCACCACTATTATTCAATATAGTTTTGGAAGTCCTAGCCATGTCAATCAGAGAAGAAAAAAAAAAATAAAAGGAAAACAAATTTGAAAAGAAGTAAAACTGTCACTGTTTGCAGATGACATGATACTATACATAGAGGATCCTAAAGATGCCACCAGAAAACTACTAGAGCTAATCAATGAATTTGGTAAAGTTGCAGGATACAAAATTTATGCACAGAAATCTCTTGCACTCCTATATACTAATGATGAAAAACCTGAAAGAGAAATTAAGGAAACACTCCCATTTACCATTGCAACAAAAAGAATAAAATACCTAGAAATAAACCTACCTAGGGAGACAAAAGACCTATATGCAGAAAACTATAAGACACTAATGAACAAAATTAAAGATGATACAAACAGATGGAGAGATATACAATGTTCTTCGACTGGCTGGAAGAATCAAAATTGTGAAAATGACTATACTACCCAAAGCGATCTACAGATTCAATGCAATCCCTATCAAATTACCAATGGCATTTTTCACAGAACTAGAACAAAAAATCTTAAAAGTTGTATGGATACACAAAAGACCCTGAATAGCCAAAGCAGTCTTGAGGGAAAAAAAACAGAGCTGGAGGAATCAGGCTCCCTGGCTTCAGACTATACTACAAAGCTACAGTAATCAAGACAATATGGTACTGGCACAAAAACAGAAATATAGATATGGAATAGGATAGAAAGCCCAGAGATAAACCCATGCACCTATCGTCAACTAATCGATGACAAAGAAGACAGGGATATACAATGGAGAAAAGACAGTCTCCTCAATAGGTAGTGCTGGGAAAACTGGGCAGCTACATATAAAAGAATGAAATTAGAACACTCTCTAACACCATACACAAAAATAAACTCAAAATGGATTAAAGACCTAAATGTAAGACTGGACACTATAAAACTCTTAGAGGAAAACATAGGAAGAACACTCTTTGACATAAATCACAGAAAGATTTTTTTTGATCCACCTCCTAGAGTAATGGAAATAAAAACAAAAAGAAACCAATGGGACCTAATGAAACTTAAAAGATTTTGCACAGCAAAGGAAACTACAAACAAGACAAAAAGACAACCCTCAGAATGGGAGAAAATATTTGCAAACGAATCAACGGACAAAGGATTAATCTCCAAAATATATAAACAGCTCATGCAGCTCAATATTAAAAAAAACAACCCAGGGCCTCCCTGGTGGCGCAGTGGTTGAGAGTCCGCCTGCCAATGCAGGGCACGCGGGTTCGTGCCCCGGTCCAGGAGGATCCCACGTGCCGCGGAGCGGCTGGGCCCGTGAGCCATGGCTGCTGGGCCTGCGCGTCCGGAGCCTGTGCTCCGCAGCGGGAGAGGCCACAGCAGCAGTGAGAGGCCCGCGTACCGCAAAAAAAAAAAAAAAAAAAAAAAACAACCCAATCCAAAAATGGGCAGAAGACCTAATAGACATTTCTCCAAAGAAAACATACAGATGGCCAGGAAGCACATGAAAAGCTGCTCAACATCACTAATTATTAGAGAAATGCAAATCAAAACTACAATGAGGTATCACCTCACACCAGTTAAAATGGGAGGTATCACCTCACACCAGTTAAAATGGGCATCATCAGAAAATCTAAAAACAACAAATGCTGGAGAGGTTGTGGATAAAAGGGAACCCTCTTGCACTGTTGGTGGGAATGTAAATTGATACAGCCACTATGGAGAACAATATGGAGGTTCCTTAAAAGAAGAGAAATAGAACTACCATATATGACCCAGCAATCCCACTACTGGGCATATACCCAGATAAAACCATAATTCAAAAAGACACATGCACCCCAATGTTCATTGCAGTGCTATCTACAATAGCTAGGATATGGAAGCAACCGAAATGCCCACTGACAGATGAATTAATAAAGAAGATGTGGTACATAAATACAATGGAATATTACTCAACCATAAAAAAGGAACGAAATTGGATCATTTGTAGAGACGTGGATGGGTCGACCTAGAGACTGTCATACAGAATGAAGTAAGTCAGAAAAACAAATATCATGTATAAACGCATATATGTGGAACCTAGAAAAATGGTAGAGATGAACCGGTTTGCAGGGCAAAAATTGAGACACAGATGCAGAGAACAAACGTATGGACACCAAGTGGGGAAAGTGGCGGGGGTGTGGTGGTGGTGGGATGAATTGGGAGATTGGGATTGACACAGATACACTAACATGTATAAAATGGATAACTAATAAGAAGCTGCTGTATAAAAAAAAATATATATTGCATTAGTGGCTCAACTTGTTGACAATGAAAGTGAAAACCCATCTTGGATGATGAACTGTTAACTTACCCAGTGGATCACGTCCATTAATCAATGAGAAAATATCAACTAAAATTGATGGCTTTAAAGTTACCAAAATATGTTCTTGTTACCATTTTAAAGTTATCTTAATTATGTCCTCACAGAGAGTTTTCTAAAGTTACTAATTTTCAGTTAACAACTTTTTGGTGGGTATAGTGATCTCTTTATGGAACGTCTCCCCCACTTCCTTCCTCTACTACACTGTCATTAATCATATGGTCGTAGAATATAGCTCGCAATGTTCTTCAGACATTAAAAGGTTTCCAGTAAAGGTTCAAAATTCACCGTTAACAACTGGGTTTTTAAAAAAAATAAAAACATCTCCGGTTAATTAAATAAACCAAACCAAACCAAACTCTTTTATAAAAGGGGTCACTGGGACAAACAATAATCTGCCTTTAAGGTTAAGTTTAACTTAGTCTATATTTGGCTAACTACAATCTAGACTATATTTTAAAGGATTTTATGCTGGAACCAAATTTAGTCCTTGAAGAAAGCAGTTAGCATTGGATGACTCTTGAGTAGCCATACATTGATAGGAAAATGGCAAGAGATTCTATTCTCTCAAAATAAATGATAATTTAACTTTTTGTCACTTTCAATTAAAAAAAACCTGACAACTTATTAAGACAAAAAACCTGTCTATTCTGGTCTTAGTGAGAACACATTCTAAAGCAAGGCTGTGTCATTCTGGCAAAGCATACTTTGACAGTACTAAGACAGATATAAAACTTAAATCAACTAATACTTACACTTGTTGTTCTTTAGATTCCTTATTCTGAAAAATAACATGAAGAATTAGTATTAGGTATCAACTATGTTGATACAGCATAGAGATCTAACTGCATTTAGGTCAGCATTTCTGAAGCTTTTTGACCACAACCAAAATAAGAAATATAATTTACATTATAACTCAAATGTACTTACATATGTATTTTTATACCTAAGCATAAAACTGAAATATAAGTCCCATGAAATAAACCTTACTCATATTATGTGTATTATGGACTGCATGGTTGTGTGTCTCCAAAATTCTTAGGTTGAACCCCGAACGCCCAATGTGATGGTAACTGGAGGTATGGCCATTGGGAGGTAATTAGGTTTAGAGGACGTGGAGTCCTCATGATGGGATTAGTACCCTTATGAGAAGAGACCAGAGAGCTAGCTTGCTCGCTTGTGCATGCTTGATCACTTTCTCCAACGTGTGATGACACAGTGAAAAGGTAGCTGTCTGCAAATTAAGAAGACAGCCTTCACCAGACACTGAATCTGCTGGCACCTTGATCTTGAATTTCCCAGCCTCCAGAACCGTGAAAAATGTTGTTTTTGCCACCCAGTTTATGGTAGTTTGCTACAGCAGCCCGAACTAAGACAATGCATGATGAACTCTGAAATTTTTTAAATTCATACTATTTCTTTTTTTAAAATGATAGTTGTGATGCACCAAATTGATTTTATAATCTACCACTGAGTCATGAAATACAACTTGAAAATCACTGATTCAGATATGGGAAGTGAGTGTTGTGGCAGAGTTTGTATCTATTGCAATATCTTGGGACAGATATTAAAATTGTGTACGTAATTTTCATTTACGGAACCCGATACTAATTACAAGAGCTCGTGAAAATCTACATGTAAAGAGAAAGCAGATTGATATATTAAGAATCTTATAGGGAAAAAGTGTTAGGGAGATCATAATTGGGAGGAAATATTAAACAGCCCTATATTTTATTTTCATTAAAATAAAACTATAAAGGCAACCTATAAAGGTAATATCAATGACAGTTAACATATTAAATCAAGAGTATTACTCTTATATATCACCCTTCTATTGAGTATCAATTACTGTCATATAAATTACAGTATTAATTTCTACTACCACCTCTTGTTTACAAGAAACTTCAGGCCTCTTTCCCCACAGATTCCATGATATACTTACTAATTTGTTTTGCTTTATTGTCTGTATACTAAGAAGATTTTTGCATTTCATTGTCTGATCAATGTCCAGTGCCAATTTGATTTTACAATTTAGAATTATCAACTCCTGCCTTGGTTCTACAAAGTTGAAAAGATCTTTGATTGTTCATAATGAACGTATCTAGTATAGTTAAGTATAGGTTCCCCTGCTATCCAAAAGTAGAGCATTCGTTTGGAACCTTTCATAAACTGAAATGGCATAAAGTGAAGAAGCAATTACAGGCATACCTTAGAGGTAATGAAGGTTCGGTTCCAGACAACCCCAAAAAGGTGAATATTACAATAAAGTGAGTCACATGAATTTTTTGGTTTCCCAGTTCATATATGTTTATACTATACTGTAGGCTATTAAGTGTGCAATATAGACTTATGTCTTAAAAAATGTGTACACCTTAATTTAAAAATACTTTATTGCTAAGACATGCTAACCATCATCTAAGTCTTCAGCAAACTGTAGTCTTTTCTTTGGTAGATGGTCTTGCCTTGATGTTGATGGCTGCTGACTAATCAGGGTGATGGTTGCTGAAAGTTGCAATTTCTTAAAATACGAC
Organism: Kogia breviceps; assembly: GCF_026419965.1. Lineage (NCBI taxonomy): Eukaryota > Metazoa > Chordata > Mammalia > Artiodactyla > Physeteridae > Kogia > Kogia breviceps. The sequence continues at coordinate 94,961,084 of NC_081314.1, forward strand.
AACAGTGAAGTTTGTCACATTAATTGCCTCTTCCTTTTACGAATGATTTCTCTGTTTGACAGCATTTCACCCACAGTAGAACTTCTTTCAAAATTGGAGTCAATTCTCTCAAACCCTGTCCCTGCTTTACCAACTAAGTTTCTGTCATATTTTAATCCTTTGTTGTCGTTTCAACAGTTGTTACAGCACTGTCACCAGGAGTAGATTCCATCTCAAGAAACTACTTGCTTTGCTCATCTATAAGAAGCAGCTCCTCATCCATTAAAGTTTTATCATGAGATTGCAGCAATTCAGTCACATCTTCAGGCTCCACTTCTATTTCCAGTTCTCTTGCTATTTTCACTACATCTGCAATTACTTCCTCTACTGAAATCTTAAATCCTTCAGTTTCATCCATTAGGGCTGGAATCAACTTCCTCCAAACTCCTGTTAATGTTGATATTTTGACCTCTTCCCATAAATTATGAATATTTTTAATGGCATCTAGAAAGGTGAATCCTTTCCAGAATGCTTTCAATTGACTTTGCTCAAATCCATCAATGGAATCACTATCTATGGTAACTGCAGCCTCACAAAATGTATTTCTGAAATAATAAGACTAGAAAGTCCAAGTGACTCCTTCATCCACAGGCTGCAGAACGGATGCTGTGTTAGCAGGCATGAAAACAACATTAATCTCACTGTACATTTCCATCAGAGTTCCTCAGTGACCAGGTGCATTGTCAATAAGCAGTAATATTTTGAGAGAAATCTTTGTCATTTTTTTTACTTTATTATTTTTTGGAATTTATTTTATTTTTTATACAGTAGGTTCTTATTAGTTATCTATTTTATATGTATTAGTGTATATATGTCAATCCCAATCTCACAATTCATCTCACCATCACCCACCTCCCACCTTCCCCCTTCAGGTGTCCATACATTTGTTATCTACATTCGTGTCTCTATTTCTGCCTTGCAAACCGGTTCATCTGCACCACCTTTCCAGATTCTACATATATGCCCTAATATACGGTATTTGTTTTTCTCTTTCTGACTTACTTCACTCTGTATGACACTCTCTAGGTCCATCCACATCTCTACAAATGACCCAACTTCGTTCCTTTTTTATGGCTGAGTAATATTCCATTGTATATATGTACCACACCTTCTTTATCCATTCATCTGTCAATGGGCATTCAGGTTGCTTCCATGTCCTGGCTATTGTAAATAGTGCTGCAATGAACACTGGGGTGCATGTGTCTTTCTGAATTATGGTTTTCTCAGGGTATAAGCCCAGTAGTGGGATTGCTGGGCTATATGGTAATTCCATTTTTAGTTTTTTAAGGAACCTCCGTACTGTTCTCAATAGCAGCTGCATCAATTTACATTCCCACCAACAGTGCAAGAGGGTTCCCTTTTCTCCACACTCTCTCCAGCATTTGTTGTTTTTAGATTTTCTGATGATGCACATTCTAACTGGTGTGAGGTGACACCTCATTGTAGTTTTCATTTGCATTTCTCTAATAACTATTGATGTTGAGCAGCTTTTCATGTGCTTCTTGACCATCTGTAGGTCTTCTTTGGAGAAACGTCTATTTAGGTCCTCTGCCCATTTTTGGATTGTTTTTTTTTTTTCAATATTAAGCTACATGAGCTGTTTATATATTTCAGAGATTAATCCTTTGTCTGTTGATTCATTGGCAAATATTTTCTCCCATTCTGAGGGTTATCCTGTTTATGCTTTCCTTTGCTGTGCAAAAGCTTTTAAGTTTCATTAGGTCCCACTTGTTTATTGTTTTTATTTCCATTTCTCTAGGAGGTGGGTCAAAAAGGATCTTGCTGTGATTTATGTCAGAGTGTTCTGCCTATGTTTTCCTCTAAGAGTTTTATAGTGTCTGGCCTTACATTTAGGTCTTTAATCCATTTTGAGTTTATTTTTGTGTATAGTGTTAGGAAGTGTTCTAATTTCATTCTTTTACATGTAGCTGTCCAGTTTTCCCAGCACCACTTATTGAAGAGGCTGTCTTTTCTCCACTGTATATTCTTGCCTCCTTTATCAAAGATAAGGTGACCATATGTGTGTGGGTTTATCTCTGGGCTTTCTATCCTGTTCCATTGATCTACATTTCTGTTTTTGTGCCAGTACCATACTGTCTTGATTACTGTAGCTTTGTAGTATAGCCTGAAGCCAGGGAGCCTGATTCCTCCAGCTCTGTTTTTCTTTCTCAAGATTGCTTTGGCTATTCGGGGTCTTTTGTGTTTCCATACAAATTTTAAGATTTTTTTGTTCTAGTTCTGTGAAAAATGCCATTGGGAGATTGATAGGGAGTGCATTAAATCCATAGATTGCTTTGGGTAGTAGAGTCATTTTCATAATATTGATTCTTCCAATCCAAGAACATGGTGTATCTCTCCATCTGTTGGTATCATCTTTAATTTCTTTCATCAGTGTCTTATAGTTTTATGCATACAGGTCTTTTGTCTCCTAAGGTAGGTTTATTCCTAGGTATTTTATTCTTTTTGTTGCAATGGTAAATGGGAGTGTTTCCTTAATTTCTCTTTCAGATTTTTCATCATTAGCATATAGGAGTGCAAAAGATTTCTGTGCATTAATTTTGTATCCTGCTACTTTACCAAATTCATTGATTAACTCTAATAGTTTACTGGTGACATCTTTAGGATTCTCTATGTATAGTATCATGTCATCTGCAAATAGTGACAGCTTTACTTCTTCTTTTCTGATTTGGATTCCTTTTATTTCTTTTTTATCTCCGAATGCTGTGGCTAAAACTTCCAAAACTATGTTGAATAATACTGGTGCGAGTTGCAGCCTTGTCTTTTTCCTGATTTTAGTGGAAATGGTTTCACTTTTTCCCATTGAGAACTGTGGCTGTGGGTTGGCTGTGATGTTGGCTGTGAGTTTGTCATATATGACCTTTATTATGTTGAGGTAAGTTCCCTCTATGCCTACTTTCTGGAGGGTTTTTATCATAAATGGATGTTAAATTTTGCCAAAAGCTTTTTCTACATCTGTTGAGATGATCATACGGTTTTTATCCTTCAATTTATTAATATGGTGTATCAAATTGATTTGCAAATATTGAAGAATCCTTGCTTTCCTGGGATAAACCCCACTTGATTATGGTGTATGAAACTTTTAATGAGCTGCTGGACTCTGTTTACTAGTATTTTGTTGAGAATTTTTCTGTCTGTGTTCATCAGTGATATTGGCCTGTAGTTTTATTTCTTTGTGACATCTTTGTCTGGTTTCAGGGTGATAGTGGCCTCGTAGAATCAGTTTGGGAGTGTTCCTCCCTCTGCTATATTTTGGAAGAGTTTGAGAAGGATAGGTGTTAGCTCTTCTCTAAATGTTTGATAGAACTGGCCAGTGAAGCCATCTGGTCCTGGGCTTTTGCTTTTGTAAGTTTTTTAAAAATTTTTTTAATTAATTAATTTTTAATTTATTTATTTTTTTGCAGTACGCAGGCCTCTCACTGTTGTGGCCTCTCCCATTGCAGAGCACAGGCTCCGAACGCGCAGGCTCAGCGGCCATGGCTCACGGGCCCAGCCACTCCGCAGCATGTGGGATCCTCCCGGACCGGGGCACAAACCCATGTCCCCTGCATTGGCATGTGGACTCTCAACCACTGTGCCACCAGGGAATCTTACTTGTTGTAAGATTTTGAATCACAGTTTCAATTTCAGTGCTTGTGATTGGTCTGTTTATATTTTCTATTTCTTCCTGATTCAGTCTCGGAAGGTTGTGCATTTCTAAGAAGTTGTCCATTTCTTCCAGGTTGTCCATTTTGTTGGCATGTAGTTGCTTGTAGTATTCTCTCATGATGCTTTATATTTCTGCAGTGTCCATTGTTACTTCTCCTTTTTCATTTCTAATTCTGTTGATTTAAGTCTTCCTTTTTTTCTTGATGAGTCTGGCTAATGGTTTATCAATTGTGTTTATCTTCTCAAAGAAGCAGCTTTTAGTTTTATTGATCTTTGCTATCATTTCCATCATTTCTTTTTCATTTATTTCTGATCTGATCTTTATGATTTCTTTCCTTCTGCTAACTTTGGGATTTTTGGTTCTTCTTTCTCTAATTGCTTTAGGTGTAAGTTTAGGTTGTTTACTTGAGATTTTTCTTGTTTCTTGAGGTAGGACTGTATTGCTATAAACTTCCCTCTTAGAACTGCTTTTGCTTTATCCCATAGGTTTTGGGCCATCATGTTTTCATTGTCATTTGTTTCTAGGTATTTTTTAATTTCCTCTGATTTCTTCAGTGATCTCTTGGTTATTTATTAATGGATTGTTTAGCCTCCCGGTGTTTGTGCTTTTCTAAGTTTTTCTCCCTGTTTCTAATCTCATAGTGTTGTGGTCAGAAAAGATGCTTTGATGTGATTTCAATTTTCTTAAATTTACCAAGGCCTGATTTGTTACCCAAGATGTGATCTATCCTGGAGTATGTTCATGTGCACTTGTGAAGAAAGCGTAATCTGCTGTTTTTGGATGGAATGTCCTATAAATATCCATTAAATCTATCTGGTCTATTGTATCATTTAAAGATTGTGTTTCCTTGTTCTTTTTCTGTCTGGATGATCTGTCCATTGGTGTGAGGTGTTAAAGTCCCCCACTATTATTGTGTTACTGTCAATTTCCCCTTTTATAGCTGTTAGTATTTGCCTTATGTATTGAGGTGGTCCTAAGTTGGGTGCATATATATTTATAATTGTTATATCTTCTTTTTGGATTGATCCCTTGATCATTATGTAGTGTCCTTCCTTCCTTGTCTCTTGTAACATTCTTTATTTTAACGTCTATTTTATCTGATACGAGTATTGCTACTCCAGCTTTCTCTTGATTTCCATTTGCATGGAATACCGTTTTCCATCCTCTCACCTTCAATCTGTATATGTCCTAGGTCTGAACTGGGTCTCTTGTAGACAGCACATAGGCACATAGATGGGTCTTGTTTTTGTATCCATTCAGCGAGCCTGTGTCTTTCGGTTGGAGCATTTAATCCATTCACGTTTAAGGTAATTATTAATATGTATGCTCCTATTACCATTTTCTTAATTGTTTTGGGCGTTTTTGTATAGGTCCTTTTCTTCTCTAGTGTCTCCCACTTAGAGAAGTTCCTTTAGGATTTGTTGTAGAGCTGGTTTGGTGGTGCTGAATTCTCTTAGCTTTTGCTTGTCTGTGAAGCTGTTGATTTCTCTGTCAAGTCTGAATGAGATCCTTGCCAGATAGAGTAATCTTGGTTGCAGCTTCTTCCCTTTCATCAGTTTAAATATATCGTGCCACTCCCTTCTGGCTTGTAGTTTCTGCTGAGAAATCAGCTGTTAACCTTACAGGAGTTCCCTTGTATGTTATTTGTCATTTTTCCCTTGTTGCCTTTAATAATTTTTCTTTGTCTTTAATTTTTGTCAATATGATTACTATGTGTCTCGGCACATTTCTCCTTGGGTTTATCCTGCCTGGGACTTTCTGCGTTTCCTGGAGTTGGGTGGCTATTTTGTTTCCCATGTTAGGGAAGTTTTTGACTATAATCTCTTCAAATATTTTCTCAGGTCCTTTCTCTCTCTCTTCTCCTTCTGGGACCCCTATATTGCAAATGTGGATATGTTTAATGTTGTCCCAGAGGTCTCTTAGGCTGTCTTCATTTCTTTTCATTCATTTTTCTTTATTCTCTTCTGTGGCAGTGAATTCCTCCATTCTGTCTTCCAGGTCACTTATCTGTTCTTCTGCCTCATTTATTCTGCTACTGATTCGTTCTAGTGTATTTTTTCATTTCAGTTATTGTATTGTTCATGTCTGTTTGTTTGTTCTTTAATTCTTCTAGGTGTATTTTTAAAATTCTTCTATGTCTTTGTTAAACATCTCTTGCATCTTCTCAATCTTTGCATCCATTCTTTTTCCGAGTTCCTGGATCATCTTCACTATCATTATTGCGAATTCTTTTTCTGGAAGGTTGCCTATCTCCATTTCATTTAATTGTTTTTCTGGGGTTTTATCCTGTTCCTTCATCTGGCACATAGCCCTCTGCCTTTTCATTTTGTCTGTCTTTCTGTGAATGTGGTTTTCGTTCCACAGGATGCAGGATTGTAGTTCTTCTTGCTTCTGCTGTCTGCCCTCTGGTGGGTGTGGCTATCTAAGAGGCTTGTGCAAGCTTCCTGATGGGAAGGACTGCTGGTGGGTAGAGATGGGTGTTGCTGTGGTGGGCTGAGCTCAGTAAACTTTAATCTGCTTGTCTGCTGCTGGGTGGGGCTGAATTCCCTCCCTGTTGGTTGTTTGGCCTGAGGCAATGCAGCACTGGAGGCTACAGGCTCTTTGGTGGGGCTAATGGTGTACTCCAGGAGGGCTCATGCCAAGGAGTACTTTCCAGAACTTTTGCTGCCAGTGTCCTTGTCTCCATGGTGAGCTACAGCCATCCCCCACCTCTGCAGGAGTCCCTCCAACAGTAGCAGGTAGGTCTAGTTCAGCCTCCTATGGGGTCACTGCTCCTGCCCTCCGAGTCCTTATGCACACACTACTTTGTGTGTGCCCTCCAAGAGTGGAGTCTCTGCTTCCCCTAGTCCTGTCAAAATCCTGCAGTCAAATCCCACTAACCTTCAAAGTCTGATTCTTTGCGATTTCCTCCTCCCGTTGCCGAACCCCCAGGTTGGGAAGCCCGACGTGGTGCTTGGAACCTTCACTCCAGTGGGTGGACTTCTGTGGTATAATTGTTCTCCAGTTTGTGAGTCACCTACCCAGCGGTTATGGGATTTGATTTTTTTTGGGGGGGAGATTTGATTTTATCGTGATTGCGCCCTTCCTACCGTCTCATTGCAGCTTCTCCTTTGTCTTTGTATGTGGGGTATCTTTTTTTGGTGAGTTCTAGTTCTTCCTGTCGATGATTGTTCAGCAGTTAGTTGTGATTCTGGTGCTCTTGAAAGAGGGAGTGAGCACACGTGCTTGTAGTCTGTCATCTTGAACCGACATCCAGAAATTTTTCTTTCTGAGCAGTAGGTCTCAACAGTAGGCTTAATATATTTAGTAAACCATGTTGTAAACAGATGTGTTGTCATCCAGGCATTGTTGTTCCATTTTGGGAGTACAGACAGAGTTGATTTAGCATAATTCTTAAGGACCCTAGGATTTGCAGAATGGCAAATGAGCACTGGCTTCAACTTAAAATCACTAGCTGCATTATTCCCTAACAAGAGAGTCAGCCTGTGTGTTGGAGTTTTGAAGCCAGGTATTACTTCTCCTCTTTAGCTATGAAAGCCCTAGATGGCATCTTCTTCCAATAGAAGGTTGTTTTGTCTACATTGAAAAACCTGTTGTTTACTATAGTCACCTTCATTAATTATCTTAGCTAGATCTTCTGGATAATTTGCTACAGCTTCTGCAGCAGTGCTTGTTGCTTCACCTTGTACTCTGAAGTTAACGAGATGGCTTCTTTCCTTAAACCTCATGAACCAACCTCTGCTGGCTTCAAATGTTTCTTCTGCAGCTTCCTCACCTTTCTCAGCCTTTACAGAATTGAAGAGAGTTACGGCCTTGTTCTAGATTAGGCTTTGGTTGAAGGCAATGTTCTGGCTGGTTTAATCTTCTATCCAGAATACTGAAATTTTCTCATCATCAATAAGGCTGTTTCACTTCCTTACCACTCCTGTGTTCACTGGAGTAGCTCTTTAATTTACTTCAAGAACTTTTCCTTTGCATTCACAACTTGGCTAACTGTTTGGCACAAGAGACCTAGCTTTTGGCCTATTCCAGCTTTCAACATAACTTCCTCTCTAAGGTTAATCATTTCTAGCTTGTGATTAAAAGTGAGAGACCTGCAACTCTTCCTTTCATTTGAACACTTAGAGGCCTTTGTAGGCTTATTGGTCTTTTCAATATTGTTGCATCTCAGGGAATAAGAAAACCCAAGGAGAGGGAGAGAGATGAGGGAATGGCTGGTCGGTGGAGCAGTCAGAATACACACATTTATCTTTTAAGGTGGCCATCTTGTATGGGCATGGTTTGTGGCAACCCAAAATATATAAATTACAATAGTAACACCAAAGATCACTGATCACTTCAAGTGGGATTTATCCCAGGGATGCAAAGATGGTTCACTATCCACAAATCAATCAATGTGATATACCACATTAATAAACTGAAGAATAAAAATCATATGATCATCCCAATAGATGTAGAGAAAGCTTTTGAGAAAACTCAACATCCGTTTATGATAAAATTTCTCCACAAAGTAGGTACAGAGGGAATATACCTCAATAAAATAAAGGCCATATATGATAAGTCCACAGCTAACATCATACGCAATGGTGAAAAGCTGAAAGCATCAGCAACAAGACAATGATGCCCACTCTTGCTAGTTCTATTCAACACAATTTTGGAAGTCCTAGCCACAGACAAGAAAAATAATCCAAATTGGAAGGGAGGTAGTAAAACTGTTACTGTTTGCAGATGACATGATATTATACATAGAAAACCCTAAAAACACCACTAGAAAACTACTAGAGCTCATCAATGAATTCAGTAAAGTTAAAGGATACAAAATTAATATACAGAAATCTATTGCATTTCTGTACTCTAACAAAGAAATATCAGAGAGAGAAATTGAGAAAACAATCCCATTTACCATTGCATCAAAAGAATCAAAAAGAACGAAATACTTAGTAATAAATACATGGAGGTAAAAGGCCTGTACTTGGAAAACTAAAGATACTGATGAAAGAAATTGAAGATAACACAAAGTGATGGGTAGATATACCATGTTCACAGCTTGGAAGAATTAATATTGTTAAAATGACCATACTACCCAAAGCAATTCACAGATTCAATGCAATCCCTATCAAAATATCAATGGCATTTTTCACAGGACTTAAACAAATAATTCTAAAATTTGTATGAAAATTCAAAGACCCTGAATAGCCAAAGCAATCCTGAGAAAGAAAAACAGAGCTGGAGGTATCATGCTCCCTGACTTCAGACTGTACTACAAAGGTACAGTAATCAAAACAGTACGGTACTGGCACAGAAACAGACACATGGATCAAAGGAATAGAATAGAGAGTCACCCCGGAATAAACCCACACACTTATGGTCAAGTAATCTATGACAAAAGAGGCAAGAATATGCAATGGGGAAAAGACATTCTCTTCAATAAGTAATGCTGGAACAACTGAACAGCTACATGTAAAAGACTGAAATTAGAACATTTTCTCACCCCATATACAAAAATAAACTCAAAATGGATTAAAGACTTAAATTTAGGACCAGAAACTATAAAACTCCTAGAAAAACACATAGGCAGAGCACTCTTTGACAAAAATTGTAACAATATTTTTTGGGGGTCTGTCTCCTAAGGCAAAGGGAAGAAAAGCAAAAATTAACAAATGGGACCTAATTAAATTTAAAAGCTTTTGCACAGCAAAGGAAGCCATCAATAAAATGAAAAGATAACCTACTGAATGGGAGAAAATATTTGCAAATGATATGACCAAAACTGGGATAATATCCAAAACAGACAGTGCATACAACTCAATATTTCAAAGAACCCCAAAAACTCAAACAACCTGATTAAATAATGAACAGAAGACCTGAATAGACATTTTTCTTCAGAAGACATACAGATGGCCAACAGGCACATGAAAAGATGCTCAACATTGCAAATGATCAGAGAAATGCAAATCAAAACCACAATGAGGGACTTCCCTGGTGGCGCAGTGGTTAAGAATCTGTCTGCCAATGCAGTGGATATGGGTTCTATCCCTGGTCCAGGAAGATTCCCACATGTCACGGAGCAACTGAGCCCTTGAGCCACAGCTACTACTGAGCTTGTGCTCTGGATCTCACGAGCCACAACTACTGAGCCTGTGCATTCCACCTATTGAAGCCTGTGCACCTAGAGCCCGTTCCCCACAGAAGGAGGTGCCGCTGCAGTAAGAAGTCCATGCACAGCAACAAGGAGTGGCCCCCACTTGCCTCAACTGGAGAAAGCCTGTGCACAGCAATGAAGACCCAACATGGCCCAAAAAAGAAAATGAAAAAAAAAAACAAAGAAAAAAACAAACAAACAAAAGAAACCACAATGAGATATCACCTCACATGTGTCAAAATGGCTATAATCAAAAAGACCACAAATAACAAATGTCAGCAAGGATGTGGAGAAAAGGAACACTGTACACCTTTGGTAGGAATGGAAATCGGTGCAGCCACTATGGAAAACAGTATGGAGGTTCCTCAAGAAACCAAAAATACAACTACCACATGATCCAACAATTCCACTCCTGAGTGTACAGCCAAAGAAAATAAAAACACTAATTTGAAAAGATACATGCACCACAATGTTCATAGCAGCATTATTTATGATAGCCAAGATATGGAAGCAACCTAAGTGTCCATCAACAGATGAATGGGTAAAGAAAATATGGTATATATACACAATGGAATACTACTCAGCCATAAAAAAGAATGAAATTTTACCATTTGCAACAACATGGATGGACCTAGAGAGTATTATGATTAGTGAAATAAGTCAGACAGAGAAAGACAAATGCTATATGGTATCACTTATATTTGGAATCTAAAAAATAAAACAAATGAATAAATATAACAAAACAGAAACAGACTCAAAGATATAGAGGACAAACTAGTAGTTACCAATGGGGAGAGGGAAGCGGGGAGGGACATTATAGGGGTAGAGGATTAAGATGTACAAACTACTATGTATAAAATAAATAAACTAAAAGGATATATTATACAGCACAGGGAATATAGCCAATATTTTATAATAACTTTGAATGGAGTATAATCAATAAAAATTTTCAATCACTATGTTGTATACTCAAAATTAATATAATATTGTAAATCAACTATACCTAAAAAAAAAAATCACTGATCACAGATCACCATAATAAAATAATAATAATGAAAAAGTTTGAAATGTTGTGAGAATTACCAAAATGTGACACAGAAACACAAAGTGAGCAAATGCTGTCGGGAAAATGGTGCCTATAGGCTTGCTTGATGCTGGGTTGCCACAAACCTTCAATTTGTAAAAAATACAGTATCTGCAAAATGCAATAAAGCAAAGTGCAATAAAATGAGGTTAGTCTGTACCTTTTTTTTGTATAAGCAAAAATCCTCTTCAGATTTCTTTTGGTTAGCTCAAACAGATACTAACGCAGGTCTTTCATAAAAAATAAAGTGGCATAAAGTGAATTTCAAAAAGTGGGAGATACCTGTATTTTTAAAACTCCTTTTAAGCTCTTTCCAGGACAACTTCATGGCTGTCTTACATGCATCTCAGCAACTTCCCTTTAGAGGTGACATCCACTTTGAAGAGCTTGATTTACTTCCTGCCATATTTCTTTTTTCCCCAAGGCTTCAATCACAAAGCATTCTATTCTTCTACTATCTGCTTTACCTTCCTTTTCTATTCCTAACCCTCAGTCCCTCTGAGTAGGGAATGGAATTGGGAAGAAAGAACTAAGGAACTCTCAAAAGAGTTATTGACACCTCTATACATACTAGTTAGAAGAGGCAGAAGTTATCTTATTGTCCCCTCTATTTGCTACACAAATTTTACTTTTTTGTCATCTTCATCCAGAAAATCCGATAGGTATTTTTAGGACCTCAACTATTGTGAGGTAGACATGCTGAAAATAAAATAATTAAGAGAGGACATTTTCACACATAAGGACTTTATAGTCACTCTGTATAACACAAACTTCTATATGCTAGAATTTTTCATGAGGAGAACTTGATAAGAGAATTTGATTGACTCAGCTTTTTATAATTGGTTGCTTACATTATACTAGACAATTCTTTGCTTCTATAACAGTAATTGAGTATATGACTAGGACTATTGTATATTAAATAGTCATATGAAAAATTTTCAGCATTTTTTAGGTTTATACTTCAAAATTTCAATAAAAGATATAAGATACAAGACCTCTCTTCTGATGCTGAAATTTTATCTTGATAAAATTAGTTTATTTTCAAAGTATCTCAATTTTTTTAAATAAAATAAATTGGAAGTAAACTTAGGATGTTTAAAAAAAATTCCTAGTTTCTGACTTTAATAAGAAATTTTTAATATTACTAGTGTATAAATTTTAAGTAGCATTTACATTGTTTCTGCTTATGTTTATTCCCTGTTTAATTTCAATTTGACATAGAAGTCGGGCATTCCATTTAGCTAAAATTGAGAATCCAAGTATTACCATACTTTAATCTTTTGGAAGTAAGGAAGAGACAGACACACTGTAACCCTTGGAACTTAGATTTGTGGTCTAATAGCTGTAGATTTACTTGGTCAGCCTTATGCAGTATTAGACCTGGGACTTACCAATGCTTTGGCAAAAATAAAAAATAGCAGTTAAACTAATGAATCAGGTTGTGTTTTATTATATATGAATGGTCTAAAAGAAAAAAATATTCGTACTCATGCCTTTTAAAAACAAAATTTATTTTAAAAAATTAATTTTCAAAATAACTTGATAAACATGAAAATGATATTGACATTTTACTGATCAGAGTATAAAATAATCTTTATTTTGTTCTGTACCTCAGTAAGTATTTTGTAAATTTACTTTCATTGTGTAAAATTTCATTTATGACTAAAGTTTGTGTATACTTCCAAATGACTAATAACATGAACTTATCAGATTGTAGTTGGGCAAATATTCTCACTCAGTTTATAATATAATCTAGACTTTAAATATATGTTTCAAGCCAGAAAATAACATACTTTTCACAGTAAAGTTTACATAGCATAGAGGTTAGCTATATGCTTAATAAAAAAATTATCTTGAGTCCAAATCCATAGGAATGTACAACAAAATGAGTGAACCAAAATGTAAAGTATGGACTTTGGATAATTATGATACATCAATTTAGGTCCCTCAATTGTAACAAATGTACCACTCTGCTGCGGAATGTTGGCTGAAGAGGCTGTGCATGTGTGGGGGCAAAAGGTATATGGGAAATCTCTGTATCTTCCCCTCAATTTTGCTCTAAACCAGAAAAATTGCTCTAAAATAATAAAGTCTTAACTTTAAAGAATTAAGCCAATAAAAAAAGACTCCTTGACTTTCTCTTGTAATTTTTCAAGCTATTAAGAGACTTCTTGCTAAAACTGCGCTACAGATCATAACTTGTTCATTTTACAACTCTCAAATAACAGGAAGAGGCATAAAGAAGCTTCTTGGATTTGTACCATTTTTGTACATTACTGCATTGTTGGCAGAGTCTTAGACATAAAAGAGAAAATCAAGATTTCTTAGGTTTTGAAAAATGCTTCTGAACTTATCTGTAAAAATATGAAACGAAGCTGTGTTTAAAACAGAGTAGGCATTTTTAAAAATGAGAGTCGTACACAGAAATTAGTGAAATTTCCAAGTGACTAATTCAGTTTCTTTACTTATATATTTAAATGTGTAAATTATGATTTAGGGAAGTAAAGTAGGGCATACTGTAAGTTTAAATCATTTTCAGAATCTAACATACATAGACTTCTCTATAATCATATATTCAATAAGCTATGAACATTTATAAGTGATTTGTGCTACATGTCTACTTGGACTAATTTTAAGTTCTAACTAATAGTAAAACCATGTATTAAACAAAAGTGTTCATAATCAGACATTCCTCTATTATAACGCTAATATAGCCTCTTACCTTTTTATTCTTGGTCTTTTTCTTTTTCTTTGGTTTGCTCTTAACCTGATAGGTAAGAAATAAATCATTTATTTAATATGCAATTCAAACTGCACAATGGATTATTTTACAAAATGTATTTCCTCTAACCACTGGGATCTTTTATCTTCTAATATAAATCATACTTTCCTTCTAGATTCTATGGAAAATTATTTTCATCTTAATTTTAATCTCCGTCTTCTGCTTGAGAAATCACTGATGTATAAAGGAACAACATATAATGTCAATAAGTAGGCTACTGAAAAGAGCTCAGAGGTCCTCACTTACACACGTGCATGCATGACTAACAGAAGAGGAAGGCACCTTAAAAAAAATCAACATGTTCAGGTCCATTAGATGCAACATTAAGCCTAGGAAGAATTTAGTGACTACATAATATTTGTTACCACTTATCTGTAAAGAAAGACATCCTGGATGGTTTTAATTCTACCTCTGTGTAAATAGCATTGAAATATCCCTGTTTTCTCTTCCTTTCTCTCTCCTTCTATTCCCCACTATGCTTTCTTCTACTTTCTGTTAACCTCCCACATCCATGCTACCACTCAGGATGAAGAAACATGTGCCAGGCACATAATAAGTGTTCAATAAATGCTGCCAAAATATATGGCTAAGGCAGGAAAGATTATGGAAGAAAGTATTGGGAGAAGAACCATTCCAATTAAAGCTCTGTGTAAACACTATGATAAGTATAAACTAAGATTGTCTGGGAGGCTTTAAGAATAGCACATGCAGCAAACTAAAAGCCTTGATTAAGTTCTTCTAATTCAAATATTAATGAGGACTTATACTTCCTGGAGATCTTTAATAGATTCTGTTGAAGATTCACTGGGTATCGATGCCCCATCTTTAGTCATTTCTGCTAACTGTATTTCAGGGATTGATTTCACATTTATATTGTACTCCATAAGAGGTGGACTTAGTTCTTCTTCTTCATTTTGTAACTCTTCTATTTCAATACCTAAATATTAAAACCAAAACACTCAAAGTCTGGATGCATATAATTTTAGCCTCTTATCACTATTTTAAATATATTTACTCCCCCATAACACCACCCCAGAAACAGAAGACATCTTACTCGGTTCAAATACTAAATGAAAATAAAATGCCCATTTATCAATGATCAAATAACAGGTAAATATACTAGCCTGAAACCAATCAATATAAACTCAAATGCTAAGATACTTGACTGTTATCTTAAGCAGACTATAGATATAATGTAGAACTTAAGTCAATTCTAAATACTAAGTTTTTGAGTATCCTGACATTGACCTTATTAAATATTGCAACTAGTATTATTTAAGGGCATAAGTCTGAAACATAAAGAAAAGAAGGAAAAGCTAGATGTATTTTTTCCTTTTTCTTCTTTTTTATAATCAAAGGTTATTAAAGGGTATCATCCCCCAATTATGTGACTTCTTTGATACCATGATCCTTGATACTGCTCCAGAGATTCAATATCTAAACTTGTGGACTTCATTGGACTGGTCACAGATGGTCCAAACAAAACCCATTGTGTTACTTTCTTAAGTATAATTTTACTCCAAACAAAACCCATGGTGTTATTTTCTTTTTTTTTTTTTTTTTTTTTTTTTTTTTTTTTTTTTTGCGGTACATGGGCCTCTCACCGTTGTGGCCTCTCCCGTTGCGGAGCACAGGCTCCGGACGCACAGGCCCAGCGGCCATGGCTCACGGGCCCAGCCGCTCCGCGGCATGTGGGATCTTCCCGGACCGGGGCACGAACCCGTGTCCCCTGCATCCGCAGGCGGATTCTCAACCACTGCGCCACCAGGGAAGCCCCATGGTGTTATTTTCTTAAGTATAATTTTAATTGCAGAATTTGAATTCTATTTTAAAAAAAACCAACAGTACATAAATGGAAATAAAAAAAATTAGCAACTCACCACCTGGCAGAAAAGTATATAGCTTAACAATGGATAGTTAACCAGATAAAAGTTACATAAGCTAAACAGTAGCGTATATGAGCAGGTAGAGCAAGCATGTAGGCATTTTTGCCTGTTGAAGTGCCCTGTGTGTCAAAAGTTAAAATACTCTGTTATAGGGTAAACCCTAGGGCATGTGCACTAAGACAAAGGCAGAATAAAAGCTCATACTAGATTCAGCTGACCAGTAGTAATCTGACCATGTAATTTTCCGAGCTTATAACAAACAATTACAGTTTATCATACAGTTTATCTGACCAAGTAAAAATCTATAGGTGCCCCTTAGCTATCCTGGGTTGAAAGGTCACTTAGGCGTTTGGTTTTTAAACATACTTACGTTGACTGCCCGTTATTGACTGTAGAGCAATTCCTATGATACATAAAGAAAAAATTTAGATATATAATTGCAAATGTAACCAACAAATATCAGACTGAGACTAAGAAAAACCAGAAGATTTTTTACACTGCACCAATAAATATTATAACTAAAAATAACCAGCTTCACTCACGAATCCAGTTTAAACAAGGCATAATTATATTATAACATAAAGGTTATAAACCCATTTAGCGAAAGAAAGGTTTAAAAAAAAAGATAGTTCATAATAGATAATGCCTAGAATACAAGCACTTTAAGCCAAGAAGCAAATTTTTACAGTTTACAGTCTAAGGTCATGAAGTAATAGTCAATTATGAAGCAAACCTCCATTGAAAGTTTGAGCCTTTTTTTTTTAGCAAAATCCTGATGAGCAGTCTCTCTCCTTGCCCATTAATATTTATTAAGCACCTATGATATATCAGACTGTGTTAGGCTCTAGAGTTTGAATGGTGAGAAAAAAGATAACTGTCATAGAGATTTAGTGGGGACAATGGATATTAATCAAATAATCAGATACACAAATGCAAACCAAACTGTAATAACTACTAGGGAAGACATATAAGATACTAGGAAAGCCTCTATTAAAGGGACTTGAGCAATAAGCTCATCAGACTTTCAGAGTGAAACTGAAATACCTTGAATTTATTGCTCAACTCAATTTCCCAAATATTTTTATACTCATAAGTTTTTGTCATTCAAAATCTTAAGAGAGTAAATGTAAAAAAGAAAAGCCTCTAATTTATAAGCCAATTTACAAGTAAAGGGTGCTTGCCTGACTTTCTTATAGCATCAAACTCAGCATTCTCTTCTTTTATGTTCAGAGAAAGCTCTTAAAGGTTAAGTAGGAAAACACAATGGAATCCCAGAGCCTTAGCAAAAGGAGAGGGGTTGGGACCTAGCAATTATAGTTGAAGAAAATCTGGACCAGGTCAGCAATTACTAGAAACTTGGAAAGTTATACGTTTAAATAGCATCAGTGTTATCATCAGTTGCTCACCGGTAGTATGACTAATAACTTGGGACCAGGAAAATTCACCTAGAATAACACAGCAAGGGTTTTGGTGATGCTGACATGGCTTCAACTCCACTTTCCACCATGACAGCTGAGAAGCTATCCTGGTATGTGGGGAGGAGGTCTGAAGTCTTCCCCATAACAACAAATAATGTTTGGGAATGGCCACTGCTAACCTTAGACAACCTTAGACCTTGCATAAATGTTATCCGATTTTTAAAATTACCTATGACCAAACTTTTAAACAAAAGTCAAGGTTCTGATAGAAAGGAGAAACATACACTCATGGTGTCTAAAAGGGCATTCCTGAAATACTCAGGACCTGTATTTCATGGTTTTAGGCATCCTTAATTTTGTAAAGTGATAAAACTCCTCTACCTAAAAATATTCAACAATTCCTTTTTGAAAACACAAATTCCTCAACATGGCAAGAGAAATCCTCTTGAATGTATTCTGTAAACTCTCCCCTACTTTAATCTCAGTATTGCCAAACTTTTTAGTTCCTTCTACTATATTTTTATGTTTCTATACCTTCGCTCTTGTTTCCTTCTGAAACATCCTTCTCCATCTTCTTCACTTGGCTAACTTTTACATGTCATTTAAGAACTCCTTAGATATTCTATCTCCAGAAAGCCTTTTTGGCTTCTCTTAGGCTAGAATTTCCCATGGTATTCTGGAAACATCTCTAGCACTGTAATTTCTATTGGCTTCTTGATGAGGATATTCTCTCAAGAATGTGAGCTCACTGAATCTCCCACCCTTAGCACTGTACCTGGTACATAGCAGACACTCAGTGAAGGTTTACTGGCTTAAGTAAATAACTATTTTTTACCTTGTTGATAGCAGGATAACATCCTCTGAATAATTTCTGGTACTGGTATGCCTAGGTAGATGGACAGCTGATGGTAATCAAGGGAGATATTCTCAATGGGATTCTCCTTCACTTTGTCAATATCTTCTTGCTTCATCCCAAGGCGCAGAAGAATATCTGAAACTTTTTTCCAAATTGAATTGAATTGTGACTCAGTGAGACCATTCATCAAAATCTCACTAAGGAGGATATCCCTGTATTTGCACAGCCTCAGGATGTCTGCAGACTTAGAGAGATCAGAAGATGGTGGTTCCATATTCCAGCCTTTTTTGGGTGCAGGGAACACATTCAAATGTTTTATGAGAGCTAATAGGAGGTGTAAGTCAAACTGTTTGGACTGTGGCAGCTCCTTGTTTGGGGGATAAAGCAGATGCCATGCTCCACCCAAAGGGTGATTGGTCCAAAGATGGTTGTAGTAGGGTTCCAGTACATTCTTGTGTATAAGAAGCTCTTTTTTCAAAAGAGGGGGTGGCATAGCCTCATCAAATATTTGCCGAACAATGTCAGTACCAGAAACAATAATTATATGAAGCAGATGATAGAAATAATTATAGTCAAGTTTGAAGATAGGCATTTCATCTGAAAATGAATTTTGAGAAGTCAAAAGATTCCACATTAATGCTCTTTTTCTATGTGATTTCTTGCATTACATCCTAAGCTCCTGTAGGACAGGCACTATTCCAAAAGAATGAAGTACAGTACAGTGCTTTGTCACAGCCAGTGCTCAATAAGCATGCTGCTATCTGTCTAGCTGTCAAAAACTCAAAACAAAAACAGTATGTTCCAAGCAAAAGTAATCACAAAAACTAATCACTATAGAAGGCTTTCAACCATCCAGGGTTTTGTTCAAATAAATGAGCTTTGGCCACCAAATGGCATAAAAGTATTAAGCCTTTGAAAATTCTGAAGACTGTCAAGAATGGTAACTGCCAGTGTTTAGTTATACTTTACTTAGGCAATTATATTTTATCTTAATCAGCATTGTCCAGTAAAACTTTTTGTGATGAAAATATTTTAGACTTTCACTGTCCACTAGCCACTGAACAGTGGAAATGCTGCTTGTCTGACAAAGGAACTGAGCTTGAAACTTTATCTAATTTTAACGAGTTTAAATTTAAACAGCCACATATGGCTAGTGACTACTGTATTAGACAATGCAGAAGTATAGCAAGAAACATAAAGTGATTTAATGCCTTGCTTCTCAAAGTACAGTCCACTGGCCAGCAGCAGCAGCAGCAGCCACATGGGAGCCTGCTAGAAATACAGAATCTCAGGTCTCACCCCAGAGATACTGAATTGGCACTGACATTTTAACAAAATCAAAGATGATTCAAATATATATTAAAGTTTGAGACACACTGATCTTATGAACCTCTTGTTCTTATCCTTTCAAAAAATAAATTAATGATTACGTAGGTATTTCATCAATGAAATGGAATAAGGCATGAGACTGAACTATTTGAAAATTTTCTGGTTTAGTAGCACTTCCCAAAGAGGAAAGTAGACTGAGGTGAATTAGAAAGTAATAAGAACTTGGTATATGATGGTATATTTTTAAACTAATAAAATATGTGTTTATTATAACATGCAAATTTATTATTTTATCCTTCATGATTCTGTGTTTCAGAAGATTTTTAAAGTAATATTCTTGTTTGATATACTTGACATAAACTGGAGACAAGCAAGGTTACAAAGCAAATGACTCAAGGAGCTTTCTCTGGGCTGCCAAATAAGAAGCTGGCTAGGATCAGGGACATCCATTCTCCCTAACAAGAAGGAAGGCCACCAGACTACTCTTCCATGGGTCCAGGAGCCCTTAAGCTCTCCAAGTGCTGAGCAGCTGGCATTTCCTAGCACACTCCTAAAGAGCTGGCACCTAAGTTTAGACTACTTGGCCTTGAGCCCCAAATGTTCATTCTTTCCATTTCACCCTTTTAACAGGGAATGCAACAAGTGAAGAGTTGGTAGGGAACATCAGACGAAGCTCAATCTGTGTAGTCACAGCTATGCACCAAACCCAGCAAAACTCTCTATAGATGCAAGGTAATGTGATACCCATACACCTGCTGATCTTTCTGTCCATGAATTCCAGCCTACACCAAGTGATGTTTGTTAGTGTAAACCCAAGCCCAGCAAATGACAAACTCAAAGAAACACACGGTTGTTAATGGCATGATACTTTACAGAGCAAGTCAAAATTTTTAACACAGTTTTCAACAGGAGACATATGAAAGTAAAATATACCTTTTGTACCAAATTTTAAACTGATCTTCGGTCTTATATCGGTATCATCTATTTTCAGAGACATCAACTTTTTATAACTGCAAGTGGAAAAAAAAATAGGTTACAAAAGTCAGTCAAGATTTCTAGTATCAGCATGGCTAACTCAGTGAGCATTTTCTTCTCCTCCTTCTGGAAATAATTTAAAAGCAAAGGAGAAAAAGAAATAAATAAAAAACACCAACAGTAACAACCCTACATTGCCACTTTCATTAGAATTTGGAGGCAAGTAGAATTGCTAGATTTCATACAAAAAGAATCACATGACTAGCTTATTTGCAAGAAGACTATTTGGTAGTAGGAAAAAAGAAACCTTTGCACTGTAAAAAGGCAGCAAATCTGGAACTCCTTCCAGACTCTCTTCCACCACAGTATCTTCTTACCAATAACTATTCCAAGAAAACTCAACTCATTTAATGACTAGTGATTAAAAAAGAGAGAAAGAAAGAAACTTGCATAGCATCAGTACAAATAATTAGAAAAAAATTGAGGGAAAAAGTAGCAAAATTTATTAAATAGACTAAACACTAAGTAAATGGTGCTTTTTTCATCTGCTGAAACAGATGAAAAACCTTGTGGCTTGGCTTTGAAATGAACTCTCCCACAGAAAATACAAAAAAAAAAAAAAAAAAAAAAAGGGACAGAGATGTTGGTTTGGTGGTGGTTGTTGTTAACTGATTTTAACTCCAGCACCCGCATAACACTGCTAATCAGCTACTACATTGAAAACACTTTAAACTCTAACAATATAAAGTACTGGCAAAGATACTGAGTAAAAGGAATTCTCCTACACTGAAAGTGGGAGTGTAAATTGATAAAAGCACTGCGGGAAATAGTTCAGCCATACCAATAATGGAGCACATCCTACAGCTTGCATGGGCAAAGGAGCAAATTTCGCACTTCTGCCTAACTCTTAAGCACAGTCTCCAGTCCCACTTCTCTGGGAAATGTGGCTATAGATGGCCAGTCGGTACAGAGCATATACTATGGCCCACTCAGACAGGGAGCAAATTCGAGCTCTCACCCCTCTGGGAAGCATGCCCACATATACCTAGCAACCACAAAGCACATCCTACAGCCCGCCTGGGCAGGGAGTCAAGCCAGTTGCCATACCTAACTATTGAGCATAGCCTCTGGCCCTGGATAATCAGGAAGCCAGAACAGTGACCCTGAGCAGCCTCAGAGCCCAACCTAAAGTACTTTCCCATTGCAGAACCCAGCCTAACACCTAATGCAGCAGCAGAGTCCAGATACAGCCCCGCGGAATGCTACCTATGTAATCACTCAAGCAGGGAGCCCAGCCAGTAACCTGCCCAACATCAGAGGACAGCCTCTGGTCCCATTACACCAAGGAATCCAGACAGCAACTCTGACATTTTCTGCCCCACCAAAATGTGGGGTACAGCTGAAGGCCACACCTCACCCAAGAGCAGAGCACAATGAACAACCTATCTGATCGCAAAGCCCATCCTGTGGCCCTGCCCAACTTTGGGGCACAGC
Source organism: Kogia breviceps (assembly GCF_026419965.1). Classification (NCBI taxonomy): domain Eukaryota; kingdom Metazoa; phylum Chordata; class Mammalia; order Artiodactyla; family Physeteridae; genus Kogia; species Kogia breviceps. The sequence goes on from NC_081314.1 coordinate 94,982,756, forward strand.
CTGTGGCCCTGCCTGATTGCAAAGTACAGCCTGACATCTTATCTGACCATGAAGCCTGGCCTGTGGCCCCACCTGAATGTAGAATCCAGCCACTGTTTCCATCTGCTCTGGAAGCACACCTTGAAGCCCCACCTGACCAGGAATAATTGCAGAGCATGGCTTGCAACCCTGCCCAATCACAGAATCCAACCGGTGATAGCACCCAGTCAGGGAACAAAGCCTGTGAATGTGCCCAACCAGAGGTGATTACAGAACACAGCTAGTAACCCCACCTGACCACAACATAGCCATCAGCCCAACTTGACCTGGGAGCCCACCGCCCACCTAGCAGCCCCACTTGAACATGGAACCCAGACACCAGCCCCACCCAACACCACCCCACCCCCAACCTCAGAGCACAGACTGTGGCTTCACAGAACTAGAAAACCCTATGGGAAGTTCTGTTTACCTGTAGATGCTACCAGCTGATTGGTGAAGGTCTTTCCCTGCCAAAACAAACCTGTAAAGTCTCTAAGTGGAGACCATGTACTCAAATGTGCAGATACCAATGCAAGTATACAAAGATCATGAAGAATCAGGTAATATGATGCCATCACAAGAAACTAATAAACTTCCAATAAGTGACCCTAAAGAAATGGAGATCTATAGACAGTGCAAAGAATTCAGAATAATCCTATTAAAGAAGTTCAGTGAACTACAAGAACACACAAACAACTAACTGAAATTAGGAAAACAATGCATGAACAAAATTAAGAGGTCAACAAAGAAATAGAAACCATAAAGAAAAAAAAAAAACTCTGAAGTCCTAGAGTTGAAGAATACACTGACTGAACTGAAAAATACAATAGAGAGCTTCAACAACAGACCTGATCAAGCAAAAGAAAGAATCAGTGAACTCAACGACAGATCATTTGAAATTACCCAATCAGAGGTGGAAAAAGAACAAAGAATGAAATGAGTAAAAAAAGATTACGGGATGTGGGGGACAACAATAAAAGAAACAATATACTAGTACGGTAATCCCAGAAGGAGAAAAGAAAGAGAAAGGGATGGAAAGAGTATTTAAAGAAATAATGTCCCTTTCCCAAACTTAAGGTGAGAAATGGACATCCAGATTCACAAGGCTCAAAGGACCACAAATGGGTTGAGCCTAAAAAAGACTACATCGAAATGCATTATAATTAAACTGAGAAAAGTAAAAGACACAGAGACCTTTGAAAGTAGAGAGAAAAGCAACATTGCCTTGAAATCAGTCTTGGCAATGAGTTTTTAAATTTGACATCAAAAGCACATGCAAAAATAAATAAGTGGGACTACATCAAACTAAAAAGCTTCTGCACAGTGAAAGAAACATCTGATTAGGGGTTATTATCTAAAATATGTAAGGAAGCCATACAATTCAACAGCAAATAAATAAATAATCCAATTTAAAAAGGCAAAGAACATGAAAAGACATTTTTCCAAAGAAGATATGAAATGGCCAACAGGTACAGGAAAAAGATGCTCAACATCACCAATCATCAGAAAAATGCAAATCAAAACTACAATGAGATATTACCTCACACCTGTCGATAGAGCCACTAGGGGAAACAGTATAGAAGTTCCTCAAAAAATTAAAAATAGGAGAGAGGCGAGAAGATGGCGGAAGAGTAAGACACAGAGATCACCTTCCTCCTCACAGATACATCAGAAATACATCTACACGTGGAATTTCTTCTACAGAACACCCACTGAATGCTGGCAGAAGACCTCAGACCTCCCAAAAGGCAAGAAACTCCCCACGTACCTGGGTAGGGCAAAAGAAAAAAGAATAAACAGAGACAAAGAATAGGGACGGGACCTACACCAGTGGGAGGGAGCCATGAAGGAGGAAAGATTCCCACACTAGAAGCCCCTTCGCAGGCGGAGCCTGCGGGTGGCGGAGGGGGAAGCTCCAGAGCCGTGGAGGAGAGCGCAGCAACAGGGTGCGGAGGGCAAAGCGGAGAGACTCCCGCAGAGGATCGGTGCCGACCGGCACTCAATACCCCGAGAGGCTTGTCTGCTCACCGGCCGGGGCGGGTGGGGGCCCGGAGCTGAGGCTCGGGTTTCAGTCGGATCCCAGGGAAAGGTCTGGAGTTGGCAGAGTGAAAACAGCCTGAAGGGGTTATACACCACGGCTAGCCGGGAGGGAGTCCAGGTGAAGTCTGGAGCTGCCGAAGAGGCAAGAGACCTTTTCTTCCATCTTTGCTTCCTGGTGTGCAAGAAGCTCTGGAAATGGGCGTGGAGCTGCCGAAGAGACAAGAGACTTTTTCTTGCCTCTTTGCTTCCTGGGGCACGAGGAGAGGGGATTAAGGGCACCTCGTAAAGGAGCTCCAGAAATGGGCGCGAGCTGCAGCTGTCGGCACGGACAGTAGAGATGGGTGTGAGACGCTAGGGTTGCTGCTGCTGCCACCAAGAGACCTGTGTGCGAGCACAGGTCACTCACCACACCACCCCTTCCGGAAGCCCATGCAGCCTGCCACTGCTGGGGTCCCGGGATCCAGGGACAGCTTCCCTGGGAGAACGCCCGGCACGCCTCGGGCCAGTGCAGCATCACACTGGCCTCTGCCGCCGCAGGCTCGCCCCACATCCATGCCACTCCCAACCCCCGGCCTGTGCCAGAGCCCCTGAATCAGCTGCTCCTTTAACCCCGTCCTGTCTGAACCAAGGCCAGATGCCCTCGGACGACCTACACACAGAGGTGGGGCCAAGTCCAAAGCTGAACCCCAGGAGCTGTGTGAACAAAGAGGAGAGGGGGAGGTCTCTCCCAGCAGCCTCAGAAGCAGTGGATTAAAGTTCCACAGTCAACTTGAAGTGCCCTTCATCTGTGGAAAACCTGAATAGACAACTAATCATCCCAAGTTGAGGAGGTGGACTTTGGGAGCAAGATATACTATTATTTTCCCCTTTTTTCTTTTTGTGAGTGTGTATGTGTGTGCTGCTGTGTGAGATTTTGTCTGTATAGCTTTGCTCGCACCATTTGTCCTAGTGTTAGACGGACCCTTTTTTTTTTAATAGAAATTTTTCTTCTTAATAATTATTTTTTATTTTAATAACTATATTTTATCCTACTTTATTTTGTCTTCTCCCTTTATTGCCTCCTTCCTTTCTTTCTTCCTTCCTTCCGTCCTCCCTTCCTTCCTCCCTTCCTTTCTTCCTCCCTTCCTCTCTTGCTTCCTTTCTTCCTCTCCTCCTTCGTTCCTTTCTTACTTTCTTCCTTCCTTCATTTTTTTCCTTCCTTTCTTCCTTCCTCCCTTCCTTTCTTCCTTCCTCCCTTCCTTTCTTTCATCCTTCCTTCCCTCCCTCCCTCCTTCCTTCCTTTCTTTCCTTTCTATTTTTTTTTCCCTTTTATTTTGAGCTGTGTGGATTAAAGGCTCTTGGCACTCCAGCCAGGTGTCAGGGCTGTGTCTCTGAGGTGGGAGAACCAACCTCAGGACACTGGTCCACAAGAGACCTCCCAGCTCCATGCAATATAAAACGGCGAAAATCTCCCAGAGATCTCCATCTCAACACCAAGACCCAACTTCACTCAATGACCAGCAACGAACAGTGCTGGACACCCTATGCCCAACAAAGAACAAGACAGATCTACAGCCCCATCCATTAGCAGAGAGGCTGCCTAAAATCATAAGGCTATCAATATCCCCAAACACACCACCAGATGTGGACCTGCCCACCAGAAAGACAAGATCCAGCCTCATCCACCAGAACAGAAGCAACAGTCCCCCCAACGAGGAAACCTACTCAACCCACTGAAACAACCTTAGCCACTGGGGACAGCCACCAAAAACAACAGGAACTACAAACCCGCAGCCTGCAAAAAGGAGACCCCAAACACAGTAAGATAAGCAAAATGAGAAGACAGAAAAACACACAGCAGATGAAGGAGCAAGATAAAAACACACCAGACCTAACAAATGAAGAGGAAATAGGCAGTCTACCTGAAAAAGAATTCAGAATAATGATAGTAAAGATGATTCAAAATCTTGGAAATAGAATAAATTGCAAGAAACAGTTAACAACGACCTAGAAGAAATAAAGAGGAAGCAAGCAACGATGAGCAACACAGTAAATGAAATGAAAAATACTCTAGATGGGATCAATAGCAGAATAACTAAGGCAGAAGGACAGATAAGTGACCTGGAAGATAAAATAGTGGAAATAACTACTGCAGAACAGAATAAAGAAAAAAGAATGAAAAGAACTGAGGACAGTCTCAGAGACCTCTGGGACAACATTAAATGCACCAACATTCGAATTATAGGGGTCCCAGAAGAAGAAGAGAAAAAGAAAGGGACTGAGAAAATATTTGAAGAGATTATAGTTGAAAACTTCCCTAATATAGGAAAGGAAATAGTCAATCAAGTCCAGGAAGCACAGAGAGTCCCATACAGGATAAACCCAAGGATAAACAAGCCAAGACACATAATAATCAAACTGTCAAAAATTAAATACAAAGAAAACATATTAAAAGCAGAAAGGGAAAAACAACAAATAACACACAAGGGAATCCCCATAAGGTTAACATCTGATCTTTCAGCAGAAACTCTACAAGCCAGAAGGGAGTGGCAGGACATATGTAAAGTGATGAAGGAAAAAAACCTACAACCAACATTATTCTACCCAGCAAGGATCTCATTCAGATGGAGAAATTAAAACCTTTACAGACAAGCAAAAGCTGAGAGAGTTCAGCACCACCAAACGAGCTCTACAACAAATCCTAAAGGACTTCTCTAGGCAAGAAACACAAGAGAAGGAAAAGACCTACAAGAACAACCCGAAACAATTAAGTAAATGGTAATAGGAACATACATATCAATAATTACCTTAAATGTAAATGGATTAAATGCTCCCACCAAAAGACACAGACTGGCTGAATGGATACAAAAATAAGACCCATATATATGCTGTCTGCAAGAGACTCACTTCAGACCTAGGGACACATACAGACTGAAAGTGAGGGGATGGAAAAATATATTCCATGCAAATGGAAATCAGAAGAAAGCTGGAGTAGCAATTCTCATATCAGACAAAATAGACTTTAAAATAAAAACCATTACAAGAGACAAAGATGGACACTACATAATGATCAAGGGATCGATCCATGAAGAAAATATAACAATTGTAAATATTTATGCAGCCAACATAGGAGCACCTCAATACATAAGGCAAATACTAACAGCCATAAAACGGGAAATTTATGCAGCCAACATAGGAGCACCTCAATACATAAGGCAAATACTAACAGCCATAAAACGGGAAATTGACAGTGACACAATCATAGTAGGGGAATTTAACACCCCACTTTCACCAATGGACAGATCATCCAAAATGAAAATAAATAAGGAAACACAAGCTTTAAATGATACATTACACAAGATGGACTTAATTGATATTTATAGGACATTCCATCCAAAAACAACAGAATACACATTTTTCTCAAGTGCTCATGGAACATTCTCCAACATATATCATATCTTGAGTCACAAATCTAGCCTTGGCAAATTTAAGAAAATTGAAATCGTATCAAGTATCTTTTCCGACCACAACGCTATGAGACTAGACATCAATTACAGGAAAAGATCTGTAAAAAATACAAACACATGGAGGTTAAACAATACACTACTTAATAACGAAGTGATCACTGAAGAAATCAAAGAGGAAATCAAAACGTACTTAGAAACAAATGACAATGGAGACACGACGAGCCAAAACCTATGGGATACAGCAAAAGAAGTTCTAAGAGGAAGTTTATAGTAATACAATCATACCTTAAGAAACAGGAAACATCTCGAATAAACAACCTAACTTTGAACCGAAAGCAATTAGAGAAAGAAGAACAAAAAAACTCCAAATTTAGCAGAAGGAAAGAAATCATAAAGATCAGATCAGAAATAAATGACAAAGAAATGAAGGAAACAATAGCAAAGATCAATAAAAGTAAAAGCTGGTCTTTGAGAAGATAAACAAAAATTGATAAAACATTAGCCAGACTCATCAAGAAAAAAAGGGAGAAGACTCAAATCAATAGAATTAGAAATGAAAATGGAGATGTAACAACTGATACTGCAGAAATACAGAAGATTATTAGAGATTACTACAAGCAACTCTATGCCAATAAAATGGACAACCTGGAAGAAATGGACAAATTCTTAGAAATGCACAACCTTCCGAGACTGAACCGGGAAGAAAAAGAAAATATGAACAGACCAATCACAAGCACTGAAATTGAAACTGTGATTAAAAATCTTCCAACAAACAAAAGCCCAGAACCAGATGGCTTCACAGGTGAATTCTATCAAACATTTAGAGAAGAGCTAACACCTGTCCTTCTCAAACTCTTCCAAAAGATAGCAGAGGGAGGAATATTCCCAAACTCACTCTACGAGGCCACCATCACCCTGATACCAAAACCAGACAAAGACGTTACAAAGAAAGAAAACTACAGGCCAATATCACTGAAGAACATAGATGCAAAAATCCTCAACAAAATACTAGCAAACAGAATCCAACAGCACATTAAAAGGATCATACACCATTATCAAGTGGGGTTTATTCCAGGTATGCAAGGATTCTTCAATATATGCAAATCAATCAACGTGATACACCATATCAACAAACTGAAGGAGAAAAACCATATGATCATCTCAATAGATGAAGAGAAAGCTTTTGACAAAATTCAACACCCATTTATGAGTAAAACCCTGCAGAAAGTAGGCATAGAAGGAACTTTCCTCAACATAATAAAGGCCATATATGACAAACCCACAGCCAGCATTGTTCTCAATGGTGAAAAACTGAAACCATTTCCACTAAGATCAGGAAAAAGACAAAGTTGCCCACTCTCACCACTCTTATTCAACATAGTTTTGGAAGTTCTAGCCACAGCAATCAGAGAAAACAAAGAAATAAAAGGAATCCAAATTGGAAAAGAGGAAGTAAAGCTGTCACTGTTTGCAGAGGATATGATACTATACATAGAGAATCCCAAGGATGCTACCAGAAAATTACTAGAGCTAATCAATGAATTTGGTAAAGTAGCAGGATACAAAATTAATGCACAGAAATTTTTGGCATTCTTATACACTAATGATGAAAACTCTGAAAGTGAAATTAAGAAAACACTCCCATTTACCATTGCAACAAAAAGAATAAAATATCTAGGAATAAACCTACCTAAGGAGACAAAAGACTTGTATGCAGAAAACTATAAGACACTGATGAAAGAAATTAAAGATGATACAAATAGGTGGAGAAATATACCATGTTCTTGGATTGGAAGAATCAACATTGTGAAAATGACTCTACTACCCAAAGCAATCTACAGATTCAATGCAATCCCTATCAAACTACCAATGGCATTTTTCACAGAACTAGAACAAAAAATTTCACAATTTGTATGGAAACACAATAGCCAAAGGAATAACCAAACGAATAGCCAAAGCAACCTTGAGAACAACAAATGGAACTGGAGGAATCAGGCTCCGTGACTTCAGACTATACTACAAGGCTACAGTAATCGAGAAAGTATGGTACTGGCACAAAAACAGAAATATGGATCAATGGAACAGGACAGAAAGTCCAGAGAAAAACCCACACACATATGGTCACCTTATCTTTGATAAAGGAGGGAAGGATATACAGTGAAGAAAACACAGCCTCTTCAATAAGTGGTGCTGGGAAAACTGGACAGCTACATGTAAAAGTATGAAATTAGAACACTCCCTAACACCACACACAAAAATAAAATGGGTTAAAGACCTAAATGTAAGGCCAGACACTATCAAACTCTTAGAGGAAAACATAGGCAGTACACTCTATGATATAAATCACAGCAAGATCCTTTTTGACCCATCTCCTAGAGAAATGGAAATAAAACCAAAAATAAACAAATGGGACCTAATGAAACTTAAAAGCTTTTGCACAGCAAAGGATACCATAAACAAGACCAAAAGACAAACCTCAGAATGGGAGAAAATAGTTGCAAATGAAGCAACTGACAAAGGATTAATCTCCAAAATTTATAAGCAACTCATGCAGCTCAATAACAAAAAAACAAACAACCCAATCCAAAAATTGGCAGAAGAACTAAATAGACATTTCTCCAAAGAAGATATACAGCTTGCCAACAAACACATGAAAGAATGCTCAACATCATTTATCATTAGAGAAATGCAAATCAAAACTACAATGAGATATCATCTCACACCAGTCAGACTGTCCATCATCAAAAACTCTAGAAACAATAAATGCTGGAGAGGGTGGAGAAAAGAGAACACTCTTGCAATGCTGGTGGGAATGTAAATTGATACAGCCACTATGGAGAACAGTATGGAGGTTCCTTAAAAACTACAAATAGAACTACCATACGAACCTGCAATCCCACTACTGGGCACATACCCTGAGAAAACCATAATTCAGAAAGAGTCATGTACCAAAATATTCATTGCAGCTCTATTTACGATAGCCAGGACATGGAAGCAACCTAAGTGTCCATCAACAGATGAATGGATAAAGAAGATGTGGCACATATATATAATGGAATATTACTCAGCCATAAAAATAAATGAAACTGAGTTATTTGTAATGAGGTGGATAGACCTGAGTCTGTCATACAGAGTGAAGTAAGTCAGAAGGAGAAAAACAAATGCCGTATCCTAACACATATATATGGAATCTAAGAAAAAAAACTGTCATGAAGATATTAGTGATAGGATGGGAATAAAACACAGACCTACTAGAGCATGGACTTGAGGATATGGGGAGGGGGAAGGGTAAGCTGTGACCAATTGAGAGAGTGGCAGGGACACATATACACTACCAAATGTAAATTAGATAGCTAGTGGGAAGTAGCCGCATAGCACAGGGAGATCACCTCTGTGCTTTGTGACCACCTAGAGGGGTGGGATAGGGAGGGTGGGAGGGAGGGTGATGCAAGAGGGAAGAGATATGGGAACATATGTATATGTTTAACTGATTCACTTTGTTGTAAAGGAGAAACTAACACACTATTATAAAACAGTTATACTCAAATAAAGATGTTAAAATAAAAAAACAGTATGGCTAAAAAAAAAATAATGCTACATTGTATACTTGAAAGTTGTTAAGAAAGTAGATCTTAAAAGTTCCCATCACACAAAAATCTATGTGAGGTGATGGATGTGTTAACTAAACTTATGGTGGTAACTGGTTCATATATACATATATATAAAATCATCATGTTGTACACCTTAGATCTAAACAATGTTATATGCCAGTTATAGCTCAGTAAAGCTAGAAATTAAAAGACCAGCAGCAATATGAAAAAAATAAATAGATCATGACCAATTGCTATTTATTCTTGGAAAGCAAAGATTCAACATTTGAAAATAAATTAATGTAATTCAACATATTAACAGATTAAAGAAGAAGAAAACCATATGATCATCTCAATGCATGCAGAAATCATTAGTTCACTATCCATTCGTGATAAAAATTTTCAGAGAAGTAGGATGAAAAAAGAATCTCTTCAACCTGAAAAAGGGTATCTGTAAAAATTCTACAGCTAGCAGCATACTAAATGGTGAAAAACTGAAGACTTCTTCCTAAGATCTAGAAAAGGCAAAGATGTCTGCTCTCACAAGTGTATTCAACATTGTACTAGAGGACCTAGACCATGCAATAAGTAAGGGAAAATAAACAAAAAGCATATAGATTGCTGAAAAAGAAATAAAGTTGTCTTTATGTTTAGATGACATGATCTTTTATAGAAAACCTCAAAGAATCTATAAACGATATTAAAATTAATTATCAAGTCACAGGATACAAGATCAATAGACACAAATCAATTCTGTATAACACAAATAACTAGAAATTGAAATTTTAAAATTATCATTTGCAATAACATAAAAAGACAAATATACATGGATAATCTAACAAAATATTTGTAAGACTGTACAAATAAGACTATATACACAGAAGACTACAAAACATTCCTGAGAGGCATCAAAGAAGACCCAATTAAGTGAAATTAATTATACACCATCTTCACGTATGGGAAGTTTCAATATTGTTAGGATGTAAATCATCCCCAAATTTATCTACAAATTCAATGCAATCAAAATCTCAGCAAGAAGTCTGGAGACATTTATAAGGTGTTTCTAAGATTTATCATGTAATAGCAAAGGATCTAAAATAAAAAATAGTTTTGAAAATTGAAGCGAATGCAAATTAAAACCACAATAAGATACCATTACACATCTTTTAACATGGCTGAAATGTTTAAAATTGATAATATCAAGTGCAGGAGAGAAGGCAGAGAAACTAGAATTCTCTTATTATGCTGGTGAGAATGACAAAATGTACAGCTACTTTGAAAACAGTTTGGCAGTTTCTTATAACATTAAACACATATCATATGACTCAGCAATCCTGCACCTAGGAATTTATCCAAGAGAAATAAAAGCATATATCTATATAAAGAGTAACACATGAATATTTATAGCAGCTTTATTTATAACAGCCTAAAACCAGAAACAACTCAAATGTCATCAACTGTTAAATGAATAAATAAGTTATGGTACATCTATACAAAGGAAGATTACTCAACAACAAACAAAAATGAACTACTGATATATGCAATAACAAGGATGAATCTCAAAAGCATTATGCTAAGTTAAAAAAAATCCAGGGCTTCCCTGGTGGCGCAGTGGTTGAGAGTCCGCCTGCCGATGCAGGGGACATGGGTTCGTGCCCCGGTCCGGGAAGATCCCACAATACCGCGGAGCGGCTGGGCCCGTGAGCCATGGCTGCTGAGCCTGCACGTCCGGAGCCTGTGCTCCACAATGGGAGAGGCCACAACAGTGAGAGGCCCGCCTAGCACAAAAAAAAAAAAAAAAAAAAAAAGAAAATCCAGATGCAAAAGGCTTTCCTACTAAAGGATAGTCAGAAAAAAGCAATATTAATCAGAACAGAAATCATATCAGTGGTTACCACGGTTTGGAAGTTGGAGTGGGGAATGACTATGTAAGAGATTTTAGAGAAACTTGGGATGATGGAAATACTCTTGATAATGGTAGTGGTTACTAGGCTGTATAAAAATAAAATCATTTAAAACGTATATTTTTTAAAAGTGAACTTTACTGTATATGAGCTATAACCTGAAAAACTGACCTATAAAAAAATTCAGTGTTTAGAAATGCATTTATAATTAGTACATTTATCAAGAAAGCAAGGAGATGATTACTGTGAAGGTTGGATAAGTTACCTAGGAAGAGGATGAGCTGGGGGAGAGGGGAACAGTGAGTGCTTCTGGGGTGCTGACAAAATTCTATATGGGTGGAGCCATAAGACTGTCTGCTTCATAATTCGTTTTTAAACTCTGCATTTATATTTTGTGAGCTTTTATTTATGCATATTTTAATAACAATAAAGCATTTTAATGTTAAAAAACAACCAAACTTTTTTGTCATTCATTCACAAAACCTCATGAGGTAGCTCTTCCACTTTCGGTATTAAGGTCCAATTATCAGAGGGTTTTCCCACAGAAAATAACTATAAAACTTAGGCAAATTACAAAAAGCAACTCCTTGAAGGCACAGAGAGCAGAGAAACAAACCAACTCTGCTGTAGGGGGTATATGCTTGGGGAGAAGAGGAATGTATGAAATTAAGTTCACCAATTTTAGAGCTTTGAGCCTGAGGCTAAGTATACCATGGTAGAAAACAAAGGTCTCCTTGGCTGAAGGAACCAGAAAATTGAAGCCATGGAACCATGGCTGCTGAAGAGTGTTGGGGAATCCCAGAAAGGAAAGTCAGAGAAGAGATCCCCCAATTTTTTCCGGCCATATCTCTGACTGACTGCTGAACCATATGTGTGGAACAGACTCAAAGCAGCTCAGCTAAAGGCTGAAGTTCTGAATTGAGACTGGAACCACCATCCAAGGAAAACACGTTCGCAGTTCATCTCCAAATAAGTTAATTGCCTGTCAAACAAAAGTAACATACTCATTATAGAATAATGGAAGTTAGAATCTCTACATCTGTCATGTATTTATTGGGTACCAGCTATATACCAGGCATTAGGTTATGTACTGGGAATACAGCAGTAAGCAGGTTAAAGTTCTTGCCCTCAGGGAGGCTGCAGTCAAATGGAGAAGAGAGCCTAGAAAGTGTAACAGAACTTAGTAAATGTTTTAATAAGAGAAGTGAAGGGAATATGTGATTGAAACACCTAATGCAAAGTAAAAATGACTTTCTGGAAGTTTTAACTAGGCAAAGCCAAAAGAATTGCGTATTCTAGGAAAGTCCTAGAGGTAAAACAGATGGTACGCTTAAGAACTAAAAGCTCAGTATAGTTGGTGTATATATAGTAAAAAAAAAAAAAGAATGACAAGAGATGACACTAGTGAGTACAGCAGGGACCAAGGTGACTAAAGAGCCAAGCTAACGAGCCTGAACTTAATTGAGAGCAATGAGAAGCCTCTGAAAGATTTTCAAGCAGAGAAGTGAAATATTTCCATTTTTTTTTTAGGAAAGTGATTTTGATGGCTGAACAGACTGTTCAATAGACTTGAACAGTCAGACTGAAGAAAGGTAAGACTGGAGACAAAAAGACGGGTTTAGAAGCTGTTTCAGAATTCCAAATAGGGCTTCCCTGGTGGTGCAGTGGTTGAGAGTCCGCCTGCCGATGCAGGGGACACGGGTTTGTGCCCCGGCCCGGGGAGATCCCACATGCCATGGAGCAGCTAGGCCCGTGAGCCATGGCCGCTGAGCCTGCGAATCCGAAGCCTGTGCCCCGCAACGGGAGAGGCCACAACAGTGAGGGGCCCGCATACCGCAAAAATTAAAAAAAAAAAAAGTAATAATAATAAAATGTCATTAAAAAAAGAAAAGAATTCCAAATAAAAGAGGGAGGAGATATGGGGCTATATGTATACATATAGCTGATTCACTTTGTTATACAGCAGCAACTGACAACACTGTAAAGCAATTATGCTCCGATAAAGATGTTAAAAAATTTTTTTAAATAACTTTAGCTTAGTGGAAACACAGGGACAAAAGTAAGGAGGCATGTACAATATATTTAAGAAGTTGAAATGATTGAACCTAAAAAAAGTTACAGAGCAACGGTAACTGGGAAGAAATATTGTGAGTTCAGTTGTGGGCATACTGAACTATAGATCTTTTTGAAAAATAAAAATGGAAATCTTTAGCATGCAGGTAGACAGACCTACATTTTTAAGAGTGAGATCTACAGCAGAGATAAAGATTTGGGTTTCATTAGCTCATAGGGAAAACTTAGATATCAATGTAATAACCCTGGTACATTGAAATGGTAGACAGTTTAAACAGAAGAAAAGAGAATCAATGGATTAGGATACGTTTTATATTGAAATTTCTAATTTCAATAGTAACAGTCTACACCTCTATGAATTCCCAGCTTATATTATATATTCCTCTGCAATACAGCTTTCTCATCTAAGAAACAGGATGATTCTAATTGTCAGACAAGCCTGGAGGCTTGAATGAGTTTTGAAAGCTAGGAGAAAGTTTTTATATCATAACAATCTAATTTAAATAACTTTAAGAAAAATACATTTGGTTTTCAGGAAAGAATTCTTTTCATACTTAAGGGAAAAGTATTCACATTTCTACTTTCCTGCTTTAGAATTTAAAAGTCTACAAAGTGGGGAACAAAGGGGTAAACAAATATCAGTTAAATACAATTTTTTCACACAACTGATACTGTCTTTAAGTTTAATGGAGCTCCAGAAAGTAACAGAAAACACAGAAGAAAGAAGCAACTGAAAAATACATACATGCTCAAAAAAAAGTAGAATATTTAATTTCAAGCTTACCTTGCTCCTAAATTTTCAATGGTTATATATTCATCCTTTCTCACAACTTCAAACTGCAAGTGATGAAAAAAAAATAGCCCTAAAGTAGTTCAATTTTCAAAATTCTTTAATGTTACTTCTTAGCCTTAATATTTGAAAGAAAACAATGAGAACAAAGCTATAGTGAATTTAAAAAAACAAATAAAACAGAAGAAACAAGCTATAAACAATCTTAATCAAATAACAAACTAGAGTTGGTCTTAAAAACTAGTTCTACTTTATATCACTATAGGATTTAAATGTCAAATCTAAAATACAAGAAGACCATACTAAACATTAAAAAATATATATATTCCTATTTATAATTTTGGCCTTTACTAATTAACTGTAAATTCAACAAGATATTTCATTAATTAAAAAAATAAAATGGATACCATTTAAGTGCATTTTATGTAACAGCAACTCTATGAGATGTTCTATAGATATTTTTATAGGAAGATGCTTAGAGACTAAAAAAGGGTTCAGAAAATCTAAAATTATTTTTAACCATAGGGGGAACAGAATTAGATTATCATCCTTTGTTCATGATAAAGACTTTCCTCATTGCTACAGCCATGGCCTGCTTTGTCTGTTTCTGTTTCTGTGTGTGTCTTTATTTTTAAAATTTTCTTATTCTTAAGTACCACTTAAATACTACTTTGGAGAAATCAATGCAATAAAAACATTAGAGAGCTTATGGCTAGAATACTATTACTACAATTCCCAAATCTGTTTGAAGTAAAAAACATCATTCTAGTGAAGGGAAGCAAAAAAATAAGAGAAAAATACTCACCAAAATTTTGACAATTCCAGGTACCTCACATTGCAGCATCCTTACCATGTCACCTGTACATCCTTCCTTCAAACATTTTTTCCCACTAAAACTCTAAAGTTATCAATAGAAAAAAAACAATAAGTTATCAATAGAAAAAAATAATACAAACAATAAAAATAGAAAAAACCCGCTGATGTGCAAGACTGATTATATTTAAATAAAGTTAGAAGCAGATGTTGCTAGACAGTAAAATAAAAGATGAGAATAAACATTTGAGAGTTAGCTGTTCAAAGACAGTCCATTTCTTACACCAATGGATTTCCTATTTAAAATTTGTAACTACACTTTTCTCTCTCATCATTGTTACTTCAAAATCTTCAAATAGTTATATTACAAACTAAAATGTATTTGCTGCCCCCAATAAAAGCAACTTAAAGTAAAATATACTAATTAGGTAAGTGCAAAAAGGAATACTGAATTTCTATTAGATATATGAGGATTCCAGGGAAAACGAATTTGAGTCCTTTTTCTGATTCTGACCTTGTTATTTCCTCTGGTCAAATTACTTAGTTTTCTTTTACATCTCTTTCTAAAGTTGAGCAAAATGGATTGCCCTAATAAATCAAAGAAAGTGAAAAGTATTTACACACTGCTTAAAAAATGAATAATAATGCTTTATATAATGATTTTTACAAAGTACAATGCAAGTTTATCTGTTTTACCTGTTAATCATCATAACAAACTTATAAAGTAGGTATTACTATCCTTACTATACGGCTTAGAAAAATGAATTTCAGCCTTGTGCAAAGAAAACTAATAAGTGGCTCAATCTGGACTTGAACTCAGAACTCTCAACTTCATATACAGTGCTCTTTCTATTCCACCACAATTCCTTTATAAGTGTTTTCTGCTGTTTGCACAATGTAAATACTCTAGAACCAAACATTATAGACCCAACTTATGGCCATTACTTCATTAAAGAGTAATTAATATAGAATTGGGCTTTCGATTTCTACTTTAATTTTAGTGTCAAAGAATTCAATTTAGTTATATGACTTTAGGCAAATATAAATAATACAAATATATTCTGGGTCATTTTGTTTTGTTCTATTTTTTGCTGTTTTGTTTGTTTGTTTGTTTGTTTGGCCATGCTGCATGGCTTGAGGGATCTTAGTTCCCTGACCAGGGATCTAATGCTGGCCCCAGCAGTGAAAGCGCCAAGCCCTAACCACTGGACTGTCAGGGAATTCCCAATACTACATTATAGTTTTGAAGACTATAAATTTATCACTGTTCTCTACCCTTAAAATAGAAACTATCCTTAAAATTATATAGTTGTCCTTTCTTTTTATTAAGTGATTCTATTTATGTCCTTTATGTGAATATATGTAACAATATTTCTATTCTTAAGAGTATAAACTTCTAAAGGGAAGAGAACAAATTAATAGAAATCAGTAAGCAAAGCAACTAGCAGAGTATTTCCTACAAAAACCTGTTTAATAAATGGTGATGATGAACAAATAGTGAGGAGAAAAGCATCAGAGAGAATAGGAAAAAAAAATGAAGGGAGGAAAAAAGAGGAGGAAGGATATGATCAGGAAGAAATGAAGAGGAAAGAGGGAAAACAGAGGAAAGAGTAGAGGAGGATATGCTGTAGTAAAGTTTTTAAGGAAGAACAAATATAATACCTGATCATTTTCACCTGGATATTTTAAATTCTTGAACTTTTTCCAACAAATTTTATGGAAGTAAACACAACAGCTTTTACTGCACATTAACTGAAAAAATCCCTGGAAAAGAATAAAAGCTGCTGATAAGAAATAATAATCCATATAGATATAGAAAATACCACCTTAAGTCATTTTTTAAATTATTCTATAACTAGATGAGCTTTAGATGGCATTGAAAATTTATCAACAGATCACTGGTAATCAAAGAACTATACAAGTCATTTTTATATCACTAAAGACAAAAAAATTGGCAATAATTTGAATAAGTTAATGTAATATTTTCCATATGCTGTATACAACAAAATATCAGAAACTTGGTGAGTGATCTTTGTAGATGAACATGCTGTCTGCCCCAATTCACCTCAACTTTTACATTTCTCTTTTCTTTCAGCCCCAATTCCATACCATTATTCCCCAAAACTTCTTTGTCACCAATCACCAGACCTTAGATTGCTATCTCAGTGAGAAATGGCTCCTGAGCTACTGCATTATCCCAAGGTATAGATTTCTTCTTTCCTAGTGTACCCTCCCTGGGAACCACAGTTCTGCTTCCTTTAAATAGGTACACTGCTTAGATGACAAAAATCTAAATTTTATGGCCAAGACTTCCTGCTGCTACATGCTATCCATTTGACTGGAACCCTGATGCGTCCCTGGGAAACCACAGGACCATATCACCATGTCACTGAAACCAGGAGTGACCCTGACCTGCCCCGAGCACTGCACTTCACCAGGCCTACACTTCCCAATACCCATCTTACTCTAATGAATAGGTCTTGGCTTTCTCCTCCTCCCCATCTATATCACTTTCTCTCTACATCATGCTTTTCAACTCAGATTTCCAATCTTGTAGAAGTAGTCAGATTTACACTGATACCACATCTCAGACTATCTTGTGATTTTCCACAGTCTTATTCTGTTAGATCCAGGGAGAACTAGACTTGAAGTACTTTGATTGTTGAATTTCTTCAAATCAAGGCTGGTTACATGTGTGTGTGTCCCACCCAAGGCCCATAGAAGAAATAATGATCCTTACTTAGTAACATAATTCTTGAGGCGTGACAACCTTTCTCCTTAGTAAAATGCTAATATTCTCAACCTGTAACATTTCTAACTATAAAGAATATTTTAGATAATTTCCATTATAGATTACAAGAATATTTATTATAACTTCAGAAACTTGTGAATATTACAAAAACCCTAGCAAAGCTAATTCATTCTTTTACTGACTCAAAGGATATAAATATTTCCTGATCACAATGAATCTAAGCTCTGAGACATTCAAACAACTTCTCAACTGCATTATCACTTTAATTAAACTAAGCACATTTTAAACAATATTTTGATGCATGATAGTATAATAATTTTTATCTAAGTTTAACTTTACAATCACATTTTTAAAATACTCAGTTAATTGGTAATTATAGTACCTTATAATTGGTGTTCTTTAAAATGTCAGCTTCACAAGATCGCTCACAATCTAGATAACTGCAAATAGTCTGCTTCATTATATTACCTTCAGTTGTCTTGATGAAATTGTTAAGAAGGTCCTAAATTTTAAAAATAAAAATAAATCTCATGAATCAGTAATAAAAAGACTACAACACTTATCTTACCTTAAGTTATATGTCTATTTCATATCCTTTTTTTTGAAGGTGTTGTATATATTTTAAAAAAATAGTTATAGAACCTATTTCCCTCATTCAAAGTAAACAATATATAGAAAGGCCCTAAATAAGAAATACTACACTTCTTACTGAATACAAACATGGAGAAAGGACAAAAGTCTATGTTCAAAGCTATATGTCTACTCTTCATTCTAACTCATAACACCTAGCATTTTCCTAACAAGAATTACTTGCTCTGATATAAACACAGAGAGACAACAAATCATTGGAAACCCAAGAGAGTCCTTGCTAGAACTGGCCCCCAAGACACCATGTTGGCAGTGGAACTACTGTAGTGGTGCAACAGGCTGCTCAGCCCAGAAGGGGCAGAGGCAGGGTACAGAAGTATGTTTCCAGTGTTCAGAGTTACAACTTGGAATGCAATTTCCATATTTTAAAATGCTAGTTAAAGGTTTGTGAAACATGTTATCAAGTCTAAGTTAAACAGGTCCTTAATACTGTCCCTTAGAGGGACATACCCATATATATTGAGAGTATAAGACATAAAATAAACCTCTACAGACTATTTTACAAATCAAGTCATCATTCATAACATTTGTTTAATGGCATTCAGAATTTTACGAGGAATAAAAATGTTTTGACCAAGTTGACTAGAAAATTTTAAATATCAAGAGAGAAATAAAGAAACAGCGTTCAAGGACCTATCAATATGAAAGTAGTATATCCTGTGAGGATAAGGAATAGGTCAAGTGGAGATGCTGAAAACAAAGGGATAGGACTCATAGTAGGTATATAACTACTGTGGTTTCACATATCTGACACTTAATAGTTCAATATTGATCTGTTTGAGTCTCCTACCAAAATCTGTTCCTTGTTCCTTACTCCTCATCTTCTGCCTCAGTCACCGATATTCACTCATTCAATAAATATTTACTGAGTGCCTGTTATGGGCCAGGTTGTTATGAATGTTAAGGGATGTTAAGGATACAGCAGGGAACTTAGCAGGTTAATACTTAGTCCTCATGGAACTTACATCAATTTCATCTACCACAATCTATTTAGGTTCAAGCCAGTAGTCTCGAAGTCATCCACTGTATAATTATTCCATCACCCTTTACATGCAATATATTAGCAAGTACTGTTGAGTCTTCTCCCAGAATATACTGCAATTTTTTCTAATTCTCTCTCCATTGCTACCACTCTATGTCTCACCTACATTACTGACTATAACAACTGCCTAACTGGTCTGCCTCTTCCTTGCCTACTGTGTTCAAAGCACTCTCTGCAAAAAACCAAAAGATCATTGTCAGTTCCTTGCTTTAAAACTCTTCAATGGCTTCCCAGTACCTAAAACAAAATCCAGAACCCTTACCAAGACTGACTGCAAGGTCCTGCAGAATCTGAACCCAGTACCTCTAGCCATCTCTGGTCCACCTCTTCACATTCATCTCTAGCCTCATTCCCTATAAAATTCATGATTTTACATTTTCAGTTCCTCAAATTTGCCCTTCAAGGCCTGAGGGCCTTTCCACATTCAATTCTGTTTACCTAGAATGCTCTTACCCACTCTTTACAGAGCTAGTTCCATTCTCAACCTTCTGCTTCCAACTTAAATATCACCTCCCAGATAGGCCTTTCCTAACCACTACACATAGATACACATACATATTTATGCATATATACATACAGACAAATGTGGATATATGCAGGTATACAAGTGTATATCTGTGTGTTCTCCATTTTCTCTGTCCCAGTCCCTTGTTTTTCTTTAGAACACTAACTACAATTTGTAACAATTTTATTAATATTTTTTTACTTTCTGAACTCCTCCCTTACCATAACTACAGAAACTCTTCAAAGTCCTAAATTCTATAAGTCATTTTTTACTATAATTTGATTATAACACCCCACTGTTTAAAAGTTTTGAGGGCTTTCACATGACCCTCAAGATACAGTCTGAGCTCCTTACTTGGTTTATAAAGCCTTACATGATCTAGCTAACATTACCTTTAACATTTACCTCTAAAATTCATGAAAAAGGACAGGATATTTTTTTTTTGAAAAAAAGTAACATTCATAACAACAAGAAAACTCTTGGTAGATGATAGCTGAAATAATCATTGAAATAAAAAATTCAATAGAAGGATAGAAACAAGGGTAATGTTGAAAATAATAACAATATGAAGGGACATGCCCCTGCTAGGGTGCCAGCAACTCTAGGAGTACAATCTTCCCCTCAACAGGGTGAGTTCATCTAAGGAGACACATGAGGATAGGAGCAACTGAGGCAGGGCAGGCCTCTGGTGGTACTCACCTGGAACTCCTCAGTGTCAGATAAAGGGGTACAGGCCAGCCCTCTAAGTTTTCTTAAAGAAAATGCTTGGGAAGTAGGACTTTTGGTGGGCCAACAGGCATAGGCACCGCTTATAACAGATTAAGAACATGCTGGCCTAGAGCCAGAGCACGATCATGGAAGCACTCTGCTCTACTGGACATTAAACCTTTAGCTATTGGATTTTAACTTAAGAAGTATGGAGAGAGAGGGCTGGAGGAGAGTCCAGGGTATCTGGAATGGTGGCTGGTTACCCAACTATTTTTGAAACAGCCACTATTTTCCAAGCAGTATGGAAATATTTTAACATTATAAGAACTAATATGATAGCACTAGTGTATACTGGCTGAATATTAGCTCTATGCAAAAAAGATGAAGTTAAGAAAATATCCTAGAAGGCAGAACAAAAAGACAAAGAATTAGGGACTTCCCTGGTGGGCCAGTGGTTAAGACTCCATGCTCCCAATGCAGGGGGGCCTGGTTCGATCCCTGGTCTGGGAACTACATCCCATGTGCCGCAAGTAAAGATCCCACATGCCGTGGAAGACCTGGCACAGCCAAATAAATAAATAAATATTTTAAAAAGAAAAGACAAAAAATAAAAATTAGCAAAGAAATAAGAAAACCAGAAATTCAGTCCAGAATGTCAAGTATCTGAGTAAAAGACATTTCAAAAAGAAAAGAGAAAATGAAGAAAAAATCATCAAATAAATAAGAAAGTAAAATGTCCCAGAACCAAGAAACATAAGTTCAAGAACACTAGGAATATACAGAATATCCTAAAAATTCCCAGAAAAAAAAAGGTTATAACAAAAGATTGATAATCAGAACATCAAATTTCTCAAAAGTACTACTGTTGGAAGTTAGAAGATAATAGAAACAAAATTTTAAAAATTGAAGGAAAATGATTTTCAACCTACAATTTTATGCCCAGGCAAGATATAAATAAAGTTTACAAAGGATAAATTATTTTGAGACTTGAAAGATCTCAAACAATTTATCTCCCAAGCAAGTACCCTTTTCCAGGAAGCTGCTGGATGAGTTGCACCACCAAAACAAGGGATTATACCTAGAAAGAGGAAAACTTGAGATCCAAGAAATAGAGGATCTACAAAGGAAAGGGGTGAGGGTATTCCCAGGAAGAGAGTAAAAGGAAACCCTAAGGCCAATTTAATAAAAAGTTATAACTATTAGTAGGATGGGGAAGTGAAGTGTGTTGTGTGAAGGAGATGTATAAGGAAGCTATTAAACCCTCCTCTTCCACAGTGGGAAGTCAAAAGATAATATCTAAGATGGAGAAATTTTTAAAATAGCAGTATAGCTTTTAAAAAATACAGGTAAATATCAAAGGAAAATGCCTAGAGGGTTGGAAGAAGTTACCCATGGTCAGGAACTACAATTAAAGATGATAAACCACAGTCTGTTAATTTTTAAGCATTTTAATATTACTTGACAAACTGCAGACATGTATTACTTTGCATAAAATAAAAATAAGAAAGTTTGGATAAGAAATAAAAATATTTTAAAAGGAGAAGGAAACAAAGAAAAACAACCAAGACCAGGCAGGGGCTGCTCCAGGTAAACACAGAAATTCAATATTTTTCAAAAATGTATAAAATTACTACTTTATTAGGTCAAAGTTAAAAGTCATATGATTATCCTGGCCAACACCAAAGACTGCCTGCTTATTCTACTGATTACTGAGAGAGGTACATTAAAATATTCCACAGTGACTGGGAAGTCTTCTATTTCTCCTTTTAGTTCTACCAGTTTTTGTCCCAGATATTTTGAGGCTGTATTATTAGGTATATACAAACTTTGAGTTGTTATAGCTTCCTAGAAAACTGAATTTTTTATTTTTATAAAACATTCCTCTTTATTTTGAGGAATGCATTTGGCCTTAAAGTCAGCTAAAATATAAGGATCCAGAAAGGTTTAAAGTAAAAGTTTGGAAGAAGATATGTCATTCAAATGCTAACCAAAAAAAACCGAGTGTAGCTATTTTCATATTAAATAAATAAAAAGTGACCAACATGGCTTATCAGATGAGTAAAAATTACACAAAAGGTAAAAAATATCCAGAGGGTGTGGGGAAATGGAAACTCTCATAGTCTGTCTTAAGAATATAAACTGGTTACACACTTTCTGGGAGGAAATGTGGAAATGTACACGAATAACTGTACAAGTGTCCACCTTTAGAAATTTATACTAAGGGAATGATGTGAGAAATACAATAAGATCACTTTCCATAATAGTGAAAAACTAGAATGTTTAGGATAAACTAAATCTTCAATAGCAGGGAATTGGTTAAGCAAATTAAAAGCACAGTTTAAGATGGACTATGAAAAAATTATACTATATAATAATCTACTTGCCGGGAAATTCACAATAATATATATTTTCATACTATAAATCAATGTGTATAACATCACACCAATTTACTAAAAATAAAAGGTAAAGAGTGTTTATACATGTATGTATGGAAAGATATAAATGAAAATACTAACAATGGTTTCTCCATTTGAAGAAATATATGGATGAATTTTACTTTTATCTTTGGCATTTTTACATTTTTCAAGGTTTTTGATGTAAGCATTTAGTACTTTTAAAATTTAAATCAACAGCAAAATAATGGTAAATATAGTTAGAAAAAAGAAGTTAACTATTACATTTAGCTGTAGCCATGTGAAGTACTGAACTAGTACAGCTTTTAATCTTGTTATTTAGAAATGCTAACACATCCACCTCATTTCTCTCTACTTGTTGAATCATACTAACATTCTGCACTAGATAATGGAATCAAGGTTGTTTCTCATACAAAAAGCTAATGCCCAACAAAAGAATGTGTTTGCTATAGAATGACATAGTTAACATAAACTGCAGTTTATCAAAGATGATTCTGATTAGCCACAGATGAAATGTTATTCTTAAATAATTTCTTACTTTAAAAGTTGTAGGTAAATCTTCATCTTCCATAGGATCTATGTCAAACCAATGATCATCTGTATCTCCTGTTTCTTGTAAGCTTTTATGAAATTCTAGCAGTCCTGCATTATATCTGCAAGGCATTTAAAAATAGGGTTAGGGGCTTCCCTGGTGGCGCAGTGGTTGAGAATCCGCCTGCCGATGCAGGAGACACGGGTTCGTGCCCTGGTCCGGGAAGATCCCACATGCTGTGGAGCAACTAAGCCCGTGAGCCATGGCCGCTAGGCCTGTGCGTCCGGAGCCTGTGCTCCACAACGGGAGAGGCCACAACAGTGAGAGGCCCGCATACCGCAAAAAAAAAAAAAAAAAAAAAAAAAAAAAATAGGGTTAGTTTGAACAGGACTCTGTAAGTAGACAGTTTACCAGTAAGACCACAAGAGACCCCCTTTTTTGTGTGTGTGGTAAGTAGGATGGTGATAACCTCTGGCATGATATAGAATACAAACACTAGGACTCTCACCTGTGGTAGATTGGGATGAAATACAGGTGGAAGGGGAGGAAATAGATTATGTAGTAGCTCAAGCTTGAACATTATGGGGGCCATGGTAATTAAAGGGACTGTAGAGTTGGTTGGCTTTTTTTTTACTGTCTTGGAAGCCTTGAAGAAAGAAAATGGCACAGGTCAGCCAACTATTGACTCCGGACACAATGAAAGACAGAGGCCTCTGAGGGCACCATTTAAAGAGACCCTCATCTCCTACAGACATAAAGATAATCTGTGCTGAAAATCAGGCCCAGATTTAATCACAAAGCAGAACAAACTGCAAAAGAAACCAAATACACAGCCTCAATAGGACTACTACTATCAACTAAGGATACTCCGTGAAAGTTAAAAGGCCGCTTTGGTAACGTTTCAAAAACCTTGACCAACTCTAAACATAAAGGCAGACTATGCTGAAAATGAGGCCCAGTATTTAATCACAAGAGTAGAACAACAGCAAAAACCAAAAGCAAAGCCTCAACAGAACTATTGTACTATCAGGACTCTGATAGGGAACAAGTAGACCATGCAAAAATATGATCTGAGGTACATGTCTCAAAAGATGATACTCTTCCTTCTCAAAATCCTCTCTTATATCTGCTCATTGCCTACAGACAAAAAAATCTAGGATCAAGTATAAGCAAAGCCCAAGTGGGAAAACAGAGGAAGAAAAAGCTTATTCACCATAAGCATTGAAGAACTTGACTACTATGTACTAGCAGGAACATGTCTGGGAGTGGATCTTAAGAGTGCTGAACCAATGGTCAAATATATAGCTTGATAGGGAAATATATATTGATATGGGTCAACTCTTCCATAATTCAGCATTTACTTTCCTAGCGAGGACACCCGAAGCCAGTCCTAACATGCTGCTGAGAAGGCTACTTGAAGCTTGGAAACCACAATGGCCTCTAGTAATCGAGGTGGAAATGTTGAAAATTTCTTGGCAGAGTATTAAAGAAAGCTCAGGGAGGTAAAGATGTTAGAATGGACTTACTGCATAAGACCATAGAATCCATCACTAGACAATGTTCTCTAGAAAGGCCCAGAAGACATTCCATCCATTAATGTAATAAGAAATACAGAGTGAGGGACATCAGTGTCTTTGAGCAGCTCAGTGATGGCTGTTCTCTATAGGCCAGGGATGAAAGTAAATGATGCTGCCAGATGACTGGGCTTTCTAGTGTCAATGATTTGGGAAATTGATTTCTTTCCAATGCCCATCAATAAGGAAAATAAACAGTAGTTCACATATCTGAGGAAAGGAAAGAAGTACAGATTCTCTGTCCTGTCTTAGAGCTATGTTAATTCTCTCCACAATATAGACTAAGGGGATTCTGATCATCCTGACATTCTGCAAAACATCACACTGGCCAACTACATTGATGACATCATGCTAACGAACAGGAAATGGGACATCTTCTGAACAGTAAAAACCAGGCATGCCAGAGGATAGAAGATCAACCTTACAAAGAATCAAGGAACTACATTATAAGTGATGCTTTTAGGGATTCAATGGTTGGGCCCAATTCACCCTTCAGATCCCAGCCAAACATTATTTCCTCAAGGAGACTTCTGATTCCCAGAAAGACATTGGGGTTCCAATATAATTTTTCATTATATTTTCCTTCATAGCACTTTATCACATTTCATAATTGATTATTTATATAACTGATTATTTGATTAAGGTCTATAACATTCACTATACTGTCAGTTACATGAAGACAGGAACTATCTATTTTGTAAACCATTTTATCCCCAACACCTAAAGCAGTCTCTAAAATAGGATAAATGTTTAGCAAATAAAATGAATGAATGATGCTACAAATGGCTAAGGATCTACATATGGGAAGTGAACAGATGGTCCATAAACATTCTCCTGTACAATTTCATTAAGTGTGTAATACCCAATACTTTCAGACTCAGAATTTGGACCATTTCAATGAGTTATAAGCTCATTTATAACTTAAATACCTATTCCAAGTGGTGATAACTTTAATAATACGACCATTAATTATCTATTAAGAATAGCATTTTTGTGTCCTGGGCACTGTTAATCACTTTATGAGGTGGGCACTATTACTAGTTCCAAAGATAAGGCTTAGCGACATTAAATTTCCTAGAGTCATATATTAGATAAGTGGTAGAAAATGTATTCGAACCCAGGCCTATCAGACTCCAAAGCCTATGTTCCTAATGCCTATGCTATACCACCTTTTATTGCCATGGCCTGTTAAGTTTGATACTTAATATTCTCAAGTACATTAAAGAAATTATCTATAGAATCAGTGATGGAGAAAAGAATCAGTAGAGCACAAATGTCATGATCCCTGGTATATTGTACAAACTTTATTCCCATTACATAATGCTAAAAGTTGATAGGCAAGATCTACCCATTAATTAAAATCCTTACCTCTTCTGAGCACATCGAAGTAAACCACGTCCAAAATAAACTAAAGACATAAAGTTTTCACAAATTTCATTTTCTTGGATCACCATCTTCATCACCAGAAATTTATTCTCAGCTTCTATACAATCCTGTAGCAACATAAAGCAAAGTCTGGCTGATATAAAAGTCATTTTTTTCCTTTTACAATAAACAGTTATTTCCCAAACTGGAGAAGTTAGGGCAGCTTTAATATTGATCCATTCATTTATTCATATCT
This sequence comes from Kogia breviceps, assembly GCF_026419965.1. NCBI lineage: Eukaryota > Metazoa > Chordata > Mammalia > Artiodactyla > Physeteridae > Kogia > Kogia breviceps. The sequence goes on from NC_081314.1 coordinate 95,009,226, forward strand.
CTAATACATCTCTGTATATAATCCCATAAATAATGTACTCAGTACTTTAGTTATTTACAAAAGAACTAAAGATCTTTAACCAGTGTTTCAAAGTGAATATTAAAACAACAATCTTTATATCTAAAACTGACAAATATTACTAGCCAAAATAAGGGCTCTTTTGATGACTATGGAACATAGTTCTTTATAATTCTTCCTAATTTTTCATTCTAATTAGAGCACAGATCTTCCTAGTTTTTCAAATAGGAAATAAGTGACTTTTTGACCACACATATAGTCTCTTTTGAGGAATGACCACCTTGATCATAAGCAATATAGGTTTAGAAGTAAACTACAGAATCAGTTCTAATAAATGTTTTAGTTATCATTATTAAAACAGGCACAGTAGCCCCGGTCTCCCTGGGAAAAAAAATGCTGCATGGCCTCATTTTAAAATATTCTCTAGCACATCACATTAAATAATTAGCATTATGTGAAATTATTTAAAGTGGAAATGTTTTCAGTCTGGTGCTTATAAATTCTACTTCACCTAATTAACAAGTCAGATTTATTTATTTATGAAACCAAGTAGAGAGTACAAATTTAGGAATACAAAAAATAAAAGAGATATCAAGGCTGCAATTGAGAAATCATTAAAAATAAGAAAAAGAGAATTTAAATTTGTAAGGACCCTTAGAAATCATCTACTTACCTCGTAGATTTTTACTTTTGCACTTCACTTTATTTGATAAAGAATTTGAGGTAAAACTCATATTTTACAAAGAGGGTAAGATAAAGACCAGAGAAATTAAACGACACTAAAAAATGGATTAAAATTTATTATATAAGTGAAAGAAGCTAAACAATTTTCTGTTTTATGTAAGTGATAAGTATTTCAAAGATAAATAAAATAAAGTTATAAGCTAACATTAAGTTTCCCCTACCAATATTTTTAGTTTCACAATATAGTCTCTAGCATAATTACTCCACATTTTCAATATATGACAGAAAAGTCAGAGTGGTTTCAATTTTTAGAGAATGTCAAAAATCAACACTTTAATTTGTTAAAATGAAGTCAGTGTGTGTGAAGAGATTTATAATGTGCAAATAACACATGCTACATACCTCTTTCTTTCCTCTTTCAGTGACTGCTACTCCATACAAAAATAGTAATGTCAAATAATAACCAATATTAATCTGATGTGCCTAAAAAGATAAAATATACTTTAGTTGATTATTTAGACTATGCTACTTTTTAGTGTAGAAAGCTTAATTAATATCCTAGGCCTATTTAATAACTATTAAAAATAGTTAAAATTATCATTATATTGTCAATCATCTAATAATCACTACAGAGAATTTATTTTAGATGTATTTAATAGTTTGACCCAGGAGACAGTCAATAATCTCAAAATAAAGCATTAGAGTTTGATCAAAGAAAATGAAAGCAAATGCCATCAAGATTTGTTATACTAAAACTTTCCAAAAAATTCTCTTTCTCTCATATTTTTGTATAGGAACACTTTAGATAATAACAAATACTACCATCCAGCTTAAAAAATACAATGATTTCTTAAATCAAAGTCTTTTATTGTCCACATGTGGGTTCTGTTATAACAGTATGAACATAAAGCTTATCACTTACTTAATGAAAAATTAAAATACAAATATTTCCTTCATTTGAAAATGGTCTATGCCAAATTAGAGATGGAGAATAGATTAGGGGTTAGGGACAGTGAGGAGGGTAAAGGGTGCATGTGACTATAAAGAGGTAGCATAAGAGATTTTCATGGTGATGAAATAGTTCTTTTATCCTGATTCCAGTAGCGGTTACAAACATATACACTTGCGATAAAATGGGACAGAACTATATACACCTGTGCATAAAAAACTTATCACAGCTGGCCTGAGAATGCTATCCTTAGAAAGGTCTACTTGCAAGGCTGACCCTCGGCTGGCATCTGTAAATCTGGATTTCAAGTGTTCCCACTGTTCTCTGACAGGGGTGTCTCACTGTTCCAAGACTGTTTGTGCCAACTGTGTGATTTATGCTGAACACCAGGAAGTTTCTTCTGGGAATCTGGAATTTTGATACATGTTAGGCAGAGGGGGCCAACATGACCAACCCCCATTAAAAATCTTGAGCACTCTAATGGACTTCCCTGGGCAGAAATATCACACACACACACACACACACACACACACACACACACTGCTGCATTTTTGTTGTGAAGGAGGGAAAGAAGGAATGTACTCTGTGTAACCCCTCATGGAAGGGAGAAAACATAACGAAGCCTGAAAATGGATTCCTCTAGATTCTGTCTATGTTATGTTTTGACCATTATAGTCTGGGTGTGTATCTTTACTATATAATCTCAATAAATCTCAGCATGAGTACAACTATATGCTGAGTCCCATGAGTCCTTCTGAACATGGGGGTTGGAGACCCCTGACACAACACCCACTGTACCAATGTCAACTTCCTGGTTTTGCTAATATATTGTTATATAGATGTAACTATTGAGGGAAATTGCCTGAAGGGTACACCAGGACCTCTCTGTACTTTTGTATTGTACAAAGTTGTATTTTTGCAACTTCTCTGCGTCTAAAATTATCTCAAAATAAAAAGTTAAATGTCTATGGAGAAAAATATTGTTCATTCTTTTCATAAGCTCTAAACTAACTAAAAGTATAATGGCCAACAGTATATATTTATAACTGGCTGGGGTTAGGAGTTTAGCTTCAAACTAATTTGAGTGGAAATACACATGTATGTTTATTATCAATGGGCCAAGTGAGTTTATAAACACAAACTCCCCTGTAACATCTAATTGGTTTCCATCTTAAACTTCCTATCTCTGCAGAGGCTCTGAAGCCAACACTACACGGGTTTGTATCTTGACTCCACTACTTACTACTCGATGAATTAAGCAAATTAGTTAACCTCCATGCCCTAGTTTCTAATCTGTAAAATGGGAATAATGAGATGGGTTGCTTGTGAAGACTAAATAAGCTAATCCTTACAAAGTGCTTAGAACAGTGTCTGCTTTATAGCAAACACTAATAGGTGTGAACTATTATTTTGTAACTTTTAAAAAACTAGCTTCATTAATACTACAACAAAGTCCTTGGCTCATACAATTCTAAACAAAAAGAGCATTTGAGAACAAGATAAGATGCAGAATTGTGGTAATGCTATCATTAGATGTAGAATGTAAAGAATTTAAAGATGCAAATGGTACATTTCTAACCTAAAGGCCCTGCCATTTTCTTCCTACCTTCCCCCCATTAACAGAGAGTATCCCAGGTACTGGAACTAAATGGATATAGAGATGTTACTGGCAGCTGTCCCCCACCCCCGCCCTACTGCCACTTCCTAAAAGGTGGCCTCGCCTCTCCTCCGTGGCCTTGAGGAACAGAGACATGTGGATATAGCAGTAGGCTGCTCTGATTGTGACAATTCTGATTCTGCTCACAAGTGCCACCAACAGAGGAAACTTTTCCATTCTTACTGTAAGACTCATCTTTGAAGTAATGCCTAAGTAGAGAAGGCTAAGCAATCAGCATCTGTTAATGCTGAGTTTATAGTGATTTATTTCACTGCTTAGCAACCTGGTCACTGGGAGAAACAGCAGGTCGCAGCATCCCAGAAGTTCTTGGGATTACATGTTGATGCAAACTACTTTTCTTTGTTCCCTCTTTTAATTCCATCTAGAATTCCTTTAGGGTGGTATATATACCTCTTAGAACCTGTCCTAGAATCCTAAAAAAGAATGATTTTTCCATCTCTTTGTATACTATTATAATATGGGATGTGGTGTCTTAGGCTACTTTGTTTGATGCCTGGGTAGTCCATTCTTGAAGACAACTCTAATCCATCTTCTACATGTGTGCAAAACTTAGCTTATTTTACTGATGCAAATTATTCAAAGGACTGATTTTTCCTTTTATGTCCTTACTATTGGTTCTTATTTTTGATGCAATGTTTACTTTTCCTCAGATTTTTCTCTATTTCTGAAGTATCATTTGACCTTGAACATATAAGTATGTCTTGTCAATTTTATCTCACATGATTACTCAATAATAGATGACAGAAGGTTCAATTTTTACAAATACAGAAATATCAGTAGAATTACATATAGAATGGATAAACAACAAGGTCCTACTGTATAGCACAAAGAACCATATTCAATATCCTGAGATTAACCGTAATGGAAAAGAATATAAAAAAGAACATATATATATATATATATATATATATATATATATATATATATGTATAACTGAATCACTTTGCTGTACAGCAGAAATTAGCACAAAATTGTAAATCAACTATACTTCAATTTAAAAAACAGAAATATCAGTAAAAAGAGGAGCTGATTATCAATTAGGGGGAAAGGAAGTAGTTTTTGAAGTTCATGACTCTCCATTTCTAATTGGGAAAGTCCATTTTTACTAGTTCAAGTTTCTCTATTTAAGATGAACAATGTTATGGTAGGAAAGGAAACTAGAATCGACTCATTAAAGAGAAGCAGTCATGAGAAAGCACAAGACATGTGAAAGAAATCAATCTATGTATACCTTTCTCTAGAGGTAAATGAGGAAAATACAAATTGGCCTATACCTTAAAATAAGCATACACTGACTGTTCTCTCATTGAAAAAAATGTTGTCCAAGTCCATTATTTCAAACTTTCAAAAAGAAAACACTTACAGTATAATTAGTAGCTTGAATGTTCCTAAGTGCTGCTTCCAGTTGTGTTATTAAGAAACGTAAAGTCAAAGCAGGAACAATTTCCTCCGCATTTTGGCTGTTGGCTGCAACTTCTCTCTGTGGAAAATAATTTGGTTTAAAATTTCCTTAAGTTAGAGTAAATATCAACATTTATTTTTATTATACAAATAATACATGCTCATTGTAGAAAATTTGAATAAAGATGATTTTTTAAAAAATCCACATGACCTAGATAAAACTGTTCTCATATTTGTTTGTTTTTAAGTAGTTTGACAAATCATCTTTGTAACTACTTCCTCAAGATACTAAAAAGCATTCCTATGCCTGCTGAAGGGTTGGCAATGTCCACTCCTACTTCAGAGGAAAGTCACAATCCCACTTCATTCTCATACCTTCTATTCTCTAACATAGCTAAAAATTTTCATTCCAGCCTTGAATCTCTGGTAAATTGGAATGCTGGCTTTAAAAATACCAACACCAAGGCAAACCATCTTATGCTGTCATCTAATTGGAACTAAGCTAATACATGATTTATTATGTACCATAGTTTATTTACATAGATGAAATGTAAGAAATTAACTATGTCTTATCTTTGTGTGCATTCTCCAATGCCTTGTACCCACAAATGCTTGGCTTAAATTACATTATTTGTTTAATGATGTATTATCTATGTGGGAAATTTAACCTACACTTTCTTAACTTGGTTTCCAGTATACAATACTTCCCTGTTTTTCTCCTAGCCTAACTAGATACTTTACTTCAGTCTCCATAACACTCTATTTAATGAACCTTTTCTCTATCAACACACATTCCCTAGATAAAGTAATCCACTATCATCTTTTAAAATAGCATCTACACACTGACAGTTTTTCAAATTTATATTTCGAGCTCAGAACTATCACCTGAATTCCAGACTCATGTATCCAACCATATACTCAACAATATCTCTTGAATTTGAATAGGTATAAAAACATAACACTGAAGTTCCACCTTTGCCAAACAGTTTAGGTAGTTTCAGAGAAATAGTCTCAATGAGAACTAAAAAAGCTGGATAAAATACAAAAAAACCACTTTTTTTGTTTGGAAAGCTACCAAGGCACTGAAAATCTCTGGGGCCAGCATACAATAGAGGAAGAAGGCCCAGAGACAGCAGACTGACTTTTGGAGCCACTTTTCTCCTTAAGGCAATTGGTGTATTCAGTTATGGCTGAGAGGCTGAAATGCTAGACAGAGCTTTCCACAAAGCTGCAGAGCTAGAGGGAAAAATGGAGTGTATGACCTATCAAGGAAGAGGGGCCCTGGTAAACACTTTATTCTTTTGGTTGGGACCCTGAAGAAATTTACCCTTAGAGTCAAAGTGTCTGTTTTGGTTCCAGTTGGAAGCAGACCCTAACACAAGAATTTGAATGCAAGTAGTTTATTTGAGAGGTGCAGAAAACAATGGTAGTGGAGTGGAGAAGGGCATCAGGGAAGAGAAAGCAGGCTTTAAATTAACAGGTGTGTTATTAAGCTAGTTACCCACAGTGGATGACTAGGGTTAATACAACAGAAAAACAATGAAAAATTCAAGCTTCAGTATTATCCAACTTAAGGGGAGAGAGAACTGGGATATTTATATAATAACTCCTAAGGTTTATTGACTGAGTGCTTTCTGAGGTAAGGGGGGAGTATTAATTCCTTGGGATCTCTAAACTGCCATGAAAATTACAGCCTTCTGCAGTTCCAGAAAAAAAAAGAAAAGAAAGGCCTGAAACATAGAGAGTAGATACTGAAAACTGGAAACTGTCCAGAGTATACTGAAATGAGAGTTCAAGGGGCCAAGGGGTATGGGGAGGGCACTGACAGTATCTGCTACAAAGGGTAAAACCACAAACAGACTCTTCTTCACAGAAGTAAAGCTTGGAGTCATCACAGTCCCTAGATGACTTAAGTGATCTGCAAGAAAAGCACAAATAAGCAAAAGAGGGCTTCCCTGGTGGTGCAGTGGTTGTGAGTCCACCTGCCGATGCAGGGGACGCAGGTTCGTGCCCCGGTCCGGGAAGATCCCACATGCCGCGGAGCGGCTGGGCCCGTTAGCCATGGCCGCTGAGCCTGCGCTCCGCAATGGGAGAGGCCACAACAGTGAGAGGCCCGCGTACCGCAAAAAAAAAAAAAAAAAAAAAAAAAAGCAAAAGATTCTGTCCTGTTTTCCTAGTGCTTCTCAAAAGAAGGTTGCTCTAAACCAACCCTGGCAGCCACTGCAAGTAGCAGAATTCTGTATTATCCTTTAGATGACTATGGAATTAAAAAATAATTTTATTGAGTTATAATTAACATTATATTTCAAGGTATACAACATAGTGATTTGACATTTTTCTTATGACATCATCATGAAATGATCACTGCAATAAGACCAGTTAACATCCATCATTATATGAACTTTTTATAATATTACTGACTATGTTCCCTAGGTATATATTATATCCCCTTGACTTATCTTATTTATAGCTGTAGGTTTGCACCTCTTAATCCCCTTCAGACAAAATAGATAACTATGGAATTTGTACTGATGTTTTTACGTTCATTCATGATTTTGGTTCTTTTTGCCTTCTTTTTTTTTGAACATTCTTACCAGGCATTTATCAATTTTATTGGTCTTTTCAAAAAAATCAAGATTTGGTTTAACTGACCCTTTCTAGTTTGTTTTATTATTTTATTTTTTCGACTGTTTTTAATTTGCTGTTCTTTCCTTAGCCTCTTGAATTTTATGTTTAGATGACTGATATTCAACCTTGCTTCTTTTTCTATTATATGCATTTCAAGCTATAAATAATCCTTGCAGCACAGCTTTTATCTAATAACACAAATTCTGATATGTTTTTCATTCAGGTCCAAAATTTATCTAATGTCCAGTGTGCTTTCTTCTTTGATCGCTGGTTTAACTAGATTAGACGTATATATCTTAACTTAGGAACAATGGTTTTCTAGTTTATCTATCTGTAACTAATTTCTAAATTAATTGTACAGTTGTTAGAGAACATGCTCTGCATGTTTTGATGTTTTGAAATTTGATGAGATTTGCTTTGTGAACTAGTATACAGCCAATTTTTGTAAATGTTATATGCATTTAAAAAGAATATACATTTTGTCCCTGTTACACATATATAAGTCAATTACATCAAGTTTCCTACAGCTCTACTAATTTTGTGTTCATGTTCTATTACTTATTAAGAGAGCTCTGTTAAAATCTTCCACTGGGATTGCTGATTGGTCCACCTCCCCTTAAGTATTACCAACTTTTGTTATTACACATAACATTTCTGAATGTATTCGGGTCTACTACTGGAATTTCTCTTGTATTTTCTACCCTTGTCTGTCGAGTCAAGAGAAAGTAACACAGTCTTTTAATTATTAGAGCTTCATCGTAACTTTTAAAAAAATTTATTTATTTATTTATTTATTTATTTATTTTTGGCTGCGTTGGGTCTTCATTACTGTGCACAGGCTTTCTCTAGTTGTGGTGAGTGGGGGCTACTCTTCGTTGCAGTTCATGGGCTTCTCATTGTGGTGGCTTCTCTTGAGGAGCATGGGCTCTAGGCATACAGGCTTCAGTAGTTACAGCACACGGGCTCAGCAGTCATGGCTCATGGGCTCTAGAGCACAGGCTCAGCAGTTGTGGTGCACGGGCTTAGTTGCTCCGCGGCATGTGGGATCTTCCCGGACCAGGGCTCAAACGCATGTCCCCTGCATTGGCAGGCGGATTCTTAACCACTGTACCACCAGGGAAGTCCCCATAGTAAGTTTTAACATCAAAGTAGGCAAATTCCCAGCCCTTCTCTCCCACACTTCTCTTTCATAATTTTCCTGGCTATTCTTCCCTTAATTTCCTTTAGAACTAGCTTTTAGTAACAAAAACAAACGAACAAACAAAAAACAACAACAAAAAACCTTTTGTTATTTTTATTGGAATTATATGATATTTGTAAATTTTAATTTCAGGAAAATTGACTTCTCTATCCCATTGTGTCTTCCTACATGTATTGCTTCCCATTCAGGTCTTTGTATCTTACCTTTTTTTTTTTTTTTCATATCTTACCTTCAATAGAGTTTTAGAAATTTTTATTTATTGTTTTAATATAAAGTATTGATTTCTAAACTTAATGTAAAAAAAATCAGTGTGTGGGGGTACTTGCTAAAATGCAGATTCCCAGACCTTCCCCCAGAGATTTTGATTCTTTAGGACTAGTATGGGGGTCAGATAGGCTCAGGTAAGTGGCTTAGGAAAAACTTTGAGAAACACTAGTTTATATCTTGTATATTTCTTAAGTGTTTTCTTGGGTATTTTATCTTTTCTGTTACTATTAAAAATATTTTTCTTTCATTTCTACCTTCTAACTGGTATTGTTTATATATATAAAGGCTACTGATTTCTATTTCTTATTGTGGTTTCTGGGTGATTTCCAAAAGATAAGAGGGAAATAGTGGCATTATTCCATCAATTTCAAACCAGAATTCATACTTGTGGTAAATTACCTCACTTAAGATTATAGCTGTATATAAAGTCTTTGGATATTTTTAGAGTTTTTAAAAATTTTAATCATAATAGTATTAATTTGTTTCATGGAAATAATTAATGATATATTCTTTCACAGAAAAGGTAAATGTGGCCTTTTCAGGACACCTATGGTGTTCTGTCTCCGCCCCCCAATTAATTGTCACAAAGAAGAGATCATTTTCTTTAACTTTGGGAAATTCCATTAATTTACAAACTGATACCCATCTTGTGTTGAAAGTTTCACAACTTATTATCTAGAAAAACTACTTCTAAGATGCAAATTGACAATATATTCTCTAAAATATTTATCTCATTAAAAAATATTTATCTCATTAAAAATCCATTAAAATATTTATCTCATAATTTAAAAATTATTTTTCTTTATATTTTACATTTTTGAAAAATCTGTCAGTATTTTACAAATTAGGAAAACTGAAAGCACTTTCCTCTCCCAGAGTGGCATGTTGTGAGTTATTAGAATCAGAATAAACACTAGACCTTATAGTCAACAGCTTATAAGCTACTAACCCACATTCCTATCATTATCCTTGAAAGGCTAGCATCAGCTTTATTTAATTAATAAAAGTCTAGAGTCAAAGCTGAAACCAAAGCCCTTCACAAGATATAAGATGGAGATGTCAAGACCTTAGTGGCACTGAGGAAAGGAAAGGAAAGGAAAAGGAAAAGGAAAAGGAAAAGAAAGGAAAGGAAAAGGAAAGGAAAGGAAAGGAAAGGAAAGGAAAGGAAAGGAAAGGAAACGAAAGGAAAGGAAAGGAAAGGAAAGGAAAGGAAGAAGGAAGGAAGGAAGGAAGGAAAAGGAAGGAAGGAAGGAAAAGGAAGGAAGGGAGGGAGGGAGGGAAAAAAAGAAAGAAAGAAAGAAAGAGAGAAAGAAAGAATTAAAGAAAAGAAAAGAAAAGAAAAAAGAAAAGAAAAGAAAAGAAAAGAAAAGAAAAGAGTCATTGTAAAATAATAGGAACTACATATATAAAAAGAAATACATATATTGATCTGTCCCCAGTTCCTGCCAATATTTGGTCTTTGACTCTGGTTCCAGACACAGAGCTCCTAAAACCCTTGGAATTTCCTGGATGATAGGAGTATCTTTTGTTCTAATGAGGTGACTCTCAATGGGCTTCTGGATGGAGGCTTGGTCACCAGAAAGACCAAGCCATGATTAGAAGCTTGGAAATTTCAGCACCATACCCCAAAGAGGGAAGAGAGACTGGAAACCAAATTAATAATTAATCATGCCTACATGATGAATTCTCCATAAAAATTCTAAAAGTATGGGCTTTGGAAAACTTCCAGTTTGCACATGTACATGCCAGGAGAGTGGTGTACCCCAATTCCAAAAGAAGAGAAGCTCCTGCACTTGAGACCCTTCCTTGCCCTATGTATATCTTCCTGTGATTGTTCAGCTGTATCCTTTATCAATCATATCATTTATCATGTAATAAACTGGTCAATGTGTTTCCCTAAGTTCTGTGAGCTGTTCTGGCAAATTATTGCACTCATGAGGGGTCATGGGAACCCCAATGTATAGCCAGTCAGTCAGAAATACTGGGGCAACCTAGGACTGGTGATTGGCATCTGAAGTGGGAGCAGTCTTGGACTGGGCCCTTAACTTGTGGAATCAGATGCTAACTTCAGGTAGACAGTGTCAGAATTGAATTGATTTGTAGGACACCCAGGTAATGTTGGAGAATTGACTGTTGTGGGACTAAACCCACACATCTAGTGTCAGAAGTGCTGTGAGTATGGCAGTAGTGTGAGAGTAAAGGAACACAGTGTATCATATACACAGACCTACACTTCTGCCCCAAATATCAAATTATGATCTTACCTGCATAGTTTGGAAGGAAAAATCTTCTTGTAAGAACTTCTTGATGTGAGGAACCACACCTTTTGGTAGAGTATTAATTGCATTCAGCAACTTCTTCACTTCTAATAGCAGGTTAACAGGGACAAGATCAGTAGGTATGTTCTTTTCCTGTTTGTCCTAGAAGACATTATTAAAAATTTACACAATTATACATGTTCTAATTTACTCTAATATGAAAACCAGATAAAGTATTTGTTCCTTTACATGCTATATGTAGACTCTGACAGACTACAATAAGAATAAAACATTCTCTCTGCTCTCAAGGAACTTACAACATAGCTGAAAGTTGAAGACTAAAACTCAAGAAGCTTTAATCTAAGGAAGGCCATAATAAATGAATTTAAAAGTTATAAACAAAGTATAGATTCTAAGATGGGAATAATTATATCTTTTTTTAATGGTGGTGGGATGGGAAACATGAATGATTTTAGGCTTAAATGTGAGTTAAGCCTTAAAAAATGGTTGCCCTTGAGAAAAACACAACATGTACTGAATTGGTCCATTTAAGGCATAAAAAATGCTAAGTTTAAAATATTAAATAGACTATTCTACAAAATAATATGAAAACTATATCCAACAGTGCTTTTTACATTATGTGACTAATGCTTCAGCTACTAAACACAGCAATTTGAAAATGAATAGTTATAATACTTTAAATTATAAATAAATTAGTATAATATAATGATTCTACATATAATCTCAATTCAATCAGATCCGAATAAATAGTAAAAATCTTGGGACTTCAGGAACTTATCCTACAGACTTAATAAGCTGTAGTTAATGGTTAACTGATAGCTATATAGTCAAGTCTTGCTGGATTTTCTATTAACATTAATTGTGAGGAACAAATGGGCAATAGAAATGAATAAAGATCCTGGAACAGATGGATGATGGCCTTCAAACCTTAACAAGATACCGCAGTCTTTACACCCTGCTGAAACTTTGGGAATATGAATATGTAACCACTGACCTCTGTATATGAGAACAGACAGGTTATTACTGCAGAGGCCATGTAGAGTCACTGAAAACACAAAATAGTCACTGGTGTGTGGTGACTGTGACTGCCTGGTTTCTAACAGACCTGGAACTACCCAGGAAAGTAACTAGGAACCAATAAGGTCCACAGCAGGACTACTACTCTTCCTCTTCCTCCTCCTCTCCACATCTGGTTTTGAGCCTTAAATTGAGATTCCTTCATTCCCAACAACACCCAACAAAGACATCTTACATTTTATGGTACTTCATTATATTTACATCCAAAAATGTAGGAAATGTTAACAGTTTGCTAAATCTCAGTAAAGAGTACGTAAGTGTTCATTGTACTAGTCTTACAACTTTTCTGTAGGTTTGAAATTTTTCAAAAAGTTAAAAAAAAAAAAAAAGCTTCTAAAAAATAACCAAACAAACCTTTATAAAGAATGACCATTGTTGCACTGTTGGTGGGAATGTAAATTGATACAGCCACTATGGAGAACAGTATGGAGTTTCCTTAGAAAACTAAAAATAGCACTACCATACAACCCAGCAATCCCACTACTGGGCATATACGTGACTCTAAAAGAGTCACGTACCAAAATGTTCATTGCAGCTCTATTTACAATTGCCAGGACATGGAAACAACCTAAATGTCCATCAACAGATGAATGGATAAAGAAGATGTGGCACATATATACAATGGACTATTACTCAGGCATAAAAATAAATGAAATTGAGTTATTTGTAGTGAGGTGGATGGACGTAGAGACTGTCATACAGAGTGAAGTAAGTCAGAAAGAGAAAAACAAATACTGTATGCTAACACATATATATGGAATCTAAAAGAAAAAAAAAAGATTCTGAAGACCCTAGGGGCAGGACAGGTATAAAGATGCAGACGTAGAGAATGGACTTGAGGACACCAGGAGGGGGAAGGGTAAGCTGTGACAAAGTGAGAGAGTGACATGGACACATATACACTACCAAATGTAAAATAGATAGCTAGTGGGAAGCAGCTGCATAGCACAGGGAGATCAGCTCGGTGCTTTCTGACCACCTAGAGGTGTGGGATGGGGGGATGGGAGGGAGACACAAGAGGAGGAGATATGGGGATATATGTATATGTATAGCTGATTCACTTTGTTATAAAGCAGAAACTAACACACCATTGTAAAGTAATTATACTCCAATAAAGATGTTAAAAAAAAAAAAAAGAATGACCATTGTCAATAGTGCATATATTTCAAACTAAAGGCCAATTCTGTAATCAAAAGTCATGGCAGAATCATCTAACACTAATTACCAAATTGATACACAAGTAAGATTGTGGCACGAATAAAATTTTTTTCAACAGGAAATACTATAAGCTTCATGTTTGTTAAATAATCTTATTATAAATACAATTTTAATTTTTAAGTTAGTTGTCAAAATATTTGATGCTCAATCCATTTTTGCAAAATAGATTTAGCATCTAAGCCAAATTCAGGTTAAAGTTTCCACCTCCTTTCCCTCTGTATTCCGAAATCTGTATCTAGAAATGGCTTTTCTGGATCCAATCCCCCCTGGTCCAAGTGTACATACTGCACATATTGTATTTCATCTGCAAAAGTTTTTACACTGATAACCTCATGCAGGTGAGTACTATGGTTTTTTACGTTTATCCATTTTTCTCCTCCTAAGTTACTGAATAACCTTTTTTTTTTTTTTTTTTTTTTTTTTTGCGGTACGCGGGCCTCTCACTGTTGTAGCCTCTCCCGCTGAGGAGCACAGGCTCCGGACGCGCAGGCTCAGCGGCCATGGCTCACGGGCCCAGCTGGGGCACGAACCCGTGTCCCCTGCATCGGCAATCGGGCTCTCAACAACTGCACCACCAGGGAAGCCCTGAATAACCTTTATTAACAAATGGACATCAATCATTATATAAAACTATGTGGAAAGTAAAAATTACACTAACAAGAATCTAACAAATACCTCTCATCCATCCTTCACTAAACATAAATACATGTGATATTCACAAACATGTGTCTGTATTTTTTAATCTACCATAAAGTATATTGTCACTGGCAATAAAAGCTTTATATTAGTGTATAATTCAGTTATTCATTTAGAATTGGAGGTTCTGACAGTAAAAATGATAAAAACAGGAAAAGAAATAACTTCAGAAACACCTCAATGAAATGTCTTACTAAATAAAATTCTGTGTATGCTTTATTTCTATGTGTATAGTGTTCATTTTGTTTGAATTTTGCTTTTAAAAGACAAATAAGAGATTTCTTACAATTGATTGTGGGATGTTTCTGGGAAAGTCAATTCAATTTCTGGGCAAGTCAATTCAATTATCTACTAATTTTAACTTACAGTTAGGATTGGTGTTTAGAATAACTTTGAGACACAAATATCGATTATCAAAGAAAGATTTAGTGATGACCACTAGGGTAGGAAAATTTTTAGCAGATAATTAAATTGATTAGATTTAGCATTCTATTCTCATACAGCATTAGTTAATTGACTACATTGTCTCTTACCAGTTGATCAGTTGATTTTTCTACCTTATTCTTGGTTTCCTCCTTAGCCTGTTCCTCCACAGGAAGATCCCTATTTTAAATGAAAAAGCATTATATTTAGAGCATCTCCTTACAAAGAACACAATTAAATTGTAATAGTAAAAAATCTGACATGTGAATTTTTGCCTGAAAGTTTCAGAAGTGTAAACAATATGTGCCAAAGACTAGTAATAGTGGTAGATGCCATATCTCTTTAGGAACTCAAGTTAAAGAAATTATGCCATGTCCTTACTGGATAGTGGCAGAGAGAATACAAAGCTGATGTAAAAAATTTTTCATCTTTAACAAACACACAAGAGACCAAAATAATGGGAAATAATAACTTTATAGCACTGTTTCTCAATGTAAAGAAAAAAAGGTTGAAAAGGTTGATGTTTTGATGTGTGTGTGTGTGTGTGTGTGTGTGTGTGTGTGTGTGTGTGTGTGTGTGTTTATGAAAATAATTGAGGTCTGGAAAGGATCTATCTTACAGAGATCTTTTTTTATTTTCAGTTTCCTGGCATTGCAATTGTCCAGTTTTGCAAAATGGCTTTTAAAATTGAGGCAGAATATCATATTTAGAAATTATTAACTATTTTTATAAAAAGGAATAACTTGACAAGTTTTGCTTTTGACATGGGCTTGAAATGTGAACAGATGCAGTATTATTTACTGAAATGAAAAATTTATTTATAAAATTGCTTTTGCCTATACACAGCACCATGACACAGTATTCATAATATAAGAACCATAACATAGGGCCATATAAGATTTGCATAATTTTCTTAATCCTATAGACTAGCAGAGATAAAACTGAGGTGAGAAACTTATGTCAATTGATTGACTTATTCAGAATTGTACTTTGTAAATATTATCCTATTTTACTTCATATTTATGTACTCATTTGACAGACAATCATTTATCATCTACTATGTGCTGATTTTGTCAGGGGAAACTGAGACAGATAAACAATACAGTATTGTCCACACAGTGAAAGTTTCAACAAAAGGTGATTTTTACACACAAACAATATTTCACAGTATGAGTCTCAGTGCTCTTTAAAATGTCATGGTAAAGAGAAACCTGTGAACTGTTTTTTCCTACACTTCTAAGCCCCACTCCAAAAAGGAACAAAAGGAACTGTATTATCAAGGAATGAAAAATACTGCAGCAGTATTCTGAAGCCTCTCCATGTTTAAGAGTACAAAAGGTATGCAAAATGGATACTCTACTTGCTAACTCCATTTCATGATAATTCACTCCTTAACCCAGTAGTTCTCAGTCCCAGATGCATATTAAAATCACCTGTGAAGCTCTGGAAATATCCAGATGTCCAAACTCTACTTCAGAGTTTCTTAATCAAACGTATAGAACATGAGCTTCTATATTTTCCATAGGTTCCATAACAAATTTTGATATGAAAACTTAACTCATCTGTACTGCCTCCCCAACACTGAAATTGCTCCAGTAAAAGTTGCTAATGAAATCGTATTTGCTATTACATTAACTTTGTCTTAGCTCTTCATTTTACCTAGCTTTTCTGCATTACTTAACATTATCCATCATATACTCCACCCCTCCTTGAAAACCACATCCTTCACTGCTATTGGTTCTTCTAGCCCCTCCAGCTGTCCACTTCTCAGTTTGTACCACTGGCTATCTCTCTTCCTTTCATTCACCTTATTCATCTATTATTTTAATAATATTTAATATAGAACTGCTTACATTAACACTATCAAACCATGCTCCCCATGTATTAGAACAGGAAGGTACATCAGGGGTCATATATGGCAGCTACTTTATTCTGTAGATGGGTAAATTAATGCCCAGACAGGTCATACACTAGAAAGCAGCAAAGCTAAAACTAAGTGCAAGACTAGTATTTTTCTTTTGCTATTCTGCTACTTTTACCACCTGTGTACTTTATTCTGCTGCTGGGAGAAGCTGAAATTTTGGTATAACAATATACCTGAAATATTGAATATATATACAGTATACAGTAATATTCCATTTTTAGCCCTCTTTTTTCTTAGTACATTTTCTACTTAAATCAATCTCATGTATGCCCATGAATAAACACTCTCAGATAGGATTCAGGTCCTTCTTATTGAACTACCTTACCTTCAAGTCTCTAGCCCAATACCTGACATAAAGTAGGCACTCAAATATTTATTGAATGAATAAATATAAAAACAAATAAATGAGCAAACTTCCATGAACTCATATAGCACCCCATTCTAATGATTCACAAATCTATTTCTGCAGACTTAATCATTCTTTGATGCTACAGCTACACATTTCCTTCCACCTACTCGACAATCTCCATAAGAATATCTTAGCGACAACTCAGTCTGGCTCATGTCCAAAGCTGAACTCATTATCTGTCCTCTCTTACTTTCTCAACACACATTAAACCTGTCTCCTTTTGTGATCTTCATATTAGCTAATGTTACATATTTCCTTCTGGGCATTAGAAACTTTCAAACCAACTCTACTACTCTTTTGCCCCTTTTCTCATATTTAAGTAGTCAAAGAATTCTGTTGATTCTAGTTCTATAAATTTTTCCTCTCTTGCTATTTACTATTCCTATCATACAAGCCTTCATTAACTACTTCCTGAGCTATTACAATTGTCATATCCTGTCATCCTTCCCACTATCAACAGAGGTAGTCTTCCCAAATTACAGTGTAAAATTTCATTTCTCTTCTTCAAATGTCAATGGCTCTGCACAAAATAAAGCTAAACTCCTTAGCAGGAGTCAAAATCCTCCCCAAGAATTTATCTTAAATACTTTTTCTTGCTGTTTCCTCAGCCAAATGACCTCCCATCTGCTCTGTTTCTACACCCATCAAAAGCCACCTTTATCCTTTAAAGTTCAGTTCAAATGTCACCTTGTGGAAATCCACTGAACCCCACTCAATAATTATTGTTCCTTTCTATATAGCCACAGCATTTCTACTATAACACTTATGCATGCATTTTGCCTAAAGATAAAATAACTTTTTATATATCTTCCTACTATATTATAATTATCTCTCAGTACATACATTTTGTCTTTGTCTTTATTCCCTAAGTACCATGGAGGTAAGTAAATACTTGTAAAACAACACATTGCTTATTATATGAGATAGTGAAAGGTGGCAAGGAGATCTCCAATACTAACCTGCTCTTTAGTATTATATGGGAGCGGTACAAGCAGGCTGAACTTTCCCTAATTTGAGGGGACAAATTGACATTTAGCCTAGGCCCAGTTAAACCACTCAGTAGTCTTCTGTGTTATGCTTAGGTTACCTTCTATAAAATGGGAATAATAATAGTATCCACCTCACTGAGTTGTTATGAAGTTTATATAAGTTAATGTTTGTAAAAGCATTTAAAACAATGCCTGGCAAAAGGTAAATCTATGTAAGTGCTTGTTAAATGATAAATAAAACAATACTTTGTTGAGAATGGCCCAGGTGTGGCAAACTATGGTACAACTTTCAATTCTTAGCTATTTAGCCAGGGTGTGGTCCTTAGAGAAATGTTCTAAAATTAGATTTTACCCAGTTTACATCCCCCACTAATCAAAATTGCTAAATTGTCTTGAAACATAAGGGTATCTCATTCACACTAGCTTCCCAAAGCTATGTGAAAAAGACCAATGTCATGTCTTCAAAATGCAACAGCTGCAGTTGGTTTTTTGTCAACCCATCCCTTACCTCACAAAAAATTCTTCTGGTAGAGAATCCATGCTGCACAATATTCTCTTGCAAGTCTTATTCCAAAGCTTGCAGACTGACTTTTACGACTGCTGTTTAAAGCTGTAAGGAAAGTAATACTTTTAGTGGGAAGGTAGAAGGATTCCATTCTTTCTTCCCACTATCTAAATAGTACATAATCATTAAAGAAAATTTTAAAACTGCTATAAAACAAAAATCACAGTTTCATCATCCAAACATAAATCACTGCCTATATTTTAATATACTTAATTTTTTCCAAGCATAGGTATATCTTACCAATTTGTAATCATATTGAATAGGGAATACTCTACCTTTTTCACCACTGAACACTATATCAAAAGCATCTTTCATGTTATTTTATACTCCTAGTAAACATTCTCAATGGCTACATAACAATTGGTTGACTGGGGCTTCCTTGCCCATTTCCTTACAGGTGGACATTAAGATTATTTCCCATTTTTTTCATTATAAATTAGTATTGTGATAAACTCCACTGCATATGAAGGATTTTCTATATTTATGATTAATTCCTTACAGTAAATTATCAGAAATAGAATTCCTAGGTCAAAAGACACAAATATTTTAGGCCTCTAGGTGCATATTGCTAAATGGCTTCCCAAATAGTTTGTAATAATGTATTTCTCAGAGGTATAAGAAGTTTCTCTTTAACACAATCTTGATAGCACTCATTGTTTTATTTTCTTTTAGTCTAAAAATAACATTTAGCTACTTTTCCCAAAAACTGTATGATTCTCTATCTCCATTAATAAGAGAGGTGGGATATAAAGAACTCTTGCATATTTTCTAGTTCAGATATCAATGGATGTTGTGGATATTTCCTGAAGGAAAAAAGAAAATACTGAGGCAAAATAAATGAAAACAAAAGAGGAATAGTGTATTATTAGCATATCTATTTATTTATATTCCTCTCTATTTAACTACCCTAAGACCAATTCTTCTAAAATTAGTCCCATTTGATCTCTTTTGCTGAGAGTTCAAGCCTCCAAACTCCACTGCCCTCTGTTAGGCTGACTTCCCTTTCTGATCCCACTGTACATAAGCCCAGGAAGTGTTAGAGTGAAAGTAGGTAAAACTATTGCTTGGTGCTCTGGGGCAAAGAAAGAAATGATGAGAAAATAGAAAAGAAAGTGGCAGCAATAGCATAAATAAAACAGACTTAGAGTGCCTTGCTGCCAAGCACAAGACTGGATAAAGCTATCATTTGTTGCCTCTAGACTGCTTATTTATTTCAGTAACTGGGTAGCCAGTTTCTCTAATAGCATATTAATATACACCCATAAATTAGATTGATAGAGCTTTTGGAGGCCCATTACTAAAAGGCAATTCAGGAGAGGTAATTCTTAAATCAAGAAAATATCTTCCACAAGATCATTTGTAAGTCACCTGTTAAGAATTCAGATTGTATTTACTCAAAGGAACATTGTTTTAAATGAGGCTGAGTCTCGCAAAATATCAGAAAAAGCCAACAACACATGGAGGGGAAGAAAGAACTGTAGGACCTGAACCATCCTAAGCCTTGAGGGTTGAGTATCCTATCATTAAACTTATGGGGAGGGGATAACTCAGTCCCTGGTGTAAGGGCTAAAAGAAGTCCTGAGGGGATCATCTGAAAAACAAGTATTCCTAATCATGATACTAGCTATTTTCTGTATTTGACTCACATCATTTCTCAGTTACACAGAAACGCTGGAGAAACAAGGGTAATTTTCCAACAATTCAATGTTAGCTGATACTTCTTAATCAAAACACAAGTGCAAAGATTCACACACACAGACTCACACTAAATTCCTTCATTTAAAATGGAGCTTTCTAACACCTCTTAGTTTCTTGCCCATCCCTAATAAAACAATTCTTGCTGTCAGTATGAATATAATTCACCTATTCAGAATCTAGTTCTGTACATTATTTTGTACTTAGTCTTATTTTTAAAACTCAGTATACAAAGTCATATGCCTATTAAAATTTGCATTCTCTTCAAATACTGTTGAAATATACAACCTAGAGCCCATAATGAAGCAGAGAGAGGTTGGACGAACCTTGTTATTCTTTCACACTAAATCAGATCTTTCTTTAATAAAGCTGTACAGAAAAGGACATGGCTTTGAGAATTGTAGGATTGTGATCAAACTTTTTCTTTTATGGTTTCCTTAACGTCCCTGGTTATTTTAATAAAAAGTAACAGGCATTATTTCATAGCCAGAGCATACAAACGTGTGCCTTTTCTAGACAAAACAATCCTCTCGTTTTCAGACTTTAAAAGCTCAGACATGGATAATTCCCCTTCTAATAAGATCTCCTTCAGTTAGTAGCTGTTTGCACAGACCACAGTGAGGCTGAAGAGAAAGGAGGAAAATGCTCTGGCAACAAGGCAGAGAGGATGGAAGGCCTCTGCTAGGCTATTCAGTGTTCAGCTTGAAAAAGAAAAAGATATAAAATTAATTAATCAATAAATCAGAAGGTATTTGGATCCTGAATTAAGAGTTAAGAAAGGCTAATGGTTTTCTTTTTCAGCCTGCTTTAAAATACAACCTGATGTGAATCTCTGTGATGAAAAGTTTTCCAGGAGAGGATCATCAATCCCATCATTTCCCAGAATCTGAGCTGATATGTGTGGCAAGCCCTACAGGCAACAGCGGCAGCAGTAGCACTTTACAGCCTGTTGGGAACGAAGGTGTAAGTGCCTAGCAACAGAAATGAAGTAGCCATCCTGAAACATTACCACTGTACTTCTGAAATAATCCGAAGCCCTTACCATTCTAGAAGAGGCTGAAGGAAACTTTTAAAATCAGTGTTAACATGGGAGAAATGGTGAGTCCAGCTTCCCCTGGTGTATTCATTTCAATAGACTTTCCCTGTCATCAAGAAACTTAACATTTACTCTGCCTTCCTGGAATTGAGAAACAAGCTCTTCCACAGGAACTATTCAGGTTCTGGCTGGTTGATCATAGGGCAAGTTAAAGTTCGGTGTCAATTTACAGCACACTTTTATCCATCAACCAAAATGATTTTATCTGCAGGCTGTTTTACTGGTTGAAAAAATAAGGTATTGCCATCCATTTCTTGAAACAGTAAAATACCTTTCTTACTGCTCCCTCTATCTGAACTTCCAGTTACTTTTCCTCTTACCTACTGAAATTATAATAGCTTTTTTTAAATTGTAAAGGCTTTTCTTTCCCTACTTTTAAAGCTGTGCATATTCACATCAAAGTAGGCACAGCTCTTGTTTATAATTTTTCAATCATTCCTTTAAACATTTACCTTGTAGCACTCCTGTCACCTCCCTAAACTGTAAATTATATAAGTACATTGCCTTTAAATCCACTCAAATGATCATCTTAAGTCACCTGACCAAGTTAGAGGCTCTAATTGGCCAACAAGGTTACATTGCAATGTGTGGGTGATGTTCCACGGTCCCATGAATTTGCTACCCTTGTCAGCTCTGGCACTTACAGATCACACAATGCCAGGTGGGAAAAGTGAAAAATACCAGTGTAAAAAACAGTAAAAATAAAGTTCGCTTTTCTCAATGCTACTAGCTTGAAAACAAAATAATATACTTGGTATTTTTCAGGACAGGAGTCCAATTATTGAGAACTTTCCTTATGCCAACTAAATCAGGATTTCTTGGCACTACTGACGTTTGGGCTGGATAAATCTTGGTTACGCGAAGTTACCCTATGCATTTTTAGGATGTTTAGCAACATCCCTAGCTATCCAGTAGATGACAGTAGCAACTATCTCCCATCTCTCAGCCCCACTGTGACAACCAAAAATGTCTCCAAACGCTGCCAAATGTCCTCTAGGGGGCAAAATTCCCCACAGTTGAGTACCTAACTAAATGAACAAGTTAAAATGAAAGGTTAATTAAATGAACATATAACAGATTGTTTTCAGCAATAAAAATAGGACCATCCTGTTATTAGGTATCATATATTATATAAACACAACAAATCATTTGTCTGCAAGAAAGAAAAATGACAAAGTATCTCATTTAGTTTCCAACAATGTCAGAAGTAGAGGATGCATAGAATTGGTAGTTAAGAGCACAGACATTAGAGCCAGTCTGCAAGGGTATGTAAGTCAGCTTCGACACATACTAGCCATGCAACCTTGTGTGGAATTAACATCTCAGTTTCCTCATCTGAAAAATGGGGATAAAGATGATCCATGCTTCACAGGGTTGTCATGAAGAGTAAATGTTTAAAACATGTAATTGAACAGTACCTGGCACATAGTAAGGACTATGTAAGTGTTCCTATCATCACCTTCATTTAATTTTGTTTAAATTTGTGGCGAAATTAGTTCACTTTTCTTACAATTCTCTACCTTAGAGAAAAGCTATTGTATGAAAAGGAATGGTAATAATGAGACTTAAGAATTGGGACAAAAACATTTTTCAAATATATCCCATATGGTACAAATGGCAGCTTAGTTTGCATATGTTTGGCACTTTGCATTTTTCACATCAGCACATATTCATCTGCCATATTCTTTAAACTGCATAATATGCTGTTGTTAAAAATGTGTCATTTTACCAGACCACTATTGATAAATACATCATGTCCAGTTTGTGTTTGTTTGTGGGTTTGTTTTTTTGCTATGATAAACAATGCTGCAATAAACAATCTTGAACATGCAACTTGGTAAAATTTTAAAAGCTATTTTAAAAGCTGAATTTACTATTTCAGCACTGAATTAAATGTACTCCAGAAGTTCATGGGTCTGTTAATACAGCAAACCCTGATAATGCTAGTTATCGCTTCTGCTAGATTTTACCAAAAGAATTCCAAAACACTCCTTAAAGTTGAGATGTGAGATGTTTTAGCCACATATGAGAAGTACAGTAACCAGTTCAAGGCTGAAAAAAATATGAAGAGGACATTTTCTAGGAATAACTCAAGACATTTTGATGGGAGTTCCTTAAAACCAAACTTTTAACCATTACTGATCTGACTATATCTGCTAGCCAAGCAGCAACAGCCATTCTTCGTGGCGTTAAAGGAGTAAAGCAGGTGTTCTATGGCTCTAGCACTCTCAGTCTATTTCTCACATGTTAGATAGATGCAGGTAAACAAGAAGGGCTAGGGCCATCAGGTTAAACTCAAAGAAGAACAGGTTGAGGTTGTACCATTAGTTTATCAGCTGTGTGAAGAATAGGCGAAAATATACTGATTATTTCATTTTCTAATTTTCCATTAATTTTTTCCATTTTCTATTTGTTTAGGTTCTTGGCAAAGCCTCAAAATGAACATACCTAGGCAAGGGAGGCCAAAACACTATTTTCCCACAAGGAAAAAATACATAGTTTGCTTAAGTAAACTCCAGGACTGAGAGACAATGGTTGGAAAATCTTTGCAAAAGTTATCAGAAACCAAAGATATTTTCTGCCCCCAAGTATCAGGGTACTCACTGTCCATCTCAGCTCTTGCCATTTAGCAAAGATCATTGTTAGCATTATCTGGCAGTTTATACCAGGAAGCAAGAAACTTGCAATGCATACCCAATGCCCCATATTTATAAATCTGCCAATATAGGGAACATCCTTGCCAAAATTAGCATCTTGTCTGAAGCAGGTATTCGATTATCTTCAGATCTATTCAGTCACTATTCCTTGACTTACACAAGCAAATCTACAGAATATATACATTAATTTGTTACAAATATATGGAATGTATTGTACCTACAAATATATGCACAGGTTAGAATTTACCTGAAAAAAAAAATCCAAACATTAAACTACCCATCAGTTCAGGTTATTTACAGATAGCACTGCCAAAACCATGCTGTATAAAAATGTAGCTTGGACTGTTAGAAGGACCATATGTTACCCCTAAGCAAATTCTCCAAAAGTGGAATATTTTCAGTAATTTAAAAATTTTATGGAGCTTCCCTGGTGGTGCAGTGGTTGAGAGTCCGCCTGCCAATGCAGGGGACACAGGTTCGTGCCCTGGTTGGGAAGATCCCACGTGCCGCGGAGCAGCTAGGCCCCTGAGCCATGGCCGCTGAGCCTGCGCGTCCGGAGCCTGTGCTCAGCAATGTGAGAGGCCCGCGTACCACACACACACACAAAAAATTATGTTGTCATAACAGTTGTTAGACAATAATGGGAAAAAAAGGAAACAAGACAGAATGTAAAGACATGACACATGGAGATGATAATCAAGAATGGAATGGAGAATACAATATGTACTTGACCCTCCACCCAAATCCAACTTGATTCTCTGTCAAGGTTAAAGATTTTGGAGAAGTCCCCAATTTTTTGGATCACATACTTCTAAAGCAGTAAATTCTGAAGATAAATTAATACACTGAAAATATATGAATAGCAATTCATTTATACTACTCATGCTATTGTAGCTACTACTATAAAATTTAAAAGAATGAGATTAAAATAAGCAAAAAGAAAAGTTCTAATATTTGTTCCCACACCCGAATAGTCAGTTTCACATATCTCAGGTGTGCATATTCTACTTTGTGGACAGCCCTGTCTCAGAAAATGACTTCACATTTTAATTCAGGAAACAGATATATACCCATTTCATGAACTTGATAATATCTATTTCCTAAAAGACTAGAAATTTTAAAATGAGATATGCAAAGGGCCCTGCTCTGCACAGAGGAGGCTTTCAACAAATACTAGTTATAGTTAAAAATGATTACCATACCTTAACTTAAAATAAAAGTATGTCATTTTCATCTTTACTTATCTGTAAAATTAGATTCAGAAACAATGTATAGTACCTTTTTTTTAAAAAAAGGAAAACTTCTGATTTGGGGATATGAATTAGATGTGAAAATGTGGGATAAAACATTTACCCAAATTGTCTAAACCTTGTATTCTAAATCTAGAGTTGAAGTCTGTGAAATGTACATTAAAAAAATCAGGAACTGTCTGAAAAGTAAGAAAGTTAATTTCATGGTTTGGCAAATTAGCTTAATCATAATACTTGATAGTTGGGAGAGAAAACAGGAAGAAGAATTACAAAGGGAGAATAATTTTGGTTTATTTAGGTTTTCTGGCTTTGTGATGAAGGTTAACATTTCTGAAAATTAAGAGTTGACATTAACTGTACAGACTGTTTCCTGGCTCTGTATAAAGGGTAAAATCAATTTAATATTAGTACAAATTTGAATTGTTTTAACCAAAGTGGGGACACAGTATCCAAATGACCCCATGCCTAGACCTCTGCCAATTTTCTACCACTGATTTCTGTGTGTTGAATCTTTGGAACCTGGGCCAATGAAATTTCCGTTCTGCTGTTTATGCCTATTGTATAACCTCTTAGTTTTAGATTTGGCCTCATGCCCTCACTAGCATGGAATTCCCAGAATCAGGAAAAAGTTTTTTTTTCTAAATCCCTTGCTACTTCCCCAGTGCCTAGTACCTGGAGTACTTTAAGCATGCAATATTAATTTAAAGAATGAAGCCACCCATCCTTCTGCATAGTTCAAGGCCTCTGAAGGCAGAAGTAAAGAGTGAACCTGTATGTAGATTAAGACTTGCTTCTTTATCCACCTAGAGTCTTCTTTTAGAAGTCAAAAGCAGCCCAGATGCTGCAGCTAAGATGGATCCCTACAGACAACCATGGGGTCAAGATAGGTCGCCTGTCCTCCGGCAACTACTTTTCAGTGTTTTTTGTTGGTTCTTCACATCTCTCCAATCTCTTAAATACTTAAGTACTTTGGGGTTCAGTCTTTTCTATCCTACTCAACCTATATCATTTAGTCTCCAGGCTTTAAATTTTTATCTCTGGCCTTGACCTCTCCCTTAACTACAAATAATATATTCAACAGCCCAATCAATAGCTCCCAATGTCTAGTAGACACGTTGTCATAACTGAAATTGAGCTCAAGATATCTCCCCTTCCCCACAAAACAGCTAAAGGAGAGAGCTACCCAGCCAAGTCATGCCTTGATCAGACTAACTGCACTCAACCCACAGACCAAGAGATAAATGTTCATGGTTTTAACCACTGAGTTTTGAGGTGATTTGTTGTGCAGTAAATACTGATCAATACTCCACCCTAACTAAAATTGCAATTCTCCACCCTGACTCTGGTATTTCCTATCCCCCTTCCCTGTTTTTTCCTATACTGCACTTATTACTAACGTTAATATATTTTACTTATATCTTTTCTTTTTTTGCTATATCTCCCATTAAAATAAAAGCTCTACTTCGGTAGACATTTTTGTCTATTTGATTCACTGCTATACCCCCAGAACCTAGAAATGTACATGCCACTCAAGCCAGCATTAAATATATGGTGAGTAAATGAATTAACAAGAGCTCTGTGTTCACAACTCTGATATAATTCCCTTAGTATAATATTCAGTATTCTACAAACTCTGCACATTCATCAAATATACAGTTCATGACACATACAGTTCATGATACATACAGTTCATGAATCATACGGTATGATTCATCTAATATGACTTAAACCCTGGTCATGAGACATTAAAAAATTCCATTTTACTATTTAGCATTGAAGATATGCTCTTTTTAAGTTTTTCCAGAAGAAATAAAGGAGCTTCCCAGCCCTTGAGTTGTAAGGTCCTAAGCAAATTTTGCTTAACTCCCTTAAATGTGTTTCCTGAACTATAAATTAGGAAAAATGCCTACATCAAATACAAAGGACAGGAATAAAAATGTACAAAGAAGAGGGATTTCATGCCACCCCTTGATGAAGGAATTGGATACTTAATATTTTGCCTTAATAAAATATTATGTGTTCCTACAGCATTCTATTTCTCTTGAAAAGCACTTATTCTGGTTTGCTACTTTCCCAACAGACTCTAAGATCTTTGAAAAATAACTAGCATTCAGTGAATATTTGATAAATGAATGAATATTAGCATTTTAAAAATATTTATCAGAATGATTAAAATAATTAAACTTTTTTTAACTACAATGCAGATGTTCACTTTAGCTACTGTCTTTTTAAATTTTTCTGGCATGAGTAAACTTTAATAAAAAATATAGTATGGAAATATACTAAGCCTTCAACTTTTAAAAAATTATAAAAAGAACAAATAAAAGAAAAATGTATTTATATGGATGAAATTTTTAAAGATAAAAGTAAAATTAGTGATTCTGAAGAAAAAAAATATTAATAAAACCAAAGTTCTTCTTGAAAAGTTGAATAAAATAGACAAACCCCTGGAAAGCCCCACTAAGAAAACAGATAATATTATAATGAAAATGTAAATTCAAATCTACAAAGAAGAGATTAAGCGAATTATTGTATACTGATGTAACTTTACATCAATAAATTTTCAAATTTAGAGAAACAGTTGGTATGCTAAAAATTTTTATTTCCAAATCTAACACAAGAAAAGATAGAAAAAATTATCAGATCAATAACCATATTACAAATTCAAATATTTTCTAAAGATCTACCACTAAATAAGCTATCAAGCTTGATTTTATAGGCCAGTTGTACATAATCTACAAGGATCAAATGATTCTATTTGATTCTCATTATTCTACAGCATAGAAAAAAAGATGGAAAATTTCCAATTCATTTTTCAAAAGTAACATACAATCCAAATTCCAAAAGAGAGAATAAAGAAAAATTATTTTAAATTCTCCTAAACGTAAATATAAAATCCTGAATAAAATATCTGCAGCATAGCAAATATAAGGTTTGCTACTACTTCTTGTGTGACCTTGGGCAAATTACTTCACCTTGCTCTCAGTTTTTTCCATCTGTAAAATGAAGATCGTAATAGTACCTAAAACATGACATTACAACGATTAAACAGCTAAGTTCTTAGAACAGTGCTTGGCACATGGCAAAAGCTCAATATGTGTTAGCTATTATTATCCTAAAAATAAAATCAATATAATCCACTGCATTATCATTTTAAAGGGAAAAATAAGATATATAAACATTTAATAATTTTTTTAGCAGACATTGCGGCAAATCTTTAAATAAAACTGGTATAAAGGGCAATCGCCAAAACATTTTAAAGAATATTTATCTCTTGCCAATAGCACAAATTATAGTAAGTGTTAAAATACTGGTCATTCCCATTCAATTAAGTAATAAGACTACGATGTTCAATATCATTATGATTATTCCATACTTTAAAGATTACACTAATGAAATAAAGTATGACAACAAATATTGGAAGGGATGAAATTATTTGCAGATGATATATACTTCGGAAATCTAAGAGAGGAAGCAAAACTGAATCAATAAGGAATTTTAGTCAGTAGGCTGGATAAAAGATATACCAAAATCAGTTTCTCTTTTAACAGTAGCAAAACAAATAAAAAATTTATAGGAGAAAAAGAGAACCCACTCACAGTAACAAAAATTATATAATACCCAGGAATAAATTTAATGAGAACGGTACAAGACTATATGATAAGCTATATTAAATTTCATTGAACATAAAATACAACTGAATACTTTATACTGACTACCTCAGCAGTTTCTATATCTTCTCTATCACCCAATCTGGAAACTTGGAATCCCTTCTAGTTTCATCCCTCTCCTCACTCTTCACATTTGAAATCATTCACTAAGTCCTGCCTATTTCACCTCATATATTTCTCAAATTTGTCATCTTTTTGCTATCTCCACTTCAATTATCTTGGCTATCCTTTGGAAAGATTCCAGTAAATTAAACATTCTCCCTACTTCTGGTCTTGTCCTCCTCAGAATCATAGCCTGTCTAGCTACCAGGGTAATCAATCTAAAACACAAACCTAACTAGATTAGGCCCCAGTTTAAAACCAGAGATCACCACTGAATTCAGGATGGAGTCCAAGCTCAAGGTTAATAAAGCCTTCAGTCACTTGGACCCAGCTTCATCTCATCCTCCTCCTTTCCCTGCTTTTTGGGTCTTAAAATATGGTTCTGTTTCTCATATTAGGATATGCAAGTATCTCCAACAAAAGATGCTTCTCCTTCTCACAGCTACCACAAGTGGTATATCCTACTAAATTTACATCAATTTTTGGTGAAGATTTTTTGAGAAAGACGTTATTTTACATTAAAATAAATATGGAAGAGATGAAAAATTTGTGACTGCTCAAGTTAAAACGCAAGATATCAAAGAAAGATGGCACAGCAAACAGCTTTGACCCTTTCCCTCAGGTCAAAATGGGGATAATCATTTGTCATTATTAGTGAAAAATCTGACACAGCCAAAATGCTATCACTGTATTTGCCAAGGAACTAAGATGTAACTAATACTTGCTGAGAACATAACTATGCCAGGCAACTGTTCTAAATTCTTCGTTGGTTAACTCATTTTATAATAACTTGACATGATTTTACCTCTACTACTCTCACACTTGCTTTCTACTCCAGCCATAGTGGGGTCCTTGCTGTTCCTTACACACATTCTCAGGCTCCCATTTCAAGGCCTTTGCCCTTGCTATTCTATCTAGAAATCGTTCCCCTTAGAGACCACAGGTCTTTTTCAACTCCTTGTAGTATTGATATTTCCTGCAACATTGTTTCCTCTATCCTGACCTCCCATTTCCCTTCCTTTTAACCATAACTCTAGAAGAATAATTCTCCATCTTTTTTCTCCATCTCGCTTTCTTTACTGTGCTTGTTATTTTTCTTTCCCCTGATAATTTCCCATTATCAGAAGGTAATGGTAGGATTTTTGTTCTATGCAAATAGGATTTCTACGTTATTCACTGAATCTAGTGCCTAGACCACTGCCTAGCACATTCTAGGCTCTAATTATTTACTGAAGGAGCAACTTTATGAAACAGATACTACTGTTAGTCAAATTTTACTTTATGAAGAGACTGATGCAGTGAGAATTTGCCTGTGATCCCACAGTAAAAGGTAGAGTTAGGATTTGTAAGCAGACAGCCTGGCTTCACTCTTTACCACAACTGCATGGTGCCTCTAATTTGTGTGGTGAATTCCATATGTACGATCTACTTAGTACATTTCCTTGATTAGACAGTTCCTTCCCAGCCGGTTCCCTGACTGGCAGATTTAGCGCAGTTTATACAGTCACTTGTTTACAGAATGAATAAATGCATAAATACATTAATTACCCAATGATGTACGCCTCAATTATTATTTTAAGCTTTCAGACTTAATTTTTAACTTTTTAATATAAAAATAATTCCTGCCTTTAAAAATACAGTAACGTAAAATAGACTTTCTTTGAATTGACAAAACATGATTTCTGACAAATGGTTTAATTAAAAGGACGTGTACCCTATTCTTAAAATTTTATCCAAACTGGCTTTTAAAGCTTCATTCAACATTAGCATACATTAAGCAAAAAGCTCCAGAACCAGCCTGACTCATTTCATTATATAGACATGCATAATATCATCTCTGATGAAAAACCGCGAACAGTGCCATTTCCTTAGACACCAAGATTTATAAAACAATCAACTA
Organism: Kogia breviceps; assembly: GCF_026419965.1. NCBI lineage: Eukaryota > Metazoa > Chordata > Mammalia > Artiodactyla > Physeteridae > Kogia > Kogia breviceps. The sequence goes on from NC_081314.1 coordinate 95,040,003, forward strand.
CGCCAGATAAAAACAGCACCTTCACTTACAAAAACTGACGCTAATCAGAACACCCTCCGAAGCAACACTTGGCCCAGGAGTCACCTGGACCAGCTTTCTCAAATAAGTTTGACAACCACTATCGTAAGGGCATGACTAACTTGCCACCGAATCCGAATGGCCATAGGTTTACTGAGAAACAAACATTCCTGGGTAGAAGGGGTGGACAAATGAGCGGTTTTAAAAAGAGGCCCCTCCCAGGCCGCCTCAAAATCTAGAGCCCAAGATTCTCCTCCTCAGAGCTCCTCACCGTGTCTAGACTAGGGGGAAGCGACCATTTCTCAGGTAGAGGATGATGCACAAAGGAAAAACTGGCCATCCAGCGTGAAGGCCGAGGAAGCAAACGCAAACACAGCGCACAGATTAACAAAAACCCCCCGGCCGCCCCACCGGTCCACCGCCCCTTCACAGGTGGAGCCGCAATTGCACTTCTCGCGAGATGTCTCGTCTTCACGGGATCTCGAGCTGAAACCTCGCGGCTTTTCGGATCAGGGGTTCTGAAAGGGCATCGCCCAGCCCGCCTTACGGACTCACAAAGGGCCTCGATCCCCACCTCACTCTCCCTCCACCACCACGCCCTCCCCTCCTACCCTTCCTAGAAGGTTCCCTTCCCCAGGTTGCCCAGGGACTTCCGGAGCTCGACCGGAACCGGAAGCTTCTGGGAGCGAGTGGGTGGGGGCGGAAAATTTTTTGAAAAGCGCGGGGCAAGCTAGAGGATCGAGCTGGCGCGGTGGTGGTAACCCCGAAGCGGGACTGTGGCGGGTCCCGATGGACAACACCGCCTGCTTGAAGTCCTTGCTTCTGACCATTAGTCAGTATAAAGCAGTTAAGTCGGAAGCGAACGCCACCCAGCTTTTGCGGCACTTGGAGGTGAGGGCCTTCGGGGTGGCGGACGAGACGGACTTCCTCGTAGCCTTCGTTCACTATAGTGGTCTCAGCCTAGAAAACAAAGGACAGCTCGCTCCCTCCGCTTTTTGTATTGGTAAAGAAGGTTAATGTTTGTCAGCCTTGAATTCCCATCCTCCTCTATTCAGCCCCAAGCCCCTGCGCGTTCAGCTGACTGCAGCAACGGATGAGTTACTACTGATAGCCCTAGAAAGAAGGAGGTTGAGACAAACGGTTGGGGGATTTAGGCTGTATTTGGAGTTGGTAGAGGAAAGAGCCAGAGCTGTATCTTTTCCTTTGCTTCTTACGTTGGTTTTTCCATTGTAACAGCCTTCTCAAAATGTACAGCAATTCTCGGAGGTGGAGGTCATGGGGAGTAACGATTAAAACTTGATTTACCCCCGTCACTAGGCAGTTTAAAATCTGAACCTCTTCCTTACTGCTTTCATTTGAACTCATGTTGAACTCGGGCTTGAAAATTATTATTTAAACTTTCTCTGGATTAGGAAGCAATCTCCCTTACTAGTAATCACAGTTTTTCTTTACCAAAATTTATTGCTCAGTTTTTCAGTCCTAAAATGTAGAATTGTCGCTTTTTCTGTTAGTTCCCAGGGATTTGCATCTAGAGTGTACTTATCTTATGCTAAAAGTTACAATCACAGCTTTCTGTGGTCCTATTTGTTTTAGGCTCTTAAACGCCTGCTGTCATTTGTTATGCATTCAGGGAATTCCAACAAATAATGCCCTCAGTTTAATAGAAAGTAATTAAGCTCAATCAAAGCTTATTTTAATTCTCTGTCGCAGCTTCTGTTAACATAGAATTGAACATAATTTTTAAGTATATTATTTGTTTTATTAACCTTACGATAAAAGGCTAAATTACCAAAGGTTTGCAAAATACTACAGAGAAGGCAACAGTGAATGGCACAGCAACATCAGCCATTGTTGTGACTGTAGTGCACTAACTGTGAGTTTCCTCAAGCTTCACTGGTGCTCCTCTTCTTACCACTTCAGGAGCTTATCTCTTAACACTTTTCTTTTTTCATTCATTACCTCAACAAATCCCTACAAACCTAACAATGAAGGTGTTAGCTGTGAAATGCTAGGGCTTTGCTTCTCATTGAGGATAGAACAGTGCACTAGTGGACTCCAGAAGCAACAGAATAATCAGAGCTGTCAGTTTTATTTAAGAATCTGGAGTTAAGAAATTTAGATTCTAATCTGAAACATTACCTCTCTTTGAGAGTAAACAGTTGTGTTGTGAATCTGAACAGGGTGTTATCATGAATTGGAAGAGATTTCAAAGAAATTTGAGGCTTGGAGATTGGCTTCTTGGTATTGTGTTCCCAAAGTTTTCAAGAGGTTTACCAAAAATTCTTCTGCCATTTGAGAGATAACATACATACATTACATAAAGTTCATTAATCTTAAGTGAAGAACATGATAGTTTTTTTTTTAAACATAAGTGTACACTCAAGTAGCCACCACCTATCATATGAGACAGAACATTTCCAACACCCTATAAGTTTTTCAACCATCCCTAAAGTTTCAGAGAAGTGGATTAATATGTACGTTTGTGTCTGGCTTCTTCCTCTCAATATAATCTGTAAAATTTATTCATGTGGCCCATGTGCCAGTATTTCATTCTTTTTTATTGCTGTTTAGAATTCCATTGTACAGAAGTACCACAGTTTATATATATCCTGTTCATGAGCATCTGGGTTGTTTCCAGTTCTGGGTGGAATTATGAGTATATCTGTTATAAACATTTTTACACATTTTTTTGTGGATGTATGTATTCATTTCTCTTATATACCTCGTAGTGTAATTGTTGGGTCTCAGGGTAAGTTTATGTTCATTTCTGGTTGAAACACCAGTTTTCCACAAGTTATACTGATGTATCCTCCCACCAGCAATATGTGAATTTTGCTGTCATTCATCCGCACCACTCCTTGGTGCTCTCAGCTTTTTAAATTTTAACTCTTTTGGTTGACAGTATTAATGGTGAATGTTTTTCATGAGAGCAACCTCATGAGAGCAACATCTGAGGATACAAAGGGTGATAGATGGTTATCATGTGAACGATTATTCACTCTGCTATCCTGCTGCGCTTCTGTTGCATTGTTTTTGTCTTCTTGCAGAACGTTAACTTTGGATTTTTTTTATGATCAGCAGAGCTGAGCTGGTCTCATTCGTTTTTTTTTTTTTAATATAAATTTATTTATTTATTTATGGCTGTGTTGGGTCTTTGTTGTTGCATGCGGCTTGGGCTACTCTTCATTGCAGTGTGTGGGCTTCTCATTGCGGTGCCTTCTCTTGTTGCGGAGCACGGGCTCTAGGCACGCGGACTTCAGTAGTTGTGGCACGTGAGTGCAGTAGTTGTGGCTTGCGGGCTCTAGAGCGCAGGCTCAGTAGTTGTGGTGCACGGGCTTAGTTGCTTAGCGGCATGTGGGATCTTCCCAGACCAGGATTGAACCTGTGTCCCCTGCATTGGCAGGCGGATTCCCAACCACTGCACCACCAGGGAAGCCCTGATCTCATTCTTGATGGTGTTTCACAGCACTAATCTTATGTAATGATTATGGAGCAGGGACTCAGGAACCGTAAATTCCAGTTGTACCTCTGTCTATTATGTGTGCCTCAGTTTACTCATCTGTAAAACAATTAGTACAGGTTTATTATGAAGCTGAAAGGAATTAACATACCTAATATACCTAGGACAATAGCTAGGCCAGAGTAAGTGCTAGAGTATTAGTTATTACTGAAATAAGTCCTATTTGCATTAAAACATTCAGTGTGTATGAGTAAAGAGGAAAATATGTGAAGTTTTTTAAAATTTTACCTTATAATAAATAATTATTATATCTTAGAATACTTATGTTGTTGAAATACAGGTCCAGTCTGTAGGGAAATCAGAAGATGTCTTAATATTTTAGAGGGCTAACTGTATAAGCAGGCAAAAGGGCAATGCTCAGAAGGTTCCTTACCTCAAAATATTTACTATCAGTATCTAATTTCACTGTTGGACCTGTTTTTTCAGTCTGATAGACTTTTACTTTAATGTTAAAATACATACTCTGTGGGAACAGATATTCTGAAGATCTCTTATCAGCAAAGCTTTACAAGAAAAACTGACATCTGGGCGAGGGTATAAAAGGGATATAGAAAAGAAAGATAGAGGGATGCTAAAACAATTCTGATTATAGTCTTTTTTAAAAATAGTCTTTTAAGAATAAAAACGTTTAGAACAGATTTAATGTAATCCTAAACTAAATTATTGTTTTTTTATCTTTATAGAAAAGATTTGCTTAATAATGAATAATATTCATAAAGCATTTTGAAAGTAAGTGGCTGTCTGACAACTGTTCCCAGCCCTCATCCCAGCTTACCCTTTCGGGAGGTGGTGCTACTAGGCGGTACGTTTATAGTGTTATGAGAGAAGTAAATAGTGAAGTAACAAATAATAAAATTTTTAAATTCCTGACCTGCCTACTCAAAAAAATTGTTTTTAACTTCCTTCTTTGTGATCTCTAACTTCTGGGCTTAGGTACTGTCTGGTAGGGAGCAGAAGGAATAATCACATAGTTAATCCCGTGAATAAGCCTTTGGATTTAGCTGCTTTCCACTTTCCATTTGCCTCCCTCCAAGAAGATGGAATTCATTTATTCGGTAAATATATTGGTAGTAGAATGTTGATTTGTAGTCTATGCCTTCATGGAGTGATCAATGTAGTGGCGAGGATAAATATTGCTAAGTTGGCAAAAGCTTGCTGACTTAGCAAATAAAAGTGTAATGTACTATAGGATAGTACAACAGGCAAACCTAACCTGGTTAGTGGGAGAGGATTAGAGAAAGCTTAGTGGAGGAAACAAAATTGAGACTGGTATGATTACATTAGTTAGTGAGTGAAGGGATAGGTGATCTTCCATGCAGAGGGAACAACATGTATGAATTTTCTAAATTGGGAAAGAGTATGGCAATGGCACTTTGGAAGAACTGGATTTTTATTTGAAATGTAGAAGTGAAAATTGCCAATTCTTAACTAACACATTTTTTCTTTTTTTAATATTTTCTTTTTTAAAAAATTATTTTGTGTCCCTCATGACTTTTAAAGAGGGCTCTTTTTTGGTTTGTTTTGTTAATTTATTTTTGGCTGTGTTGGGTCTTTGTTGCTGCACACGGGCTTTCTCTAGTTGGGGTCAGCGGGGGCTACTCTTGGTTGCAGTGTGCAGGCTTCTTATTGCGGTGGCTTCTCTTGTTGCGGAGCATGGGCTCTAGGTGCACAGGCTTCGGTAGTTGTGGCACATGGGCTCAGTAGTTGTGGCTCGCGGGCTCTAGAGTGCAGGCTCAGTAGTTGTGGCACACGGGCTTAGTTGCTTCGCAGCATGCATGCGGGGTCTTGCCCGACCAGGGCTCGAACCTGTGTCCCCTGCCTTGGCAGGCGGATTCTTAACCGCTGCGCCACCAGGGAAGCCCTAACTAACACATTTTAATAACTCGTTTCTAGGTAATTTCTGGACAGAAGCTCACCCGATTGTTTACATCAAATCAGATACTACCAAGTGAATGCTTAAGTTGCCTTGTAGAGCTACTTGAAGACCCAAACATAAGTGCTTCACTGATCTTAAGTATCATCAGTTTGCTATCTCAACTAGGTAACGTATTAGTTTCTCTTTTTTATTTTTTAGAAGATGTATGAATTTAGTATTTTTTTAAAGGGCAGATTTAGTTATAGAATCTTTTGGAGAATGATTCATATTCAAAAGATTTCTTCATTGCAGGACCTCTCAGAACTATTTTGTATTGTGGATCTCTTGAAAAGGGAAAATTATATGCATCCTTTCTTAAGATTATTGGAACAAAGAATCTGAAGCATATCAAGGGTTCAGTGGTCTACGGAAAAGAATGTACTTTGGGAAATGCGGGTCTGTTTTTGAATTTGAAAAAAAATGCATGTACATAATATCAATGTGAACTACAGCACTCTGGAAAGCCATAGCTAGTGATCAAAACATCATCCTTTTTTGATAGACTACACTGAACTTAGAGCTAAGGCTAAAAATGCAAGTGTTACTTTTTCTATTTTTCCCTACCTTACCTTTAATTTTAAAATTTTCATTAAGTGGTTACTTTTTTCTTGATTTCTGTTTGGGGGTGGAGGGGAGATATTTCTCTGTGTGACTATAAAATTAATACATGCTTATAAAAAAAAACCCAGTGATACAGAAGTGGTAACATAGAGCAGCATGTCCAGTAGATGATGAAAATGTTCTATATCTGTGTTGTCCAATATAATAGCAACCATGGTTAAATTTCTGAATTGGAAGGTATTTGTAAACAAAATAGCCATATCGTATTTGATATTTTTATATAATGGTAAATTTAATGTGAAATAAATTTTAAATTATTATTTATAAAAATGATCTATCTTGTGTCATTTTATTTTAACTTACAGCTGTAGACAATGAAACCAGAGACTGTCTTCAGAATACGTACAGCCTGAATAGTGTGCTGGCAGGAGTGGTTTGTCGGAGCAGTACTTGCCACAATGATTCAGTGTTTTTGCAGGTATGCACACCCACACAGTACTTTTCACTTAATGCTCATTCTTCCTTCCTTATTTTCAGATCAAAATTGATATTATCTATTATAAACTGCTGGCTTACAGTGTACTGTATGCTGGTATAATACCGCATGATTAGGCACAGTTCTTACCATTAAAAAATTTAAAAGCTGGTTGGTCACACATGTACTACTATTTAAGAGTTTCTAAAGAAGAGAATTTTATTCACATCTAGGACTATAATTTAAGAAAAATCCAGATTATGACTATTTTGACAGGCTTATAAATACAGATGTCAGCATTTTGAGATGCAAGCTATTTATATTAAAATTGTAATTTGAGTTGGCACCTAGTCTCAATCTATTGAGGAAACATTCTACAAAAACTGAAGCTACAGATTTGTTATGATTTAGCATAGACTCAAAGCTCTTATACCCATAATATTTCTCAACCTAATATGCCATCAGTTGTAAGAAAGAAAAACATTGCAAGTTAAACTGACATGCAATTTTAAAGATAGTAAAGTAAGAAAAGTATCTATCTTAGAATTGATAGAATATGTGTTTCAACTTGCATATAAGTTTAAGATGATTAAATGAGCCAGGTTGATGACAAGATGCTATTTGAGATAGAATATATTGATATGTGTGAATCAGGAGATGAACTCTAAGGTCTCATTACTTGTGTGTGTTTAAGATCTCATCACTTGTGTGTGAAGATAGAACCTTTTTAAGATATGGAAAAGTTCTTGCTCTAAATGCCTCCTAAAATGATTACATGTTCAGAATATGCACAGGAGTTCATTCTTGTGAGCACACAAATGTGTTTTTATATGTTTATATTCACGCTATTTTCTTATTCTCAGTGCATTCAGCTTCTGCAGAGGTTAACATATAACATCAAAATTTTGCATTGTGGTGCTAATATAGATGAATTAATTACATTCCTGATTGATCATATGTGAGTATGCAACCAAACATGTAACCAAATAATCTGCTGGTTTAACTAAAACCGTGTAAAAGTTCTATTTTTCTTAAATAAGTTTTTCCAACTTTTTAAACTGAGTGAGGCTGATTCTTGTTTATTCCTCTTAGATGATTTCAAGGATCAAATGGTGTAAAGCAGCTTTACTTTTTATAACAAAAATTTATGAAATAAATTGATTGAGACAGAAAAACTTATTGAAACTGAAAATTATATTTATATTTAATCTTACTGACTGAAGAATATACTGATGAGATAGCACATGGTTACTCTGACAATTATTTCTATATTTGTATGCTGCAATTGAGTAGGATCATTTAGTTGCAAAACATGTAATAAATGATCAGTACTATTCAAAGCTTGGCAGTCTTCCCATGTTAATCAGATTTTTCTTTGCTTAGAAAAAGGAAGGAATTTAAATGTGTAAATGACTATATAATTTTGAGTAATATAGAAGGAACCTAATGTTTTTATCTTTTATTATTTTTCTTAAAACAACAGTCAGTCTTCTGAAGATGAGTTGACAATGCCTTGTCTAGGATTATTGGCAAATCTTTGTCGGCACAATCTTTCTGTTCAAACGCACATAAAGACTTTGGTAAGAAGTTTATAAAATGTTTCTCTAGTTTTGTGGTGGGCTCTATGCTTAAAGAACATATTTTTCACCTTTTTCTTAAAAAAATTTTTACAAGAATTCTCCTGTGTTATCCAGCTGACCCATCAAAGTTAACAAAGAATCATATTGACATATAAATAAATAACTTGACGTATTCCAGCCTTCATATATGTTTAATCAAGACAAGTTAAGAGTTAATAAAAATGTTAAATACTAAAAGTTTTTCTCCTCCATAGCATCCCATTATTTGTCATATTGAATAATACAAGAATTGCTAAATTATTCTGTGCTGATAGAAGGGAGACATGGTGCTTCCCTGTTGGCACAGTGGTTGAGACTCTGCCTGCCAATTCAGGGGACATGGGTTCGAGCCCTGGTCTGGGAAGATCCCACATGCTGCGGAGCAACTAAGCTCGTGCGCCACAACTACTGAGCCTGCACTCTAGCGCCCGCGAGCCACAACTACTGAAGCCCACGTGCCTAGAGCCTGTGCACCGCAACGAAGAGTAGCCCCTGCTCACAGCAACTAGAGAAGAAGCCCACGCACGGCAACGAAGACCCAGCGCAGCCAAAGATAGATGGATAGATAAATTTTATTTTTTTTATAAAGGGAGATACGCCATTGGCAGTTGCATTTACCTCAGTCTTGTATTTCCACAAAATCAATTACAGCTCTTCCAGAAAGATTTATGAGTAAGTGCCTAACATCACTACCAGTACTTGTGATAAGTGAAGGCACTCAAGTGAGGTTAACTGAGCCACTGTTAGAAATATATTAAATCAGGAAAGTTCATTGATTCTTTAAGGTGCTTTGTGAACAATTCCCTTGCTATGCAATATTCAGTATTACTTGTTTTAAATTAAATAATATCTCATTTGTTCATGTGCTGGATTTTTCTGACCTGGTCTTATTTTGTTGGTGGAGGTTATTTTGAGCCATGGAACTGTTTGAGAAAAGTAAACATTTGCTCATAAACCCATGACTACACACTGCTCTTCACTTAGATTGTACCTGTCTATACTACTGTAAGCAATATGTGAAAGTATCATCTTACTCCTTGAATGATCTCTTAAGTTGATAATAATGTTTAATAAAAGTTTACCTACTCTGTGTAAGATATTCTTTCTAAAACAAAATGTAAGACTCATAATTTTTTTATTCTAATTTATTTAAAAATTTTTTTCTTCCTCAGAATAATGTGAAATCTTTTTATCGAACTCTTATAAGCTTCCTGGCCCATAGTAGTTTAACTGTGGTTGTGTTTGCACTTTCAATATTATCCAGTTTGACATTAAACGAAGAGGTGGGGGAAAAGGTAAATTTTTTTTTTTTTCAATTTATGAAAATAATTCTGAAGTTTATATTCTCTGATACTTTAAAAGTCATTGAGACTCTTTGTTGAGTTTTAGGATGGTCAACTTAAATTTTTTTGTATAATATACTTTTCCTGATTTGTTTTTAAGCTGTTCCATGCTCGAAACATTCATCAGACTTTTCAACTAATATTTAATATTCTCATAAATGGTGATGGCACACTAACTAGGAAGTATTCAGTTGATCTACTGATGGATCTTCTTAAGAATCCTAAAATTGCTGATTATCTTATCAGGTATGACTCTCTGACAAATTTTAGGACTTTTGTTTTTAAACCAAGATGTATTTGTAATAAACAAAACTACCTTTTTAGATTTAGTAAACTTGGTCTCTACTGATTCACAATAGACTAAAATCAAGATGTTTTCATGTGCTTTATTCACATTCTTTTTGCTCTCCTGACTTGAAATGTAAAAGTATAACAAGGGTGTGTGTGTGTATGTTTCAGTCTTTGTCTTAGGTAAATAAGGTTGTGTCATTCTTCAAAATACACATATCTTGATTAATCTGTTTCAAAACCAGTTTTACATCTGAACAGTATGATTTATTTTATATAGAAATCATTTTTAATGTATCAATTTCATAATTATCACTTGATGTATATTTTTATTTTGAACCTAGGTATGAACACTTTTCTTCATGTCTTAATCAAGTGTTAGGTCTTCTTAATGGAAAGGATCCTGATTCTTCTTCAAAGGTATATAAAAACACAGCTTTTTGTTTTAAATTTTTTTAAAACTATAATGTGCAGAAAAATCTAAGTGCATAGATCTCTGAACCTTTACAAGATGAACACAGCCATATAACCAGTATCTAGAGCAAGAAACAACATTACCGATACTTTGGAACCTTCCTTGTATCTTCATTAACTGGCATAATCCCTTTGGAAAACTGTTTCACGGTGCCTGTTAAACACATGTACACCCTATGACACAGAGATTCCACTCCTAGCTATATAACCAATAGAAACATTTCACCAAAAGACATGTAGAAAATGTTAAATAGAAAATGAAAGTTTAAAACTGGTACTATTTACAGAGCGGGAAAAGATATCTACAATACATATATTGAACAAAGGACTCTTATCTAAAGTATATCATTTAAAAATTTGTACCTATAAATGAGAAAAAACACTGAACCCAATAGATAACCTGAGCAAAAAAAAAAAAACTTAAATTGGTCAATAAATATGAAATTGTTGCTCAACTTTATTATTCTTCAGGGAAATGCAAATTTAAATGGTAATGCAATACCAGTGCATACCCACCAGATGGTTAAAATTAAAAATGTGGATAATATCAAGCATAGATGAGAATGTAAAAAATGTAAAGAGAGTGTCACTGTACTCATGGGCTGAAAATTGGTACAGCCATTTATGAAAACTGGTATTATCTACTAACATAGGACATATGCAACTGTGACCCAGCAATTCCACTCTTAAATATTTACCCCAAAGAATCGAATACTTGTGTTCACCAGAAGACATGTACAAAACATAGCAGTACTGTTACCATTAGCCAAGAATTGTAAACAACCTAAATGCCATCAACAGTGGAAATAAACTGTGGTATATTTATACGTTGGAATACTATAAGCAATGAAAATGTGTGAAATGCAGCTGCATGCGAAAATATGAGTGAATCTCACTAAGATAATGCTAAGCTAAAGAAGCCAGATGTAAGAGTATACACTATAAGAGTATTTATATATAAAGTTACATGTGAGTTTTTAATATAAACTGGCAAGCCAATTGAAAAATTTATACAGAAATGCAAAGATCCAAGAATAGCTAAGGTGAAATTAATCTCTGGTGTCAAATCTCATGTGGAGTAGTGGTTGGGGCATTGTCTGGGAGGGGACACAAGGGTACTCTGGAGTTTTAGTGGAATTCTCTTTCTTGACCTAGTTGCTAGTTATACAGGTGTATTCACTTCGAGGAAAACATCTAGCTTTGCAGTAGCAATTGGTATGTTTACTTCCCTGTATGTTATACTTACAGAGAAAGTGTAAATGAGAAAGTATTTGCTTGTATGTGCAGAACGTATCTCTGGTAAGATAAATAAGAAACTGGTAATATTGTCTGTTGCTTCCAGAGAGTGTAGTTAAAGGTCAGGCTAGTACCTTTGACTTTGGAACCAAAAGAATGTATTATCTATTCAAAAACAAGTACTACAATTTATATTTAAAAGAGAATAAGTCAAAGAGTTTATCATATGTAACATAGTAAATGCTAATGGATTGAATTCTGTTAAAAGCAGACACTATCAGGTTGATTAAAACACAAATCCCAATTGTATGCCATTTACAAGAAACAGATGAAGAAAGGTAGAAAATAAGTGAGTAGGCAAAGAGGTACCAATTTTTTTTAACGATAAGTTGGTAGTAAATGAAATACGGTAGAATTTAACTTAACGGCTAGTAAACAAGTTGATGTGGGATGCTATGTAATGGAATAAGGTTCAGTTATGAAGCAAGAAAGGAATGAAGTAGAATAGGGAGGCAGGCTAAGGGGCTGATTGCCAAACTGTGTAAACAATATGGAAGTAGCCATCCTTAAGCTTTTAAAGCTATGGGATGCCACTTTTAAATATTATCCTAAAGTATGCTTTATAGCAGTTCTTAAATCTTGGCATGATAGCAGGTATTCTTAATTACTAATTTTATTTTTTCATTTTTGAAACAACATGTTTGTACTGAAAAAAATTAAGTACTGTAGAAGGTATATAAGATTAGTTAAAGTTGCCCTTTCTTCTTTGGCTCTCACAATCCTGTTATTAGAAGTAACTACCATTAACAAATTTATTTGTAACCTTCTGGAACCTAGTGACACATTTTGAAAAATAATACTTGGAAAAAATTGGAAGCAACTTTTAATTTTTATTTTATTTTATTTAAAAATGTATATCATTTCCAGCTTCATTGTTTGGTTGCTTTGTGCATTCAAGTCTAATGAAATTGACATTTAATGAAGGCTTTATATTACACAGGTTTTAGAATTACTTCTTGCGTTCTGTTCAGTGACTCAGCTGCGCCACGTGCTCACGCAGATGATATTTGAACAACCTCCATCTGGCAGCACCATTCTGGGAAGCCGTTCTAAGTGTTTAGAACCTCCTGTAGCTCTACTTCGTTGGTCAAGCCAACCTTTGGATGGATCAGAAAACTGTTCTATTTTAGCACTGGAGTTGTTCAAGGAAATATTTGAGGTACTAGAGTGATTAACAAATTGACTTTTCCACTTTTATGATTCTCAGTGAACAGTTTGTTTTGTAAAATGTTCATAATAAACTTCCAGTTGTTCATACACTTCAGGAAAGTTTCTCAATTACTAAACTCCCTACCATTCAGCTACTGAATTTCTTTTTTCTGGCAAGGTCACAAATATTAGCGAGAATTTTGTTTGTTTTTTCACTAAATAGCTTATATATACTCTTTTCAATATAATAAGTAAAGGTATTGACTAAGATTTGTATGGGTTGTTGGTGAATGACTGTGCTTCTTGCAGTAGTCACATTCTGTCTCACCATCTCAGTAGATACTGTCTACTCTCTTTATGGAATGGATATATAGAACATTGGATTAAGTCAGTCAAATAGAGTGGAGCATGCCAGGTACTTAGGATATAGACAGAAATCCTTTCTATAGAGGCCTTTACATTCTGGTAAGTTCTACTCTCTAGGTCATTTAGTATTCTGTACTATTCTTCCTGTTTTTATACCCATTCTGTCTACCCCAGTATCTTATGGTAGAATGTTTACCCTCTCATGACTGGATCCTGTGCACAAACCAAAATGTTTATGAGTGATTAAATATATTTGTTAAGGATTATGCACAAATTATTCTGTTTCATGTTGATCTTGACTGTTAACAGTTTTAGCATTTAAAAAGTGCTTTGAGATTCTTGATGGGAATTATTTGTGGTTGTAAAGTATTAAGACCAGTGTCTGTTATTTAGTTATTGTAATTACATTTAGCAAATTCGGGATATTTGTTTTCAGTACATACTTTTAATTTAGAATAATTTTTAAATCACAGATACAGTCCGCTTTAAAAAGTCTTGTTTGCATTCAATTAACCCAAAACCTTACTGTTCCATTTGAGAAAAAAGTCATCATAGCCCTCAAAACTGGATAAAAGGGTAGATTTTAAATAGGAGACACAGGTCAAAGAATTTTTGAAGTAATTACAGTTGACCCTTGAACAACATAGGTTTGAACTGCTTGGGTCCACTTATATGTGGATTTTTTTCAATAGTAAGTACTACAGTACTACACATTCCATGAGGTTGGTTGAATCTGTGGATGCAGAAGCACAGATACAGAAGGCCAGGGCCAACTAAGTTGTACTGAGACTTTCGACTGCATGGTGGGGTCAGCGTCCCTAACCCTTACGTTGTTCAAGGATCACCTGTATAAGAAATTTAAAGAGTGTTGCTGTTCAGTGATGACCGTTTATGTATTCTGTATTCCATCTCTGTTTTTATTTGTAATCATTGGTGGTGGTGAATTCTCCAGGATGTCATAGATACTGCTAACTGCTCCTCAGCTGACCGTTTTGTGACCCTTCTGCTGCCTACATTCCTTGATCAGCTTCAGTTCACAGAACAAAATCTAGATGAGGCCTTAATAAGGAAAAAATGTGAAAGGATGGTCAAGGCCATTGAAGTTTTGTTAAATATCCTTCAGTATAAACATGGAAACTACTTATTTTTTTAGAATTGTATTTACTGCATTTTTGTCTTTATAATTTTGTCACTTTTCATGCTTGAATCTGTTCAGAATTACTGAACTCAAGTTTAAACTTACAGACCTGATATTCAAGGAAGAGTCTCTTAAAAAGTTATCTAGACTTTTTTCCCCTTGTTTTTCTGTGTAAAACTTTCAAGCTAAAGAACATTTCCAGAAATGCTCTTTAAACTTGATCTGTACATTTTTATCATAATTTGAGATTAGGAGATATATTCTAAAATAACTACCCTGATACTCTCTTTTGATGCAAATTGCTGCCCCTGGATGAAGTGTGGTGCCATTCTTTGATGGAGTGTATCAGATAAGAAAGAAAGATTGGTAGTTATTATTTTAGCTTAGTTTTTTAGCTTGTGTTTTAAAAATTAACAACTCTATAAATGTTTCAATAAAGATGACATTAACACTTGGTTATAAAAAAGATAACCTTGTATTTCGGAGCAACAAGAATTTGCTCAACTTTTTCCTGCCCTAGAGCAAACTCCGCATCTCTTTAATCTCTTCTCTGAGCTGCTGCTTCTTAATTTTCCTCTTTCTTGGTGGTGATTCTCAACTCTGGCTATGTATTAGAATCATCTGGAGAACATTTAAAAATACTGACTCTTGAACATTACTTCCAGCAATTCTGATTTAATTAAAGTAATGTGAAACCCTGGGGTGGAGGAGTGTTTGTGATTGACTGTTTGAACTACCCAGGTGATTCTAACATGCAGCCAAAGTTGAAAGCCACTGCTATAAAAACGCATGATTATTTTGCTTCACCTTAGAAATACTATCTAAAATATTCAGGCCTTCTCTCATTGAATGGTACCAAACTTAACCCTTTTTAAATGATAGATATTCAGATTAACTACAGTACAGGAAAAGAAATTGAGGAATAACAAATGAGAAAATAACTTCCCTTTTTTCAACAAGTATTTATTGAACCGTTGTGACACCTGTTAATAAAAAGCTAACATCCAGTAGAAAAGCAGATCCTTCCTCTGTTTTACCTTTGAGTCAGAAACTTTTGATGTCAGTCCCATCTCTTGCCACTTGTCAGTCACTTAATGCTCTGAGCTCTAGTTTCCTAATCTGTCATTGAGGTGTAACAATAATTACACCAAATTGCAGGAACAAGAATAATTTGTATGAAATCATCCTAAAAGCTGTAAAGAGCTATAAAAATATGAGGGGGTTTTTTTGAGAATTTTTTGTTTGTGTTCCTTAACAAAACTTACCTCTGTGTGGAGATGATGCTCTAAAAATGCATATTGCAAAAATTCTGACAACTATCAAATGTACCACTCTGATAGAGCAACAATTTACATATGGCAAGATTGATCTGGGGTTTGTAACAAAGGTAGCAGATTCTGAATTGTGGTGAGTATATGAAATACAAATAGCAAAATGGTAACAAAAATCAAAAGATGTAATGATTCTCATTCCTTTTGGAGGGTCATCCTTGGGTATGTTCTGTTAAGCCAAGGTGTAACAGAGAATTAACAAAAATATTATCATGATGAATTTTTTAAAAATTCATTTAATTCATAGATAACATGCTTCTGAACAGAGGTATTAATATCTGTGATTTATTTTTCATTGTTTAGGTTTGTCTTATTTTAATTTGTTGTGATTCTCTAAGGGTCTTTTATACTTCTGAACATTTTTTTTCTAGAGTTCCTTTTTGACATTGCCTGAGTAATTATTTTTATATTCATTTAACTTTATATTTTGAAGGGGAAAAGCATGAAAAAACAGGGATCGTTTTTATTTCAAAGAAATCCATCACTGCTGAAGGTTTCTAATAACAAAGATAACTCTTCTTCTTTAGCATGTAAAGACTTATGGTTAAGTGTGGATTTTCACTGATAGTAATGAGATTATTTTATCCCTCTTCTCCCCCATGAATCAAGTCCATCTAACAAGTCTTTGTTGAGGACCTGCTAAATGCTGAATGCTGATTTGTTCCAATTTCCATAAATGTCAAAACTGTCAATAATTACATTCCTCAAGAACAAGAATTATCTTTTTACTTTTTTGTATTCCTTTTCAATTACAAGGCTGAGAAAAACGGCTTAGTAAAATGCATTCAGTAAATATTAGATATTCTTTATTGCCTAAGGTTGCCCTCTATTGTTAATATTTTAGTGACCAGGCTAAGAATTAAATGAGTCATGTTGCCAATGCTGTTAGTAATTTCAGGCAGAAAGTTGAAGTGTGTTGGTATTTGAGATTAGAAAAAGAAAGACTGTCTAAACTTAAACTGTTAATGCCAGTTTGTTCTCTTTGTATCTTGGGTTATAAGGATGTTGGTCTCTGATATTTTTTCTTAAGAAACAATGCTTAATCTTTTTGAGGTTTAAGAACAAAGGTTTTTTTTTTTTTTTTTTTTTTTTTTTTTTTTTTTTTTTATGCGGGCCTCTCACTGTTGTGGCCTCTCCCGTTGCGGAGCACAGGCTCCGGACGCGCAGGCTCAGCGGCCATGGCTCACGGGCTTAGTTGCTCCGCGGCATGTGGGATCTTCCCGGACCAGGGCACGAACCCGTGTCTCCTGCATCGGCAGGCGGATTCTCAACCACTGCGCCACCAGGGAAGCCCAAGAACAAAGGTTTTGGGTTTTTATTTTCTTTAGATGTATGGACAGCAATAAGCTCTAAGCAATTTTTGAGTTATCTAAATTAAATATGACTTATTTTTAAAGCAAACTTGCTGCTGATGTAATTTTGAAAACTCTTGATTTGATGAACAAACTTAAACAGTTGGTTCCTGGTATGGAAGTAAGCTTCTACAAAATCCTTCAGGTGAGTTTAAACTTTTCAAATATTGAAGTTGACTTATATATAAATGTTTCCTATTATATGTTTCTGTTGTAATATTCTTAATCTTTAGAAAGAAGAATAATGTTTTTCTTAGAACTGGCCATTGGAAGGAAGTTTAAAATTTGTTGTCTTACGTAACTATAATATTCTCACTACACGGTTATTTTATGTAGTTTCACAGGAATTGAACATAAGTGCTCCTGACTCTAATGTATGGGATGTTGATAATAGCGGTGCTTCCACAGCCTTTTCCTTTTTTTGTGTCATATTTCCGGTTTCTTCATTTGTTTCTATTGGCTTTGTGGTACGGGGGAGTGGTATTTGTTCTGGGGTGTTTATTTTTGTTTGGGGTTTATGAGGTAGGGTTTTAAGACAAGAGGGAGACTCCTGGAAGAAACGGACTTGATTGTGAGGGATAATAAAATTAGAGAGGTGTGCAGAAAATAGTTAACTTACAGATTTCAATAATAATAGTAGCTGAATAAGAACTCTAGATGTTTACCTTGATATCCACAAAACTTGGCTTATAACAGATATTTAACAAACGTGTGAATTAAGTTACTATAATAACACAGATGTCTCCAGTGCCTGTATAGACAGGGTAGAAGCCAAAACTGGATCCTTAGGCAGGGTCTACTTATACACTTTGAGAACACAGTGCTTAGGAGATGGGGGTTCAGATGCTGACTCCATCATTTCTTAGTCAGTGCAGACTTGAGCAAGTTACTTCGCCTCTCTGAGCTCCAGTTTTCTTGACTACAAAGTAGAAATAATGATCCTTGTTGATGGGAGGAGTTATGAAGGGTTACCATGAGGGTTTTGGAGATAAAAGCCATCTCTTATAATTCTGTGGCATTAGATTATACTTGAGTACCTATAAAACACTTAACATTCTAAAATGTTGGTAATTATAAAGGATTTATATTTTAATATTTTTCTCTGATTTTATGTCAATAAATTTTTTTTTCAGAATAGAATAGATGATTTGAGGCTTAGTACTAATGTAAAATTTACTGACATGAAGGACTTACACTTTAAAGTATAATTGTTACATTCACTAAATTAAAATTTTTTATTGAGTTAGTTTGAATTTTACTCTTATTTTTTACTTAATTTGGAAATGATTAGCCATTTGTTCTTAAAGCTAGTTTTTCTTTTATTTTATTTTTATTTATTTATTTATTTATTTTGTGGTACGCGGGCCTCTCACTGCTGCGGCCTCTCCCGTTGCGGAGCACAGGCTCCAGACCCGCAGGCTCAGCGGCCATAGCTCACGGGCCCAGCCGCTCCGTGGCATGTGGGATCTTCCCGGACCAGGGCACAAACCCGCGTACCCCGCATCGGCAGACGGACTCTCAACCACTGCGCCACCAGGGAAGCCCTAGTTTTTGTTTTAAATGGTAGCTAGAAAAATAAAACAATAACTCAAGACATCAGTCAGTTGTAGGTGATATTTAAATTACTCAAAGTATTTAAGACATGATTTTCATAGGCACAATAAAGCATTCAAAACCTTTGCCAGATTTTTTTAAGCCAAGCTTACTATTGATTGTATAGACAGTTATAACAAGGTAAAGACTAATAAGTACATTCAAGCATCAGGTAGAAACACTTTCAAATTTGCCTAGAATTATTTTATGATTTAGGTCTATTTATTCACCTTACTCTTAAAGACCTGACATTATTTATTCTTTCTGCCTTTTATTTTCTGGTTTCTGATTTACTTAGGATCCTCGCCTGATTACTCCCTTGGCTTTTGCTTTAACATCAGACAGTAGAGAACAAGTACAGTCTGGATTGGGAATATTATTGGAAGCTGCTCCACTGCCAGATTTTCCTGCATTAGTGTGAGTTATAATCATTTGCGGTGTCTCTCTTGTGGTGCTGGAATACCCTGCCATGTTTCTTAAGTAGTCCTGAATATAGATAGATTGGAAAATTCATGAATTGAAGACTTCATTGTAATAGTAATTTTTCAAGTGAAAAAAGTTTTTCAATTAAAAAAAATTTGATTCCCACAATTCAGAAGGCCAGATGTATACTCACTTAGGGAATAGCTAGATCCATCCAGGTGATTAAATGTATTATCCAGATGCTACACCTCTCTGTCTCAACACCTCTTTTTAACATAGTAGCTTCTGTACTAAGCTTACATCCTAACAGTTTAGTTTCTCCATACAAAGAGATTTTCTTTCCCAGCGGTTTGAGTGATAAGTCTAAGCATCGCTTTTATTCACCAGATCTGGGTCGTTTACCAAGGAAGGGATTCCTAAAGAAAAAAATCTGTTATTATCAGAAGGTGGGATAATGGCCAGGCAGAATTATCTACTATGTTCATCTGTTTTAAACATTAAGAGAATATTTGCAATTAGGTTTGAAAAAATTCAGATTTTCGGTGCTGTCTGTAAACTAAATGGTTGACAAAATGTCTAATAGGGTTCTACTTTTAATTTTAATAAGTTTAGGTAGTTTATATGAATGAAGTTGCAAAAGTGTTGAATGAACTGAGACAGTTGTTAAGTGGTAAGACATTCCTGTATGCCAGGGGTCAGCAAACTCCAGACAGCAGGCAGGAGCTTATTTTTATAAATAAAATCTTATTGGAACAAAGCCATACCCATTCATTTTCATACTGTCTGTATTGTCTACATCTACATTTATGCTACGACGTTAGGATTGGGTAGTTGTTACAGAGACTGTGGATCCTCAAACCTAAAATACTTAACTACCTTGTCCTTTAAGATAAAGTTTGCCAACCTCTGCTATTTCTGTTAACTGACTGAGCAAACTCATTTTTCAGAATTAATAATTTAAGTAGTCATAAGAGATGAAGAACTGTGGAAAACACGACCTAGAGACCATGTAATTGAAATTCCTTTCATTTTTATCATATTTTTTAACAACTAAATGGATAAATAGAGAGCTTCTCAAATTACAAGGTAGATATCTATGAAGCTGCTTTATTTTGTGGTAGCTTGCGTCTTCAACCGTGGTAATCTGACAGGAAGCAAAATCCCCCACGCTTCAGAGTAGACAGCTTCAGCTTCACTGAAAGGTGGAGTTTCACCCTGTGTCTCTGTATGTGCAGCCTTCCTATCATTTCAGTATGTCTTTGCCATCCCTTCCTGTCTAGTGTTGTGTAATTTTCGCTTTGGACACTATCAGATGTCCACTTATGCTGTTTTATTTATGTCCATTTATGCCTATATTTACATTATCTTAGTTTAATAAGGTGCATTTATATACTCGATGAGTAGGTAGGTAGGTGTGTAGGTTGGTTTTTTGGAGTGTGTTTGTTTTATTTAAACATTTAACAAATGTTTAAGGTGAGGGCCAGCTTATGCCAGGCCTCCTTCTAGGCATTTTGAATATTGCAGTAAATTAGGGGACCTTATGTCATGAGGTTTACAAAATGTTTCATAATGAGCATGTCACCATGGGTAGAGGAGGGCCCGAGGAAGTGGGTCTGAACTGAGATCTGATGATAAGAAGGAGCCAGTGCTATGCAGATCTAGTGGGAAGAGTGTTCTAGGTAAAGGAACAACTTGTACAAAGGCCCCGAGGCAGGAACAAGGTGGGATAAATGGCAGGGGCAGAATGGAAGTCAGGTTGGTGAGAACATACTGACTGAGAAAGGGGAAGGGCAAAGGAAAAAGTAAAGGCCAGGTGATGTTGCCCATGGTTAGAAGGATGTTCTTACCAATACCAGTAACTTTGTATTTAATTTTTACAAATAATCCACACTCAGAAACTAGTTCTAATGCCTCCAAACCAGAGGTGGAGTTGTCATTATAAAGCATTGTGAGTAGAAAAGAGTTTCCTCTGGCAAATTTAGGATATTTACCCAAATCCTGCTTCATCATAGATTCCAAGATTATTTCAGAATTATTGGAAGACCTACACTCCCCAAAAGACCCATTCTTATTGAGTCCCTAATTCTGTTCCAACTCTGCCTTTTGCTATATTTTTATACAATTATTTCTCTTTTTTCTGATTCCCGTTCAGACTTGGAGAAAGTATAGCAGCAAACAACACCTATAGACAACAGGAAACAGAACATATGCCCAGAAGAATGCCTTTGCAATCATTAAATCACAGTTTTCCAACATCAGTAAAATGTTTAACTCCTCCACTTTTGAAAGATAGAGTTACTGGATTGAACATTGAGGAATTAATAGAGAAGCTTCAGTCTGGAGTTGTGGTGAGTGATAAATAGCCATTATAAGTAGGATTCTGCCAAATAGCCATTATAAGTAGGATTCTGCCTGGAACGTACCAACTAAATATCAGCCCTTATAACATTTATCTAAACAACTTTAGATGCAGATTTGATCATTGAAACCTTATCTTTTACTATAAAAAGTGGCAGTATTCTGGAAAGTTTGGAAAGAGGAAAAAATCAGTCATAAAATTCCCACATTTTAACATGGCCATCATCTTCCCTTATTCCCCCCCTAACGAGCTCAGCCTCCCGCCACCCCGCACCACCCCCGACTTGAATGTACTTTAAATTCCCACAGGTGTATCAGATCTTACCCAGATATTCTTTTGCAATAGCCAAGTTAGTGAAATGGTTGTGACCTGCCTGATATGACATCGTTTCAATGATTTAGTCTCACACTAGGCATTTATTTTTTTATTTTGTTGAGCATTAACAATTTCTGATTTTTTAACTCTGTTAGGTAAAGGATCAGATTAATGATGTGAGAATATCTGACATAATGGATGTATATGAGATGAAACTATCCACATTAGCTGTGAGTACAAGCTTATTTTAATTATGTGTAACAGTTAAGCTTTAAGAGATGTTTTCCAGTAAATGATGAAGATTAATGATATGTTTTCTTACAGTCCAAAGAAAGCAGGCTACAAGATCTCTTGGAAGCAAAAGCTCTGGCCCTTGCACAAGCTGATAGACTGATTGCTCAATATCGCTGTCAAAGAACTCAAGCTGAGACAGAAGTGTGTACAATATAAAGACACATCTGTTTAGTAGAAAAATAAATGTAGTAAATAAAACGTACAAAATATTAGTTTTATTTTCATTACTCTGAAGTAAATTGCCCTTAGCATTTAACTAGTACTCCCTCTGTCTCAAAACTGTCTCGCCTTTAATTTTGGTTACACAATTATCTTCTGATTTTTTTTTCCTTCCCTAATGGATACTCTTTTCCTATATCCTTTTTTTCTACTCACCCCTTAAATGTTGAGTTTTCCAGGATTATGTTTTAATCCCTTTTCCCTTATTTAGGTGATTCATGGTTTCCAGTCATTACCAGAATGTTAATGCCCCCAATTTTATATGCTGAGCCCAGATCCTTTTTCTCAAGCACTAAATGTCTCCTGTGTAGCTCCATTTAAATATACATCAAATACTTCAAACTCAGCAGAACCAATACTGAACTCACCACCCTCACTTTTTAAAAATGTATTGTTTCTTATGTATTCCCTCTACTGTTCTTAAGAGTTTTCCAGACAAGAAACATGGAAATCACAGTTTACCTTCTACAATTAGTCATTCACCAAGTTCAGTTGAATTCTACCTTCTAAATACTACTTTTTTTTTTTTGCATTGTCTCTATTCTTTTTTTTTTTTTTTTTTGCAGTGTCTCTATTCTTTTTTTTTTTTTTTTTTTTTTTTTTTTTTGCAGTGTGCGGGCCTCTCACTGTTGTGGCCTCTCCCGTTGCAGAGCACAGGCTCCAGACGCGCAGGCTCAGCGGCCATGGCTCACGGGCCCAGCCGCTCGGCGGCATGTGGGATCTTCCCGGACCAGGGCATGAACCCGTGTCCCCTGCATTGGCAGGCAGACTCAACCACTGTGCCACCAGGGAAGCCCGCATTGTCTCTATTCTTACCACTGTTTGCTGCAGGTCAAATTTTTTTCATTTTTCACATGAATCACAGCAGAGCCTCTGATTAGTCTTCCTACCTTTCCTTCCTCTCAGCCACCCTCAACATACAGCCAAAGGCATCTTTCTTCTGTATTTAGATCTACCATCCCTTCTTCCTCCACAGCCATCCCTGAGGCAGTACTCTGGTTCCATTGCCCCTGTGCTGAATATCCTTCAGTGTCTCACTGTTTAGCTCAGAAGAGAGTTTAAATTCCTTAGAACTTACTGCATTCTCTGCAGTCAGACATATTAGATTGCTTTGCAGTTTCTGAAACTTGACATACTCTTCTGTTTTCTGTCCTTGCACTTGCTCTTCTGTGTCTGGAATACCTTTTCCTCTCTTTCTCTAACTTTTAATAATCCTTCAGATGTTAGTTTTAATACCTCCATTTCCCAGGAAGCTTTCTCTGGTCTTCTCCTTCCCACACTTCTGGTGATCCTCCCTCCCTGTGCTGGCTGCCCTCTTTATAGTACTTCTCACTCTGTGTGAAAATTGTATGACCGCACTTCCACCCTTGATGTTGGAGAGCAGAACTTGTCCTCTACCCCTCTAGACTGGCCTAATGATTAAATTGACAATAAGACAGATTTATTTGGTAAATCTTTTAAATTGTAGAAACAGCATATTATGTAAATGATAGTGGAAGAGTCTCTATTCCATTTTCTTTTAGGCACGGACACTTGCTAATATGTTGAGAGAAGTTGAGAGAAAAAATGAAGAGCTTAGTTTGTTGCTGAAGTCACAGCAGGTTGAATCAGAAAGAGCCCAGAGTGATATTGAGCATCTCTTTCAACATAATAGAAAGTTAGAGTCTGTGGCTGAAGAACACGAAGTACTGACAAAATCCTACATGGAACTTCTTCAGAGGTAAATTAATAAAGTAAAAGTTTCTGTGTAAGGTTAGAATCTAGAATGAACACAAGGCATTTCTCTTCTGTGTCCCTAAAATCCAATTCTGAGCATTCATATATTCTGATGATACTATTAGGTAAGTAGTTAACAAGAAACTTATGTCATAGTGCAATGATGTATTGCTTACTCAAACTCAGTATCACGGCTGGAAACAGAATACAGGTGTCTCTGTTTCTTTCCGGTTGACTCTACTTCTTTCCTTTATTCATAGAGTCATCAATCATCTGGGATGTTAGCACCTCAAGGATAAGTTTTGTCCATTTTGTTCACTGAGAAATCCCTAGGGCCTAGAACAGTGCTTGATACATGGTTAGACACTCCATAAATAACTGTTGAATGACCTTAGTTGTCACAATTTATATCAGGTTGAACCATATGAATTGGCCATTCAATGGTAATGGCCAAAGAAATGGTAATATTCAACCATTCCAAAGTGGTTGAATATTAACAGTTGTCATATAATTCAGCCTAATAGCATAGAAATTTGGGTGTTCATGTTTAACTCACCTCTTAATTTGTAGTCAGTATTTCTCTTTGATATCCTTGAATGTAGTTTACTTATATATATGACTGTATCTGCAGAATAAATTCTTATAGGTGAACTGCTGGTTTAAAGGGTGAGTGCTTTTAAATTTTTGATTGATTGCCACATTTCTCTCCAAAAGGGCTATGCCAATTTATATGCCCACCCAGTAACAAAGTATGAGATTGATCGTTTTTCCCTCCCTTGACACTTTTTATCTTTTAAGCCAGTTTTAAAACTTATGAATTATAAGGAAGACCAGGAACAGTTATGTACTTTCTACCAAACAATAAAAATAAAAACATTCTAGTTAACTTGTTTCTTGTTTTTCTTTATACTTTAAGACTGGTTAAGATTTGAAAAAATGTTCTTCTTTCTGTAATATTAATGTAGAGATGTAGAAATTTTTACCTTTGCAAGGTCCGTGTGCTTATTTTATTTGCCCATCAATAAAAATGAAGGGTGGAAAATGTATGGCATCTAGAAAATTTGTGAGGACAAGGTGATTTTTAAACAGGATATTTTCCCCCAACAACTTTTTCTGAAGTCTGATTGTTAGAGGCAGCCCCGATAAAGTGGACTATTTGTGTTAAGTCAGGGTATAAGAGAAAGTAGGCAGTGGTCCAAGAGAAAATGGGCTTTCTAGGACCTGCTTATGTTCCAGACAGTGATTGAGGGGTGGGCCCAGAAGTAAAACTCCAGCCTTGAGGGGCCAGGTGAGTAACAAATAAATGAAGTTGGCTGGGGAAGGTCATTTGTAATGGTAGGAATATCTAAAGGCATTCAAATTCAGAATTTTTAAAACTCTGTGGGACAAGTAAAACACTTTACTGGCCACATTTGGCCAGTGCCACCAGTTTGTTGGTCTTTGTAGTTAGAGGCATGAAGAGAACATTTTATGCTTAAGATAGTTAGGTCTCAAAGTATTACTTTGGAAAGGATTCTTTTATGTGGTTACCTTGCAGGTAAAAATAAGCAGGACTATAAGATGCAGAGCTATAGAGGCAAGAGAAATTTAGAATTCTCAACTACTTAATTCATTAATTTGACATTTTTACTTGAACATATATTATGCCCAAGAGGCCAGTGATGAAAGGTGCAAGTTTAATTTTTTTTAAAGACGTCATCCTTTTATAGAAGTTGTTTCAGTTTCTGGACTTAACTATAAAGATACAGGCATGTATTTTATAGCAAATTATGTAATGCAACGTTATTTATAAATGAAGCTCTTTATCCATAAATATGAAGTTAAAGCCCTACGTTTCCACTTCATAGTAATTTTTACCTCAGTCAGCCCAAAACATATCTTTATTATCTTTTAGAGTTAAACTAACTCTGTTTATGTCACACTTGTTCATGCAACATTCCTCCTCTTCCCTGCAGTATATGCAATTTGATCAGAAGAAATGGTAAGGAGGACCCTGAGTTTCCTTTCTCCATCATATGTGCTCCTCCATAAAAATATCACCTCATCTCCTTGTCTTTTCAGGAATGAAACTGCTGAGAAGAAGAACAAAGATTTACAAGTCACGTGTGATTCTCTAAATAAACAAATTGAGAGTGTGAAAAAGTTGAATGAGTCACTCAAGCAACAAAATGAAAAGTAAAATCTCTAGTTCTTCTAATTATTTTGGATTTTTCAAAAACAAAATGATTCCATGTATATAGAACATTGCTTTTTATAGGTAAAATTAATGGAATTATTGCTTATTGTAGATATAAAGTGCATATTTGGCAGAAGTTAAGGGTGATTACCATTCTTCAGAATTTCCTCTTAAAATACTTGTTGGGGAGAAAAAGGAATGATATGATTCACTGATGTTTTCTTCTGTATTGTTTTATAACTTCAGAACTATTGCCCATCTAATAGAGAAAGAAGAACAGAGGAAAGAAGTACAGGACCAACTGGTAGACAGAGAATGTAAGCTAGCAAGTAAGTAGCTTATTTAACAAATTTTCTATATTTTAACATATCTTGTGTTGGAAGAAAAAGCATGAGTGGTTTTTAGTTTGCTGTTTCATATTTTCTACTTCTCTCATTTTTTTAAACCTTAAGTCACATCTTAAACAGCTCTCCTTTTCTTGCCATAACATTTTACAAAGTAGTTTAGTTAGATTGATCAAATTGAACAAACAATACATTTTTTTGAAATCTAGGAGTTATAGGAAATGATTGCCCTTTTTAAAAATAAAAATTTTTTAAAGAATGTAACAGCAGGTGGCAGTGCTAGGTAACTTTTAGTTACTAGCTTCTTAATGGCAGTAGTTCTGAAATGATCCACAAAAACATTGTTGTTCTAACTCACTTGACTTAGAGCACAGACATCTACCTATATAATTTTTCATAGTTTTCTCTTGCCCTTTTCTAACCCTTAACTCTGAGGATTGTCCTTCCTCTCATTACTATATATTGTGTTTAGACTAGAGGAAGAGGGAAAGACATGGAGATTTGGCATTTTCTATAGAATACTGGCATAGGAGAAGAGTTTCATGGTGTTTTTTATTCATCAAGTACTGTATAAATTTTATTTCTAGCAAGATGTTCTTCTTTCTAGTTGTCTCTTTTTTGCTCTTATATAACATAATAGCTTCTAAACCTTTTCAGGGTAATGTCAGTATAGGACCTTTGAGTACAAAGCTGACCGTTTGTTTGTTTTAAGACCTGGCACAAAAAATAAAAGTACAAGAAGAAAAGATTGAAGTCTTACAAAGACAAACGGAAGATAAAGAAGAAGCCATTGGTGTCCTTAGAAAAGAATTAAATAGAACAGATCAAATAAGAAAAGAATTGAGCATTAAGGTAAGAATCTGTTGCATTCTCATTTGCAGTAAAATGAAAAAGTCTTATTTTGTGAAAAAGGTGAATATGGACAAATTAATGTTCTGTTTCTTAGTAATTTTGCTTAGAAGATAATATTAGAATCTCAAAGTGATTTGACAATTGTTTGTTATGAGGGCTCTCACAGTGTGAAAACTTGTATTTCCTAAAATTATTACACATTAATTAAATGTATACTGTGTTACAGCACTTGCTGCTTTAAAGGGGGCAAAGGATACAGAAAGGGGTTCCCAGTTCTTAATGTCACATACAGGTAGCTACCTGTATATATGTATATAGATGCATCTCTCTACTTATAGGGATGGTGATAATAATAATCGTAGTTGGTATTTGTTTAGAACTTTATAGTTTACAAAGGACTCTTTGAAATGTTTTTCTTAATCTTCCTCCCTTTAACAAATATATTAATATATAAGTATTAATAAATATTTTCATCCTACAAATGAAACAGAATCTTGAGTTAAGTTACTTGCTCAGGGTTAGTCACATAGCTAAGTGAAACAGTAGACTTATATATTCTAAGGTCATTGCTCTTTCTACATTATCATGATTGCTTGAGTGCAGTAGCCATGAATAGTGCTTTCTGGACCATCTACCACCAGGAAGATGAGAACAGACCAAGATTAAAATGACTGAACAACTACAGAGCATAAGTGACAGAAGAGGCATAAAATTTAATGCCACATTTACAGATATCCTGGTTCTGCCTTAATGTGTTTATCTTAATAGTAATTCTAAATAATAATATGTAGTATTTTCTGCAAAAGTCCAACTGCTAGCATTGACTTAAAAAGACAAATTGAACGTGTCTCCCCAATTTGTATTATATTTATCAACTATTGATCTTAAACTTACCATATAATTGTTAACTAAAATATAATACATATCGTAATGTATCTTTTGATATGGTTGTCTTACAAATAAAAACTAAGGACATCTTAAAGCATGTTTCTGTGAAGAGAAAACACGCTAAGTTGTTTGTTTTCTTCAATTTCTCTCCCCCATGCCCCTTTTTTAGGCTTCCTCCCTAGAAGTTCAGAAGGCTCAGTTAGAAAGTCGTTTGGAAGAGAAAGAGTCCCTGGTGAAACTTCAGCAAGAGGAGTTGAGCAAACACTCTCATATGATAGCAATGATCCACAGTTTAAGTGGTGGGAAAATAAATCCAGAAACTGTGAATCTCAGTATATAGATATTATGTATTTATCTACTGGGAAGGTGGGGTAGGAAACGTAATTTGTGACTCTAAAACAAGAGCAAATTATTATCTAATTATTAATTTAGTAAAGAACCTGATCTGATACACGTTTTTATTTGGTCTTAAAGTTTTACTTCTTGTTTCTGGATTTTATTGCTTAAAGCTTTCTTTGGTTTTTACTTCAGAATAGTCTTCTTAGCCTCCATTATTGTTTTTTCTAAGTGTTTTCTTTTTCCTTAGTTGCTTTCCACTCTCTTCTGCTTGTTTAATCTCATTTGTGATTAGATTTTTAAAATCAGATGTCAGTGAATTTATTTTTCCTTCTACTTTTATTGAAATATGATTGACACACAGTACTGTATGAGTGTAAGGTATACAGCATAATGATTTGACTTACATACATTATGGAATGGTGACCACAGTAGGTTTAGTGAACATCCATCATCTCATAGAAACAACATCAAAGAAATAGAAAAAAAGGTTTTTTCCCTTGTGATGAGATTCCCTTAGGATTTATTCCCTTAACAACTTTCATATATGAGGTAAAGAAAGCAGTGTTAATTATCTTTATCATGTTGTACATCTCTAGTACTTTGTCTTATAACTGGAAATGTGTACCTTTTGATCACTTTCATCTGATTCCCCCTTCATCCCCACTCAGTGAATCTAAAATAACTTTATTACTACATTGAAAATGTAGTAAGATACATGGTATAAGTTCTAAATTTTTTGAACATGCAGTGAATATTTGCAGAAATAATGTATAAAAGTTAGAAAATAGCTGATATATTGTGACTGTATTGTTTGTCACATAAAAAACTGTAGTAACTTACAGAATTATCAATATTTATGAATTTCTTACGATTACATACAGATAACTTGGATTCTACCTTTGCCACATATTCAGAAATTTATTATTTGTTGTTAATTCTGATGTGAATTTGATATATTGTCCTTCATTTACATAGTTTTTAATTAGGCTGTTTAATTTTAAAGCATGACTTAAATGTCCTTATTTATGTATCTCTTTAATACAAGGGAGGGCTTCCCTGGTGGCACAGTGGTTGAGAGTCCACCTGCCGATGCAAGGGACACGGGTTCGTGCCCCGGTCCGGGAGGATCTCACATGCCGCAGAGCGGCTGGGCCCGTGAGCCATGGCCTCTGAGCCTGTGCGTCTGGAACCTGTGCTCCGCAACGGGAGAGGCCACAGCGGTGAGAGTCCTGTGTACCGCAAAAGAAATATATATATATATATATACAAGGGAATTTTTCAGTACTCTTCATTTGAACCAAATGTTCTAAGTAGTATTTACAAAGAGTTTTTATATTAAAAATTTTGGTTGATTTTATTGCTATGCTATTACAACCATTGATTTTACTTGGTATTTTCTTCACTGTTTGTATCTGTTTGACTTAGGTAACTTAGATTTACTTCTATTTTTCAACCATAGTATATCTGAATTTATATTTAGAAAATATATCTTTATAATTCACTATTTACATTAAATAATATCAAACTAATAGTTCTGTATATTTGTATACATTTTATACAGTTATGCAAATTTTTTAAAAAGCATTGTGTTGTGTAACACATTTTAAATTGCTACTCTTTCCATAAGGGGTACATT
Source organism: Kogia breviceps (assembly GCF_026419965.1). Lineage (NCBI taxonomy): Eukaryota > Metazoa > Chordata > Mammalia > Artiodactyla > Physeteridae > Kogia > Kogia breviceps. Next base: position 95,070,002 of record NC_081314.1, read on the forward strand.
CTGTTTCTTTTTGAAACTGCATGCATTTTCAATTTAATACAAAAAAATTTTTGAAATGGAGAGATATGACTGAAGAACAAAAGGCCCTTTAAGATAAAAACCAAAAAATTCTATAAAATAAATACATAAATGAACCAAAGAGTTCTAGGGAAAATCAAGCTAACTTTACAGTTTAGACATCTCAAGACACTGAGCCTAGCCAAGGGCTGCCCAGTTGAACTTTTTGTGGTGATGGAAATGTTCTGTATCTACACTGTCCAGTTACCATAGCCTTTAGCCACGTGTGGCTGCTGAGCACTTTAAATGTGTCTAGTGCAGTGGAATAATTGAATTTTTAATTTTATTTAATTTTAACTGTAATTGCCATCCTACTGGACAGTGCAGATCTAGCCATTCTTGCAAGTATGCATTTGTTTAAGCCACTCAGTTTGCCTATTCTTAAAGACCTATATAGGCAGACACTCCATGTTTTTCAGCCTTTCTTTAATACAGTAGTTTTAACCTGTTAATCTCTTCTCCCTGAAAAAGAAAAGCCATATTTCAGTTTTAAAGGTGAGTACTAATTGTCATCTGTCTTCACTTCTCTTTTTTCATAGTCTTTCTGTCTCTCATAGCATCTTTCATATTGTTCCTGTTGTGTTGTTTTTCTTAACCTTAGTATGTTGGCTACCGTTTTTTTTTTTTTTTTTTCTTTTTGTACCTTTTCTGTGTACCTCAGATCAGAAAAACAAGTGTGCATTTGTAAATGTGTGTAGTTTTTCTTCTTTTGTAAAAAATTTTATTTTAAGCAAGTTGGAGTCACTACCATTGTCTGAGTTTTACAAATGATTTCTATGTGTGTATTCCCATTTCTTAATGGGGAATACAAAACTAAGTAAATGCATCATTATATTAGAATTGTTCATATTCTCTAAGAATTTTGCTATAAAGAGTTTGAATCCAAGTGTACATTAACACACTTCCTTATACTGTTTACACTTGCTACTTGAACAAATAGAGTTTCCATGGCTGATTGGAGTTATATTAAATTGTCATCTGTTTAATGTCAGGGCAGAAAAAAAAATGCTCATTAAAAGTTAATGCTGTGTTTTGGGAGAAAATTGTCAGAGTAGTGCCCTTTTAGTTTTCTTTATTATATGTTGCAAAAACTAGTTGTTTATGTTAAGGATGTAGTGAGGTTCTGTCTTGAGTTAGGACTGTTAGTTAAATGAAAATGTAACTGAATTTCAACTTCTGCTTGAGGCTCATTCTTATATGTTATAGGTACCTCTAATCAAGGTAGTCACTGAAATACATAACCCTATTTTACTTTGTTTTTTTTCTTTTCTCTTTTCAAATAGTTATGAATCGTATTTACTACTTTGCTTTTGACTTGCCTACTGTTGGATAAAACACATGTCCTGTGTGTGACTTAATTCCTTTGCAGAAATCAGCATACATTTTCTATAAAGGGCCAGGTAGTAAATATTTTAGGTTTCATGAGACATACGGTCTCTCTTACAACTACTTAACTCTGCAATTGTAGCATGAAAGTAGCCGTCCACAGTACGTAAATAAATGGGCATTGCTATGTTCTGATAAAATTTTATTTACAAAAACTTTGCTATTAAATGTTATATCTTACTGATTAATTTGACCCTTTTATCATTAAGAAATGTATCACTTTATCTTTGGCAATCCTTCACATCTATTTTATTTGATATTAATATAGCCTTTTTCTGTTTTCTGTTGGCCTGGTGTATCTTTTTTTAAATCAACTTTTAACCTGTGTCTTATAAAATGCATGACTTGTAGACAGTATGTAGTCGGGTCTTGCTTTTTTACCTGTTTTGACAAGTAAGTCCTTAACTTTCACAGTCCACTTGGAGTTAATATTGTACTACTTAACATAAAATGTAGAAACCTGACCACTATATTCTCTTACCCTCATCCTTTATGCTGTGGTTGACATGTATAAGTATATACATTATTGACCCCCAAAACAATGTTGTGGTTTTGCTTTAAACAAGTATATAGAAATACGCTGGCTTTCAACATCATAATATATTTACCTATCTGCACACAAAAAGACACACAAAGTAGTGCCTTCAATGTAGCATTACTATTTTTCCTTCTGGAAATAATAAGTAACTTGTGGGAAGATACTGCAAATAATCCTGTTTCTTCCAACTTTTGCCTACTAGTTTTAGTGTCCATTGATGATTCTCACTTGAACTAGTTATTACTCAGATGGTTGCCAAGTGGTTATTTTCTTTTACTTTTTTAATAGGAGACTATTGAACGTTTTGTTAATACTATGATATACTGGGTATAACAGTCTAAATTGCATTATCTGTTACATCATTGACAAAATACAGTGCTTACAGTTTTACAATTAATAGAGTATGTACTTTTTTGTTTGCATATTCTCATAAGCCAAGAATTTTGAGGTTTGCTTTCTGTAATTTGAGAAAATAAATAATACATATGTTAAGCATATTGAATATTTTTTCAAACCATAGAGCCCTTTTGATATTATCTCCCTTCCCAAGCTCCCTAATTTGACAATTGCTCATTTAGATTGTAGGATTCTGTTTGTTTCAGTCACTTGGCCTTGGCTCTCTCAGTGATCTCCAATAGACATTAAATGCATGTTACCCGTAATGATAAATATTTTGAGTTAAGAAACTGATTGTATATTCTGAGCATTCACTGAGTTTACACTCAAGATAATAAATTTCAAAGCAATAAGATGAACACAAAAATATGACCTATGCCTTTAAAAGGTAGATGGTTTATTTTATTTTTATAATGCCGATAATGGGCCTGATAAGTACTTGAAATCGCATGCCTCTGTAATCCATAAGTTGAGAGGAAGCATTGTAAAAATTTTAAAAGCACGGGTTCTGGGCTTCCCTGGTGGCGTAGTGGTTGAGAATCCGCCTACCGATGCAGGGGACACGGGTTCATGCCCCGGTCTGGGAAGATCCCACATGCCACGGAGCGGCTGGGCCCGTGAGCCATGGCCACTGAGCCTGCGCGTCCGGAGCCTGTGCTCCGCAATGGGAGAGGCCACAACAGTGACAGGCCCGCGTACCACAAAAAAAATTTAAAAATTTTTAAAAAATTTTAAAAATTTTAAAAATAAGCATGGGTTCTTTGAGATGCACATGTCCTATCTGGTCTTCTCAGGAACCCTTATCTCTGCCGTCTTTTTAAAGGCAAATTTTTTAAAGATGGTAAAGTAATTTAGAACTTGACTTGTCAAGGATAAATAGAAATCTTAAGTGCCTTTTCTGTAAACACTAGTAAAAAGGCTTTAGCCATCCAGGTAGGTGACCTTGATTTGTTCCATCTGCAAGAAGCCCAATTTGAATCCAACCCCTTGTAACTGATGGCTTTTATGTTGTATCTGAGGGCTGAAATTTTGAATGGGAACTATGAGGCTTCTGTGTTTGTTGTGTGTTCATATGTATCTTTATGTGTGTTGTAGGTGTATGATATTGCCAAAAATGAATTCATAAGAGAGCTCTACTTAATTGGCATTAAAAAAAAATTAAGTGCTTATATAAATACTCAGAAATAAAAAACAATCTGGCCAGAATGAATTTTCAGGTTCATGTTATCTGGAAACTGATATCTGGCATTGAAGGTGGCTTAAGCTTGTTGGTTTGATTAATACAGACATGTTTCTAGAGTCATCAACGTTAAACATAATACTTCTGTTGTACCTAGGTTTATTAGAGGTCAAATAAGACCTTATTCTGTTACAAATTTGTCAACAAGAAAGGTAACTCAATGTGAAGAAACTTTTTAAAAAAGTAAGATACATGTTTTTAGTAACAGAAGTTGTGAAGGATGAAAAATACTGCAAAGAGTTATGCATGATCAGGATTTTGTACAGTGGATTGAATTTAGTTGGTAAATGGATTTTGTTAGGAATGGGCTAGAACAAGACTGGATTTGGTTTCTCCCTCCAAAGTATTCTTGAGATGCTTCTTTTGACAACAGATTATGTGAGTTTCTTTGACTTTAAGTGACTTGTATTTGCTTTTGAGCTCTTTTGTAACTTTGGTTTAAGAAATAAGTATTGTCTCACAGTGACCTATGATCTTATTTGACCAAGTGTTTTAAAACTTCTTGACAAACTTCCCAAATACCAAATTTTAATTGTTTCTTTTGATTTCCTGCTAACTTTGGGGTACTTTAGAGGGCCCCTGAGGTACGTTAAAGAGAAATATTTAACTAGGATTATTTGGTATGTTAAGTTAAATGTAATCAGTCGTAACTCTGGTTATTATAACCAAGTTTCTTTATCGATTACACTGTAATCAGAAGTTTTACCATGACTTTTAAGTCTTTTGTCATTTATAGATATTTTTGTACTCTGAAGCTGTTAAAAAAAAGTGCTTCATCCTCAAGGAGATTCATAGAACGGCTACAGAAACAGTTTTTCCACACCAAGATGATGGCTATGCTACTATATACCAACTTAAAACAAGGAGGTGTCCTGCCCCTGGGGCCCCTAGATCAGGCATCCAGAGATTTTTACTCCCTGACAGGCAGGGTTGACGCTCCTACTCAGCCTGAAAGCAGTTACAGAAGACTGGCCATCACCCTTCTGCTTCCCATAAGAATATGGGAGTAAAATCTCTGAGGGGGGAATGAAACAGGAGGGGAGGAGGCAGGGCACAACCTTTGAAAGAATGACACAGCCCAAGGACACAACATAAACTGATTAGAACCAAATGGATGCAAGAGGGCAGACAAGTAGACTTCCACTAGACCTTGAGCCTCAGTATACACTCACATCAGCAAGCTAAATGACACACCCACAGGCGCCATGACAGTTCCAGGACTGACCATAAGGATCAAAAAGTGGGCGGTGGCCCAATTCCTGGAAATCCCTGCCCCTTCCTAAAATGCAATACCCCTCCCACTCATTAGCCTATGAAATTACCCACTCCTATAAAAACAGACAACTCCATACCCTGGTGCCTTTCTCACCTGAGAGGGCCTACACTCTGGAGTGTGTTTCTAAATAAATCAACAAAAAAAAAGGGTTCCTTTGAATCTGCAATTTACTTTGAAGTCTTATAGAATCTTACTCTGCTTAGCATTTTGTAGCTAATTGACTTTCTTCCTGTCGTACAGAGAGGCCTATTTTGTTTATGCTTGTGTTTATCTAAGCATTTCAAAAATACTCTAGAGAAAACATAATTATCATCATGAAGAAGTACCTTAATTCTCAGAACCCAGCTTTTTTGCACATTGAGCCACAAATAGCCCTTCATAAAGAAACTAAATGTGAAAAGAAGTATCTTTCCTCCCAACTAAATGCACTTTTTTGTTATCTAATTCCCCAAGGACCCAGCATTCATATACTTTTTTGGGGGGGGGTTAAAAAATTTATTTTCTTGAAGTATACTTGATTTACAATGTTGTATTAGTTTCTGGTGTACAGCAAAGTGATTTAGTTATATACTTTTTCAGATTCTTTTGCATTATAGGTTATTACAAGATAGTGAATATAGTTCCCTGTGTTATACAGTAGGACCTTGTTTATCTAGTTTATATATAGTGATTTGTATCTGTTAATCCCAAGCTCCTAATTTATCCCACCCCGCCTTCCCCTTTGGTAACCGTAAGTTTTTCTATGTCTGTAAGTCTGTTACTGTTTTGTAAATAAGTCCGTTTGTATCATATTGTAGATTCCACATATTATATCATGATATTTGTCTTTCTCTTAGTATGATAATCTCTAGGCCATCCATGTTGCTGCAAATGGCATTATTTATTTACTTTTTATGGCTGAGTAGTATTTCAGTGTGTGTGTGTGTGTGTGTGTGTGTGTGTGTGTGTGTGTACCACATTTTCTTTATCCATTCATCTGTCAAAGGACATTTAGGTTGCTTGGCTATTGTAAAACATTGGGATGCATGTATCTTTTCAAATTAGAGTTTTCTCTGGATATATGTCCAGGGGGAGATTGCTAGATCATAGGGTAACTCTATTTTTAGTTCTTCAAGGAACCTCCATACTGCTCTCCATAGTGGCTGCACCAATTTACCTTCCCACCAACAGTGTAGGAGGGTTCCTTTTTCTTCACACCCTCTCCAGCATTTATTATTTGTGGACTTTTTAATGATGGCCATTCTGACCAGTGTGAGGTGATGGCTCATAGTTTTGATTTGCATTTCTCTGATAATTAGTGATGTTGAGCATCTTTTCATGTGCCTGTTAGCTATCTTTATGTCTACTTTAGAGAAATTCCCATTTAGCTCTTCTGCCTATTTTTTATTGGATTGTTTGTTTTTTTGTTATTGAGTTGTATGAGCTGTTTGTACAGTTTGGAAATTAAGCCCTTGTTTGGTCACATCATTTGCAAATATTTTCTCTCGTTCTGTGAGTTGTTTTTTTGTTTTGTTCATGGTTTCCTTTGCTGTGTAAAAGCTTATAAGTTTGACTAGGTCCCATTTGTTTATTTTCGGCTTTATTTCTTTTGCCTTGCAAGACTGAGCTAAGAAAACATTGCTACAGTTTATGTCAGAGAATGTTTTGCCTATGTTCTCTTCTAGGAGTTTTGTGGTGTCCTATCTTATATTTAAGCCTTTAAGCCATTATGAGTTTATTTTTGTGTATGGTGTGAGCGTGTGTTCTAACTTTATTGATTTACATGCAGCTGTTCAATTTTCCCAACACCACTTACTGAAGAGACTTGTCTTTCCCCCATTGTATATTCTTGCCTCCTTTGTCAAAAGATTAATTGACCATAGGTGTGTGGGTTTACTTCTGGGCTTTCTATTCTGTTGCATAGATCCATGTCTGTGTTTGTGCCAATACCACACTGTTTTGATTATTGTAACTTTGTAGTATTGTTTGAAGTCTGGGAGGGTTATGCTTCCAGCTTTATTCTTTTTCCTCAGGTTTGCTTTAGCAATTCTGGGTCTTTTGTGATTCCATATAAATTTTAGGGTTATTTGTTCTGGTTCTGTGAAAAATGTTATAGGTAGTTTGGTAGGGATTGCATTAAATCTGTAGATTGCTTTGGGTAGTTTGGCCATTTTAAAGATACTAATTCTTCCAATCCAAGAGCATGGGATATCTTTCCATTTCTTTAAATCATCTTCAGTTTCCTTTATCAATGTATAGTTCTCAGTGTATAAGTCTTTCACCTCCTTGGCCAGACTTCTTTAGTGTAAAGAAACACAACAGATTTAGGATGTTAATCTTGTATCCTATTACCTTGCTGAATATGTTTATCAGTTCTAGTTTTTGTGTGGAGTCTTTAGGATATTCTGTATATGGTATCATGTCATCTGCATATAATGACAATTTTATCTCTTCCCTTCTAATTTGGATACCACAGAGGGTTTTTTATGTAAAGTCTAGCCAGTGCTGAATGAGAGAATGACATTTTCAGAGTCAATAGAGTAGGTTGAGTTACAGTTTAATTATGTTATTAGAAACTAATTTTTCACTAAGTAGCTGAGCATTTGGCAGGGATTTAGTGAACATGATTCTGCCTCTCTGTTAACATTATCTACACTCTTATTCCAAGAGTTATATTTTACCTCACTTATCTCAAAGAGTCAAAAGATAACAACGTATTAGAATAGCCTTATTCTTTTTGCAAACTTCAAATAAAAGCTTATGATTAGCCCTTAGAAAAGACAACACTGTTCATGTTCAGTTAAGCAGGGTTTTTCTTTACCCAAAAGTAAAGACTAGTATTAACTACTACAAACTAATTTATATAAAGCTCACAGTTAATCAGCATGTTAGAGCTCTGGATTCTTAAAGAACAGTGGGCCCAGGCTTCATGTGTTTCACAAGGATATTTAAACTTTATATTGCATTTTCAGAAAAAAGACCCCATGATTCAAACACAAACTGATATGTGATTTTAAAAAACATTATTATGGGCAATTTCACTTCTGGGAATTTATCTTAAGGAAATAAGGATGTGCACTAAGATTTAGGTACAATAATATTCATTACAGCACTGTTTATTGTGGCACAAAATTAGAAGCAATCCACGTATACAGTTAGAGGAGTAAAGTACATTCATTCAATAGCATACTGTTGCCTTTCAAAAAGAAGATATTGAAATGTATAAGTACATGGAAAGAGATTCCTGTTAAGTGCAAAAAGCAGGAAACCAAACTATTTGTAAACAAGGATTCATTTATCTGCCTATCTTTAGGATATAAACATATATATCTTTAGGTGCGTATAAGTATGTATGTGTACATATACATATTATAAATGATGAAGTGGTTGCCTCTGAGTAATGAACTTGTTTTAATTTGTTTATTTACATTCTAAAATTTAACTTTTTTTTTTTTTTTTTTTTTTGGTATGCGGGCGTCTCACTGTTGTGGCCTCTCCCGTTGCGGGGCACAGGCTCCGGACGCGCAGGCCTAGCGGCCATGGCTCACGGGCTTAGTTGCTCTGCGGCATGTGGGATCTTCCCGGACCAGGGCACGAACCCGTGTCTCCTGCATTGGCAGGCGGATTCTCAACCACTGCGCCAACAGGGAAGCCCTAAATTTAACTTTTAAAACTACGTTTCAACACATGAGTTTTATAACCACATCTAAATTTAACTTTTGGCTCTATGTAAAGAAAGTTTCATCAATAAAATGAGGATAATACATACTTCATAGTATTGTTATATTTTTTAAAAAACAAAAATAAAGGGTGTGGCTTTTAGTAGTTTCTCAATAAGTGTTTATCTAAACCCTTTTGGAAGAATGGAATAGAAGCCTTTATTTCCTTTGTCCATGGTTTCTTATGTCTCTGCAAACCTATAGCCAATTATGAAAGTAAAATTAATGGTAAAGATTCTGCATTTTCAAAATAGTGCAGGGTGGTGAGGTTAGTACTAGGAGTTAAATCAATTCAAAGTATTTTTGTCTACACCTAGGAGTAACATTTTATTGACTAAAGTTAGTCTACTTGCTTTCCTACTTAATTTACTTCTACTATGAGCATTGTTAAGTAAACATTTTTCTCTTAGAATTATCTTTCATACTTTAAATCAGCCTTCTCTTTGGTGTCATAGCCTTCTCCAACTGATGAACATATTTACAAAATTTATTATGAAATTGCACATTGTTATTTTATTTCCTGGAAGAGAGTATGAGGGAAAGACACAGTTGAGAAAAGTTTGCCAAACTTTAATAACAAAACAATATGTCTAGGATTTGGATCCTGTTATATTCCTAGCTCTTTGGGTAGATTTATGGACTCTAGAAGCAAACAAGCTTTAAAAAGATACTTGGCTACTTAAGCCACATATTTGTAACAGCCTCATTGATTTTCCACTTAACATAGAGTTTGCTTATTCTCTGTTAATATTTCTATTTAGAAGTGTCATTTTCATGTTATCCTCTTTTAAAAAGTCCAAAAATGTTTAGGACCATGTATTCCAAAGTAAAGATTTATACATTTATGTTTACAGAGATAATAAAAATATATAACTTTAGTTGTAATATCAATGAAGGGTTAAAGAATATTGGAAATCTATATAGAATCAAGAGGAGAGATACTGTAACACGGTAAGAGATGTTTGAAACTGGCTGTGTAAAAATACCAAAAGAATAAACAAGGTCACCCTGAACCATTTAGTCTGAGTGGCATTTCATGCAAATACCCTTAAGGTTCGACTGCTTGAAGCCATCCATGACTTGAATTGCTGCTATCTTTGAGCTGCTGATCTGAGAGACTCGAGGTATTGATGTTGTGGATGGATCCAAGTAGTAAAATGTCTCATTTGCTATGATGCCTGCATGGGTACTTAACTTCTGATCATTCTGCTAATATTTCCAGGGGCTGTGTTTCTTTGTAAGGTTAGTTCAGTGATGATTACATATTAATCAAATGTATTTATATTCTTTTGGATCTGTTCCATTCTGTGGACAATAGTAGCACCTTAATTTTAACAACTGTGAGATTCTCTATTTGGGGAAGGGGTGGGGGATAGGAATAGATTATATAAACACATGGTGCAAAATTCAAAATTTAAGAAAAGATACATGAGCTTTTCAGTTTCAGCTTCGACATGTAAAACTTGGAAGCTATCTCTTCTACCGTCACAACAAGAAAAAACTGAACAAACTGAAAAATCAATGGTTTTTTAGATCCTTTGGAGAATTGAGGTCACAGGACTAACTACCACCTCAAAAACAGGAGAGACAAATGAATGCAGAGAATATAGATCAACCTACCTGCAGCAAAAGCATGGTGGGAACACTTAAATAATAACTTTGGTAATTGCGAGAGGCTGTGTGAACTAGCTTGAGAACCATCATGCTTTTACACTTTCTTGAGTTTAACCTCTGGGAGCCCCACCAGGTTCTCACAGTGAAGATCAGAGGAAACTTCCCCATGTTTGGCCTGGAGGAGAGGGAAAGTAACCCTTTGAAATAAGCCCAGAACATTCTCCATAACAAAGTCCTATCGGACAAGGAAAAAACTGAAGCCTTATCAGGCTTGGAGGAAGAATAATTACCTAACTCCAGTCCCTTTTAGCCTTCAAGTCTCACCTAAGGGAGAAAAAATGCTGAGAAGCACTTATAAAGGTTACAGCCCAGGGACACAGGACCACTCAATGAGAGTGGTCATCGCTACTGATCTCATTAATATGAAAAGAATAGTAAGGGAATATTATGAGCATCTATCTGTCTACAAATTTAATGAGTTAGATGAAATGGACCAATTTTGTGAAAGACACAAGCTACTAAAATTTACACAAGAAGAAATGGATACTCTGAATAGGACTGTATCTATTAAATAAATAATTACTAACCTTCCAAAACAGCATCAGGCCAAGGTGGTTTCACTGGTGAATTCTACCAAATATTCGAGAGAAATGATACAATTTTTCTACAATCTCTTCCAGAAAATAGAAGCATATTATTCTGTGAGGCCATCATTACCCTAATACCAAAACCAGACAAACATTACAAGAAGACCAATATCTCATGAACCAAAGATATAGTCATACCTTGGAGATATTGCAGATTCAGTTCCAGACCAGTGCTAATAAAGAAAAGATCTCAATAAAGTGAGTCACAAATTTTTTGGCTTCCCAGTGCATGTAAAAGTTATGTTTATACTGTAGTCTATTGTGTATGCAATGGCATATGTCTTTAAAAAAATGTACATCATTTAAAAATACAAAACAAAAAAACAATTACAATAGTAACATCAAACATCAAAACAAACATAATGATGGAAATGATTGAAATATTGTGAGAATTATCAAGATGTGATACACGAAGTGAACAAATCATGTTGGAAAATAACACTGATACACTTGCTCAATGCAGGGTTGCCACAAACCTTCAATTTGTAAAACATGCAGCATGTGGGAAGTGCAGTAAAGTGAAACACAAGAAAATAAGGTATACCTGTACAAAAATCCTCAAAAAAATTAGCAAATTGAATCCAACGTTTGAAAAGAATTATAAGCCACAACCAAGACGATTTAGTAAGTAAACTGTTACATCCATACAATGGAGTATTATTCAGCAATAGAAAGAAAGGTGCTATCATGTCATGAAAAGACATGGAGGACACTTAAGTGCATATTGCTAAGTAAAAGGAGCCAGTCTGAAAAGCCTACTTACTGTATCATTCTGTAAAAATTTAATAAACAGGAATCTCAATTAAAATAGAGTCAGGAGGCCAGAAGGGGGAGCTCTTACACCCTACAACAATAGCAGAGCCAAAGGAAAAAGAAAGACTTCCTCTTGTTTCCTGGCAACAACTCAACCAATGAAAAGCCATGGACTCTGTTTACTATAGCTCTCCGAAGTCCCTTTTCCCCTCTATAAAAGAGTTCTTCCCTTACTGTGTGGACTTGGCACTTGGCTCACTAATGTTGCAAACCCTAAATTGCAATTCTTTGTTGATCCCGAATAAACCAATTTTTGCTGGAGAAACAACTAGCAGTTTGTTTTAGAGCAGCAATTCTAACCACATGACATTCTGGAAAAGTAAAACCTAGCAACAGTAAAAACAGGGGTTGCCAGAGGTGGGGGTGAGAATAGCAGGAAGGATGGCTAAGTAGGTGGAGCTTAGGGTTTTTTTAGGGCAATGAAACTATTTTGTATGATACTGTAATAGTGGGTACATGACATTCATTTGTCAAAATCCATGGAACTGCAACACAAAGTGACCCTTAATGTAAACTGTAAACTATGGTTAATATATCAGTATTGGTGCATCAGTTGTAATAAATATATCAGACTAATGCAAGGTGTAAATAATAGGGGTCCTAAGAAGTGGGTAAGTAATAAAAGTATATTATTTTTAAATGTTCAAAAAAAAAGATACATGATGATAATTATTCCCTTGTACTCCTCTCTCTTAGCCATCTAGTTCTCCACAGAATCATTCATTAGTTACCAGTTTCTTTATATAGTCTTAAATAGAGGTACAATACATATGAACATGTATCTGCATATACATGTTTTTGGGTGGGTTACAGAAATGAAAACATTCTATACATATTGTTCTCTACCTTCCCTTTCTCACCACACAATATGCAGGAAAATGTTCCAGGGTATCAGCATGCATAGAACTTCTTGATCATTTTTGGCAATTCCATAATATTCCACTGATAGATATACCATCATTATTCAACTCATATTAACGAATACAAATTATTTTTCATCTTTTGCTATAATGAAGACCCTGCAATTAATATCTTTATATGAATGTCATTTGAAGTAGGATTACTTAGTCTAAATATATGTGCATTTCAGAATATCCCACCAGCAATGTTTGTTTCCCCACATCCTCATCATTTTATTGTAAGCAAACTGTAGCACTTATTATGGTGTTAAACTTTTCATGGCTCTTGTACATGTAAAAATTACTTTTCCTCTGTTTCCTTTTCTGTAAACTGCTTAACCCCTTTCTAGGTTTTTCTCTTGGGTCGTCCATTATTTTCTTATTGGATTGCAAACAGTCTTTAGTAAGTAAATTTTCTAATTACCTATGATAAAAGTTGCAAATATTTTTCCCAGTTAGTTGACTGACTTTTGACTTTGTTTATGGTGTATTTTTCTATGAAGATTTAAAAAAATTTTTAATCTTGTCTAATTTTTCTATTGCAGCTTGATAATGTTTTAATATTTTATAGAACTGATCTCTCCTCATTTTTTATTTAAGAATTTTCCTGAATATACTTACTTGTTCATTTATTTTTTCCGCATTATTTTAGAATCATCTTGTCTAGTTAAAAAAACTTTGACATTTGTATTTGAATAATGTTAGATTCATAGATTATTTAGAATTAACATCTCTATAATGTTAAATCAACTTTTCTTAACATGATATGCCTTTCCATGGATTCAAGTCTTTTATGACCTTAAATAATATTTTATATATATATAGTTTTTGTAGGTTGTTAAATTTTAACTTTTTGCCATCTTTGTATCTACTATATTTTCTGATTTAATATATATGTGTACACATATGTACATGAAAGCTATTGATTTCTATAAGCAGTTTCATATTTTGTACCCAAACTATTACTGAATTTACCTGAAAGAATCCAAGAGAACCACCTACAGTATGATATTAACATTTCACCATTAAGTATGATTGATTTCTTTTTTTAGAAATGCTTTATGAGATTTTAAAGCTTTCTATTTTTAGTTTAAAAGAATTTAAAATTTTTAACAAATGCTTTCTCTGCAAGGGATGTAAGTAGGATGGGCTCCTCTATTCCCACTGAAGCAGCAGAATTGGAGCTTCCTGCTCCATCAAGCTTAGGCTCTGCTAGATTTGAGTTTTTGTTTCTCAGAGTAAAATTCTTTCATCAAGGGATACAACAAATGTTCAATTTTTTTTTGCTTACATAAATTATTTTTATTATAATGTTTGGTAAAAATATATCAGTATAATCTTGGTATAAATGCCTTATGCTTATATAGCTATAAAACCAAAACATATAAACAAATTCAATATAAAGTCAAATAAGCTTCACTTGAACAATATTTGATGTGACACTTGATGTCGTTTTGCTGAAATTAAGACCCTACCTGAAATGTGAATTGGTATGATATAGATTCTTTAGAGTTCAGTGATCCATCTCACAACTCTTGACAGCCCATTAGGGAAGATGCCTGACCTTGGGGAGGGGGGACAACAAATGTTCTATTAAACTGGAGTTTGAGACCAGCACCTGGCTCTTAGAGTTTCTAATGCCAGTGAACCAACAGGAAAAGAAGGGGTTACTGTACTGGCTGAGATGAATTATCCTGCACAATGGAGGCAGGGAGGACAAGGTCTGGAACACAGGAGAGTCTCTCAGGGGCCTCTTAGAACTCCTATGTCTGTGAGAAAATTAATAGAAAACTTCATCAATTGCTAATGATTCCAGACTTTTAGGAATGACAGATTGCATCACCCCAGTAGGCAACAACGTAAGACCAGCTGACATGTTTGCTAAGAGCAAAGAGATATGGAATGGATAGTGCTAGAAGGAAGATAGAAATACCAGCAGTAACCACATGTTCAGTTATAAAAACAGGGCCTGTAGTAGTTATGAGTATTTCATCCCAACTTTGAAATGAATGTGTGTATTCTTTACGTTACTTTATTTATTTATTTATTTATTATTTTTTTGCGGTACGCAGGCCTCTCACTGTTGTGGCCTCTCCCGTTGCGGAGCACAGGCTCCGGACGCGCAGGCTCAGCAGCCATGGCTCACGGGCCCAGCCGCTCTGCGGCATGTGGGATCTTCCCAGACCGGGGCACGAACCCGTGTCCCCTGCATCGGCAGGCGGACTCTCAACCACTGTGCCACCAGGGAAGCCCAATGTGTGTATTCTTTTCTTTCCATTTCAGTTCTTTTTCTTTGCTCTCCCCCCACCTTCTCTTCCCCTGTTATCTAACCTAAGATGTGTTAATAATGGTTAACCTTATAGCCTGGTATTTAGGTTACAGGATATCAGAGGAGTAGTGTGATGCAGCCCAATGAGGAATGGACATCTCCAGTGACTGAGGTGACGTGGAATTCTATGTCCTCTGGGGAGAGGGTAAGTTTTGATTTGTACAGGGATAGATGAATCATTTTAAGTGGAAGCATAATTTTTTCTACTGTCTTTATTTGTAAGTTAAGTATGGCTGGAAGTAAATATATCAGAACCCGTTTTTAAGGTTTATGATTAGAGTGAGTCAATAGAGAAACTGCATAAGATTTGGAACACAGAGACAAAGCAGCTGCCATTACTTTCTGAAGGTTTCCATGGTTAGGTATGGTGAGAGAAAGACGCAGAGACAGCAAGAGATCCAGGTTACCTTCACACTCTCTACT
The DNA here is from genome assembly GCF_026419965.1 of Kogia breviceps. Lineage (NCBI taxonomy): Eukaryota > Metazoa > Chordata > Mammalia > Artiodactyla > Physeteridae > Kogia > Kogia breviceps. The sequence continues at coordinate 95,085,318 of NC_081314.1, forward strand.
CTGGATGCAACTCTTCCTCCCACCTGCCAGTCCTACTGAGCCACAGCACCCCAGGCTGACCACCATCCATGGGGGCAGCAGCTTTCTGTAGACATCACCAGCTTTCCTTCACAGTCTCCCCTGGCAGCTGCCTAGATTCTCTTTCAAGCTCCCAACTTGCTTCAGTGCTTCAGGAGGCTGGCTAGGAGCTTGTCTCTGATCCACCAGTTTCCCTTTGGAGGGGGGCCATCTTCTTCCACAATTGTTCCTCTTATTCCTACAATAACCCTTTATTCCATAATACCCATAGCAGTTCTGCTCTCCTGATGGAACCCTGACTATCACACTCATATTCCTTTCTACCTTCATAAATTACTATCTCTGATCCTCCAACAGTTACATTTGATTTTATTAGATATTATTAATGTATTCCTCATAGGTTGTAGGTTTCAGAGCTAAGCAACCCAGCCTCCCTCCTATCCCAATTGAAATTTTCCCATTCAGTCACCAGGGACAAAGCAGTAACCCTCTCCCCACTCTGAGGAGGGCTGTCCAGTGTGTACCACAACAGAGAAGTCACTGAAGAGGAGAATATACTTCACTTATGGACAGAAAGTCCCAAGAGAAAGAGAGGTGGACCTGCATTGTCTGTGTTTCTCCAGAATGATGTAGTCATAGATGTCATGCTCTCCCAAGTTTCACCAGGCAGATAAGTTACTCCTCCCAGGAAGAGCAAGTGATGATCTCTGAGGAACCCCACAAGTGTAGATTCTAATGTGGTCCAGTCTTTGGGTGTAGGGGACAGCACCTCACTGGAAACTTGGGGACCTGAGACTTGGGGTTCCACCTTGACACATGTCACTTGCCCTTGTGTCACTGCAGCTTGAAGATCCTTCTTGTAAATATTTACTATAGTTATGGCTACCTGGACTGACATTTTCTATTTATAATTCTATGGACTGACTGACTCATTACTCATGTCAACCCCTTCTTGCCTGTATGAGTTCTTTCTTAAAGAACTAGAAATTCTACCATATGGGAAAATGTAATTCTATACTTGCTTTCCCATCATCCCGTGTTGCTAGGGATTGTCCTGAATCGCTGTTCTGGCCAGTGAGCCATAGAAATCTGCAAAGTGGAGTGTTGTTCTTGAAAAGCTTCTGTTTTCCTAATAACAGGGGATAGACACAGGTATCAACAACCCTCTCTCCTTCCTGTCTTGCACATGCAAGTATCTTCTAATGCTATTTGTTGAGACAACAAAAACAACAAAGGAAACGTCATTATGCATATAAATAACCCTCACCAATTATTCTGAACTGGGAAGGGGAGGGTCTTGGCTAGAGGATACTTATGTCAGATTTGGATGCTTTCTGCCTGTCTGTCATTAATTATAAGGCTATCAAATAATAAGTTTGATCATTAATATCTTTTTCTCAACATGGTTACCTTAGTTACAAAAAAAAAAAAAAAATTAGTACCTTTTTCCTGGGCTCTCACATTGTTAGTACCTTAGCGGTTCTCAAATGTGAGTGTACATCAAGATCACCTGGAGGGTTTGTTAAAATACAGATTTCTGGGACCCATGAAGCCCATCCCCAGTTTCTGATTCAGTAGGTCTGGAATGGGTCTAAGAATTTCCATTTCTGACATGTTCCCAGGTGATGGTAATGGTACTGGTCTGGGGACCATGCTTTGAAATTTGCTCTTTTACAGTATCAATGCTGTGTTGTCTTTTTCCACACTTATTTTGGGATAATAGACCCAAGATGATGTCAGATGCTGTGAGCAGTCATATTATGTTAAATTTTGGTAAGGTAGAAGTGCTGAAGTGACTCAAATGCAAGAAGCACATTATCAAAAGTTGCCTTCTCAAAAAGAAAATAGTTTTCTTCTCACATCTCTTTAATGATTTCTTGTACAAATCTCTTTAAATTTTAGGAACCATATGTAAAAAGAATAATGAATAATCAGTATTTCTTAACACATGAATTTTTAACAAAAATTAAGTGAGAAAATTAAACCACTTTCTGGTTTGATAATAATTGAATATTTTACTTTTGGGGGGTGGGGAACTAATGGAAGACCAAATGATTTTAATTTAGTTTTGGATGTCATTGGTTTAATAGCATTTTTATCAGGCATCCTAAGGATAAACCTTTTGAAATATAATGTATTATCAAATAGACTGGTCTAATTTTCTATTTGCAAGTTAAATGAATTAATACACCTGACATTTGCTTTGTCTTCATATGCAACTGGAATTTTCTGATGTATGCATTGATGATTACTATCATTCAGCTTTCTTAAAGAACCTAGGCATCTCATTAGTATTCTCTTACTGAGCAGTGTGATCATTTGTGCAGCAGCTGGAGAAGGATCATATATTTCATGGGACTCCTTGGATTAATGGCAAGAAATGCTCTGGTAGTAACCCATGAATAAAAAACAGGAACCTTTCAAAAAGCTTTTCATATTAATGAGCTTATCATTTTCAGAGTAAGTGATTTTTTTAATGCTTATAATAAAGATCTATTTGGTTCTCTATCTAGTATCTCTCTACCACCAAATCCAGGAAGGCATGGTCTCTCTCCATCTATAGTTTCAGCCCCACCCAACAATTTGAGGTCAGTTCTGGCTTTGATCGAGAACCATTTTAAAAGCCCTGCAGGATGAAGCTCTAGCTCTAATCATATGTCTAGATTCCACTACGCAGGCTTTAATCTTTTAATTAAATCCTACATTAAAAGGAAGTTCTAATAAATGGATTCCTAACCTGCCACCTGTGTTCTGGTTTCCTATACAGAACCCTAACTCCTTCATGACTGGGGCCTTGTCTACTCTTCCAGGTCTTCCAAGAAGTACAACCTGACTCTCTCCCATAATCTGACTCCCTGCCCTATGCTGTAAGGAATCAAGTGTATCTGCCACTGGATGATCAGATCATCATAACCAACACCTGTGTAGGGCCTTACCTTTGACAAACCACTCTCATTTTTTATACATTCTCTTCTTTGATCATCAGAAATGTTCAGGTGAGCCTGGTAATAGTACTTCAGTTTAATTTAATTGCAGAGAATCTAAGGCTCAGAAGGATTAAATAAATTGCCCTGGGTCCCCGAGCTAGTAAGTAATCAACAATGATATGCAGTTGGGTTCTCTGAACATAAACTCAGTACTGTTTTGAAACCGGCAGAATGCATCTCAGGACTTGGTAGGGTGTACGTTCTTCTGTCTCGGCACAGAAAGAATTCAGCAAGAGGCAGAGTGACAGGTAAGGAAAGAGTTTATTAGTATAAGACGCTTGTGAGAGATATAAGCAGGAGGGCAAGGGAGTGCCACCCCCAGAACTTAGTGGGCTACAGTTTTATAATCAAAGGAAAAGTGGAGGGGGTAGAAGACCACCTTCCTCATTCTTGAGTAGACATCAAGCTTCCTTCATCAGCTTCTCCTTCTCCTCCATGTCGGGCAGGGGAGTTTTCTTGTCCCTACATGGTCAAACTGGGACTGTCATGGCACAGTGGAAATGAGCAAAAAGGTGGTAACATATACTAAAATATGGTAAATCATCTCAGGTTTCAGTATAATGTCACCTTTTCCTTTTGTTTTTAGTGCACGCAGAGAAGCATGTCCTAGGAATCATTAAGTTACTGACCTCACTGGGCAGGATGTGGATCTCATTTCACCATTGTTTTATTGTTTTGTGACATGTCTCATGCTTCTGTTGCACGGTTTTGTTGCTAAGCAAGCTTGCTAGGTTTTGTGGTTAAGCAAACCTGCTTTCTTGAGTGATCATTAACTTACAGGGGTTTCGCAAACTTTTTTATACGTACAATCCCCTAGTGGGATTAACTATTTAATCACCTACTTTGGCCTTTACTCTGTCCCTATCAGTTTTTCTTAACCCTCCTCATGTACCAGACTTCTGTGAAATTCTGGCCCTTACTTCTGCCTGAACTTCTTTCTCGTGCCTGCTGTTGAGACCTTCTCTAGGGTATCCTGTTCTCCAGATCAAACAGTCTTGCCCATTTTGCCTGTCCTGCTCAAAACTCATGAGAAGGAAAAAAAAGGACTCTAAAATGTTTTATTGTTTTTCTACACCTGAGTTGAATTAAAGCACAGTCACAAAAGATATATAGAGACTAGGAAGAATAAATCACCCAAAACAAAAATTTATTTCATATGTAAGTTTCCCTTCCTTTTGAGTGCTCCCCTGAAATTGCTTATTCTAAGGTGAGGGAGAAGCTCCCTATCAAATCTGAGTTATTTTTCAGTTTTCATGTCTTCGCCTCTATGGCATCTGGAATTCCTTCTCTGTGATATAGTCTTTTTATTTCTTTGGTCACATCTCAAGTCCACATCCTTGGGGAAGGAGTGTAGAAGAGTCGGGAAAAGGGGGGTGAGGACTAGGAAGCAGAATATCTAAATGCAATTCCTGACACCAGCTTGTTGATTTAGGTAAATTGCCTAACTTCTCTGGGCAGGATGGTAATGGCCAAGGGTGCTGGCATCTGGAGAGAGACTTGCTATCAGCCTAAGGCAGATCAGGCCCTGTGCAGCGTCCCACCACACCTTCCTCTCAGTAAAATGCAGGTAATATTTGCTTCCCTTACATTCCTTCCAACTGAGACTCACTTAACTTTTTTTGTAAATAAAATGCCCTGTAATTGAGAAAACTAATATTACTAGTTTGTTTTTATATCATTTTATATTTTCCAAGTGTTTTTGCATGTTTCTTTACAGTTATAAACTTGAAACTTAGAGACGTTAAGTAATTATTCCAAGGGTGCAAAATTAGAGCAGAAAGCTGAACCAAATTGCTTGTATTCTTATCCTCACTTTCCTCCACACACCCGGTTATTATTACCTTGACCCTGGATTACAATCACGTGGAGCTTTGCTCTATTCATTCCCTCCTTTATTTCTACAAGCAATAACTAGAGACCACTTCCACAAAAATACTTGTTATGGGTCTCTATTCTCCTATGCAGTGTGTCTGACTGTGCATGGTGCTTTGAGATACCAAAATCTACCTGAGTAAGGGAAGTCTTTTGCACTTAACAGATGCTTGAAAGAATTAGAGGTGGAAAAAAAGACCTGGAGAAGATAGAAATGCTGTCTGCCTGATGATCATGGGCTCCACTGCCGAATATAAAAGCTACTAGGCACATGCAGCTACTAAGCACTTGAAATGTGACTCGTCTAAACTGAGTTGTGTTATAAGGGTGAAATGCACACTAAATTAATGTGTGTATCTTCATATTAAAACAATGTAAAATTTCTCATTAATCATTTTTAGATTGTCCACATATTTTGGATATATGGATTTAAATAAAACATATTACCTGTTTAATTAATAAAATTAAATTCACCTGTTTATCTTCACCTGTTTTCATGTGACTACTAGAAAGTTTAAAATTATTCATGTGGCTTGAGTTCCATTGCTATTAGACAGCACTGCTTTTAGGCATTAATTCACCACCTTCCATTTCCTAAGTTGCTTCTTTCCTTCTCGGTGTCTTTTGTGCATAAAACTTCTTCTGCTTAAATTCATGTCTCTTCCTTCATAACTCGGCTTGTCACAAAGTTTGACCCCAATCAATTAACCAGCTTATACTTAAAACCATGTACCATTACAATATTAACCTTCATAAACCATATGAATTATTCTGTTTCTTATTTCTAAAAGGAAGACCCGGTTTTCATGAAATTTCAAAGATAATGCCTTTTTTTTTTTTTGACATTGTTCCAGGATACCTAGTATAGCTCTAAGAGTTTATCAAAATGGGCTTGAATGCTATCCTACAGACTCCTAAAGTCATCAGCCTAAGAGACAGCCCCACTGATCCTTCCCTTCAAATGGACAAACTGCCAGGCACACTAGGTGCCCTTAATAACAAAATGTAAACTAAAAAAAATAAAATAAAATAACAAACTATTCCCTACCTCTATTTTCACCTCTATTCTTTTAGGCCAAAATATCATTTCCCTGCTATATTATTACAGTTATCTCCTGCCTAAATTCTTTGCTCCTAGTCTCTCCATCAATTCCATCCTGAATCTCACTATCCATTCAATCTTCCTAAAATATTTTCATTTCATTATTTTCATGTCAAATTTTGCTGAAAAGTCTTCAATGCCTTCCGAGAGCCCAGAGCAATAATTCTCAAACTGTGCTTCACTGAAACACACGATTTGGCTCATTAGCATTAACATTTCTTGACCAGAGCAATGATTTCTTGCTCTACATATCATGTTCAATATTTCTACTAGTTTCTTGAATATATAGAATACAGTTTGGTAACTGTTTCAATGTTCTTGTCTACTAATTCTATCATCCATGTCATTTCTATGTCAGTTTTGATTGATCTTTTTGTTCTCATTTTAAGCTATATTTTCCTGCTTCTTTGAATGCCTGGTAATTTTTAACTGGATGCCAGAATTTTAGTTTATTGGGTGTTGGACATATTTGTATTCCTATAAATATTTTTGAGCTTTTTTCTGGTATGCAGTTGAGTTACTTGGAAACTGACCCTTTCAATTCAGATTTTGAAGCTTTATAGGAAGTACTAGCACAGTGCTTAGTCTTGGGCAAATTTTCCCCACTATTAAGGCAAAACTTTTTTGAATATTCTTCCTGATTTCCCATGAAGTATGAGATTTTCCACTCTGACTTGGGGAAACAGGAACTATTTCTGGTGGACTCTGACAATTCTCCTCTAGTCCTTTCGGGTAGTTCTTTCTTCACAGGAACGTACTGATCACTACTCAGCTGAGGACTTGGGGAAGATCCTCTGTAGGTACCCAGAACTCTCTCTCTGAGCAGCTCTCTCCTTTCCGATGCTCCGTTCTATGAACCCTAGCCACCTTGGTCACTTTAGACTCCCAGCTCCATCTCCTTAACTCAGGGAGATGGCTGAAAACTCCCTATGCCCTGGCCTGGCAACTCTCCAAGCAATCACCTGGGGCTGTCATGGGGCTCACCTGGTCTGTTTCATCTCTAAAGAATCATTGCCCTTCCTTGTTTTTTGAATAATAACTAGTAAACCGTTGTATCACATCTCCTGTGAATATTTTTAGTTGTTTTAGGTAAGAGGGTAAATCTACTCCATCTCTCCATCTTGCTAAATACAGAAGTTTCAGTCAAGATGCTTACATTGTAGTTAGTTTGAAAAATGTATTTGGCCCTTAAAAGAATATTTTTAAAATCTAGAGTAAAATCTAAACTCCTTAGCCAGATAGCCAGAGCCTTCCACAATCTTCCCTCAGTCTGAATTTCAAGTGTATTGTCATGTTGCAGGCAGAATGACTAAATATAGCTTGTATGTCTCCACCTCTTTATCCACAGGTTTTCCTGTGCTGTCAATGCAACACCATCTTCCTGGATACCTTCCTCTTATCTGATCCTCTATTTTGGTCTAATAATTTTAGTTACATTTACCTCATCTTACCAATACGATCATGTGCTCTTTTAAGACGGGAACTTTGTCTGACATTTTTATATTTTTCCCAAAAGCTTAGCACCAAGACTGGGCAGTGAGTGGATATTCAACATATGTTTGTAATTTATCTAAGAGAATGTTGAATAGCCTGACAGCAGGAGCCTGGAGTTTTATTCTTGCTAGTCTTAATTTGCAGCACACAAATTACTATATGACAGAATAAAAATAGGCTATGATGTAATTTCTGAGTAATCATGAGATGACATTATAAGTGTAATCAGCCTACTTTTAAAAAATCCAGACAGATGGTAAAACATTCCATGTGATTTTATTCTGTGTGCTCTGTGTCCAATCCAGCAACACACAACTTCTCACTTTCCTTTTCTCAGACACCAAGGGTCATGGTGCTGAAATTTTCCAGTATCCCAGGTCTGTTCTCTGTACCTGGTAGGATGGAGTATGTTATGTCACCTTCTCTCTTTCCACTGACACCAAAGCTGCATGAATCTAATTATTTACTGAAAATAGTTGTCTCTGGGACCCAACCAGAGACAAAGGGCCAGAAGGGTGAAGATCATGGCCTCTGGTGTCAGCCTGCCTGACTTTGAGTACTGGTTCTGCTGGATATTAACACCGTGACCTTGTGCAGTCACTCCCTCCCCAAGGCTCGATTCCTTCCCTATAAACAGGAGATGATAACAGTACCCAGAGCACAGAGTCTTATAGGAGCTTAGATCTTCCTGCCACACTCAGTGTGAGTTTAGTGCTTTTGAAATGAATTGAGATGTATGCTCAACCTCCTAAATTGGGTCATTGCTCTTTAAGGACAAAATTCCTTACTATGTTGTTTGAGTGTAGAAAGTCACAGCCATTCTCCCTGATTTTAATGTGTCTGTGAGCTCGACCTGTTTCACCACGAGGACTATTGCAAGAAGTTGAAGATCCAAAGAAATTCATTATATACCTGCCTATTAGTCTTGCCAGGATATGGACGTTCTTAATTAGTGAGAAACTGAATAAATTCTATTCCTATATGCCCCAATGTAGTTACAGTTCTTTTATAATAATATTGCCACTCACTGAATACCTTCTCTCTTCCATGTACTGTTCTGAGGACTTTATAGGTATAATTTTATTTAAAATAAAAACCTTAAGATGTAGGCATAATATGACGAGAAAACTCAGGAACTTGCTCAGTGTCACCTTGTTAGGTAAGAGTGGAGTTGGAATTCACACTCAGGCAGCCTGACTTCAGAGCCCACCACTTAACCTCTAGGCTCTTCTGATAAACCAAAACAAGATTTTGTCTATGGTGACATATTTGTCAAACCCCAAATTGGCCTGACTAGTGTAGATACTGAGAGGTTCTGAGACGTTGTCAACACAAAATAGGAATGGTGGAAATTCATTCTAGACATTACTTGGGGGTGGGATGGGTGGTGATTTTTTTTTTTTTTTTTTTTTTTTTTTTTTTGCGGTACGCGGGCCTCTCACTGTTGTGGCCTCTCCCGTTGCGGAGCACAGGCTCCGGACGCACAGGCTCAGCGGCCATGGCTCACGGGCCCAGCCGCTCCGCGGCATGTGGGATCTTCCCGGACCGGGGCATGAACCCGTGTCCCCTGCATCTGCAGGCGGACTCTCAACCACTGCGCCACCAGGGAAGCCCTGGGTGGTGATTTTTTAAATAATGAGAAGCTACCTAGAATAACATAAATTGTCTCATAAAACATAGTCTCTACAGCTGAGAGTCCTTTGCAGTGGGAGGTAATAAAGGATGTTTCCATGTAGACCTGTGCTGGGACAGGGAGCCCTGGGGGGAAGACTTTCCTCTCTTGGAGTCTGGAGGCGTACTATGTGTGGCAGTGTCTAAGTCACCAGAGCAAGGTTAAGTGAGCCTGGTCTTTAGGGTTGGTTGTGTGGGTAGATCCGAAGAGAATACAGTAGGCCCTGGTGGGTTAACACTTGCTTACTACTGCAGGAAATTCCTTTAGTCTAGCACAGTTGTTCTCAGAGTGAGGTCTCCAGACCAGCAGCATCAATAGCAACTGGAAGCCTGTTAGAAATGCAAATTATCAGGCTTCATCCTGGACCTATTGAATGAGAAACTGTGGGTGGCACACAGCAATCTGGGTTCTAATAAACCCTCTATGGTATTTTGATAGACACTAAATTTTAAGAGCCACTTCTAGCAGGATACCTTTTGGACTTCCCAATTAGAAATAAGAGTATTAAGATGTGAGAACATAGTTGAGAGCTCTTCAAGATGAATTAGTTACAGATAATGTAAATGAATTTTAACCCACTGCATGTGATCTGTTTTCAAATTCTTTCTTATCTGAGACAAGTGCATCAGATAAGTCTAGTCCTCACCTCTTTCCTCAGTCACATACATGACAAGTGTTCATAAAATCAAGGCTTAGGATTTGTGGTGTAGATCAGATGGGCTGGAGTTTATGACCAGGTGTCAGCTAGACGCTTCCATTGGAGAAAACATGTGTGAGTGATTGCAAGTAATATGTATTAATGTATGGATATTTTCAAATCTGTTCTAATTTATGTATTTTTTAAATGTCATATCAAACATTTATTATATATATCACTGATTCTCTGCATATTCTAATTTATATTTTTAAAATAAAAATCACTGGAGGGTCTTCCCTGGTAGCACAGTGGTTAAGAATCCACCTGCCAATGCAGGGGACACGGGTTCAAGCCCTGGTCCTGGAAGATCCCACATGCCACAGAGCAACTAAGCCCTTGCGCCACAACTACTAAACCTGCGCTCTAGAGCCTGCAAGCCACAACTACTGAGCCTGCGTGCTGCAACTACTGAAGCCCAGGCACGAAGAGCCCATGCTCTGCAACAAAAAAAGCCATCATAATGAGAAGCCTGCACACTGCAAAGAAGAGTAGCCCTTGCTCACCACAACTAGAGAAAACCTGCGCACAGCAACGAAGACCCAACGCAGCCAAAAATAAATAAATAAATATTATATTCTCTTTAAAAAAAGAAATATACAATTGTTCAAAAAAACCACTGGAAAACATAAGTATTACAAGTACTATTCCATTTAAAATAATTTGTAATGGGTCTTACCATAGGGCTGTGCAGTTCTGCTCTAGGGCCTGGGCTCCTGGAGGGCAGGGATCTGCCTATTTACCAGCGTTCACCTCATGACTGGCACACAGCCCCACGCTCAGCTGCCCAATAATCAGATCATGAGCTGAACTGACTGGAAATGCGTAAAAAAGTCAGAGAACATTAACCTCACAAGTGAGAGAACAGAGATAGGAAAAGGAAGCAGAACAGGGAAAATAAATTTCAGACTTGATGACTGCCATCTTCAGTTTACTGTGAGGACTAAAGAAGTATATGCCTCACAGCAACAAAATCAGGTAGCTCTGATTTGCATGATTTATAATTTTAACATGCTTGTTGGTGGCATGAATTGATTAATTAAGTGCTGCATGGGGAGTTTGTTTATTGAAGCATCACTGCCTAAGAGTCCAACTTCATTGGCCCATTTCATGTATTTGAATTCAGTTTCAATCATGAGGGAAAAAGTCATCCTGCTGAATGACAGATCCAGGAGTTTTCAGAGATAGTGGAATTGTAAATGAGCAGCTCAGCACCGGATATTTATTTCTTCTTTTTTCTTTTATTACTATTGCACATGATCAAAGAATAAAATAAAAAGACATATGTCTGCCTGTCATGTGGCCCTAATTGTAATTCCTGACCATTTCTTTAATAATTCAGATATCTTATTTCAAAATTAGAGACCTGATTTGCTTTAAAAGTTTGCATTATTTTCAATACATGGCAAACGGTGGGGAAATATAATTTGAAATTTATCTCTTAGGTTCAAAAGGCAGCCAGATAACAGACCCACATTATAACTATGGCATCTGCATTGCCTCTATCTTTACTTCTTAAAGATAAAATTTATTACAATCTTTTGCAATGTGCAATCTTATTAAAAAATAAGCTAGACATGAGAGCATCTAAACAGCAGCTACTCTTTTGAATCTAGCCACTAGCAACTCATTAAAAATCACCCAGCAGCATTAACCCTTTTAACTGGAAAATGCTTTTTCTCCCAGTGAATTCTTTCTTTGATCCTTTTTACCAGAGTCATGAAGGAAGTTTCCAGATTCTTGAGAGCATCAGGCAATTGATGAACTAGAGCAATGGATAGGGGAAAAAAAATGTATCTTTTTTATTCAGTGGTGTCTGGTCACTTTTGGTTGATAACAATTTTCCAAATAAGTGGGCATTATCTGCTATAAAATGTCTATTCCCACTTGGCTAGAGAAGACTACTGGAGAGTGGTTGTGTTGGAAGAGAGAGGTTAGGGAAAGTAAGTGAGCTCTGGAAAAATATTAGAAGTGAATTCATTAATGTATTTACTCATCATTTATCTATTTAGAGTAGTATAAAGCCTTCATAAAATATATATTTTCCTCAAAATCATTAGTCTCAAAGTCTCTTGACTAATTATTGTTTTGAAGGTCTCTTGTGGTAAGCTTTAGTCATCTTCCAAAATATTGAAACCCCCAGTTTTTAGCTGAGCAAGAGGCCACCTGAAGTAAAGACTGTTTCGTAGTCTCTCTTCACTAGTGGCCAGGGAAATGTAAGCATGCTTTGCCATTAAGTGTCATTAAGTTCTTCTTAATGTGACGTTAATATGATGTAAATGGAAATGGTGGACAATTTCTGAGAAAAATCTTTAAAGGACTTGGAGCTTTTTTCCTTCTTCTTTCTTCTGGACTGGAAATGGACGAAATGTCTGGATTGCCAACAAGATTTTGAGTCATGAGCTGACATGGGGAATGGAAGCCATGCACAATAGATCATCAAGAAAGAAGAAACTTGATCCCTTACAGTGGGGTATACATCCAAGCTCTGGATTAAGTCCTTCTTAACTTCACTTTATGACAGAAATAAAGTTCTGTCTTATTTAAGTCCTTATTTTGGAGTTTTCTGTTCCCAAATTGTCCATTTGCAAAAGGCAATTTTGTTATTGTTGTTGTTCCCCTTGGCACCTAATACTGGGACTACCAAGAAATACTGGCTAAATATAACCATTTATAATCCTCCAAAGCTAGACAAATAAATACTCTTAGTTATAAAAAGAAAAGATAAGTATACTAACTGTATCAAAATATAATACAACTCTTACCACAAACAAATTCAGGAGACAAATGATATGGTAAATTAAACAGATAATACAGATGGCAGACAAAGGACTGGGATACAAAATGTACAAAGAACAGCTGCAAATTGAAAAGAAAAACCAAACACCCCCATAGGAAAATAGGCAAAATAAATAGGCAGAATAAACAACTCAAACAAGAATCAATTCAAATGACTGATAAGCTTTTGAAAAGATGCTCAAGTTTTTAATAGGCTGGGAAATGAAGTTAAAGTTAAGATGAGATATTACTTTACACTTATTGGATTGTCAAAAATTAAAAAGAATGAGAATGCAATTACTATCAGTAATGCAGAAAAAAGTGTACTTTCATACCTGGCAGGTGAAATTGTTAAGTGTTACTGCCTTTTTGGAAAGCAATCTGACAATATCTATTAAAATTTTAAATGCATTTTCTCTGGCTTAATATTCCCTCTCCTGGGACACTTTCCCAAAGTAATAAAACTGAGTAATGACACACATACAAAGATGCCAATTACAATATTTTTCATGGTGGCAAAAAAAATCTAGAAACTTCAATAGGGGAATTGCTGAATAAATTATGGTACATCTACACCATGGAATATCATACAGCCATTAAAATGAGGAATTAGAGTTCCTGTGGTTGGTTTGACAGGTTTTCAATGACGTTACTGAGTGAGGAAAGTAAGACCTAGAGACCTATATATAATTGATCTCAATTTGTTAAACAACCAAGAGCAATGTGTGATGTGTTTGCATACCTACGTGAGCATTTCAGCATGGAGGAAAATATCAAAGGATGAATTCTAAATTGTTAAACTGGGTCATGTGTGGGGTAGGGGGGAAAGCAAGAAAGATGTGAGTGGAAGTATAAGAAAATGTAAACTCTGATACAGATTACGGCAAGAGGCCAAAGGCAAACCAAAAAAAACCACGATAGGTGTGTAATACGTTTGACTTATTTATATGTTAATTATATATGTATATGCATATAGCATATATTATATATGTGAATATATAAGGACATACACCCAATTATGACCCTAATTTACATCCAGAAATACTGACCAGCATCTTATTTTAAGATAATTTTTATTACACAAAAATACATGTTTATACTGATGAACCTAGTGGCACGGCAGGAATAAAGACGCAGATGTAGAGAATGGACTTGAGGACATGGGTGGGGGAGGGGAAGCTGGGACAAAGTGACAGAGTGGCATTGACATATATACACTACCAAATGTAAAATGGACGGCTAGTGGGAAGTAGCTACATAGCACAGGGAGGTCAACTCGATGCTTTGTGACACCTGGAGGGGTGGGATAGGGAAGATATGAGGGAGGCTCAAGAGGCAGGGGATATGGGGATATATGTATATACTTATAGCTGATTCACTTTGTTGCACAACAGAAACTAACACACCATTGTAAAGCAATTATACTCCAATAAAGATATAAAAAATGCATGTTTATTATAGATTAGAAAATATAGGGCTTCCCCGGTGGTGCAGTGGTTAAGAATCCACCTGCCAATTCAGGGGACACGGGTTTGAGCCCTGGTCCGGGAAGATCCCACATGCCGCGGAGCAACTAATCCCATGCACCACAACTACTGAGCCTGTGCTCCAGAGCCCACGAGCCACAACTCCTGAAGCCCGGGCACCTAGAGCCAGGGCTCTGCAACAAGAGAATCCACCGCAACGAGAAGCCAGTGCACCACAACGAAGACCTAATGCAGCCAAAAATAAATAAATTAAATTTTTAAAAAAGAAAATATAGAGATGCAAAATAATTTTTTAAAGAATCCATAATATGACTACACAGAGATAGCCACTATTCTTAAATGCATTGAGTAATTTTTAAATACACTATGATACTTTTGTAACTCATTCTCATTTAAATACCACACACTTCTTTAATAATTATCCTCCTCATAAACTTTTGATCTTATTTTCTAACAAACATGAAAGTATCACTTTACATCCAGACATCAAGTCCTTTGACAAATGTGTTCATCCTCAAATTGCACGGATAGAGTTAGGAGGGGAAAAATATGGGCACCCTGGAAGGGAGAGGATTTGATAGTTCTGTTTTTTTCCTTCTTTTAAATCTGCAGCAAACTCCTCTCTCCCTTCCTCCATTCACTAACATACTGTAACATCTTTTGTGATATTGACCCTTCCATCTAAGTTAAAAACAGAAAGAATAACTTGTAATAAATTGTGATTCAAAGAAACATCATGTGAATTATTTGGCTCTCAAATGGTAGTAACATCTGTTCAGTCAATGTTGCAAAACATTTTGTCTTCACAATTATTATAGTAAGATTTGAGATTTGACTTTTGGCTCTGTGTACTAGAGTGCTTGATCAACTACATTTTAAGTAGAATGACTTCTGGTCATCAATATACAGCAAATCTTCAAAAGTGCTTCTCTGTTAGGAATACATAGTTACTTTAATATTATAGTCCAGTCAATTACGTGCGGGATTTGATCATTTGAATATAGCAGCTGTTGACAAAATTTAGCTCTCACCTGTTTTATTTTTTTAAGGCACAACTTTACGAGAAGGCTTTTGTTTAAGCCATTCTCTATTTAAGCCAGAGAATGAGTAACCCTGCCTCACTCTCCTGGAATTATCATAAGATGTCAAAGGCCACATTTTTTTTTTTTAAAGGCCACATTTTAATCTCCAGAGTTATCTTGCCTATCTACCCTGTAGGTTGGACAGCTACCAAATGCCAGCTAGGCCACATCAGCAACTCCCTGATCCTGCCTTTTCTTGGGATTTTTTTTTTTTCAATAGACTGAACCAAAACACTCCCTGTCCCTCAGCATGTACACCTCCTCTTGCTCCCCACCACCTGCCCTCAGAGTCTACAGGAACATGTCTCTCCTCCTGACTATTCACAATGGAAACAACTTTATTACTCTTAATAGCCGCCTCTTATTTATTCCAAATTAGACCCCTCTGAAAATCCAGTCTGGTTAGTTTCTTCTGCTTTTGGAATTCTGAAACCTCAGAGCTCCTTGAAATGCACGTTAAACTGTTTTGTCTGCTTTATCTGGATTGATTCTTCTTTAAATGTCCAAACACAACAACATACCCGTTTTCTCAAGCCCTAAACACACGGGAAAAATGACTTCCAGTCTCCCATAGGCCAAGTAGATAGCTTCAATGTCCATTTCCTACAGACTGAAAGCCAGCCAGGGTGATTTTTCTCTTGCTCATCTCACATTGCCTGGGATTCTGTGACGTTACTGATGTCAGTGTACTCATTCTAATTAAATTGCATTCCTGTAAGAAGCAACAAGGATCATCTCAATCAGGCTGCCATATTGGCTCACTTTAGCATAACTGATTAGCTATAATTATGCAGTACTTGCTTCAGCATTTATTACTAGCCCATTTCTGCCCATAACACTGCTGTCATAGGCTTCAGCATAGGTGTCTCTCGACTCTCTTCTTTTTTCCTCAACGGAAAATGGTGAATTAATTGGTTTGGGTGAAGAGTTATGCGGAACTGGCCCAACAGTGCTGAGAACTGATTGCATGAGCTGTTTCCTATAACCTCAGAGAATTCCACATTTTTACATCGCTTCCCAAGTTATTATTATTTTTTTTTTTTTTCGGTATGCGGGCCTCTCTCTGTTGTGGCCTCTCCCATTGTGGAGCACAGGCTCCGGACGCGCAGGCCCAGCGGCCATGGCTCACGGGCCCAGCCGCTCCGCGGCATGTGGGATCCTCCCGGACCAGGGCACGAACCCGCGTCTCCTGCATCGGCAGGCGGACTCTCAACCACTGCGCCACCAGGGAAGCCCCCCAAGTTATTTTAAACATAGTTCAGAAACTCCTTTGCTCCGGGGAGACATTTTCAGGTTTTGCAAAAGACTTTCAAGTCCTGGAAAAGTGATTCAAAGCCAAGGCTTTGTCTAGCTGTTTTTGGCTTTTTAGCAATCAGCTGTTTGCTTTACCTAGCAACTGCAGCAAACGAAAATGTCCTGGCAATTGGAAGAAGAAGATAGCAATATATTTCCTTGGCTAGAAAGGACACTTTCTAGAATTACATTTTTTGAGGGAAGATATTAAAGAACATTGTCAGAATTATGAGTGAATAGTTGTATATCATAATGGTTACAAGAATAGATTTTGAAGCCCCAAATTCCAGGCTCAAATCTTGTCTCCAAAAATTACTAACTTATCACCTCTGCCTCTATTTTCTCATCTGTAAAGTGGGAATAATAAAAGTCCTACTTTTTAGTGTTGTTATATGAATTCATATATGCAAAGTACTTAGAACAGTGCTTGGAACATAGTAAATCATTAACATGTGTTCTTTCTTAGTATTGTTAGAATGGTCTAAATAAATAGTAGACAACTATTGTTAACTGTTAACTTGTCAACGTGGAAAATGTTGAGACCCTTAACTTGATTGTTCAAAATCACTGGGAGAGATAGCATTAGATCCCAAGACTCCAAAATTGATGTCACCAGAGAGGGTGTTGCTGCTTCTCTTATTAATATTGTCTAATCCTATTATGCAGCAAGCATTTAAAGAATGAGTTAGATTAGTCTGAGGATTTTGGTTATAGAAGTGGAATAGTTTTCTGGCATCCTACACCCTTGCTTCAGAGACATTTTGGGTGCCAAATACAGATCCATGGGTTCAACTTCTCAAAAACCAGTAGACAAATTTAGAAACAGTGGCAAAATTGTCTGAAGTTGTCACTATTGACCTTTAGAAGTGTATAAAGTCTGATTCAGCACTGGTCTACTCATTTCCTTTGCTCTCTTCAAGGTAGGTTTTTATCTCTCTGTTTTCCACCAGTACATTGACTGACAGGTACGAAAGACAATTTGCTATTTTTACTGATATTTTTACCTTGGGGGTTATTCATTACATGAAATGAAATATTTTAAGGAAAAAAAAACCCAATGTGTTTATTGAATGGAATCCTTCTGAGGTAAGAATTTTAACAATTTGTTTCATTTTCATTATAATCTCTTAGCAAATGTATGTCCCTTATTGCACTTATGCTGTAAACAATTTGTTGACAAGTCTTATCTCCTACTAGACTTAAAGTTTGAGAGCAGAAGCCATGTATTAATTATTCAGGTATCCCTAGTATTTTGCCAATTTTTGGCACTTACTGGGTGTTCAAAAAGTATTTGTTTAATTTAATTGAACTAGAATACATAATACTCCAGTTTTATTTTAGAGGAGTATATCTTTGAATATCGATCATGTGAAGATGTTGATTATAACTGTACTTAGTCGAAACTCATATAATTATCCCGGATTAAGAACATATCATTTAGAAAAATACAAAATCAATGAGAATAATACAAATAATACCTTTGATTTATATTATACATCACCTTTTAAAATTACTAAAATATTTAATGCATATCATTTGAGCTGAATAATAGCACCAGCAATTCTAAACTAGGTGTTAAGCTGTTATGCTGATTATGGGTCACTGACCATAAGGAATATTTTACTAGATCGTAACAATGTTCTATTCTATCTAATATTTACTCTCTGAGTGTGGTTATAACTAGTGTATTATGGGAGAATATACTTGCCTTCAACTCTGAAGCACAAAGATATAGCCCCTAATCTTAGTTTTCTTCAGCTCCTCTTCATAGATCTATCATGAGTTCTTTTTTCTAAACTCTGCTCAAAACTGTCCATACTTTCAGCCTGGCTCCCCTGTCATTGCCTGGTAAACTTGGGACAATTGTTTATTTGCTGGTATCTTTTATGCTCACCTATAAATTATGGAGCACTAAGATAGCTGATAATAAATAACTTTTAGTTCTAGAACTCCATAGAACTCCATTGTATCTTGGAATAATACAATACAGATTTCTTAACAAATACTTTTCTTTAAAAAATAAGCTACTTATTTAAACCTTTCCCTGCAAGTTCAGTTTTCTTGATATAATCAACCAGTTGACTTTTATCTTCATCATACTCCTTTTAACCATAGACCTCGATTTGCATTTCTCATCCAAAGTAGAGAATGGGGTAGTGATGCTTTTCTAACCACAGACATGATCCCTCCTAAGCTGGAGTTCAGCCACGATGCTGTACAGCATCACACTTAGGAGTGTGAACTGAGGAGTCAGACTGATGGGTCTAATTTGCTTGTTGGTTCATTCCCTAAGCGTTTATTAAGGCCCTACTCTGTGCAAATGACTGGAGTCTGCTCTGAATGGAGCAGACCTAGTCCCTGCCCTAAGATCGCTTACATTTAGTTAAGAAGCTAGACAATTAAATAATAGTAACAATATAGAATGAAGATTACCATGATAAATGTAGTAAACGGATCTAAGAACACATCTAAGAGGGACACAGCCTAGAGAACACCTTCCTGTAGAAAGGTTGCTTAATGGAGACCCAAAGGGTAAAGAGGAACTAGCCAGAGGGGGAGGGGCAGGACTGAAGGTTCCAGCCAGAAGTCAGCTCATGTGTAAATGCCCAGAGGTCAGAGACACTCTTGGTGCTCACCAGGAATACACCAGCCAGGTCAAGTCTGCAATGAGAGTAAAGGAGACAAGGTGGGGATGCTGGACAGGCCAGAGGGTGGAGGGCTCTGCAGGCCCTGTTAACATTTTGGACTTTATCTCTAGTAACAAACATGGAAAGGTTTTAAATAAGATAGTAATATGATTGTGTTTCTGTATATGGAGCCTCACTCTGGATTGGCTGCTGTCAAGAGACCAATTCAGAGAGTAAAGTCATAAGCCAAGAGAGAAATGATAATGGCCTTGATCAAGGTGCTGGCGGGGAAATAGAAAAATACGGATGGTTCTGATCGATATTTAGATAAAGAGTCAGCAGAGCTTGGCAAATGATTGGATATGAAGGTGAAGGGAGAAATAAGAATCAAGGATGACTTTCATGTATCCAGATTCCAAACCAGAGACATCACTTGCTACCTCTCCAAGTGTGCATCTTTATAAAATGTGGGTTATTTATATGTCCCTCATAGAACAGCTGTGCGATTTAAGAGTTAATATATGCAAAGCATGTAACCCAGTGCCTGGTGTACAATAAATCCTCAGAAATGGTAACTACTATTTGCACTTATAAAACGGTGTTGCTACTGAATCCACAGGTATCATTTCAGGGGCATATGAGATTCTTTCCTTTGAGTGCAAACTTTTATTTTTAAAATACAATTATAAGTGACAGAGTCATGCCTCCATGACCTGTATCACCCTGTGTATAGCTCTGTCCTAGCAGTTCTCATACGGGCTTCTAAGAGCTGATACACATCTCTGTAGCCCAGCCCCAGATAGGATGGGACCTTCTTGAGGTCGTATTGCTCTTTTAACCCACAGAGCCTAAGAGGGCATACTCAAAAATGAATGCATGACAGAATTTAATCAGAATTGTTTCCTTGGGTAAATAGCAAATAGCTGAGTACAGAGAATCAGAGTTTTGATCCAAAGTGGGGAGACAGGAAGGAGTAGGACAAGGTGGCAAGGTGGTGTTGGACAGGACAGAAGGGGCCCCAGAAGCTGGGAGAGTGTCACCAGTGGAAGGAGGGAGCTCAAGAGGCATGTCACTGATAAGCACTATGTTGGTTGGGGATGGGTCTTTGATTAGTCAATGGACACAGGGGAAGAGAACAGAAAGAGGAAGGTATCCCAGAACCAGGGAGTAGGATTAGAGACCAAAAAGTACCATTAGGATTTGTCTTTAGGAGATCATTAGAAAGAAGAGTTTCTGTGGTGTGATGGAGGCGGTGGGCTGGGGAGAGACCAGAAGGAGGGGAGCAGAGTGGCGAGTGTGCACTGGATTGCCTGGAGACATGGGGTCATAATCATCATCACCCTTTGAAACGAGTGCTCCAAAGAATCAATAATTTGTGCGATCTGCTTGATTTGTAACTCAATTCAACTCGATATTTTAACATTTCTCTCCTAAGGAGATAAACTTGCTTAAAGTCCCTGATTTTTTAGAAAGCGAATCGGCATATAAATAAATAAAATGTAGGTATTATAGCTGGTTAAGGGGGGGGGGTGGATTTATGCATAAAGACGAAGCAATTAGCAATTTTCTACTGAGTAAATCTTGCTGAGTTGAGGCACGTAACAGATTATCCCAGCAGCATGAATATTAGATCTCGGCATCACTTGTCTCCCCAGTCATGCCCCTAATTAAGAGCATCTTGCAGCATTTCCCCAGATTTGTGGTGTTCACTGGGCCTTGTAAGTAAAAGTATTTCACATACTGCCTTGAGACACATGTTCCAGCTTTTGGGGAATCATTTAAGTGCTTGATAATTCTCCCCTTCCTCTGTTGACATCTGGATAAATCCATTCTTGTTTTCAGACACTTTGTCTCCAATTTTAATAATGGGAGAAGCTTTTCAAGAGATTCTTAGTGTTTGTTTACTCAGAGGAATATTACTATTTCTTCTTACTTGCATCATGGTTTCCCAGCAGTGGAAGCCCTTGAAAGTAAACACGCATAATAACCTAACTTGATGAAGAACTCAATTGAATCTAATCAATTATGATGAAACCAACTTGAAAACTGTTGAGGTTGCTAATGTGAAAAGACTTTAACTCTTTTAACAATTTACTTAATAGGCATGATTGAATTTCTGCTTACAGTAAAAGCACTAAAATGTCAAGGTGGTGAGGATTTCAAAGGTGACAGTCTCTGTGTCTCCTCCCTCCAGAAATGTATTGTCTGGCCCTGATTGAAAGAGGTAAGATTGCCTGGTGATGGATTCACTGTGGTCATCAGTGAGAGAACTAGAGTCAACTTGACCTCCCAGGATAGAGCACTGCCCAAGTAAATGATCCTGTTGTTTCACCTGCATCCACCCAACTACAGCTGCCACTTTGTGAATTTCCATCTCCCCTCCCTACTTCCCCAAGGTATTGTCCTCTATTACAGTTATACACATTTCGGATTCACTAATCAAGTTAGCATTCAAAACCTGAACAAATGCTTGTGAATAGTAATGAGTAGTTTACATTGATTGAAATTTTACAATGCACCAGACACTGTGCTGGTGCATTTATATATAATCTTCACATCATCTTAGGAGATAAAATAAGAACCTGTATTAGTACAGAGACTGGGACATAATGTCTTTGTTAAGGATATGTTGATGGCAAAACCAGAAACTCACTTAAGACCATTTAAAGCTGAGTTTAGGGGAAAGGAATTGGGATTTATTGGAAGGTTATTGAAAGAGTTTTTGAAAGCCAAAGGCAGGAATTGAATCTAGGTCTCAAGAGGTCTGTAACCGGGAAAGCTATTTGGAACACAGGCAAGCAATCTCTCTCTCTCTTTCCTCATCCCTTTATGGCTGCTTCTCCTCATTCTTATGATTCCCTCTCTGTTGATGCTTCTGCTGATTAGCATGCATGTGGCACCACGTGACCACATCACAATGCCCAACCCCCAAGTCTGCATCACTCAGTTCAAGCAAAAGACCCAGAATGAGAGTGGCATCTAAGTCTCGAATCTGTCTTCCAGGAAAAGACACTGTGATTGTCCCTGATTGGATTGGGTACTCAGACTTGTTGTAATCAGCTGGGCCAGTGACCAGTGTCACCTTACAGACATGACAGTTTGTGGTTCCTTTTCTGTGGATGAAGGCAGGCACTTCTCAGAGAAGTGTGTGGGCTCAGTGGGCACTTCAAACCGTGTCTGCTAAAAGTGGCTAAGAACCTGAGAATTATATAATCAAGAGAACTTGGTGATCAATTGAATGTGGGCATGAGAGAGAAGGAGAAATTGGAAATGACTCACAGGGTTCATTTCCAAAGATGGGAACCCTTCCATTGAAGTGGCAGGCAGAGGATGCTGGGTGAGAGAAGTAGCCTGTGAAAGAACAGTGTGAGGAAAAGAACTCTCGTGTCAAGAAAATCATCACCCCTCCTAAGGTTTCAGCTGAGTGGTGAACTGGGAGTCACAGATGTACAAACTCACCTCTTCCCCTGGCTTCCACCGTTCCCTGAGCTCCCTCATTCTGACCTCTACTGCATGACCAGCATCATTCCTCCCCGGGTGGAGGGGGGGCATTAAGATTTTTCTCTTCAAATTTGCCTAAAGTGTAGCTATAATTCATGATGGAAGGAACTCCCTCTC
The DNA here is from genome assembly GCF_026419965.1 of Kogia breviceps. NCBI lineage: Eukaryota > Metazoa > Chordata > Mammalia > Artiodactyla > Physeteridae > Kogia > Kogia breviceps. The sequence continues at coordinate 95,108,042 of NC_081314.1, forward strand.
TCGACCCTGTCCAACACAGTCCCAATCTATTACTCTAAGAGAGAAAAGAGAGTATTTATCCTGCCCATTACTGTAGCCCCCAAGCCTAGTGTGGGAAGTTGTAGATGGGCAATTTGTACATACTGAATGAGAGAATAAATGGACATTTTCAAAAAGCTATTGACAAAATACCTGGAGAGAGAGAGAGAACCACAGAAAATACAACCAGCATAAAAATAGCTAATTTTCAAACTAGAGATTTTATTCTTAAAATAACTAAATGCTCTAGACTTAAAAGGAGGGTAACCAAATTGTTCCAGCTTGCATGGGACTTTCCTGACTTGAGCACTGAAAGTCCCAAGTCCTGGGAGATGCTTCAGTCCCCAGACACCTGGAATGGCCAGTCACCCACGCTGGCGTCACTTCTCACATGACAGTTAACTTATCGCCTATCAAGGGCAGCTAGATTCTGACCAGCGTGAGCCTTTCCAGGCCAAGGTGAAAAGTTCACATGTCAACTCTCCCTTTCACATAAGGCCTTCCCACTCCTTGTCTTTACTAGATAACCAAGACACATTTAACTCTGGAAACTGTTATCATGTCAATGTAAATGGAAGCATGGTGGTTTATATACTTATTTACTCAATCCCTGAAAAAGTGAGTGCTAGAACAGAACTGTAATAGTGGTTTGGCTGTACAACGAACATGCATAAGTATCTAAGGCCTCTCTCTGAGACCAACTTTCTGAGAGTAATGTTGCCTAAGTACCCTGTGAATAATGGATACATGTAATCTGCACTTCGTAGTTACTTCAAAGGTACTAATGTAGGTCATCCTCTTGGCCCTAGTTACCTACCTCCAAACAGTTATACTCCTGGCAATGCAGTTTCCTCCTATCTAGGGCTGCTTTCTGCACCTTTAATTGTGCTAAGTGGTCCAGACTAGGAAAGAGATTTACACAGCTGTGTGCTCTGTATCTTGATGTGAGCTCTTTATCCTTGGATGTTATAATAAGAACTACTTTAAAAAATCTGTTATATATGAAAGTACATGCACATGCCACAAATTGAAACAGACCAGAATGGTACAGAGTGTAGGGTAACTGTCTCCTTCTCCCACCCATATCCTGTTCCCCAGAGACATACCCGTTTCTTAGGTATCTTTCCAGGAAATGTGTACACATGCACACACACACCCACACACAAACTTATGGATATCTTCCATATCAAAATACATTTCCTGAGCTCTACTGTCTATTGAGCACAAGTCACCAGGAAGTCACACGTAGTGAGAGGAGGAGGATAAGGTTTAATTCTCTCACAAATACAGACTCACAACTTGTCTCCCTGACTATGGTTTCTCCCCATTCCAATTCACCCTGAATATGCTGCCAGAGCCATTTTCCTAAAATACTGCTTCCCCTCATGTCCTTGCCCAGAGTCTACGATGTTTCCTATAGTCTGTTCCAAAGTTTCTCTGCCTAACTTTCAGAGCTTTCCTTCATCTAGCTCCACGTTAACTATTCAAATACTTATGAAGTATTATTATTACAAATCCTAAATCTGAATGCTCACCCACAGAAAGGTCAATTTTATCTTTTTCTCCTGGGCAATGTCACTCCCTTTCCCATCTCTGGGCTTTGGCTGATGTGCTTCTCATGAGTACTTTTCTTCTCTCTATCTTGAAAAATGTCCCTATGGATTATAGGGACTTGCATTGTGTAGGGAGGGAAACTGAACCTAGAGAGATTAAGTGATTTCCTACAAGTCATGTGCTTATTTTCTGGCAGAGATAAAATTAAGTCTTGTCCTGGACCATCAGTCTTTGCTTTAAACCACTCTCCTTAGATCCCAGAGGTGCTGTCATGGATGCACCCAAGTCACCACGAAGCAAAGAATAGATTAAGTGCAGTAAAATACATGATTAGGTTCACCCACGTATGAAATAGAAAGTGATTGCAGTTCATTCCAGACAGGGTAGACCATGGCGCTGTTCAGTCATGAGGTCCCAGAACTAAGCCACCTTGGAAAGAGTCCTTCTGTACCTTCTCATCTATAAAATGGGGCTAAGAAGACTTGCTGTGCAAGCTTGAGTGGTGAGGGAAAAGCCTAAGACCTTTTCTGTCCAATTGGAGAGAATGACCTCTCATATGGGATCGTGGTAGCCCAGATTTCATTTCTTCTTCTCATTTTCAAATGTAAAGTGTGCAGATTAAAGATAAAATAAGTAAAGTGTTTGGTATAGACTGAATGCTCGACGAATTTAGCCCTGATAATTTGCCCAGCAACTCAGTCCCTCCAAGACTGGAACTTGCCTTGCTTGAGCTAATGAACTCCTTACACCCTCTGACTCCGTTCACCACACAGCCTGCTTCCCTCCTTCAGCATGTGCTGCCCCAGGACAGCTTCCTAAAGGTCTGTCTGCCAGCAGTTTCATATACCATCTGCTCTAGGCACTCATCTCTGCTGCAGTACTCACCTTTTTATTCCTTTACTTTCTAATGCTGAACATTCTCCTCTTTGCCACCATGATCTGCCTACGATGTTCCGTCCACCTGGATGCACCTAGATACCCGCAAGCCCTTCCTCCACTCCTACAAGGGCCCTGGTGTCCACACCTTGACATTTCTCAGTCTGCCCCATTCCACCACCCACCAAGGTCAGAGCTCTGTGCTTTAAGGTTGCATTATGACTTTCATGGGCTGTAGGCACTTTTGTCTTTCTGGGCCCCTTCCTTCACAAAAAGTATTAAAAATTACATTTTACAACGGTATTGGTATAAAGACTGATTAATAGAATCCAGGCTGGTTTCATTATTGTATATCATTAAGATTATATTCATATTTTTCTTCTGCTTTTAAAAGAAATTAAAATAGTTTTGTGGGCCCTTAAAAACATCATGGACTCTAGGCACTGGGCCTTCTGTGACTAGTGGATAAGTTGATCCTAGATTAGATCCTAGAGTAGATTCCTTGTGTACATTTTTGTCATATACTTGAGACACGGCAGAGAGGTAGTGAAAAAGAAGACTTAACACTCATTGGTCCATCTGTGGTGAATAGTTTCTCACTTCAGTGCCTGATGTCTCTTTTCCCCTGGCTCCTTCCTACATGAGTCTTCTGCAGAGTGAACCCTGTCAGCTCACGTTTAGGCCTCAGCTTGATTTGGTGGATCACTTAAGGAGGATGGACCTGTCAGAGCTTGGCGAGGCCACGGCCTGTCTCAGAAGAAGTGAGGCTGAGCTGCTTTTTCTCCAGGCCACGGCCTTCCATGGCAAGACTTGGGGCACCTGCTAGCTTCACTTTATTTTGCTGCTTCCAGGTGGCAACTATCTGATCAGTGGAGAGAAGCCATCAGTTCTGGAGCCTAACTTATTTGCTTGGGGTGCAATCTGTCTCCATGAACCACTGGGCAGTTGAGGAGCTCAGGGCGTGGAGGGTAAAGATAGAAGTTTGCAAGGAAGAGCAGGAGGCCTGGGGGGCAACCCAGGCCCAAGCCCTGCTTACTTGGCCCTACAACAGGTTTTCTCTTCAAGGGAGTACTATTATAATACAGACAACCCAGGTATGGCCTCAGATAAAGTCTTTCTCAGAAGCCTCTTCATGTGGCTAAATAGCAGAGGAGAGCGAGGGGGCTGAAACTGAGACTTCAGCGGGGTTGGTGCACTGGTAGGAAGAATGAAGGAAAAGGCTCCAGGAAGGTGGGAGAAACAAATTGTCCTGGGCCCTCTTCAGGATTTGCTGATGCTGGAACTTTGCCCTCTGGCTGTCTTCTAGGTCAGGAGGGTCACTCAGCCAACACTAAACAGAAGATAATTGGGAGACTTGCTCCCCCTGCTGAATAATTTCTTGGCAGTTATAGGCAAGGACAAAGGTTAATGAGGATTTACCCATAAGATAAAGGCTGAGTACTACATTAAAATCTCTAAATAAATGTTACATTTCCCCCCTCTTTCTTTACATGTCTGGGCTGCATGGCCATCTTCTGAATTTTGGTTAATTGGAGACTTAGAGTCAGATTCACAGCGTGATCCAGCATCAAGCCACCTATATATCTCAATTCCAAAAAGTATTCAACAGCACAGCATAACCCCCGACTGAGAGCTGTTCTAGTACTCCGAATTAGTCAACATTAGGCTTTAATATGACCAATTATAATTCAAGCCAGTTAGGTAGCACATTCTATTTCCATCATAGACCAGTCCTGGATCAGTTCCCAGTTTCCAGTCATTGGATGTCATTACCGTGATTGGATTTTAGAGTAGCTAATTATAATCCATCAAATCAAATACAATAACAGAACTATCCCTGAGGTCAGAACTGGTCATGCAGAAGCTTATCGCAAGTAGTTAGATAATGAGGGACAAGATCCTAGTGGTACCAGGGAGAAAATCAAAATGCCAAAGCATTCGAGATAATTGGATGATACATTTAGTAGAATCAGCACTGTAAATAATTCCTGAAAATATAACAATCCACACATAATTTCCAATTTTTTTTTTTTTCGTCAAACAATCCTTCCTCATAGAAATGCACTGGCAGGACAAAGAAGAGAGTCAGCAGAAGTTTTTCATCCCCCTGGGCTAGTAAACAATGGAGCCTGCTTTTTTGAACTCAGGCCAAATGGAAGCTGTGTGATAAGAGTACTTGGCAAGTAGTTTTGGGTTCAAATTCCCTGTTCTTGATGCTTTCTGGCTAATTAGAGCAAATCACTTTACCTTACTGAGCCTCAGTTTCCTTATCTTTCAAATGGGAATATATACTTTCTCTGCCTACCTTCCTTCATGAGGATGAAAGAAGACAATAAAGGTGAAAAATAAACACAATACATTGCTATGATACCTAGAAAACTAGAATTGCTGGGTGTCAGGGAGGAAGTGTGCTTACAGAAATAGAAACAAAACACCATTTCAAGGCAAATGTAAATTATTTTTATAGAACAAGTAAACCATCTAGTTAAAATAACTACAAAACTGAATACAGTATTACTTCAATTTTGATTAATATCATAGAAAAAAGACTGGAAAAAATGCTTCAGATAGATAACAGTGGTTATCTCTGAGTTGTACCATTATGGATGATTATTTTAAAATGTTTTTCTTTACACATTTATCTACTTGTAAAGCTTTTTTGCAATAAACACGTGTTACCTTTATTTTGGAAAACATATTTAATCATCTAAAACTATGAAATCATAGAGACAAACCTCCTGAGCTTACCTATGAGAAAACTAAGGCCCAGAGAGTTGAGGCCATTGCCTTACATCTTGTTACTAGCAAAACCAGGCCTAAAATCCAGGTGGCCTGAATCAAAGCCATTGCTGTCTATGTTTCCATCCTTGCAATTATTCATGAGAATGCAAGGAATTAAAAGTTGACTGAGTTTATTTACTTCATCTTCAGAACCATCCTTCTCTGGGACTCGGTCTCCGGTAGGTAAGTGCTTCCAAAAATTCTTCTCTCCCACTGTTTCCAGAGGTGATAAAAGAAAGAGCTAATCATGAGGCAGGTGATGAACATAATTTCTGAGAGAAAAATTGGAGGGGAAAAAAGCTCAGCATATAATATAGTGGAAAAGCTCTGATTTAGGAGGTAAATGATCTAATTTCTAGTGTCATTATTCTAATGACTGTCACTAATTAGCTATGTGACAGTGGACAACTCTCTTAATCTCTCTTCCCAGGTTCTTTTTCTAAAAAAAATTAAAAAGACAAATGGGAAATCTGTGCCAGGTGGTACCCATGTTTCTTTCAAGTAAGAACACTTGGTTTAAAATGCAGTACCTTAAGCACACACAATGTATGCAAATGGATGCTTTTCAAACACAAGCTTATTTTCATAGACATAACACAAAGCCAAATTAGCTTTTGCAAAAAAACCTAAAATGATCAATACAATTAAAACCAGTATTTAAAATGCAAACAACAAGTAGAAGCAAATGCAAAATCAATCAGATAGGAATACAAAAATCCTCTTGCTCAGCAGTTTGAGTGGTGAATTGGTTGTAACCAGGGAAAGGGAAAGAGCACAGTGTAGGTGGTGATGGCAGGAAAGTAGTGAGCAATGAAATTCTTTTCAGAGACAAGTGTGATGGAAGAGGGATGCGTGCTGCCCAGCTTCACCTCCTTCTTCCACACTCAATCCTCGAGTCCTATAGTCCACCTCTGGGGAGAGCATCTAGCCAGGCTGACCATCCTGCAGCAGTGAGGCTCACTAGCTTTTGTGATTCACATGCTGGGGAGGTGGGATGGAGTTGGCACTACCTGCCAGTGCTGTGGCTGCAGTGGTGTCTCCCCTGTGCATCCCCCAACCCTGGGCTCAGATTTTCCCTCTTCCAGCCAAATGCTCTCCTTGCCCCCCTCCCCCCTGTCTACCTGAGGAGCTGTGAACTGGGGATTTCTGTGAGCTTCTGGTAAGACTCACTTTCCTTTAAGAGGCTCTTTCTTATTCATCTTCCCTAGCCATCTGCCTCAGGTGGGAGAGGAGTTGAGAAGCATCTGAGCGAGGCCAAGAGAAGCTGCCTCAGACGTTCATAAGAATTCTGGCTCGTGTCACCCAAAGCATCTTATTGGTTGATCGCTTTGTAGAGGGCTGCTTTGCTAAGGCGTGAGACATGGCGTTGAGGAGGCAGGGGGAGAGAAAAACAATATATGGGGGAAAATAATATGAATCAGTTATGCTGTATGACAGAAATAGTCCATATTCTCTCTCCTCAATTCTCCCCCCTCCAAGTCTACCGTATAATTCTCTTAGCAGGCTTTCATTCCAAAATTAAAAATAAGGTCTAAAGAAACCCTGACGGACAGACATGCCCACTAACCTAAATTTTCACTTAGTTGTAACCAGACCTTTCGGAGGGAAGATTTTTGGAGGGGGCTGGGAAGGGTATAAGCACCAGGCCAACCACCAAGCACCTGGGGCTGTGAGTGGGAGGTAAGTGTGGGGATTGGAAGGGTGGGTAAGGTTTTGGCAGGTAACTGTCTTGTAGCAAAATGTTCCCAATCTCCACTTGCTGAAGCGCTTCTTGCTCCTAAACATTCCTTATGTGGGTTTATCTTCAGGGTGAGCGTTCATGATTTTATCTAACTTTGCAACTTCCTATATTGGTGATGCCAGGTCAATAAGCAGACTTAGCGGAAATGAGACCATGTCCATCAGTACGAAAGTGTCCAATGTACATTTCCTACAGAGACTGTAGTTAAAAATCCATTTTTTTTCCCTCTGTAGGGAAGAAGAAATGCTGGATTCATGATGTGAAGAATGCTTATGTTGAGGCTGAGATTAAAGGGGGTGGAGATGATGGCAGAATAATTGTTGAGACAACAGATGGAAAGGTAAAGAAATCTTTATTTCATCCCATTGGTCACTAAGTTCTCTATTTAATTTAATAATTAGGTGTGTCCTTTCTCCAATTGTTTTGTTAAAAACCTGGGGTAGGAGATGCCACTGATACACTTTAGAAAACTCATTAATCTTTAAGAATCTCCTCCACTTAACTATCAAAGATGTAATGACGAACATTGAAGAATCAGAGTAAACCGGCTGCCAGTGGTAAAGCTCAATGAATGCACAATTTTTTCCACTTCTTCCATCGTATTTCAGGTTCCTTTTTAAAGGTGCCTCTTGGAGTAAATAATGACCTTAGGATCTGTGAAGCAAGCTATGTTTGTAGGATCAGGAAAGAGTGGGATAATCTGAATAAAAATAGAACAGTGTCAGAGGAACCAAGAAATGGGAGAATGGTCAGTAATGTCAAACGCTAGAGAAAGAGATTTAGGGCTTGGAGAGAGCCTTGAACTTCAGAATTTGGAGGTTGCCTATGACCTTTGAGAGAGAAGCTTAGGTCAAGTGTTGGGGTATAAGTTAGACTGTGAGGGGTCATAGAGAGAATGTGTAGTGAGGCTGTAACAGTCCCCAACCCCTTCTCCCTGTCAACAAGGTATTCAGAGCAACAGGGCAATATTGTACAGATAGCCTACTTTCAGTGCCTGCATCACTGACCTCAGGTGCCTGCTAGCTCCATGGCAGAGAACTGGGCCCTATTTCTGCCCTGACTTGGATGAACACTTCATTATAGATTTTACAGATGATTTCCTGCCCATATGCAATTCACCAATCTCCTTCCAATTCTGCCCTTCCCAACTCCATAATAAGCCACATCCTATAACAAACAGGTAAGATCATTATCAAGAAAGTTTGTCTTTTTCATGCCCTTGTCTTTGTATTTAGACAATTTATGATCTAAAGCACTGCCATCTGAATTGTAAAATTCTGGAGGCCACTCAAAAACTACCACTTATGGTGTCTTAATATGCCTTCCTGATGGTGTCTATACATTAAAAAAAATCACAAGTTAGGTAGATTTTATATAACTAATTAATGGAATTAAGGGCAGAACTTGGTCCTTATCAATAGGAATATACATATTTAGGCAAGGGAAAAATTCAGAATGTCTTAAATAAGGAAACTAAGGGATTCAATTATTTTCCCCCAGTCTGTGTGTTGTCTTTTCACTTTCTTGATTGTGTCCAGTTCAATTTTATTAGGCCTCCAGATGAGAAGTTTGTTCATCTGAGCACATTTTTAAAAACTGCTGTCTTTTTAACAGTATTTATGATGATTTGTGAATATAATGTGGTTACAACTATGAAAGAAATCATAGGAAGAAGAACATGAAAGCAACAAGTTAATGATGTAGAAAGAGGAGTCTAAAGGTGGGTGGTTTTGTTCTGCTTGACCTTTCACCATCTAATGGAGGTCCCATTCCCCCCAGCTGCACTCTGCATCTCCCTGACTCCAGGCTTCCTCCTCCTGATGTTAGAAGTGGCTATACTTCCAATCACCTTTGGTCTCTGTAACATTAACACAGGCAATAAAGCCACTGGGTGGAGAGTAATACTTAAAGTTGGTAATGAAAGGAGAGAAAACTAGAATCAGAGCTGAGGGGAGGTTTTTGGTGTAAGAGACCTGATTATGTTCTGTGAGAGAGAAGGAGTCCATGAAATATGGAAACTGAAAGGGACTCAAAAGAAAAGGGATTACAATTTGAACAATGTCAAAGAAGACCATGGATAGGAATGAGATCAGGAATATTGAGAGTGTGGGAGCCTCAGAAGAAGCAGCTATTACCAACTGGGATTAAATGGAGCAATAAGCTGATACCAATATGCATTAATCAAGGAAAAGGGCTATAGGAAATGAGGTTAGGAAACTTCTGAGAGTAACTCTAAGCAACTATTTGGTAGTTGCAATGCATCCATATTAATTAAGATATCAATACTTACTGAGTACCTACTATGTCCTTAGCATTGTGATGAGGGCTTTAGTAACTTTAGAAGAAGAAAACATCTAGACTACTTCTTAAGATGCTTATAATCTAGCTGGGAAATAGTTTAACACAGCCACTTATTAAAACATACACAAGAGTTAATACTATCAAGATAGTACAGGTTATGTATATGGTAAAAGACTTAAGGAAGGAAAAATAATGAGTTGGGGAAGGCTGAAGGAAGAGAATAGGTCTTAAACTAAGTCTGGAAGGATGAGTCTGCGTCCTTGATCATTCACTCCAAATTCCTTCTTCTAAACCTCTAGGATATGTTGAGACATCTAGAGAGGGACTAGATCATATGCAATATAATGTATGTTCTCTCAGGGGCAATCTCAGGAGTCTGAGAAGCCACAGGATCAGGGCACTGCAATTTAGAAAATTTTGATTCAACAAAAACACTTTTAAAAAACTTCCTGTTCGGGCAAGGAGAGAGCATGAGTTGGAGGAACACCTGTTTCTTGGGAAAAACAGGTTGGTTTAACTTCCTCTGGCTCCATCTTCTAATGAGGCATCTTTTTCTTAACTCCTTGAAAATTCTTCCCAACGCATGGCAAAAATGAATGAGCATAGAAGAAATAGGGGAATATATCTTATATTTTTCTCCTCTCTGAAGAGTCTGAGTGTCAAGGAGGACGAAATCCAGCAGATGAATTCCCCAGAGTCTGAAACGATTGAAGACATGGCAATGCTGACTCACCTCAATGAAACATCTGTGCTGCATGCCCTGAGGAGGCACTATAACCATTGGAGGATCTATGTACACGTATATGCTTCACTCCTGAAACAGAATGCTGGCATTACATTGGTGATGTCCCAGTCCTCTTTTGGGTGAAAAAGATATTGAATTTAAGCATACTCATATGAGAATAATCCTTGGGAAATGTCCACTGGGAAGGGACATTATCTTAGCGTTTCCCCGATTTTATTTGGTCAGTATTCATATCCCTTCCCACAGGTTTTCATCCTAAAGTAAAGGTATGAGGCTTGGAGCATGATAGACCCGTGTCCAAATGCCACCTCTGTTTCTTCCTAGTAGTTTTCTTCTTGAAGTCACCTTATCTGTAAAGTGGGATAATAGTGCCTGTCTCTCCATGGTAGCTTGGAGGATAAATAAAAGAATGTAAAGCATGTAGTTCAGTGCCTGTTACCAAGTTGGTGCTCAATAAATGGAATAAATTTTTTTCATCATCATTAAATTGGTGATGATTGGTTGCTCAGCTTCTTTAATTCACTCAGAATCTGTTCAGCAGGAGCTGCACTCAGCAGATTAGGCAAAGATGATGGCATTTGGGACCCATTGCTATAGCAGCCTTTCCATGCAGCCAGCTTGCTCCTGGGCACTCTGTTTTAACGGTGTGACTGTCTTTGTTTCCCTACGATGCTGTAACAAAATTACCACAAACAGGGTGGCTTAAAACAATAGAAACTTATTCTGTCACGGTTCTAGAGGCTGGAGGCCAAGATCAAATAAACTCAGCAGTTACACTCCCTCTGGAACCTCTAGGGGAGAATCATTCCTTACCTGTGCCGGTTTCCCGTGGCTTTTGGCATATTCCCTGTGGCCGCGTCACTCCAATCTTTGCCTCCATCTCCACATCACCTTTTCTGCGTGTCTCTTCTACGGTGATTAGCTTTTGGATTTAAGGCCCATCCAGATATCATCCTGAGGTCCTTACCTTAATTACATGTGCAAAGATCCTTTTTCCAAATAAGATCTCGTTCACAGGTTCTGGAGATTAAGATGTGTACATACCTTTTGGGGAGCCACAGTCCAGCCACCACGGTTTGAGTGACCCACATGAGCTATTACCCCAGTGCCGTAAGCATCAGGTTCCTAATCTTGCTGAGGCACAGATTCCCTTTGGGCCTCAAATGCCTGAGAGCTGGTTACCAAAATCAACAAGTGCCGGAAGCCGTCCAGCATTGCCAACTATTGCCTGAGCAAAGCTCGGCAAGAAGTTATGGCATGAGGAAGCAAAGCTCCTCTCCTGGTGGGCGGCGGAAAGCATCTCTTCTGATTCTAGGAAAATTCTTGCTAAAAACTGAGGGGGTTTCTGGAGGGTTTAGGCCAAGAAGATGGAAGTATTACAAAGCAAATCCCCCTCGGTACGAGACCACAGCAACCCCTGTAACCACAACAGTAGCTATACCCACTGTAAATAATTTACTTTGGAAAAAAGTCCCTTGGTCAGGCAACAAAGGAGTGTTTCAAATTGCAGCGTAGGCTTCAAACAAGCCTGCTGTCAGCATCCTCCTTGTCTTCAAAAGGGGTGTGTGTGTGTGTGTGTGTGTGTGTGTGTGTGTGTGTGTGTGTGACAAGTTAGTGGTTGACATATCTCCCAGGGGAGAGGTAATCCCAGCTCCCCTTGTTACTCTAACCTGGTTCTGTCTCTTTCTATTAGAAGTCCCTGCTGTGCAAGAATCCAAAAGCTCTCTTTCTTTTAGTTCCTTTATAAGTAAATATTAGAGCAAATGTTACCTGACATTGAAAGAGCTGACAAACCTGGAAGTATTCCGAACTTGTTTTCAGAAATCTTTTCTGATCTTCTGTCAGATATATTCGGGTCCCTCCTATGTGAGCATCAACCCTCAAAAGTGGCTTCCAGTGTAACACAGAGCAGTGGCAGCTGTCTACAAAGGGAAGAGGCGATCAGAGGCTCCCCCTCACATCTTCGCTGTGGCCAATAATGCCTTTCAGGATATGCTTCACAGTAAGTGGCTGCCCTACAAAATGAAGGGTAAAAATATCTGATCTACTTTTTCTCCATGTCACTAAGAGGCAGGTAGGCATTGTGAGTGGAGCATGGCCTTTATAGTTAACTAATCACTTGAAGCCTCCTTTTTCTTCTGGATGAAACGTGGGCAAAATAGGGCCTACCTCCTAGGGTTATGGGGACGATTAGCTCACATATCAAATTAAGTGAGATAATGCCTTGAAAGTGCTCAGACCAGTGTCTGGCCCAGAGTGAGCCCCCTGTAGATGTCAGCTTTTATTACAAAAGTACCTGCTAGAATGTCTGGCACAAAGAGGTTATTCTGTAGCTATTATTATACCAGGCTTAATAAAAGGCTTAAAATAGCAATATGTCAACCATTCGTCATTTACCATTTGTATTTGGAGCAAGGAAAGAGTGATAGAATTTGTATGATCTTATGACTGGCCTACATAGAGTCAAGAGAAAATCTATTTTACTTTGTACCATTGAAATGCTATTTTTTCTAACTGTATACAGAGCAAATCCTTCTCCTTGTGTCTGACTTCAAACTGTAACCAAGGAAATTTTGAATAAGTTCATGCCAATACATGGCAGCTCTGGTAGAAGAATGATCTGACATTTTCCTTTCTTTTGTAGATCGAAAGAATCAGTCTGTACTCTTCACGTTAAGTGTTTGCCTTGCTTTTTCTTTTTGGCCAGCAGTGAGAATTTCAATCGAAACAGACACCTACATTTCACTGGATATGAAACATAAATTCACTTTGAATTGTTGTTCTTTAGATACCGAATACATTCTAGGCAAGAGAAAGATAGAAAATTGTCATAACACTTTAGTCAGTGATTAGCCAAATATGGTGCCAGCTAGGCTGCCTCCCATTTTATTTATTTTTATTTTTTTATTTTTTTAATTTTTATTTTTTTATTTTTTTTTTTGCCGTATGCGGGCCTCTCACTGTTGTGGCCTCTCCCGCTGCGGAGCACAGGCTCCGGACGCACAGGCCCAGCGGCCATGGCTCACGGGCCCAGCCGCTCCGCGGCATGTGGGATCCTCCCGGACCGGGGCACGAACCCGTGACCCCCGCAACGGCAGGCGGACTCCCAACCACTGCGCCACCAGGGAAGCCCTGCCTCCCATTTTAGAAGATCCTTTGGAACCTGTGGTGCACATGCTGGTCTTAATCATTTTCTTGATAGAGAGAGCTCCCTGTCCAGATGATCATTTTCAAAGTTCTCTGGTCTGGCTAACTGGGCAGAAAGACTGAAAGTCCAGTGGGTATGACTACAGAATAGTTAACATGCTGTTGTGAGCAGCCAGAATGGGGCAGGCCAAGGTACATTAAGTAGTGGGAACTAAAAGATGGTGAGGCTTAGAGGGACAAGAAAAGGGAGTGAAGAAGAAGGATGGAAAGGATTTCACTGAAACCATATTGTATGTTAATTTTGATGGGAAGAGCATTGGCTGACCAGGTGAACTGTCAGCAGGGTGGCTGAGGAGAGAGGCTGGGACTCAAGAAGCAGTCAAATGCTCAAGTTCTTGCTCTTCCTATGCAGTGATGATGCCGCCTCATGTGTGGGCTGTCCATTGGCTTCAGCCATCCCCAGAAAAATAATAGGTCTCAGAATCTTAGAGCTAGAAGGGTGGTTAAAGTTCAGCCCTTTGCAGAGAGGATAGACTATTTTCTGGAGTTTCAGGCAGATAAAGACAGGCCTTGATCCTGTGATGCTTTGGGTGAGAGGCTATAAATTCACCATTGTGTTCTCTCCACATTACAAAGTTAGCTGATTATCAAAGGTAAAAGGGAAGTCTAAAGCTCAACTTCCTGGTGGAATGTTTGGTAGGTTCTCTTCCGAGGGACCTGGCCATGTGATGGTAGCCTTCATATGTGACAATCTCTTGAACAGTTGGTGGCGAGGAGACCTATCTCTAATTAGCAAAGATACACTTCAGATCTTTGTTAACAGGACCATGAGGAACAGGCTTCTTATTTTTATAAAGTCTTTGATCTTTCCCTACTTCAGCTTTTTGCTCATGATGTTTTTCTAGCCTGAGATGTCCTTTTCCTTCTCCCAACCAACTAAATGTCTGCATCTCCTTCAAGTTCCCTCTTAAGTTCCACTTTTCTATAAAACTTTCCCTCTTGCCTTAGTTTATATGGTTCAAATTATTTATTTTTCATTACATTTATAATCTGAATCAGTTAACTGTGTCATTGAATTTCCAATCATAGAGGAGAATCTGGTGCTGGAAAGACTGTGAACACCAAACATATTATCCAGTACTTTGCCACCATAGCAACAACGGGTGAATCCAGAGAAAAGCCAGTAAGTGTTTATACATCTTGGCAGAAAAGGTGGGTGGCGCTATCTGCTAATCATGGAGGCTCTGCCCCGATCACTTATGGGGAGAAAGGAGGAAACCGCACCACAGAACAATTTAAAAAATTATAGAAAAGTCTTTCCCCCCATTTTTCCTTTGCCTCTTGGGAGGATCATCAAGTACTCTGAACCAATAACCTGAAAACATTAAATTACATAATTTGTTTCAGATCTGCTTCAAGGGGCATTTACTGGCCTGATCTTTGTTGCTTGGACCCTCTGAAAATTAGCTACCTAAGATCCAAACCACCTTCCCCCAAAACTAGGGTTACCAATGCCTTGAATGGCCACTTTTGATATTTCTTAATATTGAATATCTTCTTTGTGGTATTTCTTTAGCTACTGTGAGATGTTAGAATCCCTCAAATATGTACCAATAGAAAGAACTCTGCTTCCTTTACCACTAACTTCTGGACCAAATCCCAAATGCCCAATAGATGTACCCTCAACTTCAATCACATTCTAGGTTCTGAAAACTTTACCTTCTCTCTTTCTCTAATTATTTTTATCCTTGGTAATTTTTGCTTTAGCTTACTTTGTTTAGCTCCATTAACAGGTTGATGGTAATAATCTGAGGATACCTAGACCATGAGAGTTGGTATGCAAATAAGATTAGATAATGCTGAGCAAAATTCAAAATCAATGAGTTACTGAGCTGTTGGAGCCTCTCATCTATGTCTGACATTGCTGCTTTGCCTTTTCAGTATGATCTTAGATGTTTCCTGCTGTATTTGCAAGATAATAAGTACATCAAAATAGCAATCTAGTCCAATTTCCACACCACAGAAAGTTTCTTTTCCAACCACCACATTCCTGAATTTGATTGATTTCTCTAGGTATCATTGAATTCTATTATTCACTAGATATTACTTCATTTGTGTGTACATTTTAGGTTGTTTTGTGTGCGTTTGTTTGTTTGGTCTGACCATTGAGCCCTATGATAATACATAACACAATACATAATACATAAAAGTTCTGTGAAAAATTTTGCTTATATAGCCCTTTTATTTCTTTAAAGGACAGTAGACCCATAATACATAGAAGGAATATAGTATTTGTAAATCTATAAATTCTTAAATACCACATACTATAAAATGCCCCCCATAAAATATATCTTTGAGGCTGACTGGAAAAGAACAAAGCTATGTTGCTGTTTAGGTGCTAAGTGGTCATTAGGACTCGCTCAGTGTGGGTGACCTGCTTTGGCCCATCAGCCTGAACCAATATGATTCAAATTCAAGACCAATAAAACCATTTTAAGTCACTGCTTGGTATGAACCTCTAGGTTACTTAGGAATAATAGCAAGCAAAAATGTAATTTAATAATGCCGCATCTGCTGTATTATTTCTGGATAAATTTCCAGGTGTGAGGATTGAATGGGAAGAGAGGCAGATTAGCAATAAGGGGGAATATATGGAATGAAGTTTGGACATAGGCTATGGTATTTGTTGCTGCTGTTTACTTTGGTAAAATATCAATTTTCTTTTCCTACTCAGGCCAATGCCAACCAAAAGAGAAGCATTGCAAATAAATGAACTCCCACATATAGTCTTGGGGCATCCTATATTGTCAATCTTTCATCCATCTGTTTTTGAGTTCCCATTCCAAAATAACCTTTCATCACCAAAGTTGGAAGTAGTTTTTGGCTACTGGTTACCAAAACAAGAATGAGGTTTGACCTGGGTATGGAGGGCTTGCCATATTACAGAATTCTGGGAGAAGTTTCATCAGCTGTATTTCTCTTACCTGTATCCCAAGGGACTCTACAAAATCAAACCAAACGAGTGAATCCTGTCTTGGAAGCATTTGGAAATGCCAAAACCCTGAGAAATGACAACTCCTCTCGCTTTGTAAGTAACATGATTGAGCAATATATCAGAGTCTTTAGTTTTTAGCAAATGGTAAAATTCATGCCTGAGCACACAGATCCAAAAAAATTAGAACATCAAAGAAGGTTATTGATTAATGTTCATAATATTGTTAGATTCCTCGAGGAAGTCCGCCAGCTTCATCATTAAGACAATTAAAAATACATAGAAATATGTACTTGAGAAGCTTCTGCTGTTTGGTCAATTTCAGGAAGAAAATATTTATCTTAATAGTGTCAAATTCCTTTATACTCCCAGTAGGGAACCTCATTCAGTAAATTCTAATAATGTTTTATATTTTAGTACATTTTACAGATCTGTAAATACTTTCTCCTTCATAATTTCCTATACTCCTTGTAATATGTCATTTTAGTAAGCACTTCCAAATTCCCTTACTACAATTATTGTTTCTACTCTTGCCTATGGCCCCCCTGCCCCCACATATTTTTCATTGAGGAATTTTTTAGGGGGCACGGGGAGAAAGCACTTTTTAAAGTAGCTTTTGGTAACTAGCAGTCCCATGAGAGAAGAAGGATTTGGATTTCAAACTCAAGCTTCACTAATCAGTTTTATGCCAAGAATGAGTGGCAGGGAGCCACTCTATAATTTACAAGGAAATTTTCAGAAGGCTTCCTGTTTGAGTCTCTAGGCATAATTAAATAACAGCCTCCTGCTGATTTGGCTGGTTTCTCTCCAAAGCCTTAGAGCTGCCCTGAGTACACTTACATCTGCTTGTGATGTCCGGCTGCATAGCGGGTACTAATACTGGGCAATAAAACAACTGCTAGATTTGAGATTTGTTAGAATGTGGAGGGATTTTCCGCTTAAATATGAAAGAAAGAAAGCTGAAAAAAAAAAAAAAAACAACCGAGAGGGCAAAAGGAAGGATGGAAGAGAGGGAGGGAAAAAAGGAAGATAAAGGAAAGGAAAGAGAGTAAAAGAAAAGGAAGAAAGAAAAGAACAGTAAGTAGAAAGAAATGTAAATAAGGAAAGAAAGCAACTGAAAAAGACCAAGAACAAGAAAAAATTTGGAAGGATACAAGGAAAGAAAGAAGTAGAAATGCAAAGTAAACAAAATGGATGAATGGAAAGAAGGAAGGAAAGAAGGGAGAAGGAAAGAGAAGAGGATGTTCAAAAAAATCAAGAAATGCAGGTTAAATTCTTTTGGTTAATACTCTGTACGTATACTATGCACAAAGAATGTCACCTGCCATATCAGTAAAAAAGGATGTTGCAGCCATCAAGCCATCAGCCACTGTAGTCACCCCATACCCCACCATTGTGCACCCTGAGGGGATTCAGGTTGGATAAAAGCAAGCTATTGGCCCTAGATAGTTAAGGTGAATATCAAAGGAACAATTTCAATGAGCCCGACTCTTGCATCTTCCCATACATAGAAAAGCACTAAATTCATTAACTTGAGATGTCTGATTTTCTTTAATTAGCAGTAATCTTTTGATGTTCCGACTACCTGGTTTCTGTTGTAAAAACTCCAATATATCCAGGGACCTCCCTTACCTCTGTGGAGCAGTCCCTCAGAGCTACCTGAGAGGCTATCTTCTGGGCTTAAGTCCTTAGAAAGTCCACCGAATAAACATAATTCTCAACTTTTAGGTTGTGCATTTTTTTCAGTTGACAATACACATATTTATATGTAAATGTACATATGCATAGAGGTACACATATGTGCATATATATGTGTATATATATCCATGCATATGTTTGTGTGTGTGACTCCCAGTAGCCTGCATTTTTTAAGTTAATGGCTTAATCACCTTCTATTGGCTGCTCTCCTTCTCTTGCCTGGCTGCAGTCCTGGTCTGATTCCTTCCTTGCATGGGTATACATCTACCAGTCTGCCTTCCCCTCTGTACCAACATCCTCATCCTGAGGGCTCTAGCCCCCTGGACTGCCTCCTTGGCTGCATCTTGATGCACCTAGGCTCTGTCACTTCTGGGCAGACTCTCTGCCCCACTATATCCTATCTTATGGCTTTTCATTGACAGGCCTGCCTCAGACTCCATTTTCTGCCCCCTTTTCTCTTAACTTGCTACACTCCTGCACAACTGCCTTTTCTTTTGATTTCAAAACACACCAAATGTTCCTACATTAGAGCTGTTACATTAGCTGCTTTCACCTAGAATCTAAAAGAGCCATGAACACACCTACTTTTCTAATGTGGTATCTCACAGTGCCTAGCAGGTTTTCTGGATCATAGCAGATGCTCAACGAATGCCTGTTTAATAAATGGAAGAATACGCCAAGCAGATATTATTTTTCTCACTTTTAGATAAGAACACTGAGGCCCAGAGAGATTCTATAATGCACGCAAGAATGAACAGCCAAGGAGGCGGGGATAAATTAGGAGTTTGGGGTTAATATATATGCATAACTATATATAAAATAGATAATGAGTGGGGACCTACTGTATAGCACAGGGAACTATACTCAGTGTCTTGTAGTGAGCTGTAATGGAAAAGAATCTGAAAAAAAATATATATATATATACATACACACACACATACATATATATGTATGTATAACTGAATCACTTTGCTGTATACCTGAAACTAGTACATTTAAAATCAACTGCATTTCAATAAAAAAAAAAAGAAGAAGACACAGCCAGCAATGAGCAGGTCTGAGGCTAGACTCCAGGACCACTGCTAGTCCTGATGACACTCCAGCTGCCTCTTGACATTAACTGGTGCCATCACAGACCCATGTTGCATTTTTTTAACTTTGGGGCAAGTAGTCACTTTGGGAGTGATGTGTGTAATGAAGCCATTGCAACTGCTTTGAATGTTTCAATAGGAGACTGTGTTCTGTGTCCACCCAGGGCAAGTTCATCGGGATGCACTTCTGTGCCAGAGGCAAGCTGTCATCTGCAGACATCGACATCTGTAAGTAGCCATAGCACTGTCTAATTACTTTTCTTCTACACCTACGTTTGAATCTTTACTCATGTCTCATCATGCAGATTTGCTTGAAAAATCCCGGGTTGTTTTCCAGCAGCCTGGAGAGAGGAACTACCATATATTCTATCAAATTCTGTCTGGGAAAAAAGAACTTCATGGTAAGTGTATTATTCTGGAGCTGAAGTTCATTCTAAAATAGGAGACCATAGTCAGATTAGTGGAACTGGAAAAGTGCTGTTTAATGTCTCCTAGCCTCTTTAGGACTCAGTTTGTTCATCCTAAAACTTAAGAAATTGAACCAATTATAGAACCAATGTTCTATAATTTTATATGGGTAGAGAGTAAATGGTAACACTTTTTTTCAATTTGGTAGTATTTGGAGGTGGGTAGGATGCCCAGCAGAGGTAAATGAATGTGTGCATATGCATGTGTGTGTGTGTGTGTGTGTGTGTGTGTGTGTGTGTGTAAAAAGCACTAGACAATTTTAAAGACTTAAATGATTAAAACCACTAATCATTTAAGTGAGTGCTAGAGACAAGAGGCCAGAGGTAGGAGACATCACCATGGTGTTTAGTGGTTAATGGGAATTTTATAAAGAAAGGAGGATTGGGGTTGGGATATGGAGAATGGGAAGGGGATATAACCAGAGTAATGTGTGGAGGGTACTTCTGGTAAGAGGAAGAGTGTATGTAATGTCAGGAAAAGGTAAGGCAAGATCAGGGAACAGAGAGACCAGATGAACTGGAGGAAAGGATTTTCATAGAGGAATAGTAGAGATTTTATTCTGATGGGGTCTGAACTCATGAAGTTGGGAGGGTGTTGTGTGCATGTGTGTGTGTGAGTGTGTGTGTTCCTGTGTTTTGTGGGGCGCAATGGGGTAATAGGAGGTCATGATTTGTTGAGGGCAGTGGCAGTTAGGCTGGTGTGATGGGCAGGATAGACTGGAGGCAGAAATACTGAGGGAAGTGATTGTAATAGTCCCAGGATGAGATGACAAGACAATTGTCTAAGGCACTGTCTGTGGGAATAGAGGGCAAGGAGGGGGATGGGCTCATGGAAGAATAGAAAAGTCTAGGCAATGATAAAATGTAGAAATGAGGGAAAGTGTTGAGTCAAAAATACTCCCAAGTTTGGTAATTTGACTAGGATAAAAGTAGTGCCATGAACAGAAATGGAAAAGCAACTTGTAGGGTAAGAGAATGAATTTCCTGTATTCACTCAACAAATATTTATTGTGGGGCTGCTATGTATACACTGCTTTTTAAGCATGGAGGATAGAGAAGTAAACAAGACCCACAGGTCCCTGCCCTGGTGAACTTACATTCTAGTATGAAAGACGGTAACAAACAAGTAAACAAAAAATATATATAATTCCAGAGAATGGTAGGTCTATAGAGAAAAATAAAGTGGGTGAGGAGGTGGAGTGAAATGGGGATTGGATGATGTTATTTTATTTTATTTTTTTAACATCTTTATTGGAGTATAATTGCTTTACAATGGTGTGTTAGTTTCTGCTTTATAACAAAGTGAATCAGCTATACATATACATATGTTCCCATATCTCTTCCCTCTTGCATCTCCCCGCCACCCTCACTATCCCACCCCTCTAGGTGGTCACAAAGCACCGAGCTGATCTCCCTGTGCTATGTGGCTGCTTCCCACTAGCTATCTATTTTACATTTGGTAGTGTATATATGTCCATGCCACTCTCTCACTTCATCCCAGCTTACCATTCCCCTTTCCCGTGTCCTCAAGTCCATTCTCTATGTCTACATCTTTATTCCTGTCCTGCCCCTAGGTTCTTTAGAACCATTAAAAATTTTTTTTAAGATTCCATATATATGTGTTAGCATACGGTATTTGTTTTTCTCTTTCTGACTTACTTCACTCTGTATGACAGACTCTAGGTCCATCCACCTCACTACAAATAACTCAATTTCATTTCTTTTTATGCTTGAGTAATATTCCATTGTCTATATGTGCCACATCTTTATCCATTCATCTGTCGATAGACACTTAGGTTGCTTCCATGTCCTGGCTATTGTAAATAGAGCTGTAATGAACATTGTGGTACATAACTCTTTTTGAATTATGGTTTTCTCAGGGTATATGCCCAGTAGTGGGATTGCTGGGTCATATGGTAGTTCTATTTTTAGTTTTATAAGGAACCTCCATACTGTTCTCTATAGTGGCTGTATCAATTTACATTCCCACCAACAGTGCAAGAAGGTTCCCTTTTCTCCACACCCTCTCCAGCATTTACTGTTTGTAAATTTTTTGATGATGGCCATTCGACTGGTGTGAGGTGATACTTCATTGTAGTTTTGATTTATATTTCTCTAATGATTAGTGATGTTGAGCATACTTTCATGTGTTTGTTGGCAATCTGTATATCTTCTTTGGAGAAATGTTTATTTAGGTTTTCTGTCCATTTTTGGATTGGGTTGTTTGTTTTTTTAATATTGAGCTGCATGAGTTGCTTATAAATTTTGGAGATTAATCCTTTGTCAGTTGCTTCATTTGCAAATATTTTCTCCCATTCTGAGGTTGTCTTTTCGTCTTGTTTATGTTTTCCTTTGCTATTTTATTTTATTTTATAATTATTTATTTTGGCTGCACCACACAGCTTCCAGGATCTTGGTTACCTGGCCAGGGATTGAACCCAGGCGACACGGCAGTGAAAGCCTGGAATCCTAACCACTAGGCCACCAGGGAACTCCCCAGGAGGTTATATTTTAGATAGAAGGGTCAGATAAAATCTCTCTAAGAAGGCAATGTTTTGGGACTCCCCTGGTTGTCCATGGTTAGACTTGATGTTCCTACTGCAGGGGCCTGGGTTTGATCCCTGGTCAGGGAACTAAGGAACTAAGATCCTGAAAGCTTCTTGGTGAGGGGGGTTGGGGGGAAGAAGAAGGCAATGTTTTCCCAGACACCTGCATGAGTAAGGAAACAAGTAGGTAAAGATTTCTAGGAAGAAATTTCCAGGAGGAAGTAACAGTGAGTGCAAAGGCCCTGACGCAGGAATGCATTTGGTTTATTCTTGGAATAGAACAATGGTCATCGTCGGGGGCAGAATGGAGGGGTGGAGGGGGTAATGTACGGGCAGATATGCTGGGTCAGACCAAGCAGCACCTTGCAGGTTATGATGAGAGTTTACATCTCGAGTGCTATAGAAAGTCATTGGAAGGGGAGATTGACAAGCTGATTGGATTTCAAAGGTATTGCATCTGTCACTGAGGACAACAGTACTCCCACAGGAGTGACTGTGGGATGAGATTGGAGATCCAGGTGAGCAAATTGATGGGGAAGAATCTCCCCCAGCCCATTATGCTTAGATGAAGTATGGTATAAATCCAGCAGCGTTTTGACTACATGGTCTTCAACTCCAAATTGTTCTCACCAAATGGAGAAAGCTCTACAAACTGGACAGTTATTTTTGCCATGAGTGCAGTTGGTGATAAGAAAGCAGCATCTCCTCTCTTTCCCACCTTCCCTCTACCTAACCCTGGAACAGGTTGTTTTTGGTTTTTGGTTTTGGTCTTCCTTTGACTAGCCCTGCCAAATCTAACATTCTTGATGCTCATTTCTATGCTGTGCAGGGTATCTGACACACAGGGTCCAATGTGAGTGCCAGCAGTGACTGCAAGCTTTTTTGGAGCATCTCTGTTTACCAGTAGAACCATCTGAAGACTCTAGGCTGCTACGGAAAATTCATGCTTATCATGAATTCATGTACTTTGTTCAGTCTGTGGGCTGCTGAAATTGATTAGTGTACAAAGGCTGACATCTGGTGGTGCAAGTTGGGTATTGTCAGTTCATTTGCTTATGACACCAATTGTCATTCTTTGGGGTATTTAAAAATTTTAAACTCTTTCTATTCATGGCTGCCAAAGAAGAGCTTTGGAGTGTCCTGAGGAGTGACACAAGAGGGCAGAGCTTAGCAGTATGAGGACTGTGTCCAAATTTCCAAAAATAGGAGCATTTGTGTATGACAAACGAATTGGGTGTGAAAAATGGCAGCAGAGGCTGGCCACCCACTGAAGGAGCCAAGGAAATGCAGTGATGTGTCACCCCAGAGCCAGTCCTCATTTAGCCTCTACCTGGCCTGGAAGATCTCATCTCCCCTTTCCTTTCAGTTAAGGCTGATCCTTGTTCCAGGTACAGTTAGAACCCACTTCCCCAGTCCCTTCAGTTAAGGCTCCTTGAAATCCTTTAGTTCTCAACATCATCTGTATATCTTGGTCTGGTATATATCTTCCTTTTTCTCTTCTGTTATTTGATTTTTTTCTTTATATTTATTTATCGTGCTCACTCTTGCTATTCAAGTGGTGTGTAAACTTCAGGAGGGGAGGTCAGGAAACAAGTCCTTGACTCTTAGAATCCTTGACACTTTGCCTAATGCCCTGAGAACTCACTCCATAAAGTGACAGTAATACACAGTGGTGGTTGCCAAGAGGTGCGCCTGGGGATGTCTACTGGTGTCCTGAATGCCTCTGGGGAAGGAAATGGTCAGCGTCTGGACCTCCTATGCTGGAGCATATTCAGTTTACCCTCTTTACCGATTAGGTCTCTCTTGAACTAGTCTCATATCTTTACTCACTTTCTCCCCACTGGTTATTAGGGGACATAAGATGTGTGTGTCGTTGTGCAGATTGTGTGCTTCCCAACTCCAGAGAATGCAACTCAAACCATAGACTATGTGAATGATTCTCTCTGGGGTTGAGCAATGCACAACCTCTTCAGCTGTACATGGCAGCACTGAGGAACAGGTAATGACGGGTAATGTGGCATAGAGGCACTAGCTACAGAACTTCATTTGTGAGATCCTAAACTGTTTATTTTTGGCTCAGTGTCAGCTTCACTCCTTTTCATAGTGAGCACAGTCTTGGAGAACATTCAGCCATTCAGAAAGTAAAATTTAATGTCAGGATGACATGAAGCAAAGCCTTGAATGATAAAACACTCACCCTTAATGGGTTCTCTGCATCTCCTACTGGAGAGTGGGCCCTAGAAATGAACCTGTATAACGGTTGACACCTGCACTTTTTGGAATTGTGAAGCAGTTGACTTTTACCTTTAGCATCCCCTTATCCCTTCTCTTTCTGTCCTACCCCCATCCTTCCTGACACACTCCCTGTCCCCGCCTGCCTCCTCCCATCCTCCAGGTGCCCCAGCCTGGTCAACAATCTTCCGTGTGGGCCCTTACTGGCCTAGACAGTCTCTCTGACTCTAATAATGTCTCATAAAAATGCATTTAGTTTTTTTTTTCTCATGCTCTCAAGGCCATTTCCCACGGTAGAAAGAAATTAATTAAATAAAGGAATCCCTGTTTACATGATACTCCTCTGAGATAACCTCAAGCCTCAAACCAATTAAACTTTACTGTTCCTTGAAAATAAGTTTTGATAAGGCCCAGGGAGGGGGAGATGTTTGATCTAAAGGCCTTTCAGAGCTCCTCAAACATTCATGCTTCTGGCCTCGGCATTCTCTGAAGCCACCACTTCATGCTGAGGGCAGCTGCTCCAGTGAATGGTTACCATTGCGGCAGCCACGTTTCTGGTTGTAAGGAGATGGAAGGAAAGTCTATCGGGCGTGCTGAGTGACGTCCAGGGTGAAATGCATATATAGCACTTGGGCTCACGATTCTGTCTTATTACCAGCCCCCTCCTGAATCTTGGCTCTTTCCTCCACCTGGTCCTCTAGTCCTTGGGCATGTGGCGTTCTTGCCCCCTGCTCTGTCTCCTTCTGTGTTTGTCCAACGTTGAGCTTGCACAGAAGTAAGATCTTCCTTCTGTCTATGACAAAGGAGGAAATGGAATCCCGTCATGTTTACTCATACAGGTTTCAGTAGTGGGTGGCGTAGTCTAACAGAAACACTAGAGACTGTGTTCTAAATTCATTTTATTATTAATTTGACCCTGGGCAAGTAGTGAGCCTTTCTAGCCTTCCATTTTCCTGTATTTAACATGCAGAAAATAATGTCAGATATAGTATATTTGATCATCATGACCAGGATGAAAATGATCAAAAATGACATAATAAACATGAGAGTAAAATGAAAATTCTATAAAAGGTTGATCTAGAATGATCTAACAGGTAATTTGTGGCAAAGCAATCTTGGAAAGTAGATTTTTTTTTAACAAGTCGGCCACTGAAACATGCCCCACCCCCTAAAGACACACAGCAGTGTTTCCTGCACTGTTTAGGTGTGTGGTTCCTCTAGCCTCCTCGAGAGAAAGGACTATTTTAGTTTTGTATCCTTACGTCCTCCCAAAGCATATACCTATGGTAGAGAAAAAAGATTAAACAAATGCTTTGATTTGAAAGAAGTGGAGATGATGTCTGTATCTGAGCTGTGAAGGAGGTGAAGGGACAGGACATTGTTGCACCCAGATGTCTGGCCTGGGTGTGGTGGTGACGTTCACTGACATAAGGAACCACAGAAGAGGAATAGCTTCAGGGAAGATAAGGAAAACATCATCGATCTGGATGTGGTAATGTTGGGTTTAAGCTACCTATGGCCATCCACATTGAAATGTCCAATGGGAAGTTGGAGACTAGGTCTGGAGCTCAGAAAATAAATGTAGATTTGAGAGTCATCAGTAAAGTCATGAATGAACCTTGAGAAAGAATATATAGAGAGATTATTGACAGTATACAGTCGGGACAGTATTTGATACCCCTGCTGACTCCCTCTTCCTTGAAAATCCCCCCCCCTTGGCTTCTGGTAGACCACCCTCCCTTGTTTCTCTCCTAAATCTCTGGGCATAGCTTTGCAGGTTTCTCTCTTTCATCCAGTCCATGACTTCAGTGCCCTGGGGCTCAGTCCTTGGCTCTATCTTATGGTGATAGATCATCTAGACTGACCGCTTTAAAGATCATTTCTATCTGATGACTTGCAAAGTTGGATCATGAGTCTAGACTTTTCTTTAGTATTTCAGACTGATAGCTAACTGACTCTTTTATGTCTCCACTTGGATGTTGAATAGGCATCTCAAACTTCACATCCCTATAGCCTATTTCCTGAATACCACCCCGCAAGACCTGCTCCTACCACAGTGTTTCCCAGGTTGGCTGAAGGCATCTCCATCCTTCCACTTGCCTGGGCACAAACCCTTAGAGTTTATCCTTGATCAGCCTTTCTCCCACATTATTCTCATTTGTTCCATCAGTAAACCCTGTTGATTCTACTTTCAAAATCCAAGCTCTGGCTACTTTTCACCATGTCTGTTGTTATTCTCCCAGTCAAGTACCATCATCTCCCTCCTGAATTAACCCTTTCCTGGTATCCCTGCTCCCACCCTCTCCCTCTGTCTTTAACCAGCAGCCATAGTAAACTAAAAAAAAAAAAAAAAAAAAAATCAGATCATGTCATTCCTCTGCACAAAAACCTGTAATGGCTTCATATCTCACATAGAGCAGAAATGCCCAAATCCTCAACATAGCCTGTGAGGCACTCTTGATGCCTCTTTGACCTCATGATCTACCCATTCTTTGACCAACTGTAGCAACTCAAAATCCCAGGCAACCTTCCACCCCAGGGCCTTTGCATTGGCTTTTTTCTTTCTGGAATATTCTTTCCCTACTTATTCATGATTCTCTCCCATAACTCAAACTTGACCTTGTGGAGGCCTTTCCTGATCACCCTATTAAAAACTGCAACCCTGCATTTCCAACACATTTTACTCCCTTTGCCTGCTTTTATATATCTCCATAGCAATTACTATCTAACATGTCATATATTTTACTCATTTTTATTTTTTTTTTACTTCTGTCTCCTCCTGTTGGAATATAAGCTTTATGAGGGCAGGAATGGGATTTTTTTTTCACTGATGTATCCCTAAAACTTACAATAATGCCTGGCATATTATTGGATCTCAAACAAATATTTGTTGATATAAAGTGAAACATAAGGAAGAATATAAGGAGATTCCTGAGAAGTAGTAACATTTCAGGGACATTTGAATCACCATTGAAGTAAATACTTTAAAAAATTATTATGAATTATATTTCTATTTAAGTTATATATTATACTTGCATTCAGCCTGATTTCTTTTGGGCTAGTCCAATTACTTTAATCAAATAGCTTTATCAAAGTATTATTGACCTAAGTGTAAGCATTGACATGTGTATCTATGAGGTGAAACCATCACCACAATCAAAATAATGTACGTATCCATTCAAAAGTTTTCTCGTTACCTCTTGTAATCCCTCCCTCCTGCCCATTCTCACTCCCTCAAGCCCTCCTCTTCTAACCCAGTCCCTAGACAACCACTAATATGTTTTCTGTCACTAATATGCTTTCTGCAATCTATAGATTAGATTGCATTTCTAGAATTTTATAAGATGGAATCATGCAGTATACACTCTTCTTTTTCTGGCTTATTTCACTCAGCATAATTATTTTGAGATCCTTCCATGTTGTAGCACATATTCATAGTTCATTTGTTTGTTTACTAAGTAATAATAATCCATTGTGTGGATAGACAATGTTTTGTTAATTATTGATGAACATCTGGGTTGTTTCCAAATAGAGCTGCTATGAACATTCACGTAACCCAATTTCTCTGTTTCTGATATTTGGGGTTCAGGATAATAGAGCCTCACTTCATTGAGTGCTAAACAAAACTCAGATTGGTTCAAAAAACTTCACTGGGGGCGAGTGTCAGGCTTTAAGAGGTTAATGTGATTTGGCCACGTCGGTTGCAGATGTGCTGCTGACAGCTTGCCTTGGCTTCAGCTTGCATTATGCTTCCTGACTAAGTGAATCATGTCAGGAGTCTTAGACATATCAGAGGTGCAGCACTGAACACAGTAGCTGATTTACGGATCCCTTGAAAGACAGACTCAGCCTCCTAATAGGGAGGACGTGATGTGACAGGATTACACTGCTAATGTTCCCTGGGTGCTGACCCCAGGGTCGGCCTGCTTCCTAGCTTTTGAAGCTCAGGCCTGTTATAATTTACAAACCACTTTTTGTCCTCTGGCCCTCAACCATGTATCTAGGCCAAATTCCTGTTTTCAAAGTTTTGCCAACATGCATTATCTGGTTTTTTGCATACAAATTCAAGCTGCTGCAATTGAATCTGCTTTCAGATTTGGCCTGCCTAGTCTCCTCTTGGGAGACATTAACACATGACTGACAAGTTAATAGAGGGCAGAAATTGATTGCAGAGGTTTGGCTGTAGACTATGGATTTTATTTTGGCTTGTTTACAAGTATGCTGTAAGCCGTTAAGAGTAAACTGTGAATACTGGTCACTTATTTTCTAAAGCCTTGTGGATTTCTTTAAGCTGTTTAACTGATGGTTTTCCCACTGCAGATATGCTCCTGGTGTCTGAAAATCTCTCTGACTTTCACTTTTGCTCTCATGGAGCAGTTGCTCTGGAGAGCTCAGATGATGCTGAAGAATTGCTGGCCACAGATGTAAGCCTTGTTAGTTATCAAAGTCTGGTAATGACAATGAGAAAGGAAAGAAAGCGTCTTAGATCTCCTCTCTTCCAAAGGGTCCTGGAGAAGTGACCTTCTTTCCCCTGGGGGTGGAGAGCGGAAGGAGCCCCTCCAGGATGGTTTCTGTCCAAAGTTTTATACTTATTTATTTTGTCAATACAGTGACTTCGGTACATATGGAAAAGTAGGAAGATACTTCAACTCAGTGACAACCACTGTTTTTAGTCTTTAATTTTTTCTATTTGGGATTGTTGTTACATAGTTGTTTTGGTGGGTTTTTATAAATCAAAGATTATAATCATACTGCATATGCTATGTGATATATAGTTTGCTTTTTTGATAATTCTTTTTTTTTTTTTTTTTTTTTTTTTTTTTTTTTTTGCGGTATGCGGGCCTCTCACTGCCGTGGCCTCTCCCATTGCGGAGCACAGGCTACGGACGCGCAGGCCCAGTAGCCATGGCTCACGGGCCCAGCCGCTCCGTGGCATGTGGGATTCTCCCGGACCGGGGCACGAACCCGTGTCCCCCGCATCGGCAGGCGGGCTCTCAACCACTGCGCCACCAGGGAAGCCCAATAATTCTTAAGCATTTTAGTGTTATTACAAACTTCATAAACATTTAAATAGATACTTAATATTTTATCAGACATTAATTCTATAGTTTATTTAATCATTCTCCTACTGTTAGACTGAAGGTTGTGGTTTTCTTTTTTTTTCCTACTGTGGTGAATGTCTTTGTAGGTGAGTGCTTTTTCTATATATCAGTCACCTTATGCTAGATTCCTAAAAGTGAAATTACTAGGTAGGATTATGAATTTTTTATAGTCTCTTGATACATATTCTAAATTAACCACTAGAAAGCTTGTACCGATTTCCATCCTCCTGGAGTGTGTGAGAACACACTTCTTACCATGTGCAGTGGCTTCCTAGGATGCTGTTCTTTGGTGACATGGTTTTTCTTTTCTTAAATACTTCCTTTTGCCAGTCTTTAAAATGTATCTGGAATAAAGTTGGGAGAACATATGGGATCCCAGAAATAAGCAACCTATCAGATATGGTGTTACTTTCTTCCATAACCATGAAAGGCAAAATAATTTAGCTCATATAGCCAGTTAATGATAGATTATTGGAAAGGAGAGGAGGGGGCAGGGCAGCAGAGGAAAGTTCTAAAACTACTGGAAATTAAACAAATCAAGTCATAAGGCTTCCTAATTCTCTTTTAAAGGGATAAGCAGACCGCGGGTGACCAAGCACCAACAGGGCCAATTTGCATTGCTTTGCACAGAGCTGTCACACTTCACTTTGGGGCCGCGGTGATCTGTCTCCTGGCAGCCCACAGCCCACTGAGTGGAGGGAGGTGTGACACACAGCGGGGGTGAGGTGCTTACTGCAGCCATTAGGCAAATGAAGACTTGGCCATCTGCTTCTCTTTTTACAGCAAGCCATGGACATTTTGGGCTTTCTTCCTGCTGAGAAGTACGGATCCTATAAACTCACTGGAGCCATCCTGCACTTCTGAAACATGAAATTTAAACAGAAACCCAGAGAAGAGCAAGTAGAGCAGATGGCACAGAAAGTAAGGATTACTTTAAAGACATGGCATGTATGCTCTTCAAATCCGTGACCCCAGGCCTGCTCCCCTTTTCCTTGCAGTTAACCTCACCTCTTAGTTTTTGGAAAATGTTGAAATTAATCAGCAATCTCTCTCAATTGCTGTTTCCCCAAATTATTCTCTCAGCCACCATTCTGAATTAGAATCCTTGTATCTCAGGATAAGACACATTCCTTAATTAATTATTGATGATGCCAGTAAATTTGCTAAACTTGGGTGACATAGGATTGACTAAGACGTAGCCTGCCTTCAGCATATAGACTATTGAGAAAAACAGAAAAAGGAACAAATTACCATGAAATGTATGAAGTGACATAATAAAGGTGTGAACAAAGATCTGTAGAATTCCAAAGCAGGAGTTTCCACTGGGCTGAAAAAAAATGGCTTATTTTCCTTTTGTGTTTTATTCATATTCTGAAAATCTATAGTCATGCCTGCTTACCAAAAAGATCTATAATGAGTTATCTGTCTAGAATGATCATCAAAATAGAAAATCACAATTATGAAAAGAAGGAATCATAGTCATAATTATTTCATTTAATATTAAAATTCCTGGCAATTGCAACAAAAAGGAAAAAACATTCATTCAAATCTTTCAACAAATAATTTTAAAAATTTTATATTTTTAATTGTGGTAAAATACACACAACATAAAATTTTACCCATTTTAATTGTACATATTAGTGGCATTAAGTACTTTCACATTGTTGTGCAACCATCACCACTATTCATCTCCAGAACTTTCTCATCATCCCAAACTGAAACTTTATACCCATAAAACAATAATTTCCTATTACCCCCTACCCCTAACCCCTGGAAAATTTTAGTCTATTTTCTGTCTCTATGAATTTGACTATTCTGGGTACCTCATATAAGTGCATTCATATAATATACATTGTCCTTTTGTGTCTGGTCTATTTCACTTAGCATGATGTCTTCAAGACATGTTGTAGTAAGTGTCACAATTTCATTCCTTTCTGAGGCTGCATAACATTCCATCGTATGTATATTCTACTTTTTGTTTATCCATTCATCTCTTTATAAACACTTGAGTTACTTCCACTTTTCACTAATGTGAACATTAGTGTTCAAATATCTGTTTGAGTCTGTGCTTTCACTTATTTTGCGTATATACCTAGACGTGGAATTGCTGGATTAAATGGAAATTCTATGTTTAATTTTTTAAGGAACTACCATATTGTTTTCCATGGTAGCTGCACCATTTTCCATTCTCACCAGCAATGCACAAGTGTTCCAATTTTTCTACATCCTCACCAATACTTGCTGTTTTCTGTGGGTATTTTTGTTCTTGTTTTTTTTTGATAAGAGCCATCTAATGGGTATAAGGTGGTGGTGTCTCATTGTGGTTTATTTTTCTTTAAATAGATCTTTATAGGAGTATAATTTATAGGAGTATAATTGCTTCACAATACTGTGTTAGTTTCTGTTGTACACCAAGGTGAATCAGACATATGCATACATATGTCCCCATATCCCCTCCCTCTTGAGCTTCCCTCCCATCCTCCCTATCCCACCCCTCTAGGTCATCGCAAAGCACCAAGCTGATCTCCCTGTGCTATGCTGCTTCTTCCCACTAACTAACTATTTTACATTCGGTAGTGTATATATGTCGATGCTACTCTCACTTCACCCCAGATTCCCCCTACTACCTGTGTCCTCAAGTCCATTCTCTATGTCTACATCTTTATTCCTGCCTGCAACTAGGTTCATCAGTACTTTTCTTTTTAAGATTCCATATATATGTGTTAGCATACGGTATTTGTTTTTCTCTTTCTGACTTACTTCACTCTGTATGACAGACTCTAGGTCCATCCACCTCACTATAAATAACTCAATTTCATTTCTTTTTATGCTTGAGTAATATTCCATTGTCTATATGTGCCACATCTTCTTTATCCATTCATCTGTCGATGGGCATTTAGGTTGCTTCCATGTCCTGACTATTGTAAATAGAGCTGTAATGAACATTGTGGTACATGACTGTTTTTGAATTATGGTTTTCTCAGGGTATATGCCCAGTAGTGGGATTGCTGGGTCATATGGTAGTTCTACTTTTAGTTTTTTAAGGAACCTCCACACTGTTCTCCATAGTGGCTATATCAATTTACATTCCCACCAACAGTATAAGAGGGTTCCCTTTTCATCATACCCTTTCCAGCATTTACTGTTTCTAGATTTTTTGATAATGGCCATTCTGACCAGTATGAGGTGATACCTCATTGTAGTTTTGATTTGCATTTCTCAAATAATTAGTGATGTTGAGCATCTTTTCATGTGCCTCTTGTCCATCTGTATGTCTTCCTTAGTGAAATGTCTATTTAGGTCTTCCACCCATTTTTTTAATTGGATTGTTTGGTGTTTTTTTTTTTTTTGATATTGAGCTCCATGAGCTGTTTGTATATTTTTGAGATTAATCCTTTGTCTGTTGTTTCATTTGCAAATATTTTCTCCCATTCTGAGGGTTGTATTTTTGTCTTGTTTATGGTTTCCCTTGCTGTGCAAAAGCTTTTAAGTTTAATTAACTCCCACTTGTTTATTTTTGCTTTTATTTCCGTTACTCTAGGAGGTGGGTCAAAAACGATTTTGCTGTAGTTTATATCAAAGAGTGTTTTCCCTATATTTTCCTCTAAGAGTTTTATAGTGTCTGGTCTTACATCTAGGTATTTAATCCATTTGGAGTTTATTTTTGTGTATGGTCTTATGTAGTGTTCTAAGTTCATTCTTTTACATGTAGCTGTCCAGTTTTCGGAGCACCACTTATTGAAGAGGCTGTCTTTTCTCCATTTGTTCTTGACTCCTTTGTTGTAAATTAGGTGACCATGTGTGTGTGGGTTTATCTCTGGGCATTCTATCCTGTACCATTGATCTATATTTCTGTCTTTGTGCCAGTGCTATACTGTCTTGATTACTGTAGCTTTGTGGTATAGTTCGAAGTCAGGGAGCCTGATTCCTCCAACTCCGTTTTTCTTTCTCAAGATTTCTTTGGCTATTTGGGGTCTTTTGTGTTTCCATACGAACTGTAAAATTTTTTGTTCTAATTCTGTGAAGAATGCCATTGGTAGTTTGATAGGGATTGCATTGAATCTGTAGATTGCTTTGGGTAGTATAGTCATTTTCACAATGTTGATTCTTGCAATCTAAGAACATGGTATATCTCTCCATCTGTTTATGTCACCTTTGATTTCTTTTATCAGTGTTTTATAGTTTTCTGCATACAGGTCTTTTGTCTCCTTAGGCAGCTTTATTCCTAGGTATTTTATTCTTTTTACTGCGATGGTAAATGGGATTATTTCCTTAATTTCTCTTCCTGATTTTTCATTGTTGGTGTATAGGAATGCCAGAGATTTCTGTGCATTAATTTGTATCCTGCAACCTTACCAAATTCACTGATTAGTTCTAGTAGGTTTCTGGTGGCATCTTCAGGATTTTCTATGTATAGTATTATGTCATCTGCAAACAGTGACAGTTTTACTTCTTTTCCAATTTATATTCTTTTTATTTCTTTTTCTTCTCTGATTGCCGTGGCTAGGACTTCTAAAACTATGTTAAGTAAGAGTGGCGAGAGTGGACATCCTTGTCTTGTTCCTGATCTTAGTGGAAATGCTTTCAGTTTTTCACCATTGAGTATGATGCTTGCTGTGGGTTTGACATATATGACCTTTATTATGTTGAGGTAGGTTCCCTCTATGCCCACTTTCTGGAGAGTTTTTATCATAAATGGGTGTTGAATTTTGTCAAAAACTTTTTCTCCATCTGTTGAGAAGATCATATGGTTTTTATTCCTTAATTTGTTAATGTGGTGTATCACATTGATTTGCATATATTGAAGAATCCTTGTATCTCTGGGATAAATCCCACTTGATCATGGTGTATGATGCTTTTAATGTGCTGTTGGATTCTGTTTGCTAGTACTCTGTTCAGGATTTTTGCATCTATGTTCATCAGTGATATTGGTCTAAAATTTTCTTATTTTGTGATATCTTATTCTGGTTTTGGTATCAGGGTGATGGTGGCTTCATAGAATGAATTTGGGAGTGTTTCTCCTTCTGCAATTGTTTGGAAGAGTTTGAGAAAGATCGGTGTTAGCTCTTCTCTAAATGTTTGATAGAATTCACCTGTGAAGTGAATTCTATCTATTTGGTCCTGGACTTTTGTTTGTTGAAAGATTTTTAATTATGGTTTCTATTTCATTACTTGTGATATGTCTGTTTATATTTTCTAATTCTTCCTGCTTCAGTCTTGGAAATTTGTACCTTTTGAAGAATTTGTCCATTTCTTCATGGTTGTCCATTTTATTGGCATATAGTTGTTTGTAGTAGCCTCTCACAATCCTTTGTATTTCTGCAGTGTCAGTTGTGATTTCTCCTTTTCATTTCTAATTTTATTGATTTGCATCCTCTCCCTTTTTTTCTTGATGAGTCTGGCTAAGGGTTTATCAACTTTGTTTGTCTTCTCAGAGAATCATATTTTAGTTTTCTTGATCTTTGCTATTGTTTTCTTCATTTCTATTTCATTTATTTCTTCTCTGATCTTTATGATTTCTTTCCTACTACTGACTTTGGGTTTTCTTTTTTCTTCTTTCTCTAGTTGTTTTAAGTGTAGAGTTAGATTGTTTATTTGAGATTTTTCTTGTTTCTTGAGGTGAGATTGAATTGCTATAAACTTCCCTCTTAGAACTGCTTTTGCTGCATCCCATAGGTTTGGGATCATCTTTTCACTGTCATTTGTTCCTGTGTATTTTTTTATTTCTTCTTTGATTTCTTCAGTGATCTCTTGGTTATTTAGTAGTGCACTGTTTAGCCTCCATGTATTTGTGTTTTGTACATTTTTTTTCCTGTAATTGATTTCCAGTCTCATAGCATTGTTGTCAGAAAAGATGCTTCATACGATTTCAGTTTTATTAAATTTTCTTAGGCTTGATTTGTGACCTATGATGTGATCTATCCTGGAGAATGTTCCATGTGCACTTGAGAAGACCGTGTATCCTGCCACTTTTGGGTGGAATGTTCTATAGATACCAGTTAAATCTATCTGGTCTATTGTGTCATTTAAAGCTTGTGTTTCCTTATTTATTTTCATTTTGGATGATCTGTCCATTGGTGAAAGTGAGGTGTTAAAGTCTCCTACTATTATTATGTTACTGTCAATTTCACCTTTCATGGTTGTTAGCATTTGCCTTATGTATTGAGGTGCTCCTATGTTGGGTGCATAAACATTTATAATTGTTATATCTTCTTCTTGGATTGATCCCTTGATCATAATGTAGTGTCCTTCCTTAACTCTTGTAAAAGTCTTTATTTTAAAGTCTATTTTATCTGATATGAGTATTGCTACTCCAGCTTTCTTTTGATTTCCATTTGCATGGAATATATTTTTCCATCCCTTCATTTTCAGTCTGTATGTGTCCCTACATCTGAAGTGGGTCTCTTGTAGACAGCATATATATGGGTCTTATTTTTGTATCCATTCAGCCAGTCTGGTTCTTTTGGTTGGTGCATTTAATCCATTTACATTCAAGGTTATTATCGATATGTATGTTCCTATTACCATTTTCTTAATTGTTTTTGTGAGTCTTTTTCTTCTCTTGTGTTTCCCGCCTAGAGAAGTTTCTTTAGCATTTATTGTAAAGCTGGCTTGATGGTGCTGAATTCTCTTAGCTTTTGCTTGTCTGAAAAGCTTTGATTTCTCTGTCAAATCTGAATGAGATCCTTGCTGGGTAAAATAATCTTGTTTGTAGGTTTTTCTCTTTAACACTTTAAGTATATCTTGCTACTCCCTTCTGGTCTGCAGAGTTTCTGCTGAAAAATCAGCTGATAACCTTATGGGAATTCCTTTGTATGTTATTTTTTGTTTTTCCCTTGTTGCTTTTAATACTTTTTCTTTGAATTTAATTTTTGTTAGTTTGATTAATATGTGTCTTGGTGTGTTTCCTCCTAGGGTTTATCCTGTATGGGACTCTCTGTGCTTCCTGGACTTAGATGACTCTTTCCGTTCCCATGTTAGGGAAGTTTTGGGCTATAATCTCCTCAAATATTTTCTCAGACCCTTTCTTTTTCTTTTCTTCTTCTGGGACCCCTATAATTCGAATGTTGGTGCATTTTATGTTGTTCCAGAGGTCTCTGAGATTGTCTTCAATTCTTTTTTCTTTCTTCTGCTCCTCGGCAGTTATTTCCAGCATTTTGTCTCAAGCTCACTTATTCTTTCTTCTGCCTCCGTTATTCTGTTATTGATTCCTTCTAACGTATTTTTCATTTCATTTATTGTGTTGTTCATCTCTGTTTGTTTGTTCTTTAGTTCTTCTAGATCTTTGTTAAGGATTTCTTGTATTTTCTCATTCTGTGCCTCCATTCTATTTCTGAGATTCTGGATCACCTTTATTATCATTACTCTGAATTCTTTTTCAGGTAGATTGCCTATTTCCTGTTCATTTATTTGGTCTTGTAGGTTTTTACTTTGCTCCTTCATCTGTGACATATTTTTTTGCCATCTCATTTTTTTTTTTTTTTTTTTTTTTTTTTTTTTTTTTTTTTTTTTTTTATGAGTGGGATTGTGTTCCTGTCTCACTTGTTGTTTGGCCTTAGGCTTCCAACACTGGAGTTTGTAGGCTGTTTGGTAGAGCTGGGTCCTGGTGCTGAAATGAGGACCTCTGTGAGACCTCATTGTGATGAATATTCCCTGGGGTCTCAGGTTCTCTGTTAGTTCACTGGTTCAGACTCGGATCTCCCACCATAGGAGCTTCAGCCCAAACCCCTACTCACAAACCAAGATCTTGCAAGCCAAATGGGGTGGCAAAAAAAAAAGAGAGAGAGAGAGCAAGTACAACAACAAAGTAAAAAACAAAATTAGACTAGAAAACTAACAGATATATTAGAAAGAATATAAAAATTAAAATATAGATAAATCAACAACTGGAAGGTACAACATACTGCAATAGTAAAAAAAGAGGAGGAGGGAAAAGAAAAAAAGGGGGGGAGAAGGCCTTAGCTATAGAAGGTGGGGCCTAAGCAAGGGTGAGGTTTGGGCAGTGGGTGGAGTGTATGCTTAGGACCCACAGGGCTGGAAAATGCCCTGGGGTCTGTGGGGGCATTGGGGCTTAGGCTTAACAGAACAGAAGGGGCCCAGGCGTGCCTCCCACCCCCATGTCAGAGGGCAGGGACCTCACCTGGGAGCCCAGCAGGCTTCCTGGTTTCAAGTGGGTGAGACAAATGCCCTCTGCTCCTCTCCCACTCCTCCCGGAGGGCCCCTCTCACCTGCCTCTCCTGATCTCCTGACCTCCCTCCCATGTCCCCAGGACCAATGCAGCCAGGGGGTTGGGGTGTGCCCTGGAGGGCAGGGGACCAATCTGGGAGACCAGCAGGCCTGAGTAGCCAGGGAAATCACCTCCTCTTCTGCTCCTCCTGGAGGGCCTCTCCCACCTGCCTCTCCTGATCTCCCCAGCCTCAGGGTCACTGATCCTGTCTGGCCTCCACTTCTTCTTGCCCCTTCAGTACCCCCACATCCTACTAGTTCACTTGGGGGTTCCTCCTGTCTCATTGGGCATCAGGGTCCCCCACCAGCAGCCAGCAGGTGCTCTAGTTATGGGGAGACATGCTCAATGTGGTTTTGAATTGCATTTCCTTGATGATTAGTGATGTTGAGTATCTTCATGTATTTATTGGACATTTGTATATCTTCTTTGCAGAAATATCTATTCAATTCCTTTGCCCATTTTTTGGTTGCATTGTTTGTTTTTTTTATTGTTTAACAAATAATTTTGAGGGGCAGTCTGGGTGGGGGACTATTCCTGGTGCTAGAGATATACCTATGAACAAGATATAATCCCTGTCTTGATTGTCTAGTGTGGGAGATAGACAATATATACATAAATGGACAAATATGCATGAAGTCAGAAAGAAAAAATTAAAGCAGAATAAAAGAATAAAAAATAATAGGAGTTAGGGGGTTATCGTTGATAGGATGGTCAGAAAATCCTCTCAGAGAAGAGGACACTTGAGCTCAGAGGAAAATACAGTAAGGAAATGTGCCCTGAATATTTTGTAAACATCTTCTATATTAATATATTAATATATGCTTTCATGGCATCTTGCTGCCTTATTTTGCTGTTTTTGTCCTTGTTCAATTTTTTGCTTTTCCAACTCTTTGAAACAAAGTTTTTAAAATTATTTTTATTACAAAAGCAAGGCATAGTTATTAATTAGAAAATACAGGTAAGCAAATGAAGCAAAGCATCTCATACAATCTCCATGGTGGTTCCTTCTCAGGTTCTTTACTGGAGGATCCTCATCTTCCTTACTTCTAACTGCTATAGGGCTGCTGAGCTCAATGCTTGAAACTTTTCTCTGCTCATTTCTTAGCTGATCATCTCAAACTCAGCATGTACAGAACTGAACTCTTCATCTCTTCCTGCTCCTTCATTTCTCAGTCTTCTTAATAAATGTCAACTGGATTCTCCTGACTCAAATCTTAGAGTCGTCCTGAACTCCTCTCTTTCTTGTTGTCTCTACCTTTAAATATGTGTAAAACTCACAACTACCCACAATCACAATGTTCACTGCCACCGCTTAGCGCCTGAGCCACCATTTCTCACCAGACTGTTGTGATAACCTCCTTATTCATCTCCCTGTCTCCACCCTCATCCCATCACTGTAGTTCTACATATTGCAGCCAGCGGTGATCCTTTCATAGTATAAACTAGCCCTTGTTTCCTCCTCAGCACTAGATTCATGTGTGGCTTCCATCTTACTCAAATCCTCAATCCTCATCATAACCTCCTTCTGTTACCTCTCTATACCTCTCTCTAATCCCATCTCCATATTATGCTTGATGATATGAAATTTATATTTGGTCTTTGTCCCAATATCTGGCACAGAGCTCTTAATTTGGAATTTCTTGAGTGATGAGAGCCATAAAGGTGTTTTTTATGTTAACAAGGTGACTTTTGGACTGTACCTATGGATAGGGTCTTGTCACCACAAGAACTAACCCTGTGATTAGAGAGTTGGAACTTTCAATCCCACGCCTGTCAGGGCAGAAGAGCGGGGCTAGAGATTGAGTTCAATCACCAGTGGCCAATAATTCAATCGACCATGCCTATGTAATGAAGCCTAAAAAATAAAATCTTAAAAGGACAGTGTTCAGAGATCTTCTTGGTTGCTGAGTCCGTGGAGATCTGGGGAAACTGGCATCCTTGGAGAAGGCATGGAAGCTCTGTACCCTTTACTCATACCTTGCCCTAATGCATCTTTCCCATTTGGCTATTCCCGAATTATATTCTTTGACAATAAATCATTGATCTAATAAGTAAAGTGTCTTTCTGAGTTCTATGAGCCTCTAGCAAATTAACTGAACCCAAGGAGGGTATTGTTGGAACCTCCGATCTGTATCTGGTCAGTCAGTAGCCTAAGTGACAACCTGGACTCACAATTGGCATCTGAATTGGGGGAAGCACTCTTGTAGGACTGAACTCTTAACCTGTGGAATCTGATGCTATCTCCAGGTAGTTGGTGTAAGAATTGAGACATCCAGCCGGTGCCACAGAACTGCCTAGTGTGGACCCACGCACCTCAGTGGAATCAGGTGCAGAACCCCCACCTACCCTTTCCCCATTCTCTCACTCCCCTCACTCAGCCTACGGGTCTCTTGCCTCTTTTGGGATCATTCAAGCTCTCCTGCTGCAGGACATTTTCACTCCTCCTTCTATCTGGAAGTCTTCCTAGGTATCCTCATGGCTGACTCCCTCACTTTATCAAGGTGCCTTCTTGGATGTTATGTTATCAGAAAACCCTTCCATGACTGCCCCCACTTCCTTCTCATCATTCTCTGTCTCCTAACCCTGAATATTTTTGTTTGTGTCATTCATACAGCTGTTTTTTATTGGGTGTCCTACTCCCCAGTCTCCATCAGATGTAAGCTCCATAGGAGCAGGGGCCTAATTTGTTATGCACTGCTGTATTTCTAGGTTTTAATACAGTGCCTGGCACTGTATCATAGTAGCCCTTACCATAGTATTAAATAATTATTTGTTAAATGAATCCTACCCACTCAGGGACATAGGACATACCCTTTGTCTTTTTCTAGTTGAGTGACTTTCTCACTATGCTCACCAATATTAGCAGTTACATTTTCCTCCTGCCAGTTAGCCAGATTTTATTTTACATTTAAGTATTAATAAAGTTAACATTTTTGTAGGTTATTACCTATTTGTATTGTTTCTTTTTTGAATTTTTATTTCCATTCTCAGCCCATTTTAAAAATTGAGGTACAGGATTTTTCTTATTGATTTCTAAGGGCTCTTAATATTGATTTATTAAGCACTGGTAATTTTCCTCCCAGTCATTTAAGAAGGAATTGAAGGAGCTGGACAGATGGAGAAGAGGATGGAAAGACGGAAGGGACCCAAACCTAAGGGGACATCCTTGCCTTTACCTCCTTCTTGAGTCCCAACCCCATATTTCTAACTTTCTACTGCATATTCTCCTGCTACCCTAAACCCTGCATGGCTAAAACTCATCGCGTCCCCCAAGTGATGTCTTCCTGTTGACTTTTCTATTCATATTCACAGTACTGCTCTTCTCTCTGCTTCTCAGGTTAGAAACCTCTTGATCATGTTTCTCAGTTTCTCTTTTTCCCTTTCCCGTTCCTAGTTTAGACTTTCAGCACTTTTGCACTCCAGTGTCCCACAGTGGGTTCACTTCCTCTGTAATCTCCTCATTTTCGTCTGTTTTGCATGCTTCCACATTAATCGTTCTGAAGCCTGACTCTTATTATGCCATTTCTCTGCTAACAGCCCTTTAACATATCCCCATTATTTAATTAATACATTACAGTGGCATCAGATGTCTCCTGCGACCACAAATCACCCACATTTCTGTTTATCTCACTTCCTAACTTGTTGGTCCTATCCACCATCTTTGACCATCGCTGCACTGCCTGCCTCTGGGCCTTTAAGTCATGCTGTTCCCTGTCTCAGAAATGCTTGTTCTCCCATACTTGCCCATCAAAACCCTTCTCATCCTTCAAGGCTCAGATGAAATGCTGTTTCTTTCTTGAAGTCTTCCCTGGTCATGCAGTCCAGAAGGGATCTCTTTCTCTTTCAAACTTTCATGATACTCATGATTTGGCTCTTATAGGCAGTTGTTTTATTGACTTGCTGTTTTTGCCTGTGTTTTATTTACTCTCACGGATTATAAACTCCTTGACAGCAAGGATTTTTGTCTTGTTTATCTATCTTCTTACTATAGCATCTAGCACCAGGCCTTGCACATAGCAAGTGCTCAGAAACTCAGTTCAGTAAATTAAGGAAGTTTGAACATCTCAGAAACCATATTATAACCCTACATAAAAGACTAATTGAAGATCATTTTCAAAACCCTTTTTCACATTAGCCTGACTGTGGTTTGACAAAACTGGATTTTGTTATTTTATATCTGGTTATTTATAGA
Organism: Kogia breviceps; assembly: GCF_026419965.1. NCBI lineage: Eukaryota > Metazoa > Chordata > Mammalia > Artiodactyla > Physeteridae > Kogia > Kogia breviceps. The sequence goes on from NC_081314.1 coordinate 95,149,752, forward strand.
TCAGATAGAACTGGGATAGAATTGTCACGCTGGAAAGGATTGCCTCTTATTTTTCTCTACCTCCTTAACTGTTTTCAGGTGCAGTCAGACTTTGTTCTCTCCACCTTCTAAATGTACTTACCAAACCTGTCTACCCTTCTCTAGAGAGTAGTTCTCAAACTTGGTTGCACATCAGAATCACCTGGGGAGCTTGTTAATTCCTGAAGCTCAGGCCTCACCCAGACCAAAGGAAACCAATCTCTGAGGGAGGAGGCAAGCATAAGGATTTGTTTTTGTAACTTGCCAGGTGACCCCAATGTACAGACAAGGTTGAGGACCCTCTGAGAAGGACTGTTCTCAGACCCTCATGTGTATCAGAATCACCCGGCAAACATGCTAAAAAATGGGCCCAGACCCTAACCTTCTTCAGTGAGCTAGTCCTTTTTTCCTTTATGAGCTCTCCAGGCTATTCTAATCCACACTACCATTTGAGAACCCCCTCTAGCTAAACCTCTCCCAGGTAATATCATAAAACCTAAGTTAAAATTCATGGTTTTATTCACAAGGTCCTAGAAAATGATGTCTATTGATGGGAATTTCATAAAGCCTCTTTGGGGAACACATCAGGTTACATGTTGAAAATATGTTTACAGATGATGCTGTCTTCATGATGGCATCTCCTAAATGTCAGAAGAACATTTATTCATAGATTTAACTTTTAATGCAAATGAAGTTTTTTGGGTTTTTTTTTTGGAATATGATGACAACTATTATTTTCTACCAAAAAAATAAAAAGGAGAACGTGAGATGTCTAATGTACATCTGTGGGATAAATCCACTACTCCTCTGTCTGCATATCCTTGACTGTCTCTGGAGTAGGTGAGAAATAATTCTGTAATGTTGAAGCCTATTTCTTTTTTTCTTTCTTTTTTTTTTTTTTTTTGCCCTACGCGGGCCTCTCACTGTTGTGGCCTCTCCCGTTGCCGAGCACAGGCTCCGGACGCGTAGGCTCAGCGGCCATGGTTCACGGGCCCAGCCGCTCCGCGGCATGTGGGATCCTCCCGGGCCGGGGCACGAACCCGTGTCCCCTGCATCGGCAGGAGGACTCGCAACCACTGCGCCACCAGGGAAGCACTGAAGGCTATTTCTGTTAGAGCTTAAGGTGGGATACTGTACAGAGAATTTTGGTTTCCTTTGTTCACAGATAAAAATAGACTCAAAGAACTGTCATTAACAGTGGAAAAAGGTTGTATGAGATTGAGACTACTGTTACCTATATTGTCCATCTCAATGCTTCCAATGCATAGAAAATCGAACTCCTGTCTTTTTTTTCCTGGACAGATATTGTGGAATTGTTCGTTTTTCACATTGTTGGTTACTATTCATCTCTGCTCAGATTCATCAGGCACGTTGCATTTCTCCCTTCCTTTGAAATATTTTCATTTTGGGTTAGATGCTCTCTAAAGTCTCTTCTGGTTCAAAAAGTGTATGATTCTGACCCATTGGCTTCTCAACTTGAAATAATTAGGCTTTTGTCTCCAAACATGGCACTCCTAGCAGGAATAACTCAGCATAGGATGAGCGTGTCTGCTTTACTTTTGATTTTTCCATTTATTTTCCCAAAAGGGCTTTGCATTTTGAAAGTTTTCATAGCAACTGAGTACCTAGACCATTATCATTGATATGGAGTAGGTGTAGAGCTTCTAGAAATGTATGTATAGTATACGTTGATTTTAGTTAACAAGTAAATCAAACATTTCAAGCTTTTCAAGCCTTTGTGAAAATTTTAAAGGCTGACAGAAAGGAAATGGATATTGTTAGTACTAATGACATACAGCTATCAAAATGTGTTTTGTTTTTGCTTTATTCTCTATTTGTGGTTACTGCTCAGGAAATTTTGTACTTCTTAGTGAGGTAAGGAAAGACTGCATCTTCTTCTATATTAAGACATTAATTTTATGGAGTTACTACATCAGATATACTAGCATATCTCAGGATTCATTTAAAATGGAAGACAGCAGACAGGTTCAGTTGAGTAAAATATTCCTTTTGTCTGATAACTGAAAAAAATCTGCAATTTAAAATGTGTTTATAACTTTTTGCCTGTGGCATACTTTTGTGTTATTGTCATTTTTTAACACCTGGTGTGATACATGTCTATTTACTTTTCCTTCTGATAACACTTATTCTTCTTCACTTCTTTCCTTAGAAGATAGAAGTGCTGTTTTATAAAAGTACAATTGTGTGGGTTGTAAGTATTCTTGTTAGGCAGCAGAGGGCACTATGGGGCAGAGATTCCACAGGAAAAGGAAAGGTTTCTGAAAGGTACTGGGCAAGTGTTCTGGCTTCTGTTGATTGGCAGCTGTCTTGAATTATCCAATAACATGGTCCAAGTTCCAGTTTCATTGAAAGGATCTACAAATGTGTATGTAGAAGGGGAAAATAGGCAAATAATGAAATGAGGTTTTTCATGTCCTTCAGATAAATAGTTCGTTTCAGAAGAGGGCCAGTATCAAGAAAAAGATTCTTTTTAAAAATTGAGTTATAATTCCCGTATTATAAAATTTATCCTTTTAAAATGCACAGTTCAGTGAGTTTAAGCATATTCACAATGTTGTGTGACCATCATGCCTATTTAATTCCAGAACATTTCATTACTCCAAAAAGAAATCCTGTACCCTAAAGTAGCTACTCCCCATTCCTTTTTCTCCTAGCCCCGGGCAACTACAAATCTACTTTCTGTCTCTATGGACTTGCCTATTCTGGACAGTTCATCTAAATAAAATCATACAATATATACATACGATATATATGACCTTAGGGTCAGGCTTCTTTCCCTTACTATAAAGTTTTCAAGCCTCATCCATGTTGTAGCATGCATCAATACTTCATTCCATTTTATGACTAAAAAAGTTCCATTGTATTAATATACCACAGTTTGTTTATCCAGTCATCAGCTGATGGACATTTGTGTTTTTTTCATGTTTTGGCCATAATGAATAACGCTACTGAGAACATTTGTGTACAACTATTTTGTGTGGACATACTTTTTATTTCTCTTGGGTGTATACCTAAGAGTGGTATTTGTGGGTCTTATAGTAACTATGTTTAACTTTTGAGTAGCTGCCAAATGGTTTTCTATAGCAGCTGTACCATTTTATATTCCAGTAGCGTATGAAGGTTCCAATTTCTCCACTTCTTCACCAAAACTCGTTATTGTCTGTCTTTTTTATTATAGCTATTCTAGTGGGTGTGAAGTGGCAGTTCATTGTGGTTTTGATTTGCATTTCCAAGAAATAGAGGCTTTTAAACATTTAGGATTCATGCATTTATTTGAAAACTACAATCTACCTTGCTATATCATTCTAAACAAACCATCCTTCCATCTTCTGGGTAGTCTACTGGGCTATAGTGGAATGAATTTTAATAGTGTTTTCCTTCCTCTCTCCCCCTCCCCACTTTCCTCCTTCTCTTTTTCTCTCTCCCTCCCTCCTTCCCTTCTTTTCCTTCCTTTCTTCTGACCAGATGCTGACAAAGCTGCTTTCCTCATGGGCGTTAACTCCTCTGAGCTGGTGAAGGGCTTGATACATCCTAGAATCAAAGTTGGTAATGAATATGTTACTAGAGGTCAAATTTAGAACAGGTAAGGTGTTTCCAGAGCATTACGATTCTATGATCTTGTAGGAATTGTACACATATAGTATTTGTGTATTTTTCAACTTCTGATGATGTCTGCAACCAAGAACTTCTATAAAAAAGTGACTTTGATAAGTATTCCAAATGTTTTCATCTGTGATGCACACCACAGTAAATGCTCTTGTGTTGTCTTTCTAGTCTGAAATATACCATTTGGACAGTTTTCCCTTAGGTAACAAGTATCTTTGCAGATGCAGACCAGTCCTTTACTTGTTGTGATCAACATCTTTGTTATCCAGCTAAGAAGTTTTTAAAGCTATTGGTTTCTGACATGAATGAAATTGGCAAATTGACATCTATCACCTATTTGGAATATTGACTTTTTAGGCAATCAGACACGTTCATTAAGAGTTTCAGAACATATGCTGAAGTTAGCATTTGAAGAGAGGGGAAAGATGAGAATAGAAATGAGAGATGGAAGGTCGTATAGGTTTTATTCAGTATTCAGGAGAATGTTTTAACTATAGAATAACAGTGCTCTGAGGACTGCTGATCCTGAGGCTTTGCAACAAACAGTCCCAGAGCTGCCAGGTAATGAGATCATCTAAGTATGCTATTGCATTTCAAAATAATAATTTACATCTGTTATGTGTTAGTCAGTATGAGATAGGCCATGCTACAGTAATACACACACAGTAAAATCTCAGTGACAATAAAGTAGGCATTTATTTCTTACTCATACCAAGTCCAATACAGATTGGACCACCTTCTTCAATTTTGTACTTAGGCCATCTGGAATGCAAGGCCTCCCATGTTGCTGCACAGGGGAAAACATGATTTGTGAAGAAAATACACTCACTTTAAATGCTTGGGACTAGAAGTGATATCACCTTTACTAATATTCTATTGGTGAGAATTAGTCAAATTCTCTCCTTAGCTACAGAGGGGCTGAGAAATGTAGTCTTTCTGGAAAGAAGAAGTGGTTTTATCACATATAATATGTATAAAGCATTCATATTATCTCCTTCTATTCCTACAACAATACTCAGAGGTAAGTAGGGCAGGTATACTTAACTTATGTTTTTTCCAGTTGAGGAAACCAAGGCTTAGGGAACATAAATAACATAACATAAATGACATTCCAAAGGACACACAGCTAGTATTCAGGTGACACTTAGACTGTCTTACTCTGTATACATCTTAAATATGAAAATGAGATAGACAAATGTGCAAATTTGTGACAGAAGACAGTTATTTTGACTACAATAAACTCTCTTTCTTTTGGTTTATTAAGCATCTGGTGTGACTATGTTTTTAAAACAGTTCAACAACTAATCAAAATCAATTTCCTAGTTCAGCTTACTCTATAAATCAATAATTCTTCCTCTACCGTAATACCAATTCTATGGGAATAATTTGCTAACATTTTTGTCCTCTGTGATAATCAGAGTTCCTTGAGGCCATGGACTGTGTCTAATTCATCTTAGTACCTCAGCATCTCCACAGTGCCCTGCAAGCAGTAGGTGCTCCGTAAATGGTTAGGTTTTTTTTTTCTTTTGCATCTTTATTGGAGTATAATTGCTTTACAATGGTGTGTTAGTTTCTGCTGTATAAAAAAGTGAATCAGCTATATGTATACATATATCTCCATATTCCCTCCCTCTTGCACCTCCCTCACACCCTCTCTATCCCACCCTTCTAGGTGGTCACAAAGCACTGAGCTGATCTCCCTGTGCTATGCAGCTGCTTCCCACTAGCTATCTATTTTACATTTGGTAGTGTGTATATATGTCAATGCTACCTATCACTTCATCCCAGCTTCCCCTTCCAACCCCTGTGTCCTCAAGTCCATTTTCTGTGTCTGTGTATTTATTCCTGTCCTGCCCCTAGGTTCATCAGAACCATTTTTTTTTTTAGGTTCCATATATATGTGTTCACATACGGTATTTGTTTTTCTCTTTCTGACTTACTTCACTCTGTATGACAGATTCTATGTCCATCCACCTCACTACATATAACACAGTTTTGTTTTTTTATGGCTGAGTAATATTCCATTGTATATATGTACCACATCTTCTTTATCCATTCATCTGTCAATAGACACTTAGGTTGCTTCCATGCCCTGGCTATTGTAAATAGTGCTGCAATGAACATTGTGGTTTTCTCAGGGTACACGCCTAGTAGTGGGATTGCTGGGTTGTATGGTAGTTCTAGTTTTTTAAGGAAACTCCACACTGTTCTGCATAGTGGCTGTATCAATTTACATTCCCACCAACAGTGCAAGAAGGTTCTCTTTTCTCCACACCCTCTCCAGCATTTATTGTTTGTAGATTTTTTGATGATGGCCATTCAGACTGGTGTGAGGTGATACCTCATTGTAGTTTTTTTTTTTTTTTTTTTTTGTGGTACGCGGGCCTCTCACTGCTGTGGCCTCTCCCATTGCAGAGCACAGGCTCCGGACGTGCAGGCTCAGTGGCCATGGCTCACGGGCCCAGCCGCTCCACGGCATGCGGGATCCTCCCAGACTGGGGCACGAACCTGTGTCCCCTGCATTGGTAGGCGGACTCCCAACCACTGCGCCACCACGGAAGCCCCTCATTGTAGTTTTGATTTGCATTTCTCTAATGATTACTGATGTTGAGCATCCTTTCATGTGTTTCTTGGCAATCTGTATATCTTTTTTGAGAAATGTCTATTTAGCTTTTCTGCCCAGTTTTGGATTAACTTGTTTGTTTTTTTGTTATTAAGCTGTATGAGCTGCTTGTATATTTTGGAGATTAATCGTTTGTCAGTTGCTTCATTTGCAAATATTTTCTCCCATTCTGAGGGTGGTCTTTTTGTCTTGTTTAAGGTTTCCTTTGCTGTGCAAAAGCTTTTGAGTTTCATTAGGTCCCATTTGTTTATTTTTGTTTTTATTCCATTTCTCTAGGAGATGGGTCAAAAAGGATATTGCTGTGATTTATGTCATAGAGTGGTCTGCTCTGTTTTCCTCTAAGAGTTTTATAGTGTCTGGCATTACATTTAGGTCTTTAATCCATTTTGAGTTTATTTTTGTATTTGGTGTTAGGGAGTGTTCTAACTTCATTCTTTTACATGTACATGTAGCTGTCCAGTTTTCCCAGCACCACTTATTGAAGAGGATATCTTTTTTCCATTGTATATTCTTCCATCCTTTATCAAAGGTAAGGTGACCATATGTGTGTGAGTTTATCTCTGGGCTTTCTATTCTGTTCCATTGGTCTATATTTCTGTTTTTGTGCCAGTACCATACTGTTTTGATTACTGTAGCTTTGTAGTAGAGTCTGAAGTCATGGAGCCTATTCTTCCAGTTCCACTTTTCTTTCTCAAGATTGCTTTGGCTATTCGCAACATTTGTGTTTCCATACAAATTGTAAAATTTTTTGTTTTAGTTCTGTGAAAAATGCCATTGTAGTTTGATAGGGATTGCATTGAATATGTAGACTGCTTTGGGTAGTATAGTCATTTTCACAGTGTTGATTCTTCCAATCCAGCAACATGGTATATCTCTCCATTTGTTTGTATTGTCTTTGATTTCTTTCATCAGTGCCTTATAGTTTTCTGCATACAGGTTTTTTGCCTCCTTAGGCAGGTTTATTCCTAAGTATTTTATTCTTTTCTGTTGCAATGGTAAACGGGAATGTTTCCTTAATTTCTCTTTCAGATTTTTCATTGTTAGTGTATAGATATGTGAGAGATTTCTGTGATTAATTTTGTATCCTGCTATTTTACCAAATTCATTGATTAGCTCTAGTAGTTTTAAGGTAGCATCTTTAGGATCCTTTATGTATAGTATCATGTCATCTGCAAACAGTGATAGTTTTACTTCTTTTCCAGTTTGGATTCCTTTTATTTATTTTTCTACTCTGATTGCTGTGGCTAAAACTTCCAAAACTATGTTGAATAATAGTGGTGAGAGTTGGTACCCTTGTCTTGTTCCTGATCTTAGTGGAAATGGTTTCCATTTTTCACCATCAAAAATGATGTTGGCTGTGCTTTTGTCATATATGGCATTTATTATGTTGAGGTAGTTTCCCTCTTTGCCCACTTTCTGCAGAGCTTTTATTATAAATTGGTGTTGAAATTTGTTGGAAGCTTTTTCTGCATCTATTGAGATTATCACATGGTTTTTATCCTCTAATTTGTTAATATGGTGTATCACATTGATTCATTTGCATATAGTGAAGATTTCTTGGTTTCCTGGATAAACCCCACTTGATCATGGTGTATGATCCTTTTAATGTGCTGTTGGATTCTGTTTGCTAGTATTTTGTTGAGGATTTTTGCATCTATGTTCATCAGTGATATTGGCCTGTAGTTTTCCTTTTTGTGATGTCTTTGGTTTTGTTATCAACGAGATGGTGGCATTGTAGAATGAGTTTGGGGTTTGTTCCTCCCTCTGCTATATTTTGGAAGAGTTTGAGAAGGATAGGTGTTAACTCTTCTCTAAATGTTTGATAGAATTCGTCTGTGAAGCCATCTGGCCCTGGGCTTTTGTTTGTTAGAAGATTTTTAATCACAGTTACAATTTTAGTGCTTGTGGTTGGGCTGTATATGTTTTCTATTTCTTTCTGGTTCAGTCTCAGAAAGTTGTGCTTTTCTAAGAATTTGTCCATTTCTTCCAGGTTGTCTATTTTATTGACATATAGTTGCTCATAGTAATATCTCATGATCCTTTGTATTTCTGTAGTAACAGTTTTTACTTCTCATTTTTCATTTCTATTTCTGTTGATTTGAGTCTTCTCCCTTTTTTTCTTGATGAGTCTGGCTAATGTTTTATCAATTTTGTTTACCTTTTCAAAGAACCAGCTTTTAGTTTTATTGATCTTTGCTATTGTTTCCTTCATATCTTTTTCATTTATTTCTGATTTGGTCTTTATGATTTATTTCCTTCTGCTAACTTTGGGATTTTTTTGTTCTTCTTTGTCTAATTGCTTTCGGTGTAAGGTTAGGTTGTTTATTTGGGATGTTTCTTGTTTCTTGAGATAGGATTGTATTGCTATAAAGTTCCCTTTTAGAATTGCTGTTGCTGCATCCCATTGTTTTTGGGTCATTGTGTTTTCATTGTCATTTGTTTCTAGGTATCTTTTGATTTCCTCTTTGGTTTCTTCAGTCATCTCTTGGTTATTTAGTAGTATGTTGTTTAGCCTCCATGTGTTTGTATTTTTTACAGATTTTTTCCTGTAATTGATATCTAGTCTCATAGCGTTGTGGTCAGAAAAGATACTTGATATGATTTCAATTTTCTTAACTTTACCAAGGCTTGATTTTTGACCCAATATATGATCTATCCTGTAGAATATTCCATGTGCACTTGAGAAGAAAATGTATTCTGTTGTTTTTGGATGGAATGTCCTATAAATATCAATTAAGTCCATCTAGTCTAATGTGTCATTTGAAGCTTGTGTTTCCTTATTTATTTTCATTTTGGATGATCTGTCTATTGATGAAAGTGGGGTGTTGAAGTACCCTACTATTATTGTGTTACTGTCAATTTTCCCTCTTATGGCTGTTAGCATTTGCCTTGTATATTGAGGTGCTCCTTTGTTGGGTGCATAAATATTTACATTTGTTTTATCTTCTTGGATTGATCCCTGCATAATTATGTGGTGTTCTTCTTTGTCTCTTGTTATAGTCTTTATTTTAACGTCTATTTTGTCTGATATGAGAACTGCTACTCCAGCTTTCTTTTGATTTCCATTTGCATGGAATATCTTTTTCCATCCCCTCACTTTCAGTCTGTATGTGTCCCTAGGTCTGAAGTGGGTCCCTTGTAGACAGCATATATATGGGCCTTGTTTTTGTATCCTTTCAGCCAGTCTGTTTCTTTTGGTTGGAGAATTTAATCCATTTACATTTAAAGTAATTATTGACATGTATGTTCCTATTACCATTTTCTCATTTGTTTTGGGTTTGTTTTGTAGGTCTTTTTCTTCTTGTTTTTCCCCACCTAGAGAAGTTCCTTTAGCATTTGCTTTAAAGCTGGTTTGGTGGTGCTGAGTTCTCTTAGCTTTTGCTTGTCTGTAAAGGTTTTAATTTCTCTGTCAAATCTAAATGAGATCCTTGCTGGGTAGAGTAATCTTGGTTGTAGATTTTTCCCTTTCATCACTTTAAATATGTCTTGACACTCCCTTCTGGCTTGCAGAGTTTCTGCTGAAAGATCAGCTGTTAACCTTTGGGGATTCCCTTGTATGTTATTTGTTGCTTTTCCCTTCCTGCTTTTAATATTTTTTCTTTGTATTTAATTTTTGATAGTTTAATTAATAAGTGTCTTGGCATGTTTCTCCTTGAATTTATCCTGTATGTATTCTCTGTGCTCCCTGGACTTGATTGACTATTTCCTTTCCCATGTTAGGGACGTTTTCAACTATAATCTCTTCAAATATTTTCTCAGACCCTTTCTTTTTCTCTTCCTCTTCTGGGACCCCATAATTCAAAAGTTGGTACATTTAATATTGTCCCAGAAGTCTCTGAGACTGTTGTCAATTCTTTTCATTCTTTTCTCTTTATCTGCTCTGTGGCCGTTATTTCCAGTATTCTATCTTCCAGGTCGTCCATTCTTCTGCCTCAGTTATTCTACTGTTGTTTCCTTGTAGAGTATTTTTAACTTCATTTATTGTGTTGTTCATCATTGTTTGTTTGCTCTTTAGTTCTTCTAGGTCCTTGTTAAACATTTCTTCTTTTTTCTCCATTCTATTTCCAAGATTTTGGATCAACTTTACTATCACTGCTGTGAATCCTTTTTCAGGTAGACTGCCTATTTCTTCTTCATTTGTTTGGTCTGGTGGGTTTTTACCTTGCTTCTGCATCTGACGCATATTTCTCTGTCTTTTCATTTTGTTTAACTTACTATGTTTGTGGTCTCCTTTTTGCAGGCTGCAGGTTCGTAGTTACTCTTATTTCTCATCTGCCCCCAGTGCGTGAGGTTGTTTCAGTGGGTTGTATAAGTTTACTGGTGGGGGGCACTGGTTCCTGTTTTCTTTTAGGTGGGGCTGGATCTTGTCCCTCTGGTGGGCAGGGCCGCATCTCGTGCTGTGTTTTGGGGTGTCTTTGAACTTAGTATGACTTTAGGCAACCTGTGTGCTAATGAGTGGAGCTGTGTTCCTCTCTTACTAGTTGTTTGGCATGAGGTTTCCAGCATTAGAGCTTGTTGGACATTGGGTGGAGCTTGGTCTTAATGTTGAGATGGAGATCTCTGGGAGAGCTCTCACGAATTTATAGTACGTGCAGCTGGAAGGACCCTGAAGCTCTCTGGCAGGCCAATGTCCTGGACTCAACTCTTCCAACTTGGAGGCTCAGGCCCAACACCCGGCCGGAGCACCATGACCCTGCCAACTGCATGGCGTGGAATAAAACGAAAAAATAAAAAAGAACAGACAGAACCCCAAAACAAATGGTAAAGCAAAACTAAGAGAAACCAAACCAGTAAACAAACCCACCAATGAAAACAAGCACTAAAAACTAAGCTAAGATAAACATAAAACCAAAAACAAATCAAATGAAGGAAGAAAACCCCAAGGCTACAGTTGCTCCCAAATTCCATCACCTCAGTTTTGGGACATTTGTTGTCTATTCAGGTACTCCACAGATGTAGGGTTTATCAAGCTGATTGCAGGATTTAATCTGCTGCTCTTGAGGCTGCACAGAGAACTTTCCCTTTCTCTACTTTGTTTGCACAGCTCCTGGGCTTCAGCTTTGGTTTTGGCCCCACCTCTGTGTGTAGGCCACTCTCAGGCATCTCTTCCCCACCCAGAGAGGAGGGTGTTAAAGCAGTGGCTGATTAGGGCTCTCTTACTCCCTCAGGCTGGTTAGAGGGAGGGGTATGGTAGTCATAATTGGAATGCGGGGCATGCCTGCAGTGGCAGAGGCCAGCGTGATGTTGCAACAGCCTGAGGTGCACCGTGTGTCCTCCCAGGGAAGGTGGCCATAGATCATGGGACCCTGGCAGTTGTGGGCTGAGCAGGCTTCTGGAGGGGTGTGGGTAGTGACCTGTGCTTGCACACAGTATTCTTGGTGGCAGTGGTGGCAGTAATAGAGGTCTGTGCCTGCCTCTGGGGTCCAAGATGTTAGCCATGGCTCATGCCTGTCTCTGGAGCTCACTTAGGTGGTGCTCTGCCATCTGTGGGCACATGGAGCAGGAAGCCTCTCTCCTTGCACTCCCCAAAATAATGGTCTCTCGACTCTCCATCAGGTCCAGACTTTTTCTCGGACTCCCTCCTGGCTAGCTGTAATGCACTAGCCCCCTTCAGGCTGTCTTCATGCAGCCAACTCCAGTCCTCTCCCTAGGGTCTGACCTCTGAAGCCCAAGCCTCAGCTCCCAGCCCTCACCTGCCCCAGCGGGTGAGCAGACAACCATCTCAGTCTGGTGAGTGCTGGTTGGCACTGGTCCTCTGTGTGGGAATCTCTCTGCTTTGCCCTCTGCACCCCTGTTGCTGTGCTCTCCTCTGTGGCTCCAAAGCTTCCCACCCCCATCCACACCAGTGAAGGGACTTCCTAGTGTATGGAAACCTTTCCTCCTTTACAGCTCCCTCCCAGAGGTGCAGGTCCTGTCCCTCTCCTTTGTCTCTGTTTTTTCTTTTTTCTTTTGCCCTACCCAGGTATGTGGGGATTTTCTTGCAATTTGAGAAGTCTGAGGTCTTCTGCCAGCATTCAGTAGGTGTTCTGTAGGGGTTGTTCCACATGTAGATGTATTTCTGATGTGTTTGTGGGGAGGAAGGTGATCTCCATGTCTTATTCCTCTGCTATCTTCAAGGTCCGCCTATGTTTCTTTTTTGCAGAGGTCTATGTTAACCATTCTGTACTTCCTATGTATTCTAGACAGCTCTGGCTTGATATTTCACCAAGTTGAAAATGGCTTCTGGTTTGGGAACTTGACACACCATTGAGATCAAGTTGAAATAGTTTTCCAGCATTACATCCCTGTATAGACTTTTCTGAGCAAAGTCCAACAGTTGCCAATCCTTCCTGCTGAAGTCTACAGTTACATCCTTGAAAGACACTGACCCTTCCCTGACTGTTCTTCACGGACATCAGAGACACCTCTTCACTCGGCCCCTGGAAGCTCCCTGTGCTCTCGAGCCCCTCACCCACGCTCTTTCAAGACAGTGGCCATTTAATCACAGCCATAAATGTTAAAATAAACAAAATATTGAGCTGACGTTGAACCATACTCAGCAGGACAAGAAGCTAAGCTATTTCTTGGTAGTGAGGTTAGAAGTGTTTGGCAGCTTCTTGCCTTTTAAGAGATTCACCACCACATGCCTGCATGATATGCTATGATTATAGAAGAGGACTTGCTCTGTGTAAAACTAATGAGCCCATAGGAGGACTGAAATCAAACCTTCATCTCTTTAATATTGTGTTCTCAGGGACTGAGTTACTACCCCGGCCTGTACTATAATGGAATCAGTGAAGCAAGCTAATATATTATTATTCAACAGTAAAAGAAAAGAAACCCTCATCCTCCATCCTCTCCCTCCCTCCCCCACTCTCCCTCTTGCTCATGCACTCTCTCTATTTCTCTCTCTCTCTTCTTCCATTTCCTGGAGACAGAGTAAGAAAGCACACTGTAAGGCTTTTCTTTTCTTTGGAATTTTACTGACTTTCTAGAGACAATTGTCTTGGCTAAGAATAGAGATGTATGTGCCGTTGATGACAATTGCAAAAGATGGCAAAAATTCTTGCAGTGTTAACACGCTCTACAAAATTTAGTTCTAGCTCTAATGCTAACTAACTCTTGGACTTTGGTCAAATACTCCATCTCTCTGAGCACCCCATGAAGAAGTTAAATTCTTCTGTGTGTCTTAGTGTGGGGTGATTGGCATCTAAAGGGGATAATTCTTCATGTATGAGTGTGTCTACACATTGTAGGAGGTTTTGCATTCCTGCTCCAAGGTGCTAAATACCAGTAATACTCTCAGTCACTATGACAATGGAAAAATGCCCACCCTGTTTCCAAATGCCCCCCTCCCTTAGGGGGAGGTACCATCCCAAGTTGAGAGGCACTATACATGATTATAGTGATTATTATATTGATTATATTGATTATATATACATAATATATATGTAATACATATTATATATATTATATATCTATATTATTATATTGATAATATTATATTATTATATTGATTATCAGGAAGTAAGATTCTTCAGGCCTAGTATTTTATGATTCCAGGAGAGTTCTAACTGTGCTGATCAGAAATAAGTTATTTTACTTTAAAAAGATTAATAATGATCAAAATATTAAAAAGATTAATAATGATCAATAATGATCAAACAATAATAATAATCAGTAGCCATTGAATGCTCAGTATGGGTGCTATGCTATGTGCTTTGTATGGATAGCTTATTTAATCTAACAGCAAGCCTGCAAAATTGATCTTATTTACAATTCCATTTTATAGTTAAAGACAGTGAACCTTAGAACGATTAACTGCTCAAGGCAACATGGGTAATAAATACTGGATTGAGGGTGAGGAAGTGATAAAAGTGGAAAAGGGATGGGAAAGGGGGAACTAACATTTATTGGATGCTAAGTGTCAAATGTTGTGCTATGTATATTTACATCCACTGTCTCATTGAACCTCTCCCAACATCTATGAGACAAGAATATTTTAATATTGTTATTTTACAGATGAGACAGTGAGGGATCAAGGTGGTTAAAGATATAGCTATTTGACTCCATTTCTTTTCAGTTTTTTTTTCTTCTATCATATACTCTCAACTCCCAAGTAATCAAAGTCTTCTGTGAGGCTATTCTAAAAAGAGCTCAGACATAGGTCCATTTAGTCCCTGAAAAGTGGGCATGTAGATTTTCCTGACTCTGTCGTCCTTCATTGGACAGAAAGTGATGAAAATAATTAATTGGTGAGCAGTATATTAGATTATCAGTTTTATTAATTGATTCAGTACACACCATACCATCCATTTCTTCCTCTGCTACAATTTCAGGCTTTCTTCCTGTTTCTTTGCTACTCGCCACCCATGGCCAGTTTCTCTCCCAGTCCCACTTCTCAAGTATTTAGGGAATTAAAAGGGAGTGAGCAAGTTAGTCATGTTCTTTTTAACTTTCAACGTGACTGCTATAGACAGAGAGTGATTTCCTCGGTGCTCTGGAGGATAAAAATCATTCCTGGTGCTTTATTTGTGCGGGTGTGCTCTTGATGCCAATAATAAAAATCTGTGATGCAATTCGGCTTATGGATTACTGTGGAAATGACTCAAGATAACTGATCAGGGAGTGAGTGACTCATAACTAAATCACTACCAGACACAAACTGGCTCCTGCTGTGTTCACTCTCCTGGGCAGCTAAAGGATGGATGAAATAGGCCTATTTTAAATGTTAAGTCGTTGGAGCACATTCTGCTTCCAGGCTTGGAGACTGTCCAGCTGAAAGTCACTCCTACTTGGAGTGTATCAGAAACCTGCTACTACAGCAGTGCCTTTGCATCACAGCAACAGGATCTGCATCTGTACAGCAGCATCAGGCACAAAGGTTGGAGCTCTCCCTAGTAGGTTATGAGACAGCTTTTGCATCACACCTCCAGGGAGGGGAAATGCAGCCTGAGTTTTCCAGTAAGAGAATCTGAGTCAGAATGATGCACTAAATTGCCATTCTCCCTGCACAGAGTTGAGAACGGCCCTGGGAATTAATATAATAAAGAAGGTGGAAGCTGAGGCTGGAAAATCTTCAAGAGCATAATTCAGGTGAAGAGACTGCAGCCCGGAGAGGTTAGGTCACTTGCCAAAGGTTATACAATTTATTAGCAACAGCAGCAGCAGGACGAGGGCTGGGGATTCAAGATTCCTAACCTACTCTACCAGTATTCTTCAAACTTTATGGTGCATAGGAGTCAGAGGGAATTGTGTTAGAGCAAAAATTCTGGTTTATAGGTCTGGGATGGGGGGAGACCCTCAAGATGGCAGAGGATTAAGAAGTGGAGATCACCTTCCTCTTCAAAATTACATCAGAAATACATCTACATGTGGAACAACTCCTATTGAATGCTGGCAGAAGACATCAGACTTTCCAAAAGCCATGTGGCTGAAAGGGTCTTGGTGGCCCAGCTGGGTGTCAGGCCTGTGCCTCTGAGGTGGGAGAGCTGAGTTCAGGACATTGGTCCACCAGAGACCTCCCAGCTCCATGTAATATCAAACAGTGAAAGCTGTCCCAGAGATCTCCATCTCAACACTAAGACCTAGCTCCACTCAACAATCAGCAAGCTACAATGCTGGACACCCTATGCAAAACAACTAGAAAGACAGGAACACAACCCCACCCATTAGGAGAGAGGCTGCCTAAAATCATAATAAGGTCACAGACACCCCAAAACACACAGCCAGACATGGTGCTGACCACCAGAAAGACAAAATCTAGCCTCATCCACCAGAAGAAAGGCACTAGTCCCCTCAACCAGGAAGCCTACACAACCCACTGAACAAACCTTAGTCACTAGGGTCAGACACCAAAAACAACGGGAACTATGAAAACTGCAGCCTGTGAAAAGGAGACTGCAAACACAGTAAGTTAAGCAAAATGAGAAGACAGAGAAACACACAGCAGATGAAGGAGCAAGGAATAAACCCACCAGACCAAGCAAATGAAGAGGAAATAGGCAGTCTACCTGAAAAAGAATTCAGAGTAGTGATAGTAAAGATGATCCAAAATCGTGGAAATAGAATGGAGAAAAACAAGAAATGTTTAACAAGGACCTAGAAGAACTAAAGAGCAAACAAGCAATGATGAACATTATTGAATAAATGAAGTTCAAAATTCTCTAGAAAGAATAAATAGCAGAATAAATGAGGCAGAAGAATGGATAAGTGACCTGGAAGATAAAATAATGGAAATAACTACTGCAGAGCAGAATAAAGAAAAGAGAATGAAAAGAATTGAGGACAGTCTTAGAGACTGCTGGGACAACATTAAACACACCAACATTTGAATTATAGGGGTCCCAGAAGAAGAAGAGAAAAAGAAAGGGACTGAGAAAATGTTTGAAGAGGTTAGAGTTGAAAACTTCCCTAATATGGGAAAGGAAATAGTCAGTCAAGTCCAGGAAGTACAGACAGTCTCATACAGGAGAAATCCAAGGAGAAACATGTCAAGACACACATTAATCAAACTAATGAAAATTAAATACAAAGAAAAAATATTAAAAGCAGCAAGGGAAAAGCAACAAATAACATGCAAGGGAATCCCCAGATTTCAGATTTGTGAAATTAGCAAACTACAGATTCAATGCAATCCCTGTCAAACTACCAATGGCATTTTTCACAGAACTATACATACAAAAAAATTTCACAGTTTGTATGGAAACACAAAAGACCCTGAATAGTCAAAGCAATCTTGAGAAAGAAAAACAGAGCTGGAGGGATCCGGTTCCCTGACTTCAGACACTACTACAAAGCTACAGTAGTCAAGATAGTATGGTACTGGCACAAAAACAGAAATATAGATCAATGGAACAGAAGAGAAAGCCCAGAGATAAACCCAAGCACATATGGTCACCTTATTTTTGATAAAGGAGGCAAGAATATACAATAGAGAAAAGACAGCCTCTTCAATAAATGGTGCTGGGAAAACTGGACAGCTACATGTAAAAGAATGAAATTAGAACACTTCTTAACACCATACACAAAAATAAACTCAAAATGCATTAAAGACCTAAATGTAAGGCCAGACACTATAAAACTCTTCAGGGAAAACATAGGCAGAACACTCTATGACATAAATCACAGCAAAATCCTTTTTGAACCATCTCCTAGAGAAATGGAAATAAAAACAGAAATAAACAAATGGGACTGAATGAAACAAAAGCTTTTGCACAGCAAAGGAAAGCATAAACAAGACCAAAACAGAACCCTCAGAATGGGAGAAAATATTTGCAAATGAAGCAACCGACAAAGGACTAATCTCCAAAATATATAAGCAGCTACTGTGGCTCAGTATCAAAAAACAAGCAACCCAATCCAAAAATGGGCAGAAGACCTAAATAGACATTTCTCCAAAGAAGATATACAGATTGCCAACAAACACATGAAAGTATGCTCAACATCACTAATCATTAGAGAAAGGCAAATCAAAACTGCAATGGGATATCACCTTACACCAGTCAGAATGGCCATCATCAAAATATCTGCAAACAATAAATGCTGGACAGGGTGTGGAGAAAAGGGAACCCTCTTGCACTGTTGGTGAGAATGTAAATTGATACAGCCACTATGGAGAACAGAATGGAGGTTCCTTAAAAAACTAAAAATAGAACTACCATATGACCCAGCAATCCCACTACTGGGCATATACCCTGAGAAAACCATAATTCAAAAAGAGTCATGTACCACAATGTTCATTGCAACTCTATTTACAATAGCCAGGACATGGAAGCAACCTAAGTGTCCATCAACAGATGAATGGATAAAGAAGATGTGGCACATATATACAATGGAATATTACTCAGCCATAAAAAGAAACAAAATTGCATTATTTGTAGTGAGGTGGATGGATGTAGAGTCTATCATACAGAGTAAATTAAGTCAGAAAGAGAAAAACAAGCATATATATGGAATCTAAAAAAAAAAAATATTCTGAAGACCCTAGGGGCAGGACAGGAATAAAGATGCAGATGTAGAGAATGGACTTGAGGACACAGGGAGGGGGAAGGGTAAGTTGGGATGAAGTGAGAGTGGCTTGGACTTATATATACTACCAAATGTAAAATAGATAGGAAGCCGCTTCATAGCACAGGGAGATCAGCTTGGTGCTTTGTAACCACCTAGAGGGGTGGGATGGGGGTGGGAGGGAGATGCAAGAGGGAGGAGAATTGGGGATATATGTATATGTATAGCTGATTTACTTTGTTATAAAGCAGAAACTAACACACCATTGTAAAGCAGTTATACTCCATAAAGGTGTTAAATAAATAAATAAAAAGGAAAAATAACGTAGGTCTGGGAT
The DNA here is from genome assembly GCF_026419965.1 of Kogia breviceps. Classification (NCBI taxonomy): domain Eukaryota; kingdom Metazoa; phylum Chordata; class Mammalia; order Artiodactyla; family Physeteridae; genus Kogia; species Kogia breviceps. The sequence continues at coordinate 95,168,345 of NC_081314.1, forward strand.
GAGATGCCAAGTGTTGGCATCTTTAACAATCTCTCAGGGGATGCTGATGCTGTAGGTCTTAGGACCACACTTTGAACAGCAAGGCTTTAGACCATGTTGCCACACTACTCCAGGATATTTGGTCCTTTAGTGATAGGAACATGAATCTCTCATGGGAGTGTTGGGTAGGGAGACCCCAGGCTAGCTCAACTCCGTTCCCCATCTCTCTTCCGCTTTTCACATCTCTCCCACCCTTCTTGCTTTCCTCCCTTCCTTGCTTCTTTCTTCCTTTCCTCTTATATTCAACATAAAGCTAGAACCACAGAATGTGGATAAATATGCTGGTTTTACTAGAAGGTGGTTGCTGATAGAGAATGCCCAGGATCAAAATGAGCACTGCTGTCAGACGAAGGAATACCTTCAACGTGATTTCCAGGTGACCTATGACGTTGGTGCCTTGTCTAAGTCAATCTATGAGAGGATGTTTAAGTGGCTGGTGGCATGTATGAACAGGGCCCTCAATACCAAGCAGTCAAGGCAGTTTTTCATTGGCATTCTTTTTTTTTTTAAACCTGTTTTTATTTTGTATTTTCTTTTTTAAAAAAACATCTTTATTGGAGTATAATTGCTTTAAAATGGTGTGTTAGTTTCTGTTTTATAACAAAGTGAATCAGCTATACATATACATATATCCCCACATCTCCTCCCTCTTACAGCTCCCTCCCACTCTCTCTATCCCACCCGTCTAAGTGGTCACAAAGCACCAAGCTGATCTCCCTGTCCTATGCGGCTGCTTCCAACTCGCTGTTGGTTTTACATTTGGTAGTGTATATATGTCCATGCCACTCTCTCACTTTGTTTCAGCTTACCCTTCCCCCTCCTAATGTCCTCAAGTCCATTCTCTAGTAGGTCTGTGTCTTTATTCCCATCCTTCCCCTAGGTTCTTGATGATCATTTTTTTTTTTTTTAGATTCCATATATATATATATATGTTTTTCTCTTTCTGACTTAATTCACTCTGTATGACAGACTCAAGGTCCATCCACTTCACTACAAATAACTCAATTTCATTTCTTTTTATGGCTGAGTAATATTCCATTGTATATATGTTCACATCTTCTTTATCCATTGATCTGTCAATGGACACTTAGGTTGCTTCCATGTCATGCCTATTGTAAATATAGCTGCAATGAACATTGTGGTACATGACTCTTTTGGAATTATGGCTTTCTCAGGGTATATGCCCAGTAGTGAGATTGCTGGGTCGTATGGTAGTTCTACTTTTAGTTTTCTAAGGCACCTCCATACTGTTCTCCATATTGGCTGTATCAATTTACATTCTCACCAACAGTGTAGGAGGGTTCTCTTTTCTCCACACACTCTCCAGCATTAATTGTTTGCAGATTTTATGATGATGGCCATTCTGACTGGTGTGAGGTGATATCTCATGGTAGTTTTGATTTACCTTTCTCTAATGATTAGTGATGTTGAGCATACTTTCATGTGTTTGTTGGCAATCTGTATATCTTCTTTGGACATATGTCTATTTACGTCTTCTGCCCATTTTTGGATTGGGTTGTTTGATATTGAGCCACATGAGCTGCGTGTAAATTTTGGAGATTAATCCTTTACCAGTTTCTTAATTTGCAAATATTTTCTCCCATTCTGAGGGTGGTCTTTTTGTCTTGTTTATGGTTTTCTTTGCTGTGCAATAGCTTTTGAGTTTCATTAGGTCCCATTTGTTTATTTTTGTTTTTATTTCCATGTCTCTAGGATGTGGGTAAAAAAGGATCTTGCTGCGATTTATGACATAGAACATTTTACCTATGTTTTCCTGTAAGAGTTTTATAGTGTCTGGACTACATTTAGGCCTTTAATCCATTTTGAGTTTATTTTTGTGTATGGTGTTAGGGAGTGTTCTAATTTCATTCTTTTACATGTAACTGTCCAGTTTTCCCAGAACCACTTATTGAAGAGGCTGTCTTTTCTCTATTGTATATTCTTGCCTCCTTTATCAAAAATAAGGTGACCATATATGTGTGGGTTTATCTCTTGACTTCCTGTCCTATTCCATTGATCTATATTTCTGTTTTTGTGCCAGTACCATACTGTCTTGACTACTGTAGCTTTGTAGTAGTGTCTGAAGTCCAGAAGCCTGATTCCTCCAGCTCCGTTTTTGTTTCTCAAGATTGCTTTGGCTATTCAGGATCTTTTGTGTTTCCACACAAATTGTGAACGTTTTTGTTGTAGTTCTGTGAAAAATGCCAGTGGTAGTTTGATAGGGATTGCATTGAATCTGTAGATTGCTATGGATAGTATAGTCATTTTCACAGTGTTGATTCTTCCAATCTAAGAACATGGTATATCTCTCCATCTGTTTGTATTAGCTTTAATTTCTTTCTTCAGTGTCTTATAGTTTTCTGCATATAGGTCTTTTGTCTCCTCAGGCAGCTTTATTCCTAGGTATTTTATTCTTTTTGTTGCAATGGTAAATGGGACTGTTTCCTTAAGTTCTCTTTCAGATTTTTCATCATTAATGTATAAGAATGCAAGAGATTTTCTGTGCATTAATTTTGTATCCTGATACTTTACCAAATTCATTGATTAGCTCTAGCAGTTTTGTAGCATCTTTAGGATTCTGTATATACAGTGTCATGTCATCTGCAAACACTGAAAGCTTTACTTCTTCTTTTCTGATTTGGATTCCTTTTATTTCTTTTTCTTCTCTGATTGCTGTGGTTAAAACTTCAAAAACAATGTTGAATAATAGTGGTGAGAATGGACAACCTTGTCTTGTTGCTGATCTTAGAGGAAATGGTTTCAGTTTTTCACCATTGAGAACGATGTTGACTGTGGGTTTTTCATATATGGCCTTTATTATGTTGAGGTAAGTTAAGTTCCCTCTTTGCCTACTTTCTGGAGGATTTTTATCATAAATGGGTGTTGAAGTTTGTGGAAGGCTTTTTCTGCATCTATTGAGATGATCATATGGTTTTTATTCTTCAATTTTTTAATGTGGTTTATTACATTGATTGATTTGCATATATTGAAGAATCCTTGCATTCCTGGGATAAACCCCACTTGATCATGGTGTATGATCCTTTTAATGTGCTGTTGGATTCTGTTTGCTAGTATTTTGTTGAGGATTTTTGCATCTATGTTCTTCAGTGATATTGGCCTGCAGTTTTCTTTGTGACATCTTTGTCTGATTTTGTTATCAGGGTGATGGTGGCCTTGTAGAATGAGTTTGGGGTTTATTCCTCCTTCTGCTATATTTTGGATGAGTTTGTGAAGAGTACGTGTTAGTTTTTCTCTAAGTGTTTGGTAGAATTTGCCTGTGAAGCCATCTGATCCTGGGCTTTTATCTGTTGGAAGATTTTTAATCATAGTCTCAATTTCAGTCCTTGTGTTTGGTCTGTTTATATTTTCTATTTCTTCCTTGTTTAGTCTTGGAAGATTGTGCTTTTCTAAGAATTTGTCCATTTCTTTTAGGTTGTCCATTTTATTGGCATATAGTTGCTTGTAGTAATGTCTCACGATCCTTTGTATTTCTGCAGTTTCACTTGTTACATCTCCTTTTTCATTTCTAATTCTAGTGATTTGAGCCTTCTCCCTTTTTTTCTTGAGGAATCTGACCAATGGTTTATCAATTTTGTTTATCTTCACAAAGAACCAGTTTTTAGTTTTACTGATCTTTGCCATTCTTTCACTCATTTCTCTTTCATTTATTTCTGATCTGATCTTTATGATTTCCTTCCTTCTGCCAACTTTGGCGTTTTTTGGTTCCTCTTTCTCTAATTCCTTTGAGTGTAAGTTTAGGTTCTTTATTTGAGATTCCTCCTGTTTCTTAAGGTAGGAGTGCATTGCCATAAACTTCCCTCTTAGAATTGCCTTTGTTGCATCCCACAGGTTTTGGATTGTTTTGGTTTCATTGTCATTTGTTTTTAGGTATTTTTTGATTTCCTCTTTGATTTCTTCAGTGATCTCTTGGTTATTAATTAGTGTATTGTTTAGCCTCCATGTCTTTGTATTTTTTACCAATTTTTTCCTGTAATTGATATCTGGTTTCATAGTGTTGTGGTCGGAAAAGATACTTGATATGATTTCGATTTTCTTAAATTTACCAAGGCTTGATTTCTGACCCAAGATATGAGCTATCCTGGAGAATGCTCCATGAGCACTTGAGAAGAAAGTGTATTCTGTTGTTTTTGGATGGAACATCCTATAAATATCAATTAAGCCCATCTTGTTTAATGCATAATTTAAAGCTTCTGTTTGCTTATTTATTTTCTTTTTGGTTGATCTGTCCATTGGTGAAAGTGGGATGTTAAAGTCCCCTACTATGATTGTGTTACTGTCATTTCCCCTTTTTTGGCTGTTAGCATTTGCCTTATGTATTGTGGTGCTCCTTTGTTGGGTTAATAAATATTTACAATTGTTATATCTTCTTCTCCAATTGGTCCCTTGATCATTATTTACTGTTCTTCTTTGTCTCTTGTAATAGTCTTTGTGTTAAAGTCTATTTTGTCTTATATGAGAATTGCTACTCCAGCTTTCTTTTGATTTCAATTTGCATGGAATATCTTTTTCCATCCCCTCACTTTTAGTCTGTATGTGTCCCTAGGACTGAAGTGGGTCTCTTGTAGACAGCCTATATATGGGTCTTGTTTTTGTATCCATTCAGCCAGTCTATGTCTTTTGGTTGGAGAATTTAATCCATTTACATTTAAGGTAATTATCGATATGTATGTTCCTATTCCCATTTTCTTAATTGTTTTGGGTTTGTTATTGTAGGTCTTTTCCTTCTCTTGTATTTCCTGCCTAGAGAAGTTCTTTTAGAATTTGTTGTAAAACTGGTTTGGTGGTGCTGAATTCTCTTAGCTTTTGCTTGTCTGTAAAGGTTTTAATTTCTCCGTCAAATCTGAATGAGATCCTTGCTGGGTAGAGTAATCTTGGTTGTAGTTTTTTCCCTTTCATCACTTTAAATATGTCCTGGCCCTCCCTTCTGACCTGCAGAGTTTCTGCTCTAAGATCAGCTGTTAACCTTATGGGGATTCCCTGTATGGCATTTGTTGTTTTTCCCTTGCTGCTTTTAATATTTTTTCTTTGTATTTAATTTTTGATAGTTTGATTAATATGTGTCTTGGTGTGTTTCTCCTTGGATTTATTCTGTATGGGACATTCTGCGCTTCCTGGACTTGATAAATTATTTCCTTTCCCATGTTAGGGAAGCTTTCAACTATAATCTTCAAACATTTTCTCAGTCCCTTTCTTTTTCTCTTCTTCTTCTGGGACCCCTATAATTCGAATATTGGTGCGTTTTATGTTGTCCCAGAGGTCTCTGAGACTGTCCTCTATTCTGTTCATTCTTTTTTCTTCATTCTGCTCTGCAGCAGTTATTTCCACTATTTTGTCTTCCAGGTCACTTATCCATTCTTCTGACTCAGTTATTCTGCTATTGCTTTCTTCTAGATAATTTTTAATTTCATTTATTGTGTTGTTCATCATTGTTTGTTTGCTCTTTAGTTCTTCTAGGTCCTTGTTAAACATTTCTTGTATTTTCTCCATTCTATTTCCAAGATTTTGGATTATCTCCACTATCATTACTCTGAATTCTTTTTCAGGTAGACTGCATATTTCCTCTTCATTTGTTCTGTCTGGTGGGTTTTTACCTTGCTCCTTCATCTGCTGTGTGTTTCTCTGTCTTCTCATTTTGCTTCACTTACTGTGTTTGGGGTCTACTTTTCACAGGCTGCAGGTTTGTAGTTCCTGTTGTTTTTGGTGTCTGCCCCCAGTGGCTAAGGTTGGTTCAGTGGGTTGTGTAGGCTTCCTGGTGGAGGGGTCTAGTGCCTCTGTTTTGGTAGATGAGACTGGATCTTGTCTTTCTGGTGGCAGGCCTGCATCCAGTGGTGTGTTTTGGGGTGTCTGTGACCTTATTATGGTTTTAGGCACCCTCTCTGCTAAAGGGTGGGGTTGTGTTCCTGTCTTGCTAGTTGTTTTTCATAGGATGTCCAGCACTGTAGCTTGCTGATTGTTGAGTGGAGCTGGGTCTTGACGTTGAGAATGAGATCTGTGGGAGATTTTCGCCGTTTGATATTACATGGAGCTGGGAGGTCTCTGATGGACCAATGTCCTGAACTTGGCTCTCCCACCTCAGAGGCACAGACCTGACACCTGGCCAGAGCACCAAGATGCTGTCATCCACACAGCTCAGAATAAAAGGGAGAAAACAGAAAGAAAGAATGAGGAAAATAAATAAAATAAAACAAAGTTACTAAAATCAAAAATAATTATTAAAAATAAAAAAATTTTTAAAGTAATAAAAAAGAAGAAAGAAGAGAGCAACCAAAGCAAAAAACAAATCCACCAATTACAAGTGCTAAAATCTATACTAAAAAAAAAAAAAGAAAAAAAAGAAAAATTTGATGGACAGCACCCTAGGACAAATGGTAAAAGCAAAGCTATACAGACAAAATCACACACAGAAGCATACACATACACACTCACAAAAAGAGAAAAAGGGAAAAAAAGATATATATATCGTCGCTCCCAAAGTCCACTTCCTCAATTTGGGATGATTCGTTGTCTATTCATGTATTCCACAGATGCAGGGTGCATCAAGTTGATTGTGGAGATTTAATCAGCTGCTCCTGAGGCTGCTGAGAGAGACCTCCCCCTCTCCTCTTTGTTTGCACAGCTCCTGGGGTTCAGCTTTGGATTGGCCCCGCCTCTGCGTGTAGGTCGCCTGAGGGTGTCTGCTCTTTGCTCAGACAGGACGGGGTTAAAGGAGCAGTTGATTAGGGGACTCTGGCTCACTCATGCTGGGGGGAGGGAGGGGTACGGAATGTGGGGCGAGCGTGCGGCAGGAGAGGCCAGCATGAAGTTGCACCAGCCTGAGGCACGCCGTGCGTTCTCCTGGGGAAGTTGTCCCTGGATCCCGGAACCCTGGCAGTGGGGGGCTGCACAGGCTCCCGGGAGGGGAGGTGTGGAGAGTGACCTGTGCTCACACGCAGGCCTCTTGGTGGCTGCAGCAGCGGCCTTAGCGTCTCATGCCCGTCTCTGGGATCTGCGCTGATAGCCGCGCTTAATCTCCAGTCCTTGTGCACCAGGAAAGAAAGAGGGAAGAAAAAGTCTCTTGCCTCTTCGGCAACTCCAGACTTTTTCCCGGACTCCCTCCCGGCTAGCCGTGGTGCAGTAATCCCCTCCAGGCTGTGTTCACGCCGCCAGTCCTCTCCCTGTGATCCGACCAAAGCCTGAGCCTCAGCTCCCAGCCCCCGCCCATCCTGGCGGGTGAGCAGACAAGCCTCTTGGGCTGGTGAGTGCCGGTCGGCACCGATCCTCTGAGAGAATCTCTCCGCTTTGCCCTCCACACCCTGTTGCTGAGCTCTCCTCCACGGCTCCGAAGAGTCCCCCTCCACCACCCGCAGTCTCCGCCCGCGAAGGGGCTTCTACTGTGTGGAAACCTTTCCTCCTTCACAGCTCCCTCCCACTGGTGCAGGTCCCATCCCTATTCTTTTGTCTCTGTTTTCCCTTTTTTCTTTTGCCCTACCCAGGTACGTGGGGAGTTTCTTGCCTTTTAGGAGGTCTGAGATCTTCTGCCAGCGTTCAGTAGGTGTTCTGTAGGAGTTGTTCCACGTGTAGATGTATTTCTGATGTATTTGTGGGGAGGAAGGTGATCTCCAAGTCTTACTCATTTGCCATCTTGAAGCTAATCTTCATTGGCATTCTTGACATCACTGGTTTTGAGATGCTTAATGTAAGTGTATTTGGTAAGAATAAAGTCAATGTATATTTACAAGGAGATTAGACTATGGGAACTAAATTTCAGAAAATTTAGTCAAAGTGTGATGAGATTCATTCTGTGCAAACCTGAAGAGTTACTTTGGTTAGAAAAAGCTATTATTAATAGTAACAAATAACAATAACTATTATTATAATTAATAGTGCTAAGAAATTAATTCAGCCTTAAATAGAAGTAAATAGACATCTTTTATGATTTTGAATTGTAGTTTCATTAAGTGTTATTTGACTGTCATAATCTAGTTTGCAGGTATAGATGAAGGAGGTAAGAATTTAATTGTGCTATTTTTACTTATTGGGTCTATTTGCCAACATATGATAGTGGTTATGGTTTTCTCTTTACCTTTTTCCAAGTGGACCTCAATTTTATTTCATTTTTTTTATTGAGGTATATTTGACAATTAAAAAATGTATATATTTAAGTAGCACAACTTAATGATTTGGTGCACATATACACTGTGAAATAATCACCACAATCAAGTTAATTAACCATCACCTTCAATAATAACCATTTTCTCAATTTTATTTTTATCTCTTCTTCCTACCTAATCACAGCCTTGAAGTATAACAGCCTTGAAGAAATTTGCATTAATTTTACCAGTGAAAATTTACAACAGTTCTTCAGTCAGCACATGCTTGTTTTGGAGCAAGAGGAAAATAGGAGAGAAGGCATTGACTGGGTGTCCATTGAGTTTGGCCTGGACTTGCAAGCCTGCGAAGATCTCATTGAGAAGGTGATGCATGTTTTTCTTCTCATCCATCTTTGCTTAAGGAGATTTGTCCCTGCCTGCCATGTTGATCCATGTCAGGACCCAGGCTCTGTGAAGGGGATGGGAAATAGGGCAGGAGAGCTCTGCACATTTTCTCTTAATGTTTTTTTTGTGCAGTACCATGGCATCCTAACTAAACTCTCACATCAGTTACCTATTCCATCATCTCTAACTCACACTGTCGCTACACATTTGCTACTTACGCATGACCTCCACTGTTAATGGGTGAGGAAGCTTGTCGAGATGAAAAAGCGTCCTGTTCTTGACTGGAAAAACACAGAGCTGAAAAGATGAACCCTGTAGGGCCTGGCTGATTAACGTAAGGTGAATGAGTAGACCCAGAGCAGCTTAACGAAATTTGGCAAATTAGCATGCAAACAAACCATTGCCATAAATCCTCAAGGCTGCTACCTTGAAGGATGTAGTTTGTTCATTTAATTGGACAAGTACCAGTTAGTTTAAGTAATTTATGACAATACTTCATGGCTTATTAGTAAATTAGCTGCAGTGTATGGTTTCTGAATTTGATGATGTTCCTCTACTCTGAACTCTTTCCATGTGTTCTGGAAAAAATAAACCAGATTTTCTGGGGAAATTCAGTATGGTTTTTCCTGTGGCTTTGTCCAAGGGAGCAAGCATGGTGGGGTGTGAGCAGCTACATGCCCTTGTGTCTTGCTATAGCCATGGATTGAAGTGAATTCTGGACACAGGTCTGGGCAGCTATGCTATGCTGTCACATCTGATTCTCAGCAACCCTGTCAGGAAGGGGCAAGGATGACCGACCTTTCACTGTCCTTTGTGGGGTCCAGATTGTATCAATCACTGTCCCACCCATTTTATATGTTAGACTTAAATGAAACGAAATCTTCCTTGATAATAGCCATTATTCCTAACATGAGTGGACATCATATTGATTTTTCTTGTTTTATAACCAGTGAACTTCCTGGGCGGAGGACAGGCTGATTAAAAAAATAATGATAATGAACCAGCTTGTGAGCTGATTAAAAATAATGATAATAATGACCCAACCATGATCTGGTAAATGTTTGGTAGCATTATTAAAGCTACGGTTTCCTAATTAGAAATGAAACAATAGAACTGGAGCTCCTTCTAGGGGCAAATTTAACTTTAGGCAATTGTCACCTATAATATCCACTTACTCTGATTATGACAAGATACTGTGTTCAGGCAGGAAGGTGGGATGCAGACATTATTCAGATCCTAATAGCCCTGTGAATGCTACTGATTTGTAGTTGATCTGAAGCCTGTTATCTTATTTATGACAAGGTTATTCTAACTAAGACACTAGCAACCTAGATGTAATTTCCTGTTGTACTTTCTACTGATATGATAAAATGAGGAAAAAAAAAAACTGAGCAGATGATAGAAGGAAAAGATAAGTCTTTGGCTTCCTGTGAATGATTTCAAAGGTGTTCAGGTCAGGCAAATGCAGAACACCAAAATGTTTCTTGAAATGATTCTATATTTTGAAAAGATCATTGTGTTTGCTCAGGTACGTGAAGGAAATTTGTAGTAAATATTAACGATCAAACTCACTCCTTGAAACAGAAGGCATCATAGGAAGTTTTCAAAGGAACTAAAATACATCAACACATATAATATGTCTTACAGAATGCATCTGTGTGTGTGTATATCAGGAAAAGAGAGATTTCATACATGTAAGTTTTGTGTTTTTACATGTACAAAAAAGTTTATCTCAAACTAAAAAGAAGTATTTTCATACCAACTTTGTTAATTTGGTCTTCAAACATACAGTAATCTTCTTCTATACATATGCAGTGAACAGATCTATTACAGGATTAGCTCATACTTATCTGATTACTTGAAATATTCTAGTTTGTTTAGAACTTGAGCATCAATAATTTACATATCAAAGTATTAACATTGATTACATTTATGGTTTTACATTAGGTATTGGTAAAGAGATTTTTTAAATTGTTTTTAAAAACAAATACATCCAAAATTATATATTTAAAAACTGTTGCCCCTTCAATGAGTAACCTTGAGAGGCTACATCCTTCTTCCAATAATTCAGTCCTTTTGGAAAAAGTCCCTCATGGGATGGGGATTGGGATAAATTGTTAGATTGTTACTATCTTTGAGAGAAAATTAACTTCAACACTGATCATCTTAACTGTTTTCGAGTCCAAACTGTATTACCAACTTGGTCACATTTTTCACCGTATGTCTGACTTGACCCAAATAACTTGTGATTGTTTCTATACAATGATCCATGGTCAGACAACAGGATGTTTCCACATGCCAATAGTCAAAGGTGTCAGATATCCTATAGAAGTTTCTAAAATATTTAAATCCTGGAAGCATCCTGGCAATGACTCTTGTTGTCTCCCAAGTAGAGTTCTTTGGATATGCTAATTCTGGTGTTTTTATTATAAAGTGAATCACATTAACATCTAGTTAGTTATCCCTTGTATGCACGTGAATATTTTCTTTAAACATATAACATTGTGTTTTTTGGCTCACAACTCTTACTTTCTGCCTAACTATTGCCCACAGCAAAGCAGCCCAGGTCCCAAAGCTCGAACCTGTATGTCTTAGTATTTGCCTATCAATTAATTCCTTAGCAGAAATTTGCTGAGGACCTAGATTTTAGTCACCTCAGGACCTACTCTGCTAAGGGTTGTGAGAAATACAAACCAGAGACATCGTCTTGGCATTCAAGGTACTGAGGATATAATTGGAAAGATGTCTTAAGACCAAGACTAGTTTTCAAAGTTTAACAAGTAAATGTATTTAGCAACTACTTGTTTTGATCACTTCCTCCTCACCCCAGTGGTGAGAGAGGGATTCCTATCCTAGGGTCATGGGAATGGCTGAACATATGACACCTGACACTGGACAGAGGAGATTGATAGCAGCTTATAAGTCACATATACTCACAGCCTGGGGGAGGAGGACACTGCCTGCCATGTGAGGTCACATGGCAGTTGCACTTGGGAGCAGAATGAAAAAGCAAGAGCCAGGGAGCCAGGCTTTGTAGTAATAATAGGGTGAGGTGACACTGATTCCCACAGGAGGATGTGATTGGCTTGTTTGAATATGGGCTGGCAGGTAACTGAAATCCCTTGCTCAAGAATAAGCAGGCTTGGGACTTCCCTGGTGGCACAGTGGTTAAGAATCCACCTGCCAATGCAGGGGACACAGGTTGGAGCCCTGGTCCGGGAAGATCCCACATGCCACAGAGCAACTAAGCCCGTGCACCACAACTACTGAGCCTGCGCTCTAGAGCCCATGAGACACAGCTACTGAAGCCCACACGCCTAGAGCCCATGCTCCGCAACAAGAGAAGCCACCGCAACGAGAAGCCGGTGCACCACAGCAAAGAGTTGCCCCCTCTCGCTGCAACTAGTGAAAGCCCGCGTGCAGCAACAAAGACTCAATGCAGCCAAAAATAAATAAAATTAAGAAAACAAAAAAAGAATAAGCAGGCTCTGTGCCTGTTCCCATGATAAAGAATGTTGCATGGCTGGAGGACCTAACCCACTGTAGAACATGGGGAGGGGAACCCCTGATCAGGTCATTTGAGGCTCTCCTGGTGTTCCCCTGATGTCAAAGCCAACAAAATATTGGACCTTAATTTTAGGCCTAATACTACATTACTATTTACAAAACTTTGAATTAAATGCTGTAGAAAACTTAAGCATTTGTTAAAAATAGTACTTGCCCTTAGGATGTATGCAGTCAAATAGGAGTTGTGTAAGTCTAATAAATGTAAAAAATATGTGTCAGGATAAATGCAGTAAAGGCACAGACAAAGGCCCACAGAGCTCAGAAGAGCAGAGGTCACCTCTGCCTGCAGGAATCAAGGAAGGCCTGGTGGGAAGGGGGGTAAAATTTCAGCTGGGTCTGAAGAAATGGGTATGATTTCAGCAGGTGAAAAGAGGAAGATAGTGAGCATGTGAAGCAACAGGCAAGAGCAAAGCCTTAGAGACAGGAAAGCAATGGACACATTTCAAAACCTGCTTAGAGCTTGGAGTATACAGACGGAAGCATCTAGAAGTAAAAAAGGAGGGTCAGGCTGTGAAGGGATCTTAAGGAATTTTGACATTTTTTAGGCAATGGGGAGCCCGAGAAGTTTCCACATTGGGCAATGGGGCAGTCAAACGTGCTTGGGTTTAATCTGGTTGGTTTATGTATGGGGTCTGGGATGGGAGGAAAGCTAGAGTTAGGGCAATTAAGAAGCTATTACAGCAGGTGAGAAATATAGGCCCTGAATCAGGACAGCAGACATGGAAATAATAAGAAAGTGACAGATGTAAAAAGAGAGGAAGGCAGAATTGATAAGATTTGAAGAAGGAGAGATTACAGCATTAATGTTCAGAGTCAGGGCAACTGACTTAGACCAAATACTGTGCACTAGAAGACAATTGATGCTACGGGACAGAACATAATTACTTTTCTTCCTGACCTATTTGGAAATTAATTTGCTAGAGGACCTCATATTTATTAGGAGTTTTATACTTCCTAAGCATTGGAGAAATAGAGAAGACCCTGAAGAAATAGCGTTTTTGCCCTCCTCAGTGGTTTAATTGTTATGTTTTGAGTTGTGACATCTACTTGCTTTGCATAAAACATCCATTCATCCCCAAGCAGAAGATGGCTTCATTGGTGTCCCAGGGACACAATGATCCTCATGTATGGAAGGTGGCTCTGCTGGAGACGGGGGCTGCTGTTCCCTGTGAAGCTTTGCCACATCCCTCTTGTTAACAGGCACCATCCCAGGAGATGCTTACATTTTTAAATGATTCATTCTCGTGTTCACTGAAGGTTGACTATTTCTGTGGTAGGAAAATATGCAATACCAGATGGAGTCCACACCTCTAAGACCCTGTACTGGTGACTCAACTGTAGTTTTATCAGCTTCTCCTTCCTCCTCCTTGTTCTCCTCCACATTTCTCACTTTGCCAAGAACTCGCAAGGTCAGTGCCTCCAGGAGCAAGACTTTGCATATTTACTCACTGCATCATTCCCCACCTGGATGCTTGGGAGGAAAGAAGATGTGCCAGAGCCCTTCAGTACAAGAGTTATTGATGGAATGTCATTCAATACAAATCTATAAAGTACAGGTTCTAAGTCTATGAGACTAGACAAAAGAGGTAGAAAACCATAGTCTGTATATTAGAATGATAGACTCAGGTGGATAAAAAACATGTTCTTCAAGAATGTAATAATCCATATTAGACCCATTCATATGCTCCAGTGGCATAATTTCCAACACAGGATTCTAAACCACAAACAAATTTTCTTTTCATATATCACCCAGCCAGAGCCTTGACTCAGAGTTGGTGTGTTCCTTCTCCATGAAAATATTCAAGCATAAGCTAACCTACTTTTTAGAGGGAAATTGTAAATGGAATTCAAGGAGCTTTTCGGTGGGTTGGGCCAGACCTATAATGTCTCTCCCAAACCTGAGCATTTGTGGTTCTTAGGTACAAAGGATTGGTAGAGAATCATGAAATCTATGTTGTTGGACCAAGGGGTCATGGTTCTATCTTGGAACTCTCATGACATTTTCTGTTTGCTTTGTAGTCTGCATATTATGTGCATGTCTTGTCTTCTCAGTTAGATGCTCTGCAGCCAGAGCCCATGTCTGATTCTTCTGTTATAACCCAAGTGTTTGGTACAGTGATTTGTTCATAGAAGGCATTTCAAAAATGTTTGTGGAGTCGATAAATGAACATACAAATCCACAAATAGATTTGCAAATATAGGAATCCTTCATCTTTCCCACCCCCATACCTGTTTTTCCCCATGTGTATATACCCTATATTGGTTAATGGCAGCATCCACTACCCATCTGCTCAAACCAAAACCTGGTCATCCTACCTCTTTCTACTACACCCCACGTTCTATCCATCAGCAAGCTGTGACTCAGCTCTACTTTCCACCAGCATCGCGTTTCAGTGACCTCTCACAGTCTCCAACACTATCAATCATCTAGATCAGTGATCAGCAAACTATGGCCCTGTGGGCAAAAGTCAGCCTGTAGCCTATTTTTGTAAATAAAGTTGGAATGCAACATTATCACATCCGTTTTATTTACATATTGTCAATTACTGCTTTCAGGACTGAAATGACTGAGTTGACGACAGAGGAGCAGCCTAGACTCTGTGGCCCACAAAGTCTAAGAGCTTTACTATATGGCCCTTTAGAGAAAAAGCTTGCTGATGCTGTCATTAGTTTCCTATCACATGTCCTTTCTTGTCTGCATTTTTAAACAGCCCTTTAAACACGTAAAAACCATTATTAGCTCACCGGCTTTCCAATACAGACCATAGGCAGGATTAGCCCATAGGCTTTACTTTGCCAACCCTTTCCTAAACAAATAATCCTTTTCAAGTATTAATTAAATCACATCACTTAAAAAATCTCCAAAGGCCTCCCATTACACTTAAAGTAAAATCCAAATGTCTTACCATGGCCTGTAAAGCCTTTGGGATCCAGTACTGCATCTCTCCTTCCAGGCACTCCCTCCGACTAGCTCTGCTCTGTCCACACTTGCCTCTGGTAGGACCTGAAATTTGCCAAGGGTGCTCCTGCCTCAGGGCCTTTGCACTCTTCATTTTTCTGCCCAGTACAGTTGTACACAGGTCTTCTCAGGATTTGCTCTTCTCATTCAGGTCAGAGGGTTTTACTGGACTCTCCTACTAAAATAGCTCTCACATAGCCCCAGTAATTCTCTCTCTTTACTCTGTGTGATTTCTTCAGAGCCTTTATGGGAAACTAAGTTATTTATTTAGTGTTTGTTTATTGTCTGTCTGCTCCACTGTGTCTGAATTTCCCCAGAAAATCTGGTTTATCTTTTCCAGAACACATGGAAAGAGTTCAGAGTAGAGGAACATCATCAAATTCAGAAACCATACGCTGCAGCTAATTTACTAATAAGCCATTAAGTATTGTCATAAATTACTTAAACTAACTGGTACTTGTCCAATTAAATGAACAAGCACCCTGAGGACAGACACTTTGTGAATGTGGCTCATGGCTTCATCCCCAGCTCCTGCTGGTGCCTGGTACCTAGTAGGTATTGAATAAATATTTGTTGAATGGATGATTGGCTAATTATATGTAGTGAAGCTCCTTTCCCCTTGTCAACTAATTAGCTTCGTGGGAAGGAATTTACATTGACCCTCTACTGAAAATACTGCTTACTGGTGTTTTTTTCAGCTGCTGTTCATCTGTATCTCCAACAGCCAAGGGGCATATTTTCCATCCTCCAAGAGGAATGTATGTTTCATCAGGCTACAGATGTGACTTTCAAGACCAAACTTTCTGACGACCATTTTGGAAAGCCAGTTCATTTCCAGAAGCTCAAACCTAACAATAAGAAGAAATATGAAGCCCACTTTGCACTTGTCCATAGTGCAGGAGTGGTAAGTTACCTCTAGACCCTCAGCCCTGAATTTTCCTGCCTCTGTTTCAAATGTACTCAGCCCAAATCCTTAGATAATATATAAGTAAAGTTTAGATTAAAGAGATGAACAAAATAAATCTCAGGTCCCCCCCAAAAGTTGGTGTAGCCTTTTACCACTTAGGAAATGAAACACCCATACTATAATAACAGAGGTCAAAAATCTCAAAATCGACTCTGTCACCCCAACTCAAAGTAAGACAGCTTCAGAAAGTTATGGAGACCATCAAAGGCATTGGCTTTTCCTTACTTGTCCTTCCTTTCAACTTAACATTGTGTGAACGAGTGATTTCAATTGATCTTTTTATTGAAGATTTTTTTTCCTTCTCTCATAAAGAGTACTGTGAAGTAATGGTCTCCAAACTATGACCAACAAAGATTCCTAATAACCCTCACTCTCTCTCCTCATTTTCCCACTGGAGTGTGTGTGTGTGTGTGTGTGCGTGTGCGTGTGTGTGTGTGTGTGCGCGCGTGCATGCACATGCCCCTTCTTTCTGCTTTTATGCTTCTGGTCAGTAATTCTGAATGGTACAAAAAGAGAACTGACGAAGGATAAAATAATACTTTGACCTAAAAATGACCTGCCAGTTGTACCTAGATATGCTTGTAAATCTCTTCCTTGATATCCTTGAATATTAATTATAATGATATTTATAGTAAAATATCATTGATAATGTTTTTGGAATGCTCACTGTGCGTCAGAGACAGTTGTTTTATTGCATCTATTCTTGCCTATGAAGGAGGGCTGATATGAATTGTTTCTCCTGGAAACACCATCTATTTCTTCCTCCCTCTCCTTGGTGTTTCTTTCCTTCCCTGATTCTTTCTCCTTCTCCTTCTCCCTCCCTCCCCTTCTCATCCTTTCTTTCCACAATGTAAATGGTAAAGCCTGAGAATCTCTTTGGGTTGCACATAGATTTCTGGAGTATTTATTCAGTACTGTTACATAAAACTGTTGTAAAATTAAAGGACCCACACAATTTATGATTTTTTTAAAAACGAATACACAATTTTCTAAGTAACTTATGCATTCACCTCTTGTTACCTGAACTGCATGCCTTTCCAAAGGTGCCTTATAACATCAGTGGCTGGCTTGAAAAGAACAGAGACTTTCTTAATGAAACAGTGGTGGCTATATTTCAGAAGTCGTCCAACAGACTCCTGGCAAAACTTTTTGAAAATTACATCAGTACCAACACTGGTGAGTTGAAAAATCTTCCTCAAATTTTCAGCCTCAGAATGGAACCCATGTCTGCCTCAGCACTTATAAAAATCCTGGTTTCTTTCCTGTGATATCTGTGTTTGCTCCCTGTGGTCTGAGTCATCCCCTCTTATTAGCCTTTCCATCCTCTGGCTGGTGGTTTTTCAGGGAAATGGTGCTCTAAGGTAGATAGATTTCAAGGAGACTGCTCCAGCCTGCTTTTATCTTCTACTTAACCAAGCTGAAGAGACAGCAGAAAAGCATGTTTTGATAAGTGATTTCGGAGAGATAACAAGCTCCTTTAATACATATCGCCCAAATATCTTGGAATTCTCCTTCACAGTGCTTTTATATTATAGTAATGGGGTTGTTGTAAGCTTCATGAGAGCAGAGATTATGTCTCACTTGTTCAAGTGTATCCTCAAGCATGTAGTAGATGCCTGTTTAGCAGGCTCTCCATAAATACTTGCTGACCAACTAACAACTAATCTTGTTTAGTAGTTTGTAATTTATAAAGCACTTTTAGATACATTATCTTACTCAATCCTTGTCCTGACCCTTTTAGATACACGTAAAGGGAAATCTCTCCCTATCTTATAGGAGCAAGTACAGAATTAAAGTTTCACAAATCTACTGTTGAAAGGTAAACTCAGGCATATTAAAATTTTTAAGAGTTTATTTGAGGAAAAAGCAATTGAAATTGGGCAGCACCAAATCAGAAGTGGTTAACAGCATTCCACCCACAGGAGCTCGGGGAGAGACATATAGAAAAAAGGTAGAAGCAATGTAAAGAAATTATTAATTAGCTGTATCTAAAGCCCAGTTGGCTGTTTGTGATTGGTTGTCCTTAGCATTTTGATTTGGTAACCTTGGGGCATTAACAGACTTAGATTTTGTCTGCTTACATAGGCTGCCACAGCATTAGAGCCATCTCAGTCTGATGGCCTCCTTGCTTCATTAATTTAACACTACAAAATGGCAAAGGCAAGGTAGGAAACAGGACTTGTGCTTACTAGCCTTGTGCCTATTCCACTCTCACTGTCTTCTGGAAACAAACAAAACAGAGAGATGGACAGGCTACCTGGATTTAGGATCCAATTCAGACTTCTGCACCGTGATACAAAGCCTTGGAGGACACAGAGGCCAGGTTGCTGCCATTACCCTCACGTCTGGGCTACTGCCAGCAGTAGAGGGACACAGTTGTCACAGCTCATAACTGCCAGATTGGCAGCTCCTGAGCAGAACTGGTCTTCAAACACGTTTGGTCCACACTGATTAAAAAAAAAAAAAAAATTGGAAGTTTGCACATACACATTTGGATTTCCTTTTTCTTTTGAAAAATGGAAATTATGGGAAAATAGAAAATCTGGCCAGTCTGGTTTCAGATATCCTTGTAGCAATGGGGCAAATTGTACTAGCTGTTCTTTAAGTGGGGCGTGTCCTCTCACTTTCTGACATTCTCACCCTCTTGTCTTACACCCAGCTTCAGACTCACTCCTGTCTCCTGTTGCCTGCTTTGGGACTCCTGATGGCATGGTCAGGGAATGGAGAGAATTTAGCACTTCCCAGCTGCATCAGCACATGATGACATAATTCAGAAGCGTGCCTGAAATCCTTTTGGCCCGCCTCAAGAGGAGCTTCAGAAATGGAAGCTATTGTGTTTGGACCCTGAAAATCTGCAGGTAGTGCATTTGCTTGATTCTAATAGCTTCTAAAGTACCTCTGAGAAGTCTGATAAATAGTGGCCACATAAGTGTATGGCTCCCAGATGAGTAATTCTCTGGTCATAAGAAATCAGAGAGTGGTTTGGGCAGAGAATGAGAGAGGAAATTATCTTCTGACTCTTCAGGGTGTGCTGTGTTCTTCTGAACTAGAAGAGAAGAATTGTCCAGAATGTCCTTTTTCATAATTTTTTAAGGACCCCCTGAAAAAGGACTTGCCTCTGAGTTTCTGAGTCATCCTTATTAAATTACTCATAATAGCCATACCTTCTTCTGGAGAATCCAAGTACTGGAAACCAGTTATAATCCTTTTAAAGAATTAAAGGAAGGTAGTAGTATCCTCTTTCCATGGGGAAATACAAAGAAGTCAAGTGATTCACTTGGAAGGCTTGGAGCATGTCAATAGGACATCAGTGATTAAACTTCATGACATCTGCCTCAGCACAGTTGCTACTCAAGCTAGAGAGTATTTTATCAGTTTTTCATATTGACAGCTGGCCCATTTCTTCCAGATTGCCTATGGGTTTTGTTGTTATGCTTTTGTACCTTCATGAGTTAGCACTACACAAATGTTTGTAAAACAATTTGGCTTAGCATAGATTCCTTTGCTTCAAGAGAGTGGGAATAGATTGTTTTTATAAATTACAGAAGTAATGCATGAGTGTTGCCCCAAACGCAGACAATATAGAAAAACTAAAAAGAGGAACATAAAAGTTACCTTTAATCTCACATAGAGAGATCACAATTGCTAATATTTTAGTGTATACTCTACCCAACATTTTTTATGTATATAGTCACCCGTAATACAATCACACTTAAAAACATGTATACACACTCAGTATCATAATATACAAACTATTTTGTAGCCTAATTTTTCTCTCAAAATAAATCCGAGCAATCTTCCCATGCCAGTTATATGGATCTGCATCATCATTTTAAAAGATTGCAGTGTTTCATTGTATGCATACTCTTTCATAATTTAAGTAACCAATCTCCTGTTGGTAGACATTTGTTACCATATTAATTTTTTGCTTATTTTTTTTGTAATGACTAAACAATGCTGCAGTGAGTATATGTGCACAGTTGCCTATTTCCTTAAGGAAGAGCACCAGAAATAGACTTTTGTGTTGAGACATGAATATTTTTAAAGCTTTTGGTAGACATAGCCATATTGCTTCTAGAACTTTGACACATTTATGCTTTCATCAGCAGGGTTTGGTAATGTGACAAAAAAGAGCCTTTTTAGTGCTTTTTTTCTTCTTTTTTTAGTTCTACAGTTTGGGGGGAAGAAAGGCAAGAAAGGAGCTTCATTCCAAATGGTTGCATCTCTGCATAAAGTAATTTTTAGTTGCATCTATTCATATATTAACTACCTCACAATCTGCATATGTTATTACTTATTTGAAATTTTACATCTTCAAATAAGGATTAAGTATCTGAAGTTAACCAAGTTGGAAAAGTTAAAGATTATCTTGATATTAATGGACTTTCGTGGACACTGTCAGTGTCCTACTTAGATCCCCTTTATCAGCCCATCTTACCACTTATGAAAATATTAGCTCATAATAACTCACAGTTGCCAGAATTTCCCTTGGTCAAATGGGAGGCTAATCTGTCTCCTTAGTCTCCCCTTCAGATTCTGGCCCCTCTCTTGCCTCAAGGAGGTACCAACTATAGTATAATTGGTGCATTTGTGCTCAGAGCTTCTGCAGGACTCAGACTAAACTGAGTCCATACCACTGCTTTTTTCTCCCCCTGCCCTACTGTATTTCTCTCCTTCTCCAAATAAATCTCTTGAACCATAATCTCCATCTCAGATTCTGCTTCCAGAGAAACTGAGCTAAGCTAAAAATTTTCCAGTCAGGAAACTTGAGAAACAATTTCTTTCTTCAAGCCATTTTATTGACCATCCATAAAGTATTGCTACCAAATTTAAAACAGGTAGATATGATACACAACAGAACTATGTCAGTCAGATAAATATTGATTTGTCAAGGGAAGGAAATAATGTATTTTGGTAAGCAGGGAAGAATGTTGAATTCATTATTTTATTGTTGCTATGCATCTGGCTTTAAGACTAAGTTGATCAACATGGAGACTTTTGTGACATAGATTGGTGTTTTTAGTGATTTGCAAAGTGATTTTGTGTTAGTTATGGTCTCTATTTTAGGAAAACCTAAATAAGTTGATGACTAACCTGAAATCAACAACACCTCATTTTGTGAGATGCATAAATCCCAATGTGAACAAAATGTCAGGTAAATAGATTTCTTTGTAATCCACACTAGGAAATTCATTTGATTTAAGCTATGTTGAATGTTTTTTAATGACACATTTACCAGTTTGTTTTATATAAGGGTAGATTTTCAGATAGAAAAGCTAAAATAAGTTAAAAGTGAGTTTTTAAAACCTCCTCAAGATTGCCTTTGAATTGAGATTCAAGTGGACATACAGAAGGATTTCACAAAGCAGACTCAATTAGGTAACATTAGAATGCTTGATATTATCATTTAAATTCCTCCTTGAATTTCATGCTAAAATGTGGATGAGCTTCTGTGCCATTGTCGACAAAGGGCAAAGTATAATAAGAAGGGATTGAATAATCAATTGGGGGATAAAGGTAGATATTTAAGCATAAAGGAAATCATTTGTTCTAAATTATCTAAATTGAACATAAAGAGAGTTTCTAAATCCATTTCTAATTGTTAGGAGCTCCCTCTAGTCTTCCTTCATAATAGTGATATCTTCCCTCTCCTTAACACTACCTGTCTCTTTAGTTATGTACTTCTGGGCAGTAGATTTTTTTAAGAAATATTTTATTTTTCTTCCAATTTTATTGAGATATAATTGACACACAACACTCTATACGTTTAAGGTATACAGCATAATGTTTTGCCTTACATACATCATGAAATGATTATAAGTTTAGTTGACATCCATCACCTCTTATAGATACAAAAAAAGAAAGAGAAAAAAATGTTTCCTTGTGATGAGAACTCTTAGTATTTACTCTCTTAATAACTTTCAACATACCATATTGCAGTGTTAACTATAGTCATCATGTTGCACATTACATCCCTCGTACTTGTTTATCTTAAAAATGGAGGTTTGTATCTTTCGACCACCTTCATCCAATTTCCACTCCTCCACCCCACCCCTGGTAACCACAAATAGAATCTCTTTTTCTATGACTTTGTTTGTTTTTTAAAGATGTCACATTTAAGTGAGTGTGTCTGGCATTTTCACCATAAGCTTCTTTGCTATTAACATCTTTGCCCTAAGCATTTTTGCTGCAAAGGTTTTCCCCACATAACTAATTGGCCATAAGGCAATTTTGTCATAAAAGATAAAATAACAAAAAATAAAAGAGGGACATTAAAAAAGACATAATGAAACATGAAAAATAAATAACAAAATTAAAAAGACTATTGTGAACTATAAAATATTTGAATAAATTTAAAATGTGTGTAGATTCATGACAATATGGCACAAATATCTGATTTTAATTTGTGGGTTGAACCTAAGCATTTATCTTCCAAGTCTTTGTTCATAGTTCATTATACATTTTTTTGGCTTGTTGATTTGTCTCCTTGTTCTGCATCACACATTTTCTTTTTTGCTAAAATTTCTTCCCTCACTGAGAGAGGTATTGGTTTCCAAATACTAGGATACATGTTTGTAACTGAGCTTTGTGTTGTGTTATGAAAGCCTTCCACACTGTTGTTTGTTCTTGGCATATTGTCACATGTCTGTTGGTAGATGTTCCAAGTTCTATGGAAAATGTGGGTTCAACTCTGCACCTCTGAGGCCCTCAGCCTCTTTCAGATTCATGTATAGAAAATGGGAGTACTGTGTCAATGGAGAAATGAAACCAAATTGTCAACCAGTTGAAACCAAACTGTCAACCAGGTATTTTATCTTTTATGGCAAAATTGCTGCATGGCCAATTAGTTATGCCATGAAAATGTTTGTAGCAAAAATGCTTTTGACAAAGAAGCTTATGGTGAAAATATCTAGAACCATAAATGAGATCATATGGTATTTGTCTTTCTCTGTCTGGCTTATTTCCCTTAGCATAATGCCCTTGAGGTCCTTCTGTGTTGTCACACATGGCAGGATTTCCTCCTTTTATATGGCTGAATAATATTCCATTATACATATATACCACAACTTTTTATCCATTCATCTGTCAGTGGACACTTAGAATGTTTCCATTTCTTGGCTTTTGTAGTGAGTACTTTTTGATGAATGGCTGGTGCTAGGGCGGTGATGAGATAGATAGGTGGTGGTGAATTATTTATGTTTTTAATTAACAAAACAAAGTTTTTACGGATATTAATTATGTGGACTACATTCCTTACATCTTGGATTTGAAGATTCCCAGGCTTCTCTTTGGAATTACAGCCTTCTGTGGAGCTTCTGGTCGGAGGCTGTCAGCCTCAAAGTTGTATATGTGACAAGCACTTATGTCTTCAGAGCACTAATCACCCTTGGAATATGTAGCCAGATGTTGTTGATTCTGATTTCTGAGGTTCTGTAGTACCTTGCATTTTTATTAACCTCCTGTAATTAAGACTCCCATCTTGACAGCCTGTGACCTATTCTGGGAAAGTGTGATGCTAAACAATGATGCTGCAGTTTGAGTTTTTGCAATGCAAACACTTCGTGTCCATTCACGCTGTATGTTTTTGCCACACTGTTTCTTATCAGCTGGGTTTCTGAATGCATCTAGGGACACTGCTTCCATCTAGCAAGGAATCTAATTAGCTACCTCTATTTTGGAGCAATTCTGTTACCTATTAGAGTTGCCTCCCATCGAATCAGCTCTGATTTCAGCAGGTGTTTTTTATTTATTTATTTATTTTTTAAAAAAAATCTTGAGAGAAAGTCATAAGAAAAGCTTCATGATCTAATCAAAACAGTTCTTCATATGTCCTTAAAGGGAATGAGCATGCCTGACCCTATTGTGTCATAGAACTCTGCTTCTGCTCCTTCTTACAGATGATCTGTTTCTGTCTATGAAAGGGATGGGAGTGCAGGACTATGGATATATGGCTTAGAGTGTATTTCTGTGACCCCGGGCATAAGCAGAGAATCATCTCATTCCATTTTCCTTATAACACTCTAGCAGATCTTTGATAGGAGAGTGCTGCTTGGCTTCTTCCAGAAGCCTTGCTGAGAGCCAGATACAGTGGCTCATTGGTTGGCTTTTCTAAGGCTTCTATCAGAGATTGCAGCTGCAGCTCTAGTGGGTTCCATCTCAGGAACAAAGGGGTACTAGGAGAATGCTTACACTATAGAATACAACTTAGGCTTTCTCAAGATAATCAGGAGAGAAGGTAGGCAGGGATGTGGTGCATTCTTTCCTAATACAGAACAGTAAACAGAATGTTGTGGCTGTTTTCATCTTCCCCTTTCATTGTACTCCCCCTTCTTGTAATCCCTCCCCTTCCTACTTGGAGATGACAGTTCTCTTTTGTGTTTTATCCCCTCTCTAGCTGGTTTTTGGCTGGCAAATGGATATAATGCCAGTCATTTACATTCTAGGAAAAATGTATTTTTTTCATCTTCTAGGAGTATTTGCTTATAAGATCTTGACTAACTGTGAACTAAAGGGTTCATTCCAGGTAAATCCTACTCGGAGACTCCTACATAATAGGATGGGTACTTTGAGTGCCATGAGGCTGGGAGTGAGTGAATCCTCTTACCTATCATGCAGAGAACACTAGATTCAAACTCTTTTAACCCCACATGCAGCAATTAGGACAAAATCTAGGGTAATCATTTTTTTAGACTTGGACTCATTGTGACCATTTTTCTTCATGTGTAATGGACGCTTACTTGGTTCTACAGCAGCTGCGCTGTAATGGTGTCTTGGAAGGGATCAGGATATGCAGTGAAGGTTTTCCAAACCGACTGCTGTATGCTGATTTTAAACAAAGGTAAACATACATCCCAGGATCCAAGAAGCCTGGGGCAGTCCATTTCGTTTCCTTCTCTTGAGTGTTTAGGCATGCATTGTTTGTTTGGTTGATATCCTCCAGACTACAGATCGATGTGTTTTGGAGGTGGTAAGATATATGATGACAGAGTTCCATTATTATTTCCCCTTAAATCCAACATCTATGTAGCTGTAATATCCTTAAATCTCTATTACTGGATAATAGACCCACATATAGAAGAAATATATAGAGAAGAACGATATGGAGGCTGAATTGAGTCTCTGAAATGTTGTATGTACTTAATCGTAGCTGCCATCCAAGCAGGCTGTTGCTTTACTAGCAATCCTGTGAAAAGAAGGAAGCCAGCAGGGTGTGCAGGAGAAGGCAGGAGAGGCACCTTTGCTTTCTATTTCCCAAATTCTAAATGTGTAAATTATAGGTGATCAAGCAAATATGAGCAAAGTAAAGTAGAGTAGAAAGAGTACCTGTGTCAGAATTAAGAAGTATATTTCTAGCTTTCCACCAATTCACCATTAGGGTGAGGGAATCTTGGAAAAGACCTTTAATGTCTCTGCTTTTCAGTTTCCTTATATGTACGATAGAGATGTACTTAAGCCTGCCTCTTTCTTTCTCTTTCTCCTAATCTCTCCCTCCCTCCCTCCCTAATTGAGCAGAGAATCAAGTGAGGTGGTCTCTACAGCACTATGAAAAGTACAAACTATTATTCCAAGTAAGGAATTATTGCTCGTATCCTCATTATTACTGCCAAGAGTTTTGTGAAAATTGAAAATATTGGTAGGAAGGGTGGAAGTCTATATATACCTCCTTTTGTCTCACTTGTCCAGATTTTTCTTTATTTTCACCCCAACCTCAGGATTTATTCTTTACTTATTTTAAATTAAGTACTACATTCTGAACCAAAGGGCCTTTCCAAAGAGCAAGTTTGTGAGCAGCAGAAAAGCAGCTGAAGAATTACTTGGCTCCTTGGAGATAGACCATACACAGTACCACTTTGAAATCACTAAGGTAACCAGAGAACTACAAAGAATGCTTTTGGAGAAGAGTGGGAGGAAAGTCTATGTATCTTAAAATACCCATGAAAGTGCAATTATAAGGCATTATACAGCTCTTGTGACCACAACTAATACAAACAGAGCTCCGATGAAAGTGAAAACTTCAGCACTATTTGAGAGAGAAAATTCAAAATTCAATGTTTTTTGAACCTCAGTCTTGACTACATTTACATTTTTATAATTATTCATCTAAGCAAGTTTGTGCCAAGATATAAAATACTGAATCAACTTTAGTGTGCTAGAAAATGTGTATACACATCAGCGCTAGACAAAATTGAATCAACTTACTGGAGATAACTGCTTGTCTGCATGTGAACTGATTCATCCACAAGTACACTTTCAGGAAATTAATTCTGAAAGACTGTCTAAAAATGTTAAGGTCAACCCTACCATCCAAAAAATTAATCCAAAGTTAATTTCCTTAAATGTGAATCACTAAATTCTGCTTCATCTTGAAGATCTTAACATGATCCACATATTTTCGGAAACTTCCGACTAAAAGATTTGGTTTTATCCATTAGTGAATATCAGGTTGTTTCTAATGACATCCATATAAAGGCCAAATTATATGAAGGAGAATTGGAGGATCTGGGATGAAGAGCTTACAGAAAAAGAACTCTGTTGGACATGATTATAAAATATTACTCAACTCCCACATTTTGAATATCTGAGAGTCTGTTTCTGCTGATTTTCACTCCTGGTGCCCTGCCTCCTTATATGTTTAGTTATTTTTGCTGTATACTACTCATCTAGGGCAGGACTAGCATGAGTTGAGACAGCCTCCTAAGGCACAAAATTTAAGGCAGCGCTCACTCTTCAGGTTGTATAAGTACTGACTTGTACAACCCTGAAAGTGAGTGCTTCCTTAAAATTTGTGCTTTAGGTACCTCACTCACCTCATCTTGGCCATTACTAATGATTCTTGAAAAAATATTTATGTGTATTTTTTATTGTCTAAGACAAAAGTGACTTTCTCTAGAGCAGAAGTCAGCCAATTATGGTCTAAGGGTCATATCCATGGCCTATTTTTTATATGGCCCCCCTAGCTGAATATGGTTTGACATTTTTAAAGGGTTATTTTTAAAGAGGAAGAAGAAGAAATAGAAGAAAAAGAGGAGGTGGAGGAGGAGGGGGATGGAGGTGGGAGTGGAGGTTCTACAGAGACTGTGTGTGGCCTGTAAAGCCTAAAAGTATTTACTATCTGGCCCTTTACAGAAAAACTGTGCAGACCCCTGCCTGGGCCTATCTTAAAGCATAAACCAAGTTCCCTAGACAACCTAGACATTACTAATAGATCAGGAGGAGGATAGTCTAAGTTCTTAAGGAGCCAATATAACCACAGGATTAAATAAAGTTGTTTTTGTGTGTGTGTGTGGCAAACTTTAGGTTTATAAAACCAGACTTTCTAGAATTTACATTTTACACATTAAGAAATATTAACAAGAAGTAGGGCTTCCCTGGTGGCGCAGTGGTTGAGAGTCCGCCTGCCGATGCAGGAGACACGGGTTCGTGCCCTGGTCCGGGGAGATCCCACATGCCGCGGAGCGGCTGGGCCCGTGAGCCATGGCCGCTGGGCCTGCGCGTCCGGAGCCTGTGCTCCGCGACGGGAGAGGCCACAACAGTGAGAGGCCCGCATACCGCAAAAAAAAAAAAAAAAAAAAAAAAAAAAAAAAAAAAAAGAAATATTAACAAGAAGTAGAACTGATAAACAAATACATCAGTTGCTCATAGGGCCATTCAACAGGCATTTACTGAATGTGGCCTCTCCGTAGCGGAGCACAGGCTCCGGACGCACAGGCTCAGCGGCCATGGCTCACGGGCCCAGCCGCTCCGCAGCATGTGGCATCTTCCCAGACCGGGGCATGAACCCGTGTTCCCTGCATCGGCAGGTGGACTCTCAACCACTGTGCCACCAGGGAAGCCCTTTTAGGTGTTTTTAAAAGCCGGCTTTCTGGGCCAACTGAAAGCAATGAGAGATGAGAGACAATCTAAAGTCTTTACATTGTTCCAAGCCAGAGTACAGGGAAAACTGAAGCAAATCAAATTCCAGAGGATTCTGGGAGAGAGGTATGATATCCCCACCCTGTGTCCCCACTGCTAGAGTAATGGTGTGCCTCAGTCAATGTGACTTTAGCTCATTGCCTTACAACAGGTCAGGGTAAAGAGCTCTGCCACCTCTGCTTAGTCTGGGACTTAACTTGAAATTTTTAAAATTATGGAACACCAAACAGAGCACAAAGGGCTTCTATTACCCTATCTAACTAAGAATAAGCATAATTCAGATATTTCTTGCACTGCTTCTAGTCTTCCCTTTGGAGGGATTCTTTATAATTGTCAAAGTCTGGATCTCTGAGAGTGGTGTGACTCATAATTCAAAACAGAAGCAGACCTAGAAGTGTTTGCATGCATCTCATAGCCAGCTCTGTGGGGAAGTTTGCTGCAAAGTAGGTAGATGTTCTTATCACTTTACCCTGGGTCAGAAACTGACTCTTGGTGACGTGTAACCATAACTCTGTTACTTCATTTTAGGCAGGTTCACTAGGGACATTTATCATCACCTCTGGACACTGAGGCATAGGTTTTGTTTAATAGAAGAAAACCTTTAATAGAATCATGGAAAGCAAGCTAACAAAATCTCAAAACAGAGGGACTATGAACAAGGGATTCTGTGGTTGTCGTATTTACTTTTTACCATAGCACAGTTTACGTTCTGCAGAGAGGTCCACAGGTCTTGGTATAATTTGCTTACTTGACAGTCTGTTAATTCCCTCTGTTTCCCCAAAGAAGAAAAATGTTATTACATGGTGATGTCAAGGATATTAGAGAGACATCTCCTAAGAGTCTTCTGTGACCTCCATAGAGTGCCCAATGTGGTGTGGGAGTTTATGAGAGTTTGGGGTTCAGGAGACATGGCTTCTATGACCAGTTTTGTAAACTTGGGTAAGACTCTTAATTTCTCAAGTTCACTTCCTTCATCTCTAAAATGAGGTCTTTACTATCCCTTCTCTCTAAATTATAGAATGACTTTAAAGGAATTATTATGAAATATTTCAAATACAAAAAATACAGAAAATATTATAATGCATACTCATGGAGCTATCATCAAAGTACATCAGTTCCTAACATTTCCTCTGTAATATCTCACAACTTAAAAATAAATAATTAACAAAGTTGAAGCCCTTTGTGTATTTCTCCCTTGATCCAGATCCTATTCCTAGCTCCTGAGATCCTGAATTCATTTTTATCCCTCTGTTTCATTCATATTTCATATATAAAGCATAGAAAGTTTGACATTTTACTGTAGTTACTCACAGACTCAGTTGAAGCCCCTTGCATATTTCTCCCTTGATCCACGTTCTGTGGAGATATGCAGGTGTCCTTAAAACGTTACATGATTTTGCATGTTTTTAGTCTTCACATAAATATGCTCTGTGTATTATCTTAAAATGTGTTCTTTACATTCAGTACTAGCTTTTAAATTTATTAATGTTGATAAATCTAAGGTTAGATTATTGATCTTAACTGTTGTATAGTATTCCATCATATGAATATACCACAATTTATTTATCCATTTCCCAGCTCAAGTAAACTTAAATTACTTATAATTTTTTGCTATTACAAACAGTTCTCAGTGACATTTTTGTAAATGTCTTCCCCTGCATATATGCAAGAGTTTCTTGAGGGCAATGTTACTCAAAATGCTGGTCCATTGGCTGATATTATGTAGGTAGCAGCTGGCCGAGGCCCACACTTTGAGTGGCATTTCTCTAAGGTATGAATTATTAGGTTTTAGGCTATACACAACTCCAGCTTTATGAGATGTTGCCAAAATACTTTCTATTTTACTCTTTACCAGAAGTATATGAAAGTCCCATGGCTCTATATTCTCACCAACTTGTGGTATTTCAACTTCAAAAACTTTTGCCAAACAGTCATATTTCTGACTTTGGGGAAAGGTATCATTTTCCTCTTAATATCATGTTTTCTGTAGATTTTTTTGGTAGATATGATTTATTGTATAGAGGACATTCGTTCCATCTTATTTTGTTAAGCACATTTACCAAGAAATGGTTAAATTCTTCTTTTGCATCTAATCCATAAATGTGTTGAATTAAATTAATAGATTAAAAAAGGTTAAACCCACTTTGTTTATAAAATATGATCTTTTTCATACATTGTGGGATGGGTTATAGTATTATAGTATTTTTGCCTCAACGTTCATGAATAAGTTTGGCCTGTAATTGTTTCTTCGCTGTTATCTGACTTTGAATCAAGGTTACCTTAACCTCATAAAAGAGTTAGGCAATATTTTCTCTTTTCAAAACATGAAACAATTTATTTTGATTGTCTGTGTTTGAGTGCTTGGTAAAATTTGCCTATAAAACCATCCAGATCTGGTGTTTCTTTCATGACAGATTTTACAATTTTGATTTAATTTATTTAATAGATATAGGCCTATTGAGATTTTTTTCTTCTTGAATCAGTTTAGATTAATTTCTTTAAGAAAAGAAATTTTACATTTCTTTTAAATCTTCCAATTTGCTAGATTATAATTTTTAATCTCTATCATATCTACAATTATGTTTCTAGGGCATGATCATAGATTATTTTATTTTTAGAGTATTATCATTCCTAGTATTGTTTATTTATGCCTTCTCTTTTTCTTGCTTATTCATGTCAGATGTTTATTTAATTATACTATTTAATAACCCACCTTTAAATTTTTTCTTTATTTTTTTTTGGTTTTCTCATTCATTAGTTTCTGATCCAGCTTTATTCTTTCCTTCCTTCCACTTGCTTGGGTTTATTTTTCTTAATTCACAATTTTTTCAGTGTGTCTAATCAGCTGCTTAATTCTTCCATTGAGTATTTGATTTCAGTGACTATACTTTTCAGTACTAGACATTTTATATGGTCCTCTTTCAAATCCGTCTGCCCTTTTATCATAGTGGCTCATTTCTTTTTTGTTTTTTTCAATTCTTTCCTTTATGTCTTTAATAATTCTTAAGTATTATTTTATGATCTCCACCAGATTGTTCAATTATCTGAAATTCTTGGGAGTGTAATTAAACTTTTTATTGTGGGTGCTCACCCTCACTTATGGTTGAATTTTTTTCTATATGTGTTTTGTAATTTTGAATTGTAAGATCATCTTCAAGGGGACTTTAAGAAAATCTCTAGTGGTTGATTATAGGGTATTTTCTTCAGTGCACTTTTGTGTTTTTCCCCCAAGGGCCCAAAGGGTATTTATTACCAGTGTAAAAAAATGATTATGCTAATTTCTTGTGTATTTCTGCACTAATCAGGTAGTATAATTTAAATCTCAAACACTCCAGTGGTGCTGGTTCATAGTATAAAATAAAAAATTCTTAGCGTAGGATCATTTTTCTTCACCCTGAGCCCAGACCAAATCAGATGTACTTCTCTTTGACTTCTCTCTGTGCCAGTGGGTGAATTTTTAAATCCTCCTTTTCATTAAGGGTGAAATTCTTTGAAAATCAAAGCCTGCCTCTTTATCCACAAGGATATAAAAATACAAACCCTACAATACCAAGCCTGGCTTCCTCCTTCTCTAAGGATGGTCAGACTGTATAAGCATTCACTTTTTGCTCTGTTTGTTTTTAGCTCCCTCTATACTTCTTACCCTCTTTAAGGGTCAGCTCTCATTTAAAGGATGTTTGTAGTGGAAACATTTTCAGGACACATAGTCCACAACATTGTTAGCCCCAGAAGTCCCTCAAAGGGTTTTTGATAGAATCAGATGAGAGCTTGGATGTAGAAGTGCTTTGAAAACTAATGAGGATTTATAATGACTCCTAAAAAGATGTGCTTATTAGGGATCTTAATTTGGAAAATAACTCTTTTATTTTTAATTTTTTTATTTTAATTTTTAAAATTTTATTTATTTTTGGCTGCATTGGGTCTTCGTTGCTGCGCGTGGGCTTTCTCTAGTTGCAGCAAGTGGGCGCTATGCTTCATTACAGTGCACGGACTTCTCACTGCAGTGGCTTCTCTTGTTGCAGAGCACGAGCTCTATGCACATGGGCTTCAGTAGTTGCAGCACACGGGTTCGGTAGTTGCAGCACGTGTCTCGCAGGCTCAGTAGTTGTGGTGTACGGGCTTAGTTGCTCCGCGGCATGTGGGATCTTCCTGGACCAAGGATCGAATCTGTGTCCCCTGAATTGGCAGGCAGATTCTTAACCACCCAACACCAGGGAAATCCAGAAAATAACTCTTTTATAGTCTAGGTTAACTTGCTTTTCTTTTCTTTTTTTTCCCCCCTCAATTTAGGGATGCACTTCTTTTGATCCAGTGGAACGTAAGATCTTTCATGGCTGTGAAGGGCTGGCCATGGATGAGGCTCTTCTCCAAGATCAAGCCTCTTGTTAGATCTGCTGGAATGGGAAAGGAGGTAGCTGGTCTGAAGGAAGAGTGTGTGCAGCTGCAAAAAGCCTTGGCGAAATCAGAATCTCAGAGGGAGGAGCTGAAAGCCAAGCAAATCTCCCTACTCCAGGAAAAGAATGACTTGCTTCTTCAGCTGCAGGCTGTGACTGGCCCCACCATTTCTTCTTCAAATCAAGTTTCTAATTAGATTCCCTTGTTTTGCAGGCAGTATTGACTTGAAAAAAAATAGAGGCACATGCTTTGCAAATACTGTAGAATTTCATCCAGCACAGACAATGGAAACAGTTAGAGAGACACCCTGTTTTACAGTGAAGTGATTTCATTGGTAGTATGTCTTTGAAAAAGGGACAAACTTTTAGATGGGTTTTAACTATATAAACATGGAAATCTATCATGCGAGCCGGGAAGCTCTGGATCTTAATTCAAATTCTGTATTTAGCATGTAACCCATTAGCAAATCAAAAGATAGGATCTTAGTAGGTCCTGAGAAAAGCTTTACTGAGATCTTCAGGGTTATTGCAGTATGCCCCTAACTGGTTTTCCTGATTTTGATCTCCCTACTTGCCTTTTCCCAGTCCAAGTCAATATCACAATCAGTTGAGTTCTTAAAACAGCAGTTTTCAACCTTGACTTTGCATCAAACCTATTGGTGAAGCATTAACAAATGAAAAGAAAGGTGCCTAGACTCCACTCTCAGATACTTTGACTAAGCAGGTCTTGTGTGGATCCAAATCATCTGTATGGGTGATTCTGATATCCAGACAGGATTGAGAACCATTGTCTTGAACAAATATGTTGCTTCCCTGATGAACAAGCTTCAGATCCTGCAATATGTGCATTATAGAATCCAAACCCTTGGCCCTGGCATCCGAGCCTCCATCTCTAATCTGATGCCGATGTGCCATTATTCACTCCCTTTTTTTAATTCCTCTTCTCTAGCTACCAGGACTACATCCCAAAGGCAGGTATGAAATTTTATCCACCTTTATTGTACTCTCCACCCCACTTAGCACAGTGCTAAGTTAAATAATACTGGGTTCAAATACATTATGTAAATATATTGTATTTTTCCTGCTTTTTGGACTTATGGGAAACAGAAGATTTAGTAGTTTTAGGCTGACCCAAGTTATTCTTTTCTTTTGGGACTCTGCTACCCATCAGTGTTCCAATAGCCCATATTTTTCATGAGAGTTTACACTCAGACCCACATTTCTGATACATATTTAATATATCAGTGGTTCAAGAACTTTAGTTTGTATCAGCCTCACCTGGGATGCTTGTTAGAAATACAGATTCCTAGGCCCCACTCCAAACCTACATTAAGATCCATATTGTGAGAATCACAGTTTGTAATATCATATTTTGTCTGGCTTAGGACACAGGGAGCCTTGGATGAGACCTGGCCTCCTAGTTTTCATCATTCTTCCTCTCAACAAAAAGAGTGGCCAGTGCTACCTGGGCTGATGTGGGGATAGAAATACAACCAACTTGTGAAGGGAGAGGTGGGTAAAAGTCTGAGATACATGGTAAAAGATCATTGTGGGGAGCATAGGAAACACATGAAGCCAATTGCAGGGCAAGTCCTGGAAGGCTGAGATGAGTTCAAATTGTAACTGATTTAAAAAGCTGACCTGGCTATGAAATATTTTACCTCATTGATTTTTAAGAAACACACCTCCATACAGTAGGAATCAAGGAAGCAAGGATTCTTTTCAAATTATTCACTAACTCAAAATACCAGCAGGACTGAGTGAACCCATTTCAATTAACACTGCGAGTACATGAAAAAATAACTGCCACTGGGGAAAGGATGTCCCTACTGTTAAACTGTCACACCACTGCTCAGCTGGCCCCAAACCCACCATCATGTTTAATGAGGGGATCGATGATGGTCGATTGTATTGTTGGCTTCATTTGGTGATGGTGACAGGTCCTGTACATGTGCTGAATGGAAGAGAGCAAAGAGCTGTTCTGCCTGTCAAACTGGGATGAACTAAGATCAAATGTCCCCATTATTGCTCAAGCACTGGAAGCTTCTCTGATTTGCAGGATCCTTTTTGCCTTAACATTTTTGTTTGTTTTTAGTTTAGCCCTTCTCTTGGGTCTTCAATGATGTTGGAGATTCACTGTTTTATACCTCCCCCACCCCAAGGTGCCTCTTTGAGCCCCATTTGTTGGGCAGACAGGCTGAGAGTTAGCCAGGAAACAATAGCCTGGATTTTTGCCCTTCTCTGCTCTTGATCTAAGTAGATGAAACAACGTAAGCCAAGCAAATAGTTAGGTAATAGATTGCCCAAATTGCAGAGGATGGATGAGGTCTAAAGATGAAATATGGAGATATGTGTGAAGTTATGTCACAACGAGACCTACAGTAATTAAGAACTTGCTCACAGAAAAGAGGTTTTATTTAGCCTCTAAATGGAGACAAATGAAAGGAGTTCAAAGTTACACAAGGTGCTTTTGTAGCAAAAAGCAATGGGCCCCTTCGTTTTTGACTTGGACCATAACACAGAAGGAGTGGGCCACACAGTGAGAGTTGGCAGCAGTATGTTTGAAAAAATAAGAGGAAGGAGGATTGCACACTCTATGGTTATAACTTGGGGAATTTACTGCTGGCAGAACCATTGAGAAAAATATTTTAGTTGGAAATAATAGTAAAGTCTAGTTAGTGATATTCAAGGAACCTCATGAATTGTAAATTCAGCCTGTGAATAAAAAAAATATACAGCCCAGCTCTATTTATTAGAAGATGCTTATATATTAAACAAGTGCATCAGGGTCCTTATGATAATATAATAAATATTCTATTGTCTGAGGAAACACCGCTTTCCTAAAAGACCATATTCTGAGCAGGTACCGCCCTCAAACTATATGCCTGCAGGGATGCTTCCAGTAGCTGTGATTTAATCAGCACACCACTGATTTTTGGAGACACGTTAGCTCCTTTAGCCCACCAGGATTCTATTAAGTGCTTTAGAAGAGGTAATCTAATCTACTGAATGGCCTGAAAGATCAAAAGCACCTCCAAACACAAGCAACTCCTCCACTTCTCAACCATAGGGTCAGGGAACTGGGGATATTATTTCAACTGCTTGGGAAAGGTAGGTGAAAGTGCCGGGAGGAGGGCAGGCAATTATCTCTCTGCTATGTGTTAAGCAGCATTTCTCCTGGCTGATAAATTACTTCCAGCTGTTGGCAACAATTTTCTCCTCATCATGGCGGGAGCGAGAGACCCTGGCAAATGCTGAAGAGCAGTGCGAGTCACTGATTAAATCCAAGATCCAGCTGGAGGCCAGCGTCCCGGCGCTGTCTGCGTGGGGGGTTACGGGGGAGGAAGAAGAGGAGGTAAATTCCCAGCTGACTGCCA
The DNA here is from genome assembly GCF_026419965.1 of Kogia breviceps. NCBI lineage: Eukaryota > Metazoa > Chordata > Mammalia > Artiodactyla > Physeteridae > Kogia > Kogia breviceps. The sequence goes on from NC_081314.1 coordinate 95,204,056, forward strand.
GGGGGCGGAGAGTAGAAGATGAACGTTCCGCGTCGAACAAGAGAGAAATCGATGACCTGGAAAAACTATTGGCGAAGTCATAGAAGGAGAAGTGTGCTTCAGAGTACAAGGTACTTTTTGTATAATGTCAGGGAGGCCTAGATGCCTGAATTCCACACTCCCAATCGGGCTCCAGGACCAGACTTGCTCTGTTTATATTAATTAACACAGTGGTCCGCAACTTTACAGCACTGGGAGTCAGAACTGGCATCAAATGAAGGGTCTGGTGAACTGTGCCATCCTAATTAAAAGTTCCAACTTGAATTTATGGAACCCCACTTAATCTCCCAAATGAAACGTTTTCATTTGTTCCAATCTAATTGCATCTGAAATCTGATAGAAAAGAGCAAAATGGTTTCATTGGGCCTCTAAGTATCCTTTTTTGGAAGGAGAGAGAGCAAAGATGCAGTTTATTGAAAAGTGATTTGGGACACGTCTGAATTCCCTGTCGTTGATTTGGAGCTTGACCTTGAGATGTCATTTGAATTCCAGCTAAGGACCTTAATGTTTTGTTCATTTTAATTTTTTTTTTTTTCACGGTACGCGGGCTTCTCACTGCTGCGGCCTCTCCCGCTGCGGAGCACAGGCTCCGGGCGCGCAGGCTCAGCGGCCATGGCTCACGGGCCCAGCCTCTCCACGGCACTTGGGATCCTCCTGGACCGGGGCACGAACCCGTGTCCCCTGCATAGGCAGGTGGACTCTCAACCACTGTGCCAGCAGGGAAGCCCTGTTTTGTTCATTTTAGCCGAGGTTTTTATCTTGTGCATCTGTGAATAGACTGAAGTCAGCTGAGGGGTCTGTATCAAACCTTTGATAAAAAAAATGTCTTCAGAATAATATAATTTTGGCAGATGATTAAATAGCAACTCTTGTACATCAGTTCCCTTTCATAAAAAGCACTTGGGCCTGATATAAATGGCTTATGTTTTTGCCTATTTTATCAGCTGGAACTCTTCTTTAACTGCCACTTTCTTAGGATTTGAGGCACAAGATTAATATTGCCCCGAATACTCTAAAGAAAGCTAAATTACCTTTAGTGGTGTTCTTGTTATACAATAATATGACACTCTGAAAACTGGCCATCCACTGACCTATGCTCATAATATATATATATTTAAATTAATTTATTAATTTTTGCTGTGCTGGGTCTTCGTTTCTGTGCGAGGGCTTTCTCTAGTTGTGGAGAGCGGGGGCCATTCACTATCGCGGACTCTGTTGTTACAGAGCACAGGCTTCAGACGCGCAGGCTCAGTAGTTGTGGCTCACGGGCCTAGTTGCTCTGCGGCATGTGGGATCTTCCCAGACCAGGGCTCGAACCCGTGTCCCGTGCACTGGCAGACGGATTCTCAACCACTGTGCCTCCAGGGAAGCCCCTATGCTGATAATATTTGATTAACCAGAATACCCCATTCCCCGACCAGGAGAGCTAACAGATCATTTGTGTCTGTGTGCAAAAGAAAAAGTGAATTTAGAGTTTTAAGAAGTCCATCAGGAATTTGGCTAAATTTGGTTCTTTATGACAGTGGATACCTCCTGAGATTTTTTGGTCCTAGAAAAGAGAGGAGATGGCCCTTAGCGTTTATACCCCACCTTCCATAAGTGGCTCTCATGGAACTGTTGTCGTCTTCTCCCCACAGGTTAAGAACCTGACTGAGGAGTTGGAGTCTCTCAGTGAGGATGTCAGCAAACTTCAGCGAGCAGCCAGGGCTGTGCAGGAGGCCCGCCAGCAGACCCTGGAGGACCTGCACGTGGAAGAGGAGAAAACCCTCACCCTGAGCAAAACCAAGCTGACACTAGAGCAGCCAGCGAACGAGGTCAGTAGTGATACGTCTTGCTAGTTAGCTGTGTGTCTACATCTGTACAAACCTCCACTTTTTACTTAGTTCATTTATCTTGACATTTTCAGGAAAACTTAGTAGCATGGTTCGTTTCCCTCATTATTTAGAAATAAGAGGTGAACCACTACAGTAGAAGAAAGGCCCTAGCATGTAATCTGTTTTTATATGCAACTTTCATACAACCCTGAGCAGTGAGAGAACACTGAGATGACTCGTGAAGGGGTATCACTCTGACTGACTGTTCCCCACAGAACCTGGTGTTTTGCCCCACAGATATGTTGGTGCTTCATCTGACACTAGTATTGAAGGATTGCTTTTTTTTTTTTTTTTTTTTTTTTTGCGGTACGTGGGCCTCTCACCGTTGTGGCCTCTCCCATTGCGGAGCACAGGCTCCGGACGCGTAGGCTCAGCGGCCATGGCTCACGGGCCTAGCCGCTCCGCGGCATGTGGGATCTTCCCAGACCAGGGCACGAACCCGTGTCCCCTGCTTCAGCAGGCAGACTCTCAACCACTGCGCCACCAGGGAAGCCCGAAGGATTGCTTTAAGGCCCTGTTGTGTCTCCAGTCATGCACTGAGGTTTGTTAAAGTAGAAAGATATGTAAGTCACAAGCTGTGTTCTACCAACACTATTGGAAAACACTTGTAAGATTCTGGAGATGGTGCCCCTGTTCTGCCTCCAGATACCCTGTGAAATAAAGATGCTTCAGACGAGTCTCAGTGGTTAGGTTCATCACTCTTCCTGTTTCCTCCCAGCTCATAGTGTGTGCATTCACTGTTTTATTAGTCCCCAAAGCTTAGCCTTTATAAAATTGCTGACAAGGGTGGTTAGATTTGTTTTTTTTAATTATCTGCTTCTTTTTCCTCATGCCTTTCTATCAGTTTCCTCTATTACCTATTAGTCATCTCACTTCTCTTCCTATTTCCACTGATAAGTATCTCACAAAGCCTCAATATGGGGATTTATTGGTTGTGTGCAAACAACACACACACACACACACACACTCACACTGTCACACATGCATTCTCACACACTTGTTCTCTCCCAGAGTTCATTTATTTTCAGGTTTTTGCATACACCCTCCAGAAATTCTCCCTTCTCCCCTATTCGAATTTTATATCTTTTGCTGGTCACAGGAGATAGCTTCTATTGTGGCAAAGTAAATATATCACTGAAAACTAGCCATATTGTAACTGTTATTTAGCCTCCCACTAAGCTAACCTCAACATCATGGTTGGCAACACTACTCCAGACAGAACTTGAATGTTCTGATCATCTTGCTGGAGGTACCAGAATATGACACATGTTATGGACCTTAGAGGGTACCAAGGTGGTAAAGGAGGGTGTGGAAATCATGCCATGTGAGATGCATTTGAAAGGGTCAGTGAAACTGAGTTGGAAGACTCAGGACAGCTGCCTAATATTTGTGAATGATCATGTGGAGACAGATTTGCCTGGTGCTGCTCCAGGGAACAGAGCTTAGACCGGTGGGAGGAATTTACAGAGACTACTTTGGCTTCTTATGAAGAAGCACTCCTGAGTAAATGGACTTATCCACCCATGAAATGAGCTGCCATGTGAAGAAGTGAGCTTCCCATCACTGGAAAGCGATCAAACAAGGGCTCACTAGGCATTTATTACTGGTTTCTTCTGTAGGCTAGAACACGTATTCTTTCATCTCTAAAGTTTTCCTTCATCACCGTGATTTCTAGATTCTTTCGTTGTCCTGTTGATGTGTGCAATATTTATTTTAAAATATCTACATAACTGGGCATCATTTACAGACTCTGCTTGTATTTTTCTTTCTTTTGCCAGAAGGTAAGTGGTTAATGAACACATCTAGTAAAGTATAAGCTTAACCTATTTATTTGGCTCAATAATATCTCCTTCTGGCAGCTTGAGGGTGCCCTTGAGCAGGAGAGCAAAGCGAGAATGAACTGTGAAAGGAAAAGTGCAAACTGGAGGGCGAGGTAAAGCTTAACCAGGAAAGCATGGAGGACCTGGAGAGCAGGCAGCTGCAGCTAGCAGAAAAGCTGAGGAGGTGAGTCACCTTTCTGTTGATTCGAGATTCTGGGAGACCTTTTACTGGAGGAAACAGTTCTCTCATGTCATTTCTTCTCATGACCCTAGGGCCAGATGTCTCAAGACCTGAAGGGGAGGGTTAGAAGGATAACAAGCCTAGGAAATTGATTTGTTTTTTCTTTTGCTAGACTTTAGACTTTTTTATAATTATGTAATAACCTACAAGAAAGTAACTGAGAAGGCTGACTAGAAGATGAGAATGAAAGGTGTAAGGCACAGGAGATGCGAATTATTGGAATTTGAAGTTACAAGTCAAAATAAAAATCACTCACTTCTTTTACTCATGATGAGACCAATGGCCTAAAGCAAAAAAAATAAGTAGAAAATAAATCCTAATGTGAAGTCCCATATACCATATGATCATTTAAAAAAACAAAACAAAACTTGTTTGCCAGATATAACCTCATTAACATTTATATAACTTTTTTTGGTCAAATAATTTACTGTATAAATATTAAACCTTGAAATTGAAAGCAAAACATAACATGATCAAAATCAGTAGACCTTCAGTTCACCTGGATTGCCAAGGAGCTCAGGGCAAGACGGCCCTCTCAGTTTAGTTTCATCAGTCAGTGAAGTGGATTTTCTCACCTTGTTCCTTTTGTCTTCCTCTGTTCAACTAGACTTTCTTCTTCTTCTCTATATTTTTAAAATTTTTTGGCTGAGCTGCATGGCATGCGGTATCTCAGTTTTCTGACCAGGGATTGAATCTGTGCCCCCTGAAGTGGGAGCCCGTAGTCTTAACCACTGGCTGCCAGGGGAGTCCCCAGCTAGACTTTCTTCTAAACATGAGGGATTTTCCACTTATTTGGAATAGATCAAATAAGAGAGGGAAACAGTGAGATCTAAGAGTGAGATAAGGCCAGGTTAAAGCTGGGAGCACACTGGTTATTGGAGCCCACAGTGAAGAAGAAGAAAGTCAAGTGAGCAACTATGAGCTTCTGGTTTTCCTGTCTGTGTACATGAGTTTCCATTACACATGCTTGTGGTCAGACTTGATTAATAACCTACGAATAAGTTACTGAACTTGATAGGTGTTTGGAAAAGGTGAAATAAGTAACCCTATGAATGTAACAGAACAGTGAAAGGCAAAATGATGATAGAGTTCCCTAAGCATTCAATTTTGAAGATTGTGTTTCAGCTCAGCAAAGTGAAAATGATACTCTATGTCCTTGTAGACCACAGGTCAAAGAGCTCTGGCATTTCAGAAACCCATGTTTTCAGGAAATGATAAATTTATTATACAACATTTTCTCTAAATGGACCTGTGTATATATGGAAACAATACATGAAAGTGTGACATTTTAAAATGGTGATGACAGGGTAGAATAATTAATAACACCGAGATTATTAGCTATTCATCTTCTGAGATAAAAGCTAAATTTCTTCCTCACGCTATTCACACAAACACAAAATCCAGTTTCATTAAAGAATTAAATGCAAAAATAAAACTATAAAATCATTAGAAAATGCAGCATTATTCACCATAGCCAAGATATGGAAACAACCTAAATGCCCACTGATGGATGAATGGGTAAAGAAAATGCGGTGTATACTTTTAGTGGAACATTATTCAGCCTCTTTTTAAAGGAAATCCTGCCGTATGCAACAATATGGATGAACCTGGAGGACATTATGTTAAATAAGTCGGTCACAGAAGGACAAATAGTGCATGATTCCACTTATGTGAGGCATCTAAAACAGTCAGACTCATAGAAACAGAGTAGAATGGTGGTGTCCAGGGGCTTGGAGGCAGGGGGAAATGTGGAGTTGCTCTTTAATGGGTGTAAAGCTTCCATTGTGCAAGATGATTAAATTCTAGAGATGGTTAAGTTCTAGAGATATATACAACGTTGTGCCTATAGTTAATAATATTGTACACTTAAATAGTTGTTGAGAGGGTAGATCTCATTAAATGTTCTTCAATTAAAAAAAACAGCAAAAACCATTAAAAAACAAAACCATTGAAAGACAATATAGGTGGTAAGTCTTAGGAAACTGGCAAGTCAGACTGAATGAGGCACAAAAATCCAAAGGCATAAAAGGAATATATTGATAAATTTGATGTTGATAATCAACATTTTAAACATTTATGTGGCAAAGGCCAACATAAATAAAACGGGCAAATTAGAAAGTGGGAGAAATATCTGCAGCAGATATCAAAAAATAAATATCAAGAGTATTAAAGGAAAATCTATAATTCAATCATTAGATGAACAACCTAACAGAAAAATGGACAATGGCCACAAGTGGGCAGTTCATTTGTTTTACTGCCCATTTAAAAATCCTTATAGTTGATAACATGCTGTCCTCACTAGTAAACAAGGACATTCATTATAAAACAATGACATACTAATCTGTTAGATTAGGAAAAATTTAGAAGTGTGCTAATGTTAAGTGTAAATGTAGAGAAATAACCTCACACTGCTTTTGGAGGCCAAAGGGCAAGCTTACAAGTTTTTAAACACATACCTATACCCGACGCACCAATTCCCTGCTCAATATCCACTTTGTAGAGACACATGTACACAAGGGTGCATGTATATGAACAGCATTATTTGTAGAAGTAAAATTTGGGGGAAAACCTCAATGCTTATTAATAGGGAAATGGATAAATAACCACATGATATCTAAATCATAAACTAGTATGTCACAGTTAATTTTTAAGTGAAGTAATCTATGTGTAGGCCAACATGGAAAAATCTCCATGTATTATTGGGTTAAAAATGTTGTAGAATTATAAATTCAAATGTATACAGTTTTATACCTTTCACAGTAAAGAAAATGAAACTATTTCTACTGATATATAAGCACAAACATATGTCAATACTCAGAAAAATGTCTGGAAGGATTCACACCGAACTGGTTATGGTGGTTAACTCTAGGCAAGGAAGAGAGATTGGGTATAATAGCCAAGAAGACTTCAGCTATAGATGTAATAGTTGAATTTTTTACAGTGAATGACTTCATATGTTATTCCTATAATTTAAAGAATATTTAAATAAAATGTTATTACTCTGAGTAATTCCACTTGATACCACTTTTCCCTAACAGGAAAGAATTAGAAATGAATCAGATGAGTTCAAAGGTGGAGAATGAGAAAGGCCTGGTGGCTCAGCTTCAGAAGATGCTTAAAGAGCTCCAGGTAATCATTTATCAAATACCTGTGTGCACCTGTAGTTAGATCCATGGGTGATGATTGACACTTCAGTGACAAATGTTCTGCCAAGGTACCCATAGCTCTAGCCAACTATAGATGAGGCAGAAAAGAGCAGTGGTTGAGAAGGTAACCTGGCATTCTATAGATATGTGACTCTGGAGAACATTACTGTTTAAGCTTAGATTTCCTTATCACGAAGATAATAAAAAACAAGTAACTAATTTGTTGAACGTTTGACATAAACTAGGTATTGTGCTAAAACCCTGGACGTCTATATTTTTACTCATTAATCCTCCTGCCAACCTTTGAGCTAAAATTAAATGCAAAAGTACATTTAAGTGGTAAGCTCAATGCCTGACCCATAGTAAGCATTCAATGCTACCAATTTAATTTTTTATGATGATTAGTTTTTGTGATTAGAAGGCAATTATGCTGAAAATCTGTCTTGTAGCTACTTGTAGCCTCAAAACATTATTTGATAATGGGCAGCTATTTATAAGTTTTAGACTAGGCAACTGTTTTATACTATATGACCACATTATAAAGTAATTTAAAGCATGGATACATTTAACTTCTCACATATACTTGCAGATGGATTTTTTTCCTTTGAAGCTAAGTATTTATCTCACTAACTAACTATTATTCAAAATAATTTTGGAACTTTTTTCTGATTATTACCTTCTGAGATATTTTGAGCCAAATTAGACCAGTCTCACTGCTTTATGGGCAAGCTTTCAGACAATATTAATCTCCAAGTGATTGCCTATCATATTCACCAGACCTCTCTTCAAATGATACTTTATCCAAAAAATGTTCAATTTATCCAAAGTACAAATTTTCTTACCCTAATGATTTAAAAAAACTCTCTAAAGGTTATTTCTTTTTTTTAATATCTGAAACATTTATATTAACATATTTCCATGCAAATAACCCAAAGAAAGTTTAGTATTAGTTGTTTTTTGTTTGTTTTTTTTTATACTGCAGGTTCTTATTAGTCATCAGTTTTATACACATCAGTGTATACATGTCAATCCCAATCGCCCAATTCATCACACCACCATCCCCACCGCCCTGTGGCTTTCTCCCCTTGGTGTCCGTACATTTGTTCTCTACACCTGTGTCTCAACTTCTGCCCTGCAAACTGGTTCATCTGTACCATTTTTCTAGGTTCCACGTACATGCATTAATATACGATATTTGTTTTTCTCTTTCTGACTTACTTCACTCTGTATGACAGTCTTTAGATCCATCCACATCTCAACAAATGACTCAATTTCATTCCTTTTTATGGCTGAGTAATATTCTATTGTATATATGTACCACAACTTCTTTATCCATTTGTCTGTTGATGGGCATTTAGGTTGCTTCCATGACCTGACTATTGTAAATAGTGCTGCAATGAACATTGGGGTGCATGTGTCTTTTTGAAGTATGTTTTTCTCAGGGTATATGCCCAGCAGTGGGATTGCTGGGTCATATGGTAGTTCTATTTTTAGTTTTTTAAGGAACCTACATACTGTTCTCCATAGTGGCTTTATCAATTTACATTCCCACCAACAGTGCAAGAGGGTTCCCTTTTCTCCACACCATCTCCAGCATTTGTTGTTTGTAGATTTTCTGATGATGCCCATTCTAACTGGTGTGAGGTGATACCTCATTGTAGTTTTGATTTGCATTTCTCTGATAATTAGTGATGTTGAGCAGCTTTTCATGTGCTTCTTGGCCATCTGTATGTCTTCTTTGGAGAAATGTCTGTTTAGGTCTTCTGCCCATTTTTGGATTGGGTTGTTTGTTTCTTTAATATTGAGCTGCATGAGCTGTTTCTGTATTTTGGAGATTAATTCTCTGTCTGATGACTCATTTGCAAATATTTTCTCCCATTCTGAGGGTTGTCTTTTTGTCTTGTTTATGGTTTCCTTTGCTATGCAAAAGCTTTTAAGTGTCATTAGGTCCCACCTGTTTATTTTTGTGTTTATGTCCATTACTCTAGGAGGTGGATCAAAAACGATCTTGCTGTGATTTATGTCAAAGAGTGTTCTGCCTATGTTCTCCTCCAATAGTTTTATAGTGTCCGGTCTTACCTTTAGGTCTCAAATCCATTCTGAGTTTATTTTTGTGTATGGTGTTAGGGAGTGTTCTAATTTCATTCTTTTACATGTAGCTGTCCAGTTTTCCCAGCACCACTTATTGAAGAGAGTGTCTTTTCTCCATTGTATATCTTTGCCTCCTTTTTCATAGATTAGTTGACCATAGGTGTGTGGGTTTATCTCTGGGCTTTCTATCTTGTTCCATTGACCTATGTTTCTGCTTTTGTGCCAGTACCATATTGTCTTGATTACTGTAGCACTAAAGGTTATTACTAAAGAAATATTTCAGAAATGTTTGGTTCAGTGACACTATTGTTATAAATAAAGGTATTGGATCCCAAGATAACTAATTGGAAGGGGATCATGATTACCTGGATGTGGAAATCATACATTTTTTGGCACCTTCTTTGTCATAACTCATCTACAGATTAGATAGCCTTATTTATTGGGTTGGTCTAGAAATTAGCTTCCTCTCAGCAATCATACTCTTATTTAATGAAATTTTTAATATTCTAAAATAGAAGTTATCCTTTTTTCCCTATACTCTAACCTATGCCTAATTATTTAAGGTGATGTTAATGACCATCCTTGGTTTTACTGTACTGTCCCACAATGATGCTATCAAGATTTGTAGAGCTCTTTGCCGTTACACTGAAAGACTTTTGGGCTCTGAGAGTTCTTATCACTTCTTTTCTTTGTCTTATAATTCTGCTTCTAATGATATGAGGTTACTATTTAATTTAGTATTTGCATTCCTCCACCAAATTAAAATTATTTGTTATTTCAATTTTCCTTCTACCTTAAATCACCTACAGACTAAGAAACCCAAGTAACCAGGTTTGTCAGAATTGTGTGTAAAATTAAATTGATGCTTATGAGTTAGCTGCTTGAACTCAGAGGTATTTAGTCTATTAATCAGATTTTTGCCCAAGTTTCCAATAGTTGAGGTTGTCAGGTAAGCAAATTCCAGATAAATGAGGTATTGTATATAACATTCATCATGTTATTTTTTTATAAGCTCTCTTTAAAATGATTCCTTGTTATATGAAAAATATTTTCTATTCCTTTGGAAAGTGTTCTTTATTAAAATTTTCTCTTCATGTATATAGTGTAATGAGGTTGCTTATCACCAAGGCCTGGGAAATTGTGTTAGTTGTGAGAAATTAAAAAAAAAATACAGTAGAGCTCTTGAATATAAAATATGCTACAAGTGCTTAGTAAAATCAAAATTATTTATTGCTACAGACTCAGATACAGGTTTTGAAAGACAAACTGGAAGCTGAAAGGACAATTCGAGCCAAGGTAGAAAGGGAGAGAACTGACCTCACCCGAGAGCTGGAAGACCTGAATGAGAGACTGGAGGAGACAGGAGGGGCCAGTTTGGCTCAGCTGGGAATAACTAAGAAACAAGAAACAAAAGTCCAGAAGCTCTGCTGATACATGGAAGGGTCCACACTGCACTTTGAGGCAACCTCTGCCTCTTTGAAGAAGAGGCATGGAGACAGCCTGGCTGAGCTGGAGAGCCAGGTAGAAAATCTACAACAGGTCAAGTAGACACTGGAAAAAGACAAGAGTGACCTGCAGTTCAAAGTGAATGATGTCCTGACCCATGTTGAGCAGATGACCAGAGCTAAGGTAAGGAACATTGCCAAGCCCTCCTTGAGGATTTAGAACATGGAAGTAGGCAGAGGAGGGGAAGGAAAAGAAAGCTAAAGCAAATTGATGATGCAAAGTATTTGCTAGTGGAGGCTAGAGATCTTCAGATCAGGTCTAATCTCAGTGATTGTTAAAGTCACATGACCATCCCCTGAAGGTAGCCTGACAGTGGCTTCTGGTTTCATTGGAATTCCAGTCCATATTCCTTGTGGGTCTCTCTAATGATGACGTAGTAAGTAGGCTGGACAAGTGAAATCATTAGCTCATGAGTGGTGCTTCTCTCTTGAAGGATGGCTTTGAGTTGGAAGCACTCCATGGCGGGGCTCAGGTACTTCGAGTCCTTCTGAACAAATGGCAGCACAAATAGCTTTGCGGGGAGGAGATAACTTTTTCTCCTTCATGTCCTCTGGCATCTCTTTAATGAGCCAACACTAGGAGAAACTTTATCACATGTTCTTTCTTCACTGAGCCCATTAATCTCTACACTGCCAGCTCTCATCTCGAATGACTAGTATCAGATCACAGGTAAGAGCTGCCTTACCTTCTGGCAGTTGAGAGGAGACTTGCTTGAGGTCACACAGAGCAAGTAGCTGGTGCCAAATTGTCCTTGTGAGCAGAATTTGTAGTCATCCGGGAAAGACGAACCAACAATAAAGCTTGATCTTTATGGACAGTGGCCAGAAAAATGTAGAATTTCTTCAGATACTGAGTGACTCCTGAAACATTTAGCATTAATTTCCTTTAAAGACCATGTTGAGTAGAAACACAACTACCCTGCTTTTCCTTCTCTTTCTTTCTTTCCACTGTCCCTGCCAACCGACCTCCAATTATCTTAAAATATAAATCTAGTGAGGACTTAGGATCTCTCTTCCTCCATCTCTCCTGTATTCTGCATTTTGTATCGATTCTGTCCTCAACTCAACAATGAAAATATTCTCACTTCTTGCCCTTGTAGGCTTCATCTTCTTTTGTCAGCCCAAGTGAGCCCTGGAAGACCTCACTCTCATCATACTCTTTACCTCTCATTCATCCTCAGGAACTCTTCTGTTTCTGTACATTTTAGTAGGAAGTCATAAAATCATAAAACTGTTGATAGGTTCACCGTAAATCCATACTAATTAGGTGTGCATTTTATGCTTTCCAACTTCCTGTAGAATTTCATTGCTGCTCAAAAGTTCTTTGTTCTTCTAACTCACTGTGTTTTATTTTAGAAGAGAAACAGACCTCTAACCCTGCCTTTCTGAATCCTTCCTTTTAATAAATGTTAACATCTTACTGATAAGATTAAGACTATTAATTATAACTTCTCTCTTCACCTTATAAGTTATTCACTCATCCATTTATTTCCTTCTTGTTCCAAAGAATAAAATATTCTTCCACATGGGCATTATTCACCCACTGCAAAAAACAAAAGACATTTCCATACTAAGAATGGTATTTTGAGAAAAAAGGAAAATCTGTCCATATCTGTCTTAATCTGACTCCTTGACCAAAAAGTAATGTTCTATTTATTTATTGATATGTAACAAATCACTCCAAAACCTTAGAGTTAAAACAATAATTTATTATTCTCTCTCTTGGTTCTGGGGGTTGACAGGCTTATTGCAGATGGCGGTTGAGACTGGAATCATCAGAAGGTTTACTCATTTGCGTGTCTGGCTCCTGGGCTGGGATAGCTAGACAGTTGGGGGCTGGTTGGAAATCTCTCTTTTTGTGTGACCTCTCCATGTAGCTAACTTGGGTTTCCTCATAGCATGGCGGCCATAGGGGAGTTGGACTTCTAACATGGCAATTCAGGGCACTAAAAGCAAATATTCCAAGAGACCAAAGGTGCAAAAACTCTTGTGAGGAAGGCTTACAATACAGTGGAGTGATTCTGTGTGACACCCAACAGTGATGAGTCACAGGGGTAAGGTCTACACATGGCTGCGAACACTAGAGACTGTGGCTCCCTGGGGAGCCATCTTGTGGTAGACTAGTTCCCACAAGTAGGTGTATACCTCACTACCTCCTACTCCTTTAACCCCTGCAATTTCTTTTATTTCCTCTGATTATCTTTAAAGTATTTTCTTTTTTAAAAAACATCTTTATTGGAGTGTAATTGATTTACAATGGTGTGTTAGTTTCTGCTTTATAACAAAGTGAATCAATTATACATATACATATATCCCCATATCTCCTCCCTCTTGCATCTCCCTCCCAGCCTCCCTATCCTACCCCTCTAGGTTGTCACAAAGCACCAAGCTTTGTGACTAGCTATCTGTTTTACATTTGGTAGGACATATAGTCTATGCCACTCTCTCACTTCATCCCAGCTTACCCCTCCCCCTCCCCATGTCCTCAAGTCCATTCTCCACGTCTGCATCTTTATATTCCTGACCTGCTCCTAGGTTCTTCAGAACAATTTATATATTTATTTAGATTCCATATATATGTGTTAGCATACACTATTTATTTTTCTCCTTCTGACTTACTTCACTCTGTATGACAGTCTCTAGGTCCATCCACCTCACTACAAATAACTCAATTTCGTTTCTTTTTATGGCTGAGTAATATTCCATTTTATATATGTGCCACATATCCTTTATCAATTCATCTGTCAGTGGACACTTAGTTTGCTTCCATGTCCTGGCTATTGTAAATAGAGCTGCAATGAACGTTGTGGTACATGACTCTTTTTGAATTATGGTTTTTCAGGGTATACACCCAGTAGTGAGATTTCTGGGTCATACGGTAGTTCTATTTTTAGTTTTTTAAGGAACCTCCATACTGTTCTCCATAGTGGCTGTATCAATTTACATTCCCACCTACAGTGCAAGAAGGTTCCCTTTTCTCCACACCCTCTCTAGCTTTTATTGTTTGTAGATTTTTAAATTATGGCCATTCAGACCAGTGTGAGGTGATACTTCATTGTAGTTTTGATTTGCATTCTCTAATGATTAGTGATGTTGAGCATCCTTTTATGTGTTTCTTGGCAATCTGTATATCTTTTTGCAGAAATGTCTATTTAGCTTTTTTGCCTAGTTTTGGATTAAGTTCTTTGTTTTTTTGATATTGAGTTGCATGAGCTGCTTGTATATTTTGGAGATTAATCCTTTGTCAGTTGCTTCATTTGCAAATATTTTGTCCCATTATTAGGGTGGTCTTTTTGTCTTGTTATGGTTTCCTTTGCTGTGCAAAAGCTTTTGAGTTTCATTAGGTCCCATTTGTTTATTTTTGTTTTTATTTCCATTTCTCTAGGAGATGGGTCAAAAAGGATATTGCTGTGATTTATGTTATAGAGTGTTCTGCCTCTGTTTTCCTCTAAGAGTTTTTATAGTGTCTGGCCTTACATTTAGGTCTTCATTTTGAGTTTATTTTTGTATATGGTATTAGGGAGTGTTCTAATTTCATTCTTTTACATGTAGCTGTCCAGTTTTCCCAGCACCACTTATTGAAGAGACTGTCTTTTCTCCATTGTGTATTCTTGCCTCCTTTATCAAAAATAAGGTGACCATATGTGCATGGGTTTATCTCTGGTCTTTCTATCCTGTTCCATTGATCTATATTTCCATTTCTGTGCCAGTACTATACTGTCTTGATTACTGTAGCTTTGTAGTAAAGTCTGAAATCAGGGAGTCTATTCCTCCAGCTCCGGTTTTCTTTCTAATGATCGCTTTGGCTATTCGGGGTCTTTTGTGTTTCCATGCAAGCTGTGAAATTTTTTGTTCTAATTCTGTGAAAAATTTCATTGGTACTTTGATAGGGATTGCATTGAATCTGTAGATTGCTTTGGGTAGTATATCATTTTCACAATGTTGATTCTTCCAATCCAAGAACATGGTATATCTCTCCATCTGTTTGTATCATCTTTCATTTCTTTCATCAGTGTCTTATAGTTTTCTGCATACAGATCTTTTGTCTCCTTAGGTAGGTTTATTCCTTGGTATTTAATCTTTTTGTTGCAGTGGTAAATGGGAGTGATTCCTTAATTTCTCTTTCAGATTTTTCATCATTAGTGTATAGAAATGCAAGAATTTCTGTGCATTAATTTTGTATCCTGCTACGTTAGCAAATTCACTGATTAGCTCTAGTAGTTTTGTCGTGACATCTTTAGGATTCTCTATGTATAGTATTATTTCGTCTGCAAATAGTGACAGCTTTACTACTTCTTTTCCAATTTGGATTCCTTTTATTTCTTTTTCTTCTCTGATTGCTGTGGCTTAAGCTTTCAAAACTATGTTGAATAATAGTGGTGAGAGTGGACAACCTTTTCTTGTTCCTGATCTTAGAGGAAATGGTTTCAGTTTTTCACCATTGAGAGTGATGTTGCCTGTGGGTTGGTCATATATGGCCTTTATTATGTTGAGGTAAATTCCCTCTATGCCTACTTTCTGGAGGGTTTTTTTCATAAATCAGTGTTGAATTTTTTTGAAAGCTTTCTCTGCATCTATTGAGATTATCATATGGTTTTTATCCTTCAATTTGTTAATATGGTGTATCCCATTGATTGATTTGTGTATATTGAAGAATCCTTGCATTCCCAGAATAAACCCCTCTTGATTGTGGTGTATGATCCTTTTAATGCACTGTTGGATTCTGTTTGCTAGTATTTTGTTGAGGATTTTTGCATCTATGTTCATCAGTGATATTGGCCTGTAGTTTTCTATTTTTGTGACATCTTTGTCTGGTTTGGTATCAGGGTGATGGTGGCCTCATAGAATGAGTTTGGGAGTGTTCCTCCCTCTGCTATCTTTTGGAAGAGTTTGAGAAGGATAGGTGTTAGCTCTTCTCTAAATGTTTGATAGAATTCACCTGTGAAGCCATTTGGTCCTGGGCTTTTGTTTGTTGGAAGATTTTTAATCACAGTCTCAATTTTAGTCCTTGTGATTGGTCTGTTTATATTTTCTATTTCTTCCTAGTTCAGCCTTGGAAGATTGTGCTTTCCTAAGAATTTATCCATTTCTTCCAGGTTGTCCATTTTGTTGGTATATAGATGCTTGTACTAATTTCTCATGATTCTTTGTATTTCTTCAGTGTCAGTTGTTACTTCTCCTTTTTCATTTCTAATCCTATTGATTTGAGTCTTCTCCCTGTTTTTCTTGGTGAGTCTGGCTAATGGTTTACCAATTTTGTTTATCTTCTCAAAGAACCAGCTTTTAGTTTTATTGATCTTTGCTATCATTTCCTTCATTTCTTTTTCATTTCTTTCTGACCTGAACTTTATGATTTCCTTCCTTCTGCCAACTTTGGGGTTTTTTGGTTCCTTTTTCTCTAATTTCTTTAGGTGTAATGTTAGGTTGTTTATTTGAGATGTTTCTTGTTTCCTGAGGTAGGATTGTATTGCTATAAACTTCTCTCTTAGAACTGCTTTTGCTGCATCCCATAGGTTTTGGGTCGTCATGTTTTCATTGTCATTTGTTTCTAGGTACTTTTTGATTTCCTCTTTGATTTCTTCAGTGATCTCTTGGTTATTAAGTAGTGTATTGTTTAGCCTCCTTGTGTTTGTAATTTTTACATATTTTTTCCTGTAATTGATATCTAGTCTCATAGCATTATGGTCAGAAAAGATACTTGATGCGATTTCAGTTTTCTTAAATTTACCAAGGCTTGGTTTGTGACCCAAGATATGATCTACGCTGGAGAATGTTCCATGAGCACTTGAGAAGAAAGTGCATTCTGTTGTTTTGGATGGAATGTCCTTTAACTGTCAATTACATCCATCTTGTTTAATGTATCATTTCAAGCTTGTGTTTCCTTATTTATTTTCATTTTGGATGATTTGGCCATTGGTGGAAGTGGGGTGTTGAAGTCCCCTATTACGATTGTGTTACTGTCAATTTCCCCTTTTATGGCTGTTAGCATTTGCCTTATGTATTGAGATGCTCCTATGTTGGGTGAATAAATATTTACAATTGTTTATCTTCTTCTTGGATTGATCCATTGATTATTATGTAGTGTCCTTCTTTGTCTCTTACAATAGTCTTTGTTTTAAAGTCTATTTTGTCTGATATGAGAATTGCTACTCCAGTTTATTTTGATTTCCATTTGCATGGAATATCTTTTTCCATCCCCTGAGTTTTAGTCTGTATGTGTCCATAGGTCTGAAGTGGGTCTCTTGTAGACAGCATGTATATGGGCCTTGTTTTTGTATCCATTCTGCCAGTGTGTGTCTTTTGGTTGGGGCATTTAATCCATTTACATTTAAGGTAATTATTGATATGTATTTTCCTATTACCATCTTCTTATTTATTTTGGTTTTGTTTTTGTAGGTCTTTTTCTTCTCTTGTGTTTCCCCACCTAGAGAAGTTCCCTTAGCATTTGTTTTAAAGCTGGTTTGGTGGTGCTGAATTCTCTTAACTTTCCTTTGTCTGTAAAGGTTTTAATTTCTCTGTCAAATCTGAATGAGATCCTTGCTGGGTAGAATAATCTTTGTTGTAGTTTTTTCCCTTTCATCACTTTAAATATGTCTTGCCACTCCCTTCTGGCTTGCAGAGTTTGTGCTGAAAGATCAGCTGTTAACCTTATGGGGATTCCCTTGTATGTTATTTGTGTTTTTCCCTTGCTGCTTTTAATATTTTTTCTTTGTATTTAATTTTTGATAGTTTGATTAATATGTGTCTTGGCATGTTTCTCCTTGGATTTATCCTGTATAGGACTCTCTGTGCTTCCTGGACTTGATTGAGTATTTCCTTTACCATATTAGGGACGTTTTCAACTATAATCTCTTCAAATATTTTCTCAGTCCCTTTCTTTTTCTCTTTTTCTGGGACCCCTATACTTCAAATGTTGGTGCTTTTAATGTCGTCCCAGAGGTCTCTAAGACTGTCCTCAATTCTTTTCATTCTTTTTTCTTTATTCTGCTCTGCAGTAGTTATTTCCACTATTTTATCTTCCAGGTCACTTATCCATTCTTCTGCCTCAGTTATTCTGCTATTGATTCCTTCTAGAGAATTTTTAAGTTCCTTTATTGTGTTGTTCATCATTGTTTGCTCTTTAGTTCTTCTAGGTCCTTGTTAAATCTTTCATTCTCTCTGTCCATTCTATTTCCAAGATTTTTGATCATCTTTACTATGACTACTCTGAATTCTTTTTCAGGTAGACTGCCTATTTCCTCTTCATTTGTTAGGTCTGGTGGTTTTTACCTTGCTCCTTCATCTGCTGTGTGTTTCTCTGTCTTCTCATTTTGCTTAACTTACTGTGTTTGGGATCTACTTTTCACAGGCTGCAGGTTTGTAGTTCCCGTTGTTTTTGGTGTCTGCCCCCAGTGGGTAAGGTTGATTCAGTGGGTTGTGTAGGCTTCCTGGTGGAGGGGACTGGTGCCTGTGTTCTGGTAGATGAGGCTGGGTCTTGTCTTTCTGGTGTGCAGGACCACGTCTGGTGGTGTGTTTTGGAGTTTCTGTGACCTTATTATGATTTTAGGCAGCCTGTCTGCTAATGGGTGGGGTTGTGTTCCTGTCTTGCTAGTTGTTTGGCATAGGGTATCCAGCACTGTAGCTTGCTGATTGTTGAGTGGAGCTAGGTCTTAGCGTTGAGGTGGAGGTCTCTGGGAGAGCTTTTGCTGTTTGGTATTTCGTGGAGCCAGGAGGTCTCTGGTGGACCAATGTCCTGAACTCAGCTCTCCCATCTCAGAGGCACAGGCCTGGCACTCGGCCAGAGCACGAGGACCCTGTCAGCCACATGGCTCAGAGGAAAAGGGGAAAAAAAAAAAGAAAGAAAGAAAAAATATAAATAAAAAGAATTACAGTTATTAAAATAAAACCTTAAAAAAGTATTAAAAATAAAAAAATTAAAGTTTAAAAAAAAAAGAAAGAAGAGAGCAAGAAAACCAAAAAACAAATCCACCAATGATAACAAGTGCTAAAAACTTTATTAGAAGAAAAAAAAAAAAAAGACTGAACTCTAGGACAAATGTTAAAAGCAAAGCTATACAGACAAAATCCCACAAGGAAGCATACAGATACACACTCACAAAAAGAGAAAAAGGAAAAAATATATATATCTATATATTTTTTAAAAAGAGAGCAACCAAATCAATAAACAAATCTACCAATTATAATAAATTCTAAATACTAAACTAAGATAAACATAAAACCAGAAACCAGTCAGTGGCATACAGCAAACCCCAAGTTTACAGTTGCTCCCAAAGTCCACCGCCTCAATTTTGGGATGATTCGTTGTCTATTCAGGTATTCCACAGATGCAGGGTACATCAAGTTGATTGTGGAGATTTAATCCTCTGCTCCTGAGGCTGCTGGGAGAGATTTCCCTTTCTCTTCTTTGTTTGCACAGCTTCTGGGGTTCAGCTTTGGATTGGCCCCGCCTCTGCATGTAGGTTTGCCTGAGGGCGTCTGTTCCCAGCCCAGACCGGACGGGGTTAAAGGAGCCGTTGATTCGGGGTCTCTGGCTCACTCAGGCCAGGGGGAGGGAGGGGTATGGATGCAGGGCGAGCCTGCGGCGGCAGAGGCCAGCGTGACATTGCACCAGCCTGAGGTGCGCCGTGCGTTTTCCCGGGGAAGTTGTCCCCGGATCACGGGACCCTGGCAGTGGCGGGCTGCACAGGCTCCTGGGAGGGGAGGTGTGGAGAGTGACCTGTGCTTGCACACAGGCTTCTTAGTGGCGGCAGCAGCAGCCTTAGAGTCTCATGCCTGTCTCTGGGGTCCGCGCTGATAGCCGCCACTCGCTCCCATCTCTAGAGCTCCTTAAAGTGGAGCTCCTAATCCCTTCTCCTCGCGCACCAGTAAACCAAGAGGGATGAAAAAGTCTCTTGCCTCTTTGCCATCTCCAGACTTTTTCCCGGACACACTCCCGTGTGGCGAGTATTGCCCTCTGAGGAAGGAGCCATTAAGACCCTCATAAGCCTCAGGGCCCGATTGTACTCTCCTTGGTATGCATCCTGGACTTTATGGTATGAACGTAAAAAAGGAGATGGCCCTTGGCCAAATCGCTCCAGGGACCTGCTCAGTTACTGGGAGTCCCTGGTTGTTCCCTAAAGCTAGGAAAAGCAACCCTGGAGGGGAAATTGGTGCCTTTGAGGGAGAAGCCGAGAAGCCAATCAACCAGCTGATGCCGATAAGGCGTGACTAAGCCGAGAAGCCAATCAACCAGCTGATGCCGATAAGGCATGACTAAGCAAATTCCCTGCTATAGGGGTATACAGATGGCTATGCTTTGTTATTAAACTTGCCTTGCAACCATCAGTTGCTTGTGCCCTTCTGATCCCATACCTTGGTGCGTTCAGTTCCCTACCCCCTCTTGTCGATTGTTGCTGCACTTTGAGGACCCGCCGCGGCTGGCGGCACTCCCGGCTAGCTGTGGTGCACTAGCCCTCTTCAGGCTGTGTTCACGAAGCCAACCCCGGTCCTTTCCCAGGGATCTGACCTCCGCAGCCCGAGCCTCAGCTCCCAGCCCCCGCCCACCCCAGCGGTTGAGCAGACAAGCCTCTCGGGCTGGTGAGTGCTGGTCGGCAGCGATCCTCTGTGCGGGAATCTCTCCACTTTGCCCTCCGCACCCCTGTTGCTGCGCTCTCCTCCGTGGCTCCGAAGCTTCCCCGCTCCCCCACCCGCAGCCTCCACCCACGAAGGGGCTTCCTAGTGTGCGGAAACCTTTCCTCCCACACAGCTCCCTCCACTGGTGCAGGTCCCGTCCCTATTCTTTTGTCTCTGCTTTTTCTTTTTTCTTTTGCCCTACCCAGGTACGTGGGGAGTTTCTCTCCTTTTGGGAAGTCTGAGGTCTTCTGCCAGCGTTTGGTGGGTGTTCTGTAGGGGTTGTTCCACATGTAGATGTGTTTTTCTGATGTATTTGTGGGGAGGAAGGTGATCTTCACATCTTACTCCTCCACCATCCTGAAGGTCTCTCTTAAAAGTATTTTCTTAATTGGTTCTTTCAAAATTCAGTGATGTCTCCTTTTCCTCAAATTAGCATGTCGAAAACCAAACTTATCCCCTTCTCCTGAAGCTGACATATTTCCTGTGGACATTTTTGTTACCAGCAGCACCCTGTTTCTTCCGTCACCCAGACACTAAGCCTAGAATTGATTATTTGTTTCCTCTCTGTTCTTGGCTTTCCAATCAATTATTACAGCAGGTCAATCTTGCACTGTCTTGCAATTTTTCATTCCTATTCCCTCTCACATGTATGACTTTCATTATCTTTTAACTGGACTATTGCAGTGGTTTTCTAAATTATCTTTTTTTTGCTTTTAGGCTTTTTTCCCAATCTATTTTAAATAATATCTATATGCATATTTTGAGAGATGGCTTTATTGAATCATGTCCCTGCTTCAAAGTGAACTCCAAACTTGTGCCCTTCATGGGACCCTGTGGCTTGTGATCTGACTCCACTTGCCCTAGTTTAGATTCTGGTACTTTGTTTCCTGGACCCTCTATTTCAGCCAAATATCCACTTTCCCACCAATATGCCTTTTCTAACTGAACTGTCTCCGTGGAATGCTCAAGTTCAACTTTTCTTATTAAAATTTTATCTGTTTCTTAATTCTTGTAGCACTTTTGGTGTCCCCCTTTACTGCTGCATTGTATGGTCTTTTCCCTTTGCTTCAATAGAAGACATCTCTAAGGCAGAAGCTAGGTCTTATTTTACTCATGTTTACTCTATGCTTTCCATAATCTGTACACTCAGTTACTAGCATTAATCTGTAACATATGCCTCTTGGGAATTCTGTGGCTCATAGGTTTAACAATTTGTCCGGGGTCACAAAAATTATGTGGCAGAGCTGGGCCTCAGCTCCAAATCCTGTGTATATCTGTGGGTGACTGCATTCTGCCTTACGTATTTGTTGGTGGGATAAAGTGATTCTGTTCACCCTCATAGGCATATACATTATGCTGAACTTTATCTTGAATTGTTTACTTCATCTTTTCTTGACTTATAATGCCAGAAATGCCAATACCCAGTGATACAGTGGAAACTGAAGTATTTTTGAATGTATATTAGGCTGACAGAGAGGCCCAGGGCAATTTAGAAGTTATAGGCAATCTCACAATTATCTTGATTATTTTGAATTCCCATTGGTTCCTGAATTTCTAGGAGGCAGCATTTTTATGCATCATTTTAAGAGCCAGCGTTAGGGTGAGTGTGCATTATTTCATTAACTTTTTCCTTCTTGGTATCAAAATTTAGTGTCTATGTTTAGACTTAAACTTGAAGTTCTTTTGAAGGTACCACCCCTTTGAATGTTATACCCCTCCACAGGCCACCTTTAGATGAACAATCTCATTGTCTTTTGCAGATCTTGCTTATGAAAATACTTTTTCAATTGAAAACGCTATACCAGTGTAAACAATGCCCATGGATAACTACCATTTGAAGTGGTGCCTTTCCTGTGTGCCCAGTGGCTGCCTACTCTGCAGATGTGCACAGCTGGCTTCTCTTGAAAACTGGGGATTCTCTGGCTCCTTTGCTTGCCATATCCACAACACTGACTAAGTTGTCTTACAGAGATCTGTATTCTTTTACCTTCAGCAAACAGGTGTGTAGCAGAGCACACTCAGGACCACAAGCAGAATTGGCATTTTTCCCATCTGGCTGTGTTCCTCTTGGCCCCAGTTCATGGGTCATTTATTATTGGAGAGAACGTATAATAAAGACGGTTCACAGAGTCATCATATTTTTATCCAGTTTCTTCTGGGACCCAGGATTCGTGACAATTTGAGCCAACTAGGACATTAAGTCAATTAATCCTTAACATTTCCCTTGTTGTTATGTCATACAGTGAATGCTTAGGAATCTAGTATCTAGTGCCTGACTTTTTTTTTTTTTTTTTTGCATCTGCACAGGCAATTATCAGTTCAAATCCTAAACCCAATGCATACTAGCTGTGTGAAATGGGGCAAGGTATTTAGCCTCTCTAACTCTGTTTTCTCATTTATAAAACAGAGGCAATCTGAGTTCTTGAGGAGTATTGTGAGGAAAACAGCAAGTGTGCCAACTTTGACTATCAAATTACTTTCAGAAGTGGGAGCAAACATATTCAACATTTGAAATATTAAAAATTGCAGACTATCTAAAAATTGTTACCTGTGTCACTACTATAGCTTCTAGTAGCAAGTGGAGAATGTGGGTAATTGAGTGTGGCTGGCATTTGCCATCAGTGCTCTAAACTACATGATGCTGATGGCATTGTAGAGAGAGCTAATCATTGAATCTTTACCAGATCTGGTTTCATAACTACCACCAAGCGTGGGTGTGCTATGGAACATCTGAGAATAGAACTATTCCTTGTCAGCCTCCAAATGGGCAGGCACCTGATTTGCCTCTTCCCTTGTTTGCTAATCAGTGGATAATATCCCAAGTCAGTTAAAAAAAAAAAAACAAAACAAATTTGGGGGTTGGGGTTTATAAGGAAAGCTTGAAGGTGACTTCTAAGTAAACTGGGGCGGGTATGTTGGCCAACCTCTCACTAAGGTCTGCAGTAATTTGAGTGTCCTAGACATTTATTAAGTGCCTATTTTGTGTCAAGGACTACATGTGGCCTTGGGAATATAAGATGTAATCTAGGAGTCTTTCATAAAGAGTTTAAACTAGTCATTAGGGTAAGCTTAAAGAGAACAATCTTCAACAGAGCATAGGCTCCAGCAGAAGAGCTCCAATATTTGCTGATTCAGAAGTTTCCCAGAGGACCAAACCTGGTGTCATCTTTGAAATGTTTTTGGTCCTTGGCCATTGCTATATCATAAAAGTTAGTTTAACATTGAAACTGTTAGACTCACTACCAGATTTCACAGTTTTCCCTATTTTCTTGGGATGCCATTGGTGTGATCCTTTCTTTGTTGTTGTTGTCCCTCCCCCTTCTTCCCCTCCCTCCCTCCTCCTCTTCCTTCTTTTTCCAGAGTACTATTTCTTTATAGAGACGAAAGTCTCATGGGGCTGTTTTATGAATTGTGATTTAAAACATGTAAAGAACAAAACACAAAAACAGCTATGTGAAATCTACAGAACTGTGGTTCTATAGTACCACCAGTGTCATTTTATGACTTCTGACCATATTAATAATGAGAATGCAAATTATAGCTAAGTAAAGAGGATAGTACCATCTTATACTTGGCAGCCCTTCTTCCTGAAAATATTGGGTTTCATAGTCATTGGCATTAGTTTCCAGAGTGTGGCAAGAGTCTGATGATTAGATTGGTTACTTAAACCAGGTAGAGGTGAAAAGGCCACATGGCCTATCCATTTCTTCAAACATGAACAACCAATTCTGAGAAGTTAGAGTTTAGGATTGAAACGTTAACTCAACAGGGTAATCCGGAGCCTGCAGCCTTAGTGATAGGGAGGGGTCCAGTTGTTTTGACAGTTTAAATTTCTGTTATTGTGCTACCGCAGCTCAGATCCATCTGCTTTTTCCTATCCTTCTTGGTCAGCCCTTTGGATTTCCTTCCTTCCTCCTCCATCTCTTCCCATCTTTCCTTTCCCTTCCCTCTGAGCCTACCCCTTTGTTAACTGAGCTCCTAATATGTGCTAGACACGATTCAAGGCACTGGGGGCATAATCTGTGAATAGATGGAATCTCTACCCTCATGAAACATATTCTAGCAGGAAAGAAAGATGGTTAAATATATAATACGATGTCGGGAAGTGAATATGTACTTCATCACTGACACGTTTTCTTCTTCAGAAAAGCAATGAATTCTAGAGAGGGTCCCCAACACCCAAAGAGTCATTTCTCCATTAATACCTATAATCTGAAAAGTTTGGGCCTCTGGAGGGCCCAGACCCTGAGTGTATTGTGCTTTCCTAAATTAGAAGACATGGTTTCCCAATGCTGACTGTGGCTTTCAGGGCAGAGGAGAGCACAAGGGTCCCAGGAACCACCCCTCCCCTCCTTCCTTATGCAGCTAATTCAGCATGGCCTCTATAAAACATGTCCAATCTTTCCTTCTCAACTCGTAGGGTAATGCTGAGAAGCTCTGTAGTCTGTATGAGGAGCACTTGAATGAAGCAAATGCAAAACTAGATGAAGTGACTCAGTTGGCAAATGATCTGATAGCACAGAAAACAATGCTACAGAGTGAAAATGGTAAGTAAACTTTCAGTGCTGCTTCACTTATGAGTCTCAATCCCGCAGACTGGTAGAGAGACCACTGAAATGGTGAAACAGTTATTGAGCCTGAGTGGGCACTTAAAAATTCTAGGGGACAGATGAGGCCCTTGATGTTACCTTGTCCACAGACATGCTCTTGTCTGGGAAGGATCACCTCTGTACCACCTTGGGAGTCCCCACCCAGGTCTCTTCCATGAAGGGGAAATGCAATTTGCAGTTGACTGGAGCAACTTTCAAGATCAAAGGATGGTAGGGGCTGTCCACACAGTCTACAGACATGCCTCTTTATCACATCTACCTCATTGAAATAGGCATTTTTCCTAATTTTCAGTAATGAGCCCACACCTCTTTTTTTATATTTAAATTTATTTTTTTAATTGAAGTATAGGTAATTTACAATGTTGTGTTGCTTTCAAGTATACAGCAAAGTGATTCAGTTATACATATGTATGTATTCTTTTTCAGATTCTTTTGTATGGTAGGTTATTACAAAATACTGATTATAGCTCCCTGTGCTATACAGTAGGTCCTTGTTGTTTACCTATTTTATATATAGTAGTGTGTGTATGTTAATCCCAAACTCCTAATTTATGTCTCTCGCCCATCCCTGCTATCCCCTTTGGTAACCATAAGTTTGTTTTCTATGTCTGTGAGTTTACTATTTGTTTTGTAAATAAGTTCATTTGTATCATTTTTTTAAATTCCACATATAAGTGATATCATATATTTGTCTTTCTCTTTCTGACTTATTTCACTTAATGTGATAATCTCTAGGTCCATCCATATTGCTGCAAATGGCATTATTTCATTCTTTTTATGGCTGAGTAATATTCCAGTGTGTGTGTGTGTGTGTGTGTGTGTGTGTGTGTGTGTGTATGTATACACACACACACACACACACACACATATATATATATATATATATATATACACATATCACAGCTTCTTTACCCATTCATTTGTGGATCGACATTTAGGCTGTTTCCATGTCTTGGCTATTGTAAATAGTGCTTCTATGAACATTGGTTTTCTCTAGATATATGGTGGCCAGGAGTGGGATTGCTGGATCATATGGTAATTCTTTTTTTAGTTTTTCAGACACCTCCATACTGTTCTCCATAGTGGCTGCACCAGTTCACATTCCCACTAACAGTGTAGGAGGGTTCCTTTTTCTCCATGCCCTCTCCAGCATTAATTTTTTGTCGACTTTTTGATGATGACAGTTCTGACTGGTGTGACGTGATACATCATTGTAGTTTTGATTTGCATTTCTCTAATAGTGAAGCTGAGCATCTTTTCATGTGCCTGTTGTCCATCTGTATATCTTCTTTGGAGAAATGTCTATTTAGGTCTTCTGCCCATTTTTTGGTTGGGTTGTTGGTTTTTTTGATATTAATCTGTATGAGCTGTTTGTATATTTTGGAAATTAATACCTTGTGGGCATTGTTTGCAAATATTTTCTCCCATTCTGAAAGTTGTCTTTTTCCTCTGTTTCTGTATTCCTTTGCTGTGCAGAAGCTTTTAAGTTTAATTAAGTCCCATTAATTTATTTTTGTTTTTATTTCCTTTATCCTAGGAGACAGATGCAAAAAGATACTTCTGTGATTTATGTCAAAGTGTGTTCTGCCTATGTTTTCCTCTAGGAGTTTTATAGTATCCAGTATTACATTTAAATCTTTAATCAATTTTGAGTTTATTTTTGTGTATGGTGTTAGAGAATGTTCTAATTTAATTCTTTTACATGTAGCTGCCCAGTTTTCCCAGCACCACTTCTTGAAGAGACTGTCTTTTCTCCATTGTATATTCTTGCCTTCTTTGTCATAGATTAATTGACCGTAGTGTGTGGGTTTTTTTCTGGGCTTTCTATCCTGTTTCATTGAGCCATATGTCTGTTTTTGTGCCAGTACCATACTGTTTTGATTACTGTAGCTTTGTAGTATAGTCTGAAGTCAAGGCGCATGATTCCTCCAGCCGTGTCCTTCTTTCTCAAGATTGTTTTGGCTATTCAGGGTCTTTTGTGTTTCCATACAAATTAAAAATTTTTTTGTTCTAGTTCTGTGAAAAATGCCACTTGTAATTTGATAGGGATCACATTGAATCTATAGATTGCCTTGGGTAGTATGAACCCACACCTCTTTTTTACACTCAGTAAAAGCCATAGTCTGTACAGTGGCCTACAAGGGTCAGATGCTTGGGCTCCATTATCTCTCTGACCTCTTCTACTTTCTCTTCTCTCATTCTGCCTTGGTCACTTTGACCTCTTTGCTGTGTTTTGAACATACCATGCACACTCCCACCCTAGAGTGTTGCCATGACTATTTCCTCTTGCCCTGACTATTTCCTTTCCACCCTATTAATTCAGCAAAGACTTAAAGATGAGGGTTAATCAAATAGATCTGGGGGGAGTCAGGATAGGCCTTGTTGGGAAGGTGACATTTGAGTGCTCTCAACCAGTTTTCTCCACGTGCTTCTATTTTCATAGCATTTAATACCTTCAAAGAAGCTACATGCTTGACATAATAAATAAGTTTGTCATGTCTCCACCTGCCAGAATATAAGCTACACAAGGGCAGGGGTCTTTGTTTTGATCACTGATTTTTGTCAGTCATCTAGAACAATGCCTGCCACTTATTGGAGATCCACAAACATTTGATCAATTGAAAGTAGAACAATGTTCTGTTGACTTATTCTTAACTATCAACCACTATTGTTAGTGAGATCTTTTTCCTATATTTTACATGGTGGCAATCTATTTGAGGTTTTTCTTTTTCAATTTGTCATGAGCTTTTTTGTATCTTGCATACTCAGTCACTTATAAGAGTGCTGCTAATCCCTCAAGTAGATGGACAATGGTTACTTCATCTTGCCCTGTAACTTGCTTGTCTGCTATGAACAGCATGTGGCTAGCTGTTTGTCTGTAATTCGAATTATTTTTAGTAATATATTCCCAAAGATAGAATTCCTAGGTCAATGAAAATAAACAATGTGTTCTTGATGCCCAGATGCACTCACCTTAAAACGAGAGTGAAAACCGTTTATCCATCGGCCTATAGACACCTCTGTTTCTAGATGTTAATCTAGAGTCAAAGCTAAATTAAAATGAACTGGCAGGGCTTCCCTGGTGGCGCAGTGGTTGAGAGTCCGCCTGCCGATGCAGGAGACGCGGGTTCGTGCCCCGGTCCGGGAGGATCCCGCGTGCCGCGGAGCGGCTGGGCCCGTGGGCGTGGCTGCTGAGTCTGCGCGTCCGGAGCCTGTGCTCCGCAATGGGAGAGGCCACAACAGTGAGAGGTCCGCATACCGCAAAAAAAAAAAAAAAAAAAAAAAATGAACTGGCAAAATAACAAACCTGGAAATCTATAAGAGGAAAGAGTTTTGGATTCTAGCAGGGACACTAAGTAGGACTCTTATGCTGGTGACAGGGTGTATCACACTTGGCCTCATAAAATCTTCTGTGCCATTTAGGATGTAGTCTTCATGGGGACTGTGCAGTTCAGAGACTGAGCTGGAGTATACCTTTTTGTCCAACTCTGAAGGTAGTATTGTATACTAGTTTTTTCATAGGCATTGCCTACCTCTCTACCTATTGGCATTAATTTTCTACTCATTTTTTTGATGAGGAAATTGGTGGGTGAGTGAAATGAAAGTGGATCTGAGATGATAATTCTGCTTAGGATGCAGGACCTTTTATTTCCTCCTTTATTCTTAGCTTTACCTTTTGGCTTTTGTACAAATTAAATTTTAGGTATATACCTATCCAAACCTCCCCTCCTCTCACTAGGTCTATGCTCCAGATTTTTTTGCTGCTTTTTTTGCTACTATCACCAAAGTTTCTTTCTCATGCCCTGTCCTGTCCACTGATTATACTCTGCTTTCAAAGGAGACCAATAGTAAATGTGATCAATTAAGCCATATTAAGTGGGTCCTAGTTCTATAAAATATATGATATGTTTGTCTTAACCCCCTAATGCAGGGGTCCCTAACCCCTGGGCTGCGGTCCACAGCCTGTTAGGAACCAGGTTGCACAGCAGGAGGTGAGTGGTGGGTGAGTGAGCGAAGCTTCATGTGCTACTCCCCATCACTTCCCATTGCTTGCATTACCACCTGAACCATCCCCCCCACACACACCCCGTCTGTGGAAAAATCGTCTTCCACAAAACCAGTCCCTGGTGCAAAAAAGGTTGGGGACTGCTGCCCTAATGGATTGGCATTTCTCCAGAATACTTTTAAATATGACGTGTCACCCAGAGCTTCTCAATTTTGGTCTATGCAACCCCAGCAATTGTCAAGACTCTTCTAGGGGAACTAAGTAAGAGGTTAGAACTATTTCATTCTAATACTAAGATGCTGTTTGCTTTTAAAATTCTTTTGCTGCTGTTATTGATGGTGCAAAAGCAATGACGATTAAAACTGCTGGAGCCTTATCACAAGCTGAGGCAGTAACACCACACTGTAGTATTAATCATTGTTTTCGCTGGTACATACTCAACAGTTTAAGATAAAATAAGTCAATTTTACTTAAGAATGTCTTTAATGAAACAGTAAAAATTAATTATACTACATCTCAACCCCGAGTATATATCTTTTTAATATTCTGTGTGACAGAACAAAAAGTATGCATAAAGCACTTCCATTTCATACTGAAGTAGGATGTGTGATTGTACAAGTTCTGAGTTGAACTAGCAATCTTTTCAGGAAGAATCATATTTACTTGAAAGAACATTTGACAAACTATCCTTATTCAGACTTAGATATTGCAGATATTTTCTCAAAAATGAACAAAGTGAGCCTGTCACTACAAGGAAAACAGCTGACAATATTTGTTGCCAATAATAAAAGTGGAGCTTTTAGATAAAAATTAGATTTCAGAAAACAGGTAGATACTATCATAAGCTTGATGGCTCTCAATTCTTGAAGACTTTTCTTTTTTCTTCCTTTTTTATTGAAATATAGTTGACATACAATATGATATTAGTTTCAGGTATATAACATAATGATTCAACATTTATTTATATTTCAAATTGCTCACCACAATAAGTCTAGTAACTGTCACCATACAAAGTTATTTCAGTACCATTGACTATATTCCCTATACTGTACATCCTGTCCCCATGCCTTACCTATTTTATAACTAAAATAAGAAGTTTGTACCTCTTAATCCCCTTCACCTATTTCACTTAACCCTCCCACCGCCTTCCCCTCTGGCAGCCACCACTTTGTTCTCTGTATCTATGAATCTGTTTCTGTATTGTTTTGTTTGTTCTTTTTTTTTCAGATTCCACATATTAGTGAAATAATATGGTATTTGTCTTTGTTTGTCTGACTTATTTTATTTAGCATAATTCCATCTAGGCCCATCCATGTTATTGCAAATGGCATAATTTCACTATTTTTTATGGCTGAGTAATATTCTATTGCATACACACACACACACACACACACACACACACACTGCATCTTCATTATTTATCTATTGAAAGACAACTTAGGTTGCTTCCATATCTTGGCTATTATAAATAATGATACTATGGATATAGGGGTGCACATATCTTTTTAAATTAGTGTTTTTATTTTCTTCCAATAAGTATCCAGAAGTGGAACTGATGGATTGTATAAGGTTTTAAATTTTTTTTAAGTTTTTAAGGAACCACCATACTGTTTCCATAGTGGTTGCTCCAATTTACAGTCCCATCAACAGTGCATGAGGGCTCCCTTTTCTCCACATTCTCATCAACACTTGTTATTTGTTGTCTTTCTGATGTATCCATTCTGACAGGTGTGATGTGATATCTCATTGTGCTTTTGATTTGCATTTCCCTGATGATTAGTGATGTTGAGCATCTTCTCATGTGTCTGTTGGCCATTTGAATGTCTTCCCTGGGGAAAAAAAAATGTTTATTCAGGTCCTCTGCCCAATTTTGTTGTTGTTGTTGTTGTACGCAGGCCTCTTACTGTTGTGGCCTCTCCCGTTGCAGAGCACAGGCTCTGGACGCGCAGGCTCAGCAGCCATGGCTCACAGGCCCAACCGCTCTGCGACATGTGGGATCTTCCTGGACTGGGGCATGAACCCATGTCCCCTGCATCGGCAGGCAGACTCTCAACCACTGCGCCACCAGAGAAGCCCTCTCTGCCCATTTTTAAATCAGATTTTTTGTTTTGTTGATACTGAGTTGTGTGAATTCTTTGTATATTTTAGATATTAACCCCTTATTGTATATATCATTTGCAAATATCTTCTCCCATTCAGTAGGTTGTCTTTTCGTTTTGTGGTGGTTTCCTTTGCTGTGCCAAAGCTTTTTAGTTTGATTAGGTCCCATTAGTTTATTTTTACTTTTGTTTCCCTTGCCTGAGGAAAGAGATCTAAAAGCATATTGCTGAGACCAGTGTCAAAAAGTATACAGTCTATGTTTTCTTCTAGGAGTTTTATAGTTTCAGGTCTTACATTTAAGTCTTTAAGTCATTTTGAATTTATTTTTGTGCGTGGTGTGAGAAAATAGTCCGTTTTGATTCCTTTCATTTAACTTCCAGTTTTCCCAACACCATTTATTGAAGACTGTCTTTTCCCCACTGTATGTTCTTGGCTCCTTAGTTGTAAATTAACTGCCCATGTAAGTGTGGGTTTATTTCTGGGCTCTCTATTTTGTTCCATCGAACTATGTGTCTATCTTTGTACTAGTATCATAAAGTTTTGATTACTGTAGCTTTGTAGCATAGTTTGAAATCAAGGAGTATGATGCCTCCAGCTTTGTTCTTTCTCATGATTGCTTTGGCTATTCTGGGTGTTCTGTGGTTCTATACAAATTTTAGGGTTATTTGTTCTAGTTTTGTGAAAAATGCCAAAAATGTATTTTGATAGGGGTTGCATTAAATCTGTAGATTGCTTTGGGTAGGAATATTTTAGCAATACTAATTCTTCCAATCTATGAACGTAGAATATCTTTCCATTTACTTGTAACTTCAGTTTCTTTCATCAGTGTCTTATAGTTTTCCAAGCACAGGTCTTTCACCTCCTTGGTTAAATTTAATCCTAGGTATTTTATTCATTTTGATGCAATTGTAAATGGAATTGTTTTCTTCATTTCTCTTTCTGATAGTTTGTTATGAGTGTACAGAAATGTAACTGATTCTATATATTGATTTTGTATCCTGCAAATTTATTGAATTTGTTTATTAGTTCTAATAGTTTTTTGATGGAGTCTTTAGGGTTTTCTATGTATAGTATCATAGCATCTGACAGTTTTATTTCTTCCTTTCCAATTTAGATGTCTTTATCTCTTTTTCTTTTCTGATTGCTATGGCTAGGACTTCCAGTACTGCGTAGAATAAAAGTGGCAAAAACGGATAACCTTGTTTTGTTCCTGATTTTTGAGCCATCTTCACCATTGAGTTTTCACCATTGAGTGTTATGTTAGCTGTGCTTTTGTCATAGATGGTCTTTATAATGTTGAGGTATTTTCCCTCTATATGTTCTGTCTCTTTCTGTGTCCTTCTCTCTCTCTCTCTCTCTCTCTCTCTCTCTCTCTCTCTCTCTCTCTCTCTCTCTCTCTCCCCTCCTTCTGGGACCTCTATAGCACAAATGTTAGTATGCCTGATGTTGTCCCAGAGGACAACAATCTCTCTTAAAAAGAGAGATTTCTTTTTTTTTCTGTTATGATTGGGTGATTTCCAATACCTCATCTTCCAGATTGCTTATCTGTTCCTTGGGATCTTTTAATCTGCTGTTGATTCCCTTAATGTGTTCTCATTTCAGTCATTGTAATCTTCAGTTCTGATTGGTTCTTTTTTATATTTTCTATATTTTTGTTGAAGTTCTCACTGAGTTCACCCCTTCTTCTCCTAAGTTTGGTAAGCATCTTTGTGAGTATTACTTTGAATTCTTTTCTGATAAATTGCTTATCTCTATTTTGTTTAGTTGTTTTTCTGGAGTTTTATCCTGTTCTTTCATTTGGAAAGTATTCCTTTGTTGCCTCGTTTTGCCTAACTCTTTGTATTTGTTTCTATGTATTAGGTAGATCAGCTCCATATCCTAGTCTTGAGAGAGTGGCCTTATGTGTGGCACAATTCCCCATGGTCACCAGAGCCAGTTTTTCCAGGGGTTTCCCCTGTTTGGGCTGCATGCACACTCTTATTGTGGTTTGGCCACAATTGCTGTGGGCACACTGGTTGAGGGGGCTGGCCCCAGGCCTGGCTGGCTGCATAGCTTGGTTGTGACTGCTGTAGGTGTGCTGTGGGTGGTGCTGACCCCCAAGTGGGAGCTCCTTGGAGAGGGTGCTAATGCTGGCCAAGGTGGCTCACCAGGTTGGATGGGGTAAGAGCCACTTTGGAGGGGCACCAGTGCCAGCTCGTGCCACCTGCCCGATGGAGTGGACATGGAGTGGCTTTTGAGTGGCCTTCCAAGGTGGGTTGTCAAGGGGATGTTGGGGCAGGGTACACTGTGTTAGCTAGATTGATTGAAAGTAACAGAAATGGTGCCCACCAGTCCTGGGCCAGCCAGCTAGGTGGCAGAAGAGTTTAAAAAATAAAAATAAAAAGGTGCCCACAAGTGCTTCTGCCAGTGGAGAAAGTTCTGCCAGATCCCTGCCCCTACAAAATATGTCCTAATATTAGTCAATGAATTTCCTTCTTGTATGACTCAGGTGTTTTTCAAGCTGTTGCCTCTCTCTTGGGACTAGGAGCAAGTGCGTTTGTACACAGGCCTTGTCTGCAGTTTCCTGTAGTCCTCTGGCTCTTCCGGCCCTAAGCCCCACTGGTTTTCAAAGCCAGACATTATGGAGACTTGTCTTCCAGGTGCAAGAACCCTGGGCTGGGGAGCATGATGTGGGGCTTGGACCCCTCACTCCCCAGTGGGGACCTCCACAGTTGTGATATCCCTCCCACTTATTAGTTGCCTTATCGGGGGTGTGGGCTCTGATTAGGCCACGTCTCTGTCCTCTTACCCATTCCCCACATGGCCTTTTCTTTATAGCCTTAGTTGTAGAAAATCTGTTCTGCTAGTCTTCAGGTTGTTCTCAGAGATAGTTGTTCTATATGTAGTTGTAGTTTTGGTGTGTCCATGGGAGGAGATGAACTCAGGATCTTCTAACTCCCCCATCTTGAGCTGAACCTTAAAGGCTTTTCTTATGAGTTAAGTGGTGATGTTAACAAATATGATTTTTTAAATATTCTGTGATGAAATGTGTTAACATTTGGAAAATCTGCATAATTCACTAAACGTATACTTTTCAAATCACCACTGCTTGATGTTGCAAAATCATGTGTAGGTAAAAGATCCATTCAAAGTTTAAGACAGATGCATGAATTTTAATGTAACAGAGTAAAAAATTCATTTATATGGATTCTACCATTAACCCTTAAGAAACTTCTATTTGTTGAGTTTTGGTGCAGTATCAAACAATAGTCACAATTATCTGAAAAGACTATGAAAACACATCTTCCTTTTCTAACTACTGATCTGTGAGAGCCTGGATTTCTTCATATGCTTCAACCAGAACAGTTGGATTCTTCAACCAGCTGACTTTTATTAAGCCAGAGATTTTTTAAAAATATAAAATAAGCTTATTTTTCTCACTAATTTTTTGTTTGTTTTGGAACATACAGTTTTCCCTCTAAAAATCGTTGCTTCTGTTAACATGTCATTAAGATTTTTATTATTTTAAAATGAGTAAATACATACCTTAAATTTCTCTTTTAATTTCAAATACACTGTTAATATAAAACTCATATAAACAAAATCTCTGTGGGGTCCTCAAAATTTTTTAAACGTATAAAGTGTTGCTGAGACCAAAAAGTTTGGGAATTGCTGTTTTAACCCAAACACTCTTATAATGTTGAGAGTTTTAGAACTTGTTTGTAGCAAGAGGGGTGGGAATCATAAATATTGGGGGCTTTTATTATTGCACTAATCGCATAATAGAAGTAACTGCCTTTGCTCAGGATTGGCTCTGCTTTAATACCATTTCTAATAACCAAGGCATTTCTCACCTATCATTAATGAAATAAGCTAAGCTGGGAAAGTAGACTAGAGTGACATAAAATTTACCCTTCTCTTGGTCACATTCTGTACCATTTAATGACGATTTCTAATATTTATTTAGCAAGTCAGTCTACAAAGTACATTCACACTCATTTAATTTTCATTAACAATATTTTATTGCCATCCTCAATTTACAAATGAGGCAAAGAAGTTGTAATTATCTAAAAATCTTATGGTCAGAAATTTGTAGAGCCACACATAGTAAACAAGGGAGCATGGCACAGAAGAAAGAAGGCGTTCGTCAGGATTAAGAGCTTAACTTGAATCTACGTCCATTGCATAGCTAGTAACCAGGCTTGTGTTTCAATCACATTTAAGTCAGTTGCCATATTTTCCCTTCTGAAAAATGGGTAACATATTACCTATGTTATCAAGTAGCTATGAGAATTAAACTAGATAATATATATAAAGTACTTGCTCTATGGAAGAGTCTCAATAAATGGTAGCTCACTCTGGAAAGGATCTGGAAAGGAGTTCTGGAAAGGATCATTGCCATGGTTTGCTGATAACTGGACCCTTGACTCTTTATAAATATCAAAAATATGTGGATGATATTAGTTGCTCTTAAGCCAACAAGTTAAGTGGGAGAGGCAGTAGATAAGAAGACCATGATTAACTTATTTTGTGAAATCTTTTTGTAGGTGAGTTCCTAAAAAGGCTAGAAGAAAAGGAAGCTCTGATAAACCAACTTTCCAGGGAAAAGATTACCTTCACTCTGCAGATTCAAGACCTGAAATGGCAATTGGCAGAAGAGACCAAAGTCATGCATCTATTATTTCTCACCAGGAGCTTGATTGTATGTTAAAAAAAAAAAATAGTGCTTGCTAGGTCAGCCTGAATATCTTCTCATATAAAAGAAGGAGGGAAAGTGCCCTAGAAGTTATGGAAAAAGATGTGTTGGATCTTATACATGCCAGGAAGGACTCTGATCACTGAAGGAACATCCTCAGTAATTTAGATCGCTTCTCTAGTTTGTCAGATTTAGAGCAAACAAAGTATGTGTTTCCATTTTGCATTATTGCTAGAACAGAAAGTCGGCAAAGTTCTTTATGGGTCTTTGATTCTGAATTGCACAAAGAAGTGGAATTAAATAAAAGAGCAGGATAAAATGAATGGGGCTGGATTAGCTCAATATTATTTTCAAATTGTCAATATATTATAAATATTAGTCATTATTAGTCATTTCTTCCCAAAAGAATATATAATGTTGCTAGCAGGTGACCACCGTGAAAGTGGTTCTTTAATGTTAAAGCATAGTGACTAAGATGAGAGATGGATTTTTGAGCCCTGGTATTCAAGTCCGTTCTCAGTTCATGTTCAAGGCCTCTTTCTTACTAAGACCCCAAAGGACTTCACTTGTATATAATCTCACTGCAACTCTTCAGACCTCAGTTTTTAAATGTTTTATTTTATTCCTTCCTCTCTCCTTATTTTCTGTATCATATGTACATTTTCAAATTACTGTCATGATTTGTGCATCAAACATCATGCTAGACGCTTCTCTCATGCCATATACACCTTCATATATAAGTCCTATGAAACTGGTAGAACTATATTTTTTTACATGAAGTAACCAAGGCTTTGAGAAGACAACTCATCCAAGGTCATGCAGCTGGTAGTATACTGTAAAGGAAGTTTAGCAGGTTGTGAAATGACTAGATTTATAGTTTAGAAGATCTCTTTGGCTGACTTCCCAGTGGCTTCCAACTGGCATAGAAGGCCCCCTTTCTTGGCTCCAGCCTCCTTTTGTGACCTTACCTTCCACAGCTGCTTCTGTCATTTACTCCCCTCCAGTCACCCTGGCCTCCTTGCTGCCCCTTATACAAGCTGCCATCATTCAGGCCTTAGGATGTTTGTAGCTGCTATTCCCACTGTTTGAAGGCCCTTCCCCAAGGCCTTTGGGGGATGATGAGAAAGAACCAAACATTCCTCATCACGTCAATCTGTTTTATGTTCTCAGTGCCGTCAGCAATTTTATTTAGTAATTTTTGTACATGTTTGTTTTATATATCCTCTTACTCCTTTTAGCTCCTTTGGACAAAGGCTTTGTCTCCATCTCTTTTACTTCAGTTAACACTCTTGTTTAGAACAGGCGCTCAATAAATATATATTCAATAAGAGGAAGGGTAGCAATTTGAAGCCAGGTTTCCCAGATTCCAAAGCCTGTGTCCTTCTTAGGGTCGCTATTATTATTGCTCCTCATTCACTGCCCAAAGGTGTCTGCCTGAGGCTGCCATTTACCAAGCCTTGTGTTTTCAGAGCTGCATCTACCTAAGAAGATGCTGTTTCCTGATTTGCATTAAGGACCCATGAGGACTGACAGCGACCCTGGTTCTTCACACTAGGCTAGGTTATCTCTTGGGAATGATGTTGCTAGGTTAACCAGACCACCCCTTAAGTGCCAGCAATATTCATTAAACTGAGCTCTACTGTCCAGTAAATACAGTAGCCACTACTACACTACAGGTGGCTACCTGAATTTAAATTGACATGAATTAAAATTAAATAAATTTAAAATTCAGTTTTGACTGAATTTGACCTTGTTTGGGGCACATTTTGAGTGTTTAACAGCCACGTGGCTGGTGGTTACCGTATTGGCAGTGTACATATAGAATATTTTCATCACTATGGAAAGTTCTATTGGATAGTACTGTTTTAAAGTTTTTAGGGATTTACATGTGAAATAAAAGGTTTTGTTTTCCTTATGAATAGAATGAAAAGGCCAGACAAAACTCATTGGTCCTTTCTAGTCCAAACAAGATCTAACTCTTGTATATTGCTAAATATAAATCTTATGCCTAAATGATGGTGAGTGTTCTTCTTGCTGCCTTTGCATTCTGCACTATTTCTAGAACTCCAGGCCTGTCTATTGTTGAAGCCCACATAGTCAGGCTGGCATTTCCCTAAATAGAATGCTCTTCCTTGTTTTAAAAGCAGCAATTAGATACTCTCTCCTTTCTCTTCTTGTCCCCAATTCTATCCTTGGTATCATCTTACGAGGTTCAGGTTCAGCTTGCATTTGTGACAGGTGGTTATTAACCTTACCTAAAAAAGATGATGTCACCTCCAAGCCTTTCATCATTTGTTAATGGCTGTGGTGCCTTTTTGTAACATGTGGTGTGTCCCCTACAGTCACAGAGTGCCCTGGCCCAGGCTGTGAAGTCAGCCAAGTGTGACTGTGACCTTCTATGAAAGCAGTACCAGGAAGAGCAAGAGGTCAAGGCTGAGCTGCTCCGGGCCCTGTTCAAAGACAATGCTGAAACGGTGAAGTGGAGAACCAGGTATGAAGATGATACCATCTCGAGCACTGAGGACTTGGAGGATGCCAAGTGAGTGGGCCAGGGCTGCACAGAGGACTCTGAGAACAGTGACTTTGTCTTCAAGGCCACATGTGTACACTAAGCTAATCCTCACCAAGTGTGTGAACTAGCCCAAGACCAAAGCTGAAACAGTCACCACTGGCAAGAAACACATGCTCTAGAGGGGTTCAAAAATGAAAATTATAATACAGAGTGACAAAGACTAGAGAGAGGTCCTGGGGAAAAATGGAGGTTCTTTCTAGGGGTACAAGGGAAGTCTTCATAGATGTGACTTTGAACTAGGGTTTGAAAGTAAGCTAGCATGAAAATCCTGTGTTTCATTTGGAACACCAAAATAATGGAGTCCATGTGTGTACATGTCTCTGTACATTAAAGTCATCATGTCTCTGGTCTACAACTTGTACACTACAAAGTGGTCTGTGAAGATGGACAGGGGCAGCTGGAAACGTATTAGGATTTGTCATCCTGCCTATGGGACAAAGGTTTCTTTGAAAAGAAAGCACTTTGGGGCCACCTCTAAGATTAGGATATTGGTTTTATAGCCAACCCTACATAAAGGCTTTAGAAGTTCTTCTCAGGAGCTACAGAAGTTTGGGGCCCACATGAATCAAGACTTAGTACCAGGATGTAGTTCTAAAGCATTTTGCTCAGAGGTCAAAGGACTGTGTGTCTTTGAGAGAAAGTGTCAAACCATCCCCGGCTTATAATCATAAAAGGTTGACTCAAAAGAGTGTATCCCTGGCTTGGTAGCTTGGCAGAAATTCAGGGCAGATCAATACATTTCTCTTTAGCATCAACCAAAAATATTATTTTTTCAGTTCCTCACCTAAATCTTTCAAAGGCATTGCTGTGCACGTGCTGAACAGCTGCTGTGTTCTGTCCCTGAAGGGGTACCAAGCAATCTGTCTCTGTAGCCACAGTAACTTAAAAAGGGCTTTGGGATGACAGATACTAAAAATACCTGCAGTAAATGTGTTAAAAACTCTGGACTGCAGAAAAGTGGGGCTTTGAACTGAAATGGCACCTCATATCCAAAATATGGCATTTGTTTCTAAAGTAAGATTTTTTTTTTTCCTAATAATTGAAGAATTCTGGTGAAAGTGTCTACCAGTCATCCTGTTAGAAGGTTTCTTAGGGAGGACAGAAAAGAGGGAAAGTATATAGGTTACTTATGACCACATGGATTTGTTGGAACTAACAAATTGTGGTCCTGTAGTACATGACAATTAAAGAGAAATCATGGGCAAACGATATAATATCCAAAGACTTTTTTTTTTTTTTTGCTTTTAACTTAGTTGAACATCAAATAAATAAAGCATTGTCTGTATTATGATTTCCCACTAAAACCCCTAAGGAACGTGGAACTGCGAAAAAATCTAGTGTTCCATTTTTTTAAATTGAAAGTTGAGGATCTGTCTACTTAGATTTCCAGGCTGGGGTTCACATGGTGAGTTAGTTTAGTGGAATCAAGCTCCCCTGAGACCCCATTTACTGCTTCTGAGTTGCCCAAGGATAGGGATCTGATTTCTTCATCTCCCACACCTTCTTGCATATTCTAGGAAACTACATAGGTGCTTATGGTTGGCAAGTTGAGGAGCAAGATTGTAGCTGGTAGTAAATGTAGAACAACATTATCAGTCAAATGAAGGTGATCAATTGTCCAGTTTGCCCTGGACTTGCCCAGTTTGAGCACTGATAGCCCCATGTCCTGGTACAACCCCTCAGTGTCCCAGCAGTTGGTCACCCACCCAAAGTAAAATTCCCATTTTTCTGGTTCCAACTGAGCATTTCTAAAGTAGTTAAAATATGTGTAATTATTTTACAAGACTCCTGTTTTAGGTGGGATAAAGCAACAGAATCTCCTTTTTTTTCTCCCTTATTGAGATATAATTGACATATACCATTGTGTAGGGTGTACAAGTAAGGTGTAAAATGTGATAATTTGTTATATGCACATGTTGAGACATCTTTACCACAGCATGATTAGTTAACACTTCCTTTACCCCACTAAATTACCATTTTATTTTTGTTGTTATGGTGAGAACACTGAAGCTCTATTCTCATAGCAACTCTCACATATACAATACAGTATTATTAGATTTTTATAAATTTATTTATTTTATTTATTTTTGGCTGCGTTGGGTCTTCGTTGCCGCGCGCGGGCTTTCTCTAGTTGTGGCGAGTGGGGGCTACTCTTCATCGCGGTGTGCGGGCTTCTTATTGCGGTGGTGGCTTCTCTTGTTGCAGAGAACGGGCTCAGCAGTCGGGGCTCATGGGCTCCAGAGCGCGGACTCAGTAGTTGTGGCGCACGGGCTTAGTTGATCCTCGGCATGTGGGATCTTCCCGGACCAGGGCTTGAACCCGTGTGCCCTGCATTGGCAGGCGGATTCTTTAACCACTGCGCCACCAGGGAAGCCCACAATACGGTATTATTAATGATAAGTCACCATGTGGTACAGCAGAATCTCTTCTTACCAGTTAAGAAAAATGAAGCAGAGATGTGAAGTGACTGTGGTTAGAAAGCCAGTGAGCAAGGAGTAGTTGTTAGAGCCCAGGTCTTTCTTAGACACTGAGCACAGACTGGTTTTTGCAGGATTCCACCAAAAGGGGGCTTTATGAGCACACTGCTCTGCTGGGCTGCTGTGTGGAAGAGATCCTGAGGATCTCTTCCTGTTTAATAACTCTAGATTGGAAAAAGCTTTGGTACATACAGTACCTTTCATCTAAGAGGTGTGATGAGTGAATAAGAATGGGACTGCCAGGGTCCCTGCAGGAGATGGGATCAAGAGAACACTTTGCATCCATAAGGAAGCATAGGAGCATTGTAAGGACGGTAGAGGAAGCATTTTAATAAGCCACTGCATCTCAGAGGATTCTGGAGGGAGGACAGACAGGGCCTAATGTAACCCGACAGCAGTAGGACCTGATAAGTGAGCATAACGCTGGGATGGATGTGGGTATATAAATTTGGGAAGAGGAGCTGAGATGGAGAAGAAATTCAGAGAAAAGATAATTCGGGCATGTTTAGGAGTCCCAGGATGAGAGGGGGAGACAGCGAGCAGGAGAGAGCCAAAGAATGCTGCTTGGAAGCAATAAAGCCAAGGAGCTCTTTAGAGACTAGATGTGCCCCAAGACTTTTAACGGTTGCTTACTGTTGGGTGTTCAGTACCATCTTCCTCTTTCTCCCATTTCTTATGAAGTCTTCGATAAAGTCTGTATTGCTTACTTAAGGTCCAGGGGAAGCAGATACTTACAGAGATGCAGAGGTTCTGAGTTTCAAGTCCAGGTTGGCAAAGGGGGGGTGAGGATAAAGGACATGTGGACACAGAAGCCAGAGTGTGGTGGTCAGCAGACATCCGGGTTCCACAGGCACAAGGAGGTCGTTGTCAGACACAAGCTGCTTCCCTGTCAGACTATGAAGCCACCCTCAGCTCCCCCCCATCTGTACCCGAGTGCTGTGTTTAACAAGGACACTGCACGAGCTCTCTGAGGGTTGTGGCTTCACTCACCCTTTGCACCTCCCTTTCTCAGGAAGAAGCTGGCAATTCGGTCGCAGGAGGCTGCCGAAGCCATAGGGGTGGCCCATGCCAGAAGGGCCTCCCTGGAGAGGGCCAGGCTCCGACCGCAGCTCGAGCTCGGGGACACCCTGTCGCATCGTGGGAAGGCGCGCTGCGCAGCCAGTGCGCTGGACCGACAGCAGCAGCACTTCGACAAGTGCCTGGACGGCTGGGGGCAGGAGCTCGAGGAGCCTCAGGCGATGCCGGACGCCCCGCAGAGGAGGCCCGGGCCCTTAGCTCCCAGTTCCTCGAGCTCAGGCACACCTACGAGGAGAGCGCCGTGGGCCAGCGGACCCTCCGGAGGGAGGACAAGAGCCTGAAGGGTACGTTGCCCTGGGAACCGGAGCAGGGGCCCCGGGAGGACCCCGCGCCGAGGGCGAGGCTGCCTCGATGTGCGGAAACTTCAGCATCGTCCCGGCCTCGCTCGGGTCTTAACTTTTCCGTTTTGAATACTAACTGTGGATTTTGTTCTTTTTTTAAACCACAGATACTATTTTCATTAAAGGAGTTCTAAACATACGAGTACTTTCCTAACTTTAGCCCCAGTTCCTGTCCGTAAAGGAAGCCTATTAAGAATTTCTTTATATCCATAACCTGCATAATATGCGTGCAGGTATTTTTTACTTAAATTACACATTATTCTATGCCTTTTATTTTTTCCATTTATTAACTTATTTTCTAATTTAACAAATATTTCTATAGCCCATACTACGTGCCAGGCACTGTTCTATATATAACTATTCATTGTTTAAGTCTCAGAACAGCCGTATGTGTTAGTTTATCTGTAAAATGAAGATTAGATTGAGTTATTTAAGGTTAACAACGTGGCCAAATTCACATTTGGTAAGTAGCAGATCGGAGGTTTGAGCCCAGCCAGCTTGATTCCGGCATATACACACTTAACTTTGCGCTCTGCCACCTCCCATGTGCCTGTAGCTGGAGCCCTACCAAGTGTCTGTTTTTAGCAACAGAGTGTTTTATGATAAGGCTGACTAACACGTTTAACTAGACCTTATTAATTTTAGATAAAATTTTTCACAGTGATAAATAATCCTATATTGTACATCCGTGTACAATGGGGACGTGTACAAATATTTCAGTAGGGTAGATTCCTAGAAATGAAATTGCTGGATTAAAGGAGTGAATTTTCAAATTCTGAGCTATTGCCCAGCAGCCCTTCAAAGAGGCTGCCAACTTATACCAGCACCAACAGTGATGTGCATTACAACCCCGAGATGCCCTGGGAGTAAGTTCATTACTATTGGAGGCATAAATGAAACTTGCTTTTCTCTGTTGACCTACCTAGTCCATGAGCAGGTCACTGACTGGGCCTGTGAGAGGTGCTGGAACAGTTAGAAAACTTTCATGGCGTCCAAACTACCTGGAGAGCTTGTTAAAACATGGTTGGCTGGGTCCCACCGTCAGAGTTTCTGTTCCAGTAAGTCTAGGAGGGGGTCTAAGAGTTTGTATTTCTAACAAGTCCCCAAGCGAAGCTAGTGCTGTTCGTGTGGGGACCACACGTGCTCTGGGCTGGAGCCAGGGAAGAAGTCTTTTTCAAAAGCTCTCCAAGTGATTCTAAGGTATGGTCAGAGAAGAGAACCACTGCCTTGAGTTTTCTCTTGGGAGCCCCTCTTCTGGAGAGGCTTTATCAGAGAAGGATTTATTATTCATATGAGAATTGCCATCTCATGGGTTTGTTTTTGTAACTAAAAAATTCTTGTCACAGCCTATCCTAGCCAGGGATCTCAGAGCCAGAGGAGCGGTCAAGCTCTTGAATTCCTTCCACTGCCTCTGGACTGTGGGTAATTCCCAGAGCACTTGGCCCTGCTCCACACCTCTTAGGTTGCAGAGGCTTCCTTCATGAACAGGAAGAACTGACAGTAACAGTGTCAGGTGCTGGAGGTTTTGTCACTTCTGGATGCCTTGCTCTTTCAGAGACTTGTGTTCATCAGAGGGTTCATGCATTCATTGGCTTCTGGCAGACAGTGACCCAGCTTATGCTGTAAGTTCCCATTCTGGTGTTGAGCAACAGCTGACAC
The DNA here is from genome assembly GCF_026419965.1 of Kogia breviceps. Lineage (NCBI taxonomy): Eukaryota > Metazoa > Chordata > Mammalia > Artiodactyla > Physeteridae > Kogia > Kogia breviceps. The sequence continues at coordinate 95,247,901 of NC_081314.1, forward strand.
AGTGGCCACCACCAATGTTGATAGCTAAGCTCTTCCACTGGAATAGTGATTCCAGGTCTATGTCCTAGAGCCCCACCAGGCAATATCTGGCATGGCTCTGACAAGCAGGACCGCCATGTACAGTTGCACAGGTTGTTCAATGCACAATACTCTCAGAAGCACCATCCTCACCAGTTGTTGTAGGCAACTTTGTGGCAGGTGCCAAAAGAATACTTTGAAGAGGGGATTCTTCTTTCTAATTCAAACAAACGTCCCATACGTGCCAGCAGTGGCCTTGCCATCAAGTTACCAAGGATGGCATGGCCAGGGTCCCTGTGGGCCTCTGGGAACAGTCTCTTGTGGCTGATATCATGGATCTGAGACTGGTTCTTTTCACTAACTTTGTTTTCATCCCTCTCCAGAAGAGATTTCTAATCTGAAAAGTCAGATGAAAGAAGGAAAGAAGAACTTAAGTGAAATGGAAAATGTCAAGAAGTAGATTGAACAAGAAAAGACTGAAGTCCAAATGGCATCGGAAGAGGCCGAGGTATTACCTCCAGGGAGCAAAGCAGGCTTCCATCACTGTGACAGTGCAGAACACCTGCATTCTAGTCACCACAACAGCAACAACACACTTATAACCCTTGACCCTTATTCAGGGGTTAACTGCATGCTAGGCAGTATGCCTGGCTCTTGGTATGCACCAGTTTATGTAATCACCCTAGCAAACTATTGTCCTCATTGTACAAATGAGGAAATCGAGTCTAGGGGAACAGGATAAACAATCGTGGATGCAAATCTCTTGATTATAAAGAAAACAAGAACCATGTTATCTTGTTCCCTAATTTATCCCCAGTACCTAGACCCTCACTACTCTAAACGTGGCATGTGGACCGGTTGCATGGGCATCACCGGGGAGCTACTTAGAAATTCAGACTCTCAGCCCTCTCCCCAGCTCTGTTGGATCAGAATCTGAATTTTAACAAGATCCCTGGGTGGTTCATATTTACCCTAACATTTGAGAAGCATTGGACTAGAACATTGCCTGGCATACAGTAGAGGTTCAATAAATATTTGTTGAATGTTGAATAACTAAATATCCTCATACCTGCCCATCTCTTTAAATAAAATCAGTTGAAACACGTTTTTTTTTTTTCCAAAAATATCTTTAGGTAGTTTTAAAAATGAATTCAAAGCAATGTTCTCAAACATTTGTTGCTGAAAGCTCATCTTTGTGTGGGTTGTTTGACAGGAGTGTTTTCAGTGTTACGGATTAAAAGTTCAGGAAAAATCTCTGACTTTATCCCTAGGTGTGTGCTAGTGATTGAAAGGACCCCTGAGAAAATCTTTTTGCCAAAGAGGGTGAACTCAGAAGGAAGTTATCCTGTCACGGTCATTAAGTAGTCAACAAGGCCTACAAAGCCTCTTTTCTCACAGCTGAATTTCATTTTCTTGACCTACCCTTTGACTAAGCACCCAGTCACATTAAAAATGCGTCCTCTACCCACTCACCCTCCAACAGAGACAATAATTTTTAAAAGGCACAGCAAATCCAGTTCAGGGAGGGGTCTTTTGAAAGGTGTGATAATGAAAAAATTAGACCCCAGAGGATTGCTCTGAGTCAAGCAATGTCTGATCAATTTATCTCACCACCACATTTCTGTAAGAGATCTACCAGACCAAAGATGTGTCAAGTGGACCGCTCTTGACACAGCTCTTGTCTTTTTATGCAAATTGTTTTCTGAGACCTTCTACATTTTATATAGAATCCTTTCAGTTGGCAGTGTGGTGTCCCCTAACAAGGCTGGTCCTCGTAAAGTGGGTGAACTTTGTCTCATTTACTTGCTTCTTTTGGTTCCCGTGGGTTCTCTGGCCACCCTGGCTAGGGACTTTCTAAGGCCACCACCTTAACCCAAAGAAGTAACTTTTATGGTAGAAATTTCAAGCAACATGAGAAGCCAATGAGAGCTGTGATTAGGTGGGGCAACTTTAGTCCTATATAACGTATAGACATCTTTACATTAAATTGACCCGCCCGTTGAAGGTGAGATGACTAAGGCCACAGCGCTCATACCATTCAGTAGCTCTAGATGGCGTTATATTCTATTCGCATTTTGTCAAGTTTTGCCTTCAGCTGCATCCATAAATACTTCATCAGCTTGGACATGTATTTGTAAAACTGGGTTATTTCTTTTCCTGAGTGAGCCTTTATGAGAAAGGTTATCAGATTATTTTTGAAGTCACAAAACTCAAATTATCCCAGGTCACCTTCAAAGATTCACTTTCTCAGTGCATTCAGAAGGGTTACAGTGACAGTTTCCCCCTGAAGGAAGGGCATTATTCCCTCGGAGGAAATTTCTATACCAGCATTTGTTTTTTATTTATTTTCTTTTATATTGAAGTTAGTATTGAGAGAACAGCAGCAAGGCTGTAAGCCATATTAAAGTCCCAACATCTTTCTTATTTTTATTTTGAAATTGCTATTCAGCTTTACCTTTTACTTTTGATGGTATGTGCTAAGCACTCCTCACAAGAGGCTAGAAAAATTGCGTTTGCCCTCAGGACTGTCTGCCAATGATTAACTGACCAATAGATGGTGGTCACCCCTTGTGCCCTTTATAAACATCCTCCTCAGTATCCTCCAAGTGTTTTGTTTCTTCTATATGAATTTTATCTTTGGAACAGGCTTTAAAGATTTAATCAAACCTACACTTTCAAACTTGAAACACCTTTATAACATCCCTGGCAGTATTTACTTTGCCTATATTTAAATACTCAAAGGGGCAGGAGATCTCCCTGCCTGTCAAAGCAATCCATTTTAAGTAATAGAAGTAATTATGGTGATAATGGCTCACACCAAGCATTATGGGTCAGGTACATCATAAATTCCTTTATTTGAGTGCTGTCCTGTTTCTTGCTCTCTGAATGCTTTCAACTTTTTTTCTATCCCCCTGTGATGTCCAGAAATAAATAAAAGTTTCCAGGTAGGAGTTATCACCTTCCTTGTTTTAGTTTTGATGCTTTTATTGATTCATCCCAAAGATGGAAACATTAGAAAAAGTCAAGGGTAATAAATTTAAAAATTGAAATATAGTCACAGACAAGATTGAAAATGTCTATTTTAAAAATGCTTTAGATTCCAGTTCTTAAACTACAGCTGAAAGCCCTCAGAACATCAGATCTATAGGTGACGTGACAAACTAAAGTAATCACTTGTCTCTCATCCTGTTTCAATCTTCAGGGACGTGATTTGAACTTAGATTATTCCTAGCAATTCTAAAGAGAGCTCCATTAATGACATACGTTTAGAGAAAAAAAATACTTTTGTCCAAAAGTGGGCTGAATTTAGTGCTTTTTATTTATATATTTCAGGGAGCTCTGGAACGCAACGAAACCAAGATTCTTCGTCTGCAGCTTGAACTTTTGGAAACTGAAGCGGAACTTGAAAGAAAGCTTTCAGAGAAAGATGAAGAAATAGAAAAAGGTAGGGTATTTACAGTTATTTTGATGAGCAACAGTTGCATATTTTAGAATCCTTAACTGAACAGAACCTGCAGTGTTTGGCTGCTTTTATGACCCTTGTTGGACTATTACCAAAGAAACAGCCAGTCTAACCCAACACTAGAATCTTTCTAGTAAGCTCAGTACTGTTAATATGAAGGAATACCTCTACACGATTACTATCAGTTTTTTATGATTTTCTTATAAAATTCTTTTCGAGCAGCTTCTACTTGCATACAAGACTCAAGATAACACACCAAAAAAGAATAAGTATGTGGACAAGGACTGTGTATACTGTCTGGGTTTCCCTACAACAAGCCGCTTTCTTGAGCGTTCAAGACACTGACTGGTAATGCTAAACAGTGGAGGAAAAGAACTAAAAAATGTGATGCTGGGCATTAAAATTAATGTCAGATCAGGGTGAAGTTTCCACATCCCCCCTGCCTGTACCTGTAGCCATTTGTTTGGAGAGGGGCCGAAGCCAAGAGCTAAGCTGCTTATGAATCCCTGTTGAAGCAGCTGAGTCTTAATAGTCAGGAAACTGAATTAAACAGGAATCCTGGGTTGCAGGATCTCTTCTTAGCTTCATCATAACAAGCTGATGATTTTAGAAATTTTGCTTCTTAGCTTCTCAGTGAAGTGAAGGGATGAAAGCAGCCCCATCCATGTCACAGAAGGTGGTGAGGAAGATCAGTAAGCTGATGTTGGCAAAGCACTTCACACTCTAGATCAAAGGCACAATTATAAACACATGGAATTAACTATGATTGTATTATCCATCTGATCTGTTCCCGTAAGTCAATGCCATATGTCAACATGGAAAAGCATTTTTGAGTCAGGGGTTCAACTGGCAATTTGCTTTTAACGTGTTTGTTAAACAATTAAAAGAAAAAGTTACCATGTTCAGTTGAACTGGCCTCTTACCCATAGCCCATCTTCAGACAAAACTCCCATGGGGGCCATTTTTTTAATGAGGATGTCAAGCCAGATTTGGTCCTCTGTGTGCTTTGAGTTATCTTTGCTCTCACTCACTGGCACTTTCCTCTATAGGACTGACTGTGGGGGTGAATTCTGGTCTACTTAAGAGGCTCTGAGTCCGTGTATAACAGAATTTTATTTTTTGATGGAGGGCAAAAACATTGGGCCTTGATATTTGCCCTACTTCCTTCCATGAGGAACAAAAACGAATGTCTCCTTGCGCAGTTAAAAAAAAAAAAAAAAAACCAAAAAACCCCCCCTCGTTTCAGGTAATGTCAAACCTGTGCCTATTAATAAACCCAGCTAAGTAAAACTGAACCCTGAGAGTCTGCATCTTGTCAGGTACTTCTGAATGTTGTAGAGCTGTTCACCAATTATAATAATTTTAGTGCAAAGGAAGCTGGAGATCCAAACAGCTAGGGCTGGGAGAAGAAAGAACTGAAGACGAGGCAGGAGCTGCAAAGGGGCTGAAAAAAGAAGGGCGGGCTGAAGGGAGGAATAAGCTATTCATGAGTTTTAGTTAATGATTCATAATAACTGTAATAGGTACATCCAGAAAGGAAAGATGAGCATATCTTAACAAAATATCACAAATACCATGTAGACCCTTTCGGTGTGAGTGCCCTGTGCCAGTGGAGATTGGATCAGAATGCCTCGGTCAAATCCAAGGGCTTAATCTGACTTCAGGGCTAGGAGAGGATGGGATCTTAAGGAAACTGAAGAGACTGCCAGGGGCAGATACTAGCAAAGCAGATGATTTTGAGCAATCAAGGGTAAACAAGGTAAAAATCCAGAACTCAAGGGAAATATTGCCTGAGGGAAAGATGAGGTTCGAGGTCCTATTTCACATAATCCTTGGGAAGCTCCGTAGAAACTGAAGGAGGCCTGTGAAGCAGGACCCGAGAAGCTGGAGGGACCAGGAGGACAGGAGAGAGACTCAGGGGCAAAGGCAAAACCTCGGTAGAGCTGCAAACTAGGTAACTCACTCACTCATTCTCTGCCACCCAGCCCGCTGCTCTTCCGCTCGGTGAGGACTGATCCTGCATGAGCCGGGCTAGAAGCCTGTTGGTGGTGAAAGAATGAGCAGCTGGTACACGAGTTGTATGTTTCACTTGCTCAACAGATATTTGAGCGCTTCATGTTGGCAAGATGCTGTGCCTGCTCTTCTAGACGGGGCTTCCCAAACTTTTACGGATTGTTAGGGCTTTTGTGTTTCCCTACAAATGTTATCATTAGCAGAGCTAGAGGTAGGCAGGTGACAGTGCAGTCACTGCTGGAAGGAGGGGAGGAGCTTTGATGGCCGACTTTGATCCTTGCCCTCCTCCAAACAGGAAAGGAAGAGTGACATCGTGGCTCCTTGAAGGCCGGCTGGCGGCCATGACTGCTGTCCAAGTCAGGCCCTGCTGCAAGGCCCCAGACTGGGTTGAGAACAAGTTGGTCAGTTGCGTCCTGAATCTTCTGGGGCCACTGACTATATACGTCCCCCTCCCAACTCAGGGAATTCAAGGAAATGCTGAAATGTGTGGTAGTCTTCTCAGTGGCCCAGAGCCAGGGTGCCCCTGACCTGCATTCTGCTCTCCCTGGACACACCCAGTGAGTTGCTGTGGAAGGAGCTTTTGGGAATGAGGTATCGAAATGCCTTACTCTATCGAAATGTGCTTGTTTGCTTTGGTTTGATCATCTATGGGAGGGTTAGATGTATGGGGTCCCATGGTAGATATTTTTGGCTTTGCAGGACATAGAGTCTCTGTTGTAGCTACTCAACTCTGCAATTGTAGCTTGAAAGCAGCCATAGACCATAAGAAATTAAATGGTCATGGCTGGGCCCATAGCCCGTAGTTTGCCCACCCCCAGCCTATGGCCCTAGGTACCTGGTAACATTCCGTCATCTTTTCCTTCCATATTGTTCACTCCTCTGAACTCAGTAATACCGAACTTTGCCACATGGTCTCAATTTACATGTACTATCCAACTTAATTTCTTTTATTGTCTGAGTCTCTGCCAGAAGAATATGTTTAAATCTCTTCTCATTTCGAAGTAAAATATTTCAGTGCGACTTCACGAAGTAGGAGATCAAACTCAGACATGGCATTTAGTTTGCAAAATATCTTGTTAATCACTTTAAAGCTGAATCATATGTATTAGAATTAAGGAAAATCTCTCATTTCCTTGATATAGGTGAGCAACATGGCAAGAGAAAAATATTACTGATTGAATTGACTGTCAATTTAAATCCTTAACTTTTTCAAGTTTTAAAAAAGAATGGTTTTGTTTTTGTTTGCATTTGATTTCTTTCCTCAAATTGTGTTTCACATTTCAGAAAAAAAGAGGAAAGAAAGAAAAGGAACTTCTTACTATATTGCCCTGGTCCTGACTGCTTCATTTTTCTTAAAAAACGTACTCAAAGAGCTTTCATTTTAAAGATTTCTTGACTCTGTATGGAATGCACTGATTGTTTAGTGGCCATTCTGTAGGCCTGTGTTATACAGAAGCCTCTTAAACCGTAGCACTTTCTACTTGTCTGTAGGCACTCATGAAGCTTCATAAACAACTGTGGAAAAAGTACAATTTGAAACATTCATTTTGTCTGCCTAAGTAGAAAATATCTCTGTACAGAGGATTTTGACACCAGCTTAGAGAAGCCTTAGTGTTCCTGCATAGGGAGAGTCAACTGTGGCAAAAATGAGTTTCCTCATGTAAGACAGAGCAGTGTCTTAAAGCTTTCAGTGATGCTGAGTGTGTGTCCCTGTAGTATTATGGGCTAGGGCTGCCATAACAAAATAGACTGCATGGCTTAAACAACAGAAATTTCTTTTCTCACATTTCTGAAGGCTGGAGGTCCAAGATCAAGTTGCTGGCAAGTCTGGGCATAAGACCTCTCTCCTTGGCTCGCAGGTGGCCAACTTGCTGGGTCCTCACATTTTCTTTTCTCTGTGCACACCTGTCCCTGTGTCTCTTTGTGTGTCCATATTTCCTCTTCTTATAAGGACATCAGTCAGATCGGATTAGGGCCTACCCTAAGGGCCTGGTTTAACTTAATCACCTCTTTAAAGGCCCTGTCTCCAAATTTACTCGAATTCTGAGGTACTGGGCGTTAGGGGCTTCAACATATGAATTTGGCTGGGGGGAAGAGAGGAGGGACAAAATTCAGCCATAACAGTCTCTAGTAACATTACATGCTGGCATTCCTATAGGATTCTGATCTGGGAGCAGAACAAAAGCCCCGGACTTAAGGATAGGCAGGAGAGGCTGGCCGCAGCATATGAGAGCCAGGACATGGCACTGGCAAAGGAGAGGTGCTGACTCTGGAATCAGAAAGAGTTCTTTCCTGTACATTTGCATAACTACTTCTGAAACCTTCACCCCATCAATGGGGTGACGGTGGTCACAGAAAGTGACACCTCCACCTGTCACCCAACGGGAAACTCTGACCACACTCTTACGCCTCTGTAGGCCGTGTGACTTGCTGCTGGCCTCAGAGATCAGAATACAGGCTCAAAGACAACTCAGTGTGGAACCTAATTCTGACTCAAGATGAATATGTGTCTGCTATTTGTGCTGATGGGCTCTATGAGTATGTCTTGTCTTATCTTATCTGCCCTTATCTTATCTTGTCTTACCTGCCCTGTTTCATAGGGTGAGCTTAACAGGGCCTGTGTTGTAACAGTTACACTGTCCTGACTCACAACCACCACATCTTGATGGCTTAAAGCCATCAAAGCTTATTTTTGCTTTGTGTCAGAGTCCAATGTGGGGTAGGATGGAGAGTGGGCCACTATCCCAAGTCACTCAAGAACCCAGGTTCCTTTCATCTTCTGATGCCAGATCATCCATGTGTGGCCACCAAGGTTGCTATAGATGGGGAAGAGAGAGCACAGGATCACACAAGTAAAAGGCTGTATGTGTGAGGCTTGGAAACACTTCTGCCCGTAATCCATTGGTCAGAATTCAGTCACATGGTCCCAGACTTACTGCAAGAGTGCTAGGAAATGATTGCCATGGGTTCCCCACAGTTTTTCATAGTCTCTCTGAACACACATCTATTGTGTAAGCTTCTGTCACTTTGCAAAAATGATTTCAGCATGGACCTTTCATTGTTATAAAGGCATATTGAAGTAATTCAGTATCACACAGCAGTTGGTTTTCTCAGCCTATCCTTGGCTGTACTCCCAAACTCCTGGAGAAAGATAACCATGCTATTCTGCGGGAATTTCGTGTCACAGGCTGTTAGAGCAGGATTGCTGGCGATCAGGACTTATTCCAACCTGGGTGGCTCTTTCTTGCTGTGTTCAGACATGTTTCACCATTGAAAGTATTTAAATATTACGCCTGTCTGAAAGTGCATACTTCTTTCACCCTTAGCCACTCTAGGGAATCTAGACCATCCTGGAGGGGGTCTTAGATAACGCAAAGACTGCCCCACAGGAACCTCAGAAAGATTCTGGTGCTTTTCTTGATTTTTCCAGGAAGTTGGTCTGGGAATCTTAGTCTGTTACGATGGACAAATGCTCACTGACCTAACTCTTCCATCTCCATGGTTTCCAAATGAAGACCCTTTAGACTCATTTTGGTAATTACATAGAATTTTTCTTGAATTTTACTGTTTTCTGATTCCTAAACAGTTGTGTGTACACAGCAGGTAACCTTTCTTAATTTGGGTGCATGATTTTTCCCCTGAATGTTATTCTAAAATTAGGAGGAAGCAGCAGTGTGCTATTGACTCCCTGCAGTCGAGTCTGGATTCTGAAGCTCGGAGCGGAATTGAGGCCACTGGGCTGAAGAGGAGCATGGAAGGGGACCTCACTGAGACGGAAGTCCAGCTCAGCTGTGTCAACCAGCAGATGTCAGTGGCAACCAAATCCCTGGGCCAGCTTCGGATCCAGATCAAGGTATTTTCAATTGTAATGCAGGGGTGAGGCAGGGATGTCTCTGCTTATGGGAGCAAACCAAGCGGCAGGTTGTGTGAGTACAACAAATCTAATCCTTCAGGAGAGCAGGAAGATGCTTACGTTGAATCGCTGGGGCTTGTTCAGAGCGCGCAGGCGTAAGCACAGGTCCCACCGAACTGCCAGGGATCTGTGTCCCCGGCGCGTGTTTTCTCTCGCAGGACCTTCGGGCGCAGCCGGAGGATAGCACACGCCTGAACAGTGAGCTTCAAAGCAGCAGTTGGCGGTGGCAGAGCTGCGCAATGCTCTTCTCCAGGCTGAACTCGAGGAGCTGAGGGCCTCGCGTGAGCAGACAGAACGTGGGCTCAGGCTGGCAGAGGAAGAGCTCCTGAAAGCCACAGGAAGAAAAGCAATCTTTTCCATGCCCAGGATGAAAAGCAATCTCTTCATCCCCAAATGCATTGGTTCCCTAGGGCTTCAGCAGCCAAGTTCCCAAACTGATTACAGAAATGTAATCTCTCACAGTTCTAAAGGCTAGAAGTCTGAAATCAAGGCATTGGCGGGGTCGTGCACCCTCTGAATCTTGCAGGGAGTCCTTCCTTGTATTTTCCCAGCTTCTGGTGGTTTGTTGGCAATCACTGGTGTACCTTAGCTTATAGATGCGTCACTCCAATTCACCTCCTTCACATGGCATTTTCTCTGCGTCTTAACATCATCTTCCCTCTGTATCTGTCATTGTCCAATTTTCCAAATTTTTATGAGGACATCAGTCATATTAGATTCGGACCCACTCTAATGACCTCATTTTAACTTGACTACCTCTCTAAAGACCCTATTTCCAAGTAAGGTCATATTCCGAGGATTGGGGGTTAGGACTTCAACATATGTTTTTTGAGGGAGGGACACAATTTGACCCAAAACACTAAGCCCTGCCAGAAGAATGAACTGTCAGGGCACTCATAGCTAGGATGCTGGGGAGAGAGAGAGGAACATTCGCTAGTGTTCCAGAATCATTTGCTTGCTTCTCCTGTTCCTGCTAAGCCATGCATTCCCTGAGCATCCCAGGATTCGAAAAAAAAAAGCTCCTGCCTCAGAGCCAGGAGATTTCAAACAATTCTGAGTGGCTGTTGACAGATATGATGAACTGTTAGGACTCTGGCTTCTCATGGAAGGTTATGTAAGTGACACAAAGCAAGAATTCTTAAATCGTTGCCATTCTCATGGAATCAGGAGAAGCCATAGTGGCTAGGACAAAAGCTCGATAAACATTTTTAGGGCACCCACCATAAGCTGAACAGGTATGTATGGTATAGGCAGATGCAAAATATCTCCATCGTCCTAAAAAGGTGGAGATCTAAGTTAACAAACTGCAGTGCACTGCTGGGATTGTGGTGATAAAGCAAGCACACCCCTACAGAAAGCCTTCCCTGACGATCCTAGACTTAGGTAGATGCACAGTATGCTTAATCTGAGTCATGAAGGACATGGAAAAAGTCAGCCAAGTAGAGAGAAAAGTCAAGGGCAGAGGCATGGGGAAAAGAGGGAATTTAGGATGTTAAGGAGAATTGATATACTTACTATAGCATACGGTAGGGGGTAGGAGAGATCAGCAGAATTGATGCTAAGGGAGAGGCAGGGAGAGCCAGGTCACCAGGGATCTTGATTTTGAGACTGATGGAGTTTGAATTCTATCATGAGGCTAATGGGGGTCTGTTGGAGAATTCTGAGTAACTGGGAGGGAAGTTATTAGATTTGCATTTTAGGAAGTTTACTCTGCTGATTGTTGTGAAGGATGGATTAATGCAACTAGGGGAAGATGTGCCATGCTCTGGGATATTTAGAAACATCTGTGGGATCATTTTGGTTGCCATAGAGACTGGGAAGTACCACTGACATTTAGTGGGCAAGGTTCAAAGATACAAATGCTCCTGCAAGATACAGGATAATTCAACATCCCAAAGAATTGCCCCTCCCAGAATGCCAACTGTGACCCCACTGAGAAACACTGGATAAAAGGAAGTATTAATATAAACAAAGATGTACCTTCTGGAAGGCACTGCATTTAGTTTGTGCCTACAGTTTGTGCCCATGTGTATGACACGATCCTATTAGGATACCATGTAGTATAGAACAAATAGGCTATACGTTATTCATAATTCCCAACAGGCTAACTTACTTCAATATTTTCTTTATCTCTCAAGAAAACTTAACTAAATACAATGAGTGGGAATCTTAGAAAGTAGAATATTGAATTTTTAAAAGTAAATCATTCAGTATCTGTAGTACCTAATATCTATCGGTAACAAATTATTTGCCATGCATGTTATAACTGATGATATACCAGTGAGTCCAATATGATGAAAAACCACCAGCCTAGAGGGAGATAAGGACATCAACCAGAGCAAAAGCAGACATAGAGAGGAGGAGATAGATTTGGAAAAAAAAAGAAAGAAAATTAGGTGATAGACTTGACCTCCAGAGCAGAGTTTCTGAAACTTTACATGTATAAGAGAAACTAACACAAAAATTCACATTCTCAGGCCTCACCCCAGACCCACTAAATCAGAATCTCTGCAGTAGGAGGAATCAAACGAGTTTTCAGGTGATGCTGCCAGTGCAGAAACTACCCTTTGAGCAGCTCTGGTCTAGGTGACGTGTTGCTCACAAAGGACTTCTCCCCCACCTTAGCCATTGGTGGCCCCCTTGCAATTACTAGAACACTGTCAATCTTCTGATTGACATACAATGAGTATTTTCTAGAACCTTCTGCATCCCCAGATTTCTAGCCTAGAACAAACATATGAGGCCAAACTTATCCTTGTCTAATTACATGTGTCCTTTTTCAAACCTGAGCTGTGACACTCTAGATTGCTCTTCTGCACAGTACACCCTCACCCCCTGCTTCCCAAACAAAACCAATCATTCAGCTTGAAAAGATTTTAACCATCAACTCCCTAGCAGATTTTAAATGATTCTATGTATAAATGAATCACCATTTATATTGTAACTTTCTTTACAGAGAAAGAGTTTCTATAGAGTTATGTGCAGTGAGCATCCCAGCATACTCCAGGAAATACCCTCATCCCTCCAGGCCACGCCCATGGCAGTGGGAGGCCTGAGGCACACAGAGCCTGGCTCTCCATAAGGACAGAGGAAGCAACCTTGATGAAGATGCTTCACGCCATCAAGGAGGTAAGGTAGAACCTGTGAGGCTGGAATACCTTTCTTCCTATTTCCAGAGGCTTCATCTTGCCACTGAGAGAGGTACTAGCTAGAGGAAAAGTGAATGAACAGAAGAGAAATTAAAAATAGGAAGGCTATGACTTTTAAATACATTCTCTATGCTAAGATTTCACACCCTCAGAAAAACTGTGCTACTAACACAGACCAAAAAGGAGTTTCAGCCTCTAATGTCACAACCCGGGAAGGAAAGAATTAGGGCAGCATCAGCCAAAGAACACAAATAATCCTCCAGTGTAATGGAGGCTTCTCAGGCCTGGAGGATGAGGCTCATCTAAATTGCTTTTCCCACCCCCCTCACTGCAAAATTAATAGAAGCAGAGGTAGATAATGGGGAAGATTTTCTTCCCCTGGAGCAGCATGCAGGAAATTGATTTTTATTCCCCAAACCCCTGCTTTCCACATGTCTGCTTTTGACCCTGGCTTCTGCTCTGGGACACTTGCTTCTTCCCTAAATAAAGAGCAAAAGGCAGACAAACATATTCCTCAACCAGCTGAAAACCAAACACATTTGGGGCTTATAGGTTGTCTGGGTCCATTTCTCCTTTCTGACTCAGGCAGTCATCTCTCCAGTACTAAACCTCTAATGGATGAAATCCCTTGCATTCAAGTCTAACGTGGTCTCCTGGGCCTGGAAGTATGGCTTCATGAGTATGGCTGATGAGAGGAAAACCCCCTCCTGGCCAGAGCCCCTCCCATTGCATGTCCTGAACAGACCAGCTTGCGTATGAACCACTGATCTCAACTTGCCTAATGAGGGTGCTGCGTTTCCTTAGAACACGAGCCTCCTCAGCCAGAAGAAGAAGCTGGAGGTTGATGTTGCCAGGATGCAGAAGGAAGCTGAAGAGGCGATGCAAGGGTGTCAACGTGCAGAAGAGAAGGCCAAGAAGGCAGCCACCCACCGAGGTGAGTCCATTGACTGCCTGCTTACTCCTGTCTTTCAGAGTTGATGGGAGCAGTAGCCAAGGGGCAGGGGCAAAGCTGCACACAAAAAGGATTCCATTGATTCTCCATATAGCTAGGGGGAGGTCAGCTGACCCCTCTGCCTCTGTCCCCAATTTGAAAAATTAGGCCAACTGGCTCCTCCCTTCTACCCTGTCCACACAATGAAAAGGAGCAGCTGAATTGCTATAGGCAAAATCTTATGAAAGCAAGAGGTTTTTTAAAAAGTTAATCCACTTTCCACTTGTGAATCAATATATCTAGTGTCTAGAAACAATTCCTCTTGTGTTTCCTTACCCATAGCTATTTTTCCTAAGGTCTGTAATAGCTTTATGATGATTTGCAAAGAATGCTTATTTCACTTATTTTTAAAAAATTTTTATTTATTTATTTTTGGCTGCGTTGGGTCTTCGTTGCTACACACAGGCTTTCTCTAGTTGCGGCGAGCGGGGGCTGCTCTTCACTGAGGTGCGTGGGCTTCTCATCGCAGTGCCTTCTCTTGTTGCGGAGCACGGGTTCTAGGCACGCGAGCTTCAGTAGTTGTGGCGCATGGGCTTAGTTACTCTGCGGCATGTGGGATCTTCCCGGACCAGGGCTCGAACCTGTGTCCCCTGCATTGGCAGGTGGATTCTTAACCACTGCGCCACCAGGGAAGTCCCTGTTTATTTTTTACAGCCCATACTATTGCTTCAGTAACAGAGTCAGGTTGGTGATGAAGGGCTTCAGGATTGGTGTACCTTCGTTATCTGCAAGTTAAAAATTGTTGATAGTGGTGCTTTTCCTGAATGAGACCAAGCTCAGGGTTGGCTGCCAGCCTTGACTGTACCTTTGTGGGAACTGGAAAAAGACACCCGCTGGACCCCCACTGTGGGTAGATGCAGACTTCTCTCAAAAGGTATGGCAAGCAGAAGGCAATACTCAGAAAAAAAAAAAAAATGTCATGGAGGAAGGAGGTGAGGAGAAGTCTGTGTGTGAAGAACCCAGCCTTGCAAGTGCCAGTGCTTGCTGAGCAGAGCTTGGGCTTGATTTCAGCCTCCACCCACTCCATCCCCATCAGGTGGCTCTGTATAGCCCATCAGACACAAAAACACATGCAGCAGCCCTGACCATGCCCTGTGCATGAAAACTGATCCTCTTGCTAAAAAGTATATGGGAATTGAGGAGACAAGATATTCAATTAGATTTTACATTAGTCATTTTAAAATTCAAAAGGAGGGAAAAGCTTACTGAGTTATTTAGCACTTGGGGAGCTAAACAAAACTTTTGCACTAAATCTTAGGACCAGATCACTGTAGAATCCAGAAGAATGGGGAAGCATGCCTAGCACTCAGCCATTTTGTATCAAAGCAGACACTTCCTGATGGAAAAGAGGTGTGTGAAAGCTTAAAAGCATTTGGCCGAGGAAAAAATAATATGCTTAACATTCATGAAAATCCACATAGATAGGAAGGAATAAAAAGAGCTCTTACTCTTGCTTGGTAGGTATATGCAGTCACACGTTAGGAAGACTCTATCTGCATAACCTCACCTTTATAAGATTTCCTTGACAATGTTGAAAAATGAACTCACTACCTTTTTCCTCGCTTTAATTCTCCAGTAGTTCAGGTGTGATTCCAACCCCACATAGCGGAACCCAGTTACCTCTGTCATTCATTCTTTGCCCCTACCATCTACACAGACGTCTCACACTTAAATTATACAGTTGTTTGGTAACCTGATAGACAGAGAAACTTTGTCTGGGAGGGCAGTGTTCTTACATTAAAGGCACTGAGAGAGTCATGAAACAGTTCTTAATAATTGCGGCAAGACACTAAACCCTTAGTATACATAGCCAAAGCCAAGAGTGGGCTTCCCAAGAATGAACCCTCCTGTGCTGGATTATTGGCACTGAGAGCCTCATTTGCTACCAAATTCCTGGAGCCTAAATTTGTTTGCAGTTGTGAATCACAGAATTATAGAAGTGAGACGTGAAAAAGGTTCTCATAGGCACTCCACACTCTTCCTGGTGCATGATGTTACAGGACGTGTCCTGGTGCTTTACTCAGTTAAAAGCTGTGCCTTCAGATGGTCATCTTTCTTTCAATACAGGTGTTGTATAATAATATTCACATGGTGTTTCATCTCTGGTCTGTTTCCACCACCTCTCACCCTAATCTCCAGTAGCTGCTGCTATCTTGATTGCCTTATAGTTAACAAACTCGAGGGCCACAGAGGTTAGGGAGAGCATGGTGGGAAGAGATTAAGAGCACAGAGGCAAGGCATGGCACCTAGTCACATCAGAAACAGAAGACTGTGGGTAGAAATGTTAAGTTTGATTGGCCGCTGGATTGTCTCAGTCCCTTTCCTTCTTTTCTAGGTAGCAAGCATGTCAGAAGAACTGAAGAAGAGCAAGATACCAATGCCCACTTGGAGAGGATGAGAAAGAACGCGGAGCGGACAGAGACTTACAGGAAAGGCTGGATGATGCTGAGCAGACTGCCATGATAGGGGATAGAAAGCAAAGCCAGAAACTCGAATCCAAGGTAGGAGTTTCCCTGCATCATCGTGGGGTCTTGACAACTCCCAATTCGAAGCCTTATTATCCTGTAATATCACACCAGACAGTCCCTATACCTCCCTCCTCACTTTTGCTTGTTAACATGTTCAGATCTTTGACAGTGTCAGAGCTCAGTATATTCTTTCATTCTTCTTGACTTCGGGCCACTAAATAGGACTTTTCTTGGACTGGGTGAAATCCGCCATCCTGCTAAATGAGAATGCGGTTTCTCCCACTCACCTGCCCCAGCTCTGGGGCTCCCCACAGCCAGGGAGACCAACTGCTTCCAAACACACCCTCACAGTCTTGCTTCTGTGCCTTTGCTCCTGCTATTTCCTCTGTGGAGAATGCCCGTTTCCTAACAGCCAGAGAAAGGGGAGGGAAATAACTAAATCAAGGATCAAAAAAGATTTCGTGAAAATATAGTAAGGCCTGACAGAAATGATGTAGTACCTGCCTTCAGGGAGCTCAAAAATAAATAGGAAGACCTAGCTTGAAAATAGGATTTTTAACATTATTGATTCAATTTCGTTGACACCGTATAGGTCATGTGACAAATGCTATAAGGATGGAAAGAATATTTGACTGGGATTTCATGGTTCAGAAGGGCCCCTGAAAAATAAAGTACTGCCTTTGCACATGTATGGTATATCCGTATAATGGAATACCAATGCACATTTATGGTACATCCATATAATCACACTGATTACAAAGGAGTGAGGAAGAGCTCTGTAATGTCCTGGAGATCATGGCTAGTGGTATAATGATGATAAAAGGTATAGGCGATGTTGAGAGTATACAAACTTCTGTGCAAGAAAGAGGGGAAATATGAAGACATGTACACATTTGCTTGTATTTTCAAAAAGAATTGGTGACAGAATAAAACAAGGACTAATAAAAACAATTACTCATAGGAGGAGAACACAGAGATAAAAGCTAGACCTTCTGAATGCAACTTGTGTAGTTGGTGTGATTGCAAAATCATATGAAACACACCCTCACCCTTCAACCCCCTACCCCATGTGCTGCTTTATTTCTCTCCATACCACTTATCACCATCTAACACAGTCTGTATTTTACTTTGTTTCGTTTGTGTGTTTCCCTTCCTTAGAATGGGTGCTTATAGAGGGGAGAGATTTTTGTCTGTTTTGTTCCCTGCTGTATCCCTGGCCCCGGTGTCTGGTGCATAGTAGGCAACAAATATTTGTTGAATGAATATTATGTTAACCGTGGTTGCATAACTCTGTAAGGCTGCAGGCCAGCTGTTCATCTGCACTACAGCTCTCCCACAAAGCAGGGCTATGGGGCCGTGGGTGACATATGTGTGACAAAAACTCAGAATCTGATTTCTTTAGAGAGTCAGAGCTTAACATGGAGAAAGAAGCTTAAGATGAGGCAGTACATTGGCTGAATCCTTAAAGAGTGCTATATATAGCTTATTCTCTCTATATACTTACGTACATTTGTAATACACACGTGTGTGTAATTTTGTAATCCAAGAGGGGAAGTTTATCACCTCTGCATGGATTAGCCTTTCACATCCTTGAGTGTAATCAGCCCTTTTACGAGCTCACATAGTTCAGCCAGCTCCCTTTTGGCAAGGCGGTTTTCCCAGAGACTTTGCCCTGTTTCACCACGGCCAGAATGAGAGTGCACCCGTCTTCCCTGATGGTGTCACTATTTCAAATGATCGTGCCGACAGGCAAATGCAACGCCCGCCTGGCTTGCTGGCTGCCCGCCTGTCATCTGAGACCGTGGTTTGCTTGCAGGTCCGTGAACTGGACAGTGAACTGGAAAGCGAAGTCCGATGCATTGTGGAGGCCCAGAGGGGAGCCCGCAGGTTTGAGTGATGCATCAAAGAGCTGACCCACCAGGTACTCCAGGAAGCCTCTCCCTGTTCGCATGGCTGCGCTCTACCTTGGGCAGATGTGCTCCTTCAAGTCTGAAAGGACGCCCTAGGTCTCCTGTAGTTCTCTCTCCATCTTTGCTCTCCTTCAGCGGGAGACATCAACCTGCCTTTCCAGGGCTCCTGTGCTATTATTGGTTCGGGATAGTCCCTTTTCAGAGCTCTCAGGAAGCAAAATGTGAGCAGCAAGTAGCAATTAGAAGTGAAAAGCTATTTATACTGTCCTTGTTTTTTCACACATAATGTCGGCAGCACTTTCAGAAAGATGTCTTCCTGTGAGAGGCTGAGTGAGAACAATGTGTAAATGAAGTGACTGTCAGAGACGGGGAAGGTGGGGGGGGCGACTCAGCCAGCAGGTTGCATGGGACGCCAGCTAAATTGGAGCAGGGGACATTTCCACTCTTGTTTTCTGGCCGCATGAACACTCCAGGCCACCGAGGACTCTATCTGGTGCTGGTGCCAGGTGGAAACACAGCAAATGCTGAGAGGCCCCTGCAGCTTTCTGACTGTTTCCCTGTGGACTGGCCTTGGTCTAAGCAAATAACTGAAAAGAGGTGGGCAGACTTCTTGCCAGTAACTAATGTATTGCCAAAGTAGCAACGTACTCCTTCACTTGTGTTTTCATTTTCTAGTCTTTCTTCCCTTCTCTTCAAATGGAGAAGACCAGAGATTCCATGGTAGCAGCGGCACAGTCTTGCTCACCACTCTGGGCCCAGCACCTTCCTAGCACAGAGTAAGTGCACGTGTTTCAGTTGTTAAACACAGATGCCAAAGGTCACTTCCTAGCCCTCTCCGCTGCACAGGACAGCTTGTTCCAATGGAAAGAAACTCATCCTAGGCGCCCGCTTTACAGCAACTTGGACAGCACTCATGTGAGATCTGCTGGCCCTGATGCTGGTTCCTGAGGTTGAGTTGGTGTCAAAGACATCAAAGTCTTCCTTCCTTGCAGTAGGAAGGATAGTGTTGATAAGAAAGCAGAACGCTTCAGAAGCATCATCTTGGGCTAATTAAGATGAAATGAAATGAGCTATTTGCACAGTTCTTCTTTGCCGAATAAGTGCTTTTCTAAGGCGAGTTAGTCTGACACTGAGGAGTGCGCCCATGGAATGTGTGGCTGAGGAAGTAAACACCTGGGCAACGTGAAAGGTGCGCTATTCTACTCTTTTTTTGAGCAAGGATAAGAAAACATGAGGAAGCAAAATGCTGCTTGTTAATTATCTCTGGCTTTTTCTTTCTATTTTCCTATGGATTATCCTTACAGTTTTCTTCTGTAAACAGGTTCGTCATACAACAATACACCAAAGCTATACCTTCTTTGGTTCTGTTGTCCCAAGGAACACAATCTTATTCTGTTGTATTTTTATCTTTGTTTCTTGGTAGCAATAATCTTAGTGTTTCCCTTGTACTAGTATGGTGGTGTATTTCTTAATTTCTTCCAAGTGTCTGCCCAATGTTTAGAGTATATCTACTCAATTACGCAGTGATTTTCTTCCATCAAGTCAGATAATACCTATTGAGTACCTTTTTATGCAGATAACAGGCTAGACCCTGTCAGTTTAAAGAGACATTAGAGAGCTCTCCACGTTCTTTGATATCAATGCCTGGTTTTGAAATATTCAAGGTAGATGTCGAGTCAACTCAATCTGTTCTCCTTTAACATCAAAATAACCATCACGACTATGAGGCAGGGTGTTTTGTGATAGTACATTGTAGATGCCATTATGAAATGTCATTTTGAAAGGGACATAAATATGGTTTTCCTTTCCTAGGAAAAATCCTCCAGGAGGATCATACTTTATTGGAAAAGGGAATCAAGTGTCACCCCATCCACAATAGTTCTATGGCCAGTCCCCACTGAGCATTTATCTTCCCCAGTATGTCCCTCTAGCGTCTGCAAATTCATTCTATTTTTCTCTCTCCAGTGTCTAAAAATGTATGCTATAAAGCAGGACATAGGATTAGGAAACTGTACTCGTTATAGAAGGTAAAGACAGTTTTCCTCCCCTCCTCCCACCTCTCCATCCACCTGCTCCATGTTACCTTTGTCTGCTTCCTATATTCAGGGATCTGTGTGTAGATGTTATTTAATCCTTACCAATCTAAATATGGATATAGTATCTTCATTTCTAGAGATAAGAAAACAAAATTTAGTCTTGGGTGTGTTCTCCAGGAACCAGATGCCAGGATGGAGTTAAAGTACAAGAGATTTATTGGAGGTAACACCTGGGAAAGATAAAGGGGAGAGCAAGCGGGCTGAGGCAGAGGAAGCTTTCAGAGCACCTTGGAGTCTGACACCTGTGAAAGGAAAGGGTGAAGGAAGGAGGATGGGATAGAAGGAGCCTCTGGTTGCAGTGCGGCTCTGGGCAAGTCTCCAGCACAGAGATTGCTGTAAGAAGTCCCATGCTGGGCAAAAAAGCCAGATTCTGGTAACTTGGCCATGCCCTACTATCAGCTGGGGGCTGCTTGGGGAGTGTGTGATCTCAGTATAAATGCTACAGCAGATCCCAAAGGCACTGCAGTTGGAGGGTTTCAGGTACCTGCGCTCCTCACAGCTGAATGGCAGGTTGTCTTCTTGAAGGGAAATCTGAGCCCTGCACAACTATGGCAACCACAGTTACTTAATGCCTTGGAGGGAGCTGAGATGTGAACCTAAACCTAATAAAGGCTTTGCCTCCCCACCCCCACGTGGGGGGAACATCAATATCAGCAGCCACCTAGCCTTTTTCAGTTTTCTTCTGTGTGGCTTCCTTTACCACACAGTAAATTTACTCACCTGAGTAAATTGGTTTTAAGCAGTTAAACCTCTACTGGGTTTGGAATTCCCTATGACCACATAATTCTATGAGTCTTCAAGTTTCTTAAACCTGAGAGGTAGAGAGCTAAGCAGATTAAAAGAAAGAGGGATTTTATTTATAAAGTAGATATCTCATTTCCCCAATCAGGTTATTTCTTATATATTGGCCCCTGCCTCAGGAAGCTTAAAATGAGTAATTAATTATCTACTGTCAGATTGTACTTTAAGGTGGGAGTGGGGGAGGAGTGCTCTAGGCAACACAGAGTTGGTTAAACCAAACTCTCCTTCCTCCCTCCCTTCCTTCCTTCCTTCATATATATATATATATATATATATATATATATATATATATAACAGATAACATGGTATCACTTTGGGGTGTACAACTTAATTATTTGATATATGTTTACATTGCAATATGATTATTACAACAAGTTTAGTTAACACCCGTCACCCCACATAGTTGCAAATTTTTTTTTCTTGTGATGAGAACTCTTACAATCTATTCTCTTAGCAACTTTTAAATATACAATACAGCATTGTTAACTATAGTCACCATGCTCTATATTACATTCCCAGGACTTATTCATCCTATAACTAGAAGTTTGTACCTTTTGACCACAATCACCCATTTCCCCCACCCCCCAATCACCCCCCTCTGGCAGCCTCTAATCCGTTCTCATATTTATGTGAGTTCAGTTTTTTAGATTCCACATATAGATGAGATAATATATTGTCTTTCTCTGACTGATTTATTTCATCTATTGTAGTGCCCTCAAGATCCATCCATGTTGTCACAAATGGCAGGATTTCCATCTTTTTTATGGCTGAGTAATATTCCTGTGTGTGTGTGTGTGTGTGTGTGTGTGTGTGTGTGTACATACACCACATCTTCTTTTTCTGTTCATCTGTTGGTGGATACTTAGATTGCTTCCATATTTTGGCTACTGTAAATACTGTTGCCATGAACATGGGGGTGAAGATATCTTTTTAAGATAGTGATTTCATTTCCTGCAGATAAATACCTACAAGAGGAATTGCTGGGTCATATGGTAGTTCTATTTTTACTTTTTTGAGGAAACTCCATACTACTTTTCATAGTGGCTACACCAATTTACATTCCTACCAAGAGTGTACAAGGACTCCTTTTCTTCACATTCTCACCAACACTTGTTATTTCTTATTTTATTGATGATAGCCATTCTAACTAGTGTGAGATGATATCTCATTGTGGTCTTGATTTGCATTTCCCTGATGATTAGTGATGTTGAGTACCTTTTGATATACCTGTTGGCCATTTGTATGTTTTCCTTGGAAAATTGTCTATTCAGGTCATCTATCCATTTTTTTTTTTTTTTTTTTTTTTTTTGCGGTACACGGGCCTCTCACTGTTGTGGCCTCTCCTGCTGCAGAGCACAGGCTCTGGACGCGCAGGCCCAGCGGCCATGGCTCACGGGCCCAGCCGCTCCGCGGCATGTGGGATCCTCCCGGACCGGGGCACGAACCCGTGTCCCCTGCATCGGCAGGCGGACTCTCAACCACTGCGCCACCAGGGAAGCCCCATCTATCCATTTTTAATCAGGTTTTAAATTTTTTTGATATTCAGTTGTATAAGTTCTTTATTTTTTTAGATATCAACCTCTTCTCAGATATATGATGTGAAAGTATTTTCTCCCATTCCACAGGTTGCCTTTTCATTTTGTTGGTAGTTTCCTTTGCTGTATAGAAGTTTTAAAGTTTGATGTAGTCCCACTTGTTTATTTTTGCTTCTATTGCTTTTGCTTTTGGCATCAAAAAAAAAAAAAAAAAATCCTTGTCAAGACCAATGTCATGGAGCTTACCCTCTGTGTTGTCTTCTAGGAGTCTTATGATTCCAGGTCTTAGACTCAAATTTGTATCCATTTTCAGTTCATTTTTATGTATGTTGTAAGATAATGGTCAAATTTCATTCTTTTGCATATGGCTGTCCAATTTTCCCAACACTGTTTATTGAAGAGGTGGCTGTCTTTTCCCCATTATATATTCCTGACTCATTTGTCATAAATTGGGCATTTATATATGAATATTTCTGGGCTCTCTATTCTGCTCAGTTGATCTCCATGTCTGTTTTTATTCCAATACCATACTGTTTCAATTACTATACTTTCATAATATGTTTGAAATTGAAATCAGGGAGCATGATGCCTTCAGCTTTGTTCTTCTTTCCCAAGATTGCTTTGGCTATTCAGGGTCTTTTGTGGTTCCATTCTATTTCTGTGAAAGGTGCCATTGGAATTATGGTAATGATTGCGTTGACTTTGTAGATTGCTTTGGGTAGTATGGATATTTTAACATTAATTCTTCCAATCAATGAGCACAGAATATCTTTCCACTTGTGTCTTCTTCAATTTCTTTCATTAATGTCTTATAGTTTTCAGTGTGCAAATCTTTCATTCCCCTTGGTTAAATTTATTCCTAAGTATTTTATTCTTTTTGTTGCAATTATAAATGGTATTGTTTTCTTAATTTCTCTTTGTGATAGTTCATATTAGTGTACAGAAACATAACTGATTTTTGTATAATGATTTTGTATCCTGCAAATTTACTGAATCCTTTTATTAGTTCTAACAGTTTTATTGAAGTTTTTAGAGTTTTCTATATAAAATATCATGTCATCTGTAAATAGAGAGACTTTTACTTTTCCTTTCCAATGTGGATGCCTTTTATCTCTTTTTCTTGCCCAGTTGCTCTGGCTGGGACTTCCAATACTATGTTGAATAAAAGCGGCAAGAATGGACATCCCTGTCTTGTTCCTGATCTGAGAGGGAAAGCATTCATTTTTTCTTCACTGAGTATTATGACAGGTTTGGGTTTGTCATATATGACCTTTACTATGCTGAGGTATTTTCCCTCTATATCTACTTTGTTTAGAGGTTTTATCATAAATGAATGTTAAATTTTGTCAAATATTTTTGGCTGACATTTTTTAGATGATCATACAATTTTTACCCTACATTTTGTTAATGTGGTGTATCACATTTATTGATTTGCAGATGTTGAACCATCCTTGCATCACTGGAACAAATCCTACTTGATCATGGTGTATGATTCTTTTAATGTATTGTTGAATTCAGTTTGCTAATATTTTTTGAGGATTTTTGCATCTATATGTGTCAGGGATATTGGCCTATAGTTTTCTTTTTTCGTGATGTCCTCTTCCAGTTTTGGTATCAGGGTAATCCTGACCTCAGAAAATGAGTTTGGAAGTGCTTCCTACTCTTCCATTTTTTGGTATAGTTTAGAAAAGATTTGTATTCTTCTTTAAATGTTTGGTAGAATTCACCAGTGAAGCTGTCTGGTCCTGGACTTTTTATGTTGGGAGGTTTTTGATTACTGATTTAATGACCTAACTAGCAATTGGTCTGTTCGGATTTTCCATTTCTTCATGATTCAGTCATGGTAGGTTGTATGTTGTAGAATTTATCCATTTCTTCTAGGTTGTCCAAACTGTTGGTACATAATTGTTCCTAGTAGTCTCTTATGATCCTTTGTATTTCTATGGTATCAGTTATAACATCTCCTCTTTCATGTCTGATTTTATTTGAGTCCTCTCTCTTTTTTTCTTGGTGAGTCTAGTTGAGGGCTTGTCAATTCTGCTTATCTTAAAAAACAGCTCTTAGCTTCCTTGATCTTTTCTACTGTTTTTTTTAGTCTCTGTTTATTTCCACCTTGATTTTTGTTACTTCCTTCCTTCTGTTAACTTTGGGCTTTATTTGCTCTTCTTTTTCTAGTACCCTGAGGTGTAAAATTAGGTTGTGTATTTGAGGATTTTCTTGTTTCCAAAATGTAAGCATTGGGACTTCCCTGGCAGTCCAGTGGTTAAGATTCCATGCTTCCCAGCTCATGCAGCTCAATATCAAAAAAACAAACAACCCAATCCAAAAATGGGCAGAAGAACTAAATAGACATTTCTCCAAAGAAGATATACAGATTGCCAACAAACACATGAAAAATGCTCAACATCACTAATCATTAGAGAAATGCAAATCAAAACTACAATGAGATATCATCTCACACCGGTCAGAATGGCCATCATCAAAAAATCTACAAACAATAAATGCTGGAGAGGGTATGGAGAAAAGGGAACCCTCTTGCACTGTTGGTGGGAATGTAAATTGATACAGCCACTATGGAGAACAGTATGGAAGTTCCTTAAAAAACTAAAAATAGAACTACCATATGACCCAGCAATCCCACTACTGGGCATGTACCCTGAGAAAACCATAATTCCCAAAGAGTCATGTACCAAAGTGTTCATTGCAGCTCTATTTACAATAGCCAGGACATGGAAGCAACCTAAGTGTCTATATACAGATGAATGGATAAAGAAGATGTGGCACATATATACAATGGAATATTACTCAGCCATAAAAAGAAATGAAATTGAGTTATTTGTAGTGAGGTGGATGGACCTGGAGTCTGTCATACTGAGTGAAGTAAGTCAGAAAGACAAAAACAAATACCGTATGCTAACATATACATATGGAACCTAAGGGGAAAAAATGGTCATGAAGAACCTAGGGGCAAGACGGGAATAAAGACACAGACCTACTAGAGCATGAACTTGAGGATATGGGGAGGGGGAAGGGTAAGCTGAGACGAAGTGAGAGAGTGGCATGGAGATATATACACTACCAAATGTAAAACAGATAGCTAGTGTGAAGCAGCCGCATAGCACAGGGAAATCAGCTCGGTGCTTTGTGACCACCTAGAGGGGTGGGATAGGGAGGGTGGGAGGGAGGGAGATGCAAGAGGGAAGAGATATGGGAACATATGTATATGTATAACTGATTCACTTTGTTGTAAAGCAGAAACTAACACACCATTGTAAAGCAATTATACTCCAATAAAGATGTTAAAAAATAAAAAAAGATTCCATGCTTCCACTGCAGGGGGCATATGTTCGATCCCCAGTCAGGGAACTAAGGTCTTGTATGCTGTGTGGTGCAGCCTAAATAAATGAAGGCATTTATCACTGTGAACTTCCCTCTTAGAACTGCTTTTGCTGAGTCTCATAAGTTTTGTTCAGTAGCATTTTGTTTAATCTCCATATATTTGTAAATTATTATTTTTTTCTTGTAATTGTTTTCTAGTTTTATACATTGTGGTCAGAAAAGATACTCAGCATGATTTCAATCCTCTTAAGTTTATTAAGAGTTTTTTTGTGGCCTAACATATCATGTATCCTGGAGAATGTTTTACGTGTGCTTGAGAATAATGTTTATTCTGTTGCTTTTGAATGAAATGTTCTTCATATGTCTAAGTCCATCTGATCTAACATGTCATTTAAGGCCAATGTTTCTTTAATGATTTTCTGTCTGCATGATCTATCTTTCGATGAAAGTGGGGTATTGAAGTCCCGTATGTTAATTGCTGTTTATTTCTTCCTTTAGGCCTGTTAATATTTGTTTTATAGATTTGGATACTCCTATGTTGGTGCATAAATATTTACAAATGTTGTATCATATTATTAGATTTACCCCTTTATCATTAAATAATGACCCTTGTTGTCTCTTATTAGCCTTTGTCTTAATGTCTACTTTGTCTGATATAAGTATAGCTACCCCACCTTTATTTTGGTTTCATTTGCATGGAATATCTTTTTCCATCCCTTCACTTTCAGTCTGTGTGAGCCCTTATATCTGAAATGAGTCTTTTGTAGGCAGCAGATAGATAGGTCTTGTTTTTTAATCCATTTGGCCACTCTGTGTGGAGTAGAGAATTTAGTCCATTTACATTTAAAGTAACTACTGATAGGTATGTACTTATTGCCCATTTGTTAATTGTTTTCTGACTGTTTTGTAAGTCCTTTGTTCTTTTCATCTTCTCTTGTTCTCTTCATTTATGCTTTGATAATTTTCTGTAGTGGTATGCAGGATTCCTTTATGTTTATCTTTTGAGTATCTACTATAGGGCTTTGCTTTGTGGTTACCATGAGGCTTACATAAAACAACTTGTGTTTATAACAGTCTATCTCAAGTTGATAACAACTTAAGTTTTGTTGCATTCTAAAGGTCTACGTTTTACTCTCTCCCCACCTATGTTATATATATATATTTTTTTTTAAATTTATTTTTTATTTTATTTTTTAAATTGAAGTATAGTTGATTTACAATGTTGTGTTAGTTTCAGGTATACAGCAAAATGATTCATATGTGTGTGTGTATGTATGTATATATATATATATATATATATATATATATATATACATACTTTTTCAGATTATTTTCCTGTACAGGTTATTATAAAATATTGAGTACAGTTTCCTGTGCTATAAAGTAGGTCCTTGTTGGTTATCTTTTTTTTTTTTTGACTTAAATGAATCAAGTGTTTATTAGCTCCTGTATTTTTTTTTTCCTACTGCCAACTTTTTTTTTAACATCTTATTGGAGTATAACTGTTTTACAATGGTGTGTTAGTTTCTGCTTTACAACAAAGTGAATCAGTTATACATACACATATGTTCCCATATCTCTTCCCTCTTGCATCTCCCTCCCTCCCACCCTCCCTATTCCACCCCTCTAGGTGGTCACAAAGCACCGAGCTGATCTCCCTGTACTATGCAGCTGCTTCACACCAGCTATCTATTTTACATTTGGTAGTGTATATATCTCCATGCCACTCTCTCACTTCGTCTCAGCTTACCCTTCCCCCTCCCCATATCCTCAAGTCCATGCTCTAGTAGATCTGTGTTTTATGCCTGTCCTACCCCTAGTCTCTTCATGACATTTTTTTTCTTAGATTCCATATATATGTGTTAGCATATGGTATTTGTTTTTGTCTTTCTGACTTACTTCACTCTGTATGACAGACTCCAGGTCCATCCACCTCACTACAAATAACTCAATTTCATTTCTTTTTATGGCTGAGTAATATTCCATTGTATGTATGTGCCACATCTTCTTTATCCATTCATCTGTATATAGACACTTAGGTTGCTTCCATGTCCTGGCTATTGTAAATAGAGCTGCAATGAACATTTTGGTACATGACTCTTTGGGAATTATGGTTTTCTCAGGGTACATGCCCAGCAGTGGGATTGCTGGGTCATATGGTAGTTCTATTTTTAGTTTGTAAAGGAACCTCCATACTGTTCTCCATAGTGGCTGTATCAATTTACATTCTCACCAACAGTGCAAGAGGGTTCCCTTTTCTCCATACCCTCTCCAGCATTTATTGTTTGTAGATTTTTTGATGATGGCCATTCTGACCGGTGTGAGATGATATCTCATTGTAGTTTTGATTTGCATTTCTCTAATGATTAGCGATGTTGAGCATTCTTTCATGTGTTTGTTGGCAATCTGTATATCTTCTTTGGAGAAATGTCTATTTAGTTCTTCTGCCCATTTTTGGATTGGGTTGTTTGTTTTTTTGTTATTGAGCTGCATGAGATGCTTATAAATTTTGGAGATTAATCCTTTGTCAGTTGCTTCATTTGCAACTATTTTCTCCCATTCTGAGGGTTGTCTTTTGGTCTTGTTTATGGTATCCTTTGCTGTGCAAAAGCTTTTAAGTTTTATTGGGTCCCATTTGTATATTTTTGTTTTTATTTCCATTTCTCTAGGGGTTGGGTCAAAAAAGATCCTGCTGTGATTTATGTCATAGAGTGTTCTGCCTACATTTTCCTCTAACAGTTTGATAGTGTCTGGCCTTACATTTAGGTCTTTAACCCATTTTGAGTTTATTTTTGTGTATGGTGTTAGGGAGTGTTCTAATTTCATACTTTTACATGTACCTGTCCAGTTTTCCCAGCACCATTTAGTG
Source organism: Kogia breviceps (assembly GCF_026419965.1). Lineage (NCBI taxonomy): Eukaryota > Metazoa > Chordata > Mammalia > Artiodactyla > Physeteridae > Kogia > Kogia breviceps. The sequence continues at coordinate 95,276,466 of NC_081314.1, forward strand.
AACAGGCTATCTTTTCTCCATTGTGTATTCTTGCCTCCTTTATCAAAGATAAGGTGACCATATGTGTGTGGGTTTATCTCTGGGCTTTCTATCCTGCTCCATTGATCTATATTTCTCTTTTTGTTCCAGTACCATACTGTCTTGATTACTGTAGCTTTGTAGTATAGTCTGAAGTCAGGGAGCCTGATTCCTCCAGCTCCATTTTTCGTTCTCAAGATTGCTTTGGCTATTCGGGGTCTTTTGTGTTTCCATACAAATTGTGAAATTTTTTGTTCTAGTTCTGTAAAAAATGGCAGTGGTAGTTTGATAGGGATTGCATTGAATCTGTAGATTGCTTTGAGTAATAGAGTCATTTTCACAATGTTGATTCTTCCAATCCAAGAACATGGTATATCTCTCCATCTATTTGTATCTTTTTTTTTTTTTTTTTTTTTGTGGTACGTGGGCCTCTCACTGTTGTGGCCTCTCCTGCTGCAGAGCACAGGCTCTGGACGCACAGGCTCAGTGGCTATGGCTCACGGGCCCAGCCATTCCGCGGCATGTGGGATCTTCCCGGACCGGGGAACGAACCTGTGTCCCCTGCATCAGCAGGCGGACTCTCAACCACTGCGCCACCAGGGAAGCCCTATTTGTATCATTTTTAATTTCTTTCATCAGTGTCTTATAATTTTCTGCATACAGGTCTTTTGTCTCCATAGGTAGGTTTATTCCTAGATATTTTATTCTTTTTGTTGTAATGGTAAATGGGAGTGTTTTCTTAATTTCACTCTCAGAGTTTTCATCATTAGTGTATAAGAATGCCAGAGATTTCTGTGCATTAATTTTGTATCCTGCTACTTTGCCAAATTCACTGATTAGCTCTAGTCGTGTTCTGGTAGCATCCTTGGGATTCTCTATGTATAGTATCATGTCATCTGCAAACTGTGACAGCTTTCCTTCTTTTCCGATTTGGACTCCTTTTATTTCTTTTTCTTCTCTGATTGCTGTAGCTAAAACTTCCAAAACTAATTTGAATAAGAGTGGTGAGAGTGGGCAACCTTGTCTTGCTCCTGATATTAGTGGAAATGGTTTCAGTTTTTCACCATTGAGAATGATGCTGGCTGTGGGTTTGTCATATATGGCCTTTATTATGTTGAGGAAAGTTCCCTCTATGCCTACTTTCTGCAGGGTTTTTATCATAAATGGGTGTTGAATTTTGTCAAAAGCTTTCTCTGCATCTATTGAGATAATCATATGGTTATTCTCCTTCAGTTTGTTGATATGGTGTATCATGTTGATTGATTTGCATATATTGAAGAATCCTTGCATTCCCAGAATAAACCCCACTTGATCATGGTGTATGATCCTTTTAATGTGCTGTTGGATTCTGTTTGCTAGTATTTTGTTGAGGATTATGGCATCTATTTTCATCAGTGATATTGGCCTGTAGTTTTCTTGCTTTGTGACATCTTTTGTTTTGGTATCAGGGTGATGGTGGCCTCATGGAATGAGTTTGGGAGTATTCCTCCCTCTGCTATCTTTTGGAAGAGTTTGAGAAGGATAGGTGTTAGCTCTTCTCTAAATGTTTGATAGAATTCGCCTGTGAAGCGATCTGGTCCTGGGCTTTTGTTTGTTGGAAGATTTTTACTCACAGTTTCAATTTCAGTGCTTGTGATTGGTCTGTTCATATTTTCTATTTCTTCCTGGTTCAGTCTCGGCAGGTTGTGCATTTCTAAGAATTTGTCCATTTCTTCCAGGTTGTCCATTTTATTGGCATACAGTTGCTTGTACTAATCTCTAATAATCTTTTGTATTTCTGCAGTGTCCATTGTTACATCTCCTTTTTCATTTCTAATTCTATTGATTTGAGTCTTCTCCTTTTTTTTCTTGATGAGTCTGGCTAATGGTTTATCAATTTTGTTTATCTTCTCAAAGAAGCAACTTTTAGTTTTCTTGATCTTTGCTATCGTTTCCTTCATTTCTTTTTTATTTATTTCTGATCTGATCTTTATGATTTCTTTCCTTCTGCTAAATTGGGGTTTTTTTGTTCTTCTTTCTCTAATTGCTTTAGGTGCAAAGTTAGGTTATTTATTCGAGATGTTTCCTGTTTCTTAAGGTAGGATTGTATTGCTATAAACTACCCTGTTAGAACTGCTTTTGCTGCATCCCATAGGTTTTGGGTCGTAGTGTCTCCATTGTCATTTGTTTCTAAGTATTTTTTGATTTCCTCTTTGATTTCTTCAGTGATCACTTCGTTATTAAGTAGTGGATTGTGTAGCCTCCATGTGTTTGTATTTTTTACAGATCTTTTCCTGTAATTGATATCTAGTCTCATAGTGTTGTGGTCGGAAAAGATACTTGATATGATTTCAATTTTCTTAAATTTACGAAGGCTAGATTTGTGACTCAAGATATGATTGATCCTGGAGAATATTCCATGAGAACTTGAGAAAAATGTGTATTCTGTTGTTTTTGGATGGAATGTCCTATAAATATCAATTAAGTCCATCTTGTGTAATGTATCATTTAAAGCTTGTGTTTCCTTATTTATTTTCATTTTGGATGATCTGTCCATTGGTGAAAATGGAGTGTTAAAGTCCCTACTATGATTGTGTTACTGTTGATTTCCCCTTTTATGGCTGTTAGCATTTGCCTTATATATTGAGGTGCTCCTTTGTTGGGTGCATAAATATTTATAATTGTTATATCTTCTTCATGGATCAATCCCTTGATCATTATGTAGTGTCCTTCTTTGTCTCTTGTATTAGTTTTTATTTTAAAGTCTATTTTGTCTGATATGAGAATTGCTACTCCAGCTTTCTTCTGATTTCCATTTGCATGGAATATCTTTTTCCATCCCCTCACTTTCAGTCTGTATGTGTCCCTAGGTCTGAAGTGGGTCTCTTGGAGACAGCATATATATGGGTCTTGTTTTTGTATCCATTCGCCAGTCTGTGTCTTTTGGTTGGGAGCATTTAATCCATTTACGTTTAAGGTAATTATCGATATGTATGTTCCTATTACCATTTACTTGTTTCAGGTTTGTTCTTGTAGGTCTTTTCCTTCTCTTGTGTTTCTTGCCTAGAGAAGTTCCTTTAGCATTTGTTGTAAAGCTGGTTTGGTGATGCTGAACTCTCTCAGGTTTTGCTTGTATGTAAAGGTTTTACTTCGTCCATCAAATCTGAATGAGATCCTTCCTGTGTAGAGTAATCTTGGTTGTAGGTTTTTCTCTTTCATCACTTTAAATATGTCCTGCCACTCCCTTCTGGCTTGCAGATTTTCTGCTGAAAGATCAGCTGTTAACCTTATGGGGATTCCCTTGTGTGTTATTTGTTGTTTTTCCCTTGCTTCTTTTGTTTTTTTGTATTTAATTTTTGATAGTTTGATTAATATGTGTCTTGGCGTGTTTCTCCTTGGATTTATCCTGTATGGGACTCTGTGCTTCCTAGACTTGATTGACTATTTCCTTTCCCATATTAGGGAAGTTTTCAACTATAATCTCTTCAAATATTTTCTCAGTCCCTTTCTTTTTCTCTTCTTCTTCTGGGACCCCTATAATTCGAATGTTGGTGTGTTTAATGTTGTCCCAGAGGTCTCTGAGACTGTCCTCAGTTCTTTTCATTCTTTTTTCTTTATTCTGCTCTGCAGTAGTTATTTCCACTATTTTATCTTCTAGGTCACTTATCCGTTCTTCTGCCTCAGTTATTCTGCTATTAGTCACATCTAGTGTATTTTTCATTTCATTTATTGTGTTGGTCATTGTTGCTTGCTTTCTCTTTATGTCTTCTTGGTCCTTGTTAAATGTTTCTTGCATTTTGTCTATTCTATTTCCAAGATTTTGGATCATCTTTACTACCATTATTCTGAATCCTTTTTCAGATAGACCGCATATTTCCTCTTCATTTTTTAGGTCTGGTGGGTTTTTACCTTGCTCCTTCATCTGCTGTGTGTTTTTCTGTCTTTTCATTTTGCTTACTGTGTTTGGGGTCTCCTTTTTGCAGGCTGCAGGTTCGTAGTTCCCGTTGTTTTTGGTGTCTGTCCCCCGTGGCTAAGGTTGGTTCAGTGGGTTGAGTAGGTTTCCTGGATTGGGGGGACTAGTGCCTGTGTTCTGGTGGATGAGGCTGGATCTTGTCTTTCTGGTGGGCAGGTCCACGCCTGGTGGTGTGTTTTGGGATGTCAGTAGCCTTAGTATGATTTTAGGCAGCCTCTCTGCTGATGGATGGGGCTGTAGTCCTGTCTTGCTATTTGTTGGGCATAGGGTGTCCAGCACTGTTCTTTGCTGGTCGTTGAGTGAAGCTGGGTCTTGTTGTTGAGTTGGAGATCTCTGGGAGATTTTAGCCGTTTGATATTACGTGGAGCTGGGATGTCTCTTGTGGACCAGTGTCCTGAAGTTGGTTCTCCCACCTCAGAGACACAGCCCTGATGCCTGGCAGGGGCACCAAGAGCCTTTAATCCACACAGCTCAGAATAAAGGGGAGAAAAAATAGAAAGGAAAGAAGGGAAGGAAGGAAGAATGCAAAGAAAGAAGCAAGGAAGGGAGGAAGAAAGGAAGGAAGGAAGGGAGGGAGGGAGGGAGGTAGAAAGGGAGGAAGGAAGGGAGGAAGGGAGGAAAGAAGGGAGGAAGAAAGGGAGGAAGAAAGGAAGGATGGAAGAAAGGAAGGAAGAAAGGAGGGAATAAAGGAAGAAAGGAAGAAAGAAAGAAAGACGATAAAATAAAGTAGGATAAAATAAAGTTATTAAAATAAAAAATAATTATTATGAAGAAAAATTTTATTAAAAAAATTTTATTAAAAAACCCCATTTCATTCAGAAACCTAGGACAAATGGTGAAAGCAAAGCTATACAGACAAAATCTCACACAGCAGCACACACATACACACTCACAAAAAGAGAAAATGGTGAAAATAATAATATATCTTGCTCCCAAAGTCCACCTCCTCAACTTGGGATGATTAGCTGTCTATTCAGGTATTCCACAGATGCAGGGCACTTCAAGCTGATTGTGGAGCTTTAATCTGCTGCTTCTGAGGCTGCTGGAAGAGACCTCCCCCTCTCCTGTTTGTTCACACAGCTCCTGGTGTTCAGCTTTGGACTTGGCCCCGCCTTTGCGCGTAGGTCATCTGAGGGATCAGACAGGACGGGGTTAAAGGAGCAGCTGATTCGGGGGCTCTAGCTCACTCAAGCCAGGGGGAGGGAGGGGCATGGATGCGGGGCAAGCCCACAGCAGCAGAGGCCGGCATGACGCTGCACCAGCCCGAGGTGCACTGTGCGTTCCCCTGGGGAAGCTGTCCCTCGATCCTGGGACCCCGGCAGTGGCGGGCTGCACAGGCTTCCGGGAGGGGAGGTGTGGAGAGTGACCTGTGCTCGCACTCAGGCTTCTTGGAGGTAGCAGCAGTAGCCCTAGCGTCCCACGCCCATCTCTGGTGTCCACACCGACAGCCGTGGCTTGCGCCCATTTCTGGAGCTCCTTTATGCCGTGCGCTTAATCCCCTCTCCTCTCGCACCAGGAAACAAAGAGGCAAGAAAAAGTCTCTTGTGTCTTCGGCAGCTCTGCGCCCGTCTCTGGAGCTCCTTTAAGCTGCGCGCTTAATCCCCTCTCCTCATGCCTCAGGAAGCAAAGAGGGAAGAAGAGGTCTCTTGCCTCTTTGGCAGCTCCAGTCTTCTCCCAGACTCCCTCCCAGATAGCTGTGGTGCACTAACCCCTTCAGTCTGTTTTATATTTTTGATGTCACAATTTTTATCTTGTATATTCATTAGCAAGTTTTTGTAGTATAGTTTTTACCATTTTTGTCTCTTAATCCTACATAGTAGATTTATAAGTGTTTATCTACCACCATTACAATATTAGATTATTCTGAATTTAACCTATATTTATCTTTATCAGTGAGATTTATACTTTACTGTTACACATGAGTGCCCTTCTGTTTCAGCTTAAAGTCCCTTAAACATTTCTTGTACGGCCAGTATAGTGGTGCTGAACTTCAGCTTTTGCTTATCTGGAAAACTGTTTATCTGTCCATCAATTCTGAAGGACAACTTTGCCATTAGAGAATTCTTAATTGGCAGGTTTTTTTCTTTCAGCACTTTGAATATATTGTGCCACTTTCTTCTGGCCTGGAAAGTTTCTGCTGAAAAATATGATAGTCTTATGGAAGTTTCCTTTGTATGTAACAAGTTGTTTTTCTCTTGCTACTTTTAAGATTATCTCTTTGTCTTTAACTTTTGACTATTTAATATAGTCTTGGTGTAGGTCTCTGTGGGTTCATCTCATTGGGAACTCTAGGCTTCCTGAATCTGGATGTCTATTTCCCTCCTAGGTTAAGGAAGTTTTCAGCCATTATTTTTTCAAATCACTTTTATGCCCCTTTCTTTCTCTCTTCCCCTTCTGAGACCCTTATAATGCAAATGCTCATCCACTTGATGTTATTCCATAAGTCCCTTAAGCTGTCTTTACTCATTTTCTTTTTTTTTTCTACTTTAATGGGATGAAGTCCACTGCCCTGTCTTGAAGTTCACTGATCCTTTCTTCTGCTTCATCTAGTCTACTGTTGAATGTCTATTATATTTTTAAATTCAGTTATTCTATTCTTCATCTCTTTGATTTCTGTTTGGGGTACTTTCTTATATTTTCTCATTTTTGAAATGTTCACTTTGTTCATGCATTGTTCTCCTGAGCTTGGTGAGCATGTTCATGACCATTATTTTGAACTCTTTATCAGCTAAATCACTTTATCCTTTTCTGGGGTTTTATCTTGTTTCTTCATTTGGAACATATTCCTTTGTTTCTCTTTTTTTTACTCTCTGTGTTGGTTTATATGCGTCAGATAAAACAACTACCTCTCCCAGTCTTGAATGAGTAGTCTCATATAAGAGAAGATCTTTATTGTTCAACCCTACCCTAGCTCTTGGTTGTCTCTGAAACCTTTATGATTGTCCAAGTGGCCTTCTTTGTTCTTAGTGGCTCCCAGTAGTTGAGGGTGTCCAAGAGCTGTCAGTGTCCCAAAGGGGAAGATCTCAGTCAGTACCTAGATTCAGGCTAACTGGAAGCCATACCCTCAGGTGGGAGCTTTTAAAGTATGCAAATATACCTCTTCCAGGAAAGACTGGGAGATGGGAATTTGTTTCCTCTGTTCTGACCCTTGGGGTGACAGCCAGTTAAGAACTGTTTCTCTGTTTGCTACCATCCTGTTGAACCTGTGAACACAAGCCCTGCTTGTCACCAGAGATAGGATATCAAGGGATGTATCCTCGGGGCATCAGCTACAAAAGTCAGTGCACCAGACCTGTGCATAAGCTCCTTTCTCAGAGATACTGGTGACTTGGGTGGGGCATGTGAAGATGGTACCCACTGGCTTTCCCAGGCATTTCAGTCTGCTGCCACTGCCCTGAAGTAGCGGGTGGTTGCCGGTTGGAAACTCTTTCTGTTTGTTGCGGTACTGTAGGACCCATGAACATAAGTCCTGCTGGCCACCAGAGCCAAGCTTTCAAGGGGTGTCCCCTAGGCAGCAGCTGTAAAAACTGGGCCACCAAACATGTGCACAAGTTCCTTTGCAAGAGATACCAGCAACCTGGAGTGAGGCAGAGGGACAGTGTGAAGATGGTGCCCACCAGCCTCCCTGGTCTCTGGAGAGTAATGCAGTCAGCCCCTTGATGTATGTTCAATTAGAAACCTTCCCCTTGGGCCGAAGCTACTAAGAGAAGCAAATAGACCTCTTTCAAGAAAACACTGGGCATTTCTGTCTGCTGCCTCTGTGGTATGTCCTGGGGGATAACGGTTAACCCTAGCAAGGAGGGAACAAGCAGGATAGCTATGGAGGCATAGGAGATGAGACTAGTTGGAGTGAAGGGAGTCTGTGGAGGGCTGTGGGAGGTAAGTGGAGAAACCATGAAAGCCACCAGAAAAGTTGGTACTTGATAGAATAGGTAAGATGGAGCCAGAAAAAATTTTTGAGCAGTGGGGGTATGTCTTGGGTAAATTATTTATCTCAGTCATCAGCCAGTTAAGATACTTTCTTCTTCAGGGAAGTTCAACAGCTCCAAAATGGAGATACTCTATTTAAAAGGGTGTGGGAAAGGGGGTGACATGCAGAGCCTTCCTACATGTCTGTCTCTCCACTGCTTTCTCTTCAGAATACCAAGGGATTCACAGAGCATGGTTGAGAAACACCACCTCACTAGATTTTCTTTCTCCAGCCCAAGCCTGGATTGCAATGGAAGCAATGAGAACACACCAAACAGTGTCCCCACAGCTCATGGAATTTTCCTCACTATCTCTGCTGATGCCCACACCAGAATTCCAGAAAACTTAAACTTTCCTATAGTTCCATTATCCAAAGCCAAGGATCAACTAGAAAGTTCAAGGGAGGAATTAATTTGATGGGGGTTGGAGGCGGGCACTGAGAAACCACAGGCAGATGTGGCTTGGCTGGGATGGGAGGGCTGAAGACCAAATTGAAACTAGTGGCTTTAACTTCCATTTTAGCAAAGGCTGGGAGTTCTGTGGTGGATCGGGAGAAATGACTGTCATTACTCTGAGCTGTGTTTATTAATTTCTTAGAACTTGGGATGAGTAGAGTTAAACCCATTTTTCAAATCATAACTCTAAATTTGGTGTTTAATAAAATTTCTTTACTCTCATTTCCTCATATGGGGCTACACCCAATGCATACTGCTGGATCCCTCAAATCACCTTCACATACATACCTATACATTGCAGGCAGAGGAAGATAAGAAAACTATGAGCAGGGTGCAGACTCTGATGGATAATCTTCAGCTTATAACTTCAGCTAAAGTTATAAGCAGGAAATCGAGGCAGTGATAAGTACCTGAGGCAGTTGCAGCCTCATGGATTTCATAGCCATTTACTTTTGATTAATGGAGATATGTGGCCCTAAGCTAGATGAACAGCTTGTCAGAGAGGACCAGCTCAGCTTAAAGTCTGCTCATTCTGTTTTTTCTCATGCTAGAATTATTACCTATGGTTAAACTTTGTGCAACTTTTCCCTCCAGAGAGCCAGAGCTCTCTCCCTTGACCTTGTGGTTATGCCCAAACATGTGCATTGCAAAAAAAATGAGCCAAATAAGAGCATGGTATCATGTAAAGATGGAAAATTTTTGGTTGGGTTAATCACCCTGAGACCTCCCTCACCCTACGGCTTTCCTCACTCTATTGCTTGAGCATACATAAATGCAGCTCACAGTCCTTTTTCCTGATGCTTCTGGACATAACTGTGGCCAAAACGACCATCTCTTGAAATGTACTTGTCAATCCTGGTTAGTAGCCATAGGTCCATGGAATGTAATTGATAAGCACAATATATATTGGCTTATGCCTAATAATAATATATCTTGAAGGGTTTTGAATTGATTATTTAAATGCTTTGGGCTAAAATACTTCTATGTCTAATAATTACCTGTTGACCCTTATAATTGTAAAGACAAGCTCCCTCTACCCAGAATAGGATGTTAAACTGATTACAAAACAAATAACTGTGGTTAATCTATCACATACCAAGTCTGTGAAAGCTGGACTACATCCAGTTGGTGGAAAGTGCTGACCATGTTCTAAATTTCCAGGGAACAACAGTTATAAAATGGATCTGGTGCCTGCTAGGAATCTGAATCCATACATATATCATACCAAAATATGATATTCCATTCGATACTCAGAAGTTTAGATTCCTTTCACACATTTTTCAACTTTCTAATGTCAGAGCAGAACAAAAATATGACTAGTAGGCTCAGGGATTCCTCTTTTTTTTCATTTTTTATTTTTACAGGAAGCAGAAGCTAGTCAATACCTTTCCAAGTATAAGAAGCAGCAACATGAGTTGAATGAAGCTGAGGAAATGGAAGAGAATGCTGAATCTCAAGTTAATAAGCTCAAGATTAAAGCAAAAGAGTTTGGGGAAAAGGTACGTCAGATATTCAGCTCTGCTCTAACTTTTAAAGCACTTATATTTCAGGTTCATGTCATCACATGGAAATTTCTTGTTTCTCTCTTTAAAGGCTTTTTAAAAACTACATCAAGAAACAGGTTCTGACAAAATCTTCCTATATTTATTAATTCTACTTGTCCAGGTAGTATGAAGCACTAAGCATTTGAGTGGTATGCACATTGTATTTACGCTTCTCAAATGCTTAATTCTAGGTTAATGTGCAGGCTCTGAGCTCCAGGGCCTAGATTCATGTGGGTAGAACCGTCAGAAGTCCAGGGAGCAAAGATGATTAAAGAAGCACAGATGGATCTGCTGGATCTGCTTGAAATTCTAAGTGAACTCCTTCTATTGTGGGCAGGTATGTGACTTTGTATCATATTGACGTGGAGACCCCAGGCAGACACGTTTAAAATTGAGGCCATGAATGAGAACAAATGCAAGAGTCCTGCTTTTTAGCTATCTTCCCTAAAACAGAGAAAGGGACTGTCTACATCTCTGGTCCCCCAAACTTTAGTTCTGATCCAATAGTAGGGGCCAGTGCCCTAATTTTCCTGGTAAAGTGATAGAGTGACAGAGAGTGCTAAACTGTAGGCTTGGCAGGGTCATTGTCTTAGTCTGTTCAGGCTGCCATAACAGAATACCAGAGACTGAATGGCTTACAAACTACAAACATTTCTCACGGTTCTGGAGGCTGGGAAGTCCAAGGTCATGGTGCTGGCAGGTTTGGTATCTGGTGAGGGCCACTTCCTTGTAGACGGCCCTCTTCCCACTGTAACCTCCCATGGTAGAAAGAGAAGGAAGAAGCTCTCTGGGGTCTTTTTTGCATAAGGGCATTAATACCAGTCACGAGGACTCAACCCTCATGACCTAATCACTTCCCAAAGGCCCCATCTCCTACTACCATCACCATAGGGGTTAGGATTTCAACCTATGAATTTTGTGGGCGGGGACACAAACTTCATACTGTGGCAGTTAGGGTAGCCTCAGCTTCCTCATTGAGATTGTTCCCAGAAACACAGTTTTAAAGTGCGATCTGGCTTTAGAAGGAGAGAATTAAAGGAGGTTGGATACCCCCCACAGAATGCCTACAGGGCACTTAGCACAGGCACTGTCATTTCAGTTTTAAAAACATGGTACACGCTTGGTCTTTCTTATTTATTATAAATGAATTACTAATCGTGCAAGATAAGTAGATAGGGCAGCCAATAATAAATACTACCTTACGGGAGGGCGAAGGATTTCTTTTGAAGAAGAGACTAAAAGTTGGTTATATTGAATATATATGGATCCAAATATGAGAAATATGAGACATTTGCAGACCAGAAATTTCTTATCGATGAGCAAATAGTTGTCTCAGGGATAAGGCCTATATGGAGAGGTCCAGTTAAGTGGTTTGAACTCTGGCCTCAGTTTGAGAAGTGTTATGGCCTCAGATTGGGGTCTTCTGTGCAGAAGCTGCCCAGCAACCCCATGTAATGGAGTTGTTTAGGGAAATACTTCACACGTGCGGCAATTGCACTCAGCTGCAGGAGGTCGAAGGGCCTCGGAAACAGATGTAATGCATTCGACTTTGTCACGATTATTTCCAACAAAGAATAAAATGTGTGAAGCAGAAATTGCTTCTGAGAGGCCAGAGATGAATAGGAAAATCGTCCTTGGCAGTGCAATGACTAACTGTTTTCCATTCACAGGAGGAGAGCCTGAAATTCCTTCCACTGTCATAAACCAAGGGAAAAGGTTTTCTGATAGAACTGTGCATCAGGTCTGTGGAGCAAATTGGCGATGTGGCTAGTCTCTCCCTCATGGGGTCTTCTATAGAGGGCGCTGCCTTCACCGGCAATGCAAGGTGAGCAGAAAATTGCGTGACCGAGCACACCCTTGCGGTGAGTTACCGGTGTTGGGTTTCTCTCATGCAGATAATTGCCTCAATTTCCTGCCTCCCTTTGAAGCTAAGGAAGAGTTGGCTAAGTCCTGCTTACGTCTGGAAAGCACTGGGTTTGGTTCTTGGTATGCGTGAAAGTCACAGGAATCTCACAGAACACACTGATATTCCGTTTTTCAGGTTCATGAAGAATGACCAGTCCTTGTTTATGAAGGACAGAGGCTGGAGAAGTACAGGAGGTACTGTTTTATGGCCAGAAACTTAAGTTGCATTTGAAACATACACTTAATTTTTTTACTGAAGTATAGTTGATTTACAATGTTATATTAGTTTCAGGTGTACAACATAGTGATTTGACATTTGTAGATTATACTCCATTTAAAGTTATTATAAAATGTTGGTTATATTCCTTGTGTTGTACATTGCATCCTTGTGTCTCATTTATTTTATACCTAGTAGTTTGTACCTCTTAATCCCCTTCCCCTCCCTCTACTCCTCCCGCTACTGGTGACCACTAGTTTGTTCTCTGTATCGATAAGTCTCTGTTTTCATATATCCACTCATTTGTGAAACAGACATTTTAAAAAACATGTTTATGCTGTGTCAAAAGTAGTTTAAACAAGGTGATCAGAAAATGAAATAAAAGGGAATATTGTTGCCTCCAAGTGTAGTGGGGATTTTTTTGATCCTCAGAGGCAAGTAAACATTTCCCATGAAAGATTAAATAGATGCAAGAATCTTTTAAATTCTGATGTTAAAATAAATACTTTGTCCATATTCCTTCTTAATGAGTAATATTCACAGAAGACATGAGCTATGTTATGGTCCACGGGGACTATAAATGGTTATTACTGAAGTTAGTGAACTCGGCTGGCCTTATTTCTACATCCGTGAGTCTATATTTTTAGCCACTAATGGTGGGAGACAACAGGCTTTTCTTAGCATTCTATAGTGATTTACATATAGTCATAGTTAAGCATTTTGCACTTATAGGTAAAACCCTCCTGCTGGACAACCACGTAGGCTACATACTTGTGCAATACTGAAGCAACACCCCACACAAGATGTTCAGATCAGTGATAGCTGGTATGCTGTCTTTGTATTGTACCAATTTGGCTAAGCTGGAGGTATGTTTCCTGTGTGGTTCTGGATTAAAGTTGGTCACAAGAGAAATATGCACCAGATTTGAGAGGAAGAAGTGAAGGAACAGCTGGGTTCATTCTGTGCTCATAAGGTCAATGTATGGCCCCAGGCACAGTGACAGCTGGCAAATATTACTCCAGGCTAAAAAGGTGAGCTAGCTGAGATGGGCCACAGCTCTGTGGACCCGCAGCTCTCTCAGCTCCTGTCAGAATCCTCGCCTGGCAGGTGTGCAGCTCCATGGCAATGGGCGCCAGCTTATCTTACAGGTCACTCACAGTGTTGACTTTGGAGGCCCTGAGAGACCACATGGGGTCCAGTTTGTTCTTATAAATTCCAGTCCATCCTCAGTCCATCTCCAGCTGTCCTTCCTGACCTCAGGCCCAGCACCAGATGCAGAGGGGACAGCCTGGTGCGGACTTCTTCACCAGTGCCCACAATTGTATAATGTTGAATCTCTATAATAAATCCTTATTCTGTCGTTCTCAGCAGTCTGCCTCTCTGATCCAACCTGCTTCACACAGGTGGCTCTAAGATTAATTCAGGGACTCAGCGGCATTGAAGGACACAGAGTCCTTCTTGTCCGCCATCCTCAATGTGTTGGCTTTGGTCTTTAAATTTATCACCCTCATCACCGTAAGTAGACTAGAGTGATTCTGAGCACTTTCTACTCACCAAGTATCCTATGTCCTTTTCTCAAGTTTTTCTTTCAGTGTCCTTCATACTTCACCGTTTGTGATGAACACTGGTCACAACATTGTAGCAAATACCTGAAGTCAAGAGAACTATGTGCAAAGTAGGAGATTGTGAAAGAAGTCCAGCTGATAAAGAAAATTGGACCAGGTAGTATTAATACACAACTGAGGATTGGTTTTCTCCTGTAAGCTATACGATTAAAAACTTGAATAAGTTAAAAAAAAGTCCTGGTTAGGCTTTCTTTCTTATTTATTGATAATGAAATTGAAAACAGATTATCCAGTCATCTGAATTATCCATTCTCTCCTTGCATAAAAAATTTATATGAAAATCTAAATTTATTAGAAATCTGATTAACAATATGACAACTGAGCCAAAAGAGTAAATCAAATTATCTTCATAACTAGGGTCACTCAGCTATGCAAACCCTGGTGTTGAAAGGTACAACCCAACCCCAGAGATGTCAATTTTTTAGTTCGGCCCTTTGCACCCTGGGTAGTCTTAGAGATACTGACATTCTTACTCTTTGGGGGTCCCTAAGACTCACCATACTAAATCTAGTTGATTAAACTGATATTAACCATTCATATAAAACTAGAGTACAATACTTTAGCAAATCCATTGCCTTGTTTTCTAGGCTCTGGCTTTTCACCTTTTCACTAAAGTGACTTCTGCTTCTACCACTCACCCATCATTAGTTAATCAGATTTTGAATCATCTCTTAGTGATTCATTTCTTCTGAGTTCTTGGCAGAAACCTCACTGTAGCCTCTTGGGCTGATTGCAGCAGGAATGTAAATGAATGGGATAGTTCTTTTCCAAGCTGAACTGGAACCCTTGGCATCCAGGCATTTATAATCTTGATGCATGTAGGGGGAATCAATGAGTGATTCTTAGGTCGTGAGAAAGAACGTACTTATTCTCTTTCCAGTATCACAAGTCTTTGCAATGGTAGAATTGTCAGGTCATGAGAAGCCTTTGCTGGAATTGCAGTGAAGAAAGGGGAGGTGAGATCACTGGATATTAAGGATGTTTGTGCTGTGTTGTCAACTCCTGTCTTCACTTCCTTTACTGAATGAATATTCTGAAAGAGCCTAGAACCAAGAAAAATGGACTCAAAATCACTGTTGTTCATGTCAGAATAGCCATTTTTATCTTAAGTATTTAATGCTGGTAGTGTTTGGTTTTGTTTTTTGGGAGGAGGGGGTTTTAAGCTACTGTTTGCATCAGAGATCCATGAGACAGGTATAAAATAAGTAGTTATGAAGTCTGGGTCTTATCAGTTAATTTTAATTTTCCTGCTAGATGTTCCTGAGATTTTAACAAGTAGAAAAACAAGTTTACCCCACTCTTTACTGTTATTTATGCTAATTAATGGAACTCATAAATAATAAAAGATGTGCAGCAAAAAGGAAGTATGCAATCAAGCTATAATTTGTAAGTGAATTATAAGTTCTGAAGGAACCTAGAAGTGGCTGGAAAAGTGTAGGTCAGCAGTCTGAGTCCGGTCAGAAATTATAGTCTGCTTTTTTCTTCTTTATCTGTCTGTATTGCCTTCCACTCCTATGCAATCCCATGTTTCCATCAGAATAATAAGTATATTGGTGCATAGTGCCATTTGAAATCATCTTTACAAATAATAGTTGGAGATGATAAGAGCAAGCACTTATTTAAGCGAGTAGAGCATGTTTAATTACAGTGGGAAAAGCCTAAGTGTATTTTTTTTTTTTTTTTTTTTTTGCAGTACGCGGGCCTCTCTCTGTCGTGACCTCTCCCGTTGCAGAGCACAAGCTCCGGACACGCAGGCTCAGCGGCCATGGCTCACGGGCCCAGCCGCTCCGCGGCATGTGGGATCTTCCCAGACCGGGGCACGAACCCGCGTCCCCTGCATTGGCAGGCGGACTCTCAACCACTGCGCCACCAGGGAAGCCCTAAGTGTATTTTTTTTTCCCATGCTATTATCCTGCAATCCCTCCTGCCTTTTTTTCTGTGTAAAAGTCCTGCATGATGATATGTGAATCAGTCAAAACTTCAATTACCTTTTACAGTAGCATCCTTATACTAGAAATAGTTTGATAAAGGAAATGCCTTACCATGTTTTCTTCTTCAGTACCTGTATGGCTAGATCTCTGATCAGTAGGTGGATGCCCTTCTACAAGAAAAAACAGAACTTAAGAAAACATGTCTTTGCAAACACCCAAATTCTCCTTTATTCCCTCCTCAGTATAATTATGTTATTAGAAGCACGTTAGTTACTCCCCTCTTCAGATCTTTTTTCCAACAAACAGCATTAAAAAGGCATTTAATGTACAAATATCTCATCAGAAACAGACAGCAGTAAATTCTTATGGCTGATTCAGGTCCTCCAAAGCAGGGATAAAGGCAATTCAACCAGGCCAGCAATTCCTGGCCCTTTAAGATGGTTGGCCTGATTCCTACCAGATATAAACAATGGAAAATAGCCAAGGTGGTGATGGATAGGGAAAAGAGACATAATGTCATTTCTCAAGGAAGGCCTTCCTTCTGGGTCTTGCTAAAATCTAGGATAATTTATACTAAGGGCATTTTAAAACAGAGTAATAGAAAAGGGACTTTTAAAAGAAAACATACAAGCCATAGTCATATGAAACAACAACCTGGGAACTGGAGGTTTTGTGACTTTTAGTTTAACAGCTTGAAATATATTTTCAGCCCACCTAACTACAGAACCATGGAACTTCTTTTTATTTTAAGTGGTCAATACCCTAACATGGTTTTTTCCGATATCTCCTGACTGCTCCTCCAGAATCAGAATCCATCCTGCTCTCTGCCACGGGAAGCTGACCTGGATGGGTTCTACCTGCAGGGCTTCTCTTTCCTCTGGTTTCCAGTTGGAGTGGAGATCAAAGGGAGGTAAGGGCAAAATCAGGTACTTATTCTAGCTCCTTCCCTATAGTCTGCCTGTGTCCTCTGAGTGCAGGCGTCCCCCTTACAACACAGCTTGTCCCATGACTCTCCTTGCAGGTTTTGGGCACTGCTCTTTCTCCTTGTCCCTTCAAGTTCAGGTTTTCTAGCAAAGTTCTGGGGGAATGCACTATCTTCTGTGCTCCCCTTCATCCCGTTTTGAGTGTGCCAGGTACTTTGTGTTGGAACTTCACTTGTGCACACTTCCAGTCTAGAAACTAAACCATCATTTTTCAGCAGTATGTAATGCCCCCTCTCCTATACTTGGAACCTAATCTAATCACAAGTATCATTATATTAGGGTTTGCATGTGGGGGACAAACTAGGCTACCTGCAACCTCCCATCTTTTTCTACTTCTGGCAGCTAAGAGACAGGAGCAACAAGTAAGGGGACTGACCTATTAGTATAAACAATCACAGGGCTACAACTGGTGAAATCCTCACTCACTATCACCCTTAAAATCCTACCTTCAATAATGGTGTCTGCTAGATCAAATAACCCTAACTTCCGCAGGGGCAATAGGCAAATATCGGTCAAAAGAGGGGACATGGGATCTATTTCAACCTCCCAGGACACTCAGAGCTTTCTCGGAGAGATGATGAAAGAAGGGAGAGCTTCTTGGGGCCTAGATCTACCTCTGCCACTGGTCAGCTGCATCATCTTAGGCGGTGAAGGTAAGAGTCCGTTTCACATACCTACTTAGCATTTGTGTTAACTTTCTGGATTCTAGTTTTCTGATCTGTAAAATGTGGAAATAAGTAAATTCAAGCTTTTCATAGATCTAATTCTGCTGATAAAAGCAAAGTCTTTTAAGAAGTCCTGTGACCATGGAATCTTAATGTAGTTTCCAGCAGAAAATTTAGAAAAAGTGTTTTTAAAAACTTAACAAGGATTAAAATAAAATAGCCCATCAAGGACAATGCTGTTTTGAGCAGTAGCAACTATAGGCGAAACTCAAAGAAAGAGAAAAGAGAGCCCAGGGACTTAAGGAAGTCCAGACATAATAGAAGTACTTGGGCAGATGTATGGTGGAGAGATGTGTAGTACCTCTCTACAAAGGCAAAGAACATCTTGGCTTCTTTCCAGCTATTTTTCAATGCAAGATAATTCAGATCATCCTGTGTATTATTTTACTGCCAGATCTAAATTTTCTCTCTTTAGTAGAAAAAAGACAAAAAAAACAACTTCAATAACACGTGACCTTCCATTAATTTAATCAATTTCCTGTTATTTATTAAAATATTCAATGAAAAACTGGCAGTGTAATTCAATGGATGTGCTTGTATATAGCTTGCTGTGTCTCTGACCATTTAACTCAGGATAATTTCCTAGAAGTAAATAGTTAGGTGGAAATGTGGGCACCTTTTAAAGAATTTTTGAAAAAGTTTAAAAACAACTCTGCAGAAAATTCAGATCTATTTGCATGCCTAGCAGCAGTGTAGGTGTGCACCTGCAGGTGTATCTTTCATACACCTCTACCTGAACACCCAGGCACAAGACCAAATCCTCCATGAGATATTACCTGTGCAGAAACAGATGCATCTTCTTGATTTAATGGCTCGAGTTACCCCTGAAAGCAACAAAACTGCCACCACGACTGCCACCAATGTTGGAACAATTATTCCGACAACTGTTCCTTGACTTGCTTCTAAATAAAACAAACAAAAGGTCTATAAGCTGGAAGAAAAGTTACCAGAAAATAAAAGAAAATGTATAGATGGGTGAGTAGAGTATGTTTATTAATTTTATAACTAGTTATTTCTGCATTCTGGATGGGAGACAGATTTCATATTAGTGAAAAAACTCTTCCTAGTGAAAAGACCCATTAAAGATATGAACAACAGTCCTGTCTGGACCAGAGTTTTTCATAAGCATAAATAATAACTCCCAACCTTAGTGTGTCTATTGTGGGAAACCTGCCAAAGCTGTGATATTAACCAATTTGGGGCCTAGTGGGGATGAGAGTCAGGAGAGAAAAAGTCTGAAAACTTGAGAGAGAATGAGTCTTCTATGTATTTTAAGTCTTTATTATTTTTAATTGTAATAAGATAATCAACACTCTTTTACAAAGGAATAATTATGACTACAAACTAGCCTCAGCCTAGTGTATTCCTTGGGGGATGAAGGGAGGTTGCAGTGTACCCTTGGCATGGAGAAGGCAGGATCCTAGAGAAATAGAGATGAGCAGTGCAGGCGTGATGAGAAGAGTAGAGAGGAGCCATGATCTTGAGTAAAAGGTGACAGGTGACCACCAGGATAACCAACAGTGCTTGGAGCTCCTCAGGGATAACTGGAGGAGCCAGAACTCTTTCAGCATCTTGGTTGGAACTAGCATTGTTATAATTAGTATTAAAGGAAGTGGGGAACTCAGAAGCCAGGAGCTTGGAGACCTTGAGTAACCAAAGTCAGAACCAGCTAATCTTATAATCCATTTTCTACCAAAGAGTAAGGAGCAAGCATTAGAGAACAGAGGTCAAATTCAGGGGGGAAGATAATTATGGCTTTTCTTTAAAATGAACAGCTCTGTATAACAGGTGTCAATTTTTATGAATATACTTTTACTTAATGTTTTACAACCAATAAAACATTAATCTCTCCACATATTTGTCACCCTGAAATTCTATACCCATGTAGAGAAGGAGTAATTAAGTAGAAATGTTGACTTCCTAATGTGTTTTCATAGGCATATTTTTCCTCCTGAAGAAAATTCTGCAATGTATAGCTTCTTACTTTATCCATGACCCTCAGTTCCCCCATCTGTAAAGGGATTTGTCCAAGATCACGTATTGATTCAGCAGCAAAATTTAGCAAGAATTATTTAATTTCATTCAATTCAGTGCAACCTTTCTAGAGAAGATCCAGACTCTAGGAATCATAAGCCCCACTATCTGGGCCTCCTTTTCAAATACTGCAGTATTTCCTGGGCAAGGCAGCAAGCAGAAAATTGCAATTCAGTAAAGAACACCAAGTTTCCTTGAAAGAGTGTTTGTGCTGTTCCCTGCCCTGATGGGGTAGTTCCTGCTATCGACCTCTTTCTGGGGGGAAGTACGGGCAAACCCTCTTGCAGTCTCAACTGACCAGTATTTTACTTCAGAATGAGAGGTTCTGAAAAGCTTTTCTTTGACAGAGATGGAATGGTCACTTTGTGTAAACTGAAAATTAGACCTCTAATTAGAAAGATGGGCCAGATGTGGTCTTCAGACTGTTTCTTCCTGATTATTTTTCTAAACTCCAAAATGAATCCAACATTTAAGAAAATAGAATTAAAGCTTAAGTGTATTTTATGTAAAAGTGACAGTCCTATTTGGGGGGAAAATAGGAGCTTCATCTGCATCTCAGTTTTCAGTACCCTCAAAGTAGCAACTCTACAAAGGGAGTGTTATCACTTAGTGTCTTGAAGTTTCTATCTATTTGAAGTTGTCCTTGACCCAAGGACAACTCTGTATTCTTATCTCCAAATGTACTACATAGAATCTCCAAACCTTCAAATCTGTTATTTCTCCTAATTTTCATATATAGAATGATAAAAATATTTCTAAAGCATATGTTTCACTGACTCATATTTTAATAAAGAATAGAAAGAGACGTGCCATGGTCTCCCATGATGTCAAGTTGATCACTTAAGGGTAAGGGTGATCAGCCCACCTTGAAAGTCAACTTCATGAGTACACATTCCATGACTCTATGGATACTGGACTAGAAATATTTTAATTAATGTGTTTTACCAGTTAGCTACCAATAGAGGTAAGAAAAAAAAAAAGAGCTGAATCAGGCATACATGTAATGTTTCAAATGTC
Source organism: Kogia breviceps (assembly GCF_026419965.1). Classification (NCBI taxonomy): domain Eukaryota; kingdom Metazoa; phylum Chordata; class Mammalia; order Artiodactyla; family Physeteridae; genus Kogia; species Kogia breviceps. The sequence goes on from NC_081314.1 coordinate 95,296,841, forward strand.
CTTTGATAACTGTTTTCACCAGATTCACAGACCATGCTTCCCCAGCATCCAGCAGAGTCCAAATTCTAACTTTCTCCTATACCTACACAGCTTCAACTCCCCAAACCCAGACCCTGAGGCACAGATGAGGCACAATGGTAAGCAGGAACTGAAGATGCTCAGCTCACAGAGTAACAAAACATATAGGTTCCCTCTTCATTTCTGAAGCCCTGAAACCCTAAAAAGGAAGTCTTCTGGGAGTAATTTTTTTTTTTTTTTCCAATGCAAGACTTGCCTGCGGTTGAAGGGGAGATTGTCGTGACTGGAAGTATCCCTGTAGACAGTATTTTCAGAATTTCTATTCAAAGGTATTCTTGAAATGGCAACCTAATTTTCCTGTTTGATGTTCACAATCTCTAATGCTGTACCCAAAACCCATTATCCAACCCTACTTGTAACTTACCTACATGCAGTGTTTGGATGGTGAGTAAAGTATACTTGCTTGAAGAAATATTGCACAGGTATTCCCCACTGTCTGAAAGACGAAGATCCTTCAAAGTCAAAGAGAAGTCATGCAGGTTTATCAGCTCTTTGTTCCATGAAAGTAGGGGTTCATTGATAATTGTTTCTTGTGAGGAGTTCAGAAAGTAAGCCAGGACCAAAGAATTCCCCCTGTCCACTCTGGACCAAGTGACTATGAAATCTTGATTTGGTAGGAAAGAACTGTTTTCAGGTTTACACGAGAGTGAAATGTTTTCACTTTGCATTTTACGAAGGCCATCTAACAACAGAATAGAAAAGTAAAGATTAATGAAAATTTTCAAATGAATTTTCTAAGTTACACTTAGAAATATCTTTGAAAATACCTTTTGGAAAGCAATGAGATATTTGTACTGTGGAGTTTATTAAAAGCTTTACTACCACTATTTCAAAGTCTCCCACCAAGGTTAAGCTTAGGCTTCAGGATACCTAAGCCTGGGCCAGCTAGAGAGGTGACACACCTGGGTTTTAACTCCTACAGCCTGACAGTGATCACTCAAGAATGTTGCTATGGTTATCAGCCTTTTAAACTCAGTGATCTTCTTCTGCTGACCCTGAGTGCTGGAGTTACGGCCTTGTCACTATCTACACCATGGCAGTCTCTGCTAGTGTCATGGTCTCAACCACTTCTTAATCTCTCTTTCAAGACAGAGTCTCTTTTCTTGCATGTAAGAAGTGTATTTCTGGGCTTCCCTGGTGGCGCAGTGGTTGAAAGTCCGCCTGCCGATGCAGGGGACACAGGTTCGTGCCCTGCTCTGGGATGATCCCATATGCCGTGGAGCGGCTAGGCCCGTGAGCCATGACCGCTGAGCCTGCACGTCCGGAGCCTATGCTCTGCAACAGGAGAGGCCACAACAGTGAGAGGCCCGCGTACCACAGAAAAAAAAGAAGTGTATTTCTAACTGTGCAGGTAATTCCTCACTGGACCGAGCTCTTAGAACAGGGACTCTGCTGGGTATTCTTAGCTTGCCCCTCCAGGGCTAATTCCATCTTGTCCTTCCTATTCTCTGGTTCTGTCAGCTGACCTCTATGGACTACCGTGAATTGTTCTCCCTGGTTCTAGACATACCTACTTTGCAGTCCACCTGTGAGAGAGTGATGCCAAAGCAAGCCATCTAAAATGCCACTTCCAGTCGCTCCAATATTTCATATCCTTTGGCTCCATAATACCTCCAGGGTTGGCTCAAGCTCTTTATCAAGATGAAGGCATTTGATCTGGTTTTTGCCTTCTACTCTAGGCTTATCTTTTGATACTTCAGTTTAACCCTCAACCATTTATATTTCCACAAATTCAAGCAATATTTACTCCTCTGTGCTTTTGCATATAGTATGTTTTTGCCTGGAATGCCTATGTTCTCTTGGAATTTCCTACTGCTCCTTTAAAATTCTGCCCTTACGCAAATTCCTTAAGCATATATTCCGTAAAAACCTGATCCATACCCAACCACAGTGAACAGAATTACTCACTCTTTTTGTATGCTACGTTCCTGGTTTAGTTTTATTTTTACATGTTTGTACTAGATGCTGTGGATCCAGAAGTAAGAGTCCACAGCATCTAGTACACATCTGGTTCTTAAGTTCACAGTCTGAAAGTGACAAAGCTTGGCACATAATAGATCCTCAACAAGACAAAATAACGTTGAGCCTAAGGAACTGTTGGAACTCCAGGATACTCATTTCTGAATAAACATGAGAAATTATGATTTTTCCATAGAAAATATTTGCAATTTAATATTTTCAACCCTTTCCCATTTTTCCATTGCTACCTGGCTGATGAACAGAGAACACTGGCTGCTCACACTATTGACATAATATAAACGTAGTGAATAATTCATATTTTTAGTGTATTCTTGGTGAATATTTTGAGAATTTGAAACTCAGGGGTGGAGGCAGCACCAAGATGGCAGAGTAGGAGGACCCCAAGCTCACCTCCTCCCACAGACACACTAAAACTACAACTACGTATAGAACAACTCTCTCTGAGAATGACCTGAAGATCAGCAGAATGGCTCATCTATAACTAAGTATATAAAGAAAAAAATACACCAAGGTGAATAGGAGGGGAAGAGAAGTGATCTAGTCAGGACCCACACCCATGAGGGAGACCCTGCACTGCTCCAGCTCCACCCCTGTCAAGGCAGTAGTCCTCACATGCCCCAGGAAAAGCCCTGGCCTGTGATTGGCTCAGCTCTAGTCCCCACCCCTCACCAAGGCAGCAGCCCCCAACACACCTGAGGAGAAGCCCCAGTCCATACCAGGCTCCAACTCTAGCCCACCCCACCCCCCAGCTCCAGCCCGTGCCAGTGATAGCCCTGGTGTGCCCCAGAAAAAGCCCCTCTCCATGCTTGCTTCATATCCAGCTCTCCCACCAAAGCCACTGGGCACACAGAGACTGCATAGGGAGACTCTCACATAAGGACATACCTTCAAGACTGAGATAGGTATTTGTCTTGCCTAATTTTATAAACACAAACAGAGAGTTGAACAAATTGAAAAGACAGAGAAATATGTTCCAAATGAAAGAACTACCCTAATGAAATGGAGATAAGTAGTTTACCTGATAAAGAGTTCAAAGCAATGGTCATTAAAATGCTCACCAAACTCAATAAAAGAACAGAGGAACACAGAACTTCAACAAAGAATTAGAAAATATAAAAAAGAGCTGAAGAATACAATAACTGAAATGAAAATTAGAGGGAATCAAGAGCAGATTAGGTAATACAGAAGAATGTGTAAGTGACCTGGAAGATAGAATAGTGGAAACCACCCAATCAGAACAACAAAAAAGAAAAAATACATTTTTAAAATGAGGATAGTTTAAGGGGACCTCTGGGACAACATCAAGCATACTAACATTCATATTATAGGTGTCCCAGAAGGAGAAGAGAGAGAGAAAGGGGGTAGAAAACATTTAATGAAATAGTGGCTAAAAATTTCCCTAATCTGAAGAAGGAAACAGATATTCAGGTCCAGGAATCTCAAAGAGTCCCAAACAAGATGAACCCAAAGAGATCCACACCAACATATCATAATCAAAATGGCAAAAGTTAAAGACAAAAAAATTTTCAAGGCAGCAAGAGAAAAAGAGTCACATAAAAGGGAACGCTTATAAGACCATCAGCTAATTTTTCAGCAGAAACTTTGCAGGCTAGAAGGGAGTGGTATGATATATTTTAAATGCTGAAAGGGGAAAAACCCTACAACCTAGGTTACTCTACCAAGGAAGGTTATCATTCAGAATTGAAGAAAAAATAGTTTCCCAGATAAGCAAATGATCTTAAATGACACATTAGACTAAACTGACTTAATAGATAACTAAAAACCATTCCATACAAAAAAATCAGAATATACATTCTTTTCAACTGCACATGGAACATTCTCCAGGATAGGTCACAATGCTAGGTTATAAAATAAGTCTCAATAAATTTAAGAAGACTGAAATCATATCAAGCATCTTTTCTGACTACAATAGTATAAAGCTAGAAATCAATTACAGGAAGAAAACTGGAAAGAGCACAAACGTGGAGACTAAACAATATGCTACTAGAAAACAAAGTGTCAATGAAGAAATCAAAGAGGAAATCAAAAAACACCTTGAGACAAATGAAAATAGAAACACAATGTTCCAAAATCTATGGGATGCATCACAAGCAATTCTAAGAGGGAAGTATATCATGATACTGGCCCACCTCAAGAAACAAGAAAAATCTCAAATAAAGTATCTTTTCTAAAGGATATAGAAAAAGAAGACTGAATAAAGACCAAAGCTAGTAGGGAAATGAAATACCAAAGGTCAGAGTGAAAATAAATGAAGTAGAGACCAAAAAACAATAGAAAAGATCAATGAAGCCAAGAGCTATTTCTTTGAAAAGATAAACAAAATTGGAAAAACCTTTAGCCAGACTCATCAAGAAAAAGAGATGTGCTAAATAAATAAAATTAGAAAGAGGAGAAGTTACAACCAATATCACAGAAATACAATCATCAGAGAATACTATAAACAGTTATACACCAACAAATAGGACAACCTGGAAGAAATAGATAAGCTCCTAGAAACTTATACTCTTCCAGGACTAATTCAGGAGGAAATAGAAAAGCTGAACAGACTGATTTCTAGTAATAAAACTGAATCAGTACTAAAAAAAAATTCCAACAAACAAAAGTCCAGGATGAGATGGCTTCACAGGAGAATTCTACTAAATATTTAAAGAAGACTTAATACCTATCCTTCTCAAACTATTCCAAAAAATTGAAGGAGAGAACACTTCCAAAAACAGTCTACAATGCCACATTACCCTGATACAAAACCAATCAAAGACACTACAAGAAATGAAAATTACTGGCCAATATCCCCAAAGAACATAGATTCAAAAATCCTCAACAAAATATTGTAAGCCAAGTTAATTCAACAACACATTAAAAGGATCATATGTTATGATCAAGTATAATTTTTCCCAGGGATGCAAGGATGGTTTAATATCAATCAATCAATCTGATATACCACATTAATAAAGCAAAGGATAAAATTCACATGATCATCTCAAAAGATGCAGAAAAAGCATTTGACAAAATTCAACAACCACTTATGATAAAAACTCTCAACAAAGTTGGTTTGGAGAGAAAATAACATTCACATAAAAAGGCCATATATAACAAACCCACAGGTAACATCATACTCAAGCATGAAAAGCTGAAAGCTTTTCCTCTAAGATCAGGAACAAGACAAGGATGCCACTCTTGCCACTTCTATTTAACATAGTATTGGAAATCCTAGCTACAGCAATCAGACAAGAAAAAAAAAAAAAAAAGGCAACCCAAATTAAAAGAAAAGAATTAAAATTGTTGCTATTTGCAGATGACATCATACCATACATAAAAAACCATAAAATCTCCACCAAAAAACTATTAGAATAAACAAATTCAATAAATTTGCAGGATACAGAGTCAATGTACAAAAAATCAGTTGTGTTTCTGTACATTAATAAAAAACTATCAGAAAGAGAAATTAAGAAAACAGTCTTATATATAATTAAATAAAAAAGAATAAAATATGTAGGAATAAATCTAACAAAGGACATGAAAGACCTGTACTTTGAAAACTGTAAGACACTGATGAAAGAAATTGAAAACAATACAAATAAATAGAAAGCTGTTCTGTGTTCATAGACTGGAAAAAATTAACATTGTTAAAATGTCCATACTACCCAAAGCAATCTACAGATCCAATGCAACCTCTATCAAAATACCCATGCATTTTTCACAGAACTAGAACAAATAATTCTAAAGTTTGTGTGGAAACACAAAAGACCCCAAATAGCCAAAAAAATCTTAAGAAAGAAGAAAGCTAGAGTTATCATGCTCCCTGACCTCAAACTACACCTACAAAGCTATAGTAATCAAAATTGTATGGTACTGGCACAAAGATCAGACACATAGATCACTGGAACCGAATAGAGCACCCAGAAATAAACCCATGCACTTATGGTCAATTAATCTATGACAAAGGAGGCAAAAATATACAGTGGAAAAAAGACAGTCTCTTTAATAAGTGGTGTTGTAAAAAGTAGACAGCTACATGTAAAAGAATAAAACTAGAATATTTTCTCATACCATATACAAAAATACACTCACAACAGATTAAAGACTTAAATGTAACAACTGAAATCATAAAATTCCTGGAAGAAAATATAGGTAGTATGCTCTTTGTTATAAGTCTTAACAATACTTTTTTGATCTGTCTCCTCAGGCAAGGGCAACAAAAGCAAAAATAAACAAATGAGGCCTAATCAAGTTTTAAAACTTTTACACAGGGAAAGAACCCATCAGTAAAACTGAAAGGTGACCTACTGAAAAGTAGAAGATATTTGCAAATGATATACCTGGTAAGGGTTTAATATCCAAAACATATAAAGAACTCATACAACTCAATATGAAACAAAAAACCCAAACGATCTGATTTTAAAAAATGGGCAGAGGCCTGAGTAGACATTTTCCCAAATAAGACATACAGATGACCAACAGGCACATGAAAAGATGTTCAACATCACTAATCATCAGGGAAATGCAAATCAATGCAACTGCAGTGAGATATCAGCTCACTCCTGGCAGAATCACTGTTATCAAAAAGACAACAAATAACAAGTGTCAGTGAGCATGTGGAGAAAAGGGAATCCTTGTGCACTGTTGGTGGGAATTTAAATTGGTGCAGTCACTATGAAAAACATGATGGAGGTTCCTCAAAAATTAAAAATAGAACTACCATATGATCCAGGAATTTGACTCCTGAGTATTTATCTGAAGAAAATAAACACACTAATTCAAAAAGATATATGCACCCCAATGTTCATAGCTCATAGCCTAATTATTTACAATAGCCAAGATATGTAGGCAACCAAGTGCCCATTGACAGCTGAATGGATAAAGAAGATTTGAGTTACACACACACACACAAAGTAGAATATTACTAAGCCATAAATAAAGAATAAAATCTTGCTATTGTGACAACATGGATGGACCTGGAGGGTATTATAATTAGTGAAATAAGTAGAGAAATAAAGATGAATGCTGTATGTTTTCACTTATATCTGGAATCTAAAAAACAAACAAACATAATAAAACAGAAACAGACTCACAGATACAGAGAACAAACTAGTGGTTACCAGAAGGGAGAGGGATGGGAAGAGAAGCAAAATAGTTAAAGATGATTAAGAGATACAAATTTTCAGTTACAAAATAAATAAGTCACAGAGATGTAATATCCAGCACAAGGAATATAGTCAATATTTTATAACAACTTTGTATGGTGTGTAATCTATAAAAATATCACTACGTTTTATACCGCAAACTAATATAATATTGTAAGTCAACTATACTTCAATAAATTTAAATATTAAAAAAAAGAAACTCAGGGGAAGAGAAGGCTAAAAAGGAAAGCTAACCTCCACTTTCCTCATATAATAGAGATTTATAGAAAAAATTTGCTTTGCTTCTAGTGAAGTATAAAACAATATTGATAATTGTCCTCAGAATTAGATAAATGGTGCCAAATTAATTTTTCTTTTCCTTAAAATCTTAAACAGTAGCTTATAGAGACTGGTAAGAGTTTGGGTTTGTTCAAATAAATGAGAGGAAGGAGTAGAGGTGCTGATAAAGATTAACGGGCTAATACTACTTAAGAAGACTAAACATAAAGAGACTAAACAGAAACAATACTAATTTCTGTTAGTTGAAAAACTGGCAAGAATCAGAGGTTGTGACCTGCTGGGAAACAAGTATCCTTTCCTTCTCCTCTGATCTTCTAAAGTGCAATGCAGGTAGAAAATTTTATGTAGAAGAAACATAGAGAAATACAGTAATGTTCATGGATGTATTTTCTGCTTTCCATTTCACAATTGTTTTCCTTCACCTCATAAACACCTTGCAAGGTAAGAATTACTTCCATTTTACCAACGAGGAACCAACGCTCATTAGTAAAAATGATTGCTTGAGGTAATAGAGCCAGTAATATTAGATCTGGGACTCCTGTTCTGGTCTTCTAACTGCTGCAAATGCATTTCCTTCCTTTGTGTTCCTCTCTTAACCTGTAAATCAAACCCCATTCCCTCCCAATCTCTGACAGCACAGGTACACAAAAAGCCTTGTGGAGCCTACCTTTCATTGTCCATCTCCCTGTCCATGTTTGCTTCAACAATGTGTTTTCAATAGCACATTGATAAGATGAATTTGATCCTGTAATATTTACTCTACTGTTAATATAAAAAGGACCCAAAGATCCGATTTCTTCCTTATTGTTTTCAGAGATTGGTGTATTATCCACTTTCCATGTGATAATTGGATAAGGATAAACACATAACACATTGCATATTAAGAAGCTGTTTGTGGTGTTCTTTTCATACTTCATCACAGGTGTGACAAAAGCTATGTGGGAGAAAGAAGGACATGTGAGGAACTGTCTTTAGCTTCTTTTTAGCCCATCTGTGCAGAACACATTATTTTAATACCCATGCAATGAAAAGCTAAGATTTGTGAGCAAAACTTGGCAGTTTCTGAAAGGAAAAACAGCAAAAACTCTGTAGAACCTTAAGATATAGTCTGGTGATCTATAAGGAAAAAAGAGCATGTATGGATACATAGCAACTAGCAAGCTCAATTCTCTAGAAAGAATTCTAGAAAAAAATCTAATGGCCTCACTGAGCAGTCAAAATGTGGGTGTCAAAGCTGATAAACTAGAGCTCACACAGCAGTTTGTACTCTTCAGGTACTGACTCAGAGCCTTTTTGCTTCTTTGTTTACCCATAATTCTTAGATTTCTGAGTCAAGTTCTGAAGCAGATAAATGGAACAGAGGGAGAAAGAACAAGAGCTAGATAAAACAACCCATTAGAAAATGCCCCTCTCAATAAATAAATGATTATTAGATAAATAAAGTTAATACAAACTGGAGGAAATCATATAGTATTACAGTTAACTTCATTTAGAAAACAGAAAAATATACTTTAAATCAATTCAATATGTTTAAGCTATCATATTGGCAGAATGTCTTAAGATGGGTAATATTAGGTGTTGATAAGACTTAAGGGGAAAATATATACTCTTATGCTGCTGGTATAAGTGCCATATTAAAATTTTACTTCTGATACTTTTGTTTCAGATCATTTCCCAGTATTAAATATAAGGATGTTCATCACAACATTTTTTCTAATGTAAAACACTAGAAATACCTAAATACCTACTAATGGAGGAACGGGTGCATCAATTATAACATGTCTAAACTATGAGACACTATGCATTAAAAATAATGAGGTAGTTTGTATGTATTATCTTGGAAGGAAGCCCATAGCATATTAAATTAAGAAGGCATTACAGAAAACATGGAATGGTATCATTGTCATGTTTTGTAAAATGTTATATGTACACTTACCTCCCACTTTTAGTACCACTTTGTTTATGATTTTTCCAGGTGATGTTCCCACATAGCATATGTAAATTCCTTCATCCTGAAGCTTTAATCTTTTGAAAGATAAGGAGGCATTCCCATTGTGAATTTCACCATGGAAGAGGGATGTCCTATTTACATATCTGGGATCTTGCTTTTCCAACTGGTCACTGTCTTTGTAGTATGAGTAAACATAGTTATCTTGATTCTTCCAGTGAACTACAACATCGGGCCCACTCTCAAATGAACAAGGGAGAATTACATCTTCATCAAGTCTTCCAATGACTATTTGTTCACTCATACTAACATGACTTAAGGAAGCTAAAAAGAACATATCTAAAAGCAAGAGCAGTTATGAAGAGAATTAGTGATGGGTGCTTATCAAGGGTTATATCAGGACTACCTAGAAGAACTATCCTAGGTCAGCAGCCTGATCATTAACAGACCACATCATCTATCGAGAACACTTGCTAGTCTAATTACTAGAAACAAGCCATGAAGCTCTATGTTTGAGTGTCTGCAATTTCAATTGAGTATCTGTTGTATTCAATGTAACCATGAGAATTGACAACAGCATAAAGCATAGAAACTTTGTTCCATGCTTGATCAATAGTCTCATCTCTCCTCTGATCCTGGCCTGCTACAGCTGGAAATTATGTATATTATATAAATTAAAGATTCCTGTTGATTTTTATTCCCTGAACACATTCATTTTTAACACCTACTATAACAATAACAAATTAGTTTATCCAGCTAGCTGGAGCCAGCAGGCCCTAAAAGAATAGAATAAACTTAACTTGGTTGGGTTAGGAAATATTTGGAACATGTAGAAGACAATGCTGCATTAAGGGGTCTGTTGGGAACATGTAGACATTAGTTTCAAGAAAGGGTGCACATAAGAGGAGGAGTCCAAAAGGGGAAATGAAGTGATTCATTTATTTTGGCTTTAAGACAACTCTCAGGATATACTATGAGTCCATCAAAATATAGTTAAGGAATATTATTCTGGATATAAATGTACAGGTCCAATCCTCCTAATATATATGTTTGTATATGTGTGTCTATATATATATATATGTATTTATATATATTTTTTACTGTCAACTTCAGAAGGTGATTTTAAAGAGCAAACGGACTCATCACAATCAGGTTTTTGCAAAGACTATGTACTTACCCATTTCATAATCACTGAAGGCAGTATCCAGATTTTTTAACCAATTCACAAAACATTTTAAGTAGATCATATGCCCTATCTATGAATTCTGTGATATTTGCACTGGAGAGGACCTTATCTTACGGACAATGGACTAAACTCCTTTGACCTTGGTCAAAGCCACCCGAGATGGGATAATCGGGTGTTCATATGGCCTTGTCACAAAGTCTTTTTCCTCTGCCCCCTCCTCTGAGGCTCTTTCTACTCTGCCATGTCCCACTTTGCCTTAGAGAGATTTAGTCTATCTCTGTACAAAGGGCTAGAGGAATGTGGCACCATCTGAGAAGAAAGACATGGAAAGGTGGGAAAGAAAAGGAGTGTTTTTGTCAACCTCCCTAATTGCTCTACTAAACACCTCTAATATTTCATTGGATAATTTAAAATGACTGCCACAGGGCCTAGCAAAGCTGATAACGCCTTTTGTCAACTGTCAAGTAAGTACTAAGCTTACACTTAAAAAAAAAAAAAAAATCAACCAATCAATCAAACTTGCCTTTCTAGAGATTTTATATTTGGTAGCAGATGACAATTAGAAAGAACCTTAGAGTAGATAGAAGAAAAGTTAGAAAAGTTGACAAGCTATGGCTACAGAGGAAACAGCCCCCTTGCCTTGTGGCTCATGTTCCTATCTAATGATACAAACAACTGACACTTGAGTGTATTATAAAGGTGCTTACCTTGAGATCCACATAGAGATGGTATAAGAATGAAGAAGAAAGATAGAGCTGCCTGTGCCTTCATGTCATGTGGAGGTCATATTGGTTATACTATCAAAGAGAAGCAAAATATACAAGTTACAGATTTTAAGTACAAACAGGAATTGGAAAAGAAAGAATTAAAGTGTCTGCTTATAGGAGATTCATTAAATTAACTATGGTACATTCACACAAATAATTCTTCTGCAACCATTAAAGATAATACTGTAAAAGATGGTTCAATGGCATCAAAAGAAGCTCTTAATGTTACAGGAGAAAAATCATATTACAATGCAACTTTTAAGAAGCATAGTCCCTTTATAAAAGCACACATATTTCTGCACATAGGAGGCTGACATGACATATCACTAAATTTACAGAAGGATGTTAACTCTGAAGAACAGGTTTCACATCTAAAGCAGTACCTGTTATATAATAGGTACTGAAAAATGGCTGTTGAATGAATAAAGATTTGGTTTATGTTAAATAGTGGTTCTCTGGATAATAGTTTTTGTTGGTTATTTTTTAAAGCTTTCTACAGTGGACATGTATTGCTTTTATAGGAAATATACTAAAAATAAATTCAATTAAATATTAAATGTCAATGGTGTTAACTATCGTGTTATTTATAATCACACATTAAAAAACAGTAAAACAAAACCTGAAAACATATTCTTAAGTCCAATAATTGTGCAAATTATGAAGCAGCCATTAAAATCATGGTTTACAGGGCTTCCCTGGTGGCGCAGTGGTTGAGAATCCACCTGCCGATGCAGGGGACATGGGTTCGTGACCCGGTCCGCAAAGATCCCACATGCCGCGGAGCGGCTGGGCCCGTGAGCCATGGCCGCTGAGCCTACGCGTCCGGAGCCTGTGCTCCACAACGGGAGAGGCCACAACAGTGAGAGGCCCGCGTATCACACACACACACACAAAATCATGGTTTACAAACAGCACTTTGAAAACTAAAAAAAGTGAGAAAATATAGATGGCAAAATGCATATACACGATATAAATTCAAGTAAGTAAACAGAACTGATTTTCTCTAGTGATGGGATTATAGATAATTTTTTAAACCTCTAAAAGAAAATTTTGAAGAAATCATTTGGGAGCTCTACTATTACAAAGTTGTACTCAATCTGTTGTAGGATATGAGATGCAAGAATGATTAAAACTATTCTAAAAAATAAAGTTAGATTCCTTCATAATATCCTATCAAAATGAAACCTGGTAAATTAATAATTTATAGTTTCATTTTTACATTTTAAATACTAAAATAAAATAAATGAATATACAGCCTTGGAAAAGGGCCTTTTTAACATGGCTATACTATTCTATATCAGATATGTCTACATAAAAATGGGAAAAGCAGGGAATTCCCTGGTGGTCTAGTGGTTGGGACTCCATGCTTTCACTGCCAAGGGCGCAGGTTTGATCCCTGGTTGGGGAAATAGGATCCTGCAAGCCATGTGGAGCAGCCAAAAACAAAACAAAAAAAACCTTTAAAAAACTGGAAAAGCAACAAAAACATTAAAATACAAATAAATAGGGAAAACATTTGCCATATGTCAAAATTATCACTCTAATAGTTTCCATCTTTCTCAGAGCAATAGCTAAAATGTTTGGCAAGTGGCCAAATGGCAGTGTAGGAAGACCCTAGGCTCATCTCCTCCCACAGGCCCACCAAAATTACATTTATGGAGCAACTGTTGACGATAAAGACCTGAAGACTACCAAAAAAGATCTTCTGCAACTAAAGAAACCACAAAGAGGCGGGTAGGAGGGACAAAGATGTGGTATGGTCATGACCCACACACTTGGGTGGGTGATCCACAAACAGGAGGATAATTACAATTGCAGAGCTTCTCTCCAAGGAGTGATCGGTCTGAGCTCCACATCAACCTTGCCAACCAAGTATCCTGCACTGAGAAGATGAACCCCCAAAATGCTTGACTTTGAAGGCCAGTAGGGCTTACATTCGGGAGAGCCAGATGGCTGTGGGAAATAGAGACTCCACTGTTAAAGGGTGCACACAAAATCTCACATACTCTGGGACCCAGGGCAGAAGCAGTAATTTGAAAGGAGCCTAGGTCAGATTCACCTGCTGGTCTTTAGGAGCTTCCCAGAGAGGCAGGAGGCAATTGGAACACATGCTGGGGACACAGACACTGGTGGCAGCCATTTTGGTGAGGTCGTTCTACTGTGAGGACACTGGTGCTGGCAAGTGCCATTCTGGAATCCTCCCTCTAGTTTATTAGTGACGGGACCTGCCCTCACCCACCAGCCTGTCAGCACCAGTGTGGGGACAACCCAGTCCTGCCCACCAGAAGGCCTGCTACCTCAAGACCTCCTGAGGCCTCAGCAGCCCCAGGACACAGCCCTGTCCAACAGAGGACTCAGGACACAACCCCACCCAATATACACCAGCAGTAGGCCTGGGAGTCCTGGGGCCCCAAAGCTAGCCATTAGGGCCCCGCCCCAACCACCAGCAGGCCAAACACCAACTCTGAGACCTTCAGGTCCCTGTAACCAGAGGCCCCAGGACACAGCTGTACTCTCACTGGACCAGTATTAGCCCTCGGACCCCTGGGCTCCCACTCTGCCCACCAGATGATCAATAAGAGCTCTAGGACACCCAGGTCCTGTAGCCAGAGAACCTGGGACTTGGCTTGGCCCACCAATGATCCAGAATTAAACGCTGCACAGCCCACTAGAGAACCAGCATCATCTCCAGGATCCCCAGACTGGCAGCCAGAGACTACAGGACACAAGTTGGCCCAGCACTGAGCCAGCATTAGCCCTGGATCCCCTAGGTCATGGACCAACCCACCAGCAGGTGGACACCAGCCCCAAGACCACTGCAGCCCCACAGCCTTCTGTATCAGGATTCAGCCCACAAACCAGCAGGATGGCATCAGCTCTGGAACCCCTGGGGCTCCTGCAGGCCAATACCAGCAGGCCAATACCAGCTCTGGTACACCTTGGGCCGTGTAGCCAGAAACCCCAGGAACTGACTCTACCCACCAGTTGACAGGCTCTATTCCCAGGACACCCTGGCCCCAGGCCCCACCCACCAGCAGGAAGACACCTGCTCTGGACACCCTTGGACCGTAGCCATGCCGACCAGCTGGCCAATGCCAGCTACAAGACACCTTGGACCCCTCAGTCAGCCTCCCCATGATCCAGCTGCACTCAGCAGTAGGCCAATACCAGCTTTGGGACAACATAGAGCCCATATCCAGCAGTGTCGGAAAACTGGTCCTGCCCACCAGTAGGCTGACACTATATCTGGGACCCCTGGCTAAGCAACCACCCATCCAGAACCAGCTCTGCTCACCAATGGTCTACAGCTAGCCCCAGGGCCCCCTGGGGCTCTGCAGCCAGCCACCACATGATGTGGGCCCACCCACCAGTGGCTGGCCCCCACACAACACAAGGCCTGGCAACCAGCAGGACCAGGGGCCAGCCACACCTACCAGACCACCCACAGTAGATAGCCCACCACAATAGAAGGGCACATGCAGCCCACAAGGGAGAACCACTAGAGCATACAGCTCTGGTGACCAGAGGGGACAGCACTGATGGGACACACAGGATGCTTCCCATAAAAGGCCATATCTCCAAAGTCAGGAAACATAACCTACCAAATACATAGAAATTAAAATGGCAAATTAAGGCAGCAAAGGAGTATGTTCTGAACAAAGGAATGAGATAAAACCCCAGAAGAAAACTAAGTGAAGTGGAGGTAAGAAATCCACCCAATAAAGAATTCAAGGGAATGATTATAAAGATGCTCAAAGAACTTGGGAGAAGAATGGATGAAGAGAGTGAAAAGTCAGAAGTTTTTGACAAAGAGTTAGAAGATATAAAGAGGGACAAAATAGAGACGAAGAATACAATAATGGAAATGAAAAATACACTAGAAGGAATCAATAGTAGATTAGATGATACAAAGAAACAGGTCAGTGAACTGGAAAACAGTAGTGGAAATCACTGAAGCTGAATAGAAAAAACAGAATAAAAAGAAATGAGGACAGTTTAAGAGACATCTGGGATATCACATGCACTAATTTTCACATTATAGGGGTACCAAAAAGAGAAGAGAGAGAGAAAGGGACAGAGAACATATTTGAGGACGTAATAGTTAAAAACTTCCCTAACCTGGGAAAGGAAACAGACATCCAGGTCCAGGAAGCACACAGAGTCCCAAACAGGATCAATGCAAAGAAGAACACACCTAGACACACCGCAATTAAAGTGGTAAAATTTAAAGATAAAGAAAGAATATTAAAAGCAGTGAGTGAAAAGCAACAAGTGATGTACAAGGGAGCTCCCATAAGGCTATCAGCTGACTTTTCAGCAGAAACTCTGCAGGCCAGAAGGGAGTGGCATGATATATTTAAAGTGATGAAAGGGAAAAATCTACAACTAAATACTCAACCAGGGAAGGCTATCATTCAGACCTGAAGCAGAGAACAAAAGTTTTACTGACAAGCAAAAGCAAAATTGCTCAGCTGCACAAAACCAACTTTATAAGAAATGTTAAAGGGACTTCACCAAGCAGAAAGAAAGGGTCATGCATGAAGATTACAAAAGGAAAAATCTCAAAAAGGCAAGTAAACATTGAAGGTAGTAAATCAACCACATATAAAGCTAGGAGGAAGATTAAAAGACAAAAGTAATAAAATTATATCCACAATGAATAGTTAAGGGATACACAAAATAAAATATGTAAAATATTATGCTAAAACAGTAAACATGGAGGAGGGAATAAAAATGTAAGGTTGTTACAGTTGTTAAAATGTGTTCAGGGCTTCCCTGGTGGTGTAGTGGTTAAGAATCCACCTGCCAATGCAGGGGGCACGGGCTCGAGCTCTGGTCCAGAAAGATTCCACATGCCACAGAGCAACTAAGGCCATGCGCCACAACTACTGAGCCTGCGTGCTTCAACTACTGAAGCCTGCATGCCTAGAGCCTGTGCTCCACAACAAGAAAAGCCACTGCAATGAACAGCCTGTGCGCCACCACAAAGAGTAGGCCCCGCTCGCTGAAACTAGAGAAAGCCCACATGCAGCAGCAAAGACCCAATGCAGTCAAGAAATTAATTAATTTTAAAAAAAAGAAAAAAAAATTTAATTTGTATGGAGACCCAACGCAGCCAAAAACAAACAAATAAATAAATAAATTTATATTTTAAAAAAGTGTTCAAACTTAAGACATCAGCAACTTTAAATAATCATGGATACATATATAAGTTGTTATATATAAACCTCATGATAACCACAAACCAAAAATCTATAATGTATAAACACACACAAAAGGGAAATGAATCCAAACATAATACTAAAGATAGTCATCAAATAACAAGGGACAAGAGCAAAAGAAGAAAGGAACCAAAAACAACACCAAAACAATTACAAAATGGCAATAAGAACATACGTATCAACAATTACTTTAAATGTAAATGGACTAAATGCTCCAGTCAAAAGACATAGAGTAGCTGAATGGATACAAAAATAAGACCTGTATATATGCTGCCTACAAGAGAATCACTTCAGATCTAAAGACACACACAGACCAAAAGTGAGGGGGTGGAAAAAGTATTCCATGCAAATGAAAATCAAATAAAGCAGGGTAGCAATACTTCTATCAGACAAAATAGACTTTAAAATAAAGATTGTTACAAGAGACAAAAAAGGATATTACATAGTGATCAAGGGATCAATCCAAGAAGATATAACAACTGTAAATATATATGCACCAACACAGGAACATCTAAACACATAAAGGAAATATTAACAGACATAAAGAGAAAAATTGACAGTAATATAACAGTAGGAGTTTTTAACATGCCACTTACTTCAATGCATAGATCATCCAGACAGAAAATCAATAAGAAAAAGTATTAGACCAAATGAACTGAAGAGATATATATATAGAATGTTCCATCCAAAAGCAGCAGATTATACAGATTTTTCAAGTTCAAATGGAACATTATCCAGGATAGATCACATGCTAGGACACAAAACAAAATTCAGTAAATTTTTAAAAATTGAAATCATATCAAGCATCTTTTCTTACCACAATGCTATGAGACTAGAAATCAACTACAAGAAAAAAAAAACTGCAAAAGCAAACATGTGGAGGCTAAAGAATATGCTGCTAAACAACCAACGGATCACTTAAGAAATCAAAGAGGAAATTTAAAAAAATACCTGGAGGCAAATGAAAATGAAAAGCCAGGGATCCAAAATCTATTGGACACAGCGAAAGCAGTTAAATGAGGAAGTTTATAGTGATACGAGCCTACATCAGGAAACAAGAAAAATCTCAAATAAACAATCTAACCTTACTCCTAAAGCAACTAGAGAAAGAACAAATAAAATTCAAATTTAGCAGAAGGAAAGAAATCATAAAGATTGGAACAGAAATAAATGAAATAGACTAAAAAAAAACTATGGAAAAGATCAGTGAAACTAAGAGCTGGTTCTTTGAAAAGATAAACAAAATTGATAAACCTTTAGCCAGACTCATCATCAAGAAAAAAAAAGAGGGCCCAAATCATTAAAAACAGATATGAAAGAGGAGAAGATATAACCAATACCACAGAAATACAAAGGATCATAAAATACTGTGGACAACTAAATGCCAATAAAATGGACAGCCTAGAATAAATGAACAAATTCCTAGAAATGTACAATCTTCCAAGACTGAACCAGGAAGAAACAGAAAATATGAACATACCTATTGTCAGTAATAAAATTTAATCAGTAATTTTAAAACTCCCAAAAAACAAAAGTCCAGGATCAAATGGCTTCACAGGTGAATTCAACCAAACATTTAGAGAAGAGTTAACACCTATCCTTCTCAAATTATTCCAAAAAACTGCAGAGGAACAAATGCTTCTAAACTTATTCTATGAGGCCAACATCACCTTGATACCAAAACCAGTCACACATATAACAATAAAGGAGATTACAGGCCAATATCACTGGTGAACATACTTGCAAAAATCCTCAACAAAATATTAGCAAACCCAATCTAACAATACACTAAAAGGATCGTGCACCATGATCAAATGGGATTTATCCCAGGGATGCAAGGATTTTTCAATATCCACAAATCAATGTGATATACCATATTAATAATTTGAAGAATAAAAACTAAATGATCATCTCAATAGATGCAGAAAAAGCTTTTGACAAAATTTGAAATCCATTTATGATAAAAACTCTCCAGAAAGTGAGCATAAAGGGAATATACCTCAACATAATAAAGGTCATATATGATGAGTCCACAGTTAACATCATACTCAACAGTGAAAAGCTGAAAGCGTTTCCTTTAAGATCAGAATGCCCACTCTCACCACTTTTATTCAAAATAGTATTGGAAATTATAGCCACATCAGTCAGCCAAGACAAAGAAATCCAAGAAATCCAAGAAATCCAAACTGTAAAGGAAGAAGTAAAACTGTCACTGTTTGCTGATGA
Organism: Kogia breviceps; assembly: GCF_026419965.1. NCBI lineage: Eukaryota > Metazoa > Chordata > Mammalia > Artiodactyla > Physeteridae > Kogia > Kogia breviceps. The sequence goes on from NC_081314.1 coordinate 95,315,692, forward strand.
CCTGATACTATACATAGAAATCCTAAAGATGCAACCAGAAAACTACTAAAGCTCATCAATGAATTTGATAAAGTTGCTGGATACAAAATTAATATTCAGAAATCTGTTGAATTTCTATACATTAACAATGAACTATCAGAAAGATAAATTAAGGAAACAATCTCATTTACCATTGCATCAAAAAGAATAAAATACTCAGGAACAAACCTACCCAGGGAGGTAAAATACCTGTACTTGGAAAACTATAAGACACTGATGAAAGAAATTGAAGATGACATAAACAGACAGAAGGATATACTGTGTTCATAGATTGGACGAATATTGTTAAAATGACCATACCACCCAAGGCAATCCACAGATTCAATGTCAAAATACTGAGGCCATTTTTCACAGAATTAGAACATATAATTTTAAAATTTTATGGAAACACAAAAGACCCCGACTAGGCAAGACAATCTTGAGGAAGAAGAACAGAGCTGGAGATATCATGCTCCCTGACTTCAGACCATACTACAAAGCTTCAGTCATCAAAACCGTATGGTACTGGCACAAAATCAGACACATAGATCAATGGAACAGATAGAGAGTACAGAAAGAAACCTACACACTTATGGTCAATTAATCTATGACAAAGGAGGAAAGAATAAACAATGGAGAAAAGACAGAATCTTTAATAAGAGGTATTGGGAAAACTAGACAGCTACATGTAAAGGAATGAAATTAGAATATTCTCTAATGCCATATACAAAAATAAACTCAAAATGGATTAAAGACCTAAATGTAAGACCAGAAATCATAAAACTTATGGAAGAAAAAATAGGTAGAACACTCTGACATAAATCATAGCAATATGTTTTTGGATCTGTCTCCTAAAGCAAAGGAAATAAATGCAAAAATAAACATATGGGACCTAATTAAACTTAAAAATTTTTGCACAGCAAAGGAAACCATCAACAAAATGAAAAGACAACCTACCAAATGGGAGAAAGTATTTGCAAGTGATATGACAGATAAGTGGATCATATCCAAAATATATAAACAGCACATATAACTCAACATCAAAAAGCAAACAATCCAATTAACAAACGGGCAGAAGAACTGAATATACATTTTTCCAAAGAGGAAATGCAAATGGCCAAAAGGCACATGAAAAGATGCTCATCATTGCTAATCGTCAGGGATATGCAAATCAAAGCCACAATGATCTATCACCTCACATCTGTCAGAATGGCTATCATCAAAAAGAACACAAGTAACAAATGTAGGTGGGGATGTGGAGAAGAGGGAACCCTCCTACACTGTTGGTGGGAATGTAGATTGGTACAGCCACTGTGAAAACAGTATGGAGATTTCTCAAAAAACTAAAAATAAAACTACCATATGACCCATCGATTCCACTCCTGGGTATATATCTGAAAAAAACCAAAAACATTAATTTGAAAAGATGCATGTACCCTAGTGTTCATAGCAGTATTATTTACAGTTGCCAAGATATGGGAGCAACCTAAGTGGCAATCAACAGATGAATGGATAAAGAAGATGTGGTATATATATATATACATACACACACACACACATATATACAATGAAATGCTACTCAGCCATAAAAAAGAATGAAATTCTGCCATTTTCAACAACATGGTTTGACCTGAAGGGTATAATGCTAAATGAAATAAGTCAGACAAAGAGAGATAAATACTGTATGATATCACTTTATGTGGAATCTTAAAAATAAAACAAACTACTGAATATAACAAAAAAGAAACATACAAATATAGAGAACAAACTAGTGGTTACCAGTGGAGAGAGGGAAGGGGTGAGGGGCAAGATAGAGCTTGGAGATTAAGAGGAACAAACTACTATGTATAAAATAAATAAGCTACAAGGATATATTGTACAACACAGTGAATAGAGCTAGTATTTTATAACAACTATAAATGGAGCAGAACATTTAATAATTGTGAATCACCTGAAAGTTATATAATATTGTACATCAACCATACCTCAATTTTAAAAAGAATTAAAAAAAAAAGACAACAAACTACAAGTGTTGGCAAAGATGTGGAGAAAGGGGAACCCTTGTGCACTGTTGGTGGGAATGGAAACTGATGTAGCCACTGTGAAAAAGAGTATGAAGATTCCTCAAAAAATTAAGAGTACAACTATCATATGATCCAGAAATTCCACTCCTGGGTATTTATCTGAAGAAAATGAAAACAACAAGGACTTCCCTGGTGGCACAGTGGATGAGACTCTGTGCTCCAAATGCAGGGGGTCCAGGTTCGATCCCTGGTCAGGGAACTAGATCCCACATGCATGCCGCAACTAAGAGTTCGCATGCCACAACTAAGGAGCCCGTGAGCTGCAACTAAGGAGCCTGCCTTCTGCAACTACAACCTGGTGCAACTAACTAAATAATTAAATAAAAAGAAAATGAAAACACCACTTAGAAAAGATATATGGACCCTTATGTTTATTGCAACATCATTTACAATAGCCAACAGGCAAACAACATAAGTGCCCATCAATAGATGAATGGATAAAGAAGTTTTGATATACATATACAGTGGAATATTATTGAGCCATAAAAAGGATGAAATCTTGCCATTTGTGGCAACATGGATGGAACTAGAGGGTATTTTGCTAATGGAAATAAGTCTGACAGAGAAATACCGATACTGTATGATTTCCCTCATATGTGGAATCTAAAAATCAAAACAAATGAACATAACAAAATAGCATGAGTTATAGACACAGAGAACAAACAGGTTGTTGCCACAGGTGAAGGAGTAGGGGGAAAAAAAGACATGCGTGAGGGAGATTAAAAGGTATATACTTCCTATTGCAAAATAATTGAGTCATGGTATGAAATGTACAGTGTGGGAGAAATAGAGTACATAATTATATAATATCTTTGTAATGTGGCAGATCATAACTAGACTTCCCATAGTGGTTATTTTGAAATATATAGAAATATTAAATCACTGTCATGTAATAGGAACCAACATAGTATTAAAATAATGTAACATAAAATAAAAATAAAATAAAGTGCTTGGCAAAGTAAAAACTTGTAAAAGAGTAGTAGTTATGAAAATAAGACCTTTATATTTTTCCTATAGTTGTATTTGCTTGTATAATATATGAAAAGATATATATCACAAGGCTTATCTCTTGAATAGTAAGATTAAAAGTAATCATTAAATTCATTTTCTACTATGAATATATGTAAATATGTAATAATGTATTTTACCTTTATAGGCTATTAAAAAACAATTTAAGATTTAATCAATCTCTTTCAAGCAAAAATTAACTCCACCTTGTTTAACGTAACTCTGGAGCATTCCATTTCCACTTTTGTACTACAGGTTCAACTTCCCATTCTCCATGATGACTGCAATATTTTCTACCTTTTCTTGAAATTTCCAATATCCCCTTTTCCCACCCTCCTTTTAGCTAATGTTCTTAATTCATTAAAATTAACTATGGATGCTCCCTCATCCCCCTACCACCAATTTAACCAAACCATTAACACCTGTCCACTCTTTATGCCTCCCCTTATCCTCTTACCCAAATCCAAATCCTTCACTTTTGCTCTGCATCACACATCATTTTTTATATTCAAGAAATCTGTCCCTGTAATTACATCCCTTCTCTACTCTATGATTAGGTTCTTTCTCTCTACTAGATCCATCCCATGAGCAAAATATTTCAATTTGTCCCATTTTAAGAACATGAGAGGAACTTCTCTGGTGGTCCAGTGGTTAAGAATCTGCCTTCCAATGCAGGGGACGCGGGTTCGATCCCTGGTCAGGGAACTAAGATCCCACATGCTATGGGGCAACTAAGCCCACGTGTCACAACTAAGCCTGCGCGCTCTGGCACCTGTGTGCCACAACTAGAGATGAGCCCACAAGCCGCAACAAAAGATCCCACATGTCGCAACAGAGATCCCACATGCCACAACTAAGACCCAATACACCCAAATAAATAAATAAATTTTTTTTTTAAAAAAAAGAACATGAGAGGGCTTCCCTGGTGGCGCAGTGGTTGAGAGTCCGCCTGCCGATGCAGGGGACGCGGGTTCGTGCCCCGGTCCGGGAAGATCCCACGTGCCGCGGAGCGGCTGGGCCCGTGAGCCATGCATGGCCGCTGAGCCTGCGCCGCCGGAGCCTGTGCTCCGCAACGGGAGAGGCTACACCAGTGCGAGGCCCGCGTACCGCAAAAAAAAAAAAAAAAAAGAACATGAGAAAAAACAGCATTCTCCTCTGACTCTGGATTAACCATATACCTATTTCTCAGCTCTATTAACTTTGTGAAATAATTGTCTAAATAGCCACCCCCATTTCCTCCTTACAATTTCCCCCCAATCCACTCCAGGCCCCTGCTAACATGACACGTCATAAACTACCCTTTGTCAGTATCACCAAGAAGTTCTATGTTGCAAAAAATGGTGGATACAATTCGTCCTTATCTTGTTCAATCTCACAGCAGCATTCAGCATAATTGGGTCTCATCCTTTTTATGAAGGATTCTTCTCTTTGTTTCTGGGCCACCACATTCTCCTAGTTTTTCCTTCCTCATTGATGCTCCTCCTTAGTCCTTTACTGGACCTCCTCCTTTGCTTGCCCTATTTATGTGAAAGTATAGAAAGTTCTCAGGACTTATACTTTCATGGTACTCTCTCCCTAGATAAGCCTGTTCCTGAACTCAGGTCCGGCTGCTTGCTGCTTGAAAATCAATACCTGAGAGAAACACAAGTGTTGATAGAAAGGAAAGCTGCTTTTAATCAGAAAGCCAGCAATTTGGTAAGAAGGCAGTCTCATGTCCCTCCAAAACCAACTCCGAAGATTCTGCTTGGCAGTGAAAATTTTTAAAGGGAAAAAGGGAAGTAATTTCAGTGAATCATTGAGATAGGGGGTCAGAGTCGTCACCATCCCCGACTGTGTACAGGCTTGTGTGCAGGCTTTTCGACTTCTTGTAATCTTTCTTTAGATGCTGGCTTGTTCACAGAGTTTGTTCACAAGATTACTGAAGGGGAAGCTAGGGAAGAGATCTGGTCATCTGTTAATTACTTATCCTTCATTTCTACTTCTTTGATTTACGGAAAGAACCAACAGGTTAGGCAAGGTATTGTGTGATCCAAAGACCTGATAGGTGTGCTTGGGCCGGAGATGAGTAGAGCATGGGGGTGTCTGGTTTAAGATTAGTTACAATATAGCTCTGCTAAAGTGACAAGGCAAAGGTGTTTCCTGCTAAGTGTGGTTTCCTGGAAAGAGCTTCTTACAAATCCCTGTATTCCATGGCTCTGAATGACATCTGTACACCAAGGATTCTTAAATTTATCTGCTGAGTCAAGGTCATATTTTCAATTGCCCATTTGACCTGTTCATTTAGATGCCTTAAAGGCATCACACAACAAATATGAGCCCTTGATTTATACCTCATTCCTTTTACCATTGTTCTCCACCCTGAACAAGACCATAAAAATTACCCTATTTCTCCTCCAGTCTTTATCTCAATATCCTCCACGCTGTTTAGTCCAGAAACTTAGAAATCAACCTTGATTCTTCCTTTCCCTCATGTCCCATATTCAATCCATTAACCGGTCTTTTGTTAATGGATTAACAAAACTCCATTTATTTATTATGCTCTTCTCTCAAACTCTACCATTATCATTCTACTCCAAAGCCACTATCATCTCTTACCTGGATATCAAAAGTAGTTATCTGGATGGATACCACTGTTCTACCCTTGCCTCCTTATAATCCACTGTCAACACAGCATCCGAGGTTATACCTTAAAAATATAAATGAGTCTACAACAGCCTCCTAATTAAATCCCTTCAGAGACGTCCAGCCACACTTCGATCAAATTCTTAACCCTAGCATACCAAGGTTTGGATGGATACCCTGACTCCTGGTCCTGCCCGCCTCTCCAGCCTCTCCCATAACAGCCCACAACATACATTCCAAAATGTTTGTGAACACAAGTGCTCCAATTCAAGGGTCAGCATGAGTTGAAAATTAGGCCCCTGAAAACTAGTTAATTCATGTCTTTTGGACAAAATGAGAAATTACAGTAACCCGTTTATCATCTAAGATAAAGTACTATGAATAAAAAAACAGACTCAACCTCTTCTACACAAATGCTTGATTTAGCGCTTTTGAAATAATTTCAGCATTCAGCTAAGTGAGGCAGTTAATGAGTATTTGGCCCTATTTTTATGCCTAAGTTTTATTTTTAGACATTTATTTTCTTCCCTAAAAGCAGCAGAAATCTTCCACCTTGGATTAAACTGAAACTACCCAAGTTGCAATCAGCACCCTTTACAAAAGGGCTCAAATGTTAGAAGCGTCTTGTTCTGGTACATTTTGGCTGGATTCCAGATGTGGGGGAGAAAGGCAAAGAGAAGCAGCCTCTGTAATGAAACATGGCAAAAAGAAATCCAGATGCTGAGACTAACCAGACAGAAGAAAAAATGTAGGCCATTCTACAACATAAAATAAAGAGAACGGAACAGCTACTCCTATACTCATCTCGATAGCTACAGACCACACTGACTGAGGCCATCAGCACTAATTGGGACAGTGACAAACTTCACTTGTGTTCAGGTCAGTTTCTCTAGCCTGCACATTAGTAACATTCAAGACTAGTCCTGGCCTCATAACTGCTGGCCTAGATATGACCAGCTGCACTTAGAAGGTCAATTTTCTTGTTCAATAAACAAGAATGTTTCACATCACTTGAATCATGCCGGTTCACGTTATGAATTCCTTCAGGAAAAGTGGCTTCCAGGGTGCTTCTTTCTCCTCTGCATTGTTTTTAAATTCAGTGCCTCTCCACAGTGCTCAGGGCACTGAGCCAATTTGTGAAAGAAGTCATAACAAAGGAAAACTCTCTGTAGCATCCTAGGGATTTCTCCTCAGCATCCACTTAGATTTTAATAGGATTGACTTTGTTTAGATAGGAAAAAAACAAAAGAACAATTTTAGGATTACCTTCTCCTTACTCAAAAAAATCTCCCCTGTTGTTTTATGATGAAAATCCTCCACTTGAGGATTAATATATTGGGTTGAAATTTTGAATCTCTAGAGGTACTGTCTTCGCTTCAAGCTTATTTTGGGGGTGGGGTGCGGGTGTAGGGAGTAGCTCTTGGTTTGTTTGGAACCCAGGTTAAACGTATGTGCTAACACATTTTGGGGGAGGTGAAAAGGTGCAGCCGCAGAGCAGCAAGAGTGAAGGAAAGGGGGAGTGAAACAAGAAAGGAGGAAAAGCAGATATTAGGTAGTGGTTGCCCTGCTGGCCATAGCTTTAGAACACAGAGCTACTTGCTCCGTTACCGGGGACGCTCTCCAGGCATCCTCTGCAGAAACATAGCACCTCAGAACAATCCATCAGAGGAAGAGAACAAAAGGAACTTATCTATAGGTTTTCTCCACAGGTCAAAGTTGACCCCGTGGGGCTTTAACTCTCATGCTCTTCCTGGTTGTGCACCTGGCCCCTCAGGACAGCCACTAAGGAAGCCAGATGTCATGTCTCCCAGGATGACACTTTGAATCTGGAAACATGGGGCAAGGGAAATTGCAGCCTCTGGGAGTCACCTTGGGTCATGTCTGGATCCTGTAGCTGTTGCAGCTTCCACTGTGCAGGGTACAACGGAGGACATGCTGAAGTTGGCCTCCCCAGGGGAGGCAGGGTCAGCTGCTGAGGTTTGGAAATGAGGCAGTGGCACTGGGGAAGGAGCTGTCTTTGTCCAACCAGTTAAAAGCCCAGGAAACAGGTGAGGCCAAGAAAATCTAGGGAGCCTCATAAATTGGGCCGAATAAAAGCCGCTATTTCAAAAATGCCACGTATTTAATATTTGATATTTTGTATGTTAGCAGACCATGAATCACCTGTTCAGATCCCCTGCAATCACTTTTATCCATTCATTTTCAAGCACACATTGCTCAGTTAGTGCTACCTGCTCACGTCACTGTAGCCTTTTTCAGAGGCTTGTCCTTAGGTGATGGAAGCTATGGTTTCTGGCGGTTACACTCCTTCCCTACTCTGTGCCCCAGTGGTGGCTTCAAGTCAAGAGACATTCTGTGGTCCAGAGCCCCACTGTGGAAATGAGGTTGAGACTTCACCTAAAGCCCCATCCTTGCTTAGCTTCTATCTCTGCCCCATCTTGCTTCCCACACTTCCTTACGGTTTTCTTCCTTATGGGACAAGCTTCATTCTTGTCCACAAACCCCCATCTCCAAAGGGGTTGGTTTCCTAGAAGTGGAGCCCTAGACAAAGCACATGTAAAGGAAACTACATTACACAGAAGGGACCAGGGCACTTACTAGCCTTCAAGGACCATTTTCCAGTTCAGACTTCTATCATGAACTATTTCCTCTTGCCAAAAGTATAGATTAGGGGCTTCCCTGGTGGCACAGTGGTTGAGAGTCCGCCTGCCGATGCAGGAGACACGGGTTCGTGCCCTGGTCCGGGAGGATCCCACGTGCCGCGGAGCGGCTGGGCCCGTGAGCCATGGCCTCTGGGCCTGCGCGTCCGGAGCCTGTGCTCCGCAATGGGAGAGGCCACAACAGTGAGAGGCCCGCGTACCGCAAAAAAAAAAAAAAAAAAAAAAAAAAGTATAGATTACATAATCCTCCTCAATAGCACTCTATATGAGAAAGAATATAGCTGGACAGAGTGGGGTTTTTTTTCTGTTTTGTTTTTTGTTTTGTTTTAGCAAGAAGGCTGCAAAGCCAAGATGACAGACAAAAAAATGCCAGGGTTAACAAGGCAGACAGCAGGTGTTCTGCCAAGCACATAAAGGTAGTAAGTAATTGAACAAGACTGCATTAAGCGAGGTGAGTTTGGAACATGTGCAGATGTAAGTCCAAGGACTTCCTGGAAACAGTCACCTCTCCCTCTTTAACAGACACCGATAGATGCCTATGGCACATCAAATGCCTCCGGGAAGCCTGTTGGCTGTGCCTGTCTACTTCTACTCCCTTCTGTTCAGAATGTGTGTTATCATCATTAAATAATTTAACTATATATTACGTTAACTGATTAAATGGGAGGACAAGACAAACTTGGTGTTTCTCCAAAAACTAAGTTAAATAAGATGAATGCTTTGGAGAAGCTAAATAAAAGCACAAAAAAGGAGGGAAGGAAATTCAGCTATTTATATTAGGTGTGGGAGAAACAATAGTAAAAGACTGAAAGCAAATTGTAAAGCTCTAGAAGGAGTTGAATTCTTTTTAACAATCTAAATGCCAAGCTCCCTGGACACTTTTAAGAAACAAAAACTGGAAATACTGGATAGTGAGTTATTGATTTAGTCTGTGTAAGAAAGATAATATAGAAAATCATACAGTGGCCCCATACTCAGAACAAGGCCTTGGTGCCCTCCACTCAAAAAATTAGAAAATGAATAGACAACTGTGTATTTTAAGTTTAAAAACGTTTAAAATACATAATTTGGATACCTCACTTTCTTTTAACCAGACCAACTACTAGGGTTGACCGTGTCCAATGGAAGGATTTCAGCTAAATAATGAAAGCTCTAAAACGGTACTCTGCATTCTCACCACAGATAGTGTGAGACAATGTTTCTGTATTTCGGAGGGCCAGCAACAGTACCTGGAGGTGAAAGAATCTGGGCTAGACTGCAATAGAAGGCTTCCTTCCTAACGTTGGTTTAGGTTTATCACCTAATTCTGATATCAGAATCCCATCCTGTGATGGCCACAGTTGTTGCATTTAAATACCTTATTGTATGGTAAGTGATACATTCAGTATTCCTCAGAATGAGATTAACCATTCTAACTCAATCCCTGTGTCACCCTTTCAAATACAGAAGTAAATAACTCCTCTTTGTATCTACATATCAGGGTGTTTTAGGGTTGAGTGATCTGTAGCGAAATATCAGAATCAAGGATTTAGTGAGAAGAATAGGCAAAACTCAATCTTGACAAGACTTATTCTTAGCTGCTATGTTACCAGTGCTATTGCCCCAGAACCATACCCCTGCTCCTCCCTCCAGGTAAACCTACAGAAAACCACAACTAACCATACTCTCTAGCTGTGTTCACAGCACAGGAATAAGAGAGTCCAACTATAAGAAAACTAGTTCAAGCTGGTTGAGCTTCAAAAGTGGGACGAAGGTCCCCCTGCAGCTCATTACCATCTCACTGTTATAGTAAGATCTCTGCCTGTCTGCACCAAGATGGTTCGACCTGCTTCCTCCCCAGATGCTGAAGGACCATACAAGGGCAGAAAAGAGATGGCACCCCAATTCCAGAAAGAGTCCAGCCTATTCCCAGAAAACCAATGAATATGCCTTCCCTTCATTAGCCTTGCCCTTAAAGTCTTGCCTTAATTGTCCCCCAGGTGAGCAGTTATTTTTGAACTAAGTTCCTGTTTCTCCATTCTCTGGCCATTGAATAAAACTTGTGCTGCTTCAATCTCTGATTCAGTTTTGTTTTTTGGCTGCATGAACCTGAGCAGAAAAAAAACCTTCCCCACTGAGGCAGGGGGCCTCGGCCAGCCCAGGGCCCAAGCAGGGGTCTATACGACCTCATTCGGCAACACTTAGAGTGTTCATTAAGTGATGCTTTACAATGGACTGCTTTCTGGCGGGTACATGTGCCTATGTAGACCTGAATTAGTGGCTTTCAGTCCTTAGAATTTAAAGCTGTAGCTAACCCAAAGAATAAACCAGAAGAAAAGAAAGACTGCTGGCCTAGCTCTGTGTGCACAGCTCAGTGGGTCATTGCCAAAGTACAGTGGTTATCAGGTTGGCTTTGTACCAGCGAGCCTTTTGTACATCTCAGAGTCAATCCTGCCAAACAACTTTTGTTTGTAAAGCTCTATTGCTTCAGCCCTATCTTTTACTCACAATCCATTTCTAAATTAAAGTCAGAAAGCGTTAAAGTTCTGAGAAACAAGAGAAAGTGAAATACCTCAAATTTATCCTGACCTTCTAGGATACAGGACTAGATCTTTTTTTGGATGGAACCCCAGTCATCCATCAAGCCTACCATCTTTTCTGTTATTAAAAACATACAACTTGGGGCTTCCTTGGTGGTACAGTGGTTGAGAATCCACCTGCCAATGCAGGGGACGCAGGTTTGATCCCTGGTTCAGGAAGATCCCACGTGCTGCAGAGCAACTAAGCCCGTGCACCACAATTACTGAGCCTGCGCTCTTGAGCCCACAAGCCACAATTACTGAGCCCATGCACCTAGAGCCCACACTCTGCAACAAGAGAAGCCACCGCAATGAGAAGCCTGCGCACCACAACCAAAAGTATCCCCGGCTCACCACAACTAGAGAAAGCCTGCACGCAGCAACGAAGACCCAACTCAGCCAAAAAAATATAAATAAAATAAATAAATTTATTTAAAAATCAAACAAACAAGCAAACAACAACAACAAAAAAACCCACACAATTTGAACATCTCCTACAGATCACAGGACTGTAAGTCAGACAGTCCCTAATCTCAAAAAGCTCAGTCTGGTACCAAAAGATAGATGGATTATATAAACACATAAATCAGAATGCAGAGATACAGGCAGCACTAAGGACTCCCACCAGGTGTTATGGAAGGACAGAGGAAAAATACTGGAGCTTAAGAGGGGACGGGGTGTTAAAGAAAGCTTCCTAAAGCATCAGTTTTGAAAGATAAGGCGAAACTGACCTGTAAGGAAGAGAAGAGGGAAGTGGATGAGGGAAGATAGTCTAGGCAGACAATAGAACAAAGATGCAGTTAAAAGAGAGAACATAAAAAAACAAGCAGGCAACTTGGAAGAGAAATGCTGGAAAGGTGTGCAAGGGTCCAGTCATGACCATTTTTGTAATCGATACTAAGGAAATGGAAAGCTAATGATGAAGTCAGATTTGTTTTTTAGAAAATGAATAAAAGGAGCCAGCTTGTAAGCATCAATACATAGATGTGACAGAAAACCATTTAAAAGCAAACTTAACAGTGTGAAATAGATAAAGTGAAAAGGACACTGTGATAGCCACTGGTACCATTTCCTTCCTTTCTTGCTAACCAAATTCCTTTACCCTCCACCCAACCTTGTGCAGGGTGTGACCACCTCTAGCTAAAAGGAGAACTGAGACAGGGTTCAGAAAATGTAAATGAGATGACCATGACTCATGTGGGATAGATGTCCTCTTCATTTGTGAAAGGAGAAACTGGGGTGCTGAACACTGTAAAGAGATGGGCCTGCATCAGGGGTGCAAACCAGTAAGAACTTCCCAACTTTCTTGCAAACTAGAGTCTGGCAGCTAACCATATTTATCCCACTCTTGAGTAGTGAACCAATTAAATGTCTGTATGTCCACCTTTTCCTCCTTCTATCTCTGAGACTAAAGAAAGAAGTAGGAAATTGTGGCCAGCCTCTTGTACTGCTTTGTATCTAAAATTAACTACTAAAATCAAACTGAAAAAACAAACATTTTGATACTATTTTGGACAATGGAAAATAAACAGAGGTCTGTTGGGAGGATTGCTATGGAATCCTTATAACAGGGATAGACGCAAGAGCAGAACTTAATGGCAAACCCCTTCCCTCTACTTTCTGAGCACTGTTTTGATGCCTGGAGCTGTAGCAGCCATCCTACAGACGTGAGGAAACAAGTATGAGGATTACAGAGTCAACAAAATAAGAATAATAGAGTGGAGGGCTTCCCTGGTGGCACAGTGGTTGAGAATCTGCTTGCTAATGCTGGGGACACGGGTTCAAGCCCTGGTCTGGGAGAATTCCACATGCCTCAGAGCAACTAGGCCCGTGAGCCACAACTACTGAGCCTGCGCATCTGGAGCCTTTGTCCCACAACAAGAGAGGCCGCAATAGTGAGAGGCCCGCACACCATGATGAAGAGTGGCCCCAGCTTGCCACAACTAGAGAAAGCCCTCGCACAGAAACGAAGACCTAACACAGCAAAAATAAATTAATTAATAAACTCCTACCCCCAACATCTAAAAAACAAAAAGAATAATAGAGCAGAAAGATGGAAAGAATCTGAGTTTTTAATAATATTTTTGAGTCCCTATATCTGCCTGTTATGGATTTTATATCTTTAGACTTCCTGTTAAGTTTAAATTGCTGTTAGTTGGGTCTTCAAATGTCTCCAAACATTCCAAAGTGACACAAAATAAAAATAAGTCTTTTACCTGAGGAAGAGCTGCTGACACAGGAAGTAGGCTCCATTTTTGTCTACCTAAATAATAGAAAAAAAAAATCTCTTTTCTCACTACAACAAAATACTGAAAGAAGTTGTATCATGTTGTACCAGAGCAAAGTTAGAGACATGCATTCAGAGTAAAGTTAGAGACATGCATTTTCTTGCTAATGGTGAAAAACCGCTTTTAATCTTGAAGCTAAAATAAACATTAGTTATGAGTCAATGGAAGTTTGTAATGTGCCTTATATTTTTTATAGGAAGAGTTTTCTAACAACAAAACAACACTAACCTTAAAATTCCTATTTCTTTCTAGTGTAAGCATTAAAAGGAAAATACTGATTCTCAGCTGAAGCTTTATCTTGCAAATAATATAAGTTTTCTATTATACAACTAGAAAAGAGTTTGCCTAGCTATTTTGCTCTCTAGGTTTCCTGCTTCTCCTTCTTTCTTTCAAAACAAAAAAGAGTAAATAATTGTTTCAAAGAGCCTTTAAAAATAAGGTTATACAGCAGTAAAGTAACTTAGTATACAACTAGGACACGAACATTTGTAGAAAGAATAAATTGGACATGTCATGACATAATCATGTGTACTTCAATACTGTAAGTTTAGTGTTGAGTCTGTAGAGTTAAGACTAAAGAAGGGACAATATAAAAGCATTAAGTTGGTCTTTTGACATTTCAAATGCAGGGTATATGTGTTTGACGCATCTGTGCACATGAATATATTGGTCTCCTCACAGACCAAGCTGACCAGATAATACAATGACTGAGGCAGGTTCAGATATTGAATGATGCCTGTGACAATTCCTAATAAGAGAATTGCAATAAAAGTTCCTAGGTTTTGAAGAAAGGCTTTACTCCCTTTAGCAAGGTATATTTCTTTCAGAAATTGTGTCTAAGAGGATGAGATAACACAGAGTTTATGAAGAAGATACTCAAGTTTTAGATTCTACAGATCAGAGACCCAATATCTACAACAGTAAAAACAAAGTTGAGCGCACCTTCTAGCATTCCATTAAGCTCTGAAAGAACAAATAAATTCCACACGCAGATTGCTTACATGCCCACAGAGCCTACCATGCTGCTGTTTCATCCTCAACCAGAACTTATGGCCTCAAAGGGGGTTCCTCTAACAAGCTGTTGAGTACCAAGGATGGTTTTGCAGAGTAATAGCTGCCACCACCTGTAAATAGGCTCTGTAGGACTAGAGCCCCTGGTGGGTAACCCTGAAGGACAAGGGAGTAGTGGAAACCTCCAGTTCAGTAGGACGTTGAGTAGCGTGTAATGTAGTTTTGGCTAAATGAAGAAGAGGCCTTAAGCCAGGCTCTGTACCACTTTTTTGGACTTTTATGAGCAACGCTACAGAAGAAGGATGATTAGAAGATTGAGAAAAAGGGTGTTAGTATAGAACATTCCGAATGAATCCAGAGCATGAGACCGTCCAGGAGTCCATTGAGCAAGTAGGAAAAGGAGGCCCAGCTGACCTGACTCCATCATTACCTATTCATGTGATTGAGAGACTCTTCAGTGGTGAAACCTTTCTGGCAAGCATTCACATGGAACCTGAATAAGGCAGCCATGGCAGCAGGGAGAGAGATTCTTTCCCTCTAATCCTTTCCTGCATCAAAGTGGACTAGGCTATGCCACAGCTGAGGGCTCAATTTGTCAGCCTTAGGGATCAGTTCACCTCTCTGATGTGGCGTCATACCTAACAAAGACAAGTCAGCTTCTTGTTGGATAATATTTAATCACTTTCATTAGAGAAGGGGACAGCATTTCCCTTTTCCACTTTCCCCTGGCCATGCCTCAGTCAGAACCACCAACTGCAGACTTACTGAACACTCCATACACCAACGTATTATCCCACCCAAATTGGCTGTGAAGGGAGTTCCTTGGTCAAAAACAAAGAAAGAAGGCCAGGGACTATTTCAAATGTAATTCACTATTTTATGTTTCCTATCAATGAAGCCTTTAGCCTTCTAACATAGCGGAATGGCCTATAAGAACCTAGCTCTACTATCTTACAGGGCATCTTCTTCCACCTTGGAAGCTACATGACATAGCTACCTGGCAGACTACTGGTTAGGTTCCGAACCACGTGCTAAATAAGGCACTGCCTCCCCATGGTTACAAGATGTGGATCTAGGAACCACAGAGTGAAGAGGGACTGGTGTGTCTAACAAGTATAACTGATTAACCAGCTCTCATGACTTTTATTCACTGTCCCTTTAGTGTCCACTCATCCTTTCTTTTAGTACGTAAGGGAAGAATGCTTTTATCATGGGACACAGCATGGTTCTTCTGAACTGGAAGCTAAAACTGGTCATTTGAGTTCTTCATGCCAGGGGAAAATGGCAGAAAAGTGGGAAATTGTCTTGCCTGGGGTGATTGACCACGACTAATAAGGGGGCTTGCAATTACTGCTGTACAACTAGGAGGAATATGATAGGAACTTAGTGGATCCCTTCCATTTTTTTTTTTTGTTTTTGATGTTCTGTGGAAGAAGTTAATGGGAGACTATTTCTGTATTATAGGCAAGAGCACCAAGAACTAAAACAGCTCAAGAATCAAGGTTCAGGTTACCCTGCTGGGGCAATAGCTGAGGGATGGGCCCCAAGGTAAGATCACAGAATGGGTAATAGGAAAAGGAAGGCATAAATGTCAGCTCCGGCTTAGGGGGTAAGTGGCAGAAAGAATGACTATAGCCTGTGCCATGACTTAGAATAAAATGTCTTCCTTTATATCTATATTGTATGAGAGTGTTTTGGTGGTGGTAAAGTATTTCTTTTGGACCATAGACAGAAGCAGAATTTGAGGGGGAATATCATCTAAAGCAGAGTTACTCAAAGTGGGGGATCTGCAGGGTGGTGTCAGTCAGTGAACTGTTTATTACTGGTTCATAATCTAAGTATAGGAATAGAGCGTAAGTATTTAAAATTACTCTGTCAAATTGGTATCAAAATCTCTATGCTTATTGTATGTAATAATAAAAGAAAATCAAGGCTTGCATTTTATGTTCTTTTGAATTTCATTTTTCTAGCAATCCATTTTTATTACCTCTTCCTGAAGAATTTTTCCATGACAGGTTAGAAACAAACCTTTCCTGTTCCTTTAACTACAGATAACTGAGAAGCACTGATTTTAATGAGCACTGGCTTTGTCAAGTCTATTATTACTACTGGATGCAGCAGCTGTGTAGGGAAAAAAGTCCGGTTCACAGAACTTTAGTTAGTACGTAGTGAGAAGGAACGGCAATAGATATGGTCCCAGATACAACTCAGAAGGCTAAGGTAAGGTAGTTGGGAATTGAGATCATAATTAGAGAGAACAATGCGGCCAAGGAATGTTACTCAGTGTGTCTGTAGGCATGGGGAGAGAGGGAGGGCAGGGTGGTGGTAGATCCATAGAAGGGCTAGGGTCTAGAGAAAGATTAGAGGGGACAGAAGTGAGACAAGGAGGAATTACCAGAAGATAGGTTTGGTAAAGAGGTGAGTAGATGAGAGAATTTATATTTCTCAAAGAAGGTGATAGCTAATCTTTGGAGAGTAAGGACCAGAATCCAATGCAAGGAGAAGCAGAATCATCATTCCACAGTGAATCATGCTGGGCCTGGATCTCACTGCCTGAACAGATGGGGACATGGGCAAAGAGGCCTCACTTTAAAAAATCTTCCTAGTAGCATTGGTTGGTATCTCCCTCTCTCTGCCTGAATTTGCCAGTGTCTTTATTGAACCCAGGAACCCCTGTAGGAGAATTTCTAGCTATAGAGACAAGCAGAACTGAGCAGAGGCTGACCTACCAGGAAACAACATATGGGCAGCAGTTACAATGAGAATCACCACCTGAGTAAAGAATAAGGTGCTGGGCAGCATTTCTGGCACGAGCTCCATCTTTTCCATGGTTCACACTTCTGTCAGGCAGACCTGCCAGGGTTCCAGATTCCACAAGGTGACCTCATTCTTGGGATCCCATAGCATCAATTCCTTCCACCATAGAAGTAACTTCCTACTGTTTCCTGAGTCCCTCACTCTCTTCTATTTGATTTCCCTACTTCTCTATCACCTGGTTTCCTGCATCAAATTCTCTCTGCTGTAAATACTTGAAGTGGATGCTATTTTCCCAGAAAGACTATCTGTGGGTCAGCTAGGTTTACTCACAGTAGTCCCTGTGGGACTATAATTAACACATTTTTCTCTGAGTATATACTAGAAATGTCTATCCTTGACAACTTTTGGAATCCCTACATTAGCCCTTTGACCTCTTTTATAAAGGCTACCTAGAGTAGGAAAGCCAAATGGTAACTATTTGCATGCCCCGTACCTTCAAAACAGTTGATCAAAAGCAATACCACAACCTAGGATATTTTCAAAGGCTTGAAAGATGTACATATGGATAGTCATACCTGATCACATCCAGTGCCCTGGTTTAGCTATTGAAAACATTGATAACAATTGAAGATTTTTTTTTTAATATATCAAAAAGTAAAAACAAACAAGCAAACAAAAAACCCAAGAAACAACAACTAGACTATAAAGGCTGGATCATCAATTTAATTCCTAAAAATTCCATGTTTGATTTGAGCCAAAGATTTCTGGTTGTCTATTTCCTGAGCCCTGATTACTACATTGGCTTTGGATCTCTGACCACATCCACCTGGGCTGCAATCACGTGCCTTCACTGTGACTCTTAACTCTGCTGAGTTTAGGGATCCCATTTTCACTGCATCTTCTCTGTAGTCCTGGCCTACGAAAAGAGTTGGCAATGTGCATTTTTAAAGGACTCTGCAGCCTGGCTCAGCAATCTATCTCTTGTAGGAAAGAAGATTTTTCTGATCTCCAATAGCAGAACAAAATGAGAAGTAGATGGGCCAGACACATACATATATATCCAAACCAATGGGGTTTTTTTTAGGTTTTGCAGACTTTGAGAGCAAGGAAAACCCCAGAATGACAGAGGAGAAGGAGTTCAATGTCACCTAGTGATAACCAGTGACTAAGCAATGGTTTGCACTTACCAGGCCATCACACTTGAAATTAACGCTGGCTGCCTAGGCTAGCTCACTGAATACAGACTACCTGGCGAGTGCTACTGCAATGATTTCAGCAAATCTGAATTTCTGAAATTCCCTCTGAAAATGTTTTCTCCACTGTCTCGTCTAAGGCATGTGTGTGCTGAATTTAAATTACTTTGTGTTACTTAGAGAACAATAATGAAAAGAGACATAAAGGGTTGGGCCATGTAGAATTGCCAGATAAAATATAAGACCTCCAATGAAATTTGAATTCAGATAAACAACTAACAATATTTTAGTACAAATATGTCCTAGGCAATATTTGGGACATATGCACACGAAAACAAATCACTTATTGGTTATCTGGAATTCAGATTTAATGGATAGTCTTGTTTTTTGGTTTGCTAACTCTGGCAACTCTGCAGTGGGGGCAGTTGGCATTAGCTTATTTTCATAAAAGATGACTTAGCTGCATTTAGCAGAGCCTATGAAGAAGTGGTTAAGAACTAAGGCTATACAGTGAGATCGCCTAAATTTGAATCATATCACATCCACTTAAAGACTTTGTGATCTTGGACCAGAACCAGCAGCATAATATGTAGGACCAGGGTGACTCATCAGCCTCCATTCTCTTAATTTTGGCAACAGCTATCCAGACACTCAGCTATACCACCCAAGGAGATGCCCAGTCACCTGAGAGTGAGAGATTGGTGAGATATTTGGCAACCCCTTACCACAAGCTTTCACATTTCTATCCCAGATCATAGAAGGGAGCCTCACTGCCTTTTACCTCAGCAAGGTCCAATGGCTAATTCCAAATATCAGTACTACCTTTCTCTATGTACCTGCTGTATGCAAACCACCATCAGGATCAGTTAGAGGTTTCGTTTGTGGTAGCAAGAGAAAGGAACCCAGAATAACACGTAAAACATGGATTTGAAAGGAAGGAGTTAAAGTGCTCACGTGATTCAAACAAGGGCTGCACAAAGTAGCTTTAGGAAGGACAGGAGTAGGAGCACTGCAGCGTCAAAACCCAGCTGCAGGGCTTCCCTGGTGGCGCAGTGGTTGAGAATCCGCCTGCCGATGCAGGGGATACGGGTTCGCGCCCCGGTCCGGGAAGATCCCACATGCCGCGGAGCGGCTGGGCCCGTGAGCCATGGCCGCTGGGCCTGCGCATCCGGAGCCTGTGCCCCGCAACGGGAGAGGCCACAACAGTGAGAGGCCCGCATACCACCAAAAAAAAAAAAAAAAAAAAAAAAAAAAAAAAAAAAAAACCAGCTGCAGAAGCCTGAGGTCATTGCACCTGGTCCCTACTTGAGATGACCCCATCTTTTCTACCTCTGTCAGGTTTCCAAATCTTTTAGGGGGACCAGGTTGAATTCAAGTGTTCTATTCCTGGATCAGAATGATGAGGTACAAGGACTGAGAATGATGACACAGCCAGAGCCTCTGAAGGAGTCAACATGAGCTGGGCACACATCCCAGTTAGAGTCTACTGTAAGCTTTGCACCAGCAACCCCATTAGGATTCTATAATGATAATCAGAGATGTAACAGATGTATGGACAAAGCTTTCTATTACAGTGAATAATTGGAAGCAATTTAAATGTCCAATAAAAGGAAGATTAAAATAATAATATGGTATATAAATGTACATTATTTATGAGGTGATTTTTAAATGCTAGATTGATATTTAATGTTATGGGAAGTTCTCCTATGAAATTTACAATGCAAGTCAGGATTTTACAATGATTCCTTTCTGCAAAAAACTGGCAGGAAATACACTAAAAAATTAAAACTCACTAGTCTCACCACCCAGAGACCATTTTGCCATTCACAGTCAATAGTTTCCATACTATATAGCACAGGGAACTATACTCAATATTTTGTAATAACCTATATGGGAAAAGAATCTGAAAAAGAAACCATAAATAAAATGAAAAGACAACCTACAGAATGAGAGAAAATATTTGCAAACAAAGTGACTGACAAGGGATTAATCTCCAAAATATACAAAAAGCTCATGCAACTCTATATCAAAAAACCAAACAACCCAGTAAAAAAATGGGCAGAGATCTAAATAGACATTTCTCCAAAGAAGACATACAGAAGGCCAAAAAGCACATGAAAAGATGCTCAACATCACTAATTATTAGAAAAGTGCAAATTAAAACTACAGTGAGGTATCACCTCACACCGGTCAGAATGGCTATCATCAAAAAGTCGACAAAAAATAAATGCTGGAGAGCGTGTGGAGGAAAGGGAACCCTCCTACATGGTTGGTAGGAATGTAAATTGGTACAGCCACTATGGAGAACAGTATGGAGGTTCCTTAAAAAACTAAAAATAGAACTACCATATGATCCAGCAATCCCATTCCTGGGCATATATCTGGAGAAAACCATAATTTGAAAAGATACATGCACTCCAATGTTCACTGCAGCACTATTTGCAATAGCCAAGACATGGAAGCAACCTAAATGTCCATCGACAGAGGAATGGATAAGAAGACGTGGTACTTATATACAATGGAATATTACTCAGCCATAAAAAAGAATGAAATAATGCCATTTGAATAATCTCTAGGTCTAACGGACCTAGAGATTATCATACTAAGTGAAGTAAATCAGACAGAGAATGACAAATATCATATGATATCACTCATATGTGGAATCTAACTTAAAAAATGATACAGATGAACTTATTTACAAAACAGAAACAGACTCATAGATATTGAAAACAAACTTATGGTTACCAAAGGGGAAACATGGTGGGGGGGTATAAATCAGGAGCTTGGGATTAACATACACACACTACTATATATAAAATAGATAACCAGGACTTCCCTGGTGGCACAGTGGTTAAGAATCCATCTGTCAATACAGGGGACACGGGTTTGAGCCCTGGTCTGGGAAGATCCCACATGCCGTGGAGCAACTAAGCCCGTGCACCACAACTAATGAGCCTGCTCTCTAGAGCCCATGAGCTACAACTACTGAGCCCACATGCCGCAACTACTTAAGCCTATGTGCCTAGATCCCATGCTCCTCAACAAGAGAAGCCACCACAATGAGAAGCCCGTTCACCTCAACCAAAGAGTAGCCCCAGCTCACCACAACTAGAGAAAGCCCATGCACAACAACAAAGACCCAATGCAGCCATAAATAAATAAAACAAATAAAAGAAAAAAATTAAAAATACTTCGAAAAAATAGATAACCAACAAGGACCTACAGTATAGCACAAGTAACTCTACTCGATATTATGCAATAACCTATATGGGAAAAGAATCTGAAAAAGAATGGAGGGTCCCACATGTCACGGAGTGGCTGGGCCCATGGGCTACAACTACTGAGCCTGAACGTCTGGAGCCTCTGCTCCTCAACAAGAGAGGCCGCAATAGCGAGAGGCCCTCACACCACGATGAAGAGTGGCCCCCGCTTGACACAACTAGAGAGAGCTCTCGAACAGAAACGAAGACCCAATGCAGCCAAAAATAAATAAATAAATTTAAAAAAAATCAAACTTGGAAAAATCTATTTAAAAAAAAGAATGAATATATGTATATGTATAACTGAATCACTTTGCTGTACAACTGAAACTAACACAACACTGTAAATCAACTATACTCCAATAAAAATTTTTAAGTTATGTTTACACTATACTGTAGTCTGTTAAACGTGCAATAGCACTAAGTCTAGAAAAACAATGTACATACTTTAATTTTAAAATACTTTATTACAAAAAAAAAACCCTTACACGATTTTCTGTGGTTAGTTTCAAAAGCATAGAAGAGTTTTTAAATTTCACATTGTTTTTGCCAGTGTAGATGAAGGGAAGAGAGGTAAACAAAAAGGGAGCAGAAGGAGAAAACAAAAAGAAAATAGGAAAACCTTGGACTATTCTAGTTTAAAGATGCTAGAGGGTAAAGAAAACTTTGATAATCAAAATGAACATGATCCTTGATTAGGTCCTCAATCAAAAAACTGCTACGGGGCTTCTCCAACTGATGCACATGTGAACCACTGGATTCTTGTTAAAATACTGTGATGCCTAAGCTGCTGGTTTATGAATCAAACTTTAAGAAGCAATAATCTAAAGGGCAGTTTTGAGGACTACTGGAAAAAAATTACTATATATTAGATAATACATCAATGTTTCATTTCTTCAGTGTGGTAAGGGTCTGTGATTATATGAGATTACTTCACTTGTAGGAGATCTATATTAAAGTGTTTAGGGGTAAAGTGTCATAATGCTTGTAACTTACTTTCAAATGGTTCAACAATAGAATAGTGTACACATACATGTATACAAGAAATAAAGAAAATTGGGTAAAATATTCATCAACTGAATCTTGGTTAGAGGCAAACAAGGGTTCTCTGTACTTCAACTTTTTTCTGATTTCAAAAATCTTCCAAATGAAAAAACTCTATGAAATTGATAAATAAAAAGAATGCATGGCCCTAAGCTATACCCACCAAGAGACTGAGTCACTATATCTGAAGTGAGGCCTATATTTTAACAAACACTCCAGAGAGTTCCATTACAGGTCGTACAGAGATCACATTTTGAGAACAATGTTTTAGACATTAGTGGAGGATATTGTTTGCTTGATGATTCACATCCTTGAAATAGCTAGGGTCTCCAGGTTTAAAATGTTATAATAAAATCTGAGAGCTAAGTTGTTTTGCTAGCAGCCTTGCCATTCTCTCATTTCTCTAACAGCATCTTTCTTTCCTTGGGGATTTTCCTCCCAATTCACGATATGAGGAGAAATCGACAGAGGTGACATCCACCTATCTCTTACCTTTCACAGGTAGGCACCTATGTTAGTTCCTATGCTGCATAACAAATACCACACATTTAATAGCTGAGAACAACACACATTTATTATCTCACAATCTGCGGAGGTCAGGTGTCAGGCACAGCTTGACTGCATCTCGTGCTCAGAGTTTCACCAGGCTGCAATCAAGGTGTCAGCTGGGGCTGCTATCTCACCTGAGGCCTGGAGTTGTCTTCCAAGATTGCTGACTATCAGTGGCATCTGGTTCCTTGCAGCTGTAGTGCTGAAACCCTCAGCAACCAGAAGCCACCCACCATTCCCTGGCACAAGGCCCTCTCCACAACCTGGCTGTTTGCTGCTTCAAGGCCAACAGGAGAGTGTCTTCACTGCTTCAAGTTTCGGACCCTCTGTTAAAGGACTCACTGCTTAGGTCAGACCCACTCAGAATCATGTCTCTTTTGGTTACCTCAAAATCATTTGATATGGGACCTTAATGACATCTGCAAAATCCCTTCACCTTTGTCACAGAGTGTATTCTAATCAAGGCTGTGACTACCCAATCATATTCACAGGCCCAGCCCACACTCAAAGGGAATCATACAGAGTGTGTACACCAGGAAGCAAGAATCCTGGGGCCATCTGAGAGTTCTGCCTATTACAGCCCCTGTGGGAGCTGACCTCTAAATGGCCCTCAATGATCACTCCATTTCCTGGCATTCAGACCCTTGTATCCTAGACAGACCAATGCTGGTACAGTGTAACCAATAGAATACTGCAGAAATGATATGTTACTTCTGTGATTAGGTTATAAAAGAACTGTGGCCTCCATTTTGGTTTCTCTTGCTCTCTGATTTCTCACTCTGGGGGAAGCCAGCTGTCATGCTGTATGAGTAGCCCTAGTGGAGAGATCCATGTGGCAAGTAATTGAATCTCCCAACCAACAACTACATGAATAAGCTTGGAAGCAGTTTCTCCAGCTTCTTTAGATGACTGCAGCCCTGGCCAACATCTTACCTGCAATCCCATGGGAGACCCAGAACCATCCACCTAAGCTGCTTCCAGATTTCTGACTCTCAGAAACTGTGTGAGATGATCAATGTTTGTTGTTGTAAACTGCTGAGTTTGGGGATTATTTGTTATGCATCAGTAGGTAACCAATACAACACTTGCCTCAGGCCTGATTAATCTAGAAAAAGTGAACTATACCTGTGTCCCTCTTCTCTAATAACATAGGAGAAGCACATATGCAGTAGGAGTTAATAAGCCCACAAAGAGAGGAACAGAGAGCATGGGTAAGTTGGATCGTGCAAGGGCAACAGTGGTATCTTTTCAGCCTCTGGATCCAGTCAAGTGTAATTTAGTGCCCTGCCTGTTACTCCCAGTATTTAGAGCCAATGCATTCTTTCTCTCCTCCCCACCCCCT
The DNA here is from genome assembly GCF_026419965.1 of Kogia breviceps. Classification (NCBI taxonomy): domain Eukaryota; kingdom Metazoa; phylum Chordata; class Mammalia; order Artiodactyla; family Physeteridae; genus Kogia; species Kogia breviceps. The sequence continues at coordinate 95,340,086 of NC_081314.1, forward strand.
TTAAGTTCAGAGCCTTCCAAAGTACATTTAGTCCTGTTGAAAATATTTTGGTCCTCTGTCCATTCAACAAAATGAGCATAAATTTATTCTGATATGCAGTGTAGTAAACCCAAAGACCATAATTTGGTTCTCTTCCCCATCTCCTGATGGCTGTGATTAGGCTGAAATCTGGTTTCTGTCACTTGCAGCTAAGAGGAGTTCTGACTCAAAAAGTCCTCTGTAGGATTAGTTTCATGCCTTACTCTAATCATTTTCTTTTCTTATTGCATCTTTCCCTCTAAGGTCATATTGGCTGGCCCTGAATCATATGTTAAGTCATGCTCTTCAGGTTCCTCGAAAATAAGTTCTGTTTACTTGTGTTTCTAAGAAAGTTCCTATGGTATTTTCTCCCAGGGAAGCCATAGCATGCTGAGAGTCTAGCAATTTGACTAAATGATCTACATTTATCCAGGATAAATTTCCTCTATGTTGGATGGCATCTTGCTTCCTAACTTAGCTAATCAAACACTCTCCGGGTATTGAGCCAACTGTTCTGAAACAGCCTGAGCAGTCACTGTGAAAAGAAACACAATAAACAAATCCCACACATGAATCAAGCAAAGATTCTGAGTTCTAAGATGCAGTTTCTCCATCTACTCTCAGTGCAAAGGAGTCTACAGAGGCCACACACTTAACCCACTATTCATTCTGCTTGCTCCCAGTTCTGAACCACAGCAGTGAGTTTACACAAAATGGGATCTCTCTCAGTGAGTCCCCACACCCACATAATAATCCTTTTGTGATTTTCTCCTAAACACTCAGCACCACTGCCAAAATAACAGATAATGCATATTAAATTTAAATTTGTAATCATTAAACAAAGTCGAGAGCCCCACTCCTAGCTGCCCTTCCACACATAATTCCAAATTTTGCCATTTCCCAGAATAATATAGTACTCAGAGTCTAAATTCACCTCAACAGTATTATTTCTTAGCAAACCAATTTCTTTAACTTAGCCTAGTGACCATTCACAAAACTTGCCCCTAGAAAGAACTTAAGTGAAATGATTCTATTAATGGTGTTTGCCCTTTGGTTCAATACATTCAGCATCCAGGAACTGAGCTAAGGAAGCTCAGAGAAATTGGTGTAAACAATAACCTACAATTTTTTTCCCCTAAAGAAAATTCTCAGTCTACCTCATTGGTTAGGATTAGAGACTCTGGACTCAGGTTACTTGGATTCAAAGCTCAGCTTTTCCATTTAAAGCCATGTACCATTGGCTAAGTAACCCAACCCCTCTCTGTCCAATTTTACATCCATAACATAGGAATAATAGTAATATCCATCTTGGAATCATTGTTATAAGAACTATATTAATGATATTTGAAAGCACTTAAAATACTACCTGGTACACAGTTGATGGTTAAACAAATAGCCAGTAAAGATTATATTGAAATCTGATTGTGTATCTCCCAATTTACCATAGAAGATACTTTAGCATCATTCAAAAGAGGCATCACCATAACATCTTGTGTAGCATTTGTACTCTTCTACATGCTGTGTGGATGAAATTAGATTAAGGTTATTTCAGAATACTGGTACTCCATATGACTTAAAAAAAAAGCAGAATGCAAATCCTCTTTACAAGAAGATATTATTCCAAGCTGAAAATTATTTCTACAACATTTTTGTAAATATAGCAATCTGGCACACAATAAAAAGTAACCAGGCACTCAGAGACAAGATAATAAACAGACAGAAATAACTGAAAATAAAACTCGCAAGTACTTCAGAGGCGGAGTTTTTAGACATAGACTTTAAAATAACCATACTTACTTTGTTCAAGGAGACAGGACAAGATAGAGAATTTTGGCAGAAGACTGAAAACCATAAACAGAAATTACAAGAACTGGAAAATAATAACTAAAATTAACAACAATTTAATAGACTGATTTAACAGCTGTTTAGATAGGCAAAGGAAATTAGTAGTCTGGATATTGATCAGTCAGAAAGAACTATCCACAATGAAGCAAAGAGAAACAAAAGAATGGAAAGATTAGAAAGGAAGGTAAGAAACTGAAGATACAGTGAGAAAGTGCAATATAAGTAGAATTCTAGGGAGGGGAAAAAAAGAGAGAATAGGCAAGAAGAATCATTTGAAGGAATAATGGGTAAGAATTTTCCAAAAATGAAAGACATTAATTTACAGATTTAAGAAGGCAGAACAACTCTAAACAGAAAAAATAATGAGGAAACAACCAGGCACCTAATAGTGAAATGTTAAAAACCAAAGAAAAATTAAAATCTTAAAACAGTTGGAAGTAAACAAAGACAAATTACCCTTCAAAAGAGCAACAATTAGGCAGATAGCTGACTTTTAGTAGAGATAATGGAAACCAGAAGATACAAAATAATATCTTCAAAATACTAAAAGAAAATAACTCCCAACCTAGAATTATAAGTTTAGCAAAATATATATTTCAATAATAGAGTGAAATAATTTTAAGACACACAAATCAAAATTTGTAACCAGTAGATCAGCACTAAAAGAGATATTAAAGGCATGTTTTCTCAGGCAGAAGGAAAATGATACCAGGAGTCCCAGATTTAGGAAGGAATGAAGAGCAATGAAAAGGTGAATTTAAATAAGTAAACTGATAATGATGATGATGATGATGATGATGATGACAGTGTTCAGAACATAGACAGAACTAAAGGGCATAACAATACTGGCTTAAAAGTTTAAAGGCTAATACTGTGGGCTTCCCTGGTGGCACAGTGGTTGAGAGTCTCCCTGCCAATGCAGGGGACACAGGTTCGTGTCCCGGTCCGGGAAGGTCCCACATGCCGCGGAGCGGCTGAACCCGTGAGCCATGGTCACTGAGCCTGTGCTCTGCAACGGGAGAGGCCACAACAGTGAGAAGCCTGTGTACCACAAAAAAAAAAAAAAAAAAAAAAAAAAGTTTAGAGGGGTTAAACAGAGGGGATAAAAGGGATAAAGGAGTTAAGATATCTAAAAGGAGTCTCGGGTTCTTGCATTGCCCATGAAGAGGGTAAATACCAATTAACATAAGGATTTGAAAACCAAAAATGTATGTCATAATTTCATGGTTAGCCAGTAAAAGAATTGCAAAAGAATGTGTAACTTTCAAGGTAGTAAAGAAAAAAATAGAGTAATGAATTTTTGGTAAGGGCCAGAAAGAAGAAACTCTTGAAGGAAAAAAAAAAAAAAAAAAAAAAAAAAACCCATAAAATAAATGGGACAAATAGAAAGCACTAAGTAAGCCAGACATGAAACAATTCAAGTATAATCAAGAATTTTAAATCATTGCTAAATTTGCATGATTTAAATTGCCAGAAATCCTAACCCAGGCAAAAATTTCTAAACAGGCAAAACTAAGCTATAAGAATTAAGGATTTATATGTAGGTAGCAAAACTAAAGGAAAGAAAATGATATCATAAAAGTTTGGAAGGGGTTTCCTTTGAGGGAGAGATGGTAACAACTTGGAGGGGACATAAAGGGTTAGGAACGTCCTATCTCTTGGCTAGCCAGGTGGTGTTTAACTGATGGGCTTGTGTTTTGTGCTGACTCGTTTAACATATGTATTTTGTGTACTTTCTTGTATTTGTTCTACCACAAAAAATTCTGTTTCCATAATAAAAATATAAGGGAGATCTAAATGTGATGATATGATATAGTCTTCAGAAATAAACAGTTAAATAAAATAAGGTATAGAACAGCATACGTAATATGATCTTGTTAGCATAAAAAAGCCCACATACTTATATACCTGCTTATATTCACACAGATCATTTTTCAAGACATAAATGTAATATGGCCTGCTGCCTCTAAGAAAGAAAACTAGGACTCTGATTAAGTTTATGGAAGAAAGGGACTAATTTTCATCTATATGCTTTTACTGTGAACATAACTTTTGAATGTTTTTAAAAATAAAAATTTTTTTACCAACCTATAAATCAGATGTGAAGCCAAAACAGGCTTACCATTTGATGAGATTGTTGTTTTCAAATTAACAACTGCATTTTGAAATCATAATTTAAATCTGGAATGTATAACCAAGAATTTTAAATCATTGCTAAATTTGTTCAAAAGATGGGTCAAATTTTCATAACCAAGAAGGGAAGAAGAGTGGCTTTCATTTTAAACAGACACCCATGAATTGATTATCTTTCCATCTCTCACACAAATGGAATAGAGATAGGTATAGATAATTCATTTTCATTTCAACTTGTTTCTAGAATGTTGATAGAAGGCTTCCATCTGCCTTACAATGGAGTGACACTAAAAATAGGAAGCAAAGTTAGGGTAAACTGAATGGTTGAATTTAAGAATCTGCCATGAATCATGAAATTGTGCTTTAGATTTTTAGTCATATGAACAGAAGAGCAGATCAGAATCCAATAATATCAATAATCTGAGTTGTCAGAGCAATTAGAACTAAATGCAGTATACATTTCAGGAATTTAGCAATAAATGAAAAGATAGCACCTATTGTCTACAAGTTCTGAAGAAATGAGCTGCCCAGGATTTCCAGGTTAAAACAGCAGTTGAATGCATGTTTCTAATTTTATTTTTTACCTCCTTAAATCAATAAAAATTTAGGGAAGGAATTTTTTTTTTAAAGAGAAAGATACAGGGAATTCCCTGGTGGTCTAGTGGTTAGGACTCAGCAGTAGGCCCAGGTTCGATCCCTGGTCTGGGAACTAAGATCTCAAAAACCGTGTGGCTTGGCCAAAAATTTTTTTTAATAAAAAATAAATTTAAATAAAAGATAGTGAGAGAGATACAAATCAGAAAAACAGAAGAGGGAAAAAAGTAAGCAAAATTTTGGAAGCTAGAGATAGGTGGGCAAATAGTAATTGACTTAGTAGACCCAATAAATCTAATCTCTAGCTACTACTGGGAAGGTGTGGGAGCCAGTCAATTTATACCACAATGTGCTCAAAGGCATAGGACTGGCAGGAAAAGAAAGACTAAGAAAATCTTCTACGAAAGCTATTTCTTGTAGCCATCCAATGCAGGTGACCTGGACCCTCTCTGTTATGTGCTTCATGTTTGTATCCCCCCAAAATCCATATGTTGAAACCTATAATAACCCAATGAAATGGTATTGGGAGATGGGGCTCTTCAGATGGGATTAGTGTCCTTATAAGAAGAGAGCTTTCTTCTCTCTCTGCTCTCCACCATGTGAGGATATAGTGAGAAGACAGTCATCAACAAACCAGATGTCTGGGCCCTCACCAGACACTGGATCTGAAGCACCTTGATCTTGGACTTTCCAGATTCCAGAACCATGAGAAATAAATGTGTGCTATTTAAACCACCTAGTCTATGGTAATTTATTATAGCAGCCCAAGCACACTAAGATACCCTCCCTATAAACAGGTGGGACATCTAGATTGATGACACCATGCATATATTAAGAGGTAAGAACAAATTGTATTATTCACATCATGAAACTTTCTGGGCAGAGCAGGACAACACCCAAGCTGGTCTGGAATTGGCTTGAGTGTCTTGAGAGTGAGAACGAGTGACCTTGGTGTTTATCATGGTTAAGGGGTGGGATTATGGAAGAATTCACTCCTGGAGTGGTTTGAACTTCCCTCTGGTGCCAAAGGAAGGAGTGCCCTGGCTTTTTTATCAGCTTGCCCAAATAGGGGGCAGAAGGGGCAGGAATAAACTAGAGCTTGAAATCTCTCAGCAATCAGAGATTTAAAAAATATGGAGTCAGACTCTATTATACTATTTAAGAAGTTAAACCTTCCAGATTCCCTCCTCTACTCTACTTTGCTGAGCAATAGCTCCTCCCAAGAGAAATCTGGAAGCTTGTTCTCTGGAGAAACTAAAAGCAAGATGTCTGGATTGATGATCCTGGCACAGATTAGAGTTAGGGTAAAGGTTAGGATAAAGCACCCAACATATACCTAATGCTGAATACAGAGATCCTCCCCCACCCTCACTGTAGATCACTCTACAGTGAACTCAGTTGATAAGCTTGGCCCATAGTTCAAGCTCTCAGAGCCATAGATGAGCTTTTTAGATCCCACCATTCTTTTTTTTTTTTTTAGATCCCACCATTCTTAACATTAAGCAGACATTTAGATATTACCAGATATCTGAGGAAAGCTCCTATTATGGAAGACAGTAATTAAAAACAAAAAACGATCTCCCTCATAAAAAGGCATCTTGAAGTAAATAAATAATGCAGGAGGGGGAGGAATCAACAAAACCAAATGAAATAAAATTGTCATCATCCTCAGAGAAATAAGAAAATGCTACACCTATAAAAGAGGAACAGGATGCCATAAAAATTTAGGAGAACAAACAAGAGCTTAAAAATGAGAACATAACAGAAAAGAAGTCATTAGAAGGTTAGAAGAGCAAGCAGGGGAAGTCTCCTAGAAAGTAGAGCAAAAAAGGCAAAGAAGCAGAAAATGGGAGAAAAAAAAAAAAGAAAATTGGATGACAACCCCACAAAATTGATGGGGAGAAAAAGAGAGAAAAGAGGAAACAGAACAGAAAACAAATAAAAATTATTCAAAAAAATTTCCCAGTAGTTTGTACCACTTAATCCCCTACCCCTATCTTGCCCTGCTCACCTTCTCTCTCCTCATTGGTAACCACTAGTTTGTTCTCTATGTCTGTGAGTCTGTTTTGTTATATTCATTCATTTGTTTTATTTTTTAGATTCCACATATAAGTGATAACATGTTGTAAATCAACTACACTTCAATAAAAAGGAAAATTTCTCAGAACAATAGAAAGTAAACTGCTATTACTGAAAAAATTTTACTGAATGGAAGTAGTAGATGAAAATACCTACACAAAGACGTCTCAAACTTAAAAACACTAGAGGAAAAGAAGATTCTATCAACTTCCAGGAAGAAAAAGAAGATCAGAAGGGATGAGGAATCACAATGTCTTTAGACTTTGCAATAGGATCACTGCAAGCAGAAAGAAAATGGTGTTATGTTCAGAATCCTAAAGGAAAATAACTTGTAACATAAAATTATAGTCAAACTCTCAAACTCTGTGAGGGTTGAATGATGGTCTCAAAAAAATAAATTTACTACCCATAAGCTTTCTGAAGAAGCTACTGAAAATGTGTTCCACCAAAATGAAAGTATAAACAAAGAAAAAGGAAGACATGGTACAGGAAAAAAAAAAAAAAAAAAAAGAGTTCCAAATAGAAGAGGGATGAAGGAATTCCTAGGAGGACAGGGAACAGACATCCCAAGATGCTAGATGGAAACTAGACCAGATTGGGGCATCAAGAGTCCACACAGACATGCTGCAGGATATATGGCCATGATCCCTACCGCTCTGGTGTAGTCTTTTTAAAAATAAACACCTGGATAAATGCCATGGAGAGTCTGACCCAGGTAAGAATGTGGTCTTCTTGACAATTTGCTGATAAGTTTGCTGCTCTTTCCTTCAGGTCTTGCTGCCTATATTGCCTGTGGACATTTATTTCATCCCACTGAACTTTCCTGTCTCTAGTTCTGAGAGCTGAAAGAAGGCCATGGTGAGTTTAGAAGCAAGAAACCTAGGGCCGTTCACTTCACTCTCGCATATCAGATGTTTAGTACCTGTTTTACACTACAACCCTTCCAAATTCATAGACTGTGGTGAGCCTCAGATTCCCCAGAACTCATGAATGGCCTTCTCTCACTGAATATCCCAGAAGGTGCTCTGTAAACTCCCAGGAAGCAGAAGCCTAAGAGCCAGAGATTATTGAGTTTGTCTTGCTTTTTTTCCCTCACACAGCTAGCTTTGTATTTGCCCTGCTGTGAGAGGGGAGGCCTGGTAAGGAATGTTTCAAAGCAACAAACACGGAAAGATTTTAAATTCTAATTTGTAACCTGGGTGGAGGATTCAAAGGTTTTTGTTGTTGTTGTTGTTTAGATTAAACATTTACATTTTACACGTAATTTCACATGCAGAAAATAAAGGATAAAGAAATAAGTCTACTCATACAGTAATAGTTGGACTGTAAATTGGAACAAACTTCCTGGATGACTCTTTGGCAATGAATATCAAAAACCTTCAAGCTGTGCATGCTTTTTGACCAAATAATTCTACTTCTAAAATATATTCTATAAAAATTTGGACAGTGTTCCAAAGTATACATAAAGGCTTTGCTAAATCAGAAACTGACAGTTAAAAATTTGGAGCCCCAAACCCCAACGCTTGCAGAACTGATTAAAATAAGTGGGATATTCATGCAATTGACCACTATGCAGTCATTAGATATGATGCATTTACTGACACACTGACATGGGTAAAGTTCACATTCCACTGTGATTAGTTTAAAATAATTAAGCATAGACCATATAATAGGTGTATGCACTGGTTTTAATGTACTCCCCAGGGGTAGTTAGTTAATATTTGAGGAACACTGTTCAGTGTGTACACTCCGGGAGCACGTGCTTCAGAAGCAGCTACTGTCAGTGCTTCAATGATAACTATCAGCACTGAAGGACCTGCCAATTAACATGAGAGATGCTAAAAATATTTATTCATTGGTGAAAGGTACAAGCATATCTGCTCTTGCATAAACAGGAGTGTAATAGAAGCCTATGCCTACAAGAGCAGTTAGCACTAGAATTAGTTTATAAGAGCAGTGTCTGCCTCTTATAAACCTGTCAGGCAAGGAACTTTCAGTACCTATAGGACAAGAGTTTCAGTACTTCACCAAACTTGCAGAAACAGGTTTTATGATGCTTTATGGTCACTTGCTAAATGTCTGTATTAGTTTGGGTACTTCTGAGAAGCAGATGTCAAGAGAGGATTATTACAGGAGATTTATTGGGGGGCACACCCATGAAGGAAAACAGAAGAGAGCTGGAGAAGGCAGAGAAGGCCTTCAGGCGATGAAGAAGTTCTGACACTTGTAAAGAAGACAGGGAAGGAAGATTGAGTGGGAAAAGTTTTAGATTACAGTGGGGTTCCAAGAAAGCCGTAACCAGTCTGATGGGGAATTTTTATGCCAGTCATCCATCTGAGAAGTCACTCGTGTTGCAGCAAAGGGCCTGCATTAATACCTCCAACTGTGCTCAGTGATTGGGATTGGCCATGGGAAGCATGACATCAGTACAAATGAGGTAGATCCAGAGTTGCAGCAGCTGGCACTGCCAGTCAATTATACTCCCCGCAGCAGGAGACCTGAGTATTTTCATGGCTGCCATAGTATGTGCGGCAGAATTCAGACGGAGACAAACCATCTAGAGAAGAGAGATTGTGAGTGCAATCTGATGGTTGTAAAAAGGCCAAATTTGCTGAAATCTGTTAACAACATAGTTAGATGTATGTGTGTGGTTTCAATGTAAACATAGCATGGTCCCATTCTTTATTTTAAAGTCAATAACATTATATGATGGGATTTTTTTAAAGCATTTTACTAACGACCACTAGAATTCCTTTAGGGACACTGACATCTTCCCATCCAGGTCCTCAGATCCTAAATGCCACATGCAACGATCTTATCAAGGCCTTTTCCTAAGGCACTATGAATAAGAAATAGACACACTGTGAATTTGTGGTGTGGGAGATGTGAAGAAGAAAAGAGTAAAGAAACAGAGAAAGAGCAAAATAATAAGGCATTCAGAGGCCAAAGGACTTTATGCTGCCTTGTGAGTGACACTGTATGTGTTTTGGAGAATGAGGAAAAGGAGCTGTATGCCAAGTGGAGATAGGGGAACATCTACAAGATGAAGAAAGAAATGATAACCAAGGCTGACAATGTCCCTGAGTAATTCTAGAAATCTTAGGACATTCACTGAACTTCCCACATGACTTGGGGGGGTGCAGTTGTAGTACAAGCTGATCTGAGGTAGATTGTAAGAGGCAGGGTCAGCACAACTGACATTTTAGTTAAAAATATACATGGACACATAATATATGTAAGTAGAAAATATTTGACAGCATGAATAAAATGCTAGTATTATTTCTTTACGGGATAGGGTTATGAATGATTTTTTCTCTTATCTGTATCTTCTAATTTTTCTACAGTGAACATGAATTGGTAAAATACGAAGAAAAAGATGCTGGGAAAAAATAATTTGAGTAATTACTGATTTCCAGCAATTAAGACTGAACATTAGCAAAGTCAAGTCATTGTTTTCAGCACAGTCGTCAATGTAATTGGTCAATTATAAAGGAACTCCATAGAACAGGTCAATTAACCCTGTAACCTATGGATACGTTTTGCAGATAATTCATCCTCTGAGGCATATTTAGTAGACCATATTAGTGAAAGTAGACCTTTTAGTTAAGATCTATGTTCCCATGGCTATTGATGATGACTAGCTATACCCTCCCTAAAAAGCTTCGAAAGAGAACCATCTCTACTTTATAATGAGGGCTTAAGAAAAGTACTGCTCCAATAAGGACTAAATTCCAAATTGACTGTAGTTAAAGCTAATACTTTTCTCAAGAAGCAAACTCCCTGGATTATAGGCTACCTTACCCTCTCTAGGATATGACTCATCAGGATTCTTTTGGTAAACTTATGTACTATTTATGTAAAATAATAGGGTACCTATATCAATGACTGGGACATGAAGCTATCCCCTTCTTTCCTTACTGTTACTTACAATTCCACTTGTCAGCTTAATTTCTAAAATATCTAGATCCATTTTTAATCAGCAGCAGCTAGCACTTTAGACCCATACTAGAGGGTATTGAAGAATAGTTGTGTATGTTAAAAAATATACCTGGCTGAAAGAATTGTCTCAGAGATCCTAACTGCATTCCATATACATTTCTATAGGCTTGTTAAGTTCTATCCTTGAATCAAACTAGGTTGCTGGAAGATGCTGTGTGTTGCCACTGGCCACAGTGTCTTCCTATTTAAAAAAAAAGAAGGCTCCCTTTCTTCCAGGCAGACCCTGCCCTAAACCAGGGTACATGATTTGGGGAGAGGAATGAGGACAAAATTTCAACGTCCACTCACCCCAGAGCCGGATGCCCTAGTACACTGTGTAATTTAAATAAATGTCCAGGGCAGCCACGGCTTATGTGCTTAGAAGACATTACCTTAGTTCCCTGAGGAAATCCTGTCACTTAATCATGCTTCAGCTCTAAACCTTTATTATCCTGACAGACATCTCTCTAGCCATATTTGTTGAGGATCCTATGCAGACCAATGTTTCCCAGCTTTTCGGATTTCAGGGACCAATTTTCTTTAAAGTTATTTTGGGAACTGACATAGGGTTGCCAAGTCTTATTTGAAAGAAATAAGACTTAAAGTATGTAATTTACTCAGCATAGTAATTTTAAAATAAAAGGCCAATATTTCTCAAGAAATAAAAGCTATCTACTTAGACCCACATTTTTACTTTGATAAAGTAAAGCTGAATCAGTGTGTTGGGGAACTGCTGACATGTTCGCCACCACCTGCCTTTGCAGTCTCCTTTGTACCACTCTCTTCAGGTTCTGCAGCCCACCTAGCCTTCTCTTTCTGTTCTCTTAACCTGGTTGATGTCTACTCATCTTTCAGGTCTCAACTTGGAAAATCAGGGAAGAATTCTAAGGCAGAGACATTTAAGCGAATATAAGAATTATTACTATTTCACTAATTGATACAGAATAAAAGTATAATTGGTTATAGATCAATAAGTTTAATATTTATCACACCTATAGACTGTGAGCTTCATGAAAAGAGCACTCAAATCTACATAGCTTTGCCTCCAGCACCTGACACAGATCTGAATACATAATAGGTGCTTAAATATTTGTTGAATGGATTAAACCAACATCTCTTATATAATGTGCTCTCTTAGAGGTCTGAGTTTTGAACCAGAAGAACTTGTTCCCTTCTTTTGAATATTAAAGATTATATAATTTGTTTCTCACCTTGCCTAGTTTCCAAGAATCTTAGGCACAGGTTTATATTTCATCACAGCAACTATGTTGACTCCTATGGTTGGAATATTTACTGTTTCCTCTTTCTGATTTTTTCATATTATTTTACCCTTTATTATAAGCTGCTTTAAGCTGCTTCAAATTCCTTTTCTGAAAGACACAGGGTGTAAATAAATAAATAAAGGCCTTATAGTGCAATAGCTCACCTGTTCCTGAAATAAAATGCTGACATTTCAAATGTTCCTTACTGTAAAGGTTAGATGATTAAATATATTCCTCTTCTGCTACCTCAGATTATGCAAATAAACATCAGCCACATACAAACCACACAAATAGATCAGGTTTGTGAATGGAGGTAGTTTTAAGGGAGCAATAGGTATTTGAAAGTCAAGAGAAAAGAACATGCAAGGTATAGCATTCCAGTTTTAAAACAATCAACCTTAAGAAAATCACCACATATATTTCTATTTATGCTTATTATGTGCCTTTTAAAACATCAAGAAAAGCCAGCTGCCAGCTGACATACTTTTCCAAAGAACTTGAAGAAGCATCAAGACTCTTTTCTCCCATGAAAACAAGGCTTCTGTAGGTCTGCTTTTAACATTCAAAATGATCAGACTAGCCATCTCTAGTTTGGTAAATAGTACTTAAAACTGGGCCAAATCTCAATTAATCTTCTAATTCTGCACTGTTTTCTAATAAAAAGGATTTAACCCAAAATATATATAGGCTAATAATCCCCGACTGGTTTCATTACTCAGCTAAGGCATCCATCACCTGTAGTTGACTGACAGAGCTTTATTATCGCAGAGAAAAGCCCCCTGAGTTTCCAGAAGAGAAAGTTCCCACCATAGATAAGTCATCTCAGTTTATCTAATAGCTTGCCTACTCAAACAAATTAGAATCCTCAGAGTCAAAATCTTCTTGGAATGCTAGCCAGCCTTGTCCTCTCACATGACAGATGAACTGTAGCAGAAATTAACAGACTTGCCTGAGACTACACAGAGGGTGAGCAGCGGTGAGGACCAAATGCTTCCTCTGCACCTGCAGCCGCTGCGGGAGATACTGACTGGCTGGCAGGATGAACTGAAGAGTCAAGTGGCAAAGGAGAGGCTCACAGCTCTGAGGCAGCACACAGACATGTACCCTGAGCACGGACTCAAGCTCCAGGAGACTGTTACCCCCATTCCACATAGTAGGAGGCCACGTTCTCTCTGTCATATCTGAGGATTCTCCAGCTGCCAATGTCCTTGTCTCCAGAGCCACAGAATACACTCAATCAGTGTGCATGGCACTTGTACAAAATACCCAGGGCTCAGTTCTGATCTCAAAGCTCTTCCGAGGGTGGGGAGACAGAAGAATGCACCCTGGCACATGCTCGGTGAGCCACCTTAAAGATAATTTCACAGGGTGAGAGGCTCTGAAGAAAGACTTAACATAAGTACAAAAAGCACCATTTTCAACCCTTCTGAGAAAATAAGGGCATTTGTTCTTCTGAAGAGCTGAAAATAAGTTTGGGTACAGAGCCTGGCATCTTTCTCGGTAGGCACAGCAACATTTGTATTCAGATGAGTAGGGGGTCAAGTTCCAACTCAGAGTGGTGGGCTCCTTCCATAGTGGGGAACCTGAGCCTTGTTGTCAATACCAGGAGGTGTCTTAGCAGGAGGCAGGTGAGAGCATGAGTTCTGGAGTTAGGCCTGGTTTTTTACTTCTAGCTTCAAAACTTACTAATTATAGGACTTTGATCATACAATAGTCTTTAAGCTCTTTCCTCACCTGTAAAATGGAGGTTGGGTGTAGCAGTGGATACAAATAGTCTTTTTAATCCCCACAACAAGTTGATGAAGTAAAATGCCTAGCTCTACGGGGTAGGTACACAAATATTTTTTCACATTCTATCATCCTCTCCTTACTTTCTGTTGTCTTTCCAGCTTGTCTTATGGCAGGAAGAAATTTCAGAAGACATGGAGAAAAGAGCTGTGGGGATAGCCAGGCCCTAAGAAATCTGGGGCCAAGGCAAGCTCCTCACCTTCTCCTGCCAACTTCCCTCACCCCCAACAGTATTCCTGTCATATTTAAAAATTGAGAAGCAATGACTTTCAAGAACAGATTCAACAGAAGAAGGAATCCACAAAACGGCAAAAGGCAAGTCTAAGGATGTGGAAGTGGAGACAGCTTTTTTCCAAGAGAGACTACAGGATTTGCTTTGCTCATGGTGACAAAAGAATAGGGGCTCACAAAGATATGGAATGTGGTTCAATGGCTGCTCCCCAATCTCCTCTACTTTCCCTCTCAATATCTTTTTCTCTGTTAGTACAACAGTTTGTACTAATAGTACTTGTTAGTACAACAGTTTGACTGCCAACTTGCTGGTGTTGTGGGCACAAAGACAAAAATAAATGTGTTCCACACAGTCCAGTCCGGCAGAAAGGGATATACAACTACACTAAACATGGGATGCGCTAGACATCTACTGGGAATAATGTATGCTCAGAAGAGAAAGTGACGCCTCCACTGTGAAGCCATCCATAGTCCCTCAAATATATTATCTGAACTGTGCCTTATAAATTAGGGAGGATTTAGTTGGGGCCTGAGGAGAAAAGGAGGGCCCTCATGAAGTCACTGTAACCCTGAAGAGGGTATGACAGTCTTTGTTGTAGCTTGTGTTTCCCTCAAAGTAGAGTCTGAGACAGTCACTCTCGAGATTTTATCCCTCCACCTTCCCCTCAAATGGTCCAAGGATGTATTCTTCCTGATCTAGATGTCACTGAGGAACTTTATTTTTATTTCTGTGATAAACTGACCCATATTCTCAGTCTCCTAGGTGACCACCTTAAAATGCTGCTACACAATTTCAGTGTTAATGTTGCCTTTGCTTGGCATCAAGCTGGACCATTTTCTTCCATATTAATAAGGACAGGGCAGCCATGTTTTCATCAACTGAAGACCAAATAACATGCCACATGGGAGGGTCACCAGTACCTCAAAAAAGTAATAATTTTGTACTAAAAATAATTTAAGTCATAATGGAGGATACAAGAGAATTTTTCCCCCAAAGGAGAATTATGTGTTATTCAAATCTGAGAAAAGTGGCCTTTATATAATTGTCTCAGAGAGTTTGTATACCTAGTCTTAGATCAGACTTGCATTTCTAATCACCCCCCAGTATTTAACCCTTGAATACTCTTGGGGCTCTAAACTCACTTAGTCAAAAACACAATATCATCTTTTTGCCATAGCCTTTCTACATCTTCTTAATTCTATAAGACACTATTTTCCTATACATTTAAACTTTGAGTTCTCCAACAACTGCAGATTCCTCTGAGGATCCTCCAGCTGTGGGTTTTTTTCATTCTCACCATCACTACCCTATTAGGCACTGTAGTTAAAACTCTGTTCACAACTTCCATTTAACCATTTCAGAAGATTAACTGATTTTCTCCATTTCCTCTATGAACTATATTTTCTTAGGTCAGGTTCCCTAGAAGCACAGACAGAGATAGGGATTCTCATGCAATTGATTTTCTAAGAGTGTACTTTCAAGAAAAAGCTGTAAAAACAATAGCAAAGACCAATAAAACTAAAAGCTGGTTCTTTGAGAAGATAAACAAAATTGATAAACCATTATCCAGACCCATCAAGAAAAAAAGGGAGAAGACTCAAATCAACAGAATTAGAAATGAAAAGGGAGAAATAACAACTGACAGTGCAGAAATACAAAGGATCATGAGAGATTACTCCAAGCAACTCTATGCCAATAAAATGGACAATCTGGAAGAAATGGAAAAATTATTAGAAAAGCACAACCTTCCAAGACTGAACCAGGAAGAAATAGTAAACAGACCAATCACAAGCACTGAAATTGAGACTGTGATTAAAAATCTTCCAACAAACAGAAGCTCAGGACCAGATGGATTCACAGGTGAATTCCATCAAACATTTAGAGAAGAGCTTACACCTATCCTTCTCAAACTCTTCCAAAATATAGCAGAGGGAGGAACACTCCCAAACTCATTCTATGAGGCCACCATCACCCTGATACCAAAACCAGACAAAGATGTCACAAAGAAAGAAAACTACAGGCCAATATCACTGATGAACATAGATGCAAAAATCCTCAACAAAATACTAGCAAACAGAATCCAAGAGCACATTAAAAGGATCATACACAATGATCAAGTGGGGTTTATCCCAGGAATGCAAGGATTCTTCAATATACGCAAATCAATCAATGTGATACACCATATTAACAAACTGAAGTAGAAAAACCATAGGATCATCTCAATAGATGCAGAAAAAGCTTTTGAGAAAATTCAACACCAATTTATGATAAAAACCCTCCAGAAAGTAGGCACAGAGGGAACTTACCTCAACATAATAAAGGCCATATATGACCAACCCACAAGCAACATCATTCTCAATGGTGAAAAACTGAAACCATTTCCTCTAAGATCAGGAATAAAACAAGGTTGTCCACTCTCACCACTTTTATTCAACATAGTTTTGGAAGTTTTAGCCACAGCAATCAGAGAAGAAAAAGAAATAAAAGGTATCCAAATTGGAAAAGAAGAAGTAAAGCTGTCACTGCTTCCGGATGACATGATACTATACATAGAGAATCCTAAAAAGCTTCCACAAAACTACTAGAGCTAATCAATGAATTCGGTAAAGTAGCAGGATACAAAATTAATGCACAGAAATCTCTTGCATTCCCATACACTAATGATGAAAAATCTGAAAGAGAAATTAAGGAAACACTCCCATTTACCACTACAAAAAAAGAATAAAATACCTAGGAATAAACCTGCCTAAGGAGACAAAAGACCTGTATGCAGAAAACTATGACAGTGATGAAAGAAATTAAAGATGATACCAACAGATGGAGAGATATACCATGTTCCTGGATTGGAAGAATCAACATTGTGAAAATGACTATACTACCCAAAGCAATCTACAGATCAATGCAATCCTTTTCAAACTACTAATGACATTTTTCACAGAACTTGAATGAAAATGGTACAATTTGTATGGAAACACAAAAGAGCCCGAGAAGCTAAATCAATCTTGAGAAAGGAAAATGGAGCTGGAGGAATCAGGCTCCTGGGCTTCAGACTATACTACAAAGCTACAGTAATCAAGATAGTATGGTACTGGCACAAAAATAGAAATACAGATCATTGGAACAGGATAGAAAGCCCAGAGATAAACCCACACACATATGGTCACCTTATCTTCGATAAAGGAGGTAAGAATATACAATGGAGAAAAGACAGCCTCTTCAGTAAGCAGTGCTGGGAAAACTGGACAGCTACATGTAAAAGAATTAGAACACTCCCTAATACCATACACAAAAATAAACTCAAAATGGATTAAAGACCTAACTGTAAGGCCAGATACTATAAAGCTCTTAGAGGAAAACATAGGCAGAACACTCTATGACATAAATCACAGCAAGATCCCTTTTGACCCGCCTCCTAGGGAAATGGAAGTAAAATAAACAAATGGGAGGGACCTAATGAAACTCAACTGCTTTTGCACAGCAAAGGAAACCATAAACAAGACAAAAAGACAACCCTCAGAAAGGGAGAAAATATTTGCAAATGAAGCAACTGACAAAGGATTAATCTCCAAAATTTACAAGCAGCTTATGCAGCTCAATATCAAAAAAAAAAAAATGACCCAATCTAAAAATGGGCAGAAGATCTAAATAGACATTTCTGCAAAGAAGATATACAGATTGCCAACAAACACATGAAAGAATGCTCAACATCATTGATCATTAGAAAAATGCAAAGCAAAACTACAATGAGGTATCACTCACATCAGCCAGGATGGCCATCATCAAAAAATCTACAAACAAGAAATGCTGGGGCTTCCCTGGTGGTGCAGTGGTTGAGAATCCACCTGCCAATGCAGGGGACACGGGTTCGTGCCCCGGTCCGGGAAGATCCCACATGCCGCAGAGCGGCTGGGCCTGTGAGCCATGGCCACTGAGCCTGTGCATCCGGAGCCTGCGCTCTGCAATGGGAGAGGCCACAACAGTGAGAGGCCCGCATACCACAAAAAAAAAAAAAAAGAAATGCTGGAGAGGGTGTGCAGAAAAAGCAAACCTCTCACACTGTTGGTGGGAATGTAAATTGATACAGCCACTATGGAGAACAGTATGGAGCTTCCTTTAAAAAACTAAAACTAGAACTACCATACGACCCAGCCAAGCCAGTACTGGGCATATACCCTGAGAAAATCATAATTCAAAAAGAGTCATGGGCTTCCCTGGTGGCGCAGTGGTTGAGAATCCGCCTGCCGATGCAGGAGACACGGGTTCGTGCCCTGGTCCGGGAAGATCCCACATGCCGCGGAGCAACTGAGCCCGTGAGCCATGGCCGCTGGGCCTGCGCGTCCGGAGCCTGTGCTCCGCAACGGGAGAGGCCACAACAGTGAGAGGCCCGCATACCGCAAAGAAAAAAAAAAAAAAAGAGTCATGTAGCACAATGTTCACTGCAGCTCTATTTACAATAGCTAGGACATGAAAGCCACCTAAGTCTCCCTCAACAAATGAATGAATAAAGAAGAACTGGCACATATGTACAATGGAATATTACTCAGCCATAAAAATAAACGAAATTGAGTTGTTTGTAGTGAGGTGGATGGACCTAGAGTCTGTTATACAGAGTGAAGTAAGTCAGAAAGAGAAAAACAAATACTGTATGCTAACTCATATATATGGAATCTAAAAAGAAAAAATAAATGGTTCTGAAGAACGTAGGGGCAGGACAGGAATAAAGACACAGACATAGAGGATGGACCTGAGGACACGGGGAGGGGGAAGGGTAAGCTGGGATGAAGTGAGAGAGTGGCACGGACATATATACACTACTAAATGTAAAATAGATAGCTAGTGGGAAGCAGCCACATAGCACAGGGAGATCAGCTCTGTGCTTTGTGACTACCTAGAGGTATGGAATAGGGAGGGTGGGAGGGAGGGAGATGCAAGAGGGAGGAGATATGGGGATATATGTATATGTATAGCTGATTCACTTTGTTATAATGCAGAAACTAACACACCATTGTAAAGCAATTATGCTCCAATAAGTTTGTTAAAGAAAAAAAGAATACAATGTGAAATGAAAAAAAAAAAAAAAAAGAAAAAGAAAAAGCTGTAAGGAAGTAAGGGAAACAGGACAGAGAAGGGAAAGAAGCCAAGCGAAGATGGGCTTAGCTAAGTCTGGTCTCTGATGAATGGCATGGGAAGCACTGGAGCATGAATGACACCATGGTCTTGTTCATCCTTGAGTCAAGGTATCAACATTTTGTATCCTCAAGTCAGTCAGTCGTTGGTCACGGGCCATCACAGGTGGGATGGCATAGCCTCCAGGCATCTGTGGACAAGGGCAATTCTCTGGAGAAGAGTACGTCTATGAGCTAATAGTAGCCAACACTCATAACAGCTGGAGGTGGGGTGCACCTGCCTGGCAAACAGGATCCAAGCAGGACATCAACAGGGGCTACTGCTCATACTGACACCTGTCCACTGACATAGCTAGCAGTCTACAAGGTCCACGCAGGAAACAGCAAGAACCATAGGTCTTTCACAAAGAAGAAATTAATTATAGTAAATTGGCCATATGAGTGATGGGAGAGGTGGCAAGCAACAGAGATGAATGAGGCAGTCCAGTGATTAGCAGTAACAAAAAGGTGCTACAACCCCTAGGGCTGGAGGGACAATGGAAGGTGGTGTTAACAGTCAGGGGTGTAGGGGTAGAATCCCTGAAGGATGCAGAGGAGGCACCCCAGGAAGTAAGGATGGGGGCATAGTTTGGCTTTCCCCTCCAGCAATCAAGTTTTTTTCCTGTACTTCCTAGTAGCAAACCTACCAGAAGCCAGAAGGAAAGAGGGCCAGAGAAATGTAGGTCCTTGTGATGCACAGCAGAGTATGGGAAGGACAGAAAGAGAACAGGAGCCAACAAGCAGGTAACTGACACAGCCACTACAGTATACCTGCACACTCCGTTTCTACCAAGTGAGCTATAAGGTTACCAAAACAACTGTGTGTCATCCGTTTTCTCTGCTATTTTATAGAATAATCCAATTTGGCGACACAGACTTCTCTTTGGATTAACCTAGAAGTAATAAAATTCATGCCAGGTCTTAGTTGATGAAATCAGATGTACACCATGTGTTTTTTCTTCTAGCTCAGTCCCTTGTTGGAAGAGACCAAATTTGATGGCCCTCTGATGTCCATTCCCAGCCCCAAATAAAATCTAGGCAAAGGGATAGGGAAAAGTTGAAGGATTTTGAAGGTAACATTAAGAATTGAGTTCCATTTTATTAATAATTTTGGCATAGGTTGACTTGGCAGGACCTTCCCTTTGATTGAATTTCCATTTTCCCCTTTATACATTTGGATAAATCATACTTAATATTGGATATTACTTGATATTTTCAAAATGTTAGTCATCATCTGAAATGTTTTACCATGTGCTAAATAACATAATTAAGCATTAACTCAAGGTCCAAATTTAGTGGGCATACTTACATGTGTCTAATTATTTGTCAATTTGTGTCAGTACTTGGGACCACTCAAGAGACAGTTTAGGCAAAGGCTGCCCCTAGGGGCTTAACAGTGATTATAGACTTATTAGAAAACACAGAAAGACAAGCCTCCCAGGTGTTGTTCTGAACCACTTGCAAATCAAATACCTGGAAAAAAACACACAGGTTTGCCAGGAGCGGAACAATTTTCCAATAATACACACCTATTTCTGTGTAGTAAACTGAGGAAAATAAATAACTGAATTTCCTAAGTGTTCTCAACTCTCTATTTCTTTAAAACAACTTGGAAGATCTGTAAGCTATAACCCTCTACTAAATCCACAGTGCATTTTGGTGAATGGGAAAATCTTACACAAGAAATATTTGTATGTGGGCATATTAGTACACAGTTGCCAAAACTCCATTTGTTTAAAAAAAAAAGACTGAATATGTCTGTTAAATGTTGCATTTAAAAAGTATATAATACTTATATACTGGGGCAAATGATATAGAGACAAATATTTATAATATAATACAGCAAGTATTCACATCTTCCTCAAATCCATATTTTAAGCGGACTCTCAAAGTTTCAAATCAATCTTGAGATGCACCAGAGGGGCATCCAGTTCTATATCTGCTCAGATGAAAAATCAAATCTATAATCATAACACACAAGCAAATTCATCCTCACTGCCAATATGGATGTGGGATGCAATTAATTTCCAGTGATTAACAACTTTTGAGGATCAGAATTCAGACCATTATACTATAAAACTTCTCTTGATAATCCAAATGAATTACTTTGACTTGCCAAGAAATTTCAAAAATATTAACAATTAAGCCAGCTGATTTTTTCAAACAAGAGGGGAACAATATGCTATTAACTCCAACAGAATATGATTAATGAAAATAACACAAGTTATTAACTGACACTTTTGACAAATTTTGCAGTCTTTTTTTGCCTGAAAGCAATTTAAAAGATATATACTTTTTATCCATGTAAGAATTGTTTTTTCTTATAAATAAATATCAAAACTGGGAATATCATAATATGTTTTATTAATTTAGTTTAGAATTTTTCTCTAGAAAAATATATTTGCTCTGTTCTAGGTAAATATGAGGGGTCTAGGAATACAAATTTGGGGGTGATAGAGAGGGGAAAGAAAGTGCTAATTTTAAAAAATGGGGGCATATCAAAGGACCTCAAAGAGCCCCTAATGGCCAAAGCTGGAAATTTTAAGCAGCAAATTATAATATTGGATTATAACCCCCCCAAATTTTAAAAAATTCCATGTGCCCATACTGATAAAAATGGTTGGATAAATAACATTTGTCCTTATCAAAGGAAAGTAAACAGGAACTCTAACATTCTTGCCACTTTTCTGTAACTCTAAAATTACTCCAAACTAAAATTCTAATTACAAACAAGCAAACAAAAAAATACAACAGGAGATAGGAGAGAAGATGGCGGAAGAGTAAGACGCGGAGATCACCTTCCTCCCCACAAATACATCAGAAATACATCTACACGTGGAAGTTCTCCTATGGAACACCCACTGAACGCTGGCAGAAGACCTCGGACCTCCCAAAAGGCAAGAAACTCCCCACGTACCTGGGTAGGGCAAAAGAAAAAAGAATAAACAGAGACAAAAGAATAGGGATGGGACCTGCACCAGTGGGAAGGAGCCGTGAAGGAGGAAAGGTTTCCACACACTAAAAGCCCCTTCATGGGCGGAGACTGCAGGTGGCGGAGCGGGGAGCTTCAGCGCCGCGGAGGAGAGCGCAGTAACAGGGTGTGGAGGGCAAAGCGGAGCGATTCCGCAGAAGATCAGTGCCGATCGGCACTCACCAGCCTGAGAGGCTTGTCTGCTCACCCGCAGGGGTGGGCGGGGGCTGGGAGCTGAGGCTCAGGCTTCGGTTGGATCGCAGGGAGAGGTCTGGGGTTGGCTGTGTGACCACAGCCTGAAGGGATTAGTGCACCACGGCTAGCCGAGAGGGAGTCCGGGAGAAGTCTGGAGCTGCCGAAGAGGCAAGAGTCCTTTTCTTCCCTCTTTGCTTCCTGGGGTGCGAGGAGAGGGGATTAAGCACGCCGCTTAAAGGAGCTCCAGAGACGGGTGCGGAGCTGCTGAAGAGACATTTTCTTGCCTCTTTGTTTCCTGGTGCAAGAGGAGAGGGGATTAAGTGCACCACATAAAGGAGCTCCAGAAATGGGTGCAAGCCACGGCTGTCGGCGCGGACACCAGAGACGGGCGTGGGATGCTAGGGCCACTGCTGCCGCCTGCAAGAAGCCTGTGTGCGAGCACAGATCACTCTCCACACCACCCCTCCCGGGAGCCTGTGCAGCCCGCCACTGCCGGGGGTCCCAGGATCCAGGGACAGCTTCCCTGGGAGAAAGCGCGGCACACCTCAGGCCAGTGCAGCATCATGCTGGCCTCTGCCACCGTGGACTCGCCCCGTATCTGTGCCCCTCCCTCCCCCCGGCCTGTGCCAGAGACCCCCAATCAGCGCTCCTTTAACCCCGTCCAGTATGAGCGAAGAGCAGACACCCTTGGATGACCTACGTGCAGAGGTGGGGCCAAGTCCAAAGCTGAGCACCAGGAGCTGTTCGAACAAAGAGGAGGGGGGAGGTCTCTCCCAGCAGTCTCAGAAGCAGTGGATTAAAGCTCCACAATCAGCTTGAAGTGCCCTGCATCTGTGGAATACCTGAATAGACAGCGAATCATCCCAAGTTGAGGAGGTGGACTTTGGGAGCAAGATATATTATTCTTTCCCCCTTTTTCTCTTTTAGTGAGTGTGTATGTGTGTGCTGCTGTGTGAGATTTTGTCAATATAGCTTTGCTTTCACCATTTGTCCTAGGATTCTGACCAAACCGTTTTTTTATAAAATTTTTCTTCTTAATAATTATTTTTTATTTTAATAACTTTATTTTATCTTCTTTCTTTCTTTCTTCCTTTCTTCCCTCCTTTCTTCCTCCCTCCCTTCCTTCCTTCCTTTCTTGCTTTCTTCCTTCCTTCCTTCCCTCCTTCCTTCCTTCCTTTCTTCCTTCCCTTTCTATTATTTCTCCCTTTTATTCTGAGCCGTGCGGATTAAAGGCTCTTGGTGCCCCTGCCAGGCGTCAGGGCTGTGTCTCTGAGGTGGGAGAACCAACTTCAGGACACTGGTCCACAAGAGACATCCCAGCTCCACGTAATATCAAATGGCGAAAATCTCCCAGAGATCTCCATCTCAACACCAAGACCCAGCTTCACTCAATGACCAGCAACCTACAGTGCTGGACACCCTATGCCCAACAAATAGCAAGACAGGACTACAGCCCCATCCATCAGCAGAGAGGCTGCCTAAAATCATAATAAGGCTACTGACATCCCAAAACACACCACCAGACGTAGACCTGCCCACCAGAAAGACAAGATCCAGCCTCATCCACCAGAACAGAGGCACTAGTCCCCCCAAGCAGGAAACCTACTCAACCCACTGAACCAACCTTAGCCACGGGGGACAGACACCAAAAACAACGGGAACTACGAACCTGTAGCCTGCAAAAAGGAGACCCCAAACACAGTAAGCAAAATGAAAAGACAGAAAAACACACAGCAGATGGAGCAAGGTAAAAATCCACCAGACCTAAAAAATGAAGAGGAAATAGGTGGTCTACCTGAAAAGAAATTCAGAATAATGATAGTAAAGATGATCCAAAATCTTGGAAATAGAATAGACAAATTGCAAGAAACATTTAACAAGGACCTAGAAGAACTAAAGAGGAAGCAAGCAACGATAAGCAACACAATAAATGAAATGAAAAATACTCTGGATGGGATCAATAGCAGAATAACTGAGGCAGAAGAACGGATAAGTGACCTAGAAGATAAAATAGTGGAAATAACTACTGCAGAACAGAATAAAGAAAAGAGAATGAAAAGAACTGAGGACAGTCTCAGAGACCTCTGGGACAACATTAAATGCACCAACATTCAAATTATAGGGACTCAGAAGAAGAGAAAAAGAAAGGGACTGAGAAAATATTTGAAGAGATTATAGTTGAAAACTTCCCTAATATGGGAAAGGAAATAGTCAATCAAATCCAGGAAGCACAAAGAGTCCCATACAGGATAAACCCAAGGAGAAACACACCAAGACACATATTAATCAAACTATCAAAAATTAAATACAAAGAAAACATATTAAAAGCAGCAAGGGAAAAACAACAAATACCACACAAGGGAATCCCCATAAGATTAACAGCTGATCTTTCAGCAGAAACTCTACAAGCCAGAAGGGAGTGGCAGGACATATTTAAAGTGATGAAGGAGAAAAACCTACAACCAAGATTACTCTACACAGGAAGGATCTCATTCAGATTTGATGGACAAAGTAAAACCTTTACAGACAAGCAAAAGCTGAGAGAGTTCAGCACCACCAAACCAGCTTTACAACAAATGCTAAAGGAAATTCTCTAGGCAAGAAACACAAGAGAAAGAAAAAACCTACAGGAACAAACCTGAAACAATTAAGTAAATGGTAATAGGAACATACATATTGATAATTACCTGAAATGTAAATGGATTAAATGCTCCCACCAAAAGACACAGACTGGCGGAATGGATACAAAAACAAGACCCAAATATATGCTGTCTACAAGAGACCCACTTCAGACCTAGGGACACATACAGACTGAAAGTGAGGGGATAGAAAAAGATATTCCATGCAAATGGAAATCAAAAGAAAGCTTGAGTAGCAATTCTCATATCAGTCAAAATAGACTTTAAAATAAAAACTATTAAAAGAGACAAAGAAGGACACTACATAATGATCAAGGGATAGATCCATGAAGAAGATATAACAATTGTAAATATTTATGCACCCAACATAGGAGCACCTCAATACATAAGGCAAATACTAACAGCCATAAAAGGGAAAATCAACAGTAACACAATCATAGTAGGGGAGTTTAACACCCCACTTTCACCAATGGACAGATCATTCAAAATGAAAATAAATAAGGAAACACAAGCTTTAAATGATACATTACGGAAGATGGACCTAATTGATATTTATAAGACATTCCATCCAAAAACAGCAGAATACACATTTTTCTCAAGTGCTCATGGAACATTCTCCTGGATAGATCATATTTTGGGTCACAAATCTAGCATTGGTAAATTTAAGAAAATTGAAATCGTATCAAGTATCTTTTCCAACCACAAGTGGAAAAACTGAAACCATTTCCACTAAGATCAGGAACAAGACAAGGTGGCCCACTCTAACCACTCTTATTCAAGCTAGTTTTGGAAGTGTTAGCCACAGCAATCAAAGAACAAAAAGAAATAAAAGGAATCGAAATTGGAAAAGAAGAAGTAAAGCTGTCACTGTTTATAGATGACATGATACTATACATAGAGAATCCTAAGGATGCTACCAGAAAACTACTAGAACTAATCAGTGAATTTGGTAAAGTAGCAGGATACAAAATTAATGCACAGAAATCTCTGGCATTCTTATACACTAATGATGAAAAATCTGAGAGTGAAATTAAGAAAACACCCCCATTTACCATTACAACAAAATGAATAAAATATCTAGGAATAAACATACCTCAGGAGACAAAAGACCTCTATGCAGAAAAGTATAAGACACTGATGAAAGAAATTAAAGATTATACAAATAGTTGGAGAGATATACCATGTTCTTGGATTGGAAGAGTCAACATTGTGAAAATGACTCTACTACCCAAAGCAATCTACAGATTCAATGCAATCCCTATCAAACTAGCACTGGCATTTTTTACAGAACTAGAACAAAAAAATTCACAATTTGTATGGAAACACAAAAATCCCTGAATAGCCAAAGCAATCTTGAGAACAAAAAATGGAGCTGGAGGAATCAGGCTCCCTGACTTCAGACTATACTACAAAGCTACAGTAATCAAGACAGTATGGTACTGGCACAAAAACAGAAATATAGATCAATGGAACAGGATAGAAAGCCCAGAGATAAACCCATGCACATATGGTCACCTTATCTTTGATAAAGGAGGGAAGGATATCCAGTGGAGAAAAGACAGCCTCTTCAATAAGTGGTGCTGGGAAAACTGGACAGTTACATGTAAAAGAATGAAATTAGAACACTCCCTAACACCATACAGAAAAATAAACTCAAAATGGGTTAAAGACCTACATGTAAGGCCAGACACTATCAAACACTTAGAGGAAAACATAGGCAAAACACTCTATGACATAAATCACAGCAACATCCTTTTTGACCCAACTCCTACAGAAATGGAAATAAAAACAAAAATAAACAAATGAGACCTAATGAAACTTAAAAGCTTTTGCACAGCAAAGGATACCATAAACAAGACCAAAAGACAACCCTCAGAATGGGAGAAAATATTTGCAAATGAAGCAACTGACAAAGGATTAATATCCAAAATTTATAAGCAACTCATGCAGCTCAATAACAACAAAACAAACAACCCAATCCAAATATGGGCAGAAAACCTAAATAGACATTTCTCCAAAGAAGATATACAGACTGCCAACAAACACATGAAAGTATGCTCAACATCATTAATCATTAGAGAATTGCAAATCAAAACTAGAATGAGATATCATCTCACACCGGTCAGAATGGCCATCATCAAAAATTCTACAAACAATAAATGCTGGAGAGGGTATGGAGAAAAGGGAACCCTCTTGCACTGCTGGTGGGAATGTATATTGATACAGCCAATATGGAGAACAGTATGGAGGTTCCTTAAAAAACTACAAATAGAATTACCATATGACCCTGCAATCTCACTACTGGGCATATACCCTGAGAAGACCATAATTCAATAAGAGTCATGTACCAAAATGTTCATTCCAGCTCTATTTACAATAGCCAGGACATGGAAGCAACCTAAGTGTCCATCAACAGATGAATGGATAAAGAAGATGTGGCACATATATACAATGGAATATTCCTCAGCCATAAAAAGAAATGAAACGGATTTATTTGTAATGAGGTGGATAGACCTGGAGTCTGTCATACAGAGTGAAGTAAGTCAGAAGGAGAAAAACAAATACCGTATGCTAACACATATATATGGAATCTAAGAAAAAGAAAATGTCATGAAGAGATTAGGGGTAGGACGGGAATAAAACACAGACTTACTAGAGCATGGACTTGAGGATATGGGGAGGGGGAAGTGTAAGCTGTGATGAAGTGAGAGAGTGGCATGGGCATATATACACTACCAAATGTAAAATAGATAGCTAGTGGGAAGCAGCCGCATAGCACAGGGAGATCAGCTCGGTGCTTTGTGACCACCTAGAGGGGTGGGATAGGGAGGGTGGGAGGGAGGGCGACGCAAGAGGGAAGTGATATGGGAACATATGTATATGTATAACTGATTCACTTTGTTGTAAAGCAGAAACGAACACACCATTGTAAAAGAGTTATATTCCAATAAAGATGTTTTAAAAAACCAATATATACAAATATGTGGAATGCAGTAAAAGCAGTCCTTGAAGGTAAATTTATAGTCATAAACACATTAAAAATGAATATATGTTGAAAATTTATGAAATAACCATAAAACCTAAAAAGTTGGAAAAACAGCAAAAGAAAATAGCAGGAAAAATGTGGAAATAAATAAAATAGAATATATACCATTGAAAAGGATAAAATCAAAAATTGATTGAGAAGACTAAATATGAACAACAGATAAACTTCTTGCAATGTTAGGTGAGAAAAAGTATTACTATGAAAAAGGTAGCCTAACTACAAATACAGCCAAGATTTGAAAAGATAGTAATAGCAATGTTTTCTGCAAATGGATTTGAAAAGAATTTTCTATGAATCTTTACACAACTGCCACACACACACACACACACACACACACAAATAGAAAGCTTTAAGACTCCAACAGTCATTAAAGAAAGGAGACAATAGTTCAAACCCTTCCTACACACACACAACCCCACACACACTCATGCACACAGGCATGCATGCACACTCACTCAAGAGGCCCAGATGGTTTTCCAGATGAATTCTACCAAACTTCAAGGACAGTATCACCTTGGTATTAAAACCAGGCAAAGACGGCATGAGGAGAAAAAAATAATCAACCTATTTCCCTCATGAAAATACATGGGGAAATTTAGACAAAATGTTAGTATACCAAATCTAACAACGTTTAAACAGGTAATAGACCATGACTGTGTTAATACATGTCTGCCAAGAAGCAGACATGGGATAATATGAACGCGAGATTTATTGAGGGAAATTCCTGTGAAGGGTGAAGCTTAGGAAACACAAGTCAGCAGAACTTTCAGACTGGTGTGAAAGGAGGGCAGAAAAGAGGAAATGGAGTAAAAAGAACCTCAGACTACAGTGCTGTTCTCAGGAAGTATTGACAAGCCATTGAGGAGTCCATAAGTCAGTCACCTATCAGAGGACTCCCATGTCCCTCAGGAATGAGCCTGTATTGGTATTGCCACTGGGCTCAATCATCAGCTGAGCAAATAATGGCTGAGCATCCAATAAGATCAACCATGGCCTGTGGTTAACATGGCCATAACACAAAGGTGGTGCTTCATCCAGAGGGCAGCAATTGGGGTTGTCAATCAGTTATACTCTGCACAATAGATCTGAGCCCTACATTTTCATGGCTGCCACAGTGACCACGTTGGGTTTTCTCCAGGAATCCAAATGTTTAGTATCAGAAAGATCTATAAAGGTGACCCCACCAAGTGTTGGACCCAAATCTTGTGTGTCTCTTCAGATTTGTGCCTCAGCTCAAATGCTGCACAGACCTTTCCATCACCATTAGGACCTGATTAGACACTTTCCCTCATTAGTACCAGGCCCTCCCTTTTGGCTATCACTGCAGAACTGAGCCAACCAGCCACATACCTGGATTCTTGATATGTGATTCTAGGTGTGAATGAAACACCATACTGCAGGTCATGGAACCTGGCATCCTGAGTTGCCATCAAAGGGACCAGATGATGGAACTTGGATATGTGCTTCATCCTCCCGTTTACTGCTTGGAGACACAGTTCTCTATTTAGCCCGTTCCAGAAGTTCCTGATGCTGAATGAATGCAACTACCAAGAGAACTGCTGGGTTTCTTTTTTGGCTAATCATGAAGTGGTCAGCATGGTACTCCATCCCTTCATGAGCTTCTCATCTTTCCTTGCCTCATTTCCAGTTTCCTTCTCTCTCACTACCCTGGGTTCACACCTCCCAAATAAAGTATTAACATTTTAATCCTTGCCTCAGGTTCTGTTTCCTAGAGAACCCAGGTCAGTACAAGACATTAAACAGATTAAACTTGAAAATCCAATTATCTGAACACATGAAGAAAAAACTGATCGTGTACAAAATAATCTAAAAACCTCATTAAATGAGTAAAAGGGGTTTTTTTAATATGATAAAGTATACATCTGAAAAACCTATAATAAATATAGTTCTCATTGAGGAACTAGAAACACTACCTTTAAAATCTGTTATAAGGCATGGAGGCAGAATCAGGCAGGGACTGAGCAGCAAATGTGACAATATATTGGGGTAGTCGATAATAGATTACTAATGTGGTTATTTACAAAGCTGTGGGAAGGGTTAAGGGAAACTAACAAGGATGCTTCTGCACCCCCAAGGCTAGCAACAGAAAAGAACATACTTATTACCTTGGGCTGAAGGAGCAATTTACCAGATCTAGAGAGATTGTGGTCTGTAAGTCATGAGCAATGGCCTTTAATAGAGGGGATACAGCCAATCCTCAGTGACCCAGTAGATTTGTGGGTATGTTGGCAAAAATCTTTGAAGTTCTTTCTAGTATACCTATAGTGGGTTGACCAGTGTCACCCCAAAGTTCATGTCTACCTAGAACCTCAGAATGTGTATTTGGAAATAGGGTCTCTGCAGATGTAATTAAAGTAAGGATTACAACAAGATCATACTGGATTAAGTTATGCCATAAATTCAGATACAGGACAGGACACACAGGGAAGAAGTCCATGAGAAGATAGAGGCAGAGACTGGAGTTATAATCACAAGTCAAGTAATGCCAGCAGTCACCAGAAGCTGGAAGAGGAAAGGAAGATTCTCCCCTAGAGATTTTGAAGGAGTATGGTCTTACAGACACCTTAACTTCAGACTTCTAGCCTTCAGAACTGTGAGAAAATAAGTTTTTTTTGTTGTAAGCTATGATGTTTGTGGTAATTTGTTATAGGAGCCCTAGGAAACAAACATATACCAAATTTAGAGAGCAATCATTTTTCCCCCTTTTTTTTAATTGACTGGGGAGTAGTAGGAAAGAAATGTGAACATAAACAATGGAGTTGACTCTACAGTGAAATTGTAGCTTATACAACTGTATCTTTAACTGGGTAAAATCATCCAAGCTCCTTGTCACATTTTCCCTTAGAAAACTACACAAACACATACATACACACACCTTACTAACTGATATAAACACTGGGATAGTTAAAGAAGACTTCGACCCAGTTATCTAATAAGAATTGCACAATGCTTAATGTCTACCCCTGGCCAATATCTCACACTAAGAAAATGAGGATAGAATACAAAATACCCAGTCCTCAAAGAGTTCCTTGATGCAAGGTGGTGGCATTGGTGATTGTGATAATGGTCATAGGTCTCAGATTCAATAGACAAAAATTGAGAATCCATCACACACATACTATGTCAATTTGACTATTTAATCACTGAGCAAATAAAGAATTGATACAGTAAATATACATACCATAGTCCAAGTAGGAGTGGAGGTTCAGGAATAGCATACAAATGACTAAAAAACTGAAGTCCAACCAAGAATAAAACAGTTCAAAGAAAAGAAAGCCTTCACTTACATTAGGTCCATATCTATAGAAAGTAATACCCAAAACATGTACACAAAGAATTAAGTACACAAAAACAAGAAAAATGAAAGAATAAGATGAATATGGGATTACAGGTATAAGGAAACAAAATATGCATGAAAATTCCTAGAGAGAATAACAATATAGAACTAGCTAAACACAAAAGAGATACTACTGAAAGCCAATTATCATTTATTTCTAAAAAAACCTACAGTTTTCCTCCTGTGTGCCCCCTTTATGATTCACACAGGAAAGTTCACTTCTGACACTTCTGGTTACCAAATGTCTGGGTTTTTTTTCCCCTCACCAAAGCAATTCTGTGACACTAGCTGGGTATCCTATAATCTAAATTCTGACACTATGCACCTGGTGATAGTGTCAGATCCCACAGGTTAAGGATTCACTCAGTCCCATGAGACTTCCCGTTACTTCAGAGGCCAATCTACAATAGTAGGTCCCTAGGTCCACAATTTCTGTCTGATTTGCCTATAAATTGGAGGTTCCCATAACCCCTCCCCCTTGGATTTGATTATTTGCTGGAGTAGCAAACAGAACTCACAGAAAAACTTATGTTCAACAGTTCATTAAAGGATATTATCAAGAATACAGATGAATAGCCAGATGAAGAGATACACAGGGAGAGGTCTGGGAGGACCCCAAGTGCAGGAGCTCTGTCCCCATGGAGTTTGGATGCATCACCCTACTGGTATGAGGATGTGGTCACCCATATGGAAGCTCTCTGAACCCCATATTATTGGGATTTTTATGAAGGCTTCATTGCATAGCCTAAAGTAGTTAATCATGATCAATGATTAATTCCATTTTCAGCCTTTGTCTCCTCTTTTAGTGAATTGGGGTCAGGGCTGAAAATTCCAAGCTTCTAGTCACAACAGTCTTTCTGGTGACCAGTCCCCATCCAGGAGCCATCTACGAGTCCACCCAGTCACCTTATTAGAACAAAAGATGTTCCTAGTACTCTTATCCCTTAGGAATTTGCAGGGGTTTCAGAAGCTCTGTGTCAGAAAGGAGGTCAAAACAAGTATTAGAACAAGAGATACTAAAAGGAGTTCTAAGAGGGAAGAGTATAGCAATACAATCCTACCTCAAGAAACAAGAAAAATCTCAAATAAACAACCTAATCTTACACATAAAGCAACTAGAGAAAGAAGGCCAAACAAAGCCCAAAGTTAGGAGAAAGAAAGAAATCATAAATATCAGAGCAGAAATAAGTGAAATAAAAATGAAGAAAACAATAGCAAAGATCAATGAAACTGAAAGCTGGTTCTATGAGATGATAAATGAAACTGATAAACCTTTACCTAGACTCATCGAGCAAAAAACGGAGAGGACTCAAAACAATAAAATCAGAAATGCAAAAGGAGAAGTAACAACTGACACTGCAGAAATACAAAGGAGCATAGGAGACTACTACAAGCAACTATAGGCCAATAAAATGGACAACCTGGAAGAAATGGACAAATTCTTAGAAAGGTATAACCTTCCAAGACTGAACCAGGAAGAAGTAGAAAATATGAACAGACCAATCACAAGTAATGAAATTAAACTGTGACTAAGAATCTTCCAAATAAAAGTCCAGGACAGATGGCTTCACAGGTGAATTCTATCAAACATTTAGAGAAGACCTAACACCTATCCTTCACAAAGTCTCCCAAAAAATAACAGAGGGAGGAATACTCCCAAGATCATTCTACGAGGTCACTATCACCATTACACCAAAGCCAGATAAAGATATCACAAAAAAAGAAAATTACAGACCAATATCACTGATGAACATAGATGCAAAAATCCTCAACAAAACACTAGCAAACAGAATCCAAAAACACATTAAAAGGATCATACAGCATGACAAAGTGGGATTTATCCCAGGGACAAAAGGATTCTTCAATATATGCAAATCAAACAATGTGATACACCACATTAACAAACTGAAGTAGAAAAACCATATGATCATCTCAACAGATCCAGAAAAAGCTTTTGACAAACTTCAATACCAATTTATGATAAAAATTCTCCACAACATGGACATAAAGGGAACTTACATCAACATAATAAAGGCCATATGCAATAAACTCATATCAAACATCATTCTCAATGGTGAAAAACTGAAAGCATTTCTTCTAAGATCAGGAAAAAGACAAGGATGCCCATTCTCACCACTGTTATTCAACATAGTTTTGGAAGTCCTAGCCATGGCAATCAGAGAAGAAAAAGAAATAAAAGAAATCCAAATTGGAAAAGAAGAAGTAAAACTGTCACTGTTTGCACATGACATGATACTATACACAGAAAATTCTAAAGATATCACCAGAACACTACTAGAGTTCATCAATGAATTGGGTAAAGTTGCAGGATACAAGATTAATACACAGAAATTTCTTGCATTCCTATACACTAACAACAAAAGATCAGAAAGAAAGATTAAGGAAACAATCCCATTTACCACTGCAACAAAAAGAATAAAATATCTAGGGATAAACCTACCTAAAGAGGCAAAAGACCTGTACTCAGAAAACTATAAAACACTGATGAAAGAAATCAAAGATGACACAAACACATGGAGAAATATACCATGATTTTGGATTGGAAGAATCAATATTGTGAAAATGACTATACTATCCAAAGCAATCTACAGATTCAATGCAATCCCTATCAAATTACCA
Source organism: Kogia breviceps (assembly GCF_026419965.1). Lineage (NCBI taxonomy): Eukaryota > Metazoa > Chordata > Mammalia > Artiodactyla > Physeteridae > Kogia > Kogia breviceps. Next base: position 95,374,029 of record NC_081314.1, read on the forward strand.
AGGTCATTTTTCACAGAACTAGAACAAAATATTGTACAATTTGTATGGAAACACAAAAGACACCGAATAGCCAAAGCAATCTTGAGAAAGAAAAACAGAGTTGGAGGAATCAGACTCCTTGACTTCAGACTATACTACAAAGCTACAGTAATCAAGACAGTATGGTACTGGCACAAAAACAGAAATATAGATCAATGGAACAGGATAGAAAGCCCAGAGGTAAAACCACACACCTATGGTCACCTAATCTTTGACAAAGGAAGCAAGAATATACAATGGAGAAAAGACAATCTCTTCAATAAATGGTGCTAGGAAAATTGGACAGCTACATGTAAAAGAGTGAAATTAGAACAATTCCTAACACTATACACAAAAATAAACTCAAAATGGATTAAAGACCTAAATGTAAGGCCAGAATAAAGCTCTTAGAGGAAAACATAGGAGAAACACTCTTTGACATAAATCACAGCAAGATATTTTTTGACCCACCTCCTAGAGTAATGAAAACAAAAATAAACAAATGGGGGACTTCCCTGGTGGCACAGTGGTTAAGAATCCACCTGCCAATGCAGGGGTCATGGGTTAGAGCCCTGGTCTGGGAAGATCCCACATGCCGTGGAGCAACTAAGGCTGTGTGCCACAACTACTGAGCCTGCGTTCTAGAGCCCGTGAGCCACAACTACTGAGCCCATGTGCCACAACTACTGAAGACCACACACCTAGAACCTGGGTTCTGCAGCAAGAGAAGCCACTGCAATGAGAAGCCCATGCACCACATCAAAGAGTAGCCCCCACTCGCCACAACTAGAGAAAGCCTACGCGCAGCAACAAAGACCCAACACAGCCAAAAATAAAAATAAATAAATAAAATTTAAAAAATAAGTGGAAGCTAAATTTTTTTTAATAAATAAATCAGTCAAATAAACAAATGGGACCTAATGAAACTTAAAAGCTTCTGCATAGCAAAGGAAACCATAAACAAGACAAAAAGACAACCCTCAGAATGGGAGAAAATATTTGCAAACAAAGCAGCTGACAAGGGATTAATCTCCAAAATATATAAACAGCTCATGCAGCTCAATATCAAAAAAACAAACAACCCAGTCAAAACAGGAGCAGAAGACCTAAATAGACATTTCTCCAAAAAAGACATACAGATGGCTTGTATGAAACACATGAAAAGATATTCAACATCACTAATCATTAGAGAAATGAAAATCAAAACTACAATGAGATATCACCTCACACCAGTCAGAATGGCCATCATCAAAAAATCTACAAACAATAAATGCTGGAGAGGGTGTGGAGAAAACGAAACCCTCTTGCATTGTTGGTGGGAATGTAAATTGATACAGCAGCTATGGAGAACAGTATGGAGAAGAAAGTAACACAACATTGTAAAGCAATTATACTCCAAAAACAAAAGAAAAGAAAGAACAAGAGATACTCCAGGTATTCCTATTACTTACAAGGAAATTACAAGGATTTTATATATATATATATTTTTTTTCCTATTATTTCACACCATAGTACAGAAAGATTTGAGATATCCTGATAAATCAGATGAAAAAACAAGAAAAATTTATCTGAAATGAAGACAAGATTGAATTGTTGATTAAAAGATAATCCAGTGTTCCAGAAAAAGTTGATACAAAGCACTCAGGACCAAGACATCCTAATTAAGCTGCTGCATGTCAAATAAAAGTGGAGGGGAGAGAAAAGCTTACTTTTTTGCCTAAACCAATCAAGCAACAAAGAGGTAGGGGTAGAGAAAAGGAAAAAAGGAGGACTCTGAGTTCTCTGCAGAAGACGACAGAAAATATGGTTTCCATGATGTTTTATTTCCTATCCGTTGGTGCTATTTTCCTGCCAGTCTGGAAGGAAATGGAACATGAGAAGGAAAAGCAGAGAAAAGGAACACCTTCTCTCCTCTTCCTACCTCCCCTTCCTTCAACTGCAGGAAGACACTACTGCATAATCTCTTCTGAGTTAGGCCCCCAGGAGCAGAACTAGGTAAAGGCACTTTCCTCAAGAAGCAGCCACTTTCTGCCTGAGAAAAGCCCTTGTAGAAAGGAAACACCAAGGAAGTGGCCACAGCTGAACTGGGGAAAAGAAAAACACTGAAAAGCGAATTCAATAAACTCTATTACTTGCCTTGAACAGAACTGAATGTCTTAAACTGTCTGAACCAAAAAGTCCTCAGCTGTAACCTGAACAAATCAAGGTAAATTAGCAGGGCAGAAAAGTTGGGGGAGACATAAAGTTGTCAATAAAATAATGTCTGTGTCAACAAACTGTGAGCAAAATAAAGGGAGATAGGTGGACACCTGCCCAGTAAAATACTTACAGGTTTTGTTTAATCCAGTGCTTACTATTTCAGACCTATTATATAGTGAAATAGAAAACAAAATGAGGTATTCTCTCTTTGAACCCAATTTCTATACCATAAGCAGGTCAGATTGTTAAATCTTCAAATTAAAATCCATTTCCCAACTGGAAAAAGCAGATCTATGTAACAAGTAAGTATACGTTCTCGTATGAATTAGATGGTGAATATAAAGAGTTAACACAGAAACCAAATCTCAGATCCTTAGTAACCTTATTTCCTAAACCCATAACATATCTCAATTTTCTTCTAAAATGAGAATACCATCCAAATACCTTGGCTCAGTTAAGTGGATTAATTTTGCTTTCCCTTTTATAATGTGCAAGCAACACCCAGACTGCTGAGCTCCTGCGCAGTGCTCAGCAAATATGTCACTCAGATTAAACCAACTTGGAAGCACAGAGAAATGATGAGAGAAGGGTTAAGGTAGCAGGCAGACAGAAGTGGAAAGTAAAATATGCTGCTCGGTTCCAAGAAGACAGGAAGCAAGACGACTTTAAGGCTGAAGACAGAGGTAGAATTCTTACAAGGAGAGATTACAAGAATTTGTCAAACAGATGAAAACGACTGTGGGCCACTCTTAAAATGTCCAAAGGGAAAGAGGAACAACACAGTCTCTCAAATTAGCCTGAGGAAGAAAATAAGAATGTAAGAGACAAGGACACTGAAATAATTGGGGGCAAGGGAGAGAAGTACAGCAACTTCAGATGGTGGGAGAAAAATACGGGCAGAGAATTTTGAGTTGAATAGGAGGTACATCAAGAGAAAGGACTGGAAGAAGATAGCTGTAGAAGAAAGCAAAATGCCCACGAAAACAACAGATGTGTTTGGAATCTTCGGAAAAGAAAATAAAAGTGGGAAAATAGAGCAAGGGTATCCTTGGAATTCAGTCATTTATTCCTGCTGTCACATCTTTGGGATCCACAGGCCAGACAAACGAATGGTAAAAAGCCCTTCAAAGATAACTTGCAGGGCTTCCCTGGTGGTTGAGAGTCCGCCTGCCGATGCAGGAGACACGGGTTCATGCCCTGGTCCGGGAAGATCCCACATGCCGCGGAGCGGCTGGGCCGGTGAGCCATGGCCGCTGAGCCTGCGCGTCCGGAGCCTGTGCTCCGCAACGGGAGAGGCCACAACTGTGAGAAGCCCGCGTACCGAAAAAAAAAAAAAAAAAAGATAACTTGCAGAACTATGCAAGTGAATGCAACACTAAAAACGCAGGAATGTACAAAAATTAGAAATGTAGTTTATGGAGCAGACTTAGGATATAAAGTTGTTTTGAACGTAAAATAAAGAGCTAAATTCAATGGGGAAAATTGGTTTGGAAGACCTCAGTCTCTTCGCTCTCAAATGGTAAAAAAGCAAATTCCAAGACAAGAAGACATAAATTAGAAGAGATATCTGTGGATGTATAACCTCCTCTTTCCGTTTCAATGGGAAAATTATTTTCATTTAATGCTATGAAATATTTCAGTGCTGTTAGAAGCCTAAATATTTGATGTCATTAGTCATTTTTGATTACTCTCAGTCCCATGATTAAAGTACATTTAGATAAACATGATAGGTTTCTTAAAGTGTTTGAGAACTTATAATTCTGTTGCAAGCAATAACAAAAACAACAACAAAATGCTGGAACAAACTGGCTTAGAAAACAAAAGAAATTTTCTGAAAAACACAACTGAAAATTTTGGAAGCCTCAGACCAGTTTGATCCAGGAATCATGTTACCAGGTACCGTGTCTCTCCTTTGCTTTCTCTGGGTTTCTCCACATGCAAATCCAGCTTTCCTCATGGTAATAATACAGCTGCAGGAGTATCATGTCCCGGGCCTGACATCCACACATCTCCAATTCCCAATGAAAATGAAAGGATTTTCAGCCAGCACTTCTTCTTGAGAAGTTTCCGAGAAGCCTGAGCCAACAACTTTTTGCATGTCATTGGCTCACCTGGGTTACATTTTCATCCCACCTATCAGGCTGGCCACCCTAATTGGTTTCTCCTGGGGGCACTATTTTACTAAATCATTTGCACCTAAATCTTTAGCTAAGGCGCTGCTTGTAGTAGAATCTTCCCTAAGGCACAAATGAATGCACTGAAACCCCTGGCAGTTTATCCTTGAAAACCCTGAGTTGTTCTTTTTCATCTACACGTCTCTGCAAAAGCTGGCATTTCACTCTGTGAACAAGACACTCATCTTCTCACATTCTCCCTTTCCCAGGTTCTGTGCTTCTCCTCCCCTGACCCAGCCTCCTACTTCTCCCGCCCCGCTCAAATCTCTCCCTTGTGCCCTCTGAAAACATCATTCCACAGTAAACTGCCCTTAACCTATAACCTGCTTAGATTTCTGCTGTTTTCCAGCCTCAGTTGAAACCTGATTCATTCCCAAAGGTGACATTTCCCTTTCTTTTCTTTTTCCTTAAGAAAAGATGTCTCATTTTTCTACCTTCTCTCACACTGGAATCTGCAGATGAAGCTGGCATCCTCCTTGTACAAGGAGGTCTTTCCAAACCATCATTTCTGTACCTTTAGTGCCTCTGGATTTCACTGGGAGAATCAAAATTTCTTCTGAAGTGACCCTTGCTCCTACATAGGAGGGCCCCTAGGGAGTGTTAACTGTATTAAGCTGGATGGGGCATATATGGTTGGGTATAGTATTCTTTGTATCTTTCATAGGTATAAAGTGTTTTTTAACAAATACCTTGTGACTTGGGTTTTCAGTCTTGGCTTTCCTATTACCCTGCCTCATGTGTTACCTACTAAATCCTGATCAGTTCCCATAGATTTTGAAAACTAGCACCAAAACTCAGTCCCCCTCTCCAAAATTACCCATTGTGGGTAATTAAAAAAAAATTTTATTAGAGTGTAATTGATTCACAATGTGTTAGTTTCAAGTGTACAGCAAAGTGAATCTGTTATACAAAAATACGTATATCTACTCTTTTTTTAGATTCTTTTCCCATATAGGCCATTGAGTAGAGTTCCCTGTGCTATACAGTAGGTCCTTATTAGTTATCTGTTTTACATATAGTAGTGTGTATGTGTCAATCCCAATCTTCCAATTTATCCCTCCTCCCTCTTACCCCCTGGTAACCATAAGTTTATTTTCTACATCTGTAACTCTATTTCGGTTTTGTAGATAAGTTCATTTGTAGCCTTTTAAAATTTTTATTTATTTATTTATTTTGCGGTACGCGGGCCTCTCACTGCTGTGGCCTCTCCCGTTGCGGAGCACAGGCTCCGGACGCACAGGCTCAGCGGCCATGGCTCACGGGCCCAGCCGCTCCGCGGCATGTGGGATCTTCCCGGACTGGGGTACAAACCCATGTCCCCTGCATCGGCAGGCGGACTCTCAACCACTGCGCCACCAGGGAAACCCTGTAGCCTTTTTTTAGATTCCATTGTGGGTAATTTTGATGCCCATGTAATAACAAATCCAAAACTCCATGAGAAAAATGTCAGGAACTCCAAAACTAATCACTTCTCCACTCACCCTGCCATTTCCATAGATGGATTCCTGCCCTTATCACCCAGAACTGGTCCACCCATGAAATCTCAAACTCAGAGCATCCTGCCCTGACACAAAGCCCTATCAAGCTGATACTCACTTCCTTTCTCCCCTCCCACTACCAACAATCTTAAGATTTCCAAGCCCTGACTCCATCAGTTGCTCCCATTTTCACTTAGGCTATTCTATACTTCCTGGATCTTTTTACAAAAACGATTTAACATTTTGAGCTTTTTTGAAAAGAGTAAACAGGTTTCTTTTCCTTGTTGCCAAGTTGATCTTGATAACTATAAAGCTAATAGTTTCTTCTTATTATTATTTTTTACCACTCTTCTGTTTTAGGCAATCTAAAAGATACAACACACACCAATCAATAACAATGGCTCACTATGGCAATGATTCTCAATCTGGGGAGGGAGGTCCTTCCATCTAGATTGTTGAAAAACAAAACACACACAAAACCACTTCACTTTATTTTTATTTTTTTTAATTTTAGAATTTTATTTATTTTTTTAGACAGCAGGTTCTTATTAGTTATCCACTTTATACATATTAGTGTATATATGTCAATCCCAATCTCCCAATTTATCACAACACCACCCACCCCCTGCCACTTTCCCTCCTTGGTATCCATACCTTTGTTCTCTACATCTGTGTGTCTATTTCTGCCCTGCAAACTGGTTCATCAGTAGTGAAGTGATATTTAACAATTGATGTGGTTACTTTAGAATATACTTAGATTCTCACAATGAGACTATTCATGTGGACAGGAAAAACACTAGGTACAGCACTCATAGATTTCAAAAGGGCTTTGGGTTTTCTCTTCCCCCTAAAGATAAAAATGTGGTAGAAAGGCCCCCTATTGGTAATTATCACTTAATATAACCAAAGATGAATGGTGGTAAACCAACATCCCTAAAGAATTTATCCTACAATTAACTTTAGTGTTTATTATTTTAAATTCTATGAGAAGATTAAAAAGAAATCTTTTCAGTTGAGAACATTAAGTGCATAGCCTCTTACAGAAGTAGAAGAAGGGAAGCTCTCCACACCCCTTCCATATATTTACCTACTCTCTACCATGTACATTTAGAATTGGAGACTAATCCAGTTACCACTGGCATTTGAACAACACTTGTGCCACTGAAGCAATTTGGTTCCTGTGGATACCATCTGGACAGTTGTTCTTCCAAGAAATGCTAGGATGTTTTTGTTTTAATGGGCTACACAATCCTGAGGTCAAAGAGAGAAGGTTGGTCTCATTTCCAGAATTAGCATTCTCCAAACACACAAGTCCATGGCTTAAAGAACAGTTTGATGAGCCACTATCAATTAGTTGTTAAAGTGGAAGTACTCTTCTGAGGCTGGAAAACTAGTAAAAGGTCACACTGATTTTCTAGGGCCCCAAAGATCTGCATACGGAGGGTGGACCCACTATTTCTAGGGAAACTGAGGAAAGCTGAAGGAAACTATTGAGTGAGTCCAGGGTTCCTTCTGGTTAATCCTGAAGCAATTCCTCCGAAAGATTCCTGTGTTCATAAGAAAAGAAATAAGAATTGTCAGAACTCCCTGAAAGAGAGGAAGCTCTTGACAACTCCTTTTAAGTGATTCTGTAGGAGCTGTTGATGTGTCTCATCCTTTCAACAGCACCACAAGCCCTGGTCAGAAGGCACATTGTGAAGAGATGATGTCCCTGTGTACTATACACTGGGCATCTTCAGAGGCACAGATTTCAGAATCATAATTCTTATCTACGCCTCCAGCTGAACTTCCATTTTTCTTTTTCACCAGGCCCCCCAATCTAGTAAAGTAGGTAATATTTTACATGCTTTACATATACCACATGCCAGGTCATAGCTGTCCTCCACAGAGACTGATTTTAAGTTGGCTAGGGAGTAGAAGTATGTTTTTGATAGTTGTCCTCTAATCTGAACAGATTAGGTTTTAAAACAATGTTAGATTAGAGCAAGTTCAAAGGAACAAGTAATTCTGAATCTAAAACAATATTGTCAACTCGGATTGGGGAGGAAGATGGAGGCTGAGATATTTTATGAGATTGACCAAAGAGTAAAACAGTAAAAGGAGAAATATGATTCTAAGTAGGCAGAATTGGAAAATATGATTATAATAAACTCATCAATTACAAATCATTTTCTCTTTTCAAGAAAATCTACGGTCGAGTAAGGGAGACTTCCCCTTCTTAGAAACCCCTTTCTCATCTCTAGATGGCAGGGTAATGGAGTATAAAATATAGAAAAGAAAAAATTTTCCATTAGAACATCTATGTAGAGCCTTAAAAAGATGAGGAGTTAAGGGAGCCTTCTCGATGGAGAGAAAAAGATGTTAAAAGGCTGGATAATTAGTTATGAGCTATAGTAGTCCCCATTTAAGTCCCTATTTACTCTCCATTCAAAATGAGAATGTGGAGGTTCAGAGAGTAAGTAAACTGCTCAAAGTCACAAAGATATTCAAGCAGAGGACCCAAGTCCTATTCCAAAGCCCATCCTCCTTCTGCTCCATGCCTCATCAAGAGGCTGAGAAGCTGATTATCTTTGGGGCATGTCCAGATGTGACCATTTCAGCTACACATCTTTGGGGAGATGTGGTTTCTGGATGCTCTTGCCTTCCAGGTGGGCACTCAGACTCAGATATATAAAGTAAAGTCAACTAGAAAAAAATTGATCTTACAGAGCTCTCTTATTTTTTTGCTACCCAGGAAGATGGCTTAAGCAATAAGAAAGATCTCTTTCCCCCAGTTACATGAGAAGCTCTTCTGTGGTTCGCTTTGTAATTAATAGAAGTCACTCAATAAGTGTTGGTGATGTGACAGGAAATTTGCTAAATATGTTATAAACATTCCTTTGCTTGATCCTAGCAATAACTCTATAAAATACATACTAATATGACCATTTTATAGATGAATACATTGTGGGGCAAGGAATTGAATAATTTATTACAAATTCATAACAAATGGCAAGGCATAAATATAAAACACTTGCTATTAACCTCATACCACATGTCATGGAGGACAGAAAAGATGGCCGAGATATATGATTTGACCAGTCTTTTCTCCTCAAATAGCCAAAAGAATCATGTTGCCTACAACACAAACTCCTCAAACTAAAATTTAAGATACTATATTCTAGTCCCTGGCTATCTTTCTGAAATTTCCTCCTTTATCCCTAGTCTTCATACACCCCAGGATTCTGGTCATAGTCACTTACTAGTCTCTTGACTGTGCCCTGTGCTCAGTCCAAGTTGTCCCAAACTGGGATTCCCTTTATGACAACACCCACCTGTCAAAGCCCCTTCCATCTTTCAAAGTCATGTATAAACCCCATGTCTTCCATGAAGCTTCCTGAGATCCTCCTCCAAACTACTCTCCTTTACACTTCATAGCAATGTCGTCACTTCCATTGTAGCATTTATCATGCTTGGCCTCTTATAAGTTATTAGATTAAGTCCATGGCTTACTGAGACTCTTTTTTTCTTTACACACACACACACACACACACACACAAACACATACTCATATGTGCACACACATGACACCCCTGGTAAGTATGATAGGGAACCTCTAAGAGAGCCTCAGTGATCTGCCTCCTAGAATTCACACCCTTATGTAATTCCCTCCCCCTTGAATCTTAGCTGGATTAGGGACTCACTTCTGACAAATAGAATACAGCAGAAGTGATGAGATATCACTTCCATGATTAGGTTACAAAAAGACTGATTTCCATCTTGGGCCCTCTCTTGCTCTCTTGTTCTGAGTGAGCCGCTTCATGCTGTAAGCTGCCCTGTGGAGAAGTCCACATGGCATGGAACTGTGAGAGGCCTCATACCCATAGCCAGCATGGAACTAAGACCCTCAAATCCAACAGCCCACAAGGAACTGAATCTTTCTTACAACCATGGGAATGAGCTTCAAAGTAGATCCTGCTCATATCAAGCCTTCAGATGAAACTGCAGCCCTTGTTGATACACTGACTGCAACCTCTTGAGAGGCCTTGGGCCTGAGGCACTCAGATTACTGACATATAGAAACTGTGAGCTAAGTGCTTGTTGTTTTAAGGTACTGCATTTGGGGTTAATTTGCTGCACAGCAATAGATAACTAATATAATAAGTATGCAGTGTCTCTGAATTATATTATTGGATAGGATATATATATATATATCCTATATATATATATATATATATATAGGATATATATAGGATATATTATAGGATACACAGCTGTAATGAAAAAGATATTTATACTCAAAGAAGTAAAGAACTTTACTCATGTCAAAGCTATAATGAAAAAGTTATGAAAATATTGGTTTATAGTTCAAAATGATGGAGCTATCTTTTTTGCTGGGAAGGTATAACCAGAGGGGTTTCTAGAAGACTTATTTCTGAACTTCCACTATCAAACACTATTCATGAAAAATGGGACAGAAGATGTGGTTACAAACAGTGAAAGCCTCTGCTCTGCAAAAGCTCTATAAGCTCAGATACTAGAATCCTTGCTTGACAAGATCTGAGGCTAACGTTCAAACTACTACCTCACACAGCACACGTGTCACCTATCTTTAAATCAAGCACAATATAACTCCACTCTCCTGAAAAGAGGAAGAACAAAATGGGTTTTTTATTGGAGAGACTTATAATAAGGTACGCATGTTATTTACACACACAAAAAAATTCATCCAGTACAGATACACATTTGCTTTAGACTTTAGAAAAGACTAACTTCTAAACATTTCTAAGGATTTAGCTATGATTCTGTGGTAAAAGTCCCTAAAATGAAAAATGAAACAATGGATGAGTCTCTCAAATTCAGTACAAATAATAGTATCACAAATAATCCTTCCTCCCCCTGCCACCCTCCCTGCCCCCGCCCACAAAAAGGCACAGAAAAGCCAAAGAAAACTTTGGGACTGAAAAAGTTTCTCTAAACTCAGATTTTAAAAAAGAGAATAACCAAAGTTAGAATGGTATTATCAAGGATGAATTCAAAATTAGGATAGTCACAGGCTAGAATTAAAATTTCAGAAAAAGGAGATCTGTTCAAGATGGTGGAGTAGAAGGATGTGCTCTCATGCCCTCTTGCGAGAGTACCAGAATCACAACTAACTGATGAACAATCATCAACAGGAAGACACTGGAACTCACCAAAAAATGTACCCCACATCCAAAGACAGAGGAGAAGCCAAAATGAGATGGTAGGAGGGGCACAATCAGAATACAGTCAAATCCCATAACTGCTGGGTGGGTGACTCACAAATTGGAGAACACTTATACCACAGAAGAACATCCACTGGAGTGAAGGTTCTGAGCCCCACATCAGGCTTCCAGACCTGGGGGTCTGGCAATGAGAGGAGGAATTCCTAGAGAATCAGACTTTGAAGGTTAGTGGATTTGATTACAGGACCTCGACAGGACTGTGAGAAACAGAGACTCCACTCTTGGAGGGTACACACAAAGTAATGTGTGCATCACGACACAGTGGAACGAGCAGTGACGCCATAGAGACTGAACCAGAGCTACCTGCTAGTGTTGGAGGGTGTGGGTGTGTCCCACCTTGAGGACAAGGACACTGGCAGCAGAAGTTCTGGGAAGTACTCCTTGGTGTGAGCCCTCCCAGAGTCAGCCATTAGCCCCACCAAAGAGCCAGAGGTAGGCTCCAGTGTTGGGTTGCCTTAGGCCAAACAACCAACAGGGAGGGAATGCAGCACCACCCATCAGCAGACCAGCAGATTAAAGTTTTAACTGAGCTCTGCCACCCGGAGCAACAGCCAGCTCTACCCACCACCAGTCCCTCCCATCAGGAAACTTGCACAACCCTCTTAGATAGCCTCATTCACCAGAGGGCAGGCAGCAGAAGCAAGAAAAACTACAATCCTGCAGCCTGTGGAACAAAAACCACATTCACAGAAAGATAGACAAGATGAAAAGGCAGAGGGCTATGTACCAGATGAAGGAACAAGATGAAACCCCAGCAAAACAGCTAAATGAAATGGAGATAGGCAATCTTCCAGAAAAAAGAATTCAGAATAATGATAATGAAGATGATCCAGGACCTTGGAAAAAGAATGGAGGCAAAGATCAAGAAGATGCAAGAAATGTTTAACAAAGACCTAGAAGAATTAAAGAACAAACAAACAGAGATGAACAATACAATGACCAAAATGAAAAATACACTAGAAGGAATCAATAGCAGAATAACTGAGGCAGAAGAACGGATAAGTGACCTGGAAGACAGATTGGTGGAATTCACTGCTGTGGAACAGAATAAAGAAAAAAGAATGAAAAGAAATGAACACAGTCTAAGTCTAAGTCTAAGAACACAGTCTAAGTCTAATGAACACAACATTAAATGCAACAACATTCACATTATAGGGGTCCCAGAAGGGGAAGAGAGAGAGAAAGGACCCGGGAAAATATCTGAAGAGATTAGAGTCAAAAAATTCCCTAATATGGGAAAGGAAATAGCTACCCAAGTCCAGGAAGCGCAGAGAGTCCCATACAGAATAAACCCAAGGAGAAACATGCTGAGACACATAGTAATAAAACTGGCAAAAATTAAAGACAAAGAAAAATTCTTGAAAGTAGCAAGGGAAAAATGACAAATAACATACAAGGGAACTCCAATAAGGTTAACAACTGATTTCTCAGCAGAAACTCTACAAGCCAGAAGGGAGTGGCATGATATACTTAAAGTGATGAAAGGGAAGAACCTACAACCAAGATTACTCTACCAAGCAAGGATCTCATTCAGATTTGATGGAGAACTCAAAAGCTTTACAGATAAGCAAAAGCTAAGAGAATTCAGCACCACAAAACCAGCTCTACAACAAATGTTAAAGGAGCTTCTCTAAGTGGGAAACACAAGAGAAGAAAAGGACCTATAAAAACAAACCCAAAACAATTAAGAAAATGGTAATAGGAACATACATATCGATAATTACCTTAAACATGAATGGATTAAATATTCCAACCAAAAGACACAAGCTCACTGAATGGATACAAAAACAAGACCCATATATATGCTGTCTACAAGAGACCCACTTCAAACCTAGGGACACATACAGACTGAAAGTGAGGGGATGGAAAAAGATATTCCACACAAATGGAAATCAAAAGAAAGCTGGAGTAGCAATACTCATATCAGATAAAATGACTTTAAAATAAAGAATGTTACAAGAGACAAGGAAAGACACTACATAATGATCAAGGGATCAATCTAAGAAGAAGATATAACAATTATAAATATATATGCACCCAACATAGGAGCACCTCAATACATAAGGCAACTGCTAACAGCTATAAAACAGGAAATTGAAAGTAAAACAATAATAATGGGGGACTATAACAACTCACTTACACCAATGGACAGATCATCCAAACAGAAAATTAATAAGGAAACACAAGCTTTAAATGACACAATAGACCAGATAGATTTAATTGATATTTATAGGACATTCCATCCAAAAACAGCAGATTACACTTTCTTCTCAAGTGCACATGGAACATTCTCCAGGATTGATCACATCTTGGGTCACAAATCAAGCCTCAGTAAATTCAAGAAAACTGAAATCATATCAAGCATCTTTTCTGACCACAAAGCTATGATATTATAAATCCATTACAGGGAAAAAAACGTAAAAAACATGAACACATGGAGGCAAAACAATATGTTACTAAATAACCAAGAGATCACTGAAGAAATCAAAGAGAAAATAAAAAACTACCTGGAAACAAATGACGATCCAAAACCTTTGGGATGCAACAAAAGCAGTTCTAAAAGGGAAGTTTATAGCAATACAATCCTACCTCAAGAAAGAACAAACATCAAATAAACAATCTAACCTTCCACCTAAAAGAACTAGAGAAAGAAGAATAAACAAAACCCAAAGTTAGTAGAAGGAAAGAAATCATAAAGATCAGAGCAGAAATAAATGAAATAGAAACAAAGAAAGCAATAGCAAATATCAATAAAACTAAAAGCTGGTTCTTTGAGAAGATAAACAAAATTGATAAACCATTAGCAAGACTGATCAAGGAAAAGAGGGAGAGGACTAAAATCATTAAAATTAGAAATGAAAGAGAAGTTACAACAGACACCGCAGAAATACAAAGCATCCTAAGAGACTACTACAAGCAACTCAATGCCAATAAAATGTACAACCTGGAAGAAACGGACAAACTCTTAGAAAGGTATAAGCTTCCAAGACTGCACCAGGAAGAAATAGAAAATATGAACAGAGGAATCACAAGTAATGAAATTGAAACTGTGATTAAAAATCCTCCAACAAACAAAAGTCCAGGACCAGATGGCTTCACAGGTTAATTCTATCAAACATTTAGAGAAGAGCTAACACCCATCCTTCTCAAACTCTTCCAAAAATTTGCAGAGGAAGAAGGAACACTTCCAAACTCATTCTATGAGACCACCATCACCCTGATACCAAAAGCAGACAAAGATACCACAGAAAAAGAAAATTACAGACCAATATCACTGATGAATATAGATGCAAAAACCCTTAACAAACTACTAGCAAACAGAATCCAACAGCACATTAAAAGAATCATACACATGATCAAGTGGGATTTATCCTGGGGATGCAAGGATTCTTCAAAATACACAAATCAATCAATGTGATACACCATATTAACCAACTAAGGAATAAAAACCATATTGTCGGGCTTCCCTGGTGGCGCAGTGGTTGGGAGTCCGCCTGCCAATGCAGGGGACACGGGTTTGTGCCCCGGTCCGGGAGGATCCCACGTGCCACGGAGCGGCTGGGCCTGTGAGCCATGGCCGCTGAGCCTGCGCGTCTGGAGCCTGTGCTCTGTGACGGGAGAGGCCACAGCAGTGAGAGGCCCGCGTACCGAAAAAAAAAAACAAAAAAAAAACCCCCCAAAAAAACCATATTGTCATCTGAATAGATGCAGAAAAAGCTCTTGACAAAATTCAACACCGATTTATGATAAAAACTCTCCAGAAAGTGGGCATAGGGGGAACCTACCTCAACATAATAAAGGCCATATATGACAAACCCACAGCAAACCTCATTCTCAATGGTGAAAAACTGAAAGCATTTCCTCTAAGATCAGGAACAAGACAAGGATGTCCACTCTCACCACTGTTATTCAACATGCTTTTGGAAGACTTAGCCACAGCAATCAGAGAAGAAAAAGAAATAAAAGGAATCCAAATTGGAAAAGAAGAAGTAAAACTGTCACTGTTTGCAGATGACATGATACTATACATAGAGAATCCTAAAGATGCCACCAGAAAGCTACTAGAGGTAATCAATAAATTTTGCAAAGTTGTACGATACAAAATTAATGCACAGCATAATGCACACACGAATAATGAAAAATCTGAAAGAGAAATTAAGGAAATACTCCCATTTACCACTTCAACAAAAAGAATCAAATACCTTGGAATAAACCTACCTAAGGAGACAAAAGACCTGTATGCAGAAAACTATAAGATAGTGATGAAAGAAATTAAAGATGATAAAAACAGATGGAGAGATATACCATGTTCTTAGATTGGAAGAATCAGTACTGTGAAAATGACTATACTACCCAAAGCAATCTACAGATTCAATGCAATCCCTATCAAATTACCAATGGCATTTTTCACAGAACTAGAACAAAAAAAATCTTAAAATCTGTATGGAGTCACAAAAGATTCCAAATAGCCAATTCAATTTTGAGGGAAAAAAATGGAGCTGGAGGAACAAGACTCCCTGACTTTAGATTACACTACAAAGCTACAGTAATCAAGATAATATGGTACTGGCACAAAAACAGAAATATTGATCAATGGAACAGGATAGAAAGCCCAGAGATAAACCCATGCACCTATGCTCAACTAATCTATGACAAAGTAGGCAAGGATATACAATGGAGAAAAGACAGCCTCTTCAATAAGTGGTGCTGGGAGAACTGGACAGCTACATGTAAAAGAATGAAATCAGAACACTCTCTAACACCATACACAAAATAAACTCAGAATAAAAATAAAAATAAAAATAAAAAATAAACTCAAATTCCAGTTTGAGGTGAAGCTAATGACAAGAGTTAAGAACGAGAGAGGACGAAACTTTGTACAGCCACATTTGGAGTTTGTACTGGAGAAAGGATGGGCTCTACTGTTCAGCATGTGTTTAACAATTAAGAGATAGTAGAATTCTTATTTTGCTGGTATATTCCTCTTAAAGATGGTTCTTTAAACTAAAGTAATAAAACAAAGAATGTCTAAAGGTGAATGGAAGGCCCAAGTAGAATGAGTATCTCCAATTCCTAGGCCCAGATGAAACAACACAAGATGTAGAAAGAGCTTGCCTTGCAGTTGTAATTATGGAGTCCTTATCAAATTCCAAAGGTTGATCCCACATGTTATCTTTAAACATAATGTACATTGTCAGTGTAAACTTAGCTGCTCATTTTCTTGAGGTATGCAGACATCCCTGGATGAACTGGTTATGGAGTAGATTGATACCTATTCACTTTATATCCATATGACCCTACTGGTTGTTTAATGCCTGTGTGTATTCTGACTGGGTGGTGTCTCCACTGACTGCCTAGTGCCCCTGCCTTAAGGGTTAATAAATTTTTTGAATATACCCTTGCTCATGGGTAAATACTAAATACATACTGTATAGATGAAAACTAAACCTAGCACTTAACTCTCTAGAAATAATTATGACAACTGATTATAGGATAGGCCACAGTTTGTCACATTATGACTAGCTCTCTGTGTCTGATAATATCTAAGCAGAAGGGATATAAGCATAACATAATTGATCTTATTGAGAAAGACCAGTAAGGAATAAGACTTGGGACACAGATCTTGGATCTTATACTTGGCTCTGTGGTGTTGGATAGAAATGGGGAAAACCTTTTAGGTGGTTTGGGAGATTAAACATCAATGTGTATAAAAGTACTTAGAACAATGCTTAGCATATAGTACATAAACAAAATGTTTTAACTATTATAAAAGCCTTGGAACTCAGAAATGAGACCCCCTTACCCACAACTACCAAATGGAGTTTAGAAGATGCCAAAGGCTTTTTGCCTTATAATCAAAAAGGATAAAAGTACTGGGAATTAAAAATACTCATATTTTTATTCTCTACAGGTCCCACAGGCAAATAAATGTATCTCAGAGGAAAAAAGTTAATAACCACTAGCATCTTAGCTCTTAGGACTCTATTCCAATATACCCACCAGGAGATGACCTTCCCAGTAACTGACTAGGTATAGGGTGGTTTTTACAATGTGTTAGCATTTTATGAATTTGAAATTGACTCTAGGATTCTGCATGCTCTATATTTATTAAGATATTGCTTTCAAACAGGCTTTTGTAATATACCCTAGCTATGTTTGTAAGTGTTTGTCATACCCCAAGACCACCAGGATTAGGTATTTTAAATATTTTGCTAATAAAAAGGGGTATCTTGGTTTTGTGTTTATTTGCATTTATAATGCTTTAAACAAATGAGACATCTTTGCTAAATATTGTACCTTGATGCCTGTGTTTCTTAGAAACATAGCTTGAGGGGATTTGGGCAACTATATCAAAAGTTATAGTAAAAATTGCTTACATAATTATAGGTAAAAGATCATTAAATGTTTAGGGTTTTAAAAAATATAGCACAGCTTTAAAAAAGGTATAATAAATTCTTCAGAGATCAGACGATTAGATGAAATGATTCAAAGAATATATAAATTAAGAAAGTCTATTTTAAATATGGAAAATACTTCTTAAAAATACTCAATGCGGGGACTTCTCTGGTGGTGCCGTGGTTAAGAATCTGCCTACCAATGCAGGGGACACAGGCTCGAGCTCTGGTCCAGTAAGATCCTACATGTCGCGGAGCAACTAAGCCCGTGAGCCACAACTACTGAGCCCACGTGCCACAACTACCAAAGCCGGCATGCCTAGAGCCCACGTGCCACAACAAGCCAAGCCACTGCAATGAGAAGCCTGTACTCCGCAACAAAGAGTAGCCCCCGCTCGCCGCAACTAGAGAAAGCCATGCTCAGCCACAAAGACCCAATGCAACGAAAATAATTAATTAATTAATTAAAATAAAATACTCAATGCAGACCGAGGTAGGGATTGGGTGAATTGGGACATCATGATGAGGAAAGCCCAGTTTAACCATAATAGGTTTAAAAGAAAAAATATGGCTAAGGTAGTCCCAAAACAATGAATAAAATTTTAAACGTATTACTGGGAATAGAATGTTTAATGAAGTACTTGTGTAAGACAGGGATATTTTCCAAGAGAAGAAATACTTATTTCCCTAATTTGAAATGATGTCAAACTTTATCATCCAATAGATACAAATATTACTGAAGTCAGTGTTAGTAACACTGAACTTGTATAATTGACAGGACATTCTAGTGATTTCAGCTAAGGCAGATAGAAGATGCGTCAGAAAGAGAAAGCTTTTCTCTTTAGAAAGTGGTCTCCACATTGCCTCTAATCTACATTAAATTAGATAAAAAGGACCCCATTATTCAAAGATGGTATGTAGGACAGAATCTGGGTGGCCATGGCAAAGACACATCTGAAACAGAAAGTATTACATTAATAAAGCTGGAAATGTACTTTTACATACCTCTGGTTTGTATCTTAATATCTGGTAGGTTGGAGATTAGTGGTCTGAACTCTAAACGGCTGATAAGGAGTGATGTACAATTTATAAACTACAAGGTTCCAAGATCAAGAGCAAAGGAAGAGCAACCCCCATCCCACCCCATTACTCAGAATTTAAAAGTAAACCTCTGAAGGGACATTTAGCAGTCTTTACAGAGAAAAATTCTGAAATTGAAGAGATGATAAAAAGCTGCCCTTGCTAGCCACATCTTATTCCTCAACAGAAAGGGATGCAATAAAGGGCATTATCACAGAGACCTGCTAGAAATGAAATCCAGAGAAAAGCATGCCTCCAAGGGTAAAGTCTATCACAAAAGAAAGAAATACATATATTTTTTAAAAATCATGGCATAAAAGAGACCATAAAATGTTTATTGGGAACTTCGCTTTGGGCTAAATTTGAGGGATTTTGAATGCATTAACACAACAACTGAATACCAATGAAAGGTGTACATATGTGAGAAAGAGAGTATGGTGTTAGGAGAACCTAAAGTTAAAGAAAACAAGAATAGCAGGATTTTTAGGATGACATATGTTTATAGCTCCAAGTAAGTGGAATGAACTTGGACCCTAGTTTTCTTTTCTAGGCAAATCAGGTTAGAGCCCTAGGGAGTGTATACCCAAGGGCCAGTCTCACCTGGGAGAAGTCTGAGAAAGACTGGAGTTTTTCTGAGTAGGCAATTTGGTCTTCCCAGGGCTTAAAATAAGTCAAGAAGTAACTGGGTTCTTTGGTAGTCCCTGAGCTGCTGCTGGGGAAATCTTTGCATGTCTAGAGTTGGAAGTCAGTCACAGAGATTCATTCAAAACCTCAGAGAGGATGCTGTAATGTAACAGTTTAGAACAGTTTCCCCTCCTAGGCAAGTGTCTGGGAATTTCTAGTTGATCAGCCAGTTTCAGGAGGTAAGATACCTATAATTTCCTTACTATACAATGTACACCTGGTTACTGACCAAAGCCGGGAGGGGCCGCCCAGGATCCCCAGTTATTGATCAAAATATTCATACAGCTTTGGTCTTGTCTAAGTGTCTGGAGGAAAACTAAATACAGGCATCGGTACCTTCCCCAGCACAGACCACTGATAGAGCATGCTGGGAGGCCGCACACTGAAACTGAGCAGAGCCTTCCCCCAAGGACTCTTATTTAAGAACTACCAAACTTTTAGGAGACTCAGTATTATGGTAGTATATCATAATATCCCACTAACATTATGATTAGGAAATTACTTGTCATTTATATCTATATTCTGAAATAATAATAATCAATATTTATTGAACATGTTCTACGTACCAGGCATGTTGCTAAGCACTTTAATACATTTCATTTCTTCACAGCAAACCTCGCAGGTCCTGTCTATCTCATTTTACCAATTAGGAAACTAAGGCTCAGAGAAAAATACACAATTGCTTAATGGTGGAGCTGGTATTCACACCAAGGATTATTTGACCCCAGAGACTATGATCCTGACCACTACAACTTATTATATCTTTTAATTAAAACATGCTTATATGCTACAAATGTGGGAGATGACACTAGCTTACTGGTTTAACAGAAATGATTTCCTCTAAGTTTTGGGGAAATGTGGAAACTCTAGATTTCTTTGTCAGGTTGCAAATAACACAGAACACTTAAATTATCTTTTAGTATTTTTTTCTATTGTCTCAAGTCCCAAATAACATAAACCTAATGAGAATTAAATCTTAATTTGTTGTATCCTTTCTTAGGCATTAAAAATGAGATTTACTTAATGACTCTCCCTTGAGACAGTGAAAATTTCTACCCAACTTCAGCTTCTTATTGCAGAATTCAAAGGTCACCTGATTCTGCAAGAAAACCACAGTCCTTTTTTCCGGCCCCCCCACCCCCCACATGGGGAAAAATGTATTCTTGGGGCAGCTAACAAGCCTCTGTAGTGTAACTAGATGAACAATTAGAAGTAAGAATACACCCTCAGACATAAATTTCCCAGAATACTTTTCAAAACAAACATTTCTCATCCTTCCTTCACAATCTTATCAGAGCACTATGACTTCCATCCTCTGCATTTTATCATTTTTGGTAACTTATTTGAAATATTTCAGCATGATCCCTCAAGACAACCTTTTAGTAAGCATGTATTTTGCAGGTATGGACTGTAGATATTTGCACTAAATCAATTTACATAACCAGTCACAATGTTTTTCCTAACAGAAAAACAAGGCATTAAGTAAAACCATACACTTTTTTATTCATTCATGCCCTATTTTAAGTTTTAGATATAAGCAGCTTAGAAAAAATTTCTTACCTTACTTAGAAATTTATGCCTTCCAGCCAAATGCTAAGCAGTCCATAAGAATACAGGTTGAATTCAGGTGTGAGAGGTTGTGATGATGAATGCAATCTGAGTCAGAAAGTAAAGTCTAAGGCATCTTTGATTACTTACCTCTAATAGATCAAGGAAACTAATGATGTTACACAGGACTCCTGACCCCACCCAGGTCAGGGTACACCCAGTACAGATGTTTAAGGCCCATAAATCAGAATGCCTAGTTACAGATAATATAATGGAGTAGCTAGTGCACTCCGGTTTCCATGCTCTGCGCACCAGCCTTCACTATCAGCATGATTCAGGCAGCTCCCTTGGGTCGGACTGCTCTCTGACCTCCAGGTCCACAGCAAGCCTATCTAATTTGCTACAGAGTCATAAAGATAATCCTGCTGCTGATTGCAGTGGATGCTGACGGTTCCATAAAAAAGAGCCATAACCGTACACAGAGTCATAGCTTATCCGCACCTACAATTTTCATTGCAATTCTGGTTGCTAGAGTACCCAAAATTAACAAACTCAGCTTCAGAGGATAGCTTTCTTTGTAAAGACTTCCCTGGACTCCATGGGGGAGAGCTTAGCAGTGCCTCTGCTTAATTCTATCACATCACATCACATCACATATTGTTATTATAATTATTGGGTGTTTCCTTCTCCCTCTCTTTCACACACACACACTCACATGTGTGGTAGATACTAGGGACCATGCTTTACTCACCCTTGTATCCCAACAACTAGCATTGTGCCTACTACATACTAGTGCATAGTAGGTGGTCAGTATTTGCTTGTTACTTCACGAGGACATTGGACTCTTCAACGGGACTTCAACAGGACTCTTGTCTGGATCAAAAGGAATACAAACATATAACTGATTCACTCTGTTGTACAGCAGAAACTAACACAACATTGTAAATCAATTATGCTCCAGGAAAAAAAAAAAGGCCCTTGATCCTATGGCCCTGCCTAGCTTTCTAGCCTTCATGCATTACTGCCCATATCCACTTTAGCCTCCTGCCAATGGAGACACTTGGAGGAGAAGGCAGGTACATTGAGGAGAACTCCTTCCCTCTCTCTCTTGCCCTCCTTCTACTCAGTACTCATCAGTGGTGAGCCTTTTACTACCCCTTGGAAGCTGAATTGGTCACTGCTCCCCTCCCAGGATCCCCAAAGTCAACCATGCCACATTTTATCACTATTTAATAAGATCCATTATAAAATAAGATCAAACTGGGACTGCCTTTAAAGATGCAGCCAATCCCAGCTTTCACGTCGGAATCTCCAGGGCCACATAGTTCCCAGTACATCACAGCCACTCTACTATTAGTTTAAGGAAATAGCTAAGGTCCTAAAGCCCACACATGGGGAGAACCGACTTTCACAGAATCTCAAAATAGAAGAACTAGATATTCTTTGAACATTTTTGAAGTTTTAAGATGAAATACCATATAGATATTTATTATGCAGAGACTGTTCAAGCTGAAGTAAAAATAGAATTAAGGTTTTAAGAATATTAGTAGATGAGAGATGAGGTTTGCTCTGAGGTGGATGTCACAGATAGAGTTACCTCAACATTTATACCACGACTGACGACTAGATTAACAGCTTTAGGTTATGTACCTTTCCCTTGGGATGTATTTGTTATCAGCTCTCCAGGACAGGGTACCTGAAAGGAAGTAGGACAAGCCATTAGGAACCTAGATTAGGGAAGCCCATAGGGCCTCTGCTTGAAGACATTCAGCTGTTAGGCTCTGAGATCTGTTAGCCATTCAAGTATGCACCAGTTTAGGCTCTCTGCCTAGTTCTTCCATAGTGCCTTCCAGTTGCTGGGAGGAGAAACAGCACATGGGACATGGTTAACACTGATTATATCTATCGTGCACCTACACTGAGGCTCAGAAGAGAATTTAAAGTAACACTGGCATTTAACACATTACATTTGCAAAAGTTCTGAAGAAATAAAAGTGTAACTGTCATGTAACTTGAGGATGGGAGAGTAGCTACTGGCTGAATCCTCAGAGATCAAATAGGACTGAAATTAATAATCCAGCTAGAGTGTTTTAATTGTCAAAGCACTGCAGAATAAAGTGAATTTGAGCTCTAAAGCTGAGGGGTAGACAGACATGACTAAAATGTAGATGATCTTAAATTGGTCTGAGAGGCAGACTAAGCATTATGTATTAGGCATTTGCTAAATCAATTCAATCAATATTTATTTCTAGCAAGAAACAATCTCCTAATACTAGCTAGTAGAAAATTTGATCTGTTAAATTCACACACTTATTTTCCTAGATACTAAATGTGATGTTTGTCATCATTTGTACGTGTCTCCCTGTCCTGGTACATAGTTGCTACATAACTGTCACATCATATGCAGGGGCTTCTCGTGCCCTTCTAGATTCTTTCTGTGACCTCCTCTTTGTTCTCTGTTTTCCCTGTATTTTTACATGTCTCATGTCTAGAACAGCCTCAACTATTTTCAGTTTTATAGTGCATAATCATTTTAATTGCTTCCATGTGCTTTTACAAATCTTTAACCCTGGGAAAGGGGCAGGGTAGGTTACTCCCTGACTCTTTAAGGATGAGGAAACAGGTGCTAAGAGTGAACAAGTAATGTACCTAGCAAATAAATGTCAGAGATGGGCATCACATTTCCCTCTCGCATCCCCTCAGCCCACCTTTTGGCTCTGGCCACTGTTGAATCAACCACTAGCTGTGCATAGGTGTTCTTGACGGTGCCTCATCTCAGCTATTCTGTGTGTCTGTCTTGCTTGTCCCAGGGATTCTCTGCTTCCTAAAGAGAATCCCAAAGGAGAAAAAATTAACACCCTCCAGTGTTAATTTTAGCCTATAGGGGCCAAGTTGCTCCTTTCTTCAGTGTCTCTGGTTGACAATTCTGAAGGGTCATCTACATGGTTCCTTAAAACATCCCCACCAAGACTAAGCCCCAGTTGCCCACAGGAATAGCTAACTCAAGAACACACCCTTGGGTTAGCTCTCCCTCCTTCCTTCTTTCACTCTTCTCAGTGCCCCTCTGTTATTTGGGTTCCTTTCCCAAATCAACTACTTGCATGAAAGACTTATCTCAGGCTCTGCTTCTTGGAGAAACCCAAGTTACAAGAGGCTATAAACACATTCTTTCAATTTCTGGTTCATTCTTCTTATCACCCTATTAATCACCAGACCTAAAACTCAATACTCATTTTTTTTCCACTTATAATCACAAACAGCTATAAGATTTAATATATGAATATCCAGTATAACTTCCATAAGCCCTATAGAGCCTTGAACACATTAGGTGCTTAATAATGGAAGACTGTGGTTACTTTTAAGGTACTGATTATTTAAGAAGAATGATGTATATGTAAATATGAAGAGAAATACATAAATTGCCCTTCTGCAGATGATTTAAAAGAGCTGGAAGTAGCTATCTGTACCCAATGACATTTCTAGGATCAGTTCCTAGAACAGTTTTAGAGTCCCATATGTATAAACTTTCCTGGCTGTTTTCTTTTCATCATATGTTTTCTAATAAAAAATAAAATTTTTAGGACTCCTGGTGGTGCAGTGGTTAAGAATCCACCTGCCAATGCAGGGGACATGGGTTTGAGCCCTGGTCCTGGAAGATCCCACATGCCGTCTAGAGCCTGTGTGCCGCAACTGAAGCCCGTGCGCCTAGAGCTTGTGAGGCACAAGAGAAGCCACTGCAATGAGAAGCCCACGCACCGCAACGAACAGTAGCCCTCACTTGCTGTAGATAGAGAAAGTCCGCACACGGCAGTGAAGACCCAATGCATCCAAAAATAAATAAATAAATTTTTAAAAGTAAAATTTTTATTCTTATGGCTTCTTATTTTATATATATTGATTGCTTATTTAAACAGTCTCACAGAATAGAGAACATACAATGATGTCCTTATAGCTTTGAGGTTTATAATAGCAATAATATCAACATTTACCCATTGTAATTATATATACATATATGTATTAATGGGGATTTGTTTTCATTAATTTTATAAAGATGGAACATGGTCATTCATATTTGTTTGTTTCTGGTACAAAAAATTAATGAAATCTCTTGGATGAAGTACCGTATTGCTATCAGCTTCACATACCAGCATAGGATTAAGAAAAACCAACTGCCGAATGTGAAACTATTTTTGATTTGGAAAGGACAAATCTAAGTATAAATAGTAATACAAAAAGAACAGTTCGATGCAGCTTATGCAGTCTATCAGATCAGTTAGCCACAGTGTTTCTGATTTAAGAGCCAACAAAGCTCATTTTATAATATTTGACAGATACCAGAAATCAAGCAGCCTGTATGTAAACATTCCTGTGATTGTCACTAAAGATTGAGATGCAGTGTGTTACATTATAAATATGAAAAAATGAAATGAAGACCCAGCTTCTGGATCTTAGATATACTGGCTGAAACATTCATCAATGTGGAAAAATTGAATTTTTTCCAGGGTTTTCCTAAAGAACACATAGAGTCTATATAGAGTGGCCAAGGAATCTACTTTTCTCAAAGCCTGAAATAGAGAAACCTATAAAAAGGTATCAGTTACTAGTCTATGAACACCAGAATTATCCATATGATTAATAATACTACAACTTTTAAAAAGCATTTAAAGTGTAGTTTGTTTGAGCATAAAAATAATAATAGGGCATGTCAGTGGAAAAAATAATAAAGTGAAATCTGTTTCCATGATTGCTTTTAATTTCTGAGAAAAAAAAATGTATACATGATTTTAAAAAATGTCTTCTTGAAGTTCTATATAATTTACTCCTTAGTCAGAAAGTAAAATATCTTTGTTTCAATGAGCCCATCCTTGACTTCATATTCCACTAGAAAATAGTTCTCATAGGTACATTATCATGGCTTTCCCTATTCTTCAATTTTATTATCAAAATTAGATTCACATTTACATGGCTATCTTGGTAAAAACAAAGCTTTGAAAGTAGTCTGATCAATTTTGCTTAAAATCTTATATGTTGACTTGACAACAATCACTAGCAGTATATAGAAAAGAGCCAGAAGTTCATAGGAGAACAATGACTGAGGAATAATAGATATTATAAACAGCCACTAATGGTGGTCACCTTTTAACAGTGCAGATGGCCAACAAGATTCAACAGGATCCACAGCAGAAAAATCTCTTTGAAGCCCATAGTAAGACTAAGGCATCAACTACTGGCAGACGGGATGGACTTTATTGGGTATGCATTATGAAGTCTTCACTCTGTAGGAAATTATATACTTGCTCTTGAAACGGGGCAATTACGCGAAATGTTAATGAATACTTTCAGACAAAAGAAGTGTCAAAATAGCAAAGTAGGATTGGATTTTATGAAGAGGTTAATTTCTAAAGTCAGCAGATAAAGCAAAACACTCACAAAGTCAAAATTACCTCTGAAAATCCTTACAAAAATCCCTCAACTGCATAAGAAACAGACAGAAGCAACCCGAGTTCAACAGAGAGATTTTGTCTTTTAGATTTTTATTTTTTAAGCATGGAAACAGACTACTAGTTCTTTAGTTCAGATTACTATTTTCAATCGAGGACCCAATGTAGCTGACATGCATTTCAGGTCTATGTAGTACCAAAAATATCGGTAACAAGCGATATATTCCTAATCACTCTGAAATAGTTGCACTTAAAACTATGCAGTATGACTTTTGGAAAGTCACAGAATACTGTGTGGTATCAAATACCTTTAAGATTTGGTGATGTAGATTCACTTATATGTGAAAGCAACAGAACTTGAGGTCACTCCCCACTCTCAGATATGGGACTATGAAATAGAGTCCTTTCTATATGGAAGAAAGTAGTAAGTATTGATCCACAATAAAGAAAATCGGAAAACCCCAGTGCAAAATGCTACCTTTGACTTGTCACCACTAAGACTCTAGGTCAGTACCCACCTCAATCACCTAAGTCTGAATTCATAGTTTGGATTTTTGACTCAGCCTCAGAATTGATGGCCCTTTGACACAGGACTGTACCAAAAGTTTGTGTCCGTTTTTTAGTATAAATTTAGCAACAGAAAGACCTGCATTTGAACCTCAGAACCACTTTTGTTTTTCATTTTTCCATTTTTGAGATAATTATAGATTAATGTAAAGTTGTAAGAAATAATACAAAGAGATCCTATGTACCTTTTACTCAGTTTCCCTGAAAGGTGGCATCTTGCAAAACTGTAGTATAGTATCATAACTAATGTATTAGTTTGCTAGGGCTGCCATAACAAAGTACCACAGGTTGGGTGGCTTAAACCACATTAATTTATTTCTTCATAGTTCTGGAGTCCAGAAGTCTGAGAACAAGTTTTCAGCAGGATTGGTTCCTTCTGAGGCCTCTTGGCCTCAGAAGCTAAAGTTCAGGTGAGCCGAACACCTCAAGGTGATATCAGGGTTGGTTTCTCAGCATGTAGATGGCCGTCTCCTCCCTGTGTCCTTACGTCTTCCCTCTGTATATGGCTGTGTCCAGATTTCCACTCTTATAAGGAAAACAGTCATATTGGATTAGGGCCTACCCTAATGACCTCATTTTAACTTAAGTACCTCTTTAAAGACTCAATCTCCAAATATGATCACATTCTGAGGTACTGGTGATTAGGATTTCAATATATGAACTTTGCTGGAGGAGATAAAATTCAGTCTGTAACAACTAGGGTATTAATATTCATACAGTCAAGATACAGAACATGTCCATCACAACCTCATATTGACCTTTTAAGCCACATTTACCTCCCTCCTCTCACCCTACTTAACCCCTGGCATTTATTAATCTGTTCTCCATCTCTTTAATTTTGTCATTTTGAGAATGTCTTATAAATGGTATCAGAGAGTATATTACCTTTTGGGATTGGCTTTTTAAACTCAGCATAATTCTCTGGAGATTCATCCAGGTTGATGCATGTATCAGTAATTCATCCCTTTTCATTACTAAGTAATATTCTATAGTGTGGGTACTCTAGTTTAACCATTCACTAGTTGAAGGACATCGGGGCTGACTTCAGTTTTTGGCTGTTATGAATAAATCTGCCATAAGTATCTATGAAAAGGTTTCTGAGTGAACATAGTTGTTCATTTTGGGGGGATAAATACCCAGGAGTGCAATTGCTGGGATATTTTGTTTTTTAAGAAACTGCCTGTTTCCCAGAATAGCTGTACCATTTATATTCCTTCCAGCAGTATGAGTAATTCATTAGAAATATGAGTGATCCAATTTCCCTAAATCTTCACCAGCATTTGGTGTCACTATTTTTTTAACCAGCATTTGGTGTTATCACTATTTAGCTATTATGATAGGTAGGTAGTGACATCTCATTGTGGTTTTAATTTGCATTTCCCTGACATCTAACAATGTTGAATATCTTTTCATGTGCTTATTTATTTATATACTCAAGTGAAACGTTTGTTCATGTTTTTTCCCATTTTCTAATGATTTGTCTTTTTACTGTTAAGTTTTAAGCATACTTTATATATTCTAGATACTAGTCCATTGTCAGATACATCGTTTACAAATATTTTCTATCTGTTAACTTGTCTTTTCATCCTCTTAATGGAGACTTTTGAAGAGCAAATGTTTTTAATTTATGAGACTCTAGATCTTACTTTTACATTGTATTTTAATTGGCTTTTTCTGCTACAGCTTCAATGGGGAAAGGCAGGGATGCCACTTCATTACTACAGAGTGGAGGTGGAAGTCCAGGGTTCCACATAGTCTCCATTGGCACTCTGGGCGGGAGTGGGCAAAGTTCTCCTTACTGCCTAGAAAGGATGAAAGTCCCAGCTTCCTATTCAGCCTTCTCTGCCACCATCCCTGAGGGAGGGTGTGGCACTTTCTTACATCCTCCAGAAGGTGCAAGTCTTGGCTTTCCACCACCATTTTTGTGTGATGTTTGGTATGACTGGAGAGGTTACTGTCTAAAAGTTTTCTGTCTTGCTAGGTTTTCCCTTTCTGGTCTGTTTTGTAGAGAGATCAGGCTTTTATTTTGGCCCTTTGCTCTGTGCCTGTTGGCATTTCCGGTTGCCAGTCTCTTCAGTGCTAAGTCTAGGATACAAGAGACTGAGAGAAAACTCAGGGAATTCTCCAAACTGCAGCTCCTTGGGTCCTGGGTTTCCTAGCCTGTTGTCCTTCCTCTTTCTACCTTTCAGAGCCTTATATTTGTCCTGCATACAGTGTTCAGTGTTTTTACTGTATTGATACTTAGTGGGAGAAAAAGAGACAAGTACTTCCACTTGGTCTTCCTGGAAGCAGAAGTCCTTCACTGTCTCTTTGGCTATTTGACCTTTACACTGCAGTTACCTCATCTGTGAGACCTGGGAAACATCCACCTCACAGGGTGGTACAGAAGATTAAACAAGAGAATTTGTAAGGTGCTTGACTCACTGTAGACACTGAAATACTGAATTGCTCCTCTTTGAAATGAAGCTATGTTACCAGTCTGCTGATCTTTCAAGTGCATTTTACAAGACTTCCTCTGAATCTTCTAGTTTCAGAGAGACTCAGTATCTGCCAGACCCTTATATCCTCTCAATACCGATAAGACTATTCCTGACTTTCCCCCTAGGAGTTGGCGATTTTGCTCTGTACAGGAATGTGATTTCCTTAACAAAGCCCCCTGTTCATAGTAGACACTCAAACGTCTATTCAAATGCAAGCTCCTCCTGTACTGTTGTGATTTTTAAGAGTGCCTTTGGGCCAGTTCTCTCGCAACAGGGACATTTCCCCAGTAACAGAATGCGGATGACACCAGATATCTACCTCATAGGAACAGAGTGGTTAGACAAGGCAACCCTCTCTTCTGCATTATATCCTCACCTTTTAAAAAAAAAAAGACACACTACTGCAATAATGCAATAAAATCCTGCCATTATCACCAGTATCTCCCTGTCTGTATTCCCAGTTGCCCCATTGTTCCACAGCAGGGTGAAGTAAAATTATAGTGAGGTCAGCAAAACAGAAGTGGAGACAGTTGCCAGCAGAGTCAAGAACTATCGTGTAAGGAAGTTACATACAGCCACCACAAGGGAAAACTCAGGCCTCTCTTCTAGCAGTCACAAACCAGGCTTTCCTTCATTATAGAACAGCAATATAAGGACATAGCTAGTGTAATATATAGATATAGAGTCTTATTTCTCCCATATTAAATTCTTGGATGAGAGCTATGCATAATCAAATTTAAACTATAACATTCCAAAAGCATATAATTTATTGGGTGAAGAGCACTAATTTTTAAATAATTTTAGAATTCTAAAACAATGGAGTACACAATGAGAATTTCTTTAAGTTATTAAATAGTTATTGAGAGCTGGAGACAATAACCCTGAGGTTAATTGGTTCAGCTTCCAGGTTCTAACAAGTCAAAGTAATCTGAAGGTGAAGATTCTCTAATGTGTTTTGAGAAACCTCAGATATGTCAATTTGGTTGCCATCCCAGTGGTCTGTTTACAATATTTACATTTCCTTAAAAAACAGTAAATGAATCCATCTAACTTTTACATACCCATTTTTCAAAATTTTTCTGGCAGATGTAAATTTGCCAGGATCTCCTACCCTACTCTGGAAGAGAGTTGAAGGATAAAATTCCTTAAGAGGAGCCTATTTTATATGAAGATCAGATGTCTTCCTCTGTGGAAATGTATTTTCTCCCTGCATGTTATACAAGGAACTCTCATCCCCAGAAACATAGATTTACCATCTCCATATGAGTCAGATATGTCCTCATATTTTTTCTCTTATTGATCTGTAGAGGCCAAGTTTACCCAGACTTAGATTGTATTTCTTCACTTACCAGTGGATGTGAAGAAGTTTCAAATCACATGGAACCTATTTACTTATCTATATGATTTTTTAAAAGGCTTGAGGACAGGTATCATATTTATTCACTTTGTCACCATAGCAACTAAGATCCCCATTGCCTGAAAACTAATAAGCATTTATTAAACAAAGGGGTGTGAAAGGAGAAGAAAAACAAAAGGAGTTAACTGAAGCATTTATTTTAAAAGTTACAGTGTGATGAGTGCTCAAGTTGAGTGTTCTAGGGGGAAAAGACACTTAAAGGTTTTATGGGCTATAATAAGGAAGGTCAAATTTATTTGTATAAGTTATTGAAAGGTATGAGAAAACTGAGGTTGTGTTAATCACAGGACAAAATTCAGGGACATCAAAACAGGGGCCATGGTTTAGCAGCCAATGATGGGACAATTTGGTTTAGTAAGAGGTGAAGAGGAAGAGTTGAGGCTAAGATCTTTCAGGGGTCAGTGAAGAATTTTTAGTCCTTCAGTGTCTTTCACAGGAAAAATAATGTAAATGGGAACCTTGGGAATGCATATTTCTATGTTCCAATGGATTGAATGCTGCCCTACCATAAGAGCATTCAAAATGTCCTGTGGGGATGGAAAAGAGACGAAGAGACATCAGTAGAAAGAAACATGAAGGCCCTAAAAGTAGCATAGATTATGGATAAACCAGAAAGGGATAAAAGTTTTGTTAACATAAAGATTGTATTAGATAACAAAGGAAAGCAGCAAGTTGGCTTTAAAAAAGAAAACATTTTGGAGACAAATAGGTTTTTCTTCCTGGACTACAGTTAAACTTTTTCCCTTCTCATCAACAGGGAGCTTTTCTCCCAGGAGTATTTTTGGGTAAGTTAGCTTTTTATTGAAAGTTGGTTTTATTTAAATTATCCAGTTACTAAAATATGCAATCTTTCTTTTGAATAAGGAATATTTGGGGAAAATTTGGGATTAAATAAAACACATAATAGATAAAGAGCTATCATTATTTATAGTTTGAGAAGTATGGTGGATTAAATATTTTAAACAACACTTCCCAACTGAATCTAAGAGAATAAATATAAATATTTTAAAAATCTTCTACAAAATGTCAATAGACAAGATTAAGGAATATGAAAAAATTCCCTCAAATTATTTAAAGCCAGGAATGCTGGACAAATAGGCACCAAATCAGTTTCTTGACGTGTCAGTTTCTGTGGAACCCTAGAGATTCTCAAGCATCTTCTTTGTGAGCTAATATGAGGAAAAACTAAATCCTATGGCCCATCTAGTTAGGGAATCTAATAGAATATCCTCACATAAAATTTTGACTCCTTCAGAATATAAAGGAAAAAAAGAACATTGCCCCCAAAAGGTCACATCAAGAAAACATGCCTTTTCAAACTTGGTGCTAGGGGAAGGGAAAAGAAAATAAATGTTTGCCAGAGCACATATAAACATAAACTACTCCTCATGTTTACTGCCTACATTCAAGTTACCTGTGTGGTCCAAGGAAACCCCAAGCACAGAATTTAATTTGCAGTTGTCCTGGATTAGTTGAACCTCCAGGATACTAAGAAAAGAAAATATCAATCCTCTTTAGGAACCTAACAATAACCCAGAACTCTAAGAATTACAACAGATAAAACTCCAAGAAAACTGAGCACCTCCATACACATACCAAAAGACAAATCACGAAATAATAATGACAACATATTATGAGGCAGAGACAGACCCATAATCATTTCAAATATCAGAATTACCAATAAGAATAAAAAGCATATATGTTTAAAGAAATGAGATATTTGAGACTGAGCTAGGAACAAGAGATTTTAAAGAACAAAAACAAAGAGATTTAAAACACAACCAAATAGAATATGTAGAACAGAAAAATACAGTGCATAAAATATAAAATTCAGAATATGAATTAAAAAGCTGACTAATTTTATATTTGCTCTGTGTACACTGGAGGTATAATTTGAAAAAAAAATCCAAAATGCATCTTAGAATGATTGATATATAAATATAAGAGAGATGGCAAGAAATATGGAGAATCAAATGAAAAGTCTAACACATGTCTAATTGGAGTTCCAGAAGGACTTGCGAGCCCGAGGAAGAGATAGCGGCTGATTATTTTTTATAATTATTAAAAAGCCAAGATTTCCTAGAAGTCTGAAGCAGTAAAAAATAAAACCATACATTGACACATCATAAATATTAAAGAAAGACAGACTGTAAAAGCAGTCAGAGAGAAGTGAAATATAGTCTATAAAATAAAGGCAATTAGAATGATGGTTGAACACTTAAAAGAGTATCATGGAAGGTAGAAGACAGATAAATGATATATGTAAAATAAGATAACATCATTCTGTACCTAAAGACATGCTGAAGAAAAAGATATTAAATTATTCTGGTTTTTACAACCACAATAAATTCACTAAGTAAATTCTAATGAATGCGATTCAAAGAGAAGGGAAATGATCTCAGATAAAGGGTCTGAAATGTAGAAAGTAATGTCTAACCTCTAACCCATATCTAATCTGGCAGCATAAAAGTAAAAAAGCACATTGCTCAGATCTCCCTTTAAGGGAGAAACTATAACAAGGAGTGCAAGACACTGACAACCTCCAGCTGTAGCACTTCAGAATCTATTGTTGTATTTGAGCC
This sequence comes from Kogia breviceps, assembly GCF_026419965.1. Taxonomy (NCBI): domain Eukaryota; kingdom Metazoa; phylum Chordata; class Mammalia; order Artiodactyla; family Physeteridae; genus Kogia; species Kogia breviceps. Next base: position 95,407,338 of record NC_081314.1, read on the forward strand.
AAAGACAATCCTCCCCAAACAGCTCCCAGCCAATGACTTAGAAAAGCAGTGATACTGGAATGTGATCATTTCTGGCCAATGCAAGCATCTTGTGATATGCTGTCTTTACTCTGGAGCTCTTTGTCAGGCTCATCAAGTCAGAAAGAGAAAAACAAATATCATATTTTGACGCATATATGTGGAATCTAAAAAAAATGGTATAGATGATCTTATTTGCAAAACAGAAATAGAGACACAGATGTAGAGAACAAATGTATGGATACCAACGGGGAAGCAGGGGGTGGGATGAATTGGGAGATGGGGATTGACATATATACACTATTGATACTATGTGTAAAATAGATAACTAATGAGAACTTACTGTAAAGCAAAAGGAACTCTACTCAGTGCTCTTCAGTGACCTAGATGGGAAGAAAACCCAAAGAAAAGGGGATACATGTATACATATAGCTGATTCACTTGGCTGTGTAATAGAAACTAAACACAACATTGTAAAGCAACTATACGCCAATAAAAATTTTTTTAAAAAAGATTCTCAAAGCTACATCTCAGTCTAATGCTCTTCCTTATCCAATCTGTCCTTCCTTCACTGCCTTATTTCATAAATGTCAGACTTTCATCATAGTCAGAAGGCTTTCCCTATTCCTGCTTACTTTTCTTTTTATGTGTCCAGGCATTACCAACAAAACAACAAACAAACAAATAAACAAACAAAAATTCATGCATTTCTCTGTCTTGGTGGCTGCTTCCTAAAAGATACAACCTAACACAATTGGTACCTTGAGTGGTTCAAGAGAGTAGGTGGTAAATGGGGTCTGGGGGCTGATTCAGTCACTATTTGGGTGGCAAGAAGGACTCCACCTTGAGTGGCATGTGAGGCAAGGCTACTCCCTGGCACAACGTGGAGGCCCAATTGCCAAAAAATGTCACTGGTTAGGACAAGAAAAACATCCCAATGGACGGATAATCTTGCCAGTGGGACTAGTCAGGCATTTAAAAGATAATAAGAGTAACAATACATATAAGGAAAGTAGAATTGGCTGATTATTGCTAAATTTAGTTTTTTTTCAGATATACATATATATATATATACACACAAACATATATATATACACATATATATATATTCTTTTTCAGATTCTTTTCCATGAAATGTTATTACAAGATGTTCCTGTGCTATACAGTAGGTCCTTGTTGTTAACCTATTTTATATATAGTAGTGTGTATATGTTAATCCCAAACTCCTAATTTATCTCTCCTCCCAACTCCTGCAACCATAAGTTTGTTTTCAATATCTGTGAGTCTATTTCTGTTTTGTAAATAAGTTCATTTGTATCATATTTTTAGATTCCACATGTGATATCATGATATTTGTCTTTCTCTCTCTGACTTACTTCACTTAATATGATAATCTCTAGATCTAACCATGTTGCTGCAAATGACATTATCTCATTCCTTTTATGACTGAGTAATATTCCATTGTATTCATATATATATATATATACCACATCTACTTTATCCATTCATCTGTCGATGGACATTCAGGTAAAACAAAATACTGCCATCTGCAGCAACATAGGTGCAAGCTATCTATGAAATGAACCTATCTATGAAACAGAAACAGAATCATGGACATAGAGAACAGACTGGTGGTTGCCAAGGGGGAGGGATCTGGGGGAGGGATGTAGTGGGAGGTTAGAGTTAGCAGATGTAAGCTTTTATGTATAGAATGGATAAACAAGGTTATACTGTATAGCACAGAGAACTATATTCAGTATCTTATGATAAACCATAATGGAAAAGAATATTTTAAAAAGAATGTATATATGTATAACTGAATCAATTTGCTGTACAGCAGAAATTAATATAATGTAAATCAACTATACTTCAATAAAATTATTAAAACTAATAAATAAATAAATAGAGCTGCTATGAACATTGGGGTGCATGTATCTTTTCGATTTAGAGTTTTCTCCAGATATATGCTCAGGAGTGGGATTGCTGGATCATATGGTAGCTCTAGTTTTAGTTTTTTAAGGAGACTCCATACTGTTCTTCACAGTGGCTACACAAATTTACATTCTTACCAACAGTGTAGGAGGGTTCCTTTTTCTCCACACTCTCTGTAGCATTTGTTATTTGTAGGTTTTTAAATGATGGCCATTCTGACTGGTGTGAGGTGATACCTCATTGTAGCTTTGATTTGTATTTCTCTAATAATTAGTGATGTTGAGCATCTTTACATGTGTCCTTTGGCCATCTATATATCTTCTTTGCAGAAATGTCTATTTAAGTCTTCTGCCCATGTTTTTATTGGGTTGTTTGTTTTTTTGATATTAAGCTGTATGAGCTATTTGTATATTTTTGGACATTAATTCCTGTTGGTAGCATCGTTTGCAAGTATTTTCTCCCAGTCCGTAAACCTTTTGCTTACGGACTGGAGAAAACAAAACAAAACAAATCCGTTTTGTTTATGGATTCCTTTGCTGTGTAAAAGGTAGGCCACACAGAAAGCCTTGGTAAATTTAAGAAAACTGAAATCATATCACGTGTCTTTTCCAATCACAATACTATGAGGCTAGAAATCAACTACAAGAAAAAAAACTGCAAAAACCACAAACATGTGGAGGTTAAACTATATGCTACTAAACAACTAATGGATTACTGAAGAAATCAAAGAGGAAATCAAAAATATCTAAAGACAAATGAAAATGAAAACACAATGATCCAAAACCTATGGGATGCCGCAAAATCAGTTCTAAGAGGAAGTTTATAGCAACACAAGTTTACCTCATGAAAGAAGAAAAATCTCAAATAAACAACCTAATCTTATGCCTAGAGCAACTAGAGAAAGAAGAACAAACAAAATCCGTAGTAGAAGAAAAGAAATCATAAAGATCAGAGCAGAAATAAATGAAATAGAGACTAAACAAACAAACAAACAAAAACAACAGGAAATATCAATGAAACTAAAAGCTGGTTCTTTGAAAAGATAACCAAAATTGAAAAACCTTTAACCAGACTCATCAAAAAAAAAGGAGAGAGGGCTAAGTTTTGTTGATGAACGACAGAGGGGAAACAAGACACTGTAGGACAGCTAAAAAGATCAAAACTAAGTATGGGAACCAGAGGGGCCTGTTTAGTAACTTACAAAGAGGCTCTTATATTCTTCAGAAGGAGAGCAGGTACAAATGAAGAATAAGCTCCAAATCTGATAGGTAAGGTTGGGAAAATTCAAAGATTAATGAAAGCTCATCCAAAACAGAAACTACTATGCAAAAGACAAGGCCATGTTTGGGGAAACATGGCAGGAGGGTGTCTGGATGAGTGTCCCTGAGGACTGTGGCTCTGTGGACACCCTGAACCAGAGCCTTGAAAGGTGGCCCAACACTCCCTATTGATGACTAATATTGACCTCATACAGGAAGACACTTTGAAGGGCTCTTCCTCATAAGGCATCATGTGTCCACCCTAAGAAATACCCCCATTTTGTTTCCTAGCTTTAAGGCTAATAACTAGGGTTAAATCTCAGCATAAGCCAGCTGGGGTTTAGATCCTAAAGGAATTGCAAAAATTAGTCGGCCTGTACTTACAGGAACAAAATCCACTGTAAAGGATTTTGAGGGTGTTTGCACAAGGGCACCAGACTGAATAAATGAGAGTTTATTGACTTGGGGGCACATATGGTTATAATATGGCAAGGACCCTGGGGTTGGAGTGAACATGCTGCTAGAGTGGCTCTTAGAAACCCAGTGCTGGTCCACACCGTGCAGAGTTAAAATGCCTGAGTTGCTGAGACAGACAGTAGAGAAAGGGCTCAGGAGAGTGGACTTGCTGGAATGGATATATTATATGAGGCCAGAAAGAATACCCACCACAGGATTATGTTCCACACAAGGGTCTAGAAATTGTGCCATTCAACAAGGCTGTTAGGAATGTGCTGGAGAGTATGATGCCAGCATCTCTAAAAGGGTCAGTGTTTGCTTTCTTCTTCAGGCCAGGGCTAAGAGTAGGAAAGGTGGTCTTAGGGTTGGCTTATTCATAGCAATGGGGTGAGTGGGAAATAATAGGGGAGAGGTGGTGGTGCTTAAATACCATAAGCCAGGGGCCCCAAATTACCTTAACAACCAGCAAGTTTAGAAGGGCAGCTAAGGGGCTTAGCCCACATGGAGTTGTAGTATTTCCAGAGACAAAATAGACCAGCAGTTAGTGAGGAAAGAAGGTAAGATTGGAAGAGCAGGAAGCTGAATATGGTCATCTCATTTAAAAGTCGCATTATTTTGTGTAGTTCCTGGACTTGATCTGTTCTAAGACCTGGAACTCATTGACTAAAGAGGTGGCTGAGTCCTCATGACGTAGGACTTTTCAAAACCATAGCACAGGGAGATCAGCTTGATGCTTTGTGATGACCTAGAGGGGTGGGATAGGGAGGGTGGGAGGGAGATGCAAGAGGGAGGGGATATGGGGATATATGTATACGTATAGCTGATTCACTTTGTTGTACAGCAGAAACTAACACAACATTGTAAAGCAATTATACTCCAACAAAGATATTTAAAAAAAGAAAAAACATGGTAGGTATGTAATGTAATGATTCCTCTAGTTCTTTTCCAATGAGAATTATGGCCATTTACTTGAAAACAGGGAAAAGGTGAATACCCGGACAATTCAAGGACTTTGGGACATAGGGTCTTCACTGACACTGATACCCACAGAACAGAATTAAGGCTCCCCTGTTAGAGGGGGACATGCAGAGACCAGGTAATAAATGGATTCCACTGCCTTAGAGTGCATCTATTTGGTTTGTAGAGCTATACATCATCAGTCTCTTAGTCTTCAAACATATAGTTAGGATTGACATATTTGTCAGTTGACATAACCCACACAATGGGTCCCTGTCTTATTGGTAGGAGCTATCAGAATCAGGAGGGTCAAGTGGAAGTCTCTGAAATACTCTCACACCAGATACAAGAGTAAGGAAAAAACAACATCACATTCCAAAAAGGATACAAGAGTGGTGGTCCCTATTATATTTCCATTTAATTTGTCACTCTGATCCTAGAGAAGTTGAGTGCACCTTGGAGAATGTCTATAGTCCACTGCAAGCTCACCAACTAGTAGCCCCTGTCACAGCCACTGTGCTGAATGTGGTATCATTGTTAGAGCAGATTAGTAAGGCCTCAGGTACATGGTATGCAACCAGAGATCTAACAAATTTTTTTTCTGATCCAATCAGGAATGAGAATCAGAACACCTGCATTCATGTGAAACAGACAAAATTCCTTTACAATTTTGCCTAAAAGACAGTTAACAATGTCTTCACTTAATAAGGCCCTCTGTCTTAATACAGTCCAAGAGATCTGGACTGTCAACTAGGATTCATCTCATCAGTTACACCCACGAGATCAACTGCAGTGGGAAAGCTATGGTTACTCCCTCCAAGTCCCCACTCAGGAGTAGAGGCCCATGGGAACCCTGGAGAAACTGCTTCCTGAACTTGTGTTCACTGGATCTGCATAGTGCAAGTATGGACTAGGATAGCAATGTAATGTTCCATTAGGACCTCCTATAAAGAGAAAACCTGCCACAAGGAGTACAGTTAGCTGACAATTTCCAACGGCTATGTTTTTGAGATCTGCCGCAGCATTCAAATTGAGAACACAATCTCCCCAGGCAGGTTGTCCTCAGTCACTCTGGTATAAGGTCCTGGCCATTTTTCCTAACACGGAACTTCCTTAAAGGGCAATCTTTGCTCTAGAGATCCCTATTGGGTTAACCAGATGACTTTCTCTGAGATTTATCTAGTCTGAGGTGCTTTGTTCTTAATTCTCCTTCCTTCTCTTCCTTCACAAGTATCAGACCTGCATCACAGTCTAAAGACTGTACTTGATTACTCCTGTGTCCCTCTTATTTTTATACTTCACAAGCTCATTTCTTCCAATGAAGCTCTTGCACTTCTAACTTCTTATTTATTTGTTTATTTATTTATTTTTAATTTTTGTCTGTGTTTCGTCTTTGTTGCTGCATGTGGGCTTTCTCTGGTTGCGGCAAGTGAGGGCTACTCTTCACTGCAGTGCACGGACGTCTCATTGCGGTGGCTTCTGTTGTTGTGGAGCATGGGCTCTAGGTGCTCAGGCTTCAGTAGTTGTGACACGTGGTCTCAGTAGTTGTGGTTTGCGGGCTCTAGAGTGCAGGCTCAGTAGTTGTGGCACACGGGCTTAGTTGCTCTGTGGCATGTGGGATCTTCCTGGACCAGGGCTCGAATCCATGTCCCCTGCATGGGCAGGCAGATTCTTAACTACTGCACTACCTGGGAAGCCCCTAACTTCTTCTTGACATCTGTTTTCCCAGAAGTTCTGAACTAACACAGTCATCTATAAATCTGATGATATCACATGCAGCACAGTCCCTATTGCTCAGTGAAAACATCTAGCATTTTCTGCTGATGCTGAACTAATTATGAAATATTTTTATTTTCTTCCCTTCATATTCTTATCTACTGATTAACATTCTTAAACCAGCAACATGATTAACCTTACCTAATGAAAGACAGCCTCGTGGTTCTTTTTCTATACTTTGAAAAGTGTCTATCCTAGAACAGATCTTCTGGACATGCCCATACCAGATTCAGAGTTTTTTGTTATTGATAGGTTTTATCTCAAAAGTGAAAGGTAATAATATCAGAATGGATATGCAATTACTACTCTAGACTCTCTTGTAGAACCCAATCCCTTAACAGAAGCCAAATCAGCTCAAATGCTTGAACTTGTGGTCATACAAAGGACATGTTAAATTGCCAGTAAATGATACACACACACACACACACACACACACACACACACACACACACATCACTGATTTGATTTTGGAATAGCTCATTAGTAGTTCAATAGTTCATGAATTTAAAATGTTACAGAAACACAAAGATTCTCTACCCAAGAAAGTTGTTATCATCAAGATAGAGGCCTACAGTAAAAGAGATAGCCATAGCAGACCACCATTCTTAATAGATTGTGTTGACTAAAGTTCTAATACAAATACACTCTCTTACAGAATAGAAAGGAAAAAATTTATGCAGAAGTTCAAGGAGTCCACAATAGAAGCATAATATTAGACCCCCAAATCAGGGCAAAAATGGAAATCATCAAGTTTTAAAATTCATGAAAGTAAGATCTATGAAATTGAGGAAGGATGCCTGGTGTCACCAGATAACTTCCAAAGAACCTTGCTAAAATCCTCCATGATACAATTAATTATAATTGAGACAAATTGCTTCGACATTAAATATTAATGGGAAACTTTTCTAGGATAAGAGAGGATATGCCCAGTTTATGCCTCAATCTGTAATTTACATAACGCTGAAAAAAACTCTAAAGTTAATACAGACTGAAACTATGAATGACAGGATTGGTTGAGCATCTCCAAATAAATTTTCTAAAATTGTTTACTCCATAGGTGAATATGTAGTAGTAATAGAACATTTATTTTCTGGATGGTTGAAGACACAGAAATTGCAGTTAGCAGAATTGAAAAAGAGAGACTGTAAAACTTCATGATTTCTACCTAGGTCAACCTAAAGTTTATCCCTATCCATTGATAGGGAAAGACATTTTGGTGGACAGCAATTTTTCATGGTTTATGAAAGGCTTCGTCCTTAATTCAGAAACTTTACTGTCCTTATTAATCCCCAATTCGCTGTAAAAGTAGAAATATTCTTAACATAATTAGAAAGTTAAAACTATTAGAGACCTTAAAATGACATTCAACTGTAAGACAACTGCTGATTCAAGATCCTCAGAGGAAGCAGACAACTGAATGAAGTAGCTATTTCTGCCCCCCAAATCATCTGAACAAGATATACAGAACCATTAATTGTCATACTCTCCACTGCCCAAGGACTGGGCAAACAAAGGATAACTGGATAGACTGGGGACTTACCAGGACAGAACTGTCCCCATTAGCACATACTATAGACCTCTTAACAGAGTTCCTGCCTATCCCATGGATGGAGACTAGGCCAAGACAATAACCCACCTCTGAGAAATGGCTGGTTCAAGTCTTTCTGAAGACTCCCAGGTCATTCCAGGAGTATAGTCTTGCTGGATGTTAGACTAAGAGGTAAAATGCAATACAATTTTAAGTCTCCTTATGTCCAACATCTAAGGTACTACAAAAGCAGTATAGAACTGGGCAAGGGGACTTGGGATGCCTTGGAGTTAAAGACAGCAAAAGCCATCAAGAAGTTGATGCAAACACACGTTCTCGACAGCCATACACCAGCCTTGGTGTTCCTTTCTGTTTTGGCACTGGGGATTCCATGATGCCTGACCTGGTTTATACTACCATGTACCAGCATGACTCAGACCCTATACAACTCTGCCCTGGCACACGCCTGCCAGATACCATGCAAAACGCCTGCCATGTACCATGCAAAACCTCAGTAAGACCTTCAAAAGGAGAGATGTAAAGACCAAAGGCACTTGCACTAGATTTTCTCAAGATCATAAGAGGTCTTTTCCCAGGATTATTGTGCAAGAGCTGTGGTTAAAAGAGTTTAACTGTTCCAAAGGTGGGCATGATACCTGCAATTCCTTAGGCCAAAACATACAGAGCATTAAAAGAGCTAAATAACCCTTTCTAGATATCAGTTCAAGATTTGAGGACTTTTTTGTTTGTCCTACAGATCTTCCCATCAGGAATCACAAAGAACGAGTGTAGGGGCCATTTTAAAATTTCTTTTTATAATTGAACTTTTGGTATGCTTTTAAAACCTAAATATCTCCAATATTCAGAATTTTCCCATTTTTTTCTTATAGCCTAGATAGTGCTAAACTTTTTTCTAATCAAGTAAACTTTGATAGTATCTGTAAATTTGGTGTTGTCAGAACTGGTTTGAAAAGTACCCAGTTTTCAAAGTCTACAAAATTTCTCAAATAAACTGTTTAAAAATTACATCTTACATCTTTTGCACATTCAAGACCTCCTTTAGTCTGTGAATACTGCTTTTGTACTCCTTTCCCTCTATGCCTATCCAAACCTCTGATAAGAGATAAAGTTATCTATCTTGGAATCCCCAATTATTTTTAACCACATTGTACAAATTCACTGGTGGTTGTTCAAACATCTTCATAAACCAGGTATAGATTAGAAAGTCAAATTGTTAAGGACATAATTGAAAATCCATCTCTATAACCAATTTCATCTGAGCTCTGTAGCCCTATGTATGCTTAGCAGTAGAAAAGGTGGTCCAATTCAATAATTATTTCCAGCTAAGTTCAAAATCATTTAATTGCATTCTTATTTAAAGATCATTCTTCAGGCTTCTTCCTCATCCTTGTTCAGAAATTATGTCCATGCAGCTGTGGGGAGAAAGGGCATATCCACATCTTTCTATGCATAACTGCTGGTGCCTAGGGATTTGGTGTTTTAGCACAGTCATTGACCAATAATGACTCCATTATATGACATAAATTTTTCCTGCAGATGTCCCCTAACCTCCCTTGTAGCGTCCCAGTATCCATGGTCCTACAGATATTTGGACAAATTTCTCTATACCAGGGACTGACAAATGACAGCCCTTAGGGCAAATATAGTCTGCAGGCATGATTTTGTATGATCTAAGAACTAAGAATGGTTTTTACATTTTTAAAGAGTTATAGCAGAAGAAAGAAGAACAAGAGAAGTAGAATAAGGAAAAGGAGGTGGTGGTGGAAAAGGAGGAGGGGTTAGGAGAGAAGGAGGAGGAAAAAGAATATGTGACAGAGATCACATATGGCCTGCAAAGCCTAAAATACTTACTATCTGGCTCTTTAGAGGAAGTTTTCAACCCTTTCTCTACATACAGATTTCATGAGTTGGCCTACATTTCTCTTTGACACCGTCACTTTCTTCCATCTGCCCATCTTCCAGAGTTGATACTCTGGTACCCAATAATGGTGTTAACCACCTGGGTTCATTGGGAGTTTGAGTCTTCTTGATGTCAAGCTCAGTGGTGTGATTAATTCAGGGTCATATTGACCCTCTCTAGCCTATCAAGACTTCTTTACCCTCTTCATCCACCTCTTATGCCCTGGCAATTCTGGATGGGTCTGAGATCTGTTGCTCAACAAACTCTAAACATAAAGCTGATGTCAGCTCTCTCAAGTCTTATGGAAGAGTCTGTTGCCCACCTTCCCAGAGTAGAGGAGCATCATTCATTTCTCTATCTCCCCCCATCAGTACTCCAATACAGTAGTGTCTAAAATTACTCAAGAATCCCTTGAAAGGACAAATCCACAAAGCTGGAGACTGAGTATCCTCAACACAATTCCTCAAAAATTTCTGATTATGCAAGCATATTTTGACAAAAGACAGGTAATACCAAGTTATCCATTTATTCTTTGTACCTGTGTGAAAGAATCAGGCAAGAAGGCAAATCATATGAGAAATATCCTCAGGCTTGCTACAATTGTAACAAGGGGGAAAAGAGATATTCAATATATTAGTTTTAGATACTGATGATTTATATATTTATATTTATTTAGTGTTATTTGAACATTATATTTGGTAACTGACTTAGAAATATTAGAACTTAAGAGACAAGGAACCAATTAATTGTCCCCTCCTTCTAATTCAGTAACAAGAGGAAGATAGTCCAGTAAGCAGCAGAACCACACAGTTACCTGCTACATTAGTCACCCATCCTAGAAGAATGCCTGGATCATTATACAACTAAGTATTTAGAAAAGGAGGTATCACCTAACAAAAATATCAAATTTTTAGGCATTGGCCTAGGGGCTAGGTAGAAAGAAAATAAACTTTGGAGGCTGAAAGAATAACAATCCATGTTATACAGTGGTGAAACATTTGGTTAAGTTGTCACTTGTAACACTTGGAAAGTATGTAACGTATTTTCTTGATAAACTTGCATTTCTAAAGGAAAAGCTTGGAAGAGAGAATTTTAATTACCATTGGTTATATTTGTCAACAAACAAGAAATAGATGAACTCATTTAACTTGGGGAAAGAGTTGGCTGGTTTACAAGAAAGAATGAAAGGGAACAGAGAGGATCCAGGAAGTCTAGGACTTGCAGGGCTGGGAAAGGAAATACTTCTAAACCCCAACTGGTAAAAGATAAAAATGAGAAGACTTTTGATCCAAAAAAAAAGGCTTATTAAAATTTAGCCTTACAGCAAGAACCAAATCAAAGGCATGGCTAAAACTGAAAACTTCTGAATGGTTTCTGTTATCAGAAAGCATAGATTTAGTTAAGGTTATGGCATCCACTACATCATTTAAAGAGGACAAAATGACTCAGTGAAAACAGACAAAGTCTATGATTCTCCCACCAAATCCTCATAGGTTCAAACTGTGCACTTAATTGAACTTAGCCCAGCCTTGAGAATTATTGTGGACGTCTACTGGCACATGCTGATGAATGAAATCAAACAGATGAGAACCCAATTAAATATGCAGTTTTAGTCCAAAGAAACCACAAGACTAGACCAAAATTTGATGATTATTTGAAATTTAAAATGATTCTTGGCCCGAAAGCACAAGCTGAGAAAGTTTCTTAATCTCTAAGGCAGATATATTCTCCAACTCTCTCCTGAACTATAGCCACAGAAGATAATGGAGAAAGGAGAAACTTCCCAAGGCCTAAGCCAAGGACCTTGGAAAACAGTGAACTTGGAAATCCTTCCCACAAAGCAAAATTGAGTCCTAATTAGATATATCTGGGACTTCCCTTGTGGTCCAGTGGTAAAGAATCCGCCTTCCAAAGCAGGGGATGCAGGTTCGATCCCTGGTCAGGGAACTAAGATCCCACATGCGGGGCAGCTAAGCCCGGGCGCCACAACTACTGAGCTCACACGTCTCAACTAGAGAACCTGCATACTGCAAACTACAGAGCCCACGAGCTCTGGAGCCCATGTGCCACAACTAGAGAAGAGAAAACCCACCACAACTAGGGAGAAGCCCATGCGCTGCAATGGAAGATCCCGCATGACTCAGTGAAGATCCCGCGTGCCACAACTAAGACCTGATGCAGCCAAAATAAATAAATAATAAATCTTAAAAAAAAAAAAAAGAAAGAAAAAGAAATATCCTCCACCCACAGCATAAAGGATCCTGACAACACCTTCCCAGGGTGATCTTAAAATTGACTTCCCATTCTTTCCCATCATTCCTTTATTCCACCAATGTATACTAGGTGTATGAGAAACTAATAACTTGTCATCTTAATTCACAGGTTTCCAGATAATGAAGGACCACACCTGGAACTGATGTAAAGAATTCTATTTATTACTTAGAGATGCTGGGCTTTGAGTCTGATGCACTGACTGGAAGTGACTTTTGGATTGTATCTCTCAAGAAAGGTGGACTGGGTTTTGGCAGCAGGAAAGAAAGCGGTAACCTGCATATCTGATGTCCAGAAAGGCAGATAATAGTGATTTTTGCTGACTATTTGCATCTTGCTTATTTCTCATCAAATGGCAGGATTGTACTTCCTGGACCTCTTGGAAATGGGTAAGGCTGCCTGACCAACTCCTGGCCAAGCATTTATTTGCTGGTGCTAAATGCTTCAGAATCCCCTCTTTCCCTTTGTCTTAGTAACCAGCAATGCTGAGGTGGTGGCTGATCTGACAGAGTCCCTGAGTTACTGTGAAAGGCAGAGCCTCTCTGCTGATCTAGGGTTGACATATTTATTTCTCTCTCAGGCATGCTGCCTGTTTAAACCATAAAGATATGGAAGATGTTTGATACTGAAACATGATCTAATCTATCTTGACTGGTAAAAGAACCAATCACCACAATTTTCTTCTCAGTACACTTTTACCAAAAAATATGAAATTATGGGTTCCTAATTTAAGTAAAGGAACTTAAATTTGTTTTTCCAAAGAAGTTTGCAGGATGTGAAATTGATAAGAAATTAATATCTAGTATGTACAATAAAGAGACAGGAACACCAAAGAAAAAAAGTTGTGCAAAGTATATACCCACAAGCTATTTACAGAAAATTCAAACGCTAGCAACTGTATAACAAGGTGCTCAGACTCATTAATAATCAAACGAATGTAAATTAAGACAAGATATTATTTACACCTATTAGCCTGGAAATAGAAAGTTGGAAAATTGTCAAGTATTGGCAAGAACGTGAGAATATGGGGATCCTCAAGAATGGATGATGGGAAAGTGACTAGTGAAGTCTTTCCAGATGACAACTGGTTACAACATAGTCAAATTAAAAATCATTAAAACTAGTTCTGGGTGTAAAAGGTACGAAACAGTGTAAGATAGATTGAGATGAACCATTTCTATAAATTAATATATGTATGCAGAGCAGTATACATTTTATAAGATGATGTTCAAAAATATAGACAGTAAATCGACTAGAATGTTTACCAATGACAGCAGAGGGTTTTGGGAATAAATAATGAGGATGAAGGGAAATAATAAAAGCTTTAATGATAATGAGGCACAACCTGATTACCACCACTATCCACACCAGAGATCTCCCCCTAAATAAGTAACTTTGTTACTTACCTCATCCCAACCAAAAGTGTGTTATGTAAAAGGAGCAAATAATTTTTTCAGTAGTTGTCATATGGCCAGTGATTGTAAGCCATAGAAAGATACCCTTGAGTACAAGTAAATGCCAATGACCATAGTTGAATAATTTTATAACCTTTAGACTAGTATACTGATACAATGTTTAACAATTAGTTCAGAAGCAGGGAGTAGGGGATGGATTTGTAGGGTTTTCTGATTTTGAGATGTAAATATTGCCATCACAGTTGATTTCAAACTATCAAGGATTTAATAAACAGATGGCAAAACTCCTGAAAATTTAACAAATTGGTCCTCACAAGCTGGTAGGAGCATGTTCTAAGCACTACCTTTGAGACTCCAGAATTAAAGCACAAGACCCACTGATTTAAATGTAAATCTTGCCAAGAATGGCACATAAAATAAACACTTAGAGGTTTTCTGTCCATAAACTTGTAGAAAGCAACACATTTCACCCACATTCAATCTTTAATATGAGCTAATGGAAACTTCTTCCATTTTGCAATTTGAAATGTTTAATTATTGTATAATCACAGGCCACAAAATTTAATGGGGTCTAGCCACAGCTAGACCTGAATCAAAAAGCCTAAAGCTTGGGTGGTGTATTTTGTTCCTACCTACAGGGAACAAAGTACAACAGTGGTATGTTCTTACCACTTGGACAAAAGACCTTAGCTCAGGTTAGGAATACAGAGTGTCTGGACCTACCGTCTCACAAAGGCTTTCTATTTCTCCCAAAACATTGATCTGTCACCTAACAAGCCTGCTTTCCCATTCAACAGCATGAGTATGCCAATCTGTTCCATTTCCAACATCGAGTTTTCTTCTTGTTCCTCTTGTTTGGCAGACTCTGGTCTTCAACCAAGGTAGGAAAAGTTCCACAGTTTCTTAGAATCCCAGTCTCCTCTACAATAACATGAGAATTAATTGAGAACAGTGCAGCCTCCACAGAGTTTTATGGATATTAGATTTGGAAGTGTCAGTCAGCTCTTGGCACATGGTACACACTGGCATGTCAGTTTCCTTTTCGTCTTTCTTCCCATGTCCTCACCCAGTTTTGTGGACTAAAAAAACAACAAAAAATGAGCAACATTAGTTTCTGACCTAGCTTTCTTCTTCACTAATACCCTGTTTCCTCCTCAAGGACATTTTTTGCACGCACCTTTGCAAAATCTGACATTTATCATATGAACTCTGTTCTGAAACTCCCATTTCATCAAATACATGATGGCCTCTCCAGTCACCACGAAATTGTTACAGAATCTACTTATCCAGATTTCACTGTCTAGGCTCAAGCAGCTGAAACTTACAATATTCCTCATGAAAGGTTAGGAACTTTAGATTTAGTTGAGGTTCTCAACAAGGGAGGTACTGTAGGCTAGGGTACATCTTGGAAATGTGGGAGCATTTTTGCTTTTCTGACGACTGGGGACAGAGACACGGAGGCTCAGGCATTTAGTAGTTAGGGGCAAAGAATGTTAGATATTCTAAACAGAAAGGACAATCCCACACATGGAGTATCTTCCTGAACACAGTTTTAATATCCCAGAGTGCCAAACCCACTATAAGTACAAACAATGATACTTCAGTAGATGAGATACTAAAAAGATTTTTCATATATTTATGCAAAAAGTCAACATAATTTAAGAGAAGGATGTTATAGAGAGAAAAGCTTAAATGGGATAGAGACTATTTTAAAACTATTGAATAGTTTACTATCTCTCTACTTTCTATCTACTCAATGCTACACAGCATTTTAAAATGCATATTAGTTAAAAAGGGTTTCAGGGTAGAAATGCAATTATTGCAAAAACGACAAGGGAGATTGCAAATATATGATAGCTTTGGGACTCCTTTTGCGACTTCATGCCAAATATAAAACTAGCAGAACACTATATTTCATTATAAAAATATTTTTAAAATTTCACATTCTTATCATCTTACATTATTTCTTTGTAGTACAGGGACAAACACTTACATTGGGAAACTAGCACTGGAATTATTTGGGGGTTGCCTGTTTTCAGCTCTTACTACAATATTGTCCCTTATGGCTCATCATATAACTTCTCTACAGCCTGTATTTTTATTGGAATAGAATTGTTTTACAATGTTGTGTTAGTTTCTGCTGTACAATGAAGTGAATCAGCTGTGTGTATACCTATATCCCCTCCCTCTTGGACCTTCCTCCCACCTCCCCCCCATCTCACCCATCTAGGTCATCACAGAGCACTGAGCTGAGCTCCCTGTGCTATATAGCAGGTTCCCACTAGCTATCCATTTTACACATGGTAGTGTATTTATATCAAACCTAATCTCCCAATTTGTCCCACCCTCTCCTTCCCTCCCGGTGTCTACATGTCTGTTCTCTATGTCTACATCACTATTCTTGCCCTGCAAATAGGTTCATCTGTACCATTTTTCTAGATTCCACATATATGCATTAATATATGATATTTGTTTTTCTCTTTCTGGTATACTTCGTTCCTTTTTATGGCTGAGTAATATTCCATAGTATATATGTACCACATCTTCTTTATCCATTCATCTGTCGTTGGACATTTATGTTGTTTCCATGTCCTGGCTATTGTAAATAGTGCTGCAATGAACATTGGAGTACATGTAGTCTCTTATTTATAGTTTCTTTCCAATCTATTCTATAGTCCCTATTGCTTATGGAAGAATATAGCCTCCCAGGCTGTTTTAGCTGAGACTGAACATATGTTCCAACATGTAATGGGATTTCAAAATGGCAGGAGACATGATACTTTGTCACTAACACTCTATGTCACAATATATGAAATTTTAACACCATACTTGTAATACTGAGTTCATTTGCAAGAATCATATCTCACCATTGCTTTCACTTCAATGGTCTGTAATTTTTAAAAATTAAAAAAAAAACAGTCTGTAATCTATCTTGGCATATTAGTCCTACTTCAACTGGGGTTGTTCCTCCTCATTACATGTAAATAAGTTCTCTTTCAATTATGCACAAGAGTAATACTAGATTTTATTCTAGTGTCCACTCATACCAATGCTTCAATTTCCCTGTGTGTCTTGTATGGAGTGACTCCTGATCTTCTCACTTATTCAGGAAGAAAGTACTCATACCTGACTACTTCATTGTCTTTTAATATATTTATGACTGAACATTTACATGCTTGAATTTTTAATTTTTAAAATTTCTCCTGTATTTAACAATCAATTATATTGATTTTTAAAAACTATGCAGTTAGGTTATATTACTGATTCATTTCATTTTGGCATAGAAAAGAACGCATTACAAACATTTGTTGTAAGGGTGCACTGGGTCTGATAGGGCTGAGAATCATGGATTCCAGGGAATGTTTACAAATATGGGCTCTCCAGGGTCTTGAAGAAAATTTCTTAGCAGTGAGGCCAATCCTTATTCTGTAAAGAGGAGGCAAAGTCTATGGTTATCAGTGTCTTTGAAGAGTATCATTTCCTTTAATTAATTCTTCTGCATTCATTAAAAAGAATGAAATAATACCATTTGCAGCAACATGAATGGACCTGGAGATTATCATACTAAGTAAGGTAAATCAGACAGAGAAAGACAAACATCATATGATATCACTTATATGCAGAATCTTAAAAAAATGATACAAACGAACTTATTTACAAAGCAGAAACAGACTCACAGATTTAGAAATGAATTCATGGTTACCGGGGGGGAAGGGTGCGGGGGTGGGATAGATTGGGAGTTTGGGATTGACATGTACACACTGCTATATTTAAAACAGATAACCAACAAGGACCTAATGTATAGCACAGGGAACTCTGCTCAATACTCTGTAATAACCTAAATGGGAAAAGAATTTGAAAAAGAATAGATAAATAGATACATGTATAACTGAATCACTCTTCTTCACACCTGAAACTAACACAACAATGTTAATCAACTATACTCCAATTTAAAGAGAAAAAAAAGACATAGAAAAGAAATTCTTCTGCATTGCAAAATAATCTGTTTCCAGTATATATTTAAGAATAAAAATGTAATTTACACTATCCATCTATTATAATGGATAATTTTTTTTTTAACTAAGAATCCTAATTTCTGGTGAGGATGCAGAGCAACAAGAACACTCATTCATTGCTGATGGGAATGCAAAAAGTTACAATCACTTTAGAAAACAGTTTAAAAGCTTATTACAAAGCTAAACATAGACTTACCATACAATCCAGCAAGTATACTTCTAGATATTTACTCAACTAATATGAAAATGTATGTTCACACAAAAATCTGCACATGAATGTTTATTACAAATTTATTCACAATCACAGAAAACTAAAAACAACCAAGATATTCCTAAATAAGTGAATGGATAAACAAGCTGTGGTACAAATGGAATATTAGTCAGCTATTAAAAAAGAAGCAAGCTATCAAACCAGGAAAGAACATGGATTAATTTTAAATGCATAATACAAAGTGAGAGAAGCCAGTCTGAAAAGGCAGTATACTGTACAATTATGTGACATTCTGGAAAAGTATAACTGTAGAGACTGTAAAAAGATCAGTGTTTTCCAAGAAGGAGGGGTAAGAGGGAGGTTGAATAGGTGAAGCACGGGAGATATTTTTAAAGCATACATTCTGTATGATAACATAATTGTGGATACATTAAATTATGTATTTGTCAAAACCCACAGAATTTCATAGCACAAAGAGTAAAGCTTAATACATGCAAATTTTAAAAAATCATTCAGAAGGTCAGGGGATTCTAGGATGGAATGCAAACTGTGACAAAACAATCTAATTGTACTACAAATGTATGAAACAACTTTACTGAAAAAGTGGAAAGCAGGGGAAAGGTGTTGAGCAAAGTAACTCTGGAAATGAGTGGAGTCTCTAACACTAAGGCAAAAGAAACTGTACATAAGCACTGTACTCTCATTGATAAAGTTGTTCCCACTGGGGTACAGATTAACAATTCTGACACCACTATATATGTATATTGGAGCTGAGCAATTATGTAAATAGATGGCAGATGATAGGAGTCAGTTTTCTCACTGTTGGGAATTTACAGATAAGCAAGGGAAGGAAGCTAGAATGATCCATATGGTAATAGATTAGAGTTCAAGACATCAATATAAACTCAAGTTTAGCTTAATTATAGATATAGATGGTTACATATAAAAATATTTCTAGATATGTACATGCAAGTTTCAGTGTATGAGTTAGCATAACACATATTTCTTTGATCTGTAGGCTAAAATAGTTGATTCTAGGACTGAGGCAGAAAATCAGCCTGAACTTAAGAATAAAAGATGAAACTTTTAGAAAAAAATATATAAGAGAATATCTTTAGTAACCAGAGCTGGGCAAAAGTTCTGAGATTTGACACTAAAAGTATGATCCATAATCATACTTATAAACTTGACATCATCAAAAATTTAAACTTTTACTTTGTGAAAGACCTATTAGGAGAATGAAAAGGAAAACTAGAGATTGAGAGAAAATATTTGTAAGCCACGTATCTGGTAAAGAACTAGTATCTAAAGTATATGAAGCACTTCCAAAGCTCAAAAGTAAAAAAACAAAGAATCCAAAAGAAAATAGACAAAAGGCATGAGGAGACATTGTACCTAAGAAGATATTTAGATAGCAAATAAGCACACGAAAAGATGTTCAGCATCACTAGACATTAGGGAAATGCAAATTAAAACTACAATGAGATAATCACTACACAACTATCACAAAAAATTTTAATTAAAAATTAAATAAAAATGATAACAATTGTAAATGATAATCAAAATGTTTTAAAAATAATGACAACCCCAAACACTAGTGAGGATGTGGAGAAACTGAATCACTCATACGTTGCTGAGGGGAATGCAAAATAGCACAGCCAGTCCAGAAAACATCATGGCAATTTCTTTAAAAACTAAACATGCAACTACCATACAACTCAACAACTGCATCCCTGGGCATTTATCCCAGAGAAGTGAAAACTTATGTTCATACAAAAACCTGTAATATTCATAGCAGTTTCATTTGTAATAGTCAAAAATTGGAAACAACACAGCTACCCTTCAATGGGCAAATGGTTAAACAAACTGCAGTACATCTATGCCATAGAAAACTACTCAGAAAAAAAAAAAAAAAGTACCAACTATACATATTTGTTGAACCATACAACAAGGATGAATCTCCAGAGAATTATGCTGAGTTTAAAAACCCAGTTCCAAAAGGCTACATATTGTTTGATTCTATTTATGTAACATTCTTTAAATGACAACTTATGTAAACAAAGAACAGTTTTGCAGATGCTAGTGGTTAAGTGAGGTGTGAGGGAGGTGGATATGGCTACAAAAGTTCAACATGAGAGACCCCTGTGGTGATGTATCTTGACTATGTCAATGTCAATATCCTGATGCTATTGCACATAGTTTTGCAAGACGATACCATTGGAGTATACTAGGTAAAGGGACAAAGGATCTCTGGATTATTTCTTATGATTGCATGTGAATCTACAATTATCTTAAAATTAAAAGTTTAATTCAATTAAAAAATCTAATTGAGAATCAGGGTAATGGAGAAGATTTATTGTATATCCAAATAATTCTGTTAGAGCCTGCTATATTATCCAAGTACTCTGGAAGAAGCATGGTAATGTTCACTTTGTAGTGGAAAGACTATGGGCTTTGTCATTAGAGACTTGGATGAGATATAGCTTACCACATATCAGCTGTGTGCCCTTGGACAGTCTGACCTTCAGTATCCTAATCTATAAAACAAACACTAGATTCCTTTTGAGGCTTAAGCAAGGTAGTGTCTAAATTAGATACATAAAATACTGTATACTTAAAACCCTTGGCACTGTGTCTAACCACACAGTAAGTACTCAATTACTAGCTATCATGAAGAAGAATCAATCAGAACAATTGTTTAGCAAGCAACTGTTTCCCTGTCCCTGTATTAAACGTGACAAAGGATTATTAGATTATAAAACAACATGTAAGAGACATAGAATCCCAACTAAGCAAACATATGTTAACAGAGTATATATATGATTTTTAAAAAATTGTCTAATAAATTTTCCTTATTTTTAAAGAGTGTATGATTACAGAGAGACTGGAAAAATTTAAAAAGAAACACAGATAATGCAATCATCATTATGGAATAACATGACTAACCTTATTTTTATATGCATATATTTTTAGAACACTGATATTATGCTGCTTATATACAATTTTCAAATCTACTTTTTGATTGCATGTGTATTTTTCCATGTCATCAAATATCTTAAAACATCTTTTTCAATGTTGCCTAAATTAGAGCCTATATATACAATGGAATATTAACTATGTACCAAAGGACATGTTAGTTGATTCCAATTTTTTTCTACTGTAAAAACGAACAGAAAAATTCTAGTTACATAAAACTTTGTCTAAGTTGACTATTGATAAAGGAATGCTTCCTATAGAGGGGATATTAAGAAAAAGAATATACAGGTACCACCCCCTTTTTGAAAGTTTGCTTTATGCCACTTCATTTTTACAAATTACCTACATTAGTACCTGTTTTCGCTAATGGAAGGAAATCCAAAGAGGATTTTGGGTTTTACCAAAAAAAGGCAAAAAGCAAAAATTACATTCAGCATTTGTTTTGCAGTGGGCTGTTATAAAGGCAGTATGTGCCTCAAGCAGTGAGAGTGGCCCCGCCAAACTCCTTCCCCAGGAACTACACTCAGCATCTCAGCATCAAGCTGCCATAGCTTTGAACTGTTTCTGTGAGCATCTGTGCTTTATCTTGATTTACTTTGTGCATCCGTTAGCAAAATGTGTCCTAAGATAATTGCTTCTTTGCTTTCCACCATTTTGGCTTATGAAAAGTTTAATAGGAATGCTCTACTTTCAGGTAGTGGGGGAAATTTGTACTCTAAAATTCTTGATTTGCATGACAAATCCTTCTGAAAGGAATGAAGCAGGATTTTTAAGAAGATGCTTTTTTGGAAATATTTGTTCCACTTGAATTAGTTTCACTCTGATCAACGTATATTATGTTTTTTAAAGTAGAAGTAATAGAAACTTTGGAAGAAAGTGAAAACACCTCAGAATCTATCACAATCAAAGAAAAGAATGTCAAGTACATTGTGAAAAGTATGCCAGATATTGGGAAGGTTTATTTCAAAGCAGTTAGAGCATTCAAATGCCAGACAGTCTATTATTGTGAAAGACAGTTCAGGCTTGCAAAAGAGGCTCAAACTAAACTCTGGAATCATTTAGGAAGTGACAGAGGAAAGAAAAAAGAGAAACATATACATAAATTCAACAACCCAAATTAAAGTTTCAGGGAACAGGCATATAATCAAAAAACAAAAAAGGACTGCATCAGGAAGTTGAAATTAAGTTTTCAAAAGGAAAAGCAATGAAGACAGGATAGACCCCACTACTTGAAGAATAGGATTAAAAAATCATCCATGGGCTTCCCTGGTGGCGCAGTGGTTGAGAGTCCGCCTGCCGATGCAGGAGACACGGGTTCGTGCCCCAGTCCGGGATGATCCCACATGCCGCGGAGCGGCTGGGCCCGTGAGCCATGGCCGCTGGGCCTGCGCGTCTGGAGCCTGTGATCCGCAACGGGAGAGGACACAACAGTGAGCGGCCTGCGTACAGCAAGAAAAAAAAAAAAAATCACAGTGACAAGAGGCAGAACTGCTTAATTTTGGTTGTGTTTCTTCTTTATAAAGGAGAAAAAAATCTTTATTGTATGGTAGAACAATATTGATAGAAAATTGAAGCCCAAGATGGATACAGCAAAGTGATAACTGAGGGAGGAAACTTCACAATGCAAAATGTCACAGGGTAGTGTAGTTGATCCAACAAGCAGTATTTCATGAAAAGGAAGGGAGTTCTGTATTTTTATCCATAGCAACATGATGCAAGATAGAAGCAGTAATGTTACTTTCCCGAGAGGATGATATAGCTACTAGCTGCATTTCAGATTCGACTGTAGAGATTTTAAACATGTACATGTACAGGCGCCTTTCAAATGCAGTAAATCAAAACATGCTTATTGGTTGGGGATGGGCATCTGCATAGCAGCAGCATAACTGCTGCTCAGTGAACTAGTTTTTAGCAGATTAGGGTCGCCAACCCTATATATTTAAGAAGACTCTCAACAAATATTACTTTTATAATCTAAAATGTTAATCCTTAATTACCTTGACTTTATAGCCAGAAACTGCCAATGACAAATTGGTTTTATAAAATGCATGTCTTATTGATGTATACTGAAAGATTATCTTAAGACTCAGATAAGCTCAATTAATTTCTCAGACTAAAAGAATCTCGTCTCTAGTTTGTAGCCTTAATTAATGTCAAACATAGGTGCCCTACTTCCCCTCTCTGCACGACGCTTAGAATTGATCTCTAATCAGGATATAACTACCCAAACAGATCTTTCTGGATTCATGGTATTTTTCATTATTATTTTAAGCTTTCAACCCAGTAGTTTATGCTAAAACAAATTAAAAGAACTACCCCCCATTTCTACATACATATTCTCTCTTTGATCAGAAGTGAGACAGACAGACCATGGAGAAAGCAGTCTACTTTTTTCTATGCTAGTCTGACTACAAAAACAAAGGGAATATAAGAAAGATAAAGGTGTAATCCTACCAATCTTTAAGAAAGACAGGCCCAAGTCCAAAAATTAGATTCAGTACAACTCAGGGTAAACCTATTGCTTTATCAAATCCATAATGAAAAGCATGGACTGGTAGGAAAACTGTTTTTCTAATTTCAATGGATGTTTGTTTTCTCTTTAAAATTGTGTAGATTTCTTAAGTTACCAGGCTACGCAAATTGTCACAGGCAAAATCAAATTTATAAATAAATGATATCTATTGCTACACAAGACTAATATAAGAATTTTATATTTAGCAATAGGTCAAAGCTAAGTTTCCAATAAGGATTTCATTAGTGCTAGAGCTTTGTACTGAGTTTTGCTAGTCCCTAAGCCAATTTATTTTAAATGGCGGATTTTCTTATCTTCCCAACTCATTTTAGTTTGGAAAAACTGCCTTCACTCTGATACCTCTGAGTTATCCAAACAATATCACAAATTAGCTAGCTCTTCATGTATAAATCACATAGAGATTAAACAAACTCAGGGGTAATTTGACACTCAGCCATAATATGTATTTTGGTTGGTCTCATTTATTTCCCTCTTGCTTCTTCTGTTATTTTGCATTTCAACCACTGTGCAGAGAGAGACTAAATACTTTAATCCATTTTATTATCTAACATTTGTCATTTACTTTTTGGTAATATTTTTAAAGGGAGATATAAGATACATGTCCTTCAGGACAAAGTCCTGTCATTCTTCCCAGTTCTTTTATAGTTTTCTTACTGTGGTAAACATTGCACTTGAATACACTGAGAAGGTCCTTAAGAAGTCATTAGTTACCTATTAAGGCCATTTAATTACCTTTGGATGAGAACTCTGTTCCCTAATTCCCAGTTTAGAAAGGCCATTTCAGGAAGCAAATTAGGATTTTATTATTTTCGAATTAAATATAAGACTATAGCTGAAATGTCTATCAACCACCTCAGAAAAAGGAAGAATCTTGAAATAGTTCCCTGTAGTTTGTTTATTTGGATAATTCCTGGTTTTTATCAACCTGGATTTAATTCAGATGAGGGAGAAAAGAAAACGCTTAACTCTGACTACCCTGAGATCATCATGTTGTAAGAAAGCCAAGCCACGTGGAGAGGCCATGTGTAGGAACTCTTGTTGGATGTCCTAATCCTCACACCATCCCAGCCGAGGTGCCTGTCATGAGTGAATTAGCCTTCGGAGGAATCCAGTCCTCAACCATGGAGTCACCCTAGCCTTCCAGTCTTCCTACCTGAGGCCTCAAACATTACAGAGCAGGGGCTTCCCTGGTGGCGCAGTGGTTGAGAATCCGCCTGCCGATGCAGGAGACACGGGTTCGTGCCCTGGTCCGGGAGGATCCCACATGCCGCGGAGCGACTGAGCCCGTGAGCCGTGGCCGCTGAGCCTGTGCGTCCGGAGCCTGTGCTCCGCAACGGGAGAGGCCACGGCAGTGAGAGGCCCGCATACCGCAAAAAAAAAAAAAAAAAAAAAAAAAAAAAAAAAAAAAAAAAAAAACATTACAGAGCAAAGACATGCTTGTTATGCTCTGTTTGAGTTCCTGGACCAATCTACTATCAAAAGAAAATTCAGAGAGCATTACTTGATATAAATATTTTATTGAGCAAGAGACAGGGAGACTTTTTTTTGCAACAGGGAGACTTCAAAACCAAAAGTAACATGAAGCTCAGGTCTCAGCAGTTACACCTCAATTTACAAAGAATGAATGAAAGAGTTCAGTTGACCCTTGAACCACCCTAGGGTTAGGAACACCAACCTCCAGCACAGTTCAGCATCCTTGGATTCAACCAACTGCAGATCATGTAGTACTATAGGATTTACTACTGAAAAAATACACATATAAGTGGACCCAAACAGTTCAAACCCATGTTATTCAAGGGTCAACTGTAGATTGTTTTCTATTGTGACTGTTTACTAGAAACTTACATTCCTTTTAAGGTAAGAGCACTGTGTAAGTTTACTAATTTGTAGCTATTGGCTAGGAAGCTGTAAGGTCATGCTGACATGAAGAAAGCTTAAGTTTTGTTTAAGGTCAGAGTCAGCATTTCAAGGAAATCAGCACAGCTTATTTTGGTTATGTGACTATGAGTGTTTGATTTAGGGGTATATTCAAATATGGCCTCCATTTTGGTTTTTCTTTAACACTACAAATATAATAGAATGGTGTCTTGAGCTGCAAAATTTTGGTGTATGTTTTTATTCAAAAATAGTAACTAGACTACTGATTAAGCTGTGGGGGTCAGGAGAAAGAGCAGAATTGACCAGAAGCTCCAACAGCTGTGCCTGAAAAACCACTACGCGTTTGGGCAGAGGCAACACACCCAAGGGCTGCTTCCAGGCAATGACTGAGTTCTGTTGCAGACATGGGCCTCCTTGGATGGGCGATTTTGACTGGACTTCCTTGACGGCCTTGCTGAGCTTTCCTTAGACTGTAATGGCATGCTTCCACTCAACCTTCCTTCCATCTCTTCCGCATTCACATTCAGACTTGCCCATGGTCTGACTGCTCTTCCAGCCTTTTCCATCTCCCTCATCATTTTTTCTCATACAGGCATTTTCTCTAATAAAATCTTTTTACATTTAACCCAGTCTTGTTGTCTGATTTCAGAGGACCCAGACAAACACCAGTAGTACCAGAAGTGGTCCAAAAAAACACACAGTAAGATGGGGGTTTGGTACTGGCTTAACCACCACAGGCAGACAGAGGACATTATCCTCCTTGGTAGGTGGATCACACACTTTCTGGCAAAAGACAGTGGCTAAATTGCTAGATTTTAGTGACCTCTCACCAGTGCATACTTGATGGCCTTGGTGAATGCTCTCTGGAAAATGTTCCAATGGAGGTGAAGGCTGCGACAGGTAGGGATGATACTGGCATTTGAAAAAAACTGGGGGGAACAATGTTTACAAAGATAGAGGAGTTGGCTGGCTACTGCTAAGTTGCAGCGACACTTTACAGAGGGATAATGAGAGATGAGGGCTGTAAACATCACTCAGAAACTAAATAGAAGAGCCAGAAAGCCTTGGTGGTAGCTTACTAAGAGGCCTGTCTCTTGCTAGAAGGGTAGACACAGTTAAGCAGCAGGCTGAAGATTTGATTATTAAAGTTCCAGAGCTCCAGAAACGTTTTAATTCTCAGCCAAGGCAGGTCAGTTGTGTGAAGGTCAGGGCCCTGGTGGGGAAAACCCAGAACCTGGATAGGGACATCTGAGTGGATGTCCTGAGGATGTTGATTCTGCAACCTTCCAGACCCTCTGGGACTGCAGAGGTAGCATAACCCTCCCCAGTAAGAACAAGCCCAGCAGGGCAAAAATTTCACCCTGACAAGGCAGTAGGTGATATACACACAGGCTACCCCTACTATCTCTCCTGGCTGCCAGGCCAATAAACAGGGTTAAATTACAGCTTAACCCAGCTGAAGGTGGGCTGGGCCTTATAAGGAAGGAAAGAGACTATACACCTAAAGAATTATATGAATGACCTGGGATATACTAGCAGGGGCCAGGAAATTATTGCTGGAAGTGGATTTTGCAATGCTTGATCAAAGGGGACAGAATGTACATCTGAATAAGCCAGAATTCATGGACTTAGAGACACTTTATCAAGACCCAGGATTTAATACCCTAGCAAGGACCCCAGAGAGTAGGTCAACTAGCAGCTGGGGTAGCTCCTAAAAGCCCGGCTAATTCTCAAAGAGGTTACCCTAACAGAAGGCAAGTGCAGGAATTAAGTAGTTGAGGAAAGAGGGCATGTGGTATGGATATGTGAGGCCAAAAGACCCACCAGAAGATTGAGTTCTGTAGGAGGGCACAAAGAGCACACCATTTACCAACACCATCAGGAATGCACTGGTGAGAAGGGCACCAGCACCACTATGAAATTCTGTGATGGCTTTCCTCTACAAGCCAGGGATGTTGATACTAGAGGCCGTTGCATAGCTAGGCTGGTTACCCTCCATGGAGATGAAGGGGCTTTAAGTAATAGAGGACAGATGGCAGCACTTGTCTGTCAGGAGCCAGGAGGCTGTAATTATCATAATGACTGGCAAGGCCAGAGGGCAGCCAAGGCTGCTTGACCTGCAGAGAGTTGTAAAAATGGTTAACAGAGCACGGCGTCTCTATAGGACATATGGGCAGCTAACAAGGGTGTTGCTTAATAGTACAACCAAATAAAGAACAGAGGAGCAGGATGCTGAAAGTGACTGACCAACAAAGTCACAATCGCTTATTCAGTTCCCAGACCAAATGTTCACATCTGTAACCCTCTGACTAAAGAAGGGGCTGGGGGTCCAGGAGGAAGGATTCTGTTACACCATGGCAAGCATGTACCATGACAACAGAATGCCTGTACGTGTGATTCAAGTTGATACAATTGGCGGGTGGAGTAATCTCCACATTGTCTCTGGCCTCTGGAGTGAGAGCTGTCATAGTGGGGGCAGTCATATGGAAACCTCTGAAACTGCCTCCCAAAATAATAAAAAAAAAACATTATCATAGCCCATGGAGGGGTGTGGCAAAGATGAGTACCAGCATTAAATAAATATCGGAAGGATGCAGGAATGGTGGATTCTATCATATCTCAATTTAATTTGATAACCTGGCCCCTCCAAAAAGCCAGATAGCTCTTGCAGAATGACTGTAGACTGTCACAACGTCAACCAAGATGTATCCTAGATTGTAGCTATTGTACCAGGCATGGTATGCTTGATAGAGCAAATTAATATGGCATCAGGTACACATACACAGCCATTAATCTAGTGAATGTATTCTACTCAATCCCAGTCAGGAAAGAGAACCAGAAAGTTTGCATTCGCATGGATGGACAACAATATTTATTTAAAATTTTCCCTCAGGGCTATGTTAACTCTCCTGTCCTTTGTCATAGTCCAAAGAGATCTAGACCTTCAGGACATGCCACAGAACATCACACCTATCCATTATATCCATGATATAATACTGTTTGAGCAGGAACAACAGGTGGTTGGTAGGCTGGAGGCCATGGTAAAATGCATGCACTCTAGAGGGTGAGAGTTCAGAGATTCAGGTGCCAGTCCCTTCAGTGAAGTTTTAAGAATCCAGTGATCATAGGTATGCTGGGACGTGCTCTAAAGTAGAAGACAAATCACTGTATCTTGCATTCCCTACACAAAGAAGGAAGCAATACACATGGAAGGTCTCTTCAGCTTCTGGAGGAAACTTAGGAATATTCACCCTGCCCATATACAGGGTGATACAAAAGGCTGCCAGCTTTGACTGAGGTCCTTGGACTGCACGGCACTGAGGAGTGAACACCTCCATATACACTTTCTTCCCTTTATTCTTCACTTGGGTCTCTCTTGCGCCAAGATCTGACTGTTAACCCAGCCTTTGCCAGCTCCCTTCCCATTTTCCATCCCAGGTATATAGCTTAATAAATGAGATTGCATGTCTAATCACATTTTGGCCTCTGATTCTTGGGAGACTCAAACTAACACAAGTGCTTTAGAGAAAAGTCACCTAAAGAATAAGAAATCACAGCCATCTTTAAAAAGAGGCTCTAGAGGGAAGAAAAGGGAGGAACCAAATTTACTGAGTGAAGAGAGGATGGTCACATGGGGTAGGAAACAATGAGAGTATGTGTAGCCATTCTCATCATTCCACCATCTCAGTCTCAACTGAAAAGAAACCAGAACCATCACCTGGTGTGAGGAAGAGTTAATCAGAGCATGACTTTGGTGGTGTTGACTACAAAGCCAGACAAAGGCAGAAGAGATATAGGATCCAATCAGCCATTGTTAAAACATCATTAAGATTGGTGGCTCAGTCAGACAAGAAATAGATATTTCAACCGTGTAGCTAAGGATTAGTGAAGGAAGATAGTTACTACCATGTAGAGTTGCAATCTCAAATGAGAGGGAAGTAATTTAACTAACTTTAATTTAGTAATTTAAGGGTTGAACTGGAACCTATTTGGAATAAACCTAGTATGAAAACTATGGGCTTAATATTTTCCTTATTGTGGTGACTCTAAAAAGGCTCAAAATATGTCTCATTTTAGGAAGAACCATCTTGGCCATATGCAGCCACTGGGTCTTGAGTTCTAGTCATATCTCAAGTCTGTAGGGGATCAGAATATGACACACAAAAATATGCCACTTCAGCATAAGGATTATTTTGAGCTGAAGACATTTGAGAAATAGCAGATACCAAAAAAATAAATGCGCTCTGCCCTCCCCCACATTTGCCTAAAACAAACTTAGACTCATAAATCACTGGAGACTCTTACCAGCCCAGAGACAGCGCTAAGAGGAATCTACATAACATGCTTTACCAAAACAACCCTTATCTTCCATTGGTTCTCCCATATATTTACCTTGGAAGCTTAAAACCCTTTTCCTTTGTCTTGTCTCTTCTCTACACATTTACTATTCTTTGTTAAAATGCTACATAAGCCCAAGTTCTAACCACCCGTATGAGTTACTCATCACTGAGTTTCTGTCCTGCATGTGAGCTCACTGCACATGTTAATAAACTGTTTATTTATTAATAAACTGTTATTCTCTCGTTAATCTGTCTTTTCAGTCTAATTCACAGGGCCTCAGCCAAAGAATCTAGAAGGGCAGAGGAAAAAGTTTTCAACTTTAGCTTATTGGACACTTTATCTTAGTCATGATTTATTAACCTGGTAACTGCAACTCATTTGAGATAATAAAACAATTCCCTTAGTAGAGGCAGATACCCTGGGAAATTAGTAAAATTTATGTTTCAAGGAGCATTGCCCCTTGTATTACCTCTTCTAAGATCCTGAGGCTCATTTTGAATTCAAAATTTTATATTTCTTTACATTAGAAAGGATTCCCACCCACGAACTGCATAAGCTTCAAGCCCCACAAAGCTGGGATATGCCCCTAGAGGCTTCTATAACAGGCTAAAAAATGCAGACATTGTCCCAAATGGAAGATCATGTACGGATGTCAGGCAGGACAGTGATGTGTCCATATTTGCATTTTAGCAAGATTACTCTGGGAACAATGTAGACAAAGTGTGAAAGAGGACTAGGTCTGCTGGGAAAACAGAAGGAAGCTGTCATTGTATTTCAAGCAAGAATAAAGACCTTTTTTCTTTTTATTTTGTGAAAGGACTTCATGTTCCTTTTGAAAGAGCAAGATCCTCTGGGGCATTTCTAATTTTACATATAAAAGCTCTGGCTTCCCATTTCAGAAGTATTATTCTTCCTCAAAGAAGCTGAGGAGATTCAAACCTTTTGCAGTATAACAATCTTTCCTTGCCTTCAGAAAGTAAAATATGGAGTTTCTATACTCAACAGTGTTAACTTACTAGCATAAGTAAGTAACATAACAGCAACAGTTTGTTTTAAAATTACCTGTCAGTTTAAAAATTGAAAATATAACAGATTTTCAGAGAACTTTTTAACCCAATAAGATATTCAAATAGAGTATATGCTATATCCCTGGATGATAAATTTAATATTACAAAAAATATCCTAAGAGTACATATTTTAACATTGAATAAATTTTAGAGTTCATCTGGAAGAAGAATATATCATAGTCAAGAAGGCTGAGAGAATTAGAGGTGGGTTGTTCTACTTGAGAGAAAATCTTATTTTAAAGCCACAAAAACAAAAACAGTTTTTCTTCACAGGTACGAGAATAAGCAAGAAGTCTGTTCAAAGTTTGAAGTCGGAAAATGGACCAAGTATAAATCTTTCACATTAATAGGGTAAGAATGGGCTGGTAGATGGCTAGCCATTTTTTTCACAGCTCTTTGGGAAACCAGCAACTCCTGCTCTATGTGGGAGCTGTGGGGAAGGTCTCCCCTTCCTCCTGAGGGCTTAGACAATCACACAGTCTATGTACCATAACAATTGTCTACTCTTTCCCAGAAGGTTACTGTGACAAATCCATACTCTGCCTTGGGGTACTACAGAGAAGGAAGAAAAGTTTTATTCAGAGTTTATGAGTATTCCTCTGAACTCAGTAGCTACAATTTTTTGAAATGTATATTGGGCATGTAGATCAAGCACAAAGACATACTGAAAATAAGTTGTTAGAAAGTCAAAAACATTTTTAGTTTATGCTCTTGATTCAGGACTACATTGGGGTGAGTTCTTTGGAATGCACTTAAACCCTTTCCAATTTGAATTCTTAGTGAATGGGACATAGGTGCATGTTCTTCTCCAGATTCTGGAAATACCTAACTCTAAATGGCAGACCCCTTGCTAAAGTTTCTAGGTAAAGCGAGTCAGCTCATACACCCCTGCACCCTTAAGCAAAAGGCACAAGGGCATTGTCCCCCATACTAGACACAAAGGAGAGGACCCATCACCTTTGTTCTGAAGTCTGGCTCTCCAAGCAAGAGATCTACCTCAATCATATAAATTCTCCTACGAATTTCCCCTAAAACTTCGCAACCCTTCAGAGCATAGGAGAAAAATAGGACTCCAGAGAGAGAAAGTATCACAGGCCATGGGGGTACAGAGGAGGCACAACCAACTGTCTTGTGGAGGGGTACGAGAAAACAAGAGCCTTCTTCCAAAATACACTCTACTCTTCTATATCCTAGGTTGCACTTGCCAATTTACACATGTATGCCATGCTAGAGTATGAGCTATTTGAGCACAGAGAGCAGGCTCATAAGTCTTTGTATCACCATGCCCGAGCATAGTGCCTAACACATTATATGTACTCAAATATTTGTTGAGAAAAAAATTTAGAAAATACTCTGTGGCTGTCAAAAGCAAAATACTGATCTCTGGATCTATTAGTTTCGGCTTTCACCTTCACACCTTCAGAAAGAAAGAAAAAAATTCTCTCGTCAAAATCTCACTAGATGCAAAGGCAGAATGGATTACTTGTTCTATTCATGAAGCAAAATATGTAGGTATGGAGTAGGAAATCATCTCCACTAAATAGCTAGGAATAAAAATAAGGTGTTTGGATTTAATGTTTGATTACCATGTAATGGTTTGAGCAATGGGTTCCAAAACCTCAAGACAAGGTGCCAATAACCATTTGAAAAACAGGCCATCAGAAAGCCTGGTGTACTGTGTATTGCAACGCAGAGTGTGGCATCTAGCAGATTTTGCTTTTATTAGGTTCTAGGGACCCCCATTTAGAAAGATTTTATGACATTTATTATTTACTCTCCATCTTGAATTTAATTTTTCCTTGAGGGAAAAAATGCTGTCCCATAAATGAACAGAATCTTCTCAATCTAGACCTTAAAGAATAAACCTATTTCTATTTAACCTTTAAAACTCTGAAAAATCAGATCAATCTTTCTTGTTAGTACCCAATATGTGTCAAATTAAGTGTTACTAACATATATGATAGAACTCTTTATCAAGAAACTAGAATGAGTGTTTCAATATTTGCAGTTACCTATTTTGCCATCTGACAGTATATACTACAGCTGATCAATCTTTAGCAGATTCTTCTAAAAAAGAAAGCTTAAGACTGTCTTCACTACTTCAGAACCACATAAGAAATTCAGAAGTGTTGCATTTTAATGTCAACTGTTGTAGTGAAAGTTGCCAGTACCTGTCCAGATCGTTTTCACCAGGCTGATATATGCATTCCCCAGTTGCTATGAATATTTGGGGCTCAGTATTCACAGCTGCATCCTTTTCCAGAAAATTACCCTTGACAATAGAGGCCACCTCACCCAGAGGTGTCTGGGACAGCCCACAGCCAATGACCCAGGGAGACAAGGGTATGAAGACCAGACATTTTGCCCCACGGTGGGGCATCTTATGGTGCCATTCATGCCCCAGAGAACATATCATGGTGCCCATTACTATGTTCTGTTGAATCTCCTTCCGAATATCTATCATTTTCTCACCATTCTAATTGTTTCTCATCCCAGTTCAGGAGCATCTCTCACCTGACTATTTGAATTGCCTTCTGAATCAATGTTCATCTTCCCATAGTCCCTTCTCTACAATATTGTCAGAACACTCTAAGATGCAAATTTAATCATCTTCCACTTCCCCTCCCACAACACACATGCCTCTACTTGAAATCCTTCGATAACCATCTCCATCACCTACACAGAGGCAGTAAATGGAACTCAGTTCACCCATGCACTTTGTTTCTCCTCCAAGAAAATGAGACCATGGAGCAAAGAAAAGCCTTGATGTACATATAATACAATGCAACTTGATGGCATTTATCTACCTTGAGAGCCAAAGTTGGCTGAAACAGTTAACTATAATCTTGGAGGCGTTAGAAGATTTCCACTTAGTAGAGAAGAACTAAAAGATGAAGTAAATCCAGGGGAATGGGTTACAAAACCACTCACTTCCCTTTCTAAGTTAGGGAGTTTATTACAGAAAGTTAGGACTGAGTGTGTCCTACTGGTGTTTTGGGCAATAACCTCCTGGACCTCCGGCCCAGGAATCTCTTGGTACATTGGATGGGAAATTTCACAGGTTAAGGTTGGGATGATGATTAGTTCTTAAGTGGGTAACTAATGATGAAAGTCAAACCTACAGTAGTGTAATTATGTTAAAGAATAATGTGTGCCTATTTGATACTTAAGTATCTAATGTTTGAAAGTTTTGCCTGTTAGAGAAACAGACTGATTGTGATTCCCATTTATAATACACAGCTGAGTAACTGATTTAGACTTTTGGTTTTACATTAAAATCTACCTTTACAACCAGTAATGGAATATTTCATAGAACTTATTTCCCTCCTCTTTCACTTTTTACTTTTAGAGTCAGGAGATTTTCTAGTAACTGGAATAGTTTGTCAGATAATATTAAAACAGTGTAATAAGCTTATGAACAGTTTAAAACCTCTATATGAATTTAAGTTGTAAATCCCCTCATTAAACTCCCCTGTAACAAATTTACTATATTTACAAATTGAATAAGATTTGAATATCAAAATAAAAGAATAAGGCTTCTCATTTTGAACTTCAATGCATTAATAAATCAAATACATTTAACAACTAAAGTAGCCCCTGTAATAGTAGTTTCTGGGTTAGAAAGGTCACCCTCAAAGTCATTAGGATCTCACAGTGACATACAAATGCAAGTTCAGATCCTTGCAAAATCATAAAACATCGCAAAATTGAGCTGAATTCCTGCATGACAAAAATGTCCCCTCCTTGAGATGGTTCATGAGTTTTCTAGGTCACCACAGTCCCTCCCCATACCACATATACACATTGCTCAGTCACTCATTTACCTTCACATTCCTGGTTTTTACATAGGCATTAGCTATTTCAACCCATGTCTCTAGAGCAGTGGTTCTCAACCAGAGGGGATATTGTCACCCAGGGGCCAGCTGGCAATGTCTAGAGACATTTTTGGCTGTTACAAGTATGGGTGAGTGCTACTGGCATCTAGTGGGTAGAGGCCAGGGATGCCATTAAAATCCTACAGTGCACAGCATAGCCCCCAACAACAAAGAATTATCTAGCCTAAAATGTCAATAGTGCTAAGGCCAAGAAATCCTGACCTAGAAGAATGCATCTAAAACCCTCCAACACGGCACAGAGGCCTTACAGTGATCTATCATCTTTGTGTATCCTGGAAACTAATCCATTGACATTAAATAGGTCACAAGTATCTCCTTTCTTCATGGTTTATAGAGTCCTCATTTGTATTTAACTTCTTAAATTTTGATGAGTTTCTCTTTTCTTTAAAATTTGTTCTTTATTTCCTTCAAGAAATCCTTCCTTACACTGAGATTAAAGATACTCTATTTTGCTTCCTTCTAACCATCCTACAACTATTTCACATTTATGTCTTCAATCCATATGGAATTTATACGCTGGAATTCAGAGATGTAATTTTGTTTCCATATGGATAACCCATAGCATCAACAGCATTTATTAAACAGTTCATCTTTCTCCACTAGTTGGTAACACCAACTTTGTCATATACTGAGTTTCCATGTAAACTCTCACCTGTTTCCAGGCTATTTTTTATTTATTCCTGTGATGCCATTATTTTAACTTATACTTTTATTAGGGAACCTACTACCTGATATGATTCCTTTCTCTTGCTTCTTTAAATTTACTTTTACATGAATTTCAGTATAGGCCCTCTTGGAATTTTACTTGAAATTGTACTGAGTTTATGGATTAGGTAAAGATAACTGACTTTTCTCATTGATGAATATTGTATCCCTATTTGGATTTTCCATGACTTTAACAATTTCTCTGCTATCATAATGACAGACTTATTCCTGGGTGCTATATATGGTTTGTTTTTGAGGTTTTTGGTTTTTACATAATTTTTCTTTAGTTTGGATCTTATATATGGCGAACTTGCGGAACTGTCTTAATAGCTTGTCTGTAGATTCTCTTGGATTTTTCACTTAATCATATTACCTGCAACAGTTTTTTCTTCTGCAATACTTACTAATTTTTTGTCTCATTGTACTGGCTCTGATCTCTAGCACAGTTCTGAGGAGTGGATGTCTTCACTTTGTTCTTGACTTTCAAGGCTTTGCCTCTAATGCTTCACATTTAAACATTTTTTTTCTTTCTAGATTTGTGGCCAATACTTTCTATCAGGTTAAGGAAATTTTATTCAGTTCGTGGTTTTCTAAGTTTTTAACATCCCAAATGGGTGGTACTAGACCATTTATAACACAAAGCAGCTTTGTTCTTTAAGTCTGCCCAGTCTTCCTGGAGGACTTCTTATATCAGGAGATGCAGCTGGAAAGCCTTCCTCCATCTTTGAACCTGCCTCCTTTTCACCCCTAGCCTTGCTCAGCATCTTTCAGGGAAATCTATTTAGCTTAAATCACTTTTGATTGGGATGCTCTTTGGTTTTCAGAGATTAACCCATTCACAGAAATATCTTAAGGGCCTTAAAAACTACTTCCTAACATTTCACAGATAGTTTGCAAGAGATAAAAGAGTTAGAAGCCCGGCTATCAATTGTGGTCAACACAGAGCCAGGGATAAATCTTTAAGATTCTTGAAAGTATACACATGCCTCAACATTCCATTCTCTTCAAGCTCTTATTTAACTCCTTAGTCAACCAGTGAGCAAGTCCTGCCAAAATACTAACACAACTGTACCCCAAAACTCCTGGGTGGCTGAGGAAGCTGGAAGAGGATTTGAGTGTGTACTCTCACACACGTGAAGGAAACTACCTCCATCAGGCAAAAGACCTCTTGAAGTGTTAAACTGTTATGGGTAAACAAAAATTCAGCAAAAATAATCCCTAGGTCTTATAAAAATAAAATGACATTTTAGTGTTCTTTCCCATCTTTTCTTTCTGTAAGAAAATATGCAGTGTTGAACAGTTGGTTTTTCCTTTGTTTCTTTCATTTTTTTCTGTGCCAGTTACTAGGGGACAGTTTACATTTTAATTTCATCTTTTCTTCTTCATACAATTAAAGGGGAAAATAATTATTCATACTGGTTTCAAGCCAGGCTGCATCAGTATTGTACCTGGGAAGGAAATGGGTAGGCTCTGGGAAAGGTTTTTTCTCCCCCCAATCAAAATACATATGTTGTTGGAGGATTTCTCAACAGCCAAAAAACAATGTTAGACTATTTCATTCTGAGTGTTATATATAACTTTCTGAAAATGTCAGAATATCTTATGTAGGCAGCCTGCTTTCAAGTGAACATCTCCTTGGTTATAATCAATTTACCTGTAAAGTCTGACACTGTTCTGAGAGTCATCTAAAAAGCCACAGGTTACTTGTTGATTAATCAAGGACCTCAAAGCATATAACTGAGCTTATATTTTTTTTTTTTTCCAGTCCTGAAAAGCTATGCATCTATCTTGTTCTCTGAAAATTATACAGACATACCACAGTACCTTTACCCACAGGTATGGTGGTTGCTGTTGGTAAGCATGGGGGAGAAACACTGTTCTAAGGAGGCAAAGAAAAACAACAACTCGGCAGTGGTGCAGAATCAGATCCAAATTTCCCACTCGTTTTTTGTTTGTTTGTTTGTTTGTTTGCGGTACGCGGGCCTCTCACTGTTGTGGCCTCTCCCGTTGCGGAGCACAGGCTCCGGACTCGCAGGCTCAGCAGCCATGGCTCACGGTCCCAGCCGCTCCACGGCATGTGGGATCCTCCCGGACCGGGGCACGAACCCGTGAGGCGGACTCTCAACCACTGCACCACCAGGGAAGCCCTCCTACTCGTTTTTATTAAAAGCAGCCGTTAATGACCTGCAGTAGGCAAACAATGTCATTTATCTAAAAAAATTTTCAGTTGTCTTCCCCTTTGAGTTATTTTCTACATAAATCAGTCATTTTACATATTACTTTTCTTTGGTAAATAGAAAAAGGTATTTGCCTTTCTGGTTTTTCACTTTGATCCTTTATTGGTATCAAAAGCAAGTTAGGTCTAGACTAATATTAAAATGAGAAGTGTTCTTCTGCCCATTTTTCTAACAAAAAGATACTACAAATAAATTTTAAACTTCAGTTCTGTCAAAAAATGGGCCTCTTCTATGTTCTTTAGTAGCAGATACAGGAGATCAGATCAAAAATCACATAAATACAAACATACATTCAACCTCTTGCCCAGGAAACCTCCAGCATCCACCACTTACCTCATTTTTTATGTAGCTGGTAGGAAATCTGCTTGATACACAAACTTTTTGACAACTGTAAAGCTGTGGTCAATTATGCTCTTGTATTTTCCAGGTCAACAGCTGCGCAGTACAGTAGTTAACAAACACTCTGTCTTTAGCCACATTTAAGAGTTATAGAGCAGGGAAATTCCTTTCAAGATTATCTCCTTTATTTTGTTGATTTTTAACAAGGAACCCCCAAACTTTATACTACGTGTAATGGGCTTGAAACAGATTAAGCAGCAGGATGTGCGTTTAGAGTTTATTTCTGAGGTAGTAGAACAAATCCTTCCTCATGCCTCCTTCCTGCTTATCCTCAGCCTTTCTTCTTCCCCACCCCCTCCCAACCAACAACTTTTCCCAGCCCTGGAGTAACAGCGGAGAATTATAATACTTCAAATCTTACAATATATTGTTAAACACAGCATTCCCGAATGAGAGAAAGATTAATGAAAATTCTCGTTGGAAAGCCCCTGAGGTAAGGGGAAACCTATGATATCGACTATCTTTACAACTGTGAAAAACTTTCAGATTTGAAAAGAAAAGTAAAAAAGATACCAGCAGGCTAGCGTAGCCTTCAATACTGCACGTCTCCCTTTATTCTTTTTAACTGCTACCAGCTGACTCACACTCCAACTTAGGGGCCCCTGGCAACCAACGGCCCAAGCCCCCTAAAGCCTGCTAAGGACCACCAAGAGAGCACGGCGGAAACGCCCGCGGACCCTCCTCGGAGTTTAAATTGCAGCGGGAGGAGGCGCGGCCTAGCGTGAGTAGGAGAACGCCACGCCCCATGGGGCGGGGCTGTCTACTAGCCACCGCCTCCCTAGAGGAGGGGAAGGGGCGGGGCCACCATGACGTCATCCAGGGAGCCCGCCCTGGTTGGAGGGAATTTAGAAGAGACTAGGTGGGAAGGAGGCGGAGTCTAGTTTCCCTGGTGATGGGTTGCCCGGCGGTCGCCTGGTTACCGGCCGCGGAGGTCCTCGCTGCGCCAGCGCAGGCCGCGGAGGTCTGTGGGCCGGAGCT
Source organism: Kogia breviceps (assembly GCF_026419965.1). Taxonomy (NCBI): domain Eukaryota; kingdom Metazoa; phylum Chordata; class Mammalia; order Artiodactyla; family Physeteridae; genus Kogia; species Kogia breviceps. Next base: position 95,446,108 of record NC_081314.1, read on the forward strand.
TACGCTAGAGTCTTTCTGTCTGTTCCGCTATGGCAGCGGCAGTGGTCACGCCGTCGGGTTTGGAGGATGGGGTGTCTCGGTCCCGCGGCGAAGGGGCAGGGGAGGTGGTCGTGGAACGGGGCCCTGGCGCGGCCTACCACATGTTCGTGGTGATGGAGGACCTGGTGGAGAAGCTGAAGTTGCTCCGCTATGAGGAGGATCTCCTCCGGAAAAACAACCTGAAGCCCCCGTCCAGGTGGGTGCCCTCGTCCTCCGAGCGCCTGGATACCGGCTGGGCTCTGGGGAGATGCCTTCTTCCGGCCTTCGGCGGAACGCCAAGCGCGAGTTAGCGAGCACTTGCCTCCGTCTTCCTAAGCAGGAAAGGGCACTTCACCCCAAACTTGGCGACAGAGGGCTGGACAACTCACGGAACTTAGACTTCGTATTTTTGTAGGGAGAGTAAAGTTTTGGAACTACAGATAGGATTGGAAGACAGCTTGCCTAGAGCACACACGCAGCTCCATAAAACACAATTCTTTTTTTCTGATTATAAACGTAATAAAACAACCTCATAGAAAACTCAGAAAACACAAGAAAATGTGTAAAAATAGTACTGCAGTCACTCATAATCTCATCCCGAAAAATGAATGTCATTATCAATTTAGATCTATCTCTAGTTTTTGTTTTCCTCTTTGAGATCCTGTCCCTACAACTTGTAACTGTGGGTAGCTAGACCTTGCTGAGCACTTTATATGCAGTTAGTAAACTTGTTCACTAATTGCTATGGTTTAAACGACTTCTGCCTTTGCAGTAACAGTATTCTCAGAAACTGAGACGTGAAAAAGACAAATGAAATGACAATTATTGGAATTGTCTCTCTCTCATAGAACCCAAAGGCCTGCCCTGTTCTGGTGGGGAATAAGTCCATCATATCCTGAAGCTACTGGCATTAGTTACTGAGGATAATGGACAGCCAGCACTTTCTCTTCCAGTCAGTGTAGCTTAGTGATAGCCTCATAAATAAGTTTTATAGCTTTCCTTCACATTAATACTTACTTAATTTTTTATGTTTATTTTAGATCAAGAATTTGTAGTACTTTCTCTTAAAGGCTACAGCTAGTCTCAAATAATTTCCCTTGACAGTTTGGATCTCATTTCTTGCTCTCTTCCAGTAACTCACATTAGAAGATATGTAGGCTTCATGTAAACTGCCCATATTGATAAGCCAGTCCATAATAGGAGAAAAGTTAGAGGAAGAATCATTGTTGCTTGATTCATGATAGAAATTGTAGGATTGGAAGTTATTACTTAAATGAATAGGATAATGTAAACAACCAACATCTTCTATGTTAATAAAAATGTGGGTTTTTTTCTCCAAGTATATTTTTCAAACTAAAAGAAAGGCCTTAAGGTTCTATTGATATAATCTCTATGCTATTTCCTCAGGAGTTCAGGAGGGTACTTTGAGTCATGGATTTACATGGAAATATCCTAGTTTAATGGTTCTGAAAGTGCAGTCAGCAGACCAGCAGAATCAGTATCACCTGGGAACTTATTAGAAGTGCGGTCCCACAGGCCCTTTCCCTGGTCTAGTGTATCAGAAATCCTAGGGGTGGGGCCCCGAAGTCTGTGTTTTAACAAGCCTTCCAGGTGATTCTGATGCCTGCTAAAGTTTGAGAACCACTGTCCTAGGTCTACAGTATTTATCAGTATCCATTCCTCTGTCTTGGAGTTGTTTCACCTGATATGGAAAAGATGAGTTGTTAGTGGGTGAACATATATTGATACCTACCTGGAAGGACTTCATGGCCTTTTTTTCTTCCCAGCTTTCTGTTATCTTTCAGAACATTTACACTTACCCTGCAGGAAAAAGTTTTGGAAACAGGAAGGAGTAGACTGCTGATTCTTATGAAAAATAGTTATAATATCTATAAATCCAAATGTAAACACAATAGTGATAGCTACACATAAAAGCAAAATAAGATCAAACTGACAAATGCTGTTGCTAGCAGGTTTTATTCCTGCTATGTTTAGGCACAAATCATGTTGACCCTCATAGAGCTATTTTTAGTAGGCTAGGGGATTTAACCAAAAGTCAACAAGTGATTGTTAGACTGGGGATGTGATACAAACACAGTGGTTCTTACTCCTGGCTGCACCTTAGAACCACCTAGGAAGCTTTTGAAACATGCCCATACTGGGACTTCACTCCCAGAAGTTCTGATTTAATCTTCGAGGGAAGAAGCAATGTTTGGTAAGGTAGCAATAGTTTGACAAGCTCCTCAAGTGTGATTCAATATGCAGCCAAGATGAGAACAACTGTTTAACCTAGAGGATAGGTTAGAAACAGTAAGCAAAGATAACAGTGACACTGTAAAAAATGTAAAAATGCATAGTGAATAATCATTAAGGTCTTTTTTTACACTCTGAGCATCTCTTAATTCTAAATGACCATTTTCTGGAAGTACTCTCTTATTAATTATTCCTGACACATAAATGATTTTGGCCAAGTTCTACATGCTCGGTTTTTTAACATGACCTGCACTTTCTGGATGTAAAGTCTTTGATCTAATATTTTGTGTCCAGTAGTAATTGCCCTTATGCTGTTGATTACAAACTTTAATGTGAGTGTCGTGGATTACTAGAAACTTCAAAGAGTGAATTATCAATGTGTTTTGTTGTTAAAGCCATTTGGAAAAAAAATCCTTTGGCAATTTTGGATTTAGCTTCTTTAGCTACTATGGACTTGTTTGAAATATTTCGTATTCTACCCTCCCCCCTTCTTTTGAAACAGACACTATTTTGCACTGCCTACCAATCCTGGGGAACAGTTCTACATGTTTTGCACTCTTGCTGCTTGGTTGATTAATAAAGCAGGACGCCCCTTTGAGCAGCCTCAAGAATATGATGACCCTAATGCAACAATCTCTAACATATTATCTGAACTTCGATCATTCGTAAGTGTAAACAACTCTCTTCTTTCTGCATGTTCTCAAGTTAAGACATTTTTATTATTGGTAATACAGCCACATAAATGCTAGCCTTTTAAAGAATTCTCTTTGAATAACTATATATACACACATGCATATATATGTGTATATATATATATATGTATAATTGTATCTAGATTTATTTTTCAGGTAAAATCGTCTCAGAATGGTTGATATTATAACATTAATGCCACTTCTAAACATGTTTAGTGTGCACACATTATAGACCAAAGTAATAATATTTTTCTTAATCTTGAAATGTCTCTGAGATAAATTTATGGATACTTAGTTCTCCTTCTTAAAAAATGACTAAAAACTAGGAAGCTAAAACACTGTATTTTGAAAGGGAACTTTGATTTAATAGACCATGATAGCAGTTGTACTTTTCTGACTTTTCCTGGGGACAAGCAGTAAGAATTTTTGGCACACGTGTTATTGAGTTTTGACAAGTGAATCACTTCATCCTTCGCATGGTTGTTTAATGATATGATACCAACCTAGTGGTTATACTGAATTTTCACCCTAACAAAATCAATGATTTGTTCTGGCTATTGCCTTTTAATTTGATACTTTTGACAGTAAAACATCTTCATTTTCCTTTAGTATTTCTGTACTAATGGATTAAAAAAAAAGACTAAAGAGATGGATTTCTAGGAAGCAATGTAATTAGTTATTTTAAATCATATTTGAAGAATAGAGAAGTGATACATTTATTCAGCAGTACTTTGCTTAAAATATTTTGACATTTGCAATATAAATAACAAGTTATACCCAGTTTGTCTTTTGTATTTCAGGGGAGAACTGCAGATTTTCCTCCTTCAAAATTAAAATCTGGTTATGGAGCGCATGTATGCTATGTTCTTGACTGTTTAGCTGAAGAAGCATTAAAATATATTGGTTTCACTTGGAAAAGGTAAAAATTACCCAACCTGGCAACAGTAATTTTATGTGCATAGCTTTTTATTCTAAGGGTTCAGAGTTATTTAATTGAACTGTTAGGAAGTATTTCTTCTTGACTGTTCTAAACTGAAAATGCCACACTTAATTAGAAAAGTTAGTATAGACAAAATTGAAATATCTGGTATCTTCAAAACCATTTCTGATATTGTGCCCCTTCCCAGTTCAGATATATAATTATTAAAGATTTAACTGTAACTGTATATCCTGGTCAATTTAGGAAACTTTTTAAAAATTTCTTTGCATATATTTATTTATGCAACCAAAGATATTATATTACCTGGGGGTAAATGATAGCTAAAAATTTAAGGAAAAAATGGAAATTACTATAGTATTTTAAGTGGGATTTTCTCCTTTGTTTATAGTGACTGGGCAAGAATAATACTGAAGAAGCCACCTGACACACTGTTAGACATTGTTCATTGCTTCTTTCTCTGACCTGTGATTTGTTTATATTTTTATTGTTGTATCTATACCATGGTATTAAAGTCATTTTTTACAGGTCTGACTTTCTTGCTAGAAATTATGAAATCTTTGTATGTACTCTATGGCAGTTAACATAGCATTTGATATATCATAGATGCTCAATAAATGTTGACCACATGGATAAGGGAATAAAATATTAAGCAACTGTCAATTTGTGTAGGTTATAATTAGAAAATATATAAATTTGGTCCTTTGGAGATTGGTATTATTGATAGGTTAGAGACTGTAGAAGGCATTATTCAGGTAAAAACATGAGCAAGCAGTGATTTTGGATTAGAACTAACTTCTTGGAAAGGTGTATATATTGTTTGTATATTTTAATGTATATTCAGTTACATTTTCTGAGGAAAGTTATCTACTCTCTGTTAATACTTTTAAAAACTTACTTGACTTAGGTTATCATCAGGTTGAACCATATGAAATTACCGATATTCATCTATTTTTGAACTAAAAAAAAGTGGTAATTTCATATGTTCCAACCCAAACAGTACCACTTAGTGCAGTGTGAAGAATGAGTACATAATCTACATTACTTCTTTATTAGATTCCATGAAAAGTTATGAGATATCCTGCATTTGGCATTTTAAAAAAAATTATTAAATCTATTGCCTAATGAATTCTAAATTCACCAGAAATTACTGGTATCTTAACCACTAAGATAACCAATTGGTATCTTCCCCCCATGTGTATACAGTCCCTATAAATTATACAAATCACAATGCGTGGCCAAGAATAAGATATGCTAAGAAACAAAGAACCAAAGTACCAAATTAAATAGATAATTTGGTACTTCCTTTGTTTCTTAGCATATCTTATTCTTGGCCATGCATTGTGATTTGTATAATTTACAGGGACCATATATACATGGGGAGAAAGCAGGGGGAAACATTGAAAATAGGGATTAGAGAATATATCAACTATGTGATATGTAAGTGATACAGAAGTTACATGTTTATACATGCTTATTTTATATATCTAAATATGCTAAAACAAACACTAGAAAACGTAGAAATCCTAGGAAAGCATTGCCTTTAAGATATTATCTAGTTCTAAATAGTCCAAAAAAAAAAAAAAGAAATTATTCTTTAAGAAGATTGATTTGGTTTGTAGTACTTTACTTCCTTAATATTAAATGTCGGTTTTTGTATTTTGTTAACCTGAGGTATGGATTTTTAAAATAACCTTCCAGAAGTAAATGCAAATACTTTTATTTTAAAGATTTATTTATTTTTAAAATTTTACTTATTTTTGCTTCATTGGGTCTTAGTTGTGGCACACAGGATCTTCATTGAGGCATGCAGGATCTTTCTTTGTGGCATGCAGGCTTCTCTCTAATTGTGGTATGCGGGTTTTTTCTCTTCACTAGTTGTGGCGCACAGGTTCCAGGGTGCGTGGGCTCTGTAGTTGTGGCACACAGGGTCTAGAGCACGTGAGCTCTGTAGTTTCTGGCCCATGGGCTCTAGTTGAGGCATGCGAGCTCAGCAGTTGTGGCACGTGGGCTTAGTTGCCCTGCGGCATTTGGGATCTTAGTTCCCTGACCAGGGATTGAACCCCATCCCCTGCACTGGAAGGCAGATTCTTTACTGCTGGACCACCAGAGCAGTCCCCAAATACCTTTGAGTATTTTTAGTATGGGAAATGTATGTCGTTCATCTTGATGGAGAAAAGAGTGTTCAATACTTAGTGTTAGGACCACTGATTAGATTTTGGAAATAAAAACAAAGCTGGAGTCCTTCTTATTACCTCTATCAAAATAAATTTCAGGACTTCCCTGATGGCACAGTGGTTAAGAATCTGCCTGCCAGTGCAGGGGACACAGGTTTGAGCCCTGGTCCGGGAAGATCCCACATGCCACGGAGCAACTAAGCCCGTGGGCCACAACTACTGAAGCCCACATGCCTAGAGCCTGTGCTCTGCAACAAGAGAAGCCACTGCAATGAGAAGTCTGCACACTGCAACAAAGAGTAGCCCCTGCCTGCCACAACTAGAGAAAGCCCGTGCGCAACAATGAAGACCCAATGCAGCCAAAAATAAATGAATAAATAAGTACATTAAAAAAATTTTTTAAATAAATTTCAGATTGATCAAAGACGTAAATGTGAAAAATGAAACTATAGGAGTGCTGAAAGACCAAAGGGGTGTGGGATGTGTCATGTGATGGAAAAGCTTTATGTATATGATGTTAAAGGTAGGACCCATGCAAGAAAATGTTGCTAAGTCTATGTAATAAGAATTGTAACAGTCCTGAATAGCTAAGAGTATAAGAAATAAATAGGAAAAATATTCTTAACACAGTTAGGCAAAGCATTAATTTTCTTAATATACATACACAAGGGCAGAGGGCATAAATATGCACTTCACTGAAAAACACACATAACCAATTGAAACATGAAGAGGTATTCAACTGCTCTCATGTGAAAGAAATGCAGTTAAAACAAGAGTGAGGCTTTTTCACTTAGATGATTGGCAAAGATTATAGTTTGTTTACCATATTGGCAGATGTTTACCATATTGGCCAATGTATGGAAACAGAGTCCCTGTTGTTGCGAGTGTAAATTAGGGTAACGTTTTGGAAGCTGATTTTAGCAATATCGAGCAAAACAATAAAATGTACAAAGTTGTCGACCCAGCCCTTATACTTGTACAAATTTATTTTAAATGATATGCATAAATGATAAATGTATAAGGATGATCTTTTCAGTATTGTCTAGTAAAGAAACTAGAAACAACATCAATTTTCAGCCGGAGATTGCTAGTCACATGACTTATGGTTCAGTGGAATACAGTGCAGGTATGTTGGGGGCGGCGGGGGGAAGTTGTACACTTGACCTTTGAACAATGCAGAGCTTAAGGCTGTGGAAAATCCGTATATAACTTGTAGTAGGCCTTTCTCATAAGCCGTCCCTCCAAATCCGCAGTTCTGCATCTGCAGATTCAATCTACCACAAAACATGTAGCAGTGTAGTAGTTACTATTGAAAAAAATCTCTGTATAAATAGACCCACGTAACTCAAACCCATATTGTTCAAGAGTCAACCGTATATGTACCTAAGTGTGGTTTATTAGTAAGTAAAGAAAGTAGGTTGGCTAACAGTATGCATGGTATCATCCCATTTATGTGCTTGATTCTTCAAATTTGGCGGCAAACATTTTTGCTTCTTTACATAGAAGGTTTCAGGAAGGATACGTGAAACATTTAACAGTGATTCTGGAAAAGGTGGCAGGTGAAAAAGGACCAGAACTGGTATAGCGGGGGGATCCTTAATATTCACATTATGTCTTTTTGCTCTGCTGAAATGTTTTGTTTTTTACTCTCATCTCATGTTAAGCTTTATTATTTTAGACCAACATACCCAGTGGAAGAATTAGAAGAAGAAACTGTTGCAGAAGATGATGCAGAATTAACATTAAATAAAGTGGATGAAGAATTTGTGGTATGTGTGTTGCTGAACTTTTTGTTCATTTTCACCATTGGATTCAATTCCCTTAATTCTCCTAGACTTCCATTTTCTGGAATATATTTTATGTCATTGTTTCTAGAGAAGAAAAGCTTTTGAATAGAGTGTCAAGTATCAGTTGTTTAGACCTTTAGTTAAGTTAATGCTCATGTTCTGTAATGATTGAGGTCTGAATTTTAGCAGGGGTTCTTCAAATGTAGACAGGAAGTAGTAGACCACTAGTTATATGGGTTAACATTTTATTAACAACCATTCATGATCTTAAATAGACCATAAATAATAAAGAATTTAGAAGAGAGCAATAGAATTTAGGATTAATACATTCTGCTTCATAGGAACACCATTCATTTCTCAGGAACTCCTTTATGCTTCTAAAATTAGGATGAAGACACCCTGCAAGAACTTAAAAAATACTTATACATACCAACATTATTTAAATTGTTTGGCAGCCTCTGGGCCTATCTGCATTCTTAACATTCTATCCACAGTGTGAAATTATATGTTCATGTCTCTACAACAGACTAGGCTAGGAAAATGGTGGAGAAAAAAAGCTTTTCCTCAGAACCAGATATGGATTGACCCTGGTGTTTTAGGAAGTGTATATATGATTTGAAATTAAAATGGCAGGGAAAGACTTTGTAGTGTATTTTACTGTCATAAACCAATTAAATTTTTCAGGTGATTTTTTTGAATCCACAGAAAATATATTCTGTATTTCAGCTTAAAGTAATTTATTAAGGGACTGTATGCTGCAAAGATATTAATCACTGCATTATTTTATAGGGAATGATGAAAATAACCATTAAATAAATTAGACTATATCAGATAATAGAATATCATATAGCCATTAAAAATTGTTTACAAAGAAATGTTAGTGACATGAGGAGGACAACTTATATGCATAAACTCAACTATATAAAGTATGCAGAAAAAGAAAAATATGAATATGTTAACATTAGTTATATATGGGTAGAGGGATTATGGATGATTATTTTCTCTTCTCTGCATCTTTATATCTTCAAAGTTTTTAACATGTATTTTATTAGCAGTAGAAATATTTTAAACCATATGTATTAAAAAGATGACTGCTATTTATAGAAGGAAAAAGACCACTATAAAACTAATCAATTTAAAAGATATCTTTCTTAATGTGATAAATTTTTAAAGTTAAGGTAAAAATGTAGTAATTCCTGTGTTTATTGAGCATCTGCTATGTAGCAGGCACTGGGCAAGAACCTGGTGGTGCTGGATATACAAAAACTTTGAGGCAGGAAGGAGCTTAGCATGACAAAGGAACTGAGAGAAAACCACAGTGGCCGGATCTCCCAAGTGAGCTGGGAGGGTGGCTTAAGATTAACTGGAAAGATAGACCAGGTCCAGATCATTTTGAGCGTTTTAAGTTTAGACTTCATACTTTGTGTAATAGATCTTTCCCTTCAGGCTCAGAAAATTTTAAGTCCTCACATAGTCCCAGTTGTTCATCTCACTTATTTTACTCGGGTATCTTCCTCATCTTGTCTTCTTAGTTACTGTTTATTAGTTATTAGTTAATAGCTTATCTACAGATACCTGGTCCTAGTGCATCAATATTTAGCTTCAAAGACCTATAACTCAAAACTGCTAGTCAGGTGGAAAAAAGGAAGAAAACCTACTAATCAGAAGGAAAACTCTATGAGGGCAGAAACCAATTTTGCACATTTTTTTGTATCTCCAGTTTATTATACAGTGCCTGGTGCATAGTAGGTGTTCATTAAATATTTGACAAAAAATCACCTGTCAGCATATTGCTTGTAACTTTTAGAAATTATAGCTTTTTTTTTTCTGAGAACCATTTAAAGTTCAAAGCAGCATTATTGTATGTGTAAATTAGAGAAACAAACTAGAAAGCAGCCTCTTCGCACGTTTCTTGCCAACTGTGAAGTAGAGACCTTCTACTGTCGTAAGATCAAGCTGAAGGCCTTCCTCAGGGGGTTGCCTCTGAGGCTGTCATGTCTCTTGAATGTTTTTCTTTCCTTTCTTCCTTACAGTCATTATATTATCCTAAGGAACCCTCTCTTACCTCTCCCATTCCTCTTGCTAAGGAGAGCTGGATCAGTGCCAAAAAGCTTTTGGCTGGTGGGATAGTACTTCAGTTTGTTGCCAGTTTGTGGGGTAGCTCAAGGTTGGTAAAGATCATTTCTGACAGAGTAAAGTTAGTCTGTAATCAACAAGAAACTCGAAACCTTCAGTTTTAGACTGGCCAAATAAAGATAGGACACATTGGAAAGAAAGAAAGAGAGAGAGAGGGAAGGAGGGAGAGAGAGAGGCAGAGAGGAAGGGAGGGAGGATTGGGATCACGACACAGAATATTTTCAAAGAATATTCTCACAGAATGTTCTCACAGTATATAATCATATCCTTAGTAATTGGCAATAAAAGAATTAAGAGGATACATGTAAGGCAAAGAAATGACAGGAAATTGTTGAGTACCTTCTAAATTACTGAGATTAAAATCCTCTTAATTTATTTAAAAACTATTTTTGAGTCTGTTTATATTAAATTCCTTTCGAATGCTTTCTTAATAATATTTAGTAACTTAAATCCTTTTTCTAGTACCTACTGTTAAAGCTTATTGCCTATGAGTGTTCAAGCCACCACAATCCAACAAGTATTTATTGATCACCTATGTAAATAGTACCGATTAGGTTATTATAAAAACATTATAAACTTGTCTCTTCTCCCATGGGCAATGAGTCACTGGCATTTCAATCATTTGCTCTGGTTAAGTAGACCATCATTAGTGCAAACACAGGATAGACTGAGCTGTTTCTCAAAGGTGTGGCTCTGCATGTATGCTTAAGATTTAACATGTAAACAGATCAGTTTTGTCTACACCTCTATGCCCCACTGCCCCCATCCCCCAAAATATGAACGTTAGTTGAGTGTATGGAATCTGCATTTATATTGTTTCATGTTTTACTAAAATCTTTCCAGTTCCCCAAAGATTAGCAGAGTTCCCCTAGTTTTAGTGGCCCTACTCCCAGAGATTCTACTTTCTGAGTAGCTCTGGGATGGAGCCTTACATTTTCACAAGCTCCCAGGTGATGCTGATGCTGATGCTGCCTGTCTGAGAACCACATCTTGAGAACCACTGTCTTACATACTTCTTTTTATAAATTTCTTTTATTACTTTTTACTGGAGTATAGTTGTTTCACAATGTTGTGTTAGTTTCTTGCTGTACAGCAAAGTGAATCAGTCATACATATACATATATCCACTCTTCTTTAGATTTCCTTCCCATTTAGGTCACTACAGAGCACTGAGTAGAGTTCCCTGTGCTATACAGTAGGTTCTCATTAGTTATCCATTTTATACATAGCAGTGTATATATGCCAGTCCCAATCTCCCAATTCATCCCACCCCTCCTAACACACTTGGTAACCATACGTTTGTTCTCTACATCTTTGACTCTATTTCTGCTTTGAAAATAAGTTCACCTCTACCATTTTTCTAGATTCCACATATAAGTGATATTATACGATACTTGTTTTTCTCTTTCTGACTCACTTCACTCTGTCTGACACTCTCTAGGTCCATCCATTGCCTCTACAAATGACCCAATTTTGTTCCTTTTATGGCTGAGTAATGTTCCATTGTATATATGTACCACATCTTCTTTATCCATTCCTCTGATGACTGACATTTAGGTTGCTTCCATGTCCGGGCTATTGTAAATAATGCTGCAATGAACACTGGGGTGTGTGCACCCTTTCGAATTAAGGTTTTCTCCAGATATATGCCTAGGAGTGGGATTCTGGGTCATACAGAAGCTCCAGTTTTAGCTTTTTGAGGAACCACCATACTTTTCTCCATAGTAGCTGTACCAATTTACATCCCAACCAACAGTGTAGGAGGGTTCCCTTCTCTCCACACTCTCTCCAGCATTTATTGTTTGTAGATTTTTTGATGATGTCCATTCTGACCGGTGTGAGGTGATACCTCACAGTAGTTTTGATTTGCACTTCTCTAATAATTAGTGATGTTGAGCAGCTTTTCATGTGGTTGTTGGCCATCTGTATGTCTTCTTTGGAGTAATGTCTATTTAGGTCTTCTGCCTATTTTTTGATTGGATTGTTTGTTTTTTTAATATTGAGCTGCATGAGCTGTTTGTATATTTTGGAGATTAATCCCTTGTCAGTTGCTTCATTTGCAAATATTTTCTTCTATTCTGAGGGTTGTCTTTTCATCTTGTTTATGGTTTCCTTTGCTGTGCAAAAGCTTGTAAGTTTCATTAGGTCCCATTTGTTTTTGTTTGTTTTTATTTTCTTACTCTGGGAGGTAGGTCAAAAAAGATCTTGGTGTGATTTATGTCCGAGTGTTTTGCCTATATTTTCCTCTTAGAGTTTTACAGTATCCAGCCTTACATTTAGGTCTCTAATCCATTTTGAGTTTACTTTTGTGTATGGTGTTGAGGAGTGTTCTAATTTCATTCTTTTACTTGTAGCTGTCCAGTTTTCCCAGCACCACTTATTGAAGAGGCTGTCTTTTCTCCATTGTATATTCTTGCCTCCTTTGTCATAGATTAGGTGGCCATAGGTGTGTGGGTTTATCTCTAGACTTTCTATCCTGTTCCATTGATCTATATTCCTATTTTTTGTGCCAGTACCATACTGTCTTGATTACTGTAGCTTTGTAGTATTGTCTGTAGTCTGGGAGCCTGATTCCTCCAGCTCTGTTTTTCTTTCTAATATTGCTTTGTCTATTCGGGGTCTTTTGTGTTTCCATACAAAGTGTAAAATTTTTTTGTTCTAGTTCTATGAAAAATACCCTTGATAATTTGAAAGGGACTGTGTTGAATCTGTAGATTGCTTTGGGTAGTATAGTCATTTTCACAATACTGATTCTTCCAATCCAAGAACATGGTATATCTCTCCATATGTTTGTATCATCTTTGATTTCTTTCATCAGTGTTTTATGGTTTTACGAGTACAGGTCTTGTGCCTCCTTAGGTAGGTTTATTCCTAGGTATTTTATTCTTTTTGATGCAATGGTAAATGGGATTGTTTCCTTAATCTCTCTTTCTGATCTTTCATTGTTTGTGTATAGGAATGCAAGAGATTTCTGTGTATTAATTTTGTATCCTGCAGCTTTACCCAATTCATTGATGAGCTCTAGTAGTTTTCTGGTAGCATCTTTAGGATTCTCTATGTATAGTATCATGTCATCTGCAAACAGTGACAGTTTTACTTCTTCTTTTTCAATTTGGATTCCTTTTATTTCTTTTTCTTCTCTGATTGCCATGGCTAGGACTTCCACAACTATGTTGAATAATAGTGGTGAGAGTGGACATCCTTGTCTTGTTCCTGATCTTAGAGGAAATGCTTTCAGCTTTTCACCATTGAGTATGATGTTTGCTGTGGGTTTGTTGTATGTGGCTTTTATTATGTTGAGGTAGGTTCCCTTTAAGCCCACTTTGTGGAGAGTTTTTATCATAAATGGGGTTGAACTTTGTCAAAAGTTTTTTCTGCATCTATTGAGATGATCATATGGTTTTTATTCTTCAATTTCTTAATACGATGTATCACATTGATTGATTTGCATATGTTGAAGAATCCTTGCATCCCTGGGATAAATCCCACTTGATCAGGGTGTATGATCCCTTTAATGTGTTACTGGATTTGGTTTGCTAGTGTTTTGTTGGGGATTTTTGTGTCTATGTTAATCACTGATATTGGCCTGTAGTTTTCTCTTTTTGTGGTATCTTTGTCTGGTTTTGGTGTTAGGGTGATGGTGGACTTGCCGAATGAGCTTGGGAGTGTTCTTCCCTCTGTAATTTTTTGGAAGAGTTTCAGAAAGGTAGGTGTTAACTCTTCTCTAAATGTTTGATAAAATTAACCTGTGAAGCCATCTGGTCCTGGACTTTTGTTTGTTGGAAGATTTTTAATCACAGTTTCAATTTCAGTACCTGTGATTGGTCTGTTCTTATTTTTTCCTGGTTCAGTGTTGGAAGCTTGTAGCTTTCTAAGAATTTGTCCGTTTCTTCTGGGTTGTCCATTTTATTGGCGTATAGTTGCATGTAGTCGTCTCTTATGATCCTTTGTATTTCTGTTGTTACTTCACCTTTTTCATTTCTGATTTTGTTGATTTGAATCCTCTCCCTCGTTTCCTTGATGAATCTGGCTAAAGGTTTATCAATTCTGTTTATCTTCTCAAAAAACCAGCTTTTAGTTTCATTGATCTTTGCTATTGTTTTCTTTGTCTCTATTTCATATATTTCTGCTCTGATCTTTATGGTTTCTTTCCTTCTACTAACTTTGGGTTTTGTTTTGTCTTCTTTATCTAGTTACTTTAGATGTAATGATAGGTTATTTGAGATTTTTCTTGTTTCTTGAGGTAGAATTGTATTGCTGTAAACTTCCCTCTTAGAATTGCTTCGGCTGCATCCCATAAGTTTGGGATTGTCGTGTTTTCATTGTCATTTGTCTCTAGGTATTTTTTGATTTCCTCATTGATGTCTTCAGTGATCCATTGCTTATTTAGTAACATATTTTATAGCCTCCATGTGTTTGTGTTTTATACAGTTTTTTTCCTGTAATTGATTTCTAATCTCATAGTGTTGTGGTCAGAAAAGAAGCTTGATACTTTTAAGTGCTTAAAGATAAGGTTTATCTTTGAAATCTACCACTGCAGCTTTTGTACAACTCTACATGTGAAAGTGTCCACCAAACAACACCCACTTATTTTTTTTGTTTTTCTGTACAAGACTTCAGGGCCAAGTTCCATTTGCTTTATTACCATGTCTTTAAGCTTTGGATATTCTTGTTAAATTTATTTCACCCACTATGTCACTTGTCACCACAAAGACATTTGAAGAGAAAGGGGAACTAACGTTTTGTTGTATATGCTTAGAGAACCTGCTCAGACTCTGTATTTACTGGATATTGGAGAGGGGATTGATTCTCAAAGGGTCACTTCTGACACCATTCCCCATATCAGCTGGGCTAGGAATCAGGACCAGCTTGGAATCTACCTGAACTTTTCTTTTAGATAGTTAATATCTAAGATCCAAGTTTAGAATCTTACATGTGTATATTTTACATCCTTATATAGATTTAATATTTAATATCTTTAAACTTGAGCATATAAAAGATGAGATATCAAAAATATACATTAATGTGATTGGTCCCTGGAGTAAATGAGAGTATTCTGTATCTGTCAGCCTCTTATTTTTGTCCATTTTAGTCATGTTACTCAAAATTTCCATTAACTCCTTCCAGTGTCTCTATTTCAGATATGCCACTTGGGACTGTTTCTTGTTATGTTTTTATGTTTATTTATCCCCAGTTTCACAGCAGTGGCATCTTTCTCTCATTTTTTCTTTTCTTCAGTGACTCTAAAAGAGGTCCTATTTTTAAATGGCATCATCAAAACCTCAGAAAACAGATAACATTATGCCCTACTTTATGCACACTACTAGGTTTTTAAATACCTTTTCCTGCATTAGTCTTTCTATAAAGCTTAGCATATTAAGTATGTGAAATCTGAAAATACCTTTTTTAATTACAACTTTTATAATTATTAACTTTTAAACTCTTTTATTTTTCTAAGGAAGAGGAGACAGACAATGAAGAAAACTTCATTGATCTCAGCGTTTTGAAGGCCCAGACCTATCGCTTGGTAAGTTACATAGGATACACACAGGACCAACAAGCAGTCAGTACACATATTCTGCTGGAAATTGAAACAAGTAGAAATCATTCCTGGCCATTGCTTTGTGTGTCATTTGAAAAGTAGCTCTCGAAGCTGTTTTTCTATGTATACAATATTAAAATTATAGCAAATATAAATATCAGAGGGGCAAGTGGGAAAGCCTTCTGTCCATACCATGGAATATCAACTCAGGGCTTCTCATGTAAACTGGAAATAATTGATTTGCATTGTGTTATTTTTTTATTATGGAAAAACATATATAATTCAAGTTATTTTCCATTATAATGGGCAGTATTGAATGGTCTTGATTATAGGAAATACTCAAATGGTAATTCTTTGAAATAAAATGGTTTATATTAAGACTGGTGTATGGATAGGTAGTCATATGTTGCTTCAAGTCAGTTTTTGCTCTGTTTTAATTAGGAAATAAATCCAGTCTATAAAAGAGAACCCACTCAATGAGATATTTCAAAAGTACGTTTGGGATTTTTCTATTTTCCTATATGTTATATTTCAATAAAGTGATACCTATTGCATGCTCAAAAAAGTATGTATGAAACACAATCTTATTTGTTCTTTATTTAATTATTCTTATCTCAATTCTACCAACAAGTTTGGATCTAGTTTTGGGTTCCTGTCATGAAGACTTTCCTTGGCCACCTTACCCGACACTGATCTCTTCACTTATCATTCACTGCCTTAGTATTGTTAGTCAGCATTAGTAACTATTATTAATGATATGTGTGCATTTTCTGCCCAACTTGAGGTGTAATGTAACATAACGTTGTGGCTAACTTGACTGAGTATGTGAGTTGACTTTGAGACTTTCAGTACTTAACTAGCTGTCTGACCTTTGTCAGGTTTCCAACCTTCTTGTGCCTTATCTTCCTCATCTGTAAAATGAGGATAAAAATATTACCTTTTATGAAGAGCTTTTAAAGATTAAAAGAGTTACTACGTCTAAAGCATTTATAACGATGTCTGGCACATAGAAAGTACTTAAAAGGTGTTGGCAAAAACCAAAACCGCACCTTCCCCCCACATTCCTTCTCTCAAATCTGACTTGTACAAGCTCCTTGCTAACACAGATAACTATCATTTTTTATATTCTCCATAGTATAACACGGAAGATTCTGAATAAATGCTTCTTAAATGAAAGAATGTATTTTTTGTTGTTCAATTGAAAATTATTTCAGAATAATGTGTTAACATTTAAATCCAAACAGATAAACTCCAGTTGTAACAATACATTTGCACATCACTTTGTAGTTTTCAAAATACTTTAAAACACGTTTTTTAGTGACCTTGTAAGGCATTTGAGAAGATGTTATCTCCATCTTACAGATACAAAAACTGAAATTTACCACCTTGGGACAGTTTGTTCTTTTAAAAAGCTAATAAATTACAGTGGCTTAATTTGAACTCATTTTCTCCAAACTCCCAATTCTATTGCTTTTTCTTCTTTACCTTAAAACAAGAGTTCAACGGGGTAGATTCCTATGTTAAGCAAGGACACTGTGGTGCTTGGTGTTCGTGTATGTGTTGAAGATGTGATGACAGAGTTCTAAAGTATGAAGAAAAAAACAGAAGTAGAGATGCATACACAGTTATTCTTAGAAAGAAGCTGATATTTGTACTCTTCATTCTTATATTGATGGTATAAATAGAGACCGGTAAAGGCCACCTGTGATTCCCTCTGGACTAAGTACTTTGAGTATTGGGAAGGAGCAAAGTGATTTAACTTGCCTTTACCACTACTCTAAGTCCCTATTGGTCCTGATTTCAATTTTTCACTTCAATTAAGCTGTGTAAGGATGGGTTTTCCCCCTACCTGTGACTTTATAATTATCTAGGTATTAGATCCTTTGGACAATGATTATATAACATATACCTTTTGAACTAAGACTATGTATGGTTGCATTTTCACAAGAGGAAGAAATTGAACACCAGGTGTTTGTGGATGGTCAGCCATGAAGTACTAATGAGGCAGAAAACCCTTTCATATTTTAAAAAATCTGGCAAGTTTATGATGTTGCCCACTAAAGCCATCTGCCTGAGACAGCTGTATCTGACTATAGCTTGCGATGGCTCAGGCTGCTCTTTCCCCAAGACAGAATTGCACTATAGGTTAGTAACACAGATTTAAGATTTTGTTTCATGCAGCATGTGGGCTCACAATGCAGAAGAAATATTATTTTACTAAAGTTGATGTGATGAATTCTGCACTAGAGCAAGAATGATGGATACTATCTAGGAAATTGATGTACTAAATGTATACGTGACTGTGCCAGCCCAGCAATGTGCGGATTAAACAGTCCCCCTCTACCTGTGGTTTTGAAACAATAGATGCTTCTCCAGTCATTCTCTAATCCTCCCCCTGTTTTATTGTTCTTCACAGACTTCGGCATTGTATTCATCTGATTTGTTTATTGTCTATCGCAACCAGTAGGATGCAAACTCATCTAGAGCAGAAGCTTTTTAAACTGCTTTTGCACCTGTGCCTGGTGTGTAGAAAGTGCTCAATACTGAATAATGTTGAATGAATATACACGTAAATGAATGCTATTTTATATTTATAGTTTTATGAGAAAATATAATTTAATCTTCATAGAGAAAAGAACTTCTCAGCAATAATTGGGTCCTCTTCTATGTACTGTGTAGGATAATGCAGGGAGAAATCTACTTATATTCCTTTCTTTCATTAAATAAAGCAAAGTCTAGACCCTGAAAAGTGTGCCCTTAAGTATCATGGTGACTCAAGAAGCTGGGTGTACACGAGCATTTTCCTGAGATTTGTGGTAAATGGAGCACGAGAAAAGGTAAATGAAACAGACATATGTTGCAGATTGTGTTCTCTGGAAGTGGATGCTGAGAGAGTTTGGGATGCAAGATGTTCATGGTGAAAGGCCGGGGTGTTGCCTGCTGGGCCGGTCGCTGGAGGCGGTCTGCCCTGGGAAGGACGCGGCCCCAGGTAAGGTGGCTCTGCATGTGGGACAGAGCCCAAGGGAGCTGACAGCCTGCTGCTGGCCACCTTGCCTGCAACTGAGCGCAAGTCCTTCCTTGAAGGGAGACCCTAGGGTCTAGCTTCCTGACTCCCACTGCATAATTGAAGCCTGTAACCGCTAATTTGAAGAATTTGTAAAGAGATGCTGTGTGCCCATTGACTAAACTTTAAGATGTCTGCCTAGTCAGGCCGTAACGCAGCAGCAGTATTTCATGAGCACTGAAACCAGTGTTCTAAGAAATTGGCGCTTCCTATCAATCACGAACGCTTATAGTGATGGCACTGGTTTGTTTGGAAGCAGGTGCTTTTCAGAATAGTTATTTACTCTGAGGTTTAAAAAATATATTTTAAAGCCATTTTTGCTGTGATTTCTTCCTCCAATTCTGCTACCCCATTGTGGTTTTACCAATAATACAGGCATACCGCATCTTGTGGCGCTTCACTTTATTGTGCTTTGAAGATACTGCATTTTTTACAAATTGAAGGTTTGTGGCAACCCTGCATCAAGCAAGTCTACTGGTGCCATTTTTCCAACAGTATTTGCTCCCTGTGTCTCTGTGTCACGTTTTGATAATTCTCAAAAATGTTTCAGATTGTTTTCAAATGTTTCAAAATGTTTTTCATTATCGTTATATTTGTTACAGCAATTTGTGATCAGTGATCTTTAATGTTACTACTACAGCTTGCTAAGGGCTCAGATGATGGTTAGCATTTTTAGTGATAAACTATTTTTAATTAAAGCACATACATTATGTTTTTAGACATAATGCTCTTGCACACTTAATAGACTACAGTGTATTGTAAATATGTCTTTTATATGCACTGGGAAACCAAAAAATTTGCGTGACTTGCTTCTTTATTGTGGTATTTACTTTATTGAGGTGGAACCAAACCTGCAATATCTCTGAGGTATGCCTGTACTTTGCAAGATAATAACTCCTGCAATTAGTGAGGGATTGCTTTATTTTTCCAGCGTTTGATTTGCAGGTTAGTTAGTTAAATTTTGAATTTTTTCTTAGAAAGAAAAAAAATATGGATGGGATATTAGTCTACACTCTCTGTCCCTCTGATTTCTGAATGTTCTTGAAATTTGAAATTGAGCGAAAACGTCCCTGAGAGTGGCTATGGTGGGAGGGACACTGGTGCGGAATTAAAGCTCTGACAGTTGGGCAGAGCCTGTGAGGGTTAGGGGTGCGGGAGAATGTTCAGAGATGTGAGGGGTGGGAGCAGGGAAGGAAGGCTCTGGTGGCAAGGTGTTCGGCAGGTGTTCTGGGTCATTTCTGTTTCAAACTTGAGTATGCTGATTGGAAAGTGCCTGTATGTTCATGGTAACTGTGCTGTAATTATGAGTGGTCTTTGTAGCTCCCCTCCATTCTGAAGCTCAATAGAATAACAGCAGTAGTGTTCTGGCAGCATGAGGCAGATGTGTCATTCTTCTCCCCCAGTGGAAAAAAAAAAAAGATGGGAGGGAAGCTGTGTGCTCTCTGAATTCTATTTTTAAATGCCCATCACTTCATTTCAAAACATTTTTTTCAAGCATGCCATAGACACCATTCTTCCTTGAGATGCTAAATTTGAGGTTTTAGAAACCAAATCCTGAGTTATACAGCATAAAACCAACTATCTCAAAAGGTTTAAACACAATTGGTTTCTAATTACTTAGCAAAAAAATTCATTGTACCAAGAATGAGAGAATTTTTAGCTTAAAAAGCAAAAGCTGTAAGGAAGTAAAAATCTGGGCTTAGAATAAAAAATCATCATTTCAGTTTTAGTTTAGGATGTCATTGTGGCAAGGCTGCAATATTGTGATCAAAAGGGGGAGAATATGGATCTACTTCGATTAATATCTTAAATACATTTTCCTTATTTTACATATGATTTACGCTTTACTCTTCAACAAAATGTCCTTTCTTAATACAGGAAAAAAATGCCATTCTACAACATAATGTGCCCCATAGGATGCCCCTGGTTCTGATTCCTGCTCAAGGAAAATGTTTTTTCTTCTCTTTTCCTGAAACATTTGGGTGTGAGTTCTCCTATCTGGGCTCTGACTGTGGGAAGTCTATCGCTGGTGTTTCACAGAAGAAACAATTAAAACGCCACATGTTCGAGTGTGATGGAACACATTGCTGAGTAAATGCTTTTATTTCTCTGGTAGCTAGCCTGTACCACCCCATCAGTTTTACATCTGGAGGTGAATAGGAAATGTAGGTTAGAGAAAAAAGCTGTACTCCTCACTGCTCAGAGGAGGCTCAAACAGCAGTTCTTGCTGGGTGTAAAAGAGAATTTCACTTGATCTTTAGTGTAGCTTTTGAACGCACACTTGAAATAGGAAAGATCCTTATTTCCATTCGTGGTTTTATTGTGAGCCTAGAAAGAAGTAGGAAGCAAGGACTTTTCAAGGTCCCTTCTAGCTCTGAGTCCATACCTTCAAGGTCAATGCTACAGTGGAAAAGCAGCCTTAGATAAAATCCTGACCACGTGTCACTAGCCATGTGGCCATACCGATTTATCCTCTCTGTAACTCAGCTTTCTTATCTGTAAGATGGGGACACAATTCAACTAAGGGTTATTTTAAGATTAATAGAACTTGGGCATCACACCTAGCATGGTGCTGGCCTAGAGTATACATTTGATGCATTTCTTATTTTATATAATTTTTTACCTCTCCTAGAGACTGGAATTAGTTACAAACATTCTTAGGTGCTGTAGGAGACTAGCAAAAGCCCCAGTCTCTCAATACAAATAAATTTCTAGATCACCGTGAGTATTTTTGAGTAAGAAGCTTACATAGCATATGTTATCAAGAAGGTTGCATTTTGATGTAAATTAGGAAGCTCTGTTGATAGAATGGCTTTATTTTCATAATCTGTCACATGAATTATTATTGAAGGCCCACTGGACTCAATCTGCTGTCACATAGGGTCTCCCCTACAGAAATGACTAAGGGGAGTTTAATGAAAAGTAATACAATCGTTTTTTTTCCAGGAATCATTTGAAAGCCGTCCTTTTATAAACGGGTAGGTTGTATTTCCTAAATCAACACTAACAGCCTATATTTATTATGTAATTCAGTATATTAGATGCATACCCAGAATGTGTGCTTTTTTTCAGTCCTCCTCTGCAAACGTACAATCTTTAAATACACCCACCCCCACCCATCCCCCCCTCAACAATGTTAGTGCTTTGAATATCTGACGATTCATTTTCATCCAGGACATCTAGTTAGTTACTAAGACCTGTGGATGCTGCCTTTGAAATCTCTCTCATATTCATCTCCCCACCTCCCTTTTCCAAAATATTTTTCATTTTGCTCCTCAATCTTACTTACCAAAACATGACTTTAGTCAGATCCTTCTGAATTCAGTAACTTTTGATGGCTTTTCATTGCCTTCAGGTCAGTTTATACAGATTACAAAGCAATGCATTTTTGGTCTGGCTTTCAAAACCCTTAGCAATTTGACAACTATCCACATAGCCAACTTTATTTTCTTTCACTGGAATAACTTTTCCAGGTTAAGTTAAAGAGGACCTCTCGTAGGTTTTGAAACACCTCAGGAGTATATCTGCTCTCATCCTGTCCTCCTTTCCTTTGTCTCTTACCCAAAATGCCTCCCATCATCTCTCTACCTGACTCTTCAATAGTCAAGGTTCAGCTCAAATTCTGCCTTCGTAACAATACCTTCCCTTCTCACCCAGCCCCATTTAATCCTATGATCCACAAATGTACAACCCATAAATCTTCATAAATCACAACTAGCATGTTCTTTTATGAGGATTTTTTATCATTTTATTCACTGTCCCTGGAGTAGCACAGCACCTGGTATATAGTAGGTACTAAATAAAGTTTGGTGGGCTAAGTTATTTTACCTTGTTTGTAACTTTACTTCACCTCCCCTCTGGCTTACAGGACAAAATTCACATTCCTCAGCCTGTCCTCTAAGGTCTTTCACAATATATTCAATATTTTTTGCTCCCCAGTATTCACCTTTTTAAGCCCCTCATCTCTCTTCTCGTATGATCTTCACAAGCCATGTTCATTCAATATTTCATATTTTGGCTTATGATGCTTTCCTGCCTATATAAAGCCTTGGCTTGCCTTTTCTGCCTGTTTACATCCCAAACTTCCTTGTAAAGTTAAACTTAAATCTCACCATCACCATTAAAACGCACTTCTCTCTCTTATTCAAACTCCTGAAGCATTTACCACCTGTACCAGCTAGTTTTTGGATGTTAATCAAACTTATATTTTTACTTGTTTTTATTGAAAAAACTATTGTTTTTTAAAAGGGAAGTATATTCCTTGTTTTTTTTTTAAGGAAAGCACAAAAGAGTACAAAGAAAAAATTAAAAATTTCTTCAAATCTCAGCTCCCAGATATAAACATTTACGCATAATTGCCCTGAGGTCATGTAAGATGCAAACATTTAATGAATCTGGATGAAGGGTATATGGGAATTCTTTGTGCTACGTGTGTAATTTTTTGTGTAAGTCTGAAAAAAATTATACTGACACAAAAATAGATTAATGAAGTAGTGCAGAGTTCATAAAATAATCCATATATACAGTTAGTATATGAAGCAATGCAAATCAATCAGGAAAACTATTCAATTAAATGGTGATAGGATAACAGGCTATTCATTTGGAGGAAAAAGATGGACTCCTCCCTCATATCTTACACCCAAATAAAGCTCACATGGATCAAAAAATTAAAAAATGATGAGGCCCAAGAATATAAGTGACAAGTACAATATTCATGGATTGAAATAGGCATGATAAAGCATGGCAAGAAAACTAAAAACCATAAAGGAAAAATACTAATAAATCTGACCACATAAAAATTAAAACCTTATATATAGAGGGGAGGGGAACACCATAAAGTTAAAAAATAAGTAATAAACTGGGCGGATATAGTTGTTACTTATATGACAAAGGATTGATAGACATACAGTAAGATGTTTCAGAGCTTGTGCTCTAGGGTAACATTGCATGGGCCCTGCCACTTACTAATGATGTGACATTGCGAAAATTACCTAACTGCTCTCTACCTCATTTTAATCATTCGAAAAAAATAGGAATAAGGCTCCTTTGATTCATGGTGTTATTACTGGGCACTTAAACCGTATGTAAAAGTATCTAGTAACAAGCTTGGCATATAATAATGATAATTAATAGCTGCTAACATATATTGAGGGCTTACTATGTACCAGGTATTGTGAAAGCCTTTCAAATACATCATTTAATTTAATCTCCATATCAACCCTTCCAATGAGGAGAGGGTACTATTATTATTCCCATTTTACAGATAGGAACTCTGAGGTTTAATGACAGCTAGTAAGTGATGAAGTGGGGGTTTGACCAGAGACGGCATTCCTGATTCGTTCACTTAACATTTACATCATGCTGTGGTGATTCTCAAGACAACTTAGTTCCCTTTTCCCTGAGTCCTGGGAATATTTACTCTTGACAGTTAATTGGACTTTCATGTTCCTTTCAGTAGGTATATGAATCGAGTTCTTCGAATGTATTTGAGCACTGATATATCCATGTGGTTACAATCTCAAAAGAAACCTTATAGAAATTTGTTCCATTAAAAAGTTAGACTTATTTTCACACTCTACAACAGCAGTCCCCAGCCTTTTTGGCACCAGGGACCAGTTTCATGAAAGACAATTTTTCCACGGACCGGGGGTGGGGGTGGGATGGCTTTGGGATGATTCAAGTGCGTTAACATTTATTGTGCATTTTATTTCTATTATTATCACATTGTAATATGTAATGAAATAATTATACAACTCACCATAATGCAGAATCAGTGGGAGCTCTGAGCTTGTTTTCCTGCAACTGGATGGTCCCATCTGGGTGTGATGGGAGACACTGATACCCCAAGTGTGTTGCTTATGGCCAGTTTACTCCGTGATCTCGTTTTGGTTGCTGTCACTGCAGAAAACCCTGCTTCACAAAGATAGGATGTTGGAAACGGAAGCAGGTTTTTCAGTGCTTTTGTGGCAATCTCAGGATACTCTGCCTTGACTTTAATCTAGAACGTATGGAGATTTGAAGTTGTCTCAAACAGACTTTTAAGGCCACTGTCATTTGCGATCTCAAGCAGTTGATCCTCTTCTAGCACGGGCAGAGTCAATTGCCACTCACTGGTAGGGTTTTGATATGAGTTTGCAAGCAATTGATTTATTATGGTCTCTGTGCAGTCAAACCTCTCTGCTAAGGATAATCTGTATCTGCAGCTGCTCCTCAGCGCTAGCATCACTGCCTCAGCTCCACCTCAGATCATCAGGCCTTAGATTCTCATAAGGAGTGCGCAACCTAGATCCCTCACATGCACAGTTCACGACGATAGGGTTCACGCTCCTATGAGAATCTAATGCTGCCGATGATCTGACAGGAGGCGGAGCTCAGGTGGTAATGCGAGCAATGAGGAGTGGCAGTAAATACAGATGAAGCTTCACTCACTCACCGGCCTCTCACCTCCTGCTGTGCTGCCTGGTTCCTAACAGGCCACAAATACAGGTGCATGGCCCAGGGGTTGGGGACCCCTTCTCTTGGTATTGACCAAGTATAGTATTTAAGCACTGGTATATCTATGTGGTTGCCATCTCAAAGAAGCCTTTTAGAAATTTATGCCATAAAAAGTTAGACTTATTTTGCATACTCTGCAACACCAAGTATAATGTCTACATTAGTTCCTCCAGACATACTT
This sequence comes from Kogia breviceps, assembly GCF_026419965.1. Taxonomy (NCBI): domain Eukaryota; kingdom Metazoa; phylum Chordata; class Mammalia; order Artiodactyla; family Physeteridae; genus Kogia; species Kogia breviceps. The sequence continues at coordinate 95,471,390 of NC_081314.1, forward strand.
CCAGGGGTACTTTCTTTTGGTTTTATTTTGAGAAAATAAAAAGTCAGAGATGGTTTTATCTTAGCACTTAGTATACCAATGTAGCTAAAGTAGTTAAAGTAGTAGCAAACGTAGTTTGATGTATTAAATAGAAATAATATTGGAGGTTAAATTCTCATTCAAAAATAATTTCATATTTCTTATTGGAAAATTAAATTTATTTTGTGTTAATTTGTGGAGCTTTCTTTTTACCTTTTTTGATTTGTTGGAGCATAATTTATTCAAATCTTGGTTCCCATTATAACTTAGAATAAAATTTCTTTTGATAGTCTTAAAATTGAACTTAAGAAAACCTTTTATGAACTTCATATATTTAAAGACAGAGGCTACCATCTATCTATTTTTTTTGATAGATTAGCCGGGGTTTAATTTGGTTATTCAGAACAAATCTGAAGATACTTTTTTTTTTTTTTTTTTTTTTTTTTTTTTTTTTTTTTTTTTTTTTTTTTGTGCTAGGCGGGCCTCTCACTGTTGTGGCCTCTCCCATCGCGGAGCACAGGCTCCGGACGCGCAGGCTCAGCGGCCATGGCTCACGGGCCCAGCCGCTCCGCGGCATGTGGGATCCTCCCGGACCGGGGCACGAACCCGAGTCCCCTGCATCAGCAGGCGGACTCTCAACCACTGCGCCACCAGGGAAGCCCTGAAGATACTTTTTTTATGGTATTAAACATTTTTTTTCTTCATAGTAATATAGTGTTAAATTATGCAAAACCTAATTTGGAAAGAAAATAATGAATCAAAATCACAATTTGTGCTTCTTTAATCATGAAGAAGAATTGACTTGTAGGGACATGAAAGGTTTTAAGTCTGCCTTAAGTATAATTTGTTAAAATCGTTGGATTTTGATGAACACTCTTGATAGAAATAACTTATCCCTCTATCTAGCTCTATTGATAGATTGTAAGGAAACGGGGACACTAGATATCCTTAGGAGAAACCCTGTTTAATTCATAGTAAGACTGTATATACTATATTAGCCTTTTGGCCACCTATCCTATCTTGAAAAAACAGCAGATGAGGAAAAATGCAAAAAAGGCCTCCAAACAACCAAAATAAGTATAAACACTTCCATTTAAAAAGATTCTATGAAGAGACCTAACCTCACTGCCCCCTGTCCCTGAGTGCTCACTCTTTTCCCCTGTATTCTGACTTTGCCTAAGTTCTAACAAGCTTGGTTTTCAGGTTTCTAAACCCACAGCAGCCTAGGAGGAAGAAGGGGTGCTACAGGCAAGCAGGGAGACAGACACAGGTCATCACTGGCATCTTGATAACAGGAAGCTACAGGAACAGTTTACAGGCAGAATGTGAGCAACTTTAGTTATCTGGGATCATTTAGTGTGGGATCAGTCATATCCAGATTTCTCCGCCCTGAGGGTATCATTGTATTACGGAATAGTACATACAATACGAGACATCAAAAAGATTAAATTATAGTCAGTAAGAGACTTCCCTGGTGGTCCAGTGGTTCAGACTCCATGTTCCCAATGCAGGGGGCCTGGGTTTGATCCCCAATCAGGGAACTAGATCCTGCATGCCGCAACTAAGAGCCCGCACACAGCAATGAAGATCCTGCATGCCGCAACTAAGACCCGCTGCAGCCAAATAAATATTTTTTAAAAATCACAGCCAGTAAATGTCAGCATTTACCAGTATCCAGAATCCAGTCTGACAGTGGTGTCTGATCTTCCTAAGAGGGATTTTGGCTTGGTAATTATAGATGTAAGCACCTCCACTTATTCTTGTTTCATTACTAGTTCGGTGTTGGGATCTTCTAACTCTCCCTTCATCTCTCGTTTTCACCTGGAAGTCTGTGAATCCAGATTCTGTCCAGGCGCTTATAGTCTAGGTCCTCCCAGCAGGCTCCCATCTGAACTTGTGATCTCTCTGTAATGTCTGACATGGGGACTCCATTCCCAAGGAAGTGTCTTCTCATTTCCTTGCGTGAGCAAGGTGCCTGAGCCTTGAGCTTCACTCTTGGTTTGTGCATGCAGCCATATATGTTCCCTTTACCAGACAAGGTCTCAGTCAGTGATCAAGGGATGTTTTGTAGGGTGGCTATAATTAGTCAAGTTTTAGAAATACTGCCTTACGCTATTCCCAGCTTTCTTCTTTATTCCCAATGGGGGGATGTCTTAACCAGAGCCAACTGCCCAATCTGGCTTGGACCCTTGGGATCAAAAAGATCCGGTACCAGGCTTTTGTTGTTATGGACCCAGCAGAGTTGAAATGAGTGGAGTTAACTCTTGCTGATATCAGGAAGTCACAGTCAACATTTCTCTGGCCAGTAACCTGATTAGTCCCTGTTCTCTTACTGGGTTTTCCAGTAATGAGTGTGCAGTACCTATTAGGAATAGTTTCTCCCCAAAGAGATAGTTTTAAGTTCTCTGTTTAAGATGGCAGCTCTACAGGTATACCAAAAACATGACCAGTGCTTCCACTGTATATCACCTGTAACAGTTTTCTGTATTAATACTTAATAGGTCCATCTCTCTTTGTTAATACATTGCTCCCCCTACTGGTAGCCGTGGCCTACCAGGAGTCCCCAGAGTTAAGTAAGAAGTTTTGTACTTTGAAAATGTATCAGGTTTTGTAGTCATACTTAGCCTAATTGACCAGAACAGCTTTGCAGCACTGTGCACGCTATCCAATGCAAAGGGCTTTATATATCCTCATATGATCTCCCTTACTGATATGCAGGGCCTTCTCTTATTACATCCCTATCATCATAAGACCAACCACAACCAACTATGTATGTTTATGTGTGTGTGTGTGTGTGTGTATAAATACACACACACACAGAGAACACAGTATTTCTTCAGATGTGTATATAAATACACACAAAGAGAACACAGTATTTCTTCAGATACTTAACTATCCCATTAATATTACCTGGGAAAAGGGGAGACTACTTTCTGGAACAGGATTCTGAGCAGGCTAGTAACATTGCATGTTTTTGTTTGTTTGTTTTTGGTGGTTTTTGTATTTCAGGTTCATTTTATTTTTTAAAAAAATTTATTTTTGGCTGCGTTGGGTCTTTGCTGCACGTGGGCTTTCTCTAGTTGCAGTGAGGAGGGGCTGCTCTTCGTTGTGGTACGCGGGTGTCTCATTGCGGTGTCTTCTCTTGTTGCGGAGCACAGGCTCTAGGCATGTGGGCTTCAGTAGTTGTGGCATGTGGGCTCAGTAGTTGTGGCTCGCAGGCTGTAGAGGGCAGGCTCAGTAGTTGTACCACGTGGGCTTAGTTGCTCTAGGGCATGTGGGATCTTCCCGGACCAGGGCTCCAACCTGTGTCCCCTGCATTGGCAGGCAGATTCTTAACCACTGCGCCACCAGGTAAGTCCCTCAGGTTCATTTTAGAAACAGACTTCTCAGGATTAAGGTGATGGTGACATGGTTCAGATCAAATGTCTTGGTAGAAAGCTGGGGAAAATCATAGGAGAAGATCCCAGGCCTGTTGTCTGTCAGCTTGGCAATGATGTTTGAGCATTGACCAATGTGCTTGTGTGCAGGTTGTGAGGAAATAATATCGTCATCCTGTCCTTTATCTGGTCCACAAGTTGAGAGCAAAGAGCTCCATACAGAGCTCTTGATATAAGGCTGTGCAAGGCAGATGGCCCTCACATCAAGTGTCTTGAGTGGTGGATGACCTGTGAAAACAAGTTCCTTGACAAATTTTTTAGTGACTGTGTGGACAGTAATTAGCTTGGAAGGATGCTGTGGGAGAAGACACCACAAATATAAAGTATATTTGAACTGCCTCTCAACCAAAAGAAGAAATAGAAGTGACCAAATAAAAATATTTGGAGCCTATGAAATTAAATTTCACTGAAAAAGAAATTAAAATGATCATTTTACATATGAAGAGGCACGCAACCTCAATGATGGTCCGGGGAAAATAAATTACAATGCCAGTATAATAGTTTTTATTTCCATTATATTGAAAACTTAAAGTGCCTTTGTAGCATCTCTTGTCATCATCAGTGGAAACAAGCCCTTTGATGTACTCTTACAGGGAGTATACACGACTAACATCCCTTTTGAGGCAGTTTGTCTCCCCTTTTGCTTCTTCAGGATCTGGGCTTTAGGGGTTCTGTGGGACTGATGTTTGTGTGATGACTTTGATATTTCCTGTGTTCTTGGGCCTCTGGTCAGTCTCCTTCGAGCACCGATAATTTGATTTCCTGGCCCACGGTCCCCAGGAAGGTCACGGCTTCAGCAGGAGGGGCCCCTCCAGAGCTGGCGGCGCTGTGGCCGTGGGCGGGGGCGGGGTTGGGGGTCGGTCGCTCCACCTTCCCATTGGGCTCTGGGGTGGCTCAGCGGCAGTGGAGGGAAGAGACCCTGAGCCCGGAGTTCCAGCTCCGCATAAATGCGGGCTCCATTCTGGGCGGCGGGGTTGGGGGGTGGGGCCCCTCTGCCCCCTCTGCCCTTAGTCATTCCGAAAGGGAGGTTGGGAGGCAGGGGCTCTCAGGGAGGGAGCAGCCCGGAGCGCCAACCTTGCATGTTCGATCCTTGAACTGACCTTGGGTAGTATGCCTCAAGGTTAGGGGATGCCTTAGACTGTTTGTTATCTTCAACTCTCCCTTTGGCAGTCATAGGGTCAGTTCTCATCCATTTCTTTTTCTTAGGACCAATTATTACCCCCATTAACTATCCTCAGACTCTTCCTAATAGACTGTAAACTCTGCAGGCAGGGATTAAATCCTTCTATCTCTCCATACCAAAAACAGTGCCTGGATTCTTACCTTGAATGTTGTAGGAGCTTAACAAATGGCTTATTGGTAAATTAATTATAAATGAGACTTCGGGATAACCTGTGTCTTACTGAGCTTCTAATTGTTTCTTCAGCAGCATTAACTGGAAAATGCAGTTTCCCAGGAGCCCTGCTTTATCTTAGTTAATGTTGTTTCAGAGAGGAACTTTGTCATGATGATATAAAATTTTGATTAAATGGAAACAGCAGTTTATTTCTCTTTAACTAATAGCTCCACATAAAATACCATTTGTTATTAGAGAAACAATTGGAAAGGAAAGGTTTTCCAAAGTATTATAACCAAGGCATGGTTAAAATGATTTATACTTCATATGTAGGGCTTGCTCAGTTAATGTATCCACTTATTAGGCATTAGGAAATTCTGAGTGAGGAACAAGGTTATGAAATAGATGTGCAAAGATGGAAGTAGAAAGAGACTGTATAGTTTGAATAAGTTAATGCTGCTCTACCAAGCCTAATGTTCTCTTTTTTTGCCCTTTCTTCATTTAGTAACTAGGCCATTTCCCCCAGTATATTAACTATAGCCTAGGAATGAGTGAAAATTTTTGAGCTGCTACATTAAATCATTTCAGGACATTGGGAGTAGGAATTAGCAAATTATTGCCTGAGGGAACCAAATAATAAGCTAAGAATGGTAAATGCAACTTACTGAAGGGCCCATTATAAAACCAAATAGTATTATAGCTTATGAACGGGGCTGTCTTGATGTGGTGTTTGATCTCCATGTACTCTACTAACTCTTAGATTCTGAGTCCAATTCAAACAGAGCCAATGCTAACCCATTTGCCTTTGTGAAAATTTTAAAAAGTGCCCTTCCTTGAGTAAAAATTTTAAGTATGTTATGCACAGCTTGAACAATCCAATGTTCAGGTCTGAAGAAGGTGGGAATGTGGATGAGTACCCTCTCTGGCTTTGTTTGGTGATTCTGGACTCCACCCTCCTGTAAGGAAGGGAAGAGGAGGGATGGCATGGAGGGGATGATGGGGTTTGGGAAGTGGCTCAAGGTTTTAATCAATAGCACCAGTTTCAGTTCACCCAAACCGTGGTTCTGTAAGTCAAACTTATTTTTAAATCGGTGACCAGAACACCTACGTTCTATTAAGAATCATACAGAACTGCTGCTTAAGAGGACGTGCCCCTTTTCGACTCATTCTGGCTCTGTGGGATTGGGATGTGGGGGCTCATAACCCTGGAAGGAGCAAGCCTGTGTGTATATCATACACAGGCTCCAAATGTCAGGGCTCACATCCTGCTGGTAGTGTGTACCTCCTCCCACCCCCTCACCATCACCCTCATAAGTCTACCGGGTGTTTTATAGAAAATGAGCCAGTCAGAATTGGGCCTCCTGGAGCCAGGGATGGGTACTGGCATGTGCCAGTGAGTGTGCAAGTATATGAACGTTAATGAATGTCAGTGTGGAGTTTCATGACTGAGAATTTTCCCTGTGGCTTTACGTTTCCACTGGGAGACCCAGTACCTCTTCTCATGCCGTCACATACATTCTTACATAACTTCACACATGTCTGCTTTGTGAATACTGCCACCCGCCCCCAGCTATGATGCTATTGTGCTACCTTGGATTCGGTTTATATAGGTCTATAGCACTATATTAGGTTCTCAAAATAATATAATGTTTCTATATTTAAATGAGCACCTTAATGTTTAAAATAGAATCTTGGACATTTTTCACTTGGAGTTTCCACATTTTACTTTTCTTAAATTAATTCTTGTATTTTTTTATACCAGCTAAATAAATTCAGACCACATATTGTGACATGTAAAAGCATATATTAGTTACCCATTCTCTAATTGCGTGGTTAGAACTGTATAGCCCCCTGAATTTCTGAACAAAAAGCAATATATGCTCCTTTTAAGGCTCTGAGTCTGTTTAGAACTTGCTAATGTGAGCTGGGAGGTAGGAGAGAGAGAGAGAGGTTTTCTCACATCAGCAGTGCCCTAGAGACTCAGTCGGGAGTCAGTTGAAAGGCCCTAAAGACCTCAAGCTCCCCCCAAAATTAAATCCCAATATAAGGTTATTCTTGTACTTAGTGTTATACTGGACAAGAAATATCTTTTAGTGACATAAATTCACACTGAGAATGTAATTTCACCATGAGGTTGTTTATATAGTCTTTTATTTTTAAATGTTGTATTATGGGAAATTGCAAACATATACAGAATTAGAATGAGATAATGAACCCTTATGCAACAGTACGTCGTTTAACAGTTAATGTTTGGTTGATCGCGTTTCCTCTAAAGCCTCTCCCTCCTTTTCTCTTTGCCCCATAGTATTTTAAAGTAAATTTCAGACATTACATAAATTCACCTGTAAATATTTCAACATTTATCTCTGGTTTATAAGGCCTTTTTTTTTTTAACATATCCACCATGCCATTGTCATACCTATAAAATTAATAATAATTCCTTAAATCATCTAATACTCTTCAACATTCAAATTTCCCTGATTGTCTCAAAAACATCTTTTTACAGATTGTTTAAGTTAGAATCCATATAGGTTTATACATTGTATTTGGCTGTTTGTATCTCTCAGGTTTCTTTTTTTCTATATTAATAAATTTTTATATTTTTCTTACTTTTAAAATTATTTTTCAAGGGAGCATAAAAGGAAAAATACTACCAAAATTAATGCATTAAACTTTATATTTAAATCATTAATTTTTACATTCTTATGTTTTCAGATCCATACATACTTAATGCCGAAATGTGGAGGGCTGAGAAAATGGAAAAAAAAAAATTTCCTTTTCTGATTCAAAAACAGGCCTGAATTGAGCTTATTACTCAACAGCAGAAAACAAATGCAGAAAGTCGACCCCTACCCTATTTGAGTTCAAATAGGTCTGCATTAAATCACCTTTTTAAGCTATATTATGGTTTGACCTAACCAAAATATCACATTATAAATACAAAATTTGTAAACAATGTGCCCTTTACTTCTGGGATCTTATCTTTTTTGTCTTTCAGATTTTGGGTTTGTATTTCAGTACAGTGAATTCAAACTAAGACAGTGTTTTCTTACCAAACATGTGAGTGTTTGCATCTTTTCTACCGTTAGCAATTAACATACCTAAATGGCTTATTCATTGACAGTATTCCCATTGAGTTCACTCTGATATCTCAAAAAAATTATTCTTTGTAAAAATAGTTAAATCACATATTTGTTTCTTTTATAAATACTAACTTTTCTATTCTACCAGGTTGGTGCATTATTTTCTTTCAACATGGATAGGAGGACAGAAAAAAATTTCTTCTGCCGCTGTAATTTTAATACTACCATGCTTGATATAAATTGTGCAGTGCTGCTAAAATGCCTCAAAATTTTACCATTTCTTTTTATAAACTCTCAATCCTGTGATATCTTTCCTTTCTTAGGATATGAACGAGTCTGCCAAACAAGAAGATATTTTGGAATCCACAACAGATGCTGCGGAATGGAGTCTAGAAGTGGAACGTGTACTACCACAACTGAAAGTCACGATCAGGACTGACAATAAGGTATAGAAGAGAGAACACATTTTGTTCAGATAGATTTTTATAAGGCCATTTCAGGGTCAAGGGTACTCCCAGTTACAAAAATGGTTTAAGACGGGATTCAGTTTCCAGTGTTTTATTTTAATAGAGATTTAATAAATTGTTGTTGAATGAATAAATAATGTAATATGGCCCACAAAGCAAGGAATGTATCTTTAAAATGATTTGGAACACATCATATTTCCCTGGGATTAAGGCGTATTTTCTCAATACATTTTGATATATTTTCTTGGCAATCATATTTTGTTTAGGTGAATAGTGAATGAAATTAGAATTCTATGACTGTATACTAACTGAGTAGAGTTAAAAAATGGTTTAGAACTCTGCTGGTTGGCAAAACAGAAGACGTCCTGGAAGCTACCTTACATAATCTACTCAGTACACATGATTAAAAGTTTAATATTAAGAAAATAATCAAAAAATCATATGCAATAAAGATTTGGGGATTAGGCCAGATGAACTGGCCCATTTAATCAAGTTTCTGCTTACTTTTTACCTACAATTTATGAGTAAGAACTTCAGAATAAGCTAATAGGTGACTAGACAATACTACTCTCATTAGTATTGTAATAATCTCTATAAAAGGGGCTAGAGAGACATCTAGGTAAAAAAATTAAAGGATTTTTATCCTTGGAGGTTAGAGACAAGCCCCAGAATTATGGAACAAGGTTCTAGGGAAACTTGTCACTCTACAAATGTGGTTGTATGTCTGCTCCCCAAAGTAGCAGCCATACAAAGATTGCTGTTTTCAGTGCCTTGGAAGCTAATTCATACTTCGATTGCCTGGATTTGGGCATGTAGAACTGTATCCTAGAGAAGGTAAGAAGTAGCCTAGACTCCTAGGGCAGTCCTAAAATAAGATAAGGACAACAGAGGTCTTCCTGGACTGTGAACAGCTGTGGAACAAGCTTTATCTAGAGTAAGTGGGCAAATCCTACAGCCTGTTTACAATATATTTACCCAATCATTATGGAGGACAGCTATTATTTGAGTATATTGGGGGTAAATTCTCTGTTTATGTATCTCTTATATATAAATACATATTAATAAGTATTTCTTTCCTGATTTGATCTCTGCTGGAAGTCATAATTTTCAAAAATGTAATTTTTTTGTGAAAATGCAATTTCTGATTCTTTAGTTTTGTCAGAACAAATTTTCTTCATACAAGTAAACATCACTATTATTGTGACTGTAGTTAGAACAACATGTTAAAATAATTGTGTAGTTGGGAACTCTCAAGTACATCTTAGTCCCGTGAGGAAGCAAGTTTAATTTGTCTACTTTCAAGATAAATAAACTCTTGAAATCAATCATCTCACTTAAAATCTAATCACTTAAAATCTAATCATCTCACTTAAAATCACACAAGTGTGTTTTTTTTAAGAACTGTCATTGATCTCCACATAATAGAACTAACTGAATAAAGAAAGAAAGAGTATAAATGTAACTGCTAACCTATACAGTTTTATAAACCAATACTGCAGTAGTCAAAATCCTGGATTCTTAAAGAATCAATGTTCCCCTGATTTGGGGAAGAATTAACTAATTTGGAGTTGGACTCTTAGTCTCATGCCATTCATTACCAGCCTTGATCTTATGAGGATATACTGTGTCATTAATTATACAGTCCATGTTACAGGCAACATTTGAAAATGTCAGATAAAGTTTTTTGGGGGGTTGTTATTTTTTCAAATACGTGAATGTCATTTTGAGTTTAGATTTTTGTGGTATAAATACTGACATAAAGTCCTATTTGATTGCTTTTTCAGAATTCTTCTCTAGATAATTTGGTCCTTGTGTCCAGTGTTTCATAAACCCTTCTTTCTCCTAAGTATTTCAGCTGTAGCAAATGGGAATTACAGCTTTAGGGTCAATTCTTTATTCAGCTTACTTAAGAAAAATAAAATTATACATTGATTTGAGAAAATCAGGGGCTAATGAATAGAGAAATGTTTTTCATGTCTCAGAAATAAAGTAATCTGGTTATATATGTGGTTTCTCACAGACTCATTATCCTCCTTAATCAGGAGGGGTTGACACCAGAATCATGGTAGATCCCATTCTTCCTCAACTCCTAACTCTACCAAAACAAAACCCTCTCCTTTACTTTTGGACAAAACAATAACCTCTTACTCACCGCAGGCCATTTAGGACCTTTCAAGATTTCAACTTCATGTTTGAGGGGGAAGAAAAGGAATTAATTATTTTCAGATCAATGTGTTTTACTGATCACTGTTACATTAATTTTTAAGTAGCATAGAGATATAGGAGATAAGTAATATAGGGTCAGCATTATTTAAAACAATTATAAATTTCTTTAAAATTACCTTGTGTTAGAAGTAAAAAAAAAAGTCCCATATTTATTTGGCACTAGATCAAATGTTTTGCTTTTTTTTCCTCACAGGTTCATTTTAATCCTTGTATGCTTCCCAACAGTGTATTATAAAAAAAAGTAAATCTTCTTTTCCGTTCTTTTTGCATATTATAGTCTGTATGCTTGATGACATCCTGTCATACACCAGTATTTTATTTTGTATATTCTTCATAATGTAATCAGGTTTTTATTGCTAGGCAAGCTTATCCTTGTTTCTGGCACTACTTGTTACTATTACCAGTTCTCAAAGAATGCAAATAAATTTTAATATTAGCTTAAACAAATTACAATTGGGAAAATAAGTATGCTGCCAAAACTACAAATAATACATTCCACAACTGAAGATAAAGGATTTTTGTCATATGCTGGCTTGAATGGACTATATTAGCAGTTCCCTTTTTAGAGCTGGGTATAGAGAATGCTCCTGGTGATTACTTCTAGAGTAGCTATATACCCATCTCAGATCTGCCTCAATTTGGAATAATGTATCTGAAGACACAGAAGTTTTGCCAAGAGAGTCGATAAATTCAGCCAAATCCTGGGTCATTAACCAGGTCATTAGCCAACCCTAGTTAATGCCTCAGTTCTGACCAAGTGAGTAAGTCTCAGGCATCAATTCCTTAGAAGTGCAGTCTGAGGACACCTAAACTAGAGTGGATGTCAGTGCCACCTAATAAAATTGTCTACGAGTATAATACATCCTGGACTTTTTGTTCTTTCCTTTCTTTATTTTTTTTACTCTTTATTTCTCTAACTCTTTCCTTTTCTGCTGTGTTTTTATCTTTTTTTAATAGTTCTTTATTAGACCCCATAGTAGTGCCCACAAGTGTTATATAACTACTCTGGTGGAATTTAAAACTAAGAGCAAACATCTGTGATTATACTCACTAGACTTAAATCTGTAACTGGTCAAGAATTATTCTAATCTCTGAGTCTTTTTAAAACACAATTTTTTTGTTAATTATAAAAATAATACAGAAGTAATATTTCAAGGGGAGAGGAGGCAGACAGTGTACTGTGAATTAGAAGCTAGGGATCACACATTTAGTCCCACCATCAAATCCTGATTTATTGACCCAAAGTTTCAGAAACTTAGTAGAACTTTGGTAGCTATAAAGACCCAGAGAGGATGGAGCCTATCTTACAAACATCCCCTTGACACCCCAAATTCGTATTTCTACAACTTACTAGCTGTGTGATCTAGGGCAAACTACTATAGCTCTCTGTTCCTCCTTTCCTCATCTGTAAAATGGGACTAATTATATTCCTTACCTCATGGAGTTGTTGTAAAGCAACAAGAACAGTGTCTGACACATAGTTACTGCCTAATAAATGTTAATTATTGTTATGTGACAATATTGTTTTGTAATATTATTGTATTCTATGAAGAATTTACAAAATTTCTGCCCTAATGCTTCTATCATTTAAGGGAATATTGATAACAATCAGCCTTATATTTTTACCTAGGGTGTAATTTGATTCATATAAGTATCACTTCGGTAAATCTTTCTAATTTTTTCCTTAGTAAAGGTATATATGACATGATGAAAATAATAATAATAAATGATATTTACTAAGTGTTTGCATTGTGCCAAGTGCTGTTCTTAGCACTACATATGTTGACTCATTTAATCCTTTCCACTGCCCTATGATATGCAGGTACCTTTTACTACAGATGAGGAAACTGAAACACAGAGAAGTTATTTGCCTCTGCCTAGTAAGTGACAGATATGATATTTGAACCTCCAACCCAGGCTCTTACCTATTATTCATTTAGTGACAATATAGCATACTGGTGAAAAGCACAAGTTCTAAACTCAGGACACTTGAGTACTCATCTTGAGTCTAACACTTATTAGCGATTGGAGCCTGTGGGTAGGTTACTCCACATGTATGGTGTTGAGATTTTACCTCTTTTTTTACATATCATTTCATCATGAGCATTTCCACATATCCTTAAAAATTACAAACCATAACTTTAGATGGCTGTCTGTAGTGCTAGAAGGTTACCGTCAATCTCCAGCTGAGTGCCTGGTAGGGAGATGGCTTGGCCAAGCTCAGCAGGTTGGGGTCAAACCAGGAGCTCTAGGATCTGGGTGGAGAAATGACAGGGCATTGTCCTGCAGGAGCTGATGCTTAGGATATGGGCAAACCTAAGGACCAGAAGATCTGAGAACACAGACCAGTAGCAAGAAATGGATCAGCCAGTGGGTCATTTTAGAGAACAAGTGGTTGTTGAATGTGGAAATCCAGCTGAAAGAGAAAACATGGAGAGCAAGAAGCAGAAATGAAGATTAAATAGAAAATGAAATTTAGATATCTTGTATACTTACTCATTGCTGCAAGAATGTACAGTCAGACCAGCCTGTAGGTTGTAGCTGCTTTTACCTGTTTTTAACTGTGTAAGGGGCTCTTCCTCAGTGTACTTTATGATAATTATTGAAGGATAATATTTCCTACTTGATTGAAATATTTTAAATTCCATAATAGTAATTTATTAAACTTTTAAGTGAATCAGTTGACAGTTACTGAGTTGAATAATAAAATGGTTGAAGCTGAGCTACGAAAGAATTCTGCATGTCTTCTATTTCTAGGGGAATAGAAAATGTGAATGCGTATTCATATAGATTTCACTCTCTGTAGTTTTGATTAATTTTTTTTTGTTTGTTTTTTTGTTTTTTTGGTTTTTTTCCGGTATACGGGCCTCTCACTGTTGTGGCCCCTCCCTTTGCCTGTGTCCCCTGCATTGGCAGGCGGACTCTCAACCACTGCGCCACCAGGAAGCCTGTTTTGATTAATTTTGATTGCTAAATAAATACTTAATGCCGTTTCTTGAGGAAAATTATTCTATCTTTTTTAGTTTCTGTTTTACTATTAAAAACAGCAAGCTTTTATTTGGCTTTGTGGAAATAAACAGAAGCTGCCTAAATGAGAACAGGCAGAGGCTATTCAGAACTTGCCATATTGAGGGAGTCAGCCATCACCACTTGCGTCGGCAGAGAACTTAAGGCACGCAGGAGAATTTGAAAGACTTGTAGTGGAAAAAAGGGAAGGCTTCAAGTATGTTCATATGTGACTGGAAGTTTGGAGGTGGGCTAACTAGAAGCAGGGCCTCTCATGTGATTGGTTAGGGGAGGATATTTGGCTTTGTCTAATTGGTCCTACATTGGAAATGCGGGGCAGGGCGGGGCGGGAGAGTGCAGTTTGAGTAAAATTGGGGAAGCTGACAGTTACTAAGTCCTGACCATTTCGGCCAGTTGCTACAGAGCTTATATTTAGCTTCCTGGACTAGTTGCCACAGATTGTGGGTCAGGATTCTAAATATTTTGGGTAATGATCTAGCTGTTATCTGTTGTCCATTTGTATGTTCAGTTTCTCAACTTCATTCATTGAACCGAGGGAAAGTGTCTTCTTAAAATGATCACTCTTATTAATCTTTATCAGGAGAATGATTTTTTTCAAGTCAGGGGTTTTTACAAAGAAACTAAGTAATCATTAATATTTATTTCTGTTCCCCAGAATTAAAGAAGAGCAGCAAGCGTGAAATCAGTTTTCAACTAAACCTTACATAGGCCCCTTTTTTTTCAATTATGCAGTATTTATTCCTAAAAGATTGTATATTGTAATGATTTAATATTAGGTATTTAATGCAATGAACAAATGTTCTATCGTGCTTTAACGCCCTGTGGATATTGTAATTAGAATTTTGATTAATGACTTAAATAGACTTTTTTCCAAATTATAATTCAGTGTTTCCTGCTTTGTTGTTTTAAAAGATAGTTGGCTAGGTACCCCCTTCATTCCACCAAAATGTCTTTAGTAATTATGTAAATCTTCAGGTTCATTACAAGGAATTTAGATAGAGATTATTTTTTATTTAAGGCTTAGGCAGTACTATAGTATGTGTTTCTATTTTTTTCAAGCCTTTGCTTCACTGAACTGCTTTTTTACATCCTTACCTGTTCTTCAGTGTCCAACTTTCTGAAAGTTGCAGTTGTAAAAAGAACCTTAAACTTAAAATTTCAACTCTAAGCAATTGGATTTCGTTTTAATGTAAATAAACCTTACAGGTGTTGCCTTGGGTAATTCACAGCAGGAAACCTTTTGGGAAGAGTCTTTCTGCTAAGAATGGAATCCTGACAATAGTCTTGAGCCCTTGGGCTCTCTAATCACTGTGAGAGCTAAAACATAAGAGGGAATAGAGAGGCCTTTATTAATCAGCAGGTGGAATTCCATTTAAATGAACCTGGGAGGACCACAGAATTACCATATTAGATCTAAGTCTCTTGAAATTGGAAGCCAAATCGTGCAGAAATGGACAATGGTAGGCTTCCTCTTTTCACTCTTGTAGACAAATCTATATCTGGAAGCAATGGAGGGTATTTTTTTTCATTCCGAAGCAGTGGAAGGTCAACTTGCTTTGACCTTCTGCCATCACTGTGTTTGGATGCAGTGTAATAAAATTTAGCTTTCTAAATATTTTTGACCTGTAGTGATTTATAAATGATTATAGTTTTGGAGTAAAGAGCATTTCTCAAGACTTGTACTCTGGTTGCTGGATAGGTTATATTGATAGATTTCTTGCAGTCATGAGCAAAAAAGTATAATATATTCTGTGGGCTAGGATACAGGAATACATTTTACATATATGTTCCTCAAAAAATGGGATTCTGCCTGTTATTTAAATAATGGAGAAACCACGTTTATAATTCTTACAGATGTTCTGGTAGACAGACCTTTTGCTGAAACATAAACACACAATTTCTAAAAGATAAGGAATCAAATTTTTTAAAAATGGCTTTTGCAATTACCAGTAACACATGTAAATACAGGTGGCAATAAGTTGGTCTTCATGAGACTCCATGCAGGAGTAATAGCTCCAGTTACCGTCACAAATGTTTGTAATTGTATCCATTGCTGCCAGACAGTAAATGCTTTTTAATATAGTAAGGCCGTAAATGTACATGCTGCTGTTGTTTAAACAAAATACAATTTTCAGCAAATTTATCCTTGAAACACCTGCTGTAATCAGAAAGAGGTGAATGCTATCAGAATAAACTGCCTAAATTAACTAGACACACATACATTTTTAGAGCAGCCGGTGTGATTACTCAACTGCCACGTCGTCTCAGAGAAGGAGGGGAAGTATTCACTGATGGACTTTTACAGGCAAGCTTTCTTTAAGGGAGAGTACACAAAACAGAATACCGTTTTGGATTTTTGTGTTATTTTTAAAATGTGTTATTTGGTGGACTTTAAGTTTATTCTCAAGGTCAACATTTTTTTTTTTCCTTTGTAGCACGTGGGTCATGGACAGGGCTGTGGGAAATACTATGCTTAAATTATACATTTGAAAATACTGCATAGGGGTGTAGAAAAACCCAGCCATCCTTAAGCAACTGGAAAGGATTTTTAGCTGCTTCTGTCCCAGTCTTGTTGAACATTCAGGATATTCTGTGTTTAAAGTTAGTTGATGATGCCTTCCTTCCTATTTACCCTGAGCATGATAAATGTTTCAACTGGATCCGGAAAGGTTTCATTTATCACAAGTTGAAATAGGAGAACAAGTGTTTTTGCTTTAGAGATTACCATCATCTCTAACTAAAGAGCATCAACAGTGGTAGATTTTTAAGGAAACAACCAATAAAGACTGCATGTTACGTAAATGCTAAGGAGGAAAGTTACTAATATCTCACGGTAGATATACCTCAAATAGACATTTGTGATTGAGAGCATTGAGTTAATATACATTGATTATAATTGAAATTTCTAGCCTAAATATATCATTATTACAAAGTATAATTTCACGTTTCCTTTTACTTAGTATAAAATATGAATTGAAGCAGAAACCATTTATCATATGGAACTCCCTATAAAGTACACTTTTTAATTGCCTTGACTCATTTTTCCAATCAACAGTATTAGAGCAGTTCTCACTACTATCAGAGTGTTTTATTACAAATTTCTTAATATTTGGACAAATTGTTACCCCCATAGTCTTTATCCCATTATATGTGATTATTTCTTTAGGCCAAGGTAGTGATTTAATGTTTCTTAGTTCTTCAGATATGGAGATGACTCCATTTTTTCAGTTTTTGTTTTTTGAGTATCAGTATGAGATCAAAGTTTTGATTAGTAGATTCTCAGAGTTGAGAGAGACTGGTGAGGTCATCTCTTCCAGCTATCCACCATGGTTCCTCAGCATCCTGTGAAACAATGACATTCTGAGTCAGCCTAAGAGTGTTCCTGCATTCTCAGAAGGCCTCCAGTCTCGGCCTTGCCAGATCTCTTCTCAAGGCTTGCAATGCCTTCTAAGGTCTAGAAAACCTCACTCAGAAGATTTGTGTGGCCATAGAAAGGGGGTGTGGATAGAATAAGCATGAATAATAAGTCTGAGTCAACATGTGAAAATGCTTAGTAACAGATGGTAGTCAGTAAAGATAATCTCTGAGCACACATTAGAAATGTAATCATTTTACTAACAAGGTATTTTATGGAGAGATTATGGATCTCCAGTTTCAGTTCAATTACAGGCAGGTGTGAGAATCCCAGTGATTGTTATGATAGCCTTTGCTTACCCTCTATGCACACGTATTACTTTTCTCTACAAGAGCAATATCTAGAAAGCAAGAACTCTCCCGAGGAAACATATATTTCCAGCTTGATTGCCACACCCCCTGCAACAAATACACACATACAGCATACAGCACACGTACATACTGAACTCTTCCTAAGTCGTATGTCTAGTTCTTTGAACACTTATGAAGAAAAATCATGCTCTCACACCACAAAGTTGTATACCACAGAAGACTTTAAGCTGCTGACAATTAAAGAAAAATGTCACATTTAAAAATTCAGGAAAGCCGCGCTCTGCAACTATCCTGCAACCTGATGGGCATTTTTCATTAAGAAAGTAATCTCATGAAAAAGTCACTTAATTTAATGGACAGTCTCTCTCTCTCTCTTTCTCTCTCACATATACACACACACAAATACACACATAAATGTGAGCAGTGATGAAGCGGAAAATTAATCTAACAATTAGAACAGGAAGAAGAGATGGCAAAACTGCTTGTGCAAAGTGGCAAAAGGAGAGAATACAAATAATGTTCTGTCATTAGAGAAGGGAGTGTTCTGGGTGGAGGAGGGAAATACGCTGCTCATATCCTTGCAAAAAGAATGATAAATTATTGACCTGTCCCAAAAATATTTGCTACAGTGAACTTAGACATATGCAACTCCTTCTATCAAGCTGTCTTCTCTGCCTCTTTCATTTAACCTGATTTCCTGCCATCAGATTTCCAGAGAATTTTATCATTGACTGTGGATGGAGTATTAAACGTGTCGCAGGAACATCAGTATTCCACAGTGAAATCTTGAGACTGATCACTTTGGGACTGCAGCTCACCCTTGGCCCTACCTCTCTACCACTGCAGCTACAGTTATCATTTTAATAACTAAGTCTGTCTCCCTGTGGTTAAAACAAAGATGAATGGTCCAGATCCCCTTCCAAACAAGGACTTGCCACCCAGCCGCAGAGAGTGCGGTCAGTAGACAACCTCCAGCTGTCTGCTCCTTCAGTGCAGAGCTGCCTAACTCAAGGTTATGCCCTTCCAGGGGAGCCCACATCTGGCTTATGTGAGTTGTTTATAGTTTGTGACATATAATGCTGATTTGAAATTTCTTGAAGTGTCTTTTGGGAAACATAAGTACATCTTCCTCCTGCAGTTTCTGCTGAGAGTGAAATTGCTAGGTCATAGTGTCTGCATATTTGAAAGTGGTTATACAAATTTATACTCCTAGCAGTATCTGAAAGTTCCAGTTGCTCCCTGTCTTCATCAACATTTAGTATTGGTTCAGTCTTTTTTATTTTAGTCATCCTGGTAGGTTTGTTGTGATGTCTCACTGTCATTTTAATATGCATTTTCCTGATGACTGATGAAGTTGTGCCCCTTTCCATACGTTTATTTGGCAATTGGATATTCTCTTTTGTCTTTTGCTTTTGGGTTATCTGCTTTTTCTTTTGATTTTTAGAAGTTCTTTATATACTCTGGATATGAGTCCCTTGTCAGATATATGTATTGCAAATATCTACTCTTTAGCTTCCTTTTCACTCTTGTTGGTGTATTATGATAAAGGCAGCTTAATTTTAATATACTCAGAATGATCTCTTTTGTTGGGAGTGGAGTATGGCTAATATTTATGTTTTAATCTTTGTTTAAAGAATCTTCGTTTACTCTTTGTTTAAATCTATGTTTAAGAATCTTTGCTTCCCCTGGCGTTTATGAACATATTCTCCTGTTTTCGTTTTGATGCTGTATTGTTTCACCTTTTGCAGTGAGATCTACAGTCCATCTAGCATTTATTCTTATGTACAGTATGAGGGTGTGAGGTAGAACTCAAAATTTATTTGGTTTTCATATGTATATGGAGTTGACCCAGTTTATTGACAAAGTTATCCTTTTACCAGTGCTCTGCTTTGTCATAAAAAGAGAACATGTTTGTGAAGGTCTGTATCTGGACATTCTGTTCTATTACATTGGTCTGTTTGTTTCAGTGGTATCTTTTAGATTTTATTTTCTGTTTATTTGTTGCTGTTATATAAAAATACATTTCTCTGTGTGTGTATATTTGTATACATCTCCAGCAAACTTGCTAAATTCACTTATTCTAACCTTAAGCCTGTAGATTCTTTTGCATTTTCTGTGTATACAATTATATCATCTGCAAATAACATCAATGTCATTTCTTTCTTTACAAGCTTATCCCTTTTATTTCCTTTATCTTGCTTGAAATACCTAGTCTATGTTGGATATAAGTGGCATTAGCAGGGGGAAAGCTTTCAGTATTTCAGTTTTACCATTCAGGATGATGTTAGCTTTATGACTTTCACAAATATCATAAGGTAGATTAAGGAACTTTCCTTTGGTTCCTAGTTTGCTGAGTTATTGTTATGAATGGATGTTAAATTTTTTCAGATTGTTTTTTTTTCCTTCATCTATTGAGATGACCATTTGACTTATCTCCTCTTTTTTTCTTTCTGGTTATGGTGGATTATAATGGTTGATTTTTTTTTTTTTTTTACTCTCAACATTTTATTGCTAAACAATCAATATATTTGTTAATCAATATATATGATTGTTAAATATAATCAATATATTTGTTAAGAAGTTGACTTTTATGCAATAATATGTATTGTTTGTATGTCAGGCCATAAATGTTATCATTTACAATATAGCAAGGCAAAACCAAAACACAAATAAATGAATTTTTGTTAGAACAAAATATATTAAATATATTCAATAAAAAAGCAAAGTTTCCACAAAAAGAACTTTTACTCCCAAATGAGAAAGAAAATTGAAGCATGAAAAAAGCTGAGGAAGGAGAAGGAGGTAGGCTTAAGCAGACACAGTTTGTCACTGGCTGTGAAAGTTTATGGTGCTGGTTTTTGTATGAACATATGTCCTCAGTCGTCTTCGTGTACTTGGCAGCAATTCCAACAAGTGGAAACGCTGTATTGTATGGTAACTTTATCAACTTTTTGAGGAAATACCAAGTGTTTTCCACAGGGGCTGTACCATTTTACATTCCTACCAGCAGAGGATTAGGATTCCAATTTCTCCACATCTTTGTTAAAACTTGTTAATTTCCTTTTCCTTTTTTTAAAAAGAATCACCTTCCTAGTGGATATAAAGTGGTATTTCATTGTGGTTTTAAAACTCTTCCCTGATGACTGATGATGTTGAGTATCTTTTCAAGTACTTATTAACTATTTGTGTATCTTCCTTGGAAAAAAATATCTGTTTGAATCTTCTGCTCATTTTTAAATTGGGTTGTCTTTCATCTTACGTTATAAGAATTGTTTATATATAATGGATACTTTCCCATTATCAATTATATGATTTGTAAACATTGCTTCCGCTTCTGTGGGTTACCTTTTCACTTTTTTGATGGTTCCCTTTGAGCCAAAGTTTTTAAGTCCAGTGAAGTTCAACTTATCTGTGTTTTCTTTTGTTGCTTGTGCTTTTGATGTCATAATTAAGAAGTCCTTGTCTAATCCAAACTCATGAAGACTTACACCGATTTTTCCTCCCAAGAGTTTTCTAATTTCAGCTCTTATATTTAGGTCTTTGATTCATTTTGCGTTAATTTTTATATTTTGTGTGAAGTACAGGTCCAAATTCATTTTTCTGAATATGGATATCCAGTTGCCTCATGACTATTTCTTGGAAAGACTATTCTTTTCCCATTGAAGGGTCCTGGCCCCCTTGTTGAAAATCAGTTGATCACAGATACGTGGGTTTATAACAGTATTACTCATAATAGCCAAAAGGTGGAAACACCACCAGTGTCCATCAATTGATGAATGAATAAAGTAAACATTGTATATCCATACAATGAGATATTATACAGACATGGAATAATATTCAACTTTAAAAATAAAGTAAATCCTGACTTTTGTGACAACATGGTTGAAGCTAGAAGACATTATGCTAAGTGAAATAAACCAGATGGAGAAAGACAAACATTGTATGATCTCTGTTATAAGAGTAATCTGAAATAGTCAAATTCATAGAAGCATGTAGTAGAATGGTGGTTGCCAGAGGCTGGGGATAAAGGGAAATGGAGATAGATGATCAAAGGATACAAAGTTTCCATTATGCAAGATGAATACATTCTGGAGATCTAATGTAAAGCAGTATGAATATGGCTTACAATACTGTATATAATGATTGATTTTTGAGTATTAAACTAACCTTGCATTTTGGAATGAATGCAACTTAATCATGTTATATTATCTTTTTGTATATTACTGGATTCTATTTCCTGGTATTTTGTTGAGGATTTTTATATCTATGTTTACAAAAGATATTAATCTTTAATTTTCATGTTTTTTAGGTGAGTTTGTCAGGTTTTAGTGTAATGCTATGCAGTTCCTATAAAATAAGTTGGCAATTGCTCTCCCTTTTTTTCCTGTTCTCTGGTAGAATTCATATAAGGTTGCTGTTATTTCTTTCTTAAATGTTTGAGAAAATTCACTGATAAAGCCATGTAGGTGTGGCTATTTCTTTGTGAGAAAGTTTTTAATTATATATGTTTATCCTAAAATGTTTTAAATATATTTTTTCATTATACAGTTGATATATAAATATATTCTCATAAAAATTCAAATATTAAAGATAAAACTAAAGTCTTCTTTAACCATTGCCCCATTAAAATTTTTAGTTATGCTTTACTGCATTTCATCAGGGGAATGACATGATATGATATAGTGGTCTTTGCAGGTTTAGGCTCTACCACTGTGTGAGCTTGGGAAGCCTACTTTAAAGTAGCTGTATCTCAACACCCTCATAAAGTTTTTAAGAGAATTGTATTTGATGATGTACGAACAGTGCTGAGCATAGTGCCTGACACTTATGAAGCATTCCTTGAATGTTAACATTGAAGTTGTTGTTATTAGACTTAGAAAGATCTCAAAATGGATGTGAGGTACATAGAATTTCCTCCCCAGAGTGATCTTGAAAATCCCTAGAGAAAGTGAATTCAGAGCTGAAACAAAGGCCTAGTAAGAAAAAATGGGTTAGACACCTTTAATGGAGGGAGCCCATAAAAGCCCTTGTAAATATTTTTATATTCATTAAAATAAAACTGCAAAAGCAGAACAATGAATTAAGATTTCATCACTAATTATTCATAACAGAATTGAGGGAGGAACAGTAAGAATAGAGGAGAAAAGTGGGGTATATGGCAGAAGTTACATTTTGTGATGGACAGCAATTCAAGGCACGTCAGAGCCTTGGGGCCCTGCGCCTGCCCTTGGGGGAGAGGTAGGGCCCCTGCTGCCAGAGTCAGCTGTTCTCTGGCATGGACTTTTCCTGAGCCCAGGAGAAAACCATTCCAGTACACATGAAGGTGCCTTCCTCAGCTTTTCTGTATCAAGAGTCCTTTGGCACTCTGCCTCTCCACACATAAAGAAGCTCAAACTTGGGTGAAAAAAAGTGAGAGTTTGACATTTCACAAGTTGTAAATTACTGTAACTTATACACAGATAGAAGTTCCATTTGCCATGCTTAGCTCATGTTTCAGTCTGTCTTTCCCCTGCAGTTTCAGAGAGGTACTTTAAGCACTGAGCTGGAGATCCAAGCAAAGAAACAAAATGTCTCTGTGTCCGCAAAGGAAATTGTTCAGGTGCTGGTCTGCTGAAGGAAAACCCAGAGATCCATATAGTCTTCCAGTTACCTTAGCTTCTGCAACAAGATCTCATACATTGTGATTTTATGGTATACTGTGAATCACCATCTGCAGAGATGTCATCACAATTCTCCAGTTTCTGAAAAAGGGAGATATATAATTTGGTGCTAAAGAATTTGGAGCCAGGAGGGGAGTTATAGTTCAACAATACCTTTGCCATCTACCTCACAGGTGACAGAGAGAATTACACATGAGATTTTGTATGAAAGGATTTTTAAAAATAGAAAGTCTAAAGGAATGATATTCTGTATCATTATTAGTCTTCTCATTTCCATAGAGAGGAAATGTGCTAGATTAGGTGAAAAACTCAACTTCAATAGAGATAAGAAATGATGCTTAATAGACACACATAGAGCACTTTGGGATGGGTGACTAGTAACCTCCAGTGGCCCATGTGGTCTCACTTGATATGTAACAAAAAGAATTCTTCGTTTACTTTAGATACTCTTTGGTAGTTCATTTTATCATAAAGAAAAGTAGCATATAATATGTGGATAAAGCACTGGTATGGAGTACTTTCCAGACATAAAACTTTGGAAAGGTCGTTTAACCTATCTGATTCTTTTTTGTCCCTATAAATTATGTATATATAGTCAGTTTCTTGGTATCACAAACCACCTCCAAATCACAGTGGTTTACAATAAGAATAGCATACATTTATTCTCACTCAAGATACATATCTCCCAAAGTGTGGCACAGCGGTGGCTCTATTCCAGCTATGTTCCATGTTTCATATTCTCAGACCTAAAGGATAAACCCCTCTGTGGGGCATGCCTATTATCATGGCTGAAAGAAAGAGCAAGAGAGCTGGTGGATGCCTCTTAACAGCTTCTGCACAGTCCTGGCATAGGCCATGTCCATCATCATTCTACTGGCCAAAGAGAAGCACATGGCCAAGGCCAGCATCACTGGAGCAGTGAAGTGCAGTCCTCCCACAACCAGCCAGTAAGTCACATAACCCTCTTACAGGGAAGGATAGTGGTGAAAAAGAAGGGATGAGACTATCTATTTAGTGCTCCAAACCTTCGTGAGTCTCAAGTAAGGAAAGATGTTTAAAAGTGCATTGTAACCCAATGGATTCTCTCTTATTTAAGAATAGCTATTATTGTTTAACAGTTCCTTTTACTGTTACTTATTTAGAGGATCAAATCCTTACATATCATTAAAACCTATATTCTCTATTCTTACCACAAACGTTTGTAAAATTTTTAACCATCTCGGTTGCGGTTTTTTAAAAGCTGTGTATTCATGTCTTTAAACTGTTACAAGTACAGTCATTTATATTCTCTATTATAACTATATTAAACCTCTTTTGGAAATGTCTTGGGCACCCAGAAAGTTTTTGACATTTTTCCCCTGATGATAAAAAGTGACAAAATTCTCTTATAGGAAATTTGGAAAATGTTGTTAGGATGAGGAAGAAATTAAAAACACCAGTATTCAAATCCCTGTATTAATACACACATACAGATATACACAAATATTAATTTTTCCTAAATTGGACAGCTAATGAATATACTCTTTGGCAGTGTTTTTCCACATTACTGTATGTTGTTAACATGTATGTTTTCTGACTATGAAATATTTTGGGGAACATGAATTTAACATTTCAATATACAATATTAATGTATTTAATATGCAATCATATAGAATTATAAAATCCAGTAATAAATCGATCACTTATGAAACCACTACCCAACTTGAGAACTAGACCATTACAACATCCTGGAAGTTATCTATGTGCTGCTCTGCGGCTGCCCCTTCCCACCTATAGGTAACAACTGTCCCCTGGTTTGTGTACTGTCTTTAGCTGCTGCTGCCTCTTCTTCATGTTTGTGTGTGTGTTTTCACATATGTGAAAACACATATCACACACATATGTGATACACACACATATGTGTGTATCTCCAAATAGTGTGTATCCTTGAGTTTTGCTTTGAGCTTTATAAAAACGGTATCATACCTCATTATTTTTAGGGATGAAATGAACATTACAAAATTAGTTGAAATTGTCCTCTACTGTTGGTTTTTATAGAGTCTTCTGCTGTTTTACACAGAACATGTACGTTGATCTTTGTGTGTATCCCCAATTATTTCCTTGGAAATAATTTCTAGAGGTGAAATTGCTGGGTTAAAGGGTAAGAACACTTTTAAGGCTTATATAAAAATAGTTGTACATCAGGAAATGTGTCCACTTAGAAGATTTTAATAAAACAAACATTCAGATTTGCCTGATGGATAATTATAAATCATTACTAGCTTTCCACTTTAAAAGGCAATAAGAATACACAGTGTTCCAGTGGCTTATCAAATTAAAAAGTCCAAAACCAAATTCCTCAATAATTCAGACTCCCTGAAATCTACTCAGTTCTTGTCACGCTGTGATATTACTATCCTCTCAGTTCCTCAGACTAGAAACTTTACAAACATCTTCTCTCTACTGGCCCACCTCCACTTCAGCCACCCCTCACTTCCCCTTAGTCAGTAATCAAGTGCTGCTAGTCTGTGTCTGCAGTGTCCCTCGAATCCATCCCTTCCCTTCCATTCTTACAAGCACTGCTCTAATTAACCCCTGCTAATCTGTCAGGTGGTCCGTGACACAACCTCCTAACTGGTCTGCTACCTGTCTTCAGTCTCCTGCCTCTCTAATCAGTCCTTCACTCTGTTACCTTCTCAAAACACAGACTTGTCTTTAAAACTGAAACCAAAAGTCGTTGATAGCTCTCCATTATCTACAAAATAAAATCCACACTCCCTAATTAAAGCCCTTGATCTAATTCAGCCTACCTCTCCAGCTTTGTTTCCTTGTGATTCACCTTCCACACCCCACCCCAAGAACTTTTTGTGTTATATTCTAGCCAGCCTGGGCTGCCTGTTTCCTATATACTTTCCTGTTTTTCTTTGTTCTTTTTACTCCCTCAGCCTAAAATACCCTTACTCTCCCCCTCCTTTCCAGTGCGTTGAAATGCTACTCATGCTTCAAGGTGCCACTGAAATGCCAGCTCCTCCGTGGAGCTTAACATCAATGTAAGTTATCATAGTTATACTTCTTAGATGAGTCAGGCATGTTTTCTTCTCTCAAAATACTTTGAATATCAAAACATGAAAAAAATACATTTTTTTACATTTGCTGGATAGAAAATAATGCTGGTTAGAAAAAGCAGAACACAAACTATTTTAAACACATCAATTACAATAAATTTTAAAACTATATATATAATGTATGTATAGACTATATATATGTATATGTTTATACATTTATACATATATATATATACACACATATACATATATATTTATTGACAGAGACAGAGACTGATAGGAATACTTGAGTTTGTTGTTTATTAAGTTTCTAAAATTCTTTTTGGAATCAGGCAGGATGAGTACTTCTTTAAAAAATTAATATAATGATACTTGTTAGGTTTATTATCTTTCATAAAGATGCTTGCTTGGGCCTAAGCAGGTTTCCATGTTGAAGCTTAACCATTATTAGGTCTAGTTGCAGGAGGCCAGCCAGTTACTTCTCCTTCCTGTTCCAGTGTCGACTGGCTGAGCTGGAGGGGCCTGTTTCCTGGCCGCATCTGTCTAGCCGTAGTCACAGGTGGTGAACAGTCCCCTCAACTGCAAAATGAAGGCATTGCTCTAGATGACTGTTAGACTGATAAGTAGGTGATCTTCAAGGTCCTTTCCACGCTCTGTATTCTGAGATACTTTACTCTCATGAGACAGAAAAATGCTTAAGGACAAAGGAAAGTGCTATTCTCTGCTCTAGCACTTTCACTGGTGTCAAGCAGCCAATTCCTCCTTTTATTAACTCTGAACTGCCAAAAGGTACTGCATGGGAATTAGTGCATTTGGCTTCTGATCCAGGGGTACCACCACCTCTGTGGCCTTGGGTGTGCCCCTTTCTGTCACTGGGCCTCTGTTTGCCTATCTCTGCAATGATGAAGGTCAGGCTAGGTATTCTTTGAGGTTCTTTGCAGCTGTAATGTAATTTTATAATTGGTATGTGTGAAGTACCCAAGGATTTTTTTACCCTATGGTCACTGGCCCACGTTTCAAAGTTAAGAAGTCAGTAGAATGGGATTATTCACAAAATCGTTTTTCCTTCACAAAATAGTGTAGATAGCAAAGTGGAGCGTCAGGGCATGCAAGCAGATCTGTGTGATTGAGGGATATCCTGGCTCCATCACTTACTCCAACTCACCTTAATATTTTTTCTCTTCTGATGAGTCTTCTCAAGTCTTCAAATTGTTACCTTTAGTAATGTAAACCAAAACATTTTGAGGATCTCTTGTAGGAAATTAAAATGTTAGATTAGAGAGTTCAGATATGCACACAAATTCAGATCGGTCTAGCAGTAGTACAATACATCTCAAATATATGAACTCTAACTATCATTACAGACTTTCTTTCTTAAGAAGGAGATTCCAAAGTCTGAAGAAGCGTCCCACTTTAATTTCAAGGGTCAAGCTAATATTTGATATGTGTTACTTGATTCCAGAGTTGCTTCTGGCAAACATGATTGTTACTGTTTAAACAGGTATTTCTTTTCTAGCAATTAGAATTTTTTTCATTTTGATGGGTAGTCATAACTATTAACCACCAGCAGTGCAGGGATAATTTACATTCAAATTGTGAGACATCACTCTGTGAACACATAAAATAATTTAGATTTATTTAGAACCTTTTATCCTAAAGTGCTCTACGCACATTTCTTTACAATCTGATTGCAAGCTATATATAGGACTCTCCTACCTGAAATAGGGCAGCAACCAAAGTAATTAAAATAAAGGATACAACTTCAAAAAAGTAGTGGAAAGAAGGAAATGTAATGTTTTTTTACTTGTTCCTGTATGCTCTTATGCCTATAGGATTGGAGAATCCATGTTGACCAAATGCACCAGCACAAAAGTGGAATTGAATCTGCTCTAAAGGAGACCAAGGTATGTGAATTACTGCAGATGAGTACATGAGTACATTTACTCATCTGTGTAATACCTATTAAGGGAGAACATGAAAAGAAAAAAGACCCAATCCTTGCCCTTGTGGAGTTTCCTGATTGAATGTACCATATTATGTTTCAACAGCCCTAACACTTAAACCAACTAAAGAAAGGTAACTATATAAAAGCAATATGACATATACCTAGTATATTACATACTCTAGATATATAGGTAGGCATATTAGAATCATTTCATCATTCTTTCCCCCTCTGAATCTCAGGGGATAACAGCACCAG
Source organism: Kogia breviceps (assembly GCF_026419965.1). Taxonomy (NCBI): domain Eukaryota; kingdom Metazoa; phylum Chordata; class Mammalia; order Artiodactyla; family Physeteridae; genus Kogia; species Kogia breviceps. The sequence continues at coordinate 95,499,614 of NC_081314.1, forward strand.
GCCAGTAACGCCTAGAACCTACAGCTTCCCAGGCTTGCTGCCCTGCCAGAAATAGGGACTTCTGGAGAATACCACAAAGAAGCAAAGCTGGAGTAAGAAGCTATGGGTCCCAGACTAGAGCTATAAGTTTAATGATCTACTTCCAACTGGAATATTCCAGTCATCTTTGAATTGTGCTATAAGAAAATCATGTTATTCCCTTACCTACTTTGATTGTGAACTTTATATAAAGCACATTCCACTCACGTATATTTTAGATTTGCGTAAGGACAAATAAATTGACTAACACTACCAGGTGCTTTTTTATTTTAACATTCTGCAAAGTGTGACTAAAATAATTTTCATTACAGACTTTTTTGTTGCTGAAAATTTCAAACTGTCTTCTTTTTCATCGGTGGTTGAGAATTTGTGAGATGAATTGAGGGAGATTTAACCCATTTAAAACTACTTTTGAAAAATATATTTGTGAATTCTCTGTCTACTAAAATTTCATAAAATTTCTAGGGATTTTTGGACAAACTTCATAATGAAATTAGCAGGACTCTGGAGAAGATTGGCAGCCGAGAAAAGTACATCAACAATCAGCTTGAGCACTTGGTTCAGGAATATCGTGCAGCTCAAGCCCAGCTGAGTGAGGTAACTGAGGAATGATATCCAGGGTTCATTCCAGTTAATGACCCTAATCCCTAAACTTGACACAGCCCTTTTTTTTTTTTTAAGTTTTTGGCCTCACCCCACAGCATGTGGGATCTGATTTCCCCTACCAGGGATTGAACCCGCGCCTCCTGCACTGGAAGGCAGAATCTTAATCACTGGACTGCCAGAGAAGTCCCGACACAGGACCTTTCATTTGAGAATCATGAAATACTTTTCACAAACAGCAGCACATTGATTCTCTGCCCACTTTAGGAAGCAAAGACAACTTGTCATCTCCATTTTACATGTGATAGAAATGATCTCCTAGAAGTCTTTAAATGTATTTCTTCATTTGATTTAAGTAAAAGGAGTCATATCGCTAAGAAACATGGCTTAGAACAGGAACAGAGTGTCAGGACACTGGTTTTGTTTCTAAGTCTGCTGTTAATTTACTGTCTGAGTAGGAGGGAGTGGAGTAGTATGCATTTACATGTGTCAGGGAGAAAAGACATCCTTGCCATTGTGGCTTACAACCACATAAGAAGGAATATGAAAGCAAGACACGTTCGAAGACAAGCAGTTTAATTAATTAAATGAGCAAATTTTTGAATCTTTTCAAAGTTTTACAAATTCAACCAAAATAAAATAAAACCGTCAGCCTTTGAAAGCAGCAGCGCTTTGTTCCAACAGTAGGGATCTAAAGGCTTTCCTTTGGGATTTACTCCCTCTTTCCTGATGTTGACTACTAATGTCTTCCTCAACAACTGCAAATGTCAGTTGAAGGCATATTTTTTTCTTTCAGCAGACAAGGTTAGAAGGAGAAAAAAATGGAAATAAACTTGAGATACTTCCATACTTTTAGAAGTTCTCAAAGACCAAGCAGAAAGTAACCTTCACTGTTTTATTATTTGCTCAATTAGTTATTCACACATATACACATCTATTTGCAAATGTTTTTACTTTTAAAATGCTATGAAAAGTCTCTGATTAAAGCCACCCTGTATCTCTCAAACATTGATATTAAATAATTGATTAAGTCCGTTCCCAAGGACATATTCCATATTGTCATACTGTTTGTTAATCCTTATTAATTAATGATTCTGATGCTCTATTATGATTGATTTTTTTAGAACATGTTTTCTCTGCATAGCCCGCAGATTAGATCGACCTAGAGTCATTGTCTAAACTGTTTAGGAATGGCTGAGGACAGTTTTTATAGTGAACCATGCCCCTGTGAGTTACACAATTATTATATGAAGGTTAAGGTAGTTCATGGTTGTATAGTGCTTTTGTTAAATACATGGTGCCTATGAGGGACATAAAATAGCTACCGTTAAAATGTCACTTTTCACAGTAGTATTCACAAACAAGGAGGGGTGTTGTCGTAAAATGATATGCAGAAATTACAAACACAAAGAGGTCATATTTAAGTCATCTGCTTCTGTTTTGAACTTGCCATTAAACAAAATGTTTTCTCCCTCAGGCAAGGGAGCGTTACCAGCAGGGAAACGGCGGAGTAACTGAAAGGACCAGACTCCTGTCTGAGGTACATACTGAGTGCTCCTGCCAGATTCTCACCTGTCAGCGGGGTACCCTGGTTCAGAGCCTTGGATGGTTTAATCTGCTATGGACGTGGGTTGTTTACTATAGTAATTGCCTCCTGTGGCTCTTAAATCCTTTCCTTTAGGAGAAATTCCCTAAATTGTCTTATCAGTGAATCAATTACCTATTTATATACTACTTGTTTCCACAAAATGCCTGAAGTTGTTTTACTAAGTGTAACATAACACATACTGATAATATTAGCACATTTATAATCTTCCTTAATCTTTTTTAAAACATAATAATTGTAATTAATATATAGAAGAGTAGGTAAAGCATTGACTTAAATGTCTTATAATAAATTTTAATGTTAGTCTTTAAGATATAAGATTTGTTTTTACTGATCATTGTTGGTAACTTGTGTGTGATCCTGTGTATTTCTCTGTCCACGAATTGGGAGTGGCTTGTAACCCTTTCCCTTCTAAAAACTTATGGAATATTTACATATAGTGTATTTATTTTCATCATCTTGCAGGAGATGTAAGACCTAACATATAACATACTACATGAATTATATTAGTAATACATATATATTATATATTAGGTCTTACCCATGTATATTTATATATGTATATTAATAATATATACTCCCATTTTTCACTGAAGAGCTGAGAGGAAAAAAAAAACCTTACAACAAGGTCAGTAGCCAATATGGGACTAAAGTCCAAGATTATCTTTGGATACAATCAAGTATAATTGTCACAAACTTCTCTGTATAATAGAATTAAGCTTCTTTTATGGAGATTATTTGAGGAGTAAATAGTTATTTTAATATACTAAAAATATAACTTTAGAAATATTTAGACTCTAACCCTGTGGTGCTTCTAGGCAGATAAAACATTATACAGAAGTAAAGTGCTCACTTATGTTAGGTAAATTAACACTTGAAGGGAGTCCAGGGAACCATTTCGTTCTTTTGGAGTATGTAGTTATCCCCAGTTGTAACATTTCAGGTGCCTGAAAAAAGTTAATTTGCTTTTACTTGGATGAGCACTTTATTCCCGAGGAAGTTTTTACTCACCAGCATGATAAAAATAAAGCCTACTAAGTTACAATAATTGTGGTTTCATTCTAGATCATATCAAAATTTTTCAATTTTTAAAAGATGATATTTTCTACTTACATTTATGCTAGTTTGGAATTTATAGAGGCTATAGTAGTATAATTTTGAGTATGATATAGAGTATAGATTAGAGCCAATATAACAGCCCAGTGTGCCTCTTGGAGTTCATGGTTTCGATAAAGCAGTTAGAATATTTTTATATATAGCCATATGGTATAAACGTTATTTTTAGTGTCCTATAGAGGAATAGGTGGCATATTCTCTTATAAAACTGTAATATTAAGAAAGATATGTAGTAAACTTCTAGAAATTTAAAATCTTTTTAGGATGTTTGTGCTGTTTTAATTAATAACTGATCATTAGAGACTGGCATGGTAGATGCTATGAGAAAACTGCAGAGCTTGAGTGCCTGATGCCTAAAAAAACAACTTAGATCGTTTTTATTCTATCATGTTACAACCTGAGACAGTCAATAAAAAAATAATTTGGTGAAGTTTAACAATAGGAGCACTCTTAGAAGATAAAAAGCTTTGCATATCTGCATACTTTATTATTCAAATTATGTCCAGAATACTGCTAATATCTTTGTATCCCTTTATGTATGTATTATATCTGAATTAATTTTTCATACATCATACAAAATTTTGAAAGTTTATTAAAATCCAGTGCTCATGAAAACTTGTTTTCAATGAAAGGTTACAGAAGAGCTGGAAAAGGTAAAACAAGAAATGGAAGAAAAAGGCAGCAGTATGACTGATGGTGGTAAGTACACACTCATTTAAAGAAGAAAATGAGCAAAAGAAGAATATATCTTTAAGAAATCTATTTTTTAAAGATGTATTAATAAATAGGAAGTCTGCTTTTTAAAATGAATTTGTTTGAAGGGGAGGTACATGGTGCAAAAATGAGGTCTGATAATCAGCATACTGTTTTCCTTATAAATGAGCTGAGAAGAGTCATAATTTTTTTTACTATCATTTAGGATTTTTTTAAAAAATTCAAACTGTATTAGTTCAGAAATAGAGTAGGAGATAGTTAAATATGCACTTTGTTATGCCAGTTTAAAAAAATAATTTTTTTTTCTGTTTTCATCAAATGAGCTTCATTATTCCATTTTAAGTACAAAAAAAGCACTAAGTGTATGCCCAAACGGCACAAAAGTGGTGACGTGATGACCTTTATTTCCCCTCTTTCCTGGTAGACCTGACTGGGCAAGGGTCAAATAGAGAAGAATTAATAATCCTGCAGTAATCATCTTCTGTTGTGAGCTAGTTACTTTGACATGGCCCAGTGGTGATTGTCTAAGGCTCTTCGTTGCTCTAGAAAGATTTTCTAGAATTCTAACGGAATATACTGAGTGATCTTGCAGAAGGTGATGTATAGGGGGGTTTGCAGTATGTTTGAATGAGACATTAGCTATGTCTTAAAGGTAGTTCTTCCTTCTCTTTTTCTTCCATTGTATCCCCTTTTCCTTTAGATAAATATACTAGCCCCTTAAAAAATATTGAAGACATTCTTAAACACACCTTTAGCAGCTCTTCCTCTAGAAAAGAAAGGAAGTTCAGCCTCAGTACATCAAATGCTGCATCATTTCCCAACCTAGAAATCTCAGGTGTTTAAAATGCCACAGCAAAACTGTGTGAATGTCAGTAACTTGTTGGCTGTGTTTTTAACCCCATTTTTGGCTTAAGACAAAGTGAGAAAAATGTCATACCATTCTGTAATACACTGATACTCCAAATGAACATTTTTATTCCATGTTATTTTCATTCTGCAGCTCCTTTGGTGAAGATTAAACAGAGCTTAACGAAGCTGAAGCAAGAAACTATTCAGATGGACATCAGAATCGGTGTTGTGGAACACACATTACTCCAGTCAAAATTGAAGGAGAAGTCCAACATGACCAGGGACATGCATGCCACAATCATTCCAGAATCTGCAATAGGCTCTTATTAAAACATATCGTTTTTCAGGCTTCTGATTAGTTTTTTTTTTAATATCAAATCATATTTCATGTTGCATAGACTTCAAAACACAGTTATTCCTTTTAAGGCATGTTGAACGGGTATTTTTTACATATATACACACATATTGTATGTGTGTATACATACAATGATGATCGTGGATGGTCAAAGCCTTTCAATGGAATATAATATTTAATAAAGTAATGAAAAATTCTCACTTTCAAAGAAGCTTTCAGGGCTTCCCTGGTGGCCCAGTGGTTGAGAGTCCGCCTGCCGATGCAGGGGACACGGGTTCGTGCCCCAGTCTGGGAAGATCCCACATGCCACGGAGCAGCTAGGCCCGTGAGCCATGGCCGCTGAGCCTGCGCGTCCGGAGCCTGTGCTCCGCAACGGGAGAGAGGCCACAACAGTGAGAGGCCGGCGTACCGAAAAAAAAGAAGCTTTCACTAATCATTACATACGTTAAAGTCCCCACCTGGTGGCTCACTGTCCTTATGGTTCCGTGCATTTGAGGAAGTACATGATGCAACATGTGTAGGACCCATGCTTTCTGCAGCTGCTGCCGCTGCTATCAGCACATGGACCTTTGACATAAGCCTGGCCCCTTCCACTGGATCCACACACAGTGATCACAAGTACTTCTGTACCCAGAGGCAGCCAGTGATGGCTGGGGATTCTTTCCAAGAACCCAAACTACCCTTGCCTCAGCTTTATGGTTACCTAAAATTACATTTTTTTAAAAGAAAGCATCAGAAAAATCTTCAGTATCTTTATTAACATTTGAAGTTTATTATTTATCATGAGCATTTCATGACTAAACTGATTTTATATCTTCTATGATCTAAGGCCACCTAATAAAAAATAAACATTTTAGTTGTGTTTGGCTTTGCTCCTATAGTGATGAAAATGTATATACATTTCTAAATTCTACTTTTTTCTGTGGTATCAGCTATACTAAGGAATCATGTTGTAGCAGAAGGAGAGACAGCAAGTCATGTCAAGATTAGCCTCCTGATACTGGTGATCTTTACTTACACGTCTTACTGAGCAACTTTCTAGTCTGGGATTTCTAAATTGGTGAAATAAGCGATATTAGAGTGACCAACTTGGAACTGGGGGAAACTGGTGAGATGCACTCAAACCACAAGATAGTCCACATTTATTTTTTGAAAAGAAAGGAAAATAAATTTATCTAGTGATAAATTTTGATAAGAATACATATATATACAACAAAAATAATAAAATCCCTTTCTCATTTTTATCTTAATATTTTATCCCCACCCCAATTTCATTACTTTCTAGATATATATCCTCACACACACAAATCTTTTTCTTTCCTTAACACTCTGTCTAGTTCAAGATTGAGTTTAGATAAAAGAAAATCAGTATGTGTAAACTATTACGCAAGAGGGTGGCAATCAATACAATGGCAATGTCAGTTTATTTAATTTGGGATAACAGGCAGTTTGAAAAAGTACAGAACTTTTCCTTTCCTGTATGGTCAGAGGAAGGGGCAGAATAGAAAGTGTGAAACCTAACCTTTGGACCCACAAACTAACAGTGATTCCCCTGGAACTTATTTGCATAGGTATTGTAAGGGCTGAGTAGTTTTGTGATGAATTCACAAAATGCAGAGAACCCTTCTAGAGAAATCAGAGCTCTCCACAAAATGACTTTTGCTTGGAAGCAAAGTGCACTCTTCGTTTCATGCAAATTCAGGAAGAACTCTTCCAATAACTACTGTAAGCAACCTATTTTTACTTCCTTTGAAATAACCCAGTTTACTGAGGTTGGGTTGGGGGTTCCCTCCTCTCTGTTTCCATAGAACACTGTGAATAACTCTAATACAGAACTTATTGTACTATATTGTAATTATTTTTTTCCTCAACTGTCTCTAGTAGATTGAGCTGCTTGAGGACAAGGAGAAAGTCTTTTTCATTTCCATATTCCTAGCCAAGTCCTAGCACATAGGGTGTGACTTAGTAAGTGAATGGGTAGATGACTGGAATTATGCAGTTGCAGAATATCTTGTAGCTGCTATTCTACAGCAGGTGAATTTAATGTCTTCAAGTCTATGAGATTTGACACAGTTTCAAGATAGTAATTATAAATGATGGGTCCAGGATTGGAATTGGCAGCATCAATATGAACTCATGGGTTTTTCATACATATAGATGAATGGAAAATATAAATATTTATAGATACAGATATGCATATACACATATACATGTATTTACTAGTTTTGTCCTCTAAGAGGGTCTAGGAGCAGTGACAGCCCAATAACAATGAGAATACCTAACACTCAGATCCTGGTTTTCAAATTTTCTACTTAAAGAAAAAAAGCCAACAAACACACCCAGACTTCTCAGAAAAACAACCGATTCCTGGGCTGGGGCAGGGAAAGCACAAGATAATCCTGGAATACCTTGCTCTGCCAGATAGTAAGTATGTGCCCAGAGAATGATGGGGATATGACTAAAGGACACAGATTGAGGGGTATCCCACCAGCCAATCTGGGATAATGGAGTGTCAAAACAAATAATTATAGTAATAAATTATAACCCACAGAATGAAACAAGAAACCACAGGTCCATACAGATAGAGATAAATGAGTCAACAGCAGAAGAGAAGGGTCTTCCTTACAATAGAATGACAGTCAAAGTAAAAGGAATACTGTATTTAGAAATCACCATCTGGCAACTGCCATGCAGGAATATCTCAGAGATACTGCAGGTTCAATTCCAGGCTACCACAATAAAGTGAATATCACAATAAAGTAAGTAACATGAATTTTTCAGTTTCCCATGCATATAAAAGTTATGTTTACAATATACTGTATATTAACTGCAATAACATCTTTAGAAAACAATGTACATATTTTAATTACAAAATACTTTATTGCTAAAAAATGCTAACATCATCTGAGGTTTAGTGAGTCATAGTCATAGTAGTAGCATCAAAGATCACCAATCATATAATAATATAATAATAATAATAAAGTGAAATATTGCAAGAATTACCAAAATGGGACACAGAGAATGAAATGAGCAAATGGAAAAATGGCACCAACATTTCTCGTAATTTGAGCTTGCCTCAATTTACCTCTTTATTTAGGGTAACAGATGCTAAAACTAGTAGGTGAAAGTTTAATGAAAAACTGAATATTTACATAATCTTGAAGCCTATAAGATATTACACGAAAAGAAAAATTGTAACTTTACGGTAGAGAAACCTGGCAGATAACACTTTGAGTGATCAAAAGTTAACCTTACTAGTAGTGGAACAAATAGCCATCATGTGTCTCCTGAAAACATACATTCTTGAAAATGTATGACTTGAATCTAATCATGAGGAAACATTAGACAGTCCAATGGAGGGACATTGTTCAAAATGGCCTATGTTCTTCAAAACTGATAGCGTCATGGGCTTCCCTGGTGGCGCAGTGGTTGAGAGTCAGCCTGCCTATACAGGGGACACGGGTTCGTGCCCCGGTCCAGGAAGATCCCACATGCCGCGGAGCGGCTGGGCCCGTGAGCCATGGCCGCTGAGCCTGCGCTTCCAGAGCCTGTGCTCCGCAACCGGAGAGGCCACAAGAGTTAGAGGCCTGCGTACCGCAAAAAAAAAAAAAAAAAAAAAAAAAAGATAGCATCATGAACTCAAAGACTGAGGAACTGCTCTAAATTAAAGGAGGTAAAAGAGACATAATTAAATGCAACAAGTGATTCCGGACTGGATCCTGGGCCAGGAAAAAAACAAAACAAAACTTTGTTTGTTAGAAAAGGACTTTTTTTTTTTTTTTTTTTTTTTGCTACATTGGGTCTTTGTTACTACGTGCAGTCTTTCTCTAGTTGCGGCGAGCAGGGGCTACTCTTCATTGCAGTGTGCAGGCTTCTCGTTGTGGTGGCTTCTCTTGATGCGGAGCACGGGCTCTAGGCGCACGGGCTTCAATAGTTGTGGCTCGCAGGCTCCAGAGCGCAGGCTCAGTAGTTGTGACACATGGGCTTAGTTGCTCCGCAGCATGTGGGAATCTTTCCGGACTCAGGCTCAAACCTGTGTACCCTGCATAGGCAAGCGGATTCTTAACCACTGCGTGACCAGGAAAGTCCCAGAAAAGGACATTATTGAGACAGGTAAAATTCAAATAAGGTCTGTAGACTGGATAATAGTATTAAATCAATGTTAATTTTTTGATATTTGTACTGTGGTTATATAAAGGGATATCCTTGTTTTTAGCAATACACACAAGTCTTTGGAGGTAAAGGAGCATCATGTCAGCAGCTTGCTCTCACATGGTTCAGGGAAAAAAATGTACATATACGTATGTGTGTGTTTGTATATTCACACACATACAGAGAGAAAGGGAGAATGATTTTTAAAATGTGAACCGTTAACATTTTGGGGAATCTGAGAGAAGAATATATAGAAATCCACTGTACATTTTTTACAACTTTTCTATAAATCTGAAATTATTACAAAATACAAAGGTTAAAGAAATGATGTTTCTTGGAAATGATATGCTTTATACAGAATTTAGTCCCCCTCTGAATCAAATAGACAATCAACTGTGTAAATCATATAACCTCTCCAATAAAATTATATGGCCTGGTGAACATGTCTTAAGCTTATATAATCATTTACTCATTGACCAAGTAGGAACAACTTTTTGACACCTCTAAGGAAGTTTTTCTCTACTGCCCTCTTAATTTATCTAGGTCAGCATTTCCCATGAGTTTAAACAAAAGCAAAAGTCTCTGTAACCAGTAGATTTGAGAAACGTTAAACAAGTTTCATTTTCTTCAGTACTTCTCTTCTACATTGTGAACCTGCAAGCAACAAATGTAGTTCCTTTCTTTGGTAAATATATAATCACAGACACTTTTCACTCAGAACACGCTTTAAGAATGCAGATTTAATTAAATGGGTATGTGAAAATCAGTATACAAATCTGAGATTCTTTTCCAACCTTTTATTAGAACTGGTGGACCTGTGTAGGAATATGAGAAAACATGTAATTCTGATTCAAAACTCTGCTGCGTGGATGGTTAACAAGCATGGGATGGATGCTCTCTGAATGTCAGTAGACTTTGAGGATTTGGGAAAATTTGTAGAGAACATGGGATTAAATGGCCAAGTGCTTTTCTTCTTAAAACTCTTCTCTGCCAGCCCAAAAGGTTTTTTGTGTTTTCTTTAGTCTTCATTATAACAATGCAATTATAGTAGTTAGAAAGGACCCATCTACTTTGCTGTCAAATAGCAACCATTGTCAAAGCATTACCTTTTTATTTTATTATTTTTATTTTTTTTTGCGGTACGCGGGCCTCTCACTGTTGTGGCCTCTCTCCCGCCTCGGAGCACAGGCTCCGGACGTGCTGGCTCAGCAGCCATGGCTCACGGGCCCAGCCGCTCCGCGGCATGTGGGATCTTCCCGGACCGGGGCACGAACCCGTGTCCTCTGCATCGGCAGGCGGACTCTCAACCACTGCGCCACCAGGGAAGCCCAAAGCATTACCTTTTTAAAACTGAGTGTGCCCAACAGCCAAGTCGTAATTCCTAAAACGTTATATTTGAAGAGGTGTAATGGCATTTATAAAGGGTGAAAACAATTTGGGGTTCACTAGTTGTTGTTGCTGTTGTTTGACAAGTCTTTTTAAAAATACAGGGAAGAGAAGGGCAAGAACCATGTTCATCTTAATGTGTTCTAAATAGCAGGTCTAAGGCATTGGATTTCCATAATTAATTGGGTGCTATTGATACAGACATGCAAAGTTCAAACCTGTGATTTGCTGACTCACCATCAGTGCTTTATTTTAGGCCCACCTTGGTCCCCTCCATACTTTGTCCTTGCATTGCTAAGCACTACAAGGACATTTTCCAGTTGACCCTCAGACAGTACCCTAGAGTCCACCGCTTGCTTCTTCCCATCCCCTACTTGAGAAGCTATTGGATAAAGTCTTTGTACATAGTCCCTACTGTATGGGTCAGTAGTTAACAACTAATTACTGCTTTCTTACCCTACACAGAAGCCTCTAGGCTAGAAACGGCTAAAGTTCCTAACTTTAATTGGGAATCAAAATCGAACAGGCAACTTCTAGAAAAATACCCAATTTTTCAGCCCTCTTCTCCCTCAGTTCTTATTTCACGGGTCTCTGGTGGGACCTTGGGTGGTCAGAAATTTTATAAAGCTCCTCACGTGACTTTGATGCAGCTAATCAAAGAACTACTTTAAGGGGCTATCACTCTAGAAACGTTTCCTGGCTGTGAGAAAACAGATAAACCATTTTAGATCTAAAAGGGTCTTTAAAGAGGATATAAATTATTGTTTTTTAAAGTATGACCTGTAAACAATCTTAAAATTTGCCCTGCCTGGAATGATTTTTAATAAGTACCCTAGATTATGTAACAAACACTAGAGTTTAAGACATACTAATATTAAAAACTTTCACTTAAAAAAATCATAAAACCTAAGCCCCCAAAGGTTAAGTGGCCTGCCCATTTAACAAACCAAGATTAAAAACTTCACAGTTTCCTAAGTGATTCTCAACACAGCTTGAAACAGCTCTGAGGGAACTTCACGTTCACAGCCCCTGTCACCCATCCTGTCGCATCCACATCCCAACGCAAGATTATACAGTAATATTTCCATTTATATCCAATGACTACTTTTTTCTCTACTCCCTATATAAAGGCTTTTGCATAGAATACTGCATGGGGAGTCCAGACACCTTGATTCCAATCCCAAGTTTGCTAGTAATTGCCTGCATGACTTTTAGGATGTTACTTCTCCTTAGTGTCAATTTTCTTCTTCTGAAAAGTTAACAGTAGGACTAGAGTATTTTGGATGCTTCTAGTCCTAAGACTGCATGATTTTAAAACTTTAACAGGCTCTCTTCCACTGTTTGTAATAACTTACAATGGTGCACCATTGCAAGAGCTGATTGTCAGAGATTCAGAAACTTTGAGAGCAGTTGTTAAACTTGGTAGCTGAAAACCAGCCCATAATGGGAGTATTTACACCATAGAAATAGGAAAACACTAAAACTCAGGGCTTTAAAAAACAAAAAGAAAACAGAACATAGATCCAGTTTACCAGCACACCACTGATAATAAGTATTACAATGTTCCATAGACTAGAACCAAATGCAGTGAATATACAACAGAATGTTCTACCATATTTTAAGGTAGATTATTATAGTACTAACTGAATTAGACCAGATTTGCAAATTGTTCTCAAAAATCATTAAGTTTCCATAAACCTACTGAGTGTGTCAAATGTGCATCCCCTGCACCATTTTATTGATGTTATTTTACTGCCTTCCTAACTAAACCCAGTTCCTTTTACTGCTTCTCAAATCAGTAGGCTAAAGCAGCCCAAGCATCTTCTTACACGATATATTCAAAGATCATGCTTGTACAACTAAAAATATGTAGAATGCACAACTAGTTCAATTACTTGGCTGTAAAAAAACAACTAATTCAGTTCACTGCATCATTAATCCATTTAATTGTATAGCGGCTTCCTATTGATAACAGGAAATGTCCCTGACCCAACCATGCTGAGACTGAAACTGGCCAGTTTTCCACAAGCATGAATTTCAGTAAGGATTCTTCATAATACACAGGGACTAAATATCATAGCCAGAGTTCATTAGATTTTTTTCGTAGTTTCACTGATCTATTGCCCTTGCATATGAACCTTTTCTTTTACGCTTCCTGGACTTCGTTAGTCATTCAATGTTAGCTTATACTTATGTTCATGACTGGATATTTTATTTCAGATAGATATTGAGATACATTTTAAACCATCTATTCATCTGGTTCTTGGAAACCTTTCAGCAACTCATGAGCTTTACAGAAGGTACTGCTGATCCAGAAGTGCCACCTTCGGTCATATATCTGACCTATTAGTTTAGGCAGATGCTATTTAGTACATTTAAGTAGTACAAATACAACAAAAATTTGATGAATTACTCCTATATTTTGAGCACAATATTAGGTACTGAGGGAAACAAATATGAATAAGACATTATCCTTCCCTCCAAGGGCTCACAGTCTAATGGGAAAGATATGTGCATATAATTAAAATGTTATAATGCTAAGTTTCCTAATAGAGAAATAAACGGTGTTACTGAAGTTAGTTGAAAAAAGTAATTCTAACTTGGAGGAGACAGAGAAGAATTTGTGGAGTTGGTCCTTGATGGATGAGTAAGATTCCAGTAGCAAAGAAAAATGGGGAAAAGCCATTCCAGGCAGAAGGAAAGACACAAAGTCATGGGGGTGTGTTACAGTAAGGGATCAGGTGGTTGAGAGGAAGTATTAGAGGAACATTGGGAGAAAGGAAAGGTAAAATCAATACCAGGATAAGGAGTCAAGCAGGGAAAATGGTAAATCAAATATGTATAATGCAACCAACTGTAATAATAGACCTGAATGCAGTGGAGCACAACTGAGGAAACATGAATCCATGAGGAAGAAAGGATGTTTCAACCAGGTCTTTCTTCTAGAATTTTGCAAAATGAAAAAGAGGAGAAGCAGTATTCTTAGAAGACTAAAGTGAACAAAGGCACAAATATAGCGATTGTCACTCTATATGCCAGGCACTGTGCTGAGCATCTTATCTATATTACCAGATTTCATTTTGCAACTGAGTGAGGGAGGTATTATTTCCATTTTACAGATATGAAACTGAGCTGCAGAGAAGCTAAGTAACATGCCCAAGGCCCCACAGTAGTAGACTTGAACCCATTATACTATAATACTTTCAATCTGAGAAACCTAACGATATATGATGTGGGAGGGCAATGGTTAGTCAAGCTGGTTATAGTGTAATACATTTTTTAAATTATAATAATCCTTTATTGAGCAGCTACTATTTTGAAAGGAACTTAATATACATACAGGCATACCTTGGAGATATTGGTGTCCAGTTCCTGACCACCACAATAAAGTCACACAAATTTTTTATTTCCCAGTGCATATAAAAGTTATGTTTACACTATACTGTAGTCTATTAAGTGTGTAATAACATTAGCTCTCAAAAAATGTAAATACCTTAATTTAAAAATACTTTATTGCTGAAATATGCTAACCATCATCTGAGGCCTCAAAAAGTCGTCATCTTTTTGCTGGTGGAGGGTCTTGCCTTGCTGTTGATGCTGCTGACTGATTAGGATGGTGGTTGCTGAACGATAGGGTGGCTGTGGCCATTTCTTAAAATAAGACAACAGTGAAGTTTGTTGCATCGATTGACACTTCCTTTCACGGAAGTGAGATGATCATGATTTCATGAGAAATCATGATTTCTCAATTCTCTCAAACCCTGCTGCTGCTGTATCAACTAAGTGTACATTGTATTCTAAATCCTCTGTTGTCGTTTCAACAACATTCACTAGAAGTAGATTCCATCTCAAGAAACCACTTTCTCTGCTCATCTATAAGAAGCGACTTCTCATCTGTTCTGAGTTGCTGAGATTGCAGCAACTCAGCCACATCTTCAGGCTCCACTTCTATTTCTAGTTCTCTTGCTATTTCCACCACATCTGCAGTTACATCCTCCACTGAAGTCCTGAACACCTCAAAATCATTCATGAGGGTTGGAATCAACTTCTTCCAAACTCCTGTTAGTGTTGGTGTTTTGATCTCTTCCCATGAATCTCAAATGTTCTTAATGACATCTAGAAGGTTGAATGCTTTCCAGAAGGTTTTCCATTTTCTTTGCCCAGATTCCATAAGAGAAATCACTATCTAAGGCAGCTATAGTCTTACGAAATGTATTTCTTAAATACTAAGACTTAAAAGTCGAAATGACTCCTTGATCCGTGGGCTGCAGAATGGTTGTTATGTTAGCAGTCATGAAAACAACATGTATCTAATTGTACATCTCCATCAGAGATCATGGGTGATTGGGTGCATTGTCAATAAGTGGTAATATTTTAAATGGAAACTTTTTTTCTGAGCAGTAAGTCTCAACTGTGGGCTTATATTCCATAAGCTATGTTGTAAAAAGATGCGTTGTCATCTAGGCTTTGTTGTTCCATTTAGAGAGCACAGGCAGAGTAGATTTAGCATTATTCTTAAGGGCCCTAGAATTTTTAGAAAGGTAAATGAGCATTGCCTTCAACTTAAAGTCACCAGCTGCATTAGCCCCTAACGGGAGAGTCAGCCTGTCATTTGAAACTTTGAAGGCAGGCATTGACTCCTGTGTCACTATGAAAGTTCTAGCTGGCACCTTCTTCCAATATAAGACTGTTTCATCTATGTTGAAAAATCTGTTGTTTAGTGTAGCTAGCTAGCTACCTTCATGAATTATCTTAGCTAGATCTTCTGATAACGTACTGCAGTTTCTACATCAGTACTTGCTGCTTCAACTTGTACTTTGATGTTATGGAGGCAGCTTCTTTCCTTAAAACTCCGCTGGCTTCAAACTTTTCTTCTGTAGCTTCCTCACCTCTCTCAGCCTTCACAGAATTGAAGAGAGTCAGGGCCTTGCTTGGAATTAGGCTTTGGCTTAAGGGAATGTTATGGCTGGTTTGATCTTCTATCCAAACCACTAAAACTTTCTTCATATCATCAGTAAGGCTGTTTCTCTTTCTTATCATTCGTGTGTTCACCGGAGTAGCACTTTAATTTCCTTCAAGAACTTTTCCTTTGCATTCACAACTTGGCCAACTGTTTGGCAAAAGAGGCCGAGCTTTCAGCCTATCTCAGCTTTTGATATGCTTTCCTCACTAAAGCTTGATCATTTCTAGTTTTTGAATTAAAGTGAGAGATGTGCGACTCTTCCTTTCATTTGAACACTTAGAGGTCATTATGGGGCTACTAAATGGCCTAATTTCAATATTGTTGTGTCTTAGGGATTAGAGAGGCCCAAGGAGGGGATAGCTGGGGTACAGCCAGTCAGTGGAGCAGACAGACACACGCACCATCTATCCATTAAGTTTGCCATCTTATATGGGCATGGTTCGTGGTGCCCCAAAACAATTACAATTGTCACATTAAAGATCACTGACCCCAGATCACCATAACAAGTATTATAATAATGAAAAAGTTCAAAATGTTGTGAGAATTACCAGTACATGACACAGACACGAAGTGAGCGAATGCTGTTAGAAAATTAGTGCTGATAGACTTGTTCAACAAAGTGTTGCCACAAAGCTTCAATGTGTAAAAAACACAATATCTGTGAAGCACAGTAATGTGAAGTGCAATAAAACAAGGTATGCCTGTATTAAATTTTCAGAACAGCTTGAAGAAAAACTTTGAACAAAGTCACCCAGTTAGTGGCAAAGCCACACAAAAAGGGCAGAGGGGGTGCTTCCCTGGTGGCGCCGTGGTTGAGGGTCCGCCTGCCGATGCAGGGGACACGGGTTCATGCCCCGGTATGGGAGGATCCCACAGGCGGCGGAGCGGCTGGGCCCGTGAGCCATGGCTGCTGGGCCTGCGCGTCCGGAGCCTGTGCTCCGCAACGGGAGAGGCCACAACAGTGAGAGGCCCGCATACTACCAAAAAAAAAAAAAAGGGGTGGGGGGAGAGGGAGCTGAGTGAGGGAGGGAGAGAAGACATCGGTCATGACTTTCCAGAGAGGTATCAGTGGAAAACAAGTGAGGAAGTATTGGTAGCTATGGATGAAAGCTACACCATTCTATGCCCTCTGCCAGTGACCCTTCTTCCATTTGAACAGAGAAGGAACCAGAGTCAGGGTCAGGGGAGTAGACCCGACTTTTTTGAGTCTCGTGGGATTTGAAGCATGTTCAAAACATGCATGTGGATACACTCAAGTAGGCAGCTGCTGGGACTGTCAGTCAGTAGTTGGTATGGGAGATGGTGGAGGAACCTGCCTTGAAACTAAACTGCAAAATGAGAAAATGGACCAAGCTTCCGTTCCTTGGAGGGGGCCCATATGGCAAAGACTGAGGCTGCTCAGGGATGTCACGATTTAGTCCAGTTTGGAATCATGAAGTGGCAATTCTGAGGTTTCAATCCAGGGGCATGGGTCAGAGCAGAGCGGATATGATACCAAATGCTAAAGTAGGTAAAGCCAGATTGTGGAGAATGAGAGTAAGAGATGGGCTTCCCAGGCCCTGGGGCTGGTAGGGAAATAGGATTTGGTAGGGATACTGGATGGGTGTCCCCATGCAGTGAACACACCTGGGAGGAGATCCCTAATGCCCAGGACACCAGAAAACGCAAGGCCCTTGGAAACCACTCAGCAGCCCCATTATTTCCAGAGGGTACTGCTGATCCAAAGTACCCCCTTCAGTCAGATTTCTGATCTCCTGGTTTAGGCAGATGCTCTTTGGTCCTACTCTCACTGGGATTCTGGAAGAGGCTGGAGTGACTCTGGCCTCACACACACCCATTGCCCATGAGCAGTTCAGCCCTGCTCATTTATGTGTACAGGTAGCTGGGAGCGTGCAAAGCTGCACAGGTCTGGAATTAGGACAGAATCAGGGCTAGAGATGGGAGTCGTCTTTCAGGAGGCTGTACCTCAAGCCTGGAATAGGTAAGATCTTTCAGAAACAGACTGGGAAAGGACCAAGGATTGGAAGTGCTTACCCTTAAGGGCTGTCCAGAGGAAGGAAAGTAAGAAGGATTAATCAGATCTGTTAAAGGTAAGTGAGGAGAATGTAGCTTTTAATGTTTCCCTTCTTTCCCTCCTTCCCTTGTTTCCTGTGTATCAGTTTTATTTTTCACTTTGACTTCCAATTAGAACAAACCTTCAAAAAGAAAACTCGTTTCATTAGAAAATGAAGGTAAAGATACCTACCTCTGGGGAAGCTGTGAGTATTACATGGGACTGTGGACATGACTGCATCTTTGGGTGATCAACGTGTGTTGATTTTCACCACTTCTGGCACCACTTCTTACCCTCCCGCTTCCCTGGGGTTATATGCCTCAGCTTATAAATCCCTTGATCTTATCATCAAAATAGAAACAGGTGTGATTATATTAGGTGTGGTTGATTTCTACATACAGGTTTAATAGTGAAAGAAAAGAATCAAGCCTTTGGTTTCCAAATCAGGTCTCACAGTGTATGAAAAGGTGTTCTTTGCTATACCCTTTAATGGGTGAGAAAATTGAAATAATCAACTGAATAGAAGTACCCTATCCAGACTTATAGTTCTAGTCTGTGCCCTGGCAGACACTTTCTTGCCTGTCGCTTAGCATTTGGGAAATTCCAGGGAGTCAAAAGAAACAAGACAATGAGTCATTTGGAAGTACTTATCCTTCCAGTTCTGGAGCAAAGCAGTTCCCCAGAATTACCTTACAGGATGTCTGTTGCTTAGCTCTTACATTTCAGCTCTTCTATTTTACACCTGCCAACGATGTTAATCATTGGCTTGATTACCTTTTCCCCTTATTAGAAGTAGCCAGTATTTATGATTCTAGGAGTCACCAAGTCCACTTCCCAGACCCTCATTTCCTGTAATATAATGCACAGTATTTTCCCTTAGAAACCCACACAGCTGTCAAAGCATAGTTCCATTACCTTCCTGTTAACTCTCTTATGGCCGGGGGAACCCATGATCCTTGACAAATCAAATGGGGAATCTAAAACAGTTGTTAAGGAGTCTTTCTCAACTGCCATTCCCTAGGAAATTGATGAATATTTCCGTCATGGCCCAGCAGCCCCTCTTTCCACACCTTGGAGGTTAGGCTGAGTTCCAGAAGGAGAGACCATGATATTGTTGAGTTATAATCATGTCTGCTCCTCCTGCCTGGCACCACTATCTCCTCTCCACCCCTGAGGGTCCAGGGATCCCCAGGAGACCACCCCAGCTTGCCTCACATAATGATCTGTGCATGTATGTATAAGTACACGTATACACACGCCAACATTCAAAACTTAGAATAATGTCACATAGAATTCATTAGACCTCAACTAAAAATCGGAGGATGCCACAACATGAAGCCTGCATTCCCATCTGTGACCTCAGATCAAGAGGAGCGATACTCTCTGTTGAACCTAAGTCCTCCCCACTCCCGGCCGTATTCCTAAAACGAAGCTTTTGGTTGCAGTTCTGATTACGAAATATAACGACACTGGATTATAAGAATTCTTATGTTGGCTGCTTCACTCTTTTGCATTACCTGCTGAGCCCAGTAGGCATTTGAGTGGAAACGAGTGAATTCTCACTTCCTCCTAGACTCTCATCACCACCATAGGCACCAGCATCACCAGCCCTCAGTTAGCTGTCCACTTTCAGGGAAAAAAAAGGATCAACAGGTTTTTTCCTCCCCCTCTCACTGAGTTCCTAGAGCTCTTGGAATGGAGTCTGTACCAGGCTCCTAAGGGCATCCAAAGGCCACGAGCCTGTTCCCAGGGCTGGAACGTGGGCTGGCAGGGCTCTGAGTTTGGCATTGGCCCCTTTGACATTTCCTGTCTCTTCAGGGGGCAGAAAACCAGCTTCCCTCATAGGCCAGTTCAGTGTGATCTGACTGAAAGGAAGATCTTTTTGTTGTTGCTATCTCTGAAGTATTGGTATCCCTATATTTTATATCCATATATGCATATTTTACATATATCTTGTGTACATATTTTACACATATATAGGCCTATGTGATTTTGATATATCACAGTAGAAAACTTAGATATATTACCGGTCTGTAGTTCAGTTGAGGTTGGGAAGCCCTGGCCTGGGGTGTGTGGTCTCTGTTTCCTGACATCTCAGTTTTCTTTCCCATCTGAGGAAGTACCCTGCATAGACATTAATAGTCATATTAATCTTTAATGGACCATATCCTACAAAACACCCTGTCCATCCGTTGTCACTGAGCTTTCCCATTTACTCACAGAGACGCACAGGGCAGGAGTCATTACCCTGATTTACTGAAAAGGAAACTGAGGCTCCAGTGAAGTGGCTGCTCACAGGCTTTCAGGTGGTTGGGGAGGAGTTGTAGAAAAGCCAATCACCTGGCCAGGACCCCAGGGCTCTTTCTGAGACTGATACCTCCACAGAATCCAGTGAACGTTTAAAACATATCTGCTGATTGACTAAACGACCACAGTCCCTGGCAGTTAGTACATAAGAAGATAAAGCCGAACATTAAAAATACACATGCACTGTACTGAAAGTTCCTAGGTATTGTATTGGAGTTCGAGGCTTAAAGCAGCTGTCAAGGTACTCTGTAATGAAAAATGGTCATGGTTGGAATGTGCTTCTTTATCTCACTAACTCTATAACCCAATTTTTATCAAGAACCTCAGGGCTGAAGAGCTCAAACTGCATTTTGAAGCTTATCTTATTAATATTCACCACCACACCTTCAATGGGTGCAGGGCATGTATTATTATTTTCATGTTTCTGACGGAAACATGGCAGGGAACAGAAGCATAGCCATGTGTGTCTGGGTTAAGGATTCAGAGACTGTTTTCTTTTAGCACCATCATCCACGTCCAATTCGGCTCTGCCCTCCCCTGTAAGAAACAACACTGAGATAAACCAAGGGGGATGCTGTCATTTCAGCCTGATGTCCCCGGTGTCACAGTCTGACCAAAATAATAAGATCAAAGCCCCAAGGCTATAATGAAAATAAGAGGCTATGATGAAGCGAGATCCGCAAAGAACCCTGGGTACTCAATTGTCCTTAGAAAAGAAGTAAAAACATAGATGTGTATTATGATACAGCGGCAATTAAAACCTATACCTCACAGTGAAAACAGCCAGCTTAGCCATCCAAGCAGTGGCCACACAAGAGGGGGGATTTTAGATTCGATTCTGCAGTGATGTTTCAGCCTGATCTTGAGCATCCATGTGTCAATTTCACTGCTTCCTATACTCCACTATTTCTCATTCTGCAAATCTCTCTGTTTTTTTTTTTAAGCAGGCCAAAGACACCTGGCATTAGCAATGACCACTGAAAAACACATAAGAAATGTCATGCAGGGCAGGTCAGTGGTCCATTTGATCAAGAATGCTGTCCCCATTATCTGAGACATTTAAGGGAAGACATGACTTCTTAAAAACTGGTGTTGCACATCTGAAAACTTATCCTACAAATACAAGAATCACACAAGATTATTCACTGCACTGACATTTGTAAAAACAAGAACTTGGGAACTAACTAGGTGGTCATTAATGAGATTGGTTGAATAAATTATGGCACATCCATACAATGGACTATAACTCAGCTCTAAAAAAAGGATGAAGAAGGTCTTTATGTACAAATAAGGAAAGATCTCAAGGACATATTTTCAAATAAACAAAGCAATATGCAAAGAAGCAAGTATGTATAGGATGCTGCTATTTGTTTAACAATGATGGGGGTAAATATATTTGATCATTTAATATATATTTATTGAACACCTTCAGTGTCCCAGGAACTCTTCTAGACTCTGAGGATATGACTGCAAACAAAACAGACTAAACTCTTTGCCTTCAAGGAATTTATTCTTATCTGCCTGTATGTGTACTTTAAAAAGTATTTTAGGGCTTCCCTGGTGGCTCAGTGGTTGAGAATCCGCC
Organism: Kogia breviceps; assembly: GCF_026419965.1. NCBI lineage: Eukaryota > Metazoa > Chordata > Mammalia > Artiodactyla > Physeteridae > Kogia > Kogia breviceps. Next base: position 95,521,342 of record NC_081314.1, read on the forward strand.
TGCCGATGCAGGGGACGCGGGTTCGTGCCCCGGTCCGGGAAGATCCCACATGCCGCGGAGCGGCTGGGCCCGTGAGCCATGGCCGCTGAGCCTGCGCGTCCGGAGCCTGTGCTCCGCAACGGGAGAGGCCACAACAGTGAGAGGCCCGCGTATCGCAAAAAAAAAAAAAAAAAAAAAAAAAAAAAGTATTTTAAAAGATAGAGAATATCCATAATAGTGATTACTTGTTGGGAGGGGCAGGGACTGGGGAGATGTAGAACAGGGGTCAAGAGAGCAAGTTTTCACTGTATGGCTTTTTACATTTACTAAATATTTAAATCAAATAAAATACATATGAAAAAATAAATAAGAAAATCCTAAACATCTTTCTGTATTAATCTGATATGGATTTGCACTCAGTAATTTATCCAAACCTGTCTTGAACCTCTTTATCAATTTAGCCTACCTATTACACCCTGGTAGCAGGGATTCTTCCATATATTTCCTTGTTGAATTAAATAAAATAGCATTCCTTGTGTTTATCCTATAAGCATTTCTTTCTTGGTTGAAAAACAAACACCTTTCATCTAGTACGCTGAGATTAAATGAACATATTTATGTTTAGTGTCCTCAGACCAATCATTAATCTATAAGCCTTAATGAAATCTCCCCATTTTCTTTGCTTTTTCTCACTGAAGAGTTCTCATTCCTGCTAATAAAATCCTTATTTCCATTCTGTTAATTACATAAATCAGCTTCTCGGCTTGTAATTGAAGTGACTGGGACCTCATTTCTTCCCCCTACTGAAACCATCAGCCACCAGTCTCACCCCTCCCCCGACTACCTTCTACCTTCATTTTCATCCATGAGCTCTTTTCCCTGAGAAAACATCCAAAAACATCATTATGCAACACAGACTTTTTTTTTTTTTTTTTTTTTTTTTTGCGGTACGCGAGCCTCTGCCTGCTGTGGCCTCTCCCATCGCGGAGCACGGGCTCCGGACGCGCAGGCTCAGCGGCCACGGCTTCACGGGCCCAGCCGCTCTGCGTCATGTGGGATCTTCCCGGACCGGGGCACGAAGCCGCATCCCCTGCATCGGCAGGCGGACTCTCAACCACTGCGCCACCAGGGAAGCCCAACAACACAGACTTTTTAAAAAAACATCCTAGCACTAAATTCATCTCTTCCTATCCCCCGTCATTCCTCTAACTCCCAGGTTTCTTGTTCCCTTTACACCCTCGTCCATGGGGGACGCTGCGCTGTCTACCCACTGTTGAGTTTCATGTTGTACCATTGTGTTTCTGCTCCTCTTCTTTCACCCAGGCCTCTAATTGCCAAACTAAAAGACATTTCCCCACTCTGATAATCCTCAGCCCTTCTGCAGTGTTTGAAACAGTTTGAAATCATTTATACCTGTTATAGGTCACAGGCTCTTATCATTAAGAGGGTCCTTGACTGCTGGTTGAAGTCAACATCCCTGGTCTCTTACAGAGGTGCCTCTGGAGAGTCCTGTGAGCCCCACTCTCTCCGGTTTAGAGATATTGATGCATCCGCTATAGCAGATGCTGTCAGGCTCTGCCCATGTCCCCTGGGATCCCTTTCTAGGGTGACCAACTAATTGTTTGACTTGCCTGGAACTCGGCAAGTTCCCAAGATGTGGGACTTTCCATTTTAAATACAGTCCCCGGCAAACTGGGATGAACAGCTTACCCTCCCTTTTCTAATTTACATACCCTGCTTCTGTGAGCGTCTTCACTCCTGGCACCTGTGTCTCGTTGCTGAAGCGCTGCCCTCAGGCTGCTAACCGCCCCTAACCTCCTCCCCCACCCCTCCCAAAGAGCCAGAAGTGACTGAGAACTTATCTGTCCCTGGGCCAGCTCTTAACCAATGACTGAAGGGTAAAGGGGTTTAGAGACACCAGTGGTTTTTGTTTGTTTGTTTGTTTGAGGTACACGGGCCTCTCACTGTTGTGGCCTCTCCCGTTGCAGAGCACAGGCTCCGGACGCACAGGCTCAGCGGCCATGGCTCACGGGCCCAGCTGCTCCGCGGCATGTGGGATCTTCCCGGACCGGCGCATGAACCCATGTCCCCTGCATTGGCAGGCAGATTCTTTTTTTTTTTTTTTTTTTTTTTTTTTTTTTTTTTTTTTGCGTTACGTGGGCCTCTCACTGTTGTGGCCTCTCCCGTTGCAGAGCACAGGCTCCGGACGCGCAGGCTCAGTGGCCATGGCTCACGGGCCCAGCTGCTCCGCGGCATGTGGGATCTTCCCGGACCGGGGCACGAACCCGCGTCCCCTGCATCGGCAGGCGGACTCTCAACCACTGTGCCACCAGGGAAGCCCACACCAGTGTTTTTGAGCCTGATGGGGTCAATGCTGAGTTAGGACTTTCACTGTCTCCAGTGCTCCTGACAAGATTAGGTCAAACTTACCCTCCATGGGACTTTGTTTGATGCCACTTTGTTTGCTTGGTTATCTTCCCTTTGCTGTCCCACTTCCCCATTCACTTCTAGTATTCCTGGGAGAACCTCCTAATAAATCACTTCCTTATCTCAGAGTCTGCTTCTGAGGAATCCAAATATTTTGGTTTTCTCTCGCTGTGTAGTGAAACCATCCCACAATGTAGTGGTTAAAACAACTGTTTTATTATCTCTCTCACAATTCAGTGGGTGGACTGCCTCTGGTGGGTGGTTCTTCTATGGCAGGTGATGACAGCTGGGGCTGCAGTCATCTGGGCTGGAATGTCCAAGATGCCCCATGCCGTGGATCCTCATGTGTCTGAGGCCCCTTGACAGTTCTGCTTGTCACACCTGGGGTCTCTCATGTGGTTGTGGTCAGATGACAGCTGGGGCTAGAGTCACCCGAAGAACCAACCAGAATGCTGTATAGCTGGTCTTCATTCCCTCTCCATGTAGTGCCAAGGCTGCTTGTCTTATATTCGTTTCCTAGGGATGCTGTAAAAAAAAAAGTACCACAAACTGGTGGCTTAAAACAACAGATATTGGGCTTCCCCGGTGGCGCAGTGGTTGAGAGTCCACCTGCCGATGCAGGGGACACGGGTTCGTGCCCCGGTCTGGGAAGATCCCACGTGCCGCAGAGCGGCTGGGCCCGTGAGCCATGGCCGCTGAGCCTGCGTGTCCGGAGCCGGTGTTCCGCAACGGGAGAGGCCCGTGTACCACACACAAAAAAAAAACCCAACCAACCAAACAAACAAAAAACAGATATGTATTGTCTCACCGTTCTGGTGGCTAAAAGTCCAAAATCAAGGTGTCAGCAGAGCCATGCTCCTTATGCAGGCTCTAGAGAAGAATCCTCCTTCACCTCTTTCTAGCTTCTGGCAGTTGCTGTCAATCCTCCAGGTTCCTTGACTTGCAGCTGCATCACTAAAATCTCTGCCTCTGTCATCACATGGCCTTTTCCCCTTGTGTATCTGTGTATTTACATGGCCTTCTTATGAGCATACCAGCCATTGGCTTTAGGTTCCATCTAATCCATATGACCTCATCTTAACTTGATTCCATTTGCAGAGACCCTATTTCCAAATAAGGTCTCACTCACAGGTTTTGGTTTGGCACATGGTCTATCCACCTGGTATCTCCATCAGAGTAGCCAGACTTCTTATAGGCAGCTCAAGGTTCCCAGAAACACAGAAGTAGAAGCTAGGAGGGCTTCTTGAGACTTACCAATTACTCACAATGTGCTTGGCACTGTTTTAAACGCTGAGGTTACAGTGAAGAATAAGACAGGCAAGGTGCTTGCAGTCAGACCATCTCCACTGTAGTGGACAGAACATCATTGACCATTTCCCTTGCCTAGAACTCTTTGAGTTACCATTTTGTGATAATGTGGGAAGAATAATAAACTACATCTGACACCTGGACTTTAGCTGTGCTTTGGGTTCCAGACAGAATAAAAGATAAAGTAGCCCATCCTTGGGCTCAATCACATAACGTCCCTAGGCCTCCATTTCCTTTTCTACATAGTGGAAGGTTTGAACCAGACAATCTAACAGTATCCAGCTGAGGTCTCCACCATCGACACAACTGCTTTCTTTTGTTCAAACAACGTTCCAACTTCTATCTCTTTCATAGGCTTTAGAAGTACCTAATGTTTTGGGACACGAGTAAGGAGGGAATGAGAACTTATAAAGAAGAAGAAAGAAAATGATCTTCCTGGACAGTTGAAAACTGCCTCTCCCACTTCACAAGACAGCCTGTCTTCTTGTCCTCTTTCCTTTAAATTGTCACACTTCCCTAACTTATTAATATACATCTGCTCAAATTGTGGTTTCCATCTCAACTAACCCATTTGGCAGGAGTGACAGGCTGCAAATCGTGATCTGAGCCAACATCATCTGATTTTTTACCATTGCTATCTCGAGCATACACCTGTCACAGAGAACGCCAGGTGTTAGGCAACAGATGTTCCTGGGATTCACAAAGAAAAACAGGTAACTGCTCCTCTATGTTTCTTAGTATAAAAACACAATAATAGCCATTAATATATTTAATAGAAGGGACCAGAGGATCAGTCCATTGGTGGAATATATGTATGTTGTTCCAAGCAAGTCAGTAGAGCTAAGAATATATGGCTTTTTTTTTGAGAGTGTTAACAGTGCTCTGAATAAAAGGTGACTCTATGCCACTGTTGTTTCAAAGTACAGTACAGGGACCACATGCATCAAAATTACCTGGGCTGCATATTAAAGTGCAGATTTCTGGGCCAGTCTCAGAGATCCAGAGTTAGAAGACCTGGCACTTAATCATTTCCCCAAAACACACTGAAAATATTGAATCCTATTAGTATCTCATCTTTTCATGCAATTCTCAACACTCCCTGTTCTTTCTTCTAGACTCTTTGGATTCTAGGTCAGACCTTCACAAATTTCCCTCCTGCCAGGCCCCTGGAATGGGCCCGACCATCAGTATTCCCACTGCTATCCTCTCTTCCTTCCATCCCCAGCCCTGCTCTCCCCACTTCTGCTGAAGCTGTAGGGACACAAAATCCAAGGGTGGAGCAAAAAATAGTGCCTAAGAATCGCCCCAACCAAGGACCAGCAACAGGCTCTGACTTGAAGGCAGGGTAGCTGGGAAGCCCAAATGGTTGAAGATGCAGGGAAGTGTAGGAAGTGTGGTGGAAAAGGGGAGCAGCCAAGCCAGTATCCCAAAGCAGCACCCTGTGGCTGCCACACACTGCAGTGAGGCCAAGTTTCCAGACCCAAGGATGGAAAAGATTAGATCATACCTTTTTGTCATATATCACTGAGAAAATTAAAAGGATTACACAATTCAGAGTGTGGTAAGAGGCTTACAACAGAAGAGAGTTTTGAGTCAAAAAATTTTAACTACCTTAAAACTTAATATATTCCCTATCACTCAACACAGATTTAGTTCTTGCTATTTAATCTGTTGCATTTAAAATTAATTCTGTTGTGTTTTAAAAGTCAGCTTGGATTCATTCAATGATTATTTATCAATGCCTGCAGGGGATACAATGTTCAGCAAAAACTGACTTGGTCCCTGCCATTTGAGAGTTTATATTCCCACAGGGAAGAGAGTCGTTGAGTAAATCATCACATTAAGAAAAAAAGCATTATTGCAAACAGAGCTAAGTGTTATGACAGTGAGGTTCAGGGTATTATAAAGAGATATTACAGGAGTACCTGTCCTAGGCTGGGAGGGTTGGGGGTGGTGCGGCAAGAAGGTGTCCCTGCAGAAGTGACATGTGGTCTAAGAACTGAAGAATGAGCAAGTTAATCAGCCTTGGTGGGGAGAGCATTTCAGACAGAGGAAACAGCATGTTTCCTCTGCAGTGGGTTGAAGATGCCCACATGAAAGCAGGCAAGTGGTCCTGAGTACAGAGAACAGAGAGAAGGGGATTTGCATGAGGCTGGAGCTACAGGCAGAGGTCAGACTTTGCAGGGCCTTGCTGGTCCTGCTAAGTAGACAGTTCTTTATCTAAGAACAATGAGAACCATGTGAAGCAGGGGATGATATGGTCAGTTCGCATTTTAAAAAGGCCTCTTATATTGCAGTGTCAAGAACAGATGAACAGGGCCAAGGTTGGAAGTGAGAACACCACTCAGGGGTCTATGGCACCAGATCAGATGAATGATAACCGTGACTTGGGCAAAGCGGATGGCAGTGGAGATGGGGAGAAGAAGGCCGCTTTGAGACACATTTCAGAGGTATCAGCGACATAACTTAATAATGGATTGGATACAGGATTAAAGGAGAGGAGAGGGGTGAGTCAGGAATTATGCCTAGGTGTCTGGCTCGTACCGCTAAGTACTCTGTCCTTCACTGATGGAGGGAACACTTAACAGGACTGGGTTTGGAGGGGGAAATAATTGTTAACTTTTGGATATGCTTAGCTTGAAGTGTTTCTGAGACATCCAAATGGAGATCTGGAGGAGGGACCTGAAGTTCAGGAGTCATCATGCTTTGATGGCAATTGCACTCGTAAGTGTGGATGGATGAGATCACTTAGAGATTCCATATAACCCATGCAATACAGAGTGGTGATTGAGGGCAGAGGTCCTGGAGTAAAACTGCCTGGATTTGCAGCCCAGCTCGGTTTCCTCCTAACTGTGCACCCATGAGGAAATGACTCAAATACTCTAAACCAAATTCTCCTATCTATAAAACAGAGACAATACCAAATTTTCCTATCTATAAAACAGAGACAATAATATTTCCTACCTTATAACACTGTTGGGAATATGAAATGGCATGAGGAATTTAAAACTCTTAGCATGGTTCTCAGAATCTACTAACTATTTTATAAACCAGGGAAGACTTTCCTTCTTCCACCCAGGGCTAAGCCTTGTGGAAATCCAACGTTTAATGACTGGATAAAGAAGAATGAAGAACAACTGCATTACAGTCTGAATCTGTGCTGTCCAAATCCACCCACCAGAGAAACTAGGTCAGCAGCTGTATCTGGAGTCTGCTGGGGTGGGTTATCCCTTTTCAAGCAGATAGAAAGGGAGGCAAGAGTCCTTGAAGGGAACCCAAAATCAAAGGCCTAGTTCAAGGGATAAAAGGAGATAGAGAGTAGGGGACAATAAAGCAGAGTCAGGAACAGGCTGGAAATAGCCCAGGAACAGGTCAGAAATGAAGGAGCGAGAGACTGGGAAATGCCTGCTAACTATGGGATGCCCAGAACATCTTACTGAAGATAGAGGGACAAGATGGGAGAAGCCATAGGATTTCATACCGTTCTTAGATAGATAGATGCCTCCTGCTCAGAACCAGTTACCCTAAAAATATTTAAAATTGTTCTATACATAAACAATGAAATAATAGAATTTGGTAGCCCTTCTAGTTTAAGAGTGTCCTGTGTTATATAAGTTAAGCCATGACACATTATGAAATTTTGATACTTATATATGATGTTAATATGTTACTTTACAAAAACGTTCTCTACAATTTTCAATTACTGTTATTGTTTTGGGATATATCGTACAGGAGGTAATTACTTTATCCAAAACGCAGTTCACAGCCACATTCAAAATGTTCTAAAAATGTTTATCAAGATGATGATAATAGTCATATCCTCCATGTCATTATTAATGTTGTCCAGAGACAATAGGATCTGGTCAAATGTGATACCTGTGCTATTATATATATATATATATATATATATAAAGTCTGTGTGTGTGTGTAGAGAGAGAGGGCCATGCAATGGCAAAAAACTTAATTAAAAGCAAATTTGGATTGAAGCCAAATATATAGCAATCGAATTTACATTATTAAAGTATTGATATTGGCTCCTGCTCCTAAAAGTCTATTCTCATTATTATGATAGCTTCTGTTTCTCCCATTAGATTGATGAATTGCTGAAGGAAGAAAAAAGTGAATTCGTTTCAGTAAGTGAAAATCATTTCAGTGAGCATGAATTTCTTCTGGTCCAGCCCCAATACAAAAATAGGCACAGGGTGAATATCAAATGGTGTCTAGCCCAGGCTATTTTCAGTCAAAGGCAAACATGCAATGAGGTTCAAAGGAAGAAACATTATTACCTGAAATTTAACAGAGATCTTGGGAAATATTTAAATAGACTAAATCTACCTTTATTTATTTATTTATTCCTGAGTAGAAATGTTGTTCTGAAAGTTCTTCAGGCTGACATGGTCTGTTTACTTATCGATTGCATGTTCCTCACTGTGCCAACAGCATTCTAGTCCCCGGGATCATTTTTGAACATAGCTTTTTAGTTTTTTATATTAGGGCACTGTAATGTATTAAAGGTAGGCAGAAAGTGGAAAGTAGCTATCTCTCCACACACACCCACAGGCATACACATTCCTCCATGATATCCTCCCCTCCCATCTCCTTGCTGCCCTGCCTCTCTTCAGGGATCCTCCCATTCTATTGGAGTTTGGGGGCAGGGTAAAAAGCACTCATCCAATCCTCACCTTCCAATTCCACGCAGTTAAGAACTTGGCAAAAGGAGCAACTGGAGAACCAAAGCACAGCATCTGCTTTACCAGCAGTAAAGCCGGATAGGGTAACACTGCGACGTCCAAGCACAGGATCAGTTTTCTGATAGGGCCAGAAAACACAGGGTGCTTTGTTAACCTGCGTGGAAGTTCAGCCCGGACCTACTAGTTCTCTGCACAGTATCTATACCTGGGGATCCACTGGACCATGACTTATTACCCACCTGCAAGTGGAGAAGCAAGAACAAGTCACTTAGCTGGACCCATCAGTGACAAGCTAACCTCTTGGAGACTTGAGATAGGCACGGGCAGCTCCTAGGAGCACATGGGTCTAAGAAACCAGGAGAAAAAGAACAGTGACCTATCAACACCTAACTTTGTCCAGTAAGGAAATGTGGCGAGTAGGTGGGGCGCTTTCCTTAGTCTCATCAATCAGAAGACCATCTTCCTCCAAGAGAAGAACTGAGGAAGGTGGGAAGGGCAGGGCTATAGAACATTTCCCACCAGGGTCACTGACCATTCTGGAAGCATGTAGAGAAACTGTTATTTTTCATAATTTCTCCAAAGGAAATAATACACCAAAATACTTTTTCCTTTCATATCAAGCACTGGTTATTGATGACCCAGAAATCCCAGGATGGAAAAGAGTTTATTGAGGTCAAGTTTAATTATTCATGTTCACCATTTTGGTGATTATTAACCCTCTTTTCAACTGGCAGCAAAGGATTTCTGGAGATCAGCTAATTCAGTGTCACTGAAGAAGCTGATACAGTTTGCTGTAAATGTGTTTTGCTTCACAGACAATAGTGCTGTGATGGAATGGTTTGTCCATGAGTCTGTGAATAAATGAATAAATCACACACCTGTTAAATTGTGCGCTGCACATAATGAAAGGGTTGTGATGTGGAGTTTTTTTTAAAACAAAATGTTGCTTGCTTCTCTCCATTTGCTGCTCCTAAACAATTTCTCAGTGTAATGTCTTGTGTATCTCCCCTTTTAGTGAAGCTCAAAGTACTTCATGGTGTTCATATGTATGAATTCCAATTCTATTTGTTCTCCCCATCAACTTTCAGAGTTGCAAATATAAACACTCCAATTTGGCATATGAACAAATTAAAATGTATCAACATTCTGATCCTGTACTAGGTCATACTGTAAGTCAAATGGGGAGAAGTAGAAGTGGTAGATCCTGAACCAGTGCCAGGCATGCCACTCATCTGGGTACCTTGTGGAAGGTGTGCAGGACCCTGGAGGGACTCCCCTAAGCCTTGGAGCCTCAGGCACCAATTCAGGAACATCTACAACGGATGAGATCTCCACGCCAGGAACATGGCCGTTTTGTCCACTGACCCAGACTAAAGGAAGAAAGAAACCGTGAAGATGCCGTGTTTAAAAACTTGTGCATGGATAGCTTCTGAATCTTCAGTTGTATCTTGTAGCTTTAAAGCAATTTCGTCTTCAAGACTAGGGAAATGTATTCCCTATGAAGGAGGATATTACATCTTTATCTAAGCTAGGCAATAATTGCAACCCTGATTTGGTCCTACTTTGTACATGTTATCTCCCAAGATAGGCAGTGAAAAGAATAAAGGATTTGGAGCCAGACAATCTGGCTTTGAATTCATGCTTCACATTCTAGTTATTGACCTAGCTATTTAACTTACCTGATTTGTTTATTCATCTTAACATAGGCATTTTTTAGATTCCAAATGGAATAGATTCTAAAAAATACAACTAGTGAATATAACAATAAAAAGAGGCCGACTCACAGATATAGAGAACAAACTAGTGGTTACCATTGGGGAGAGGGAACAGGAGAGGGGCAACATAAGAGTAGGAGATTAAGAGGTACAAACTATTAGGTATAAAATAAGCTATAAGAATATATTGTACAACATGAGGAATATAGCCAGTATCTTATAACTATAAATGCAATATAACTTTTAAAAATTGTGAATCACTATATTGTACTCCTGTAACACATAATATTGTACATCAACTATACTTCAATAAAAATTTTTTTTAAATAGGCATAAAATTATTATAGAGTAGTGCTGTTGGGGGAATTAAATGAGATTGCGTGTGTGTGTATATAAACAAAACATGTCACATGTTTCGTTAGATGTTAAACATGTAGAAGTTAGATGCTTTTACTGTGCTTTGGCTGCTTTATATATTAACTTCTTTATTGGTCCACCTGGTCCACATATACTTTTCTATCATAGCATCAGAGAGGTTCTTTAGCTTGAAATATCATAAATACAAAGGGAAGTGAAAGAGACAAAGAGAGAGAAAGGAAAAAGAAAAAGAAGAATTGAAAGTGACTGAAATGCCGTATTACTGAGAGCTACATGCAGTTGACTTAGCCATAGTTGTACTAAAAAACTTTATGTTCCATACAGTGGAGTTCTGATATAACTCACAATTCCTCCTCACTGAGAACTGAAGAAGACTCCCACGGGAAAGACAAATAGAGTAGTCTCTGGTCTAGGATAAACTTCCCTTTCCTCCTTTTTCAGCCAAGCCTTCCCCGCCTGCTCTGAGAGGCTGCAGTCTAGCTGGCCCCTGTTCTCAATATTTTCTCATTCACTTGCTCCACGTTTGCTTTACTTTGAGAAGAGCTCTTATCACTGTATTGCTAAGGAAGGTCTCATACTCTCCAGAGACTGAACCAAAATGCTAGCCACTATTTACTTGGGATATCATTGAAATACTCCTCTTTTTATTTTTGTTTCCCTCAAAGCTTTTTTCTCTTTTTTATCCGGCCAGAGGAGCTCCCTGCCCTTTTCCTCAGGGGATACGTTTCACGACCTCCCAGTGGATGCCTGAAACCACAGATGGTACCAAACTCTATGTATATTAAGTTTTTTTTCCTATACATACATACCTATGATAAAGTTTAATTTATAAAGTAGGCACAATAAGAGATTAACAACAGCTCATAATAAAATAGAATAATTATAATGATATACTGTAATAAAAGTTAGGTGAATATGGTCTCTCTCTCTCTCTGAAAATATCTTATTTTACAGATTTAGTACCTTTTCCATCTTAACTAAGCACTTATCACTTAATGTAGTGAATGTGAATTTCTTTTTCCCTCTTCCAATTTTACAAAGAGAAGATTCATTCTTACCATCGATCTTAGCAACCACAGCACATGATTATTTTTTTCTTATTGAGAACTTTCACCTTTACATTAAATTTGGATAGCACTTTACGGCTTCTCTTTGGCATATCTGAATTGCCAGCATCACTACTTTGGTGCTTTGGGGCCATTATTATGTAAAATAAGGGTTACTTGACAATAAGCAACGTAATACCGCAATAGTTATCTGATAACCTAGGTGACTACCTGGCAGAATACACTGGACAAAGGGATGATTCACGTCCCAGGAGGGACAGAGCGAGATTTCATCATGCTACTCAGAACAGCGTGCAACTTAAAACTTATGAAATGTTTATTTCTGGAATTTTCCATTTAATCTTTTCTGACCAAGGTTGACTGTGGATAATTGAAATTTCGGAAAGCAAAACAGCAGATAAGGAGGGGCTACTGTATTCTAGGTCATAGTGGGGAGATTTTACTTTCGTTTTGCTTCCATTCTCTGCTCCTGTTGGTGGAGGGAGTAATTTTCATGTTGGTTTCAACCTGAACAATGAATTCCCTCATTGAGTAAAATGTGGATGCCATGACTTTTTCTGTATAATTTCTGTATATGAACAGTACCTCTGGCTGTAACAGATCAAGATTGTACCCCTTAACTAACCATTTACATCCAATGCTGAGTGGGCTTCTAAACACATAAAGTGATATTGAAATCTGTGTCTGTTATCTTCAAGTGCCATTTTCTAAGGTTTGTCAGCAGGGCCTTCTAGCCTCATAAAATAACTAAGTAGGAAGCATAAACAAAAACCATCTGGCCTCGAAAATGCTGCTCTCCCCTCCCTTCACTTTTCTATAACTTCTGAAATCCTCAGCACTTCATTCATTCTTCAGTCCACAAGTATTTATTGAGGTCCTCCAAGTATTTCATCACAGAACTAGGCGGTGGGAACTCATAGAGCAGTATATGTATATGAATATATATGAGGCTGCAACACACACAGAACTCACAGTGGGTCCAGAAGGGGGCCAGTTATACAGTGATGACAGTAATTGGTGCTCAGTGCCATGGCAGGAAAAGTACACTTTGCTTGGGAGCCTTTCTATAACATTTTAACCTGAGGGGATGGAGGGATACAGGAGATACTTCCTGGAGGAAGTGAGATTTTAACAACCCTATGATACCAGTCTTTTGAACTAAGGCATTTGTTTTTACCCTTGTTAAAATGCAAACTATATACTGGGAAGATAAATACTTTTACATCATAAGAACTATGGGTATTAGTACCAATTAATGTTCACAAACTGAGGCCCTGAAGAAATAAATATTTGAACTGTTAAATTATGGATGGTGGCAAAGAGAAATTAAGCCCAGGGCACTGTTAAAAAGAGCAGGGAGCCGCCTCTGTGGTGGATTTTGTGTCTGCAGGAATTCAAGGTGCTTGGGAGGGGATGAGGATAGGGCTTGGGCTCAAGACACTGAAACTAGGTGCAGCTACAGCAATTTCCCCTGCATTTAGCTTTGCCTAAAGCCCACTCCACTCTTGAGCTAGTCCTTACAAGTCCCCCTCATCAAGGAAAATGCCTCAACTTGGCTTCTAGATAGTGAAAGTGAAGTGTGAGAGGAAAAATATCTTTATAAAGTCTAACAATATGTCTAAGGTAGTTGTGATCCAAGACAAGTTTGGCTGGAAAAATCTATCTTGTTTTCCTATAGGTTATCTCTATGACCCCCTCCTTCTATGTAAATTGTTTATAACTGTGTGATTCTGTAACTTAACATAAAAATTGGTCGTTCATTATTTGATTACATTACATGAACATGAGCTGGCATCTCCACTTCCTCATTCTTATAGCATTTCAGAAATGCCAGTGAGTCTCCTCTTTATTATTTAGAAAAACTTTCAGTTAAACATAACTGCAACATAATTTATATTGGTGCTCTGGGATGTAATAAAAATCCTTCACCCTAATCTCAGTCTGTGTCCTTTTTTAGTCCAATTCAAAACATTTATCAAATGATTTGCCTTCTTCCATTGAGTAAATAATAGGAACTGTTTCCTTGTGAAAATGAGGAGAGTTTGCAAGTTATCCACAAATAGGAATTTTGTCTCTATTCCCCTTCCTGCTGTAGGGGATGAAAGCTCTGCAAACCAGGAACCCTACCTCTCCTGCTAAATGGTGTGTGTGTGTGTGTGTGTGTGTGTGTGTGTGTGTGTGTGTGTGTGTATTAAGCAACTTATCTAATTTGTTTATTCAACCAAAAATTGGGCATAAAATTATTATAGAGTTGTGCTGCTAGGAGAATTAAGTGAGACTGCATGTGTGTGTACGTTTGTGTGTAAATAAAACATGTACCACCCTCAGATTGAAATAGACATGTAGAAGCTAGATATTTTTACTGGGTTTTAGCAACTTTATGTACTAACTTCTCTATTGGTCCACCTGGTCCATATATATTGATCTGTAACAGCATCAACAATGTTCTTTAACTTGAAATATCATAAAGACAAAAGGAGGTAAAAGAGACAGAGAGAGAGAAGAAGAAAGAGAAAGAAAAAGAAAACAAAAAAGAGAATTGAAGATGACTGAACACATGCTCATATGTTTGAAATAAAGAAGGATTGAACTTGGAGTTCCCACTTTTGCTGTAGGACAAAGATCTGTCCCCTGGTGTCCCAACATGGAAGTGCAGAAATGGGGCATGTTTCATGGAAATGATAACAAAGATCTGAATAACAGTTTCACTTTCACTTTATTCCAACAACAAAACTGTGAAGAAAGTAGATTAGTTACGGTCACTCTTCTGTTTGCCGACTTCCAAGCTATGGATGTGCACAGATAAAAACAAAACTCTCCCGTGAGAACACACTGCATGGTACCAGCAGATGATGTTGGAATGTGGGCTGCTGCCTTTTGGACTCTAAAACTGCATTACTTACCATCGGTGCATCTTGCTGTGTTTGTGTTTAAGACATTTTCCCCGAACATTATTAACCACATCAGGTCCAGTAAGTCCAAGAGCCGTGAGAGTGTTAAAAGTCTTTTCAAGGTATACAATCACCATGGAAACAGAGAGATTTTAAAATTTTTTTAAGTGGTGAGAAAAGTAGGAATGTTGGGCTTCCCTGATGGCACAGTGGTTGAGAGTCCGCCTGCCGATGCTGGGGACACGGGTTCGTCCGGGAAGATCCCACATGCCACAGAGAGGCTGCGCCCGTGAGCCATGGCCGCTGAGCCTGCGTGTCCAGAGCCTGTGCTCCGCAACGGGAGAGGCCAAAACAGTGAGAGGCCCGTGTACCGGGGCGGGGGGGGGGGGGGGGGAGTAGGAATGTTTCATGTGAATATAGAAGAATTATTCAAGAGTAGAAATGATTCTGAAGGACAAAGGGCAAATCATGTAATATATAAAGATGCTGTGCTCGTTCCAATGGACAATATCATCAAGAGAACGGAAGGGGGACACAGTGGAACGCTATTTGAGTGCGTGGCTAGACACGGGGTGGGTAGGAGCCTTAGGTTAATTCTAGGCATTGGAGAAGTTTAAAGATTAGCTGATGGGGCCCTACTCCTGAAACTCTTGTCTCTAGCCAAAGAGAAAGTCTCTTCCAATCTGCCTTACATCCACCCAACGGGGGAGGTGGTGAGATGGGGACTAGCTGCTAAGGGACAGCTCAGGATCCTGGTAGATTCCCAAGGAGAGCAGTTATCTGCCTGCACAGACTTCCAATAGACACAAACAAGGATGATGTGGAGAAAAGATATCATTCAAAAAATATTTATTCAATATTTTTTGTGTGCCAAGCTCTATTGTCTGTATGCCAAGCTCTATTGTCTCAGCTAGGCATTCACAACATAGCACATGTATGAATAAGACTGCTAGCCTCAGTTAAAAGTTTACAAAACTGACTCATGCTCTTATTTCTGGAAATGCACTTGGGACTGCAAGTTTAGTCACGTTGGACTTTCCAACAAATGGATTCACTTGCAACTTGATTGTTGGTAGAGTTTCTATATTCGTAGCTGGTCTACTGATGAGGAAAGTGGGCTTTAGAGAGGTTAAGAGACTTGCCCCAAGTAGTCAGAGGTGGAATGAAAATTCAAATCCTGGAGCTGACTTCAAACCAGCTCTGTCTTCTACTGCATCATGATTCTTTAAAATAGCGTTCAATGTATTATCCAAAACTGGACCAAAAACAAATCCCCAAAATTTCCTTCCTCCAGTTCTTGGAAGTAAATGACATACATGACATAAAATGCCTTAGATTTTCTTTTTTACATATAATGAGAACTTCTTTCTAATAACCAACAAAGTATGTTACTAAGGATTACTAAAATATGGTATTGTGATCTACAATAACACAGTATTAGAGTTTACCAAGGACTTAATTCTATAGTCTACTAAGAAGGATTGTCAACTTTGGCATGTGACCTCCTTAAAGGCATGGAGATAGTTTGGAACTTCTGTAATTTTGAGTAAATATGCTCTACATTTTTAGTGCTGTTATCATGAGTGGGCAGGAGACTTCAACTTCTGTTGAAGTTACTGTTACCTTTAATTACAATTCATTGTTACTTTAATTTTAGAATTCTTATTTTAGTTTGCAGTGAGTTGTTGGGTTAATCCTACAGTGAATAGTGATGTATCCATAATATTTGTGCTCAAAATTACCTAATAATTTGGTTTTAAGACATAGGTTCTTTGAAGAGCAAAATAAGCATTTATTTTGCTAACGCACATATATGTAGAATCCACCCTCATCCAACAAATGTACTTGTACATGGACTTCATTTGGAAAGTGGAAATGAGTAGAATAGTAAACAGTATTTTCCACCTGTGCTCAAGAATGTCTGAGAGTCACTTTAACCTGTAGAATTCAATTATTACTATCCTCTAGGTGTGTCATTCACAACTGGTTATCTGTTTATGAGCTGCTCCCAATCCCTTGTCTCTTTCCACCTCCCACTATCGAGGCTGAAAAACGAAACATGTGCTTTCCCCATTTTTCTTGAAGCTAGAGATAGTCAGTGATCCTGTCTGGCCCACGAGATGTAAATGGATGTCTTCTAGGGGAGGTTTCATAGAGAGCTCGTTCTTTCCTCATTCTTTCCAGGGCAACCCCACTTCCAAATTCTTCTGGCATTGAAAGCAACATCTGGAACAAAAACAACCATTCTGTAACTATGAGGAAAGTAACAACAGAAACACAGGATGCATTGTTAAAACCCTGAACTCATGCTGGCAGTTGCCTACGTACAAATTTCTTACTATGGGAGAAAAAGAAAATCCCTATTCGATAAGATCAATGAGTGTTGAATTTTTTGTTAGGATCCAAAAGCATCTCTATTAATACTTAATACTTACGTATGGGAAAGTAGGAGTTTAGGTGCCGACTTTTGTGTCTAATTCTTATTTATAACATTGCTTCTGGCGGGACAAAGTATTCTGGGTTCTGACTTTTTAAAAAGTTTTAAACATGTTTTTAAACTAACACAACACTGTAAATTAATTACACTTCAATAAAAATGTTTTTTAAAAAGTATTTGAAACTTAAGTCCCTAACTAATAAACAGGTTCAACTGTTCATTTTCGTTACATCTCCCTCAACTCTTTGCTCTCCCTAGCACTCACACACACACATTTGTGCACACACACCTGCTCAAAGACCCATATTTGTCCCTATTACCTTGTGCTGGGTTGATAAATTGGTTTCATCTCAGATGCCAACATTGATAAATTGGTAGTGGCTGTCTGGATCACTAGCTGAGAATAGTTTTGAGGCAGACAACACAACTCATGAAGAAGAGTGCTGTGCTCAATAGGCCAAGGCCCCATGAATGTGAAAAATGGAGTGGCAACACCTGTGTTTTTGTAACAATTGACCTGATCCAGTGTATCAAATTTTAATTGCTCAACCTAGTGTAATCCCTTTTCTTCTCTTAACCCTGTAGGGAGGAATTTAGTATTTTCAAACTGAGACATTTAGTCCTTACGCCAGCCATAGTTTACTAACTAGAAAGTCAAAGTATCCTAAATAAAACAATATCCAGCTAGCGTACTTAAACTGTAATTGTAGAGAAAATGTCATATCTTAACTAACATTCAATATTTGTTGTACTGACCATGGGGGTGCACCGCTTGCCTCTCCACTTGAGAAAGAACTTGTCACTCAGCTATAAGAAGAGCAGTTAGCTGATAACATCCAGCTGCAGTGCCTGCAGAATCCACCTCAACCTTCAAGCCAAGGACACATGCTTCCTGGGAAGACCCAGACATTGATGAGCAAGGTGAGGGGTCAGAGCCTGGCCATTTCTATCCAACGTGGGGCTCCACTACAGGTAATCTTTGCTCAGTGATGCCCCTCATATTGGTTAAGACTTCATCAGATCTGTAACATGGTCTGAGGCACTCCCAGCTTGAGTCTGCTTCCTTCCACCTCTTCTCTCACAAGGAGGGATGCAAGATCAGCACCCCTGCCCCATCCCGCTCCCTCCTTCTTTATCTTTCACACGTGGTACTTCCTCCTCCTCCTCCCGCACTCCATCAGAGTGTCAGCTTCCTGGAGGACCCAAACTTATACACATACCTAGTATGGATATGGCTACTTACATTTACAAGGCTTTTACATTAAGTGTACAACATTCTAAAAGAGGCAAAGTGCTGTATTGGCTTTGACATCGGAGAGTATGGATTAAAATCCCAGACACTTACCATCGAATGGCATTAAACGAGTGTCCTTATCTTTAAAATGAGGTTGCTAGGGGTGATAACTAATTGGACTGTGTGAGGATTGAATGAAATAATATCCATGAAATTGATTTCTAAACTATTAAGCACTGCATACATTTTAGTTATCACTAGTATTATTATTCCAAGTAATCTTAAATAGCAACTACCGGCTGATCAATTAATATTCCTTTACAAATATTGATTGTGCCTTTACCAGGAACTAGTGTTGATCTAGGAAATGAGATGGACAAAGTCCACCTGCTCTGGTGAAGCTTACATTTTCTATGCTAACCAAGTACATATGAGTTTCATTTTAAAAATACTGATAAGTTAGCATTAGCTCACTAACAGGGGAGGCCAGATCTCTGGCTTGGTTCAAGTGTAATCCCAGTTTGGTCTAGTCCCAGGATTTGTCTTTGTTGATCTTTCCTGCTGAACTGCCTTTTCTTTCTTTTACTTTCACCATCCTTGATGCTGTGAATCCTGCAAGGGGCTAACAGACTAGAGCGATAGCTTTTTACTATGCTGTGGGTCAAGCTGGCCCGCTCCTTGCCTTATACACTTGCTGTTTTTCTCTTTGCCTTTCTCGCCTTGATGACCCTACCCCCCTTTTCCTGAACATTTGCCACAGCTCACCTCTCTGCCCCCTAGTTCTCTGTCTTCACTTTCACATTTCCTTTTTTGCTGTCACCCTCAGTGGGAGCCGCTCTCTCTGTGTCTTCAGATGGCTTTGGTGTTTTGGCAGGAAAGAACAAACTTCCTGGCAGAAATAACAGGAAGACACACTTCTCAAGAAATAATATAATACCTCTGCTTCTAACACTTCTTGGTGCCTTGTAGCCACAGGAATCAACATGTGTCTCTGAGAGGTTTCATCATTTCAGATTAACTCAGGCCTCAACAAGGCAGAAAGAGATGTAGCTGTGCATTACAAGCCGTGGTCAGGGCCAGCTGATGACCATCCACCAAGGGGTTGGATGTACAATGTCAAATGTCTGGATCCAAAATATGAATATTTTACCACATTCTGCACCCATAATTTTTAAATGGGATTTTTAAGTTTTTACCCTAATGTCTAGAAGCCAATAGATCGATAGCTACCAATTTTTTTGACCATACTCTACTGTTAGAAATAAATATGCATATGTATAAACACACACTAGTACACATATATATACATATGTGTATTTGTACACACACCTATTTATGTATCTGAAACAGAAGTTTCACAAAATAATACCCTTATCACATACGCAGCTCAAATTGTTCTTTTTCATTTTAATCTAGTCTATCATAATAACTTTTTAAAAATATTGGTCTTGACTTTGGAATTTTTAACCTTTTTTTTTGGTGCCATTTCTACTCAGTGTGGTGAAGCTCATGGATCCCTTCTTGGGCTAATGTTTTTTAATGCATAAAACAAAACTCATAGGATTACAAAGGAAATCAATTATATTGAAATACAGTCTTATGCTTGTGCCTCTGCGGGGAGGGGGGACTGTGTCCATGGACCCAGGTTAAGAACCCCTGCATGACCAAATTGATCTCACAACCGTCTGCAAGGCACGACCTGCGGTACTGAAACTATGGCTGTAGATAAAACCTCAGAACACTTTGTAGTAATTAAATATTTCAGATGCTTATTATCCTGTCATGGTTTTATAGCTCTCTTTTCTGTCCCTTTCCCCATGCTTCCCCCTCCAGTGACAGCCCCACCCCGCACGCATGCGCACACACACACACACACACACACACACACACACACACACAAAGACACACACACACACACACACGCAGATCTTAGGTCACGTATTTGAAGTGAGACCAGCCCCTAGGCTACTGTGTCTGGCCCCCCTTATCTCCCCATTCCCACTCCCTGACTTTTCCTCCATCTCAGCCCCTCTGGCTCCCATCTCAGAACTATTTCAATGGCTCATTATCTCTGCAGGCCAGAGCTCACAGTTGTGGTTTTCTTGGTTTCCTTCATGGCACTGTGATCTGATGGGTGCATTCTAACCAGAATAATGGTGGAGGCCAGAGCCCTGGACGTTTATTTCTCAGGCATCAGAGAACCCTCTGAGGCAGATGTTTCCATTTGATAGGTGGCTCTGCCACCACCCACCCCACCGCAAGGCAGCCTCTTGCTGAAGCTGAAGCTCTAACTTAGCTCCCCATGGCCAGGCAGGGCACACGGTGTCCCTAATCCCAAGTGGCTCAGCGAGGTCCTCTGGGAGGAACTGTAGTTACAGCCACACTGAATTGCTCAAGTGCTTTCTGGAATGGTTTGCTGCTGTGGCTCCCCACATAAGTGTGCACACTCCCCTGAGGAAAGAAGGAAACGGGAAAAAGAAGAGCCTGTGTTCACTTCCTCTTTGGCCTGACAACAAGGCAGACTTCTCTAGAATCATTCTATCAGCAGAATTTCCTAGTCCAAAATATGAATGTTTCACCAGACCCAACACTCCGAATTTTAAAACCTTCCGGGGTTTACCCTAATGTCTGTAGCCTATAGACCAAGGACTACAAAATGGTTTTTTAACCATGTTCTATGACGAGAAATGCAAACATGCAGAATAGGGCCTTGGAGGCATTCAATCCAATGACTTCATGCAGACAGGAGGGCACTGAAGCCCTGAGAGAGGATGGAACTTGCCCAAGGTCACACAGCAGGAAGGAGCAGACTGGAAACTTGAATTCTGCCCTATTCTCCAGCAGTCTTTCTACCAGGTTTCCATGGCACATCCTGCTAAGGAGCATTCTACTGTAAAATCTATACCGTGAAAATTGTTTTAAATTCATGCCTTACTACCTTTCCCTCAAATAGGCATTTAGATGTTGCAAGATCACAAAGGCCTCATAAAATTACCCAGAACAATTCTAAAAATGGCAACTGAAGACAGAAGTCTTTGTTTCAAAATCTCCGTTTTTCAGGAACACAACTTTTTTTTCCTCAGATAAAATTAAGTTTCTCTTTTTTCCTTCCTTGTGTTTTTCTAATTGTGCTTAGGCTTTCCTTTTAAAAATTCTCTGAAATAGTTCTTTCTTTCTATAGGTTAGTCACCTTACAATGCACACTTTTTTAACAAACAAAATTCTAAAACTTTTTTTTAACTCTTAGTCCTTTTCCCTTATCCTAATTTGTTTTTCCTACCCTTTTCAATCAATTATATAATTGTTTTCTCAGCTTCCAAATAGTTTGCTATTGTATGTGTTGTAGTTCTCTTCTGGATGAGAAAACTCTTATTTCACACAATAGTGTTATTGCTTTTATTATTCTTCCTGTCACTGAGGGGGGAAAAGATCAAGAACCAAACAATAAGACTTTTATTTCCAGCCACTGGAGAGCTGTCTTGAAAGTTATTACAGGCCTCTGCTATTGTGTGCTTCCATCTTGGACATGCTATCCGAGATACGTAGAATGGCAGCAGGCTTGGTCTCCTAGACCATGGAGTCTAATCCTTTCATTTCACAAAAGAAGAAACTGAGGCAACCAGGTCTTCCCAGGACCACACAGCTCGCTAGAGGCAGATACTGAACCCAACCTCAGGCCTCTGATTCTCAACACACTGTCTTTTCCACTGTCCAGTGAGTCTCAGGAATTCCTCCTGATCTCCTCAAGTTCATCCCAAACCAGGATTGTGATCCATTTTTGTTTATCTCAGCAATATGGAGGAAAGAGGATGTCGTGACTCCTGGCTTAACAATAAATTTAAATACTAATTTGCATAATTTGGTTGATTAGTTTCAAACTGCTCCAACTCCAACCTTCAATCCATCTTCAGAAGTTCTTCCATCTATCAGAATCTAGAAGCTGTCATCAGGATCCTGCACATGACCTTGTGTTGGCCAGAGGATGGGCTCTGGCATCAAACCCAAGCAGGTTATTAACCTTCCTCTGCCTCAGTTTCCCATTTGTTAGATAAGGATGCTGATAGCACCTGCTCATGCTGCTGTTTTGGAGGATTAAATGAGATAATGCATGAAAAGGGCTTAATATTCATAACAACTCAATAAATATTAACAGTTATTATTCTAGCTACCAATGAGGAAACTACCTGACGGTGTTTTAATAAAAATGTATAAGAAAAATTGAGAGCATCTGTAACAGTTGGGGTGCAGTAGAGATCATTGTGGGAATTGGGAAGTCCCAGCACCCGATTCAGCTCTGCCTCTAACTAACTGTGTGGCCAGAGAAAAGCAGGCTCATCTCTCTGAATTTTTGAATCAACACATCTAATTCTAATCTCTAAATGGGAGAAAAGGACTCCCTGAGAGGTATAATTTAATGGACTCAAAATCTGTCAGAGCAACACCATCTCAAGCCGGAAGAAGGTGAACCTCTGCCAACAAACTTCGTCCTCTCTGCAGCAAGGAAGCTGGTTCCTTGGTCCACCTACATGGCAGAAGCAATTGCTGGGACATTGCTCTGAAGCACCCTGTCCCCAAAGCAACCCAGAAATAATTCCATCCTTGCCTTTGCGTAAGCCACCTGCCTGAGCTCAAGCCAGAGAAGAGAGCAGATGAACAATGAATGTCACAGCAATTAGTTTTGGCAATTAGGCAGGCAATTAGTTCTGCCGCATGGAGAATGGGAAGAGAAAGTAAATCAGTGCTGAGAGGTGACAGGGAAATATGATTAGGACATCAGGTTCCAGTGACACCCAGGTGGAAAGGCGTGCAGCAGGGGCCCAACCTCCCCTTTTCCCATCGCTGCCATGACAAAGGAGGGTGCTTTCCAGAGGCCTTGGAAACGGCTCTGTGTGGGAGGGGCTTCCAGCCCATAGTTCTCTTCTGTTTCTCAGGGTCACCTCACACCTCCCAGTGTTCATTCCTCGCTGCCCGTGTTCACTCCAAGCTAAAGCTCTTGCTGGTTTCTCACCAGGAATTCTGCCCACAATGTTAAATAAATGGAACAGTAGATTCCTGGGGGTTGTCTTCTCTTAGTTGAAAATATGTTTGCTTTTTAGTTTGTTATTTGTTTCATGTTTGCTTGTTTGTTTTAATAGCTTTGGTAGTTCTTCTCTAGAACTAATTCCACGTTTTGCTTGGAGTGGGTCAGAGGGAGATATTGCATAATTGTATCATATGATGAAGGGAAAGAAAACAGCTTTAAAACCAAAGACCTGGGCTTGGATTACACCTCTGCTTCTTGCCAGACTCTGAACTTTAGTTTCCTCAACTACAAAAGGGGCATAATAATTAGGTTGCCAGTAAAATGTATGACATTTTGGTAGCAGTTCTCCAAGGACAAGTTAACTTCACATTTTGGGGGAAGGGGCATATTTATATTAAAAATTACTTGTTTTTATCTGAAATTTGAATTCAACTGGGCATTCTCTAGCTCATTTAGTAAATCTAATAACCGTAGGTAATGATAATAATACCTAACTCAGAGAGTTACTGTGAAGATTAAGTCAACACTGTATTAAAACCCTTCCCAGTGAGCCTAGTAGGGAAGTTGAGGAAGAACTGAGTTACTTCCTTTTCCCCGCTCTCTGCCATTGTCATCTGAAAGGCTGGACTTGTTCTACTGAACCCATGAGAACAGAGCCATACCAGCAGCCACAGCGTTTGACACAAGGCGAGAAAAAAGCCTTAGTAGTGCGTTGCCTCTGGCATGGGGTTGAAGCTCAGGCTGGAATATGCCTTGAAGAGGAGAATGGAGCAGCAGAGCAGTGGTTGAAGTTGACCCTCAGGTAGGGCCCTTCCTACTCTGAGATTCTGAGCTGGTATTTCCAAGCTGCTTTTCCCATTAATAAGAACCGAAATCAGCTTAGGAGGAGACATAGTGGAATCAGAGGTGTGGTGACCCAAACACAGCAGCACTTTCTAAACGGTACTTAGGAAAAGTCAGGGATGGACTCCGGTGGCAGACTTCACACTTGGCGGTCCTCAGTTAATGTTCTGAGGACCCAGCTAATCAAAGGCACCTTAAGGGTTTGTGAAGCATGAAGCTCATACAATTACAAGAGCCCTCTTTAAGGAAAAAAAAAATGCAGGTTTACAAATACAAAATTAGGCATGGAAGTGAATATTTACTTTGAATGAGAAAATAGATCATGACAAATTTCAGGAGCACTGGAGAATTAAGGCCCTTTCTTCTGAGATCTCTTCGGGCAATTTACCAGAAATGCTGACATAGAAATTCTTCTGATTGTCACGCAGCTCTTCTCTCCACCTGGAACGCTTTTCAGAGCTCAGCAACTCAGGTTCTCACTGGGCCCAGGTAAGTGAGGGGAACTGCAGCTTACACTTTACTAGGTTCATGGTGTATCTTCTCCTGCACCCAACTGAATGCTTTTCTAACTGTACTTATTACACAAGCGATATTGTAAGAGTGCCAATGGAGAACTAAAAAAACTGGGGGGAACTTTCATAATCCCACCATCTTAACCAACCGTCTTTTTCCTCTGTCGATACTCCTTTTTCAGTCCATGCTCATATATGCACAATGTACGTATTTGAAATCATGGTACAGATACAATTTCATATTCTTTTTCCCTTAACATGCCATCATTTCCCTATGGTGCTCCATTGTCTTAATCAACGTGATACTTCCAGGATGTGGAATTATCCACTGTCCGCCATTGTTAGAAATTCATATTATACAAACAGGAATGATGAAGATGGGAATGGAGTTTTACCCTGACTACGAACAGTTCTAACCTCCAAAAAAAATATTTTAAAGGAAGACCCTTGCAACATTGTAATTCACAGAGGCATAAATAATCTGTCAATTTAAAGAGAAAAATCAGTCAAACCAATTATTAGGTGTGGGCAGATAAAGAAACTATCAGCAGATTGGATTTCCACTTTTCAACTAATTTCTTCAGGTAAGCAATGGAAAATCCAGTGCGAATGACCCTTCTCAATGTGTTATTGAATAGAATAAACAGAGATTGCCAGGTGACTGGTTGCTACAGGGGACATTTTTTTTTCGTAAGGGGTATTTCCTAATGGAAAGTGTTTCTACCAAAGTCACACCATGCCAATTCTAGGGAAATAATTTAATTATGCCATTTAGAATAGAAATTATTCCACAAAACACTGTGAGGACCCTCTCTCTGAGAAATTCTGAACAAAACATTTCCACAGGCTCAGTAGTTTTGCCTTCCTGGGTGGAACTTAGGAGCTGAACACAATGATTCATAACTTCATGGAACAGTTGCTGTGGGTGGACTCATGTCACTCACATCCCCCTTTACGCCCATGGCTACACCTTCTAACCTTTTACTTCTCAACTTCTCGGTGGGGTGCAGCAACCAAACCACTCTGTAGGGGTTTGACTTTTAAAAATTCCAATATAAAAAATTGGGGTAATAAAGACATGGCAGAAGAATCAAAAGCTCCTATTCTAAATTCTCTGAGTGTCATAATAGGTGTCAAGATCAGGGTTTGAAATTGTTGTTTCTGTGGTTTGGAACTGTCTCCACAGCCCATCCGATTCATAAGTAAAGTGATTACAGCTCATCACAAGTCACTTACAGCATTATACCAAAGATGGGTCTAAGCTACCAAAATTATGCCCAAGTCATTTTTAGAATGAACCTCCACATTAACTGGCATGATTCACTTTATTTGGGGGTTCCTAATATATCGAAGTTTATTACAAATGTCCCATATGAGAATTTAAATCTCTTATGTCTAATGTTCTCATGTGATGGGCAGGATAGGGGTCTGAGAGCGTCTGAGAACATCTGAGCGGAGGCCAGGTCTCCATTTCAGCTGAAGGTGTCTCAGATGTTATAACAGTGTTGAGGCTTAGACCCTTCTCAAGCCTTAACCTATAACATCCCCTCAGATTTTATGGCTTTAGTGCCTTGTAATGAAAGGCGAGATTTGGGGGGTAACTACGAAGAAGTGATTTCACAGAGTCTCCTAATGTATTAATCTCTCTTCTGCATCAGTGACGCACCTCATGTCACAGGCATGGCAATGATCAAAGGGTTTCTGCCTGGCAAAGACAAAAATGTGTACATTTATTTTATTTTTTTTAAATTTTATAAAAGCCAATGTCTATGTGAACCAAACACAGGGAGTGACATTCTGACCAGCCAATTTTCTCCCTGACGCTTTTGTAAAATGAAATTTTCTTTGCTTCCTGTTTTTATGCAGTCTTATAGTGTTGCTGGCACGGGTAACAATCACACTTGGCGCTTCTGTCTGGCTTTTCATCCAAAGATTTCAAAGTGCTCCACAACAGGATTTCATCCTCACCGCAGGGCAGGGAGGAAGGTCAGCTCCATTTTGCCTAGTGAGCAGATGGGATGCTGAGAGGTGACATGACTTATATGCCTGAGCTGCAAAGTTGCAGGGGCAGAACAAAGTCAGAGCCAGTCTTCCCAGTCCCTAACTCTATCTGCCGTTCACTTGTCCGAACCGACGTAGCTTCTTTTTCGAAGGGTTGAACATTAGATCCAGCAAGACACGTTATGAACAGCTAGTTAGGGGTTTTCCTGTAAAGCCACCATGCCAAGGTGACTGACCTCAAGGAGAAACTAGAAGCCCAAATCCAAAGAGGTTGGATTTGTTTTGAGAACTAGTTTTCAGACTTTAAGGACTTGGACAAATAAGCCTAAAAAGTGAGTGCAAATCTCCTGAGTGAAAAATGGCTACCAGATTTCAATACTTGAAAATATCAAAGTATTGGCAAGAAAGCCAAGCAACAAGAATCTTATACTCTGCAGCTGGGAATGTAATTAGTACAACCACACAGGAAAACAATTTAGCAATAGCTTATAAAATTGAATATGAGCATACACTTCAACCCAGTCATTCGATTACTGTGTATATACCTGTATGTATAGGTATACGTATAATATATATAATTCATGAAGTGAAATATTATCCAGGGGTGAAGATGAATGAATCATATACTCGCACAGAAGATGGATAAATCTTATATATAGTACTTAATGGGGAAAAAAAAAGCAAGACTGAGAAGATAAGTTAAAAGATGAATCTATTTTTGTAAAGCTCAAAAATATGAAAACTAAACATATGGTTAGAGGTACAAACATATACAGGATCAAACGGTTTTAAAAAAAAAAAAAACAAGGGGATGATAAAGGCAAAAGCAGGTGGTAGCTACATCTTGGGAAAGACAGGAATCTGAGATTGTGGAGCATATTAGTCAGGGATCTCCAGAGAAACAGAACCAATCATATACGTATAGGAAGAGATTTATTATAAGGAATTGGCTCATGATATTATGGAAGCTGGGAAGTCCTGTGATCTGCCATCTGCCATCTGCCAGCTGGAGACCCAGGAAAGTCAGTGGTGTAGTTCAAGTCCAAAGGCCTGAGAACCAGGGGAGCCAATGGGGTAAGTCCCAGCCCAAGGGGAGGAGAAGACCAATGTCCCAGCTCCACGGGCAGGCAGGAAACAAAGGGGACAACTTTTTCCTTCCTCCACTTTTTTGTTTTATTCAGGCCCTAAACAGCTTGGATAATTCCCACCCACACAGAAGAGGGCAATCTACTAAGTTCACCAATTCAAATGCTATCTCATCTAGAAACACCTTCACAGACATACTCGGGTATAATGTTTAATCTGGGGCACCCCGGGGCACAGTCAAGTTGACACACAAAATTAGCCACCACAGGGAGGAACACTGAGTAGTTAGTACGTTTTCGTTCTTAGGTTGGGTGGTTAATTCTTGTGATTTTTGTTTTATCATTTTTCTTCAAAACTACATATATATTACACATATTCTTTTCAAATATTACAAAATAATTGACGTCTGATGAGCTAAGAGTTAAAAAAAATAGACTTTTAAAGGAAAGCGTAGACCTCTCCCAAGTGTTGTATGTGTGCCCGTGCATGTGTGCAGAGTTTGATACACTGTCATTAACATCTAAGGTTTTAAGGGTATTTTAAAAAATAAATTTATTTATTTATTTTTGGCTGCATTGGGTCTTCATTGCTGCGCCCGGGCTTTCTCTAGTTGCGGTGAGCGGGGGCTCCTTTTCGTTGCGGTGCACGGCCTTCTCATTGCGGTGGCGTCTCTTGTGGCGGAGCAGGGGCTCTAGGCGCGCGGGCTTCAGCAGCTATGCCCCACAGGCTTAGTTGCTCCGCGGCATGTGGGATCTTCCCAGACCATGGCTCAAACCCCTGTGCCCTGCATTGGCAGATGGATTCTTAATCATTCTGCCACCAAGGAAGTTTTAAGGGTATTTAGAACATGTCTATCTAACATTTAGTCAAGAAAAGTATTTGAAACAAGTATGACACAAAAAGAGTTATTATAGTTAGACTGTAAGGAATTCATATAAACTGAGAAGCAAGATATGAAATACAAAATCTGAGAAAATATATGAGCAAACAATGTACAGAAAAGTTCAAATGAGAAAGATGTGAAAGAGGTTTAAGCTTTATTAACAAACAAAAAAATGTAGGTTGTTTAGGGTAACTTTTTTTAACCTGTAACATTGATGAAGATTGAAAAAATCCTCAGTGCTGGCAGGAGTTGAGTGAAGCAGGTGTAAACACTGCTGATGTACAACCTTTTCTGGAAGCATTTTGGAGATAGGATTCAGTAGCATTAACTAAGCCCGTAACTTTTCACCCAGTTCGGTCCTGGAAACCTTTGCAAAAGAAATCATTTGAAACGCAAAGATGTTCAATGCAACATTATATTTAACAGAAAAAAAATTAGCCTAAATGCAGAACAATAGGAGAATGGTTAAATAAAGTATAACACATCCTCAGTGGAAATTATACAACCATTCAATGATCGTTTCAAAAAGTATTTACTGATAGGGTAGAATGCTCATGCTAAGTGAAAATCAGGATACAGAATTATTTGTACTGCACAATTTAGATTTGTAAAATATATGTATACACACACAGACACAGACACACACACACACAGAAAAATGCATGGAACGTGACAAAAGTTTTAAATAGTGATCTCTGCACTATGGACTTGTGTGGTTTCTAGTTTCTCTTTTATGTCCTTCCATGGTTTCTAAATTTTCTAGTTTAATAATAAAATATAGGGCTTCCCTGGTGGCTCAGTGGTTGAGAGTCCACCTGCTTATGCAGGGGACACAGGTTCGTGCCCAGGTCCGGGAAGATCCCACATGCCGCAGAGCAGCTAGGCCCATGAGCCATGGCTGCTGAGCCTGCATGTCCGGAGCCTGTGCTCCGCAACGGGACAGGCTGCAGCAGTGAGAGGCCCGCGTACCACGCACAATAATAATAATAATAATAATAAGATATCTTTTTGAGATAATAGAAAGTATCTGCAATAGGGAAGCAGGCATTTCCTGTAGCATAACGGTGTTGGGTCATAAAGTGTCTATAGTAGTGTGATCAACTCACATGTTTTAGCAAAGAAAATATCACATCCTGGGAACCCTCTCAGCCCAGGCAAAAGCAGGACAGTTGGTCATCCTATTTTTGGCCTGAAAAAAATCACTGGAGTGGAAAGATTTCCCAACTGTGAACTGCAAAAGTAGTCTTGATAATTCCTTGAGTCTCCCTATAGATAGAAGTGGCTATTTTGACCTTGCATTATTTATGAAGATTTTTAAATAAGTCACATCTTAAAGAGCTTGTTGAAAGCAGAGCAGATTGCATAAATGCAAAATAGGCTGGTTAAGCTACATTATACAAGCTCTGAATGTGTACCCAAATAGGTCAGGTTAACTACCTCTTGTCTCTGGGAAGAGAAGCCTATTTATCTCTCTTTTCATTTTTTTTGTGCTGTGCATATTCTTTCCTTTTGCAAGAGTGGGAGTGGCAGGTGTATCATGTCACCAGAGGAAAACTGAGCTCCAGGGAGTCAGCTCAGAGGGTGAAGTGTACTCCCATTTAGGGCCAAAACCCTCTGGAAGAGCAGGGATTCTGGTTAGACTGCCTTTACCTGCCTTTCTTACATGATCAGGACAAATCCCCTCCCTTGCTAAATCTACAGGAAGCTTTTCTACATCTTTGCTTAGGAAGCATCTCGAAAATATGATAGAACTAGGATACTGTGTGTGCCAACAGCCATCTCTTGTCACAGAGGAGAGCCACTTGTGGTAGATCAGGGAGTGTCAGGGCTGTCAGGTGCCTGTGTGTGAGTCACGCCTTTGTACCTTTGGGTAATCAGTTAGCTACTCTCCGTGCCTCAGTGTTCTCACATATAAAACAGGGATGCTAATAGCACCTACCTCGTAATGTTTGAGGATTACATACATTCATAGCTAATAAGAGCTTGGAGCCGTGCTTGGATATAGGCGAGCATGGGGTTTATTAGAGAATGCTCCTAAAATCCTCAACTGGTGTAGCTAAAGGAAGGAAGCAGGATTGAGCAGAGTGAGACATTGAACTGTGATGAAGTCTTGACAGAGCCTCGGTGGGGACCCTCCAGATCTGTCCTGAGTTGGGGTGAGAGGGCAGTTTGCCTTGAGATCCCTGCAATCAATCAAATGAGGACCACCCTGAGAAGAGGGCATGACCCTGGTGTGGCAGCCTTGTGTCACCTCTCAGGTCTCCTCCCACAGACCCAGGGCTGGGATCTGAAATCCATCCTTGCTTTTGTGCTGTCAGGGATGCTAAGGCAGGTCTCTTCCTGATCTGATGGCTGATTTTGTCTGGAGGAATCCCAGCGGCTTTGCTGAAGCTTTCTTAAATTCACAGGTCTAGGATGTTTCCACCCAGCTTTCTGTCCCTCTCTCCTGTACTCAGGATCTGATTCCTTAAAATTTGTGGTGAATTCTGTGATATGCAACTCCAGTCCCCCTTTGGGAACAAATTTTAAAGTTAGCTTTTAAAAAAAAATACTCTTTCATTTTATTTTATTTTTTTTGCTGTATGCGGGCCTCTCACTGCTGTGGCCTCTCCCGTTGCGGAGCACAGGCTCCGGACGCGCAGGCTCAGCGGCCATGGCTCACGGGCTTAGTTGCTCCGCGGCATGTGGGATCTTCCCGGACCAGGGCACGAACCCGTGACCCCTGCATCGGCAGGCGGATTCTCAACCACTGCGCCACCAGGGAAGCCCCTCATTTTATTTTTTGAATACATAAAACTATGTGATTTGAAAGCCAACACTTAAAATACTAAACAAACAAACACAAACAAGAAGCATATTTAGATAATTCAGATGTCCACCCCAGAAATGCAGAAAACAGGGTAGAGGAATTGTTCTAGACTAAAAGAGACTAAAGAAACATGGTGACCAGTTGGTTCAGGGGAAAGAAATCTAGCTATAATTAGATACAAAAAAAAGAATGTGGCAAAATGCTAGCAACTGTTGATCTAGGTAAAGAACATTGTATTAGTCTTTGAGTCTTTCTGTAGACTTTGATAGTTTTCAAAACTATAAATTCAGGGGAAAAGTAAGAAATCTCTCCGTGTCTGGCACTTGGGTTCTTATTTGTTGAGTTGGCCAAAAAGTTCGTTCGGGTTTTTCTGTAACATCTAACTTTTTGGCCAACCCAATATCTGCAAAGATGTTAAAACAAAAGATGAACAACATGGCATGAAGGAGATCAAATAAATCAAACACTAAAAACACACCCTAATTTCTTATAAGTCAAGCAGGAATTAGTAGAGGGAGATCTCTGGGTTTTAATATAAAACACCCTTTAATTCTCCATGAAATTTTAGAGGAATTAAATGCATGACGTGTGAGCACTTAGAAAGGACATGACCATTAGGACACTACATATGTTATGAAGAATAAGTCATGCAAAATACACCTTTCCCAGTGGGGAATATCAAAGATACAATTTAATTGCAACAAAGTATTTGAAAAAGTCAATCATATTGGTATCATGATTAACATGGAAAAATATAAACTGGGTTATCAGCTAAGCTTTCCTTCCCGTTCTTCATCCCTTCATCCCTTCACTCACTCATTCAGTATTAACCATGTGTTCAGCACTGTGGTAGACAACCACCCTATTAGAATGAATGAACACATTACTGTCAACTCAGGCTTAAAGAAATTTCTAAATATGTTTCTAAAGTGTAGCCTAGGACCCAAAGCATCAGAATCACATGTGGTGCTTGTTAGACAGGCACATGTGAAGTCCCATTCCACACTTACTGAATCAAAATTTCCATAAATGAGACTTGGTAATATGCATGTTTAACAAATGTCCCAGATAATTCTTTTGTACATTAAAATTTGAGAGCCACTCTAAATTTCTCTGCCCTCTTTCCTGAAACCTTAAACATATTAATCAGTAAGTTAGGTGAATTCCAACATAAATTTTGTCTATTAAATTAATAGATGACTTAAAGTGGGAGGAAAAATGGATAAACCATATTAAAGAATCAAACTTGAAAAAGACCTTGACAAAGGAGAAAGGTGGAATGGAATTAACGATATACAATTTAATAGGGTTAAATGTTAAGTTCTGCATCTAAGTTCAAAGAATCAACTACTTAAATACAAGGTAGAAAAGCTCTGGATTGACAGCAGTTCACTTGAAAAAGATCTAAAGTTCAATGAGAGTCAAAAATATGGTATTATTTTTTTTAAATGAATACAAATTTTAGGATGCATTAATAGAAACTGAAATTAAGGAAGTGGGGGAGGGTGGCATCCATCATATGTTGCACTGGCAGAGCACATCAATTTCAAAATATTTAAATACCTATTTTTAAAAAGTCATTGTCAAACTAGAGTTTGTCCAAGGGAAGGTGACTAGGTAGTAAAGTGTCTTAAACCCACATCCTATGAAGACTCAATTAAGAAATAGAATATGTTTCACATAGAAAAGGGAAAATTTACTTCTTCATGATAGCTGACTTTGTAGGGTTGAAAGACTATCAGTTGAGGAAAGAATTGATTTTTTTTGGTATGGTTCTACAGGAAAAACCTGGGAACATTGGGGCAAACTTATAGGAAAGTTATTTTTGGTATAATGTAAGAATTATCTAAGAGTTGGAGGGCTCTATATATGGTATTAGCTGTTCCCTTCAGAGATAGTGAGTTCCAGAAGTAGGTTAAAATGTCTGTCAGAGACATTGTGGAGAGGATTCCAATTAATCACTCAATCAACAAAGGGAGGCCTTGCTCGGACCAATAGTGATGGTGAGCTGGGAACTGAGTATGGTCAACTAAATGTTCTGTAACTGAGATACAAAAAAAAAAAAAGATAACAAAAAGAAAAATAAATAAGAAAGAATACCTGCATTACCTATGTGGTCCTTTCAAACAAAGTTTTTGTTCTTTAAATTTCTATATAATTTTATCCAGATTTCTGGATAAAAGGAAAGGGCTTTAGATTTTTATCTTGTCATATCAGCTCTTCCTCCTTCTAAAGGAATCCATTTCTGACATTTTTTAGAGGGGTTGTTTTGGAGAAGGCAAGAGTGAGAGTGCCCATGACACACTTCCACAGTCTCCTGCAGAGGAAACCTGACCCAGGTGAATCCTTCAACTGATGTGATTTTAATCCTTAAGCTGTGGTACTCCTCTGACACAACAACAGCCAACCTCCCCAGAAGTAGGAACTGAACTCAAGGGCAAACAGCATGTAGGCTGGCTGGTGCTCTATGAGGCAGCTTGGCACAAAATCTATGTCAAAATAGGGATAATGGTGATTAAATGAAGGAATTATCTTCCCTCTTTGGAGAGTTTTATATGTAATACGCAAATTGGTTTGAGCATTTGAAAGATGGAGGAGAAGAAAAGATACCCAGAAAGAAAGTAGGCTGGAAAGGATATGAAAGACTATGGGATATGCTAAAATTATTAGAAGGCAAATGCAATAAGAAAGAAGAAAGCAAAAGATATATAAAGGAATGGAGAGCATGGTTGGCTGGTGGCAGTAAGAACTGTCGAAGCAGTCATATAGACCCTAGACAGAGTTATCTCAAGGGCAGAGGATGAAGCATTCACCTGCTGAAGTGATGTCAAGATAATTCATTTGCTAGAGCCATCCTGGATTTTTTTTTTCCCGCTCGCTCTGTTCTTTGAACAACGTACCAATCTCGAACATTTTGTTGTGCAGCTCTTGCTATTGTCCTTGTTTCTATGTGAATCCTATACAATACTTCTCTGACCTTTCCACTTAACTAAAGAAAAGAAAATCCTGTGTTCTACTAGCAGTCTGGGACACAGCCCAAGCAGCTTATCACAAGTTCAACATTTCTTTGCAGTCTCTTGTTATTTTTATCTTTAAAATTTCATGAGAAATTTGCATTCTCCTCAAGAGATCTGTACTGGTTTTTATATAAAAATAATGTTTAATCCATTAATTTAAATTAACAACTTAAGGAGATGTGCCACATTTTTTTTCAGTTGCTTCCCATAAACTCCTGGCCAGTAACTCATGTAATCCTTGGAGGTGTGGTGACCTCAGTTTGGGAAACATGGTTGTATGATAAACTAACACTACTTCTGGTTATCTGAGTGACTGTTCCTTGAAGATTCTAACAGATGCTTTTAAGGAATTTTTTTCTATTTTTTTTAGAGTTGACAGTGAAAGTTTACAATTTACTAATTGAGCTGTCTTGCTAAGGACATTAGTTTGCATTTGGGTTTGGTTTGGTTTGGTTTTTGTTTTATTTATTTATTTATTTATTTTATTGAAGTATAGTTGATTTACAAGGTTTCAGGTGTACAGCAAAGTGATTCAGTTATATATATATATGTGTGTGTGTGTGTGTGTGTGTACACACACACACACACACACACACATATATATTCTTTTTCAGATTTTTTTCCATTATAGGTTATTAGAAGATATTGAATATAGTTTCCTGTGCTATAAAGTAGGTCCTTGTTGGTTATCTATTTTATATATAGTTGTGTGTATCTGTTAATCAAATGCTTTTAGAGAGATATTCATGTGTGAATGTGTGTGTGTGTGTGTGTGTGTGTGTGTGTAACCCAAAACCCCAGAACCTCTTCTGAATCACAAAAGCCAGGACAGGCAGCATTGCAGATGTTTTAAATACTTGTTAATTTATAATAAAATTAACCACAGCCTATAGAAGATGGAATTTTAAAGTTTAAACCCAAAAATGTTTATTTGTAGACATTTATATATCTTCCTATATATTAAAAGTAACTATATTTTGTTGTCTTTCTTTAGTCAGTGTTGTTTTCCCTACGTTACTGTAGCCCTGAAGAAAGTCCATCTTCTTTCACGTAAACCTTACTGAAGAAAGAAGGAGAGAAAGCTATGGAATGAGAAACACAAAGAAAATCAAAGATAAGATTAGACCTAAAACTTGGTCAAGGTGTAGAGTTGCATGCAGAGTAATTTTTCTATTACATTTTCTTTAAAAATTAATTATGTTAAAAATTAAGTGTTTTATATGTTAAAACATCATTGGCAGTTATTACATGTTATTTATTAAAACCCTAATAAGAATTACATTTTTAATTAAATATTGACTCCCAATAAACTAAACTTAATAAGTAAGCCTAATATTAATGGTGAAGGATTACAGGAAAGACAATCGTTAAAAGTTTCATACATAAATAATGCGTTCAAAGATTATGATTTTCCAAGCCACTTTTTTTTTTTTCCCATTGCTAGCATTTACATTCTCTAGAAACTGGTTTGTTCTTCCCAGTCACTATTATGTCCAGTGACATTTACTGAGAACCCACTAGGGACTGTACACACCAGTTTAGTTCAAACGACCTTACTGGACAGTAATATCTGCCCAACACAGTGAGGCAAGAACACTAAGACTGGCCCTGCCTCCAGAAGCTCACAGCCTGGAGAGAGGGAGGGATGTGTAAACACATCATTACAGTGAAGCGTGATGCGTGCAAGAGGGGAATGTGTACAGGGCATCAAGGCAGGAGGCTCAGAAGAGTCTCCGCAGATATGAGGGTCCCTGCGTAGGATTTTGACAGAATACTAAGCAGGACTTTGACAGCTGAATATCAGAGAGGAGGATTCCAAACAGAAGTACACAGTGTGTGCAGAGGTATAAAGCAACATGGGGTGTTAGAGGAACAGCAATTATTTCAGTGTAACTGGGAGAGGTTAAAGGAAATGAATCACAGCTTGAGTAAGAAAGGAAATGAGGTCAAGGCTAGATTTGTCATTTCTTCTCTCTGTGTGACCTTAGGCAAATTACCTGACCTCTATGAGCTTGTTTCCTCATTTACAAAATTTATTCTTAGAGTCATTGTGAAAATCAAATGAGATAAGGCAATTGAAGATTATGGGCAAGGACTGGTCCTGAGCACTCAAAGAAGACTAGTTGCTCATGGCGTTTGTAGAGTTTGATACAATTAAATACAAGAAGGGGGATGCCAGGCCCATGACCATACAGGACCACCTCAAATTCCCTGCCATGCCAATGTCTGTAAACCGGTGGCAACACAGAGACAGAACTCTGGTATGTGTGCGTGTGTGTGTTGAGACAGAGAGAGACAGACAGAGAGAGAGAGAGAGAGAGAGACAAAGACAGAGACAGAGATGGACCCTGGGAAGCAAGAATTCATTCCACCTGTGTCTTCTGCTCTCTGACACCTACCAGATGATTATACTTCATCCACTTTCATAATAAAATAAGTGTGTTAGTACTGCCCCTTTTCTTCTCATCCTAACACCTGGCCTGGACAACCATGGAGCTTGTAGGAATTGTACATGTTCCTCCCCCACTCCTTCAGAAATCCACTAGAGTATGGCAAAAGAACACCCATATGTGTGATGTCCATTAGAGTGAAATACAATACACTTCTTTAAAAACCACTTGATTGAAGTTTTTTTAAAAATTATTATTATAATAATCTTTTTTAAAAATTTATTTATTTTTGGCTGTGCTGGTCTTCTCTGTTGCGCACTGGCTTTCTCTACTTGCGGCGAGCAGGGGCTACTCTTAGTTGCAGTGCGTGGGCTTCTCATCACAGTGGCTTCTTTTGTTGCAGAGCATAGGCTCTAGGTGTGCGGGCTTCAGTAGTTGTGGCACGTGGGCTCAGTAGTTGTGGCGTATGGGCTTAGTTGCTCTGCAGCATGTGGGATCTTCCCAGACCAGGGCTCCAACCCGTGTCCCCTGCATTGGCAGGCGGATTCTTAACCACTGCTCCACCAGGGAAGTCCTTGATTGAGGTTTAATTGACATACAAAAAGCTGTAGGTAGTTTGTGTATACCACTTTATGAGTTGGAAATACGTATATATCCATGAAACCATCACCACAGTTTATGCCATAGATATATTCATCACCTCTAAAAGTTTCCTCCTGCCCTCTCGCTTATTATTTTTAATTTTTTGTAATAACATGTAACAGCTACCATATTAGTAAATGTTTAAGTATATAATACAGTATTGTAAACTGTAAGCATTTTGTTGTACAGTGGATCTTTAGGGCTTGTTTATCTTGTATAACTGAAACTTTGTACCCTTAGATGACACCTCCCCATTTCTGCCTTCCCTCAGCACCAGCAACCACCATTTTACTCTCTGCTTCTATCAGTTTGACTATTTTAGATTCCTCATATAAATGGTATCATGTATGATTTGTCCTTCTGTGTCTGGCTTATTTCACTTAGCATAATGTCCTCCTGGTTCATCCATATTGTCACAAACGGCAGAATTCTCTTCTTTTTAAAGGCTGAAAAATATTCCATTGTGTGTATATACCACATTTTCTTTATATTTTCATCTGTTGATGGACATTTAAGTCGTACCCATCCATTGGCTATTGTAAATAATGCTGCAATGAACATGGGAGTGCAAGATCTCTTTGAGATCCTGATCTTAATTCCTTTGAGAATACACCCAGAAGTGGGATTGCTGGATCATATACTATTTTATTTTTAATTTTTTAAGGAACCTCCAAACCTTAATTTCCAGAGTGGTTGCACAAATTTACATTCCCACCAACATGTACAGCGTTCTTTTTCTCCACAATATGCTCAATAAAAGTCCTCACATCAAAGCCCAACCGGACATCTTTCTAGTTTTTGATAGGATAGGTGCTGGGAATTCATTTATCTGAAAATCAATTTCCTTAAACATTGCCCCCAAGCTTGTATGCCCTCCTCCCCTCCTAATACTCATCAGTAATAGCATCATCATACCCCTAGAGCTCATGCTAGAAGCTTGCAAGTCATTCTTCATCCTTCCTGTCCTTTACCACCCACATTCAGTCAGTCACCAAGTCCCAGTAAATCTAACTCCAAATCATCAAGCTTGTGTTCTTCCTTCCACTTCTGCTGTGGCTTCCTCAGGTCAGGTCCTTATTATTTCTATGTTCTCACGAGACTTAATTGCAAAGGCCTTCTCACTGGACTTCCTGCATCCAGAAGGGCCATCCCACATGGTGGCAGAGATGTAACATTACACATTTCTGCTTAAAATCCTTTCAGGGCACATTATTGTCTACAAAAGGAAGTCAAAACAGGGTGGACATGGTCCTCCATGCTCTGACCCTGCCTCTCTCTTTAAGGTATCTCCCACCATACAACCCTTTGCATTTTGTGCTCTGATTATACCAAGTTCCTGGTGAAACTCTTCCAAGACTTCATACCTCCACACCTGCAATTTCCTTT
The DNA here is from genome assembly GCF_026419965.1 of Kogia breviceps. Taxonomy (NCBI): domain Eukaryota; kingdom Metazoa; phylum Chordata; class Mammalia; order Artiodactyla; family Physeteridae; genus Kogia; species Kogia breviceps. The sequence goes on from NC_081314.1 coordinate 95,560,061, forward strand.
CCTTTGCTACTCAGAGTGTGGTCCGTGGACCAGCAGCATCAGCATCACCCAGGAGCTTATTACTGAATCAGAATCCACATTTTAACAAAATCTCCAGGAGATTCTTATTCACATTTTAGAGTACTGCCTAGAAATGCTTTTTCCACCTACTTTGCCCATCTCACTGGTTCCCACCTTAGAAACCCAATGCCCCTTTTAAATATATTTCTAAAAAGTAACCTGCTTTTTACTATCTTGCAACAAATGTCATGGGTAACATATCTACACTCATAATTTTTAAAAATCCAAAATAATACTTTCACTGTAATAGGAAAAAAATGTAAGTAGTACAGAATAAAATATGTGTTTCTGTATGTAAATGCTTGGGCACAACTACACTCAAAGACATAACAAATGTTTGCCTAGAACCACCTGGGACTGAGAGATACAAATGAACCAATTCAGGTGTATTGTATCCGCAAAACAAATACCGTGATCAATGAGACAGTCAGTGGTGTGACTTTTCAGGATGGTGATTGACTCTTGGCAAAATTCCAAAAAGAACAGAATGCAATCTTTGACTCATAGAGAGTCGTATTCCTGGAAATGCAATTTTTATTAAAAGCGTGCAAAGTGTACTTTGTGTTTATATATGACATGGGTTGGATTTTAGGCTCAGATAATTACAACCAAATTTTCACCCAGATAAATGTCTGGCAGGACACTTAAACATCATGTTGGATGCAGGATTGTTCTTTGCGATTTAGGACCGAACCATGTATAGCAGGAAATCTAGCATCTCTGGCCTTCATCCACTAAATGCATCCCATCAGTGACCACCAGTAACACCCCCTAAGATTCTCAAACTCCTGGAAGGAGCAATACCTGTCCTGCTGAGAAATGTTGGTCAGCTTAATCCAGTCTAGACCTTCCTTCAAGACTCCATTATCCTCATCACACTCCCCCCTCCAACCCTGGTGCTCCCTGGCTCTTTCCTTCCGTGGTCCTTAACTCTCCTGAAGGTAGTTCTGGTCCAAGCCCTTGCAGTGCAGGAGGGCAGGTGTGTAGGGCAGGAATGTCTATCAGTCACCTTCATACCTGCCCAAGGAATCACACAATCTGAAACTGAATAAATGTTCAACACAGGTTGATGAATACATGACTTTAAAACAAACAAACAAAAAAATAAATAAAAAGAACAACTCTAAGAGCAGGTACATTGGAGATCAGACAACAACTGAGTGTTTTCTAATTTATCGACTTTACCCTGACATGATAAAAATAATACACTTCTCAAACAGATGATTTGAAATGAATATCATGGGGTTTTTTTTCCCACGAATGTATTGAGTATAGTACTTGGGTCCTAAGGAAATGTACCACTAAAAAATACACTCCTTTAGTTCAAACAGAAAATAGAATAGGTCTTGAATGTATTTGTACTTTTAGGGTGGTTTGTGGAGATGGTGGTAAGAAAGTAAAACGAAAATACTTCTGACAGTTGTAATATTTAAGAATTACCACAACATATACATCTGCCTGCTTCTCTGTCCCAGAGTATGCCACAGCTCCTGTAATGTCTAGGGAGGTAATAAGTGTTTGTCGAACGAATTAATGCACACATACATAAATGAAATGGTCTATATTTCCATTTGTTCTGAGCTTCAGAATTTTTATTAAAATTAGTAAGTTTTAGGGAAAGAAAATATATTAAGGAAAACAACCAAGAAGAGTTTTCCTTCCCATGCTGGAGTGAATGCAGTCTTTGAGACACCGAGGACAGACCAGGGGTCAGGGAATGCTGTGACCTCCGGAACCTAGCACAAAGGTGGCCTTTTTTGTTTTCCTCCTACTCTTCACTGGCTTCGTGAGCTGGTGCCAGCTGAGTCTAGATGACGCGCGCTTTACACTTGAATGAAACACTCCCCGCCCTCCGTTCTAGGAGCTCCGCTCTGCTGCCTCCACCTGCTGTTCTGATAAATGCTCGTATTTTAAATCTATTACTATCAGCTCACTCCCAAAGCGGTTTGCCAGCTCCCCACACAGTAAACAACCCCACTGGCACTGAGCCACTTCTGGGGTGGAAAGAATTGGGGCAGACAGAAGACATATCTCCCAGGGAGGAGAGATGAGAAAGAAGAGGGAGGAAATTGCCTGCAGAACTGATGGCAAAGACCATGACTGTGTCCCACGGGTCCCCACGAGCCGTCAGGATCAGCACCCAACTCTGGGGTATCTATGCAGAGGGTGAGCGGGTCTGAAGCACGGCAGTTTTGAGAGTGGAGCGGAGGTGAAGTCGAAGAAGATGCTTTGCTTTTTCTCTGAAAACAAACTGAACATTCTTAGCCTGGTGGGCTGACAACGCTCCAGTATGAATAACCTCCAGGAAACTAAGATTCACAGGAATTTCCCTGGGCACGTACATCATTCCTGCCACTCTTCCAAGTCCCCCCCTGGTAGTTTCAGCTGGCATTTGCCTCCCTTTCAGTGTTTCTCCCTTCCAGCAACCGATCTCTAGCTTGCATAATCACCAATTGCATTTGGGAAAGATGGAGTAATGCAGCATGGAAGGTCTCCCTGAAGAACACAATTACTGCAGAAGCCACTTGGGTAGATGTTCATTCTCTCACAGTTGTGGAATGATAGAATATTAGGGCTGGATGGAGACTTAGGGAACATATGATCCAATTCCTTTATCCTAAATGCATCTTACATTTTCATTTCCCAAACTGACTCCTGATACCCTCCCCTCAATCCCACACTGAACCTCCCCACTAGGTTTTCTCCATTTATTTCCGTAGTGGTGACCCCATTTGCTCAAGCCAAAAACCTTGGAGTCACCCTTGGCTTCTCTCCTCAGTTTCCTTGGTTTCTCTCACACCCCACATCTGGTCTGACAGCAAGTCCTGCGGGCTCTACCTTCAAAATGTAGCCAGTATCTGACCCAACTTCACTGCTACAACCCTGGCCCAAACCACCTTCATCTCTCCAGTGGGTTACTGCAACAACTCTAAGATCAGCACAGGCCAAATCTGGCCTGCCCCCTGTTCTTGTTAATAAAGTTTTGTTGAAACACAGCCACACTCATTAGTCTACCTTGTTCTATGATAGCATCGTCAAGGAGTTGCAACAGAGACCTTGTGACCTACTAAGGACATTTGCCATCTCTGGCCGACCCCAGCAATAGCCTATTAAATTGAAGGTTGGCTAATGACACTGCCCCCCAAAACTCTCTCACTCAGAGTAAAAGTTAAGTCTTATAAGGTGCTGTGTGAACTGGACTCCCCATGGTCTTCTGACCTTATCCCCAACTATTCTCCCCTGTGCTCAGCCTCATCTGACCACACTGTCCACTGCCCTACCCACAGATCCCTCTACCTCAACACCCCTGCTCTTCCTCAAACAAGCCAGCCAGACTCCTGATGCAGGACCTTGCATTTCCTCTCCCCTCTGCTGGAAATGATCTCCTCGTGGACATCTGTGTGACTTCCTTACTCCCGACTCACTTTTTACTCAAATGTCAGCTTCTAGTGAGCCTTCTCTGACCACCTCATTTAAAATGGCACTCCTTCCCCAGCCCCTCTCATTGCTTTCTACTTCTCCAGAGCCTCTATCACATTTAACTTACCACACTTCCCTTACGTACTGTGTCTGCTGTCTCTGCCCACCCCCTGCAGCCCACACTAAAAGGCAAGCTCCTTGAGGGTTGGGTTCTGTCTGGTCTGTTGTTCTGATACGCCCACAGTGCCTAAGTATGTACTAGGTGTTCAATGAATATCTTTAAATAACTAAATAAATCCTTGGAAATAGTGATACCAAAGCAAATGTGAAATTTGCTTTGGGTTTCTACAAACACTCCTGCCTAGGAAAGAATCTCTAGGAGCTCCTGGCGGAAATGATCTGTGGACTCAAGGAGCCACTTTATTTCCCACTTTCCTATTTCCATCTTACTCCTTACCATGTAACTAGTGTCCTTGTGCTAATTCCTTGAGCCTATGGCTATAGTTTTTGTAGTATTTCCTATCTCACTCTTTCTTTTCCACCTATCATTACTAAAACATATCTCTCTGGCTTCTATTACCAAAAGACTCTGGCTCGTTCTCTTCTAAGCTGATAAACTCATTAAAACCCAAATATTAATGAATAATAATGTCTCTACCACCTAGAAAATAATTTGCATTTAAACAACTTTCAGTGCCTGAATCCAAAGAGGCCAGTGATGTGGGAATTCCCAGAAGGCAAAGGGCCTAGGCCAGCGGGGGTAGTCACAGAGAGGACCCTAGAGCAAAATCAAATCCCAGCCCATGGGCAGCTGTCCACTTTGCCTCTACGGGGTGAATCCAGCCATGTATATCCCCATCAGAGTGTGTGTGTGCACAGATATGCAAGGCATCAATTAGAGGCACTGAGAATATCTTAACTTGCATGGAAATGAGCCTGTCACTTGTGATATATACACACACTTACATGGATTACCATTGATTCCTTCCCTTAGTGCTTTGATAGCTTTTCATCTAGCTTCCAGTTCCACTGGCACAAAGCCACTTCTTGGGGAGGGAAAGGAAGCTGGATAGGCATAGACTTAGCCACCCAAAGAGAGGAGACAGGGAAAGGGGAGGTGACTATTGGAGCACAAATCACAAGCAAGTTCAATTGGCCTTCTGGGACCATATTTACCATGCTCCAAAACACAGTGAGGGTTCTGGGACCATATTTACCGTGCTCCAAAACACAGTGAGGGTTCTGAGAGTGGAAAGGAGGAAGAGCTTGAGAAAAGCAACCTCTTTGCCAAAAAAGGGCAAAATATAAAATTCCTAGCTCACCAGATTTTGTGCTGTGTAAGGAAACCAGTGGACTTTCTTAGGCAATCCAGTACTGTTGACAAAATTAAGAGAATCATCTGAACAACTGAAGGAGAGGAATATATCCATTAGCAAATCTGACTGATTCGTCCATCAGGAGCCCTTCTCTCATCTCCAGAGGAAGGAGTGCTCACGCATTCCCCCTGACAAGTATGCCACGTACCTCCCAGCGATAGAGCAGGTTAAGACGAGCCCTTTACCTTAGTTTACCAGAGCCAGCTCCAGGTGGTCTAGCCCCTGTGACTGTTTAAAATGAACACATCATTTTCTTTTAAATTATGATAGAGTATGACTCGTTTCTCCCCTACTTTACACGCTGCCTCATGGATGCCTCTGAATTTGTCATCTGGTGAAATGGGTACTGATCTGTTCTTTCTCCAGGGGATCCCCCGGTTTCATTTACTTCATTCTCTAGACAAAGAAGCACAATTACATAACCATATGGAAGATTTCTACATTTTATCAAAATGGCATCTTGTAGTGGAAACTCAAGAGATTAGCACAGATTTCAGGTCCTAAGTACTTTGATGGACACACAAGAAAGGCCGTTTGTAAACTACAATTAAACCAGTTTCTTAAAGTACTGCTAAACTAACTAAATATAGAACTGAAGAGATCCTCAAGCCTCTTTAAAGCACACATCTGTTTCTCTCAGAACGAGGTGGGATATGTGCTCCTTCACGATGAGTCGTCAGAGAAGCCCTGCTCCCATGTGAGATGCTTGTCTTGTGGCCGTCATGATTCTGTCTCCAGGTCACCGCCACAGCCTGGGTAGAACTTGTGACCTACAGCAAATATTATCTCCTGCCAGAGGGCCAGGAGATAATCGGGGTTCCAAGGGATTCTCCACTGTACTACATGTGGGTCTTTCCTGGCAAATCAAAGGGGACAGAGGAGCTGATGATATTTTTACCAAGATGGATGACCTCCTAGGCAGGCCACCTGACTTCTGAGATCAAACTCTAAGCTGGTGGCTCTCAAACTTTGGTATACACCAGAATCATCTGGAAGACTCCCTAAAGCACAGATTGCTAGGTCCCACTCCAGAGTTTCTGGGGGTAAGGTCCACGTTCCCAGGTGCTGTGGACGCTGCTGATCCAGATACCATGCTTAGAGAACCATCCCTCTAAGCACAGTGTTGCAATAACTTTTTCTTTTCCTCCTACTTTTGGGGTTCATGGGACCTATGGTTGAGAGAAAGTGAGTAGAAGTTGCAGCGGTGGCAGTTGGCATGTGGGACACTTCAAGTCCAGGCTGCCATTCAAGACAGACAGATAAGTGAGGTTAAAGGCACATGGAATCAGGCAACCCTTCTCATGATTCCAAATATGTACATCTGTCTTGTCTGGCAGTTTGATCCTAGTTTATCCACTTCATGTTTAAAGCCCATCTGATGATAGTTTGAGTCTCTGGCCCACACCTATAGCAATTAGACCAGTATTAGAGAAAAGTAAGTTGACAGATGTACCCAGGGAACTCATGTAGCATCAATAAGCAAACCTCATGAGGCACAGTGTCTTGAGTAATTTTGTGCTGTGGCCATAGTAGGGGACGGGGGGTAGGAGCACACTTAGGGAGCCCTGGTTTGGGCGGAGAACAAAGGTTCCTCAGCAGACATTCCCAGCTGCTGCAGGTGGGGAATTCTTCTGAAACTGGAGATGAGACTGTCAGCCTGAAATGTACACAGTTTCTCTACAGCTAATTTCAGAGAACACCCATGTGCTCTAGCCTTCATTCTTTTTTTTTTTTCTAGAAAACTTGCCCATCTAAGAATACAAAAGGCTGTCTTTAAAATCCATTTCTTTCTACACCTTGGCCCCAAAGAGGAATGATAAGCAGTAAAATGTTGCCAGTGGAGTTGGAGCTAAGAGGAACAGTGAGCCTGCAGAGTGGTTTTGGTTAACGCCAGTATTCAAGGGTGTTTTTGTATGTAAGGAAGGAAATGGGGAGCTGCATTAGCTGCTGGAAATATCTCTGAAGGGCTGGACTGTGGTCATTAAATACTTCAGATGCTATCCCTTCAGGAGAGATGACACACTTATTTCTATTTTTGTTGTGTTTCCCTTGTAGATCAGCTGGCGCTCCGCTTTGCTCCATCTTCACTCCAGGACCCAGGCTGAGGGAGCAGCCACTGTCTGGAGCACTGCTAATTGCCATGGGGGAAGGAAAGAGAGAGTAGCAAATCCCATGCCCCGACTTAACACACTTTACTGGCTACAGTGAGTTGAAATGTCTCCCCTCCAAATTCATGTCCGCTCCTGGTACCTAAGAATGTGACGTTATTTGGAAATAAGGCCTTTGCTGATGTATTTATTGATCGTTAAGGATCTGGAGATGATATCATACTAAATTTAGGTTGGACACCTAACCTAATGATTGGTGTCCTTGTAAGAAGAGAGGACATATGGAAAGAGTAGAAGGCCATGTGGGGATGGAGGCAGAGAGTGAAGTGTTGCAGCTCACACCAAGGAATTCCAAAGATTGTCAGCATCTACCAGAAGTTAGGAAGAGGCAAGAAACGATTCTTCTCTAGAGCCATCAAAGGGAGCAGGGCTCCGTTGACGCCTTGACTTCAGACCTTCTAGAATAAACTTTTCTTGTTTTAAGCCCCCTCGTTTATGGTCATCTGTCAGGGCAGCCCTAGGAAACTAATACACTGGGCAAAGTCAGTCTTACCCAGTTTCAAGGGGATAGGGAGGGATAGTCCTGCTGTGCTGGATATTCCTCCTCAGGTCAACTCTCCACCCTTCCATACTCTCCTGAGCCTGGAAAGCTGAACTTCAAGAACTGCCTAAGCAGAACTTTTCCTCCCTGGCTTCTAGCTGAGAATTGCCCACAGCAGGAATTCAGAGGGTGGGAAGGAGTGAAGGCTGACTACTTACTTTGACACCTTCCTCTCCAGCAGGCTGGTGGTGGCTGTGTTCCCCTATCAAAGGCCACAGCTCTTGCCCGGAAGCCCTTCTTCAGTTTCTCCTTTCTCTTTCTGGTGACCACTTCCTCCTCTTGCACCTCCAGACCTAGGGATCCGGGAGCAATACCTATTGTGTTAGCTAACAGCCCTTGCCTTTCCTTGTCTGTTTCCTTTAACTCCACCCACATCCTTGCAAACAGTCCCTTAATCCAGGGGTCCCCGACCTTTTTGGCACCAGGGATCAGTTTTGTGGAAGACAATTTTTCCACGGATGGGGTTGTGGGGCACGGTTCAGGCCATAGTGCCACAGATTGGGGGGCGATGGGGAGAGGCAGATGAAGCTTCGTCCACTCGCCCACCACTCACCTCCTGCTGTGCGGCTCCGTTCCTAACCAGCCAGACCAATACTAGTCCACGGCCAGGGGGCTGGGGACCACCACCTTAATCTATCTCTTCTAAATCACTTCATTGGAGTGTGCCGCCTGTTTTCTGCTGATGCCTAGTGGATACACTTATCTGGGACCTCGGAAGAGAACTGGAAATTTGGTGGACACAGTGGTGCCTACCGCACTAAGTTGAGAAACAGCACTAGTGAAACAATAGTGGGAACTGCAGCGAGAGCAACAGATCATGCAATTGCTTTGCTCACAGTATTCCTTCCCTCTAGCAGAGGAAGGAGTGTGAGCTCTGAAGCAAGATTCAAATTGCAGCTCCACTATCTCCTACCTGTGATATAAGCCTCTCTGAACCTCAGTTTCTACACATGCACAATGAGTATAATGAGGCTTCCCTTATTGGGCTGTGATGAGGATTGAGGGACATACATATAAAAGAATCTTGGGCTTCCCTGGTGGCGCGGTGGTTGCGAGTCCGCCTGCTGATGCAGGGGACACGGGTTCGTGCCCCGGTCCGGGAAGATCCCACATGCCGCGGAGCGGATAGGCCCGTGAGCCATGGCCACTGAGCCCGTGCGTCCGGAGCCTGTGCTCCGCAACGCGAGAGGCCACAACAGTGAGAGGCCCGCATAACGCAAAAAAAATAAAAATAAAAGAACCTAACTGTGGTAGGCAGAATAATGCCTCCCAAAGATTTCCAAGCCCCTAATAGCTGGGAGTCTGTGAATATGTTACTTTATGTGGCAAAAGAGACTTTGTGGATGTGATTAAGGTTACAGACCTTAAAATAGGGCGATTATACTGGATTACCTGAGGGGCCCAATCTAATCACTTGAGCACTTAAAAGTAGAAGAGGAAGGCAGAGGAGTCAGTCCTAGAAATGTAGCAGAATAAGGGGAGACAGAAGAAATATGACAACTAAAGAAGGCTTTTGTGTACCATTGCTAGTTCTGACATGTTTTGCGACTACATGCAACTATACACAATGACCCAAAAGAGGCCTCTAGGTGCTAAGGAGCACCCCTAGATGGCAGCCAGCAAAGAAACGTGGACCTCAGTCATATAGCTACTGAATTCTGCCAATCACCTGAATGATCCTGGAAACGAATTCTCCCCTAGAACCTCTGGAAGGGCAAGGAGCTCAGTCGACACCTTGATTTTGGCCTTGTGAGACCAGAAGCAGAGAAACCAGCTGAGCCCACTGGACTTCTGACCTACAGAACTGTGAGATAATCAATGGGTGTTATTTTAAGTCCCTAAATTCGTGGTAATAAGTTCTGGCAGCCATAGAAAATGACACACTAGCATGGTGAGGCCTTGGTACATAGTGTGACCTGCTATATGTATGTTACCTGCCCTCAGAGAGGAGAGTTAGGCAAGATACAAGGGGCCTTTCCAGGACCCCAAATGTTATGTGCTCTTAAAGAAATAAGCCTTTGGCCATTTTACAACCTAAAGTAGAAGCTGCCTTTCTCTAGTGCTTTCCCGCTGTCTTGAGTACGGCCCCCCACAGGGGTAGCCGCTAGCAGCAGGAGGAGGAACCAGACACGCTGTGCTTCTCCCTGACACAGGCAAAACAATCCTGTACACGTCTGACATCCACAAGGAAATTTACACCAGATCAGGTTGTCATCTCTCTGGTAGGATATCTCTTACCAGAAACCTTCAGTCCTGCTTACCATCCTCCTACTGGGAGGCAGTTTCTATTTAGAGTATTTGCCCCTAATTGAAGCATGGGCGAGGAAGAAGATCATTTCCTGCTGCTGGAGCCTTCCTTCCATTTCCCTAAGCCAAATCCATCTCCCCAGTCACACGTTGATATTTTCCAGCTGCCTAACCAACCAAACCCAGTCCTTGCCCGGAGAACACAGACCCTCATTGCTACATGGCTTTATTTAATGACTGGGACTCCTATGCTTTAATAACTGGGTCAAGTTGAAATGACATCCTAGGACACTGGGCCCTGAGCCAGGCGACAGAGATGTGGGTCCCTCAGCATTCAATCACAAACACGGTGTGCAGAAGGGCAAGAAGATTAAGGCCTACCCACTGGGTACAGACATGTGCCTCTAGCTTAAATCAAAATTGTAGATAGTTCACCAACCCACAGTAATTTTGCAGGGCTCCAGATCAGTAACTGGTGATCTTTCTGAAATACTCTTCACTGCCCATGTAGGAGACCCAACTCACTGTAAGAAGATCGTAATAAAAAGAGCTGATATTGATTGTGTGATTACTGTGCACCAGGCACAGCTCTATGTAACTGTAAAAGTGTTAACACTAAATTCTCAAGGCAATTTGAAGAGTTAATTTCTATTATTTTTATCATTTTATCATCTGGCTTTTAAAATGAGGAAAGGAAACTAGGGCTCAGAAAGGTTATATAACTTGTCCAAGGTTAACTGGTAGTACGTGGCTGTAACTCAAACCTAGGCTAAAGTGTTTCTGTATACTACATAGCACACTGATTTCTCTTGATTGATTTAACACACACACAGCCTTAGATCTCAACCAGGCACTGTGCCAGACCCTGGAGATACAAATATACTCAGAAACATTTCACTTTTTTTCTAGCTAACATGATAGAAGAGGAGACAGGGATATAGAAAGAAATATATATTGACACATTTTATTAGCAGCATGAACAAAGTATAATATAATGGAAGAGGTCATTAGACCTGAAAAGTGGTGGAGAGTTATGCGAAAAAGGAAAAGTAGGGTTGAGAAAGGCTTCTTGGAGGAGGTAAAATTTGATCTTGGCCTTGAAGGATGAGCTGGAATTCTCTGGGTTGGAGAGAGAAGGAGAAAATGTGGGGAAGGACATGTGAAGCAGAGGGAACAGCATGACTGAAGCGCAGAAGCCTGAAAGTAGAAAAGTCCCAGCATGGAAAAGTCCATTGTTATGAGTGTAAAATGCCTGACCAGGGCACGGAAGTTAGCTAGTATCACACTGGCCAGAAGTGTTAAAAATACAAGAATCTTCATTACAAAAACAAACCCAAAAAGAAAAAATCATATTCAGAGACTCTAAGAAGAGAGATAATACTCATCATGTACTGCAACAAGCTTGATGATTGATAAACCAAAAAGTTGGAACTTAGTGGTGATAAAAACCTCTGGTATACCAGATAAGCACCAGGGTTAGCTCAATAGTTCAGTTCACAGAATTTCAGAATGTAACATCCCCTTATGATGGGTAATTTGCCAGACAATCATAGAAGATGGAGTTCCTGGCCTTGAGAGGTTACTTATAAATCTTTCATTCACCCTTTTAACAACCACTTGTTGATTACCTATGATATGCCAGGCAATGGGACTAGCAATGAATAGGACTCACCTGGTCTCTCCCCTCATTGGGCTTACAGTCTAGGAAGGAGTCGCTATTGAACTTGAAGACAGCAACACAAACAGGTACTTTCAATATAATAAGGTAACTCATATGCACCAAACATGACTAAAAAAACAGAGAAAGGGGACTTAACTTACGTTGGGGTTATCCTGGGCTTTGGTCTATTGTGGGATCCTTTGACGTGGGTCCACTTATGTAGAAAGGTTCATGTGGCTCTGCACAAAGCACAAGCCTTGCACAGCTAGGCGGGTACAGTTCTGAGCTAACTCTCAGGAGTATCGGGGACAATGCATGGCACTGCATGGCACACCAACATGGGGCCAAAAAAAGGTCTAGTTGAATGAAAAATTATAGTAAGGATATAACTGTATCAATATAAATTTTTAGACAATATCATATCAATATGAGCTATGTGGTAGCATGTAGGTTTGGGGAGGAAGATAAAAGTAGCTGTACTGTTAAGATAGAAAGTGAAAGTAAGGGGAGTTGACCATGAATTCAGAAGGGAAGCTTGTGAACATTTTCATTGGCCTTGGAGTCAGACCAACCACCATGCCCTCCCTGAGCTTGTGAGCAAGCTTCACTTTCCTCATCTATAAGGGTGTTGATAATGGTAAAGGGTAGCAATTATTTGGGGGTTGTAAGTTTATTCATCTACAAAGGGGAAACCATAACATCTTTGACATTACAGAGCGAAAAGAAAAAGTAGGAAAAAGAGGGCAAGGGAGTTAGACGCAAATGAGGGGTAAGTATCACACAGAACCATAGGCAATGTGCTCAGCGTCCCTCTTTCCCTTTGTCATCCCTAAAGTGAAGATCATAATACCCATTCTAAGGCTGTTATGAAGACTAATTTAGGTAATATACCTAATGTGTATTACCTCTGTTCAAAACATTCTATGCACTACCCCCTTGTCTTCCATCCAAGAAAACCCATCACATAAAGATAAGATGAGCTCAAAATCCAAATAAAAATGCTTGCAAATGTTACAAGGGAGCAAATGTGAGGTGGTTAGATACTAGAGAAAGGAGCCCAAGGTTATCCCAGAGAGAAGATCATCAAACCTACATAGGTTGCTTTGGATTGTCTCTCCTCGAACGGGCCTCCTCCTGCCCCACCATCAAAACCTATCCCAGCTAGATTCCTAAGAGCAGAGGTGGTCACCCAGGTGGCCTCTCCTTTACCTGACTTAAGCCTATTCCATTTTCTGCACAAAGCTACATTAAGCACATAGCCTCAGCAGCTCCCAGGATAAAATAGAGCATCACTGATCTCTACCTCTGAAAGCTGGGGACAGTCCTTCCCAGTCACTCTTCAGCTTTAGGGGGATTGGTTGATCTCAGGGACAGCAGACAACCTTATTTAGCCAACCAGCTGCTCTGTGATACACAATGTCCCCAATGCTCAAAGTCTGATGATGATGATTCTTTTGTATCCACATAAGCAGCAGTAGGAGGAGAATCCATCAATCTCTTTGGTAGCCTCAGGGTGTCAAGCCTGCCATTCAAATCATTACTACCATAATTATTAACCATTGTTTTAATAAGATATCTGCCAGGCAATTATTTTTCTTTCTTTCTTTCTTTTTTTTCTTTAATCATTAAAAAAACGATCAAATTTCACTGGAGCAACACTTGCCTCAAGTCACATCAACAAGTTTTTTAAAACCCCTTCTGTCTGCCCAGTTCAACAGGAAGTCATGGAGAAGGGAACACTTAAAATACCCTGATTTTAAAGAATTGATAACGCTGCAGGGAAGAGGTCTACACAAAAAATAATCATAGGGAAGAGTTACACAGTATATTATACAGTACACTGCTACAGAGGGTCAGAGTGGTAATTTTATTTCCTGGATGTTATTACTATGGGGATGCAATGGCGGAATATTGAGATGGGAAATTGCTTTGTTTTCCATGGCGCAAGAGAAAAACAACCAAGGGAGCAAACAGGATATGCACGCCATCAGAATAGTCACCAGAGCATGACTTTTTGACAAGAGTTTTCATCGTTTAGGGTAAATGTTAAAGGTAGTTCTAAAAGGGCTTTTGCTTTAGTATGAATGACGTGGCCTGTGTGATTCGGTGAGCTATTCAAAGGCCTTGTCCATATTGTGGCTTGAAGCCACACTTTGAACCCATTTTTCAAGCAAGCTAAACCCAAACTGAGCAGAGGAGTGCACAGGGCGAGATCACTAACCAGGCCCAGTGACTCTGCAGGAAGGGACATCTTGGATACTTCTGCTAACGTTTGCGACCATGCCTGATCGCCCCTAGGGTTCCAGAATTAACCACATCTCAAAGTGTTTACCACCGCGAGTGGTACTTGTTTAAGTAATCCCGTTCAAAGGTTGAAAACACTATAGAACAAGGTGAGAAAAAGAGCTGAGAACCCGAGAGCCGCTAGAAAAACAAAAGCAGATGGGGGCAGGTGAACCGAGGACGGCGCCGGAGGCCACGACGGGCGAGCGGAAGTTCCCTGCGGACAGGCGCCCGCCACCTGTCTGTCCTCGGCGCGGTGCCCCCGGCTCGCTGCCCGCCGGGGGGAAGCGTAGGGACGCCCCTACGCGGTGTGAGCTCCTGCGGCAGACGGCGGAGCTTCGGGGGAAACGGGCATAAGTGAGAGGCGTGGAGGCGTCAAGGTCCAAGCGCGCAGGAGGACGTCGGACCCCGGGAGAAGCGAGTGATCCTGGGCTCGAGAGGGGCCGGGGCTCCGCGGTCCGGCTTAGCAGCGCCTGGGGGCGGTAATTCCTGAAGCGTGCGGATGGGAGTGAAAGCAGGAAGAGGACTAGTGGAGGGAGGACAGTGGGGCCCACGGCGTTGCGGGAGGCAAAAACGGAACAGCAGACAGGGACAGGGGTAATGAGGCCCCGATGAACGTGGGAGTACACGCTCAGCCTCCAGTGGGGGGCGGGGACACTAACAGCGGGGCGGGGGACTGGGGCGGCAGGGCGTGACCGGGAAGCCCGGCGCGCGCCACCGCCGGATAGCTGGCGGGAGTCGGAACTCGAAGCCGCGAGTCGGGAGGGCGCCGCGTCAACAGCAGTCGCGGCGGGGCGGGGGCGAGGCCGAGTGCGCGTGCGCGGCCCGCGCGGGCGGGGGAGCGGGTGTGGGGCAGCGGGAGCGCGCCTGCGCGCGGCCAAGCCGCCTGGGCACCCGGTCCTGACTGTGACGGGAGGCGGCGGTCGGTCCTCTCTGTAACGGCGGCGGCGCCTGCTCCAGACACCTGCGGCGGCGGCGACCCCGCGGCGGGGGCGGAGATGTGGCCCCTGGTGGTGTTGCTGCTTCTGGGCTCGGCGCGCTGCGGTGAGTGGTCACTCGCTCTTGGCTCTGCGGCTAGTGTCTCGCCGCCCCCGCGGGTGTGTGGGCTGCGCCCCCTCTGGCCCGGCGGCTCCCTAGAGAGGGTGGCCAGGGCGCGGGGCACGCGGGCCCTGCACGCCTGGGGTGCGGACGTGGGAGGGCCCCCGCGGGTAATCTGCGCCCCCTTCTTTGCTTCCTTTGCCTCCTCTTCCTCTTCTCCTGGGTGAGAGCGGGGCTCATCTTCCCCTGTTCTCCACCTCCAGATGCACACACGGAGGAAGACTCCAAACCGTGCACCTCGCGCAAAAATTAGCTGTAGAGAGAAAGGGCGCGATCAGAGGCGAGCGGTTGGCAGCTGTTAGGGTCCCCCCTCTTTCGCACCCTCTCTCTCCTCAGTGCTTTAAACGCATTTGGGGTTGAAGGAGGGAGAGTGGGAGGGCCCGAGCCTCATGCGATGCAAGTGCGCATTTTGGCGAAGTCTGAAAGAAGGGGTTTCTCCTGTTTGCTCTCCCACCTGAACATAGGAGTTAAGGGGACTTAAAGGACACAGTTAAGTTTCATTTCCAACCCAGCGTTTAATCAGAAGATTCTTCTGGCTGCCTTTTTTTTTTTAATACCCTAGATATAAGCTTCCTGGATGGAAACTCTTTCTCGCTACTCCCACGCCCTATCAACCACTTTAATACAGTCCGAATTGCACGTTCAAGTTTTCCTACTTTTTTTAGGGGAATCATTTTAAAAGTAATCCAGATTTCGCTTGAAGTATGAAGACAGTAACCTCTAGTCAAAGCATATTTGCGACAGAGTGAGATTTGGTGTCTTTCGACGCCAAAGGCGTTTTGGCCCCCCAGGCTTTTGGAATCCATTTCGCTTTTTTAAAACGTGTGCTTCGTCTATAACAACTGAGGAAGGAATGGGAATTTTCGTGGCTCTACAGTGCCTGTCACACTTCACATCTATAGAGCGTCTTGTGAACTTTTTGTAAAATTCAGAATTGAGTTGGAGTAACAGTAACAAGCAGTTGTTACATTTTGTTCTAGAATGCTAAGTTAATTACATTTTAAATGGGTTGTTAGCCTCACTGTGCCATTCATAAAGGCTTGTGACTTCAAGCTATTTCCAAAATGTCCTTAAGTCCCGGCTTAGCTCTTTCCTCACTCTGAAGCCGCCTGGGATGTTGGAGCTGCTAATAATCAATCTCTGTTATCTGAAGGGTTTATATTAGGTAAGATGGTGTTTTCTCTTATCATCCTTAACGGCTTATTGACCATTACTATCATTATAGCTCAAATAATACTGCTTTCAGAAACCTGCTGTATGATCAGAAAGCCTTATATTGAACCCGATTATGAATTTGTAATAAAATATTACTAATTCAGACCGTTGGTCTCAAAACTAGTTTGAAGCGTAAAAAGTGTAAATCATGTACTGTTTTAAAAACGGGGTCCAAGTAGATTAGAAAGAAGCGCTAGAATGGTACTTTTGGGGCTAGAAATGGTTAGGCCTCTTTTAGTAATAGGTATGATCACATATAATTAGCACTCATTTACATACAATAGTAGTGTGCTCAAGTCCCTACAGAGTCTTAGAATTCAGAATTTATGGTATTTCATTGTACTTAGTTAATAATAACCTGAAAAAAAACAAAACAGAGGCATTATGCATTTGAGTTAAGTGTTGAATATAAAACAGGAAGGGATAGTGTTTGTCATAGGATATAATGGATTTTTGTGCATGTGTGTTTAATATGTAGTTTTAAAAGAACATGCATGAAGAGGTGTTAACAGTCTCAGAACACAAGTAGTTATAAACCGAAGTATTTGGGAGACTGAAATTATATTGTAAAATAAGTAAGGAAGTCATGGATTTGTACGTTTATTTGTACTCAGGTTTGATTTGCTTTCAGTTTCATTTATAAATAATTGTTAATCAAAGGCTACTTCCTGGTAACCACTACAGTTTCCATTGATCTTTGTAGTAAAGGAAGTTGTTAAAATGCCCATTCCTTCTAATTACAGGCAAAATACAACATCCTTTATTGGTTTACAAGATGTAGAATGCGTTACTATTCTCCTTTCCTCCCCCCTCCCCCATATGTCCAATTATACATTGTTTAAAAGCACATCAGCAGTTTCAGTGGTATTCACTAACTGGTAAATAAAACGCTACTCACATAAGGAACAGTGATATGAACTGTCTTATCAGTGGTTGAATGATTTTTCTTTGTTCAAAGTGAGTTTTTAAAATCAAAGGTACACATGATTAAAAAAACATTTGTATTGTGTAAGTCTAGTAGTCATTTGGCTTGCTGAAACAAAAATGTTTTCTCTTCTCCTAAAGAGTATATTACTTTTAACCACAATTTGCCATTTTAAGGAAGTAAATGCCTATTTAAAAGTACTTATTTCCGGGGCTGCCCAGCAGTCTAGTGGCAGTATGCTAAAGCATCTCACTAAATGCCTACCATTAGGACATTTGCTCATGCTGTCATCTGTATTTTGGCAGACGCTTTATCTTTGCCACTGAATTGTTAATGGAGATTTGAAAGGCCAGGTTCTAAAGATGAAAAATAGGTGGTTTTCCCAAAATTGATAAACATTCTAAATCCAAAATGCATTATTAAAACTAAGTTTGCATTCCTTGATGTTAATTCAACTCTAGCTACTGTAGGCATTGTTTTTTTAATACATTTATGTTCTTTTCGTGATGTAATTTTCGTATAGCCATTTTACCCATCTTTTACGTTTTTGCTGTCATACCTTTTTATACAAGAGAAAAATTTCTATATTTTTATATCTTTTGCCTTAGCCTAATAATAATGCACTCTTGGGTTGTGATAAAGTAACTTTCACTTTGGGTACTAGTGCTGATATTTCTTCTATGATAAAAGAATAAGAATGATAGTGTAGGATCAATTTTGCTAAACTCATTGTAGTAATAAAGTAAAAAAAAAAATATAGAGCACCCAGGAAATTTGATTCTGATATACCTAGACTAAGACAATAGAACCTGAATTTTCCCTCTTTGTGGTTACATAGAGTTGCAACAGGAATTAGAAGTTACACCCTGCTCTGAATATTTTATTCCATCTCCATGGAGCAGTTGTATAAGACTCAGAATCTGGTCAATCCCAGGGTTTAAGATTTAGATTAGGAGAATAAGTGCATATTTGAATACATGTCACACTTATACACTAAAAAGCAAGGCAAGGGATTTGGCAAGTGCAGGGTCTATCAAATTTGCTTTTCCTGTTTCAAGCACGTATGAGTCCATGTTATGCTCTAAGCATTTTGCAAGGCCCTCTTGGACATACAGACAAATTTTGGACTGTATGCCTCTTAATAACTTAAAGTGTAGTTTATGAAGAGAAAGGATTTTTTGTTTTTATACTGTAGTAGTACTTAATATATTTTAAGTGCTTGATAAGGCTGTAATTCTGGATGTTACTGACTTTAAACTGCCCCGGGCCTTATAATTCTAGGTTGACCATTTCTGTTCTTATGAGGCCACTTGAAAACCCAGTGGGAGATTAGTTTGAGTCAGGACTAAACAGGTGTGGACACCTCCATTTTACCCCAGACTTCATTTAGTTTCTGTTGAGGAGAGATCTGACTCAGTCCTCCTTTTGACCCTAATTCTCTAACCCAATTCAGTTTGAGACTCCAGTTCTTCATACCAGAGACCAAGCCTGATGGCAAATATTAGTAGGATTCATTTCTCGCAGGTGTCTTTACTCAACAAGCTTTGCTTCATTCACCTTAGTGACTGCCGGGGCTTCTTACCCCAATCCTGAACATCCATTCCAAGCAAATAATTAACTTCCTGCTCTACTGCAAAAAATAGTGATGTGTGGTGTGGACTCTGTCAACTTTCCGCCCACCATTACTAAACTTGTCTATAATCTTAGGCAATCTATAATCTTAGGCAATGTTCATCTCATTCTCCTCCTTCACCCAGTGTCAGAAGTGTTCCTATTCACTTTCCAAGGAAAGGATCCCCTGTCTACAGCTCTTTCACTTCCACCATCTTGGAGACCTGCCTAATCACCTTAATCCTTACACCTTGTACCTTAGATCTTTCCTTCTTCATTGATTCCTTCATCTTAGCTAGCAGACATGCTCAAGTTTCACCCCATATTAAAAACAAACAAGAACAACCAAAAAAACCTTGGCCTTGTCCCGGCCTCCACGCTCTTTGCATTATTGCCATCTTTCTCTGCTTTCTTATACTGCCGAGTCCCTAGTCTGCTGACATTGCTGCACGTAAAGAAGCTAATGGTGAAATTTTAAATCTCTAGAGGCTGTTTTTACTCATCCTGCTTTACATCTGTTTTGTCCATATTAAGACCCTTCCTTGGTGTCTGCAGTGGCATTCTTTGCTGCCTCACCTACTTCTATCACTTCTTTTTCTCACATTCTTGGTTTGTTCCTCTTTAACTATTTGCTCCATAAATATTGGTATTCCCCAACACTTTATTCTCTGGTACCTGCTCTGTTTGCTTTGCAAGGACTCCCTGGGAGATCTTGTTTATGCTCACAGTTTCAATTACCGCCTATATTCTTGGTAATTCCCAAGTCTTTGTAGCTCAGACTTTTCTTCTTAAATCCAGATTGATATATCCTGGGATCTACTGGTCATCTCCATTTCATTGCACCACAGGTACTTTTAATACTCAGCCTATTAAATATTGAAAGGATATTCACCCCTAAATCTCTTAAATCTCTTTTCTCTATAGTTAATCCACAATCTAACTAGTTATGCATACTATTGATGTTTTAGCTAACAACTTTATTTTTATTTTATTTTTTAATTTTTTTTAACTATATTGGAGTATAATTGCTTTACAATGATGTGTTAGTTTCTGCTGTATAACAAAGTGAATCAGCTGTACATATACATAGATCCCCATATCCCCTCCCTCTTGCGTCTCCCTCCCACCCTCCCTATCACACCCCTCTAGGTGGTCACAAAGCACGGAGCTGATCTCTCTGTGCTATGTGGCTGCTTCCCACCCACTAGCTATCTATTTTACATTTGGTAGTGTATATATGTCCATGCCACTATCTCATTTCATCCCAGCTTACCCTTCCCCCTCCCCATGTCCTCAAGTCCATTCTCTACGTCTGCGTCTTTATTCCTGTCCTGCCTCTAGGTTCTTCAGAACCATTTTTTTTTTTTTTTAGATTCCATATATATGCGTTAGCATATGGTATTTGTTTTTCCCTTTCTGACTTATTTCACTCTGTATGACAGACTCTAGGTCCATCTACCTCCCTACAAATAACTCAATTTCGTTTCTTTTTATGGCTGAATAATATTCCATTGTATATATGTGCCACATCTTCTTTATCCATTCATCTGTCAGTGGACACTTTGGTTGCTTCCATGTCCTGGCTATTGTAAATAGAGCTGCAATGAACATTGTGGTACATGACTCTTTTTGAATTATGGTTTTCTCAGGGTATATGCCCAGTAGTGGGATTGCTGGGTCATATGGTAGTTTTTTTAGTTTTTTAAGGAGCCTCCATACAGTTCTCCATAGTGGCTGTATCAATTTACATTCCCACCAACAGTGCAAGAGGGTTCCCTTTTCTCCACACTCTCTCCAGCATTTATTTTTTGTAGATTTTTTGATGATGGCCATTCTGACTGGTGTGAGGTGATACCTCATTTACATTTGGTAGTATATATATGTCCATGCCACTCTCTCACTTCATCCGAAATGTAGTTTTGATTTGCATTTCTGTAATGATTAGTGGTGTTGAGCATCCATTCATGTGTTTGTTGGCAATCTGTATATCTTCTTTGGAGAAATGTCTATTTAGGTCTTCTGCCCATTTTTGGACTGGGTTGTTTGTTTTTAAGTTAACAACTTTACAATTCT
This sequence comes from Kogia breviceps, assembly GCF_026419965.1. Classification (NCBI taxonomy): domain Eukaryota; kingdom Metazoa; phylum Chordata; class Mammalia; order Artiodactyla; family Physeteridae; genus Kogia; species Kogia breviceps. The sequence continues at coordinate 95,580,738 of NC_081314.1, forward strand.
TCTTTCTTCTTCTCCTTTACCTCCCACATCTGACTTATGTCGATTTTACGTTTTTGTTTTTTTACTGTAATTTTTGGCCTTCTTTTCAATTGTCATTTGCCTGGATTACTGCAGTGATCTCTTAATGTATCTTCTTTCCCATCTCCTTTCCTGCCCATAATTCACCCTTCATGATGCTGTATTTTTTTTTTAATGTAAGTAAGTCTGAGTGTTTGCTACTGCTTATGTTTTCAACTCCAAACTCCTCAGAATGACATTTAAAGAAGCCTTTACAATACTTCTTAACCATCTTTTCCAGCCCCCTTTCCTAGAGCTCACCTGAATAATCATCAGCCTTCGGATATTCTCTTTCTTCATTCCTCTTTACTCATTATGTACTCTGCCTAGAAAGCTCTTACTTTTCTATGATATTCCTACTTATCCTTCCAGACCCAGTTTAAACACCACCTGGTAGGAAGAGCATTCTTAGACACAACAAGTAATTTTAAAGGAACTGTTCCATCCAGTCTGCAACTGACTTGATTTAGATTTTTCATTAAAATATGTAGCTTCACGATACTGTAATCAGGTCTATAGAAGTAAGAAACAGTGGAGGATTCTTTTGAAATATGGAAGAAGAGTGAATCTTCCCTGATATGATGTTTAGCTTTTCCTTTCTTGGGATTCATACTTTAAATTTTTACATTCAGAAGGAATGTATTAAGTCCTACTTGCTGGACCCTGGGCTAGATCCATAGGATACCAAATGAAGACATTGTCCTTGCATTACTATCTTTTGATCCTAAAGGAGAGATCAGTAAAGTAAAGCAGTAGTTACAAGATTTGATAGTGAATGCAGTGACAGCACTTGAAAAGGGGACAGTGGGAGCAATAAGGAGGGATGAAGACAGTTGAGTAGTAGCAACGAAGGGGACAGGATTGAACATCTCAGCCACGGCTTCAGGAGGAGACAAAGTTAGTGAACTGTAGCTACCATTTATTGAACATTTGCTGTGTATGTGAAAGGCACTGAAATAAGAATTAACAAAATCTCTATGAGGTGTACACTATGACTATCCACATTTTATAGATGAGGAAACTGACATACAGAAATTAAGTAACTTGCCTAAGGTTATATACACTTAGGAAGTGCTATGTCACCATCCAAGGTCTGACTGCAAAGTTTGTGCTCTTACCTGAACACCCAGTGAAAGGTACAGGCCTCCTTAGGCTGGGGAACAGCTTGTGTGTGGGGGGGAAAGGCATGGAGAAGAGAGTACATTTGCATATCCATGGAATTGCAAGAAAGTCATTATGATGGGAGCTTAGTTTGGAAATGAAGGAGTACAGGAAGTGGAGCTGGACAGGATCTTGAAGGACCTAGTTTGTAGTCCATGCTAATACCCTTAGAATTTAGCCTGAAAGTCGGGGGGCGGCGGGTGCTGTTAAAGTATATTAGGCAAAAGAGTGTATATTTGCATTTGGAACAGTTATTTCGGGAACTGTGGAAAATACATGGCTGGGATGGGGAAACATTGAGGCTGAAGGCAGGGAGCTAGTTAGGAGGGTATGGCAATAGTTCAGGGCAGAATGATGAATGTCTAATTAATTCATACAACAGACATTGGATTTTTGAACTGTTAAATAGGCTGAGCCTAACAAGAACTCTGCATGGCTAAGGAGAGGGCAGAATCCAGCATGATTCATAGGTCCAGTTCTGGCTGACTGGTAGATAATAGAAAATACTTTAGGAAAGTGAGGGTTTGGAATGAAGGTAGGCAGAGGGTAAGTAGAATTTTGGACATGTTGACTCTGAAGTAACTGTAGTGCATCGAAGCGGAAACACATAGCAGCCAGTTGGCTTTCCAAGGTCTGCAGTTAAGGAGAAAGGTGAGGCCTAGTTAAATAAAATGCGTGGGTAGTTAAAGCCTGGAGTGAGGGAGAATACTGGGGCGGGGAGGTGTGGGGGGCAGTGTTGGACAGGAAGTCCTTAGGAACCTAATATTTATTGTGAGTCAAGGAATAGATTTCAATAAAGAAAAAATGCTGCAGTGAGGTGGAGAGGGCTCTAGGAGGAAATCCAGAGACACAGAAGCCAAGAGACAAGAGCAAGAAAGGAGCTGTCCACTGGCTCAAGAACTGTGGAGAAGTCAAGATAGAGAGTGAACCATGTGCCTTCCGTTTTCACAGGGGATGATTGGTGACTTTGGCAAGAGCTGTTGTGAAAAAGGCCAAGGTGGAGGCCAGGTGGCAAAGATCTAAGAAGTGAGTAAGAGGTGAAGAAATGCATGTAGATCATCTTTCTAGGATGCTAGGAAACAGAGACAAGTACAAGGGTTTGTTTTTTTTTTTTCAGTTGGCTAATATTCAAGCATTTTAAATAGTTTTTTTAAACCTACTGTAAATGAACTTGAGGGATGTCAGAGGATGATAGTCAACGAGGGAAAGTCCTCGAGGAGATTGATGAGCATGGGTCAGAAATGTAAACTAGCTCACAGGTGACAGGGTTCATTTCTGAAGAGGAGGAAGTGAGGGGAAGAGAGGTGTGGATAGTTGGGGTAGCAGGAAAATTTATAGGTGGAAGTATTGGAAGCTTCTGATTTCTTATCTGGAGGACTCAACTTGAAATAGGAAGAGAGGGCTCCTTCGGAGAGTATAAGATAAGTTCTTGCAAAAGGAGAGTGATTTCAGAGTTGTTACAAAGGAGAGAACTTTTATGTGGAACATGTGAAATGATAAAAGATTGAAGGCCTAAATGGTCAGGGTCTATGGCAATCTGTTGTTCCCGTAGTAGCAACAAGCATTTTCTTTTTTTAAAAAAAATAAATTTATTTATTTTTTTATTTTTGGCTGCGTTGGGTCTTCGCTGCAGTGCACAGGCTTTCTCTAGTTGTGGTGGGCGGGGGCTACTTTTTGTTGCAGTGCGCAGGCTTCTCATTGTGATGGCTTCTCTTGTTGCGGAGCATGGGCTCTAGGCACATGGGCTTCAGTAGTTGTGGCACGCAGGCTCAGTAGTTGTGGCTCAAGGGCCCTAGAGCGCAGGCTCAGTAGTTGTGGCACACGGGCTTAGTTGCTCCACGGCATGTGGGATTCTCCCCGACCAGGGCTCGAACCCGTGTCCCCTGCATTGGCAGGCAGATTGTTAACCACTGTGCCACCAGGGAAGACCCAACAAACATTTTCCTTGAAATCCGTAAGACTGATTACTTTCCTGCCCATCCATAGCACTTCATACAGGAAAGACAGCCCTTGGGTTATAAAAAGTATGTATCAGTCCCCAAAGTGAGAATTCTAAGCTTCTTAAAGATAATTCCTACATTTTTTTTCCATTATTGTATCCCCACATCCTGTCACAGTGTTTCAGACCAGGTAGTTCTCAATAAACATTTGTTGCATGTTAGCATTTCTGACCTAGACCTGTGTACTGTATCATGTATTAAGCCTTTTCTGAAAGTGTATAGCAGCTGTTTTGAGGACTGTGGTATGAGATGGTTTGAGTTGGTGGTCTGTATTCACAGAGTTTGTAAGGTCCAATATTTTTGGCATTTGATATAAGTTAATTTTCTCATTTCATTTGTTAATTTATCTGTAACTCTGGCATGGCTGATGGTTATACTTATCTATTTCTATCTGATTTAGACTGCTATAGGCATTTCTTGATTATTCAGAACTTACTTATTCATGATAATTGTCTATATGATCCTTTATTTGCTCCGTATATTTTAGATTATTTCTTCACTTTGCTGTTTCATCAGAAGGCAGTAGGCAAAACAGAGAAAAACCAAATCAGATAATTTTACTACTTAATAGCTTTTTTTTTTTTTTTTTTTTTTTTGCGGTGCGCGGGCCTCTCACTGTTGTGGCCTCTCCCTTTGCAGAGCACAGGCTCTGGACATGCAGGCTCAGAGGCCATGGCTCATGGGCCCAGCCGCTTTGCGGCATGTGGGATCTTCCCGGACCGGGGCACGAACCTGTGTCCCCTGCATCGGCAGGCGGACTCTCAACCACTGCACCACCAGGGAAGCCCCACTTAATAGCTTTTTAACAAATGTTTATAGAGGATGAAGTTGTAGTTAACAGCTGATGGAGCAACATTTTTGGACTATCTTTATTAATTATTAGTGCAAGGATTATTCAAATTATAGTTTATCCAGGTCAATTTCACTTTGAAGTTTATTGACAACGTTTATTCTACTTAAATTGCTTCAGCTATAAAAATGTTTGCATTAATATTACAACAAATAACAGTGTAATCAGTGCTTTCTGTATTCTTTAGAAAATTCATTTTCTAAACATAAGTTATGAAATTGTGGAGTGCTTGCTGACTGCTTCTTACTTACTTAGAAGCGGTCTTACCACTTCTAAAAAAGATCGCTTGGATAACTTAGCTCTTCACTTGTATCTCTTTAATTAAAGGATAATTTTTGGAAGGTAAAATCTTGACTCAAACAAATATAAAATAAATGTGTCAAAGTTTTTATTTCACATTAATAAGCAAACCAGCAAGACGGTACAACCATCTTGGTTTTAAAAGGAATTGGAAGAATAGACACATGTACATATGGGAAATCAGGAATGGTGAAATGAATTTGTGAGCAAATGCAAAATTGGTCAGTGTCCTCAGCACAATAAAATGTAATTTTTTTTTTTTTTTTTTGCCAAACTGCAAGGCATGCAGGATCTTAGTTCCCCAACCAGGGATCAAACCCGTGCCCCCTGAAGTGGAAGCACTGTCTTAAGTACTAGACCGCCAGGGAAGTCCCTAAAATGTAATTGTTTAAATTCCTCTCTTCCACCAGGTGGAAATCAATGGCAGAACAAAGTTTATTTGTATCTCTATGCATATGAATCATTCGCATTACCATCAGTTTTCTACAACTTACAAAATTGTAAAAGCAGCCCAGTCTTAGCAAAAGGCACAAGCCCCTATAGAATCAGATATTCCAAAAGGATCTGTCAGACAGTGACCAGCACTCCGCTGAAATGACTCCCAGTAATCTTTTTGTCCATTTCAAAATCGTTGACTATATTTTCTGACACTTTCCTTCCTTTCTAATTCCAACATCATAGCCACTTTCTTCTCTCCTTGTACACTGTAGTCTCCCCCTAATACTTATTTCTCAGGGGAAGTAATTTACAACTCCAAGGTTTTGAAGAATGCAGTTGGAAGTCCAGGTTTTGCCTGGGGCTTCCTGATATTTGGGTGGCTAGAAATATAAAGAACTAGGGAGAGGTGAGCTATGGATGCCCACAGAATTGATTCAGACTGCAGATTCCCAGAAATGTAACAATTTAGACCTGACAGAGAAGGTCTGGAGCATTACATTAAAATGCTGTATAGTGCTTAGTTTTTATAGTATCATCCTACATATTTATAGCACAGTATTGTTTAGAGAGCACTTGCCAATATATTTTCTCCTGTGTTGCTGACCACAATTCTGTGAAGCAGCCCAGTGTTTGTTTTTGATCCTCTTACTTACAGAGAGTAAACCAAGACATAGAGAAGTTAAGTGAATTGCTTAAGGTCGCATACTGAAAAATAACAGATGGGATTTGTTCTCAGGCTTCGTGAACATTGTTCAGTTCATATTCCACTCTGCATCCTAGCATTCAATTCAGTGGACATTTATTGAATAGTAATTATGTTCCTAGAGTAATAACATCTTATGCCCCGATAGAGGAAAAAAATCTTAAAGATGAATGATTAAACTTGAGGTTTTATTTATATTTGTTAGTGCTTTTTTTTTTTTTTTTTTTTTTTTTTTTTTTGCGGTATGCGGGCCTCTCACTGCTGTGGCCTCTCCCGTTGCGGAGCAGAGGCTCCGGACGCGCAGGCCCAGCGGCCATGGCTCACGGGCTCAGTTGCTCCGCGGCATGTGGGATCTTCCCGGACCGGGGCACGAACCCGTGTCTCCTGCATCGGCAGGCGGACTCTCAACCACTGCGCCACCAGGGAAGCCCTGTTAGTGCTTTTTTTGAGAGAAACACCAAGGAACTACTTAGATGAAAGAGTTGATAAATGGCTGAAGAATATGGAAGACAACTACAATTTCTCCACATTTTTGCACATTCTAGATGAAAGATAATGCATTTCTCAATCCCTCTTTTATAAGGCAACAACCAGTAGTTTATCCTATTGAAAAGAGTTGATGGAATATATGCTACTTATTAGCAGTATCTCCTTTTAGTTTCAACTTGAATCTTGGCTTTATTTTGGTTGGTTTATGGTTTCTAGAAGGAAGGGATACCTGTAATATACGTTTGGAAGTTGTTCCTTAGTTTCAATGAAATGTGGGAGTGGGAAAATACCATTCAATTGTGTATAATCTTTTATAATACTCGCATACAAAATGTCTGTTGCTGTCTGTATTTTGCAATGGGAAAATAGCCATAGAGAATGTTTTTTTTCTCCTTAGCATTCTAAGACTTTCCATCCTAGTGGAAAGATGTGATGTGATTCATGTGATTTACTTTTTATATTTAAGTACAGTAGAGCCTGACACCTTTTTCGGAAATGCAACATAGGGATAGAGATAAACTTCATATCAGTTTAGCAAATTCTGTTTGGAGGAGTGTATAGAAGTTAATACTGAATATAATATTTGGTTTTATTTTCTGTTTAAAATTTTCTAATAGTAAGGATAATATTTTTCTACATATATCAGAAGACAGTAATGATTACTTTAAAGCTTCCAAAGCCAGATACTACACCGGCATGTTCTAACACAGTTGCTGAATTTATTCCCAGGATGTGTGAGAATGTATATTTTGTTTTACTGGGAATGAATAAGGAAGAGGTGTACAGTGTTGTCTATCAGCTGTGCATGTTAATATTAAAATAATTTGTTTCTTTTTTTAACCTTGCCCATCTTCTCTTCTCTATAGCTGCTTGCTTGCTTAAGTGAACAATAGAAGTAATTCTCTTTATCTTAAGGATTTGTAACAGACATAAAATCTCATAGTATAGAATTCTGTAATGAAATGAAACAATTTTATTTCTCTTTTCCAGGTTCAGCTCAGCTAATATTTAATACAACCAAATCTGTAGAATACACCAATTGCAATCAAACTGTTGTCATCCCATGTTTTGTTAATAACATGGAGGCGAAGAGCATTGCTGAATTGTATGTCAAGTGGAAATTTAAAGGAAAAGACATTTTCATATTTGATGGAGTTCAGCAAAGGTCCAAGCCCAGCGATAACTTTACTAGTGCAAAAATCTCACCAGCAGAATTACTAAATGGCATTGCCTCTTTGATGATGGATAAATATGATGCCGTCTTAGGAAACTACACTTGTGAAGTAACAGAATTAAGCAGAGAAGGTGAAACCATCGTGGAACTAAAATATCGTGTTGGTAAGACTTCTATGAAGTTTCCCTTTTATTTCTCCCAAAGCAACATGGTCCTGTTAGAAAGGGGGGTAAAATGGGGCCACCGACTCGTTTGAATCAAAAAGCAGACTATTAATAATAAATGTTGATGGAATGTTTAGCAGCTTTAAGATCATGAGTTTTATCTTATATGCTCTTCTGCTTTTCACAGTAAATCTCCTTTGTTGTGTGTTAATTTGTACATTGTGTGGTTCTCAAACTTTTTGTCTGAGGACTGTTATATTGCGGTGAGCAGTCTGGGGGTCATCTACTCTGCATTTCTGTTTGCTGCCATCAAAAGTACTTTCTTTCATGTGATAATTTTCAAGGCTTTTTCCAATTATTTTGCCTTTTTTTAACCTTACACTTTGATCAAGGGTTGACAAGTCCCAGCCATGCTTCCTCTGGAAAGAACAGATTAGAAGGAGAATCAGAATATTAAAAATCAGGTTATCATAGATGATTCCTTGAGGTTTCCTGTGCTTATCCTTGCTTTGTTATTTTTTTCCCTTGGCCAAGATATGGGAGAACTAGGGATCCAATTTAATTTATTTATTTATAATTATTTAAATTATAGCACCATGATTCTGCCCTTTCTTCACAAACTTGAGTTGGTGAGTTGCATAAAGCAGTAAAGTTACCTGAAGTAAGTTTAAAGTCTCCGTTCTTTCTATTCTTTGTTGTGCCAGCTGAGTTCTTCAACCACACCGAAGTACATTTCAACCTCCTATTTTGAAAGCTCTATTTAGAATCACTAGACATATTACCGATCTCAGGATTAGACCATACCTTAAGAACCTCTGCTTTCAATGGGATCAGATCAGTTCAGTTGGATCTGCTGTTTGCCTCTGTTCTTCTCACATGTACTGTTACTAAATGTCTGTTACCACATTGGGAATGGGGTGCTTAGGTTGACAGAATATTTTGACATTGCTTAGGATTAGGAAACAACAGATCTGAGTTATATCCCCTATTCTGCAACTTAACTGTTCACCCTTATGGTATGGAGAAGTTACTTTGCCAAGTCAGGTTACCTCATCTCTAAAATGGGGATGAAAATAGATACTTGCTTTTATGTATTCTACAGTCTAATGAGCACCAAATGAGATCCCTTGTGTACAAGTACTTTGTGAACCAAAGTGCTTTGCAGATGTAAATTGTGTTCTTGGAGTGTTTGTTTTATGAAGGAAGGTATCAGGTTGCTGAAGCTGGCCTGGGGTGTTGTGAGAGGGAGGGCAGGAGATGGCTTAGAGTAGGCTAGCAGAATCTGGAAGGCTTTTCTGCTCAGAAATCTCTCTTACACTGTAACTTTTATTAATTTGATATTAATTTGGGCTGAAGAGCTTTTTTCTTTATTTTAGAGTATACCTTTCATCAGGAGTCTAATCTGGAATTGGATAACCTAATAGCTAGTTGAAATTTCTGAAGGAATGTACAGCTTCATTGGAATGAAAAAACAAGGCATAGGGACCAGTAATTTTTTAGTGTAGTGTAGTTGACTGTGCGGTAAACTTGAAATATGAGACTTGAAAGGCCAGAAGGTGGAATGAAGATGGATGATAAAGTAATACCAACATCTGAGATGAAGAGAAAGTTTATAATTTTGTGTGTGATTGTTTCATCTTTCTTTGTTTTCAAAGTACCTTATAAAAATATGAACTGTGTTTACTCTGGGATCATTCAAATGAGGAGGTACTGTTTCACTGTAGAGAATGTAGAAAATTCTACCAGAGGTCTCAGACATTTGGCTTTGCATTCATTTTTATTTTTTGAAATACTTATAGATTCACAGGAAGTTGCAAATACAGAACAGAGGGGTGCTGGGGGTGCTGGGTACTCTTCACTCAGTTACCCCAATGGTTGGTTACCTCTTATATAATGATACTAAAATATGAAAACTTGGAAGTTGACAATGGTACACTGTATGTATATTCTTTGCCATTTTATGATATGTATATTTATGTAACTACCACCACAATCAGCATATAAAACTATTTCATTTGCACAAAGCTCTCCCTCATGTTAACCTGGCAAGCACTAATTTGTTCTCCATGTCTATACTTTGGTCATTTCAACAGTGTAATGTAAATGGAATCATATAGTATGTAATCTTTTGAGATAGGCTTTTTACACTCAGCACAGTACCCTTGAGATCTATCCAAGTTGTGCCTGTATTAATAGTTTGTTCTCTTTCTCTCTCTTTTCTGGCTAAGTAGTATCCCATGGTATGGGTATATCACAGCTTGTTTAACTGTTCACCTATCGTAGGACATTTTGGGTGTTTCCAGTTTTTGGCTGTTACAAATGGAGTTGCTGTGAACTACCATATAGAGGTTTATAGGTGCACATAATCTTCTTTCCTCTGAATAAATTCCCAGAAGTACAATTACTCAGATGTATGCAAGTGTATGCTTAGTTGTTTGTTTGTTTGTTTTAACATCTCTATTGGAGTATAATTGCTTTACAATGGTGTGTTAGTTTCTGCTGTATAACAAAGTGAAGGAAACTGCCAAACTGTTTTGCAGAGTGGTTGTACCATTTTACATTCCCATCAGCAACATATGAGTGATCTAGTTTCTTCACATCCTTGCCAGCATCTACTGTTGTCATGTCATTATTTTGTACCCATTTTTTACTGGAAAAAAAAAAAAAACAAAAAACCTTCTCTCTGCACAAAAAGTTAATTGGAGCAGGACTCTTATAGTGGAATACAAATGTATTGTGATAATGAGACTTACCCATCATGGGGACTTTGGGGATTTAGGCAGTAGAAACCATTTTTACAGTGTGGTACTTTTTCACAAATACAGGCATAAGTGAGGAATAGAAATTGCGTAATAGAGAATTCCACTTAGTAGAATGTGAATTAAGGGTGGCCATTCTTTGTGCCCTTTTTTTGGAGCACAGTATTTTAGAAATACTACCTATGAGATGTGTATACCTCTGTATGAGATTTTATATACCTCTGGTGCCTACATATAGTATAGTACCATGGACAGAGCACAGGACTTGAATTTAGAAAGCTTTTTCTATACATTACCATTTTCTAGTTTAAGAAAATTTGGATAAAAAAACTCAACCTGTCTGACCCTCTGTTTTTTATCTGTAAGATGGGAATACCATTTCCATCACAGGCTTGTTCAAAATATCTTGCTTACTTAACAAAGATTTATTGAGCACCTACTATGTGTCAGGCACTGTACTAGGCACTGTGGATTCATTGATGATGAAGATATAACCGCTACTTTCAAGGAAGTGAGAGTACAAAAGAACAGTAAAATAATCTTACATTTATTAGGGCACAGATAGTTTATGTATATGTGCCAGATAGTTTATGTATATTGTGTCCTGAACTCAACTCTAGGAGATAGGTATAGGTCTTACCATTTAACAGATAAGGAAGCATGAGAGATTTAAGGTAGTTGTTCAAGACCAGAGTCATATCCAGGATTTTAACCTAGATCTGTCTATCTTTAAAACCAGTATGTTTACCACCACTGTATATAGTTTCTGTGGAAACACCTTGTAAACAACCAGATTACTAAATGTAAATAATAATAGTTATAAAATGTGTTATTAATATTTATATTTATAGTATTAATGATACAAAAACTTGGAGGCTTAAAATTTTACTTTTTTCTGAGTAAGCTATTAGGGTTTTGTTTTTAGAGTATTCCTTTTTTTTTTTTTTTTTTTTCTTTTTCGGTACACGGGCCTCTCTCACTGTTGTGGTCTTTCCCGTTGCTGAGCACAGGCTCCGGGCGCGCAGGCTCAGCGGCCATGGCTCAAGCTCACGGGCCCAACCGCTCCAGGGCATGTGGGCTCTTCCTGCACCAGGGCACGAACCCGTGTACCCTGCCTCGGCAGGCGGACGCTCAACCACTGCGCCACCAGGGAAGCCCTAGGGTTTTGTTTTTAAAGGTCTGTTCGAGTTTAGCAAAGTTGCTATTTCCATTACCATCATGAGATATGTTATGTTCATAATGTTGACATGAAGGCATTTTGAGATCCTCGTGTTAGTTTTCAAGTGCATATGTACAAACAACCACAAATGTAGCAGCTTTAAACAGCACCCATTTATTAGCTCACCTGTAGATCACAATTCTGGTCATGGTATGACTGGGTTCTCCAATCTTACGAGGCTAAAAACAAGGTGTTAGCAGGCTGTGTTCTCATCAGGAGGTCAGGGTCTTTTTCCAAGCACACATGGTTTGGGCAGAATTCAATTCCGTGTGATTGTAGGACTGAGGTCCCTGTTTCTCCGCTGGATGTCTGATGGGGGCTTCTCTTAGCTCCTAGAGGTTGTTCCCATTCCTTGCCACACAGCCTCTCCCATATTTAAAGCCAACTAAGGAGAATCCTCCTCTTGTTGAATCCGTCTCGAACATGTTGAATTTCTTTTGCTAGAACAATCCCAAACCCTTTTAAGTTCTTATTTGGTCTGCCCCCTCTCCCTCAAGAATAATCACTCTTTCAAAGTCAACTGATTGGGGGCCTTAATTACATTTAGCAAAATCTCTTTGCCATATGAAACAATATAATCACGGGAATGAAATCCATCATATTCACAGTCCCATCCCTCCCACCAGGGGAGAGAATTTAAAAAGGCTGCTTGCAGGGGGCAGGGTGTTTGGGGGCTACCTTAGAATTCTGGCTTTGATTAAATAACTGGGGACTATATCCTAGCCAAGTCAATACATCAAAAAAAAAAAAAAAAAAAAAACCCATCACAGTCCTGAAGCATCAAGTAAAAACTTGGCTTGAATTTTAGTGTCAGAAATTTTATCATGATCCTTCTCTGTGGAAACGTGTTCTCTGTGCATGGAGGTGTACCTTGTATATATTTGAAGGAGAGGCACACTTAATTGATTAGAGTGATTTCTTGCCTCTTTCAGGTCATCCCATTTTGTACACAATGATAAGAGAAATGAGGTCCTGGGTTTTTATAATGTTTAAACTTGGAAGCAAAATTTAAGCACTTATCCACAGACCACATCCTCTTAGTATCATTTCGTTGCCTTTCCACTAGTAAGTTTATTTTCCACTCTACCTGACCAGGAATTGGAGAATAATGGGCATAGTTGTCAGGCGTAGCTTGGGTGGAATAGAAGTTTGGCTGACTTTGGATCATCTTTCTTAATGCTGAGGTGGAAAAATATCTAATATTGTTCTTAGTCCATTTTAAGCTTAATTAATTTTCTTAGTGCCATAGAAACTCAGAACTGAAAGGGACCTTAGAGAAGTATCTTGTCTCCCTCTCCCCTTGGGAAACAAAGTTAGTCGTCTGACAGTACTAATTACTCTATCAAATCAGTAGCTTAATGGGCAGATACATAGTTTTATATAAAACATTGGGTTTTTCCCTAGCATCTCATTTGATACTCAAAGATTCAATTCAGTGATCCTTAAACTTTTCCCACCTTAACAAATTAGAGAGAGGTAACATGTTCATGTCAGTGAGAGAAGGCAAATTACAGCAGGGAGATGCAGCAGTGATTTTAAATTGAGAGACTCGTGGGTCACCCCACCCCTGCCACACACACACACACACACACACTCACACAAACACACAGTTATTGGGGTAGAAGCTGAAAGGGGAGAGTATGTGGCATTTGGATAAACTCCAGGTACTTCTGATAAGCTCCAGTTAAGAATCACTTAGACAATAATATTTTTTGTTCTATAATCCCACCCTCTGTCTTTGAAATCGCTCATTACTATTTCTGCATGGAGGTATAGAGTCAGCTATTAGTCATCTAGTCTATCTGCCCATGTAATTCCTGAATTACTTCTATCACACCCCAGGTAGTTGGCCATTCAAAACAATTTTTCTTTCAGGTGAAAATCATGCTTTCCTTTTAATTGACACCGTTTCCTCTCTCGGGTGCTACTTTGGTAATGATTAGGTCCCCACCTCTCAAGAACATTGCATCTGGACAGGCTGAGACAGAGCCAATGTGAACACAGACCCTAAACCAGGGCTTTTGGAATAACAAGAACAGAAAAAAAACAGCCTTTCTCTTCACTTACAAAGGGAGTCAGTCACTCAGAGGATACAAAGCTCTGTTTTCCAAATGTAGAAAACCTGGAGCTCAATGCAAACTGGAAACCAAAATATATCAGAAATGAAGCATAATGCTTCGTCAAATACTCAAGGGCTGACCATCCTGCCTCTTCTACAAGGAATGGCCCCACTCCAGCATTTTTAAAGGAAGATGTTTTGTTTCTATTTCGTTTTCCAACTAGGTATAAAATCTACTAAAAGGGATACAAGGAATCAGAATAAATCAGCTCACTCACAAGAGACACTCCCAGATAATGAGTTTTGGTTGCTGAGATTATTCAGCACGTTATTTCAAAGTGGCAAAATTCAGGACAATATGAGAAGAGAAATCAAAAGTGGCAGCTACATTCGCTGATAGGTTATGTGAGACACACATACACACAACCCATTTTTCAGTGTATATGTCAAGGGGCCAAGACCCCTGATCAGCACAGTAAGTTATTTTGTACAGTACAGTGCACAGAACAACAGAGGGAGAGATAATTTCTTGGAGAGGTTCATCCTCTCTGACGGAGGCTGGAGCCCAGCGCACCCCGGGCCTTCATTAGCTGCACCCCTCCTCTTTTTTGGTTGTGGTGGCCTCAGAGGCAGCCGTTTCCTCTAACCGATCCGCTGGCTTCTCCTCCTCCTCCTCCTCCTGGGGATAAAGGTCCGGGTACTTCTGCATGCACTCCGAACCGGTCTACACAGTCCGACCCCTTGACATCCGCTGTGCTGCAGGGGAAGCAGGAAAAGGCCGCCTTGAACTGTTCCCCACACGCCCCGCTGGCCATGCCCCCAAGGCACGGGCAGTTCCAGCTGATGTCTCCGTGGGGCAGGATCAGTCCGTGCTCCTCGTACGGATCATTGGGCTTGTCAGCTTCACGTTGCCTGGAGTTTCATGGTCTTCTTTGGTCACAAATATGATTGGATCCTTCCCTTCCTGCCGGCAGTAGGCCACAGTGCAGCCCAGCGCTCCGACCTCCAGGTGATGGTGGCATTGTGGGACGGCCTCTCGCTGTGACCTCTCCGCTGAGGGGCCGGCGGCTTGGAGGCCCGCGCGGACCCGCCCCCTCCTGTTCAAATTTTTACCTAAGCCCATGACAGGATGGGACTGTTACTGCCCAGAGGATGTTAGTCTATTATCAGGCAGTTCCAATTCTTCCTGAAGTCAAGCTAAAACTTGCAACCCTGCAATTTCTCACCCAGTAGGAGGTATGGTATTTCTCTTCCAAGTCTATTCTTCTCTAAGGTAAAAATCCCCAGTTCATTCAGCCATTGCGCATGGTTTCAGCATTCCTATTCTAGTCACTTTCCTTTGGGACGATTCCCTATTATGTCTTTAAATTTGATGAGTAACGGAACTCAGGGCTGCATCTGTGGGCTGTGTCCTACCTTCCTGCTACTACCTGATGGCTGCATTAACTTGCTTGTAGGTCCTGCTTCTCTAGAATCCATTCCCTTCAAGGCTGCCCAAGAAGATTTTAAATAAATCAGGTCACTTTTCTTCCCTCCTTGAAGGTTTCCGATCACTTTTCATTGCTTATAGAATAAAATCCAAACTTTCTTAACAAGCTGAGAAGACTTTTCCAACCTTAACAAATTAGAGAGAGGTAACGGGTAATTAAGAGAGTTCTTAATGCCAGCAATCTCTTTCCATCTCATCTTGTATCATTAAATTCTAGTTACACTGGCTATCATTCAGTTGCTCCAACTTGCTGTTCCTTTGGCATGTCTTCTCCCCTGTCCTCACATGGCAGGCTCTTTCCAGTCCAAGGCTCAGAGCCAGTTCCTTTCCCCATGGGGCCTTATGACCTACAAGAGTCTGTTCTTCAGCCCCTCCCCCTCCTCAAGCCCATAGCCCCACCTGGCTTATTCACTGCTAGATCTCAGGTACCTAGAAGAGTACCCTACCCGTGGTGGGCTTTTAATAAATGTTTGTGTAATAAGTGAAAAATGAGTGGTCAGACCAGGTCAAACGTAATTCTTATTTTCACTGGTAGATTTCTATTAATATATGCTAAGACTGTTGAAGATTGTTCTGTTGTGTAAGGAGGGAGGCCAGTGAAGAAAGAACATTTCATTGTCAGCCCATCTTGAACACGAGATCAGATTCTGGCTATATCTTGAAGGTAGCAACCATAGGATTTAGTGTCAGGCCAGAAGTGAGGTGTAGAGAAGTCAAGGAGTCAAGGATGACCCCAAGGTTCTTAGCTTGAGCAACTGGAGAAATGGGGTCACCACTAGTGAAATGGGGAAAACTTAGAGGGTAGGTTTGCTGAAGGAGTAAGGGGAGGAGTGTCAGGAGTCAGTTTGGGACATGAAGATTTAAGATACTTACAACCCTTAATTCTCTAGGCCTCAGTTTCCTCAATGATAAGGAGGCATGTAATAGTTGTGAGGATTTGAGGAGTTAATGTACACAACTCAAAAAAGTAATAATAAAGCAAGTAGAGAAAAATAGGTTAAGAATAGTCATTAGATCATTGAGCTTTTACCAAATCCTCTGGGCATTAGATATGAAAAACTAAAGATGATTCATGAAGGTTTTTCCTGGTAGGATTTTAGACTGAATTGAAATGGGTTTTCTTTGGTATAGGAAGATGCTCAGTAATTCAGTTGGAAGTTAAGGTATGAATTCAGAGTATCTGAAAACATCTGTCTCTTGGTAGAGATCTGCAACCATGAGATCATCCACCCCCCACCCCAAAAAACTGTCTTTCATTCACTCACTATTTTTTGACTATTGGAACCTTCAGCAACAAACCAATTGAGTCTCTACTATGTGTAGCGCAAAATGCTAGATTATGGAAAGTTAATATCTGTGAGATAGAATTCATAATGTTATATTCTGTGGATTATTGTGAACATTTACCAGAGCTTAACATTATAAGCTAACACGAGCAATGCATGGCTAGTATTACTGTATGAAAGCCCACAAGTTTTCTTGCATGCTGATACAGAAGCAGAGCAGTGGAAGATTTGAAAATGTGCACAGCACATTCCCTCTTTACAGGCAAACTTTGAAATGCTTTCACTGCATTTACTTGACTTTATTGTTAGAGAAGAAATTTCACAGGTAAAATTATCGTCTTAAGAGTTGATAAGATGCAATTAAACTTAATTTTTCAAAAGTTCTCAACAAATCTTTTTGAAGACTTAAAATCACAATTTCCTTTATATAGAACATATCATTTCATATTATCATTCTCTAGGTAACTTGTAAACCACTTAATACCTAAAGCCCCTCATGTTACTTTATATGTAAACAATCATTTGAAGCCTAATTATTCATAAATACATCTTCTATTCCAGAGTAAGTTTGAGAAAAGCTAGGGCTCACATCTGTCTTGGTTTTAGTCAGAGTAAGGTGAAGGTACCCAATTGTACAACTTCCTCACTTTGATACCCTGAGTAAGTCTTTACAGAAAGACTTCATTGTTGGTTTAAGGTAAATTCTTGGCATGTTACACATACAGGTGTTCACTGTAGGAGCACATAATAATAATTGTAGTTAATGTTTACTGAGCACTTGGTAAGTGCCGAGATTTGTTTTAGGCCCTTTTCATGTATTAACTTCATTAACAATCACAATAGTCCAGTTGTCCCAGTGTAACAATGAGGACACTGAAGAACAGAGAGGGGTTAAGACTTTGTCCAAGATCACAGAGATTGTAAGTTAGGGTTGGGTTTCAAAGCCAGGCGCTGTAGCTGCAGAACCTTTTTCTCAGCTCCTGTACCATATTACCTCCTTCCAGAAGTCATAGGTTAGGGAAAATGTGGTGAAAAGCACTTAAAGAACTAGTTTCTTGTCTCATAAGTAAAATTTGCTGTATAAGTTAAATTGTATGTATAATTTGTTACTTAAGACCAAAGTTTTAATTAATTGTTTTTATTTTCCATCTCCACAATAAAATATATTGTTCACTATTCATGGGCAGGAGTTACAGTGATTATAGTAAATGTTAATTGTGATTTTTTTGTTTTCTCTTTTCCCAGTTTCATGGTTTTCTCCAAATGAAAATATCCTCATTGTTATTTTCCCAATTTTGGCTATACTTCTGTTCTGGGGACAGTTTGGTGTTGTGAGTAAGTACTTATTTCTCTTTTTCATTTATGTTTTAGTGGTTAAATTGTTATTTCTGGCAGGCAATGCTGGTGAAATATTTTATTTAACCAAATTGTATTAGCAAGCATGTTAACGTGGTAAATAAGAATATCAGTCAATATTAATATTCTCCTTGCAGTCTATATTGTTCCTCATACTTTGCTTCAGTTCACTTTTAATTCCTAAGAAAGTTTTTTTTTCCTTAACTTCTTAAGAATGAACATTGGGAATCCTGATAATAACAATACCTTTGACTCAGCTGGTTGTAATGTTTACAGAGCATTTACACATACATCATTTTCTTTGGTAAAGAGATGGTTACAGCCTACATTGGTGTTGACAAGATAGGATGACATAGAAGGAGCAATCAAGATGGTGTAATAGGAAGCCCCTGAGCTTACCTGCTCCCACAGCACACCAAAGTTACAACTACTTACAGAGCAACTGTCTCTGAGAATGACCTAAAGACTAACAGAGAAGGTACTCTGCAATTAAAGATATAAAAAAGAAACCACAACAAGATGAGTAGGAGGGGCAGAGGTATGGTCTTGTCAGGACCCACACTTAAGGGTCCTTAAGTAGGAGGAAAATCACAACAATGGAGATCCTCCCCGAGGACTGAGGGGTCAAGCCCCACATCCAGCTCCCCATCCTGGGGGTCCTAAACCATGAATACAAGTGCCCAAAACGTCTGACTTTGAATACCTGTGGGACTTATGTTTGGGAGAGCCAGAGGGCTGTAGGATACCAAGACTTTGCTCTCAAAGGGTGTGCACAGAAACTTACTTGCTCCAAGTCCCAGCACAGAGGCAGCAGTTTGACAGGTGTCTGAGTCAGACCCACTTGCTTATCTTGGAGAGCCTCACTGAGAGACAGGAGGCAGCTGGGATTCCCCCCAGAAGTGAGATGCTCGTGGCAGCCATTTTTGTGATCTTCTTCTACAACTCTGACACCTGCACTGGTGGGCACCATGTTGGAATCCTCCCTCTAGCATATTAGCTCTGGGGGCCGGCACAGCCTACCAGCAATCATGCGACTTGTAGCAGTTGCATGCTGACAGGTTGCACAGCCAACAGTGCTGGGGAGCCTATCCTGTCCACCAGTGTGCCCACAGGAGTTGGCCTCACACACAATAAAGGGGCACAAACAGCCCACATAGGGGATACCCCTGGAGCATCTGGCTCTGGTAGCCATAGGGAAGCTTGCTGCTGGGCCCCATAGGACATCTACATAAGGCCACTTTTCTAAGATTTGGAGATGTAATGGACCTACCTAATACATAGAAATATACAGAGAATTAGGCGGTATGAGGAGACAGAGGAATATGTTTCAAATGAAAGAACAAGAAAAACTCTCAGAAAAAGAGCTAAATGAAACAGAGATAAGCAATCTACCTGATAATGAGTTTAAGGTAATGATCATAAAGATGCTTACTGGGCTTCCCAGGTGGTGCAGCGGTTGGGAGTCCGCCTGCCGATGCAGGGGACGCGGGTTCGTGCCCCGGTCCGGGAAGATCCCACATGCCGCGGACCGGCTGGGCCCGTGAGCCGTGGCCGCCGAGCCTGCGCGTCCGGAGCCTGTGCCCCGCAACGGGAGAGGCCACAACAGTGAGAGGCCTGCGTACCGCAAAAAAAAAAAAAAAAAAAAAAAGATGCTTACTGAACTCTGGAGAAGAGTGGATGAACACAGTGAGAACTTCAACAAAGAGTTAGAAAATAGAAAAAAGAGGGCTTCCCTGGTGGTGCAGTGGTTGGGAGTCCACCTGCCAATGCGGAGGACATGGGTTTGAGCCCTGGTCTGGGAAGATCCCACATGCCGCGGAGTGGCTAGGCCCGTGCGCCACAACTACTGAGCCTGTGCTCTGGAGCCCATGAGCCACAACTACTGAAGCCTGTGTGCCATAACTACTGAACCCATGTGCCTGGAGCCTGTGCTCTGCAACAAGAAAAGCCACCACAATGAGGGGCCCGCACACTACAATGAAGAGTAGCCCCCGCTCTCAGCCACTAGAGAAATCCTGCATGCAGCGGTGAAGACCCAATGCAGCCAAAAATTAAATGAATGAATGAATAAATAAATTTATTTTAAAAAAAGAATCCATCAGAACTGAAGAATACAATAACTGAAGTGAAAAATACATTAGAGGGGATCAACAGTAGATTAGATGATACAGGACAGATCAGTGATCTATACAGAGTATTAGAAATCACTCAAACTGAACAGAAAAAAAGAAAAAAAGAATTTTTAAAATGAGGATAGTTTGAGGGACTTTTGAGACAACATCAGGCATACTAACGTTCACGTTATAGGGGTCCCAGAAGGAGGAGAGAGAGAGAAAGGGACAGAAAATGTATTTGAAGAAATAATGGCTAAAACTTCCCTAATCTGGGGGATGAAAGAGATATTCAGGTCCAGGAAGCATAGAGAGTCCCAAGAAAGATGAATTCAAAGAGATCCACACCAAGACATATCATGATTAAAATGACAAAAGTTAAAGATAAGAGAGAGTTTTAAAGGCAGCAAAAGAAAAGTAACACTAGTCATAATCGTGGGAATTCCCATAATGTTATCAGCCAGTTTTTCAGCAGGAATTTTACAGGCCAGAAGGGAATGACATGCTGTATTTAAAATGCTGAAAGGAAAAATCTTACCACCAAAAATATTCTACCTGGCAAGGTTGTCATTCAGAAATGAAAGAGAGAGAAAGAATTTCCCAGACAAGCAAAAACTAAGAGTTCATCACCACCTTACAAGCTGGTTCATAAACCAGCTTTACAATAAATGTTAAAGGGTCTTCTTTAAGTGGAGAAGACAAGGTCATAACTGGAGATAAGAAAGTATATGAAAGGAAAACTCTCAATGCTAAGGCAAATATATAGTAAAGGCAGTGGATTGTCACTTAAAAATTGAATGTTAAATGAAAAAAGTTGTAAAATCAAGTATAACTACAGTAAGCGTTATTTGTGTATACAAAATAGAAAAATGTAAATATGACATCAAAAACATAAAACATGGTTGGGGGGAGTAAAAGCATAGTTTTCAGAATGTGTTTGAACTTAAGTGACTATCGGCTTAAAGCAATCTGCTGTGTATATAGGTTCATGTATATAAACCTCATGGTAACCACAAACCAAAAACCTATAATAGCTACACAAAAAGTAAAGGGGAAGGGACCTAAACACAAAGCTAAAGAAAATCATCAAACCACGAGAGAAGAAACTAAAAGACGAAAGGAACAGACAAGAACTATAGAAGCAACCAGAAAACAATTAACAAAATGACAATAAAAGTGCATACCTATCAATAACCACTTTCAATGTAAATGGACTAAATGCTCCAATCAAAAGACACAGGATGGCTGAATGGACACAAGAACAAGACCCATCTATATGCTGCCTACAAAAGATTCACTTCAACCCTAAAGACATACATGCACTGAAAGTGAAAGGATGGAAAAATATGTTCCTTACAAATGGAAACAAAAAGAAAGTTGAGGGCTTCCCTGGTGGCGCAGTGGTTGAGAATTCGCCTGCCGATGCAGGAGACACGGGTTCGTGCCCTGGTCCGGGAAGATCCCACATGCCGCGGAGCAACTAAGCCCGTGAGCCATGGCCGCTAGGCCTGCGCGTCCGGAGCCTGTGCTCCGCAACGGGAGAGGCCACAACAGTGAGAGGCCCGCATACCGCCAAAAAAAAAAAAAAAAAAGAAAGTTGAGGTAGCAGTTCTCATATCAAGGAAAATAGACTTTAAAACAAAGACTTTAAGGGAAGACAAAAACAAAAAGGTGTTACGTAAGGATAAAGGGATGAATCCAAGAAGAGGATATAACATTCATAAGTATTTATGCACTCAACAAAAGAGCACCTAAATATATAAAGCAAGTACTATAGGAAAATTGACAATAATACAATAGCTGGGGACTTTGATACTTCACTTACATTCGTGGATAGATCATCTACACAGAAAATTAATAAGAAAATATTGTCCTTAAATGACACATCAGATTTGATGGAATTAATAGACATGTAGAACATTCCATTCAAAACTAACAGAATACACACTCTTTTCAAGTGCACATGAAATACTCTCCAAGATAGATCACATGCTAATCCACAAAACCAGTCTCAATAAATTTAAAAAGATTGAAATCATATCAAGCATCTTTTCCTATCACAACAGTATGAAACTAGAAATCAGTTACAAGAAGAAAAATGGAAAAAACACAAACAAGTGGAGGCTAAACAACATGCTACTAAACAACCATTGTGTCACTGAAGAAATCGAAGAGGAAATTTAAAAATACCTGGGACAAATGAAAATGGAAACACAATGATCCAAAATCTTTGCATTGCAGCAAAGGCAATTCTAAGAGGGAAGTTTATGGTGATACAGGCCTACATCAAGAAATAAGAAAAATCTCAGGTAAACAATATAACTTTATACCTAAAGGAACTAGAAAAGAGGAACCAGCAAAGGCCAAAAGTAGTAGAAAGAAGGAAATAGTAAAGATCAGAGCAAAAATAAATGAAAAAAAAAAAGACTTAAAAAGAACAGTAAAAAAAGATCAGTGAAACTAAGAGCTGGCTTTTTGAAAAGATAAAATTTATGAACCTTTAAGCCAGACTCATCAAGAAAAAAAGAGAAAGGGCCCAAATAAGTAGAATAAGAAATGAAAAAGAAATTACAATTGACACCACAAAAATACAAAGGATCATAAGAGATTATTACTAACAGTTACACACCAGCAAATTAGACAACCTAGAAGAGATACATAAATTCTTAAAAACAGACAATCTTCCAAGATTGAATCAGGAAGAGATAGAAAATCTGAGCAGTCCAATTACTGGAAGTGAAATTGAATTAGTAATCAAAAAACTCTGAACAGACAAAAGTCTGGGAGCAAATAGTTTCACAGGTGAATCTACTAAACATTTAAAGAAGAGTTATTGGGCTTCCCTGGTGGCGCAGTGGTTGAGAATCCGCCTGCCGATGCAGGGGACACGGGTTCGTGCCCTGGTCCGGGAAGATCCCACATGCCACGGAGCAACTAAGCCCGTGAGCCATGGCCTCTAGGCCTGTGCGTCCGGAGCCTGTGCTCCGCAATGGGAGAGGCCACAACAGTGAGAGGCCCGCGTACTGAAAAAAAAAAAAAAAAAGAAGAAGAGTTATTAACTATCCTTCTCAAGCTATTCCAAAAAGATAGAAGAAGGAATATCCTCAAATTTGTTCTGTGAAGCCAGATTTACCCTGATACTAAAACCAAAGACACTAGGAAAAAAAAAAAAAATACAGGACAATATCCCTGATGAACATAGATGCAAAAATCCTTGACAAAATACTAGCAAAACGAATTCAGCAGTACATTAAAAGGATCATAGGCCACAATCACGTGGGATTTATCCCAGGAACACAAGGATGTTTCAATATCCACAAATTAAAAAAAAAAAAAAAAAAAAAAAAAAAAAAAAAAAAAAAAATATCCACAAATTAATTTAACATGATACACCACATTAGCAAGACAAAAGAAAAATATCATTTGATTATCACAATTGATGCAGAAAGAGCAGTTGACAAAATCCAACATCCATTTACGATAAACACTTAACAGGGTGGGTGTACACCAAAGATAATAAAGCCCACGTATAACAAACCCACATTAACATCATATTCAATGGAGAAAAACTTAAGCCTTTTCCTCTAAGGTCAGAAACAAGACAGGATGCCCACTCCCACTACTTTTATTCAACATTGTATAGGAAGTCCTAGCCACAGCAATCAGATAAGAAAAGAGATTAAAGGCATCCAAATTGGAAAGGCAAAAGTAAAACTGTCATATTTACATATAACATGATGCTACATATAGAAAAACCTAAAGACTCCATGGAAAAAATGTTAGAACTGGTAGATGAATTCAGTAAGTGGTAGCATACAAAATCAATATACAGAAATCTGTTGTATATCTATATATTAAGAATGAACTATCAGAAAGAGAAATTAAGAAAGCAATCCCATTTACAATTGCATCAAAAAGAATAAATTTAACCAAGGAGGTGAAAGACCTATACTCTGAAAACTATAAGACACTGATGAAAGAAATTGAAGACAACACAGACAAATGGAAAGATATTCTGTGCTCATAGATTGAAAGAATTAATATCGTTAAAAGGTCCATACTACCCAAAGCAATCTACAGATTTAATGAATCCCCATCAAAATACCAATGGCATTTTTTAAAGAACTGGAACACATAATGTTAAAATTTTCATGGAAACACAAAAGACCCTGTATAAGCAATCTTAAGAAAGAAGAACAAAGCTAAAGGTTATCACTCTCTTTGATTTCAAACTATACCACAAAGCTTTAGTAATCAAAACTGTATGTTACTGGCACAAAAACAGACACATAGATCAATGGAACAGAATAGAGAGCCCAGAAAGAAACCCACACACTTATGGTCAACTAATTTACAATAAAGGAGCCAAGACTATACAGTGGGGGAAAGACAGTCTCTCTTCAATTAATGGTGTTGGTAAAACTGGACAGGTATGTGGAAAAGAATGATACTGGACTACTTTCAGTAGTCTAAACTTTTAAACTTCATTTATTTATTTGTTTGTTTGTTGTTTGTTTATTGGCTGTGTTGGGTCTTCATTGCTGCATGCAGGCTTTCTCTAGTTGCTGTGAGCGGGGGCTACTCTTCGTTGTGGTGTGCAGGCTTCTCATTGCAGTGGCTTCTCTTGTTATGAAGCATTGGCTCTAGGTGCACAGGCCTCCGTAGTTGTGGCACATGGGCTCAGTAGTTGTGGCTCATGAGCTCTAAAGCACAGGCTCAGTAGTTGTGGCGCACAGGCTTAGTTGCTCCTCAGCACATGGGATCTTCCCGGACCAGGGCTTAAACCTGTGTCCCCTGCATTGGCAGGCAGATTCTTAACCACAGTGCCAGGGAAGTCCCAAAACTTTTAAAATGTAAGATTTATATCTCATCTCCTTATAGCACACTGAAATAGTCATTGAAGGCCAGTAAACATTTATATAAGGCAAGGAGTAATGGCTGATTTCATTTATTTATTTTATTCACTAGTGCAACCTTTATAAAATGAAAGCTAGTAAAATATTGTAGTGGATTGACCTATTATATGTTTCATGAATTTTACTCAGAAGTTTAAGTCATGTGTATCTAAAGTGATACATGAAAATGGAAGGGAAATGACTGATTATGTATTCTAAGGATTCTTTTCAATGTATGGCTCTCTGGAAATGCTTTGTGATTTCAAATCTGTTCTCAACTTTGGTGTAAAAGGGCAAAAAAGAGGAAGAAAGGGCTAAGGGAGAAAACTGTCAAGATATTTCACAACTCTTACTTTCAAAACAGTGTCTAAAATTCTTGGGGAAATTTTCTTAGAATTTCAGTAAGTTCTTCATATCAAGAAAAAGACTGGTATAGCACCAAGACCTCATCTGCTGATGTTAGGGAAAGCGTTTAACCCTATTTGCAGACTCGGGCCTTAAGGCCTTTGTCATATGATTTAAATAGGCAATAGCCTTTTTCTAAGATCATGAAATAATTTCACTGAAGTGTGATTTGTTGCATTTGGATTGATTGAACTGTGCTGATCATGACATTACCATTAGTAACATATTATTTTTAGTGGACTGAACCAGGAGTGTATTCACTATCAGCCATAGTCTTACAAAATAAGCTTTACCATTGTTTTTCTGACTTAAAAAAAGTAATACATATCACATTAGGATACCTTATACAACATAGGAAGTAGAGAGAAAACAAAAATCACCTAGAGTCTCACAGCCTGGAAGTAAACTATTGAGGTATTCTGGTGAATTTCTGCTTCCCTTTCTGTCTTTTTTCTTGAAAAAGGAAAAACTATAAATGGACTCATATAGCTTACATACTTGTAAATGCTGATTTGCTTCCCATGTTTTCAGAAATCTTTTTGTAGTTGCCTGTGCTCTACTTTTATGGATGTACTATAATTTACTTAACTCTCATCTTGATGGATATTAAGGATATTTCCAAATTTTCTTGATACTATGAAAGTATCTAGTGTTACATACCTTTAGTACATACTGAAGGTATGTAACAGTAGAAATGGCATAGACGGTATTTTAAGGCTCATGATACATGTTGCCAACATGTTTTCCAGCACCATTGTATCAATTACTACTGCAGGTGAGAATACCTGTCTTTCACCTCACAAGCTTGACATCATTATAATTCTAAAATCTTTGGTAATTCAATAGTTAAAAAAACATCTTAATTTTCATTTTTGTGTTAGTAAGGGTAAATGTTCTTTTTTATATTTATTCTATTGGTCATATTTTTTGGGGGGCTGTGCCTTGTGGGATCTTAGTTCCCTGACCTGGGATCAAACCCATGCCCCGCTGCAGTGGAATCATGGAGTCCTAAACACTGGACCAGCAGTGAACTCCCTTCTATTGATCATATTTTAAGGAATGTGATCATAAACCTAAAAAAATATTTTAGTGACAATTTTTTTTTGTAAATAATTTTTTAACATCTTTATTGGAGTATAATTGCTTTACAGTGGTGTGATACTTTCTGCTGTATAACAAACTGAATCAGCTATACCTAAACATATATCCCCTTATCCCCTCCCTCTTGCATCTCCCTCCCATCCTCCCTATCCCACCCCTCTAGGTGGTCACAAAGCACGGAGCTGATCTCCCTGTGCTATGCGGCTGCTTCCCACTAGCTATCTATTTTACATTTGGTAGTGTATATATGTCCACATAGTGGCAATTTTTTAATTAGGCTCATCTTAGAACAAGTAAATGTAGAGTGTGTGTGTGTGTGTGTGTGTGTGTGTGTGTGTGTAGGAGGTACCTATATACTTGATTCACCCAGCCTGTGCTCACATTTAAAGGTGTTTTTGATAATAGTACCTAAATATTTGTAGAGCTCTTGCTTTGTGTGATAAGCACCCTGCAAAGTACTCTACATCTGAAATCACATTTACTTCTTTCAGGAACTCTGTGGGGATAGATACTGTTGTTATCATTCCCATTTTATAGATAAGAGACAGAGGCACAGATTGGTTAGGCAATTTGCCCACCATCACCCAACTGTTTCTTGGTAGTACTGGGATTTGAAACAGTGCTATTTACCACTACATTATAGTGCCTCCCTGTCTTGAAATTATTTCGAATGTGTTTTTGTTTTCTTTTCCCAAGAAGGGTGAACCTATATATGGATATACACACTGAGTAAAAGAAACTATTATTTATAGAGTAGAATGTGGACTCACTTTATTTATTCAATAAATGTCTTTTGACAGGGTACCTACTGATTACTAGGCACTGGGCGGTATGCTAGAGATGTAGAAGTGAAATGTAAATTGCCCCTGGCTTTGTAGCACTGCTCTGTGCCTTCTGTCACATCTTCAGGATAGACATGAATCTAAATCTACTTGTCCCTTGGTACTCTTTGTAGGAGGCCTCCTGTTTATGGCCTGGGGATTCCACCAACAGGAAAGCCCCCTTTTTTCCCCATTTGCTGCTTGGTTTTGCATTTTTTATATCAAGAAAAAGACTTGATATAAGTCTTTACATGCTCTAAAGTATTAATAGTAACTCAGACCCATGACTTGCTAAATTTCTAGTTCCTTTTAACTTTTTCTGTACTTGACCGCAGGGGGTTTCTCTCTGGTTTTTCTAGTTCTGAGTGTCATTCTTTTTGGTGATCCAAGATAAAACCTAAACCTTCTGTCAGCTAAACATCCAGTAAAGGCAGCAAATTATGCTTTCACTTTGAGGAGAAAGAGTTTATTTATACCAGAACTGTATCTCAGGATGCCATCTATCCTACTGAGAAAGAAGCCTTGAGAAGACTTCTAAACTCTGGAAGCCAAGCCAAGGGGTCCCAAATATGGTGAGCCTTAGACCACATTTTGAAGACAAAGGTCTCTCACAGGAAAATGTTCCTAAATACCTTTGCCTTTAGCTTTAACTTACAAGATTTAAGCAGAATCTTACACTTAGAAAACAGCTCAGAGAATCCTAGAATCAAACACTGAGCCTTAACCAAAGTAACAATTTTCTTAATAGTATTGCATTTCAGGTATTTTGTTTTTGTTCTGAAAACTGTACCAACTCAGTTTTCCACTGCACTGACAATTATGTTCCTGGCTGATTTTCAGGGTTGTCCTTCCTTACTCTTTGACAATATAACAGGTGTTTTGTCTCATTTAGATTTTTGATGAATGATTTCAATTGCTGCCCATCAAGACCTGTAGTTTTTATAGGATTAAGGTTCAACTTCATATCAAGAACTGGATAACATTGGGGAAGGGGAAGCTGGGATGAAGTGAGAGAGTGGCATGGACATATATAAACTACCAAATATAAGATAGATAGCTAGTGGGAAGCAGCTGCATAACACAGGGAGATCAGCTCAGTGCTTTGAGACCACCTAGAGTTGTGGGATAGGGAGGGTGGGAGGGAGACACAAGAGGGAGGGGATATGGGGATATATGTATACATATAGCTGATTCACTTCATTATACAGCAGAAACTAACACAACATTGTAAAGCAATTATACACCAATAAAGATGTTAAAAAAAGCTGGATAACATGTTGAAATTCTTTGAGATAGGAGTATTTTTCTTATTTTTTCTTCTTTAGAACTGTTGTATTATTCAGTGAATCCCTGCTTTACACAGAACTGTGGGACTATAAACATGACCATATAAGCTGAAACTCTGCAAAGCAATCTAATAATAAATGCCAAAATTTACTATAGTTCCGTGACCTTTAAATTTGTTGTCAAAACATTAAAACCTCTCTTACTGTCAGTAATAAATGTATTAGGAAATGAAAAAAATAGTAAAACTAATTTTTAGTACATAATAAATTAAAACATAAAAAACATTGAGAATTGAAGAAATTTATCAAGAGTAGTTTGAAAAATGCTTGCCTCTTCTCATATAACTGAATACAGAGCAAGCATCTTGTCTATGCCTTGGTGAATTGTCATACTCCTTTCTAAGATCGAATCAGCTTCCATCACTTTCAATGTCATGAACTATCCATTGCAAAGAATTCCTTTTTTTTTTTTTTTTTTTTTTTTTTGTGGTACGCGGGCCTCTCACTGCTGTGGCCTCTCCCATTGCGGGGCGCAGGTTCCGGACGCGCAGGCTCAGCGGCCATGGCTCACGGGCCCAGCCGCTCTGCGGCACGTGGGATCCTCCCGGACCGGGGCACGAACCCGCGTCCCCTGCATCGGCAGGCGGACTCCCAACCACTGCGCCACCAGGGAAGCCCCAAAGAATTCCTTTTATGTGAAGTTTTTCTGCCAGAGTCACGTCCTCTGGGACATACATCTTCATTCTTTGTCACAGTCCCCTCATTGTCCTCATGTATGACAATAAGTTCACTTTTACTAAGTTCTTCTGGCTGCGTATCTAGACTCTCTTGAATGGCAGTATTGTTGACATTCCACAGTCAGCTATAAGGTAACTCCAGTTACCTTCTATTCGAATTTCGCTTCCAGCATTATCACATCTCATTTCTTTGCTCCCTCACCTTTATTGCCCAGTTTCCTCTTTTGATTATCCATTGTAAAATGTTGCAGTGGCTTATGACTGGGAGACAGGAGGTAACAAAACATATGCTTTGCTGTCTGTGCGTGAATTGAATAACAGATGTGCAGTGACCAGTCACCAGCAGTCTTCGAAAAGGGTAACATGATTGCTCACTGATCATGATGCACATCTGTTATTTATGTAGTGATTTGTGAATTGAAGAGCTATCAGAGAAGTTTATACTTTATGCAATTACTCAGTTAATATATTGTGGTAGCTGAAATTTGAACTCTGTTTTGGGGGGACTTGTGTTATTTAACTAAATGATGGTAACTGAAATTCATTCATGTCAGAACCGGGCAAGGAGAGGACAGCTGTAATTTATTCCAAATTTGTGCATTCTAGGCATCTTTCATTTCATTTTCCAACTTTCTAGTCCCTGCTCAAGATTATTCCCTCCACAGGGATTTTGGTTACTGCTCAAGGGTCTCTATAGATACTGGTTAGAGGTCTCTATAGAAATCATTGTTGGAAAATTCAAGGAAAAAAATTCTCCATCACCACAGCCTTGAGATCCTGCTAAGTCCTCTTGAATGCAATCTTTAGGACTAGCTTAATATTGAACGTGATTAGGCCATGAAAGCACATTTAAAAGAAGTAATGGAACAGAATTTCTTTGTAGATTAGAAAAATCATTCTGACTGAAGTAAAGACATATACTAACTGCACCAGGAAATTTCTACCCACAAAGGTAAAATATCATCATGATAGTTATTATTACAAAGAATTCTATTAAATAATCTTGGACTCCCATTGCTTTCCCTTGGTCCTGTCCACATAACTAACAAATTCTGTTATTAAATCGTGTTTTTATACACTGATTTTATTGTGGAAGGAACTGAACAAAACTATAGTTTAGCAGTGTACTCTTTTGTAGAAATACAGTTACTATTCCTTTGACCTTTTCCAAGTTCAAACGTCCCAACTTCCTGCATATATTCTGAAGGTGTGGCACCATCCACAAGACCAGGAACATTTGGAACCAAAGAAAGGAAGTTAGTGTGTTAGACATCCTCTTCTTTTATCTTATATATTCAAAGTACTTCAAAGCCCAGACTTCACAAAGCTTGGGCTCTTTTATTTCCGGGTCCTGTAGACTGGGAATGTGATTTCTAGTCAGTCTTCATTTTGACAAGATTATTTCATCGAAACAAGTTGGATAGTGTATGGAGTCCATTATAAAATTATTTTACTCTCCTTCTGGCAAGTAATCAGTTTATTATTGGCATTAATATTCATTTTTATCCAGCACCAGTTTCACAAAGCCTTCATTGTTTTTTTAATGTGTGTTAAATATTTTTAAAATAGTAATTTTAATTTAATTTAATAAAAAATTTGAAATTGTAATTTTATTTTAAAACTTATGAGATGTGCTTTATCCTGCATTGGAGACAATATTGATGTGCAGCTCAACAAAAACCAAAAACATTCTAAAATTACTTTCTGAGAGCTATCAGAAGATAGCACTGTAATAATAAAATCAAACGTGTCTCCCTTTATGATTTTTTCCTTATTTGATGTGCATTTTACCTCACTGTTTAAACTTCCTGTTTGCCACTAACTCACTAATCACTTAGTAAGGGATCATTTAAATGTCATGCATTATAATAGGCATTGAGTTCATGGATTTTAGGGTTTTGTTAGGTGGACTTCAGCCTGTGTGGATCTATGTGGGTTTATTGAATACCATCTTTGGGGTGTCATGAAAACTAAGATGATAGTTTTATTTGATCTCCAAGTTGAGCCTGGTAATTTCACTAGACGACTTCTACCACAGCCTGCATTCTGTCTCGTATGTGATTTATGTCAGTGACAAGGAGACAAGAAAGCCTTAATGGAATGTCTATTCATAGTATTAGCCACGTTTCTTCAGGTGGCTAGAGGGACATGTCATTTCTCTGTTCACGTGAATTTGAAAGATTAAATACGTAATAGGGCTTTCCCACACCTTTTATTTAACTGGAGGAGAAGATCTGGGAGTAACACTTCCCATGACACATTCCCCACCAACACACACACTCATTCACATATTAGAATGTCAGGAGCACTGAGGCAGAAGTACTTGTCTTTGTTCACTGTCAGCACTTAGAATAGTGATTGTCACATAGTAGGTGCTCAATCAACTGTTACTGAATAAAGTAACCTCTACTCCTACCTCAATTTGGTTGATATGACTTGGGCTAATAAAAGGGCCCAGTACATGGTGGGCACACAGTAAGTATTTATAGGCAAGCGAATGAACAACCTATCTCATCTCTGAGAAGAAGCTGGCTAGATTTAATTACTTTATAGATGGTATAAAAGGGAAACTTTTAGAATTCGTAATTTGTTGAAAATACTTGACTTTGTCTCCCCATATATTTGGTATTCCCGTGTCAGGCAGCACTAAGTTTATAAGTATCTGTTAAAAATGTAAGTACCAACCACACCCAATGTTGGTCAGAATGTGGAGCAACAGGAACTCCCATACTTTGCTGGTGGGAATGCAAAACGGTACAGCCACTTTGGAATACAGTTTGGTGGTTTCATGTAAAACTAAATGTACTCTTTCCATATGATCCAGTAATCGTGCTCCTTGGTATTTACCCAAATGGAGTTGAAGACTTAAGTCCACACAGAAACCTACACATGGATGTTTATAGCTGCTTTCTTCATCATTGCCAAAACTGGGAAGCAACCAAGATATTCTTCAAGAGGATAATGGATACACTGTGTGGTACATCCTGACAATGGAATATTATTCATCACTGAAAACAAATGAGCTGTCAATCATGAAAAGACATGGAGGAACCTTAAATACATATTCCTAAGTAAAAGAAGCCAATCTGAAAAGGCTACATACTATATGATTCCATCTATAAAGCATTATGGAAAAGGCAAAACTATGCAGACAATTAAAGACACAGACCTACTAGAAAATGGACTTGAGGATATGGGGAGGGGGAAGGGTAAGCTGTGACAAAGTGAGAGAGTGGCATGGACACATATACACTACCAAACCTAAAATAGATAGCTAGTGGGAAGCAGCTGCATAGCACAGGGAGATCAGCTTGGTGCTTTGTGACCACCTAGAGGGGTGGGAGGGAGATGCAAGAGGGAGGAGATATGGGGACATATGTGTATGTATAACTGATTAACTTTGTTATAAAGCAGAAACTAACACACCATTGTAAAGCAATTATACTCCAATAAAGATGTTAAAAAACAATAAAAAAGGTCAGTGGTTGCTAGGAGTGGGTGGTGGGGAGGAGAGATGCACAGGCAGATCACAAAGGATTTTTAGGCAGTGAAGATACTCTGTATAATATATAATATTGGATATATGGCATTATAAATTTGTCCAAACCCATTGAATGTACAGCACCAAGAGTGAACCCTAATGTAAACTATGGACTTTGGGTGATTATGATGGGTCAATGCAGGTTCATCCTTAGTAAAAAAAGAAAAAGTATCATTCTTGTGAGTGATGTTGATAATTAGGAAGGCTATGCATATGTGGGAGAAGGGAATATATGATAATTCTCTGTACCTCCCTCTCAATTTTGTTGTAAACCTGAAACTGTGCTTTAAAAAAAGTCTTTAAAAAATGTAAATACTGTATTTCCCCTATTTTATTTTGTGCATTGATTTCAGTACTTTTAGCTAAGGTCTATCGTTGAAAGCATGAGGATTTTTGCCAGAAAATCATACCAGGAAGTTTGATAAGAGCCTGCAGTGAAGAACACATTAAATTATCTTAATGCTAAATGTTTGGGGAATTACTTGAATTTATTTTCATTGTTACATTTAAAGTTTTGATAGGTTTGATAAATAAGAACAAATCCACTTATTAAAGGACAAGAACAGATCACACACACAAAAAAAATCCTTGAGATCAGTGTGTTCTGTGGTATCAGATTCCTGACCATTTAGCTAGCTGGAAACATTGACATCTGAGCCTAGCAACAAGATACTTTCTCCAAACTTGCTATGGGACCTGCTAAAATGTGGCCATTGTAAGCAAAGAAAATGAGTGAAAAGAAACCCTTTTTAAAGGTTTACAAAAGAAAACATGAAGATAACTTTTCATTGCCTGTGGTTACTTAAGTAGACCCCACTAGTATATTTGTTAGAAATTGCTGCTTAATTTTGAGGAAGAGGTTAGGTAGCCTTGAAAATTAGTCATTGAACCATCAACAGGAATGAAAGCTACCTCCAAAAGGTTTTGAAAAGACCATTCTATGATAACAACCCTGTCAATAATAGCATTTTGTGGCATTTTATTTTTGTTTGTATTGTTGACATTGTTTTTCTCCTACAGCTCTTGTAAGCCTGAAGAGATTGAATTTTATATGAGGTTCAAACTCTTATTTTTCTTAAGCATGATGTAAGTCAGACTTTTTGTGTGAATTTATACTGGACTGTAAGGTGAATTCTTATTGCTTGATCTTTGTAGCTCTTTTATGTACTGAATTAAACCTAGAAGAGTCTCTTATGAATGTTTGATTGTGAAGTACATTTGAAACAGCTTCTATTTTATAAACCTTTTGCAGAACTTTCAAACTCTCTTTAAATAATAGTATACATGGGATTTAAATGGAAACATGGGATTAAAATGGACACATGTCTAGAGAAAGTTTCTTTTTCTGTGTCTGTGCCTTTTGTGACCTATACACTGAATTTCATCCTAGCCAGTGTTTGACCCTAGAAAATAGGGACGCCCAAAATCTTTGCCCTGTAAGAAGGCAGGGACATGACTGAGTCACAGTCACATAAATTTCAAGGCTGGATGGATCAAATGAAAGTTTGGGGAGATTGCTGTATTGTTTCTCACTCTTAACTGATTAATGTGGATTTCACTTACCTTCAGGACTGATTACTGATTGGCCCTCCATCTCCCTCTAAAGAGGAAAAAGTTGAGGTTACAATCTAAAGTATGAGTAGAGATTTTAAATTCAGGTGCCTGTATTATACCTTAAATACCTTAATCACAGGTTATAATCTAACCCTAGGTTATGATACCTTAAACATAGATTTTGTCATGGTCATTTAGTTTATTTGTTGTTTTTACTATAATTGATCTGTTTGTCATTTTAGTGGATGCAAATTAAATGCTAAACATAAAATTATTTAAAATTTCCCCCTCAGGACCATCGCCCATTGATAAATGGCACGGAGAGTACCGTGTGTGGAGGAAACAGCAGAATTTCATCATGCACTCTATTTCTCTCTGCTACTCAGTCTGCTTTTAGGTTACTTTTAACAACTTTCTTGGTGAAAAATTAGTTTTAATATTAACCAAAACAAAACCCAAAAGGTGAATATATGATAAAAAATATAACATTTTTAGGCTTATGCATTACATTATTCTTTTAGGGAAGCTGGATACTTGACAAAAGCATAACACATACGTTAAGGCCTATTTGTAGTTTATTTTTATGAAATTATTTTACTTGAACAATTAAAGCATTTCCCTCCACCTCAGGATTTCAAGAGGGTGTGATCTGTCCAATGTTTACTCTACTTTTTCGAAACAAAATGTCTATAGATTTCCAGATGCTTTACTAATTTTATGTGAGGTGGAAGAAAGTTCTGTTTTTGTCACTATTACTAATTAGCCAGTTACTTCTCATCAGCAATGTGTATATTAGTTGTAAGCCTGAGGCAGTTCTGCTTCTCAGGGGACATTTGACGATGTCGGGAGATATTTTTGATTGACGCAGCTTGGAGGCTATTACTGGCATGTAGTGTGCAGAGGCCAGGGATGGTACTAAACATTCTATAATTCACAGAGCAGTCCCTAACAACAACAACTTATCTGACCTAAAATATTAATAATGCCATGATTAAGAAAGCCTGATATATATAACTTCATTCTAGGGGAATAAAATGTCACCTATAAATTCAGCATCCATATTTATATTGTCATGACACCGTCTAGCCACTGACATATTGTGAAAAAGATTTGACATGGCTTAACATGATGTGAAGGACTTGTTCCTCAAAGGTTATTCAGTTGTAGTAAGTTATCAGTTTAATCTTTGCACCTTGTAAGTTACAGAAATGGCTTTACTTCTTGTGATTGAGTTCATGTAATTCTTTGTGTTTTTTTTTTTAAGCGCTTAAATATAAATCCAGTTATACGAAGGAGAAAACCATTTTTCTATTAGTTACTGGACTAGTGCTCACTGTTGTTGTCATTGTTGGAGCCATTCTTTTCATCCCAGGTAAGATATAAAGTTATTATGAGGGAAAGCAGGATTGATAAGGTTGAGGGCATTTCTGGGGAGGTGCATATTAGTTTCCTATGGCTGCTGTAACAAATTATCACAAACTGGGTATTTTAATACAATAGAAATTCTCTCACAGTTCTGGAGGCCATAAATCTGAAATAAAGATGTTATCGGGGCCGTACACCCTCGGACACTCTAGGGGAGAATCCATTCCTTGCCTCTTCTACCTTCTGGTGTATCTGGCAATCTGTGCAGCTCCTTGGCTTGTGGCAGCATAGCTCTGATTTCCTCCGTGGTCACATTGTCTCCTCCTCCCCTCCATGTCTCCACTTAATTTCCCTCTGTCTCTCTGTTACAAAAATACCTGTCATTGGATTCAGGACTCACCTGGATAATCCGGGGTAAGCTCCTTCTTTCAGATCCTTAGCTTAATCATATCTTTTACTATATAAGTTAATATTCACAGATTCGGGGGATTTGGAGGTGGACATATCTTTAGGGCCACCATTCAACGCACTCCAGAGGCACACTTCATTGGCCAAACCTGGAAGTGGGAACAAATGTGGCAAGCAAATCTATCTGAAATTGCAATTGCCTGTGAAGGATGGCAGTGCGAGTGGGAAATAAGGGTCTGCAGCACATGGAAAGAACAGCGGAGACAGGCTGGGACTCACAAGTGTAAACTGTAGAAAGTCTCTGTTGTTTTTTGAGCAGAATACAGTATAGGTGTAATGTTTAGGAACATAAATTTGGCAGCTCTGTTTGCAACTGGAGTTAGTAAAGACATGGGGAAGAAGGAGATGAATCAGAAGACAACTTGAAAGAACAACTGCTTTGACTTTGGGACAGGTTGTATATAGCAAATGAAGGGAATGGTAAGAGATTCCGGAGTTTCTCACTGGAATTAGGTAAGGTAGGTAAGAAGGGGGTAGAGCCAATTCAAGGTTTGATGTGTTGAGACTTAGATGTTGACATTTAAATGTCTTAAGTTTGGTCTTGCATAATAAAAAAAAATTCATTTATTTTATGTGAAGTTTTAGGGGAAATATATATTTTTAAACCTTTTGTAGTTTATAAGAGTAGTATTGAAATTAATACATTTAATAAATTAAATACTTTAACATCCCATAAGAATCGGAAGTATGTAGGAAAATATTAGTTAATATTTTTAATTTTTAGCAGGTGAATATTCAACGACGAATGCTTGTGGACTTGGTTTAATTATAATTCCTACAGCAATATTAATATTACTTCAGTACTATATGTTTGTGATAGGTGAGTATTTGTTATAGCATGATTTTGCCCACCTTTTTCATTTAAAAAGCAGCATTTTGGGTTAAAATATTCTTGTATGATTTTTTTTTAACAACTCAATAGAAGTTCATTTATTAAAAGATTTCCCAGGCTATTCTTAGTGATATTTTCCCCATATGGATTAATTTTAAGGTTAACTTCAGTTTTCAAGGCATTCAGTTATCTTGTAAAAAATGATTTTCATATACACTTGATATCAGTGGTTTTTAAAATTATGCTACATAATTTCTTAATGATTATCTTCATATTTTTATTTCAGTTTTTTGAAGCTATAAGTAGATATTAAACATGCCCTTTCTCTTCTTTTGCTAAGCCTCTCTGTTTAAAATTCTACAAAACAGGATTATAAATAACAAATAATAGATTTATTTTTTTGTTGTTACTGGCAAATCTTTACATTGTAGTTTTAAAAAATGATGTAGATATCCAACTATAATTGATGTCATTTTCACTGCATTTTGGGAGTAAATCATTAACGTATTTTTGATATCATTAGAGTCTATTTTTTTCTGTTTACGTGTTTAACTCTCAGCCTTAGAGCCTATCTCTGGCTTGCTGTACACTGGAGGGGTATTGATTTGTTATAAAATCACAGATCTAGGCACACGGATAGAGGTTCGAATGCTTACAGTGGCATGTTTGTGTAACGGTTCTCTCCACCAGAGCAAATCTGTGTGCATGTGGCAAAGCCAAGCATAAGAGCCATTCACGTGGTAAAATGCACAAGGGTGGTAAAAGCAGCACTGTTTTAAGATTTGGGGTAAAAACTGCCAGTCCACCTCAGCTCACTGTGAAAATTAAAGATTGCTGAATGTGTGTATCTGGAGCTGACCACTTGTGTGGAAAGACAAGGTTTAGATCACTGGAAAAGAATCTACCATCTGACAAGGAACTCCAGAGGCAGTCTTTGGTCATAGGATATGATTCTTGATTGCACAAAATACAAGTAGGAGTGATTGCTTTTTAAACACTCTCAACCCACTATTCCTCTCTCCAGCTGTGGGGATGTCCTTCTTCACCATTGCCATATTGATCCTTCATGTACTGGGCCATGTGTTCTCTGTGGTTGGATTCAGCCTCTGTGTCTCAGGTAAAAGTCTCATCCTTCTCTAGTCTCACTTTGTCTTACCAGGGATTTCTCTTAGAGTTCTTCTTTCTGTTTCTTTTTCTTTCTTCTTTTTTAAAAATATATAGACTTTATTTTTTAGAGCAGTTTTAGGCTCACAGCAAAATTGAATGGAAAGTACAGAGTTCCCATATACCCCACATAACAGCCTCCTCCGCTATCCCCCAGCAGAGTGGTAAATGTGTTATATTTGTTGAACCAGCATTGACATATTACCACCCAGAATCCATAGTTTACATTAGGGTTCATTCTTTGTGTTGTACATGCTATGATTTTGATAAACGTATAATGACATGGATCATAGTCATAGATATAATATCATACAATAAAGTTTCAGTGCCCTAAGAATCCTCTGTGCTCTGCCTATTCATCCTCCTTCCCCCTAAACCCCTAGCAACCACTGATCTTTTTACTGTCTTCATAGTTTTGTGTTTTCCAGAATGTCTTATAGTTGGAATCATACAGTATTTTGCCTTTTCAGATTGGCTTCTTTTACTTAGTAACCATGTCTTTTTGTGGCTTGATAGCTCTTTTCTTTTTAGCACTGAATAACATTCCATTGTATGTATGTACCACAGTTTGTTTATCCATTCACCTTTTGAGGGACAGCTTGGTTGCTTCCAGTTTGGGGCAATTAAGAATAAGTTGCTCTAGACATCCATGTGCATTTTTTTGTGTGGACATAAGTTTCAACCCCATTTGGGGCAATACCAAGGAGTGCATTTGCTGGGTTGTACGTTAAGAATATATTTAGTTTTTTAACAAATTGCCAAAGTGTCTTCCAAGGTGGCTGTACCATTTTGCATTACCACCAGCAGTGGATGAAATTCCTGTCGCTCTACATCCTTGCCAGCCATTTGGTGCTGTGAGCTTTTCTTTTAGAACTCTCATTTTCACCCCACTGAGAATAGTGCTTTCCACATTGCCATAAGAATATTGGCTGTATATGGCTTGTGGGCTGATTGTTCCAGCAGTCAAACTGCTATGCCTATATTTGTGGGAGAGCTTTTAAAATAACCAGGCTCCATCCAGTTGGTTGGAACCTTAGTGTTACACACTATTTTCCATTAGTCTTGATGTGATAAGGTACATATTATACAGACAAAGCCTTTTTTCTTTTAGTAATTGGGAGTCATTTCACTGACTGACTTAATAGTGATGAACATATGTAGATAATTTTTGTTTCTTGATAATTAGAAAAAGAATTAATCTCCTTAAAACTCAATATTATTACTGTTATTACTAATTCTTTTTTAAAAGTTCAATTATTTCATGTGAATTTCTAATACAGAATTTCATTTGTTTTTACAGAGTGTACCCCAGTACATGGTCCTCTTCTGATTTCAGGTTTAGGTATTATAGCTCTAGCAGAATTACTTGGATTAGTTTATATGAAATGTTTTGGTAAGTCAACCTTATTTTTGTTAGCCTATGCCAGGAAAATGCTTTTGGGTATTTCTTACTGTTTAGGACCAAAGAAATGCATTGGTAACGCCAAAAATGAGAAAATACAATGAATGCTGCTGTATTTTTAAAATAAATTTGGAATTATTTGGGGGGCAATAAAAGAGGGTAGAGATCATATGAACTAATGAAAAGTTTAGATTATTAACTAGTTTAAAAGAAAACAGCTGTATGTTTTAGAATGTATAAACTTTTTTATACTAAATAAAAGGAGAGATTGTTGAGGATTCTTTTTTTTTATAATTTATTTATTTATTTGTTTGTTTTGTTTTGGGTTTATTTTTGGCTGTGTTGGGTCTTCGTTGCTGTGCGCGGGCTTTCTCTAGTTGTGGTGAGCAGGGGCTACTCTTCATTGCGGTGCTCGGGCTTCTCATTGTCGTGGCTTCTCTTGTCGCTGAACACGGGCTTTAGGTGTGTGGGCTTCAGTAGTTGTGGCACGCAGGCTCAGTAGTTGTGGCCTGCTGGCTCTAGAGCGCAGGCTCTGTAGTTGTAGCACATGGGCTTAGTTGCTACATGTGGGATCTTCCCAGGCCAGGGCTCGAGTCCGTGTCCCCTGCATTGGCAGGCAGATTCTTAACCACTGTGCCACCAGGGAAGCCCCGAGGGTTCATTTTAATTAATAAAAAAGGATTTTTAATTCGCCCATTGATTCTATGATAGAGTCCTTTCACAGAGACCTATTTGTCAGTTGCTCTTCTTGCAGACTATTTACAGACCTTAACCCCCCTAGTAGACAGAATTGAAATTCAAAATCTGTCACTTTTGTTAATTAAAGAGCAGTGTCCTCTGACACTTGACTTTAAAATATTTTTAGTTAAAACGAGTATAATCAGAACATTGAGTTTTAAATTTTAGGCTTTCACTACTCTTAAAATCAGTTGTGAGTAAGTGTGGACTTAGCTTATTGTTTCTAAACTTTGTATTTATTCTTCCAATTTTCAAATAACAGATCTCTGTGTAAATTCTTATTTTTAATATGTTTATGGAGATAGATGCCTTTAATATTAAGTACCTAAAACTAGTGTGATGTCTTACTTAAGCTAAAGATATTCCCTACAATCTGGTTATATTAATCTCCCTTAAATAAAAGATTTCTGGTTTTTATTTATGAAGTAAAGCAAACTCTTAAACATTTGTCAGAATAATCAAAAGTTACAAATTAATGGAGTAAAAAATCCTTCTGCTTTGCTTTAGGTAAACTTTATATGTTTCTAAAAATTAACATAAACTTTGAATTGTTACAGTCAAATAATTCCCCACATGACTGGTGTAGTACTTTCAAAGAAATTTTACCTTTATTTATGAACTTCAGCTTTTGCTGACAAATAGTGGAGTTCAATTATTTTATATATTTTTGCCCCCCTTTAATTAATGCTTATTAGATAAACAAGTAAAATACTTAACTAAAATTTACTTATTTAGTTTATGTGTTCATAAGTCAGAGTTGTCTCCTCAATGAAATTTTCTTAGTTCAAGCCATAAAGCACTATTAAGACTTCTAAAGCAGAATGGCATTCATTTGTAGCCATTGTGAGCATCACATTATGAATGCTGATACAGATTCTATTTTTGTTGAGTCTTCTAATCACCATTTGTCTGGTTCTTGAAGATGACACTGCTGCTGATGTTGCTCCCTATGAATACTTGAGAACAGTATGTGACCTGCAGTATCCATATAGCGTGATGTAGTATTAGGTGTCTTTGACTGATGGTCAGGTCTTTGTTCTTTTTTTTCCCTCATTATCTAGATCATGCTCCCTTTTATTCCCATGCTCCCACATGCCTTCCATGTCTCACGAAGACCAGCAGGTCTGGAGATGCTGACTCAGTGGAAATAGATATTGTCTAGCTGTTACCCCCTTGACCTTGCTCTCCCCCCTTCTCCACTGCTACATCCCTAAGAAGCCTGTGAAACCAGTATAATTACAACCGTATTATTCTCACGTCAAATTCAAAGTGAAACTGAAATCCTGGAAAGTTCCCCAGATTATTTTTTCTTTATGATAGTTTGACATATAAATATACCATATATAAGTTAAGAATTTAATCCAGTTTTATTTACATTTTGAGACTATTCTAAATTAACTTTTCAAATCAACTTGTCTGATACCAGCGTTCAGAGAAATACCGTCGGTCAGTTGAAGGGCAAGAAGAGAAAAGGTACAGGAACGTAGCTCTTTAGATAATGCAGTAGACGAGGAAAGTTGATGTGTTTTTCATATATAATCTGAATGTGTAAATCTAAGTATATATAACATTAAGGTTGCAAATTTGAGCATTTGTATCAAGAAGTAAAAATTGTAAATGCTTCCAATGTAACTTTTACTTGTTGCTGAGGCTCTATTTTGGAAAAGTCTAAAAAATATGTCTTGATTTAAACGTAATAAAATCCTCAGATAGTTTTTAAAAAAAGAAATCCAGGCTATCTTGGAGTACGTTTATGTCCCTATGAGAGATTTAACTTTTATCATTTTCATTATTTCCCAGTTTAAATTTGTAGCCTTATTATTACTTTAAACAGTAGGATTTTAAGTTTAATTTTCTCTGTTGTTCTTTTTTAACTGTGTTAGGGTTTTTTGTTTGTTTGTTTACTGAAACATTTAAATTTCATAAAATGAAATCAAGGGCTGAGAACAATAAGAATGTGAGAAAATATAGAAGATTACAAAGAACTAACTAAACTCATTGAAGTTGGGTGTGTTACCTATGTAGGATGCTTATGTCCATTCTTCATAAGGGTCAATACTTTTTAATTTTCCTAAGCCATTGCTATTTAGTTCAGTATAAGGGAATATAGTCATGTTTTGTTGTTGTTGTTGTTGTTGTTTTGTGTGATATGCGGGCCTCTCACTGTTGTGGCCTCTCCCGTTGTGGAGCTCAGGCTCCAGACACGCAGGCTCAGCGGCCATGGCATGTGGGATCTTCCCGGACCGGAGCACGAACCCATGTCCCCTGCATTGGCAGGCAGACTCTCAACCACTGTGCCACCGGGGAAGCCCCTATAGTCATGTTTTGATCTGAATCAACATACAAGCAGTCAGAAACCATATTTACCACATCTCAAATATTTTAGAATGACATGAAATAAATATGTAAAACTCAGTGATATTTTCTTCCCCATTGCTGAGGAGAGGTGAATCTGGAATCAATAGAAAAAGTTGTGCCTGAAAATTCAAAACCTGGAAATATATTTATAGCATGCGTCAAGTGTTTCTGGGAGAGAAGAACAAATCCAGACAAAGCATTGCAAGTGAGCTCATATGGAATGCTTAAGGCTTGTGATTTTAAAAAATATATATACATGGCTGTCAATGCCTTAGGCCCATGGTAACAGCAGATAAATCACAATCATTCTTTAGTCACATAGGTCATATGCCTATTGGAGAGGATTAACTCAAGCAAAATTCACTCCTACACTATTTGGTTTTATAATATTTGAGGGATCACAGCTGACTGGTGCCCTTTGAATCCCTGTTCTTTATAGATATCTTTGTTTCAGAATGGTCTAGCCAAATGTGATGTTCCTTGGACCTTAGAATCAGAACTCAGAAACTCGACTTTACACATTATTAGGGTTATTAAAGGAGTTGCTTGGCAGTTCTTAATACTAATTCTGATAAATAATTTATGAGCTCGAAAATATAGCTCTAAAATCTTACCTCTGACCCTTCACATTGCCAATCAGAAATTTACATAGCTGTTCAGATCTCTTTTCCTTGATAGAACATAGACACAGGACATGGATTAGTTAAAGTAAGTTGTATGTACATGTAACTATCATGATTGTCCCTAATGAAGTTCTGTAATTCTGCTTGGTTTATTTGGGAGGTTGCTAAATGTGATTTACCCATATTCCCAACACATTTCACTCCATAGTACTTTGAAAAGAGGTTTCCTTCTTGTTTGGTTCCAAGGACCAAACCACTCCCCAGGTGCCTCCAGTAAAGGAGATCTACTTTCAAGCCACACATGACACTAACAGAGATGGGAATCTCATGAGAGCAGATCTATAACTTGGCCTCACAGAGTAAGTACAGTAAATAGTTTAGGAATTGGAAGAATCCAGTACATCTCTAAAGACTGAGTCATCATTTGCCCTCTCAGTAACAAGAGTTAGCTGATGCCCTCCTGCCAGTGTAGTTACTTAGTTCCTCTCTCTTTGGTTCTTTACCTGCTAGCCAAGTAGCTCACCCTCTCCTTAATAGTTTTCTTTTTTGAGCCTATTCATGTCTTCTCACTGGTATATTTTCTTACCTTTGGCTCTAAGCTTTGAGCTTCTCTTTGCTTACTTTCTGTCTCCTTTTCACCTTTCTTTCCCTTCACCAGCTTTCTAGTCTTCTTTCTGTGTCTCCTCTCCAGGTTCCAATGGGAGAGAGAAACTTCAGGCCAGTCAGTTGCCATTTCCCCCATTGGAGTGAGCCTTACCTGCTTCTGACTCCTCTATAGATTGGCTTGGGTCAGGTGTCACCCCCATTTCCCATCAGTTGTAGAAGCTTGGTAGAGTGGACATGGAGGAGTGGTAGGACATAATTAGCACAGAAGACCAGAGCAGTCTTGGGGGCCCGCCTCAGTCTGCTCATAAGTAAACCCAGTGCCATCATCCAATCCATAGACCAGTGGAACCGACTATCCAGTAGCATCACCTTCCTACAGAGTCACTCACAGGATGTTGCCCCTTGATGCTTATATCTGTAGGACTCTGATTCTGTATTTAGGACTGGTTTTAGCTGCTCTGGGACCTTCTCACTTGGTTTTGTAAGGGAGTTCTCTTTTCTTCCCTATGCAACTAGAGCAGTTCTTTTCCCTTTTTTCACTTTCTTCACGCCCTGTATTCCCTCATCTTCATTAACCAATCCATTGAGCAGCAGTGAAGGGTAACTTGGAAAGCTAAGAAGGGATACAGAGAAGGGCTTGACTGTAGCTAAAACTAGCTGCCTAGAATAATTCTCTACACTCAGAGGGATCTGATATTTTCTTTAGTTTGTTAGCTACATGGAGCTTTGAAAACTGGAAAGATGGAAGGAAAAAAGAAGACTGGGCTCCAGGGAACAAGAGCAGTGAGCTAAGGGTGGGCGATGGAGTGGTCATTGCCCTATTCTTGCCACATTCCAGCTGGGTCAAATAGGGAGGGGTGTACAGGGGTGTAGAGCCTACAGAGGGGCTGAGTCCATGCCAAAGTTTTTCCACCACAAAGTGTAACAAGTGGCTGATTTGGGGAGAGATATGGCATGCACAAATGAGAGTGTGTGTGTGTGTTTATTATTTGATTGGGGTGGATTATTTGCATCATTTTATTCTGTCGATGTATATAATTAAGAGTGTTCTGTATTTTGTAATAGTCTATCAAAGCCAGAAATCTTTCAGTGGAGTTTCTGGCACCTTTAGTTTTAGACGTGAACATTTTATCTTAAAATTAAGCATAATATTGCCTTAATTTCTTTCATTTATTAAATTCATTTTCTTATTTTTTAATTTCATCAGCTTCCAATCACAAGACTA
Source organism: Kogia breviceps (assembly GCF_026419965.1). Lineage (NCBI taxonomy): Eukaryota > Metazoa > Chordata > Mammalia > Artiodactyla > Physeteridae > Kogia > Kogia breviceps. The sequence goes on from NC_081314.1 coordinate 95,625,474, forward strand.
TACAACCTCCTAGGGTAAGTTAAAATTTCTTAAATGAATTGGGTATGATCACTTGATGGTTTAGTCTGAGGAATGGTAATTGAGATATTGAACCCCATTGCTCTCTGTTTGGTGTGACATCAAATTAAGAGAACACTGAAGTCATTTCATGACCTTTGCATGGATAGATCCAATCGATTTTAAAACTTCTGTTTGGTCATTTACTAGCAATGGAATAGAATAAATGATTCCTTAAGATTGTGCTGTCTTCTCACACCCAGAACTGAAAAGTTTATGTGTAAGAATAATGGTCGTTATCGGCGGAAGGAAGCCAAGTCCAATATATTGCCTCACCTGTTGGATCCACTTGATGTGCATATACAGAATGATATTTCAGGCTTAAAAATGAGGGAGAGAAGTTTATATTAAATTGATTTCATTGAAAATGATACTCTATAAAGTAAATGGAAATATGGCCGAAAAATAGCTGCTCTGAATGGATTCATTTCCCTCCTTCCCCCATTTTATAAGCATTTTTCTTCCTGCAAACTGTACTGTCATGTTTACTATATCTTGGCTACCTTAATAAGCTACCTGAGAAAATTCCAAGAAAAGGAGTAAATTTAGGAGGTAAACTGGGAGGGATTAATGAGGGGGGGGTGAAAAAAAGGTTTGTAGATAGAGACTCATCCTGGTGACAAGCACAAGAGCTACTTTATAGAAATAATATCTTGAAAGGACTGTATTGTACTCCTCTTCCTATAAAGGATTAATAATAGCTCTGTCTGGAATGCCAAAAGCAAGACTGCTGTCTGTGGCAGGAAGTGGAGATTACATATACCCCTAAAGCTGATAAGCCTCAACAGACGTGCTTGAGAGGCGAGGGAAGTGGGGTTGCACCTTACCCCAGGTGTTCACTCTAAAAACATTGGTGCCGTAGCTACACTGGTCACAAACAGCCAGAAGTTTTAAAAGTGCCTCTGTTAGACATAATCCAGCCATTAGACCATTAAATCATGACACTTTTTCTTTCCCTGTTACTGAGTTCAATTTGCACGGCTTGAAAATGATTGTTTTGTTCTCATCTCTGGCTTAACTGTATTATTTATTATGTTGGTATCTGTGTTTGTGCTTCTCAGTTAGGATTTCTTGAATGGAGAGAGGCAGGGTGGGAAATTCTGCATAAAAAGAGAATATTAAGAGAATAATTCAGTTATTATAAAACTAATAGCTAGACTTGGCAAGCTTTGCTTTTCTAACTAACTTTTTATTGCTTTACTTTGGTTTTTGACTATATATATTCACTGTTTATCTATAGTTTAAATGTTAGCATATATAAATTTTAGTAGAAAAGGACATGAAATAAATTCTATTTTATGTAAATATATTTTAAATATTTTCCAGAAAGCTGTAGAGGAACCCCTTAATGGTATGTGGTTATTACAAATTTATAAATTCTTCTTGATCCATTACCAGTTCATAATAATTTGAACTGGCCCCCAAAGCAGTTAGAATGCTGTCTATGCCTTGGGAAGAATCTTAGGTTTTTTTATTGACTTAACCTCTCTTTTCTTGATTATTCATCAAGAATTAAGAGTATTGCTTTTGTAACATTTTCACCTCTGAGAAAAATGCACTGTTCTGTCTCTCCAGTAGTTGGTTGTGCTAGCCAGGTGATATCTGGGTGAGGGGACTATTGCCTTTTTAATTGGCCAAGATGAAATGTGACACCCCTAGTAGAGAAGCATCTCAGTTAATTTCAATTTCTAATTATAAATTTCAGGAAGACACAGGTTGTCATCTTGAAGTGAGACCAAAACATCTCACTTTCTTTCTCCCTAAATCTAGATCTGTATTCCCAGATCTAGAGCCTGTGGAGGAGGCTCTAGATCTGGGAGCCTTTGTGGAGCCTGTGGGTATGATCCACAGAAAGGCTTTTGTAATCAAATAATAACCTTAAAATTAATTTGGCTTTATAGCTGTGGGATAGTTGGCATGATATTACTGCATATTTGTTTGTCTAGAAATGATTTCTAATTGTGGAATCTTACTAACTGCTTGGCTTGTTACTAATTCTTAGCATTTAAAGAATCAAAAGGAATGATGAATGATGGTAAGTATAAAATGCACCTACAATTCTAGGTGGGTTAAAATATGGACATTGAAAAGAAATAAAATTCTTCTTGAAAGTATGGCTTTTTTAAAATAAAAGGGACACTGTCAAATCATAAAGGCCTACATTTCTTGGTTTCTAAAACTTCAATCTACTCTGTTAAAAGTTGCAAAACTAGTAATATAAAAGCTGTAGGGTATCACTAATCAGACTGTCCAGTCTCATTGCTCACAACAAAGAGGAATTACTTCTTTTTTTAAAAAGGTATTTTTCAGATGCAATGTCTGGTGACTGTAACTTTAAAATGCTTTTTATACGACACTTAGATAATTTGGCACAAATCTTTATTATCTTGACAGGGTTTCTTTTGTGCTTGTGTTGGTGATCTTGTTGCATTTAACCCATGGAGACTTAATATCTCTTCTTTTCCAAGCAGGAACTGGGTTAACTGGGTTCTAACCTTTTAGGAAAGGATTTAAAAAGAGAGAGAGAAATGTTTAGTCACTTCAGTTATTGGGAGTGGGGTCTCTGGGCTAATAACTTCTAAATTTTATTGACTTTCAAAGACCTATATTTATTAGTTCTTAAAGATAAGTAAGTCTGCGATATTGAGTGCTGTAAACATTCATTTTGATTTTACCTTAACATGTTCTGATACTTTAGTTCTGTTAACATTTTAAAAACTATGTTTTCATTTTATCAAAACTTTCTTCATACCTTTGCTATTTACAATCATTCCTTGATCATGTGAATAGTCTGCTTTGTATTTTACTGTTTAAAGTCTGTGACCTGCCTGCTCACCTCTACAGCGAAGTGCAGCATTTATCTCAAGAGGCTATATTCCCCTGAGTGTAATTAATTTTTGCATAAGATTACAAACACGCTGACTGTGTCTAGTGGACTAAGTTTAAAACAATGCTTAGACTGTGTTCAGTAAGCAGTCACAGAATGATCCCACTTCTGTAATTTTGTGTCACAGCCTTGATTACAAAAAATGCATGCTCTACTAACCACTGCCCTCCTAAAACAACCATGATTAGCAGGTATACATTAAATGGCATTTTAAAAAGAACTGGTACCTGAAAGTGTGGCATGGTTTGTCCATGTTTGCATTCTGGTGTTCTATTTTTTAATTTTGTTGGTTTTTTTCCTTTTCCTACTGTGGTGTCATTCCTCTGTAGTTGTATGAAAAAACTAAACACTTCTTCATTTTCAGAAAACCAGTAGGAGAACCTTGAGTGCCTCTTCTTTGTTAATTTCCTTTAAGATGTGACTTTTTTTGCACCATGGTATCAGGAGTTAGACAGCAGTTTTTGTGCGTTCATAGTGCATGAAATCTATAATGACCTTTGAAATTCCCTTAATTTTGCTAATTTTTAGCTGTTCAGAATTTGTGGGTTTTTTCCAAATGTCTGTGGTGGGTTCTTCCTACTGACAGTGCACGATGCCCATGGTGTAAGTGCCTGGTTGGTGAGTGAGGTTCCAGGTACCCTCCTGGGACCACAGTCCCAGTTCCTCTTTCACTTATGCCTAATCACATGTTTAATTCTCTTACCTTAAATGAATGGTGTTGATCTAAAGTGAAAGTGATAGAATATTGTTCTAGGATAAATATCTTTTGCTTTGGAAGAATCAATTTCTCTTGGCTTCTCCGCCAACCCAGCAAACGGAGATTATCAGATTTTGTTGATTTTTATTTCCATTTGGCATTGGCCTTTTACTTACTGCAACTAAAAAGGCTAATGATTTGCCCGGTTTATGTCTGTGACCTTTGCAAATCTAAGATTAAATAATTTTTCTTTATTTTTAGATACCATATATCTGAAACGATTTTCAAATTTGAAAGTACATTAACTTGTTAAGGCATAGAAAATAGACATCATAGCAATTATATGTTCATTTTTCAATTTTCCAGAGTAATTGAAGTAAAGTGATGGACTCTGATTTGGAGAGTAGTACGACATGAAAGAAGTACACTTGTGTTTAAGCACCGTGGCCTTGATTCACTGTTTTGGAGAAGAAAATAAGAAAAGTAACTGGTTTCCATCTATGGGAGAAAGTAAATAATTGACCTTTCAATGATTGTTACAGTTTAAGTTTTTATTCAAAGCATTTTTAATTTAGTTAATAAAAGAATTATCTGTGTTGTGTGCCCAATTGATATCCAGTTTTCTGTTGTTATTTTTATTCAATCAGGGGCAAAGTAGAGTGGGCAACTTCCAAGAATGATGCCTTTCAGATCCTGGGGCCTCTTGACTCTAGGTCACCAGTTTAAATTGGTTCAAGGTGAAAATTTCCTGGCACTAACCTGATTCCCCAGAGCTGTCTATGAAAACAGTGGCTTCCGTCAAGCCTTAGAAAACTCAGGTTCATAGCCACTGTGGCAATGATGGCGTTAGCTGAATAATGTGTCTGCCACTTCCAGGTCAAGGGAATAACATTAAGCACAGACAGGAATTCAGTTGGGAACATCTTGTAGGCTGCCTGTGTGGGATGTGATACTGATGGGGATTGTGGTCTTCATTCTTGGGGGTTGCCACTCACACATTGTTCCTTCAACATATAGTGTACCAGACCCTTTCCAGATTGAGGGTAATTTTACTGATGGATGTTTTCTTCTTTTCTTCACACAACCCTTTACATCCTGTCTTGTCCTTCTGTTATTTGCTTCTGCTGCTGTATGAGATGTAGCACTTTTTCTCCTCTTTGAACATGGTCCAGTGACAACGGTAGCATCACTGCAGAAAGGAGCCAGACTTATTCTCAGAGAACTATGTTCACACTTTTCAGCAGAAATAGCGATGGTTGTAACATACGTATTCCCTTCCTCGGATTTGAAGGCACAATCTACAGTGTTTCTTCGCTTCTTGTCTGATCTGGGGCATGAAAAGCCAAGATTGAGATTTGAACTTTGAGTCTTCTGCATGGCAACATAATGTGTGTCAGCGTCAGGCCAATAGGCCAACCCTGAACGGGTGATTTTATTACTGTTGTATCTGTGTTGCATGACAAACACCCCTCATCTTCCACCTGTAGTCCTGCCTCATATTCACCTTACTCTGAGATTGAAAAGTAAAACAAAACCCACGTTTCCTATCCCCATTAGAAGAAAATTAACATTCTGACAGTTGTGATCGCCTGGAGTACTTTTAGCTTATTAGATTTTCTTTCCCTGTGTGTGTGTGTGTGTATGCGCTCATGTATAAGATAGGCACATGTATCTTCTGTATGGACAACAGTGGGGTACCTACAGGAGAGCAAATGTTAATTTCATGCTTTTAGTGAAAACATTTAAAAACAAAGATCTTTATTGGGTGGACTTATATTTGATGTGAATATTTGATCACTTAAAACCTTTAAAAATTCTAGGTAATTTGCCAAGCTTTTTGACTGCTCACCAAGGCCCTCTAAAAATACTAGTTATTCTTCCTGTTTGTGTAATAAGACATTAGTAGTTGCTTTATTAATAGTTATTTCTTAGTCCACTGAATGTTCCCACGTGCCTCCTTTATGCCAAATTACTTGTCATGTTTTACGTTGGGACCAAGTGGTTTGCCCGTGACAAACCAAAACTTATAACCTGCTGATGCCTCAGAAAAGTGAACACACTATGAAGACAGCTCTTCTTAAAGAAAAAAAAAAAAGTTCTTCCCTAATTGTGTTCCTGTCATGTGTAAAGGGAGCTGTATTCCTTTGTACAAATTTGATGGCTCCCTGTACTCTTTTTCCTTCTGAAAATATTTATATTTCACTAATATTGTTTGTTACTTTAGAAATCAATTTTGATAAAAGGAGGGGAAAAGCAGTTGGACTTGAAAGAGATCCAGATTCCTATTCTCTATTAAGCAGAAGTCAGGTATGAAATCTTTATAGTGAACTTTTTTATGAATCAGAGTTGTACCTTTAATATGTAGTCAGCTCTCATTTATTTGGGGTTCAGTCTTGGGACTTATCCATCCTTTGTGTTCTCTTTACCACTGCCTGTCTTTTGAGGCATTCACTGCCCTAGACAACACACAGAGGTAGCAGGAGAAATGCCAGATGAAGTCATCCCTTGCTGTTCCTCGTCAGCTTCTCTGGAAAAGGGACCACAGCAGCAGGAGCCCTCTCACTTGGGCATCACTGGGCCAGTTCATTCTCTTTAAATTAGACTTAATAATGGCAGTCAGTTTTCTGTCACACCAAATTAAAGTTGCTAACAATGTTTTGAACATCATATATCTGTTCCCCCCATAATCTGCTTTTTCACTTAGTGATCCCAATTTTTGCCATCGACTCTTCCATCCCGTTTTATTTACCGTATGTTCTCAGAGTGACACCATTTGTCATTTTGGCAACAAACCTTTCCAACCTTCTCGGCCAAATCAAATTTCTTTCACCTTCAAAACATCCTCCCGCCCTTCCTCCCTGACTGGCTCTCCTTTGCGATCTGTGCCTATCTGTCCAGCTGCCTCTTTCATCTCTTACTTACCTTTCCTAGTACTTCACATGTCTCTGCCTAGCTTTGTTGAGTTTTTGTCTTGCCTCTTGTTCAATTAAAAAATTCCTCTGGACATAGCAAGAGGCTTTTTTTTCCCTTCCTTTCTCTTCCTGCAGTGTTTTACATACATTAGACGCTCATTCCATAAGTTTGATGACTGAGATCAGGCTGTATTTAGACTTCCCCGTGTTTGTAAGAGGGTAAGCTAGAGAGTTTTCTTTTTAGACAAATTTCACATGCTCTGAAAACCTTAGAAGGTGATGATTTTTTTCACCTGGAAACCCCAGGTCCAACCTGTTAAAATTTCTGAGAATGTCAGAATGAAAATAATGGGGCTATCCCATAGTTGGGAGTGTTGCTCTTTCCAGGATGCTGTAGTCAGTTTAGTAAGTGACCAGCCAAATTGTGGTTTGAGTTACAATAAAGCTTAAAAAGTGGTGAGTTTATTCCTCCTTCTCATTAATGCGAATTAAGCTCTGTATCACCTAGATTTCTCTTGTCCTAACATGGGTATTCAAAAACGACATCTGTGGTGTATGCATGGAATGGCATACCCCTTTATTTACCTGTTGGTGGAAACTAGAGAAATGAGTGTTGGGCAACCCTTTATCTTTTTATTGTGTGTCATTTGATGGAGAGTTTGTTTAAAAACATTAGTTTTACATGTGTCATATTTTCAAAATCACTAACTGCCATCACCCACTGGGGTCCTTTGTTAAGTCATTTTCTGTGGCTAATAAGGATAATCCAGGTAACTTTTAAGAGATGGGCAGTGAAAGGGAAGTTTTCCTGCCTTTGGCTTTTGACAGCTCTTAACATTTAAGACCAGCTTTCCCATGAACTTAGCCTTTTGAAAAAAAGAGAACATTTGTAATAAACTTCTCTGTAAGGCAACATCAGTGGAATCTTAAAAGTGTTGTTGTCAGAGTTGGTGACAGGGAAGCGTTTTTGCTTTTATTAAACGGAGCATTATTTACAAAAAGCCATTGCTGAGAATTAGATCCCACACCATATAAATATCCATTAACCATTCTAAAGAAAACTCCAGTGTTGCTATGTGCAAGATCCTCTCTTGGGGGCTTTCCTCCATAGCAATTAAAGGTGTGCTATTTGTCAGCCATTTTTTGCAGTGATTTAAAGACCAAAGTTGTTTTACAGCTGTGTTACCGTTAAAGGTTTTTTTTATATGTATTAAATCAATTTATCACTGTTTGAAGCTTTGAATATCTGCAATCTTTGCCAAGATATTTTTTATTTAAAAAACATAACTTTGTAAATATTACCCTGTAATATTATATATACTTAATAAAACATTTTAAGCTATTTTCGTTGGGCTTATTTCTATTGCTGCTTCAGCAGACCACAGGCGCATTACTGAGAAATTTAGTTTATCAGTGTATTTTCGAGTCCATATCCTAGGTAACAATGCAAAGGATGACTTAAAATATTAATTTATAAATTCTTTTTTAAAGTATAACAATATCCAATAAGTAAGCTTTTGATCAGAGCAAAGTTTTAATTAAAAGTTCTAAGCAAGTTAGCAGAGGACCTCAGCAAGGCACTTACCTGCCTCTCAGTGTGCCTCCGTATCTGTAGAATGAGATAAGCCTCTTCAAGACTGAAATGTAAATTGAAATGGTTCTCCACTTTAATTGTTTACCAGTTAGGACTATTTTGATTGCAAATTATAGTAAACCTAAATCGAAGAAAAGTGGGATTTATTGGCTAATATAACTGAAAATTTAGACGTACAGCTGGCTAGTGGGTCTCCAAGCAGTGTCCTCAGGTTCAGCGTCTCTCCAGCTTTCAGCTTTAGTCTCTCTCCTTCCTGTTGCCTTCCTCAGAGATTGCGTGTGATGGCAGAACCACTGACCGCAATCCCAGACCCACCTTCTCCTGAGTTCAGGGAGGGCAGAGGGGAGAAAAAAAGAGTGCCTCCCCCCTTTCTGAATAGTCCCATCCACCCCAGATTGCAGCTCGGTTCTCTGCCTGGGCCATGCACCTCTCGCTCAACCACTGAGGCTAAGCATCTCTGACACCCCGACTGGGCCAGCCTGAGCCACATGTCTGTCTGGCCTGGAATGGAGTTGTGGGCTCCATCTGGGGCAGGGTTGGGGGACAGAGTGGGAGTTAACTGAAGCAAAATCAGGGGATTGTAACCAGATAGAGATGGCATTAGATTTTAGGCACCTTCTTTGTAGGTATGTACTCGGATTCTGCATTGTATGTGTGATTGTAAACCATTTGAATGGAAAATAACATTTGGCAGCAAGGTACCACCTCATTCCTTACCTCATAGGCAATTCAATTTTTATGCATTTATGCGGACTTTTTTTTCACTCTCAGCAGGAGTAACTAATGGAGTTCAGAAAGCATTTAATATCCTACCTCCTGCACGGAAAGCTGTTCCGTGTAGCACAGAACTGCACTCAACCTGATTCGAACTCCCACGGAGGTGTAGGCTTCCAGATGCAACTGGATTTCATTTTTGTGCAGCAACCTTTCCAGCTCAAGGGCTCAAGTTTGACAGCTTTAGAAAATAATGGATTATGGTAACACCATCCACGTAGGACATGATTTCACCAGTAGCTCAGAGATTTCAGCACAATTTAGGGAGTGTTTGGTGTTAGAAGCGAGACTGTGCCGGAACTATACCCCCAGTGTTTAGTTTGAGTATTTAAGGTTCATGCTCAAGTACCCATCCATCAGATCAGAGGGAAATGAAGTGTATTTAACCCTAAGTTATGGATAATTGGATTGATTATTTAATGCCAAAGATAGCACTGTAGACTGCATAGAAATGATCATGGATTTAATCACTAGAACTCCACTTATTCAGCCGTCATTTATTGATTTAGTCATTTTGCTGTAAGACAGCAGCTTTTGAGCTCTGTTAATAGTCACTTGTGGAAGACCAGGTATCTTTTCCCAATTTGGATGATGAGGAATGCTTGGTAAAGAGTCCAGTTTGGAGAGAAAATGAAAACTGACATCTGATGTCAATCTGGAGGTCAGATAGCAGGTGAGTTTGGCAGATTTACAAACCTGCAGCTGTTGTTCTCTTACAGATGTTGCAACACCATGGCATGGTACCAGGTGCTGGGAGCCTCCTCTTAAAATACTCTTATTGCGACTTCCCTGGTGGTGCAGTGGTTAAGAATCTGCCTGCCAGTTCAGGGGACAAGGGTTCGAGCCCTGGTCCAGGAAGACCCCACATGCCGTGGAGCAACTAAGCCCGTGTGCCCCAACTCCTGAGCCTGCACTCTAGAGCCCGTGAGCCACAACTACTGAGGCCGTGTGCCACCACTACTGAAGCCCACACCCCCTAGAGCCCATGCTCCGCAACAAGAGAAGCCACCAGAATGAGAAGCCCACGCACTGCAACAAAGCGTAGCCCCCCTCACCGCAACTAGAGAAAGCCCGCACTCAGCAACAAAGACCCAACAGAGCCAAAAATAAATAGATTCATTTTTTAAAAATACTCGTATTTAATCATAGACCTGCCTTCCAAAAAAGACAACTATCATATGCTTCCTGATTTTCTTTGCATTGCCTGCAAAATTCCTCATGGTTAAACTGACAACATAAAATCTGGTGGACTTCCTTTCTAAACAAATGAATTGTTTGCAAAGGTTAAGCCTATTTGTTTAAAACATGGATTTTATCTTCCGTGGAAGCGCTCTACTTATTAATTTTTAAAATAAATGGTAATTAACTCTTCAGGTCAGTCCATAAAGACTTTCTGAGTCACTTTTATTAAAAGCCTTGTTTGTTGGGCGGGGGGGGGTGGGGGTGGTTACTGTGGTTAGGCTGCGTTATGGGTGAAGTGAACTTTTGTGTACATACCAACCATTGTGTAGATTCTGTGGGGAAATTTTTCTCTCATGCTGTCATGTTGAGGGCAAGTGGAAAGTATTGGAACATTTGCTTTCCCCACTGCTACACCTCTTTCCCAGCAGTTGTAGGAATAGCTGCCGCACTGCCTCAGGTGTGAGCCCCGGGCTGGAACACCTCCAACTGCACCTCCCAGGTAGCTTATTCTAGGGATGCTGCTTGCCTTCCGGGGAGTTTCCACCCCCAGCTCAACCAGACTTTTTGTTTGTTTTTTTGCGGTACGCGGGCCTCTCACTGCCGTGGCCTCTCCCGTTGCGGAGCACAGGCTCCGGACGCGCAGGCTCAGCGGCCATGGCTCACGGGCCCAGCCGCTCCGCAGCTTGTGGGATCTTCCCGGACCGGGGCACAAACCCGCGTCCCCTGCATCGGCAGGCGGACTCTCAACCACTGCACCACCAGGGAAGCCCCAGACATTTTTTTAATGTAATGTTTGTAAGTCTCCTTGTAAGTCAGAGGATGCATATATTTGGTTACCCCAAGAAACCTTTCTTTATTGCAATGTTACCAGTTGTTCAATTCTCAGAGTTGAATTGGTAGGCATATGTGTTGGATTTTTAAAACTTGAGTCTGAATTCAGTAGAACCCATGTCTCCTCATATCTTTAGCTATATGCCTAGCTATAAACAGGGAGTGATTCTGGTAACAACTATTACTAAGTGGAACAGAAAATATTTCCCTGGGTCCTATGCAGGAATATATTTGAAAACATCAACAAGTATCAGTTCTCACTCCCATTCAAGGAAAGTTGTTAGAAAATTATAGAATCTTCATGCTTTAAGCTGATGGACGGATTGTGGGGCATTTAGTAATTGCCTTAAAATTATTGTGCTCGAAATTATACAAAACAATTTTTCAATTTTTTCAAAAGCTCAAGTTTAGTAAAATTAAGTGCTCTTGTATTAATTTTATATCTCTGAAAAAGTATTCGATTACAGTCTCCCGGAAAATATTTGGATAAAATGTTTGGCTGGAATAGTTACCAAATATCATTTTGGGGCCTTCTGGCTAGAATCATTTTCTTTACTGTGTGAATAGACTAGACTTAGTAGAGACCAGTCAGCTCTTTGCCTCCTTCCTCAAAGGAACTGGGATTCTCCAAAGAGTCATAATATAAAGTTATAGGAAGGTCTCAGAACAGATTTTTCCTGAGCGACTGGGTCCCCTGAGAGGCCACTCAATTTCTTTAACAGACGTTAATGAGACCAGCGATCCCCACCTGAGCCAGTTACTTATTTATGTGACTCCTCTAGCTCCTCAAAGGATTTAAAGTGCCCCATTTGGGTTAGGTGTGCTTACACAGAGAAAAGCTGCTTTCCATGATCACAACCACTTGAACGCCTGCCACAAATAGGCGTGGGAGTGGAGAGCAGGGCAACCGGTGGGTAGACAGCAACACCTTGCCTCTAAACATCTTGCTCAAAGCGACCTCACGTAGAGGCCAAGAGATTAATTTATTCATATAAAGCCCAGTTTTATATTTTTCCCCTGAGAAGCAAAGCCACCACCATAATTTTCACTATATGTAGAAAACAAATTTATATCAAAAACAAACAAAAAAATACCCAAGTCAATAACATTCTAAGAGCCTGGATGCTGTCCAAGTGGACCTGGCAATGACACAGGTGCTGATGGAAACATTTTACGAGGCTACCTTCTCTGGTCCTCCTGGGGATCTTTTTTTTTTTTGCAGTACGCGGGCCTCTCACTGCTGTGGCCTCTCCCGTTGTGGAGCACAGGCTCCGGACGCGCAGGCTCAGCGGCCATGGCTCACGGGCCTAGCCGCTCTGGCATCTTCCCGGACCGGGGCACGAACCCGTGTCCCCTGCATCGGCAGGCGGACTCTCAACCACTGCGCCACCAGGGAAGCCATCCTCCTGGGGATCTTTAGTCTTCAAATTGGAGATAAAAATGAGGTTTGATCTCTCAAGATGAGGAGAGAGACAGCAGCATGTATTCTTCAAAAGACTCAAATAGATAATAGATTTTTTTTTAAGCTGTAGCTGAGTGTAACTTATAGTTTCAAAGGGCTTTTTTTAAATGAAATCTTTGCAAGCAATAGTAAAGAAATCTAGAACCCCCTGCAGTGACAGAGTCCTGTCAGGGATTTAGATCTAATTATTACCCTGAAAGTAAAGAAGAGAAAGAAACGGCCAAGTGTCAACCTGGAAAATAATAATAGCTGGTGGTGTTCAGCGGCCTAGTCATTAGTGCCTTAAAGGATAGTTCAGTGAATTTATTCTTACCCTGGAAAGAAGGCCACAGAGGTTTCAGTGTTTTCTGACAATAGTTCCTTTTTCTATGGAGTAGAGATGCTGCCTATGCTTCTAGATTTCATCTCTTCTGAGCACCTGGTAAACCTTGGAGCCAGCTCCCCATGCAGGAACTTAGAGGAGCAGCAACGTGCACAGAGTCAGAGCCCCCACACCCTGTGCTTCACCAGCTGTGTGACCCTGTACAAGTAATCTAACTTCTCTGGGCCTCTGTGTCTTTGTTTTACAAATGAAGATGAAGAAAGATAACACATGTGAAGTATTTAGCACAGTACCTGGCCCAAGGTAAGCACTCAGGAACTGTCAACTATTTCTCTTTTTCCTCTTCTTATTAAACTTTTGCCCAGAAGGAAAAAACTTAGCATGATAGTCTAGAGATGAGCATAACATATACTGGAATTTGGATTTACCTATGCTGGCTTATTACCAAAGAAGCAAATCAAACATAAACTGAATTGGTGTATAAACTGATATGACAATTGCTGCTACACTGCAGACCCGATTCCTCCAAGCACAGTGTTCTGTTAGAACACCATCTGGTTCCCTCAGTGAAACAAGAGGGCAGGCGATGACATTAGAGAAAGGCATCGGATGAGTGGATTTGCCCTTTCCTGGAATGGAAGACAGGAGCTTGTCCTCATAGCACATGGAGGGTCTTTGGAACCCGCTTCTCCTGCCAGCAATACCCAAGTCACCCATTTATTCATTCATGTCAGGGGCTGATGCTCAAGACTCTAAAAATGTGTTAAGAGCAGGCCCTCTAATCACTGTAGATAGAATTTGATGGAGAATGTAGAGCTGCCTTTAGGCTAATAACTAGCAGAGACTAAATCCAAGTACACAGGAGTGAAAGTGGATGTTGAAAATACTAAGTCCTGGTAAATATTCTTTCACCAATGCAAGTATTTCAGTCGGGAGTTTTGATAAGGCTTAGGTTATATGTAATCAGCTCACTCTCTTCTCTAAAATGATTAGAGTCTCTGCTCCACCAGTGCTCCTGGGTGTCTGTAGAAAGCAAAACAGGCAGCTGGAGACAGGCTGTGAAATGGAAGTGGCTTCTATTTATTCCTTCTCCACCTACTCATATGGCCACGGATGATGCCCAGTTCAAGGGGGAATCAAAAGCCGAGTGGGGCTGCTTGGCTGAAGTCCTTTGAGTGGAGGGCAGAACTTGCTTCAGAGAGTGCTTGATTAAAGGCCCCCGATTCATTTGAAGGATTAGTTTTCTATTAAGCCTTGGATGCTTAGACTATTATATACTTTCCACAGAGAGGGAATCTGAACTATCCTCATATGTCATGTTTCAACTCCCGACTCTTAACTTGGCCAGAGGTGTGTAGTGAATCAATATGTCACAGTCCATTAAGGTATTTTGCTGTTTATGTTTGTTGGGGGTTAACTAAGCAGCAGTCTTTTCTTAGTCTGTCATCTGTCTCTGAGGGAACAAAAAGTAATGCAGAAAGCCAATCACAGAACCATAATTATATCAGAAAGGGGGCACTTGTGTCCTTCATTGGGAACATTTCCATTCCATGCTTCCCAGTGAAGAGTCTTTTATAGACAGCTCCCTCTCATTTCTTCTTCCAAACCAATTCCTCAATTCCTTCCACCCCAAATAACAGTATACTGTGAGTCATGGCATTATTGATGAGTGTTCAGTAGGACAGATGTGCTGAGCAGTGAAAAATATAAAAATAATTGGTTCTACAATGGAATTAATGGTGAAACCAGGAAGATAAACACAGAACAATTAACTGCATCCAAGCAAGATTAACAAGAGTATTGCTCTATGGAAAGAAAAAAAAAAATCAACAGCATTAATGAAAATTAAGCAATATCTTAGTGGAACTAGTAAATAAATATATCTATGTTTAATGAAAAGCAAGACTCAATTATGTCTCATTTCTTACTAAGCTGCTTAAATCAAGAAAGTCTAATGTTAAATGAGAAAATCAACTCCGGATACCTTTTCATCTGCATTTAATTAAGACTTCTGTGTCTCAGACAAGCTTTTGAGACAGGTAGTAACAAGCGTGTACTTAGGAGTCTCATGTGAACTCCCTCAGCTTCCAGCTTATAGGTCTCTAGATTTCCAGTTTGGGTACAGAAATCTCCTAAGTATTGTGACTGTAAAGCTACTTCCTCTATAACCTTCGTTTTGTGATTCTGATGAAAAGACACCATATCAGACTAATATAAGTAAAGCCTGTACTATAGCCAAAGTTATTGGTATGTTCTTTTTTCTAGTAACAAAAGCAACACGGAAATGGTCAGCAAAGTATTTACTTGAGGTTTTGCTTCAATTCAACTCAATCTCCTGGAATGTTCTAGGTATTGCAGTGAGCATTAAAGATCAGATTTGGGGAAGAAGACAGATTTGGAAGGTTGTCCCCATCTGCGTTGGTCTAAACACTTCTCCATATTCTTCTAAGTTGTTTTCTCTCCACCTGCTAAGAACCTAAGGTGAATTTGAGTTATTCCTCTTTGCTGAGTTTAGTGACTGTCTGCTCCTAGGTGATGGGGATGGGGTAGGGGGAGAAGGTCCTTTCCCCAGAGGTGCCTGAAGAGGGAGTGCCCTGCAGATTCCAGTGGGTCCGGTAGGCGTGCACGCGGAGGAGGAGGACGTAACCGAGTCTGGCCCTTGGGTTGTGTGTGTGACCCTTTCTAAATCATTCCGGGCTCCATGTCCCCTCACTTGACAGGAATATTGCCAGGACTGGTGAAAAGGCAAATGAAATAACTGTCAAATACCTCAAAATCCTTGTAAGAAAGATGCTGTGATATAAATCAAAGTCATTTCTTATTTCACTATTTATTATGCAAATCTCTTCCTTTTCTTCTTCATCTCACAAGGTCTTTTTTCATCTTTCATGAATGCCATCACTCACTGGCTTCCACCCTGGGAAATAACATTATCGGCAACTATTTATCGAGCACTTGTTCCGTGCCAGGCACTGTGCAAAAGCCTAAGAAAGCAGCCGAGATTAGACAGACAGTCCCTCCAAGGTGGGGTATATATTTAGTAAGTTTCTCATTTTCTCTGACCCTTGATCCCCTCATTTGTAACATAGGAAAAAAAATTTTTAAATAGATATCACACCTTCCAGAAATATTTTGAGAACTATATGAGATGAGGTATGTAAGTGTCTAGTGTCATATAACTAGGAGTTTAACAATGTTACTTCCCCCACCGCCATAATAAGCAGGAAAAGAAAAAAAAACTAAATTCACACATTTCCCCATTTCTTAACAATTTTTTAAATAGGTTGTTGTTGGAAAGAAAGTTGAAGCTCTTGATTTAAAAGAATGCATCATTTAGGATGAAATAGCAGATCACAGGTTAGAAATCACAGGACCAGCAATCTTCAAGTCACTCTTTCCCTCCCAGGATACATTCCATCAGGAGAAGCAAATCCTCCGGCCGGGTGAGAAGTGTGTGGATTTGAATCTCAAGCAAGTGGAGCCCTCTGAGCCAGGGGATGGAGCGAGCGGCCTTGGGATATGGAGCCCGAGTCTCCACAGAGCCCGAGCTCGCCTCCCTTGTGGGCCTGGGGGAGCAGCTCTGTGAACTAGTGAGACCAGTGGGTGGACCACCTCTGCCAGGGCTGCCTGCGGTCAAATTTGCCTGGCAGGACCTAACAGGCTCCACGGGCATGGGTGCCCACAGACCCTGGCGACAAAATAAGCAAGAATCCTTTTTCTGGATAGATCTCAGTTGAATTCTGCTCACTTTCAGGAGAGAGTATTCCAAATTTTCCCCCTCCTCAGTTTCCCTCTGGCCTTGCCCACTTTTCCCAGCCTCAGCTCTGAAGTTCACCATTTATGCAGCGCCAATGCCCAATAACCTCCAGAGAAGGTCTGGAGGGGTGAGTGTACCCAGTGCGGGCAGGGGCAGTGCGCCAGAGTAAACAGTGCTGGGCGGTGAGGTAGGAGGCCTAGGATCTCATCCCTTGGCTGTCATCCATGAGATGCGGGCCCCAGGGAGGTGGTGGGAGACTTCCGCATCTCTGCTTCTTTATGTGTAAAGTGAGGGGCTTGACCTCGATGCCCGAAGGGCTCAGCCTAGCGCTACTGGTCTGTCATCTCTCCAAGAAAATCAGTGAGGACAGCTGGACAGTGTGTCTTCTTTAATATCACCCCAGGAGAGGTCAGGAGGTGGCCCACAGAAGGGGCCAGCACCTCGAAGTGATAGAAAGACCCCGGGAAAGAAATTCTGCTGAGTAAAGGAGATTGCACCTCTGTCCAGCCTGCACCAGCCTCCTGGCATCCGCTAAGGACACAAGGCCCAAGTCAAGGTCAAAGACATAGCTCCCCTGGTCCCTGAGGATTCCAAAGGCTCCCAACGTCCCAGTTTCATGAGGAAGGACAGGTGGAATGTTAAATTTGGAATAATTTAGCAAGAACACTTCAAGATTCAAGTACTAGGCAGAAGGTGGGATACAAATGGGCCACGGGCAGGTAGGTTTTATTTGGTGTACACAAAGTTTTAAACAACATTTGCACTATTAAAAGTAAAGGAGAAAAAACAAAACAGCAAAAACAGGAGGTTCTACATTTTTTAAAACTCTGGATTTCCAGCTTTTTTTAATAAACACAGTAGAAGATCTGGCCATACGGGTCCCCATGCCTACCCCCCAGTGAGGGGCTGGTGTTGTCCAGTTTCCCGAGTTTCCACAGCTCCTTCGAGTTGCAGGTGCAACTTGAGCCTGTAGTTTAGTATTTTGCTTGGAGTTGTGAAATAATTTTTCTGCGATAATGAATCCACAAAAAATGAGAAAACAAAACACATACCTGGAGGACCACTTGTTTTACCAGCAAGTAGAGAAAGCCTCATTGTGGAAGTGAGGGATGTGGTTAATGTTTACTATGCAAACCTCCAGCATGCTCCATCCGTTTACGATACCTGCCTGACTCTCAAAGCCATTTGATTTCCTGTCCTCTCCCTGGAAAACTTGGAGGATAGAAATCTGCAGATAGTCTGCAACTTTGGTCCAGCCCTTCCTCCTCCGGAGGTATGCAAGGTCAAGGTGAGGTGGGCTTGGCACCTAACCTTGGCAGGAGTCCTGTTATCTTTAGCCCTTGCTTCGTTATCTGCAGCAAACAACAGATCTCATCCATCAGGCTTTGGGCAGGTAGGAATTTGGGAAATTAACTTTTATTTCATTTGCTTGGTATTGACAACATGGCTTTCTATTATGATTTTCTCTGTCTTTGAATCAGATGAGGAAATTCAGGCGCAGGCAGGTAAGTTACATACCCCAAGGACAGAATCCCAGTGTCGGCTGGTCTAGAAAGGGGGTTGGGAAGGGAACCTTTCCTTGCTCTTTCCCTGGGGACAGCGAGGTGCCCGTCCAACACAACCCTTCCTTGTTCTCCCAGCTCAGATTCAACATGGGCGCACACATATTGTAAGGTTGTGAGCCGGCCAGCTTCTCCCAGTCTCTCCTGGTGTCACCCTCATCTAGCAGATGGGGCGGTGCCGGGAGAGGAGCCAGCTGGTGTCTGCACGCTGTGGACCTGCTGCCCATGGGATGGTCCCTGCCAGCCACCGCCGCCTGAGGCTGATGGCGAAGAGCCAGGTGCTGGAGCCTTCTGCAGGCGTGGACAAGGACAGGCCACAAGCTCTCTCAGTTTTCTACATAGGGCTGCTCAGTGCTGCCTGGATCCCAGCCAGGAGAGCATTGGGAAGGGGGTAAATGCTCTTCCCAGCTCTGAAATGGAACTGAGACCAGAAGCAAGATCAGTACTGTCATGACGCATGGAGGGTATATAAACATCCAAGCAAAAGAGCAACCCGGCAGCATTGGTGTTGATGGGGCAAAATTACAGCCCCGGCTGTGGATCTCCGGGTGGCCTCACTTCAGTTACAATCACCCATTCAATCCCCATCTGGTGAGCGCCTACTCTGTGCTAGGTCCCCAGACAATACACAGTTTCTCCAGCAACCTTGGATAAGGCCACATGAGCCACAGAGGGGCTTGTTCGCTGACCATGGATCAGATCTGGAGAAAGTTCTGAAGCTTCTGTGTCTGAAGTTCCAAATCAGTGTGGAAGCAGCCAATTCACCCCCTCTGGCCTGAACGTGTCTCCCCAAAATTTTTATGTTGAAGCCTTGATCCCAGTGTAACAGCATTTGGAAGTGGGCCTTTAGGAGGTGACTAGGGTTAGATTAGGTAATGAGGGTGGGACCCTCATGATGGGATTAATGCCCTCATCAAAAGAGGAAGGTGAGGGCCTCAGCAAACCAGGAAGCGGGCTCTGACTAGACATCAAATCTGGGGAATCTGGCGGCACACTGATCTTGGACTTCCCAGGGTATCCAGAACTGTGAGAAATAGATGTTTGTTATTTAAGCCACCCTGTGTATGGTATTTTGTTATGGCAGCCTGAGCTGAGCAAAATATCCCCCAAATTCAATTCTTTGGCAGTGAATCCACCAAATGATCACTTTGCAGAATGACCAGTTAACTGTGGATACCAGTCAGAAGTTTGGGCTAAAATCTTCCATCCAGAGTACAAAGGAGCCTGACCTGGGCTCCAGGACCATGGTAAGAACTTGAGTTTCTATGTTCTAATACTGCAATAGGTGCTTTTCTGTATGTTGTTATTCTGCGGAAATCTCAGAACACTCAACAGCAGTTTCCTCAGACATATTTTATTCCTGAAGCATGTGAGGCTCAGAGAGGGTAAGAAACACATCCAAGGTCACTCAGTTGGTAACTGATACAGCCAGGATTCAACCCAATTCCTTCTGGCTCAAAGCCCCGGTTCTGTTCTCTGCAGCTGTGCCCGGGAAGGCGGTGCTGCAGAAACATTTTTGGTCTCAGACTGCTGAATTCACCTTGAATCCTTGGAAGTGTTTTAAACCAGCTGCAAACACACATTTCTAAAGAGTATACCCATACTCCTTGTGTCAATATCTTCTTCCAGATGAATGAGACACGTCTGATAAGACCAGATTAACCTATTTCAACTTGCTGGCTGGATTCTGACACACTGGGGGAAAAAAAGTATATAAAGGACCCAAACCACAGTTACACCGAACACAATAATATTTTCTCCTAGGAAACCTTCAGGTTGTACAACCAAATATTGACTAGAGAACCAAAAGAAAATAAGAATCCCCATCCTTCCTTGATTCTAAGTATGTCATTTGGATAGTCTGAAATCAGGACATCTCAAAATCAATGTGTAATTTAATGTGGCTGTCATTTCTCCTCCCCCACCTCAAGTAGGCTTTGACCTTAAGTCAGGAGACATCAAAAGGTGCAATGAAAACAACTGTGTGTCTTAAAACCAATGTCATCTTAGAAACAGGAAATGTGAAGTGGTGATAAGGAGTCTAGCCAGGAGAAAGTTAATTTGTTTCTATATCTCCAATACTTAGCGAGCAGTATAATTTCAATGTTTGTTCATTTGTTTCTATATCTCCAATATGTAGCGAGCAGTATAATTTCAATATGTTTGTTAAAAGGACAAATACCTCAATAAAATAGGCACTGATTTCTTTTTTCTTAAAATAATTTCAGACATATACCAAAGTATAGAGTGTATTGTAGTGAACTCTCATCACCCAGTGTCAGTATTTTCAGCTCAGGTCAATCTTGTTTCCTCCTCCACTCCCTCCCCACCCCAGATCATTTAGAAGCACATCTCAGATGCCAGGGCATTTCATCACTAAATGTGTCTGTATATATTTTTAAACGACCAAGACTATCCTTTTAAAAAACAACAATGACAGCATCATCACACTTCCTTAAAATCAGTACTAAAAAAATTCCTGAATATCATTTACTATCCACTTAGAGTCGACTTTTCCCTGATTATCCTATAAATAGTGTCTCTCTCCCTTTTTCTTTTGTGGTAATTTATTTGCCTTAGGATCCAAACAAGGTACATACTTTTTTTTTCTGTTGCTTGTGTTGTTGAAGCACCCAGGTCTTTTGTCTGGTTGAGTTCCCTGCACTTTGGCTCTGTGGAGCCATATTATATTAAATTATTATATTATATTATATCATATTAAACATCCCCGCGATGTTTAATATGCCTCCTTTTCTCCACTATTTCCTATAAAGTGGTACTTAGAGTTGGAGGTTTGTGCAGACTTAGTTTGGGGTTTGTGGCACTTCCATCGCGAAGTTCATCATGTCTGGGTGTCTCTGTCTTTGCATGCCATGAGCTATAATGATGATTGCTTAGGCCATAACCAGCACTTTTGAAATGACTGTCCCATTTACTAAAACTACCCCCCAAAATATACATTAAAACATCAAGAATCTGAGACATTGGATACGCTACTGATCAGTCATAGGTCCTGTTGGTTACTAGACACAGAGGTTCCGATTCCCTTGGCTTGGCCCAAATAACAGGAGGCTCCAGGACAGCCATCTACAGAGATATGAGAGTTGCACACCCGGGCAACCTCGCCTTAACAACAACAACATCATACACACTTGTGTTTTCATTTTAAAAAGAGAGAGGAAATGCGGACTGTAGGAAGTGCTGTAAAATAATCATTACTATAGATTTACGTGTACTTCTGGAATACTTAAATGTACATATAAAAATGCAGCATGAGATTCCCTCTAGCTCTTGCTCAAAGATCACGTGTTAGGCCCTCACAGGTGCAGAATTTCTTACGCATTTCCATTACTTTGCACAGCACAAATGGTCGTGAACTCAAGCAGCAAGTCTTTCCCTCTACCCAAGCAAGCTACTTCTATATTGGTCATAAGAGTCTACACGTGTCCCCTAGTTAGTCAATCATATTGTGTCCCATTTGCCGCGTGAAAAATTCACTCTGTGTACACACAGAGCAATACGGGAAACGGAGATCTTACAGGCACTCTGGGAAACAGCCTGGTGGACAAGCAGAACTTCTGGAGACCTTGACAGGGTCCAAAGCAGCTGCAGGGACCAGAGTAGCCACTATCAGAGTGCTTCTGTGTGATCAGTTCTTTTTGGCTCTGTCCACTTCTCTTCTCCAGTATAGACGAGCTTCATTATGCTTTACCCTGCATATGTCTGTGGGTAAAACAGGCATCTGAATGTCCAACACATCCAGCAAACATTTTCAAACATTTTTGGTCACGGTCTAATAAATTTTCATCATAACCAAGTACACACAAACATGCAGATGGGGAGATGAATGTATATGCTGTAATATAGATATATAGATACACACACACATAATCATTCAAACTAAACTTTCACCCACTGGCATCCTTACTTTGTGTGATATATTCTGATATTTGCTTTTCTATTCTATTCTTTTATTTCTAAAAATGCTGGTTATAACCCACTCAATTTATTTCAAAACCCGTTGATGGGTCATAACTTTCATCTTAAAAACCATCCCTGGGACTTCCCTGGTGGTGCAGTGGTTAAGAATCCTCCTGCTGGGGCTTCCCTGGTGGCGCAGTGGTTGGGAGTCCGCCTGCCGACGCGGGAGACGCGGGTTCGTGCCCCGGTCCGGGAGGATCCCACATGCCGCGGAGCGACTGAGCCCGTGAGCCATGGCCGCTAGGCCTGCGTGTCCGGAGCCTGTGCTCCGCAACGGGAGAGGCCACAACAGTGAGAGGCCCGCATAAAGAATCCTCCTGCCAATGCAGGGGACACAGGTTCAAGCCCTGGTCTGGGAAGATCCCACATGCCACGGAGCAACTAAGCCCATGAGCCACAACTACTGAGCCCGCATGCCACAACTACTGAAGCCCACACACCTAGAGCCTGTGCTCCGCAAGAAGAGAAGCCACTGCAATGAGAAGCCCTCACACCACAACAAAGAGCAACCCCACTCACCACAATTAGAGAAAGCCCACGCACAGCAACGAAGACTCAACGCAGCCATAAATAAATAAATAAATAAATAAAATTTTTAAAAATACAACATCCTCTACAGTAAAGGTAGAGATCAAAGATATCAGAGTAAAGTTCTTGGAAGGTGGACAGATTCCAAATGCATGAATTAAGACTCTTCAGAGATAGGAGTTTCATTACACTGTGAATTCGATCAGAAATTGGAGCCTGTTTGTATTTTCATATAATAGGACATTACTAGTTCCACCTTAGGTGACCAGACAGACCTTTGGCTGTAATTTGTGATCAGGTTAATCTGAGGAGTAAATCTATCAGGAAGAGCAAAGTCCAGCAGCCCTGAGAGCTGCCTGGAAGCCCTGCCTCTCTAATTGTTGCTGTGATGGATCTGCACTTCCAAACAGTAATCATCCATCACATGAACCCACTTCTATTTTTCTGGCTCAACAGGGCTCACTGTGCTCTCTGAAGCCAAAAAGGGAGAAAATATTCCCTCCAACCTTTCTGCATGATGAATTCTTCCACCTCTACATAAAGCCCTGCTTACAGGCCTTGTCTTTTTGGCTTCTTGAATGTCCCAGCTATGACAAAAGAACTGGGGTGAAGAACAGTAATGCTGTGCTGCAGCCAACACATATTGCCTTACATTTTTCACCTCTTTCCTTATAAGAGCTCCCAGTGCTGAGGGGAAAAAAAGGATAAGAGGAAAGGAAAACCCACACAGTATCAATAAATTTACCCTTGAGATTAAGTCACTTTCTCAGATAGTGTTTTCACAATGTAAACGTTTTATGCATTTCTGCTTAGATTTTAAGATATTTGGGCAGAAATCAAATTTCCCTCCAGATTTTAATCAGCACCACCTCCTAACACACAAACGTGAGCGCGCACACACGCACACACACACGTGTGGAAAGTGATTTCTATGTCAGCGTTAATTTCCCATTTACCAGGAGCATGGAGCTGTTTTTTCAGAATATGATCAACTTAGAGGTGTTGGTGTATGATTTAATAATATTTTTGGTAACTGAAAGGAGGAAATAACCCATGAGTCATGAAAAACCTGAAAAGATTACTCTGATGTTTGTTTATCTTGAACTAAATTTGCAGGGAAATAAAATCACTCTGGCAGCTAAAACTGCACACTCACATTCTTTTGTATGAATTAATTATACTTAACTGCTCTGTAATGTCCTGATTAATTATTTCCTGTTCCAGTCGGTTGACTGCGCATTTTTGATACGAAACTTGCATCATGATGAGAATCTTGGACCTGTCTCTCATCTTGCTTGGGACTCCCATAGAGCTGATCTAAACAACTAGCTTCAAAAGAAGGTATCATCTTCATCAACGCCCTAGGAGGGCTGTGTCACAGCACAGACAGTGACAGTGCAACTGTATTTTGGGCCCGGGGCATGGAATCAACACTTATGCGTGGGCAACAAAGAGCTGGAGCTTTGAATGCAGCACTATTTTTGAGAAGCGTAAAACCCTTGCCCTGCACCAGCACTGGGTGACTTGTCTCCCACCAGCAGGCTCTCCGGAGTGATGGGGCTCTAGACAGGAGGGCAGATGTGATCAGGAAGGTCCTGGAGAAGCTGAGTGTTTCAGTTTCTTATCGCGGCTATGAGAAATTACTACAAACCTAGTGGTGTAATAGCACACAGACTTATTATCTAAGAGTTCTATATTTCAGAAATCCTAAAATCAAGATGTCAGCAGGGCTGTGTTTCTTCTACATGCTTTAGGGAGCAAGCCATTGCCTGGCCTTCTCCGGCTTCTAGAGGCTGCCACACGCCTTGGCTTGTGTCTACTTCATCCCTTCTAAGCCAACAGAGTAGTATCTTCCAATCTCTCTCTTTCTCTGACCTCTTGCTTCTGTCATTGCAGCTCTTTCTCCCACTTTCCTGCTTCCCTGTTTTTCTTGTAAGAACCCTTGTAACTATATTGGGTTCAGATGATCCACAACAATCTCCCCATCTCAAGATCCATAACCATGTCAGTCCCTTGGTATATATTCACAGGTTCCAGAGATGAGGATATGGGCATCTTTGGGGGGGCCATTATTCTGCCTTTTACACGAAGGATCCAGACTGAGAGAAAGCCAGTGTAGGCCGGGCCCAGGCTGCCCCAGTGGCAGGGCAGTGTCTAGCTAGGCCTGCACCAGGCACCAGGGAGAGGGTAGAGCAGAAGTCGGGAGGTGTGAGTTCTAATCTTGGCTTAAATTATCTCCCAAGGCCAATCTTGCTTTTTACCTGGGTTAAAGGTTGATTTGATTCAGCTTGCCCTAAAACCGTTCATGTAGCTATTACTACAATGACCCAAGGTACCAGATTAACTTGTACACATGGACTAAGAACAGCAGGAAAGTGACACTGAGGACCTGAACACTGGGACTGGACCGAATGACTAACATCAACAGCACGGTTGATTGTATAAAGGGCTGCAGGAAGCGGGTTAATCCCAAACTGCAGTTAGCATTCACACATTGAAAGGAAGACTGAGACTCGGGAAGGTTAACAAGCTTTGGAGCAGAGAGGCCAAAGAGGTCAGGATGGACCAGGCACTCACCTGTCCTCTTTCCCCCGACAAACCCACCGAGCCTGTCCCCGACAAGAGATGGACACATCAGACACAGAGCCCAAGGTCCTGAAGTCCGCAGGTCGTGTAACTAACTGCTTTTTCCTCTGATTCCAGGCTTGCCATGAAACCCTGCGGTAATTGGGCTTCCCAGGGGGCCTCCACGCAGGGAGAGGACGAACTGTCAATCTTGACAGATTTATTCTGCTTCTCTTAGAAAATGAACAAACCGGCATGCGGGCTTGCATATATTAATGCCTTGGGAATTTAGATAGCGTGAGTCAGCACCTGAAAGCTGTCAATCTCTGGTCTGCGTGACAAATGTATACTCTTAATTTCTCATGAAAATGAGCAAACAGCTCTGCTGGTTTATATTTATTAATGCCTCATGAGTTTCTTTAGGATGAGTCAGTATCGAAACACTGACCAGATCAGGGGTCCCTCCCCGCCCCCTGCTCCACCCACCCGACCATATGCCCTGACCCTCACTCTGGGCCACGTCCCTGCGCATCTCCATTCACACGGAGCACACCGTGCAAGGTGCCCTTGGAGCTGGACAGCCCTGCAGCGCTGCCCTGAGTCACTCCCCAGCATCCTTCAGGGCTTCACTTAAATGCTGCTTCTTTTAAAGCCTTCTGTAACCCCTCAGGGTTCTTCAGGCCTCCCTGTCCTATGTTCTAAGAATCCTGCACTTTCCTTTCTTGCACTCTTCACCCTTGTTCTGCATCTTTCTCACCACGAAGGGAACCAGGGGTGTTTTACTCACTCTTAGACGCCCAGTGCCTAGCACAGGTCCTGGCACAAAGTAGGTACTCAATAAATATTGAGTATGAAATATTGAGAAAATATTATTTATTGAAAAATAAATAAATGGATGATGTCCTGATGACCCCTCATGCCTCTTTTTGAATCACTAGAGAGTGGAAAATGGATGTTAACACACCAAAAGATTCAAGAGAAGATATTATAAATTAAGGGAAAAGTCACATTCAAGATAAGGCAGAGAATGCCTTTGTCGAGCTAACAGGAGGCTGTCTTCCCGGGAGCAATGGAGAGACAGCCCATTAGGACGGAATGTGACAGGACAATTCTGCCGCAGAGACAGGGCAGCAATGAGGCGTCTCTAACAAACAGCCAGACATTTCTATTTGAATGTCCTGACATTACCACAACTCAACGGGTCCCAGAGCAAGCTCGCAGTTAATCTCGATGACTTCCAAGTGTTCTTATTTCTGGATGTTTCCCAGAATCTTAACTTTGGAGTTAAGATTTCTCTCTCTTTAAAGTTCACACGTGGATAAAGCAACAACTTACATGGGTTTCTCATAATACTGCTGCCTGAATTCCAAGTCCCATCGTGTCCCCCACCTTGGTCAACTGCAAAAGCATCTTGAGCTGCCTTCCAGTTTCTGGTCTCTCACCTTTTCATACCCATACTGTGTCTCAAACACTTTTCCTCAAAACAAACAAACAAAAAAAATGCCACTTTTTTTTTTTGGACGCGCCAACACGGCACATGGGATCCTAGTTCCCCGACCAGGGATAGAACCTGTGACCCCTGCAGTGGAAGCTCGGAGTCTTAACCACTGGACCACCAGGGAAGTCCCAATACCACTTCCCTTTTCTGAAACTCCTCCAAAGGCTCTATGACTCCACACTGTCAGCAGACAGGTCTTGGCGGCCTCACACCTCTGCCCAGTTTTATCCAGCCTTATCTCCTGCTGCTTCATATGCCTGATCCGTGACCCTCTCCATTATTCCCAAGCCATTTCTCCTCCTCCTACAGAACAGGCAAATCCTACCCCTCTCCCTCTACATGCCCAGGGCCCTCCTGCCTCCTGTTCAGGCTGGACTGTCTCCCCTTCTCTTTCTCCCGTTTGACCCTGTCTATCATTCGCAGCCCAACTTAAGTCCCAAGGCTTTCATAAAACATCCCTTAATTATTTCACCCCACGTAAGGAGACTCACCAAAGCAGACGGAGTGTTGAAAGGACTTGGACTTCAGAGTGCAGCCCCACTTTGCAGCTCAGGAAATTGAGGCGGACAGAGCCTGACCCGGCTCCCTTTCTGAAGCCATCACTTTTCCTTCCAGTTCACCATGGCGCTTAATCATCAGCCCACCTGTGTTCTCACTGCTTCACGTCTTCCCGACCAGGCAGGCTGGCTCCAGGAAGACAACGGAATCTATTAGGCTTCTTCTGTCGCAGCCTCAACATCTCACTCCATGACGGGTTTAAAAGCTTCTCAATAAATACTCGTGTTGACAGAAACCCAGGGGAAGTGGGTCATGGGGGGTATAAGGAAATGAAAGGACGGGGGAAAGAATTTCACTGTGGGTATTTTCCAATCATTGCCATGTGACAAGGTGGCCTAACTCCAGTGACCCATCCTAACTTTCATCCATCAGGTAACCTGGTCTAACATGGCTCTCCTCCTACAAGCTGACCCTTCAGCCCCTGGAGGAGCTGACGGCTGGAGACTATTTGCTGAGGACACTCCTCACAGCCGGACAGTACAATGGGTTGAATAATGGCCCCGGAAAGAAAGGGTGTCCACCTCCTAAACCCATGGTTATGACCTTTTTTGGAAAAAAATGGCCTTTGCAGATGTAATTAAGTTAAGGATCATGAAATGGAATCATTCTAGATTATGCAGGTAGGCCCTAAATCCAATGACAAGTGGCCACATAAGGCACAGAAGAGCAGACAAGCCAGAGATGAGAAGGCCATGTGAAGACAGAAGCACAGATTTGAGTTAGGCAGACAAAAGCCTGGAGCCACCAGCAGCTGGAAAAGGCATGGACGGATTCCCCCTAGAGCCTTCAGAGGGAGAACCTTGATTTCGGACTTCTGGCCTGCAGAACTGTGAGAGAATACATTTCTATTGTTTTAAGCCAAACAGTTCCTGGGAATTTGTTTCAGCAGCCTTAGGACGCTAATACAGACAGCAAGTTCTTCCTTGAAGAAGGACCTGGGAAGCGCATCTGTCTCTTCCGCACTGTCCACAAAAACGTTTGTGGAGCAGTCAAGCATTAACAGGTCCGGGTAACTTGATAGGATGGATGTTGGGAGAGTATTCCCAGGGTGCAGGGTGCACCCAGAGGAGAAGCTCTTGTCCAGTCAGTGCTGGAATGGGGGTGGAGGCAAGAGGCAAACAGAAACAAGGTAAAGGAAGGTATTCAAGAAAGCCTTCTAGAAGGAGGAGACGGTGAAGTGAGCCTTGAAGAATGAGGAGTTAGCTGAGTGAGGAGCTCGAAAAGCTGTCACGCTGGTGGCAGAGCACAGCAGTCACTGTTAACAGAGAACCAAGTGTGCAGTAAGGAGGTCAGAAGTCTAGGTAGGGGTCAGGTCTCTGAGGGCTTTGCAGAGCATAGTAAGAAGTATGGACTTTTCTCTTAGAGGTGATTGGCAGCTGGGACTGTACCAGTGCATGTCTGAGAATGTGGGTGTACATTTCTTGGTTGTCACTGTAGGGGAGGAAAACTCTTCCCTTCTAGGTTCTGTGGCTGGCCTGATGATTAAATTGGTGTAAGACAGATTAACAGGAGGAGAAACAAATTTAATTGCATGTGTATGTACAGGAGCTCATAAAAATATGAGACTCAACGAAGTGACCAAAGCAGGCAGCTTTTATATCTTTTAGATAAAGAAACAATAAATTTGTGAAGAATTGATTAGACAAAGGGGTTTGGGTTTGGGGTAGTAAATTAGTAAAGAATTGACAAGTTTTGCTTATATAGCTGTCTCTGCCCTATATTTCCTATCTCTGGTGATAAAGATAACCTTCTTCCTCCTGATCCAGGGAGAGTACCTTTCACATGGGAGATTTATTTCCTGCTTTCAGGCAGACAAAAGAGGGTCAGAGTGTCTTTCCTACACTGGCTGTTTCCTAAGTAAATTTAATTCAATTAATCAATGCGCCAAAATGGCGTATTTTGTGGTGGTGTATTCTGCTCCCCCTGAAATGGAGCAGGACCCTGTGGGGCCCTCCCGGGTACAGATCCTCTCTGTGTCCCCCATCTCTTGGTTGTAAGAAATAGGCTTCATTCAGTCTCCTTGACCTTCCCTGAGTCCCAAAGGGCAGATGCAAACAGTTGCTTTTCAGAGAAGGGAGAGAATGCAGACACTAAGGAGGAACAATCAAGAAACAATAGTGCAGCCCTGGGATAGGGTCCTGGTTCCTCCTCAAGGGATATACATATATATAACAGAATATCTTTGAGTTCTTCTAAAGGAACTGAGACCCCACACACATACCCGGATGGAGGATGGTAACTCCAGGCTGAGCACAAGATTCCTGGAACACCACCCTGTTAGCTCACCACCAACCAATCAGAAGGAAGTCTGCACACAGTGGAAGATAATGAAGACTCTTTCCACCTCCCCAAATGATCCTCCCTTTCAAAACTCGTGGATGAGCAGAATCTTCAGAGTTGCTTTTTGGACACAAGTCCACCATCCCCCCAGGTTGCTGGCCTTCTGAATAAAGCACCTTTCCATTCCTACCAACACTTTTCACTCGAGTACTGGCTTTCAAGACTCAAGCAGCTGAACCTGAGTTCGGTAATACTCCTCGTCACAACGAGATTTTCTATTAGCATTTAGTAGCCTGCATACAGGGATGCTTAATGTCTTGAGTGTGAATGGATAGTCCAGCACAATGAAGACCTTTTTGTCCCTCCCATACTTGCAAAAGAGCCCCACCATCTTGAGAAAAACTGCTGGTGATAGTAGGATACCACTGAAGGGGTTTAAACAAGGAAGTGACAAAATTGGGCATTGCAGACGGATGGTTGTGGTGCAATGGGAGTGTAAGATTCAGAAAGACAGAAGTGAAGTCCTGAGAAAAATTAGGAGGCCACAGTTCAAGTACCATGAAGGTGTGAAAATGATGAAGACCTGAGCCAGCAGGGGAGGGAGGGATGGCAGGAGGAGAAAGAGTTGGGAAGGGGATTGGGAGGCAAATTCAGGAGACATTTAGGTAAGAAATTCAGGAGTTTGTATTTGAATAAGAGACTGCATCTCACATTTCTAGTACAGAGGTGTCATTCACAGATGTTAAGAATGGAAAAGGAGTTACCAGATCATAATTCAATTTGGGACTTGATATTGAGTTGCCTACGAGATAGCTAAGCAGAAATGCACATTAGGC
The DNA here is from genome assembly GCF_026419965.1 of Kogia breviceps. NCBI lineage: Eukaryota > Metazoa > Chordata > Mammalia > Artiodactyla > Physeteridae > Kogia > Kogia breviceps. Next base: position 95,655,757 of record NC_081314.1, read on the forward strand.
AATTGAAATCTACTAGCAGTCAAAGGGTGGTGTGAACGTTCTAATCTCTAAGGAGAGTATTTTCAAACAGACTAACAGAAGGTGTTTTCCATAAATGGACAATTTGAAGCCTGGAAAATTATTAGTCTCACCCTAAATGGATTGGGTGCTTATAATTTAGTGCCATTTCACAAGAATGTGGTTTCTTTAAATAAAGGGCAAAAGAAACTCTTGACCTTCAAATGAAGTGCTTTGTTTGCACTCAGATTAGTTTACAAAGGAAGATAACTGCTCAGGTGTTCAGGGTTCTGCCTCTTGGATAACAAGGAGCTAGATTGTTTTTGTGAAACAAACAGTCAGAAAAACACAAAGCATTAGAGTGTTTGGACATCTAAGTTGACTCTTGGCCTTTAAGAGAAGAATCTAGCCCAAAGAAGGTGGTTTCTCATTTTCAAAATAGTTTTCTTCATTGTGCTCCCTGGAGTACTTGAGATATTTCTCCTATCTTATGTTTGATTGTAAAAATAACTTCAGAATTTTGCTTCAGTTTAGTGGGGCTAAAATGTCCAGTACTGTTGATTTTCTTTAGCTATTTCCCATCCATGAGAGCTCCCAAAAGTTCTAAGAACTCGTTCTGACATCTCAGTTTGGTAACTTTACGTAAAACCCATGAAGGCAGTGATCAAATCTGCCTGGTTCACCACTGAATCCCCAATAACCAGCACACTACCATGCACATAGTAGGCATGAAACTGAGCAGGACCCTGTGGAACCCTCCAGGGTGCAAAAGTCTTTCTGTGTCCCCCACTTCTTGTTTCTAGGAAAAAGGCTTCAGTCTCCCAGACCACCCCTGAATTAAACAGTTACTAATTAGGGAAGTGAGGGAATGCTGAAACAAAGGAAAAGCAGTCAAGAAACAATAGGACAGCAAGAAAAACTCCTAGTTCCTCCTCAAGGGATAAACATAACAATCTGATACATATCTATGAGTTCTACAGGAACTAAGGCCCCTACCCGGGTGGAGGATGGTAACTTCAGGCTGAGCTCAATCACATAGACCCCAGACTGGTTGGAACCAGAAGGCAGATGGTTGAGATTCCTGGAATTCCACCCTGTTAACTCATCACTAACCTATCAGAAGAAAGTCACACACTCTGCAGCCCTCCCTCCAAATTTTGCATTTAAAAACTCTTCCCTGAAGATTATGAGGGAATATGGGTCCTTGAGGCACAAGCCACCCATTCTCCTTGCTTGGCCTTCACAATAAACCTTTCTCTCTCCAAACTCCTATGTTTTGGTTTGTTTGGCCTCTGTGCATTGGGCACTGGAACTTGAGTTTGACAACAGGCACCCAATAAGTAATTGATTTCTAAAAAACACTTTCATTCCAGTAAGTGAGAGAGATGGGTGTTAAACAGCTAACTACAGCAGTAAATCCTTAATTGCTTTTTGATGAAGTCTTCCAAGGGAAAGAACAGGTTGCTGTCAGAAGGGACAGCCTGTAGGATTTATCTATTCCGGAGAGAGGAAGGCTGAGGAAGAATCCTTTGAACTAGGATCTAAAGGCTAAAATGAGTACCTGTTAAGACAAGAAGCAGGAGGGACAGAGGCAGTGGATGGTGAAGCGCTATGATGCATGGTACAGATGAGTGATGTAAATAGGAGATTAAGAAAGAGAACGAGACCAGGCTCTGTCAGCCTCAATTTCCTGAGCTGTAAAGAGGAGATGCACTCTGAGGTCTAAACCCTTTCCCTATGTGGGTTTAAATAATCAAGAAAAGTTGCATGAAGGCCTTGGACTGAATCTGGGTTGTGAAGATTGATCAGGCTTAAAAAGGGGGATGAAGGGGGAGAGAAGGGAAGACACACTTATGTGGTGGAAACACTCTAAGCAAAATCACAGGAACAGGAAGGAGCATGGACTTCCTGGATAGAGAGGGATATGATTCCAAGAAAGGGAGGAGGATAAATTTATGAAAAAAGGAAGAGAAAGATATATAGTAGAAACTATTAGGCCAAATCATTTACTGAGGCAGGAATAAATGATCTCGTATAATCTCACAAAACTCTCTGAGATCAGGACTGTACTCTTATTGTCCTAATTTTACAACTGAGAACATTGAGGCACAGAGAAATAAAAGAACATATCCAAAGACATATGACAATTGAGTGATGGGACCAGGACTGTCACATGGGCAATCCCACTCCCCAGTGACCCCTGGGAGGACAGGGGCAGGGGCACAGATAACCTGTGCAGTGCATTTCTTATCACAGTCCCGAAAGGTGCCTCCTAGCATGACTTAGGTTTTTGTCTCGTTTCTCCCCAGTAAGTTTTTAAGCCCTGTGAGCACAAGAAGAAAGACTCTATCAAGGTTTTTATAATTTGTTATAGTTCTAGAGCCTGGACAAGAACTCAACCCTATATTTTTTGACTGGAGAGAAATCTATAATACACTTGTGCCTTCCCTACTAAGTGAAACAGAGCAGGACCCTGTGGGGCTCCTGGACACAGAGGCCTTTCTGTGCACTCCCACCCCACTTTAAGGTTCATAGGGAATAGGCTTCAGCCTCCATGATCTCCCCTGAGTTCTAAAGGTCAGGTTCAAACAACTGTTAATCAGGGAAGGGAGGGGATACAGAGACAAGGGAGGAGCAGTCAAGAAATAATAATGCAGCCTTGGGACAGGATCCTGGTTCCGCCTCAAGGGATACACATACATAACAATATCTTTGAGCCCTTCTGCAGAACTAAAACCCCCAACAAATGGATGATGTTAATTGCTTGATGAAGCATTCTTCATTCCAGAGAGAAGGTCACGGTTTGATAACCTCGAAAACCACAGAAGTTCATCAGGAGACCGCCTGAGGCCAGATTAAAGGAATGCAGGTCTTGCACAAACCTGATCCTTATAAGGATCCTGATCCTCATCGGCAACCCTGAGTTTGAACCATTGCTATAAAACTCCTCACCAAATCCCCCTGGGTTGGGGATACACAGTTTTGAGGGCATGAGCCTGCTATGTCCCTCTTTGCCTGGCAAAGCAATAAGACTGTTCTTTTCTATTTCACCCAAAACTCTGTCTTTGAGATGCAATTAGGCATGGGTGCACAGAGACCACATCAGAAAGACCCTCTTCTGTCCATGTGCACCTGCCAGCCTGGCCAGGAGTGGACACCTGAGTCAAGGTCAGCCTATGACCTTGAGATTAATTATTGATGGTGCTCTTCCCAATGAAAAATGATCTCTGCTAGAGATCTGTGTAGTATCCATTTCGACCTATCAGACTCTGTCTTGTGTAGGGTCTGAAAATGAGATATTCAGAGAAAATCATCAGTAAGCAGAAACTATAAATCAGAAAAAGCAGAGTAGAGTCAGTAAAAAGTCAAAGAAGGAGACATTGAACAGGGAGTAGCTGAGTCTCCTGGTAGAACATACTAGGAAAGAGAGGGTGTGGCTTCTGGCATGGCAGGCTTGGGGGTGTGTGTGTGACCTGTGCAGTCTCTCAGCCCCATGCTCAGAACACCCCCCTATGGGCTATCATCATCTTAAACTTCTTGATAACTTTAAAAAAAAAAAAAAAAAAGAGGGGCTCCACACTTTAGATTTGTACTAGGCCCTGCAAATCATGATAATGAAGGTGATTACAATGACAACAATGATTACTATTTTAAAAAAAAAAGAAAGAGAAACAGAGCTGGAGACTTCGGCAGACTTGAAATTGAGGGGTACTAGTATCGTAGCCTCCACCCCCTCTCAGTTCTCCAGACCCACCAATCATGTCTCGCTTAGGATTCCATCCACTGCCTCCAGGGTAGTCTGCTTAGAACACAAGCCAGCGCACACCACTCCATTTAAAACCCTCCAGTGGCTCCCAACGTCCTTAGGTCAATGTCACCTGCCATCATGAACTTGACACTCTCCAATTCACCTGTCCTTGTCTCAGAGACAAGTTAAGGACAAGCTTGGAGCAGTTCCATTGAAGCAACCTCTGTGAGAGACACCAAAATATAACCAGGCACCAAAGTGTTACCAGAGAAGTATCTCTGCTTAGGGATTACTGCATGTTTGGGGGAAGCTTAAGACCTTTGGGATTGGGGGCAGGGGAATCATGGCCCTCAAGAATGGTGGATGGGGAGAGGATGAGACCCCCAAAGGGTACACTGGAGGAAAAAGAGCTGATGGCTAGAGCGAGATCTGAGGTCGGTTGAGAGCCACAATATGAAGTAGGAAGATCCTAGCTACCATAGAACCTCTGCTTGGCTGAGTTGTCTGTGATGGCTGAGGTCAGAGCTAAATTAGGATGGTGAAATAAATGAGAACAGCTTCCTCTTCTACCCTTCTCCCAGGCAGCGCTCAGCCCCTCATGTAAGCAAATGTCAAGTAAATATTTAAAGAAAAAAGCTTTAAAGGGTGCCAAGTTCTTGGACTGCAAGACTGGACATGATTCAGCCCAGCTGTGCACACCCCTTGCTCCTCTTTCTCTGTCAGCCGGCACTCTCTCTCTTTCTCTCCATACCACCCTTTTCTCAATTCCTGGAAAAAGCTACCTCAGGGACTTCTCAGAGGCTGTTTTCTCTGCCTAGAAAGTGCTTTCCTTTGGCATTTGTGGTCCAATCAGCTGTGGGCACAATGGCAGTTTCAGATGGACAGAGAGGGTTATAGGGATGGCAGGTACAAGACAAAATAAACTTCTCTCCAATTCCAAAAGGAAGCCTCCAGAACCACAAAGAAGTATAAGAAATATGATGGAATCTGGGTTCTTGCTCTGAGGCATCTATATGGACCCCAAGCTTCTCAGTGATGGAGACTGTATCTCCTGGTTCTATCTCTGCCTTTCCGATCCCAGTGGCAGCTAAGCGCAAAGACTGAAGAATTAGATCCCAGTGTTGGACTCCTGGCCTCACCACTCGATGTTTATGTGTCCCTGGGCATGGTATTGTTTTGTTTTTGTTTCTTTTTCTTTTCTTTATTTTCTTTATTTTTTTAGGCTGCTCCACGTGACATGTGGAATAGTTTCCCAACCAGGGATTGAACCCGTACCCCCTGCATTGGGAGCGTGGAATCTTAACCACTGGACTGGCAGGTAAGTCTATCTTTTCTTTTATAAAAATTCATCTCTGTGCCTGGTTCCTCATCTGTAAGGTTAGGATAATAGTGGTACCATATTAACTTTAGATTCAATAGTATTAAATCAGGTAATTCATCACCCGGCACCATACTTGCATAAAACATTTCAGTTATTAACACAGTGTCTAACACCTGGTATTCTTTTGAACCACTCAACTCAATAAGTACTTCATAGCTGTTCCTTGCGTTGAGTTGAATGCTGTCCCAATAGGCTCCTATCACTGTATCCTCACCTCTCTGTAATCTCATTCCCTCCCTTGTCAGAACTATCTGAAGTCAAGATAAGAATGAAAGGAATAATCCAGCTTCTCCATTCTTAGATCCCATAAAATATTTTGAATTGCCAACAGAAGCAGAATGTTTTCTGATGGAATATTCTATTTTCCTGAAAGGCTCTAAAAATATTCATCCACTATACTTAGTAAAAGAAGTCCAGTTTGCAAAGCAGGTGAAAGATGTTATGAAGTTCTCTGTTGAGCAGACGAGTGTCAGTTCATGGGAATGTATTGTGTGCAGTTCACGAGGCCCCAGGGTCGTGTTGTTGGCATTCAAACGTTCCCAGGAATAGCACAGAGAGCAAAGTTGACATCTGTGAGAATGAGAGGGCCCCGGTGCTGCCTTTTTGTTCTTCCAGAAAGATCATAACATATTAATCAGAGCTACTCTTAATTCTTCCTCAGCTGTTGCCCCATCAGTCTGAACATACCACCCTTCAGTCCTCTAGATGGTCTATATGGTGATAATGGAGTGAATTTCAACAGGGTCCTCCCTCCCTCCCTCCCTCCCTCCCTCCCTCCCTCCCTCCCTCCCTCCCTTTCCCCCTCCCTTCCTCCCTCCCTTCCTCCCTCCCTTTCCCCTTTCCTTTATTTTTTTTATTTTTATTTTTTTCTGTACGCGGGCTTCTCACTGTTGTGGCCTCTCCATTGTGGAGCACAGGCTCCGGACGCGCAGGCTCAGTGGCCATGGCTCACGGGCCCAGCCGCTCAGCGGCATCTGGGATCTTCCCAGACCGGGGCACGAACCCGTATGCCCTGCATCGGCGGGCGGACTCTCAACCACTGCGCCACCAGGGAAGTCCTCCCCTTTCCTTTATTAATTCATTCTAGAATATGTAAGCCCATCCACCTAGAGCCAGGCTGTAAACCATATTGATCTGATACTTACCCTCATAAATCTTACAGTCTAGCAAGGAATGTAGACATTGAATGTTAGTAAACTAGAAGTAGCCGTGACAGTGAGAATATATTGGATCCAACCTGGTCTGGAAGCCAAGAGAAAGCCTCCTGGAAGAAATAATTGTCCTCTGAGATCTGAAAGATGACCAGCCAGGAGAAATAACTAGGAAGAGAGGGGTGTGGGGTTCAGTAGGGCGATGGGAGAGGGCCAGGAGACGCTGCTGAACTAGGGAGCATGAGGTCCCCGTGGCCTAAACTGTAGCTGCTCCGGGAACATTCACAGACCCTTACTTTTATGTGTCCGTACTGGGAAAGATTTTGCTTGCAGGTGAAATCAGAGGCTACCTCCTGGTATGATGTGAGGGGATGATATGCTGCTCTCTGGCTTGGAAAGGATCAGTGATCACCTCCAGCTTGCACACGTGTAGGTCTTGTCTCCAAGAAGTGGAGAAGGTTGTCCCAGACTCAATACTCCAAGAGGCCGAGCTGGAGTTGAAGACCAGGACTTGGTGTCTAAAATATGTGCCCATCCCACAACAGTAAGGTAACTCCCAGAGGCCTTTTTGGTCAATCTTGGCCCCCCCCCCAAAAAAAAAATACAGTCTTCACACTGATACCTGAAATTCCTCCACCAGGGAGGGGTTAATACATTAGAACAAGGTGTGGTTCTTTCCTCGTGGCCCTCTTTCACAAACAATCACTGAGCAAACTTTGCAATGTTGAAAAATGCTCATGATAAAGAAAAGGGGACCAGACACCTCTTAAAGTTTTGTCCTTACTATTTAAATCATGAATAATTCCATATCTTGAGTTCTTTTATACCTTAAACAAATATATAATAAAAATTTAAAAAAAATTTTTTTAAAGCAAATACTCCTTGGGAGAGGTAAGCTATTAAGTCAGTAACACGTATCTGGAAACTTTCATCCTAAGAAGAGAAATGAGGGCAGCACATAAATTATGGGCTCCCACCAAAGTTTGAGACACAGAGGCAGATGTTATGGTGCTAAATATAACTGTCATGTTCTTCAGGATTTTACCTTGTGCCAACTCTTCTAAGTTATTATAAAATAGTCTGCACTCCCCAAGCCTAGCTCACATTTCCACTGGACATTAGCTCCAAGTCTTCTCTCTGGGTGGAATGTCTTCTAACCTCTTGATATAGATTTCACCTTCTCCAGGAAACCTTTGCAGATCTCCTTAGTCAGAAATCATCTATGCCCCTTGTTTTTCCCATACCATGTAGTGATATCTCTACTATTAAGCCCTTATTGCATTTGTACTTATCCTAAAGTTAATTAGGCAGTCACCTGTTTCCCCTTCTAAGTTGGGAACTCAGACATCACAGCTCATTAATCTGTACATCTCCCACAGGGTCCAGTTAAATGCTGTGTACATAGTAGGGGCTTAATACATGTTTAAAGACTTGAAAGGAAAATACGTTCTTTCTAGCTTGAGTAAATCTTTAGCAGGAATTTCTCCATAATTGTCCTTAATGAAGAGTTCTTCAGCTTGAGCCATTTGCAGGATTGCTTTGGCCCGATGAATTTTCTTTGATAGAAAAAAAAAAAGTAACCTAAATGCTCTTTCCTGTGATAAGAGTATAATTTCAAGAGACAGATCTGCTCATAGGCAAACACTTTGAATTCTATGTGTACTATGTTCTGAGCCAATTAGAAGCAACTGGATTTATGAATTTTTTATTTTCCTGATTGATTTTCTATTTAGTTTCCCCTGAATAAGTACTTAAAAATCTTTCCATAACATTCACCCTTTTCATTGATTTCTAGCCTAGAGAACTCACCTTTCAGCAGTCATACAGGCCCTTGGCATTTCTTTTTTTTTTTTTTTTTTTTTTTGCATTCCACTTCTCTTAAAGTAGTTTATTGAAATCCTCTCCAGATAAAAACCTTGAAATCATTAAGCAGATCCCTGTTCAGAGCCACATTAATTCTTATATTTTTCTCCTTAAAGTAGATGACTAGTGGACAGCTCAGAATAGCAATGAGGTATGGTATTTATCTCTAATACCTCTTCCATGATGAATAACTAATTTATTCAAAATACCATTACTCAGAACATTTCAATCACGGTAGAATGAGGTCTCTTATTTGGGTCCTGGTTAGTTTAGCAATGGCCTCCTTCCCCGGGGACACTGAGAACTGCTAAGGCCAGCTGGTGATGGGACCTGAATGTGAACACTGCACCCTGGGAATGCAGGCAAGAGCTTCTTAATTTCTGGCTCAAAATAGCCTGTGAGGTCTGTGCCCACCTCCATTTTCTCCAGGGATTTCAGCCCTTGTCCCAAGGATCCTCTCCCTGCCCTAAACACTGTCACAGCTGTCCTGATGGCTTTGGTATCTACACGGAATTGGACTTCGTCAGCACTCAGAGCTATTTAAGTAGGAAGCGCTCAGTCTCTAGGAAACCCCTCCTGGACCACTACCTTGAAGCTCCAAGAAGCCGTGTTCTTAAACCTCATCACAGTGTTCCCCCATTGCTTCCTAACTCATAGAGGAAGAGCTGTGGGTCCTAGTGCTGGCTGGGCCCTTGGAGAGCACTGTGCTCAGGGATTTTAGCCCAGGAATCCTTTCCTCAAATGAAATCAGACATGGATGCCCCATGAGAAAGAACAAGAGGAACAGAGCTACTCAGACTGAAACAGGTGTACAGACCCCAACCACTCATCATGTCTTGTGCCATGGTTTTAGAGATCATAGAATGGACGTCTAAACACACGGCATTTTGAATAAATTAGGTTGGCAGCCCCAGGCTTTTATTCTTATCTGTGACACAGAGCCTCAGCCCCCCAGCAAACTCCCCCTTCACAGGCACCTCCTCCCTGAATATTCTTGGAAGGTTCCAGAGAGTTTCTCTGAGTTGCTCATGAATGAAATCATTCAGCTCCCCACGTGGGTCTGCTGTGCTGTCTCCACTCTGTTCCCCTCTCTCCCTGCCCTTGCTGCCCTCCTGGGCTCCAGGCAGGATACTCCTAAATCCCATAGCCACTGCTGCTGCCTTTGCTGGGTGCTACGGCCACCCTCTGCAGGCACCACTCAGCTAGTGCAGTGGACGTGGGGAGACCCCGAGGTGGACCGGCCTCCTTGATGCATCTCTTCTGCTAAAAGGGTACCAATGCAAGCTCACTTCTTAGAGAATCATTCATGAAAATAGCCTTCTCATGTTTGCTCACAGACTTCTTTCTCCAGGACCTGAATATCGAGTCAGTAAAAGGCTGGTATGAAGACCCATCTGTGTTACTGAGAACTAAAGCTTTGGTCTTGGGTCTGGTGAATTGGCTGGGTTCTGCCCTCTATGACGAGTTCCCATCTGCAGGCTCTTCAATTTCTCAGTCAAATCACTTCTTCCGGCAGTCCACTGGGTGTGTAGACTCCCAGCGGTGGCTAAGGCTTAGACATAAGCAGGGCCATCTCTTCTGGCCCCATGTCTGGACTCCTCTCTAGTCACCTTTGCCTTTAAACACACAGTAGAAAAAAAGTTGTAAGTAACTCAATTTAAACGGATTGATTTTTACCAAAATGAGAGATCAGGGTATTTTGAGAGAAGACGAATTTCTCTACAGGTAAAAATTTGAAAATTTTTTTCATGGTTATGCATCAATGAGAACATTTAAAATTTTGATCAAGCAAACGAATAATCCTGCAGGATCTGAAGACAGCACAAGGATAAAGCTAGTCACTAGGAAATGTGGGGAGAAACCACACACACACACACACACACACACACACACACACACATGCACACACGCTTCCCTAAACAAGAGAGAAAAGGAGGGACCTTTCTTATTCCCACTTGCTCACTTTAGGATTGCTTTAAGGCTTTGCAACATATGAAATAATAAGAAATATATATATTGTTTTCCCCTGTCCCCCACCCCAGTTCCTGACACAGAGCTCCTGAAACTCTTATAAATGCTTAAGTTTAAGAGCATTAGGAGTATCTTTTGTTCTAGTAAGGAGACTGGGAGGGCTCCCAGATGGACACTGGTCACCAGAAAGACGCAGCCGTGATGAGAGGCTTGGAATCTTCAGCCCCACCCCCCAATCTCCAGAGAGGGGAGAGGAGCTGGAAATGGAGTTAATAACTGATTATGCCGACACGATGAAGCCTCCAAGAAAGCCCCAAAATGTGGGGTTCAGGGAGCTTCTAGGCTGGTGAACACATCCACATACCAGGAGGGTTATGCACCCAACTCCATGGGGACAGAAGGTGCTGTGCTCTGCACTCTCCCACGTATCTTGTCCTATGTATCTCTTCATCTGGCTGTTCATCCATATCCTTTAGTAAACTGAAAAGCATAGTAAATGTTTCCCTGAGTTCTGTGAGCTATTTGTGAAAATATTGAATCCAAGGGGGAGGAGGTCATGGGAACCTTCAGTTTGTAGCCAAGCTGGACAGAAGTTGTGGGTAACCTGGAGACCTACTACTTGTGATCTGACTCTGAAGTTGGGGCTGGAGAGTAGTCTTATGGAACCGGGCTCTTAGCCAGGGGGACCTGATGCTATCTCCAGGTAGACAGTGTCAGAATTGAGTTAAATTGTAGGACACCCAGCTGGCATCGCAGAATTGCTTGGTGTGGGGAAAACCCACACATCTGGTGTCAGAAGTGTTGTGAGTGTGGTAGTAGTGTGAGGGTAAAGGAGAAACACAGGAGGAGGACCGGAGGTATTTTCAACCCACGGTTCAAAATGCGGTCCACAGACCAGCATCACCCGGGAGCTTATTAAAAATGCAGAGTCTCAGCCCTCACTCCGAGGCTGCTGAACCAGAATCTGCATCTTAGCACTGCCGGAGATGCATAACACTTGAAAGCTGTGAGGCACTGTTCTACATACTAACAACCACTTACACACACGACAAATACGTCTCAGATCCTTCCAGACCTCACATGTGGCTGCTGTACAGGAAGAAAGAAGTCTTGGGGAACTCAAAGAGGACTAAAGAGAAAAGTGTTTAAGAGGAATACTGGGAATGTTTGAGGGGGGAAAAAAAATACTTCATACTTCTGTGTTTTGCCAGAGATTGGCTCTGGGCACCAGCCTTTATAGTTGAAGCCAAGAGAAACATCATCCAAGTGTATAATTTCAAATAGGAACTGCGGGGTTTTCTCCAACTCCAGGGCTAGGCTGAGATCAGCAGCAGCCCGGGACCCCAGCTTTCCCATTCCTGACAGATTTCAGTCCCAGAAGAATTGCTTAAGAAATAGATAACTGGCTTGGCAAGAATAAGACATATTCACTGTTGCTTTCCCCTTGAATGGAATCAGTGAATGCTCTGCCTCAAGATTAATTTCCAACCCCTGACAGCAATGTTCAAGACATGAAGGTGGGGAGAGAAAATCCTCACTTTACTAGGTAACAGTGATACGGCGCAAGCTTCTTTCTGTTTAAAGCTCCTCATGCTAGGGCAATTGGAGAGCTGCAGAATAGGAGGTAAGTGCGTGGCTTCCAAAACGATGATTTCATATTTGCAGAGGATGATTGAAGGTCAGCAGAACGTCTGAAAGTGATACACATCTTTCTTCTGGGCACTTCCATTCCTAGACGTGTTGCCCTGCTGATGAATTTCTCCCTGGGAAAGCACCAGATAACAGCACTGTAAGAAGTTGGGTGATACCTGCCCAGGTGGGTCTTGGCTGCAGCTGTCTGGCTCACACGGTCCCATCAGAGAGAGAAGTGCAGCCAAGCACATACCCTGTGATCACACCCTGCTCTGGATATGTACCACTGCCCTGGATGCTTTTCTTTTCCACTCAGAGAATCAGTTTTGGTGACCCAGGAAATCCAGGGCTTGCAGCCAGACGCAGTGCTGTGGACACAGGGCCTCTGCTTGGCCAAACTACCGTGTGTGACAACAGAGAATTAGAAGTGGATTCGGGGCAATGCGTCACTTGCCATTCTCAGAGCTCTGGAGACAGGCTGTTATTAATCAAGCCGGCCACATCCATCAGGCGCTTCCCATTTGGCCACGGCTCATAGTCACAGAGGCACAGCCAGGGTCTCCTGATAAATCAAATCCAACAGTTCTATGATAAGGATGACACAGGTGAATGGGGGACAAAAGTGTACAGTCTTAGCCATGTGTCCACAAAATTAAAAAAGTGGAGGAAAGAAATGTCTGCTTACTGCCAACCAAGTGCCAGAGACTTTCTTTCTTTCTTCCCTTCTTCCCTCCTTTCTTCCTTCCTTCCTTCCTCTCTCTCTCATCTCTTTCTCTCCCTCTCTCTCTCTCTATGTATAAATAATCTTACTAAACCTCCACCACAGCCCTGTGTGGAAGGAAGTCAGTATTATCGCTGTGCTAGCTGAGGAGACTGAAGCTCTGAGTAAGAAATGTACCCAAAGTCACACGGTTTGTAGCAGTGAAGCTAGTACAGAAATTCAGGCCTAGCATAGTGACAGAAATAATTGGAATAGAGAGGAAGATAAATAGTAAGGAACTGAGTCAGGGACATAGAGAAGATGAAAAGAGAAAGAAGAAAAAAGATAGGGAAATAAGAATAAGAGGAAAAGGCCAGGAGCAAAAAGCAAACCACCTTCACAGCCAAGTTCCTGCACTGGGCTCCCAGCTTTGCCACATGCAGGCTGGTGACTTGGGACAAGTCCTATCCCCACAAACTCTTCATCTGTGCAATGAGGTCAGGGCCAGGCAGCCAGCTGTGTCACTGATTTGTTTTCAGGATCAAATAAGACTCTGCGGGAAGTTCTGCATACCTGGATGTTTCATATGAATAGAAGCTCTTCAGGTGGCATTTAGAGGATGGATGAGGCTCGGAAGGCCAGGCCCCCAGGACAAAGGGAATAGGAACATCCACCAATGGAGAACTGAGCTGTGAGGGACACCCACCTCAGATGTGGAGTCAACTTGGATGACAACATGCAGGTCTTGCTCTGCCCCGAATCAACACCAGCGGTGGAAGGTGAGTCTGCTGACCCGGGCATCTGCCCCAGGTGGAGATAGCCTCTCACGTTCCCACTGAGCTCTCAGACAGTGGAAACCCCTTCTCCCCTGTCTGCGTGGGAATCAAAGGTAATTACGCCCTTTCTTCCTGGGCCAGGAGCATGTCACTGAGTTGTCGTCATTAATGGCAGCCTGGGAAGACAGTGAGAAGTGAAAATGTGGTGAATTGGGGGCATGGGCGGAGGATGGGGGGAGATCTGGGAGGAAGGAAACAGGAAGTTTGAATGCCATTCCCATGCAGAGGATTCACATGACTCGATTCAGAAATCGAGGCGGTGGTACTGAAGAGGCTTTTTTGGGAAATAAGATCCAGAAAGAAGAAACCAGAGGGCAAGAAGTTAGTTGGAAAACCTTCTCTTGCTTTTTTGGTTGAGAGCAGAAGACCAGAAAAGAGAAAGGCTAATTTGGGCAGTTTCTTTGAGGTGAGGCCCGCAAAGGAGGAGGCCAGGGAGCTCCTGGGAGTGCTACCTGGCCTGTCTACTAACGGTGCTCAACTAAACATGACGACAAGGCTGTATCTGTGAGTATCCGCCTGTTTGATATGTGCCTCGAGGTTTCTGACTTTTTTCTGTAGCACTGCCAGAAAGGTACTAGAGGAAGTTATTGCAGAATGAAGGAGACAAGGCCCGGATCCCAGGATGTGCTCCTGAGAGGTGGAAACAGAAAGCTCCTCTTTGCATTGTCCCTACTCGCCTGGAGGCGGGTGAAGTGGGCTGAATGGTGCCCCCAAAGATATGACCACATCCGAATCCATGCAACCTGTCAGTATCACCTTATGCAGGAAATGGTCCTTGTGGAGAGGGTTAAGTTAAGGGTCTTGAGATGAGGAGATCATCCTGGATTATCCGGGTGGGCCGTAAATGCCATCACAAGTCTCCTTAAGAGAATGAGGCGGAGGGAGAGTAAATGGAGGCACAGAAGAGAGGTCAGTGTGAAGACAGGGGTAGAGGTTAGAGTCACGTGGCCTTATGAGAAGGAAGGTCTGGAGCCACCAAAACCTGTAGGAGGTGAGGATGGATTCACCCCTAGGGCCTCTGGAGGGAGCTCAGCCCTGCTGACGCCTCGATTTCAGACTTCTGGCCTGCAGACCTGTGAGAGAATACACTTCCATTGTTTTAAGTCACCAAGTTTGTGGCCATTTATTACAGCAACCATTGGAAACTAATGCAGGCTTTAATGGGAAAAATTACACAGCGGCAGAAATACCTCCTAGTCTTCTGACTTCCCTCTTCAGGGAAAGTCCAAGACTGGGTCCATTTGCCAGAACAAAACAGCCGTGGAACCATATGCTAACACATATATATAGAATCTTAAAAAAAAAGAAAAAAAAATGGTCATGAAGAAGCTAGGGGCAGGACAGGAATAAAGACGCAGACGTACTAGAACATGGACTTGAGGACATGGGGAGGGGGACGGGTAAGCTGGGACAAAGTGAGAGAGTGGCATGGACATATATACACTACCAAATATAGGGTGGATAGCTAGTGGGAAGCAGCCGCATAGCACAAGGGAGATCAGCTCGGTGCTTTGTGACCACCTAGAGGGGTGGGATAGGGAGGGTGGGAGGGAGATGCAAGAGGGAGGAGATATGGGGATATATGTATACATATAGCTGATTCACTTTGCTATAAAGCAGAAACTAACACACCACTGGAAAGCAATTATACTCTAATAAAGATGTTAAAAAAAATTTTTTTTAAACACAGAAAACAGCCGTGGAATTGACCAGCACCCACTCTGTGCAGACCACCGTGCAGAGCTTCAGAGGGAGGGCAACCATACAGCCATGCTCACCACAGGGGTGTTGGCTGAGAACAGGGCCCAGGGGCCAGAGGTGAATGCCACCCTTCTGTGGATGAGGGATGAAACATAAAACCAGACATGTATTTCCAGGATCTCATCAAACCCCCAGCAAGCCTGTGAGTTGGAAATGGAAGCTTGGAGTTCAGCCCAAGAGAAAAGTCACTCAGACCTGGGTTTGAAACCCAGCTCCCCACCCCCACCCCCATTCAGTGACCATGTGACCTGTCCCCCTGACTCTAATTTTTTTATCTGTAAAACAGAACTTATGACACCTACCTACAGGCTTGTTGGTGTGAGGTTTAAAGCCCTTCACAGAGCCCTCTGCTTCCTGAACAGCCTGGTAAATGGTTCTTGCTATTATCGTTCATGATCCCAGAGCTGCAAGACAGGCCTGTCTGACATGCGAGCCCGAGGATATCTCATCCTGCAGAGGTCAGCCTGTCTATGAGGAGGTGCTCATTTCAACTCCCCCCATAATATCGGTCTGTGTGACGTGCTGCCTGCTATGCTCAGCACCTACCTCTCTGTGCTCCCCAAACCACAAGGGCTAGAAGCCTGAAAACTATATTTCTTAGACCCTTCTGCCAGCAGAGTTCCAATTTAGATGCTGCCCTGGGGAGGCTTTTGCATGAGAGCAGGAGGTAGAGAGAGAGATTCTTTTTCTGTCTCCAGCCTGGGAGGCAGCTGTCGGTCTAATATCTCCTGCAGGGCAGCGGCTGGTTCCTGCTGGCTTCAGAAGTGCAGCAGGACTGTGAATCCCGAGGGCTCAGAGGCAAGTAGGTTCCTACAGGGCTACAGGGACTGACTGCAGTGCAGGATCTTTGGGTAGCACCACTTTCCCACCCCCAGTTTTGCTCCTTTCCTCCCGACAACTTGGAAACGTCACACCCTGTATTAAATCTCTCTCTGTTTGAAATACCTACAGTCACTTTCCTTTTCCTGACTGAATCCCTAACCAATACATCAGTCCTCTGCAGAGGCACAGGGGCCAAGGCATAGAGATTTTCAGGGGGCCCAGAAGGCCATCTTCACCAGGAAATACAACCTTATATTTTCCATTAGAGATAATCCTTAAAATGAAAATATACTCGGGAAAGCTATAATATTGGCTCAAACACCTACAGGGTATCATTGATTATATCAGAGTCTGTCTTTAGAGAAAGTTTTGTAAATGGGCAAGAGTGCAAAATGCAGTAGGGCAGAGAGAGGAAGCTGGGATGAAAGATGTGGAAACGAGAGAGAATCCCTCAAAGTGAGGAAAAAGTATCAGTGGAGAAAAATACAGGTTTGCCCAGGCAGCAACTTATAGCTTGATTTTTTTTTTTCATTTTTAAAGTTGTGGTAAAATATACATAACACAGATTTACCATTTTAATTATTTTCAGGTGTACAGTTGAGTGACACAAAGTACATTCACATTGTTATACAGCCACCACCACCATCTACCTCCAGAACCTTTACATCTTTCCAAACTGAAACTCCATATCATTTCACAATAACTCTCCATTCCTCCTACCCCAGCCCCTAGCTACCATCATTTTACCTTCTGTGTCTATGAATTTGACTCCTCTAAGTACCTTAGGTAAGGGGAATCACACAATATTTGTTCTTTTGTGTCTGGCGTATGCCACTTATCATAGTGTCTTCAAGTTTCATCCATGTTGTAGCACGTGTGTCAGAATGCTGTACCTTTTTAAGGCTGACTAATATTCCATTGTATGTAAATATGTACCACATTTTGTTTATTTCTCTGTCAATGGACACTTGGGTTGCTGCTACCTTGTGGCTATTGCAAATAATGCTGCTATGAACATTGGTGTACAAATATCTGTTCAACCCCTGCTTTCAACTCTTTTGGGTAGAAAAATTCTACCTAGAAGTAGAATTGTTGGATGACATAGTGATTCTAGATTTAATTTTTTGACGAACCACCATATTGTTTTCTACAGTGCCTATTACATTTTACATTTCCACCAGCAATGCACAAAGTTTCCAGTTTCTCTACATCCTCTCTGATACCTGTTATTTACTTTTTTTTTCAGTAATAGCCATCCTGTTGGGTGTGAAGTGGCATCTCATTTTGAATTGCATTTCCCTAATGATTAGTGATGAACATCTGTTCGTTTGCTTATTAGACATTTGTGTATCTTCTTTGGAGAATGGAACTTGACTTTTTACAGGAATTTAAAAAAGGATAAAGAGACTTAAGTCTGTAGGAAGAAAAAAGATGTGACCCCTACCTCTCCTCAGATGAGCTTCAGAGACTATGAAAAAAATTTTTTTTAATTTTTTTGTGGGAATGTAAATTGATACAGCCACTATGGAGAACAGTTTGGAGGTTCCTTAAAAAACTAAAAATAGAATTACCATATGACCCAGCAATCCCACTACTGAGCATATACCCAGAGAATACCACAATGCAAAAAGACACGTGCACCCCAATGTTCACAATAGCCAGGTCACGGAAACAGCCTAAATGCCCATAGACAGATGAATGGATAAAGAAGATGTGGTACATATATACAATGGAATATTACTCAGCCATAAAAAGGAATGAAATTGGGTCATTTGTAGAGATGAGGATGGATCTAGAGACTATCATACAGAGTGAAGTAAGTCAGAAAGAGAAAAACAAATATCATATATTAATGCATATAAGTGGAATCTAGAAAAATGGTACAGATGAACTGCTTTGCAGGGCAGAAATAGAGCCACAGAAGTAGAGAACAAACATATGGACACGAAGGGGGGAAAGCGGTGGTGGTGGGATGAATTGGGAGATTGGGATTGACATGTATACACTAATATGTATAAAATGGATGACTAATAAGAACCTGCTGTATAAAAAAATAAATAAAATAAAAATTTTTAAAAATGTGTCAGATCACATTCCTTATGTGTATTGGGTGCAAATGCATGCAGAATGAGACTTTTCTGCCTAGTCAAACAAAATTAATCAGAAAGCAGATTCCCGTATAAATTCAAACAAGTTGTGAAATAAAATGTATTAAAGCATGTCAATGTCTATTGAAGGATGCTATTGTCTATTGAAGGAAGTAAAACTCCCTTTGTTATTCAAATTACGATTTATATGTGTCTGGGCTTCAGGAGATGGGAAGCTGCATTTTAGGTTCATGGGGTAGGGAGGAGGGGCAAATTTGAAGGGAACAGCAACTCAGTGAAAAGAATAAAAAGAACTGCTTCCTGGCTTCTCTCTTTCACACCACACTTGAGGCCCACACAAGTGATACTCAGAACTGTGCAGGAGAAAAAGTTCTCTGCAGGCAGAGAGAGGAAGATTTCCTGCTCACATTTGCTAAGGGTATTTGAAACGAGTGTGTGGGAGGGAGTCTGTCTTCAAACTTAGACACAAGAGAGATCTTATTTGCTTTCATAATTCCTTTTCCCCTCCCTCCTCATATTTTTACTCTAAAGTGTGTGCAAATTTTTCAAGCATCTAGGACCTGATTCACCATCACTTTCTATAGCTTTAAGCATTGTACCATTCACAAACGAATAGCAATGAAGTTAATTAATGCCCAAATTAATTGAAATCTATATTGCATCAGATTTCTATCTCAACGTTTTTGACAAAAAAAAAAAAAAAAATCGCACCAATGCTAAAGGCTAATGAGTGGCTGATACATAGCAAGATTCTCAGTACGTGTGAATGAATGAACATTTGAAAACCTGAACCCCCATCACTTCTTCCCTGAATTGTTATATAATTGCTTCCTAATCGCTCTCTCTTCTTGCATTCCGCCTCGTTGCCATCCACCAGATGATGTAACTGGGAGTCACTTTTAACTCTCCCTTTCTCACTCTCCACTAGCTGTCCACAATCAGGGACTGTTGTATTACCTTCTAACTAAATCTGCACCATTTCTGCTCTTCTCCAAGCTCCCTGACACAATTTAGTTGGGACCCTAATCAACTATCACCTGGGTATTTTAATAGTCTTCTAACTGTCCTCTTTTCCAAGAAAACTCTCTACATTCTATTACTTCCAGTAGAATTCCAACACAATGATCTTCCTTTCCAAATTGAATGACATCAGGAATACCATTTCTAGATGCTTACATTGCAGAAACTGGAAGCCTATGTAACAAAAACAATAGGCACGAATACATGAAGAATATGTGTACAATGATGTTCATTGCATCATAGTTTGTAATACCAAAAATTGAAAACAAACCAAGTATCAATCTATACAGGAACGCTTAAAGAAATTGTTTGTCTATAAATGGAAGACCGTGTAACTGTGACAAAAGAGTAAGTAGACCTACATGAATCGGCATGGAAAGATGTTCACGATAGTATTATCTTCAAAAGAAAAGTCGCATACAGGAAGCAGCAGAATATATAGAAACAGAGCATTTTGTACAAAATGTATATATGCATTGTGTAGGAAAGTTATCTTAGCAGGCCCAACTGTAATCCTTTGACAGTCCTTCTTACAAGGTTGGCTGTCGGTGGGCATATAGGAACTTGGACTTCAAGAGAGTTCACACTATTCCCAACAGAAAAGAGGGGTCACTATGCCTAAACTCTTTGCTCAAACAAAGTGGTTTGTGCTCTAAGCGCTTGCTTTCCTTCTGGGAGTCTGAAATTTTAGGATGTACTAGTTAAAGGCTGCCTATGTGACCAGCCTCCGTTAAAAACCCTGGACGATGCATCTCTAAAGAGCTCCCCTGGTGGACAACATTTCACAACTCATTTCTGGGGAATTAAACAGGGCCTTTGTGACTGCACCAGGAGAGGATCCCGGGAAGCTTGTGCCTGGTTTCTCTCTGACTTTGTACCATGAACCTTCTGCCTTTGTTGATCTTGCTTTACAGCTTTCCACCGTAATAAATCTTAGCCATGAGTACGACTATCTTCTGAGTCCTGTGAGTTCTCCTAACAAATCATAGAAGTTGGGGGGGGGGGGTCTTGGTGTTCCCCCAACTCATGAATACATAGCTTTATTTACATATACACAGGAAAAAGTGTGGAATCACTGAGAATTTTTAATTCTTGGTAGTGGGTTGAAATAGTCATTTTATCTCTGACTATAGAATATTTTCAAAGCTATGGGAATACAGCTGAGTTTTAATGTTGCACGTCTTCAGTGACTTACTATGTTGTAATGACTGCTTACCTGTACACCCTCACATAATGATGAGTCCCCTGGGGGAGGGGTCCTGTCTCATTTTCTCAAACATCTACGATGATTAATATAGACCTGGGACATGGTAGGTGACAGAAATGATGATGTTAATTGAATTTGAAAGAAAACTAAGCAGAAGGACATAGAGATGATTTAGAAATAAACTGAAAGGTAATATTTACATGCCGGATATCCTTTTCTTTCATAGATTTTCAGTACCTTTGACTTCCCAGCTTACTTCAAGCCTCCCTCATTTTTACCCTTCTTTGGAAGAGATAGGGAAAAGCCAAAAATATAGAACAACAACAACAAAAAGAGGTGAGAGAGTTAGATGGGGTTAGAAAAATAACTACTATGTGAAAATCCTCTCTTCAGCTCAGCCAGAGGCAAGCAGGTGGTCCTTTCATTTAACATAGTTTATCCTCAAGAGGACAGTATGTGTTCTTTCTCAAAGAAATCTCTGTTGGCAGCTATATCAAAGGACATCGGATATATAGTAGGAAGGGTATAAAACAAATGCAGAAGCCTTTTAAATTTTCTTTCTTTTTAATGTGCAGCTTTGTAAGACTGATTAAATACCTGAATAACTACAGGGTACCACTATGTGAAGAAAAGCTAAATCAAGTGTTTATTCACTGCTTTAGGCTATACTAATATAGAAAGGTTGAGTTTTTTCATTTCACCTGATACATAAAAGTAAACCATCATAAATTCAAATTTTGGCACCAAATTCTGAAGACTTGTCAGAGTACAGATTTTGAGGGGATATAAGTAGTTAAAGAAACATATACAAATACTCAACTACTAAGTAAAAAGTGGGTTTGGTCCAAGACACTTTGTTTTGAGTTTTAAACTCTGACTTAACTTGGAGTCTATAATTCAAGCTGGCACTGAGTCAGTGTTTTCTAAATTTCTTCTTGTTTAATCATAGATGTACCATGTATTATATAGACAGCCACAAACTGAGATGACACAGAAATGCATACTTTACATATGTGTATGAATTTTTTTATCTCCATATAACAGCCAACCTTCAAAATATTCCCACTTGAAATGAATGTATTCGAGCAGTCAGGCTAGCCCTACCCAGGTTCTGAGACTAATTTAGAAGCATCCAAAACCATAATTTAAAAACCATTAAATTCCTCTCTGAGCTACTGCTACCAGGGGCTTCCAGACATAGCCTTGAATAAGTTTTTATCCTGGTGAAAGATCAGAACCTTGTTTTACATGCTGAAGCTTTGTGGAAAGGTGAATCCATCTATTCTGGTTACAGAAAGTCAGAGTTCGCTTGACATTTTCATTACTAATAGTCATTTTTCAAAGTAAATTCACACTTCGGTTGGGTCTCAGTGGTCATAAATGGTGTCAGAACTTGCCCAGGGTTCATCTAGATATTCCCTTGGGATAGACTTATTAGTGAGTGGACAGATTTCTTCCATAGGCCATAATATATAGCCCACATGTGGCCAAATACAAAATTGTGTGTGTGTGTGTGTGTGTGTGTGTGTGTGAGTGTATGTGTGTGTGTGTATTACCATGTCATATCTCAATGAACAGATAGCTTCTTTTTCTTAAAAAAGGGCGGGGGGGGGGGAGTTGCCTGTGCAGATTTGGTCCAATTTCCCCCTTTTACATATAGGTTTAACTGATTAATGAGAAACAAAAGCCTAAAGTCAATTACCTGGATTTAGAATTCAATGCAATGCAAAGCAATTGAACAATTAACTATTTGAGAAAAGCCCAAAGGCAGTGAGCCAGGCTTGTATTTGGAAGAAGAGTGTTCCAGGCAAAGGAAGTAACAAGCACAAAGGCCCTGTGGCTGGAGTGGAATAAGTCACAGGAGAGGAGCGGACGAGTTGTTCAGAGAAATCCCAGGTCACCCACCGGATCTCATAGGGCCTTGCAGCCACTTTAAAGACTGGCTTGCCTCCAGGGAAGGTTGTGTAGTCACAGAACCAGCCCCAAACTGGCCTCATCCTGTTTCTAACAAGACACTGAGTTGTTTTTCAGAGACAACTGATCAAAACCACAAGTCCTGCCTGTGAAACATGCGCAGAGGAGAAAATTTTGACGTCCACATCCGGAACCAAAGTCTCTCCCCTCCACAGAACCAAAGGACTGGGACATGACTAGAACCTGAACACGGGAACCCTTTCAAAAGTGAAGGGTCTGTTGTCCAGGAAGATCCGGTGCTGATGTCCTTTTACCATCCTCACCTCCAATGGCCAGGTTCCAAAGCCCTCCAACCTACACCTGTCCCACCGGCGCTTCAGCATCCCAACCCTCCACCCCTAACTCATAAAGGTGTGACTGAACCCCTGATCAGGGAGACTGATTTGAGTCCTGCCTCCTGTCTCCTTGCTCATCGACCTCGCAATGAAGCTTTTTCTTTTCTCAAAAGCCGGCGCCATAACATTGGCTTCTATGCATGTCACATCCAGCAGAGAGCGAGCCCTTTGCTTGGTAACAGTGGAAAGCTGTTGGAGGGAAAGTTCTAAGCAAAGGAGTGACACAACCTGATTTAACTTTGGCAGCATCACTTTGCTATGCTGATTAGACCACAGAGCAGCAAGGTGGAAGAAGGGAGTTGTCAGGAGCTTTGAAAGAGACGATGGTGTCTTGGAGCAGGGTGGAAACAGTAGAGATGGCAAGACATGGTCACTCTGGAGGTGTTTTGAAGGTAGAACCTTCAGGATTTACAGGCTGGTGGAATAAGGGATGAGGAGGCAGAGGCAACGTCAAGGTTTCGGTCATGAGCAGCTGAAAGAATGAAGCTGGCATTATTAGGTCTTCTCCATCTAATTTCTTCATTTTCCTGGAGTGATGAATATACAGCCTCAGTGGACAGATGGGCTGACAGCCTTTCTCAGCTGTAGGCGATTCCTGGGGTGTGTCTGGGGACTGAGCTGGGCATGCCCAAGCTGCAGTCAATCTGAATCCAGGCCTGCATTGCAGGGAGGCACCGAGCAGGGGGAGGGGGCCAGGAGTCTTTTTATTTGAGGAACTGAGGCATTTCCCAGAAGAGAACTTTCCCCAAGGGAAAAGAATGTAAGAGTCATCAGACCAATGACAAACAGTCCTCAGTAACAGAAGGGGAGGGGAAGTTCCAGAATCAGCGGGTACCGCTCATGCCAAGCTTCTTCCCCAGACCAGGGCTCCACTGACTTCTGTCCGGGTCCCAGAGAGAGCGAGAGCAAGACTGAGAGATGAGAATAACATCTGACAGAGAGCAGCTTCCACTGAAATCTCTGTAGGGCCCCTGGGCTCAGCTGTACCCAGTTGGGGCCTTAGGTCAGAGGGTCTCCCTGGCCTGTGCCTCCTCTTCCTCACCACCCCACAGGGCTGGCCCAAGGCCACCCAGTAAAAGAAAAATAAGTCAGACTGGGACCATTGTAAGTGAATGCAGGGCACCCCTGGGCACTCATTCGGGCTTAAGAATTATACCAATGAAGCGCAGATTGTGTGAGTCTTCAATGAAGCCGTGATTTCTTAGGCAATGAAAGGTTAGCACGCCTTACAGAGATTGCTGGAGACGCTGCCCCTCCCACTCAGACCTTGGAAGACGCTTGGCAGCCTACCCTCAGCTGGGATGGCCCCAGGTATGGCCAGGGTGGCCGTTACTAGGGGCAAAATTGTAGGACCACAAGGATAGTGGAGATCCATACCAAAAGCAGGGACTTTCAAAAGGCTAAAACCCTGAGATCAAAAGCTTTCTACCTTTTTTTTTTAATTGGAATAAAAAGGTGGCTTTTTAAAATATCTTTATTGGAGTATAATTGCTTTACAATGGTGTATTAGTTTCTGCTTTATAACAAAGTGAATCAGTTATACATATACATATGTTCCCATATCTCTTCCCTCTTGCATCTCCCTCCCTCCCACTCTCTCTATCCCACCCCTCTAGGTGGTCACAAAGCACCGAGCTGATTTCCCTGTGCTATGGGGCTGCTTCCCACTAGCTATGCACCCTACGTTTGGTAGTGTATATATGGCCATGCCACTCTCTCACTTTATCACAGCTTACCCTTCCCCCTCCCCATATCCTCAAGTCCATTCTCTAGTAGGTCTGTGTCTTTATTCCCATCTTACCATCTTACCCCTAGGTTCTTCATGACCTTTTTTTTTTTTCTTAGATTCCATATATATGTGTTAGCATACGGTATTTGTTTTTCTCTTTCTGACTTACTTCACTCTGTATGACAGATTCTAGGTCCATCCACCTCACTACAAATAACTCAATTTCGTTTCTTTTTATGGTTGAGTAATATTCCATTGTCTATATGTGCCACATCTTCTTTATCCATTCATCTGTTGATGGACAACCTAGGTTGCTTCCATGTCCTGGCTATTGAAATAGAGCTGCAATGAACATTTTGGTACATGACTGCCTCTGAATTATGGTTTTCTCAGGGTATATGCCCAGTAGTGGGATTGAAGGGTTGTATGGTAGTTCTATTTGTAGTTTTTTAAGGAACCTCCATACTGTTCTCCATAGTGGCTGTATCAATTTACATTCCCACCAGCAGTGCAAGAGGGTTCCCTTTTCTCCACACCCTCTCCAGCATTTATTGTTTCCATAGTTTTTGATGATGGCCAATCTGACCGGTGTGAGATAATATCTCATTATAGTTTTGATTTGCATTTCTCTAATGATTAATGATGTTGAGCATTCTTTCATGTGTTTTTTGGCAATCTGTATATCTTCTTTGGAGAAATGTCTATTTAGGTCTTCTGCCCATTTTTGGATTGGGTTGTTTGTTTTCTTGTTATTGAGCTGCATGAGCTCCTTATAAATTTTGGAGATCAATCCTTTGTCAGTTGCTTCATTTGCAAAATTTTCTCCTATTCTGAAGGTTGTCTTTTGGTCTTGTTTATGATTTCCTTTGCTGTGCAAAAGCTTTTAAGTTTCATTAGGTCCCATTTGTTTATTTTTGTTTTTATTTCCATTTCTCTATGAGGTGGGTCAAAAAGTATCTTGTGGTGATTTATGTCATAGAGTGTTCTGCCTATGTTTTCCTCTAAGAGTTTGATAGTGTCTGGCCTTACATTTAGGTCTTTAACCCATTTTGAGTTTATTTTTGTATATGGTGTTAGGAAGTGTTCTAATTTCATACTTTTACATGTACCTGTCCAGTTTTCCCAGCACCACTTAATGAAGAGGTTGTCTTTTCACCACTGTATATTCTTGCCTCCTTTATCAAAGATAAGGTGACCATATGTGTGTGGGGTTATCTCTGGGCTTTCTATCCTGTTTTATTAATCTATATTTCTGTTTTTGTGCCAGTACCATACTGTCTTGATTACTGTAGCTTTGTAGTAGTAGTAGTAGTAGTAGTCTGAAGTCAGGGAGCCTGATTCCTCCAGCTCCATTTTTCGTTCTCAAGATTGCTTTGGCTATTCGGGGTCTTTTGTGTTTCCATACAAATTGTGACATTTTTTGTTCTAGTTCTGTGAAAAATGCCAGTGGTAGATTGATAGGGATTGCATTGAATCTGTAGATTGCTTTGGGTAGTAGAGTCATTTTCACAATGTTGACTTTTCCAATCCAAGAACATGGTATATCTCTCCATCTATTTGTGTCATCTTTAATTTCTTTCATCAGTGTCTTATAATTTTCTGCATACAGGTTTTTTATCTCCTTAGGTAGGTTTACTCCTACATATTTTATTCTTTTTGTTGCAATGGTAAATGGGAGTGTTTCTTAATTTCACTTTCATATTTTTCATCATTAATGTATAAGAATGCCAGAGATTTCTGTGCATTAATTTTGTATCTGGCTACTTTACCAAATTCATTGATTAGCTCTAGTAGTTTTCTGGTAGCATCTTTCGGATTCTCTATGTATAGTATCATGTCATCTGCAAACAGTGACAGCCTTACCTCTTTTCCAATTTCGATTCCTTTTATTTCTTTTTCTTCTCTGATTGCTATGACTAACACTTCCAAAACTATGTTGAATAAGAGTGGTGAGAGTGGGCAACCTTGTCTTGTTCCTGATCTTAGTGGAAATGGTTTCAGTTTTTCACCATTGAGAATGATGCTGGCTGTGGGTTTCTCATATATGGCCTTTATTATGTTGAGGAAAGTTCCCTCTATGCCTACTTTCTGCAGGGTTTTTATCATAAATGGGCGTTGAATTTTGCCAAAAACTTTCTCTGTCTCTATTGAGATGATCATATGGTTTTTCTCCTTCAGTTTGTTGATATGGTGTATCACATTGACTGATTTGTGTATATTGAAGAATCCGTGTATTCCTGGAATAAACCCCTCTTGATCATGGTGTATGATCTTTTTAATGTACTGTTGCATTCTGTTTGCTAGTATTTTGTTGAGGATTTTTGCATCTATGTTTATCAGTGATATTGGCCTGTAGTTTTCTTTCTTTGTGACATCTTTGTCTGGTTTTGGTATCAGGGTGATGGTGGCCTCGTAGAATGAGTTTGGGAGTGTTCCTCCCTCTGCTATCTTTTGGAAGAGTTTGAGAAGAATAGGTGTTAGCTCTTCTTTAAATGTTTGATAGGATTCGCCTGTGAAGCCATCTGGTCCTGGGCTTTTGTTTGTTGGAAGATGTTTAATCACAGTTTCAATTTCAGTGCTTGTGATTGGTCTGTTCATATTTTCTATTTCTTCCTGGTTCGGTCTTGGCAGCTTTTGCATTTCTAAGAATTTCTCCATTTCTTCCAAGTTGTCCATTTTATTGGCATAGAGTTGCTTGTAGTAATCTCTCATGATCATTTGTATTTCTGTAGTGTCAGTTGTTACTTCTCCTTTCTCATTTCTAATCCTATTGATTTGAGTCTTCTCCCTTTTTTTTCTTGATGAGTCTGGCTAATGGTTTATCAATTTTGTTTATCTTCTCAAAGAACCAGCTTTCAGTTTTATTGATCTTTGCTATTGTTTCCTTCATTTCTTTTTCATTTATTTCTGATCTGATTTTTATGATTTCTTTCCTTCTGCTAACTTTGGGGTTTTCTTGTTCTTCTTTCTCTAATTGCTTTAGGTGTAAGGTTAGGTTGTTTATTTGAGATGTTTCCTGTTTCTTAAGGTAGGATTGTATTGCTATAAACTTCCCTCTTAAAACTGCTTTTGCTGCATCCCCTAGGTTTTGGGTCATCGTGTCTCCACTGTCATTTGTTTCTAGGTATTTTTTGATTTCCTCTTTGATTTCTTCAGTGATCACTTCGTTATTAAGTAGTGTATTTTTTAGCCTCCATGTGTTTGTATTTTTTACAGATCCTTTCCTGTAAGTGATATCTAGTCTCATAGCGTTGTGGTCGGAAAAGATACTTGATATGATTTCAATTTTCTTAAATTTACCAAGGCTAGATTTGTGACTCAAGATATGATCTATCCTGGAGAATGTTCCATGAGCACTCAAGAAAAATGTGTATTCTGTTGTTTTTGGATGGAATGTCCTATAAATATCAATTAAGTCCATCTTGTGTAATGTATCATTTAAAGCTTGTGTTTCCTTATTTATTTTCCTTTTGGATGATCTGCCCACTGGTGAAAGTGGGGTGTTAAAGTCCCCTATTATGATTGCGTTACTGTCAATTTCCCCTTTTATGGCTGTTAGCATTTGCCTTATGTATTGAGGTGCTCCTATGTTGGGTGCATAAATATTTACAATTGTTATATCTTCTTCATGGATCGATCCCTTGATCATTATGTAGTGTCCTTCTTTGTCTCTTGTAATAGTCTTTATTTTAAAGTCTATTTTGTCTGATATGAGAATTGCTACTCCAGCTTTCTTCTGATTTCCATTTGCATGGAATATCTTTCTCCATCCCCTCACTTTCAGTCTGTATGTGTCCCTAGGTCTGAAGTGGGTCTCTTGTAGACAGCATATATATGGGTTTTGTTTTTGTATCCATTCAGCCAGTCTGTGTCTTTTGGTGGGAGCATTTAATCCATTTACATTTAAGGTAATTATCGATATGTATGTTCCTATTCCCATTTTCTTAATTGTTTTGGGTTTGTTATTGTAGGTCTTTTCCTTCTCTTGTGTTTCTTGGCTAGAGTAGTTCCTTTAGCATTTGTTATAAAGCTGGTTTGGTGGTACTGAACTCTCTCAGCTTTTGCTTGTCTGTAAAGGTTTTAATTTCTCCATCAAATCTGAATGAGATCCTTGCTGGGTAGAGTAATCTTGGTTGTAGGTTTTTCTCCTTCATCACATTAAATATGTCCTGCCACTCCCTTCTGGCTTGCTGAGTTTTTGCTGAAAGATTAGTTGTTAACCTTATGGGGATTCCCTTGTGTGTTATTTCTTGTTTTTCCCTTGCTGCTTTTAATAATTTTCTTTGTATTTAATTTTTGATAGTCTGATTAATATGTGTCTTGGCATGTTTCTCCTTGGATATATCCTGTATGGGACTCTCTGTGCTTCCTGGACTTGATTAAGTATTTCCTTCCCCATATTAGGGAAGTTTTATATATATATATAAAAAATCTCTTCAAATATTTTCTCAGTCCCTTTCTTTTTCTCTTCTTCTTCTGGGACCCCTATAATTCGAATGTTGGCATGTTTAATATTGTCCCAGAAGTCTCTGAGACTGTCCTCAGTTTTTTTGATTCTTTTTTCTTTATTCTGCTCTGCAGTAGTTATTTCCACTATTTTATCTTCCAGGTTACTTATCCGTTCTTCTGCCTCAGTTATTCTGCTCTTGATCCCTTCTAGAGTATTTTTAATTTCATTTATTGTGTTACTCATCATTGCTTCTTTCCTCTGTAGTTCTTCTAGGTCCTTGTTAAATGTTTCTTGCATTTTGTCTATTCTATTTCCAAGATTTTGCATCATCTTTACTATGACTACTTTGAATTCTTTTTCACGTAGACTGCTTATTTCCTCTTCATTTGTTAGGTCTGGTGGGTTTTTACCTTGCTCCTTCATCTGCTGTGTGTTTTTCTGTCTTTTCATTTTGCTTATCTTACTGTGTTTGGGGTCTCCTTTTTGCAGGCTGCAGGTTCGTAGTTCCCGTTGTTTTTGGTGTCTGTCCCCAGAGGCTAAGGTTGGTTCAGTGGGTTGAGCAGATTTCCTGGTTGAGGGGACTAGTGCCTGTGTTCTGGTGGATGAGGCTGGATCTTGTCTTTCTGGTGGGCAGGTCCACGTCTGGTGGTGTGTTTTGGGGTGTCTGTAGCCTTATTATGATTTTAGGCAGCCTCTCTGCTAATGGATGGGGCTGTAGTCCTGTCTTGCTATTTGTTGGGCAGAGGGTGTCCAGCACTGTAGCTTTCTGGTCGTTGAGTGAAGCTGGGTCTTGGTGTTGAGATGGAGATCTCTGGGAGATTTTCTCCATTTGATATTACGTGGATCTGGGAGGTCTCTTGTGGACCAGTGTCCTGAAGTTGGTTCTCCCACCTCAGAGACACAGCCCTGATGCCTGGCTGGAGTACCAAGAGCCTTTAATCTACACGGCTCAGAATAACAGGGAGAAAAAATAGAAAGGAAAGGAAGGAAGGAAGGAAGGAAGAAAGGAAGTGAGAAAGGAAGAAAGAAAGAAGATAAAATAAAGTAGGATAAAATAAAGTTATTAGAATAAAAAATAATTATTAAGAAGAAAATTTTTAAAAACAAACAAAAATAAAAATGGGACCGTCAGAACCCTAGGACAAATGGTGAAAGCAAAGCTATACAGACAAAATCTCACACAGAAGCATACACATATACACTCACAAAAAGAGAAAAAGGGGGAAAAAATTATATATCTTGCTCCCAAAGTCCACCTCCTCAATTTGGGATGATTCGCTGTCTCTTCAGTTATTCCACAGATGCTGGGTACATGAAGTTGATTGTGGAGATTTAATCCGCTGATCCTGAGGCTGCTGGGAGAGATTTCCCTTTCTCTTCTTTGTTCGCACAGCTCCTGGGGTTCAGCTTTGGATTTGGCCCCACCTCTGTGTGTAGGTCGCCTGAGGGCGTCTGCTCTTTGCTCAGACAGGATGGGGTTAAAGAAGCAGCTGATTCGGGGGCTCTGGCTCACTCAGGCTGCGGGGGATGGAGGGGTGCGGATGTGGGGTGAGCCCTTGGCGGCAGAGGCCAGCGTGGCATTGCACCAGCCTGAAGCGCACCGTGCGTTCTCCCGGGGAAGTTGTCCCCAGATCACGGGACCCCGGCAGTGGCGGGCTGCACAGGCTCCTGGGAGGGGAGGTGTGGAGAGTGACCTGTGCTCGCACACAGGCTTCTTGGTGGCAGCAGCAGCAGCCTTAGCGTCTTATGCCCATCTCTGGTGTCCGCGCTGAAAGCCGCGGCTCGCGCCCGTCTCTGGAGCTCCTTTATGCGGCGCGCTTAAACCCCTCTCCTCGCGCACCAGGAAACAAAGAGGGTAGAAAAAGTCTCTTGCCTCTTCGGCAGGTCCAGACTTTTTCTCGGACTCCCTCCCGGCTAGCTGTGGCGCACTAGCTCCCTTCGGGCTGTGTTCATGCAGCCAACCCCTGTCCTCTCCCTGGAATCCGAGCAAACCCCGAGCCTTAGCTCCCAGCCC
Source organism: Kogia breviceps (assembly GCF_026419965.1). Taxonomy (NCBI): domain Eukaryota; kingdom Metazoa; phylum Chordata; class Mammalia; order Artiodactyla; family Physeteridae; genus Kogia; species Kogia breviceps. The sequence goes on from NC_081314.1 coordinate 95,686,456, forward strand.
CGGCCCGGCCCGGCGGGTGAGCAGACAACCCTCTCGGGCTGGTGAGTGCTGGTCGGCACTGCTCCTCTGTACGGGAATCTCTCCATTTTGCCCTCCGCACTGTTACTGCACTCTCCTCCGCAGCTTCGAAGCTCCCCGCTCTGCCACCCACAGTCTCCGCCCGCGAAGGGGCTTCTAGTGTGTGGAAACCTTTCCTCCTTCACGGCTCCCTCCCACTGGGGTGTTCCCAACCCTATTCTTTTGTCTCTGTTTTTTCTTTTTTCTTTTGCCCTACCCAGGTGCGTGGGGAGTTTCTTGCCTTTGGGAGGTCTGAGGTCTTCTGCCAGCGTTCGGTGGGTGTTCTATAGAGCTTGTTCCACGTGTAGATAGATGTATTTCTGATGTATCTGTGTGGAGGAAGGTGATCTCCGCGTCTTACTCTTCCGCCATCTTCTCAAAATCTTTTTCTGTGGTTCTTGAGGTTATCAAACTGTGACCTTCTCTCTGGAATGAAGAATGCTTCATCAAGTAGTTAATATTTTCCATTTGTTGGGGGTTTTAGTTCTGCAGAAGAGCTCAAAGATATTTTTATATGTATCCCTTGAGGCAGAACCAGGATCCTGTCCCAAGCCTGACCTATTCTTTTTTTTTTTTTTTTTTTTTTTTTTTTTGCGGTATGCGCGCCTCTCACTGTTGTGGCCTCTCCTGTCGTGGAGCACAGGCTCCAGACGCGCAGGCTCAGCGGCCATGGCTCACGGGCCCAGCCGCTCTGTGGCATGTGCGATCTTCCCGGACCGGGGCAGGAACCCGTGTCCCCTGCATTGGCAGGCGGACTCCCAACCACCGTGCCACCAGGGAAGCCCCCCTGACCTATTCTTTTCCTGACTGCTCCTCCCTTGTCTCTGCATCCCCTCCCTTCCCCAATTAACAATTGTTTGAACCTGCCCTTTGGAACTCAGGGAAGGTGATGGAGGCTGAAGCCTATTTCCTATAAATAAGAAACGAGGGACACAGAAAGGCTTCCATGCCCGGGAGTCCCATAGGGTACTGCATGGTTTCAAGATGATAGCAGAGAAGAACATTTACTAAAATAACTCAACTGCTTACTTAAAAATGTCTGTCGGTCTTTGATTCCAACATAGAGAAAAGACAGCATGAACATACATACAGAAAAGAAGTAGCCATTATCAGTGGATCAAGATGGTGGGACCCCCCCCCCACCCTGGTTGGGGCTTCTGGTCATCATTTCCCATGCTATGGCCACGCCCACTTGAGTGTTTGCAAGTCAAAATAGCGCACTCCAATGGAAGACAAACTTATGGGCCCACTTCTCATGGCAGAATTATGTCACCATTAACTGTTGCCTGCCCAAGAATCTGTAACTACATAAGACCTGTCATGTTACCTAGAGGAGGCTCCTTCCTTATTAAAAATAAATAGCTCAAGCCCCAATGTAGAGGGAGACAGAACAACGACCTGATCAGACATAGGTTCCTTTCTTTTCTGTCCCTTCATCTTTTCCTTTTCCCAAACTAGAAAAACAAGGAAATTAAGTAGTGTGACAAGCACACAACTTGGGCTATAAGTTACTGCATTTATTCTTGGTTTGTTCTCACTTGACTTTAGGAAAAAATCTATTTACTGTGGAGAAAATTTAAGAATTCTCACTTTCCATTCTGATATTCAAATCCAAGGCAGACATTAATCATTCTACAAAAGAAAAAGGATTACCAAATAGTATAATCCTATTTTCATTTAAACAGATTTCTTTTAAATGTCTGGAAGGCTATATGCAAAGAAGTAAATATCTGTGGTGAATTACAGGTAGTTTTTATTGACTTTTATTTATTTATTAATTTTTTTGCTAACTCATTTTTCTAAATTTTCTGTAATAAACCTGAATTACATTTTTAAACTGAGAAAAAAATTAAAAATAGACACATTGAATTTATTTCTCAAGTCTGTTAGGCAGACTTTTTAATTTAGCAAGCAAGAGACTCATATGGGTTACCGTCAGTGCTGGGCACTTTTCTTTCCACAGGAAGAAGGACAGTTATCAAGCTGAACCCAGACTTTCAAAGACCGGGACATAGAGCGTGTCTCCCTGAGAATTAGTTCAGTTAAACAGTAAAATCTTCAGAGAGCTGCAGTCCAGGGAAATGATTGATGTTATGACTCAGAATTTATCATAGATCTATAATTTTTGAACAGTAGGGAAATTTTTTTCAGGTTATGTTCAGGCTTGTCAGTTGATCCCTGCTGGCCATTGAAGGAGGAAGTATCCAAACCTTTCACATATTGGGAAATTCAGAGAGAGTTGAAGCCTGGAGACAGAGAGAATGTTTTGTAATTAATATAAAAATTCCCAGGATTAAGGAAATGACCACTTTAAACAGACTGCTATCTGAGTGAAAAATATAAGTGGACTGGCAGAGGATAATCAGGGCGACAATCGCTAAGAAAGAATGGGGACAGAGTTACTTTACAACTTCTTAGGAGGAAGGACTGGATTTTAACGTCAGAACCTCACTGTGTCTTTTATGTTGAATGGTCCATAACTAGGTTGCCAGTAAGGGTTTAGGTTCTACACAAGCTGAAACTCCCAGGATGCCTAGTGGGCCTGTGGGCAAAGTTCAAGCAGTTGTTGACATGGGGGACCATGGAGCTTCGTGGTATGGAAAATGACTGGACATTTTGAGGATGACTTCTGAATGCTGGATCTTAAATTCCCTAAGCCAGAGGAAAACAAAGGTTACCTTTCAACACCCTCCTCTCCTCTGGCCTGGGCAGTTTTCGGGGTGGGGCAAAGTTCTCTCTAAGCAGAGGTGGGAGAGTTGCCCTTAGAATTCCCTATGGCTGGTGCCACGCCAGCCCTGGCTAAACCAGTTCTGTAAGTTACAGGGAATGAAGGTTGTAAAACAAAGAGCAAATGATAATAAAAATAATAAGAAGGAAACACACAAATGAAAATTCATACAGCCCAAAACAGTACAGTTGTGAAACCTGAAAGTATCCTTTGGAGGGCTATTTCTCTCTTTTCACTTCAAAAGAGAAGTTTTGGGCTTCCCTGGTGGCACAGTGGTTGGGGGTGCAGCCTGCCGATTCAGGGAACACGGGTTCGTGCCCCTGTCCGGGAAGATCCCACGTGCCACGGAGAGGCTGGACCCGTGAGCCATGGCTGCTGGGCCACAACAGTGAGAGGCCCGCGTAGCACAAAAAAAAAAAAAAAAAGAGAGAGAGAGAGAGAAGTTTGGACTGGGAAGGAGAAAAGGCAATGGTAACACATTGGGAATCCAGAGAGAATTTGTAAGGAAACGGGCGGCAGAGGAAAATGGAGCCCGGCGGGCTCTGCAGGGGCTTCTGCAGCAGTGAGCTGCGGGACTACTTCCGCTGGCCAGTAGTATGGTGGGCAGCAGTGAACATGTCACTTCTGTCACTGTCACTTGTGTGACATGCTGCAGGTCTACCCTGGAATGAAAGGGGGCGGTTAGAGAAGGATGAAGATCCCAGAGCTGTATCTGGGGACAAACAAGAGGTTTACTCTTTTATTTCTCTTAGAAAGACTGAATTGTGTCGCCTGGGCAAACACACTTTCAGCCAGTGGTTTTGATATTCTCAAATGATATATTCTGTTGACACTCATAAATTATACAATAAAATAAGTCCTTCGTGTATTGTTAGACATTTTAGCTAGGTGTATCTAAATGAACATTTCTGTGAGCTTTCTAGTGCACACTTTCAAATCAGGGTGTTGGGAAGATAAAGTAGTATCACCTTTAGGAAAGCAATTTAACAATATACAGCTCATGGATTTTAAAGGTACTTTTACTCTTTGTCCAGTTACTCCATTTTTGGAAATAATAATTAATGCAAAGATCCTTGGGTAAAGATGTTTATTATCATGTTACTTACAAAAGTCAAAAAACTTCTATCAGTCTAAATGCTCAAAAATTAGAAATTGGTTAAGTAAATTGTGAAGATCCATACTATGATATAATGGAAATACTAAAATGATTGTTATAAAGTGTTTTTTATGTCACTGGGTTATGTCTATGACATAACTTTAAGAGGGAAAAAAACAAGCTAGTAAACTTTAATATGCAGTATAAACTCCAGCTATATAAAATATGCATTATGCATAGAAATAAGAAATAGACGAAAAATTATCTCTGAGTGTTAAGATTATGTTTGAGTTTTATTCCTTCTTCTTTCCCTTTTTTAGATTTTATGTTCCAAGTTTCTACATAAGCAAGTCATTAAGTTATAATGTTTTAAAAAAGAAATGCATATGTGTGTGGGCACACGTGCATGTATATTCCTAATGTGCACATGTGTGGGCACACATGCACTTGGTACTTTGATAGGAAAGCAGCTTGCTCTTGCACAATGGTTGTCACTTATGTTACAAACTCAATATTCTTTTTTTTTAATTCTTAGATTTATTTACTTATTTATATTTTGGCTGCACTGGGTCTTCCTTGTTGTGCACGGGCTTTCTATAGTTGTGGCGAGCAGGAGCTACTCTTCATTGTGGTGCACAGGCTTCTCACTGTGGTGGCTTCTATTATTGTGGAGCATGGGCTCTAGGCATGTGGTCTTCAGTAGCTGTGGCTCATGGGCTCTACAGCACAGGCTCAGTAGTTGTGGTGCACGGGCTTAGTTGCTCCGTGGCATGTGGGATCTTCCCAGACCAGGGCTCGAACCCATGTCCCCTGCATTGGCAGACGAATTCTTAACCACTGTGCCACCAGGGACGTCCTGATAAGCTCAAAATTCTTATTGCTTTTCCTTTTCTATCTTGAATAAGAGTTGCAGGTCTATTTGCACACACACACACACACACACACACACACACACACACACACATCCCATATATACAACACACTTGAACACAAACGCACCCACAAACATGACTAAAATCTTTCTGGACAGAGGCCTGAGATCAAATAGGATGAAGTATATAAAACTGCCTCTCTAAAAGTCTTCCCTCTCCCTTCCTCTTCCTTCCTCCCTCTTTTACTTTCCTCCTGGTGAGCACTCTTCCAATCCATGTTGCCTGAAAATGAGAAAGACAGGTATGGGGGAGGGGACAGCGAGGCCAGCAGATTGCCTTGGCAGCACTTGAGGGAAGTCAGCATGCAACGAGCCAGAACACTGCTTAGATGGGGTCCAGGCTGTGCTGGAGAGGCAGAGAAGTTGGATTCAATGAGACAGGCCATTTGGAGCCCCAGTAGTCTCCTCAGCAGGGAGCATCCTCATTCCAGAGGACACTAACCGTAAGGAAGGCCCAGGTCCAAGGTGCAGGCCCAGCGGCCAGATTGTCCTCATGTCCAGAGTGCCAGGAAACTCAGGGCTGGCTCAGAGTGATTCTCTTCCTGTAGGTCGAGGGGGGCTGTTTCCTCTCCCCTTTCCCAATATACTGGTTTCGTGTAAAACAGAGGCCACAGACTCAAATGCCTCAAGATTCAGCTGTTATGTAAGTGAGGCAGGCCAAGTGTGATGAAACACAGAGCGACAGCGACTGCAGCCTACCGGGAACGTTTGTTCTCTGAAGTGGTCCTGCATACTTTCGTGCCAGCACTTTTGCTCAGTGGGTATGAGACCAAGGGTTGTAGGTCTTCCAGTTTTTCAAAGGAAGCTGAAAATCCAAAGGAGCTTGGAATTCTATGGGTGTGTGTGTGTGTGTGTGTGTGTGTGTGTGTGAGAGAGAGAGAGAGAGAGAGATCTCACCTTTTTAAATGTTGGCTCAATTTTTTTAAAAAATAAATAACTGTCTGTAGACCAAATAAAATATGTCTGCTGGCTGGATTTAATGTGGGCCATTGGTTGGGGAATTTCTGAAGTAAAACTAGGTAAAGCTGCCCCCCCTCTTGCCTTATGGCTGGTAAGAAACATGGTGTCTCTTGTAAAGAGACAAATATTTAATTCTTACTATGTGCACAACATACCTTACTTACTATAAGGGATACATGTGAAATACTGAGCTGTTCTCTGCCTTCTAGGAACTTAAAATACTATTGAGACAATAAGCTATTCACTCAGGAAAGTCAGGTAATGGTGTTATGCAGAACTCTGGTATCAAGGCCTAAATGGATCAGATTAAACATACCAAAGTCATCTTAAAAAGAAAGAATGGTTTTTAGATCATTATCAAAATTTGACTGTAGTAAAGCCAGTGGTGTGGAAGTATCCAGGGTATTGTTCACTTTTATATTCCTAGCATTTGGTACATAGCAAATGATGTTCAACAAATATTTCTTGAATAAAAGGATAAATAAAATTAATGAGTCATAGAAGGGAAAAAATAAGTCTTATGAGTTTAGAAAAATGGGGGAAAAGAGAAGCAGATATTTTCACTGTTGATGACAATATCCAATGGAGAGACACTGAATTTGGGGGCCAGAGCATTTGGTCAGTAGGGGCCCCATTCCTGCTAGGGGACAGAGGGGTGTAGCCAGTTGTCACTGCAATCCATATTAAATAGTTCACAAAGCTATTTCCCTTCTTTGCTGAAATGTCTAGTCAACCTCCTGATGACCAATTAAGCCTCCCTGACATATTGACGGAGGGAGAAAAGAGCCCAGTACAGGGGACCCATGCATTCTGCTCATGTGAATGGCCTGCGTCTCTTTACAATGAGCATTCTGACTTATACATGAGTGCTGGGAGAGTCAGGTTGGCGGTACTCTGTGTCCCCAGGCCAGATGCCACTCTTTGGGATCCTGTCTTGGTAACTGCAACTGACCTTCCTTGATGGTGTGTCTAATGCATCATCTCTTTACTCCTAGAACTGCCATCATGGAATAATGGCCTAAGTGAACAAAGCAGACAGAACACACACTTGTAGATCAAAGAAGGGAGAAATTGTGTTTTGAGTAGTCAAGAGAAGGCTCAGAAGAGAAGAGGGGTCAGGGATTGTTCTTTAACAATGAATCAGTTTTGGAAAGGTGGAGAGTCTCGTGAGGAACAGGTGACATGGAGGGTGGTGATAAAAACTTGCCTGCTGTATCAGAAAGTTAGGGTTAGTTGGGTTAGGTCAGCCCGGAAGTCAGGCTGAAGAGTTTGAACTTTATCCAACAGACTTACAGGGGAGAAACTAAAGTTCTGAGGAAGCAAATGATGGGATGAAATTGGTGTTTACTAGGATCTTTTGGAATGAGTAGAAAAGGCTTCATTGCATTCTCATTATTGTTCAGAATTAATGAATCAATCCTAAAGGGATTTGTGGGAGTCAAACAGGGCCCTCTCCAAGAATGGGAGCTGACTGCAAAAGCCTGATGCTTGGTCTCCAGGAGATAGGTGGCCAATCTGAGAACACAGTGGACCTTGGAGTCCAGGAACAAGCTCGGCCATGAAGACGGCAACATGAGAAACACCACAGTGAACTCAGACCCCATCACTGTTAACAGCTCATCTCTGCTAGTCCCGATGCAATAAAAGCTCACGGTTCTGGCTGTCCCCATGGTCGACATTTCCAACACAGCCATTTACAAGCCCTCAGAAACACCCTTAGCCTCTGGCAATACCAGGAATTCAAAGACCCAGCCATGTCACTCCCAAAAAATTAAAAGTAAAAGAAAACTTCTAACGGCCTCGTGATCACAGTTTTATGAATTTGAGGGGAGCAGCAGGGACAAGTGCTCATTGGGCCCCTTAGATTAGCTGGGGGACTTGAATAGGTCACAGGTATCTGGAGCTACAGTTTTCAATCTGTTTCATGTCAGTCCCAGAACCCACTGTTTAAATGAAAACTCATCTAGGATTCCAATACTTGAAATGGGTGGAAGCGTCAAGGCTCTGACTGAAGAATATGGGGAATGCTTCTGATGGGCCTTTGCCCCTGCAGTTTCCACAGCTACCCCACCTCCACCTCTGGGGTCCCTGGGTCACCTCTGCTCAAGCCCAGTGCGCCCTAGAGCGTGGTGTGAAAGCGACTGTGCTAGACTGTAGACCTCTAGAGCAAAACTTCGGTTTTGCTGTGGCCCAAGGTAGTAATAGCAATTGTAATCATAATTTAAGTAACATTTATTTTGCACTTGTTATGGGCCAAAAATTGTCCTAAGCACTTCTATGTGTTAATTCTTTGGATCCCCTCAACAACCCCCATTTTACAGATGAGGAAACTGAGGTCTAAGGAAGTTTAGCATCTTGCCCAAGCTAGTATGGTAAGTGGTAAAGCCAGGATCGGATTCCAGGAAGTCTGATTACAGAACCAGCTCTCTGAATACTTCAGAGTCATTGGTTCTTCCTCATTTCCTTGGGAAAGTTATTAAACCTTTAGGATTTCTGTACAAGTGTTTAGTTTTGGGGTTTTTTTCCCTGCCCTAAAAAGAGAGGAACTGTCAGAGGAGCCGATCAAGGTTCATGGGGACCTGGACTCGAGGCCAGATTTCTTCTGCCCCTCTTTGCAATACTAGATAACAAATGATTCCCCCCGCAACGGCGTCAGGGAAATCTGACATCCCTGCTCTATGTTTCACAGGAGGAGGTATTGTAGCATCAAAGCCATAGCTATAAATATCAGAGTTAATGAGGGAGGACTCCTGGATACCTAAATGAATCCATTTTATGGGTTTGTCATATATCAGGTTAATATGATTCTGACAAATAATTTATTGAAAACTGGACAGGGACCAAGAATGTTGTTACTCCTTTTGAATGTTACAGCAGAGCCTTCTGGCCCATTAAAGGGTGACGACGCCAATACTGAAGTGCAGAGCAAAACTATAACAATTTGTGGCATTTAGACAAAGCAGCTCACGGCTCTGCACCCACTCTGGCTCAGACAATGGGATTGTCATTGTCTGATTCCTTAATGAGCAGCGCAGCTCCTTCGTATAGATTTCTGAACTGTTAGATCTGGTGTGGATACAGGAGGATGGAGTAGAGGCCCAGTGGAATGTTAATATGGCTTTTCTTTCTATTTTTTTTTTTTTAACATCACCTATAAGGATTTTCACACGGAAGGACATATACATGAAATCCCTGAAAACGGGATTTCCGTTTGAAGATGTCAACTGTGACAGCAGCTTCTTGTTTGACTAGAAGGATGGCTTGTTCTCTCTTGGGTTAATTACAGTGGCCTCTGAGGGGAAAGGGCTTCTTACAGAAGAAGGGGGGAAGAAAGCACTATGTGGCTGTGACATTTGCCATCACCTAATTGGGTTGCCCTGAAGTCCTGGCTCTGTGTTCCAGACCGGATGGCTGGGACTCCCAGGAAGACTGACCTCAGGGAAGACACTGAAGTTCATGGGTCTTTCCTCAGCCACAGGGGCTTCCCTCCAGTGCTATGGGTGTTCAGTGCACTATCCCAAGGGCGTGCAGAGAGGCTGAAGTTCAGACCTTGCTCTGCTCACCCAGTCTCACTGCCATTCTCTAATCTGAACAAAGGCCCTGCATGGGTTAGCAGGCAGGGGCCCTTGGCTCACCCAGTGTGGACGGGCACCCACTGCCTGGACTGTTAGAGCAATATAAAGGGACAGCTTTACTTTGTCTTTCTAGAGCTCCCAAACAACTTCCCTCTGTATTCTCCTGCCTTATCATGCTCAGCCTCTTCTCATGTGGCATAAAAAGAGGGAGAAAAAAATGTGCTCTTAGTTACAGAGAACAGACTGGGTGTTGCCAGAGGCAGGCTGTTGAGGCTGGGAGTGGAGGAAATGTGAGAAGGGGGTCAAAAGGTACAAACTTCCAGTTATAAGATAAACAAGTCCTGGGATGTAATAACGTGCAGCATGGAGACTATAGTTAACAATACTGTGCTGTGCATTTGGAAGCTTCTAACAGAGTCAATCTTTAAAGTTGTCGTCACAAGAAAATAAAAGTAGTGACTGTGTGATGATGGATGTTAATTAAACTTATCATGTTGAACATTTTGCAACGTACAGCCCACCCTCCTTACCCGTGGGTTCCGTACCCCTGGATTCAACGAACTGCGGGTCAAAACTCTTTTAATTAAAAAAAAATTTCCAGGAAGTTCCGAAAAGCAAAACTTGAATTGGCCTTACAACTATTTACATAGCACTTACATTGTATTACAACTAGTTACAGAGCATTTACATTGTATTAGGTACTGTAAGTAATCTAGAGATGATTAAAAGTGTACAGGAGGATGTGCTTAGATTATATGAAAATACTACACCATTTTATATAAGGGACTTGAGCATCCATGGATTTGGGTATCCAAGGGGGGTCCTGTAGCCAATCTCCAACAAATACTGAGGGACAACTGTATACATATATCAAATCATTATGTGGCACACCTAAAACCAATAAAATGTTACATGTCAATCATATGTCGAAAAAGAATTTACAAATTACTTAATAAGTTAACTAATACCTAAAAAGAGAGTGAGAAATGAGACATATAGGTATGGCTACCCTAAGAACAAAATCCTATTTGGCGCTGACTCCGGTGGCACTATTTCTTTTCACTAGTAAGAAACTTTCCTCACTAAAATCATTTTTCTTCTGCTTCTCTCCCCTCCCCAATAGCTTCTCAGCCAGGAATTGCCAGTGAGATGTTTCTTCAAATGCCCACACCAAAGCCCTCTTCCCAAACCTAAGTCAGCCTGGACTTTGTACAAACTGAAACTTAGGGAAAGTGCTTTAGCAAGAAAGCAACCCAGAAACTGTCTCCTGCCAATCAATCAACACTAAAAGTGAAGACTCCAACGTGGCGTTTTTCTTCATAACATCCTCCAAAGCTGTTCTGTGTTAAATTGTTTAGCCAAATTCTCATTAAGATAACTGTGGTGACTTCCATGAGAACGCATACCAGAATATTGCCGTGAGGAAAAGCCTCAGCTTTCGAGGACAGCTGCTCCCTCCTGCCATCTAAAAATTACCCAAAGTGTGGAATCCTCTCCAGGCCACTGAGCACTGGCCCAGGGACCCTCTGTCAGGGCCCCTCTGGGCCCCGTGTGGCCCATTCTCCCTTTTGCCACTGCCTTGTCTGAGTAGGCAGCCTTTGGCTTGAGTGTTGCATCCCTGAAAACAGGGAAAAGCCTAACATCCTAAGCTACTCAGACCTTGAGCCCAGTATTTGGAGAACATGCCTTCCTTGTTTTCTTTCCCAACCTCAGGAAAGGATAATGCCATGTATTTTTCTAACGAGAAGACACACAGCCTAAAATCAAATCATTTTTTTCCAGCTAAGCCTCCCGCTGGGTTCCCCAGCCAACTTTCTGCAGCTCATAAAATAAACACAATTCCCATTCATCCCCCCCAGCTCCAAATCCATCATTACTTGGCTGTGGACAAACAGGCAGGTGGTATTGCACAACAGGGCTTGGATGAGCTCTTTTTTTCCTTCCTGGACGGAAAAAGGAGGATTAGCACAAAATCTTTCATATTAATGAATGACAGGGCAGGCAACCGGGAGGATCATGTGAATCTCATCCTGGAGGAAAGTATGGACGTGATTATTAGAACAGTTTTGCTGTCTCCATAAAGGCAAGTCTGGAATCTGCCATACTGGCCACCATCTCAATACATGGTCCACACTGGCTTCGCTGGATGGAGAGGAGCAACTATGTGGTGGGGAATAGTTGGGGCCGAAATAACGTGGGCGAGTGGAAAGTGGATCCTTGATCAGAAACATGAAACCCTACTGCAAAGCATTACCTACTTTGGGTTTGTTTCCTTTTAAATATTGAAAATTGGGGGAACTTCCATGAAGAAGTATCAGGACAGGGAAGACATAAACAGATGTAGATTTTTCTGTAAAGTTTATAAAACTTAATTATTCTCACTTGCTTGGGCCTCTGTGAGTGCTGAGAGTTGCTGGGGGCTGTTAGAATGTTCTAGGTGGGGAGGGGAAGCTAGGTAGTAATTAGAAAGTATTTCTGGATAAGCACACACTCATTTTAAAGCCACTGAAGCTGAGCTTCCTTGGTGGCTCAGTGATTGAGGGTCCGCCTGCCGATGCAGGGGACACGGGTTCGTGCCCCGGTCCGGGAAGATTCCACATGCCGCGGAGCGGCTGGACCCGTGAGCCATGGCTGCTGAGCCTGTGCTCCGCAACGGGAGAGGCCCCAACAGTTGAGAGGCCCTCGTACTGCAAAAAAAAAAAAAAAAAAAAAAAAAAAAAAAAGCCGCTAAAGCTTTTCTGTGTCGGCACACTCACAAAGCTTTCAGGTCTTCGTGTAGCTAAGAGGCAGCTATTAAGTGGTAGAGCCTAAGGAACCGTCCTTCCTTTGACATCTGCAGGCCCTGAGGCCTGGTCTGGAAGCTGGAAGAGGAACAAAAGATTTCCAAATGTGCTCGAGGTAGTCGGTAAGTGTTCAGACTCCTAGGGGGGTGTGAGCTGTGCAGGGTTAGCGGTGCCATCAGGAAACAGGGTCTCCTCCTCAGTAAGTTCTGGGACTTTCTGTTGTCGATACTAATGATTGTCCTAAGGCCTTATTACCTGTGAAGGTGTAATGTATTTGATCCAATGGTTACCTATGGGATGACCTTGAGTAGTGAGGAAACAATCCATACCTGTAGGAGCAGCGCTAATAACCTTGGATGTGGATGCCAAACCCATCCTGAACGATCCTAAACATCCCCATTCCCACTATTTTCTTTTTTTTTTTTTTTTTGCGGTACGCGGGCCTCTCACTGTTTGCAGCCTCTCCGGTTGAGGAGCACAGGCTCCAATGCACAGGCTCAGCGGCCATGGCTCACGGGCCCAGCCGCTCTGCGGCATGTGGGATCTTCCCGGACCGGGGCACGAACTCGCGTCCCTTGCATCAGCAGGAGGACTCTCGACCACTGTGCCACCAGGGAAGCCCCCCACTATTTTCTGAGGGAAAGATGAGATGGACCCAGGCCAGGATAATCCTTCTAAATGGGAAAGGATTTCCTTACATAAAAAACTAAATCAGTATTTATGAAGGGTCTGAGACTTTTATTTTACCTGCAAGCTAACAAGTTAGCCTGCCACACTTTTATTTATGTGTACCATGATATATATTTTTATATAAATATATATCAATCTAATAGATCTGTATACATATATGTGACTATTTGTATATATATACATATACACAGAAAAAAATGAGACTTCTGTGTCAGAGACAAAGACCATTTATTGCTCTCAGCAAAAGCAGCGTGATGTTTGGACAATATTGCCCTCAGGGCTATGCAGTGAGGGCTAAATGAGGGCTACTTATACACTGGAGAGCATTATTAGAGAGGATTCCCACAGTTAGGAAACTCTGATTTTGCAACAGAGGGCTACTGGTGGCCTGCATATCAACTCCTCAGGAAAGAGAAAAAACCTAACTGTAATCTGGAGTTTAAGCTACTCTTCTTTGGGTACAGGAAGAGGAGGTCTTTATCTTTTCCACCTTGAAGTATCTCTAGGGAGGGAGATGTTGCCAAGTTTCAGTGTCCCAGAATGTCTCCTTACACAAATATTCTCTTTATTATTATTTTAAGTGTTTTTTAAAATTGAAGTATAATTGACATATAACATTATATTAGTTTCAGGTATACAATATAATAGTTTGATATCTGTATATATGGCAGAATGTTCACCACAATAAGTCTAGTTAATACCTGTCACTATGCATAGTTACAAAGAAATCTTTTTCCTTGTGATGACGACTTTTAAGATTTTCTCTCTCAAGCAAATTTCAAATATGCAACACAGTATTATTACCTATAGACACCACGTCCCTGGGACTTATTTATTTTATAAGTAGAAGTTTGTAACTTTTGACCCCCTACACCCATTTCTCCCAGCCCCTCCACCTCGCGCCTCTGGCAGCCACCAATCCAGTCTCTGTATCTATGAGCTTGGGTTTTTGTTGTTGTTACTGTTGTTGTTTTAAATTCTACATATAAGTAAGATCATATGGTATTTGTCATTCTCTGTCTGACTTATTTCACTTAGCATGATGTTCTCAAGGTTCATCCATGTTGTTGTAAATGACAAGATTTCATTCTTTTTTGTGGCTGAATAGTATACCATTCTATATATATACCACACCTTCATTATCCATCTGTCCATTGATGGACACTTAGGCTGCTTCCACATCCTGGCTATTGAAAATAATGTGGCAATGAACATGGTATTACCAAACTCAGGTTTGGCTGCTCACTGCTCAAAAGCCAATACAAAGACGAATGTTGGTTAGAAAAGGAAAGGTTGCTGTATTCAGGAGGCTGGCAACCTGGGGAGAAGTGGGCTTGTGTCCCAGAACCAGCTCCGAAGATTCTGCTCAACCATGAAAGTTTTTTGTTTTGTTTTTTTTTTTAAATTAATTAATTTATTCATGGCTGTGTTGGGTCTTCGTTTCTGTGCGAGGGCTTTCTCTAGCTGTGGCAAGCGGGGGCCACTCCTCATCGCGGTGCGCGGGCCTCTCACTATCCCGGCCTCTCGTTGCGGAGCACAGGCTCCAGACGCGCAGGCTCAGCAGTTGTGGCTCACGGGCCCAGTCCCTCCGCGGCACGTGGGATCCTCCCAGACCAGGACTCAAACCCATGTCCCCTGCATCGGCAGGCAGATTCTCAACCACTGCGCCACCAGGGAAGCCCAACCATGAAAGTTTTTAAAGGGAGAAAGGGGAAGCTAGTCACTATTAATCATTTGGGGAGGGAGCCACAATCTTTGTCATCTTTCACTGTGTGCAGACTTGCTGAATACTTGTGATCTTTCTTTATTTTTTATTTTTTATTTTTTTATTTTTTTTATTTTTAATAACATCTTTATTTGAGTGTAACTGTTTTACAATAGTGTGTTAGTTTCTCTTTTACAACAAAGTGAATCCGTTATACATATACATATGTTCCCATATCTCTTCCCTCTTGTGTCACCCTCCCTCCCACCCTCCCTATGCCACCCCTCTAGCTGGTCACAAAGCACAGAGGTGAACTCCCTGTGCTATGCTACAGCTTCCCACTAGCTATCTAATTTACATTTGGTAGTGTGTATATGTCCCTGCCACTCTCTCACTTCATCACAGCTTACCCTTCCCCCTCCCCATATCCTCAAGTCCATGCTCTAGTAGGTCTGTGTTTTATTCCCGTCCTACCACTAATCTCTTCATGACATTTTTTTTCTTAGATTCCATATATATGTGTTAGCATACGGTATTTGTTTTTCTCCTTCTGACTTACTTCACTCTGTATGACAGACTCCAGGTCTATCCACCTCATTACAAATAACTCCGTTTCATTTCTTTTTATGGCTGAGTAATATTCCATTGTATATATGTGCCACATCTTCTTTATCCATTCATCTGTTGATGGACACTTAGGTTACTTCCATGTACTGGCTATCGTAAATAGAGCTGCAATAAACATTTTGGTACATGACTCTTTTTGAATTATGGTTTGTGATCTTTCTTTAGATGCTGTCTTGTTCATGCAGTTTGCTCACAGGATTACTGGAGGGGAATCTGGGGAGAAGATCTAGTCATCTGTTAATTACTTATTCATCATTTCTACTTCTTTAATTTAAGAAAAGAATCAACACGTTAAGCAAGGCATTGTGTGATCAAAAGATCTGAAGGGTGTGCTTGGTCCAGAGGTTAGTGAAGCATGAGGGCGCCTGGTGTAAAGGTTAAGTTAAAATATAACTTTGTTAAATACTGTTTGATTCCATTTATACGAAGTACCTAGAATAGTCAAATTCATTGAGTCAAAAAGTACATTGGTAGATGCCAGGGGCCGGGGGCTTAGGGGAAGGAGGAATGGGAATTTAGTGTTTAATGGGGACAGAGTTTCAGTTTAGGAAGATGAAAAATTCGGGAGATGGGTGATAGTGAAAGTGACACAACAATGTGAATGTACTTAGTGCCACTGAACTGTACAGTTAAATATGGTTAAAATAGTATGTTTTATATTATGTGACTTTTACCATAATAAAAATATTATGTGTGTGTATATATATATTATATATATATATAATATATATATATAACTATTGTTAAAGTAATACGACAAAGGGCCTCCTGAAAAGAGCTGCTTACAATGGGGGAACATACATCTTTTCAAATTGGTGGTTTCATTTTCTTCAGATAAATACCCAGAAATGGAATTGCTGAATCAAAAATTCTTAATTCGGCTGTAAATGTCTTTGCTTAGAGAACCCAGATAGCTCAGAAATGTGTGATGTTCATGGAGAATTGTCTCTCAACAAAAACATGGAGGTAAAATAAAATACCTCCTCCCTCAGTAAAAGTCCCTTTAGTTATACACGGCCTTTCAAGAACATTTTATATAATTATACCACCGTATACAGTAGCATTTTGGAGAATAGAAGTAAGGGAAAGTGTGACTGACTTCCATATTTCTTCCTCTGTATTGACCACATGTGGGATGCAACATTCTATTAAGGAACACTGGAGTCCAGGTGTTCCAGCCTGTGACCATCGGTAACATGAACGATGGTCAGAGGAACGGCAATAACGTGTAATGTGAAAGAACATCTGCCCTGTGGACGACTCAATGCTTCTCCTGCCTGACACTGGCAAGGCCCTCAGACTGTCAGGCTGCAGCCCGAGTTTTCCAGTCTCTGCCCAGTAGCTCACCCAACTCTTCTATTTATTTCCTCTATCTGCACACAAGAGGTCGATTATCTAAATCGCTATAGTGGATGATGAGGGCATTTTGGCTTCTGAACCCAATTTCCAATGTGTGTGGTCGGGGGAATTCCCCCCACCACCACCACCACCAAGCAAAACTTAGGACACCAGCCGGGTGTCCTACAAGTCAACACAATTCTAACATGATCCTCCGTGAGATAGCATCAGATCCACAAAACACGAGCTGTGAGCCCAGGTTGTTACCTCTGCTTCTGGCCCACTGGCTATAAATCTGAGGTCCCCATAGCCCTCTACTTGGGTTTCATTAATTTGCTGGAGCAGCTCACAGAACTCAGGAAACCCATTTACTCACTAGATTACCAGTTTATTACAAAGAATACTAAAAGATATGAATCAACAGCCAGATGAAGAGATACATAGGGCGAGGTCCAGAACAGAAGAGCTTCTGTCCTCACGGAGTTGGAACCCGTGGAAGCATTCTGGTTCCCCAACCTGGAAGCTCTCCAAACCCTCTCCTTTTGGGTTTTTAGGGAGGCTTCATTACCTAGGCATAACTGATTGAATCATTGGCCATTGGTGATTGAACTCAATCTTCAGCCTCTCTCCCCTCCCTGGAAATCAGGGAATGAACTGAAAGTTCCTCTATTCATGGTCAGTTCCCCTAGCAACAAGTTCCCCATCCTTAGGTGCTTTCCTAAAGTCACCTCATTAATATAAACCCAGTTGTAATGGAAAGGAGTTTATTATGAATAACAAGAAACCTATTTCACCTTTATGGCTGTGAAACAATTTCAGGAACTGAGGACAAGAGACCAAAAGGGTTTGGGGATCCGTGAGCCAGGAACCGTGGACAAAGACCACATACCTATGAGAAATACATTTTGGTCATCTAAATGACCAAATACGTATTTCTTATATGTACTACAATATTGCAGAGGGTAAAAATAATCTCATGAGGTATAAAGATGGAGCTAATCTTCGTTTGAACCACATGAAATTCTTGACAGTCAAAAAACAGTTAAGTATTAGCAATTTCATATGATTCACCTAATGGTTCTTCCTGCCTCAAAAGGCAATGTAGGGTACATCAATTCCCCAAGTCAGCTACACTAATTCGATTTCCATGATTTCAGCAAAGCACATACACAGAGGACTCAAGCGTGTATCTCCAGCTCCCGCTCTCTCCTGACGCATTGGACATCCCCATTTGGATGTCACAAATGCACCACAAATTTGCTGATACGTCCCAGTTAAAATCACCCTTCCTTCCTTTTCTCAGACCTACTCATTCTGTATTCCTTATGGCACATGGCTCCAATGTCTACCCAAAGTCACCAAGGTCTACCCAGGAGACTTCCTGGCTGCTCTTTCCTTAATCTTCACCTCCACTTGATAGACACACGTATTAATAATGTCTCCTTAGTGGTGATCAGTCTATTTCCTACTTCCCCACTGCCCTCTTCTAAGCCTTCAGAATTTCTTACTTGTATTCCAGTAAAAACCTCCCAATTGTTTCCCAGCCTCCAATTTTCTCACACCTCCAAATCACATGGAATCCTTCAGAGAAATAGTTCTAAAGTGCAAATCTGTTGTTATTCTTCACGTCTCCTGTTGCCTTTATGATAAAGTCTATACCCCTTATGGCCCATAAGACTTTGTATCTCATGGTTCTCAAAGGAAGATGGGATCTAGCAGTATCATTTCATTTAGGGTTATTTGGGGTTTCTCCATGTCCAGTATGTTACTAACACTTAGTGGGCAAGGACCAGGGATGCCAAATATCCTGAATGGGAGATGCAGTTCTGTCCAAAGAACCGTCCTGTCCAAAGACCAACAGCTCTTGAGTTGAAATACACTGGTTGGCTCCTGACCACTTCTCCAGTCTGATTTCTAGCTACTCAGACTTTTTAACTTTGTGCTGGAACCATCTTGAACTTTGCAGTTCTTGGATGTTCCTGTTATCTTATACCTCTGTCTTTGCCTCTCCCTGCCCATCCCACCAGCCCCACGCACCAGCTTCTTAATTTGCCAGCTCCTTCCTACTTATCCTTCTAGAACTCAGCTCAGATGTTATAATTCTGGGATTCCATAATTCTGGAGCTCGCTGGGCTCCAAAGCATCTCGTATTTCTCTCTCTACTACTGTGTTGATATTGTCTCTTCATTTGTAGGTATCTCCCATTCCCCTGTGAGCCCTGAAGGGCAAGACAGGGAGGCTAGTTTCTGTATTCCTAGCACAGAACTAATTCACCGTAGTTCCTCAGAGAATTTGCAAAACTATAGAATATCTTCCACTTTTTTCAAGATTTTTTAAATCTGAAAATTGATACATCTGCTTGGTAAAAATTCAAACAATATAAGCAAGAAGACCATGTAGCATAATGGATAAGGTTATCTGAGTTTGAATCCATGATTCACTGCTTAACTTCCCTGGCTCTCTATCCACATCTGGAAAGTGAAGGTAATAATAGCAGCGCTATTGTATAGTGATGAAATGCAAGTGATGAAGAGGCTGATCTCAAGTTCCAGCTCTGCCACCTACTAGCTGTGTGACTTTGGGCAAGTTACTTGACATCTCTGTGCCTCAGTTTATACAAAGGTAAACTTAAGATAATAAAATCTGTCCTACAGGCATTTGGATGATTAAATGAGATGATACATACCTAGCACTTAGAACACGGCCTGGCCTAGGGCAAGTACTCAATAAATGTTAACTAATATTAATAATAGTAAAAATATTATAAAAGAGTATATATTGAAGACACCAGTTTCTCTTTCTCTTACCAATAAGAACATTTATTAATATTCTATGTATTACTTCAGAAATTTTATGTGTATATCTAGTGATATATTTATTTTTCAAAAACAAACAGGAGTAAATTATGCATTTCTTATTTTTCCCCATTTACAATATGCTTAGAGACCTTTGTCTAATAGCACATGTATGGCTTCATTGTATGGCAGTTCCATGTTTTATTTACTAGTTCCATAAATTTTTTACAAGCTCCTCCCACTATTGATAATTATTTCCAGTTGTTTGCTATTGCAGTAAGAGTTTGCTGTTGAGTAATTACCTTCGTCACAGATAAATCTCTCTCCCTTCAGAGAAGGCAGTCTCAACTACTCTCCAAAATATCAAGGCTTTTGGTCTCCAGACTTCCTCAGTGATCTCCTACATTGGCCCATGCAAGTGTCCTGGGGCCATCTTGCCTCTAACTTGACTCTTTTTCAAGGCCTCTTACCAGGTAGTCCTCCATCCCCACAGGCCTTATAGTCTTTGGGATCCATACCACCTGAGTTTTCTTTCTTTCTTTTTTGCAGTAGCTTTTTTTCTTTGACTTTTTATTTTATATTGGAGTATAGCCAATTAACAATGTGTGATAGTTTCAGGTGCACAGCAAAGCACCTCAACCATGCATATACATGTATCCATTCTCCCCCCACTCCCTTCCCAACCAGGCTGCCACATAACATTGAGCAGAGTTCCCTGTGCTATACAGTAGGTCCTTGTTGTACACAACATGAGTTTTCACCAGTTAATAGTTACAAGTAACTGATTACTACTGTTAAAAATGACCAAAGAAGACAACTTAGGTGATACAAACAAACTTTACTTGACACTTCATGAAGTGAACAGTCTCCTTTTGGAGAACGTCAAAATAGGGTGGAACGCAGGAAGATTTCGTAGTCTAAAGAAGGAACAAGGAAGTAAGTAGAGATCCCAGAGTTGGCTTCGTGTTTGGGGAACCACCTTTATGATCAAGTGGAACATTTCCAGGGAAACAAAAGTTGTCTAAGTTTTGCTTTGCTGACATGGCCCCCTGGGCAGAAGCAGCTCCACCTTGGGTCAAGAAACTTATTTCAACACTGCAGAGGAAGGACAATGTGGAACGCTATGCTCCCAGATGGCTGCAGCTGGGCAGAATGGGGAAACGTGCTCCTTCATCTTTCTAGAAGGGGAAATGATTTTTAACTGTCAGAAATCTGTTAAAAAGTAGAAGTACGTAAAATCAGTTACATAAATTATAACACATAAGTCATGATTCTATTTGTTTTGTGACAACTTAAAAACGGACTAATTTTTCATCAATGTAGAAAATACAGATCACTACAATATCCAAGCGGTTCTTCCCACTTCCTCCCTCCTCTGCAAATATTATACTCACCCTGTGCCTGTGGTTGGAATTCAGTATTGGAAGTGGAGGAGGCTGGAGGGAGTGGAGGGCAAGGAAGAGAGGATCCAGATGGAAAAGGTGGGAAAATGTCAGAGAGAAATTTCCCTTGTGCCCAGTTTCTCTCAGAGCTGCTTCTGCCTGGAGCTCTACAACAAAAACGGCTCAGAAAGGAAGCCAACGAGAAAAAACTCTTTTGTGAAGCTTTCCAGGTGTAGACATGTCTGAAAAGGGGATTGTGTTTCTTCCCAATCATGCAGGTCCACAGTCACCCAGGTCCAATCAGCACAAAGACTGAGATGATAAACATACATCACAAAAGTTTCTGGACTCCAGGCTTCTTCTCAGAGACAAAAAAATGCTTGAAATATACAGTTCCTCTCTGGAGGATTTGTTCATCACAGGCCCATGTTTTTTGTTTTTTGTTTTTGTTTTTAATTCAGGCCCATGTTTTACGAACTGTCAGTTGGGGAAGCAAAGGCAGGAGTCAGTACCACGTCCTGAGGATCTATCTTGTGGAGATTTCA
Source organism: Kogia breviceps (assembly GCF_026419965.1). Taxonomy (NCBI): domain Eukaryota; kingdom Metazoa; phylum Chordata; class Mammalia; order Artiodactyla; family Physeteridae; genus Kogia; species Kogia breviceps. The sequence goes on from NC_081314.1 coordinate 95,707,668, forward strand.
GGAGACACCAGGGAGTGCTGTGAGCTATGGGGAAACATCCCACATCTGGCCTGGAGGAGCAGTTCATCTTGCTACTGTATTTTATATAGCATCAACAGTTTTTCAATCAGATAGATGTTCTCCTACTTTCATTCATCCAGGTAGTCTATTTCTGCCCAATCAAGCAGATTGGCTGAACAGAAAGACTATATAGCCTGTTCATCTCAGGGTCTGGAAATGCCAAATGTATTTCTTTTAAGTCCTGACTGCTTTTCACCGAACGAGGCCAAGCCTCCCTCCAGATGGTTCTGCTTGGTAAGTAAGCCAGGTCCTGTACCTGGGCTGCTAGGGGTCAGGACCTCGTATTGGGCTGTGAGGGCTGGAGGTCCCCCATTCGCCTCTACCATGCAGTGAGCCAGGCTGAAGCCGTGGAAAGAGCATGGGGTTTTACAGACAGTTTCTAGCAACGTTCCTTACTAGTGTTGTGACTTCTTGCTCGTCGTTAGCATTCAGGGCAGTGTTAGCTATTATTATGAACAAGTGTTAGAGGCCAAATGTCACCAGCACTAAGGCACTGCTGTCCTCTTTTCCCTTGCTACTCACAGTGCATCCGTAGATTGGTTCATCTTCATCACCTGGGAGCTTGTTAGAAATGCAGACTCTCAGGCCCCACTCTAGAACGATGGAATCAGAATCTGTCTTTTCTCCAGATCCCAGGAGGTTCCCACGTGAACAGTCTGAGGGGCCCTGAGGTCTAGTGGTCAAACTTCCCGCCTCCCTGAAAGGGTCGACACACCCACTCTGCTTTATTCAGAAGGACAGTCTCTCCGAGTGTTCTCCTTGTGGTGAACAGTCTTCCTACAACCCACATCTGGACACGTGGTCAAGTCAAATATGAACTGACTTAATGGGGTCAGTGGGACAGGATATTTGACACTGAGATTGACCGTCACCATATTTAACTCCCATTTCATAACCATTTTGCTTTCTTCTTTCTGAAAAGGGTGGAGAATTATTTCAAAACAGTCCACCTCCCCAGGTGAGTCACGGATGAGGCTGTATGGTAGCTTTTTATATACTTCTCTGCCAAAACGTTTCTTTTAAGTAAAAAAAAAAAGAGTCCCTACCAGACACACCCTGGGAATCTGTCCCTTCCCACCTGGCTTCTGGAGATCAGTCACTGCACAGATGGAGCTGGTCCATGTGGCCATCTGGCCTCCCCTTCAGTGAATGTCACAGATTCTGCCTATTAAGTGCCCCTTTCTTACATCTGCACATACAGGACACTGAGCCATTTGCAACGGCAATTTTTGAATGTGACCCACAATGTATCCTTGCAGCACCTCTCCGTCAGGGCCCACTGAATTAGAGGAAGAGGCAGCTGCCGCTCCTGAAACCCAACTTCCCAGTCCAAGGCCTCTGCCGACAATCTGTGACACCATGGAGACCCTGTTTAGAATCAGCAATGTTGCCTGGGCTCTGAGCTGTGACTCGGAAGGTGTGTGCAAACAGAGATCTCACTCATGTTTGGTTAAAATTTCCTATTCTTCCAATTTTCTATCCTAAAAAGATGTTTATGTCCACTGTGTGAAACTTTCAGCAGGAGTGGCCTTCATCCCATACTCTTGGCCAAGAGCTGTGCAATTCGTGGGCTGCATGGGAATTGGTCTGAGACCAGTGGAATCAAGGAAGGGGCTGGCTGTGGGTTCTGAAGATATGTCAGCCGGGGGTTGGTCGTTTGCAGGTAATAGAAACCCAACTCACACACCAGCTCAGGTTAGCTTAGTAACTGGGAAGAGTGCTGGGTAGCTCACAGGTAGAAGAGAGAGTTGAGAACCAGGGTGTTGGGGACTCTAATGAGAGATGATGTAGTGCTTCCAGGAATTTCTCTCCTTTGTGTGTGTGTGTGTGTGTGTGTGTGTGTGTGTGTGTGTGTATGTACACACACTCAGGCTGGCTTCCTCTTTGCCACTAGAGATGATGGCTGCAAGGAACTCTTTGACTTGGTTTTTCCTCGTAGGACCCTAAGGGGTCAGCAAATCATTGGCCTGGTGGCCTATTTTTGCACACCCCCAACTCCACACATGGCAAGCTAGGAATGGTTTTAAATTTTTTAAGAGTTGTAAGACAGCAAAAAAGAAGGCCATGAGACAGAACCCTATGTGGGCTGCAAAGCCTAAAATATTTACTATCTGGCCCTTCACACACAAAAAAATGTTCTGACTCCTGAAGTGAAAGAGTTCCTCACCCCCTCCACCAATTCCAGCAGAAATGGCCCCAAGAGACACGCGCATTCCTGAGGCAGTCAGTGTGGCAAGAGAGGTCAGGGGATTCTGATTGACCAGGCTTGCTTCATATGACCCCTGGGTACCTGGGCAGCAGGACCGTTCTTCCAAGAAAAAGCAGGTGGCAGCTCCCCCCCAAAAAAGGGAGAGTTAGGCAAGTCAACCAACAGATAACTCATAGGAAACCGATGACACTCTTTTTTAAAAGAGGGCTGTTTCCAAAGATGTGGACAATGGCAAGGGATGGAGGAGAGCCACAGGGGAAACCTAGGACTGAAGGGGCAGGGAGGGAACTGTTAGCTAAATCTACAGGAGCTGTGACCATGAGATGGGTCACCAGGCTGGAGACAGAGGGGAGAACACAGCAACGTCCAAGCTGCTGCCTGGTGGGGAGGGAGCTCACACTGTCCAGGCCTCCAGCCTCCTGTCCGTGCCGCCCATTGGCCACACCAACCAGGAGGCAGCAGCCACATCCTCGAGGTCAGCCTCCTGGGCACGGAGCACGTGGAGAAGTGTCTGGAGCAGGTCTGGAGGGGCAAATGCAGACAATGCGGACAGTCCACAGAGAGAAGTCTGTCCTCCAACTCTAGCCGGCTATGGCCTGCGCAGTCAGAGGGCCTGAGCTTAGACGGGGCCCACGCTCGGGTCAATGCACTGCCGTCACCGTCTTGAAATTCTTAAGAATTTTTGAACGAGGGGCCCCGTGTTTTCATTTTTGCACTCAGCCCCACAAATTGCACAGCCAGGCCTCACTCTATATGTACAACTGCGTGATCTCAACAAGTCCTTTTATCTCTTCTGCCATTTGGTTTCCCAATCTGTAAAGTGGTTTGAGTGATATTTTCCTCTCGGGGTTGAAGAGCGAATGAGGTTTGTACGTGAAGGGGCTGCTGGAGAGAGTGAGCCACCAGCCAGGATGGTCCTCCCTGTCCCGCAAGGGTGCTTCCTCCGCTTTCCTCAGACACAGACCTTGACAGCTGTGGGTAGCAACTCGGGAAAGAAGAGGAAGACCTAAAATGCAACCCCACTAGAAAGAATCCTGGTCTTATCTCAGGCCCAGGGCTGATCACGAGGGAAGAAGTGACAGAGGTGGGAAGTGGTGGTTGTTTGTTTGGCTACTAGTCATTCAGAGACCATTAGAAATAAACCTAACAATCCCCTAGTTACCTTCTTTGACATGAGGAAACTGAAGTCCATAAATATCTAGAACCTTGCCCAAGGTCACAGACATAGTGAATAGCAGAGCTTGACTCCAACTCAGGACTTCTGGGACCAAGTCCAGGGAGCTCTTAACTCCCTGCTGTTGACAAGGAGGCCATTAGACCGAGGGGCTCTGATGCCTCCACGCACGTAAGCAAACCCAGCTCTAAGCCTGGAAATGTCTCAGGGTTACCAAATCAAAACGCTAAGGACAACCGGCCACAAAGTGCCAAGTAGGCTTTAAATCAAACCATTTCCTTTCTTTGCTTCCTCACTTTCCCTATATAAGTCTTTCCCTTGACCTCGTCAGGTTTGGCACTGCCCCATATCCACTGGAATGGATAAATGCTCAGCTAAGCTCTTAAAATGTTTAACATGCCTCAGTTTATCTTTTAACAGAACACATTCATACTCACACCAGAAACTGGACATGGTTTGACTTCAATACAAGACTTGGGGATTATTATCAATTTGCTGTGGTACAGATTGTTTGTTAACAATTTGCCTTTTCTCCTCTGCTCCCTCCCCAAGAAATCCCCACCTTCTTTCTTCCTCTGCACTTCCACTGGAAGAAACTCAGGTTTTTATTCCTCGAGGGTGCATACTAGCGTCATAGGTGCCATGGGCCTTGAATGGAAGGGCCTCATCAGGACTCTGATGAAGCCCCTGGCATGAGGCCCTGAATGCGTCTCAGAGCTGAATGGAATCTGGATGAAAATTTCATTTTCTCCACGTAATGCCTGGGCCCTAAATGGTCAATGTTTTGTGAGTCCCGTTAAGGTGAAATAATTCTGTTCGTCCTGACTCACAGATTTTCTGCCTGCTTATATACCTAAAGGCTTTTTCCACTTCTCATCAGAGTATTTTTTAATGCAAAATTGTCTTATATCCCGCAGCAAGTTTAATCTGGTGAGGACAGTCTGTTTCTCCTGGCAACCTCGAGGATACTAGATGAATGGGGGTCAGCTGGGTAGTTTGAAGAGAAGTCTTGGTAATCTGTTAAACAAAGCTGGGAATTTTCCGAAGAATGTTTAGCAAAGATACTACAGTTTGAAGTGAATAGGAAGGGTTTTGTTTGCAAGCTCTGCCTCACTGTTGGACTCAAAGAGTGTTCAGCCCCAGAAAAGAACATCAATGTCTTTTTGGAAATTAAACACACACACACACACACACACACACACACACCAAAGACTTCTTTTCTGCCCACATTGAGTTTGCTTAACTGTAAAAAAGTTTGTCATGCCTGAAAATATGTATCTTTGCCTTTGACCCAAAGCAAATGCTATAGAGGAGCAAAGATACCATATCTTTTGTCTTTGGGAGAATGAATTGTGAAGGACTGTGCTTCAAAGAGATCAACAATAGACCCAAACAATTCTGCACAGTGAAATCTTGGAGTTTGCGCTGTGGATTGGGAATCCGGAGGCACTTAATCTCTTTGTACATTTATTCCTCCATTTGAAAATCAGGGATAATACCTGCTGCCTACTTAACCTTAAATGGATATGTGAGGATTAGCCAATTAAAGTTTGCCAAATGCTTGGAAGCCAATGGAGGGGAAAATCTGTATGAACATAAAGTATTATTATCATTCCCCCTGTCTTCCTTTTCTCTCTCTCTTTCCGAGCATTGCTGTCCTGGGAGACTCATTGAACAGTGCTCATGGTTTTGCTTCTGGTTGCTATTGTGGGAAGGGGCTTTTTCATTTTATTAACAATTTATTAAGTGGTTTGTTTGAAACTGGTCCTTCCTATACCATCAAGGGGAGGTTTCCAAACCAAAGCATCCTAGAGTGATGGCCAATGGCTGACACCTGGCAAGGTTTCTTTTGGGTTTATCTTTAGAATCCTATAGAGAGGCAAAAACGACAATTTTCAGGTAAAATAGTAAGTATAATTTGGAAAAATTTGCCCATTAGTGATGTAAAGCTAGTGAAGTAGAAAAATAAAGTTAATTTTAGAACGCTTGTTACAATCCTTAAAGAAATTCATTTTCTTTTGTTATTGTTTTAACCAAAACAATAACAGCACTTTATATTTACAAACATTGCCCCTCTGGTTCTTAAAACCACCTGTAAAATGAGCATAACACAATTTGGTCATATTATACTCATTTTACAGTTGAAAAAAACTGAAATGTAGAGAGGTTAAGTGATTTATCCCAAAATAATTTAGCTAATAAATGGCAAAGCTGGAACTAGAGTCTAAATTTCATTATATTTTCTGGTTCCAAGAGCAGTAGATTTTCCCTTGCTGTTATCTTTTGACTATGGCTCAAATGATGTTAAAAGTCCAAACGTTGTTGCTTTGGTACTCTGATATGTTTTTGTCCACACCACCAAACAACTCAGTTCTGACACGATCTACCTGGAGGTAGTATCAGATCCCACAAGTTAAGGGCTGTCCTACAAGACTGCCCCTCCTCCCACTTCAGAGGCCGCTCAAAAGTCCAGGTTGTCACCCGTGCTATTGCTCAGAAGTTCCAATAATCCTCCTCCTCGGCTTCAACTAATTTGCTAGAGCAGCTCACAGAACTCAGAGAAATATTTTACTTACAAAATTGCTGGTTTGGGGCTTCCCTGGTGGCTCAGTTGTTGAGAGTCCGCCTGCCGATGCAGGGGACACGGGTTCGTGCCCCGGTCCGGGAAGATCCCACATGCCGCGGAGCGGCTGGGCGTGAGCCATGGCCGCTGAGCCTGAGCGTCCGGAGCCTGTGCTCCGCAGCAGGAGAGGCCACAACAGTGAGAGGCCCGCGCACCGCGATGAAGAGTGGCCCCCACTCACCGCAACTGGAGAAAGCCCTCAAACAGAAATGAAGACCCAACACAGCCATAAATAAATAAATAAATTGTAAAATAATTGCTGGTTTATTATAAAAGGATATAACTCAGAAACAGTCCAATGGAACATATGCATAGGGCAAGGTATGGGGAAGGGGCAAGCAGCTTCCATGCCATCTTCACGGGTGCCTGCCAGTCTCCCTGAATCTCCACGTGTTCACCAACCTGGTAGCTCCCCAAATCCCGTCTTTCTGGGTTTTCATGGAGGCTTTATTACATACACATGGTTGATTAAATCATTGGTCGTTGGTGACTGAGCTCAGTCTCCAGCCCTCTCCCTTCCCTGGCCTCGGGGGACTGAAAGTTCCAACCCTCTAATCACTACCATCCTTTGGTTACCTAGGGACTTTCCAAAAGGCACCTCATTAGTGTAACAAAAGACACTTTATTGCTTTCATTACTTAGGAAATTCCAAGGGTTCTAGGGGCTCTGTGCCATGAACAGTGGATGGAAACCAAATACATATTTCTTATTATATTAATAAATTACAATCTCACAGGTACCCTTTCCTTTACTTCACAGACTATTGGGACTTGTGCAACACAACTAATCTGATGTGAGAACCTGTGGAAAGCCTGGAACAGAATGTCCTTTCCAAGACCACTTCTCTGTGCTAAGGGATTGTAAGGCCAAATGCAGAGAATTACCTAAGGAAAGCTGGGGAGTCAGGACCGGGAATTCTTACTGGAACGGCATTTATCGCTCAGTGTCTGACTCTAATTACACCCATGCTGTTGCTCCGCTATGTCTAGAGTTGGGTACGCAGTCAATCTATCAGGAATATTTGGTAGGTCCTAATGCATAGATGGAAAATCATTATCATTGTTAAGAAACAAAATTCAACTAAGTAAATTTTAAAGATTTTATGGGCTTTATCCAACGAGTCATAAATGAAGCAGCATACAATCTAGCAGATAGAAAAGAACTCCATGGAGCTGTACAAAATGAAAAACTTTTATAGGCAGAAGGGAGAAGATACAAGGAAGTTACACTAGGCAAAAAAGCAGGTTGGTTATTGCAAGGTTACTTTCCTTTAGGGGATGGCAAGTGTCTACCAGGCAGATGACCTAACTAGTGCTGATCAGGCGATTCCTGATTGACTGGTTTAAGATTCCATTTCTGGGAGAGCTGAAGCTGTAATTAAATTAAGTCTTGGTTTGATGACAAGGAGCTTAGCATAAGTGACTCCATTCTCAGCCTGTCATCTTGTTTTTAATATCATTGTGTGGGATATAATGGATGTTGTGGTATACCAACCAGATCCTTCTTTCAGGACCAACACTCTCATTCCCCCAGATTCTGGGAACTCTCAGCTGAGCTCTGCTCCAAGAATTGGTAACATCCATAGACATCTGCACCCACCAAGGTCACCCTCCCTACCCTGTGGCAGGATGTTTGACTTGGAGAGAATGGGTGTGGTTTATGAAGGTCCAACACCCCTGCCTCAGGGCATGACAACTCTGGAGGACAAAATGATGGTCCAGAACTCTTCTTAAGGTTGATTGAGGCCTTTGATGTAATTCCACAACAGTTCAATTTCTCCCTAGGTCTAACCTTTTTCTCCCTTCACCCCCTAAGAACACTCTCTCAATAAGCCTCCTGCACTCAGTTCTAAGAATTTCAGAGTCTGTTTCCTAGAGAACCTGACCTGCCATATAATACCAGCAGGGGCCCAAAAAAACAGACTTCAGCCAGCTGGCAATGATGACTCCATTGCTGGTGGGAGATGAAGCATTAATAGCCCTTGGCATGTACTTGTAGTACAATTATTAAAACTTTTACCAGTGGCAAACTAGGATGGAATACCGGTGGAAGGAAATTGTTCTAGCAAACAACATTGGAGAGTTTTGTGGTAAATGGTAATTGTAAGGACTGAGAAGCTGAATGACTGCTTCTAAGAGCCATCCATGCATTAAAGAATGTCAATGAAGGCAGCTAACCATCAATATAAGCAAAGTATGAAAGCCAGAAGGGGGCCTCCTTGGCAGTATTTCAAGGGACTCTCATCTCCTGCAGCAGGCAGGCAGAAAAATCTGAGGATCAAGGCCAGGATTTAAGTATAAAAGTAGCAGAGCTCCATGAAGGTTGATATTTCACCTTGACAGTTCACCTACACTAAGATTGTGGCCCTGTTTGGGAAGGAGTGGGACCCTAAGAGTTATGACGAGGAATCTCAATCTTCATATTCTGCTAGACTCTCTGGGCCAAGAAAAAAGGCCATTCCTTCTTGTTAAAGGCTAGTTCTTCCTCCTTACTTGAAGATGAGACAGAAGCTTCTATCTTGCAAAGCAATGTGCACCCACTCCCATAATCTACCATACCTCCCTTTGTAATCACCAGAAGAATAACTTAGGGTCAAGTCACAATATAACCCAGCTGAGGGAGTGCAGGAGTTGCAAAGCAAGAAAAGGGATTATACACCTAAGGAGCTGAAAGATGTAACCAAATTTTACTGTCAGGAGCCAGCAGAATACAAATGGACTGGATTCTTGGAGGTGCTGGATTAAAGGGGATGGAATATAAAGTTGGATAAAGGATAGTTTATAGATCTTGGAGCACTAACCCTTGATGCAGGATTTAAGATCATGGCAAGAACTTTGGGAAACATGCCAACATTGTTTGGGCAAATGAAGGAGGAAGGAATTGAAGGGCTAGGAAAGTGGGCATATTGCACTGGCTACATTATGCAATGTCAGAAAACCTGTTAGCTTATTATGTTCTGTGAGAGAGTTCAGAGGACATTCCATTTACCAAAGAGCATGGGATGTGCAGGGGACACCGGCATTGTTAAGAATCTCGGTGGTGGTTAACCTCTGTAGAATAGGACTGATTTTGGAGGTTGCTGTTGCAAAATTGGCTCTCAAATAGCACAGTGCTTGTAGACTTCTGAAAAAATAGAGGCCAGGTGGTAGCACTTAGCCATCAAAAAGCAAAGTGAGCTCAATTATTGTAAAGAGTGGTAAGGTTGGGGAGCAGGAAGTGACATGACTCACGGAGTGCTGGGGAGATAGTTAATGGAACACAGCATCTCCAGGGTCAAGACTGGGCGGGCAACAAGGTTAATTCTCAATCTGTGTAACAAAAAGAAACAAAGGCTAAGGGCTACTGCTACAATAAAATGTCACAATCCCTTACTAAGTTTCTGGACCTGATTCAGTTTTCAACCCAAAGACCTCTGACTGAAAGCAAGGCTGGGTTTCATGGGTGAAGGACACTGCAAGATCAAATGCCATCCTAATGATTCTACCAGTCCTTCTCCAGAGGGATCTACAACCATCTACCTAGGGAACCATGTACTGAGGAAAGGGCAATACTCAAACATTCAAGAACTGTGTGTTGACATTGGTTCCTGGCTCACAGTAGGTCAGCTAAGTGTATGAAACTAACCAGTAGCTATTTCTCCAGTCTCTGAGTGTATAATTAGAATATGAGGTTGACAGAATCTCTATATTGGTTCCTTGAACTGTGAGTTAAGAATTATCATAATGGGAAAGGCCAAGTGGAAGCCTCTGATACTGTCCCTCCCACCATGGACAAGATATTAAATCAAAACCAACATTGCATCCTTTGGGAATAGATTAGTGTCAGGTCTGACGACCTAAAGTACGCAGAGTTGGCAATTACTGCCCCATCCACATTTAATTCACCAGCCTGGCACCTACAGAAGCCAGATGGACCCTGTGATATGACAGTGGACTACCACAGACTCAATCACATAGTAGCCCCAGTTGTAGCTGTTGTACCAAAAACGGTTTCTTTGCTAGAGCAGATTAGCCTGGTATCTAATACACTGTATGCGATCATTGATCTGCATATGGGATAAACAATGGTCCAGACTTATGATCTTGCCCCAGGGCCATGTTAACTCTCTCCCTCTCATAATATAGTGACCTGACTGGGCATTCCAAAAAAACCATACATTTCTTCACTTTACTGATGACATCATTGTTAATCAGATCAGATAAGCAAGAAGTGCCAAGTATTTTGGAGGCCTTGGTAAGACACATGAACTCCAGAAGGCGGAAGATACCTCTAAAGAAGAGTCAGGGACCTACCATAGTAATGAAGTCTTCCAGGTACATCCCCTTCAAGGTAAAGAAAAAAGGATCATAAATAGCCCCTTCTACCCCTATGGAGGAAGTACAATGGCTGGTAGGCCTCTCAGATTTTGGGTGTAGCCTCTTACACATTTGGTAATAATACTCTAATCAAATGTTTATTACTATGTTCAAAACTTAATTATTTATTCATTAAAACAATAATTATTTTATTCATTGTTTTGTGGGGCAGGAATCTAGAAAGTTCTCAGCTGGGTAGCTCTGACTTGGGTCTCTCAGGTATTTTAGTCAAACAGTGTTTGAAGATAGAATAATGGGGGGTGGGGGAAGGAGTGGAAACCAGTGAGAAAGAAGAAAGCTGGAACAGCTGGGATCTGGCAATACATTTCCCCCCCACTGCCCCGCCGCCTTGTCTCAGGATCTTTCCAGAGAGTCTCTCCATATGGACCAGGTTGGGCTTCCTCACAGCATGGTGCCTGGGGTCCAAAAGCATTCTCAAGAAACCAAATAGAAGTTGCATAATCTTTTCTAAACCAGTCTCAAGAATCATGCAGCGTTACTTCTGCTACTCTTCTTTGGTTGGAGCTGTCAAAAGTTCACACTCATATTCAAGGGCAGGGGACATAGACACCTCCTCTTAATGGAAGGAGTGTCAAAGGATTGTGGGGCATGTTTTTAAAATGCCATAGTGTGATAAACTGACATCAGCACCAATTTTAGAAAAGTCTGTGCACATGTGTTGACTCCCCCACTTTCTACTTGCATGCCTATGAAATATAATATGATCCACCCTCTCAGGAAAGGACTTTTGCTTTCTCTTTTTGCTGCTCAATAGCAACATGGAAGATAACAATGCTTTGTAGTCAAACTCCTTTGGATGCAAGGAACAAAGACTCACTCATGCTACTAAAGGTTGCCGGGAGAAACCAAACTAAGAACAGGAAGAGCAGCTGCCCCAGGAGCTGGAGGTGAATCCTCGTGACCTTAGCGGCAGGAGGTCTTGGAGTCCCACCCTAGTGCTCTTGCATTTATCTCATTTGGCTATTCTCTACCTTTCAGTTTCTCCCTTCTATTCCTTTCTCACCTTCTGCTGTCTCTGTGTCCTTTCTTTCCTTCTCACTTCTGCTGACCCATCATTTTTGCTCTCTTAGAACCCAAGTTAGCATCATGGTCTCTCCAGCTTCTCTCTACATCAAGGCTTCTCTCTACATCAGCTCTCACCACTGTCTTAATCTTTAGGAATTTCCTACTTCAAATTCCCGGGAAAGGAATAATTTGCTGGTGTCAAAGTGGATTGTCTGTGTTTGGGTAACATCATTTTCTTGTTTACTTACCAACAACTTGTATAAAGAAAGCTCAGCTCTTAGCAATTCAAGCTGGAAGGAAAAGGCAACCATGCTTGGCATGGCTATACATTCATCAGCAGAGTCCAATGTAGATGTCAACCTGCAAAGAATTGTGGTGTGGATCAATTAAAATAAGAAAAGTAAAAGGTACTGTAAAATATAAAGTTATCTAAGAAGATGTGATATTATGTTTTTAAACATACATTCAAATGGATCCACAGATTCACTTTTTAAGTATCAATGTATCAAGTTAACATCCTTGCTAAATAATCTATCAAATTGATATATGCAGATCAACTTTTGTTTCCATGAACGATTATTGCTACTGTTCTTCCTTGACATCCAGCTACATGCTAGCTACATCAGGACCTCCAAGAGTTGAGCCTGACTCTCAAATTTCAAGAAATTAGATGTTCAAATGAATGCCATGCTGATTAATATACAGATTTTAGCATTATATTTTTCGGATTCTCTTTAAAAAGGGGGAAACTCAGAAAGTATACTTTGTTCAATAATAAAGGCTTGAAAATGCATCTGTTTCTAACTGCATGTGGTATCTACTCAAATCTGTATTGGAAAATTACACAGTAAATGTTTCGTAGGCTTTTCTTTTTTACTCATTTTCAGTCTCTCACAGTCTCTCACTTCTTAATCAATTCCTTTTTTCTCAACACAGACTGCATTGCCATCACGCTATCAACTAATATATTTTTTTAAACTCAGAATGAAAAGAAAAACCTAACCAAACAAATAAACAAGAGTAAAGCTTCAGGAACCTTTGTGCCTGAACGATGATGCTAAAGCATCCGTCTCTCTGCACATGGTGAGCTGAATTCAGATAGGCTCCTGATACGGTGATTGCAATTTTCTAATTTAAGAATTTTCTAAAATCTAAAATGAATTTCCTTTTCCTTGTCTTCAGGAAAGCCTGCAAATACCAAATCCAATAATGAGAGAGATTTAATTTCCTTTTTGGTCTATGACACAGCATAACAATTATCTGTGGATGATTAAAGAAAATGCATAAAGTAGAATGTGCTTAGTTCATACCAGATAAAGCCCCCGTGAAATGATGCCATGGTTGGCGTCATCTGCTGACATTCATGCATGATTCAGCACCTCTAGACAACAATTTGGAGGAAATCTGCTTCTCCATTACAAGCCAGACTCTGCCTTTTTGCTAGAAAATGAAAGGATCAAAATTCCCATCTTTTAAGGTTGGCTACCTCCTGTGACATCCAGCAGCCAGAAGCAATCCAGAGACTCTTTCTGGTGTTCCTCTGCACTGTTCAGGGCATGGTAGACATGAGGCATCCAGGTGATTGACGGATTTCTCGCTTGTCCTCTGGCTGCTTCTGCATCTGTTGACATAGCCTTGGTGTTTATATGTGTGATTAGACCGAGACTTTCTGTGTCAGCCACCCACAGATTGTATCAAAAATAATCAATCTTATTTGACTGCCTTAACGTTTTGGCTATTTTAGTTGTTAAGGCAATGAGTGAAGTATTCACTCATCAATTCGATGTTCAGCAATCGTCTGTCATGGTTCTGAAGTTGGAGGGAAAAAAATAATAAACATCAACTGTCAGAACAGTCAATCCAATCATGAATTTCTCCCTGACACCAGAGACCATTGTCTCTCCTTTCCATTTCCCCTCCTTTGCCTCCTCCTCCTCTCCTGAGATCTGTCCCTCCCACAGATTCTTTCCTTCAGTGACACTGAAGAGCAGAGAAGGGAGATACTCTAGGTTCACAAAGGCTTACATTTGCCTAAAAGGTTTCCTTTTACTTTGTTTTGATGTTTGATAATTTTTTACTAAATAATCCTAAAAGGATGGATACATTGAATGTATACAGAAAGTTATTCTGAATGGAGAATTTAAGCAGAAATATCCTTTGCTTTCTCTTTCAAGACGAATTTCCCCTTTCGGGGAGCACAGCTCCAAAGCCAGAGACAGGCACCTGGCTTGCACAGTCCCTTCCTGTCCCTTGAGCCTGTTCCAGCCTCCTTGGAACAGAAGAGCTCTGAGTCTGGCCCTGGTGTGGGATGTGGCTGGCTTTCCAAGTTGGAAAATGTGTTAGTAATTACTTTTTACTGCTGTCTCCATTTGAATTTCCAGACTTCTCCCGCTTCTCCCAGCCTGCGTTTCTCCACCCAGCTTCCTACCTCATTGACTGCTAATTTAACCCTGGCTCCCTTCCTCCAGAATCATTTGACCTTGTGCAAGAACTTGGCATCAATTTCTCTCCTCCTGCTTCCCCAGAAAGGAAGCGCCGGACTAGGGTAATTAGCATCAGCAGGCATCCCTGTCAGACTGCCTGCCCGTTGTCCGCTGGCCTCTACCAGGTACAACAGCAGCCCCCTTTTTCCAGGCAAAAGGGCAGTGGTCACTAGTTGCCATTTGCCAGGAGATCTTTTCCAACATTTTGCTTCAAAATGGTGTTACCAGGGCTTCCCTGGTGGCGCAGTGGCTGAGAGTCCGCCTGCCAATGCAGGGGACATGGGTTTGTGCCCCTGTTTGGGAGGATCCCACATGCCGCGGAGCAGCTGGGCCCGTGAGCCATGGCCGCTGAGCCTGCACGTCCAGAGCCTGTGCTCCGCAACGGGAGAGACCACAACAGTGAGAGGCCCGCATACCGCAAAAAAAAAAAAAAAAAAAAAAAAAAAAAAGATGGTGTTACCAGGGATGTGCACTAAGCCCAATTAGCTTGTTTAGTGAATTAACTTATAGGGGGAAAAAATGTATCAATAGAAGCACTGAAACTTCCTTAGCTCACATATCCCTGCTTTAGATTTGAAAGAATTCTATTGCTTTTTCTTATCCGGAAAGGTTATTCTATGTTGACTGATAATCTGGAAAGGGTTATAAAGAAACTAAGAGTTGTTTTACCTGCTTAAGAGAACAAACTTTGCAATCACTTAAGAAATGCCCATTTCTTCCTTCTGTTGATAAGCTGATTATATACCACTTTTATCTCCCCATCTCCCCATTAATTAAGTCCCCAAGGACAATTACAGGGTATAGTTTCATAACTGAAATAAGAGTATATATGTACTTGAAAATAATGCTACTTCAGGTTTTTAGAAATAGTCCATAATTCTGTATTTTCACTAATTCAGTCCCACCTTCCCTTATTACACTGAATGAGTGGCTTTCATGTTACATGTTTGTGAATGTACATTCTTGAAGTTTATAGAATAGAACTATCTTTGTAAAATGCCTTGTGTTATAGGGATTCAGTATAGAGCTAGAAGTTGGTTGAGTAGAGATGGGGATAGAAATTACAAATAGGGCCATGGACCCTACACATTACTATACACATTCTCTACCACCCAGACTATGAAGTTCAAAATACATAGTACAAATATACATATACATACAAATGTATGTATACATATAACATACATATGTACAAAGTATATAGTACAAAATTGTGGATAAGCCATCCTATCCCTCTATTTATTGGGCAGGAGGAAGTAGCAACTCTATGGGTCCCAAGTGACGAGGCCTCTATGTATAATATTAGGAGACACACATCCAGAGACGGGGTTCCTCCATGCTGTTCCCACTTCTCAGATAAAGGAAAACTGAAACTAGTTCCTTAATTAAGCACAAGTTTTCAGTAATGAAGTACACTACCTACATCCAAAAAGAGCATGTGAGAGCAAGAACGCAGGCTCCAGAGCTAAAGCCCTGGCTTTAGCTGTGAGACTCTCAAAGTATGGTTTTTAATAAGGTAAAAAGTTGACTCTCATGCAAACATACAAAGAACACATGTCAAAATTCATTTAATCTATGAATGAGGGAAGCATTAGGATTATAATACTGGTTCAAGAATTGGAGAGACTGAATATATATCTATAGATAGAAAGAGAGAGGAAGGAAGGAAGGAAGGAAGGAAGGAAGGAAGGAAGGAAGGAAGGAAGGAAGGAAGGAAGGAAGGAAGGAAGAAAGAAAGAAAGAAAGAAAGAAAGAAAGAAAGAAAGAAAGAAAGAAAGAAAGAAAGGAAGGAAGAAAGGAAGGAAGAAAGGAAGGAAGGAAGAAAGGAAGGAAGGAAGGAAGAAAGGAAGGAAGAAAGAAAGAAAAGAAAGAAAGAAAGAAAGAAAGAAAGAAAGAAAGAAAGAAAGAAAGAAAGAAAGAAAGAAAGAAAGAAAGAAAGAAAGAAAGAAAGAAAGGAAGGAAGGAAGGAAGGAAGGAAGGAAGGAAGAAAGAAAGGAAGGAAGAAAGAAAGGAAGAAAGAAAGAAAGAAAGAAAAGAAAAGAAAGAAAGAAAGAAAGAAAGAAAGAAAGAAAGAAAGAAAGAAAGAAAGAAAGAAAGAAAGAAAGAAAGAAAGAAAGAAAGAAAGAAAGAAAGAAAGAAAGAAAGAAAGAAAGAAAGAAAGAAAGAAAGAAAGAAAGAAAGAAAGAAAGGGACTTCCCTGCTGGCGCAGTGGTTGAGAATCTGCCTGACAATGCAGGGGACATGGGTTCGAGCCCTGGTCTGGGAAGATCCCACATGCCGCAGAGCAACTGGGCCCATGAGCCACAACTACTGAGCCTGCGCGTCTGGAGCTTGTGCTCTGCAACAAGAGAGGCTGCGATAGTGAGAGGCCTGTGCACCGCGATGAAGAGTGGTTCCCGCTCCCCGCAACTAGAGAAAGCCCTCGCACAGAAACGAAGACCCAACACAGCTAAAAATAAATAAATAAATTTAAGAAAGAAAGAGAAAGAAAGAAAGATCTCTCTGGAATTATATTTTCTACTAGACAAAAGATCTACAAGTTGGGACTTCCCTGGTGGTCCAGTGGTTAAGACTCCAAGCTCCCAATCCAGGGGGCCCGGGTTCCGTCCCTGGTCAGGTAACTAGATCCCACATGCTGCAACTAAAAGAGCCCTCATGCCGCAACTAAGACCAGGTGCAGCCAAATAAATAAATAAATGAATAAATAAATTAAATTAAAATCTACAAATTAACCTATAATTTCACAGAGTTTTGTACTAATCAATACTAAATAGTAAGTCAAACAAAGGTACATTCTGTTAGAGAATTAATCTGTGGTCTCCTATTAGATAAAGCTCCACATAGGGCTCTTTTTGCCTTATTTTCATGTTTGGGATAATTTTCTTAACAGGATTTAGTGGAAATTACCTCAAATTTCTCTGAACCTCAACGCCTTTATTTGAAAAGTGGGAACAACAATATTTACCTTATGGGGTTGCTGCAGGATTTAAATGAAATTATATATCTAAAGCATCTCCCACAACATGTCAATAAATGGTAATTCCCTTCTCTCCATGTATTCCTTTTATTCCATATTATCTGATGTTTTGCCAAACAGATCTCTTTTGATGGGCACTTCTACATGTTACCAAAATAATGGTAATTCATGGTTATAATGATGATCCTGAGACTCTTCACAGCCTTCTGTATCATTACAGATAAAATTATGTACTCAGTATAGTATTAATGTTAAGTGTAATTTATTATGCTTTACTTTTTTAAGTCATTATCCATGGAATTGACTCAGTTAAAACAAAATATCCAGTTAACCAAAACCATATTTTCCAGATTATTAAGCATAAAAGAAAATTCTACCAAGTGTTTTTACTTGGAACAATAATGTGAATCCACAGGTAGATTTGAACAAACACCCTCTAAATTTTCTTCCAACTCTAAGATTTTATAGTAAGTAGAAAAGGATACCTAAGGAAAAAATAATATGCAGAAAGGAGAAAGTTTATATATTTTCGTCCTCAGAAAAAAAGAATACAATTGTATACTAAAAATAATGACAATGACTGTGGGGTAGCATTTTTATTTCTTTAAAAACATGTAATTATAGGCAATTTCAAATATATAGAAAATAACAAAACTCTTGGGTACCCAGCTTAATATTTAACATATCTTAATATTTATACATGTCTCCTTGAGATTGAAAAAGAAATAAGATATAGCTAAATTTCTCTTCTCATTCTCCACTCTCTCTCTTTCTCCACCTCCCACCTGGCAAAAGTAATCATTATCCTGAAGTTAATCCACATCCTTATGGCAATGTTATATACCCAAAACACTGTATATCATTATTTTGTGAGATTTTTAGACTTTACTGAAATGATATCATATACTATATGTTTTTCAACATCTTTTGTTCACTCACATTAGGTTTTTTAACTTCATCTGTGTCGATATATCTAGACCTACCTTACTTTGTATTCCAAAATGTAATTATTCTGCAATTTGTTGAGCTGTTTCTTTTTTTTTCTTTTTTAAAATTTATTTATTTTTATTTTTTGGCTGCATTGGGTCTTCGTTGCTGTGCGGGGACTTTTGCTTGTTGCGGCGAGCCGGGGCTACTCTTCACTTCAGTGCACAGGCTTCTCATTACAGTGGCTTCTTTTGTTGCAGAGCACGGGCTCTAGAGCACTCAGGCTTCAGTAGTTGCAGCACGCAGGCTCAGTAGTTTGGGCTCGTGGGCTCTAGAGCACAGGCTTGGTAGTTGTGGCTCACAGGCTTAGTTGCTCTTCGGCATGTGGAATCTTCCAGGACCAGGGCTCGAACCCATTTCCCCTGCATTGGCAGGAGGATTCTTAACCACTGCACCATCATGGAAGTCCCATCATATTGAGTTTTAAGTGTGCTCTGTGTGTGTGTGTGTGTGTGTGTGTGTGTGTGTGTGTGTGTGTAACCCTTTAATGGTTATATGCATTAAAAATATTTCCTCCTAGTATTGGTTTGTACTTTTAATTAATTTATGTAATATTATATATTCTTTTCACTTGAATGTGGTCCATTTTCCTCTCTTGAGAGGTAGTGTATAGAGCAGTGGCTCTAGAGTGGATCCACATTACCTGGGATCAACTCACACCTCTGCCACTTACCACACAGGTTAGGGAAGTGAACAGTCTCTCCAGGCCTCAGTCTTTTATGAAGATCATAGTAATGATGGCCTCCTAGGGTTTTCATGAGGATTACATAAGTTAGCATATATAATTTACTCAGAATACTGTGTGCACATAGAATAGCTCAATAAGTATTGGCTTATTGTTATTTTACTTTTATGGTTTGTGTTTTTGTGTCTCATTTAAGAAATATTTATCTGCCATGATATAAAAAAATATTATCTTAAATTTTCCATTAAAAGTTTTTAAATGTTGCTTCTACATTGATCCATCTAGAATTTGTGTTTTAAGTGTGGTATGGGTAGGAAGTCTATTTTTTCACACATTGATAACCATTTTGTAGCAGTATTTATGGATAGCTAATCTTTTTCTCATAATGTTACCTCTATCATACATATCTCAAATATTTATGGACTGACAATGGTTTCTTGATTTGTTCCAATGGTCTATTTGTCAATGCTATGCTGCTTTAATTACTATAGTTTTATAAAACACCTGCAGATCATTAGTATAGGTCTTCCCTCCTTACTCTTCTTCAAAATTTCCTGTCTCTTACTGGCCTTTTGCTCTTCCACATGAATTTTAGGATCAGGTTGTCAAGTTCTATGAAAAATCCCACTAGTTCACTTCGGTTTTGAGAAAGAGTCAATTACAAGGCTAGATTTTATCCTAAGAAAGTTCATTTGTACTACATGTCAGCAGTATGTTATGTGAAAAGAGTGTTGGACTAAGATTTGAAGATTTGGGTTAGAATATCTAACTAAATGAGCTCCTTGGGACAAGCCCATTCATAACTCTAGGCTTCAGTTTCCTCATCTGTAGCAGAGTCTGGACCATGATCATACAATAGCATCTCTAGAACAATACTACTCAAAAAGTGCTCCCTGAAAGAGCTGCATTAGCATCCCCAGGCAAAAGGATAGCAAATTAGAATCAGAATCTGAGGACAGAGCCCAGGAATCTATGTTTAACAAGCTCCTCAGGTGATTCATACATATGGCATGAATGTTATTTTTATGGGTCAACTTGGCTAGGCCGTGGTATCCAGATATTTGGTCACATAATATTCTAGATGTTTCTTCAGAAAAACTTTTTTAGATGAGATTAACATTTAAATCAGTGAACTTTGAATAAAGTAGGTTACCCACCACACTGTGGGTGAGCCTGGGTGAGCCTCACCCAATCAGCTGAAGACCTTCCTAGAAAATAGGCTGACCTTCTCCTGGGAAGAGAGAATTCTAACAACAGACCATCTTTGAACTCAAACTGCAACTCTTCCCTTGGTCTCCAATCTGCTGGCCTACTCTGCAGATTTTGGACCTGCCAAGCCTCCATAATCACATGAACCAATTCCTTAAAAAATATATACATATATATATATATGTTATATTTACATATTTTATATATATATTCCTCTTACTGGTGCATTTCTCTGGAAAACCCAGACTAATACACACAGTAAAGTTTGAGAAGCTCATCCTCCAATGCACCTGGCATAACTCCATCTTTTATGTATGACTTATCCAGATTCATTCATTTGTGGAAGAACTATGGCTAGAATTTAGGTCACAGGACACCCAGTATTTTCTGCTGTGCTCTGCTTGTTAGGGAAAATACCCTGTAATGAAAATAAACTGTTTATGTTGAGTGGGTGGGTTAAAAAGAGCAGAAATTTTATTTCTACAATGAATTAATTTGAGTTCCATTTAAATAAGAAGCCCACCTGGTAATTCATTTATACATTTCTATATGCTTGACAGAAAAAGCAGCAGCAGGGGACTGAAATATTAGAGCTAAACATCCATTTAAAGGTGAATCATAAATGAAAATAAAGTATCTCTGAAATGAAAACGTGAGACAATATAAGCTTCTTTTAGCAAAATATTTTATTTCCCTACAGGATGTGTGTGTGTCAATGGAGCCATAGATGAAGTGTAGATGTAAGCCCTTGTATATTGATTCACTTGGGCCTAGAGAGCATTTAGTGGGAGAAATTACCCACTCAGACCCCAGGGGTGTGAGCGACCCATATCCCAATAAGGGAGAATGAGCAAATGCAGCTCCAGACTTCATCCACTTCCTAGGAACATACCCAGATGTGGGGAGAACAGCTGACACAAAAGGATCTAGGCTGAGATCATTAGATCATAGGAAGAATGTCCACAGTGTAAGCATTTTGACACAGTGGAATGTACCCTGTGGGAGCTGGATCTAAACTGCTACCCAGCAAGCCAGTGACCTTATGGTCCCCACCAGGCCTCACACTTTGTTTCTAAATATATGAACTGATCACTATCAGAGAGAATTTGCTGACTTGTACTCCATGGTGTATCAGGCCTTAGCGGGTAATCAGTCGATTTAGAAAAAGGGAAATAAAAAAGAGCATCTTCCGATCAGGCAGATGTGTTTCCTCACCTTTGCGTGTTTTGTGTGAAGCACAAAACACGCAAAACCATGACTACTTATAACAACTGGGAGAGTTTGCAGAGAGTGGAAGGTAATCCTCTCATGTGAAATATAAGCTTGGACACATGGACATTTATAAACCCTTTATCCTGACTGAAAAGTCTTTGGTGTTTTCAAATGGCTCTGAGTTGTCTGAGGCTCACCCGGGGCCTTGTTAGAAATTTAGCATCTCCTCGGGCACCACGCTCTTGCCAGGGTAGGGAGCCTGCACTGAGTCAGTTGGGGAGGCGTCAGGAACACTGTTTGAATATTTATAAGTGAAAATATATTAACAGAGCTTAGAGAACCTCTATCCCCAAACCTCCAAGAGACAAAAGAAATGTCCAAGGGAGATCGCTGACTAGAATTTTTTAAGCTACTGATATTTTTAAATCTATTATTTTTAAATGGCACCTCTCCTCCCAGCAACTGAATGGGGAGTTTCAAATACACACTGCCCGTTCCCTGCCTTTATCACTTGTCCTCTTAGGGACCCTGTTGGGAAACTTTCTTTTGAGTGTATGGGACCTGACTCTCCAAAGAGAAAGCAACAAAGCCGGTGTGTTTCACAAATGCATATGCTCTCATTAAAATAGCTGTCCCTTCTCCCAGAGAGCCTCCCATAAAAGCATTTTCATTCTCTAACTAGAATGTAGTGCAGCCTTTATTCCACAAAGCCAATTTGTTTATGTTTCCAAGTTCAATCACAATCTATTTGTAAAACCTATTTAGAATCAGAGTCACATAGCCAGAAATGATCATGCTCTAATTTCCTTATTAGAGAGATTCTTGCTGCAGCTGGCAGCCTGATTTGACTGCTCCCAGGGTTTGCAGCGACCAATTTGCAGCGTTTCCCAATTTTGTTCTTCATGTCTTTTGTTCCCCCGCCTCCAACATACAAATATCAAGCCAGAAGGAACAATTCCCGACATTGTTGCTTAAATGGAGGTGAAATAAGAGACTGCCACATTTTCACCGGTCAAGAAATGAACAAAATTGGGTTACCCACAATATCTGCAGGAGAGAAAGGAAGGAAATGTTCACTAAACACACTATGAAAAGAAGGATGCTTTAGGATCCAGGTAAAATTTTGATTATTTCAAAGGACTTGGGGGGAATGATATTTTCTGGATAATTGAATCAGAATTAAAGCAGAAAGCCAATGCAACATTCAAGAAAACTTACTTCACCTACTCCTTCTTACAATTTTTTTCTTTATAAAATAGGTGAGTTGATCTTTCTGACATAGCAAGATGTCTTTTCAAGGTAATTTAACAGTTCTCTAACAATGCAGGGTCTTGAAGTGTCTCTGTGTCTGCATCAGATAGTGAAATCTTACTCATCCTTTAAGGTCTGGTTCAAAGATTATTTTGTAAAGCTTTCACCAACTTCTCACTATTTTCCTGATGTAACATAGTCATTTGTTTTACACAGTATTATAGATTCCACTAGTTCAGTCAGAGGATGCTATGAAAACTGCAAAGATGCTTCCATTTTGCTTATAATGATGGTTAAAGTAATATCATAAGGTTCACCCTGTAATAGATTATCAATGGCTCAGAGACCTTGCCTGCTATGTCTCTCAAATTAAACTGGACTGAGAACATTGTCTACTAATAAGTAAGTGTCAAATAAATATGTAACACTTGTCACTCAGCACTAAGCTTGTTTTCCAAAAGAGTCTGGGGTACAGAGGATCAGGCAAAATGACATATTCCAGATCTTAAAAATGGAGGTTTACTTTGAATTGGGTGATTTGACGCCACTTGAGGTCATATATTAGTTTCCCTGAACAGCCAACCAAATACAACCTCTTCACTCATGTTTCCAAATCTCTTTGGGATTCCTCCATCATTCACCCAGACTTTCTCTTTTTCTTTCATCCACTATTGAAATACCATCTTTTCAATAAATACCTTAAGACACACACTACTTATTGCCCACCCAATATTCATTCATTCTTACCTTTTTTCCTTAACAACTGAACCTTGAATTTATCCAAGGTGTATGTGTCCAATTTTCCAGATTCCCAGCTATCAGGAAACCCTAGTGACCAAGTTCTGACCAAGGAGATGAAAAAGAACTTCACTGGGTGCGACACACAGGAAATTTTCTTAGAGGCAATTTCAGCTGGCATGCTCTTGGGCCCTTTAAACTTTATCTTGCCTTTTCCCCCCTTCTTGCCTGTCACCTACACTTACTGTCTGAAAGTACAACAGCCATTTTACAATGTTAAGAATGATGAAACAGTAGGAATAAAGGAATCTGGACTCTTGATGACATTGCTGATTCACACTAATCTTGGACTGCCTAACTCTGATCTTCTGTGGCATGAGACCAGTAAACTCTTTTCCTGGCTAAGCTATCTTTTGTTGGGTTTTGTTACTTGCAGCCAGAAACAATCCCAAGAGACACACCCTTCTTAACCAACTGAGAGGCCTAGAGTAAATTTGCCTGGGACTTTCCCTGTCCAAGCAGACAACTCCAACATTTCCTATTTCAGTCACCACTCTGCAACCTCCCCTACAGTAATGCTTGACAGGCATTTCAGAGAAAATGGCAATCCACATCATGAAATTCCCAGAGATTATCAAGCCCTCTTATTTTTAACTATTTTTAGGATTCCAGATAAAATATTTTTATTTGCTAAATCTAATAGCTCTACCCTTTTGGGGTGTGGGGGGGAACTGTCTCAAATGTTTTATATGTTTTCCAAATATCTTGAACATTTTGTAATTTTATTATTTTCTGCATGTTCTGTGATTACTATATTGTGCTTTCTATACAATGCTCTTTGTTGATGTTTACCCATGTGTTTCCTCTATATTAAGTGGTTCCAATCTGCTGAGGTTTATATATATGTATCTGTATACACACACACGCACACACACACACACACACACACACACACACACATATTTTTCCCCTCTTGTCAATTGGCACTGCTTTACTGTCAGAATGCCTGTCTATAGCATTTTGACCTCGCTTATCCAATTTACTCTTAAATCTGTTTTTAATGTGACTATGTAAGAATTTTATCTAAAATAAAAATAGATAACTCTAAATAAGGATTTTAAGGACTAATCTATCAATAAAAATGATGGACTTCGTGATGTTTATTTTGACTACTCAGAGAAATGTTTCTGGCCTCTTGGTTCTTGATTATGTTTGGTTATAATACCAGTATATTCAAATGCTCCCTCGATAAGAGAGGTGCAGCTCTTTAAATATTTACCTGTTCTCTTTGTGTGTATGCATGCATGCATGCATGTACATCCCTGCATGTGTACTCGTACATGCACACACATGCACAGGCGTGCACACATTCAGTAGTTATTTGACAGTTTTTGTGCCCTGAAAGTCTAGGCATCTGAACGTTGTCTGTGCTAGTGTTTAAGCTCTTAGATGACAGGAAATCATTTTATTGAATTCACTTGACACCCCAGCACCACCCATCAGCTGGGATTAACCATTACTCCTGTTGATGTTACTATTCTATATATTCTTGCTACTTAAGCAAAGACCAACAGCATAGGCGTAGATAGGGAGCTTACTCAAAATGCAGAATGAAAACCCCTGCCAGACCTACTGAATCAAAATCTAGATCTTTAACAAGATTCTCAGGTGATTCCTATGCTCACTGATGTTTGAGAAGCATTGATCTAAAGCAACAGTTTTCCAACTTTAGTGTGCAGCCGAATCACCCAGAGGGCTTATTAAAATACAGATTTCTGGGCCCAACTTCCAGAATTTCAAACTCAGTAGGTCTGGGGTGGGGGCTGAGAATTTGCTTTCCTAACAAGTTCTCAGATGGTGCTGATACTGCTGGTCTTTGGACCACAGTTTTGAGAACCACAGCTCTAAAGGAGACCAAGTGGCAGAATTGGCAAAAATTCAGTGGCTTAATAACCAGAAGGTCTGGACGTTAGCTTTTATTCCCCAAGTAACTACCCGTGTGACTTTGAGAAGCTCTCTGTGCTCTCTACGGCTCTTTTTTCTCATCGGTAAATACGACGATCTGAGGATCAGCTCAAGCACAGCACTTGTCTTCTCGGTTCTGTGTACATGTCTCCGCTCTGCACTGTCAGCTCCTTGAAACCAGGAACCATATTTTAATTATCGTTCCCCAGTGAGACCATAGGAGTCTCTTGGTTGAATGAGTGAGTAAATGAGCAAATAAAGAAATGAATCCAGGGTTTCCCTGGTGGCTCAGTAGTTGGGAGTCCGCCTGCCGATGCAGGGGACACAGATTCGTGCCCCGGTCCGGGAAGATCCCACATGCCGCGGAGCGGCCGGGCCCGTGAGCCATGGCCACTGAGCCTGCGCGTCCGGAGCCTCTGCTCCGCAATGGGAGAGGCCACAACAGTGAGAGGCCCATGTACCGCAAAAAAAAAAAAAAAAAGAAAAAAAAAGAAAAGAAAGAAAGAAATGAATCCAAGATGTAACACCCTGGTTGTGAAAACATTTTTAAAACGAAAAGTAGTTTTATTACTGTTGTATAGGGTACGTAGTACTTTAAAATTGTTGATTAAACTACTAGAGTTTCAAGAACACAGAGGAGTATAATAATAATAACAACAACAGCAACAACTAACACTCATGGTGATAATATTGGATTAGATGCAAAAATAATCATAACTGGTGAAGAATACTTATCCCAGATGTTGAATCCACTAGGCATGGAAACTGCAAGACACGAGGAGGCGTGATCTGATGAGTCAAGGGAGATGAGGACTGGAGCAATTAAGCCAGACTCAAGGCCAGCCAAAAATTCTAGCAAACTGGCAGCTAACTCCTGTTTTAAGGGTGGTACTGCTGCTTGGGTGAGTCAGAGAATTTCTGGGAAAAGGACTCTGCGGTTTCAAGCTTAGCAATTCAGCGTTCTCTTGTGGGGCTTGGAGGGGTGAGCGAGCATGGTACAGGCTTGTCTGCATTCCAGCCCTCCCTGTGCACAGTCTCTCTAGGCTCCTTGCATGCCCTCAAGGTGCAATTCAAAGCTGCAAGCCAGGGCGAGGCTCTAACTCTCATTTTATAGGTCCTGCAACCTGGCTTAGAATCCTTCCTCCCTCCCCGCCAGTGGATCAGGTACACAGGGTGTGACAGTAGGAAAGTGTACAACTTCCTTGTTGCTTTAGAAACTGTTCAAGTCTCCCTGTGAGCCACAGCCTTACCACGTCTGATGGCAATAAAACTAAGAAGCAAATGTTTCTGCCTGTGCCAAGAGAATGATGCTTGTAGAAAGGAAAATTGAATCAACAGCTCTATATGTAAGAAGGTGAGCAGCCAGATGCGATCAGGGACCTAGAATATCATTTTATTAAGACGGAGTAGATGCCCTTGGTACTTGAAAACTCAAATTTGTTTCCTCAAGAAGTTTTCATTTTCCTCTGCTATGTACATCTGTTTCTTACTTGCTTGCATTCATTTTTCTTTTAAAAAAAAAGAAAAAATGCAGCATACAACTAGGCTACAATGTAATGGGGTTAAATTAATGTTTGGGAAGTATTTTGAGTTTCTTTGATGAAAGATGTTGGCTGCCACTCAGGGTCTTACAGCACAATTTTCCTGCTGGTTGTTAAGGTTTTAAAGTGAAATAAAAATTCAATTGGATTTGAAACACTGCTGATGGGTGAGTTTTTATTTAATAAGTTAAAGAAAATAGCACATTACAATCACTTAAGCATGTGAGTTTCTCTGTAACATTGCTAAGCTATAACCCAATATATCTCCAGAAGAAAAAAAAAAAAAAAGAAATGTAACAAAGCCCAGGAAAGTAGGTGTCAGCTTCCTACCAACAGATAATTGTAATGCCAATATGGGTTCCTGAAAGAAACACCAATAAAATGACCAGGAGTCAGTACCTGGTGTTTTAGGCAATTTCTGTGGGAAAGTTGAGTATGGCTACTATTTGAGTCTGCATTTGAGCTCAGCAAGGAACAGAACATTTAAGCAGAGCCAAATGTGGGTATAGCAGATATAAACATCTACGTATTTATGTATGCAAATTAGTATAAACATTTGATAGGCTTCAAATTATTTTCAACGGCTTTTCCTTCTCTCTGATGACACTGAAATGTCACCATCTTCAAGCACTAACACTTCTTCAAGTGTGGCTCAGCGACTTCCCCAGAGTATACTTACTCTTATTCAAAGCACAGTTCTAACACGTTTGGTTAGCTGGTTTCTGAAGCCATGGCATATCAGAGGCAAGAAATTAGATAAGGGAGTAGGGCTGCTAAGAAGGATGCCCTGATAGTACCAAATAGTGACCCAGACATGCTTGCCAGGTATTTCATCCAGCAGTCATTTTAGGCTGTACAATGTTCACCTGTGTACACTATCTGCCCTGGTTGGTTAGGTGGCTGGGGAGCCATCTACCCAATCAGTCAGCAATTCTTTGTCATACACTCATGTCCTGTGTGAGTCACTGTCCTATCATTCCAGGGAAATTCCTAGCTTTCTGGACTTGTGCCCTATTAGAAAACCCACTGGGCAGGACACAGCCCGCCCGTCATAGCATGGGTGGTGCATGATCAAGGGTATTGGGAATAACTGCTGAGCAGCCATTGTATAAGGATCTATTGCATGTGGCTCTGAGCCCTGAAGTTCAGGGCGCTGATTTAATGCGTAGGCTCTGGGTTCAAATCCTCATTTCCTAGCCAACCACTAGTTAAGTAACGCTGACCAGTTACTCACTCTTCCTGAGTCGCAGTTTTCTCATCGGTAAAATGTGAAATATAATGGAATCTGACTCAAAGGGTTGTGAAGAGGATCACATGAGATAACATAAGGAAAGCACTCGGCACCTCTACCGAGACTGATATAGGAGACACTTAAAGCTGGAAGAGATCTTGGCAGTCAACTTATCCTAACACCTCATTTTGAAAATAAGGAGGGCTTCCCTGGTGGCACAGTGGTTAACAATCCGCCTGCCAATGCAGGGGACACGGGTTCGAGCCCTGGTCCAGGAAGATCCCACATGCCGTGGAGCAACTAAGCTGTGCACCACAACTACTGAGCCTGTGCTCTAGAGCCCGCGAGCCACAACTACTGAGGCTGCATGCCACAACTACTGAAGCCCGTGCTCCTAGAGCCTGTGCTCTGCAACAAGAGAAGCCACTGCAGTGAGAAGCCCGCGCACTGCAACGAAGAGCGGCCCCCTCTCTCCGCAACTAGAGACAGCCCGCATGCAGCAACGAAGATGCAACGCAGCCAAAAATAACTAAATAGTTTATTTAAAAAATAATAATAAGGTAAATGAGTTCCAAAGAGGTCAAGATCAACAGCCAAATATTGGCAGAACAGGGAACCTGATGGAAGAAAAGAAAAACAATTGCATACCTGGTCTATACCAGGAACATCACATCTACTATAATTTTTGATCCTCAAAAAGTTCTATGAGGTATTGTTTTACCTGTTTCACAGAAGAAGAAAGCTCAGAGAGGTTCAGTAAGTGGTCAAAGGCCACACAGACAGTGTGTGCTAGAACTGGGATGCAAACCCGGGTTTGCCCGACTCCAAAGTCCACGTCCATTCCTCTTTACTCTTTCTCAACATAGAAGGCAGGACTCGTACTTTTTGGGTAACCTACTTGACATTAGATATAAAAATGCTTAAAACCCATCAGAACACTCCTGAGCTATTATAAGACTGGGCGAGATTTAATTGTACCCTAGAGGTACTCAATGGGACATTCACTTTTTAGCTGAAAATCCCAATATCAAAATGTTTCTTCCTAGCAAAGGCAGAGAAATATGGCTCTTTTCACAGTCTCAATGTGGCAGAGAATGCTAATAGAGGAGAGGAACACAGACAGGGCATGGGGGGCATGGTTGGAGCAGACAGAGCCACAGTGCCATGTAAACAAACCCAGAGAGAGGTATTTCTTGGCAATTAGAGGCAGACATATTGCAGAAAGTATTGAGGGAGCCAATCTCCATAGAAATCAACAGACAAAGACTGTATTTAAAGGAAAAGATGAGAAATTACATTAGCAGAGATGGAGAAAGATCTCCAGGTAGTGGCAGGACCCCACAAGGAGGCAGCACCATTCCCACACAGGCTGCCTGTGACAAAAACGGTGCAGGGGCTGCAGCAAGGATCAGCGGAAGGTGAGAGCAGAGAAATCCTGACCACACGTAAGCATCACCATTCCCTTGGTCACAGAAGGGACTGGAAATTTTCACTGGTCCATCAAGTATCGTTTGCAGGTATGGTTGTAAATTATCGCACAGGATTTGAAATCACACTGCTGGGTTTGATTCACCACTTGCTAGCTGTATGACCTTGAGCAAGTTATTTAACCTCTCTGTGGACCTCAGCATCCTCAATTATAAAATGGGTCCAGGGCTTCCCTGGTGGCGCAGTGGTTGAGAGTCCGCCTGCCGATGCAGGGGACACGGGTTCGTGCCCCGGTCCGGGAAGATCCCGCGTGCCGCGGAGCGGCTGAGCCCGTGAGCCATGGCTGCTGAGCCTGTGCTCCGCGACAGGAGGGGCCACACGGTGAGAGGCCCGCGTCCTGCAAAAAAAAAAATAATAATAAAATAAAATGGGTCCAAAAACAGTACCCACATCATGAGGCTATTAGGAGGATTAACTAAGTATGTTAGTACATAGATGACACTTGGAATAATTCCTGGCACATAGTGAGAGCTCAATAAATCTTAGCTGTTATTTTTATCTCCTACTGTTGCTTAGAGGATGAGGTAGGATTCATGCCTGGCATACAATAAGTAATCAATGTTCATTTTTATTTTATATTTGTTTATATTTATCATTCACAGGCATAGTAAACATTTACTGTTGAATTCATAAAGTCCCAGGTTGACCCATTTGGTATAGTTATAGATAGATATCTGGCTTAGGTTGACCCTACCACCAAGATCCTAGTACACAGACAAGGCAACTGGGCAAGTACCACTGTCCCCTGCTCCCCATCATGGAGAGGGATGTTCTAAAAGGAGGATTTCTGTCTGATGTCCACAATGTAATCCACTGATGGGAGATAATGGCGTGGTTTCTTTTTCTGATGACGTTGATAATTAAAGGACACCAACCACAAAGCAGCTTTCAGCATTCTCTTCCGGGGAATCATCTGATTAAAAGCTGTCACGGATCCTCTCCCATAAACCTCTTCCAAAATTCTCCGAAAGAGAGTAAGCACTGACCTGCTACTTTACTGGCGTAAGAATGGAACCCTTCATAATATCAACAAAAGGCACTTTATTTTAAAGGGTCATAACTGATCCTAATGGGCAAAAGCTGAGAAAAGTGAGATTTGTAAAAGTAGCAGGAAAATATACTGAGTGTCTTTGCATCGGTCAACTGACATTCAGAATGAGGTTCACCCAAAGGTCACCCTCCGACTGCCGATTTACACGGTCTGAGTTAAATAATGAAGCAACCACGGGAAAACTCAATGCAAAAAATATTGCTTCCTCTGCTGCCTGACTGGAGGGTGGTGAACGAAGGAATGTGATTCCCCAGAGAAAGTAGGAGAATGTGGGGTGCAGGATGAGAGGGTGGGGGGTGGAAAATCAGGTGAAAATGGCTTCACCTTAATCGGAGAGGTATTGAAATTATCAAGAAACAAAGGAAGGCTTGGCACCCCGAGGTCCGTGATGAATAAAGCAACCTGCAACCCTGTGAAGAATAAGACGGCGGCACAAAGTGTGCTGTTTCTGACTAGCTCTTCAAATCTACTGAATCGTCAGCCCAAAGGCAAAACACTTATGATACTGAATAACCCAGCCTTAAAATGTCCAGTGTAGAGTTTATTTTATTTTTAAAAGAAGCAGGTTTGTGTTCTCAGGTCCTGTTCATGTCTATATAGTGGCTTTGGCCATGGCGAGTGACCTGACCAGTTGATGCAAATGAACCAGATCAAATAAGAAGCCTCCTTGGTGAAACTACTCGTTGGAGTTGAGGTGCACACGTCTCTCAGAACCTTCACACAGGTAGAGATAGCGCGCGGCCAGCTAGCCTGTCAGCCCATTCACTCAGGCAATCTATGAATCCCTCTAGAAGATTCCGCAGGGTACAGTCAGGCTCCAATGGAAACCTAATTTTTTTTTTTTTTTTTTTTTTTTTTCCGGTATGCGGGCCTCTCACTGTTGTGGCCTCTCCCGTTGCGGAGCACAGGCTCCGGACGCACAGGCCTAGTGGCCATGGCTCACGGGCTTAGTTGCTCCGCGGCATGTGGGATCTTCCCGGACCGGGGCACGAACCCGTGTCCCCTGCATCGGCAGGCGGACTCTCAACCACTGCGCCACCAGGGAAGCCCGGAAACCTAATTTAAAGTGGTTCCCAGATGACCAGCCTGGAGCCATCCTGTCCCCAATACAGAGAACCCAGGGGCTGCGCATCTTTAGTCTGATGTGACTATCAGGCACTTTGATTCCTCCTAGCAGGAAAAGCAGCAGTGAAATTTGTGTAAATCCTCCTTTCGACATAATGAAGCATTCCATAAACTGAACATCTCAGGACTCAGTTATAAAGGCCAAATTGCTATTTCACTCACTAAGATAAATAGCTACGGTCTCATCAATCTTGCCCTTTGTATTTTACCTTATCTCATGGATACTTCACAATAACTCTATAAGGAAAACATTTGGTCTAGTCAGGTATCTATTGGTCACAGGTAACAAAAGCTCAATTCAACCCAACAAAACAGGAAGGAATGGAGGCGGGGGGGATTATTGTAAAGTTGTAGCACAATCTCACGGGAATCTGGGAAAAAGTGAACAATCAGGCCTCAGGACACATGAAGTTAAGGTGGTTCTGGGACCTGTTGTTCTCTACTTTCACCCCTTGAGTCAAGTGCCCACCTGGTCTGGGCAGACTTCTTCTGGAAGCAGGATCATGTGCTTAGAGGGCGACAATGCCCAATTATCAGGGTCTAAGGTGAGAGGCAGACTGCCAGACAGGAGGGTACAAGAAAAGCATTATTCCCAAATAATCCTAGTGTGGCACTATTATCTCCACTCATCAGAAAAGAAAACTGAGGCACAGAAAAGTTAGGAGGGCTTAGTCATGTAGTCGGCAAGAGGCTTTAGGCTTTCTGAGGGCTTGGGTGTTGCATTCAGACAGGTCTAAGTTGAAATCCTATAGTTTGCTTGCTGTTGGATCCTGGACAGGTTATTTAATCTCTTTGTGCTTCAGTTTCCTCACCATCAAAATGCACTCATGTCAAAGGTTTATTTTTAGGATTAAATTAAATGAGACAATTGATTTAACTCATATAATTTAGTGCCTAGAATAGAACAGCAGACAAAAAAATTGATACTAGCCTTTCTGTCACCTATGAAACCCTGCCCTAAGCTGCACCATAGTTTACCACTGAATGCGATGGGTACTTTGCTGTTCGTCCTCCAAGTCTTATGTGTTGACACTCCCAGACTTCCAGCTCCATGGGGACGGTGTTTCACTCCTCTTGCATCCCACCCTGGCTGGCTGAGCACATTGGCAGTCTCTTCAAATTCTTGTGGGAGTAAACTGCTGAATCAGTTCACATGTCACTCTCTTCCCCACAAATCCCCTAAAGACCACGCACCATTGTTGTGTTTCATTGTGCCTTTCTCAGGTCATCTGCATCTCTGGAGTGCCAACCTGTTTTTTTCTCTTTTCCCTTCTTTCTGTCTTTCATGCAGCTCCACCTGGAGGCCAATGGCTTGAGTTTGTCAAGAAGACAAATTTATCACAGGAGAAAAATGCTCGCCGTTCAAGGAGGGCTGTTCAACTACAGATGACTCCAAATGAAGAAAAGGAGTCCTGAATTCTACTTCCTGGGTATGTTATCAGGGAATTTCTCTGTTGGGATGAAAGGGGAAGGAGAGCAGGAAATCTTTATGCCAAATGGGGAAATTTGGGTAACATTTAAAGAGGAGGACTATTCCCAAAGCAAGTGCAATTGACCCTTGAACAGCATAGGTTTGAACTGTACAGGTCCGCTTGTACACAATTTTTTTTCAATAAATATGTTGGAAAAATTTTTGGAGATTTGCAGCAATTTGAACAAACTCACAGACAAACCACATAGCCTAGAAATTTCGGAAAAGCTTAAGAAAAAGTTAGGTATGACATGAATAAATAAAATATAGAGATATGCATATAACATACAAAATATAGGTTAATCAACTACATTATCAGTAAGGTTTTTGGTCAACAGTAGGCTATTAGTAGTCAAGTTTGGGGAGAGTCAAAAGTTATACATGGGTTTTCCATTGCATGAGGGTCGGTGCCCTTAACTCCCATGTTGTTCAATAGTCAACTGTATTAGAATTATGAGTAAAAATAAAATAAGAAGTGAAGAATTGCTCGCCTAAAGATGACCTCACATTATTCATCTCACAATCTTCCCCCAGTTATTTTCAAAGTCGACATCAACAATGTGCTCCAAAAATCTTCTAGACAAGGTGCTAACTTTGAAGAGAGATATTCCACAAGGATGCATTAATGATAGGACCAGGAAGGGAAAGGGAACTCCTATTTGACAAATATTTTCATGTGTCTGCATTGACCTAGGCGCTTGTAATATCTCATTCCTGCCCCCTCCCAACCTTGCAACATTGGTAATGTTCCAGTTTTACAGATAAGGAATACCAAAGATAATGCCCTCAGATTATGCAATTAGTAAGGGATGTGCTGGAGCCCAGCAAGGGGGCTGCTACGTACAAGATACGGTCAGTCTTTCTTCTCAAAATTGTTCATATCTCTTTTTCATGCTTCAGGCAACTCAGCTTGACCACTACTATCTGACAGAGAAGACTGGTCCCAAAAACATGACCCGCTGAGAAAAGGAAGAAGGAATGGAGTTGTTGTTTAAGAACCAACCATGACTGACCATCTCTCATAAGGAAAGATTTGCACCTACCTGTTTGGAGCTATTGAAAGATCATTCTGATAAGTACAAAATTATTAGCACATGGGCTTTTGGGTCAGACCGAACTGGACTCTCCCCTTTACTAGATGTCCTTGGGCAACTTACTAAGTCCTTACTAAGTCTCAGATTCCTTAGTTTAAGAGGAGAATAATAGTTGTACCTACCTCACAGAACTACTGTAAAGATGAAATGCAATAGCTTGTAGAAAGTGTTCCTTGCTTAGGAAAATGCCTGGTGCATAGCAAGTACTCACGAAACGTTAGCTATCATCAATAATGGATAATTTTAAAGAAATAGGGATTTCTTTGTCACAGAAATTGCTACAAGAATGATAAAGAAGAGGTCCTTCCTTAATGAAGAAATGTGAATCATTTACAAACAGCACACATTTGCATGTAAACAATAATGAGATAATATCCTTAAATACAGTGTGTTTCTCTAAAAAGTTTGAACATACTACTTCCCACTGATCCTGAACCCCACTGTGTTACTTATTTACATTGTTAAATTGGTTAGCAATACCTGTTCTAGGCTTGAGTAGAGATATAAAATTTCAATCAAGAATAGTACAGGGCTTCCCTGGTGGTGCAGTAGTTCAGAGTCCGCCTGCCGATGCAGGAGACACGGGTTCATGTCCCGGTCCGGGAAGATCCCACAAGCTGCGGAGCGGCTGGGCCCGTGAGCCATGGCCACTGAGCCTGCACGTCCAGAGCTTGTGCTCCGCAACGGGAGAGGCCACAACAGTGAGAGGCCCGCATACCGCAAAAAAAAAAAAAAAAAAAAAAAAAAAGAATAGGACAAAATACCACAAATGTTAAATAAATATACAACTACCATATTAAAGACTAAACATAAAAATCACATTTATTTTAAAGTATCTTCCCAGGATTGTGAATTTCTGTAAATTCAAATGGTTCTTCCTATGCCACATGTGAGGTGAGGGCTTGGTGTGTTGGTGGAAGTGGAGGGGCATCGTGGGAAGGGATGGGTTTTGCTCCTTTTTTTAAAGCAAGTAAGGGATTTAATTGTCTCATATGACAAGTTAAGAAGCCTGGGGAGGCCAGTACAGTGCTGGAATGGCAGCTAAACTTGTCTGCCAGCTCTGCTATCCTTATCATGGAGCTTTTGTGTCCCTGGCACCTGATGCTCTGCCCAAGAAGTCTTCCCAGAAGCTCTTTAGTCAGAATTGGGGCAAAGGGAATCTGTCTCCCCAGGAGTCTTGGAGCTGGAGTGTGTATGTGTGCATCCTGGAAAGGAATGAGTCTCTGTGCTCCCTGTTCCAGAAATTAATCCTGCTCTCTTTTTCCTTCCTTTCAAACCTTGACTAGCTCAACAACGATAGAGGGGAGAAAGGTGACAGTGATAAACTCTCCCTACAGAAAAAGATAGAGACATTCACTTATTATGTTTTTGAGGACACGAATCCAGTCTTTGCCTCAGTTACTCTGTTGAGCAGAGTAACTCATGAGCTGCCAACGCCTACAACATATGCTGAAATTTCACCGGCTGCCAATATCCGCCAGCCAAGGATCATATTCTCAGCTTTCTGATAACAGCCTTTCCTACTGTTCACATGTCCATCCTATTTGCCCCATCTGTAACCTTCCCTGGAGGAGCTCTTATCATTGGCACTCCATTTTAAATCCTGTTTTCAGGGGCTTCCCTGG
The DNA here is from genome assembly GCF_026419965.1 of Kogia breviceps. Taxonomy (NCBI): domain Eukaryota; kingdom Metazoa; phylum Chordata; class Mammalia; order Artiodactyla; family Physeteridae; genus Kogia; species Kogia breviceps. Next base: position 95,743,248 of record NC_081314.1, read on the forward strand.
TGGCGCAGTGATTGAGAGTTACCCTGCCAATGCAGGGGACACGGGTTCGCGCCCCGGTCCAGAAAGATCCCACGTGCCATGGAGTGGCTGGGACCGTGAGCCATGGCCGCTGAGCCTGCACGTCTGGAGCCTGTGTTCCGCAACGGGAGAAGCCACAACAGTGAGAGGCCTGCGTACCGCAAAAAAAAAAAAAAAATCCTGTTTTCAAACAAGGTAGGAAGAAAAGAAATAAACAAATGTTAGGTTTTACAATCGACTCAAAAGACCTTAGCTAGGTTTTCCAACATGAATTTTTTGAGGGCTGATCACTTGGACAACTACTGCAAAGACTCCAAAATTGCTCTCCGTTTCAGGTGGAGTATTTTCCATGGTATATTCTTTTTATGTTTGTCTCTTTTTCTCCTTCTTGTCCTCCTGAATACTGAACTTGCTATCAAGAGACCTATCTCAGGGCTTACCTCAGTTCTAATTTCTAGCATAATTAGTTTGGAGTCTAGAATAAATCACTTTACCATTCTGAGTATCTATTTTTCTATATGTCCAATGAGGTATCTGTATTTGGTAAATGCCAAAGTCCTTTCCAGCTCCAAAATTTCTAACCACTTATGCATCTGAGAGGGACTTTCACTCCTGGATAGAAAGTAGAGGGTCACAGCAGGCTAACAACCACACTGTAGCAAAAAGAAAAGAAAAAATAAAGATACATTTCAAATATCATTAAAGACATTGAAGAGCAATGGATGCAAAGAGAATTAGATAAACTAAAATTTCTAAGTGAGCTTACAATCACGAGCTGTTTGCTTCCCAAGGCACATTTGCCCATTGTGGGTACAAGCTGAAGACTGGATTTGGGCCAAGCAGAGGACTGTACTGGGAAAAAGAGAATACAGAACTTTTGGAGAATGTGTGAGACTGAAATAATGGATTAGAAAACAGAGAAATGCAAGACTCATTCCCTTATGTTCTGGGATGGTAGGGAAGACTTATGTGGGCTGAACCAGAAAGAGAAAGTAAAATCTCTTACACTCTGCAGTGCCTAGGAGACACAGTCCAACTAGAAATTAGGGTTTGCAATGAATGCACAACAGTTCTTCCCCTTAAACCATTTGCCAGGCTTTGAACCTGTGTGAAGTGGAAGTCTAAGTTGTAAGCTCAAGATTTCTGAAGAGCATAACTTTTAGACATGAAGAGATAGGGAGCTGTTAGGCTCCCCATCAAAAGCCCAAAAGAACTCTCTACAAAGAACAGAGACAAACCAGAGGTGAACTGACACTTACTAAAAACTGCAACCTAACTTCACACCCTGCTCAATTTTTACCTATCTGCCTATCAGAGAAAAGGAGGAACACTTGCTGGTAGAAGATTTCAGCCGAGCATTCTCTGGGGATTTTTGTTTTGTGTTGTGTTGTTTTTAATACCCAATGTCTACACTACAAGTCAAAATTCCTAACATGAGCAAAGAATGGAAGATGTGATTGATAATCAAGAGCAAAAAAATAAAATAGAAGTATATCCACAGATAATTCAAATATGGTAATTAGCAGAAAATGATTTTTAAATAATTAAGATTATTATATTAAAGAAAATAGAGGAGAAACTGATTAAAAGATTAAAAATTTCAACAGAGAATTGGCATTGCTAAAAAGAAATCAAATGGGCATTCTAGAATTGAAAAATACAATAATATCTAAACTGTAGAATTCACTGGATGAGTTTAATAGCATGTGGAACACAGTATATTTAATTCAAAGACAAGATTAATTTTAAAAAAAAGAAAGAAAACCCAAACTGAAACACAAAAGTAAGGGAAAAAGAGTGAGAAGAACAGAATAAAACATAAAAGACATGTGGTAGATAGTCAAAAGATCTAATGCATGTATAAGTGAAATCCCAGAGGGAGAAGAGAAAGGGACTAGAAAAAAAGCAATTGTTGTAGAGATAAAACAGAATTTCCCAAGATTGAGCAAAGATATCAACCCACAGATCCAAGAACAGGGAACACTGAGAAGAATAAATACAATGAAAACCACATCTAGGGACGTTATATTCAAAGTGCTGAAAGTTAAAGACACAGAAAAAAGTCAAAGGGGGGAAACAAAACAAAATACACTGCTTTCAAAGTGACAACATCAAGACAGAGAGCTGACTTTTCAACAGAATCTATGGAAGCCAGAAGATAATGCTTTAACATCTTTAAAGATCTGAAAGAAAAATATTATACCAAGTGAAAAGATACCTGAAAAGTTAAGCCAAAATAAGATACTTTCCAACAAACAAACCTTGACAGACTTTGTCTCCAGAGAATGGCACTATAAAATTTACTAAAGGAAAATTTTCAAGCAAAAGGAAAATAATCCCAGATTGAAATATTAAATTTAGGGAAGGAATAAAGAACACTACAGTAGATAAATATATGTGTAAATATTTGAAAATATTGACTTTATAAAACAAAAATAAGGAAAAATTTGTGACAAAATAACAATGTAGAAATAAAATTATAAATAATATCACAGAGATCTTGAGGGTCTAAATGAGGTTAAACTGTTATGAGGTTCTTGAATTACTTGTGAAGTGGCAAAAATACTAAGTTAGGATATATACTGAGAGTATATACTGGATATATACTGAGGATATATACTGATCCTCTAGGTGGAAATCTAAAAGAAAACCAAGAATGTATAATAAAAATCTAATGAATGAGAAAATGGAATATTCATACTTGATTCAAAAGCAGGTAGAGGGCTTCCCTGGTGGCGCAGTGGTTGAGAGTCCGCCTGCCGATGCAGGGGACACGGGTTCATGCCCCGGTCTGGGAAGATCCCACATGCCGCGGAGCGGCTGGGCCCGTGAGCCATGGTCGCTGAGCCTGCGCGTCCAGAGCCTGTGCTCCACAACGGGAGAGGCCACAACAGTGAGAGGCCCACGTACCGCAAAAAAAAAAAAAAAAAAAAAAAAAAAGCAGGTAGGAAGGGAAGAATAAAGGAACAGAATAGATGGGATAAATAGAAAAAAATAGCAAGTAGAAAGACTTAAACCAACTATTTCAGTAATTATATAAATAAATGGAATAAACACTTCAATCCCCCCAAAAAGAATGAATTTTTTAAAATACATGATTCAATTATAGGCTCTTTATAATATAAACATTTTAAAGTTTGACACACTTATCTGGCAGTCAGCAAAGCATGGGCCTGGGAGATGAAGTGCCCTGGGTTTGAATCCTAACTTTTAATTATAAACTGTTTGAACATAGGTTAGTTACATAACTTCACTGAATCTCTCTTTCCTTATCTATAATAAAAAGGCATATATATGTATTAACATATGGTATTTGTTTTTCTCTTTCTGACTTACTTCACTCTGTATGACAGTCTCTAGGTCCATCCACCTCACTACAAATAACTCAATTTTGTTCCTTTTTATGGCTGAGTAATATTCCATTGTATATATATGTGCCACATCTTCTTTATTCATTCATGGACACTTAGGTTGCTTCCATGTCCTGGCTATTATAAATAGTGCTGCAATGAACACTGTGGTACATTACTTTTTGAATTATGGTTTTCTCAGGGTATATGCCCAGTAGTTGGATTGATGGGTTGTATGGTAGTTCTGTTTTTAGTTAAGGAACCTCCATACTGTTCTCCATAGTGGTTGTATCAATTTACATTCCCACCAACAGTGCAAGAGGGTTCCCTTTTCTCCACACCCTCTCTAGCATTTAAAAATGGCTCTGAAGAACCTAGGGGAAGGACAGGAATAAAGACAGACGTAGAGAATGGACTTGAGGACACAAGGAGGGGGAAGGATAAGCTGGGACGAAGTGAGAGAGTGGCATGGACTTATATATACTACCAAATGCAAAATAGCTAGTGGGAAGTAGCCGCATAGCACAGGGAGATTAGCTCAATGCTTTGTGACCACCTAAGGGGTGGGATAGGGAGGGTGGGAGGGAGAGGCAAGAGGGAGGAGATATGGGGACATATGTATATGTATAGCTGATTCACTTTGTTATAAAGCAGAAACTAACACACCATTGTAAAGCAATTATATTCCAATAAAGATGTTAAAAAAAAAATAAGGGCAATAGTATCTATCTGCTAGGATTTGTGTGAGAATGAAATAAAATTAATGATAAAAGCTAGAGCACAAGATCCTCAATGAATGATCAGTATTATTGTTTTCTCATCACCACCACCCACCATCCCAGTCTCTAATATTGTGGTTAAAGGCTTGCATGCTGGAAATACAGTACTTTTCTTTTAATTCCTGCTCTATAGGTTATTAACCATGTGACCTCAAGTACTTAAACCTAAACTCCCTACACTGTGGTTTCCTCACCTGTAAAATGGGTAAGTCTCAGAATTGTGACGATAAAATGAAGTCACCTGTTAAGACACATATCACATTGCCTGGAACCTAAGTGCTCTTTACCCAGCAGCCAGAGTGACTATTAAAACGTAACTCAGATAATGTTAATCATTTGCTCAAAAGCTTCCAATGTCTTCCCATTGCACTTAGAATAAAAGCCAAAATCTTTACAATCACCAAGAGGTCCCTTAAGATCCATTACCCCTCTGAACTCATCTACTAGCTACCCACTTGCTTACTCTGCTTACTTCAGACACACCGTCCTCCATGTACTTCCTCAGACAAGTCAGTTATGCTGTTGTCTCAGGGTCCTTGTACTAGGAGAGTCTTCCTCCTGGGGAGTTCTTCCTTCTGCAGTCACCCACCAACTTCTCAGAGCCACACCGCTTGCCATTACCACTGTTGGGTCTTGTTCAAATGTATTAGTCAGTAAAGGCAGATGGGGCTACACTATGTAAAATCATACCTTACCACTCACTCCACACCACTTCCCTATCTTACTTCCTTGGTTTATTTCTCTCCTTTGCAGAAATCACCGTTTTACATTCTTTTCTATTATAGTTCTTTATTAGTTTGTCATGTGCCTTCCCGCATTACAACGTAATCCCACAAGGGCAGGGATTTTTGTCTTTGACCACTGCTGTAACCCCTAGCACCTAGACACAGAGTAGGCATTCAAGAAATATTTATTAAATGAGAGAATTTAAAAGTTAATCCGCCCTTTCCTGTGCCCTTTTAAGGTTGACGCAGTGCCTTAAGAGGCTAACACAGAAGGGTAAAGAAAGTCTCCATAAAACCCAGAGAAGAGATTGTAGAACTCCTCTTTGGATCCTGTCTGGAGTCACAGCTGAAAAAAAAAAAAAGTTAATCACCATTATTATTATTATTTACTTATTTGATCATTTCGTCCTCCTCTTCCTTCCTTAGTAACTATTGAAGGCATTGAGCCATACCTGAAATCAAGGCATAGCTCAGCTTATTCATCACTTCCTCAAGGAATTCTCCCCTGAATTCCCTATGTCATTTCCTCCTGTTTTGCCCTCTCACAACATTGATCTCTGTTGTGTGATTCTCCGGTTTAAGTCTATCTTTTCTACTAGACTCATATCGCTAGAGACCTCATCAATTTTTGCTTGCCTCTATATTTCCAACACTGAGTACAGAGCTTGGCACATAAAATATACTCAATAAATAATGAATGAATGAATGAATGATCAGAATAGGCTCTTGATTTACTTTGCCTATTATAAAACTAATTCTGCACATAACTGGACCATTCTGACAGTGCTATGTTTAGTGTTTGTTCATGATTGATAAGCCTTGGCGTTTTATGTGCCATTTCCTCATTGACACTGAACTGTATAACTTAAGCTAAGCTGTGTTCTGGTAGGTATTCACAAATGGTTCTCATTGGTTTTGTTCTGGTAGGTATTCACAAATGGTTCTCATCAGTAGTCCATTGAACTGCTGCTCAGATCTGTGAAAGTATCCAATTAATATTATGCATTAATATTTCACAATAAGGAGGATCTTTTAAATCAGTCTAGTAATAAAAAGAACAAGTGAAGATAAATGCATTCTTCTTTACTGTGATGGAGGAATTATGGTAACTATAGTATAGGTAAGAGGAAGGAATGGTCATTTATTGGGAGCCTGTCATATGCCAGACTCCATTCAAGATACATTGTATTTATGATCCCATTTGATCCAAATCATAAATGTGGTTGAGGAGGGAAGATGTTGGCAAATGTAGACATGTCTGTGTATGTTTTTATGTGTACATATTTGTGGGTGTTTGAAATGAGCAGGCTCTAGCCCTGTTTCTGCTTCATATTTGCTGTGCAAGCTTAAGCAAGTCAATTAGTGCCCCTGAGCTTCAGTTCCTACATTTGTAAAAGGTGGATCATAAGGCCCCATCTCACAGAGATTGTATTAAGATCAAACAAAATAATGAATATGAATGTTCTTTGAAAATGTTGAAAACAAGTGTTGGGATAGGGGGGCGTAGGGTGTTACAAGGATCAAAGCAATAATCTATGCCTTTAGATAGCATAATGTTTTTGCATTTTCCCTGATGAAAGCTAAATCTGGGGTAAAGTCATATTATATCAGCTTATTACCTATTCATTTATTGCAATTCATTCCAATAAGTATATTAAATACCTGTCATGCACCAGACTCCATAAGGCCATGGAGAATAAAATGAACTAAACATGATCCTGCCTCAGGGAGTTCACACTTGAGAGGAGGAAACATATGGGTATAAAAATAAGTATAAAATTCAAGGCAGAATATGCATAATGCTATAGATACCAGGAAGTCACACCGAATAATTTATACAATAACTATATACTGAATACCAACTATGGACCAGGCACTGTTCTAGAGCCCAAAGAGACAGGAGTGAACAAGGAAGATAGAGAGCTTGTTTTCATGGGGCTTACTTCTCATACATGAAAAGGGATAAACGGTCCAATTTCAGCTAACTGCTGTGTTGAAAAGGAAACAGGATGATGTGATCATGAGTTCTGCAGGAGCAACAGGTGGTCAGCTAAGGTCTCTGATATCTGACCTGAGACTGGAGTGGTGCCAACAGGGCAGCTTTGAGAAGATCTTCTGAAAGAGAGTTCGCCACAGAGAAAGTAGCAAGTGCTAGGAGTTTGTGGGTTCGCGGCTGTGACAAAGTGAGGAAGTGCAGTGACATGAGAAGCCGCGAGCAAGGGTGCATGGGGCCAGCTCACACAGCACACTTCGGCTGTGTTGAAGAATTTGGGGTCTAATCAAGGTACTATGGGAAGCCAGGGAAGGGTTTAGAAAGACCAGAGGTATGATCTGATTTACATTTTAAAAGAGCACTCTGGTTGCTCTGTGGAGCAGGTTGACTGCAGTGGGGAGAAAGTGAATGAAGGAAGCCCAGACAAGATGCTATTTTTGTAGATCCAGGTGAAGGATGATGAATGGCGACTTGTAGCTAAGCTAGAAGCGGTCTAGATGGGGAAGAAAGGGACAGATGCAGGATATATTTTGGAGGTGAGCCAACAAGAATTTGAGGAGGAGGAAAAAGGTTGTTTCCAAATGAAGAACACTTCAGTTTCTATCTTTACTTCAAAATCCTTTAATGTCAAACAGTAAATATGTCTAATGTCTATTTAAGCTAATATTAAAATAGTTTGGCTCTTTAAAGTTTTCCTATGGTAAATATGGTTATGCACGAAAGTTGTAAAAAAGAGCAGGGTAAAAATTAAGAAAAATATACAAATATATCATATAAAATATGAAATATGATATATACATATCTAAGATGAGAATGCTTAACTTTTCCCCCAGAACTATGATTTGATCTTGTGTTTCTGAGGAGGTGGTGCTGTATCAGATTTTGTCTCTTTGTCTATAGCATCTTTCAAAAGCTGAAAACAGTTTGACAACTTTAACACAAATGCTAGGTGTGAGCATTTCTTTATATAGCAGAGGTGACTTCCACCCATTGGGGAAAATGGGAATGCCTAGTGTCCCAGTATGTCAGGGGCTGGATGGAGCACACGGGCATCTCACCAAGGCCTTAAATATAATGCAATCGGACAGATTGCTGTTAAGTCCATTCCCACCCCTGCTTTGACCGGGGAGGAGGGAGACTGCAGCTATTTACAACAACTGGCTGGGTGAGGCCCGTGTAACGCAGTCCCTTGGGGAAGCTAGGTTAGAAACCTTTGTCCACGGGCAGTCAAGCCCTGAAGGGTTAGAAGGGGCCACTGCAGACTCGGCATCTACAGGAGGTCCTCTGATGATTGTTATGCCTTTTTGGTCCTGTCTGTTTAAAGACTAAGGATTCCATAGAGGTAAGGAATGGGCGGGAGTGAGTTCTTGGGGGGGGGGGGTCCTCCAGGGGAAAGAATCCCGTAGAGAGCAGTTGGACCACCGACTGCAGTAGTGTATCCTTCCACTGCCCGCCCTGCGCGGATGGGAGGTCGAATGAAGCCGGGACAAGCCAGCGAGGCTGTACCGTGGCGCTCATCAGACCCTTGGAACATCCTCTCCCCTGCCGCGGTTGTAATGGATCTTTGCCTCCTAAAAGAGGAAGATAATGCCGGGTTTAGCTTATAAATAGATAGTTGTACGCTCTCCCTGCGAAGCATTGATTGAGAGAGCCAAGCTGACTGTTGATCTAATTTTAACTTACATTTTAGCATGCAGCCTCTCCGCCTCCCTGTCGCTATTTGGCGGAGCGCAGAGCTCAGCTGTCTCAAGCGACCGCCAGAGGGCGGGCCGCTAGTGTTCCTGCCACCGTACCCGTCTGGCCTCTGTTTACGCAGGCATACAATGCCGGCCTTTATTGGGTTTGAAAAATAGGAGTTTCATTTTCCTGCGCCGGGATGACCTCATCACTCATGAAAATCAGAGGAAAGCGAGGAATTGGATGACGGGCAGTCAGGAAAATAAAGCTTGCATTTCACCTTCTCCCACTCCGCCACCTACACAGAGCGATCGGGATGTGCTTCTCATTTAAAAATCACGTTGCTGAAGCCGGGAAGTGGGGGAGGGAGGGAGGAGCGGAATGTTAAATTCTTGTTGGTACCGGCACTGTGTGTTCTGTTTAGAAGGTTAGTATCACCTACTCTCTGCTTACAAGGGTTCTCTATGGAGCTGTCACCAAATGCCAGTGCACCAACACTCTCTAGGAAAGAGTGACTTGACTTTAAAATATTATTAGTTATTCTTAAACATGATTCATCTTGCCACAGTTTAAATAATGGTCATCAGCAATTTTATACTGCTAGCTTGTAAATTTCAGATCTGCTTATGGCTTCAGACGAACAGGATCGGTAATTACAGTCTATCACGTTTTTGTTGCCACCTTTTGGGACCACAAATTATAGGGTAGAGTATAATGTGATGGGAAGGGAGACAGAAGACAAAGAAAAAAATCCTCCTCAGAAATTCCCCAGCCCTTGGAGCTCAGTATTTGGACTTTCCTTCTGGGGTTGAGTGAAACATATTAATAGAAGCTAATGTTTATCAAGCACTTGCTATGTGTCTGGCACCGTACCAACCGTTTCTCCTTAAATCCACAAGACAACCTATCTGTTAAGTTCTATCATTATCCCCATTTTAGGGTTGAAGAAATTGAGGCTATGTTACTTGCCCAAAGTCAAGTTAGCTAGAAAGGGGCAGAGCCAAGGTTCAAGGCTCAGAGGTGAGTGACTCCGAGCCCATGTTCTTGATCACCGTGTTATACGTCTTGAAAACCTGCCTACCCTTGGCAAACTCGTAAACTTCCTTCATCCCTAAGCGAAGGAGGGTATGTGTGAAGAGAGGGTGACAACTTTCAGACAAGGCCTGCCAAGGCCAAAACCAAAAGGTTCTTCACAGGGAGAGCTCCTGAAAAAGTGAAAAACATACAAAGAAATTATCATCTGCAGCTTTGCCCCTGACAATAGCTTATAAGATGGACATAAAGTCACCAGAAGAAGGAAATGTTCAACAAAGTGTCCTCACTTGGCCAATCATTCAACAAATATTTGCTCACGGTGAACTGGCCTTTGCAGTGAGCACTGGGGTAATATGACACAGACAAGGTCCATCCTTTCCTGGAACCTCATGCGGGAGGGGGTTATACATAGGTGAACAATGCAACACATAATTCTAATTGATGATGACTGTAAAAAGAACATGAGTTATTTGGGGAGAGGGAGCCCAGGCTGGCCTGTCTGAGGAAATGACATTCCAGCTACAACATGAGTAGGAATTAGCCAAGTGAATGGCAGGAATGAGTGTATCGTGGACAGACATGGGAAGGCTTTGAGGAGGAAATGCTGTTGGGAATGGAGCTATCAAGAGGGAGAAGAGATGTGAGAGGAGACTGGAGAGCTCTCATAGGTCTTGTAAACTAGAGTGAGGATTTCGAACATCATCTTAAGTGCAATGGGAAGACCCCTTGAAGAGTTTTAAGCGTGAGAGTGAAGTGATTTTATTTATATTTTGAAACAATCACTTTGTGATGGGGAGAATGCGTGGGAGATGGGATAGGGAGTGGGTGTGGGCCGACCATTAGGAAGTCAGTACAACAGCTCGGGTGAGAGTTGATGGAAGCTTGGACAAGGCCTGGCATGTTGGAGGAGGAGGGAAGTGGATGAACTAGTTAGGGGTTGGTGATAGATTAGACAGGATAGTTGAGGGAGAGAGCAGGGTCATGGATCTCTCTCAGTTTCTGGCTTGGGGCACAAGATTGAATGAGGCATCATTTATATTTATATTTATAAATCCAGTGGACATGAAAAGAGGAGCAAGCTGGTGCAACAGTTGGTTTGGGCCATTCTTATCTGGAGAGCAAACGCTGCTGACCAGCAGACAGAAAGGAGACTTCAAGGGGAAGTTTTGAGTGACTTGTCATTTCTTTATGGAAATGACCTTGTTTTTGTTGCCTCCACGGTTGAAAGGTAAGCATTAATACTGCAGTAAGACGCTATAAGGAAGCAGTGAGGTGGTGGTATATGTATATGCTTTTATTATGAAACTTGGAGTCTGTGAGCTCCAAAGGAACCTGAAGAAGGCAACCAGCAGCAACTCTCGACTTGTAAAGGATCGCAAGCCCAGGCAGCAGCACTGTGTTTTACAGCCCCACATAGAAGCAGAATCACCAGTGTTGGAAGTTGGAAAGGATGGCATTACACCCACTAGGAAACTAAATACCTACAGAGATGAAGTGATTTGTCCAAGATCATGCAGCAAATCTGTAAGTGAACAGGGAAAGGAAAAAAAACAGGTCTTCTGGTTCTTTCCCATGCCACTCTGCCTCTCAGGGGTCAAGGCTTTCTCTCTTGGGCACACAAGTCTTCTACTTCATCAGGGGACATCGCTGAACTGCTGTGATACTGGTAATACACTTTCATCCAAACTCCGTGAGAAATGCAAGTCTCTGTAGTCTGCCCACCATGCTGCAATTCTTCAGGACAAGAACCCCAACTTTCCTTAGCATTTCTGGGCACTTGCCCAGGCAGCGCTGCCCGAGGTACCCAGCTCCTGGCAACAGATCATTTTTTCTTGAGTCAGAAGGGATGGATGGATTATTTCCTTCCCTCAGGGACTGTAGGATACACTCTTGCCCTTGTGGGAGGCTCCCAATTATAAAGGAAGAGTTGATGACCTGCTTTGCACCAGACCCTTTGCCCGTGGAGCTCTTCCCAGTTAATGAAGTAAACACTAGCTGCTCTTCTCCTTCCTTCACATTCTATTTCCTTCCCTGCCTTTTTTTCTTTGGAAATTTTAGCATTGGACTGGAACTGAAAATCATTATCCTATGCTTTCCTATTCTGTTTTAGAGTCATGGAAACGTCTCTTTTTCCTCAGGTATGTACAAACCTGAGATGCAATCAATTGTCTGACCAATTTGACATGTTAAGAGTAGAAATAAATGGTCAAAATTTGCTGCTATCAAGGTAAAGCAAGAAAAGTGAAAGTAGTTTAAATCCATTTACCTAACACATCATTTTGAAATAAAGTTTTTCACAACTATGATTAGTGGTATTTAATGACTATGAATCTTAGGTGTTAGGTATAAACAGTCCTATCTGCTCAAATACACTCATTTCTTTTAATCTCTTCAAGTGGTAAATATTTGTGTGAGTATGTAAATCTTCTTTTTTCCAGTTTTATTGAGATATAATTGATATACAGCACTGTATAAATTTAAGGTGCACAGCATAATGATTTCAAGTGGTAAATATTATTGTCCTTATTTACACAAGTTTCTTCTGAAATATTTAATCTCCAGGAATATCAGTCTCTGCTATTACGAGGACAGTAATATTTAATGGCAGTAGTTTTCTAAAGAAGGGTATATTCAAAAGTATGATTTATAGGAAAGCAACTGATGGCATTTCTCAGCAGAGATGGACATTTATGCAACAGAAAACAGCCATAATGATGTTTTAAATAAACAACTAGGTAAAAACAATGGCATGAGGAAATAGTTACGAATGGCTCCTATAGCATAGAATTTTATCAGAAGAATTTAATCAAATCACTTACATGCTAAAGGCTGCTTCATCATTTAGTCTTTGTTTCTTTAAAAAAATTCTCACATGGACTAAAGAAGGCTTAATTTTTCAATTTATACTTTTCTGCATTTTATTATTTCTACAATGCATATATGTGACTTTTACTAATAGAAAAAGCAAAAATATTAAAGAAAATTTATGCCATGTTAAAAAAAAAAACACCTCAAAATCAGAGGATTGTTGCATAACAGGAGGACGCTACTTTGATATTAATCTCCAACAAAAGTCAAAGTCATTTAGAGGAAAAATGCCTGTCAAAGCAGAGAGCCCATATAAGCAATAAGGAGAGCTTGAGAGTTGAAAATTCTGTTGTTTAGGCTGCCCTTAAACAGGAAAATGTTTATTCTTTGATACCAGAGAATAATTACAGTGGTTTGTGATTCATACAAGATGTACACTGAAATGACGCTGCTTTGAATTCTTTCTCCAGTAGGGTATGGGCTTGTGCTGGCCTTGAATATAGGTATTAAACAGAAGGATGTCTTCCTGGGATTAGGCACTCAGTTTGTAACTATGCAATACAACAAGTTGTCCTAATTAGGTTTAGAGTCCACGCCCTTGACCTCATTAGCAGACAGTGACACTAACTGCTTACAAGCAAGCAAAAGCATTGATAACCTAAACTGTATAGATTAATGAAGGAAAAGGACCCACTGCTCTGTGGGAGCAGACTTTTCCCAACCAGTCAATGGGTGAGGGATTGCAGTCTCCTTCTGGATGTTATAGGCAAATGAATTATTAAGAACAACTCTCTGAATAAACGAATCAAGCACTTTTTCTCTGCTTTTCATGCTGCTTGTCTCACTTAGGCTAGCTGTTCATTGATGAGAAATTTTTTTAACAACAAAGTTTGGGGGAGGTCCCATTCTTTTCATGGCCGTCTTGATAGCCTCTGACATGCTCAAGCACAAACATGGTGTTTTAACCATCCCTGCTTGCTCTGCACACATATCTTGTCCTTTCTTTTCTTTTCTTTTTTTTGATAGGGAAGTGCATTCAACTTCTTGATGCTAATTGAGGAAAGAAGACTAGGAATGAAAACGTCTTAAAATTCTTTGCTCTTGTGTTCAGGCAAAAACACCTTTTCCCACTCTTCAGTGTTTTTAACTATCCCCCCTCCACCTTTTATTCCTTCAGTTTGGAGCTGTGGTTCCCAGTGCTTTTCCTGCAGAAATTCACATAGGCATGTGCCACCCCCTCCCCAGGTGTAGAAATAAGATGGGATGCAGGTTGGTTGCCTTCCGCTTCCTCGCCTGCTCTGTCCCCGCTCTGAAAGCATGTGAGAATGTGTGGGAAGGAGAGCAAACTTGGTGCAAGGATAATCTTACATCCACTGCAACTTTCATGAAAAGTACCCCATGTGCAAACTTCAGAACTTTATTACTTACAATAAAGTGCCTGTGGCAAAGTGCACAACTCACTGGACAGTATGTCATAACACGGTGCTTAGGAATTAGAGCAGTAATATATTCCCATTCTTAAGATGAAGTGAGGGACAGAGTCTACAGGATTTTACCACAGAGGCCCCGAGACCCACCAAGCACAATTCCTCCTATTCAGAGTAGAGGTTTCTCTGTGAGTATCAATCTGTAAAAGGGAAAATTAACTCTGATCTGATGCAAATGAAAAGAAATACAATGTGCAGAAATACTGAAACAATCCAGGTTATGATGCTAAATATTCATACCGAGAAACTACATTGATTCAGGCTCTTATCCTTTTCATGACGTGGTTTCCGCTTCTTTACAACAAAGGCAAGTATAGTACATACCCAATAGGACTGTTAATACCTGTGAAGCAGTGTAAATTCTGCCTGTCATATAATAATCTCTCAGTAAAGGTTAACTCCATCACTATTATTCTCATGACATGAGCACAGGCATTGAAGTTAAACTGGGGATAAACTCCAACACTGCTAGTATTGTTAATTTTACTAGCACTAAATTCACCCTAACTATGACATAATCTGAAAGGGAGGTGGTTTTATGGCCATCCTTGTAGCCAGTTCAAATTATTGTTGAGCCAGAATACAGGTATGGTTAAATAGAAAGTTAACCTTGGGCTTCCCTGGTGGCGCAATGGTTGGGAGTCTGCCTGCTAATGCAGGGGACACAGGTTCGAGTCCTGGTCCGGGAAGATCCCACATGCTGCGGAGCAACTAAGCCCGTGCGCCACAACTACTGAGCCTGCGCTCTAGAGCCCACGAGCCACAACTACTGAGCCCACGTACCACAACTACTGAAGCCTGCATGCCTAGAGCCCATGCTCTGAAACAAGAGAAGCAACCGCAATGAGAAGCCCGCGCACTGCAACAGAGTGGCCCCCGCTCACCACAACTAGAGAAAGACTGTGCGTAGCAACAAAGACCCAAAGCAGCCAAAACTAGAATAAGTAATTTTTTTAATAAATAAATAAATTGTGGTAAACAAATGACATCTTGAAAAAAAAGAAAAAAAAATTTAAACATCTTTATTGGAGTATAACTGTTTTACAATAGTGTGTTAGTTTTTCCTTTACAACAAAGTGAATCAGTTATACATATACATATGTTCCCATATCTCTTCCCTCTTGAGTCACCCTCTCTCCCACCCTCCCTATCCCACCCCTCTAGGTGGTCACAAAGCACAGAGGTGATCTCCCTGTACTATGCGGCAGCTTCCCACTAGCTATCTATTTTACATTTGGTAGTGTATATATGTCCATGCCACTCTCTCACTTCGTCACAGCTTACCCTTCCCCCTCCCCATATCCTCAAGTCCATGCTCTAGTAGGTCTGTGTTTTATTCCTGTCCTACCACTAATCTCTTCATGACATTTTTTTTCTTAGAGTCCATATATATGTGTTAGCATACGGTATTTGTTTTTCTCCTTCTGACTTACTTCACTCTGTATGACAGACTCCAGGTCTATCCACCTCATTACAAATAACTCCATTTCATTTCTTTTTATGGCTGAGTAATATTCCATTGTATATATGTGCCACATCTTCTTTATCCATTCATCTGTTGATGGACACTTAGGTTGCTTCCATGTCCTGGCTATCATAAATAGAGCTGCAATGAACATTTTGGTACATGAGTCTTTTTGAATTATGGTTTTCTCAGGGTATATGCCCAGTAGTAGGATTGCTGGGTCGTATGGTAGTTCTATTTGTAGTTTTTTAAGGAACCTCCATACTGTTCTCCATAGTGGCTGTATCAATTTACATTCCCACCAGCAGTGCAAGAGGGTTCCCTTTTCTCCACACCCTCTCCAGCATTTATTGTTTCTAGAGTTTTTGATGATGGCCATTCTGACCAGTGTGAGATGATATCTCATTGTAGTTTTGATTTGCATTTCTCTAATGATTAATGATGATGAGCATTCTTTCATGTGTTTGTTGGCAATCTGTATATCTTCTTTGGAGAAATGTCTATTTACTTCTTCTGCCCATTTTTGGATTGGGTTGTTTGTTTTTTTGTTATTGAGCTGCATGAGTTGCTTATAAATTTTGGATATTAATCCTTTGTCAGTTGCTTCATTTGCAAATATTTTCTCCCATTCTGAGGGTTGTCTTTTGGTCTGGTTTATGGTTGTTTAACCTTTAAAAATTGTCCATATCTAGTGGAACCATAAATTGGTACAAACATTTTTTTAACATCTTTATTGAAGTATAATTGCTTTACACTAGTGTGTTAGTTTCTGCTGTATAACAAAGTGAATCAACTATATGTATACATATATCCCCATATCCCCTCCCTCTTGCGTCTCCCTCCCCCCCTCCCTATCCCACCCCTCTAGGTGGTCACAAAGCACTGAGTTGATTTCCTTGTGCTATGCGGCTGCTTCCCACTAGCTATCCATATTACATTTGGTAGTATATATAAGTCCATGCCACTCTCTCACTTCGTCCCAGCTTACACTTCCCCCTCTCCATGTCCTCAAGTCCATTCTCTACGTCTGTGTCTTTATTCCTGCCCTGCCCCTAGGTTCTTCAAAACCTTTTTTTTTTTTAGATTCCATATATATGTGTTAGTATATGGTTTTTTTTTCTCTTTCTGACTTACTTCACTCTGTGTGACAGACTCTAGGTCCATCCACCTCACTACAAATAACTAAATTTCATTTCTTTTTATGGCTGAGTAATATCCCACTGTATATATGTGCCACATCTTCTTTACCCATTCATCTGTCAGTGGACACTTAGGTTGCTTCCATGTCCTGGCTATTATAAATAGTGCTGCAATGAACACTATGGTACATGACACTTTTTGAATTATGGTCTTCTCTGGGTATATACCCAGTAGTGGGATTGCTGGGTCATATGGTAGTTCTATTTTTAGCTTTTTAAGGAACCTCCATACTGTTCTCCATGGTGGCTGTATCAATTTACATTCCCACCAACAGTGCATGAGTCAAGTGCACCCCCTCCAGCATTTATTGTTTGTAGACTTTTTGATGATGGACATTCTGACTGGTGGGAGGTGATACCACATTGTAGTTTTGACTTGAATTCTCTAATGATTAGTGATGTTGAGCATCCTTTCATGTGTTTCTTGGCAATCTGTATATCTTCTTTGGAGAAATGTCTATTTAGGTCTCTGCCCATTTTTGGATTGGGTTGTTTGTTTTTTTTGATATTGAGCTGCATGAGCCACTTATAAATTTTTGAGATTAATCCTTTGTCAGTTGCTTCATTTGCAAATGTTTTCTTTCATTCTGAGGGATGTCTTTTTGTCTTGTTTATGGTTTCCTTTGCTGTGCAAAAGCTTTCAAGTTTCATTAAGTCCATTTGTTTATTTTTGTTTTTATTTCCATTTCTCTACGAGGTGGGTCAAAAAGGATCTTTCTGTGATTTACGTCATAGAGTGTCCTGCCTATGTTTTCCTCTAAGAGTTTGATAGCGTCTGGCCTTACATTTAGGTCTTTAATTTATTTTGAGTTTATTTTTGTGTATGGTGTTAAGGAGTGTTCTAATTTCATTCTTTTACATGTAACTGTCCAGTTTTCCCAACACCACTTATTGAAGAGGCTGTCTTTTCTCCATTGTATATTCCTGCCTCCTTTATCACAGATAAGGTGACCACATGTGCGTGGGTTTATCTCTGATTTCTATCCTGTTCCATTTATCTATATTTCTGTTTTTGTGCCAGTACCATAATCTCTTGATTACTGTAGCTTTGTAGTAGAGTCTGAAGTCCAGGAGCCTGATTCCTCCAGCTCCGCTTTTCTTTCTCAAGATTGCTTTGGCTATTCAGGGTCTTTTGTGTTTCCATACAAATTGTGAAATTTTTTGTTCTAATTCTGTGAAAAATGCAATTGGTAGTTTGATAGGGATTGCACTGAATCTGTAGATTGCTTTGGGTAGTATGGTCATTTTCACAATGTTGATTCTTCCAATCCAAGAACATGGTAAATCTCTCCATCTGTTTGTATCATCTTTAATTTCTTTCATCAGTATCTTATAGTTTTCTGCATACAGGTCTTTTGTCTCCTTAGGTAGGTTTATTCCTAGGTATTTTATTCTTTTTGTTGCAGTGGTAAATGGGAGTGTTTCCTTAATTTCTCTTTCAGATTTCTCATCCTTAGTATATAGGAATGCAAAAGATTTCTGTGCATTAATTTTGTATCCTGCTACTTTACGAAATTCATTGATTAGCTCTAGTAATTTTCTAGTAACGTCTTTAGGATTCTCTATGTATAATATCATGTCCTCTGCAAACAGTGACAGCTTTAATTCTTCTTTTGTGATTTGGTTTCCTTTTGTTTCTTTTCCTTCTCTGATTGCTGTGCTAAAACTTCCAAAACTGTGTTAAATAATAGTGGTGAGAGTGGACATCCTTGTCTTGTTCCTGATCTTAGAGGAAATGCTTTCAGTTTTTCACCATTGAGAATGATGTTGGTTGTGGGTTTGTCATATATGGCCTTTATTATGTTGAGGTAAGTTCCCTCTGTGCCTACTTTCTGGAGGGTTTTAATCATAAATCAGTATTGAATTTTGTAGAAAGCTTTTTCTGCATCAATTGAGATGATGATATGGTTTTTATCCTCCAATTTGTTAATATGGTGTACCACATGGATTGATTTGCATATATTGAAGAATCCTTGTACTCCTGGAATAAACCCCACCTGATCATGGTGTATGATCCTTTTAATGTGCTGTTGGATTCTGTTTGTCAGTATTTTGTTGAGGATTTTTGCATGTATGTTCATCAGTGATATTGGTCTGTAGTTTTCTTTTTTTGTGACATTTTTGTCTGGTTTTGGTATCAGGGTGATGGTAGCCTTGTAGAATGAGTTTGGGAGTTTTTCTCCCTCTGCTATATTTTGGAAGAGTTTGAGAAGGATAGGTGTTAGCTCTTCTCTAAATGTTAGAATTCGCCTGTGAAACCATTTGGTCCTGGGATTTTTTTTGTTGTTGTTGGAAGATTTTTAATCACAGTTTCAATTTCAGTGCTTGTGATTGGTCTGTTCATATTTTCTATTTCTTCCAGGTTCAGTCTCAGAAGGTTGTGCTCTTCTAAGAATTTTTCCATTTCTTCCAGGTTGTCCATTTTATTGGCATATAGTTGCTTGTAGTAACCTCTCATGATCCTTTGTATTTCTGCAGTGTCAGTTGTTACTTCTCCTTTTTCATTTCTAATTCTATTGATTTGAGTCTTCTCCCTTTTTTTCTTGATGAGTCTGGCTAATGGTTTATCAATTTTGTTTATCTTCTCAAAGAACCAGCTTTTAGTTTTATTGATCTTTGCTATTGTTTCCTTCATTTCTTTTTCATTTATTTCTGATCTGATCTTTATGATTTCTTTCCTTCTGCTAACTTTGGGATTTTTTTGTTCTTCATTCTCTAATTGATTTAGATGTAAGGTTAGGTTATTTATTTGAGATTTTTCTTCTTTCTTGAGGTAGGATAGTATTGCTACAGACTTCTCTCTTAGAACTGCTTTTGTTGCATCCCATAGGTTTTGGATCATCGTGTTTTCATTGTGATTTGTTTCTAGGTCATTTTTTATTTCCTCTTTGATTTCTTCATTGATCTCTTGGTTATTTAGTAGTGTACTGTTTAGGGTCCATGTGTTTGTATTTTTTATAGTTTTTTTTTCCTGTAATTGATATCTAATCTTATAGAGTTGTATTTGGAAAAGATACTTGATATGATTTCAATTTTCTTAAATTTACCGAGGCTTGATTTGTGACCCAAGATATGATCTATCCTGGAGAATGTTCCATGAGCCCTTGAGAAGAAAGTGTATTCTGTTGTTTTTGGATGGAATGTCCTGTAAATATCAATTAAGTTCATCTTGCTTCATGTGTCATTTAAAGCTTGTGTTTCCTTATCACAAGGAAACACAAATCACCATTCCCAAATCACCTTTCTGATTGGTGAAAGAGGGGTGTTAAAGTCCCCTACTATTATTGTGTTACTGTCCATTTCCCCTTTTATGGTTGTTAACATTTGCCTTACCTATTGAGGTGCTCCTATGTTGCATACATAAATATTTACAATTGTTAAATATTCTTCCTGGATTGATCCCTTGATCATCATGTAGTGTCCTTCTTTGTGTCTTGTAATAGTCTTTATTTTAAAGTCTCTTTTGTCTGATACGAGAATTGCTACTCCAGCTTTCTTTTGATTTTCATTTGCATGGAATATCTTTTTCCATCCCCTCGCTTTCAGTCTGTATGTGTCCCTAGGTCTGAAGTGGGTCTCTTGTAGACAGCACATATAGAGGTCTTCTTTTTGTATCCATTCAGCCAGTCTATGTCTTTTGTTTGGAGCATTTAATCTATTTACATTTAAGGTAATTATCGATATTCATGTTCCTGTTACCATTTTCTTATTGTTTTGGGTTTGTTATTGTAGGTCTTTTCCTTCTCTTGTGTTTCCTGCCTAGAGAAGTTCCTTTAGCATTTGTTGTAAAGCTGGTTTGGTGGTCTGAATTCTCTTAGCTTTTGCTTTTCTATAAAGGTTTTAATTTATCTGTTAAATCTGAATGAGATCCTTGCCAGGTAGAGTAATCTTGGTTGTAAGTTTTCCCCTTTCATCACTTTAAATCTGTCCTACCACTCCCTTCTGGCTTGCAGAGTTTCTGCTGAAAGATCAGCTGTTAACCTTATGGGGATTCCCTTGTATGTTATTTGTTGCTTTTCCCTTGCTGCTTTTAATACTTTTTCTTTGTATTTAATTTTTGATAGTTTGGTTAATATGTGTCTTGGTATGTTTTTCCTTGGATTTATCCTGTATGGGACTCTCTGTGCTTCCTGGACTTGACTGACTATTTCCTTTCCCATGTTAGGGAAGTTTTCAACTATAATCTCTTCAGTTTTCTTAGTTCATTTCTTTTTCTCTTCTTCTTCTGGGACCCCTATAATTTGAACGTTGGTGCATTTAATGTTGTCCCTGAGGTCTCTGAGACTGTCCTCAATTCTTTTCATTCTTTTTTCTTTATTTGGCTCTGCAGTAGTTATTTCCACTATTTTATCTTCTAGGTCACTTATCTGTTCTTCTGCCTCAGTTATTCTGCTCTTGATTCTGTCTAGAGAATTTTAATTTCATTTATTGTGTTGTTCATCATTGTTTGCTCTTTAGTTCTTCTAGGTCCTTGTTAAACGTTTCTTGTATTTTCTCCATTCTGTTTCCAAGATTTTGGATCATCTTTACTATCATTACTCTGAATTCTTTTTCAGATAGATGGCCTATTTCCTCTCCATTTGTTTGGTCTGGTGGGTTTTTACCTTGTTCCTTCATCTGCTCTGTGTTTATCTGTCTTCTCATTTTGCTTAACTTACTGTGTTTGGGGTCTCCTTTTCACAGACTGCAGGTTCGTAGTTCCTGTTGTTTTTGGTGTCTGCATCCCGTGGGTAAGGTTGATTCAGTGGGTTGTGTAGGCTCCCTGGTGGAGGGCACTGGTGCCTGTGTTCTGATGAATGAGGCTGGATCTTGTCTTTCTGGTGGGCAGGACCATGTCCGGTGGTGTGTTTTGGGGTGTCTGTGAACTTTTTATGATTTTAGGCAGCCTCTCTGCTAATGGGTGGCGCCGTGTTCCTGTCTTGCTAGTTGTTTGGCTTGGTGTGTCCAGCCCTTGAGCTTGCTGGTCATTGAGTGGAGCTGGGTCCTAGCATTGAGATGGAGATCTCTTGGAGGTCTCTGGCTGATTGATATGACGGACCAATGTCCTGAACTTGGCTCTCCCACCTCAGAGGCTCAGGACTGACACCCATCCAGAGCACCAAGACCCTGTCAGCCACACGGC
This sequence comes from Kogia breviceps, assembly GCF_026419965.1. Classification (NCBI taxonomy): domain Eukaryota; kingdom Metazoa; phylum Chordata; class Mammalia; order Artiodactyla; family Physeteridae; genus Kogia; species Kogia breviceps. The sequence goes on from NC_081314.1 coordinate 95,764,906, forward strand.
TGCTAGAGTTGGATGGTCTCCTGCATAGGGGGCATGGCTGTGGCTCACCATGGGGACAAGGACACTGCCAGCAGAAGTTCTGGGAAGTACTCTTTGGCATGAGCCCTCCCAGAGTCCACCATTAGTCCCACAAAGACTGCTACAAACATTCTAAAGAGTGTTAAAAACCTTAAAATTTGAATTACCCTATGTCTCAGCCATCCCTTAACTGTGAATTTATCTTATGGAGAGAATTAGAGATGTGTGAAAGATATACATCTAAGATGCTTTATCAAATTTATTTATAACACTGAAAAACTGGAAGAGCCTTAATGTCCAACAATAAGTTACTAGTTAAGTAAAATATGTATGTTTAAATGAGGGAAAGCTGCATAGACATTTAAAATTATGTCATAGAAGACTATATACTGGCATGGACAAATGTTCCTGATATGTAGTCCAGTGAAAATAGCAAGTTACAAAACAGTATATTATAAAAATACTATTCATATATAAACGTAACAGACTGAGGTGTACAAATGCAAATATTTTTTTAATGAAGCTTGTTGCTATATTCTCAAAACTTTGATTTTCTAGTCTACACAGAACATACATATTTTTTGGCCTATTCTTATTTAAATCTTAGTCTAGTCCCCTGATATTTATAATCCAATCTAGTTATTAGAGTCTTAGGCTCTCTTTGTTGACAATTATGTCAAAATTCAATATTATCAGCTGTCACTATTCAGAGTTCCAAGCTTTCTCTCCCTGGACTAACACTGTCTCCTCTACCTTCACCAATTCTAAACAGAGCAGGGAAGAGAAATCCTCTTCTTGTGCCTGCCCAAGAGCATCAGTAGTGGGAGGAAGACCTGATCTTCACCTGGGGCCACCTTATTTCCATGGCATCTACTGCTGTGGATTCTCAGTGAAAGCCAGATGCATGGTTTCCTGAGACCATATTTTGTTCCACACTAGCGCCCTCACAGAGCACCCCCTCACCATGTAGGGGCAGCTGTGTGTCATTTTGGCACACTCAGGAAGCTCTACATCTCCTACCTGTCTGCTAATCTCTGTGCTCAGGTTAGACCTTGAGATCTTCTTCTGTGCCCTCTGAGGTGAGTCATTGACAACTGGGAAGGTGTGTCTCCTTTCTCCTCTCTCTCTCTTCCAGGCACACTCCAAGATCTCTTTGAGTCCTACTAGTATTGATTATCCCATCAATCATTCTGCCTTCTGAAATCACCTGATTTCCTGAGCAGGACCCTTCCATCTTTAAGGGTCACATGTCAAATAGCTACCTTGCTACCTGGGAATGGGATGGGATGGGGTAGAAAGGCCATGCAGTCAGGAAGACAATTTGTCATCCCTGAAGGATCTCAGAGAGCCATCCTGAGAATCCTGGCCAGGACTTTCTCAATTAAAAAAAAAAGTTTTAAGTGTATTTATGTAAGATAAACTTCTCCATTGTAAATATACAGTTAGGTGAGTATTAACAAGGGCAAACACCCATGTAATCACCACAATCAAAATACAGAACAATGGGCTTCCCTGGTGGCACAGTGGTTGAGAATCCTCCTGCCGATGCAGGGGACATGGGTTCGTGCCCTGCAGAGCGGCTGGGCCCGTGAGCCATGGCCGCTGAGCCTGCGTGTCCGGAACCTGTGCTCCGCGACGGGAGAGGCCACAACAGTGAGAGGCCCACATATCACAAAAAAAAAAAAAAAAAAAAAAAAAAAAAACAGAACATTTCATCTGTCCAAAAAGTCCTCTCTTGCCCTTCAAAGTCAATTCCTGCTCCCCTGTCTTAGGCAACTGATGACCTGCTTTCTATCCCTTGAGATTTGCTATAATTTCATGTAAGTGCTATATACAGCATGTACTTTCTTGTGTCTGGCTAAGCACAATGTTTCTGAGATTCACCCATGGTGTTGCTGTAGTTTGTTTCTTTTCATTTGTAACATTTCATTATGTGGATATATCATAATATGATTATCTTTTCACTTGTTAATGGATATTTGTATTGTTTCCAGTTTGGGGTTGTTACAAATAAAGCTGCTATAAACATTTATGTACAAGTCTTTTTGTGGATATATGTGCTCATCTTTCTTTGGTAAATACCTAGGAGTGGAATGATTTGGTCATATGATAGTGTACATATAAATTTATAAAACTGCCAAACTGTTTTCCAACATAGTTGTACCAGTTTTTTCATTCTTATTGGAAGTGTATAAAAATTCCAGTTCCTCCATATCATTGCCAACACTTCTTTTTGTAAGTTTAATAATTTAAGCCTGTCTAGCAGATGCATATCTGCTATCCCACTGTTGTTTAATTTGCGTTTCCTGATGACTAGTAATGTTGAGCATCTTTTCATGTGCTTATTAGCCATTTGTGTGTCTTCTTTGGTGAAGTATCTGTTCAAATCTGTTGCCCATTTTTAAAAAATAAACTTTTTTATAATAGTTTTTTGATTTACAGAGAAGCATAGAACAAAAGAGTTCCCATATACCACACACCCAGTTTCCGCTACTGCTAACATCTTACTTTAGTATGATTTATTTGTTACCACTAATAACCCAATATTGATATATTATTATTAACTAAAGTTCATACTATATTCTGATTTCCTTTCTTTTCACCTAAGGTCTTTTACCCCCACAGGATCCCACCTAGGATACTACATTAAACATAGTTATCATGTTTCCTTAGGCGCCTCTAGACTGTTCATTTCTCAGGCTTTCCTTGATTTTGATGATCTTGACAGTTTGGTAGAATATTGGTTAGCTGTTTTATAGAATGTCCCTTAACTGGAGTTTATCTGGTATCTTTCACATGGTTAGACTGGGGTTGTGAGTTTTTTGGGAGAAGACCACAGAGGGAAAGTGTCACTCTTATCACCTCAGTCATATCAAGGGCACATGCTACCAACACGACTGATAATTGTTGATGTTAACCTTGATCACATGGCCAAGGTTATGATTGTCAGGCTTCTCCATTGTACAGTTTCTCTTTTTTTCTACCTCCCATAATATATTTTGTGGAAGAAAGTCAGTATGCATAGCCCACACTTAAGGGTTGGGAGTAATATTCCACTTTCCTGAGGTAAAATATCTGAATAAATTACTTGGATACTTCTGTATGGGAGATTTGCCTATTGGCCCCATTTATTTACTCATTCAAGCATTTGTTTACATCAGTATGAACTCATTAGCATATATTTTCAATTTTGGATTATATTCCAATACTATATTATTCATTTTGTTGCTCAAATTGTTTTATCGGTAGGCTTTCAGTTAGCTCCTGTGTCCATCTGATATGTCCCTATCGTGTTTTTCAAGCATTTCTCTTCTGGAATGACAAGATATATCTGGGAGAAAAGATTTGATGTGTTAATTAATTTGCCTTTTCTCCTACCCAGGTGCTTGCAAGACTCAGATCTTTCCACACTCTGTTGCTGCTGGATCCCTTACACGTGTCCCCCACTCCCCACAGATGCCATCTTTTGTTTAGAGGACACAGGGCAAGACATGTAGAGAACATGCTTGAATGGTGCTTGAATAGGTACATAGGGAAGAGGTCACAGTAATTGTAACCCTGTGACAACACTGAGTATAAGATTCTGCGTGTCCAGTAGGAACTATATAGTGTATGTAATACGGAGCACCCTCTAAAGCAAAGTTTGAACAGCGGTACCAAGTGGAGGAATTAATGTATGTAGGTCAACATAAACAAGTGACTGCCAGTTCTGTTTTTGAAAACCTGCAATGGAGCACCTCAGTCAACTATTCCAATGTTGAAATAATTTTTTCCTCTGGTTGCTCTGTATCAGTGGTCGTAAAACTAGAGCCCACAGGCCAAACCCAAGCCAGTGACTGCTTTTGTAAATAAAGTTTTATTGGCACACAGCCACTCATTCTTTGTGCATTGTTTATGCCTACTCTCACGCTCAAATGGCAGAGCTGAGTAGTTGCAAAGCCTAAAGAAATATTTCTCTGGCCCTTTACCGAAAAAGTTTCCTGACCACTGCTCTATTTCATGGCTAGCTTAAATCTTACGCAACAATAAAGGGTCATTTTTGTGAGTTACAGCCTCCAGGGGGACAGAGAACCATCTATCAGTGCCATCTCTCCTAGTAACCTTCATATGAGAAGTCTTAAGTACCCACTTATAAAATTAAATAACCATGTTTATCTAATCCCCTTGCTTTGACCTTCTCTATTTTATCTAAAACCTAAATTCACAATTATGCTTAATTGCTAAATAGGCTCACGGGTTAGGAATACATATGCAGAAGCTTAAAATGTTTATCAAATACCTTTCAGAAATTTAGGAGCGAGACAAACTTTCTCCTTAACTGGAGGATGTCAGGCATTTAAAGAAGTGAAGAGCACCTGGATACATTGTGGGACTTGGATCTTTTCTGCTTTTCTAAATTCAGGACATTGTATTTATTGATCTACAGAAAGGCTTTGGGTAGTGGGTGTGGAGAGGTGGAACACAGGGTACCACAGGTGTGACAAAGGCTTTCAAAATAAAATGCAGGGCTTCCCTGGTGGTGCAGTGGTTGAGAGTCCGCCTGCCGATGCAAGGGACACGAGTTCGTGCCCCGGTCCGGGAAGATCCCACATGCCGTGGAGCGCCGTGAGCCATGGCCGCTGAGCCTGCGCGTCCGGAGCCTGTGCTCCGCAGCGGGAGAGGCCACAACAGTGAGAGGCCCACCTAGCACACACACAAAAAATAATAATAAAAATAAAATGCAAATTGGGTTTTAATGAAGTGCAACTATCGCAAAACCGTGAAGCGATCAGGGAACTTTTTGTTCTACCTGCTTGGTAGAGTTTTATTTTATTTACTTTATTTCCTTCTATGTACACATTTCTTTAAAAAAAAAAAAAAAAGCCAGAGACTACTGAGAATGGTTATGAGAGATATAAAGAAAGGGCTAAGTGGCCAGTAGCTCTTCTAACTCAAGAACAAAGTGACTGCCAGAGAACTCTGCCGCCCAAGGTTGGCCAAAGGTATGTTTGTCTTTGCGGACAGGTGGTGCCGTCTAGTGGGAAAACATCCTGTCTGGCCTTGGTTGCTGGTTCAGCCACCCTCGGTTCTGTGTCTTGAGCTAATTCTGTAGTCTCTCTGAGCCTAATCTGTAAAACAGGGATTGTGTGTGCCTTGTATAGTTACTATAAGGATGTGAAATAATAGACGTACGGTGTATGGCACTTGATAAATGATAGTTTTCATGACTTATTATTTCCAGGACACTGTACAGCTACATACACCAAGAGTAAGGGTGTCAGAGAGTGAAGTGAGATGTGACAGACCACAGACATTCTGGAATAATCACTGCGTGATCATCTCTCCTCCAAGAACCCCTTTAATGTTTTACAGTTTGCTTGGACATGGAAAAGGTTAAGGAGAGCCCTGATGTAATCTCTGTACCACTCCCTTTTCATTTCTGCCTCTGCCTGCACAGAAAGTCAGGGACCTCTATGACAAATTCCAGGCATCCGTGGAGGAAATGCAGACTCCAACATAATGAAGATTCAGGGCACAGGGGATCTGCACCCATGTGACACCCTGGCTGGGCCCTGCCTCTAGTCAAATAGTCCATTTTCTCTAGCTCCAGAGAAAAAATTTAAGGTCAAAGTCAGAGCTTTATTTGGTTTCTCTTCTGATTCTCTTCACAGCTGATGGACCCTTGGTTTAATCCTGAAGGTGGCCAGGTAGGTCCACTTTGTGTTTATCTTTCTCTGAAAGATCAGGAGGCAACCCGAGGTCATGGACTCCACGCTCTAGAAGAGGCCAGACCAGGGAATGAGGTGGCAATAAAGATGAGCTACAGTGCTGAGTCACCAGCAGGGCTGGCATCAGGCAGGAGTAGAAGAGGTGACAGCCTGCACCTTGAGACTGGGGGAGGGGATGGGTGGGGAGAGCATGTCCGTTTGCTAGGGCTGCCATAACAGAGTACCACAAACTGAGTGGCTTCCAACAGCAGACATTTACTGTCATACAGTTCTGGAGACTACAAACCCCAAATCAAGGTGTTGGCAGGGTCCTGCTCCCTCTGTAACCTGTACAGGAGAATACTTCCTCACCTCTTCTAGCTTCTGGCGTTTGTCAGCAATCCTTGACATTCCTTGGATTATAGGATTATATCCTTGATGTACCTCTGATGTTTCCTGTTAGAAAAATCCTTGCCTCCCAAATATTTGACAGAGATGCTAGGTCCCTGCTTCTTCAGCCTCTTTTCAATATTGCTTAAGAATTTAGCTTCCTGGAAGGCTAGTGGCTCTAGGCTAGAGGAGAAATGTATAGGAATGTGTTCAAGAAATGCATCATCCTGAACAAAGTAGAGATGGGAAGATGTCTCAGGAAGAGATAATAAAAAGACCAAATAGATTTTGCATTCCCAGGAGGAATAGTAATAGTCGAGCTCCATGCAAATGAACAAAGGAAATGGGAAAAGGAAGGTAATTCCGTGACCACTCACAGGAGGGGTTGGGCTAGGGGTAAAGATGTCTGTGTCCATCAGGGAAGGAGACTTTTAAGGAGGAGGAGAAACAAACTTTATATTTCTATGCTTTAGACCTAGAACACCGGGATATGGTTCTGTTTTCCACAGTTGACAAATTGCTATTTGGAATACGAGTTGCACAAAAGGAGTTATGAAACTCTGGACTGCTTTGTCTCCAAGCTGGCCCATGGTGGTGGGATTTCTTCAATCGGAAGTGCTCTTTCAGTGTAATAAAAATGTCCACAGACGGCACTGCCCCAAAGTGTTACTGTTTGAAGAGTTCATGTCCATCTGTGTTTCATATACAGTGTGATTTCCTGGGGACATGAGGCTCTCTCTACCCCCAAACATGACCTGTTTTAGCTTCTCCCAAAGTCTGAAATCTCCATGATTAAACCCCTTCCTCCAGTTTAAGACATTTTCTCCCCAAGGCTCCTGTAAAAATGCAAGTATCTTCCTAGGAAAAGCAACAGTCCCATGGTTTGTCAGATTCCCTCTTGACACAGTTTGGCAGCAGGATCCCAAGAGCACCAAATTAGTCTGCAAAGGAGGGAGAGGGATGATGTGATAAGGAGATAAGTCCTTCTCCCCAGCAGGCTCCACCCATCCAGGCGTGAGGGCTGCAGAGGGGCTGGCCTTGGGTGTAACTACAATGCTGGGGCCCTGGCAGTAATGGGTCATCAGATGGGGGCAGGGGATAAACCATCCCAAAGGATGACTTGGGAAACAGTGACGATACACTCAATATATTGGCAGACAGCCCTCCGTGAGAAATACTGTTTGGTTTCGGTTTTAATTTCTAAAGGCATACTCTATGTTTTAGGGACTTTCTAACTTTTTACACCATGGAAGAACATGTTTTCATTAAGCAACACTGTACCAAAGATGACGTACAGACATTGCCTTGAAAAGCATGTACTTCAGTTCCTTTGCTTACTTTCAGAAGTCCTGAGTCAGGCACTGCCAGGTCTCCCAGGTTTCCTTTCTTGCTGGGGTGTGATTCTTTTCTTTCTGATTCTTTCCTCCCTGTTGATGCCCCTCTGGCATGGGGGCTCTTCTCCCTTCTGCACAGAGCTCCCCTAGACTGTTGGTTCTCTATGTCCTTCCTAATAAGACTGTTTAACGTGAAATTTTATTATTGTGCATTTTGAATTCTACCTTTTTTTAGAATGAAGCCAATGACAAAAGAGCAAGTTTATAGGGCTAATATGAAATACACATAGAACACAGAATAATTAAACAAATACAATACAATCCACTCTAAGTCTTTGCAGATCTCTGCTTTAAGGTAATTTGAGATGTTTCTTTCCTTCTTTTCTTTTTAAAAGAAGGCAGCAGGGAATAGTGGGGGAAACATGGACTTTGGACCCAGACAGACATGAATTTGAACCAACTCTGCCTCTTGTGAAGTGTGGCTGGACAAGTTTCATAAGCTCTCTCTGAGCTGTGCCCATTCAGCACGGATAGAAATTGCTATGTTGCAGAGTTGTAAGGATTAGTAGTAATTCATAAATCCTAAGGCTGTTTTGAGGACTAAATAAGTTAATGTATGTCATCTAACTAGCAAAATGCTTGGCACTTAGGAAAAGCTCTATATATGCTATGTACTCTTATTAAATTATTAATAAAATTATAAGATATACATAAGAAAACTAGAGTTGAAAAAAATCAAGACAGACAATGGACTATTATTCAGTGCTAAAAAGAAATGTGTTTGTCAAGCCATGAAAAGACACGGAGGGGGAACATATGTATATGTATAACTGATTCAGTTTGTTGTAAAGGAAAAACTAACACACTATTGTAAAACAATTATACTCCAATAAAGATGTTAAAAAAAAGAAAAAAGAAAAAGAAAAGACACGGAGGAAAGTTAAACGCAAAGTTACTAAGTGAAATAAGTGAAAAGGCTATATTCTGTATGATTCCAACTACATGACATTCTGGAAAAGACAAAACTATGGAGACAATAAAAAGATCAGTGGTTGCTAGGGGTCTGGGATAGGGGGTGGGGGGAAGAATAGGAAAAGCATAAAGGATTTTTAAGGCAGTGAAAATACTCGGTATGATACCATAATGATGGATACCTGTAACTATACCTTTATCCAAGCCCATAGAAGGTACAATACCAAGAATGAATCTTAAGATAAACCATGGACTTTGGATGATAATGATGTGTCATCGTCGATTCATCAATTGTAACAAATGCACCACTCTGGTGGCGGATGTTGATCGTAGGGAGGTTATGTATGTATGAGGCAGGAGGTATATGGGAAATCTCTGTACCTCCCTCTAAATTTTGCTGCTCTAAAATTACTCTAAAAGATAAAGTCTAAAAAATTTAGCCAGACAAGGAACACAAAAGAAACATTGAGCGGCGAGAAGTAAAGTTGCCTTCTTTCCCACTTTGAGTTAAGGTCCTGATTTCTATGGCTCTGGACATCCAGCAGTGGAATAAAGATGAAGACCACCAGAGGCAGGGGAGATGCAGCTTGGGGGAAGATGACAGGAGGAGAGGAGAGCGCACAGGCTTTTAGGCTGCTACAGTCTCACAGCATTTGGTAATAGCTTGAAAATGGGAGATGCCATTATCATAAAAGCATACAAACAAGGAAGTAGAGAAGTATTCATTGTTTTAAAGTCACTTAGTCAATAACATTTATCTTATTGTCTGATTATGAAAATAGCATATGTTTGTATTAAAAATTAGAATATACAGAAAAACACAAAATCAAAAATGAAAATAATCTGTAACAGAGAGAGGACCATCCATCACTTAGGGTCAGTCCTTATAAGTCAGTATATATACTGACTTAGGGTCAGTATATATACACTGACCCTAAGTGTATATATATATATATATATATATATATATATATATATATATATATACACTTCTTTTTCCTTCTACAAACACAAGCTTATTTTATAAAAGTAGCATACTTACCTTTTCACTTAATTATATAATGTGAATATTGTCCCATGTCATTAAATATTCTTCTAGTGCATCTTTTAAAAAGTGTATTATTAAAAATTTTAAACATATATTTTATATTTATTTTTACCAAAAAAAGGCACAAAAGCAAATTTATTTATGTTAGATATTGGAAATCTAAACCAACCAACAAACAAAGCAAACCTAATATATTTACTGGCACCCATGGATACCCATTTACCAAGCAAAAAAAAATATTTTTTTAACATATAAAAATATAGAGTCCAGAATACCGAACCTCCATGTACTCATCACCCTGATACAACAATTAACAAGTCATGACAAGTTTTCTTTCATCCATATACTGTCCACTTCTCCCACCCCTCTTGGATTTTCCTGAAGCAAATTCCCTGTAACATGGAATTTCATATATAAATATTTCAGTATGTATATCTCTCTAGAAGACATAGGGATTGTTTTAGAAGTATAATTACAATAACATTATCACACCTGAAAAATAGTAATAATTCCTTAATATCATCAAATTGCATTCAGTGTTTACTTTTTCATGGTTGTCATATCTTAACTGTTTGAATCAGGATCAGATTTGGGTATGTGAGATATTGCAAGAACCCTGAATTTAAATTGGAAGTATTGATATGAACTCACAATGTATTTTTATCTAAAACCAAAACACATTTTTTAAAACTCTGTACACTGAAAAGGACTAAAAACAATGACTAACCCAGTAGCAAAGAACACTTCTAGTGCCAAGATTATAGGCTCTAAATACCATTTTCCACTAAGAAAAACTAGAGTTTCTTGGAGAAATGTTAGATTCCAAGTGTGGGGCAGAAAATGAGCAAGATCTTATACCAGAAAGCAGAGAAAGTATGCCCAAACCCCAGGGTCACATCCAAAGGACTCAGGAACTGGAATAGGCTCCCATGGGTCAACGATGCAATCATTTAATAAGGATAACTTCAATAGATTGAAATGTGTCAAATATGTGTCAATCCATGAGTTCACAGTGTTACCCCTCCAACTTCAAAATATGTGTGCTTAAAGAATGAATAGAAAGTAATTGATTTGAAATGGAAAAGCATTAAATCCTGAAAATATGGAAACATGAGAAATGACCCTGAATTAAATGTGTTTAAAATGGATTTTAGGGCTTTCTTTGGTCCATATAAGCCACCTTAACAAAACATTTTAACAAAAACTGAAAAAAATAGTCACTGGACTTTTTGGAAGAAAATGTCCCTACTGATTCAAGGCCAGTTTTATGGCTAAAAATTATAAAAATTTTTGCAGAGCTCCAAAAGGCAGCTCTTGCCTCAGGGCGGGTGCTGATTTTTGTTCTATGGAGGGTGTTTATGTGGTCAACACCAGAGGTTCCTCCCTGTCCTGAGTCATGTTTCCTAGATGCAGATCCTGAGATGAGTGATGTAACCGAAGGCAATTCTCTAGAGAAGAGGACAGCTAGCCGTGGTCATCAGCCAGCCCTGCAGCACTTAGGGGATAGGTGTCCAGATGGCAGAGTGGATCTGGGTGGGGCTCTGAGACCATGCACGATACCACCTAAACACCTTCCACCCAGAGACATGTCAGACAGCAACAAATAGTGTGCTTTCATCAAAATCAAAACTGAAAGACAGTGAGGCAGCTTAGCGCAGAAAAAAGAATCCCTTTGATGGAGGTAGCATACCTGGGCAAAGGTTTGCCTTCCACCAAAGTTGTGAGATTTGGGGCAAATTACTCAGCCCCTCCAAGCTTATTACTTCATTCGTAAGATTGGAAAAAATTAAAATGCCTATTTTGAGTCCTAGTAGAAAATAAGTATGATATACATAGAAAATATATTTATATATGATATACTAGTGAATCACATATACTTTTTTATATTAATAGAAAAATCTCTGGAATGCTGTCCTCTAAGGTTAACAGTAAGTGATCTGTGGGCGAGGGGCATTGTGGGTAGTCACAGAGAGAAGCACAGCAGGTGACAAAGAGCATAGACTTTGGAGCCAGGCTGTTTCGGGACTCGGGGACAAGTTGTTGAACCTCTCTGTGCCTCAGTTTCCTTATCTCTAGAATGGAGCTAGGTAAAAACCTACCTTCCAGAAGGTTGCTCTGAGAATTAAATGACCTAACATAAGAAATCATCTAAAACAGTGCCTAGCAGGCCATAAGGGCAATAAAACTGTTAGATATTTATATTGTTTTACTTGGCTTATTCCTGCTTTCTAGTTTTTCTACAGTGATTAAAATATTGGTTTTACAACATGAAAAACGTATAAAACCTAAGAGAAAGTTTCTTTGTAACATGCGAACTGTTATTGACAGACATTTAACTTAATTTCTATTCTAAACGGAACTAAAATAATGAAAACTGTTCTGGTGATATATCAAACAGAGAACCATGGCCATAAGTTTTCTACTGCTCCATTCAAGAAGATAAAGCCCCTTAGGAGTGAGGTTTATATCTTTGCGTTGAGTTTTCACTGCGGTTATCTTTACCTTGCCCTTTGCACAGCCGTGGGCACCTCCCGTCCTGTGTCGTGTACTGCTTTGTGTAGGTGCAACATCAGGATTTCAGCTGTCAGCGGTGAGGGTCAACTCGCTTAGCTGTCCAAGCTGCGCAGGACGCTTTTTGTTTTTTTTTTTAAGAGTATGAAAAGGTAACAGCGGCTGCCTCGCTCACCACAGACAAATGAGTACAAAATGGTTGACTCATCAGCAACTCCTGACAGACGCTAAGCCCGGTGCACGACAAAGCTCTCCTGGGACTGGCCACCTTGGTCACAGCCTTCTGTTGTCACGGTCACATGCAGACTCAGCAGGTTCTCCACGTACTGGGCGTCTCTTGCGTGAGGGGTGGGCTCAGGACAGCCAATTGCTGTTTTATTGAAAATATTCAGCTGGCTGAGCAAGGCCAATATTGAAGAAATTTGTTTGAATTGTTCATTTTCCCCAGAATTTTCCTCTTACTGTTCAGGAGAAATGAAGAAATGGCGGTGCATATCGCACACACACACACACACACACACACACGCACACACATGCTTTAGGTTAAATTATCATCAAGAAGCCAGTAGGATACCTCTCCAAACGTGCTGCTGCAATCACATTTCAATCCAGCCACCACACTTTGCAGGTAATTGCACGTCAGGGGCAAGCCACAAATACCCTTAAATACAGATTTTATCGTTCCTGACGCCCATAAGCGCCATCACCACAATGAACACTCAGATTCCAGATCACATGGACTATACATTTCACAAGAACTTTTAAAGTCCAGACTAACGGAGGAATTCTCCAGGCTATAAAATTTCTTTGGAGACGACATGAATTCAGAAGGATAAAGTTAATTGAGGAAAAAACAAAAATAGTGATGGATTGATTCTAAATTTAGAGAGCAGAAAGGTTTCTCTTTTGTGGTTCAGCTCTTGCCTTTCAAGGTTTCTTTCTGTCTTTCTCCAGTGGGTCTATTAGCATGACTCTCTAGACCTAATTGGCAAATAGAAATAAATAAATCATGGCGCCCATCCAAGCATTTTGAGGGAATTTATAGCTGGAGTGTATACATATTGATCAAAATGAGCATCCTGCCATTGTTGATAAGGACCTTGGCAGACAGACCTCGGAAAACCGAGCAAAATTATAGTACCGTAAACTGTAGAATCACTAAACATTTCATCACGTATCACAAATAAAACAATGCAGTTTCTATCAGAGGAAATTGTTCCTGATTGAGCCGCCAGACTGTTTTGAGGTATTGGGCATGAAAATGTGAGATGTTAGGGAACTGCTTTATTTCCATACTTTAAAAATCTTCAACGAGTTTTATTTCAAAGATAATTTAAAACAGCACACCCTGTATTGGGGTGGGGACGTTTTGTTAAGACATACAGATTTTGAGACAGAAATCAAAGTTTAGAGGCAAACAAGGTTTTCTCTGGATAAACAAGCATAAGTAGCAAAGTCTACAGGCCAATGTGCCATTTAACTTATTTTGTAAATGCTCAGGAAATGGGAATACAAAAGCAAATACTCTCAGGGACATAAAGACTTTAAATGTTTTTAGGTAGTTTAATGGTATGCTAACTGAAACAATTGACTCTGTATGGGATATAATGTGACATTTGAGCTTCAGGATCGGTAAATCAAGAGGAAATATCTTTAAGAAAAAAGAAAACAAAAATTACTTATAAAATTATGAACTCTGACATGATCTGTCCAAATAATGAATATTCAGTGTCTTTTATGCACAAAGTACATTTATGCAAATTCTGGAGAGGAAGGAATTTGCATTATAAAGGATCCCAAAGATGTGGCACAAATGTGTGGCTGGAAAATAAGCTCTAGTTATCACTGAAATGAGAATTAGAAACAAAATGAAAAATATTCTTCAACCTTTGAGCAAGTCCTGTTGTGTGTGCATCTTGAAAATTGCTTCAATATTGGACATTAAGAAATGCAGTGAAGGGCTTCCCTGGTGGCTCAGTGGTTGAGAGTCCGCCTGCCGATGCAGGGGACACGGGTTCGTGCCCCGGTCCGGCGGGCCTGTGAGCCATGGCCGCTGAGCCTGCGCGTCTGGAGCCTGTGCTCCGCAACGGGAGAGGCCACAACAGTGAGAGCCCCGCGTACCGCAAAAAAGAAAAGGAAAAAAAAAAAAAAGAAATGCAGTGAAGCAACTGAATAGGGAAAATCCACTGGGCACGGTGTGGGCAGAAGGCCTGATTCACACGTAAGGAGAGACACACATCTTGAACATTAGGCTAAGAGGAACTGAATACTCATTCAATGAAATTCTAAGAGGTACTGAAACAGTCTATATGGACTTAAACCCTACGCTTCCTTTCTGGTTCAAACTTCTTAATAATGTACATACTTTACGTTTCTAGTTTTGATTTTCTCACCTCCATTTTAGTCTTCAATCATTTAATCAAGTATCTGCACTCCTCGCTCCAGATGAACAACTCCTTCTGATGGAATTAAAAATTTCCTAATTCCAAATTTAATAGAGAATTTCTTCTTCTCATTTACCTGATCTTTCTCCCCTGGCCATTCCTTTATTGCAATTCTCCCCTCCCACAGCTCCTGTGGTGCCTGCTCCCAAGTTTTCTTTCCGCCTCTCTGATTATTTCCTGTCACTCCACTGGCTCCTTTCTCTCTACTTGTGCCTTCTGTTAGGTTATCCTTGCCTCTTCTCAAGCTACATGCCCACCCACGATCTTAACCACGCCCAGACTTCAATTACAACCTATTCTCTAGTTTTTTCCAAAATCCTCCTCTCTCCCCATCATCTCTCCCCTGAGCTCTAGATCCATATTTTCAGTTGTCCTTTGGACATCCCAGTTGAATGTCCCTCACAAATACAAAGACAACATGCCTGAAATCAGACTCAGAGTTCTCCCTGCACCCCTTACCCACTCTTCCTCACTCTCGGTTCCACTGCCAGAGCCCTTACTGACACACACTGGGTCTTGGGTGAATTACAAAAAGGATCCTTCCCTAGGCTAGCTCAGCCCTACACCAGACTGGACTGTGGCACCCAGGGAAGACTTTAGCCCTCACATCCCCTCTGCTGAATGTCTTTGTGGAAAGTACAGACTGCCCAACAGTTTGAAGTAGGTAGTTCTATGTCAGGGAGGGAAAAATTTCCCCCTACCCCTCCCGGTTCTTTCGGCTGGTCTGATAATTAAGTTGATACAAGGCAGAGTAACAGGAGGGAAAATAATTTTTGGTTTTGTATATATGGAGGTCTTAAATATAGGGCTCAAAGAAGTAATCAAAGCAGGCAGCTTTTAAACCTTTTAGACGAGAAACAATAAATTTGTGAAGAATTGACAAAGAAGATTGGGCTTAGGGTAATAAATTAGTGAAGAAGTAACAAGGTTTCTTTACACAGCCTTCTCAGCCCTAATCCCTATCTCTGGTGATAAGGGTGTCTCTCTACCTTCTGGTGCAGGGAGGCTACCTTTCACATGGGAGATTTATTTCCTGCTTTCAGGGGAACAAAGAAGGGTCAAAGTGTCCTTCTTGTACTGGCTGTTTCCTAAGTAACTTTAATTCAAAATAATTGATATGCCAAAGTGGTATATTTGGGGATGGCCTGCCCTGAACCCCATAACCTACCATTTTCTTGTCACTCAAACTTAGAATTTCAGAGTTATCATCTCTATAACTACTCAGGCATTAAATTCTGTCCATTTTATCTTAGGAATAAATGTACTGTATGAGAAGTGTTTTTGCCTAATATACCATCTCTCAATTTGTACAGTGTATGTTCGCAAGGCTTTCTTATTTGTTAAAATAAATAAGCATCAATGGAAATTCTAACATTTTTGTTTTAGTCTGTCCAGGCTGCTATAACAAAATACCATACACTGGGTGGCTTAAAAAACAAACATTTATTTCTTACAGCTCTGGAGGCTGGAAGCCTGAGATCGAGTGTCAGCATGTTCAGGTTCTTGGTGGGCCCTCTTCTGGTTTGCAAATTGCCAATTTCTCATTGTATCCTCACATGACAGAAAGAGAGCAGAAGCAAGCTTTCTCATGCCTCTTATAAGGGCACTAATCCCATTCATTAGGGTTCTACTCTCATGACCTCTTCTAATCCTAATTACCTCCCAAAGACCCCACCTCCTAATACCATCATATTGGGGGTAGGGTTTCCACATATGAATCTGGGGGGAACACAAACATTCAGCTGGTAACATTTTTCTTGCCTCAGTGCAGTAGATCACTCACTAGGGTAGACGTATCCCACTTTGTAGACTGATAATAAAGATTAAACTTCATCACATAATGCACAAGACCTTTAACAACTGGTCACAAAATGCCTTTTCAGCCCCATGTTTTATTCCTCCATGCTTGCTCCACTCAGAACATGGTGCTTGGTGTTTCTTGAATGACTCCACACGGCTTCCTGCCTCTGTACATTGGTACATTCCTTGATTCTTTCTAGAATCTCTTAACATCTCCTTTCCCTAATGCACTCTTCCTCATCTTTCAAGGCTTAACTCAAACGTTACTTTTTCCATCAAACTTCCTCCAGTCCTTCTTCCACCCTCTCCCACTCCAGCTACCACCCAGGGAAGAGTTATCACCTCCCCCTCTCGTAACGCCATAGCTCCTTCTATATGAAATATGTACTACAACCCCCTCATGCTAGTTGGTTAGTGACTAACTTTCTCCCCCATTAGATTTTACTCTCTCTGAAATAGAAATCATGTCTTATTCATTTTGTATACCAAAGGCTTAGGATTGTTAGACATATTGTAGGTGCTTTGTGAAGGCTGAATGACTGAGTAAACAAAATGGATGAATATTTTAAATTAAAGTTCCCTTTCCCTATGTCCAAGCAGAGGCTGGCAGAAGAAATTTAAATATTGACTAGGTGTGTAGTCTAGATATGTTTTAACACACATAAACAACTTGTGTGTTCCAGCAAGCCCCTTCCAACTTCAAAATGTCATGTCACCACCCCACCTCACCAGTAGGACACCTTCAGTGTCTGCAGAAAGAATTGAGGTCCTATAGGTTTGCTACTTAATTTTACCAGGCACCAAATGTGCTAAAAATACTTCTATCTTCTAATTCTATTGTTCACTGCAGTGGTTTTACAATATGTACACAAATTTTTGGCTACTCTTTTCAAGGGTTGGAGCCTAATTCCCTATCCTTGAAAGTGGGCTGGACTTTTAGACCCCCTTCTAAGAAATAAAATCAAGTGGAGGTGATGGTGTGAGACGTCGGAGTGTAGAATTTTAGATTACCAAAGGCACTGCAGCTTTCTCCTCACTTGCTTGCACTCTCTTGGACTGCTTGCTCTGGGGGAGGCCAGCAGCCATGCGAGGACATTCAGGTTCCCTGCAGAGAAGCCCATATGGTGTAGAACCCCGGAATCCTGCCACCAGCCAAGTGAGGAGCCATCTTGGAAGCAGACCCTCTAGCCACAGTCAAGCTCTCAGATGACTGCAACCCTAGAACATCTTAACTGCAACATGAGAGACCCGGAGCCAAAACCACACCTCAGAAACCTTGTGCAATAATGAATGTTTGTTGTTTTAAACTGCTAAACTTCAAGGTAATTTATTAGACAGCCAAAGTTAACTAATACATGTATTGACTATCTTTGTTTAGAACAACTCCCAGAATATGAGAAATAGGCTCTCCTTCCTCTCTGCAATCCTCAGGAAAAGGTTACTTTAAGGCAAAAAAAAAAAAAAAAAAAATGGAAATAATGTTTATCAAGGCCGAAAGTAAATTCATGGAACTCATTAAC
Source organism: Kogia breviceps (assembly GCF_026419965.1). Classification (NCBI taxonomy): domain Eukaryota; kingdom Metazoa; phylum Chordata; class Mammalia; order Artiodactyla; family Physeteridae; genus Kogia; species Kogia breviceps. The sequence goes on from NC_081314.1 coordinate 95,782,630, forward strand.
CCATGAGTTGTAATAGCTTGGGTGTATTCCTAGGTTCAAGGGCTTAGCTACACTTACAAATGATATTCATTTACTCATTCATTCATAAGTCCCTTAAAAGCACCTATTCTGTGTTACTCACTGTGCCTGATGATGGTAGGATCCTACTTGGTTATTAAAGAAAATGACTTATATTGGTAGGAGGCACCTGTAGCCCCCTGAGTCTGAGGGAAAGGCAGACATCCAAGCCCTCCTTCAAACTGCACCACAGTGACCCTGGGGGAGAGGAAGTGAGCTGGTGAAGTATGGATCAAGGAGAGGATTAATTAAGTCCTCATAGTTAAGGTTTCCGAGTTGATCACTCACTGACTTCTACGTGACAAACCTATGGTTTTTCTCTCTGCAGCATCCAGGGAAGTTCTTTTCATTTTCAGAGCCTGAGTGCACCCTCTCCACAGTGCTGCAGACATGAAAAGGAAATGCTGCCCAGCACTGAACATCAGCAGAGTCCCAAACTTACAGTCATCATGCTTTTCCCAGCCAGAAATTTTTAGACACTTGAACAGGAAACTTGTGGCACAGATGGAAAATGAATTTCATCTAAGTTAAGCAGAGTAAATGAGAGAAAGGAAAAAAAACCCTCAAAGATCAAAAAGCTGTGTAAGAGATACTCTAAGGACCCAGATTATATAAATGCTTGTAAGCTATGAGTGTTTTCATGCAGTGCTATTAAGAAACCTGAAATTAAGGTGTTGGAGGTTTTACTTAAACACACATGCATGCACACACACTCGCAGGGAAATCAATCCCCTATCAAGAAAGAACGGTGGTAGGTGTGCAGAGCAGTTTCCAGGCCACCGCAAGACACGGCGCTTCTCGTGGAAATGCAGCCCCCCTCGAGTCGAGTCAATCTAACCTGTGGGAAGATATAATTTGCTGTACCACTGAGAGCTGGGAGAGAGTAACACCTCCCTAGGAGCCTGCCACGTCTCCTGCAAACCCCAGACAAAGATGTATGGAAAACCCTGCCGCTCGGGGGTGGGGGTACGGGGGAAATGTTTTCTCCTCCAGAGCCAAGTAGGGCATTTGTGAGACAGTCCTGCCATCTCCTAACCAGGCACGTGCACGTGCTTCACACGTGCACGTGCTTCACCATGCAGCCTCTCTGGAATTAAGCCATCATGCCTTTGCTCAGTCGGCTTCCATAAAGGGCACATTTTAGAATGGCCAACGCCATTGCCAGTGCTCTTTTCTCAGGGCTGACGCACAGTTAAAGTGTTTGAATAACCTAGACCCACTGCTGTCTGAAAAGGCAATCCAGGCTGCGCTTAACTTTAGTAAATGAGACCCAACCGAAAAAGTGTGGTATGGGTAGAACCAGGATGTCATATCCTTTCTTTAGGAAATGGTTCTCAAGTGTGGTCCCTGGAACAGCAGCATAGGCATGATCTGGAACTGGTTAGAAAGGAAAATTCTCAGGCCCCATCCAGACCTCCTGAAGCAAAACTCCGGGAAGGGGACCCAACAATCTGTGTGTTAACACGCCTTCCAGTGATCTGGGGTGCATGAACGTTTGAGAACCACTGCCTCAAAGGAATGAGTCATGATCTCATTCTGTGGCTATTCATAGAATCATACACATGGTAGAGGAGAATCTACTGGGTTCCATCCAAAGGTAATAAAGTAGTTCTGTTTCTGCACTTTTTCAGGTGAGAATTTCTGGCTTCTTGTCTTCCCTAACTTGTCTCAGGAGCCACAGTGAAAACCCTAGGATACCTCCCCCCACTGATCCCTGCTGTGGTGTTTGTGAGGTCTGCCTCAGCTAATCTTACACTTTCTCAATTTGCGTTATAGCTGAGTCTAGTTTATCCCATTTGATACTGGAGTAATGCATTCCTAGAAAAGCAGACGATGCTGCAAGGGATGATATCTGGTAAATGTGTTCGGGCTGTGAAAGTACACAAATGCCCACATAGAGAAAAATTTTGTCCCGCAACGAACCACTACTGCCAAGCATCACAGAACCGCATGAGATTCAGGGCAGGGCTGGGCAGAGGACTGAGGTATTATGGCATCATTCTTTCCTGTCACTCAAATTACACTTAGAAAACGTGAGCCTCCTTCAGAATTAAAAAGGAGGAGGGGCTTCCCTGGTGGCGCAGTGGTTGAGAATCCGCCTGCCAATGCAGGGGACACGGGTTCGTGCCCCGGTCTGGGAAGATCCCACATGCCACGGAGCAGCTGGGCCCGTGAGCCATGGCCACTGAGCCTGTGCTTCCGGAGCCTGCGCTCTGCAACGGGAGAGGCCACAACAGTGTGAGGTCCGCATACCGCAAAAAAAAATAAAATAAAATAAAAATTAAAAGGAGGAGGACCCATGACTTCTACTTAAATAAAATAGCCTCTCAATTCAAGTCCCTCATAGCTGTTCAGCTAATATTAGTACAGTGATTCTAGACATACCAATGTAAAAAGATAAATAACTGCATGTGGAGTATGATTATCAGCAACAGAAAGCAACAGAGTCAGGGCACACAAGAACCACAAGTCAAATATCTCATTGTTCTCCTTGACGGGCTTTCTCTATTCCACAGGTGTCATTAGTCCCAGGAAGCTGACCTGTAGTTTCTTTAATCATAACCACCCAGTATTATAGCTCCGAGAGTGAGTTTTTTTTCTCCTAATGTTTAGTGAAAGAGATTTCTACAACCATGTTTCTTATGCAGAGGTAGTCAGAAAATGAATAAAAATGCTGTTCTGAGGTCTTTTGAGATGCCATATAATTTAATACATAACTGTCATCTTGTTCCTCACTGGATTAATTTTCCAAGAGAAGATTCCAGAATTTCTTGTAGGGAGTAATTATGAACATACAGGGATATCTGTTGAGCAGCTCTGTAAAGGTGAGGAAGTGGGAGAGGACTGCAGACTAGAATAAGCTCCCAGGGACACTCTCCAGCCCTGGTTCTCGACCACATGAAAGATATCACCATCTCACTATCCTTAGAACAGGCTTGCAAGACAAAACAGTATGTAAAATTCAGGTTCAACTCTCCCGCAACATTATGATTTCCCTAAGTGCTGCTACCAAAATGTCCGAAACTGTAGGCATGAAAAAACCCTCTACTTTAGCCCCCATGTCTCAAGTGGTAGGTCATATGTCCAATAGTTTCCAAAATCATCTCAATTTCTGTCCTGTTCTCATGTAGTGGGCCTGAGATCATAGAAAATATATATGTTGGTCTCTACCCTCAGTTCCTGGCACAGAGCTCCTGAAACCCTTGTAATTACCTGGGTGATAGGAGTGCTTTTACTCTAATGAGATGACTCTGAGTGAGCTAGTGGATGTGGACTGGTCACTGGAAATACCCAGCCATGATTAGAAGCTTGGAATCTTCAGCCCTGCCCCTCATTCTCTCGAGAAAGAGAAGGACTGAAAATAGAGTTTATGATTGGTCATGCCTATGTGATGAAGCCTCCATAAAATTCCAAAAGTAAGGGGCTTCAGAGAGCTTCCAGGTTGGTGAACAGGTGGAACTTCCTGGAGAGTGGTGCTCCCAGAGAGGGCATGGAGGCTCTGCTCCCCTTCCCATATACCTCGCCCTATGTATCTTCCCATCTGGCTGTTCATCAGTATCTTTTATTGCATCATTTAATAAACGGGTAAGCATAAGTAAATGCTTCCCTGAGCTCTGTGAGCTGTTCTAGCAAATTAATCAAACCCAAGGAAAGGGTGGTGGGACCGTCCTTTGTAGCCAAAGTAGGACAGAAGTCTGACAAGTGACCTACTACATGCAATTGGCCCTGAAGTGGGGTGGGGATAGTCTTCTAGGACTGAATTCCTAACCTGTGGGATCTGATGTTATCTCTAGGGAGATAGTGTGAGAATTGAGTTGAATTGTAGGACACCCAGCTAGTGTCACAGAGAACTGCTTAGTGCAGGGGAAAACCTCTACACATTTGGTGACCAGAACCTCTTGGTAGGTAACATTATTATTTCATTAATGCAACAGTTATTCTCAGCCCCATTTTCCCTCACACATCTTCCATGATAAAGGCTGAAAAAGTGAGATTATTTGCTTTCCCAGATTCTCTTTCAGCTAAGGGTAAGTAAGCATGTGATCCAGATCTAGCTAATGAGTCAAAAATGGGTTTCTGGAAAAGCATTTATTGCCAGCAGTATAAAATATGCAAAAGGTTTTTGCTTCTGCCCATTCTTTCTTGCTTCAAATGCTGCTGTTAGAACATTACGCCCAGAATGTGGTGGCAATTATGTGATCTTGAGGAGACAACTTGAGGATAAAAGTGATTCTGCAGAGGATGGTTATGTGAAAGGATGGAAAGAACCTGAGTGTCCGGTGGTGTCACTAAGTCACCAGATCAAACCTAGAACTGCCTACCTCAAACTCACTGATATGGAAAATAATTAAATGTCTTCACTAATTAAAATATCATCAGATGGGTTATCTGTTGTTTGCAGCCCAAGTCATTCTTGACTGAAATATTTGTGTTTTAATTCTTCGCTTATAAAATATCAATGTACCCATGGCTAATCAATAAGTCTCATCAAAGTTTCCTTTGGGAAAGACTCCTCATGTGCTACTCTCTCTCTAGTCATGTTGTCACCTTACTTGATATGTGGATAAAAACCTGTTGTTAGGGACTGGATGTTTGTGTCTCCCTCCCCAAATTTATATGCTTAAGCCTAAGTCCCCATGTGATAGTATTTGAAGATGGGGGCCTTTGGGAAGTAATCAGGGTTAGATGAGGTTGTGAGTGTGGAACCTTGGTCCCATGGGATTAATGCGCTTATAAGAAAAGACACCAGGGAACTTGGTTTCACTCTCCACAGTATAAAGACACAGAGAGAAGGCAGCCTTTTATAAGCCAGGAAGAGAGCCCTTACCAGAAACCAACCATTCTGGCACCCTGATCTCAGACTTTCAGCCTCCAGAACTGCAAGGAATAAATTTTTCCTTAAGCCATCCAGTCTATGGTATTAAGTTATGGCAACCCAAGTAGAGCAATACACATGTTTTGGCCTAAGAATCTTTTTATTAGAAAAGTTAGTACAACTTTTTTTTTTGGCCACACCACACTGCTTGTGGGATGCTAGTTCCCCGACCAGGGATTGAACCCAGGCCCTCGGCAGTAAGAGTGTAGAGTCCTAACCACTGGACAACCATGGAATTCCTAAGTATTAATTTTTATTTTGGAGACATTACAGACAACAAATTAAGAAAAAATAAAATATTTATTTATCAATTTGTATATATCAGGAGCTTTAAATCTTAACTTTCCCATGAGTAATAATAGTTATTATTATCATTATTATTACAGATGAGGAAACTGAAGTCTAGAAATGTTAAGTAATAATATGTCCAAGGTCTCTTTAATAAGGATCAGAGTCAAGATAAGCACCATGACTTGTCTTATGGCGATGACTCTGCTCTTTCCTCCTCATCCAAATCGTCTTTTCCTACATTCTAAGAGAACTTGTTTGTTCCATTCATGAAACTCTTTATATATTATCTTTCAATACAGGCATTTGTAAGAAAAGTGTATACATAATCACTGACAATATAATAAATACATGGTCAAAATATTATTTTTTACATACCTTTCATCTTTTCATAAGTTGAGCGCTTGAGGCCAGGAGCTATGGACCTGAGAAATTATGTCTTTATAAGGAGGTACCAACACTTTGAATACCTAATGCTTGTTGAGGGACTTAATTCCTGTTATGAAAAGCTTAAGTTTATAATCATTACTCTGATATAGGCTTTTTATAACAAAAACTGTGTTGAAATAAAAATTGATGAAACCTTTAATTTTAAAAATTATGAAATAAAACCTTAGTGGATGAATAAGGTAAAAAGTTGGGAATAAGATATTTTGCAAAATTGAGTTATCTTCTCACCATTAAAAATGATAAGATATAGAATAATATGTTCTTGAATAAAAGTGTGAGTAGAAATTTGCCATGTTATAGATTCTATAAAACTCTTGGTGCACTAAGTACATTTCACAGATGTTAATTGTTATTATCATTTATAAAAATACCAGTGATGAGGTCATGAGACATACTGTCCAGTCTAAATCCTAGTTTTAAAAAAATCAACTAGGGCTTCCCTGGTTACGCAGTGGTTGAGAATCTGCCTGCTAATGCAGGGGAAATGGGTTTGAGGCCTGGTCTGGGAGGATCCCACATGCCGCGGAGCAACTGGGCCCGTGATCCGCAACTACTGAGCCTGCGCGCCACAACAAGAGAGGCCGCGATAGTTAGAGGCCCGCGCACCGTGATGAAGAGTGGCCCCTGCTTGCCACAACTGGAGAAAGCCCTCGCACAGAAACGAAGACCCAACATAGCAAAAATAAATTAATTAATTAATACAACTCCTACCCCAAACACCTTTAAAAAAAAAAAAATCAACTAATGTAAAAAGATGTCAGGAAAGTACCTAAAAATTATATTATCTGCTAAGCTAATCTAGAAGGCTTAATATATATTTAAATATATATATTTATTTAAATTTATTTATACATATAATAACGATTGAGCTTAAAAAAGATAAAAACTCAAAATATCTTTTATCTCATTTCTTTAGAAACCGTTGGTATCGGGGCTTCCCTGGTGGCGCAGTGGTTGAGAATCCGCCTACCTATGCAGGGGACACGGGTTCGTGCCCCGGTCCGGGAAGATCCCACATGCCGCGGAGCGGCTGGGCCCATGAGCCATGGCCGCTGAGCCTGCGCGTCTGGAACCTGTGCTCCGCAACGGGAGAGGCCACAACAGTGAGAGGCCCGCGTACCGCAAAAAAAAAAAAGAAACCGTTGGTATCATTTTAGGTGGACGAACACAGGACAAGAGTAAAAAATAATACCTTCAGCTTGAACACTCTGGTACTTTATTAAAAAACCACCTATCCCTTGTTCTGACTGCCTAAAAATAAAAATGATTTAGGAGCAAGAAGGTTTGAAACAATCTTTAAGTCAAGTAGTATATAAAAGCAATTATGAGGGGCGACATGTTCTCTGCTATGAGAGGAAAAGTATATAAAAATGTCAAAATAGTAGCAATAAAAAGACTATAAACTTCATCCTTATGTCCAGTCAGGAAATGAAAGATCTTTGTACAGGCTGTACTTTGAAAAAGTTAAAGTGTGCTATGAGTTAAAGACATTGTAGGACCAGGACATCACTAGTTCTCAGAAAGGATAAGGGGGAGAAGGTACACATGACATAAAAGTGGTTGTTTTAGAACTTTCTTTCCATTTCTTTGTATGTGGGGGCAATAAAAGGCAGACAGGATTTGCCATCATGTTTCTTCCCACGCAGAGAAGCTCAGGACAAAATACTGGCGCAGTCACCCGTGCTCAACCCCCTCCATCACTTTCCTTCCCCGTGCTGTGTGCCCCCTCCCTCTGCGAGGTTCAGGGCCTCTCTCTATGGACCCCACCTGGACCAGTGGTTTTCTGTCCTGATCTCCATTCTCCAGAGACTTGCGAGGTCTTGCCAACTGGATAAACAATATAAGCTAAAATGTTTCTCACTGATAAATGACAAAGTGTGTTATCCAACGTGGAAGACATTTCGTTTTAATGCTTTATGCCAAAAAGAAAATGGCATAGACATTTCTGGCAAGGCCAATAGAGGAAAACTCTGTGGGCCTTTGATCTTTCTCCAAATAAACCATTTCACCACATTCTCAAACCCTCCCTAAGTCAACAAAATAGAACCTTCCAGTTTCACTGCCTACTTCCACCAGAAAAGCCCTCAAAATACCCGATCTTATATCCTAAGACCTTCTTACATTAAAGATGCCTCCATATACACATATATATATTAAAAGTTTAAAAAATTGAGTCTTTGGCCTTGAGTAGAACTTTTATCTCAGTCATTGTATTAGTTTTTATGGCGGCATAACAAATTACCAGGAAGAGAGGGACATAAAGCATCATCCATTTGTTAGCTTCCAGTTCTGTGGGTCAGAGTCTGGGCAGGCTCAACTGAGTGCTCTGCTTAGGTTCTCACAGGGCTGAAATCCAGGTGTCAGTCCAACTGATCTCTTATATGGAGCCTCTCTTCATTCAGATTGTTGGCAGAATTTAGTTCCTTGTGGTTGTAGGGCTGAGGTCCCCACTTCCTTGGTGGCTGTCACTTAGAGACCATGCTCAGCTCCTAGAGGTCATTCTCAGGCCCTTGCTCTGATGCTCCCTCCATCCCAACAGCAGCTTCCTTCACATTCATCCCTTCTCAGGCTTCGAATCTCCCTGACTCCCCTTCTGCCACCAGCCAGAGAAAACTCCTTGTTTTTAAAGGGGTCCTATGATGAGGTTGGTCCATCTGGATAACCTCCCTATCTGTGGTCAACTGATTGGTAACCTTAATTACATCTGGAAAATCTTTTTTTGTCATGTAAGGTAACATAATAACATGAGTAGCACTGAGGGCCATGTTTACGGGGGCCGTTTTAGAATTCTGTAAGCCACAGGGATCTCATAGACATTTGCTTATAATGCTTTAGAGCAGTCTTATTTTTGCCCTTTTTATGGGGGATTTACGTAGATGTCTTAGCTGTCTGTAACAGAAAGGTAACTCTTTAGAACAGAGATATTTTGTTTGTCAATAAATTACTTTGAAAGAGAGATAGCTGAGGCAAAAAAAGTAAAATATAAAGAGGGTGCTGAATTTGTTATGTCTAATCAGAAAACAAAGAGATAAGTTGTGATTTAGCTAAGGGATTCAGAATTCTGTTTATGGAAATCAAATAACAAAAATTTGAAAATTGGGGTCAGGATGAAACCCAAAAGGCACACAGAAGATATACATGATACATGGGACTATGAAACTAAATTTTATCCCAGTTGAAAATTGCAAGCTTGGAGTCTGCCAGGGATAAAGCCACTAAAATCAGATTGTAAGAAGGGACTCAGGAGATGTGGCTCAGGTAGCACCATCCTGGGTGCTGGTTCCAGGCCACATTCCTTACCTGGACCTGGACTAGAACCCTTCTTGTGGTCCTAAGACTTTAACCAGCAAGCACAACAGTCTTTCTCTCTCTTTTTTCCCAGCTTTACAATTGACAGATAAAATATAAATATTTATATTTATAAAAATATAAAATATAAATATATATTTAGAGTATACAATGTGGTGGTTTGGTATGCATAAACTTTGTGGAAAGATTACCACAGTCAGATTAACTAACACATCCATGACCTCACACAGTGACCTGTGTGTGTGTGTGTGTGTGTGTGTATATACGCTTAAGATCTATTCTTTTAGCCAATTTTGAGTATACAATACAGCACATTAATCATAGTCACCATACTGTACATTAGATCCCAGAACTTATTCATATTATAACTGAAGGCTTCTACCCATTGGTCAGCATCTTACCTCATTTCTCCCACCCCCCAACCCCTGGCAACCACCCTTCTATTCTGTTTCTGTAAATTTGGCTTTTTTTTATTTTGTAAGATCCCACATTTACGTGAGATCATACAGTATTTGTCTTTCTCTGTCACACACAGCAGGCTCTTGATGGTGATCCTTTTGGTTGGGTGCCTGAGTGCCCAACTCCAGGAAAGTATAAATTCAAATAGAGTTCATCTTTTTGTGTAAGCTGTCTACTGTTATTATGCTGCTTTGTTTATGCTTTATCTGTTTTAAGATGTTTGAAATGGATAAGAGAATCTGATTTATTAAACTTGTAAATCTGATTTACTAAATTTACAAGAGTTTTGTAAAGATTATAAATATCTTGCATGTTAGATTTATAAGTTTGTCTTATCAGGTGTCTGAAATATTTGAGAGAATCAGTTTATCAAATTGGCAATGATAGTGTGAAATGTCTAAAAATTTAGTTGCTAAAGTGTCTAAATAGTGTTACCATTTAAAGGATTTAATCCATCAAATTTATAAGCTAATTGAGCAATAATTAAATAATAAAGTTAAGTGTTTAAAATCATAACACTATCATTTGTAAATATAGTAAAAAGATTTGTGAGTTAAAAGTAAAGGCTTATAAAAACTAAGTTATAAAATTTATACCTTTTATAAATTGAATATTAGCACAAACATAAGGCACTATAAATATGATCTTCTATGCCAAAAAAAGCAGCTTTGGGCACTAAAAACTCAATTACTGTTATTAAACACTGACGAGAGATATAACTGCAATGGATATCAATCATAGTAGTTACTAATTATAATCTACCAACTACATATCAGTTGTGTGATATATACTGAGTTTATTCATTTATTTGTTTGTTTTTGAAGATAAGAGATAATATAAAGTACATTGCTCCTTAAATGTGTGTTGAAGTGAACTGACAATCTTTTAAAATCTAAAAATATTACTTCACATACTAGTTGGAATTCCTTTAGTTACAATTAACAGAAAAGAACTGAAGTCAAATTGTTTTCATAATAATAATAACAGCAATAGCAACAATAGTTGTTCAAGTCACTTAAGAAGTCCAGAGATAGAGGAATTACACCACGTGGATCTTCCTTCCAAAAAGAATGAACTGTCCACTGTCAGGAGCGCAGGAAACTGACAGCCCCCAGCTGCTAAGCATCGGGGTTCCCTACAGTCTTGAGCCGGAACCACCCTCTTTCTGGACAGCCCTGGTCAGTAAGCGCAGTAGGATTAGCAGGGCCTGGGCATTTCTGCCCAATGTGAGACTCCTCCAATAAGCAAGTTTGGCTCTAAATCTCCCTGTTAGGTTGACCAATACTTTATAAAATCTGCATCACAGTCTGGGCTCGCCCTGCACAATCCTGAGTTCTCTCCCTTTGCTTTCACAGGCGTCACTGTCCAATATGCTTCCTCCACCTTTGTCTTTCACCAGCATTACCCCCAATAACTCTTGGTCACTGGCAACTCCATGCTGCTTACCAAAGGGCCTGAATGGCCTCTTGGGCAAAGCTTGACCCGGATGTTTAATGACACCACAGGGTTCACTTTCTTTCTCTCTACTCTGCCTTCCCAAGTGGCAGAATTGCCCTAAAGCTGTCACTCTTCATGATAGCACCATGCCACAAGTACCAGCTGGAGCTAACTGCTTCCCATTCACAACCAGTGGAAGAAGGGAGCATCTTTGGGTAACATTCATGAGAGAGAATAATTTTCTTCTCCAGACGCTTCTCATCAAACATCTCCTTTCTGTCCCTTTAACACAGCTTGAATCATCATCCTACCCAACCACCATGACTATGGTCCATCCCTAGAGCTCCTGTGAGATCAATTCCAACCAATCTGCAAAGCTGGGAAGCTCTGGATCCCATTAGAAAGGAGACAGAGAGAATGAATGCTGGGGGAAGCAACAACTACATTTCCCTGAGATGTTTCTTCTAATGTAATTTATTTTAAGAAGATGAAACAATTCATATTACCCAGAACAGTAAAATTTTGAAATTGACTCTTACTGTAGTCCACCGATCCATTGCAATTGACCTAATGTGAGACCACTATCCAGGTTGGCAGCACAAGTACTTACTTCTGTGAACACCTGTGCAGGTGTTATGCAGGTCTTGTGCAGAACACTTATTTTACTGTTACTGGGGGGATGACCCTCTTGCACTACTAACAAACTCTCTCTGTTTTTGTTTCACAGACTTTGAGCCCCAGATCACCATAGTTATCCTATTTTCCTCTGGAGTAAACAGTATGCCCCAACTTAACTTTATTCCTCAAGAATTCTTTGTGTTTTAGCTATTCGCAGCTTGTTTTTATAAAATGGTGACATATCAGTTAAGTTTTTTGTTTCCACATTAAAAGGGTAAGCATCCTTGAACACTACCCAAGATCACACCGCAGAATTAGTCCCATGAGGGCACTGCTGCTCCCAACAATGAGCATAAACTCTAGAGCATAAACTGTTAATAACGGAGGCACACAAGTCAGAAGCTACAGTTGGAACTCTGACCACTGTAGCTTCTGGAAACTGGATGTCCTGTCGCTTCTGCCCACAGCCTTGCCAGAGTGAATTCTGTAGAGTTCTTTCTCCAACTCACTGGGTTCCCATTCAAAATGGGGCCAGAACATCTGATTAGCAGAGCCCACATCCTGAGCCCTGACTGCAAGGGAACGGTAGGTGGAGAGTTTCTGTCAATTTCAGCTTCTAGAATGGGAGGTGAGCTCTGCCTCACAAAGTGGAAGATTCCAGATGCTGGATTCTTTGCATTTACTTTCGTTCTGCTAGAATCTCCTGTGTGTAATCCTCACAAGGACTTTATAAGAGATTTCCTTAGTACCTAAAGCCTACGAGAAAAGAATACCCTAGTGTTCATATGTCTTAGGTGAACCAGTGTCAATAATAATTGTCAATAATCGCATTCAGTTTGGACTTTTTTGGGGAAGCCGGTTACCATATTAATAATACATTTGTATTCCGTTTTTGTTTTTGTTAGTAAGACAAGAATATATTGCCTTTATTAATGCTAAACCCATAGACTGTATACAGAGTACTTGTCACTATTATCTCACCATTCCTATAAACATTCATCTTGGAAAGATTAAATTCAACTCGGCAGATGTTTATTCAGCTCATAATAAATGAAAGACCTTGTGCTAGGAACTGGGGGATGACAAATTTGCCTTAAATTTTCACTGTGGTGACTACTTAGTTGTTATTTTAATTCCTTCATTATAGAGAATTTGGGTATTAACTATTCATAATCTACTTTTATATTTCACTGTCAATTTTCCATTATTTCCAATTCTACAAAAGAGCTCCAAAATCTTCACACTACATTTTTAGAGGTTAATCTTCACTACAGTTTTTTTGTTCATATTATGAATATCATTTTGAAATCTAAGCAATAGATATTTGAATATAAAAGGCAGTTGATAAAAGACATTAATTATTCATATGCTAAGGTTATTACTCTCATTATTGTGCAAAAAGAGCATTAGAAATTCACAAATGTGAATATGCGTTTGAAGGGATATACCGTTTACACTTGCTTTCGCGCTAACCTGATATTTAGTAGGCATTAACAGCAGAGGAGCCTGATGAGAAAACATTGATCAGAGCTCTGTTTCAGTGCTGGAGGTTGACACAATCCTATACTATTCGAACTCGATAAAAAGGTAAAGGTCATGACTCATCTTTAAATTGAGTTTTGAATTGACTCTCATTGTCATCTTCTTATATTTGCCACTTTGTGATCCAGTCCTGTTTTCCCCAAATCAATTCTATAAAGGCTTTCCATGTAATATGCTCTAATCCTTTTGTTTCTCCATCTGAAATCAAGTCTTGAACACGCTTGATCGCAGATGTGATGAGGCCACACTTTTTACTTTAATTTCCAAACTGATTAGATATAGCTGGGAATAAGTGAGTAGTAGTTACAGAAGAAGTTAACAGTTGAGACCTCAGTCTCTGCAGTCAAATCTGGGTTTCTCCCCACTGACCACGTACTTTTAGACAATTACATAATCTGTGTAAGTCTTAGCTTTCATCTCTAGAGAGGAATTGACAATAACACTTTCCACAAATGGCTGCTGGTGATAATTAAATGGCATACTGTATTTAAAACTCTCTGTCATATCACCCAGTAATCCCAATCCTAGATATTTACTCAAAAGATATAAAGACATAACACCACCCAAAAACCTATACACAGGGCTTCCCTGGTGGCGCAGTGGTTGAGAATCCGCCTGCCGATGCAGGGGACACGGGTTCGTGCCCGGGTCCGGGAAGATCCCACATGCCGCGGAGCGGCTGGGCCCGTGAGCCATGGCCTCTGAGCCTGCGCGTCAGGAGCCTGTGCTCCGCAACGGGAGAGACCACAACAGTGAGAGGCCCGCGTACCACAAAAAAAAAAAAAAAAAAAAACCAAAAACCTATACACAATGACCATTACAAATAACAATGTCGTTGATTGGATGCTTATAGTGTTATGTTGCAATGCCAGCTCTGAGGGAAACCAGAGCGACAAGGCCTTTGCGGAGTTATTAGGGTCCTTTTCCACTTCACATCTAGGAACTCAATTTTTCAGTTCACTATGAGATCACAAGGTTATAGGAGACTGAGTTACATTAATCTCATAAGCCATTGAAGTATAAAGGTGACAGCACTTTCCAACAGAATTAAAGCTGCCACATGGGTCAGCACAGTCCTGTGCTCTGGTCCCATCATAACAATCTCTCCTGTGGGCAGATCTCAAGGAAGCCTGATACATATCAGCTTCCTGGGTGAGCAGGGGATCAGCACAAGGAAGAGAAGTTAGTCCAAAACAACATATGATCCAGGTCATAAGAAGAACCCTGGCAATCATTCCTGTTTTCGTAATTCACCAGAATCAATGTCTTTGTTTGTTGAACAGTGTGGGATAAACACGCATAAAATCTTGTTGGCAACTCTCTCTTCTCCAGACTCCGTCCTCCCGCTCCTCAGTCTTTCTTTGGATCTGGTACATTGCCCTTGACAGAAGCGGCTTTCTTGGTTACAGTCACACTTGTTCCTTCCCCCTGAGATGTTGCCTTTACTGGATTTGGTGTTCCCAAGTCACCTCTGCCCCACAATGAGAGCTAGTATCTAATATTTCCTCAGCAAGTAGTTAATCTCATCCTTTTATGGATTGCTTTTGCTAGATTAACAATTAAAGAACAATTAAAGCTTTGGTTATCTATTGCTCTGTAACAAACCAACCCAAGGATTTGTGGTGTAAAACAATGGCCATCATCTTATTATTAACTCTCCTGGTTTGGGGTGTTGACTGGACTCAGTTAGGTGGTTTCCCTCAGCGTGTGACCTGCAGTTACAGTCAGACAATGTCTGGTGCTGGGATGTTCTGAATGCTTCCTCCTCCCATGTCTGGTATGTAGGCTGGGAAAACTCAGACAGCTGGAGGTTGGAATCTCTAGAGGCCTCTAGGCACGTTTCTTCATCTCTGTGTGTCTCTCCACATGGTGTCTCCAGCAGAACTGCATCAGGGTAGCTGAACAACTCACAGGGTGGCTCTGGATCCAAAGGCTCATGTTCCAAGTGAGACAGAGCCAGCAGTCCCCCAGCATCATTCCACCATACTCTGTTAGTCAAAGACCCCCCCCAACCCCAGGTTCAAGAGGAGGGACATAGACTCTGGCTCTTGATGAAGATATGGCAAGGTTCTGGAGGTGCACACTGGAAATATTATTGCAGACAGTTTGGGAAAATACAATCTACCACAAAAGGTAATGTTATTTGTAGTTATTAGAGGACCGAAGCTCTTTTATTACATATCACCAAATGCCTATTTGCAGGAATGCTAAATATATGGCCCTTATTTTCCTGCTCTTCTCCACAGCCCTGTGAGGTGGGCAGTGAAAGGTATAGGTATTGCAAATGAATAGATGAGGACATTAAGATGATTTACAAATTGATAAACTCCCCCCAAAATATAATATGGAATTATTTCAGGATCTCTGACTCTAATCTAAATAGTCAAGTGCTTTTCAAAATGAAAATGGCAATTCAAGGAGAAGAATATACCATAAACATTTTTTTTAAAACAACTAGTTGAGTTGGTTTAAGATGTGTGTCAGGAAGTGAATACTTATGTGTCTGTGTGGCTAGGGCCTTCTTGGAAAATTTACTGGGAACTGGTTACAAAATAGGACGTAGAAGTTAATTGATAACTGGATAGATAGTAAGAGATGTATCTCCCTGGAGGCATGTGTTTACATTTCAAGGGGGTGTGTGTGTAGAGAATGAGACCCAAGCCTTGGAGACTTCCCCGAGATTGTAACTCAGAGATGATTGCCTTCTCTCCCCACTGGAGACATTTATTTGTATTTCAAAGGGTAGCAACTCAGGATCCTTCTCCTTCTCTTCTCAAGGAGACTTTGCTTTCATTAGGGAGATTAAGTTTATTTCCCACCCTCAGGAGGGAAAATTTTATACAAACTCTGAGATTCATATCATTTGGGGGTTCCTCCCTACTGCACAGACCCTGGTATGTGTAGGATGATGTTCTGCTCTCATCACAACTCTCCAAGGAGAATTGAGACAAAGAGGAACCAATGAGATTATTACTGTGAGTTGGTGATAATAATCTGTCTTGAATGTCATGAAGAGCCTAGGGGTAGGACAGGAATAAAACACAGACCTACTAGAGCATGGACTTGAGGATATGGGGAGGGGGAAGGGGAAGCTGTGACAAAGTGAGAGAGTGGCATGGACATATATACACTACCAAATGTAGGGTGGATAGCTAGTGGGAAGCAGCCGCATAGCACAGGGAGATCAGCTCTGTGGTTTGTGACCACCTAGAGGGGTGGGATAGGGAGGGTGGGAAGGAGGGAGATGCAAGAGGGAGGAGATATGGGAACATATGTATACGTATAACTGATTCACTTTGTTGTAAAGCAGAAATTAACACACCATTGTAAAGCAATTATACCCCAATAAAGATGTTAAAAAATAATAATAATAATCTGTCTTGGCCCTAAAAATCCCATGTCTCTAGGAATATAGAAATTAAAAACCTATCAATGTGAAAACAGTACAAAATACACTTAAATATACCTATTTAGGTACATTATTGCTTAATTCCCTTTTTCTTGATACTATACTTACTGTTGCATTGGTTTTGGTCACAGAGGGAGTTAGAATTCAGTGGGGTTTTCTAAGTGAACTGTAGGAAAGGAAAGATTCTCTTCTACCCTCTTTGGGTCTAAGAATTAAATTGAGATAAGACAGATTCATGGGAGAAAATCATACATATTTTATTGAATTTTCGCATATGATGGGAGCTTTCACAAGAGAATAAAGACCTAAACAAGTGGCCACAACAGGAAGCTTTTATACCTTTTAGACAAAGAAACAATAAAAATAAACAAAAACAAAGAATTGACAATACAGTGGGCTGAGGTAAGTGCTGAAGAAGTGTCTAGAAGGATAAGGATTAGTTTAACAAGGCTTATTTGTACAGATTTATTGGCCCCAAATGTCCAGTCTCTGGTGATAGAAATGTCTTCCTTCCTCCCGGTACAGGGAGGGTACCTTTCACAGAGGAGCTTCATATCCTGCTTTCAGGGAAGAAGGGTGGGTGGGAGTCAGAGTGATCTCTCTGCTTCTGCTGTTTTCTCAAACTTCTTCAACTTAAGATATTCAATATCCCAAGGTGGTATATTTTGGGGTAGTGTGTCCTAAATCCCATCACACTGGAAGTTTTAATCCATGAATTCATGACTATGTGTCCCAAAGCCCTCTTGACTAGTCCCCCCATGGGGTAGAGAAACCCTAATTCCCAGGGAAGACAGGTACAAACTCAGTAAGGATCATGGGTACATCTCTCATGGCAATATAGTATGAGACTAAAAGTTTAATGGAGGCATAAATTTTGTTTTTGTCTCTTCTATAATGCCTTTTCAATAAGTATTGTTGAATTGAATTCTGTTGGGGAGGAAAAAAACTTTACTGTTGTGTTGCACCCCACTAGCCTGCCATCCTCAAGACCCAAGAAAGAGCCTGGAGTCAGCAACAGAGGCATCAACAGATGTCTTAATGGATATGGGATCTTACGTGTCTGAAGCCAGGTCCTGGAGTGACACCCCACCATGTCTGGCAGACAGCAGGCAGGACATGGGGGTAGGGGCAGGACGTGTTACCAGTTATAGGGGGAATTGACATCAGGTTGGCTCACTGGTTACCAGAGAAACCAGCAGAGGAACACACCCTTCACTGCCCCTTTGATAAGCTATCATAATGGAGGTGTTCTAATCTTTAGATTAGAACAATCACTAGCTGGGGTTGAAGACAAGGATGTAAGCATTTATTGATTAGGCCCTCAATGATTAAGAGGGAAGATTAGACATGTGAATAGGATATAGGTGAAGCAGGGACTGGTCAAGCAGGGGATGCATAGAGAGCAAGAGAACGGCCATCTTGAGTGGCCTGACTGTACATCTACCCTACTAGGTTCTTCTGGCTGGTCTAAGAATTAAATTGACTCCAGTCCAGGATATCACAATGACCATGGCTTCTAGCAGAATATAGAGTAGGCAGGGGAAGAAAAAAGACAAGAAGCCTTTGAGGGAAGAAAACTGATTTGGATGAATGCTGTATCCAAAGAGCTAAAGCAGAAGGCTGTCTGGAAGAACCACTTTACAAAGAAAAATAACATTATCTTGAAGAATCATTCTGGAGACCGTTCAGATCATTTGAGCCAGTATCTAGAACACCAGCTGTTCCAGAAGGTAATAGGATTTATTTTTATTTTTTATTTGGTGTTGTGAGGTTAACCTTTGAAGGCATGCAGTTTGGGACATGCTTCTATTTAGTCTCTGTGCAAACTGAGAAAATCTTATTCATCTGTGTTCTCATGTGGAAAATGAGGCAAAAGAGTGATGATTAGAAATTCTGTAAAACACACACACATGCAGGGTCAGTATTCTGTCCTTCAGCTGTGTGGCCTCACATCACATGGAAATGGCTAAATTCTAAAGGACGACATGAGTTCTTCCTGCATCTCATTCCTCTCCTTCTTGAGGCTGGAGGGTTGGACCCTAGGAGGCTTTTTCCAGCAGATGCCAGTCACTGAGATGCTGTGATGATGCCCTGTGGGGTGGGGGTGGGGGAGGGTGGTGGTATGTTAACTCACGTGAGTTAACAGTGAGCATGGAGATGAGGGTGTGGTAGCAGAATCAGGAGCCCCAAGGATGCCACGTCCTAAGCCCCAGAATCTGTGAGTGTGTTACCTTACACAGCAAAGGGAAATGAAGCTTCCAGAAGGAATTAAGGTGCTCCTCAGCTGGCCTTGAGATGGGGAGATTACCCTGCGTTATCGGGGTGGGGAGCCCAAGGCAATCCCAAACATCCTTAAAAATAGAAGAGGGAGGCAGAGAGAGAGAACTGGAGAGCTGGCAGCATAAGGGGACTCAGCCTGATGTCCCTACCGACTTTGAAGAGGAAGAGGCCATAAGCCAAGGAATGCAGGAGCCTCCAGAAGCTGGAAAGGCAAGGACACATTTCTTGGAACATTTCTCGGAACAGCCTCCAGAAGGGAGCATGGCCCTGACGCCACCTTGATTTTAGTGAGATCTGTGAGATTTGTGTTTCTACAGAACTGTGAGATAATAAATGTGCATCAAGCCAAAAAAAAAAAAAAAAAACTGACATGAGAGATTAATAGGAGAAAATAAAATTTAATTTTACGTATATATGGGGGGTCCATAAGAATATGAGGCCCAAGGAGAAGTTAGGCAATTAGGTTTATATGTCATCTGAGAGAAGCCGAAGGGGATAGAGGTCTGGAGCTTCCAAGAGAAGGAAGACCATTCACAAAAAAAAGATGAAAAAGAAGCACATGTTTGGTAAACGAGTGTTTGCTGGGCCATATAGAAACCATGGGATACAGAGAGGAATTTTAACAAACAGGCTTTGCCAGGTTCCTCGATGTCTACCAGATCCAGTTCATGTTCCAGTTCACATTATAGTGTAGTTATCTATGATGATAGATCCCTTCCTGGACCAGTCATCTATCTAAATTCTTTTAGGCAGTTAGGGGCAAGGACAAAGGTTCTTTCTGAGTCTTTTGAGCCTTGTTTGTTTTTAGCTCGAAATAATCCCTGTGCCAGAGACACACATCTTGGGGTGGCGATTTTTGCTCCCCTACTATTCCATTAATCCACAAAGATCCAATTTAAAGACAGTGAAACTCTCCAGCCTGCTTGATTCAATCTACAAAAGCATGTCATTTGTCCCTCCCTCACCCCTTTTCAGGCTTACATTGGAGGCTTGGCAGAAAGCCAAAATATTTAAACTGTTTACATATGGTCGCTAAATTTTCTTTAATCTTTGAAACTAAGCCACTGAGCATTTGTCTATCTCACCCTTACTAAGTTTTCACACAAGGTTGTGGATCTGAGCTGCAGACGTGTGGTAACCTAACCCACATTCTCCTCCTCCTAATGTAACTATTTCTCCTCTCCTCTAAGTGTCTAAGATAACTATTAGTAGGGCTGTAGCAACAACCACTGCTTGATAAGTCCCAACACAGAGCCTGCAAGGGATGTTCCATGAGTTCCCCTGATTATACATCACAGAGGATACCCAAGGAGTAAGTGAAAATTTGCTGGACTGATAGGCTTATGCTCTGCTGATTCTACTCTAAAATGTAAGCTGCCCTCTAGAAAGTTACCCTGGACTTGCAGTCAGGGAAGCCTGTTTAGCAATTCTCTGATAACAGTGCTGGTCCCTGAATAAATTATCTCACCTCTTAGCAACACTTAGTTTTTCCCTCTTAACTCCCTTTTTTTTTTTTTAACATCTTTATTGGAGTATAATTGCTTTACGATGGTGTGTTAGTTTCTGCTTTACAACAAAGTGAATCAGTTATACATATACATATATCCCCATATCTCCTCCCTCCTGCATCTCCCTCCCACCCTCCCTATCCCACCCCTCTAGGTGGTCACAAACCACAGAGCTGATCTCCCTGTGCTATGCAGCTGCTTCCCACTAGCTATCCACCCTACATTTGGTAGTGTATATATGTCCATGCCACTCTCTCACTTCATCATATCTTACCCTTCCCCCTCCCCATATCCTCAAGGATATGCTCTAGTAGGTCTGTGTTTTATTCCTGTCCTACCCCTAGGCTCTTCATGACATTTTTTTTCTTAGATTCCATATATATGTGTTAGCATACGGTATTTGTTTTTCTCCTTCTGACTTACTTCACTCTGTATGACAGACTCCAGGTCCATCCACCTCACTACAAATAACTCAGTTTCGTTTCTTTTTATGGCTGAGTGCTCCCTTTTTCTCACCTGCTGCGAATCAGGGATGCCCAGAGCAGGTAATGTAACGTGGCCACCTCAGTCGAAGAGCAGAATCTCATCACAGAGAGCAGAGTCCACAGGTGAACTCATACAACAAACAGTAGCTGCACTTTAATTGGTCTCCATTGTCTATCTCCACAAGTACTTTTGATTAGGATATGCTTACAGCAAGAGGAGAGTCTACGCAATTACTCCAAGGAAGATACATATTATTCACACACGTCTGAAAAATTAAATATACACTCAGCATTATTCACAACCAACAATGCTAATCGTTCCCAGAATGGTAATCAAACTTATAATACAAAGAAATGGAAACATCCACGTTATAGCTTTGTTTCATTGACTTAGGAATTTTCTCACAGGTAACATTTATATAATTCTCATTTAGCCCTAGTTTAAGACTTTAAAAATATTTAAGAAGAAAATTTAAAAGGAAAGAACAGAAGACTTTTTTATTTTCAGGGCAGGTAGAGAGACTGTGTCCTTTCTAGGAGCCAAATTTAGGGAGACAATGTTCTTAATTCCTATACTCATGTATTAATTTATTCAAAACACATTTGTTGAACTCTCATTCACTGCTACTGGGAGTGAAAATTGGTACAACCACTTTGGAAAACAGTTTAGTGATTTTTACTGTAAAAAAATTAATAATAGAAACCTCAGTTAAATAGAGTCAGGGGACCAGAAGGGGAAGCTCTCATGCCCTGTGATGATAGCAGAGCCCAAGAGGAAGAAGGAAAAACCTCTCTTCTTTCCAGACAAGGACGCGACCAATGAAAAGCCATGGACTCTCGGTTTACTACAGCCCTCCCAACTTCCTCTTCCTTCCATAAAAGTGTTCTCTTTCCCTTGTGTGTGGGGGACTTGCATGTGGCTCACCATGGTAACAGACCCCCATTTGCAAATTCTCTGCTGATACCAAATAAACACATCTTTGCTGGAGGAATATCTGGCGGTCTATTTGTTTCAGGTCAACACCAAGAAAGCTGAAAATATGCAAAACTTATGATCCATCAATTTTTCTCTTAGCAATGCAAATACACATGCATCAAAACACATGTATGAGAATGTTCATAGCAGCACTATTTGTAATAGTCCCAAACTGGAGACTTAAATGCCCAGGAGTGGACCAAATAAATAAATTATTGTAGACTTACACAAAGGAATACTATTAAGCTAGGAAAATAAAATAACTAGAGCTATACACACAAAAATACTTGGAAGGATCTTCTGAACAGGAGGAAAAATAACTTTCCCTCTACCCTTCTGAGTTCTTGACTGAGACCCCTTGTAATAAAAGACAAGTTCACAACAGGGAAAAAAAAAAATTATTACTATGTATACTTCATGTATATGTGAGAGATACCCAGGAAAAATGAGTTACTTTCCAAGATGGTGCAATCTAGCACCTCACATACCATCTTCAGCTAAAGCAAAAAGAAAAAGAGTGGAGGAAAGGGAGCAGCCAGTTGGAGGAAATTACCAGGAAAAGCATGATAAACAAGGACACGGTTTATTATGAGGATTTAAGTCTGTGTCTACTCCATTGATAACAGTTTCTTGTGATTTAGAGTCACCCTTCTCTTCCTGGTACAGAGAAGGAGACACCTTTACAAATGGAGATTTCCTTAATAGGTGTAAATTTCCTTTACTAAAGGGTAACTTCTGTATCTTCAGAGCTTCTCTGTGTCTGGTGTTTCTCAAAATAATCCTTAAGCCAAAAGAGACATATTTTGGAGTGGCACATTCTGCAACACTTCAAGCATATACGGGATATGACACCATATTTAAAAGTTCTTCTCTTTTCCCTACTGTTAAAGTAACCAATAGGCCCAAGATGGAGTCACCCATGCTTAAGCCCCCCATCAGCAAACCAGAACTTAACTAAATGTCTGTGCTCAGCTCTCCCAGAAAATGAAGGCCGAGGTCAACAAGTCAGCACGTGCCTCTTGACACAAGTTACCTGACCCAACTCCAAGACTTCTTGTTCAGTTTTGATTGGGGCTGCAAATTATACTCAGACTGAGATTGTCTTCTCCAATATTTTATTTAACACAGATTCACTGCAGGAATTATAATAATTTCACAAGCCAATAACATACAGGATAATGTCTCTTAGTCAACAATAAAGAAATAACATACTCCAAACCAATAATGGATTAATCATACTATTGTTCCAGGCAAAAGGAAGATGACGGGAATAAAGTCCTAATTTAGCTGAAGTATACAATTCTACAAGTTGGTTCTGGGGAAAATCTGTTTAGTCAACCAAGAGCTGAAGTCCAGCTGCCAACACAAAAGTCCCTTGTTGCTAGAGCTCGTTGCTAGGCAATGAAGATGCTGGTGTTGAAGGGTAAGATCATCTCCTTCTCGCGGCCACTGCACAGTTTTCATCACTGCTGACAAAGAGTCGCTTTGCCCAATCAGGAGCTAATGTGCCAAGATCTTTGAGAGCTATTTACATCAGCAAAGGGTAGCCCTGCCCAGACCCAACACTCCGAGTTGCAGGTCAAACCTCTTAGTATTTAAAGCTTACACATCCCCTAGCCATAGTCTCTTCCGCATGTTCATATTGATAAGCCTCCAGTAGTGCTCATCAATAGCTGAGCTACTGAGTGCTGATCGACAACCTCAGATGTCGATGATGACATCCTGATGCAACTTCCTCAATGTAAACAACTTCACCCTTAGAACAAAACTTTCTTCTTAGATCAAAAAATAAAAATAAAAACTAAAACAAAAACAAAAAAATACCTGGATTTGAAATCATATCAAATCAATACACAACACATTTGTTTACTCCATGCAAGGAAAGTAACCCTGCTTCAATCAATCAGCAAATGCCCAGTATGACTTCCTCATTCCTGATCACTTTGGTCTACAAAAATCCTCTGACCTTGTCTAGTTCTTCCAAGCTCCTCTTTATCTGCTAGGTTGGATGCTGCCCCATGTGTGAATCACTGAATAAAAGCCTACTAGATCAGTAAGTTGGAAAATGTTCTGTGGAAAATGTTCTTTTAGCACGGCTAAAAGATTGCCTGTCTTCTTGTCACTAACCATTCCACCTTGGAAATATGCACCTAAGGACTTGAGCTTTGGAGGGTTTCTTTAAAACCAACTAGCTTAGGCCCTTCTAAAGGAAAAGGCATTCTTCATTAAAGGCATCTTGGGCACTTGCAGCAAATTTCTCTCTTTGCTTTTTGATTTATATTTGAATTAACAAATTTTTTGTATGGGTGGCCCTAGCTTGCTCTCCAGAGCCTCTACCTGCTGGTTCTGGTTTAGAAGACCATCTGATGAGCAGCTTTGAGGAGACAGGAACCACCCCCACCCACTGTGCTTGTTAAGGGAGTTTAACCAGAAACCCAGAAATTAAGGTTTTCACATTCTTATCTCAAGAAAAGGAAATACTTAAAAATAAAGATCTGTTTTAAAATACTCAGATACTAGGCTTCTGTACTCCAGCATAATGCTTCCTTTTTGCAAGTTGCAGATTCATGGCCCTCAGCTCCTTCTTTCAGTGACTAAACTAAAGAAACTCAACTATTTGACAAAATCCTTTAATTTTTCTTCACATGCACCTCCCTTCCACCATAAGACCTGGGGGCACCAAGGCAAATTAAGTTCCAGGGATTGGTCACTTTGATCACCTGGGTATCCCATAGTTCTCCAAAGTAATTGTGCAGATTTAACAGCAATATGTTCCAGGGTTGGAGCCATATATTAAAAGGAACAAACTATATTGCCAAGAAGGAGACAACATTTGCAAAATCCTTTCTCTAAAAGAAAGGTCATAGGATGGAATCTTGGGATAAGGCAGAGAGAGGAATGAGAGATGAAAAAAGCAAGTCTGAGTCAGGAGTCAAAATCTAGTTCAGTAGTGCTTAGGATGGGGTGACTATAGGACAGGTGCAATAGAGACGAGCTTAAAGAAGTCCAGAAGTGAAGAGTCATGGTGCTCAAGAACAAAAGCATATCATATCCAAACAGCAGAAGCTGGGGTACACAGTGTCCGTGGAACTCAGGCAAATTCATGGGAAATATTATACCGTCATTGTCTTCCCCCTGGGCCCTTACCTCGACAGGTGCTGAGGGACCTCTTGGGTTCATCATGACGTGGTCAAGGACAGGTCAAGGGCAGAGAGCAGCAAGCAGTGTCTGGGAGTCTTTACTCCCTGACTAGGGCCAGTGAGGCCTCAGGAGTTATAGGATCCCACCAGCCCACCAAATATTTGAACAGAAAAGCTAGTTAGATGCTAGTTTCAGCAATGTTATAGACTGAATAACCTGAAAAATACCTAGGGATGCTGGATAAACATAAATAAGTGTCCTTATAAATTTTCATCTGAGAATACTAGAAAGTAAAGGAAATTCCCAGTGGCCTAAAAACAAAGAGGAAACTAAAAAACAGAGTAGTAAGTGTATGAGTTGATACTGTGGCAGCTGTGGAGATGGAATAGTAACTGTTTCCACTGCCGGGGGGATTGGGTACAGTATGCAGAAGAAAAATATATTTTCCTCTATTCTTCTCAGTTATTAGCTGAGATCCCTGTTATGAAATACAGATTAACAAGAGAAAAAACAAACAAAAGTTTATTAACAGGTACACATCGTGTATACATGGGAGAGAGAGAGAGAGCTCAGGAAAATGAGTAACTAGAAGAGGTGGGTTAGAATTCAGGCTTAAATACCATCTTAATAGGGAAAGTGCAGAAGGAATGTAGGCCTCTTAGGAGAGAGTAAATGATTTTTAGGGAAAATGAATGAACCCTTAGAAGAACAGATGGGAGGTATGATAGTTTGTGATGAAGTTTGTCTGGGTGTGGTATCAACTTTTAGTCTCCTCTTCTGTGATAACAGTCAATCTTTTCTGGTTAACTGGACTCCTGAGAAAGGGATCTATGACAACCAAGTTCCTTTTGGAGGACTAGCCTTTAGCAGATAAGTTCAAAGAAAACGTCTCCCTGCGTTTGCTGTTTTTCAAGAGCCTGTGGCTCAAAATAATCAATATGCCAAAGTGGCAGATTTTGGGGTGGCATAGTCTGCTCTCCCTCAGGTATTAACCCTGGGTAGGAACAGGAATAAGATCTGGGGCCTACATAATACATGGGGGTGGTTAGAACTGTATCAACACATGAATCCAGGATCCTTGAAAGTGTTATTTGAAAAGGATTCTATAAAATGTCTAGAGTCAAAACTTTGCTTTTCTGCTCAGACATATAAAGAGCTTGAAAGTTGTCACTCCTGTTTTTATAATAAGATAAAGCTGGATAAACTGAAAATCAATGACTTTTCTTGGACGCCTCATAGACCCGAGTTTGCAAGGTAAACCACCACCTTGAAATCTGTAAAGGGAGGTGCATCTATATGAGTTACAGTCGAGATCTGGTGGAACAGAAGCTTCTGGAGCCAAAACCCGGTAGGAACACTTACATGGTAATTTTGATGAATTGCTGGAGGCTGAGTGTGAAATAACATGAGGATAAAAAACTCCTGGAAGACACATTTCTTGGGAGGGATGGTCTTTACCTCCAGGAACTCTACCAGATTCTAATGGTGAAAATCCAAGAGAGATCCCCTTATTACCCTGGCAGGGGGAGAGAAAGAGTAATCATTGTGAAATATATCCAGAGACCTCCTCTCCAGCGGAAAAGACTTTGCCAGAGCCTTATCCCAGCTTGGGAGAGTGCATTCCCCTCTTCCTGTCTCACATAATTGGAAGGACAGTGTAGTCAAAGGAGGTCAAGGCTTTAAGGAAATAGATTGGGAACACAGCAGCCAGGGAGAGGGTTACGGGATGCAAGAAAAGCTGTACCATAGGAGAAATATTTCTGAAGGTGAAAGACTCAAGACACAGGCTAACTAATGGACTGAGATTTAATTGGAAGATTATATATAGAATGCTTTCTCTTCCTGATACCTTAGCACCACACCAGGGGGCTCCAGTATAACAGTGGATACTGCTGAAAGATCTGCAAAACATCTATCTTCTCTGAGGAGGAAGACAAAGAAGAGAGGAGACAAAAACAAGGAATTCGGAGCCTCTAGTACCTGTAGCTACAAAAAAGATTAAACACAACATAACTCCTAGCCAGATTAACATAAATCCTCATATAGACTTATTTACCTTAATTTCTATCATCCAATATAACATGTCCAGTTTTCGAGAAAAGATTATAAGGAATACCAAAAGGCAGAAAAACACAATTGGAAGAGACAAAGTAATCATCAGAGCCAGATTTAAATATGACAACAATGTTGGAATTATAAAACAGGAAATTTAAAATAACTATGGCTAGTAATTAAGGGCTCTAATGGAAAGAGTAGACAACATGCAAGAACAAACTTAAAACTAAGAATCATACAATTATTAATTTTCATACAATAATAGTAAAAAAGGATATTCATATAACTTATCCTCTTTTCATATTAAAAAAGAAAGCCATATAATCTGTCAGTAGATGCAAATAAAAGCACATGATAAATTTTAGTATATTTTATTATAAAAATTTAGCAAAATAAGAAGAAAACTTTCTAAGCCTGATAGAGGGTATCTGACAGGAACTCACAAAAAATCTATAGTTGACATAATTCTTAAAACATTAGAAGCATTCCCTTTAAAAGCCAAGGATTTCTATTACCCTAGATTTTATTAAACATTATATTTGGAGGTCCTAAACAATGCAGTAAGATTTTAAAAAGGTACAAAATTTATAAAGATCAGAAAGAAAAAAATACTGTCACTATTTACAAGTAATATCAAAATTAAATCTAAAAGAATCCACACAAAATCTCTTAGAGCTAACAAGAAAATGTGGCAAGGTTGTTGAACAGAAAATCAACACACTAAAATTGATTTTCTTCTAATGGACCAGAAACAAACAAAGCATGATTTAAGGATACCATTTACAATAATACAAAAACTGGAGGTACCTAGGAATAAAGCTAACATAAGATGTGCAAGATTTTTATCAAGACATAAAGAGAAAGACTGGAGAAATGAATAAAATTCATCAGTAGAAGGCCATATTGTAAATATCCACTAATAGGGTAATGGACAAATAACATGCACTTTATTTAAAAGCTGAATACTATATAGCAGTTCAAAGGAATAGACTCTAGCTACATGCATCAATGTGAATAACCTCAAAAAGTTAATATGGAGCATAAAATCAAGTCTTAGAAAACACACATTGTTATAAAATTTATATATTTTAAAAATATTTAAAACTGTATACTGTTTATGAATACACATGTGTAGTAAAAACATAAACATCAAATGTAGGATAATAGTAACTTTTGGAGTGGGGAATAGGGCAGTATTTCCCAAACTTTCCACATTGTAATAATTACCTGGGAATCGTAAAAAATATTAAGACATTCCAATGTAAGTGGTATAAAATAAGACCTGGGCGATGGGAGTTTTAAATGTTTGGTGGATTCTAATGTGTAGCAAAGTTTGGGAAGCACTAACGTAAATATGAGTTAAGGGCAGGGTAGTTATACAGGTAACTTCAACTCTATTTGTGAATTTCTGTTTCTTAAAATAAGTTCTGAGGCTTCCCTGGTGGCGCAGTGGTTGCGAGTCCGCCTGCCGATGCAGGGGACACGGGTTCGTGCCCCAGTCTGGGAAGATCCCACATGCCGCGGAGCGGCTGGGCCCGTGAGCCGTGGCCGCTGAGCCTGCGCGTCTGGAGTCTGTGCTCCGCAGCGGAAGAGGCCACAACAGTGAGGCCCGCGTACCGCAAAAAAAAAAAAAAAAAAAAAAACACATGGTGGAGAGGAGCAGCTGAATGTTTACGCATGTGTTAAAAGGCAAGTAGAATAATGCCTTGGTTTCTGCAGTGAAATTACTCATTCAGTGTGAACCTACTGTGTGCAAGGTACAATAAGTGGTTCAATTTTAGCATTTAAAGAAAATACATAAGGCAAAATACACTCTAACATTGTTTTATCGATGCCAACACTAACATTTATACCTGAGCACTTAAAGGTTTGTCAAAACAGACCCTCTTAATTGAATGAAACACATCTTTTCTTGACAAAAGACACAGATCAGTGGAGTTAAAACAGTGAAGAGAAATGGTTTGAGAGTCAGCAGTTATTCTTGGTAGGTGTCAAGGTGGGAATGTTGATTTATGAAAGAATATGGGAAGAAAGAATAAAACAATCTCCATGAACATTAATTCTCCTGGGCAAAACTCTATCTCTGGCAGAAAAAAAATGAGACATAGCCCCTACTCATTTCTGCTTAAAAGGAGATCAATACAGTTGGACTAAAAATTAGTTCTTAGACGTGGCTGCAAGTTAAAATCCTCTGCGGAAAATTTTTAAATTGTTAATGTACCCGTCAAATTCATTGAATCAGAATATGTAGGGGTGGAATCTGGCGTGAGAGTGGAGAACTACAGGACTTAAGTGAACAGAAATTTTAGAATTATCTAATTTGGTAATTCGAAAAATAATTAGTTTTAAGTTGTTGGAGCCTTTTTTCAAATTCAGTTGAAGCAAACTAAGTATGGGACTTCCCTGGTGGTCCAGCAGTTAAAAATCTGCCTTCCAATGCAGGGGACACAGGTTCAATCCCTGGTCCGGGAACTAAGATCCCACGTGCTGCAGAGCAACTAAGCCCAGGCGTCACAATGAAAGGTCCTGCACACCCTGGAGCCCACGAGCCACAAGGAAAGATTGCAACTGAGACCCGACACAGCCAATAAATAAATAAATAAATAAATTTTTTTAAAAATAAAGCAAACTAAGTGTATAAAATGTAGACTGTGCTGGCTTAGTCAAGGTTGGGAGGGCAATGTTGAGGCTGAGAAGAGGGTGTCCAGACCCATGCCTACTCACACATCCTACCCTTCCCTCTGCCCTCCCAGACCCTGAGTGGTTCTGTCTCCTTGGAGCCAAGTTTAAAAACTTCTCATCTGCAAATTTCAAATGTTTTATTTGGCATATTGGAAAGTGAAGACACATTTGCTGCTCATTAGTGCCTAGGAATAGATTAATAGTCTTTTTAGATGTCTAGAAAGAAAAAAAATCACAAGTGCAGGCCTGAAAAGGATTACAGAATGTCTTGTAAAGAGCTTTATAATAAGGGGTCATCTGTCCACATTGATTTAAATACAAAGGCAGTGGAATGGATGAGATGAACTCACATGATTCCGTTTTCAAATCCACTGTTCTACCAATCAACTCCTCTTTTTTTTTTGGTTTTTGTGGTACACGGACCTCTCACTGTTGTGGCCTCTCCCGTTGCGGAGCACAGGCTCCGGATGCACAGGCTCAGCGGCCATGGCTCACGGGCCCAGCCGCTCCGCGGCACGTGGGATCTTCCCAGACCGGGGCACGAACCCGTGTCCCCTGCATCGGCAGGCGGACTCTCAACCACTGCGCCACCATGGAAACCCCTGAACTCCTCTTTTAACCAACTTTTTCCAGCAGAGGAGCACTAAAGTTATTGTTGAAAAAAAATTTTTTTCTTGATATATTAGCTTAAGCTGTTAATTACTGTTGCTGTTTAATGATTCATTTATGGTAATTAATGTATTAATTATTTGTACTTTTACCCTTAAGCAATTCTGTGCAGAAGGCAAGTTTAAAAATTCAACAAATGTAAATAACAAGCAGTAACTGTCCAAGCAGTATCATTTAAGTGCTATTTAATGAATTATAATATTTCAATTCCATTAAGTTAAAAGGATTAGCTTCCAAGGTATTGTTGTCTTCTGATCCTATTTCATGTTAATTACTCTAGCAATACAAATAACATCAGAGTTTGCACAGCATCTTTCTTTCACAGGATCTTTATTCATAGTGAAAGCAAGAGTGTAAAAAAAGAGAGGGAATACTCCAGTTCAATTAAATTCAACAACTATTTATGGAATACCTACTATGTGCTGGACTCTAAGATAGATACAAAGATGGGTGAGTTACGGTCTGTGGTCCAAGGCAGGCTAATGGGCTTTATGATACAATAGCATCATTTTATGGAGTACCCACCATGCACCAGATTCATGTATATAATTTTTAATCTTCATGACAATGGTGCAGGGTAGGAGTTATAGTCTCTATTTTACAGATGATGAAAGATTAAGAAGAGTTAAATAACCTACCCACAGCCACCCAGCTAGTATTGGTAGAGCCAGAATTTGAACCCAGGGATGACTTTCTGGAAAATTCTGCCTTTTCCTAGTAGAATATATAATCAGGAGACTCCAAGCAAAATTTTGAAGTAGGCAATGCTTGCCTTTGGTATCCCTGCCACCCCCATTTTTTCTGATCTCATTTCTCGATTGGAGCCCATGCCCTTCCCCACCCCTTTCCAGTACTTCCTTTGTTGTTCTTTGTTTTGTTTTGTTTTGTTTAACATCTTTATTGGAGTATAATTGTTTTACAGTGGTGTGTTAGTTTCTGCTTTACAACAAAGTGAATCAGTTATACATATACATATGTTCCCGTATCTCTTCCCTCTTTCGTCTCCCTCCCTCCCACCCTCCCTATCCCACCCCTCTAGGTGGTCACAAACCACAGAGCTGATCTCCCTGTGCCATGTGGCTGCTTCCCACTAGCTATCCACCCTACGTTTGGTAGTGTATATTTATCCATGCCACTCTCTCACTTCGTCACAGCTTACCCTTCCCCCTCCCCATATCCTCAAGGCCATGCTCTAGTAGGTCTGTGTTTTATTCCCGTCCTACCCCTAGGCTCTTCATGACATTTTTTTTTTCTTAGATTCCACATATATGTGTTAACATACGGTATTTGTTTTTCTCCTTCTGACTTACTTCTGTTGTTCTTTGGATTCCAAGCACAACATAGAAACCGTCCATTTAGAAATACTCTCTCCATTAAGTCCCCTCTACTCTAGACCAGAGCTGTCCAATAAAACTTTTAGCAATAATAGAAATGTTCTATACCTGCATCGTCCATTATTGTAGCCTCTAGCTACCTGTGGCTACTTAACACTTGAAATATAGCTAGTGTGACTAAATGACTGAATTATTGATTTCATTTTAATTAATTTAAATTTGAATTTAAGTTTAAGAAGCCACACATGGCTAGCGTTCCTTGCACTGGACAACACAACTCTAAAACATTTTCAACTCGCTTCTTGTTTAAAATATTTTCCCATGTTTGATTTTTCAAAGCCTGTTCAGCTAGGACACAGTATCGCTGCATCTAGTACACTGATGGTAATTAATTTGTATGTGTATTTCCCAGAAAAAAAAAAAAGGTTGCATTTGAACAGAGGCCTTCTGGACATGAAAATGTGAATTTTCAGACACAATGACAAGACACTGGGGGAGATTTCTCTTTTTTTATCAAAGGGACCTTTGAATCTCATTAATTCCGTAATGTGAACAGCTAGATGTTGGTGCCACAAAATGGTTTTTGTCACATTCACCCTTTACAATAATCAAGCAATTGTATTACACATCTCAATACAGAACTCGGATATTTTCAAACATTTTTCAAAGTACTTTTCCCAGTGTACATTTTTTTCTGTTTTCTGATTTCTTTCTATTTTGGAACCCAGAAATGTAACACCAACTGGAGTACCCAGTTCCATGAAAAATACTGCTTCCTCGGGCCCAAAGGCAGCAGCCCAATGTGTCCCTCACCTGTAGCAAGTGTCTGCAAGGTGCTAAGGAGGATACAAGTGGCTGTCCATCTCAGAGATATCACATTTTTTTCCCCAGAGTTACAAAATTGAAAGCTTTCAGAGTTATAAAATTGAAGGCTTTCAGAGTACAAAATTGAGGAGCAAAGTGTGTAGCTGAAACGCAAAAGCAGATAATAGGAGCTGACCTCATCCAATCAAGGGACTTTGGGAAAAGAAAAAAAGGCATAGGGCTGGAGGAAGGTGGATCAGGGATCAAAGCAGAAGTTGAAATCCAAGGACCAAATAAGACAACTCCAAATCATGCCCCAGGTGAGAGGGAACAGGCTCAAAGGAGCCTAGAAAACAATGTGAGGTCTGGAAGTTGATTCTGAAGGTCTGTTGGTCTGAAAGTGCCTTTGCTTTCTGGAAGGTTTTCCATGTGACACCCAGATGTTCACCTGGTCTTACCTAATTTTAAAGAATTCTGACAGGAGGTTATGTGAGGATTTGCCTTACCCTAATACAACCTTTCTTTGTTGCACACAAATTTAGCACAGATCCCTAGATGGGCTATATCCTGTTGGCATTTAACTTCAGGAAAGTGACGTGTAGGTGTGAAACAATAAGAAATGTATACTGGTCTTTACTCCTGGTTCCTGCTAATATTTAGTCTTTAACCCCAGTTCCTGACACAGAACTCATAAACCCCTTGGAATTTCCTGGATGATAGGAGTGTCTTTTGTTCAAATGAGGTGACTCTCGGTCAGCTCCTGGATGGGGGCTAGTCACCAGAAAAATCAAGCCAAGACTAGAAGCTTGGAACTTTCAGCTCCATCCCCCATCCTCCAGAAAGAAGAGAGGGGCTGGAAATTGAGGTAATAATCCATCATGCCTACATGATGCAGCCTCCATAAAAATCCCTGAAGTACCTAAAGTACGGGATATATTACTGAACACATCCACATGCTGGGAGGGAGGTGTACCCTAACTCCTCAGGGACAGAACTCCTGTACTTGAGACCCTTCCAGACCTAGCCTTAGGTATCTCTTAGGTATCTGGCTGTTCATCTGTATCCTTTATTATATCCTTTATAATAAACCAGTAAATGTAAGCAAGTGTTTCCATGAGTTATGTGAGCCCTTCTAGCAAATTATCAAATCCAAGGAGGGGGGGTCACAGGAACCCCAGTTTATAGTCAATTGGTCAGAAGTACAGGTGACAACCTGGGATTTGCAGCTGTTGTCTGAAGTGGGGGCAGTCTTATGAATTTGAGCCCTTAACCTGTGAGATCCATGCTAACTCCAAGCAGACAATGTCAGAAATGAATTGAATTGTAGGACATCCTGCTGGTGTCACAGAATTGGTCAATGTAGGAAAAACCCCTCACATCTGGTGGCAGAAGTGTGAGAGTAAAGGAAAACACAGGAGTTTTCCCTAGATGGCAGGGAAAGAAGGGCCAAAACCCACAGAAAACAACTGAACAGAATTATTAAAACAAATACCTCCAAATTTGCACTGAAAAACAACTCAGGGAAAACCACCCTTGTCAGTGTTTATTCTCAGAACTGTTTTAATTCTTTCATTCACAATCAGTACACCTTCGCTCTGGGTTATTCACATAAAAGCACCATGTGACTCAATTCTCATGGAAATTAGAGGGTTGCCCTCTGGGAAAAGCATTACAGTTTATATTTCTATCCTTTAGATACAGCTCTTCAGGTACCTGGAGCCTCTCCCCTGAGGGACATGAGCATTACAGGATTAAGTTAGCAGATGTGACGTACCATGATTTCCCAATGAAAATAACAGTAATTTGGCTAAGTAAAATAAAACATCTTTTTAGGGGGCTTACAACTGCTCATTTTCTGTCTCTCGAAGATGACTTTCCTCAGTGTTTTAGGTGGATGGCACATGCTTTGGGTCCAACACCAGGGATGAGATGACTGAGCAGTCTCTACTCTGAAGCTGTTTCTGGCAATGGGCCCTTGCCAAGCCTTTGGAAAAGGTGAGTCTGTGGTGTTCACCACCCCAACTCTTCAGGTTTTTCTGCATACACATTAAAAGGAGCTTATTCTTCCTGACAGAGCCTTTCTGATTTGACAGAACGGTGGAAGATATATTCACTAGAGTGAGAAAAAAGGAAATTGAGGTCTGTTTGTATTTCCTTTAGGCCATACGTTTCCTAAGCCGAGACTTTCACGTTTTTGCTCCTTAGTGGACTATAACGGCAGCATGATATTCTGCATCTAATTAGTCATTTCGTTAATTTTATTGGAGCCACGATGGTGACCACTGGCCTAATTCGAAGGAATTGCCCTTGGCTTCTAGGCTTAAAGATAAGCCCTTGTAGTGTAGAGGGAGGTGACGCTCTTGACAAAAAAAACATAACTGTCCGCTGCCCGGCACTGCTATCTCTGCTTTGCATTTCTCATTTCCTTCACTCTCAGGCCTGCTGAGGCCCTGCAAGGGGCCTGGGAACTGTTGGCAAGGGGTGGGGTGTGCCCACAGGAGCGGGAGGGGACCCAGGTTCCACTGTGCTGTGCTTTGTGGCTTCTGGGTATTGGGTGACAGCTTCATCAATGAATTATTGCTTTTAACTTATTAAGTACACATTTAAAAATTATAATTTGAATAAATTTATTATGTATATATAATTATAGATTATACATATGTGTCTGTGTGTATATATACATATATATATATATATTTTTTTTTAATTAAAAGACATTACTCTCAGAAAAGGTCACGAGTGTTTAAGGCCTTTACCAAACTTATAATCTACCTAATGGTGAATATTCAAACTATTCACTCGCCCAAACACTTTTTAACTAATTTTTCAAGGTCTTTTGAGATTGCTCATGATAAACTTCCGCCCACACACAGGACAGTGTTCCTATTGTGTCTGGTCCACCACAATTCTGGGGCTACAAGTAGACGGAGATTTTATTTTCACACCTCAGAGGGTTTATTTTTCCTGCCAGAGTTTATTTTCAGAAGCCAGTTCCTGCCCCCAGTTTTCTCATCACAATTCATTATAAAAAGCTGACTTAAGGAACAAATGGTTAAGCAGTAAGATTTAGTTGTCCTCATGTTTGCACAGTTTTATATTCAGTTTAAATTTTCCGGTGCAAAGCACAATTAACATTTGAGTCTGCCTAACCGTGAAGAAATAGCGATTACTGTTTTTACTGGAAATAATTCATTTTGGTGTCTTCTCACAGCCTGGTTGCCTGATCCTTCTACGGTTCCTCTTCTCCATGACAACCCATCCAACACGGCTTTCTTCCTGCCCTGGTGTTTTATTACATATAAGTGAAGACTCCTTTATATGCTGCTTGGTATATTTTTGCCAAAAGGAAAAAAGATTGTTGAGGACAGGGACTGAATTATATGCAGTATTTCTTTAGAAGCCCATTCAGCATCTAAAACAGTGTTTAGTACATAGAGGGCCCTCCATAAATATTTGCTAAAATGAAACTAGAAACAAATGTTAAGTCAAGCTCAAACCCATGAATCACTGTGGCTAGTAATCATATTTTAGGAAGAATTTTTTTTTTAATGACATTTTTATTATTATTACTTTTCTTTCTTTCTTTCTTTCTTTTTTTTTTTTTTTTTTGTGCTAGGCGGGCCTCTCACCGTTGTGGCCTCTCCCATTGCAGAGCACAGGCTCCGGACGCGCAGGCTCAGCGGCCATGGCGCACGGGCCCAGCCGCTCCGCGGCATGTGGGATCTTCCCAGACCGGGGCACGAACCCGTGTCTCCTGCTTCGGCAGGCGGATTCTCAACCACTGCACCACCGGGGAAGCCCAGGAAGAATTTGAATAATTTCTCAACTATTGCCTTAAATCATTGAGATACCATTTTTCTGATTTTTGCCCTTGCCATTCAACCACTTATTTCTCAAATAGATTTTTACCCAAACTCAAAAGTCTGGGCTTAGAAGGAAAGCATAGAGTTTACTTCTAGGCCAGTTCAGCAACAGGTTTTTGGGTTTTTTTTTTTCAATGAAAATGTCCAAATTTTTCCCGTTTGAAAACAGTGAGATACTCTCCAGTTCACAAATCCATTTGTGGATTTGTGAACAAAGTAAAATGGATGCCTGCTGCCTGATCATTCTGGAAGAGAAAACTGCCATTTTTCTGTGTTGTATTTCATGGCAGTCTCAATAACCTTCTCCTGGTACCACCTTGTGCCTTCTGTACTGTAACCAAGAAGAAGTACCTTCCCAGGTTTACCATCGCTGTTAAACCCCAAACACACCAGGCAACACGGCCCTTCAAAGGGGCAAGGGTGATATCTTTCCTCCTGGTGTTTCAGGTGCTTTATCTCAGTTCTCACCACAATGTAACCAGTAGTCATGTTTATATCCCTTGTAGAGATGAGATATCTTTTGAATGAGAAATGTGGTGCCTGGATTCAAAGATTTTGAAATATGTGTAATGAAGATGAACAATTTTGCTTCTCTCATCTCCCACCTACTCAGTTCTCATTCTCCCAACCTTCACACGGCTTGTTGTTGGTTTCTGTGAACCCTTACAGAGTTCATTGATGCATAAAAAATTAAAAGTGAACATATAGTCTTATCCCCCTTGTTCATTAAAAAAAAAAAAGTTAGTATGCTACCATATAGTTTGTGCCTTCATAGGAGAAATTTTAATCCAATTCTAGCAGACATCAAAGCTCAAGGTTTCTGTACACTGCAAAACTGCTTTCTTAACTACAGAGAAGCTGGAAAAAGCACACTGGATCTCGGTCCATATTCCTACCAAGCCAGTCTCCCTGTCCCAGCTATGCGAAGTCTTCAAGGCTCTAGTAGGATTGATGATGAGCTGAGAAGTGCTGAGAGGATCATACGAAATTAGTGAAACCTTTCACTTGCTGGTTTCAAGGTTTGCATCAGGTATGGTGAGGACAGGAGAAGAAAAAGAAAAGATCCATGATCCAGAATATTTCCTGACCATAATACCTTCTAACCAGCTTGCACTCCAATTCAAGATCTGTTTTTTTATATCAAAAGAAGCATGTTTTACTGGCAGTAGGATGTCTGGGGTGAGTATTACAGACCTGGCCCAGGTTGCTCCTGGGAGCTGGGGTTAGAGAGTAGGAGAGAAAGGGAATTCAACTCTTACTAAACTCCCAGTGGACAAGGAGCCCAAAGGGAATTATTTAAAATGTAAATGGTTGCAGCAACATGGATGGACCCAGAGATTATCATACTAAGTGAAGTAAGCCAGACAGAGAAATACACATATCATATGATATCGCTTATAAGTGGAATCTAAAAAACATGATACAAATGAACTTATTTACAAAACAGAAATAGACTCACAGGCATAGAAAACAAACATGGTTACAGAAGGGGTGGGGGAGGGATAAATTAGGAGTTTGGGAATAAAATATACACACCACTACATATAAAATAGATAACCAACAAGAACCTAACAGATAGCACAGGAAAATATACTCAATATCTTATCTTATAATAACCTATAGTGAAAGGAGAATGTGAATAAAGAATATACATATTGGGCTTCCCTGGTGGCGCAGTGGTTGAGAATCTGCCTGCCGATGCAGGGGACACGAGTTCGTGCCCCGGTCCGGGAAGATCCCACATGCCGCGGAGCGGCTGGGCCCGTGAACCATGGCCGCTGAGCCTGCACGTCTGGAGCCTGTGCTCCGCAACGGGAGAGGCCACAACAGTGAGAGGCCCGTGTACCACAAAAAAAAAAAAAAAAAAAAAGAATATACATATTTATATATATATGTATAACTGAATCACCTTGCTGTATAGCTGAAACTAACACAACATTGTAAATCAACCAAATTTCAATAAATTTTTTAAAAGAAAAAGAAATATTTAATTTCTTCCTTGTTGAAAAAAAAGTAAAAAATAAAATGCAAATGGTATCATATCACTCTTTGTCTTAAAAATCAGTCAATAGCCCCCATTACCTTTAGATGAAAAGTCCATACTAATTCTAGTCATAGCACCCAAGGCCCTTGATTTCTTTCAGGCCTCTTGTCTCATGGCTCCCACACCCCGCCAGCCATGCATAAAGTTCAAGGTGCCCTCTTGGCTTGCAATGCTCCTCCACGCCCTTTCCCAGTTAATTCCCATTTATTTTTCAAGACCCAGATCTGGCCTCATCTTCTCCAGAAAACCTTTCCAGACACCCTTATTCTGGATGTGTTGCCCTTCCTATGTGTACCTATTGAAATTCTGCTTATCTAAGTATGCCACCCGTCATACTATATCCTCATTTCCTGTCTCCCCCACCAACTGGGAGATCAGTCCTACATCTCACAGGTGGTTTTCACAAAGTTTTATAGTATAATGAGCCCTGGAATAAAATTTCCTGCATTTGTATTTCATCTCTGCCACTCATGGGCTTTGAGATTTGGGGTACAGTGATTTACCCTCTCTGTCCTTCATTTCATTCATTTGTAACATTAAATGAATAGTAGTACCCACATGGGTGGTTCTGATAATTAAATGATATGGTGTAATTAAGTGCTTAGCACAGTGTAGAAAGAGAGTCATTAGCTTGTTCATTTATTTGCTTAGTTTTTAATTTTTTTTTCTTTCCCCTCTGGAATGTAAGCTCCAGGAGCACGAGGAAGTTATCTGGTTTGTTCACTGCTGTATTCTCAGTACCTGGAACAATACCCAGGAGCCCAGTGCATAATTATAGACTATTTGTTGAATGGATGTATCAATGAATGACATGTGAGTTCGTCATGGTGTGTTCAAACCACTGCAGGTCAGCCAATTTCCCCCTAGCATGGTCGCTAGACCTATTAGCTGCTCAACAAATATCGGTGCCTGATACTTCGTGTTGTCAGTCACAATCTCTTGCATAAGAATGAGACCCTTTGGCAATATCCACATGGAGTTTGGTGAGAGCAACAAATATGAGTACAAAAATCAGCAATTGCAATCACTCTGTCAGATGTGAACATATACAGCCTTACTGGTAACAATGACAGTCATAACAACAATTTCAAAACAACTCAGGCAAAGCAACTTTCTAGTTATCACTTGTATCTCTACAGATACTGGAATCCAAGTCTTTTAGAGTTTCTATCCTTAACCAGAAATTCATATTTTGTAGTCACTGACATCATCATTTAACAAACAGGAACTTGGCATTTTCAATATGAGAAATATATTGTGACTCCCTTTTCTCTGTAGAAGAAATGTTAAGCATCTCAAGTAAGGAGAGCACCATATAATAAAAATCTTTTTTTGTTGTTTGAGGGAAGCTTTTTTGTAAATGGAGTCTGGGAGACATTGCTAAATTCATCAAAGTTTGTACTTACTTTTGCTCAAGCTAGCTGGCAAAAGAGTATACGGAGAATAAGGAGACCAGGCTTTATTTACTCTAGACCAGGCTACTCAATGTGCACCTATCTGCCTATGTGACCCTGGACAATCACTATATTTCTCACTGCACATGCAGGTGGGTTGAGTAGGTGGTCTCCAACGTCTTCCTGGCCCTATCCTTCCGGGTACTTTCAGCGGATGTGGTCAATTCTAGAATGGATGAAACAACCATGGGATACTCCCTGATATGACTCCATGCAAAACATAGTAAAGAATGAATAAGAGGTGGTTTTCACCCTCAGAAAGCTTAGCAGTTCAATAGCATTTCAGAACAACGGGACAAGGGGGACAGACATTGAAAGCAAAGCAATTCTCTGTCCCATTGCTTTGATTTTCTTTAAAGTACACAAATTAATTTGTTGTAAAAGATTATTTTTAAAAATCATGATAAAGTCATGAAACTTTCTGTGGTTATCATAGGGAATGGATACAAGAAGTGGTAGGTGGTGGGAGAAGATGGTGGGGGGATGGGTTGAAAGGACTGGGGCTTCCCTGATGGCGCAGTGGTTGAGAATCCGCCTGCCGATGCAGGGGAAATGGGTTCGAGCCCCGGTGCAGGAAGATCCCACGTGCCGCGGAGCAACTAGGCCCGTGAGCCACAACTACTGAGCCTGCGCATCTGGAGCCTGTGCTCCGCAACGAGAGGCCGCGACAGTGAGAGGCCCACGCACCGCAATGAAGAGTGGCCCCCGCTCGCCGCAATTAGAGAAAGACCTCGCACAGAAACGAAGACCCAACACAGCCAAAAATAAATAAATAAATTAATTAAATTTTTAAAAAAAGAAAGGACTGATAAGTGCTGGTCCAGTGAAACAGGATATGGGTGTCAGCTGTGAGATGTTGGACTCATTCCTTAGTCTCTCTTACCCTGTTTCCCAGCAACCTCATCTACGACTTGAGCATAATACCTTTCCTGCTTACCTCCCACTCTTCTGGAAAGACCCCATCTTTAACAAGTTCATGCTTTGAAATGGTAAAATCTACAACTGTAAGTTTAATCATTCTAACATCTACAAAGGAGGGTAGGAAAAATAACACTATATGACATGAACCTTGTTCACAATTCAGATGTACAAAAACATAGTTGATTTTCTACCACTAAACTTAATGTCTGCCTCAAGCCTAGAAACACGCTCTCAGTCACTCTCACACTCAGAGTGGAGTGTAAGTTCTGGGGGTCCTCGGAGCACAAGGCGTGAATATGGTAGGGGTACGGGTGCCTGGCTTTGAGTCTCCACACACATGCCTGCTGGGGCCTCCATGCGTCTTCAGCTGTTGACCCACAGGTTGCCAGTGACATATCCTTTCCTTCTGTCCAACCGGCATCTTAGACCCCATGCCTCTCCCCACACATCCTTGTGTGTCTCCACATCTTTGGAGTTGTGGGAATGTGTCTATGAGGCTATGTAAGGACCCTCTTCCTCTATTTATCAAAGTCCCTCTCTGGGGTCTTCCTGACCCTGTGAGCCATCAGCTTCCATCAGTCACCCAGTTCTAAGATTGTCTCTCAGGCTCCTAGTTACTGACAGGAAGGAAACATCTGTCTATACTTTCTGGTCTCTACTGGTTCTGGGGAAATGCCTCCCAGGCCCCAGAGGAGACCGCTTCCCTTATAATCCCTCGACAGTCTCCTTCCCACAGATTTGGTTTTTCCCCAAAGGCTTCACCATTCCCTGAGGCCTTGGGTTTATCTTACCTGTGCTCCCTTCTCTGAAGTCCTCCCTTGAGAAAATGAGCTCAGAATTGTCTAGTGACATGAGGGGATGGAGACGGTAGTGGAAAATACTGAATCAGCGATGGAAGAAAGTTCAGTTAACATTTTATAAAACTTACAATACTTTATGAAAGTTAATATCCCACTACTGCTACCAACAGTAATAATGGATGTGCATAAATAGAACCAGGTTAGTTGAGTTTGAGACAGTCCACCTAGTGGAAGAAAAAAAAGATTTCAGATAATGAGGAAAGGAGAAAATAACACATGGTCTCTGTAACATGGTTGCTTTTGAACTGAGTTTCACAGAGAGCAGCATCGTTTTGTCACGTGACTCTCCTGCCTCTCTCCTACGTCTAAGCCCAGTCTGTAGCCGCAAGGAAGCATCTGTCTTATGCCCTCAGGTGTTCAGGTGGCCCCTGGGTCTGTGTCCTCCCGCTGGAGGGGCGCCCTCCTCTGCTCCACCCCTGCCTCCCAGGTCCCCTCCAGCCCCGCCACTCCAGCTAACCTGTCAGTCTGCATTTTCAATTACTGTCCTTGGAAAGTGTCCAGGTGGTCCCATGAAATCAGTGAATGTGATGAACTGAACACAGGCAATGGCAGTTCTGTGGCCTCCCTTGGGATAATTGGTGATACCACGGGGTGTTAAAAATACAAGCCTGAAAATCATTGCTTTGAAGGAAGGGAGGACAACTGAGCCATTTTTTCCATTAAAATGCATGACATTTAAGTAATGCCCTTGTTCTTCTGGGTGTCCATCAACCTTCCCTTTTTTATGCACTGAAAAGTCTAAATATTTATTAACTTCAATTCACAGACTTTATTATAGCTGCATTCAGCCGGGGCACACACAAGCATTTTTAAACTATATGGCTTGGGCTTCCCTGGTGGCGCAGTGGTTGAGAGTACGCCTGCCGATGCAGGGGACACCGGTTCGTGCCCCGGTCCGGGAAGATCCCACATGCCGCGGAGCGGCTGGGCCCGTGAGCCATGGCCGCTGAGCCTGCGCGTCCGGGGCCTGTGCTCCGCAACGGGAAAGGCCGCAGCAGTGAGAGGCCTGCGTACCGCAAAAAAAAAAAATAAGTTCTGGAACTGCCTTCTGAGTGTTTCTTAATGGCCATTTCCCACCAAAACTGCAAGTGATTAAGAAGATACTCTGTGTTTCTTCCCTGTCCTCTTCATTATCATGCTTTGCTATCAACTAACACAGTTTTGGGAGATAATATTAGAAAAAAGCCAACAAAGGAATGTAATTTGAAATTCCACCGTGCAGAGAAAACCACTTTTCCTTGGGAATATAGACCTCTTCCAGTTTATGCAATCATGTAGTTTTTTTTCAAAGGTCTCGAGTAAATCACATTTCATAAACATTGAAATGCATTAGACTTGCTTCCACTGCTTTTGTATCAACATTAGCAGTGGTACCATTCCTTTTTCAAATGATTTTTTTTAAGAGAAAAAGACAAGATCTTTAAAACTATTGAACCACCTGTGACTAGCTGCAAACGTTTGTACTAAGGACGATGTATTTTTCCTTTTATGTCTTCAAATAGACTGCTAGTCTCTGCCTTATCACCACTGTGCAGTTGCAATTAGAATGCAGTAAAGGAAAATGCCACAAACTACAGAGGAGGAGCGGCCGGCACCTGAGATCTCACAGGCAGCAGCTGGGGTCACTGGGCCATGTGGGGAGGCTGCCATGGGCTGACTTCTACTCCCTATGGTTTGCCTGTGCAAGGGGCTACTTTGTGTTGTACGCTGGGGGTGAGGATGTCCAGTCTCTAAAATTAAATTACGTCCTTTATGGAGCAATTTTGTGTCCATTCTGCGTCCCACAACCTGGGGAACATTGTATACTTATAATTTCTTTAAAAAATAAAAAATAAACTCATAGTGTATATACCACTCTGTAACTCACTTTTTGGTTGGCAAATTCCTCTTTACATCCATAAATAAGCACAGGTGTCATAAAAAAGATTCTGTTGTACGAATCTATAACAATTTATTTAAACAGTCTGTAATTAGTGGCCGTTTGGGGGGTTTGCACTTTGGGCTGTAGTGATGTCTCTGGTTCCCAGGGTCACATTCCTTGGTGTACCTACCTCTGGCTACAGCCACGACTGCAATGATGAAGTGTCACGAGGGCTCAGACTCACCTGGTGCGGACAACCCAGCCCAAGGCTGCACTGGCTTTCCAGGGCCGAAGGAGCCAGGAAGCAGAGGAGAGACTGCTGTCCCCGCTGCCCCCAGGCAACCTTCAGTGAATGGGGAATAGAGCTAGTGAATAAATGCTCCAGCCATCTGTCCTTCAAGAGGAAAACTGCAGAGGATTTTTGAGTGATAGCCATGTGGGTGCAGTGGAGTCCAGCCCCAGGACCCCAAAGCATCCACCTCATTATATTTGTTTTTCCTTCTTTTCTACTCTCTCCTTCCTGCTTCTCAGGATCATCTTGGAAATAAACTACCTGTTCTACAAGTTCTGCTCTCAGGCTCTGAACCAAAATAGACTATGATAAACAATGATGCATAAGATGTCCTTAAATGTACAGCTCGGCCACTGATTTATCCTTAGGATAAATTTCTGGAAATGTACATTGCTGAATCAAATGGCAAGAACTTTTAAAACTAGGCTCAAACTAGTGCTCTGCTTAACAGAGTTCCTAACTGCAAGGCGATTGATTTTATTTTATTTGCCTGTGACTATTCAATCCCAGAGCTCTCATGAAGCTGACTCTTCCCTCAAGAAGTGAAGCATTGATACTAACTTCCTGTAGTCTTTTAAGCCACCCTCCCCAGATGCTCTGAAAATCCCTGCCTTATGCTACCCTAAAATCATGATGAATGGAATAATTGGAATGCACACCCACTGCCTCCCAAATAGACATCTCACTTCATTGCTTGAGAGTTATTAAGAATGAGTAGTAATTTCGCTGCTGAAAAGACTACTTAAGGGGAAAGTAAGAAATAAGAAAAACATTTACTCATAATTTAAGCCACAAGGAGATAAAACCAACCACTAGATAAAATATCTGTTTCTCAACTCAAACTTTATATCATAGTGGCAGAAAAACTCTTAATTATAGATAGTAAAGTCTCTGGATTTTATTTTTTTACCCAGCATCAGTGGTAAGAAATGTAAAAATAACTGCTTGGCATTGTCCAGAAGGAACTCTATATACAAGCACTTTGGGAGGACAGCAGAATCCTCTC
The DNA here is from genome assembly GCF_026419965.1 of Kogia breviceps. Taxonomy (NCBI): domain Eukaryota; kingdom Metazoa; phylum Chordata; class Mammalia; order Artiodactyla; family Physeteridae; genus Kogia; species Kogia breviceps. The sequence goes on from NC_081314.1 coordinate 95,827,310, forward strand.
ACTAGAGAGCGGACGGTGGAAAGACAGTGTCAGAGCCAAATTGGATAAGCCACAGCCTTTCCACGAGGGGAACTGGTGAGCATATGTTTGCATGTATAATTTATATAAACACATATGTGATTATTTTTTAAAATAAGTGAACTATTCATAAATCATTTAAAGAGGCAAGGTACCTTTCTGCCATCTTTCAGGAAGTCTATTTTATTTTATTTTTATTTTTTGCGACAGAGAAAGGTTGTATTTGACTTTTGAAGGCAAGTAGTACACAGCATACCAGATTCTAATGTATACTCCCCACCTTCTTTTTTCTCCATCTGCATTGCGAAATCTCAGCTCTTCACGAAGTGTATTTTAAAATGGTATATAAAATCTTTCGGCAAACCCTTGCAGGTTCTGCCCTCTTGAACGGTTTCCCTATAAAGAAAGAGAAAAAAAAAAAGAAAGAAAGAAAGGCTTCCTTGGCTGTGTTTGCCATCAACATCAATAACTGCAGCAAGGCATTCTGACTGCTATTTATTCTGTCATAATTACTATCACCAAACTTACATGATTACGGAGTTAGTAATTCTGTTGATTATAAATAGCACTAATGCTGTAATACATCAGCAAAGACTGGCAGCATTATGGAGACGTGATACACACACACATGGAAAGTCGGACCTTTGAGGATTATAATTTATATATTTCCCAGAAAGTGTTATCCCCACGTGGCCTCTCTTTCCAATCGCTCCGATAAAGGTTTCATTTAAACATTACTACACTGCTCTCCGCTCAGTGTCTCTGTGGCCTTCTCGGATGTCCTTTACACAGTCTGGGCTGTGTTTTGTATTCAAAAGATAATCCCTTGATAGTGTATGGACCTAGTAATGTCCTGGTTTCTTGCATTTGCTAAAAGCAGGGGCACTGGATTGTAAAAGCCACTAGAGCCAATTCTATTTCTGTTTTAACAGTGGTATATCTTCCTTTTGGCCAAAGGTTTACTGAGTGAATTCTTGTAGCATTGAAGCCTTCACTGCTGTGGGGGTTTGGTTTGGTTTGGTTTGGTTGAGGGAGGAGGGCAAAGGGTACAACTGGACCTTTATTCAAAATACCACGTGTCACAGAGGGAATCTGCATTTACTGCACAATTTCAGTTTTCAGAATTTTTGCAAAAGGGTCACTTGGGTAAAGAGAATTCCTCTGTGGAACAATGTGTTTCCACCTTCCCCGAAGCATACTCCTCTCTGAGGAATGACGCTTTCATTTAAAATGATGTGTACTGAATAAAGCTGACATACTTCCTGTTTTCAGCTGTCTACCTGATTCTTGGGAGCACTTTTTTTTAAAACATAAATCTTTATTGATTCAGAACTAGAGAATGTTTAATGCAGTGGTAATGTTTATTAACAAAGGAAGTATGTTTTTGGCAATTCTCTAGTTCATGGCATGAACGTGTATGAGTCTGTGTGTGTAAAAACTCTTCTGATTCATCTTAAGGTGAGTTTTTTTTTTAATGGAAATATAAAAATTAGTATTCTGATAATCACGACTACAGTTTGATATTTTACTATGTCGTTTTCTGCTCACATTCAGATATGGTGGCCTCACGTCTTGAAGTTTTCAAGGATAATCAAAATTCCAAATATCCTGTTATGTTGTTAGATAACTTGTCCCGATTTGAAAGTACAGAAAAGATGCCACCTTAGACAAGAACTGAAGACAGGATAATTGTGAAACATGATAAAAATACACAGACTGGGCTTCCCTGGTGGCACAGTGGTTGAGAGTCCGCCTGCCGATGCAGGGGACACGGGTTCGTGCCCCGGTCAGGGAAGATCCCACATGCTGTGGAGTGGCTAGGCCCATGAACCATGGCCGCTGAGCCTGTGGTCCGCAAAGGGAGAGGCCACAACAGTGCGATACCCACGTATGGCAAAAAAAAAAAAAAAAAAAAAAAAAAAAAACACAGACTGTAAGAAAGCCTAATCCCAACCTTCATTTCAAACCATTTGTTTCTTCTACTTGGAAGAGTTTTGAAGCAAATAAACATTTTGATTGTCTCCCAAATTTATTTCAAATTAAATCTGTGTTCTGCTTAAACTTCCAACCATTCTGCAGCTATATGTAGACCCCAAAGGCGTACAAATAATGAAGCATATTGACAACTAGCTGTCATGTGTAAACCCAACTTAAAAGAAACAAAAAATGGTAGAGTTTCAGTACTGTGATCTTATTTTGAAAGGAAAGCCAGTTCCATTGTGGAGCTTATTTGTAGCATGAATTACTCTTCTTAACAAATAAAATCAATCTTTTTACCTTACTTGACCCTACCCCAAACAGAACAGAGACCCCCTGGTCAAGAAGACTGAACATTTTCTGAATAGCAACAGACTTCCAATTCTTGCATTAATTATTACAAATGTTAGGTCAAGAGATTCTGATTGCATTTTTCTTAGATCTACTATAACTATGAAAAGACTTTTGATGAGGCTCAGAAATTTGGATGAAAAGTAGAGCACAGCCAGTGACTCCAATGGCTGCTTGGGTCACCAGGCCAAAGCAGTGAGTGGCTTTCATTTCGTATTTGCTCTGAGTGAAGATCACATGACTTAAAAGAGGGATGTATTATTTTGTTTCCAATGCTTCCAGAATATTTATATGTCCCTAGAGAGAAGAGGGAGTGGGAGAAAAAAGCCTTTGGCGGGCATCACATGCTGCTCACTTTTCTTTTTTTTTTGCTCACTTATTTTTTTAATTTGAGGATTGCTTGCTCTATGTAGGGCTCAACTTCAAATGTGAATAACCATGAGGAGATCTGATTACAGATTTAAATGCCCCAGAAGGCACAGCCTGCCCAGAAGTTAGTCAGGTCAGGCTGTTTTTCTCCACTGGTTTGATTCAACCCTCTGGTGACTCAGATATAACTTAAGCATGATTAAATTTTAGAACAAGATGCCGGGAGGACTGTGAAATCTTCATTCCTAAAATTAGGAGCAACAATCCCTTGGCTCAGGTGGTTGACTAAGGCAAAAGTTTGGGCTGGACTAGTGATTTCTAAATGCTGGTCCCCGTCCCCTGCAAGGCCACCATGAGAACACCATTTCTCAGCAAAATGAAAAAAATGAATGATATATCATGTTTTTCCAGAAGTTAAATTTGTTCCATTTTAATTATAGATTATATCTGTCATAGAACTCCCTTTGTTTGTAACACCATATTGTTGCTAGTAGCTGGAAATTAATTTTCCCATGACATAGCTTAGAAAAATAAAAAGTAAGCAGCCCTATATCAATCCCAATTTCTTTTTAAAAATTTTAATGGGCCTGAAATCCAAAATTGCTTTTCATGAAACCAAAGCTTGAGCAGTGGGGTGGGAAGGGCATGGTGATGAAAAGAAACAAACAACAAAGAAGTGGGTGCTATAAGAATTAGTGGAATTTTTTGATGTCGTGAACCCCTCTAATCAGTCAGTTTTCAGTAATCAGAGACCAGGTGTCCAGAAGGCCTGATCTTCCTAGCTCAAGCATCCAAATCTCCACTTCACAGGCTATCTACTTTCAGCTCCTCAAACCATGTGAGCAGTTCTGCATATGTGGAAGCATTAAACAAGGTGTGAACAGAAACTGGTATCTAGCTCATGGTGATGGCCAGTTACAGAATGGAAAAAATAATAATTTTCTTTTGATAGAGCCACATTAATATTAATTCTAAATTCAAAATCAGGAATGGGAATGAAGGTATATGCCAAAGGCACTTGGAACTACAACCCAATCCTTAGGTCACTGAGCTCTAAACTAGGTGAGTTAAGTCATCATTTTGATGCCATTTTTCACACGTAGAGTGAGATGCCCCAGATGGGGTCTAGAATCCCTAGGAGATAATCAGTTAGCTGTTGCTATGGACCGAATTGTGTCCCTCCCACCCCAAGATCATGTATTGGAGCTCTAATCCCCAATGTGATAGTATTTGGAGGTATAGACTTTGGGAAGTAATTAGGTTTAGATGAGGTCATGAGGGTGGGGCCCATGTGGTGGGATAAGTACCCTTATAAGAAGAGAAGACACCAGAGCTCTCTCTCCACTATGTGAGGACACAGCAAGAAGGTGGCTTTCCACAAGCCAGGAGGAGGGTCCTCACCGCAACCCAGCCATCTGACACTGATCTCAGACCTCCAGAACGATGAGAAAATAAATCTGTGGTTTAAGCCACCCAGCCTATGGTATTTTGTATTGGCAGCAGAGCTGACTAAGACTGCTGTCCTTAGAACTGTGAGGCAATAACTCAACTGCAGTGAAAAGAAGTAATCAGCACTTTCTGACTGAGGTTTGAAAAAGGAAAAGCAACCTGACCCCAAGATACATGAATCTTCAGGGAGGAGAGGAAAGAAATGTCTGCATCCACCAGGGGCAGATACCTGGCCTGATTCTGACACAATTCTGACATAGAGAACTGCAACTCCAGCAAGTAAGCAAGGAGTGTCATCTCTGAGCATCTCTGGCACAGAGATAGTGTCTGGGCCATCCCAGAAAGCATATGCTAGGCCAGTGCTGGCTCAGCCTGCTGTGACAGCTCAGCCTATGAGGCCAGTTTTCAGGAGAGCCAATGGGCAGTAGCAGAAAACAGTAGCAGGAATGGTGGCAGAGGACTTCAGACCTCTCCATAATTTGATGTAGCTGACTTCTCACGTGTCCTGCGTAGCCTGCAGCCTGAGACAGTTCAGTGAAAGAGCAACACTCCACAGGGAGATAACAGATTTGTTGACCATCTGGCATAGGGAGACCTAAGCTGGTTTGTATTTTTAATTGGAGAAATAGAGATGATGTGTGTGTGTGTGTGTGTGTGTCTGAGTGTGTCTGAGTGTGTGTGTGTGTGTGTGTATCTCTATCTATCTATCTATCTATCTATCTATCTATATTTGTACCCTTAGTTTATTGAGCTGCTATAATAATAGATAGAAATAAAGAAAAAATGGCTTTTTTGTAGGAAAATCATCAACTCTGGACTCTGCAAGGTCTCTCAGCGAGGCAGTACTGCATGGTGCTTCAGAGCACGGGCCTGGCACCGTGTCACCAGGGTTGGAAACCCAGCCTTGCCTACTTGCTAGCTGTGTAACCTGAAGGAGATTCCTTTATCTCCATGTGCCTCATCTGTTACATGGATATAATGATACTGCCTTCCTTCAGGAGTTACAGTGAGTATTAAGCATGAAGTATTCAAAACTACGCCTTGGACAAAATTCATTCTTCTTATTATTTCCAATCTAATATTTTGTAGAACAGGTTACCAGGATTCAGAAATAAATCCCTGAGGTCACAAAGCAATTTAGTATCATTATTATCAGTAGCATGTTAAGGTGACCACCCGCCCAGCTTTCCCGGGACTATGTCGGTTTTAGCATTAAAAGCCCTGCATTCTGGGCAAAGCAGGATGTTTGGTCACTCTCCCGTGAAGAGGATAAAGTCACATGGAGTGGGATCAGCTAAACAAGGTCCTAACCATTGGAGAGATTTTCTTCTGGAAAGGAGAAACATTACCACTGAAGCTGTAACTCCAAACGTAAGTGCCTGGTGTGAGACTCTGATAATAGTTAAGAACGCATCTGTTGAGTTGTGCGTGACCATACAAAGCAAAGTTTCTCTAAAAATGTGTGAGTTTGGTGGACAGGCTTTCTATCCTCTGGGGGAATTCCAGCCGTGCAGATGTGGTCTGGTCTCATAAGTTGAAGGTCTGTCCTGATATTTACAGAATGGAGTTCTGAATAACAATCCAAGATGGCATGTGTAGAACATTTATCTCCAAGGAACTTGGTGTTCTTGGCAGTCATTATTTAATTAATCCTCGCCCTGTCTCCATGCAACACAGAGCAGGCAGGTGTAATTAACTCTGTTTTGCAGATTTCATGACTTGGAGTTATGCCTGGTTACAAGGTGCCTTGGAAAGAGATGTTCCACTCTGATAACAGGTTTGATTTGGTTCCCATTCATTTTAGGGAGCCTGAGACTTGGTGTGACTCTAGGGAACCCCAAATGAACACTATAAACATGCTCCACCTCTCTTTGCTTGTCACAAGGTTTATTTGCTCACCACGTTGGACAGCTTGTGCCCTACAGGCAGGACACTCAGTCTCCAGAGGTCAGCCAACCCAGTCCATTCCCTGCGTGAAAAACGTTCACGCTACGCCTTTGTGTGAACTGTGATACCTTTACTGATCGATCAAATAATGGATTAATAATTGAGAAGTGCGCTACAACTCAGCCCACACCCTCACCTCGGGAGCAGTAAGTCCAAACAGGGAGGGAATAAGTGAAGATAGGAATTGATTTCCCCATCTGAAGAGCTGAGCTGACAAGGGAGGTGCTCAGAATAACAAAAGGGGATAATAGTCGACACGCACTGAATTCTGAAGGCACACCAAGCATTTTGTATGTATCAATGCTATGGACTCAATGTTTGTGTGCCCCCAGCAAAATTCATATGTTGAAACCTTATCCCCAATGTGATAGTATCAGGAGGTGGGGACTTTGGGAGGTGGCTGGGATAAGTGCCCTTATAAAAGAGGCCCCAGGGCTTCCCTGGTGGCGCAGTGGTTGAGAGTCCGCCTGCCGGTGCAGGGGACACGGGTTCGTGCCGCGGTCCGGGAGGATCCCGCATGCCGCGGAGCGGCTGGGCCCGTGAGCCATGGCCGCTGAGCCTGTGCGTCCGGAGCCTGTGCTCCGCAACGGGAGAGGCCGCAACAGTGAGAGGCCCGCGTACGGAAAAAAAAAAAGAGGCCCCAGAGAGCTCCTTCCACCCTGTGAGGTTACAGAAGATGGATGTCTGTGAATCAGGAAGCAGGTTCTTACCCTAAGCCGAATGTGCCAGCGCCGTGACCTTGCATTTCCCAGTCTTCAGAAATGTGAGAAAGAAATGGTGTTCAAGCCACCCAGTCTATGGTGTTTTGTTATAGCGGCCCAGATGGATCAGATAAACAATTCATTTAATCCTCACCAATAAGACAGGAGTTAATATTTCAGCTAAGGCCGTGTGCCCTTTGAGGGATCTTCACCTCCTCTGGTTGTGGGTATGGCCAGCAAGGAGAAAGTTTTATCTGTCTAACCTGAGCCCAGGAGGGGTACTGGGCACAGCAGAAAGTTTGCCAGTATTGAAGGCCTTTCCTGGTTTAACTAGTTTCCCAAACATATCATTCAGGCTAGTGGGAAATCAACATCATTATTTTGTGCCCCATGCCTCCACATTTATCATGGTTTGCTCACAGGGACACAAGCTCATCATTTATTGTGATTTCAGCTACGGCACCTTCGTTTGTCCTTGTGCAAGTCAGGGGAAGGTGGAGTGGAGGGATAATCCAGAGATAGGAAAGATTTTGGAGGCACTCAGATAGGAAGGCGAAGGCTGTTTCATTATGGAACATTTTGCGCTAGTTCCAAAAAGCCAGAGCTGTCACCATGGGTCCAAGGCACACTCCAGGATCAGGCAGTCCCTACAAGCATTTATGGCCGTAGGTACAAGGCCTCCTGAGCACAGAGTATTTACTGATAATGAGAAGTGTGTAGACAAGAGCTAGTTTTAGGACAATTCTAAAACGTGACAAGATGACATCGTCAGTAGGGTCTTAAATCAAGCCCCATATGCAATTCCAATCAGTAGTTGCTTTTTTTGCTACTTTGGAAGCTGCCACCAATCTGCTGGGGTGAGAACAACTAGTTTCCACTTCCGTTTCATCTTCAGAACACGGGCCAATATAAACTGGCCTATCACTTGCCAATTTGGACATTGCTCTTAGGAAGTCAAAGATATTTGAGAGTCGGCAACCACCAGTCTTGCTGAGGCTGCCTTCTCCTGCCTCAGGTTCACGAGCGCTTCTCCCACCGACATGTTCCATCCAGTCTCCGGGTCAGACAGATGGAGGCAGGTAACAGATGAAGGTGAGCAGCATAAACGCTGATCCTGCCTCACCACAAATCCCTCCCTCGACACAGGGAAATCCTTCCCTGCCACAGAACTGCTCACCTTCTGACCCAGGCTCCAGTGCCTCATGCATAAGACTGAGTGCTGCCTGGATCCCTCAGGAGTCCAGCGATTCCTCTGGGACCCTGGGACCCTTACCCTTCCCGAGGCCTGGGGTTCACCATGCCTGAAGCACGGATTAGTATGCTAGAGGAACTGGGGATGGTGCCAGGAGCAGGATGGACTAAGCCTTTGCCTCTTAGGGGCAGAAGGGAGATGGGCCACAAACAGACAATAATAAATACTCGAATTCAGGAGATGAAGCCTGCTCTGAAGAAATGTCAGGCAGGGTAAGGAGGTAAGAGTGAGGTAGGCTGCGGAGTGGAATGCAGTTTTGCCCCAAGCCCTAAATTGCTTCCTGGGGCCCTGTCACCCGACAAGAAACATCACCCTCCCCTCTCTTGCCAGGGCCCCAAACCACAGCACAGGACTGGCCCAGTGAAACATGAAAATGCCAGCCCCTTGTTAAAAGAGTATTAAGTGTTTCAAAACCGTGAGAGCAGAGAATTAAACCAAGCTCGGGGCCCCGCGCATGTGCACAGGCTGCCAGCCGCTGCAGATCCACGCCTCGTGGGGAGCCAGCCCGTTCCTCTTGGTGGTCTCAGCTCAGCCGTCAGAATGCCCGTCTGCTTCTACTGCAGTCCGAGGCATTGCCTGTTGGCCTCTCTATGGCTGGGGCTTGCCAGGCCCCTTGAGCCCAGACCCTGCACCCTGCCGCCCCCCAGCCCCCATCCCAGCCTCCGAGAACCTCATCTGGTCACCAGGCCCGCCCTCCAGCCCGTGCTTTGCTGTAGAAGCTGGTCCGTCTCCAGGTTAGTTCAGATTATCCTTCCTCACTCCCCCCGGGCTCTTCTCACTTCCACTCCCCACTCCGTTCTCCTGTGCTGCTTCTCTGTCTGGCAACCCGCAACAGGATTAGGTCCATGGGCACCAGTGATGTTAATATTTGGCTTTGGTTTCAGAACCTCTGGGCATATTCCTCCCAGCAGCACTTAAGGAGAGAGCTCAGAGGATCACCCACATTCAGAATATGGCTGCAGGGAACTAGCCAGCCTGCCCAAACGAGAAGCACTGTCACGAAGATGCTGGTGCAGGAATACTCACTGGGCTCTTTAAACCGCATGCAAAGGCATTTTAGCACCCAGGTTTCAATGCCGTGTTCATGTCATCTCTGCTCCTGCTACTGGTGAGCTGAAGGGGAAGGTATAACTGAATATGTTTGTTGAATCAGCTTCTGTGACAAGAGAGATAACAAATGTGAGTCAGAAAGTGAAAGGAATAGGTCTTACAAATAGGAAGCAGCAGAATCCTTTTTGTCCCCACTATGGAACTTGGAGCTGAGTCATGTGGAGAGGATCGGGCTGGGTAAGCTTCTTCAGTGCATAGGAAGGAGGATGATAAGGGCTCCTGCCTGGGACTCACTATTGTACCTGGAGGAAGAAGGGAACTGATACCCTTTCTAGTTTAGTAATAAAGAGGATTAAAAATGTGCTTTCAGAACTGTGTGGGCTCTTTTTTATATTCTATAGCAATAGGAAAACATATAGATTAACCTGGTTCCATCCTCCCATGCACATAAAAACTGTGAACAAAAAGATGTCTTAATTTTACGAGTTGATATGATTTCAGCATATTCAGATAATCTGAGATGACGGCCTATTATTTCAGTAAAATATATTAAAGCCTGCAATTGATTCCTGCCGAAAAGGAACTTATCCAAGGCATGGTTTCACTCCTAAAATCGAGACAAAGCCCTGTGGAAAAGTGCAAGCTTGGAACGGTGACGTTGACCCCTCCAAGCTGAGGAAGGTGCCGGGCACGCTGTCAGGATCGCGGCAGAAGAGGGAGTGCCAAACAGAGGAAGCAGCTCCACCTGGTCTGGCCGCCGGTGCCTAAGAGTTCCCTGGGCCCACATGCCCCCACTTACTCTATGTTCTCCCTGTCTCTCAATCTCCTGTTTTATTTTGCTTCGTTTTGGTTTTGTTTTCTTTGTCTTGACCCATTTCTGCCTATATTGTCCTTGATCTTGAAACTCTCTCGAGTGTCCACTTTCATCTGTCTGGCTTTCAACTCCTTTCTGGTGGATGACACTTGGAGCGGGTCATTTGCAGTCTCCAGACCCACCCTGGTCTGGAGCTGAGCATCCTTGGACAGCCTCACCCAGGACAGGAGACTCCCACCTACACCTTGTCTTCAAACAGGGCCATCTCTTACCCCGAACGCTCCCTCCACGCCATGAGTTCCTGCCAAGCTTGAGGTTTTCCCCTCCACCTCCCGTTCAGCTGGTACCCAATATACATAGTTCATGGATCGTTGAACAAGAGTAGGCAAATTATTTTCTACTTCTCTTTCTTGGGATAGTTTTTCCAAAAAGTAACATTTTTTTATTAAGCCCGGATCCTATGAGTAACATATGCAGAAGTGCTTTGAAAACTGTAAAGTGAGGTACAAACATTAGCTATTATGTTTCACCTGAAGGAACCCTTCTGTAACGGCAAGTAGAAATAAAGCCTTCACAAGAGGCATATCTACTCACTTTAGGTTTTTGTTTTAGTTTTCTAAAACCATTCGTCAAATTTCAAACACCATTTAATATTTGTAAATTCCCCTTATCCATATTTTTAACCATCTTGATCTTAAGGAATTCCATTCAGCGTACCTGCCTATCGTATGAAATTACAAATTAGTCACCCTGGAGTCCTGATGAGCCCAGATAGGCAGGCTATAGGCCAAATAGAATGTTTCAGGGCTTCCCTGGTGGCGCAGTGTTTGAGAGTCCACCTGCCGATGCAGGGGACACGGGTTCGAGCCCTGGTCTGGGAAGATCCCACGTGCCGCGGAGCAACTAGGCCCGTGAGCCACAACTACTGAGCCTGCGCGTCTGGAGCCTGTGCTCCACAACAAGAGAGGCCGCGATAGTGAGAGGCCCGCACACCGCGATGAAGAGTGGTCCCCACTCGCCACAGCTAGAGAAAGCCCTCACACAGAAACGAAGACTCAACACAGCAAAAATAAATAAATAAAATTAATAAACTCCTACCCCCAACATCTTCTTTAAAAAAAAAAAAAAAAGAATGTTTCAGCCTTCTGGTAAAAACCTCCCTAGGATAATTTCCACTGGAATCTTTGTTATACCCAAAGCAAGCTCTGATGTAGGGTTCCCAGGACATGTATGTAAAGAAACACACCCACAGGCCTTTTAAGATATCTACTCAATACTCTGTTTCAATGATTTAGCAATAAAAAATAAAAAATTTTTCCCAAATCACTTCTGCTTATCCATCTTTATTGATCCAGTGTGATACACGGTAACAGCATAAGATTTAACTCTAAGTCCAGGTTTTATAGGCTCTGTAGTGGTGGCATTAATTGAAATAAGCCTGTTTCATCTAAAATGTTTTCTGTTGCTCCCATGTCATAGTCAATGTGTATTTGTTTGTTTAGATCCCCATGTTTGTCCAACACTGTTAACTCCTTACAGTGCCTCAGTGAGGTCTAAGTAGAACACATTGAAAAATGTTTGAGAGTGCAATTTAGTGAGTCTGTTGTTGTTTTTTTTTAAGTATGCAGTAAGAATTATCTTAAGAAGATATTCATAGCCTTACAAGTACTATATGTGCCAACAGCTAGAGCTATTGTTGGTGTAATAGTTAAGTCAATAAGCACATTTAAATTAGGTCACTCAACTTTCCGCAGTCAGTGTTAAGCTACCTTTGTATTTAACATAACATTTTCACATCACACTTAACTTGATACAAAAATTTTAAAGTACAGTTTTCTAAGAAAGAAGTCCATCAGATTTAATAAGTAATTCTTAACCCTAATTGCACATTAGAATCACCTGGGGAGCTTTTGAAATTATATATGCCCAAGCCCCATCTAAGACCAATTAATTCCAGATCTCTAGGTCTTGGTTCTCAAAGTGTGGTCCCCTGACAGGAATTTCAGCATCACCTGAGAACTTGTGAGGAATGCAAATTTTTAGGACCACCTCAGACCTACTGAATCATTACTCTGGGGCTGAGGGTAGGCCTGGGGCCCAGCCATCTGTGCTTAACAAGTTCCCCAGTTGTCCCTGATGCTAAAGTTCAAAAACCACTGCTTTAGGTACCAAGATTTGCATTTTTTAAAAAGCTTCCGGAGATTAGAAAATGCACCCAGGGCTGACAATCACCAGGATAGCAGTGCTGTAGGACTTCAGAGGCATAAAAACAGAAGAAATTGCTAAAACAGAAAAACACATCAAGCTTCTGTTTATAGGGGAGTTGTCTCCTACACCCCAAATGTGGGTCTGTGGAGAAAAGCAGTCGGTGTAGCCTCCTAAGGTCACACTCAGTGACTGGAGTAGACGAGCCATGTCCCTAGATGGGACATTACCCACAGCCCCACCACCCAGACTAACTCCTCCTGGTCAGGATGCAGAGATGGCAATAAGAATGACTGGCCAGCGGACTCACCTGCAGGGTCAGATATATTACCACCCTGCCTGGATAGAGTATTTCAGACCAGATGGTTGAATTTGGGATTTCAAGTACATAATATTTTATTTGAACTTGTACCTAGCAAATTTCATTGAAATAAATATTCCAAGTGATTGTGTCAAAGAACATTCAGATAAATACATAATTATGACAAACCAATAAATGCTTCCACTTGATCAAGCATTCAGGTTGAATACAATAAATCATTTGCAACCATTCTTTCAAAAGTTTCTTAGGAGTGACTCTTAGAGACTGAAAATAGGCATGTGGAAAACTACTGATGGAATCAATTTATAGCTTAAGTTGTCTACAAGTAATTCCCCTTACTAAATTCCTGGTAATAAAATGTATTAAAAAATAAAAGATTTATTTAATTTTTCCTATAGTGTGTATATATTTCCTAGATGTCAACATAAATTTCGTTTTAAGTTACTTAGGATTTTTAAGCTTACCTTTGGCAGGCACTTGAGGGTTAAGTAACTTTTCTTTGAAATCACTTCCTTCAGAAAGAAAGGAAGCCTTGTATTTAGACTCAGTAAAATATATTTTGAGAATTACTTAAAATAGAATTATCTTAGAAAAGAGTAAGAAAAAAAGGTACTAGATTCAAAGTCAGCTCACTGCACTAAAAGCCTCCTAAATTGAAACCTTCTCATTAGTCTTCCACCAGGAGGCCTCCTCCCTCGTACTCTCTTTGCATGTTGATGAGATTTTATTTAGGGTCATTTTAAATTCCACTTTGTGTCTGGAAAAGATATCATCTAATGCCTGAATCATCTCTACTATGTCCCTCTCCAAACACCTCCAGTGACATGAAAACTAACCCCTCCTGATGCAGAGGAAGCATCCTATTTTTATTTTGAAGGCTAGAAAATTACTTTTCCATGCTGACCCTTTATCTGTCTTTCTCTTGCCCACATCTGTCCTGCTTCTGGCCCCTGGTCGCACAGACCCTATCTAATCCCTCCACAAATATACTAACCCTTCACATATTGGACAATTGCTACCAAGAAAAATTTTACTGAGATAAAAGTAAAGGTTTCTATGGGAACCTAAGAAATAAACTGCATAAATACAAGATTGTAACAGCATGAGTCAACGGCCCACGTATTTTAGCTCCAATGTACAGAAGAGGAAGTTGAGGCTGAAAACCATGAATGAGCTTGAAGCTCACAGTGCTGATCACTGGTGGGACTGAGGCTCGAGCCCAGATCATCTTATGTGAATTTCTGCCCTCTTTCCAGCTCTCTGTAATGACCCACTCTACTCTTTTACAATCTTTTTGAATTTCCAACTTAACCCAGTTTATTATCTTCCCACACCAGCACTCTCTATATGGTAAACTGTTTACTTGGCTTCCCAAGCCTCCCCTGTTAGAATATGATTTTTTTTAAAGGCAGAGATCATGTCTTTAATTTAGTCTAATATTTCCCATAGTATCACCCACATTGACATGTGCGATGAAAAGTCAAATCTTTATTTTGACAATTTACTCTCTGTAGAAGCAACATAAGGAAAAAGAAAATTATCCCAACCTAGAAATGTAAATCCATTTTTGTTTGTTTTTTTTTTTTTTTAGTGTGGTCTTATATATTACATACAGTTACTGGTGCTAAAGATATGTCTTAGCTAAAAACTTGGTATATTTTTTTCCCTAAAGATATGAATGCTTAAGGGCTTCCCTGGTGGTGCAGTGGTTGAGAGTCCGCCTGCCGATGAGGGGGACACGGGTTCGTGCCCCGGTCCGGGAAGATCCCACATGCCGCGGAGCAACTGAGCCCGTGAGCCATAGCCGCTAGGCCTGCGCGTCCGGAGCCTGTGCTCCACAACGGGGGAGGCCACAACAGTGAGAGGCCCGCGTAACGCAAAAAAAAAAAAAAAAAAAAAAAAAAAGATATGAATGCCTAAGTATAACACTAACAAATACCTAAATATTTTTCATTTTTCCATTTCTTTGATTAGACATCTTTCTTTCCTCCAGATCTGTCTCTACATTCTTTCCATACTACTCTTCCTCCATAATAAAACAAGTCTCCTGACCCCCAGAATGAATTGCACACTCCTTGGCATGGTTCAGGGCTGAACGGTCCTGCTCATTTATCTCACTCTGCTCGCCTCGCAGGGACCGTGAGCACCCAGCCACACAGAACTGCGTGCCCTTCTCCAGGCCCACACCAAGTTCTCCTGCCCTGCACTTCCTCTATTTCCTCTGCTATCCTGTAAAACTGGGGAATATGAGCAGTTTGTTTACTTTTTGTTGTCTTCCAAACTACTAAAAAAATTTCCAAAAGGCAACCGTCAAACAATAGATTAATCTGGCTCTTAATATGACTATCAACACTGAAAAGAATATATTTCAATTCCTGGTTATTCCCTCATATGGAGAGTGCTGGCAAACGAACTGTCGTTGATTTGTTTCAGGCTGAGCCTTGCTGGCGGGTTTGATGGTTAATTTTATGTGTCAACTTGACTGGGCTAAGGGATGCCCAGACAGCTGGTAAAACATTATTTCTCCATGTGTCTGGGAGGGTGATTCTGGAAGAGATTAGCATTTGACTCAGTAGATTGAGGAAAGCAGATCACCCTCAGGAATGCCTTGAGGGCCTGAATAGAACAAAAAGGTGAAGGAAGAGAAAACTTGCTGTCTTCTCTTGAGCTGGGACATCCATTTTCTCCTGCCCTCAGACATCAGTACTCTGGTTCTCAGGCCTTCAGACTCAGACTGAATTACACCTCCAGCTTTCCTGGGTCTCCAGCTTGCAGACGGCAGATTGTGGGACCTTTCAGTCTCCATAATCACATAAGCCAATTTCTGTAATGTAAATATATATATATAGGGGGACCTTCAAGATGGCGGAGGAAAAAGATGGCAGAGATCACCTTCCTCCCCACAGATACATCAGAAATACATCTACATGTGGAACAACTCCTACAGAACACCTACTGAACGCTGGCAGAAGACCTCAGACTTCCCCAAAGGCAAGAAAATCCCCAGGTACCTGGGTAGGGCAAAAGAAAAAACAGACGAAAGAATAGGGATGGGACCTGCACCAGTGGGAGGGAGCTGTGAAGGAGGAAAGGTTTCCACACACTAGGAAGTGCCTTCGCAGGCCGAGACTGCGGGTGGCTGTGGGGGAAGCTTTGGAGCCACGGAGGAGAGCGCAGTAACAGGTTGCGGAGGGCAAAGCAGAGAGATTCCCGCACAGAGGAGCAGTGCGCACCAGCACTCACCAGCCCGAGAGGCTTGTCTGCTTACCTGCCGGGGTGGGTGGGGGCTGGGAGCTGACGCTCTTTCTTCAGAGGTCGGATTCCAGCGAGAGGACTGGGGTTGGCTGCGTGAACACAGCCTGAAGGCGGCTAGTGCACCACAGCTAGCCGGGAGGGAGTCCAGGAAAAAGTCTGAAGCTGCCAAAGAGGCAAGAGACTTTTTCTTCCCTCTTTGCTTCCTGGTTCGCGAGGAGAAGGGATTCAGAGCACCACCTAAACGAGCTCCAGAGACGGGCGCAAGCCACGGCTATCAGCGCGGACCCCAGAGATGGGCATTAAATGCTAAGGCTGCTGCTGAGGCCACCAAGAAGCCTGTGTGCAAGCACAGGTCACTCTCCACACCTCCCCTCCCGGGAGCCTGTGCAGCCCACCTCTGTCAGGGTCCCGTGATCCAGGGACAACTTCCCTGGGAGAACGCATGGCACACCTCAGGCTGCTGCAACCTCACGCCAGCCTCTGCTGCTGCAGGCTCGCCCCACATTCCATACCCCTCCCTCCCCCAAGCCTGAGTGAGCCTGAGCCCCCCAGTCAGCCACTGCTTTAACAACTTCCTGCCTGGGTGGGAACAGAAGCCTGAGGGCAACCTACAAGCAGAGGTTGGACCAAAACCAAAGCTGAACCCCAGGAGCTGTGAAAACAAAGAAGAGAAAGGGACATTTCTCCATGCAGCCATGGGATCAGAGGATTAAATCCCCACAAGCAACTTGAGGTACCCTGCATCTGTGGAATACCTGAACAGACAACAAATCATCCCAAAATTGAGACAGTGGACTTTGGGAGCAATGGTAGACTTGGGGTCTGCTGTCTGCAACAGACTTGTTTTTGATTTTTATGTTTATCTTAGTATAGTTTTTAGTGCTTGTTATCATTGGTGGATTTGCTTATTGGTTTCGTTGCTTTCTTCCTTCTTTTTTTTTCTTTTTTTATTACTTTTTAATTTTTTTATTTTAATAATTTATTCTTCTATTTTAATTATTTTATTCTACTTTTAAAAATTTGTTTTCTTTCTTTTTTCCTCCCTTTTCTTCTGAGCCCTGTGGCTGACAGGGTCTTGGTGCTCTGGCCTGGTGTCCAGCCGGAGCTTCTGAGGTGGGAGAGCCAAGTTCAGGACACTGGACCAACAGGGACCTCCTGGCCTCACATAATATCAGTAGGCAAGAGCTGTTCCAGAGATCTCCGTATCAATGCTAAGACCCAGGTCTACAAAATGGCCAGCAAGCTCCAGTGCTGGATGCCCCATGCCAAACAACTAGCAAGACAGGAACACAACTGTAGTCATTAGCAGAGAGGCTGCCTAAAATCATACTAAGTTCAGAGACATCCCAAAACACACCACCAGATGCAGCCCTGCCCACCACAGGGACAAGATCCAGACCCACCCACCAAAACACAGGCACCAGTCCCTTCTGCCAGGAAGCCTACACAAGCCACTGAACCAACCTTACCCACCAGGGGCAGACACCAAAAACAACAGGAGCTATGAACCTGCAACCTGCAAAAATGAAACCCCAAATGCAGTAAGTTAAGCAAAATGGGAAGGCAGAGAAATATGCAGCAGATGAAGGAGCAAGGTAAAAACCCACCAGACCAAACAAATGAAGAGGAAATAAGCAGTCTACCAGTAAAAGAATTTAGAGTAATGATAGTAAAGATGATCCAAAATCTTGGAAACAGAATGGAAAAAATAAAAGAAACCTTTAATAAGAACCTAGAAGAACTAAAGAGCAAACAAACAATGAAGAACAACACAATAAATGAAATTTAAAATTCTCTAAAAGGAATCAATAGCAGAATAACTGAGGCAGAAGAACAGATAAGTGACCTGGAAGATAAAATAGTGGAAATAACTACTGCAGAGCAGAATAATTTTTAAAAATGAATGAAAAGAATTGAGGACAGTCTCAGAGACCTCAACATTAAATGCACCAACATTCGAATTATAGGGGTTCCAGGAGAAGAAGAGAAAACAAAAAGGTCTGAGAAAATATTTGAAGAGATTATAGTTGAGAACTTCCCTAACATGGGAAAGGAAACAGTCAATCAAGTCCAGGAAATGCAGAGAGGCCCATACAGGATAAATCCAAGGAGAAACATGCCAAGACACTTATTAATCAAACTATCAAAAATTAAATACAAGGAAAAAGTATTAAAAACAGCAAGGGAAAAGCAACAAATAACATACAAAGGAATCCCCATAAGGTTAACAGCTGATCTTTCAGCAGAAACTCTGCAAGCCAGAAGGGAATGGCAGGACATATTAAAAGTGATGAAAGGGAAAAACCTATAACCAAGATTACTATACCCAGCAAGGATCTCATTCAGATTTGACAGAGAAATTAAAACCTTTACAGACAAGCAAAAGCTAGGAGAATTCAGCACCACAAAACCAGCTTTACAACAAAGGGTAAAGGAAGTTCTCTAGGCAGGAAACACAAGAGAAGGAAAAGACCTACCAAAACAAACCCAAAACAATTAAGAAAATGGTAATAGGAACATATACATCGATAACTACCTTAAATGTAAATGGATTAAATGCTCCAACCAAAACATAGACTGGTTGAATGGATACAAAAGAGAGACGCGTACATATGTTGTCTATAACAGACTCACTTCAGACCTAGGGGCACATACAGACTGAAAGTGAGGGGATGGAAAAAGATATTCCATGCAAATAGAAATCAAAAGAAAGCTGGGGTAGCAATTGTCATATCAGACAAAATATACTTTAAACAGAAAGAAGGACACTACACAATGATCAAAGTATCAATCCAAGAAGAAGTTATAACAATTGTAAATATTTATGCACCCAACATAGGAGCACCTCAATACGTAAGGCAAATGCTAACAGCCATAAAAGGGGAAATGGACAGTAACACAATAATAGTAGGGGACTTTAACATCCCACTTTCACCAATAGACAGATCATCCAAAATGAAAATAAATAAGGAAACACAAGCTTTAAATGAGACATTAAACAAGATGGACTTAATTGATATTTATAGGACATTCTATCTAAAAACAACAGAATACACTTTCTTCTCAAGTGCTCATGGATCATTCTCCACGATAGATCATATCTTGAGTCACAAATCAAGCCTTGGTAAATTTAAGAAAATTGAACTCATATCAAGTATCTTTTTCAACCACAATGCCATGAGACTAGATATCAATTACAGGAAAAAAAACTGCAAAAAATACAAACACATGGAGACTAAACAATATGCTACTAAATAACCAAGAGATCACTGAAGAAATCAATGAGGAAATTAAAAAATACCCAGAAACAAATGACAATGAAAACACGATGTCCCAAAACCTATGGGATGCAGCAAAAGCAGTTCTAAGAGGGAAGTTTATAGCAATACAATCCTACCTCAAGAAAGAAGAAACATCTCAAATAAACAACCTAACCTTACACTTAAAGCAATTAGAGAAAGAAGAACAAAAACCCCCCAAAGTTAGCAGAAGGAAAGAAATCATAAAGATCAGATCAGAAATAAATGAAAAAGAAATGAAGGAAACAATAGCAAAGATCAATAAAACTAAAAGCTGGTTCTTGAGAAGACAAACAAAATTGATAAACCACTAGCCAGACTCATAAAAAAAACAAGGGAGAAGACTGAAATCAACAGAATTAGAATTGAAAAAAGAGAAGTTACAACTGACCCTGCAGAAATACAAAGAACCATGAGAGATTACTACAAGCAACTATATGCCAATAAAATGGACAACCTGGAAGAAATGGACAAATTCTTAGAAAAGCACAACCTTCCGAGACTGAACCTGGAAGAAACAGAAAATATAAACAGAACAATCACAAGCACTGAAATTGAAACTGTGATTAAAAATCTTCCAACAAACAAAAGTCTAGGATCAGAAGGCTTCACAGGTGAACTCTATCAAACATTTAGAGAAGAGAAAACACCCATCCTTCTCAAACTCTTCAAAAAAATTGCACAGGAAGGAACACTCCCAACTCATTCTACGAAGCCACCATCACCCAGGTACCAAAACCAGACAAATATATCACAAGAAAAGAAAATTACAAACCTGTATCATGGATGAACAGACACAAAAATCCTCAAAAAAATACTAGCAAACAATATCCAACAACACATTAAAAGGATCATACACCATGATCAAGTGGGATTTATCACAGCAATGCAAGGATTCTTCATATATGCAAATCAATCAATGTGATACACCGTATTAACAAATTAAAGAACAAAAACCATATGATCATCTCAATAGATGCAGAAAAAGCTTTTGACAAAATTAAACACCCATTCATGATAAAAACTCTCCAGAAAATGGGCATAGAGGGAACCTACCTCAACATAGTAAAGGCCATATATGACAAACCCACAGCCAACATCATTCTCAATGGTGAAAAACTGAAAGCATTTCCTCTAAAATCAGGAACAAGGCAAGGATGCCCACTCTCACCACTATTATTCAACATAGTTTTGGAAGTATTAGCCACAGCAATCAGAGAAGGAAAAGAAATAACATGAATCCAAGTTGGAAAAGAAGAAGTAAAGCTGTCACTGCAGATGGCATGATACTATACATAGGAATCCTAAAGATGGTAGCGGAAAACTACTAG
This sequence comes from Kogia breviceps, assembly GCF_026419965.1. Taxonomy (NCBI): domain Eukaryota; kingdom Metazoa; phylum Chordata; class Mammalia; order Artiodactyla; family Physeteridae; genus Kogia; species Kogia breviceps. Next base: position 95,847,650 of record NC_081314.1, read on the forward strand.
AGCTAATCAATGAATTTGGTAAAGTAGCAGGATACAAAATTAATGCACAGAAATCTTTTGCATTCCCATACACTAATGATGAAATATCCGAAAGAGAAATTAAGGAAACACTCCCATTTACCACTGCAACAAAAAGAATAAAATACTTAGGAATAAACCTACCTAAGGAGACAAAAGACCTGTATGCAGAAAACTATAAGATCCTGATGAAAGAAATTAAAGACGATACAAACAAATGGGGAGATATACCATGTTCTTGAATTGGAAGAATCAACATTGTGAAAATGACTGTACTACCCAAAGCAATCAACAGATTCAGCGCAATCCCTGTCAAACTACCAGTGGCATTTTTCACAGAACTAGAACAAAAAATTTCACAATTTGTATGGAAACACAAAAGACCCCAAATAGCCAAAGCAACCTTGAGAAAGAAAAATGGAGTTGGAGGAATCAGGTTCCCTGACTTCAGACTATACTACAAAGCTACAGTAATCAAGAGATTATGGTACTGGCACAAAAACAGAAATATAGATCAATGGAACAGGATAGAAATCACAGAGATAAACCCACTCACATATGGTCACTTTATCTTTGATGAAAGAGGAAAGAATATACAATGAAGAAAAGACAGCCTCATCAATAAGTGATGCTGGGAAACTGGACAGCTACATGTAAAAGAATGAAATTAGAACACTTCATGGCACGATACAGAAAAATAAACTGAAAATGGATTAAAGACTTAAATGTAAGGGCAGACACTGTAAAACTCTTAGAGGAGAACATAGGAAGAACATTCTTTGACATAAATCACAGCAAGATCCTTTTTAACCCACCTCCTAGAGAAATAAAAATAAAAATAAACAAATGGGACCTAATGAAACTTCAAAGCTTTTGCACAGCAAAGGAAACCATAAACAAGATGGAAAGACAACCCTCAGAATGGGAGAAAATATTTGCAAATGAAGCAACTGACAAAGGATTAATCTCCAAGATATACAAGCAGCTCATTCAGCTCAATATCAAAAAAACAAACAACCCAATCCTAAAATGGGCAAAAGATCTAAACAGACATTTCTCCAAAGAAGATATACAGGTTGCCAACAAACACAGGTAAGGATGCTCAACATCACTAATCATTAGAGAAATGCAAATCAAAACTACAATGAGGTATCACCTCACACCAGTTTGAATGACCATCATCAAAATATCTACAAACAGGGCTTCCCTAGTGGCGCAGTGGTTGAGAGTCTGCCTGCCAATGCAGGAGACATGGGTTCGTGCCCGGGTCTGGGAGGATCCCGCATGCCGCGGAGCGGCTGGGCCTGTGAGCCACGGCCGCTGAGCCTGTGCGTCCGGAGCCTGTGCTCTGCAACGGGAGAGGCCACAACAGTGAGAGGCCCGCGTACCGAAAAAAAAAAAAAATCTACAAACAATAAATGCTGGATAGGGTGTGGAGAAAAGGGTACTCTCTTGCACTCTTGGTGGAAATGTAAACTGATGAAGCCACTATGGAGAACAGTATGGAGGTTCCTTAAAAAACTAAAAATAGAGGTACCATGTGGCCCAGCAATCCCACTACTGGGCATCTACCCCGAGAAAACCATAATTCAAAAAGAGTCATGTACCCCAATGTTCATTGCAGCACTATTTACAATAGCCAGGACATGGAAGCAACCTAGATGCCCATCGACAGACGAATGGATAAAGAAGATGTGGTACATATATACAATGGAATATTACTCATCCATAAAAAGAAACAAAATTGAGTTATTTGCAGTGACCTAGAGTCTGTCATACAGAGTGAAGTAAGTCAGAAAGAGAAAAACAAATACTGTATGCTAACACATGTATATGGAATCTAAAAACAAAATATGGTTCTGAAGAACCTAGGGGCAGGACAGGAATAAAGACACAGACATAGAGAATGTACTTGAGGACATGAGGAGGGGGAAAGGTAAGCTGGGATGAAGTGAGAGAGTGGCATGGACTTATATATACTAACAAATATAAAATAGATAGCTAGTGGGAAATAGCTGCATAGCACAGGGACATCAGCTCGGTGCTTTGTGACCACCTAGAGAGGTGGGATAGGGAGGGTGGGAGGGAGACACAAGAGAGAGGGGATATGGGGATATATGTTATATGTATAGCTGATTCACTTTGTTATAAAGCAGAAACTAACACACCATTGTAAAGCAATTATACTCCAATAAATGTTTAAAATATATATATACATACATATATATACATACATATATATATGTATGTATATATATATAATATTTTACTTTACTTCTGGTTTCCTGGAGAATTCCAAAAATACAGCAGAAAAAGTCTACTGACCTGGTTTCTTATGAACTTTCTGTTCTATCCTTGAGCCAAATGGTGATGTCGAGGAGACTCATGAGGAAAATAATGTTAGCTAACTTTTACGGAGAGCTTACTCTATGCCTCTATATACCAATATTCTAAGCTCTTGTATAATTTTATCCACATCCCTCTACAGTTCTATGAAGTTGGTACAGGCTTTGTGAGAAGACTGAGGCTCAGAGAGGTGAGGTAGCTTACCCAGGGTCACAGAGCTAGGAAATGATAGAACTGCACTTAAATCTGTGTAGTCCGATACAAAGCTCTAGCTTGTAACCATCATGAAACACTGCCTTCCCAGCTTCAAGGGTTTGTGAACACCCACTTTGGGTAGATGGGCTCATACTTTGTTTTCCATGAGTATCAGATCTGTCCTCAGGTCCAAAGGATTCTGGGGCTGACTCCCCTCATTTATGTGCACAGAAGTAAAACATCTACCGATTCTCAGATGTCTCTGTGGTTCTCACCTGGCTGTCCATTGGAACCACCACATGGACCCTTTCAGGCTACAGATGCCCTATCCCAGAGATTCTAAGTTGGTCTGGGATGAGGCACCAATGTCCATAAAGTCTAGGGATTCTAATAAGTACCAATGTGGGTCCAGGTTGCCACAAGTAAATGGACTGAGACTTTAATTTCATTGAAGAGGAGCCCAGATTCACTCCTCACAAGGCTGACAGTATTCCAGAAGGGAGAGAGGCCACCGAGACCCCTGTTCTCAGTCTCCAGGGGTTAACTTCACTTTTAGAGCCCACTTTGCTGGCCCAGACGAGGGAAAAGAAGCACGCAGGGGTGGCGTATAGCTTTCAGCCAGGGTCCAAGTCACAGCTGCACCCAAGGCTCTGGCGAGGGCCGCACAGGCAGGTATAATCAGAATTTCCCAGGGGATATTCAGAGCAGATCCCCCAGCAAGCACAGCTTCTAAATTTGTCCTCAGGAATGATTAATCTGTTTAAGCTAATTTCTAGAGCATAATTAAGATGCTCTAATCAAGGAAGGAGATTGCTATGCAGCAGCCTCGGGCACTGATTTGGTGGTAGGCGGTCGTGACCATAAGGCCTGAATAACCTAGAGGAACCAGTGAAGGTGAGGGAGCAGCCTCAGCCAGGCAGGTAGGAGGAGTGTGGGCTGCTGGAGGTCACGAATGTCAAAGGAGAGAAGCGGGTGAAGGCAGGGGGCTCAAGCCAATGGAACGCTGGTGAGGGTCAAGGGCCATGAGCTGCGAGGTCATACCTCCAGATTTGGGAGATCAGGTTATTAACGGCTTTGGGAACAGCAGCAGTGTTTGTGGAGGTGGATGTTCTTCTCAAGGGGCATTGAGGATTGGCTACTTGGTCCCTGGGGGCTTCCAAGCCTGGGAAAGCGAGGCCAGGGGCTAGGGCGCAGGGCTGTTTCTCCAGTATGCGTCTTCCTCTTTGGGGAGGAGAGTTGGACGATGCTGGAGCAGATCATGTCTCTGGGCCCTAGAAAGTGACAGTGATATAGCATCTCCCCAATAACCCCCCAAGGCCCAGCATCACAATGGCATTTCCCCTCCCCATTTGGGTGGGACACGAGGGCTGCCACGCACATAGGCTTGAAGTGACACTGACATTCTCACTGGGCCCAGGTCTCAAACTGCAATGACAGAATCCCCTCTCCACTCCCCTCCCTTGCACAGAATAGTACTGGAAGAGGCCTGGGTGGGGGAGGGGGAAAGAAGTGGGGAGGAGAGAAGATTGGGGAGGGCAGGAACAGGCAGAGGGGGGTGTTTAGTGTTTGTAATCTCATCTCTGGCTCGGTCTGCCCCCGCCAGACCTTTACTACCTTCCTTTCCGTCGTGCTGTGTCACTGCCAAGCCTCTGGATAACACACATCGCATCTTCTCAGTCCCTTCCTTCAAGCCAGCTGCCCCAGGCCAGGCCCACGCCACTGATGAAGATATATGGTCTCGGTTGGTTGGCACTCTAATTTCCTCTTAATCTGCATGAGGCCCATTAGATTAAGCACTCTTGACATCCAGGCTCTTAAACCAGAAAAGGCTCAGAGAGCTGCGTGGTCAGCATAGCAAAGATAGTGGGGTGTTGGGCCAGCCCCTTCCCTGGTTCTGGGGACTGGAGCACCTCGCACCTCAGCTGGCATGCAGGGTCCCTGTGGTTTAAACAAGGGGGAGGAAATGGCGACACTACAGATACAGAGGATGGTACCTACTCAGGCACCTCTGGCACATGCTCAAGGGCTCAGCTCCTGTTTTGGTGAATTACCCTCCCTTTCAAGACATTAGGATGTAGTTTCTGAATTTAGAGGCCAGGTTAGGAGAGGAAAGTCGAGTCAAGTGTGCGAGGCCAGTGTCAACAGGCCAGAGACGCGTTTTCTAGGAATTCAAGGGAGACTTGACTAGATGGAGTTGCAGCCTCTGTCCAGGGACAGTGCAGGCCCTCGATGGTGAAATTAGCAGGAGCAAGAATAGCAGCCAGGATATCCCTGAGATCTGTGCCTTCCGTGCCATCCCCACCACCGGAGTTCATCTTCCCCGTTCTCCAACTCAAGGGCACCTTTGAGGAGCTGACACAGTCCTGATTCCCATTCAAATGTTTTCTAAGGTTTGTTGACTACTATTGAAGACAGATTCCAGCTCCCTAAAGAGTGCAGCTATGGGACAATGTGGACCTCATTAATGCTCTACAAACACAAGATATGTTTCACTCAAATATGTAAATACAAATGCTCTGTTTTGGTACCAAGTACAGATGAAAATGCTCTGCTGCGTTTAACTACTGAGATCCACTGAGAGACATCAATGTTATTAAATAACCACAAACATTCCCCTGGAAAAATCCACTGGGGTGTTATGTACTGACCCTGAATTTTTTCTAAATTGGCTGTGTGGGGCAGCTTGCCTCCTGAATTATGTGTCTCTCTACTCCTACCACGCCTGAAGTGTGCCAACCAGACTGACACAGGGGCAGGTGGCAGGACACATGTGTGGCTGGCCTGATGAGCAAGTTATGGCTCTTCCTACCCTTCAGGCTAACAGCCCAGCTCTTCTCAAGGTCAGAACCTAGTGAACTCAGCTGAGCAAAACATATGGTCCCTCCTCCGGAACCTTTGATATTCCTGGCTGGAGCAAACTGAAATCTACCAAGATATAACACCCTTAACTTTTCAAGTCAGATGCTCTGAAAGGGGAGGGCCAAATGAGACTTTTAGAGGCCTAGAGCTTGAAAAACAATTGTGGTTGCTCCTTTACCATATATTTCAAAATAATATATTAAGATATAAAAGAAATCAAGACATTTGGGGTGCCACCAATGACCACATAAACATCCTATGCCGGGTATCTCCCCTTTGCCGCTCTCTTCCACTCTCCACTTCTCTCTGACCTGCTCTGTGTCCTGGGAGGCTAAATGAACTGATTGTTCCAATAGGTTCTCTTGCTCTTGGCTTCCAGTAGGGTCTGGCCAATGGGAAACAGAACAGGAGATTAGGAGAGCAGGAGGAGAGTGAAGCCTTGTCACCGTGGGCTGACAGTGGTCCTATTACCTGCTCTTTCCCCCTAGTTCTGTGTGTCTCCAGGTGTAGGTCACCCTTCCAGGACCTGGACCCTTCAGGCCTGGGGTAGACAGGGGTCACTGGGCCCACTGTTACTAGCCCAAGGACCCTGCACCATCTTTTGTGGTTCCCCTATTCCTTGTTAAATAATTCTCTTATTAAACTCAAATTTGCCCAATTCAATTGTGCCATTTATTTCCTGCTGGGACTTAACCAATATAGTATCAAATGTCAAATTATTTCAGAAATGTTTCCTTTGGTGCCCCAGCCTTGTTAATGCCCTAAGAATATCCCGAGATTTTTTCTTGGGTAATCCAGCGCCTCAAGTGAGGGTCAGTTTGTAATGCAAACAGGTTGCCCCTATATTGGGTCTACCCCTAAACCATTACACCAGGGCCAATGCACTAAAGTGCAGACGGCCATGGGCAAATAATGTTGAAGAACAGGATGAGATATTCAAAGGCAAAGGAATCGGTACTTTTCTTACAACAATTCAGAGAGTGATTACGATTTCTAATTTAGTATCGCTGAAGGTCATAAACGATTTTATTACAAAAATCTACTTAAATAAATGTGATTTGGATTTTAGCATTGTCAGCTGAAACACTGTAAAGAGCCTAAAACATTGTAAGGAAAATAGGAGTAAATTATCAAATTTTGTAACATTTGTGCTCACTGGGAAATCCATCCCTGCCTTCTCTCTCTCCTTATGCCACGGTCTGCTTCCTGCAGAAATGAAACAGAAGCTAGTTCCCGTTGCACAGTGAAGGATGTGCCAGTCTGCAATATACCTTTTGATTTCCTTGGTCGGGAATAGAGTTCAGATGGCTCATCCTGATTCCAGGCTTAATTTAGTCCTCTCCTCTGGGAAGCCTTCCTGGCTCCTTCCACTGTACTCCTCTGGCATTAAAAGGATTCGTATTTTATATCATAGTTCTCAAATTTCTGTCTTCCCAGCCTCCCTGCAGATTGTGATTTTGCTGATGGCAGAAATGAGACCTTTCCTCCTGTTACAGTATCTCTCACATACACTTCAAGCCCCATCCTCAGTTATTTGCTGAGAGGATGGATAAATGAATTGGTGAGAGAGTGAAGGTCTATCGCCTGTCAAGATAGATTCATTCTCAGATTTTTAAAAATTAATTAATTAATTAACTCCTTTATTTTTGGCTGTGTTGTTTCTTCCTTGCTGTGCACGGGCTTCTTACTGCTGTGGCTTCTCTCATTGGAGAGCACGGGTTCTAGGTGCATGGGCTTCAGTAGTTGTGGCACATGGACTCATTAGTTGTGGCTCGCAGGCTCTAGAGCGCAGGCTCAGTAGTTGTGGCGCATGTGCTTAGCTGCTCTGCGGCGTGTGGGATCTTCCCAGACCAGGGCTTGAACCCGTGCCCCTGCATTGGCAGGCGGATTCTTAACCACTGCACCATCAGGGAAGTCCACAGAATTTTTTTTTTCCAGGTCCTAATAAATATCACATTGCCAAACCTGATGCAAAATAGTAGTGAAGTTTGGAAGTCATCTTTTTCCATATCTAAAATACTGAAGTGGTTTAGTCAAACAGGACAAGGCACAACTACTTCTACTTTGAAGGGCATCAAGACTTTCTGACGACTGTAGTTTTTAAAACACTCTTTTCTATTTGGAAGCAAGCAGAGCACTCGCATAAAATGAGGTAGGTATCCCTTTCAGAGGAGAGCTTTCTTATTTTCATTTCATGCAGTGTTTACCAATCTTTTTTGTATATAGGTCCATTCAGGAAAAGGAAAAATTTACCAATGACTTGTTTTTTTCCCATTCAAAATAGGAAAAAAAAAATTAGCCTTGTTGAGTCCCAGAAGGAGGAAAAGTGGTTTTTTTTCCCATTTAATTACTTCAGTAAACAGAAAAATGCTGATGAAAAAATTAACAAGGGCTTTTAGCCACCTAACTGTTCCTTTTTGGTGATATCTGAGAAGTAGACAGGCAGAGGGGCTATTCTAATTTTTATTTAATTAGTTGACTTTATTATTTGTACTGGTTTTAGGTTTACAGAAAAGTTGAGCAGCAAGTACAGAAAATACCAATAAATCCCCTCACTATTCCATCCCCTCTGCACTCCCCTCCCCCAGTTTCCCCATCATTAATATCTTGCATTAGTGTAGTGACTTTGTTACGACTGAACAAATATTGACATATTCACTAAAATTCATCATTTACATGAGAGTTCACTTTTCTCATGCAGATTCAATGGATTTTAACAAATTCATATCATGAATCCATCATTACAGTATCATGTAGAAGATTTTCACTACCTAAATATTCTGTGTTTCACCTATTCACCTTCCCCAACCACTGATCTTTTTACTGTCTCCATAGTTTTGCCTTTTCTATAATGTCACATAGTTGGAATTATACAGTATGTAGCCTCTTCAGATTGGCTTCTTTCACTTAGCAATATGCATTTAAGTTCCTCCATATCTTTTTGTGCCTTGATAACTCATTTCTTATTCTTGAATAATATTCCACTGTATGGATGTACCACAATTTGTTTATCCATTTCTAATCGAAGGACAACTTGGTTGCTTCCAGTTTTTTGACAATAATTTGTTTGTTTAGCTTCTATAAACATTCACGTGAAGGTTTTTGCATGAATATAAGTTTTCAACTCATTTGGGTAAACACCTAAAGGGACAATTGTTGGATCATGTGGTAAGCCTATGTTTAGCTTTGTAAGAAACTGCCGCACTATTCCAAAGTGGCTGTACCATTTTGCATTCCCACCAGCGACAGAGTTCTAGTTACTCCACACACTTGTTAGCATTTGGTGTTGTCAGTCTTTTGGATTTTGGTTATTCTAACAGGAATATAGTGGTATCCTGTGTTAATTTGCAAGTCCCTAATGACATAAGATGTTGAGCATCTTTTCATATGCTTATTTGCCATCTGTATATTCTCTATCACCTCTTGTGTGGCGTCTGTTCAGATCTATTGCCCACTTCTTAATTGGGTTGTTTTCTTATTGTTGAGTTTTAAGAGTTCTTTGCATAGTTTGAATACAAGTCCTTTATCAGATATGTGTTTGTAAATATTTTCTCACATTCTATGGCTAGTCTTTTTATTCTCTTAAAGTTTTCTAATTTTTTAAGCATTATAGAATTTTAGAATTTACAAAACTTGTTCAAATGTTGTATCTCATTGCATCCACAAAAAACAATCCCCGGAAGCAGATGTTATAATGCCCACATTAGAGAGGAAACAAAGAGGTGAGGTGATTTGATTCTGGTTATGTAGGGGTTCAGTGTACAGAGGGGGAAAAGCTTTGCCCTGATCAATGGGATTTGGGGGCTGCCTGTGGTGTGTTGGCACCATACTTGCTAGGTGTTACAGGGCTGTACAAAATAACTCCCTCTCCTTCCCACTTGGCTGTCTGATTCCTGGAGATGTCTGTTTTCTGCTTGCAGTGAGCTAAAGATTTATATTAAAGAGTATCCTGGTTTTCAGAGATCCCACATCTAGCATTCCCCATCCCACATCCCTCAGTGGATGATGGGTTTCAGGGCAGGCCACCCCAAACATGCCACTTTGGCATATTGATTGTTTGGAATTAAAGTCAACATAGCCAGTACAAGAAGGACACTCTGACCCTCCTTTGCTCCCCAGAAAGCAGGAAATATATCTCCCAAGTGAAAAGTACCCTCTCTATACTGGGAGGGAGAGACATCCTTACCACTATAGATAGGAACTTCAGGGCTGAGAAGGCTGTGTAAACAAACCTTGTTACACTAATTTACTACCCCAAGCCTAAACTTCTTTACCTTGCCAATTCTTCACAAATTTATTATTTATTTGTCTAAAAGGTATACCAGCTGCCTGCTTTGGTCACTTCTTTTAGTTTCATATTTTTTAATGAATTCTCCTATATACCAAATTAAATTTGGTTTTCTCCTGTTAATCTGTTCTATGTCAATTTAATTACTAGGTGATCCAAAGAGCCTAGCGGGAAGGAGGGAAAAGTTTTCCTGCCCTCCATGGGGTGACTCCATGAGCTCTCAGCTTCCATCTTGGGGTGCCTGTGGTCCAGATCCCACTGGAGTGCAGCTACTTTGAGACAAGAGATTTAAGATTTTTTTTCTTTTTTTTTTTTAGAGTCCAAGGTGATTGTCCTGGAAACCCCCTCTCCTCCTTTGGCAAAACAAAAACAACCCACGACAAACAATACCAAAATGAAAAAGTGAAACCTCTCTCTTTTTGTGAGCTGACATACTGCATTTTGGCTTATTTGTGAGTGAGCACATCTATTAGGGGTTGCTGATCTCCATTTTACTCTAGTCTCAGCCTCTCCGGAGGTGGGTACCACACTTTGAGACTCATGGCACTTTAGGAAGCTGCATAAACTCTTTCAGTGTATCACGAGCAGTAAAGGAACCATGATGGTAACTCTGCGCTATAGATAATCCCAATGACATCACCCATGCACAGGGACCCACATGCCAACTTCTGCCCACCTGAATGCTCGGGTCCAGCCTAAAGGCAGTGTCAGGGTCTCCAGCTTCACGTCTTTCCTGAGCCTAGAGATTTAAAGTTCCCTTTCTTCTTGTTCTTGGCTGAATCAGATTACACAAAGACAGCATTAGCACTACAGAGAATTTAATGGAGTGGTTAACGGTGTAGGTGATGTCAATAGGAATTTGGCAGCATCTGAGAGAAATAATCATGACTTGACAACCCTTCTTTCAGAAAGCAAAATTGCCTGGTTCTGGTTATACCAGTTGTTATTGGCTTCCCTGCCTGCAAAAAATGTCACAGTAATTCCAATGGGGTTGTTTACACAAGTGGAAAAAATCTGACTCTTTGATAACATGTTTCAGTTGCAGCCCCTTTAATGACACTCAGGGGCCTTCCAGTAAGAGAGAAATTTCCTCCAAACTAAGGGAGCAGTTATCTGGAAACAGTGCCCTTCCTCGGTAAGGTTATTTATGTTCATTGGGCTAATGGTTTTTGTCCAGTAATACATTTAAATTGCTTTTCATTTTACAGTTATGCTTTGCTATCACATTTCAGAAAGTGGCTTCTCTTCCTCTGTACAGCAGGCAATTTCCTCAAGTATGTGATGACAGCATTGTCCTTTAGAAGTCATTTGAAATAGACTCAGTCTCAGCCATCTCTCAGGAGAATATTCTCTGGCTGATCATCATAGCCAAGTGGAAAGTACAAATGAACTCAGGCTGTCTGGTAGCTCCTTTCACTCTCTGGTTCCCTGGAGGCCCTGCAGCAGGGCGATGGCGAGCCTGTTGATCTGGGACGGAGCCCGACATTCAGACATTCTGACGTTACCTGAGAAATAGGCCCCCAACTTGGGTGTAAGAAATGCAAGGATCAAGAGGAGACACTGCAAATGATTTATAAACTGAGTCACCCTTACCTGGTATGGATGACAAAGAAAAAGAGGGCTCTGTAGAAATGAACATGATTAGGTTTATACAACATTGTAGCAGAGATTTCTCAGTTAAACTGATAGCTCATGGGGCAGTTGGGAAAAAATCATATTCTGTTAAAGCTAAAAAAAAAAAAGGAGGATTAGGCTGTGGAATGAATGTGAAGCACATATAATTCTATTCAAACATATTGGGTAATAACTGCAATATAAGTGCTATAATACACTAGCTTTATTTTTTAAAAACAGAGTTTTCATGAAAATGGATCATGCTTCTTTCTGCCTGATTTTCAAACTGAGAACAGTGTGTGTATATGGTAAGTTTTGAAGGTACAGGCATACCTCATTTTATTGCACTTCACAGATTATGCATTTTTAACAAATTGTAGGTTCGTGGCAACCTTACGTCGAACAAGTCTATTGGCACCGTTTTTTTCCAAGAGCATTTGCTCACTTCGTGTCCCTGTGTCACGTTTTGGAAATTCTCAAAATAGTTCAAACTTTTTCATTATTATATTTGTTATGGTGATCTGTGATCAGTGATCTTTGACGTTGCTACAACGACTCACTGAGGGCTCAGTTGATGATCAGCATTTTTTAGCAATCAAGTATTTTTAAATTAAGGTATGTCCTTTTTCTTTTTGACATAATGCCTTTGCACATTTAATGGACTACAGTATAGTGTAAACATAACTTGTATAGGCACTGAGAAACCAGACAACTCTTGTGGACTCGCTTCATTGCAGTGGTCTGGAATCGAATGCACAATACCTCTGAGGTATATCTGTAAATGGTTTAAGCTCATATGAGGTTGACATTCAAGTTAAAAAGTTTTAACCTTAATATATAATTGACTAGGACGCAAAGAAAAGGGGCCAAGAAGTGTAAACCGCGTTGCTTATCAGTAGCAGTTTAAGCTCAGAAAACTTGGCTCTGTTCCAAGACTTGGAGGCTTGTGATGGCAGTCAGCGCTCTTCAGCAGGGAAAGGTGAGCCGCTGAGGAAAATCGGTTCCCTGCTCCGTGACGCGGGCATCTCCCAGGGCCCCGCCCGCTGTGCAATCTTGCCACTTCTTTGGCTCTGCCTTGTCTTTGGCTGCAGGTGAAGGGCTGCTCTTCCCCAGGAAATATTATTGTCAGCTAATTTATGACTCAGTTCATCCCGCCACCACCAATTACCGATGCTGCTGTCTGCGGTAGGCTCAAAAGCTGGGACAGATTCCGTCTAAAATAGATCTTTGGCTGAGGAGCAGGTCGTGGGGGGAGCAGGCAAGAATGTCACACAAAGGCGACTCGGAAGAGAAGAGTGCACAGCCAGACCAGACAACCAGTTGTTTTTTTTTCAAAGAAGGCATATGGAATATTGGATGTGTGTGTAGGAGTGAAAGAGGAACGCCAAAATAGTAATCCACATGGATAAATGCCCATACACAGAAGAAAAAGATCTTGGTCCGATTCCAGTTTGAATGGTGTCCCTAGGGAGGGCTGTGGCATGCCTGAGAGAGACAACCCCTCTGCATTCCCCTTCGAATTTCAGGTGTCACCCCAGGTGGGCTGGTGCCAGCGTTTGAAGACCCTCGTCTTCGCTGTTGCTTCAGCCATGGTCCTCGGCACCCGCTAGCCACTCAGGAAATGTTGTTCCATATGTGACCCACTCATTTGAAGTCAGACCTTTGGGATGTGGTGAGAGGAAGACCAGTGAAGACTTTTTAGGCAACACAGATCTCACTGACTTGAGCCTTTGGGGGCCACAGACAGAGGCCTGATGAACTTTGAATTCAACTCTTTAAAGTTCTAGAACTCTTCTGAATTCAGACATAAATTACAAGGCAGTTTCCATACCTAAGAGATAATCTTAATTCCTAAAGCAGATGATTTTGGAGTTAAGGAATTCCTTTAACTATCAATCCCTACAATGGGGATTTTGATTTGGCCGTACTGAGGTAAATAATTAGCTTAAAAGTTAGATTCATGGCCTTCAATACACGGGAAGTAACGCTGAAGAGTTCTAGGTAAGAATAGGTTCTTCCTTTCTAAAGGCTGAGGATTAGCCAAAGACTCATGTGCCCGACTGAGATCCAAATTGAAATGGTGGCAGCACACATCAGAAAACAAGAATCTTTCCCAGCAGTTCCTTGGAGCAAAGCATTTCTTGAGTCATATGCACCCAGCCATAAAAACCTTACAGATATTCTCAGTGGAGAAGAAAAAAAGAAAAGGAAAACAGAAAAGAGCTTTTGAGTATGGAGGATGTGGAAGTGGGAAGGTGTGCTGCCTCAGCAAGATGCAAGAGCTGGGACTAAGATAGGGAAAAGATGCATAGCCCACGGAGAAGGAAAAGAAAGTCGGGGAGTCATATTATCTGGCTCCAGGATTACCTCTCTAACCCTAAGGCCAAATGCTTACACTGTGCTGCTTGACCTTGCAATTTCGGATATTCTCCAGCCATCATGGCAAGGTTGTAGCCGATGTGCTATCTAACTGCACATCAGTCCTGGAATTAGCATAGCTGGGAGGTTCCATACCCTGGGACACACATAAAGGAAACATATGCTGCATCATGGATCGTCCCCAAAGGCTTTTATCACATTTTTGTCATTCTCAGAGACCTGAGAAATTAAATTTTATTCTTTTAAAGTAGAACAGTAACACACCCATTTTTTTAGTCTTCAAAATGCAGATTATCAAGTTTCACATGCACTTATATGTAACTTCTTTCTGACAGTCTTTGATTTCCATGCCCAACCTCATCTCTGTTGTATTTCAGTGGACCATTTCTAACCCCCACTAGATTATATATCCTCAGAAGACTGTCTTGTTGATGCTTAGCGGTCCAATAGCAGGCATCCACCGCAGATTTGCGGAACGACTGGATTGCTGTAAGAGCATGACAGCAATTTAATGGGCGTGCCATATGGGTAAAGAACTCTTCTGGAGCCAAAACAAGTGAGGTGAACTAATTTTCATGGGCCCTGAAACAGAGAAGTGGATGAAGCACTGTTTTTAAGGCGTTTTATTCTAACAACACAGTTTTGATTTTGACTGATACACAATACGGGTTTAATACAGGTGAGGCTACGATTGGTGTGTTAAGTACTTCATATTCCACTTACAAGAGGGGTTTAGATTTCTGAGAACTTGTCAGAGTGTATCACTTTCATTTTTAATATATTGCTATAAATACCTAAGCCAAGATACAGTATGGGAGAAGCGAAACTTTAAAGTTATTTTGTAAATCTCCATCTAAACTTCTCCAGTATTTATCTCAAAGATTATATCTCCAAGGAAAAAAAATTTTAATTATATCTTTTGCTTTTCTATTAAATATTTTTCAAATAGCTGCTTCATATTAGATGGCAAATTGTTACCTATTTTTGTATCTACTGAGTGTATTTTAATTGTTTTTAATGTATTTTTTCAGTGCTTTCATGTTTATTTCTGGAAGATATGAATTGTTATCTGTTTAATGTCTTTCATAAGCAACACAGATAAGATGCCCAATAGTGGAAAAAAAATCAAGAAATTATACTCAAGCATATTTCTTGGAAATATTTCCATGCTGGCTTTAAAACCATTTGACTTTGGCTTCAAAACCATTTTGACTTTTAGACACTGAACTCTAAAGACCTGTTTGTATGAAATTTCCCTTTCCCCCTTTCATCCTCTGTCATTCTCAAGAAACTTTCAATCCCCACATTTTCTCTTCTGACTTTGCAATACACAATCCTGAGACAAAATGACCTTTTGTGAAATTCTCTAGGGTAAGGGATCGCTGAGTAGATGAGACTTAAAGTAGGAATTATCATTTTATCTCTTCCAGCAAGGGATTTCACTTTATGCTTTAATTTCTGGCCTGTTGACCCAGGACTGCAGATTTTTAAAGTCTTTGGCAACCTGCCTTGCAGAGTTCATCTAAAATTTTGTCTCCACCTCTCCCCTACAAGAACAGATTTCACTCTTAAAAGTCTGAGACAGAAAATGCAGCAGGGACAGGGTTGGAGGGAAAAAGTGTAAAGGACAAAGGAAGTTTATAAAAGTTTTATATAGTTTTAAGTTTTAGCCCTTGGGCCTTTTTAGACATTAACTACAACAAAATCATAGAAAGCAAGACCTAAATAAATTACATAAATAACATGCTAAGAAAAGGCCGCCTTTCTGTTTAGAAACTGTAAATTTAAAATGTCAAATACAGAGATACCCAATTTGAACAGCATTTTCTAATTCCAAATGATCTTCACTCCAGCAGTGCTGTGGCTCATGAATTCCTTTTGCTTTGGACAAGAAACATACTTTTGGAATCGTGAGGAGGTGATACTTAAAATGAATATTTATGCATATCAAAATATTTGATTTAAAGACTATCTGAAGTATTTATACATGAAATCACACTTCTGGGATATACGTATCTGGGGTTGGGGGATGAAATGGAGGAAAATGGGTGAAATACAGATGAAGGAATTGAGGAAATGCAGGTGCTTGAGGTTGGGTGATGGGTACGTGGCATGCAGTACACTAGCCGCTCTATCTTTGCATATATTTGAAAATTTCCATATTTCGAAAAGGTGACAAGGTTTCCGATACATTATGATCAGCAAATTTACCTTTGTTCAATATTCATGGAATAGAGTCAGTAGTATTAGTTTTAGCTCACTTATTGATAAGAACCATGTTATTGTTCCTTGCAAGAGATTTCAGGTTCTACCCGAAAGGACAGATGTGATTGTATATGTAGGGTCATAAAACCACACACATATGCATATTATCACCCTTTTTCCTAACAGAATTTATATTCCCCCAATACATTTTATTCTCTATAATCCAAAGGAAGTGTGCTGGAGTATTAGAAAATGTAATTAATTAGGCAGACAGATTTTACAGAAATATCTTACAGTGCTACATACACAAGTATGAGTTAGCTATGTGAACTTAACCTACCGTGAGTTTTCCACAACATCAAATCCAAACAGCTTACCCCTAAGGCATCAGGACCCTAGTTCATTCTGAAGACGAAGTTATACTTAGCATCTCTTTTGAATACACTAACATATCAACCTTCCAGTTGGAATAAATATAATACAGTCAAAATTACCACTTCATGGGCATTTCCGTTACAGGCCCCATGCCAACATTTTCATATATATTTCCTTTTCATCCCAGTAGTGGTGTTAAGAAGTTACTATTAACCACCATCATTTAGGTTAGTGAGGTGTGAGGTTAAGAAACCCAGCAGTAAATGGGTGGAGCCACACTTTGGAGCCAAGTCTGTCTGAATGCAACGGCTGTGACATTATACTATATATGTAGTTATACACTGTGCGTGCATGTGCACAATTGTGTGCCAATCCAAAGGATTAAAAAAAAAAAGCAGCATATCCAAGGTTCTAAGGTTCAGGAACATCATATTCACCAAACTTGAGGCCTGAGTTTATACTACAGTCTTAACGATACTATGTCCATCCTTTTATTATAGTTTGGGGAAAGATGGTACGCTCAGGCAGGTCACACTTTCCCAAGGAGCCTCTCCTCCTGCGCAGCAGACTGAAGCATGTTTTCCTTCTTCTGTAGGGCTGATTTCTGCTCCACTCGTTAGGCAAAAGCAACCAAGGCTGCTCATACAATGGTGAATCTCAGGTAAAGTTTAGGGGAGACCATCATTTGGTATTCTAAAATAGTTGAAAGGTCTTATTTGTGTTAAAGTATTCTCCCTACTGTTTTTAGCAAATATGGTATATTGAAGGCACATACACTATGGCCAGTAGTGTGAACAAAAAAAAAAAAAAAAAAAAAAAAAATTGAATAATATCTTTAAAATATTTCAAATTTTTATTAAATATTTTTTATTCAGTTTTAAGATCACAGTTAAAGTACTTTAGCATGTTATACACATGACTTACATGTGCAATTTTTAGAAATATCAAATTAAGTATAAGATTTTGAAGAAAGAAATTATATAAATGTGTATATTGACTTTTACTACACATACATCTAAGAAAGCAATAATTCTGTTGTACCATTAAGTGGAAATCAATTATTACATGGCATGTTTACACCAACTCTAAAGAGAACCAAGCCAATTTCTGAAAGCAAAAAAAAATGAGCGATTCGGTCATGCTGAAAACTGTCAACAGACTTTAAGACCTGGTGGTCCAATGAAGCTGTGGTTAATTTATGACAGGTAAGTAAGCAATTCAAACCTATGGGAAAAGTTCATAATCTGGTATGTGTACTCTCAGGTGGTTTTTATTCCTTTTTGACAGATTCCTGAGAGCAAGACATGAGTGCTAAGGAAATGAGAAACATGTTGCCGAGCATGTGCTGAGCTCCAGATCACAGACCTCCCCCACCCCAGTTCCGCCACTACGAGCTGAGGCACTAAAGTGAGGTGTCAGGGGACGTGAGCACCCCCCTGGGGCCGAAAGGGGAGGTCATGGTTAGTCCACGAAACGAGTGCCTCTGTGATTTAGGTTAGAGCTTGTGAGGTAAGATGTGTGGTGCGGTGCGGTGCGGTGGGAGGGTGTGGAGGCATGGAATTAGGTCCTTGCTCCTCGGTAACCAGTTCTGGCCCAAGTTATTAGAAAATCTTTGGAAAGAGTAGTAATGTTCACAATAACTAATTCTGTGCATAAAGATCAATTTAAGGGCAGGATCGATTTTGACCACTGACTGCAACAAGAAAACAGTGGCCACCAAACTTCTAAGTACAAGGTTTCCTCTTTTCAATTATTAATATATATCATACCACCACAAATAAAATTTGGCCAGGAGAGGAAACTTTTTTGTATGTGTGAAGAAAATGTATATTTATATTTTTAAGGAAAGTGTAGCACAGATGGGGGTGTATGAGAGGAATCAGATGTACTTGTCTTGTTGTTCACTCTTTTGCTGCTTCTTTTTCTAAAATGTAAGATAATGTCCCCAGTGAAAAGGACAAGGTCATTTAATATGGGGTATAATAAACTTTGCTATCACTTCCAAACTATATAAAAGCAAAGCAGTCCATCAAACCCTGAATACTTCACCAGACATATCTGGTAAGATGAACTGAACAACTGTTTCTTTTTTTATTGTAAGTATGATGTTAGTCAATCTAAATAAGATAACTGTAAAAAAAAAAAAAAAAAAATCCCCAAACTCAAACACAAAATCCAAATCTAATTCTTTGGGAATGCTTGTATAAATAAAAGCAACACCTAATTAACAATTAGTACACTCTTTATAAGGTGCAAAACAAGATCCTACGTGGGGAAAGCTAAATTTTAATTCCCACCTAGCAGTCACTCTGAATACTTTATAGGTCAAATGTAATAAGAGCATTTGCTTCTACTGCCCATTTTCAGCAATACATTGTTCTCTCTGGAGAAGGTGGTTTGGGAAGTCAAAACACTGCAGCGGAAAACAGTGGCACTGAAGGTAGAAGCAAAAAAAGACAAACCTTTGAAACAGGACTTACTGAAATTAACCGTTAAAGCCGAGGTAGCCCATTAGAATTGGCCTTATCTGAGGGCTCTGTGGAGCAGTGCAATCAAAGGTGAACCTTCTCACAGCATCACGTACACCCCGACTTTCCCTTTACAAATGATGACTGCAGGCCTTGCACGACTTCCTTCCTTTTCCCCCATGAAGCGGCGATACTTCCCCTTTGCTGTATGGATGCTGGCCTCCAGCCTCCAGCCGCTGGTCTCCAGGCTTCAGCCGCTGGTCTCCAGAACACTTAGGATTCATACAGTAGTTTAGCAGGCAGCATGGTCCCACTGCTTCACATTAATGCCAAATGCCAAACTTGGAACAGAGTTACTTGATATTCCCCATCCCTCCCCCGGAACTGTATAAACAAAGCATGTCATTCAGTTTTCAGCTTACTCCTAGTGCTGTATCGATTTATAATTTGCTTGAGATTTTACATAGGTGCAAACATTTCCAGAGGATGAGCCAAGGACTACAGAGTGCAAACAAAATTTTCTATGACTCAGGCAGAGTAGCACCTGACTTGATAAGAGGGTGACGGGGATTACACAAGTTGGATTCTAAATCACCAGACCAGTTCAGATGCTCCTTTTTGTTCATAGTGTTCCATCACTTTTTTTCTCTGCAGCAGTTTTAATGGCAGGAACTATAATAACAGTGATAACGTGGGAGTGAGTCCAGCAAGGCTTTGAGGGGGCACTGGTAGAAAGCTCATCTGACAGAATTAAATAAATATATTTTTTTGGGGGAAAAGACTGTCAGAATTACAATGGTATGATATATCCTTTAAAAAAAGAGGGCTTTAAAGAATTCACCATTTTGATCTAAAATCTGGGAACTAACCTAGTTTGGGGATAAGAACCTGTGTCTTCAAAGTGGCTGTGGGACCTTTTTCCTTTTCCTGGCCTCATTACAGTTATCCAAACAAATAAACACTTAAGAAGGGTGTCTTACAGTATTTTCTCTCTTTCACTCAGCTTCTTAGAGCTGCAGCTTCAGTAACTATAATATACTCTACACACTTCAAAATTACATAGGAAAATACCCAGAATAACTAAATAAATAAAGGGCTAAAGAAAACTGGAACAGTACTGTGTCTCCATCTGAGACTAAATCATCCACTTCCAGCAACACAGAGAAGGGCTAGGACAATTTTTTTCAAAAGATTTATATACAGGTTTGAATCCAGAAATTAAGGTTAAAAGCATAAATATTGATAATTTCAACTAGATTCAGAATGGTTTCAGAAAGATATGATACAACAATTTAGAATAAAACAAAAGCAGAAGAGCATCATATTTTGGTTTGCTTGAGATATACATAAGGTGCAACAACTTTTCTCTTGAGGATGCTTGTGGGACAAATGTTAGTGTAGATGGTGTTTGCTGGCAGATTAAGGTAACACACCATAGCAATATGATTTTCCAAAATAAAAAAGAATGAGAGAAGTGAAATGAAAATGATAAATGGGGGAGGGTACTACATGTTGGCCTGCAATATTTGTGCTAACAAATGTTGTTACCTGAAAATACCAACACCCCTCTCCAGTGGATTCAGGGCATGAGAAAAGCACTATTTTTGAAATCAAGACTTTACTCAGAGAAATGACAAGGCGAGTGTCTAAAAGACTATAAAGCTTTGCAGGATTTCTGCTACTCTCAGTGCCTAACCGCTTAAAAATTAAGCATGTCTACAAAAAGGTGTTTTTTTTTTTTTTTTTTTTTCTAAAGTATCTGAAAACAGTCGTATCCAGTAGGTTGCCCTCCACCCCAACCCCTGCCTAAGGGAAAAGCCACTGAGGTTTAGGAAAAGCAGATCAAGTAAGATATATTAATCACATAGAAAAAAGTAATCTTTTGTTTTGCTTCTTTTTAAAAAAGGTCCCATGAATATACAGCACTCTCTTAAGGAACTCTAGTGAAATGTAATCAGAGGACTGGAGGAGAGGGCACTGGCAAAAATAGACCTATTCTAACATGTTCTAGAGAATAACAAGTTAGTACCATTGTCAAGGTGCATGTTCTGCACCAAACAATTTTTGTTTTGTTTTGTTTTTGGATTTTAGCTAATTATAATTTTTAAATCACTGCTAGCAAGTGGTCCAGAAACTCCAACAGCCACCAACACTGGGACCCAGCAATTTTCAAACATTCACTTTGTGTTTCGAAATTTAGAAAATATTAATACAACAGCATCATAGTAAAAATCTCATGCTAAAATCTGGGGTTGCTCACCTGATTTATTTCTATGTGAATGGGGCTAAGCTTCTGCCTCTGATGAACCTTGCTTACTAATTCCTTTTTCCTCCATGCCCACAAGGAATATGTATTTTTGAGGACACCATTCCAATGCCCTGATGCCCTCTTTACCTGCTTTGAAAAAAAAAAAGCCCAAATCTCTCTGTTCTTTTTCAATTCTGTTAGTATGTTGTACATATTTTCCAGCACCGAAACTGAAGTAATATCTACAACCGTGAAAAGCTAAACCTAGTCAGTACTAATAGAGTCATTTTTTTTTGTATGGCTATTAGGTCAAATTACGATTAGAAAAAAAATCATCATTACAATTCAGTCAAGTATAAATAAGAAAGCTAGATAAAACCTTGTAAACTGTCACCATTTAGAGATCTAATTCAAAAGTTTCAAACTTGAACTAACACTATCAAAATTCCGCCAGTTTGAAAACCAGTAAAAATTATTGCTGGATTCCAACAATTAAAATTTGGTAGTTTGTGCTGTGATGCAAGAGTGGGGAAATACTTTGTGCTATGGAACAAATACCCTGTAAAATCTGTAGCCGCCGACTAATTTTGATTTATCACTTTGCATCTGTTGCTAAGAAACAAGATACTGTGAATGTCAGGTGGTGGAGTCAATATGTTGAATGTTCTAAGCCAGTTAATCCACATGCACTGGCATATGTATGGTTGGTTTTATGTTCAAAAGCAACAAAACATGAAAAGGAAACAGGAAACTTGCAGGTGGATCTATAACTGCGAGTCCCACTCTGGTCAGGCACACCTCCCTCATCAATACCTCCGTAACCACAAAAACTCAAAATGGCTCTAAAAACCTGCAGTGCCAATTAGGCTGTGCATAGCAATTGCTACCCGTCCAGTCTGTCTGGGATGGATGTAAAAGGTCTGTAGCTCAAAGTCTACACGAAGTGTGTGTGTGTCTTCAATGTGTTCTGAATAGTGAAGTAATACTAAGGTCACTTCTGAATAATATTTTTCTATTTTTGTCTGTATGAACGATCCATTGGTCACTCAGACCCCTGTGTAAAAATAAAAGAATCCTCAAGGCATGAAAACATCAGTAATCTGTAATCTGCTGGACTCTTCCCCTGTCTGGGAAAATATTCGCCACAATTTGCCCCAAGCAAATTCTTCTTGGTCACTCAAGGCTAATGAAAAAATTCTGCTTGTAAGAACTGTAATTTTTCCTCTTCTCTCTCTTTCTCTTTTTGCCAGCAAACTACCACTCTGGTGGCAAATATAAAAGTGCAGAATATATGGACCACGAGGCCGAGCATACACCGCTAACAATGGTACATCTGCCTGCCCGTGCTGCTTGGGCGTCTCTGGAACAGGCTTTTTAATATTATTCTACAATATAAATGTAGGTATAACCTATTATATAAACCATCTTAGAACATAAATCTCCATGTACAAAAAAGACTAAGAATATCTAATAATAACTAGTGCAGTGTGTCAGTTTTTGTTTTTTTGTTTTTTGTTTTTGTTTTGAAAGAATAACTAGGTAATATACGAAACTAGTTTCACACTCTCTGGTTGGTAAAAGAGATGCTGGATGAGCTACAGTAAAGGCAGCCTTTTACCAAGTTACCACCTATTACCATCAAAAGCCTTCAATAGAAAGCAAAGCTCTAGGATCACCCCGTTTCTGCTCATTATCAGACAGATAACATCACCCTCAAAGACTCTGGGTTCTGAAAGAACAAACTGGCCCAGGGTGCCAACTTCTGCTTCAAGTGAATCTGGGCCGTGTAGGGCAACAAGCACTTGTTTGCAGT
Source organism: Kogia breviceps (assembly GCF_026419965.1). NCBI lineage: Eukaryota > Metazoa > Chordata > Mammalia > Artiodactyla > Physeteridae > Kogia > Kogia breviceps. The sequence goes on from NC_081314.1 coordinate 95,870,458, forward strand.
CTTATATTTTCCACCACATGGACTCACTAGCATCTCTCAGTAAAGACAAGGCTAGGGTAGTAGGTAAAGCACAATGTTTTACAATTAAAGGGCGCCTCACTGGTCAGCGCAAGAAATAAGTACAGGAGCCTGTGGCATTTCTTTTGGCTGTCCATCATGGGTGAGCGGAGTTGATCTCTGACCTCTGTAAAATAAGAGGAAGAAAAAGAGAGAAATCACTTTTTGAGAGTACATTATCAGAAATAGGAGAGGATGATGAATGACCAACAAAAGCTTTCCAATATACCTTGTTTAATAGCTACGACTGACTTAACTACTTATACCGTTTAATTAAAACTGTTTTTATTCTTAAAGCTTCTTTATTTTTCTTTTTTAAGGATTTCTTATCTCAGTTCCTCTCATACAACTCAACAACATACTCTGACCCCAAACAACCACCTCCATTATGTAGAGACAAAACCTGAAGCACCAACAGATTTGGGGAAATTCCCAGGAAGTGGAAAACTCTCAGTCAAGGGCTATGGTTCTAGGATGACAGTTTTCCTCTGGATCTACTTATATTAAAAAAATGACACATTCCTTTCCTTGACTTGCCCGAGGGGAAGAAGACTCTCCTATACTAACCGATAACCTTCAGGCTCGTTTCTTGAGATATATAATAATAAGCCCGATTTCAAAACTTAAGGCCAATAAAAGGGATGGCCTCTGCAGAGAGAGGTGAACTGTGACTTCAAAAATGAATGGAAAGAAAACACTGAAACCCCCCTAACGAAAGAGAAGTCTCAAAGGCATATGGAGGGAGAATGCACAGGGAAGAAGGCAAGTACCAACTCTGAATTTTAGTGTGTGAGAAAATCCAGTCAACTTGGGCCAAAATCAACACATATGGAGAAAGAACTCTAGACAAGACTTTAAAAAATTCATGGAAATTCTTATCATTTGGATTGGATCTACATCAAACAGATGTAGATCAGACAGTTATTTTTCACTCAGCTTGTTGTTTAATGAGTAGGAGGAAAAATATGATTTACTTCATGGTTATAAGAAAATTTCTCGGTACTTTCTATAGAGCTGCTCATTCTAAAAAGATAGGATTGGACACCTCCTTGACATTTCCTAATAGGTTTCCCAAGCCTCAACAACGCATACTCATTGCTCTGGCCTACGATGGTCTGTAATGCACAGCACTGTGCTGAAAATAAGGGATAGAGCAGCAGTGGTTTCACTGGTTTGACCGTTTCAATACAGTATCTTCTTCAGATTACGTGAAATACAAGGGGCTATTTTAAAATTCAAATTGTATCTCTCCATAACTATATCCAATTTTCTTTTTCTTGATGAACAAAAAAGAAAATTAATACAGATAGATTACATTAGGGATTTTAGAATCCAATGATCACTTAGCTTAAGATATTAGGAATTTAGAAAAACAAAACGTGTTATAATCAAGCCTCTGGATTAATCTGTTTATTTATGTGAGGATGCTGTACGAACCAACTACTCAATATGTTCAACTCTTTGTTCAAGAAAGATGAAATTAAAATGCTATTTTTTACTTTTAAGATTGAATATGTAACAATATTACAAAAGAGAAAAAAAGTTTTAACAAGTATTGGAAAAGGAAACATACAAAGAAAAAAAAAGTGAAAGATGAAAAGTACAATGCCAAAAAAAAAAAAACCAGCAAGCAAGAGGGAGTGAGAGAAATTGGGGTGAAAGCCCAGCTTACTCAGTGGAAAAAGAAAAGGATGTAGGAGCATGATGTGGCTGCCACGAAGTGATGGTTCCAGCTCCCAGGGGAAGGTCAGGTGAGATTCCCCATGAATCTCTATGACATGACAGATGCTTGCTTAAGTGGCACACTGGAGCAAAGGCAAAGACAATGAAGTTCAAAGACTTGGATTCAGATCTTGACTCAAGCTTAGTTGTGTGCTCTCAGCAAGTTAATTAACCACCTGTACCATCATTAAAATGGAACTAAAAAGACGCACCTGGCAGAGCTGATTTTAAGAATAAAAGTAATGAGCTTCCATCCTCATAAACCTCCTAGTAAATAAACAGGCTCTCAACAAAGGTTAATTCCAATTTCCTACTACCTGCATTCTGTAAAAGTGCTTTTCTATGTTGGGTTTCTGAACCCAATATTAAGATTTCTTGTGGCAAGAATGCAGGTAATATATGTTTACCCCTAACTCTATCAACCACCCTCTAAATTATGAACTAGCTGATGCCTAAGCAATAATTAATTGATGTGCAACCCAGGTACAATTACATTAAGCCTGCAGGTGGAGGGACGGCTGGGAGCTCTGCTTTAACAGGTTAACTGCTGAAGTTACAACTAAGGTTCTCCAAGGCTGTCTGTCTAGATAGTAAGAACACTAACCATTTGTTAGGTTGATAGTAAAATTCTAATAGGCAATATTTTTTCTTGCTAACGGGAGGTGTAAAAAAAGAACCTTTACTCACACCATTTTTTCTATGCCTGCTAGCTAACTTAGGCAGTCATTCTCAAGAACACCTCATTTATTCATTCACCCATTCATTGGTTCATTCGTCCATTGTGTAACAGGAACTAAGGAAGCTGTGTACATGAAGAATAAAACCAGTGCTTTGTTTTCAAAGCGTACTGGAAGGAGACAGATGCATCAACAAATAACTACAACCCAGTGTGGCAGCTGGTCTAAGAGAGGTGTGCACAGCGAGTGTGTAGGACTTCGGGAGGAAGACTGAGAGAAGAGGACAAAAGATAGACAGGCTGTTCACCCGAGAGGAGGACAAAGGCAAGAAGTGGGCTTATCTGGACAGGAGTAAGCGATTCCATGTGACCGCAGGACAGAGAGGAAGGTGGTGGTGACAGTGGAAAGGCTTGCTGCCACTTTCTGCTGCTGCAGCTGGAAGTCACTGGGGCAGGGGCAGCTGGTTAACAGAGCAGAGGTGTCACCAGTCGTGCTCAGCAGGGGACGCTGGCAGCAGCAAAGGTGACTGTGTGGTGGCCCTTCCTGAGCCCTGGATTATGACCCGCCTCTGAATTCTTACATGACCTCTTATTCCCACAATTTATGGGGGCACTTAATAGCACTCAGGCATATTTTTAATTCTTTTTACTTGTGCTATGAGTTTGTCCTCTGTGCTCGACTGTAAAACCCCACGAGTGGAGAAGTGTCTGTGCATTATCTCCCTCAGAGACCTGAGCAGATTTTAACAACGTCTGTCACCGTTCACTTGCTATTAGGCACTTGCAGTGTACAGATGAAAAGGAATGTGACTTCTTGGAAAAATATAGAGGCTGTTTGTGAGGAAGCACTAGAACTGTAATATGACAGGTAAACAGCAAGAGACAAACAAAGCTTCCATTGGGGTCTGCTAAACCTGGATGTGAAGGAGAATGGAGCCTGACAGATGGGTAGACACGTTGGGGTAGATTTCAGGCTCTGTTGGACTGAAGACTGAAAACCTAAGAAAGAACTCATCTGTGGGTAATCCACTTTGAATAAAAACAAGAAATACCTGAATTTACAAAAGGCTTTTTTATCTTCCCAAAGGATCCATTAAGTAGCAGAACACCCAATTATATACTTAGAACTTAATATACTTTCTGTGGGGCTTCACTGAGTTCAAAAGGCTTTCATATCTGGTCTCATCTGATCCTTACAACTTTGTGATTCTTTGGGGATACTGTTATGCTAAACAGAACATGAGAAAACTGAGGCCCAGAGAAATAAAAGACTTTTTAACAAACACAGAGAGCTGAAGAAAAATCCAGGCCTTCTGCCTTCCATGAGTCAGATGCTGAGATGCTCTTTTTCCTGAACCACACTGTTTTCTTCCGCTAGTACCACCAACGCCATCCTCAATGGGGGTGTTACCATGTGCCAGTACTGGGACACTAGATTTATTCTATATAACATCTCTTATGAAATGAGAACCACTTACAGCCATAGTATAAAAGAAAAAACAGAGGATAGAGAAGTGAATGATCTTGCTCAAGGCCTTACAGTTTTCAGGTGACAGAGGTGGGACTCAAACTCAGGTCTGAGAACTGACTCTAAAGCTTTAATGATTAGATAATGTTGCTTCTCTGCTCTCTCAGGCTTTTTCAGAAATGAAGCTTAATCACAGAATAATACTATGTTCAAAGTAAAACACTTGGTGGGCAATACTCCCTTATATTTTCCCACACGGCTAAATAGTATATATACTTTTGTTAACACCTCGTGAACAAGTCTTCCGAACCCCAATCATTGTGAAAAATATCACAAATCACATCAGAAAGGATGATTTGGGCTTCCATATCACTGTCTCCACCCATGTTCCGTGAAAGGGGGTGAAGTTGAACAGGATCCCCGGGCAGCGAGGTTTCCCACTGCTAACCTATGCACATTTTCCATGGCGGCCACTTCGGCCAGTGCAGCGAGGCTGAAGAACGCAGACACGGCTGGCATCTCCGGGGTGCTGCTCCGCGTCTCCGTGGCCTCCCGGTTGTGTGAGCATTCGTCATTGCAGCCTGTCTCGGTCACCTTAGCAAGACTCCTCTGCAGTTGTTCCTTTGGTTTGTCATCTGTAATGAAAAGGAAATTCATCACGAGAGGGATCGCTCTGTTCTCTCCAGAGGAGGGACACAGAGAAAACTCAGTGTCGGACAATGTGAAATGAGCTAATATGCTTTACTGTTCACTTCTGTCATCCACCAAATAGTAAGGCTTTTACAGAATCTCTTCTTCCATGGGAATAAAACTCTTTTATTAAGCTCAACTGCAACCATGGGCAGCACCATGCCCTGAAGCTGAGAGGAGGAGCTGTGTTTTACCCAAGAACAAAGAATAGGTCAGTCTTAGAGAAAGAGGGAAAAATGGACCGTGGCCAAAATAAAACCCAAGGGACTTCTGCAGAGGGCCCAGTGGATGCTGTAAAATGGCCCTTAAAAACTCAACTGACCAAACATTCCTGATGAAGCCACAGCATGCCCTGCTATGCACCTTGGGCATTCAGTATGCTATGTTACCAACACTTAGGATGGACTAAACTAATCCCAATGAGATTAATCAGTTCCAATGAGATCCTAAACTTCTTTTTGCTCTGAAGACCTACTGAAAGGAAGCAAAGGGCCCTCTGGTATTTATGAAGAGGTGGCTGAAATGCTATGCCAGTACATTTGTTGGAAATAAGTACACTTTATACAGCCATTAGAGAGGAAGAGGAGTAATCTTTACCATGGTTTTTATAATAAAACATTTTAACTACAGAAAGTAATTGATAAAGGCTGTAAATGTCATATATTAGAACATGAAGTGCTATATGCTTTTCTACATAAAAGGGAATATTTTCTAAAATCTTTCACTCTTCCTACAAGCAAAAATGAGGCTATAACAATTTATACAATGTGAAAATCACAGAGCAGAATCCAGAGTGGAAAGGGAAGGAGAGAGGAGCCCGCTGGACTAAATATCATGAAAACTAGATTCTATTCCTCATCCTACTTAGTGGTTTGATGTGTTATGAAACAAAATTCCACCTCTTTAAGTTTCACTTCGTATACGACAGTAAAATTGGGGGTCTTTAATATACTTTAAGGTTTAACAATCTACATATGCAAAACACAAGTGCACAAAATTCACTAAATGACTTCTATCTCAGCATACAATAAGTCTAACAACTAGATTAACCTAAATCAGTTATTTACAAATATTCTCAAAAAGCATTCATTTAAACATTTTTTTTTTTTTTTTAGCTATTTATAGAAGTAATTATGGATGCTTGACCTTTTTCTGGAAACTGGGTTAGGGTAAGGCGGGGTGGGGGGGCGGGGAACACCTCCTTCAGAGCTGATAGAATGAGATGCTAGAGGCACTGAAAGGCAGAAAGGCAGCAGCTAAGCCCACTAATACTTAGTTGGTGTACCACCCCTAGATATGAGGGGGGGGGATGCTCGGTGTCACTCGCTTAAGCCGGGCCCCTCAGGCAATTCCACAGAGGCCACCAGGAACAGTAAACAGCCCACAGGCCAAGACTGAGATGGAGAAATTCACTGTAAGTTAATATTTGGTTAGGGATTAGCCCAGAGAATCAAGAAATCCAGAAGCATTCTCAGGCTCCCTTAGTGGTCTGAATCAGCTGTATAGGAAATGCTGGATGCTTTCTTTCTCAGCTTTCTTAATTCATTGGTTTAAATACCTGATGATCTGGTTTGTAATGACTTAAAAAGTGAGCCATGGACAAAGACTCATCCAGTATTTTTAAAAGTCTCGAATCTTTGGGAATTTACTTAGGACTGTTTTTGTGCATGCTGAGAAAGAGAAGGTAGCTGACAGTTCTAAAAGCTACCTTTCCTTCCTAGGGATTCCAGATATGCTCTTGGGAAAAGAGCTATGATTTTAAAACATGGACTAAAACATGTATGTTTAGAACGCTGTAGGAAACCAGTTCTCAAGGAGATCCAGAGAGAGAAAATGTTACTGTGACCAGACTGACAGAACAGACCCATTTTTCAGTGAGGACCCACTGTTGGATTATTGTCATTTTCTGGCCACTGTGGCCCTGATGGTCACCTGCTTGCTCTGGCCATCTCTGTTTAAAGCTTCCTTGTCTTACCCAAAGTACCTCCTGCTGGCGATACCCGGCCATCTGCTGTCCTGACAAGGTGTGTGATCTTGGTTTTCCTTGCTTTTCTCTTTTGACTGCCCACCAAGGGTTCTTGCGTTGTTGTTGGCTCTGGAGTGTTGGGAATGGATGGGGCATTTTTAACCTTATAAGCAGGCTCTGTGGTGTTTTTGTCTTCTGAAAATATGGCTGAAAAAGGACAAACCATATAACGTTACACACAAAAACACAAGGCACCAACGTTGCTCTGGGAAGGAAACATTTCTAAATGTCTGACCTATCTGAACAAGAACTTACATTTAGAGTTTTCAGAGTATTGATGGAAAAAAGAAATACTGACTATACTTTTAAACAAATATTTCTTTAAATGTGTGCTTTGATAAATTAAGTACAGAGGGATAGGATGCCCTCTCTATATTTTAATAGAATACTTAACTAAGAGGCCATTGGAGTAATATTTTCTAAGTGTTTGGATCTTGCAGGTTGGTGGGGAGGACAGTGTATGCAAACCTGAATAAACTGTGTCCCAACAGACCACAATTTCTACATGTGGTCAGGGTCCCTATCTGAGACCCTTTGGACCAGCTAGTCTGGAAAGGATGATAAAAGAAGTTTCTCTTCTTCTGAGGATACTGAGATTAAGTATGTGCTTCTTAAATTTACAGTTATCATTGGGACACTTGCTTTCAATCTCCAGGTTGGACTGATGAGAAAAGAAACTTTCTTTTATGCACACTGAGTATTCAGTAAGGACCTGGCAAACACTGATGAAGCCAGCACCTATGGAAACTCTCTCCCATCGGCTGAATTCTAGGACCAGGCGAACGTGCTTTAGGGAGATAATTCAGCAGGACACCCCGAAAGGTTAGTTTTAGGTACTCTAATTTTAACTATAACACCAGCAAATCATTTAATAGCACATACTTGTACCCTATTAGTCACTGTGTCAAGAGTAAGGAACACACTTGCCACCAAAGACTTTGCTCCCAGTTCAAATGGGTTGGGAATGCTGTGTCTCTTCTTACTCATTTCCTTAGGAGTTCGTCTCTCCCCCTCCCCCCTTAATTTAAATTTAGACAAGAATATGCAGATGTGAGTACAACAAGCATTTAGGAGTATATATTTGTAGGCGTTTCCTCATTGGGACTGTTTTTATTCCAGTGACCTAAGGGCTTTGGGGCAGGAGAAAGAGGCATCTTTCCATTTTTTAACTATCCAATCTCTTAACACAGGCATAGAAATTGTTTTTGACAAAGAAAGGGGGGAGTGTGGTTCAGGAAATCACACTGTCATGTTTGTTTGACATGACAAAGTCTGTGCAAACTTAACCTGGAGGATACCTGGTGGTGCTCATAAGAAGGTGGATACGAAGGTAGACACTGGAAATAAGACAATATATGTAACGTGGGAAGACAAAAAAAAAGCTAAAATAAAAGGAAAAGCGCGAGAACAATTCAGGGTGTGAAAAAAGGCACTTATTGGTATAAACACTTACATAGGTTTCATTTAAAATTTTTAATATAGCTCCCTAATGGGTTTAGGTACATCCTTGAGAAAGGAGGCTATAAATTAGTAACATCTTTGCCCTCAAGCATTTGATTCCAGGCTTTCTATTCCAAAACAAGTGGGAAATCTTTTCAGTTACATCAAGGGAAAGGATGTAAAGCAGAAATCATACCATGATTTGTGTCTTGGCCTTACCATATTATTGCGTAATAGATAGCTGTGTGTGGACAGGCTTAAGATAACAGTTACTTTAAAAAAAACCCAAAAACTATTTGGCAATGCTCCCAAACACCTTTTTTCAAGCAAGTAATCAAAACTTAGGAAAAAGGCTCCTTTCAAGTTGTAGGTCTATACCCAGGTCAAACAGTCTTTTAGTTATTTATACTTTGATAGTTAACATAGGCCAGTGGTAGTACATATGCATTAAAAAAAATTTTTTTTACACTTAAACTTCAATAAAAGCTACCAGCAAAATGAAAAGATAATTTGGTTAGAAACACTCCAAAGGAGTTTCATGACTCTGCATTAGCCCTGAAGTTCAAAGCCTCCTATACAAAGAGGCCAAAGTCTGAGTTTACAGCAACCTCTACTGGATATTCACAAGCTTCAAAATTCTAGTTTCTTATCCAGACCTATCAGTTGTCCCTTCTGATTACAGGGGGAAACTTGTGATCTCTCCAGTATGATCACTGAATCATAGATGAATCTTCCAGAAAAAGCATGAACCTCTTCCCAGAAAAATCCAGAACTTGTGGAGATAAGGGTACAGCAGGATTCCAAAGCTGAAGTATGTATTACATTCAAATTACTGCTTATGGAAAGAAAAACCAAGGAGGTCAAAGAAAAGGCATGGACACCAGAAAAGGGCTAAGAGGGCTGGGAAAGATGACCTGGTTTCTACAAGACCAGGGATAATGGAAATAACATAGTCAGAGAGAGACCTAGGTTCTACTCTTGACTTTTTAATTTACTAACTGTGGGACCAGGGGTCTCAGTTTCTTCATGTAAAGATGGAAGCTGGACTAGATTAGCTCTAAAGGAGCCATCCAGCCCTAAAATTCTTTTCATTTTGCCACACAGCCTAGAATCAGTGTCCTGGCCAGTGTTTTCCTTAGCCAGCTTCAGAGTCTCAAGGCTGTGGAAGAGTACTCCCTTCACTAGGACTGTTAGGTTTTTGTTTTTGGTGAGCCTTCAGATGTTTTAATTTCTTTTCAGGGGTTACTCATTTCCTGTGTGTTCCAGATGAATTGATAAAAACACAATATGAAGCCAAGGGGATGGATGCAAAGGGACTGCAAATGGAAGGTGAATCAGGCCTTAAGGCAGACTGAGACTAGGGGAAGCTCAGAAACCAGCAGACAAGGAGCCAAGGGGTCAAAGGCAGGGCGGCTGATAGATACAAGTGATCATCGAGTCCCAGAGGTCTGGAGGCTGGGAGATACTGAGAGAATCAGGCTGCAGACCAAGTGAAAGAGGCAAAAAAGGAGAATGCATTGGAAGTTCTCATAAATCACTGGAAAGGAGGCAATGCCACCCTTTATATGTTGTCTTCTCTAAACCTACTGTCAGATCAAGAAGTAATCACAGGGCCTATAGATCATCCACATTTGAGAAACGCATGTAATGTGATCTTGCTGGGGTTAGGAAGAGAAGGTTAAAGTGAGTCTACCCCATGCTTTGACCCATGGGTGACCCCTAGAACATCCTGCCTTTTTGGCGGCCTAGACCAATGACAGTCTTCAGGGTCAGTGCTCAGGGAGAACCCTCTCCTAGGAGAGGAGAATTGGGGAAGGCAGGTAAGGCTAAGTCAAAGAAGTACAGTTGACCCTTGAACAACACAAGTTTGAACTGTGCGGGTCCACTTATAAGTGGATCTTTTTAAAGAAATACATACAATAGTACCACACAATCCACAGCTGGTTAAATCTGCAGATGTAGACCTGCTGATATGGAGGGCCTGGAGGGCTAGCTGTAAAGTTAGACATGAATTTTTGACGAAGGGGGTGAAGGGGGAGGGTGTACCCTTAACCCTCACTTTGTTCAAGGGTCAACTATAATTGTCTGGGACAGAACAGCAGATCTGAGTCCAGCAACATTAGCAAAGAGAAACTTCTTTTATCATCCTCTCCAGACTAGCTGGTCAAAAGGATCTCAGATAGGGACCCTGACCATATGTAGAAATTGTGGTCTATGGGGACACAATTTATTCAAATTTGCATACACTGTCCTCCCCACCAACCTGCAAGATCCAAAACAAAGGCTTAGTGGTGCAAAAAATTAATAAACAGAAACCTCAATTAAATAGAGTCAGGAGACAGAAGGGGGAGCTCTCACGCCCTGTGATGACAGTAGAGCCCCACAGAAAAACAAAGACTCCTCTCTTCTTTCCTGGCAAGGACTCAAGCCAATGAAAAGCCAGGGACTTGATTTACCATAGCCTTCCCTACTTCTTTCCCGCCTATAAAATTCTCCTTCCCTTGACCTCATGAAGACTTGCACACCATGGTTGTACCCCTCAAATTTGTATTCTCTGCTGATCCCAAATAAACCCATCTTTCCTGGAGAAATAACTGGCAGTCTATTAGTTTCAGGTCAACAGTGGTGAGGGACAGGAAATTTAAAAAAACTCAGAGAGGGGAAGAGCCTAAAGTTGTATACCAAGACAGCAAGGCAGCTCCTTTTTTTGCCCTCCCTGCCAAACTAATGGAAATGTGAGAAAAGAAAGGCTTTTGCCCTCTAAAAACAAATCAGTCATTTCTCTTTGGGCTTGTAATTGAACACACAAACCTACCCAAGCACCACCAAACAAGTCCACGGGGCTGATTTTTACACTCCACAATAATCATAACATACTTGGAGCATATCATGTGAGGGTGATAATGTAAGCTGATTCCTAGGGCAACATTAGGAATGTGGCAATCAGAGACTATCTTGTTTTCCAAACTCTGCTCCCAAAATGTAGAGTAAGTTTTTTGGGAAAGCAGCACTGTGCTTGTACTATACTCCAGGAGGCCACTAAAGTGCTCCAGAGTCATGAATTCACATGCCAACTACAGGAGTCAAACTTGCACTGCAATTATTATAGCCAAGTCTGGAATCTCATTGCCATGGGTTAGTCTCCCATGAGCTGAAAATGCAGTTAACTGCTGAATGGAACACAGGAATCAAATGAATGAGCCTCACTTAAGATCCCGGGGACCTTGCTGAAATTATAAAGCAACTATTTTGAACTTAGGAAAAGAAATCAAGTTAGCCTGAGTGTGTGGATCATATTTCAAAATCTAACTAGAAAACCAGATTTTTCTCCCCTGTAATCAGATTTATGTACTGCAAAGAAACTAATCTTTTAGACATACCTAGTTTGAGGTTTAGGTTTTTTGTTTTTTTTTTCTTGTAAGACAGCATTTATAATTTCAACAAATGAAGGCTATCCAGAAACACCTGAAAAATCAAAACTGCAGTGGCCAGTGTACTTTAGTGCTGGTTTCTTCCCTTCCTGCTTACATTCGTCAGGCTTCAATTCCTTATCATGTATTTGGGGCTGATAAGGTCTCCTTAAATTGACTGGAGCTGCTGTTAAGATTAGTTTTCACAAAACGTATATGTGAAAGCCCTCTGGAAACACAAAGCAATATAGTAATCATCACCATCAGTATTACTACAATTAGAAACCTCTACCTTAAGCATGAACATATGTCACCATAAGTTGGTGGAAAGATAAACACAGTGGCAGAGGGAGGTCATCTTGGTTTATCTGAAAACTTTAACTCTAGCCTATAGGCAATCTTTTTTTTATGATCTGCCAAAATTTCAAGAAGTGGTTTAGCGATTTTGAATTTTAAAAGCACGGGGAGAATGCTTAAAATAGATTATAAGCGTAGCATTTAAACCTCAGATTTGATTACTAAACACCTGAAAATTTCTAATATTTTGGGGAAAAAAAATTCAAAGCTAATTATACTCAGGGTGGTGTAAAGAAAGGATAGTGAACTTTAAGTCATCCACTTTAACAGAAGCCAGGAGTGGCTAACAGCTGTGAAGCCTCAGTTGAGTCAATATTTCATTTATAGACATCAGCTACAAACAACTCCTTTCTAACCTTTGCCCAGGATAGCCTACACATGCTAACTGTCCTGATTATGGTTTCATTTTTCTGTCCTTATATATTTATAATATCCAAGGTAAAGTTTTAATAAGCAATGATACGGACATAGGTGAGAAAGAGGATGGAGTAAAGGGCCTAGATAATTCACAAAGCACATAGTCACCACCTGAACAAGTAAATGTAGGGGATGTTATAAAAATAAATAACAAAAAAAGTCACTTTAAGTTACTGGTTAACTTCCAACCCTCAAGTTGTTTCCTTTTTTTCTGGCCATGTAAAATGAATTTGCATTCTACACTAAAGGACATGCAATTTTCAGTGCATGTTCTCCACAGTTTTGTTGCATATACATTAATAGTAAATATAATTAAATGTCAACGGTAATAAATATTTCCATCTAAACCCTTCGGACTGCCTAGAAGACTCAAAATTGATTTGCTTTTCTGCCCTCCAAAGGGCAGAAAATTAGGGCTTCAGAATATGGTATTTTTAGTAGCACACCACCCACTCAAGATATCACAGTAATAAAATCATCAGGTGTTAGAAGGGAAATGAAATGTATAGTTCATGTATTACTATGCCTTCTCATTCACTCCACCCCTAAACGCACATATCTTACAACACAGTACAAATGTGGACAGTGAATCCTAGTAAGGTTAAATGGTCTGTCCTATTGAAAACCGCTTATTAGTGGCAGATCTGAGACTAGCACCCAGGTCCCCTAATTCCTACTTACTTCGCTCTTTGTACCACCCTGGCACATGCTATGATACCTCCTTTTACATGCAGTAGGGTTTTCATTGTTTAAAACCAAAATATTTAGAACAGTATCATTTTAAGAAAAGAGTAACATTCTCTTAAATGCCTCTTTTAGATTCCTCTGATAGGTTATCAGTGCCTTACATTTATTTTTAAAATACACAAGTGTGAATGCATGTCAATTGGGGGTTGTTAGGATTTAATGCTGAGAGCAGCACAACAATTCATATTTTGTTTTGCCAGCAAAGTGCAGAAATGATACTCCACAGAGGTTGTAAACGTGAAGTAACAAGTCAGAAAAGAGATGTACTTCTGGCATTTTCTATAAAAGCAAAACGACACAAAAGCAGACATGCAGCTCATGTGAACTGTGCCTACCAAACAACAGAAGTTCAGGTTTATAATGAACTCAAATTTGAATTTTTTCACAAATATCTTGAAAACATGAGTATTTTTTTTATGAATGACTGAGGCCACATGTGCATTTTAATTTTTTTCTCCTTTTAACAAAGAAATGAGAGTACATTTGGAAATCAAGAGAATGGACTTGTTCATCAAGTTCCCCATAAGTAAATCAAAGGGGTAATAAATCAAACGATGATCACTAAGGTCCCTTCTAGTTTTCAAATGAAGTGACTCCTCATTAAGCACTACAGAAATGTTCAGCTCTTCTAAAATATCTGAATGGAAAAGAGAGCATCAGTGCGAAGAATGGAAGGATGGCTCCTTACCACCACGAAATCAGCATTCACCTAAGAGTTCAATATTTAAGAAGAATTAAAGTCACAAATAAATACGACTGTGGGAAATTTTGAAATAAAATCTGTACCTATACCATCATACCAGTCAATATGGGACTTTTCTTTGGCTACCATAAGCCTCAGGGACATTCCATGTGATCACAGTTAGAGGAAGTGGGAGGTGGGCTAGGAAGGAAGTTCAGGTCAGGAATCATGTCTGTAGGGCACCCACGTCCAGCCAACTGGGAGAGCCCCGTGCTGCCCTATCTGACTCCCCATGAGCACCTGCCTGCAATGTGAGCTGCAATACTGAATATTTTCAGTTATGAAAACCTCTAATTTCTGGTTATTGTGGTTCAAAGCTTACAAGTCCCCTTTTCACAAATTAAACTCCACAGGACACACAGCCTGACCCTTAGTAGGATCAAAAATCTATCAGTTTTGATTTGAAAATGAAAAATAACCCAATTATGAACACTCAGGTCTAATGCCCTTGGTTAAACCTATATAAATTATGCCAGTTTATGGGGCTTCCCTGGTGGCGCAGTGGTTGAGAGTCTGCCTGCCGATGCAGGGGACACGGGTTCGTGCCCCGGTCCGGGGAGATCCCACATGCCGCGGAGCGGCTGGGTCCGTGAGCCATGGCCGCTGAGCCTGCGCGTCCGGAGCCTGTGCTCCGCAACGGGAGAGGCCACAACAGTGAGAGGCCTGCGTACCGCCAAAAAAAAAAAAAAAAAATTATGCCAGTTTAAACCTACAAAACTTATGCCATTTCCAGCACAGACTACCTGAAATGATACAATGAATCTTGCTTCTTTTACCTTCTGTAGGGTGAATGGCATCCAAGAAGAGTTGCTTGTTTGACCATTTATCCCCACTTCCTAAAAAAACAACAGAAAAGGAAAGTGAAACTCTACCCCTAGTATAGACACATACACTATAAAAATAAGACAATACACAAAACCACTTCAATAAAAAGCATTATCACACAAATGAAGCAGAATTTTACTTCAACTACTTAAGTCTCAAAACTGCATTTGCCAACTAAAATAATTAGGCCATATAGGAAATGCATTAAAAGTAAACAAATTTGCCTTTTTAAAAATATGTTGTTGGATAATTTCTATGACTTTAATCAAGATAACCTGAAGATTGTTTAAAAGGTAAGAATAAAAGCTGACATTTTACCTAAAGAGTGATCTTTCTTCACTGGAAGCAGAGAATAAATATTAACATACAAAACAAAACTAAGAGGCTAACGTGGAGGTGAAAATAAAACCCAAATTAAGTAAAAGGTTACACGCAGGAACACAGAGGCACGTATGTCTACACATGGAAGACAGCTGCATTTAAAGCCTCAATCCAGAAACACGAAAGGCTCCACATCTGGCCATGCAAGTAGGATGCAAACGGGCATCAGGCTCATGGCAGTCATGACACTAACATGCAGGAGACGCTAGAGAAAGCCTGACTTCCAGGACACGTGGCTATATTGAATTAGATGGGATTTATCTTCTGTGTGAAAGAAGAATAGGAGCCTGACCTGTGAGAAGAGACAAATCTTCAGATGAGCCCTGAGGAGGTTCAAGGGCCTATCCAGATCATAACAACGAGACAGATGCTCAGAGTAAAGGGAGGGTAGAGTGCGTATATTTCTAGTGCCCTCTGGAAATAACAGTTATGTGACTGAAGGAGGTGGGAAGAGTCTGACAAAGTATATAAGTAGAAAAAAAGAAGAGAGATAGGTTACGATGTAGGAGTGGAATCCTCCTGGACAAGAATCCTCAAGTGTCAGAGAAAGTATAGCAACTGTGGGACTTTCATACAAATACGAAACTGGTTAAGATTTCAGGAGGCAGGAAAATGTGGTCCTGCTATGAAGGCTGCCAAACATGAAAAAAAAAACAATAGTCAAAGAAAATAAGTGGAGAAGAGCTCAAGAAGACTAAATTAGAAAATGCACCAAATACAAATAAAAAGAAGCAATTTTAGGATTCATATGGAACTCTGAAAATAGAGACAAACATGGGATTTCAGTAGGAATCCAAGTGAAGAAGATCTCTCTTTGCAATTAGCTGCAGAATCTAGAAACAATGAATGTGCCTGCGTCAGGAGCGGATGACATTGAAGCAAGCAAAGGGGAGGTAGAGGCAAAGGCGGTGCAGTGAAGCATCACTCAAAGATGAATTCACAATGGACGTGGCCAAGAAATCTTAATGGAGGATGGAAGGCACCAATACCTTTTTCCGGAACATTAGGCTTCTCCTTTTTGTGCTTATATTTGCTGACAATTTTGTGGAATAAGTTCTTTTTCTGAGACTGGAAAGGACCTACAGACAATATTAATATAAATATATTTAAAATTCACAATGTTTCATAAAAAAATACTGTGTTTCTAAACAATTACACCCTCCCCCAGCTTGTGGAATAAGCAAACTGATTCACAAGAAATGTCATCTTGCATCTTTTCTCATCTAACTTGTGCTTAGTGCCCTTCCCTAGACTTACTAAAAAACCAGTGAGATTTTCCTTAGAAATATATTGGACAGAAGTCTCCACTAGGGCTGGGACTCCCTCAGCAGAAACTTCAGATTTTGTGACTAGAGACAGACCACAACCAGTGACAGCAGAGTAGATGTAGTCTGTAATAAAGAAAAGATTTTACTTTAGATTCCTAAATACCATGAAGGAAAGGATGGCACTGGCATTTCATCTCTAAAAAACTGATTTTCACAAGGACAGCAGTTTGAGGACAACTTCCAGGTTGGCCCGACAGCTTTCTAGCCTATTCTGAGGATATTCTAGGAGGAAAAAAACGATTTAAAAGTAGAAAAATATTTGCCAAAACTTTTTTTTGGAGGGTTGTCGGGGGAGGGAAGTGGGGAGAAATCTCAGACTGTATCTGTTTTTTCACATAAAGAAAAGAGAATTGGGATTTTTCAGTCACCCATCAGAAATGCCAACAACAGCACTGACCTCCAAAAAGCAGGTTGCTTTCTACACTTTGCTGATATTCCTATGTGAAACTGACATTTTCCATAACTTCTGTTTCCTCGTGTGTAAATGGGGATAATAATAGTGCCCAAGTCACAGGGCTGAAGGGAGAATTTAAAAATTAGAAGCTCTGGGCTTCCCTGGTGGCGCAGTGGTTGAGAGTCCGCCTGACAATGCAGGGGACGCGGGTTCGTGCCCTGGTCCAGGAAGATCCCAAATGCCGCGGAGCGGCTGGGCCCGTGAGCCATGGCCGCTGAGCCTGCGCGTCCGGAGCCTGTGCTCCGCAACCGGAGAGGCCACAACATTGAGAGGCCGGCGTACCGCAAAAAAAAAAAAAAAAAAAAAAAAAAAAAAACCCAAAAATAATAAAAAATAAATAAAAATAGAAGCTCTATAAGCTGCTCCTGCTGCATCTACCCACCTGCCAGTGTCTGCATCCACATGACCTGCCTTCCTGCCAGAGGCAAACTATCTGTGCTCCTATCTAAAGTATACAACAAAATGGTTTTTATATTCACACATATTTGCAGCCACCATCAATTTTAGAACATTTTTACCACCTCAAAAATAAATCCCATATTCTTTAGCTATCACCCCTCCCAATATCTGTATTCTCCCTATCCCAGACTGCCCTGGCTAGAACCTCCACTATAATGTTGGATAGAAACGGTGAGAGTGAACATCCTTGTCTTTATTCCCTATCTTAGGGGGAAAGCAACAAATCTTTCAACATTAGGCATAATGCTAGTTGCGAGGTTTCTTTTTTTTCTTTTTGGTGTCTTTTATCAGGTTTATTAATAAGTTCCCTTTTATTTCTGAGTTTGTTGGGTGTGAATCATGAAAAGGTGTTGAATATTGTCAAATGCTTTTTCTACATTTTCTACATCTATTGAGATAATCCTGTGGATTTTTCTTTGTTGTTGTTTTACTGATATGGTAAATTACATCAACTGATTTTTGGATGTTAAACCAACCCTGCATTCCTGGGGTAAAATACCAATTGGTCACGGTATATAATTCTTATATCAATTCAGTTTGTTGGTATTTTGTTAAGGATTTCTGTGTCCATTTCTGTTAGAGATGTGGTCTGCAATTTTTCTTTTTTGGGATGTGTTTGTCTAGTTTTGACATTAGTATAATACTGGCCTCATAGAATGAGTTGGGAAGTGTTCCCTCCTCTTCCAATATTATGGACAAGCTTATGAAAAACTGGTATTAATTCTTTAAGTGTTTGGAAGAATTCAGTGGTGAAGCCATCTGGGTCTGGTACTTTTTCGATTACTAAATTCAATCTTTACACTAGCTATAGGTCTATTCAGATTGTCTACTTCTTCTTAAGTCAGTTTTGGTAGTTTGTGTCTTTCTAGTAATTGTCTGTTTCATGTAGGTTATCTAATTTACTGGCATATAACTGTTCATAGTATTCCTTTATAATCCTTTCCAGTTTTGTAAGGTCGGTAGTAATGGCCCCTATTTCATTTCTGATTCTAATGATTTGAGTCTTCTTTTTTCCTTGGTCAGTCTAGCTAAATATTTATCAAATTTGTTGTTCTTTCAAATAATTAGCTTTTGGTTTTAATGATTTTCTCTATTGTTTTCCTATTCTTTAATTAATTTTATTTCATTAATCTCCTCTCTAATTATTTCTTTTCTTCTACTTCCTTTAGGTTTAGTTTGTTCTTCTAACAGTGTCTCAAGACAGGTTATGTTATTGATTTGAGATCTTTCTTCTTCCTTAATATATGCATTTATACCTATAAATTCCCCTCTAAGCAATGCTTTGGCTGTATCCTACAAATTTTAGTATGCTATGTTTTCATTTTATTCATCTTAAAGTATTTTCATATTTCCCTATTGATTTCTTCTTTGACTTA
This sequence comes from Kogia breviceps, assembly GCF_026419965.1. Lineage (NCBI taxonomy): Eukaryota > Metazoa > Chordata > Mammalia > Artiodactyla > Physeteridae > Kogia > Kogia breviceps. The sequence continues at coordinate 95,889,033 of NC_081314.1, forward strand.
CTGGTTATTTAGAGTGTGTTGTTTAATTTCCACATATTTTTGAGTTTTCTAAATTTTTTCCTGCTGTTCATTTTTTTTTTTTTTTTTTTTTTTTTTTTTTTGCGGTATGCGGGCCTCTCACTGCTGTGGCCTCTCCCATTGCAGAGCACAGGCTCCGGACGCGCAGGCCTAGCGGCCATGGCTCACGGGCTTAGTTGCTCCGCGGCATGTGGGATCTTCCCGGACCAGGGCACGAACCCGTGACCCCTGCATCGGCAGGCGGATTCTCAACCACTGCGCCACCAGGGAAGCCCCCTGCTGTTCATTTTTAATTTCATTCCATTGTGGTCAGAAAACATAATTTGAATTATTTCAATCCTTTTAAATCTACTGTTTTGTTAAATATCCCAGCATACTGTGTATTCTGGAGACTGTTCCATGTCCACCTGAGAAAAATTTATATGATGCTATTGTTGGGTGGAGCATTCTATATATATCTGTTAGGTCTAGCTGTTGTATAGTGTTCAAGTCTTCTCCTTCTTTGTTGATATCTGGCCTTCTATCAAAACTATCAAAACTTCTATCAAAACTATTCTTTTTTCCATATCATTGCTCACCTTCTGATACATTATATACTTTTCTTATTGTTTAGGCTTGTTTATTTCTGGTAGTCCCACTAAAATGTAACCTCCTTGGCAGCAGGGTTCTTTGTGTTCATTCACAGATATATTCTACATGCCTAGAGTGGTGCTTAACACATGACTGGTTCTCAACAATACTGTTGCATGCACAAATAAATAAAGCTCTTAAAACACTGATGGCATCAATAAAGAGCTCAAGAAATGACAGTTTTTGCTGTTATTACTGATAACATAAAGGTGTACAAGTGTTTTTTGATGACTACACCAAGTCATCCTTCTAAATAATCAATAGCAAATACTTCTGAATTGGGTGGTGGTGATCTGAAATGGAAACAGAACACTTCTTATTTGTTCTTTTTTGGGGGTGGGGGGCAGTGAGCAAAAAGGGAAAGAAAATAAATTTAACAAATACAAAGAAAATATATCATGTATACAATCTACACTAATATTATAGGTATTCTCTATAGTCCATTTGCAATTATTCATATGTATTTTATACAATCCAGGAAACTGCAGGCCAGTGCACATGAATGACAGATACATGGGTAATCACAGAAAACAGAAGAAGAAGAAAGCAGAAAAACAATTCTGAGACTTCTGAGGACCATAAGGATCACCCATAGGAAAATAATTTAGTAATAATAAGCTATTGCCTCACAGGGAGAATGATTTGTGTGTTCATCACTGTGTATGAGGACAATGGGATAAGGAAGTGGTTCACAGAAGCAAACTGATTTGATGTATGGAATGGGTTAAGAAAGAAGAATAGAATACATATTTTCAGACCAAACCATACTCAGACAAATCTAAAAAGTATAATTTAAGGACAAAACTAAATATAGAGCTTGCCAATTTTAACATAAAAAAAGAACATCCAGGGTGGTTTAGTACATAGAAGAGCTCCTGTAAACTTGTATTTTTAAACCTCCTTTGCTCCCAAACTATAACTAGAAAACAAATCTAAGCAAATGACAAGTTCAGTTAAAAAAGAAAGTGACAAACTTGAAGGAGTAATAGATAAGATATGATGGTATTCACTGAAAAGCAGAAATTTTAGAGTCAAGAAGTGAACAGTTTGATTCCTGCCCACCAGTATGGTACATATATTTGATATTTAGTTCAAGGAAAATAAAGTCAAAGTTTGTAATAAATAGCACATATTACAACTATTTTTTCCATAGTTTATTCTATTAATATAGAAATGTCCATGGAGGGAAAAGAAGGTAGGAAGTCAGAAGCAGAGAAAAGAGTTTTAGAAGGAATCATTCAGAAAGCAAAGAACTGGCAGCTGTCATTCACTAAAACACTGTCTCACGTTTCCATGCCATCTCATCTCCTCATCTTCCTACCAAATTTCGTGAAAGATTGTTTGTATCAGCTTCCACTTCCTTATGATAAAATCTCCTGTTGCTGGCATATAAACTAGCTTAGGACTCCACTCACATTTTTGGGCTGGATGACCTGTGTTTTGAAGGTATCAATCTCTTTGGCACCCCAACTTCACAGCTGGGTAGAAAATAGCAAAGACAAACCACAATCTGAGAGGGTAAGAGGAGTGCCATAGAGACATTAACAATAACTTTTCCAAAACATTAATGTTGTTCATGGTTTGCTGAAAAATGGACACGTTTTGGCTGAGAAGTGTAGTGACATAGGAGCCATTTCAGTATTAGCATGGTATGAAAACTTTTCAAGGTCAGCAAGTAAGGTGAATTAAGTGAACCTTGCTCTGGAGAACTATTATAGGAAATAAGCGTTCGGCATAACTAGAATGGTGGTGGCTTAATGCCCAGTTTCTATAGTTTCATGTTTTTAAGCTATAAAAAGGGAAGACGGTTTATTCTAAGACTAGGCTGTCATTTCTGTAATGAACACATAAGTGATGAATGACCAGTGAAACAACAAATTCCTTTGCAATAATTTATAGCAGAGCTTCCCTGGTAGCCTAGTGGTTAAGAATCTGCCTGCCAATGCAGAGGACACGAGTTTGAGCTCTGGTCGGGGAAGATTCCACATGCCGGGGAGCAACAAAGCCCGTGCGCCACAACTACTGAGCCTGTGCTCTAGAGCCCGGGCTCCGCAGCAAAAGAAGCCACCACAATGAGAAGCCCATGCACCGTAACGAAGAGTAGCCCCTGTTCACTGCAACTAGAGAAAGCCCACATGCAGCAACAAAGACCCAATGCAGTCAGAAATAAATAAATAAAATAAATAAATATATTAAAAAAATAATTTATACCAAAGTGCTCCCAGCTGCTGGGCATATGAATCTGTGGATTGGAGTAAGTTTAAGTAAACCAGCCACAATCAAGTTAGGATTCACTGAGGGGCAAGGGTCACCTTAGTGCGCTAGATATACATGCCTTGTTTAAAAAAAAAACTAGGATTATACTAGGTATACCTTTTATACATGCAAATGTGCTGTCACCATGTTCAAGAAAATGTCTGGTGGCAGTGAAGACTCTCAAACAGTTACAGGGCGAAAAACAGAGTTCTGCCCAACCTGGAAGCTATCACTTCCTGATAGGAAAGGATGGCCTGGCTTTCATCACGTTTCAGCTCTTCAGCACAGAAAGTATCCTCAGGTTGGCTCAATCCCAAATTGGGGTTTCTGTCCTCAATCTTTGATTTTGTAAACCTGCTTCTTTTATTTCACTGTGATTTTTAAGAATCTCAAATCCTTAACCATTTGAAATTTCAATCTTGCAGTGTATGTGTGAATTGGAAAAAAAATGAGAAAGACCAACAGTATGTTTGTTAATGGGCTAAAAAACAGTGTGAAAAGATAAAGAGATGAGGGAGGAGAAATTAAGTCAAGGGTCAAGCTCAGGCATAATTTAAACACTCTAAATTGAACTCAATTAACTTTTTCTCCATGACCCTACTTTACTTGAAAATTACTATTTTACAGAGCACTCCGACTTCTGAAACTTTTATAAAAAGTGCTTCATACATTAAGAGTAAATAAACACTTAAAATAATGTGTCAAAACAAACCTCTCAAGAAGTTACAATTAAATTTAGATTTATAATTCAAAGCTTTCATTTGAATATATATGTGGGAGAGAAAGCAGAAAACACTATAGGAATGGGCTGCTTCAGCTGACCTGCATTGTGAGTTAGATGGATCATAATTTCCTGGATAATTTGTTCTTTGAAGCAAAGGGAAATTCTATTTCTAAATCATCTATATACTAAGCCTACTATAATGTAGGCTGAGCCTCGTTGGAGGAAGGTGACAATTATTTTCATCCCTTTTTATTGTAAAGTTTCTGACAAGACCTATTACATAGACATAAGGGACAGGGCAGATAGTGGAGGGAAAGATGGAAAAGGGGAAGACTACTTAGAAATACAGATATAAATATGAAGACCCCTGGAAAAACAGAATTGTAAGCCCAAGCAGGTGCTATGATTTTGAGATATGTAACTATATAAATGCATACATAATCATTTTCCTCTAGAAATTACATTTCATAAACATTCTATACATATAACCTGGAGGAGCTAAAAAAGTACCTAGTGTAAGGCAGGGAAAAATGTAATAAGTGTTGAATAACAAATATAGGAGAAAATAAAATACAGACAAATGGCAAACTGTTGGAGAAAAAATGTGGTTTCCTATGAACACTCGCTCCTTTACTAAAGAACTAATGATCTCACTCACAATGTTTGCTTTGAACGATTCATTATGTAAAGATGCAAAGGGTCTAGACTCTAAGAAAACAATCTCCTCTATCCTCTAAAGATCAGGCAATTACAGCACAGCTGGTATGATAATTTCATTAATAACTTGTAGGATAGTACACTGGCGCTGCTAATGCCAAATTACAATCAGCCACAAATACTATTTCTTTAGTTTGCTAAATAGAGAATATATTATTTAATTTCTGCTTTATTTTAATCGCATTTTGCTCCACAAGTCGGAATGCAGAGCAAAACCTAAAGCCTTGACAGACCTCCTACCTATGTAATTACTGATATACTGTATAAGAACCAGGGACTCTGTGGCTTGAGAGGCATAATGGAAGAGTTAAGGTGATATTGTGTAAAGTATAATCCAAAACTCCAAAAAGCTATTTCATAGCAAAAGAAATACTGTTAATCTCAGCTGGGAGAGGAAAAACATAGACAATCAAGACCCAAGAGAAGGTCTCATGAAAATACATCCTAACTTCAGGGTTTTATAGCTTTATAAAGATAAATCTATTGTTACTGTCCCTGAAAGATAATTCGGCCAACTTCAGAGCTCTAAAATGAATGTCTCCAACTGCAAGGAGTGGAGGAAGAGAATATATCCTGCATAGCAATCAGTTAAGTTCCATTTTATTAGATTGTCAGGTATTTATCAGCAACTTTAAATCCAAGAATTATGGTGCTGACGATACCTGGCATCTTTGGGCTCATGGACTACTTTACCTATTCCTAAATATCTCTGGGGCACAAGGACTGTCATTTCATTTGGCAGTCTATTACAGTGCTCAGCTAGCTACCTACCTGTCAACAAGCTGCTTTATTTCTTTCCTACCTATCTTGGGAGATCTCAGAACAACCCTATTTTATTTTCCCTGATGAGCAAACTTGGTGATGCAACGTTTCTTTTTTAGTTCTTTATTCATTAGACTTGTTTTTATTAACCACAGCAGAAAACCAAGCTAATTCTAAAATCACTTTTACATTCTTCCCTGCCTTTAATCATGAAGGGAGAATTTTTTTCAACCTTTCAGATTCATCCTGAGATACAGGTATCCTCAGCTGTTTCAGTGTACAACGGGGGTTTTAGGTCTTGAGGGAAAAAGGTTTAGGTTTCTTCAGACATAATTTTTCCCTAGATATATACCTTATAGACTTCCCCAAATCCATGAAATTATATATCCTCATTAACATTTATCTTTGATCATTATCCATGACTGCTAGATTTTGGCAAGATTTATGTAAAGATATATGTCATCATCTATCCATCTATCCAACTAAAATACACACACACAAAAGAATTAATCTGATTTGCCATAAAGCAAGCAACAGGTAGCCTCTTTTACAGGGTAATTATGAGAAATCTACCAAATCCTGCTCAGAATTCGATCCTGGAAACAACAAAACCTTGGCCACACTAGTTCTTCATCTCTCCATTCACTACCCTTATAGGAGAGCTACCAAATGAAGTCTTTCACATCTGTATGGAAAACTAGAGGTATACCTGCCTATCAACCTTTAGACCTAAAGTAAAATCAGAAGACGAGTTTCTCACTGGGAGCAATATTGTCATTTAGGGTAGGACAATTCTTCATTGTACTTGAATGTACTGAGTGGGTTTGGATATTTAGAACCCTAGCCCCTGCCCCACAAATGTAACGGTGGTCCCAGGTGTTGAGACCACTGAAAAGGCATCCCCCCCACTCTTTAAAACCCCTCTAGGAACTACAGTGCTGCCCCTAATGAGTGCTGAGACCCACCCAAGTCACACTGATAATTTTAAAAGCTTCCTTGATATACACAGAGGAGAATCTGGTATTCTTGAAAACACAGCATTTTTCTAAATTTAACGAAACCAATAAAAATTATATTGTCGGAGTATTATAGGGAGTTTTATTTTCATTTGATTCACACTGTTAGTAAAGAATAGAGTCTCCCTATTAGGTGAATGGAAGGATTTCACCGCCCCAGAGTCCAGCCTGTTGCAGACAGACAGGGAACAGGAGAATTAGGCTCAGCCAGCAGTTTCTGCTCAAGAGAAGCTCAACATTCCCAATCTGAATTCTGGAGAGCAGGAGGTCGAAGACCATGTATAACACTTTCAAAAGAGCTACACACTTATGGGCAAATGTATAGGCTGAGATGCCAAAGGACAAAGGCTGAAGAGACTTAGGAAGGAAAGAAGAGAGAGAGAAGGCAGGAACCAAGATAATTTTGGAAAGCAACCTGAAATTCCAACTCACTGCTTCAACTGTAAACACAATTACATTATCTAAAGGGAGCTGCAGACGCTGAGGAGAGGCTTCAGTTAGATTCTGACCACACTGCAGGAAAGTACAGCACACATCTAACCTTTGCTGGTTTTAGTCGGTTCTGAGGACATATTTCCAGTCTTCTTCTTTTTTCTTGGGACAGGTACACATTTCCGGTCAAATGTAACAGGACTATACTGAGGGAGGCTGTTGAATTTCTTTTCAAATTCTTCATCCAGCTTTGCTGAGCTAATAAAAGAGGGGAGGGGATAGAATCAATCAGCACATGATGTAAATATTTAAACAGAAAATGATCTCAGATATATTTTAAGATATTCCATTTGAAAATGGGGTCCCTAAAAATTAGGGCATTATTAACAAATTCTGTGCAAGGACAAAATACATCTTTTCAGAAATGCTTGAGACTTACCAACACAATTTTCTTCATAAACTCACACAACAGGTTATTACCTTAGAAAAGTAGAAACATTATATAAAAATAGCAGAATATTTTTATTTTGTTCTTCCGGTACGCGGGCCTCTCACTGTTGTGGCCTCTCCCGTTGCGGAGCACAGGCTCCAGACGCACAGGCTCAGCGGCCACGGCTCATGGGCCCAGCCGCTCCGCGGCACGTGGGATCCTCCCAGGCCGGGGCACGAACCCGCCTCCCCTGCATCGGCAGGAGGACTCTCAACCACTGCGCCACCAGGGAAGCCCCAGAATATTTTTAAAGTGGAGAATTTGCTGTTCTTTCCATTGGCATGGGAATTTTTCATTAAGTTCAATACAAAACATATTCCATCCAGACAAGTTTCTCATTCTAAAGGTTCTCGTGTGTGTGTGTGTGCGTGTGTATGCAAGCTTACTGATAGTATGGTATATTGGTAATTTTGTAAGCTTAATTTAAAAAAATATTGACTAGTATGTGATTAAAATATATACTCACAAAGAAAATGCAAACAAATATTCTGAATATTAGAAAAAAATTTTGGGCAGTTGACCAGGATGAGGACAAGACACTCAATGAGAAAAGTAAAGCCAGTTTTCAAAGAACACAACTGGCAGAGAGGCAACATTGCTTTAATGCAAACCACAAATGACTTCATAAATGCCACCAGCAAGCCACCAGCAAAGTTGGGAAATCCTTGGGTTGCTTTTGACTGTCTCTAAGTCCCCCTCACAGCAATGGCAGTATGCCTGCTGGATCCTAGGCTAGCTGCTGGCTTTCATTTATAGTGAGACTTATTAGCTAAGATGCAACCCAAACAGATGGGAGAAGCTGCAGGAGAACTGCTGTGCTTGGTAGATGGAAAATGGAAAGCATACTGAGAAGAGAGCAGCTTTGAGTACCAACTTACAAGAAGTTAACGTGTTAGGCTGCTACCTGAGGGATGTCCTTGAGGTGTGTCCACTTAAGACTGTTCTCAGTTTTGGAGAAATGTACAGGAATTGGGAGCAGAGATAAGACACTCAGATGACCATCAGAATGGCTAACTGAAAAAGGCCACTACTAAGTTCTAACAAAGCAGTAAAGGGTGGTGGGTGGGAGTGATGTTCCTCCCTTAATAAAACTGTCTTTTCTCATTTCAGTTAATAAACATTTATACTAATGGAAAATCAGATACTACCTGATACTAACCAGATGCTGTCAGAAAGCTATCTATACGTCATATGTTTTTCAGATACTCTGGAGAACCAAAAGAAAAATACAAAATGCAAGGTCCCTTCTTTTTTCAACTAGAATAATTACCTATGTTTTTCGTGGAGAAGTCTATAAAAGTAGAACTGCCAATACTGAGTGAATTTTTCTTGGCTATAGTTAACTAAACAGGTAGCACATTTTCTGCGATAAAAAGGTTTAAAATGCTCATTTAGAAATCTCAGAGAAGACTGACAGGATCTGGCATTTTTCACTGCTCATGAACTATGTTGGCATATTCCAAACAAAGCAAACCCAGATAGTCTGATTCTGATGGGCCAATATTTAAAGAAGGGAGAGAAGGAAAGATCAGAGTTTTATCACTGATTTAGCCTGTAGAAAACCACACTCCCAGTTAAATACATGTGGCTTCCTTAGAAATGATTAAAACAAACAAAAACTCCCTACACCCCAATCTCTTTTCAGGAACAGATTTTCAAAAGATTGTTTCACTTTTCGTGTTCCTCAAAGAAGACTGGTAAAAATATCTCTCTCATAGCTTCAGCAGTTTCGAATGGAAGCACCAGAGAACTTTCTGTTGGGGAGCCTTCATGCCTACTTAATTCCCCTGGCCTTCATACTGTTTGCAACAAGACCTGCTTCTTTCTCAGTTTGTAGACCCACAGGGCACTGGAAGTTGCAGGAGATATAGAGCACTGGTCCTGATGCTCGATTGTCACTTTTTAAGAAGATCATGCAAATACTTTTGTATTTGACAATGACCAATGTGAGGATTTTCATGTCATTCTTTAAGCATAATGTCAGCAAAACTAATTTGAACTACTTTGGACTTTTAAAAACATTAGAAACAAAATATATAACATTATAAATATATCATCTCGATAGAAATAATAATGAGGAATCATCATCACAAGACATATTTTCCACTCTCCCACTGTATGATGAGGGCCTTGAGATTAACCAGACCTTAAAGCACTGTAACGTCCAGTTGAAAAAGTATACTATCCCACAAAGAGAAATGCAAATATTTATGGATAAACCAAATATAATACTCCCAAATGCATAAAATTTGCATGCCTCTAATATACTTATGAAAAAATATGGAAAATATATTAAAATGTACTTATTTCTAGTCAATGTATTCTTTTCAAATTGGACTAATGAGAAATCTCAAAGGATTTTTAAATCAGTACAACTGAATATACAGATGATTTCTTCACCAATAGAAAGTACTGAATCTCCTAACTAACAAAATGCTTTCTGTTAAGATTGGTATTAGAAGTCCGCTTTATATAATAAAAAATGAAATAATTCTTAATGATTTTATCTTGATGTATGCACCTTCCTGATACTGCATTTTAATACATAATTAATTGCTGAATATTCTCTGTATCAAGAGAATACTTAATCTAATATTTTAATCTCAGAGCATTAGAACATGGTTTACACAAAACAAAGTCAGAGGTAGAAACATAATTTTATCTACATTTTCAGCTGTCATTATTTTATAAACATGTACATAACCTTCAGAAATATTAAATGAAGTACATACAGTATGTAAAATTAGCAAAGTATAAACATACTTATATAATATCCATCATAAACTTCAGATGAGAAATGCATCCTGGAGATGCACTGTAAACGTAAAAACATATACAATGTAACGAACGCCACTAATACAAGGTGGACCTCCATTCAAACTCAGGCCTAAGTCTAAAATCTACACATTTTGTACTATACTTGAAACATGATGACACTATCACTCACACAACCATGCTAACGGCAGGAATCATGCGATACACCTGATTTGTATTTCTCCATGTGCTTACTAAGATGGCAGGAAGTGCTGACTGGATACTCAAAGAACAAGCAGTTAGTGATCTGTTTACCTTGAAAATACCACCACATGTGGGGTCTATGCTGTGTGTCTGACTGTGCTCACAGACACCTACCCAAGGAGAGAGTCTTCCTTTGGCTTTGTCTTCTTGAACTTCTTGCTTCCACTGGCCCCACTCTGGTTAAATGTCCAGCTTTCTTCATTCCAACACCCTTCGTGATCAGAGGAGTTTCCTTTTCCTGAGCTTCGTTTCCCTAAGGAAATTCAAAAGAAAGAGTGTGCTTGGTATATTGGGATGGAAGGGAAATCATCTTAGTTGCTTCACAAGTGACCTCTTGACCCCTTAGGTATCATTTGCATGATGCCATTTGTAACTATTTCAGATTCCTCAGAGTGATTCCTGATGGACCACCTTTAATAGCAGAACATGCAAAAAAGTAACTTACAGACTCTGAACAGGTGCTACATGACTCATGAGACAGACTAACTATCAATACTACTAGCTTTTCCATTAGATAATCAGCCTGAGGTGTGGGAGCCCTTTTCTGGTATGCACTATTAATTCTAATTTCCCCAAGACTTACTGGAATGACATCCCTGGAGAACTATGTACTCTCAAGGATCTTCATTCAGGACTTGTTAGACCTATTTTCACACATCTCTACAGTTGGAATTTAGCTGGGCAACAGGTAGTCCCGTAGCCAGATACTATATTTTAAAATAGATGAATTTATATGAAACACTCTATGGAATAAAGGTATATATATTAACTGGTTTCTGGATACTGTTATGTTTTAAAGAGCTCTTCACTTCAACTACAGTTTTGTTTTTTTTTTTTTTTTTTTTTTTTTGCGGTACGCGGGCCTCTCACTGTTGTGGCCTCTCCCGTTGCGGAGCACAGGCCCCGGACGCGCAGGCTCAGCAGCCATTGCTCACGGGCCCAGCCGCTCCACAGCACGTGGGATCTTCCCGGACCGGGGCACGAACCCGCGTCCCCTGCATCGGCAGGCGGACTCTCAACCATTGCGCCACCAGGGAAGCCCCAACTACAGTTTTGATTACCTAGTGGGGAGGGCTAGATAAGTTATTTGCTTCTAGAGTCTATAGGTCAAGATTCTGCCAAACATATCTGCTTGTTTCAGAAAATTATTTCCATCAATTTTCAAAACCAGACTTAAGAGCTCTACACATGCAATACTGATCCTTCAAAACAAAAAGCCAGCCAACACCAGTAAAAAAAAAAAAGGTTGGAGTAACTTTGAACACTTATATTCTGAGAACTATGTACTAAGTGAATAGAAACTCTCCTTAATGGTGCTAAAAACATATAGGTAAAATGACAGATGTACATAATCTATAAACCATAAAGAATTATACAAATGTAAAATGTTATTTTGATACTATACTGTTCTTTATTGTGGTTCTTTTCAATACATCTAAAGGAGAAATTCTGCTAGGTTTCCATGTGCTTTTCAGATTTAGAGAAGTCACTTACCTCTGTCAACATTAGCTCGCAGAGAGGTGAGCATACCCTCAGACACCAGGGTTTTATAAAGAGCACCTTTGCAAGACCTCTCGGATTTCCGGGAGCCACAAGTCTCTATTTTTCTGTGACAGTCACTGTCCTCAGGCTTGGCCTGTCCCGAAAGGCTGGGTGGTAATGCATCCTCTGTAGGGGTCAATGGTTCTGCTTTTATACCCTCTGGCACCTCACCAGAAATGTTCTTGCTGGCAGAAATACTGATAAAATCTTGAGGTCTTGACTCTTTGGTGGTGTCTGAGGATTTCTCCTTTGACATTTTCTTCTCTCTTGATTTCACTTTCTTCTTTGGTGGCTTGGCATCCAAAATGCTTCCCTTGCCACTTGAGGATGTGCGGACCTTCTTGCGAGGGGTTTCTCCAAGCTTCTCGATGCCCCAGTCTCCCTTTGCAACAGCTTCAATGGTGTACATGACACTCTCGATATCAGATTCTGAGGACTGCCTCTTTTTGCAAGTCTTCTTGGGTGTGGATTTATCATTTCCATGTCGATCCATTTTGTTTTTCTTCTTTTTCTTTTTTAGCTTTTCTGGTTTGCTTAATGCTGTGGGATCCTCAATGATCATAATTCCATGAGGATGGCACATGTGATCCTTTCTACTGGGAACATCGCTTATTATTATCTTGCTACTGGCAGAGTAAGAAAAATCAGGGAAGTGACTACATTTTTGATCTTCCTCTAATTCTTCCTTTTTAATTTCTTTGGGAGCTTCCATTTTTATACCCATTATATCATCCATTCGCAGTTCCTCAAAATTTCTTAATTCCTTAGAATCTCTTACATTTTCCTTAGCTGATTTTTCAAATTCTGCTTCTTTCTGTAACCTGGCTTCATCTATTTTCTCCATTTTTATTTCTCTTTCTTCCTTTCCCTTCTCCAATTCTTTAATTCTTCCACCATCTGATTCTTTTGTTTTTATTAGCTTTGATTCTTCCATTTTCACCCCCTCTGATGCCAGGCACATCTAAACAGTTAAACATGAGAGAACAACCAAAATACATTATTCTATACTTGAAATTAGCTTAAACTTTTAAATTATATCCTTTTAAAAAATAATCAAAACAAATTTCAAACTTTACAAGTCCACTTCTGCCAAACTAACTTAAATTATTCAAATTAATAAAAGGCTTTGTAATATATTCATTCAACTCTAGAGAAGCATATACTCAAATTCTCACTTTCCAGTTTCTCATGAAGCTTTCCTCTGAAAACAAGATTTGGTAAAAGAAAGATGGGATCTAGAGTTGAAAGACCTGAGTTTGAATCTCAATTTTGCTATGTGCTAACTCTGCACCTAGAATGAGTCACTTCAGTCCTCATTCCTCTGTTGTCTTTTAAAATAAAAATGATGATAATAGTTGTCTCAGGATCCTGTGAGGTCTAAGTGAGATGATGCACATATGGCAGTACTTAGTAAATCATCCCCAAACTCTATTCAGATATTTACCTTTTCTTTTTTCTTGGGGAAATGAGAGAAATAGCAACAATTTCTATCTACCTGCTTAAAATTAGAAATGATAAGATGATTCATTAAAGAACTACAGAAGGTTTTGTTTAATGAACAAAACATTATAGGTCCACAAATGCCAACAGATAACCTGAAAGATCACAAAAGCTCTGAAAAATAAGTGGGGGGTGGTTGTTTTTTTTTTAAAACCCATTTGATGGCAAACTTGTGATCCAAACTTACCTGGCTGCAAATTCTGACCAGAACTATTATCTGACTTAATGTGACTATTCATGTTTTTGCTATTAAATCTCCATGAATTTGAATATATATTAGGGGAATTCATGGCATACTGTAAGATACACACACTGTTATCATTTTCCCTATAATCTGAAAAATTTTGAGCACCAAAACACATCCGGGAGTAATTCGGTTAAGTTTTTAAATTTCACATATAGGACATTAAAGGAGAAACTCGCCATCTTCCTCTCCAGCAACTATGTACCTTGAAACTGCAATCTAAAAGCTATTTTCTAAAAGAGGAAATTACAGCTCACTGTAAAAGTCATTTTCAATACCTGGCTTTTCATTCACTAACACTCCCTGTAAGGCTCCCCAGTGCTAGGTTCAGTGGGGGACACTAAATGTGCAAAGATCAATAAGGTCTGTCCTATGATTCCTGACAGCTTCCACTCCAGCCCCCCAGCCCCTCAGAGGGATTCATCACGAGTCACTACAAGGCTGATGAAGCCAATGGCAGCACAGGAATTCTTAACCATTACTCATTTTATCTACTCTGCACTGTCAATTTGGAGGAAAAAAGACCATTAGGGCTTGCTGAACCCCCCAAATCAAGTACACGAGTAGGAAACTGATCTGTCTTAAAAGAAAAATCACCATTTTATGGAATGGCAAGTAGTCAGAGATTGTTAACAGCTATAAAATTCATTTTTTAAATGGATAATACATTGAATTAAACATCAGATACTATTTTACCTCATTTTTTCCCTTAGTACTTTCAGTACATCTCAAATCCTTCCGTGAGAATTATGTTATGATTAGTAAGTCTCGGAAGAAGCTGGAGAAGGGGCGGGAGGAGGCAGACAGTGCAAGGGTTTTTTTAAAAAAATGAACATGACAAGAGTACCCAGCCCTTCAGGATCATTCACAGGGAAGATGTGTAATATCATGAATTCACAACAGAGCTGTCTTTTTCAGGAAATCATGTAAGTTAACTTTTAGACCTCAGCAAGTAGTTATGAAGAGTGAGAACTTCCCTTTATTAAACCTAACCAGAAAAATGATCAAAGCAAAATGTTAAATTAATTCTGAAACACTGGGATACATTTCATCTTCCCTGCATGCTTTATTCTCAGGGGAGATTTGCTGTTTTTGTATCAATTTTGGAATAATTTTTATTTTCCTTTCTCAATTATCCTAGTCCTTCATGAATCTAACTGTCCCGTGTGGGGAGAGAGACTATGCTAGAAGAAGGCTAGAAAGGCACCCTCAAGGTAAATGTTATAGTTCTCAACCCCTATCGCTCTGGTGGCCTTTAATAAGTCACTTCAGGGACCTTTGCCACACAGGCACTGATTTTGCCAACAGTTTGCATTTGCACAGGTTCATCTTAGCAAACCCAGTAACACTTTGCAAACTCTATTCTCAGCTTCAGTGTATTTCAAAACAATTCTCCTCATCACCCCTGATAGGATTCTACAGCTAGGAATGAAATGGAACAAATGCAGACATTCACTCTGGGGACATATTCTGGGAAATAGCATAATATTTCTTGGGAAGGTAATTACCCCGAGCACTAGTCATGCTTTACTTCCTTGTTTCAGGCTCTTAAACTTTTTTCATAAACAGAGCATGTTAATTCTAAATTATGAGAAAAACAATTACATGGCTGGAAGTTAAACTATAAAAGTAAAACAAATCACAAATTTCACTAACCAAACCCCCAAACAAACACAAATCAAACTCTCAGAGTTGGGTGTCACTCTAGACTTACCTAATTATCTTATCTAATGTTATCTAATTTAACATTCTTCCTAATGTAGAAATTCATTTTATTATAAAATGCCTGAGAGTTATCCAACGTTTTGCACAAAGACAGTGACCATATTGGAGGGCAATGCTGTTTGAAATTTTTTAAATATTGAGCAAAAATCTATAAATCCTATCAGTACTGGTTGTTCCCTGAAGCCACTTAAATTAATCCACTCCTTCTCTCATGTGACAGACTTCTAAATCCTAGAAGATAGACTTTATGTTCCCATGAGTCTCTTCCCCTGGAATAACTGCTCATTATATGTAAAGGCTTCCCAACCTTGCAAAATTGGGTCCTTCTTATCCAGATGCAGTATGGTTGTCCTGAAGTGAGAATGGACTTTATTGAAATAAGCTGGGTTTCTGTGCAAGCACCATACTTGCTTGCTTAAGGCCACACAGTGAGCTAGGCAGGTAAGCTTATACCTGAACCCATAGGAGGATATAAAGGCTGAGAAATCGTAACAGTACATCCTCCGCTGGGTTGTTGCCAGGCAAAAGTAAACGAATGTGTGCAAATAAAATTCATAAATGACATAAAGCTTATAAGGGCTGGAAGACAATGATATTTCAATTTAGCAGTATCTTAGATTAAGTTCCTAGCCTTCCTGTAATAATCTAGATGAAAAGTGAAACTATTTGTCAGTTGATAAGGACACTAATCTTTTAATGAGAACCAAAGATGAACTTGCTCCACTGTTTTTATTTTTAATTCATTTTTACTGGAGTATAGCTGCTTTACAATGTTGTGTTAATTTCTGTTGTACAGCAAAGTGAATCAGCTATACATACACATATATCCTCTCTTTTTTGGATTCCTTCCCATTTAAGTCACCCCAGAGCATTGGGTAGAGTTCCCTGTGCTGTACAGTAGGTTCTCATTAGTTACCTATTTTATACATAGTAGTGTATATATGTCAATCCCAATCTCCCAATTCATCCCCGCCCCTCCTCCTTGGTATCCATACATTTGTTCTCTACCTCTGTGTCTCTATTTCTGCTTTGCAAATAAGATCATCTATACCATTTTTCTAGATTCCACATATATGCATTAATATATGATATCCTACCTGTTTTTTAAAAACAGGTCAAAACTTCTGGCTTGTATCAGGCTTGTGGTCAATTAAAATCCTGGATTACCCACATACTATGCTGGGAAGCTTGGTCTCTCCCATTCTGTAAAATCTTTATAAAATCTTCATACTTTTTGTAACTAGATGCAAGAGTTTCCATTTTTCCTTACAAAGTATATCTTTTCAAAATTTGAGTTAAATTACCTTCCAGCTTTGTGTTATAGACACATTTGATAAAGTTGCTTTTTATGTCTTTGTCTAAATCTTTGGTAATAAAGTTGAGTAGGTCATGGCCAAGGACAGAGCCTTCTGGCAAACCTCTAGAGCCCTTTCATCAGGTTGATTTGAACATTAATAAGCTCCAGCAATCTAAGAATGTTTAATAATCCAGTCTAAACTCCCCCCATTTTGTTTACAAGGACATCATAAGATTGTCTGTCAGAAGTTTTGCTGAAATCTGGATACAGTATGCCATTAGCATTCTCTTAGCCTATTTTATAAGCATACAAAATAAAAAATGAGGCCGGCTTGTGCACCAGTCAGGGTGTAACTGCGCAAACAGAAACAACTTAAAGCATATCTAGCCAAGGGAATTTAATGCAGGGAATAAATTAATGACACAGGTCATGAAGAACTGGGATACCAAAACAGGAGGTCATGAGGGAACCCAGGGATTAGCAACAGCAGGAAGGCACAGGAGGGACAAATGGGGGAAGGAGTGTGACGAAGCCCAGGGGCTAGGTCCCTGGTGGAGGATGGACCTGTGGTGGGCCAATCTGGAAGGAGCTGGATACACAGACGAGATGATGCCTTGGCTTACTCCCACCCCTCCTCACCCCTTCCCTACACATCCCCGACTCTCTTTTCCTCCCATCCCCTAATCTTCTGCCAGTGTCTCCCACTGGCTGAACCCCGCTAGAAATCAGGGGACACAGGAACCCAGAAAAGGCAGTCTGCAGTCACCCAGGATATAAGCCAGCACACACGGTACAGAGATTCGGGGAAGCACATTAGACAATAACTTTGGGGGGTGGCGGGAGACTTCAGTACTTCCCAGTTTCCATCTTCTTTTCTATGAGTTCAAACATGATTAAAAATAATTTTCAAAAGTTTCTAGGAATTAATAGCCTGCATTTTCACATGACATAAACAGAGCCCAGGAACAGCTATGGAGTTAGTAACTCTTAGAAGATGCCATCACTCTGAGATGTGAACCAATTTTATATTGAGAGGCAATTTCAAAAGTCAGGGATTCTAGAGAGATTGTCTATAACAACAGACTGACTCTGCCACCAATTAAGCTCCTTTTCTCTAAACCGTTCTGTGCCTGTTTCTCAATCTACAGAATGTGGATGTTAACATAGTACTTGCCCTAGGACTACTGTGAGGTTCAATGAATTGCACATGTATAGTACTTAAAATACTATCTAGCACAGAGCAAGCATAATGTATTGTGACAATCATCCCTTTGGGGCTTAATGTCATGTAGGAGAAATGCTGGCTGTTATTAGTAGTAGTAATATTCGTACTGTGTCATTAACAGCACATCATAGCCCTGGTAGACTAACTGCTTTGCTCCAGTTTTTAACTCTAGGGATGAATGATTCTATATCCGCAGGGAAAACCATATACAACAAAATTAGATTCAGAAAGATCTTAAATCAATTATCTTTCAAGAAGCAACTCTTATTAAAGATATAATCAAGCTCAGTTCTACTTCTGGGTACAAGCATTACTTACTCACATCTACTTTTGGGTCCATATATCAACACTTTAGTGGGACCTAGGAAAGCACACACAAACTACATTATGTACATATGCAGGGAGTGCACATAGAGAAGCACACAGTGGACACAAAAGAACATAAATCAGTGTGAACTCAAGTGAATAAAAGTGCACTGTGGGAAGCACAGAATTAATGTCTGTTATTAATTAGCCAACTTGCCCTTAGTAGAGAGAGGGTTGGTTGTTAATCAGGCCTTGAAACAGAACATGCCTTAGTAAATGACAATTTATTCTTCTGTTATTATTTTAAATTGAACAATAACCTTCTTTAAAAGTGAGAATGGAAAATCATCTGCAGGACACCTTCTGGATGGAATTCCCATGGCTGTAGTCAAAGAAGTTAAAATGTTAATGTTTTCAATCAAATGCTGGGCATAAATATTTGATATATAGCGTCTATTCCCTCAGGAACTACTCTATTTTTAATAACTGTAACTTCCGGGGGCAGGGGCACAAAATGTATCCTGTTCACCTTTGTATTCTTCTCCAAGAATATCCTAGTAAAAAAAATGAAAGCATTCAACAGATAATTGTGTTGAACAGTTCATTAATTCCGAGGTAAATGATGAATCTAAAATGGATTCTGATTAATACCAGGAGAGAGTTAACGAGTCTATAAAAAACAACGCTAATTATGACCATGCTGCTGTTTGGCCTAGACCAGTGATCACATTGTCCTTAGTTATGGTTCCCAGGAGCACCAGTGAAAATTAATCACCAATATTTTAACTTTACCTCTGACAACCGAAACCACACTGAAGTTTCTTACTGTTTTGCATAGTCAGTGGCCTGATAGTGATGTGCTAGAAGAAATGTAACTCATTCCCAAAAGAAAAACAAAAATCATTATGTTGAAACCCAGATCCTTTGGATGTACACATGGGACAGACATATAAAAAACTATCCTCTTCCAAATGATTGCAAAGGAAAAAAGAATCAATAAAGACACTGAAGGGATGAGATAAAATGAAGGGATTATTTTTCATGTCCCTGAGTTCAGGGAAGCTGTCATTTTCAGTTCAGGTATGACCACACCTTAGGTTCAGGGTTTGTTACTGGGTAGTGGCCTTAAACACACAATAAACCTGTGCTGCACCAAGGTTTTATCTCCTTAAAGACATTTAAAAATGTATTCCTTTCTACAAATGTTAAGATATTGATTCATTTCTTTAATGTGTCCTGCTTTAAAAGACTGAGTGAAATGGCCAGTGAAAAATAATTAATCGTGCAGTAGATGAGAAGTAATACCACAGAAGACGATGCCCTTAACTGGTACAAAGAAATGGGTAAGTAGTTCCAAAATGTACCATATTATTTCACTATTATATTTTGTCTTTCATTGTCTGTTATAAAGAAGCCAGCTGGATTAAAAACAAGGCAGTATGGAAACAGACCCACTGACACTAATCAAGAAGTTTCCATTTCTAAATTTCTGTTTTTTAGTACAAAACAAATGTTTTGCAGCCAAGGTATGTTTACAATCATTTTGTACTGGCTTATTATCTGCCAAAACAGTGTAGACATAACCCTAGGATGGCATTTCGCGGTGCTTTTCCAAGATGTGCATGTCTCCCATAATTAAATAGAACCAGAACGTTTTTGCCATAAAAATATATTGGCTGATGGTTTCAGAGAATAAAGAATAGCATCACTGCTAAGATAATTCAATTTTCTTTATTATAAAAGATAACTGGTCACAGAACAGTGGTCTAAGTGTCTCTCAGCACTAAAATCTGTGCATATTAAGTAGCTTACTGTTTGGTTTGCTGAAACAATTAGGCCAGGTGAAATGGTGGTTTAAATGGTTATTCACTATTTCTTCAGAAACTATACCATTTCTGAAGACACTAGATGGGGTGGGGATGGCCTTTGCTCCAAAAGGCCATTTACTGAAGTCTCCTCGCAAGGTGTTAAAGGAAGTCATTAGGAGGTGCATTCCTATGTTTCAGTTCCTACAAAAGGAAGTTGGTGCAATTGGAAATAAAATGAAAAGTTTTAGAATAGGAGTTTTCTAAAAATGACTTGCAACTCAGCCCAAAAAGGAAAGAAATACACCGCTTTCAAACAAAAGGCCCCCTCTAATATATCGTTAAGTGTTAGAATTCAATTTTACGATAAGAGTCCAGGTGAAGCTGAGAACTTGGGAACTACATGTTGAGGTTCTAGGCTTCAGGGGGTTACAGTAGGGTGAAAGGAGAATGCACATCAATGATATGAGGACACAACAGAACACTTGAATGGTGTCATACCTCAATCAAATACCACCTATAATTGGTAATGTGGGAGGGTGGGATTTCCTACGTTTTTCAATATAGTATAGAATTTCTGTAATTTTAACATGACTCATCTTTTCTTAAAGTGAGCCATAACTTTCCATAAGATTTAATTTTTATAGATACTAGAATAAATTCATCTTTACCTACCCATTTGACTTTAATTATAAAGGTTTTTTGCAAATTAGAACGCAAGAAAAACTAGGGTGTTGAGGTCTCTGAAAATGTCTTCATCCTTTTTTTAATAAATAGGGTTAATGACAACTTTTCCAATTCCCTTGGACCCACCATATCTACAATCTTGCTTTTTATATATATGAAGAGAGATCCTGTCTAGAGAGATCCAGCATTCTCTTTCTTCAACTTCGCTGTAACAGATTATCAGTTTAACAAATTGAAATAAAGAAGAAGAGTATAACATAGACAAATCCAGCAATCCTGGGGTGACCGTTTTTTACCTTTCTTTCTTCTGTGCTCAGAGGAACATGGGTTTCTGCTTTCCAAACTCAACTGTTTACCCAGCTGGCAATCCCCTTGTGTTGACTCTTTCAATATTGGATTTCTTCAGCTATCCCTTCCCCCTCAGCATCTTTCACCTCTGCTTTTCTACTTGTGGGGCCCCCTCTCGGTTCACAAACATCCAGGTTTCCTGAAGTTGGGCTCCAAGATCAGGGTAAACTTCTGAAAGCCGTTCTTTTCCCACACTGAGGTTCAGAGCTGGAGTTGTCTCCGACTCCCCTTTGCTTTACCTCTCACATTGACTCGATCACCAAATCCACCTGAATCCCCTGCAGCCTCCCATGCCCACTGCCAGCTCCCCAGATGCTGGTTCTTGTCTTCCCACACCCAGACGTCCACAGAGGCTTTCCGCTCTGTTCTACACAGCTGCCAAGTGAGTCTCTCCAAGGGCTGCTCTCACCACTGCACGCCCCTGCTCCAAATTTTCAACCACCGTTCATTATTTTCAAGTGCAAATTTCTCTGCTTTACACTAAACACCCTCCCAATTCTGACTTGCAGCTACACTCTATCTTTACCTTCCATATATCTCCTAGCACAGCCCTCCCCTCTGCCCAGCTGATTTACTTGTCATCTACCTATTTCACGTTTGCCTGCCTTTACCTCTTTGCTCTATCTCCTCCATCTCTCCATTTAATTACGCATAAATCACAGTCTCTACTGTGTTTGGATGGTTGGGTATAAAGGGGTGTGGACAAGTGTATATGGATGTTGGCAATGACTGTTGGACTCAGAGTCGGGGCTCAGAAGGGAAAGGAGAGGACGGTGACATTTGTACAGCAAACACCTCTCTAAGGGGGCAGCCATTTATCAGCTCTGACCAATTGTTCTCATGCAGAAAGGCTGGTCCAGTGTCTCCAGACCCTCTACATTTTCAAGAGAGGTCAGAGTACGCATTTATTTGAAATCTATAATTTAAAAATACTAGCCACTAATTCAAATGTAAAATATAATGCAGGTCAACAAATTGTGGGCCAAAGAAAGCATCTCTTAACAAAATTGGATGTGGCCCAAAGGATGCTAGTTTCAACCTCTGTTCCTCAACAACTCCTTCATCAAGAACCATCTTTCTTCATGCTCTTTCCCCTGTGCTGGGTCCTCAGAGCACCCCAGTTGATATTAATTTCTCCGTTTCCTGGTTTTACACGTTCACTTTGCTATCACTCAAGTTGAACTTCCTCATTTCACTGCATGCTTTCCTGTGAAACCACTTGCACCATTAATTTATTTCTTATCCCTTAACTTTTTATATTTTATCTCTTTGCAACTGGAGAATAAGCTCCTGGAGAACAGGAGGCATACACTGTAATTTCCTACAGTCCTCACCGTATCTTCCAAAGTATATTCACAAACAGGCACTTACTTATTTAAGGGTGTAGGATGTATCTTGGCAGTTTCAAAAGTAGAATCACTTTTAAAAAAGGAAATATCAGCTCCATTTCTTTGACAGCAGTCTTGAACAATCTGTCATTTTATTCAGCCATACACATATGTGTAGGAGTAGGCTATCTTCCACAGAGACTTCTATAACGTGCAAACTCCTATAACAAGTAACTTGCACAGTCTTTTATATTAATCTAAAACAAGGTGACAGAATAGCACAGTGCTGAAGAGCCCAGGCTGTGGAGAGACTGACTGGGTTTCTACGGAAGCTCTAACATTTCCTGTTCACATGACCTCAGGCAAGTCACAAAACCTCTCTGTCCTTTTGTTTCTTACTGCGTAAAAGAGGAATGATAATAGTACTACCTCAAAGGACAGGTGTGAGAATTCAATGACTACATATAAACTACCTAGAAAAGTGTCTAGCACACAGTAGATAATAAATGTAGGTCATTATTATCTTATGTTAGATAATAAAACTTACTTGTAGATAAAAAAATTGGAACTAAAACAAATAGTAATATTTTTAGGCTTATGCTCCAGCCTCTCATGGCACTCCCAACCCCAAAACTGGATCTTGAGGTAAGGTCTTCCTATACCACTGATCTCAGAAGAAGGCTCACAGGTTATCTCAGTGTACATCCATATGCAGGTAGCTTGAACAACCTCGCTGTTAATAGCACAGAGTAGGCCCTCAGAAACTACTGTTTGTTAGAATAAATGAATAAACTGCTCCACTTGTTGTACTAGGCAATATTAGTATCAGGTATCTTTAAGTGTAGAATTTTCTTTACTAAAATGTACAGATAAAGATGTGTCTGTGTGCTCTCCAACTATAGCAATTATAATATACAATGATCTCCAGGAGGATGCTTTGCTATTCTTTATGTGACCTGACCTAATTAATCTCAAAAGGAAAGGAAAAACAATACATTATAGTACCTGTGCCAATTAACTGATTAACTGAACAGTATGACCCTCATGGAGGTTCAAACATAAATGACTGTATTTTTTACAATTCCCGGACCTCAGTAGCACAATGCCAAATCTCCCTTCCTAGCTGGAGTAGATTCCTGAAAAACACCTGGAACAGATTCCAGAATTTTCAGGTCACTTTCAGCCATTCAAAATCCACCCAGGGCTTCCCTGGTGGCGCAGTGGTTGAGAATCTGCCTGCCGATGCAGGGGACACAGGTTCGTGCCCCGGTCTGGGAAGATCCCACATGCCGCGGAGCGGCTGGGCCCATGAGCTATGGCTGCTGAGCCTCTGCGCGTCCGGAGCCTGTGCTCCGCAATGGGAGAGGCCACAACAGTGAGAGGCCTGCATACCACATATACACACACACACACACACACACACACACACACACACACACACACACAAAATCCACCCAATTTAAAATGCCAATCAAATGCCTGAAGCAGACACTTCCACCGGAGCATCTTCTGGCTTGGGGTGCTGGGAAATGGGGAGCGCTCCTTGCAATGCCCAAACTGAGAGCGCAGGCCAATCTAAGTCTCCTTCTATCTGCTGCCAGCCTCCTCCAATTTTCGTTTTGCCTGCTGAAGTGGGTGTAGGGCACAGCAATAAATATATGCCTACAATATTTCTTGCTTCTCTCCAAGAGAAGAGTTTTCTTGCAAGCAACAAACCCTGTCTTTGGGAGGGCTCCTCATTCACTCCTTCTCCCATGTCCACCCACCAGAATGGAGCTGGGAAGGGTGAATGGTTAGTTCTGGGGCTGGTTCCTGGCCCTTCCTTCACAAGACATATAGCCTCTGGTTGAGAGGACAGAGGAAGGAATGGTGCAGGTAAAACCAACTGCGCATGGTTATGTCTTTGTCTGTTCCTGCTAACTCCACATAAGACTGAATGACCTTGACAGAGATGCCAAGGACAGAGACAATATACAAAATATTTAACAGGCAGGGGTGCTAAGCAATCAGAAGGGATGTGGTCTCAGGGCTAGAACAGGGTGCTGCAGGCCCCTTGCTGTGCTGTCCAGTCGCTAGAAGGATAGAGGAGACCTGGGATGCTGGCAGAGTAGCTGCAAAGGTACTCAAGGTGTAGGGTCCCAGTCTTTTTATCAACAATAGGAAGTATTTTGTACCGGGACAGCTGTCCTAGTGCAAACAAGCTGAACATCACTTCTATTTGTGGGAGTTCCTCAGAGTGTCCTCAAGTGAGATATGTGATGGTCCCAGGCCTTGCCCTCTCCCCACGACCATTCGTGGCCTCTTGCTTGATCAAGCTGAACTACTTTCTACTTGTTCACTTGGCCCCTGGAAAAGTCATGCATCTTTGCAATGCCAAGACAGTGTATCAGGCTGTTCTAAGTCTCTCCCTGCTGCTGACTTCCTCCAGTTCTCTTTTGGCCTGGTCAGAGAGGTGAAGGGCACCGCAGTAAATAGACGTCTAAAACATTGCTTGCTTCTCGCCGAAACATGAGAAGACACTTCTTGCAGTACGACCCCTAGTCTTTAACAGGGGTTCTCTCAGAGCTGTCTTCACTCTGCTTGACAGAGGCCAGGGGTGAAGAAGGGAAAGCACTGCCTGCTTTCCTCCACAGGACAAGGAGAAAAGCCACAATATTCCAGATGACTGCCAAGCCCATGATAGCCCCACCCATGGGGTTAGGGTGGGGACGTGAGGGGAAACCCTTGGAGTGGTAGAAGGGATGACAGCTGCATAAGGCTGTCTCTTTATAAATCCCAAGAGAAGAATCTAGCGCAAACTGAAGGTGGCTTGTTGATGGCTTTCCCTTTAGAATGTGTAAATTTAAAGCTGTTCCTTAGGATATCAGACAACGGCATCAATTCTGGGCCACAGGAAAAATCCTCCTCAATTTCCTATCATACTTATTTAAAGAGGTACCCAAAATAATTAAATATTATACTTTGTTCAAGAAAAAATTAACATCAAATACACAAGGAATAAAAAATAACTGAGGAAGCATATTTCTACTGGTGATTATTTAGAGATGCTGATTAATCCATTGTGCACATATTTATGTTTAATTATAAACTGGGAAGGCTTTAGGATGTTATTCTAAAACACACTCTATTAGCATTATGGCATCATATTCATGTGGTGCAAATAATAATGTGAGAAGATTTTCTTGGTAAATTATTTTTTACCCACCCTGTTCCACCAAAAGCATATTATTTTTACTTGGATGTTATAAGAAACTAAGTCTGAGTATAAGCTGATTTGCTATAATTGGAATAGGCTTATTGCAGTCATTTTACCCCTTTAAATTATGATACCAGCATTGAAACATCTGTTAAACCATAGCATCTGTTTTATATTTGGGATGCATCCTTACAAATTTGAAGAGTGTTCTTTTTAATGAGCTCTGATTTAATGGGGAATCCATTTTTTTTGTGACTGTTATGCCAAAGAAAGAAAATGAGAAGACAAGATTCATTGCTCTAGCACCCCGCCCACAGCAAAGCACCTCTAAGGGCCATACATTTCTAATACAAAACTATTTAATAAACAAATATTAACACTGAAAGCTAGTGTGTTTTATAAATCAGTGTTGTTTAATATTTAAAAGACCATATGGATATGTCTGTATATATGCACATACCCCACCCCCCTGGAAACGCAGAAAGGGCCATATTCATCTTAGTTAAGAAAAATAATCACTTCTTTCAAATAAATTATCTTGACAATGTATATAGTCTTAAAGATACTGGACAAATTTATGACCTCAAAGTCTCCCTGTATACCAAGACACGTTTACAACTCTAAAGGCAGACTCATTGCCAGATCTTTATCATTTTAGTTCTATCAGAAACAGTACTTTGCCACTGACTTACCCAGTTCTTTAAAAAACTATTCCCTGTGGCATTCCTAATTTTTCTAGTCATTCGTAGCCCTTTATTTGAGTCTGAATTTCTCTTATACAAGAAGCATGTCAGCTTCATGTCAGACAAAAATGGATTAGTTTGTCCCACTATTTACATACTTTACTGTTTCAGGCCTTTTTATTTTTATATTCCTAATTTGGATCTGGCTGGACTTTAAAAGCTTAATTTAAAGATATTTAGGGGGAATTCCCTGACGGTCCAGTGGTTAGGACTCAGCACTTTCACTGCCGGGGCCCGGGTTCGATCCTTGGTTGAGGAACTAAGATCCCACAAGCCACAAGATGCAGCCAAAAAAATAAAACAAAACTTAAAAAAAAAATAAGGATATTTAAAACTGCTAAATTTTTATGATACAAGCTACCATAAAATTTAGAAAATGACAGGTTGTCCCATTAAGTTCAATAAACTAAAAGAATTTATAAAAGAACCATATCACAAAAAAACTCAGAAGGAACTCATTGGAAGGAAGACAGAAAAAAGAGAGAAAAGGAAGTTTAATATAGAGATTTTGGGTCACTCATTTTGTACCTCCTAATTTGTCTCACCAAAAAAGAAAACTGTTACAACAGTGTCCAGGCGCTAAAGCCATTTCTTGCACACGTCCCCATAGGGCAGATCGGTCCAGCTTGGCAGAGGAAGCCTTGTTGCCACCCGTCCCAGCAATGACCACTCCCGGCATCTTCTCCCGCCCACCATCCCCCACCAAGTGAGGGCTCTGTCCTTCTTAGGCTTTACAAAACATCTTTTCTACTTTGCCAAAGGAGTAGTAGCATTTTACACCCACATCACATCAAATGTACAACTGATAAGATGTTATAAAACCAGACTTTAGAACAAATCCTTTTGAGTTCTTCACTGAAAACAACCCCCAGATTAAAACATCAACCACCTAGTTTAATAGTAGTGCTTTCTAGGGATTTATAGATATCACAAGAGAATCAGAGAAGAGGAAAATGACCTAGGCCTTTCTTCTAGGTTTAGGATGTACTTACTTAACCAACCTGAGAGAGACAAAAACTGACCTTATTTTAAAATACTACCTGTGAAAAAGATTTTGCAATTTCCCTGGGTAACCTTTTTCAATGCTTAATGACTTTTCGTAGCAAAATCCACTTCCTTAAGTCAAAGGTTAACCCTCTCATTGTTGAAAATTAGATACAACACACTTTATGGTCACAGGTGAGATGGTATAGTTTAGGGAACACAGTTACAATTAACTTTTTTGTGACTTCGACCACTGCAGATCTTATCACAACATATTCTTAGAACTTGCCTCTGCCAGTTGAAAGAGTGCAGACTTTCCACAACGTTTTACAGGTTCAGCACCGCCCAACTGTGAAGTGTTCGAAGAAATCTATATTGAAAACAATTCACATAAAGAATATTAATTGTGATATCAGAATTTTCGCTCCTCATTCACACACATTCAGGAGCTTTCCTTAGTTTAATGAGAACATCATTGCTACCAAGTACCAAATAACTTTAAATGTGTTACGCTTGGGATTATAATTTTGAAACCGATGTTAGTAAATAGCCTCAAAAATAATAACAAAAAAACAGGTGTGGCTTGGGTGGTTGTTGGATGACAAGAGTATTAGTATCTTGAGAATTCCAGGCCCTATTTAACTCTACATCCTTAAAACAAGTTATGCATTTCCATTTCCATATAAATACCAACTCAGCAACTTGCCACATAGAAAAGAGATTTAATGTCATTTTATATTTACCAAAAAGTAATTAGTTAATTTTTTGTTGAAATATATTTGGAATCACTGTGAAAAGACAGCCAACAAGCCAGTCAACAAAATTTTTTTTGAGAATCCAATATAAATGTGCTAGGCAATATGACAAGAGCTGGTGAAGCTAAAAGTTTTACATAAAACACTGGCACTGGCTCTGAGAGTATGCTCTAAAGTACACAAAGATTGACAGTCAAGACCACAATAAGCCATACAGTTAAGACCTAAGTTGTAGCACATCAACATACACACAACATTACATTGTGACTGCATCCTCTTCTGCAAATTTGGTTCAACAGCAGCCAGGCACTAATAACAATGAACAGCAGTGTCCTTTCTCGTTTTTATATGAAAACTTAATTTTCAATTTCTAGCTTAACTCCATAAAAAATCGAGGAGGGCATACGTTCTTAAAGATCTTTACAAAGTATTCTTCTCCTAGAGAAGTTCTGTCATCATTTGAGCAGCTAGCTATGGTCTAAGCTTTTAATATTCTTCGTGATTCTGAATTCTTTCTCAGTTTAAGACAGAGGTATTTCTCAGTTCAGTTTAGGAGATAAACCTACCTTGTGTCTATACACTTACAGGTGACCCCAAGACCCCCAGGGAATTCTGTGGAGCTGTCAGCCCCAGAAGAGAATGGGGACTTACTGCTAGAGAAAATTCTCCCTAGAACACCTGCTGATAAGAGCCAAATATTTAATAAGCTCCCTGGGCCACTCAAAAGGGACTAGTTTAAGAAAGTTTTAAGGAATTTCTCTTCCTGGGTACTATCATTTTTAAAAGAGTCCTTTCCTATTTAACCCAATCACTTACTTTTTCTTTAGAAGATCAACTTAGGGGCTGAATCTTTTTGAAGATTTTCCTCTAGCTGAATTTCCTCTGGTATATGCCATTTCTCCTTTTTTAGACAAGGTGAATTCAATTACTAACCTTATCACTAGACTAAGAGAAATAAACACATTTAATATAATCACCGACTCTAGGGACTTGGGGGAAAGAAGTACTGAACATCAATGCCAGTCCTGTGAACCAAGGTTGCATAATAGAAAGGACATGGCTTTTGTGTCAGACAAACACGCCTTCATTACTTCTTGCTGTGTGGACTTAAGCAAATAATTAAGACCTCATCTTCACCTTCAAAATAGAAACAATACCTGCCCCATATTAATTACTTTTGTGAAGATTAGATGTTATGTTAGTGAAGAGTTCGGCACAGTGCTCTGCCCACATTATGCTCTCAATAGACAGTACAATTATTAGTAATAAGGATTTATCATTGTTAACACTAATAAATAAACTCTTTTAGGACACTTCCAAAAATTAGTTACAGACTGAAATTAGAACATAATTAAAAATTGCAATGTCAGAGGAGAATTATTAAATTTAATAATCTATAAAATATTAAATTTGTCACACAATCATACGACATCCTCAAGAGAACAACAAGCCGGTGATGCTCCCCTACACAGCCTGACACTGTTTTCTAGCTCTTCCACTGGCTCCCTCTGCTGTTGCTTTTGCTGCTGTAGTTTTATGTTCCCGATGCTGTGTGTGTGTGTGTGTGTGTGTGTGTGTGTGTGTGTGTGTGTGTGTGTGTGTGTGTGTTCACTACCACGAAGCCTGTCAAATGCCTGCACGGCACACCCAGACGCTCAGCATCGAACTTCTGACCGCTCGGATGTATTACCTGCCAGCTGAGTTAATGCACAGCTGTTCGAGTCGAGGCTTGAGAACGGTTCCTTGCCTTGCAAAAGAAACCATCACCTAATGTTTAGTAAGAACTATTTTCCTCATCACTTATGGGAGGATTTTTACCTATTTGTAGGTACAGGGCAGTATTTTAAATGCTCAAGGTTGCTGGAAGCCTTATTTTCAAAGGATGTTGGGGGAGAGTCAACATATTTTAGCAGTCCAACATTTTTAGAATCACTTAACAATAAAATTTTCATAGAACAACTTAGGGGTAAGATATACTTTCTAAAAATGTCTTTTGGCTTCTTAATTGGGGGCAGGGGGTTGAATATATGTTAATGTCTGCAGCACTGGGCATAGCTGACCTTTCTTTTGAGGGTCTCCTCTGGATTTCCAATACTGCAGAGTCCTTGTTTTCCTCCTACCTCTCAGGCCACTCCTTGCTGTTGATCTTTGTTGGCTCTCCTTTTTATAGAGAGCACTTAAATGTTTTCCCTTAGGGTTTTGTCTTAGGGCCCCCTCTCTTTTTCTTTACACATTTTCTCGTAGTAATCTCATTTACTCTGATGGCTTCTAATATAAGCATAGCTTGTGTAATGCCAATTTGGTATACCATTGTTCATTTCCCTGTTTTTTTTTTTTTTTTCTATTTAAGACATACACATCCTTTCAAGTAAGAACAATGTAGCTAATACATGTTTTTCAATGACAGGTCAGTTAGTGGTGGAAAGTGTGTGTTATGCTACCCTCCTGGGTAGGCGGCAGTAGTGGGCCATACTGCACAGTAGGTTCATGGCTATGCTTTTTATTTTCTTCAAGTTGGATGGTGCTTGCTAATCTGTTAACTCCACTGTAGTCTCTCCTCTGCCTATTATGGAATGTTCTGATAAACAGGGTGGGTGTTAAAAGTATGTGATGTACAGCAAAAGCGCCAAGAAAAATTATCACCCTGGGTGTTAAAACTGTTAATTTTATAGCTGACTGAGGTAGGGGAGCACACCAAGGAAAGAGGTGGTAAAGATCAAAAGCAAATTAGCTGGAAGGCTTTGCAATTATGAGGGGTATCATAAACACTGTAGCCTGGGAGGAAATGACTAACAATTGTTGAGTGAATAAATGAATCAGAGAACAAATGAACAATATGAGATGACTGGTGTTCCTTACCTTAAAAGAAATATTAACACTCCCAATAAACCATGTAAGACTTTCACACTGATGAGCTGCTGTGTGAGTATATGGAGTCTGTGTTGAGTGTAATATTCTGTAACATTGGGCATTCCATCATGAAAATGAATGCTTTAAATGTGCACCTATTGCTTATATCCAATTGTGAAGATTCCTTGGTGAGATTATGGTGGTATTTATATTGGCAAAGTAAAAGCCTTCTAAGGAAAGTTTTAATGTTCAAATCTATTTGTCTAAATTGTCCAGATTAGCTCCCTCTCTTCAAAGTAAATATGCAATTTTTCAACGCAAAGATATACCCTAGGTGTAAGAGTCAGCCACACAGCAGAGAAGTGGACCAGGCAAGGCTTGCCTGTGGACCAGGCAAGGCTTCCAGACTTATTTTATTTATTTTTTTTTTTTTGCGGTACATGGGCCTCTCACTGTTGTGGCGTCTCCCATTGCGGAGCACAGGCTCCGGACGCGCAGGCTCAGTGGCCATGGCTCACGGACCCAGCCGCTCCACGGCAAGTGGGATCTTCCCAGACCGGGGCACGAACCCGTGTCCCCTGCATCGGCAGGCAGATTCTCAACCACTGTGCCACCAGGGAAGCCCTCCAGACTTTTTAAATAATGGAAGACAACAGCTCCCTTCTGGCATTACATTTTGTCATTAGTCTTCAGTAAATGAGATCTAAACAGTGACAGATGTGTCACTCTACCTGTAAACAACAAAAAATGCAGATAGGAAACTCACTTTGACCAACTTAATGGATCAGAGCCTGGAAACAGAGTGATGGCTCTTCAGAAGGGCCAAGTTGAATCTAGATGAATTATGAGCATCAATACAGAATGGGAGACAGGCTGAAATGCGAGGAAAACAGGCTCTGCACTCTATATTTTTCTTTCTAGATCTTGTAAAGCAGATGTATCTTTCTCCCTTTAAACATAAACATTTATAAGGAACCTACAAAGAAAATGTTCTTTTTTCAATTTCATGGTTCCATGCAGGTTACTTCAATGGGTTTTAAAACTATCAGGTTTGGTTAAGAAGGAAAGATATCCTTCTCAGCTTGTGACACGGAGATCCAAGACATAAAAGAAAAAATATTTTCAACTTAAAGAAATGCCCAGGGCTTACTGTTTTTTTAAAAACTGCATTTCTAGGATAATTGTATTACACGATAAATGACCAATAGCTAATGTCTTCCTAGAGTTATGAACACTTGTAAATGAAATTAACGCGAATGGTCTCTAAGAATTCTGCAAGCCTGATCTTAAAGTGATACTACAAAGCTAAACATTTTTAAAGAATAAATTGTTTCCTAAATATACAAACACCTACTTTTCTCTAAGTGCACTTAATAGGACTGAGAATCCCTCTGAAAAGGGATGAGGGCCCTTTGGGATAAAGTGATAAAGTGGCCCATTGGATATATTTCTATTATCTGCCCATTCCTTCCTCACTTAACCCTTTCCCTGTAAGGTCCCAGAGATACCAGAAAGTGCCTTACCGATGCTGATTTAATAACCTGTGGTAAAAATTGCAAACTACAGAGCAGTGATCTCAAACTGCAGTTCCTAATAGGAAACTTGTTGAAAGTGCAAATTCTCAGGCCCCGCTGCAGACTTAATAAGAAACTTTGGGAGTGGGGTTCAGCAATCTGTGTTTGAAGAAGCCTTTGAGGTGACTCTGGTGTACTTTCAAGTTTGAGAATCTCTGCTATAGACTAATTAGAACAAGAATTTCAAGAGTCTTTGTGTTTTCTCAAAGGTGATGGGTGTTTTATGAAATAATTACAAGAGTTTTAGGGATACAATCACAGTAATTATAGGCTATTCTATTTCTACTGCAACAGATATGCTCATAGCAGATTGTAGTAGATAATTTTATTAGCTCATCTACTTAGATATTGTTTAGCTTTGAATAAACCAACACAGTACTGGGCTGACAATAAGGTCAGATCATAACACGAAAGAGATTGAAACTTCTCTTGAGTCAGCTGAGGAAAGTGACTGGAGGTCACAAATATCCTTAGAGAACCATGTACTATACTTTTCTTGTATAATCACGTATAACATTTACAAGTAAACAACTAAGTATGTAATAATTTAATTTGCTTAGGAATTGTAAGGGCTCTTAATTGTCAACCTATGCAAAATATAACTGGGAAAAATAATATATGGAGTTGAGAAGGGGAACTGTATTTGATTCTAGGGCAGAACATTTTGTTTTGGTTTCTCCATCATGCATGTCTTCCTTTGTTAATGATGCCTGAAACAACTCATAATAAGTTTTCAAATTAATTTTTTTAAAGCTTCCTCAAATCTTATAAATGCACAGTCAAAAACCCTCAGAAGATAAGTACCACTGAGGAGAGGAGTAACATCTGGAAATGTCTCCCTGCACAACTCCTCCTAAGTAAGAAGAGGTTCTTCCCCAGAAAAAAACTTTCTTTTTGAGGAGTGAGTGTACTGAGCAGTAAGAACAAATTAATTTAAGAGAGGTATGGGATCTCACTCTCCAGAATCACAGGACAGTGGCTGTTACACTATCAAACTGGTTCCTCAGAGCTCCCCAGGGCATATCTGATGGTGATTTCGCTTAAACAAGAACCACACTCTGAGTGGCAATACCTGTTAGAAATGCATCAGCTGAGGTATGTCATACAAACATTTTAAATTAAATTGAAAACTCTTGGTAAATAGTGCATATGTAAATATCAGATGTGTCAAAGACGAGCCACTACGTTCTGATATTCATGATACAAAAGTGTAGAATTTAATCAAAAAGAATATATGGCAAATAAATTCTGTTTTGAAGGAGCTGTTTCTAAAAGGTTGGATGGGACTGCTCAGGTACCAACATTAAAAGTAAATTTATAGTCATCACGTCAAAATTCTTTTTTACCTTTGAAAAAATTATTAGTATCAAGTAAAAGGATGTCAATGACTAAAGGAAAGCAAGGAAATATTGAACAAAACTATTCCCCAGACAGTGAAAAGCCTGTTTATCATAATGAAAAATTATGATAAAATCTTAATTTATTCAGATTCATCAAGCAAATTGTTCTTCGTTGAATGATACCATTATATGATATTTTTGTTACCAGTTTTACAGAATAGCCCTCAACGAGTAAAGCAAATACTGTGGCAGAGAAGCCTAACGGATAAACAGGCCAGAGGGCTGGATCAAGTCATGGTGGTTGACACAAGTGTCCAAAGAGGAAGCAGCATTTTTTTTTTTTAATGTAAGTGCTAGAAGTAATTTTTTCTCATTTTTGAAGTAAGATGCTGGGTTTTCTCTTGCCAAAAGGATATCATTTTACATTTCATTTATGCAGTACACTTTATGCAAATGAATCAAAGTGATTCAATACATCAATATTAAACAGAACAGTCCTGCTTGTCATTTTCTCTCAACCCTATAAAAATTGCTTAGTTTATTATATGCATTTTTGGTTGAAATTAATAAAAGGGAAAATGGGGAAAGACCTAAAGCAGATGGCATCTTATTTTTACAAAAGGGATATATTTTATTATTTGTCATATAGTGCTCGTTAGAAATGAGCATATGGTTGAGGCCAGGGCTTTTGAGGCAAAATCAAGCATTATCAGATTTGCCTACTCATCATACCAACCAAGAAAATACTCTCTAGTGTGTACTCTCTCTCTCTGGCTGACAATCCGAAGAAATCTAAGATCCTGCATGAGCTGACCTGACCTAAACCCAGGGTTAAACGCTAATAAAAATACTGGCTGAAGCTACATCACACCCAAAGCTAAGCACTGATGATCTAACAGGTCCTATTCACCCCTGCATTCACTGTGAGAGTTATTCATCAACTACAGCATCTAATTTCACTCTTGGAAAAATTTAATAAATTGGAATGCTATGGCCTTCACATTGACAATTTTCCGAAGCTTTTAAAGTAAGTTAAAAACAAGGCAAAATGAAATAAATGAATTACTGGAAAGTGTGTATTCTGAGTGAACTCTTTAATGAATGCTTGTAAAATGGGTATAAATTCTGTAGCTGATCTGTGATTAGAGCAAAGGCAGCAAAAAGCCATAAGTAGCCTCCCATGTGTATTATGTTAGTAATGGCAAGAGGCATGCCTAAAGTTCTCTGTATGTTATAAAATTCCATTCCAATACTTCCTTAGCTCAACAAGTTTTCTGAATCCAATGTGTGTGTGTGTGTGTGTGTGTGTGTGTGTGTGTGTGTGTGTGTGTATTAAAAAGAAGGCCATACCTCTGTAAACTGAAACCATAAGACACTGATGAAAAAAATCAAAGATGACACAAACAGATGGAGAGATATACCATGTTCTTGGATTGGAAGAATCAATATTGTGAAAGTGACTACACTACCCAAAGCCATCTACAGATTCAATGCAATCCCTATCAAATTACCAATGGCATTTTTCACAGAACTAGAATAAAAAATCTCAAAATTTGTATCAAGACACAAAAGACCCCAGATAGCCAAAGCAGTCTTGAGGGGAAAAAAAGGAGCTGGAGGAATCAGACTCCCTGACTTCAGACTATACTACAAAGCTACAGTAATCAAGACAATATGGTACTGGCACAAAAACAGAAATATAGATCAATGGAACAGGATAGAAAGCCCAGAGATAAACCCAAGCACCTATGGTCAACTAAATTATGACTAAGGAGGCAAGGATATACAATGGAGAAAAGATAGTCTCTTCAATAAATGGTGCTGGGAAAACTGGACAGCTACTTGTAAAAGAATGAAATTGGAATACTCCCTAACACCATACACAAAAATAAACTCAAAATGGATTAGAGACCTAAATGTAAGACTGGACACTATAAAATTCTTAGAGGAAACCATAGGAAGAACACTCTTTGACATAAATCACAGCAAGATCTTTTTTGATCCACCTTCTAGAGTAATGGAAAGAAAAACAAAAATAAACAAATGGGACCTAATGAAACTTCAAAGCTTTTGCACAGCAAAGGAAACTATAAACAAGATGAAAAGACAACCCTCAGAATGGGAGAAAATATTTGCAAACGAATCAACGGACAAAGGATTAATCTCCAAAATATATAAACAGCTCATGAAGCTCAATATTAAAAAAACAAACAACCCAATTCAAAAATGGGCAGAAGATCTAAATAGACATTTCTCCATAGAAGACATACATATGGCCAAGAAGCACATGAAAAGCTGCTCAACATCACTAATTATTAGCGAAATGCAAATCAAAACTACAATGAAGTATCACCACACACCAGTTAGAATGGGCATCATCAGAAAATCTACAAACAACATATGCTGGAGAGGGTGTGGAGAAAAGGGAACCCTCTTGCACTGTTGGTGCGAATGTAAATTGATACAGTCACTATGCAGAACAGTATGGAGGTTCCTTAAAAAACTAAAAACAGAATTACCATATGATCCAGCAATCCCACTACTGGGCATATACCCAGAGAAAACCATAATTCAAAAAGACACATGCACCCCAATGTTCATTGCAGCACTATTTACAATAGCCAGGTCATGGAAGCAACCTAAATGCCCATCGACAGACGAACGGATAAAGAAGATGTGGTACATATATACAATGGAATATTACTCAGCCATAACAAGGAACGAAATTGGGTCATTTGTTGAGACGTGGATGGATCTAAAGACTGTCATACAGAGTGAAGTAAGTCAGAAAGAGAAAAACAAATATCGTATATTAACGCATATATGTGGAACCTAGCAAAATGGTACAGATGAACCAGTTTGCGGGGCAGAAATTGAGGCACAGATGTAGAGAACAAATGTATGGACACCAAGGGGGGAAAGTGGCAGTATGAGTGGTGGTGTGATGAACTGGGAGATTGGGATTGACATGTATACACTGATGTGGATAAAATTGATGACTAATAAGAACCTGCTGTATAAAAAAATAAATAAAATAAAATACAAAAAAAAAAAAAAAAAGAAAACAACAACAACAAAACGAAGGCCATACCTCTGCAAACTGAAACAAGGCTGATGCTTGACATTGTTTTGAAGGAACATCAGGGTGGGAGGCACCTGAAGATATCTGAAAGGAAACAAATAATTTTTAAAGCACAGGGACATTTTACCATAACAGACTAATAGATTCTGCCAAATATTTCCACTGTACACACAGATAAAGATTAAGACATGAGTCATCACCCTCAATACCTTTTAGAAAAACAGTATCAATGATAAACGAAGACAAAGGCCATGTTTCTAAAAACACATGTGGAAAGAACAAAAAAAGACTGAGTTTGGCTCATTTGCCATGTCTCTTGAAAGGGTGTCAGATATGTATCAAATAGCAGTTGAGGACACCTGTAGAGATAAATTTCCTTATTTCAGTGAATTTTCTAAAATATTATTAAAAGTTGAAAGCTGCAAGTAAATCTCTCTCCTCAAGCTGTTCTCTGCTTTGAGACAGCTGTGAAACAGGGTTGGAGAAGCAAACCATGTGGGTCAGAGTATCTGGGACTGAATCTTAGTTCTGCTACTCACTAGCTACATGACCTTGGGCAGCTCAGCTAATCTCTCTTGAGATTTATTTTTCCCAACTGTAAATTGATGATGATGATGATAATCCCCATTTTACAGGATTATGGTAAGAAGAAAATAAGCCATAGAATACACTGCCTGGCATGGCACCAAAACTCAATAAATTGTTTATTGAATATGAATAGCATTTCTTTATTTTATAACACCATGCATCTTCCCATCCAACACACACACACACACACACACACACACACACACACACACACACACGCCCCTCAGGTGTCTGACAGTGGACAGAGGATTCTGTCACACCATCCTTGCTTCAGCTAGGAGAACTTTTGTTTCTATTTGGTGATTATGGTAGCCTCATTAAAAGTTTGCTCTGAGGGCCACATGGAAATAGTTTTAGGATGTTTTGAGAGCAAGGTCAGTTATTAATTTTGGTTTCAAAGTGAACAAAGATTCTATACAACTACAAACTAGGGTGAAAATGAGTCACAAGAGCAGAAAGCATGAGCATTGTAAATTCAGCCCATTTCCAGTTCCACAAAAGTCTTTTTCTTCAATTAACTGTGCTCACCGACTCCATCAAAGGGAACTTAGCAATACATGCAGCTTGATCATGACTCCTCAATCCCAGGAATCATTTTTTCATATTAATTAAATTAAGTTGTTTAGAAAAACAATGGAGCCAGTTGGTGATACAATATCAAAGTCAATTTTAGGGATAAGAAAGAATTAGAAGAGAGCCTGATGGAATTATTGACTCTATTCACTGCTGAAGGCATTAGGAAAATTTTAATTCCACCATATCTTTTGCATCAGACAAATAAGCATTTTTAGAACAAATATCAGTAAAAAGAAAAAAGATCTCCCAGATCCTATTTAACAAACTAGATATACACAAATTGTCGTAAATGGCTAAGATCTAACCAAGTACTTTGAAAATATTTCAGGGTAAAGATGTAGAACTCTTCTTGGTCAAACCATGAAACCTATCATTTCAAAAGACCTCCGTGTGCAAGCTGTGACAGACTGCAGATATGAATCCACAAGGATGTTCCTGAAATCCTGGGAATTATAAACTGTAGGTCTTACTTCAGACATGACTTTTCACTCCTACCAACCCTCTATAAAAGTTAAAGAAAATAAATAGTTTGTGTAAGGGGAAATGCCTGACCTACAATATATTTCTTCAAGGATTAAATTAGACAGTGAACAAAACAGAACCAGTGGTATAAACAATCTAGATTTTTGAAAAGCATTTCACAAGTTTTTAAACAAAAGGATGTTTCTCCAAATTAATATTGGGATAAAGGAGATGCTGACATGAATAGGGAGCTCCTGAAGAAATATTAGATTAGGGTCAGGGATCTCTTTGGAATCTTTGGTTTGCTGTAGTAACCAAAAACACGCACATGTGTCAACACACCCAAAATTTCATGTGAAATTTGAGAGATTTCACTACATCTTTCACCAGGGATCACTGGCTAAGTATCTTTGCTTTCAAAGTTGAGACTAACATTATTTAATATGTCTGAAACTACTGTTTAAAAGGGAGTGCAGATTGAATCTGCTATTACATTAAATTCTTGAGGAAACAACATAAAAAACAATTGGAATTCATGGCACATATCACAGAGAGCAGAAAGGAAAGTGATAGATAAGGAGTATTATGTGAGCAAATATATATTAAAACATTCTGGTGATATCAGCAGGACATTTAGGCATATAATAAACAATGTCATAAAAGAAATGACCTAATATGCCAGTGTGAAAAGTAATTCTGCCAATGAAATGTTGAGAACCACCAGGAAAGGACACTAGAGGAGAAAAAATTTTGAAACTAAAAATATGCTCTCCTTTGTACAAAACTGTACCACAAGGGGCAAACATTAGGAAGGATGACAGTGTGAAAGAAGGTCTAGTGAAAGACAATTAGAATGATCAAGGGAAGAACATGTGGTTTAGAGTTTAGAAAAAAGTAATCAATGATGGCTCCATATTGAGTTCTAGGGTAAATGCAGATATTTGGGGAAGCAGTCTTAACCTTTAGACTTGATATCAAGGATAATGTGCTTTCCTACATCATCTCTGAATATGTCAGAGACATACTGAGCCAAACAGGTTTGACACAGACATAAGATTTTGAAAACTGCCAACTGCATGCTAAAGTTTCAATTAAGAGAAGTTTACTTAAAATAAATACAAAGGAATGTACAGCCAATAACCATGAGTCAATTCTGTCTTCTGATTTAATACCTGGAAAATCAATATCTGATAAATGACTAAGTTCTAAAAATAGTTCAATTATATTCTTAACTTCCCTATCCATGAATAAAAATTAGTGATGAGGTTTACATGAAATAATATTTAGTATGAGTTAATAACAAGCTTCTATAAACACATTTATTCCTTAATTAAGAGACTCTAAAGTTCCAGAATTTGGTACTATTTTCCGTTTTATGATTACTTGAGCTAAGAACGCAGGGTTCTTCTTTGCTTTAAGTTACTTTCATCAGCCCAAATTTAAGCTCACTTTACAATTTCATTAAGTATAAATTGTAATATATTACCTCAGCAAACTGAAATAATGGTGACTTCTGACGCAATTCAGAGGATTCTGAAACATCAGGCCTGCACGTGCCAGAGGATATCTGAAACAAAGAAAGGTGGTATAAGGCATCACAAGAATAGCTTCTGGAACACAACAGAAGACAAATGTCACGTAAAACATTCCTATTTGAGGAAGGAATGGTTTTGACTCCCCAAATTTGAGGGATTACTGTGACAAAAAGGTACTTAGAGTCTGCAAAGTCTTACACAAGGTTTTATCAAGTTTTATATATTCATTCAACTTCTAAATAATGCCATAAATTGTAGGAGATAGACAGGACAATGCATTTCAGAAAAATTACTATTAACCAAACAGAAATGTCTACAATGATGCCTATTTGATCTCTTGGCTTTCTGCAACCAAATCCAAAGAATATCTACTTCTTCCATGTTCTGTGTTTCCCCACTATTTCATATAACCTGACTACATGAAAACCCAAATGAGTTTCGATTATAAACCTTTTGGGAAAACAAAACTAAGGTCCAATTTTTGTTTTCCAGGGCTTTCATGTATTTATATACAAGCCCCAATCTTAGAAAAGTCAGTACTATTTTCCTAAGAGAAATTTCCTTTATAATATATTCTTGTATATTATTTACGACACTGGGTAAACATTTAATGCTCTACAATCTTTACCTGTGATTTTCACTATTAACAATAGTTACAGAAACACCACTGATTTTTTAAAAAATTCTTGCTGTTTATCAAGTACTATTCTCAGGATACATAATTCCTCTTTATCTCAATGTTAAAAATTGACCCATTTCTGCACTTGGGTGTGAAATAATAACTTAGGTGGTAGCCTGTAATTCAAAAGTCATAGGAGTCATAGAACGTTAGAGGGGAAGGATTTCAGCATCCCTCTGATCTAACTCTTTTTAAAGATAAAGGAACGTAGGACCAGACAGGTAAATGACATCTCTACTCCCCAACATTCAATAATCCCCTTATTCTTTATTATTAAATAGCACATAGCACTGACCACCACAAGACATAAATATGTGTTTATGGTCCATCTTCTCCCACGGATTTTGTTTAATGCAGAATCCTCAACATTGCCTGGGCACAGTGTAGATACTCAAGTATTCGTTGAATTAACTAAATCAAAATTGACAACATGTCTTCTAAATACCAAAATGGTGTGTCCCCTCTCTCTCCTTTCCTGAATGACAAGGTGAGAGTCTTAGGGAACAAGTTATCTTTCACTTTAGAGGAAAAATAAAACTTAAAAATACTTTTAAATAACATGTTTCTGACAACAAAATAATCCAAGATCACTATTGAAAATATTAAAAAAAAAAAAAAAAAAAAGGAAGAATCATCTCCCAAAGATAAGCACCGGTAATATTCCATGTATATTCTTCTAGTTGTGTGTATAGATAATGTTTTCAACAGAAGTGGAACGATGTACTACAGTTACAAAATATTCGTTTTTAACAATACATTGATTTTCCTGTTACTAAACCTTTTCCAATGTAATTTTAATAGCTGCATGTGGTTAAATTAGATGGTTGAATCTACGGAAAGAGCTGGCAGTCACCCAGGTTATGTTCCTAAAACTAGAGTTTCTCACTGAACTTCTTCAGTAGACATGGAAGATGTGTTTCTCTAACAACGTCATAGGCCACTGGGCAGGAGCAAGCATTTAAAATTTTAATTGTCACCTTTGGATTTGAAAGGGTAATGGCCAACTTCTTCCAGTGATAAGCTCCACAGAAAAGGTGCAGAAGCTTTAATTAATTTGCCACCTGTGGTTTTGGCTGCCAAAGCCTGATTCCCTCCCTGTCACGTGACTATTTGAAAACTAGTGTGCCAAAAAGTCCAGAAGTTTTTATTTGCTTTCTAAAACTTTGAAGCCAAGGAGACACAGAATGTACTAAAAAAGGCCAGCAGGGCTTCCTTGGTGGCGCAGTGGTTGCGAGTCCGCCTGCCGATGCAGGGGACACGGGTTCGTGGCCCGGTCCAGGAAGATCCCACATGCCGCAGAGCGGCTAGGCCTGTGAGCCATGGCCGCTGAGCCTGCGCATCCGGAGCCCGTGCTCCGCAACGGGAGAGGCCACAACAGTGAGAGGTCCGCGAAACGCAACAACAACAACAAAAAAGGCCAGCAAATCCTGAAATTACTAGCCACAAAAAATTCCTTTATTGGAAGGAATACTTGAATGAACTGTATCTTTATAATTTCTAAACAATGAAAAAACATCAATACTGTCCTGATTTATAAAGAAATCCTGTGGGCTTAACCCCTAGATATCTTGGTAAATAATCAAAATTTTGTTTAAAATTGAGCCTAGGGAATTCCCTGGTGGTCCAGTGGTTAAGGATTTGGTGCTTTCACTGCCGTGACCCAGGTTCAATCCC
Source organism: Kogia breviceps (assembly GCF_026419965.1). NCBI lineage: Eukaryota > Metazoa > Chordata > Mammalia > Artiodactyla > Physeteridae > Kogia > Kogia breviceps. Next base: position 95,931,141 of record NC_081314.1, read on the forward strand.
TGGCTGGGGAACTAAGATCCCCCAAATTGCGCAGCCAAAAATTAAAATAAAATAAAACAGAGCCTAGGACTAAATAAAAATTATAAAGTGACTTTTAAGACTTTAATAATGTAGGTTGTACACACTACAGAAAGCTATGGAGGTATTGAGAGTTATCATTTTTGAGATTAGTTAACCTATGGCTCAATTAGAGTTCATATTAACTGTAAGAAGAAAAGTCAACTTTCTTTTAAGTGCCATTATAGATAATATGGCCATGACTATACATCCAGTCGTAAAGGTTTAAAGTTAAATGAGACCCTCTGCAATCATTATGATGGATGGTCTTAAATAAAACTTTCTATTTGTATGGAGAATTCAAATGTAAGTACTTATCAAGACATCTGTGATCCTACACGTTATGTCGATTGTACTGTGCAATCAGAGAAGTCTATGCATGCGTGTTTGTGCTCCCCACGCACCCGATGCACAGTAGATACACAGTGAATACTGGTTGACTGACTTGATTCTCTGTGTTTATGAATATGAGGAATCTCGATGACCTGGCCAGGAATCACACAACAAAGGCTGTCCAATGGTTAAAACAGCAATTACAGTCTCCGAGGCTATGCATTTTACTGTAGTGGATAACATCTCCTTATAAATTCTAGTTTACTCTTACTTTAAAGCACTGTGGATTTAGCCTTTATTTTCAGTGTAGTATAATGGAAACAGCACAAAATTAGGAGCCAGAAGAGTTGGCTTACTACTAAGCTGTGTGGTTACCTGACTTTCTAGGCCACAGAATTAACAGAAGCAGCAAATCAGAAGGGGCCAAGAGTGGGGATAAGAAAAAGGAAGAGGGGCTTCCCTGGTGGCGCAGTGGTTGGGAATCCACCTACCACTGCGGGGGATGCGGGTTCGAGCTCTGGTCTGGGAGGATTCCACATGCCACAGAGCAACTAGGCCCATGAGCCCACATGCCACAACTACTGAAGCCCGCGCGCCTAGAGCCCATGCTCTGAGACTGCAACAAGAGAAGACACCGCTGTGAGAAGCCTGCGCACCACGACGAATAGTAGCTCCCGCTGACCACAACTAGAGAAAGCCCGCGTGCAGCAACAAAGACCCAATGCAGCCAAAAATAAATAAAATAAATAAATTTTTTTTAAAAAAAAAGGAAGAGCGTTGAAAAAGAAACAATGCCACCAGCAAGAAGACACAGAGCGAAAAGACAGAAAAACTGTAAGTACAAATTAAAAAAAAAATTTTATTGAAGCATAGTTGATTTACAACACAAATGTTTTATAAAGCATTGTAGTCTATTTAAAACAAAATAACCAAAATATTGGGTGTAAGACAGGCTTAAGGATGTACTGTACAACATGGGGAATATAGCCAATATTTTGTAAAAATTGTAAATGGAAAGTAACCTTCCAAAATTGTATTAAAATTTTTTAAAATCTTGGTTATTTAGTAAAGTGGATTATTACAAAAGCTAAAAAATATATTTATATTTAAATAATAATAATAACATAGAGCAAGTAGTCCTAAAGTTTTTCCTAAATGTAGTAATTAATATTTATAACTGTGATTCTAAGTTGTCAAGATAAGAATAATTATAAAATATATCCCTTATTAAAAGGCAGAAATGCATGTGATACATGCTAGACATATTTCCATCTAAAATCTCAAAATGTAAAAATGTTTCAATGACATGGAAAATGTACTGAGGTAGAATTCATTCTTGAGTGTTTGATAAATGAGGCATCCAGTGCAAGTGTATATATTTGTACATACATGTAAATGTTTGGCAAAGAAATCTGGCATTACATCCACATGGAAGGAAGAGGTTATTTCCCACAAAGGACTCCTGTTTAATGTTATTAGAGGATCCTAGACCTTGTCACCTCGCAATATCACCTTGCTGTTTGTATTTACAGTATCATAAATTACTTATTAGGCAGAGTATGCTTTTTATGGAGAAACATCATTCTTCAACATCCATTCTTCAGCTAAAGCCAGCTTACTTCCTAAACATAACAAAATATAGAGATCAAAGGTAACTGTTCTGGGGCTTCCCTGGTGGTGCAGTGGTTAAGAATCCACCTGCCAATTCAGGGGACACGGGTTCGAGCCCTGGTCCAGGAAGATCCCACATGCCGTGGAGCAACTAAGCCCGTGTGCCACAACTACTTAGCCTGCGCTCTAGAGCCCACGAGCCACAACTACTGAGCCCACGCGCCACCGCTATTGAAGCCCGCGCGCCTAGAGCCCGTGCTCCGCAACAAGAGAGGCCACCGCAATTAGAAGCCCGCGCACCGCAACGAAGAGCAGCCCCCGCTCGCTGCAACTAGAAAAAGCCCGCGGGCAGCAACGAAGACCCAATGCAGCCAAAAATAAATAAATTAATAAATAAATCTATTTTAAAATATATATATATATATATATATGTTCATCAATTAAGAGGAAAGAAAAAATACCAAATAAGTAGAGATTCAATAAAGGGAGGAAAAAACCCAAGAAGCTCTTTTTAGAAATAGTCTCTGAAATAATCCATAAAGCCACTAGGTGTTGCTATATGCCCAATAAAGAAAACTGCTAAAGGGATTTAAAAAGCAGTTTTGTTAACCACATACGTTTTCAACTTGCCTTAAATCCAATCTTCCCTTTAAATTAGCTATAATTCTCAATAACCAAGGAAGGGGAATGATTAGCATAATTAAGAATTACGACGACGAGGTAATACTTTTTTCCCACAGGCAAAATGCACATCATGATAACGAGAGACATAGAAACATGATCCAGCCCCTTGATATAAAACAAGATCAAGCCACTCAGATGCACTGTTTGGAAAGCTAGGTTTTATTAAGAGCCCATTCCTACTTTGCAAGGCACAAGACCACAGACACAGAGCTGGATTGTGATGGACACATAGTCAACAAACGGGATGAAGTACACTGGTTGTATCTGAACTCCACATCCCTGCTCTTGCTAATTTAAACATTTACTGATTACTCACTCCTTCAACAAACAGTCAATAAACACCCATTACATACCAGCCACAAAGACTGCTGTTCTCTTTCAAGAAGCTTACATCCCACTTGTGTGCATTATATGCTGGGGAATAAAATGAGACTAAGGGGATGTGTCTGGCTGTTAAGTTGCTTGCATTTCAGTGCAGGAGACGGCTACACATTAAGAACGGACTTGCCTCTTGGTGGACTATTACAAGGTCTGTGGGAGGACAGAGAAGCAGCCTTCATTCTTTCTGGGGACAGATGGAAGAAGTAAGGTAAGTTGCATCTGAGATCTCCCTAAAAGGAACGCCAGAATTGTGGAAATGATGTGGTCACAGCAGGAGGAAAAGCATGGAGGAAGTGCCCTGTGTGTGTGAGAAGCAGTGACAGTCCCTGTGTGACTGAAGCCTGAGATGCCCGGGAGTGCAGCGGGAGATGAAGCAGACTGAGAGGGAACTGAATGCTAGGTTAAGAAGTCTGAAAATTAGGCTGGAGGCAATGGGGAGTCAGCCAAGGTTTTCAGTCAGAGGAGCGGCAGGATGAGAGATGTGTAGTTAAATAATTCTGTCAGTGGAGTGCAGGATGACCTTGGCTGGGGAGTGACTGGAGGCAAGAGACCAATTAGAAGGTTAAGGAAATAAACCAGCTGAGATGCAGGGCCCCAATTAAATCAGAGATGGCATTTGCCAGGGCTCAGTAATTGCCTGGAAGGGTGTCGGGGCGGAGGGAGAGGGGTCAGTCAGTTCAGTGCCAGTGTTCCTAAGGTAAGTTAAACCCTTTCACCGAAAGAGCAAGGATGAGAGAAGGAAGACTGTTTAGGCAGAGGTGGAAGGCGGGGTCGTCTTCTTCCCGAGGAGAGGGGTTGGGGGTAGAGGATTCCATTTCAGAGTTCAAGGACAAAGATCCTGTGTGACTCCAAGGCCCAGTGATCTGATTCTCACCCTCACTCAGCCTAGGCGGCCCAGGCTCTCCTACAATTGGCAGCTTTTGCCACGTGTCCTTCTATAACGGAGGACCTGAGTGATCGCTTAATTTGCATTTAATGTGAGATGTTAAATGAAGCTCTGAAATGGACTTGAGCTTTTTAAACACAGGTGAATTCAATGTAAGTATACTGCATACAAGTTAGTCCTTCAAAACCTACTTAAGGACTAAAAAATGAAGCCACTCTCAATTAAACCTAAATGAGGTTAAGGAGCACCTGAGGACTAAAGCTGCACACCTGAGCAGCAGACACTAGGACTGGGCTGCAGTTGAGAGAGAACGGGGTCACCCAGAGGAGCACAACCCAACAGCACCGCGTAGAGCTGTGAGCTCCTCAAAATTAGAATGTATGTCAAGCCATTTGGCTGAGAGGAAGGATAAGTCCCTGGCTTTTCTCAGGGCACCAGGGCTACCAGAGTCAAGTTTCCTATAATTCTAAGCCGTGTGGCAGATCACTAGGATGGAAGTCCAGGACAGACTCCAGGTCACCTCTACACACTGCTAGAGTAGTTGAGACAAACCATAGCACCTTCCTGCCTCAGTTTCCTCATTTGATTAAACGGGCAACAACGCTACTGACGTCTTCACAGGGCACCGTGAGAACAGAATGCGGTTGTGTATACAAACATGCTCTCAACGACAACGTGGCAGCAACAGTACCACCCTTCCTGTTTACCTTCTTGTTCTCTATTCTCCTCTTTCTTTCCCCGCTCACTTGTTGCCCACCTTCCCCACTACCCCTTCCCACCATCTCTGGGAGACCGAGGATCTCATGTGAGTTCACCACTGTCTTGAGCAATGCGGCCTAGGAACTCAACGAGGACAGGTGTTTGTCAATCAGGCTGGGTCGAAGGACTCGATTGTCTGGGCTTTGAGCCCCACTGCTGAGAGGTGGGAGAGGCTGGGCTGGATGGGCAGTTCTGCCAAAGTGGGCAGTGAGCAGTGACATGAAAAGGAGAGGTTTCTACCCGGAATTGAGAAAGCTCAAAGAGCCTATTTAATGTAAAATTTAAGTATAGTATTTCCTCACAAAATATGTTTAAAAGCTATAAAACTGTGAGAAGGGAAATTAACAGCTTCAGTGGGAAGGGGGCAAGAGTTGGGGGTAGGGTTGGAATTCAGTGGATTTAAGCATCCTGGAGTAGTCAAATATAGTAGCCTAAGAGAGGCGCATGTCAAACTAGCTCAAATGTACCAACAGGCGGTAAAATAACTTTCCCCACTTCACTGATATCAGATATTATAAGAAAGGGGAAAACTTTCAAGTTTATCAAAAATCTGTATTTGTTTTAAATTTAAAACAGTGTTTTAAATATAGACATATTCATTAACAAGAATTGGTATTATCACCTTTTCTCTAGCTTAGATTTCACCCATCTCATTACTTAATGGAAAATATACAGGTTTAAATCCTAGTATAATGACTTTCTTGCTCTATGACCTTAGACAGGCTATTTAACCTCTCTAGCCTAGTTTCCTCATTTATGAAATGGGGAATAATAAACCAATCTCTTAAGGCGCATGGAAGGATGAAATGAGATAATCAGTGTAAGTGCTCAGTACAGTGCTTGGTGCCCAGAAAGCACTCATGAAATGGCTGCGTAAGGATGCAGACACCACTGCATAAGTGGCCCGAGTTGAGGTCAGGTGGGTGGGGACTGAATCACAAAGGTCCCTGTAGGCTATATGAAGACTGAAGCTAGTCCCCCTGGGTTCAAATCCTAATTCTGTCACTTCATAGCTACACAATCTTGAACAGATTATCTTCTCAATGTGAATACGCTGCTGGTAAAACATACTATAGCCTGTAGGAGTAATAGCCTGACATAATATAAGCTTTCAAGTTAAGTATGAAATACCAAGAATCAATTATGGTAATAATACTAGGTACCTACAAGAATGCTTTTCAGGAGAGGTGAAAATGCCTTACAGGTTTTATTTAATCTTCATAGATGTCTTGGGAGTTAGAAGCAAGTGGGTATTATTATTTTTTTAACATCTTTATTGGAGTATAATTGCTTTACAATGGTGTGTCAGTTTCTGCTTTATAACAAAGTGAATCAGTTATACATATACATATATCCCCATATCTCTTCCCTCTTGCATCTCCCTCCCTCCCACCCTCCCTATCCCACCCCTCTAGGTGGTCACAGAGCACCGAGCTGATCTCCCTGTGCTGATCTCCCTGTGCTATGCGGCTGCTCCCCACTAGCTATCGGTTTTACATTTGGTAGTGTATATAAAAAGAAACGAAACTGAGTTGTTTGTAGTGAGGTGGATGGACCTAGAGTCTGTCATACAGAGTGAAGTAAGTCAGAAAGAGAAAAACAAGTGGGTATTATTAGTTCCATCTTACAGGATGGAAGGCAAAGAAAAACGTGGCTTGATCGTAACTCTACTGTCATATCTCTTCATTCCAACAAAAGAACTAGGCATTCTAAAATCACAGACCCAGGTCTAATATTACTTCCCGAACATCTGAAACTTTGCCTTCAGTTCATTCATTCAACTAAATAGATATTGATACCGTCAAACCTTTTCATCAGCCAAGATCACTCTGCCTACCTTTTCTTATTTTCTTTTATTCCCCAAACTATCTTTTCTGTTTTAGCCAAGATGACTTTCTGGTGCTCACTTAGGTCCAATACTGAAATGTCGACCTTTCCAATATTATTCCAAGCTGTTCTATATATTATGTGTTGAATAATCTCCCCTTCCATTTCTGAAATGTATCGCTCCCTACCTTTATTTTTAAAATTTAATTTAGCTTTACATTTTTATTAAAATAAGTTAAAAATATAACACTATAGAAATTTTCAGTCCTGGAGATTACTTCTAGAAATTCTTGATCAAATACTTATACTTTATTTATTACATTTTCATCTTCAGATAGTAACTCACTGATATGAATCATAAAGGCTTAACTCAATGTAACTAACTGCCTTCTCTTTAGCTCTTCCCAGAGTTTGATGTGAACATTATTACTTTTATTTCTTCTATTTTTTTCCTTCTTGTTCCTTTAAAGTAAAAAGGAAAAGTGTTCACTTAAAGCTGCTAGACACTGTAGAATGGACTGGCTCTCTACAACCCCCTGGTTAGCATATTTTAAGCATATACCATATTTTCTTGATTAAAAAGCTTCATATGTTTTTCAGCTTCTGTTTGCTAAAATCTCATATTCATTGCAAACACTCATTTCCATTTCCTTCACTATTATAGGGTTATTTCCTAATAAGATTTCTATGCTTACATTTCACTGGGTGTCAGTAGAGACAAGCTTAGGCTGTTATTTTGAGTGTGTGTGTGGGGGGGGGGGTGTAGGGTGTCACTCCCTGATGGCTGTGTTGCTCAATACAGGCAAACCTCGGAGATACGGCGGGTCCGGTTCCAAACCACCACAATCAAAAGTGAATATTGCGGGCTTCCCTGGTGGCGCAGTGGTTGAGAGTCCGCCTGCCGATGCAGGGGACGCGGGTTCGTGCCCCGGTCCGGGAAGATCCCACATGCCGCGGAGCGGCTGGGCCCGTGAGCCATGGCCGCTGAGCTTGCGCGTCCGGAGCCTGTGCTCCGCAACGGGAGGGGCCACAACAGTGAGAGGCCCGCGTACCGCAAAAAAAAAAAAAAAAAAAAAAAAAAAAAAAAAAAAAGTGAATATTGCAATAAAGCTAGTCTCACGAAGTTTTTGGTTTTCCAGAGCATATAAGTTATGTTTACACTATAATGTAGTCTATTAAGTATGCAATAACATTATATCTAAAAAAAAAGGGACATGCTTTAATTTTACAATGCCTTATTGCTAAAAAAATGCTATCATCTGAGTCTTCAGTTAGTCATCCTTTTTCTGATGGAGGGTCTTGCCTCGACATTGATGGCTGCTGACTGGTCAGGGTGGTTGGTGGTAGATGAAAGTTAGGGAGGCTGTGACAATTTCTTAAAATAAGACAACAATGAAGTTTGTCACATTAATTGACTCTTCCTTTCACAAACGATTTCTCTACAGCATGCAATGTTGTTTGATACTATTTTACCCACAGCAGAACTTCTTTCTAAACTGGAGTCAATCCTCTCCAACCCTGCCACTGCTTATCAAGTAAATTTATGTCACACTGTAAATCCTTTCTCGTCATTTCAACAATCTTCACAGCATCTTCACCAGGAGTAGATTCCAGTTCAAGAAACCACTTTCTTTGCTCCATTAGAATCAACTCCCCATCTGTTAAAGTCTTATCATGAGATTGAAGCAATTCAGTCACATCTTCAGCTCCTAATTCTAGTTCTCTTGCTATTTCCACCACATGTGTAGTTACTTCCTCCATGCAAGTCTTAAACCCCTCAATGTCATCCATGAGGGTTGGAATCAACTTTTTCCCAACTCCTGTTAATGTTTATTTTTTTGTTTGTTTTTTATTTTTCTGGCCGCACTGCACAGCTTTTGGGATCTTAGTTCCCCCACCAGGGATCGAACCCAGGCCTTGGCAGTGAAAGCACCAAGTCCTAACCACTGGACCGCCAGGGAATTCCCTTAATGTTGATATTTAGATCTCTTCCCATGAAACGCAAACATTCTTAATGGCATCTAGGATGGTGAATCCTTTCCAGGAGGTTTTCAACTAACTGACTTTGCCCAGATCCATCAGAGGAATCACTATATATGGCAGCTACAGCCTTACAAAATGTATTTCTTAAATAATAAGACTTGAAAGTCGAAGAGACTCCTTGATCCATGGGTGGCAGAATGGATGTGTTAATAGGCATGAAAACAACATTAGTCTTCTTGTGCATCTACATCAGAGCTCTTGGATGACCAAGTGCATTGTCAATGAGAAGTAATTTTTTTTTTTTTTTTTTTTTTTTTTTTTTTTTTTGCGGTACGCGGGCCTCTCACTGTCGTGGCCTCTCCCATTGCAGAGCACAGGCTCCGGACATGCAGGCTCAGCGGCCATGGCTCACGGGCCCAGCCGCTCCGCGGCATGTGGGATCTTCCCAGACCGGGGCACGAACCAGCATCCCCTGCATCGGCAGGCGGACTCTCAACCACTGCGCCACCAGGGAAGCCCGAGAAGTAATATTTTAAAAGGAATCTTCTTTTCTAAGCAGTAGGTCACAACAGCGGGTTTAAAATATTCAGTAAACTATGTTATAAACAGATATGCTGCCATCCAGGTTTTGCTGCTCCACTTATACAGCACAGGCAGAGTTGGTTTAGCCTAATTCTTGAGGGCCCTAGGATTTTCTGAATGGTAAATGAACACTGGTTTCAATTTAAGTCACCAGCTGCATTAGTCCCTAACAAGAGAGTGGGTTTGTCTTTTGAAACCTGGAAGTCAGACATTGACTTCTCCTCCCTAGATATAAAAGCCCTAGATGGCATCTTCTTCCAATAGAAGGCTGTTTCATCTACACTGAAAATCTGTTGTTCAGTGTAGCCACCTTCATGAAGTATCTTAGCTAGATCTTTGGAATATAACTTGCTCTAGCTTCTACATCAGCACTTGCTGCTTCACCTTGCCCTTTGATGTTATGGAGATGGCACCTTTCCTTAAAGCTCATGAACCAGCCTCTGCTGGCTTCAAACTTCTGCAGCATCCACACCTCTTTCAGCCTTCACAGAATTGAATAGAGTTATGACCTTGCTCTGGATTAGGCTTTGGCTTAAGGAAATGCTGTGTGTGGTTTGATCTTCTAACCAGACCACTAAAACTTCTCCGTATCAGCAATAAGACTGTTTCACATTCTTATCATTCGTGTGTTAAATGGAATAGTACTTTTAATTTCCTTCAAGGACTTTTCCTTTGCATTCACACCTTGGCTGTTTGGCACAAGAGGGCTCACTTTCAGCCTTTCCCAGCTTTCGACATGCCTTTGTCACTAAGCTTGATCATTTCTAGCTTTCCATTTAAAGTGAGAGACATGTGACTCTTCCTTTCACTTGAACACTTAAGAGACCAGTGTAGAGTGACTAACTGATTTAATTTCAACATTGTTGTGTCCCAGGGAATACAGAGGCCTGAGGGGAGGGAGAGAGATGAGGGGGAGGGGGGACTGCTGGTTGGTGGAGCAGTCAGAACACACACAACATTTATTAGTTAAGTTCGCTGTCTCATATGGGTGTGATTTATAGCACCCCCTCCCCAAATTACATTTGGGATCAACATTAAAGATCGCTGATCACAAACCGCCATAACAAATATAATAATAAGAAAAAGTCTGAAATACTGCAAGAATTAACAAAATGTGACACAGAGATAAGAAGCGAGTAATACAGTTGAAAAAATGTTGCCAATAGACCTGCTGGATGCAGGGTTGCCATAAACCTTCAATTTGTAAAAAATGCAATATCTGCAAATGCAATATCTGCAATTAAATGAGGTATGCCTATACATTTATTTTGCTTCTTTAATCCATAAACTCTTTAATAACAAACACTGCTTTTTAAAATTTATCCCAAATATGTAATGCATTTCAACGTACAGGACTGATCTTTTATGTGAAAAAGAATCAAACAAACTATAAATGCAATTTTTATCCCTTTTATTCATCAGAGACACAAATTACAGAACCAAGCTTGGCTTAATAACAGTAGCATATAAAAATGTTGACCTGATAATGCCAAAAATCTATGGTGGCAGATTCAGAGTTAATCAGAAGACAGAAAAAAAGGAGAAAAGTCAAACATTTTGCTTGTTATTATTTGCTCACTGCTATCTCACGAACATATAAATTCTCTCTGAAAACCCTAAGAGCACATCACATGTAGATCTGGGAAATTGTACAGGCCAAAGAAGCTTTTAACCTGGAATTTTACTGTTCCTGTAACAGCAAGCCTCTCTACCTTCTAGAATTGTTTTTAAAAATACAGCTATTACCTATATTAAATTTTCTATATTAAAAAAATAGACTTTTGAGGACTTTTTCTATGTGATTAGGTTTTAGACTATTGAACAAAGGAAAATCTCCCTTTAAATAAAATATTTCAGAATAAGAATTTTCTCGTGGCATTTTTTAAAGCCATTACGATTAGACCTCCTCTGTGGCAGAATTTTTGTAAAATGTCACTTTATTTGACTGGTCCTACCTAATAGTATAAACAGACTTCACAGTAATTGTTCCAAATGTCAGAAGCATGAAATTTCTGTACTTCTCTCCTTATCTCATTATATTTATAATTTTCTTTTAAAAATATAAGTATGTATTCACTGTATTTGTCATCTGCCAATGTACATAAGCCCCTGAAGTTCTATGACCATGACTACATATTTGGAATAAGACATTGCATAGAAATTAGGTGCTAAATGAAATCTACTGATACCTATGACATAAACTCTCAAACTAATATTTAGAAACAGTATTATTTTATACAAATTTTGCTGCTTTATTATTTCAGTATCTCAAGATTATTTTCAATAATGACTTAAATATATCTGAGATGAAAAGTACGGATTATGAAGAAAGAGTTGTATTCTTAGAAGTGGTTCTTAAAGACCTAAGTGCTGGCAACTTCCTCCTTAGCATAAATTCCCTTCTCCTGTACAGTTTACTTCTTTAAGCCATTTAACTTTATTTCTTTAGCTTGAGAATTTTCAAAACAGTTCCCCTTCATCAGAAATGGAAGACTGACCAATGCATGGTTTAAACTGCTTGTGTCAAACTCTGCTGTCCTTAAAAGCTGTGAGAAGAGCTATTCACTAAAAACAGCCCAAGAGACAAACTTTAATCAAAGAAAAAAAAGTATTCCTTTCTTTGACTAGCATTTACAGATAGATAGCATCTATCTGTAAGTTCTTAGATGTTTATTTGTTTACATTTTTTCCTGAAAGTTAAAAGGAATGCTAATAGATATTGGGAAGAAAACTCCATTATTATCTTATCTGTTAGAAAAGATGATACTGACTTTCACAATACAGTGTATTCTTGGAAATCATGAGTCAGACTGTGTTGAAAGGTCAAATGTGCATTATTACTCCAACATTCACCTGTGGGAACATGCTTGGGATACTCTACACCCAAGTGAGAGTTAGTCTGATTGCTATTAGGGAGCAGCCATGTGTTAGAAAGTAAGATGATGCCAGAGAAGGCTATTGTGTGAGGAAGTACAAACATGCTGAATAATGAGTATGCAAAGGTACAAAGTGACATGTTTACTTTTTCTAGCTAAAGATTAGTATAATGTAAATAACTACCAGTCCACCAAATTTACATATTTATTGCTACACTGAATTGAACAGAAATAAAAAGTTAAATCAAATTGAACATATGGTCAACTACTATGGATCCCAAATATAAACTGTAAATAATAAAAACCTTTTGTGATGTAAATATCTTATGTGGTATCCTCTAAAGCGATTATCTGAATAGACTTCAACTGTAATCCATATATCACGTACACAACTTAAAAAACAAAAGAAAGAAAGAAAGAAAAAAATATATATATGCAATAAAATTGCTATTTTGTCCTAAATAGCAACTCTGGTTGGGGATTGAAAAACTTCAGGCTCAAGGACCTGAGTTTGGTAAAATAATATGATCTGCAGGTCACTGCATCTGGCCTCTGTTAAATGGGTCTGGAAGATAGAGGAATTCCACAAATGCAAACTATGCATGGCTACCGGATACTACCTGCCTATCAAAACCATACTTAAAAATATTTAGCAAAAACAGCCTAATAACAATACAAGGGAATAAAAAATGAAACCAAGGTCATAAGGGCCTAGGTCCTTTTTCATTTCCATTTAAAAAAATAAGCAATCTTGGAATGCCATGTTTCCTGATTTTCAAAAACAGGAGTTTGAATTTATTCAGGTACCAGAGAGACTGACAATTTCATGCTTTTTTAAACTCTCATCTTTTCACTAGCAAGTCTAATGAGAACATCACAAAAGCAGAGAATGTTATGAATAGAATGAATGAATCATAGGATCCACCCTATGGACCCCATGACACAGTCATGGCAAATGCTAATTATCTGTACATTGCAAGTCTTATTCCTATGCTCAGGGAACCTCAAAATCTGCACCTGACTTGTGTTTCTGTCCTTTGGGGTTTACGTACCCCACTCTGTTACCCTCAAGGCACAATATAATGCACATAGAGATCTTAATGAAAACAATTAAAAGCAGAGTTTATTCATGAGCTGTAAAAAGTGAAACTGTAGAACTAACAGTGTGAACAGAACACAAATGTCTGTGTTCTCAAGCCCCAGCAGAAGCAGAGTGGAGAGGGATGAGGGACCGCTTACCTCTGGTGTACCAAGAGCATGTTCTCCAGCTAAAAGCAGCATGCTCAGGCCTCCCATTTGAGTAGGATCTAAATAAGTCAAAAACAAGTAAATCATCAGTTCACAACCATGAAGTACATATAATCCAGAGTCGAAAAAGAATATTCACAAAGACTAGCAATCAGAAATCCAACAGAACCACATGTAAATTATTACAGAAAACTTCCGAAACTCTTTATGAAGGAAAAACCTGGAGTACATGTGCTTAGTACTCATACTTTTGTGAGATTTTTAAATACCACTGTTGTCCACCATTCCAACAAAATACTTTCTTCAATACCACAGCTGTTTATAACATGAATTATCTCCTAATGTGATGCTTCTTTCCTTACTGCATGGGGAGTTTGGATGGATTTTTTTTTTAAATGAAAGAGTGCTTATACTTGTCTTCTAAGAAAGTTGAGATTGTTATTCTCAAATTGTTATTTCTGCCACATGATATCAGGGCTGATAAAAAGAACAAGGCCATCAGAGGAACTAGAGAACAGGGAGATATTTTACAAAGGGGACTCCAAAAATCTAGTGGGCTTTGTTCAAATATTCTTTCTTTAAAACTTTCAAAAACAAATTTAAATTAAACAATGATATGTTTTATAACATCTTAAATCTTAGGGGTGCAGTTAGGCCCTTCCTTGAAAGGCCTCGAAATACCTTTAACATTGAAAATGAACCCTTTTTATGCTACCAAAGGTCTTTGTTTTCATTCCTTCAATAATCAACAGAAAAAGAAAGAGAAAACAAAAGCAAACTGGTAGATCTATGACCCAGGATTATATCTAAACAAGTAAAGTACAGACAATAAGAAACCTATAGACTTTAAGGTGGTCTTAAATGAATTAAATTTCAGAACTTCAATGAACTAACATATCTGAAACTGCCTAAGTCAGTGCTTAGCCCAGTGCATATTGGTCCTCAATAAATGCACTTTTTATTTTAGTAATCTCTCTACAATTCAAAATGATGACTGGGCATAGTGTTGCCTGAAGACATTAAGATGTCTCTCTTCTCTTTCTTTTTTGATTTTTTTGTTTAAAGATATGCCCTTAAGTACATCTTTGAATACAATCTGTCTCAGGAACTCATGAAGCAACTCTGACCACATCTTACATACAGTCAAATTAAAAAAAAAATTTTTTTTGAAAAAAGAATCTGAGGGGAGGGAGGGAGGGAAAGGAAGGAGGGAGGGAGGGACGGCAAAAGGAAGGAAGGAACGGCTTAGTAGAGGGGAAAATATGTCACCAAACAATCAGGTGGTTACAGAACAGCTCCATATTGTAAGGTAGCCACGTAGGAATACACAGAGGAACATGAGCTGGTTTGCTGAAATAAGGCTCTTTGTTGTTGTTTTAAGAGTCCATCCTTAATTAAATGTTAAGTTTATGAACTATTTTGGCTGCTAAAAGAGACACGTAAATCTATCGGCAAATAAAATTCAGGAGAGACAAGTGAATTTAGCAGAAAGTAAAGGTGTGCTTTGGTTCTTTGAGCAGCTAAATACTTTTGCAGCTGCCATTCTAGAGATCACGAGTCTTGCATAATTGCATTCTAATAAAGATAAAAATGTGTTAGTTCAAATTATAAAGTGAAATAGGAACATACTTCCGTGATAATTTATTTAAGTTATATACCAATATGACTTTGCTGTGTAGATACTAAAACACAGACAAGAAATAATCATCTTTTATATTAATTTATACTTATATAATGTTATTTGGATATATCAAAAATATATTTATATAAATAGCATGCTTTCCCTTCACCGAGAGGGCTTCTACTAAATTAAATTCTACATAGCTTTCCCTCCTTGGAAATCATACACTTGACTGCTTTGGGGTTATTCAAAATGCAAAATGTCATGTGACAAGGACTATTGGGAAAACAAAACAAAATGAGATTCCATGTTGAGGAAAAGCATAAACTGGCCTCTAAAAGCCCTATAGTATCCCCTAGATTTAAACAGCTATGCACCATGTTTCAATTAAAGGCAAATTAATTTGCTTTCATTGTGTTAAAAAGGAACATCACACCAACGTTATCCACTATACACTAGCTTAACAAGGGCTCTGATCATGGATTTCCAACATCCGTCACAGGCCCTTATATATAACGAGATAAATGTGAGAAAGTTGTTTTCCTTCTTTCCTGTATTTTGCTTAAAGAATGCTGTTTTTAAAAACTGACTTGTAGGGGCTTCCCTGGTGGCACAGTGGTTAAGAATCCACCTGCCAATGCAGGGGACATGGGTTCGATCCCTGGTCCGGGAAGATCCCACATGCCGCAGAGCAACTAAGCCCGTGCGCCACAACTACTGAGCCTGCGCTCTAGAGCCTGTGAGCCACAACTACCGAGCCCACAAGCCGCAACTACTGAAGCCTGTGCGCCTAGAGCCGGTGCTCTGCAACAAGAGAAGCCACCACAATGAGGAGCCCGCGCACTGCCAACGAAGAGTAGCCCCCACTCGCCGCAACCACAGAAAGCCCATGGGCAGCAATGAAGACCCAACGCAACCAAAAATAAATTAATTAATTAAATAAATAAATTTTTAAAAATAAAAATAAAAGGTGACTTGTAAATATCCTGGTTGAAGTCTAGGTCCCACTTTGAATTTGTAGGTATAACAGGTAGATTAATAAACTGTCAGAAACGGTGCTACAGGCAGACATCTTTTACTGCTTTCTGTAGTTTATCCACAATTACTTTTGGTTTTTGAAGAGCCACTGTGTGCAAAAAAACAAAACAAACACAAGCTACATAGACCAATCTAGATTTAGAACTGGGAGAAAAAGCAATGGAAGATAAATGCTAATCAAAGGAATTTACTTAGAAGCCAGTCATAATATCCTCTTATTTGATCCTGATGATAAAATGTTTTATAAGAGACTCTTACTGACACAATCTGGGGAGTCTAGAGAGCTCACCAAGACTACTAGCAAGTGGGTTGAAGCTAAAATTATACAAAGTTAACAGCTAAAACAAGGACAGATTTCTATTCTGATTCCTCTGGGATATGCAAAAGCATCATTTTGGAAGCTCACCTAGAATTATACTACAGACACTTACATAACAATCACCTGAAGACTTCGTTCCCCCAGAATGCTGCCATTGCATCAGACTGCATTTCTTAGATGTATATATGACATCACCACACACTTTGTTATACCATGAATCACACACTGCACTGTTAAATCTCATTAGGCCTACTGGCTATTAAAAAATGAAGTGTCATCACAATACTGCTTAACTTCCACTCCCAAGCTTTCCATTTTGCAAACTGTTCAGAGCTCTCATCTTAAAGAAAATTTGCTTGTAATAATGAAACAGGAACCCTATAGCTCAACACCAACTTCAGTGCTTCCATCCTGCCCAGTCTCCCTATTTCATCCCGGAAAACTCCCCTCTTGATTACGGTATTATAATAGCCATGGAAGATAGAATCATTTGCAGGGTGAATAGAAATGCTTTATTTCATGGTAGTAAATGCTGTAGCATTCCTTACCACCCAAAGAGTATTAAGGTCTCATAACAAATGGGACCATCTGGAATGTTAAATTTGCCTGGCCCATAACAGGAATGGGGGCCAGGGAGAGGGTAGGATGGAAATTCCCTCTAAGAAACAGCTGTCAGATCCATCACAGATTTGTGATGGAGTTGTTCATAGTCTTGGCTTCGATGTTTAATATCCTCAGATGATCTACATAATTGTGGTTTTTTAGGTATCCAAGATAACTAAGGTGCTTACCGGGACACCTTAATACTGTGCATGAGTGTGTAAACTATTTTGTTACATTATAAAATTCCCTGAGCTCCTGACAATCTCCACATTGCTGTCTGCTTTTCCATAATGTCAATGTCAGGAATCCACACATATTTGTAATGACTCAACCACTTGTTCTATACCTCCTTTCTTTAATTATATTATATATACACATTCTATGTATGTTATACTCCAAAGCTTTAAGCTATGCTGCATATTTGCCATTGCTTCCTATCGGTTAAATTTTGCTTTTCTCTCTCTTTCTATTATCTGTTAAAAATACTGCCTAAATGAATTGGCCTGTTCTTAAAGAACAGGTGAAATTAGTGTCTAAACTCACCAGCCATCCCAAAGTTAAGCTGAGGCATTTCTTCAGTCTTTGCTTTCTTGGGGCTTGGCAAGTCTCTTGAAGAGTCAGATGGGAAGGCCCATAGTTTCTTTCGTGGATTGACAGTGGATGTTGGGGATTTCACAGGCTTGTTTGTGGTAGGACACCATTTGTAGCCAGGATTTGCTTTCATAAATGCATCTTTATACTATAAATAAAGAATAGATAAAATATTTTAATTAACACATAGATTGAAAAAGTTCTAGTACCTTCACCTTACTCCCCTATTTAGATAATGAATGAAAAAAACACTTTCAGTAAGTTCTTTCCTTGTAGAAGAATGACAATCTCAGTACAGGGCTTTAGAGCTAGGACATGAATTTATCTACTAGAAAGTTCATTTGTGGGACGAGGGTTCAGAGGCAACACATTTTGTATCTTTTAATCCTCTTCTTTTTTTTTTAGGATCCAAAACGTTACCTGACCTTGGTAGAGAACGGGAGTTATTAATAATGTGGTGCGTAAAGCAGCACCTATTTCAAAGTAGGCATCAAGTACCTTACAAAATGTGAGTCAGTACCAGGGCCAGTAATTAGATTCTGCTCACTGCTTAATTTGCTAAGTATGTTAAAATTTAAATCTGTGCTTTACTGTACAGGCAAATGCAGGGAAACCTAACAGAGCAAAGTAATCAGTTGTGGGATAGAAGCACCAAGATCACGAATGGGAGAATGGGAACAAGGTAGGGCAAACTGATGAAGAACTTTTTAGTTCTTTGAAGATGCAGGGCCATGTAGACGAAAGAGTACTGGATGCAGTGTCTGATGACCTGGGTTCAAAACCCACCTCTGCTATAAACCAGCTGTGGATATTAAGCAAATTGTACAACCTTTCTCAGCCTCAATTCTTCCATCTAAAAAGTGTAGCTGCACCTGGTAACATCCCAGGGTTTTGTAATGAGCACATGTGATCTCAAAAGTGAACGTGCTGAGAGCTGTGATGTGTGACGTTTCAGATTAATCCATCAAAAACTGTATGACTTTACTTGGAGGTTTCAAACATCACTGTTAATATCTTCCTTTCTCCATTTTTCTGTGGTTTTCTCCCTTTTCCCCAACTCGGCCATTTATTTCCCTTTCCTGACAATAATTAAACAAAAATATATTTCTTGCTATTCATGTTATATTGCCAATGGTTATGTTATCTGATAAAAAGAATTTTTCACGTATTCTTCAATGATTTTATGTTATATTATTGCTAGATACCTTATTTAATTAATACAATTCTTTCAATCCCCTAAACTTGCTTTTTAAAATGGTCACCCTGTGTGTAAAATTAATTTAGTGTAAGCTCAAAATAGCATTTTTATCTAACTCATTAAAGAAAAAAAAGTTCCTTTACCCTTAGTGTAAGTATATGTAATCCAACTAACAAACTTTTTCCACCACTTCACTTTAAATCATATAAATGAAAATTGTACTGTAAATAATATAATGCAATGTTAGTAGTCAATGGTTTAGAACCATCCCAAAGAATCACCCTTAATTCAAATTTTCTGAATAATCAATTTTTTTAACTAAAAGCTGTACATCTGCATACTGATACATAGGTACATGAAGAAGGAAGGTAAGCATAAAAAATAGTAAGATATAGTTCTACTTTTCCTACAAAAATAATTAAAATGGGATACAAGGCCAGATGCAAACTAGAATTTACCATCACATAACAGAATAAATTTGGAGGTATCAATGTAATGTAAGAGGTACTCTATCCCAGCCCATTCACATGCATAAGGGGATTTACATCTTAAGCTGAGGCAGACAAATAGCCTCGCCTGCTGTCTGGAGGTGGAAAGTGACAAATGATAGGGTGAGACGAAAGCAGCAGGCACATGCATCATTATTTTGTCCCAGCAAAATGCACACGAGCTGGTCTGTCAGATGAACAGTCATTTGGACAAAGGTCACCACTCTATAACGTAACAAAAGACTATCAAATAAATTAACATATTTGTCATAAGACATTTTAAAAGTTTTGGGTACTTTTGGTGGTTTCTTAAGAAAAAAGTCCCAATTCACGGATGGGACTAGACTGATGGATGTCACTAGCCTTCAGATTTCTTCTGTTTCTCAGGTGTCCCCTTCCTCCCCTCCAATGTTGTCAATCTGCTAGGTAAGTTCTTTCCCAGTAAATATTACATCCTTTTCTAAGAATCACTTAGCAATTTGCTTTGATGAAAATCAACATGTGTAATGAAAATGATAATACTGTCATTCTTAAGAATGAATTATTACCAGCATCAACTATTTTTAAAAGTACTGATGGTATTAATAAAGGCTAGCTTAAACTAACTTATGATGTGGAGCTGTGCTGAAGATAACATAAAACAGTGACAATCACTGACCATAAACATGTCTTTTTCTTGCACTTATTCTACCCACCCACCCATATCCATCTAATACTTTGTGAGGATCAACTAGGTGACAGACAATGCTTAGACACTGGGGACTAAAAGAGCATAAATTAGAGTCCCTGCCTTCAAACTGTTTACAATCCACAATCAGTAATCAAAATGTTACTTATTCTTATACATGGTCCACGGACTTTCCCCTGGCTCAGGCATGAAAAATGGCTTTGCAGAGGGTTCGTAAAAGGGGAAGCTAACTATGTGTTGAAGAACAAAAGGCAAGAGAAACGCCTGGAGTATGTGAGGTTTTATGGAAAATGGTGACTGGGAATTCACTATGAGAGTCAATGCTCTATAAATGTATTACAATTTTAACCTTGCAGATTCTTAAACTTGATGTAAAACAACATTCATTAGCGCAATCAAGTATATATTTGAGCAAAAGGGTTAAGAATGTAGGAGACAGAGAAAAGAATAACACACAGCCCTTGTCCTTAAGGAGTTTAAAGCTTAGATGGAGATGCCATAAATTCATGAAAAGACACACAGGTCAACACAAGCAGTGTGTGAACACCAAGTGAGGGCGGAGGCAGGAAGAACCCTCAGCGTGTGAGGATGTCTGTCCTTGGAACTGGGCTCATGATCAATCACTTGCTCTGATTCAGCTATAAGAGACAACAGAAAGGCTTAATCATTTGTTGTGATGAGGTTATTAGGAAAGGGATTACAGAGAAAGCTGAGTAAGGGAGAAATGAAAAAAGACTATATATAGTCTGAAGCAAATAGCTGAGTGAAAGTATTAGCAAGCTGGTCAACCATGTGGGCAAAAATCCATCAGCACAGGACTGAAAGGACCAAAGAGACAGGCCCACCCATCCAGATCCCCAAGGCAGGGCTTTCATGCTGGGGGTGGGAGGGGAAGCTCAGTTATCCTCCAAGAACATCAATCACAGGCTACTGGTCCTATCTCCTAGGTAACTAACCTCCTTTTTAACATCTCCCATTAATATAAAAATGCCTATTTTATTTTTGCAAATTTCCAACTGATTAGATAACCTAAGTGAATTTACCTTATAGGCACAGATCCTGACTTACACAAGATGCTCAGTAAATGCTGGCTCCCTTCTGTCCACCCTCAACTACTACCACATTTCATTAGCAATGATAATACATCACTGTTATTCAATAATGGTATTAAATACATACCCTTTGCCACAGTATTCTGTCTACTTCATATATGACAATGGCATTACTATATACCAAAAGACAACACTCTATTATGTTAATCTTTAAAAACTTGGGTCTCAACATTACATACTTTTGCAGATCATTTATAAGAATGGTAAATCTGATCTTAAAAAGCACCTTAAGGAGAGATGTACTTATTAACTGTCTTCCAATTGTTTGTTTCTAATTGGAGGAGGGGATGTATCAAAAAGTCCAGGAGTATTCTAGCTATTATTACAGTCTAGATCTTCTCAACAGAGTGAAAGAGAATGATAACCCTGGAGAGGTCCAGTAATAAGGGACCCTGGGAATATCTATACAAATAAAGAGAGCTGATTCTGGTGCAAATATGTGAAATATCACCATGATTAAAAAAAAAAAAATCTACCAGAATTATGAAGGAGAGATTACACAGGAATTATCTGATTTTTAAAGAGCTATAACACACTTTTAAATCTTAGAACTCTGCAGGGGGCTAAGTGAATCCCTAGCATAATAAATTTTGAGACAGCTAATGAATTTTGAGACAGCTGTACCTTTTCACATTGGCAGGCAGAAATCACATTATACAGGGTGGAAGAGGAGAGGAAGATATTTGAGAAGTGGAATTAATTTGTACTTCCTTAGTTTTAGGAACTCTCCCTCACAAAACTTTAAAACTTCTCATTTAGATCGGAATTTTTCTTACCAGATACTTTAACAGGAAGAAAATTAATTAGACTTTTATATGACACAACACTGAATTAAGTTTACAGTTCCAATAGAACAAAAATATTTCAAATTATACATTAACCTATAAAACTTTCATGTTAAAGCCACTCCAGTAAAAACTATACACTTCAAAAAGTGACTTGAGTAAGTGACCAGGGAATTGTTTGGTTCTCTTGTAGAAAAGTCATAAAGGAAAAACTGAATTGGCTACAGATACAGTTGCCTAAAATGTCTATAAGGATTACTGTGGCAACAGCAGTTCATTTCCACGTATAAAGTTTTTTAAAGGACAATTTTACTCCCTAATTTGGGTAAGGAGGAGAAAGTCAGTTTAATCAGTCAGCACTATTTAAAAAGTACCAAAAATTTCATAATTTCTTTTAAAATGTACTTTTGGTACATTTTAAAAGGCAGATAGGGATCTGGGTAAGAAAACTATCTACATTTCTGAAAATGTATGATAATTCACGTTAACTAATTTGAATTGTAAAATGTTTTCTTTAAAAAATGTGTTCGCTTAGGTTTAGTAATTTCCTTAAACACTTTAAACCTTTTCTTTAAAAAATAGTTTATGGCATGCATTTGCAACATTTCAAACAGTACAAATGTTAATTTTTACCTACATCCCTTTGAAAGACCACAAATTCCAAAGTAATCAAGATTTACTGTAGGATATTGGAGTATTAGGTCTCTAAATCAATCCGAATATTAACATCTGAAACCAACACCAAAAATTAGTTTTAAGAGACTCAGTTTAAATTCTCAATGTCACTCACTATGAGGTCTATTTTTTTTATCACTAGCAATGGGGTCTTTATAAAGTCCCTATAATTTTATTTTATTTGAATATTTAAATGGTAGCGTTTACTAACAATTAGCAAATGGATTGATGTTTCTGAAATCAAGTAGTTAGCTCACTTAATGGAACATCTATTTTGTTAGGGATTATTAATCACATTGGACAGTATCTGCCAAGTTGGGCAAATGATGCATTTTAGTTTTGTTGACTCTTGTGTTTCAAAGACTAACTAATTTTGTATTTCAGTAGCACTTCAGCGTGTTAACAGGTTCTAATAAAAACAGTAAAAGATTACTAGGTAAAGAAGTAACAAATACAAACAAACATAAGTTTGCTTATCAGGAACAACTAACGTTTGTATAGCATTTTAAACTTCAGACCATGCTTGTGCACACAATGCCTTATTTGCATCTTACCTTGACCCTGTGAGGGCAGGCATCTTTATTGCCATTTATAGATGTGGAAACTCAGAAAGGTCTGAGAATGGAGAAGGCCAAGTATGAGAACCCAAGCTCTACTACTACTAATTTGCTGCCCTGAATAAGTCACTTAAGTTCTCTGGGCCACAGTGTCCTCAACCTTAGCTTTCGGAAAATAATATCTAACTCATGGGATTATTCTTAGGATTAAATGAGTCAAATGTTTATAATGGAATCCTGGGCAGAATAAAGCAATATTCAAAACTTGTTATTATTATTTCAAAAATAAACACTTGAATATTTTTTATAGTAAGAAAGTCCTGACATCTGGAACACAGGAATGGGAAAGGTCTCAGAAACAAAAAGTACTGGGAAACATGAAGCCCAAATCTTTGGTTTTACTACCCACCTCCCCGCAAAGTGGTGGGGCCCCTAATTAAGTGATATTCAGAAAACCCCACACAGAGTCAAGTCATTTCATTAAAGGCAGTCCAAAGTGGCTGACAGAAGAAAAAAATGTCAATTGACAGCTGAGGGTGGACCGAAAAGAAAGACTCATGGAAAAGCAAAGAGGAAATTCAAAAGAACAAAAGGGTTAAGAATCATTTAGTATACAGATAAAAATATGACTGTAACTCAATTGTTCACAATGGTCTCACCAAATTACAGATTATAAAATTATTCTTGCAGAGAAACAATAGGTTGAAATTTTGAAAAAATTCAACAGGCATTCTGAAATTTTTAAGTAAGGAAGTATTTAAACAAAATATTACATAAAATTTCCAGGATAAATATATAAAATAAGTGTGTTTAAAGAAACAGCAAAGTTTCATCTACCTAGAAATCACTTTTGTGTAACACTTGTTTCTCCAGAATGCGGGGATAAATGAGGTGCTGCTCTAGCTTAGTAGTATGAAAGATGCCCACAGCATTCTTGTAAAAATGCAAATTCTGTTAAGCATGATGTGATAATTAACAAAAACTGTTCCGAGTAATACATGAGAAAATGACGGTAAATCTTCTTTGGAGAAGAATACATTTCTGATGAAATCAAAGCAAGGGAATGAATACGTTAATTTTATCTTGAAGAAACATGGAGGAAGAACTGATCACTAAAGACCCCATGGAGAATTTGTGGTGATAATCTCTCCTAGACTACTGAGGACAACAGATACCAACAATTACAAAAGGCTATTACAGTTTCCCTTCAAGCTGTATTTTATTGCATTTAATTCCACGGCTCTTTTATTGACATACAACTGAACTTCCAACTTTTCAGGCCAGTCTCTCAAGATTTTTTGCCTTTATATCATCGTTTCCTGTTACTCTGATACAAATACCCCAGGCTTGGGGTAAAACTTTCTTGTTCTTGAAACTGTTCTCACTTTTCCATATCTGCTCTTATCCTTGCCTTTCTTCTGAATCCTGTACCAAAGCCCAAGCCAAATTCTATCAACTTCATAAAGCCCTTTCTGAAATACCCGCAACCTGACCCCAACCTCTGCACAGGCAGACTATTCCCATAAGACCCACGACATGTTACTGTTACCATTTTTGACTGACTTACTCAAATCTCTAGTCTCTCAGCTGTCTAAAGTGAACAGGAGATACTAAAAGGATGCTAGAGTCAAATAGGCAAGAGTATCCCAGGCTCCACCAATGTAGAGGCGGTCAAGATACTAACTCCAAAGAGCCTTAGGTCCCTGCTCTGAAGAATAGGATAACTGACTTTACATGTTTGTGCTTAGGTAAAACATCCAGTCTGGAATGAACCAATTAATAAATGCATGCATTCTGCCTCATGCCTCAGATCCTACAAAAACCAAAGGAGGGGGTATTATAAAAGGTCACTCAAAATTGCCTTAACTTTCCAGGTCTTCTCCTCTTCTTTGCACTGACTCTGCTCTACCTGAAGGACAACATATGTGATCCTCTACATTGACTGTCCATTAATTAACTATGACTATTAGTTTAAGTGACATGTGGAAGTTTCCAGCAATATCCTAGTCAAAAATGCAGATTATATTCATGTATTTGTAAGGGAAAATGTTAAAAGGAAAAATTTGTTTCTGGGTCTCTTAACAGGCAGTTGAAGAAGCAAGAGCCTGTGAATGTCCACAACACTGCACCATCATGCACACTGCCGAATTTAAGAAAAGAACCCAGGTTATATCCTTAGGACAGTATTTTTAAAATTACTTATAACTAATTATTGCTCTAATGAGATTCATCAGAGAATATGAAACCCTCATTCAAACATTTTTTCAACAATGCCAATCAGCACTGGGAAATAATTCAAGAAACCGAAAACAAATCCCAAAACAGGTACATCCTCTTACCAGATGCACAAACAGAAAATAATCAAAAAGTAAGGGAAGGGGTCAGAGAAAAAAAAAAAAAAAAAGTAAGGGAAGGGTTTCCCTGGTGGCACAGTGGTTGAGAGTCCGCCTGCCGATGCAGGAGACACGGGTTCGTGCCCCGGTCTGGGAAGATCCCACATGCCGCAGAGTGGCTGGGCCCGTGAGCCATGGCTGCTGAGCCTGCGCGTCCAGAGCCTGTGCTCTGCAACGGGAGAGACCACAACAGTGAGAGGCCCGCATACCGCCAAAAATAAAAAAAAAAGGAAAGAGTCAGAGAAAGTTTTAACAGATTAAAAAAAATGATCTCTTCAAAGTTGTATTAATTATTACTTTAAGAATATATTTTAAAAACAAGAAGAGAATGGAAAAAATTAAGTATTTCTCATTCAATTGGTAATGACAGAATAGATATTGGTGAACATCACAAAACTATTTACATGCACATGCAAACTATGCTGCAAGACTATGTCTTGTTCCTAATAGAGAACACATTTTAAATTGGGGGTTTTAAATTAAAAGGTTACACATAAAAAAATAGTTTTAAAAATGACTGCCTGGAGAGAGTGGACCTTGAGGAACTGAGACCATATTTATCACTAACAATCGTTAAGACCCGATACACTGAAGCCACCAATAAGTTTTTGTTGATTAAAGTGACATTTCAATTAAGGCTGCAATATTAACACTAAAAGCACCAGCACAATTACCTGCACTTTAACGTAATTTCGAAACCATTTGGTAAATAAGTTGAAACAAGTATCATTTATGCCTAGAAACCAATTGTATAAAGGATTTTCAAAGCAACTGAACCTTCCACACTTGGTACTAGAAGTGAGACAATATTTCATAAGAGCAACAAGGCAAGTTGTGAGATGGAAGATCCAGTTATGGTCTCTACTTGAAGTAGTTTGCAGTGGGGGGCACCTTATCAGATTTAGATTTCATTACTCACCACAATGGCAAATACTGTGAAGCTAATTAAGTAATTAGTAAAGGAATTCCTGTATGAAAATGATGCTTCCTCCTCTTAAAAATGGCCACCTATTTGGTTTGTAAAGTAGCAGTATTTAAGAAAAAGCAAACGGTATACGTGAGACAGGCTGCATGTTATCCAAAAGCAGTAATCCAAAAACAAACTCAAGAGTTTAATTATAGGAAGTTTGTGAAGTTCCCTATGAGGTTTCAGATAATTGTTTGTTTTATCATATAAGCATGACTATGAAAGGATCTAAAGCTATTTAATAGGAAAATTTTACTGTTAATTACTGTTATGCTCGTGAAAATGTCCTGCAACATTTAAAATCATGTAGGTTACTGGAATTGATTTTAAATTTTCTAGATGCTCTACATAGTTAAAATCCTGTCTTTAACAATATATTTAATTCCTGAAACCTTATGTAATCATTAATTACATAGCTACTATGTTAATCATTTACTCTGGATTCAAATTTCCCTGAACATTGCATAAGAAATTTTTATGTTCCATCTTAACTTGTTAAAAAACTCAATAAAACCACAGCAATTGAAAGAACTATTTTTCTACATACTGAGATGTCTAATAAAATGTCTCACTTGAAACTCTGTATTTGTCCCCTGCTGGTTCATCTTTCCATAGAACTTAACCAAATGTTTGCATGGCTAGGGCTTTCATGAATCAAGATTATTTGCAAGTTGCAACACTCAAGAAACAGTTAGAATTACTCCTTTCACGTTTAACCACAATGATATTGCTTTGCTTTCCCCTTACTTGCTAAATCCATTAGACAATATATTTTAAATGCATAATGAACTCACATTAATTTCAATTATTTTAGGAACAGACCAGAATACAGTTTTTCAAGAAATTTACTCACATTTTGGAATTAATGCCCCACCTCTCTGAATAGCCTTCCTGAATAGAAATACTTCTCACCAACTATTGCCTACACAGTGTTTACATGCATGCACACATCACAGTACCTCCTGTTACACCGCCATTCATTCATTTACTGGTTTTAAATATTCATGCTGCACAACCTACAGAGAAACAAGTCAAGGCAAATCTCTTGATAATTGCGTTTACTGAAAAATCAAAAAGTATTAGTGCTGGGAGGGATACAAATTTTGCTCTAACTTTCTCATTCTAAAAACATATTTTTAAAAAAGAAAAGAAAAGAAAAGCCGAGACGCAGAGATTGACTTAGATACGGTTACAAAGCTATTCAGCATCAGAACTAGATTAATATTGTCATCTTTGCGATGGGCATTCTCGGACAGCAAAAGCGGGTTCCTAGAAAAACTAAAAACAAAAACCATTCATGGGCTTCCCTGGTGGCGCAGTGGTTGAGAGTCCGCCTGCCAACGCAGGGGACACGGGTTCATGCCCGGGTCCGAGAAGATCCCACATGCCGCGGAGCGGCTGGGCCCGGGAGCCATGGCCGTTGAGCCTGCGCGTCCGGAGCCTGTGCTCCGCAACGGGAGAGGCCACGACAGTGAGAGGCCCGCGCAGAGCAAAAAGAAAAAAAAAAGAAAAAATCATAATAAATAAAATCACCTTAATAAAAATCAATCCCCCACATCAATCAGTGGAATATATATAATGAGAAAAAACTTCTTGGTAATACGTTGCTTTTGGCACCTCACCAGTATTTGCAAGGTGGACTTGGAACTCAGGAATAGGAAACAAAGCTTGTATGTCTTCACTTAACACTTGATTCAAGGATTCACCTTCGTGCTGCTAGACTTTTAGCACGGACTCCAAATTTACTGACTGGGGGTTACAGGATTGGTTGCTCCCAGTCACCATAAAACCTCATCACTGTAACCTACCTCCTTGGCCATGTCTGTGTATTTCTGCTTTTCCTTTGGATCGAGAACAGCCCACCAATCAGCTAGTATCTTGGTAGCACCTCGGTTATCAAGCCTGGGGTGTTCCTGACGTACAAGGGAGCGATGACGTTTGCAAAATAAGAGAAATGCATTCATTGGTCTCCGGGCTCGCTGTTCTGGTGATTCATCATCTTCAGTTTCACCAACATCTTGCTCTAGACCATCAGCCCCAAGAAGTTGAACCTATCAGCAATAAAACAAAAGCCAAATGTTTAACACATCCTGGATAACTTTGCTTTAACAATTAGTCTTGGTTTTTAAATTGTATTTTTCCTTAGCTCCACTTAAACAACTTACAAATTGGGGGGAAAAAACGATTTTTTAAAAGTCATCAACCACTGTTTGTGGTTGGTAACCAACTTAAGATGTTTTCTTTTGCTTAGTTTCTACAGCAACCTGTGCATGTCTGTATTACAGCATATATTACATTGTTGTTATAATTTCTTACATTTTTTTCTCACTAACAGTGAGCTCTTTGAGGACAAAAGCTCTCTTATTTTCCTCATACACAGTGCATAGCTTAATGTCTGGTCTAACATTAGTATTTAACTAACTATTGAATGAAGGATTCAACCCATTCTGTGATATATGGGTCTCAAGATTAACAACAATATCCACATAAGATACATGAGCATTAGTTCTGTCTTTCTACTCTTTGGAATGTGCTGTTGTACAACTAATAATATGAAAATGTTTAACATGAAAGTAGATAAAAATCTAATACAGACTACTTAATGTTTTTGTGCATATCACAAGTGGAGCCTCCTAGTGTAAAAATCAAAACAGACTTCTAACATTATTTGAAGGAAGAACTACATAGTAAATTTTCAAGCTTGTAGATATCACACTTCCTTGTCCACTGAAATTCAATGGTGATAGGGCTTAAACTTTCAAAATCTGTTTTGAATCCTCCCCTTTCCTAAGCATTTCATTCAAGGTCTTCAAGGACTTCTGCAAAGCTCTGATCCTCTCCATCTGTGTAATTCTCATTGCCACTGCCCTAGTACCACTCTTGCCTATGGCCTTGTCTTTCTGCTTTCAATCTCTTACAATACTTCCTACGCATGGCTGCAGGTTAAATTTCTTAAAGCACATTTCTGATCACAGAATCTCAGAATATAACAGGATTGTTAAGTATCTTCTAAGGCTAAAATATGACAGTGCGACCAAGAACAGAAGTCCAGTATGCTTACTAAAACCATTTCTTTACTTGCTGCTTCACAGTTAAAATCAAGAAGGATCGAGGTAGTTGTTAGACTGCATTACACAGTAGGGCAGTAGTTCTTAAACATGAGTGGGCACTGGAATCCCTGGAGGTCTTGTTAAAACACAGATTGTTAAGTCCCATTCCCAGAGCTTCTGATTCTGTCGGTCTGGAGTGGGCCTTGAGAATGTGTATTTCTAACAAGTTGCCAGGTTATGCTCATGCTGCTAGCCTGGGGATCACACTTGGAGAACCACTACTATAAGGCAACCAGGTTCTGTTATATCGTGTTTATTGGGCAACGGTTACAGACGCTCTAGGACAAATCACTAGCTTAATCCAATTAGATGTTTTTTAAAAGCCTTTTAAGTTTAAATTAAGTATTGCACATGCATTTAATTAACCATCAATTATCTTCAAACACAAATAGTACAGAACAATCGTGAAGTCATAGCTACTTGATTTGGAAATACATTAGGGATTATTACTGGGAGTGAAGGATACAGATTTATCTTCCTCATTATGTATATAATCATTAAAAATGATTTGAGTTTTCAAGGAATATTTATTTAGCATTCTGAAACTAAGAAGCTACAGAAAAAAATCAGGCATAAAAAATGTATTATGTAGGTTGAGGAAGTAATTATAGTTTCCCTTCAGAAAAGAATAACTTTTGATTCAGTTACTAAATTATAAAACTCAAGCCAAGAGCTGAGATAAATAAGACAAATCCTGCCCCAAGGAGTTCACTGTGTGGGGAGAGGAGAAAGATATATACGCAAATAAATTAAAAAGCAGGTTAATGACTGCAACAACCAGTGCAGCAATGAAGCACTAGCAGATGGGTGGGAGAACAGGGAAGTCTCCCTAGAAAAGGTGTGGTCTGGGCTAAATTTTGAAAGATGAATCAGAGTGTGTAGGGGAGTCAATGGGGAGTCATGGGGAACTAACAGAGATTAAATAAAGCTCAATAGTTCAGACACTTATATGCAGCTCAATAGTACCAGTATATAAAAGATTAGAACAGGAATCTAAGGTTACAGAAGAAGCTATGGGCCACTTCATGAAGCATGTGCTCTGTTGTGTTAAAAAAACAAAAAAAAGAAAAAAAAGTGCATTTAACCCTGTAAATGAGTGGTTTCAAACTGCACGGATCAATAAAAACCCTTGGGAGGGGACCAACAGATTACCAACTTTTTGTTTTGCCAAGTATGAACATTAAAAAATTTTTTAACTACTATCTAATATTATAATTGTTTCACTAAATTAACTAATCAAAAAGTAAGTAAACAAATAAATATATGTATGATATATAAATTAAATTAAAACGAAAAGGTATCTGGACCTATTTTTCTTTCACCAGAGGCCAAGTAACACTCTGCAACAAATCAACACTAGCACTGGACCAGGATATGGAAACCACAGCTGGATGTAATGAAGAGCCATGAGTGGTTTCAAGCAGGGGAAAGACATTGTTAGATCTGTATTTTGAGAGAAGTCCTGTCATCAGTGTTGAGCATGAATTACGGTAGCAAAACTAGAGTCAAACAAAACTAGAGGAACAAGTTAAAAGTTTATTCCAGCTGTCCATGCGAGAATGGAGACACAGGGCCGAATCAAAGCAGTAATCATGAGAATGGAGAACTGAAAAGAGAAACAATATTCACTAATGAGGTAGAGCCAAGAGTGACTGGTGTCTAACTGGATGTAAAGGTTGAAAAAGGAAGAGTGTTTCCAACTTTGGCAGCAAGATTCCTTCATACACAACAGAGAACACTTTTTCTCAAATGAGAGAAATGAGATCTGGTGGCAGAATGTGAAGTGGCTCTTAGCAGAGAAGTCCCAGTTGGGATAATGAACTGATGTACCAATATAAAGAAGTTAAGACCAATGGTGTGGGTGAGATCTCTGAAGGTGGACCAAAAAGAGAACAGGACTCGATGACTTCATTCTTTCACTTAATAACTATTTACTGGGCACCCGATATGGAGCAGGCACTGTTCTAGGTGATTCAGACAGAACAGTGAGCATACAGACTCCCCATCCTCATGAAGATGAAGAGTAGCACAAGTGGCCTGCCACTCTAGAAGGATCCCTCTGGCTGCTCTGTTGAGAACAGACTGTAGAACGGCAAGAGCAGAGGCAGAGAGAGAGAGGCAGAATACAATAATCTGCACTAGCATTGGTGGTAGCTTGGATCAAGGTAGCAGTAGTGACATTGCTAACAAGGGGTCAACTTGAGAACACATTTGCAATGTATGGCTGAGAATTTACTGACGGATGGACAGATGTGAGACTTGAGCAAAAGAAAACAGACAAGGTTTCAGGTCTGACCAATTTGACAGTTGGAGTTGCCATTCACTGAGAGAGGAAAGATGTAGGAGGATGGGGTTTGCAGGAGAAAAGTGAAAGCTTCATTTTGAACACATTCAAACTGAGATTCTGATTTGGTATCTAAGTGGATATGTCAAGCAAACAGTCAGAAATACAAGTCCAGAGTTTAGAAGAAAGGTCCAGGGTGGAGTCAGGAATTAAGATAAGAAGCCCAGAGAACATCAACATTTGAAGGTAGAATAATGGAGGGACATCAACTGGAAGGAACTAGAATGGTATAGTTGGGAAGGTAGGAATAGAAATGAGTGATTGCTGTCATGGAAACAGCAGACAGCTTCAAGGACCAAGTGATCAACAGGTGCAAATGTGTCAGAGAGATCAAATTAAGCATAAGCATAAACTTGGCAATTTCCTCAAACAGGAAGAATAACACCATCTCTCTGAAAATGGAAAGGAAAAGATGGATAAGGAGTGAGATAAGAGTAAGAGGAGTAAGTAGAGAAAGCTGAAGGAGTCATTTCTGGTGGCCTCTCTTTTCTCTGTGAAAGAGAAGAATAGTAACAGTGAGGAGACCATAAACAGTACCCAGAGAAGATGTCTGTGAAACAGAAAAAATGTTTATAATTCGTGCTGAGACGAGTGGAAAAGGAAGCTGACCCAAGCCTAGGACAAAAGACTGAATGGATATTGAAGGCCTGGAGAATAGTATAGGCATGTTTATGAAATTTGTAGTGACACAAAATAAGTACTCATCTATTTTTTTTATTTTTTTATTTTTTTTACTCATCTGTTTTTTATCGATTGATTGATTGATGGCTGCGTTGGGTCTTCATTGCTGCGCGCGGGC
The DNA here is from genome assembly GCF_026419965.1 of Kogia breviceps. Lineage (NCBI taxonomy): Eukaryota > Metazoa > Chordata > Mammalia > Artiodactyla > Physeteridae > Kogia > Kogia breviceps. Next base: position 95,963,656 of record NC_081314.1, read on the forward strand.
TTTCTCAAGTTGCAGCGAGTGGGGGTTACTCTTTGTTGCGGTGCACGGGCTTCTCATTGCAGTGTCTTCTCTCATTGAGCACGGGCTCTAGACGCGCGGGTTTCAGTAGTTGTGGCTCGCAGGCTCCAGAGCGCAGGCTCAGGAGCTGTGGTGCACAGGCTTAGCTGCTCCGCGGCATGGGGGATCTTCCCAGCCCAGGGCTCCAACCCATGTCCCCTGCATTGGCAGGCAGATTCTTAACCACTGCGCCACCAGGGAAGTCCAGTACTCATCTATTCTTCTACTGAGCATATAACTATTCAAAATCTACTCTGTGCCAGCCACCACTCTGGGCTTTGAGGAAGGAGTAGAGGACAGGAAGGGCAAGACCCCTGCTCTTACCGAGCTTATAGCCTAGTCTAGGAAGGCAGACATAAACAAGTGCACAGCTAAACACAAAGCAAATGAGAAGTGTGAGGGAGGAAATCCTCAGACGTGGAATGCATTGGGTGGGAGGGACACCTGAGATGATGGGGAGGTAGTCCTTGTGCTGAGACCTAAATGATGAAGAGGAGGAACCAGTCATGCCAAGATCTGAAGGGACGTGTGGCTTTCTAAAGTCAGCTGCATGGCTGTGTGACTTTCTCGCAAGAGCCGGCTGCTCAAGTGTGAGACCAGAGGAGGGGACCAGGAGCTGACTGAGCACAGAGGCACGGAGGGGTAACAGCAGCCAGATGCTCTGGTGGCCTCAGAGATGAGGACCTGAACAGCTCTGAACCTGCCTACAGTGGCAAGGCTAGGCTGGGAGGGAAGAAAGAGAGGTCAGGAGCAACAGGTGGGTGCAGGTAAGCACATCAAATTTTATGAACTCACTGCATTTGAATATTGTCTGCAAATTATTAACTGACAGAAATACTATTTAAGAAGGATCTGTTTCAGTTTAAACTACTACTACAGATACTTTAAGAGTCATCAACATTTGGAATAAAAATGTAGATTAAGTAGTTAACTAGGATTCAAGTTATACAGACTCCTAGAAACGCCTCCTTTGCACCACACATGTTCACTGCAGTTTCTAGAATGAATGGTCAAATAAACTTAAAACTTCTACCATAAAAGGAGGAAATTACCTTATCAATATCCTCCTCTTCGTCCTCCTCTTCCTCCTCTTCTGAAAAGTCAAGAAGTTTCTTTGCTAGCAATGGATGCCACTGAAGACACTTTCGTTTTGGTCGTTTTCCAGCCCCTTCTCCTTCTGCTGAATGATCTTTATTTCTATTACTGCCTTTCATTACTGTGACCTGTAGTAATGAAAAAAGGAGAAACAGAGAAATCAAAGTAAATTTGATTAAAATTAGTTTATTTAGCTTCCTTAACTTTAACTGGATTATAGTTTTAATGATGGAAATATCTACCAGCTTAGACATTTACTGGATTCAGTAAGAACTAAGTACATAATCAAACATTCATTTTAGTGGGTTAAATTGCTAATAAAATTTTCCTTTTATGAAATCTGCTTCCTTCCACTTCAGAACTTCAGAACTCAAAACCCGAATAAAGTGTTAGGATGATTACAAGTTACTGTCACCTGTTCGTATTTACTCAAAATAGTGTTTCTCAACGTTTTCCACCAGAGGAATGTGAAAAATGCCTCCCAGGGGAGCAAAGGTGCTCACAGAGGTGGGCCTCCCTACATTCTCCAATGGCTCCTATTTTATCATCATAATTTACATGAATTTCACATTCCATACTATGATAAATCTGAGTCCGAAGTATTATTAAGTAAAATGAATGCTTTATAAGAATCAAATGTTTTAGATTTAAAATACAACTATTTCATAAGATGACACACATTTTTCAAAAACTGTGCAGCCTCCAAGGATCCCGTCTATGCATGAATCACTTAGTTGGATGAGCACCCTTCTGTACTGGCCTGTGATATAACAAATCACAAAGATCTTTGCATCTCCCTATTACATATGTACTACAATCCAGCAACAAAGTTTTGCTCTCTAAGTTTTTTCCCCCTAAAAGACGATTGGCTGAAATAGCTAGGCTATAGTCAAGCTATGAATCTGACAATATCTTTCAGAAGCCAAAAATTCTAAATTATTTTTCAGAGAATATTTTAAAAAGTTTTTCTCCATGAACGAAACTACATATTTATATTATAAAGGTGAAAATAACAAAAAATGAGGTTTACCTTCTCCATCATGCCCAGTCCCACAGCCCAAAGGTAAATTATACACAGTTTCTTACATGCTTTCTCATAATTATTTAATATTTTTCATTCATTCATTTGAAGTAACATTATATACAAATTACTCTTTATACAAAGTCATGTGAAAACTGAAATACAGTTAAATGCTATCAACGTAAATGGTTCATGCTGACAATTACAAACGTAAATGCCGTTGCCAAAATCACAGGGTGGTGGTCTTTTTGGTCAGTTTAAATCTGTATTGGTCCAAACACTTGCGAAGTGTTTGATAGCACTTGCAAAGTACTATCAATAAACTTTTAATGCCATGTTGCTGACACTAGGATCCATGAACATATAGTTTCAATATTCATCTAGTTCTCAAGCCTTCAAAGCAATACGACATAAGCAATTTTAAAATCTTCCTTCCTTGTTTCTGAGTTTGGGGTCATATTTAAGTCTTCTTCACTTCAAAATCGAGAAATATTCACTAATGTTTCCTTTGAGAACTTATGTGACTTCATTACTTTAAAAAAGCCATGTAAATAACTGATCAATCTGGAATTCATTCTGACAAAGGAGTGAGGGAGGGATCTCGCTTTTTTTTTTTTCCCAAATAGCTAACCAACTGTTCCAAACCATTTATTAAATTATCCAGCTTTTCCCCATTCCTTTGAAATGCTACTTTTATCCTATACTACATTACCACATGTGTATAAGTCTACTTCTGGATTCTCTTATTTTAATAATCATCCCCTCTGTTTTCCTATCCTTTGACCAACTTTAATATCCTTAGGACAATCCCATTCTGTACCTTTTTCTATACACAAATATATCAGTAAACAGAGCCATTTAAAACTTTTAAGTTGAAAATATCATGCTCTTCTAAGTCAATACACCTTGATCACCCTCATTTTGTAATAACTATATAATATTCCAAAATAGGAACAATCACAATTTTCTCAATTATTCCATGATTGATAGACGTTCAATTTCTTGTACTACAATAAAATCTTAATTAAAAAATCTTTTAATCTTCATTTTGATAAAATCCTCATTATTAAAAGCTGTGTCTAGTCCAAAAAAAAGGGTGGGGAGGTGAGAAAAACATGTTCCCGTGGTTTTCTTAGCAAGATACTTCTGCTGAGTATCTGAAGCAATTACATGATTCATGTGGCTGCCTCAAGAGTAGAAGTTATTGAAAAACTCTAAATGGAATTAGTTATCTGGTATGCTCTTAATAAATAATAAAGGAACAACGATTTCTTTGAATTGATAGACCATTTAACGATTCCCAGTCTATCTACAAATAAAACTTGGCATGGAAAACCCAATTTCTAAAAATACCAATGCTATATAGAGAGAAGAGGAAACAGCTATTTTTGTGGCTTATTAATCACTTCAGGATGAGATGCTTGAGTGGTAATTAAACCCATACTGGGTTTTAATACCGGATATTTTATAACACATTTTTTAAACAATAAAAGAAATTAATGGGAAACTATATGTCAGGCAAGCTGTTATCAACAGGAGAGGTCAAAGTGATTGCCGGTGCCTAGAGAAAAATACATCATTTACCCTCAAGGATTCCGATTATGCTATTTGATTATGTGTGAATTGTGTTTAAGTGTATGTGCCTTTGCATATATTTATGTGTAATTTCAATATTCAAGCAGAAAACAGAATATCAAGAATCAAATGAATGGATGGTATATGTGGCTTTGGGGTTCAAAATAACCACATTCACCTCCTCCCACCTCAATGTTCTGATTCTTTCCACATAGCTGCTACAGCACTACGATAATGTATATCTTCTCTGATACTCCCCAAATTAATCTCTCCATCCCCATAAATACAATAGAAAGATTTTACATTGCTAACAACACTTACCACATTTTCCCTCGAATTACAATTATTTGGGTACATCCTACCTCCATCACTAGGCCTTTTTCTTGATGATCCAAGACTAGTTATCTTTATATAGAAGCATCTGGCTTATCAGAACATCAAGATCAGTTAGTTGTGAGAATTGTTATAAACCATATGAAACTCCATGCTAAATTATGGTGATAATTCACTATTTTTATACAGTAGAATGGCTTCAAAATTAACCCCCATCTCTCTCATTCCTGTGAATTCAGATATTTCTTCCTGAGTGGGAAAAAAGGAGGTCTGAAAACTATGTATAACACTGAATGCGGGCCAGGGTGGCATGTTCTGTGTGAGAACCACCGAACCCCTGGGCTGTACGAAAAGTAAGATTGATAACCTCTAGCACAGTCTAGAACAAAGTAGGGGGAAAGCAAGTATTTTTAGCATGAATGAGAGCTGAATTGAAGATAGTAAACCTGGGACAAAATAGTCAAGAAAAGTGTAACTGATCTAATGACCATGAACTACCCAAAACTATAAACTACAGATTTTAATAACTTAGTTATCTGATTACTTTTTAATTCACCATGGATCTGTTTTCAAACTGTTGAAAGAAGGCAAAAGAATATGTGTGTGTGTGGGGGGGGGGGGGAGGATGATGCTCCTGATTATCATTCAGAAGTAATGAGAAAGCAAGAGAGAAGAATGAAAGAAAAGATGAGGAAAAACATCTGAGAAAGAAAAGGGAAAAGAAGGCAGAATTTTGACACTCAAGCATATTGCTTTTCTTATTTCAACAATGAGGAGGAAAAACTGTTAATTTTTGACAGTAACAGAGGGCTACCTTTGTAATTATTTTGCCACTAAACCCCCCCCCCCCACATTATAAAGTTCGGCTTCTTGTTCTGGAACATGAGCAAATTAAGCTAGCAATCTACATGTAATGAATGAAACAATTGGGGGACTTTATTCAAAAGGGGTCCTTCTTCCTTTCTGCCCGGCAACTGTAGAATAACAAATCAGGTTATTCAACTACCAGTGGACTCTGTACTTGAAAGACTCAAGTTGCTGAGATTATCAAACGATGGAGGCTGAAGGTCCCTATCCAAAATACAGTTGACCCTTGAACAACACGGTTTTGAAACTGTGAGCATCCACTTATACATCAAATTTTTTTTTCAATAAAAACAGACTATATTACTACATGATCCACGGCTGGTTGAATCTACAGATGGGGGAGCCATGGGTACAGGAAGGTGACTGTAAAGCTTATATAACCCCTGCATTCAAGGGTCAGCTGTATTGAATATTTACTTATCTTATAAAAACAAACCAACCCATGTGTTCCCTTTTCTTTGCCAGATGAGTTACCCTAATTAGTACTCATAATACTGAAGTAAATGTAAATCAACTTGGTGATGAATTAGGAAAAACTTCATTTACCTATATTCTTCAAATGCAGCAAGTCCATTCATGAAGACCTTTACTGAGGTCAAACTTCATGAGAAATGTAAAGAAGAAATATCGTAGAAGACACAGGACAAAGTAAATACCACAAAAGAAAAAAATGGACATTGACGACTAACAAGCCTCCTTTAGAATCCGGCCTCTACCACTACCTGCTTGTTGTAAAGTTATTCATCTTGCTGATCTTTCCACACATTAAAACTAAGTAACAGCTCTACTGTGAGAACACTTATTATATAACACCCAGCACAGAGCCTGGCATCTAGAAGGTCCTCACTCCATGTTAGTAAATCCTCCCTTTACCCACAAGCTTTTTAGAGAGAGTATGGGTTTAACAGGCAGCACGTTCTTGCTTAACTCAGCCTAAGATGCAGTTCAAGAGAGAGCACAGAGGACTCCCATTTAACAGTGGTCCACATGCTTCCCAGATGATATAACCTCCAGCCTCAGCAACTGAAAAAGAAAGACGGAAAGTTTCTTTTCTTTTGTCTGAGTGATATACAGTCAGAAACAGAGCCTTGGCATAGCCATAAATTCTGTAAGATCCTCTAGTCTTTCCTCTTGTCTCACAACTTAGGCAATCAGTACACTTTAGCTTTTAAAACACTGTAAATTTAACTGTGTCACAGGGGTATTTTAGAGTTTAAACTGTTTCCTAAATGTCCAATAAAATCCCATTCAAATCATATTAATGGAAATTCAGACCAAATGAGACAGGGGAAGGTAAGGGAGGCCCACAAAATTTCATTGTCAGACAGCCATGCATTCTAACCTCAAGTAAGGCCTCTCCTGGGTCCAACTAAGACTGTAAAGCTTTAGAGCTGTCTCGGACCTACAGAGAAGATGAAAAATCAGCACAGAGAAATGGTGGTAATTCGGTAGCTCTAGAGCTTCCCACAAGTTGGACCAACCTGCTTAAAACCTTCTGAGAGCGCTGCTGCTCTCAACAGCCCTTGTTTCCACTGCCTTGCACACTCCCTAAAATTCTCTCACTTTCTGCCAAAACGGACATCCTCCTCCAAAGCCCAGGTTATATATCACTTCCCTTCTAAAGCTTTCTGTGAAAACCTTAAGTCAAATGCCATCGCTCTTTGATCACACTTGAGCTTGCTCGTCAAGCACTTACCATGGTGTTTCAGTTAGTTTTATCTACGTCCTCACTATCCTCCACGAAATAGGTTGTGAACTTCTAGAGGGAAGGTGTCATGGTTTCTTACTTTTCTGTCCCGGGACCTCAAACTGAGCCTGGTACACAGCAGTCCCTGTAAAGGGTATTTATGGCTTATAATTTCCTCACCTAACACTGAACCACATACTACAACTTCCCAGAATGAACTGTTCCTCAGGATAATTTTAAAAACAATACTAACACACAGCTAATATTTATTAAATACTAATCGCTTCATACTTAATATTCATTATCTCATTTAATCCTTATAAGAACCCTTGAGGCAGGTACTATACTATGCATCCCAGTTGAAGAAGCTGAGGGTTAAGCCACTTGCCTAAGGTCACACAGTTAGCAGCAGAGAAGGTGGCACTAGAAGCAGGAAGGCCAATTCAACAGCCCAAATGCACACCTAGGACAAGAAGCTCTAATATAAAGCCTTCCATCTGTTGATGCTCTGGGCATTTCTCATAGAACAAATAGCTTATGAGCCATGGAACTACCTAAAGGAAGCACTGAAGGGTTGGAACGTGAACACTTTCAATGGTTCACAGCAGAAAAGTAAGTGTACATCTCTGATGACTCCAAGCGACAATTAAATTAGATTAACTTTAAAACGCTTTGAAGATTAAAGCCCTACAAGTGCTAATCATTATTATTTATTGTAATTCTAATGACAATTCTAAACTGTAGACAGATTAAATGAAAAATATCTTTCTATAAAGTAATACTCTCATTTTAGAAGCAATTCAGTCACGCTATTCATGCAAAGAGTGTCTTTAAATGCACTCCTTATTGAAAAGCAGTAGCTCTTCAAGTTGAAACTTTAACTCTGTCAAGATGTTATCTACATGCTCTTCATGAATACTAATAAGACACACACTATTTAAAGAACGGCTTAGCTGTACTGGCAGTTCTGGTTCCTGTGTCCTTCTCTCATGAAGGAATATGTATTTTAAGATCTCCAATACTTACAACTCCATGACATTTAGCCTTAGGAGAGCTTAACATGGTTCTCAAAATGCATGCTACTCTAGGCTACAGATAGAAACAACAGCTACCTTGAAAGAGATAAGGCACCAAAAGAAGTGACTTAGGGAAGAAACACTACTTACACAAGGAATTCAGTAACAGGCCGAAACATGTTCCCCATCACACCACCCTCCCCCAAAGGCCCAACTCTCTGTTTTCTTGTAATTTTATGGTGGCATTTACATTCTTCATCACAAAGTCACCAAATTCCTATTCTTCAACAGGCTTAGCATAATACATTTGCCTCTTTCAGTTTCTAAATTAACAGAGGTGCTTTTTAAAAAAAATCCATTTATTAGATGGTTAGGACATACTTATCCCACCGACAAGAATCTGATGCACAAAGTCACGGGAGTCTCTTGCTCATTTATTCTCAATGCAGCTGAACGCGTATTTATTGATCACATGTTGAGCTATGCACTGTGGGAGTTAAGTGTACAGCCTTACCTCTCATTTAACCATCGCCCCTGCCGCCTCTGCTCCCCTGCCACGCTGGTGTCGTCCTGTCTGGCAGCACCTGCCCTGCGCTTCCTCAGCCCTCCCAGGCCCACACACTGTACCCCACACACCCATCCTCACTTTCTGTGCAAGTCCCTCTGAACTCCCATTTCTGAGGAGCTATCTTCATTTGCCCCAGCTCCTGTCTCTTTCCTTCCTGAGCACCTGTTTTGGCCACCCACATTTAATGGCTGTGCCATATTTTTTGACACCTGATTGTGTAACAATCATCATTTTCCCGTACAATATATGTATAATGATTCCATATGAACTCCTCCCACAGAGACCCTTGAGGGTAAAGAACATGCCAGATGCTATATTTTCTGGATCTGTCAGAGCAAACCATCCCGTGTTAGACAGGGAGTACGTGAGGAAGTGAACACAGAAACAATACCTCTCTGCTTTCTTAGAATGCTGTTTCTTTACGTTGTTTTGCTAGAAGGCAGAAGAGATATAAGGCTTGAAAAGAAAATATGCAGAGAAGGAAAAATAAGAACCCAGAGGGTTGCTCGGGAGGGGAGGGGAGAAACAGGCAAATTGACAAGGCGATGTAATAAATATAATGAAATCTAAGTCATTTCCAAACAGCTGTCAGTACTAGTCTCAGAACATGTTTTCGTAGCTTTATTCCCCTCTCTGGTTATTTGTTACTGACTCTCATTATTCTCTCAAAATAGAATAGCATAGCACCTTCAGCTCACTAGCTCTCTTTTCCTATCATAACTGGTCTGCTAATTAACCTTAACTCTGAACTCATCTAACCATTTTTCTTTCCCAGTCTATCCCCAAGTTGCCAGCTGCTCCCGTGGTCTCACACTACTACAAACTTTTCCAACCTCAGGTTGGTCTTCAGTGCTCGTTCATAGTCTTGACGTGTCTTAGTCCCACCCAATCCCACAGTGCCCATGATAACTTATTGGTTTCTCTGCAACCCCTATTGATGATGATGAGTAAGGATAGTAATAATAGTTATATATATGTATAAAATGCTTCTATATAGGGCTTCCCTGGTGGCGCAGTGGTTGAGAATCTGCCTGCCGATGCAGGAGACACGGGTTCGTGCCCTGGTCCGGGAAGATCCCACATGCCGTGGAGCAACTAAGCCCGTGAGCCATGGCCGCTGAGCCTGTGCGTCCGGAGCCTGTGCTCCGCAACGGGAGAGGCCACAACAGTGAGAGGCCCGCATACCGCAAAAAAAAAAAAAAAAAAAAAAGCTTCTATATATGTAATGCTTATATATATATTGCTTCCTATGTGCCAGAAGCTAAGAGCATTCTAGTTATTCTCTTAACACACCACAAGCCTAAGAGGTAGGCTTATATTATAATCTCCTTTTTACGGATAAAAAAACTGAGGCACAGATAACATATAGTCTGCCTTGTTTAGATTGTTAACAAAGGTTTTTATAGGGGCTTCCCTGGTGGCGCAGTGGTTGAGAATCCGCCTGCCTATGCAGGAGACACGGGTTCGTGCCCTGGTCTGGGAAGATCCCACATGCCGCGAAGCAACTAAGCCCGTGAGCCATGGCCGCTGGGCCTGTGCGTCCGGAGCCTGTGCTCCGCAACGGGAGAGGCCGCAACAGTGAGAGGCCCGCATACCGCAAAAAAAAAAAAAAAAGGTTTTTATAATATTATATGTATCAAAATGGTGGGACACAATTATCACATTGGAAAGAAGCTGAAGCACAAGAAGACAAGCTCACAGGGTCATTTATTGTCAATGAAGTTGAATACATATTTACTGATCACCTGATTAACTATGCATTATGTTTGTACATTACAGAATGTCCAAGGTCACACTGCTAGCACATAATTGGTGGAGCCAGTATCTGGCTCCAGTCTGGCTTTGGAATCTGGTTCTGGACCATTATACAATATTGCCTCCTAATAATAACTAACCTGATTAAACCTTTGCTACCTGCTAAACACTGTATATGAATTAATTTCTTTAATCCTCCTTGGAGAAAGGAACTATAATGGTCAAATATTATACAGGAAGCAGCTGGGAATGACAAAGCTTAAACAACATGCCCAAGGCCATTCTGCCAGCATGTGGCAGAGCCAGGATTCAAACCTAGGCCTTCTGTCCCCAGAGCCCAAGCTTCTCCATACTGTCCTTCCCGCCATAATCCTAGTCATTCTAAGAAAATGTCTTTGCCTCCTGGTTAACAGAAAGGTCTTCATATGTGGACCCTCCCGAAGTCCCACCTTGCCTACCAATTTCAAAACTTGTTTCTTCTACCCTATCTCAAAGGCAGAGTTTCAAGGTCAGCTCCTCCTCTCACTCCCAGTCTGTGCTTCTCATCTTTCCTGCCTCCCTGAGCCATTAGTCTTTCAGTTTCTTCGATGAACTATCAACAGTTTCTTTTAGTTAATACCTTCTCTTTCGGTCTGTACACAATCTCAAGTCTAAAGCCCTCTCTGAATCCTCCTCCTCCTTCAGCTAGTCCTCTTTTTTGGTACAAATTGGCCTCCAGCCATCAGGCCAGGAGAATGCCTAACCCCAAGCCATGAAGCTAGCAGCCAAGAAGACCTGGGCTGTCTGGTAGTAAGACTGTTCACAGGCTCCACCTTGCACTTCCTGTATTGACTTCCTTCCTAATCTTCTTGGTTCTAAAGCCCAGGATTAATTTCCTAGAAAGCATTCACAGTTCATTCCAACTGTGTCACAGGCTCTGGCTTCTCTACCTCAATAATTCACACTTACATCTTTGATTTCTAGCCTCTCAGAGAAAACACCTTGCCTGGGCCAGCCCTCTGTCTCCACCATATCCGTGGGAAATATGCCAGAGCCCGCATGGTGCCTAGGAACTAGACATTCCTTCCTTTCACAGAAACATCTGGAAAACATATACTATCTTTTCTACTTTCTCACTGTAAGTTCAAATCATTGCAAACGGTTCCTAGCCCCAACACCTAACCTCTCACCACGTTCTGTCCCCTCCACCTGCTACATGTATGGTCTGCTCTCATCCATCCCCCATACTGGCTCAGCGGTCTGGTCTTATCTATAGCCATGCTGACTTCAATTCTCCACACTACAAATATCTGCTCATGCCCTTCTCCTGCATGAACCTCTTTAATAGTCAGTCTCTCAATGTACTCAGGAAGATGTCCGAACCTCTTCCTTCACAGAGCACACAAGACTCTTCCTGACTTCGTCCCTACTTAGTTTTATGGCTCACGTTTCTTTGCTCAATTCTCACTCTTAAAGCTCTACCTACACTGTGTTACATGCCATCACCTGGAACTCACCAGGGACTCTCACCTCTTAGCATCTGTACTACTCTCTCCTCCCAGTGGAGCTCGGATCTCACATAAGCCCCCACTGGCCCTTACTAGTCTGAGAAAGAGGTACTTCTTAGGTGTCTCCACAGTACCCTGTACTCAATATCCATCCACCAATGAAACGGTGTCTTTCCCTCTGTATATCCCATTGGCTTTGACAGAGAACGAGGGCTATATAATGCTCACCACAGTATCTGCAGGGCCTGACACAGAGCCGGGCCCACCGTGGGAAAACACTTGTTCAGGTCTGCTCCCTGCACTCTCTTCCTGTCACCTTTATTGCTTCTCGTTTGCCACTGCTTCTTTTCTGCTCCTTCCTCACCACACCTTGCTCTTTCTTCCTGCCCTGTGACCCTCCATCTCAGAAGTTCCTTGCACCAACTTCAAATAGCATTCTAAAACTACCAAACCAGAACACCTGGCAATTTTACTTGTTTGGAAATACTAGTTTCTAGGCAACAAATGTCAAAATGACTCAATGAATAATTCTGACCTCATAAAGAGAAATAATTATCTATTCCCTTTTCTCTTGTACCCATCACTGAACACTATTTAATCTTCTGTGCACCAGTTTACACACAGCCCTTTAAATTGTAAGAATGAGAATGCATATTTTTAAAAGCAAATATATTAAACTCCATCTAAAATAATCAAAGTTTAAAAAATTATTTTTTCATTTATATTAACTTAAAACGTTTTCTAAACTAATAAAAAAGGTCTGGATGTCTTTCACCATCCTGATCTCTAATTATAACTTAAAAAAAAAAAAACAGAAACAATGGTTCTAGTTAAGAATCAACAATCTCTGATACCTCTAGATGGAAATCTCTTTTTCCTAAGCTACTGTTCTTTACTCTAAAAAGATGGCAAATAATCTTAAGATACAGTTAAATTTAGTATACTTAATAAAGCAAAACTTCTCAGTCTTAATGGTTACAAAGCAAAACTATTTTTCCACAATGTAAAAAAGAATTGGTATTTCTTATTTTAATAGTTACACTGTTTACTGAAGCAGCTTATCCTAGCTTCTGCGATGCCCACCTGCTTTACACTGTGGAATTGAGGTAACTTGTCATTGACCAGATCACACATTTTAAGAAGGTAGGATGTTCCTTATCTATATATTCCCAAATGCTTGGACTACTGTCTTGAATATATTATGTATTTAATGAAAAGTGCTTGAAAATGCATTAACTTAATGATGTTATATCAGACTGAACATTTGCCAAGGAAATTAATCAGAATACATAGGGAGCTATGATACATTTATAGTTTCCGTTTAGAGTTAAGCAGAAAACCATTTGTTTTATACTTGCTTCACACTTGGTAAAATTTTTTTCCATAAGTATATTCCAATTTCCGGACTTAATACACATGATACAAAAGTGCTTATTTGCTGATTCAGAGTCATAACAGTGCCCTGTTCAGAGCATTATACATTCCATTTACATTCCCTGAAAGCTTTTTTAAATTTACCAAATGTATTAAATTCATATTTGTTTTAAAAAGTTCTTCACTTCATAGAATAAACAAAACAAGTTCCTATTTGCATACCACTTGCTTGCATTTTTTTTCCCTTTTGAAAACTACCAAAGTGAGAATATAAATGGCTAGATGTTTTAAGATGAGCCTAAATTCAGTCTTCTTTCCTTCCATTTTTCTCTCAACGCACAGCATGAGAATGGACATTACCCACAAAATACATGTCTACTGAGGCATCCTGTAATATTTTCCTTACAACCTAATTTACATAAATCTGCTCCCTCTGCTGGCCGCATTTTTATCCTCTAGCATCCTATTTAAATAAAAAGGCGGGCTTCCCTGGTGGCGCAGTGGTTGAGAGTCCGCCTGCCGATGCAGGGAACACGGGTTCGAGCCCTAGTCCGGGAAGATTCTACATGTCGCAGAGCAGCTGGGCCTGTGAGCCATGGCCGCTGAGTCTGCGCGTCCAGAGCCTGTGCTCCACAACGAGACAGGCCACAGGTGAGAGGCCCGCGTATCACAAAAAATAAAAATAAAAAAATAAAAAGGCAATGCTTTATACTATAAAGAAAACAAAAGCTCCTCTATAAAAAATTATAAACCAAATAAACCTGGAAAATCACTTAAGAAGCTCTTTTACATCATTAAGGCATGGCATTAGCTGATTTTAGGGAGAAGCAGTCTTCCAAGTATTGAATTTTCAAATATAGTGTCATTTTGCCCCAAAGCAAGATTCTTAACTCTACTAAGACCATTTCTCATTAATTCAGTTCCTTTTAACCTGAAATCTCCACAGTACTTTGCAACGAGTATCTAACCAAGCCTTCCATAATTACATGAACAGCATTATGTAGAGTGGGCAAGCAGGAGGGAGCTTGCCTCACTCATACACATAGTGATTTGTCACAGCAGCAAGAGTTAATGGCAAAATATGCAATCAACAACAGGGGCTACACAGTGCTACCCATATGCCCACACTACTTTTTCTTTCACCTTCTTTTTTCAAAGATGGAAGTTACTTTGCAGACATATGTAAGAAATTCTGTTTTGATTATTATAATAAAGTTCTTTATAATATGAAATTTGGGTACATTTCACTAATAAGTTCTAAATATATTTTCTAATAAGAAAAATCAGTGCTGCTCTAAGAACCTCCTGGCTACTTTAATTGCTACTTCCCAATCATGAACCACGTTGTAACTTGCAAAGCATGTATTGCATATATTAATTTATTTAATATTATACAATCCTGTTAAGTGGGTGTAATTAAGCCCACTTTACAGCTGAGTACGAGGAGCCTCAGATTTACATAATTTTTCCAATGTCATCAAGGGGCAAAACAGGGACACAGTCTAAAGGCTCTGACTTTAATCCCAAAGCACGACTACTTTCTTCCACTTAACTGCATAACTGATTTTAGCTTTCAGTCAATACATTTATTTTGAGAGGAAAACTAATCCATTTCATAAGCCTTTTTAAGCGTTCTTTTAGTGGCTTAGCATTTACTTAGCTAGAGAATCCCCAAATTTACAGTCATATTTAAAATAGTCCTTTGTATGGTTTTAGACATACTACATACATTGGGGAAGGGAGGCAATCAGGGAACAAGAAAGCATATGTATCTGTGACTCAGTGTACTTTGCTTCACTTTGCATTTTGTAAATATTGATGTTGCAGCTCCTAAAGTGCTCTCAGAAGTAGTTATGACTGATAGCCCATGAGTGCTGTGTCTTTCAAAACAAATATGCTTTACTGATGGAGAGCACGTGCATCTCCATCTAATTATTCTGAGAGCCAGGGTGGAACAAACAACATGATTTCTCAACTCAACTCAGCATTCTACGTTGAACACAATAGGCAGGTTACAGTTTAACACATACCATGAAAGCTTGTCATTTCCATGAGCAACGCGACATGTAAGGGAAGGGCATTACAATTCTGCCATATAATCCTAGAGAAGCATAAGACTTCCTGTGGTTATTGCAAGTATTTTTAAGTATAAACAAAAATTCAGAACATATTTATTACAAAAAGAGGTTTTTAACATATGTCCAAGTATTTACTGCATTTTAAAATATATAATAATATATACAGTTTTAGGATAAAAGTACATTTGGGCAAGAATTTGAAAAAGAACCAACTGGAGTAAATAAAATATGCTTGTTCACCCCAATTTTAGGGGAAAAAATAAATAAAACCCGTCACTGTCTGATGTGTACCCAAAGTCACAAGCTAACAGAAAATATCAGGCACATTATTTATATCCTGTTAAAGCATTTCTCAAACTAGAAGGTAAGCCTCATTGAGGAGTGACAGAATTCTGCTTGCAGCGCTCTCCCAGCTGTCTGGATTCAGTGACTACCAAATCTGTCCCTGAAAGGCACGCAAATTCCTCCTCAGCTCTTACGTTGCTCCCCTAGGGAGACCTCCTGATCCCAAATCAACCTTTTGAGGACCTACTAATGCACTAGGATTACGAGAGATGACACTGATTATAAAAGATGAGTTGGACCAATAAAGGACTTGTTGAGATAAGATCTATATAATAATGAAACAATTTGGGAACTAGACAGCACACAATAGAGTGCAATAAACATGGTCCAAACGATCAGGGAATATTTAGTATGCAATAATAAGACATTCTCAGCACCCAGATACTTGGCAATTATAATAGACATTGGAGAATTCATACAATTCTCTTTATTCACTTTGATGATCCCAATTCGTCCCAGTGTTAACCCTTTAACTAATGGCTAAACTTACCCACATCACTGAAGACACTGCCAGGGGTGAACTCCAGGTTCTGGGATTTCCCTGTCACTGCAAACTTTGCCAGCTCTCACCTAGCTTCTCTTACTCTGGGCACCAGCAAAAATAGCCCTTTGAAAAGATCCTGAAAACAACTATTCAGATCCTCGTTGTCTTGTTATTTAAGACTGGGTTAGGGTCTGCAACTTTCCACAGGATGAGGTACCTGGAAGGAAGTCAGGTGGCTGGCTATTCCTGAAACCTCAGGCTTGACTTAAGAAGAATTGGCTGGCACTTTATGGGAAAAAGTGATGCTTAAGGGAACACAGAACTGGAATTTTGTTGGCATTCACACAGAAACTGGTCAATGATGATCTGAGACAGGTGTAAAGTGTGGTAATATTTTCATGCTTCTCATATTCATTTTTCTCTTGCTTGTAGAGTTTTTGCATCAAGAAATGGGAACTATGGAACCAGTAATAGTAGCAGATTCAGAGTAAGGAGGCCCAGCATCTAGTCCTGGTTTTCACCTCACAAAAAGAGAAAGATTCAAAACCAGACCCGAATCAAGGACAAAATTAGTAACTGATTAAGGAGGAAAACTGTGGAAGGTCTTCAAGCATCAGAACCTTGGTCTAGATGACCTTGAAGACCCATTATTACCATTCTCTGCTATGATTTTTGCCTCCATGTCTCCAGCCGAGACCAGGCTGTACTGCAGAGTCCCCCCTCTCCTGTATATAGGCCTTCCTTCCCCTCTCTCATCTCCTACCAGGAAGATAAAGACACAATAAATCAGCTTTCACAGCCCCTCACATAGCATTTACACTGGTGACAATTCACCTGTATAGGTAGGTCTTTAAAAAATACAGCTGTTTTGTATATTTCTTCCCACACTGCTTTTCTCACAGTCTATGCCAACCCCTTCTACCATTAATTAACACTGGATTCTATAATTTGAAAATTGAATACAATTTTGAATTTTGTATATCTTCATTAAGTTGTTTTTCATTACTGACATTTTAAACATTTTCCATGTGCTTCTTAGAATTCTATATTAAGGAAAAATAACTCTTCCAACTTTTAAATAAGACTTCCCAACATCTTTTTAGAGAGTGTATAGGAAGCATTTTTTTTCCTTAAAAGAAAAAGTCAATTTCTAATAGCTTCAATTCAAGGCCATGGAGGTCCCTAGTAATTTTTTTTACTTTATAAATATTTGAGTGTATGCTTTTTTATGGAGATGTTAAACTCTCAAAGACCAGGAGATTCAGATTGCTAACAGGTTGGTTAGGATTAAATCACCTTTGCCTTACTTTTGCATTTATTAAGAATCACATAAGCCTGGAGAATCTGGAGCAAAACTCTGCCTACGACACTGGAAGATTTGAACACCACAATATGCAGCTCAGACAGGTAATAAATGTGGCTAAATCTGAGACTTTAAATCCTGGGTCTCTTCACATCAATCCAAACCATTCATGTGCCAAGAGGGGAACGAGCTGGAACAACTGAAGAGCTCCCTGGTGATGGAAAGATTAATGGGGAATTATAGGTACCTAATACATGAATAGTAGACAAAGGGGGCTGTCCTTCACCACTGAAAGTGCTAAATTATTAACTGTGCCAAGCCCAGGCAACTACTGTCACTATTCTTTCAACATCTAACTTCCAGACAGTTTAAGATGTTTACTTTTCTACCTAAAAATTACCACTGGTTTATAGTAATAGAAATCTAGTCATCATATATCCATTTAAATATGTTATACCTAATATTTAGGATTTACAAAGTCAAAAAGAATGCTGTGTAATAGAAACAATAATAAACACTTCCATTTCAGACATTTACTTTCAATTTAGTTAACTACATTTTTATTGTAAATAAGGAAAGACTTGTAATTTAAAACTGAAAATAGAATTTTCATGTGCACAAAGTATGCCTTTTATCATTTTCTCTCTGGACTTAATCATACATCAGGACACTATTCTAACTACAATCATTAGTTCATTTAATCCTCAAAACAACTCTGTGAAGTAGGAAGTCTAATTATCCACATTTTACAGATAAAGCAGCTGAGTCCCAGATGGAAATTTGCCCAGGGTAACAGCCAGGAAACTGGTACAATGGACACCAGGATTCAGACTCAAGTGGTCCAGCTGCCATACTATACTGCTGTTCAATACTTCTTGTCCATACATAGATGGCTCTAGAAGCATTTGGGAAAATGATAAACTCTGCAGTTGTCGCAATGCATTTTTAAAAATGGGATTAAACTAAAAAGGTTCCTATTGAGTCCTCTGAAGATCAAGAGGGCCTCAGTAGTAAAACATATGATGTTTACCTTTGTCAGCTTTAATCTGTGATTTTCTTTTTCAAGTGACATGCACCATGTACTGCTAAAGTGACTTAGTATAGTTTAACCTTCCTGTAATTAGCATTATGAGCCTGTACCACAATTAAATCATTGCCTTACCTCAGTAGTTTATAAGATTGTATTATTAAATATCCTTGAGTTCATTGAATGATTTTTATATAAGAAGTAAATATTAACAGACAGAATACAGATAAATATTTTGTTGGGTGATTTTACCCCCCACTCTTTGGCTGATTAGTTAAGTATTTCATAACTAAAACTTGCTTTACTTAGTATTCCCCAAATATCCTGGAGTCCATATGTTATAACAACTTTCAAAAATTCTGAGATTCGTCTAAGAGTTATCTCTGCTACCAAACGGTTATATGGAACCCTAAATCCTAATTTCTCCTCTGTTACTACAGATCTCTCACCCTGGGTAGGATAAAGCAAAGTATGTGGGAGGTGCAACAGGTGCAAGAGCTATAACTACTTCATTCATAAATGTGACAGTATCTGAACCACAACCACTACCGAACTTTGGGAATTCTGCAACTATAATTCTCAAATCCTGTCTGGAATGCTCCCTAAACATACTGCAGTCAGAAATTACTGGCCAGGTACCTATCATCAAAAAAGATGAAATTCTTTTAAACACATTAAAAAGGGAACAGGGGGGGCTTCCCTGGTGGCGCAGTGGTTGGGAATCCGCCTGCCGATGCAGGGGTCACGGGTTCGTGCCCTGGTCCGGGAAGATCCCACGTGCCGCGGAGCAACTAAGCCCGTGAGCCATGGCCGCTAGGCCTGCGCGTCCGGAGCCTGTGCTCCGCAACGGGAGAGGCCACAGCAGTGAGAGGCCCGCATACCACAAAAAAAAAAAAAAAAAGGGAACAGGGGTGGGGGGAAGAATGGTTATTCTTATATAAAAATTGGACTCTACTACTGCTAAAATGGAGAGAGGCAAACCAGAAGATTTCTCATGGTTGTTTCTAGACACTGGATTCTACGAGATATAAATTTGGGTTGGCTAATAAAACTGCACATTAGAACTGAAAGGGACCTTAGAAATCACAGACCAACCCCATCAATTTAAAGATCTGTAAACGTAAGTTCACAAAAGGTTGGGATTAAAATTAAATCTTATTCTCTGAGTTGGTATAAAGTTTGGTCCCTTTTGAGCAAATTATTATCATTATTATTAGGGTATTTTGGTTTGTTGTTTACTGAATTACAAACCTGAGATTGCTTTAAAGTTGTGTTATTAGTAAGACAAATGAGAAAACCGCCATTTAAAAAATTCAGAATTGCCAGGTTTATTTACAATCAAATAACAGAAAGAACTCTTTCTTTCTCTTCCTCCATTTTCAGCCTATGAAATGAACTGGATCAATATAGGAAAAGCTTCTAAAGGGCAATTTTATTCTATTATCCTAATGAAAGAAATCACTGCAGAATGGAACAGCCAAGAAATGATCTGTTTGAGAGCAACTTACAATTCTCCAGGTTCCTTGCTATTTGAAAGAGTAAAATATCTCAAAGACAAAGCATGTACCAACAAAAAACCCTAGTGGCCGCAAAATGTAGGAGAGCAAAAACCTGCACCGAGAGTTAACTGAAAATCAATCAATAAAGACAAAAATCAGGAAAGTTGAATGAAGGATTCCATGGTTTGGGGGACTTTTGCCCAAAACACAGTATTAGTCAAAATGCTCTGGGACACAGGGAGTATTTCTGTAAGGCATTACTTACAGCAGATAGCAAGCAATCAGAAAAGTGGAAATCAGTATCCATTACTCATGGCAGGATAACCTGCATTATCCTCTTCCAGATGCATCACTGGCGAGAGTGGATGAAGAAAAATGAAGGCTGAGAAAGAAAGGAAATGGTGTTTCTTTTACACATAACTTTCAGCAAACTTTGATGAGTTTCAATCCAGGATGAGTTTTCCTCCCTCTCCTTCCTTCAATTTCTTTTAGAAGAATCATCTTGGTTAGGTTGTTCAAGTGTGACTTTGCAACTAGCCTAATGTGGTCCCAAATTACCACCTTCAACATTCCTTGCAACAAGCACCTGATTAAATACCCTCTGGTTAAGCAGATCGAGGTAGCTTTACGCCAGTTCCAAGAACAAGAACCTGTCAAACTGACAAATCAGTATCTTTACCCTGTCGGGTACTGTCTTCTGTCAGGACGGTTTCCTATTTCTTAAAACTTGCTTCTCCACTTTGGTAGCCTCCTATCAATCTATATAAGGGCCTGGCTCCTAAAGCATGTAAATTCTTATTTTCCATTCTCCTTTTTCTCCGAAGATTACACCGTTGACCTGATCTAGCAGGAAGTTACCTGGGAGACATTTGCAGTGACCCTACCACAGAATTAGAACTGCATTTCTACCAGAGCCAATTTTAATTTCTAAAATGCCTACATCAGTTGCGGGTGTTTTAAAACAACTCATAAAAAAGGATCGCCACTACTGTGGTGCTGCTTCCCCCCACCCCCGCCCTTTCTCCACAGTCAGAAAGAAAGATGAAAGGCAGGAAGTAGCCTAACTATCAACAAGCAGTTTTCCTTTGAAGACAGATAACAAGATACTGCAGTTAAAAGTATATCTGTAATTGCAAATTTACTCTTCTTGAACAAATTCCAAGTACAATATCTGCCTTTGATCTTGGAAAAGCATTTTTCTCACTGTTCATAGCTGACACTGATAGTTCAGTTAGGCACCCCTGCTCCCAAATATGGGAAAAATGTTCCCTGAAATTCAATCATGTGAGTTATTAGCTTTGAGCCATCAGCTTAGAAGTAGCTGTTTATGCTCTGCCACTGCTGCTGCCTGGGAGAGTTCTGCCTGCTCTGACGATGTGAGGACTTGTCATAGTAACGGCATCCACCTGACCACCTGTGTGATGTCAGACTGTCCTGGAGAGTCATTCAGCATCTCCTTGGACAGGGACCATTATCCCAGTAAAACATAATTACAGCTATGAGAAAAAAGTTTGAGGACCTTAAACCTAAATTCTGTTTAAGGTTTTAAAATGAAATCCATTCTCAACCTTCATTTTCTATTTCAGTAAAAGTCTAATGGTAATATGTGGCTTCAATAATGAAGCAAGTCTATTTTAAAACAATAAAAATATTCCTAGTGTCTCCATGGTCCATTTTAAACAATTAGAGGAGATAAATACCATAGCATTGTACCATTTATTCAAAAATATTTTCTTAACTTCAACAGCTATTGGTTGTGGATCTCTTAATATAAGGAGGAAACAAGAGACATTAACGTGGTAAAATTATGGGGTTAAGCTCTTATCTTTGGTAATTAATAGCCCTTAAAGCTCAATTAGTAGAGAGAAACAGTAGTATCTAACTGAACGCTAAGAAACATTTGTAATCCTAGGTTAAAATCCTCCATTACAACAATAGGATTTTTTCAGGCAATGAGAAAAAGAACACCCTCCATGGAAAACAGCTCACACATACACACACACACACGCATACACACATACACTCTTAAAGTGTAGAGCTGATATATTGATAAGATACCAGAGAACTGCTATCTGAACTTGGATAGTAAAGTATTCCATGCTCTCATAAAATATGATTTTGATTGAACATGACCCCAAAAGCCAAATCTAACTTTTGAGATTCTTTGAAAGTAGCATTAACCACCTAAGCATGTGAACACACAGTGACTCACAGTATCTGCACGTAACATCCTAGGTAGCAGAATTAAGGAACGATAATCATGTCACTCTGTCAGCATCAGGCAAATGTTGTCATTAATAAATCCTTACAGTACCCGAGCAAAATAGCCATTTTCTTTTCCCTGAAAAAGAAAACTTTGCCTCCTATCCTTAAGAAATGGCAGTGACTTTACAGATATATAGGGAACAAACATAAAATAGCATACATTTCTAAAATGTACAGCTCCAGAGTGCAAACCCTGAATCCCACCATCTTTGTGAAATACAAATAAAATACTAAATAGGAAGAAAACTCTCAACAAGAAAGGCATAGGAATTAGGTAATCAAGAAATTAAACAAACAAACACCTTTCCTTAAATGCATTTATAGCAACATGTATACCCCATGATTCTAATTTAGAAGAAAACAATCTGTAGAAGTATATCTATACATAGAAAAGACACTGGAAGGATAAACATGAAAATGTTGTGTTCACAATGGATATGGAGTAGTATATGCATTGAGGGTGACTTCCATTTTTGTCTTCATGCTTTTCAATGTTTTCGACATGTATTATAAACAAAAAAGAAAGCCAGTAAGGTGTTTTAAAATCAGATATTTTAAATGTAATTTAATAGAGAACAAAGTAGCTGGCTTCTGAGGTACCAAATCAATAAGCTACAGTGGAAAGTCATTTTCTCTTTCTGATCCTGCCTGCGACCATGTGACATCTTTTCACACTTGCTCAAAATTAACTGCTTCACTACATAATGGCTGCAACTACAGCAAATGGGCCTTTTTGTCTGTAATTCAATTACTGTAGAAGGTTTTATAGTTAGAATATTAAGAAGTGAAGCATGCATTTGACTACATACAGAGAAATATAGCAGACTCTCGACATACCATATGCTAATTAAGAGTGAATTTTAAAATTCCATTGTCTATTTACCCCAGAGGCCTCCTAGCTTATTAACCACCGCTGTGGGTCTAGTGGGAGAGTAGAGACATTGTTCTGTCTCATTTCCAGGTAAGGTAAGTGATTTCCATACTGTGATCAAACGCCAGAGTTAGTTTGCTAGAATGTGTTCCCTCGTTCCCGCCATATTTTATTCACACAGCTACTGCAACTTTATCACCTTGGATAGAAATTTTCATGTCTTCCACACTTGATTGAAGCATACTGACTACAAAGAATGCATCCAGTAAATGACAGACAAATGAACAAACTGTCCTAGAAATAACTAAACTTGCAGGCAAATGTCAGAAATGGCTCAAGAAATCATAGTGAATCATCTGTAATCTCAGTAACATAAAACACGGAAAGAAAGCTAGTAAATGTTCCTTCCTTATGAGAGGTTTCTAGCAACTTAAGGCTTCTTTCCTTCCTTCAACCCCCTGCTCACCCCCCATCCATGTTCCTAACATCTTCAAAAATTTATTCAACATCTGCTTTTAAAAAGAGAGGGACAAAATTAGTTTTTTCTGTAGTACAATTATAAAGCTTGATTTTTCTCCTCACTAACTACAAATTATCTTTTGGATTTCATTACACTGTGCTGTTATGAAGAATGCTGAACATGTGTCATTTTATTTTACATTTGATTACATGATCAGTAGCTGCTGAGAACATGCTTTAGGTGTATCTATAGGTGCAGCCTCCTCCATGATCTAGATTGACTTTTATAGCCAACAGGTGTTAGATTTGGGGAATTTATATCTACAGCATCCACGCCGTTAGTTTTACTCTGAGACTGGGAGATAAAAGTTTACCCTTAGTTAAGCAACTGAGTAAAAGTATCCACAAGATAATTTAACTTAATAAAATAGTAAGTGTAGAAACCTCCAGAATTTCTACAGGATTACAGTACCATCCACCTTATTCTTTATGTATGTGGCATGCATCCTCTGAGTCCAAAGAGGAGAAGCTTCCAATTACCTATATGGTTCTGCTCAACTTACAGGAATATCCTTTACTCTAAATCAGCATTTCTTAGTGAGGATGCTTTTGGCATTTGGGGTGGGACAGGTCCTTACTAGGCAAGACTGTTTTCACTCCCTGCTGAGTCAAAATACATCTCAGCTCCTTTCCCATCCTTTCATCCCCATCCTCAATCTTAGGTAGTAACATTCCCCAATCGCTGAGAAAAATAATGTCCCACAACTTTCCAAACACTCCCGAGGCGAGGGGCTGGAGGAAGTACTATGATCCGCACTACCCCCCTGCCAGCTGAGAATCACTGCTCTAAATAAACCCTATATATAAAAATTCACAAAGATAATTTAAACTCCCTAAAAAACAAGCTTCACAGGGCTCCCCACATGAAGAGCCCACGAATGACTACATTCACTAACACCTCCATCACCCCATCCTCACCCCTTCCATTTTCAGGAATATGCAAGGGTCACCTACACTATATTCTTAAGGCGTCCTTGGTCAGCTTGAATATTTTCTATGAACCTCTGACCGTTAACCCTTATGTCATAAAACTTCCATGTCAGTTAATATTTCCATGTCTATCTGTGTTGATTACATACGGGATATCTAAATTGATTTAACCTTGTCAAAACAGGTTTCTAAAGCATTATTTATTCCCACTACAATCATGCTTCCTCTCTCTAGTCAGTTATTTGAAGAGAGACAAAGACCCAACTTGTTCAATTAATGAAATTAATTCGTTTCGGAATTGTAAATCTCTGTTTTTTTCATTGTCAGAACTGAATAATCACTTACATAGAAGTTGAAACATGACTGCCTGCCTTATTTACATGTGCAGCAGGTCCTATAGGATCCGTCAACAGCTAAGAGGCCTTTTAAAAACTGGTATAGCAAGACCTGGTACTACAATACAATCACAAATGGTCTCCTATAAACATTAGATAAATAGTGGCTTTAGTGGTTTCTGACTGAAAACCCAGCCTCCTTCAGGTGCAGCTAGTCCTAATGTTTTCGTAACTTGGCTCTGTCGCCAGAGTCAGGCCAATCAACATTCTCATTTTACTTGGAAACCACTTCACCCTTGTGCTTTTTGCATGTCTACCACCACTTCTACTCCTTGGCTTCTGGAATCCTATTTGGATTTCACGATATTTTGCCTTGGGAACAGATACTCCTTGAGATAAATGAGGTAAAAGTCTGCTCAGGGTTAGCTCTGGTTAAAACAAGGAAGCCAGATGTGTTCATTTATGTCACCCTTCAACTCTGCTCTGCAAACAACTTTTCTAGACTTTCCTCAGAACCAAACAGTCCCATGTGGCCAATGAGCAAGTCTGACTTCTTCGGCCCTCCATCATCCAAAAATAGGACTCGCTTGTCAGTGACGGCATTCTGGGCACATTTAACACTTATGGGCTCAGCAGGAAGCATCTGAAATCTTAAATTACGCTCTGTTTTACCCTTGTTCCTCCCAGCCTTCCTTGATCCCTGGGACTCAGATTGGACTTTCTTACTGGCGCTATTCATTGCTACCAGACTTTCTGCTTTAAATGCCTGCCCTGAATCAAAGCCCAGAAAATTCCATGAGTCTAAATTTAAGGTAATATACATTAAATTATTACCATGGTCTATAAATTCCAAACAAGTTAAAAATTATGTATCTTTGTATCATCCTCACAAAATATTTGCTAGGTAGCATAACTCTAATCTATATTGAGAACTTTACAATATCCAGTATTGCATTCAGTAAGAAAATCTGATGATACTGATATCAATTTTAAAGAAGCCACTTAGATTTCTAGTATTTTTTTTTTTTTAATGAAGTCCTTAAATACAACTTTGAAAGAAATCCCAGACCATCCTGCCTAATTCCACTTTGGCTACATCTAGTGCTTCATGTGGTTTGGCAGAAAGGTTAACAGTGTGGACTCTTGTTTTTTCCTGGATTCATAAACCTCTATCAACAAATAATTAACTGTGTTACCTGGAGCAAGTAACCTAACCTCTTTGTGCCTTAGCATCCTCATCTATAAAAAGAGGAACAATAGTCCTACCATATTGTGAGGGTTAAACCAATTCATATATATATATGTGTGTGTGTGTGTGTGTGTGTGTGTATATATATATATATATATATATATATACACACACACACACATATATATATACATGAACTGCTTAGAGTACTGCCTTGCTTATAGTAAGTGTATATGTATGAACCTTGCATAGAGTAAGTGTATATGAGAGTTTGCTATTATTATCATCGTTATGATTAGTCACGGAATATAAGCATTCAAATCAACTTGAAATAAACCATAATTAACAACTACTAATCATTAACCTCATACATTCAAAAATGTAACAAATTCATTCAACACCGAGAACTTAACTTATAAACAGATGCCACAACTTATAAACAGATGCTATGCTAAGCTGACCCACGCTGCTTTAATCTAGTGCTCTTATTAGTAAATATTGCAAGTAAAGGAATACTTCTGCATTTCAAAATTCTATGGGTAGAAAAAACTGGGGGAAAAACAAAATATAAACAGTGGGAGATTCGTTTAAAAGGAACAACATGAAAATCCTTTTCTTGACATGAAGAGATATTTGAGATAAACTGTTAAATGAAAAAAATAAGGAACAGGTTCATGAGACATAAGAAGATTAAAATTCCTCTTTTATAAAAATACGACATAATAAATATGCTTATATATGCATAGACAAAAAAAAAGAAGCCTGGGAGAATGAACACTGAATTGTTCACACTATTATCTCTATATAACAGGATTGAGTTTTTCTAATTTTTGTTAAGTTTTTAATAAATAAAAATAATTCAAAAACCAAAAGTAAGAAAACACTGGGGTATA
This sequence comes from Kogia breviceps, assembly GCF_026419965.1. Taxonomy (NCBI): domain Eukaryota; kingdom Metazoa; phylum Chordata; class Mammalia; order Artiodactyla; family Physeteridae; genus Kogia; species Kogia breviceps. The sequence goes on from NC_081314.1 coordinate 95,990,229, forward strand.
CTGTAAGCATTCATAAAGAATAAGCTTTTAAAAATACTAATTGGCTAAACAGAGATTAGCCAAATCATTCATAAATTTATATGCACTATGCAGAATAAGATTATTAGCGTATTAATAATTAACTATTTGAAAGCTTAACTTGAATAGCAAAAATCTTCCATAGAATCAGGCCAGTGCTTCTTACAACCTTATCTTAAAAGGAACTTTGGAACCACACCAAATATAAAATTTATATCTGTTATAAACACAATGTCCCGTATGTGGCAGAAAACATACATTATTTTCTAACTGATGGCTATTCTAATAGAGGACCAGTTTTTTCTACGCTTGTTGTTTTTTTTATAAAATTAAGAAAAAAGTGGTTAGGAAAGCAGGCTTCCCTATGTTACTAATACAGGTTACCAACATCATGTGTTTGAGAACATGTCAGGGATGTTGTAGAAACTTTCCTTACAATGAGTGGGCGATACAACAGAATCACTGATAAAAACGTTTCACTTTAGGATTATTTTAAAGTTCATATAAGTCCAGATGCTCACGAACACCCAACCTTCAAAGAAAGACATTTTCTGTTTCAATTATACCCTTTAGTCAGGAATGCTGCAGGGCTAATTCTAAACACAAATATAAAGTGCCACCTAGTGGATATTTTTATAAAGTTTCTCTGCTTACACTTTAGTGTTATGAAGTAATCTTTAGAAAAGCTACTTGGGGTGGTCAAAAGGTACAAACTTCCAGTTATAAAATAAATAAGTCCTGGGGATATAATGTACAGCACGGTAACTATAGTTAATAATACTAAATTCCATATTTGAAAGTTTCTAAGAGAGATGGTCTTAAAAGTTCTCATCACAAGAAAAAAAATATCTAACTATGGATGGCGATGAATGTTAACTAGACTTATGGTGGTAAGCATTTTACTATATATACATACACACACTTATATATTGAATCATGTTGTACACCTGAAACTAATATAATACTATATCTCAATAAAAATAGACAGCTACTCTATATGAGGAAACAGCCATCCCTTAAACAGTGTTTCCTCACCTATTAGTGATCTGAGCTGGTGGAAAACATATCATTTTTTTAAAAAAACACACCTCTGACTGATAATATTGATTCTATATCTCAAGTTGAACCTCTGCCACCATCACAGAGAATAAAAAAGAGCCCAGTTATCTTCTAAGTGTTCCAGGACCTGTAACGACAGCATACACAAACTAGAAAGGAGATCCAATTTAACATCCTTTTATCATTCACTTCAGTTGATAACAATAAAATATTAGCATCATTATATCAGGACAGTAATTACTATTACATCTGCTCTACACTATATGAAAACAAATTCACTTGGTCTAAATACACTATATCTGGTATTTAGAAATCAGAAGGGTTTCCAGCAAAGCCTTTGTACAAGCTGCAAAGGCCCTCATTTACCATTAGAGGTGGCAGCAACACAAGTTATGACCAATTAAAATGAAATTAATGAAAAGAATTAAAGTGATATAAACACATAATCGAGGTAAAGTAGAAGGCTGAGGTATCTAAGTGTTCATAGTTTTAGTATGTGATAATTCAGATAACAGTTTAGGGATAGACTTAAAAAGATGAATTCCACATCTATCTAAATTTTCCTAGTTATAGACTCAATATTTTGCCTTAGGAAGTAGTCTCTATAAATATTTTTAAAAGCTTCTAATTATCTAGATATTTTCAGATTCTCACATGGTAAAACAGAAATGACTAATTTATTTGGAGAGCATCATACTCACTGATGAAAAGTTTTGACTCAGAAAAGAGTTGTTCACAACCGGTTGTATTTGACATCTTTAGGAAAATTCTGCATGTTTTACTACTGTTCCTTGGTGTCATATTTAATTTATAGTATAATTTCTGTTTAAGGAGCTACTCTTCTAAAAATGCGATGCTTCCTTTTAGAGAATTGACAGGGACTGCAAATCCAAAATCCAATCCTTGGAGGTCACTGAGTCCTCCAATTTACAGATGAGGAAAAAACAAGATCCACAGGGGTCAAAGATTAGATCAAGTTCACCAAATAACTTAGTGGCAGAGTAAAAATACAGGTCTCTTAATCACAAAATTAGAACGCTTTCCACTATCTCACACTGCCTTTTTTTCTTCCTCAAACAGAAATGGAATGTTTCCATTAAATTCTTCTTAAAGTACTACAGTTTCACTTTTAATCTAAAAGGTCCACATGGGGACCTCCCTGGTGGCACAGTGGTTAAGAATCCACCTGCCCATGCAAGGGACACGGGTTCGATCCTGGTCTGGGAAGATCCCATATGCCGCGGAGCAACTAAGCCCGTGCACCACAACTACTGAGCCTGCCCTCTAGAGCCCGCGAGCCACAACTACTGAGCCCACGTGCCACAACTACTGAAGCCCGCGTGCCTAGAGCCCGTGCTCTGCAACAAGAGAAGCCACTGCAATGAGAAGTCCCCGTACTACAACCAAGAGTAGCCCCTGATCGCCACAACTAGAGAAAGCCCGTGTGCAGCAACGAAGACCCAACACAGCCAAAAATAAATAAAAATTAAATCTTAAAAATAAATAAATAATAAAAATTTAGAAGTAAAATAAAAGGTCCACATGGTAAATGCTGCCCAGATGATGTGCATGAAGGGCAAATAGGAGTGTTAGAGCTGTGAGTTTCTTCATGATCATCAAAGAAAATATAGCGGGATGGGTGCAAAGCAGCTTCTGTGGAGAAATTTACATCAATGATTTTGAAGAGGGGACCCAGAGACCAGGGAGCAGACCCAGCAGTTATTAAAGTGGGAACCGTTATTGTTTACTGAGAGGGTAGACGGGGCTGCTTCTGCTTCCCACTGGCATGGTCCTTAAACTTTCAACAGCTGGGGAGATGCCATTTCCTCAACAGGTGCTCAGAAAGTGATAGTTGAGAAACAGAAGTTTGCAGGGTAAACAGAAGTGCACGGGCTCACTTATATTACTTAAGAAAAGCTCTGATTTCCCTCAAAACTGCTATTTCTTACCTCTCATACCTCAAAGAGTAAGTATATACACACCACACATTCTTTCAGCTCTGAATCCGTTGCAGTTTCCAGGGTCTGAAACTTTTATCTGTGGTCTTCCTGTCAGATTTGGAGAAAGTGACACTTCTCTTTAACTTTTAATCTACAGTTTAAAGTGTCCTTTTTGTTACTACTTTACTGTTTATTTCTTAGTACTCATAGGGCCATATTCCTGACACAGTAAATACACACTAAGTGAAAGTCTGGAAAAAAAAAAAAAAAAACGTGGATTCTAATACCGAATCAAAGCAGGAGCATGCCTTGGCTAAATCACCTAACCTCTGAATCTCTGGTTGCTCTATCTGGTTCTGGAGAGGCCCATCTAGCTCTAAATTATTTTAAGGCTCTATTTCTTGAGAACACGCTACAATAGACTTCAATACAACAAAACCTATCTGGCCTGTCTCTAACATTACGTCTTCAGCAAAGGCTTTAAACAGAAGTCTGAGGACTGTGGTGATAGGACCAAATCGAAAAGGGGTTCTTTGTAGCTTATAAGTGAATTGCTTTTGAGAAAGCCTCTGTCGACATCTTACTTTGGCTCCTCCTCTATACAAACTGCTGTGGGAGCCTAAGAAAAGCAGCTTTCAAATGTGCAAGTGCATAGATTTGGTGTTGCTGCCGCCAGGCTGCAACGGCTGCCAGAGGACCAGAGTGAGTCAAAGCAATTCTACACATCGCAGGCCTCAAGGTCTTCCCTTTACTTGGCAACTATACACTGGGATCAGTCATCCAGCTAAATGTCAAGAGTCCCAAAGTCATTACTGGTGCAAAGGGTTCCAGTCTGAAACTTTCAAAATGATATAACTTTTAAATCATTACAAAGGAGATCTTTTTATGTTACTACAAACTTAGACTAATTTGTGAAAAATTAAAAGGGTAGTGAGACCATGACTCAGGAATTATACGATGTATGTGTTTGGAAGAACATTCACATACACCTTTTCTGGATCAAAGGTATTACTGGCACTTATTAAAAAAATCAAATAGAATCAACAGGAACCATTATTAATGCTACTTACTCAGTCTGAGAATTCTCAAAGATATTTACATCTGAATGCCTCATTTTCAGGCTCCTGTAACACTTGCTTCCAACTTTTAAGGCAATTACAGATGATTTACTTACAGGCTCTTTTCCCTTGAAAAATGTATCTCCATGAGTATTATTAATGGTTTCGGTCAAAATACATCATATGTAAGCTTGAATGCACTTTATTTTTTCGAAAGGGAGAAGAATTAACTTTACTTTTGTGGCCGCACCCCTCTGTAAAAAGTAGTTCATTTCTACCCTCCAACATAAATGAAATATTTAAAGACTATCACTGAAGACAGCTCCTCTTTTACAGACACTGTTCTATGAGACTTTTCACTGTTCTAGATGAAAATAAATTATCAAATGAAAAAAGGTCTACATGTTTAGATATTAGGAAATGCAGTTCTATCAAATAGGCTTCTTAATTTTGAAAGTAATTCTGCATGTAATATGTTACACTAATTTTTGAAAAACTATACAGTAGACAAACATCCTGAGTAAGACATATTTCTAAGAAAAAATTTTGAAATGGGTCTTACTAATAATCTGTTCTCTTATCAAAGAGCAATTTGTAAAAAGGAAAATCTTATTATAAAGGAGACACACTTTGATCTTAATCTTAATCTTCTTTCCCCAACAGCCTGACAGTTTTTAAACTTTTGGCTATGCTCTTAATTTGGGGAAGAAACTACACAACTCAGTTAAAGAGGAAATGAATAAAACAATTCTTATGGTTTGGAGGGGTGGGGAGTGGGTGGGTAATGAAGCAAAAATGCTGGGAGTTTGAAAGAAATGTAGAATAAAAGTTTATTATAAACAGATTTTAAATGGCCATTTTATCAGAAATTGAACTTTTTGACAGGATATAAAAACTCACTATCTTACTCCAAGAAAAACCTTTGCTTGAATCAAACAAATCTCACTGTTACTGAATCCCACACAAGGTTGTGTTACTATGTAACTCCTTGCATCACTTCTGTAAGGAATATTTTCTCTACCAACTTGTTCTCTTTTCTTCCTCATCAAAATTCTGCTAAAAACATAATGAATGCAGAACTCCTTCTCTTATTAACCTCAATAACTTGATTTAGGAATACTCATACTTATTTCGAATTCCTACTTTGTTCATCATTCAAAATTCACAGATTTCTAGAGTTAGAACAAACTTTAAAGATTATCCGTTTAACTGTGAAAGAGGAGGAAATTCAGGTCCAAATGAAGAAATTTGCTCAAGGTCCGAGAACCTGCTCAAGGTGAAAGAGCTGGGACTAGTAACAAAGTCATCCCTGGGATTAATTTTTCATTTTCATTCATCACTGAGGAAGTTGAAAAGGCAACATTTAATAATAACTAAAGTTTATTCATTTTATATATTTTTTAAAACAAGAAAGCAAATCATTGACACTTTCCACAAAGTATAAAAATTTCTTTTCATTAAATTTCATGTCATTGTGCTTTCCTGGTGGCGCAGTGGTTAAGAACCCGCCTGCCAATGCAGGGTACATGGGTTTGAGCCCTGGTCCGGGAAGATCCCACATGCTGCGGAGCAACTAAGCCTGTGCACCACAACTACTGAGACTGCGCTCTAGAGCCCATGAGCCACAACTACTGAGCCCGTGTGCCACAACTACTGAAGCCCATGCACCTGGGACCCATGTTCTGCAACAAGAGAAGCCATTGCAATTAGAAGCCCGCACACAGCAACGAAGAGTAGCCCCTACTCCCCACAACTAGAGAAAGCCCGCGCGCAGCAACAAAGACCCAACACAGCCAAAAATAAAAATAAATTAAAATTTTTTTAAATTACTAAAAAAAATTCACGTCAGTAAATTTGTTTCATTAAAATGATCAACAGCCATTCAACATTCAAAACAAATGCATCCACTGCCTTGCCAACCACCTTGAAAAAAAGACAAAACAATATATGACAACTAAGAAGGAATTCAGACCTATGAGAAAATTCATAAGATCATAATATTATCCTGGAAAGGTTTGATTAACTCACCATACCATATTCCAATAGACGACAGAACTTAGTAAAAAAAAAATACCATTGTCTATATTCTTCCACTGTTGTAGCTGCTTTTTACACCACCCCCTACTTCAACCTCTAAATGATTCACACCTTACACTGAGGGTGTATCCTATCTCAAGGAACTAGTGACAGTACAGCACATCACAAATTCAAAAACACTGTAAACGTTCCATGAAGTTTCTACCTGGACTACATAACATTTTCAACCTAGGTTTTTTCCATGAAATGCCACATTCAACTATGCTTGAAAACTGCAATCATATTATCCTAGATCTTCTTTAACTTAAAATACCATTTTGCATCATATGTCTCTATAAAGTAGCTAGGACCTTTCTACTAACAGGTCAAATCCTCCCAATACTTACTTTTCAAATTGTAATTTCAGAATAAGAACAATCTTTCTCAAACAACCTGAACTAAGAATTATGTAAGAATACATAAAATAACTAATGCACTTATTTTACACTTGAAGAACTAAGCTGAAGAGATCCTTAAGGTTTCACATAAATAACTCTAAGACACTTGCTCTACTTCTCAATTCAACATTCCAGACATAAGATTACATTTCATCTAAAAGTCATCAGGCAGGAGGCAGCATCTCCAATTTGCCACGTTTTAATAATGAGTTTTGTCAATGGTCATAATTTGGTGTTTAGGGCCTTTCCCAACCATATTAATTTTTCTGTGCCTATCAGGGATGAACAGTCACAAGTGAAAACTTTGAAGATATATGATTTTCAAGAAAAGGATCTCAGAAAACAGAATCATAAAAGTAACCTGGATTTCTAACTGAAATACAATTTATTCTTTTAATACACTCTTCTATTGTGAATATTTAGTTATGCCAGACACTTATCAACACTCTTTCTCCCTAAGTATTTACAGTAACAGTCTCTCAAGGAGACAATCGGTTTGCAGTCCTAGATGGATCTAATAAGATGTGTGAATAATTTTATACCACTGCACTCAATTTTACAGTTCCTAAAAGTCTTTGGGGATATCATTCTCAAATGTTTCCGGTTTTGTCCATTTCATTCTTTGGATCGATTTTCTTTGGTGAACTAAAGCAGTCATCGCTTTTTACCAAACAGCACACACACAAAATTACAATTTTCTTCCATCTTGTGAACAGTATTGAGATATATCCCTTGTCATGTCAACCTTGAGATGAAAATTCAATGTTTTCCTTTGAGGATCAAAGAAATAATTCAAGAGAAAAATAGTAAGCATATTATCACTTAAGACTTCTTACTAACAGTCTCATTGGTGTTGAGGCTCAAATTTGTCCAAATTTTAACATGAGATTACACTACATATGAATTTCAAGACTTCAAGTTACAGAAAGAAGTTCTTATTACAGCAGCCAAAACCTAATCTGAATGCTTATTTTTATTTCTTTACACTACCCAAATCAAAGAACTTTTTGTTGGGTAACTGCAGACACTCAGCTGAGTCAATGAACATATTTCAGACAGCCGCTTCTTGTTTGTGAACCTAAAACTATTTCTGCTGAATGAAATGCAGGTTATACAAAGAGAAAAATTAGGATCCCCCCCAAAAAAAGCCTCCACTTAGCACAGCTGGAGGATGAAACAGCAAATGAAATATATATGTAAATCTCATTTAACCAGAAAGCAACTAACTGATATTCCTTGATTGACCACATGGGCCGGGAGTGGGGAACCTTTTAGAAAAAAAGCTTTTAGAAAAAGTCAGGAATTATATAAACAAGCAAACATCAGCTTAAAAAACAAAAACAAACAAACAAAAAAACAATCTTCCAGAATGTCTTGGGCAGGAGGTGGAGAGGTTGTTGGTGTTGGTAGTGCGCAATTCACTGGATGTCTGTACCACCTACTTCTTCAAACCTCCCACCTCCTCTACATACTATAAATATTTAAAACTGTGAAATAAGTGTTAATCATTAGAGTGATGACACCAAGTTCATCTTCTCATTAAAAAATAAGTTTTACTATTAATAAAAAATTCAGTTGTATACTAACATTTCTACAATGATTTTATTTACAAATATTAAAACTTTTCTAGCTGTCAATGAGTAAGAAAAATTAACCAAAAAATTCTTTTCTAAACAACTGTTCCAGTTTATCCTATAAATTTTATTCTAGGAAACTGGGACACTGATTTCATTCACTATACACCAAAATTACTATTTGGTTGGAAATATCTCTTCCTATTTATTCTAAATTGATATAAAATATATCACTGACCCAAATTTTGTCAATTGACATTTTTCTCTAAATTATCAGAAAAGAGCATTTTTCTCAAATGCTGTGATTGAGAAATAGCTAAGTCTAACATATAACACCTTTATCAAACGCAAATTCAGGTGTACTGACATACATACAATTATGTGTATATGAATATGCATGAATATCATCCTAATTTGGATCCATTTAATAATTCCTAAGAAAGGAGTCTATGACAAATCAAATAAGGAATAAAAAGTTCATCTGTTCTCCATTTCATGGTTCATCAGTCAGAGCAAGGGAGCAGGAAAGGCTTGGACTTGGCAGCCAGATAGGCCTGGCTATGAATTTTTACCACTACCAGTTGTCTAATTTAAGGGTCTCTCTGTTCACTCATCTATAAAAGTAGGCTAGTAGCTACTTCACAGGATGGTAAGAATGGAAACAGATAGTACAGAAAATCCCTTTTAGAATGCCTTACATATGCTGCCTTAAATATTTACTTGTAAAAAAGAGCATGACAGGGTGTATTTTCTTTTTTTTCCAAGCCCTTTGGCACCCCCTTACCCCAAGAGATGCTTACGTAACTTATAAGTGATCATCTCCATTTCCAAACTAATCTGTATCAGTAGATTTATTCAGAGTCATGCTTTAAGCCTTTCATTCTCTGAATCCAAACTCTGTGGGACTTCACAGTCTAGTCCCAGAATTTAATTCCTCAGATAGGCATTCCACATCTTTTTTTGTGCCCTCCCTGCCTCACCCCAACTCTCCCCCAAAATCTGGCCCCAAACTTCCACTGCCTTTCTCTACATCCAATACCCCAGAAGGTGTATTCAAGGCCCAGCTTCGTGTATTTGAGTACTTTCTTGCCTCTTTTTATTTGCCCAGGGATCCCTTATTTAAAATGCCCCTTTCTCTCTTCCTCTCCATGCAGGTGGAAATAACACAGCCCCTTCCTCCAAATTTCTTAGTTCCCTACAGCATGAGCCATAAACTTCCTTGTGACCCTCTTCTGTTATTGGCTTGAATGATTATTTTAAATCTGTTACTCTTAGCCTCTTATCGTTTTACCTCCACTACAGACACATCCACAGCATCATCATCAGTAGCCTCTTAACCACAGACAGTGAGTCTTACACAGAGTCCCCCATTGAAAATGATAGGCTTAAATCCTGTAAGATAAACTTGTCCAGGTTTATTCTCCTCATAACTGTAAACTCTAAATGGAGGAGGAGGATGAGGAAGGGTGGGTATCCCTACGGGTCTTTGAAGTCCCCAGAAAAATGTAAAGGGAGAAACAGGAGAATGCAACCCCATCGCGATTTCACCATCCTTACTAAGTTCAAAGAGTAAAAGAGCCAGAACCTCTCAATGAAAACTGTCTTTGAAATTATTTAAATGCAAATAATTTTACACAGACCCACCAAAAAAATCTCTGGCACATTTTTTAAAGTTTGAAGGAAAAAGAAACAATCCTTGAGTAAGCTCCAGTAAGACCAGAAGAAAGGCTTGTTTGGATGAGCTTTAATCTCGAGAGAACAGCTGACTGGATGATTCCATTCAGTGAAAAATCAGACTCACTCACTCCTGCCCTGGCACTGAGATCTAGACGTTCTCTGACTCGAGAGTTCCAGGGCACGGACTTCCCTAGGTCCAGAGAGGTCCTTCACAGTTGACAGGGTACTAATTGACGAACACAAATCCTGTGTTTACAGGGCAGCTTGAAACTCACAGAAAGTAACACTGCCATCTACCCAGTGTAAGGGCTAAGTAACAGAAATTACTATAAATGGATGAAAACAGCAGCCAAGATTCTCCTAAGCTCAAAACAGACCTTAACCAAAGAGCAATGATGCCATCATTCAAACAAGACACCGTGCTTGGCTAGCACAGGGAAAGGGAGTGAAGTATCCACCAGCAAAGCACAAAAGAAATGTACAGAATCTGAGGAAGATTTTGTGGGGGAAACAGTTTGGCACAGACACAGAAGAATACCATATTTAGTGATCTTTAACAACATTACGGTGCCGGCGTGAGCTTCCTAGGAGTCCCAATCCCTCAAAACAATTATCAATATTAAAGTGCTGCTGCTCTGCTTTCTGTTCTATTGCCTTTATTAAAAAAAAAAAAGAATCAGTGATTTATTATTCAGATTTAATACAACCTAGTCAGCCTTTCAGAAATGTAGATTTTGCAACTAAGATAATGAATGGAAATTAACTTCAGGAAAACAGATTCATTCCTCACTTCTTTTTCCTCAAAATTACCGACCCATTTGAACATTTCACTATTTTTTTATCCAGATACAAACTCCCACACAAAATGAATATTGCTATTCTAGCAACACCTAAATTTGAATGAAGTTATTCAGAACTATTTTAAAAAGATGCTTTTTAGTAATACAGATAAATCTGTATTTTGTATAATTACATGAGTAATTACATAAAGCTCAACTTTGAACTTACTGTTGTATGTATTACTAACTTTGCCGTATAAAAAACATAAACCAAGAGTGAAAATTAAATGTGCGGTTCAAAATTTATTAATTTAGCATTTAAAAATTCCTCTTCCAAGTTAAGAACATTCAGTGGAAAATCTGTAATAAATGCATTTCCTAGTTTCTACCAAAGGAAAATTTTGTATCACTTGTTTATATACATTTATAAATTTTCTACTGTATTTAAACATGATCCTGGGCTTCCCTGGTGGCGCAGTGGTTGAGAATCCGCCTGTCGATGCAGGGGACACGGGTTCGTGCCCCGGTCCGGGAAGATCCCACATGCCGCAGAGCGGCTGGGCCCGTGAGCCATGGCCGCTGAGCCTGCGCGTCCGGAGCCTGTGCTCCGCAACGGGAGAGGCCACAACAGTGACAGGCCCGCGTACCGCAAAAAAACCAAAAAAAAAAAAAAAAAAAACATGATCCAACTTATTAACACAATGGTGTATTTTTAATATTTGCTGCAACTTAGTCATTAGAGAATATATGGTTCTTTTTCAAAAGACATTAAACTAAAATACTAAGTGACTACTAGGTTTTCAGACGCACTTTCAAGTCTGTCTAAATTAAAATACTAAGTGAATTAGTATTACAAAAGAAACTTATAACTGATAAGTTAAAATATTAATGTGAACACTTAATAGGTCAAGCCTTTTACATTAACCAAAGTCACAACATAAAGGCAGCTAGAGTGAGCATAAAAGGATGTTTCTCTCCTTGTATTCCTGAGGAACAAACAGTAATCTGTTCTTCTAGAGATAGGATGGTATTAACTGCTTCTTTCAGAACAGAACATTTGGCATAATACGGTTTTATAGAGTTCTGTGAAGTAAGCGGTTAGGAGGGGTGAATTATCACAGGTAGCCTGGCTTCTGGCTCCTCATGGCAGGACTGCACAGTAAATCTCCAGTGTTTCGTGTCTACTGAGGCTGGAGGTGAGGTTGGAGGTTAATGACTGGTCTTTCACTGAGTATTTTAACATTAAAAAAAAAAAAAAAACCTAGAAAGATTTTTTAAATCCCATTTAAAATTAAGTTAATGTTATTAAAAATCGTTCCTCATTTTAAAAGTTTTCTCCCTTTTTCATTTTTTTTTAGTTACAAAACTTTTCTCTTGCCTTACTCTCTTCTTAGCCTAAAATTTGCCTGACTTACATGGGATTTTTCACAAAGCAGATCCATAATATCATGACAAGATTAGATTATTTTGTGTCCCATAATGAAAGAAAGAGCCTCCTTAATCTTGGTTAATGTTCAAATAGACAGCTCTCTGGCCAGGACCCTCAGGAGTGACTGGGCAGTGTTTACAATTTACAGAAAGTTAAGACAGTTTGTGTCCCTTGCCCCGTGTAGTCTGCTCTCTAGCTTCTTTTGCTTCTGATCGAGTTCAGCAGTACTCACAAAATGAATTCTGGACAAGTAACAGGTTCAGGAAACACTAGTCATGTGCAAATCCGAAGAGTCAGATGACTCCTTGAAAGGGGTTATAGCACAAATCTATCTTAGAGTGAGAGTCCCTGCAACAGCTATGGGAAGGCGGAGCGAAGGCGGTGAGCGAAGGAGTTCAGGTCTCACTCCCCATTTACCTTGGGTTGAGGAGTTCCTGGCAGAGAAATCACAGGAGAAAGGGACGGGCAACTTGCCTCTAGCACCAGATAAAGACAGATCCATTGACTTCAAGGATCCACAACAGTTAAAACCAAAAGTTAAAACCAACACTAACTCAAAGATGGTAGCTGGCATGTGAAAGGAGACATGGAGTTACGTGGTACAGCAAGTAGCAAAGGGAGGATGCACTGTCCCACTCACAGCTGAGGGGCTGGAAGAGGAGGTGGAGGAGCAAGAGGCCAGGACTCAAGGTTTTGCTCCGAACAATGCCTGGGCTGCCCGGTGAAAGAAATTGGGAAGCCAGAGGAATTCATCACCCTTTCTCAAAGAAAGATAAACCTATTCTTTCTCCAGAACAAATCAAAGCTAAATAACATGAAGGGAAGTTCGATGTATGCCCCACTTGCTACGGTTATGAGAGACAATAACTGGCAGGTTGCTGTGACATAGCCCAGTAAGGTAGATGGATTCAGGCTTTGGTAGTGGTGCCCAGACATCCCGTGAGAAACTGTATTTCATTTCAATTGAAGATAAAATACAAAAAGGTTGGAGTTAAAAGGATTCTTACAGATCACTGTTCTACCACTCTCATTTTGCAAAAACCCAGAGTGCAGCTCAAGAAGAAATGACTACTTATGGTTTACAAAGCTACCCACAGGCAGAACTGTTTACAGTATGCATGATTTTTGCCCACTGCTTTTAGGGTAATTATTATTGCTCAGCTGGGAAAAGGCATTTCCGTCCTTACTACATTTACATCTTTCCTTTCTTCATTCAATAAACATCAATTGATTAATAAGTACTAGGCACTAGACCTGATCCTGGAAGACTCCCCTGGAAAACCTCAGAAAATGAATGTGGTAGATAGTGGTACCAAGTTTGACAATAGGCAAAAACAATGAAGTCAGTCAACTAAAATCACAGACCACCAAAGTACAAAGTACAAAGTTAGGAGGAACTGTGATATGAAAATTGGAATGGATTGTGCAAGTATAATCAGATACCAAAAGAACCAATGGCTGAGAAAAACAGAAGTAGGTGAAGGACAGAAAAGGGAAAAGGGTGGCAAATAGAAATTGTCATTTACTCGAGCTTTTGGGACTTTTGCAACACAGAACAAAACACAGGTTGCAAACAGTCCTCTGTGGGTCACTCTTTCTCTATCTCAATTCAAATTAAGGAAAAAAGAAATCAGTAAAAGATGTGTACATTTCTCTGCCCAAACTATCTTTAGAAGGCAGGAATAGCTGACAACTTTCGTTTAACATGAGAACATTACATTATTATGATGTAGTTTTCCTGGGAGAAAAAACTCAGCTAGCAAACATACCCAGCTATTTCAGGATGTCTGGACTTAACTGGGTTTGAGAAAAGGTGTGAGTGACAACTGGAAAACTAAGAAATACAAGCAGCTGCTGCAAAGGATAAAACTAATTTTAAAAAAGGTCATCAGGATTATTGCTAAAATGGTGTTACAGGCAACCTACAAAATTACTTTAAAAATAATCTAGTCATTTTAAAGAACTATATAAGGGATATAGAATGAGAACACTTATACTCAGCTAGAGGGAGGATTAAGATGTAACAAGTTCTATGGAAATCCATTTGCCATGATCCTACAGAGTTTGAGGTTGGGTTGACCTAGCATTTCTACCCATGAACATACATCCTAGAGAAATAGTATGTGCATAAAGAGGCATGAATAGGACTCTCAAGATTTTTTCCTTTGCAGTTTTATCTCCCATAACAAAAACTGGAGACAATCTAAATAGACATCAAAAGAAAGTGGATAAATAAATTGTGGTATTTTCATACAATGAAATACAACTGTGATCATAAATGAATTACAGGTATAAGCAAGGATGAATCTCTCAAACATGCTGAGTGGCAAAACAGGTGTTACAAAAGAAAACATATAGTATTATTATTTATATAAATTTCAAAAACAAGCAAAACTTAACGTAGGGGATACATAAAACGTGGGAAAAAACTATAAAGGAAAACATGGAATTAATAAACTCAACATTCAGGATTGTGGTGGTAGTTAAAGAGAGGTGATGGAATCTGGGCCAGGCATAGCTCTATTTCCTAAGTTAGTGGTAGGTACTCAGTTATTCATGTTAATGTTATTCTTTGTATCTTATTCACATGTTATAAATACTCCTTGTATATATAGCATTTTCTAAATACTATGGGGTTACTTCTATTTTTAAAAAGCTCTCCAAAATAACACTATATTTAACAAACTATTTTAAAGGTATGTTTTAAGTATCTGCAAGTAACAAGTACCTAGCACACACTCAGGACTTTATAAAATTAACTCTTTTAATTCACAGAAAAACTCTCTGAGGTAAACATTTTCATTCTTAGTGTACATAGGAGGAAACTGAGATGTCTGTTACGTAGACTGCCCAACATTACATAGTTAGCAGCAGTAGAATTCATAACCATATATATCCAACTCTGAAAACCATGGTGTGTCCCTAGGTAGGACTATCTAAAATACAACAGCACAGATAAATTTCCAACATAAACACAAAACTGACTTGTTATACTGAAGTTTACTATTTTAATTCATCTTAGCATTTATAATGCATCTCTAGATCATATCCTAATATTGACAGTTTGTATTAACTTTATGTCACAGTACCTCATTATTACTTCATAATCACAATTTACCGTTAAACTCTATAAATTCTAAAACTGGCAACAGACACCAAGTATGTTTATGGAAATTCTCAATTTGGCTGTACTTCTTTTCATAACTTGACTTTCTCTAAGACTGGAAGTTTAAGGAAAGTTAGCTGCTGGTAGGCTGAAACACAGCATTCTCATTTCACTGCCCTCCCATCAGGGACTCACTCGCAAGCAAGCAAACAGGCTTGCCAAGTGAGAAATTACTCACTTCCACCCTCTTTTTCCTCATCTTTCTTCCAATAATACTTCAAAGCCTAATTTTAAACTCATGCAGGAAACCTGATTAATACCACCTGCTTTACTCTACTCCATTAACTCTAGGCCTCTTCGGCACACATACAACACAACTCACTTATATAATTATTTGTCACACATACAATACAACTCACTTATATAATTATTTGTCAGCTTTGTACATCAGTGTTGTTTTCATTTGCATGGGTGTCCAGCCTACAAGAGCCACTGAAAAGTGTTTACAAGTTTATTTCTTCTGAGCTATGCCCTAACTCATTCTTCTTTGCCTAAAACACCATCAACTGTGCTCTGTAAACAGTAGTCACTTAATAAATGCTGATTGACTTACTACAGCGGAACAATTCACCTCTGGTATTTCTCAATGTCCCAGTGACTCCGCCACATCTACAAACATGCTGGAGATGATACCAGGTACCCGTTAGAGGCTTGGGGTCTTCCTGAGGGTGCCTGGGACAAGAAAAACACAGAGAGAGACCAAAGACAGTCAGGAGAAACACAGAGAGAGGGAACATGGAAATAAACAGAGGACAGAACAGAGTGAGAGGAGTCAAAGAGCCAGGAGTTATGAGAGACACTCAGAGACAGGGAAGAGGTCAGTAATCCAAACTTGGGTTTTAGGTTGGAAACCACATTTTTGGTATTATTGACTCCTGTAATAGGTGCATTCATGTTACTAAATTTATGATATAACTGACAACTTCAAAGTTATTTCTAAGGTTTTTCTGAGCTTGTAACTTTATCTATTAAAATTCATCTTTATGTGGTAGCATCTTTGGAGACCTACACACAGATACAAACATGATTCTCATATTAACCCAGCTGTAAATAAGGAAATATTTTTCTAATTCTTCAGTTTAGAAACTGGTTACTTCAGAGACATAATGTGACTTGCCCAAGGTCACAAGCAAGAATATGATAATTGGGGCCCCAAATCTTCTGATTCCAAACTCCAGTGCTTCTTCTGATGTCCTATGTTCTCTATTAGAAATGAATCATATATAAATTCAAATTGTTTTTATAAAATAAAGTTCAACCTACATATTCAAGATAAAACTTTCTATCTGTTCAGACAATCAACTGCTGAGGTTACTCGCTAGGATACTTTACTTCAGAGCTTCATTTATTTAAAAAAATCTATCAGAAAAAAATAAAGCAGAATAAAACTATATCAGGAGGGAGGAGAGAAGATGGCGGAAGAGTAAGACACGGAGATCAACTTCCTCCCCACAGATACATCAGCAATACATCTACACATGGACCTGCTCCTATAGAACACCCACTAAATGCTGGCAGAAGACCTCAGACCTTCCAAAAGGCAAGAAACACCCCCACGTACCTTGGTAGGGCAAAAGAAAAAAGAAAAAACAGACAAAAGAATAGGGACGGGACCTGCACCAGGGGTAGGAAGCTGTGAAGGAGGAAAGGTTTCCACACACTAGAAGCCCCTTCGCGGGCAGAGACTGCGGGTGGCAGAAGGGGAGAGAAGTTTCAGAGCCACAGAGGAGAGCGTAGTAACAGGGCTAAGAAGGGCAAAGCGGAGAGATTCCCGCAGAGGGTCGGTGCCGACCCACACTCACCAGCCGAGAGGCTTGTCTGCGCGGGGGCTGGGAGCTGAGGCTCGGGCTTCGTTAGGATCCCAGGGAGAGAAGTGGGGTTGGCGGCGTGAACACAGCCTGAAGGGGTTAGTGCACCACGGCTAGCCGGGAAGGAGTCCCAGGAGAAGTCTGGAGCTGCCAAAGAGGCAAGAGACTTTTTCTTCCCTCTTTGCTTCCTGGTGCAAGAGGAGAGGGGATTAAGCGCGCCGCTTAAAGAAGCTCCAGAAATGGGCGCAAGCCACGGCTATCAGCGCGGACCCCAGAGATGGGCATGAGACGCTAAGGCTGCTGCTCCACCAAGAAGCCTGTATGCGAGCACAGATCACTCTCCACACCTCCTCTCCCAGGAGCCTGTGCAGCCCGCCACTGCCAGGGCCCTGTGATCCGGGGACAACTTCCCCGGGAGAACGCACGGCGTGCCTCAGGCTGGTGCAATGCCACGCTGGCCTCTGCCGCCAAGGGCTCACCCCGCATATGCGCCCCTCCCTCCCCCGCGGCCTGAGTGAGCCAGAGACCCCGAATCAGCTGCTCCTCTAACCCCGTCCTGTCTGAGCAAAGAGCAGACGCCCTCAGGCGACCTACACGCAGAGGTGGGGCCAAATCCAAAGCTGAACCCCAGGAGCTGTGCGAACAAAGAAAAGAAAGGGAAATCTCTCCCGGCAGCCTCAGAAGCAGTGGATTAAAGCTCTGTAATCAACTTGATGTACCCTGCAACTGTGGAATACCTGAATAGACAGCGAATCATCCCAAATTGAGGAGGTGGACTTTGGGAGCAAGATATATAATTTTTCCCCCTTTTCTCTTTTTGTGAGTGTATACGTGTATGCTTCTGTGTGAGATTTTGTCTGTATAGCTTTGCTTTCACCATTTGTCCTAGGGTTCTGACGGTCCCGTTTTTTTATTTTTCTTCTTAATAATTACTTTTTATTTTAATAACTTTATTTTATCCTACTTTATTTTATCTTCTTTCTTTCTTCCTTCCGTCCTTTCCTTTCTATTTTTTCTCCCTGTTATTCTGAGCCGTGTGGATTAAAGGCTTTTGGCGCCCCAGCCAGGCATCAGGGCTGTGTCTCTGAGGTGGGAGAACCAACTTCAGGACACTGGTCCACAAGAGACCTCCCAGCTCCACGTAATATCAAATGGCGAAAGTCTCCCAGAGATCTCCATCTCAACACCAAGACCCAGCTTCACTCAACGACCAGAAAGCTACAGTGCTGGACACCCTCTGCCCAACAAATAGCAAGACAGGACTACAGCCCCATCCATTAGCAGAGAGGCTGCCTAAAATCATAATAAGGCTACAGACACCCCAAAACACACCACCAGACGTGGACCTGCCCACCAGAAAGACAAGATCCAGCCTCATCCACCAGAACACAGGCACTAGTCCCCTCAACCAGGAAATCTGCTCAACCCACTGAACCAACCTTAGCCACTGGGGACAGACACCAAAAACAACGGGAACTATGAACCTGCAGCCTGCAAAAAGGAGACCCCAAACACAGTAAGATAAGCAAAATGAAAAGACAGAAAACCACACAGCAGATGAAGGAGCAAGATAAAAACCCATCAGACCTAACAAATGAAGAAGAAATAGGCAGTCTACCTGAAAAATAATTCAGAGTAGTCATAGTAAAGATGATCCAAAATCGTGGAAATAGAATAGACAAAATGCAAGAAACATGTAACAAGGACCTAGAAGAACTAAACAGGAAACAAGCAATGATGAACAACACAATAAATGAAATTAAAAATACTCTAGAAGGGATCAAGAGCAGAATAACTGAGGCAGAAGAACGGATAAGTAACCTAGAAGATAAAATAGTAGAAATAACTACTGCAGAGCAGAATAAAGAAAAAGGAGTCAAAAAAACTGAGGACAGTCTCAGAGACCTCTGGGACAACATTAAACACACCAACATTCAAATTATAGGGGTCCCAGAAGAAGAGAAAAAGAAAGGGACTGAGAAAATACTTGAAGAGATTATAGTTGAAAACTTCTAATATGGGGAAGGAAATAGTTAATCAAGTCCAGGAAGCACAGACAGTCCCATACAGGATAAATCCAAGGAGAAACATGCCAAGACACATATTAATCAAACTATGAAAAATTAAATACAAAGTAAACATATTTAAAGCAACAAGGGAAAAACAACAAATAACACACAAGGGAGTCCCCAAAAGGTTAACAGCTGATCGTTTAGCAGAAACTCTGCAAGCCAGAAGGGAGTGGCAGGACATATTTAAAGTGATGAAGGAGAAGAAACTACAACCAAGATTACTCCACTCAGCAAGGATCTCATTCAGATTTGATGGAGAAATTAAAACCTTTACAGACAACCAAAAGCTGAGAGAGTTCAGTACCACCAAACCAGATTTACAACAAATGCTAAAGGAACTTCTCTAGGCAAGAAACACAAGAGAAGGAAAAGACCTACAAGAACAAACCCAAAACAATTAAGAAAATGGGAATAGGAACATACATATCGATAATTACCTTAAATGTAAATGGATTAAATGCTCCCACCAAAAGACACAGACTGGCTGAATGGATACAAAAACAAAACCGGTATATATGCTGTCTACAAGAGACCCACTTCAGACCTAGGGACACATACAAACTGAAAGTAAGGGGATGGAAAAAGATATTCCATGCAAATAGAAATCAAAAGACAGCTGGAGTAGCAACTCTCGTATCAGACAAAATAGACTTTAAAACAAAGACTATTACAAGAGACAAAGAAGGACACTACATAATGTTCAAGGGATCGATCCAAGAAGAAGATAACAACTGTAAATATTTATACACCCAACATAGGAGCACCTCAATACATAAGGCAACTGCTAACAGCCATAAAAGGGGAAATCGACAGTAACACAATCATAGTAGGGGACTTTAACACCCCACTTTCACCAATGGACAGATCATCCAAAAGGAAAATAAATAAGGAAACACAAGCTTTAAATGATACATTAAACAAGATGGACTTAATTGATATTTATAGGACATTGCATCCAAAAACAACAGAATACACATTTTTCTCAAGTGCTCATGGAACATTCTGCAGGATAGATCATATCTTGAGTCACAAATCTAGCCTTGGTAAATTTAAGAAAATTGAAATCGTATCAAGTATCTTTTCCGACCACAACGCTATGAGACTAGATATCACTTACAGGAAAGGATCTGTAAAAAATACAAACACATGGAGGCTAAAAAATACACTACTTAATGACGAAGTGATCACTGAAGAAATCAAAGAGGAAATCAAAAAATACCTAGAAACAAATGACAGTGGAGACACAACGACCCAAAACCTATGGAATGCAGCAAAAGCAGTTCTAAGAGGGAAGGTTATAGCAATACAATCCTACCTTAAGAAACAGGAAATATCTCAAATAAACAACCTAACCTTGCACCTAAAGCAATTAAAGAAAGAAGAACAAAAAAAATCCCAATTTAGCAGAAGGAAAGAAATCATAAAGATCAGATAAGAAA
Organism: Kogia breviceps; assembly: GCF_026419965.1. Lineage (NCBI taxonomy): Eukaryota > Metazoa > Chordata > Mammalia > Artiodactyla > Physeteridae > Kogia > Kogia breviceps. The sequence goes on from NC_081314.1 coordinate 96,010,722, forward strand.
TAAATAAAAAGAAATGAAGGAAATGATAGCAAAGATCAATAAAACTGAAAGCTGGTTCTTTGAGAAGATAAACAAAATTGATAAACCATTAGCCACACTCATCAAGAAAAAAAGGGAGAAGACTCAAATCTACAGAATTAGAAATGAAAAAGGAGAAGTAACAAGTGACACTGCAGAAATACAAAAGATTTTTAGAGATTACTACAAGCAACTCTATGCCAATAAAATGGACAACCTGGAAGACATGGACAAATGCTTAGAAATGCACAACCTGCCGAGACTGAACCAGAAGAAATAGAAAATATGAACAGACCAATCACAAGCACTGAAACTGAAACTGTGATTAAAAATCTTCCAGCAAGCAAAAGCCCAGGACCAGATGGCTTCACAGGCGAATTCTATCAAACATTTAGAGAAGAGCTAACACCTATCCTTCTCAAACTCTTCCAAAAGATAGCAGAGGGAGGAACACTGCCAAACTCATTCTATGAGGTGACCATCACCCTGATACCAAAACCAAAGATGTCACAAAGAAAGAAAACTACAGGCCAATATCACTGATGAACATAGATGCAAAAATCCTCAACAAAATACTAGCAAACAGAATCCAACAGCACATTAAAAGGATCATACACCATGATCAAGTGGGGTTTATTCCAGGAATGCAAGGATTCTTCAATATACGCAAATCAATCAACGTGATACACCATATCAACAAACTGAAGGAGAAAAACCACATGATCATCTCAATAGATGTAGAGAAAGCTTTTGACAAAATTCAACACCCATTTATGATAAAAACCCTGCAGAAAGTAGGCATAGAGGGAACTTTCCTCAACATAATAAAGGCCATATATGAGAAACCCACACCCAACATCGTCCTCAATGGTGAAAAATTGAAACCATTTCCACTAAGATCAGGAACAAGACAAGGTTGCCCACTCTCACCACTCTTATTCAACATAATTTTGGAAGTTCTAGCCACAGCCATCAGAGAACAAAAAGAAATAAAAGGAATCCAAATCAGAAAAGAAGAAGTAAAGCTATCACTGTTTGCAGATGACATGATACTATACATAGAGAATCCTAAGGGTGCTACCAGAAAACTACTAGAGCTAATCAATAAATTTGGTAAAGTAGCAGGATACAAAATTAATGCATAGAAATCTCTGGCATTCTTATACACTAATGATGAAAAATCTGAGAGTGAAATAAAGAAAACACTCCCATTTACCACTGCAACAAAAAATAAAATATCTAGGAATAAACCTACCTAAGGAGACAAAAGACCTGTATGCAGAAAACTATAAGACACTGATGAAAGAAATTAAAGATGATACAAATAGATGGAGAGATATACCATGTTCTTGGATTGGAAGAATCAACATTGTGAAAATGACTCTACTACCCAAAGCAATCTACAGATTCAATGCAATCCCTATCAAACCACCACTGGCATTTTTTACAGAACTAGAACAAAGAATTTCACAATTTGTATGGAAACACAAAAGACTCCGAATAGCGAAAGCAATCTTGAGAACGAAAAATGGAGCTGGAGGAACCAGGCTCCCTGACTTCAGACTATACTACAAGGCCACAGTAATCAAGATAGTATGGTACTGGCACAAAAACAGAAATATAGATCAATGGAACAGCATAGAAAGCCCAGAGATAAACCCACACACACATGGTCACCTTATCTTTGATAAAGGAGGCAAGAATATACAGTGGAGAAAAGACAGCCTCTTCAATAAGTGGTGCTGGGTAAACTGGACAGGTACATGTAAAAGTATGAAATTAGAACACTCCCTAATACCATACACAAAAATAAACTCAAAATGGGTTAAAGACCTAAATGTAAGGCCAGACACTATCAAACTCTTAGAGGAAAACATAGGCAGAACACTCTATGACATAAATCACAGCAAGATCCTTTTTGACCTACCTCCTAGAGAAATGGAAACAAAAATAAACAAATGGGACCTAATGAAACTTAAAAGCTTTTTGCACAGCAAAGGATATCATAAACTAGACCAAAAGACAACCCTCAGAATGGGAGAAAATATTTGCAAATGAAGCAACTGACAAAGGATAAATCTCCAAAATATACAAGCAGCTCATGCAGTTCAATATCAGAAAAACAAACAACCCAATACTAAAATGGGCAGAACTAAATAGACATTTCTCCAAAGAAGATATACAGATTGCCAACAAACACAGGAAAGGATGCTCAACATCATTAATCATTAGAGAAATGCAAATCAAAACTACACTGAGGTTATCACCTCACACCAGTCTGAATGGCCATCTTCAAAAAATCTACAAACAATAAATGCTAGAGAGGGTGTGGAGAAAAGGGAACCCTCTTGCACTGCTGGTGGGAATGTAAATTGATACAGCCACTATGGAGAACAGTATGGAGGTTCCTTAAAAAACTACAAATAGAACTACCATATGACCCAGCAGTCCTACTACTGGGCATATAACCCTGAGAAAACGATAATTCAAAAAGAGTCATGTACCAAAATGTTCATTGCAGCTCTATTTACAATAGCCAGGACATGTAAGCAATGTAAGTGTCCATCAACAGATGAATGGATAAAGAAGATGTTGCATATATATACAATGGAATATTACTCAGCCATAAAAAGAAATGAAACGGAATTATTTGTAATGAGGTGGATAGACCTGGAGTCTGTCATACAGAGTGAAGTAAGTCAGAAGGAGAAAAACAAATACCATACGCTAACACATGTATATGGAATCTAAGCAAAAAAAAATGTCATGAAGAGCCTAGGGGTAGGACGAGAATAAAACACAGACCTACTAGAGCATGCACTTGAGGATATGGGGAGGGGCAAGGGTAAGCTGTGATGAAGTGAGAGTGGCATGGGCATATAAACACTACCAAACGTACAGTGGATAGCTAGTGGGAAGCAGCCACATAGCACAGGGAGATCAGCTCAGTGCTTTGTGACCACCTAGAGGGGTGGGATAGGGAGGCTAGGAGGGAGGGAGATGCAAGAGGGAAGAGATATGGGAACATGTGTGTATGTATAACTGATTCACTTTGTTGTAAAGCAGAAACTAACACACCATTGTAAAACAGTTATACTCCAATAAAGATGTTTTACAAAAAATCTAGAAACAATAAATGCTGCAGAGAGTGTAGAGAAAAGGAAACACTCTTGCACTGTTGGTGGGAATGTAAACTGATACAGCCACTATGGAGAACAGTATGGAGGTTCCTTAAAAAAATACAAATAGGGCTTCCCTGGTTGCGCAGTGGTTGAGAATCCACCTGCCGATGCAGGGAACGAGGGTTCGTGTCCCAGTCCGGGAAGATCCCACATGCCGCGGAGCGGCTGGGCCCGTGAGCCATGGCCGCTGAGCTTGCGCGTCCATAGCCTGTGCTCCGCAATGGGAGAGGCCACAACAGTGAGAGACCCACGTACCACAAAAACAAACAAACAAACACACACAAAAAAACTACAAATAGAACTACCATACGACCCAGCAATCCTACTACTGGGCATATACCCTGAGAAAACCATAATTCAAAAAGAGTCATGTACCAAAATGTTCATTGCAGCTCTATTTACTACAGCCAGGACGTGGAAGCAACCTAAGTGTCCATCAGATAAAGAAGATGTGGCACATATATACAATGGAATATTACTCAGCCATAAAAAGAAACGAAACTGAGTTATTTGTAGTGAGGTGGATGGACCTGGAGTCTGTCATACAGGGTGAAGTAAGTCAGAAGGAGAAAAACAAATACCGTATGCTAACACATATATATGGAATCTAAGAAAAAAAAATGTCATGAAGAGCCTAGGGGTAGGACGGGAATAAAACACAGACCTACTAGAGCATGGACTTGAGGATATGGGGAGGGGGAAGGGTAAGCTGTGACGAAGTGAGAAAGTGGCATGGACATATATACACTACCAAATGTACGGTGGATAGCTAGTGGGAAGCAGCGGCATGACACAGGGAGATCATCTAGGTGGTTCGTGATCACCTAGAGGGGTGGGATAGGGAGGGTAGAAGGGAGGGAGATGCAAGAAGGAAGAGATATGCGAACATATGTATATGTATAACTGATTCACTTTTTTGTAAAGCAGAAACTAATACACCATTGTAAAGCAATTATACTCCAATAAAGATGTTAAAAAAAAAAAGAAGAAAGACAAAAAAAATAAAAAACTATATCAGAATGACAGAAAATTCCAACAGAAAGGAAATCACGTGAACAGGCACTTGACAAAATTTTAACATTTTAAAAAAAAGAGCTAGAGTTAGTTCATTGCTTTTACAACTATAATTTCAAAGTTTTGGTGATTCAAGAAATTTCAGCTGAAAGATCAAAAGCTCCACATTTCAATGAGTTCTTACATCTAAGTACTAGTAAACCTGTCTCAAACATGTTCTCTCATAATGTCGTACCTAAAGTCTATACTGCAATTCTATTTCAGGGTACTACATATAGTGACAATGATTTCATGCACCACTCTTTGTAACCATTAGTATTTTCTCTTGAGGAATTCAGATGCTCTCTTAAGTAATCATGCCCTTTTAGAAGCAATCAATTGCAATCAATTTTCTGTAATTGTCAGAAAAGCTCCTTTGATACAAGTGTAATAAGCATGTGAGTGGATTTCACAGCAAGACAAGATAATAAGACCACAAAGAAATTTCTATTCAATTGTGTATCAATATTTTCCCATGTTCGGCAATTTTTTAAATTGTCAAATCAGGCCTGAAGCATAGTACTGTTCTGCCCTCTAGTGACTGGCTAGGTTCTATTAACTACATGTGTTCTTTAATTGCTTTTTGAGCAATACTTAGGGTTTTTTTTTTTTAAATACATATGACAGTGCTTATTTATAACTGAATAGTGAACAAAGGGAACTGGTCAAATTTAAGATACAGAATGTGGTATGAACACTATGCAGGAAAGATAACACAATTTCTTCTCATAACGATGCTACACCTAAGTATTACAAACAAAAAAAAATTATATCATTTATTCCAATCTTTATTCACATTTTTATGTAGTTTATTTGGAAAGGCCAAAGAATTACATTCAGTTTCTTTGCTAAAAGTCTTGCAAATTTCACAACTATAAATCCTAAATTGGTTTAATTATATTATTTTGGAGTCTGAGGTATCAAGGTAAGTGGTACTACATATACCATACATAGATGAACAATTTTCTAATAATTATAACAGAGCCAAAATATGCTTAATACAAAACTATACTGAACATTATTTACCTTTAACTGTTTCAAGTGGCACTTTAGGATTCTTCTGAACCTCAGTGTTGTCTTTAAAAAACTGTCATTTTATATGTGGAAACATTAATCAAGGATGCCAGTTAAGACACAATTATTACACAGAGATTCACCATAGTATTTTGATGAAGGATACTTCTTTCCCTTAGTTTCTCTTGCCATAAACCTCTTGTAAGAAACCAATGCATCTCTAGAACAGAATTTCTACACTCACTAATCCTAAGCATCCTACTTCTGTGTCTACACACTTATGTTAAAAACAAAACTACATTTGTACACATGAATGTAAAGGGATACCTGAACATGTGAGGATAATGCACAGGCAGTATGGTGGTGTGGTTAGGAGCACAAACCCTGCAGCCAGACTGCCAGAGCTTGAATTCCAGCTCTGCCCCTATTAGCAGTATGACCTAGGGAAGATTACTTAATTGCTCTATGTTTCAATTTCCTCAGGTACAAAATGGGAGTAAAGAGAGACACCTACCAATAGTAATATTTCATATCTTCGTAAGTATTTGGGTTATACAGGTACATATATGAGACTATCAAAATCCAGAAAAAAAATATTTAAGATTTGTGTATTCCACTGAATGTAAATTTTAAATCAAAAGAAAAGACTTGTACATAAATACTGAGCTACAATCAATAATATACATGCTGAAGTAATTAGGGGATTTGCAGTGATGTCTTTACTTTTAAATGCATCAAAAAGAAATTGAGGGCTTCCCTGGTGGCGCAGTGGTTGAGAATCCGCCTGCCGATGCAGGGGACACGGGTTCGTGCCCCGGTCCGGGAAGATCCCACATGCCGCGGAGTGGCTGGGCCCGTGAGCCATGGCCACTGAGCCTGCGTGTCCGGAGCCTGTGCTCCCCAACGGGAGAGGCCACAGCAGTGAGAGGCCCACATACGACAAAAAGAAAAAAAAAAAAAAAAAGAAATTGAACTGATGATGGATGCACAGATTATAGGTATGTAATAAAATAAGGAGAGTAAAATGTTAATGGTTAAATCTAGGTGGTGAATATAAACGTATGCTATATGTTTGAAGTTTCAAAATAAAACGTTGAGGGGGAAATACATCTACCTTTCAAATAGTTGATGTGAAGATTAAATAAATAAGGGAATTAAATATATAGAAGAGAGCCTGACAATCAACAGTATAGAATGGCGATATGTTTAAGCAAATGAAACTATTCATCCCTAGTTGGAAAGAAAAGGTAAGAAAGTAATAAGGCATTGGGCTCCAATTGGGCTCTACTGGACCAAGTAGTTGCCATCAAGGTTGTTAAAGCTCAAATTTCAAATATTTACATCATTAACCTGCATGAGCCATGTAGAGAACATGGTCTTTGAAAGTCAGAAAGAGCTGATTTGAATCCTGGCTCTGTCTTCAATTACTCAAGAAGCTCAGACAATTTATTTAAATGTTCTGAGTCTCAGTTCTCTCATATATATAATATGAGAGTAATGATACCTACATCTAAGAGTCATTGTGAAGATTAGAAAAAAAATACAGACACACACACATACACACAGAAATTAGCACATGAAATGTAAATAATAACTACTGCAGTTCTTTAAAATTATAATCATTATTACTACTTAGGGTGAGTCTTTTATACCCTTACAACTATTCTCTGCAGATGGAAACAAAAGTGGCTATGTATCTGATTCTAGATATGCAGGTGGCCCTACTAATCCAAAGAGCTTTCTACAGGATCTTTATTTAAACAGTAGGCCTTTCTAGAAGTACCAGTGTACTTAGAGTAAAAGAAGAACTGACAATGACAGGGAATTCACTTATCCCTCTGTAATGCCAATTATAATAAATGTAAGTCCTATGGGTGAGGCATTTAGGAAGTATGTTTGCTGATGATATTTTAAAGAAAGTCACACTTAGTGTATGTGAGGAAATAATATTAGCATCTGGATAAGATCTGATTTGAACAGTCTTAGGTAACACATTTAAAGAAAAGAATATTAAAACCATATTTATAGAAGATGAGTTCTATGCTCCCAGGGAGTGGCTTTGAGTCATTATAGATTACTCCACGAAGACAGTGGCTCAACATAGTTTCAGCTAAAAATAGAAACAAGAAAGTGGAAATGAAAGGGGGAATATTGAAAACATATATGCAACTTGGCTTCTTCCTTGACTACTCTACAAAAACTGCTTCTCCAAATGTAAATCAAAACCACAATATCAGAATGGCTATCACCAAAAAGTCTACAAATAACAAATGTTGGCAAGGATATGGACAAAAAGGAACCCTGGTACACTGTTAGTGGGAGTGTAAATTGGTGCAGCCACTATAGAAAACAGTATGAAGGTTTCTCAAAAGACTAAAAATAGAACTACCATATGACCCAGCAATTCCACTCCTGAGTATACATCCCAAGAAAATAAAAACACTAATTCGAAAAGATATCTGCACCCCAATGTTCATAGCAGCATTATTTATAATAGCCAAGATATGAAAGCAACCTAAGTGTCCATCAACAGATGAATGAATAAAGAAGATGTGGTATATATGTGTGTATATATATATATATATATATATATGTGTGTGTGTGTGTGTGTGTGTACACACACACACACAATGGAATACTATTCAGCCATAAAAAAGAATGAAATGCTGCCATTTGTAACAACATGGATGGACATAGAAAGTATTATGCTTAGTGAAATAAGTCAGACAGGGAAAGATAAATATTGTATATTATCACGTATATGTGTAATCTAAAAAATAAAACAAATGAGTATAAATGAATATGACAAAACAGAAACATAATTATAAATACAGAGAACAAACTAGTGGTTACCACTGGTGAGAGGGAAAGGGGGAGGAGGGGCAAGGTAAGGGTAGGGGATTAAGAGGCACCAATATTATGTATAAAATAAACAAGCTACAAGAATATATTGTACAGCACAGGGAATGTAGCCAATATTTTAAGATAAATTCAAATGGAGTATAATGTATAAAATACTGAATCACTACGTTGTACAATATAATGTTGTAAATCAACTATACTTCAATTAAATGAATTCATTATTTTTAAAACTGCTTTCTCCAAAGGACCCATGGATCACCTAACCCAAACACCTTTTTTTTTAAAAAAAGATTTTTTTTTTGGATGTGGACCATTTTTTTTTAAGTCTTTATTGAATTTGTTACAATACTGTTTCTGTTTTATGTTTTGGTTTTTTGGCCACATGGCATGTGGGATCTTAGCTCCCCGACCAGGGATCAAACCTGCACCCCCTGCACTGGAAGGCAAAGTCTTAACCACTGGACCGCCAGGGAAGTCTCCCCAAACAACTTTTTTAAGCATTAAATGTCTCTATTTTTCTTGAAATCTCTTTCCCATCTTCCTTAGCACTATACTCTATTGCTCTTCCCACCAAAGACCTGATTGTTCTTCTTTCCTTTAGACGTGTTTTCAGAGGTTCTGTTTTCAGAACAGAGAGGTGTTTTCATAGGTAGGTGTTTTCAGAGGTGTTTCAGAGGTGTTTTCAGAGGTGTTTTCAGAGGTTCTGTCTTACCCATATTTTCTACTTTCACCAATTTTCAAAGTTTCAGCCCCACCCCTCTCTTAAGCTATACCCATCTTCAACCAGAATCTCTTCCAAACTCATATCAAATTCATAAACGCATCCTATACATAATCACATGGATATTCTCTGCATTTCAAATCCAATCCATCCCAAATTTCACCTTCCCCTCCCACAAATCAGTTTCTACTACTATCTCTCTACAGCTGGTAGTAGAATTATCTAAACATCTACACTTAAATTAAAAACCTACCTCTGACTTCCTTTTCAACACCCCCCCACCACTTCCTTCCCTCTTATGATTCCTTCTACATCCCCAACACAAGTTCAATCGGTTGCTAAATTCTACACATTAGTAGTTTGGTTCAAGCGATAAGACAGGATTTGTATTCTTTGAGAAACAGAGTGAAAGCTAAATTTACAATCACTAAAAACACAAAGAAACAGACACACACAGGCTAAATAGTAGTAGGCATCAGACATTTGAGAAAATCATTGAAGGAATCCTTAAAAGTGAGTATCCATTAATTTTTCCCTTGCAAAATGGGAGATTTATTTGATTTTGTGAGTTGGATACCTCAATCCAAAATATTTTAAGATACATCCAGACAGGGTATAACCTTCATAATGTCTCCCACGATGGTCCTATTTACAACTCTCAAATCCTATTAGAAAAACAAATTTCTTCTTACCTAGGATATGTATGCTAAAGCCCCCCAAACCAAACTTTCCAATGTCTACCTCTTTTCCCTTCCAATCCAGCCCATTTATATTGTCTACTCAAAAATTTTCAGTGGTTTATCTGCCTTTAAGAAAAAAAAGTAAACTCACGGTGAGTTTCAAGACCCTCCTACATCTAGCTCGCGACCAAAATTTCCCATTTTACCCTCCCAAACATCCCATCCAAATGGCAAAAGGGGTCTACAGGCATTCCTTGAAGATATTGTGGATTTGGATCCAGTCCACCTGAATACAGCAAATATCAACATAATAAAGCAAGTTGCACACATTTTTTGGTTTCCCAGTGAATATAAAAGTACATTTACACTATACTGTAGTCTATTAAGTGTGCAACAGCATTATGCCTAAAAAAATGTACATGCATTAATATTTTTTATTGCTAAAAAATGCTAACCATCATCTGAGCCTTCAACAAGTCATAAACTTTTTGTAATAATAACATCAAAGATCACTGACCACAGATCACTGTGATGAATACAACACTAATGGAAAAGTTTGAAATATTGCGAGAATTACAAAAATGTGACAAAGAGGCACAAAGTGAGCAAATGCTGTTGGAAAAAAATGATGCTGATAAACTTACTCGACATAGGGTTGTCTCGCCTTCAATTTGTAAAATATGCAATATCTGCAAAGCACAATAAAATGAGGTGTGCCTGTATTTGCCTTCTCCAGACTTCTGTATTTACTCCTCTGTGTAGTCTTCCCTGATATTCCTACCTGGGATTTTAGATCTTCCTCAGAACTCTTAATGAGGTTTATTTATCTACCTTTATTCTACCTAATTAGTTTGCCTTCTATTATCACATCGTGACCTTGACAGTGTCTAACAGTTTGCACATAGTAAACATTTATCAGATAAACAAATAGAGGAGCAGAAAGTATATTACTCTATCTTTAAATAAAACATTTTTCCAATGAGTTTACTATAGGGAGTTCAGGTTCTAAAAAGGAACACAAGAGCTGGAGAAAGAGTGCAAACACTCCTCACTCTTATAGGTGGGCCAGAAAGGTTTAGAATTTCAATATATAGTACACTAATAATTGAAAAAATATATAACTAAAGTCTATAAAATCCATAGCTGTTATGGTTAGAAAGTTCACATATTCGACTAGGAAATGCAAAATTGCTATAAAAAGATCACAAACACCTAATACATACATACTAACTTACAGAGCAGCTTTTTGAAGGAACCAAGGTATTTTCATAGACGGTCCTAAATTATCTTCAAAACCAGTTTAGATACACTAGAGATATTCAAAATTAATAAATAAAAGTTACTAGGGACAAAGGACAAAGGTGTACTGCTTCATGCTCATGTGCATAAAAATTATTAGAAATAAAAATACTTTCTTCTCTTGGATCAATTAATTGTGAAATGTTAAGTCAATGACCTAAAATGAAGGGAAATTTTGCTTTTCTAGTTATGGAAGAACAGAGTAAGTTCATGAGTTCACACAGCTGTTTAAAATTTTTTAAATTTTTTATAGTGATCAGGTTGAGATAATCAATATACAAAAATAGCTCTCATACTTTAAAATTCATTAAGAATTTATAATATAGTTCCTTGTTTTGTTAAAATAATTATAGTCTTTGAAGAAAATTGTATAATTATAAAACTGTACTATTATGCTTAAATAATTTACTTGAGTTGCTAATTTTGTTAATCCCAACAGTATGAGATGATAATATTCCTGAAATAACTATAATCCACTGAATGATAGATGACTTATGTCCTAATACTTTCATATATTTGAGCTTTGATTACGCTTTAACAAAATTGCAAAGTTAAATTGGGCAAAGTATAATTAAACTCAAACATCTATTATTATGATTGTATAGAAAGTATTTTAAGATATCTAACAATATAAAGAATAAATGTTATTCTTTCCTAATGGCTTAAAGCAAGCCAATCCTGTATTCTATAGACTTTTAATATAAGATGTGCAGTATAATGACATTTCCCTTGTTGTGAATAGAGACAATAACATGCTTGAAATTCCATTTCAAAGAACAGTTAAAATAGTAAAAAAAAAAGTCAAACTCCACTTTTGACCCACTGTCCATTGTGAGAACAAACATTTTCTTAGCAACCCTGACAATGTGCTGAGTTGGCAGTGTACCCTGCAGCACTTTTAATCCTCTTAAGAACCTCACATGGTCAGTATTCACCCCATTTCACAGATGAAGTTAAGTAACTTTCCCACAGCCCAATCAGTAAACAACTGAGTTAGATGTAGTCTTGTGTAGAGTCCATCTGACTCCACAGCCTATGCTTCTGAGATCAAATTACAGCTGAAAAAAGTGATTCATTTAAATTTGTCTTCTATAAGGAAATCTTTAAGTTTCTACCTATACCCATAGGAATCTCCAAAAAGCAACAGTGATCATTATGCAGTTGACAATCTAGAGGCAAGAATAAGAATGTTTATAAGCATTAGGAAGTAAAAGTTCTAAAATATTTTTCACAGGCACATTATAAACTCTAATGTATGGAACAGTTTATAATAATAGAAGTAATCGGTAAAAAAATTCTATGTCTTTGATGATTAGGTAAAAATTCATAAAAAAAGAGCATAACTGGGACAACTTTACCATCAACAAGATAGATTTATCTTATGTCCTCTAAAAAGTGAAACTCTCAGTGAATTATAAGGAAAAGCAACACCCATTATGCTAACAGGAAAAACTAAACTTTCGAACTTGAAAACTATCATTGCTTTAAGTATTCATTTCACCAAATGACCTGAAAGATGAGCTGTATGCGTCATCAAATGGCAGGACAAAAATGACTGCTATAGGAAGAGGTTTGGTATTTAAATAGGATTGACAGTGGCTGCTGATTTCAAACTTTTCTCTATTTTGTCTTTATATAATACACCCATTTGATGACATGGTAACTTTAACAAAGCTGAAAACATAGCAGATATTCAAAAACAATATTAAGGGCAGGGTTCAGAGTTTCAATACGTGTCCATCCAGGTGCTGCCTGGATAGATAGATGGACATATCCTCCTCTGCACATGGATACATCTCACATTCTGTAGGTTTCACTCTCTCTAATCTTCTAATTAGTGTGGCAAAACTAAGAATGCTTGGGACACTGTTCACCACATAAATGGTATCTTCTTATTATTTAAGCCTTATTCAGAAGACAGTTCCTCCCCATCTAGCTGGCTCTTTCAAGAAACCTGTACACTGTATGTGCCTATGATGACTCAACACCTTAAAACATTACATTCCTGAAGAGGAATACTTCTGCCTCAAAGAGATGCTTGGTAGTAAATGACTTTACAATAAAAGTTAAGGAAACACTGAAATAATTAGATAACTCATCTATTTTTTAAGAACAGTAATATAACCATGGCAGAGGCAGAGCAAATGCAAATTAAGCAAATTATAAAAGTCTGTAAAACCAAAACACAATGCTCTTCTCTAACATATTTATAGATCAATTTGAATATAGAAATATCCTAAAAATAACACCCCTAAGAATAAAACATCTAAATGTGGACTTTAGTCAACCTTTCGGTCACATATTAACTGAATCCAGGTACCATATAGCATCTCTTTTGGCCCAGTCTGAACCAATCTGCCTTCCTTAAATCTCAGAACCTTAACAGGCACTCCACTCACAGGACCACTGATGGAGTGTTAGGGAAGTACGTGGCAGAAGGCTTACAACTCTTAATAAACCCCTGCTGACTCAATGTACACTATAAATGAGCCAACAGCTACCCAGAAATTTTTTGCTGCTCATTTTAAGTTCTTTTCTTTTTAATTTTTAAAATGAATTTATTTATTTTTGGCTGTGGATCTTCTTTGCTGCGCACAGGCTTTATCTAGTTCGGTGAGCAGGAGCTACTCTTGGTTGCAGTGCGCGGGCTTCTCATTGCGCTGGCATCTCTTGCTGCAAAGCACAGGCTCTAGGCACACGGGCTTCAGTAGTTGTGTCATGCGGGCTCAGTAGTTGTGGTGCACAGGCTCTAGAGTGCCGGCTCAGTAGTTGTGGCACACAGGCTTAGTTCCTCTGCAGCATGTGGGATCTTCCCAGACCAGGGCTCGAACCCATGTCCCCTGCACTGGCAGGCAAATTCTTAACCACTGCACCACCAGGGAAGTCCCTCATTTTAAGTTCTTAAGCTTACTAACATTTATTGATTATAGGACTAACTGCAACTTAAAGGCACAGAAAGATGTATTTTTAAGGAACACTCCCCTCCCTGAACTCAGACTGGGAAGAACAACTATCTCCAGGTAGACCTGGGGATGTTTATTAACATAAATGTCAATGGAATACATGATTAATAAATGTGAACTCCTGTATTACCAATTCACCAAATGTTCACTAAACAAGTTCCACATGCCAGACACTGTTTCTACGTTTGGAGTATACAGCCATCAACAAACTAGACTCTCTAATGTAAACTTAAGTCTCTTGGCTTCTTCAAGAGGTTATCTGAAAAAAATTACATGTATATACTACTATACATTTACACATATCTGTGTATGTACAGAATATCCAGTAAATGCAGTACATATTTTACATTAAAATGTATGGAAATTCTGACTGAAATGGTATGAGAAATTTTACCCCATTTGATTTATTTCTTTTCCTGGAGAAACACAATTCTCTGTAATAGAGATCAGAGGGAATATGGACTTCAGTATAAAAATAATTTATCCATCACCTTTCATAGTAGTAATACTGGATGAAGTGGTTATGTCTGACTTTATTTGTACTGTCCTTAACTAGTAAATTCAATATCAGTAGACTGATCCTACTGTCTACAGAAGAAATATATTGCTAAAGTTTATCATATACAAGGCTTGAGTTTTAGTCATTCTGTAAATAGCTTTAGAGGGAAACTGAAATCAAAAGCAGATAAGGAGATTGGTTCAAGACAGTGGGAGTAGAAGGACGTGTACTCATTCCATCTTGCGAGAGCACTGGAATCACAACTAACTGCTGAACAGTCATCAACAGGAAGACACTGGAACTCACCAAAAAAGATACCCCACATCCAAAGACAAAGGACAAGCCACAGTGAGACGGTAGAAGGGGCACAATCACAATAAAATCAAATCCCATAACTGCTGGGTGGATGACTCAGAAATTGGAGAACAATTATACCACAGAAGTCCACCCACTGGAGTGACAGTTCTGAGTCCCACGGCAGGCTTCGCAAATGGGGGTCCGGGAACGGGAGAAGGAATTCCTAGAGAATCAGACTTTGAAGACTAGTGGGATTTCACTGCAGGACTTCGACAGGACTGGGGAAAACAGAGACTCCACTCTTGGAGGGCACACACAAAGTAGTGTGCACATCAGGACCCAGGGGAAGGAGCAGTGACCCCAGGGGAGACTGAACCAGACCTACCTGCTCGTGTTGGAGGGTCTCCTGCAGAGGCGGGTGGTGGCTGTGGCACACCACAGGGACAAGGACACTGGCAGCAGATGTTCCGGGAAATACTCCTTGGCATAAGCTCTCCCAGAGTCTGCCACTAGCCCCACCAAAAAGCCTATAGCATCCTGTGCTGGGTTGCCTCAGGCCAAACAACCAACAGGGAGGGAACTCAGCCCCACCCATCAGCAGACGAGAAGATTAAAGTTTTACTGAGCTCAGTCCACCAGAGCAACACCCAACTCTACCCACCATCACTCCTTCTCATCAGAAAGCTTGCACAAACCTCTTAAATAGCCTCATCCACCAGAGGGCAGACAGTAGAACCAAGAAGAACTACAGTCCTGCAGCCTGTGGAACGAAAACCACATTCACAGAAAGACAGATAAAATGAAAAGGCAGACTGCTATGTACAGATGAAGGAGCAAGATAAAACCCAGAAAAACAATTAAATGAAGTGGAGATAGGCAACCATCCAGAAAAAGAATTCATAATAATAGTGAAGATGATCCAGGACTTCAGAAAGAAAATGGAGGCAAAGATCAAAAGACGCAAGAAATGTTTAACAAACACCTAGAAGAATTAAAGAACAAATAAACAGAGACGAACAATACAATAACTAAAATGAAAAATACACTAGAAGGATTCAATAGCAGAATAACTGAGGCAGAAGAATGGATAACTGACCTGGAGGACAGAATGGTGGAATTCACTGCTATGGAACAATACTAAAAGACCTCTGGGACAATATTAAATGCAACTACATTCGGATTATAGGGGTCCCAGAAGGAGAAGAGAGAAAGGACCCAAGAAAATATTTGATGAGATTATAGTCGAAAACTTCCCTAACATGGGAAAGGAAATAACCACCCAAATCCAGGAAGTGCTGAGTCCCAGGCAGGATAAACCCAAGGAGAAACACCGAGAAACATAGTAATCAAACTGACAAAAATTAAAGGCAGAGAAAAACTATTAAAAGCAACAAGGGAAAAATGACAAACAACATGCAAGGGAACTCCCATAAGGTTAACAGCTGATTTCTCAGCAGAATCTCTACAAGCCATAAGGGAGTGGCACAATATATTTAAAGTGGTGAAAGGGAAGAACCTACAACCAAGACTACTCTACCTAGCAAGGATCTCATTCAGATTAGACAGAGAAATCAAAAGCTTTACAGACAAGCAAAAGCCAAGTGAATTCAGCACCACCAAACCAGCTCTACAATTAATGCTAAAGGAACTTCTCTAAGTGGGAAACACAAGAGAAGGAAAGGACCTACAAAAGCAAACTCAAAACACTTAAGAAAATGGTAATAGGAACACACATATGGATAATTACTTTAAATGTAAATGAATTAAATGCTCCATCCAAAAGACACAAACTGGCTGAATGGATACAAAAGTAAGACCCATATATATGTTGTCTACAGGAGACCAACTTCAGACCTAGGGACACACACAGACTGAAAGTAAAGGGATGCAAAAAGATATTCCATGCAAATGGAAATCAAAAGGATGCTGGAGTAGCAATACTCGTGACAGATGAAATAGACTTGAAAATAAAGAATGTTACAAGAGACAAGGAAGGACACTACATAATGATTAAGGGACCAATCCAAGAAGAAGATATAACAATTATAAATAAATATGCACCCAACATAGGAGCACCTACAAACATAAGACAAATGCTAACAGCTATAAAAGAGGAAATCGACAGTAACACAATAATAGTGGGGGACTTTAACACCTCACACCAATGGACAGATCATTCAGACAGAAAATTAATAAGGAAATACAAGCTTTAAATGACACAATACACCAGATAGATTTAATTGATATTTATAGGACATTCCATCCAAAAACAGCACATTACACTTTCTTCTCAAGTACACACGGAACATTCTCCAGGATAGATCATATCTTGGATCACAACTCAAGCCTCAGTAAATTTAAGAAAATTGAAATCATATCAAGCATCTTTTCTGACCACAATATATAAATTAGAAATAAATTACAGGTAAAAAACATCACAAACACATGGAGGCTAAAAATACGTTACTAAATAACCAAGAGATCACTGAAGAAATCAAAGAGGAAATGAAAAAATACCTAGAGACAAATGACAACGAAAACACGATGATCCAAAACCTATGGGATACAGCAAAACCAGTTCTAAGAAGGAAGTTTATAGCAATACAATACTACCTCAAGAAACAAGAAAAATCTCAAACAATTTAACGTTACACCTAAAGAAACTAGAGAAAGAAGAACAAACAAAACCCAAAGTTAGTAGAAGGAAAGAAATCATAAAGATTGGAGCAGAAATAGACGAAATAAAAACAAAGGAAACAATAGCAAAGATGAATAAAACTAAAAGCCAGTTCTCTGAGAAGATAAACAAAATTGATAAACCTTTAGCCAGACTCATCAAGAAAGGAGGGAGAGGACTCAAATCAATAAAATTAGAAATGAAAACGGAGAAGTTACAATAGACACCACAGAAATACAAAGCATCATTAAGAGACTACTACAAGCAACTCATTGCCAATAAAATGGACAACCTGGAAGAAATGGACAGTTTTAGAAAAGTATAACCTTCCAAGACTGAACCAGGAAGAAATAGAAAATATGAACAGACCAATCACAAGTAATGAAACTGAAACTGTGATTAAAACTCTTCCAACAAACAAAAGTCCAGGACCAGAAGGCTTCACAGGCGAACTCTATCAAACATTTAGAGAAAAGTTAACACCCAACCTCTCAAACTCTTCCAAAATACTGCAGAGGAAGGAACACCCCCAAACTCATTCTACAAGGCCACTGTCACCCTGATACCAAAACCAGACACTACAATAAAAGAAAATTACACCCTAATATCACTGATGAATATAGATGCAAAAATCCTCAACAAAATACAAGCAAACAATATCCAACAACACATTAAACGGATCATACACCATGATCAAATGAGATTTATCCCAGGGATGCAAGGATTCTTCAATATATGCAAATCAATCAATGTGATACACCATATTAACAAATTGAAGAAGAAAAACCATATGATCATCTCAATAGATGCAGAAAAAGCTTTTGACAAAATTCAACAACCATTTATGTAAAAACTCTCCAGAAAGTGGGCATAGAGGGAAACTACCTCAGCATAATAAAGGTCATATACGACAAACCCACAGCCAACATCAATGGTGAAAAACTGAAAGCATTTCCTCTAAGATCAGGAACAAGACAAGGATGTCCATTCTCACCACTATTATTCAACATAGTTTTGAAAGTTCTAGTCACGACAATCAGAGAAGAAAAAGAAATAAAAGGAATACAAATTGGAAAAGAAGTAAAACTGTCACTGTTTGCAGGTGACATGATACTATATATAGATAATCCTAAAGATGCCACCAGAAAACTACTAGAGCTCATCAATGAATTTGGTAAAGTTGCAAGATACAAAATTAATACACAGAATTCTCTTGCATTCCTATACACTAACAATGAAAGATCAGAAAGAGAAATTAAGGAAACAATCCCATTCACCAGTGCAACAAAAAGAATAAAATATCTAGGAATAAACCTACCTAAGGAGGTAAAAGACCTGTATTCAGAAAACTATAAGACACTGATGACAAAAATTAAAGATGACACAAACAGATGGAGAGATATACCATGTTCTTGGATTGGAAGAATCAATATTGTGAAAATGACTACACTACCCAAAGCCATCTACAGATTCAATGCAGTCCCTATCAAATTACCAATGACATTTTCTACAGAAGTAGAACAAAAAAAATTCAAAATTTGTAAGGAGACATAAAAGACCCCTGATAGCCAAAGCAGTCTTAAGGGAAAAAAAACGAGCTAGAGGAATCAGACTCCCTGACTTCAGACTATACTACAAAGCTACAGTAATCAAGACAATATGGTACTGGCACAAAAACAGAAATATAGATCAATGGAACAGGATAGAAAGCCCAGAGATAAACCCACGCACCTATGGTCAACTAATCTATGACAAAGGAGGCAAGGATATACAATGGAGAAAAGATAGTCTCTTCAATAAATGGTGCTGGGAAAACTGGACAGCTACTTGTAAAAGAATGAAATTGGAACACTCCCTAACACCATACACAAAAATAAACTCAAAATGGATTAGAGGGCTTCCCTGGTGGCGCACTGGTTGAGAGTCCGCCTGCCGATGCAGGGGACACGGGTTCGTGTCCCGGTCTGGGAAGATCCCACATGCCGCGGAGTGGCTGGGCCTGTGAGCCGTGGCCGCTGAGCCTGCGCGTCCGGAGCCTGTGCTCCTCAAGGGAGAGGCCACAACAGTGAGAGGCCCGCGTACCGCCAAAAAAAAAAAAAAAATGGATTAGAGACCTAAATGTAAGACTGGACACTATAAAATTCTTAGAGGAAAACATAGGAAGAACACTCTGACATAAATCACAGCAAGATCTTTTTTGATCCACCTCCTAGAGTAATGGAAAGAAAAACAAAAATAAACAAATGGGACCTAATGAAACTTCAAAGCTTTTGTACAGCAAAGGAAATTATAAACAAGATGAAAAGACAACCCTCAGAATGGGAGAAAATATTTGCAAACGAATCAATGGACAAAGGATTAATCTCCAAAATATATAAACAGCTCATGCAGCTCAATATTAAAAAAACAAACAACCCAATCCAAAAATGGGCAGAAGACCTAAATAGACATTTCTCCATAGAAAACATACAGATGGCCAAGAAGCATATGAAAAGCTGCTCAACATCACTAATTATTAGCGAAATGCAAATCAAAACTACAATGAAGTATCACCACACACCAGTTAGAATGGGCATCATCAGAAAATCTACAAACAACATATGCTGGAGAGGGTGTGGAGAAAAGGGGACCCTCTTGCAATGTTGGTGGGAATGTAAATTGATACAGCCACTATGGAGAACAGTATGGAGGTTCCTTAAAAAACTAAAGATAGAATTACCATATGACCCAGCAATCCCACCATCTACTGGGCATATACCCAGAGAATACCATAATTCAAAAAGACACATGCACCCCAATGTTCAATGCAGCACTATTTACAATAGCCAGGTCATGGAAGCAACCTAAATGCCCATCGACAAACAAATCGATAAAGAAGATGTGATACATATATACAATGGAATATTACTCAGCCATAAAAAGGAACAACATTGGGTCATTTGCAGAGATGTGGATGGACCTAGAGACTGTCATACAGAGTGAAGTAAGTCAAAAAGAGAAAAACAAATATCGTATATTAACACATATATGTGGAATCTAGAAAAATGGTATAGATGAACAGGTTTGCAAGGCAGAAATAGAGACACAGACGTAGAGAACAAAAGGATGGACAACAAAGGGGGAAAGTGGGGGGGATGAAATGGAAGGTTAGGCTTGACATATATACACTAATATGTGTAAAATAGATAACTATTAAGAACCTGCTGTATAAAAAAATAAAATAAAATTCAAAAAAAGGTAGATAAATGAGTTAAAATAATTTTCAACTAATTAAACTGTCATCCACAAAATTAGATCAGTGCTCAAGAGCTTATCCTTTAGTCTATAAACACAAAAGATGAGAAAAAAAATTACAAATAAATTTAAAGTTATTTTTATACATAGGTACATGTCTCAAAGGTTTGTTTCCTTTGGAGTATGTTTTGTTTTTATAAAGGCATCAAATCACCAGAAACTGAAATTATTCCAGTGACACGAACACACATATTAGAAAAAATTTAAAGATAAAACGAAGAGTTAAGCTGAGCCTACATCGATGCTATTACCCATCACTAATCCCAAACACCCATCAACTGACTTACCTAATAGAAAAAGTTCCTATTACGTAGTAGAAAGAAGTACTATACATATGTTCAAAGAATTGCACTTAGACTATCATGCTTGAGAAATATAATGATTACCTAACTCAAGAGCTGATATCAGAGGAAAAAAGGGAAAGAAAGGAGGAAGAAAAAAGTGGATAAAAAAAGAGAGAGAGGGAGGCAGGAAAATAAACAGGTAGAATAGCAGATTTAGGACTCCATGGCTTCTGCTGGCTTTATTTCAAACAAACAATCTCTTCTTTCTGTTTTCCAGAATCTTTAAGAGTATGCCATTTCCCTGTTGAATTCACAACTGATTCACAAAGTAAAAGAATATAGCCTTGAAAAAATGTGAATTGGCTTGATTATAGTAAGCAGAAACAGATACAACTCAAAAGAGTAATCGTCTTATTCCTCAACCTAATTTTCAAATACATTCCATTCCTAGATAACAATGAATACACATGGAATACACATGTAAAAATCGATTTTTACAATGATGTAATTCCTCCATCATACAAAACACTCTAATTTTCAAGTTCTTAGATTTGATCCCTTCACTTGAAAGACACTTTTTCATGCACAGTGACTTCAAAGTGGAAGAAATATGAATTCAGTAATTTCAAATGTCTCCCATCTCAAAGATCCAAAGATATTTTTAGTCTTAGATGACTATAATAAACAAGGTTTTCTTGTTTATAGATTAAATAACATAGAAAGTTGTTTGGTTTTTTTAACTTTCACGTCACTCTTTGGCACAGAAAAACAATTATCTCTGGGATGAACTGAACTGGTTGCCCTCAAATTCATATGATGAAACCTCAAAACCCAGTGTGATTATATTTGGAGATAGACCCTAGAAGTAGGTAGAAGTTAAGTAAGGTCATTAGGGTGGGGCCATTATCTGATAGAACGGGTGTCCTTTTAAGAAGGGGAAGAAACCAGAGCACACTTTCTACACACACACACACACACACACACACACACAAAAAAAAAAAAAGGTCATGTGAGGACACAGCAAGAAGGCAACTGTCCATAAGCCAGGAAGAGAAACCACACCAGAGACAGAATTTGTCAGCATCTTTATCATGGACTTTTAGCCTCCAGAACTGTTAAAAAATATCTGCTGTTTAAGCCACCCAGTCTGTGGTATTTTGTTATGGCAGCCCAAGCAGACTATATAATCTTTAAAAATTAAAAGATTCTATTTTTGAAATAGTGTTACTCTGTCAATAATCCAGCTGAGACGACTTCCCTGGTGGTCCAGTGGTTAAGACTCTGCACTCCCAGTGTAGACGGCCCGGGTTTGATCCCTGGTCAGGGAACTAGATCCCACATGCATGCCGCAACTATGAGTTCTCGTGCCGCAACCAAGAGTCTGCATGCCGCAACTAAAAGATACTGTATGCGCCAACAAAGATTCCCAAGTGCCGCAACTAAGACCCGGCGCAGCCAAATAAACAAACACACAAAAAAATCCAGCTGAATATGTAACTGACAGTTGTTGCAACAATGATTCGTTTATGAAGAGAAGTGCCTGGAGCAATGTGAAGAATAATTCACTCCAAAATTATTTATATATGTGTGTGTTGTTCTACATTTAATTGTCATTTGGAAATAGCATAAAGCTTTGAACCCCTAAGAGATATCCTCTGTTGTCCTGATTTTGAGTGCAAGGGGACAATGCCAACAGAGAAGTCCTCAAAGGAATCTAAATAATCTCACCCTCACTGGAAAACAGCAGCATAAAAATCTTGAAATAGAAATGTTGATTCTTTTGAAACCAAACAGCATTTGCTCTACATGGTGAAGAAAATTTCTGTGGCACTGTCTCTCGTTCTTGTACCTTGTGCATTGAGATTATATAAAATTTGATTTCTTTGATGCTGACCTCATTAATATCCAGAGTCAAGGCCATATATCCACCTTTGGCAATCACTCTGTCCTTAGGATTTCTATGTTCTCAGTGGCAAGAAGTGATTTATTAGATCGTAGGGTGACTAGTATTTCTACAGGATTCACCCTTTCAGTGGAAACTGTAGAATATATAGGCTCTTATGCATTTAGGACAATTTGTTAAAACTCGAAGTATGTGTGTGTAAATATAAATATGCAAACATAGTTTAGATATACATACACTGTAATAAAGGTACATTATAGTGCATTCAAGATTATTGAACTATGATCACATTTTTCTTAACTACCATTTCTTGACTGCATCCCATGTGCCAGGCAGTGTATCAACACTCAACATAATTCCCTTATTTGATTAACAGAATTCCACAAGGTAGAGATCATTATCCGATATTAAGATGAGAAAACAAAATTTCAGAGAGGCTATATAAACACCCAAATTCTTTCCAATTTAAAAGTTCCAGAACTACGGTTTATGCCTAAGTTTCTCTGAATCCACAGATGTCTAAGAATGTTCCTTTTCCCCAGTCTTAAAGAACTATGAACTATCAAACAAAGCACTGTTTATATACTCCTTGATATTTAAATCATCTTAGTCCACACAGGTCTGGTAGCAATGTTTTATAAAACCTGTGGGATTAATCAAATCAACATTGGTTGAGTTCATAATGCCTAGCAATTTTCTAGAAAACTTAGGAGAGAATAATGCAATCACTGTATAGTGAATACGACCTCGAGTGAAGCACATCAGAAAACCCATGGGATTCAATTGTTAACCACCTTATAGTATCTGCATTTTTTCTCTCTAGAATGATTCCTTAAATTGATCTTAAGTAGAGGCATTTGGTTACCACTACATGGTAAAATTATTGTATTACTACTGGAAAAAACAGAGTACCCATTTTCTCATGCTCTTCCTCTATATCAAATTAGATAACATCTGTCAAAAGTTCTTAGGGCTTCCCTAGTGGCACAGTGGCTGAGAGTCCGCCTGCCGATGCAGGGGACACGGGTTTGTGCCCCGGTCCGGGAAGATCCCACATGCCGCGGAGCAGCTGGGCCCGTGAGCCATGGCCGCTGAGCCTGCGCGTCCGGAGCCTGTGCTCCGCAACGGGAGAGGCCACAACAGTGACAGGCCCGCGTACCGAAAAAAAAGAAAAAGTTCTTAACTTAGTAAACATAGGTAAGAAGTTATTATGAGAATCATTATTTCCCTTCTTTAACTCTGTATGCAAACCATAGAGGGTCCAGTCTGCAGCAACTTTCATTCATTTTAAAAAAACTTATAAAACAATAAGGTAAGTAAGTTTAGTATAGACTGTATTTCCATTTATTGCATAGTGGAAAAGTGATAATGTTCAAAACTTAATGAAACTCTTGAATTGTAGCAACTCCTCATTCCTTAAAATTTGTCACAGGGTTTCAAAACTCAGTGTGTTCCATGTAACTACAGGAGGATTCATTGTCAAATAACTTTCCATGTTAAACAGATTCATTTACTACAGGACTTCCTGGAAGCTTAACATACTAGGTGCATTCTGTCTGTCTAGAAGAACCCTAGACAGGATTATGCAGATATTATACTTAAAATATGCATTATGCCTCCCTATCAGCCTTCCCCTACCCCACCCCTCTTAAAAGGCCACTCCTATCCTAGGACATGAGTTGGCCATGTGACATGCTTTAGCCAATGAAATATAAGAGGTAGTGACATATACCACCTCTCAGCAGCAGTTTAAAGAGCCCAGATTCCGCCATCATTCCTTTCTCCTTCTGCCACAAGACTTAAGCATCCCAGAGAGGCTGTCCTTCAGCTTTGGTCCAGGAATGAAGAGGATATGGAGCAGAGTGGCAGCAGATTCATCAAGAACATGAACATGAGCGAGAAAGAAACTTTTACTGCCTATAAACCACTAAGACTTGGGGACTCTCTGGATAATTAAACAAAATTTTGCCTAAGCTAACTAAAATAGCATGTTTCCCAGATTTACTGAACCCCGGCATCATTCTGCTCTGTAACATTTTCCAAAATTTGTTTCCTAAATTACTCCCGATTTTGTATGGCAATTTTCTGTTAGTTAATACTGTATTTAAGATGAATATATAATTATGCTAGAAGTATAAAGTCTCAGTCTTCTTAAATTTTATCAGCATTTTTTGTCAATTTCTGCTTACAGTCAATAAAAGTATTGTATTAAAATAATCTGATTAACATTTAGAGATCATAGATGAGATGGCTAGTCAAGACTGCCAACAACTACTGATTAATGATTTAGTTTTCTGACTCGGTAATATAAAAGGTCCTGCTTTACTTTCTATATATGTATTCATATTCAGAAAACTAAGAATACTGCCACAAATTTAATTTTCTTTGTATCTCACTATACTCAACTGCCTTTAGGATTAGTAATCGAGAACATATTTGACATTTCAGTATAGGTATTCAAATATTCTGTAGTCTATTCTGCTGACCCAGTAAAACCATAATCAACTGTATCCTAACTGGCATTTGTAAATCCAGAATTTATATTTCTAGCTTCATTGTGCCTTAAAGGATAGCACAGAAAGGAGGAAAAATAACTAAATCCCAATCTTCTCACTGGCAGTAAGATTTTGGTGTTGTTTCAATATCCTAGTAAACACACAAGCTAAAAAAATGGCATTTATTTTTACAATGTGTACAACCCTACACTGCAACATTCAGAAGAATGGTTCAGAGGCCTTATATTTACATTCATATCATAAAAGCAACATTCAGTCATATACTTACTAAAACAAAAAAGGTAGACACAGATATTCTAGACGGACCTAATAAGCTATCAAAAATACTTAAGAACAGAAAAGATTTAAGATTTTGATGAATAAAAAAATTGAAAAATAAGTTCATGTCCTAAAAATTGCAACTAAACAATATTTACTATTTCTGTTAATTTTAATTTATATTAAATTCCTTGGTCTTATAAATCATCAGTTCACCATAAAGTATTCAAACATCAGTAAAGCAATCACACACTTTCATTCCCAGACTGAGAAAACGCTATGCATTTAAGTAATCATGACCAAAATTAATCTTAAAATATTCCAGTTTTGAATATAACTTATATACAAGAGGACAGAATTATAGGATCTGTGAGTTTCAAAGTCTGATATAATTTGCCACATGTATATATTTTAAAATCTCAACTTTTTCAGGCAATACAAAAAAAGGCTTTGGGGGAACAGACCAATGTAATATTTATTTAGGTATGTGTTTTCTAGATAATTAGGACTTCAATAAATGTACTTTTCACCAACAGCCCATTACTGTGGAGAAACAAACCAGAGATTCTGAAATAGTTAATTTTTTAAAATTCATGATTTTAAAGGAAAATTTAACTTACTTGATGATAGAGATTAAAGTGTCACTTAAAAAATACTAATAAAATTGACCAAAAAAATACACAATTATCACTCTTCCCTGATCAATATGGAAGGTGAATCCATCTGACAGGAAAAAGTTGAGACCAGCTCTGTTACCACTTAGCTCCTGACTGTTTCACTGCTTCCAGGTAAGTAAGTAAGATGAACCTGCAGGGCTGCTCTTACCGGTCAAGTCAAGACTTTCCATTGTGATTTCAATGGAACATCAGAACTTCCAGCTTCTGTGATGCAGCAGAATTCTGTGAAGGACCCATAGCAAAGTGATTAAAATGGTGAGCCAGGAAGCCCTTTCAAACAAAGCTGACACTTATTCTCCTTTAGCAAAATAATCCCTAAATAAGATGAATTAACAGCCAGGCAATCAAAATCAGGAAAATTATTAAACATCCCTCTACTAACACTATTTAGGAAAAAAAGACCTGAAGTGTTTATTGTCAACTTTAATTTAACAAAAAGATAGTCACTAAAATTACTCAATGGGAATTCTGAGACTAAAGTTACAGAGACAAAGAATTACAGCCAATCACTTCTTAGCTTTCTAACTAAATTCACGTGTAGAGTTACAGGTGAATTCTCTGGAAAAACATGAAATTATATTGACATCCTGACTAAATTGAAGTTATTTGAAATGACAGGCCCAACCCATACAGTTGAGCTGTGGTTCAGATGTTAATATCTTATATTTTATCTTTTAAATGTTTTAAAGATAACAAGTGAAACCAATATAGTTTTTTTTAACGTGGGGAGTGGGGGGAACACATACAAATAGAGAAAAGCTGTAACTACAAAATTACTTTCTAGCTACATATGATGAAATAAATATAAGAGGATCAAAATCAACAAGAGTATACAAATTAAATGAACATTTTACATTAATACTGCAAATATAGACATACACTTACACTGTATCTTTTTTAAAAATTATTTCAGTTTCCGAGACATTCATTTAGTTTCTCAAGTGCTTCATGGTAATACTAAATTCACACTCAACTAAGAGAGACAATTTCCCACCCTCCTGCAGATTATAACAATATATTTCCTTACAATCAGTAGGTTATAACACACTATAGAAATCGGATATCACTTACTGGCTTACAGCTTGATTAATACTGTTAGTGATTTTATGGCTTGGCTAAAGTTTTTTTCCCTAATCAGCCACTACAGTATGGAAGAATTGGCTCTTATACATTAAATATCAAAAATGTGTAATGATTCATCTGAGTAATCCTAACTAGACTTAGATGATTCAGTTGTCACCCAGTGCTACGGAAGAAAACAACAGCTTGAAAGAATAAATAAAATATTAAACGGCCTCATGTGGCTTCACACAAGATACTACTCATTCATCCACATTTTTAAAAACAAGGCTATGGATGAAAGAATAAATCCTGATCTTTGACGAAAACAACAAAGGACATATGAATACTTTCAAATTAATGCCTATGTTTTTATCAAGGAAGTGTACAATTCCAAAAACTGATTAAGTAAATTATATAAAAGTCTATCCTTAATTATCATAAACTAGGCAACTAACATTAAAACTGCTGTTTTGGGATTCCCTCGTGGCTCAGTGGTTAAGAATCTGCCTGCCAATGCAGGGGACATGGGTTCAAGCCCTGGTCTGGGAAGATCCAGCATGCCACAGAGGAACTAAGCCCATGCGCCACAACTACTGAGCCTGCGCTCTAGAGCCCGCGAGCCACAACTACTGAGCCCACGCACCACAACTACTGAAGTCCGCGCACCTAGAGCCCGTGCTCTGCAGCAAGAGAAGCCACCGCAATGAGAAGCAACGCACCGCAATGAAGAATAGTCCCGGCTCGCCACAACTACAGGAAGCCCAGGCGCAGCAATGGAGACCCAATGCAGCCAAAAATAAATAAACTTTTTAAAAAAACTGCTGTTTTAAGAAAATCACAGGTACTATCTCATATATTTATTTCCATACTTTTTCTTGATATAAATCCATAAAAGCCAGTATAGAGAAGAACCATTAAAATAAAAAGTTAATAAATAGGCAAAAATCTATATGAATATCTATAAATAACTGTCAAGTAAATAAATTGCTATAAACTAAAAAAACAAACAGTATATTTATTAATACTGCCAAAACTGGGAGAGGAGGGTCCAACATTAATTCTGATAGTGTGGGTTTAATTCTTATTTTGGTTTAGAGATTTGCTTACATTTTAGTGGGGTTTTTAAAAAATTTATTTATTTTATTTTATTTATTTTATTTTTGGCTGCATTAGGCCTTCGTTGCTGCATGTGGGCTTTCTCTCGTTGTGGCGAGAGGGGACTACTCTTTGTTGCAGTGTGCGGTCTTCTCATTGCGGTGGCTTCTGTTGTTGTGGAGCACGGGCTCTAGGCGCGCGGGCTTCAGTAGTTGTGGCTCATGGGCTCCAGAGCCCAGGCTCAGCAGCTGTGGTGCACAGGCTTAGTTGCTCCGTGGCATGCTGGATCTTCCCAGGCCAGGGATTGAACCTGTGTCCCCTGCACTGGCAGGCGAATTCTTAACCACTGCGCCACCAGGGAAGCCCCTACATTTTAGTTTAAGAAGTGAGTGCATGCTATCTGAGAAATAAAATATGCTAGTATATCCTATATACAGAAGTTCTTTTAGGAGCTCAACAATAAACTCTCACTAATCTTAAGGTATCCTTACACATTTGTTTGTTTCTATAATCAAATATATACCCCCAAAATGGACCATATCTATACTTTATTTTGATTACTGTTCAATAATTTATCACCTGGGATGCAACTATCTATGGATAAAGTAGGGAGGGAGAGGGAGGAGGCTGACTGTGCTGTGGCCAATATGAGTTTTAAAACTCAGGATAACAAAGAAATCATGTTGGACTTTACTGACTAGGAGCCAGGGAATCAGCCACAGAGCAGAGGTCAATTTCAAGGCTGAAGATCCTGCCTGAGACAGACTCCCTTTGAGTTCTCTGACAGCCAAACTCCACATTTTATCTGGCTATTACAAATGCTCACATGAGTAGCTTCAGAAAAGTAGTTTCAGCATAAGCTGTTCTACATTTACGTTACCAGTACTTCAAAAGGGTTTTGATTTGATGGAAATGGGTGGCTGTGTGAGGTGTCAGAAGAACAGGTGGGCAAGAATGGGAAATGTCTAAAGGGTGAATATAACCCCGCAGAATGGTGACCTGAACATGCCCTTAGACCATAGCCAGGAGAGATCTTCAAGTGAGCCACGCCAGGCCTGTCTGTGTTCTCTGGGTCACACCACAGCTTCCTCCTAACCCTCACTTCCCATCCACACAGGGCCTTGGATTCCTGACTGCCCACACTTAGCTCCCACTGTCTCGTTAAGAGCCTGCTCCGTTAACGGGCTCCTTTTCCCTTTGCAAGGCCCGCTTCCCACCACAATACGGCTTCCCACAGGATGCACACCTAGCCAGGACGGACCTGGCACAGCTCAGGATGCCCTCTGAGATCATCCTGGCAGATGGGAGAGCTAATGTTGAATTATCTCCTCTTTACCTCTTAACCACAAAGAGAGTATCTGACTTGGCATCTGAAAAACCCATCTTAAAGATCTGGCCTCAGCAACCACTGAAATATCCCAAAGCAGCTGGCTTTCTGGCAGTTTACACATTGCCCCCCTTGGGGTTCTATGTTTTGAAAGCTTATTATACTAAAAAAGGTGAGGTGCCACTTCTTATAACGAGGCAGGCTCCCTCATTAGTGTTAATGTCCAGTATAACATTCAAAGGCACATCATGACAGGATCCCCTCTATGCCAACACTGTATGTTTTGCACCCTAATGTCACTACAACCTAGTCAGTGCAGAAGGGACTCTAGGCAACCATGTTGCCCATTTACATGGAAGAATATTTAATCCCCATGAATGACTGCTTTTCTGATGTTTTCATCATTTCTCTGGGTAATAGATTAAGCTTTAACTAACTCATTTTCATACATAACCCTAATTCAATCAAGCTCAATAAAAGTCATTCTGGACTGCAATTATTTGCTAAGGAACAATTACATTCAAATGAAAAAAAACTTGCTGGGCATGATACAATGCACGGTACAGATGCCTCTCCATTTATGGAGCCAGAAACAACAACAAAAATAGCCAAACTGCTAGAAAAGGAAATAGATTTTTTTCCTCATCTTCCTGAATATAGAATACTCACGCTTTTACACCTGAAGAAAACAAAATGGAGAACCCAAGAAAGCAAATTTCAAAATTATTTTTTTCTATTATGTTTATGCTTTGAAAGAGGCTGCATTTCTAATCTAAGAGTAAGCATGACCTCTGAAAGCCAAAATAAATCCAGGTCACAAATAACAGTCTTAACATCCACTCTTTCACTAAATCTTCCACTGGCTTCCTCCATTTTCCCAACAATATGTATTCCGATCTCCACTTTACAAAGTCGGTGTTCTTAAAATATTTTTCCTGTCTTAAAATTACTACTTTAAATAAATACAATTCTTACATTTTCCTCAATTCACTCTTTTATACACTGCATGTTTACAAATGAAATGTAAAGGTTGTTTATAAAAAAACTTAAATACAAACACCGAGCTCTTACTTCTACGTAAATATATCATATTTTTAGTCCAAAAAAACTCATTAACTAAAGCCTCCTTATGTATATGCATAAGGTCTCCCACTCACCCCAATGTAATTAATATTCTTTTCATCTCCTCAGTAGTAGCACCAGGCACATTACAAAATAATATAGTACTGAAATTGCATACCGGCTGTTATGCAATTTTGGCCAATGAATTCCATACCTCAGGTCACTGTGGTACACCAGAGGACAAAGGATTTTTTTTTCTAGAAATGATAAGCTCCGGTTAAATCATTTGCTGAAATAAATTATCTTCATGTAGACAAAGATAAATGCAGGGAAATATATGCTTTTTAACAAGAGTTGCCTTTACTTCATACTTCATATTTTCACTGTCTTTATTTTATTACAGTGACAATATAAAGTATGAATAAAGACAACACTTGTTAAAATCACCCTGCCTGTCTTTATAGTTGAAGCTTAAACCAAAGCTATTTCACAGCCATTTCTGGCCAGGCACCAATCTTTAACAGAAATTACAAGTGTCAGCTATACTAAGAATGGAAATTTCTTAAAAGAAAATGCAAATCTAAAGTATCTTTTTATCACCTTCCCACCCCCACCCTTGCATTTCCTCATGACCCAGAGCCTTTCAGTTAAGAAACCTTAAACATAGTAATAAATGCAAAACAAGTCCTAAGAGTTCACTAGATACTAACAGCAAAGCAAAGTAACTAAAAGTCATTACAGATCTGTCCATCTGTTTGGAATTTCCAGAAAGGTGTTGGAAAACACCAGCAGGCAGAGACAGAAACTGTAGCATTCACTGTTAGACACAGGTCTAAGATGAAAGATTTGGAAATCCTCTCTCCTTCAGTACTCAATATTGACCAATTATAAAACTATACTTTAAAAACTACCTTCCACCTATCTACATGCCAAGAGCACAGAGATGCAAATGGTATAACCTTTTACAGTTTGAGAAATTAATAATGACCTACTATTAACACTGCAAAAGGTATTATAAGAGTTGTTGTTTTCTAGAAGCTGATGATCTAGTTGGGTAATCGCATACACACCCACACCCACACACACACACACAGTTACACAAGAAGAGAGAGAAATGTATAATGTCAAAACGGTAAGCAAAGAATTCCCCAAAAGTTAGACTGCACAAGGGAATCTTTATGCAGGAAACAAATAAAAGCTGCAACCTAAGGCACCAGCTGCAAACTGAGATATGGCGAAAGGGGATGGAGAAGGGTGTCACAGGCACAGGCAGAGACTGGGCCTAAGTTACATACTGGGAAGAAGCATGCTGGAAGGGACAGGAGGCAGATCTGGTCGAAGTGCAGGGCTCACATCAGAAAGTGGAACGTGAAATGCGGGCAAATGAGAAAGTAATGTAATTTGCTCTTTTTTTTTTCTCTCCATAGCCTCATAAACAGCAGAGCACAGTTAGCAGCATGGTGTTCTGCAAAGCATACTGACTTTAGGGCCAAACTTGTACCCCTCATTTACTTACTCCCCTGTAACTGTGGGCCAATTCCTGAGACTCTCTGCGCCTCTATTCCTCGTCTGCAAAATCAGGGTAACAATTCCTACACCTCTAAAGGCTGCCTTAAATTATTAGAAGATATTATAAATACAAAGGTCTTGGCATACAGGAAGTGCTCAGTAAATGTTAGGAAGCTCACCAGAGTTAAACTATGTGGTAGAAAAGCATTTAATAAAGTAATATTGTGAACATGCCGAAGTTTGCTTTGAATATTCTCAACATTTGGATACTAAGTAAATTGCTAGCTTTTCAAAAGGTAGATTTTATTTTAATTTAGGTAGTTTTAACATACGTTTAATTCTGACAGTCTGAACAACCACTTTTTACTCCTACCAATTTCGAGCTACATTACCTGATTTGATAATATGATATTTTATTATAATGCTCATATGCCATAAGACTGTTGTTTCTGGGACCATGGTGCAACTATGAATTTCTGCAGTTTCTGTAAGTAGAGGTGGAAAATGAGTAGGCATTAGTCCAGTCAGATAGATGGCTTGGCAGGGAGGCCCTGAAAGCCTCTTTTATACTCTTGTGAACTATATAAATGTGCCTTTGACCTTCTCAAGCAGGGGAAACTGCACATTTAAGACAGAAAGAGTTTCACTTCCAGGAAAAGTATAAAAACATGCTTGCCAGCAGCTATGTGACGAACACCGACAGGGAACCCCTAGGTACTTTGGGAAGATTCCTTAGCTCTATCAAGCCACTGAGCTGGAAGATATAAGGTTAAGATAATCCCAGCCCTGTGGGACATCGCGCCTATGCATTACTCTGGTTTAGCCCAAGTAAACCTTGGCCTACACACTTGAGGAATTAGCCTATATCTTTAGGGAGGGGTTCTGTGAATGAAACCCACTGGAGGAATCTCAGGACAGCCTTGTCCTTTGAGGTAAGAAAGGATTCCTTTAATCAACAATAATTCACAATATACAGAAAATCACACTCTTAATTTAGTCCAAAGTCATTTGATTAAAAAAAGGAAGTCAGCTGTTAGCAATTTACATAATTTTAAATGGAAAATATTCTGTTCTGAGAAGTAGACACTAGTCTTTCCCTTTTTTCCTTTATCACTTAAATTGCACAAAGACAATTTAAAGACATATAAGCGTAATTTAAAATTTTGTGATATTAATAAGCACATATCTATTACAATTTACATTGTGTTATTAAAAACCAAAAAAACTATACTATCCAGAAAGAGCCCCTGTCCCTTTCAGGTATGCCTAATGGACATCTAGCAAAGAGCTTTGCAACAGAAAGACTGGTTCCAGATATGTTAATTGCAAGAACATTCCTGATATGAAGACATAAAGGAGTCTGCTCAAAAATGATCCACAATAAAGTGTTAATATGCTCCCTTTTTGAAGTTATTTATTCACAAAGCAGTTATTCCCAAGATAAATAATCCTATACAGTGATTAGCTACTTTAAACCAGAAAGATCCAAAAAACTTTCCTTAGAGGGAAACAGAGAAGTCCAATCCCAACATTTCCATAGCTGAAACCAAGACAGACCCAAAAAGGTTAAGACACTGGACAAAAGGCCTTCAGCTGGTTTGTGGCCATGCTGGACCACACCCCATGGCTCCACACTGCTGCCTCTGCAGGATTTGATGTTATTAGCCCCTACTGGACATTCCAATCAGTCGTGGAATCACAGAATGCTGCAGGCAGTCAGAGGTCACTCAGTTCAGCCCCTTCGACCACATGGCAAGCTACAGGCATAGCTAGGCCAGAACCCAGGGCTCCCACTATGGGTCAGTGCATTGCCCCTACTGCACACTGCTCTTCTGGACTATCATCAATCAGTTTGATCTGACAGCAGGGAGCTCCAGACCAGGTTACCTTAGATTCCCTACTCTTCCTCTGGTCTTCCATTGTAAATAGCAACATTCAGCTGGAAAAGGATCATTAAAAAGGGCCTAACTTCACTCTCGGGGTTGTCAGAGAATGCCTCTTGGCTCTAGAACACTTTCCCCTTTCTAGTCTGAAGACAGAGAAAGACAACTTCTAGTTGCAGAAGTAAAAGCACACAAAATACTACTTTGTGTTTCTAAACACTTTTATAAATACCTTGAATAAAAAGTTAATGTTCGTTTACGTGGGGGGAGGGGGTAGTGAGTATATGGAAACTGTACTTTCTATCCAATTTTGCTGTGAACCTAAAACTGCTCTAAAAAGTAAAGTTTATTAATTTTTAAAAAAGCTAATATCAACTTATTTCATTCTAACAATATGAAAATTATATACTCACTAGCAAACGACAGGCCAATGCCAGTTGAGAATTTATAAACAGTAATTCTCCCTTAAATGCTCACTCCCACCAGAAACACCTAGTAACAATTAAATTTATGTCCTCCATTAAAACTAAGCCCATGCCCTACAACAATAATGTCTGTACAGTATATATGCTCCACTGATCACTAATCTTCAATAAATGCCTCTGCTCCTATGGCAGTCATTTAAAGTAATATACAATATCTGGCTCAAATTAAACCAAGCAAAAAAAAAAATCAAAGGACATATTCTCCAAGTATTCCCATTGATAGACAAAGGGTTTATCCTTTGTGGTTAATTCCAGCATACTGACCCTTAGAGCTCAGTGTTACACACCCACAGAGGCCACCAATTACAAGGTGAATGGTGAAAGGTGTATGCCCTGCAAACATCTGTAACAGCCGTGGTTCTCAATACTGCCAGAAAGTATTTTGAAATGTTAACTTTTTTTATAGTTAAGAAAATCAGGTTTTGTCACCTTTCAAGTTAAAATGGAAACTCACTGTAGATGCCTTATTTAAATGGGAGAATAATCAGCCACAAAAGTATGTTTTTCTATACTGGCTTTTCTTAAGCAGAAATTATAGACATGTATGTTTTTGCCTGCAAGGTATATGTGTATCTCCCGTTTTCTGGTAAAAGCACTTTGAGTTTGGAGAAAATACTCCACCTTCTCAAGGTCCATGTGCCCTGAGTGGGACTGAACTAATTATACTCAAGCTTCAGAGATAGAAATATGACCCAGGCTTGGCCCATCAGCTTATTCCATCTTCCGGAATGAGAAATGGGTGTGAAACCTGGATTGGGGCACAGCACACAAAATATATAACAGGTGTGTTAACCTACATTATTACTAGTGTCTGAAGTGAGAGGAGAAAAGAAAGTAGAATGCTTGGCAGTGTTGCTGTAATAAGAGAAAAAAACCCAAAAGTAATGGACCACACATAAAGCCCCTGAAAAGAAATGATCGAGAGCACTGATTTATTTTACTTTATTTCAAATCCTAATTTCAATAAATTTATTCAAAAATTTTGGCACATCATGACATTCAGTAAGTCAAGATGTTTAAATTTTCAATCTGTACTCCTGTAGCACCAATTTTCTTTCAATTTATATTTCCTATAAAGAGAAGTTTCAAGTTTCAACAAAAACACTGAAAACCTGGATAATGTTAATGTGACTTCTAAAACCAATTCTAAGGGCATTTCCAATGCCTTGTTTGTTATGTATGCTATTATAATTAAGTGGATAGTAGCACACAATTCATTCTCCATGCCTGAAATTATATTTTTTTTCTTATATTTTGGAGGAGGAAAAAAAAACATGGAATAGTTGGGAATACAGTGCTTTGCTTTAGTGAGAGTTACCATACAAATTTCTGGAAAAATAAACAATTTTTAAAGAACTAAAGTAAAATATAATGACATGAAAGCTATTCTGAATATCATTTTTAATTGAGGTATAACGGTATATAATATTATATAAACTTCAGGTGTATAAAATTATAAATCAATATTTGTACACACTACAAAGTGGTCACCACAGTAAGTCTAGTTACCATCCATCCCCATACAGTTGATCCCCTCTACCCATTTCACTGTACCCCCAAACACTTGCCCCTCTGGTATCCACCAATCTATTCTCTGTGTCTATGATTTTGCTTATTGTTTATTTTATTTTTTAGATTCCACATATAAGTGAAATCATACAGTATTTGTCTGACTTATTTCACTTAGGATAATACCCTATAGGGATCCATGTTGCAATGAATGGCAAATTAAATTAATGAATTTCACGTTATTTTTTATGGCTGCGTAGTATTTCAGTGTCTGCATGTGTGTGTGATCTTTTTTATCCATTCGTCCATTGGTAAACACAAGTTGTTTCCACACCTTGGCTATTGTAAACAATGCTGCAGTGAATGCAGGGGTGCATATATCTCTTTGAATTAGTGTTTTTGTATCCGGATAAATATCCAGAAGTAGAATAACTGGATCATATGGTAGTACTGTTCTTAATTTTTTGAGGAATCTCTCTATATATTGTTTTCCATAGTGGTTGCACCAATTTATATTCCTACCAACAGCATATAAGGGTTCCCTTTTCTCCACATTCTCTACAACACTTATTATTTCTTTCTGGTAACAGTCTGAATATAAATTTTAAAGGGAATCTTCTTTGCACCCTAAGTTACTTTTATAGATAGGAATAGTCACAAAGAACCAAAGAGTTGGATATTATACAATATATTGGAAATTATTTTCTTCATAAATCTCTCATATAAGTTTACTTGACCCAGGCCTTTCATAAAAGTTGACAATAATATGTGATATGTTCACATATGAACAAACACATACAACCTCAACTCCAAAGTGCTGAATTCTATTGTTACTCTGATTCCAGAGAGTCCTTGCTATAATTTAAAAGCAACAACACAGGGCTTCCCTGGTGGAGCAGTGGTTGAGAGTCCACCTGCCGATGCAGGGGACACAGGTTCGTGCCCTGGTCCGGGAGGATCCCGCATGCCGCGGAGCGGCTGGGCCCGTGAGCCATGGCCGCTGAGCCTGCGTGTCCGGAGCCTGTGCTCCGCAATGGGAGAGGCCACAACAGTGAGAGGCCCGCATACTGCAAAACAAAACAAAAAAATAAAAGCAACAACACAAGCACTTATTTCTTACTTTGGAGGTAAGATAGATACAGAGAAATATCATTTAAATGTAAAATCAGACCTAGAATACATTTCCAAACATTAGCTATACTAAGGAGGCTTATACAGTGTTCTGTAAATGTCAGTCCCTGCTTTGACAACACAGTTACTTCAATTACTCTACTTGGGGTGAACAGTAACAGGAAGAATAGTAATATATCTCAGATTCTGATTCTGGAATGTGATTCATTGTCTGCAATGAATCTAGTCAGTGTCAAGAGTTTCATATAATGAATTTTGGGGAATCCTCCGGATATAGTATAAGATACACACTTGAATAGAAGCCTATTTATTTGTAATAAAATCTGCAACACAGGTCAACACTGTAGCTAACAAGACAGTCTTAATTAACTAATTAGCTTCCCTTTATCCCATACTCCACTCCCATTCCCCTCCCTCTCTCCATTTTATTGACTCTTGTCCTTCCAGTTTTATTGAGATATAATTGAGATATAACACTGTATAAGTTTAAGGTGTAAGCATAATGGTTTGCTTTACACACATCCTGAAATGATTATCACAATAAGTTTAAGGAACATCCATCATCTCATACAGATATAAAATTAAAGAAATAGGAAAAAAATATTTTTCCTTGTGATGAGAACTCTTAGCATTTATTCTCTTAACAACTTTCATATATAACACAGAGCAGTGTTAATTATATTTAGCATGTTGTACACTATATCCCTAGTGATTCATTATTTCTATACATTTCAACAGTGATTCATTATTTCTATACATTTCAAAATGATCACCATGCTAAGTCAAAGTACTATATGTCCCCATACAAGAATATTATATATATATAATTACTAACTGTATTCCCCATTCTGTACATTTCATACCCTTGACATTTATTTTGCAACTGCAAGTTTGTACCTCTTCATCTCTCTCACCTATTTCATTCCTCTCCCCAACCCCCTCTCCTCTGGCAACCACCTCCTTGTTCTCTGTACCTCTGTACCTATAACTCCATTTCTGTTTTGTTATGTTCATTCATTTTGTTTTATAGATTCCACATATAAGTGAAATCATACAGTATTTGTCTTTCTCTGTCTGACATATTTTACTTAGCATAATATCCTCTAGGTCCATCCATGTTATTGCAAATGTCAAGATTTCATTCTTTTTTATGGTCAATATTCCATTCAGCCACTCTACGTCTTTAGATGGGAGCATACAAGTCCATTTGTGTTTAACGTAATTTTCTTTTTTTTTTTTTTGCGGTACGCGGGCCTCTCACATTGCTGAGCACAGGCTCCGGAAGCGCAGGCTCAGCGGCCATGGCTCACCGGCCCAGCCGCTCCGTGGCACGTGGGATCCTCCCGGACCGGGGCACGAACCCGCGTCCCCTGCATCGGCAGGCGGACTCCCAACCACTGCGCCACCAGGGAAGCCCTAACGTAATTATTAATAAGTATGTACTTTTTGCCATTTTGTTCATTGCTTCAGGGTTGTTTTCATAGTTCTTTTTTGTTCCTTTCTTCTTTTGCTCTCTTCCCTTGTGATATGGCTAACTTTAGTGTTATGTTTGTATTCTTTTCCCTTTTTCTGTATGTGTATCTAGTATAGATTTTTGATTTGTGGTTACCATGAGATTTATATATAGCAATCTATATATACGTGATTACTTTAAGTTGCTGATTTCTTAAGCTCATACACATTTTAACTCTCCCCCCCCAATGCTTACTAGGTTTGTTTTTTTTGTAATGGGTGGGATGGAGGAGTGGTGGGAGGGAGGTCCAAGAGGGAGGGGATACATGTACACATATAGCTGATTCACTTTGTTGTATAGCAGAAACTAACACACCACTGTAAAGCAACTATACTCCAATAAAAATAAACTGTTTTTTACATATTTCACATTTTTTGTTTTTGTTTGCCTTAACTAATTATTGTAGATATAGATGATTTTAGGCCTTTTGTCATTTAACCTTCTTACTAGCTTTGTATGTAGTTGATTTACGACCTTTACCATATATTTGCCTTTACCAAACAGCTTTTTTCCTTTTTGTAATTTTCATGTTTCTAGTTGTGGCCTTTTCTTTATCGATAAGAGAAGTCCCTTTAACAGTCTTGTAAAGCTGGTTTGGTGGTGCTGAACACTGTTGGCTTTTGCTTGTCTGTAAAACTTTTGATCTCTCCATCAAATCTAAATAAAAGCCTTGCCATGTATTCTTAGTTGTAGGTTTTTCCCTTTCATTACTTTAAATACATTGTTTCACTCCCTTATGGCCTGCAGAGTTTCTGCTAAAAAGTCATCTGACACTCTTATGGGAGTTCCCTCTTACACAACTTGTTGCTTTTCCCTTGCAGCTTTTAATATTCACTCTTTATCTTTAATTTTTGCCATTTTAATTATGTGTCTTGGTATAGTCCTCTTTGTGTTGATCCTGTTTGGGGCTCTGTGCTTCCTGGACCTGGATGTCTGTTTCCTTTTCCAGGTTAGGGAGGTTTTCAGCTATTATGTCTACAAATATGGCTCTCTGCCCCTTTCTCTTTCTTTTCTCCTTCAGGGACCCCTATCATGTGAATGTTAGTAGGCTCGCTATCCCAGTGGTCTCTTTCAAACTGTCCTCATTTCTTTTCACTCTTTTTCTGTTCAGCTTCAGTGATTTCCACTCAGGTCAGTGAGTTTTCCAGCTCGCTGATCTGTTTCTCTGTATCATTTAGTCTACTGTTGATTCCTTCAAGTTTATTTTTCATTTCAGTTATTGTATTCTTCATCTCTGTTTGGTTGCTCTTTATATATTCTCTTTGTTAAAAACATCTAACTTCTCACTCTGTGCATCCATTCTTCTCCCTAGTTCTTTCATCATCTTTACGATCACTACCCTGAACTCTTTCTTGAGCAGATTGCCCATCTCTACTTCACTTAGTCCTTCTGGAGCTTTAGCTTGTTCCTTTGTTTTGAACATATTCCTCTGTTACCTCATTTTGGCCTAATACACTGTTTTTATTTCTATGTATTTGGTTAAGCTGGTTTATGGTTCCTGACCTTGGAGAAGTGGCCTTTTGTAGGAGACATCCTATGTGTCCCAGCAAACACACTCCCCTCTGGTCACCAGAGCTATATGTCTTAGGGGTGCCCCCTATGTGGGCTGCATAGGTCCTTCTCTTGTGGCTGGCTGGCTGACCACCGTGGGCAGTACGGTAGGTGTGGCTGGCCCCCAGTTCGGCTGGCTGCCAGGCTCTGCCTTATTTGGAGGATGCCAGCCACTGGTGGGCAGGGCCAGGTCGCAGGGTGGATGGCTGTGGCATCAGGAGCCCCACATCTAGTGTTGGCTGGCTGGTGGGCAGGGCTGCTTCCTGACACTGCTGGCTGTAGGGTCCAGGGTATCCCAAAGCTGGTGTCGCCCACTGGTGACTGAGGCTAGATCCCAGGATGGCTGGCTGAGGGGTCCAGGGTATCTCAGAGCTGGTATCTGCTTGCTCGTCGTGTACAGGGCCGGGGCTGGGGAGTGGGTCCAGGGCTGGTGCTGGCCTGCTAGGGGGTGGGCTGGGTCTTGACAAGGCAGGCTGGGGGTCTGTGGTAGTCCTGGGGCTGGTGCCCATCCACTGGGGGGTGAGGCTGGGTCCTGGAGCTAGTGCTGGCCCACTGGTGGGCAGAGGTAGCTCTGAGTGTCTCGGGCTGCAAGGCCCTGGGGGTCTCGGAGCTGGCGCTGGCCCACTGGTAGATGGGGCTGAGGCCCAGGGGGTCCTGGGGTTAGTGCCTGCACAGTGGCGGACAGGGTTTGGTCCTGGGGCAGCTGTGGGCTCAGGGGATCTTACGGCTGCTGTGCTGCTGGTGGGTGGGGCTATGTGTGTCCTGTCCCATCATCTCCCCGCCACACCCCTGCTAGTTCCCTGGCCTGAGGCATCCCAGTGCTGGAGCCACTGACAGGCTGGTGGGAGGGGTTAGTCCCAGTACTAATAAGCCAGAGGGAGAATTCCAAAATGGTGCTTCCCAGCTCCAGTTTCCTTGCAGTACAACAAGCTCACAAAAATGGCTGCTGCCAGTGTCCATGTCCCCGGGGTAAGTTCCAGTTGCCCCTTGCCACTCTGGGGTGCCCTCCATGATCAGCAAGTGGGTCTGACTCAGACTCCTTTCAAATTACCACGTCTGCCCTGGGTCTTGGAGTGTGTGAGATTTTGTGCTCACCCTTTAAGAACGGAGTCTCTATTTCCCACAGCTGTTGGTCTGCAGAAAGTAAGCCCCACTTGGCTTCCAAAGTCAGTGTTCTGGGAGCTTGTCTTCCCGAGGTAGGATCCCCTGGTTGGGGATCCTGATGTGGGGCTTGGACACCCTGGCTCCTTGGGGAGAATCTCTGCAATTGTAATTGTAATCCTCCCATTTGCAGGCCCCCCCCCAGGGGGTATGGGTCTTGACTATATCACATCTCAGCCCATCCTACCTGTCTCATTGTGGTTCCTTCTTTTTTTCTTTTTTTTTTTTTTTGCGGTATGCGGGCCTCTCACTGTTGTGGCCTCTCCCGTTGCAGAGCACAGGCTCCGGACACGCAGGCCTAGCGGCCACGGCTCACAGGCTTAGTTGCTCCGCGGCATGTGGGATCTTCCCGGACCAGGGCACGAACCCGTGTCTCCTGCATTGGCAGGCGGATTCTCAACCACTGCGCCACCAGGGAAGCCCTGTGGTTCCTTCTTTATATCTCTAGTTGTAGAAGATCTTTTCTGCTAGTCTTCCAATCTTTCTCATCAACAGTTGCTCTGTAGATAACAGTAATTTTAGTGTGCCCATAGGAGGAGGTAAGCTCATAGTCTTCCAACTCCGTCATCTTGGCCACTCCTCCAAAGCAATAATTTTAACGTGCGTACTGAGTATTCTGAATATGTGCTAATTTTACACAGAACTGAGAACGGTACATCAGATAAACAGAGGTAGAGGAGAGGACAGATGCTGTTAAGAGGAAAATCTCTTTTGAATTTCAAATATAAGAACTCAAATAATACTTTTCTTCTATTTATTTCCTGAGCTATGTTTTTACCCCCCTCAGAGCAAAACATAGTTGAAGATTCAACTCTCTGACCACCTCACCCTCAACACCACCTTAAACTTGGGTCACCCAACGCTTGGAAAGAGGATGGTGGAAATTGGGGCAGGAAGAGAGAAGGAGTTGCTAAGGCTAATGTAAACCTGACAATACCCAATATACCATATGAAATATCTTTCAGAGACTACAAAGCAGGGGCTTCCCTGGTGGCACAGTGGTTAAGAATCCGCCTGCCAATGCAGGGGACATGGGTTTGAACCCTGGTCTGGGAAGATCCTACACGCTGCGGAGCAACTAAGCCCATGTGCCACAACTACTGAGCCTGTGCTCTACAGCCCACAAGCCACAACTACTGAGCTCATGTGCCAAACTACTGAAGCCCGTGCACCTAGAGCCTGTGCTCCACAACAAAAGAAGCCACCGCAGTGAGAAGCCCACGCACTGCAACAAACAGTAGTCCCCGCTCACCACAACTAGAGAAAGTCCACGCGCATCAATGAAGACCCAACACAGCCAAAAGTAAATGATAAAATAAAATTAATTTTTTTAAAAAAGAGACTACAAAGCAGCTGCAAGCCATCTAAATTTCAATGTATAAGGTTCCAAAAAAACAACATAGTTTCTGTCCCATGAACACTCAGTGTTGAGTGTTCAACACTCAACACAGCAAAGAGTCTCAACAAATGCACAGAATTGTTTGCTTATAAAGAGTTAAAATTAGAAGAAGAAATGTATCACAGAAATGGTCCGAAGCAAAATTAAAGCTGAGGGGACTTCCCTGGTGGTCCAGTGGTTGAGACTTCATGCTTCAAATGCATGGGGTCTGGGTTCGATCCCTGGTCATGGAACTAAGATCCCATATACCACAACTAAGCCCGCGTGCCACAACTACTGAGCCTGCCCTCTCTAGAGCCCAGGCACTGCAACTAGAGAGCCCACACGCCACAATTAGAGAGTCCACTCGCCGCAACTAGAGAAGCCCACATGACACA
Source organism: Kogia breviceps (assembly GCF_026419965.1). NCBI lineage: Eukaryota > Metazoa > Chordata > Mammalia > Artiodactyla > Physeteridae > Kogia > Kogia breviceps. Next base: position 96,053,983 of record NC_081314.1, read on the forward strand.
ATGAAGACCCAGCGCAGTAAACATAAATAAATAAAATTTTAAAAAAATTAAAGCTGAGGTTTTGTGTCCTCAAACTTTCTTCACAACTCTTCTCCCCTCCCCCAAAGATTCCTCACGCCACCACAGGTACCAGCAGGTTTCACTCCATCATCCTCCATATCAAAACCTGCTTTTACATCAATGATTGAGAATGTTTACCAAGTAGTAAAATATGCATGGTAACAAGCATTATGTCCAAGTAAAAAATCTCTAACTGTGGAGTAATAAGAGTAGGTAGCAATGAAAGCACATCCACAAATTTATAAGTAACCACCATCATCTCCTCTTTATCTGCTTTTTAAAAATTTATTTATTTATTTATTTTTGGCTGCGTTGGGTCTTTGTTGCTGCGCCCGGGCTTTCTCTAGTTGCAGCGAGCGGGGGCTACTCTTCGTTGCAGTGCGCAGGCTTCTCACTGTGGTGGCTTCTCTTGTTGCGGAGCATGAGCTCTAGGTGTGCGGGCTTCAGTAGTTGTGGCTCGTGAGCTCTAGAGCGCAGGCTTAGTAGTTGTGGCACATAGGCTTAGTTGCTCCGCGACATGTGGGATCTTCCCAGCAGGGCTCAACCCTGTGTTCCCTGCATTGGCAGGCGGATTCTTAACCACTGCACCACGAGGGAAGTCCCTATCAGCTTTTATATCACCGAAATGTAACGGTTAGTCTAAACTGAGTAGCATCAATGGGATGAATAAGAAAAGTCTGAAAGTAGCAAACAGGGGATCCCTACCTTAACTGAAAAGCATGTAAAATGACTTATTGCAATATGAGTCAGCAATGTAAAGTACTCAAAAGGAAATCGAATTTAGCAGAACTACACTGTCCAGCAAGAGGGAATGAGAGCCCGCTCTACCTGGTGCTGTCTGTCTTACCAAGTGAGGACAGAAAGAACTAAAGTCCCTCTAGACCAGACCATTGAGAGATTATGGACAGGAGCCAAGCAACCCAGTTAGGGGCAAAATGGTTGAAGGCAATGAAAATATTACTCTGGAAAAGAAGTGCTGTTTTCATATCCTTTTGGAGTCTTATAAAGAAGAGGCATCAAAGACATAATTTTATATAGTCGTTTCAGAGTTTAAAATGGGCATCAATTAACAGATGTTTCTAGGAGGCAGTTTGAGGTATTCAGTATGAGGGAACACTCTCTAACCATCAGATCTGTCTGAAAGTGAAGTGAGTATCTCTTAGATATTTATCCATCAATGGAGATGTTCAAACAGAAACTTTAGGAGTTACTGTATGGGCACTGAGGGCTGGTCGCTAAGCCAGATCAGAGTCTAAGATCCAAACATTTCAAGATTCTCTAGCTTTCTGAAATCAAAGCAAATAAAAGCTGGAAGCCATGAGGCTTGGAATCCATCATGCCCAACAGTCATGATGCCCAGCAACCACAGCTCTATGCCCTTGATCCAAATGTCAAATGTGCTAGTGCAGTAACATACCAAAGGAAAGTTTAGGCTATATGCACTTTAAATCATAACGAATGTTAGTTATTAGTCAAACTGTTTAAGGAACTGGAAATTGATCTGATGCTAGTTTCTATTAAAAGTCTACACAGATCTTTTCATAAAATCAAAAGATTTAATATTAATACAATTCAATCACCTACTAAGCTTATGTTCATATTGTTACACTGAATTCAAACTGGTTTAATATAAGAAATTAAAAATAAATATGAAGTACTATTATTTTCATAAAACTGCTCTTTGAAATCCAAAACTTTTTAGACATTCAAATCTATTAAAAAATTATTACAGTAATTGATATAATATGGTTTTTTAATTTTATATATTAAGAAGACATAGCCACCAATAGTACAGTTATACTCATCAACTTCACAAATGTGAAAAAAATTTTCAGAGTAAAAATTACTAGATGGGTAAGTTATTTAACCACATGCCTTCTCAATGTGTATGTTTTAAATCATTATTTTATGAACATCCCAAAAGACTAGGCCACTAATTGTAAGAGAGCAAAGGATTTGTCAAACACTCACATTTGGCTAGGGATTTTATTTTTTAATCTGTATCTTACAGACTTAGGTCCACATTTTTATTTCATTATCTTATGAAATTTGCCGTTTGGCATATTTTTAGCTGAACTTGCAGGGTGGCGAATACACCCTGGCATCGAAGATCATGAGGTTAATATTTTGGTAGGATTAACATACCTTATAATTGACTTCCTAAGGGATTGTGCCATTGTTCCCCTGCCAGAGGACATTCCCTTTCAGTTAAAATTCCACTGTACAGATAACTACTTTGATATCCGCCCGGTGAGTTCTTTTTGCAATTGTACATTTTTATTGCGTGAACCCTTCTCTGAAGGTTATCCCAAACACCTGACATAAAAGCAAAAAACAAACTCCCACAACCTTAACTTTAGAAATCATATTTCCTCAATAAAAATGAACTTTAAATTACAAGTAGATACACGTAGACACTTCCAAAAACTGAAAAGCACTAACAAACAAGTAGAAACAAGCATTTCTAAGATGCCACAGAAGATTCCCACTAGGATCTGTAATTCCCACTAGCCAGCTCTTGCTTGCCAGTGCTTATGGAAGACAACTAGATTAAGTATTCTAAAAACCATTTTCAATTCACTTTGGAATACTCTGTCTTCCCATAAATGAATTTTCTTAAAGTGATAAAATATATGCAAAAATAATTTGAAAAGTTTTCAAGTATAAAAAAATTTAAATAACTACCATAGCTTTTTCTTGTAGCTAAAAATAAAATCAATTTTACATTTCTTAAATACAGGTCAGAAAGACAGCAACTGGAGAGAAGTTAAGGAGTCTTTGGTAGCTAAGGAAAACTGATCTGATTGAAATGTCACCAGGTTGCTATGGATAATCCACAAATAGCAAGAAGAATGCATGCACTGGTAATATTTATACGCAAGAGACCTCCTCCTAAAAAAGACAATGTCTTTAAAAACAAACCAGAACCCCCAAGTTTATCTTAAATTATCAGCTTTTCCTTTTTCTTTTTTTTTAAGCTAATTCTAAGCAAAAAGAATGGTTCCAGCCCAAACATGCAAGAATAAAACTTACACTACACACCAAACACAATGCTTAATTCAAATCTTCTAGATACCCTAAACCAGAAGACTTACTTGAAATTTTGATCTTTTTCCTAACATTTAACCTTCTCCCACCATACAGATATTCTATGGTAATTTTCTTCTTCCTTTTAACCTAAATAACTTCACTATTTTCATGCAAGTAGTTTACTAACATGACTGCCTGCTCGGGGCACTTTATGAGGTAGATGTGATTAGGCAACAGTCAGATGTGCTGAGTGAAATGGGGGAAGAGCCCAAAGTGAGCCCAAGGGCTTGGAGGCCTGGGCAGAGGGGCAAGGTGATATTGCCCTACTGTGGTGGAAAAGCAGGGCATCCTGGTGGTTAGGGCAGAGGATATCGCAGAACAGCTTACTCTAGTCGGCAGAGACCCAGTTGTGACCTCTTTGTTACACGGAGTGAACCAGAAAAAAGTGGAGGAGACAGCAGAATTTGTGAGTCATCCCAACACGCACAGGCTAAACCTATGGTTGAGAAGTGTCATCCAGGGTCCTCACCTCCGAAGAATGGGGAGGACGGGGGGCCCAGGACTGAAATCTCAGGGAACCTTCACAGCCTGCCTTTTGACACTTCCCTCATCATTTTGAGAACAGTCAGGAAAGAAGCATGAGGGCTCATTACCCATGACTGACACTGTTGAGTATTTTGAAAAGTTGGAGTGACCTGTGGTCTGGGGGGGGCCTGCTGATCCTGAAGTCCCCTTTCCCTACAGCACCCTGTAGCCTGCCGGTAGCATACATTGCTCTTCCACGACTTTTCCTTATGTTTACAATCCCTAAGCATTGCAAAAAAGATCTCTACATGCCAAAGCATATTTCACTCACAGAATTACCAGACCATATCCTATTTTCTGTGAGAACTGGTTTAAAAGTGAAAAGATAAACTAACTGCTTTAGTGGGTAACAGAAATGACAAACTCATCAGGATGAGGCAAACCCTATCTGAAAATCTAGAATCACTTTCCCCACTCCTTACCCCAGAAATTTAAGTGGTTCAATTCAAATTAATGGAGGCAACGTCAGCAACCAAAATAACCCCAAGTTTGGTTTTTTTCTCTGGGGTAAGTTGAGGGTGAGGAGAGAACATATTCAAATATAAAGAGTAGCTGTATTTACTCTGAGACATTTGTTTAACTAATCAGAACTTGAAGGGGCCTCAAAAAGTTTCCACAATGCAGCTTCCTTTTGAGTCAATCGCTCTCAATCCAGACAACAAAACACAATCACAGGAGACACTTTTTAAAATGCAGAGGCCCAGGCACTTCCTATCCTGAAACCACTAAAATGAGAATAAAACCACTTAAATGAGAATAATCAGTGAGGATGCCTGTGGTGGCTTTTCAAAAAACAAATGATTCCATACACTGCCTCAACAACATGTGCATAATTAGTAGTAACTTAGGGACTACTACCTTGCATGATTTTTTGTATTTATATTTTGGTATTCATATTTTGGAGGATTTATATATTCATAGACCCTGGATAGTTTTCAAATGAACAAGTTTAGAAGTTGTTTGTTTTTTACTTTGTTTCACTTTGGTTTTGGTTTATTTCCCCCTCATTAGCAATTAATTAGCATTACAGCTTCCTTTATGAAGAGGAAGTGCTAAGGGACAAAGCTACTGAATAACTGGGGAGCTTAGCTACTCACATCACCCAAAACACACAGCCTCAGCTCTGCAAGCTCAGCACAAAGAGACCCACATCTTCTTATCAGGAGAAAAAAATGCTTAACTACCCTAGAAATTGCAGGCTTCCCCACGTTCAGATCAAACATGTAAAAAGGAAACATTTCACAATTATAAATAAATCAAAACACTTCTTTAAAGTTGGAGAGATCAAGGAAGTAAAAATGCTGTTTTTGAGGAACATGGTAGTTTCCTATCTAGAATTTCTCTAGACAAAAAGAGTCTACCTTCAGGTTCTGACACCTGTTATAAGAGTTTCTAATTTCTCAATTTTTTAAGTTCTCATTTTACTTTAATACTGGAAAATAAACCCTGAAGCTCTCAGGTTGCAGTGCATAATAACAATGTAAACTATACATCTGGATCAAAGAAATGCCAATATCAAATACAAAGACTAAAAACCGGTGATTGCCAACTATCTGATGCCACATCTACTTTTGTTTTGGTTCAATTTTCAAAATGTCTCCTAATGTTCTGTGAATTTTATTAATTATGTCACAGCATTCACTGACATAACTGAAAGTTCGTTAAACTAAATGGAAATAATCTCAATGAACCCTAAAATAAGACGTTTCCTCACATAAAAATAGTACATATAGGAGAGAAAGATGAGAAAAAATTATTTAATCTATCTCAACCTCTCTGTTTACTGAGGGGCTTTCAAGTGACTAGTTTTATATTTTGATATCAGAGTTGGGAGATATTTTATTTATGAAGGAATTCTATGTTTTATTTTCATTCCAATATAAGAAAAAGGAGGAAGCAAACACCTATTAAATACACTTTACTTGCACACGCACACCATTTTCATTTATAACCAGCAAGTATTTAATTCAATATCTTTACTAAAAAATAAGGAGCCCTTTAAATCTTTCTGTGCTGTTTAAAATTGTTGCAGTGAGCATTTTTATCTTTTAATATAATTTTTTTAAATATGGAGCCCTCCAGTGGCCAAATATTTGTTACCATTGAAAGAAAACCATTAAATAAGAGAGTACTCGTCATGCTTTCTTTTTCACAACGAACAGAAATAACCATTGTACATTCTTGTTATTTATCATTTTCTAAATAATTTGGTAAATGTCCTCCTCAAAATAAGCCATACTTATACCATCATCAACGGTAAGATATAGTGCACATAGAAAAGAAAAAAATATTTTGAACCTATTTAACCTTAGAGAAAGTAGAACTTAAATAATATTCAATCACATACAAAAATGCATGCATCAGATTTAAAATACACTATTTTTCCTCCATGATCACGTGCTAGGTGGTAATAAAATTAAGTGAGTTCACTGTGAGTCAAAATTCTTGCTTATAGCATTTATCAATATTCTTGCCTCAAACTCTAATCACCCTAGCTTCTAAACAAATTAACAATTACAGGAACAGTTTGAAGACTTTCCTCATCAGAATTCTCTCTTCCATAAAGATGCATAAAGCTTCCTCTGCATTTGGGAAACATCTAGAAACTGATTTCTATTGATCGAGACCGGCAATGAAAAACACACTAATCAAACAGGTATTGCATGGGGCACCTACCAGCTTCCAGAAGCTTCACTGGGATAATCTCATTTAATAGTTAAAATAACCCTATAAGATTAAGTCTTGGCCAGTCTCCGAGATGCCCCCCACACCCCCACCCCCGCCTCCTAGAAGTCCCCGTCCACACTGAACAGGGAACACCTGTGTAACCAACAGGGTATTGCAGAAATCAAAGAGAATTCTGAGGCTGGGTCACACAGAAGACACTATGACTTCTGCCTTAATGGTTCTTCAACTCCTTGCTCTGGGGGATGCAAAAACATGACGACAATCTGTAAGTCCTAAGAAAAGGTCCATGTGACTGGGAAGCTCATGAACCCTCCTGCCAACCAGGCACAATCTAGCCAGGCCTGTGAGTGAACCATCTTAAAGTAATCCACCACCCCCGGCAAGGCTTCACAGGAACCCCGCCCAGGGTCACCCAGCTAAGCCACTCCCAAATTCCCGACCCACAGAAGCTGTGAGATAATAAATGTTTTAAGTTTCATGTCAATCTGTTATACTTCCATAGGTAACTAATACAGACTGATGCTTCTACTGTCTCCATTTTACAGAAGAGCCTGGGAGTGTTTAAAACTTTAAATATATCTAGGAAGAGGGATATTTTTCTTTCTGTAGAGCTTTTCTACCCCTGTGTTATTATTTGGCCATTTCCCCAAAACATTTAACTTGTAATAGTCTGGATTTTCAAATCACCCATATAGAACATTTCTTCTAGCTTTGTTGTTAAATAGATTAGCATCCCTAAACTTAAAAAAATTTTTTTAATTCTTCACAGAAAATAAAAGTATTGATTATATAATATGTAACCTATTTTACTAATGGTTATGTCTCAGCTTGTATTCCGAATATGTAATATGGCTTATGTAGAAGTAAAAATCCCCTTTTCTTATAATTTGCCTCTGTAGTTCAAGAACTAAGGCTGCTAACACAGCACATACAATTTGACTTTATCTAAATGCACAAATGTAAATGGTGGATAAAATCACTTATTATATGCCAGAAGCTATTCTAAATGCTATTAAATATTAACCATTTAATCCTCACATCAACCTAGGAGGTAGGTACTATTATCCCCATGTTACAGACATATAGAGGTAAGGAAAGGTTAAGGAACTTTCTCAAAAACACACATAATCAATGGCAAAGCTACGACTAAACCCCGGCAGCAGTCTGGCTTCTGATCCTATGCTCTTAACCATGAGCCTATACTGGTTCTCCTAATCTCTATTTATTTCACAAAGTACTATGGGTAGGAGAAAGACCATGTGCTTTGGAATTAGAGTTATTAAGCCCCTTATATCTGTATGATTTAACCATTCTAAATCTGTTTTTCTCATGTGCATAATGGGGATAAATGAGTTGCATTTTTATTTTTATGAATATTAAATTAAAACAAAACATGAATAAAAAACACCCTGTAGGGGCTTCCCTGGTGGCGCAGTGGTTGAGAGTCCGCCTGCCGATGCAGGGGACACGGGTTCGTGCCCCGGTCCGGGAGGATCCCACGTGCCGCGGAGCGGCTGGGCCCGTGAGCCATGGCCGCTGAGCCTACGCGTCCGGAGCCTGTGCTCCGCAGCGGGAGAGGCCACAACAGTGAGAGGCCTGCGTATCGCGCAAAAAAAAAAAAAAAAACCCTGTATAATGCTGGCCCATAATCAATATCTATTCATGTTTTATCTTTTCCCCAAAGGCAGATTTTTTTTATTAATGCCAATGAAGCTTAAGCTTCAGAGTCCTTCACTTTCGCAGCCCAACCCAAGAACAATGTGCCTAATTTCATGTTCATAACTTGTCTTGCTTTTCTTAAAGAGCGCCCTCAGACACCAGCAAAATCTGGACCTACCTCTGCTCTTTCCATTAATTATTTCAACACTAAAGCAAGCCCTATGGGTTCCAGTCTGGGTAAAAGGAAGTAAATATACTCCACCTTGTCTGTCCCACTAAATGTAGCTATAAAACCTGGACAGAATATATGCCACAGCTATTTAAGTAGCAGGAAAATAATGGAAGAACGACAAATTCTGAAGTACCGTCTTCTCCATTCTCTCTTGTGCTGGACTTCTAGATTTCTGTGGTACCAAAGAGAGGCGGCAAAAACAGGAACCAACAGGAACAAAAAATCTAAAGGGGAAACTTCATCTTTGATTGGAGGTACATTGGTTCCAAGAGGGTGGGGCAAACCTACCTCTTTATCCTCCCACCACTTACTCCCAGACACGGGTACAATCATGGGACGTGCATAGTAGACCATGGTAACTAAAGCCCCAGCTTTTCAACCAGAGAATCAAAATGAAAAGTGGGGAACTTCCCTGGCAGTCCAGTGGTTAAGACATCGCCTTCCAATGCCAGGGGTGTGGGTTCAATCCCTGGTCGGGGAGCTAAGGCCCCACATGCCTCAGGGCCCAAAAACCAAAACATAAAACAGAAGCAATATTGTAACAAATTCAATAAAGACTTTAAAAAAAATGAAAGTGGGAGATGGTAAAGAGGAGTTCTTTATTAACTCTTGGTCTCATCCCAAACTACACATGCATGGATCTGATCCTAAGCAGTACACAAGACACTGAGAACTGAACTACTGGATAGAGCACGGCTCAATTCTCAGATTGGCCACTGGGTGGCAAATAAGGAGACAAATCCAAATAACACTGAAAAGGCTTTAAAAAGAGAACTGACCTAGAAAACAATTCACAGATATCCAGCTTGAACTTGAATCCTGAACTTACCTGAATCAATTTCCTACTAAAACTAAAATATCACAATTTTCCATAGACTTTATAAAAAAACCCAGAGTTTCATAACAATCAAAATGTCCAGGATAAAACCCAAAGTCAGTCAGCGTATGAAGAAATAAGAAAAATCTCAACTTGCATAGGAAAAGATAATCAACAGACCCAATTCTGAAACAATGCAGATGTCAAACTTATTTGACAAAGATTTTTAAAATCCTCCAACAAGTGAAGGCAAACACTCTTGAAGATGACAAAAAAAAAAAAGGACTTAAAGGTGGTACAGTGCTCTGGAAAAGTTTGGATATTCCTCATATAAATATGTGCTTACGATATAAACGGGCAATCCTACTTATTCCTAGGTATTAACCCAGAAGAAATCAATGCATATGTTCACACGAAAATCTCTACATGAACGCTTATGGTGGCTTTATTCATGATTGCCATAAATTGGAAACAACCTGACGGGTAAATAGATAAACTCCAATACATACATAATGGAACACCACTCAGCAGAAAAAAAGAATGAGCTATTGATGCAACAACTTGGGTGAACCTCAGGTACTACAGTAAGTGAAAAAAAACAGTCTCAAAAGATTCAATTTGTATCACATGCTCCAAAAGACAAAACTATTGTAATGAAGAAAAAAAACAGTGTTGGCAGGAGTTGGGGTTGGGAGAAGGGTATGACTACAAATAACATAAGAAAAGTTGGAGGGGGAGGAATGGAACTTTATAAATGTGAACATTGAACTGTACATAAAATCTATTCATGTTTTAAATAAATAGAGTTATACACACCAAAAGCCAATTTTATTGCCAGTTAATCTAAAATGTTTAATAAACAAAAAGTTTTAAGCCCAAAGTTTTAAAAAAAATAATAAACTGCTGGAGTATTTATGAATAAAAGCATTTGTAAGAGATGAGTAGTATCAATTTACTGATTGAAAGGACATTTGGCCCATTGCACTAAAACCCGGTGGAATCAACTAAACAGCATCAGAACTGAAAATGACTTAGAAAGGTGTAATCTTACCCAATATGTTTCCTGTTCTATTGTATACACAAAACCAAGACCAAAATAGCACATGGAACGAAAATCAAAAACACTGTGTCACTGTCAGTTACCAGGCATCAACTCAGGCCTTCAAACTGAAGGATATCCAAAGTACCTGAGGTAATAATCTCTCTGTCTTTGGAAGACCCATTCCAATATTAATAATTCCACCTGGGAATTCCAAGCTATGTTCTACATAATACCATCTTTGCAGTATTTTCATCTTCTCTACCACATTAAGAAACAGGTGAGGAAATTTTACTTCCAGAAAGGTGGTACAAACATACTTATCCCTAATGCTCTCACTAAATACAACTAAAAACACTAGACACTACATACCAAACAATCATAAGAAGACTCTGAAAGGAGGAGAAAAAGGCAAGCTAGCTAGGGACTTCACGACCCAAGGAGCAACACAGTTTTGAGATCCCTGGCTCTTCTTTTCACCCTGTATGTCCTAGACTTGGAACTGAAGAAGCCAGCAACCCAGAAATGCCAATGAGGCACAGACCAAAAAGTCCCAACAAAGGTTAGCTCTCTCCAGCCAAAGGACTAGGAAAGCCTAGCAAGACAGAAAATTTCTAGACAATAACTGTACTACCTGAAACAAACATGACAGAAAAAACTATGGTCCCCAACACCTTTAATGGAGTAGTGTCATAGAAGGATGAGTAGGGAGGTGGGTTTTCATCCTATCAGACAGTAACAAGTCCAAGTCCTCCCTCTCCCCCTCCATATAGTCAATGGAGATCATGTGCAGACATAAACTTTCATCTCCCACCTAGCAGTAATAATGTTTCCCTCTCTTTCCCCACTTGAGTGGTATCAGAAGAGGCCTAGTGAAGACACATCAGGATTTTGACCACTGTCCAGCAGTAAAGAGGCCACCACTGACCCTGACCCTTGGTGTCAGTGGAGGCCATGCATAAAGCAGTAATGAGACACTCCTGACCCATTCAGCTGCAGTGGTATCCTCAGAGGCCTAGTGATGAATGGGACCTCCCACCTCTGCCCAGAAGTACCAAGGAGTCCCTCTCTACTTTGGATGTCAACGGAGGCCAAGTGCAGAAAACTAGATTTCTCTTCCAACCTGGCAGTAATAAGATGGTGCCATTCCTTGCCCCTGCTACAGCAGTGTCAGAGGAAGTCAGCTAAAACAGGAGGTTTATGTAAGATCCAAAGATTCACAAGATAATGCCCAAAATATCCAGGTTTCAATTGAAAGTCACTTCACATACCAAAAGCAAGACTGTCTCAACTTGAATGGAAAAAAAAACAAAATAAAACAATTAACAGATGATAAATTAAAGATGAGATGTTAAAATTATCTGACAAAGATTTTGAAGCAGCCATTATTTTAAAAATGTTTCAGTGAGTAGCTGCAAACATACCTGAAACAAATGAAAACATAATATGTCTCAGCAAATAAATAGAAGATATAAAAAAGAACCAAATGGAAATTTTGGAACTGAGAATCACAATAACCAAAATTTAAAACTTAAAGAATGGGCACAAAGGCAGAGTGGAGGGGACAGAGGAAAGGATCAGTGAATTAGAAAAGAAAACAATAGATATTATGCAACTGGAACAAAAGAAAGAAAAATTTCTAAAAATTCTAAACAGAGCCTCAGGGATCTATGAAATAATAACAAAAGTTTAAAATCCATGCTATTGCAATCCAGGAAGGAAGGACAAAAAAGGGCAAGGCTGAGAAAGTGCTCAAGCAAATAATGGTTGAAAACTTTCCAAATCTGGCAAGCAACATATACCAAGACACATCATAATCAAACTAGAAACCATGGAGATGAGAAGGCAGTGGCAATTTTTCAAGTGCTTAAAGAACAGAACTGTCAACCGAGAATACTATACCCAGTGAAAATACCCCTCAGGAAGGAAATGAAAATAAAGACATTATCGGATGAAGGAAAACTCAAGAGAATTTTCACCAACAGACATAACCAAAAAAAGCAGCTAAAGAAATTTAATAAACAAAAAGGAAAAAACAAAAGAAGGAACCTCAGAATATAAGGAAGAAAAAAGAACATTAGCAAAAATATGGGTAAATACAATATGCTTTCCTTCTTCTCTTTCTAAGTTATTTTTGATGGTTTTAACAAATTATAACAGTGTCTAATACAGTTCTAAATGTATGTAAAGTATTTAAGACACTGTATTATAAATGCAGGAAGTAAAGGGACATAAAGAAAGTGGAAGTAAATGTACTAACTAAAAAGCCAGATTGGCAGTGGGTTAAAAAACATGATCTAACTATATGCTACAAAAAACTCACTTCAAATACAGTGACATAGGTAGGTCAAAGTAAAAGAATGTAAATGGCATATCCTGCAAACATTAATCAAAATAAAGCAAGAATGCTATATTAATCAGAAAAGTAGACTTAAAAGAAAATCACCAGACACAGGGAAAGAAAGGAGCATTAAGGGACTCATGATAAAAGGGTCATACCACCAAGAAGATAGAGCAATCCTATAATATGTATGTACTAATAACAGATCTATAAACTATGTAAAATAAAAACCTATCGAACAGATATGAGAGTGTGAGATGTCAACAAACCTCTCTCAGGAATTGACTGAATGACTAGAGAGAAAGTCAGAAAGAATATACAAGATCTCAACAACATCATCAAAATACAGGATCTAATCAACATTTATAGAACACTTGACCCAACAACAGCAGAATACACATTCTTTTTCAAGTGTCCAAGGAATACATACCAAGAAAGACTATATGCTAGGCTATAAAACAAGTTCATCAACAAATTTAAAGAAATTAAAATCTTAGGATTGTGTTCTCTGATCACAATACAATCAAATTAGAAGTCATTAACAGAAAGATAACAGGAAAACTCCTTAATGCTTGAAAACTAACAATATACTTATACATAATCCATGAATCAAAAGTCTCAAGGGAAATTTTTTAAAAACACATTTAACTGAAGGAAAATGAAAATACAGCCTAACAAAATTTGTGGAAACTAGCAAAAGCAGTGCTGAGAGGGGAGTGTGTAGCACTCAATGCTTTCTCGTGGAAAAGAAAATCTTCCAAATCAGTAATTTAAACTCCTACCTCAAGAACCTGGAAAAAGATCCAGATGAACCCAAACAAGTAGAAATTAAGGAAATAATAAGGAGAAGAAATCAATGAAACTAAAAATAGAAAAATGATTTTGGTGTTACCTTGATACCAAAACCAGACAAAGATAGTACCAAAAAGGAAAACTATAAAACAATATTCCTCATTAGCACTGAGGCAAGAATCGTTAACAAAATATTAGCAAATAGAATTCAACAATATATAAAAAGAATTATATAGCATAACCAGAGATTTATTTCAGGAATACAAGGATAGTTCAATATTCAAAAATCAATTAATACAATCCACCACATTAACTGGTAAAAAGAGAAATATCATATGATCATATCAATTGATTCAGAAAAAGTACTCAACAATATTCAACATCCATTCATGATAAAAATTTTCAGTAAGAGGAATTGAGGAAAATGTCTTCAATTTGATGAAGAGCATCTAAAAATAATGTATAGCTAACATTATAACACTAAAATATTGAATGCCTTTTTCCTAAGATCAGGAACAACACAAAAATATCCACTCTCATTACTCTTCTTATGTAGTGCTGGTAGTTCTGCCAGCACAGTTAATCAAGGAAATGAATAAAAGGCATATAATCCTGAAAAGAAGAAATAAAACCATCCCTATTTGCAGATGACATGATTATCTATATGGAAAATTCCAAGGAATCTATAAAAACAGTTTCTAAAATGAGTATGTGAACTTATAAGGTCATAACTTAAACATACAAAAATCAATTATATTTTTATTTATGAGTGATGAACATATGGCCATCAAAATTAATGTTTTTATATACTAGAAGTAAACATGTAGACACCAAAATTAAAAATACAATAAATACCACTGGACTTCCCTGGTGGTCCAGTGGTTAAGACTCTGCACTTCTAATGCAGGGGGCACGGGATTTTTTGTCGTTGTTGTTGTTGTTTTTTGTTTTTTGTTTTTTTGTTTTTTGAGGTACCCGGGCCTCTCACTGTTGTGGCCTCTCCCGTTGCAGAGCGCAGGCTCTGGACACGCAGGCTCAGCGGCCATGGCTCACAGGCCCAGCCGCTCCGCGGCATGTGGGATCTTCCCGGACCGGGGCACGAACCCGTGTCCCCTGCATCAGCAGCCAGACTCTCAACCACTGCGCCACCAGGGAAGCCCTGGGGGGCACGGGTTTTATCCCTGGCCGGGGAACTAAGATCCTACATGCCGCACGGCACTGCCAAAAAACTAAATCAAAAAAAAAAAAAATGTAATACCATTTACAGTAGTTTTTAAAATGAAGTAATTAATTGTAAATCTAATAAAAACATGTCCAACACATGGATGCTGAAAAGTACAAAATGCTGATTAAAAAAATCAAAGATCTAAATAAATGAAGAGATACACTGTGTTCAAGAAATGGAAGACTAAACATAATAAAAATGTAAATTCTCCCCAAACTGATACTGATATACAGATTTAACACAATTCCTTAAAAAAAAAAAAAAAGTCCCAGCAAGATTTTTGAAGATGCAGTAGATAGAAACAAGATTAGTCTAGACTTTATATAGAAAGGCAAGCAACTAGAATGGCTAAAACAATTTTGAAAAAGAAGAACGAAATCAGTCTATCTGATTTCAAGACCTAATATATAGCTACAGTAATAATTAAGAATGCATGATATTGCTGGAGGAGCAGATACAATAGATCAATGAAACAGAATAGAGAACCAGAAATAGACCCATATAAATATGCCTATCCTATTTTTGACCAAGGCACAAAAGCAACTTAGCTTTCAAACCAATGGTGCTGGAGCAACTGGACATCCATAGGTCCATCCAAAGGACCTCATCCTAAGAAACACATCTTATACAAACATTAACTCACAATGAATCATGAATTTAAATGTCAAACACAAAACTATAAAGAGAAAAAGAGAAAAAAAACAAAAAGTCTTCAGAATGTAGGGCTAGGTAAAGAGTTCTTGGACTTGGACTTGACACCAAAAACACAATCCATAAAAGGAAAAACTGAACTCCAACAAAATTCAAAACTTTTGCTCTGCCAAAAACCCTATAAAGAAGATGAAAAGGTAAGATATAGATTGGGAAAAAATACATGCCAACCACATACCTGACAACTATTATCTAGAACTGTCAAAACACAACAGTAAAAAAAAAAAAAACAATTCAATTAGAAAATGAACAAAATTCATGAAAAGACATTTTACCACAGAGTATACAGTTGACCTTTAAACAACACAGGGGTTAGGGGTGCCAACCCCCTCTCCCCACCACACAATCAAAACTTGTGTGTGACTTTACTGTCGACCCTCCATGATTTCAACCAACCATAGATCGTGTAGTACTGTGTTAACATATTTACTGAAAAAAATCCATGTTTCAGTGGACCTGCACAGTTCAAACCCATATTAAGAGTCAACTGTATTGATACACACAACTTGCATGAATCTCCAGAGAATTATGCTGAATGAAAAAGTCAATCTCAAAAGACTATGTACCATACAACCTTATTTCTATAACATTCCTAAAGTGACACAATTACAGAAATGGGAAACAGATGAGCGATTGCAAGCAATTATAAAGGGGGAGAGGGCAAGAGGGAAGTGGATGTGACAATAAAAAAGGCAACATGAGGTATCCTTGAGGTGATGGAAACATTCTACATGTTGTCTGTATATATGCTGATACTCTGGCTATGATATTTTACCATAGTTTTGCAAAAAGTTATCACTGGGGGGAACATGAATAAAAGGTACATGGGATCTCTCCATATAATTTTTGATAACTGCACATGAATTGACAATTACCTTGAAATTAAAAGTTTAGTTAAAAAACTATAAAGCAATACTGATTCAACAACAACAGCAAACAAAAAGCAGGTGAGAAGTGTGTACTTCTTCATGTTGTCATTCCTTGGGGTAAGAGTCTCCTTGCAAGGCCTTGGACTAGGATTACCAAGTCAAATTTCCTCTCACTCTACATTCCCCCTTAGCTAACATCATTCATTCTGGAGGCTTCAATTACCTTCTGCCACTTCCTCTCTTCAGAAGTTCAGCCAACAGATCTGCTTCTCTTGGGGCTGTCCCTGTTTCGGTAGTTGTTACTATATCATCAATGCATCAGACGTTATTACTGTTAATGTGTGGTTTCCTCTGTCTCACTCTCACACATCTAGTCAATCATAAAACATCGTTAATTCAAGTTTCTAAATACACAGTAAATCAGTCCATTTCTTCTCATCTTCACTGCCACCTCCTGGTCTAAGTTATGACTAAAACAATCTCTTGACTGACTTCTACATCCCCATTTGTGCCTCCCTCAAAAGCATCCCTCCTGTAGCAACATAAATACAAACCCCTCACTCTCTAGCCGAAAATCTTTCAATGTTATCCACTGTGTTTGCAGTAATCTCATAAAAGCACACAAGGTACCACATATTCTGGTTTCCACCTCAATGATTCCACCTTTCTCACTCTTTTCTAAAATCCAGTCATACTATTCTTCTAGTTTCTCCTAGACATCCTGCTCTTTATCACCTCAGGGCCTCTGCATTCCCTCCCACCACTCCCAGCCCAATCTACCTAATTTTCTACTCATCAGATCTTATCTATCACTTCCTCCAAGACAGGTTTTCCTGAACCCTCAGATGAGGATAGGTCCCTTATTGAATAATGAAAGAGATACCTATACAGTACTGTACAACTTCAAATAAATCTAATTAAAGTGTTTTAATAAAAAGAATCAAATAATTCTAAGATTCATGCAAAGATAATATCTAAGGTATAAATAACATATTTCAATTCACAAGTCATACATATTTGCTTTGGTGATCTATTTAGGTTAATTTAGACCTACTTGATAAAGACACTTAACATCCATTTTCTTTGGAACTTTCTAAATATGAAATATAATAATAATAATTCTCCTAGTAAGAAGCTTTGTCATTCATAGTCAAATCTGTGACCGTGATCTCAGATTTCTAGCCTGCAGAACTGTGAGAAATAAATGTTTGTTGTTTACAAGCCACCCAGTCTGTGATACTTTGTCATAGCACCTTGAATTGACTAAGACAGAAAATTGGTACTCAAAATGTGGTGCTGCTATAACAAATACCTAAAAATGTGAAGTGACTTTGGAACTGAGAGTAATGGGTAGAGGCTGGAAGAGTTTTGAAGTGCATGTAAGAAAAAGCTTACATTACAGTGAACAGACCATTAAAAGCTATTCTAGTGAGGGCTCAAAAGAAGAGCTGCAGAGAAAGCCTCCGTCTTCCTAAAGAACACCTAAGTGGCCCTGAACAGAATGTTGGTGTAAAGATGGGCAGTGAAGGCCATTCTGATGAGGTCTCCGATGGAAATGAGGAATATGTTATTGGAAACTGAAGGAAAGGCAATCCTTGTTAAAAAGCAGCAAAGAACGTGGCTAAACTGCACTCATGTCCTAGTATTTTGTGGAAAATAGAACTTGTGGTTCTATCTTGTGCAAGATAGAAATATCCAACAAAACTGACTATTTGGCTGAACCTTTTTCTAAGCAAAGTGTTGAAGGTACCATCTGGCTTCCCTCGAATGTTATAGTAAAACGTGAAGAAGAAAGAGATGACTTAAAGACAGAATTTGTAATCAAAAGGGAAGCAGAAACTTAAAATTTGGGAAACTCTAAGCTTATCCATATTACAAAAAATAAGCAAGCATGTTTGGGAGAGACCACTAAGGGTGTGGCCAAAAGACCTTTTGATGAGAAGATGAGTATGCGTATGAACCAGGGATTTAATCAGCCACCCCAGCAAGAAAACTGCAATCTGAACCCGAAGGGAAGGAGACAGGAACAAATGAAGGTTGGCTGTCAAGACTTCTTCAAATTCATAGAAGGGAACCATAGAGCTATTCTGCTTCAAACGTGTGATGTTGGGCTTCCCTGGTGGCGCAGTGGTTGAGAGTCTGCCTGCCGATGCAGGGGACACGGGCTCGTGCCCCGGTCCGGGAAGATCCCACATGCCGCGGAGTGGCTGGGCCCGTGAGCCATGGCCGCTGAGCCTGTGCTCTGCAACGGCACAGGCCACAACAGTGAGAGGCCTGCGTACGGCAAAAAAAAAAAAAAAAAGTGTGATATTCAGCACAAGGTAATTCAGAGATCATCAGGGCTTCCGACTCAGTTTCAAAAGTGGTGAGGGCATACCTGGGTATCAACAGGCCAGAAGACTCCCACCCAAAGCCATGGGAGCCAGACCCCACTCCGGCAGAGCTGTGGGGAAGTGGCTATCTTCATCTTGATTTCAAGGGAAGGAGCCACTTGGAGCTAGAGGCACAAGACCCAAGCAGAAGGCACCATGGCAAGGGCAAGGCCACCACAGAGACCTCCACTAGGGCAGTGCCCAGCAGAGCTGTGAGAGTGGGGCTGCAGGTCCCTACAACTCCAAACCAGCAGAGCCACAGGTGTACCATTCTTGCCTGGGAGAGAGGCTGCGGGACTGCACCCAGCAAAGTCCTGGGGGCAGAGATGCTCTAGTGTGTCCAGAAAGTGGGGCTCCTGCCCCAGTGGGCCTGGCAGGCAGAGCATCAAGTTAAAGAAGATTATTCTTGAGCCTTAAGATTTGATGCTGTTTGCCCTGTTGGGTTCTGACTTGCTTAGGAACTATCACCCCCTTGTTTCCTATTTCTCCCTCTTAGAATGGGAGTGTTTAATGCTATGCCTGTACTACCATTACAATCTGGAAGCACACAATTTGTTTGATTTCACAGGTTCACAGCTAAAGAGGAATTTGTCTCAGGATGAACCGTCCCTTGAGTCTTACCCATACCTGATACAGATGATATTTAGATGAGACTTTTGAGTCAATCCTGGAACCAGTTAAGATGCTGGGGCTACTGGGATGGTGTGAGCGCCTTCTGCACGTAACAAGTTCATGAATTCTGGGGGGCCAGCAGCAGAATGCTCTGGTCTAAATGCTTGTGTCCCACCCCCGCAAATACATGTGTTGAAATCCTAATACCCAATGTGATAGTATTAGGAGGTGGGGCGTTTGTAAGGTGCTTAGGTCATGAGGATGGAGTCTGCCTGAACGGGATTACTGCCCTTTAATTGGCCATTCTGTCATGTGAGGATACAAGAAGTCTGGGATCCAGAAGAGGGCCTTCACCTGGCCAGGATAACACCCTGATCTCAGGCTTCCAACCTCCAGGACTATGAGAAATAAATGTTTTTTTGTTTACAAGCCACCCAGTCTGTGGTAGTTTGTTACAGCAACCTGAACAGACTAAGACAGGCTTACTCATTACGAATAATTTAGCAACCAGTGCACTATTTTCTTGCAATTTTTCTTTGCCATTTTATGGGCTTTAAGGGCAACTTCATACATACACACACACACACACACACACACACACACACACTTTGTTAGAGGTGTTAAGTTTACTGTGTAAAAAGCAACACGTGCTTTGTAAATAAATACTAAAAATTGAACCTAAAGTTTAGGTTTCTTTCTAAAGTATTCTTTCTAAAGTTTGATAAGTTCGACTTAGTTTCTTAATGATAAAAACAATAACACCAGAAAAAAAAAATAGGAAAATGACTGTTGGGATGTGCCATGTAAAAAGAAATTTGTTTGAAGCTTTAGAAAATACGTCTCTACGCACTTTCTGAATAGTACCTTAGAGAGGTTAGGGCTTTAGACCTTTACATTTTAAAATTCTACAAGAAGTACTGAATCTGTATTTCCCAATTTCATGTTTATTTTCCAATATCCCATGTTGATTTAAAATTACACATGGACACTTTGTACTGAGTACTACTCTAGAATTAACTAATTCCACTAGTAATCATACCTTCATCTATTTGTCATACAGTTTTCAACTGTGCTTCTGTATAGTTCATGTACACATGGTTCATAGTTCTGTATACATTTATATGTTCATTTCCTGTTAAAAACATCTAGTTAAAAGCATCATTATGAAGCATAAAAATAATGAATGGGTCATGAGAATGGATTTCAGAATATAAGATAAGAATAGCCATGTAAAAATACAACCACCATTAATTGATATAAAATATGCTTACAAAATAGGAAATAGAACTTGGGACTACTGGGTTTTGCAAAAGAAGCAAGGAATACTCTAAAAGTGCCGCTTCACAGGATATTAGTGTTCATATTTTGCCAGCCTCAGGTTAATAAAACTGGGCTGTTTCCAAACTGTGAAGGAGGACATACACTCAAACCTGTATTAACCAAAAAGCTGGAGGAGTAGCTTCGTTTGACTGACTAAATTTACTTATAAGGCCTTTTTGTTTCAACTACTGCTATCGAAAAACTTTCTAAAATGTATTAAGGAATACTTTCTTGCTTTAGTAAGTACCGTATAGTGAATATAATTAAATCACCAGTGACTGACTGCAAGTCTTATCATACATCAGGGTCAGCCTTGTGAGCATCAGTTTTCATTGGACCCTAATGAAGATGTGCACATTTAGGCTAAATGTATACAGACTGACCCCAGGCTATTCATTCTTTGGGAGTTCGTCTTTTTAAAAAACAAACAACAACAACAAACTGAATTGTTTAAAATTAATATTTCAAAGGGGAGGAAAGGAGCTTATTTTCTTGTAAGTCAAAAACCAGGAAAAATAAACTTGGTTATCTGAGCTTTTACTGTATCACTGGAGCTTTTCTAAAGTAATAGGTACTCTTGAAAAATCTGTTCCATTTCAACACTGTTATGGAAATAAATGCCCAAGGGCAAAGCTGGGGGAAAAGAAAGGTAAAATCCAATTCCTATATAGAGAAGAAAACAATATTGAAGAAAGCTGTGCAATATCCAGGTATTTACTAAGTATTTACTATGTACTAAGTATGCTTAGGTACTAAGTACTCTGCTAAGCACCATGGCTACAGGAAGCCTTTTGTGCCTGGGCCTCAGTTTCTTCATCTGCAAATTTAAAAGTTGAGCTATATATGCCTCTCGTTTAATATATAAAAACTTTCTGGGCTTCCCTGGTGGCGCAGTGGTTGAGAGTCTGCCTGCCAATGCAGGGGACACGGGTTCGAGCCCTGGTCTGGGAAGATCTCACACGCCGCGGAGCAACTGGGCCCCGTGAGCCACAACTACTGAGCCTGCGCGTCTGGAGCCTGTGCTCCACAACAAGAAAAGCCGCGACAGTGAGAGGCCCGCGCACTGCGATGAAGAATGGGCCCCGCTCGCCACAACTAGAGAAGGCCCGCGCACAGAAACGAAGATCCAACACGGCCAAAAATAAAATAAAATAAATAAATAATAAATAAATAAATAAACTTCCCATGCTGTGATTCATTATGAACAAAGTGATACTACTCTACTCTGACCCACTGCATGTATGTATGGGGTTCGGGGGGTGGTGAAATAACTTTCCAAGGGAGCTAGGATACTCAAACTCCTAAGAATACTATTCTCTACAATTAATTTAGGAATGCTGGCTAGTCATTTTATTCCTCTTTCATTGCTTTGGGCAGAACAGTAAATTAAGAACAAATAAAGAGCTGATTGGGTTATGTGTTATGGGATTAAATATTAAATATCCCAAAAGAGACAGTGAAGCATCCATGGAGGCCTTATTTCCTTTCAGTTTTCTCTGAAGTCTTACCCTAAAAGACAAATGGCATCAGCACTTGTGGTCTGACCAACAGAGCACTGGGGTGAACATGAGCAGGGCTGGATTTGGGTTCTAGCCTTGACAGTAGCAAACTGTGTGATCTTAGACAAGTCACCTGCTCATCTGCAAAATATTTTCTTCTATTTCTGTCATTAAACAAGAAAGCCATGACAATTTCAATGTATTTCCTTTTAAATAAAGATATTACACAAATAGTTCAGGAGAATGCCCTGGACGTATTTTGATTTTGGAAAGGCATTTGACCAAGTATTGAATACAAACATTAAGACAGACTGCACAGTCAAATGGGTTCCTAACTTTGAACAGCAAGCTCTGAGTAATGAATCAGAAGAAATGCTGGAAAGATGGACTGAATTAACAAGATTAAATTTAACTGTAGATTCAAATGAATGGTCTAGAACACTCTTTAAAATCGCTACTATATGCATATAATAAACTTCTGGCTTTCAGTTTGGATACCTCACTCTCCCTGTGTGGAATAATTGATTCATTGGGTTTTCTTCTTATGTTTCCCAAGTATAAATGTAAACCCTGGTACTACAGTGAAAAAAAGTCCACCAAGCATGGAGTAGAAGAGGCCTGACTTAAGTACAGTTCATGTGAAAAAGAACTTAGTCTTGAGCTGACTTCGAGCTCAACATGAGTCAACAGTGTGATATGACTGCCAAAAAAGTTAATGTAAGCTTAGCCACCAACAACAGAAGTATAGTGTCCAGAACAAGAGAGTTGCAGCTTTACTGTATTCTCTGCATGCTGTGCTGGACACCACACTTCTAGAATGATAGGCTCCATCCCCAGGACACCCTACTTAGGAGTGATACTGACAAAACAAGCACAATTCCATGACAGGAAGTGACCAGAATGGGAAAGGACCTAGAAAACAAGCCCTCGAGACTGAAAAAACTAAGACGATTTCTCCTGGAAAAGCTAAGTCTTGGGGGAGAGATACTGAATATCTGATGAGCTGCTGGAGACAAAGTTCAGACCTAATAGGACACATAGCAAAGCAGATTTGGTATCATACAAACAGTACCCAAAACAGAATGGGCTGCTTCAGCATTGGGGACATTCAGGTAATGCAATTGTTGTCAACTCTGGCTACACATTAGAAAATACCTGGGAACAGTTTTAAGTCTATCAATGCCCAGGCCCCACCTCTGACCAATTAAATCAGAATCACTGGGATTGGGCCTAGGCAATGGTAGATATTAAAAGCTTTCCAGGGGTTTCTCGCATGCAGCTACACTTAGGAATGACCAAGGTAAATACAGTCAGGGTGGCTACCTGTCTGTGTGTGGTATAGTGTAGAGGGGATTCCTTCTCAGAAGCCTGCATTAGATTTAACTTGTTAACATTATCCTCTATGATCATGAAGATTAGCTCTCTTTGCAAATACTTGAGAAGAAATCAAGTTTAAATGGCACAGTCTCTTAAAGGGAATAATTTAGGTTGAGTTATAATAATCGCTAGCCTATTCTGTTCATGAATAACTGCTTTCAGTGATTTAAGCATTACCATCTTTGAGGAAAAGGACAACAGAATCGACATGTTTATATGTTGATAAATTTAAACAATTTAATTCCAAAGTTTGTAAAATAAATTTAAAATATGCTAACATTCAAGAGTTCTCAAGTTAATTTCATGATAAAATATTCTTAAAGTCAAGCAGAAGCTGCTTTGTAGTTTGAATGGTCTCTGCCACTAGTAGCTTACCAGAGGTACATGATAAAATGTTATATTTTCCTACTTTAAATATTTTCTAAAATGTTTTATAACATAATAGCCTGGACCAATATACAGTCCTCCGTATTTCCTCCAGTGTTGGTTATATTCTTATTCTTAATCCTACTCTTCTGACCATTGAATAGAGGCATTTATACACATTTTCTAATCTCCTTTGAGAAAGATACATCCAGAGCCTTCTGGTCTTAATATAGGTCAGGCAACCACTGTAGTGGGTGGGGTTATGAGTCTAAATTTTAGTGACCCTCCAGATTTTTCCACTTACATATAACACACCCTCTAAACTTTAAAACTTTCACTTTAGGTTACGGTAAATCATCAACCATTTCCTTTTACTTTTGCCATTTGTCAATGCAAAAAGCTCCAAATGAATCCGAAGCTTCTTCTAGACTACTCAAAGTCTCTCCCATTAATCTTTGTCATGTGGTTCTAAATAACGAGAGAGATATAATGAGAGCGATATTAAACAAGATCATCTTGTTTACAGACAACCACCACCAAAAGAGCCTGGAATAACGCCGTGGATTTGACTAGATGGATTCAGAGTGAAGGAGCTTTTCAGGAGTCCTGATGTGGGGACCAAGCATACAGTTAACATTTTACCAATAGCTGGCTAACTGTACCACGTTCCAAGTAACGACTGCCCTTTCCATATCAAAACACTAGAAAGAATTACGACCTTAGAACCGTCTGAGCAGCTACTGGGTGGACAGTCTGCTCCACAGCCAACAGTCACCTTTCCATTTTTCAAGCACATACCTCTCACAGAAATGTTTTCAGTGCAGCAGTCTACAGAGCTGGTTATAACACCGGCACGATGTGACAACAAAATTCATGATGATTTTGCTTTTTTTAGCCTGCCCCCCTTTTTTAAAAAATTCTCCCCTCCCCCTTCATCCCCCAAAGAAAACCAAACCAACGATACTTCCACAAAACCTGACTCAGACTTATGAATATAATGCTTTCAGTGAAAGCAGACCAGCTTTATAGGAGAACAGCTTTCATGAGAAGCAGGAAGCTGATCTGAGCCGCAGAGAGCAGGGATGGGGCGGAGCAGAAAGGAACTGAGCTGGGGGGGAGCGAGCACAGACCGTCCTGGCTGCTTCTAGTTACTTATCGACAGTTTCAGCTTATAGCACAGATTTATGAACAGGGTGAGCATCGGTCCTGCCGTACCTTTTCTTTCTTTTACGAATCCCTGTCAATCTGGTTAACTATTACATGGGATAGTGAGGCCTTACAGCCTCGCCAGAGCCCAGTTGCAGGGAAATGATGTAAGCTCCCCACCTCCCACCAGCCCCTGCTCTGCCAATCCACCTCTACTCGGACCTTTTAACATCCCCTTCCTCCCCCAGTGCCACTGCCCTGGGGCGTCCCGGGCCCCAGGCTCGCCGAGCTGTATCCTACTGTGCAGCAGAAAGTATTTGCCAGGGGATAAGGAGCATTTTTGTTTTGAGAAAAGTCTTCAATGAAAAAAGTAAATGCCTCTCTATTTAAACAATAATGCTGAGTTGACAAAAGCTAGTCCCCAGTCGCCAGGAGAAATAATATTAAATTGGACGGAGGTAAAGAAGGCAATTTAGCAAAAGGCAGCAGAAAGTGTGATGCAGCAATGGGTATAATAATGGGAGTTAGGAGACACTGGTTCTCCTATTCTAATACCACCTCGCTGACCTTGAACAATTGGCTTAATCTCTCTGGTTTCATTTTCTGTAAAGGGAAAGAGTTAACGTAAATTACATCTGAGGTCTCTTGTAGTAATTTTATGAACTGATACACAAAAGAGACAAATCGGGGGAAAAAAGTAATCTGACTGTTGCCAAATTGTTGTTTACTCAAAATTGCACACAACTCCTTACACTGAGCTATTTAACATACGCTTTGCCAAGGTGCTAGTAAATGTGAGTAGGACTAGCAAAAGATGTGTAGGAAAAAAAGTTACAGGCGGGCTTCCCTGGTGGCGCAGTGGTTGAGAGTCCGCCTGCAGATTCAGGGGACACGGGTTCGTGCCCTGGTCCGGGAGGATCCTGCGCGCCGCGGAGCGGCTGGGCCCGTGAGCCATGGCCGCTGAGCCTGCGCGTCCGGAGCCTGTGCTCCGCAACGGGACAGGCTGCAGCAGTGAGAGGCCCGCGTACCGGAAAAAAAAAAAAAAAAGTTACAGGCAATTTGAGTGTTAATCCTGACCTGGAGAATTTATAGAGAATTAGGATTGTGAAGATTTATTCTCAGGAAAAGATGATTTATAAACAGATGCTTAGAAGCAATTAAGACCTTTAACATTAGCCTAGACAACAAACTATTTACCTTGGCCAGCACTGTTCTAAGTTTACAGGACGAGCGTGTGTGTGCGCACACACACACACACATATACATATTGGGGGAGAATTTTTTTAAATTAAGATCCCACTGGTTACTAGGACAAATAAGGATAGGCAAACTCCTAGAAGTGCATAAGACTTTCTAAGGGGTATGAAGGGTATGCAGGCACATAGATGGTAAATCAATTTCCATATCAACCTTTGTAAGTACACTTATCTGCCTGAGAATGCCCCTAGAGAGCAGGTTCACCTGTCCCATCCCCTCTTTTCCTATCCCCCCTCTCCCACTTTATAAAATCAAGGCACACAGTCACTCATCACAAATGTCACTCTGAAGCATTGCTTATGGTAGGAAAAAACCTCTGAGCAGGACATAAGGGTACAATTAGAAATACTGGTAGCGAAAAAGTGTGTGGCCCTAACTCTTGCAACTCAGGTGGTTTTGCCAATTTTTTGCTTGGAATAAAATTGGAGGAGGACCTAATCTGGTTGTCCGCTGGTAAATCATTAAAGACAATTTTAAATGATAGAGCACCATGGTTTTGAATATAACAGGAGGAGTTCAAAGAACTGAGTGACACTGCTGTAATAATACTCTCATCCTCTTCAACATATTTATGTGAACAAAATTTCAGTGTATATATTAAAATGAATGAAAAGTATGCTGAACTCTTTCTGCAGTGAATAATATTCATGTGCTGATATATGAACTAACTAGAAGAAAAGTACCGATAATGCACTGAGATAAATTTCCAGTAAAATAATATTTTTCTCTAATATTATTTATCAAAATTTGTAATTCACATGTTATTTTGATCAACTGTGTATTAATAATCACTGTGATAACTTACATATCACTTAAAGTCTTGTGATCACAATAAATTATATTTTGTCACCAGAAGTACCATAGGGTGATCAAAAATAGATTTTTTTTAAATGTAATAATACATAAGGATAAAATTTAGTGGGAAAAGTATAATAATAAAGACTTCAAGGAGAAAAATTAACACTAAAATTTGACTGTTAAAAAGTAGTTTGTAGGGCTTCCCTGGTGGCGCAGCGGTTGAGCGTCCGCCTGCCGATGCAGGGGACACGGGTTCGTGCCCTGGTCTGGGAAGATCCCACGTGCCGCGGAGCGGCTGGGCCCGTGAGCCATGGCCGCTGAGCCTGCGCGTCCGGAGCCTGTGCTCCGCAGCGGGAGAGGCCCGCGTACCGCAAAAAAAAAAAAAAAAAAAAAGTAGTTTGTAAATGGATAGTGGTAGGTAAATGTTAAACAGCTATGGTATTTGATTCAAGTAAATACATTTTAAAAGGCTATACCAATTTTATTAAGAAATGTCAACATTTACAATCAGTGACGATTATATCATTAGCAAATGATTAAACTCATGACGAAATTTTTAAATGTCATTGAAGAAATATATGACAGAATCCAATAGTTTTCAAAATTCTTTTACTACAGCAAAAATGTTTAAAGACTGGTGAACCCTTCTTCCAGTCCACAACACCTTTCAACTGTCACTAAGAGTTTAAAAGAAATAAATAATTTTTTTTTTTTTTTTAAAAAAAGGACAGCAATCTAGAACTCACAAAACTGAGATGAGTTCACAGAAGTGAACATGCTTTACTTTAAAACTCCATACGGAGAAAACTTAGGTTCTCACTACTGGGTGCCTATATGAAGCTCCCCTCTCCATTCTAATTGTGGAAATAAGCCAAAAAGCTAACTAAATCTGTTTAATTCTGATAAAAATGGTTTAAGTAAGGGATGGGTATCTTCTATAAAATACATACATCAACTTAGTGACATTTAATTCCAGAGGTCATATGGGTTCTGGATCACTGATACTGACGGATGGCTGAGTAACATATAGAAAGATGTAATTCTATATATGCCCCATCCAAAACCTCAATCTGCTGATATAACAAAAGATTTATGGAAAAGAGAGGCCTAACATTTTTAAGATATGATGCTCATTCACCTTACTACCAAGCCTATCACCCTCCCAACCACCAATATACAAATATATGTTGCTTTTATTAATTACCTGCTCACTAAATGTTTTTTATTATTATGGTGTTTGGTAGTCCAAAAGTTCAGTTCCCAAGCTACTGGTCCATCGAGTGCCCTAGAACCTTAGGTTCATTCCCAGAAGCACAAAATAAACCTTTCACTTTCAAAAGTAGCAAATAAAATTCAAATAACATCGAAGGGGAGATATGGTTTTAAAGAGTTAACTGATACTACCTGTTCTATTTAAAATGTTCATATGGTAAGCTTACTCTATTCCATGAATTATTATTTGGTTACTATTATTACAGTCTCACTTGACCCTTGAAGCAATTCTAATATTATTTCCAGGCTACTGATTGTGAAACTGAACCTCAAAAGTATTGAAGTGATTTGCTCAACATCACAAATGAAAGCCAGAACTAGAACTCAATCCTGCAGATGGATGGTCCAGCAAAGTTTGCTGTTACATGTACTTGCCCCACTGAAACTGCAGGTATAATCAACAAAAACTGCAGTGAAAAGCAGTGGCAGCATTCCTGCTCTTTTCTATGTTTCCCACGGGCCATCACAGTTTTAGTCCAAAAAGCAGACATTTTGGAATAGCACAGATCAGAGTTTGAATCCAGACCATGTGACTTGGGTGAGTTATTTAACTTTTCTAAGGCTCAATTTCCTCAGCTGTAAAAGGTATTAAACAGCACCTATGTATAAGGTTGCTGTGGGGATTAAAAGGGATAGTGTTCTTAGCACCACGCCAGCAACAAACTTGAATTTACTAAATAATGATAACTAACATCTTTGAGCTCCATTATGTGATGTGTCTTAATTCATCTAATTTTCCTAATAATTATATGGCACAGTAGATACTATTATTATCACTCCTAGAGAGGTAAGGCAATCTGCCTAGGGCCACAGACAGAACTAAGAAGGGAAGGAGCTGGCCTGAGGCTCAGGAGCCTGACTCCAGGGCTCACACTCTCAACTACCGTATAATACTGCTGCCTCTTTAGAAATGAGCATAATGATAGCACCTTTAGTCTCACCCCCATCTCCATCATCCACCTTCTCTAGAGTTAGCCTGGAGGGCCTTAGGTCTATGACGCACCCCAGCAATGAGTCATAAAGAGCTGGGAATCTGACTAAGTGAGAATGACCGAAGTAAGGGTTTCAGGGAAGAAATCAAGAAGGAAGTTGGTCCCTGGAAGAGAATAATGTGCAACAGAATGGAGAAACTAAATGGAGGCCTGAAATTGGGAACATGAAAACATATCAGCTATTAGAGGGGGGACGGGGCTGGGGGATTCAGCCCAAGAAAAATAAACTTATATTTTAAAATTTTAATTAGGTGCCTAAAGGAAAACTATAAAAGAAAAATTGCAAAAACCTGGCCTGTGATATAATTTGGGGTTTACTCCCTACCTATTTAATAATTGTTATCTGACTCTGGGGGAAAATGTGATCATTTTAATCAACTCTCACTGATGACCTGATACAGGCACAATGAAAAGCATTTACCTCTGAAAGTATCAGGGCCCAGCAAAATGTCCCTTTCAACTACTGAACTGCAATTCTATTCCACTGGCAAATCTTCAATCTCATGCTCATGCCATGTTATTGCTGAGTTCCTGTGGATAACTGTGTTTGGGGCTTTTCATCTACATTATTTTCCTCTGTGCCTTCTGTCTAAATCTAAAACCTGTTTTTTTTCACTTAAAGGGACTGCTGGATATCTCAGTTTACCTATTTCCCTCAGGCAGAGTTAGGCTGCATTCCACGTGTTCCCCAAAGCTCTGCATGTGCCACTATTACAGCATGGGCGACTCTCATTTGTGACTAAAGATCTCATTACCCTGTGAGATCCCACAGAAAAGAATCCACGTTTTGCTCACCTTCACAGCCCCAGCATCTAGTACACTGTGTTGCACTCAATAAATGTTGAAAGATCAGCTGCAAGTTTTCAAGCCTGTTTTTTGTCTCCTTCAAGGTTTCCTTTGCCACTATCTCTTTAGATAGTGATAATCTTGGATCATCAAAAGTGATTAGGATTTAGAGGATTAGTGATTACTTCTCTGGCAACTGGCTGGGGAAATAAAAAGGAAACAATCCTGGGTTGATGTTTCAGTACCCACTTTCCTTAATATGAGCAGATTCCGTTTTCAGACAAAAGATATGCTTTAGGGTCATGATCACTTAAAATTTTTTGACTGGCTCAAGGGGCTGTGTTTACCCCATAATATCCAGCAAAGTGCCTAGCACAAGGTCAGTGTCAGATAAACACTTTTTATATTGGTTAACTGACTGCTGCTATTGGAACTGTCATAGGCCAAATGCAGAAGATCCCTGAACTACCAACAAGGGTGTTAAAAGATTTAGCAAAACACCAGTTAGTCTCTAATTTCAGATAATTAGCTTTTTAAAAATGTGAAACTACGATTAAATATAGTCAGACAATAAAAATTCCCCAAAGTATCATACTTCTATTTGTTCCATATGGAGGTCTTTGAAAAGTATAGTGCTAAGAGAACTTCCTAACCTTAATCTGAAAAAAAACTCTCTCATAAACTATATGGCACAAATTAACAGAAACTGTTGGTCCTTTAGGGTATGTGTATAGGAAGGAGACTCGGGATCAGTGATCAAGTAATACTCCTGCAATTCCCCAAATCTGATTCTATTTTGATAAATCTAAACATACCTATTTGAAAAAGTTACTGGGGGGCGGGAGGGGTGGGAGTTCTGAAAGTTGCACATGCCCCTTTTGTTAATAAAGCCTGAGCTTGTGCATACTGGTAAATATAGCAAAATAAACAAACTTTAAAGAAAAACTTTAGGTTGTATGCAAAGATGTATCTTTCACTGTTGTGGCCTCTCCTGTTGCGGAGCACAGGCTCCGGACGCGCAGGCCTAGCGGCCATGGCTCACGGGCTTAGTTGCTCCGCGGCATGTGGGATCTTCCCGGACCAGGGCACGAACCCGTGTCTCCTGCATCGGCAGGTGGACTCTCAACCACTGCGCCACCAGGGAAGCCCAAGATGTATCTTTAAATGTTTCAAGTTCCCCTAAGCTTTCCTTGCATTATTAGCCTTCAAGAGACATTAAGGCGGAGCATTCTGTTCAATGCTAAAGCAGCTATTATACTAAAAATCATCTTAAGATATTTTTAAAAATCAGCAATCTCTCAGAGAACACCTGGTGATCTTAACAAACCTTTTTTTAACCCAAGACACTACGAAAAAAAAAAAAAAGTATAGTATAGTAAGTAGATTACATTTTACAGGCCCATAGGCTTAAGTTTTCCCAAATGTCAAACTCATACTATACTGAGAGATTATTAACTTTGTGATAGAATTAATCTCTTTAATATAAAGCCACAGTCATAGCTACCATATAATCAAAATTAAGTTACATATACAATGCCAAAAAAATTCAAAGTAACATTGTTTTGTGTCATAATGATTATAAAGGCTAAATGGTATATATTCACCAGTAAGTTACAGATTCTCCTCACCACATACATTCAAATATTCTTTTATTATCTTCATAAAATCTTAATAAGAACATTTAAATTACCTTAAAGTATTCTGCTCAAGGAAATATTTCTATTAGTATTAAGACTCTTGAAAATAGAATGTTACTAGGTATGGGATTTGTGTCCTCCTTTTAACTGCATGCTATTACTAACAGGTGTAACATTCATTGATTCTTTTTTTCTTTTTTAAATGTTTTTTAAATTTTATTTTTTTAATTGAAGTATAGTTGATTTACAGTGTTGTGCTCATCTCTGCTATACAGCAAAGTGACTCAGTTATACACATATAGACATTCTTTTATATTCTTTTCCATTATGGTTTATCAGATACTGAATATAGTTCCCCGTGCTATACAGTAGAACCTTGCTGTTTATCCATCCTATACATAATAGTTTACATCTGCTAATCCCAAACTCCCAGTCCTTCCCTCCCCTATCCTACTCCACCTTGGCAACTACAAGTCTGTTCTCTATGTCTGTGAGTCTGTTTCTGTTTTATAGATAGGTTCACTTGTGCCATATTTTAGATTCCACATACAAGTGATATCATATGTATTTGTCTTTCTCCTTCTGACTTACTTCACTTAGTATGATAATCTCTAGTTGCATCCATGTTGCTGCAAATGGCATTATTTCATTCTTTTTTATGGCTGAGTAGTATTCCATTGTATATATGTACCACATCTTTATCCATTCATCTCTTGATGGACATTAGGTTGTTTCCATGTTTTGGCTATTGTGAATAGTGCTGCCATGAACATAGGGGGTGCATGTATCTTTTTGAATTATAGTTTTGCCTGGGTATATACCCAGGAGTGTCATTGCTAGATCATATGGTAATTCTATTTTTAGTTTTCTGAGGAACGTCCACACTGTTTCCCACAGTGGCTGCACCAACTTACATTCCTACCAACAGTGTAGGAGGGTTCCTTTTTCTCCACACCCCCTCCAGCATTTGTTATTTGCAGACTTTTTAATGATGGCCATGCTGACTGGTGTGAGACGGTACCTCACTGAAGTTTTGATTTGCATTTCTCTAATAGTGATGTTGAACATCTTTTCATGTGTCTACTGGCCATCTGTATGTCTTTGGAGAAATGTCTATAAGGTCTTTTGCCCATTTTTTGATTGGGTTGTTTGTTTTTTGTTGTTGAGCTGTTTGTATATTTTGGTGAACATTCATTAATTTTTATAGTTCCTTATAAAACAAGTAAATCATATTTAGTAGAAATATATTTTCTCAAATCATATTACATATATTATTTATTTGCATGTTTTTTAACCTGATAACTTTTCCAGAGAAAAGCTGTTCTTCTATTATCCTCTAACATCTCCCTAGCTCTATGAGGTCTCAGGTTTGAAAGTCATAATTTGTCAATGTTTTAGCAAGTCCCTTGATACACAGATATCTAAGATGGGTCTACAATGCACAAGGTTTTACTGATGGAAATTTAGCAAGCATATTTTACAATATATTTTCACTTAAGAGAAAAACCACTGAGGTAAACATTATTTCCATTTTACAGAGAAAGACACTAAGCTCCGTAGAGGCTAAGCAACTCACATACTAAATAAGCTTTAAAAGGAAAGATGTGAATTAGGTTTTCTTTCTTGAAATCAGGTGCTTTTAGCATACACTGGAAAGTTTAAAAACACATTTGTTCTTCAATGAAGAATAAAATTTGGGGGAGCAGGGAATTTCACATGCTTCTCAAATGCCTCCTGCTTCTCCTCCCCTTTAAAGCAGCTGTTTCTGCATCATAAACCAAGTCTTTCTAAGCCTCTTTTATTGGACTTGCACTGCTCCCCAAATTCTCTAGCTATTGTTTTGATCTCTTTCATTATTTTTATAAATTTTTTCACTGTCCTATGAAAAATGAAGAATGTTATCTAAGTTTGGTTTTTTGGTTTGTTGTTTTTTTTTTTTTAGATAGGCATTATAGTTTTAAAAAGAAAAAAGGCTTCCTCTAGAACTTACAAGCACCAAGGAGAAGGGAAATATACCTTGAAAGCTAATGATGTGATTCTACACTTAATCTATGATTCTGTCCTTAAGACTATGGGGGAAAAAAACCCATCCAGAATGGCATTAACCTTTAGGAAATTGGCCACTTCCCAAGAGTGGATAATGCATGGAAGCTGGAGGTATTATGGGTTGTGTTAAGGAGGCAAGGTCACAAAAGGTCAGTAACTAAGTTTCCGGCAATACCGGGTCATGCAAAGTTGTGACTTCTGTTGGAACCATACACAGCCTGTGCTTATACTGATGAGTGGAACCCCTGACCTCACACTCTCAAACAGCTTAATTCCTACTATCTGTCCCAAACCCCAAGTGCTGGTTGTAGGCCCACTGGCATGGCTTTTAATGATAGACTAAGTAATAGGTAAATAAGCTCTCAGATGTGAAACACAGCCCAACACAGTCACTGCAAGAGGGATTCATTTATGTAGGCAGGAAGTGCTCTGGATAAAGGTTAAACTCTAAAATGATTTAAAGAAATAAGAGAGGGAGTGGTAAAATAAGAGAGATGAAGATTTAGAAAACGGAAATACAATAGATACATGTATACGAACATACATAAATAATTTTGTTTATAATATAAAACATATATCTAATTATTTCAGTCATAAAGTCTTCATGCTTAAAGCTGATACACCCTTACTGGTCCCACGGAATGGTTATTTATAAAAATATTTTCAGAAGTGTTTACAAGAAATACTTCCTATTTGAAACTGTAAAACTCATATTGTACTTGTGAAGTAATATATTCCTGGGAAAAAATGAAAGGATTAAGATCTGTAGAAAGGAGGAAGGGACCAAATTACACCCCAAAATGTTGGAAAGCACTAAAACAAAGGCATAAAGGAACTAATCAAAATTCATGGAGCACAAGGCAAAATTTCCAGCCAACTGTGAAAATCACACTTTTGAAACAAATTTTGTTTTGCTAGATCTTGTCCTTTCTTTAAATACATCTATGTGCCTTTTTTGTGATTAAGAAGGCCAAAATTCTCAAAGCAGGCATAAAGAAATTCTGAGATATTTCTGTATTTGAACAACAGGTTAACTGTCCTCTGGTATCTTCCCAGAGAAGATGAAGAGTACAATTCCACTTCCGAAACTTTGAAAAAGAACTGCTATGTGGCACTGCTCAAAAACCAAGCCAACACTTAGGCTTTCATGCTTCCTCTGGTGGAACTTCTTGAAACAGTGCCAAGAATCATTTGATCACGTAAACCAGGGCTGATGAGTTAGAAGCAGCTGGAGTATATGAATCAGTGGTCATTTCTCTGTTGCATTTTTGTTTTCAAATAATTATCTGGAGAACCAAGTAACTTGATCAAAAAGGCACAATGGAAACAAAATTAGTTAGAAAACCTAGAGAATAGTTCTGAATTAGGATTAAACTCCTTTGACTTCAACTGTTCTCTATTTTTTTCTATAGCTTTGTTTTCTCAGTCCTCTTATAAGATTTTGGAGAGTAAGGAACCAAGTACACTTCTACCTTCCTAAACACAACAAGATAATGGTCAAATAGCAGATGTTCAAAAGATATTTACTCACTGAGTGTAATTAATAAGCTCAAATAATAAAACGTTTCCTTACTTTTCCCCCACTAAAATCAAGTTTGCATTAAAAATAGGAGAAATTGCATAAAATGATTTCTAAAGATTCAAATGCAATGCATCAAAAAAGCTAAAGGGAGGGCTTCCCTGGTGGCGCAGTGGTTGAGAATCCGCCTGCCAATGCAGGAGACACGGGTTCGTGCCCTGGTCCGGGAAGATCCCACATGCCGTGGAGCAACTAAGCCCGTGAGCCATGGCTGCTGAGCCTGTGCGTCCGGAGCCTGTGCTCCGCAATGGGAGAGGCCACAACAGTGAGAGGCCCGCATACCGCAAAAAAAAAAAAAAAAAAAAAAGCTAAAGGGAAGTTTCATGGGGGCAGAGTACAGTAAATGCAGAAATGGAAATAAATGTGTGTAACACAACAGCCCTAATTCTTACATCACAGATGTTCTTTGTAAACACCATTTATATTTTTTTAACCTAATTTAGGAGATTTAGTTTCTTATATTCATGAATGTTCACTAGTAGACTATATATGATACATACAGTATATGATTTTAAACTGAAATAAATATTGCCCATAATCACTTCACTCCATAGTGATTTTTGACTCCCTGTCTTTTTCTTTGTAACCCCGAAGTCGGCCATGCCTTTACATCATGCTATATGTTCAATTTTTACCCCATTCTTGCACATTTCTGTCAGAGAATAGGACATGAGAAAGGCAAGAGTTGAGAGGAAAAGGTAAGTGGGTATTAAGAAATAAGAACAAAAAGATAATATGGGGAGGAGGAAGGGTAAGCTGTGACGAAGTGAGAGAGAGGCAGGGACATATATACACTACCAAATGTAAATTAGCTAGCTAGTGGGAAGCAGCCGCATAGCACAGGGAGATCAGCTCTGTGCTTTGTGACCACCTACAGGGGTGGGATAGGGAGGGTGGGAGGGAGGGTGACGCCAGAGGGAAGAGATAAGAGAACATATGTATATGTATAACTGATTCACTTTGTTGTAAAGGAGAAACTAACACACTATTGTAAAACAGTTATACTCCAATAAAGATGTTAAAAAAAAAAAAAGAACAAAAAGATAAACAGCCAAATCATTCAGGACTTTCTTAGTCATGGTAAGGAGCGTGTATTTATCCTAAGAATGATAAGAATTCAGTATAGGAGTAATAAGATTAGATCTGCATTGGAAGGTCCCCTCCGGCAACAAGGGGAGGAGGGTGGACAGAAAAGGGGCAAAACTAGAGTCAGGGACACTTTTTAAGAACTTGCTTAGAGACTTCTCTGGTGGTCCAGTGGTTAAGACTGTGCTCCCAATGCAGGGGGCCCAGGTTCAATCCCTGGTGAGGAAACTTAGATCCCGCGCACAGAGATCCTGCATGCCACAAGTAAAAGATCCTGCAACGAAGATCCCAAGTGCCAAAACTAAGACCCGGCCCAGCCAAATAAATTAAATAAATAAATACATTGAAAAAATTGAAGGAAAAAAAAAAAAAAGAACTTGCTTAAATTACACAGACAAGTAATGTGGTGGTCTGTATTAGGATGGGGACAGTAAAGAGGAGGAGCCATGGATCAATTCCAGAGATGCAAAGGAAGTAGAATCAAATAGACTTGATGATTAAACATATCAGGGTGGCAGATGGGAAGATAGGGAAAGGGAGGTTTTACTATAAATCCGTCCTGAGGAGTATTTTTTAAAATGACGAGCTATAGGGGCTCCCCTGGTGGCGCAGCGGTTTAGAATCCGCCTGCCGATGCAGGGGACACGGGTTCGTGCCCTGGTCCGGGAGGATTCCACATACCGCGGAGCGGCTGGGTCCGTGAGCCATGGCCGCTGAGCCTGTGCGTCCGGAGCCTGTGCTCCGCAACGGGAGAGGCCACAACAGTGAGACGCCCGCGTACCACAAAAAAAAAAAAAAAAAAAAAAAGATGATCTATAATAATTATAAACTTGTTTTTCTCTATAGTGGTTGCCTTTATGCATGTATTCCTAAACAATACAGTTTAAATTTGCCAGCTTCTGAACTCTAGATAAGTAGAATATTCTTCTGTGACTTGCTCCCTTCTCTCAGGAGTATATGTCTGATATTCATCTGGGTGCTTGTGTTTAACTCTTTCGGTTATTTGGCCAAATGTTGAATGAATATACCAAACTTAGCTGATCTAGTAAATGAATGATATGCAAAAAAAATTTTTGCCCCATTCTTTTTTACTCACTTATGTTAGTTTTAGGAAAAATAACATAAGTATTTCCAAATGTTATTAAAAATATAAATGAACATAATCTTAACGGCTGAATTTTCTTTTTAACTGGAATTGGTAAACTCAGGAACAGAGAAGTTAAGCATCTTGAACAAAGTTACCAGATTTACAGGAAGCAAACTGGGATTTGAACCCACAGTGCGTGATTCCACAGCCCATGCTAGTAACCAAATTGCTTCTTCTGTTTATGCAATGTATGTTTGCCACACCCCTCCCCTCGTCCCACCTACATCTCATTCTAATGCATCAGCTTCCGCTTCTCTCCAACACGAGAAAGGGCTACTCAATCCAGGCTGGCTTCTTTACGGATCCTCCTACTATCTACCTTTCTGTCCCCCATCCCTGTGCTCCAGGCCACTTTTCTTACTTCGTGGCCATGTTGTTCATACAGTTCCCTCTGTAAGTCACTTCCTCCTTTTCCACCTCCTCAAAGCCTGACCACCTTTTAATATCTGGCTCATGTCCCCTCCCCTCCATAAGGTCTTACTGGACAATTAAAACCTTCATTCGTTTATTCAAAGCATTCAGTAATTACTTATTTAACACCCACTGTGTATCAGGCACAGCTCTGAGCACTAGGATAGAAAGGGGAATGAAACAGACAAGGCTTCTCCTCTCACAGGAAGGACAGAAGATAAACAAGTTAAAAAATGAAAAAACAATTTTTCAGTGATAAAATATTATGAAAACAAGGTGATTTCAGTAGTATTTCTGCTTGGCTTTCTGCCAACTTGCTGTAAAACTGTAAATCATTGAGGGCAAGGATTCCACCTTTTGTCTAAAGCCTGGCATACAATAGGTACCTCAGTGATCAGTGACTTAATACATGTACAAATGAAGAGAATGGGTGGCTGGATGGAACAATGGATGGACGGAGGGATGAATGAATGAACGAGCAACTGCCTCAAACTGTGACTAAACCATTCCATCTCTAAGTTTTGCTTTCCCCAACTAAATTGCTCCCCAGACTAGACTTGAGGGTCAAGAGCCTAGAGTCTGAAAATCTGTACTGGTCTGGCCTGCCCAGTGAAGGTGAAAATGAATCAACATAGGGCAGGCACCTCCAGTTAAGGCGTGATCCCCACTATTTCCTATTCTCTTACACAATGCCCATTTCCCACAGTCATGCTCCCTGCCTGGTTCCTGCAAGCATCTGCCCCCACGCAGGTTTACCTTTAGGACAAGGTCCCAAATTTTCATAACTAATAGTAAATAGAAAATTGAAAAACTCCATAACATAATCTTAACTAATTCTTTAGGAATTGTGAGAATAGCAATTTCTAGCTCAGATTATCTAGAACTACAAGAAGTTCTGAATCATCCTAATATAGGGCTAAGTTCTCAAAAGCTTACCAAAACTAATTTCTTTTTTCTTTAAAAATGCTAATTTAAGTTTTCAAAACATTCCGAAGAAGTGGTGGAATATAGCTTTAAATTAAAGCAGGATAAAATGGCCAAGCCCTCAACAGTGTGGAATTACTTGCTTACATCACTGGACACAATAATCACAGACCACAGACAAGGACACTGTTTACTTAGCCTTGACAACAAAAATAAATCCACAGACAACTCTGCGGACCCCAGTCTAATGAACACAGTCTTAATAGTTCAACATTCACTTTAGGTGCACATTTAATTGTCAACAATATGATAAACATAAATGCAAACTTTGTGACAAAAATCCAACAGTAATGCTCAGTCATAAATAAGTTAACTAACCAGTGCACCCAGAAAATACATTATTTCTTTTGTAATAATCACTTAAGTGAAACATTAAAAAAAAATTTTTTTTTCTCATTAAGAACTAGCTAAACCCCTGAGGATGTGTCAATTACATGACTTAAGTTTAACAAACCCAGATCTAAAAAATACAATTAAGGGTATCTCTCCAAAAATGAATTCATGTTTATTTGTGGTATGGGCCATATATGTACAACAAACTGAATACTTTAATCAAAGTTCAATCCTGATTAATATTCAAATGATAGTGTTTATTAAAACTTTACATTCCTCTGCCCATCAGCCACAGTTCTCTGATGAACAAATAGTTAATGTACATAAATAAACTTTAAAACAGCAGCTTACTGATTACTGTTACTTAAGAGAACCATGTGGATGAATTATCTTGGCCAAATAATTATCCTCTATTTATTTGATTACTTCTGATTTTGCATTGGGATTTCTTAAAATGAGAACATTTGTTTAATATTAAAGTTATATGAAAGAGCATCTGAAAAAATATCCAAAAGTTGATCTTTTATTGTGCACTAATTAAATGTCCAAAAATTATAAATAAAGGGTAACCCTAACAAATGAGAGGTAATGCAGATTGAAATCTGAAGAGTCTGGAACCTCTTCATTTAGGGGTTACTGAACTCGTTTGTGAAATAAACATAATACAACCAAATATCTTATTTTCTTGCATCTCCGTACTGTGTTTTAATAACAATTAAAATAAGTCCACTTTTTAGTTATCCAGAGAGTCTTAAATATATAAAACACAGGTTTCCTATTCAGGAAACATTTCTCTTATTATTTCAAGTGCCTCATGCCAATTTAGCATCACTAAAAATTATAAATTTTGATAAAGTATTTTCCAAAGAAACTAAAGAACCATAGAAAAATGAATAAGATTGTATTTTTGTGGTACTGAGTTAGCTAAAAGCCACAAAATTGGAAAAGAAACACTTCTTATAAACATCATAATTATAAAAACTTAATAATTTAAAGACTTATTTAAATTGCTTTCATATATACAGTATGGGCCTTTCAAGAAGCTATTTCTTCCTACTTGGAAATAAAGATATTTCCTTTTTATCTTAGCATAAATAACCAATTAGCTCCCAATTCCATCTCCAGGTACTATTCTTTCTCTCTTCCTCCTTTCCAAATAACACTTATCAAAACACTTGTCAACAGCAACTATCACCTTTTCTCCCTTCCTACTTGCTCCTCAACTCACTGCTATATGGCTCTCACCCACCACCAGTTCTCAAAACTGACTCTCCATGAGATCACCAGTGGCCTGAACATGCTAAATGCAGGGGTGGATTTACATCCTCACCGTACTATTTCTTCTGCTTGAGTTACTGACTTGACATTCACCCGGTTTCCCTTCTGGCTCCCTGACCAGTCCTCAGCCCCAAACTGGTTCATGTGATCCATCTGCCCTCTTCAAGGCCTTATTCCTATACTTTCCCCTGCATTTCTGTCTCCCAAAGGCCTAACAATTCTTAAGATTTCAACTGAAAACACTTCCTCAAAGAAGCCTGCCCTGCTTCTGCAGCTTTGGTCAGTTACCCAACCATAATTTCCTTACTACCCCATTCTTTTACTCTTAAGCATTTATGATTATTCAAATTAAAATAACTGTATAAGTAATTATTTGATACCAACAGCCTTCACTGAAATGTAAGGGTAGGGACTGTGATCTCTAGTGCCCAGCACACAGCATTCTACACAGGAACATTTGAAGGAAGGAAGGGAGAAAGGGACAGAGGGAGGAATGAGTTTCACAAACTAAATTGAAAGCTATTAACTTTGATTCTAAATAGTAAACTAAAGAAAAAAAATAGTATCATTTCAATAATCTGATTCAGGTG
Organism: Kogia breviceps; assembly: GCF_026419965.1. NCBI lineage: Eukaryota > Metazoa > Chordata > Mammalia > Artiodactyla > Physeteridae > Kogia > Kogia breviceps. The sequence goes on from NC_081314.1 coordinate 96,094,919, forward strand.
TTATAAACAGGCCAACTGTGAAATCAGTTGAATTTCAGACAAGTAATATTAGAGATATTATGTATAATTTAAAGTACAATGTATCCTGAATATTGAAATGACTGGCACTTAAAACAACAACAACCCTATTAAAAAATAGTTCCAGAAATCAAAACTGAAGACTGTTTTGCAGAATCATTAGTCCTCTCAGGCTCAGTAGAAATTAGGCTATACATGAAGAAAACCATAAACATACTGGAATAAATATTTCTGGTTTTTGTCTTTTGTGGAGCTTTTTTGGCCTGGCCAAGACGCATGTGGGATCTTAGTTCCCTGACCAGGGATCGAAGCCACGCCCCCTGCAGTAGAAGTGCGGAGTCTTAACCACTGGACCACCAGGGAAGTCCCTGGAATAAATATTGCTTAAACCTGAATTAACATTTTAAAACTACTCTCAATGACTCATTCTGCTTCTTAAAATGATAAAGGAAGCACTAATTACTACAAATATCTAGTATATGTGCTGTTCATAATAAGGTGTAAATCATTAACGCTCAGTCTACTCATTCATAAAATAAGCAGTTGAGTAGCTGATCTGCAAGTTCCTTTCCAACCTTTTGAAAGTTAACAGTTATACCAAGAAACCTAACACAGCAACATCCCAGTTAATCTGAAAGTCTGCTTCTGAGTCTCTTTTAACTATTCAAAATACAAAGGATTAAAGCCTAAAAAAAACATTAAAAGCCCTCACTGAGTAGTCAAGATTTGTTTTTATTAATAACCAACAAGTCACATATATTCAAGCCAGGGCTTTAAACTTCACAACACCTTGATTTTTGTTTTGATCCCTGTTGCAATATGCTTCATTATCTACTAAACAAATCATATAACTAGGCTGCTAACAGCCTTAAGAAGAGTCAAAAACATAATGAGATAGGAAAAATGGAACAAGAAAAAATATTAAAGCACAGTTCATTCTCTAAAGATCAGCAACGCAGAGAGGATTTAGTGAAGCAAAGAGCACAAGATACCTCCATAGCTTATACTAAACCATTCTATTAATACTAACAGCAATAATGATAATTTTGAATTATGAAAAAAAGTAAAATTATGTTTGTTATATTCTATTTAGCAAGGAAGGAAACTATATCACCATTGAAATGTTTAAAATTTAAACTTAATTTTTTTTTAAGTTAAAAACTGTTAAAAACAATGGGTCTCAGAACTTAAACTACCAAGCACTACACTTTAACTGGTGCATTATAGCCCCAGAGACAAACCATTAACACAGGAGGTATTATCTTATTTATATGCCAACAGCTTTAAGGTAGGAAAAGTTCTTTAAAGTAAGTAAAGAACTGCTTTCCACTCATGATTTAAAACAAACACAGAAAACAAGAAACAGGGAGAAGACTCTCCTTTGTTGAAATTTATGTCTGGAAGCTCTCTTAAAATGAGTAGTAATTGTTTGGCATTTGGGTGACTCTGGGTTTTCAAAGATGGCTACTTAACTGGCATACTAAGAAAATCTTTCAACAAAAAAAGAAATAATTTCAATGCTTTTGTAAAAAAAATACCTTTTTAAAAAAATCCTAGTTTTATAAACATTGTCTGGATACTTGGATAAAACTAAATACAATGTGACCTAAAAACAAAACAGATGGGTGAAGGTGGTCACCTGGCACAAACTTACAGAAAGAAAAAAAGAAAAAAAAAAAAAAGTCATGTAAAAAAACTTTCCACATATTTAATATGTGTGCTGAAACTTAAAGGTAAATATTGAAGAAATTTTAGCCATGTTTCCAAAAGTATACAATCTTGCTAACTGTTTACTACCTATGGAAAGTACTTTAAAAAATACTTCTACCAAGTTAATGTGAATATTTTATTAAACAGAAAGTTTGCCAAAATACCTAATGCCCTAAGAAGCTAAGAAGAAACTACTGCTTCTGCTGAAATCTTTGAAATACAGAATTTTTAAGTTAGAGATTCTTTTTTTTAAAATGAATATTTTGGTTTATATATATGTATATTATACTAAGATGAACATTATAAAACATGTTTTATAAATATGCAGCTACAGATGTGGTAATACTGTATACAAATTAATAGAATCTAAATTTTATTTTAAAAACATTTTAATGATAGTAATTATAATTATAAAGCATTATTCTTTTCTAAAAATATCAGACTACTCGTTAGAGGACATAGGTCTTAATTAAGAGTTAGATTTAATAAATTCTATAAATTCTGCCTTGTGGTTGATAGATTGTATTATTTATGTAAAACTTGTAAGCTTTCTTATCTTAAATTCCTTATTACAAAGTAAAAGAAACAGCTAACTCAAGGATGTTAAGTACGGAGGATGTATGCAATGTATAAAAACCTGAACAACATCAGTTCATGCCCACAGCAGAGGAGACTAATCAGAAAACCACTAATTATAATTTGGAGTATCATTCCATTCTCAAATCTACCTTTTAAAAACTCTTCTTAATTCCACAATTATTACCTGTCTAGTATGTAACAAAGCACTGTTAGCCCGTGCAAGACAGAAGAATGAAAAAAATATTCAGACTTGGTAGGAGCAGGGCACAAATACAGGATCACGGAAGAATTCCCAAGTCTAGGAATCCTGACACTGGCCTGTAACACCAAAAAAGATTCGGCATAAACAGGGAAACAACTGTTCCTTTCCTAAATGTGGCGGAAAGGTCTTAAGTTTCTCTTTTATCCATTCAACACTTCAGAACTTAAGTGTGATTACTCTCGAAAAGCTCAGTAAGTGAAAATATGATTAAAGGGATTTTAAGGCAAAACTAGCAGCTTCTATAAAAAATCAGAAGCTTGGTTTAACTTTGCTCCTTGTTAAGTACAGATTGTTCTTTCAGCAAAACATTCAAGGATTCACTTACAAATAACAATTTAAAAAGTTAGCAACAGACTAGGTATCAGGTAGACTTTAGGTCTTCCATATTTAAACATTTATTTGCATAATTACAGAAGACTAAAATCATGAAATTTTGTGTCTCAATAAAAATATTAACTAAAAGCTGGTTCTTTGAGAAGATAAACAAAACTGATAAACCTTCAACTAGATTCACCAAGAAAAAAAGGGAGAGGATTCAAATCAATAAAATTAGAAATGAAAAAGGAGAAATTACAACTGACACCACAGCAATACAAAGGATCATAAGAGACTACTACAAGCAACTTTATGTTGATAAAATGGACAACCTGGAAGAAATGGACAAATTCTTAGAAAGGTACAACTTTCCAGGACTGAACCAGGAAGAAACAGAAAATATAAACAGACAAATCACAAGTAATAAAATTGAAACTAATTTAAAATCTTCCAAAAAACAAAACTCCAGGATCAGAAGGCCTCACAGGTGAACTTTATCAAACAATTAGAGAAGAGCTAACACCTATGCTTCTCAAACTCTTCAAAAAAATTACAGAGGAAGGAACACTCCCAAGTTCATTCTATGAAGCCACCATCACCCAGATACCAAAACCAGACAAAGATATCAGAAAAAAAGAAAATTACAAACCAGTAACACAGATGAACATGGATGCAAAAAACCTCAACAAAATACTAGCAAACAATATCCAACAACACATTAAAAGGATCATACACCATGATCAAGTGGGATTTATCACAGGGATGCAAGGATTCTTCATGTGCAAATCAATCAATATGATAAACCATATTAACAAATTAAAGAACAAAAACCATATGATCATCTCAATAGATGCGGAAAAAGCTTTGCACAAAATTCAACACCCATTCATGATAAAAACTCTCCAGAAAACAGGCCTAGAGGGAACCTACCTCAACACAGTAAAGGCCATATATGACAAACCCACAGCAAACATCATTGTCAATGGTGAAAAACTGAAAGCATTTCCTCTAAGATCAGGAACAAGACAAGGATGTCCCCTCTAGTTTTTGAAGTCCTAGCCATGGCAATCAGAGAAGAAAAAGAAATAAAAGAAATACAAATTGGAAAAGAAGAAGTAAAACTCTTACCATTTGTAGATGACATGAAACTATACATAGAAAATCCTAAAGATGCCACCAGAAAACTACTAGAGTTCATCAATGAATTTTAAAGTCACAGGATACAAAATTAATGCGCAGAAATCTCCTGCATTCCTATGCACTAACAATGAAAAATCAGAAAGAGAAATTAAGGAAACAATCCCATTTACCATTGCAACAAAAAGAATAAAATACCTAGGAATAAACCTACCCAAGGGGATAAAAGACCTGTATTCAGAAAACTATACAACACTGATGAAAGAAATCAAAAATGACACAAACAGATGGAGGGATACACCATGTTCTTGGATTGAATAAATCAATATTCTGAAAATGACTACACTACCCAAAGCAATCTATGGAGTCAATGAAATCCCTATCAAATTACCAATGGCATTTTTCACAGAATTAGAACAAAAAATTTTACAATTTATATGGAAACACAAAAACAATCCTGAGAAAAAAAAATGGAGCTGGAGGAATCAGGCTCCTTGACTTCAGACTATAACAAAACTACAGTAATCAAGACAGTATGGTACTGGCACAAAAACAGAAATATAGATCAATGGAACAGGAAAAAAATCCCAGAGATAAACCCACACACCTATGATTACCTAATCTATGACAAAGGAAACAAGAATATACAATGGAGAAAAGGTAGTCTCTTCGATAAGCGGCACAGGGAAAACTGGACAGCTATATGTAAAAGAATGAAATTAGAACAGTACCTAACACCATACACAAAAATAAACTCCAAATGGATTAAAGACCTAAATGTAAGACACTATAAAACTCTTAGAGGAAAACAGAGAACACACTTTGACATAAATCACAGCAAGATCTTCTTTGACCCACCTCTTAGAGTAATGAAAATAAAAACAAAAATAAACAAATGGGACCTAATTAAACTTAAAAGCTTTTGCACAGCAAAGAATACCATAAACAAGATGGAAAGACAACCCTCAGAATGGGAGAAACTATTTGCAAATGAAGCAACTGACAAAGGATTAATCTCCAAAATATACAAGCATCTTATGCAGCTCAATATCAAAAAACAAACAACCCAATCAAAAAATGGACAGAAGACCTAAATAGACATTTCTCCAAAGAAGACATACAGACAGCCAAGAGGCACATGAAAAGACGCTTAACATCACTAACTACTAAAGAAATGCAGATCAAAACTACAATGTGGTATCACCTCACACTGTTCAGAATGGCCATCATCAAAAAAATCTACAAACAATAAATGCTGCAGAGGGTGTGGAGAAAAGGGAACCCTCATGCACTGTTGGTGGGAATGTAAACTGATACAGCCACTATGGAGAACAGTATGGAGGTTCCTTAAAAAACTAAAGATAGAATTACCAAATGACCCAGCAATCCCACTAGTGTGCATATACCCTGAGAAAACCATAATTCAAAAAGAGTCATGTACCACAGTGTTCATTGCATTACTATGTACAATAGCCAGGACATGGAAGAAACCTAAATGTCCATCAACAGAGGAATGAATAAAGAAGATGTGGTACATATATACAATGGAATATTACTCAGCCATAAAAAGGAATGAAATTGGGTCATTTGTAGAGACATGGCTGAACCTAGAGTCTGTCATACAGAGTGAAGTAAGTCAGAAAGAGAAAAACAAATATCGTATATTAACACATATATGTGGAATCTAGAAGAATGGTACAGATGAACCGATTTGCAGGGCAGGAATAGAGACGGAGACGTAGAGAACAGACGTGTGGACACAGGGGTGGGGGGAGTGGAGGGGAATGAATTGGGACTGACATATATACACTACCATGTGTAAAACAGATAGCTAGTGGGAACCTGCTGTATAGCACAGGGAGCTCAGTTCAGTGCTCTGTGGTGACCTGGATGGGTGGGATGGCAGGGAGGTCCAAGAGGGAGGGGATATATGTACACATATAGCTGATTCACTTCGTTGTACAGAAGAAACTAACAACATTGTAAACCAACTCTACCCCAATTAAAAAATTAAAAATTTTTAAAAATTTTAAAAATAAACAAAAATATTGACTGTTTAATATTTCTAACCCACAGGATATTTTTCTTCCTGATAGCATGCCTATATATTAGTCAGATTTTTGGTAAATACTTCACTATTAAAAATTCAACTTAAGTTCAGAGTGACTAACATCAAAAGATAATGTTCCTTTACTAATTGAATCCCACATGGAAATCTTACTTTTGACTCTTCAGTAAAATAAAACAGATTGTTAATATGTATTATCATATGAGCTTGCTGGTATAAAATAACAATATTGAACATTTAAAGAAAGAGCAAGGATGACAATGATGAAGGAGACAGTGAGAATAATAATAAGGAAAAAACTAACAACAAAAAACCTTGGATTTAAGACTTATCTTCCATCCAAAATGCTAGCACAACAGAAGCAACGTCTTTAAAAATCAGATAAACAGCCAACATAAACTCCTGGTAAACTAAAAACTATTTTTTCACTTTTAGAAAACTATGATATATACAATCTATTTTTTAAACATTAATCCTTTATAATTTCCTCTAACTGAAATTAAACTCTATAACTAACGTCAAGTTGTTAAAATGAACTAGACCCGATTAACTGCCTATATAATGCCATAAGTAACTCAAATTTTACAGATTATTGGCTTTTTAAAATCTGCAGCACTGATTTAAAATGAGTACAACCCAGTTACGTGGGGTTACAAAATCCACTGCCAGATATATACAATTATATAAATAACAAAAATACTCCAGAACTTGCCAAATCACGTTCTTAAAATGAGATTTAAAAATTAATTCTACAGAAAATGATAGTAAAACTAAAAGATAATCTACTATAGGTCCTTTCTGAATGTCCCCACAGGATACTGAGAACACAAGTACAGAAAAGAGGAATACAGCTTGACATCTGACTAAAAGCTGCTGTGCAAACTGGGGAAGAACAAACTATACACCGTGAGGATTAAACTCCTTTAATTTCTTCTCTCTGGTCGTAAAAGAGGCACCCTCAACATAGGTTAAGTGTCTATGTAAAAAGAAGGATAAAGAAATCTGTTGGGATGGGAGGGACTGCAAGGCATCCATCAACATTTGTTTGAAAAGACCTGCCAGGCTCTCAGGAGTTACACTTAAATAATGTGACCCTTCTAGACAGGACAATAAGGAGACAGATTAGACCTTTCAAGGGGTGATTCATCCTCGGACACATGGTGAGACGGGATCCAATATACAGCTTGGATCCTGCAAGTTTGCTTAAGCGTCTGGGCAGCTCTTTCTGTAGCCCCGAAACTAACTAGTGGGTGTAAAGCACCTACAGTCCCTGGAAGCACTCGGGGAGGCTCCAGACCGAGCGGTAAAACGCAGGGCTCTTCCAGGCCGACCCCCAACCAACAGCGCCTGCTCTTCTCCTCTTGCCTGAGCAGAGGGCAGTTCCCAGAGCAAGATCTGCAGGGGGCTTACGCACTCACCCTTTCACAAGATCTACTGTCTGCCTGAGATTTTGAAGAAAACTCTTAAACCTGAGTAGTCTAATGAAACAATGAAAAGCAGATATTAAAAGAAAAGTAGCTCGCCTCAACACCCTAGAGGGGACCCAACGTGAAAGTGAGGAAAGATGGCATTCTACACTGGCGACTCTTTTCCAGGTGTGCGAACCTCCTGGGGTTTTTCTCACCGGTTCTAAACTCGACGCCCACCCACGCACTCCAGGGCCGGAGTATAAAACCGGAGGGTCCTTCGGGGCCCAGACAGTTACTGTATCAGTTACAAGAGCTGCGGAGGACCAGTATGTACACATCCACCCTTTTTAATACCTCGAAAGGCTCAAAATCAACTCCCCCCACCCCAATCAGGTAGCTGTCTTCTGCAGAGGGCGCCTTCCTTTCTTGCAATTACACCACTCTCCCTGCATTGGACGGCACGGGGGAAAGGCCACAGGCAGGTGACCAGCCCGCACTCCGCATGGCCCGGGGCGCGGGAGGGACTCTTCCCCCCACTGCTCTCGGTGAACCTGGCGCTGGCTTCACCGGAGGAGGAAGCACCTCCCGGTGGGCGAGGGCGCTGTGCTTCTCCCTCCTTCCTGCAGATGGAGGCAGGCGAGGAAGGCGCCTGTTCCAAGGCCAAGAGCCCCTCTGCTTTCACAGCAGACAGGCGGGGCAGTGAAGCCACAGAACGCTCCGTGCTTCTGGAAAAGGGGAAAGGAGGCGAACACGCAGGTGCTACTGTTTTCAAAATACTGTAAAATTCTAACCTGGCCGCTAGTACGTGATATTTTTTGTACACACAAAACCTGAAGAGAAATGGGTTTCCAGAAACTTTACCCATTGACAAATGAAGTTTAAACTCCACCCTCTCTTCCAGAATCGAGTCTGTGTCCCCAGCGGCTAGAAGGCAGTGTGGTAAAATGTCCTACCCTGAATGAATTTATATTCAAGTTGCTTTCCCTCGGTAGCTCCTCGCTGTTGCCTGGAAACAGGAAACCCTTCCCACCTACATGCTTCCTGACTACTCCCCCCTCTCCTCTTAACAGTGCAGTAAATGTACCTGGCCATGCTTCTAGATACTGTTTGTCTTAAAGAAGAGCTGAGTCTTTTAAATGGAGCAACGGCAGAAATTTTGCCATTCACTAGCCAAAAAAATTAGTACCGAACACTTGAATTACTTAGAACAACAACAAAAGGCACTTTACTTAGAAGCATTTAAAAATGGTGAAATGTTTAAATATACATTTATTAAAACAAGTGTGTCAAATAAAAACAGAAGTTATCCTGAGTTTTTTAACCTACTATTTTGCCTCAATATTTCTTTGAAATCCTGTGTTCTTGGGGTAAGGGAGGACACCATATCAAACAGCGCCCTATGCTGAAATGATCACAGTCACCTTGGCACCCCCTAAACTTCAACACCCAGATCACACCAGTTGCTAAACCCTCGTGGAGTCTAGTTACCCATTCTTCACTCATTTGGTCTTTCCTTTCCACTCCTTTTGCTATGACTGAACGTTAGCTCTGAATGGATTTTCATTGAAGATTATTGCAGCAACAAGAGCTACTGCTATTATTATCAATTACCTAGAGAATACCATATGCCAAGAAGCCATTTACATGTTTCAATCTCACTATTTCTCTCAAAAGTCAATGAGGCAGGTACTATTATTATCCCACGTTAAAGATGAGGAAACTGAGATTTAGAGTTTAAGTAACTTGCCCAAAGTCATTCAGCTTAAAGTAAGCCTCAAAGTCGTCTCCTGGGAAGACAGAAGTAGAACATCTTTATCTTCCAACACTTCCTTCTGTTCCTACTAATTTTTGTTGGGAAAAATTGTTTTGATAAATTTTTAAAATTTTAAATGTTCATTCACTTCCTTGCTAAGTGAATCACATTATGCTTCACACTCACACCAACAGTACCACACAATGGTCTACCCCCTCCCTTTAGAGAGAAACAGGTGTGTTAGAGATCTGTTTTATTAGTATTTTAATTAATGGGATTTATGGCAACAAATTTTATGTGCCTTTCAGAGACACAGTAAAAAAAATAAATTTGTTCTTGTGATTTAATGTTTATAAAGAGCAGTGGGAGAATAAAAAGTCATAAGAAAAGTTTTGCTCAGTTCCTTGTAGCCAAAGACCCAAGACCCTAATAATAAAACAAAATTCACAGGGTAAAAATAACTAACCAGATAAATAGACAGACAGACAGATCGATCGATGGATCAAGCCTCAGAATATTGACTTGTACCTAAAGCAAAACTGAAAACTAGAAACTACCCCAAAGGTAGTGAATTGGTGAGGCCATAAGTTGAAATTGTAAACAAGTTATTGAGAATTTCTAGTAGCATATTCTTTGGCTTTAAAAAAGTCAGTTATTTATTCAGCAAAATGTAGGGTAGTGTTTTGATTCTTAAATGTATTGAAGGGCTTCCCTGGTGGCGCCGTGGTTAAGAATCTGCCTGCCAATGCAGGGGACACGGGTTCAATCCCTGGTCTGGGAAGATCCCACATGCTGCAGAGCAACTAAGCCCATGTACCACAACTACTGAGCCTGCGCTCTAGAGCCCATGAGACACAACTACTGAGCCCACGCGCCACAACTACTGAAACCCGCACACCTCGAGCCCGTGCTCTGCAACAAGAGAAGCCACTGCAGTGAGAAGCCCGTGAACTGCAACGAAGAGTAGCCCCTGCTCACCGCAACTAGAGAAAGCCCACATGCAGCAACGAAGATCCAACTCAGCCAAAAATAAATAAATAAATTTAATTAATTTTTAAAAAATGTATTGAAGAAATCACTTATGCATATGCCAACAAAATCATAAAATAGCCATTTAATTCTAAGCAAACACCATAGGCAGGACTGGGTTCCAGTTGTAGCATTATGATTTACAAGCCACCTCAACTTCAGTACATCCCTCGGATGGCCTGAACCTCAGTTTCCCCACATCTACAAAGATAACAATGGCAACCTGACTTTACTATAGGTTGTTCTGAAAATCAAATGAGAATATGGATGGGATCTAAAAATATAAAGTTAGTTTTTCTGAACTATATATTCCTTGGTTCTCATCACATTTTAAATTGTCAAACATACAACAGAAAGATTTGAAGTCAGCACTTCTCTAATTTCTGGCATACAAGCTTCATTTATCTACATTTAGAAAACCTGCTTTACCATTTTTATTAACTTTCGAGATAGTATGCTATTCAAGAACTACATGCCTATTAAAATTATTTAAATTAGACTTAATTACCCAGGGAAATTAGTACAATGACCAGTACTGCATCTGCAGTTATTCAAGATATGATTGTTACTTATGAAATTTTCAGCCATGGAATTTGTATTCATATAGAACCAAAACCAAAAAGCTAAGAGAAATGGACAGGTGATACAGTATTTCAATAAAAATTAGTATTATAACTAACATAATCCCATATGGTATTTGTTCAGACTACAGGTATCTATCCCCATCAGGTGGTCAGTGTAGGCAACACTGGTGACAATTTTGCCAAAAACTGAAATATTTGTGAGTTGATAGGTTTGGGGTTTTTCTTTTCCTAAATGAAAACCTATGCCACTCACTGCAAAATATAGTCCAAAAGCATCTTATTCACCAGGACAGTGATAAAACCAAGCAAGCCTTGGATAATCAAACTGTCCCTGAATACTGGCAACAAAATGAGAGAATACCAAATAAACTTGAATTGTTATCATTAAATGTTTTTAAAATTGACTATGGTGCATAATTTGATACACAACTAAATAGTGTATGTGTTCATCAAGTGGTGAGGTGGGGAGAGGAAAAGGGGAATACAACTGAGGGTGTTACTATTTTTAATTCAAGTTGTTTACTTAAACAACTAATGAGGAAGGAAAGAAAATTCTTAACAAGAAACTTTATCAAGTTCACTGAGACAAAAATGTTTTTAGGCCTAGATTATCCAGGTAATGATCCTGGTTTTTACACTAGAGTTTATAAGGATACAAATGGTTAATGTCTAACTGCCAGCCTTTTTGTGGGTTTATGTAATTCTTTGGTTCCAATACACCTTTCATTTATCCTTCTCTGTTTTTAAGTGTGAGACCGTTCTAATAACCAGTGGTCAGATACCTGGGGTGTTAACGCTTTGTGGATATTTGGACCGCAGCGACTATTATAGCACCTCTCTAACCCAGCAAGTCCACTGGAGCTGGTTTACACTGCCCTCTACAGCCTTGAGTCATTCCTTCTGAAAGATGAATCTTTTTGTAATGTAGAAGGACAACACAGAACAAGGGGTCAAGAGATATTCTTAAGCATTCAGTTTTCATCTCTAAATCACATTAATAACAGTGACTCGAAAGCTGAATTTTTAAATATTTGTCACATATGTTTTTATCCATTTTTATTCATCATGCTCCCAATGAGGAATTTTCCTTATTTCATTTCAACAAACAATTACTGAGTGCTTATTATTATGCATGACCCTGTGCTAAGTGTTAGAAGTACCAAAATATCTATGATGTGATCCTTTATTCTTCATAATTTCCAAAGAGCAGCCTAAGATTTAATAGATAATAATTAAAGATATGTATGTATTTGAAATGACATTTCTTGAAAGATCAATCTAAAGCTGCTATATTGCAAAGAAGAGTAAAACAACCTATACCCAATTATAACTTACTATAATGTTATCTTGGAGTAAAAGAATGTTGGGTTTGAATCTAGAGTCCTCTATTAGCTGTGTGATCATGGATAGTTACTTCACTTTCTGGATCTCAATTTTCTCATTTATAAAATGGGGATGTTTGTAATTCTTACCTCCAGTTTTTGGCAAGAATAAGTGATATATCCTTGAAACCATACTGCCTTATCATAATGAGTGTTTAATAAATGATAGCTCCTAAATTATTTTTATTACCCACATGTATTTTCCAAACCAAAAATGGAGACACGTAAGCTGAAAAAATGTTAGTGTATTTATGAAGACAATGAGAGAGGAGATTTTAAATTAGGGCTGTCCCAAAAAACCAAAACTGTGTATTTCCTCTTAAATCTACTGAAAATAGTCAATAAAACTGTACCTATGTTTAATCTATAGTTTTATTTTTAAAGCCTACATAATATTTTCACAAATATATTTATTATTTGTATCTCAAGAAATTCTCAGCTTATACAAGGATACCGGATGATCTGACTAATAAATCTTCAAGGAGAATACTTCTTAATCTACATAAGATATATTTGATTCTTTCTGTTGTTATTTAGATTTAACCTACGTACATTATTAAAGGAACAAAACTGTGAAACACTGAAAAACAGTTGCAATAATGTAGGTTAATTATTGTGAATATGATCTTATTCCTATAATAAGGGTATAAGACTGAAAAGAATCTTTTCATTGTTTCTACTTGGTTAATCTTTTAATAACCAAATTGGGATAACATTAAAAATTAGTATATGAGTTGCATATTTGCTCAAAATTTTTAAAGTTGCATATTTGCTCAAAATATTTTTTTAATTTTATTTTTTTTAACATCTTTATTGAAGTCTAACTGTTTTACAATAGTGTGTTAGTTTCTCCTTTACAACAAAGTAAGTCAGTTATACATATACATATGTTCCCATATCTCTTCCCTCTTGCGTCACCCTCTCTCCCACCCACCCTATCCCACCCCTCTAGGTGATCAGGAACCACCTAGCTGATCTCCCTGTGTCATGCCGCTGCTTCCCACTAGCTATCTAATTTACATTTGGTAGTGTATATATGTCCCTGCCACTCTCTCACTTTGTCACAGCTTACCCTTCCCCCTCCCCATATCCTCAAGTCCATGCTCTAGTAGGTCTGTGTTTTATTCCCGTCCTACCACTAATCTCTTCATGACATTTTTTTTCCTTAGAGTCCATATATATGTGTTAGCATACGGTATTTGTTTTTCTCCTTCTGACTTACTTCACTCTGTATGACAGACTCCACGTCCATCCACCTCATTATAAATAACTCAGTTTCATTTCTTTTTATGGCTGAGTAATATTCCATTGTATATATGTGCCACATCTTCTTTATCCATTCATCTGTTGATGGACACTTAGGTTGCTTCCATGTCCTGGCTATTGTAAATAGAGCTGCAATGAACATTTTGGTACATGACTCTTTTTGAATTATGGTTTTCTCAGGGTATATGCCCAGTAGTGGGATTGCTGGGTTGTATGGTAGTTCTATTTTTAGTTTTTTAAGGAACCTCCATACTGTTCTCCATAGTGGCTGTATCAATTTATATTCCCACCAGCAGTGCAAGAGGGTTCCCTTTTCTCCACATGCTCTCCAGCATTTATTGTTTCTAGAGTTTTTGATGATGGCCAACATTAAAAAGTAGTATATGAGTTGCATATTTGCTCAAAATTTTTAAATAAGCCAAAAATATATGAATTGGTATACTGGTAGTAAATTAAAGGCACTGACTTCTTTTGAATTCACAATTAACAAACAGTGTGACATTTAATAACATCAATTAATGAATTTTTGTTGTTTTATATTCTGTAAAATGGGCCTCTTACTATAACAGAAGTAAATCAATATAATATTTCCCAAAAAAGATTAGCTTTCCCGGTCATACTTAAATAAATATAATTATTTATTTCAATGGTTGATAATTTAAATGTTACTTTAAAAAAATCAGCCTGTTCACATATTTGTATATTAAACACTGAAATGATTATTCCATATTGAGAGTAATTTTAATCTTTTTTTAAGAAGAATGTGTAAACATACCAACAATCAGAAAACTACAAAGAAAGGAGGTAACATGTTGAGAGTTTACTGTAATTATAAAGCATGTAAAGACTAACATGCAATTACTTTTAACACATGAAGATCTCCAGTCCATTTCAGGCATTTTTGGCTTCTCTGAAGACTAACAATCTCAGTAAACTAGCCCTTTGATGGGCACCAACTGTCTCAAGACAATGTATTAAATGAGTTTTTAATTATTTGTTCTTATTTTTAAAAAAATAAATGACTGTCACAAATCCGTTCACTAGGAATTGCTGAGAAGTAACAAAAGGACCAGCTGAATACTGCAATCCCAGAAAGTTCAGGCAACACAGAATTTCAGAAGTAGTCACCAGCACACAGTGGTTCTGTTCAGAAATAACTGTACCATCCAAGTGTACTTTCTGGGTAATATTTTCAGTCTCTTAGTCTAGTATGATATAATTTCCCATAACCTTTATTTACCCTTTCATATTATGTTGCTAAATGACTTCTTCATAAAATAAGTACATTATCCTTTCAGAAAGAGCAAATGACCTGCACAATAAATGGCGAACAGGAGAGAAACTGCACCAGTGGTGTGTAGCTCAACTAACATATCCCAACAAGTGGATTAAATGATGCACGCACACACACAGGGACCAAACACTGAGCAGGGGGGAAAGAAGAACAAAGAAATTACTCTAAATAAGAAACACAGTCAAAGGTAGGCCAAACATACCTCTCTTAAAAATACTGTTTACTTAGTAAGTTTGAGAAGCCAGTAGAACCAGTGATCTAAGATTTGCTTAAGGCAATGAATCTCAACAACTAGAACAACATGATCAGCTGCTTTCAGGGGAATAAGATACAAGAAACTATCATATTTAGGATATTTTCTTAGGTTTGTTGAGAAGGAATTGCTAACTTAAATGAGGTAACAGTTGTGAGCAAAATAACCTAGTACAGTTTCTGACATGTAGTATCTAGTAAGTTAGTTAATAGTATTACAATTACAGAATTTCATCCCCACACCAAGATAGCACAGTGATATTTTATCACAACTTTGCCAGAAAACTGAAGCTTAAATAGAGGCATCAAGTAACCAGCCATAACACAGTTAACTGGTGGTCAAACAAGATGTGAACACAGGTCTGTATGATTGTTGAAAGCTATATGCTTGTATCAGACATATACTTTACAGGTGTTTCAAAATCATCTGTATATATATATAAAAAGAACCTTGAACCCTGGAAATGAAACTCTGGACCTCTTGGAAATGAAAAATGTATTTATTGAACTAAAAGACTGAATATGAATAGTAGGATACCACTAAAAGAATACCACTGAAGAAGGAGTTAGTAGGCCAAAGATTTCTTCAGAATGCAAGAGAAAAGGATAAGGAAATAAAAGGTAAAAAAAAAAAAAAAAAAAAAAGAAAGAAAAGTTTTCAGACACAGAGACCCAGAGGACAGATCCATTTTTCATTATTTATTAGCAATGCCAAGAGGTGAGACTAGAGAGTGAGGAAGAGGCAATATCTGAAAATAGAGTATTTGAGAATTTGACATAATTGAAGAACATAATTCCAAAGGAATAAAGCTTCACATTGAAAGCAGTCACTCACTGAGTACCAACTGGGATAAATTAAAAACAAAAACACAGAGCTTCCCTGGTGGCACAGTGGCTGAGAATCTGCCTGCCAATGCAAGGGACATGGGTTCGAGCCCTGGTCTGGGAAGATCCCACATGCCGCGGAGCAACTAGGCCCATGAGCCACAATTACTGAGCCTGCGCGTCTGGAGCCTGTGCTCCACAACAAGAGAGGCCGCGATAGTGAGAGGCCCGCGCACTATGATGAAGAGTGGTCCTCGCTTGCCACAACTAGAGAAAGCCCTCGCACAGAAACGAAGACCCAACACAGCCATAAATAAATAAATAAATTTTTAAAAAACAAAAACACACACATCAAAGAGAAATTCTGAGTAACAAGGATAAAGCAAAAATCTTTAAAATTATCATAAAAAGAAAAAAGACTTATCCACAAAAGAGATACCAAACTTCCACTTTTAATAATAATTCAGGGGGAAACTTCCCTTTATCAACCTAAAAGGCTGAAAACAGAGAAGGGGGAAAATAAGAGCATGCTTAAGTTCTTCTCGTATTCAGAGAAAAGCTAGATACCTACAACTCCAGACATTATAAGAAAAACATGTTTAAATACACATGTTAAAAATATATTGTGGGGGCTTCCCTGGTGGTGCAGTGGTTGAGAATCCGCCTGCCGATGCAGGGGACACGGGTTCGTGCCCCGGTCCGGGAAGATCCCACATGCCGCAGAGCGGCTGGGCCCGTGAGCCATGGCCGCGGAGCCTGCGCTCCGCAATGGGAGAGGCCACAACAGTGAGAGGCCCGCGTACCACCAAAAAAAATATATATATATATATATATATTGTGGGGCTTCCCTGGTGGCTCAGTGGTTAAGAATGCAGGGGACATGCGTTCCAGCCCTGGCCCGGGAAGATCCCACATGCTGCAGAGCAACTAAGCCCATGCACCACAATTACTGAGCCTGCGCTCTACAGCCCGCAAGCCACAACTACTGAGCCTGCGAGCCACAGCTACTGAGGCTGCATGCGCCTAGAGCCTGTGCTCCGCAACAAGAAAAGCCAAATCAATGAGAAGCCCACGCACCGCAACAAAGAGTAGCCCCATCTCGCCACAACTAGAGAAAGCCCATGTGCAGCAACAAAGACCCAACACAGCCAAAAATAGATAAATTTATTTAAAAAAAAAATATATATATATATATATATATATTGTGAAGGTGGGGGAATTGGAGGAAGGGGGTCAAAAGATACAAACTTCCAGTTATAATATAAATAAGTACTGGGGATGTAATGTACAGCATGATAACTAGTTAACACTGTTGTATGGTATATTTGAAAGATGCTAAGACAGTAAATCCTAAAAGTTAAAGAATTTTGTTTTCTTTTTTTGTGGGGGTATCTATATGAGATGATGGATATTAAGTCAACTAAACTTACTGCAGTAAACATTTCATAATATATGTAAGTCAAATCATTAATGCTGTATACCTTAAATTTGCACAGATGTATGTCAACTATATCTAAATAAAACTGGAAGAAAACAAATAAATAAACAAGCAAACAAACAAAAGTGATCACAAAGTAGGAACGAAATGTATGCTGTTCAAACCAGCAGAGCAAATAAAGAATAAAACAAAAGAAATGTGATCATTCTAATGACAGTATGGAAAATGGAAACAAAGAGAGGGTAATATAAAAAAATTAGTAGGTGTAAGTCACAGTAAATATTAACACACTGTCAGAGACATGCTCAGACTAAATTAAAAAATAAAAATCTATGTCCACATCCATAAAAGACATCCTAAAACAAAATGACACATAAAGTTTTAAAATTCAGGGATTTGAAACTATACAGCAGGCAAATGGAAAGAGAAAGTACTTATAGCAACAGTGACACCAGACAAAAAAGAAATCAAGGAGAAAAATCATTAAAAGGGAAAAAGAAATATTTACAATGCCAAAAAGAATAATCTTCCAAGAGTGAATAAGAGTCACTGATTCTTATACATTTTACAACACAGTTTTTGAAATATAAAAAGAAAACGTTTTCAAATAGCAGAAATTAACAAATCACAATCAAATCACACTGACAGACTTTAAAATACACCTCAGAAAATAACAGATAAAGTAAAAGAAAAATAATGTTATGAAGGATAGGAATAACATATTCAAATTACCCTAATGGATATAATATTAATCTAACAGACATTTTATATGTAACACTCTGGACTCCACATAGAAAGAAATCACATTATTTTTGAAGACATGAAACACTGAGAGACTGATCATATAGTGGCAGACAATTCCTGGGGCTTTCCTGGTGGTGCAGTGGTTAAGAATCCACCTGCCAATGCAGGGGACACAGGTTCAAGCCCTGGTCTGGGAAGATCCTGCATGCCACAGTGCAAACTAAGCCCATGTGCCACAACTACTGAGCCTGCACTCCAGAGCCCGCAAGCCACAACTACTGAGCTCACGCATCTAGAGGCCGTGCCCTTCAACAAGAGGCACCCGTGCACCACGATGAAGAGTAGCCCCTGCTCGCTGCAACTAGAGAAAAGCCCACGTGCAGCAACAAAGACCCAATGCAGCCAAAATAAATAAATAAATAATTTTTTTTAAAAAACCATTCACTTAAAAAAAAAATCCTAAATATTGTTATCCTTCAGGCCACGTTTATTAACCTAAAAACAATAAGGTATGAAATCAATTAACAAACAAAATAGATAAATTAGTTGTTTGAGATTAACATATCACACTACTATATATAAAATAAACAACAAAGACCTAATGTATACCATAGGGAACTATATTCAATATCTTGTAATAACCTATAATGGAAAAGAATCAGAAAAACAATTATGTGTGTATATGCGTGTGTGTGTATAACTGAATCACTTTGCTACCTGAAACTAACACACTGTAAATTAACTATAGTTCAATTTTTAAAAGGTTAAAAAAAGAACATGCAAAAGAAAAGAAATCAATAATAAAATGACAGCCAAAAAAAATTTAACTGGGAACTTTATTTCTAAAAGTAGCGTATTGGTTAAAGAGCAAATCAAAGTGCAATTTTTTTATATTTCAAACTGACAATGACCGCACTATGTAAGAAAAACTGTGAGATGTCACCAAAATCGTACTCATTGAAAATAGTGAGACAAATGACATTTTAGAGAACAATTAAAGTTTGAAAATAAACGAATTATTTTAAAACAAGCACTAGAAAACAAGAAAAAGAAAGAATTAATTAGAATAAAAGTTAATGAATGAGAAATACTAGAGACAGGGAAAAATTAAGCATTATAAGAAAACACTAAGAACAACTTCATACCAAAAACTTTAAAGTCTATATGAAATGGATGGCTTCCTAACAAACTATAACTTATCAAAACTTACCAAAGAACAAGCAGAAAAACCAACACCACACTAACCGAGGTAAAAAATTAAAGCAACTGGAAGAAGGTCTATCTACATCCTCAAAAAAGGCACTAGCCTGAGGGAGTTTTATAGGAGCTCTAATACACAAGCATTCAGAATAAACAACTTTCACCTGAAACAAACCATTCCATAAGTGAGGCTCACTTAACCCCATTCAAGAACCAGGTAAGAACAGCAAAGAAAAGAAAAATTATTGTTCCATCACACTTCAAAGTAGATGTAAAATTCTTAAGTAAAATTTTAAAATGGAATAAAACAGCGTATGAGAAGAATAACATCAAATAGAGTTTAGCCCAGAAATGTAAGGATGATTGCCATCAGAAAATGTATCAATGCAATTCACTATATTAAGAGGTAAAAGAAAAAAATGACATGATCAGGTCAACAAACTGTTTTACTACACATTCATGATAAAAATTTCTTAGCTAAGAATAGGAGAGAATTTCCTTAATCTGATAAAAAAAAGATATAAGAGAAGGACATAAAAACACCATTCATAGTAGTCAAATATTAGATGCATTAAAATATGTAAATATAGAGACTTCCTTGGTGGTCCAGTGGTTAAGATTTCGTGCTTCTAATAGAGTAGGGGGCACGAGTACGAGTTCAAGCTCTGGTCTGGGAACTAAGATTCCACATGCCACACAGTGTGGCCAATAAATAAATAAATAAATATGCAAGAAAGGATGTTCACTATCACCAGGAGTAATCAGCATTGTACCAGAGGTACTAGTCAATGCATTAACCAAAAGCAAAAATAAAAAGAAAGAAAAACGGAAAAAGAAAAACACTGGACAAGGCGACACAACTATCATTCATTAGTGACTTAACGATTTGACTTTATGTAAGAAAATCTCCAAGAGAATAAACTGACAAACTAATAAAACTAATAAGAGAGGTGGTGTTTTTTGTTTTTGTGTGTGTGTGTGTGTTTGTTTTTTTCTCACTGTTGCGGCCCCTCCCGTCGCAGAGCACAGGCTCCAGACGCGCAGGCTCAGCAGCCATGACTCATGGGCCCAGCCACTCGCACGCAGCATGTGGGATCTTCCCGGACCGGGACACGAACCTGTGTCCCTCCCCTGCATCGGCAGGCGAACTCTCAACCACTGCGCCACCAAGGAAGTCCAAGAGAGATATTTTAAACCTATATAATTCAACCTATCATTTCCACAGAAACAGAAAAATACATCAAAAGAACACAGTATTTAAGTTCCAAAATATCTGTACATGATTAAAGCATTTCAAATTAGTTAGAGAAAGCACACACTATTCTACAGATGGAGCTGGGACAACTAGTTGTGTGTGTGTGTGTGTGTGTGTGTGTGTGTGTGTGTGTGTGTTTGGGGGTTGGGGGTGACAGGAGAATAGGGGTAAAAAGATTGATGTCCACCTCACAACATTAACAGTAAATTTCAGACAGATTTTTTTAAAGACTTAAACATGAGAAGCAAACAGATACATGTATACTCATATATGTATATACATATATAAGAATATACAAGGGAGTATATCAATGACACTGGGGTAGGAAAGACCTTCTTAAAGTACAAAAAGAAAAGCAAGAAGGAAAAGATTGACAAAGTTGACTACATAAAAACTGTCAATGTCCCCTGGGAAATGGCATTATAAATAAAGTTAAAAGAAAACACACCTAAATGATAAAGTAGCTAGCTTGGGGAGTTGGTGGGGCTGACAGCAAAACATTAAGACTAGGAATGAAAGTCAAATGGAAATTTCTTCTTATCTTTTATTCATTCAGCATTCATTCACAAACATTTATTGAGTGTTTAATATGTGCCAGACCCTGTTATAAGCACTAGGTATATGGAGCAAACAAAACAAAGGGCCCTGTTCTCATGAAGCTTCTTTTCGAGAGGGAGAAGCAAGGCTCTAAACATGTAAGCCAGCAAGCAACTAAAACACTTTTTATTTTAAATTAAAATAACTTCAGAAATTAGTAAATAGTAGAAAAAATAAAACAGGATTATAGTTATTCTCAAATGTATTGGGTTTTGGCAAAGAAAAAAATTTATTCGTGCATTACCTCTGAAAGGGAAACATTAACCTTTGAAACTTTATGAAATTTTATTTTCTCTATAGTAGTTTATATTTAAGGAATTTATGCACATAAAGATATTTAACCTTCTGAAATACCTGGATAGAAATTCTTCAAAGGCCAAATCCAGCAATGACTGACCAGAAAATGGGGGTTTAATGAAAGAATTACAGGCTTTGTGGAGAGATACTTATATATCCATTGTGGCACCAAGTGGAGGATAGCACCTTGTGTCTGGTCCTGAGAGATGGAGGTAAAAGCCACACTGAGCTTCACAGAGGTGGTGAGCAAGTTCCTTGGGTCTTGAGAAGAAGGCAGGGAAGGGTCCTTCAGGTCACAAACACTAAGGCTCTAACTGGGCAAAGGAGACGGACCAAAGATGTCCAGAAATTCCATCACTCCATCAACAACCTGCCACTTTCTCTCTCTCTCTCTCTCTCTCTCTCTCTCTCTCTCTCTCTCTCTCTCTCTCTCTCTCTCTCTCTCTCTCTCACACACACACACACACACACACACACACACACACACACACACTATACACACATACTATTCCTATACACCAAGGAGGAGAAGCTGCAGAGCCCAAAGCTGTGGGGCTGACAAAACTTCTAAACCAAAAAACCTTATAAGGACAGTAAAATAACAGGCTTTCAGGTCAAAAACAGATGTCAGTCTGTCTACTTCCTAAATATCTGCATAATAACACACATAAAAATCCATCACGCTCCCCCCCCATTTTTGGAGGGAAAAAAAAGACCTCTAGCTGCTATAATCTTATGGTTCATTTGTTAAGGAAAAAAACTCAAATACTGGTACTTTATAAGTTACATTCTATTTCATTAAAATATTTTATAGAAGGTTGAAGCATGTTAACTCATTTCTTTGCAGGTTACCTATAGTCATTTCAGCAGAAATAGAAATGTGCATAGTACTCTTCCCGGTTTGGAACTTTTCTCTATTTTCATTCTAAAATTTAAAATGTAAAAACACAGATTTACAAGTCTAATTAAACAAGAAGCAGTTTCCAAAATATAAAAAGCTCCTTCACTTTTTAATTTATCATTAATATTTCTTAAAAATATACTCACAAATCTATTTAACATATTATATAATTTATTTAAAATTCTATTACATTCAGTCAATCTGTCAATAGTAAATGAATTCCGAGAGTTCCCTGATGGTCCAGTGGTTAGGACTCGGCACTTTCACTGCCGAGGGCCCAGGTTCAATCCCTGGTCAGGAAACTAAGATTCCACAAGCTGATTGGTGCATCCAAATAAATAAAAATAAAATAAATTACATAAAATGTGATATCCAAACATTATTTTTAATTAATTACTTACCTAAGACAACTACCAACATATTAAAAAATTGCCCATTAAATAAACCCTGCATTTGTCTAAAGCAATGACAGACTCTAAAGAACTATTATTCTTTTTAGACACTCAGTCCACATCTGCCTTCTATAAAACACATGTTCAAAGTATGAACGTTTGAGTAAAGCGAAACTTTCCTTAGAACAAGTGTGTTTATTTGAACACACAATTTCAGAACCAAATCAACAAGTGTTTTACGGGTTCACACTCATAAGGGATCACATGTGTGTTTATTTGAATGTAATCTCATTGAAATAAACACAGCTGCATTTATTTCAACGTGTGAGAATCGAGATCCACACATGTTTGTGCAAGGACGAATCATGAAACCATGGCTTTGTGCATGGAAATGTGACTAGGAAATAGCACACAGCACAATCACTTTCTTCAAACATGTCACTGAAAATTAAATCTACAGTGAAAAGATATTTCAGGAAAAGCTACAATTCAATGCATCCCATAATGAACTCAAGATATCAATTTACACTGTGAAGTATTAGTGTCTCTTTTATGTTTCATTTGAAAAAACTTTTTTTAAATGCAAAGATGATAAATAATAAATACGCAAGAACCTACCCACTGAAATTTACCATCCTGTAGTATAACCTCAGCCCTTTTTAAAAAAATAAACAAAAAGATGTAAATAAAATTGACATCCTCCATTTTTCTCTTCCTGGTCCCATTCAGCTTCATCCCGTCCTCCTCAGAAGTGAATACTGTCATGAATTTGAGCTAAACAATGTATATAGCATTGTTTTGCTGTTTTCTAAAACATATACAGAAGATATAAAGTATAAATTATTCTGTTTTGTTTTCTATCAACTTTGTTTTTGAGATTGATCCAACAATGCTATTTCCAGTTTTCTCTATTACAAAACAATTCTGCCATGAATATCCTTGTACACATCCTTGTGCAGATGTTTGAGGCTTTCTCTAGGGTATAACTAGATACAGAATTGCTATATTTCTCAAGTTCTGCTAGATACTGACAAACTGTTCCCCTAAGTGGTTGTATCAAAGTGTACACTGATTTGGAATGGATTCTATATAATCAGGACAATCTGTCCCAACCATAGTGTTCAAGAAATTGGTTTCTTAAATGGCAAAATTCCATTTATTCCATTCCTTACAACACCTAAGATACAAATGTGCAGACTTTCACGTTTTTGCTTGATCTGCTTAGGTTAGCACAGTAGTTCTCCACCAGAGGTGACTGTGCCCCTAGGAGACATTTTGATGGTCATGATTAGGGGAATGGTACTACTAGCACCTAGTGGCTGGAGATCAGGGATGTCTCACTCTCCCCAGCTTTACCTTTTGAAAAATACAGTGTCCAACTGGCTTGTTCTGATATAAACTCAAATTCACTCCTTGGCCAAGTATAAATTCCAGAAACTTTTGGCCTACGAAATCATTCTTTAGATAATAATAACCAGTGACCTTAAGTGGAAGTGCTTTCTGACATCACAAACAGTTGAACTCAGAATAAGGAGAACAAGCTACTGCACATAATGCCATTCTATAGCCCCATTAATCAGACTTCTTACACTTCTTTCTGAAGTAACTGACTACACATATCTAAACTGAAACAACTGGAAATACAACTAAATCTGAGTCTCATGGTTTATCAGAATGAAATCTTACTCTCACTTCCTAGTCGACTTTACTTAGTACCTTGGCTGACATTTTTGCCTTTTCTTTTATTTACATATCTATGCCATAGCAAGAGCAAGAAAGAAAGTTTTTAAGCTAAACTATTTAATTACCTCTTGGAAAAAAAGAAGACAGGTGATAAAAGGTCAAAATACTATCTAGGAAGAAGAGCTGAAAAGACATATGTTTGCTTTTGCCTGTCTGAGAAGGTTTTTTTTTTTCTTCTTCTTCTTTTTTCCCTACCCTACCCTAAGTTAGAAAGTAATAAAGGGTTTAACTTTCTCTCAATTTAATATGCAAAATGTAACCTCATTATTCATTTGGAGGCCATGTGAGTCGATGGGTTAAAAAAAAAATGAACAAGAAGTTGAGACAAAGAATTTTAATCCTAACTGACACTGACTGTCTCTTTTTATTGTCATCCTTGGCAATTTTATTATCAGACCTTGTGGCTCTCAATAATGGCCTCTACAATGAAGTCTTCTAAATCTACACATCCATCCCTGAGTTTTAGTTCAGCATTTTCAACTACTTGCTTGACTTCTCCACAATCGTTGCCCCTTACTACATTCCATGCTCCTGAACCTGAACTGCAATTTCTCTGCTCACTCTCCAACACCCTCCATCACAGAAGCTCCATCCGTTTGTGAAAAAACCCAGCATCCTCTTGGCCAGCTTCTTCTCCTTTATTCCCCTAATTCCTGTACTGCTTCCTCTATAGCAACTTTTCTATCCATTTCTTCTTTTCCACACCCACAGCCAAGAGCAGGTCCTGGTTTATAATGTACATTCACTGCTTCCAGACTTGTCTCGCTTCTGCTTATTCCCAGTTTCTCCTCCTGAAATTCACCCTACACATATGTGGTCATATTAATCTTTCTTCTTCTTTTCTTTGTTTGTTCTTTTTTAAAAAATATTTTAAATATTTGCAGTTTTTATTTATTTATTTGGCTGCGCCAGGTCTTTGTTGCTGCATGCAGGATCTTTAGTTGCGGCATGTGGGATCTTTTAGTTGGAGCATGCAAACACTTAGTTGTGGCATGTGGAATCTAGTTCCCTGACCAGGGCTTGAACCCCAGCCCCCTGCATTGCGAGTGTGGAGCCTTAGCCACTGGACCACCCAGGAAGTCCCTTGTATGTTCTTTTTTTATTGAGGCATGATTGACACACAATCAACTGAATATATTTGAAGTGTACAATTTGATAAGTTTGATACTCCTATGAAACAGTTACATTCAAGATAATGAACAGATCCATCATCCCCCCAATTTTTTCTTGTGCCTCTGAAATCCCTCCCTCTATTCCTCTCTCCACTGTGAAGCAACCACTTATCTGCTTTTTATGACTACAGATTAGTTTTTATTTTTTAGAATTTCATGTAAATGGAATCATAGAGTATGTATTCTTTTTTGTCTGGGCTTTCCGATAAGCATAATTATTTTGAGATTCACCAATGCTGATGCGTGGATCAATAGTTCTTTCCTTTTTATTGCTGAATAATAGTTCATTGGATGTATAGAACATCATTTATCCAGTCATTTGTTGATGGATATTTTGGATATTACAAATAAATCTACAATGAACATTCATGTACGCATCTCTGCATAGACATACGCTTTCTCTGACTTGGATAAATACTGTAAGAGGAAAATGACTAGATCAGTGGTAAGTGTAGGTTTAACTTTTTAAGAAACTGCCAAACTATCTTCCAAAGTGGTTATACCATTTTACTTTCTCACCTGTAGTCTATGAGAGTTCTAGTTTCTCTACATTGGATATGATCCATCTTTTTAATTTTAGCCACTTTAATAGGTGTGTAATGGTCTCTTGTTGTGGTTCTAATGTGCATTTCCCTAATGACTAACAATGTTGAATATTTTCCATGTGCTTAGTAGCCATCAACTATCTTCTTTGATGAAATGTCTATTCAATCTTTCACCCATTTTTATTAGGTTGTTGATCTTTCTATAATATCATTCTGACTATGTTACTTCCCGGATTAAAAATCTTCAATGCCAATTGCCTGGCATCGAAGGATATCTAAGACCTGGCCTCAAACCAATTTGAAACGACTTTTCTCCCAGAACTCTTTAATAAGCCAAATTGCAGCCCAGCAGAATAACTGGTTTCTAGACACAAACCCACATTTGCATGCCACTATGCCTTTTCTCAGGCTATTCCTTCTACCTAGAAAGCCTCTCACAGAAATTTGTACATACATGTCCAGATCTCTCCGACGTCAAGGCAAAATCAAATAACACCCCTTTCATGAGGGCTTCTGTTTTCCTCAGTCAAAAGCAACTCCCTCCTCTAAACTGTCTCTTGTTCATCTATGTCCATGTTGTTATTTCTATTATTGTCCTGACCACAGGAGACACTACAGCTAATGGTTAGGAAGATGGACTCTAGATCCAGACTGCCTGAGTTCAAATCCCATTACTAGCTGTGGGACTCTGAGCTAGTTACCTAACTCCCCTGTACCTTAGTGTAGTAGACACTGGGATGCCCCACCTAGACCCCCTTCAGGCCAGCAAACCCACTGCCCAGCTGCTGCAAGTGTGGAACGCTAAGGGCTCAGAGCTGCACAAGACCTACCTTTTCCAGAGATTCTGGGAGATCATACCCCTCCCCTCACTGTCTGTCCCCCAAGGCAGTCCCCCACAGCGGATGTCTGACTGGCCCTCTATGGTGCTATTCCCACTCCAAAACTTCTCAAAGGATCCCACTGAGGCTACATTTTTAGCAAAACCCAAATCTTTACCTGTTTTTATCCTCTATCCACATGGTTCTCAAATTTTAGTATCAATCAGAATCACCTGAAAGACTACTTGAACCGCAGGATGCTGCCCGACTCCCCTGAGTTCCTGAGTCAGGGTTCCTGAGTGGGACCTGAGAACATGCATTTTCAGGTATCAAAGAGACCACTGCCCTCCCCATCCTGCTTCCCTCCCCTGCTCAGGTTCCTGCTGAGCCCTCCCCCTCAACAAATCACCTTTGCAAGACTGCATCTCAGGCTCTGCTTCTAAGAAACCTGACCTAAGACACACAACTTAATGTATAAAACATATACATTATTAATTAGATTAAATGATTATTGTGGAGATAAAATCAGGAAATATGTGTGCTATGCTCAGAATAGTATCTAGCACATAAAATCTTTTAATAAGAATTAGTTACCATCATCAGCTCCCCTAATATTACTAAACATTACTTGAGCATAGGGTCTATCCCTTATCCAATTTTGTATCTCCTTTATTACCTACAACCAATACCTACAATTGAAATCAATCTAGTGGGCTTAATGTATTGTTCATTGCATTAGCTAAAATAATTACACCTTGGTCTCTACTGAAAGAGAGATATAATATCTGCTCTCTGAAAGAATTCTGGAGGAAAACAAAGTACAAGCACTCAGTTATAGTTGCAGGCAATGTTCAAGAAAGAATTCAAGAAATGAGAATAAAAAGCTGGGAGTGGATCATCAGTGGGATTCCTACAAGGTGACTACTGCAAAGGAAAGAGTGTCAAATGTTATCTGGAAAGAATGTTAAAGGAACTAAATGGCAGATCACATATACACATGAATAAGGCCCTATTATAAAACAGATTACCAGAAAAAACAATGAGAGTGAACAGATCTTTAATTTCCTGATCATAGATCTATCGCTTGACTTGGTCAACTATTTGCAATTAGAGCAGTCAGAATTTTTTGGTGTTTAGGTAAACAATGGACATCAACCAACTTCTCTATCTAGACTTTAAAGAAAATCCATTAAGATGCCTAGCCAGGGCTTCCCTGGTGTCGCAGTGGTTGGGAGTCCGCCTGCCGATGCAGGGGGCGCGGGTTCGTGCCCCGGTCCGGGAAGATCCCACATGCCGCGGAGCGGCTGGGCCCGTGAGCCATGGCCGCTGAGCCCGCGCTTCCGGAGCCTGTGCTCCGCAACGGGAGAGGCCACAACAGTGAGAGGCCCGCGTAACGGAAAAAAAAAAAAAAAAAGATGCCTTGCCGTTTTGCAGAGTTATCTTGATGAGGCCCACATTTCTCAAAACAGAATAATCATGCTATGTCCACGGCCATCATCCCAAGAGAATACAGAGTGGTATAACAAGTAGAAGACACAAAATTAAAAAGGCAGTTAGTCTTAGGGAATGAATTTTCTTTTTCTTTTTTTTGCGGGGGGGGGGCATGAATTTTCTTGATGGAAAATAACTTCAAACACTACTTCTATGTTAAAACATGTAGGTATATTCTTTTTTTTTTTTTTTGCAGTACGCGGGCCTCTCACTGTTGTGGCCTCTCCCGTTGCGGAGCACAGGCTCTGGACGCGCAGGCTCAGCGGCCATGGCTCACGGGCCCAGCCGCTCTGCGGCATGTGGGATCTTCCCGGACCGGGGCACGAACCCACGTCCCCTGCATTGGCAGGCGGACTCCCAACCACTGCGCCACCAGGGAAGCCCCTGTAGGTATATTCTTGATAGGTGTATAAATTATACCACTGTATGCTTGTGTCAATACTCACCAAACTCTATACTTAAGATCTATACATTACACTGTATGTCATTTTTACCTCAATTTTTTAAAAAAGGAGGCATATATTATGGAATAGAATATAATATTCAAATAGATTTTTAAGATCAAGCATTCTGGAAACTTCAACAAAACTGAGCTTTCTGGAAGCACAATTTGGCCTATGACCCATGACTTCACAAGAAAATGAGTTTACCTTCTTCTGCTATTCAGGTACTTCAGTAGAAAATTTGAGAAGCAGAACACCAAGAAACCAATTATTGGTTTTTCATTGGTTATTTTATATAATTTGAGCCTTTTCTGGAAATTTAAATGGGTGACCTGGTAGGATTACCACCTAAGACTGGTCTGTGCCTTAAAACACATTTCCTAAAGCAACCTCTTCAAAAGAAATGCCAGAAAAATCACCGCAACCACAGTAGCCCCAGTGGGGCAGCCCCACTGCTTCTGTTCATTAAAGGAATAACTACAGAAAGTTACCAGATACCTGTAACGGAAAAGGGCTCTGAAAGTTTGCTCAGCAAAATGATTTGGCTCAAGGCCAGCATCGAAAACAGCATCTAATCCAAAAATATACACACACACACACACACACAGAGCACTCTTAAAAATCATGAATCTAACGTGAGCTCTTTTGTATGTAATAATAAGTATATAAACCTGTTCAATAAACATCTGTTAATTCACAGAGTTGATCAGGCAGTGGATTCTATTAACCAATAATTTTCTAAAACGGAAAGCAAAGCCCTACATCTTGGAAGAACTTGCCAGGATAGCAACAAAGAGTGATATAATATCAGAGCACTGAACAACGGAGCTGAGTAGGCTGGGCCACCTGGGCCCATACTCGATTTGACAGTAGAGACAAGGGCTTGCTGTGGAAGGATATGGCTTCCACCCCTGATATCAACCTCACAAGATTATGGATAAACTCCAAAACCTCCCAATTGCTATGATGAGGGGTGGGGCAGAGGGGTGAGGGGAGGGTGATATTCATCCAGAAATTTTTAGGACTCTAAGGCATTACCACTCATTCAAATTCACAAGAATGTGGGTGAATAAACCTTTGCTGGCTTCATCCATGGTTCCACAAGTTTAAACTAGAGATTCTTCAGCATTCAAAAAGAGAGCCTCCTTCGATGACAGCACTCCATCCCAGCAGTGTTTCAGATGCCCTTCCATTGGGGCCTCCTTAACTCAACATCTTTCTAACCTAGAGATGCATATTGTATTTGTGGAATATGAGCACTGTGTTCTTAAACATGAGTGGGATGGTATTTTTGGTTCTGTTTCTGCTTTTTGACGAATATTTTTGTTGTTGTTGGACTTCCATGATCATAGTGGTGATGTGATCTTAGTCAATGTCTTCTTGGAAAAGTTAACAAGCACTCAAGTTTTTTCCAGGGTCTTTAATGAAGAACCCAACTTGTGTGAATTATGTGACATTTGCACATCACTTTTCCTTTCTAAACTGTCCTTTGAAATCTACAAATTCCTTTGTAGGCTGGGTATATCTAAAACCTTAAACCAAGAGGCAAGCACCTGAAAAGTTACCCCAATTGTGCTATTTTGTTTGGTCGAATCATCCTGTTCTCACCCCCTCCTACTCAAAACTGTTAGTCTACATGCAAATAGAGAGGGTAAGATAGGGTGGGAAATTGAGCAACTAAACCTCAAACAGGAGGCTTTGGTAGAGAAGAAACAAATATTCTGGAAAAGAAGTAGAATCAAAGTGTTTTTTTTTTTAAAGGATGAATTGCCATGTTAAGGTAAAGCCATTCTCAGTCATTTGCGTGGATTTATGTCCTGCCAAAAATATTTCTTAGGTAGTAGAGAGGTTAGACAATACGGAAAAGGCAAAAAATGATGTTATAATAATTGCTGTAGATGAAAAGACCTCAGGAGAGCCCCATCACCAGATTCAGTATTAACTTTTGGATTGTCTTCCCACACATTCACTTCCATTTCATCTTCTTATCACTCAAGGTTTTAGAGAAATATTACCACTAGCAAGTTTTAAATATTTACAAACCATAAGATATAACCACACCTCCAGAGCCACTCACAGTAACTGCCAATCTGGAGCATTAAACACAACGCAACACACAGAAAACAAACCTAAAATACTACCAATCTTCCCAAAATATCACATTCCACCACTGTTAGAAACCTAGAAAATAAGTGTTGTGGAATTGAAGATTTAATGAAACTAGAATCTAGTATAAATAATTAAAAGAATTAATAAGATACTTAGAAGTTAAGCTGAGTGAGTAACCATGTCTTTTTGCTTAAAATTAATATTGTGCTCAAAAAGTAAGTGAAATGATACCAGTCTACTTACAACACAACCTCTTTGTGTACCAGGTCATTTAAGCTAGGCCCACTTCATACACATAAAATGTGAGAGAAAAAGGTCAATTTATTTTCCACAAATAGCCAGAAAAGGATTTAAAAATTAAGAATGAATAACACTCCAAATCCGTAATCAGTAGACCCTCACCACTGTCTGTTTTGTTCACTGATACTCAGCTCTGTTCTTCAGAAAAGGAACATCCCTCGACATACTCAGCACTCCTGGGTTTAGATTCCAAATCCCATTTCATCCACTTTACTCTCTCCACATACCTTTTGGTATCCAACTAGCCTTTGGGCATATGAGAATCATCTGCGCAGAACTTGTGAAAAATACAAATCCTTAGATCCTACGCTGAAGATTCTGATTTGTTCAGGAGGAGAACAGGGAGGCAGTAGTTGGGGCAGTAGTAGTAGCACATCTCAAGGCCTGATTTATTTACCTCTTCATCTGCACTTTCACTTTATAGTGTCTGATGTGGTATCTTTCAGTTACTATCTTGGGTTCTCCTGTTTAAGCTCCAAAGTCTCTCCTCCCTCACGTGCCCTCACAGGTGCAACCCTCATCTACCCACCTGTCCTGTAGCCCATGCATTAAAAAGCACAGGCATGATGTTAGCTCTAAGTATGTGAGAGCAGGGGGAAAAGTGGTGAATTGGACTTAGACTCTAGAGTCAGAATGACCAGAATTCAAATCCTGAAGCATAAACAGCATATATGGATAAGATATTTAACCACCTGCAGTCTTCGGTTCTTCACAAGTAAAATGGGGAATAATAATCTCTCTCTCATAGTATTACTGTAAAGATTAAATAAGATGATTTTAAATACCTATGGCATTGTCTGGAACATTACACTCTAATAAACAGTAGCAGTTATTATTATGGAGAAGAATTTATAACAATGGTTAAAGTCCATCAGTTGAATGCAGTGAGAATTGTTACCTTTCATTTTAATGGGATGTCTAAATACCAAATAAGTCAGATTTTTCACTACTAACCATCTGCTCAAACTCAGATTGAGCAGATCCTTACCAACCTGAGGTCACACTGTACTCCAAAATAAAACCTTTGAAATGGAGTGTTCTCCTTATGAAGCCAAGTACAGCATTTAAAGGGTGGGTGAAATGAGGTCTTTGCTACCTCAGCAAAACTGACTAAAAATGACTTTGATCTATAAATTCCTAAATACTTGGAGCTGCAGTGTCCTTAGAGATTGCATATGTCCCTCCCTCCTGTCATGGTTGCTGAGACTAGCTGAAATGTCCCTGTTCTTTGGACCTGAACAAGGGAAACATGAAGAAACCAGATGAGAATTTGTCATCTTACTTCAAAAGAAAGAACCTTAAGTTGGGGGAGGGGAAGTCGGGGTAAGTCCTATTATCTTTCCATTCTTTGTAGGTGCTTTTACTGATTTGGACATTTTTTAAAAACACAATTTTACTTTTTACAATGATTTAGAGGACAGTCACTTGATATGTAATACTGGAATAATACCTGTCTGTACTAAGTCGCAATGCCCATCTTCTCTACTACTGTGGAAGCTGGCATTGGGGATACCTATTTTTACTTACTTTATATTCTCGGGGCTTAATACCATGCCTGCCAAGCAAATGTCAGGACCTCAATAAATGCTCCCTGAGTGTATATAATGGTTTCTGTGATCATCCATTCAAGAGTTTACTTCTGATATGGAAAGAGTTGTTTCAACTGCTTTTCTGACATCAGCAGAGGATCAGACCAAGTCCAAGAGTAATCCCTTAACACACTAATGTCTCTCACAGCTGAAACAAACCCAGCAATTGTCTATTGGGGGTATCTTCCATGTGCCTTGCACTCTGCTCAGAAAAGGGCAATGTTCTGCAACGAAAGTAAACATGGGCCTTTCAGCCTCCTACATAAAAAAAGATACTAGTCAGGAACTTGGGAAGAATACTAAATAATTTGAATTTTGAAATATTACAATTCATCAATGTTTCTGGGAGATTCTTCCCCTTGTGGTTCTAATGGGTCATAGAGTCACAAGGAGTTATCATGGGAAGGACCTTCCTGATCATTCCAAGCCAGGTCAAACACTTATTTAATGAAAGAGAAAACTGAGGCCTGTTGAAATAAAGGGTCTGGTACAGGTTACACACTTAGTGCCATAAAAGCCAGGGCTGGAATCTGGGTTTCTCCATTTTCAGGACTTACACCCTAACACACAAATATACTGATGAGGTCTGTAACACTGGAGGGAAAGGATCATACATATTACATTTTTTAAATTTTATTTATTTATTTTTGGCTGCGTTGGGTCTTTGTTGCTGCACACAGGCTTTCTCTAGTTGCGGCGAGCTGGAGCTACTCTTTGTTGTGGTGGGTATGCTTCTCGTTGCAATGGCTTCTCCTGCTGTGGAGCAGAGGCTCTAGGCGTGCAGGCTTCAATAGTTGTGGCACGAGGGCTCAGTTCCTCTGCAGCATGTGGGATCTTCCTGGACCAGGGATTGAACGTGTGTCCCCTGTGTTGGCAGGCGGATTCTTAACCACTGCACCACGAGGGAAGTCCCTACATTTTTATATTGTCTCTCCTTACAATCTAATACACTTACGCTAGATGTGAAGGCAAAAGCTGATTTTTCTAAAAGTGCTTTTCTAACAAAAATGTATTGTACTAAATAAAACCTAAATAGCATTATTATTCAAAAAAAATTTCTTTAAATGGAAAACAAAACAAAACATTAAACCTCCTGAAATGCCTTCTCGGAAACCATTTTATAAAACTGATGATCATAAGGAATTTTTACATTAAAAAAACAAGAGTTATCATTGGGCTACATTACTGATTCAAGATGCAGCATCAAATAAGTAACTGATATGTGGTTATTTCTGTATTTCTGCTCTTCTTTCCTGGTGTGTGTGTGTATTTAGAATAGAATATACAAAGGGCTTAAAAGAGCTATAAAACTATATTTATAGTATATAAAAACCGAGCTCTGCTGTAAATTACCTAAACGTTGATATAATAACTTTACTTAACATTTTTTTGCTTTCATAGTGTTTATAAGGGTTCCTGAGAGCATGACTTCAGATAGTGCTAAACTCTTAGAAAAGTTGTTCCAGCGAATTTGATTTGATGCTTTCATTTTCTCAAAAAGAGTTCCTACAGCAAAAGGAGGCATTCAAAATCACTCCACCGAGCTACAGTTGAAATACTTTAGTGTGCTGTCAATTCAGCCTTTAAAGTACCAGACCTGCATGCCACAACTAGAGAGAAGCCCGTGCACAGCCACAAAAGATACCATGTGCCGCAACTATGACCCAATGCAGCCAAAAATAAATAAAATAATAAATCGGTCTATAAAAATATATATATATTACCTGGCTTCATTCGTGCCTCTTCAATCCCTGCGGCCACCCTAGATGAGTTCCCAGTTACTTCCAACCTCTGATGCTATAATAGTTTCCTCACCTGATGCTCTTGCCACCCATCCCCTCCTCCAATGTTGCTGGTGCAGGGTGCATTCTATGGAGCCTGCTTCAATTATCCTCCACTGCCTGGTCTGGCAATTATTAGCTCCTAGGATCTGACCCATTATTACCTTGAAGCATATTTCCCTTTCCTAAAGGTCCTTGGGCTTCCCAATCTCTACCATGCCCTTGCTCTAGGTTTTCCCTTCATCAAGACTGTCCTTTCCCCTTATTTATTCAAACAACAAATATTTATTGACCACCTATTCTCTATCACCTACTAAAAATACAAAACCAAATAAAGTAATCTCCCCACACTCAGGGGCTTATGCCCAAATCCCAATCTCCAAGGCCCATTTCCAGTTCCCATGAAGATGTCCTTAATAATGGAGTCAGATGTTACTGCTCCCTCAACTAACCTCCTTTTAGCATATTATTTTTTTTTTTGGCCACACCATGCAGCTTGTGGGATCTTAGTTCCCCAACGAGGGATCAAACCTGGGCCCATGGCCTTGAAAGTGTGGAGTCCTAACCACTGAACTGCCAGGGAATTCACAGCATACTATTGTCTTTACCTCTCCAGTTAATAATTACTTTATCCAAGGGTCAACACACAGGTGTTGAGCATCCACTATACTCAATTCCCCTTGTGTTATCACATTAATATCTTATAAGGAGGTTATTTCTGTACTTCCTCTCCCTTCCTATTGTACACACTCCTTGTGAGCAAGGATATCACCTTACCCACCCTTATCTTCTTGGTACCATTCACAGAACATAGCAGTTGCTCAATAAATAAATGCTGAAAGAATTAACAGACCTATAAATGAATGTGGTGGGGGGAGTATTAACTCAACACTATTCCCCTTCTCCCTGTCTCGATTCTTCATAGATTATTTTAAAATTTAAATGTACCCTCCTCTCATTCAGTGTTGCAAAAATTTTAAAAAGGCAATTAAGAACAGCACACTTGGGGCTTACCTGGTGGCGCAGTGGTTAAGAATCCGCCTGCCAATGCAGGGGACCAGGTTCGAGCCCTGGTCCAAGAAGATGCCACATGCCACGGAGCAACTAAGCCCGTGTGCCACAACTACTGAGCCTGCGCTCTAGAGCCATGAGCCACAACTACTGAGCCCACGTGCTGCAACTACTGAAGCCTGCGCGCCTAGAGCCCATGCTCCACAACAAGAGAAGCCACGGCAATGAGAAGCCCGCGCACCGCAAGGAAGAGTAGCCCCCGCTCGCCACAACTAGAGAAAAGCCCATGTGCAGCAACAAAGACCCAACGCAGCCAAAAATAAATAAATACATTAAAAAAAAAAAAAAAAAAAGAACAGCACGCTTGTTTAAGACACTCTTCTCAGTCTGAAAGGTCTCCTTACTAGCTCACCTGACTGCTATCAGGGAATTTCAAAGAAAAGTCTTGAGTAGTATGAGAGAGTACTTTAGCTGCAAGGAATGCACATGGTTTGCCTCTAATTCTGCCAACTACAGAGAAAGCCATCCAGAGTACTAGGCATCCTCTTCCAAGCATAATAGTATATTCCCCAAAGCCTGCCACCAGGTACAAACTTCTGTACCACCTTTCATGCTGAGCAGGAATGTCTCCAAGAGTGCCAGAGGCACTCTAAAAACTGTGCAGAAAAAGACACTCAGCTCTTGGAAGAAGACAGGGCATTTCTGAGGTCAGCACCACGCCCTGCTCTCCATCTCTGTAAGAACCCCTCCTGGACTTGCGCAGTTCCTGACCCCTCTCTAATCACAAACCACCCAGATAAAACTGCAACCCCTTCTCCTTCCTGTGCTTTATTTTTCCTGTAACATATTACCATCTAACATACCATACAGCTTACTTGTTTTGTTTTATTGTTTGTTTTCCCACATGAGAAGGTACCTTCCATCCAGGAAGCATTTTTTAACCATCTTATTATTATTACCATAGTCCCAGAGACTAGAACAGAGCCTAGCCCATAGTAGCAGCTCAATAAATGTCTGCTGAATGAATGTTACAATTCTTTTATTGTTTATTTTTAACTGTATAATACTACCCATTATAGGATACCTCCTCCATCCCCAAGAAAGCCACTTGTCTTCTGGTTTTTGTTTTCATACAGAAATGACTGTAAATATAAGACCCTATGTTATGTGTATGAATAGACAGATGAACCCACACATAAACACAGATGTACTGAATACATCTAATAGAGGCAGAAGTGCCTTTTTTACAAAGGAGTATAATTATAGCTGCTAAGTTAATCTATTGATATAGGCAAAGCACTTGACTGCTTTACATAGGTTATATCTTCTAATTTTCAAAATAACTTTAAAAAGTAACCATTATTTTTCTTTTTTATAGATGAGAAAACCAAAATACCATGGGATTAAATGCCTAGCCCAAACTCAGACAAATAAGAGGTGGCAGAGATGACACTCAAACAGGGCTTGTCTGACACACAATGATACTTTTAAACCATGCTGCCTCCCAGGTAGATATTTAAAGACCAACTTAATTAGGTTTCTGAGTGTGGCTGGATGCAGAATATCATTTTAAATCATGAAAAAGAAGCCAGGCAAATGCAGGGGGGAAAAAAAGCAACCATTCCAAGAATCAGAAATTAGAGAGTACAGGCTTAAGAGTCCCTGGATAAGTCAGGACACTGGAAAAGGAACTGGCTTTGCACTTAGATGCTGGTCCCTCCTGTGTGATCCTAGCGTTACTCATCCTCTTGGAGGCTCAGCTTAAAAATTTGTGAGAGAGGGAAGGGGAGGGGAGGGGAGGAGAGAAGGGGGTAGTTGGATAAGTTATATCTACCAGCAAAAACCTGTTATGATATGAGATACTTGAAAGTGCATATTAGAGTGCCTGATATACAATAGGTGGTAAATATATGCTATATTTAATGTCAGATTTTACTGATCTCTTGAAGGGCAGGACAAATATAAAACAAAAAGAAAAAACAACTGGGATAGGTTTCATGAGCATCTGGGAAAGATCTGATCAGATCTTATAATGACATGTCAGACGGGCCCACAAAACTCTGAATTCAGCCTTACATTTCATTCACCCACTAAGTTAACTCCCAAATGCCTCTTTACTTGATAAGTAATGAAGTAGGTACTGTTGGGTCATGAAAGGCAAAATCATCACCAACAAATAAGACGAAGTTCAATAATTTCACTTACTGAATAGCTATTTAGTGAATGGTCACCAATACCATTAATTTACTAAGTTTTAGAACCGTCGTAAATTCTTTCAAACTTTTCTTAAGTTTCTGAGGAAAACTATAATTCATGCCACCATCCTGAGTTTAGCTAAGAAAATTTATATTTATATAAAAATAAAATTTATATTTTATTTATAGCATATTTATTTATCATATAACACTTTAAAATTTTTGAGAATGTTTGAGTTTTATTTTCATGTTTTCAGAGCAAATACTTTTGTAGCACTATCTCTCTATAATATAAAACAGATTGTTTAGGCAATTGTTACTTGAATAGCATTTACACATTTTAAAGCAAGGAAATAAGTAATGATTAATCTTTCAAACTATCTTGAACATTATGAAGTTTACCTAAAATACTCATTACTCACAAGTCAGAACAAATAAACTAGCAGAGCAGTTATGTGAATAGACCATAACAGACACTGGTTGGCTAAAGTTACTCAAGAAATCAATATAATCACTTTTCCTTCTGAATATACAGCAGGGGTTGGGGGGATTAAGGAACCATACATTTTTTTCAGGTACAATAACTATATCACATTTGTAGTGAAATAAAATAATTTTACAGGTATGTTTAATGAAACGCCCAGCAAGACAACCAGTTTTCCAAATATGATCAATTATCTAATCATACATTTTAAATTAATAAGACATATTTAACAAAAAAATTTCTTGCATTATTATTATTACTACAATTTTTATGAAGGTAAATTTTTTTTTTATTTAACTCAGAAGTCCAAACCCTTCTCATAATCATAACCTAAAAAGAAAGTAAAAAGGATACGAGTTTCTTG
This sequence comes from Kogia breviceps, assembly GCF_026419965.1. Taxonomy (NCBI): domain Eukaryota; kingdom Metazoa; phylum Chordata; class Mammalia; order Artiodactyla; family Physeteridae; genus Kogia; species Kogia breviceps. The sequence continues at coordinate 96,133,671 of NC_081314.1, forward strand.
CAAAAATTATCTGTCTCATGTGAGATAAAACGAGCTTATCACATTTCCTAAAATGATTTGTCACTAAAACCACTTGATAATGATTTATTTAATCATGTAGCCCTGTGTATCATGATATCTAAAAATAAAATCTGGGTTTTATTTAGCCAATAACCAATAAGCAAATAACCAGTGTTCTGACAAAGGGCTTTAAAAACCATGGTCCTTAAGTTACTCACGCTAACATTTCCTAAAATTATGGCAACAGGAAATACAAAATTTAAAAACCAGTAATTTATGGTCAGGAATGACTAGAGAACGAATGTTATCTCAGCAAAGTCTAAAGAGTTGAGGAATCAAAATATGGATGGTCCGTGGATCCCAGGTCTTAGAGTCGATATTCAGAGGGCAGAGATAAAGGTGCTAATTTAAATAAACTTCACATTATCGAATCAGTCTACTGTAAGCTAGGAAGCCGGCAGGAAAGCTCTGGACAGGTTAGGTACTATAGTATGGAAAAACTGGTTACTGGCTAGAGGTACCTAAGTAAAAGTAAAAGGTTAAGGATTACCTGGAGATTTCATGTATAATAATATTCCCATTAGAAACAATTAGCATGTTCGAGCTACTGCAAAAAAGCACTCTCCTTTTTACACACCTGCAACACTTTACTGCCCTTTCTCCCAAACTCTGAAAAGGATTAGTAGAAGAGCACATTTCAAAATCTTTGTTTGGATTCTAGTAATTTACGATCATGTCACCAAACTGAATGAAAGACCCAGCACAACTGTGGTTTTAGCTACTTAATGCATCATCACTACCTACTGGGCAAGACTCAAACTCAACCAGGGAAGCACCACAGACAACAAACAGGGTAATGGACTTCCTGCTGAATATCCCACCCACTGCCACTCCTGAAATAAGATTGAGAAAGGTAATTATTGCTCCTGTTAAGAAAATAATTCCATGGACCAGCACAAAGATAGTGAACGTATTATTGTCTTTTCCAAATGTGTAGGGGATTAAACCTCTACACGCCTGAGTCGCCCAAACGACCACCCTCACATCAGACAAGCTGCATTCTGAAACCTTCTGCTTCCAACTAAACATAAGGTACTGATCTGCTATCACCATCCTCCCACAAAAATTAAAAGCTTTTATTTCCATTTAACTGCCACTTAAGATTTATAAAAAGTTTGTTTTTTCCTTTCTTTCCCTTAACTCAAGTCCTCACAGAGCATACTTTCCTCATCACAGGTTGCCAATTTTTGGAACATTAAAAATCCCATCAAGTTGCACTTATATGATGTGACAATTAACTTTTAATGATGGATAAAAGAGATGGATGCTTAAAGTCATTCTGCATTCTATTACTGTACCCATCTGATAAAGGAAAGCTCCTTCATAAAGGTCAAAAATTTTCTTCTTTAATCAGAACTCTAAAAGACAGACTAACTTTGAAAATATATTAAATTGGTTGAGCCAAGAGATGTGTAATAGAATATAGAGCCTTTTGTCAGTACACTGCAGAGGTAAAGAAATGTCTACACTCCATTCCAACAGAAACACTTTCTATTATGTTTATAACTAAGAAAAAAATGATTTCATAAATAACTAGCATTTTATATTCAAGAACTAATAATCTTCTAGATGTGATGTTTTAATATCTGATGTCTAAAGACATAATCTCCTTGGATACAACTATCTTCAGGGTCTCCATGTACAGCTGTGCAAGCTGTGCTGTGCACAACCCTAGGGGGCGCCATTCACAGCAGAGGGTGTAGATCTATATGTTTATTATGACAATTTCCTGCCAAAAGGCAGTAAAGTGTCTTGTTCTAACAAAATCAATCTATTATGACAATTTTCCAACATTTGAAACTAGAATATCTCAAGAAAAGGGTGTTTTTTTTCTGATTCACACAAAGAAGCAGAAGATGCCAGAAACTGCTGGGACTACATAGCTCTTATTCTAACTGGAAATTCCGGGCTGGAGGATGGCAGGTGAACTCCGAGAAGCAATGCTTTGATAAGGCATTACAGGCTTCCTCCCTGGACTGCAGAAAAGAGGTTTAATTTCTCCCAAATGAAACATAGAAATACAAACCTTGAAAATATTATGGAGCGTCTTAACTCACCAATGTTTGTGCACATGCATTTGAGGGGATTCAGTCAGAGATACAAGGTATGTGGTCACTGTTTCACTACAGTAGTTTCTTAATAAGGCCACCATGAGGCGTCCCAGTACACAAATCTTTCACAACTAAATCTGTTAGGGTTTAAAAACTTTCTCCTGATCAACGCTTTATACTTTCTTGGAGAGAACAAAATCTAACAGCCCTAGAATAACTTCAATGGCTCTTTCACTTAGATTAGGATGAGCTGCTATAAGGCTGAGATGTTTTTTCCTAAGACCAGACTGTAATAAACTTACGGCATTTGATAAACTGGCATGCCATTTAACAATGTGTTATTGTTTTGCAAATTCTTCCTGTTTTCACAGGACACAGGGAACAACAACACCAAAGCCATGTATCTGTTAGATACCAAAATTATGTTATACTACTAAGTAACTTAGAAGTCAAGTAGCACGATAATAAAATACTTTCAAAGTTAATATGTATGCTGTATTACATACAGCTCTACTCTAACAAAACATTATTTTCGTTCTTTAATGTTTTTAACCATTTATGAACAACACACCGAAAAGTCACACATTCCTGCTGTGAAAATGGCGCCATCAATGGACTAAAAATATTTTCTACATCATTTTGGAGCTAAGCAGATTTCTCTAGCAAAACACCAAATCAGAAGTCTTAAGTCTTGGTTCCAGCTCTGCCACTCACATGGCCTGGGTCCCAGTTCCTTAATCTGGGCCTTGCTTTCTTCAAATTTAAAATGATGGATTACAGGCCTCCAAGATCCACTGCCATGTCCCTTCTAGAGCTCAAATTCTACTATTCTCTTTGAATGTAAACGATCTGAATTCTGGGACTTCCCTGGCAGTCCAGTGGTATAAGAATCCAGGCTCCCACTGCAGGGGGCACGGTTCAATCCCTGGTCGAGGAACTAAGATCCCATGTGCTGTGCAGAGAGGCCAAGAAAAAAAAAAAAGATTATAACATTAAAAAAATAAAAAAATTATGTGAATTCCAAAACTGTTTTCTTTTTTATATTTGCAGCACAATCTTATTAAAAGAAAAAAACAAAACAAAACATAGATATTTCACCTCTTAGAATACTATATAATACTACCTTTTTTAACTTTAGAAGTTTACCATATGCTTGGGATGCTTTAAGAAATAATTAACAAGCAAATGTGAATACGGCAATGTGTTCGACAAAGAAGAGGTACTTTTATCCTGGGCCGGAACCTCACCATTACAATTCAACAGGAGTCAAGACGGGTACAGGGCACTACGCAGTGGTACAAAGGCCGCGCTGGCAGCACAAGAGGCAGTGTAAGGGAGAGAGTGAGTAGGAAGGAGCGTGGCCTCCTTAGAATGAGCTGGAATGGAATGCCAGCTCCACCACTTACCGGAAGAATGACCTTGGGCAAGTTGCCGAGCCTCTGAGACTCAATTCTCTCATCTAAAATGGAGATGATAATTCCTCCCTCACAGGCTGTTTCAAGATGGAAAGAGAGGGACCACTGGATTCAACTGCTTAAAAACTGAGGGTGGGAGGAACTCTACCTAATTATCCTTATGATTTTTATTTTCATACCTCATTTTAAATGAAAAGCCATAGTAACCTTCACAGTTTCTAACCCCTTCCATCTTTATACACTTTCTTCAATAAACACATGCTCTGGCTTTTCTTCAAATTGTGATTCTTCAACAAACTTCTTTATCCATTAATACTACACCATGTGTCCCAGAGTTGGTATAAATATTCAAAATCAAATTATGAAAATTAAATTGAAACAAAAGGAATCTGTAGAAATAAATATTTTAAATAAATTTCCTTTGTGTCAGACCTTAAATCTATTAAATAAAAAAAGGTTTGGGAGATCTAATGCAATCAATCTTTTATCATTCTCCCACAGTACAATAATTAAGTAGGCCTCTTTACTCTTAGGGAACTTTGAGGTAAGAGCCTAACAAATAAAACTTTTCTACTATGTAAAATATGAGTTGAATAATTGATCCTGTCGTTATTTTTGGATAGAAATATCTTCTCTTGTAAAGTTGGCAGCAGTGCCATATTGAATTCTCTAACTGGCCTGTGAAACGTTCCTTTTCTACAGAGTGCCAAGTTAAAATGCCTTTTAAATTTAAAAAGAAAAAAACTTTAGCACTTCCCATCACTTCTTTGAAAACACCAGTTGATATCACATTATAAGATATGTCCTAGAAATGGGTGTAGCTTAGATATTCAGACATCAGTTCATATTTTCCAATTAATTTTCATTATAGTTTCAGAAATATGTCTCACAGGAAAAAAAATGGCCCCAACACATAATCCAAATCTCACTAAAGAATCCTAATATACACTTCAAAGCACATTCTTTGTCCGTGTGTGGTCGCTATGCATTTAATTTTCCACCACAAGCTGTAAAAAAGTTAAGTCAAATGGACAATCGTTCCAGATGATCTGAGAACACTTATTTAAATACACAAATAGATTTAAATACACCAGAAATTTAAGGCCCATTCCACTGATATTTTATAGCCCACAGGACATTGACAATTAAACAACCATATTGTCTATGCCACTGCCGTTCCAGGTATTTACAAGAAGTTATCAGGTTGAAAGTAAGAAAAGAAAAAAAAAAATCATAGTTTAAATAAGATAAATTCTGCTCTTCACCGTGGGCAGTTCTCTAGAGGAATGGCCAGAATACAGGGCTTTTTGCCTCAGGGGAGCTACTGCAAACTCAGTAACTCCGGTCCAGCCACTTGACAACGTTGAACCTGTTTCCTCATCTGCAAAAATGGGACTAATGATACCCTCCTATCTACTTCACAGCATAAAGAGCAAATAAGATGTCAGTGAAATCACAGTGTAAACTCTAGATTGCAATAACAAACGTAACATATATTACTCTTGTGCCTTTCAGGGTGACAAACTTACAATAAAGAAAGACTTGATGACTAATGACCAAAAGGATGAGAGCAAAGAAGTTTTAACAGTTTAAGTCTTTATTTGGAGACTATGCTAAAGATGCAGGAGGGCTCTCAGAGGAAATTTTTATTCAGCTCTAGGAAGCTTGGGCAGACTAAACTGTTTTTGTAAGGGCAAAGGGGAACTCGCTGTGCTTACTTCAAGACATCAAAAATGCAAATTAGAGCATAGTAATTTATTAATTGTGCAGATGTGAAACTGCTTTAAATAAACATGCCCTAAATGAGACTGAACTGCAGAGGGGGTAAGGGGGTACCTGTCTTGACTGGTGTGTCAGGGCCAAAGAAGGATGCCTTCATCTGGCCAACTTCTAAAGGAGAGAGCTAATGCCATAGTTGCTTCTCAGGGGAAATGTTTGTTCTCCCCAACTCTTGACAACACTCAATAAAATGCATAACAGGTTTACTTTATGATCACAAAACTAGAATTTTTACCACCTTTTAAAGAGGAAGTCTGAATAAGAAAATTCCAAAAATAGGAGGAAAAACACAAACTACCTTGTTTTATTTATTTGTAAATAAATTCAGTCCTAATTGAAATAATATACATGAGGGTGATCCATGACATATGCCAGCATTAGTGATGAGGGAAGAAGGTATAGGATGACAGCTTATAAAAAATAATTCTATCACAAACCCCATTTTCTTCATTGATAATGTGTCGACAGAAGTATGTTAATAATGACATTTAAATAAACAGCTAAATATGGTTTGGCAGTTGTGGTCACCAGAGCACCTCTGTGCAGGCAATACTGCCAACGCTTAAAACCATGTCTGCCTATGAGGTAATCCCAGAATCGTTGGCTTTGCTTCAATCAGGGCAGGATTCATTTACAGGCCCCTGATCTTTACACTAATCCATTCCTGTACCTTGCAGAATCTTCTATATCTAGTACATAGTATAAAACAGAGCAATTCAACATAAATGAATCAGACACCTACTATACTGTTCTACGAACTGTGGGTACAAAGATAAGTAAAATCCAGATCTTACTGCTTAAGAGGGTCACATTTTTTAAGATCTGAGGCTACCAAAGCCATTCCTCTGAGATGTTCTTACTAACACTGTGACCCCCTCCCCCCATTGGCTGTATTTTTCTGCCTACTGATAGCCAGTCTATCTCCATATACTGTCCTGCTCTAGGGGACCTCCTGGAATTTACCTTTTCATGCCCACCTACGGCCTCTGGCAGATACCTCATGCTGAGCTACACACTGTCCACCCCCTTAACTCAGTCAACTAATATTTTTTTCGTCCCTACACTTTTATAGGTATGGGAGATACAGCAACAAACAAAAATTATCTCTATTCTTATCAGATCCCTCATGCTGAGCTAGACTCTGTCCTCATCCCTACAAACTAGCCTAATTCTGCCTATTCATTCAACAGTATCCACTGCACTCCTACCATGATATAGGTGCTGAGGATACGGCAGTAAGCAAAACAAAGTCCTTGAGCTCATGGAATTTATGGAAATTTGGTGTGACACTGCCCAATTTTGACCTATGGTCTCCAAAATGGGGGTTCTTGAGCCCCAAAACATGAACAAGACTTAGCCCACTGGAGTAAGTAAGAAGGAAATAATATAATTTTTCTTTACATTCAATTTATTTTTTATTTTTAAGCATTTATATTTTATTACATTAAATAATATATTAATAGCCCAGTACACGTAAGTTATAAATAAATGTACAGATATTAAAGATGTATGCTCCAATTCTTTTACTGAAGGGAATAGCACTTAAAAAGTCCAGAGACCATGGGCTTGGATGATGACACAACTGCAGGGAACTGTTTTGCCAAGATGGGGTTAGCCTGGGCTTTCCAATAGCCTGGTTCATTTTTGTCTGATAGACTCAAGTAAGCATTTTGGCAAGGATGCCTAAACATTAAGCTAAACAACCAAAGTTCACGTTCATCCCAATTTCCCTCCCTAATTATCTCCTAACAACAATATACTCATCATCCCTGTGTCCCATGGATATTACAGCATCTTTATTTTCTATTCCACATTTGGTATGTGTGTGTCATTATGATACTAGAAACAACCTGAAGCCAAAGCTATTACCATTTTATTCTGCAAGCCCCAGAATTCCTAATCCAGCTTTATACATAATAGGTAGTCAATAAACACATGCTATGTAAAATAAAGACAACTGAATATATGGAACCCAGAATTACCAAACAGATATGATAAGAGGCCAGTCATTTGCTTTACCAAAGATTGCTCTCCTTTATAATGATCAGTACTGTATCCCTTTAAGCAGCTCCCCTCTGTGTAACTTTACAGATCACTGATTACTATTAGGACCTGGCAATGGTAAAGCTTCAATTAACCACTGCTAATTGAAGATAAATTAGAAATACATATGAAATGTTCTGAAATTATAGTTTGTCAATAAGAATACATAGTCAATTTTGAAAAACTAAATAAGTCAAAACTTTTCAGGAAAACATCTTTAACGATGAAAAGCACCAATCACCCTAATACTTAAGACCTATATATTAGACTTCATGATCATCTAGCTGTATTTGAAATACATGTCAGGAATGATATATACTGTTACCTTAAAAAATATTACAGAAACAAAATCCACCAATTCATGATCACAGTTCCTTATGTAGTAAACTCACCACTATGTGTGTGAGACCAGATCCTCAGATGTATAACTCTACACCCATTCCTCAAGACCCATTCCCAAGACCTTGCAAGCTACAGAAAGCTTTTGCATGGATTTAAATTTATGCAGTGGCTGTGTGTAGAAAATCATTAAAACTTTTTAAAACCCTGGACCTTACAACAAATCTGAACATGTTGTCTGGGACAACTAAGAATGTACAGCACCAAATGAGACAAGAATGCATATCCATACACAAAATTTATTTAAAAATTCATTATTACCATGAAGACTGGTAAATAAGATCCGAATAACTGTACTTCCATGATGCCAAACAGCCCCGTCCGTGACAGAGAACGGAAGAAAGACTAACAAACCACTCTTCTGTGTGTCTCCGTTCCTCTTTGCTTCTTTAATGTAAACATTAGGGTCATTATCAATGTCGTGAGCTTATGAAGAAATATTTTCCCAGATCAGTTTCTTCCTTATGATTTCACTTAACGAATGTATTTGCTTGGCATTAAAGCACCCAGGGTTGGCATCTGGAACACTGAGCATTTTAGAAACAAAGTTTTCATCTAAACTGTGTTGATGTCCATAAATGACCAGTCAAAAGGGAGCCATAAATAATACTGGGTGAAAATGCATACATTCTGAGGTGTAATAAACAGAAAAGTCATGATTTTAAAAAGCGATACTGAAGGTCTGATCAAGTCAAAGGGAAATCCAAAGACCAGAACCCAGATTGCTAAACATAAAAGAGAAAGAGGACCAAACTCATTTGTGCACTCTAGGTCATGGCTTACTAAGCCATGAGAGAAACCAAAGCTGTAAATACAGGTTGAAAACATCCTGGAACACCTGAAAATTGCTTGATGGAAGCATTGGGCACAATTTTTAATCTATAATCTCTCATGGATAGAAAAGTATATTTTTACCTCTTTAGAATCTCACGTGTGTTTAATAACTAGGCTTGAGATCTTATTAATATATATATTTCTAGCTAGTATAATTTATCTAAGTAAGAATAAGTGTTAGCTATAGTAGTTTATAATATTTTTATTGGAATGTGTTTGAACACAGTTCAAACTTATTCTGTTCACTATACTTTTAACATGATTTGGTATACAGTACGTGGAATCCTCAAACCCTTCCCTTTACTTCAAAAGTGTTGTCATTACAGATTGTGACATTAATAGTAATAAATAAAAAAGTAAAAATAAATAAAAAGAAAGTCCAAAACTCTTGAATGAAACATAACAATATAAATTGAAAACTTCATAAAAAAAAAACCAAAAATTCACTGGCTTTTGAAATAGACTACAAGCAAAAAGAATGTACTAATAAGTATATAAAAGCCAAATCAGGGTTAAAAGTCTAATTTTTTTTTTTTTTTTTTTTTTTTTTTGTGGTATGCGGGCCTCTCACTGTTGTGGCCTCTCCCTTTGCGGAGCACAGGCGGACGCGCAGGCTCAGAGGCCATGGCTCATGGGCCCAGCTGCCCTGAGGCATGTGGGATCTTCCCGGACCGGGGCACGAACCCGCGTCCCCTGCATCGACAGGCGGATTCTCAACCACTGCGCCACCAGGGAAGCCCTAAAAGTCTAATTTTTAAAATCCACTCCAGTGCTTGGGCCAGATTAGTTTACAACCCTAATGACAATTAGGACAAATACAGTGCCACAGGAAGAAACCCCTGCTGTATTTCAATGTCAGCTCCTACGTTGGAATTAGCCAGTTTTTTAGTGGTTTTTACTCAGTACTATTTTAGGCCATATCTGTTAGAACAATTAGCACAGAATAACTTATATTATGTATATTTACATCTACTGGACTTTTCCAGCCAGTAGAAGACACTTACTTTGAGGATAAGGGTTGTTCTATACTCATCTCTTATATCCTCAAAGTATAAATCAGCATCAATACACTGTAAGCACCTAATCCATGACCAGTGAATTAAATCAGTAGTAGTTTTTGCTACCTGAATCTTACCTACACTTGATCAAATTATTTAACATGCAAAATGGTCTTTGAACATGACCCAAGAAAGCAAGTCAAAAGAAAAGTGTCAGCTGCCATAAAATGTACTCAATTTACCAGCCTACCTGAATGAGAACAGTATGGAAGTGGTTTATTGTGGGGGGATGAAAGACAAGAAATGGAAGCCTGACACACCCCGGGCAAAGCATCATGCATCTAGAACCATGCAAGAGCACTCTTTGTAAGATTATCATCCACAAAAGTTACTTTGCCAAAATAGAAAAATACCCTATTCCTATGTTTCATGGATCAGGGAAAAAGAAAAGCCATTTAAAAAGAACAAACTTTTAATCTTCTATATCTGAGTTAGGCTCTGACTTTGCTGAATTTGCAAAGAAAAAAGAACTTAATTTCAGATGAATAGGGCTCTTAGTACAAAAAAAGCAATATGTTACTTTGTATTTTTAAATGATTTGCTACTTGTATAGAAATGTGTAATTTATGAAATCTTTTCTACTTATCATAGCAGAAATAAGTTTCTTAGGTAAAATAAATCAAAAGTACCCATAGACCACTTTGAAAACTGATAACTTTTGATTAACCCTCTAATCCATGTTTGCTCATTAAGACACTCTGAAATGAAGTCTATGAATCTGCTTATTAATTTTTTCCACAAATACTGAATTTCTTTTCAAAGCAAATGCCAGAAAACTATTTTACAACACTATCCATGTTAAATTGTTAAATTCCTTTTGTAAAATATATTCAGATTAAGTACTTAAAAGTACCAGAGTAAAAACATATAGAATATTCAGTGAGAAAAACTCCTCATGATGCATGATGATTGCTACTGACATACCAGAGGAATTAATAAGTAGTGAAACCAGTAACTGTTATTAGACATTTCTGTACTAGATATACCAAACAGAAAGAAAGTTCACTAAATATCAATTTATAAACTAAGTTTGAAGCCAGTTTTGTTTTTGACTGTGACCTCACAGATGAAAACTGACAGCTGGTCCCAGCTCAGAAAGTTTCTCATCTACCTCTCTTAAGACTGAGAGAGAACAGTGTTCCAAGCCTTATCACTTCAAAATGAAGACGATTTCTCTTTTGGGAGAAAGAAAAATTGGAGGGAACTCTTGGCTAAAAGTTGCCTCAAAACTTTCATTTCTAACCTTTTGGAATGTGGTCCTCAAGGCAGGTAAATACAAAACAAGCCCAGGAGACAGTGGCACTGCAGACAGGCATTCTAAGCCTGGCACAGTCACTTGCTAGCTGTGTGACCTCAGAGAAACTACTTAACCTAAGACTTAGTTTCCTCCTCATTAAAACAGGGTCACCTCTCATCAGAAAGTTGTGAAATAAACAAAGTAGTAAAAATAAAACTTGTACTGATACTTCACAAGGCAGCCCTCAGTCCAAATATCTTTCTCCCGAGGGGTACAGCTCAGTGGCAGAGCATCTGACTGCAAATTATCTTTCTCCCTTCCTCCCAAAGAGAAGTACTATTTGGGCAACTCTTCTAAAAACTGCTTTCAATTTTCCCTTAAATATAATTGAAACCATGTAATCACACTATCACTTTAAAAAACAAAAATGATTGGATAAGGAATTTACTTCATAAAAACAACAGGTGCCTTTACTTCACATAGCCCTGCTAAAGGCTCCACATGATCCCTTCCTAACTGACACATATGTAGGGACTGTGTAAGTCTCCAATTCATATATCAACAACTTCATTATAATGCATAGGGATGAATACTAAAAGGACCCAAAAACTACAAACAAATCTTTAAAATCAAATAATGGTAAATTTTTAAAAAGTTCAACCCCACATCCCATTCTCAGACATTTCTAGGCAGTATCCCAGATGCACATTAGTGAATATAATAATCAGCTGAGAGAAACAGGACAGAGAGTTAAAGGGGGAGGGGAGGGAGGAGAGGGAAGGAAGAACAGGAGAGAATGAAAAAAATGGTAACTTTAGTAACTCAAAATATAATCAAAGTTTGACAGCTGGGTGTAGAGAATTATTTTCTCATTTTGTTACATGCTCCACCACATTCCCTTTGCAGTCAATGAGAACTCTACCCTTGGGTGAGTTTTGAGAGGTGCCCCAAAAGCTGGAAAACAAGTCAGCATTTTTTATTATTAAAAGAATCAGCACTGCTAATAAGACTCCCTCTGAATTACTCAATCTGTAGCTTTCCTACACCAAAGGATGTAGTCAAATCAACAAATAATAAAAGACAAAAAACTTTCTTTAGCCATTAACAGTTTTAATCTACCAAATGAAGACTGATTTAAGTCTTACCATAACAATAGTTCAGGTACAGCTATTACTTTATTCCTAGGGTGTCATATAGACTCTTCCTCACATCATACTTTTCAATTTTTATAGTGGTTTTTATATGAAATTAGAAGTACAGATGAAAGATCTTAACTCAGCATTTCACAGCTAATTATTGAAAATAAAGATACCTAGAACCTCTACAAGACAATACAACCCAGAAACATTCTCACCTGAGAGGAGACCAAATTTGCAGAAAACATTTTCTATTTTTACTTTTCTGATAGAAGGAAAGAAACATGCAAGTAGCAAAGTAATAAAGGAAATATAACCCCTTCATGAAACTTCTCTGAAGAGTAAAACATAATGAAAGGAACCTAAATTTTGTTCACCATTATGAGAAATGTTCAACATGGTAGAAATTTCAAACATTACAGCTATCAGTGTGTTTGTGTTTATTTAACAAACCTAAAAATTACAACAACCAAAAAAGAATCACAATGTCAAAATGGATAGACGAGGTTCAACTAGTGTGTGTATCTGTGTTTACACTTTCCTTATCAAAATTAGCAAAAGGATTTTCATTGAGTTAAATGGGTAGGAATATCAGATAATTTCACTCTGTGGACTAAGGAAGTTAATACAATAGGATCACAATTGCTTATAGGAAACCCTTAGGTCCAATGCTTCAGATTTTTGGGGGCTTTAAAAAGGTCAGATGGAGCATATAGTATATTTTATGTAACATTCCTAGTCCAATCTAGGATAGGGCCTCATAATCAACCATACTACTTACTACTTCTACAGCAAAATATGTGAATATTCTAAGTGGGCTTTAAAAACTATTTTAAACAGGTCCATGACACTCTGGGTCAGGTTTTGCCACCAAGTGAGTTTTGATGTCAAACTTTTGGAGGAACAAAAACTTTTTAGTTTTTCAGAGCTTTTTTTAGATAGAGGATTGTGAATGTATATCCAATACCACTACAGATCAAGATACAAAGACAGTTTATTTATTTATTAGAGATGAAAAAGTACGGCAAATTTAAATTTAGCCAAGTAGGAAGATGTTCTTGGCAAATCTATCCTTACAAGTTAGGTAATACAGGGAATTCCCTGGTGGTCCAGCAGTTAGGACTCCACGCTCTCATTGCCAAGGGCCTGGGTTCAACCCCTGGCTGAGGAACTAAGATCCTGCAAACCGCACAGTACGGCCAAAAAAATTAATTAACTACTTAATTTTTTTTTAAGTTATAAAAAACAAAGTTATTTAATTTTAATTTATTCAAATAAAGTAAATGAACATTGAGACTACTTTAAAATGTCTGTTAGAAGCAGTGAGTATTCAAGTTTGAGAACCCTGGTACTTGCAGTCTTTTGCACTTCCTTTGCGCTTAACCACAGGTTGCATTTCCCCTGGCTTTTGATTTTCACATTGTTCAAGGTTTCAGGGATTTGGAGTATTTCTGATTCATCTTCTCCTTAGTATGTCCCTCAATTTTATTTCAGTGCCAGTTTGCATGATGTAATTTGTTACACACTTCGGATATAATGCTTCTCAATCTTCATGCCTTGACACAAAGGTAAGTTTTAATTGGTTGTGAGGAGTGCCCCCAAGTAATTAGTTATGAAAAGTTAAGGTACCACAGTTTATAAAGGATTTTACATGTGTATATATGGGTGTATTTAAGGTTTTCATCATAATAACATCACTCTTGCTTGTATTCTGATATACTTTCTTGATAGGGAAAGAAATGGCTTTATCACACTGTGAACTACCTATAAAACTGACTGCATGGGACTTCCCTGGTGGTCCAGTGGTAAAGAATCCGCCTTCCAAGGCAGGGGATGCGGGTTCAATTCCTGGTCAGGGAACTAAGATCCCACATGCCGCGGAGCAATTCAGCCCAAGTGCCGCAACTACTGAACTTCTGTGCCTCAACTAGAGAGTCTGCATGCCACAAATTACAGAGCCCACACACCCTGGAGCCTGCGAGCCACAGCTAGAGAAGAGAAAACAAAACCTGCAAGCCACAACTAGAGAGAAGCCCGCACACCTAAACGAAAGATCCCTCATGCCTCAGCAAAGATCCCAACTGCCACAACTAAGACCCGAGGCAGCCAAAAATAAACTTAAATAAATAAATAAATAATAAATCTTAAAAAAAATGCATAATTTATCTACTTCTATAACCAGGGAAATCATAGTGTCCCATGCATAAACATTACTCGCATGTGTCTTGGAAGAAAAGAGAATTGACGCTCTAAGACATTCCAAGATGTATCAAAGTCACCAGAGGGAATGTCCAGTGCTGTCAACTAACCACTCTGAATTGTGTACTGTCGTGTGCTATGCCTTTTTAAAGAGGTGGGAGAATCATTGCCCTAACTTGAAGGAGCACTGTATTTAAATGTGGCATGCCTCAGTTGTTTTTTTCTTTTTTTCCTCCTGGTTATTCTTATTATTTCCTTCGGTAACAACTTGTTTGTCCAGCACCTCACATCCAGTTAAAAATGCACCAGTGTTTCTTGATATCAGAGTTGAAAATTACTTTGGAGGAAACAAAAATTAAAAGGCACAGCCTTGTGAAATTTCAAACTTAGTGGGAGTTGGGGTGAGATGAGATGTATTGAATAACTATAAATCATATACTATTGAGCACTGACTGTGGATAAGGGTCATTACAGACATTATTGTCTTCTGTAATTCTCATTCTGCTGCATGATAAATATTAAGATGCCCTTTTGCACATATGATAATGGAAGTTCATTCTGAAGTGACATGCCCAAAGTCCCTCAGCTTATAAGCTAGAGAGGCAGCAAGAGTGAAACCCAGGGCTCTTTGGCTGCAAAGCCTCTGCTCTCTGTACTATACCTGCTACTATGGGACATCTACATCTACCTCTGAGTATTGTAAACATGCTGACTGAAATACAGCCATAGAATCTTGAGGCTCTGGAAGAGACCTCAGCAGTAAATGAACTCTAAGCCCACATTCAAGTATGTGACTCTATTTAATCTTTAGCCATCAGTCCCTAATACCAGAGCTCCTCAAAATATGTCAGAGGACTTCACACCTGCTTCAGAATCACTGCAGTACCATTAAAATGCAGATTCCTGGGCCCTATCCCAGATACACTCCTGGGCCCTATCCCAGAATCAGAATATGAGGATGGGGCCTGGGAAATTCCATATTTTGCAAGCAAAACTGGTGTTTTTTAAATTGTAAGTCATAAAACAAATTTAGTGAATGACACCCTGTTATTTTTTGTTAATAAAATTGTTTGGAACAGATTAGATTTATAAAGATTAGATAGGAATAGAAAACATTAGAGCACTGCTCTTAGTACTGTTTCAGGAAACTTTCGTTCCAGGTTTTTTTATGTGGATTGGAATATAAAAGGTATTTCTTACCACAGACCTCAAAAACATTTGAGAAATACAGCTGCTTTAAACAACTTTTCCCCATTCTTATTTGTCCTTTGAAATAAGTTATCAACCTTTTTTAAAATTATTCCCTTTACAAAATATCCAAACTTCTATGTCCTTTTCAGGATCTCAGTTATTCCAATCCAGGAGTTTCTGTTTTATTCCCTGATCTTTTCACCCAAGGGCTATATTTAACTATTGGTTTAATTATTTAATCAATATTTTACAATATTTTTCATTTTTCTAAGATTTCATAAAATCCAATTCATTCTTAATAATTTTTACTTTGCATTTTACAAAACCGCCTCACTCTCTGAAGTTATTTTACTATCTAGATCCTGGAACTGACTCACATATTTTAACTTATTAAGTTTATATTTTGGAAGGTGTGTCAGTGCTTCATGGTCTATATTTAATCCTATAAGTCTTTCATTCCCTTAGTCTTTCATTTTCTATTTATATATACTATTAGATAGAATTCTTTACTGGCTTGTCTTCTTTTGAATTTCCGTTGTGTAACTGGTACTTATTTCCATTTTCACTTTATCTTTTTCTTTGAAAGAAAAAAAAAAAGGAAAGAAAACAATCCCCATTAAGACATGAGGATTTTCTGGGCATATCTTTACAGTTATAAAATGATGTCCTGGCATTTTAAGAAACTATAATTGCCTTCTAAGGGATAATATGAACACATATGAATGTTGAGTGAAGCTGAACTCAAAAAGTGCTTTCCTCAGGTATGACTTAAAATACAGAAATCTCTACAATTCGACACAGTATGTGATGACTGCCCCTGAGGTAGTACAAACCCACTGATGGAATTACAGTCACAGAATCTTCAAGCTGGAAGAATGTCCATTCAGTCATTAGCCTTAGTCCTTACCACCTTTGGAGCAGTGTTTCTCAAAGAGTAGCTGAGGACCTCCTGCATCCAATTTACTTGGGGCACATGATAAAAATGAAGCAGTGGGACTTCCCTGGTGGTGCAGTGATTAAGAATCCGCCTGCCAATGCAGGGGACATGGGTTCGAGCCCTGGTCCGGGAAGATCCTACATGCTGCAGAGCAACTAAGCCTGCACGCCACAACTACTTGAGCCTGTGCTCTAGCACTCGAAAGCCACAACTACTGAGCCTGTGCTCTAGAGCTCGAGAGCCACAACTACTGAAGCCCACGCACCTAGAGCCCCTGCTCCGCATCAAGAGAAGACACCGCAATGAGAAGCCCATGCACCGCAACAAAGAGCAGCCCCCGCTCACCGCAACTAGAGAAAGCCCGCATGCAGCAACGAAGACCCACCGCAGCCAAAAATAAATGAATTAATTTTTTTTAAAGTGAAGCAGTGAAATTACAATGTTTTTATAATTTGGGTTTGTTTTCATTTCATAGTGAGAGGAAGGAAGCTGACTAAAAATACAGGAGAGATACCACTCAGACCTATTTTAAAAGGTGCGCTTGGTGGTGAAATGTTGAAAAACAAGGTGGATTTCAAACTACGAGTTCAAGAAAAGTGTCTTCTTAAGATAAATACTTGCTTACGTTTAAATTTTAAAATATAGGTATGCCACACTGGTGGTGATGCAATATGCCCAAATTAACTGCCTATATTTAGTAATTCAGAACATTTAAAAACACAATCTTAAACATTTCTGCACTCTTGCAAGAGACTAATAATTTCAGGGATTTCTGTTAGTACAGCAAAAACAGGCACATCTATAATGAGGCTATTTTCAAAAAGTTTTTTTAATAGGGTTGAACTGTGAAGTCTTTATTACTTCTATTAAAGATTTCTAATATTAAAGTAATTGATATTCATGGTAAGATCCCATTAAAACTATGGCCCTTGCTTTACCCATGCTCTTTATGAAATGTAGGAAAACGTAAACATTAAGTATAGTGGCTGATGATTAATAATTAGAAATTATGTTTGTAATTTTACTGAAAAATATGGCTGTATAAATACTTTAGCTGCTGAATTAGATTTTCATGAGTTGTGCCACATTTTAAGGCTGTTGTTCCTTCTTTAACTATATATAAAAAACATTATCAATTACATAGTTACTTACAGCACAAGCAAACCATAATTATATGTTCATCCTAGCTTTCACTCAAAGCTATGTTATAAATTCAATGTCTAAACAAATCTGTTTCAATGGATGAAGTATAAAGATCAGGTCTATAAGGTCGAAGACAATATACACTTTTCAAGTTGTACAGCAGAGCTATATATACATTAAAAGCAGAGATACCTCACAAACTCCTAAACCTGGAACTTTAAAAAAAAAATTTAGATATAAAGATCAAGGTGGATATATAAAAAAAGAAAGGTGTCAAAATTTGTTAGTATCTTAGTCCGTAGGGGAAGATTCTACCTAAAACCGCCACAGTACCTCCAAAGACATACTGCTAAGAAACAACATAGATGAATCCCCTTTTCAAGAGCTAGCTTTAAATGTGAAATGCAAATTAAGATTTCAGCTTCAGAACTTAATAGAGATATGCAGAATAATAAAATGAGAAGTTTGAAAACTCTTGGCAATGTAGAAGCAAAACCTTTATCTAAAATCTTATTTTGAAAATTAAGCCTCAAATCTAATAAATACATTTTAGATGCAAATAACTTGTAATTCATCGTCGGCATGACTTTTAAAATCACTACTTCAAATTTTATACTATAAAAACTACTCTGACTTCAAAGACCAAGACTTTTCTTGAAAACATTGTTTTAATGAAGCAGTTATTTGATATCTCAAAGAAATGCAAGAGCTCATCAGATCGCTTTTATTCTGGAAATTACCTATTCCCATTTTAAATTTTGAATTGGTCATATATATTTCCATGGCGAAAGAACTAGCATTAAAAGTTTGCTCCAGTGAACAAAATAACGTGCCTCACATGTATAAATGTGGTGTTCTTCAGTAATCAGGAATGCATTTTGAATACTCTTGCCATATGTTCAAAAATGAGAAACTTCTCTTGCAAAGAAGCTTTAAAAAAAAAAAATCAAAGACGCTGAAATCCACATATTTTGTTGTGCACTAAATTCATCTTACAGATCCATCTCATTCTGACCACTCCAACTGGCCTGTTATGCATGTGACATATTAGGAGGCTCTTCTATCTGAAATAACACGATATTTTACATTCCATTAAAAAATGCTGGACACAGAGCTTCTATTATATATCATCTAAGGTTCTCAACAATGTCAAAGTACATTTTGCTACCATATAGAAACTACCAGTAAGGCCTGGTCTTCAAAACTCAATTCCTCTCAATACTAAGACAATTTTTTAGTAACATACACAATATGCCAGCAAGCCAGGAAACAAAATAAGGTCCCTTTTCTTTTTCTTTTATGGAAAACTGAATTCAAGTCCGTTTTCATTCACAAAATACTGTCCGTCTTCATTATGGTAATATTACAAAGCACCAAAGCTGATTTACACAATTTTGTACTACCAGTTTTCTTAATGTATCAGCATCTTAGGGTACCTGAGGTGTTTCTGACAATGGAGGGGCAAAATTACACATTGGTTTTCTGCAGTTTGGGCTCATCATGCGGCTTTCAAATGTTAAACCCTCAGTTTTCACCCAGAAGGTTACTTCTCACAACCAGACATTTTAGGCACTTACTGTCCCACACGTTATTTCACCAACTTTTCCATTTGGGAGGCATATATCTGAAAAAGGCACTTAGTGTCAGATTTCAAAGTTGCTATTTATTATAGATACAGACTGTTAGAATGCACTCAATTTCTCCAAATATATAAAATTTGACAAAAATTACTACAAATTAGGACAGCTATTTGCCTTTTGAATCAAGCTGGTACACTAAATGCTAGATTTACTATATTGCCCAGTCCACCCTCCCCCCACTACAAAGGTAACTGTCACAAACAGCACAAGTTCCCTAAGAAAAGAGAGCCCAGGAAAGAGTAAGCAAATGTCAGTCACTGTAATTTAGAGAGGGCTTCTGAGCAATGATTCCTTGGATTTTTAATAATTCTCTCTACTCACAAGCTACAATCTTTCTACAACATTATCTAGCATTAAATTTCCTAGGCCTTCAACTCTACGTACTATTTTATTATCAATTAAAAAAGATAAGTTTTCAAATGACACTTACTTGCAGGAAAATGCGAAATGCACACTTAAACTATCTTAAAATAATAAAACCATAGCTGAATTGTAAATACTAGAAACTATAAATTGACTTCTGCTATGGGAAACTCAGCAAGACAAGTTTCTGGGGTGCTGCAAACCCAATAAGCCATCTTCTTATGTGTACAGTAAGGACCCTTATGTCATTACTAATACCATCCAGCTTCCCTGTATGAAGAGTTTGCATACTTACCCAGGAAGGCAAATGGAAAGTACACAGGGAGGAAGATGAACTGCTGCAAAGCCTTTGTCATATGATAGTGACCTATAAAGTATCAAATAAAGGTACATCATCAGTGTGGTAGAGCTTTACAATTGAGTCCCAACTCCTGCAACATCTATGAAGGAAGGACCCCAAAACCCAGGAGTCCAGTTCCCCACCAACCCCTCCTTCTCACCATCCCCACCTCTACGCTCGAACTGTGGGGCAATAAAGGCAAAGAAGCTCCCTGTATTCAAAGGGCAGAGGCTGAGGGCAGGGTAGCCCAGCTGGCATTCCAGGGTGTCTCCAGCACACTTGCCCCCTACTCCCGGTATGTATAAGGCAGTTGATCCATCCCGCAAACCCAAAACCCATATCGTGATCATTCATCAACTTGCACAAGTGATCGCCGCCCCCAGGACAAATGCACCAGGAACCAAATCATGGCAATCGATAGGCAGTCCGAGCCTCCCCGTGCCCAGGAGCCGGCAGGAGGTAGCAGGGCGACGGCAGCAAATCCAGCAGATCCAGGTAGCGCAGCCCTCAGCCCTGCAGACCTGGGCGGCCACAAATGTCTCCCCAACGCCCGGCCCCGGTCACAATCCCGAGATTGGAGATCGGAACCGAGCGGGGAAACACATTCACCAGAGCCCCCGGCGTCAAGTGCAGGGCCACCAGGTCTTCGAGGTCGGGGTGGGGGGAGCTGGAAAACGGAGAGGGAGGAAGGGAGCGAGGGATCCCACCCCGGCTTTGTTGCTGGTCACCATCAAGTTTGCATCTTAGTACAAAATGTCGATCTTTAAGGCTGACAAGACAGAGGCAGAGGGAGAAAGAGAAAGGGAATAGAGTCCATCTTGCTTTGGGGAAGCGGGGGGAGAAAATAAAATGAAGTGCAAAGCCCACACTCCGGGCGTAAAAGTCTGCTAACACCTTTCCATAACGGAGGAGCAACGAGTGGGGTGTCCCCGTCCCCGTGCCCGCTCGAACTGGCGGCGGTCTGGAGAGAAAATACCTCCTCCCTCTCCTCCTCTTCCTCCTCCTTCCCCTCCTCCTCCTCCTCCTCCTCCTCCTCCTCCCGCTCCCTCCCTCTCCTCCCTCTCCTCCTCCTCCCGCGGGCCCCGGCGAAGATCCCGCCGCCACCACCGCTGCCTCCGCTGCCCCCCGGGGAGGCACAGCCGCTCCGCCCGGCGCTGCCATTCCGGGCTTGGACCGCGCGGCGCGCGTGGGGCCGGGAGAGGGGTGGCCGCGCGGAGACGTCCGCGCCGGGGACCCCCTGCGCCCCCTCGCCGCGGGCTGGCTACAAAAGTCGCGCGAGCCGAGGTGGCGGCGGCGCGCAGAAGAGGCGCGCGTGGGGGCCCCACGTCGCGAGTGGGCAACCCCAGGGGATGGCGAAGAACGTCCCTCCCCGCGCGGGGAAAGTACCCCGGTCCCCGGCAGCCCGGCGTCCGCGGCCGGGAGACGAGAACTGGACGTGTCATTAGCAGGACAGGCAATGGTTTCAAAGCCCCAGGCCAATGACCATCAGCAGAGGCAGAGCTCGCTCCGTCCCCATCCCCCATCACCTCCACCCACCTTCCCCTTCGTACCCCCCCACCTCCACCCCACCTCGCGAAACTTTTCGGCGAGATCCACCTGGACTAATTTGTCCTCAAACAGTTAAAATATTGACTGGACCCTACACACCGGGAGGGACGGGGAATGCATGCTTTATTTTCCTTTCTACCGAAAGGAAAGCAAAAAATAGCTTCTCTCTCCGTCTCTCCCTCTCCCCCCCCCCTGTCGTACATGTTGTGTCTTAGCTTTTTGCATCGTTTCGTTTTACCTTCCTCATTTAGCTGAAATGATCGCGGATTATTTCACACATAAACGTGTTCCAGATTCCTGGATTCAGGGTCCTCGTAAATTACAGGACTCGGGTTTGGTCTCAGTTACGTTAAGTTTCATACAATACCAAAAAATAAAAAAATAGTAATAATAAATTGCTTAGGGTGAGCGAGCGAGACGAGGTGGAGGAGGAAAAGAAACCTCGAGTCTGATTTCTGTAATTTACTAGCGACCCGGATCGCAGCAAATAACATTGTAACACGAGTGTGGCTTAAGAGGGCTGGGGAGCTCTTTCTAGAGGCATCGACCCCATCCCCGGATAAAGGATCTGCAAGTTTTCTGTCATCGCGACCATGCAATGCCATCACTTACCTTCAGAAATAAGACTTTAAACAGCCAAGGCCTTCCTCCTCCCCTCCACCACCACCACCACCCCCCCGCCAGCTTCGCTCTCTCCACCTTAAACTTATTGACACAACATAATCCCACATTCAAGCAAAATCCTGACACAGCCTCCCTCCTCCTCTTCCCCCTCCTCTCTTCCCTCCCGTTCTCTCGTTCGCTCTCCCTCTCGTCCTCTCCGGTTTTCTCTCGCTCTCTCTCTTGCCCTCACCCCCCGCCCCCGCCGGCTTTCCCTCCCTCTTCTCTCTCCCCTTCTCCCTCGCCCTCTTCCCCCTCTCCCCCTATTCTTCCTCCTAGCCACTCTGGCACTAAAACAGCACTTTCTCTACTCGCCGCGCATTTGGTTAGGGGTGGGGGGGTGAGAGGGCACCGATCTCCGGGGCCGGAACACCCAAATCCCAACTCTCCAGATGAACGAGCAACTGGGCTGCTGTTCCCGGTCACCGACGCAGACGAAACGTTCGATAAATCCACTGAGGGCTGGCTCCTTGTACCTTCCTCCCCTGCCCCGACTCCCCAGGCCCCACCTCCCCTGCAGCCGAGCCCAGGCTGGGCTCCACGTACTTTCGCCGAGATGAAGTTTGGGGCTCCCCAGGCGGCCAAGAGCCGCCCGCCGGCGTGAGGGCTCTGTTGTTGTTTTCCTCGGACTGCTCCTGCCCGCGCCGCGGCTCCCGTGCCCCTCTCGGGCGGCGCTGCCTGTGTGCCGAGAGGTGCTGGTTGCAAACGCAGCCTGGCACCGGCTGGCCTACTACTCCCCAGCCCGGCCCCCAGCCTCCCGCCCGCAGGGCACTGCCTTCGCGCCCCCGGCTCGCCGCCGGCGCGGCCGCGGCGACCCTCGCCCCCGACCTCTCCCGACCCAAAGTTTTCGCGGAGGGGTAAAGTGCCCGAGGAGCGGGCCGGCTGGCGGCGGCTCCGGACGCGCGGGGTTCCCTCCGTCTTCCTCAAGTCCAGCCTACCGGCTGCCGCCACCGCCGCCGCCGCCGCTGCTCCTGCCGCGGAGTCCTTGGGGCTGCAGCCCGGCGGCTCGCAAGTGAGTAGGAAAACAGAAAGTGCGGGGAGAGCGCCCGGGAAGGGCTGGAGATGGGGGGGAGCTTACCTCGCGGGCTCGCCGGGCGCGAGGGCGTGTGTGTGGCTTGCCCTCAGCGGCCAGTCAGGGGTTCTCTATGGGAAAGTGGAGAGAGAGGAGCTCGCGGAGCCGCTCTGCCTCCGCTTCACTGTACACTGCTCCACATACAGTACATGCAGCCAGGAGAGACTGAAAACACTCATTTTATATAAGGCAGCCTGCCATTGGCCCGCTCCATGATGGACAGGCCGTGCGGCCAAACAGAAGGCCCGTTACACCCAAACACACGCACACATACACACATTTTACAGAGACACACAAAGATCATCACATTTTCTATTTTCTAATGTTCGGGACCTGTAGACAGTAGGAGAGGACAGGTAGAGAGGCCCAGCAGAGTGGGTTGCGAGCGAAAAACCCTGTCAGCACCAAGTTTCAAGGCTTGAAACTGCTGTCCTTTTGATTTGGGAGGGTTATAGTAATAAACTACAACTCCACTGGATATGGAAGTGAGGGTTTTTTTTTCTTTTTTTTTTTTTAATCGTTGCCTTGTGGTGCCCCATGGAAGAGGCGTGCATTGTGTTATGATTTTACAGCCTGACCTGGCTAACAAGTGGCCAGGAAAGGCTTTTATCAGCTTGGATTTCTTTTGTCAATGGGTTAACTATCACATAGGCCAAAACAGTGCAAGATAAGTTTATTAGGACTGTGAGCACTGAGGTTGTTAGTGCTTCATTCGTAGGTAAATTGAGAAAAATCAACACAACAATACACAGAAACAAAGATAAACATTTTGCTGAAATAGCCACTCTACTTTTAGCTGGTCAGAGGACTGCAGATCACCTGCGTGGGCATACAAACAGTGCTGTAAAGTAGAATAAGTCATGGAAGATCGGCTATTGCCCCTTTTCCTTAAAAATAGGCCTTTTGAATCAATATATGCAAGATTTATATTTTGCATATTATATATATGTTTACTTTCCATATTTCACATCATATGTGAACATCACATGTTGGTTGACTTTGGGAGATGGAGAACCCAAGGGCTCTTCTTTCTGATTTTTTTTCTGTGATGCGTCTTTGACAGATTATATTTGACAGTCCTATATAAACAAGTCAACAGGTTGCTGGGAAAAAAACATAGCTGGAAACTAAGAGGAATAAATTCTAGACCAAACTCTTAAACTCGCTAAACAATCTTGAGCAACTACTTTAGCCTCTTTAATGCCCAGATTTGGTTTGGGGTTTTGTTTTCATTTTTTCTTTTAAGGTTAAAAGAAGAAGCTTCTCCCAGTTTTATTTCACTAAATGTTTATTCAGCATCTACTGTGTACCAGGCATTATCATAGGCCCTAGATGTTTTCTTACAGTTCTTTCTGATTTAAGAGTCTGTGAATTAGTCTTAAACACAAACATTTTGAAGATTAAATAAACATCACGATTTTATGGCCTAGATGCGTAGCTTTAAAACTTAAAGGAAAGCTGGATAAGAGAACTTATTTCAAATCCCGCTTTATTTCCTTGATGTTATCTTGAGATTTTTCTCTCACATCCATAAAGTTATCGAAGGAGTGTGTATGTGCGTGTGTGTGAAAGACTGGGAACCAGAAACAGATACAGAGAAAATTTGTTTATGAAGTTTAAACAACAAACAGTGGTATTTAGAAATGTGATGTTTTATTTTTTAAAGGAAAATAATTTTTAAAAGGGAAAAGTATATAAAACCACAGCATTTTAAACTGATAATATTAAAGATTATATTAATGATGCTCTGCATTTAGTTGACAGAAGGCACAAAGTGTTCTCTATCCACATTACACACTGCTTTGAGATTGGTGCTAAGTATTGTTATCTCTATTTTATCCATCAGAGAAATGGGACTGCTCAAGATTACACAGAATACCAGTGAAGAAGGAACTTAAACCCAGGACTCTTTACTACCCAACACTGGTTTTAAATAACTTGACAGTCCTTCCTTCCAAATGACAAACTTCAGGGACAAGAGGCAGATAGAGGAAAAGCCAGAAAAACCTTCTCAGGATTTCACTGTTCTCTTTTTTGAAGAGGAAAAAAAAAAAAAAAAACAGCACAAATTGCTATATTTAATTGCTGAGTGAAGTGCTGTGAATTATTTGCTAGTATATTCATGTTATGAAAAATATGAAAGACCTGCCCATTTCCCACCCCTACGCCTAACCCCAGCCATAGGAAAACATTCTTTATTTCTTTATGGTCTCAAAGATTTTTTTTTTTTTTTTTTTTGGTTGAAGTATACTTAGCTTAGCAGGATTATCTAGAGTTACATTTTCAAACTTTTAGATCACCCATTGCTGTCAGTAAAATGTTTGAGTGAGTATCCTCAATATATGTATATTTCTGTATATGTTTTTAAAATGTACCACTACATGGATATATTATTTATTATTACAAAGCATGCAATCACAGAAACTAAATCAAGATCAGTAAGCCACGCAGTGCAGCCAAAAATAAAATAAAATAGATGTTAAATAAAAGTTTTAATATTTATCACCACACTCCTATGATATAGCCTTATCACGTGCCCAGGGTTTTTGTATTCAAGTTTAGAGACCTCTGACAGTGCAAGTTACTAACTGACCAGGACTGATGCAATGGAGCATAAAGAAGTGCATAGAAATGATTAGTTGCAAGTCATTACTGCTACTGGAAAACTGATGGGTCCATAGAGCCTTTAGATTCGGATAACGGCACATTTTTTTAACACAAATTATATATTGGTGGTGTTTGGGGCATTATGTGGCAGTATAAGCCATCATTCAGTATTCTTTTGCAGATCATTTATTGAGAAGGATCTATGTGCTAGGTAGGCACCGTGCATACCAGAATTTTGGAAAAGGAAAATTGCCTGCTCCTAGAAGTGATGGAATACAATTCCAGTCTCTTGTGTGATAGGTAAAGCCTTGCCACAAAGTAAGAAGAGGCTTAGAACTAAATGTAATGTAGCACTTTACCATTTATCATTTAGGAAATACTTTTCAGAATTTTAATTATCTTATTTAAAAATAAATATCAAGAAATTTTAAAAGCCAGTAGTGCCCCAAAATTAAAAATATGAAAAATCATAGCTTTCAGGGAGTTTATTTAATTTTTATAATGTAAGGTTATGAAAAGAAAAGTAACTGTTGGTTTCCTGAGTAAAATGGCATTCAAAAGGGTCTCCAAGAAAGGGTTTTTCCTTTCTTGTTTTCACAGTTGATGGTCAATCATAAGTTGAACTCATAGTTAGCATATTCCTCTTTTTCATGGCCTTGATTGTCCATTTTCTTAATTTCATTTTGAAATAAAATAATTTCAAAATAATTTGGGAAGAGTAAATTTAAATATATGTGTAAATGTGCACATACAAGTGTTTATGTGTACATGTGTATATATCTATAAACAACTTTTTACTTCCTTATTTTACATTATTTCTTTATTCAGTCGTATTTCAAATCCTGATTTCACCACTTCCTAACTGTGTAACCTTGGACAAATTCCTTGATCGCGCCAAGACTCAGTTTCCTAGTTAGTAGGATAACAAGAGAAACCATAAATGAAACAATCCATATAAAATGCTTAAACCTGGAACATACTGAACATTAATACATATTATTTTTATCTTTCACACATACAAGCCAGTACAGCTGCTTTACAAAATGTTTTCTAAGACTTAACCTTCACATCAAATGGAGCTTATAGAACTTGTTGCAACTTACTTGCCCAGTGTTTGTAATTTCCTTTTAGCCTGCATTCTACTAACTCCAGCATCTCTGCACATAAAAGGACTGTCAGCCTGATCCCAGGATAAAGCAAACATCCTATTGGGTGGCCATTATTAAGCACCTGAAAAGGCAAACTTGTAATAAATCATTCCTTGAAACAAGCCTTGCTTTGTGCATTGAAACTCTCAATAGTTGCAGAGAGGAGGGTCTTCCTTACCTAACAACAATTTTTGACTTGTACTTCACCTTGCTGAACTTCAGTTTCTTTTCTCATATAAGAGAAAATCACACCTCTTTCCCCAAGGCCAATGCAAAGGGACTAGAAATTAGAACTTGGACAGCTGGACCACTTCTCAGCACCAATGCAAAAATTCATAATCTTGAAGACAACCAGCTTCTACTGGATCCCAGCAGAGTTGGGGGTAGAAAGAAAGAGGAAAACACCCTGCTTTCCCAGAGCAGTGCTAGCCAAATCATCTTGGAATTCCCTCTCTCCTGTGATCTTCTGTAGCATTTTATCTATATTACTCTTAAGGCATTCAAATGCCTTACCTTGTATTATTTGTATGTTGATAGAGATCTCTATTTGATGGCAAACACCTTGAAGAAAGATGCTAGCACAATAGCCTGTACATTGCCTAACATGTAACAGTAACTCAACAAAGATTTGTAAAACAAATGAACAAAACAAGCAAAAACAAACAAATAAAAAGACTAAATTTTAAAAAGAATCAGAGAGAATCTAGGGATGAGACAGGTGCCAGAGAACGTTGGGCGTCCCAGGTATATGGTGAACAGAACTTACATTATAGTCATCATTGGTTATACCCACATATTGTTTAAATTTTCTAAAGCACCTTTACATTTGACATAGCCTGTCATACTCAGTAAAATACACGTGAGGTAGGTGAGACAGATAGAGGGAACTTCTTTTTAAAGGTGAAAAAACTGAAGCAGGGGTATTTCCCTGGTGGCGCAGTGGTTAAGAATCCACCTGCTAATGCAGGGGACAAGGGTTCAATCCCTGATCCGGGAAGATCCCACATGCAGTGGAGCAACTAAGCCCGTGCACCACAACTACTAAGCCTGTGCTCTAGAGCCCTCGAGCCACAACTACTGAGCCCGCGTGCTGCAACTACTGAAGCCCGCGCGCCTAGAGCCTGTGCTCCGCAACAAGAGAAGCCGCCACATTGAGAAGCCCGTGCACCGCACAGAAGAGTAGCCCCGGCTCGCCGCAACTAGAGAAAGCCCGTGTGCGGTAACGAAGACCCAACGCAGCCAAAAATAATAAATTAATAACGTAAATAAATTTATTTAAAAAATTGAAGCAGGGAAAGGTTAAATTATTCTCTCAACATTATACAGCCAGTAGAAGCGCTGGGGTAGTAGTAAGGTTCTAGACACTTAGTTCTACAAGCTTTCTGCCTTAGGTAGCAGGCAGGGGAAGGGGGAGTTGCCAAGGTGTCACTTAAGGATCATACCATAAAAATAGTTCTCTAAGTGGATGATGATTTTACACTAATGGTTTTGATAATAAAGTCAGTTAGCACTAGCGTTAGCATTAGACAGCCCTTCTAGCCACCGTCTCATTAGAAGCTTCAACAACATCCCGAACAGGGAAGGTATACTGTGACACATCCAGCTCTTGGGAACTCCTTTCTTCCCAAGACAATCTATTTCATCTTCTGATGGTTTTGACCACTACAGAGTTCTTCCAAATCTTTAACATACCTTCTCTCCTCCTAAAATATACCTTCTCTCCTCCTAAGTGTTACCCAGTGTTCCTTTTTCTATTCCCTGGTTACCACATAGAACAATCTAATCCCTTTTCCATGTGCCACTTGAATTATGTGAAGACAGCTCTCATGACGGCCTCCTGCTCTGAGCTGTACCTTTTCCAGGTGAACAGTCCCGGTTCCTTAAATCATTCTTCTTATTCCTGATTCTTGGTCTTCTCTCAAACCCTGCCTGTTGTCCTTCACGTGGGATATCTAGAGCAGGTGGGGGCGGAGGCAGTTTGCAGTACATCATGACCAGGGCTCCCTTCTCTCTGATACAAAATTTCTATTACTGCAACCTAAGACGGAACTCGCTTTTTTGGCAGTCAGTCACTCTGCTGACCGTTACTGTGCTTATTCTCCAAAAAAACCTTTTGTTTGAAATGTGGACTGTTAAGCCATGTCTCCTCCATTCTATAATATGATTTATTTTGGGGAAACTGAGGCATAAGCTTTTATAACCCTGTGGTTGTATAGTGATTAAGATTCAAGGCTTTGGAGTTAAAACAACATGAGTTCAGAGCTTGGATGCAGCAGTTACTAATTTGTGTGGACAAATTTTATAACCTGCCTTTGCTTCAGTTCTTCATGTGTAAAGGGGAAGGTAATATGTAACTCATAAGGTTATTGAAAGGATTTGATTAAAATAATGTATATAAAATACTTAAAACAGTGCTTTCATATAATAAGTATTCAATTAATGGTAGAGTTTTCTTTTTTCTTTAGCTGATGAAATTCAGCCCAGAATTCCATTTTGCCAGCATCTTTTTGTATGCTGATTATTTCATTCAACATATTTGCTATTGATCTCACTATCCTTGGTTCATCCACAAATTTGATGCCTTCTTTACATTTTTCCAAGTCATTTTTAAAAGCATTGTCTAAGGCAGAGACATTGATCATTAATCAGCACTCCCATGACCACAGTTGTTGAACCTTTGATAGAGCCACCTAATTTCACCTAAATTTTAAAAATTTAAAGCTGGAAATTCCCTGGTGGTCTAGTGGTTAGGATTTGGCGCTTTTACTGCCATGGCCCGGGGTTCAATCCCTGGCTGGGGAACTGAGATCCCTTGAAGCCCAAAAAGAAAAAAAAAAAAAAAAAATTTAAACCTAAAGAAATTTATAAAAAATAATATAAAATAGCAATCATGTAAGAGCTTTATTAAAATTTAACATATTATTATATTGCCTCAGATTTCTTTATAAGAAATAAAACATTGAATATACAATTGAAGCCCCATTCGCTGGTCCAGTTCCTCTCCAGTTCTCCCCAGAGGGGACCATTATTTTGTAATTTCACTCTCATCTTATCCATATTTTTTGCAGCCCACTCATGAAGACATCTGATGTGGCTTTGTCAAAAGGCTTTATGAAATTTTCATTCACTAATGTTACCAGAGAGGAGTTCTTTAATGGGTGGGTTATACTAATTCTGGTTAATTAAAACAAAATAAGGAAATTATGGAATGATATGAGAAGGCTCTTAGAAATAAAAGAAAAGCTGCAGAACCAGATCTCAGAAAGCCCAGGGGCATTGTCAACTCCAGGGATTGAGATCACTTTTGGTGAGAATATCTTCATTATGATGAATTTGCTCAAACTCTTTTCCTTCCTTTCTTTGTGCCACTAAAAAGAGTGGAATGGAAGAGTCCACTTGCCCTTTTCCAAGTTTTATGCTTACTCTTTGGCCAAAGTAGAAGCGGACACTTTGCTTGACCCTCCCACCAAGATTGCATGGTTACATGCTGTGGGGAGGAGGGGGCATTGTTGGAGGCGGCAGGGAGCTGAGTTAGTACAGAATTATTTAGACGGATGCAATGTGTTGCTAACATTCTGCTTCTTGGTGGACTCACAGGTGCTCATTTTATAACTTACCTAGATGCTACATTATTCTTTTATATGTATTAAATATATTTTGAAAATACTTTAAGAAAACAATAGAAAAAAAGATTGCATACAAAGGCTATTAGCTTTCCAAAGTAAAACTGGAGTACTACTCAGAGAAGAAGGCAAATAGATACTAGGCAGGTAAAAACAAGAGATCTGTAACACATCCAACGGCCACAGTGCAACTGAGCTATCAGTTTATTAACCTTGTTACAAAAGAAAAATAGATTTAGGCTAGTCTTAGGAACTCCATGCTGGCTTCTAGAGATTACTTGGTCCTTTTTTTGAGTACACGCAGATCTTTCCTTCACTTGCTTATCTTAGTCAGATTTCATTTCGTTCCAAGGACCATAAAGCCACTCAGATAAGCTCAAGAGAAAAGGGAACTTAACTGGACAAATATTGGGGTCTTTCACAGAGCTCAAGTGCGGTAAGGACGATCAGGTATGGAAACAAAAAGCACATGGCCTCCTTTGCTGTCAATGCCACCAGGTGAGGGGCAAGGACTCCCCTATAATGGAAGGCTGCTCTTTTGGTGTTTGCAAGCAGAAATTGTCCTCTAAAGTGAGGACAGGGATGGGAGGATATAATGGGCATTCCACTACATAGCACTTTCTAGAATATTATCTAGGCTCAGTATCTCATTTACAACCATATAATTTGCAGAATCCACCTTTCTTCCCCTAATCCCGAGAAATTTAACTAAGAGTGTTTGTGGCCTGATTTTATACTCACATATATTTAGAAATAAATTATTTCCTTGTATGTTTGTTTATTTATTTGTTATATCCCTTGACTCATTCCAGAAAGGATTTCCATTGGTGTTCAACAGTACAAACTTAACTGCATATTTTCTCAAGACTCTCAGGTGTTATTCAATAGAGCTCGGAAATCTGAACACATTTAGAGTGCCTGGGTGGTCTCTTAAATTTTTTTAAACTTATTTTTACTTCCTATTACATTTTACAGCAATCTCCTCAAGCTAGCTAAATAAAAGGGGGATTTATTAGAATCACCACACAGGTAAAGTTACGGCAAGGAACAACCAACAGAAAGCTATAATTTAAACCCCAAATGAAGTGAGATTATCAGGGCTCGGAGATAGGCAACAGGCCAGGGACATTTTCTGAAGCTGTACTTGCAATGTGGGAAGTACAACTCATGAGAAAGGTTCCTTTTACCTGAAGTGGGATGGGACAGACAGGAGAGGCATACAATTGAGAAGTTAACTACAACAGTGATGTTTTGAGGTAATGGAGCTAAAACTAAGGGGGAAAGGTTGTGTTAAATAATGGTTTTTATATGAATTCACTTCTAGTCTCACCCTCACCATATGGGGTTATTGACAAAAACAAATCTATTGAGGATGGCTGACCAGAAAGGACAGCTTTAAAGGAACAATGTTGGCTGTCCCTAGTGGTGCAGTGGTTGAGAATCTGCCTACTAATGCAGGGGACACAGGTTCGAGCCCTGGTCTGGGAGGATCCCACATGCCGTGGAGCAACTAGGCCCATGAGCCACAACTACTGAGCCTGCACGTCTGGAGCCTGTGCTCTGCAACAAGAGAGGCTGCGATAGTGAGAGGCCCACGCACCACGATGAAGAGTGACCCCCGCTTGCCACAACTAGAGAAAGCCCTCGCACAGAAATGAAGACCCAACACAGCCAAAATAAATAAATAAATAAACTCCTACCCACAACATCTTCTTAAAAAAAAAAAAAAAAAAAAAAAAGCACAATGTGACAGTGCTTAAAAAGGAAGCATTAAATGTTACCTGAAATCAGACTGAAGTCTCTTTACAGTGGAAGAATCGACTCCAGGTCTTAGGAGGATTTAGCTATTTGCAAAGGGATGTTTTCCTTTTCCATCATTTGACACTTTTTCTTACAATACCATCTTCTTCATTCAAAAACCAAGATTTCTAGTCTGTCGGATTGCTAAAGTCCTCTTTCCAAGTATCAGATCGACTGTTACAAGTCTGTTAAAGTGCTGACCTTTGGCCCGTGCTATTTGAGAGAAGGAAAAATGAAATGGGTAACTTTGCTTGTCACAATATAGAAGGAGCGAGGAAGGGAAGAAAGGAAAGAAATAGGAAGGGAAGGAAGAAAGGTATATTCTAAGAGAAGTTATGCTGGGATGATTTCAGAATTCACCCACCCTTGGCTCTGACTTGACATTTAGATGTGACCTGAGTAGGAGCCGAAGAGGGGGAAGAAATAAATATAAAAGAAACCTTTCCCTAAGTAGATAATTCTGAATTAGAAAAAGAAAGGCTTTTCAACAATGTCTGGGTCCCCAGCATCAGACAGGGGGATAAGGGTGTCTCTGCCCTCTAAGTCCCCAACTGCTCCAGACATAACAAAGTCAATGGCTGCAGCCAGACAAGGCATCCTTTGGCCATCCCGCCTTACATGATTGGTGTCTTCCGCTATACCTTAACTGCTCAGTAGAGTCCCATAGCTTCCTTCCAGTCTTACTTGTTCTGTTCACAAGAGAAAATCAGGCAGCAGAAAGCTCTCACTTTTTCATCCCCCACCACTGTATCCAGTCTTCCCTTCCCAGTTTGGAGGCTGTATCTGCCTTCACCTACTGGAGTTGTCCCTAGCACTCCAAAAGAGAGAGAGCCAGTGATCTGACAGGTATTGCAAAGTGATGAGTAGAGAGGAGCTGGTCCAAATTCTTGGTGATTGTCTGCAAAACCAGTGGCTTTTCAATCCTAAGTGAAGTAAAGTAGAAAGAGGCATCCACCAAAGTTCAAACTATTTTCCTGGTGAGGTTGGAAGAAAGAACCAAGCTCTAGGAGCCACTAAGTTTCATGGGTCACGCATCCATTAATTCATTCAACAGCATTTATTAAGTGCCTTCTCTGCATCAGGTCCTGTGGTTATTGTAAGAGATACCAAATAGATGTGGTCCCGTGCTAATGGAGCCTATGGTCTAGCAGCAAAGATGGATATAATACACAACATAATACGAAATGTTCCTTGGAATCATGGATGGAGGCAGAGCAAGCCAGTTTACAATGCTGAAGGAATCTAAAAGTAGAGGAGCAAATTCAGGATCTGAGAGTGCTAAAGCTTTAGCTGTTTTAAAGGGTAAAGAGGTTTTCCTTAGCTAAGGAAAATGGTTGGATTATGGGATCTTTAGATTCTTAGATTGGCTTTGTATTCTACATAAAAGAAAATACTATTTTGGGACATGTCCTTTTTATGATTTTTGTGGTCAGTATTCTTCTTTTAGAATTCTAGGGTTTGTGTGTACTAGTGAGTGGCTGGGAGAGATTATTTTGTTTGCTTCAGAAATTTCAGTAGGAGGCTAAATGTATTAGGAGTATTCAACAGCAACAAAAAAGTTTAAGTATTGGTGGTTATAAGAAGATATGTCAGGGCTTCCCTGGTGGTGCAGTGGTTAAGAATCCACCTGCCAATGCAGGGGACACGGGGTCGAGCCCTGGTCTGGGAAGATCCCACATGCCACGGAACAACTAAGCCTGTGAGCCACAACTATGGAGCCTGTGCTCTAGAGCCTGTGCTCTGCAACAATAGAAGCCACTGCAATGAGAAGCACCACAACAAAGAGTAGCCCTCTTCTCTCTGCAACTAGAGAAAGCCCGTACACAGCAACGAAGACCCAATGCAGCCAAAAATAAATAAATTAATTAAAAAAAAATTTTTTTTTAAAAAGAAGGTATATCAGAAAGTATGACGCATTGGAGGTTTCAGGTGGAAGCTACACTGAACAAAAAAAGTTTACGTGCTAGCAACAAGAATCACCATTTCCATAGTTAAAGCATGTCTAGCAAGAATGGCAAGCACCGGATAGTGATGTAGATTTTAGTTTTTATTTATATTTTGGAGAGGCATAATTACATTTTGATCTTATGTCATTTTTTATGAAATAGACCTGTTACTGGGGTTGTGTATCTTTGGTAAGCTATGCAATTAGTATTGACATTTGCTTTATCTGTGCATGTCCATAGGGTGTGTGTGAATGAAGACTCCAGTGGAGACAGAATTGCTTAGAGCTTTAGGAGCTGGTGCTTCTGGAGTCAGAAAGATCTGAATTCAAACATTGGCTCTGCTATTTACTAGTCATGTGACTTTGGATAAGCTTCTTTTTTTTCTTTTTTCTTTTTTAAGGTGACGTTGGTTCATAACGTTACATAAATTTCATGTGTACAACATTATATTTATACTTCTGTATACACTACAGCATGCTCACCACCAAAATTTGGTTTCCATTCATTGGACAAACATCTTAAACCTGCTAAGCCTTAGTCCTCAGTTTCATAAACTCTAAGATGAAGATTATAATGGTCCCTACCTGTCAGGCTTATTGTGAGAATTAAACAAGATGCTGCATATAAAAACAGTCTCTGACACTCAGTAAATAGTAGCTCTTATTTTAAGTGTGGCTTGTCATGTAGAGTAATGTTTTGTGTCCAGTGATATGGAGCCCTGGAAGATAAATAGAAATTTTATCTTCTGAGGTTGTTAGTTAAAATGCTTGAGAGATTTGGGAAGGCCATTCTTGGAAGATTGCTAAAATTTAATATGGTGGCACAGAGATTACAATGGATGGAATGAACTAAATATTTCCTTCTGCTTTCTTTATAAAATATAGTGATATTCACAGTTATTTGGTAACATTGGAGACTTTAAGAGTATTTATGCTCTTCCGATTTGACTTGTTTAGCTTTCCTCACAGCTTGAGTGATCTTAGTTCCCTGACCAGGAATCGAACCCGGGCCCTGGCCATGAAGGCGCCAAGTCTTAACCACTGGACCACCAGGGAATTCCCTTCCTTAGTTTTCTTAATATGTCTGCAGTCCTGTAGTCAAACATGAACTCATTTTTAGCTCCAAATCACCATTGCATCTGTAGTACTCTGCAGTCTTATGATAGCATCTTTCAAAATGTGGTTCATCAGAATCACCCAGGTGACTTGTTACAAATTCAGATTCCTGGCCCTGACGTGTGAAGAAGTCTCTGAATTTTAAATAAATATCCCAACCCAGCTTATTTTTATCAACACCTAAGCTGAAGAATGACTAGACCACATAAATAATGATGCTTCACAAATCAGCTCTACTCCCCAAGCTCCATCAGGTTATGCCTATTATTTAAATGGTAGCTTGTATGAAACATTTATGGGGCACCCCCTAAAACCCTCACAGGACATAAAACTATTTGTTCTTTATGCCTTAACAACCATTCAAAATCACTTGATTATTTATTTTCTCTTCTAGTCTTCAGAAACAATTGTCTTTCCCTGCTTGTTGTGGTTACAGCTAAACTGTTACCTTATCCCTGTTACTGGAGAGAAGAGCTGGGGATGGAGCAAATGTGAATAAATGTGTGATTGGGATCCAGAGAGACTCCCCCTGGTTTCTGCAAACCTCTCCGTGGTTGAACTGGTTAAAGCTGGCCTTTCTCTCCCCACTTTCTTCTGTCCTTAAAGTCTCAGATATCCCTGGCATATATCCCCATGACATCCCCAACCTGTATATCCCTGACCCTTCCATCTTGATCACTACTCCAGATCCATGTTGATCACATCAGCCAGATACCTGTGATTACAGTCTGCTTCTGCTTCTAGAAATTCGTTAACCATGAAGGCAGTAAAACTTATATTTCCGTGTCCCAATTTATAAACAGAAAAAATATATATGTGTGAAAGTATCAACTCGAGTTGTGGGGTGAAGGTAGAAAAGGAAAGATGCCTATGAAGTCAGGGAAGAAATCTCTACTTTTTTTTTTTTTTTTTTTTTGCGATACGCGGGCCTCTCACTGTTGTGCCCTCTCCCGTTGCGGAGCACAGGCTCCGGACGCGCAGGCTCAGCGGCCATGGCTCACGGGCCCAGCAGCTCCGCGGCATGTGGGATCTTCCCAGACCGGGGCACGAACCCGTGTCTCCTGTATCGGTAGGCGGACTCTCAACCGCTGCGCCACCAGGGAAGCCCAGAAATCTCTACCTTTATATAGCCTAAGTGATTGCAGGCAAAGAAGCAGGTAAGCCATGGAAGTGGGTCTGATGCTGGCTGCCCCAATATGTTGAATCTGTGAGTACTTAACTCATTAAGCCATTTTCTACTGCCCAGGCAACATGACAAGTTCCGATATTTGAGTTCCATGGTTTGGAGGATTGATTCATGAATGAACAATCCCAATTTACTTTTTTTTTTTTTTTTTTTTTTTTTTTTTTTTGTGGTACGCGGGCCTCTCACTGTTGCGGCCTCTCCCGTTGCGGAGCACAGGCTCCGGACGCGCAGGCTCAGCGGCCATGGCTCACGGGCCCAGCCTCTCCGCGGCATGTGGGATCTTCCCGGACCGGGGCACGAACCCGTATCCCCTGCATCGGCAGGCGGATTCCCAACCACTGCGCCACCAGGGAGGGAAGCCCCCAATTTACTTTTGATTAAGAATGTTTTTAGGAGATTTGTTATGTGGTAAATTTGGAAAGCAAAACCTGTTCAGCATGAATCTGCCAGTGTCCCACAAAAGAAACCTGTCCATTTAGCCAGTTTAATAAAATCAGGCCTGTATGCTGAGCTGGCTCCACCAGCACTCTGGTTCAGAGGGGTGGCATTACATAGTTTTCTACAAAGCAGTGGGGACACACATGGGCTTTGCAGTCAGGTGTGGGTATTGAGCCCTGGCTCTACCCCTCACCAGTCGTATGAACCTGAACAAGTTATCTAGCCTCAGTTTCATCAACTGAAGGAACAGAATAATAGCGATGATAATAAGGTAATGGACATAAAGCTCTTTGTGTTGTCCCTGGCATGTCATAGCGCTCAATAAGTGTTCTTTTCCTTTGTCTTCACATGATTCTATTGTCCCCATCTTTTCTTTGCATCTTGTCCAAGTCTTTTGCAAATATAACCGTGTAATATGTCAAGACGTGCCTTAATTACCTATGCTTCATTTTCCCATTTTCATTTTTTAATTCAACAAATATTTCCTGAGCGCCTATTATGTGCAAGGTACTATTCGAGGTAAACAATCAGAGAACTAAACAGAAATCCTTGCCAGCAGGGAGCTTACATTCTAGTTGCGGGGAGAAATATAATAGCCAATAAACATAATAAAAGAGTTAATTACGTTGTATACTAAGTGAGATGAGTGTTATGGAAAAAGAGAGATCAGGGGAATGGAGACTGGGTGTAGAGGTAGAGGTGTTCCGGTCTTAAATAAGATGGTCAAGATAGGTCTCCCTGAGTTGTGTAAACACAGAGGGTGTGGGAACAGCGTGGTTTTTGTTGTTGTTTGCGGGATTTTTGGGTGTGAAGTTGTGCAGAGCTCACTATACTTGGGCAATTTTAGGCAAAAATGAGAGGCCGGAATGCCTAAAAGAAGTAGGATGTTATTCCTTAATTTCTCAAATGCAACAGGAAAGCAGCAGAAGACAGCTTAGTGATGCTTGTCCATTAGGTGGCAAGAACTGTTTTTCTGCTTATCTCTTTCTGACCTCACTCACTTCTAGTCTCTACTAAAGCCATTGAATCTTCATACCTCCCTCTCCTTGGTTTCACATCTCAGGACCTTGGGGAATGGTTAGTGATATCAATAAGAAATAAGAAATTAGGGCTTCTTATACTATATCTCTGTGTTTGATATAAAAGAAATCCTTTGCAACTCAAGGAAACACGTGATTTAGTTATAAACCCATGATCGGACTTAACCTTAGACAATTTTTATTAAAACAAAGCAGATAATTTTTTTCTAAATCCTGGTAAACTAGAAAGAGCACTGCAGTGGGAATCAGAGACCAGTGTCTGCCCCCGTCCTGCCACCAACTACCATTTAACAGTCTACGTCCAAGACAGTCTCACCTATGAGTTGTGGGGAGAGGGAGGTGTCCGTTCTGCCTCTCTAGTTACACAAGTCTTTGAAAAACTCCAAGAAAAAATTTCTCCTAGAAACTAAAGCAGGTGTAATGTGTGGGCTTAAAAGCTTTTGACATCTTCTTTATTGAAAACTGCAATTAAGGCGATTTGTCCATTTCTGGATGGGAACAAAAATGGGGTGGTAATCTTCCACATATTATCTGTGCCTCTTTACCTTTCATGCGATAAATGAAGGGGAGAATGTTCTTATCACATACTGCTCACCAGCAGTTTTGCCAAATACATAGAATATCAAGGCCTTACTATTCGATGTTATCTATCAAACACTTAAATTAATCCAGTACTTAGGAACTTAAGAAGACCTACGAGTGACAAAGTCTTGTCCTCAAGGTCTCAAAACATTTTAGCAATTATTATTTTAATATCAGAGTTAATTATATTAGTCATATGTTATTACATAAGTGATATAATCTTCATTTCACATGGGAATAAATTGAAATGCATACAGAGGTCCACTGAAAAAAAACCAAAGTCACTCCAAACTGTAAAGCCAGACCTTTCCTTAATCTTCTAAACCAGAGACTGGCAAACTACTCCCCAAAGGCCAAATATGCTTCCCCTTACTAGCCACCACCTCCCGACCTATTTTTGTATGGTTTGTATATCTTTTTAGTGGTTAAAAAAATCAAAAGAATAATATTTTGTGACATGAAAATTATATGAAATTCACATTTCAGTGTTTGTAAATAAAGATTTACTGGACCACAACCATTCCCATTATTTATATATTATCTGTTTTACATATACGTGTGTGTGTGTGTGTGTGTGTGTGTGTTGGATGAGGTCATCAAGAGGGCATAACTGTGCACTCAGAGACGCCTCACATGCTCCCCTGTCTTGGAAGGTACCTCTGCCTACCGTTCCCTCAGTGGGAGCTGTTCCAGGGACGCAGCCTTGAGAGAGCAAGGTGTTGTTCAGACCATCGCCACTGAACACGTGACTGACCCCAGGTAAGGCCTCTGTATAAACTTTTAAGATTCTGGCGGGCGCGTGTGGAGACGGGTGTAAGTTCCGTTGCTTATTAAACCTGCCACCTACCAATCTGGAGTGGCTTACTTCTTTCTTCAGTCTCTCTGTGCCCCCAGTGTCTGGGGTCAGTTTTCGAACCAGCAACATGGCTGTTTTCTCTTGAAAATGGCAGAGTTGAGTAGTTGTGACAAAGATCATATACATATAGCCCACAACGCCTGAACTATTTATTGTCTGACCCTTTACAGAGAAAAATGGCCAATCCCTGGTCTAGCCCATACGGCTGTCTTTGTTAGGGGTCTAAGGAGAACATATATAGACTTTTGGCATTTCAGGCCTGCCTGATTTTATATATACTTGCACATGGTACCGTTTTGCAAGAAAAACTACACGTCTTCTCCCATGTGACTGCGTTTCCTTCTTTATGGGTTGTTAATTGTTATTCATGGAAATTCCTATTTCTTCATTCATTCACTTCATGAGCCCTTACAGGGCACCTACCTGGGAATAAGCGACTAACAAAAAGTAGCTTTACCGGTCATTTTTTTAAAAAATATTTATTTATTTATTTTTGGCTGCGTTGGGTCTTCATTGCTGTGTGCAGGCTTTCTCTAGATGAGGCGAGCAGGGGCTACTCCTCGTTGCGGTGCATGGGCTTCTTATTGTGGTGGCTTCTCTTGTTGCGGAGCACAGGCTCTAGGTGAGTGGGCTTCAGTAGTTGTGGCACATGGGCTCAGTAGTTGTGGCTCACGGGCTCTAGAGCATAGGCTCAGCAGTTGTGGTGCATGGGCTTAGTTGCTCCGTGGCATGTGGGATCTTCTTGGACCAGGGATCGAACCCGTGTCCCCTTCATTGGCAGGTGGATTCTTAACCACCGTGCCACCAGGGAAGTCCTGTTGGTCAATTTTTATAGACAACTAATGAGCAAATATAGACCATTATTATACAATAATGAGAAGTGCCATCCTAGGGTTATGACTGGGACAGAAAAGAAGGTATTTGACTCAGCTGCAGGGGTTGGTGAATGCTTCCTAGAAAAGAAGACACTTGAACTGAGAACAAGAGGATGAGGGGTTGAGAGGGGACATGCATTCAATGTTAGACAGAGCAATATTTTCCAAGACTTGTGTTAGTCAGAGTTCAGTGCAGGAAACAGAAACCAATATAGTCATTTTAAGAAGGTGAAAATCCATGGGTGATTAGGATAAAATCATGGAAGGGCCAGAAGAATGGGCTGTAGGCTGACCTACCAGGAATGATTCCTGAAAGACTATAGTACTGTCCCACTGAGGCCATCACTGGAATTATTCAGACCAAGAACATATTACCATCCTCTAATGAGGAATCAGGAAGGCAGCCCTGATGCTGGTGCCACTGGACTCTGCTAGAGAAAAGGATCTCTGCAAAATTGCTTGCCAGTAGAAAAACAGGCAGGAGAGCAGGAAAATGGCCTCAGCTCTGTTTTTTAAATTTCTAAATCTCACAGGAGTGCATCTATTTTGTGCATTCAGAACTTTTGCTGCAAAAGAATTTGAGAAAGAAAGCCATTAGCTTTCTAGTCTCTGCAGCACAGGAAGGCACCATAGAAGTACGGTGGGATGGAGGTTGATCAAGCCAAACCACAGAATCCACCACATGTACAGAATCAATGTCACTGTCCATTCAAGGAAATGCAAATAGTTTGGATTGGCTACAGCGATAGTTCCCAAATAGTCAAGAGTGGATCCCTTTTTAACATCAAAACATTGAGCCCCAGATACATGTGACAGTAGTTTTCTTTTTTTTTTTTTTTTTTCGTTAAGCCGGCCTCTCACTTTCGTGGCCTCCGGACACGCAGGCTCAGCAGCCAGGGCTCACAGGCCTAGCCGCTCTGTGGCATGTGGGATCTTCCTGGACCGGGGCACGAACCCGTGTCCCCTGCATCAGCAGGCGGACTCTCAACCACTGTGCCACCAGGGAAGCCCATGACAGTAGTTTTATTTAATATCCTACAACTTAGAAATATGTTACAAATAGTTTCATTCAAAAGGAATTTTATTTTATTAATCACAATAGCAAATAAATACATTTGGAAAATGATGGTGATAAAAGTAACTCACATAAGTTGCATGCATTATATATGTTAACTCAGTAGTAACGCATATATATTTAAGCTGTATCATTTGTTTAGTCAGCAAATAATGCCTGGACCTCTTCTGAATTCCAGAACTCTTCAGTAATGCCTAGGAAACCAGGTGTTTTAGACTCACACTTGGGAACCATTGAGCTTTAATAGTTTAAGATGTGTGATAAGGAAGACATAGCAAAGAGGCTCTAAAAGATGGCTAATTTCTTTTGATATTAGTCGAGAGGTGATGCAGAGTTACTGAATTTTGAGCAAAGAAATGACAAAATCAGATTTTCATGTCAGAAAGACCACTCTGGCAAAGGCTGGCTAATAAATCAAAGGAATTAGAGACTGGGGGCAAGTAGAAAATATAGGAGGCTATTTCAGCGATCCAGGTGGGAAAATCAGGAATCTAATAAGCAAGGTATAGATAGTGGGGATGAAGAGAAATGGATGTTTAGTGGCAGAATTGATTGCTGATTGATTGATTTGGTGTGATATGGGTGACTAAGAGGACATGAAAGGAAGGACTAAGAGGAAGAAAGAGGCCATGCTTGGGTAACCATGTAAATATGAAATACAGAAAAAAAAATGAATTGTTCCAAGTTCTCAAGATATGTATTGGGTTGGCCAAAAAGTTAGTTTGGCTTTTTCCATAAGACCAATAGATATCTTTTTTAATATTCTCAAGAAATATATATGTATTTAAAATAAAAATCAGTTAAGTGATATGATTACTGTTCTAAATTAGGCAGGACAAGCTAACTGCTATAAAAATAACCCCCAAATCTCAGTGACTTGACACAGTAAAGATATGTTTCTTATTTAGATCGCAATCCAATGAAAGAGAGGCAGACTCTGGCCCATGTGATTATTTAGAGACACAGGCTTTTCCTTTCATTGATTCTGCCATCTTCTAGGGCTA
Source organism: Kogia breviceps (assembly GCF_026419965.1). Lineage (NCBI taxonomy): Eukaryota > Metazoa > Chordata > Mammalia > Artiodactyla > Physeteridae > Kogia > Kogia breviceps. The sequence goes on from NC_081314.1 coordinate 96,176,071, forward strand.
CTGGGTTCTCCACAGCATCTCAACAAAGGAAGACAGAGAGGTGAATTGCAAACAGGAAGATTCTATGGTCCAGGCAAGGAAGAAATGTGCATTATTTGTCACATGTTCCAATGGTTAGAGCTCAGTCGTGGTCATGAGGATGTAATCTAGATGTGTGCCCAGGAAAAAGAAGACATGAGTTTCAGGAGCATTTAGCCAGTCTACCATAAGCACTCATTAGGTTATAAAGAAAAACTGACAGAATTTTGAAATATGATGCAGTGAATGACAAAGTGATTTGAGTTTAATCAGACAATGTCTAAATGTAATGATATAACAGAGAAATCTGTGAATCACTTGATTATATTACTGAAGAAATTCTGTGGTCATATAGTGTGGGGATTGGGAAGAAATGGGAGGGAGTAATACCTCTGCCGAGTCTAGAAATAGATGAACCAAAGATAAAGAAATTACCACTATCTCTCGGGTTGGGGTACTCCACCTGTTTTCCATTAACTATTTATTAAGTACCATTTGCTAGGCACTGTTCTAGGTTCTAGAATAGAAACAACTTATCCTGCCTGCCAGACAGGCGTATCCCTAGAGTCGAGGTGGGTCTAACAGATCCTCATGGCTTGAAGGCCCAAGCTTTTATAATGGTCAACTTGATACACTTTGCTCTGATTCTCTACTAAGCAAGTGCCTTCTAATTCTCTCTTGACTGTCTTTGATCAACCAGCACAAGTCTTCTAATCCTTGTGGTTCCTGCAGCCTCCTCTCCTCCTCTCCCTCTCCCTCTTCCTCCTCTTCCTCCTTTTTGTCATCACCACTATCGTGCTCCTCATAATAACCACCATTCACTGAGTACTGGGCATTGTGTTAGGTACTTTATACGTTTCTTCTATTCCTCATGACAGTTGCATTTTACAGATGCATGCACTGAGTCTCAGAGAAATTCAGTAACTTGCCCTCACAGGTAGTAGTGGTGAGCCTGGATCAGAATGCAGTTCTGCTGACTTCATATCCCAAGTGCTTCCTACCATTATAAAGGAGTAAATCTGCATCTGGGTCTATAGATCAGTCCCTTGAGAATTTATGAAATATGGATTACTTGAATTGGTCAAGTCTGGGTACATTGACAATATCAAGTTTCTGGTCCCACAACACTCAGGACCTGATACTGAGCTGAGAAAACTCCTCAAAGGTCTTCGACCCTATGAAGTCTTGCCAGGGTTGCTGGTTGGCCACTGGCCTCTATTCCTTTTTTTAAGGTAAAAAGTCATTTATTTTATTATTTTAATTGAAGTATAGTTGATTTTCAATATTGTGTTAGTTTCAGGTATACAGCATTGTGATTCAGTATTTTTGCAGATTATATTCCATATAAGCTATTATAAGATAATGGGTGTAGTTCCTTGTGCTATACAGTAAATCCTTGTTGCTTACCTATTTTACATATAGTATTTTTTTAACATCTTTGTTGGAGTATAATTGCTTTACAATGGTGTGTTAGTTTCTGCTGTTTAACAAAGTGAATCAGCTATATGTATGCATATATCCCTATATCCCCTTCCTCTTCCATCTCCCTCAGTATTTTTAAATCTGTTAATACCATACCCCTAATTTGTCCCTGACATCCCTATTTCTGAACTTTAACTTCAACATATGTGACCTGGTAATATCACAAAATAATCTGTTTGTCAGAGGGAACTGTTAACATATTTACATTTTATAATGAGAGAAAACACTCTCACAAACAGATACAAAATCTACTGAGGTTACAAGATAAACATTACATTTGATTCCTTCAACAAAACCATACTGTGTAGTTGCAATTATTGAACAAAGGTGTAATCAGAAAAATATATTTTGAATTAAAATGTATTGATAGGAATAAATCAACATAAATGTGTTTTCCTCTAATGGCAGTTTTATTTTCCCAGAGTGGGAATTTAAAATTGCTTAAATTGCTTCTAAGTTAGTGAGTACAAAAAGTGCTTCAATGTTGATAAAATACATAACAAATGTTTAACCAGCATGCAAAGGATGACAATGAAAAGCAGCACAGTTCTGCATGTGTCAAGATAAACCATGCACACTTACATCACTCCATACTGATATTTCTAACCTATGTACAACTAGCAAAAGCATCTACTTCATTACAAACTTTCACATTATTACATATCCTCATGTACCAGTAACCCTTGCACAATATATCATTTCTTTTATTTCACAATATTTCTGATTTTGCATCTTTTGTTGTTATTTCTGCTGGTCCTTCACTTCTGAATTATATCATCGTTATGTTATAGAAGTAATAGAAATGTAGGTCAAAGTGTGTCTTTCAAAAATCACTGTAGGAACACCAAAAGAAACAAATGAGGGAAGAATGTGCTTTTCTTATACAATATCCAATAATGATGACAGTTGCTCATGGCTGTTCTTGGGAGAAGGGCCATGGTAAGTGTGTTGGGTTGGTGTGACTTGGGTTGCAATGACATTTTTAGTGATCTGTACAAACTTGAAAACCCACTGTTCTCAAGTGAGTTGCACTAAAGCCTAGCTTATCACAAGTAAACCTGTGATGATTATCCAGCTCAACATCTCTGTGGATACAGTAGACAACTACAAGGCTGCCTGGCAGGACTTGATAACTCATCAATCTATGAGCACTTTAATGTAGTGACTGCAAATTCTACTCTGAGAAAGTACAGGAGCACTGCCTAAGAGTGAGGATACTTGATTCTAGCTCAGGTTCAAACCTGTGACTCTGAGGGATTCACCTAACCTCCTGCAGGTTCAAGTTTTTAATCTGTAAAATGACGGCGATAGGCTAGATCTACAAGGTCCCTTCCAGGTTTAAAATAGAGCAATACTACTCCATTGTGGGAGATAACAGACTTCCTTAAAAAATTGATTAGTGATATTGTATATGAGGTGATACTTAGAAAATAATTGCAATCTATGTGGTTGCAGTACTAGTGTAGTGAACATGAATATCTTAATAAAAAAGATTGCATTTCTTTTTGTCCGATAAACCAGTTTAAACCTGAGACTGCATCATTGGCCTCCAGGCTGGTGATAGCTGTAGTATGTGCTTACTGGGACTCCCCATGCCTGCAAGGGTTCATGCAAAATTGTCAGGTTCTCTTGATATCACAAAGTTCCTGGGAAGCTATTCTGTTGACCCTACAGTCAACCCTGGTTTCCACTGGAACCTGTGCCAGCGCATGAGGACCTTTTGTCTCAGGGGTTTGGATGGATAATTCGATGACACTGCCAAGGCAAGGCAAGTTTGGGTGAGACAAGTTATGTCTGGGCCTGGGACCCAGCCCTGCCAGGTACCCCAATCCAAGGGCCACTTGCCCCAGAGTCCTGTTCCCCCTCTACCCTTGACTTCTCCCAGGGTTGAGAACAGCCCTCCTTTTTCCCTCTTTTACTTTCAAAGGACCTTCCCTCTCTCCTGTCCATCTCTAGGAAACCTTGCATAAGCTCTTCAGTGAGTTTAGAATTTTATCTAAGTTGGAAGGAGGATATGGTTCATGCAGCTTCTACTTGGTCATGCAAATACCTCTGAAGAAAGGAAATTCAAAATCTTGAGACTAACATCTGGGATTGAAGGCAAAGAAAAATGCACAGGGCAAAACACAAATTACTATTTCAATAAGTGAACCTGTCACACTATCAAGTAGATAAAATGTAATCAGATTTAGGGGGAAATGGATTTGTATTTGTTTTTATTGTAATTTTTTAGTAACTGCTTTATTGAGATGTAATTATATACCATACAGTTAACCTATTTAATGTGCATGTCTTTATTTTTAATAGTGAGTTTGAATGAAGGCGTGTTTAATTAGAGGGATAGCTGGAAAAATTTATGGATGTTTTTAAAGGGAACTTCTGAATACATTAAAATATTTAAGAGGTTAATTGTGCTGGCATTTTTATTGTGTAAAATTTCAATAAAGTATTACTACTATAGGATGTAATGGGGTATATAATAACATTAAAAGTTTTTATACTATGATGTTAACTGAAAGGGCAGGCTACAAAATTATAGATATGACCATACCTATAGGAAAATATGCATAGATAAAAAGACAGGAGCAAAAAAATTGGCTAATTTTGGGTGGTCAGATTTAGGGCACATATTTTATTTTCCATTTTTACAGCTTATTACATTCCTCAATTAGTATGTATACTTTTGTAATGAGAATGGAAACTTTGGAATTATCTTTTTTTTTTTTTCTGAAACACATATCATGGGCACTACTCATCAGGCCTGACTTGGGTTATTTGGGGAGATTATAAATGATAACAATAAACTGCCTTTGTTTATTGTTTTATAATTTACAAATTGCATTCAAGAATATTATCTCATTTCATTGAGCAAAGAGACAGGCATTTTCCTGAGGAAACTGTCAAAAGTTGGGGAAGCCAAAGAAAGAAGAACATTTTTAAAGGACTTCTAATGTAAGCAGATGTCTCTGGTGGTGAATTACCATCATCTGAGATGATGAAAGAGGAAGGGGCGTGGGGTGGAGGTGAGAAGAGCACAGAGCAATTACATGGGGCTATCACTGACCCAAGGGAAAAGGGGAAGAAATGGGATTTGGGGGCATGGGATTCGTATACATATTTCTATGCCTTTCTATAGTATCATCAACTTAGGTCAGGTTAGCAGTTGCCCATAAAGAGGTTGTTCACAGGGGGCAAAAGAGGAGTGAGGAATAAGGAACCCCACTTCAGTGCCAGTGAGTAAGTGTAGGAGAAGGAAGGAGATAACCAAACGCCAGTGGCATTTGTAAATCCATTATTTGTTAAGTCTGAAAACACACTGGGGAGTATGCAAGATGGGTTTAGATAAAGTCTATATCATATACATTTTAAGAGAAATGGAGTTTTATTTATTCTAATATGAGTAGACTATATTGACAGCAATAATTAAGATGAGGTGAATGAAAAAATATTTCTCAAAAGACTTACATTACATTATTTTACATTAAGATTATAACACTTTTTGATATACATACTTTGACATAACGGCTAAGTATAAGAAATTTCTTTGTTTTTATTTTACAGATTCATAAGCAAGGTTATGAAAATTCAGAGGGAAACACATGTCACCTATTTTACTCAGTGGCAATAGCTTATTTTATCAGAATTATCATTAAGTTAAATTATCATGGGTTGTGTTTTTTGTTCACGAGGACTTTTCAAATAACCACTATTAACCTTATTGGAATTTCTCGGACTCTAAAATCACTTGAATTGAGGGAATATTTTTTGGTGTCAAAGCCCAGGCAGGTATTTGAAAGACACCTAAACGCCATCACCTCAGTGTAATGTTATTGCACGGAATAGTACATAGGCTGAATCATGGAGGTGCAATGCACTGGAATATATAACTGCTGCCTTTAGCACAGCCAGACTTTGGAAAACTCCAATCTTGATGCGTTGCAAAATTTCTGGCATGAGAAATTCCATCATTTCTCTCCAGGCTCAGCTGGAGTCCAACCTCCTTAAGGAAACCTCCCTAAACATTCAGGCCGGCAGTGACCTTGTGCTCATTTGAATGCCTCACCTCTATCAAGTATTTCTGTAGGTTGACGGGCATCTCTAGTGCCCTTATCACCTCCCTCTGACTCACCTCTGACTTCAGCTACAGCTGTGGTAGAAGGGCCCTTGCAAGCTCAGACTCACCTCATCCCAACTCATCTGCTTTAAGTTCCCTTGCTCAAGAAGCTTTCTCCAATACAAGGGACCTGGTGCTATGGACAATCCCATCCTGGAAGTGTGGGAGAGTTATCGTTCTTGGGAAAAAGCTTTCATCAGTAGGATGTGGGGAGACTTCCCTGGTGGCACAGGGGTTTAAGACTCCGTGCTCCCAATGCAGGGGGCTCAGAGCTTCGATCTCTGGTCAGGGAATTAGATCTCACATGCATGCTGCAACTAAGAGTTCAAATGCCACAACTGGGGAGCCCATGTGCCACAACGAAGGAGCTGGTGAGCCACAACTAAGACCCAGTGCAACCTAATTAATTAATTAATTAACTAATTTTTAAAAAATAGAATGTGGGAACCAGTGAATAAATACTTTCACCTGCTGTGGAAATTTCTATTCTGTATGCTTCTTAGAGATCCTGGCAGAAATGAGCCCCCATTGTCTACAACAATGACCTCTAAATTGTACTATTGTATTGATTTTTCATCTTTTTCTACCCCCTCACTTCTGCTTCCTGGGATCACCTCCAAAATAGACTGCCTGACCCAAGTCCTCCCTTCAGGTTCTGCTTTGAACAACAGTTATGCACTAGTTTGCATTGCTCTTGTGTTTTAATCACATCAACCTTTAAAGATCTTATTGATATAAGTCTTGCTTCCACAACTAGATTATAGTCTCCTGAGGACAGCAAGAATTTCTTACACATTGTATCATGCCTTGTACATGGTAGGTTTCTATTAGTAAATATTTGTTAAATAAGAAGTTCAAGATGGTATATGGAGATATTATCAATCCCTCTGAGAACTTCTGGTCATCCAATGTCAATTCTTGTAAAAACACTGGGTGTTCATCTGCATCAGTCTAGAGAATGGACATTTGACATTCTTTATGTCTACCAAGCATCTGTATTGCTTCCTCAGAAGATGGACCACTCTGATCTTAGGCACCAAAAATACTAGCAAATCACTTTCCAAGCCTCCCTTGCAGCTATGTCATAAATTCCACCAATCAGATTCATGCGCTCTGGACTCTGAGTCAAAGTCAGGATGTGAAGAAGAAGGGACTACTCAGAATCCATCTTGGTAATGGGATAGTGGCAGTTGCAGTGGCAGCCACACCATGAAGCCAGTTCTTCAGCATGTTTTGGAGCACTTTACCTGTCAAGATAGCCTCTAATCCTAGTTCTCTAGGCCTCTTAGAGATTCCCTGATCTATTGAATATTTTTAAAGTTAAGTTCTCTTTTTCTGAGTAAATTACCCAGCATGGCAGTTTGTTGTTTTCAATAAAACCTTTGATCCATTCTATGTTTCTAAGAAGCCTTGAGGATATTTTGGGTTGCTGGTGGGAAACAAATAGCAAACTCCAATGTAGCAGGTGTTTTCAAAATCTCCTGGGGAATTTTAATACAGTCCACAAAAATATATGTCATACCTATAGAAAACCCCAGAAACATCCTTAGTCTTCATACAACCCAACCCAACTTGTGGCAAGCAAGAAAAGTAGAATGTATTGGAAGCCAGAAGAATGGGATAGGGAGAACACCCCGTAAAGCCATCCTTTATTTCCGTCAGCTCCACTGGAATTGCTGCCAGATATTTCACAAACATAAAACACACACACACACACACCTTGAGCAAAGACAGTAGCTGACCCTTAAACAATATGGGTTTGAACTGTGTGAGTCCATTTATATGCCAGTCTTTTCAATAGTAAATACTACAGTACTGCATAATCCCCTGTTGGTTTAATCTACAGATGCAGAATCACAGATACAGAGGAACCACAGATACAGAGGAACGCAGATAGAGAGGGCCAGCTATAAGTTATATACAGATTTTTCACTGTGAGGGAGGTCTGTGCCCCTAAACCTTGCTTTGTTGAAGGGTCAAATATATTTCAAATTCAAAAGACAACTGACTATTAACACACCTACCATCTATAAGCTAGGAATATTCATGTTAGCAGGTAGAATTCACTCACATGTTGAGAACATGATCTCTTTAATGAAAATAATAAGTAATAAAAGACCTGTAAATGATAAAAGGCTAGGCCCTTATGGACACTGTATGCTTTATCAGGCAATCCTAAAACAAATAAAGCAAATCCATATTTATTATTAGGTTTTTTTAAAGCACATAGCAGCTCAGGTCTTCCGAATCCCAGCCACCCCCACCCCAAATGCCTGGTATTGTCTACAGATTTTGCAAATATATTAGGGTTAACTTTCAGATTATCAAGTAATGAGTATATTGTTATATTTTTAGAAAAAAGTGTCATATTCTACCTCATGTGATACTAAAAACTGAAATAATAAAATAGCTAGTACTGGATAGGAAAGGGTAGAATAGAGGTGACTCTCTGATGTCAGGATGGAGAAGAATACTATTAGCATAAATCAATGCAAGAAACACTAGGAAAGAGATTGAGTACATATTCAATACATAATCAAGATACTGACTATAAAAATTTTTAATTTCACAGAGCTATCATAACTAAAATGAAAATGATATGAAAAAATTTTCAAAATATATGAAAAATTGGTTAATAGCCATAATATATAAAGAACTTTTAAAAATTAAAAGTAAAAATATGCTGATCACAATTTTTAAAAACAGGGTGCATATAAATAGATACTTAACATCAAAAGGAATAAACTTGAAAACATGCACATTACTAAAAATAAAAGAAATACAAGTGAAAGTAAATAGTATTTTCGACAACTAAATTGGCAATTTTTTTCAAACCATTTTGTTTGCTGAATATGCGCTGAAATGCTATTCTCATGCTGGAGTGCAAATTAATGCATAGTTTTTAGAAGGAAATTTGGCAATAGTTTCAAAAAACCATAGAAATATTTGTATATTGATCCAGTATATCCAACCACTAATTTCTTTTAAGGAAACAATGAGAGATGTGTGTAAGTATTTTAAGAATGTTTATCTTAATACTATTTTAATTGCAAAAAAATTAAAACATCACGTGTCCAAATAACTTGATAAATGTTTGATGGTTTATTCATATGATGGAATAATAGCCGAAAAAAACATGTTTTTAAAAGAGTATTTAATGACATAGCAATATTCTCACATTGAATGGAAAAAAGCAGGGTAAAAAAGCTAATTTTGGTTTTTAAAATATTTTGGTTTCTTAATTTTGGTTTTTAAAATATTCATGGAAAAAGTACTAGAAATGACCGCATGAAAATGTTAACAGTTTTATCTCTGGTTAGTAATATTTTGAGTAATTTTTATTTTCTTTATAATTTTTGTATTCTTTCTATAATTAATCATACTATTTGAAAAATAAAATCTTACTAAAAGAGTAATTCTTCATTTTTTTCCCACATGAAATAACACATGATCTGCCTTTAGTTGTGTTAAGGAACTAGAAACAAATATTCATTTAGTCCATCTTAAGAACAGGTGTTAATGATACCAGTTAGGAGAGGAAGAAATTGAAGATTAGAGAGACTAAATGATTTGCAAGTATTCAGTTAATTCAACAGCAATTTTTTTTGAGCATATAGTAATTACTGTGAATTGGATTAGGCATTTAGGCGTTAAGAATAAAAGATTAAAAATTGTTCCCAAGAGTGTGTGTTCTCATAGTAGGTGACATTATATTAAAAAAATTATATTTTCAATTAGTGGGATAAGTGCTGGCAGAGATCCCACATACCACAACTAAGCCCTTGTGCTGCAACTACTGAGCCCACATGCTCTAGGCCTGCGTGCTGCAACTAGAGAAGCCTGCCGCAACGAAGAGCCCGTGCACCACAACAAAGAACCAGTGCACCCAAATTAATTTAATTAATTAATTAATTTTAAAAAAGAAGCAGGGGATATGATTAAGGCGGAGTTGGCTAGATAGAAGTATAAAGAACTCTAAAGGACCAACCACTACTCAACCCTAGCAATACACCCAAGGAAGAGCTCCTCCTTTCTATTCCAGGTCTGAGAGCCAGAAATGGCAGAGAAGTTGCTGCAACAGAAGTCTCTGGGGTGTAGGGGAAGTTGTTCCCAAGGAGGTATTTCACTGAAGGCACTCTGCTAGGAAACAGCCCAAGAGGGTGCTGGGGAAAGCTGCTGGCTGCTCCCTGCTGCTGACTGTCCTGCACTGAAGAGGCTGCCTGAGCTGCAGAACCCTGGTTCTGGCAAAGCTGAAGTCACCAATGCTGCAGGAGGTGGGTGCCTGGGAAGCCATGGGCAGTATAGGAGCCAGACACTTGGGAAATTGTGAGCACTGCTGGAGCCTGGTACTGGAGAAGCTTCACGTGCTTGCCAAAGGAGCAGACTGGGAACTGGAAGGAAAATCCCTTCATCCTGCAATGTCTCTCCACCACCCTCTATTGACAAAGTTTAGCTTTATGTCAGCTGGCAAATAAAAACTATTTTAAAGGCACAGTTGCATTTTTGCATAGCAGGCAATGAAGAGTGAGTTTGGAACTGAAGTGATAAATTTGTAACTGGCATGGTGTGGAGAGTTTTCCAGCTAATGGAATAACATGAGAGAAGACATGTAAAGAGGACTTCCATATCTGACAGCATGATAGACTAGATACCCAGACTGATGCTCTCACTATAAAACAAACAAAAAATCCCCTAATATCCTGGATTTTAAAAATAAGATATTTGTGTTTAAATTCATCGGTGAGATGGCAAGAAAGTATGGAATACATAGATGTCAAAACTAAGAGAAGAAAAAAAAACACTAAGAGAAGGCATGAACTTGAACACACTGAAAATATCTTTCACTTTGGGACCAATTGCCAAATCTTTTGAATTTGAACTTTACTTTTCAGGTCTTGAGGAGTACAAGGGACAAAGATTATTTCCAAGTTCTTCTCATGGGGAGTCTAATTTTGAGACTCTTACATTTCACTAGGATGCAGAATACTCAATGTGAAAGTAAACAAAAAACTGATGGTGAATCTGTACACTTAATCAGTGTGATGGTGAAATAAACCCACCCTACTCCCCACTTTGTAAGGGAACTTCAAGGAAAATTGTAGTATTTAAACTTTGGCACTGGTTGAAGGAGGACAATTCTTTCCTCATAATTCATAAACACAAGTCAACCCCTAGAGATTACAGCCTGGATTTACACTACCCACATGGTCTGAAAAACTTCAAGGTAAATATTAAGTTTAAAGTGATGCCAAATTAGTAGTGTCCTAGGGTTTGGAAAAAGTAAACACAAATCCTCTCAGAAGGATAGTGCCTTCAATCTAGGCATCAAAAAAGTCCTACACATAAATTCCAAGAATGACTAGGTCACCATCAAAAATCACAAAATAACCAAGGAAGCATAGCCACAATGAGAAAGAATCAGCAGAATCAATAACTCACAAAAGCTTAACTATTTGAATTATTAACACAATTGGTATGTTTAATATATTTAAAGAAATAGTAGACTAAAAGATGATCAAGCTAATTTGAAAATGAATCACATATAACCTCTGGAGATGAAAAATGTAGTACTTGAAAAAATTCAATAGGTTGCTTTAGAAGCAGATTAGACACTGCTGAAGTCAGAATTAGTGAACTGGAAGATAGCACTGAAAATTAGACAGAATGTAGTGTGGAGATATAAAGAGGCAGAAAATATGAAGAGACATTGAGACACAAATGATAGAGTGAGAAGATTTCACATACCTCAAATTGGAATTCTAGAAAGAGATGAGAGATAGAATGGGGCAGGCAGAACATTAGAAGAGTTAGTGATAGAGAACTTTCCAGAACAAATGAAAAACCTATATCCAAATATTCAAAACACATATCAATTCTCAAACAGCATAAAGTAAGAGAAAAAAATACCCCCAGCCATGCTGTAGATAAATGTAGAACACCAGTGACAAGGAAACTTAAAAGAAAAAAGTAGATTACCATGAAAAGATGATTAGACTGAGAACTACCATGGAAGACAAAAGAAAGTAGCATAATCTTAATGTGCTAAAAGTAAATAACTCACCCTGGAATCGTATAACTGTCAAAAACATATTTCAAAACCAGGGCAAAATGAAGACATTTCAGACAAACGAAAACTGAGAGTTTGCAATTAACAATCCCTAACCTAAGGAAACTCTAAAATATGTGCTTCATATGGAAGAAAGTGACCCCAAATCAGTGGTCTGTGATTCAAGAATAGGTGATAAAACAAAACATAAAATATAGGTAAATCTAAGTAAACATTGTAAAAAAATAATTTTGAGGAGCTTAGAAAAAGATATACCTAAAATATACAGCTATAAATTATAAGGGATAATCAGAGTTAAAGTGTTCTAGAGACCTTATGTTGTTCAGGAGGATGATACAAATACTGATTAATTTTATGTTTTTTAAGTTAAATATTATGGACAAATTTCTATGGTAAATGCAAAAGCAATGGAAATAGAGTGGGCTTATCTGTATTTTCAGATTTTTCTTCCATGGTTATTTATTACTTAGCTAATAAAAAATCTATCCAAGATCAGAATTAATTGACTTCTATGAAAAAGTTCAGATGTATAAAGGGCTTTGTGAAGGTTTGATATGGCTTCATCTCTATATTTTCTTTTTATGATTCTCTCACTGGCCTTTTTAGTATGTCATCTTCACTCTTATAACAAAACAGTTGCAACAGTTCTAGAGATAACGTATGAGTCAGACTCCAGATTAAGAGAAAAATTCTCTTTGCTCAACTTTACTGTGACAGGACCCACACATAAAGCAATCATTGTGATGGGGGGGCAGTATCGGGGGGATGTCATGCGCACTCTCTTAGGCTTGAGTTGCACAGTGCTCTCTATGCATCTGACTATGTCCCAGTCCATTAAGCTAAAAAAATAAGACAACAGTTTTGAGGATTAACATTCCTCTGTCAGTTATTTACCCCATGTATGCTTATTGAAGCTTTATGTTAGTTCTAAATCTCAGGTTTTAAACTTTTAAAATAATTTTAATATTAAAACAGACTCACATTTCTGGGTAAGTCCCACTTTGTCATGATGTAATATCCTTTTTGTTTATGGCTGGATTCAACTTGCTAATATTTTTCTGAGAAGTTTTGAACCTGTAGGGAAATTGATTTGTAGTTTTCTTGTAATGCTTCTGCCTGGTTTTGGTATCATAGTAAATGCTATTCTCGTAAAATGAGTTGGTTAGTATCCCCTCCTCTTCCTTTATTTTCTTAAAGAGTTTGTGTAAATTTGCCATTATTTTAAAAAATATTCTGTAGATATCATCAGTGAAGCCATCTGGACCTGGAGTTCTCTTTGTGAGAATACTTTTTTTTTTTTTTTTTTTTTTGGCTGCGCTGTGCATGGCATTTGGGAATCTTAGTTCTCCTACCAGGGATCAAACCCGTACCCCCTGCACTGGAAGCAGAGTCTTACTTAACCACTGGACCACCAGGGCAGTCCTTGTGAGGATACTTTTAAATTATGGAATTCTACAATAGTTGTATGGACATAGTATAATTCAGATTTTCTGTTTCTTCTTTTGTTAGTTTTGGTCATTTATACCTCTCAAGGAATTTGTTCATTTTATATAAGTTGTTGGAATTGTTAGCATAATGTTGTTGATAATTTTTCCTTATATCTTAATTGATCTGTAGTGATATTTCCTCTTTCACTTAAAAAAAAATCAATTTCTTTCTTTATTTATTTTTGGCTGTGTTGGGTCTTCGTTTCAGTGAGCAGGGGCTACTCTTCATTGTGGTCATGGGCTTCTCATTGCAGTGGCTTCTCTTGTTGCAGAGCATGGGCTCTAGGCTCGTAGGCATCAGTAGTTGTGGCATGCAGGTTCAGAAGTTGTGGCGCACAAGCTTAGTTGCTCAGCAGCATGTGGGATCTTCCCAGACCAAGGCCCAAACCCACGTCCCCTGCATTGGTACGCGGATTCTTAACCACTGTGCCACCAGGGAAGTCCTCCTCTTTCATTTTTGATATTGGTAATTTGTGTTTTTTCTCTTTTTGAGACTTTTAAAATAATTTGAATAATGATATACACCTCCATATTACATAATTATAAATGCCAAGAAGCAAATTTGATGTAATGAGGCTTAACTACTATTGAAAGTCACTCTTGTAGTTTTAGTACCAAGGAAATCTAAGAATATTGGGGTTTCTTAAAGTTGAAAGGAATTAAACATTAGTTAATCAATGGTAGTAATATATACTTGGTCATGATAACTCAATACAGGATTCTTGGCCCATGGTAGTTGTTAAATTAATAAATGGATAAATATCTTTATTATAGAATGAGGAAAACTAGATTGATACTAGATGAATATTCATGGAATTCACTGCAATGTGATCAGTCCTCCACATTGCCACATGTATTATTTTTCTAAAACACAAATATGCTTTTGTAAATTCCTAAATTAAAAACTTCAGTGGTTTTCCATTTTCTTTAAGATCCATCTGAATGCCGTACAGTGGCATGCAAGCCTTTTTATACCACGGTCACATCTTATTTATTCAGACTACTTCTTACCTCTTTCTCCAATATGTTGCATCCATCCTAGATACATTCCTTTTACTAATTTAATTATTTTGCCTCAGGTCACCATACACATGTTGTTCTCTTTTACCTGAATTTTTCTTTCTTCCTTCAAGGCCAAAGTCAAAGGTCATGTCATATGCATGTTTTCTTGTCTCACTCCCAGAATAACTTACAGAGTCTTTTTCTGTTCTCCCATGGCATTTGTCCATCCCTCTATTCTATTATAACATGTGTCACAATTAATCAGGTTTAGATGGTTTAGTGGCTTTTCCCTAACAAATAGAAGCTCTTTGAGGACTGTGATTATCTTATTCATTTTTGTTCTACAAATTTCTAGCAATGCTTTGAGTATTGTAGGCACTCAGCAAATGTTACATGATGCACAGACACATAATTCCATAGTCCAAAATCACAGTCTCACTCATAGAACATACTAGAATTTTATAGAGGAAGACACTGTACTTTCGTCTGGGAAAACACTACCAGTCTGGATCAACTAATTTACAATTGTGAGTCTTTTCACAAGGGAGAAAAATCCAAGTGTAAGTTCAGCTGGGAAAGTATTATCATTTTCATGTACAAAAGAAACTACACTCATCAAAACAATTATAAAATAATTGGAGGTTATACTTAGCTGCTGAATGAACAACACGAGTATACTGTTAATTTTGCAGGTCAACGTTATGACCTCAGATGTGAGTTTGCAAATGGATTAATACAGCATAATAAATGTAATCCTACGAATGTGTTGGAAAACTGCTACAAGGTGTACTGGGACCGAGACATGGTAATATCATTAAAGTCTACCAATAGACTAGACAGTCTGCTGTTTGATAGGCCTATAAAATTGTAGTGCTTATTGGTATTCCCATTTTGCTAAGCATAAATATTATAAGAAATACACAGTAGGGAAGCAAATATGTAGGTTAGATTAAGAAGCCAAAAGAAAAGTGACATTTACAGCACATTGAAGAAATTAAATCATCATCTAAATGACTCCATTTAATTATCAGTTGTTTAAGAACATATACCTAGTTAAATATTTTAAAGAACTGCATTTATCGTGTGTTTGCATTAGTTTCAGATATAATATTTCTGCAAATAACAAAGCCTTTTCTCCTTAACATAGTACATTATTATAAATCACACTAGAGCATGGTTTACCTTTTATCCAGACAAGCAAAATTAAAGGCCATGATGTACTCCTATGAGAAATAGTCGTTCATAACAGTGTTATAGCGCAATCTGAGGAATAGACACCACCCCCATCACACTGAGAATCATTTTCATAGGGCATGTCAGTGATGACGGTCATTTATTCTCCTCCATACAGGCTTCTTGGAGATTTGACCCTACATAACATGGGAAGGGACAGACCTTTATATCACATATTCCCCCAGCAATTGTGCATTCGATACTTGGACAAGGAAATTGACCAGAGACTGTTAATGGCCACAGGAGCTAGATGTATAACGTCATATAGCCACTGATGCCACCACTTAGGGGCATTCATTGTAGGCTATGTGTGTTGGATAAACAGGCAGGGAGCACTGAGAGAGAGATCATGTGGTTTTGGAAAGAGGGAGAGCTGGAGAAATAAGCGGCTGTGGGCTCTGAGAGCTTCCGAGTTCTTAGTCCACTCCAGCTATGAAACTCAGTGATTTCTCCTGTCCTTGGATTCTGCAGTTTCCTTGGATTTGGTCTGCACTTAAACTTTCTCCAGTGTGCCTGTTTCTTATAATCAAATGGTCCTTGAACATCAGGACATAGAGTTAAAAAATAGATTAGTAAATGTCCATATGCTTCAATGTTTTAAAATCTGATTAATCTGACAAATATACACACAATTTATCTATTAAAATACTGTCAACATAACAAGATGGGAAATATTTTCAGCATGTTTATTCTTTATTGAGGTTTAGGAAATAAGGGTTTGGAGTTTGTAATATTCCTTATGTCAGATCATCTTTCAGAGTCATAAATCAGTGAGTTGTGCTTTAATAAAACAGGCAGTGGGCCAGATTTGACCTCTGGCCACAATTTGCTGACCCCTGGACTAAACAATTATAAACCCCTGGGCCTAACCAACTTCAAGATTTAGTGTTAGTTTTTCCAGTGATTCTTTAAAGTCTTATACATTCACTCAGTGTTTTTCAGAATCATGTTTTCTAGTTTAAAAAATGAGGTTGTGATAATAATTCTAATTGGCCTCATAGAATTTAATGAAGAATATTTAATTAATCAGATCAAATGAGATTAACTATAATAAAGTAGTAAATACAGTGCCTGGCTCAGGATTTATTCAACAAATATTGTCTGTGTCAGACTTTAATATAGCCATTAGAAGAAAGAGCAGAGGTAAGTAATACAAAAAAAGCAGTAAGCAGCAATAAGATTAATACCTACACAAAACTCGCAGTGCAATAAGATAAAGCAGAAAGCAGCTTTACACTGGGAAAGAAGTTATTTAAATACAGAAATAGCACCTTACAAAAAGGAACTGAGAAACGTAAACTTGGTAGGTAGATTCAAGTATAAAAGTTATACCCCCAACTCTTGTACCAGAATGACAGGGTTTCCCAAACCCTGGACAGTGTAGGGCACACACACACACCTCTGTCAGTGCTGACTCAAAGCTGCATTTCCTTAGCAGGATCATTGACAATCTTGTTTTTTTTTTCTTTTACGAAATTATACAATGATAGACTCAAGATTGCCACGGCTTCTTCACCACTGGAGGGAGGGATTTAAGGGGGGGAAAGCAGTAATAAGTGGTATCATTATTTATGGGAGGTGGATGGAACACTGGAGAGAAGTTCATAAACTCTA
The DNA here is from genome assembly GCF_026419965.1 of Kogia breviceps. Lineage (NCBI taxonomy): Eukaryota > Metazoa > Chordata > Mammalia > Artiodactyla > Physeteridae > Kogia > Kogia breviceps. The sequence goes on from NC_081314.1 coordinate 96,193,088, forward strand.
TACATTTCACTGACCAATCTCCTAATAAATAGGAAGCTTTTAAAAATTTAAAACACTGATAAGTTAAATTAACTGCCAGGAGCTGTAAATAGCCCTATAACAAGAGGAGAAAAAAAAATCACACTCTAATTGCTAATACATACAATTTAGCATCATATTATATATAAAAGATGTGTTTAATATGTTAGTAAAATATGTTTTTTGCTTCTTTGTTAAAATAAAAAACTACAATTCCAACCTGTCAATTTAGATTCATTCTGTCCAGAATAAACAATCTTACCACCTTTGTGCTAGACAGAGTCTAGGTGGCTTTAGTTAAGTTTCTAATAAAGTCCTGACTGGTGAGACTAAAGATATAAAAGGATCAGGAAGCCCACAAGCCTCCCTCCCTTGTTTCTTGCAGATAAAGGTCAAGGGTCGAATGACAGAGAGAGGCTTATATCATTGTTCTCTTAACACAGACTGAAGTTATCTTCCAGATTACAGATAAAGTTATTGCAGATAAGATAAAGGAGTTATCCCAGGCACTGTGGAACAACAAGCCTCCAGAATCTAAGAAATCCTTACCCTTTGTGCTCCGAAATTATGGGGTTCTTAAAACATCAGTGTATTTATTTGGCACCTTTGTTAAGAGTTCAAGCCTCTCAGTGAATCATGTATTCCTTTTAGTCTCTGCAGAATCCTGAGGGGAAAACCGGGGAGATGAGAGAGAAAAAGACTGAGAATATTTCCATTTCGCAAAAGAGGAAAATTTAGTCACAGATTTCATTTCTGATGGGAACTGTAAACCGCTCTGCCCTGATGGTGAACCTTTAGAATTAGACTGCTGTCTGCCCGAAACCAGTCACCTGAGGGGCTGGCCAGGCAGCTGTTGGGAAATGCTCTGAAAGGCTTTGATGCTTGCTTCTTTCTCTTCCATTTGGAAACACAAATTGCTCTCAAAAGAGGTCTCTGCTAAGTTAGACTCCAGGCTAATGCATCTGGTCAGCAGCCGCTTAATTACCTGGTAGGATCGTTTAAAATGCAGATTCCTGGGCCCCACCCCAGACTCACTGAATTAGAAACTCTGAGGTGTGTGTTTGTGTAGAGAGAAAGGTGTGTTTGGGGTTGGGGGGCTTGTGGGAGTGTCCAAGAGTATGCATTTTTTTCTAGATTCCCCAGTTGATTGTTAAGCAAGGTGAAGATAAAGGCTTCAGAAATGCTTTTCTTTTCTCCTTTTTTTTTGGCCATGTGGCAGAAGCAGTGGCGCAGCTTGTGAGATCTTAGTTCCCCGACCAGGGATTGACTCCCCGGCCCTTGGGAGTGAAAGCGCAGAGTCTTAACCAGGCTCGACCGCCAGGTAACTCCCCAGAAATGCTTTTCTAACTAATCCTTCCCCACAGCACTTCTCAATTCTTGTCATTATAAGGGTCACTGTGTCCAAAGCTGCTGCTGTGTTAAGAGGCTGTATCCTGTCCTTCTAGAGAAACTTTCCTGGCCAAAAATTTTGACAGTGATGGAACTTGTCTGTGGAGTGTCTCTAAATCAAGACAGGCCAAGTTGAGCAGGATGAAGCAGATAGGGCCAGACTATTGGAGTTAAATAGAAGGGGTTTTAACCCCAGATCCACAGGTCCCTCCAAGGGGTCTATGGATGGGAAAACATTCACATCTTTATTTTCACTAACCTTGAACTGAAAATGAGCATTTATTTCTAATATGAATTTGGCAACAAACCACATTAGTGTTAGCAGTACCTGTGCCTCCTTGTCACTGTTAGAAATCACAGATATTCCTGTATCACATTTTAGTTGTTATGGATAGCTTGAAATATTATTTACATTCATCAAAACATCAAATTACAGTTGTTTTTAGACTTGTCACTAGATCTTTTTAAAGATGTTAATAAGGAAACACAGATATTACCCTATCACACATTAAAAAAATTTTTGATAAATGTAATTCAGTATAGTTGCCTGCCTTTGTCATTTCATACCTTTGTTTTACACATTAGAAACATTATTCTGAGACGTGGTCTATAGGCTTCAACCTTTCTCAGAGTAATTTTCTAAATACATGCTATGTGACTTCACATATGATTGCCAAAGGAACCCATGGAACTTAAGAACCCCTGACCTCAAGGAACCCCAAACCATCAAACGGCTTTGGAACAATGAAAACGAACATTTTGAGATTTTTTGTTGGCTTGATCTTGTGTTAATAGTTGTAATACACTGGAGATTTCCCAAGTACTCCTACATCTCTCAGACTAAGGACGAAGTCTTATCCTTGACCATTTAACCCGCTTCATAACTAACCCAGCCAGACAATGGAATCTAACCCCTTGTGGTTCTGACTGACCATCTTGATACAAGGTACCCTTAGTCCTACTGTTGTCTGGCTGGCTGTTATTTGGTTCTTTCTTTGTCCATGGTCATTAATTCAACAAGTACTTTTTGGCCCGTTCTGTATGAAGCATTCTGCTCCTTGTGGAAGGAATAGAAGAGAACTATGGAGGCATGTTTCTTACCCTCCAGCACAAACTCTGGTACTTGAGGCTATATAATTAGGGGTTAAGTATGTGAGGACGAATGCCTGGGTTCAAATCTTTTCCGTCTTTTACTAGCTGAGTGACTTTGGGCAAGTTGTTCTGTGTGCCTCTGTTTCTTCATCTGTCAAGTGAAGATAATGAATGGGTTCACTCAGGAGAATACTTCATATATAGTAACCATGCAAATGTTAGTTTATACAATATACAGAATTTGGGGCCACGGCCCAAACTTCTGAATCTGAATCTCTGGGGGCTTGGCCACATGTAGTTTACCAAGTTCCACAGGTGATTTTGATATACTTTAGAGCAGAGTTTCTCAGCATATTTTTCATTATTGCCCCTCTAAGTAACCATTTTAGACATTTTTTCCCTAATTGCTCCCTCCCTATGAAATTTTAGTACTATAGATATGTGTACTATATATTTGCTTATATACTTGGGCCTTTTGAAGGATGACAGGCCATTGTAATATCTAAGATTTTTCTACCCCAATCCCACCCCAAGCACCAATTTTAGCCCTCCCTGTTGAGAACACGAGCTATAAAATTGTGGTTTCTCAATCTTGGCTGCACATTAGAATAAAGTAAGGAAGATTTTTAAAAATACCTATGCCTAGGACACACCCCCAGACCAGTTAAATTAGAACCTCTTGGGGTGGGACACAAATAAGAGTTTCTTTAAAAATCCCCAGGTAATTCCAATATGCAGCCAAAGCTGAGACCCACTGCTTTAGAGTTTGAGATCTCTTTACAGGAGATTAAAATCTGGTTGGCAAACAGGAGCTACTAACATGAACATAAACAATGCAGAAATGAAGGGACCAAGGAGTGCTATAGGAGTTCAGGAAACAGCCTGTTCTGATTAGGAGAAGCTTTGTGAGTTAGACTTAGAATCTGAGCAAGATCTGGAAAAAGGAATGGAAGAGAAATTTCAAATGTGGAAATAACATGGCCAAAGGTATAAAAAGGACATAGGGTGTTCGGGTGATGTAATGGATTTAATGGTGGTGTCCCAAAAGATATATTCACCTGGAATCTTTGAATGTGACCTTATTTGCATAAAGGATCTTTGCAGATGTAACTGAGTTTAGGATCTCGAGATGAGATCATCCTGGATTAGGGTGGGCCTAGTGATAAGTGTCCTTAGAAGAGAAGAGCACCCAGAGAAGGCCATGTAAAGACAGAGGCAGAAGTTGGAAATGGATGTGTGTGTAAGGCTAGGAACATGAGGGATTGCTGGCAACACCAAAAGCTGGAAGAAGCAATGAAGGATTCTCCAGTAAACTCTTAGTAGGAAACACAGCCCTGCTGAAACCTCAATTTGAGACTTCTGGCCTCCAGAATTGCGAGAGAACAAATTTCTGTTGTTTTCAGCCACCTAGTTTGTAGCAATTTGTCACGGCAGCTCTAAGAAACTAATGCAGGGGACAATGAGGAAACCAATCTGATAGAGTAAAAGAATTGTAATAAGAGTGGAAAATAAAATTGGAAATATAGGGTGGGTCCAAACAGGAAAGCCATTGTTTGCACAGTATACTGCCTGCAATGAGAATAATTACAGGTCTGGGGTAGCAAGCACAACCTGATAAGACCAATGTTACTGCAGAATTAATCTAGTAATTAGTGCAGTTTAACCTACAGGGAGTAAATAGAGTTAGGGAAAACACTTACAAATATAACAACATTAAGTAAGGAAGTAAGAAAGATCTGGATGAGTAAAATGGCTTCAGAAAGAAAAATAAAGAAATGGTTCATGCAGTAAAGTTCACAAGAAGAACAAGCAAGGCCTTGACACCTGATCTGTATAACCATGAAGAAGAGGAATGTTTCAAAAATGACGTTTAAGATTTGAGTTTGAGTAAATGATGTATATTCCATCAAGAATCAGATGATACATTGGCTTTTACTAATTTATTTTTAAATTTTTTTTCTTAACAACTTCATTGAGGTATATTTAACGTATAAAATTTACTTATTTCAAATATACAGTTCAACAATTTTTAGTAACTTCACCAAGTGGTGCAACCATCACCATAAATCAATTTTAGAACATTTCCACCCCCCTAATAAGATCCCTCATACTCATTTACAGTTAATCCTAGCTAGTACCTCTAGCAACAGGCAACCCCTATTCTACTTTTGTTCTCTATAAATTTGCCCTTTTTTGGAAATTTTATAACAATGGAATTTCAAAATATGTGGTCTCTGTGTCTGGCTTATTTCACTTCACATAATGTTTTTGAAGTTCATCAATCACGTTTCCTTTTTATTGCTGGATAGCATTCCATTGTATGGATAGACCATGTTTTGTGTATCCATTCACCAGTTGATGGACATTTGGGTTGTTTCCAGTATGTGTTGATATGAACATTCTGGTGCAAGTCTTTATGTGGACATGTGTTCATTTCTCTTGAGTAGATACCTAGGAGTAGAATTGTTGGGTTGTGTGGGAATTTTATGTTTAACTTTTTAAGAAACTAACAAATTGTTTTCCAAAGTGGCTGTACCATTTACATTCTTATCAGCACTGGATGAGGGTTCCCATTTCTCCACCTTCTGGCCAACATTTTTCATTGTCTGTCTTCTAGCCATTCCAGTGGGTGTAAAATGTTGAGCATCTTTTCATGTACCTGTTCATATATTGGGTTGGCCAAAAAGTTCATTTGGTTTTTTCTGTAAGATGGCTGTAATAGCATTTAGTTGTGTTTAATTTCATTCAAAACAATTTTGTTAGATTGTATTGTGACAGCTGTCATATCAGCATGCATTAAAAAAAACTTATCAAAATTGGTGAATTTTTGTGTTGCCATTTTAATACTGAAGATGGAAAAAAAAAGCTACATTTTCGGTATATAATTCAAGAACGGTAAAAACGCAGCTGAAACTGAAAAAGATTTGTGCAGTGTATGGAGAAAATGCTGTGACTGATCAAACGTGTCAAAAGTGGTCTGCGAAGTTTCGTTTTGGAGATTTCTCGCTGGACGATGTGCCACAGTTAGGTAGACCAGTTGAAGTTGATAGCTATCAAATCGAGACATTAATTGAGAACAATCAACGTTATACGACGCGGGAGAGAGCTGACATACTCAAAATATCCAAATCAAGCATTGAAAATCATTTGCACCAGCTTGGTTATGTGAATCGCTTTGATGTTTGGGTTCCACGTAAGTTAAGCAGAAAAAAACCTTCTTGACTGTATTTCCGCGTGTGATTCCCTACTTAAACGTAATGAAAATGTTCCGTTTTTAAAACAAATTGTAACAGACGATGAAAAGTGGATACCGCACAATAATGTGGAACAGAAGAGATAGTGGGGCAAGCAAAACGAGCCACCACCAACCGCACCAAAAGAAGGTGATGTTGTGTATATGTTGGGATTGGAAGGGAGTCCTCTATTATGAGCTCCTTCCAGAAAACCAAACGATTAATTACAACAAGTACTGCGCCCGATTAGACCAACTGAAAGCAGCATTCAATGAAAAGCTTCCGGAATTAGTCAACAGAAAATGCATAATCTTCCATCAGGATAACGCAAGACCGCATGTTTCTTCGATGACCAGGCAAAAACTGTTACAGCTTGGCTGGGAAGTTCTGATTCATCCACAGTATTCACCAGACATTGCACCTTTGGATTTTCATTTATTTTTGTCTTTACAGAATTCTCTTAATGGAAAACATTTCAATTCCCTGGAAGACTGTAAAAGGCACCTGGAACAGTTCTTTGCTCAAAAAGATAAAAAGTTTTGGGAAGATAGAATTATGAAGTTGCCTGAAAAATGGTAGAAGGTAGTGGAACAAAGGGTGAATATGTTGTTCAATAAAGTTCTTGGTGAAAATGAAAAATGTGTCTTTTATTTTTACTTAAAAAGCGAAGGAACTTTTTGGCCAACCCAATATCTTCTTTGGTGAACTGTCTGTTCACATCTTTGCGCATTTATTGATTGGGTTTTTTGTCTTCTTATTGAGATGTAAGAGCTCTCTATATATCTCAAGTCCTTAATCTGATATGCGGTTTGCAAATATTTTCTCCCAGTCTGTTGCTTGTCTTTTCATTTTCTTAATGATGTACTTTGAAGTACAAAAGTTTTGAATTTGATGAGATCTAATTTATTATTATTTGTTCTTGTATGCACTGTGCTTTTGGTGTCATATCCAGAAAATCTTTGCCTAACCCCAAATCTTGAAGATTTTCTCCTGTACTTTTTTCTAAAAGTGTTATTGTTTTCACTCTCACATTTAAATCTATGACCTGTTTTGAGTTACTTTTTGTATATAGTGTGTTGTGAGGATCTAAGTTAATTTTTTGCATGTAGATATTCAGTTGTCCCAGCACCACTTGTTGAACAGAATCCTTTCCCCAGTGAATTGCCTTGGTGCTTTTGCCAAAACTCAATTGACTGTAAATATAAGGATTTATTTCTGGACTCTCAATTCTGTTCCACTGACCTATGTCTATCTTTATGCCAGTACCACACTGTCTTAATAACTGTAGCCTATGGTTAAGTTTTTTAATTGGGAAGTGAAAATCCTACAGATTATTCTTTTTCAAAATTGTTTTGACTATTCTAGATGTTTTGTATTTTTCATATAAATTTCTGGATCTGCTTGTCAATTTCTGCAAAAAAAAAAAAGCCTGCTGGAACTTTCATAAGAATTGCATTGAATCTATAGATCAATTTGGGGAGAATATTCATCTTAACAGTATTGAGTCTTTCTTTCCCTGAACATGGACTATCTCTCCATTTATTTCGATTTTCTTTAGCAAAGTTTTAAAATTTTTGGTGTAAAAGTGTTACATTTATTTTGTTAAATTTATTCCTAAGATTTTTTTCCTTGTGATGCTATAGAATTGTATTCTTAATTTCATTACTAAGTTGTTAATTTCCCATATGTACAAATGTATTATCCCACCTATTGCTTAATAAATACTTTTTAAATTAATGGATTGACCTGTGAATGAGCAAGAGGAAAATTTTTAGCCAAAGGAGAGAGAAAGATGTAAGGTTAAAGATAGATTTATACAGCATAAGCTTAATATTTCAATTTAACATTTGTGAAGGTCCACGATATATGTAGTTTATGACAGAGTTTATAATGTCTACCTCACAGAGTGGTAGTAAAGGCTGAAATAGAATAGCATATGTAAGTTCCTGGAATACACATAAACTTCAAATGCTCTAGGGCTGGTATTCAGAAGGGAAGCATTTTGCTCAGGAATAAAGTTGGCTTAGTACTTACTGTTTTCTTGTCAATCTGGGGAATCACTGGGGTTGTCAGGGCTGTGCCTCATAAATATTGAGGCTCTCCTAACTACTTTTTTTCTCAGTTGGATGTTTCTCCTGCTGTTTCTTTTTTTTTTTTGCGGTACGTGGGCCTCTCACTGTTGTGGCCTCTCCCGTTGCGGAGCACAGGCTCCGGACGCGCAGGCTCAGCGGCCATGGCTCACGGGCCCAGCCACTCCGCGGCATGTGGGATCTTCCTGGACCGGGGCACAAACCCATGTCCCCTGCATCGGCAGGCACACTCTCAACCACTGCACCACCAGGGAAGCCCCTCCTGCTGTTTCTTTACTCTTGGTTTTCCTTTCCATTCTCTCCACTTAAGTCAATTTGAATGATAATTGTTAATAATTGTTAATGTTTCACATAAAACTCTGGAAAGTAAATTGATGCATTTCTCAATAAAAATTGAGTTTTTTATTGCCTTACTGGAACAGCATCAATTTTTTTTTCATCTTGTACTCTTCTTGAATGAGAGGGAAACTTTATTCATTTGTTCATTTATTCATTCTTTCATCATTTCCCATTTATCGAGTGCTTACTATCTGCTGTGCTCTTTGCTAGTTGAGAAGTGATTCCACAGAAACAAATGGACAGAATAGTCTTTTGTCATTTCCTGGGTAGAAAAGACCGAAGTCTTTCCAGAGTAGAAGAAGGAACACAGCCTATGGCCTCAGAAAATCTTGCTCAGATCAAGATAAATAAGGGCCATGTGAAAGTCTGCTGCTTCATTAAGTTCCCTCTGGGTTAGAGATTCTTTGAAAAAGTTAACACCATCTGGCTGATGTTTCTGCTCAAAGGCACCTTTTTTTTTTTTTTTTTTTTTTTTTTTTGTGGTACGCGGGCCTCTCACTGTTGTGGCCTCTCCCGTTGCGGGGCACAGGCTCCGGACGCGCAGGCTCAGCGGCCATGGCTCACGGGCCCAGCCGCTCCGCGGCATGTGGGATCTTCCCGGACCGGGGCACGAACCCGTATCCCCTGCATCGGCAGGCGGATTCTCAACCACTGCGCCACCAGGGAAGCCCCTGAAAGGCACCTTTGAGTGGTGTACAAAATTGTGCAATAAAGTAACTGTGCGTTTTTTCAGATATCTTCTTTAAACTTAAGGGATACTAGCCTAAGATTTTCCACTAATGAACTGTGTGACTTTGGGCAAGTCACTTCACTTCCCTGCACTGACAAGTCAGACTAAGTGATCTCAGAGGATTTTTCTAACGCTAGATTCTGTTTTCCAACTCTTGTTAAGCCCTTAGACTATGAGTTTGTGAGTGGTGAAGAAGGAAGATAAGCAACAAAGAAGAGAAGAGTCTTTTTCAGATGGCTTCACGTTTTCAGGATATGGGCCATCCAAGTAAATAACTGACTAAAAAATAAATGACTTCACTTTTTGGTGATATGGGATGAGGAACTGGGAATGCATGACTCTCCTCTTTTCTTCTCTTTTACTTTTGATGTTGGGAGCATCATTTTTTGTTGGCTTTTCCATGCCTGGTTTGTTTTACAAGGTAGGTTCCCACATAGGGAGACCTGTGGTTCTCCACTTTTGCATATGACTTGGTGGATAAATCTGTCTAATTCAGAGGTTCAGCATTAGGATGTCCATTGCTGTTCCTCATATAGGCCACAACTCCTAACCTAGTCTTCACAGTGATAATAATTATGATGGTGGTGGTTGTGATGATGATGATCGTGATAATAATAAAGGTGATATGTTGTTATCATAAGATATATGATGTCTTTTGGTTCAAAACTCAAATGAGGAAAACAATATGTTATTTATTGGGCCTTCACAAACTTCAACCCATGTCTTCATCACTAATTGTCTGATGAGCTTTAGTAAGGAAAAGAGCAGACAGGTGGCCTAAAGTTGCTCAAGAAATATTTTTCAGAGCCTTTGGAGCTGCAGATTACCAGGTACACAGACTTTAGAAAAGGAAATCAAGTGGTCAGTTTAGAATACTAGAGGAGCTTAGCAAATGTGAATTGAGTGACTGCTTTATTTTATACTTTAAAATTAGTAGCTCCCCTCCTGGAACACAGTTGGAGTATTTCTGGAATCAGTCAATCACTGCTGTCAGGATATAGTGGTTCAGGTACTTTTAGCCATTACCCAAAGATCTGAATAATGCATTTGTAGTTTATCCTCGATTTACACTTATAATTCCTGTATTCTAATTCATAGGAATATATCCTATTCAGTAAGAGAAGGAAATGTTTTACATTTTATGGCTCATAAGCCTTTTACTCTCATAGTTAAAAGACAAATTAGAAAGGGAAATTCTATATTCTAATTAGTGAGTATCCTGAAATGATTGTTCCAAATTATATATACAGGAAAATATCACTAATTCTGAGTATTTGGATGGAGACCAACCTGGAATTGTCTCACTTTATCCTCTTCCTTGGTAACTTCTTTTAGACGAATCTTAAATGTATACCTCTGGCTCCAACTCTCTCTTGAGGCTCTGGACACACATCCTTCTAACTGCTTGCTGGACCTCTCTAGATTAACAGCCTACCTTGAATTTAACAGATCCAAATTCCAACCACAAAACCTCCTCTTCCTGCTATGATTTGTTACCTCAGTCAAAAACATCAGTCCCATGAGTTACCAGGCTTCATTCTGTGGGCGGCTCATCTGCTCCTCCATCTTCCTCTCTGGTACCCAACGCCTGGGAGCTTCTCTCAAAGTGCCTTCTGCCTATATTCCTTCTCTGTTCTTACTGTCAATCTCCTGGTACCACCACTGCTTATGCCTCACCCTGGCAATAGTGATGGCCTCCTGTCCACCTCCTCCACACCATCCTGAACATTATGACAAAGTTTTCAGAGTAGTCTTGCTAAAATAAAAAATGTAATCATGTCACTCCAGTAATCAAACATACTCAGTGTCCTCAAGACCTAAAGGAGAGAGTTTAAAGTTGCTAGATGGGACATTTAAAGAGGCCTTCTCAGGAATTCCCTGGTGGTCCAGTGGTTAGGGCTCAGAGCTTTCACTGCCTTGGCCAGGGTTTGACCCCTGGTCGGGGAACTAAGATCCCACAAACTGGGGATTCCCTGGTGGTGCAGTGGTTAATAATCCACCTGCCAATGCAGGAGACACAGGTTTGAGCCCTGGTCTGGGAAGATCCCACATGCCGTGGAGCAACTAAGCCCGTGAGCCACAACTACTGAGCCCATGTGCCACAACTACTGAAGCCCATGTGCCTAGAGCCTGTGCTACCAACAAGAGAAGCCACCACAATGAGAAGCCTGAACCCCACAACGAAGAGTAGCCCCTGCTTGCCACAACCAGAGAAAAGCCCACGTGCAGCAATGAAGACCCAACACAGACAAAAATAAAATAAATAAAAAATAAAATAAAATGAATAAAGAACAAAAACAGATCCCACAAGCTGCATGGCGTGGCCAAAAAAATAAATTAAATAAAGAGGCCTTCTCATTCTGATTACTATTTTCCTTTTAGCTGTATTTCCCTCCATCCCTACTTCCTTGTGAGTCCTAAACTCTGTTTACCTAGGGCTGCTTCTCTTCAGTGACTACTATGTGCCTCTGATGTGGCTTTTCCTCCATCACCCCTTTCCTCTTGTGCAGCCCTACTAAAATGCCATTATTTCCGACAGCCTTCTTCCATAACCGTATCTGGAATCATATTTTCCCCTTGTGGAGCAGCTACTATGAGTACCCTGCCCTTTCCCCCCAGGAACATCACTCCCATACACTCCAACAAAATGGGCTTCCAGCTGTGAGCAGCTGCCTGAGGACCTGCTTTTTGCACCTGAAACCAGGGCCGGCTGCTAGAGCCAGGAGTTTTCATTTCCCAAGAGTAGTTCTCAACCAATGAATTGAAGCAAGCTGGAGGATAAAAACCCAGGTATCTTTGCCCCTCAGTTAGGATAACTGAAACATCTTCTGTATTGTTTACCAGAGTTCCCCATCTTTGAGCAACTGGGATTGAATCCCAGTTGCTCAAAGCCAGGAATCTGCTCAGTAATGCACCTTTTATTACTGGCTACCTTGCTTCCTTGCCTGACTTCCCTGCTGCCCTGCTGGTACTTTCTGTGACCTACCAGATAAATCATTTGCATGCACATTCTAGTCTCAGGGCTGGCTTTTGGTGGAACCCAGTGTAATACTCTGTGTCTATGATCTCCTAGCAGGCTGCTTAGGCTGCTCCTATTATAACTTCACTACCTTGGGAAATATTCATTCGGAAATCTATCCCAATCCTTGAGGTCAGGAACAGCATTTCCTTCCTGTGTTCCTTTGAACACCTGGCACCATCTCTTACATGAAGTAGGCACTAAACAACTAACAGTTGCGTGAAAGCACTAAATCTGCATTACAGAACTTAAAATAAAGAAAAAATTAAAATTTCAAGTACTTAACAGTAACTTTATACCAGAGCAATGACCACTTCATGCTTTAGGAGATTTGCCCTAACATACAGAACAAATTACTTGTATCCCTCGTTCCATACTGTTCAATTTACCTGGTGTTGAGAATTATATTTCCTTTTATCTGTCCTGTTTCACCCTCTGGCCTCTAAGCTCAGGCCAGATTTATGCTGATACAGGCCTTTGATTTATGCTTCTTTACAGTACCAGCTGTGCCCTCTTGACATCTTCAGTATGTACTCAACTCCAAAAATATTTTAAAATAAGGCTATAAAGCACCTAAGGGTGCTTTAAAATGGTTGATTGTTTAACATAGTTTACTTTTTAATAATCATCTTTATGAAACAGGAGGGAAGGGGGCAGGGCACAACCTGTAAAAGAATGACATAGCCCTTGAGGATATGACATAAACTGGGTCAGAACCAACTAGGTCCAAGATGGCGGAAGATTCAACTTCCAATAGACCTTGAGCCACATTATACAATCATCGTAATACATTAGTATATGCTAAGTGACACACCCACAGGCACCATGACAGTTCTGAGGCCAGCCATAAAAGACCAAAAAGTGGGCCGTGGCCAAACTCCTGGAAATATCCACCCCTACCCCGAAATAGTTGGAATTATCCTCCCACTCATCAGCCTAGGAAATTACTCAGCCCGTAAAAACTAACCACTCCATATTTCCAGGTCTCTCACCTTCTGAGATGGTCCACACTGTCTGTGGAGTGTGTTTCTCCCATGGCTGCTCTCACTTTCCTGGATAATCCCATGCCCTGGTCTTGCTCTTGCCTTTTGAGACATTCTGTGTATGGAATGTGTATCTCTCTAAATAAATCCACTTCTTACCTATCACTCTGTCTCTCACGGAATTCTTTCTGTGATGCGACATCAAGATCCTGAGCTTCATTAAGTCTTGAGACCAAGTTTGTGATCTCAATTAAAAGATAGTGGGTTCAAGTCCCTACCTGGGTTCTGGCTGGGTTCGAGTCCCAGCTCGTGGGTTCAAGTCCCATCTGAGTTGTGCAGCTTCATTATACTAGCTATTTTTATGCCTACTATATAAAAAGGGAAACCAGCAGAGTTCTATCATATTACTTAAACAAATTTTAAGTTGAAAGCATCCAAATTAATGGGGTTTTACTGTATATGAAATTACTTGAACAATTATTGAAATCAGAATCTTGCAGATAGAATGTGTGATATAAATGAATAGTCTGAATATCCTAATTCTGTGAGCTTCACCCATCAGTTTCTCTTTTTGCCCTCACCTCTAATGCAACATTTATTCACATTTAGTTCTCTCTCTTCACTCCAAAAAGGCAGTATACAGATCTTGTAACTTTTCCTGCAGCCAGAAAATCTAATTCACCATAACAGACACAACTGTGTATGTTCCCTAGGCTGCCATAGACATAGCCCTTTAAAGTTAGCTTAAAGAAGATAAAATAACGCAAAACTATAGGGGGATATTCAGTGTTGTATGGCCTGGACCCAGTTGTATCTTTCTTATAAAGTGACTGTGTGTTTGGCATTTCGGCTTTATTTTAATCATCAGCAAGTCTGAGTAGGTCATTATTTCACTTGGGCATCATCCCTTAGGAAATAGTGTTAGACATTTCTCTGCCAGTGGCATTTGTAGCGAAGAAGGGGCAAATTAGGCATCAGTCAGTACACACTTCACTTCCTTGGACGATCTACAATTCTGCATGATTTTACATATGGAGATAAAAGTCAAACACTTTTGAATAGATCGTTCTTATGGATGTGGGTCAAAGGCTTGTGGATGTAGCTGTGGTTCAGAAGCAGTTACTTTGTGAAAAGGAATGCAGATACAATGCAGATGTATATAAAGGAAAAACTTTCTGCATGAAACTGTACTCATAAGATTACTGTTCTGGCATTCTTTTTTTAATGTAAAATAAATTTTGGATTAAATAAATTTGCACTCTGCAAGATTTAAAAATTCTTGTTAAGGAACAATAGAACACATAGTTTGTCAGGGTGTAGCAGTTGCTTTGAATGACCATCTCTTTTGAAAAATATCGCAAGCAGGAGTAGGGTGCCCAGGCGGAAGAGATGTGCCACCAGGGAGGGAACTGTAATCCGCATACTACATTGTTACACTCAAGATGGCCTACAAAATCTGAAGCCTGATGCAAACTGAAAATGCAGAACACTTTGTTCAAAATTTATTAAAAATTTCAAGACAGCGACTGCAGAACTTTAAACCAAGTTGGGGGAGGAGGGCCTGTGTGACTGCACAGGTGCCATGCCCATGAAACTGTTCCTGGTCCCCCTTCATTTACTGAGATTCTACAAGGCCTCGTTCTTAAAGGTTCTTGACCAAATGAAGTGTCCCTGGGCACACTTAGAAATCTAAAGCATGACTGAGCCTAGATAAGGGTTATGTAAACATGGTTCTGTAATTTCTTAATATACTAGAATACCTAAGCACACCACAGTGGGAAACATCAGAGATTTGTTCGGTAGGGCTGGCTCTTAATAGAACTTTAATAATTAATCCTGGAAGGATATTCTCTCATTCCTTCTCATTGGATTGTCAGCTGTTAAAAGCCAAGACCTCAATCCTGGAATCCTGAGATTTTATGCAACCATCTACCTCCACAGTGTTTGGGAATAAGGGAGAAATGGAAAATGCACCCATGTTATTATTTCACTAAGGCCTTTCCTAAAAAATCCCTCCCAGATCTCCCTTGCTGTAACTGAGTCCTTGCACCCCTTTATTTCACGACCACCCACCAGGCAGGTCTGAGCAGTCTCCTCTAGGCCTTCCCTCCCTTTCCCATCTCATTCTCTAGGCAGTGAGTTGGGGAACTTGATATTCTTCACTCCTCCTGCCCCAAACTCCACTCCTCTCCTTATCTTGGAGGCCACTTGTATCCTTGAGTTTATCCTTGACTTGTATTTCTTTGTTCTCCCTGGGAACAGAGTAATAGAATAGAACTTATGTTTTCTTTTGAAGTTAGAATAAAGATGTAGTGTGTGCATGACCCAACTCTAGTATATTCAGTTTTGCATTCCTAAACCAGTGGGTTTCATGTATCTACTAAGCCGCAAATAATCGGAGAACAATATGTATTAGTAATCCTGAAAAATTCCAATAATAGTTCTACAGGAGTGTCTCAAAATTTGATTAGAATTCTTTGCTCACTGACATCATATTTCTTCCAAGTCCTAAAAACTCATGTGCTGTGTGAATTAACTTTATTGTCATTGTTCTAATTAATGTCTTTAAGAAGCATTGGCTATTATGCTTATTGGTGAACTTCTATGACAAACCAGAACATTCAACTGAATTTTAAACCAATTTTTGACTCTGAGCAAAGCAAACTTCCAAACATATTGTGATCCTTGTTATCAAAAGCACTTAAGGAAGAAGTTATGAAAATGGCATTTTGGGGTCAACTTAAATTTTATTATCTATTATATGGGAATAATCCTATCTATCCTCTTACTTATTTTAAAAAGAAAATGAGAATTTAAAAATTTTTTTAAAATGGGGAATTTAATAAGAAAATGATATTACTTCAACTAATATTATTGTAACTATTGTAATTCTATTTAAATATTATTTTAGTTTTTAGAATTCATGACCTCTTAAGGCCCCATTGTTTTTGCTTATTTTTAAATTTTTATTGAAATACAGTTGATTTACAATGTTGTGTTAGTTTCAGGTGTACAGCAAAGTGATTCAGTTTTATATATATGTATATATATTCTTTTTCAGATTCTTTTCCATTTTAGGTTATTACAAGATATTAAATATAGTTCTCTGTGCTATACGGTAGGTCCTTGTTGGTTATTTTTTTGTAAATGGTAGGACATATATTTTAATCCCAAACTTCTAATTTATCCCCCCCACCTTTCCTTTTTGGTAACCATAAGTTTTTTTTCTATGTCTGTGGGTCTATTTCTGTTTTATAAATAAGTTCATTTGTATCATTTTTTTTAAGATTCCACATATACCTCATAGTTTTTATTTTATAAATATTTATTTATGTATTTGTTTGTTTCTTTATTTATTTGTCTGCACCGGGTCTTAGTTGCAGCACACAGGATCTTTGTTGCCAGTGACGGATCTTTAGTTGCGGCATGCGGGATCTAGTTCCCTGACCAGGGATCGAATCCAGGCCCCATGCACTGGGAGCACTGAGTCTTAATCACTGGTCCACCAGGGAAGTCCCTACCTCATTGTTTTTTAATTAACTAGAATTTTCTGTTGAGTTAGATTTTCATAGAACCTAAGTTATTGTTTAACTGATATTTCTACTTGGAAATTGGCAAGACATATTAAGTATAGATTAGACATGCTGAAAGGGCTGGTTTATCAAAATTACCTGTTCTATAGGTCTGAATCTATACTAAACACAATTTTCAATCAGTTTCTAGTAGGCTAATGATACTGGCTACTTCACAGGATTTGTGGATTTTACTTAATATATTTAAATACAAATGTGGGGTTTTTTTGTTTAGCTGTTGGTTTTTTTTTTTTTTTGGTGGCCTTGCCACGAGGCATGTGGGACCTTAGTTCCCTGACAAGGGGTTGTACCAGTGTCCCCTGCAGTGGAAGCACAGAGTCCTAACCACTGGACTGCCTGGGAATTCCCACAAATGGGTTTTTAAGAGCTTTATTGTACTATAATCAACATACAAGAAACTGAGCATATTTAAAGTGTACAGTTTGATAAATTTTAACATATTTAGATACCCTTGAAATCACCACCACTATCAAGATTGTGAATGTCAGTCACTTCCAGAAGTTCCCTTGTGCCCATTTGTAATCCTTCCCTCCCAAGTCTTCTCAAGGTCCCCTTCCCAGAATCCCTTGGCAACCACTGATCTGCTGTTACTATAGATTAGTTAGCATTTTCTAATCTTTTTTAAAATTATTATTTCTTTGACTTTTCTTAGTCACCATAATTATCTTGAAATTATTCATGTTGTTGCCTGTTGTTTTCAATAGTTCAGTTCATTTTTATTGCTGAGAAGTATTCTATTGTACAGATATACCATATTCTATTTATTCATTTACCATTAAATTTTTTATCTTCCTTTCTTTAATCTCTTCTTTAGGCTAGACTTTGCTTCAGTCATGCCTCTGCGGAGGCTTCGTAGTACTGCAGGAGTTTTGTTGTCAGCACAATAAAATCCAAATCCAAGATCCAAATCCCAGCCATGTCTCTAGTGAGCTGGGTGAACGTGACCTGCATGGGTTTCTTTTCAGGGTTGTAGTTACCTCGTCTGAAAAACAAGCATAGTATCATGTAGGATTGCCGTAAGGGTTATATATGTAAAGCACATAGAACAAAGCTTGACATACATTAAGTGCTATTTGGGTGGTGGTTATTATTATTTCTATTGTTATTATTACTATTATTAATTCTATATGACATGTTTGGTGGAACTTCTAGCCTGCCATAAACCCTCAACAGATGTTAGCTATTATTAGTAATTTTATTAAAATTACTACATTACCAAACAACTATTCATTCCCATTCTTTCCTCATCCCTCTTATGTTTTCAGTCTCTTCACTATCCTAGTTACTAGTAATCTCAGTGTTACCTGACCAGGTAGAATAGAGGAAGGCAGTGGTTCCCAAAGTATGATGTAGGGAGAGCAATTTTAGCACCAACCTGGAAACTTGTTAGAAGTGTAAATTCTCAAGCCCCATCCTAGACTGACTGAATCAGAAACTTTGGGGGTGGGTGTTTTAACAAGACTTCCCAGTGATTCTGCTAAAGCTAAAGAACTAGAGCCGTAGGGTAATCAGCAGGCTTGGGCAGGAGTTAATGCAGGCTCAGTTCACACTGACTTTCTTGTTAGCAAAAGCAAACTGTTGACTAATTGAGCTTAATATCAAGTAAAACCCCTAAGTCTTTTTCACACATGTTGCTGCTAATCCCCATATTCCCCATCTAGTACTTGTACAGGATTCTTTTTGGACTGAAGTATAAGTCTTTACATTTATCCCTATTAAACTTAATCTTGTTAGATTCGGCCCATCGCTCCAGTCATGTTTGGGGAAATTTTAGTTCAGCTGGAATGAACCATGACAAAAAGCAGGGCCTGGAGATGGGGGAGGGGTGCTTTAAGGACAACGTCCTTTTATATATCGGCCAGATACTGGCCCTTGAGATTCAGGCTATGGTGGGCTTCTAATTAAACTCTTGAGACCCAGGAAGAGTGGTAATTTGATTTCAATTTAATTCTCCTAACATTTTTGGGGGACCTACCAAGTTCCTAATTGTGTACAAGGTATAGGAGAGATTACTAAATAGTGTTCCCTTTAAGGTCAGATATAAGTGGAGATAAAGAGGTTTTCGGGGTTTTTTGACATGTGAAGCCCAATGCAAGCAACGATTGCAAGTCTCTTGAGGAAGAGAACTAATATTTTTTGCGTACCAGATCCTTTGCTGTATGCTTTGTTTACATTTTCATATTTAATTTTCAAGCCAATTCAATGATATAGGGATAATTACCCCATTTATAATTGAAGAAACGTACAGGTTAATGCATTTCCTCAAGGTCACACAGGCAGTTAGCAGAACTAGAGGAAATCCCAGATTTGTATGGGTTTAAAGGACGTGCTGTATGTAGGCTTTCTCCCTGAGATCAAGAAAATCAAGCTCCTATTTTATTTTATTTTTTTAATTGAAGTATAGTTGATTTACACTGTTGTGTTAGTTTCTGGTGTACAGCAAAGTGGTTCAGTTATACATATACATACATATTCTTTTTAATATTCTTTTCCATTATGTTTTATTACAGGATATTGAATATTGTTCCCTGTGCTATACAGGAGGACCTTGATGTTTATCTATTTTATATATACTAGTTTATGTCTGCTAATCCCAAACACCGAAAAAATTAAGCTCTTTAAATATCATAACTACCAGCAGCTTAAATATAACTATTGATTCTCTTGGGCTGATTTATAATAAGTTTATGATCCCCCCAAACATTAAAATATCAATAGATGACCCAATCCTATGTACACTAGGAAATGCATCTAACTGTACTCACAGTCCTAAGTTTAAAAAAATCTTACATTTGGGTTTATTTTTATTTGCCTCTTTTAAAGTGATAGTTACATATTTTAATAAATATCACAATATTAATATTGTAATTGCAAGTCGTTGCCTCTAGCAAACAGATCTTTGGAAAGGATATAATTTCTTCCTCTAGGGGGCAGAGCTAGCCAACCCTACTCTGTTTAACAGGTAATACCTATTATATTTTATATGATATAAAATGTGTATTTTAATAAAGTAGATTGTACTATAATGGAAAGTGCACTGGGCTTGGAGTCCGAAGATTAAAATTTGGTTCCACTTGCTAGTTATATCACCCTGGGCAAAAAGTTTAACTTTTATAAACCTCAGTATTGAGATCTCTAAAATGGGGTAGTGAGAATTAACTGATATAATATCTATGAAGGAAGGGACTCTGTAATCTGTTAAGTGTTTTATAAAGATAGTATTATACTTTTGATACTTACCTATTTTACAGGTTGCCTTCAAGAGAAAATGTGAAATATTTTGGACATTTCTGCCACCTACATATCAACTTAATTGATAGAGCAGAATTCGAAGTTTTTGAGCTTCTCTGAAAATGCTACGATTCTTTCATAGTTTCTTTTTAACTCTAGAGCTTCCAATAGAGATATAAGAACAGTGTGGTAGAACTGATATTGAAATACTAGGTTTGGTTAGTTAACTAGCATTTCAAAGATAAATGCTCTTTAAACAGCACTAACATTGTCAGTACCACTAGCATCATCATTATAAAGGACACTCACTAGGTGCCCGTCTGCCTGAAGGCATGTGCTGTGGTTATACAAAGTGAGTTAATCTGGTAAAAATTCCAGTTCTTTAGGGCTTTATAATGTAATACAGACAGACTTTATATGAATTGGGAAAAATAAAGATATGCACTTAAATGCCTTCATTTGAATCCCTGAATATATCCCTTACCAGTTGTGTGACTTTAGGCAAAGGACAATCTCTTAAACTTCAAAGTCTTCATCTTTAAAATGGGGGTAAAAATTGTACCTACCTGATAGAGATGTGAGAATGAAATGCTGTATTATGGGTAAAGTCCTTAGTATAATATCAGTACTTAATGCTGACAATATTAGCTTTTGTTAAAAGAGAAACTGAGACATGTTAAACATTTTAAGAATTTGAGCAAAAATTGATTCCAATCAGCAGCACTAAACCAGAAGTGTTTAGGAGCAGTCCTCTAACAAGAGCTCAGGGAAGACTTTTATAGAGAAAAGGCACAAACAAAGTAAGGAAATTATTGATTGGCTATAGTTTAAAGCCTAGTTGGCTATGATAGGTTATCCTTAGGTTTTAATTTTGTGGCCCTGAGGCATTTACAGGCCTTGAGTTCAGTTTGCTTATGTGGGCGCCACTGCATTACAGCTACCTCAGTCTAATAGCCTCTTTATTTAATTTAACAGGTATTATTCGAGCTAAGTACTGTATACTCCACTATCAAACTCCTAAACCTTTCACCTCCCCCTTCTGGTCTCCATACTCTGCAAATAATGAGCTTTCTCTGGTCATTATGGATAGAATGGGTAGTCTGGAAATCATTGTCAGTCACCCATGGTGCTTCATTAACTCCCTGGAATCACAGAGTCCTAGAGCAGGAACCCCAGACTTCCAAAGTCATTTAGACCAGTGACCTTATTTTGCAAATAAGGGAACTGAGGCCCAGAGAGGTTGTGTCCTACCCAAGCTATAGGGCCAGTTAGTGATAAAGATAGAAAACTCTGGACTCCACAATCAAAGCATGTCACTCTCCCCCCTCTATACAGTCTCTCCAGACTCCCTGCTCCCCTTAATCTCCTCTTATACTTGCTCTGCCAATAGGACCATGCTTACCTGGCCTGCCGCCAATTCAGGTTGTCTGGCTTCAGCTAAGTCTTCATGGTTAATCTTGTTATTCATTTTCTCTTTTTTTCTTAGTATGTAAGTTTCACAATTTATTTAGTGGAGAAAAGAAAAAAAAAACTCTGCCTTTATTAATTTTTCCAAATAAAGCCTTACTTGTGCCAGTAAATGAAACCAATCAAATCTTCTCTGGTTGGAGCAAGAATGGGGTTATGGGCCCGCAGGCCCATAGCCTCAGCTCCGCCCTTCTATCCCATCCCTTCCAAAGTGGTCCCTGAGGGAGCCTTAGGGCATCTAGGGAGATGCCCTGAGAGAGGGAGGCTGAACTCTTAGGGCATCTCTTAGCAAAACAATTTAAAAGCTACTTCCTAACACCTACACTTAACAATGGTTATTCTTGGGAACTCTCAAAAGTCAAGAAAGGCTCAGTCCACCTCCATACTAAAAAAATACAGAAATATTAAATAGAATTGCACAAATTATGATATATTTTAAAGGTTTACACTTAAGAGGTCAACACTTTTAACTGAGATACAAAATTGATGGCAGCGTGTGTGGCCTCCTTTTGACATCACATCAGGAGTTAACGCTGAGGCACTTCACTCCCACCCCCAGTTTTCCACTGGCTCTCACACTTTTCTTCAGTTCTACTGCTACTCTCTCATTCAACCATCACTTAATGAATGTCCACTAAGTGTTAAGTTCCATGCTAGGTACCGGGATCACAAAGATGAAAAAGATAATCTTTGCCCCTCAGGTAAATGGCAGACTAATGAGGAAGATAGCCCCAAAGACAGTCCCCAGGGAACCATGCCTTCTGGTATTCATGCCTTTGAGTAGTCTCAAGCCCTGAGCCCCATGACTTGTGTTAATAGCAGGGGGAGTGACACAGTGTGGGAGTAGCATTTAAGAGGACCTGCAGCTTTTGATTCTTCCTTTTGGAAGGCTCTTCTTTGGGAGCTCTGAACTGCTGTGTAAGAAGTTGGGCTACCTTGGTGGAAAGACCATGTGGAAAGAACTCATGGAGAGAAAGAAGCCCAGTTTTCCCAGCATCCCAGCTTGAGCCCAGTCTTCCAGCTATCTCATCCAAGGCACCAGATAGATAGGTGAACCATCTTGGAAGTTTCAGCTTAGTTGAGCCCTGCAGTTGACTGTAACCCCAGCTGTTATCACATGGAGTGAAAGAATCACACAGCTGACCCTAAGCGATCCATAGAATTTATAGAGATAATAAATTAGTTTTTGTTTAAACCACTATGTTTTGGAGTAGATGATTGCATAGCAATAGATAACTGAAACAGATGGGTAAAAAAAGAAAATTGCAATGCATGTGGTAAATACTGTCATTGAGGGGTGCAAACGAGTGGTGCATTGAGGAAGCATTGACTGTGCAGTATTTGCCTAGGAACTAGGGATATACAAGGATTCACAGAAGAACTGACATAATGAGCTGGAATTTTGAGTAGAATTTTGTCAGGCAAAGAAAGTAGCATGTGTAAACATAAAGAAGCTTAAAAGAGCATATTTTCATGGAGAATAGTATGTAGGTCTGTTTGGGATGGGTCATCTATTAGAGCCAATTTATAAAGAGCTTTTTTGGGTCAGGCTAATATTATTCTATAGGCAATGGAAAGCCAATGATGGCTTTTAGGCACCACCATGAAATGAGCAGGTATCATATCTGTTATCTCAGGCCTCCTCTTTGGCCATTTAATACCAGTGATGACTTCTTAATTCCCCCTTCTTCTTCTTTCATGGCCCTGCCTATCTAATAGATGCTACCCTTACGGTTTTATTACCTCCACAACAGTGTTTTCCAAGTTTCTGTCTTTGGTTCTCATCTCATCTTTCCCAATATTCTCTTTTGGCTGCAACTGAGATTTCTTGGCAGAAGATTCCAAATCTGTCTCTAGACTGGCCTAACTTTCTAAACATCACATTATCTCAGAGAAGTCTAAAACCCAATTCAATCCTCTTCCCTTCTCTACTTTTCCCCCAAGAAAATTTAGCCTCTTCTCTTCATTTCCCCATCGCTGTAATTTCTTTCTGTTACAGGCTTACAACCTCAGAATTACAGCTTCAATTCCCAACTTCTCACACAACTAATCTATCAGTCAAGTTCAATTGTTCCTCCTTTACACCATTTTTCATATTTTTCTGTTTCATTGCTCTCTTCTTTATAATTTCCTTAAAATCTAGTATTGATCTTGTCAATCTCCTGATGAATTATTTTTTTCAAGGCCATTAGCTTAGTAGCTGAAAAAATGGTCCCTCTTCAATCTGGTCCAAATCTATCTTATTTTTCAAAACTCTATTTCTTAAACTCACTACTTCACAATATAGCTACTAAAGGGCCTTAATGTCAAGTCAAATGTGGAACCCCATCCCTGTGTTATATGTTCTATGTGTAATACCTCCTTTTTATTTTGCAAATTGGCAAGTAAAGTTAGCTAAATGAGGATGGGATTCTTGGTGAAAAAAGGGAGGAAAGGAAAGAGGTGATGTGTTTGTTTTTTCTTAGGAGATTAGAGAACTGACTGAGGAATAGAAAATAGATGGCTTAGTGCTGAGGATCAAATGTTTTTCATGGGTTGGCTGGGAAGAATCACTTGGCTCACCTACTGAAAGCACAGATACTCAGGCCCTACTGCCTACAGCCGTGGGTCTCCAAATTAAGTACACATTGGAATCACCCAGGGAGCTTAAAAAATTACTGATGACTGGCTCCCACCATCAGTATGTCTGATTTAATGGTCTGGACTACAGCCTTGGCATCAGAATATTTTTTAAAGCTCTCTGGGTGATTATAATATGCAGCCAAGGTTGAGGTTCTGCCTTAGAGGTTCTGTTTGGCTATATGGATCTAGGATGGGGACAATGAATAAAGCCCCCCACGTGATTTTGGGGGTCATTGGCATAGATAGAAACATCTGTTTCCCTGGGTATTTCTGGAAAAGGATTCAATGAATGCATAAGGCAGCCACAGGATGGAGCATTAGGTCAACAACAGGTTGTTCTGTAGACAGGGTAATAGAACAGTTTCTGAGTCCTGCTGTGGATATGCTCAGCTTGTCCTCACACCCTCCCTCACCATGAGACTATCCCTCACTCTTTTTCAGTTCTCTCTTTCCAGAAACCAAACTGACTTAGTTTCTTCACTTCTGCTCTAGCCAAATTGGCCTATCTGGTGTTCTTTATTTTTCACATTCACAGCTTCTTTGTTACCCCATTCCTTAGCTACTTACATCAAAACCTTATCAGGGGACTTCCCTGGTGGCGCAGTGGTTAAGAATCCGCCTGCCAATGCAGGGGACACAGGTTCAAGCCCTGGTCCAAGAAGATCCCACATGCCGCGGAGCAAGTAAGCTGGTGCGCCACAACTACTGAGCCTGTGCTCTAGAGCCTGCAAGCCACAACTACTGAGCCCGCATGCCACAACTACTGAAGCCCTCGCGCCTAGAGCCCAGTGCTCTGCAACAAGAGAAGCCACCACAATGAGAAGCCCATGCACCACAATGAAGAGTAACACCCGTTCGCCACAACTAAAGAAAGCCCCATGCAGCAACAAAGACCCAACACAGCTAAAAATAAATAAATAAAATAAATAAATTTATTAAAAAAAATACGCATTCTCTAAAATACATTTTTAAAAGACCTTATCCATTCTTAATACTCAGCATAAATCATACCACTTTAGTGAAAATTTCTCTTACATCTTGGCTAGAATTGATCTCGTGAAAATCTGAATGCCCATCCAGTCTATAACATTATCACTCTGGTGTCACGTTAACTTGCATGTGATTATGATTGCCTGATGAGTAATGTTTCTGTTCAAACGTAATAACATGTTACATGATTAACATATGTACTTGAATTTTTTAAAAATTCAGGGCAGGGCTTCCCTGGTGGCGCAGTGGTTGAGAATCCGCCTGCTGATGCAGGGGACGCGGTTTCGTGCCCCGGTCTGGGAAGATCCCACATGCCGTGGAGCGGCTGGGCCCGTGAGCCATGGCCGCTGAGCCTGCGCGTCCGGAGCCTGTGCTCCGCAACGGGAGAGGCCACAACAGTGAGAGGCCCGCGTACCACAAAAGGAAAAAAAAATTCAGGGCAATTACATTTCAATACCTATATATTGTATTAATAGTCAGTTAGGTTACTAACCTGTGCAAGCAGCTAAGTCTTAGCTATTGTATTAGTTTGTTAGGGCTGCCATAACAAAATACCATAGACTGGGTGGCTTATCAACAGGAATTTATTTTCTCACAGTTCTGGAGGCTGGAAGTCTGAAATCAAGGTGTCCTTGGGTTTGCTTTCTTCTGAGGCCTCTCTCTTTGGCTGGTAGATGGCTGTCTTCTCTCTGTCTTCACATGGTCTTCCTTCTGAAGGTGTCACTGTCCACATTTCCTCCTCTTATAAGGACACCAGTCATATTGGATTATGACTCACCTTAATGACCTTATCTTAATTACCTCTTTAAAGACCGTATGTCCAAATAGTCACATTCCGAGGTGCTGGGGAGTTAGGACTTCAACATGTGAAATTTGGTGGGACATAATTCAGCCCACAACAGCTATCTTGCTATATTAATGGCATACATTATATGTCAGGACACATATAAATCTTAGCATACTGAAAACAAACAGGCAGAGAGATACCTAGTTACAGCTACATCTGTGTTTTATGATCATGCTAATAATTTTGTATTGAATGACAATTCTATGCATAAGACTCTGAAGGTAAGAAAATATAAGCAATTGTGAACTTAATTTTAATTTTATTGATATTATAAAGTCTTGATTCATAATTGCCCACATAAGAGTTTACTTTTCAAGCAATAGGCATAACTGAAGTTAAAATTAAAGAATATAGACAGCTTTAAGGTATTGTTGAAAGAGGCTGGGGTTTGTAGGTTGACCTTGGGTAAATCACTACTTTTCTGAGTCTTTGTCTCATCTATGAGATGGGATGTTAGTTGCTTTATCTCTGCTTTATTTCTGAACATTAAAATCCTTTGCAAGTTGTGAAACACCATTCAAATATTACTCAATATATTGTGATGGGCCAGGAAGAAATTTAGAGAGAAGCCCTTGAAATGGTATCATTCCCCACCAAATAAGTAGTTAACAGCAGCTCAGAGAAACTGGGAGTAAACTGCTCCAGATAAAAGCTAACCGTCTTCTGTTGCTTTTCTTTACTAAAATCTCCCCTGTAGAATCCACCAACCATGTATGACAACATGGACAAAGCCCAGACATTGTGCTAAGTGAAATAAGCCAGTTAGAGAAGTACAAATACTTTGTGATTCCACTTAGATGAGGTATCTTTAGTCAAACTCATAGAAACAGAGAGTAGAATGATGGTTGCCAGGGGCTGAAGGGAGGGGGAAATGTGGAGTCACTGTTCAATGAGTATAAAATTTCAGTCATGTGTGATGCATCAGTTCTAGAGATCTGCAGTACAACACTGTGATTATAGTTAGCAATACTTTATTGTACACTTAACAAATTAGGTAAGAAGGTAGATCTCATGTTATCTGTTGTTACTACAAAAAAAATCAGAACCCAAAACTAGAGTGGGATAACAAGACCTTTTCCCAAGTCCCTGACATTGAAAGGGCTCCTATATTTTTAAATAATGCTTTTTAAAGGTTGTACAAATTTTTAAACTACTCCCTACTTGGCCTCCCATGAACCTCTAGTCAAGGTGGCAAATTAGCCTTGGGCCCTGGGCCAGCTCCCTTGGCAGCAGCTAAGATGATGGAGTAGGAAGCCAAAGATCAAGACTGGGGAGCCTATTAGTGCCTTCAGGATCCCTTCCCCTTATCTCTTTTCTTCCCCACACTACTGATTTAAGGGTATGTGGTACTCTTTGCACTTGGGTCAGAATTGCTACTTATGGCTCTTAAAGGCATGTAAAAGAGTCAACAGCTTTGAAATCAATGCCTACCTGATCATAGTTCATCATTGTTAAAGACAGTAAATGTAGTGAGAAGTTTGCATACACACTGGGTCTATAACATAGTAAATAGATCTGATCCTTTCTTCTGGTCCTACCTACTAGTCAACAACAACTCACCATCTTCTTCACCTTTCTCTCTTATTTATACCTATATACTGAGTACCTACTACAATATTCCTGTCACTTAGTGAGTAACATTCTCAGTGGAAAAGAGAGTAAGTAGGATTGCTAAAACCCATATGGTTCAAGTTAATCATGTTAAAACAGAGCAGGACACCTTGGAGGTCTGCTTAGGGCCCATCTCTAAGTTTGCTGCTCTACTCCTTACAGTTACCAAACTTGTCAATTGTCCTAGAGCCATGGAGAATGGATAAAGTTGCCAAGCAGCACTGAGAGGTGGGAGGTGATGCTGTATGGCCTGTTTTTACATAATTAATCTTCTTTTAGGGGTTGAAAGGTAAATGTAAAGAGCCAGAAATTCAACCCAGGAGACTAGGCGAGATCATAGCCCCTTCACGTCCCAGGCTAGTTAGCTGGGAGGAGAGGCAAAATGACGCAAAGCTTGAGAGAATGACTTCTTTAATCAATGTCAAGCCTCATTGTTACAACTTGCCTAGAAAATAGCTGGGATCTTCTTCAGGATTAAGGACCACTGTTGCAGCCCTTGCTTTTTCAGGAGAGTATGGAAAAGAAGAGTCCTTCTGACAGAGACGAAGTTGTTGGAGTGGTGATGGCAGCCAGAGAAGCAATCTGCATGACCTCTCTTGAGCCGAGAAAACAGCTGGACAGCTGATATTTTCATCAGCTATGTCTTTGCCCAGCTGCACAGATGGGCTCTTAAATTATATAATAAATCACCAGCATTCCAATGTACCCATCAAGCCTCGTCAGTCACATTGCTTAAAACCTTTAGAATCACAAGATCCTTGAGTATTCTAGTCACAAATGGACCAGTTTGCTTTTTAATACATTATTTCACCTATTGTTGTAAAGGAAAGGAATCTCTTGGACAAGGAGAGTTTAACACTTGTATTAAACCCGATGTTATACCTTTGATTCTTTCACTTTGCTGAAGATCTTGCTTGGCTTCTTAGGGAACACGTGGCCTCATCTGTGAATGGGAATTGTTGCTGTCTAGCCCCAGTGTATCTTCTAGGGTAAAACTGAAATTGAGCTTTGTGAAAAAAAAAAAATGTAAGAGTGTTTTTATTTCTTACAGGTTGTAAAGAGTTTAACTTCATCAGTATTCAAGTGGTCTTGTATCATTCATGATGACTCAATAGCAACATGTGTCTACAAATTATTCAAGCCCTTTTCATGACTCATGCCATGTATTATGGCAAAGTAAATTTTTCCCTCTCCCCTGGAAAAAAAAAAGCGTGTTTTTCTCATGAAGAAGGTTAAACATTTGGAAACTTTTAAGAAAGATATTTTGCTAATAATAATAAATGGTTATTAACATTTTAAAAGTAAGCTTGTCACTAAGATACAACTAAGATCCTATAGAGCTTGGCCTCCCTGGTGGAGCAGTGGTTGAGAGTCCGCCTGCCAATGCAGGGGACACAGGTTCGTGCCCTGGTCCAGGAAGATCCCACATGCCACGGAGCGTCTGGGCCCGTGAGCCATGGCCTCTGAGCCTGTGCATCTGGAGCTTGTGCTCCGCAACGGGAGAGGCCACAATAGTGAGAGGCCTGCATACCAGAAAAAAAAGATACTAGAAACCAAACACCTCTATTTTGGTGGAACATGAGCACTGGTATTATGATGATTTCCAATGATTCTTCTAGAAATGCTGACTCTTACCCAAGTGAAAAGAGTCTGGTCTATGGTCTATGTAGGGTTGGAACCAGTTTGACATGAGTATATCTAGACAGCCTATTGTGATTGAGAGTGAACTTAAGGCTTTTGAAGCCTTCTCCACCTACCTGACCACCATCCTTCTCCTTTTTTCTGGCCAATTTCCCCAGAAATCCAGGGATAAAGCTAGTCAGTGCAGAAGATGGTTTGGTGGGCAAGGCCATTGCTGCCCCCAGGGCTGGGAATAAAGAGTTTTGGCATGACTCATCAGCTCAGGATTGTCATTGCTTCTGGCTGGTTCCTACTGTCACTGAGAGGTCTGTGCCCCAAATCCAACAGATGCCTGTCTACTCTGTGTGATGCCCTTGCTGGTTTGGATTCCTGCTAGCCTCACAGTGGACCTATGAACTTGGGCTTTGAACTTATAGCTCTCTTAGTGCGTACTCAGATATCCTGCCATTATTCATCATAACAAAACCTTCCATGTGTCACTATGTCATCATGGGTAGCCTTAGTCACACACCATGGAGACCACTCCACAAGTGTAGACTGGGGATACCACCCTAGACTTGCCCTTCCCTCAAGGTTATTTCAGGGGCATCCTTAACAGTTCCAACTCCTAAACCTTGGGCAGGACCACCCTATTCACCCTTCCAAGTCTATTTTACTTTGAGTCTCAAGGAGAAGAGGTCAGTGATTTGGGCCCTTTGCCACAGAAGGCCTGGGCTCCTTTTGCAAAATGATCCATCACCTTCCAAGGACAAGTTCTCTTTATGAAGTTACGAGGTAGATTGTGTTAAAAAAAAAAACAAAACACTTTTTAAAGATATGATTACAGGGACTTCCCTGGTGGCACAGTGGTTAAGAATCTGCCTGCCAAAGCAGGGTACATGGGTTCGATCCCTGGTCTGGGAAGATCCCACATGCCGCGAAGCAACTAAGCCCATGTGCTGCAACTACTGAGCCTGTGCTCTAGAGTCCAGGAGCCACAACTACTGAGCCTGTGTGCCACAACTACTGAAGCCCACGTATCTAGAGCCTGTGCTCCACAACAAGAGAAGCCACCACGATGAAAAGCCCACGGACCGCAACAAAGAGTAGCCCCCACTCTCCAGAGCTAGAGAAAAACCTGCGCACAGCAACAGAGACCCAATACAGCCAAAAATAAATAAATAAATAAAATTATATATATATATATATATATATATATATAAAGATATTATTACACCCTCCTTTTGAAACCATGGATACTTAGTTATTTAAATAACTAAGAATTTCCTTTCGAATAAGTCTTCTCTGAGATTTTTTGCAGGTAATTTGTAATCTGTACATCTAAACATAAGAGTGAGTGACGTAATTTTTAAGTACTTCTTTGTCCCCACCAAGGGGCACCCCATTTATGCTCAATCATAATAGATATCCTGAATATACAAATATCATCCCAGTAAATGGTACAGCTTTTACCACCTGGTTTAAGCTAAAGACATGCTTGATTTTCTTACATAAACATCCAAATCCAATTCCTGTTGACCAAATAGGATATATCACCAAAATATAGCTTTTATTTGGGGGGGGGGGGCACACCACATGGCTTGTGGGATCTTAGTTCCCCGAACAAGGTCCACAGTGAAAGCACTGAGTCCTAACCACTGAACTGCCAGGGAACTCCCCACTACCAAAATATATCTAAAGACAGCATCAAATATTCTAATATATCATCAAAATATACCATCCAAATATATCACAAATTTCTCCATCTCAATAGTCACCCTTTAGTTCAAACTGTATCATCTTTGACAACACGAATGACTTCCTTACATTCACCTGTTGCCATTCTTGCCATACCCCAATAGATTTCCTTGCCACAGCAAGATATAAAAACAGAAATCAGATCATGTCACTCCCTAACTTAAAATCCATCAAAGGCTTCCCCTACTTTTTATTTTTCAAAAGCAAAAAGCCCTTTCCCAACTCTGGGCCTTTGTACTTGTTTCCTAGTCCTGACATGCTTCTCTCCAGTTCTTCACACATACAGCTCATTCTCATCCTTTTGATAACAGATCTCATGTTGCTCTCTTGGAGAGGTCTTCCCTGACCTCATCTCTTAGGTTGCCACCTGCAGTTATTCTCTTATTATTCTCTTTATTTCCTACATGGAACTGTCATTTTAGTGTGGTTTCAGGAAGGAGTAAAGGTAAATGTTGTTCAGTCTGCAATATTTACCTGGCTATTGTAGTCATACTTTTTTGGGGAACAAAAATTATCACCATGCTCTGCGTGGTTTTAAAACCTGCTTTTTATAATATTAAATCACAAACCCTTCTTAGATTATTAAATATTCATATAGAACATAAGTTTTATTTTTTAATTTTTTTTTTTTTTTTTGGTACGCGGGCCTCTCACTGTTGCGGCCTCTCCTGTTGTGGAGCACAGGCTCCGGACACACAGGCTCAGCGGCCATGGCTCACGGGCCCAGCTGCTCCGCGGCATGTGGGATCCTCCTGGACCAGGGCACGAACCCGCGTCCCTTGCATCGGCGGACTCGCAACCACTGCGCCACCAGAGAAGCCCTAAAACATAAGTTTTAATACATCATATAGATGTGTCATAATTTAGGTAGCCAGACTCTATTGTTAGAAATTTAGGTTCTTGTTAGTCTTTTACAGAAGAGTTGGAGAAAACCAAGGTGCTTATTAAAGCCCTCCAGAAAAAAAATAGAGGTGGGCTTTGGAAAATAAGATTATTGTCTGAATGGAGAAATGATGGACCAAATGAAAGGGTAAATAAAAATATATTCACAGAATCATAGAGAACTAGAATTTGGGTTGCCCTTTAAGGTCGAAAGAACTAAACTTAGGACAAATACAGGAAGTACAATGCTAAACATTATTGAGCTCATCGCACTGAGGTTTCTGTACTTAAGCAACATGGTGGATAGTGATAGAAGAGCAGATTTGGTGGTGAAAGCAATTGGTTGGGTGTTAATGTTTAATCTGAGATATTTGCAGAATATCCAAGGGACGCTATCTAGTAAGCTGTTGAACTGAATGGTGTGTGGCTTGGGAGGAAGTTCTGGTTTAGAGTTAAAGACTGGGGAGACATCAGCATATATTGCATGGTAATTGAGACCAGTGGAACTGGAGGCAAAAACCCAGGGAGGGTATGCAGAATGAGAAGAGAAGAGGGCCCAGGACAAAATGGTCAAGTACATAAACACTTGCAGAATAGGCAGAGGAAGATGGGCATTTGAAGAAGGTGGAAAACAAGAGGCCAAGGACCTAGGAGCGAAGCCAAGAGAGGACGTGTTGTGAGATTCTCCAGCGTTGATTAGTCTGACCCTGCTTGACTGGTTATATGACTGCTGACTTTTCCTCCTCTTCACTCTTTGTTTATATCTCCCCAAGCTGTGTTCAGAGAGAATAACTTTTCCAGATAGATTCTTCTTCAGTAGAAGATATACATGTTGTTGTTTTCTCCAGGTGGGATATCAAGTAAGTTCTTTGAGCTCATTGAATGAGTAGGTGGAGATCTCTAGGACGTGATTTGCAACATTCAGGGAAAGCTGCTCCTGTGTCCTAAAATAGTTCTCTGGCTGACCCGTAGCAGTGCCTGACATCGTGTGCACTCCATAAACCCTCTTGAGTAAATGGATCCATTTGTTCAATATGTAATAGTGAATGACTAGGTATCCTAGCAAAATGCAAATACCCTGAGAGGGATGACAAATAAATTGTCAACCCCTATTTAACAAGTTGGTGGGCTGGAGATTTGTTATCAAAACTCTTCCCACTGTGGTCAGTCTCTGTTCAGTTGACTCACAGGGCCAATTATTGTGGTTGGTTTACAGGCCTAGAGTGGAGGCTTACCTGGGAAGGGAATATCTGAGCATATTAGTTCAGTTTTACAACCATCTATACAAACCATCTGTTTTCATTTCCTAGGCTGCCATAGCAAATTATATACTACAAACCAGGTGGCTTAGAATAACAGAAATTTACTGTCTCACAGTTCTGGAGGTTGGAAGTCTGAAATCAAGGTGTCAGCAGGGCTATGCAGCCACTGAAAACTCTAGGGGAGAATCCGTCCTTGCCTCTTTCTTAGCCACTGGTGGTTGTCAGGAATCCTTGGTGTTCCTTGTCTTGCACATGTAGCCCTCCAATCTCTACCCTCATCTTCACATGGCGTTCTTCCCTCTGTGTCTATGTGTCTGCGTGCCTCTGTTTTCTCTTCTTACAAGGACACTGGTCATTGGATTAGGGCACACCCTAATCCAATATGACCTCATTTAAAAAATTTTTTTTTCAATTTTGGCTGCATTGGGTCTTTGTTGCTGTGCGTGGGCTTTCTCTAGTTGTGGCGAGTGGGGGCTACTCTTCACTGCGGTGCACAGGCTTCTCATTGTAGTGACTTCTCTTGTTGTGGAACATGGGCTCTAGGCGTGTGGGCTTCAGTAGTTGTGGCACACCAGCTCAGTAGTTGTGGCTTGCAGGCTCTAGAGCGCAGGCTCAGTAGTTGTGGCACATGGACTTAGTTGCTCCGTGGCATGTGGGATCTTCCCAGACCAGGGCTCGAACCCATGTCGCCTGCATTGGCAGGCAGATTCTTTTTTTTTTTTTTTTTTTTTGCGTTTCGCAGGCCTCTCACTGTTGTGGCCTCTCCCGTTGTGGAGCACAGGCTCCAGACAGGCAGGCTCAGCGGCCATGGCTCACGGGCCCAGCCGCTCCGCGGCATGCGGGATCCTCCCGGACCGGGGCACGAACCTGTGTCCCCTGAATCAGCAGGCGGACTCTCATCCACTGCGCCACCAGGGAAGCCCGGCAGGCAGATTGTTAAACATTGTGCCATCCGGGAAACCCCAGTAGGACTTCATTTTAACTTAACTAATTATATCTGCAAATACCCTATTTTCAAATAAGGTTGCATTTTGAGGTCTGGGTGGATCTGAATTTCTGGGGGACACTATTCAACCAGCACACTATCTATTAAGTCTAGACACTCATCTAACCTCTAGAGCAAATCTGGTTGTGGAGACAAGTAATTATATGATATGAGGCACTGACACTGTGTGTGTGTGTGTGTGTGTGTGTGTGTGTGTGTGTGTGTGTGTGTGTGTGTTTCCATTGTTTCCAAGTAAAAGGGCACTTGGTACCTATTGAATGTAAGAGGTCACATGAGATTACCATGCAGTAGAAAAGAAAGAAAAGGACGTTAAGTTACTCTAAAAAATATTGTGAGTCCATATTATGAGCCAGGCTTTGGGTAAGGCCCTGGAAGGAGAGTGGTAATTGGAAGGACATTATTCATGTCGTCAGGGAACATACAGTCTAGGAGGACAAGATGAAAAAAGAGACTTATAGAATAAGTAAATTTTAAAATTTAAAAACTAAGAAGTATTATGAGATTTACTAAGTGCTTTGTGATAGAAAATAACCAAGAAGAAGCTTTTCAGATAGTAAGGTCAGGAACAAACATTTATGCTGTAACTGGAAAGTTGAGGAGGATTCAAGAGTGTTTCACTTCCTTCATCAGGTTTTTAGGGCTGCCTCTGAGCAGAGACCCCGAAACTCGGCCATCAAGATGAGGGTCTTCATATCTGAACCTACAGCTTAATATTTAGTTGTACTTCCAGATAGAGATCTTGATATATTTCTCCTCACATTTTCCTATACCCCTCCTCTCTCTTCCCCTACACACACCACTTTTCTTTATTCTCTCTCTCTTTTTAAGTGATAAGAACTTTACTTAACACTTCATGAAGTAGACAGTTTCTTTTCAGAGAACTGCCACACCACTTTTTTTTTCCTGAATCATTTGAGAGTTACAGATATTTTGACACTTTAGCCCTACAAATTTCAGCATGTATCAACTAAGAAAAAGGATATATTTCTTAGTATAATTCCTATAATTGGACAATTTAACATTAGTTCAATACTATTATCTAATATACAATCCATAATTTAAACTCTTCAGATTGTCTCAGTAATGTCTTTTATGACTATTTTCTTTTTTTCTGATACAAAATCTAATGAAGAATCAAAGATTACGTTTAGTTGACATGTCTTTTTAGTATCCTTTAATATAGAATAGTTCACCAAACTATTTTGTCTTTTATGCCTTGACATTTTTAATGAATCCAAGCCATTGCTTTGTAGAATGTCCAATAGACCCAAACATATACTAATTTGTAGCAGTTTTTGATATTTGCTCTGAATGCTCATTTGGAAATTAAAACTAACTGAAATGGCTAGCAACCTATGCTACTGCAGTTCAAAGTATCCCAACCCAGTTCTGTGGGGTGTGAAAAGACATTTTGTTAAGAGGGACTTGGAACTTCATTATAAAAAAAAAAGTAAAAACAGGTTTCTTTGCTGGATGTTTCTAGAACCTTTATATATTGATAGACATTTTGAATCTTTAAGAGAGTTTCCCCAACTTAACTGATCATAGAACACTTTGTTTGAGGACTGTATTAGTAATCCATTGCTGAGTAACAGATTACCCCAAACTTATAGACTTAAAGCAACAAGCATTTATTATCATAAACAGTTTCTGAGAATCAGGAATCAGGAAGTGGCTTTGCTATATGGTTCAGGGTCAGAGTCTCTGCTCAGGTTGTAGTAAAGATGTTGGTTGGGGCTGCAGTCATGGTAAGACTTGACTGGGCCTGAATGGTCTGCTTTAAGGTGGCTCATCCACATGGCTCTTGGCAGGAGGCTTGAGTTCCTCACCATGTAGACCTCTTCATAGGGCTGCATGAACACCCTCATGCCCTGCAGCTGGCTTCCCCCAGAGTGAACAATTTAAAAGAGAGCAAGGATAAAGCTATAATGTCTTTATGACCTACTCTCAGAAGTCACACACCATCACATCTACCAATGAGTCACTAAATTCACCCCACATTCAAGAGAAGGTGAATTAAGTTCCACCCTTTTTTTAGCTTCAATTTTTGAAGGGAGCAATGTCAAAGAATGTGTGGGCATATTTTTAAATCACTAGAAGGAGACTATTTTGGGGGTTCAGAATTCTTCATAACACACTCTAGAAAACTAGTTATAATGTTGAAAGAATTCAGGGTGAGAAGTTACAAGAGGTGGGTCTGAGCTTCACCTCATTGGTTAATTGTGTCTTATTAACCAGTAACTGGTTATTGAGATAACTTGGGCTTATCTCTGAACTTTTTGAGCTTGAATTTTTACATAAGTAAAATGAAGATGATAATACTATTAATCTTTGAGTATCTTAGGTTTGTTGTGAAGCTAAAATGAACCAGTGTACATAAATATGCTTAAATAATTATAATGTACTACTCAGATGTTCACTCTTACTAAAATCACTGGCCAGCATATGGCCTGTCAAATCACCAAATGCTAGATGTCTTACTTTTCATATTAAAAAGCTCCTCTTCCTATCTTCCAGGAGAATGTCACATGCATAGATGTACTTAAAAATGCTTTTAATGAGCCTTATAATAACTCCATGGGAATTTTAACCTGACATTTGTCTTCTTATGCAATTGCTTCTTTGCTAGACATATAGAACTTTGTCTCTGCAAGGTGCTAGTTGTCTGCTAAATGAATTGTTGCTGTTGTTTTTAAAGATCTTTCTGTATTCCCACAATTTCCCTGAACCATAAGGAGGCTGCTTTTCTCCTATGTCTCCATAAGCTGGCTCCAAAGCAGTTCCTAAAGAGCATTTCAGAAAATGTTTTAAGCAATGACAGCCTCAACAAAATAAGTACCGAGTTTCCTATGGTGACCACATGGCAAGACAGAGCAGGGTTGGATGCATGAGTCTTGATGGGATATGCTTGTCCAAGATTAGTCTCTCTACTTTAAAGTCGTATCCCATTACCAAATGAACCACACAGACTAGACATAAAGAAAATGTAGCTGCCAGCCAACTGCAGTTTTTAAATCCAAAGAGCTTAGAACACTTATAGGCATAATCTCCTTAATCTTTATAACACTGGGAGGTAAGTCAAAGTATCATCCCTCTTAGAGGCAAGTGTGACCAAACTTGGGTTTATTTTGAGTCCCTGTATTTTTCTAATACTTTGCTCTGTGCAACTATTATTTGAATTTTGAATACGGTTTAATTCTAGTACATAAGAAGAAGAACAGACATAGGCGTTATGGTTTAATTAGGACCAGGGCTCTTAACCTAGAAAGAGCTATTGGTCAATACATTAATTAAGACATCAAGTTTACACCCTGTTGTCAACAGTAATTGTTTATTGCCTAACTAAACCCTCCTTAATTTATTATAGTCATTAGTGTCTGTTAGCAAGGGAGACTGTGCTTGAATTTTACAAGGGTATGTGGTTAGCAGTTTTCTGTCTCTGAGCTGGGACCTGACTCACTTGATCTTCTCACCTCACACTTAACACAGGACCAGGGCCTGATTTAAGAAATGATTAGTCTTCTATAATTGTAGAATTATAAACAGTCATAGTTCCTTCTATTCTGTGCCTCAGCTCTCAAAGCTATAAAATGAGAGGATAGGATTAGATGATCTCCAAATTATCTTGTATATCTAAAATTCACAGTTAATGATTATCTGCTTTGATGCAGAGATTAAGGCAATGACAGAAAGAAATACCACAAATTAGAGCATTTGAGACAATCTGAGTTATTTGCATATTTTCATAATTTCCTAAAATCAGTTTGAGGGTCAATAACTTGATCCAGGAAAGCAAAAGACCTCTGGCCACCTCAGTATTGACTTTCTGAGAGGGAGATGGAAGAGGGAGAGGGAAAAGGAGAAAGAGAGGGAGGGGGAGAGAACTTTTGCTTTGCAGTTCAGCAACACATGTTTGGGGCAACAGGAAGTCACCAGGAATCTAGACATCACTGAGGAAATAGGCTGTTAAGGGAGAATTGCTAAACCTGTAGGAGCAGATCCAGGCTTCGTAGAGCCTACAGCTTCTTCAATCTTAAAGGCTCCCCTTAAGAGAAAGAATTAAGTAGGAAAATGCATGTTTATTCAGAAGTGAATTCATTTGGAAGTGAATATTTATTTGAATGCTCACAGCCTCTTCAATACCATCCAAAACAGGGAAAGTGCCATGGAGGAAATATGGACAGAGACTGAAGTCTTAACCAATCATGTTTGAAATATCTTACTCTTGCAAATTTTATAAAAACCTATGGCCGGGGCTTCCCTGGTGGCGCAGCGGTTAAGAATCCGCCTGCCAATGCAGGGGACATGGGTTCCAGCCCTGGTCCAGGAAGATCCCACATGCCGCGGAGCAGCAACTAAGCCCGTGCGCCACAACAGTAAGTCTGCACTCTAGAGCCTGAGAGCCACAACTACTGAGTCTGTGTGCCACAACTACTGAAGCCCACGTGCCTAGAGCCCGTGTTCTGGAAGAGAGGCCACCGCAATGAGAAGCCTGCACAATGAAGAGTAGTCCCACAACTAGAGAAAGCCCACACACAGCAACAAAGACCCAACGCGGCCAAAAAAAAGAAAAAAAGAAAAAAAAGAAAGAAAAGAAAAAATTAAAACAAAAAAACCTATGGCCATGTGAACATGTTGCTAACCCCTCCCCAGGTCCTAGAAAGGGTCTGTGAGAGTGAGGAACCCAGAAGCCTGGGTTTTATTAGTTTCATATATTATCAACCATTATAAACATGAAATATATCTAGGCTGGTCCAATAGATAGTTCTTCTGGAAGTTCACTTAACTGAAAAGAAAAAAATGAAGCCATTGAAAAAAATGAGAAAGATCTATGTAAGCAATCATGAAGATTCCAGACTATATGGTTAAATGAAAAAATAAGGAATGGGATAATATACCATGATTCCATTCATTTAAAAAAACAGAAAAACAAGAAAACAACAAATAAACCACTGAAGCAATGTGTGTGTCGCATGTATATATGTATATGTGCTATACATTTGCTATATATCAGATCCATAACACCGGTTACTTTTGGAGAGTGTATGGGGTTGTGGGGTATTATTCAAATTTTGTGTAACAGATATTCATGTGTTACATGTAGGCCTCCTTATTAATAATAATTGCATATCCCTCCATAATCCCTATTCAAGCATCCCATTCTCACATCATCATTGGCTACTTTTCCAATTCACTTCCTCTAGAGTCTCTATCTATCTTTGACCCACCAGCATCTATAATCAAGCCTCCTATTATTCAGTGTCCTCAGTCCCTTCATATCCCCACTACCATCCTTACCCAGCTTAAATTTCATGCTCCATTATTATAATCACTCGTTTGCATACACCTTTACTGCTCTGCTACCTCTCACTTTGTTATACTTACTTGGTAAACTCCATCCATGCTTGAATCCAGCTCGCCTACCCTGCCCCTATAGCTTGGCAGCTGAATGTGGATGGAGAAAAACCACACAACTCATGCTGCCTGGTCTCATTTTCCATTCCTCACCTAACCTCAAGGGAGCTTTTAGTGCTGTCCTGGAATGCTACTACATTTCCCCTGATCCATTCACACTCCCACACTCCTTGTTTCCTCTCTCTTCAAACCTTCATACCTCCTCCACCATCCTCACTCTTAACATGACCATGCTTACTATTTCACTGAGAAAAAGAAACAATCAGGGAAAAAAATGCCAAATACCTACCCTGCACAAACTCCCAGCACTGTACCTAGCCCCTGTTGTCTGCCTTCTTTCCTGTTCCTGTGGATGAAAAACCAGGGCTTTCATCTCAGGCCAGCCCTCTATTGTGCACTAACCCCGTCCTTTTCTCACCTACTTAACAACATCCAGGGCCATGGATCTACAGGTACAGTAGGCACAGTGTGTAGGGCCCACCTTGCTTTTAGGCAGCCATGAAAATGTTTAATTCCCTTTAAAAATCAGAAGAAAAGTATGAACTTTTAGGTCAAAGATGTTTAAATGTATAGTGTTAATATATTCATTCTCATACAATGCAGCTCTTGATCTCTAGGGTCTCTTTATAAGGGCACTAATCCCGTTCATGAGGGCTCCACCCTCATGACCTAATCACTCAGAAAGGCCCCACCTCCTACTACCATCACCCTGGGGATTAGGCTTTCACATATGAATCTGGAGGGACACAAATATTCAGTCCATAGCATTATCTAAACCCTGTCTTGACTCACCTTCCCTTCCAACCACTCCCTCTCCATCAACCCTCTGCCTCTTTTTTTAACAGCAAAACTTCTTAAGAGATTTGCCTGAATTTACTGTCATCTGTCACTCTCCTCCCATTCTCCTTTGACTTCTGGTTTTCACGCCCACTGTACCACTGAAACTGCTTTCCTGACAAGGTCCCAGTGGCCTTCATGAGACTAAATCCAGTAGCCAGTTCTCAGCCATCCTCTTACTTCACTTTGGCAGCAGCATTTTAAATAGTTGATCATTCCTTCCACTTAAACTATTTTCTCCACTTGGCTTCTTTGTAGGGAGACCACATAGTTTTCTGTCAGAATAAATACATTTTTGAGAGTGAAAGTTGGGCATACTATTGATTACATTGATACAGATGCCAACTGGGACCATCTCAGACAAACTGGACCACAGAGTCACTTTTCTTCTAGGACACCACACCTGCCTGGTTCTTCCTCCTCAGTCTCCTTTGCTGTCCTCCTCTTCTCTCCAACCTCTAAAGATTGGACCACCCAGGGCATCCTTGGACCTCTTCTTGTTCTTCTTCTCTTGTTCTTTCCCTTCTCTTCCTTCTCTATACTCCTTTGGGGCTATTTTCCAACTGCTACACACTGGTATGCTATAATGCTTGATAAAGTGTTGAAATATTTCATTCAAATTAGTAAAGAGCTGCTCTCAAACTTTCCTACCCCACCACTCTGGCCTCACTCTGGGAGCCTCACTCCTACCCATGATCTAGTTTCTAAAATGTTAACACCTGACCCTTTAGAACTGTGTTCCAGCATCTTCTGATTGGTTAGCATGATTACCATCTAGTTGTTAAATATTCTGAATATCATCCTTGCACTCATTTACAGAGCTTTAAATGAACTCCTAAATTTATACCTCCAGCTCAGACTTAAACATTTCCCCTGAACCCCAAGACTTGTATATCCAGTCATCTAGTCAATATCACAACTTGAATACATAAGAGGTATTTTGAACTTAAAATATCCTGATTTTTATCTCCAAACCTGCTCATACAGTCTTCCCCAATTCAGGTAATGGCAACTTTATCCTTTCAGTTGCTCTGGCCCCAAGTCCTGGTTTGTTTGTTTAACTCCTCTCTTTCACACCCCACAGGCAAGCTATCGGCAAATGCTGTTAGCTCCACCTTCAAATACATATCCCACTTTTCACTACCTCCACAGCTGATACTTTCCACCATTATCTCTCACCTTGACTGCTGCAGTAGCTCCTCTCTGTTTCCACCAATGCCATTTCTAGTTATTGTTAACTCAGCAGACAGAGTGTTCCTTATAAAATATAAGACAGCTCATGTCAGAATCCTCCCTTCTCACTTATATAAAGGCCAAACCCTTATAATGGCCTCAAGGTCCTATGTGTCTGCTCCACACCACCCACTTATTACCTCTGACCCCATCTCCTACTCCTCTCCCCATCCTCCATCCACACCAGGCACACTCGCCTGCCTGCTCTTCCCCACCGGGCACATTCTTGCATCAGAGCCTTGGCACTTGCTGTCTCCTCCTGCCTGGCCTGTTCTTTCCCCATGCTGCACACAGCTGGCTTTTTACCTCCTTCAGGTCATTAATTAAAGGTCACTCTCTCAGTGAAGTCTTCTTTTAACAAATTATAACCCCTTATCCATTGCCCTTTCCTACTTTATTTTTGTCCATAGCACTTATAACCACATGACCCATTGTAGATTTTACTTCTGTTATTTGTCAGTTTTGTTCCTTGCTGTCTTAGTCTACTTGGGCTGCCATAACAAAATACTATAGCCTGAGTGGCTTAAGCAACACAAGTTTATTTCTCACTGTTCTGGAGCCTGGAAGTCTGAGATCAAGGTGTGGCAAATAATTTTCATTCTGAAGACTCTTCTCTTGACTTGCAGAAGGCCACATCCTTCTGTGTGCTCACATGACTTCTTTGTGCCGGTGCCCAAGGTGGGGAGGGGGGCAGGGGAACAAGCTCTCTGGTGTCTTCTCTTATAAGGACACTAATCCCATCAGAGGGTCCCCCTCATGACCTTATCTAACCCTAATTATTTTCCAAAGTCCCCATCTCCAAATACTATCACATTAGGGTTAGGGCTTCAACATGTGAATTCTGCAGAAACAGAATTCTGTCATTAACACTTGATGCAACTACAGGGCCTAGAAGAGTGCCTGGTACATAGTGGGTACTCAGGAATTAATTGTTACATGAACTCATAATGAGAAAATAATATCAGAAAAAAGAAAATAATGTTGAATATTACTAATATTTTAATTCCTCAAAAAGTTTTAACACTATTAAATTTTACCCACTATTAATTAATATGCTATAGGG
This sequence comes from Kogia breviceps, assembly GCF_026419965.1. NCBI lineage: Eukaryota > Metazoa > Chordata > Mammalia > Artiodactyla > Physeteridae > Kogia > Kogia breviceps. Next base: position 96,235,418 of record NC_081314.1, read on the forward strand.
AAAGTTTCCAAAAACAGAGTAGCTCATTTTTCACAGCCCTGTTCTACAACTTTTATATAGAGGTAGTAAAATATAAATTTTTGTATATTCTTTGGAAGTTTATATACTAAAAGATACATCATGCAGACTTACACACCTAGAGTCAGAGAGAAGTCCAAAGCACTGAGTCAAGGGACTCAGTGTCCCAAGCCACTCACGCAGTCAAGTCTGTCTACACCAGTCTCAGGTCACACTGCTGATTCAGTATCACACAGTGGCTAGGGAATTCTTGCTGGCAAACCCAGCTCTCTCAAATAATGCTGAAAACTGAACTAGGGAAAAGCAAGAAATCAGGCCCTCTGTTCTTCAAGGAAGACTGGAAAACAGAAGAAAGTTAAGAATGAATTGGAGCCATGGAGATGCTGTGAGGGTTTTCCAACTTATCTTTTACTTTTCTTGTGATACTTAGACTAATTGTCCTCATAAAATCCACTAATTGGCACAGTGTATCATGAAACCCCTTCTTTTGTCATCTATGATGCTCTTATGTAGACATGGACCTATCTTTTATTCTGTCTGCTTAAGAACAGTTTCATTTACCAAGTTAATCAGGAAAATACAATCATAAAACTGAAGAGTCTTTAATAATTCTGGTAGGCGTTTTCATAGCATAACCCCCTGGACACCTGTGTAACCAACCCTGAATCTTAACATTACTCACTACTTGGCCTTTCCAGGGAAACCTCCAGAGAACATCAGTTCTCATTTGCATAGAGATGGGAGTTGCCAGTCACTGCCTTCCCCACTGCAGAAACATACAGAATCATCTCAAACCTGGCTTCTCTACCTGTTAGAAAGGAGCTCAATTCAGTAAGTCACTCAGGATGGTTACAACCTTACAGGATTTAACAGATATAAGGAACTTAATTCTACATACAATTTTTATGTAATCTATGAAAGGCAGTGGTGCTCAAATTTTCCCTTTCCTTCTCCAAAATAAAAAAAATGTTTTGAGTTAGGTTTGTTTTGTATTTTCATTTTGCAATAATTTTTCTTCTTTTTTTTTTTTGTTTTTTCTAGTAGTTGGGAGATAAGATGAAAGTGGGGGCATGTTAAGGCAATTATTATGAAAAGGATATACATTTTGATCACTAATCACCAACTGCTAGGGAAGGTAGAGGTGGGAAGTGAAGCAGACAAGTCTTATTTAAGAAAACCTGACTGGAAGAAATGGGTGTTGTTTTGAGTTATGATGCCCCTTGTTGCTTCTTATACAGCTATTTTTATTAGTGCATTTTCCTTTCACTTCCAGTTTGAACAGCACTAGTTTAGAATTATGAATTCATAGCATCATTTTGCTTAGGAAAAAAAATGGTTTCATAATCAAACGTGAGGATCTACAATAGAAAACAACTTTTTTTGTCCTTCACTTTTCTCAGTTGCCTTGAATATAAACTCACAAATATCTTGATCAATGGCTACAGAATTTATAAGTGTTTTGTTTAAGGCTATTGGCATAGATGCTTATAATGAACCCAATGAACTCATAGTAAAATGAATTATGTAAAATGACAAGAGGGAACAGTGATACTTTTTGTCACTGCATTGATGCTTTCTTCATTGATTTAGAGTAGAAATTGGTTGGTAGATTCAGTAGTATCAGGACTTGTTTTACTGATCAAATACAAAACAAACCCCCAAAAATGGACAAATATTTGAGAAGGTAGTTTCTTGGTACCTAATTCAGAGAATTCTATTCTATGAGTAATTTCAAGAATCAATCTGGATATTTCCTTAACTCATTTCAAGGAATATTTCTCTTAATTAAAAATTGTAAGACCTACATCAGAAACATATATTTGAATTGCTCTGCAGTTCAAAGTGCAGTTTGCATATCCAGTACCTTATTTGATTCTCACAATACCTCCCTAATGGTAGACAGGGCAAGTGAGATATACCTGTTTCACAAAAGGGTTAACAAAAAGAGGAAAGAAGCTAAGCAAGGCCAAGGCCACAGAGCTGATAAATGGGGGAATCAGGATTTTAATACAAATCATTTGGCTCCAAATATGTCCAATAAATTGTATTGCATCTCCTACTTTAAACTAATATGATTACAATGGTGATACTGATGAGGTAATTGAAACAAAGATAGTTTATCTGGGGGCCTTAATTACTCAGATAACTGACTGGATGTTTTTGGTTGCTTTGCAAATTGAGACATGACCTGAGTGTTACTAGGAAAAAAAATAAAAATTACATTTCTAAAAATGCCCCTTGTTGGGGGTACCGACACTCACCCCTACTTCTCAAATTTGTAATCTAAGAAATGTTTCTTGAGCCAAGAGTTCCCAAAATGATTTTTGTTAGAGAATATAATCACTCCTTGGATACAGAGACTTCATTAATTCTTCATATCTTGCTACATTTCACATTATTTTCCTCAGGACTAAAGAATCTAAAGTTCTAGATTCTCCTCCTTAGTGATGTACAAGCTATATTTTAGTGATATTAAAAAGTACATTCAACTGTACCTACTATGTCACAGGTTTTCTTCTTCATTAGTTACCTGAGGTGAAAATATGAACATTACTAATATACCTAAATAGACAAACATATGAGATAGTCATGGTATTATTAAATGCTATGTGAACTTGCTAGAGGTTCAGATCTCTTATTATATGAGATCAGTTTGTTAAAGTGAGACCGTTTTTCAGGGATGTGGACTATAGGTACATGTTTATTTGTGCTCTAGAGGTGCTATTAAATATCTATCAATTATTTCTTAAATTTTGCATCAATAGACACAAAATTCTTTAGTCACTAAAGAGTTAACCTGACATGGAAAATTTATCCATGCAAAGCCCTTACTTTAAGTGCCTGGTTTTGGCACGCACTCACGGTCTTGGAAGGTATAGAAAGTTCTTGCACATTCGTAAACTTCCGGCCATAGGAAATCCTGCAACAAGTAAGACTGGTGATGGTACTTCCCTGGTGGCGCAGTGGTTAGGAATCCGCCTGCCAATGGAAGGGACACAGGTTCGAGCCCTGGTCTGGGAAGATCCCACATGCTGCAGAGGAACTAAGCCCGTGCGTCCCAACTACTGAGCCTGCACGCTGCAACTACTGAAGCCCGCGCCCCTAGAGCCAGTGCTCCGCAAAAAGAGCAGTCACTGCAATGAGAAGCTGGTGCACTGCAACAGAGTAGCCCCTGCTAGCTGCAACTAGAGAAAGCCCGCATGCAGTGACGAAGACGCAACGCAGCCAAAAAAAAAAAAAAAAAAGGTTGGTTAGAACAGGGCTCCTCCGCAGGTCTGGGAGGCCATTGCCTGGCCCATAGCCTAGCAGACAGCACATGCTGGAAAAATATTTGTTGAATAAATGAATGAATGGTCCATTAGCTGATTTGGAGGATTTATCTGCTCTACCACTCCATCAACTGTCTCTGTCCCTCAATAACTTGTACTGTCATCAGTGGGGAAGAGTTTGGGGACTCCTTTCCATAACAAATGTCCAAAGCATGTAAATAATTACAATTTAGCCCAAAGCACTGATTCTAGCTGAAAGAGAGAACAAATGGAGGAGTGTGACTGACAAAGTGACTAAAGCTGATAAGAGCTCACCAAAAGGAGAGACAGAAGCTGGAGCTGTGATGACCTAAAACCGGAAGCCCCTGGACCGATGGATATTTCAGTTGGTTGCTCTGTTCAGTTTAGAACAATACAGCAGTTAACATATTACATTATCAGGCACCTGACATAGTCTTAGGTGCTCGACTACCAGGGGTCTGAAATTCAGGAAACAGGATATACTTATATTTAAACAGTATTTTAGTTACAGTTTCAAATATTATGTCGAGTATTTTTTCTTCAACCTCCAGAAATCTTTTTAGGTTAAGTATCTCTAAATTTAAAGTGATGGGGTAATCTGAAAAAAAAGTATAATACATATACTATGTTTTCCTCTATTTCCAGACTTTTTTTCGACATCCTGTAGATAACAAATGGACCTATTGTTTTAAACATACTGAGCATATTAAAAATGTAAATGATATCCTACTTAAAAATAAATTAATCCTATGTTTCCTAATTTTTCTGATACACTAAACATAGGTTATATAGACAGATTTTCAAGAAGCTCCAGTCTAGTAGAAGAGAAGGACATGGGAAAGAAATCATTTTCACAGACTGAGAGCCATCACAGAGAATATAAAAAGAACAGAAGTGGCTTCCCCCATGAGCAAGAGATTATTGCTTTGGGGAGATGTAGCAGAGTCAGGAAAGAATTCACATGTGTAGCACTGTCTGAGTGGAGTTTGGGGCAATAAGTAGGCATTTACCAAGAGGACAACGTGGGGAAGGAATTCCAGGGAGAGGACGGGCGTAGTTCAAGAACACAAAGGCAGGAGACAGCGTTGTGTTTTTATAGAACTACAGCTAGTTTAGTATTGCTCAAAGTTTCAATGAGAGGCAGAGGTGAGGGTGGTGAGAAGTAGTAAGGGGCTAGTCAAGTAATATATTGTTTGCCATGTTAGTGGGTCAAATTTTATTCCATAGAGTTCATGGGGAATCAGCAAATGATTTTAAGTAAGGAAATAATTTGGTCAGAGTTGTTGAGAAAAGGCAGCAGTCCCTGTTGTTCTTGCACAGCCTCTCAACATCCCTATGACCCGAGAGTAGGTTAAAAAGAAAGAGATTAAAAGCAAAATAAATAGAAGTCAGGATGTTATCAGCTGGCTAAATCTATTTGTTTTAATGACAATGTATGACTGTCTATGCTCAGTGCTTGGGACTGAAGGTGTAGTAACAGTGGCCTAGTTCGTACTATAGCTCTTCCATTCTCCAAAACAAGAGTAAAAATTTTTCCAGAATACTTCATCACACTCCTTTTATTATTTCCTTTCCTTTTTCCTACTTCTCAGTTATCAACATTGGGTAGCCATGGGATCACAGGAAGAGGAAGAGTGGAGGAATGGCTGCATTAGGTGGGTCATCCATATTGCTTCTTTCCCCACTTCACACCTTCACTACAGCAATGGGAGTTATTAGTAGCATGGAAAACAAAAATCCAGGGATCATCTGCAAGTCTTATTTTAGGAACTTGTTCTAGCCTTTTCTGCTATCAAACCTCTCCGGCTTTTCTTTTTCATATTAAGAGTTCTTACCAGTTAACATTAGCAGAAAGGAAATAATTGAGTTTCACCCGGTTTCTCACTCCCTCTGGGAGAGAAACTGTAACAGTAAAATATCCAGAAGGGAAGCAATTAGAAGAGGAAGCTAGGGATAATCAAGATTTGACTGTACGTTTATTGTAATTGTTGAATTATTTACATTCTTTGACTCCTCTTGGACTGAACTGCAGTGGTTTGGAGGGTAGAAAGGACATTGGGCAAGGAACCAGGAGGTGCTTCTCTGGATCTCATTCTGCAATTAATTAACTGTGTGTCTTCAGATAAATCACTTCTTTGAGTCTGTTTTCTGATGAGGAAAAAGAGGGAGTGCGATTATATCAATGCTTCGCAAGTTCAAGTTCTCAAGTATTTTGCATCAGATTCACCTGAGATGGTTCCAAAACATACAGATTCCTGAATCTGACTGGAGGATATAGTGGTTGCGACTGTGGACTCTGTATAGGACTGGGCTTAACCCCCTGCTATGCCACTTACCAACTAGGTGACTTTGAGCAAGTTATTTCAAGCCTGTAATATCTCATTTTTCTCATCTGTAAAGCAGGAATAATAATAACAGTATCTACTCCATATTGTCCCTGGAAGGGTAAAAAGGTATAATACTTTAAAAACATCAACTATATTGCCTATCTCTAAGCATTCAACAGATGTTATGTTACCATTTGTATAGCCCACAGTATGTATGTATGGGGTACGTGTTTGTGTGTGTGTGTGTGTGTGTGTGTGTGTGTGTGTGTGCTTGGTGCTGGGTAGGTGCTCCATAAACATCTGTTGAATAAATATGGGAAGTATAACTGAAGGGTTAGGTTTCTTGTTTTTTTTTTAAGCAACATTTTTTGACCTCAGATCTGAAATTCTGTATTAGCCCTAGGAATTATTTCCCCAAGAAAGGTAAAGATAGTTTGAGTGTTGTGTTGTGCTCAATCTTTGTCCTCGTCTTAACTCTCAGACTCATGAGAGCCTCATGATAATTTAAAAAATAATTAAATGATAAAAGTCCCAACAAGTGGGTTAGCTGAGAAAGGCAGGGAATGAGTCTCACGGACCTTGTTGGCTGGATCCAGCCTGCCACTGCATAACACAATGACTCTCACCTAGGTGTGGATCTCCATTTTACCTCACAAGATGCGGTGGATTCTCAAAGTCACTGTTATTACAGTTGATTTTGAATCATAAAAAAGGGCAAGATTCCATTTCCCGTTGTTGGCCGAGCAGAAAACTGGGCAATGTAACTTTAAAAAAGCTTGAAAATCAGGGCTATCAAAAACAGAGAGCGAACTTCTAACCCCCATTAACCTACTGATCAAAACATTCCACGTACATTGAACTATGTGTTTTTTTCGATGATGGTGGCCCCTCGCTGAATACTCAGATTGTGATTCTCCCTGGTGTTTTTAGTGAGAGGAGTTACCAGTTTAGTACCAACAGAGAGGAAATTGCCTCGGAATCTCTGGAGGTGGCCTCCTAGAAAGATCGCCGGGAGGGGAGGAGTCCTGATTGTCCTGGAAGAAAAGCATGGCCCCATCCGGGAAGTCAAGGCTTGCCGGGAGGCTGGGGTTGGCGGCTTTGAGTCCTGGAGGTGGCAGACGCGGGTAGCGGCCAACGTTGGAGCTGTGGCCTGCGCGGCTGGTGGGGGCTCGGTGTGTGCAAGTGAAAGATGCACAGCCGGACGGACACGCGTGGGCTCCGGCCTCAGCCCCATCACGCGCGGGTACGGGGCTGAAACTGACCAGGGGCCATCCTTCCCTGGCGGGCGCAACGGCCGCCTAAGATCTACTCCTGCACCGACGGCCGCCGCCGGGGGTCGAGAGCCCTGGGCCTTGCTGGGCGCGGCAGCCCCTCCCCTCCGAACCCCGCGCTTCCGCCCGAGACCCGGCAGCGGCCGTGACCGTGGACGTGCCGCGCCTTCCGCCTGCGCCTGTGAGCTGCCGCCGCCCGTCCGCGCCCCTGTGCGCCGCGCCCACAGGCCGCGGGAAGGGAGAGCGTCCGGGCCCGGGGACCTCCGCCACACGCCGGAGACCCTCTCGGAACTGGACGCTGGGAGGTCTCGGCTAGCCCCGCGTTTCGCTCCCGCCGGGGATGGGCCACTCGGCACCTGCGGCCGCTCGGGAGCGGGGACTCGGTGGGGCTATGACCGGCGGCTGCCGCCAGAGCGAGATGGGAGGGAGAACGGAGCTAGCCGAGCTTCCTTCCTCTCCCAGACTCGCAGCGACACTGGAGGGCCCGACCCCCAGCGCGGACGAGCGGGGACCTCGTAGGGGACCAACTGGATTCCGGATCTCCTGCTGCCACTTGCAGATTGGGGGCGCCAGTACTAGCGCTGTGAGCGTGTAGTGGGACTTTTCCGTTGTCGTCCTCTAGACCCTCCGCCGGGAGCGTCTTCCCGCTTAAACATTAAGTCTGGCGTGGAAGACGATTCTCCTCCCTCGTCTCTTCCCTCCCTGCCCCCACTCACCTTCGTTCATCTGTCTCTCGCCTTCTTCCCAAAAGGGCCAAGACAAATATAGACATGGGTGAACAAGTTAGGATACTACAAAGTGTGTGTGTGTGTAGGGAAGTGGTAATGGGGTGGGAGAAAATAAAATAAAATTAGAAATATCTGGGTATGTAACAGTAACACACACATCCCCAGCCTGCTAGCAGTCTCGGCGTCCAAGTGGAGGCAAATTTTACACTTTCAGTCCTAGGAGAAAATTAGCCTGGGGTATCCGGGAGCTTTCTTCTCGATATTTATTTTATTTTTCTGAAGCATATACATGTTCCTACCAAATAAGAGGCATCCCCAACCAGGGAAGTAGCACGCTGTTGGGAGGCCATTCCTGGACGCAACTGAGGCGGCTTTCGTGGCCTTTGTCACCTCTACAGCAGAGGTCACTGGACTCTGCTCAAGGTGTTACATGAGGGGCAGGTGCTGGGAAGACACCACACAGTGCTCTAATGAACGATCCCATCCCGACTGAGGGCAAATGCTTTTCATAAGGATGAGGCGGATTGGTGCAAGGTGGAAAACATAAACTGAACCTGGGGTGTATCTTGGACGCGCCCCCTCTCCCTCTCCTCCCCAGCCTTCACCGAAGTAGCGACACATTCCTCTTCATAACCCAACATCCTCTCCCTCACTTGCTAACACCTGCATTAAAACGCCGCAGTCGGAGGGGAGTGTCTGCGAAAGGCAGGCTCCCTGACAGTCCTCTCGCTACTGCGTAGTCATGGAATATTCTTTTATTCAAGAGGCTCTTCTAGTTGATTCTAACGGGGCTTGGGCTACTTTGCCCCTCACCACCGATAGGGGGCGGCAGATGCCCTGCGATGCCCCGGCGACTTGCAGGAAGAGCGTCCTGTTGTCTCTGGGAATCCAGCTTAATGGAACGTGTGGGTTGGAAGGTAGGACCTACCGCCTCTACGTCTATCGCAGCAGCTCCGGGGTCTGGGGTCTCGGACTCTGGGCGCCTCCTGGGGGCCCTCGGGGCTTCCCTGTGCAGGGAGTGAGCGAAGCCCTTTGAGAGCCAAGCAGTGTCTGTAAACTCAGCGTACAGCATAAATAAATACATTCAGATGTATGCGAACGTTATGATTAATACGATATATAGACGTTTGAGTGTTACAAAATCGATTGAAGCTGTTGATTTTTTTTTCTTTTTTTCTCAGTTCTCTCACTAAACAAGACAATTGGAAAGTACGGCTACCGCAGTCTGGATTCTGGTGGCGGTAGGGTATGCTCAATTGCTTTGAATTTTAAAAGGGTTTCTCTCAGAAGTTGGGAACTACTGTTCAGCCATAAAGTCGTCGGATTAGTGTGGTAAAGGTTCCGAGGCATCTAGGAAGGGAAACAGGGTGGACTCGGCGGGCTCGGCGGGCTCGGCCAGGGTGTGTGTCTGCGAGCGCGGCGAGGCGTCTCCGGCTGAGCCCTGTTGCGAGAGCGCGGAGCTGTGCCGGCGCGGATTGGTCCAGACCCAGAGGGATTCGCTACCGGCCGGATTTTCCTGAAAACCTACCTCGCTGCGTAACTCCAGCCCTTGAGTTTTCACGATTGTCAGAGGCATTATGTGTCTTCTTCAAAGCCATATTCCCTCAGAAATGAGAACTCCCCCCCCTCCCAAGGTAAAGAGTACATATGTGGAGCAGTGGTTTGTTTTTGAAGAAAAGAAAAATCCAAAAAAAGTTTAAAAAATTGGAAGACTGGCTATTACAGTCATCTCTAAATAGCTTTTGACAAGCGATAGCTTCTAGGTTTTCCAAATGAAAATGTATGTAATAGTAGCAAGGTTGTGTCCTTACTCTATAAATCTCATGCACAATTGAAAACTCTGATTAATACCTAAAATACCTTTGGAAGGTAGGGAAGAATTACAGTTTTTATTTGTAGACATTATCACAACACGAGCCTAAGATGTTAATTTTAATTATGGACAAAACATATTGGTGTTATATACTTTAAACGTTTTTCCAATACTGTAATAGATTTTAGAAGTGCAGCCATAACTTCTAAAGAAGGGAAGAATTTCAACAGCACACTTAATTGTCAGAAATTTCATTAACTTGGGAAGTCCATAACATGTTTTAAGAATATAGAATCTTCCCCAAATAATGATAAATATTAATTAAGGTACTATAAAATTTGAAGGAAAATGTTAAATTTGTATTTGAGAAGAATGAGGAAGAATTAAGAGGAGAAGGAAAGGACTGACTTGTCCAGGTGAGGAAAAGAAAGCTAATAAGTCTGGGTAGGGAATTTCCAAATTGGGTTCAAAATCCTAAAACAAACCAGAGGCCCTGCTGCTCCTGTGGATAGTCAGTCCTATAGCTGTTGAACCAGGAGATCTGGCTCACCTTGGAATCTGAGAATGCAGATAGTTCTTTGTGTCTGAAGACAAACCTGAACAATTTTAAATTTGCCAAGGACCAGCACTATTTACCTTCAAATGTATGTATTAAACAATTGCGCAGGAAGCATGGAAATATGTTTTATTCCATGTTTTACAGGTGGCAAAAATTGCACCAGGGGCCAACCACGAAAGGTTTCTTTAAAAAATTTTTTTGGTCACAAATTATCAATACTACGAAATAGCGATAATATCAACTTTTAAAACAGTGTATTGATGTGTAACACAACTTGGCTTATTTACTTTATAATGATGCTGTCCTTTTGTGTGCCCCGCAGAAGCTTTACAAGGCAGATGTCATTAGTTCCATTTCGCATATAAGGAAATTGAGGTTCAAAGAGCCTAAGCTATTTGCCTAAATTCACAAAGCTATTAACTAGAAAGGTACTTTCTGATTCTAGAGCCCAGGCTTTTTAACACTATCTTGCTGCAAACCCTAAGACTGCAGTGTATCCCTATAAGGGAGAAACTCTTGGACTCTCAGATATCTGGTGATTGAGCAAAAATGGGCAAACTCATTACTATCACAATTTGAGTGACCAAAAACCCAAAACTAAATTAAAAACAAAAACACCCAACATGCCACAGAAAATCTCAACCTCCAAATCATTTGGAGGTAATAATGTATAGGGAGGAATCCACACCTATTTAAAAATTTCAAAAATCTAAACAGAAATTTCATGATTACTCTAGATAGAATAACTAAAATTCCACTGTTTTTGCTTTACCTGACAGAGCTGTATCCATGTAAATTTCCATGGCTGTATCCAAATAAATTTTCTATTTATTTTTCAATCTAAAAGAGGAAAATGAATTAACTGTTACTCAAATGTAGTTTGTTTGCTAAATAATATCTTTAATTACATTAGTTTCATGGAGGGTAGTAAATGATAATAAATATTGAAAAGGAGACTTTTGGACATGAAAAGGAACCACTGGTACATGGTAAAATCTCATAAAATACAGTTAGTTATTCTGTGTTAGTTATTCTGCCACTTAACGGTAGGTCTCTGATTATGAAGGAGTTTTGCTGCATTTGGGATTTTATATTGCATTTCCACAAGTACCACGCATTGGTATGTAAAGAACACTAGTGTAAATTGGTTATATTTAAATAATTAACACCATCCATTTGGGGCCTTGAAAGATTTCCAGGAAGGAGTATGTTTGGATACGATGTGATAACTGGTCAGACAGAGCAGTTTCCCTAGCTCCTCCTGATTGCTCCTTTATCTGTAGTCCAGCAATTCTCAAATATTTTAGTCTCAGGACCCCTCAGAACTTTTGCTTAAAAAAAACACACCACAACTTTTGCTTATGTGAGTTGCATCTGTTGAGACTCATTGTATTAGAAATTAAAATTGGAAAAACGTTTAAAATATTTGTTACCTAAGTTATAATAATAATCAGCCCATTACATGTTAACATAAATGACATATTTTAATGAAAAACAGCAAAATTTCCCAAAACAAAAAACAAATTCAGAAAAATGTTGTTTTACATTTTTAAAATAAATTTATTTTTGGCTGTGCTGGGTCTTCGTTGCTGCGCAGGCTTTCACTAGTTGTGGCGAGTGGGGGCTACTCTTCATTGTGTTGCGCCGGCTTCTCACTGCAGTGGCTTCTTTTGTTGCGGAGCACGGGCTCTAGGCGCACGAGCTTCAATAGTTGTGGCACACAGGCTCAGTAGTTGTGGCTTGCAGGCTCTAGAGAGCAGGCTCAGTACTTGTGGTGCACAGGCTTAGTTGCTCCGCCGCACATAGGATCTTCGCAGACCAGGGCTCAAACCCATGTGCCCTGCATTGGCAGGCAGATTCTTAACCACTGTGCCACCAGAGAAGTCCTTGTTTTACATTTTATAAAGCTCTTTAATATCTACCTGGATTTCATAGTTAGCTGAATCCAAGCAGCTGGATACTCACATTTGCTTCTGCAGTCCATCTATTGTGATACAGTGTATAGTTTGAAGTATATGAAGAAAATCTGGCTTCCAAGAGATATGTAGTTGGAAAAGGGAAATGTATTTAAATAGCTTTTTGGATAATTATGGATAGTCTTTAATACTACTCTAAAATTCTTCAAGTGGTAATTTTTAAAAAGTTAGCTGCAATGTGGAATAAAAATCCATATCAATAAACTTTTCATACTCTGTGCCATTAACACCTATTGGTCTATTGGATGGACTTTTTACTCATGAATGATTTGTAATATTATACACTGATCATTTGGAGACTTTGGTTCACTGAGTTATGCAGATCTTCCAAATGTTGACTCATTTCATCATACAATATCAAAAATATCATCTTCCTTAATTTTATCATTGTCTGCATCAGGAGACATTTTACATATTAGGATACAAGTTTTCCAAAATTCTAATTTTTGTTTGAAAGTTCAAATTTTATCATTGGCAAGAAATACTGTTGGTTATTTTCCTTGAAGAACACTCACTTTGTTTATTGCCGAGAAAATTTCTGTCAAATATTCAAGTCTGAAAAAACATACTTTGTCAGTTGTTCTTTCAAATAAAAATGCTACTCCATGAGAAAAGTGGCTAGTTCAACTTGAAACTCAATTGCACCAGTGCTTTTCCTCAAGACAACCATTGTACTTCTGTCTGTAGCAGAAGCACTTTAGGTATCCCACCCATTTTGTCCCACAAATTAAAAAGACATGTCCTGAAGGGTCAGGATTTAATAAAATTAATAATTTCACTGCTTTCTCAGAGACATTTGTAAGTGAAAATGACTTTCTTCTCCTCCTTCTCCTCTTCCCTTTTTTAAAAAAATTTTAATTCATGTGTGTGGTGGTGAAGAATATAGTGACTATCGCTACAGCTTGATGCCACTGCCTTGCTTTTACCCTGTGAAAAAGGTAAATAACGTCTTAATATTATCATGAAACTAGTTGTAACCTCACAGAACCCCTGAAAGAATCTTGGGGACCTCCAGGGTTCTGTGAACCCCACTTTGAGAACCACTGCTCTAGTCCTAGATCAGTTTTTATTTGGATCACTCACTTGCAATTTTACTGTATACTGCCTTATGTTATTAGTGATCTTCTTTGTAAACCTAATCTCCCTGATTAGGAACTGTATCATTTATGTAGTTGTATCTTGATGTCTGTTGAAGTGACTGGCAGTACAATGAAAGTTTGTTGATGTTTGATTGACACATTGGAACTAGTTGTTCATGTACACTCTTATGTTATCACATACCACATTCTAGTTGGTTTTTCTTTTACTTATGTTACTCAGTGAGGATGGTGGTTTGGGGGAATACATTTATTCAGAGAAAGGAAAGAAGCATTTGTCATGATATGTTATCATTTTTCCAAACAGCATCAATTGGCAGCCATGTTCATGTATGCATTGTATTTTAGCTATTCCATTGCTAGTACTTAGGACATGACTTATCATAACCAGTGTGTAAGAATTCAAGTCCAGTTTGTGATGCATTCAAAATTTTGCAAGGATTGCTTCCAACAGTAAAGGGCTTGTGCAATTTGTATGAACAGGCTGAAAAGCACAGCTGAGCTTTGGACAGTTCATTAGTTCTATTCCTTTGGGTCATTGCAAGACTTCTTAAATATGTAAGGAAGTTCTGTTGCCTGGGCAATCACAAATCCATCTACTGTAAATAGCACAATTCCTGTATTTCAAACTCTTCACACCCTCAGTCTCTACTATTAGAAATTGTACAGTGGCAGAATCATCCCTAATCCAGCAAAGGGAAGTGAAATTGTGCAGGGGATTTATTGCTGGAACTAATACCTCATTTTCATATTACTTCTCTTTTTGTAGTTAAATTTGCTGAGAATAACTCATCAAGTGTGTGATTCAGTGATATTAAAAAGAGGCCAAGAAAGTAGGTAAGGATCCACAGTTCACATTTCTTTTAACATGATTAAGATTTAGATTTGAACTTGCTGAGTAGTAGGCATATTCACACAAAGTTCCCCATAAAGTAGCATATCCATTGTCAACACTGACTATTAATCCCTTCCAGGAGAGATGTCCAATAAAGTAGCCTCTAACCACACATGAAATGTGGCTAGTGAAACTGAGGGACTTGATTGTTAATTTTATTTAATTTTAATGTGCTTAAATTCAAATTTGAAAGCAGATTCTCAATTCAGTTATAGGAAAATTTAATTATGTTTGGAAAAATTTATGAATGTTAGCCTACTCTTTCAAAAGTAAATTTATGAAATCTAAACACCAGTCAAGTATTTCCAATGAAAATTTTATCATAAATTCAGATATGCTGCAAATGTTTTGCATTTGCATTTCACTAATAATTAGCACTGATGAGCATTTTTTCATGTGCCTGTTGGCCATCTGTATGTCTTCTTTGGAGAAATGTCCATTTAGGTCTTCTGCCCACTTTTCTATTGAGTTGTTTGCTTTTTTTGTTATTCAGTTGTATGAGCTGTTTGTATATTTTGGAAATTAAGCCCTTGTCGGTCCCATCATTTGCAAATATTTTCTCCCAGTCCATAGGTTGTCTTTTCATTTTGTTGATGGTTTCCTTTGCTGTGCAAAACTTATAAGTTTGATTAGGTCCCACTTGTTTATATTTGCTTTTATTTCTTTTGCCTTGGGAGACTAACCTAAGAAAACATTGGTATGATTTATATCAGAGGAAGTTTGCCTGTGTTATCTTCTAGGAGTTTTATGGTGTCATGTCTTATATTTAAATCTTTAAGCCATTTTGAGTTTATTTTTGTGTATGGTGTGAGGAAGTGTCCTAACTTCATTGATTTACATGTGGCTGTCCAACTTTCCCAGTATCACTTGCTGAACAGACTGTCTTTCCCCTATTGTACATTCTTGCCTCCTTTGTTGAAGATTAATTGACCATAGGTATGTGGGTTTATTTCTGGGTTATCTATTCTATTCCATTGATCCATATGTCTGTTTTTGTGCCAGTACCATGCTGTTTGATGACTGTAGCTTTGTAGTATTGTCTGAAGCCTGGGAGGGTTATGCCTCCTGCTTTGTTGATTTTCCTCAGGATTGCTTTGGCAATTCTGGGTCTTTTATGATCCCATATAAATTTTAGGATTAGTTTTTCTAGTTCTGTGAAAAATGTCATGGGTAATTTGATAGGGATCACATTAAATCTGTAGATTGCTTTGGGTGGTATGGCCATTTTAACAATATTAATTCTTCCAATCCAAGAGCCTGGAATATCTTTCCATTCCTTTGAATCGTCTTCAATTAAGGAATCATTTTTTTTGAAATGTATGTTGCATATGATGTTTCTGCTTTCCCATTAGTATACGTGATTTAAACATGGAATTGAAATAAGGGTTTTTAATGTTTTAAAAACAACTCTTTTTAAAATGTCATATTGTTATAGAAAATTTGAAAATACAATCAGGTATTTTATTTATTTATTATTATTATTATTATTATTTTGCGGTACACGGGCTTCTCACTACTGTGGCCTCTCCCATTGTAGAGCACACGCTCCGGACGCGCAGGCTCAGCGGCCATGGCTCACGGGCCCAGCCGCTCCGTGGCACGTGGGATCCTCCCGGACTGGGGCACGAACCCGCGTCCCCTGCATCAGCAGGCGAACCCTCAACCACTGTGCCACCAGGGAAGCCCTATTTATTATTTTTTAAAAACTTATTTATTTTATTTATTTTTATTTTTGGCTGCATTGGGTCTTCATTGCTGTGTGTGGGCTTTCTCTAGTTGTGGTGAGTGGGGGGCTACTCGTCATTGCAGCAGGCGGGCTTTTCATTGTGGTGGCTTCTCTTGTTGTAGAGCACAGGCTCTAGTTGTGTGGGCTTCAGTAGTTATGGCATGTGGGCTCAGTAGTTGTGGCTCGCGGGCTCTAGAGCGTAGGCTCAGTAGTTGTGGTGCACGGGTTTAGTTGCTCCGCGGCTTGTAGGGTCTTCCCAGACCAGGGCTCGAACCTGTGTCCCCTGCATTGGCAGGCAGATTCTTAGCCACTGTGCCACCAGGGAAGTCCTACAATCAAGTATTTTTAAAAAGAAAAGAAAGTAACCATAGTATTACCAATCAAAAAAAAAATCAATTAACAGTATGTTGTCAGTCTCTTCTCTCTCTGTATATAAGTATACATTCTGATTATTTTGTAATATAGCTTAATAACTCTATTTAATCTTTTTATAAATACTTGAGCATTTTCCAATGTAATTATTTTTGAAACTGAATAAATAACTGTATAGTATTAATTATTTATTTTACCAGTCCCCACCATGATTATTCTTATATATACATTTCTTTTGTATCTTGATTATTCTTTTTGGACATACAGGACCTTGGCCTAAGGAATTGCTGTGTCAAGGAATAAGCACATTAAGACTTTGGATATATATTGGCAAACTGTTATTCAAAAAAGGTTACATATGATAGTACCCTTTTTGCAACACCCTTTATGAAACCAGGTATTACAATGTTTAGAATATTCATTGATTTTAGAGGCAAAAACTTTCTCTTTTAATCTGTTTTTGATTCCTAATGAGATTAAACATTTCATATTGTATATTGAACATGAATATTTATTTTGACTTGTCTATTCATGACCTTTGCTCATTTTTTGCTATATAGATATTTATCTTATTTGTAAGGTATCTTTAGATATAAAGATATTAAACCTTTACCTACCATTAATGTTGAAAATTATTTTTCCAAGTTTGCTATTTGCCTTTTAATTATCTTTATGATGCTTTTAACAGAGATACTTTACATTTTTGTTAACCCACACATCAATCTTTTTTCTTTATTGTGTTTTCTTTATCTACATTACAGTTCAATAAATAGTCACTTATATTTTTAAATAGACCTTTATTTAAAAAAATAGTTCACCCTATCTGGGCTTTATTTTTGGGTATTATGAGGTAAGAGATATAATTTTATTGTTTTTTCAAATAGTTAACTAATTGTTCTATCATCATCTATTAAATAAGCAATTTTCCCCACATTAAAAAATAACACATGCTAAATTCTCATCTATCCTACTATCTGTTTCTGCTCCATTCATCTATTCTTCTTTTCACTGATACTTTAATTTATACAATTTTAAATTAATCTGGGGAAATGACATCTTTGTAATTGTCAAATTACTTTAGAAGATAAAATAACAGGAAGTTTTGTGACATTTCACGGTAATTATACTTAAAAAAATTTGTTTTGGAAAAGTACTTGATGGCATTGTCTGATAATAGGGAATGGATTTTGAATAAAGAGAAAACTGAAAGAGGGTACTATAGGTATTGCTAATAGTACATAAAAGTAATTGGCAACTTGCAGTGGACTTACTAAGTGAAGCAAAAGTAAACCAATGAAGGGAGGAGGAAGATGGGGAAAAAGGGAAAAGTATAAGCACAAAGAAAAGTAATTTTAATAATAATAGTAATAAAAATTAGATCAAGAATAGATTATGAAAAAGAGAGCTGAATTTATAAAAGAAAAAAGAGCAGAGAGAGAAATAGAGGGAGAAAGAGAGAGAAAAGTTGGTACAGAACTGCTTATAATTCTTATGTTAACCCATAAATGAAGGAGGAACTAAAATGTAAAGGGGAAAAAAAAAACCTTCTAGTTTAGAAGCCTCAATACATACACTTAAGGAAATATTTTCTGTAATATGTACAAATTGTTCTGGAATTATTTTTTAAAACCATGTACCTAGATGTTTTTATATATATTTTATTATTTGAGTACAGAAAATATTTTAGAGCCTGTTCTTCATGCTTCATAATTTAATATCTGCAAAGCCTTGGTTTTATTAAAGTAATTTTTATTTGATGGATAATTGTGAATTCTCTTCCATTTATTATTTATGGGCAGCTTTTTACTGTAATATTTAGTTGCTTGGGAAACAAACCAATAAGTTAAAAAGGTATACAGAAATAGATTAGTAATATTTAGGTATATGGGAAAAATAACAGGATAATTTACAGCTGTTTTTAAAGAAAGGGAAGTGTAAAGTTTGGATTTAAAGGGAACCCGATGAGAATGTAATTGCAGATTCCCACATTTCTTCCTGAAGGTGGCAGTATTTCAGAGACTAAAAACTGACGACAAGCCGAATAACTACCAGGAGCTCTCAGAGATCTATGAAGGTGTCATTTTGTGACTAGAAAGTCCCTTCAGCAAGATTTTTCTATTTCTCGGTTTGAATCATATGCCCGTAGGGACACATGCTTCTTGTCTGCTAGCCAGTGACTCCTTAGGATGAGGACTCTGGAGGGTAGGGTAGAATTTTAGTTGCCCAGATATTGGGGAAAAACTTTTGTTGGTAATTGAGAGAGACAAAGAGAGAGAGAGAGAATAGAAATATGTTATTAAACTTAGAATTTAGTGCCAAGTAGAAAATATAGAGAGACAAGAAGCAGAATGATGGTTTTACAATTGTCAGCTACCATCTTTAATGGGTAAGTGGCTGTTTAATTCATACTGTTATTTTTCTTAAAGGACAAAATTTTCCAAGTGTTTGGTAGATATAATGATTATATAAACACAACTTTATTTTTGTCAGTAATTAACACATTGCCAGAAGTATTAAGAGCATTAACAAATTTTGGAATAAATATACTAACAGTCAAAAGAAAATGAATTTTATATGTTTTGAGCAGCAAATTCTGAGGAGAACATGTACATGTATATGTTATATATATTAATTAACATGGAGAGGTGAATACACATAAGCAACAAAAGTAAATACAGATGAGCAAAACTGATCTAAAAAGTGTGTCAAACTGGTAGTACTATTTAATTTTATTATGCTATTTTATGATGATATTTTAAATAACTGATAAACATTAACAGTATTGATTGATGTTTGGGATTTAATTCATCATTTATTTTGATTGGTCAAGACCACATTAAACTTTTTTTTCATTCATAAATGACATTTGGTATATTATGGATGTGGCACTAATAGGAGTGGGGAAAGGATGGTTGACACAGTTTGATATCCGTATGAGGAAAATGAAACTTGACTTCCAACCTCATACTCCATCATTACCTGTGTGCCACACACACACATTAGAAAATTTCTTGCATTTGTATATTTGGACACATGACATAAGAATGTTCATAGAAATACTGTGTGTGAGAGTAAAATATTTTAAAATCAAAACAATACAAGTCCATAAAGAGTAGAATGAAGAGAGAAAGTGTTTATCCACTGAAATACTATAGTGCCATGAAAATGAATGTTACAACATGGATTAATCTCAAACAGAATGTTAAAAAATTTGGTTACAGAAAAAGAAAAATATGATTCTACTTATACAAAATTAAAATGTGCAAAACTAAAAGTATATTGTTCAAAGATGTAAACGTATATCATAGAACTATAGGAAAGTAAGGAACTGATAAATGCAAAAATCAGAAGAGTGGATACCTCTGGGGAAGAAGGATGGGATGAGGAAAGGCACTGAAGAATAATAGCATATTGTTCTTTTTCTTAAATCAGGTGGTAGGTGCTAGATAATCCTTGTATTCTGATTATTCTTTCGTATCTATTCACAATAGAAATGTAACAAATAACACATTGGCTCAATACCAAAGGGCCAAGTTTGAACTCAATATTCAGATGAAGTCAAAACCAAAGTTGGGGTCACCATCACAGGATGAAATTCTTGAGACAAGGATACATCTGAAAATTTTTCCACAAAGTAAATTGAATCATCACTTCGATCTTATTGCTTAAAATATTACTTCTCAAATGTTTGACGTTGGCATTATAGTGCAGAAATAATCATTTCCTAGCTCTGTTGACTGCCAGATTGCTCCTATGTGTGGTCAGTGTACCACACACTGACAATATCAAATAGGTTAGCAAAAGGGGAAGATTTTTTTTTCCAACTTTAGTCAGAATAGGCTACCCCTGGTAGTAATGTTGCCCTTCCACTCCAGTAGCAACTGGATTCAAGTCATGTCTCCTCTGCACCTTCTGGACTTAAAGCTTTGGGCAATAGTAATTATGCAATTTCATTGATGCCACCTCACAAACAGAATTCTCTGCATTGCTTGAAGAAGGCGCTTTCTGAACATTTTCAGAAGCAAAGGAATTATTTTGCTCTCACTTTAAAAAAAAATTTTAATGTTATGCATGAACTTACTATTTTAATTTGCCCTTAAACCTTGGATCTAAAACTGAAGGCCACATTAAACTTAAAATGGAATGGCTGATTTGTTGTATTGTCTGATACTTAAAATGTCTGGATTATAGTTCTTACAAAGGAATTTGAAATGACACAACCCCAAAGAATGCTGGGAATTGTAGTCCTCTGAAAGTTGTTATCAGGAATGGAAACTGATTCTGGATTAGTATCAGAATAATATTTTATTCAGTTTATGATATTTTATTTTATTTATCTTTTTTCAACATTTAAAATCTTTTTTATTATTTGACTCTTTCTCAAAAGCACTTTGAAAACTTTAGACTTACTCCATGGATACTGCCTTTCCACAAAATATTTATGGAATTGCTTTTGTTCCTTAACATACTATTTTGCATGCACATACTAGTTTCATCTGAAATCTTTTTTTTTTTTTTATACAGCAGGTTCTCATTAGCTATTTTATACATATTAGTGTATACATGTCAATTCCAATCTCCCAATTCATCACACACACACCACCCCCCTACCCCCTCTTTCCCCCTTTGGTGTCCATACGTTTGTTCTCTACATCTGTGTCTCTATTTCTGTCTTGCAAACTGGTTCACCTGTACCATTTTTCTAGATTCCACATATATGCATTAATATACAATATTTGTTTTTCTCTTTCTGACTTACTTCACTCCGTATGACAGTCTCTATGTCCATCCACGTCTCTACAAATGACCCAATTTCGTTCCTTTTTATGGCTGCATAATATTCCATTGTATATATTACCACATCTTCTTTATCCATTCGTCTGTCGATGGGCATTTATGTTGCTTCCTTGACCTGGCTATTGTAAATACTGCTGCAATGAACATTGGGGTGCATGTGTCTTTTTGAATTTTGGTTTTCTCTGGGTTTATGCCCAGTAGTGGGATTGTTGGGTCATATGATAATTCTATTTTTAGTTTTTTAAGGAACCTCCATACTGTTCTTCATAGTGGCTGCATCAATTTACATTCCCACCAACAGTGCAAGAGGGGTCCCTTTTCTCCACACCCTCTCCAGCATTTGTGGTTTGTAGATTTTCTGATGATGCCCATTCTAACTGGTGTGAGGTGATACCTCAGTGCAGTTTTGATTTGCATTTCTCTCATAATTAGTGATGTTGAGCAGCTTTTCATGTGCCTCTTGGCCATCTGTATGTCTTCTTTGGAGAAATGTCTATTTAGGTCTTCTGCCCATTTTTGGATTGGATTGTTTGTTTTCTTAATATTGAGCTGCATGGGCTGTTTATATATTTTGGAGATTAATCCTTTGTCCGTTGATTCGTTTGCAAATATTTTCTCCCATTTTGAGGGTTATCTTTTCATCTTGTTTATAGTTTCCTTTGCTGTGCAAAAGCCTTTAAGTTTAATATGGTCCCATTTTGTTTATTTTTGTTTTTATTTCCATTACTCTAGAAGGTGGGTCAAAAAAGATCTTGTTGTGATTTATGTCAAAGAGTGTTTTTCCTATGTTTTCCTCCAAGAGTTTTATAGTGTCTGGTCTTACATTTAGGTGTTTAATCCATTTTGAGTTTATTTTTGTGTATGGTGTTTGCGAGTGTTCTAGTTTCATTCTTTTACTTGTAAATGCCCAGTTTTCCCAGTACCACTTATTGAAGAGACTGTCTTTTCTCCATTGTATATCCTTGCCTCCTTTGTCATAGATTAGTTGATCATAGGTGCTTGGGTTTATCTCTGGGCTTTCTATCCTGTTCTATTTATCTATATTTCTGTTTTTGTGCTATTACCATATTGTCTTGATTACTGTAGCTTTGTACTGTAGTCTAAAGTCAGGGTTCCTCCAGGCCCGTTTTTTTCCCTCAAGATTGCTTTGGTTATTTGGAATCTTTTGTGTCTCCATACAAATTTTAAGATTTTTTTTTGTTTTAGTTCTGTAAAATATGCCACTGGTAATTTGATAGGGATTGCATTGAATCTGTAGATGGCTTTGGATAGTATAGTCATTTTCACAATATTGATTCTTCCAATCCAAGAACATGGTATATCTCTCCATCTGTTTGTGTCATCTTTGATTTGTTTCATCAGTGTCATATAGTTTTCTGCGTACGGGTCTCCTGTCTCCCTAGGTAGGTTTATTCCTAGGTATTTTATTCTTTTTGTTGCAATGATGACTGGGATAGTTTCCTTAACTTCTCTTTCTGATCTTTCCTTGTTAGTACATAGGAATGCAAGAGGTTTCTGTGCATTAATTTTGTATCCTGTGACTTCACCAAATTCATTGATTAGCTTTAGTAGTTTTCTGGTGGCATCTTTAGGATTATCTATGTATAGTATCACATCATCTGCAAACAGTGACAGTTTTACTTCTTGTTTTCCAATTTGGGTTCCTTTTTTTTTCTTTTTCTTCTCTGATTGCCATGGTTAGGACTTCCAAAACTATGTTGAGTAATAGTGGTGAGAGTGGACATCCTTGCCTTGTTCCTGATCTTAGAGGAAATGCTTTCAGTTTTTCACCATTGAGAATGATGTTTGCTGTGGATTTGTCGTATATTGCCTTTATTATGTTGAGGTAGGTTCTCTCTATGCCCACTTTCTGGAGAGTTTTTATCATGAATCAGTGTTGAATTTTGTCAAAAGCTTTTTCTGCATCTATTGAGATGATCATATGGTTTTTCTTCTTCAATTTGTTAATATGGTGTATCACAATGATTGATTTTCATATATTGAAGAATTCTTGCATCCCTTGGATAAATCCCACTTGATCATGGTATATGATCCTTTTAATGTGTTGTTGGATTCTGTTTGCTAGTATTTTGTTGAGGATTTTTGCATCTATATTCATCAGTAATATTGGTCTGTAATTTTCTTTTTTTGGTAGTATCTTTGTCTGGTTTTAGTATCAGGGTGATGGTGGCCTCATAGAATGAGTTTGGGAATGTTCCTTCCTCTGCAATTTTTTGGAATAGTTTGAGTATGATGGGTTTAGCTCTTCTCTAAATGTTTGATAGAATTTACCTGTGAAGCCATCTGGTTCTGGACTTTTGTTGGTTGGAATATTTTTAATCATAGTCTCAATTTCATTACTTGTGATTGGTCTGTTCATATTTTCTATTTCCTCTTGGTTCAGTCTTGCAAGTTTATACCTTTTTAAGAATTTGTCCATTTCTTCCAGGTTGTCCATTTTATTGGTACAGAGTTGCTTGTAGTAGTCTATTATGATGCTTTGTATTTCTGCAGTGTCCATTTTAACTTCTTTTTCATTTCTAATTTTATTGATTTGAGTCCTCTCCCTCTTTTTCTTGATGAATCTGGCTAAAATTTATCAATTTTGTTTATCTTCTCAGAGAACCAGCTTTTAGTTTTATTGATCTTTGCTTTCTTTATTTTCTTTGTTTCTATTTACTTCTGTTCTGATCTTTATGATTTCTTTCCTTCTACTAACTTTTAGTTTTATTTGTTCTTCTTTCTCTAGTTCCTTTAAATGTAAGGTTAGATTGTTTATTTGAGATTTTTCTTGTTTCTTGAGGTTGGATTTTATTGCTATAAATTTCCCTCTTAGAACTGCTTTTGCTACATCCAATGGTTTTGGATCATTGTGTTTCATTGTCATTTGTCCCTAGGTATTTTTTGATTTCCTCTTTGATTTCTTCAGTGCTCTCATGGCTATTTAGTAATGTATTGTTTAGCCTTCATGTGTTTGTGTTTTTTACATCTTTTTCCCTGTAATTGATTTCTAATCTCATAGTATTGTGGTCAGAAAAGA
The DNA here is from genome assembly GCF_026419965.1 of Kogia breviceps. Classification (NCBI taxonomy): domain Eukaryota; kingdom Metazoa; phylum Chordata; class Mammalia; order Artiodactyla; family Physeteridae; genus Kogia; species Kogia breviceps. The sequence goes on from NC_081314.1 coordinate 96,259,327, forward strand.
TGCTTGATATGATTTCAATTTTCTTAAATTTACTGAGGCTTAATTTGTGACCCAAGATGTGATCTATTCTGGAGAATGTTTTTGTGCACTTGAGAAGAAAGTGCTGGTTTTGGATGGAATTCCCTATAAATATCAATTAATCTACCTGGTCCATTGTGTCATTTAAAGCTTGTGTTCCCTTATTAATTTTCTGTCTGGATGATCTGTCCATTGGTGTAAGTGAGGTGTTAAAAGTCCCCCACTATTATTGTGTTACTGTCAGTTTCTTCTTTTATAGCTGTTAGCATTTGCCTTATGTATTGAGATGCTTCAATGTTGGGTGCATGTATATATACATATATATATTTACTTTAAAAATAAATTTATTTATTTTATGTACTTTCTTTTGGCTGCATTGAGTCTTTGTTGCTGTGCACAGGCTTTCTCTAGTCGTGGCAAGCAGGGGCTACTCTTCGTTGTGTTGTGTGGGCTTCTCATTGTGGTGATTCTCTCAATGCAGAGCATGGGCTCTAGGCACGCAGCTTCAGTAGTTGTGGCCCACAGGCTCTAGAGCACAAGCTCAGTAGTTGTGACTCACGGGCTTAGTTGCTCGGCGGCATGTGGGATCTTCCCAGACCAGGGCTCAAACCCCTTCCCCCACTTTGGCAGGAGGACTCCTAACCACTGCACCACCAGGGAAGTCCCTGAATATATATTTATGATTGTTATATCTTCTTCTTTGATTGATCCCTTGATCATTATGTAGTGTACTTCTTTGTCTCTTGTAACATTATTTTAAAGTCTGTTTTATCTGATATGAGCATTGCTACCCCAGCTTTCTTTTGATTTCCATTTGCATGGAATATCTTTTCCATCCTCTCACTTTCAGTCTGTATGTGTCCCTAGGTCTGAAGTGGGTCTCTTGGAGATAGCATATATATGGGTCTTGTGTTTGTATCCATTCAGCAAGCCTGTGTCTTTTGGTTGGAGCATTTAATCTGTTCACATTTAAGGTAATTATCAATATGTATGTTCCTATTACCATTTTATTAATTGTTTTGGCTTTGTTTTTGTAGGTCCTTTTCTTCTCTTGTGTTTCCCACTTAGAGAAGTTCCTTTAGCATTTGTTGTAGAGCTGGTTTGGTGTTGCTGAATTCTCTTAGCTTTTGCTTGTCTGTAAAGCTTTTGATTTCTCCATCAAATCTGAATGAGATTCTTGCCAGGTGGAGTAATCTTGGTTGTAGGTTCTTCCCTTTCATCACTTTAAATATAATGTGCCACTCTCTTCTGGCTTGTACGGTTTCTGCTGAGAAATCAGCTGTTAACCTTATGGGAGTTTCCTTGTATGTTATTTGTCATTTTTCCCTTGTTGTTTTTAATAATTTTTCTTTGTCTTTAATTTTTGTCAGTTTGCTTACTATGTGTCTCAGTGTGTTTCTCCTTGGGTTTATCTTGCTTGAGACTCTTTGCGCTTCCTGGACTTGGGTGGCTATTTCCTTTCCCATGTTAGGGAATTTTAGACTATAATCACTTCAAATATTTTCTCCGGTACTTTCACCCTCTCTTTTTCTGGAACCCCTATAATGCGAATGTTGGTGCATTCAGTGTTGTCCCAGAGGTTTCTAAGGCTGTCCTCATTTCTTTTCATTCTTTTTTCTTTATTCTGTTCCACAGCAGTGAATTCCACCATTCTGTCTTTCTGGTCACTTATCTATTGTTCTGCCTCAGTTATTCTGCTATCAATTCCTTCTAGTATATTTTTCATTTCAGTTATTGTATTGTTCATCTCTGTTTGTTTGTTCTTTAATTCTTCTAGGTGTTTGTTCTTTAATTCCTCTAGTTCCTTGTTAAACATTTCTTGCGTCTTCTCGATCTTTGCCTCCATTCTTTTTCTCTGGTCCTGGATCATCTTCACTCTCATTATTCTGAATTCTTTTTCTGGAAGGTTGCCTATCTCCACTTCATTTAATTTTTCTGGGGTTTTATCTTGTTCCTTCATCTGGTACATAGTCCTCTCCCTTTTCATTTTGTCTATCTTTCTGTGAATGTGGTTTTCGTTCCACAGGCTGCAGGATTGTAGTTCTTCTTACTTCTGCTGTCTGCTGTCAGGTGTGTGAGGCTGTCTAAGAGGCTTGTCAAGCTTCTTGATGGGAGGGACTAGTGGTGGGTAGAGCTGGGTGTTGCTCTGGTGGGAAGAGCTCAGTAATACTTTAATCTGCTTGTCTGCTGATGTGTGGGGCTGAGTTCGCTCTCTGTTGGTTGCTTGGCCTGAGCTGATCCAGCACCCAGCCCACAGGCTCCTTGCTGTGGTGAATGGCGGACTCCAGGAGGGCTCACACCAAGGAGTACTTCTCAGAACTGCTGCTGCTTGTGTCCTTGTCCCCACAGTGAGCCACAGCCCCCTCCTCCACCTCTGCAGGAGACCCTCCAACACTAGCAGATAAGTCTGGTTCCATCTCCTATGGGGTCACTGCTCCTTTCCCCTGGGTCCTGATGCACACAGTACCTTGTGTGTGCCCTCCAAGAGTGGAGTCTTTATTTACCCAAGTCCTGTCAAAGTCCTGCGGTCAAATCCCACTAGCCTTCAAAGTCTGGTTCTCTGCGAATTCCTCCTCCCATTGCCCGACCCCTAGTTTGGGAAGCCTGATGTGGGGCTCAGAACCTTCACTCCGTTGGGTCGACTTCTATGGTGTAATTGTTCTCCACTTTGTGAGTCACCCACCCAGTGGTTATGGGATTTGATTTTATTGTGATTGCACCCCTCCTACCATCTCATTGTAGCTTCTCCTTTGTCTTTGGATGTGGGTTATCTTTTTTGGTGAGTTCCAGTGCCTTCCTGTCGATGATAGTTCAGCAGTTAGTTGTGATTCTGGTGCTCTTGCAAGAGGGAGTGAGCCCATGTCCTTCTACTCTGCCACCTTGAAGCAATCTCCAGTTTATCATATTAAAAAAAAACTTTTGAAGATAAAATATTTCTCCTTTATATTTTTCATCAATTTGGTGTCAAAATATATTTCAGTAGAATTGTAAATGTGTGTATGTATAATTAAACCAATTTTAACTTTTCTCTTCTTTCTATCCTAACCATATAAACTGTAACAATTTATGTTGACATCCAATTTATGAGTATAGTCCCACAAAGTTTTTGCTAGTTTTCGAAGATCACATTTCTACATTTATAGACACCTTAGGCATATTTTCTCAAACATCCCAATCTCTAGTGAATTAATACTCTCTTTTCTTGACTCATAGATATTTACTGGCCTCTTTATTTTTTCTCTTTTCTTTTCCACTCTATACAATCAATATCTAATAGAACGATGAACACTTTTAAAATCAGAAACTACCTTATTCAATTATTTGCTTTTTTTTTTTAAGAGCAGTTTAGGTTCATAGCAAAATTGAGTAGAAAGTACAGGATTCCCATATATCCTCTGCCCAGATACACCTACAGCCTCCCGCACTATCAACTGCACCAGAGGGGTACATTTGTTACAGTGAATGAACCTACAATAATGCATCATTATCACTGCAAGTTCATTATTTACACTAGGGCTCACTCTTGGTGTTGTACATTCTCTGGGTTTGGAGGAATGTGTAATTCCCCCCTCCTGTTTCTTGTGTCACTGCTTTCATTCATTTCACTTACACATAAGCATATATATGTATATGTTTATGCATGTATATACATATATACACATATATGTAGGCATACACAATCACATACATTGTTGCTATTATTATTTTGAACCAATTATTATCTGTTAGATTAAGAATAAGAAAGATAAATTATTTTTTTCCTTTATTCATTCTCTGATTCTCTGATTCATTCTCCGAATCTCAGATTAGTTCTCCTTTCTCCTTTCTTTGTGTAGATCCAAGTTTATGACCTCTATTATTTTCCTTCTCTATGAAAAACTTCTTTTAACATTTCTTGCAAGCAGATGTATGGCAACAAATTCCCTCAATTTTTGTTTGTCTGAGAAAGTCTTTATTTCTCCTTACTATTGAAGAATAATTTTATAGGCTACAGAATTCTAGTTTGGTGATTTTTTTTCCTCTCAGCACTTTAAATACTTCACTGTACTGTCTTCTTGATTGCATGGTTTCTGAGCAGAAGTAGGATATAATTCTTTGCTTTTCTATAGGTAAGGTGTTGTTTTTCTCTGTATTCTTTCAAGGTTTTTATTTATTCTTGATCTTCTGTAGTTTGAAAATGATATGCCTAGGTGTGGTTTTGCGGGGCATTTATCTTGTTTGATGTTTTCTGAGCTTCCTGGATTTGTGATCTTGTGTCTGACATTATTTTGGAGGAAATTGTCAGTCATTATTGCTTCAGTTCTTTTGTTTCTTTCTTTTCCTTCTGGTATTTCCATTACATGTATGTTAGACCTTTTATAGTTGTCCCACAGTCCTTGGATAATCAGTTCTATTTTTTTAATTGTCTTCTTTCTCTTTGCTTTTAAATTTTGGCAGTTTCTATTGTGTGTCACCAAGCTCAGAGATTCTTTTCTCAACCATATCCAGCCTACTTAGGAGCTCATCAAAGACCTTCATTATTCCTATGACACTGTTTTTGATCTCTAGTATTTATTTTTGGTTCTTAGAATTTCCATCTCTGCTTACATTATCCATCTTTTCTTGCATGGTGTCTGCTTCTTCCATTAGATCTCTTAGCATATTAATCATAGTTTTAAATTCTCAGTCTGATAATTCCAGCACACCTGCCATATCTGACTCTTGTTCTAATATTTACTCAATCTCTTCAAGCTGTAATTTTTGCCTTCTAGTTGTTTGCTGAAATCTGGACATGATGTACTGACTGAAAGGAACTGCAGTAAATAGGCCTTTAGTGTTACGGTGGTAAGGTATCAGGGAGGGGAAGCCTTCTGTAGTCCTACGATTAGGGCTCAGTCTTTTGATGAGCCTGTACTCCTTGATAGTGAATTTCACCAGTGCTTCTTTTTAACTCTTTTTTTTCTGGCCTCACCAGGTGGCATGCAGGATCTCAGTTCCCTGACCAGGGGTTGAATCTGGGCCCCCTGCAGTGGAAGTGCAGAGTCTTAACTGCTGGACTGCCAGGGAAGTCCTCACCAGTGCTCCTTAATTTTCCCTCTCTTTATACAGGACAAGATAGCTAGAGGGGCCTAGAATTGTGTATTTCCCTTTCCCCATGTGGAAGGCTAGAGGAAGCTGACTTTCAGTATTTACCTTCCCCAGGTAGGTTAGGCCCTGGTAAAACCCCAGCAGGTTAGGCTCTGGTAAAATAGTTTCCCCTGAGAGCAGGTCTTGTTAAGAAGAACAGAAATCTCCACCATATTTCAAAATGGTTATTTTCCCCTCCCCCTGCCAGAAGCATGAGGGGATATTTCTCTGATCTTCACTCTGAGGACCTGGTAGAACTCCTGGAGGTGAGACTCACAGCAGGTTGCCCTGCTCCTGCCCCACCCACCTCTGCCAACACTGGATCTTTCTGGAGTTTTAAACTCCCAGACTTGTCCAGCAGCAATTCATCAACTGCAGTTTCATTTTTTATACCCTGACACCAATTCCCATGGAGGTTTCTCTTGTGGTCTTTTTTTTTCTGCAAGTTGTGATTCTCTGTATTGCCTATCTGTCTTTCCAATTTAGGGGGCAGCATTTTGCTCTGTAACCTCTCTTCTCAATCTGACCTAGGAAGAGTTGTTGATTTTTCAGTTTGTTCAGCTTTTAACTCATTAGGATGGAGTGACCACTTCTGAACTCCTTTCCTGATGGACTAGAAGTCTCCAGTTCTTTACTTTATAATCACAAATATGAGTCCCCTATGCAGGAAAATTGAAGCAATATATCCATATATTCACTTAATTTTTGTACCTAATGCTTTGGAAAGCTTTTGGAGAAAAACATTACTGTGGTATAATCTTTATATTCTCCTGAGAGGTAGCAGAATAAGAGCAAAAGAAGCACAGAGTCATTCTGTATTCATGGTGGTAGGTAAAACCCGAGGTATGCAAAATTTCCTTTTTTTAATCACTCACTATTTGGGCATTATGAGATGGTAACGTAGACACAACCTCCAACGTAAAGAAAGTGCACCCTTGCCCCACCTGTGTCCTGAGTCCTCCCTGACATTCTCATTATAAGCAGTGGATCTTACGTAGAAGGGGCATGATAAGCACAAGTTGACTGCGTTCTTTCTTTGAAGTGTCACAAATAATTTTTTTTAACCTCTCAAAATACAGAATGTTCCTGAGCTATTAAACATTCCATCAGTGTGGTTAATTTTTCCACATAGATTATTATCCTAGAAAGCTCATAAAATAAGTTTTTTGGAGATTTTGTTCTCTGTGACAACGGTCATCCTAGGCATTCAGTAAGCAATTCATGCTATTTTCCCAACTTTGGCTCTCCAGAAAAATGGGTCCCTAATACTTTGTATGTATTTTTCATATTTTTCTGCATAGAATAATATAACCTGATGAACATAGGGTTCAAAAATGATATAAAAATTCATAGGTGAGTGAAATTAAGTTAAGAGATCTTTGGTTAAGATCTTAATCTTTGGTTAAGAGATCAAAACAGAAATCACAAGCTAATGGCATCAAAGACAAACACTTTCAGTGTTTCAGGCCAGCAGTGTGTACCAACAGCCTTAAAGCTGTTCATGCCATTTTGTCTAGTTATTCCACTTTATTTATTTATTTATTTATTTTTTAATTAATTATTATTATTATTTTTTTTTTTGCGTTACGCGGGCCTCTCCCTGCCGTGGCCTCTCCCGTCGCGGAGCACAGGCTCCGGACACGCAGGCTCAGCGGCCATGGCTCACGGGCCCAGCCGCTCCGCGGCATGTGGGATCTTCCTGGACCGGGGCACGAACCCGTGTCCCCTGCATCGGCAGGCAGACTCTCAACCACTGCGCCACCAGGGAAGCCCTAGTTATTCCACTTTAAAGTGATTCCAATTATTACAAAGTTATTCATCATAACATCATTTATTGTAGCAAGACAACTAACAATAGGGGAGTAGGAAAAACCAGAAAATTTTTTTTATCCTTTTGGTGGAAATCCAAGTAGCCATTGGCATAACCTTGAAAATGTTTGTCATCCATGCCATTATCTTTATTATCTCTTTTTCAGTCCCTTGACCAAGGGTAATTTCACTCATCTACTTTTACATCATTTTGAACATCATGTTCATCAGATTATAGAAAGTATGTAGTTATTTTATTGCTGTCCATTAAACTGTAAACTTGTTGAAGTGAGGGATTTTGCCTTTCTCATTTGTGTTTTTTCTTGAATGTTACTCGATTTTCATATGTTGCTAGATTTTCAAGAAAAATACAGATTAAAAAAGACTAAGTCCTTCAAAAGAATTTCAGTTACCATGATTTGGTTAAATAGCACCAGCCCCCCCAAAACATGATTAAAATTTCAGTTAATATGCTATGGTAGGGACTTCCCTGGTGGTCCAGTGGTAAAGAATCTGCCTTCCAGTACAGGGGACGCAGGTTCGATCCCTGGTCAGGGAACTAAGATCGCACATGCTGCGGGGCAACTAAGCCCATGCGCCACAACTACTAAGCCCACACGCCTCAATAAGAGAGCCTGCATGCCGCAAACTACAGGGCCCATGTGCTCTGGAGCCTGCACGCCACAACTACAGAGCCCATGCGCCTCAGAGCCCATGCACAACAACTAGAGAGAAGCCTGCGTGCCACAACTAGAGAGAAGCCCATGCACCACAACGAAGAGCCGCATGCCACAAATAAGATCCCACATTTCACAACTAAGACACGATGCAGCCAAAAAAAAAAGGTATGGTAATAGTGACTAATTACATAAAGTACAAACGTTGCTTCTCACTCTTCAGTCTATAAATCACTTCCTAAATCACTTCCTAGTAGAGGCACATCGTGATTAGCGACCTGTCACATCACTGCTTTCAGAGATAGTTGGTGATTTGTCATTGAACATCTGTTATTCAGTTTATGCACAAACAGCAAAGCTTGTGTTGTGTTGCCTCTTTGTCTCCCAATGATAAATCCAAATGACATTTTTACAAAAGGATAATTAAAAGAGGAAATTGGCCAACAAAAAATGAATGTGAAGCAAAACAGCAAAAGTGGTAACACTGGAAAGGGAACTTTGAATCAAATGTGAATAGAGCCATTGCAGAAAGAGCTATGAGAATGTTGACACTACTGCTGTTCAAGAGAGTCTAGGTGTACAGCCAGAGGAAAACAATGAAAGTGAACTTGTGGACATCTATAAGGCACTTGGTTGTGAGGAAAAGAATTAAGATGTCCCAGAGGAAGTGACGCTGGCAAAAAATTTCACATTAAAGGAACTTCTGGAAATATTTCATGGTGTTAAAAGTGGGAAGGATAAAATGTTGGAAGCTGATCCAAACTTAGGAGCACTGTAGTTCACCAAAGTGTAAAAACAGTGTTTGCTTCTTATCTTAAGTTAATTTGGTGAGAAGACAAGCACTGTTCAAATTAACCTTGATAAATTTTTTTACAAAGAAATACGCACTTTACTTTTCAAATTATTATAGTGTTTCAAATTATTGTGCATTAAGTAAATACTAGTTTAACTTTTTTTTTCCATTTCTCTATGTGATTATAACTGACAGTAAGAGTTTAACGTTTTGATAAAAATCGGAAGATTTCTCACTAGGCTTTTAACTTTTGACAGTGTTTATGCTAATTTTGATTCTGTCACCAAAATTAAGTTAAATAACTTGAATTATTCTACATATAATGGCAAGAGTATAAAGCAGAATATAAATCACAATGAGGTATCACCTCACACTGGTCAGAATGGCCATCATCAAAAAATCTACAAACAATAAATTCTGGAGAGGGTGTGGAGAAAAGGGAACCCTCCTGCACTGTTGGTGGGAATGTAAATTGATACAGCCACTATGGAGAACAGTATGGAGGTTCCTTAAAAAACTAAAAATAGAACTACCATATGACCCAGCAATCCCATTACTGGGCATATACCCTGAGAAAACCATAATTCAAAAAGATACATGTACCATTGCAGCCCTATTTACAATAGCCAGGACATGGAAGCAACCTAAATGTCCGTCGACAAATGAATGGATAAAGAAGATGTGGCACATGTATACAATGACAAATTACTCATCCATAAAAGGAACAAAATTGAGTTATTTGTAATGAGGTGGATGGACCTAGTCTGTCATACAGAGTGAAGTAAGTCAGAAAGAGAAAAACAAATACCGTATGCTAACGCACATATATGGAATCTAAAAAAATGGTACTGATGAATCTAGTAGCAGGGCAAGAATAAAGGTGCAGACGTAGAGAAAGGACTTGAGGACATGGGGTGGTGGGGGGAAGGGAAAGCTGGGACGAAGTGAGAGTAGCACTGACATATATACACTACCAAATGGAAGATGGATGTCTAGTGGGAAGCTGATGCATAGCACAGGGTGATCAGCTCGATGCTTTGTGCTGACCTAGAGGGGTGGGATAGGGAGGGTAGGAGGGAGGCTCAAGAGGGAGGAGATATGGGGATATATGTATACATATAGCTGATTCACTTTGTTGTTCAGCAGAAACTAACACAACATTGTAAAGCAACTATACTCCAATAAAGATATTTTTAAAAATAAATAAAGCAGAATATATAGTGTGCTCACTAAGATTACACTGAGTTTAAAAAACATCAGCAACATAAACATGCTAATAGTCCCATAATAATTATTTAATTTAAAAAGTTACCCCTTTGGTTATGAAAATATAATACTTTTATAGTTAAAAAATTAATAAAATAGAAAAGACAAGAAGCTAAGATGGAAAATATTCAAAGTAAAAGTTAATTCTTCACTTTGGAAAACAGACAACTTTAACAGTGTACATGGCATTTGCTCTTGTCAGGTGAAAACCCATGTAGTTGCTTCACCTTCCTCCTCTAATCTTCTGTCTTTATGGTCTGTGCTTGACATTTCTGAATGTCTGAGCCTCTTTCCATCTCTTAGAACAGGAAAGAAATTGGGATTCTTCTGTGGGGCCCACTCTTTGTTGCTCCTTGATTTTCCTTCTCAGTGTGTCCCTTTGTGTGGACACTTCATCAAGAAATAAGTCTTTTGCCTTCATTTGACTCCTTTTACAGTCCAATTTCTCATCCACTGATATCAAGATTAGACAATATCATAATATTGATTTATCTAGTTGTGTTCATACTTATATTTTTTAAGTTAGCAGAATGTGTTTTCCAAAAGAATTCTTGAATGGAAGCTGAATGTAAGAGTCAGATGAAGGGACTTCCCTAGTGGTGCAGTGGTTGAGAATCCACCAATGCAGCAGACACGGGTTTGAGCCCTGGTCCAGGAAGATCCCACATGCCTCGGAGCAACTAAGCTGGTGCGCCACAACTACTGAGCCCGCATGCCGCAACTACTGAAGCCCATGCACTTAGAACCCATGCTCCACAACAAGAGAAGCCACCACAAGGAGAAGCCTGTGCACTGCAATGAAGAGTAGCCCCTGCTCGCCACAACTAGAGAAGGCCCGCGTGCAGCAACAAAGACCCAACTCAGCCAAAAATAAATAAAATTAAACATTTAAAAACAACAACAATAACAAAATGCACTTCAAGTGTTATTAAGCACATTGAGTATTCTCCTAGACTTTGAAATTTTAAATCCTTTGCTGTTGTCTTTTTGTTGTCTTACTAGCAGTGCTGTTTTAGACCAATTGATACCTAATAGAGACTGGGATTTTTCTCAAGCACCAGCTTTGAATTTTATCATATAACAAAACAAATACCCCCTCTGCTTCCAATACAATTAGAGCCTTAGTCAGTATAAATAATACTTAACCAGATTTTCCAGGAACAATAGCTAATGTTGTGAAAGTGTAATGGTTTGGGGACTAAACGTTTGGGGAGGAGGAAGTGTAGCACAGTGCTGTGTTTTCTAAACTGTTTTTGACCATATACTCCCCAATACCAACATTTTTTTTTTTTTTAAAGAAGATGTTGGGGGTATGAGTTTTTATTAATTAATTAATTTATTTTTGCTGTGTTGGGTCTTCGTTTCTGTGCGAGGGCTTTCTCCAGTTGTGGCAAGCGGGGGCCACTCTTCATCACGGTGCGTGGGCCTCTCACTATCGCAGCTTCTCTTGTTGCGGAGCACAGGCTCCAGACGTGCAGGCTCAGTAGTTGTGGCTCACGGGCCTAGTTGCTCTGTGGCATGTGGGATCCTCCCAGACCAGGGCTCAAACCCGTGTCCCCTGCATTAGCAGGCAGATTCTCAACCACCACGCCACCAGGGAAGCCCCCAACATATTTTTTAAGATTTTTTTTTTTGATGTGGACTAATTTTTAAAGTCTTTATTGAATTTGTTACAATATTGCTTCTGTTTTTTCATGATTTGGTTTTTGGCCACATGGCATGTGGAGTCTCAGCTCCCCAAACAGGGATCAAACTGGCACCCCCTGTGTTGGAAGATGAAGTCTTAGCTACTGGTCCGCCAGGGAAGTCCCCCCCATACCAACATTTTTGAGTGTGGTTTCAATATACGTTCATTCATATATTTATAAATTACTTAAATAAATGTATTATAAAGAACATTCAAAAATAGACTAAACATACGTTAAATAATATTTAAATATAATTTATTTTATTTTACTTTTGATAGTATATCAGTATGTTTAATAAGAGCACTATTATTAAATATGCTTTATTACTTTTGAAAAAAATTTATGAGTACTTTCTTATGTAGCAATTCAAAATTCTTGTTCTATATTTAATTTTAATCCTGTCTTCCTGGAAAAGAAATCTCACAAAGATATGTAGATTAAAATGAAAGAGATGTGTCATTGGCTAAACAAATTTTAATCATGACAATAATTTTTCAACTCTATCCACTAGTTATACAAAGTTTCAGTTGAAATTTGTATAGTAAATTATCTTCCTTCATGACAACCAATATTTCTTGCAAATTAGCAAGAATATTTTTAATATTGGGACCCAAATTCACGAAAACTCTTTAAAAAAAATTTATTTATTTATTTATTTATTTATTTTGGCTGCACCTGGTCTTAGTTGCAGCACATGGGATCTTTAGTTGCAGCATGTGGGATCTTGTTTTTTTAGTTGTAGCATGCATGATGGGTCTAGTTCCCTGACCAGGGATCGAACCCGGGTCCCCTGCATTGGGAACGTGGAGCCTTACCCACTGGACTGCCAGGGAAGTCCCACCAAAACTCTTTTTAAATAAGATAGAAAACTTTGTTTTCAAGGTTTTGATTGTACAGTTATGATGACATCACTTTTTCAGCAATAAAATTTTGGAAACATCTCCAAAGACACATTTTCAAAATCCTTTCTCTATAGCACAACTTTCTTTTGAAAAACAGTTATTATTTCACCCATTATCAAAGTGTTACTTTTTCCTCAAAGGAAAGATAAAGTTTATGTATTTTTTAAAAATCTGCTAGGTAGTACACTATTCATAACAATTTTTCATTATAGAAAAGGTCAATAAATTAGGAACACTTTTCAGTTGTAAAAGAACAGTGTGTAACATGTCCTTAACTTTAAGAACTCTTAAGTGTTTTGTCATGAGATAACTAGTGAACCTCTATTTTCAGTGGCTCTCAACTGTTGGCTATCTATTAGAATCACTTGGAACATAAAAAAAACACAAAAGACAAAAACCAAGAAACAGTTCTCAGACTTCACCCCTGGAGATTCTGATTTAATTGCTGTGGAGTGGGACTCAGATGGTGGTATTTTTCAAAAACATCCTAGGTCAATCTCACATGGCAGTCAAGATTAAGAACAATTGGTATGTGTAGGACAAAGATTTCCTTGGATACTGTACAGTATAGAATACAGTATATGGTATATATATAATATATGCAGTATATAAGAAAGTACTATATATATTCTATTTAAGCTAATATAACCCATAAATTCACTTAACGGGCCACAGGTCAAGAGCAGTATGTGCCAGTATCCAGGAGAAGAAACACTATGATTGCTATGTCAAATCCTTTGATAAAACTCTCACCCTTCCCTCTAGTTGTTGTGTTTTTTTAAATTACAGTTTAAAATTAAATTGTTTAAATTAAAAATTTTAATTAAACACTTAATTAACAAATTTAAAGCACATAATATAAAATTTACTGTCTTAATCATTTTTAAATATACAGTTCAGTGATGTTGACTAGATTTACACTGTTGTATAACAAGTCTCTAGAACTTTTCCATCTTGCAAAACCGAGGCTTCATACCCATCGAATGACTCCACGTTTCCCCCTTCCCCCAGCCTCTGGCAACCAACACTCTATTTTTCTGTTTCCATGATTTTGACTACTTTGGATATCTTATATAAGTGGAATCACACAGTATTTTCCCTTTTGTGGTCCTCTAGTTACCTTATTGTTACCCCCTCGTGTACCTTATTTGTCATGTGGCCATCTCACAAAGGGAGGGATGAAAGAAGAAAGCCATGTTTCCATACTACGTTCAATATTTGTTGGGTTATTTTCATATTATAATTGAATGTTCTAACATTTTCTTTCTCCAGACCCCAAAATAGTCTTGTATAACTCACTATCAATGCCCTCCAGCCAAAGACCACCGGGAACATACCTGTGGTTGCACAAGTTGGGTTTATTCCTTGTTGCAGCAGGAGAGAACACACACCATGAGAACAGTGGTTCATTTCAGTAAAAGGATGTTTAAAAAGACATGGGATTTGGGTGATTTTGAGGAAGGCCTAAGGAAACAGAGACTCACTCTAGGTGGGTGCTGTTAGGAAGTGAGGGCAATTCTATGACTGGGTATCTCAATACATCTCATCTATAGAGAGGCAAGGATAAAGCCGTACTTGGTAAAGAAGCAGCAGAAACTCCTCTTAGGAGAGGGAGATGTTGGTATTTTGTGAGTTTTTCACAGTGACCGTATTTTGGTCTGTGCTTAGACAAAGTTATAAAGTGGCGTGTTTTGTCTCACTTTGTCATGGTCTCAGAGTGGCCTTGTCTGATGTTGATGTTCTGCGAGATTGTTTTTGTGCAGCAAGAGGAAATCACAGTCCAGTCTTTGAGGTCAGTCTCCAGATTATGATAACACCGAGACCTGGCTGGGAGTGTCAGACCAGTTCCTGGATTTCAGGAGCCACTATTTTCTTCTCTACCACTTTTGGAAATATACAAGTTTGGAATCAGGAAACCTGTGATTCAACCTGTTTCACCACTTACCAGTAGTGTGAGAAAGGGCAAATGTCTTATTCTCTGTCATTTCAATTTCCTATCAAGAACCTACCTCAGAGGAACATGGTGAACGTTCAATGAAGTAAAGCATCTAGAATGCTGAGCAGATTAATTCTTATAGAGTAGGAGCTCATGTTAGCAATAAGAGCCTCTTATTTGGTTCTCCCTCATGCGGAATTCTTTTATTCATTTAAGAAACACTTATTGGGTGATTGCCATGTATGGGTCACTGTTTTAGGTGAGCAGGACACATGAGGCCTCTGCCCTAACAGAGCCAGCCATCTAGCAAGGGTTTCGGCCAATTAAATAGGAAATTTAATAGAGGGTGAAAGGTTCTATGAAGGAGGACTGCAGGAGAAAGTGATGTTTATGCTGATATCTATCTAATAAATGAACGGGGTTATCTGGGGAGGAATGCTTCTGGTAGCAGGAACAGCATAAACTAAAACAAAATAGTGAGAGAGTACATGCCACAGCCTGTTTGGTGGAAAACAAATGAACAAACTAAAAAACCACAAGGACAGAAAGGAAAAGAATTCTCACTTTTTCAGTGCACGCCGTATAAAACAATTTCTTTCCAAATCTTGTACACAATTTTGTATGCCACGGCAATAGTAATTATCACTCGTTAATTAATTAATGATGATACAATGCTTTGAAAATACAAAGTGCAGCACATTTGCTAACAAATTGGTGATTAGCATGATTGCTGTTTCGATACAGCCTCTGTTTACTCTATGCATTTGGACTTCCAACTGTCTGCTTGCCTTAGTGCACCAAAGACAGCTGCTTCACTATAAGCTTGGCGTGGTGGCTATTTTTGGCTTTCCTTTCCCTGGGTTGTGAATGAACCTAGGAATGACTAATAGTAGAGAGGAAAAAAGTGACTGAATGACTTCCAACATCCTTTCCTAATAAGTCATTCTGCAGCGTTTATTGCTCTCTCAGTTTCTGATACGCTAAAATCTGGCTAAAAATATTGGGAGTCTGTGCTGTAGGGGCACCTGGTGAAGCAAATATACCAAAGGCTATTTTTGGTTTAGTATTTAAATGTCCTTGATTGGGGTCCACCAAATAAACATAACTTCTTGTGGCTTCCACTTATACCTCTACTATTGCACATAGTGTCCAGAGAAATAATGACTAAATGAAATTCTAGCAGCATGTATCTTTTCCCTTGATAAAAAGATTTCAATGTTATCATCTTCTACCAGTTAAAAAATAAAAAGCAAACCCTCAAAAAATAAAATAAAATAAAAAATGAAAAAAACAAAACCCAGCGCTAATGAGTTTTGATTGTCAGTGAAGATCTGAAGGCATTTAGTTTATAATTAAACCGGATCAAAGTGTTTTTTTTGTTTGTTTTGTTGCTGCAGGGAATAACCAGGATAAGCAGG
This sequence comes from Kogia breviceps, assembly GCF_026419965.1. Lineage (NCBI taxonomy): Eukaryota > Metazoa > Chordata > Mammalia > Artiodactyla > Physeteridae > Kogia > Kogia breviceps. The sequence continues at coordinate 96,274,940 of NC_081314.1, forward strand.
TATGGGTGGTAACCTCCTCTTGATAAAAATCCCATTGACTAGTAGACATAGTTCCATCAAAATGCTGGCTTTAACCAGTCTGAAGGAAGTTTCTGGTGAAATGTTCATCTCCTTTGTGTGCAGAAAGCTCTTGAGTGTCAGGTGACTCGTACACTTGGTTGGTTGCCTAGGTAAGCTAATGGGAATTAGGCTTGGAGAGGCTGCACTAACAGACCAAGGCCTGGAAGTGGTTGAGGACTTGTTTTTATTTCATGTGCTGAATGTTTACAGCTATCTTTTGGCCCAGTATGGTCCCTACCATCAAGAACTTACTTCGAGTAGGGGAGAAAAGACACATTTACAAATATATTTATATTAAATGAGGTAGATGGTGGCAAGTGCAATAGGAGATGACAGGTACATGCTAAAAATGGAGCAGGGAAGGGGGAGATTACTCTGAGCTGTGTAGTTTTCATGGTGGAGGTGGTTTTCCTTGAACAAGAGGAATTATTTCAAACAGCAGAGATGGCATTGTGGGTGAGAAAAGGAGAGCATTCCAGGACTTGGCAATGGCAATCACAAGCACACAGAGATAAGATGGCACTAGATGTTCAATCCTGTCTTTTCTATTAGGAAAGGGTCCCAATGTCCCAGTTTTGTTGGGATAGTCCCATTTCATACCTTCTGACCTATGGTAACTGTGGTAAACTGAATAATATTTCCCATAGATGTCTATGTCCTAATTTTCAGGACCCATGAATTTGTTACCTTACATGGTAAAAGGGACTTTAAAGATATGATTACATTAGGGATTTTGAGATGGAGATATTATCTTGGATTAGCTGGATGGGCCCAATGTAATCACACGAGTACTTATGGAAGGGAGGCAGGAGGATCAGAGGTGGTAGTAGGAGATGTGATAATGAAGCATGAGATTGGAGTGATGCTGGAAGGAGTCATGAGCCAAGGAATGCAGGCAGCTTCTAGAAACTGAAAAAGGCAAGGAAACAGATCCTGCCCTCAGAGCATCTACCAAAAGCCAACATCTTGAATTTTACCCAATGAGACCAATTTTAAACTTCTGACCTCTGGAACTGTAAGAAAATAAATTTATGTTGTTTTAAGTCACCAAGTTTGTAATAATTTGTTACAGCAGCAATAGGAAATGAATACAGTAACTATACTGAGCCCTTTTACTCCCTCATAAATAATCTGGTTTGGTGATAACTTATATCCTTAATCTCTGCCCTAGGCTACAGCAGTTTATAAATCCATGGGTCTGTCAAAAGTAACTTTAGGAAGTAAAATTTAGGTCCATGAATGGTGAGTATCACAGATTAGACCTTGGAGGTCTAAAAGAGGATCATCTTCCAGAGGGTGTGGGATGAGAGGGTTACATTACCAACCAACCAGATTAAATGAGGTGAGAATCCAGAGGGAGCAAATGGGGAGATGGGATGTCATACTGACTCCTTTTCTTCAACAGCCATGTATGTTCAGATTTCCCTGAGATCTTAATCAAAGGCTCAGCTTGGCTTCAATCATGTCTTCTGGTTCTGTTTGCTGGACTGTGACATAGACAGGAAGTAGAAATTATGGTGCAACATTTTCAGAACCATATTTCCAGAACAGTTGGGAGTATTTATTTGCCTTTTAGATTCAGCATCTCAGTTCATTTCCCAAAACTATATGGAAAGGATATTTTATTCTAGGTAAATACCTCAGTTGTATCTATTATCTATTTTAAAATAAATGCAATGACTTCGAATACCATGATTTCTTCAATTAAAAAGTCTCAAAATGTTTTAGTCAGAGAAAACCCCTCCTACAGCCAATTTCTATAACATCTATATTGCTTGAGCGATTAAATCTTTAGTCATTTGTTTTTTATTTATAAAATGTTTTGATTCTTCAAGGATTTCCCACAAATTTCTGAGACATTCTTTGTAGGAGAATTAATTTAATATGGTAACTCATTCATATATGTGCCAAAATGGTGTCTTGGCCCAGTTTATTATTTAATAGAGAAATTCCTTTCAGTAGTGACTAAGTAGAGCAGTAAAATAATTCTATCTTTGTGACATTATAAAAGCCATCTCTTTCTGTCTCATTATTTCTTGAGCTTTTAGATTTGTTCAAATGCCTATATAAATGAGTGATTAAATTATATACTAATTTTAGTTTTCTGAAAGATAGTAAAAGATTTATTTTTATATTTTAAGACCTTATGAGTCCTAGGAAAATTATCACTTGGACTTATAAATTGACTATTTTTATCCTTTGTATTGACAGAATATTACTTTACAATTATTCTACAGAAGGCTATGTGATTAACTTTTCACAGCAGAGTAGATATGGTTCTGATCTTGCTTTTACTTAGTTTATTCTATTCTAAATTTTAGACATTCTTTATTAATTAAAGAAACTAAGAAAAAGTCAACAGAAGAAACAAAGACAGCTATACAGAAGCAAAATAAAAATTAGCTTATGAAACAACAATTAGTGTAAATTAAACTAAAAATCTAATTAGCACTTTAGTAATTTGTGAGCAAACTCTCCGGTAAAGTAAATAATTAAAGAAGTATAATATATAAGAGAAAAATTTCTATCATGGATTAATTTATTATTCTTTGTAAAATTTTTCTTTGTAAATATCTAAGGGTTTAGAAATAAAAATACTATATGTAAGAATCTGTGAAAGTAATAAGATAAAATAGCGCTAGGTGATAGCTGGAGAAGAGCAAGTCAAAAACAGAAAAACAGAAAAAATGATGGTGAAAACAGATGTATGTACATCAAGACTAATAAAGCATATGCAAAGACAATGACATAAAAATCAGTTTGAGTAGTACAACCTCACATATGCAATAATTAGTAGACTGAAAAAGTCAGTCCTAATTCCTGGGTAAACAGGAACTCAGTCTCATAGGACCGGCTCCTTTGGTTAATTTTCATCCTTGACTGTGTGAAGTAAGTTGTTAAAATGAACAAACAGTTCATCAAAAGAAACAGAGAGCAACAATTAAACCAAAACAACATAGAATGTCCTAATGCATGTTTTCAGCAATATTCTGAAATCTCTTCCAAAACGAAGGCTTCATGACTGCTGCACAGGGTACTTTATCACAGATAAGGAGATCCAGTCAGATTCCCAGTGTACATCTGCTTCTTCATGAAGACAAATGTTCCAGTCTGTGTGTAGAGCTGAATTATTTTGGCATTTTAGGTACTTCGCATTACTGAGGTCACTTATTAGTCTCCATTTATAGCTTTTGTAAAACATCAAGCTGGATCTTTTGGGTAGTAGGCATATTTCTAAAGTTCGTGGGCTGTATTTGTAACATACCAGAGGAAAGAATTCGGGAGAGTCAAGAGTCACTCAATTGCCTAGGCAAAGAAATAAGTGGGGATGACTCAAAGGTCACATAACTATTGCACAGAAAGCTCTGTGGGTGTATGTGAAAGAAAGCTGTAAATGGTAAAGCCACATGAACCAAGTGTTTTACATTTTAAATATTTATATATATTTATAAGTATATACATTATAATTATGAAGAGTAATTAACATTTATGATACAATTGACTTATAAATGCTAATCTAGGCATACTTTAATAAGCTTCCTTAAGCTCTGTCTCACAGTTTATATCAGTATTAGTGAATGATTGATTACTAATAGAGTCATGTAAGTTAAACTTCAGTTAACTAGGACTAGAAAGCTATCAGTTAAGTAGGTATACCCCTAAATATACATGAGAAGATTCAAAGGAAGGAAGGAATCCTACGAATATAAGAAATACAGGCAAATTTTGAGCCATCAAATATCCCTTAATGAACATCAGTTGCAACCCTTTGGGTGTAATCAATATGGAAAATATTTGGTGCCAACACAGATATGCACACGTATACAAACACACACACACACAAACACACACCCCTCTACAAGTTACCAGATAGTGAAAACTTGTGCATCATTTACTGGAGAAGAAATCTGTTAGATTTTATATTTGGAAGGAATCTTTTAAAGTATCTATTCCAAAGTCTTTATTTTACAATTGGAAGCTGAGCCCCAAAAAGGTATCTTCACATCCTTATTAGGTCTAGAAAACCACTGGGTGGCAGATAATATCATTTCACAGGTAAACAATGCTAATCACAGAATGTTCCTTTAATTAACATTTATTGAGTATTCATAGCATATCTGATTCTAAGTGTTATAGGTTTAGAGAGGTCCTATGGAATGATGTGATGAGAATTGAGCTAGGAATTCAGATACCGCAGTTTGCGTCCTGGCTCTGATACCTCCTGGCAAGATGTCTCTTAAAACTTTCACATCTATAAAATAATGATTATAGTATATAATAGAATATAACATTCTTCAAGTGAGATTATGTGTGATCAAGTTTTATCAACCATAAAACACATATGAGACACCATCATCATTATCTTCTGAGTTAATCTTTTAGGTATTTTTAGACCAATGTTTATTAGGTTCAGTAGAATTTTGGTTTTATCAGACCACTGGGGGAAAACACTAATGAGCTTAATTCTGCTTAGGCTGGAGAATAAGTGTTTATAACGTACCTAAGCCCTTTAGGGAAAGCCTTCAGAGGTTCACATACGAAAGATGCGCCTACTTTGTATGCTGTGGGCAAAGTTATTTTTCACAAACAGTAAGTGGAATGTATATATTATTTCCTCCTGTACCTACAGTTTCTTTCTTCCCAAAAGGTTTTTCAAGTTTTTTCTGCAATAGTGATGTTCTCCAAATAGCCAGTTTCCCCTTAGTATTTGACAACTGCTTGACTATCCCAGGTCTTGCCTCTGTCCTATTGCAATAATTTTCCTGGCTCACTCTCCTCACATGCTTCCTCTGTCTATAGCTGGGATTTCCTAATCCCTACCTGTAGGTTTAGCCCCACCCAAGGCTGTGAAATCAACCAATCAATCCTGTTCTTAGACAAAAGAACTTGACCAAGGATCTATTCAATCTTACTATTTATATTTGTGCCTGAGTTTTGGCAGCCAGGCTCTGTCTTGTTGGAGTCCTGGCTGCCAGCCTCTGCCCAAGTTCTAGCCTCTGAGAAGCTGGATCTGCAGTAATGGAAGCAGGTTTCAACCCATAAGAATATTCTCCAAAAATTAAAAAGTGCCAAATAATTTTTGAAAAAGATGATTATTACTATGATGAAAACATGTTGAGGAACTAGTGGGGAACCAAACTACTGAGAAATATGGGAGAGAGTCACATGGTAGCTCCTTCTAATTTTTTATTTTCTTGGCTGTGTGGCATGTGGGACTTTAGTTCCCTGACCAGGGATCGAACCCGCACCCCCTGCATTGGAAGTGCGGAGTATTAACCATTGGACTGTCAGAGAAGTGTGGTGGCTTCTTTTTAGATGTGTATTCTCCCACTAAATATAGGCCCAGGCCCTTCCCACATGTACCACTGGAACTTGGCTCTGAACCTCAGTCGTGACTGTGTTGCTTTTAACTCTCTTTGATGCAACTGCCTACCTACTTTGATCTCTAAGTTGCAGCTTCTCTCAACTGATTCTCAGTGTTTGACATGCCCTGATTACATCTTGCTGACTTCTCTGTTACCCACTGCTTATCTAAAGTACCACATATTGGCTATTACTCAACTGGAAAGATATACTAATTTGCTATCTCCACTGTCCTTCCTTGCAATGTTATTTGCTTGTTCTTGATTTAAACTCTTCAAATGTCAAAGGACCACCCAACACCAACACTACTGTCTTTGAAAGGCAGTGGTGGTAGAAGTAGAGGTGGTTGGGGGAGTACTGGCAGAGCTGGATTGAAAGTCTCTCGCCCCCATTTAAAAAAATGATTTAGACAATTTTCTGAGAGTCTGCACTAGAGAAGACTCACAAGGGTACCTAGACTAGCAAAATAATAGACCACCATCTTAGTTCTTTACTGGTTCTGTATCAACAGATAGTCTGGTTAAATTCAGGAATTCATCCTACTTTCATCTTCCTTCAATATTTATAAATCAGTAAACTAACCTTTTGCTAAAAGTGATACTAAATAATAAATGCTTAGTGTCTTAGTTTGCGTTCTCTGGGAAACACACTCTGAGATGGAGATTTGTGTCCAGGAAGTTTATTGGGGCATGTGCTCCAGAACAACCCCCATGAGGGAGTGAGGGAAGCAATGCAGATAGAACAAAGGCTTCAGCTAATATAATACCACAGGAATCTCTGGAGCTGGGATAGTCCTTTATAGTTGCTCTGAATCGAGACAAAGAGGCCTAGCCTTGGTACACCCACATTGATGAATTATTGTGTGTGCACTGCCCCCGGGGTGTGGGGGGTGAACTTGACTGAGCATCTCTTCGCCTGAGGGCAGTTGCTAGAGAGACCTGAGCTGTGAGCAGGCTGTAACCAATCTCTCTCACAACTGACAAAATGTGTGCCTGATTTCTGAAGGGTGGGTCTGGAGGGTTTCCCACACCATGTACACACACACACACACACACACACACACACACATTTATATAAATATACACATATACAATACATGTATACACAGCCATACACATACATATATGTATATACACCATACATATACACATACAGCTCTAGTGCTGCTTATCATAGTTCCTTGACGTCACCCAACAACTATCTTCATCTTTTAATTTAAATACAGAATTCCTCAAGAGAGAAGTTAGTCCTGTTTCAACATGAAATCCTTCTGGAAATTCCAAATTCAAATCAGGTTAGCTTATACTCAGTAACAAAAAGTCACTTTAGAGTCTAAAAATAGCATTCTCCTTACCTCCACATTCTCACCACTGCCCCAGAGCTTCACCAGAAGAAAGCTTTTATAATACATTATTTGAAATGTTTCTAAAGGCATTTCTTTTTCAGAGAGAATAATACCCTCATGTACAAAAATCTATATATCAGCTAATGGCTAAGGATTACACTGACTAAGGTATAATGAGGTCACCATGTCAGGTTAATATTAAGGATATTTCTTTTTAGCCTTTTGGGCCTAAGTGTCAGAGTGGTTATTCCTCTGTGTTAAAAATTCTATATTCTTTTTAATTTATAATAAGAAATTCCATTACAGTAGCACCCTGAACATAACTGCTAACCCTGGACTCAATTGTTTAGTCCATTTTTACTCCCAGCTGACATTGTCAAAAAACTTTTTAAAGATTTTTTGATGATACCAGACTAATACTAATTCCTTTTTTTGTTATTGTAATGAATTAATTGGATTAATTGGTTAAATGTCCTATCTTGGTATGAAAATACATTAGCATAATACATCCTATATTATGACAAATTATATCTTACTTCAGTCACTTGAAATGAATGTTTTTGGGGCAAACTATATTGTACAGTAATGGTTGAACAGATTGTAATGTGAGTCAAATTCGTTATTGAGAGCTGGTGTTTTTCTTCACAAACACTGAATTTTTTTCTCTGGTAACTTGTTATGGTAGGGGTCAGATTCTCCAATAATATTTTCCCAAGATGTCTAAGCCACTATGGACTAAAAGCCTGAGTTCTCTCTGTGACATCTTGTGACTTCATTCTTATCATTTGTAATATCATCATTATCAGTGACTAATTATTATCTTTGGCATAATAATGGGCATTAAAGAAAATATAAGATAAAGTTAAGGTAAGGAGCTGGAAATGAGCTTGCAAATAAGTGTGTAAAACAGTAGTCAGTAGATAACATTTATTGAGTACTAAATATGTGGCAGGCAATGTCCTAAGAGCTTTAGTATTTTAACAATAGTATGAGGCAGGGATTATTTCTGAATTTTTCAAACGAAATCGGGGCAAAGACAGGATATGCCCAAAGTCACATGGCTACTGACCTTGTGATTTTGGTCCAGACAGCCTGGCTCCAGAGTAAATGTTCTCAACCATTATACCACAGTTACTTCTAATTAAGAGAATTATATTAGAAAGATTATATTTGCTCCCCCCATTTCTGCATTTTTGAGTATTGTTACTGTGATATTTTTTCTTGAAATATCAAGGAATGCAATGGAAAAAGTGAACATTAGCCAAAAACCTATGATTAAAGTAAAAAGGCAAGATTTTAAAGATATGTAGTTAGTGATATGTAAGGAGGAGGAATTGGATCACCCCCCAGTCTGTCCTCATAAGAAGTCTAACACTTTGGGATATGGTGAGGGATGATGTCAGAGCGAGAGATATCAGGGTTAGATGCAACTTTCACTTTTTAAAATTTTGGGCCTGTGGCTTGGCTAATGGTTCTGCTTGAACCTGAGGTTGGGGAAAAGGTGCAATGACCTAACCTACAGCCATATTTGTTGGAACTATTAAATAATATGAAACTGGTCAATACTGGCTGATAAAGCATTTACATCTATGAACTAACTCAATTATCTTATAAATCTTTTTGCATTCTTAATGGTATCATGAAGCTCAGAGTCATTGTCCAACCCGAAGTAACAAATTTATTCTTTATTTTTTATTGTATTTGAGTATAGTTGATTTACAATGTTGTGTTAGTTTCATGTGAACAGCAAAGTGATATTGAGTAGAGTTCCCTGTGCTATACAGTAGGTCCTTGTTGGTTATCTATTTTATGTATAGTAGCATGTGTATGTTAATCACAAACTCCTAATTTATCCCTCCCCTCGACATATGTTTCCCCTTTGGTAACCATAAGTTTGTTTTCAAAATCTGTGAACCTGTTTCTGTTTTGTAAATAAATTCATTTGTATCATTTTAAAAAACTAGATTCCACATATGACTGATATCATATGATATTTATCTTTCTCTGTCTGGCTTACTTCACTTGGTGTGATAATCTCTAGGTCCATCCATGTTGCTGCAAATGGCATTATTTCATTCTTTGCTATGGCTGAGTAATATTCCATTGCGCATATGTACCGCATCTTCTTTATCTATTCACAAATTTATTCTTGGATTGGAAGGGGGATTCAGGCCCTGGAAAAATTGACCTCAGTAAGAATGTAATACTTATCATCCCTGTCTATTTTTCCTGATTGCTCCTTCAGGAGGAAGAGAAGGGCCTGTTTTACACCTCTGTCTACTGGCCATTGTAGTCTTATCTTTTTAGATAAATAGTGTTCTTGTCCACTATGTCTAAAAGTCATCTTTTTAACCCTGTCCAGCTGTCTTAGTCCGTTTGGGCTATAACAAAGTAGCACAGGATGGGTGGCTTATAAACAGCAGAAATGTACTGTTCACAGTTCTGGAGGCTGGACATTCTAGATCAGGGTGCCAGCATGGTTGGGTGAAGACCCTCTCCCAGGTGGCAGATTTTCCTTGTATCCTCTCATGGTAGAAAGGGCTAGGGAGCTGTGGGATCTCTTTTATAAAAGCACTCATTCCATTTATAAAGGTTCCACTGCATGACCTAAGCTCCTTCCAAAAGCCCCACCTTCTAAAACCACTATATTGGGTGTTAGGATTTCAACATATGAATTCTGGGGGGACACAAACATTCAGTCCATGCTTTGTGTGTGTGTGTGTGTGTGTGTGTCTAATATTTTATATACTAGTAAATGATGTTTTTCTCACTGATAGAATATTTTTCTTCTCTTCCTTCTCCTTTGACACCCGCTCCCATCCCCAATTCAAGCAGCTAGTTTCTTTGAACTCATTGCCTCACTGGAAGAATGTCACAAGGTGGGAAAGAGAAACCCAATGTGTCTTTCTGTTTTTTGGTCTAAAAAACCCTATGTTACCTTGGGGAAGCATCACAAGTGAAAGCAAGACTTCCTTCCCATGACTCCTCAAAGGAAAATCATACCCCACCCCAAACCTGTATTGAATATGGAGAGAGACTGAGGAAGTGAGCAGAGAAGTTGTGGTGATGAAAAGAAAATGTCTGGACCCGAAAGGGCTCTTGCAGCCAGGAGTGAGGGCTGTCTCAGAGCAGGACCCCAGTGAGAGGTATTTCCAAGTGTCCAAGGGCTCACTGAGCATGGAGTCTGTGTCCTTGTCATCCAGGGACTCTCCTAGTTGCATTTCCCATTGGAAACTAATGGGGATTTTCTTGGTCCAGGCCTGGATTTTGCCTGGTGATGTCCAGCAGGAGTGTTATTGCCCATCCTCTTGCAAGCCTTTGTTCAAAGCCAACCTCTGTCCAACTATACAGTGTAAATAATCCTCTCTTTCCCCCAGTTTTCATCCACACAAGAAGAGTGGGTCTGTGAAGACTTAAATCAGGTTGGGGAATGGAAATCCTGACTGGCACTAGCTCAAGGTCCCCAACATCCCATAAGCAGGGACAATGTAAAGCCCCTACTCTTATTCACATTTTTAATTGAGGTAGGTATCTTACTTGATAATTCTATGACATTTGATTATCCTTTTCCCCCTCTATCCCCTTACTTCTTTGGATGTTTCTTGTCAATCTTTGTCTCCTCCCTTTTCTCTGCACATTTTTAAAGTGTTGGTGATTTTAGGTCCCCTTTCATTCCTTTTCTCTTTTCATTTTACACAACTTTTTTTAATGCTTTTAAAAAAATGAATGGCTCTTTTGTTCATGTATTTATTTATTTATTGGCTGTGCCACGCGGCCTGCAGGATCTTAGTTCCCTGACCAGGGATCGAACCTGTGCCCCCTGCAGGGAAAGTGCAGAGTGTTAACCACTGGACCACCAGGGAAGTCCCTACTCAACTTTTACAGGCTGAGCTCATCCACTATCAAGACATTAACTACCATTAACATTGCAAAGATTCTCAAATGTGTTCCACAAGCTTAGACTCCTTCCCAAGCTTCCGATTTACATATCAAGGTGCCCAATGAACATCTCCTATTTGACGTACCACAGACATTTCAAACTCAGAATATCTACAACTGAACTCATTACAGTTCCCCACTCCCAACTTCCTTTCCTATATCTTAGAGAGTATTACCACCATTCTCCTGTCTTACAGCTAAGAAATCTGGCAATCATCTTCGTGGTCTTCTCCGCCATCCTCACATCCAAATGACCTTCTAATTCAGATCCTTCTGAATTTATAGAATTCTGACCCTCATTTTCTTATATGGATCACTGCCATAAACTCTGTAGAGGACTCCCTGCTTCTCTTCTAGATTCTCAAAAATGCAAATCTATTTATGCTACCTCTCCATGGAGCCTTTGGGATAAAATCTGAAATCTAACAAGGCCTACAAGGACCACTCTGAGGTCAGAGGTTAGGGTGGTCTTGCTGAGATGGAGGATAGATTTGTTAAGCAATGAGCTGGCCTAGGAGCTCAGGATTTCAATCCATTTGGACCTCAGTGTAGTAAATGAGAGCAGATTGCTGGCCTCCTTTACTCATAAGTTCAATTCTTCAGCTTCCTTGGGCATCTTTGGAAATATTAGAAACAGCATTACGTGCTACAATAATTTTATGTAAAAGAGACTATTTTCAAAGCATTAATATGCTGTAATCTTTTGTAATTTGGTGTACTTGGAAATATTGATTTGCCTCAAGGAATGCTTATTGAGTGGGATTACATGCATTACATCAAAAGTGCAAAGAAAAAGGGTTACTATCGGCTTCTAAAATTCAAAATAAGACTTTAAGCAAGACAATATATTAGAAGATCAGGCCTTGTAGAAAATGATTATAAAAATACCTCAGGATATAAAAAACTGAGCCTAGAGAACTCAGAATTTAGTGTTTCTTCCATAGTGTGAAAAAGATTTCCCTTTGCCTATGACCTATACCATGAAATTTGCTCCCTTTTTCTCCAAGACACAATCTAGATTAGAGTTCTCAGCTCCCTGGCATTTAGACATAGCTGTGTTACTGAATTCTGGTCAGTGGAATGTGAATGGAAGTGATTTGTGTTATTGCCACAACCTTATGTGTTTCCTAGCAATCTTTCTTTTTTTTTTTTTTTTTTTTGCGGTATGCGGGCCTCTCACTGTTGTGGCCTCTCCCATCGCGGAGCACAGGCTCCGGACGTGCAGGCCCAGTGGCCATGGCTCACGGGCCTAGCCGCTCCGCGGCATGTGGGATCCTCCCGGACCAGGGCACGAACCCGTGTCCCCTGCATCGGCAGGCGGACTCTCAACCGCTGCGCCACCAGGGAAGCCCTCCTAGCAATCTTATGAGTAGTATTCCTTAAGGGCCAAAAGGAAATCAGAACTACATGATGGAAGAAACTTTGTCCCTGTTTGACCACATAGAAAGGCATCTGACCAGGAACACATGCACTGAGCTGTGACAATATAAGTGAGATACAAACTTTTCTTTACGTTAAGTCATAAATATTACAAGACATATTTGTTATAGTAGCCAATGCTCTCCTAACTACTACAAAGATATGATTCAGAGGACATGAAAAGCTCTTACTGGGTCTCAGAGATTGTGAAATGGAGGGAGGGAGGGAGGACAAAGAAATAGATAGAGAGTGAGACCTGCAGACAGTGAGTTCCCATCATCTCTCTCCAGGCTTTGGCTTAGACACAGAGGTGTGGTATGTTAGAGAAGTTGAGGAGACACCAACTACCTAAGGGCTTTTGCTTTTCCTAACATGTGGAACTCAGGAAAGAGATGCCTCACAGACTGTCCCACAGCAAGCTGGAAGTAACTGCATAAAAATGCACTTAAGGGCTTCCCTGGTGGCGCAGTGGTTGAGAATCCGCCTGCCGATGCAGGAGACACGGGTTCGTGCCCTGGTCCGGGAAGATCCCACATGCCGCGGAGCAACTAAGCCCGTGAGCCATGGCCGCTGAGCCTGTGCGTCCGGAGCCTGTGAGGCCACAACAGTGAGAGGCCCGCATACCGCAAAAAAAAAAAAAAAAAAAAAAAAAAAAAAAAAAAAAAAATGCACTTAAAAGCTCAACAAAGTTGGGTGGGCTGATGAAATTCCAGAATTTAACGTTCCTAGGTCACTCTCAATTCCTAAATTGTGACTGGGATCCAGATATTTCCCCATCCCCTTGAAGAGGAACCCAGAATTCCTCTGGTTGGAGACCAGGCCAGTGTGTAGGAGGGGTGTCACATGGAAGAGGGGGTGAAGTGGCTTGAGAAAATGGCTACAGAAAGAGCTAGATCTCTGTGTGTGTGTGTGTGTGTGTGTGTGTGTGTGTGTGTGTGGTCTGTAACACTAGAGACAGCAGAGATGGAACTGAATCAGCCAAGGAGGGATATTGAACCCTTCCTACCATACAGACCAGCTCATAGGTTACATCAATGTCCCAATGTCATCCTTAAATATCAGGAGGGTACTCGGTCAAGTGGTGGATAAAGGATCCTGTTGTGGAGACAGAAGCAAGGGTCAGAAGACCTTTCTGTCCCTGCTATCTGGAGATTACCTGAGCCACACACCTCCCCATATTCTGTATTCTAGATACCACTTTAGGGATGAGAAGGGGGAAGGGCAGACATCTGAAAGACATAAGAATGAGTTATCCAAAGGAGGTTTTAAAAAACCAGTTGGATAGGAAAATGTAATTCTGGTAGATTGAACGTTTAAAGTGAATGGAGATAGTGTAAAACAAAAATGAAAAGAGTATAAATCAATAATTTTAAACTTCTGCCACTACTTAGAAGGACGTTGGTTCAAAAGGAAGATTAGACATTTTTCAGAGACTAAAGGAACCAAGTGTTATTTGTATATGTGAGTGTCCCTCGGGTATGATAGTGTCATCTGCCCTCTTTTTTTTGTTGTTGTTTGCTTGTTTTGTTTTTTAATAAAATCATCTCTTACCCCAAAGCAAAGATTTTCTTTCTATTTACTTGTCCTCTTGTTCCACTCTCACTTCTCATCCAAAATTATCTTTTTTGCTTGGCCTTGACCACACCCCATATCTCCTGGTCTGAAGGAGAAAGAAGTTTTTCTGTAATGTGTAGGAGCCCACACTGGACTTTGTTCCAGGACCCAATTTGCCTGAGGTATGTTTTTTTTTTCCTTACCTTTTGCCATCTCTAAAGACAGGAAGACTCTTACAGTCAAAATGTCTCACAAGTTGCCAGGCAGAGGAGAGAGTTATAGTGTTTTGTCAGTAGTCATTTCTTGAGCATCTGTGAACCAAGTGATGCGTTATGGTATTTCTTCATTTTATTATCTCTCCCAGTTGAGCTTTTTTGCACTGATAACAAGTGGTTGAATTTAACCTAAATTTGGATCCCTAATTCTTTGCTTAGAATGTCTGCAAAAGGATATCTTTATGATGCAGCACTGAAATGAAAACAAATTCTGTACATAGAAGATTGCCTGTCATGTACTCCAGGAGATGGAATTAAAGGGTGTCAAACTTGCCAGATCTCTTGCCACAGATCACAGGCTTTCCAAAACAGGGAGAAGTTTGTGTGGCTAATTTCTTTTTCACATAGGACGATTAGTCAGTATTGGAATACCGATCTGTGAAAAATTTTTGGCTAACTTTTAAGAGAAGCTATTTGACCTACAGTAATATGTAATAAGGTAGTAACAGAAAACACAAAATGCTGAGTTCAACCACATAGGAAATGCAGAGGAGAAAGTCCTAATATGATTTGATATGGCTTGAAATTTACTGACAATCTTAAAAAATGTCAAGATCCCAGGCACCGGTGAAAAGCTAACTTTAACCAACCTCCAAATAACTGAAAGTGATTTAGAAGGAACTCCAGATCCTCTAGACTCTCCTAGGCAAATATTGTCAGGAAGGTTTAGGTCAAATTCTGGTTTAGGTATTGAAGAGAGAGAGTTTAGATCGATAAGTGAATGGTATTTTTAGTTAGTTTTAAAATAAATGAGTACATTTAGTGTAACGTTTACATTTTTAACTTGAAACCTCTTATAGACAGTGTGTCATAATCGGTGGCCTGTTACACTCAAGAAAATGGGGAAGTTACATTGTTCCCTCTCTTTCATGATCTCGTTTCTGCCGTCCAGCTGATCTCTGAACACTTCCTACCTCTCATTATACAATCCAGCTGCCCTGAACAATTTCTAGCTCTGTAAATATACCATACTTTCTCAACTCTTTATACCTGTGGCACATCCTCTGCTTCCAACCTCGAATGTAATTTTCCTGGCACATTACTGCTCATACTTTAAGACTCAGCTCCGGCGTCCCTTCTCTAAAAAATCTTCCCTGACTATGTACCACCTCCTTATTGCACACTGTGCTTATCTCTGGCACTGCACTTACAGCACAAATCTTTTATTTTTACTCGTATCAATTCAACAACACGCAAACAAAAACAAACATATTTTTCATGCAGCATGGCCCCTAAACGGAAGCCAAATTCTTCATCTGGTGCTTAACTGAAGAATCTGATCTGTTTTCTTACTGGGGGTGTGTGATCACACAGTGTGATGGGTTTACTGAGTTAGTGCAGTTTGTTGTATAGAGTTGCTGGGCTCAATTTGCAAAAAGCAGAACTCACTCTACATATTTTAAGCAGGATAAACTAGAATTAAAAGAACCAGGCTCATACATATTCATCAGAGTGCTAGAGACTATGGTTGAATCTTTCAGAAAAAATTCCAGAATAATATTGCTACCTGGCCTGCCAGGAGTGCTGCTGCCTCTCTCAGAGCAGGTATGTGGAATTAGGAGGGCACTACTGACTTGTTGAGTTCGAGAACACAGTGCTATAGCTGCTGTTTGGAGGTCAGGAAGCCACCACTATCCTCACTGCACCTACCTTTGGAGCCCCACAGAGCTTGATACGGACACTGGAACACGGCTGGGGAAAGCCCAAATACTCCAGGACTGTGCCTGTGAGCAGCCAGCAGTAGGAAGATGGGCTGGTCTTCACTTTCAGATTCAATCTCATGCAAAGGATTGAAGGACTGAGCCAGTCTGCACCAGGTAACCTGGTGGCAAGGGATCCTGGACCAAGTAGTTTTATCTCTCCAGCTGGTGCAGGTCAGGGGGGTGTCCTAGGAAGCTGAATTGAATGTGAATGCTAATTCCCTACATCCACTCTAACTAGGTATGCTGTGCATCTTGAGCAAGGTTGAGACCTTTCTTGGGTAACTTTGTTTATGCATTAAAACCAACACCTCACATAACTTCAAATCCATGATCTATTCTAAGACAATGGCCTCTTTGTCTTAGAAGTAGACTTTTAGCTCTGAACAGAGCCTGTGCTCTACTCATCTTTGGAACACAATGTCTAGTACTGTGACTTGTCAAATGAATGAAGGAATGTATGAATCAATAAACCGGTGAAAGATAAAAACAAAAACCAAAACCAAACCCTTTGTCCCTTTTTTTTTTTTCCTGTACGTGGGCCTCTCACTGTTGTGGCGTCTCCCGCTGCGGAGCACAGGCTCCTGACTCCGGACGCACAGGCTCAGCGGCCATGGCTCACGGGCCCAGCCGCTCCGCGGCATGTGGAATCCTCCCAGACTGGGACACGAACCCATATCCCCTAGCATTGGCAGGCAGACTCTCAACCACTGCGCCAGAAGGGAAGCCCTGTCCTTTTCTGATTCAGCTAATCCCTTTGACTTTTTCTAATTCAGTGGTTCTCAGTCAGGGGCAGTTTTGCCTCCCCAGGGGACATTGGAGATGTCTAGAGACATTTTTGAGTATAACTACTCTCAAGGGGGAGTGCTATTGGCATCCATTGGGTAGAGACCAGGCTTACTACTAAATATCCTACATGGCGTAGGACAGACCCTTGAAACAAAGGATTATTCAGCACAAAATGTCAGTAGTGCCAAGGTTGAGAAATCTGCTCTAATTACTTTTTCTCACTCTGTCTGCCGCAATATTCTTATGTCAATAGATCAGAGCCCTTGAGAATTTGGACTTTCTCAGAATTCAAATCCTCATCTGTCTTTTTCCTCTTTGGCAGGGGTTTCCCCCGTCGTCTCATTCCATGTTAATCATTCTGCCCCCACATGTATTACTAATGGACCTCAGGGACACAGACTGGCCTTTAAGCTCTTATATTAGAATGTTTCTAGAAGGAATTTTTGGAGTGTCACTCTTCAACTTTGTTTCTTAATCTCATAGCTCTAGATTTGGAATTAAAATTTCGTTCAACTTAGAAAATATCCTGAAAAAGTGGGAGCTTTTATTCTAATGTATTTTGAACCTTGATAGTCAATAGAACAATTTTACTGAATTAGTTGATTTTTGACTTGTTTTCTTTCCTCTTTTTATAATGATCTTTCCAGTAGTCTTCAAGCACAATGAAATTTTTCTCCTAAAATGAACTTCCTAGAAAAATTCAGTACTTCTTTTAGTTTATAGAAATTATCCCTTTTCACAATTAAATACTTCTGTAAGTGTAAGTATACCACAATTAGATGATTAATGTAATTAAATACTTATAATTAAAACATAAGTATTTTGTCATAATTAAAGTCATATATGTCTATGATTAGAACAGGAAGCTAATATAGGCCTTAGAGTCAGAACTATTAGGCATCCAACTCTTATTGATCACCTACTATTCCCCACTGTTTGCCACTGAGAATACATCAGTGAGCATATTATATCCAGTCCTACCCTCATGGAGCTTACGTTATTTAGTTAGGGTCTCTCTACTAGATAATCACACAAGTAGGATTTAATAACTATGGTGACAATCCTATAATTAAAAATCACAAGGCGGTATGAAAGTAAATAGGGAATCTGACACTATTTCTAACTTAATCAGGAGAGTTTTCCTTAAGAAAATAGTGATTAAGCTCATACCTGAAGGATGAGTAAGAGTTAGCTGTGCACAGTCTGGAAGAAACAGCATTCCTGGAAGAGGCATATGTAATGCCTTGAGGCAAAAAAAGAGTTTGTTTGTTCAGGAAACACAAAGAAGGATTTTGGATTTAATACTTAGAACTCATGAAATAGTTTTAGTAGAGGAATGATTTAATCCGATTTACATTTTAAATGGTTGCTCTCACTGCTATGTGAAAAATGGGCTTGGGGCAAGGAAAAGTGGGTTAGAGGAAACTAGTGGGACGGTCATTTAAGTAGCCCAGGTGAGAGATGATGGTGACCGAAACTGGAAAGCAGATGGATTTAGGAGGCAGAGTCAACTAAATCTGTGATTGATTTTTTGGAGGCAGAGGGGTGTGTGCAGAGGTTGGGGGAGAATCATTGAAGGAGAGAGAAGTGTTAAGAATGGCTCATAGACGTCTTTACTGAAGAGTCTGGGAGGATGTTAGTACCATTTACCATGAGAGGTAACGCTAGAAGAGAAGCAGTTTGTGGATAAGATAGTTAGAGATGATAAGTTTATTTGGGGGCACGTTGTATTTGAGATTCTTATAACACGTTCAAGTGTCTCAACTGGAGATAATAGAAACATTTGGAGCAATGAGTCTGTAACTCAGAAGAGCAATCTGGGCTGGAGGTATGATTTTACAACCATTGCCATTTGTTTGAAGATACTGGAATAGATGAGATCACTTTGGGAGAGAATTGAAGAGGTCCCAAGACTGAGCCCTAAGGAAGTTCTACACAAAAAAGGTGGGTAGAGGAGGAGACGTCAGCAAAGCAGGCTGATAATAAATCAGAAGAGAAACAAAGGAAGTGTGGGGACATGGAAGGATGCAAGGCAAGGAAGGAGACTGTTGTAGAGGGAGAAGTGGAAACCTGTGTGCTACAGAGGAAGCTGGCAGTTTAAATAGGATAGACGTGAACATTTTCATTGACTTGGCAACATGTAGGTCATGAGTGACTTAGTGCTAGAATTTAGGTGGTAAGAACAGAAGCCAGGTATATGGCCATACCACCTTGAACACACCTGATCTTGTCTGATCTCGAAAGCTGAGCAGGGTCGGGCCTGGTTAGTTCTTGGATGGGAAGAACAGAAGCCAGACTAGAATGGACTGAGAAGTCAATCATAAGAAAAAGTAGAAATTGAAGCTATGGCTATATATTTTGTGACTAGGAGAATAGATAAGATTTTAGTTGGAAATTTGTAGTCTGGTAAAATTTTGTTTTTTAAAATAGGAGAAATAGTATGCTTAAATGATAATGAAGAAATTCTGGTGAAGAAAGAGTTTGAAGTTATGTAAGAGATAATGGATATAATCCAGAGGGGGAAGTTCCTGAGAAAGTGGGAGGATATGGGATTCTTTGCACAGATCAAGAGATTTTCCTATGATAGAAAATACTTCCTATTTAGTAACAGGAGGAGAGAGATAATGAATGTGAAGTTTAAAATATTTAAATATGACTCTCCTTTAGAATGAAATATGACTTAAATCCTCTTGTGATCTGAGGGTATTTGCATATATACCTCCAGAGCTTGAAATTAGTAACCATATTATTGGGAGATTAAGATGTAGGAATGCATTTGTGGATGCCTTCCTATCTGGGGAGTATTTAAGAGGTAAGTTGCCATAATCTTATTTAAAGTGAGTTGAGGGGCTTCCCTGGTGGCGCAGCGGTTAAGAATCTGCCTACCAACGTAGCGGATACAGGTTCAAGCCCTGGTCCGGGAAGATCCCACATGTCATGGAGCAACTAAGCCCATGTGCCAAAACTGCTGAGCCTGCGCTCTAGAGCCCGAGAGCCACAACTACTGAGCCCACGTGCCACAACTACTGAAGCCCGTGCACCTAGAGCTTGTGCTCCACAACAAGAGAAGCCACCGAAATGAGAAGCCCGTGCATCGCAGTGAAAAGTAGCCCTCAGTCGCTGCAATTAGAGAAAGCCTGCACACAGCAATGAAGACCCAAAGCAGCCAAATAAATAAATAAGTAAATAAATAAAGTGAGTTGATATCTGTGTCACTCCACTGGCATGGAGATTGGGTACATACATGCATCACAGGTCTCACTTCTCATACTCAGTCCCACAAGATAAGTAGCCCCAGGCAAACAATCAAAATAACAGTTGATGGAAACCAAACAACCATGAGAATCCTGATGTGCTTGTAGACTTCATAAGGATTGAATAACACTTTGGGACTAGTTTTTCACTCTTGTTCTGGACAGCACAAGAATAGAAAGATTTGCTAAACTCTTAAGATGCTGAGGCACCCTTGGCTGTGATAGTGGCAATGTGTCAGTAAGACTTGCACTAGACTGCAAATGACAAAAAAATCCAACTACATTGACTTAAACAATATGGGTTTATTTTCATATAATAAATAATATGAAATTATTTTCATATACTATATGAAAATATAGTCATATATATAATATATGGTTCATATAATAATACTGGTTCATATAATAATCAGTCCTTCAATACAGATTGCTGGTGTTTCAGTGGCTCAGCAATGTCAGGGCTGGTATCTTTGTATTCTCTTGATCTTTCCTCAAGTTTACAACATAAGTGCTGACGTTCCAGCCATTATCTCTGCTTTCAAAACAGGAAGAAGTAGAAACCTGGAAGTGCTTACCAGTTGCATGTGTCCCTCTTTATCAAGGAAGAAAAAATTCCTCAGATTTCCCTCCAGCACATCTCTGCTAACATCTGGGGCCAGAGGATAAAAGAAGCTGTAAAAGCGTATACTTGACTATGTAGCCTCTTTGGTGGAGGCATCGTGGTAGAAAAGTGGGAAATGGCTCTTGGGTAGACCAGTCAACAGTGTCTATCACTTAACGATAGGGGGCCAAGGAAGCACCCCAGGGGGAGATAGAAGTGGCAAGTCATGTCCAGGGCCAAAGCAAAGGAAGTGAGTCACCACATAACAATGGCTCTGAAGAGATTGAAAACAGATTGGCATCTGAGAAGAGGAAACTTTACGAAGACTGTGGGTCTCTAACCCATTCTCTGGGAGCTTCAGGATAGTATCGTATCTGTTTTACTCACCAACATATTACCAAGTACTTAGCATGGTGTCTGGTATATATTGATAGTAGGTGCTCAGTGATTGGTAAATTAACTAATGCATGAATGAATCATCTATGACCATGGTGAGATAAACCCAAGATAATAGTAGGAGGAACCTGGTGCTGCCTCACTCAATTTGGGACTTATTTCAATGGAGTTGGGGCTGATTTAGCAGATTAAAATTGTTAATCTTCACAGACTAGGAGGAGGACATATCCTCTTCATTTTCCTTTCCAATGTATGTCCTGGTAAGGGGCCTGTTTAAAAAAAATCACACAGAATTGAGGAGTTTGGGACTGAGATAAGTTTCAGGGCTTCTTACCCATTGTAGGGACTGTAGGAGAATGCACTGGGGAAGAGGGACCCTGTGTAGCTGAGCCCCATCATGTCCATGCATGCCTTTCTTGTCCTTAAAGGATATTCTGCACATTCAATTAACAAGAGACCAGAAGAGTTGGCTGGGGAAATTTCACTACTGATTAAAAATTCCATTTGTCTGTGAGCTGAGCTTGTCTTAATAAAGTGACAGAAATGAATCTGAGGCTGCTAGTTCTTTGGCCCATTTAAATGAGTCATAGTGAATTGAAACTTTCCAATTTTTTCAGGCTTCTTTAGGCTGCTCAGTCATATACAATAGTATTCCCAAAGTTATAAATACATTGTAATTGATTTTACAATTGTGAAAGTTCAAAACTTGTGAATTTTTTTAAAAACAGAGAAAACGGGGGAGCTATGCAAGCTATCTTGTCTCAGATTCAAGTAATTTTCAAAAATCTGAAATTTACATATAATTATTTTTTCTGTGTTCTTCTTGACTTTCTTTTCATTGTTGTAGATGACAGTTATGATCAGAGTTCTGCAAACCATGCTTATTCTGAAAGCCATTTTCAGTGAACTGAAAAAAAAACCCAACCAAAATACCTCCTACCCCTCCTTAGAAATTAAAAATAAATTAATTTGTTGGAAGCTATAAAGGGACCAGAATAATAGAGCAAATAAAGAGAAGAAAATTAGATTAAGACCCTTCTTTATATATTTTCTCAGCATAGAGAGTTCTTTTCTCAACTGAGACACTTTAAGAAAATAATAAGTAAAAACAACTACAATTAATGTTATTTCCCTAGTTAAATTCTAACTGACTCCACTCACCTGTGTTTGAAATTCAGAATAAAGGACATTCAATTGTCTTCATTATATATAATAAAATCTATAGTAAACTTTTATTCTATATTATGATTAATTTTGTGGGGGGAAACATGAAAGTTGGAGTGAAAAAAGAAAGGCATATGAGGAGAGCAGCAAAGAAAGACTGACTAAAAATGGAGGAAGTAGTAAGTTTTTGGGAAACTGTCTTAGGAGGTCACCCTAAAACTATAATTAGAGTGGAGATACAGTCCAGATTCAGTTATGTAAATTGAAGTAGCCATCCAAAGGGGATAATCAGGGTGAAGGGTAGTGCTGGCATGAACTGGATACAGAAATCAGGACCTGGAGAAAAAGTCTGTGGAATAGGTATACATGGCCACATGCCCAGATAACTGG
Source organism: Kogia breviceps (assembly GCF_026419965.1). Lineage (NCBI taxonomy): Eukaryota > Metazoa > Chordata > Mammalia > Artiodactyla > Physeteridae > Kogia > Kogia breviceps. The sequence continues at coordinate 96,297,190 of NC_081314.1, forward strand.
TTAAATATTATTTCTGGGTGTGTTTGTGATAGTGTTTCTGGAAGAGATTAACATTTGAGTGGGTGACCTGAGTAAAGCAGATGGCCTCCTCCAATGTGCACAAGCATCGTCTAATCTGAGGGCCTCAATAGAACAAAAAGGTGGAAGAAGGTTGAATTCACTCTGTTCCTCACTGATGAGCTGGGACATCGATCTTCACCTGTCCTTGGTGCTCCTGGTTCTCAAGACTTCAGACTTGAAAAAAAAGACTTCAGACTTGAAAAAAAAAAAAAAAAAAAGACTTCAGACTTGGACTGGGATCTACACCATTGATTTTTCTGGCTCTCAGGCTTTTGAACTGCACCATTGGTTCTCCTGGACCTCTGCCTGCAGGTGGCAGATCGTGAGGCTTCTCAGTCTCCATTATCACATGAGCCAACACTTTATAATAAATCTCTTTATATATTTTTGTATATTTTAAATGTTATGTATGTATGTATGAGTTTTCATTCATTCATTCACTCATTCATTCATTTGTTCTGTTTCTGGAGAATCCTGACTAATATACCAGGGATGCCTGGAAGTAGAATCAGGAAGACTAGGAAAAGGTCAACACTAAGGTTCATGGGCTGAAACTGAGCAGGGGAAATGAGGAAAGACAAGTCAGTGCACATGACCTTGGCTGGCAAGTGAATGTATGTCTAAGAAAACCTGAGATAGAGGGAGGAAGGAGGGAGGGACACAGAGACATGGAGAGAGAGAGAGGTAAAGAGGAGGGAAAAGCCCATGGGTAGAAATAGTAACACATTATCAAAAACACAGGAAAAGAGGGAAAGAGAAATACTCTATGTTTTAAAGATGATGAAAAGGAAGACAGGCTAAGAGTGTGGTTCACTAGGTTTTAAGTCGTGTATTAATACATATTTCCTGTCAAAGTCTATTGTTCCCTTGACTGACAGGCTGTCCTTATCAGGACAGGTTATCACTGTCCTTTAAAACTCATATAAGCTACTTAAACACTGTTCACAGCTCTTCAACTTTTAAAAAATACTTTAACATTTAGAAGTACGATCTGAGGCTTCCACCAGAAGTCTGTGTGTGTTTATTATTATTACTTTTAAACAAACTATAACTATAATAACCAGAACAATATCACTGACAAAAGGTGAAGAAATTAATCAAAAGTTTTATCTATACATATATATTTGATATAGATATATATGTATACATATATATTTGATACCAAATATATGTATGTATGTATACACAAACACATTGCCATATAATATTTGTGTCTGATCCCTGATGAAATGCTCAGATAATAGAAGACCCACATGGCAAATTCTAGTGCGAGAAAGGTCAAAGTTTCAAAGATAATGGAAAAAGGAATGAATGAGCTGGGGAAAGAGGCTTTGGTTGGGTGGCAGTAATGGTAGATTTCTTATCCTTGATCAATGCACCGCCCTACTTAGAGAACATTAGGAAACTCTCAGAGGTGGTGAAAGACAGAGTTAAATGTGTCTTTGACCACTAACCCAATGCATTTCCCCCTGCATCTTGCTATTCTTCTTCTTCTTCTTCTTTTTTTAAAAAATTATTCATTTATTTGGCTTTGCTGGGTCTTAGTTGCGGCATGCGGGATCTTTAGTTGTGGCGTGCGGGATCTAGTTCCCTGACCAGGGATTGAACCTGGGCCCCCTGCACTGGGAGCGTGGAGTCTTAACTGCTGGATCACCAGGGAAGTTCCTCTTGGTATTCTTTTATCTGTCAGAATGCAAGAATTCACTGTGGTCTAAAGGGCACCAGACCCATCATCTGGAATCTTGTCCAGACTCTTCCAATCTGGGTAACTTTAGGCAAGGCACTTCTACCTCTAGATCTCAGGTTCCTCTTGAGTGAGTTGGACTAACACTTTGGTCCTCAGTCTTTTTCTGCCTCAACATACTGGATAGTTGCTGCCCAGCAAATTCAATAGTAATAGTAGTAGAGTATGTATTCGGGTTCTGCAGAGACTCAGAATGAATAGGATAGATACATAGGAAGAGATTTATTGTGAGGGATTGGCTAATGCAATTATGGTGACTGAGAAGTCCCATGATCTGCCACCTTCAAGCTGGAGGCCCAGGAAAGCTGATGGTATAGCTCCAGTCCAAACCTGAAGCCTTGAGAACCCAGGGGAGCCAGTGGTATAAGTCCCAGTCTGAGTCCTAAGGCCCAAGAACTGGAGGGCTGAGGGTGTAAGTCCTGGTCCAAGGCCAAAGGCCCAAAAGCCAGGAGTGCTGATGTCTAAGATCAGGAAAAGATGAAAGGTCTAGCTCCAGCAGAGAGGAAATGCACCCTTCCTCCACCTTTTTGTTTTGTTCAGGATGTCAACAGATTGGTTGATGCCCACTGCATTGGGGAGGGAAATCTTTTTTACCTAGTCTACAGATTCAAATGCTAATCTCTTCTGGAAATATCTTCACAGACACATGCAGAAATGTTTTACCAGCTATCTGGACATCCCTTAACCTAGTCAAGTTGACACACAAAATTAACCATCACAAGTTATATTTATTGCGTACTTACTATGTGTCAGATGCCGAGTTAAGCACTTTTCCTTGTTTCATTCTCAGCACATGATTTTGCATTATATTTTATTATTATCCCCAATTTAGAGACAAGGAAATTGGCCTAGAAAATTTTAAAAAGTCAGCAAGGTTACACAACTAGTGAATAACATATCCCTTATTAATTCAGGCCTATCTAATACCTAGGTGTTTGTTCTTAGTCCCTATATTATTCGGCTCCATTATATAGTCATGATTCTCAAATGGGGTAGCGATAAGTTTTGCCCCCTGACACACGGATATGTCATGATATTGGTCTCCCAGTAAATTTTTAAAAGCCCACTTGAATATCACTGAACTAGATAATCTGTAGGCTTCTTTTCATAGATAACTTTTACGACTTTGGGATCCTGCTGCTGAGAAGGAAGGAAACTTTTGTCATGCCTTGCAACAAGATTGAATCTAGTACATTCCATTGCTTTTTGTTGTCCTCAAATAGCCTGCATGAATCTGCCACTCATCAATTCCTCTTTGTCTCCTTCAATAACTCACTGTCTTCAGAGCAGCCTCTGATCAGAAACTTCATTAAGTTAGCTCTGACTTGTCTTCTGATCATACCTCTTAGATAACATTGAAAATGCCAGTTGGGTCACCGATGGTGCTCTTCTAATTAGACTGCCTTAGGCATAATTTTGTTTATATTGCTATAACAACAAATAACCATGTCACTGATGGCTGTGATCCAATTACAACCTGTACATCAAGCAATTAGTATCTTTATAGTTGGCAAAGATAAGTTGACTGAGGGTCACTATAAATGAGAGTGGCACCCATATTTCAATTATCTGATATCCAAAAGATGTGTCACACCTTCCATCGGGGTATTGTCTCATGAGAGCACCCCTTCTGCAAGGACTGGTAGAAAGAATGCATCATCAGAATCACACTATCACCTGGGCACATTTTCATGCATTTCATTTCCTATCTTCAATGAGAGCTGGGGAGAGGAGAGATGGCTAAAAATAGGTGGGATCCTTGACTAAAGGAAAAGATTGGAAAAGTCCTGTGGAGAGCTGTTCCTGGAAGCTTTGCAGATTCTTTAGAGCTAAAATGTAACCCAAAGTAGAAAAAGGATGACCATCACATTTGATTTAACTGCCTGTGGAGGCACTGCCTGTTTGTTTGGTTTTTTTTTAAAGTATTTTCAGAACACATGGTGTAGTGCTTTACTTCTGCCTGGTGGGAATATCCTTATTGTATGAAGGGCTGCACCAGAACGTCAGGAGTGTTTTTCACTCCTCTTGGGAGTTTTCTTTTTTCTTTTCCTTGTTCTTCCCCTCTTTCTTGACTCTGCCTCTGTCTGGGGTGCATGTCCTCACGCCGTACACTCTTCCACCTCAAGCTTTAAGTGAAAAGAGTGGGCTGGGGAAGGGGAAGGATGAGGGGCTATGCAAACATCCTATCTTTGTCACAAGAGCCTTACAAGAGCAACATTCCTACCTGCATTGGTCCAGCCACTGCCCTGCTCCACTAACTCCACTGGCCACTAATATTTCATAGTTTAGACAGGCTTGGAGTTCCATGTTTCTCACCAATACAGTTATTTTCTAACTAGATTGTATTCTAAAAGACAAATGAGGGAGAAAAGCCTACAGGTTTTGCCTCTACCTCACCATCTCCAATATCTCCATCACCATTTATTGAACACCACCATGTATGAAGAATTATGCCAAGTGCTTTACATGTAAAAACCCTCTCCCTTCTATCTCAGCTTTCAATCCATCACTGTAAAAGATGACCCTGGCCCCCCTTCAGCCCTTATTCCCTGGACTAGATTTTCAGGAGCCACATGGAGCACTTGTCTCCCCTGCCCAAGAACTCCCCATCTCAGCTTTTCATCCTTAGAGTTCCTGCATTGGTCCCCATTTGGATCCTGCCCTTTTTCTCCTAGTTCCCCAAGGTGTCCTCCTAGTACCATCAATCTGTGAAATCTTCACTCTACTATCAGAAGTGCATACCCTGATCCAGCTGTCAGGATACTGCTCTTGTTACTTTCCTGAATACATTTTGACCTGAGAACACACACAAGCTTGGCTCTATAGTTTAATGAGTACCGATATCTCGGGTGTATTGTAGTTCAGTCGGCTTTTACAGGTTGGCCCCAAATCCAACTCTAGTACTGTTTCTTTGTAATAGGCATCTTGAATTGTACTCAGCGGATTTACAAATGAAGTTTTGAAGCATGAGCTATTGATATGTTAGGGACTGTCTACATTTTGGATGCATATAGAAAAGGTTGCATTTTTGTGACTTGAAGAATTAACCTTAAAACGTTACTTTTAGGAATAGCAATGTCTTTTTCTAAATGAGACTTGAGTTGTGTCCTGTGACAAAACGAAATTAAGTTTTAAATGAAGTATGTGGTTTTCTACTCCAGTTCGAAGCAATGGACCAAAATAATTGGCAACTGGAGAGAACACTATTGAAAAGTATGTTCCTTTTTCAGTAAAGGAAAAGAAAGTACATGTAATTTTCATCTCTTTTGCTTCACATCTAGCTCAGCTAGTTCCTGGCATAGAGTCACATTTCAGTAAATATTGGTGAATGCAGTTTTTGAATAAATAGTTTGCTCTAATGTCTGTGTCTATGCTAGCAGGTATTCCTAACTGAACCAAATTATTTATCTTAAACTGAGTCTCTTCCCCACTCTCACCCCCGCCCCAATACTTTTCTCTGATGTTTATTTTTATAGTGTGCAATTAAAGGTTGGCAAATGGCTGTTACAAATGATGGCATATTTGTTGAATGCCCAGACCAGGAGGAGAGCTGTCACACCCTATCTTATTCTTATCACACTATCTTTGATTGAGGGAGTCAAGAGTTGGTTTGGAGCTTTTGTATTCAGCCTGTCACTTGGTTCATTATTTGTCTGGAGTCCTTTATGGTTGATGAAAGGAGGCAGAGTTCTAATGGGAGCTCGAGACAGGGTCCATCCCTGTTCACCTTCATGCCCTTTTTAAACATCTGGCTTAGAGAAGGAAGGAAATGACTACCATTTGTTAAGTAACTACTAAGTCAGGCACTGTTCTGGGCAGTTTATACACATGGTCTCATTTAATTAGCACAACAGTCATGATACAAATTTAGAATTGAGAAAATTGAAGAATACAAGGCCTAAGGAATTTGCCAAAATCACATAGTTATGAAGTTCACCATTGTATACTCAGCTCCTAGAACTGTGCCTGTTACATAATAAATATTCAGTAAATAAAGACTGTTCTGCTTTGAATGTTCTTGTTCTTTTCACTGTCAAGCACTGCCTATCCAATAATTGTGCTTAATATGATAGCCACAAGAATGGTTGGAGACATTTAGGTGAATGTGCAATGGTTTTCATGTTTGACATATACATTATAACCATTCATCTTGTTATACCCACTCTTTTTGTAGAGAAAAATGGTGCTTTCTTTTCTTTTTTTAAATTCAAAAATATTTACCTATCAGTAAAACTGATTATGGTGTTTAAGATAAACAGGTAAGTTTCTATCTCTAACATAAAAACTCAAAGTTGGGACTTCCCTGGTGGCACAGTGGTTAAGAACCCGCCTGCCAATGCAGGGGACACGGGTTTGAGCCCTAGTCCAGGAAGATCCCACATGCCACGGAGCGACTAAGCTGGTTCACCGCAACTACTGAGTCTGTGCTCTAGAGCCCGCAAGCCACAACTACTGAAGCCCACGCACCTAGAGCCCATGCTCCACAGCGAGAGAAGCCACTGCAATGAAAAGCCTGTGCACTGCAGCGAAGAGTAGCCCCCGCTCGCCGCAACTAGAGAAAGCTTGCACTGCAACGAAGACCCAATGCAGCCGAAAGTAAATTAAATAAATAAATTAATTTAAAAAAATAAAAATCTCAAATTTTTATGAGGGAGACATGTGAGCACAAAATGACAATATATATTATATGTATATAAAATCAATGGCAACACTGGCAGGGGTTTTTTGGGAGTCCCCAATTTCTGCTACAGAGAGACTGAGGTAGAGAATAAGAGTCAGGGAAGGTGTCTTAGAGAAAAAATATATGAGTTGAGACTCAAATGACGAATTATTGCTTATCAACTAGATAAAAGAAAGGCATCCAAGGCAGTAGGGGCAGCAAGTACAAAGATACACGATTTGAAAAAATCTGTAAGACATTTCATGTGGCTGGATGGTGGTTTGCATGTAAAATTATCATGGAAGGATGAGGATGAAGAAGTAATTTATTAATAAATACCATTTATTCTATACTTACTGTATGTCAATTAGATTGCTAAGAGCTTTATATAATAATCAACATTATTCCTGGCAACAATCTATGATTATTATTCTTATTTTGGAATAAGGATATTAAGGCTTTGGGAATTTACACTTTGACTTAATTCCAAAGTCACACAGCTAGTGAGTGACAGAGCCAGCTCTTGAATCAGGCGAGTCTGACACCATAGCCATTGTGCTTTACCACTATGGAACACTGCCTTCCAAAGGTAAAAATTCAGGATGGAAAGAGCAAAGGCTCTGCTAAGAAATTTGGATTTTATTCTCTTCATTATGAGAAACAATAAAAATATTTTAGAACTGTTTGTTTAAAAAAAAGCCACCCTCTCTTTGACAGTGGTCTTGGCAATATATTTCTGGATGTGTGTCCTTAGGCAAGGGAAAAGCAAATATAAACAAATGGGACTACATCAAACTAGAAAGCTTCTGCACAGCAAAGGAAATCATCAATAAAATGAAAAGACAACGTGCTGAATGGGAAAAGATATTTGTAAATCATATATCTGTTAAGGTGTTAATATCCAACATATATAAAGAAGTCATACAACTCAATAACAACAACAACAAAAAGCCCGCACAAACAACCTGATTCAAAAATGGGCAGAGAACCTGAATAAACATTTTTTCCAAAGGAGACACACAGATGGCCAACAGTCATATGAAAAGATGTTCAGGGGCTTCCCTGGTGGCACAGTGGTTGAGAACCTGCCTGCCGATGCAGGGGACATGGGTTCGTGCCCCAGTCCAGGAAGATCCCACATGCCACGGAGTGGCTGGGCCCGTGAGCCATGGCCACTGAGCCTGTGCGTCCGGAGTCTGTGCTCGGCAACGGGAGAGGCCACAACAGTGAGAGGCCCATGTACCGCAAAAAAAAAAAAAAAAAAGATGTTCAGCATCACCAGTTAATAGGGAAATGCTAATCAAAACTACAGTGAGATATTGCTTCATGCCTATTATAAAGGCAAAAAATAACAAGGGTTAGCAAAGATGTGGAGAAAAGGGAACCCTCATACACTGTTGATGGGAACGTAAATTGGTGCCCACTATGGAAAACAGTGTGGCGATTCCTCAAAAAATTAAGAATAGACCTACTATATGATCCAGCTATCCCACTTCTGTGTATTTATCCAAAGAATATGAAAATATTAATTTGAAAAGATATATGCAAACCTTATGTTCATTGAAGCATTATTTACAATAGCCAATATGTGGAAGTGACCAAAGTGCCCATGAGTGAATGAATGGGTAAAGAAAATATGGTATATATATATATATATATATATATATATATATATATATACACAGTGGAATACTACTCAGCCATAAAAAGATGAAATCTTGCCATTTGTGACAACATAGATGGACCTAGAAGGTCCATTTTGCTAAGTCAAATAAGTCAGAGAATTTCACTTATATGTGGAATCTAAAAAACACAACAAATGGACAAACATAACTAAACAGAAACAGAGTCACAGATAAGAGAACAAACAGGTAGCTGCCAGAGGGGAGGGGTATGGGGGATGAGTGAAATAGGTACAAACTATGAGAGAAATTAAGAGGTACAAACTTTCAGTTACAAAATAAATGAGTCATGGGAGTGAAGTGTACAGAATGGGGAGTATAGTCAATATATAGTCAATAATAATGTAATATCTTTTTATGGTGAACAGGTGGCAACTAGACTTATCATGGTGATCATTTTGTAATGTATAGAAATATCGAATAACCATGTTTTATACCAGGAACTAACATAGTGTTATAGGTCAATTGTACTTCAAAAAACAAACTTATAGCAAAAGATTTGTGGTTACCAGAGGCAGGGGGTAGGAGGAGATGGAATTGGATGAAGGTGGTCAAAAGGTATAAGCTTCCAGTTATATAAGATAAATAAGTACTAGGGGGGCTTCCTTGGTGGCGCAGTGGTTGAGAATCTGCCTGCCGATGCAGGGGACACGGGTCGGTGCCCCGGTCCGGGAAGATCCCACATGCTGCGGAGCGGCTGGGCCCGTGAGCCATGGCCACTGAGCCTGCGTGTCCGGAGCCTGTGCTCTGCAACGGGAGAGGCCACAACAGTGAGAGGCCCACGTACTGGAAAAAAAAAAAAAAAAAGTACTAGGGATGTGGTGTATAACATGATTAATATAATTAACACTGATGTATGTTATATATGAGAGTTGTTCTCATCACGATGAAAAAATATTTTTTCTTTTTCTTTAATTTTGTATTTGTATGAGATGATGGATGTTCACTAAACTTACTGTAATCATTTCATGATGTAAGTGTGTCAAATCATTATGTTATACACCTTAAACGATGCTGTATATCAATAACACTGGAAGGAAAAAAATAAAGCTTTCTAGTTGGCTTTTTCCAGCCTGTGGAATCACAAACAAACAAAATAAATGAACAAAGCAAACCAAACAAAAACAAACACACAGATGGTACAGATGAACCGGCTTGAAAGGCAGAAATAGAGACACAGATGTAGAGAACAAATGTATGGACACCAAGAGGGGAAAGAGGAGGGAGGCGGGTGGTGGTGTTGTGATGAATTGGGAGATCGGGGTTGACGTGTATACACTAATATGTATAAAAGAGATAACTAGTAAGAACCTGCTGTATAAAAAATAAATAAATAAAATTAAATTAAAAAACAAACAAACACACAGATACAGAGAACAGAGCAGTAGTTACCAGAAGGGACTGGATAGGGGAGTGGGCAAAGTGGGTAAAGGGCCTCAGCTGTATGGTGATGGATGGAAACTAAAGTTTTGGTGGTGAGCACGCTGTAGGGTATACAGAAGTAGAAGTATAAGGTTTTGCACATGAAGCTTATGTAATGTTATAAACCAATGTTACCTCAATAAGAAATAAATTTAAAAATTATCTTTGTTTCATAAAAAATAACCCTATTAGGATTGGACAGTGGACATTGTGGAGGCTGAGATACCAAGCAGGAAAACTTTTCATTCATATAGAGGTATGATGGCTTGAACCAAAAGAGAAGTGGGGACAGAGATAGAGGATGGATTCCATGAATTGTTGGAAGGTAAAACAGGGAAAGATTTGATGATTAATACATCAAGTAAGGGAGAAGATGAGAGTAATTTTCAATCTGGTGTTGTGGATAGCTTGCACTGTCATGCCATTAACAAAAAGGATACTGGAAGAGAAATGGGTTTGAATCAGAAGAAGGAAGAGCTATTAATGTTAATTTTAGAAAATAAAGAGTTTGACACTCATCCAAGTAGAGAAGATAAGTAGTGACTTGGAACTAAAGCTTAAGATGTCCCAGGAGAGTCTGGGTTAGGAGTCCTTTGATTTGGGCGTGAGTAAAGTGAAGCATCAGTATTTTAAGGGAATGACTAGTGGCGGAGGAATCATCTAAGAGACTGAGGAGGAGCTGCCAGAGTGATGGGAAGAGGACCAGAAGAGAGAGCATGGAAGACATGATTCTAAGAGCTGTGGAAAGAGTGGGAGGGGAGGAGGTAGGGACAGGGGGGTGGGCCTCTCATTCAGAGAGGATGACGAGAGATCAGCAAGAGAAGAGGGGACGCAGGGACAAGGCAAACATATACTTGTGAAAGCTGAGCCAAAGGACCTGGGAGGTGGTGATTAACAGGGAGGACAGAGCAGGACTAGCTGATGAAGACCTCATGGGCCACTGGAGGAAGAAGGTGGACAAGGGAGGCATCGCTTCCTCTGAGCTAGGTGGGATGGAGGTGAGTAGGCCGAAAAGTAGGTGGATTTGAAAGCAAGGACTGGGGAAAAACTATTTGCTCACATGTAGTTTCAAGTTGAGTTACCATTTTAATGAGTCATGTGAGATCTCATCTAAGTGATGATAATAAATATTTGACTCAAGAGCAAAATTCTGTTTCCTCACAGGAAACTTACGTGAATTAACAGGGTAAAATAGTCATCTTTTGGGAAAGTTTGAGATCCTGAGAAAATCATGTAGTGTACCTCTCACTTTCTCCTTCTCTAACATTCTTATGTAGGTGAAAAACAGGTTAAAATGAACATGGTGGGAATCCCTGAAGAGGAAAATGAGATCCATAAAAGAGTTAAAATGATAGCCTGTCAGTACTTTACATTTATAAAATGCTTGGTGGCTTTTATTTCCCACGTTCCCTACTGGCTCCACTCCTGTGCTCTTCTTTTTCTGTACACTGCCCTCTCCATCTCTTCCTCACCTTACCTCCTTACGACAAGGCTCATCAACCCTCTTTCTCCTCTGATACCAGGAGCACTTTTTTATATTGTTCTTTGCTGCCCATCCCCATCTATCATGCCTTAGAGTTGTGTGTACGTGTTTTGTTTGTCCCATTCGACGTTATGAGTCTACAGTACAGGGAATGTCTTCTACTTTTTCTTTTACCCTCCACTATCCCTTGCTATTAGCAAACACTGAAGAAATATTTATTAAATGAATATAATGATTCCCTTTTTATAGATGACAAAACAAAGGTACTTGAGATGAAATAATAAAGCTTGCAAGTGTAGAATTTAAGACTGTTCAGAACTAAGGTCTTCTGATTCCAGGCTCTTTTCCTAAATTCTTTGCCTCTCTAGAAACATTAAGCAAGTGAAAAGGGGGAACATAGGGCAGAAAAAGTGAAAATGTGCATTAATATAGAGGCTCAGGTGACCCAGGCAAATACCAGCTGAGTCACTTTTTGCTTTCCCAGTAGCCACTTGTAATGTCATTTGCCTGTGTCATGGCCGACCTTCCCTAGTTACTCTGATACGAGGGTCACAACCAATGTGCCCAGCCAGAGCTCAGCTGTTCTTTACGGATATTGCTGATGGTCAATATAGACATAGAGTTTGCTGGTGCCTTTACCAGAATAATACTTTGTTGGCACTGTTAGCCCATTGAAAACAAACCCATTTAATAGATAGCCTTGCTTTAAGTAGGTATATGATAGGATCATCCATGCTGCCCCTATCACATATTGACATATTTTAAAAGTTATGTGCACATCTTATCTGTAAATTTGTAAGTAAGGATCAAATAAAATGCATTTGTAAATGAAAAAATTGTAATGTATAATTATTACCAGACTGGCACCAGACGATGTTGTGTCTTCTTATCCTACTTCTCCCTTTGTTTCCTCTATACTCACCTTAGTTCCTTTTTCCTCATTTGAAACTGGACTGTTCTTAGCTAACTGCCGAAGCCATCATTTCAAATGATTAGCTGAGAATAGTTTAAAATAGTACATTTTCCAAGGATATTTGTAGTTTAACAGCATATGACTCTCTATTGGTAGATTTCATTTACTAACTTAGTGGTGAGGAAAACATTTTTTTGCAGTTAATTTGCATGATATTTAGAAGAATTACATTACAGTGGCAACCACCTATTATGTCCAAAAATGAAGCACACACCCTGGATATGTAGTATATGGTTCATGCAAACAAACAAAGGCTGTCATATAAGAATCTATGGTGGTATAGTGTTGAGATTGAGATTTAACTTAGTTCACAAATCCCACCTCAGATTCTCCCTTTTCCTGTCTCAAACCTATAAGATATGGCATTTGTCTCATTTCATGAAAATGTAAAAATAAAACTACAATACCATAGTCACCTTTTCCCCCTTTTCCAATTGTTTGATAGAGACGAAGTTGAAGTTGAAAGAAAAATCCCATTTTTGGAATAAATATTTTCCTGGCAATAACTTGTCCTTTCAGTGCCTTTCACTTTTTATAGCTCTAACTTTAGTAACCTTGACAGTGGGTATCTTTTTCACTCTATGCTGTTTAAAATTTTGTTAATAGAGTCTGTCTCTAGTATCACGAATCTTATCTGCAAAGGCCACTAAGATAAGAATGCATAGAAAACTGATGCGCGGGCTACTAAATGTGTTTCTCATTCCTTCGAACCCTTTATTCTTTGCCTCCAATTATCTATGAAATTGGCGCTGGATGAGTCCTCATGAACTGCCTTTGAGAAAACAAGAAACTTGACAGAGAATGCATCACGATTGTCCAGTGGGATGATATGCCTCAACTTACTGTAGACGTAAAGAAACTTTGCAGACAGCCAACCCATAGTGAGCTAACTACCAAGGAGTTCACAGCAACCACAAAGATGTGTGAATGCTCGGAATGGCCAGGTTACATTTATTTTGTACCAAGCAAAGCAGAAAATTACTCTGAGGTCGAGTTACTTCCTCTTTTGAGGAACCAAAAAGACAGTAAATATAGTTGAAAACAGAGAGACAGATTGTGGTCAAGCTTACAATAGGCCCAGTGAGTGGACAATATCTCTGGGTTATGACTAGTGGTTCCTCAGGAGGGATGGCTGGCCTACAAAGAAGCCACTGGATGAATTTCTCTAACTTTGTTGCACTGAGGAAAAAGCTCCACTTTCCTCCACGGACAAAAGTTGGCTTGATCCATGTATTAAAGTCTGGGTAAATACAAATATTTGACTTTGGTTTTTGAAAGCTTCTTAAAGCATTTGAATGATTACTTTTCTTCAGAGCTTTAATTTGGGGAGAAATTTTTTTCCTCAAGATGATTAGTGGGCTTGGGGTAACTGGGCACTTTCTCTGGTTCTGCTGAGATTTCAAGAGTCTGTAGAGGCCAATGTGCTCTTCAAAGTTTCTGGTTGTATGAGTTTGTGAAGAAGTTCTATGATCTCTTTATCCTTTTCTCTATGCAGAAACTCTAAACAATGTATACTGGAGCAAGAATTCTGGTTTTCCAATTCTGTCACCTTTTTCTTTAAAGCATCAATGTCTTCCTTCAGAGAGAAGATATCTTTAGTTATAGTGCACTGTTTGTCTTCACTAACATTCATTCTGTTTTCCAGTACCTCCATTTGCTTCTGATAAAAGTCAGTCCTTTCCTGGATTTTTGGTACTGGACCCACAATGTCAGTCACTTGTCTGAGGATTTCAATCTGGGCAGTTTTAATATCTCGGAGCATTACTATAATATTCACTTCTTCATCAGCATTTACGTCATCTTGATCACAATCATAAGAAATCATAGTTGGATATCTAGTTGATTGGGTGCTGGTTCTTGCATGTATGGTAAGCATTTTTTTTTTCACATCTTTATTGGAGTATAATTGCTTTACAATGGTGTGTTAGTTTCTGCTTTATAACAAAGTGAATCAGCTATACATATACATATATCCCCATATCTCCTCCCTCTTGCATCTCCCTCCCACCCCTCTAGGTGGCCACAAAGTACCCAGATGATCTACCTGTGCTGGTAAGCATTTTTAAGAGATTGTCTGATCTTGGAGAAATTTGAATTCCACATCTGCCCAGCAGCAGCATTTACCCTTTTGGTGTGAAGTTTGTACATCTTTCATAATGAAACAAGAGACAGGGTGTTGGGAAACCTGACCAAAATTAAAGAAAGAAGCAATGTCAGAATGAAACTGTCTTTCTCTTCCTATTTTTCTGGTGGCACCCTAGAACGCCCTATGGAGAACATCAAAGGCAATAGTAGGCACCCTTTGATGATTAGCTTCTTGCAGGGTGGTCCAACTGGAGAGCTTTGTGAAATAATGGGCAATTGCATGGAATCCCTCATAGGCTGACCTGATGCTGATGCCACAATGGCTGCTGGCTTAGAATATATTTAACCTTAGGGCAGTAATTCTCGAAATTTTTGGTCACAGGACTCTTTTCCACATGTAAAAATTGAGCACCGCAGAACTGTTGTTTGACTTATATCAATCGATATTCCATATTAGAGATTAAAACTAAGAAAATCTTAATATATTAATTTATTTTAAAAATAAATCCATTACATGTTAACATAAATGACATATTTTTATGAAAAAATAATTTTATCTTCCAAAAGAAAAAATAGTGAAAAGGGTGGCATTGTTTACATATTTGCAAATATTTTAAAATACCTGGAATACCTGGATTAATAGAAGACACCTCTATTCTCATATCTGCTTCTGCATTATATCTGTTGTAATATGTTGTTTTGGTTGAAGTATATGAAGATATTATGGCCTCACAGAGATATATAAATGGAGAGGGTATTTTAATGGCCTTTTCAGATCACTGAGGTTTTTATTCTTTGCTACTCCACCAAAATTTGACAAATGATAATTGATTAGAAGGTAAGTGCAATGTGTAATCTTACAACAGAATAATACTGTTATATTAAAATTCATTGGTCTATCTTCCATTTTTAATAGATGTGTAATATCATGTATTGGTCATTAGGAAAATAATGATTCACTGAATTATGCAGATCTTTCAAGTGGCAACTCATTTTATTATATAATATCAAAATATCACATTCATTAATATCACCACCAGTCTCACCAGAAAAGTCTTTGAGTATTGGCAAGAGGCCAAGCTCATGGTGGCAGATAAAATTTTCTGAAATTCTAATTTTAGCTTGAAAAGCTTGAAATTTATTAAGCTTGTTAGTTGTTTCTCTTGAAGTGACAGGCTCTCTATATCCTTTTTTTTTTTTTTTTCAAAAATGCTTGTCAAATACCCAAATATGAATACCATAGTTTACTATCAGTTTTTCTTTCAAAATGATGTCCCATGAAAAAAGCAGCTACTTCAGGTTGTAACTCAGATAAGTACTTTTCCTGGAGACAACCATTATATTTCTGTAAGCAGCAGAAGTGCTTCATGTGTACTTCTCATTACATCACATTTAATATTAAAAAGACATACTGAAGGTTGAGATTTAATAAAATTTTTGCTGCTTCATCAAGGACATTCTAGAGCTAAACTGGCTTCTTCTTGTATGCATTCTTTTTTTTTTTCTCTCTCTGAGTGGAGGTGAAGAATATAATCACTATTGGTAGCTTAGTGCCATTGCCTTGGCTTGTGCTAAGGTATCAGTTTTACCCACCCTTGCTTTTGCAAGGCAATTTGGAAAATTAAAATGACACGATAACCATGTCTGTCAAGGTGTAGTCCCACTTTATTAAAGAAGATATTCCTTCTTGGATCAATGCCAGTTCCAACCCTCTTCTAAATCACTCTTTCTCACATTTATGCTTAAATGCAGGGCCAGCTTCAGCCTAGGTTTTGGTATAAACTCTGAATTTAGGCAAAAGTAATTTAAGAATTTTGGGTCATCAGTGATATCTGGGATTTTGCTTTACTGTCCTATATTTGAATCCTTCTTTAGTAACCTTTCCAAAACTTCTAGAAACCTTTCCAAACTCTTGCTGAGAAAAAATGTTCCTATCACAGAAAGATATTTGGAGCCAGAAAAGTTAGTGTTCAAAGCTGTCCCATTTACCTTGGCCAAGTCCATTTTATCCATGAAACACTACAGACACGGTGCTTAGGGCCTATGAAATTTCAAGGAACCAATAAAAATAAATATTTTAGAGCCAGAGAGGGAAAAAAAAATTGGGCTCAGAATACTAAAATCTGCAAGATTGAAACAATAAATGTTTAATTAAATATCTCCAAAGTGTACTGTTATATCATCTTCATTGATTGTTAAATTATTATTAAAATTTCATTACATTTGGAGGCAATTTGTAGGTTAGGTATTCTTGCTTTACAGGAATTCCCAGTTAAATTAGAGGGATTGCTTGTAGCAAATACTCCCTTCGGGTTAATAACAGCTAAGTCTTATTGGCTGCATACCAGACATTGTTCTAAATATTAGCTTATTTAACTGAAATTCATAGAAGTCAAATAATTTTCCTTTCTGCTAAAAAATGGGCAGAGTCAAATTTCAAATCCTTACATTCTAGCTCCAGGATCCGTGTGTTTTTCCTCTACTGCCACACAAACAAATACGATAAAAATATATATTTGTCAACTCAAGAGAAAGATAGACATTTCACTTTTTAGAAAAAATACACTATATATTTATTTTAAAAACTCGTTTTGATTAAATTTTTAGAAGTATGAAAAAACTAATTTTTTGCTTATTTATCAAAGCTAATTGAAGTAGAACTTTGTAAAGACTTTAGAAGTTAAACTATCTCTAATTTGAGTAAGTAAACATGATCATTTAGAGTCTATTCTTGCCTTATTGTAGTAAAAGTATAACAACTGTAATAAAAATAGACTTAAAATTTTTCAACTAAAAATATTTATGTATACTGATTATTTTTATAAAACAAAACTTAATCTAGTAGATTTGATGCAAACATAAACCTGTCTGGTTTCTAATTACTTACCTATTAACATTAACGAAAGGAGCCTCAGCCTATTTGGGGCTTGTTGGGCAGTGAAAAGCTGTAGTGGGAGAAAACAAGCCTGTTGATCAGGGTCAAGTTGTGAGAGTAGTCAACACGTGAATGAATAACGGGAAATGAGCTGACCCCCTCTCTTCATGTTCCTGCCAGAGATGTGGAGCCATTTAGGAGTAAAATAACATGGCAGACTGGAGCCTAGTTACTGACTCTTACCAAGGAAAAATGTCCTTCAGGAGGCAGGCTTTTAAAGGAATGGTGTTTGGAGCCAGAAAAATTAGAGTTCAAGGCCCTCCCATTTATTAACTCTGTGCTCTTAGTCAAGTTACTAACTTCTCACAAGACTGTAAAATGGGATAATAACAATACCTATTCCATAGAGTAGTTTTGAGGATTAACAGTGTTCAGTCTTTGTAAACTCTTTTCCTGTTCCTCTCTGACCATCTTCTTCTTACTGTCCTTTCAAAAGAAAGAGGAAATGGTGAAGAGTTTTAAACTTTGGCTCTGCTATCCCCGTCTCTCACTCTGCCTTTTTTTATTCCTCTCCTTCAATAAAGAGGCCACTGTACCATCATATGACCAAGACATAAAGCATGTGCTGCTCACTGTTCAAAATCTACAAATGCAGGTAAAGCATTTGGATTAGGACACCAGAATGCAGCAAACAAGGCCAAACAAACTGGTATTCTGTCTCCTAGTACAGCTAGTATAGGTAGCACAACCAGCTATGGTGTCAGACAGCCTGGCATGTAATAACCAATGGAGAGATGGGTCTAATAATAGATAATCTTATTAATGTTTAAAATGCTGGAGTTTGAGTAAGTTAACTATAAATTAATTATGGTAGAGTCTTCTTTTTTTTTTTTAAGATTTATTATTTATTTGGCTGCATCGGGTCTTAGTTGCAGCACATGGGATCTTCATTGAGGCATGTGGGATCTTTTATTGTGATGTGCAGGCTTCTCTCTAGTTGTGGCGTGCGAGTTTTCTCTTCTCTAGTTGTGGCACACAGGCTTTAGGGTGCATGGGCTCTGTGGTTTGCGGCACGCGGGCTCTGTAGTTGAGGCACGTGAGCTCAGTAGTTGTGGTGCACGAGCTTAGTTGCACCGTGGCATGTGGGATCTTAGTTCCCTGACCAGGGATCGATCCCACATCCCCTGCATTGGAAGGTGGATTCTTTACCACTGGACCACGAGGGAAGGCCCTATGGTAGAGTCTTTATTTAATTAATTAATTAACTTTTGGCTGTGTTGGGTCTTCGTTGCTGTGTGCAGGCTTTCTCTAGTTGCGGCGAGGGGGGGCTACTCTTTGTTGCAGTGCGTGTTACTCACTGTGGTGGCTTCTCTTGTTGCGGAGCACAGGCTCTAGGTGCGCTGGCTTCAGTAGTTATGGCACATGGGCTCAGTAGTTGTGGTTCGCGGGTTCTAGAGCGCAAGCTCAGTAGTTGTGACACACGAGCTTAGTTGCTCCGTGGCATGTGGTATCTTCCCAGGCCAGGGCTCAAACCTGTGTCCCCTGCATTGATAGGCAGATTTTAACCACTGTGCCACCACGGAAGTCCCTCTGGTAGAGTCTTGATTATCTATATAAAGTCACCCTGATTTACATCTTTTTTTAATATGCTTTTTCAAGTTGGGAGAGAATGGGGTAGAATAATAGTTATCCTGCTAGCATTTGGGCATTATTTGTACCCTTTATGTTACACCTATAGTAATCTATTACTTGTGTACCCTTAGTGCTTCTGACCATGAAAAATTATTGCAAGTCTTTTTCTTCCCCCACAAAATTTGAGGACCAGGTTTACCAGAATTTGTCCCCCCCACCTGAATATCACTTGTTACATGCAGAGTGAGATAAAAGACTGAGAAAACAGGAACCATGAAGGTCTTTCTGATTTGACCACGGTGCCTGACCCATGGGGATAAGAATGTATTAATGAGAGAGCTCTAACCCAATGTTACACAAAGTAACAAAGCTGTTTTCTTCTTCTTTTCTTTCTTTCTAGCCATGAGGAGTAGAAGAGAATGAGAGTGAAATCAGAGCTGTTGTGCTAGATCACGACAGGGATGAAGCAGAAAGCAAAGGTATGGTGTTTATGAGATAGGCAGAGCCTGACACAGTAATGCCACACTATCAGCTTCATGAAGTGGTAAAGC
The DNA here is from genome assembly GCF_026419965.1 of Kogia breviceps. Lineage (NCBI taxonomy): Eukaryota > Metazoa > Chordata > Mammalia > Artiodactyla > Physeteridae > Kogia > Kogia breviceps. The sequence continues at coordinate 96,316,357 of NC_081314.1, forward strand.
CGAGTGACACTGATAAAGCAAACTGGTTAGACTGACACATGAGGTGAGGGGGCCACTTCCATTCTGTGGTGTCAATAAATGTTTATGATAACACTTTAATATCATATGAGGACTTCCCTGGTGGCACAGTGGTTAACAATCTGCCTGCCAATGCAGGGGACACGGGTTCAAGCCCTGGTCCGGGAAGATCCCACATACTGCGGAGCAACTAAACCCATGCGCCACAACTACTGAGCCTGCACTCTAGAGTCTGCGAGCCACAACTAATGAGCTGGTGTGCCACAACTACTGAAGCCCGCACTCCTAGAGCCCGTGATCCACAACAAGAAAAGCCACTGCAATGAGAAGCCCACACACCACAATGAAGAGTAGCCCACGCTCACTGCACCTAGAGAAAGCCCGTGCACAGTGACGAAGACCCAGTGCAGCCAAAAATAAATAAAGTTATTTTTAAAAAATCATATGAAACCAATGCCAAAAGAATATGATGTCATTAGAGAAATGCAAATCAAAACTACAATGAGGTATCACCTCACACCAGTCAGAATGGCCATCATCAAAAAATCTATAAACAATTAATGCTGGATAGGGTGGAGAAAAGGGAACCCTCTTGCACTATTGGTGGGAATGTAAATTGATACAGCCACTATGGAAAACAGTATGGAGGTTCCTTAAAAAACTAAAATTAGAACTACCATATGACCCAACAATCCCACTACTGGCATATACCCTGAGAAAACCATAATTCAAAAGAGTCATGTACCACAATGTTCATTGTAGCTCTATTTACAATAGCCAGGACATAGAAGCAACCTAAGTATCCATCAACAGATGAATGGATAAAGAAGATGTGGCACATATATACAATGGAATATTACTCAGCCATGAAAAGAAATGAAATTGAGTTATTTGTAAGGAGGTGGATGGACCTAGAGTCTGTCATACAGAGTGAAGTAAGTCAGAAAGAGAAAAACAAATACTGTATTCTAACACATATATATGAAATCTAAAAAAAAAAAAATGGTTCTGAAGAACCTAGGGGCAGGACAGGAATAATGACGCAGATGTAGAGAATGGACTTGAGGACACAGGGAGGGGGAAGGGTAAGCTGGGAGGAAGTGAGAGAGTGGCATGGACTTATATATACTACCAAATGTAAAATAGATAGCTGGTGGGAAGCAGCTGCATCGCACGGGGAGATCAGCTCGGTGCTTTGTGACCACCTAGAGGGGTGGGACAGGGAGGGTGGGAGGGAGACCCAAGAGGGAGGAGATATGGGGATATATATATGTATAGGTGATTCACTTTGTTATAAAGCAGAAACTAACACACCATTGTAAAGCAGTCATACTCCAATAAAGATGTTAAAAAAAATAAAAACTCACAGAAAAATGAATAATAACAACAACAAAAAATATAATGAACACCTCTGAGGAAATGATGGAATGGTAATTTTGATAATTGGTAATGATAATTTAACTTTTCACTATAACTAAAATTGTGTGGTCTCTTTCTGGAATGCCCTTCATATATATATATATATATATATATATATATATATATATATATAATTTATTTATTTATTTATGGCTGCATTGGGTCTTCGTTGCTGCACAGCTTTCTCTAGTTGCAGCGAGCAGGGGCTACTCTTTGTTGTGGTGCGTGGGCTTCTCATTGTGGTGGCTTATCTTGTTGCAGAGCAGAGGCTCTAGGCGTGCAGGCTTCAGTAGTTATGGCACGCAGGCTCAGCAGTTGTGGCTCGTGGGCTCTAGCACGCAGGCTCAGTAGTTGTGGCACATGGGCTTATTTGTTCTGTGGCATGTGGGATCTTCCCGGACCAGGGCTCAAACCCGTTTCCCCTGCATTGGCAGGCAGATTCTTAACCACTGTGCCACCAGGGAAGCCCTTTGTTTTTTTTTAAATTAATTAATTTATTTTTGGCTGCTTTGGGTCTTCATTGCTGTGCGGCTTTCTCTAGTTGCGGCGAGCGGGGGCTACTCTTTGTTGTGGTGTGCAGGCTTCTCATTGCGGTGGCTTTTCTTGTTGCAGAGCACGGGCTCTAGGTGCTTGAGCTTCAGTAATTGTGGCTCACGGTGCCCTCCATATATTTATTCTGCAGTCAAACTTCAACCCATTCTTTAGGAGACATCCTGATAATACTTTCCTTGACCTGTCCTGTTCTCCCTGTGATCTTACCAGCGCTACCGACATGTTCTGTGTCCCCACCCAGTAGCATCAGCATAGTGTGTCATTACTGTTGGTGTGCCTACGTCCTCTCTAGACTGGGAGTTCCTTGAGGGGAGAGACTTGATTTTCAACTCTGTGTCTCCAGTGTCACAAAGCCTAACATATAGTTGGTGCTCAGTATATCTTTATTCAATGAATGAATGAATACATGCATTCATGCACTTGTGAATGATTGTCAAGGTATCCAATGGGTCCCTCCTGAGCCTATTTAATTTAATTATTTCTTAAGATTTAATAATTTATAATTTTTAATATTAATAAAGAAGATTTAATAATTTCTTCCCTGAAGACCTGAAACAGTTAAGTGGCACGAGAGGTAAAGTGAGATCAGGCAGGTGGAGGTAATTATGAACCTGGAAACTGCTACGGGGTGGATAAGAGAGAGCCTGGTAAATGATGGTAACAGCAGTGGTATTAATGGCACTGATCCTACAGGTGACTAAGGTACCCAGCATACTGCCCCTCTGCAACATATGAAGTATTTTAGGCCTCCAGGGAACTGCAGGTAATCAGCATATTCTCCAAGTCTATGTGGAAATGCCTGCAAATGCATTTGTCATGAACTTGGGTACACAGGCACTTATCTCTTTATTCATGTAATCTTATATTCTGAACTCCAAATTTACAATGAACTCTCTCCATCTTATCTAGACGTACTCTTCACCATTTAGTTCCAGAACCCTGGGGACACATTAGTATTTTATGTAATGTCTCCACCCCGTCATCTTCCTCCAGTTCTTTCTGTTATGCTTGGCTCTCCCTGGTAATGTATCATATTAGGTTGCTCGGTTTCTGTAATTCTTAAGTTCACCTCTTGGTTTCCCTTCTCAGATATTACCTTTAAACTTCTGCTCCCTTTAGCTGATGATTGACACTCTTTTTACAGTGCTTTATAAGTCCTAGTGTGCACAATTGATGTAGCCATTAAAATAAATGGCTCGAAAAAGGAAGAGAAAGTGAAAGAGAAGTGTTTTTGCTAACCATTCACCTTCCTTTAAAGGAACCAGTGAATAAATCCAGTGAGATAGTTTTTAAACACCTCTGTTTTAGTGAATTTATATCATTTAGCAGATCTTTTTGAAAATCATTATATGATGAGTACTGCCCAGTGTTAACTTTGTTTCTTGTTCCTGAATTGCTTTGTACTTCATTTAGGGAACCCCGAAAATTAAAAGATATGGAGTACATAGTGATCACATAGGAAACAGGGATTTCAAATATAAACAAATACAGAAATCATAAAGTGTAAAAACTGAAGAATGTTAATTTTCTCACTTCTAATTATGAATACTGTACAGTTTGCAATCTTGTCTTACTTGGGTCTGTTAATATATTAGTATAGCCTTATTTAAGAAAACTTCTGTTTTAGTGTTTGGGTTTTCACTTGTAATGATGCTTTATAGTACTTTGGATTACAATATCCAAGGAGCTATCTTCTTTAAAGTTTTAAAGATTATAATGGGAAAGATTGCACTGGCTTTCCTTCATAGTACTCACCTTGAAAGACATCTGTTATTATGGCATTTTATGTTTCTGAGGGAATTTGCGACAATATCTCTGTGAAGTACATGTGTATTTATCCCTTGGCTTTAGTTTTCCTTCTGTTATTAGTCTGTTCTCTGCCTCTCTTTGGCCTATTACTTCCTATTCTGTTTCATAAGAATGAAACAATAAGAACAGCATAATGCCACATGCTGTTACTAAAGGAGTGTCATAAGGGTTGACATGAAAAATTTAATTACATCTAATTTTTAACTTTATATAATATCTCATTTAAGAACTGTAACTATTATTATTACGCACTATTTCTGCAGTGTTTTTCCTTCAGGAGTTTAATTTTTAGAATCATTTCCTCTCTCTGTTTAAAGCTACCTTCCTCCTTCCTCCTGTACGGGTTTGGATTACAAAGATCTTATTTAACTTTCCAAATTTATTATTTCTCCTTACACACTCTGATTACACACAAAATGGAAAATGCTGGAAGGCAATCATAGAACTGAAGGTTTTTTTCTCTTCCTTCTCTACCTAGGCTTTGATAACTATGATCTAAGGGAAAAAGTATTTAGTCATTGTTTCAAATATTTTTTGAAGGTTCCCTCCACCTGCCACCCCTCCCTGCCAAGAAAAGTGTATTGCTGCTGCAACTGCTTCTGTATGACAAAACCCAACTAGAGTATAAAAGATATATAGGGGGCTTCCCTGGTGGCGCAGTGGTTGAGAGTTCATCTGCCGATGCAGGGGACACGGGTTCGTGCCCCGGTCCGGGAGGATCCCACATGCCTTGGAGCGGCTGGGCCCGTGAGCCATGGCCGCTGAGCCTGCGCGTCCGGAGCCTGTGCTCCGCAACGGGAGACGCCAGTGCAACAGTGAGAGGCCTGGGTACAGCAAAAAAAAAAAAAAAAAAAAAAAAAGATATATAGGAATGCTTAAGTATAAGATTGAAAATTTGTTTTTCTGGGCCATTTCTTTCTGGAAATTTGAGGTCTCTTTCTGGTGGTCTGAATGTAATGTAAGTATCAAATGACAGAAGCTGAGAGTGATAAAGCAGTTCTATTAGACACATATTTCAATAATTTTCAGCTTCAGTCTTTGGCACTAATGGCTATGATTCTCACTATAACTTGTAAGAATTAATTACCATTCATTCTATTTACGTCCCCAAGTTTCTCCTCCATGATGTAGCATAAAATGAGAGCAAGCTGGTTGGAGGTCCTGGGCAATTTACATATTAGAATAGGTAAAAAATCTTTATCATAACCTCCATTGGACTTCACATGTAAATTTTTCAATGGCACTTCAAAAGAAAAGAGATGTTTCTGGAAATCACATTCTTTGTTGTTAGAAAGTAGAGCTGAAATCAAATGGATGCCCAGGCTCACTGTTATGATTGAGAAAGTGACATAACTGCTTAAAACCTAGTAAAACAAAAGATCTTAACTTTTTTTTGTATTCCTTTAATAATCCTATGAAAGCTTTGCATGATTCCTTAGGAAACAGCATATACATACAATTTTGCATATAATTTTAGGTGATTCACAGACCTCTGTCCTCTCCCCTGCCCCCTCAGGCATTTATGCACATAAATAGTACCTCAGGTTAAAATTCCTAACTGGAAGAGAAGGATTATTCTGGCTCCAATACCTGTTTGTGGGTGTTTTGCTTCTAAGGGGTCTGGGAACTTCGAGGTAGTTTGGTTCCAGACCTTAGACTGACTATGTGAAGTGCTGAGAGTGAAGGCCATTAATTATTAGGGATCTAAGGAGCGAGAGGCCAGTGGAATGCAGTGACTTGGGAGGTTTCAGGATGAACCTTTAAGAATGAGCGAGATATGGGCATCCCTGGTGGCGCAGTGGTTGGGAGTACGCCTGCCGATGCAGGGGACACGGGTTCGTGCCCTGGTCCAGGAAGATCCCACATGCCGCGGAGGGGCTGGGCCCGTGAGCCATGGCCGCTGAGCCTGCGCGTCCGGAGCCTGTGCTCCGCAACGGGAGAGGCCGCAACAGTGAGAGGCCCTAAATGAAAGTTAGAAGGGTCTTCCAGGCTGTATGAAACATGAAATCAGGGTCTCTGGTTTGTTCTTCACTATGCCTAGCACGGTGCCTCCTCTATGCCCCTAGGTTTTCAATAACTATTTACATAGTGCTTTGTGACTTCTACTCAGGAGCCTGAGTCAAGAGAAATGGCATCAACTAAGGGGTGGAGTTCTGTAACCGACCCTCCTGAGACAGTCCCGAAAAATGATCCTTCAGCCCGCTATCATTTGAGCCAATAGAATGAGACCAAGTTTGGTTCAGAAGCAAAAGAAAGCTTTATTCTTTCGTCAAAGAATGGAGAAGTGTGAGCTAGTGCTCTCGAGTACACGCCCCCTCTCCCCCCAACCACGGAAAGGCTGGGGGCGGGGCTGCTTTCTAGGGATCTTGTCAGCGGGAGCGTGGGAGGGAACCGAATTCTCTCTGCGGCTGCGCAGCTCCCGCTCCAGATCGCACGCAGTGCCAGTGCTGCACACGGCCCACCGCCGCCATCTTGAGTTGCAGTATCCTGTGCGGCACTTCTGCGCACAGTCTGCTGAGGTGAGGCGTCTGGCGCAGCCATTTTGCATGAGGACCTTTGACCCAAAGCTCTGCGTGCCGGGCCTCTGTGTGCAGCACCCTATGAGCAAGTGAAACTAGACAAAGCACAAAGGAGAAGAAAAAGGTGAGACTTTATTTTACTACCCAGATTCTATTTTTATTCCCCAGGAATTGTTAATGAGCTTTGCTGGTGACAAATCTCTCCGCTGTCTTTTGTCCTGCTCCTTGAGGGGAGCTGAGGGGTGAAGGTCCATCTCATTTTGGGTGTCGGTCCTCATAACCCTGGGTAGAGGAATAGAACTCCCAGCTGCCTTTAGATATGTTTGGCTGTCTCCAGGCCTTAGCCCAACTGTTGATATCCCCGAGCACCACCATTTGTCTAACCTTTTGGAGACAGAGGACAGCGGACAATTTAAGATACATGGCCCAAATATTAGCAAGAGAATAATGGTCATATATCAAATTTGTCCTAAAAATGCAAGCGTCTACGTCTTTTTTTTTTTTTTTTTTGTGGTACGCGGGCCTCTCACTGTCGTGGCCTCTCCCGTTGCGGAGCACAGGCTCCAGACGCGCAGGCTCAGCAGCCACGGCTCACGGGCCCAGGCTCAGCGGCATGCGGGATCCTCCCGGACCGGGGCACGAACCCGTGTGCCCCGCATCAGCAGGCAGACTCTCAACCCCTGCGCCACCAGGGAAGCCCCCGCGTCTACGTCTTTTGCCTGTAGGCAAAAGTGTACCCTGATGTTGAGGCTCACTGCCATGGCTCAAATATATCCCTGGTCACACTTCTGTTGTTTTTAAGAAGAGAAAGCTTCAGGTCAGAGAAAGATGAATGGCATCTACATACTGGAGGAGGGTTTCCTCCTCCACGTGTAGATCTTTAGCTAAAGTTTCCCCAGAGATGACGGCGAAATTTTTGAACACTTGGGGTAGGACTCTCCAGCAGAATTGTTTTCGTTGTGTGTTTGGGTCCTGCCACTCAAAAGCAAAAATTTCTTGTGACTCTGGGGCTAATGGAATACAGGAGAAAACATCTTTTAAATCTAATACAGAATAACAGGTCCTAGTGGATAGTTGAGTAGCCAGCAGAGTGTAAGATTGAGGACGACTAGTTGTATATCCCAGGTGGCTTCACTGACTGCCCTGAGGTCCTGTACCATCCGGCATTCCCCACTGGGTTTCTTTATAAGGAGAAAGGGGTATTACAGGCTTATTGGCATGGTCTAATGAGGCCCGGGTCGATTAGGCCCTGTATAATGGGGCCAATGCCCAATAAGGCCTCCTGATAGAGAGGACACTATTTTCTATTGGTCCGTGTTTGTACTACCATGGGACTGGCTCCTGCACCTATTCCCCCCATCCCTGGGCCCAGACTTCAGGATTTACTCCCAGGACGTGGACTTGCTCTGTCCTAGGAAGTTTGTCCTCAGCCATTAACATTATCATCTTGTGCCCTTGTCTAAGGGGATGACAGTCTCCAGTTTGTCTCCCATTAGGTGACCCCCAATTTATGTAAGATATCTCTTCCTTGCAGTGGTATAGGGCATTCGGGAATATACAGGAAGGAATGGGTAAAAAAGTATGTTCATCCAACTTGCATTCTAATGGCTCCACGAATGCCTGTTCTTGAACCTTCCCTGATACCCCCATAATTTTACAACCCTTGTGACAGAGTTTGCCTGAATCTGGTGTTCAGAACCAAATAAGTGGCACTGGTGTCGACTGAGAATTTGACAGGCTTTCCCCCATGTCCAATGTCAGCTGGGGCTCTTGGGGGTCATTTGAAGTACCAGCTTAGGAACCCCATGGCCCCATCATTCTTCATTTATTTGGACCATCTGCCTTTGAGGGTAGTGGCCAGGATCTTCCATTTCCATCCCCCTTTGGCGGCGGTGAGGGCGTTCTCCTTTTCAGTGTCCCTCTGGTTTACATATGGCGCAACGATTGGGTCCCAGTTTCCTTGGGTTCCTCAGCCTTCCTGAGGGGCCTGGGGCTCACTCATTAGAGTGGTTAGTTCAGATTCCCATGCTGACTGGTTGACATTGGAGGGCAACAGCCAGTAGGTGGGCTTGCCTCCGGGCTTATTTATCCTCTTACTTTTCCTCCTCTATACCTTGGTTATTAAACACCCAGTAGGCAACCTTGACCAGTCGAGAGGTAGGGGTATCTGCTTCTATTTCCAGTTTATGACGTTTACACCTAATGTCGGGGGCACTTTGGCAAATGAGATATAACCTCAGGATTGCATTCCCTTCTAATGACTCCAGGAGCTGTGGTAGTAGATTTAGAGGCTTTCCCTGAGGTGCTCTAGGAATCCTGGAGGGTCTTCAGTTGGCTCCTGATTGATTTCCTTTATCTTATTCCAGTGGACAGGTTTCTTTCCTGCTGCCTGGATTCCCTTTAGGATTTTATTTTTATAATGGGTCAGCCTCTGTCTTCACCTCATTCTCCATCATCTGGGTGGTCCCAGTTGGGTTTGTTATCTGGGACCACTTTCCCTGGTCTGAAAATAGCATGACCTGCATTGTTTGTGTTCTCTTTGTCTGGTCTTTTCTTCCCCTGTTAGGAGGACATTGAGGAGGCTCTGGGCATCAGCCCAGGTAGGTTCATGGGTCTGAAAGATTCCCCTATTCAGATTCAGGAACTCCTCTGGATCTTCCCTCAACCCCTTACTATGAGACTTCCAGTTATACAGAAGTGGTAAATTGTTGTATACCTGGCTGAACACTCCTTCTCCTTCTCCTGCCTCAAAGGGAGTACTTTTCCTGATGGGCTTTTGGACTGTGGCTGGTAATTAGTCTTGCTTAGTGTAGACGGCTCCTCGGGCCTGTGGCCCAAATCAGGGTATATTACCTCAGTGGAGGGGAGCCACATCCCTTTTGAAGGCCTTTGTTCTGATAGAAGGCTGTAAAAAACTGGACATAGAGGATTTTATCCAATTTATTTTGTCTCTGGCATAGCAGGTCCAATTGTAAAATGATGTTGTAATTTAGAGACCCATCAACGGGCCACCTTTCCCCACCTCTCAGCCAGATTGGGGCCAGGCTGTCTAACTACCGAAGAGGGTGGTTGGAGTGATTTGTCGGCATGCAAATGCCACAAGATTTGACCCTAATAAGATTTTTGGTTCAGGAAATTTGGAACCAGCACCAAAATGTTAATGGGTTTCTTAAAAGACCAAAATAGGAGGCATCCAAATGGCATGGACTCTGCTGGAACTGGGGGTCTCCCTTGAACTTGTAAGGGCCTGTGCTTGGGATAGTGAGTCCCTCCTCAGTTGGAATATCCCACGGCAGGTTAGATGGGACTGCCTCTGGCCGGAGCAACTTAGCCACGTTAGTTCCTGACCAGCTTGGTCCATTAGGGGGTGGCACAGCTGTCTGAGGAGGGGGTCTTCTCTTTCCTCCTTTCAGCCGAAGAGGAGGAGTTTTCAAACTTCCTGCCAGGTGAGAGTTAAAACATGAGGGATTTCCATGGGGTACTCCCCAGATTGCTGGAGAGGAGAGCCTGTGGAACCTCAGTTGATAAAGAATCACCCAAGGTTCATCTCACACGCAGTGGGGGAGGAGAGATCTGGCAGTGGGTGTTTCCTGTACTTGCCAGCAGCTCACAGGGCTTCCTGATAATGGTGTTCCTCGTCTTGTGAGCAGCTCACAGAGCTCGCCTGCACTTCAGAGAAACTAGTGCTGACTGGAAGAGGTCAACTAGTTGCATACCTACCTTTGGACCCTTTCACACTCAGGTGTCCCTGATGCTTTTCCCTGAACTTGGATCAAGTGTCCTTCTTCCGTTTTGTCAGGTAGTCCTTATTACCTGGGCCTTTACCCAATCTTGCCTATAGGTCCTTGGGACTGGCCACTTTCTTTTATCAAACCAAAAGTGACTGTCAAGAATGCTACTGTTGGGCTTCCCTGCTGGCGCAGTGGTTGAGAGTACGCCTGCCGATGCAGGGGACACGGGTTCGTGCCCCGGTCCGGGAAGATCCCACATGCCGCGAAGTGGCTGGGCCCGTGAGCCATGGCCGCTGAGCCTGCACATCCAGAGCCTGTGCAAAAAAAAAAAAAAAAAAAAAAAAAAAAGAATGCTACTGTTGACCCCTGGAGGTTGGCGAGGAGAGCATAAAGCCCTGGTGTAGCTGCTACTACTGCCTTGTAGAGGGGTCAAGAGTATAGCACTACTGGTGAGCCAGAGGGCAAGTCTGCCATCCCTCCCTCTTGTCCATAGGTCCCCACTGTTCCCAGGCATCTGGTACCGCAGGAAGGCCATCCAGAGGCAATGGACAATGAGTTTCAGTCTTTGATCCCCAACAGTGCCACAGTATGATTCCCTCAAGGGGGCACAGTCCAGATATCTCTGGGGGCCAGGCTATGTGGACACCATACCTGGGTATTGGGTTGCTGGGCAGAGTTGCTCTGAATTTGGCTGAAGGCTGCTTCCTTTCTACCCTGTCAGAGTTACTCAAAAATCAGAGTCAATCATCCTCACACAAAACTCCCAAAGCCCCCGCTGTCCTCCCACTAAAGCCAGGATGAGCCCAGAGCCTAGGGAATAGGTACAAGCAAAAAGGCCACCGTCTGTCCCTTTGTGGCCAACAAAATTTTGTTACCACCCTTTTGAGTTGGGTGCCAACAAAGGTCCTCCTGCCCAGTGTCATGTGAGCCAATAGAACAAGACTGACTTTGGTTCAGAAGCAAAGGAAAGCTTTATTCTTTGATCAACAGATGAAGAGGTGTGAGCTTACGTTCTAGAGTACACCCTTTCCCTGAAAGGCCGTAGGTGGGGCTGCTTTATAGGATTCTTGTCAGTGGGGAGGGGAGGTGGAGTTCTTGCAGGTCAGTTGCAGCTGTGCTGCTCCCTGCGCTCCACAAACAGCGCTGGGTGCATGCACCATCTCTGCACATGGCCCACTAAGCTGAAGTGTTGGGTGCAGCCATTTCGCACTAGGAATTCTGGTCTGAAGTGCTAGGTCTGAATGTGGCACCCTGTGAACAGGTGAAACTAGACTAAGCACAAAGGAAAAAGAATGGTTAGAGTTTATTACCCAGATTCTGTTTTTATTCCCTGGGAAAGTTCTACCTGTGCCTCTGATTCATAGTGACTGAGATAAATGTTGGTGGCTGGTCTAGATATCTCTGGTGATCAGTTGGAAGTATGGAAGTGTTTTATAACAGTTCTTGGGAGGTCAAAGCTGCAAAATTAAATGTCTTAATTTTATTGCTAAGGAACTAAGAATCAGCAGATGTGATATATCCAATATTTTATGATAAATAAATTCTGATAGCCCTTAGGACTAGAACTTGTAGTGGTGATTCCAAATCTGAAAACTAACTCCTAGACCTAAATCCCCCATAGCAGTGGAGGAGCTTCTGTATCTATTGTGGCTCCTCTAGCTTACGGTTTCCACCTGAGCACTGGACCTAATTTCCCTGAGTGAGGAGGAAAGAAGGAAAGGCTTTGTGGGACAACTGAGTCGTTTTTCATTTTGACTTTCCCTGTTCTTTCAGTACCATTTTAAAAGGAGGTGTTATCATCAAACCAGAACCTGCTTCGTTCACAACCCCACCCCTTTTCTGGCCTCCTCTTCCCACCTATACTCATGTGGGCTCTCTACCTGCTGAGTCATCACAGCACAGCGGTGAGTCAGCTTGTGGCTTTCCTTTATTCCAAAATGTAAATTAAGCACTAGCTATTATTTAATTGAATCCTGAGTCACCAGTGGGCATTTTTGTTTTCCTTTCTGTATAATTTCCATATCTATACATATATTAATGTCGAAAAAATTAATCAGTATATCTAAGAAAGAAATGGAAAATGTTCTTTGAGTCAAATTGAGGATTATAACCTGGAAACAGCATCTCAGAATGCTCCAAGAACTGTTCCACTCATTAGAAGTCAAGGCACAGTTATATAGTTTTTTGAGACAGAGGGCTGTACAATAAATGACATATTATTGACAGTTTACACAATCCAGATCTAAGCGTCATTGTGGCCCCTTACAAGATCAGGAAGGGATGTTACCTTTTAAGGAGTTGTCTTGTTGATGCTTGGAGAATGTTGCTCTTTGTGGTTTGGCAGGCATTTCTGCCCATGGGGGAGGTTCGGTTGATGCATAATGCAGGTACACAATGCACAGTAGGAGGAAGAGAGGAGGCCAAAGGGAAGAAAAAGTTTAAATTTTTCTTGTCTTGCCATGAAATATGAATTTTATTTCACATTAGTCTGTCTTACACACATAACACAAGTGCCAATGAAATTTCCCCTTTTTAAATCCTTGACTTTACCCACAATAGCACTATGTCTTTTCACTTCTTATTCCTTCCTGTTATGAAGAAAATGATCATGAACTGAAGTGCTTGAGGTCCAACATGTCCATAATGAAGAGAGTGGACTGTATCACCGTCCAGCCACATGGCACGTATCTCTGTGTGTGTGTGCACGCACGTGCGCATATGTGCACATGCGTGCATTTCCGAACATGTGAGTGTGGTGATGGTGATACCTCCTTTCTCAGACTTCGTGGTTCCTCAAAGAGGGACAAGAACCAGCATATTGCTCCTGCCCTCCCTCCACCTTCTCAGAGGAGGATTGCCTTTGCTTAATGCTGAGTTTGGGATAAGGAACTGGGAATGCATACCTCACCTCTTTCCTCCGTTCCTTTGTCTTGGGATTTGCTTGCCAGCTGATAACTCTTCATTCTGCCCTCCATGTCACCAGCTGGGCAGGGGCTGAGTTCCCTCCCCTCTCCATGCCCAGCTCAGAGAGACAATCCAAATCTGAGGTTGAGTATTAGGAAGACTATGGTTGCCATACATTCATGCCACATCCATCATAAGGGTGATTTTTTTTTTTTTTTTTTTTTTGTCTCTGAATTGCTGTACTCTTCTGCCTATTTCAGTTATAGAAACTGGGAGAGGAAAAACAGCATAATTTGCTCACCTTCTCATACACCCAACAAAATAGGCTCATTTTTAGTCATTATAGATTTGGATCACATTACTCAGCCGCTTGTTTTGGAGAAGCTCAGAGTAAAACCTGTTGAAAGTGGACTGTATTTGGTGAGAAGCCTGTGAATTTGAAATTCTGATTTTAGGTGCAAAGTTTATAATTTTTTTTTTAACATCTTTATTTGAGTATAACTGTTTTACAATAGTGTGTTCGTTTCTCCTTTACAACAAAGTGAATCAGTTATACATATACATATGTTCCCATATCTCTTCCCTCTTGCATCACCCTCCCTCCCACCCTCCCTATCCCACCCCTCCAGGTGGTCACAAAGCACAGAGGTGAACTCCCTGTGCTATGCTGCAGCTTCCCACTAGCTATCTGATTTACATTTGGTAGTGTGTATATGTCCCTGCCACTCTCTCACATCGTCACAGCTTACCCTTCCCCCTCCCCACATCCTCAAGTCCATGCTCTAGTAGGTCTATGTTTTATTCCTATCCTACCACTAATCTCTTCATGACATTTTTTTTCTTAGAGTCCATATATATGTGTTAGCATACGGTATTTGTTTTTCTCCTTCTGACTTACTTCACTCTGTATGGCAGACTCCAGGTCTATCCACCTCATTACAAATAACTCAGTTTCATTTCTTTTTATGGCTGAGTAATATTCCATTGTATATATGTGCCACATCTTCTTTATCCATTCATCTGTTGATGGACACTTAGGTTGCTTCCATGTCCTGGCTATCGTAAATAGAGCTGCAATAAACATTTTGGAAGGATGCAAAATTTTTGCCTCACATTTTAATATCACTGAAATAGGAATTCATCTTACAATAGATGGCATCTTAGCATTGTGTCATAGATTAATTGGTGATGCTTTTCTTAATAATACTTGTAGTTAATGACATCCTAGTTTTATTGAAATACAGTAAATATTAATTTACTATAAATCAATACCAAAATTTAAGACTAGCTTTCTAGCCTTATATAAATGCATTACACATATTAATCCTTAAGCATAAATCCAAATTTCATGAACCTAATATATCCTAACATGATCATTTTAAATACACAAAGCTATACTGAGCATTTTTCATTCAGTGAAAGTTCCAACTTGAACCTAAGCTGGGATTTAACATGTCTGGGCATGTTGAGTGAACCTGAGCCTGCATATGAGATGTTAACATATATGAATTTATATGTATGGGTGCTCTCAGAGGAAGAAGAAAGTTCTGTTTTGGTGTCTGCAACTGGACACAGGTGTATCAGTTGGGTTCTCTAGGAAGCAGCACTGAGAAGGAGTTGGAAGTACAGTTTATTGGAGAAACATCCATGAAGGATAAAAGTAAGAAGAATTGTATTGAGCAGGGAAAGCCTTCAGATCTGACAAAGTTTTGGCCAACCCACCAGGGAGCTCTGGAGCAAAGATTATCTATTAGATTGTGTCCTCTACTGAGCAGAAATGTCCTGGTTAGGGCTGCCCAAATAGAGCACAGTCTCTGCTTGAAAGCTGAGGTGGATTCTGAACATGCTACAGCTGGAGACTCAGCAAACTGAGCTCCTTGCGGGTAAACTATCTTTCTTGATGGGGAAATCTGAGAACTGCCCAGGATAGCACAGTGTCTGTCTTAGGTAGCAGTTCTGATCCAAGGACTCATGTCTGAATCCTGTAGTGAGAGTTGTGTCTACAACTATGTAGGGTCTGAGATTTTACCCTACTTGCAAACTAACAACTTAGCCTGGCACAGTGTCATGGACACTGACAGAAGACATGAGACTCGTTGGTTAGAGACAGAGATCTGGGCCTACTGGATTTGTTTGCTTTTACATTGGTTAAGAGACCTCTCTTCTCTGTGCAAAAGGAGGACGATTCAAAAAAAAAGAAAATTTTCTCTCTCTCTGTGTGGCCTTAGGAGGGCTTGTCCAACACAAGTATTACTCGTGGCACAGTAGATATCATGGTTGCATGTTTCCACAGGGTGATGCAAAGAGGGCTAAGTGATGTCTGTGCATGCAGTGGGATGTGTTACAGAGGGAGACCTCAAGCCTAGGGAATCTGAGTCTGTTATAATTGCACAGAGCCTGCCTGATTTTTGCCTTTGCCCCAGAGGACAGTCAATAAATTTGCCCTTTGCTCCAGAGGCAGACACTCTATCTTCCACAGCTTTTGGCTATGCAAACATCCTTAAAAAGCTAATCCAGAACAAAGGCAGCCACTGTCTCTGCTCACAAGATGTGCAGAAATGTGAGAGACCCAAGGGGAATTGTCTCCAAAAAGGTACTCCAAGCAGAAGCTTAAGGGAGTATTTTCATAAGTGGCTCTGGAAGATAAGCAGCGCAAAGTAGAGACAACTCTGCCTGGTTTTAAAGTGATGTGTTGGCACATAGTAGGGAGAAGGGCATTCTTCCTACTTCTTGCAACAAAAGCAACTTCAGCTCAGAGAGAATTATAGGGGAGGCCATGCCATGTAGGCACCTGGAGAGTTTGCAGTTAGAGGAGCACCGAGAAACAGCATTATCGACATGAATATCAGCTCTCTCACTGACTTCCTCTCTCAGTGTTTGCCTGTAGTGAGTTAGGCCACAGCCTGAAAACAATAAGATTGTGAAAATTCTGGAGATACTCTTTCAGGACATTTAGAGATAGTTGGGCAGGGTTACAAGGGCTGACTTTCATGAGACTGATTTCTGTTGCCTTTGCAGGTGAGAATAAGAGACAGAAATCTGAGATGTGATCATTACTATTATCCTGCTAGTACCCAAATGCTGGGGAGACGTGCTTAAAGAAAGTCAGGTCCTACCAGTCATGCTTATTCAGTAGTTCTCATGAGCTCTTTGATATATGAATGACTATATTTAGTAACTCTTTTCAGCCTAATTATTGTTGGCAGTGTATCTATTTCCATTTTTGGACCTTAACCCTCCTTTCTCCAGAATGCCTAAGGAAAGACTGAATAAGCAAATAATTTCATCTAGGTTAAAAAAAATTAAAGATTTAGAATTAATGAAGGAATTTCTCATTCATTTTCAAAGCTCAATTTCAATATTTATCAATATTTCAATATTGAAATATTTTTGATATTTATCTCTCCCTTGAAGCTGGTTTATTCTAGATCACTGTGGTCTCTTCCTCCTTCAACTCATATAACTAATTCTAGGAATGGCAAAACTGTTTCATCACATATACTTAATCAGTCAGTTGGGAGTGAGTAGCAGGAGTACTTTGTTGAGAACTGTGAGATCATGTCCCAACTCCTGGGAAAGGCAGCCGCGGGCAATGTGGTTCACAGCGTTGGCACAGAGGGGTTGCAGATGCATGGTATATATTTAATGACACTCACCCAACTAGTTTTTTAAAAGCTCTTCCACAGAAGACAGTTTTGTTTTGGTTTTTTTTTTTATACAGAGCAATGAAACTTCATGAAACAAGTTTTCTTTTTCCAAACAAGTTTTGAAAATGTTGCAAAGTATGAAACTCTTGAGAATTCACAATGACCATTACCATAACAAAGACTAAAAGAAATTGAGCATTAAAGAAACCTGCTTGAATATATGTAATCTAGAATCTTCAAAAATTTTTTTTACTCCATAATATCCTAACAAACTAGTCATTATATAACACTCTGTGATAAGTTTTTTGAATTCTCTTGTGTAGAAATATAATTCTTGAATTATTTACTTTTTTGTGTGTTTGTTTCTCACTGCGGCTGAACTATAAACCTGTAGAGAACAGAGGTTATGTCCTAAAATTCTTGAATGCGTCACAGACCTTAAATCAATGCCATGTATATAGTTAGAATTCAACATGTATCTTTTTGATGTCTTAAATAAGTTCACCATGGTAATAATGATGGTTATAGATACTTCACCGATTCACTGGTATATTCCCAGTGCTTAGCATGTTGTTAGAACTGAATTAAAATGTATTGCTAGAATTGCGTGCTAAGACAGATGAAGATGCTAAGATAAATCAGTTCTTGAAATAAAGGAGCCTTGAAGTTTTTGAGGCAATTAAAAATTTTTATTTATTTTAATTTTTTTCCAATCTTACTGAAATATAATTGACATATAACACTGTGTAAGTTTAAGGTGTAAAATGTGGTGATTTGATACACATATAATGTGAAATATTTATCGTAATAAGGTTAATTAAAACATCCTTCACCTCACTTAATTTCCATTTTGTTGTTACTGCTGTGGTTGTGGTGAGAGCATTAAAGCTCTACTCTAGTGTCAACTTTCAAGTATACGATCCAGTGTTGTTAACTGTGGTCACCATGCAGTACCTTAGATCCCTGAAACTTACTTATCTTAAAACTGAAAGTTTGTACCCATTGTCCAACATCTCCCCGTTTTCCCCACTTTTCTGCCCTTGGCAACTACCATTCTACTCTCTATTTCTATGGGGTTGGTGTTTTTAGATTCTATATGTAAGTAAGATCATATGGTATTCGTCTTCTTCTGTCTGACTTATTTCACTCAGCGTAATGTTGAGCCAACTTTTAAATAAAGATAGTGGGCTCATGTTGCAGCAGAAGAGAATGAAGTAAGAATACAGAGAAGAACCTGACAGTGAGTTTGGCTTCCCTGAAACTGGTTATCTGAGAGGGGCACCCCATCTGGACTGAACTAGCAGTTTACTTGGATGCTTGTGAAGCAGTATAGCAAGTGGTGAAGTGCGTTTTCCTGGTTAGACTGCCTAAGCTTAAGACCTAGCTCTGCTACTTGCTAGCTTGCTAGATTAACCTCAAGTTAATCTCAGTGCCTATCTAGAAAATGGAATAAAAAGAATGCCTACCTTGTAGGGTTATTGTGAACACTAAATAAGATATTTAAAGAATTTTCACAGTGTCTGTTCCATGTAGTGGGCAGAAATAAATACAAGTAATCTATTATTCTTGCTAGGGTAGATTAAAAAAAAACACAGAAAGCTCTTTGAAATTTTGAATAGCAATGTAGTATAAGTCTTTTTTCCTTGATGTTTTCACGTGTCTCTTTTTTCTCAATTTTTACACTCTTGTTGTATGCTATGTCTTGTATAGCAGTATGATCAGTCAAATTTCTACAATAAATTAAAGTCAGATTGTAATGTATGATTTTACTTCAGGGCAAAAACCATATCCTACACTTTTTTGTATCACTTGCTGAGCCAGCACAGTACTTCCTAATAGTTATATGCTCAATAAGTGATTATTAAACATTACATTGAACTGTTTCAAAAATATATCCAACATTAAAAATAAATAGCTTCCAAATATCATTGTGAA
This sequence comes from Kogia breviceps, assembly GCF_026419965.1. NCBI lineage: Eukaryota > Metazoa > Chordata > Mammalia > Artiodactyla > Physeteridae > Kogia > Kogia breviceps. The sequence goes on from NC_081314.1 coordinate 96,334,891, forward strand.
TTAAGAGGTAACTGGTTCTTTTAAGTATGACAAGATATGTTAGCTGGCTCGATAGCTGAATTGCTGCTTTGTATATTTTCTTATAGGCATACTTTCTTAAAGCTTCTGTTATTTTAGATATTAACTATTTCAGTATAAATTTCTTGGAGCCTACTTTTAGAGTTGTTCTGTTCTCCAACTCCCAAGCAATTAATTGCATATATAAATAGCCATTTTTCTCTTTTTTCTATTTAAAATTCATTATTTATTTCCTTCAACAGTACCAATAATTCTTTCAAGTTTAATACTGTCAGGTTTAGAATTATGTATTTTAAGACAGTTCCTCAATTGTGTTAGAAAAATATCACAGATGATTGTAACAAAGATTCTTAAACATCCCATTTGTTTCTCATTACTTCTGTAGGCTATTTAGGCTTTACTCAACTTAGACAAAGCATGGATTGAGCACCACTTAAGTTTTTTCATCTTCCCTCATAAGCCATGAGGTCTATTTTGGAGCTCGGCTGGAGGATTGTTCCTCACAACACTGTTATTCTTCTTGGACAAGAAAAATAAAGCTAGGAAAAAATAACTTGAAAAACCTCTTGGATCTTTACTATGATTTAGGAACTTGTTATATCTGTAAACCTCATAGCAATCTATGAGGTGAGTACTAACATTATTTTGCCGAGGAAGTGGAAGCCTAAGGAAGTTAAGAAATTCATCCAAAGTTAAATTGCTAGTAACTAGTTGCACTGGGATTTAAGCCTAAAGGTCACTCTTATCCAAGTCTTAACACTACTCTATGCCACCTTTTTTTTTTTTTCTTTTAATTTTTGGCTGCACCCTGCGGCATGTGGGACCTTAGTTCTGTGACCAGGAATCGAACCCGCGGCCCCTGCATTGGAAGGCAGAGTCTTAACCACTGGACCACTGGGGAAGTCCCGGCCCTATGCCATCTTTTACCCATAACTTTTGACATGGTACAGACGGTCCCCAACTTACAATGTTGTGCTTGGACTTACAATTTTTTGATTTTACGATGATGCAAAAGTGATAACGCATTCAGTAGAAATCTGAATTTTGATCTTCTCCTGGGCTAGTAATATGCAGCCAGATACTCTCATGATGCCTTTGCCGCTCCCAGTCAGCCACGCCATCACGAGGATAGACAGCCATTATATTACAACCATTCTGTTTTTCACTTTCAGTAGAGTATTCATTGTATTGAGTAGAGTATTGATTGAGATATTCAACACTTTATTATCAAATAGGCTTTGTGTTGGATGATTTTGCCCAATTTTAAGCTAATGTAAGTGTTCTGAGCATGTTTAAGGTAGGCTAGGCTCAGCTGTAATGTTCAGCAGGGTAGGTGTATTAATGTATTTTCAACTTACAATATTTTTGACTTACAATATTTTCAGCTTATGATGGGGTTATAGGGGTGTAACCCCATAGTAAGTCGAGGAAGATCTGTAGTATTATCTTTATAGTTAAAATATGAATGAATAAGCAACAGTAAGCCATTTTGGACTGCTCAAACTACCAGGACATTGGAATACCTCCCACTTTTCTTCATACATACTCCAACTCCTGAGTATGTTTAATCTTAAAAAGAAACAAAAATGTTTCACTGTAACTTTATAAAAGCTATAATTTGTTCTACAGACTTGAGTCTAGTTCTCCTGTTTACACATTCACTCAACACCTACTGAGAACTCCCATTCATGTTGAGTCAGCTAATAAGGTGCAGAGATAATTCTAAAGTTTATGAATAAGAAAATTGGAATGACTACCATCGTATAAATCTTTCTTTTAAAGCCAGAATTTGAGGTTTAAATAAATGGTTGTCTTGATTACCTACTGATCCCCCTGTGAGAGAAAGTATTTATATCTTTGACTCATCTGAGTCTTATTAGTCATCTATAAAACAACTAGAACATAATGAAGAAGAGGAAGAATTGTTTATGTTATAAAGTATTTCAATAACATGTATTTGTCATTATCAAAAGTGTGTACTTTTATTCAGTATTAGTTTTTTCCATGAGAGCTCTAAGCTTAAACTTGGCATCCATCTGGTAAGTTTTCTGAGAATGTTATTGTCCTCAAAAAGCTCACAAAATGATAACTTGGAAAAAAGAAGGCAGAGACTTTTGCTCTGGACTTTCCACCATATGATAAGAAGATTCTGCATAAATCCTGTTGAGAAAATTTTCTTGCATCACTGAGCTTGCAGGAAGAAAGGAAAATCTCCAAGAGCCCCAAACATACAAACACATGAAGAAGAAAGCAGAAAAAATAATCTGTGACGTAAAATTGGAGGAATGAGTAAGCATCTGTGAACAAGCAGGGTTACACTGGTTGTAATGCCAGAGCTAAGATAAGGAGACTAAGACTTAGGTATGTAACAAAGTTGAGTGGCTGATACCAAGACTCCCAGATTAAGCTGTGGATCTTGGAACGGGCTAGAGTGTTCTCAAGTCAGTAGTGCTAACTGGGTCTCAGAAGAAACAAATTTAATTCTTTTCTGGATGATAGTATATTCAATTTAGGCTCCTGTGTTTTTCCAAAATATTGGAGAGCAGGGCCTATTAAGAAAGGTGAGAAGTGGTAGAATCTTCCTGCTCTGAGTTGAGACCCTTTTGATTTAGTGTTCCTTTTTCTCTTTCTTACCTTCTTTTCTTCTTTTTTTTTAATAGTACCATAGCTACACTCTAGAAGTAGTAGTGAATGAGAAATGAAGCAAACCCTTGCAGGGACTGAAACCTAGCTTGAAATAATTTCAGTTTCTAAAATTGCATTAAAGTGACCCCAGATTGTTAAAGCCCTTAAACACTTGCCAAAAGAGATATCAAATCTCTCTTTGGGAAGATAATATAGGCCTAAATTTAATTCTAAAAATTTTTATATATAATATCTGGCACTCAAGAAAATAACTAATTACAGGGCACATAAGTTTATAAGAGAATATGATCAAAATTTAAGAGAAACAATAAATAATGGAACAGATCCACAGTGGATCCAGAAAATGGAGGTACCAGATACAGATTTTAAAGTAACTATGCTATGTTCAAGAGAATTTTAACAGAGAATGAAACTCTAGAACTAAACACATTTAAAAAAAATCCCTGAAAATAAGAATTCAATAGGAGTATTAAACATACTCTGGACATCAGATTAAATCCAGCAGAAGAGAGAATTAATGAATCAGAAGATAGTTTGAAGAAAATATTTTTTTAAAGATAGAAAATAGATAAAATATTTGGGGATGCTGAGGGGATAGTCTGAGAAATATTTAACACATGGATAATTAGAGTTCCTGGAGGAGAGGAGAAAGAAAATAAAGCAGAAGTATATTTGAAGTGATAATGGACTTTTAATTTTTCAAAAATGATTAAATACATCAAGCCACAGATTCAAGGTACTTTATGAAACCCAGGTAGGGTAAAAGCAAAATCACACATAGGTACATCATAGTAAAACTGGTGAACTACAAAGACAGAGAAATACTTAAAAACAGCCAGAAAAAAAGTTTTTGTAGCCCCCAAAGGAATAAAAATAGGATTAACTCTCTAAACTCAGGGTATGTAGCTAAAGCCATGTTGAGAGAAATTTTTGGTTATAGATACATATACTAGAAAAGAAGAAAGATTAAAGTTAATGAGTTAAATAGAAGCATGGAAGCTAGAGGACAGTGAAGTAAGTGCTGAAAGAAAATGACTGCTAATCTAGAATCCTTTTTCCAGTGAAAATTTTCTTTATGAATGAAAGTGAAGTAAAAGCATTTTCCATTCAACCCCAAACTGAGAATATTCATCATTAGCAGCTTCACACTAAAAGAAATGCTAAAGCATGTCCTTCAGTAAGAAAGGGGGAATGATTCCAGACAGATGATTGGAAATGCAAGAAAAAGTAAAGAGCACCAAAAAGAGTAAATATGTAGGTAAACCTAAAGAAATGGTTACTGTTAAAATAATAATAATAATATTATTATCTTTGGATTTTAAAATATGTAGAGTTAAAACATGTGATAACAGTGTCATAAAAATCTGGAGTGGTAGATATGAGGTCCTGTATTGTCTTGGAAGAAGTAAAAGTACTAAATTATTTCAGACTCTGTTAAATCAAGAATCTATGTTTTAATCTCTCAGGGTAACCCCTATCCCAATAAAAAAAGAACAATAAAGAGGGTATAACTCAAATAGTTAATTATTCAAAGAAAGTAAGAAAAATCAACACCAAATAGTGACATGTTTAGCTTGATTCTCTGTGGAGAGAAAATTTACTAAAAGTTAATATGTGCTACACCAGAAAGCATGTCTCAACACATTTAGAGGGATTAAAATAAAATAGAGTATGCTCACTGACCATAGTGGAATTAAGGTAAAAGTCAGTAAGGTAAGTAGAAGATCCCCTAAAATGTTTGGTAAACAAACAGTATGCCTCTAAGTAATCTGTGAGTCAAAGAAGAGATTGTAATGGAAATTAGGAAACATTTTTACATGTTAAAAAAAATACTACCTGTCAAGCTCATGGCATGTAGCCATACTGAAAGACAAATTTTTAGTTTTAAATATGTATATTAGAAGAGAAGAAAGGTTAAATAAGTTAAGCATCTATCTCAAGAAGTTAGAAAAAAATAGCAAATGAATTCTGAAGAGAGTACAGGGAGGATAGAAATCTTAAAGAGAAGAAAAGAAATCAGTGGTAGATTTTTTAAAAATGATAAAAATCAACAAAACCAAGAAGTGGTACTTTGGGAAGAATAATAAAATTGACAAACCCATTATGAGACTGATCAAGGAATAAAAATGAAAAGAGAGCGAGAAAGCAGAGATACTTAACACTAGAAATGAAAAGGTGATGTTTCCACAGATCCTGTGTATCCAGCTTCATGCCAGTAAATTTGAAAATTTACATGAAATTAACAAAGTCCTAGAAAAACATATTAAAACTGACATAAGAATAAATAGAAAATTTGAACTTTTTTTTTTTTTTTTTTTTACGTACGCGGGCCTCTCACTGTTGTGGCCTCTCCCATTGCGGAGCACAGGCTCCAGACGCGCAGGCTCAGCAGCCATGGCCCACGGGCCCAGCCGCTCCACGGCATGTGGGATCTTCCCGGACCGGGGCACGAACCCATGTCCCCTGTATCGGCAGGTGGACTCTCAACCACTGTGCCACAAGGGAAGCCCTGAACATTCTTGAATAAAGGTATTTGCCAGTGAATTTTTAAAAATACTTAGGAAAAAAGTGGTAATTCTATAATTTTTTCTGGAGAATAAAACAGGAGGAAACACTTCCCAGCTTACTTTATGAGGCTAGTATAATTTTCATAATAAAATTTTAAAAAAGATTTGCAAAATGAAAACTATAGGCCAAACTGACTCAATTTTGAAAGTCCTAAACGTTGAAATAGGAAATTGAATCAAGCAATATATAAAAAGTGTAAAATATTGACCTAATTTGATACAGGATATATACAGGATATTCCAAAACAAACAAATCAAAGAAAACAAACTACAGCAAGCATCATATTCAATGGTATAACGTTTCTCTCTGAGATAGGAAGGATACTAGTTGTCATCACTTAAGTCAACATTTTGCTATAGGTTCTAGCCAGTGCAGTAAATCAGGAAAAGAAATAAAAATATTACAATTGGAAAGGAAGGAAAACATCATTATTCATACACAATATAATTTTATACTTAGAATATCCAAAATAATCACTGATAAATTATTAGAATTAATAAATGATTTTAGTAGGTTTTCTGCATGCAAGGTCAATATGAAAACATCACCTATATTTTTATGTATCAGCAATGAGTTAGAAAATAGAAGAAAATAACAATTGCAGTAGCTTTAAAAAGAACACAACAGGGACGTCCCTGGTGGGGTAGTGGTTAAGAATCTGCCTGCCAATGCAGGGGACACAGGTTCGAGCCCTGGTCCGGGAAGATCCCACATGCCTCAGAGCAACTAAGCCCATGTGCCACAACTACTGAGCCTGCTCTCTAGAGCCCGTGAGCCACAACTACTGAGCCCATGTGTCACAATTACTGAAGCCCACACACCTAGAGCCTGTGTTCCACAAGAGAAGCCACTGCAATGAGAAGCCTGTGCACCACAACAAAGAGCAGACCCTGCTTGCCGCAGCTAGAGAAAGCCCACGCACAGCAACGAAGACCCTACGTAGTAAAAGAAAACCACAAAAAAACACAACAAATACCTAGGAATAAATATGACAAAAGTTGTCCAAGACCACTATTCAAAAAAACAGTAAAAAATAAAGAGAAAACAAAATTTAAGGCCTAAATTAGTAGAAAAATACGCCATATTTTGGCTTGAGTCAATATGGCTTGAGTCAATATTTTAAAGATGTCCATTCTCCCCAATATGAGCCACTGAATTCAGTGCAATCCCAATGAAAATTCTGACTGACTTTTATGTGGAAATCAACAAGTAGATTCTAAAATTAATGCAAAGAGCCAGGAGTCAAGAATAATCAATTATCTTGAAGAAGAACAAGATTAGAGAACTTGCTCTCTCTGATATAAAGCTTATTAGGAAGTTATAGTAATTTCAATGTGGTGCTGGCACAAGGATGGATAAATAGCCCAAGATAACAGATTAGTGTCCAGAAACAAACACACATATATGTCTACTTGATTTCTGTTAAAGAAGGAACTACAGAACAGAAGGAAAAGGAAGATCTTCTTGATAAATGGTTCTGGGTCAACCAGATATCACCATAGGCAAAAGTGATACCTGATATCACATGCAAATATGAATTCCAGGTGAATGTTAGATCTTTTTGGAAATAATATAGAACATTTCATGGCCTTGAGAATAGTGATAGATTTCTTAAGCAGTGCACATAAAACATTAGTCATAAAAGATTGTTACACCAGAGTGAGTACCTTAAAGTTAAGAACTTGCGTTCATCAGAGGAGTGAGAAGGCAGGCCACAAAGTGGAAGAACATATTCATAATGCTTATAATCAACAGAAAGCTTGTATTCAGAATGTATAAAGAATTCTTAGATATAAGATATAAAATTCTTAGATATGGATGAGAATAAGAGATGTTAAAAAAACAATATAAATAGAATTAGTAAAAATTAGCACATTAAATGAGAAAGAATCAAACATTCAATAGAAATGACCATGTTAGTTTCTGAAATATTAATATTTCAGTTTCTGGAATATTAATAAAATCAAATTTTGGCTAGATTGATAAAGTAATTACATATAATGTTATTAATAAAATTGATATAACGATTCTGTACAGAACAAAAAGAGAATACAATGACTAATTTTGTGCCAGTATACTGAAAACTTAGACAAAATGAATTTCATATAAATGACTTACCAAAACTAATTCAAGAAGAGATAGAAAGCCTCAACATTCTTAGGATCATTATCTTCACAAAAAAGAAAACAGGGACAGATGGTTTTAAAGGAAACTTCTACCACGCATTTAAGGAGCAGATGATTACAATCTTACTAAAATGTTTTTTTGCCAATAGAAAAAGAGGAGATATTCCAAACTCATTAAAATAGTTTGGCTTTGTGACAAAATTATAAACAGGTATTATGGTAGATTAAAAAAAAGTGTATGTACACTCTTTGATACTCAAGATGGGGTTTGATAAACCCCATCAAGAGGTGGGGTTTATTTCCCCTCTATGATATTCACTGCTTGAGACTGTCTTAACAATAAGTGATGGCAGATGGCAGAAATGGTGCTATGCCAGTTGTGGCCCTAGCTTTTAAGAGGACTGGCAGGGCTTCCCTGGTGGCGCAGTGGTTGAGAGTCCACCTGCCGATGCGCAGGGCACACTGGTTCGTGTCCTGGTCCGGGAGGATACCACATGCCACGGAGCGGCTGGGCCTGTGAGCCATGGCCGCTGAGCCTGCGCGTCCAGAACCTGTGCTCCGCAACGGGAGAGACCACAACAGTGAGAGGCCCGAGTACCACCCCCCCCCGCAAAAAAAAAGAGGACTGGCTGGTACTGCCTTGGTCTCTCTCGGAGCCCTGAGCCATTATGTAAGAAGCGTGACCACCCTGTTACATAGACCGTGTGGAGAGTCCCTGAGATTATATATAGGAACCCAGCTGAGCTTAGCATTCCAACCTTCCCTGTTAAGGCTCCAGACATTTGATTGAATTTGTCATGAACTTCAGCGCAGTCCAGTCACTAGCTGAATATCACTGGGTGATCTCAATATGTGCCACAAGGAGTTGAAAAATTTCTCAGTGAAACCCTGCCCAAATTGTCAACCCATAAAATCAGGAGACATAAAGTGGTACTATTGTTTTAAGCCTCTATATTTGGGAGAACCTTGTTTTGCAGCAGTAAATAACTGGAAAAGATTGTATGAGGGATCACATTTGCAGTTCCATATCAGGCATGAACACAGATGCAAAAATCCTAAAGAAACTATTTGCAAATCAAATCCAGTGAAGTATAAAAAAAAAACACATCATGACCAAATTGTGTTTTTTCCAAGCATGCAAGAAAGTTTAACTATTAGAAATATCATTAATGTAATTCACTGCATTAATAAACTAAAGAAGAAAAACATAATCTTATTTCAATTAATGCAAATAAAACATTGACATGTCAAAACACATTCATGATAAACACTCAGAAAAATAGGATTAGAGGGGTATTTTTAAATTTTGATAAAGAGTCTATCAGAATTGAACAGCAAACATTCTTACTGGTAAAATATATTAGCATTTCATTGAAAATCAGGAGGTTGTCTGTTATCAACATTTCCATTTAACATTATATTGGAGATCCTAGATAACATGGTAGTACACGAAAAAGAAATAAAAAACATTAAAATACCATTTATAACAGCAACAAAAATAGGTACAGAGTAAGTAGCCTAACAGAAGGTAGGCGAACCTATATGGAAACAATTTAAAACTTTGTTGAATGATGTTAAAGTAGACCTATATAAATGAAAAGACATAATATTTTGTGGATGGGAAGATTAATATCATAAAGATTTGTGTTTTCCCCAAATTTTTAGAATTAATGAAATGCCAATAAAAATGTCAACAGTTTTGCTTTAGTGAAGCTTTACAAGCTGATACTAAAATTTTGTATGAAAGCAAAAACTCAAAGACAACACATTATTAAAGAAGAAAAATAAGGTGGGAGGATATCATGATATGTTACAGTGCTGTAGTGGTTATTATATTTAATATTTGTTAAAGGATAGGCATACTGATCAATGGAACTGAATAGAGAGCCTCCAAATAATATATAAGCATATAATCTTTAATATTATATGTATATCTATAATAATCAAGAAGTACCAAATGTAAAAGAGATATTTCAGCTGCAGCTCTAAACTAAAAAATTTTTTTTTAAAAAAGCACTCCGAAAGGATGGTATATCCTAAGAAATCTGATGTTCAAGCACAGGAAATTCATGACAATTAGAATTGTTGTAAGTGCACCTAAGTAGAACACACTACTATGTCATGGCTTCAACGAACATTCTGTTCCCTCTATTGCCTGACCAGTTCCTTATCATTAAAAAAAAAATCCATATCAGATATTGAAATGTTCCCTGCTTAATTTTCTCTGGGTTAGCTTAAAGAACAGTTCATTGGTCTCTTTGTTGTACTGTCTTTGTGAAGAATATAAATTACGAATGTATTTTTGGACTTGAATCACAGTAATGCAATTTATTTATATGTTTGCTGTATTAGATTAAGTTTCTTGAAGATAGCCCTTTTTATAGACCGCAATCTTGGCCAGTCTGTACACTAAGTATTGAAGATACAGGAATAAATATGTATTGAGAATGTGCTTGGAGTCATGAAAAGGATTGAGAGAAAAAGGAAAGAAAAGAGGAAACAATGGAGAGGTAGTAACATATTTTGAATTATTTAGCACTGTGCTTATCACATTAACATATATGGGTAGAGTCATGGAATTATAGAGCTGGAATGGACTTTGAGACCATTTATCAAATCCTCTTATTTTACAAAAACAACTAAGCCCAAAAGAGGTTTTGTGGCTTGTTCAAGGTTACCTGGCTGTCTGGTCGTGGAAAGCACTGAAGTCCAGACATCCTGACTCCTAAGCCAGTGTTATTTCCCCTATATCATATTGCATCTAGTTCTGGCCTTTCTATAATAAAAGAACAGAATTTAGTATCTCAAAACTCATGCATATTATCTGACCATGACACATGTCCATTATGTCCTAATGCTTCCAAAATAACAGTTTTAAGCTTGCTTTAGAGATTGTTTTATATCTTCCTGTGAAAAATCAGGTACACATGCCTTTGGATTATGTGACTTAATACTAAATTATGTACCATGGTTTAGTCTTTATACTATTTGTAAAACCCAGATATCATCAAGTTATTCTAATTTATGTTACAAAAATATCTGTGAACCCTGGGCTGGACAAGTAACATTATTCTTATTAAAAACTTCAAATGTATGTAAATTTATAGAATTAAGCATTTTTAATGCTTAGATTATGTGATTGTCTATAATTACATCAGGTCAAAACCTCTCCTTAAAATTTTGTTTCAACCTGGGTTATATCCAATCAGTTGAGACACTGTTATTTAATATTTGCTTTTACAGTTTTGTATAAAGTTTAAGAATCTACTTAATTTGATTTAATTTTCTAAAGCCTGAAGTGTTTTTGAATAAGTTTTGCCTTCAGTTCCTATTAGGATTCTTTCACTCTCAAAAAATTTAGTCTCATTTATATTGCAAGAACTACACGCAAATAAAATATTTCTCCTGCCTTATAATGATGTCTCAATTTGAACCTGTACCATTCATTAATTAAACCACCTAGTTAACAAAAAAAAATTGACTGAATAGCAAACATAATTCTAAAGTTTTAGATTTTAGGCCATTAGATCCTTTTAAATAACCACTGATCATTTGTCAGAGAGCTGAACTCAAAAGAATTTTCCCTGTTCTCCAGAGATGAAAAGTGAAGAAAGGGGAGTCTGAGAATAGAGACAAAAAATACTCAAAACACCATCTAACTTCTGTTTTCTGGGTCACTAGAGATATTCTGAATAACATGTCTCCAGACTGTTGGAGAATATATTGGAAATTTTCTCCTTTCTTCCCTGACCTTTCCCAAAGCAGGTATTTGATTAATCAATTTGAAAGTCTAAAATTCTCAGCTTTTCCTAAAACCAGATTTCTGAAAACCTAACTATATCAATAGTAGATTGCTATGAGAGGTACGTTTATTAAAATCCTCAGAAATGATGTTGTTTGAATATCATGTATATGATTTGACTCCATTCCAGGTTCACTGTTCCTCTGTGTGTGTGCATCTTAATCTCCGTCTTATTCTACTTTCTCATTTATACATGGAGAAAATAACTTTTCTGTAGCTGAGAGCTGAGGGAGCTGTTTTGAAGCAGGAATGAGTGCTGTTGTGTCACTCTGCCCTGGCATCCTGCTCCTTTGGGGCAAGTACCTCTGCAGTTTTGCTGGGGCAGCCAATCACACCTTTATAGTCTCAGTACCTGGTTACAGGGGTAGACAACCAGCCTAACTGGGCCAGCCATTGATGTTGCAGGGACCTGGCTAAGGAGGCTGCAAGGGGTCTAGACCAAGTTGGCCAGGGTCCTGTAGGATGTTCAAAACAGAAGTTGGGAGAGAAAAGCTATCTCTACTCTGTGTTCAGAAGCTGTGAAAATGTGGTCATGTCTCCTGCTGTGTGAAAAATCTGAGAGAAAAACAGCATCATGCAGTGATGAATATAATAGGGCAGACAAAGAAAGCAGGGATAGGGCTGACAATGTTCGAGTCCCTGGCCTGGTCCTGGCCCTGTTCCCAAGGGACCCATGTTCCTGCCATTCTCCCTTTGATTCTGGGGCATAATCCAGTATCTTCAAGAAATATTCTTTTCATGCAAACGTATTTGAGTTGTGTTTTCCTGATAATACAATTAGCTATCTAACTATTTATTCTTCCTCTGTTTATTTTAATGACAAAAGTAAGGAAAGAAAACTGCCAAAAGGAGGTACTTTTTTTTTTTTTTTAATTGGAGTATAGTTACTTTACAATGTTGTGCTAGTTTCTGCTGTACAGCAAAGTGAATCAGTTATATGTATACATATATCCCTTCCTTTTTGGATTTCCTTCCCATTTAGGTCACCACAGAGCACTGAGTAGAGTTCCCTGTGCTATACAGTAGGTTCTCATTAGTTATCTATTTTATACATTAGTATATGTATGTCAGTCCCAATACTCCAATTCACCCCACCTCCTCTTTCCGCCCTTGGTGTCCATATGTAAAGAAGCCACTTTTTAAGAGACAAGTAATGCATTTATATCTGACATGGATGGTGGTTGAACAGCAACATTGCTGGGAAGTTTCATCCTTGCTAGATTAATTTATGGAGGTGTCAGCAGACTTTCAAATCAGAGAAAATATCTTTCTATGGCCTCTCTTTAGGGTCTTCACCTCCCATGAGGGCCTCTTGGAAGTCAGGTCAGGTACTGAGGGATGAAGGGTCTGAGTAGCCTGCTGTCTCTTGGCTGCAGTACTTCTGGTCTAGACCACTGTCCTGAAGCTACCCAGGGGTGACTCATTACCCTCTTGAACAAATTAGAATTGTACCAAAATGTGCTTTCACAGAAATCCACAGCACTGATGTATTCCTCAAAGCTTTATTCTTTCTAGCACATTTATGAACAAAATTTTAAACAGAAAATTTGACAAGGTTTCTGAACAGAAATTTAAAGCAATTTCATAATAGTGGTGGTTCCTGTAGCCCCACCATATTTCAGTGAGGAGGCAGGTAATATCCTGTTTATTAGAGAGAGGGACAAAAAGGACAGAGGAATAGATATGTGCCCCTAGTCATTTGAGTGGTATAAATGTAAGAGCAAGAATGGTATATTGAGAAATTACATGGCATTGAGAGGCATAGCTTTTTCTTGAATTCACGTGAATGTTCTGAAGTTTTTTCTGTGATAAAAGTAAAATGCTTTAAGAAATTCTTCTGAAAGCTGTTACACCTCTGTAATAATAATCAACTTCTGGCAATGGGGCTGACATATTTCAGCTCAAAGTACACATACACACACACACACACACACACACGTTATTTTAAAGGCAACAGGGGCTGACATATTTCAGCTCAAAGTACACACACACACACACACACACACACACACACGTTATTTTAAAGGCAACAATCTAGCAGTTACCCATGATGTGATCCAACTTCTTGCGTCATGTTCCTGACTCTACCAGGTAGTAATGCTTGGAAGGAAATGTTTCATTTTATTTGATGGTATCAATATGAAGTTTCATACAATAAAAGTGAGGGCAAGGAACAAAGGCAGCACATCATTGTTTGACAACATTTATAGCAATGGCCAGGTGTGGAGATATTCTCTTGTACCTTTTAGGTGAAATCTGGCTCTGTGTTGTTTGTTTAGATTAGAGCTTAATTCAGTACTTGAACATTGCCTGAGTATTTTTGTTTTTAGTCATTATTGTAATAGGCCAGTGATTAATTGAATTTATATATAGTAGTATGTTTTCTTTTGTGGTGCTCAGTTCCATTTTCACAAGCTGTCTTCCATGTAATAACATATGCTTTTACCAGTGGAGCATAGTATTTTAATACAATATCAATACATTGTGTTTACTCATATATTTCATTGGAAACAATGGATAATATTTCTTACTTACAAGACAGAATGAGTTCCAACGATTGAACTAAAAGATTGAGTCAAATTTAAGGAGTGAAACAGTTATTCTTGATGAAGTGCAGGTAGTGATGTAATTTCCATGCACATTGATATAAACGTCATTACTGAATTATATTTTCATGTTTATATAATTTTGTGATTCATGTGCATGCCCTGTAAGCAACTTTCCTAAAAGAGTAGTTGTCTCAGACCCAGACCATGGGTGGATTAAATGTAAGTTTTTCATCATGGTATTGTGTAAACAAGTGCCATCGAAAGTGTGGTCTGTGGACGTGCATCCTCTTCATAACCTGGGAGCTTGTTAGAAATTCAGAACCTCACTAAACAAGAATCTCTCTGTTGGCAAGGAGCTCAGGAATCTATGCTTTAACAAGCTCTCTTGGTGATTCAGTGTACACTAAAGATGGAAAACCACCGATGTAGACATTATAGTATTTCAGTTCCTCAGGTATCAATGTTGATTTAGACTTTCTTTTCAAGAGCCATTATAAGAGCTGAGGTTTCCCCTTTCTACCATGGACACTTACCCAAATAAATAATCAGATTACTTTAGGGAACAAGTGACTCAATTACTATCTCTGTGTTCAGAGTACTTTCTCATGGGGACCTAGTCATTCCTTTAGTCGATGGGTCATGAGTCAAAGAACTGGCTAAATTCTAGAAACTGGCAAGGGTTTGTGACACTGCATTGGTGCAACTGACATCAGCTTAATTCTCATCCTTATTTGTTTGTTTGATTACTTATTTATTTTGGAAATTTATAAAGTTGTGTAACCATTACTATGATCCAGTTTTAGAACATTTCCATCACCCCTCAATATTCCTTTGAATCCATTTGAAGTCAGTCATTTAAGTCAATCCTCACTCCCACTTCTAGTCCCAGACAACCTCTGATCTGCTTTTTAGCTCTATAAATTTGTGTTTTTTGGATATTTTATGTAAGTGGAATCATACAATATGTATTCTTTTGTGCCTGTCTTCTTTCAGTTTGCATAATGTTTTTGAGGTTTGTCCAGCTTGTAGAATATATAAATATTTGTTCCTTTTTATTGCTGAGTAGTATCCCATTGTATGGATACCACATTTTGTTTATCCATCACCAAATGATGTATATTATGGATAATAGTACTATGAACGTTCATGAACAAATCTTTGTGTGGACATGTTTTCATTTCTTTTTTTTTTCAGGTTGATTAGTTTTTAGAATTTTTATTGCGGTATAGATGATGTACAATATTATATGTTTCACATGTATAACATAATGATTCACAATTTTTAACGATTATACTCCATTTATAGTTATTATAAAATATTGGCTATATTCCCTTTGCTGTACAATATAGCCATGTAGCTTATTTATTTTAGACATAGTAGTTTGTACTTCTTAATCTCCTGCCACTATCTTGCCCCTCCCCTCTTCCCTCTCCCCACTGGTAACCACTCGTTTGTTCTCTATATCTGTGAGTCTGTTTCTTTTTTTGTTTAGATTCCACATATAAGTGATATCATACAGTGTTTGTCTTTTTCTGTCTGACTTATTCACTTAGCATAATATCCTCCAAGTCCATTAATGTTGTTGCAAATGGAAAAATTTAATTATTTTCTATGACTGAGTAGTATTCCATTGTATATATATACCACATCTTCTTTACCCATTCATCTATTGTTGGAGGCATATTTTCATTTCTTGTGGGTATATACTTAGGACTGGAATTGCTTGTTCATATGATAAGATTATATTTAAATTTTTAAATATATAACCCAACTTATTTCCAAAGTGGCTGTACTATTTTACATTCCCACCAGCAGTGTATGAGGGTTTGAATTTTCCTACATCCTCACCTATACTTGGTATTGCCTGTATTTTTGATTATATCTCTTCTAGTGAATGTGTAGTGGTATCTTACTATGTTTTTAATTTGTACTTCACTAATAACTAAGGATCTTGATCATTTTTTATTTGATTATACCCATTTATATGGTTTCTTTGATGAAATGTCTCTTCAAGCCTATTTTTACATTTGGTTGTATATATTCTTCTTATTGAATTGTAAGAATTTTTAATATATTCTCGGTACAGTCCTTTATCAGTTATATTACTTGCAGATATTTTCTCTTGGTCTGTGGGACAACCCATTTTCTTAATGGTGTGTTTTAAGCACAAAAGGTTTTACTGAATATTTTTTTGCTGAATATCAATTCATCAGTTTTTTTTCAGTTGTAATTTGTGATTGTTGTAACATATTTAAGAACTTTTGCCTAATGTGTCACAGAAATATTTTTTTTCTAGGAGATTTATGGTTTTAGCTCCTTATGTCTGTGATCCATTATTGAGTTATTTATATGTGAGCTAGCTAATTGACTCAATGGTGTTAGTAAAAGGTTCATATTTGTAAATATATTCAATTGTCCCAGCACCATTTGTTGAAGAGAATATCTTTTTCCCATTGAATTGTCCTGGCACTTTGTCAAAAAAACGATTGAATATAAAAGTAAGGGTTCTTTTTGGATTCTCAGTTCTGTTGCATTTGTCTGTATGCCTCCACTTATGCTAATACCACACTGTCTTGATACTGTAACTTTATAATAAGTTTTGAAATTAGGTAGGTGTAAGACCTCCAATTTTGTTCTTTTTCAAAGTTATTTTAGCTATTCATGTTGCAGTAGAACTTCAAATCATTCTGGAAGAAAGGTTAAATCTGTGATACAACCATAATTATGACTGGTTATGCAATATTTTGTAGATATGTCAACTTGAATGAATATGTATGGGCTCCTGTCAGCAGCAGGGAATCTAACAAATGACATATGACAGTAATTTCTGATTTTTAACTTATGCTATATTTTTGCAGAGCCTGAGAAAATTTTGACAACTCAGAGGCCTGCGTATGATTGACAATTTTAATAAATACTTTTCTTAAATCTTTGTATGTATCTCTATTGACTAGGATTTCTCTGTGAATACAACTGTAAGTATATGTGCAATAGCTCAGCTGTATTAATCAAGTCTTCTTGTTGAACGAATTGTCTTTGACACCTGTGTTTAGTCCAGTATTGCTTATTGTCATTGTTATTGATTATCTGAATTCATCAATAAATATTAAATCACTTCTTCATTTGTACAATTTGACAGTGAAAAAGTTTTTCTAGACTACTTTTATTTGCATTTTTCCAGATTTAGTCAAAGATTTTCTGACTTTACATTGTTAGTGGATTCATCAGTCTGCAGAAAATTGTATTGACTTTGTCATTCCCTGAATAATAATTGCTGCTTCACTTTCTGTTCATAACTGTAATTCTAAAATGAACCCTGTTATTTGACAGAGGCACCTTATCAATCACTTTTCTTGTTTTGTCCCCAGTCATTGCTTTGACATTTTTGCCATGAGGATTCTGTGTGTTTCACCAGTTACCTCACAATACCATAAAGCTTTTGTACTCTTATCTTTATTATACAGCATATTAGTTTCTAGGGTGCTTGAATGTCCTTCTGTTTTGCTTCAGTAATTTTGGTAAGTTTCTCATAGTGTTCTTTGTATGTGTCAAAATGACACTAGTGTTTCCAAACACAACATGTAATAAAATAGGTTAGCTCTCAGCTGGCAATCAAATTCCAAATTTCAAACAGTATTTTTCATATTTGTGCAATATTTTGTTTTTTGTTGAAGCTGGTATGTCTTTAACACTAACGTGATTCTGTTGTTATTGTGACTTTATTGTTTTCACCATTAGTGTTCATATTTGTTATAAATTTCTTTTATTAGGCCTAAAAATCTCTTTAAACCTATGATAGTTTCAATTAAAACACGAAGAACTCAACCCAGATTATAATTCACAGTGGTATATACTCATACAGTAAACTATGATTGACTTCCTGAAGTGATAGATTGATACATTAGTAAGAAATACATGATGATGGGAATGGAAATTTGATATACAAGAATCTGTACCAGCTATCTGTTCATTCATACTACCCTTACATCCAAAGCAGAAGTTTTAATTATTGAAGGTTTCACCCATTCATGGATCTGCTTGAGTAAACAAACTCTATGCAAAGTAGACTACCTAGTTTGGCTTTGTTGTAAGTAATAACATCCATAAGAGTAAGAGTTTGTTCTGCTAGTTAATTTCTTTCCTGATAGATGTTAAAAATGTATAACTAGTAAAATGTTCAAATGTTAACAATATTATCTTGTGGGTCAGTGGTGGTATATGTGGCATGCTTTGGGAAACATTGCCTTATCCTGTAACATCAGGATCTTGAGTCATGTAAACAAACACTAACTTTAAGTCATCTGACCATCCACACTGCCATTCAAAGATAAGAAACTAAATTACATTGTTTGTAAAAATTCTTTGAGCTGTCTCTCTATCAAGAGTTAACAAGACTTTCTTTGAAAATTCCAAAGGCACCAACAAATCTAAGAAGTAAGACAAATAATGGAAAAATTAAAAATTTCTAAAATATAGTACAGCCTAATAATGTACTCTAAATGTTAAATGTTTTGGGCTTTCAGATGAAAGGCACTGCAGAAATAAGGTATCATTACTGTGAATATTACTATGCCGTGCCAAACAAAGTTTTTAAAATTATAGAATCAAGACATGTAGCTTAGCCTTCCTATCACATTATCCCTAAGAATATGTACAAAAATCTCTAAATGTATCAGTAAACTTGAATCACACTCTACAAAATTATGATCCCAGTTATGAAAATACAGTAGTGTATTCCCTAATTGGTGAACCTAGAATTAAATAATTTTAAGAGGAAATGATGAAAGTTGTTTGGACAGATTAATATTTAAACAAAAGACAACATAGAATGCACAAAGCTAAAATGATATTTCATTTAAAATATTGTTATTCTTGTTATTTTTGTCTCTAAGAAAAAAAGAGTCAGAATTTATTTGTGCTAGGAATTCAAGAATGATTTCTATAGCATATGGTTTTGTTTGGTGATTTTTGTTTTTCCTGAGAGACAAGCTACCTGGAACCGTGAGTGATTTTTCTAAATCCATTCCCCCTTGACCTGCTTATGTGCTTTTTCACTCATTACAAATATTATAGGATAAGCCCAGAGCAAAGGATTTTGACCTTAAAATGTTAGGAATATAAGAAGCCAATGCAAAAGCTTAACACCATTTAAAGACCATTGTTTCCTATAGGTATTAATGAATAGTAGTAATACAAAAGAATGTCGTCCAAAAAGAAATAATAAAAGAATGTGGTCACTCTTCTGGAACAGTTAGTGAGCCAAATGAACTTGTATTTGATTGCTTAAACTGTAGTCTCCAAGGACTGAGAGGGAAGTTGAAATTTGGACCTAGTTGAGCAGAAAGCTCAGAGGAGTCTGATTAAAGTTAGGTCAAGAAGAGAGTCTTTGTCACGGGGAAGGAGACAGACTATATTATTAATAATTAAGTAAACATGGATGTCAGTTTGTGATAAGTTCTATGGTAAAAAATAAAATAGGTCTTCCCTGGTGGTGCAGTGGTTAAGAATCTGCCTGCCAATGCAGGGGACACAGGTTTGAGCCCTGGTCTGGGAAGATCCCACATGCTGCTGAGCAACTAAGCTCACGTGCCACAACTACTCAGCCTGTGCTCTAGAGCCTGCGAGCCACAACTACTGAGCCTATGTGCCACAACTACTGAAGCCTGTCTGCCTAGAGCCCATGTTCCTCAATAAGAGAAGCCATCTCAATGAGAAGGCCACTCACTATAACGAAGAGTAGCCCCCGCTCGCTGCAACTAGAGAAAGCCCACATGCAGCAATGAAGACCCAATGCAGCCAAAAATAAAAATTAATTAATTAATAAAAAAATAAAGTAAAACAGGATAACAACCTAAGTGTCCATTGGTGGATGAATGGATAAAGATGTGATATAGGACTTCCCTGGTGGCACAGTGGTTGAGAGTCCGCCTGATGATGCAGGGGACGTGGGTTCGTGCCCTGGTCCGGGAAGATCCCACATGCCGTGGAGCGGCTAGGCCCGTGAGCCATGGCCGCTGAGCCTGCGCGTCCTGAGCCTGTGCTCTGCAACGGGAGAGGCCACAACAGTGAGAGGCCCGCATACCGCAAAAAAAAAAAAAAAGATGTGATATATATATATATATATATATATATATATATACATATATATATAAATATACAGATATATAAATATATATTATACGGTATATATAATAGTAGTATTCTATTTTATATATATACATACACACACAGACACACACTACTCAGCTATAAAAAAAAGGAAATCTTGACATTTGCAACAACATGGATGGACCTTGAGGGTATTATGCGAAATGAAATGTCAGAGAAAGAAAAATACTATATGATCTCACTTATATGTAGAACCTAAAAAACAAAACAAATGAAGCCTTAACACCCAATGTGATAGTATTTGAAGTATAGTATTTTGGGAGGTAATTTGATTTAGATGAGGAAGTGAGGGTGGGGCCCTCATGATGGGATTAGTGCCCTTATAAGAAGATGCACCAGAGAACTTCTTCTCTAACTCTCTCCACCAAGTGAGGACACAGGGAGAAGGTGGCCATCTGCAAGCCATGAAGAGAGCCCTCATCAGAACCTGACCATGCTGTCACCCTGATCTTGGATTTCCCAGCCTCCAGAACTGTGAAAAATAAGTTTCTGTTGTTTAAACAACCCAGTCTATGGTATTTGTTATGTCACTCCAAGAAGACTAAGACAGAGGTGAATGTATGAAATAGTTGCATAGGAGAGGGCAAAAGGAATGGATTAGAGAAATTAGAATTGCTAGTTAGCACTAAGGGCCCACTTGAGATTGGAATTGATACATTTCAGTGAGATCTGCCATCCTGAGTGTTTTTCACCACTTACTTTCTCTGTGCAGCTGCAGAGTCACAGATAATTATCTTTTATTGTTCACATAGTAAGGGTTGATGAGAGTAAGACAACTAAGCAGCCCTTACATGTCCAGGCACAGTTTATCTACCTCTATGTTTCCACTTACTTTTCCACAATAAGTGGAAACATAGAGGTAGATAAACATAAGAAGCAGCAAACCATAACCCCAAACTCAGTAGCAGAGAAGTGTCTGTGGTAGATTGAAAACCACAAACAGACTAGATCAGCTGACTTTAAGCCAAGGAGTTTCAATGTGGGGATGTCCTGAATCCAGAAGTGCATGGATAATGGATTGCTTGCTCATTTTCTGTCTCCTGTTTGGCATAGTTAGACTTAATCAGAAATATGTCTAGGATGGAGTCATTGTCAGGTACTGGGACTTTCTAACCATTAACATTAATCCAAGAGTGAATCTTCATATGTATAGTCAATCCTCATTATTCACAGATTTCGTATTTGTGAATTTACCTGCTCACTAGAATTTGTGACCCCAAAATTAATAGTTGTGGTGTTTTCACAATCATTTGTATACATGCACAGAATGGTAAAAAATTTGAGTCCTCTGACGTGCATTCCCAGCTGAGGTCAAACAAAGTGATACACTGCCTTCTTTTTTCAACTCTCATACTGTAAATTAATTAAATAGAACTTTTGTTGGTCTGTTTAGTGCCATGTTTTTTGCATATTTGTGCTTTTTGTTGGTGATTTCACTATTTAATATGGCCCATAAGTATGGTAGTGTTCCTAAGTACAGAAGGCTGGTATGTGCCTTATAGGGAAAATACGTCTGTTGCATAAACTTTGTTTAGGTGTGAGTTATAAGACTGTTGGCCAAGAATTCAGTGCTAATGAATCAGTAATGTTAAATAAGTTGGCTTTAAACAGAAACACACATAAAACAACGTTAAGTATTGATCAGTTGGTGAAAATGTTATGACCAGAGTCTTACAGGAACTTAACACTGTATTTCTCCTGGGAGCAATAGTTCAATATTTGCTAATGCAGTGTTCTTTTATGATTTTATAACACATAACTACCAAGAACAATGAGAATGAGTTGTATCTGCTAGGTCATTCAGTTAATCATATTAAAATTTTCAGAAATACTGCGCTCTTGGTCTATCTCATTTTCCCCATGGGACTCACTCTATCACCTTCTCCCTGTCCTTTATCCTTGTAGATTTCCTATGTGCCCAGTCCTATAGGTACCTTCCTACATCAGTAGGTTTCTTCCTTCTCCCATAAACATTGAATATTTGCACTGCCATCTAGTACTGGAGTCCACATAGGGTTTTTTTGTTTTGTTTTGTTTTGTTTTTGTAGTACGCGGGCCTCTCCTGTTGTGGAGCACAGGCTCGGGACACGCAAGCTCAGCGGCCATGGCTCACGGGCCCAGCTGCTCCGCGGCATGTGGGATCCTCCCGGAGCGGGGCACGAACCCGTATCCTACCCTGCACCGGCAGGTGGACTCTCAACCACTGTGCCACCAGGGAAGCCCCCCATAGGGGTTTTATGACTGTACTCTCTTCTTAATTACCTTTTTAAAAGAAGCCATGAGTGTTTTGTCTCTTCTGCGTTCTTGCCCTTGGGCTTGTCTTGGCTGTCCCTTCCCCTATCCCTGCCCTGTGACTTGTAGAATCCGCTTGCCTCCCTTAGTGGCTTTGGCATGTGTCAGCTTGTCTAGGATGAACAATAGTCTCCAGAATTCCCTTTCTAGTATGTTTCTGGTTAGCATGGGCTACAAGAAGTATTCTGATAGGAGAGTTGAAGGAGTACAACTTTGTAGCTTACACACATTGTCCCAGTTATTCATTCAAACGGTAATCTAGGTTCTGCTGTGAAGGGATTGTGCAGATGTGATTAAAGTCTTTAATTAGTTGACTTTCAGTTAATCAAAATGAAGATTATCCTAGGTATACCTGACTTAATCAGTTGGAAGGCTTCAAAAGAGGGCCTAGGTCTTCCCTGAGAGAGAAATCTGGAACAGCTGCTAAGTCTGTAATTGTCCTCCCTTTCTCCTGGATCTTCCTTTCTGGTTTCTGCCTATAGACAACAAGCTTCACACTGTGCCCATGAGCTCTAACTGCTTGGGATCTTCCTTTTCTGCCTGTCTGTTCTACTGACTTCAGACTTGCTTAGCCAGCCTCCATAATTGCATGAGTCAACTTCTTGTTTAAAAAAAAAAACAAAACTCTTAATATATATGTATATATCTGCTACTGGTTTTACTTCTCTGGTTGGACCCTGATTGATATACTTCCCATGTTGCAGGTTTCCCCTCCTTGTCATCTTCTCTTCCTCTGTAAATATTTCACCTTATTCCTACAGTATAGGATAAATATTCAAACCCTGACTCTTTCACTTTCTAGATGTACAAGTTTAGGGAAGTTACTTGAACTTCCTGAGTCTTAATTCCTTCATCTATAAAATGAGAATGTTACTAGTACATACCTTATAGAATTGTTGTGAGGATTAAATTGGTTAATGTGTGTAAAGCACTTAAAATAGCTAGCATATTGAAACCATCAATAAATATAATTGCTAAAATTATTATTATCTAAAGAATTTTATTTATTCCTCTCACATCCCCAGTACTGTGGAGAACATAAAGGAAGCTGAAGATAGTTCTTTCCATAGGTTATTACAAGATATTGAACATAGTTTCCTGTGCTACATAGTAAATCCTTGTTGTTTATCTATTTTATATATAGTAGTGTGTATCTGTTAATCCCATACTCCTAATTTATTCCTCAGCCTTTCCTTTATGGTAAGCATATGTTTGTTTTTATGTCTGTGAGTCTATTTCTGTTTTGTAAATAAACTAATTTGTATTACTTTTTTAGATTCCACATGTAAGTGATATATAATATTTATCTTTCTCTGTATGACTTACTTAGTATGATAATTTCTAGGTCCATCCATGTTGCTGCAAATGTCAATATCTCATTGTTTTTTTATGGCTGAGTAATCCATTCTTTATCCATTCATCTGTTGATGGACACTTAGGTTGCTTTCATGTCTTGACTGTTGTAAATAGTGCTGCTGTGAACACTGGGGGACATGTATCTTTTCAAATTCGAGTTTTCATTTTTTCTGGATATATGTTCAGGAGTGGGATTGCTGGATCATATGGTAACTCTATTTTTAGGTTTTTAAGGAACTTCCATACTGTTTTTCACAGCAGCTACACTAGTTTACATTCCCACCAACAGTGTAGGAGAGTTCTCTTTCTCCACCCTTCTCCAGCATTTATTATTTGTAGACGTTTTGATGATGGCTATTCTAACCAGTGTGAAGAGATATACCTCATTGTAGTTTTGATTTGCATTGACAGTTCTTTCTCTTTAGACTTTTGTAATGTGCTTGGGAAGAGAAGACAAATGTATGGAGATTTATTTCCTGAACCAAAAATAAAAGAAAAAGATGTAATAGATTGGAGTACATTTATAGGGACCGTGGATATAAGGTGAGATGTGTAGTCCTCTGGGAAAGGGAAGATACTCAATTTCTCTGGTCTTTTTCACCTCTCTTACTTAATTTCTCCCAAGTGGAGAAGTTATTAATCTGGATAGATAGATTTGAGGACTCTGATTGGGTCATGTTTATTGGTAACCTGTCATCAGTGTGCATTACAAGGTCCCATGCATGTGTCCCACGCATGTACTCTCCCTATTCTGCCCCTGCTTCAGAAGTAGTAAGTGGATTATTGGGATGAGCCCTGCTCGCACACTGGCATCAACTTCCTTTTTCCACAGGGTGACTCGTACACGACAAGATCTGTTCACCTGAGCTCTCTTTCTTTTTCTTTTGTATATACTTTATAGATTTCACTTTTTCATTCAGTCTCTGTTCCATGTGGCTTGTAAGACAGTGGTTATATCATGAAATTTGGGTTTGGAGGTTAAGGCGACAGGGAGGCAAACCCAGAACTCTCTACACTGGGATTTTAGGAATAGGTCCATGTAACGAGAAATGGGTGCTTTTTTTGTTTGTCTCTGTCTCTTGCTGTATACGTCCCTTAAGGCTTCACAGGGAGAAGAGGAATATTAACCAAATCTTTCTACCCTCAAAGCCCTGAAGATATATACATAGGATAAAAGCCCCCATGTAGTATGTCATCATCATTTGTAGTTTTTGGCTCCTTTTGGAAAAGTTCAAGTATGCTGAGCTATGTAGCTTTTTTGTAGAAATTATAGGCCTAAATGGCCTCCTTCCCCACATTCAAACCCAAATCTTCAGATTCATTACTCCAAAGAAATAAAAAGCCACACATGCCAGTCCTAAGGGAAATAAATCCAGAGAGAGAAAGAGAAAGAATGTGTTTTGAGGCCTAGGGGTGCAAAATTCAAGACTTCTGGGGACAGGATAAGAGTCCTGAGCCCATGATGACATAAGAATGTGGGAAATTAACTCCAAATTGCTCAACAAATAACATTTCTAGAGGAAAATAGCAGAGAAGGGATGATCCCTTTGGGTGATGTGATCAGAGAAAGTTTTTTGATGGAGATGAAATTTGAACTGGTTTTTTGTTGTTGTTGTTGTTGTTGTTGTTTTCCGGTACACGGGCCTCTCACCGTTGTGGCCTCTCCCATTGTGGAGCACAGGCCGCGGACGCGCAGGCTCAGCAGCCATGGCTCACGGGCCCAGCCACTCCGCGGCATGTGGGATCTTCCCGGACCGGGGCACGAACCCGTGTCCCCTGCATCGGCAGGCGGACTCTCAACCACTGCGCCACCAGGGAAGCCCTGAACTGGGTTTTAAAGAATGAAGAACTTTGATTGATGGAGAGAAGATAGAGAGAATTTTAGGCAAAGGTGATCTATAAATTTAAATTCTACTACCATCATTATTATTTGTCTTAGTTTGTGTATCCTCTAAAACCAAAGCCTAAGGCAACCACTTATTTGGAAGTTGATTCCAAGAAGCACAGTGAGGAAGTGGGCGAAAGTGAGATAGGGTAATGAGGAGAGCCAGTAAGGA
Source organism: Kogia breviceps (assembly GCF_026419965.1). Lineage (NCBI taxonomy): Eukaryota > Metazoa > Chordata > Mammalia > Artiodactyla > Physeteridae > Kogia > Kogia breviceps. The sequence continues at coordinate 96,360,473 of NC_081314.1, forward strand.
GTATGTTAATGAGCCTGTTACCACTGTAGTCAAATGGAGCTCAGTCCATTGGGGATTCTCTGAGAAAATGTATGGAATGTCCTTCAGAACTGTTCCACCAGGGGCCAGGGAAACGAAGGCATTTATCCACTGGTCTCACACTCCCCACTGATTGAGGGTTGTATGTTTAATATTTTAGTTTGTACCTGCTTATAGTTCAGATAGCTCTTGAGGTACCAGAGAAAACCCTCAGAAAGAGGGCTTCAGAATGCAGAAAACCGTCCTAATTCCTTTTTCACCTCACTAAAGTTCCTTAGTTCAATTGGAAGAGCCAGAACTTAGAGTCATTTACTCAACTATAACATATATCAAGCACTTACCCTGTGCCTGGTACTCATCCAGGTGCTGAGTGCTAGCACATCCTACATGCTCTACTCCAGAAACATCCCAAAGCAGTCCTGTTCTCTCCAAATCCATTTCTCTATCAGTAATTTTGGAGCATGGTGGCCATTTAAAATCGTTGCCAAATTGAGACAAAGTGCTGAATCTTTGTAGCCCTTCATTGTGCCACTACCACAGTCCATTTCCATGTCTTTCCCCCCATCACATTTTTGTTCCTGATTTTCCAATTTTGCTTTTTCCATATACCTGTCCAACCAGCCAGATAATTCACTGCTGCGCATGAGCCTACGTATATTTCTAGTTTCGGCCACTTCTCTCTCTGCACCCTAAGTAGATGATTGCCATGGTTAATTTTATGTGTCAGCTTGACTGGGCTAAGGGGTGCCCAGATATCTGGTAAAACTCAGTTTCTGAGTTTGTCTGTGAGGGTGTTTCTGGAAGAGATTAGCATTTGAATCTGTATACTGAGTAAAGAAGGTCACCCTCCCCAGTGTGGGAAGGCATCATCCAATCCACTGAGGGCCTGAATAAAACAAAGAGGTAGAGGAAGTGCCAATTTTCTCTCTCCATTTTAGCTAAGACATTCATCTCCACTGACCCTTGGACGTTTGGTACTCCTAATTCATGGACTTTTGGACTTAGCCTGGGACTTTCACTATCACACCACCTGCCCCCCACCTCCACCTTGCAAATTCTCAGGCCTTAGGACTTGGACTGAATTATGCCACCAGTTTTTCTGGTTCTTCAGCTTGTAAATGGCAGATTGTGGGACTTCTCAGCTCCATAACCATGTGAGCCAATTCCTATAATAATAAATCTCGTCTTATATGTATATCTTATTGGTTCTGTTTTTCTGGAGAACCCTGAGTAATAAAATGATGAAGTGTACAGTCTGAAGCTATGCCCAATGGGAAGATTTATTCTTGTTTCTATCTTTCAGGGTTCTGTGAGTGGAATTGAGTTGTGTCTACCAAATGGTATATTGAAGTCCTGACCCCTGGTGTCTGTGAATGTGACCTTATGTTGAAATAGGGTCTTTGCAGATATAATCATTCAGATGAGCTCATACTGGACTAGGGTGAACCCCAATTCCAGTGACAAGTGTTCTTTCAAGGAGAGGGAGATTTGGAGCCAGACACACAGGGAGGAGAGCCATGTGAAGACACAGAAAGAGACTGGAGTTATGATGCCACAAGTTAAAGAATGCCTGGAATTGCCAGCAACCACCAGAAGCTAGAGGAGGCAAGGAAGGATTCTTTCCTAGATCCTTAGGAGTGTGGATGGCCCTGAGCACACCTTGATTTTGGACTTCTAGCCTCTAGAACTGTGAGAGAATATATTTCTGTTGTTTTAAGCTACCCTGTTTGTGGTACTTTGTTATGGCAGCCCTAGCAAACTAATACACAGATCACTCCTGAGTGGCACTGTGGTGCACTTACAGTCCATTTTCAGCTTGCATCCATCCATCAACCAAACTCAGCTATTTTTCCTCCTGTAGTGTTGATCATTGAAGACCCCCACTACCTACAATGTGACGTAGGTATGAGCTGAGAAAGAGTTGCCGTTACAATAGTGGTAAATTGTGTCGTTCCGGGCCACCTGTTGGTATATTTTTAGTGCCCTCTGGCCCTCCTTGTAACTGATCATAACCGATTCCACTTTCATCTTACAAGTGATTGTAGCTGGGCTGCCTGACCATATGACTTGATGGATCTGACAGAATTCAGCTTAGGATGGGCAGCTCTTACCACATGTTCACTTGATTTCATATAGTCAGATGTCTTTTCACTACCAGGGCCCAGTAGTCTACCAGAAGCTATTTATCACAAATATGTGTATACATATTGGCTGCAGATGGCATGGCCTTGCTCCAGACCTTAGAGTGTCTATGTTGTGATTCTCTATTGTGGCTTCCCTAAACTCCTCCTGTTGTCTTCTCTCATCAGATACATTTAGCAACCTAGGGTCTGCTGGATGATATGGCCCAAGCAGCAGGTCCTACTGCAGGTCCCACTGAAAGCTGGAAGCTTTCCTTGTAGCCCAGTAAATAGGTTGGAGCATCACTCCCAGGTATGGAATATGCTGTCTCCATAACTCAGAGGCCTAGCAAGTTTTATGCTTCCTTTTTATTGCTGGGAGAATCAAGAGGCAGTCATCTGTCCTTTACTTTCAAATGGATGTTCGTTTAGGTCTCAGACCACTTGCCCCTTAAAATCTTCACTGATGTGGAAAGATCACTGTCATAAACGTTTGTGGTGCTGTTGCAGGATTCTTCTTCATAGGGATCCAGCTCATCTTTCAATCAATGGTTTTTAGGCCTGAGAATTGGCTCAGGTTTAGAAACTAGGTAAAGGGTTATGAATTTTCAGGATGGAGTCAATCACCACAATTTTCAATGTTTGATTATATATATTTAGCAAAGTTTTTATTGGTTTCCCACTTCTACCTGTGAATAAAATATTTTATAAGCCAATTTTCATAGAACCCTACACGTCTGGTCCTCCTGACTGCCCTTCCAACATTGCTGATCATTATGGCAATTTCCCACCTTGCTTTTGTCAGTAAGGTGCTACCATCTGGCCCCTGCTATTTCATGATCCTATCATCTTCATTGGCACTAAGGGCTTGGTTCTGTAATAACATCTCCTGGTGTTAGTCACAGCCCAAAGAGAGCAGCCACAACTGAGCTTTTCAGTGATGCTGGTGCCCTTCTCACCAGCACATTTCTTGTTCTTTGGTAAATGGAATGCTCTTTAGGTCCTCCTATAGGACACAGTTGGCTCATGGATTGTTAGGCCTTGAAAAGTACAGTATATTCACTTTTGCATGCTTTGTTTTCTGAGCTTTTTGTCTTCCTCCACTGTCTGCTCCAGCAGATCTAGTATGTATACTTTACGTAGTGTGTGCCGTAAGTTCCTTACAGTTGCCAAGAGCCATCTTAGCAGATATTAGTAACACTTGCTATGGTCTTTGCTAAGGTGTTAAATTCAGTATTATAAGAGAGTACTCTCCTGTCGATAAACTTGCTCTTATCCATCTTTATATTTTATGTCCCTTAATCCAGCAACCAAATTTTTCTGTCCCATGTGTGCTCTCCTGGATCCTACCAGCTCATGTTGTGTTGCCCTGTACTCTTTCAATGTGTATAGTCCCTTTCCCTCTCTTAGCAGGCCCAACAGTTTCTCAGGTGGGAGTTATGCTGACATTGACCCCTAACTAGGGTTTTGTGGCTAAGAGGTAGGTAGGGATAGATCCTGAGAGATAATGTGCTGTCTTTTGAAAATAGATCTCATCTGCAAACAAGGGGGCAGGTTAGCCTTTAACATGAAGAGGTAAAAACATTTACTGGCTCATAGGTTTCATCTAGATTTTGGTGTCCAGGTTCTAAATTGTATTGACCCAGATGTCCCTATCACTAGTCCTAGGGTCCTACTTCTTTTTAATTAAAGCCTTCTATTTGGTGTAGCAGAGCTGCTGGGGTTGGAGTTCAACCATCTATGAAGCTTCATTACCCTTACAACGTTATTAGACTGACCTTAGCTTTTTTCCACCTTTTATCAGGTAATTCAGATCAAATAGTCTACTTCCTTAGGACCATTTCTGGTACCCACCATCTTAGAGTCAGTTTCCTGGAAGCATATCTGAGATGAAGATTTGTGTGGGGCGTTCCCTCAGGAACGAACAACACCTTTAAGGAAGTACAGGAAGCAGAACTCGATAGAGGTAGAAATTCCATTGTGATGAAATTATAACAGAAGTTTCAGATGATCCTTCGGGGAATCTCTGGAGCTGAGACACATCTTTAAAGTTATACACACATTGATGCAGGGGGAACAGGTTTTTATACTTTGCATTAACCAGCCCTAGCAAACTAATACACAGATCACTCCTGAGTGTCATTGTGGTGCACTTACAGTCCATTTTCAGCTTGCATCCATCCATCAACCAAGCTCAGCTGTTTTTCTCCTGTAGTGTTGATCATTGAAGACCCCCACTACCTACAATGTGACGTAGGTATGAGCTGAGAAAGAGTTGCCGTTACAATAGTGGTAAATTGTGTCTTCTGGGCCACCTGTTGGTATATTTTTAGTGCCCTCCGGCCCTCCTTGTAACTGATCATAACCGATTCCACTTTCATCTTACAAGTGATTGTAGCTGGGCTGCCTGACCATATGACTTGATGGATCTGACAGAATTCAGCTTAGGATGTGCTCAAAAACAATGGAGGTTTTGGTGATAAGCAATTAAAAGGACGTTGGCACATCTGTAAGAGACCTAAACCAGAAGCCATCTGGTTCAGCAGAGAGAACCAGCAAAAGAGACATTTAAGAAGAGCCCTCCTGGGGCCAGAACAAACGTCAAAAACTGTCCTCCAAAAATATTCCTGAAAAGGGGCTCCAATTCAATTAGATCAGACTATGGAACAATTTATGCCCCAGAAGATGGTCAAAAATAGAACCATCAGTCAGCAATTAATGGAGTCTAAGAGCTTGGTGTGATGCCAAAGGGGGAATACAGCTAAACAGGAAGATCAGAGAAAGAGAAGAGCTCTGCTGAAACCACTGTCATCCCAGGGTAACTCTGTGCATACCCAAAGCTGTTCCTTCTGAGAAGAAACATCAGAGGTTTGTTACAGGATAGTAGACTTTACTAAAACCGTCTATCCAAGTCATTAAACAAATAAACAATCAAACAACAATAACAAAAACACAAGCTCCAGAGATGGGAGGGGATCCATATCCAGTGTTGCTATAATATATTACTTAAAATGTCCAGTTTCAAGACAAAATTAGGTGACATGCAAAGAAACAGGAAAGTGTGACCCACACAAAGGAAGAAAAAGCAGTCAACAGAAACTGCCTGTGGCCCAAGACAGTAATTTGAATCCACGTGAAAAAGCAGAGGGCTGGTAAAGGTAATCATGTAAATTAAAAAGACAAAATGCATAGTTCTTTTCCTATCTTAACTGATCCAAAAGCAATTATAAAATAAAATATGTACATAATTATACTGTTGGACCTGTAACACATAGAAATGCCATATATTTGCCAGTAACAGCACAGAGAAGGTGCGTGGGAGCAAAGCTGTATTGGAGTAAAGAAGAGACAACAGATGGTAACTTAGATCCACAGGAACAAGTGAAAAGAACCAGAAATGGTAAATAAGAAGGTTAATATAGCAAATTCTATAAATATGTACTTGCTTTTTTCTTTTCTCAGCTCCTTTAATAGACATAAAATGAGTAATTAAACATTAATTAATGTAATGTAATAATTATAACAATGTATATTGTTGGATTCAAAACACATATATGTACTATTTATAATAATAACACCAAAATTGGGGAAGAGAGAATAAATGTGTATAAGAATAACATTTCTATATCACACTGCAATTAAATTAGTATAAATCTGAAGTCGATTCTGATTATGATATATATGATAAGCCCTAGAGCAACCACTAAGAAATAAATTTTTTAAAAAGTGAAAAAGATAATTAAAGACAGCCATGTGAAGATGGTTGCAGAGACTGGAGTGGTAAAGCTACATACCACGGAATGCCAAGGATTGCCAGCAACCAGGGAAGCTAGGAAGAGGCAAGAAAAGGCTTCCTCAGACTTCAGAGGGACTGTGGGCCTGCCAGCACCCTGATTTTGGACTTCCAGCCTCCCAAACTGTAAGAGAATAAATTTCTGTTGTTTTAAGCCACCGAATTTGTGGTAATTTGTGATAGCAGCCCTAGGAAGCTACTATAGACATCTAGAACTGTTGTTGAATGTTTTTGGAAATGGATGTTGGCATATGAGTTTTCCTAAAAATTTAGAAAGTAATGTCTAGGAAAAAAAATGCATTGTTATGGATTGAATTGTGCCCCCCATGTGTTTGAATTCTAACCCCCAGGACCTCAGAATGTTACCTTACTTGGAAATAGGGTCATTGCAGATGTAATCAGTTACATAAAAAGAGGTTATGTGGAAGTAGGTGGACCTAGTCTAATCCAATATGACTGGTATCCTTAAAAAAGGGAAAACGTGGACACAAACTTGAATATGGAGAGAACACCATTTGAAAACTGGAGTTATACTGCCACAAGCAAGCAGAAGCTAGAGAAGAGACCTGGAACTGACCCTTCCCCAGTGCCTTTAGAGGGAACATAACACCCTGATTACGGCCTCCTAAACTCCAGAACTGTGAGATAATATGTTTCTGTTGTTTAAGCCACTCAGTTTATGAGTACTTTGTTATGGAAGCCCTCACAAACCAATACACCCACAATGCTATTTCTGAGCCATAACAACTGTTAATTTTTTGGTTTATCTCCTTTCAGTTTCATCTCTATAAAACTGTAGATCCACATTTACTTATATATAGATATGTACATGTAACCTCCATCCAAATTATCAGAGGCAGGTTCCTCTTAATAAAATTATCCAAAACTTGGAAATCAAGGCAGAAAGATTATTGGGTGGCCTTCCAAACTCCAGCTGGAGACTGTCTAACAAGCTGGTCTGAGCCACTCTAAAGGGAGGTAATTTGGACTTACTATTTCCCATTGATTAAGGCCCAGTCTCTATTAAGTTACATATTAACTGGAGAAGATCAGTAAGGCACATACATTACTTTTTTTCTGGTAGAGACTCAAATGATTGCTGTCCTATAGAAAAGATAACCCCCAAAGATTACCATTTCATTGCTCTGTATCTAAATTAGCAATCTTATTTCAGCTTTCTTTCTTTTGGTAACTCTCTTTCAAACTCTCATATCCTCCTTTGAAACAGGTTTGCCATCTTGCTAGTTCTCTCATAATGAGTTCAAAAAAATCTTTGACATCTGTACACTATATATTTGTATGAGTCATGATTTTAATTTTTTGAAAATTATACTTGACATGCCTTAGAAGAGTAGTTCCCAAACTTTCAGAGTTCATGAAGAAGAAAAATTATTAAAATAAAATGAAGTTGGCTGACTGAGATAGGGTTGCCAATTTTAATTTTCCAAGTAATGTCAATTTTAAAATTACAGACACAGAAATAATCTATTAATACCACCATTTCATAAAAGGCAGTGCATGGCTTTTTAACACCAAGAGAATAGAATAAAATGTAGTATAAACTATGTAACATTATGAAAATTTGCCCCATTCTATTTATTTTTCTCACTGTACAGTATATTGGTGAAAACAAGCATAATTTAGGAGGCAATGCCTACAGATGACTGGTTTCCTTCCTACTTGTGCAATCTCTTTTATTCACTCATTTAAAGTCTTTACTAAGGGCTTTCTGTGTCCTAACAAGAGCCTGCTATGTAGCAAAAGAGCATCAATTACATGTCAGGGAGGCATCTTCTATATACAAACAAAGTTTCTGACATTGGGGGAGATATATTCTAGTGGAGAAAAATGCATTAAATAATCCCTCCGATATAATTAAAATTGCACTAAATATTATAAGGAGAAAGCATACATTTAATAGTGTGCCCTGAGCTGCTTCTCAGTAACTTTTCAGTGAAAACTGCTACCTTGATAGAAAGGCTCAGAAAATTATTCTGAGTTGATTCTCTCAATAAAAGGAAGCCACTTTCCTCTTCTTAAAAGTTAAGTATGTGACTGTGCTTGGTGGTACCAGATCACCAATAATAATAAACCTTGACTTGCATAGCCACCTGGGCTTAACAGGAACCCTCAGAAAGAGCAGAGACCTCCCACCTCTGCTTTCCCATTTTCATCCCTAGAAGAAAGGAGCTGGGCATTGAACGGTCCCCTCTAGATGAAATAAATGAAATAAATGAAATAAATAAATTAAAATGAGGTCAGTTCATAGACTTTTTAAGAGCACAGAAGTGCTCTGTTGCAGTTGATTATAAAGTTATATTGTTAATTAGCTCAGCAGCTCCACAGACTTGGGCCCTAAGGCTGTAAAGCAGTCCTACAAGGAGGGAAGAAGGGCATTATCATACGCAATTCTCCCTTATTATAAACTTTCTGGAGATAAATTTTGACTCGATTGAAAAAGCGTGGGAAATTTGAGCTTCAGGAAAGTTTGTAAATACATGAGTCAGGAGGCCAAACACTTCATGCTCTCCCATACAATGTCATGGAGAGTTAATGGAAAGACAAGAAGCCAAAACTTAAAAATTTAGGACCAAAGACACTTGCTTTAATAAGGGTGGCGATGAATCCTAGAAGAGAAAGACATCATCAGGTGTTTGGACTGGAATTCTGAGACTATGAAGTTGGTTGAGGAGCACAGAGTATCTGACTCCTAGAGAGCACAGTTTGCTGCATATTGCAAGCACGAAAGTGGTTGGAGGATTTCTCTTTGTTGTATAGTCAGGGAATACTCCCTATATGTTTGTGTATGAATGTAATTCAACAAAGTAGCACTTTGTAGGTTTGGCAGAGGACTAAGACAGTGAATAATCTTCTAATTCTTCTGCCATCCCCAAGATTTATCTGCATTCCACTGTTGTATTCATAGCTAGGGGATGAGCCATATGGGTGAGGATCACCCAAGGTTGGGATGAAAGTCTGCTGTAAACTTCTGAGGAAGCTCGAGGGATAATTATTTAATTTATAGAAAACCAGTCAGATAAGATATTCTGAGGACTAAAGGCCCATTTTGCCACTCAGGATAAGAAAAAAGAAATTTGATGAAAAGTTTAGTCGTGTCCACTCTCTGCTCCTCAGTAGAGAACCAGAGAAGCCCATTGATCAACCAAGACTAAGTTTATTTGACTTACAGCAGTGAGGAAGAACACTAACGTGAAAAAATAATGGTTGCTTCTCAAAATGGGGAGATTATGGAAGAGTACTTATAGGGTTTTAGAGCCAACTAATGTGGGAGATTTCAAGCTGAGTCCTGAAAGGTGGATAACTTGTCAGGATTTGGCAGAGTTTATGATATAATAACTTTGGATTGATGGGCACAGCAAGATGAGGGTCTTAAAGAGAGTGTTGATAAATACATTTCTAGTTTTGATAAGTAAGCTGTTAAGTTGGTTCACAGGCTTATCTTCTTGGGAGCAAGTAATTCCTAAAGCAAGCAAATAGCTATTTTTGCTCTGACCCAGTATTGTTTAAAATAGGGACAGGAAAGTTTGCCTGGTCCCAGTATTGTTTAACATAAAATGTAGGAATTATGTTGCTTTCAGTTTTCAGGATTCCTGTTGGTCTTTCTCTAGCCTAAGCTGCAGGATAGACCATCATCACCTAGGGATGTGACAGATCAGGATGTATATCATTGTTTGATATGTTGTGGTCATGTGAAGAGTTTCTGAGGGTTGTCATTCAACCTCTATTAGTGACAGATTTTCTTGTTCATTTTGTTGGAGGATCATGTTTGGATCATTTGATGGAACAGCATCTGCACAGCAGAATTTGAGACTCTGGAGAACATACATTTGAGAGTTGCAACATGGACAGTTACTAAGAGAGAGATTGTGATACGATTGTGATATGAGTAATCACTTTTAAAGCAGGAGCCAAGAGTAAACAAATTAAATTAAAGAGAACTAATATCATTCTCAATCTGAAAAGGCCACACAACCAAATATGAGGATATTAGCCAAATTACATAATTTTATGATTTTTATGTTTGCTTCCCAGATAATTTTAGTATGGTACTAGTAAATATCCAGAGGTCTGTAGCAATGTAAGTACAACATTCTTTCCCTAAGTCCCATCCGGAAAGAATGTTGTACACATGTTCCACCTTGAAAGACCTCTATTTTGAACCACCTGTCCAAATTTATGAACCTCTTGGGTGAGGAATTCTATTGCCTCAGTAATGTTGTCATTCTTCTGCTATTCTCTGTACCATTGCCTGTAGAATTCTACTTTTCAAGCCCCATGAAAAGTGTGAAATAAGGAGAAAACAGTCGAAAATATTCCTTTGGTGGTTATTTTTTAAATCTAAATTGAAGCTCAGAATTTTTCCCTTTTTGAATTAAATTATCTAAATATCTGTTTTTCTTAGAAGGGAAATGGATGGATCAAAATGGACCCAGGGTGATATTAAGAACCATTCTGAAGGCCATCATCAGTTTACTGACATTATTGATCCCTGTTCAATTTACAGATTTCTGATTACAGTCAATAGTCTTTTGTGCTTCAAATACTCATATATGGATATCAAATAAAACAGGCATGGCACAAATTCCATTACCTGGTGCCAGGCCAATTCTGTTTGACATCCACATATGAGTATTTCCACTGAAAGCAGATCATTGTGTGGCTCCTAACTACTAGTTTTGGGTTTAAATCACAAAAGACTATTGACTGCAATCTGTAAATTGGACAGGGATGAACATTTAGCTTAACTAACGCACCTTTCTTACAAGGTCTGTAAAAGTGAGGCAACCTGTCAATATACGCCATCTGTTCCTTAGATTTCTCTATACTCTATTTCTGTGAAATCTTGATTGCAAAGGCTAGCTCTTCTGTGTATTTCTTTTTTCTACAGAAAAAGGAACACTCCTTTCTAGGTTTGACATACAAGAGACTTTAGATTTCTGTCTGGTCTATTGTAGTTTTTGCCATCTAAATAAGTTGCTTGGTGGTTGAGTCCAATTAGCAAGGATTATAACAAGGAATGCGTTTTGTCTGATTTGTGACAAAGAAATGGTACCAAATGAAGCTGGGTAGCTCCCAAAGTAAAATGAGTACAAACCAAACATTAAGTTTGATTGTATGCTTAGGAATCTTAAACCAGAAAAGAGGAAAGAAAATATTTAGGGAAATAGAGAAAAAATAATAATGCAAATTAGAGCATGGGAATCAGTGGTTCTGGTCATCTGGATCTTATTCATGGATCTTAAATGGAAGTGGTCTATTATTCACAGTTGTCTCCTTGATCTGAAGGTCTTTGTTACAGGCTGTCTCCACCCACAAAATCATGTGTTTCTTGAGGATTCCTAAGGACCCTCAGCTTGAGTCTGGCTGGGACAGGTTTTTAGTGTTTTAGGGATGAATTATATCTCATAGGGATATTATATAAAGAGATAATTCATCTCTTTAGGGATGAATTATTTAGTTAAAAGATGTAGATCTAAGGGTCCACACCCTATAGTTTTTCTCTTGTATTATTTATTAACAGGAGCCACTAAGGTTCTTTTCATCAAGTCTCAAGAACAGTTTTTCTGTGATGTTTCTTCTAAAGACTAAATCTCGAGAAGTAACAGAATGGAAGGAAGTTAAATTCTCTTGAGGCAGAAAACACAGTAAATTTGTGAGGATATAGTCTTACTCTGAGAGTAAGAACATATTATGAACAGAGAGGACACTGACAAACCTCCAGGGCTTTTTGATTTGTGCCGTAAAGTGTGCTATGATTTTCCCTGATTAAAATAAGTATAGAGACTGAGTAATCTACAAATCAAAGCTTTTTTTAGACAATTTTACCAGTCTGTGTACATGAACATTAGTATGCTCCTTCTAATGTAAAAGTGTACACAGTTATTGAAATATTTTGTTACATTAGACTTAATATAATTAATCTAGTTTCAGGCAACATTTTGAAAATATACAATAATAAGTAAAAATGATTATTAGTAATCTATCTTTTCTCAAAAATAAGAAACCTTTGGTTAAAACAAATGAAGATTATGCCAGAAATTTAGAGAACTATCTTAGTGATAAAAAGGAAACTTTGTTACTGAACAAAGAATGGCTGAAAACCTCACAAGTTTGGTGAAAGAAAATAAGTCGACATCCAAGAAGCTCAGCAAATTCTAAACAGGATAAACTTTTTGAAAAAATCTTTCAAACACATTGTAATCAAACTTCTGAAAGTCAAATATAAAAAAGAAAATTCTTGAAAACAGCCATTGAAAAGTGCCAACATTTCAAATTACTGAAGATTTCTCATCTTCAGATAAGAAAACCCAGAAATCAAGAGATCAGAAGATAGTGGAACAACATTTTTCAAGTGCTGAAAGAAAAGAACTATCACCCCAAAATTCTATAGCCAGTGAAAATATCCTTTAGGAATAAAGGCAAACACATTCTTAGGTGAAGGAAAACGAAGAGAAGTTACTGCCTTTAAAATAACTGCTATTTTTTTTTTCAAGTAGAAGGAAAATGATAACAGAGTGAAACCTGGAATTTTACAAATCAAGGAAGAGAAATTGAAATGATAAATATCTGCATTAGTTTCCTAGGACGGCCATAACAAATTACTATAGACCTGGTGTCTTGAAACAACAGAACTTTATTCCCTCATAGAAGTCCAAAATCAAGGTAATGGCAGGACTGGACACTCTCCAAAGACTCTAGGGGAGAATCCTTCCTTGCCTCTCTCAGCTTCTGGTTGCTGTAAGCATTCCTTAGTTTCCGTGACTGCATCACTTCAATATCTGCCTCATCGTCACATTACCTCCTCCTCTTCATGTTTGTATCTTCTCTCTGTCTCATATGTACACTTCTCGATGGATTTAGGGCCCACCTGGGTAACCCAGGATGATCTCATCTTGAGAAACTTAATTACATTTGCAAAGACCCTTTTTCCAAATAAGGTCACAATGACCTCTTATGTGCTTTAGAATATATGTGGCTTTTGAAATTAAAAATTATAACATTGTGAGATAAGATTTTCTATGCACTTCTTTCTATGTGTCATTTGTAATATATTTCACAAGTACAACATGGGGGTGGATAACGGGACATGTGTTTGCTGTAAGGTTTCTGTATTTTGTCTGAAGTGGCAAAATATTAACTTTAAGTTTATATTTTAAGTTAATTAATTGCAGAAAGTTAGGCATGCATATTGTAATCCCTAGAGCAAGCACTGAAAATAAATATATGAGAAAGCATAGTAAAAAGAGCCAATAATTAAAAGGTTTACTAAAAAATACTTAAGTAATTCAAAAGGAGAAAAAAGGGGAAACAGGAACAAAAGACAGAGGGACTAATAGACAACTAATAATAATATGCTAGACTTAAATCCAACCATATTAAAAATTACATTAAAAGTACTTTTTTTAAATTAAAAAGAACAGATATTGTCAGATCAGTTAGAAAAACAAGACCCAACTATATGCTGTCTGTAAGGAACCCACTTAAATTATAATGATATATAATAGATAGGTTAAAAACAAAAGCCTGAAAAATGATATGCCATGAAAATACTCATGCATAAAAAGAAGCTGGAGTGTCTATATTAATATCAGACAAAAAAGACTTCAGAACATGGAAAATTACTAGGAATAAAGAAGGACTTTACACAATTATAAAGCACTCAATTTACCAATGAGACATTAAGATTTTAAATGTGTACGCATTAGCAACAGAACTTTAAAAACTTTGTTTAAAATGATGCAAATGCTGATAGAATTTAAAAGAAACATAGACAAGTCCAGAATTATACTTATGGACTTTAACATTCTTCTCTCAATAATTATATAAAAAGTAGATGGAAAATCACCAAGGATTTCAAAAACTTGAACAATGCTATCAACCAATTAATCTGATTGCCTTTTTTTTTTTTTTTGGTGGTACGCGGGCCTCTCACTGTTGTGGCCTCTCCCTTTGAGGAGCACAGGCTCCGGACGCGCAGGCCCAGCGGCCATGGCTCACAGGCCCAGCCGCTCCGTGGCATGTGGGATCTTCACGGACCGGGGCACGAACCCGCGTCCCCTGCATCGGCAGGCGGATTCTCAAACACTGCGCCACCAGGGAAGCCCTGATTGCCATTTTTAAAGCACTCTATTCAACAAAAACAGAGTACATATTTTTTTCAAGTGCACATGGAATATTCACCAAGATAGCCGATGAGTCACAAAAAACTTATTATATTAAAACAAATGAAATAATACAAATTATATTCTCTGCCTACAAAGGAAATAAAATAGAAATCAACACCAGAAAACCTGGAAAGTCCCTAAATATTTGTAAATTAATTAACATAATTCTATAGAAAATATGGGTTAAAAAGGAAGTCTCAAGGAAAATCAGAAAATATTTTGAAGAAATAGGAAATAGAACATATTAAAATTTGTGGGATGCAGTTAAAGCAGTCCTTAGAGTGAAAGTTATAGCACTCAGAGCTGATACTGGAAAACAAAGCTGTCTCAAACCAGTAAGGTAAGATTTACATTAATAAACTAGAGAATCAGTGCAAACTACACCAAAAACAAGCAGAAAGAAGGAAATAATAAAGAGAGGAACAGGGATAAAGAAACTGGAAACAAACAAAAAAAGAGGAAAACCAATAAATGCTAAAACAGATTTCCTTGAAAAGATTAATAAATTGATATACCTCTAGCAAGACCGATGAAGAGCAAAAGAAAAAAGGCACAAAATACCAATATTAGTGAGGAGAGAAAAGATATCACTGCAGTCTCAGAGACATTAAAAGGATAATAAGGGATTACTATGAATAACTCTAAGTACATAAATTTGACAGCTTAGATGAAATAGACTGATTTCTTGAAAGATAAAACAAAAAGATAGAGAGCCTGAAGAGTCCCATATCTACTTAAGAAATTGAATTCACTGTTAAAGATAGTCCAAAAAAGAAAACTCCAGGCTCAGATGATTTCACTAGTAAATTATACCAAACATTTTTGGAAGAAATAACACCAATTTTGCATAATCTCTCCATAAAATAGAAGGACCATCTCCCAATTTATTTTATATAGTTAGTTAACATTACACTGATACCAAACACAGACAAAGAGAGTGTAAGAAAAGAAAACTGTAGAACAATATCTCTCATAAACACAGATGCAAAAATCTTCAACAAAATGTAGTAAATTAAATTCAGCATAATATGAAAAGAACAATACATCATGATCAAATGGAGTTTATCTTGGGATTGCAAGGCTGGTTCAACATTCAGAAATCAATCAACGTTAACTCACCATACTAACAGACGTAAGAAAAACTACATGGTTTTGATGCAGAGAAGTTGTTTGATGAAATTCATGTCCATTTATGATAAAACCTCCTTACAAACTAAAAGGAAGATGGAACTTTTGCAATACTACAATGGGCATCTGCAAAAACAAAAAATAATAACCTACCTCTAACATTATATCTGGTGGTAATGCAGACTGGAACAGCTCACCTGGAAACGTTTGGCAGTTAAACATACACCTATCACATCTGGTTCCTAGGTACTTACTCTAGAAAAATAAAAACTTATGTTCACACAAAACCCTGGATGTGAATGTTTATAATAGTATTATTCATAATTGCCCCAAAGGAGAAACAAACCAAATGTTCAATGGGTGAATGGATAAACAAACCTTGGAATACTTCTCAGCTATAAAAAGGAATGAACTATTGACACACACTACAATGTGGTTGTATGTTTTAACTAAGCTAAAGAAGTCAATCTTTAAATTTATATGACATTCTGAAAAGGGCAAAACTATAGGGACAGAGAAATGCTGCTTACCAGGCTTATGTGTGAGAGGAGAGTGACTACCTCCTGGGCAGTAAGAAGGAATTTGGTGGGAGTTTGGGAATTGTTCTATATCCTGTTTGTGTGGAGCTTACAAGAATCTGTGCATGTGTGGGGAATTCCCTGGCTGTCCAATGGTTAGGACTCCCCACTTTCACTGTGGAGGGCCTGGGTTTGATCCCTGGTCGGGGAACTAAAAAAAAAAAAGAAAGAATCTGTGCATGTATTAAAACTGTACACAAAAACATGAAGTTCACTCTATGTAAATTAAAAAAGGCTAATATAGAGATTATATATATTTATTAAAATATATTTATTTTCCTATAGATTTTTAAATATGTTAATAGATAAATATATAAATTTTAAAATAAACAGAACAAGCCATATTTATTGTCTTGTATATATATTATGATTTCTCCATAGTCAATTTTATTAATTTTAACAAAATTTTTACTTTTAACTAAATTAACCAACTTTTACTTTTTAAGCTATAAGAGGAAACTAGAAGATAAACCAAAATCAGTATAGCTAATTTTTTATGAGCATATACTTTATTTTACTTAAACAAATTTTAAGATGGCAAACTAAATGTATTTACTATCATTTGAATACATTTGCCTATCTCCTTAATTTGTAGTAATTCCCTATATAAAAATAAATGAAAAAGGAAATTTAAAACTATGTTTAATGACCAAAGTGTTATATTTTTCTTATCTAGAAATTATCCACATATCCAAAGATTATTTATTAAATAACACAATTTAACATTAGTCTAAAATCTTAGACTAAATGTCTGGAAAAAACAATTTAAATCAGAATCTCCTATGATTTAGATTAGCATTAGAAAAGTTCACAAGGTTAAACACTTTACAAAATTCTGTCAGTTCCATTTCATTTATTAAAAATATTTAAATATTTTTTCCAAGACACATGGAACTAATGGAAGAAATTTTAAAAATAGTAATCATTACAAATTAAGCCCAAATCTTGTACTACTTAAAATATTGTGGAAACATCTTTTATGTGGTGATAAAACCAGGGAAAAGACATGGAGTTGTTTAGGGAATTCTCTGGCAGTCCAGTGGTTAGGACTCTGCACTTCCACTGCAGGGGGTTCGGGTTCCATCGCTGGTTGGGAAACTAAGATCCCACAAGGCATGCATCGCAGCCAAAAACAAAAGGAAAAAAATTAAATCACTCTAATTTGTTCAGAGTTCATCTATTTATCAGGCATGTTTTAAGACCGTTGAATTAACTTCAAAAGGTCTGAATGTCTAGCTCTTCTTATCTGGAATCAAAGGTGATTATCCAAATTCACAATTAAACCTTTTCTTCTGAGTTACTGTTTTAGCTGGGAAAACATACAAAAGAAGTACAGTTAACATTTTTTCTCTCTCTTATTTAAAAAAAAATTCTTGACTACCAGAGTAGATATTTCTAGAGTGTGTAAATTAGTACAAAACAATATTTTTATGATCAATTAATCTCTAAAGTTTCCCAAGAGTAGGGAAAAGGAGAGAGAAAGAAAGGAAAAGGAAAAAAAAGTAGCTGGCTTTAGGCAAATATAAAATTATTATTGAAAAAGGCTAATTATCTCCCCTCTACAAGGAGGGAGTAGGCTTAGATGTGGGAAAATCCATCTTTACACTTAAGCACTCTCGGGCTAGCACTAATATGAGCACACACATACACCCACACACACAGGGTCAGACAAGGAGACAGAGAGGCAGACACAGGCAGAGACAGACAGACAGACAGACCAATTAAGCCAGTTTAAACAGTACCGTATGATCCAGCAATCCCACTCCTAAGCATGTATCTGGAGAAAACTATAATTCTGAAAGATTCTTGCACCCCGTTGTTCATAGCAGCACTATTTACAATAGCCAAGACATGGAAACAACCTAAATGTCCATTGACATATGAATGGATAAAGAAGTTGTGTGTGTGTGTGTGTGTGTATATATATATATATATATATATATATATATATATATATATATATATATATATACAATGGAATATTACTCAGCCATAAAAAAGAATGAAATAATGCCATTTGCAGCAACATGGATGGACCTAGAGATTATCATACTAAGTTGAAATAAGTCAAAGACAAATATAATATTGCTTACATGTGGAATCTAAAAAAATGATACAAAAGAACTTATTTACAAAACAGAAATAGACTCACAGACATAGAAAACAAATTTATGGTTACCAAAGGGGAAAGGAGTTGGGAGGGATAAACTGGGAGTTTGGGATTAGCAGATACAAACTACTATATATAAAATAGATAACCAACAAGGACCTACTGTATAGCACAGGGAACTAGACTCAATATCTAGAAAAGAATCTCAAAAAAGAATATATATATGTATATGTTTATATATATATATAATTTATATAGCTGAATCACTTTGCTGCACACCTGAAACTAACATGGCTTTGTAAATCGACTATATTTCAGTAAAAAAAAATAGTAACTCAGGCCTTTGACAGTTCTATCAAGTGTACAATTTAAAACCCCAATATCTTTTGATCCCTGAAGCACAAAAATAAAAAGGAAGATTTCTCCTTTGTTATCAAAGTGTTCTCTCTTTTATATTGACAAAACAGAATCTTGTAAGGGTTTCTTCCCTTCTCCTTTGAATGTATGTCTCAAATGAATAATCTTATTCTTGTTAAAATTTCCCCAAAGTAGCCACTGAATATTAGTGGCAGAATTATGCCAGGTACAGAAAAATGCACATGAAAGAAAACAGAAATCAAGGAGGCACTCAGCCAGGCAGGCAAACAGATGGAGAAGATCCCATTAGAATTACAGTGATTACCAAAAATGATGCTTGTGCAAACCTCTAATCTCTAGAAACTGACCAAAGATTATTTGTCACCAGCTGGGGTCCAGTGACCCCTCCATCTCTGGGTAGACAAAACCAAATGAAGCAGTTCTCAGGGATATAAAGATAAGACTGAGGAAGATCCTAATAAGATGTTGAAAAGGTGTCACAAGTCAAAGAATGTCCAAGGAATTTGATCTGGCAAGAACTCCTGGACTTGGCAGTTCTTAGGGCTGACTTGAGGACATGCTTCTCATGTTCATGTCTGTCCTCTTCTTTAAGTTTTGTCATACAGACTCAAACAGAAAGTGACAGGAGAAGACAGGGAAACAAACAGAAGCAGGTTTCACCATGTATAAGGGATTTCAATGGGGAAGAGCCAATCAGTGATGATATCTGGAGAACTGCTCTGAACCTTCTGATAAATGATCAAGTGGTACTATCTACAGAAGGTAGAATGAACGACAGACTAAAAGTTTCACCTGATCATAGAAATTATGTAATACATGTCTCTCAGTTTATCAGGTGCTGAGCTTGCTGAGAATTTCTTGCTCATAAGGTCATGTGAAGATTATAATTTTTACTTATTCATTTCAGTTTATTTACCTACTGAGTAGTTTGAGGTTTAATTTCACTAAAAGGTACTGAGGCATAAGAATGCCATTTATGAAATACTTTAGAAGTGGTGATAAACTTGTGGTGATGTAAACATGAATTCGATCTTGTGCCAAACTTCAAGGGGTTTTTAGTCTAGTAGATAATCATTTAAAGTAACAAGAGGGCATCCGTGTGTTGTTCCTGTCTTTAGGAAAATGTGATTCCAATGTTTAAAATTATGTTTACTACTAGTTTATGATAAATACTTTAAAAAATCACATTATGGAAATGTTTTTCAATTCCCATTTTCTAAGAGATTTTTATCAGGAATATGGTTGTCTTTTCTGCATCCCTTGATATGATCATGTGATTTTCTTCTTTAATAAATGTCTTACTATTGAACTGCTCTTTTGTTTCTAATATGAAACACACTTGATTTTATACTTCTTTATTACATTTTTGGAATAATTTTTTAACACTGTATTTAGGATATTGGCATCTGTATTCATAAACACTCTTTCAAGTTTCACTCGGCTAGCTTAACTAGAGCTACAAGTTGATTTTAAGAGTGAAAAGGAATTCCTTGTTTCAAAAGTGTTTGCTAGACTCTTTCTCCAAAACTTCTAGTCCTCTTGCCTTTGGGGGTGAAAATCTTTTCATTTTTTTCTTACCTGTTTGATTTATCCAATGCCTCCACAAGTATGTACTGAATGTCTCTCATCCAGTGCCTCTGTGAGGTGCTCTGGGTAGGGGCATTTACTTTGTTGAGCAGTGCAGTCACGACTCCTGCCTACTGCCTGTGTGGGTCTTCAGGATCTATTCAGATTTCCTACCTCCTCTTGAAGCAGTTTGGCTGCTTTTCTAGTGTATGATATGTTTCATCTGGATTTTCAAATTTATTGCCATAGTGTATGCAATGAGTATATCTCCCTTTATATTTCTAATAGTTTGTGTTTTTTCTTTTTATTTATTGATCAGGAAGTGGTATATAAAAGAAGATCTAAAAAGATGCATTATAATAATCACTCATGCTTACATAGTACTTCCAATCTGTTCTGTTTTTCTTGTATTATTTTATATAACCCTCATGAAACCCTATGAAGTAGATCTAAACTGAAAGCTTATGCCCTTTTAGAGATCCTATGCCAATTTTCTATACCTGGCATATTGACATCTGATTTTGTATCTTGCCATTATTTCTTTTTCCTGAAGGAACATTTCTATTCCTTTGTTTTCTTTTGTCTTTTTTTAGCTTAAGTATTTCACTGTCTCTATAAGAAATAAACACTAGAGAGAGGAAATGAGGCCAAGAACAATACGACAAAGGAAAAGATAGAAAATTTTTAAAAAGAAATACCTCTTGCTATCTGTTTTGTTTAGGAGCAAATGTTTACTTGTTAAATGACTGGAGTGAACATTCTAAAAGCTCTTACAAGACAAAGCTAGGAAAAAGTAGATATACTGAAATTGTAAACATTATAAAACCTGCTTGGATGGACAGGAACCAGAAGATAATATTCTCAAATATTTCTCTTAGAGAAGAGGTCCTGGAATTTAATTTGGGTAGGTACAGAAGGCAGAACTAAACTAACACAAGTTTACTAGGAAGCAGATATTAAATAAACATGAGGAAGAACTTTGTAGGAATTGGAGCTTCTGTCTATGAAGCGGGGGGACTGCCTCACAGTGTAGTGAATTTCCTCCTCATATAGGGTGACTGTATGAAATTTGAGAGTAAAATGGGATGCTAATAATTATAGTTTCATAATTTTAAAAGTAAGTATTTACTGATTGATAAACTGGTTTTGTCTTATTGGTGGCCTTGTATAATAAAAATTCTATTCAAAAACTTTAAAAATGAAATTCTTAATAAATAAAGAAGATAAATCTACATATATTAAAGCAAAATATAAAAATGACATATGGATTATCCATATATTCAAATTATATAAGCAGAGTTTTTTGTCTTATTTGAATACTTTCTTATTTTAAAACTTTTTTTGTACTTGTTTGAATACTTCAATCAGTACTTTACAGGTTAGGGCATCTTTGTCTTTATTTCCTCTACATATTTCACATATATCATCCCTATAATTCCCCTATTTCCTCAAGAATCCACTGACTGGCAGGCTGACATCTTGGGGTACCCTGTGGGCTGGGGTGAGGACCGTGACAAGAATCGCTGCCTCAGCCACACCCCACTGGCTGGACCATCACTAAGCTAGCAGGGCAGGAAGCATCAAGATGGTATTTGTAAGCATTTCCTTTTATTACTGAGTATCCTGCATGATCTCCTTGGGAGACTGGTGTTAGTTGCTTTTTGTTCATAGAAAGGTTGGGGCATCTATTAGATTTAACCATGCGCTAGAATGGGAACTCCACTCCCTGCACAAAGTCTCAATTGGTCTCAGCTGAGTCAGAGCTGAAGCTGGAAAAGTGAAAGTCGACCAGACCCATCTTAGCATTTTTAATGAACTATTACTAATAATACTAGGTTAAAAATGAAGAACCCAGGGCAAATGCTAAATTGAACAGGCCAAAAATATGATGGCGTAAGAATAGACCATCCTTGGCAAACCAGCTGTGAAGATCTCAGACATACAGAGTAATTTTCTCTTTTATTAAGCATAAATTCTGCTCAGGCAGAAGGAATTCAAAATAAAAATTCATGGGGTTTTTAAGTATGTCTAAAATGTCCTGTCTCTAGCACTGTTTCTTTGGTGCATTGTTCATCAAAAGTTTTCCTCCATCCCTGTCGGAGCCTGGAGACATTGGAGACCTCTGAGAAGGGAAGATTGTAGCCGGCTGCTACTGAGTGATGGAAATGAGGGACCTGCACTTGAATCTGGGCTCACTACCTACTGGTCTTGAGCACTCAGTGTCTCCTTTTTCTCCTCTGTAAATTGGAGATAACAATAGTAACTATGTCACAAAGTTGCTATGAAGATTAAATTGCCCAACATTTGTAAAATAGCTTTCACTATGCAGTTGTTAAATAAAATAAAATCAGCTCCCCAGCCATGTGGGAGAGAAATGGAAATGTGTTGTTCTACTGTGTTCTGTTCCTCAAACTGACTGTTGAGAGTTCCTCGTCACTCTCTACAAGGAAAGAATTACTTTCAGTGCTAAAATAAGAATCCTATTTGATATGGTGACGAAGACACAATGACACGAATGCTGCTACTCTCAAAGGGCCTTTAATGCAAGACCATCTTGTTTGTGATTAGAAACTTAATTAAGGGCTTTTAGGTCCCTGCACTCTGGTTAGGAGATACCCTTAAGATTCTGAAGCCCGGAGCTACCCAGTATATTTTCTGCAAAGAACATCAACCGTGGACAGTAAATAGCAGCCTCAGGGAGGAAAATTAGAATGAGCTGAAAAATCTCTTCAGATTCCCGTGATAGTTACAAGGGAGAACAAAATGTTAGCCCTGTAAACAGGACCATGACTCATCATCATATGGCCTCTGAAATTATGGTCATGAAAATCAAAATGCTGTACATAAGAAATCATACAGCAGCTTTGATATACTGTAAGATTATGTCATTATTCTGGTTTTAAATTTAACTGCCTGTCATTCCATGCTTATGCTAACCCCACCAGTGTGGGGCATTCAGTATTTTTTTTTTTCATTCCAGAATAAAATGTTCTTTAACTGGAAAACTGTTCAGATGAATCACAGCCTAGGAAGTGCACGTGGGCAGCTCATAAAATAAAAGCATTACCTTTGCTAAAGCATCAGAATAATAATTTTCTTAGCAACATGCACTTTGCATTAAGTGGTAATTACTATGTTTTTAAAAACAACAGTTGAAAAAAAAGCTTATACTACTTATTACTGACCTGCTGACTCACCTGAATTTTAATGCCTCTAGATGACGCCAGATTGATTTTTTTCAAGGATAACATCCCAGGTTTAGCCATGAATTAGGGTAATCTAGTCATGGCATTCACACTTCTCTGACATCACTTCTGTCACCTAGTTAGGACAGTCTGAGTTCCAGTTCTTATTCTTCAGATGCTGTGATGAAAGAAGTTTAAGATTATGTATCGACAGATAGCTCCTGTCTCCCACAAAATCAAAGGGTCA
This sequence comes from Kogia breviceps, assembly GCF_026419965.1. Classification (NCBI taxonomy): domain Eukaryota; kingdom Metazoa; phylum Chordata; class Mammalia; order Artiodactyla; family Physeteridae; genus Kogia; species Kogia breviceps. The sequence continues at coordinate 96,383,782 of NC_081314.1, forward strand.
GGCTCAAAGCATTTACCCATGGAGTGGACCTGTCTCAATTAAAGCTTGCTGAAAAGCTCTCTGCATGGCTATGTTATAAAGGAGTTAGTTGCTAAGGGATAAAGACCTGATTAGCCACACGAGAACCTACGAGCATTTTCACACACAGCTCACATGCATTTCCATCTGTTCAAATGTGCAGACCCTTCAAAACAGAAGGCTGAGAATAAGAGCATGATCAATGAAACTCTTCCTCTTAAATTTCAGGGCTTTCTAATACACCCGTAACTTCAGGTAACAAAGAACAATTTGTTAAACAAGGAACAAAGTTTTTAGGAGTTGAGGTTTTGTTTGTGTAAGGAGAAGCCTCTTGCATTTCAAGTATCTGTAGCAACAGAATTTGAGTCTTTATTAACTTTACTGGTAAGAAGTCAGCTTTTTCATAGGCATAAATCCTTTATTGTTTCATCAGTGAAGGACCAAGTAATTTATATTTGAAGCTCAGGCATATAGTTGTACTGATTTGCTTAATGCAGAAGGTGGCAAGCTATGGCCTGCAGACCCAATCTAGCCTTCACCTATTTCTATAAATATTTGTTGGAACTCAGCCACACTCATTCATTTAGATATTGTCTACAGCTGCTCTCACTCAGACTATGTTCAGAGTGTAAAATAATTTCTGTTTGGTCTATTACAGAAACAGTTTGCTGATCTCTGGATTAATACATATTTTCATAAAACCCCCATGGGTTTTCTTTGTGGTTTCTTGCATAATGGGTCCTGGTAGAGAGAGGAAAGTAATGTAGGTGCAGCTGAGCAAAGATCTATTCAATAGTTTTGTACTCTGTGCTGCCTTTGTTTACCCATCCAAGCAAAGTTGCTTCTTACTTCCTTTGTGTCTCTTTAGACTCTAGAGATAAGTCTCTTTTTGCAGTCATTGGTTTAAATGCTTGTCTTTCCTATTTGATATCGAGTAACTTGAGAGTAAGGCTTGCACTTGACTTAATTTTTTATTTTAAAATCTAACACAATAATTGTTATAATACTAAAAATTTTAAGGAGTTGAATTAAATTGGGCAGAATTTCCCAGCAACCCAAAGCAGAAGCATTTTATGATGGGTGCAAAGAGGCAAAGAATGCATTCTCCCTCAGAGCATTTTAAATTATTTTTAAAATAACTTAACATGAACTCTAATCCTAGGATTATATGGAAGAACAGGAATTGAAAGCCTCTGATACACTTTGATCATATAGCTCAAAATCAGTAACCAGGAAGGGTGTTTAACAAAGATGGAGATTTAGTTTTTGCTTTTGATTTTAATTTTTCTTTTAAAATAGTTAAAACACTATGAACTCCTATTCATTGAAATGATGAGGGAATGGGATTTTTTAGTTAATAATCTGGCTAGTTACTATGCAGTTATAAGTTTCCAATTTTTAGGGGGGAAATGATGAAATCAACAGTTATAAAACCATCTGGACAAATGCTAAACTTCCTTTGATTTTAAACTTGATTCAAAAGGCACTTAAGAATTTTGAAGTAACAGTTATAATGGACGTAAATAATAGGTGGTCAAATACTTATTGATTTGCATTCTACACTTCAAAGTAGACAGACAGTCTGAGAAATTGGGCTGAAAAGATGCTGACCCTATGGTATATTTTGAAAATTGCTTCCGAAATTCTTGATAGGGCTTCCCTGGTGGCGCAGTGGTTGAGAGTCTGCCTGCCCATGCAAGGGACACAGGTTCGTGCCCGGGTCCGGGAAGATCCCTCATGGCGCAGAGCGGCTCGGCCCCTGAGCCATGGCCGCTGAGCCTGCGCGTCCGGAGCCTGTGCTCCGCAACGGGAGAGGCCACAACAGTGAGAGGCCCGCGTACCGAAAAAAAAAACAAAAACTGATATCAGCTTGTTTACTTGTCATTTAAATTTTTCACATAAAAGTAAATTGCAGTTAAAAAAAAAACCTTTCAGTTATTTGAGTTTCTAAGCTATTTACATTGTAGACAAAGGAAAGTTTTACAGTTTTTAAATACCATGAGAGTTGGCAGGGTTCTAAAATACTTTTCCTTTCAGTTTTGATGTGAGTAATAACTCTTAGTTTGTACCCATTTTAAACAGCAGAAGCAAATATTCTGCTATCAGTCTTCTTCCAAAATTGGTTTTCTGTCTCAATGTCCAAAGTGATGATTGTTATGGGCCTAGATAGAGAGAGATGAGCGTAAATCCTGACTCAGCCATTTATTATTTGTGTGATCATGGACAATTTATTTAATCTCTCCATGTTTCAATTTCCTCATCTGTGGAATAAGGAAACTTAACAGGGTTATGGTAGGGATTAAAAAGAATGAATGTAAAATCTGTGGTTAGCAAATTTCTGGCACATAGTTACAGATTTGAAAATGGTAACTATTTTTCTCAGAGTTCAAGTTATTAAAAATTATTTACTTTTTAATTTTTTAAATTAACATCCAGTAAAATTCATTTTTTGGGTGAACAGTTCCATGAGTTTTAACATGTCTATGGATTCATGTAATCATCATCACAGTTGGGATATAGAACAGTTCTGTCACCTCAGAAGTCCCTCATGCTGTCCCTTTGAAGTCACACTCTCCCCCCAATCCCTAACCCATGACAACCACTGAACCAATCTTTGTCACTATAATTTTTCTTTTTCTAGAATGTCCTATAAATGGAGTCATACAATGTAATGTTTTGAGACTACTTTCTTCATCCAACATGATGCATTTGGGATTCATCCAAGTTTTCCTGTGTGTGAATAGTTTGTTCCTTTAATTGCTGAATAGTATTCCATTTTATGGATGTATCACAGTTTGTTTATCCATTCACCCATTTAAGGACATTTGGGTTGGTTCCAGTCTTTTACAGTTTTGAATAGAGCTATTGTGTGAACGTATATTGTGTGACATATGTTTTCATTTCTCCTGGGTAAATATTTAGGAGTGGGATTTGGGGGTCATATGGCAAGATGTGTTTAACTTTATAGGAAACTCTCACTGTTGTTTTCCAGAGTGGCTGTATCATTTTGCATTCCAGGATGCAAGAGTTCCAGTTGCTCTGCATCCTCACTGACATTTGGTATTATCCTATATTTAAAAAAAAATTTTAGCCTTTCTGATAGGTGTGACATGGTAGCTCACTGATTTTTTGTTTTTTGTTTTTGGCTGCACTGTGAGGCTTGGGGGATCTTAGTTCCCTGACCAGGGATTGAACCTGGGCCCTCGCAGTGAAAGCCTGGAGTCCTAACTACTAGACATCCAGGGAATTCCCTGTTTCTTTGTTGTTTGCTTTATAATAACATTTAGCATATTTTCATATGCTATTTGAAAACCATTTATTTTGTTTGGTGCAACGTCTATATGAATATTTTGTCCATTTTTAAATTGAGTTGTTTTCTTATTAGTGAGTTTTTGAGAGTTCTTTGTATATTTTGGATAGAAACCTTTTGTCAGATATGTTACTTGCATATATTTTCTCCCAGTTTGTGACCAGTCTTTTCATTCTCTTAATAGTCTTTCACAAAATGAAGGTTTTTTTTTTTTTAAGTTATTACTATTTTTAAAATATTTATTTATTTATTTGACTGCGCTGGGTCTTAGTTGTGCCACATGGGATCTTTAGTTGTGGCATGCAAACTCTTAGCTGCAGCATGTGGCATCTAGTTCCCTGACCATAGATCAAACGCAGGGCCCCTGCATTGGGAGTGTGGAGTCTTAGCCACTGGACCAAAAGGGAAGTCCCAAGGTTTTAGTCTGAAGTCTAATTTATCATTTTTTTCTTTTATGAATTGTAGTTTTCGTGTACTTTTCTTAGACATGTCTAAGAACTCTTTGCCTAACCACATATCATGAAACTTTTCTCCTATATTTTCTTCAAAAGTTTTATAATTTTATGTTTTACATTTAGATCTAAGATTTTGTGTTAATTTTATATAAGGTGTGAGGATTTTTAAAAAAATCAATGGTCATATTTGTGTGGGTCTCTCTCTGGATTTTCTCTTTTATCATTGACCTTTGTATATATCTCTTCGCCAATAGCACACTGCTTTGATTATTATCTTTATAGTAATTTAAAAATTACCTCCAACTTTATTCTGCTCTCTCAAAATTGTTTTGGCTATTCTCATTTTTTTTCCTTTTCCCTGTGAATTTTAGAATCAGCTTGTATGTATTTACAAAATCGTGTTAGATTTTAATTGGAATTACATTAAATCTATAGATCATTTTGGGGAGAATTGATATCTTTATTATGTTAAATCTTTAATCCACAAACACAGTACATCTCTCCATTTATTTGGAGCTGCACTTGACTTTTTTCATTGGTATTGCGTAATTTTCTTCATACAGGTCTTGCACATATTTTATTAGATTTATTCCTAAACGTTTCATTATTTTGGAGCTATTGTGTTTTTTTGCTTGTTTTGTTTATTTTTATTCTTTTTAATTTTTGGCTGTGTTTGGTCTTCGTTGCTGCATGTGGACTTTCTCTATTTGCGATGAGTGGGGGCTGCTCTTTGTTGCGGTGCGCGGGCTTCTCATTGCGGTGGCTTCTCTTGTTGCGAAACATGGGCTCTACCTGCATGGGCTTCAGTAGTTGTGGTACGCCAGCTCAGTAATTGTGACTCATGGGCTCGAGAGCACAGGCTCAGTAGTTGTGGCACATGGGCTTAGTTGCTCTGTGGCATGTGGGATCTTTCTGGACCAGGGCTCAAACCTGTGTCCCCTGTATTGGCAGGCAGATTCTTAACCACTATGCCACCAGGGAAGTCTGGAGCTATTGTGTTTTATAAAATTATTTTTGGTTTCCAATTGTTCATTGTTAGCATCGAGAAATGATTGATTTTTGTGTGTTGATTATATATCCTGATACCTTGCAAAACTCATTTATTAATTCTTATGTTTTTTGTTTTTGTTTGTTTGTTTTAAACTACTTCGGATTTTCTACAAAGACAATTTTGTCTCTTGCAAATAGGAACTATTTTATTTCTCCTTTCCAATCTTCTTAATGTTGAATAGGAGTGGTGAAAAAGGATATTTTTTCTTTGTTCCTCATTTAAGGGGGAAAGCTATCAGCTTTTCATAAACAAGCATGTTGTTAGTGAATTTCTTTTCTTTTCTTTTTTTTTTTGTTAGATGCTCCTGCTTTTTAACAAGTTAAGAAAGTTATCTTCTATTCCTAGTTTGTTGAGTCTTTTTTTTGATCATGAAGTGATGTCAAACTTGATCAAAAAATTTTTGTGACAGCTTGGTTCAAGATGGCAGAGTAGAAGGATGTGAGCTCACTCCCTCTTGCAAGAGCACCAGAATCATAACTAACTGCTGAGCAGTCATCAACAGGAAGACACTGGAACTCACCAAAAACGATACCCCACATCCAAAGACAAAGGAGAAGCCTCAATGAGACCGTAGGAGGGGCACAATCACAATCAAATCAAATCCTGTAACTGCTGGGTGGGTGACTCACAAACTGGAGAACACTTATACCACAAAGTACATCCACTGGAGTGAAGGTTCTGAGCACCATGTCAAGCTTCCCAACATGGGGGTCTGGCAACGGGAGGACGAATTCCTAGAGAATCGGACTTTGAAGCCTAGTGGGAATTGATTGCAGAACTTTGACAGGACTGGGGGAAACAGAGACTCCACTCTTGGAGGGCACACACAAAGTAGTGTGCACATTGGGACCCAGGGGAAGGAGCAGTGACCCCAAAGGAGACTTACCTGCTAGTGTTAGAGGGTCTCCTGCAGAGGCGGGGTGTGGCTGTGGCTCACCATGGGAACAAGGACACTGGCAGCAGAAGTTCTGGGAAGTACTCCTTGGCGTGAGCCCTCCCAGAGTCTGCCATTAGCCCCACCAAGGAGCCAGGTAGGCTCCAGTGCTGGGTTGCCTCAGGCCAAACAGCCAACAGGGAGGGAAACCAGCCCCATGCATCTGCAGACAAGCAGATTAAAGTATTACTGAGCTCTTCCCACCAGAGCAACACCCAGCTCTACCCACCACTAGTCCCTCCCATCAGGAAACTTCCACAAGCCTCTTAGATAGCCTCATCCACCAGAGGACAGACAGGAGAAACGAGCACTACAATCCTACAGCCTGTGGAACAAAAACCACATTCCCAGAAAGGTAGACTTGAAAAGTCAGAGGGCTATGTACCAGATGAAGCAACAAGATAAAACCCCAGAAAAACAACTAAATGAAATGGAGATAGGCAATCATCCAGAAAAAGAGTTCAGAATAATGATAGTGAAGATGATCCAGGACCTCGGAAAAAGAATGGAGACAGAGAGCAAGAAGATGCAAGAAATGTTTAACAAAGATCTAGAAGAATTAAAGAAAAAACAGAGATGAACAATACAATAACTGAAATGAAAAATACACTAGAAGGAATCAATAGCTGGATAACTGAGGCAGAAGAATGGATAAGTGACCTGGAAAACAGAATGGTGGAATTCACTGCTGCAGAAAAGAATAAAGAAAAAGAATGAAAAGAAATGAAGATAGCCTAAGAGACCTCTGGGACAACATTAAATGCAACAACATTCGCATTATAGGGGTCCCAGAAGGAGAAGAGAGAGAGAAAGGACCCAAGAAAATATTTGAAGAGATTATAGTCGAAAATTTCCCTAACATGGGAAAGGAAATAGCCACTCAAGTCCAGGAAGTGCACAGAGTCCCATACAGGATAAACCCAAGGAGAAACATGCCGAGACACATAGTAATCAAATTGGCAAAAATTAAAGACAAAGAAAAAGTATTGGAAGCAGCAAGGGAAAAACGACAAATAACATACAACGGAACTCCCATAAGGTTAACAGCTGATTTCTCAGCAGAAAATCTACAAGCCAGAAGGCAGTGGCATGATATACTTAAAAGTGATGAAAGGGAAGAACCTACAACCAAGATTACTCTACCCAGTAAGGATCTCATTCAGATTTGCTGGAGAAATCAAAAGCTTTACAGACAAGCAAAAGCTAAGAGAATTCAGCACCACCAAACCAGCTCTACTACAAATGCTAAAGGAACTTCTCTAAGTGGGAAACACAAGAGAAGAAAAGGACCTACAAAAACAAACCCCCCCAAATTAATAAAAAGGTAATAGGAACATACATATCGATAATTACCTTAAATGTGAATGGATTAAAAGCTCCAACCAAGGGCTTCCCTGGTGGTGCAGTGGTTGATTGTCTGCCTGCTGATGCAGGGGTTACGGGTTCGTGCCCCGGTCTGGGAAGATCCCACATGCTGCAAAGCGGCTGGGCCCGTGAGCCGTGGCAGCTGAGCCTGCACGTCCGGAGCCTGTGCTCTGCAACGGGAGAGGCCATAACAGTGAATGGCCCACATACCGCAAAAAAAAAAAAAAAAAAAAGTCCCAACCAAAAGACACAGGCTTGCTGAATGGATAATACAAAAACAAGACCCATATATATGCTGTCTACAAGAGACCCACTTCAGACCTAGGGACACATACAGACTGAAAGTGAGAGGATGGAAAAAGATATTTCATGCAAATGGCAATCAAAAGAAAGCTGGAGTAGCATTACTCATATCAGATGAAATAGACTTTAAAATAAAGAATGTTACAAGAGACAAGGAAGGACATGACATAACAATCAAGGGATCAATCCAAGAAGAAGACATAACAATTGTAAATATATATGTACCCAACATAGGAGCACCTCAATACATAAGGCAACTACTAACAGCTCTAAAAGAGGAAATCGACAGTAACACAATAATAGTGGGGGACTTTAACACCTCACTTACACTAATGGACAGATCATCCAAACAGAAAATTAATAAGGAAACACAAGCTTTAAATGACACAATAGACCAGATAGATTTAATTGATATTTATAGGACGTTCCATCCAAAAACACCAGGTACACTTTCTTCTCAAGTGCGCACAGAACACTCTCCAGGTTAGATCACATCTTGGGTCACAAATCAAACTTCATAAATTTAAGAAATTTGAAATCATATCAAGCATCTTTTCTGACTACAACACTATGAGATTAGAAATCAATTACAGGGAAGAAAATGTAAAAAACACAAACACATGGAGGCTAAACAATACGTTACTAAATAACCAAGAGATCACTAAAGAAATCATAGAGGAAATCAAAAAATGCTTAGAGACAAATAACAATGAAAACACGATGATCCAGAACGTATGGGATGCAGCAAAAGCAGTTCTAAGAGAGAAGTTTATAGCTATACAAGCCTACCTCAAGAAACAAGAAAAATCTCAAATAAACAATGTAATGTTACACCTAAAGTGTATAGCTATACAAGCCTACCTCAAGAAACAAGAAAAATCTCAAATAAACCATGTAATGTTACACCTAAAGGAACTAGGGAAATAAGAACAAACAAAACCCAGAGTTAGCAGAAGGAAAGAAATCATAAAGATCAGGGCAGAAATAAATGAAATAGAAACAAAGAAAACAATAGCAAAGATCAAGAAAACTAAAGGCTGGTTCTTTGAGAAGATAAACAAAATTGACAAACCATTAGCCAGACTCATCAAGAAAAAGAGGGAGAGGACTCAAATCAATAAAATTAGAAATGAAAAAGGAAAAGTTACAATGGACACCACAGAAATACAGAGCATCCTAAGAGACTAATATAAGCAACGCTATGCCAATAAAATGGACAACCTGGAAGAAATGGACAAATTGTTAGAAAGGTATAACCTTCCAAGACTGAACCAGGAAGAAATAGAAAATATGAACAGACCAATCACAAGTAATGAAACTGAAACTGTGATTTAAAATCTTCCAACAAACAGAAGTCTAGGACCAGATGGCTTCACAGGTGAATTCTAGCAAACTATCTATCTTCTCTAAATGAGAAGAGCTAACACCCATCCTTCTCAAACGCTTCCAAAAATTGCAGAGGAAGGAACTCTCCCAAACTCATTCTATGAGGCCACCATCACCCTTGATACCAAAACCAGACAAAGATACTACAAAAAAAGAAAATTACACACCAATATCACTGATGAATATAGATGCAAAAATCCTCAACAAAATACTAGCAAACAGAATCCAACAACACATTAAAAGGATCATATACCATGATCAGGATGCATTTATCCCAGAGATGCAAAGATTCTTCAATATATGCAAATCAATCAATGTGATATACCATATTAACAAATTGAAGAATAAAAACCATATGATCATCTCAATAGATGCAGAAAAAGCTTTTGACAAAATTCAACACCCGTTTATGATAAAAATCTCTCCAGAAAGTGGACATAGAGGGAACCTCCTTCAACATAATAAAGGCCATATACGACAAACCCACAGCAAACATCATTCTGAATGGTGAAAAACAGATAGCATTTCCACTAAGATCAGGAATAAGACAAGGATGTCCACTCTCGCCACTATTATTCAACATAGTTTTGGAAGTGCTAGCCACAACAATCAGAGAAGAAAAAGAAATAAAAGTAATACAAATTGGAAAAGAAGAAGTAAAACTGTCACTGTGTGCAGATGACATGATAGTATACATAGAGAATCCTAAAGATGCCACCAGAAAACTACTAGAGCTAATCAATGAATTTGGTAAAGTTTCAGGATACAAAATTAATGCACAGAAATCTCTTGCATTCCTATACACTAATGATGAAAAATCTGAAAGATAAATTAAGGAAACACTCCCATTAACCAGTGCAACAAAAAGAATAAAATAACCTAGGAATAAACCTACCTAGGGAGACAGGAGACCTGTATGCAGAAAACTGTAAGACACTGATGAAACAAATTAAAGATGATACCAGCAGATGGAGAGATATACCATGTTCTTGGATTGGAAGAATCAATATTGTGAAAATGACTATACTGCCCAAAGCAATCTACAGAGTCAATGCAATCCCTATCAAATTACCAATGGTATTTTTTAGAGAACTAGCACAAAAAATCTTAAAATTTGTATAGAGAAACAAAAGACCCCAAATAGCCAAAGCAGTCTTCAGGGAAAAAAAACTGAGCTGGAGGAATCAGACTCCCTGACTTCAGACTATACTGCAAAGCTACAGCAAGCAAGACAATATGGTACTGGCACAAAAACAGAAATATAGATCAATGGAACAGTATAGAAAGCCCAGAGATAAACTCACACACCTATGGTCAACTAATCTATGACAAGGGAAGCAAGGATATACAGTGGAGAAAAGGCAATCTCTTCAATAAGCAGCGCAGGGAAAACTGGACAGCTATATGTAAAAGAATGAAATTAGAACACTCCCTAACACCATGCACAAAAATAACCTCAAAATGGATTAGAGACTTAAATGTATGACTGGACACTATAAAACTCTTGGAGGAAAACATAGGAAGAACACTCTTTGACATAGTTCACAGCATGATATTTTTTGATCCACCTCCTAGAGTAATGAAAATAAAAACAAAAATAAACAAATGGGACCTAATGGAACTTAAAAGCTTTTGCACAACAAAGGAAGCCATAAACAAGACGAAAAGACAACCCTCAGAATGGGAGAAAATATTTGCAAATGAATCATCAGACAAAGGATTAATGTCCAAAATATATAAACAGCTCATGCAGCTCAATATTAAAAAAACAAACACCCCAATCCAAAAATGGGCAGAAGACCTAAATAGACATTTCTCCATAGAAGACATACAGATGGCCAAGAAGCACATGAAAAGCTGCTCAACCTCAATAATTATTAGAGAAATGCAAATCAAAACTACAATGAGGTATCACCTCACACCAGTTAGAATGGGCATCATCAGCAAATCTACAAACAAATGCTGGAGAGAGTGTGGAGCAAAGGGAACCCTCTTGCACTGTTGATGGGAATGTAAATTGATACAGCCAGTATGGAGAACAGTATGGAGGTTCCTTAAAGAACTAAAAATAGAATTACCATATGACCCGGCAATCCCACTAGTGGGCATATACCCAGAGAAAACCATAATTCAAAAAAACGCATACACCCCAGTGTTTAATGCAGCACTATTTACAATAGCCAGGTCATGGAAGCAGCCTAAATGCCCATGCACAGATGAATGGATAAAGAAGATGTGGTACATATATACAATGGGATATTAGCCATAAAAAGGAATGAAATTGGGTCATTTGTAGAGACATGGATGCATCCAGAGACTGTCATACAGAGTGAAGTAAGTCAGAAAGAAAAACAAATATCGTATATTAATGCATATATGTGGAACCTAGAAAATGGTACAGATGAACCGGTTTTCAGGGCAGAAATTGAGACACAGAAGTAGAGAACAAACGTATGGACACCAAGGGGGGAAAGTGGCGGGGGTGGTGGTGGTGGTGAGATGAATTGGGAGATTGGGATTGACATATATACACTGATGTGTATAAAATGGATAACTAATAAGAAAATAAATAAATAAATAAACATTAAAGAATAATAATAGTAATAAAATAAAATATGACACAAAACTCTCTGGTGGTCCAGTGGTTAAGACTCCATGCTTCCACTGCCATGGGCCGAGGTTTGATCCCTTAGTTCGAACTAAGATCCTACAAGCCACGCAGTGCAGCCAAAAAATAAATAAATAATAAATGAACTTACCTACGAAACAGAAACAGACTCACAGATGTAGAAAACGGACTTGTGGTTGCCAAGGGGTGGGGTGGGGAAGGAATGGATTGGGAGTTTGGGATTAGCAGATGCAAACTATTATATATAGCATGGATGAACAACAGGGTCCTATTTTATAGCACAGGGAACTATATTCAGTATCCTATAATAAAATTTTATAACTAGATCACTTTGCTGTTCACCAGAAATTAATACAACACTGTAAAAAAAAAAAAGAAAGAAAAAAATTTTTTTGTGATATCTATTGATTTCTTTAGATGGCTAATATGGTAGATATATTAATTGGTCACAGTGTCCAGTGGTCAATATTTCATTTTATTTATATTACTGCATACTATTTGCTGCTATTTTGTAGAGGATTTTTGTGTCAGTGTTCAGGAGTGATATTAGTCTGTAATTTCCTTTTATTTTCTTGTCCTCTTTGGTCTGTAACTTTCTTTACTTTCTTGTCCTCTTTGTCTGTTGAAGAATGCTGGTTTCATAAACAGGTTTGAGAAGTGTTCCCTACTCTTTTATTTTCAGGAAGCGACTATAGAACTGTTGCACCTTCTTTAAATATACCACTGAAACCATCTGAGCCAGGAGATTTTTTTTGGAAAGGTTTTTCCTTAATTAAACAATTTCAGTTTATAACAGTTGAAAGACTACTCAGAATAGGTGTTGGTCCATTTCATGAGGTTATTGGATTGATGTAAAATTAATTGTCCATGGTATTCCCTTATTTTCCTTTTAATTCTTGTAGTATCTATAATGATATCCCCTGTTTTACTCCTGTTATTAATAATTTATGTCTTCTCTGTTTTTCTTTTTCAGTTTTGATAGAACTTTGTCAATTTTGTTAGCCTTCCTAAGGTTAATAAAACCAAATTTTGCTTCTCTATTGTTTTTCTCTGTTCAATTTCTGCTCTTAATTTTGTCATTGTCATTTCCTCCTTATGCTTACTTTGGGGTTTAGTTTTTTTCCCTCTAGTTTCTTAATGTAAAAGTTTGGACTACTGATTTACGACCTTTCTTTTTTCTAACCTAAGCATTTAATACTATAAATTTATCTCAGTGGAGGGCTTTAGAGGCATCCCTCAAATTTTAATATGTTGGACTTTAATTTTTTCCAGTATAATATTTTTTAACTTTTCATGAGATTTCTTCCTTGATCTGTTGCTTATTTATTAGTGTGTTGTTTAATATCCAAGTGTTCAGAAAATTTTCTGTTATCTTTATGTTATTTTAGTTCAATTGTATTATGGAGAACATATTTTATATAATTTCAATTTTAAAAAATTTGTTGAGTTTTATTTTGTAATCCAGGATAGAGTCTGCATTGGTGGTCGTTCCATGTGCACTTGAAAGGAAGGTGTACTTGGCTGTTATTGGGTATTCTGTAAATGTGAATTAAATCCAGTTAGTTGATGCTGTTATTCAGTCCTTCTATATCCTTTCTGAGTTTTGTTTGCTTGTTCTATCAAATACTGAGAGAAGTTGAAGTTGTCAGATATAATTATGGATTTCTCTTTCCATTTTGTCAATTTTTGCCTCATGCATTTTGAAGCTTTGTTGTACATTTAGGATTATTTTGTCATCTTGGTTGATTGACCCTTTTATTATTTATGTAATAGCCCTTTTAATCACTTTAGCTTTCTTTTGATTAGTGTTTGTATGGTATACCTTTTTTCCATTATTTTACCTTTAACCTACCTAATTTTTATTTTTAAATCCTTTCTGACAATCTGTCTTTTAATTTGTGTGTTTAAACTATTTACATTTAATATAATTATTGATATATTTGGATTTAAGGCTATCATTTTATTATTTGTTTTCTGTTTTTCCCCCTTCATTATTTGCTTTTCTGTTTCCGCTTTACTGCCTTCCTTTAGACTATATGAATTTTTAAATTATTTCACTTTATTTATTGTGTGTTTAACTCTCTTTTTCATAGTTTGTGTTGTGCTCAAATGTTATAATATACTTAATTTTTCACAGCTTATATAAAATCAGTATTTTACTACTTAAGTTAGAATGTGGAAAACTTAACACTGTGTAGCTCCTTTTATGCTCCCCCATTTATGTTGTAGCTATCCCACGTATTACTTTAATATGCATTGAAAAATTATCAATGTAATAATTTTTGTTTTCACATATCAAATGTATTTTAAAGAGCTCAAGAGAAGTCGTATTTACCCAAGTATCTACCATGTCAGTGGATTTCCCTTCAGTCCTTTTGGTACAAGTTTTCTTTTTATATCATTTCCCTTTGGTCTGAAAAACTTCCTTCAGCAATTGTTTTAGAGCAGGTTTTCCAGCAACAAATTTTCTTCATTTGAGAAAACATTTATTTTATCTTTATCCCCAAAGGAAAGTTTTGCTCTTGAAAATATTGAGCCAATTCCTTCTGGCCTCTGGGATTTCAGATGAGAAACAACATTTGAATTGTTGTTTCCCTATAGTTAATGTATTATTCTTTTGTTTTACTTTTTAATATTTTTTTGTCTAATTTTCAGAAGTTTGATTATAAAATGTCTTGGCATGAACTTCTTTGTGTTTATCCTGTTTGAAGTTCACTGAACTTGTAACATCTATAAATTCTTGACTTTCACCAAAAGTAGGACATTTCAGCCATTACTTCTTCAGATATTTTTCTGCACCACTCTGTTTTTTCTTTCCTTCTGGAACTCCAATTTCACGAATATTAGACCTTTGGGTACTGTATCACAGGTCCTCTTTCCTGTCATCTCCATTCTACTATTGAGCCTATCTGGTAAGGTTTTTTTTTTTTTTTAAACAGAGTGAAAACAAGGTCTCTTCTTTTTTTTTTTGGTACGCGAGCCTCTCACTGTTGTGGCCTCTCCCGTTGTAGAGCACAGGCTGCGGACACGCAGGCGGCCATGGCTCACGGGCCCAGCTGCCCCGTGGCATGTGGGATCTTCCCGGACTGGGGCACGAACCTGTAACCCCTGCATCGGCAAGCGGACTCTCAACCACTGTGTCACCAGGGAAGCCCGGTCTCTTCTTTTTTTATTTTTATTTTTTAAAATTTTATTTAGTTTTGACTCTGTTGGGTCTTTGTCGCTGCAAGTGGGCTTTCTCTAGTTGCAGGGAGCGGGGGGTACTCTTTGTTGCGGTGCGCGGACTTCTCATTGTGGTGGCTTCTCTTGTTGCAGTGCATGAGCTCTAGGTGCATGGGTTTCAGTAGTTGCAGCACATGGGCTCAGTAGTTGTGGTGTGTGTGCTCAGTAGTTGTGGCTTGAGGGCTCTAGAGTGCAGGCTCAGTAGTTGTGGCACATACACTTAGTTGCCCCACGGCATGTGGGATCTTCCTGGACCAGGGATCGAACCCATGTCCCCTGCATTGGCAGGCAGATTCTTAAACACTGTGCCACCAGGGAAGTCCCTGGTGAGTTTTTATTAAAGATGTAAAGGTCGAAAAATATTATGTTGTTGAAAGTTTCATGGAAAATCCCTTATATTCTGTTGAGTCTTATATTTGTCCAGAATTTATATTTTTAACAAAGTATTATTCTTCATAGGTTGCATTAATATAAACTGTCAGATCAGTGGGACATAGGAGAAATTATTAGTTTTATGTAAAATATGTGTGTGTATGTTGTGGTTTTTAAACATGTCCACAAACTTTTTAACACTCTTCATCAAAAGATTCACTTTAATTACACTCCCCTTGAATAGTATTCAGTACTATACTAGTGACTTGCATCTAACAAAGAGAATGCATTGAAAAGTGATGGTGTGTTAGTACCAAGGTCAAGATAGAAAAGGCAATACAGCTTCCTTATGATCCTCTTTCTTGAAAAACTCACTCTTGGAAATAAGCCACCATGTTGTGAAGGCACATGCAGAGAGCACATGTCGGTGTTTTAACTGACACCCACAGCCAATGCTCCCGGAGAACGCAAACCAACATCGACCACCAGACCTCAGAGTGAGCAAGACTTCGGATGATTCCAGTTGCCAGCCAGGCTTCAATCTACCTTAGCCAAAGCTGAGTGGAGAATAGATGATTTGTCCCAACTGAGCCCTGTTCAGATTATTGGTTTTAAGCAAAATACATGTTGTTGTTGTAAGCTTCTATATTTGGGGTCCTTTGTTACCTAGCAATAGATAAATGGAATGGATTTTGTTATTTGGTACCTGGAAATGCTGCTGGGTGTACTGCTTTAACAAGAAACCTAAAACATGTAGGAAGTGCTTTGGAACCTCAAGGAAAGTGTTAATGAAAGCCTAACACCTTGAAGAGACTGTTAATAGAAAACAGGCTTTAGCAAAATCTGTCTACCAATGCTTTCCATTCTTTTAGTTACATCTGCCCCCATACCATTCAAGTACTGGAGATACTGCATATGCCAAGGCTTTGCCTTTTGCTTGTACCTCATTCCTGTATACTGTAGATGAGAACCTTAGTCATGGTGATGCCACAGCATGGCTAGGAGTTAACCTCCCTCCCACACTTGCCCCACACAATGGCTGCTATCTGACTGTTGGGTAATTCAGTTTCAAAATCCTATCCTAAGGGACTGTTTTCTGGAGCCATTTTCCATTCTAACTCTTAGACTGGGTTTTCATGGAAGCAGAATCTGACTCAGTGATGCAGTGAAGGTGCTTTATTTGGGACATAATCCCAGGAGACAAGTGAGAGAATGGAGAGAATGATGTAGGAAAGGGAGAAAAGCCAACAAATGGTACATTATTGTTCAGGTTGTTGCCAAGAACAACTGGGATTCAATCCCACGTGTGAACTCTGAAGAACCTTGTAGAATATGCCTCTGACGTCTTGCTGAAGAACTGGAGGCTAGTCCATTTCCATAAAAACTCCTTTTCAACATTGTTTAAGGGTTGTGCCCATGATTATTAACACTTCTTCACTTTTGTGTCTACTGAGCCTCTACTGAGTGTATTCCAAGACCTCAGAGAAACTCTGAGCCAGAAAAGCAGAGAGATGTCATGTTTGAGGAGAGATACTGACAATATGCATGGAATTGTTCACCTCAGCTGCACTGAGATCAGATGGGCTGAGTGGGATGTGGTTTTGGGCCTCACAAATGTCTATTATACCTACATATATATTTGAAGAATATGCAAAATTTCAGTTAGAGGGTAGGATGGCATTCATTTTCCATGAAACTAAAAGATCTTTTGGCAGCCCATGAGTCCCATGTTAAAAACTCTTGGTCTAGAAGCTCAGTAATTGTGTATATATCCTCTTTCCAGGCACATAGGAAGCCTCACTCTCCAGCCTCCCTGGCTGTTAGGTTGATCATGTGACTGAGTTAGAGACAATGGCAAGGGGACAGAAGTAAAGTATATTGTTTCCAGCTCTGTCCCCTAAAATTTGCTCATCAACAAAGAGAGGATTCAGTGGGAAGATCATGGAGTCACATGATGGAAGGAATCTGAATCCCTGAATTGTCACTTGGAAGAGAGCAGCCCGGGCTAGTCACCCAACTCCCATCAGACTTGAGTGAGTGACTTGAGTGAGAAATAAGCTGTGTGTGTGTGTGTGTGTGTGTGTTTGTGTGTGTGTTTGAATCCACAGATGTTCTGAGTTTGTTTTAGCAGCTAGTTTTAATTACTTTGGCTAATACAGTCAAAGTATCTTACAAAGTAATACTGGTATCTTACATAAGACTGGTAGTTTCTTGATTCTTACTACACTTGGGTCATTGAAGAAAGTATTAGTTATCACCTCTTTATCTTATTGGCAGGCAAGTGATGATAATTGACAGAATCATGTTTGTGCTTTGCTTTTAGTCTCCTAGGGGGTAGGCAGGAGCTCAGCTGTAAGCAATAGTATAAATATTTTTTTAGATCACTGATTGCTTTCCTCCTAGTTAGGGAGAATCGCCCATTGTCACCTTGCACTTGCTGAACACAACTTGAGAGAGAAATCCTCCTTCACATTCCCAAGATAACAAACAAGAGAAAGAACCAGCATGAAACACTGTCTGCTTTCTCCTTTATCATGAACGGACAAGAAAATATCCTGGATATAATAAATATGAATCAGTGGAAGACAAGAAGATAATCACTTGGATTTTAGATGAGTAAAAAAAGAAGCTTCCCTAGTGTTTAATAATATGTCATCATTTTTAGACAAACATGAGGATAATATCTATTTGGTGTCAGAGATGGACTGTGACAAAGAAGTAAGAATACTCCCTCTTGTGGTTCTTGAGAAAAATATTCCCTCCTATGAGAGTGTATTGAGAAAACAGAAATTCTGGATTCAAAGGCAATTTCAATGGATAATTACAGTTTACCCTTTTCTCTCTGACCTGGTTCTATGAAGCTGAATAACCATTTTAGGCTATGGATCTTCTTGAGGGTGTTTATGAATTTATACTCAACCTCAGGGAGAAACTGAGAATGTGAGGAAAGCCTTCTTTATCCTGAACTGGAAAAAGTCTGCTTCCACTTGAAGTTTTTTTTTTTTTTTTTTTTTTTTTTTTTTTTTTTTCCCTGAAACGTTAAGAAGTAGTAATTGTCAGTCAATTTATTCTTTCTTTAACTTGCAGCTGGTTCCCCAGTGTCGCCTTGTACTAGCTTTGGGGGAAGCTTTGATTTAAGAAGAGTAAATTTGTGTTAGGGCACTGTCTCCTCTAAAATACATCACTCATTATTTTGTGGGGCGGGTGTAAATGTATTTCTTGGATATATGTTTTTTTTTCCCTTTATTCCATTTGGAAACTTATTTAGCAGCTTTGTTTTTCTCAGGGGGTGGTTGACTGCAAAACGCTGGAAATAGTAAATTTACTTATTTCTTAAGAAGTAAAGTAGCGATGGCGTTGCGGTTGGAAGACAATACATATCCAACGTCAGCAGTGGTTTGATGTGAAATTATCATTTGTTTTCTCATAACTGTTGCCTTCTGTTTTTTAATTCTAATGTTTCATCATTAGAAACATGATACCCTGCACTTCTAAGGAGGGTGGACATCTGTGTAGGAAATCGATATCTATTTATCTCTTGATCTCTCTTTCTGGTTCTCTAGTTAGGTTGTATATATTGTTCTGGTTTGCCCTGAAAAGTCCTTGTTTACACTGCTGTCTCTGTGTCCCACTTAGCTTAGGATTTGTTCCTTTCTCTTTCTTTCTTTTTTCAGTGAGTAATTTAGCAATTTCAATTTCATAAGTCAAAACGTGCAACTTGAAGAACACAGGAGGCAATTTTAAATTTAAAAAGATTTAAATATTACATTAAAGAATACATTCTTTAGAAAAATACCTGTGACATATTATAAACAAAAAAACGAAAGTACATGAATTGTGAGGGGAAACGAAACTGCCTTGGACTAGATGAAACACATCACTTCTACTTATGTTTCATTGGAAAGACAAGTCACACGGGCCACCGAGTTGCATAGCTGCTGGGAAATGGAGTTTAGCTGTCGGCTTAAAAAATAAGAAATGGGTTTGAGAAACATATACTCAGTCTCTGTCATATTATGTTAGAACAAATGAATGAAGAGAGGGCATGAAAGATATATGTAGTACAAAAACAAGGTGTTATTTACACTTTATAGATAAAGAAACTGAGGCTCAGAAGAACTGAGAAAATTGCTTATGGCCACACAGGCAAAAAGGGGCAGAATTGAGCATCAAACTTGAGTCTACTTGACTTCAAGGCCCAACATTTACCATCACATTCCAAAGATCTCGTAGTTTCCAGAAATCATACGTTATAGTACCATTTATATCTTTATCTATGTTTAACAGAAGTTAAGAGTTAAGTGATTTAGGTTATTATTTCTAATTTTACCTGAATTATAATACTTGCATACATTTTTGGAGCTATAACTAAGTATAAATACTGAAAGGATTTATATATACTTGTCTATCAATAATTTAGATTTGATTTGAACTTTCTTATTGTGAAAGTCCATTTATTACCTAATTATACACAGACAATAAATAGCCTTTCCTTTTGCCAATCTATCCATCTATTTTATTTTATTTTTTTTTCTCATTTGAAGCCATGGAGTTAGAAACAAAATCTCAGGAGATTTTATCATTTTTTTCTGGATTGGGCATAAACACACAAACTGTTTCTTGCTCAGAGCTCTTTATTACTTTTGGGGGTGAGTATACTATAAACCTGGAAGGTGTCTCTCTTTATCTGCATTTTCTCCCACATAAATAATCTTGAGATTCATAAAAGGAAAATAAAATTCTGAGATTAAATTCCCCATTGCCTTTGTTGGTTCATTTTATCAATTGTGTTGACTGGTTGGTTTAATAGAACAACTTTCTAAAAACACATAACGAATTGACCAATCCACTTTTACTCTTTTCCCATATTTTTTCCAAAGTCAAGACACAAGATTTTTTGTTGTTGCTGTTAAACAGACAATTAACAGAATTATATGAATCTTAGACTTTGAAAGAAAATGACAGATGTTATGTATAGCTTGGGCACTTTTGCTCTGTCCTGCTTTTTGGAGTTACTTTCTATCAAGGATGATTCTACCTGACACCTGTTAAGCAAAGTTGAAAAAAGTGAAAGATTGGCTGGTGGCCTTTAACTCCACCCCCTTACATTTCTGTCTGCTTCCTTCAGTCAGAGTTCACATTTGGGCTGTCTGTGTGTTGAGAGCAAAGTGGACAGAAAAAAAGTGAAAGTAGAGGACACATTCATTTCTTCCCGTAATGCTAATTCCAGCCTTGCTTTGATTCTGTTGTTCTCTGTTCTATACTTAGAGTACTTGATTATGGACCAGCAGATCTTTTTGCAGAAACAACACTGATGATTTTCTACCTATCCTTTCTGGAACTGTGTCTGGTTACTTGTTGCTTTGCCCTTACCCTTTCCCAGCACAAAAACTCTGAGGCTTGTCCTTTGAGGAAGCATGTAAGCTAGCAAAGCATAAATCCCTGTTTGTCTCAAACAGGTCATGCATTTAGTTGCTCATCAAGAAACATTCCGTCTTGGTTCCACAGAGAGCAGCAGCTCAGCATGCTCAGTGTTCTGACTGACACAAAGCTCGGAGATCCCATACCAATAGTATGTAAATGTAGCAGGTGAACAGGCTGCAGACTCGACTGGAATTCAGACATGTCTGAACATGCCTGGTGTACTGGTAGGTCCATCTCCCCAAAAGACTTGTTTTTCTGATGAACTGAGGAGATATCTAAGAAGGTATGTGTCCTAAAAGAGGAGAGTTTGACCCTGTAACAAGGCCTTAGTTGTCTGGATGGATGGGTAATGCTGAATACAGCATCAAAATTTTCACTTTCATTTGGCTAGTAGGCAAGACGCTATTGGATGGAGGTTTAAATCCTGTGGCGAGCAATGGGTCTGTACTTAAACCCTGAAAGATCTGATTTTCTAAAAACTCTCAAGTATAGATGCACAAACAGTGCTTCACTGGAGGTCTCTAAAACAGATGCAGATGTGAGAGAAGCTCTTCTCCACGCAGTAAGTGTGGTGGGCATGAGTCTAAAGATGGTTTCCCCCAACCCCACCGCAGGGCTTCTGACTCACGGTTACCTATTCAAACAGTTATTTAGGTACATCTTTGAAGGGATTTTGCAGATGTAACTAAAGTTCCAAGTTAGTTGACCTTAAAGTATGAAGATTACCCAGCTGGGACTGATCCTATCAGGTAAGACCTCTTTTGTAGGTAGAAGCACACAAGGAAGTCAGAAATTCAAAGCACGAGGAGATTTGACGCACTGTTGCTGGATTGAAGATGAAGGGGGCCTTGTCTTAAGGAATGCAGGTAGCCTTAAGGAGCGTAAGAGTAGCCCCTTTCTGACAGCTGGCAAAGACACGCGGACCTCAGTCCATATTTGGCTAATGATCTGAATGAGTTTGGAAGCAGATTATTTCCTAGGACCTCCAGATAAAAGCCCAGCCCAGGGGACCCCTTGATTTCAGCCTTGTGAGACTCTGATCAGAGAACCCAGTTGAGCCCGCCCAGATTTCTGACAAAGAAGTGTGAGAGAATTTCTTTGTGTTATTTTAAGTCACTATATTTACGGTGATTTGCTATGCAGTGAGAGAAAACTAATGCAGTAACAGAATCAATGAAGCTTTGTATCTTGTGGGCCTCAGGCCTCAGTGGTGGTGGGAGGCCCTAGTGTCCCACAAACCTGGTGGTATACAGTGGGTGCTAGTGGTAAATGGTGGAGTGAGAAAAGACTTGGTGAGTGCTTGCAAAACACCCCCTAGGAACTCCCAGAAATTCTCCTGTTTGGGGAAGCAACCAGAAATTTAGATTGTTACAGTTAATATGAGTCACTAGAACCTATAGGCTGATGAAGTTCAGGGAAATTGACTGCACATATCTCAATAAAGTCCAGGTTAGTTAAATCTCCTAGCATAACTTCATTCACCAAAAGGGACACAGTTTTGTTTCATTTTTTAATTGTTTTGTTTTGTTTTTTGTTTGTTGTTGTTTTTTCTGATTTACTTCTCCCTACTCCTAAATTCTGTTGCCTTTTTCTTGACCCTGATGTCTTTTGGTAGATTCCAAGAAGTGGATTTAGTAAGTATATCCTTGGATAATGGAAACAGTAGAAACAAGTATCTCTTTTTCTTTATTATTAAATCTTTGCTACTGAGATAAAATAGCAACTTAAGAAATAGGTCATCTTTTTCAGTATACTTAGGTGCCTTTATCGCAAACTTCCAATCAAAAAAATAGTGAGCAAACATTTTATATTGGGTTCTTAACAAAGGAAACTTGACCGTAGTATGGAAGAGCATGGACTTTCCATTTTCAAAGCTAAGATATAGATTAGTACAGAGATGATTATAGTATAATTGCACTGTAATTTTATAGGAATATTATTAGGAGACAATTTCCTTCAGATCTCTTGCATTTCTGCACATCTGAGCAGATACACTGGCAGCTTCTGTTCTAGAATATCTTTTAAAGTATGTTTGTATGGCAAACAGTTTTAAAAGATAAAGATAGTGTCTCTCTCTGAGGCAAAAGGCAGATTTGTTTGTTGTCTGGGATAATAAAGATAATGTCTCTTTCTGGAGCAAAGGTTGGGCAAATTTGCTGGCAGTTTCCTTTAAAAGTTTGGTGTTTCCTAAGGTCAGGGCATCTGGGCTGTGATTCAAACTGTGTGTGCACCAGGTGACAAACTTGTCTCAGTTTGCCTGATACTTTCCTGATTGTAGCATAAAGTCCTGAATACCAGGAACGCTTCCGTTTGGAACACTTCCGTTTGGAACACACCAGGGAGTTGGTCGCTTTAGTGAGCTGCATGCACCTGAGATGCTCCTTATCACCCCCATGGGATTTGGGAGGCAGGGAACCAATGTAAACTTGAAGCTCATGCTGTCACTGTGCTCTGAGTAATAAAGTCCTTTGGCTCAGACCCAGGAGTCTCATGTCTTTGATGAGGACCCTTAAAATTGTGGTACCCTAACTTGTTAGGTAGCAAGTACAGTAAAATCTCTGACCCTTCACAGTTCTTTACAAACGTAAGTCCAGTGACTGCTGGAACTGTAGTTGGAAAAATGTCTATTTTAGATTGGAGAAGTGGAGTAAGCCCATAAGCTTCCTCTAATGTTTTCCAAAAGCTGTTTTATGAAATGAGTAATTCAGAAGCAAATTAACTTATGAAAGTGACTTTGTAAGAACTTGTGTTATTTCTATTGCAATTTTTTTCTCTTATTCTCTTATTCTCTTATTTTCTCTTATTCTCTTACTAGAAGTGCATTGCTTAATTTTCAAACATTTAGGAATTTTTCTGGTTACCTTTATGTCACTATTCTTTAATTCCACTCCAGTCAGAAAACATACTCTGATTTCAATTCTTTAAAATTTTTTAACATTTGCTTTGGTCTGTTTTGGCAAACGTCTAACTGCATTTGAAAAAAAAATGTGTACTTTGCAGTTGTTGGCTGTAGTGACTATATTATTGCTGATTATTCTGTCAGTTATTATAACATTTCCAGGAATGATTGTGGATTTGTCTCTTTTGCCTTTAAATATTAGGTGACACGAATTTAGGAATATTTTATTTTCTTGTTTAGTGGACTCCTTTATCATTTTGAAATATCACTCTATTTCTAGTAATGCTTAAAGTCTACTTTGCTTGGTATTATTAAAGCTGTACCAGCTTTATTTTGTTTAGTTTATGCATACGATATATATTTCCATTATTTTTATTTTTAAGGCTTCTGTGTCCTTTTTTTTTTTTTTTTGCGGTACGCGGGCTTCTCACTATTGTGGCCTCTCCCGTTGTGGAGCACAGGCTCCGGACGCGCAGGCTCAGCAGCCATGGCTCACGGGCCCAGCCGCTCCGCGGCATGTGAGATCTTCCTGGACCGGGGCATGAACCCGTGTCCCCTGCATCGGCAGGCGGACTCTCAACCACTGCGCCACCAGGGAAGCCCAAGGCTTCTGTGTTCTTATATTTAAAGTTTGTCTTTTGTAAACATAATATAGCTGGATATTATTTGTTTGTTTGTTTTAAATTAAGTCCAACAGTCTTTGTCTTTTAATTGACGTCTTTGTTCTATTTACATCTTGTATAACTACTGATATAGTTGGTGTTATGGAGTGAATGTTTCCCCCTAAAAATAATATGTTGAAACCCCAATTCTTTTTTTTTTTTTTTTTTTTTTTTTTTTTTTTTTTTTTTTTTTTTTTTTTTGGTATGCGGGCCTCTCACTGTTGTGGCCTCTCCCGTTGCGGAGCACAGGCTCCGGACGCGCAGGCCTAGCGGCCATGGCTCACGGGCTTAGGTGCTCCACGGCATGTGGGATCTTCCCGGACCAGGGCACGAACCCGTGTCTCCTGCATCGGCAGGCGGATTCTCAACCACTGCGCCACCAGGGAAGCCCC
This sequence comes from Kogia breviceps, assembly GCF_026419965.1. Classification (NCBI taxonomy): domain Eukaryota; kingdom Metazoa; phylum Chordata; class Mammalia; order Artiodactyla; family Physeteridae; genus Kogia; species Kogia breviceps. The sequence goes on from NC_081314.1 coordinate 96,408,204, forward strand.
CCAATTCTTAATGTGATGATATTAGGAGGTGGAGGCTTTTGGAGGTAATTAGGATTAGATGAGGTCGTGATAGTGGAGCCTTCATGTATGGGTTTAGTGCCTTTAGAAAGGGAGCTTGCTTCCCCTTTCTGTGCTCTGCCATGTGAGAATGCAACAAGAAATCAGTAGTCTGCAACCTGGAAGAAGGCTCTCACCAGAACTCAAGCATGCTATCACCCTAATCTTGGGCGTCTAGCCTTTAGAACTGTGAAAAATAAGTTTCTGTTGTTTATAAGCCATCCATCCTATGGTATTTTCTTATAGCAGACCAAACTGACTGAAAAACAGTTTGGTTTATGTCTACTAACATATTATTTGTTTTCTATATATCCCATCTGTTCTTTGATTCTTCATTTTTCCTTTCTTGAATTACTTTAGATTAATCAGGTATTGTTCATTACTCTATTTGCCCTCTATAGGATTTTTTTGTTGTACACTGTAAAAATTATTATTTTTGATGTTTTCCATGTAATTACAATATACATCCATATCTTATTGTGGTCTACTTTAAATTAGTAACTTTACCACCAGTTACTGACCAATATAAGAACACTTCAACAGTTTAATTCCATCTACCTACCAGCCACCATTTGTGCCTGTGTTGCTATATATATATATATATATATATATATATATATATATATATATATACATACATATACATATATTTACCACATGAGGCATTAACATGAGTTGAGGGGAAGTTGAATGCAGATTTTTGGATCCTTCTCTCAATTCCTTTCCTGTCTGGGATTGTGATGCTCAATTCCAAGACACAATGGCAGTCCTGAACTCAGACCTCTTTCCCCTCGGTCCAGTAAGACTGTGCCTTTCTGTCTGAGCTATATTCCCTACATTACAATTAGAAAAAATGCCCTCAGAAAAAAGCCATAGCATGAATATAGACCTTACCATATGTGCTTCCCTTCTCTCAGGGACTGAGTTCTGCTTATTCTGGTTTTTTTTGTTTTGTTTTTTTTTGCCAGTGTCTTCAAACAGTTGATTTACGTATGTCCTCCAGCTTTTATAGTTGTTCTTGGCAGAAGGCTTCGTTCAATACCAGCTACTTTATCATGCATGACTGAGACTGGAAATCCCTTAGAATGTTTTTATAAACAGAAATTTCTCCTCATGTAATATTTGGTACACCAGTGGTATAGTTCATGTAAAAGCATGATTATTTCTTATCAGTATTTAAAATAGTGAGATAATTCCTTAGCATCCTCCAAAGTTGACCAAATATTATTATTTTTAGTGCAATTATGAGTTCATGATTAAAACATATTTGTTGTAGGAATTCTTCTTAGTGATGCCCAAATTTTCCCACCTTTGACTACTGGGAACCTCTTTAAGTTAGCTCTTGAGTTCTTTTGAAATGACCCTGGTGGGCTTTTATACTTTCATTGTTATATGTTTGACAGATATTCCAGGATCATTTTGTGCATTTTTTTTCTTCCTAGACCTGGAATCAGCCATTTGTCTAAGGAACCCAAGATAGAGTATGAGAGGAGGATGAAGGGTCAGTGGTGCTCTCAGGGCGCTGCCAAGTTTCGGTTAAAGCAAGAAGGTAAAGAGCCTAACTAGACAAAAAGTTGAAGACATAGGTGATTTTGCTGATGGTGGTTCATGATTTCTAGAGGGCAGAGAGATTCTTAGAGGTAGGAAAAGGGTGCGAGATTAGGTAAAATGAATGAGTTAAAGGAAAAAAGGAGATGGAAAATAGAAGCCTGGTGAATACTAACATGTATATTAAACCACTTAGTATGTATATACTTATTTCTTGTGCTAACAAATTTCAGTATATTAAAAGTCACCATCAAACAATTTCCATGTTGCTAATAGTTGCATAGACTCAAGTATAGGACTTGACTGATTATATCTGTTGGCCATGCCTTTGTTTCTATCAGATTTATCTGGAAAATATCTCTATACAGAGCTTAGAAAATGTGAATATTTCCTCCTTTTCATTAGCTTAGTAAAGTGGTCCCCTTTGAGAAGTGGGAAGAATCACCAGACACTGTAGAGAAAGAATGAGTAGGACTGTAATTCATTCGTACACTTTATTCAGTAATAACTCTACTCCACTCACTATTATTATAATTATAATACATGTAAAGATATTTATTTCATCTACATATATTATTGAAAGAGTCTTAGTATATAAACTGTTGGTTGATATTTTCTGTTGAGTTGATAGATTTTAGAGAAATTCCTGATAGGAACAGTATCGTTACTTGTGATGTTATCTTCCTGGGCAGGAGTCTCTTGAAATTGTAGTTATGCTAATGGAGATAGTTGAATAGTAAAGTCATGTTAATGTTGACTCTAAACTGTGTGTGTTTGTGTATGCGTGTGTGGTACATGATTTTGATTTTTCACTGCGATGGATGAGACAGACCTCTCTGCTTTCAAGAATTTCATTAAGTCTAATGGTAGGGACAGGTAACCTATAGAAAATATTTAAGGTAAGTAATAAATGCTTTCTGCTTGGGTGGCAGGGATGTAGGGTTAGTAATAAGTGCTTTATGCTTGGGCAGTAGGGAGCATCAGAGGCTTCACCGAGGAGATGATCCTTGAACCTTCTTGTTGGTGTTCACCCACAGTGGAAGGAGCCTTTCCAAACAGAGGGAACAACTTGTGCAAGGGTGCATAAGGAAGAAGGATAGGAGATAAGGCTATTATGTAGCTAAATCAAATGGCCTTTATTCCATCATAAGGAGTTTGCACTTTTATCCTACATGAAAAGAGGAAAATAACCATTAGTTGAAATTAGATACAGGCAAGAGAAATTTAGTTAGTAGAATAGAGCCAGAACATTTTTAATAATTAGGTATGGGAGATTATGGAAAAGGAAAGGTTAAGTGGGCTTCCCACATCCCTGATTTTATAACTGGATGATAATAGAGTGGGAGTGGGGTGGAAATAAGCAGTCTTTGGGGGAATGGGACTATGATAAATTTTATATTTATATATGTCTATTAATATATTTATCTATAGTTGTGTGTGAGTATGTCTCTCATGGTATTTTTTTAAAAAATAAATTTATTTATTTTTGGCTGCGTTGGGTCTTTGTTGCTGCATGCAGGCTTTCTTTAGTTGTGGCGAGCGGGGGCTACTCTTCATTGCAGTGCACAGGCTTCTCATTGCGGTGGCTTCTCCTGTTGCGAAGCATGGGCTCTAGGCGAATGGGCTTCAGTAGTTGTGGCACATGGGCTCAGTAGTGGTGGCTCGTGGGCTCTAGAGCACAGGCTCAGTAGTTGTGGCACACAGGATTAGTTGCTCTGCGGCATGTGGGATCTTTCCGGACCAGGGCTCGGACCCGTGTCCCCTGCTTTGGCGGGCAGATTCTTAATGACTGTGCAACCAGGGAAGTCCCTCTCATGGTATTTTTTAACCTTATATATCTCTTAGGCTAACCTCTCTGCTCTTCATAGATAATGAAATATATTCCCATGTTTTTATTAGGAAACATTTATCTTGTCTTGCTGCCCTTTCAGCTGTTTACTTGTTCTGTAAGCTTTCATGTTTTCTTGAATAATGTTATGTACCTAGTGGATATTTTTATAATGAAAAGTCACACATAGGGCTCTATCACACATAGAGATAATATTAGTCACTTCAAGAACGTGTCTGGCCCAAAAATGGGCCAGATTGAAAGTTAGCTAGATATGCCTTGCTGGTTGCAGCCATGAAGGGCGTTCGGTACTTGACAATGGATTTAGACTTTAAGGAAGGAATTAACCGAAAATTCTTGAAGAAGACACAGGTAGTATAGAGGCAGACAGACAGGACAATGTTGGAATGGAAAATAATGCATAGTTTGGGACACAGCTCTTTGATACACTTTTGGCTTGCATTAGAGTCTGCCACATTAACTGAGTTTTCAATCACCTTGCTATTTATTTCTTGTATGATTTAAAAATTGAAATGTTGGAGTTCCCTTGTGTCACAGTGGTTAAGAATCCGCCTGCCAATGCAGGGGACAAGGGCTTGAGCCCTGGTCCGGGAAGATCCCACATGCTGCAGAGCAACTAAGCCTTTGCACCACAACTACTGAGCCACGTGCCACAACTACTGAAGCCCACAGGGCTAGAGCCCAAGCTCCACAACAAGAGAAGCCACCACAATGAGAAGCCCGCACACTGCAACAGAGTAGCCCCTGCCCGCCATAACTAGAGAAAGTCTGTGCACAGCAATGAAGACCCAATGCAACCAAAACTAAATAAATAAAATAAAGAAAAATATCTTAAAATTGAAATGTTTACATATCTGTAAGTGAAAATATTGAGAGAGATATGGATTTGAATTCTTTTATTTGACCAAGTTCTCCATATTGGTAGGAGGTAGGACAGAGTTACAGAGAGTCATGAAGCACCACCACAATGTCCCCCATTTGTCTCTTCTGCCTCAGTTTATGTGCTCATTATCTCCTCCTGGCCTACTGAAATATCCCTCTCTCTGTTATGTTCCTATCTCTAGACCTCCTTCCTTCTGATGCATTTCAAACACAGATAGAAAGAATTTTAGATGCCATTCAACAAGTCTTAACAATATGCATGTTGCTAAATTAATTAAGCAAGGAGTCCACAGACTATGGCTGTAATGCCCTCGTGGCCTGTAAGCAAACTGACCTCTAAGTCTGTCAATGCGTCAAGGTTAGGAAATCAAAACTCTGAGGATAACCAATCACAAAGGGCCAACTAGGCATTAAGCTTTAACCAATCAATAATTTCCTTTCTTTGCTTCCACACTTTCTCTGTATGTCTTTTTCCTGGCTTCTCTTGGTGGAGTTCTCATGACCACTTTCAATTTGGGGCTGCCTGATTCACATCAATTTTTGTTCAAATAAACTCGAAATTTTCAGTATGCCTTGGTTTATCTTTTAACAGTGATTTTTCAGTGAGTTTGTACTTTCAGCAAGACCTCTAGCTTTTAATATGGGGTTAATGTTTTTGAAATTTCTTTCCAAAAGGCTTGAATAAAGTCCAAATATTTTACCTCGGCATTTGAAACTTTCCAAGATTTTGTTGTAAATTTATTAACAGCCACTCTTCCCTTAGGCCATCTTGAACTTGCTCATGTCACCTCACTTTCATATGGCTTTTCCTGCCATCACTAGAGTGTAGGCACCACAAAGGCTAATCTCCAGGAATTTGAGCAAGGGGAAGATTTTGAAATGAATGAATCATTCATGAATCATCCACTCATTTGTCTACCTCCTCCTCAATCTCTGCATATCTAAATTCTGTGCTTACCATAAGGCCCAGATCAAATACCACCTCTTCCATGATGTTTTCCCAATTACTTCACACATAAGAACCATGTACTCTGGAGTCTATAATATTTTGTTTATCCCTCTTTTATGATGCTTATTCTCTTCTTGAAATTATTCTTTACATATGCTCTAGAGTAGAGTCTATATTATATTTATTTTTGTATCTTCCTTAGACCCTAGACTCATGGGACTTGGCACATAGTAGGAACTTAGTTAATGTTCCTTGAGTCCATTAATTATAAAAAGAGAACTGAGAGGTGATTGTTGCATGAATGCCTGAATCTCTAGAATAAGTTCGTGTAAACACACATTTGGAGCTCTCTTTTCATTAAAAAAAGAAAACCTAGTGAAAATAAAATTACAGCCAATTTTGGTATTACCATTCCAGTGATTAACAACTTTGATAATAGTAGCAGCTATGCTTTATTGAAAACTGACTCTGTGCCAGACAATCTAATCACTTTAAGTATATTATCATGAATCTTCAAAACTACCTTGTCAGGGACTATATCCACTTAAATAATGAGCATATTAAGGCTGAGGCTGAGTCTTACACATTTAAAGCTTACATGACTAAGATTTAAATATTGATCTGACTGACTTCAAAGCTCTACCCACTTGGCCATACCTCTGCACTTTTGAGGTTAAGAAATACTTTTGGTTAACTAAGTTAAATGTCTTGTGTGACGTCCACAGTGGAGACTCAAACATGACCAGGAAACCTGGCTATTTGCAGTGACAGCCCTTAGTCTCCCTAATAGAGAGCTGCTGACTGTACTGCTACCAAAGGAAGAAGGTACTGTTAGTAAACTTTTAAGGGAAGTCCCAGAATTTAAGTTGAACTTGGTCACCATTTTCTATAATAACTGAATGTTACAATCTGGAATCTAGGGGTGAAAGGGAATTTTGAGAGTACTCCTAACTGTGGCTGCCTGATTACAGTTTAAAGACCTGTGTATCCTGAGGACTAGGAGTCCACAGGATTGCCTTCCTCTACGCTGCCTTATTAACCTAACTTCCCCTGCCTACTCTATCTCCAGTCATCCCTGGGAGATGCTAATTGTAATGGCTCCGGAGTCAGTGGAAGGTAGAAACCACACAGGCACAAAGCAAATAAACTGAAGAATTTCCAGTTTTATTTCACAGCCTCAGACTTTTGTCCTTATGATGTTCTTTTCTGGTTGTTTAAAAGATTATAGTATGGCTAAGTCAATGAACCTTTAATTCTGTTACTGTGTAGTGGGTGTTCATTATCTTTTACATGGGAACTAGAGAACATTAACTCTCTTTCCTTCCATTTCCCGAACAGATAAGAGTTAGGTAAGTGAGGAATGTTGTAGCTTTTTTTTTGTTTGTTTCTAAATTTTTTTAAATTATTGAGGTGTAATTGACATACAATATTATATTAGTTTCAGATGTACAACATAGCAATTCAACATTTGTGAAATGGTCAGCACAGTAAGTTTAATTATCATCTGTCACTTTACAGAGTTAATGCAATATTATTGTCTAAATATAGCTCTTTCTTGATTGTCTTCTTCCTGTTCCTCTAGTCTATCACCGTTAGTAAGATTTTCTGCCTGCCCACTTCAGCACTTCTTTTAGTATCTCCCAGTAGTAATAATTAATGAATGGAAATCATCCATGTTTTTTGTATGGTGATTTATATTTTGCATATCCATTATCTTATTTTAGCCTAAAAATAACAATCTACGGAAGGTAGATTGATAGTATTTTCATCTCCATTTTACAGCTAAGGGGACAGTTCCTTTTCCTTTTGAATGTGAGAAAAAATAGCATTTGTAGTCATCTGCTGTCATCAGAGCCATCAACTTCAAGACTATATTGTTGTAACAGAGGACCAGGAGATAAGCAAGTTAAACTGGGGTTCCTCTTCCTTGTTTTCTCTTGAACTTATCAGTACATGGAATACTGAGTTAAGAGCATAGCCTTTGGATTAAGACAGCAGGAGTACAAGTCTCAGTTATGACACTTAGAAGCTGCATGTTATTGGGCAAGTTACTTGACCTACCTAAACCTCAATTTCGTATTCTAAAAAGATAAAAGATAAGGATTATGATAGTTATACCCAACTCAACAAAATAACATTAGGAACCATTTAATTCCAGGTCATCATCATTACACTTAACACTCATCTATTCAAACTGGGTATGTTGTTCCGGTGTTCGTACATTCCCTTAACAAATATTTGAGCGTCCGCTATGTATTAGACACTGTGTTGTAAACCAGACACACACAGTCCCTGCCCTCATTAAAGTGTACATAGCAAGCTCTTCACCCAGGGATGAGTTACCTGCTACAGGTAGATGGATCATGGGCAATTTAGGCCTTTGCTTCATTATGTGAGAGAGAATATGCTGTTATTATATTTGCAATACCATTTACCTGGAAGATTTATTTAGAGAATCTATAAGTACTTGCAAATCATTGAATATTTGCCATAAGTCCATAAGGTGAATGCTATGAAGCTATTTCCTTTGAGTTAAAGTGATTCACTAAATAGAGAAATCATAACCATCATGTTTAAAGGTACATGAGTATATAGAAAAGGAATAGGGCCTCCAGTTCACACATCATGCCAATTCTTTGTATAGATTGCCTTGGGAAAGAATATTTTTTAAATTAGAGGTATCCATAGAAAATAGGAATAGCAGATCATTTGCTTCTCACTGCTTACATTTACTAAGACTCTTATAAAGATTTTCCCTGGGCACATGAATCAGTTTAATAATGATTGCAACCAGTTGGTGGCTAGACATCAGATTGCCAGCCTACTCAACAGTGTTGCCATCTGCTATTTGGATTCACAGTGTGCTGCGGCTACGCACCACCTCATTAAGAACGGGACCCTTGTGAGCTATAGACAGTAGCTTATTCAAGTGAGCTGAGGCAAACTCCTCCCCAGGCCACATTTGTAGAAGCTGCGCGCATCTCATCTTCTTTGGGAATCGCTCTATGCTGATTATGCAGTCTGATAGCTCACCGTCTCTGATCATTTAGGCGTTAGTCTTTCAAGCCAGCTCCTTGTTTCAAAGTGGTATTAAAATACAAAAATGGGGCTTCCCTGGTGGCACAGTGGTTGAGTCCGCCTGCCATTGCAGGGGACACGGGTTCGTGACCCGGTCTGGGAAGATCCCACATGCCGTGGAGGGGCTAGGCCCGTGAGCCATGGCCGCTGAGCCTGCGTGTCCGGAGCCTGTGCTCCGCAACGGGAGAGACCACAACCGTGAGAGACCCGCATACTGCAAAAACAACAACAACAACAATAACAAAAATGGTTATTTCAAAGATTTGTAAAAAATATTCATTATGGATTTTTTTTTTTTTTTTGGTAATACAGTTACATCTTGGGATGATATTAGTCAGTGGCTTGCCAAACACAAATATTTTAATAAGTTAAGTATATTATAATTCATTGGGCTTTTTTTGGTTAGACTTTCCAGTTCTGAAGATTTTTTTCAGTTTTGAGGAAATCCTACTGCCTAGTTTTCATTTCTTAGAAAATGATTTTCAAAGGCTTTCATTATACTTTTCTTTTTTCTTCTCCCACTAAATATCCCAAGGCAGCTGTGAATGCAAAATATTTGTGTTTGTCAGACAAAAATAAGTGCGTTTTATCCGACCCCACTGATCACTTTTAGCGTTTTTTACAGGAAAATAAAAATTTATTTGTGTAGGTCATATAATATTTAGAGTTTCTCTCTCTGCCTCAATAGCTAATGGATTCTGTAGCACTTTAAGAATTAGACAGGTATATCTCAAAATTGGTCTGGTTTCAAATTGTAAAGGACTCATGGGCTGGTGTTCAGGCTCAGGCACCCTTCCCTCACTTCCTACACAGACACTTACCCAGTTCTCACATTTGTACTTACCAGCATCCAAGATGTGTTTCCTAGCCCTGTGCTTGTTAGGTACTCTGTGAAGAAAGGTTTTGGTGGGCAAACAGAATTGGGAAGTGGGGCATCTCAGACTGGATTTTCCAGGATGCAGACTCTGAGATGTAGCTTAACCTGCAGGATGTTTATTAAGAAGAGTGCTTGGGACCAATACTTGTAGAAAGAGGGGAAGAAACAGGAACGGGCAGAAGGAAAAGCTGAGATGTAACGCAGGTCCAACAACAGCCTTGGCCGACATGATGGAGAGCTCTGGAGTCGGAATGACCTTCAGAGTTGCCCTGAGATGGGCAAGAGAACAACTTTGTAATCTTGCACTGGTAGGTCATTGGATATTGGCAACCCCATGAAGGGGTGCGACCTTGGTTGAGTGGTTCCCTGCAGCTGAGGCAATTCCCAAAGAGGGCTGACGGCTGCAGGCTGCCTGCTAACAGTACTCCCAGCAAATGAGCAGCAAGTCCTTCCTTGAAGGGGGATCTGGGCAGTAGATCATAATGCTGTCACAGGACCCAGATCAAATAATCTCTTGTGAAGAGCTGTACTAAATTTCCACATATTAATGGCTTTGAGAAGCTGACACTGAAGAAACCTTCCAACTTTGTTTTTCTTCTGACGTCAATTCATATCCTATGGAACTAGTGTGTCACAGATATATGATAAATGTCTCACTAATCTTACAGTGCCTTGCAGGCTCTGTTAAAAGAACTGAATACAGATGATTTTCTCCAGGCTCCTCTGCCTATAAGTCCTGATTGAAAACTTTGGTGTTGCCATAGTAATTATGGGCTTGCAAGTCACACATTCAGGTGTGTGGAAAAAGGACTTTGCTTTTCCATAATTGACCTTAATTTATTTTTTAAGCTGTCCTTCTGCCTAGTGGCAAACATACACTCACACACCCCAGATCCTTAACTTTAGTCACTTTCCAGGTATACAGACATCATATCTGAAGGTAAGTTAATACAACATCTCCTCTTCCACCCAGGGTTGCAGCTAAGCTCCAGGGGACTTCAGTCATGTCTTGGTCTTGGGGGTACATCTGATTCTTTATTGACATCTGTCCACAGCTGGCATCAGCTGAGATGAACACTGTCCTTTCTGGTCTTCACTGACATCACCTTCCATGCTGACATCTGATGGGATGTCTGCATTTCCATCCAGTACTGCTTCAAAGAGTTCACACTCCATCTCTGGCCAAGAGGTCCCTCTAGTCTGTCAGCTCTTGAGGTCATGTTTTCAATCACAGCAAGAAAAGCATTAGCTCCATTCTGTGATTCTGTGGTTCCCATAATGTCTGTGACATAGTTTAGGATCCATCTGCCTAGTTACTCAATGCCTATATATATATATTTTTTAATTGAAGTATAGTTGATTTACAATGTTGTGTTAGTTTCTGGTGTACAGCAAAGTGATTCAGTTACATATATATATTCTTTTTCATTATAGGTTATTACAAATATTGAATATAGTTCCCTATGCTATACAGTAGGACCTTGTTGTTTATCTATTTCATATATAGTAGTTTGTATCTGCTAAGTCCAAACTCCTAATTTATCCCTCCCCAACCCTTTCCCCTTTGGTAACCATAAGTATGTTTTCTATGTCTGTTTACATTTTGTAAATAAGTTCATTAATATCATATTTTAGATGTTTTGTAAATAACGTCATATTTTAGATCCCACATATAAGTGGTATTATATATTTGTCTTTCTCTGTCTTACTTCACTTAGTATGATAATCTCTAGGTCCATCTATGTTGCTGCAAATGGCATTATTTCATTCTTTTTTATGGCTAAGTAGTATTCCATTCCATATATATATCACATCTTCTTTGTTCATCTGTCAATGGACATTTAGTTTGCTATGAACATTGGGGTACATGTATCTTTTCGAATTAGAGTTTTCTCTGGATATATGCCCAGTAGTAGGATTGCTGGATCATATGGCAACTCTATTTTTAGTTTTTTGAGGAACCTCCATACTGTTTTCCATAGTGGGTGTGCGAATTTACATTCCTGCCAACAGTGTAGGAGGGTTCCTTTTTCTCCACAACCTCTCCAGCATTTATTGTTTGTGGACTTTTTAATGATGGCTATTCTGAACAGTGTGAGGTAGTTTTGATTTTCAATGTAGCTGTTTCTACTCCAAGTTTAATGCCACAGTGTCAAAACAACACTATGGGACTTTCTCAGGATAACCAGACAAGAAATAGGACACTGGTCTCTCTATTTTTAGTTCACATACATTTTTTCTGGGGGGTTCTTTCATGCTCTAATTTATAATAACGAAACTCTCTTCAGAACCCTCAGCAGCAATTAACTCTCTTGCTTTCTCTTCAACTGTGATTTACTTTCTTCTTACTTAGTGTTGAGATTTTTTTTTTTCTTCCTTGCATGAGTTTGGAGGAGGTAGGCATGGAAGAGATTGGCTAGACAAGTATCCCTCCAAGCCTACATTTTAGGCCATGATTTTGGTCCTTGGAATCCCAAAGCCAATAACTAACTTTTATTTTGATGAATCGTCTATGGCCTCTCTTCCCCAAGGCGTGAAGCCTACAAGTATAATTTGAGTGGGGGAATGAGCTTGGGTGGGGAATGGGTGCTGGGGTAGGAACAAAGCATTTGATTCTAGAAAAAAAATAACCATGGTTTTACTTCACTATTCTATTCTATTAGTCTATTAATTTATCACTGTGCAAATACTACCTGTCTTTATTTCTGTAGCTGTCTGGTGGGTTTTGATATCTGGCAGTGTAAACCTTCCAACTTATTCTTCAAGACTGTCTTGGCTATTCTAGGTCCTTTCTATTTCTGTATACATTTTAGATTCAGTTTATTAATTTCCTCAAAAAAAAAAACCCTGCTAGAATTTTTATTGGTATTGCACTGACTCTATAAATAAATTTGGAAAAAATTAAAAATATTGATCTTTAAAATTTTGTGTCTTCCTTCCATTAACATTGTTCATACTTCTATTTATTTAAATATTCTTTAATTTCACTTAGCAATATTTTATAGTTTTTAGTATAGAAAAATTGTATTACAATTAGTTTACTTCTAAGTATTTGATGTTTTTGATACTGGTGTAAATTTAAAATATTTTAATTTGTCCAATTGATCCAATACAATAATATGTAGTACAATTGATTTTGATACAGTTACCCTGTATCACAATGTTGACCTCACAGTCTAATAGTTTATTTGTAGATTATTTCAGATTTTCTACACATGGTAGATCATGGGGTAACAATTTTATTTTTTTCCTCTCCAATATATATATTCCTGTTTTTTTCTCTTCTTCACTGTCCTGGCTAGGACATCAAGTGCAATGTTGAATAGAGGTGATGAGAGTGAACATCCTTGCCTTAATCTCAACCACAAGGGGAAAGATTCCATGTTTTACCATTATGTATTATGTTAGCTGTAGGTTTTTAGCAGATACTCTTATTGGGTTAGGAAAGTTCCCTTCATTTCTAGTTTGCTGATAATTTATACTGTTAATGAGTGTTGATTTGTCAATTGCTTATTCTCCATCTTGTATCATATTTTCTTCCTCATTTTTTCTGTTATTAATGTTCACATGTTAAGCCAACATCCTGATGTACTAACCTCTTTACATATTGCAGATTCTGTTTGATAATATTTCATTTAGTGTTCTAGCACCTACATTTGTGAGGTTTATTGGCTTCTGAGCAGGAAAGAGTTAAGTAGCTAGATTCCAAAGAATATTTCCTGGAAATATTTCCAGGAAAAAAAGATGTTTCCAGGAAAGAAAGAAGAAAAAAAGAAGCCAGGTTAATTATCTTGTAAACATAGTGATAATAGACTTCATGTAAATAAAGTAATATTAATTAGTAGGACATGAATCCTTATCTTTGAAACATTTTTAGCAGGATCTCCCTGACCTAGAATTGATTATGGTAAACAAAATCACAATCTCTGCATTTATGGGGCATGGCTCTTAGGAAAGTATCATGTAAGTTATACAATTACCTGGATATAAAATTAAGAAGTGTCATCACCTAAAATCCTCCATGTTGTGTGAAGTGACCTCATTTAGAGAATGTATCTTTCCAGCTTTGCCAAATAGCTCATCCAATGCAAGAAGGAAGGAAATAGGAAGACATAGACGTTATTCACGACTTCTCTCTGCTTTGCCTGTGCCTCTTGATTGCTTGTATTCTTGAGATTATTAGCAAAACTATATCATGGATAAAACCTTTTATTCCTGTGTCTTTGATTTGACAATCCTATCTTTTATGTTGGCTCCATCTATAATTTTCCCTTTTTGTAATTCCATGTCAGGTTTTGGTATCAAAGTTATGCTTGTCTCATAAAACAGGTTGGGAAGAATTATGTTTTCCTATTCAGCAAAAAAATTGTGTAAGCTTGGCTTTTTTTTCTCCTTAAATGTTTGAAAGAATTTACCAGTGAAGTCATATGGGACTGCATAGTATTTTATGGAAAGCTATGGACTTTTCCTGTGGTGGAAGATATCACAAAGCCCCCTTCTTGACAAGACAGTAGGTAGGTGACCCCTATGAGATGCCTCCATCTTCGTTCCAGGCTGCTGGGCAGATGACTAGAGTTAAATCCAGCATAACCTCATTTGAGAAGTGCTAGGCCTGATAAGGGAAGAAAAAGATTATACACTGAAGGTGCTACAAGAAATAGTACATACCAGATTTAGATTTTTGAGGGTGCTTTATCCAGGGGCCAGGATATAAAGCTAGAAAAATAAGAACGTGTTTATTAAGGGACACTTTATTGGGACACAGGATTTATCATCCTAGCAAGAACCCCTGGAGATGGGACAAATTCACTGATATGCTAACCCTTAGAAGTCTGATATAGTTATGGCCAACACAGTGAAATGGAAACGCCCAGTTTGTCCTGGATAATGGTAGGACATTCAATGAAAAGGCTGAGGGAGGTGGTTATACTGGACTGGATATATTAGGAACCTAGAAAACCCAGCACGTGATTTTGTTCCAAAGCAGGGCCCAGAAGACCCATGATTCGAAAGGTTGCCAGGGATGTGCTTGTAAAAGGGTACGAGCATCATGGGTTCAGTGGTGGCTCTCCTCTTTAGAACAGGGCTGATTGTAGGTGAGGTGGTAACAGAGATGGGCTTGTTAATGTCATTGGGGGTGAGGGGCGCTGAAGTAATAGAGGACTGGTGCTTAACTACCGAAAGTCAGGCCGCCATAATTACTGTAACAACTGGTGAAGTGAGAGGGACAGTCGAGGGGGCTTGACCCTCAGGGTGTTTGGGAGATGATTAATTGAACGTAACACCCCTACAGCCAAAATAAAAGGGCAAGTGACAAGAATGCTGCTTAATATCTATAACCGGTAGGGCAAAAATGGAAAAGGAAGAGGCCGAGGACATTGTTCCCAGTGAAACCTCATGCTCCCTTGTTCACTCCCCAGATCTGAGGCAATTTTCAGATTCGGAAGCCACAGATGGAAGAGGGGGCTGGGTCCCTAGGAGGAAGAACCCTGCTGTACAGTGGCATGAATATACTGTGATGAATCACCAAGTTCTTCCTAAAAAGACGTGTGACCAATTACTAGGGTGACATTGATACCTGGAAGTCCAAAGCAGCATCGCGGCCCCCTGTTAAAGTGTGGGCTCCCGGGGACTACTTTGTCCTGGCTGTCGTACTGGCTAAAATGTGGTTCACAAAGGACACACTGAGTCTGTGGACCCACAAGTGGTCATGCCCACAGTACCTTAATGTGTTCTTAGAAACGATTGCAACATACACATAAAGCCTTTTGGAAACCTCTGAAATTCCTCCTCATCCCAGGCAAAATAGGAAATCAAAAACATTTGGCCAGGGTGGGGATGGGGGGAGGTGGAGATCATTGGTGGTCCCCATCATTTCTCCGTTTACTTTGCCAGTTTGGGCTTTGAAGAAACTGGAGAGAATGGCTGTAGACTACTGCAGGTATAACCTTGTATTAGCCCTGATTGCAGCTGCTGGGCAGATGTGGTTATCATTGGTGACAGAGATTAAGAAAAGCTCAGGTACCTAGTACGTGTCCATTGATCTGGTGAGTGTATACTTTTCAATCCCAATCAGGAAAGAGGATCAGAAAGAGTTGGCTACATGATGGCTATGACCACGAGTGGCCTTGAAGGTCAGTGAAAGGGCAACTCTTTCTAATAAGCAGAGCCGTGAGTGGTGTACCTGATCATCTACTTTGTGTAGAGAACTGGTTCTAGGTGACAATGTGTACTTTACTGGCCAGTGGCTAATGGCTGAGGCATCTGTTCAGGGACTTGGATGGAAAAAGTACTGGATAATTGGAGCCAAGGAAGTCTGGGATAGAGGTATGTGGATGGGCCTAATGGGAGTGGACACAGAGTGTGAAGATTTTTGTCTCACACATTAACGTCCACCAGAAAGCAACCATTATGAAAGGGGCACTTAGCAACCAAATAAACGTCTTGACAGTCAGGCCTTGTCATCAGACACCCCGAACTGGCATGATAGGCACGTGAACGGCGTAGCTACAGTGGCAGAGCTGGAAGTTATGTTTGGGCTCAACACAATGGACTCTCACTTACCAAGGCTGATCTAGCTACTGTGGCCTCTGAATGTCCAGCCTGTCGGCCACAGAGACCATCAATAAGTCCTCAACATGGCACTGTTCCTCAAGGAGACTAACTGGTCACCTGGTGACAAGTTAACTATAACAGGACTCTCCCACCTGGGAACAGCTATTAATTTGTCCTCACAGGGATAGAACCTAGTGCAGGTATGGGTTTGTCTTTCCTACCTGCAGAGTCTCAGCCAGCACCACTATAAAGGACTTACATAGTATCAGACCACTTGATCTTGATGAAGGTGCAAGAGTAGGCCCATGACCTACTGGGCCCATGACCACTGGTCTTATCACATACTCCACCGCCTACAGCCTCATACATGCAGCCAGCCTCGTGGAATGCTGGAACAATCTTCTAAAGGCACAGCTAAAGTATGAGCTTCGAGGAAGCATTCTGAAAGGTTGGGATGTTATCCTTCAGGATACAGTGTATTCATTAAACCAGAGACCTCTATGGTGCTGTGTCCCCAGTAGGAGGATTATGAGAGCCAAATGGGATGGCAGAGGAGTGGCCTCATTTACAACACTCCCAATGACTTCTTATTGGAAGCATGCATGCTTCCTGCCCTGCAACTCTGCCCTCTCTAAGCTGAGGCCCTGGTTCCCAAAGTGGGGATACTCTTGCCAGGGCCTATGGTAAGGGTCCCATTGAGCTACAAGAAATAATTGCCATTAGGGCACTTTGTACTCCTTGTGCCCGGGGGTATGCAGGTGAGGAGTCACCATATTCACATGATGAGCAGGCCGGGCTGCTTTTAAAAAATGGCACAGGGAGGCATGTGTGTGGACTACAGGTGAGGCACTTGGTGCCTCCTGTTCCTCCCTCGCCCTACTGTAACTGTGAACAGACACACGTGGCAAACCCAACCTAAGAAGGGCATGGTCACTAAAAGTTCAGACCCTTAGATGTGATGAAAATTTGCATCACATCATCAGGTAAACTGCCAAGAACTGCTGAGATGATTGATAAGTGTGATGGGAACCCAAAATGGATAGTGGAGGAAGGAGAGGATGAGGACCACTTGTAGCCCTGAGATCAGCTGCCAAGAGAGGGGATGTCGTTCATCTCGCTAATGTTACTACCTCCTTCTAAGTTTCCCCCAGGAAGATAGGCCCACAGGGACCACGGAGGCCTTGCTCCCTGACCTCGGCAGCACAAGGCATGGACTACAGAGCCATGGAAGTACATTACCCAGATCTACTGCAGACAGTAGCATGCCTGAGGGCCCCAGCTGCTCTCTGGATCCATTATTTTCATGTTTAGGCTACATTTCCCATGGGTTGTTTCCATTGGAACAACCACTGAGCAGGTATCCTAACGCATGCCTATTCCTGTGAGGTAGGGACTCCTTTGAGAGGCAAGTTCTTGACCTTAAACCTTCCTGGAATTATTCTGCAGTCTGGGACCCTTGCTACTCAATCCTCCTTCCTTCTCTCTTTCTTTCAAAGGGGTCAGACATGTTAGGCAGCCTAAAGACTCTACTCCTCTGGCTTCCTCTCTGTTTCAACCCTTACAGGCATTTCCCCAAGTACATCTCTTGTAAATTTAATTCCATATTTGCATGTGCTTCTTGGAGGACCTAAACTAACAAATTTGGACTTGGTTCTGGCAGATAGTTACTTGAGGATCAGCTTCATGTTACTGAGGCTTGTTTTTTGAGCAAGTAGAGATTTTATTGTCACGCTAGTTTAGCCCTACTTACGTAAGATGTAACCTTCCTGGTGTGGAGTTCTCCGTGAGGACACCCCACTATGGCTGGATGGAAGTTAAATGTTTCCCACTCTTGTGCTAGTTTTGGGAATTGTTCAGTGTTCAGCAATGGGCACAGAGGGATCTGTATGCAAATTTCTGGAAATTTTTTCTCTGCACACCTTCTTTCTTGCTGATACTCTGCCCTGAAATTCAAGACACTTGTCCCACTCGATACTAATCCTTGTCTCACCTCAGCAGGACTGCTATGCTCTGTTCAAGCTCCTCCTCCTGCAACGAGGTCCAGAGTGCTTAAACCCAGAAAGGCAGGACAATGGTAGGGTCACCTTGTTCCACCTGCTGTGATCAGTCCTTTGCTGCCATTTGACCCATGTCTGAAAAGCTGCTTCACACAACTATTTTCCTAGCTTCTTAAAACACTGATAGCTAACCTTTTTGTAAAGTTTCTAATATATGTATTTGGAGGTATAAATTTCCCATAAGCATGTGCTTTCACAGCATGCCATGAAGTTTTGATATGTTGTATTTTCATTAGAATTCATTTTAAAATATTTTCTAAATTCCACTGTGATTTATAGGTTGACTCAGGGGTCATTAGGGGGATGTTCCTTACATTATGACCATTTGGGAAATTTTTAGTCTTTATATAATTGATTTCTGATTTCATACTCTTACAGGATTTCAGTCTTTTGAAATTTGTTCTGACCATTTTTGATTAGTCATATGGTCAGTTTTGGTAAATGTCCTGGATATACCTTAAAATAAGTATGCATTCTGAAATGTTTGGATGTAATGTTTTATATTATGTCTTACTCATATGCAGTGTGCCAATACATAGTAAATAGTAGGAGCTCGATCCATATATATATTTTTTTTTATAAATTTATTTATTTTTGGCTGTGTTGGGTCTTTTTTCTGGTGCGCGAGCTTCTCATCGTGGTGGCTTCTCTTGTTGCAGAGCATGGGCTCTAGGCACGCGGGCTTCAGTACTTGTGGCTCATGGACTCTAGAGCGCAGGCTCAGTAGTTGTGGCCCACAGGCTTAGTTGCTCTGCGGCATGTGGGACCTTCCGGGACCAGGGCTCGAACCTGTGGCCCCTGCATTGGCAGGTGGATTCTTAGCCACTGCACCACCAGGGAAGTCCTCGATCCATATTAAATAACTCAAAAGTTTATTCCTACTGGTGGCATTTCCAGACCAAACAAGTGAGGATGATAATGATGTCACATGGATGTAGGCAGAGAGAAAATTATTTCTGGTAAAATGGAACTTCAAAAGAGGAACCCCAAGTCAAAATGTGCAGTTTCCCCCCTGCCTCCCCGATTCCAGCCAATATTAATGCCAACTCTTTAGGTTATGGAAATTATTCCAACATTTTTCCTTCCTGTGTTTCTACCAATTTTTCCTTTGTTGGTTGTAAGCTCTGTATCACTAGTCTGTGTGATAGTAGAAAATAATATCTTAGGAAAAATTAATGACACTGATTTATAAAGCTAATAGAAATACAAGAAGTGATTAATTTTATTTCTCCAAACAATTCATGATTACTTCTGAGATTACATGAGTTTAGAAGATATCTAATATTGCTATCCAATGGTAAAATGTTTCAAATAGAATAATTTAAAAATTTTCCAAGTTCTAGGGTCACTTTCTATTTCTTATAAGTGTCACTCAAGGTTAAAGCTGTTAACATACAGCTTCTAGGAAATACATTTAACCTTCCTATTTAACCCTTCTGCCAACCTTGTTCTGGACAATGAAATTTTGATGATAGAAAGAAGAGAGAATATGGATTTAGATAAGGCTAACAACACATTCTCTAGGCTTATGAGATGGCTTCTGTGCACTGTCTTCCATCTCTTCCACCTCCGATTCCAGCCGCGGCTTTGGTGAACAGTTCTGGGCAGGTTTCATCCTGCTCTGTGCTGACAGTGCCTCATCTCAGGGTTGCGTCAAGAATCTAGCTTCCTGTCCCAAAGCTTCTCTGTTGCAGCACATGTGATGCTGTAGTACCAGTGAGGGTCTCCTCAGGGGGTAGTTAATGCCCCATGGGAGCAGCCCTCAGCACGCAGGTGATAGCTGCTGAGAGATAAATCCTTCTTTTCATCCCTCAGGCAGACTGTTCTGAGCCAAAGTTTGTTAAGAATCCTGGGAAGGCTCTGCACTAAGTAGCCATGAACGCTAGTGGACCACTCAATAACACTACCTTGTTTTGCCTCGACTTTCTCTTTTCCGCCTGTTCACTCCCCTCTGTCTCATTCCTGTTCTCTGGGATCACATTCCCAAACAGAATGTGTCTACCTTTGTCTCAGGCTCTATTTTCAAGAATAACCCAGATTAAGACCGTAGGTAAATAGGTTGTTGATAGACTAAATAATACAGGAATAGAATTTCTCTTGACTCTGCACACGCTATAAGGAAACACTTAAGGGAGCCCAGTTCATGGTAAGTTCGATGATTTTCCAATCCTTTTCCTTTTTGAAAGTTCATCATCGATCCTGACGGCTGAATGCCTGAAGAAAGAAGTTGGTACAAATTAGCTTATAATTGAATAGGCAAATTTCTTTGTGATGACAGCTCTAAGTGTTTTTTCTTTGTGAGGCAGCCCTCAGCTATTTGATTGGATATTTCAATCTAATAAGGAGAAACCCTCAGTCTACTTAATGAGGTAAAGCTTTTTGTTGCTTTGGAAACAACCATATCACATTTCTTATTCTCTTTGGTAAAAAGCAGGAGCTTTTACTGTAATCCTTTTTGCTAAGACACTCAAACATACCTTAAACATTTAAAAAATACTGGAATACTGTCAAGACTTTCTTATTCATGAAAAACTGAAGAAGTATCTTGAAAAATTTGGAGGTTATTAGGAATAAGTTAAGGTTGCCCACATGCCAGCTCTGAGAAAAATGTTATCAGTTATAATTTTTTACTCACTTAAGGTACTGAAGACACTACAGAGAACAAAATTGGTTAAGTCCCCCTCCGTCTTCACCAGAACTTATACTCTACTGGTGGGGAAAGTGAGACAGTAAGGAAATTAAATAATTAAAATACATAGCATTTCAAATAAAGGCTACATATAAAAATAAACTGGGGATGGGGAAATGAAGTTGCAAGTTTTTTGTTTTGTTTTGTTTAATTTCTAGGTCTTACTGAGAAAATGACATTTGAACAAAGACCTGAGGAGGAGAAAAGAGTCAGTCATGTGGATGTCTGGGGGAGAACCATTCAGGAAGTGAGAAAAACCATCCCAAAAGCCCTGAGATGGAAAGATGCCAGTGTGGTTTGCGAGAGGTGAGCATTAGAGACGAGGTTAGAAAGGGCATGGGGCAAGGAGGAAAGGACGCAGTGGCAGATCATGTGAGAGAGGGGTTCTCGATGGATGTAAGGCCACACTATGCACCAAGGGGATATTTTGAAAAACTGGGAGGACATTTTGGTATTACTGTGATTGGGGTGGTACTATGGGCTTTCGTGGGTAGGCAACATTTATGCTCAAAGTAAAGTAATTTTCAGGACAGTTCCACCCGACAGAGTAATTTTCCACATTTTGTGTGTCTTTAAAATGCCCTGCTGCTCATTCGTGTAGATGTAAAACTTTATTTATGCTAACTTCTAAATTCCATTCATGGTAAGCTAGGTTATTGGGATCCACTCCCCATTGAAAACAAGTAAATGTCCTGTATAAAATATAGTTGATTAATTTTGGAAAGCTTTTGCTAATATTTTTTCAAATATTTTTCTGCCCCAGGCTCTCTCCTTGCTTTTCAGGAGTTCAATTTCATGTATGTTAGACCATTTGATACTGTTCCATCAGTCACTGATGCTTTGTTTATTTAAAATATTTTTTTCTCAGTGCACTTATATTTGGATGATTTCTAGCAACCTGTCTTCAAGTTTAATGATGCTTTCATGACTGTGTCCAAGCTACTGATAACCTATCAAATAATTTCAGATATTATATTTTTCAGTTGTAGGATTTCCATCTCATAAAAAATATTACCCGTATCTCTCTCGAAATTCTCTACTTCTTCACATATTACATCTGTTTTAGTAAGATTCCTTAACATGTTTATCATGGCTAAAGACCTTGTCTATTAATTCCAGGATCTGTACTGATTTATATTTGTATTGATTTATGAGAAAGGTGACACTGCAGAGCAGTGGGAAAAGAATAGTCTTTCAAGAAGAGCACCTGGGTCAGCGGGAAAGCTATATGAAAAATAAATTAACACTTAACTGCACACCATACTCCAAAATCAATCCTACATGGTTAGTAGATTTAAAGATTCAAAAAAACATTATGTTTTTATTTTTAATTTATTATTTTTTAAAAAATGTATGGCATGTGGGATCTTAGTTACCTGACTAGGAGTCGAACCCTTGCCCTCTGCAGTGGACGCATGGAGTCCTAACCACTGGACCACCTGGGAAGTCCCCCAAACATTATGTTTTTAGATGGTAAAATAGGAGAGGGTCCTTGTAGACAATGGTTTCTTAGGATAGCAAAGGTACCAACCATAAAAGAAGACTGAAAAGTTAGACTTCAATAAAAATTTAAAATTTACAGTCATTAAAATTTAACAATGAAATGGTTAAAATGCAAGTCACAGATTAGGAAAAGTGTTTGTTTGCAGTACTCATACATGAAAATGGACTCACTATAAATCAAACAGAAAAAGACAACCTCACCAAAAATGGAATAAAGACCCAAAAGGCATTTTACTAAAGGGGATAGATATTCAAACGACTAATAATTACATGAAAAGGTGCTTTTTTTCATTAGTCATCAAGAAGTGTAAACTGAAACCACACAACCACCAAATGTTGGTGAGGGTGTGGAGCAATGAAAAGTCTCACATGCTGCGGGTGGGAGTGTAAATTTGGACAACTGTTTGGCACTATCAACTATAGCTAACCATAAACATAATGTATGCTGGAGCTATTCTACTTTTAGGTATATATCCCAAGAGAAATATGTATCTATGTGATACATATATAGCTTTAGATACACATAATATGCTGATTAGTATAGTAATGTTCACAGCAGTATTATTTGCAATAGCTCCAAACCTGGAAATAACATGAATATTCAGGATCAGTATAAGGGACCAGCCACAAAAGACATATGACTCCATTTTTATGAACTATCTAGAACAGGCAAATCTATAGAGACAAAAAATAGATTAGTGGTTGCTTAGGGCTGGAGAGGATGCAGGGTAGGGGAGTGACAGCTAAAGAATATGGAGTTGTTCTGAGGTGATGAAAATGTTCTAAAACAGACTGTGCCTGTCAATGGTTGCACTTACCTGTGAATATACTAAAGAAACATTAAACTGTACATTTTAAATGGATGAAAATTGTATGGTATAGGAATTATACCTTAATATAGCTGAAATTTAAAAAATAACAGTATAAACGATAAACTGCAGCATATTCACACAATTAAATGCCATACAGCATATAATAAAATACAGACCTGTTACATGCAACAGTGGATGAATCTCAAATGTAATATGGAGTGAAAGAAATAAAATACTACAGAATATTTACTGAATAATTCATTTCATGTGAAATTAAAGAAAAGACAAAACTAATCTTTTGATTATGATTATATCTGGGGAGAAGTCGCCCTTGACTGAACAGGGGCTGGAGGAGCTAGCTAGGCACGCTCTATTTCTTGATCTGGGTGGCAGCTGCAAGGTTATGTTTGTGTTAGTCTTTGAAAGTTTACTGAACTGTATATTTACAGTTTCACCACATTTTTGGATTTTGTAATTCAACAAAAGTTTATTAAGAAATTTTTTTTAGAAATCCTGTTCAGTAAGTTGTCCTATTAATATGCATTGAAAAGCTGGACTAGAAGAATTACATAAACATTTTGATAGTTCATTTTTGTGGGTTAGGAGTGTGCTGAATTTTTATTTTTGTCCATATGCTTTTCATTATTTTCCAAATTACCAGAGTGGACATAAATATATTACATCTATCAATAGAAAAAATGCTATATAAATACAGTTGTCTGAGATCTTCTTGTATTGTTTATACTCATTTAATCACAGTGTGAGGACTTTGGTTTTTGCTCCCAGATAGGAAGGGATTGTCATTTTAGAGTGAAGGAGGGTGTGGCTGCTTGTCTGGGGATTTCCTGGCAGCCCTCCCTACTGCCAGGAACTCAACAGCCACTCAGTGGAGAAGAGCAGAGGTGCAGGTGTAGGGGCCCCAAAGATGGTAAACTAAGCCTCAGTAGGTGGTGCCCAGTAAGCCCGGTGGGTCGTGGTCCTCCTGGAACCTGAGTCTTTACTGCAGAACTGTGGTTGGACCAGAGGCTGAAGCTCTAGACTCCGTGCTGGGTAAACTGAAAGACTGTAATCTAATCATAGTAATCCCCATGTTTTTGTAAAGCCCGAAGCTAAGAGCCGGTTTTTTTTTTCTTACATTTTTATGAGGTTGTTAAAAAAAAAAAAAAAAAAAGGAAAGACAAACAAATAAGCGACAGAGACAACTGTTCCTGCCTTGCAAATCCTAAAATATTTGCTATCTGGCTTTTTACAGAAAAAGTCTGTCAACTCCTTGATTAAGAAACTCTAGGCTGAAAACTTTTAAGGTATTTAAAAAATGTTACCTGGGTAAGCTCTGGTTGGCGAGAAGCCCGGTGTGGAATGAGCCTGCCCGGGCATTTTCGGTCAGTGGTCACGAGCTGTAGCACTGCCCAGGCTCGTCAGAAAGGAAGTCAGAATCCACTAAGGAGAGTGAAAAGAGGTGAACGCTCACCTCTGGAGAATCCAGCCTGCACGGGAATGGCCAGGCACCAGGGGCCGCACGCAACGGGCTCTTCCGGGCAGAGGGCTCCAAAGGATAAGCGTTGCTCCCTGCAGCCCGCAGCGGATCGCAGAGGAGGGGGGGCGGGGTTCAACTGGGAAAGCAGCGTCGTCACTCCTGGAGAAGACAGCGGAGCCCCCTCGGGAGCTTTCTCTTCTCTCCTCTGCTCCAGGCAGCTGAGGTGACTGCGAGGTCTGCCCCACCTCTGTTAACTTTTGGAGAAGCGCCGCGTAGGCGCGGCTGCCACCTAGCGCCTGCGCAGTGGTCGCTCGCAGGGTCCTCCCACCGCGCAGGCTCGGCGGGTCCGTCCGCCCTAGGAGGAGTACGACCCTGCTTCGGTACCCGAGGGAGGAGGAAAGCAGGGCGGAAGGACATGTACAGTGTGTTTTGCTGAACAATTTGAGAGTGAGTTGTGGACATCATAACCCTTCACCCTTAAATGTTACCAATATTTGACCTGCGCGGAAAGACCATTTCATTTAATTCAGCCTAATATCGCAGTACTATCCCCTGAGAATAAGGGATTCTCCTACATCAAGGTTTATCAACTGTGGCGCTGTTGAGTTTGGCGTGAAGTCTCTTGTAGTGAGGGGAGTGGAGCTGTCGTGGGCATTGTACAGGGTTCAGTAGCACTCCTGGCCTTCACACACTGCTGGATGCCAGTAGCACCCGGACCTCCCCTCCCCTCCCCAACTTGTGACAACCCAAAATGTTTTCAGACATTATCACGTGGGTGTGGGGAGGGCGGGGCAGGGCAAAATCGCCCCAACTGCGGACTACTGGCCTATAGGGTCACATTGCTGTGTCTTTAGGAAATGTATCCCTAGGCTTTTCAGAGCTGGGGAGGCGGAATGCACTAAACGTTGTTACATTACTCTAAGTTAATATACAGTCTATGTTAGAATTTCCTCCATTGTCCCCCCACGCCATCCCAAATCCTTGCTTACCCTATTGTCTGTAGAATAAAAATCCAGGATATAACAAGGATCACGTATCGATTTTAGTCATCAAGTCTCTTGAGCTTTCTTCAGTTTAGACTGCTTCCTCAGCCTTTTTTGCTGATTTTTTTTTTTTTTTTTTTTCTGGCATTGACTTTTTGGGGAAAGTTCAGACCAGTAGTTTAACAGAATATCCTTCAATTTGGATGCTCAAATGGGTCCTCGTTGAAAGACTGACGTTGAATTTTGGCTTTTCTGGCTGGAATTCCACTTAGGTGATGTTGTATACGATGTTTTCTGTTTCACAGACCTATTTAGCTGTTATAACAACATTTAATTTTCAAAAGCCCATTTATCTCGCAGTGATTTGAGATACCACTTTTATCACATACATAAATTTCCACATTGTACGTGGCTCTACATCCATATTTACTATTTTTTTCTATTGATCTGATTGTCTACTCAAGTGCTAATATTATACTGTTTTAATTATAGAAACTGTATAATATGTTCCAATATCTGGTAGAGCTAGGCCTGCCTTATTGCTGTTTTCTTATTTTAATTTCCTGTTTTGGGGGGACATAATCTTGCTTATTTATTTTTTCCATGTAAACTACAGAAACTAGCTGCATAAAAATACTTTGAAAATTGACATTAATTTATGAATTTGTATTATTCAATTGAGGAGCAAGGTTTATTTTTCCTTTTATTCAAGTCACAGTTTTCTATCTTTTAGGAAAGCTTTAAAGTTTTTCTCATATAGGTTTTGCACAGTTCCTATAACATTTACTCCTAGGATATTTTTTCATTTTTCTTGGTAATGTAAATGGGGTCATCTCTTCTATTTTCCCCTATAATTGCTTATTGCTTAAACATATGAAGACATCGATTTCTACATGTAATTTTGTATCTCGCTCTCATATTGAATTTCCTATTGCTTCTAGTTTTGCATTGATTCTATTGGCATCTCTATTTATACTTTTATATAATTACAGTGATTATTCATTTTAAATCTCAAATTGCCCGTCTTTGGCTTCTGTGTTCATTTGATAACTGTAAATGTCTTGATAGCTTCCTTGCTTTTGGATACTTTAAGAGTCCCAGTCTCGTATTGGAACAGTCTCATTTACTGCTCCAGACCTAGAATCAGCCATTTCTCAAAGGAGACTTCATTGCTTTCAGTGAAAATGGTATTTGGTGACCACAATCTGTGCATGTAGGATGTTCATGGCTAAAAGGCTTGTTGTTACTTTTCAGACATTTTAATACAAGATCTAGGAAATATGTGGTTTTTCAAAGAAAAATAAATCATAAATTTGTGCTGGTACTCCAATTCTAATGAAAGGTTATAGAATTTTTTATTTATTTAATTTTTATATTGAATCTCTTTTCTGCTGAAAATCATGGTTCCTAATAATGTTAACATAATTGCTTATTTACTTTTTCCCATAATATATGTTAGTTTCAAAATAACAGAACCAATGTTATAATGAATTATAAAAGTGCTAAATGCAGTTTGATACAGCTAGGTTTATTTGTTTCAGGTTGTTTTTAAATCTAGGTTGCTTAATTAAAAAGAAAATTAAGTCCAAAGTGGGGAGAAAAAAAAAAAAAGCAAGTCTTAATATTTCTAACTTTTTGAGTATAATTTCTAACTCATTTTCTCTCATTTTTATTGATACAAATATTTAAATCTATGAATCTTTTTCTAAACACTCTTTAACAGTATCCTGTAAACTCTGATGTCATGTTTTCATTATTTTTTTCTAGAAAATTTCATTATCAGTTGTTATTTTTTCCTTGAGTCAAGCGAAGTTTAATAGAAAAATTTTAAATTTCACAGTGGGAAGATTTTCTTATGTTTTGATTGTTATGGATTCATACTTTTATCATCTTGTTGATAGAGAATATTATTTGTACTTTATGTAATTTATTGAAGTATAGATGTCTCTGTAATTATGGAGTCAATTATTATAAATATTTTTTGGTACCATTTTTGGTCTTGGACCAAGGGAAGTATACTAAAGTCTGCTATTATTTATGTATTTCTAGTCTCTTTGAGTCTCTTGTAGTTTCTGCTGAATGAAAGAAGCCACTGTGTTATTTGCTGCATATCTTTCATAAATATTTTATTTTCACTGTGAATTGTAGCATTTAGCATTTGTAAAGTGCTCTTTGACTTGGTAATAGCTTTGGGTCTAAATTCTTCTTAGTTGGATTTCAAAATCTCAATTCTTTCTTTGTATTTTCTTGGATACCTTTGTGCATCCTTTCATTGTTAGCATTTCTGAATTGTTTTAGGTGTGTCTTTGTCTTTTATGTGCAGCAAAGAGTTGGGTTTTGCTTTGGAATCAACCGTTTTGTCCTTTTAATAGGGGGGTTAAACCCTCTGTTGGTAGATATGTTTGGTTTCATTAGCTCATCTTTATTATATGTAAGATGTAGCATATAATATTTGATGATGATAAGTGCTATTGAGGAAGATAAAGGAGGGGGAGGAGAGTAGGAAATGCTAGGGGGGAGTTTTCTATTTTAAGTAGGTGGTCAGGGAGAGACACAGGGAGAAAGTGACTTTCGCACAAACTCTTGAAGTAGGTGAAGGAATGAGTCATTGGGATAAGTGGCTTAAGACTTACCCTGACTGAGAGAACAGCAAGGCCCGGAGGTACAATATTACTTGGTGTGTTTTCAGAGAACAGCAGGGAGGCTGGTGTGACTGGAGTGCGGTGTGCAGGAGAATAGTAGGAGACAGGCCAGGGGGGATAAAGTCGAGGGTTTCAGATAGGGCCCTCAGTCTCAGGGAGGGAAAGGACTATCCCTTGATGAGGAATTTTAGTGCCAGATGTTGAAATAATATTACTTCTGCCATTCCACAGTCATAAATTAATAACTCTGTAGGAATGCATTAGTAACTCTGAGAATTCCAGCCTAGGTGGGAGAAAGAAGCCAGTCTTAACGGGTTTTATATTTGGGGTGCAACTCAAATTATGCATGAAATAGTTTAATCTCTGCTGATTTTGAAGGTTGGATTATGAAACACCTTCCAATGCAGTGGAAATGATCCTTGAATATATTCCTCAAATCTCTGATGTTCCAGTTTCTACTTTATATTCTACCCCCAAACTCATCAGATGTAGCTTCACAACTGCAGCTTTTTGCTGTTTAGCTGAAGACGTGAATTTGCAGGGGAATAACTTTATTGAAACATAGCAATGAAATGTATCTTGACTAATAAATGTTTAAAAAGCAGAAAAACATTAAAATTCTATACAGAGACGCTTGACCAAAGGCCAGCACACAGCACAGTTTCTTGAATTCTTTTAAAAAGTATTCAGCTTAAAACAGTTTGTTCTTTTTATAAAGAAATATGTTGTTTTAACAGAAAACTGTATGACAGAGAAGGTAGAATGAAATGGGTGTATCTATGAGGGAAGGGTTAAGGGTGAATTAAGTAATCCAGGAAAACAATGTTTAAGATTCCATTGGATGGGAACAGAGAAGGGACAAACTTTCAATACATGCAGGATTACTTCTTCCTTGTCTTTTTGTGTTTCATTTTGCTGCTCTTTAATTTTCTCTTTCCTCTTTTTTTTTTCTTCCTTCACCTTTTTTTTTTTTCCTTAAGCTAAACTGTCAGTGAAATGCTGTCTGAATAAGTCACAACTCATAGAAAACTGAACAGTGCATTGTAAAATAGGACACAAAACAAAAGACTTCATCTGAGAGCTGAGATCATCGTGTTGGGGTACACAGACCCAGTGCAGCAATTCAACAGTGTTTCTTAGTGCCTGAGACAGTTTCCACAATTCTTGGTGTGCTATTGCCCCCTGCTGTTCATGTGGAAACACTGACAACAGAAATAGGTTTTCAAAACGTTCCATGTTTTAGTCTAATGTTAGCATGCTATCAGAAAGTTAGACGAAGCAGTTCAAATATTTAAAACAATAATTTAAGGAATTGTTTTCTAAAAAGCTGAATATCAGAGAAATCCCAAAGCATCTTCCCTACTCCCCAATATATCAAAAAGAAATGTATGATTCTGTTATTTGGCTAATGAATCTAGTTTCCTTTTTAAGTTTCTCAAGAGAGCAAAGCACAAGGCAATTGAGGTATCTCAGAGAAAAAGTGGTGCAGAAAGCAGGGAAAATGGAGGGCAAAATGTGCAAAAGGAGTGGGTAATGAATAATTTACGTAGAACGAGGGTAAAGCAGTTCAGTCCTGAACAGATCATTCGCATTCCTCTGAGGGTGTTGGATAGAAACTGTTTCGTCTCCACAGAAGAGCGTGGATGGGTCATTTGAGAGCTTTCAGGTCTTCTGCTTCCTTGTTCTTGGGTTTGGTCATGAAAACTTCTCAGAACCATTATGATGTGAATTGGGCTCCCTGAAGCAGAGCAGAAACATATAATCCTTGGGGCTAATTTCCTGATTTACTCTGCAATTTCTAAAGAGGTCTGGGCTGTCTACTGGATGGAAGTCAGCCCATGTGCAAATATGTGTGTTTGAGCATAGGAGTTTCATGTTATTTTTTCCAGGTTTCATAACTCTAGCAACCATGGGCTGCTAGTTCCTGCATGCCAGTTCTTCCAGTGGGATTAGGTAATTAGGTTCCAGGATCCCCTCTCACTCAGTAAAAGCAATTTAAAAACTAGGGGCCTTGTTTCAGCATTTTGTTTTTGCTTAGACTCTTTCTCCATGAGGAACATGACTAAAGAAGAATCTTTTAATATTTAGAAAATCACACGCATATTTATATACAAAATTACATCCTGTTATGATAAACCTAGAAATCCAGCCTGAACTAGTGTTGAAAGATTTAGTTTTGGCTGTAAATACCACCAAGAATGTCATTTCTAACTTCTGAAGTCCCCACCTCAAAGGCACAAATGGTGAATTCTGAGATAAAAATTTGAGAAAACATTTACATCATTTATTTCAGATAACAATAAGCTGATTCCGTAATACTTGAGGTAGTTACATTCACAGTGTTGGTTTTAGTGCTTATAGAATTTTGTTTCTCCTGTGTGGTATTTTACTGTTTACTTACTCACTTAAATGTGTATTTTCCACTATGGCAGATGTTAAAGATATGGTGAAAAATATGATAGACTCTGCCTTTAAGCTTTTTATAGTAGTTTAGCAAAATGTAGAACAACAGTATGATAATCACATAAGAAGAAGCCAAGAGTAGAAAAATAATTTCCCATTCCTTTTCACTTTATCATTTTATTCCCTTTCATTCCCTTCCATGTCATTCCATTTCTTCTCTTTACTATTTTATTTGTATTCATGTTTAAATTACAAATCAGGAAAGCTGACTATCCTTTTTATTTATCTTTGCACAATCCCTAGTACTCCAGCACTTTATACAAAGTTTGCATATATTTGTAATAAATATCTGCTGAATGAAATATGAGCGCTTACTAGTCGCCTTAGTACTATGCTGTGCCTATGTAAACTAGATGCACATTTGATTTCAACAGAGGAAAAGAGTGAAATTAGGGGGAATTTATATAGACCTAGATGGAAGTATTAGAAATATTTTTTTTGTATTCAAACTCTAAGGGGTAATGAGAAACTTTTTAAATGAGAAAAACTAGAACACAAAAGTTCCACCATGTAAGTACTTGAATCTTTTTTTTTTAAAAACATCTTTATTGGAGTATAATTGCTTTACAATGGTGTGTTAGTTTCTGCTTTATAACAAAGTGAATCAGCTATATGTATACATAGATCCCCATATCCCCTCCCTCTTGAGCCTCCCTCCCACCCTCCCTATCCCACCCCTCTAGGTGGTCACAAAGCACTGAGCTGATCTCCCTGTGCTTTGTGGCTGCTTCCCACTAGCTATCTATTTTACATTTGGTAGTGTATATATGTCCATGCCACTCTCTCACTTCGTCCCAGCTTACCCTTCCCCCTCCCCGTGTCCTCAAGTCCATTCTCTACGTCTGCATCTTTATTCCTGTCCTGCCCCTAGGTTCTTCAGAAACTTTTTTAAAAAATTCCATATATATGTGTGAGCATACGGTATTTGTTTTTCTCTTTCTGACTTACTTCACTCTGTATGACAGACTCTAGGTCACTACAAATAACTCAATTTCATTTCTTCTTATGGCTGAGTAATATTCCATTGTGTAGATGTGCCACATCTTCTTTATCCATTTATCTGTCGATGGACATTTAGGTTGCTTCCATGTCCTGGCTATTGTAAATAGAGCTGCAATGAACATTGTGGTACATGACTCTTTTTGAATTATAGTTTTCTCAGGTTATATGCCAGTAGTGGGATTGCTGGGTCATATGGTAGTTCTATTTTTAGTTTTTTAAGGAACCTCCATACTGTTCTCCATAGTGGCCGTATCAATTTACGTTCCCACCAACAGTGCAAGAGGGCTCCCTTTTCTCCACACCCTCTGCAGCATTTATTGTTTGTAGATTTTTTGATGATGGCCACCCTGACTGGTGTGAGGTGATACCTCATTGTAGTTTTCATTTGCATTTCTCTAATGATTAGTGATGTTGAACATTCTTTCATGCATTTGTTGGCAATCTGTATATCTTCTTTGGAGAAATGTCTATTTAAGTCTTCTGTCCGCTTCTGGATTGGGTTTTTTGTTTTTTTGATATTGAGCTGCATGAGCGGCCTGTATATTTTGGAGATTAATCCTTTGTCAGTTGCTTCCTTTGCAAATATTTTCTCCCATTCTGAGGGTTGTTTTTTCATCTTGTTTTCGTCTTTTCCTTTGCTGAGCAAAAGCTTTTAAGTTTCATTAGGTCCCATTTGTTTATTTTTGTTTTTATTTCCATTTCTCTAGGAGGTGGGTCAAAAAGGATCTTTCTGTGATGTTTGTCATAGAGTGTTCTGCCTATGTTTTCCTTAAGAGTTTGATAGTGTCTGGCCTTCCATTTAGGTCTTTAACCCATTTTGAGTTTATTTTTGTGTATGGTGTTAGGGAGTGTTCTAATTTCATTCTTTTCCATGTAGCTGTCCAGTTTTCCCAGCACCACTTACTGAAGAGGCTGTCTTTTCTCCATTGTATATTCTTGCCTCCTTTATCAAAAATAAGGTGCCCATATGTGCATGGGTTTATCTCTGGGCTTTCTATTCTGCTCCACTGATCTCCCACGTCTCCCACGTTCCCTTGAATAGAAAAAGGTGCTAAATGTCTCTTCATAGCCTATGTGACCATAGTTGTCCCACCTACAGTTTTAAAAACAGACTGAACTTGATCTTCTGAAATCCTTCCTTGAACCGCAGCTCATTCTATTAAAGAAGTCCTGGGAGAGCGGTCCTCCTGGTACTGTCGATAGTCCGTAGAAGGCGAGGATGGTAGTTGGAATGAAGGCAGCTAGGAGGGGTCCTCAGCAAACGGAGAACTGTTGGGAAGCTGGGCAGAGGCAAATCTGGTCAACGAGATACCAGCTCCTTCGAGGAGAGCTAGCAGAATGCCACCCATCGTGGCTGACCCAGCCATGGCCACTGGTCCATTTCTTGCTGCCAGGATGGCTCCTGTTAAGGCACCACTCGGGATGCAGTTCCAGGGCTCTTCTTTCCCTCTGACTTGAACCATTACTGCAGTCAATCGTGGAAAACGGACCTCCCCAACTGCAAAGCTACCTCCCAACTGCAGAGCCCTGGTTCTAATAGCTGTCAGAGTCCCTCATAATCTGTGGTTTACTCCCACCCGAGAACTGCGAAAATCTTTGCTTGAAAGAGCCCACCACCTATGGCTTCCATCTTAAAGACCCCATCACAGTCGTCCACAGCGTGCCAGGGGCAAGGCTTGTGCCATGTACTCTTCCATCGTGACTCTGCCGCTCCTGAATCTCTTTTGAATGCTTATCGTAAGTTGCCAAAACATATGAATTTTCAACATTTCTGCCTGTGCAATTCTTATCAGATCTGAGTACATGCAACCTATGGAAGTTGTGGTAGAAACTTGAAGATAGGTAGCGAGCAATGATGATGCCTGTTTTTCAGAAGGAAGCGGAAACTTATTTTCTTTTTGAATCAAGAACTAACTTATCAGTGTTTCACTGTACAAAATTTACAGTATATTGGAACATGTTTTTTGCCAACTTAATGGTGTAACCCAAATTGTCTGCTCCTATTTAATTGTTCTACTTAAATTGTATTGAATGCCAATATCTAAGAAAACTGTCAGCATAAATGGTTCCAGAATTTCATTGGGTTACTGAGAAGTGGATCTTCTTTGCAAGTATACTATGTTATACTATAGAGTATTCTATATATGTAGTTTTCATATATAGTATCTATATGTAGTTGTACTATGAAGTTATCTATATCTATATAATAATGCAGTATTCCATTAAGGTCTACTATTTGAGAACATTTACTATATATATATATATATATTTTCTCGGTACGTGGGCCTCTCACTGTTGTGGCCTCTCCCGTTGTGGAGCACAGGCTCCGGATGCGCAGGCTCAGCAGCCATGGCTCCCGGGCCCAGCCGCTCTGCAGCATGTGGGATCTTCCCGGACCGGGGCACGAACCCGTGCCCCCTGCATCGGCAGGCGGACTCTCAACCACTGCACCACCAGGGAAGCCCGAGAACATTTGCAATATTAATGGAACTTAATCTAAGAGACGTTCAACTTACTTTTTTTTTCTTTTTACATTTAAATACTGGATATTAATAAGAAAGATAGTCAAAATAATTATCAATATTATTATGTCAAAAATAGTAAATGCTTGGTGTTAGTCTACATACAGTTCAGTTTTTGGTGTAAAGTTCTTTGGTTGCAAGAAGGAATATTTAGTTTACTTCTCTAATAGAAATATCTTCTAATGCTAGATGGCCTCTTGGTATTTCTTTTGCTGTTGATTTTTAGCATCATTATCTGTGATTACGTGAATGGAGTTGAGTGGGGAGGTACTCATCATGTTTATTACAAATAAGACTATGTAACGGATTGCTATAGTAATAATGAGGTAGACAGGCAATGCAACTGCCTGATATTTTTGAGGCCAATAGGTTAAGCCTAAGGCGTTCAACCAAGATTCAGGAATAAAAGGCCACATGAGATATAGTGTGCACCAAAATTGGGAGCTTAACAGCAAAGAAAGCCATAGATCACTCGTTCTGGAAATGGCAAGGGTGACTTTTCCACCATTTTTTCTGTGGCTGTAGACAATCTTGGGCCCGTCTTGCTGACAGCTCGGCCTCCTGAGTGCCGAGTGCCCTGCAGGAGGAGAAATTTAGGGAAAGGCCAGGTAGCGAGGGTGTCACCCGCTGTGGCGCACCACCTTCGTACCGGGCCGGAGGGTTTAAGCTGTAGAGTAGGTTTATGTTCTTCTTACTTTCCCATCTCAAGTCCCATGGACTCTGCCTAGAAAGTTTGGAACTGTTTTCTGGTAAGTGGTCGTGTGGAAATTAGTATGGAAGAAGCTCACAGGGTTTAACAAATAGTTGACAGGAACTGTATTTTAAATAGCGTAAAGACTTCTTTTAATTTTAGTATTTTGTGACTCTTCTTCACATCAGGCATTGCATAAAAGCATGTGGTTGAGAGTCCCCCTGCCGATGTAGGGGACACGGGTTCGTGCCCCGGTCTGGGAAGATCCCACATGCCGCAGAGCGGCTGGGCCCGTAAGCCATGGCCACTGAGCCTGTGCGTCCAGAGCCTGTGCTCCGCAACAGGAGAGGCCACAACAGTGAGAGGCTCGCGTACCGCAAAAAAAAAAAAAAGAAAAGCGCCAGCTTCTGAGTTTCATATGTGCAGTGGTTTCATGTCTAGTCAGTCGTCACAAGGCATTTTATAAGTGCTTCATTGCATATAGTGCTGGGCTAGGTGCTGATGAGGGAGAACAGCACAGACTGTGTTCCATCCTCGAGTTATTTATAATAGAATGTGAGAGGAATAAAAAGAAGTCCGAAAGCACAGAATTAGAAGAAAAAGTAAGGTAGATAGTGTCTTGCTTCTATTTCAGTGAAGTGTCTTTGGGGAGGCTTGGTTAGTATAGGGTAGAGTGCTTAAAACTGTTGAAGGTACAGACCTTCTCAAATTATCCACCTAAAAAGTTGGAATTCATGAATATAGATCTCCTCTGTATAGGAAGCAATCTGCCTGTCTCTGTCCCTGTCTCTGTTTTGCTTTGAAACCCAGATCTCTGTCTGGATGGCTGAAAACAATGGTAATTATTAGAGCTCCTCATAATTGATCACTCTTGCCAAAGCCATATTGATAGATATGGTTGGGATTTAGGAAAAAAACAATAGCCCACATTACTTGGAAAATAAAAATAAATGTGCTGCTGAGATGCTGAAAATATATCATTAAATAGCCTAAGAGATATAGGAAATAATTTATGTATGTTTTAGGCTGGTCAGTATGAGGTTTGTATTTTAAATGGTCTCTTCTCTCAATTCAAATTGCCTTAGGCTTCTGGCTTTTTAAAAATATTTTGTATTCATGAACACTTCTTTTATAATTGATGGGGATATTTGCTTATGGCCCAACTCTAATTTGTAAGCCGTAAAGTTCATTTATTTATTCATTCCACATCTATTATGTATTTACTGTCTGCCAAGATACGATGATAATGATTGGTCTTTATGTTAATTTTAAAGCATACTTAAAATTTTGTGAGCTCTATTTACCTAAATTCCAAGAAATCATGTTCAGAGAACAAATCAAGGCAAGAGCAAGTGGGTCTGTTACATTTTGTCTAGATCTCTATTGTAGCAGTTATCACACTTTCCTTTTTTACATTAATTTTGCCTGCTGGAATGAGAGCAGAGCATGGTCTGGATTTGATCATCACTGTGTTCTCAGCATCTGACACAAAACTTGAAACATAATAGAGACCCAACAAGGGAGGTTTGGATGAATTTAAAGCACCACATACACAAACATAACATTGTTCTTTCTGAAGACATTTTTATTTTCACTGGGTGTCAAGGCCGTTTCACACTCTGGAATATCTTCCTCTAAGAAGAGGCAAAATCTTTTCGTAAAACCCTTGTTATCTAAATATCTTTCTTCCAGAATTAGACTGAATATTGATCCGAAGCACTTTGACTTGCCTTTGAATTTGATCTGAAGCACTAAGATTCCCTCTTAGTGGAATCTGATTAAAATCATTTTTGTTATAATTAAGGTCTTCAGGTTCCAAGTGAGTATTTGCTTGACATTTATGAGAACAATTACTTTATATTAATCTTAATAATATTTTTCAATTTGCCTGGTAGGTAAAAATCAGGCTTTAGAGAAGCACTTCTTATTTGGGAGATGCTGATGATGAGCTTTCTGAGGAACCCTTCTTGTTCACCTAGCATTTGTTGCTTTCTATGTTTTCAGTGGGTTTATGTCCACCTAAATACGTTTCATAAGTGCTTTGAGTATGAAACAGTACAGAAAGTAGACAACAATCATATGCAGCCAGAGGATTATGTAATTCACATGAAATTCTTGATGATTCCCATTGAGGGTGGGAGTTAATGGTAGTACTTCGGAGTAAAATTCCCTGATGCCACATTTATTAGATCTCATATGGGACTGATGGGATTGTCACTTACCATTGAGTAAATTGTGCACTGTACAAAGAAACTGATCTAAGGTGCACACTCTTTATATCATAGACTTATCAATTTGAATATTTATTGAGACAGTTTTATGGCAGAGGGTAGTAAAGTTTCTTGTACAAATAAAATTAGTATATTATGATATATTTTCTGGCAAATGGAAGTAAAATGTCTTGAGGAAGAGGTACCTTGTTTTTTTTGTTTGCACAAATGCTCTGTATGGGCTAATGGGGATCTGAACTTGGACAAGTTACATAACTCCTTTGGCCTTCAAGTGAAGATATTAATTCCTACCTCACTAAATTGGTTGACAGTGTTAGACATGTCTGGCATATGGTCAGCATTCAAGAAGTGCTTTTGAATGAGTATGAAAGCACTGAGTTTAATGTATGTGGTAAAGGTTTGATAAGTTGCAGCTCATTTTTGCCTTGAATAAGGGGAATTTTAGAGGGATTAAGTATATGTGTAAATATATGTATTTGAACCTTTGAACTTAAGTGTTTCACATTTTACACTTATTACTATGTGGTATTACCTTGGATATCCCTACTAAGATGTTTGGGGTCCTGAGGGGTATGCATCCAGCATAAAGAAAATTATGATAATGTGACCCATTGAAAGGAAAATAGTGTCTCATAGTTGAGTTTCTTTTGGAATCCCCAAATACTGGAATCCTAGGTTTAGAAGGGTCTGTTTGAATTTCCCTTGATTTATCAAATATGTATTAGTCAGTTATTAATGGGAGTATCTATGCTATGCACTAGGGCTGTAAAGATAACTAAGATACTATTGTCAAGTAGTTGCAAGTCTTTGCATGAACATTTCCAGGGACAATTCACAATTACTAACTTGATTTTTAGGAATCTCTTTTATGACAATTCAAAATTTGTCTTCCTGTAACTTTCATTTATTGGTGTTAGTTTTACTCTTTGGGGCACGAAAAATAAGTCTGATTCTGTGATAGAAAGGTCTTTCTTACTTATTAAGGTAATTAAGGCTTTTCAGAAACTTCTGTTCTTCAGGTTAAACATCACTGTATAAATCTGCTGTTTCTCAAGCCTCTTCTCCCTCTTGCTCCCATTAGTGCCTTCCAGGTCATCTACTTACCTCTAAAGATGTGGTAGCCACTGGGTATTCAGGGCTCCAGATGTATACCGACCACTGCAGGATACAGTAGTATGATCACTTCCTGCGTTCCAGATTCTGTCCCTCAAATCTCTCTGAGTGCTCATTGTGTACTGTCTTTAAAAGTACTGTATTTATTTTGCACAAGTTACCATGTAAAGTATTTTTGGGAAAAGGATAAGTGACCTCCTTAATTTCTTGAGGAGCTCTTCATATACGTGTGTTAGTATCCAACATTCCAAATGGGAACTATTGAGGCTACCTTGCTAGAGTTCTGGGTTATTGAATTACGATTTGGAAGTTATTTTTGGTCCCGTTGGTTAAAGCCACTGTAATTCATACATTTTCTGACAGCTAAGAGGTGACTGACTAGCAGAGGAAGGACTTCTATAGTTTTGCACAATCCATTTCTATAAATTATTATCTCACTTAAACTTTTTTTTTTTTTTTTTTTTTCTCGGTACGCGGGCCTCTCACTGCTGTGGCCTCTCCCATTTTGCGGAACCCAGGCTCTGGACGCGTAGACTCAGTGACCATGGCTCACGGGCCCAGCTGCTCGGCGGCATGTGGGATCTTCCCAGACTGGGGCACAAACACGTGTCCCCTGCATCGACAGGCAGACTCCCAACCACTGTGCCACCAGGGAAGCCTTTTTTTTTCTTTTTGATGAACAAAGAATATGACAGGGAAAGAATTGTTCTACTTATAACTCTAAGCACTTACTAAAAAAGCTGAATATCTTAACATTTTTATTTAAGTTAACAAATGTGTGGAACTCTCTTTATACCAGGTGTACTCTGATTCAGTGTTTGGGACAAGTAG
The DNA here is from genome assembly GCF_026419965.1 of Kogia breviceps. Lineage (NCBI taxonomy): Eukaryota > Metazoa > Chordata > Mammalia > Artiodactyla > Physeteridae > Kogia > Kogia breviceps. The sequence goes on from NC_081314.1 coordinate 96,447,015, forward strand.
CCCTGCCTAGCAGAGTGCTGGAAGATGCCAGTTATAACTCAGCCACAATTTATAGGTGTGTGCACTGCTTTGCTTTGTTCCTTTTAGTAGAAGGAAAGGACAAAGAGAGATGCAGTAATTAATTGGAAGGTGGGAACAGGCGGGGAGTGTTTGGCAGTAGTGTGGGTTAGAATTAGATGGGTAGTGTGTTAGTTTCTTAGGGCTGCCATGAAAAATTACCACAAACTTCGTGGCTTAAAACAACAGAAATTTGTTCTCTCTTAGGAGGTCAGAAGTCCAAAATCAAAGTGTTGGCAAGGCCATGCTCCCTCTGAAGGCTCCACGGAAGAATCATTCCTTGCTTCCTCCCAGCTTTGGTGGCTCCTGGCCAATCCTTGGCATTCCTTGGCATGTAGATGCATCACTTCAGTCTGTCTATGTTTTCACATGACTTTCTTTCCTGTGTCTCCTCTTGTCTCTTTGTCCAGATCTCTCTCTTCTTTTTCTTATAAAGGCACCAGTCATTGCATTAGGGCCCAGCCTAATCCAGCAGAACCTCATCTTAACTTGATTACATGTAAAGATGCTATTTCCAAATAAAGTCATATTTACAGGTACTGGGGGTTTGGATTTGAATATATCTTTCTGGGGAGCACAATTTGACCAACAACAGGTGAGATGGCACTAAATCATGGAACACTTTAAATATAACAGGTAGAATAGTTAGGGTTTTATTTATAAGCCAGTGGAATCACTGGAAAATTTAAGCAAGGGTACTGATAAGATACTTATTACAGGAAGGTCTGGCAGCAAGCATTATGCTTCAGTATACTGAACTGAAGATGAAGTTTAGAGGCTAGGATATTAATTAGGTGTATGTTGCAATGTTCCAGGAATAACATGAATGAAAGTTTATAAAGGAAGTTGGGGAAGAGTGTATTTTCCAGAGGTGGCTCCAACAGTGTCTCTCATACCACTTGCTCTTCTGCAATGAGACCTCCTTACACCTTCATCAATAGTTGGTGTCTGTTTCTCTATCCATGAACTTGGGCAGAGCCAGTGACTACTTTGAAGAATAGAATAGGGTGAAAGTGACACCACCACACCAGTTATATGCAAAGACTTTTCTTGGCCCAGCAGCTTTAACTCCCTTACCTCTTGGAAGATAGCCATGATGTAGGAGGTATGACCCCCCTGAGACCACCGTGCTGTGCTGTGTCTCAGTTTGGTGTTTCCAAGCCATATGGAGAGGCCCTAGAGGTAGGGCCAGGGCTGGGGTGAGGCAAGTGTGTTTTCTAGGGTGCAAAATTTAAGGAAACACTTGGCTCTCAGGTGTATTTGCACAATACTGAGAGTGAGCACCTCCTTAAATTTTGCACTCTGGGAGATTCACTCTTAAGAAGGCACTCATTCTCAGGGGTCAGTAAGTACTGGGGCAGCACTTGGGAATTAGTGCCTCCTTAAATTTTGTGGCCAAGACACCTCTTCTTGCCTTACCCTAGTCCTCGCCATTCCTGGAGGATGACATACCAAATGGAGAGAGAGAGGAGAGGGGAGAGAGGAGAGAGAGAGAGGGGAGAGAGAGAGAGAGAGGAGAGAAGAATGGGCCGGTAAGGAGCTTGAGAGGGAGAGAGAGAAAGAATAAAGCAAGAGTCGTGCAAGACATTTAAGTGAGGAAACCATCTTGAATATTGATCTTCTGGCCTTAGCTACCAGCTGGATCAGGTAGATGAGATGAACCACTCAGCTGAGTCCTCCTTAATTCCTGATCCACAAAATCGTGAGTTTTTTTATACAGCAATATATTACGCAAAGCATTCTTGCCAATATTACGTGGGACTGAGAGTTGACTGAGAAATACCAGGTAGCTGTATATTTGCTCCATTCTGATGGAGCAAAATATGTTTGATTGCTACTTAGGGAGAAGGGATGAAGAAGGTGATGTAGAGAGATTATAGTCACTGGCAGCCTAGGAAATAGAATTTAAAGCTTTGCTTTTTCAACGCTCTGCTTAAACTACATAGCCATACAACTTTTAATGTTTGAAGTTGGCCAGAACAAAACGATATACACACTCACAGTTTGAGTCTTTATAGAAACAAAGTCTGTTTTGATCTGACATGTAGAGGGTTGTGAAGTTCTCATTTTTAAAGCAGATGGTCTGAATTGTGATGCTAAATGAATACAATTGTCCTTGGATCTCATTAGCCCTCATATGGGATGGAGGGAACTCTGTATAGTTATTTCTTTTTGGCTTTGTCTGAGCAAATCAAGCTTTGAAATGAAAGGTTTAGTTTTTACAAAGGCTGAATTTACTAATTTTTTTATTGAATACCTCTGTTTCATGGTAATTTACACATTCTTTCAAATGGTTGTTGGAACATTTATTTATTTTCCTTTGAAGTATTTTCTAATTACTTGTAAACAAGGCTGAGAGAAAAAGCAAATTTGGAAAAACAATTAAGAAAGGGACTGTTTGGCAGAGGAGTTGTATTACACATAAAATTAAATATGATAGATATATATTTTAAAAAATATTTTCTTTTATTTATTTATTTTTGGCTATGTTGGGTTGTTGGGTCTTTGTTGCTGTGCGCGGCTTTCTCTAGTTGCAGTGAGCAGCGTCTACTCTGTTGCAGTGCGCGGGCTTCTCACTGCGGTGGCTCCTCTTGTTGCAGAGCACGGGCTCTAGGGTGCACGGGCTTCAGTAGTTGTGGCATGTGTGCTCAGTAGTTGTGGCTCACGGGCTCAGTAGCTGTGGCTCGCGGGCTCTAGAGTGCAGGCTCAGTAATTGTGGCGCACGGGCTTAGTGGTCCGTGGCATGTGGGATCTTCCTGGACCAGGGACTGAACCCATGTCCCTTGCCTTGGCAGGCGGACTCTTAACGACTGGGCCACCAGGGAAGTCCCTGATGGATATTTTTATAATCCTTCAGTTCATTTTATAGGTTTCTCTGCTTGCTCCTACAAGTGGGCAGTGAGTAAAGATTTCCTGACCCATTATTCATTTCAACAAGGTGTTAGACATTTTTATGGCCTCCTAGAGTACTTATAATCTGTACTACACAATTTAGCACCTAATTATATTAAGTGTTGTATTGTTCATTATTATATCATTATTGTTCCCTCAAGTAGATTATATGATCTTAAAAGGCAGGGACCATATCTTATACTGCTGTATTTGTATTACATCTAGTATAATGCTGGGCATGGTATCCACTTGGGAAAATTTAATTGATAGAAGTATATTAAGTAATTTTAGTCCCTCAAAGCTCAGTGAATGTGTCTGTGGAGCATTTGTCATGGCTCTGGACTTAAGGGCACCGAGATAGGCAAGTTACTTTTCCTCTCCCCAGGGAATTTGTCGTCAAGTGGAAGTACCAAGGTGAAGGATTGCTTTGACTGATGAAGTGACTTCTCCTTTTTCCCTTTAGTGTCAGACCAGGGCAGTTGAAAAGCAGAGAGGCATGTGCCATTGTGCTACCATTATCATTTTGATATAGATGATGGTTGACATTTTTTCCTTTTCATTTCTTCAGTTGGACAAGTCAGCTAATGGTGTCTGACCTGGAAAGGGATGGGTATCTTTTTTGGCTGAGCAGCTAGGCTAAGTGGGTTGGCAGCCTTTACCTTTCTCTTGTTTTGAGTGAGCATGCTGTTTCTCAGGGCATTAGATCTACATTATTATTATTATTTTTTATTGTGGTAAAATGTAAGTAACCCCAAATTTACCATGTTAATCATTCTTTTTTAAAATTTTTATTGAAACATAGTTGATTTACAATGTGTTAGTTTCAGGTGAACAGCAAAGTGATTCAGTTTATATATATGTATGTATATATATACACATATATATGTATTCTTTTTTAGATTATTTTCCATTATAGGTTATTATAAGATATTGAGTATAGTTCCCTATACTTCAAGGTAGGTCCTTATTGATTATCTGTTTTATATATAGTAGTGTGTATATTTTAATCCCAAACTCCTAATTTATCCCTCCCCAGTCTTCCCCTTCGGTAACCACAAATTTGCTTTCTATGTCTGTGAGTCTATTTCTGTTTTATAAAGAAGTTCATTTGTATCATTTTTTTTTTAAGATTCCACTTGTAAGCGGTATCATACGATATTTGTCTCTCTCTGTCTGACTTACTTCACTTAGTATGATAATCTCTAGGTCCATCCATGTTGCTGCAAATGGCATTATTTCATTCTTTTTTATGGCTGAGTAATACTCATTTTAAACATTTTAGCCATTCTTAAGTAGACAGTTAAGTAGCATTAAATATATTCACATTGTTGTGCAGCCATCACCAATATCTATCTCCAGAACTTTATCATCTAAAATTGAAACTCTGGGGCTTCCCTGGTGGCGCAGTAGTTGAGAATCCGCCTGCTGATGCAGGGGACACGGGTTCGTGCCCCGGTCCGGGAGGATCCCACATGCCGCGGAGCGGCTGGGCCCGTGAGCCGTGGCCGCTGAGCCTGCGCGTCCGGAGCCTGTGCTCTGCAATGGGAGAGGCCACAACAGTGAGAGGCCCGCATACCGCAAAAAAAAAAAAAATAAAAAATAAAAAAAATAAAATAAAATAAAATAAAATTGAAACTCTGTACCCATTAAACAGTTACTGCCCATTTTCCTTTCCCCAAGCCCCTGGCAACTACCATTCTACTTTCTGTCTCTATGAATTTGATAACTAGATACCTCTTACAGGTGGAATCATAATGTTATTTGTCCTTTTGTGTTTGGCTTATTTCACTTCACATAACATCTTTAAGGTTCGTCCATACTGTAGCATGAATCAGAATTCCATTCCTTTTTAGGGTTGAATAGTATTCTGTTGTATGTATATATAACATTTGTTTGTCCATTCATCCATTGGTGGACATTTGGGTTGCTTCCACCTTCTGGCTGGTGTGAATAATGCTCCTATGAACATGGGTATACAAATACAGATCACATTATTATGAGCACCAATACTGATTTAATGCTCATGGTGAGCAAAATATCCTTATCACCCATTAAACTATCTGGAAGAATCAACATGTCTCTGGAATTTCATAACTTGAATTCAGAGACTTAAGTACTCATAGGAAAATGTGGCCTTACAGTATTTTTTAGATTAGGACTGTGACCAGTACTTGCATTCAGTGAGTATGTCTTGTTTATTCATCCTTCAAAATGCTTTTTGTCTCCATCTTTCTACTTGTCACTGCTCCAAGGTATGTCCTCATTGCCATGCAGCAGGAGTACTGCAGTCACATCCTAACCAGTTTGTCTAACTTTTCTCCCCTTTCCAGTTTTTCTTATAAGGTACTGCTTTGGTCATTTTACTTTACTGAACAAAAACTTTCAGTCCCTATCATTATACAGGACAAAGCTCAAACTTGTTTGAAGGACTTTTGTAACCTGCTACCAGCTTACCTTTCAAGTCTTACTTCTATTTCATTATACAAACTCTACTCGGAGTCAAAATTGTCTTCTCATTCCCCCCCTGGACAAATCATCATTATTTTGACTTTTGCTGTTCATTCCACCATGTAGAACCTTTTTCATGCTGCCTTCAAGTGTTAAGTCAAACCTCAGTGTCGCTGCTAAATCTTTTTAAAATAGCCACATTTGAAAATGATTGCTTGCTCTTTTGAATATTTGTATACTCACCATAAGATTAATCATATTAATGCTTTTGTGATAGCTAACATTTGGAGTTCTCTGGCTTGGCCTAAGGGCTTTAGTTGCATTATTTCATTTCAACTTTATAGCAACATGTGAAGTATATACTATTATTATCCATTACGCAGATGATAAACTTGAGGCTTTGAGACACTAACTTGTCCCAAATTACACAAATAGTAAGTGGCAAATCTAGGGCTTGATCACAGGTTTTCTGCTGCTAAAGCATCATTTTAAATGTACTATCTTAATTAGATTATAGACCTGTAGGTGAATAGGGTATTTGCTGCTAATGGTATCTTCCATAGGGACTGCCTGTGGGGATCAAAGTCAAAAAAAGATTGCCCAATGAATGGAAACTTTTTTTCTTTTTAACTAGCTCACTGTGGATGAGCTTAGCATGATTTTTCAACTGGTTATTTTCTACTGTTTCTTCAAGACCAGGAAGGCTTCCTGACTGGTCACATCTGATTAGGTATCCTTCTGAGGCACTGCCTTCTATCAGAGTACATGCCACACTGACTGTATTTATCTGTTACATGTTTGTCTTCTCAACAGCATCTTTGCTTGAATTCCTAGTACCTAGTACAATATCCAGCACATATGCGCAGTAAATGCTTATTAAATGAATTAACTGCATATGTGACCATGATCCATACAAAGAGTTGGTTTCTAAATGTGTTGCTGTTATAGAGTTGAGTAATACCTAAGTCCAATGAAGTTGAACAGGGTGTATCCTCAAGGAGGCATAATGGGAATATAAATGAAAACTGTAATTTATTTAATTGTACTGCAACTTACATTACGTGGTATAATGGTATTTGTGGTCACTTTTAACAAAGGCTGATTGATTGGAAGGAGTTGACATCTATATTAAAAGAAGAGAGATCCTGCGTTTTAAAGGCATGGGTGTATTTGATCTGTAGGTAATTTGGGAGCAGATATAGTTTAATGTTTTGTATAATATTCTTTAAAATTAGCCAGTTATTTCTGGATATATGCTGTACACATAACCTTCTGATTAATAATTGGATTTCTCGAATACCTTGATACTCAAAAACCAAATCCATAGAGAGTAGATATTAATATTTTGGTCACTGGAAAAAAGTATATTCCCCACAAAAATAGCAGATGATTCTTTATATTTAATTATTTATGAGTCTGCTAACAGTGTCTTAAAAAAATTGAAGCAGAAAAGCATAAGATGTTAGACAATGGTGATGTAACTAAAAAAATTTCTCCAGAGTTCTTGCCTGAGAAGCCAACAAAACTCTTCATTTCTCTCTACAGATAGGTACAGCGGCATCTGGCACAGTGCTTTGCACACAGTAGACCTGCAACAAATACTTTTTAATTTTGTCAGTTCAGTAGACTACAGTAATCTAAAGCAACATTTGTCTATCATTTTTCCTTCATGACATACATGATAGATGTTGCTTCAGCCTTCTAATGCATCTCTATATGTCTGCTGAAGGTTGTTTCATGGATACCAGCTGTAACTGCACGTTCTCTCTTGTGAAGCATATGGAATGTGCATGAGAATACATTATTGTAGAGGTAATAACAATAATAGTGATGATGATGATGATACAAGTAGAATATTTCAAGCATCAATCTGATCACTGTTTTGTTTATAACCTTGCAATAGCTTCTCGTTGCCCAGTGTCAGCCTCTAAACTTTTGTTTGGGATACAGGGGTTAGCATAGTGATAGTATCAGCTGCAGCTGGGTGCTTGTGCCCCTGTAGGATGCAGATTCACTTTGGCAAAGGCCACTAGGCCCCAACCACATTCCAGACCATAGAAATATCTGAAAAATAACTGAAGAGAAGTAGGAATAACAACTTGGTATTCAGCGTGAGCTCAGCTTGTTTCCTAGTCAGACAGCTGGTATATATAGATTCTTGGGTGCTCAGGGATTGTGAACTACTCTTGGGAAATCTCAAAGAGGCAATGTGATATGAAGCAGCTTCCACCTTGGGACCTTACTGAAGGTTTGCTAAAAATGGAACGACAGAAATACTTTGTCGTGCTGTTGAGGTTAGAGGGACCTTACAACAAGGATAGAGTTATCTGACTTTGATGGGTTTTTGAGTACCACACTGCCACTTCCCAGTTCTTTGGCAACTTAATTCGGAGAAAAACTCAGCTTTTCTATGTAACAGAATTTTAATTTTCACTGGATTTGAGGCATTAAAAAAATTTTTTTTGGTCCCTTATAAACTAGTTTATTGTACTTCCTGAAGGATTCCCAAGGCAATTTAGAGCAGTTGAGTCATTGATGGACTATCCTTTAATATCCTAAGGCTAAAGTAGTAAATAATAAATTGATTTTTTTTTTTTGTACTCACATTATGGTATAATGGAAAGAGAGACTAGTTTCAAATCCTGGTTCTACAATTTACATGCTGTAGGACATTGGGCAATGCAGTTCATTTCTTCATTTATTTATATAGCAGATTATGGATTTCTTACTTTGTGCCAGACACAGCATTAAAGCTCTGAGGAGAGACGTCAAATAGAAATGATCTCTGGGGCTTCCCTGGCGGCGCAGTGGTTGAGAATCCGCCTGCCGATGCAGGAGACACGGGTTCGTGCCCCGGTCTGGGAGGATCCCACATGCCGCGGAGCGACTAAGCCCGTGAGCCATGGCCGCTGGGCCTGCGCATCCGGAGCCTGTGCTCCGCAGTGGGAGAGGCCACAACAGTGAGAGGCCCGCATACCGCAAAAAAAAAAAAAAAAAAAAAAAGAAATGATCTCTGTATTTACAGAGATGTTTTAAGTCTACTAGGGTAGACTGGCAAGTAAACCAGCGATTTCATGAGTGTACCATGGAAGTATGTAGAATTGTAGTGTTGTGTGGAACTGAAACCAAGGCGAGTGTGAACTGAGAATGGCGGAGGGCTTTAGGGAAGGCTTCTCAGGGAAAGCCATACTTAAGCTGAGTCTTAAAGCCAAGTACAATTTAGTTGAATACAGATATAGAAAGAACATTCTAGCAGCCTGAGCAAAGCTAACAGGGAAGCACGAAATAAGATATATTTACAGATCAGTATTGACTGTTCAATATTACTGATATGAAAGTTTCATCTTGAGGAGACAAAGGAGATAAATTTAGACAAATGTTTATATTTCCTTTTCTCTAAAATGAAAATAACTACGTCTACCTCATGGATTTGTTGTAAGCACTCAGTAAAACAGCGTATGCAGAGTACCTAGCACGTAGGTGCTCAAAAATCTTAGCTCCTTTTTTCTCCACCATATACCCTCCCCTACCCTTCCTCACTTATGATGTTGCTACGTGGAAAAAAGACCCTAATGATGGTTAGTTTATCAGTTTGGAAATTATGGCCGCATTTAGGAAAGTGGAGGAAGAGTCAAGAGCTTTAGAACTCTGTTCTTTTTCTGACCTGGACTGCAGAATGTTGAATCGAATGGGGGCAGTCCTTGGCAGCAACAGTACTTTATTCTGACACTGCACAGTTTCCTGTGTCATCACAATTGGTATGTGAGGAGGGCACTGGTTCCTAAAGGGCACTGTATTCTTGGTCTGTCTGTTTGATTTGCTGAGTTCAGCGCTGAGCACAGGTCACGTGCACTGGAGTGCCTGGAAAAAACCTGGGAATGATGTTGTTGTGTATGTTCTCTTTTCTTTCACTATTTTGAAGTCTCTGAATTTGGATGTGTTGCAGGGAGCTCAGTTTTTAAGTATGCATTTTTTTCTGAGTAACGGGTCCATAATTTCTGTGATCTAGTAAATATTAAGGATCACTGCTTTTGAGGATTTTTGGTCTACAGTCTGATATTTCTTTCAAGGAGCTTTGCCTCAAGTACTGGGTTGGATTCTGATAAGAGTTACCTAGTCTGGAGAGATTTTATTCATTCAATAAGAAATTGATGTTTATACTCAAATGTAGTTTTCCCAAATGTTTATCATTTGCAAATATCTTTCATGATTTTTGTCATACCCAGATACCTTCTGTTCTATATATTTACTCAATATTTTCGTTAAATTTCCAGCCTTTAAAAAACTTACATGAATTTAGCCTCATTCTAAGCAATAATACTTGTGAATTCATGGACTTCGTATGCTAGTTATAATTTTTCAATACATATTCAGACAAGTGTTAAAATAAAAAATGATCTAATCTGCCATCTAATACAGGAATCAACAAACACAGTCAAGTCTATTCATTTATGAATCATCTGTGGCTGCTTTTGACCTGTAACAGCAGAACAGTTGAGACAGAATGGCCCACAATGACTAGCATATTCATTATTTAGCTCTTTAAGAAAAACTTTGCCAACGTCTGACCTAAAATTGTCTGCATACCATCAATACAACACATAGCACACTCTAAAACATTACTGTAGTGCAGTTTTGCTGAGAGAGTGTGCGTTAAATCTTTAATCACATTTTTTTTCCAGAACCAGCAAATACTTTACCTTTTTATTCTGGAACTGAAATATTTAATTATAAATGACTTATGTTCTGAGACTCTTGGTGACAAGTCTGTTTGAGACCCAAAGAAAAACATAGACATTAAGGATAATTTGTATGTTTTTAAAAGGGAATATTTGCCTATAAAAATACCTAATGGTACAAAAATGCATAAAGTGAGAAGTAAAAATTTACCTGTAGGGCTTCCCTGGTGGTGCAGTGGTTGAGAGTCCGCCTGCCAGTGCAGGGGACGCGGTTTCTTGCCCCGGCCCGGGAGGATCCCACGTGTCGCGGAGTGGCTGGGCCCGTGAGCCATGGCCGCTGAGCCTCTGTGTCTGGGGCCTGTGCTCCGCAATGGGAGAGGCCGCAGCGGTGAGAGGCCTGCGTACCGCAAAAAAAAAAAAAAAAAAATTTCCCTGCAAGGAAACTTTAATCTTACCCACTAAAAACAACATTCCTTATATTTCCTCCTAGTCATTTTCTGTGCATATTCAAGATTAAAGACTTTTTTCTTTTTTAAAAATATAGCTTCTTTTTTTTAATGAAAAAATAGGATATCAATATTGCAACCTTTTTATAACTTAGATATATTTCTGTTTAGAAATTTAAGTAATATGGCTAAAATTATAAAATTGTTTAATATTACTTCAGAGTGGGGCTTCCCTGGTGGCGCAGTGGTTGAGAGTCCGCCTGCCGATGCAGGGGACACGGGTTCATGCCCCGGTCTGGGAAGATCCCACGTGCCGCGGAGCGGTTGGGCCCGTGAGCCATGGCCGCTGAGCCTGTGCTTCGCAACGGGAGAGGCCACAACAGTGAAAGGCCCGCGTACCGCAAAAAAAGCAAAAAATATTACTTCCGAGTGTTTCTTAAGAGCTTTGTTGATATATAATTTACATATTGTGAAATTCACTCATTTTAAGTACACCATTCAATGATTTTTAATAAACTTGCAGAGTTGTGTAGCCATCAGCACAGTTCAATTTTAGAACATTTTCATCATCCCCAAAAGATTCCTAATGCCCATTTGCAGTCAGTCTGTTCCCCAGCCCCAGGCAACCACTAATCTACTTTCTGTTTGTATAGATATGTCTTTTCTGGACATTTTACATAAATGGAATCATATATTATATGATCTTTTGTGTCTGGCTTCTTTCACTTAGCATTTCAAAGTGATTTTAAGGTAAAAGATGAAGGAAATGTTCAAATAGCCCCAGGAATCTTCATTCTTTAGCATAGGATGCTTTAGCTACAGTCAGTATTTTGCTTTCTTTTCTTTGGAAATTAGTCTTTGAGACATGCAGTGATACAAGTACCAGGTAACTTCTGCAGTTCCTAAAATCCACAGCTTCCCAAACTTCTGTGTACACTTGGAACAGTGGTTATTTGTGCAGCACTCTGGAGTGAATAGAAGAGGCCACTCACTGCTGGTGGCAGCAGATCCTTGCCTGGCCACTTAGAGAGGAACAAGATCTTGGCACAGTTGTATCAAATGTACACCATCCCAGTGTGCTGTGCCAGGTGGGCCAGGAAGTTCTCCTGCAAGTCTTCCAGCTTTGATAAACAAAAACTTCCAAGTATTCTTATGAATGTGCTATGTGGATGCAGCCCCAAGAACCCTTTTCTCAGCCTCGTTCCTATGCCCTTTCCTATGTAATGACGATGGCTTAAAGCTAGTTAACAGACAGTCAAAATCAGTGAGAAACTGATTTATTTTTCTCTATCATATCAACAGATATAGATTTACCTGTTTCTTTTTAACAGAATTTCAATGCTTTGATATCACACTTTATTTAATCAGTTTATTATTTGTTTTTTTCTCTTCTTTTTTATTATTACAAGCAGTGGTAAATGTCACATTGTGATTTGCATATGTTTGCCTTCTCCTCAAGTGTCAGTTGGATAAATTTCTACAAGTGGACTCGCTGGATCACGGGCTATGCACATGCCTGTGCCACATGCCACAGGACAGCTAAGCCTGGGCGCCACAACTACTGAGCTCATGTGCCTCAACGAGAGAGCCCGCGTGCCGCAAACTACAGAGGCCATGCGCTCTGGAGCCTGCACGCCACAACTAGAGAGAGAAAAACCTGCACGTCACAACTAGAGAGAAGCCTGTGCACCGCAACGGAAGATGCCACGATTAAGACCCGACACAGCCAAAAAAAAAAAAAGAAAATAAATAAATAAATAAATAACAAGTGGCCGCCTCCTGATCTCTGGAAATCTACTTTTGCACTATAATAAAATAATCCCAGGGTATAGTTTCAAGTTATAGGACAATGATACTCTGAGTTTCAAGGAGGGAAAAAAAAAAAAGAAAAAGGATATTTCAAAGTGGGTGTAGAAACATTTCCAAAATTAAATAGTAATGAATTAAACTCTTCAAGTCACAGTGTACTGTGGGATCAGGAAGCAGTTGTGGGTCAACTTCAGAATTCTGGTATTTTCATCTCTGTTGGAATTTCTTGGCAGTGATTCCCACTTAAAGGTTTATAGTGAATATAATATACTATTTCTACTGATCAAAGAAAGTTACTTGGTGTCAGACAGCAACTTGGGAGCCAGAGTGTTTACTATTTCTTAATGAGCTCTGGCTCACGGTTCTCATCTTTTTAAGAGGAAGGAATGTAACTCGGAATGCACAGAGTCAAACCATGAGCATTTTGGCAGATGTGAAGATGTAGCACAGCTGGAGAACTCCCTTCTTTGAAATCTCATATCTCAAGTGCTACATCAATTTTTAAGCTTTTTTCACTGCCAGTTCAGATTTTAATATGAGCAGGAACTGGGGGATGTTTATTGATATAGTCAAGGAAACATCAGTATCTGTTCATGGGTTGCCCTCTTCTGTCTCTACAAATAATTTGTGAGGACAATGGGTGACGGGCAATGACGGAGGAGAATAAGGTGCTCTGTTGTTGCTAGATTGGCAGGAAGCATGGCAACAAGGACAGCTGGGATAGTAATTTATCCTATGGCATGATCTTCACCTCCTGAATCAGAAGCCCTATGGTTAATCAGGGGGACACAAGGCACTGATAATTATTCTTTTAAAAATGCTTTTTATTTTTCATTATAAAGTTATACATGTTCAGTACATAAAATACAGGAAGTAAAGGAAAAATTGGTGAAGATGTTGCTTCGTGCAGCTCCCAGCTTTCTATCTTTAATATATCATTGTTATTCTGGTCCAATATGACTTGAATAAAGACCTCAATTCCCCCAAGCAACAAAATATAGTTCTTCAATAGCAGTCAACAAACATATCAAATTGTAACCACCAAATCAGGAATTGGACTAGTGCTGAAAATACAAAGGAAACAGATTTGGTTCCTGACACACAGATCCTAATGAGTAGTGTAAATGATGAACAATTAAACTAATTGATGAAGATTGAGAAATTATAACTGGAGGCTCAATGAATCTATATAAATAAGAGAAGAAGAGTACAAGTGGCTTGGGTCACTAACTGGTTGACTTGATGTGTTTTTCTCCGCACCTTGGCTTCTTTCCCTGTGAAATGAAGGGTCTGGACCAGATGATATGTAGAGTGAGCAACTTGTTCTGATCTGCCTGGGACTTTTTCCAGACTGAAAGTCCCAGGTCCCAGGAACTCCTTAGTCCCAATTTTAAACCTGAAAGTCCCTTGTCTTAGTAGTCTCAAAGTCCTGGGCAAACAGAGAGCTGGTCAATCTATTTATAGGGTTCCTTCTAATTTTCATATTTATGATTTGTTAAAAAAACAAAATTCAACTGAGTAAATTTTAAAGATCGTATTGGTTTTATTCAGTGATTCATGAATTGGGCAGCATCCCAATTCTAGCAGATAGAAAGGAGCTCTGAGAAGCTGTACAAAAGGAAAGACTTTTATAGACAGAAGGGAGCAGGAACAAGGAAGTTATACTAGGCAAAAAAGTAGGTTGGTTATCCCCAGGATACTTTTCTTTAGGTGATGGTAGGGGTCTCTCAGGCAGCTGACTTAGCTAGTGATGATCAGGTGATTCCTGATTGACTGGTTTAAGATTCCATTTCTGGGAGAACCAAAGCTGTAGTTTAAGTCCTGGTTTGGTGACTTGGGGCTTAACATAAGCAACTCCATATTGGGCCTGTTGTTGTTAACAGATTGTATATTGAGAAAGAATATTCGGCAAAGTGAGAAAGAATATTTGCCAAAGTTTATGATATGACCAAGTGTTAAGATGCTTAGATTGAAATGCTGTATGTACATTAACAATACTACTGTTTATGGGAACATGGGTTTTATGATATTTATGGGAAGATGGGTTTTATTCTTCTGAGAAAATATCTCACAAATAAGTATCTGCAAACACTTTGTAGAGTCAAAGTTTTCTTCAAGCCACTGCCTTGGTGGTGATTCTCAGGTGAGTCCTCTAGGGGTCTGGTGTATACAAACAGCACTGGCTTTCTGGTCAGGCAATTTTTGCTCTTTTGTTTACTAGCCATGAAAGCTGATGAAAACTCCTCTGTGATGTAGTTTCTTCATTTTTAATATATGAATAATAATAGTTACCTTGCAAGGTTGTTAGGAGAATCACAGAGTATATTAGTAAGTAGTAAGTGTTCAACAGATGTTTGTTTTGTTTTCCTAAACAGTTTGCTTTCTATTGTTTTTAAATTAATGGGAACTGGATCCAAATTAGGACAAAAAAAAAAAAAGCATCTGAGAAAGATGCTTTTTACAGGAGCTTACCCTAAAAAAATTGCATATATAAATATATATGTGTGTGTGTATACATATGAATACATATATATATACACTTAAATATATATAGATGTGTATCTACATATGAAGAATATATACATAGATGTATACTTAAATATATATTTTCCATTAATGTTGCCCAAGAAAGCCAAAGCATGTTCTAAGTGTTACTACTGAAAATTAGGATCCAACCTAGGTCATAGAGTTTTACAAACCCCATTTAACTGTTGAAACTAACTGTTTTAATGTGGTAATTTGACTTGTTCAATGTCCATTAAGTTTAATTATTTATTTGAATTTTAATAACAAAAAAGAAAGCTACAATTCTACAGGCAATACCTTATTGAATGCTGTGCATAGGTTACTCTCACAAGGATAATTTTAAATTTAAAAGAAATATTTAAAGTCAAAATTCTTAAATGTATACCATAAACGATGACTAATAAGTGATAATAGCTTTTAATTTATTCTAGTATGCATATATTAGAAAAACTACTGTGGGAAGTAATGACCTAAAGAAAAAATAAGGCACACATAAAGGAAAAAAAAGCCTGATGTCATAATGCATCTGAAAAAAAAACCCCCTGAAAACTCAAAGGTTTGTTATACATGTTCACTGGTAACTTTAAGGGCAAGCGGGCCCAGTTCCTTGAGATGTATAACTATTCAGTAACAAGTCAGAGTGTTATTAGCCTGTTCTAGATAGTGAATAATATAATTCCTCCCCTCAGCTCTACATTTATACATTTCTTAGCTAAGAGACAAGTGTCAGTGTGTATTTCATAAGCCGAAGCTATTTTAACTGTCTCCATTTTCATTTGTCTGTATAGACAAAAATGTTGGCTGCCAAAAAACATAGCCTTAAGTATTGAATTACCTAGTTCTAGTTCAGTTACCAAAATGCAGTTGTATACCCACTGTGTGCAAGGGAGCCATGCTAGGTTCTGGGAGGAGTGATGATAAGTCAACTCACTAGCAAACAAACAAACAGTAGGCATATTTCTTGCCTTCTAAGAGTTAACAGTTTTGCTGGGGAGGCACAATTTCACAAAATAAAATAAGCAGTTTAGTTAGGTTTGTTTAAATATGAGTTTTTGAAATGTTTTCCCCCAAAGTGAAAAAAATAGGATCAGTGCCAGAGTGGCCAGTTCCAAAGTGATGTTCTTAAACTTCAGTTTCCTTGGAGTAGCAGAAACTTTCCAGGAAGTGAAGCAGTTTATAAATAGTTTTAGATCTTTGGGGAAATATACAGAGAAACTGACAGAAAATGAATCCATGGAGATTTGACACCTAAGCAAGACTCACCTAAGCAAGATCTAAAAATAAAACTGAATGGAGTTGTCCAAGGATTATGTACCTATTTATCAGAGACATTCATGCAAAACTTTAGGTTAGGTGGTGACAGGATTACAACGACAACAAGAAAGTGAGACACAGTTAGTGAAATTCTAAAGTGCTCTCTTAGGCTGAGTCAATATTAAGAAAGAACACCCCCGTTTTTGATAACAGATGAAGAAAGGCTATGGAGGAGACAGATTCTGGTAAGGCAGATTTCTGTAAGAAACACAATAAAGATGACATTTCTAATGTATGGGCATGGGCTTTATTTGCAGTGTTACAACTGTTTTTTGATCAAATGTGTTGTGCATAATTTGTGGCATAATAGGCATCAAGGGAAAAGGTTTGGATATTTTTAGAGAACTGTACCTTCAGTATGTCTCAACAGTGTGATTTGAGGGCTTTCAGGGAAAGCTTCCCATCTCCAATTAACTCTCACACTTAGGAATAAAAAGTTCCATTATTAGCAGTTTCTCTGTGGTGAACATCATCCTTTCCTTGTCTCTTTTTGAAGGTGGAAGAATTGCTGAGAATGGCAGCACTTTCTTTCCTTCACACTTCAGATCAATACTTGTTAGATCACTTTCCTGTTTGATGAGAGAGATGGGAAAACTTGAGAACGAAAGGAAGTGAGTATGGAAGGGGGCGGGGAGAGCAGAGGCCACCGAATCAGAGTCAGAGTCCTGGAAGACAGTTGTGTTGGTTTAGCAACGTTTTCTGGGCTCTACTGAATGAAACATGGATTTGTGTACAATGACTTGAGAGTTAAGGGATCTTTATGTAGGAAATAACCTTCTGTCCTGTCTCACTGGTATATTGTTAGGATAGAAGTAATAATGAAATAATAATAAACAACTTTTAAAATTCTCTGAACATTGCTGAAGAATATGATTATAACATTGTGATAGTGGACAAGTTATCAGTAATCAACTTCCATGTAAATCTGGGTCAAAGAAAATTTAACCACAGGGGGAAGAAAATAAATCCATGAGACTGCCTTTAGCAAGGTCACAGAGCAAGATACTTTCCAGCTCTGAGAACCCGCGATTTCCTTCCTGTTTCTTTTCATCTTTATCTGTTCTGTATTCCACTATTTTATGTCCCTTCTCCCACCCTTTGCCTTTCTCAGTAAGGATATTTTCTTTTCGAGACCTGAGGATATTGCCACTGTTTTGGTTATTGCTTTTGCACTTGTGTAGCAGCTTTTAAATTCCCATCTTTTTTAGCAGCTGCAGCCAGACAAACATGAGTCAGTGGGAGGGGTTTAGAGGAGCTGGCTCAGTTCTCCAGGGAGCAGTAACCTTTTGGCAGTCCAACAGACACACATTTAAAGTCCAATGACTGCAAAAGCTCTCTGTGTACACGTGATAGCAACTGCAGCTTTCCCAAGCTCTACCAAGAGTTTTTTTCAGAGGGAATCAGGTTTCTGCCTATAGAGAGAGACATTCCTGAAGGCTTAACTCTGACCTCAGCTAAAATCTGAAGACAGCTGGGAAGTGATAGGGCAGGGGCGATATGAACGTGAAAAGGTCTTATTAAATGTTCTCACTAGGTTTTGTTGCCGTGTACCCTATACTCCAAATAGCGAATCAAAGCTAATCGTTCCTTTTTCAGTAGTTCAGAGTACCAAGATATTTCTCTTTACAGTGTTCACATAAGTGATTCTCAAAGTGTGGTTTCCAATTTGGTTATCCTTGAGGGCCTCCTGGAGGGGTGTGCATTTTCAGCTCAATCTTTTTCACCTGTTTATCCTCTGACAATGACAGTGGTCCACAGACTAAGATGTTCCTGTGAGTGAAGCTTCTACTTTGCTAATTGCTTATATTTGATTAAAAACAAAACTGCCAGTTTGATCAACTTAATATTAAGAAGAAAATAAAGATAGGAGTGGGTTGTTGATTCCTACAAGAAACCAGTAAATGATTTATTTCTCTATTTCCTTACATTGTTCTTCCTGTATCTTTTGCTTTCTTCTTCATTGTTTATCATATAATGAAAAGAATAAGAGGATCTTGTGTAAAAGGGATGAATCATGGAAGATTTTTTCTTTGTGGCAAGTAGGAACAATTGGTTCTTTTGCTAAGTGAAAATTCAGACAATACTTTCCTTGATATGCATTTTGCTAAGATGAAGTTTCACAATAAAGTCTGTTTACACTGAAAAAGGCAACTGAATAGTATCTTAGTTAACATAGAAGAAAGTGATGATTAGAGGCCAGTTGGAAAGCCAAAGCCACAGTCTCAATGAGGCTGGAAAGTTTTACTTGATGACCCAAGGTACCAGTTGGGGTTCTTGGTTTCAAATAACAGAGAACCTCTGTCTAACATAGGCAGAAAAATAATTTGTTGGAAGGATATTGGGTTTCTCACAAATTGGCTAGAGGGCTAGAGATCGAATTCAGAAAGAGACTGGGAACCAAGGGAGGATGAACAGCTGAGGACATAGCTGTTAGAATCTGTCCTGCTTAGAATCTGTCCCTATTCCGGTTACTGTTGACATTGATGCTCCTTGGCATTTACCACCACACCACTGGCCACTGCCCTCTGCTCTGGGGGTCAGGAATATTTCCTGGCAACTCGAGCAACTTGACATCTCTCTCTCAAGAATCAAAGAGCCAGGTGGCGCAGTGGTTGGGAACGGGTTCGAGCCCTGGTCCGGGAAGATCCCACATGCCGCGGAGCAGCTAAGCCCGTGCACCACGGCTACTGAGCCTGCGCTTTAGAGCCCACGAGCCACAACTACTGAATCCCATGCACCTAGAGCCAGTGCTTGGCAACAAGAGAAGCCACCGCGATGAGAAGCCTGCGTACCTCAATGAAGAGTAGCCCCCGCTCTCCTCAACTAGAGAAAGCCCGTGCACAGCAACGAAGACCCAATGCAGACAAAAATAAATAAATAAAATAAAAAATAAAATAAAATAATAATAAAAAAAGAATCAAAGGGCCAGTCAAGAGCACCTTATTAGCTCTGTGTTTCCCTCATCAGCTCATGTGTGTGTGTTTGTCCAAACATCTAGGTCAAGAGCACCTAATTGGCCGAGTTCAGGTCATGTGTGTTTGTCCATACACCTAGGGATGGTGCCTGATGCAGGGGCATGTGTGCGGGGGCGAGCAGGAGATGAGGAGGTGGACCTTTTCATTTTCAAATCAATTTTATCTATCTATTCATCTCCCAACAATGACAAGAAGCCCCCTCCCCATACTTACCCTGTTGGAGGTGAAGATATCCACCTTTCTTGTATTCTTGCAGTACTTCGTATATCGGCTTTACTGCATTGTTTTATTTATAATTGACACATCTGCTTTGCCTTACTAGACCTAATTTATGGAGAAGGATTGAGCTATGTTTTCAGCCTCATCATCTAGAGTGCCTAGCAAGTATTAGGAGCTTAAAATATATTAGTTGAATAAATTATGTTTAGTTATATCACAGGGAAGGCTAATACAATGAAAACATATGAAATAATAATAGCAAACAAGTACTAATGGAGCACTTGTTATATACTGACCATTCTCTCATTTCATCCTTATAACAGTCCTGTGAAATAGTTTCTATTCTTTTCTTCATTTTATGCATGAGAGACCAAGGCTCAGGTTAACTAACTTGTTCTAGTTTATATAACTGAAACTGACAGAGCAGGGATTGCAGATTCAGGGCAGTCCATCTTCATCAGAACTATACTGCCCCCTGGAGGTAAATCAGAGAGAAGAGGAAAAGGGGTTCAGTCTCAGAGAAGAGAGATCTCTAGTTTGCTATTCTCTGTTCTTAGATGTTCACCTAGGATGGATGGCATATATTTGATGGTAGACAAGCCAGGTAAGAGAGTTTTATGTTTACTGATATAAATGAGATCCTTTTTTGAATTTGATATTATCCTAAAGAAACTGGTGTTTCATCATAACTTGATTAATAAAGCATTCCTTATTTATGGAATTCTTAGCTCTGTGTTTCCCTCATAATATAAGCAAATAAAATAAGTATAAATAAATCAACATAAATGTAGATTATTCAAATCAGAATTTACAAATTTTGTATCTCACATCAAAATCTTTGTTTTCTTTATTTAGTTAACAAAAGCCATATTTTACCCTAAAACTTAAGAATTTTGAGTATTTTTTCTTCTCATCTTTAGAAAATGTACTAAAAATCACGATTTTCTGCTTTTGAAAAGAATTCTTGCCTAAATATGAGTAAGAAAATAGCAGTAATCCAGATATTTTTATTGGCATAAATGTATATATTTTTATTTTTATGGTGAGTTGTATCTGAGAGAGAGTGTTAGAGGGAAGAGAGAGGAGAGGGAAGGAAGGGGTAAAGGTATGAAAGAGGCAGGAGATTGTTTATAAAGATGTTAACAAAAGAGTGGAAGGAAAAAGATCAGATTCAGTAATGGAGAGATTGGCAGTGGAAGTAAGAGTAATATAGCCAGAGAAAGGAAATGCAAAGATCGTAACCTTGAAGGGAGGTGGTTCTAAAAGATGATAGGATGCAGAGTGGCTGAAGTGGATCACAGTTGTAGTTGTTTGACATTGAGAAGGTCGTGGAAGATGGGATGACAGATGTGGGGCTGTAGAAGATTTTCTCTTGGGTGCTAAAGTTTTTAACTAATTTGGGAATGCCCTGGAGGTCACCAGATGATAGTGGTAAAGATATAGGAAAGTACACAAATGCTCAAGTGTGCCTCAGAAAATGTGCTGAGAGCTGGTGATGGGCAGTTGTTGGGAAGCCGCAGTGGAGATTTTGTAATGCTAGCTCCTCCAGCCCACTGAATCCAGAGGCACAGAAGAGAGCAACATCTATTGAAGAGAAACCTGGGAGTGAGCATGAGACAGAAAAATTGAGATTTCCAATCAGGTTAGGAGAAAGTACATCTGTTTTTGGCTTTGGCTTTAATTATTAACACACTCTTAATGAGTTACAACCATGTGGTAGACATCACGCTGGATGTTGGGAATTCAGAGATTTAAAACAGTGTGTCATCATGAAGAGGGTGGATTTTGAAGCTAGCCTCATTTGGCTTTCAAATCTGACACCATCACCACTATCTCTGTGGCCCTGTGGAGTTCTTAGTTTACCTGAGACTTTGTTTCCTCTTCTGTAAAATAAAGATACTGATAACTTATCTTGCAGCATTGTTGTGAGGATAAAATAAATTGTAAATAAAAGTTCTATCATTGTGTGGCCTTTCTGTTGCTATCATTATTATTGTTGTTGTTATTATTTTGGTGTCTAATCTGATTGGTTGGGACAGATGACATGCACATAACCATGAGCTGGTAGGAAGACTGAGGTTAACTAACCCCTGACAATCTTATTTGGGAATTCTGGCAGTGGGTTAAAGTTTAATGAGCCGTAGGCCAGGCAATTTTGATGAGATAAGTAGGTAGAACACACGAGGGCCACATTAACAGCACTGCCAAATGTGTAGTGATCATGGATGCAGACCCAGAAGAAACACTTGCCTCAGAAATCAGAGAAACCGGGCTTCCCTGGTGGCGCAGTGGTTGGGAGTCCACCTGCCGATGCGGGGGATGTGGGTTCGTGCCCCGGTCCGGGGAGATGCCCATGTACCACAAAAATTAAGAAAAAAAAAAAAAAAAAAAAAAAAGAAATCAGAGAAACCATCTGTCTGGGTTTCAGTTTCTTCATTTACTGAGAATATAGACTTCCCTTCTTTCTGTTTGGTTGTTGTGAAGATGATGAGATAAGTGCATTGACAGCTGTGAGTGGTGTGTATCTGAAAGGTTTTGTGTTTATGCATCTTTGTGGACAGAATATCCAGTGGCTGCTGTCCCCACCATCCTTACAAGACCTGGAGAAAATGGAGAAAATACCCTCCACAGGAGATTAAACCCAAGATTAAAAAAAAAAAAAATTTCTCCTCAGTGTAATTGAAACATTTGTGAATCGTATGATAGGGAAAAGACAGAAAAATGTTGTAGCATGTAAATGTTGAAAAATGTAGGCGTGAGCATGCTTGGTAGCTTCTCGAGTTGTCATCAGTCATTAGAAAATGTTTTGCTTAGTAATCAATACTGTAATACGATGAAATGTGACATTTCCCTAAGCCATTCTTGGATCCTTAAAAGGAAAAAAAAAACTTCCATTGTTTATTTGGAAGACTATCAGAAAGTGAGGATTTCTTGCCCACTGATATTTCTATCCAGACTTGTGTGACCCTTCCCTTTAACCGATCAGCCATCTCTATCACATATTCTTCCTCCCCACTGCCTGTCTGTTGTCTGGATGGAGCAGGCTCTGCTCATCGGACTCAGCTTTGTGTTTCATTTGGCCTCCAAATGATTGGTTGGATGTAAAAATTTTAAGAGCTAGCCAGTTTAAACTACGGTAACAATAGGTAAAAGTGAGTAAGTATAAGGGATTGATTCCTCAGCAAATGCCACCCATTTAAGACCAGATGAAAGAGGTCAACATTCATAATGATAATGGCTAATATGTTGTGAATGCATCTTTGAATCAGTTTAAAATCCTCATCACGACGCGCTGAGCTTGTTATTACTACCCAATTTTAAAGGTGAGGGCATTGAAGGAGGAGAATAAAGTCACCTGCTCAAGGACTCCATTTAATCGGTGGCAGAGTTGGGCCTGGAAACCTGATAGTATAGCTTTAAGCACTAGGATGCATCATCTTTTCAGGTTTGAAAGACTTAGAGAAGAAATGTTAAAATGGAAAAAAATCAGTCAATCAATCCATCCATCAAAGGCCTGGAAAGGATTATAGTTGGTTATCAAATTTTAGAATGTGAGGAATAAGAGCACTTTTTGAAATGTGAGAGGTAAATTTAGCACAATAACTGGAAATGTGTTTCATAAATTTATGCAATTTAGTAACCCAAGAAACGATTTATACTGAAAACCTCCTTCCTTTAAAAAACCTCTGATGAAATAGATGTGCATTTGAGTATCTTTTAGGGCATACATCCTCTAAGTTTTAGGCTTATTTCAGGGAAAACATTAGACTCTTTGCCTTTTATTCTCATGGTGCTGTTTACAGAACCGTCGTACTGGGCTGTGGGAAAGGTTTTGTGTTCTGACTTACGAGAACTTAACTTCCTTCTGTGGGTTTGACTTTATTCTCACGTCTTTGTCTCCACAGGGAACTGTCTTACAGTTTTTCAACATCAGCCTGACAACAATGAATGGAACAATGACATGGTGGCTGGCAAGAGGCAAGAGGCTCAGGTTTCCAATAGTTTATATCATAATTGAATTTATATAATTTATGAAATACTCTAAAGAGGAACTTTTTATTATGAAATTAACAAGGTAGATTTTCAGATCCTTAAATCTGCCTTTGAAAAAATTATCCTGTTCTAATTTGTTGAAACGTAGCCCTTGAACCTTTCATTCAAAAATATGTGTACTGTCTTGGTGTTATTTGCACTTGTGAATTTTTATGAGATTTTCATTTCAAATTGTTAAATGGAATGATTACTTCTATTTTTTTAACTTTTAGTTTTTAAAAGTTATTTCAATTTATTTTCTCTATTTTTTAAAAAATATATTTATTTATTTGGCTGTACCAGGTCTCAGTTGCTGCATGAGGGAGTTTTTTGTTTTTTAGTTGTGGCACGAGGGATCTTTGTTGCATCATGCAGGATCTTTAGTTGCGGCATGTGGGATCTTTTAGTTGCAGCATGTTGGATCTTTTATTTGCAGCGTGCAAGCTCTTTTAGTTGTGGCATGAGGGATCTAGTTCTCTGACCAGGGATCGAACCTTGGCCCCCTGCATTGGGAGCGCACAGTCTTAACCATTGGACCACCAGGGAAGTCCCTAAATGTTTTAAAGAAACTCAAGATTTAAAAATATATTTGCAGAGCCAGAGCTATGATGTATTATTATTTTCCAAAATATTTTAGCAAAACATCGCTAAATTTTTGCAAAGAAGGAATGCGATCATTCAGTAGACTTGTAGAGACATGGATAAGGGTTAACTCTCAATGCAGTTACTCCTGTGTCTTTCCTGATCTATTTGTCAATAACAAGAATTGAGTTTTTTGGATCCTGTGGTTTGGAAATAACAAATTACGCATTCCACATACTCTTTATTGAGGTATACTATGTGAGACAGATGGTGTGATGTTCTGTTTGGAGACCAGAAAGCTGAGATATTCTAGGGGCAGTGGGCATTCCTAGGCGGCATGTGGGGAAGTAGGATAGTGTGGTGATAAGGTGATGGTTCCCAGAGGCCATGGGAGTTGGACTGGTGGCCTGGCCCAAGGGAGATACCCTGGCTTCCGGGTCACGGCTCTCTCACCCTCTCGGTTTATATGCTGCATTTGCTCAGGCACATTTCATGCTCACGTGAGAGGAAAACACCCCCACTGGCACATTAAGGCACAAAGAGGCTTTCACAAATGCTGTCTCTGTTAGTTTCTGAAGGGGCTTTTCAGCTGTCACCATGACCCCTGCTGGACTAAACATATGTTTAAAACATGTGGAGGAATGGTCAGGTTGAGAGGCTCTGTTGCCACTTGGTATTATTCCTGGCTCTCTTTTCCAGCAGACTTGCCAACATTCTAATTGTGTGGGGCTTGCAGCTGCCACAGTCATACTAGTCTCAGTTTGGTGTTTCCAAGCTCCTGAAGATTCCACCACTTCTGCCAGAAGTCCTCCCGGTTGTTACCACCCTGACTGCTTTCAAGTTCAGAGGCAAAGCGGGGGAGTCAGTCTGTCTCTCTCTGTCTCTGTCCTCTTGTGCTCTAGATCATGTTCTGGCTTTTTCTTATTTACATGCCATATATTCATGGAGAGCAGCTCTGTTACCTTTGCTTGTATGCAGCCTCCACAGGGCTCTGTGAAGAACACTTCATAAATGGCTTAAATATCACTCACTAATGTCTTTCTAGTCTGCTCTGTTGTTTCTTGCTAAAAGGGTATCTGGGTTAACTTAAATGCTTCTATTAAGCAGGATCTCTTTCCTGTGTGTCAATGCAGTTATTAATGGATCATGAGTAGATCAGTTGTGATATTTAATTCTGGCAGCTTTTCATAAAAGATTTATCCTGTTTATTCAGATGGTCCCCTCAATTTCCTGCTGGCTCTGGTACCTAAATGTAGTGGTCCAGATTGGTCAGGTACTATTTACTTTAGTAAAATAATGGATGTGACAAATATTTCAGTTGGTCCAAATGAAATCTCATTAAAGAGTCTGTAATGTAATTTATTCTCATGTTTTTGAGTAACAGCACTGAAGGAAAGGAAAGAAAGGGGGCTTGGAAGACAATTGACATTTGTCTCCCCCAGGAGCCATGTTTAGATCTTTATAAGCATTTTCCCATTTAATCCTGGCAAAAGCCCTTTCATCTAGTTAGTTTACTCCTATTTTAAAAATGGGGAAACTGAGGATCAGAGGGTTAAATATCATATTCTAGGATACATACGTATCTAGTAAGTGGTAGAAATAATTTCAAATCCTGGTGGGTTTGATGCCAAAATCAGTGTTCTTTTCACTTGAATATACTGCACCCAAGGTTGCTTCACACTTACCTTGGTAAGTGTATAAATGCATATGTGGAAGTCTCCTTACCTGTCCTGTTACCATCTGCGAAGACTGCCTGCCAGAATTATTACCTGCTTTATGAGATGTAAATATAAATTAATGAGGCTCATTTAAATAATGTCCTTCCCCTACTTGTGCCAAACGAGAGCTGTCCCCACATATCACGTACCTCAGGAGGTTATGAAATCATACCAAAGCCTGTCCTGGTTAGTGGCATTTTAGCAATCTCTCTTTGGGAATCGTGCAGTGCAATTAGCTTTGAACAATGTAAGGGCCAGCTTTCTCTCAGAGATTTGTAGAACGGAACTGAGATGGTCCAGACATCTGAGGGATGTTTGCCACCCTCAGTGTCTGTGCAGTAGCAGAAACTGTTTTCTTTTGAGAGCAGGGTGGGTTGCAGTGAGATGGGGTCTTGAAGAGATGTTTGGAATGTCTGCTGTGGGGAATTAACCAGTGTCACAGAGCAGTAGTGCTGAGGGTCTAGCCCATAATTCAGAGACAACATGTTTGGTTTATTCTAGGAGTGCTAGATGGTTGGATTGATAAATATGTAGAGTGAGTATGGAAAAAGGAACCATGGCAGTGAGGATAATGGCAGGGTGGGGATGAGATGAAACACTCTGGGTTCTGGTTCTAGGGAAGAAACTGAAACCATAGGAGGGGTGTTATTAAACAAGAGGATGGGATAAACATCACAAGTGAAAAATGATGTGAGTATAAAGCAGACACCTAACAGGCACAGGGCTGGAAGGATGCCTGCCTTTAATCTGCTGCTGTGAGTATTTGTGGTGGGGAGGGGACAGAGGTCACCTGACCAAGTTGAGAGACTTCAAAATAGTATTTTTAAAGGGTTGTAGCTATTCCTTGTTTATAATTTCAAACTAATGTAGAATGCCACTTTGACTATAATTTTAAAAATTCTACTAATTCTAGTGATATCTTTTGCATGATAAAAGCACATAAAATCAATTTGTAGCTAATTACAAAATTTATATTCAATTTCAAATGTACAGTGGTAAATCAAAGTTGATAGGAAACCCATGATCTGAGGTCTTCCAGATTTTTTTATTCCATAGGTTCCAGGCCCAGGCTCCCAGTTTTTAAGTTGAGACCAGTAATTGGTTTCCATATTCTGAGATAGAACACATGAAAGTCTTTAGTTCAACGAAGTTCAGCTTATAATCAAGTTTATAACGACTGCATACAGTCTTGGTAGGTGAAATGAGCCATAAATTTGTCTTTTAGAAAACAACTGCATTTACATTAGAGAGAATTTCAAAGATAAACTAGCATGAAATTTCATGAGTATTGTCTTTCTTTATATAAACTGAACCCTACATACAATAGTGAAATCTTCTGGTATAAATTTACCACCTGTATATTCTGATAAGTTGAAGATTTTCTAAATGTCACAAGATTGTCATAAGAAATATCATCATCGAAATTGCTTTTCACAATAGCTCTCCTTTATTACTTCTACTGAATAATTTATATGTTTTGGAAATGGCGTGTGTTAATTTTTATGAAAAGTAATAATGTCGTTTATTTGAAAGGTCTGTTTTTTCTGAGAATAAATCAATGCTTCTTAATCAGTTGTCTAATCTGCAAGCATTGTAGGTATAAATCAGGTTACAAATTAAGTCAGAAATCTAAGTTAGACACAGATTGATTTTTATTTTGATTCCACTTACCTTCAAGTGAAATAGCCTGGACCCAATAAAATTCTCTCCATTGATTTCCAGAAATGGCATTTGGGGTAGCCTCATGGTATTAATGTGATTGTAATGGCCCGGTATTTGTATTCAGCTGTGGTAGTAGAGTAAGTTTAAATTGATAAGATTGGATAAATAGCATTCTTTAGATGTTCTGGATGACAGCATATCTAATGTAATTGCATTTGTCTGCCAGTTTCTATGGTTAGAGCACAAAAGATTTTGATCCATGAATAATTTCGATAAAGAAATTCAACTTACTTCCTTCTGTAGTATACTACAAATTATAAATTTTCATTACAACTATTCAATCACTTGAGAAAAGAATGCATTTTAAATCAGGTTCCATGCCAAATATCTCATTTATGGAGTTGTGCTGTTTAATATTGGACAAATTGATTACTTTGGTGAATGTTGAAAATCTCAGTTGGAAACATTAAAACCATCTTTATTAGTTCTAGGATCTAGTAATACATATACTTGTGTATTAAATATTAGGAACTACTAATAGACCAGCTTTTAAGTGAGAGAATATTTGCTTAACTGTAGTGAATTATCGAGATATGATTATATAGGCCTGGGTGCTGAAATATGACTAAAACATTCATGATTGCTATCAGCTCCTTTAGGAAGCTAATAAATATGCCCATTAGATAGTCTTATGAGATATTGTGGGCTTTAAGGCCTGATCATAATGGTTGATTTATGCCTGTGTAGCTACTTTTATTACAAGATCATGAAAGGCTATGCAGTCATTCACTAACTGATCACCACAATCTCTTTATGAGTGAAATGGCCGGTATTTATTGTTCCTTCAGTATCTGGTCAATTTTCAAGAGGCTAACATTTTATTCAATCTCTTTTGGTTCCAGTAACTTCATAATTTGAGTATATGATACTGAACTGAACTATAATGTTTAGAAACTCATTTATGTTTCATTTTAAAAGATAGCTCATTTTATCAAAAGTTTTATTCCTACCTCCATGCAGTCTCTCCTTACTTTTTTATATTAAATTTAACTCTATAGCTTTGACAAGGTTTTCTGGATTCTGTCATGAAGTATCACGGAATTGTGATTGGAACTGACCTTCAAAGTTTCAGGTTCTGACTCCAAGCCTCAATCCACTCTGGGCATCTCTGAAAGATGGGCGTTGGGCCAGGATCATAAGTGTTTTCCCTGGAGTTTGTAGCAAGAAAGCCCTGATTTGAGTCTCTACCTAATGAACCTGGTGGGGTTATTGCACATTTTTTGAGATCAGGTTTTCAGTTAAGAGACAGCTTGAGTGGTTATAGTTTTATTTTTATACTGAGGTAAAACTTCTCTTGCAGTGACCTTAGGGATTAATAGAGTATGTAGCTTCTACTCTTTTGACACTTTTAATGACTGATATGTTCTTTAGTTTTCCATATTCTGTGGCAAATATTTCTATTTCTAATTTCTTCAATGCCAAAATAATGACATGGTTTCCGGAGGTCTTGTAGATCACTCTCATCCGTATTTTCTCCTGATATCCACCGTTGTCTTAGATTGTTGTTGCCAGAATTGCACATGCTGGTGAAAAACTGTAATAGCTAACCTTTTTTTTTTTTTTTTCCTAAAGTAGGCATTGTACTAAGTAGTTTATATGCATTATGTATTTTAAAAAGTTAAACATTTTATTTTAAGGTAATTATAGATTTTATCACAAATAGTTGTAAAAAAATGATGCAGAGAGATCACATGTATCCTTTACCCCGTTTTTCCCAATGGTAATATATTCCAAAATTATAATATGTTATCATAACCAGGAAGTTGACATTGATGCAATTAATCTGTCTTTTCAGATCTCCCGTTTTATTTATCCTTTGTGTTGGTGTATTGAGCTCTATACAGTTGTATCAATGGCGTATGTCCACCACAGTCCACAGATGGGATATCCATCACCTGAAAGATCCCTTGTGTTGTCCCTTATGCAGACACATCCCCTTCCTTCCTGCTTCCCCTCCTCAACCCCATCCTTAACTCCTGGCAACCACTAATCTGTTCTCTGTTTCTCTAATTTTGTCATTTCATGAACGTTGTATAAATGTAATCCTAACAGGTATGCAAACTTTTGGAGACTGGCTTTTTTTTTTTTTTTACCAAGTAAAGTTATCTGGATAAACATTCAAACTATTGTATGTATCAAGGGTTTGTTCTTCTTTATTGCTAAGGAGTATTATATGGTATGGATGTACCACAATTTGTTTATCCATTAACCTGTTAAAAGACATCTGGATGGCTTCCAGTTTTAAGCTATTAGAACATGAACAGTCGTGTACAGGTTTTTTTGTGTGAGCATGCATTTTCTCTGTGATAAATGCCCAAGAATGCAATTGCTATTGTGTGGTAATTGTATGTTTAGTTTTCGAAGAAACTGCCAAACAGTTTTTTCAGAGTTTCGTACCAGCAATGTATGAGTGATCTAGTTTCTCCATATCCTTGCCTGTATTTGGTGTTGAGGTACTTTTTAAAACATTTTAGCTATTCTGATAGGTGTGTACTATTTCACTGCAGTATTGACATGCATTTTTTTAAATGGCTAATGATTTGAATATTTTTTCACGAGTTTCTTGCCATTTGTATATCCTTTTCAGTGAAACGTCTGTGCATGTCTTTTACCTATTATCTAAATGGATTGTTGTTTTGTTTGAGAATTCTTTACATATTCTACTAGTCCTTTGTTGGTTTGGAAAATTTCCTCTCAGTCTATATCTTGTCTTTTCAGTCTTTTCACAGGGTCTTTTGCAGAGCAAGAATTCTTAATTTTGATGAAGTTCAATTTTCAATTTTTCCTTTTATAGGTTATGCTTTTGGTGCTCAGTCTAAGAACCCTTTGCCTGGCTGTAGTTCCAGATGATTTTTCTCTGTTTTTTTCCCCCGGAAAGTTTTATAGCTTTCTATTTTACATTTAAATACATGATATATTTTAGTTGATTTTTGGATAAGGTGTGTGGTTTAGGTTGAGATTCAGTTTTTTTTCCCCCTAGGGACGTCCAGTTGCTCCAGACCATTTATTTAAAAGGCTATTTATTCTTCCTTCACTGAGTTGCTTTTGCATCATTGGAAAAGTCAATTGAATTTATTTATGTGGGTCTATTTGTGGGTTCTCTGTTTGTTCCATTTATCTATTTTCTGTCACTTCACCAGTACCACACTCTCTTGATTATGTAGACGTACCGTATATAATTAGGTAGAGTGATTATTCTCACTTTATTTTTCTATTCAAAATTGTTTTAGTTAGACAAGAGTGGCCAAGATGACAGAGTAAGAAGACTCTGAGTTCATCTCCTACAGGCACACCAAAATTACAACTCTTTACATAGCAATTATTGATGAGAATGACCTGAAGACTAGCAGAAAAAATTTTCAGAACTAAAGATATAAAGAAAGAGCCACAATGAGATGGGTAGGAGGGGCGGAGATGTGGTACAGTCAAGACCCATACCCCAGGGTAGGTGACACAAGTGGGAGGATAATCACAATTTCTGAGGTTCTTTCCAAGGATCAAGGGGTCCAAGACCCACACTGGGCTCCCCAGTCCAGGGGTCCTGCATCAGGAAGATGAGCCCCAAGAATTTCTGGCTTTGAAGGGCATTGGGGCTTGTATATGTGAGACCCAGAGGGCTGTGGGATTCAGAGACTCCACTCTTAAAGGTCACATGCAAAAGCTCACACCCTTTGGCACCCTGTGCCAACAGAGTACTTTGAAAGTCTCCTGGGTCAGACTCACTTGCTTATCTTGGAGAAGTCTCCCAGAGAAGGCAGAAGGCCACTGGGATTCCCACCAGAGACAAAGATACTGGCAGCAGCCATTTTTGGGAGCTCGTTCTACCATGAGAACACTAGTGTTGGCAAATGCCATTTTGGAGTTCTCCCTCTAGAATGTTAGTGCTGGGACACAGCCCTGGCCACTAGACAGTGGTCACCAATCCACCCCATGCTGAGCAGCCAGTTGTACTGGGATGTGACCCCTCCCACCAGCAGGCTGTCACCAGCCCCAGGTCCCCAGGCCTCACAACCAGCCACCACGGGACCCAGCTTCAGCCACCAGTGGACTGGCACCAGCTCTGGAATTCCCCCAGCCCCACAGCCAGCTGCTTTGGGACCCTGGGCCTATAGCCAGCCCACTGGGACCTGGCCCTGCCTGAGGGTGGGCCAGCACCAGCCCTGGGAAGCCCTGGTCCAGGCATCCAGCTGCTCCAGGACCCCATAGGCCTGCAGTTAGCAGGCTGGCACCAGTCCCAGGATATTCAAGGCTCTGGCCCTGCCCACCAGTGGGCCAGCACCAGCCTCAGGACTCCCCAGATCCCACAGCCAGCTGCCAAAGGGCACTGGCCCTGGGACCCCCCAGGGCGCCTTAGCCAGTCATGCCAGGACCCAGCCCCATCCACCAGTGGGCTAGCATCAGTCCTGGGAATCCCGAGGCCATGTAGCCAGCCTCTCCAGGACCCAGCCTTGCCCTAGAAACAAAAGTCCAGGACTCGATGGCTTTGCAGGTGAGTTCTACCAATCATTTAGAGAAGAGTTAACACCAGTCCTTCTCAAACTATTCCAAAAAATTTGCGGAAGAAGGAATGCTTCTGAACTCATTCTGTGAAGCCAGTATCACCTTGATACCAAATCCAGACAAAGATATTACAAAAAAGGAAAATTAATGAGATGATGGATATCACTGTTAATCATTTCATGATGCATGTAATTCAAATCATGCTGTACACCTTAAGCTTACACAGTGCTGTATGTCAATTATATCTCAATAACACTGGAAAAATTGTTTTAGTTATTCTAGATCCTGTATATTTACATAAAATATAAAAATAAGCTTGTTTATGTATGTACAACACCTCTATGAGATTTTGATAGGAATGTTTTAAATCTGTAAATCAATTCAGGGAGAATTGGCATCTTTACTATCTTAAATATTCCAATACATGAACGTGGTACGTCTCCCCATTTACTTAGATCTTTGATTTCTTTCATCAGCATTTTGTAATTTTAAACATACAGATCCTGTTCATGTTTTGATAAGATTATACTTGAGTATTTCAGTGTTTTTGAGGTGACTGTAAAAGGTACTGTGTTTTTAAATTCTAGTCAGCATATTCATTGCTAGTGTATAGGAATGCTATTGATTTTTTTGTGTTAATCTTGTGTCCTTCAGCCTTGCTGAATTCACGTATTACTTCTACAAGCATTTTTGTAGATTCCTTGGGATTTCCTACACAGAAAATCATGTGATCTGCACATAAGTTTCTTACTTTCCAAACTGTATGCCTTTTATTTCTTTTTCTTGTCTTGTTGCAGTGGCTAGAACTGTGTTGACTAAGAGAAGTGAGAGTGGCTATCTTTGCCTTGTTCTTAATCTTAGGAGGAAAGCATTCAGTGTTTTACTATTAAGTATGTTATTAGCTATAGGCTTCTTGTAGATGCTCTTTATCAAGTTAAGGTAGTTTCCCCCATTACTAACTTGCTGAGTTTTTTTTTTCTTCTTTAGCTGTTAGTATGGCAGATTATAGTAATTGATTTTCAAATGCTGAGACAGCCTTTTATACCTGGAACAAATCCCACTGGGCCATGGTGTTTAATTCATTTTATACATTGCTCAATTTGATTTGCCAGTGTTTTTGAGGATTTTTGCATCTAAATTCATAAGAGATACTGGTTTGCAGTTTTTGCTTTTTGTCCTATCTTTGTCTGATTTTGATATTTCGGTAAGACTGGCCTCATAAAATGAGCTTGGAAGTGTTCCCTCTTTTGTTTACTGGAAGAGATTGTATATTTTTTCTTTAAACATTTAGTAGAGTTCTCCAATGGAATCATTTGGTTGGAGATTTCTTTTTTGGAAGTTTTAAGTTGTGGGTTCAATTTCTTTAATGATTATAGGACTATTGAGATATTTCCTTCATCTTAATTGAGATTTGGTAGTTTGTGGTGTTCAAGGAGTTGGTACATATCATCTGAGTTGTTGAATATGTGAACATATTTTTCTATCAACTCTGTCAATCTGTGAATTTAATTGATGGTTTTAGACCATTTGCATTTTAGGTAATTATTAATATTTTGGGGCATAAGTGTCATTTCAGTGTTTATTTTCTGTTTCCTGCATTTCTCATTTTTATGTTTCTTTTCGCTTTCCTTTGGGTTACTTAAACATTTCCTAGGATTCTATCTTGATTTATTTATGTTTTTTAGTGTATTTCTTTTATAGATTCCTTAGTGGTGTCTCTGTGTATTATAATATATACACAGAGAGTATAATATAACATAATATAATATACATGTGTTTATTATCAAAGTGGTATCAATTATTTATTTATTTATTTATTTGCTGTACACAGGCCTCTCACTGTTGTGGCCTCTCCTGTTGCGGAGCACAGGCTCCAGACACCAAGGCTCAGCAGCCATGGCTCACGGGCCCAGCTGCTCCACGGCATGTGGGATCTTCTCAGACCAGCGCACGAACCTGTGTCCCCTGCATTGGCAGGTGGACTCTCAACCATTGCGCCACCAGGGAAGCCCTTTACCACTTTTATTGAAGTATATACCTTACTGCTGTTTACGTCTATCTTCCCTGCTTTTTGTGTGTGTGTGTGTGGTACATGGGCCTCTCACTGTTGTGGCCTCTCCTGTTGTGGAGCACAGGCTCCGGACGCGCAGGCTCAGCAGCCATGGCCCACGGGCCCAGCCACTCCACAGCATGTGGGATCTTCCTGGACCGGGGCACGAACCCGTATGCCCTGCATCGGCAGGTGGACTCTCAACCACTGTGCCACCAGGGAAGCCCAATCTTCCCTGCTTTTAAGTGTCATTGTCTTGAGTATCAGATAGTGTTACAATTTTTGTTTTAATAATTGAATATGATTTATAAAATTCATGAGGAGATAGTCTATTACATGTACTCATATTTGTGCTCTTTCAGTCATTCTTTCTTCCTTCCTGATACTCCAAGGTTCTTTCTTTTATCATTTCCTTTCTGTTTGAAGAATTTTTTTTAGTCATTATTTATGGTCCTGTCTGCTATCAACAAATTGTTTTAGTTTTTCTTCATCAGAGACTTTCTTTATTTTCTTCATATACCTGAAGGATAGTTTCACTGCTCTTAGAATCTATAGTTGACTGTTCTTTTCTTTCAGAATTTGAAAAAAGTTGTGCCACTTTCTTCTGGCCTCCAAAGCTTCATATAAAAAATATGCTGTTGTTCAAATTAGTTTTTCTTGCACATGTGTTGTTTCTCTCTGGCTGCTTTTAAGATTTTCTGTTTGTCTTTAGTTTTCAAAAGTTTAATTATGGGGTATATTGGATTAAATTTCTTTGGATTTATTTTATTTGGGGTTTGCTCAACCTCTTGAATCTGTCGCTTTATGTCCTTTGCCAAATTTGGGAAGTTTTCTGTCATTATTTCTTCAAGCACTTTTTTAGCCCTACTCTCTCCTAGTCTTCTGAGACTTTAATGATACAAGGTGTTGGGTTTTTTGCCATTTATCCCTCAGGTCCCTCTCGCTCCCTCCCTCCCCTCTCCCTCCTTCTCTCTCTCTCTCTCTCTCTCTCTCTCTCTCTCTCTCTCTCTCTCTCTCTGTTGTTCAGGATGGTATAAATTCCATTGATCACTGAGCTTATCCTCTGTTATTTCTACTCTCCTGTTGAGCCCATTCATGAGGGTCCATTCTCCACACCCCCCAATGTATTTCTCAGTTCTGTTTTTTCTTCCTTTGATCATTATTATTATTATTTTATAAATTCTGTTATTTGCTGCGACTTTTTAATTTTTCATTTGTTTTAAGAGAATTTGTAATTTCTTGTTGAAGTATTTTTTTTCAGTCACTTTTGGGCATTTTTATGT
Organism: Kogia breviceps; assembly: GCF_026419965.1. Classification (NCBI taxonomy): domain Eukaryota; kingdom Metazoa; phylum Chordata; class Mammalia; order Artiodactyla; family Physeteridae; genus Kogia; species Kogia breviceps. The sequence continues at coordinate 96,482,267 of NC_081314.1, forward strand.
TTTTTATATTCAGTTTCTCTATTTTTTAATCTTTTTTTAAAAAATTGTAGTTTGTTGAAGTATTTTTATAATGGTTGCTTTAACATTATTGTCAGATAATTCTAACATCTAATTTACTTTGTTGTTTATATCAGTTGATTGTTTTTTTCTCCTTCAACTTGTGATTTTCCTAGTTCTTGGTATGAGAAGTGATTTTCCTTTTTCCTTCCTTCCTTTTTTTTTTCTTTTTTTCCTGTATTCTGACAATCTTGGTTATTATGTTATGAGACTCTGGATCTCAATTAAATCTTTATTTTAGTAAGCAGTCATCCTGTTTAGATTTAGCTTGCAGGTCCTGGCCTACTTTCTGGGTTGTGATTCCAGGGGAAGTTTAATTTTAAGACCTTTGTGGTGCTATTTTAATCTGTTTATTGTCTGGTGCTGCCTGGACTTGTAATCGTGCTTCCTGAAGCTGCAGGGAGCTTCCCCAGTCCAGACTTGATGGTTCCACTAGCTGGGAGAAGGGAGTCACATGGTTCACGGGGGTGACAAGCACTTCTTAGGCCAGACACTTGTCGTTGCCCCTGTTGGTACTGTCTGGAGAAGGAGATTCTCTAGTCTGTGGTGACTAAGAGGCTTCCTGAGCTGGGCCACTTGACGTGGTCGGATTCCACCTTGACAGTGGCGTCTGGTGACTCTCGGTCGGGGAGGGTAGTCTCAGGCCCAACAGAGGAGAGTGCTTTGTCTGGCCTTTTATTTTCAGTGGGGTTTCTGACCAATCTCCACTGCCAGTTAGTGCTGAGCTCACTTAGTGTTGTCATTGGGATCCTATTTGATTTGGGGGAAAAAAATGAACCTGTATGGATCACCTTCTGTTGATACATTGGAAATGCCAGGTCTGGGTTGCCTTCTTTTGTTGAGTTGGATGTCATGTCCTAGGTTCCATAATCAGTCTATCTTCCTCTTTTCACATTTCAGGTTTCTCTTTCTCTTGCATCATTTCTAGGGTTATATTTGTTCTTAGTGGGGAGAAGCAAACAGAAATGAGCCTATGCCATCTTATTTAGTATGTACTATTTATTTTAATTCTAGGGACTGCCCAGTGCCATAGGAATAATTGCCTCCCTGCTGCCGCCTGCCCAATAAGATGTTTTTTCAGTAATTGCTGTTTTAGCTGTCAAAATGTTTTGAAAATCTTAAGAGGATTTTATTTTTATATTAATTCATAGTCTAGTAAAAATTAAAATCATACATTTGGGAAGACTGTAGTTAATGTTTTCAGGGATTATCTTCTTTTTTTTTCTTGTCTTCCTCAATAGTATAATAACACACTCTTGAAATTTTCTCTAAGATAAAGCCAAACCTCATAGTTTCTGGAATCATTATACCTCTTTAAGAAATTTGCTTCTATTCCATTATTTGAGATCCTTAAAAACTATATGAATTCTGTATCTTTTGCTTTGGGGTATAATATTAATATAGGGACTTGCATCATTTAGATATATTCTTATTTCATTATCTATCTCTCTTTCTTTAATCATTCCAGACTATTCTCCCATCTGATTGTGTTTTACAAGGGTTTCAATATTATCATTCATTTCATTGGTGAAAATGGAAGAAGCACAGGAGTTGAATAGGTCTATGGTCTTTATCTGTTAATATTGCACTATTTTCTCCAGAAAGGAGCCTATCCATTCTTAGGCCTTCATTTGTTCTGAATACATGTTTTGTTCTTTATCACATTCTCTATCAATTTTCTTTGATCTTCACTCCAAACTTTCTTTTTTTTTCTGGGTCCTACAAGTCTTAACAGTCCTTCTAAATAAAGAAAATTGGTCACTGTCATTACATAAGAAATATGGTTAAATTTTTCTCAACTGTCAAAGTAATACTATTATATGTAGACAGTAAATTTCATTATGTGCTGTCCATCATATGCAATGATAAAAATGATCTATTATTATCCCATGAGAATGGAGTCCCTTTCTTTGGATAGCTGTGTGTGTGTGTGTGTGTGTGTGTGTGTGTGTGTGTGTGTGTGTGTGTGTGTATGTGTTAAAGGATTTTGCTTTTATCCACTTATATGATTTTATCATATAATGATATGTGTATGTGTTAAAGGATTTTGCTTTTATCCATTTATATGATTTTATCCTTTTTTCCTTTGAAATCATGGCCATGTTTTTGATATAACTGTCAGGTGTAGGGGTACAATTAGACTAGGGAACTAGTCATATGAAATTTGAACTCATGACATGAGCCTCAAAGCAGTGTCTGGATTGAGCTAGCTGGATACTAAATTACAGTATGCAGAATTTTTGTCAACTGAGTGGGCTTTACAGTAGGGTTAAGTTCCTTTTGCAATGCATAGGAGACTATTTCAGTATTTGAGTACTATACTCAATATTTTGTTCTACCTATTCATACATGGTCATGAAAGAGCTATTCATTATCCATGACTAACTCAGATGAAATTTATTTTGCTGATCATTCTTATTTTTAGACAAACCCTATAGCCCAAGATTATTTCTCATCCTTATTTTCCATGTAAATAAACATACCTCCCCTATTTTTAATATTATTTTATATCTCCTTCCATTTCTCTGGATAGTAACTGTCCTGTCTAATGTGAGGAATTATCTTACCCTCAGACCAGAGAAGGCAGCAAATAGCTGCTGTAGTTAAGTGTATGACTTTGTAATCAGAATGCATCCTAACTTCACAACTGAGTAGCTGAGCTTTGTGACTTTGGACAAGTCAATTAAAGTTCTTAAAACCTCAGAACAAACCAAAAAGGCGATGGTTTATTTTTTACAGTTCCAACAGTTAAATTGATCTAATTATAGTTGAGTTTTTTTATCTGTTCTGAGGTCCACCCATAGGACTCATCCAGTGGTGTTTCTCTCTTCTTTCCTTTCTTCCTTCCATCCCTTCCTCCCTCCCTTCTTCCCTTCCTTCCTTATTGTTTTAATTGATATATAATTTAGATACCACAAAATTAACCGGCTTAAAAGTGCACAGTTAATGGTTTTGGGTACATTCAGAAGGTTGTATAACCACCACCATTATCTAATTCCAGAACGTTTTCATCACCCCAGAAAGAAATCCTGTATCCATTAACATTAACTCTCTGTTTCCCCTCCTACTGGCAACCACTAATCTACTTTCTGTTTCTATGGATTTGCCTATTCTGGATAGTTCATATAATGGAATCATAAAATATATGGCCTTTTGTGTCTGGCTTCTTTCACTAAGCATGATGTTTTCAACGTTTATCCATGTTATAGCATGTATCATACTTCATTCCTTCTTGTGGCTTAATAATATTCCATTGTACGGAATGGTTGCACCATATTTTATTTATCCATTCATCAGTTGATGGATATTTGGGTGGTTTCCACTTTTTGGCTTTTTGCAGCTATAAACATTCAGGTATAGGTTTTTGTATGCATATATGTGTTCGTATATCTTTTAAGTCTCTCAATTATGTATCTGGTGGAATTACTGAGTCATCTGATAAATCTATGCTTAGCTTTTTAAGGAACTAACAAAATGTTTTCCAAAGAGGTTGCACTATTTTATACTCCCGGCAGTGTATAAGGTTCTGATTTTTCTCTACATCCTCACCAACACTTATAATTTTTTTTATAGCCATCTTTGTGAGTGAAGTGGTGTCTCATTGTGGTTTTGATTTGCATTTCCCTAATGACTTCAAGCTCATCTCCCACCTTTTCTAAATATATTACACTGTTAACTCAGTAAAAGCTTGTCTACCTGTGTCTTTTTAAAATCTCTTTTGTTTCCTATACCTAGAATGCCCTTATCTGTACCTCTTTTGATAACACTTGTCATCCTCAAAGACTCATGGTTAAATCAACACTTTTTCCATGAAATAACTACTCCATATAAAAGTGACCTTGCAATTATTTAAACCTCCATAACACTTAATGCTTCCTTTATTATAATTGTTTTACCATTTGTCATAATTTTATAGTGGTATTGTACCTCTGCATAACAGATTTTAATTAATTTAAAATAAAAGATAGTCTCTACAATTTTGGTTTTCTCTAAAGTGACAATATGTATTTTCTATATCATAGACAATCAGATATTAGTGAATTTAACTGATTATCCTGCAACTCTCTCCTTTCCTTTTGTGTTCCACAGTAGTTTGGGCTCTTAGTAGTTCCTGTCTGCCTTAATTTGATAAAATCCTAACCAATTTGCCTGACTCTATCTGTTTTCAGTCTAAATCAATCTATATATTGTGTGATAATAATTTTACAACCCAGGACAAATCATGTCTTTTTTTTTTGCTCCAAACACACTGTTGCCTTCTAAATAAGATCCAGTTTGGTTAATATGGCACCCAAGACCCTCCTGCCTCTTCTCCTTATCTACTCAATGCCTAAACTCTATGCATTCATCTTGATTTCTTAAATAAGAAATCAAGGGCTTGGTGTCATGGTACACATAGGAATAACATTAGTAAGTCACCCTGGGGTAGCTGCACACAACTACTTCTGACAGTGGTAATTGGCTTGTGGGCTCTGGCTACTCAGTGTTCACCCAGTTGTCTTGAGAGTTGAGGGGAATTTATTTAAACACTACCAAACCCATTTATGACACACCTTGGCAGAAGCTTTGTACCATGCTTTTGTACACCTTGACTTTTGCTCATGTTGTTTCCTTTCCTGGGAAACTTTGTCCTTTACCAATTCCATGCACCTTCCATCCCCTCCTCCCAACGTGGCTTCTGTTGTCACAATGTATGCCTGTCTTTCAAGGCCTGACTCTGATGTTGCCTCAAAACTTTTTTTTTTTGATGTCTTCTTCTAAAACCAATTTGTTTTGTTTTCCCCATAACATTTTATTTTGTATTTTCTGTAAAACTACAAATAATCTTTCTGATATCAGTTAATTCTTGATAACTTTCCTTCTTTCAGCCTCATCTGGTTGAAAATTTTTGATTTGCACTCCAATCACTATTTAATCCACTCACTTTTTCAATCTTCCTTAGCAGATAAGGTGTAGCCTACACATATAAAACATGGAACAAACATTTTTGAGTTGAATTGTTGGGTATCTAATAAGAGTAATATGTTATATGTAGAACAATTACATTGGCAGTGTTTCTAGTAATTTCTTTTTAAAAAGAAATTAATCTTGATTTTGTTATATCAGTTTTTTCAAAATCACTAGGTCAGTGGTTCTCTAACTTTAGTGTACGTAGAATAACCTGGAAGGCTTGTTAAAACACAGACCCCTAGGCTCCAGTCCCATGGTTTCTGATTTAATAGGTGTGGAATAGTTCCACCATTAACATTTCTAACAAGATTGCTTGTGATGCTGATGCTGTTGATCAAGGGGTTACATTTTGAAAAACTGTGCTTTAGGCTACAGATATACTTTTTTATGCTTCAGGAGGCCTTGTAAAAATATATCATTTTAGAAGGATTTTTTTTTCTTTTTGCATATGTGTGACAAGACAGAAGTGTTGCGGGATGCATTAAAACCAGAGGTTAGGCTTTCTAACCTCAACCATGTTTTGTTGGGCTTATAAATAGGAAATAATAATGTTCCTTTGGGACTTACTCTTTTGCAGATATATTGGATCTCTCAAACTATAGATGTACAGTGCTGTGTCAGAGATTGTTCTCTTTGTGGGCCAGGGATCAAGAAACATTCTTGGAGCCTCTGTATTTTGCTTAGCATCTGTTAGAAGCCAGAGGTCACCAAGTCTACATGTTCAAATTCTAGAGGAGAGAGAGGAGAAGGGCCAGGTTCATTGCTGGACCTTGTTGCCATCTTGAAAATGGGTGATTATAGCAAATGTGTGGCGTAGAGAAGAGGAGAACTATAAGTGAGAGAGAGATGCATGTTCCTGGTGCCACATGGTTTCCATATTATGCCCTGTGAAGTATAGTTTTCCCAATAAAGAATAGTCTATTATTAAATGCAGTGGCATTTTAATTATGTTGTGTTTACCAGGGTTTGTGGACAATACTGTGAAGCTGGCCATCATTTATAACACTGTTTATGGGATAATTCTGAGCTCCAAATAGCCAATTTGCAAATCAACTTAGAGAACACAACCTATCTCCAAATTGGGAACTGCTTGTATTGCAATTTCTAGAGCGTATTTGTTCTACTCATTTCCCCAAATGGTTCATTTGTATATAGCAGGGCAATAATATGAGCAGATGCTTAGTCTGTACAGAGGAATTGACAATTTCTTATAGCTAGACATTGTTTATTCACATAGAGTGGAGACAAGGATATGAAAACCTTCTTAAGGTAGTTGCACATTTTAGCTCTGGATCAAAGAAAGTCTAAAGGCTACATCTGTATACTTGCCAACACTCCAATGTGGTAAGTATTCTAAAGCCATTGTGTCAGTAGTGGCCACTCTGGGCATGTTTGGCTGGTGGGCAGGCTGAGGAAGACCCTGAGGAAGGAAGGGCCAGGACTAAAGGATAGCACTGGCTTTGACACGTAGCACTTGTCCAAAAATAGTGGCCAAGAGGGTCGTGCATGTTTATTTTACCAAATTGTGTGTTAAGTTGATTGTACGGTGTCAATAATAATAGCTAGGTGAGGGGTTTTGAGCAAGGGATTTTGGTAATCTCTTGTCACCAGATGGGTTCTCCAAGAGGCCAAGTCTGAGCCAGAGATGGACATGTAGAATGTTTATGAGGGTGGGCTCTTAGGATCAGTATCTATAGGAAAAATGTAGGGAAGCAGGGCTGGACTGAGGGAAAAGTTGGGCTGTAGTGCAGTCACCAGAAAGCCTCCCTTGGCCATCCCTGCTCTTAGGGTGGGAGAATTTCCCTGGCTTGGGCCAGAGGCACTGGTTTTTATTCTTGCATCCACCAGTCCTTGGATACAAGCTGCCCTTTCAGGAAGAGGGTGTGACTTTGGCTCAGGAAATTCCCAGAGAGGGCTGACAGTGTCTGTCATCAGTGGGGGAAGTGCATCCTTTGGTTCTGAAGGAGGTGTCTGGGTGGCAAAGCAGATCGTCCATGACATCTATGTGGGAGGAAGGAAAATGTGTGGGGAGCTGGTAATACAAGGAATAAGAGGTCCATGGTCTCAGTTGAATAGGCTGTTACAGGGCTGTGTGCCCAGTGGAAGTAACTGGAATACTGTAATATGACCCTGATTTATTGATTTGTTATTTCTTATAATAGCCCTAAATGTAGATATTAATGACTCTACTTTACAGAAGGACACTCACAAGAAAAGGTAGCTTTCCCACGGCCAGATGGATGATAAGTGCCTGAAGCAGAATCCAACACAGTTTCTTTCCAAAGCTCCTGCTCCTTTGATTCTATTTCCTGAACGCACTCAGGAAATTGTCGCACAGATTTTCAGAGCCAGGGCAAATCCTGGACTGGCCTCAGACTGGATGAACACAGGCTGGGGGATCCCTCCCGAGTGCTAGCCTTAGGGCAAGAGGGTTTCTAACAATTAGTGGCGGAGGCCTTGGTTGGAGTTTAGCTCACAGATGAACCAAGATGGGGGGAGGAGCGATGGCAAATCAGAGACCCAAACTCAATGTTTCCACCTCAGAACGAGGGAGTCCTCTGACTGAAATGCGATGGTTTATTACTGTTGAAGCGGGCTTTCAAATTAAACTCACACTACGCCGAGCTATGTGAAGGAATGATAGCTTTATTTTCTGTAGATTTGATCTTCTTTAAGAACCTCCTATCTAGTTAGTGAGGAGGGTGGAAGTAAAACACCCAAATCTAGTCATTCTAATCCAATAATTTATACAGGCTCTTAAGGTAACTCAGAGTCTTTTAGATCAAACCCTAATCTTTAAGATTTTTACCCACCACCCGCCTCATATTTTCTTTTCAGACGGATACATACATGGAGGTGGACGTGACTTGGCCCAGCGGTGCCAGGAAGGAATGGTGGGGACCCAATAACCATGAGCAGGTCCCAGTACTGCTTCCTCTTCTTTGGTAGCAGTTTCCCTTATCTGCCCCTGAGGTCAGCTCAGGTCAAGTTGAGGTCTCTTCCCTCTGGCTCAGTCACGTCCCCAAGGACTTCCCTGAAGACTCAGCCTCCCCTTGCCTTTGACAGCCCTGCGGGCCTGCCTGAAATCTGCTTGCAACTGATTTGATTCCCAACTGTGGTCTTTCCTGTTGCTTCCAGCCTCTGGGCCATCTGACCTTTCTTGCCAGCCATGATATCAGCTACCTTCTGCATCTCTCCACGCTGCAAGTGGAAACCTCTTCCTACTGTTCATGTCCTCAGGAACAGGAAGCCTCCAGACAGTTAGGTGCAGGCCTGTCTCTGACCAACAATGACACCCTACCTCTTCCCATTGGAATGGCCACCCAATGCTGATCAGAGCATGGCTGGTTAAATCATTACCTCACCATCTCAGACAGACATGGGGTCAAAGCACGCTGACTTTTGGCTTCACCCTTTCTTAACCATGCCTCCTGCGTTGGCTGAAAGGGAGGGCAGGGCAGACAGTTGCTCTGTTCCTTTCTTCCTCTCACCGACTCCCCAGTGCGGCAGTGACAAGCTCTCATATTCCTTCTCCTGATTCTAAGAACTTCCTTTTTCAGTGTTCTCGTTTTGGAGCAATGATGGTGGAATTGCTATTGGGGAACAGGGAGAAGATCAAAAGCACATTGGTTTAATATTGACAAATAGTTTTTTCTATCAGCTATGACACATGCAATGAATCATCTTCGCACTCTTTCTTAGCACCCAATTGTCTATGCAGTGCATCCCCGCTGATATTTGCCTTAACTTCTACTGACTTATTGTGCCTCAGAATTAAATATTTCGCCAAAGTGGAGGAAAGAGCCTTTCTAAAACTTTGCATATAGTTAAACTGTTGAATTCAATAATTTAAAAAGTCCTTTGGTTGCTTGACTGTATGGTCAAAATAATAATAATAAAAAGCTGTAGTTAAATTTCTCAGAAATTGAAATAGTCATGTACTAAGCCATTTCTAACATGATAATAATGGGTACTTTTAAGCCCATGGCATATGATCAGAAGTCTAAGAGGTCAAAAGAGCAATTTTAAATCATTAATATTAAAGACTTCTCCAGTCGTTCAATTTCCTTTAAAAATCTCCTCAGGGGCTTCCCTGGTGGCGCAGTGGTTGAGAGTCTGCCTGCTGATGCAGGGGACGTGGGTTCGTGCCCCGGTCTGGGAAGATCCCACATGCCACGGAGCGGCTGGGCCCGTGAGCCATGGCCGCTGAGCCTGCGCATCCGGAGCCTGTGCCCCACAACGGGAGAGGCCACAGTGGTGAGAGGCCCGCGTATCACACACACACACAATTCAGTATGTAGTTTACTTTCATTCCCTGCTGATAGACCATTTCTTACATTTGACAGCTTCACAGTGTTTTAACCAATCTCATATTCTGAAGTGCTGTGTAGTTGATAGTTTTGGTACTCAGTGTCATCCATGGACCAGCAGACCTGGCATCACCTGGAGCTTGTTAGAAATGCAGAATCCCAGCACAACCCAGACCTACTGAATCTGAAGTTTAACAAAGTCCCTAGTTGACTTGTATGCACATTACTGTCTGAGACGCACTAGGCGGCAACACTGGTGAAAACCCTCTAAAGAGACATCATAATTCACTCAGTGTGTTATTATAAACCATTTATAAAAAGTAATAAAGAGGAATCAAACCATCTCTTTGCACTTTGGTTCATAGAATATTATTTTTCAAATCTGTGCCCACTTTTTTCCCCTAATCGAAGTAGAGACAGCTGTTCACTTGGTGCACCTGGGTTATGCCTGTTCCAGGTTCAGTTAGGTTCCTGCATCAGTCAAGCCAGCTGAGAGCAGCTGTGGCTTCAAGTCAGCAGTTCTTCAGGCCACCTGCTGCAACAAACGACATTAGAACACTCCCAGGCAATCCTGTCTCTAAGTCTTTCCTCCTCCATCCCCCAGTAACAGTCCATAGTAATTGAAAGCAACATAAATTACTAGTCAAAAGTAAATCTCTCTGAAGAAAAGCAGCTGTGTTATATGGAAGGGACCTAATTTTACTGAGTAGTTCCCTTCCTCCCCATCAGTTAAAACCACAGGAGAGAGAGGAGTGAGAGGATGGGTTATAAAATTCCCTCCTAATCCCACCAGGAAAGGCCTCTACAGCCAAAGAAAAATGAAGATCTAAACAAAGATTCTGCTAATGTAGGCCAAACCCAGAAGTGTCAGGATAATTGAGGATAAGAGTTTCTTTGTTCTCCCTTCCCACTCTCTGCTATTTTCTCCTGTTTCATTCCCCCATTTAGCTTTATCCTCAACAATTGCCCTACCTTTTTAGCATTCCAAGTATCTACCTCTTCCTGTATACACCCACCCCTTCCTGCTCAATATTCTTTTGTAACTGGGTTAACTCAGCAGATAGACTGACATAGAGTCATGCCCTATGGCTCCGTTCTTTGGTAACAGGGGAACAGAACCCATAAACAGGCACACTTAGTGGCATGGAGCAGAGTTTAGGGAGGAAAGAGGACAGTGAGGGCACAGAATCCAATGTGCCTGGTGATAGGTGTAAGCTATTGGCCTTTGTTAGGAAGGTCCAGCAATGGTTATAAATGATAATAATGGCTGCATTTAACACCCATGTCATGTTCATTTACTTATTACAGAGCTTTGAGGCAGATATTGTTATTATCACCATCATCACTGCTTTAGGAAACCAAGGCTCTAAGAAATTAAAAAGAAATCCACAGTTAGTAAACTGTGGTATCAGGATTCACACCCAGGTTTGATTCCCAAGTCACTGTTCTTGCTACAAGGGCCTGCTTCCCTTATGGGTGTCTTAGCAGATGGGCACGGCATGAACACAGACATGTCTGACAACAAGACAATACATGGATTTGCAGCCAGGTAGCCATATGGTGGGCATAAGGAAAGTCTGGTTGGAAGTAACAGAACATCTGCTGTGGGCCTAGGGTTCATGGGCAGGATCTGAATGCTGAACGTATGGTTAAAAACCTAGTAGGATCTAGTCTTAGGAGAATGAAGCTTCTTGGTAGTTACCAATTGTAGGCTCTCTATCTGAGTAGAAGTAATTATCTGGAATAGAACATGGGGGCTGAGTCCTAGCAGCCACTTACTAAGGAGAACTAGGGACAAGGATAAAGTGGGAACAACAAGGACATGAAAAAAGTATGTTTCACTTTCACTTGAGATATGGACCTGTGAATTGTGGAATTCCCTCTGAGTACAGAACTGGTGCTAGAACAGGATTATAATGGAATCTGAAGGTGGGGATTTAGAAAAAGAGGGGACATTTTCTGGGGCTTCCCTTTGTGGTAGTAGGAATTTCAGTGGAAATTATAAAAATAAAACTCAGGGACACTATGGTGGAACAGAATGTTGTATGAAGGTGTTACGCTCCCGGTCTCTGAGACTTTGGCAAGCATTCCCCTGCTTACAGGGCATTTAATGGCTTCTGTTGGCAGTTCTTCACTCTTACTGTGGCCCCAGGGTCCTCTCTAATGTGCCCTCTGTCTGGTTCTCTGACCTCCTCTTCAACAATTTCTCATTCACTCACTCTTCTCTGTCAGGGTTGCTCAAAGGAAGTGCTGGTATTTTGGGTGGAAAATTTCTTTCTGGAGCAGTTGCCTTCACATTGTGCTAGATATTGAGCGTCCTTGGCCCCTGTTCATGAAATAGCAGCAACACCCCCATACTATCATGTGACAATCAAAAGTGCTCCCACACATTTCTGACAATCCAGTGAAGACTCGCTCTGTGGTTTTCTGGCATGCTCTCATTTTAACATGCCAAGCTTGTTCTCATCTCAGGGCTGTCATGTTTGCCTTGGATCTTCCTCCCATGACGTTTCATATTACTTCTCATTTTTCAGTTTCCATATCACTTTCTCCAAGAGCATTTCCCAACCCTCATTCTGAGCATTTGCCATGATATGAAATTACTTTCTTTTCTTTGCTTCTTTCTCTTTTCCCTTCCTCTCACTAGAGTGTAATCTTTGTGAGAACGGGACCTTGTACTTCACATGCACTAGGTACATTGGCACACTGAGGAGTGCCTGGGGCATAATAGGTCCTCAAGTATTTTTTTTATTTTATGAATTTAAAAAAATTTAATTTTGAGTATTATGAATGAAGGGACAGATGATCACTTTCCAACATCCTGTATAAGAGATTTTTGCATTTCATAGAAAATTGGGTTCCTTATCAACTGTAAGATTCTATTGCATTCTTTTCTATAGCTTCTGGAGTATTCGAAGGAGAAGAAATTCTTCTTAGTGAGCTTCTAATTTCCTGTTTGCATTATTTACCTGAAGATAAATATGACTGTATAGTTAACAGCATAATTAAATCCCCCTCTTGGAAAAGACATTTTAAATGATAGAAGGGATCTTCACCTCATCAAGATGAAACTGCAGAACATAGATTCATAAATATGACCTGCAAATAGTGAACATACCCTAGTCTTTCCAAGATGACTGGGAAGATAATGGAATTAGTAGAGAGTCCTGAGCAAGCTTCTTGATATAAAAAAAAAAAAAAAAAGAAATCTCAAGTCATTCGTCCATTTTTTTTAACATCTTTATTGGAGTATAATTGCTTTACAATGGTGTGTTAGTTTCCGCTTTATAACAAAGTGAATCAGCTATACATATACATAGATCCCCATAGCTCTTCCCTCTTGCGCCTCTCTCCCACCCTCCCTATCCCACCCCTCTAGGTGGACACAAAGCACCGAGCTGATCTCCCTGTGCTATGCGGCTGCTTCCCACTAGCTATCTGTTTTACATTTGGTAGTGTATATATGTCCATGCCACTCTCTCACTTTGTCCCAGCTTACCCTTCCCCTTTTCGTCCATTTTTGTTGCATATTCCCTTGATTCTCGGCATTCTGTTGGGTACTGGGGGAATGGTAATTTGGGGGATCATTTCATCCAGCTGTCAGCGAAATCAAGAATGGCCCCAGAGGAGGCTTATTTGGTTTAAAATACTTTTGTCCTCTTACAACCCAGGCATAGAGGGAACTGGAGTCTGGTTGGTACACTAATACCATTGTTTCCAGGTATCGCACAGCCTGTTTCCAACCAGACCCCAGGAGTTCTTTGAAGGTAGATAGCTCCAGTCTTCTGAGAAGAGCATGGCTGAGGTTGCTTTATATTTGTTCACTATTTTCAGTTCATATACACAGTTCACATCCTCTTCCTAGGTCAAACTGGACCTCGTTTCAGAAATCTAACACTTCATGGTCCTAGTGCTAGTCTTTCCAGGTACTTTTAGATCCACCCCTACCCTTCCCTGTTCTCTTCTGTACCAAAGGGTTGACTCTTGCAAATGACATTTCCCATATCTCTTGCCAGCTAGCTTCAGTTAGATTAGGCCAGTGTGAGGCACTGGAGCAGACTGGAGGGCAGGACGAGGGATCAACTGGAGTGTTTCCCTTTTCTCCCTGCCTCAGTGCCCAGTACTGGCTGTGTCTCCTCTGTGGTTCTAGCTCTTACTGATCACCTCTACCCTGAGCTCCAGTTATACCATCTGTGATGGTCAACATTACATCAACTTGCCTAAGCTATGATATCAAATGCTAGATGTTGCAGTGAAGGTTTCTGTGGATGTGATTAACATTTACTGTCAGTTGACTTCAGGTAAAGCAGATTACCCTCCAAAATGTGAATGGGCCTCATCCAATCAGTTGAAGACCGTAAGAGCAAAGACTGAGGTTTCCCAAAGAAGAAGCAATGCTGCCTCGAGGTTGCAACATCATATCTTACCTCAATTTCTGGCTGTCCGCCATGCTTACAAGTTTCTGACTTGCCAGTCCCTGCAATCACAGGAACCGATTCCTTAAATCTTTCTGTCTCTCTCTTTCTCTCTCTCTCTCCCCTATCTCACTCCTCTCTCTCCATTTTCCTCCCCATCCTCCCCCACCCCCATTGATTCTGTTTCTCAGGAGAACCCTGACTAATACACTTCTTCCCATTGTCTTTCCAGCCTTGAGGGTGATAGTGACTTCCTATAATTTTTTATCTCTGGAACTGCCTCACTAGCTCCTAGAAACTCTTTAGCACTTCCAGCTCCTTTGTGAACCAGCTCCCTGCATTCAGTTCTCTCTATTGAACTACAATATGGGTGTTGTCTTCCTAACTGAATTCAACTTTATCCCAAGGCAGATTTTTAAGTCACTCAAAACCTAATCTGCCCTTCTCTTAGGAGGACAGGTAGGAGGCCTGTTCCTTTAGCACTTAAATGAAAAGGGCTACCACTCAAGAAAGTCTTCTAAAAAGGAGGAGACTATATTACTGAGCCATTCTCTGTTCCTGCCTAGTTAAGAAGTAACAGTTGTAAAATAACAAAATAATGTCATTTGCAGCAACATGGATGGACCTAGAGATTGTCATACAGAGTGAAGTAAGTCAGACAGAGAAGGACAAATATGATACTGCTTACATGTGGAATCTAAAACAATGGTACAAATGAACTTATTTACAAAACAGAAATAGAGTCACAGATGTAGAAAACAAACTTACGGTTATGGGGGGGAAGCAGGGGGAGGGATAAATTGGGAGATTGGGATTGACATATACACACTACTGTATATAAAATAGATAACTAATAAGGACCTACTGTATAGCACAGGGAACTCTACTCAATACTCTGTAATGGCCTATCTGGGAAAAGAATCTAAAAAAGAGTGGATATATGTATATGTATGACTGATTCACTTTGCTGCACACCTGAAACTAACACTACATTGTAAATCAACTATACTTCAATAAAAATTAAAGAAAAAAAGAAGTAACAGTTGTGGAAGAGAAAGCAATTGTTGGATGGAGCACCCCTGTGTGACTTTGGGTATGGATGTCAGCTAGGGTGGGGAGAGGCAGGTTAGGTGAGTGGAGCTGTGACTGAGAGTGAGAGAAGGGGAGGGTAGAACTGAGTAGATGGGACCTGTGTGAAGGAGTGGTACTGAGTGTTTGTGTGAGTGAGTAGGACTCAGCTTGTGAGCTTGTGTGGAAGTGGGACTTCATGTGTGTGCATGCGTGTGCTTGTGTGACTGGGGGTGCATGCCCGTGTGCATGGGACTGTGAGGAGTGTGGGTGAGTGCATGTGATTGGGCTTGGGTATTACTGTAGAGGAGTGCATGGGACTGAGTGTGAGTGTGTGAGCTCACTTGTGCTGTGGACTGAATGTCTGTGTCCCCGGAAAACACATGTGTTGAAACCTAACCCCCAATGTGACAGTATTAGGAGGTGGGGCCTTTGGAAGGTGCTTATCTTCCATGAGATGAGTGAGATCAGTGTCCTTATAAATAATAATATTAGCACCCTTATAATCTCATGAATGGGATTAGTGCCCTTATAAAAGAGACCCCAGAGAGCTCCCTTGTCCTTTCACCATGTGAGGGTACAGCAAACATACACCATCTGTGAACCAGGAAGAGGGCCCTCACCAGGCACCAGATTTGCTGGTGTCTTGCTCTTGGACTTCCAACATATAGAACTGTGAGAAAGAAATGTTTGTTGTTATTGTCACCTAGTTTATGGTATTTTGATATAGGAGTCCGAACAGACTAAGGCAACTTATATGTGGGATGGGGAAGGTCTGTGTGAGAATATAATTACTGTAGAGTAAATCAAGAAGAGGAATAATAAAAGAATCATGAGAACAGGAGGACAGGGTGAGAGAATTGGTCAGCCTCTACCCAGCAGCATAAACACGTGGAGTCAGGCTAGAAACCAGACACCTGGGGAGCAGACGTGACATGCAAGCTAGAGGGAGAGACCTCAGATGCTCAATCCAATGTGTAGACCCCTCAGTGCTCGTGTGGAGACAAGGTAGATGATTGAAGGCCCAGTGAGGTGAGAGAAGAAGTCTTGACAAAAGAATTAAATTTAGTTAGTTGAGATTTTAATTTTATCTCTTGTCACCTCCGGTATCCATCAAAACTTGAAAAATGTTATTCATCACAGAGATCCCAACACACACATCAAAGAAGTTTAATGAGGCAGGCTGGTGTTGGCAGTCTCCTCTTTCCTTCCATCTCTGAGCAGTGTACATCCTATTGTGTTCTGTGCCACCCCCACCCTGTTCTCTTTCTTTCAGCCTCACTTCTCTTATAAAACTAATTTCTTACAGTTAAAAATGAGAGATCATTGCTCTTAGATAAGTAAACTAATGAAGAGATTAAATCGAAAGTCTGGATCATACCTACATGTCAAGATTGTTTGCAGTAGGTTATAAAAAGGTTATTTAGAGGGAAGGTTTGTCTTTCCTATACAATAAATAACCCAAATATTGATATGGCTGCCAGATAATGTTTCCATTGGAAACAAGGATTATAATATATAATAACCTCTAGATGATAAATCAAAAGTTTATTAGCTAAGTTCCATGAACTAACTATTCTAAGAACCCCCTGAAATCATATTCAAATTGGAATTTGCATTTTTCTGGATGGAGCATCCACAGTGTGCATTAAAGTCTCAGAGGGAGACTCTGACCTCCCAAGGTTATGAACTACTGTTTGAGATTACCTCCCCTACAGACTTTGAGTTCCTGTGGGACTTCTGTCTTAGTGATTTCACTAAAGCTGCTCCTGCTGCTTTGGCTAGTGCTGGTTCTTCCTGGGCCTTGACCTTCAATGGGTTGCTGTTATAGAATCTTTTGCAATCCTTAGAGTCAACATCAAAGGGAGAGAAAAGGAGAGGGAGTTAGCCATCTATTCACATTAAAAGCAGTATAAATAAATTCAGTTTATCTGTATATATAATAATTTTTTGTTGTATCAGTTTCCATGGCAACTAGTTCTTAAAATAGTCTACTCTTTTAGAACTTAGGTTTTTTTCATTCAATACCTTATTCCAGGTATTGGCATACCTATAATTTTGCTCATATTAGATAATATGCTTTCAATATTCTTCTCTTTCTCTTTGACTATTTCTTTTTTTTCCTGTGTTGCAATTTACCAAGAGGGAGTTGCATCTATTTTAGTAGTATATGTAGGGGTAAATCCAGTTTTGTGGGACCTCAAGTTTATACAGTTTTGGGCCCTTCTTTAAGAAAAAGAATAAATATTATGCATACAGCAATGCTAGGGACTTTCTCTGGGCTTTGGGCAGGTGAGGGGCCCTGAAGTTTAGGCATCACCTAAGGCATCATTAGCATCACCCCATGCGAATGCGTGCTTGTGAGGAACAAACCTATTTAACTTTTTAATGTTGGGGCGAGGGGATAACTTTCGCCATTTTGTTTAAGTACACCATTAAGAAGAGCTACAGGGCCAAATCATTTATTCAACATTAGCTTGAGGGATTTATACAAATTTAGACTATGCATGAAATCTATAAGAGTCCAAGTACCATAAGCACTCTAGTACCAAATGGGCAGTTCAGAGAAGGGAGAGCTGGTTCAGTTTACAGGTTCAAAATAAGAGGGAAAACTAACTCTGGAAACTTGTTCCCTTGAGATGCTCAGAGAAGTGTCCTGGTTTAGAAAGCAAAAAAAAACACAGAAAGGAAGCTTTATTCTAAAAGCTACGTTTGTCTTTAGGAGGAGGGTTGCTTCATACTCCTTGGCTCTGAATAAATTAGTAATGAATGCTATCATGAAACTATCAGTGGGGCTTAGTTGTTTCAGAAATAATTGTGAATGGGATGAGAAAGATAAAATGAGTGAACAAGAGAGATTGGAAGGAATTACATAGACATAAAATTTTATATACAAACAAATGCTAAGGATTCTGAATTTATTGAAGAAATATCTGATTGCAGCAAAATAAATAAAAAGCTTGCTTGGCTTTGGGAAGCAGCAGGCTTAGGAGAAAAAAATGTACAGGAATTCTTACTATAAGGTCAAGGTGAAAACATCGCATTTATTCTGCTTCACTGCATAATCTAAAGATGTCTGGAAAGGAGCCAATCAGTTAAAAATATAGCTGGAGGGGACCGTTCAGGGAGAAGGCTTGTGGCAGTAGCAGTCCATGAAAACATTCCTTTTCTCTTTCTCTCTTCTCAGTTGAAAAATAAACTTTGATTATCCCTTTATCAAAGAAGGGTATTCAATTGCCAGTGAAATGTGGAAATTGAATCTCCTGAACAGCATAGTACCCAATTATTCTTATAGAAAATAATTTTATTTTTCTGTTACATACTTAAAAAAACCATAATGTCTCCTTGGGTGTGATTTTTATTTTTGTGTGTGCAAATAACCCTGTTTAGAATAATATTTAAAACTGCCATGGATTTCTTGAGGGTTTCTGGATTAAGACATTGAGTAGATAAAGTAAAATGTTAATAGAAGTAATTCTCAAAGGTGGTCCTCACCCAGGAGTCTTTTATTTATTTATTTATTTTGCAGTACGCTGGCCTCTCACTGTTTTGGCCTCTCCCGTTGCGGAGCACAGGCTCTGGGCGCGCAGGCTCAGTGGCCATGGCTCACAGGCCCAGCCGCTCTACAGCATGTGGGATCCTCCCGGACCGGGGCACGAACCCGCGTCCCCTGCATCGGCAGGCGGACTCTCAACCACTGTGCCACCAGGGAAGCCCCCAGGAGTCTTTTAAAACTTAAAACGTATCATACATTTCTCGTTGCTATGCATATATACGTGTGTGTGTACGTTTATATACCTTGAGGGAAGACGTGGGTTTAATCAGTATAATTTCTGTGGTAGTCATTAACAAAATTCTATCAGTATATCTGTCTCTTCACCTTTTGGGTTCACAGTAGGATTGAATTCCATAATTCCATGGTCCTCTTATACCTGGGTTTGGATCATGTGACTGGTTCTAGCTAAATATTTACGAGCAAAGGTGACATTTGTTACTCTGGCTGATTGCAAGGCTCACTAGATCTCTTTTGCTCTGTGATGTTTGAAATGATGGCTGTTCTATGAGTCTGGGTTTCTGAATGACTAAGATCAGCAGCACCCCTGGTTGACTTATTATGGACATATTCCATGAATAAGAAGGAAAGCTTTCCTGTTTAAGTCATTAAAACTTGGGGTTATTTGATATTGCAGCATACACTAGACTATTCAGACTTCTACAGGCTGACAATAGGGCACATTTGGGGACAGTTTACCCAAAGTATTATTCTGGTGACTCAGGTTGGAGAAAACAAAACCCTGGAGCTGCCATCTCTAGAAATAAAGGGCAATTGCTTCAATTTTTACAGATTCCAGTTTGTTTTCTGACTAGGACTCCAAAGAGTTTGTTGCACTATACAGTTTTTTAGAAATTTAAAGCTAAAACTTGGAAAATCCATTTTTGCCTCTAGAGCTGTTTCATGGACCGTTTTCAATAGTAGAGACCAGATACCACTGTCTTGGATACACCATAAGCATTGCTAGTTTTTCTTTGCAAAGGTGAAG
Source organism: Kogia breviceps (assembly GCF_026419965.1). Taxonomy (NCBI): domain Eukaryota; kingdom Metazoa; phylum Chordata; class Mammalia; order Artiodactyla; family Physeteridae; genus Kogia; species Kogia breviceps. Next base: position 96,501,608 of record NC_081314.1, read on the forward strand.
CTTCAAGTATCCATAATCTTGATTTATAATATACATTAATACAATGCAAACATTGATACTTTGCGGGGGTCTCTTATTAAGCACATTTTATCGATTGCAGAGTTTTACAGCCAAAGGTATTATAGGGAATGTTGGGGGATGCCTAAAAATGCTGAGTTTGTTGTCAGACTCTAGATTAATATTAATTTCCAACAGAATGTTACTTTTTTGGGGGCAGCAGCCAAATGTTGTATTTTTTTAGCCAACCTTCTTAAAAGATTAGCCTATAATTTCTTTCGCTGTTTTTTGACATTTTTACTCACTGTTGCAAAGTTTTAGTCACCATCTCCACACCAAGTCTGCTCTGGAAAAGGTCTCTACTTTACTCCAAATCACCAAGATCCTTGGACACACTGCAGACTTATTATTTTGAACTCTGTGCAGCCTTCAAAACTGACCAATCACCTCCTTCTTGAACCTCTTCCCTCCCTTCCTTCCTTGACTCCACTCTAGCTTGGAGGTTCTATTTGTCTCCATCTTAAAGTTCTGTTGTGGACACAAGAGCTATATTGAAAATATTCACCTGCTGATGCTTTGATTAAGATCCTTTATGGGGCTCCTACATTCAACAAATCAAAGAGAATCCCTGATCTTCCCCTTTCCAAACATCTCCACCTCAGAGTCTGTTCTTTCTTTTGTGTTTCCATTCTTTTTTTTTTTTTTTTTTTTTTGTGGTACGCGGGCCTCTCACTGTTGTGGCCTCTCCCGTTGCGGAGCACAGGCTCCGGATGCACAGGCTCAGCGGCCATGGCTCACGGGCCCAGCCGCTCCGCGGCACGTGGGATCTTCCCGGACCGGGGCACGAACCCGTGTCCCCTGCATCGGCAGGCGGACTCTCAACCACTGCGCCACCAGGGAAGCCCTGTGTTTCCATTCTTAATGAATGAAACTTCCATCTGTTGAGCTATTAAACCAGGAACATGGGATTCATTATTGGTCATTCACATACGTGTTAAAATCCCATTGTTTCGACTGCCTACATATTTCTTGAATTTATGTTTCCTGCTATATCCTTGTTAAAGCTGTCATATTTCTCTTTGTCTTATTTTTATGAATTAATATAGTAGCTTCCTAATCAGTTCACTTTCCTCTTGTCTAAGCTTTCTGATTTATCTTTCACAGGCAATTCAGAATGATCTTTCTAAAGACAAATCAGAACATTTCATTCCTTTGAGCAAAACCAATCAGTGATTCTCCATTGATTTAAAATTATACTGTAAACTCTTTTGTACAGCACACAATGACCCTTAGAATGGTTAGCTTCCTGAATTTTTATTTATTGCTTGTCTCTTTTATGTGTGCTCTAGAACTATGGAATTTTTTAGGTCTCCAAATACCTATATCTTTTACCTTTCAACCAGTTTGTTTCTTCTGCTTAGAATAGAATGACCAGTTGTCCCGGTGTGCCTAAAATTTACCTGCTTTTAGCCCTGAAAGCCTCCCCCATCCCAGGCAACCCTTCATTCCCAGGCGAACAGGGTTGGTTTATCACTCTAGCTCAGAATGTCTCTTTCCCTTTAGTTTTCCTGACTTGTTCTTCAAGAGTCTGATTAAGTTGACTTTTTCTAAAATCCTATTCCAATCCCATTTTCCCTCCAGGATGAAATGTGTCTGTTTATGCCGCAAGGAAAGGAATTGCCATATTCTACTTTAATCTGGTCCTGCTATACTTTGCACTCTTTGAAGGGAGCTGCTCTGTTTTGTTCATTTCTACATCTCTTCGTGTCATACACATCTAGCATAGTGTTTAGCACATGGAAAGCTGCTGACAAATACTAGTTGTATGGTATTAGGAAAACCCAGGGCTTCTATCTTAATGTTATTCAACAAGTGTCATAAATACTTTGCTGATTAAATTAGTCTGGTATTTCCAAATGTTTCTGTTGTTTTCACCTTGAAATAAAATGTTTCATTTTTACTCATCTAATTTGCTATCATTATTTAACTCAAAAGTAATGATTAGTTTCCTTGTTCTTTTAGTAAGTCTCTCGTCACATGTTTAACACTTATTTGAATATCTCCCCACTGTTTCTTCTGTCCTACAAGATTTAGAGATGTTTGGAATACTTAGGATTGTTTTCAAAAAGTATTTCTTACATCACCCAATGATGTCCAAAAATTTACCAGATGCTGTGAAATGCTAGGTATAAACCAAGGAAGTTTGACTTCTGCTCTCCAGAAGTTTACAATCCACGTGGTAAAGCAAGCATGTAGAATTGAGTACGGAATATTTTCTTAAAGATTTATTTTAGCACATGGGCCTGAGGACTAGAGTTCCAAATTACAGATGTACAATCTAATGACCTGAGGATGTCTTCCTATAATGTATAAAATGTGCAGTTGGTAGAGATAGTTTGAGAGGGGGTATTGCTTAGGGAAAAAAACCCATCTACTTCCTGTGTTTCTCCTTTACTCCCACCCTACTGTTACACTCAGGACACTCTGGTCACAAAATGTGTGGCTTTTGCCCCCACCAGGAAGTTCTCTGTGATACCGCCTGGGCGTCCTACAGTTTATTCAATTCTGACACTGTCTACCTGGAGATAGCATCAGATCCCACAGGTTAAGAGCTCCGTCCCACAAGACCACTCCCACCTTACTTCAGATACCAATTGCAAGTCCAGGTTGTCACCTGTGCTTCTGACCCCTAGGCTATAAATTTGAGGCTCCTGTGACTTTCTTTTGGGGTTTGATTAATTTTAACCGAGCAGTTCTCAGAACTTAGGAAAGCAGTTACTTATGCTTACTAGTTTATTAAAGGATATGATCAAAGATACAGATGAACTGGGAGGATCCTGAGCACAGAAGCTTCTTTCCCATGGAGTTGGGGTGCATCACCCTCCAGGTCTGTGTTCACTAACGTGGAAGCTCCCTGATTCCCATACTACTGGATTTTATGGAGGCTTCCTCATGTAGGCCTGATCAGTTATTTACTCCATTTCCAGCTCTTCTCCCCTCCTAGAAAATGAGGGGAGGGGCTGAAGATTCCAAGTTTCTAATCATGGCTTGGTCTTTCCAGTGATGGTCCACATCCAGGAGCCATTCAGGAGCCCATACAGTCTCCTCATTAGAACAAAACACACTCCTTTCACCCAGGAAATTATGAGTTTCAGGAGTCCCATGTCAGGGTCACAGAGCAAATATTAGAACAAGAGATGTTCCTAGAGCTCTTATTACTTAGGAAGTTACAAAGGGTTTTTAAGAGCTCTGTTCAGTAACTGGGGACAGACACCAATGTATGTATTTTCTATTATCTCACAGTTATTTGACTTGTTAGTTGCCAAATAAAACCAAAAAAAGGCATAGTATTATTTGAAAACAAAACAGAATCTTTCCCTTTTACTTTTATTGATCTGTTTTCAATTTTAGCTATCCTGTTTTTAATTTTAAAGAGCTTTTTTGTCTCCCACTGTTCCTTTTCAATAGCACTCTGTTCTTTGTTATTGATGTAAACTCATTTCTCAGAGAATGTTAGTGATAGGTTTATTTTTGTTTAAAATGCTTTATTATACCCTGTATTGCTTTTATTCCTTCTGTATTCCTATTTTGTCCTGTTTATTTTTCCCATTAGGGGATTCTTTGAAACACTGGTGATAACTTGGCTGTCCATTCATATTAAGAGTGAGGTGATAGACAGTTAATTGAAAGCCTTGGGTCAGAGGGATCTATCTGCTGATGATTTACTGTAGGGTAATCTGAGGGCTCAGCCTTTTCATTAGGGGCCCTTAAACTTTTGGTGTCTTTTCTTTGCGACTGTTTGATTTTTTTTTTTTTTTTTTCTGGGGAAGAAACCTTTTATATCTTGCCTTGGGGTTGGGATTTAAGCCCAGCTTCTGGCATTCTAGAATCAGGGAGGAGGAAACTCTACTTCTTCCATCCTGTCATCAGCTCCATATTCCTCCCTCCCTCCTCCCCCCACAGTTGTGTCTGGTGTCTTAAGTCTGGGGCCTTCAGCTTCAATTTCTCCAGAGAATAAACCTCTCACCTTTAGGGAGGTAGTAGTGGTAGGGGCTTGGTAGCGAGAGGAGTAACCACAAATCCATGAAGGGCGGTTGGGAGAAGACTATGGATCTGACCTCTTTATACATAGATTTTCCTTTTGGTTTGTCCCTTCAGTCACTGTAAGTATGATAGAGTGTGTTGTTGGTAACATAAGGCACTACTTCTATAGAACACAGCCCATGGATGAACTGGAAACGAGCCTTCTTTAGGCATTCTAGAAAAATCACATTGCAAAATTACCTAATCACTTAAAAAATATTCTGTGCAGGAATTTTTTTTTTTTTTTTACTACTTTTCAAAGGGTCGTTTTCATGTAAAATAAAGATACAACAATAAAAGCCTTAACATTTTCAAAGAACCAGTTTTCTACTTAATCCACCCCCTCTTTTTTTTTGGTACGTGGGCCCCTCACTGCTGTGGCCTCTCCCTTTGCAGAGCACAGGCTCCAGACCCACAGGCTCAGCAGCCATGGCTCACGGGCCCAGCTGCTCCACGACATGTGGGATCCTCCCGGACCGGGGCATGAACCCATGTCCCCTGCATTGGCAGGTGGACTCTCAACCACTGTGCCACCAGGGAAGCCCCACCCCCTCTTTTTTTGATGTCAGATATTACTAAGAAGTGAAGTCTTTTTTTTTTCTTTTCTTTCCATATAGATATAAAAAACAAACCTTTTCAGTCTCCAGGTTTTGTTGATTTTGTTTCTTCATTTTCTCACTTTCTATTGCCTGTACTCTGGTCAAACCACCCTCACTGTTCCCTGATTTTGATGAAAATGGCAAATACTTTTCACTGCTTCACTGCAGCCTTTCTTGGCTTATTCCAACCCATTCTCCACATTGCCACCATAATGGTATAAAAACAAGCATAATCATAATCCTACAGCAGAGATTCTTAACCTAAAATCATCCATGGTTGATGACTTTAGAAGTCTGTGAGTCCTTTGAATTATAGACAAAAAATTGTGTCTATGATTTTTTTTTTTCAGGGGAGAAGCATTGATATTTTATCATATCCTTGAAAGAGGCCTTGATACCCTCAACTATTAAAAACCACTTCACAGAGAATTAAGATGATGAGTAATGATGAGAATAGCTGATGATCTCAAAACACACATCCAGGGCTTCCCTGGTGGTGCAGTGGTTGAGAGTCCGCCTGCCGATGCAGAGGACACGGGTTCGTGCCCTGGTCTGGGAAGATCCCACATGCTGCGGAGCGGCTGGGCCCGTGAGTCATGGCCACTGAGCCTGCGCATCCGGAGCCTGTGCTCCACAACGAGACAGGCCACAACAATGAGGCCCTCATACCGCAAAAAAAAAAAAAAAAACAAAAAACACACACACATCCACAGTCTCCATTATTTCTCTGGAAACATGTTTACTAGAAATTCAAACAGCATATGTAATTGATTGCTATTCTGATTTTTTTTTTTGTGGTATGCGGGCCTGTCACTGTTGTGGCCTCTCCCACTGCAGAGCACAGGCTCCGGACACGCAGGCTCAGCGGCCATGGCTCACGGGCCCAGCCACTCCGCGGCATGTGGGATCCTCCCGGACCGGGGCACGAACGCATGTCTCCTGCATCGGCAGGCGGACTCCCAACCACTGCGCCACCAGGGAAGCCCTGATTGCTATTCTTTTCTCCCCATACAATGCTGGCAAAAGAATGACTGTTAGTGAAGTGTCTGTCAAAGTGAATCACAAATATGTTCATTAGAAACAGGCTGTTAAAATGGATCAGGTATAAATATATTTTGCATACCACAAAAGAAGCCTAAATTAAGGAAAGCTGTGGAAGAGCCGATAGCCATTTTTCAATTATATATGACCAGTGTGGCATTTCTTGATACCTTAGTCAGTAATTCAAAGGTCTGGAAATGCCGTACCTAACTGTAATTTGGAGTCATTGCTTTTAACACGGGCAGTGAGTCTAGAAATTCCTACCCTGCTCAAAACAATCATGCTTTGACTTTTTCCTATTTGTTCAGTTACCGAGATTGCACCTCATTGAACGCTTTTATGTTTATGCACATGAATATTTACTGGGAAATAAACCTGAGCATTAAGAAAAAAGTCATCCAGCTTCCTTGACTTCATCAGGTTGTTTGTGGAGAGGCTCTTTCACAAACATACAAGCCACAAATCAAAGGGATGTGACACCTTTTTATATTATCAGGCAACATGGTGAAGAAAAAAATGAAATGGAGTTTGTGAACTTTATTACTCAGGGTGACAAGTTAATATGTGGGTGATGGTGTGCTGCTCCCAAGTGAGATCCGTTGCATCCTCAGAGCTGCTTAAAATGTCTAAAGAGAGAGGGAAGTTCCCGCGCCATCGACAGACTCGTTGCCTCTCCTGAGGAAGTTAGATTGGAAACTTATTAGTCCACAATCATTCGCAGGTGATAAAGTGTGTGAAGTGGAGAGCTGGGAGAGACTGTGTTTGCGTGAAGAATTTTAATGATTTAAAGTTTCTTTTCTTATTATTAATTTTGGCATAGAGAGGGCAATGAGATAAGGAAGTCATCAATCTTACAGATGTCATTTTCCCCTACAAAAGGCATGGTTGATTTTGTACAAGCATCATAAAGCAGGAAACCAAAAAACAGAATCAAATCAAACATGATTTTTTAGTTATCATTCCTAAGAATGGCTGCACTCCCATTGACATATATCTTAGATAGGAGAATGATAGGAGAATGATAGTGGAAGTCCTGGTCTTTGTACCGAGGGACTATGTATTTGGAGAGGATGTGCTTGTGGGATATGACAGGCTTGCTCCAAGAAGCATCACTGGGTCTGCTCCCAGACCTACTCATGCTTCAAGGCTGTGAGTCTTCTCTTTGCACATAAGACAGGTGACTTATATTACTTGCTGGGTACAAAGGAGGGCAGGAGATGAGTTACCTGAAACCATCTGACTCATTATTATCCCCTCAGCACTAACATGATGTCCGAAGAGGATCACTGAATCGACTAGAACTAAAGCATTCTTTTTAACCTCAGTGTTGGGGGCTTGTCTGTCCTGCTGTGCTAGACAGTTCAGGTGGAAACCAGATAAACTCAAATCACTTGTCTGATTAAATGGGCCAACTGTTTCAGTCACAGAGCAAATAAATGGTGTTTCTGTGTCAATAAACTGTTATATTCTCATCTCATGTTTTCTAGAGGAGACTTAGAAGTATTGGAAAACTGTTTTGAAATCCTACTTAGAACCTAACATTGAGGCTCACACTATTAATCCTTTTTATGTGGGTATTCTCAGTTTAAATAGCTTTATATTTTTACTTTTTCATTTAAAAAATGTCAAATAATTTATTTTGCTCCTCTTTGGGGATGCTAAAATAGGATCATTGAAAGGACACTTATAGTTGTCCACTTGGCTCAGAATTCCTACCTTTTCTGAGATGTCACTAAAACGTTTGATCTAAAATAACACAGTATTTCCCAGATTAGACCCTCATCCATTAAAAAAAATTACTTAGCTATGAAAGATCAGAACTTGTACTTGCTGTGTACCATTCCGTTATTAAATCAGTGAGCATAATCACCTTAAAAGGAACATTCAGTTGAATCCAAAGAACATTATTTGAGGGCCTATTATATGTCAAACCTTGTGAAACGCTTTGGGGAGGAAAAGGCAAATATTATACCATTTATGAAAGTAAGTAAAGATATTAACAGACAATTCTAACACAATGTGATAAGTGCTATGAAAGGGAATTTGGTTGTGTGATTTCAGTGTCAGTAGATTTCTGATTCAGTTAGTCTCATCTGCCAAAGAAAATATTTTTGTAGTGAGGAAATGTTACTTCTGTTCACCACTGGAAATAACTGTTTATCACATTGTCATTTACTTGGATAATTTTACCAGGTATTGCCTTACAGATGATATTGAGGGAGAATAAAACGGTTTTCGGTAGACCCACCTTTGGCTTATAAACTATGATACTTATAATGTTTAGTGCATGGTGCATATGTGGCTTCCTGCCCATCTGGTCTTTTGTTGAAGGACTAAATAATTGGATCTAGGACTAAAACAAGTCCTCACTGTGATTAATTTTATTACTGTCTTCCCTGAGCCATTTTTTCCAAATAAGAATATTTACTGAGCATAAACTTAATTGCTTCAGAGGTTTTCAGAAAAGTATTATGGTCATGCCCTTGATTTGCTCCTTATCCCGAGGATGAATTTTAATTGACCTTTTTTCCTTAGCGAGTGTTTCAGTTTCATTTTTTATGACTTAGAAAAAAGAATCAGTTGCATATTCCAAACCAGGAAGTCCCTGAATTTAAAAATTCTGAATGAAGGGCAAGAAAGGAAGAATCAGGTTGCCCTGTGATCCTCTCTGTGTGTCTAATGTCTATCTTCTTCATGTCTGCCAACACCCAAAGCCCTGTACAAAGACTCCACATTCACCTTCCTGTCGCCCACAAGGAGTCTCCCTGGCTCTTCAGCCTCTTGCTTTTACAGGTTGACTTCCCCTTGTCATTATGCCCATCAGGGTCTGACTCCCTCAGTGCTGTCTGGAAACCCTATGGGGCCTGACCTCTTATCTCTGGCACTTGCACTGGCTCAGCTCTCTCTTGGAAACTGTGGACATGAGTGCCCTGCCCCTTTGCCCAACTCCTTAATGCCATAAACTGGAAACCAATGTGCGTGCTATCGCTAAAATCAGTCAAAGCATAAGTGACCTAACAGAAAGAACATGGTCACCCCAAAGGGAGTGGCCACAGTGCAGGATGCCTTGGATATAGAGAAGAAACTCACTTTGGGATACTGTAAGCTTTCTGTGAATGGTTACAACTTGTGTCCAGGGGGCCTTGGGTGAAGGCTGGTGAATAACTTGAAATAATAGGAGTTGTATGACCTTAATAAGTAATATTATTTAACCTGAGTTTTTTATACAGATTCCAATTGTGGTGTCCTAAGGCTGTCTGAGTTTAGCAGAATTATTTCTCCTAAGTAAATTGCCTTACTCTTCTGAGCAGAGGGTTATCTTAACTGAAAAACTGAGAGTTCTCTTGTCTCCTTGGGGGATATTTGAAAATACATAAGGCAAAATTATGTCATCTTAACTATACTATGAGTTCAAAAGCATGCAGTCAGCCCCACCAAATTTTCCTTTGCCTTGGAGAATTGGAATAATCATAAATGCAGACAAAATGAGGTTTCTCTCACAGGCAGTCTTGTGATTCCATCCTGGATGTTTGGGAATTCTTTTCAGTTTCTCCTGGGAGCTAAATTAAATTGCTGCAGTGAGGCCAGCGGGGGGCACCAAATAATCATGATCGATAGAGTGGTTAGGCTGAGCCGTTGTGGGAGGTTCAAGCATCAGGCTTGTGAAGCCTCTGTGTCTGTATTGAACATTTTGGGCAGAAAGCATACTGAAGTCTCTGTGTTACTGAATCATCGTCGAAGCAGGAGCTGACACCCCAGCTTAAGTGGCCCAAACTGTGCTCAGCTAATGAGGAAGCAGCAGTTGGCAGGATCTGTGGTAGCAAACATTCTTAGAAAGCCTCTGTACTCGTTACACTCTTTTCTTCTTTCACTAATCAGAGTTAAACTGTAGGAAGAATTGAGAAGCAAACTTTGCCATGTCCTTAAAAAGGACAGGGATGGGTCTTTCTTGACCTTTCTCTCTGAGGCAGAGAAATTACTGGCAGGTTTCCAGCTTTAATACTTCTGGATAAGTTGCCGAAACGTCACTTTGGTCTTCAGGAAAGGGGGATACGTTATCACATTTTAAAATTCATCTTTATCTTTGGCTATTTGAGAAAAGTCTGCTTCCTCTCCTGTATTCCCTTCGGCAGGATTTCTAAGTTGAAGACGACTTTCAGAAGTATTCCACCATAATTTTGTAATTTATCTCATATGGAAAAGTCATGCTTCCTGTTATTTGTACTTGTTACCCTTTGTGATCTGTAGTTTCCTTACATATCCTTATTTGTAGTGGATTAATTGAGGGCAAGGGGCTAGGACGAAGGCAAAGAAGTTGGAGTTTCCTCTGTTCAGTTGAGGAGGACACAGGTATGCCTACTCTGTTCTTTGCCAATACTTGATGGGTTCCAACTCTTGCAAAATACGTTCGAATGCCAAAAGTTGTTAGTTATGATCATGTGAAGTTTAACACTCACTTAAGCCCTGGACTCTCATTTGTCACCTCAGTTCTCCTTGTTGACTTTCTGTATGGTTTAGGGGTATATATTTCAAAGTGGCCCTTTACTGTCTCTTTTTGTAAGGTAAAATCTGTGCTTATTTTCTTTCCCAGTGTGGGATACATGACAAGTAAACCGATGTGTGCAGAACAATTCTGAGTTGGGGAGACAGACACTGTGAGGATCCTTATAGCTACAGGCCCCTTTATATGCCCACTTTTTTTTTTTTTTTTTTTGCGGTACGCGGGCCTCTCACTGTTGTGGCCTCTCCTGTTGCGGAGCACAGGCTCCGGACGCGCAGGCTCAGCGGCCATGGCTCACGGGCCCAGCAGCTCCGTGGCATGTGGATCTTCCCGGACCGGGGCACGAACCCGTATCCCCTGCATTGGCAGGCGGACTCTCAACCACTGGGCCACCAGGGAAGCCCCTATATGCCCACATTTTAACTTAGTGTTTAGGAACTTGGACTCTGGAGCCAGACTGCATTTAGGCTCTGCCTCTTACTACCTGTATGACCTTGGCAAGGTGCTCAGCCTCTCTGTGCTTCAGTTTCCACATTGGTAAAGTGGGTGTAATGACGGTATCATAGGGTTATTATGAAAATTATATGAGAATTAAATTACATATAAAGCAGTTAGAATAGATCCCCTTATATAGTGTTTCATAAATACATGCTAAATAAATGTTAAAAGGCAATGTAAAACCTGTTACTCTAGTCCTACAGACTTTTTATTTCTCCAGAGAAATTCCCCATCAGGTGATTTTTATATGGGTAGATATTGACTTGGGTGTTTCATGTACACGTACCTGGTACTCCCTGGCTGGAGTTTTAGGACTCTCCCACTATCTCTTATGCACATAGAAACCTTCGAGAGAGAAGAAATGGAACAGCCAAACTCTTGTACAAAGATCCTGTTACAACTGACTCAACATAATTTATTTAACAAACATTTATATAACACTTACTATGTGCCACACAGTGTTTTAAACCCTGTTCAAATATTAACTTATTTAATCCTCATTATAACACAAGAATACTTGTTGAATTTCAATTAAGTGACGTTGGAAAATCCTCTGTCCCAGTGTCCAACATGATAATCCTTCAGCAAATTTTGTTGAGTGAATGAATACCTAAGACTGACTCGATCAATCAGTCTATCTTGTTTGCTATCAAAAAGCAAACAATACAGCAGGATGTTATATTAAGTGGCCTAATGTGTTCTCAGAGACTGGAAACAGTTGAGACTCTTCTTCCACAGATAAATTCAATTTGTACTGAAGGGACTAAAGTAGTCTAAATGTTCCTGTTGCTTTCTCAGTATTCACTCACTTATTATTTTAATGTTAAGTTTAGCTGTTTAGATGTCATAGAATAGATAAAGTCTATGGTGACTTATAGGCTATTCCACTCAACTATATTGACAGTTGAACATACCATTCTAAATTTTCATTTTAATCATTATTTTGGATTTTGAGCAGAAAGTATTATGGTTCTGTTTGAAACACTAAGATTTGCTAATTTTTCCATACTCTTTAAATTGCATCCTTTATTTTTATTCTAATCTAGGAAAACATTTACATCATACTTCTTAATTTGTCACTATTCTGAGGAGACAAGCAAATAAGTACTTAATATTTTATAATGCTTTATCATAGTTGAATATATCCACAAATTAAGCCTGAGGAATAAATTACCTTAAAAATAAAACACCCATTTGGGAACACTTGAGAGGTAAATGCCAGTTTTTTCTGAGGTACAGTAACATATTTTTATTCAACATGTTATTGCTCCAATCATTTGTAGACTCTTTTTATAGTCACCAAATTAGTTGCGTTTAGTCTTAAATTGTACTTGTTGAAGCATGGTTAACAGGACAGAAAAGAATCAATGTAATAACAACCTAAGACTTCAATACTGTCTTGTCCGTCTCTCTTTTCTCTTGCTCTCTCTCTTGCTCTCTTCATCTCTAGCTACTAATTGAAATATTTATCTCTTCCTAACTATGACAAGAATCTGGTGAAATCGGATTTAAAAATTTTTATGGAGCTGTTGAAATGTGGCAACTGAAGGGCATTTGGAAAAGTGGGTAAATTTGCATGAGGACTTTGGTGGTTATGAAGTGGAGAGGAAAGATCAAATCTGCAGCCTTTTATCTCTGAGATTAAATGTTATTGATACTGCTGGAGTAGACACAGGTGATTGTGGGCAAGTCCTGGGTTAGGGGAAGTCAACAAGTCTAAAATCACAATGTTGGCGAAAATTACAGTTGGGGAGTGTATTGCTCTCGTACCTCCATCCATTGGTCAGAGGTAGAAGGTGGGTTGAAGTTGAAGAATTGGCAGTTGGTAAAAACTGTCCCAGTCCAGCCAAGTGACGGTCAGGCTTGAAGCCAGGTGGCTGTTCAAATGACTCTAAGAATTCCAGTCCAATTTGGATACCTCTATTTGGGTGTACTTCTAAGATGGGGAAAGGGGGCGGTCTCCTCACTGCATGTTGAAGGTTTATTGAGGTGAGGGCACAGTGAGGAAAAGAGGATATCATTGGAAAGTCTAGATTTCAGCTGTGAACTGAAGCCTCACATTTGGAAGTAGGCACTTTGCATTACGGACTTTGGTATTATTCAAAGAATATATAATTTAAATTCTGACAAGCTTTTAACACATTTTCTTCAAAGTAATGCCTACAGATTAGTCCTTTACTTCCCCTTCTTAGATTGGGGCTGTGACTGAAATATCAGATGGGAATAGGATCATAAATTTCTGTTATAGTTGGACCTAAATCAACAGGAGGACCTGTGGGTAAGTAGAAGCAGAATTACGGATGGATTCTGGAGCCTGCTTGCTGACATACGCTTGTGGCTGTGACTTTGTAAGTTTAGTTTTTAATCTGCTGTCAACTAGCACAATATCATAAATAGCATAAGGGAATAAACATTTATTCTTATGAGGAAGGCTCCATTGACCTGAACCTTTCTCTGAATAACTTGACAAAAGATCTTATTCTCCATGATGTGAGAGAAGTCTACCAATTGCACTGTTTTGCTGCATATAGTATATTCTAGTTTAAATTAGTGGCGCATAAAGTTATCATCGTGCTTGAACAAAAGTCATATTAAATTGAGCATGTTTTTATTCCCCCAAAGAAATTAAATTTTTAGACAGTTATTTTTTTCAGTTGGAAATTTATTGAGTTAATAAAAAATAAGTTACCCAGCCTTCCAAGGAATATATTACATGGTTTTGCATTTTGGTTTTCTTTGGCATTGTGTGGTTTTTAGAAAATCTTGCAAGTTAAATATATTAGGGTAGAAATTGAAAGAAAATAACCAGAGATATAACAGTAAGTTTGCAGATAAAGATTCCTGTAAATAAATGTTCACCGCAATATTATTTATATAAATAGTCTGGAACTACCAAAGTCTCTAACAATAAATATATTGTTATAAAAACTGTGACCTTTCCATTAATGGACTATTAGATAGACATTAAAAATATTTTGAAGAAGTTTTAAAAGCAGATTTTTTTAATGTAAGAAAAAATACAGCAACAACACACCCAGAAAACCAACTTTATATGCAATAGAATTTTGGTTTGTAAAGACAAACACATGAATGGGCATAAGGCAAAGTATCACATTTAATCCTCTTAGGAGCACAATGAGATTGTTATGGGCAGCTCAGAAAATGCCACTGTCAAGGACTGATTCCCTGGATGAATAGTTTTTGGAGATCATTTTGAAGTTGAAAATCATAGGTCAACAGTTTGAAATTGTGTACTGGAAGAAATTAAATATGCAAATATAATGGATGTAATTGATTTTAAGAGTGTGTTTCTTTGGATGGGGTGCATTAACGGCTGTTGTTCAGACTGGTTCGTAAAGTATAAACTGGCCCAGTGGGTTTAGGCATTAAAATACCCAACAATGACTGGTTGCCTCTGTAGCCTTGGCTAGATCTTTAACACCTTAAGGCGATGAAATAGAACAGTCTCTTTGATAGAACTTACATTCCAGTCATGGTGGTTTTCCCATGAGGACTCCAAAGAGGAGGTGATCTTCTCCCAAAGCAGAATGAAGAGTCCCAACATGCTTGGAGTCCAAGGTTTCTAGGACCTGCCTTTGCCATTTCTCTTCACTTATTGCCACCCTCCCATCATCTACACTGACGTCTGAAGGGTTAAAGAATGGTGTTGCTTGTTGTGCTAACACTCTTCACTTACGATTTTAGGGACTGAGGTAAGCACCAGCAGTAAAGTGTTTGTGCTTAGATGCCAATTTTCTCCTAAGAATCATTATTATGATATGTTGCCAATTCATGCAAATGTTTTTTAATACAGAGGAGAATTGGGCTTTGGTTCTTTACTTGAGAATGATACCTAAACATTGGTCAGTAACTTCATTTAACGTATGAGTAAAATTAAAACATAGAGAAGACCGTAATTTGTCTAAAATCATGTCTACTTGTGACAAACAGAGTCAGGATTTCACCCAGCTCTGTCTAGCCTTCGGTTATTTCAGTAATGGGATCACAGATAGTTTTTCTGCTTTTAAAAAAAAAAATTTTTTTCCTCTGTATTTTCTAAACCTTAGATGGTGGTATTGCTTTTATAATTAAGTAATAAATATTATGAAAGTAGAGATAAAACATTTTAACATAACCTGAAGAGAAGTGGGAAAGAAGAGATTTTTCCTATTAATTAGAAACATGTTCCTGTTTCTCTTTTCCATCCTGGACTATTTGCTGTGATTGCACCTGACATGGTCTGAGATGACCTGAAGACAGATAGAAACAATGTGTGCTCTACAAGCCTGGAAATATATACCTCAACCTAGTTTTATTAATGCCTGTGTGATCAAATTGTGCAAAAATTAGTGTATATTATTAAGTAAACTTATTCAAGTGCTATTTCTTATTAAAAATACAGAACAATAAAAACAGTTCACAAGATATTCTTTATTAGTTACCACTTGATTTCTTCCAACTCCATCAGGATTCTGTTTAACTGTAGAAACTTGAATATATACAAATCTGCATGGTTATAATTCTTAGTCCTTTTTGGGCTAGGTGTGCTTACCCCCAGGAAAGAAACAAAATTTTTGGAATTCATTTTTATTCATGGAGGTGCTCTCTTTAGACTTCTGAGAAAAGAGCTGCTGGGCAGATGGGTTAAATGTTACTTCTGTCTGACATGCCTGCCCATCAAGACTAGCTGATACAGTGTACTATAATGACCCTTCTATAGTCAAAACTGACACTGGCACTAACAAAAAGGATTTGGGACAAAGAACTGTGTTCACCTGCAAATCAGCTTCAAGTTTCACCACAAGTTTTGCTTTTTGTGCTACCTATTCTGCTTAAGCACTTATTTGTATCTCTATAAATTAAATGCTACTTTAATACTTAAGGACTTTATCCTAGGTGGGGGAGGGGACAGTTTGGATCATACTGTTTTGGCAGGTAAGCTCTTTGATAGGGAAAACTATGTGGCTTGATCATTTAAGAGCTAAAAGTCACTAAATCTGGAACTACTGAAATTTTAAAATATCTGTTGAAATGTCTC
Organism: Kogia breviceps; assembly: GCF_026419965.1. NCBI lineage: Eukaryota > Metazoa > Chordata > Mammalia > Artiodactyla > Physeteridae > Kogia > Kogia breviceps. Next base: position 96,517,365 of record NC_081314.1, read on the forward strand.
CTATTTGAGCCATGTTTGTAGAAGAACTAATTCAAAGGCATTTCAAAAGCAAATACGTTAAAAAAATCATTTGATTCTGAGAGTTATATAAAACTTCAAGTACTTTATTAAAAACCCTAAAAATTGAATGATTGAAGATTGTTAACAGAAGACTGGGCAGTGAAAAAAATTGGGAGTTGGAGAAATGGAGTGGTATTCAGATACACAACTAATTTAGACTATTTCCAGGGCAGGGCTTAAATAACTGAAAATTCAAATGGACTTCTACATTACAGGATGTTCAGCTTTAAAGAGTGTCGAAGAGTATGGTTCCAAGGAGCTTGAGGGTCCACAGCTGCGGTGATTCTTGCATAAGCTAATAACAAACTTGCAAAATGACAAGAATTCTTCTGAAACTGTTAGTTCTTCTCAATGAATAGCAAAACACTCAGCTTTGAAACTCCCTTACCAATGCCCATTAAGTTTAGAGCAATAGCTAGATGATAATTAACCTAGTAGCTCTCTCAGTAATTTTATATTTAGGTGATCAATGTCAATATATATCTGCATGGTTTCAGTTCTTTTGTGTGTACCTGCTTTGTACCAAATTGAGGCAGCCCTGGCGCTTTGGGATGATTGACTTGGACTGCTAGGGGGAGGCTCCCTTCTGACTTACCCCAAGAATACTGGTGACTCCCATGGCCTCAGTATCCCCGGAAGAAGTGAATGAAACAGCTAAAGAGAAAATCCGTGGTGATTACATCTAGGGATTATTTAATGCTGGTAAACAGAGTATTTCCTAGAGATCATAACTGATCAAGGAGGGTAACTTTTTCCTCTGTGAATGCAACCTGAAAATTCTATCAAAGCAAGAGTGAGATAAAAATCCTACTGACACAGTTTACGGTAGATAAGGGATGTAATACAGCAGAAAAGAAAAACAGGCTCACAGTGGATATTATGCAGAGCTGAGAGAAATTTTCTCAGATAATAAATACTTGCAGTCAGGATTTTGCAGGGTGTTCAGGAAGAAAACAATGCCACAGAAATGCATTTGAGGGAGACCATGTTGAAATGATGAATTTTGCCACTTGTAATAAAGAGATCAAAAGTTACTTTTGAATTGTATTGAAAACATTGATATTAAAAAGTGACCACTCCAACAGATATTTGTGGAAGGTATAATCAGTGTCAAATGCAGATAAGGTGAAAAGAATTAGATGACTTAACAGGGAGGGGAAGCCAAACCAGAATAGTGCTGAGTCATTTCCTCTGGCTTCCGGGATTCCCCAGGAGGGAAGAGCTGGATGCTTAGGGCAGGAAGAGGCTGCAGGTGAGTGAGCATAGGGTGCCTGTGTGTTTGAGGATGAGTGAAGCCTAGTTTTAGTAGCAGTAATGAAGCACTTGTTATTAAAACAAAACAAAACAAAACTCCTGTTAAATTAATTAAACAAGGAGGCTGTTAAGACTGAGGTGTCTCCACTGCCGGAACCCATGTGATCAAACCAAAATCTAAGCCTGTAAATGCCCTGAGCTTACCAAATCAAAACACTAAGGACAACTAACTACAAAGAGCCAACTAGGCTTTAAGCTACAGTCAGTCAAATTTCCTTTCTTTGTTTCCACACTTTAGATGCCTTTCCCCTGGCTCCTGTCCGTGGGGCACCCTGAACCACTTTTGTCTGGCGTTGCCCGATTCCAGTTATGTTTCTGTATGTTGAGATATGACATATCAAGCCTGACTTTAGGGGAGGAGAGAGGGGAAGCCCAGTGAGGTCTAGTTTATTCATTCAGTGAATGAACTGAATTTTAAATGTATACATTTATTCTTCTCTAATCTATAGGGTGCGTTTTATCATTCTCCATTTTTGTTTATCTTTATAAAATATTTGTTTAATCTCCCCCAGATGTTATTACACATAGTTAACTGAATTAGTGGAATTTCTGCTGACAATTGCAGTCAGGATTCTCTGCCTAGGAGTTAGAGTGGATGAATAAACATTTTTATAGAATGATTCCAGAAAAACTTTCATTTCTATTGACATGAGTTTGACATAATATGCCTACAAGTTATCATTATTTGCAGATTAATAAGACAGTTTAGAAGCATCTTATCAATTTTGTCAAGATATAATTCTTTATCCAACTAAGGAGGGATTGTTAGCACATGAGTAACGTTCCAAGAGTGTGTCTTGCCCATTTTAGTAAGTCAAATACGTATTCAGTTGGTGATACAAACAAGATCTAAACTCAAGAGCATTTTATGTCCTTCCTCAGTTGAAGGTATAACTGCAAAGTAAATTAAGGTTCTGTATAATTTATTGGATTTTTAAAAGCTTTGTGCACTTTTCCTAGCAATGCCTTGAGGCATTAACAATAAAATTAATTTAAGCATCTTCACCTCCTTACTACAATAATAATATATTCAAAAGGAAATTAGGAGCATGCAAATGAAGCAAGATGCCTAGTTACCCTTGGAATACTGAAGGGTGCATTAAAGATATATACTTATTTTCATGAGGAAGGGTGAAAATCTTTCTTGTATTCTCTTTTTATATTCTCTTCACTTCTCTTGATAAAGCAGCCTCTTTTTTGATAAATATTCCACCTGTTCAAAGTTCAAACTCACTATCAGGGCTGTTTCTTTTCTTTCAAGTGGTACCACCGCCTTCTCTTCCTTCCCAGGAAGGCAGGTTGGTGCAGGAGGACGCTGTGTTCTCACAGTGGGGGTGGGAATTAGAGGATTGAGGATAGGAGGAGGGTCTGTTCCAGCCAGTCCTCTGGGTCAAGGTGTCTTGTCCTGCTTGTTCATGGGTGGAGACCGCTGCCTTGCTGCCTCTGTCACTGACAAGTCTGGTACTGTTTTCTCAACATCAGTAGTACACTGGGCTCCAAATTGTTGGGCTGCTCCTGATCATTTCTTTCTTCCCCACATCTGCTTTTCTGAGCCCTAGATCCCTGAGCTTTGACAATGACTCCCATTTAACCTCAGCTTGACAATTGGCCCCTCTGCTCCCTTCCTAAGGATTACTCCCTTTCGCTGGGCTGCTCCACCAGGTCAACCCACCAGCCAGCGACATCAGCTGTTCCCTCTGGGACAGAGGAGGCTTCTGGATCACTTACATGTCACACCTAGGCCCTGGAGAATGTGGGGTACTGTCTCAGGTTCTCTCTCTATCTAAGCATACCATCAGGCATTTTATTCCACCATAGTCACCCCAGATTGGCATGGCTGATTTTGAGGGATTGATCGCCTCCTAGAGTTCCAGATAGCACTTGGCTTCCCCTTTAATTAATCTGGGGTAACCAATCTGTCCCTCTTGACCTGAGGCCTGATTCAGATCTGTAGGTTTTTGTAACCTCTCTTTCCCACTGCTCTTTCCCCCTTATTGTCCCCTGTGAGGAAGGAGCCATTCTTATGTGGGAAATAGAAGGAGGAAAAAAATAGGTGATCAATTGCCTGTAATCTTGAGTCAAATGCATGTCTCAATCCTAGCTCTCCAGTGCTGGGGAATCAAATCCTTTGACTCCTGTGAGTGCAGATGTACAGCCAGGGCCTGTGTTAGCCGGTACTGGTAAGGAGAGGAGAAGCAACACAGGCATGGGAGGAGGACGTGTCACAGAAACCTTTGTTAATAACTTAGTAGTGTCAACGATGATCCGGGGTGCAGCATGGTGCTCATCTAGGAGTATGGATTTGCTTTCACTCACCGTGTTCATCTCCTCAGCTGAGAAATGAAACCAGCTTAATAATTTTTGTTTCCTTTTTGCCTTTAGCCCCTTTTTACTGAGAATAGAATAGGAACAAATAGACACATTTCAGTTGTACAGTATTCTTATACAGCAACGATATTAGTTTGCTAGGACTGCCATAACAGAATTACCACAGACTGGATGGCTTAAACAACAGAATATATTTTCCCATAGTTCTGGAGGGTGGAAGTTCAAGATCAAGGTGTCCGTTACTTTGGTACCTTCTGAGTCCACTCTCCTTGGCTTGCAGGTGGGTACCTTCTCCCTTGTGTCTTCACTGGTCTTTCCTCTGTGTACAGCATCCCCGGTATTTCTTCATCTTCTTATAAGGACACTAGTCATGTAGGATTAGGGCCCTGCCTTAATGGCCTCATTTTATTTTAAAAATTTATTTATTTTTGAATTTTATTTTATTTTTTATACAGCAGGTCCTTATTAGTCATCCATTTTATACACATCAATGTACACATGTCAATCCCAATCGCCCAATTCACCACACCGCAACCCCCACCTCCCGCTGCTTTCCCACTTTGGTGTCCATACGTTTTTTTCTCTACTTCTGTGTCTCAATTTCTGCCCTGCAAACCGGTTCATTTGTACCATTTTTCTAGGTTCCACATACATGCGTTAATATACAATATTTGTTTTTGTCTTTCTGAATTACTTCACTCTGTATGACAGTCTCTAGATCCATCCACGTCTCAACAAATGACCCAATTTCTTTCCTTTTTATGGCTGAGTAATATTCCATTGTATATATGTGCCACATCTTCTTTATCCATTCGTCTGTTGATGGGCACTAAGGTTGCTTCCATGACCTGGCGATTGTAAATAGTGCTGCAATGAACATTGGGGTGCATGTGTCTTTTTGAATTATGGTTTTCTCTGGGTATATGCCCAGTAGTGGGATTGCTGGATCATATGGTAATTCTATTTTCAGTTTTTTAAGGAACCTCCATACTGTTCTGCATAGTGGCTGTATCAATTTACATTCCCACCAACAGTGCAAGAGGGTTCCCTTTTCTCCACACCCTCTCCAGCATTTATTGTTTGTAGATTTTCTGATGATGCCCATTCTAACTGGTGTGAGGTGATACCTCATTTTAGTTTTGATTTGCATTTCGCTAATAATTAGTGATGTTGAGCAGCTTTTCATGTGCTTCTTGGCCATCTGTATATCTTCTTTGAAGAAATGTCTTTAGGTCTTCTGCCCATTTACTGATTGGGTTTTTTTTTTTTTTTTTTTTTAAATATTGAGCTGCATGAGCTGTTTGTGTATTTTGGAGATTAATCCTTTGTCCGTTGATTCGTTTGCAAATATTTTCTCCCATTCTGAGGGTTGTCCTTTTGTCTTGTTTGTACTTTGCTTTGCAAAAGCTTTGAAGTTTCATTAGGTCCTATTTGCTTATTTTTGTTTTCATGTCCATTACTCAAGGAGGTGGATCAAAAAAGATCTTGCTGTGATTTATGTCAAAGAGTGTTCTTCCCATGTTTTCCTCTAAGACTTTTATAGTGTCCGGTCTTATATTTAGGTCTCTAATTCATTTTGAGTTTATTTTTGTGTATGGTGTTAGGGAGTGTTCTAATTTCATTCTTTTGCATGTAGCTGTCCAGTTTTCCCAGCACCACTTATTGAAGAGGCTGTCTTTTCTCCATTGTATATCCTTGCCTCCTTTGTCATGGATTAGTAGACCATAGGTGCGTTGGTTTATCTCTGGGCTTTCTATCCTGTTGCATCAATCTGTGTTTCTGTTTTTGTGCCAGTACCATCTTGTCTTGATTAATATAGCCTTGTAGTATAGTCTGAAGTCAGGGAGTCTGATTCCTCCAGCTCTGTTTTTTTCCCTCAAGACTGCTTTGGCTATCCGTGGTCTTTTGTGTCTCCATACAAATTTTAAGATATTTTGTTCTAGTTCTGTAAAAAATGCCACTGGTAATTTGATAGGGATTACGTTGAATCTGTAGATGACTTTCGATAATATAGTCATTTTCACAATATTGATTCTTCCAATCCAAGAACATGGTATATCTCTCCATCTGTTTGTGTCATCTTTGATTTCTTTCATCAGTGTCTTATAGTTTTCTGAGTACAGGTTTTTACCTCCTTAGGTGGTTTATTCCTAGGTATTTTATTCTTTTTTTTTTTTATAATGGTGAATGGGGTTGTTTCCTTAATTTCTGTTTCTGATCTTTTGTTGTTAGTGTATAGGAATGCAAGAGATTTCTGTGCATTAATTTTGTATCCTGCAACTCTACCAAATTCATTGATTAGCTCTAGTAGTTTTCTGGTGGCATCTTTAGGATTCTCTATGTATAGTATCATGTCATGTGCAAACAGTGACAGTTTTACTTCTTCTTTTCCAATTTGTATTCCTTTTATTTCTTTTTCTTCTCTTATTGCCATGGCTAGGACTTCTAAAGTTCTGTTGAATAATAGTGGCAAGAGTGGACATTCTTGTCTTGTTCCTGATCTTAGAGGAAATGCTTTCCGTTGTTCACCATTGAGAATGATGTTTTCTGTGGGTTTGTCATATATGGCCTTTATTATGTTGAGGTAGTTTCCCTCTATGCCCACTTTCTGGAGAGTTATTTTCATAAATGGGTGTTAAATTTTGTCAAAAGCTTTTTCTGCATCTATTGAGATGATCATATGATCATATGATGATTTTTATTCTTCAATTTGTTACTATGGTGTATCACACTGATTGATTTGCATATACTGAAGAATCCTTACATCCCTGGGATAAATCCCACTTGATCATGGTATATGATCCTTTTAGTGTGTTGTTGGATTATGTTTGCTAGTATTTTGTTGAGGATTGTTGCATCTTTATTCATCAGTAACATTGGTGTGTAATTTTCTTTTTTTGTATTATCTTTGTCTGGTTTTGGTATCAGGGTGATAGTGGCCTCGTAGAATGAGTTTGGGAGTGTTCTTTCCTCTGCAATTTTTTGGAAGAGTTTGAGAAGGATGGGTGTTAGCTCTTCTTTAAATGTTGGATAGAATTCACCTGTGAAACCGTCTGGTCCTGGACTTCTGTTTGTTGGAAGATTTTAAATCACAGTTTCAATTTCATTACTTGTGATTGGTTTGTTCATATTTTCTATTTCTTCCTGGTTCAGTCTTGGAAAGTTACACCTTTCTAAGACATTGCCCATTTCTTCCAGGTTGTGCATTTAATTGGCATAGAGTTGCTTGTAGTAGTCTCTTATGATGCTTTGTACTTCTGTGGTGTCCGTTGTAACTTCTTGTTTTTCATTTCTAATTTTATTGATTTGAGTCCTCTCCCTCTTTTTCTTGATGAGTCTGACTAAAGGTTTATCAATTTTATTTATCTTCTGAAAGAAACAGCTTTTAGTTTTATTGATCTTTGCTGTTGTTTTCTTTGTTTCTATTTCATTTACTTCTGCTCTGATCTTATGATATCTTTCCTTCTACTCACTTTGGGTTTTGTTTGTTCTTCTTTCTCTAGTTCTTTAGGTGTAAGGTTAGATGGTTTATTTGAGATTTTTCTTGTTTCTTGAGGTAGGCTTGTATTGCTATAAACTTCCTTGTTAGAACTGCTTTTGCTGCATCCCATAGGCTTTGGATCGTCATGTTTTCATTGTCACTTGTCTCTAGGTATTTTTTGATTTCCTCTTTGATTTCTTCAGTGATCTCTTGGTTATTTAATACTGTATTATTTTTCTTCCATGTGTTTGTGTTTTTTATGGGCTTTTTTCCCTGTAGTTGATTTCTAATCTCATAGCGTTGTGGTCGGAAAAGATACTTGATATGATTTCAATTTTCTTAAATTTACCAAGGGTTGATTTGTGACCCAAAGTTTGATCTATCCTGGAGAATTTTCTGTGTGCACTTGAGAAGAAAGTGTAATCTACTGTTTTTGGAAGGAATGTCCTATAAATATCAATGAAATCTATCTGATCTGTTGTGTCATTTAAAGCTTGTGTTTCCTTATTACTTTTCTGTCTGGATGATCTGTCTCTTGATGTAAGTGAGGTGTTAAAGTCCCTCACTATTATTGTGTTACTGTCGAGTTCCTCTTTTATAGCTGTTAGCACTTGCCTTATGCGTTGAAGTGCTCCTATGTTGGGTGCATATATATTTATAATTGTTATATCTTCTTGGATGGATCCCTTGATCATTATGTAGTGTCCTACTTTGTCTCTTGTAACATCTTTATTTTAAAGTCTATTTTATTTGATATGAGTATTGCTACTCCAGCTTTCTTTTGCTTTCCATTTGCATGGAATATCTTTTTCCATTCCCTCACTTTTAGTCTGTATGTGTCCCTAGGTCTGGAGTGGGTCTCTTGTAGACAGCATATATATGGGTCTTGCGTTTGTATCCATTCAGCAAGCCTGCGTCTTTTGTTTGGAGCATTTAATCCATTCACGTTTAAGGTAATTATCGATATGTATGTTCCTGTTACCATTTTCTTAATTGTTTCAGGTTTGTTTTTGTAGGTCCTTTTCTTCTCTTGTGTTTCCCACTTAGAGAAGTTACTTTAGCATTTGTTGTAGAGCTGGTTTTGTGGTGCTGAATTCTCTTAGCTTTTGCTTGTCTGTAAAGCTTTTGATTTCTCCATCAAATCTGAATGAGATCCTTGCCGGGTAGAGTAATCTTGGTTGTAGCTTCTTCCCTTTCATCACTTTAACTATAACATGCCACTCCCTTCTGGCTTGTAGAGTTTCTGCTGAGAAATCAGCTGTTAACCTTATGGGAGTTCCCTTGTATGTTATTTGTCGATTTTCCCTTGTTGCTTTCAATAATGTTTCTTTCTCTTTAATTTTTGTCAGTTTGGTTACTGTGTGTCTCGGCGTGTTTTTCTTTGGGTTTATCCTGCCTGGGACTCTCTGTGCTTCCTGGATTTGGTGGCTGTTTCCTTTCCCATGTTAGGGATGTTTTCGAGTGTAATCTCTTCAGATATTTTCTCTGGTCCTTTCTCTCTCTTTTTTCCTTCTGGGACCCCTATAATGCAAACGTTGTTGTGTTTAATGTTGTCCCAGAGGTCTCTTAGGCTGTCTTAATTTCTTTTCATTCTTTTTTCTTCTGTTTCATGGCAGTGAATTCCACCATTCTGTCTTCCAGGTCACTTATCTGTTCTTCTGCCTCAGTTATTCTGGTATCGGTTACTTCTAGTGTATTTTCCATTTCAGTTATTGTATTGTTCATCTCTGTTTGTTTGTTCTTTAATTCTTCTAGGTGTTTGTTGTTTAATTCTTCTAGGTCTTTGTTAAACATTTCTTTCATCTTCTCGATCTTTGCCTCCATTCTTTTTCCAAGGTCCTGGATCATCTTCACTATCATTATTCTGAATTCTTTTTCTGGAAGGTTGCCTGTCTCCACTTCATTTAGTTGTTTCTCTGGGGTTTTGTCTTGTCCCTTCATCTGGTACATAGTCTCTGCCTTTTCATTTTGTCTCTCTTTTGTGAATGTGGTTTTCCTTCCACAGGCAGCAGAACTGTAGTTCTTGCTTCTGCTGTCTGCCTTCTGGTGGATGAGGCTATCTGAGAGGTTTGTGCAAGCCTCCTGATTGGAGGGACTGGTGGTGGGTAGAGCTGGGTGTTGCTTTGATGGGCAGAGCTCAGTAAAACTTTAATCCACTTGTCTGCTGATGGGTGGGGCTGGTTCCCTCCCTATTGCTTGTTTGCCCTGAGGTGAGCCGGCACTGGAGCCTACCAGGCTCTTTGGTGGGACTAATGGCAGACTCTGGGAGTGCTCACACGAAGGAATACTTCCCAGAACTTCTGCTGGCAGTGTCCTCGTCCCCACGGTGAGCCACAGCCACTGCCCCCCTCTGCAGGAGACCCTCCAACATTAGCAGGTAGGTCTGGTTCAGTCTCCTATGGCGTCACTGCTCCTTCCCCTGGGGCCTGATACGCACACTGCTTTGTGTATGCCCTGTAAGAGTGGAGTTTCTGTCATCCCCCCCCCCCCCCCGCTCCCCCCACCTCTGTCCTGTCAAAGTCCTGCAATCAAATCCTGTTAACCTTCAAAGTTGACTCTCCAGGAATTCTTCCTCCCATTGTCAAACCTCCAGGCTGGGAAGCCTAACATGGGGCTCAGAACCTTCACTCCAGTGGGTGGACTTCTGTGGTACAAGTGTTCTCCAGTTTGTGATTCACCTACCCAGCAGTTATTGGATTTGATTTTATTGTGATTGTGCCCCTCCTACCGTCTTGTTGCGGCTTCTCCTTTGTCTTTGGACATGGGGTATCTTTTTTGGTGAGTTCCAGTGTGTTCCTGTCGATGATTGTTCAGCAGTTAGTTGTGATTCTTGTGTCACCAGAGGGAGTGAGCATGTGTCCTTCTACTCCGCCATCTTGAACCAATCTCCAATGGCCTTATTTTACATTAATCACTTCTGTAAAGACCTTGTCTCTATATACAGTTACATTATGAAGTAATGGGAGTTGGGACTTCAGCATTTGAATTTTGGGCTGGAAGCAGCTCAGTGCATAACAGCAACTGTATTCTAGGGAATTCAAAGTACTTTTAAATCAAAATCATTACTGAAATAAATGTTTGTACTGTCGCTACTTTTCAGACAATAATATGCAAGAGTAGGGAATGGTTTATCAGAGGTTCCAAAGCTCAGGAGAGAAAGTGAGAACTTCATTTAATCCACTTAGAATGAATGGAATATATGCTTTTGCAATTTTATTTTGTTCTTTTAATTACATAAATTATACCTTAAAATGTGCTAGGTGGGCACATTTCAAACTGTACAGAAAAATGTAGAGTTGTTGTCTATATTATCTCCCTTTCCCCCAGAAGTTAAATACTGTTAATATTTTAATATCTATTCATCCAGAAAAATGATATTTATACACAAACACATTGTGAAGATTTTTAAATTTTGATTTTGTTTTTACGAAGTGTGATAATACCGTAAGTGTTGTTGTCTGGCTTGCTTTTGTCACTTAGCATGATGACTTGGAGTTCTTTCTATGTTAGTATAAGGTAAGGTTTCTCAACCTTGGCACTATCGTTTGGGATTGGATAATTCTTTGTTTCGGGGAGAGGTTTCCTGTGCATTGTAGAATGTTTAGCAACATCCCTGACCTCTACTCATTGGATGCTAGTAGCACCCCCACCCCTTCTATTTATGTCAACCGAAAATGTCCCTTGCTGTTCATTGCCAGAACTGTTCCCAGCTTGAAAAACCACTTGTGTAGAGATTTCCGTAATTTTTAGAAACTGCTATTGCAGTATCCAGGGTATGGGTTACACCATAGTTTATTTACCTCTCCTTCTATTGTTGGACATTTAGAATATTTCCATTTTATTACCATTAGGAGCAACACTGAACTGACCATCCTTGTGTGTGACTCTTTGTTACACGTACTAACATTGCTTTAGATGAAAATACCTGGAAATTTAATTGCTGGGTCAAGGATAATGCACATTTTATATTTTGACAGATGCTGTCAAATTATCCTTCAAAACCTTTGTTTAGTTTACATTTCCAAAAGTGAGTGTTCTTTCCTTTACCTTGCCAACACTGAATAGTATCAAACCTTTTATTTTTCGTTAGTGTGACTAAAAATTTGGATCTTGTTATATTTTCCTAATGACTAAAAGTTGAGCATCTGTGTACTTTATTTCCAATTTTGTGATCTGTTCAAATTTCTTACCCTCTACCATTTTTATGGATGATTCGATATGTAGGAGTTCTTCATATGTATTCTGACTATTAATCCTTCTACTGCTACATACATTGCAAATATTTTCTCCTAATCTGTTACCTGTTTTCTAACTTTGTGAACACAGCCTTTTATGATCATACATTTAAAGTTTTATACAGTTAAGCATTTGAATCTGATTTCAGAAAGCACTCCAAACCTCTATTGTATAATACTTTATATTTTTATTCTTCTTTATGTATTTTTATCTTGCTTCACATTTTACCATTTAAATCTTTAATTGTCTCTAATCTATTTTTTAAAAAATATTTTTATATGGAGTATTTTCATTATTCTTTTTTTAAGGTGTATTTTATTTATTATTTATAAATTCATGTATCTATTTATTTTTGGCTGCATTGGGTCTTTGTTGCTGCACACGGGCTTCTCTAGTTGCGGCGAGCGGGGGCTACTCTTTGTTGCGGTGAGTGGGCTCAGTAGTTGTGACACGCGGGCTCTAGAACGTGGGCTTCAGTAGTTGTGGCGCATGGGCTTAGTTGCTCCACAGCATGTGGGATCTTCCAGGACCAGGGCTAGAACCCGTGTTCCCTGCATCGGCAGGTGGATTCTTAACCACTGATCCACCAGGGAAGTCTCTTTTCATTATTCTTGAACTGAGCATTTATATAAACAAGCTTGAAGCTGTATGATCAATTTTTATTTGGGCTGTTCTGTCCAATACAGTGTGATGATAGAAAACAAACAAAATTTGCATTTCTATCCATATTAAAATTATTTACAGATCTCCTATCTCTCTTTTATATAGAGAATTCATGGCACTTAGGGCAGGTGAATTTCTGAGTGTTGTTCCCATTGCTCTCCTGTTCACTGTTTGGCTACACGTGGATGGGGTAGAGCAGTCTCTGAGTAGGGAGCAGAGGAGCGGGATTATGATGATACATAACTAGTGGCTCCTTTCCAGAGAGCAGGATCACCATCCATAAGAGGCCTTTGAATTCCTTCTCCCTTTTGCTCTGGGCTAGCCCCCCTTTGAAATGTATGCCATGCAAGAGATAGGTGTCTTTTCATTCCCTGGGTTGCTTAACCTGGATGACTTCCAAAGGTACAAGGTCATCACATATTGTTTTTGGATTGCAAACTAAGAGGAGGAGGTGTGGCCTGGGAGGGCCCCGCTAGGAGGCAGGGATTTGAAAAGGTTCTTGAAAAGAAGCAGCCATAAAAAGAAATGAAACTGAGTTATTTGTAATGAGGTGGATAGACCTGGAGTCTGTCATACAGAGTGAAGTAAGTCAGAAGGAAAAAAACAAATACCGTATGCTAACACATATATATGGAATCTAAGGGAAAAAAATGTCATGAAGAGATTAGTGGTAGGATGGGAATAAAACACAGACCTACTAGACCATGGACTTGAGGATATGGGGAGGGGGAAGGGTAAGCGGTGACGATGTGAGAGAGTGGCAGGGACATATACACACTACCAAAAGTAAATTAGATAGCTAGTGGGAAGCTGCCGCATAGCACAGGGAGATCACCTCTGTGCTTTGTGACCACCTAGAGGGGTGGGATAGGGAGGGTGGGAGGGAGGATGACACAAGAGGGAAGAGATATGGGAACATATGTATATGTATAACTGATTCACTTTGTTGTAAAGGAGAAACTAACACACTATTGTAAAACAGTTATACTCAAATAAAGATGTTTAAAAGGCAAAAAAAAAAAAAAAAAAGAAGCAGCCCGGAGCCGGAAGTTCTAGCAGAGTCCGAAGAAGTCGGTGGTTTCTTTACATCTCATTACCAATTCTGCCCTCACACTGGATGAGTTCAAACCCTTTCATATTCACTGCAGATTAATTAAACTTTGTACTCAGGGAGGAGAACAAAGAAGAAAGTAAAAAAGTCTCAAAAAGGATAACATTAGTGAGACTGTACATGAAAAAGGACAAAATAAAAGTGTAAGTGGGCGGTGACATCTGTTTCCTCCTCTGACCCCATGTCCTACCAACCCCACGTCTTCTCACTCAGCTCCAGCTACCAGCACCTCCTTGTTGCTCCATGAATACACCAAAGTGAGCCACTTTGGAAGGGGCACTCTGCCCCCCAATATCCCTGGCCTGCTTACTCACTTTCTTCAGTCTCGGCACACAGGGAGCCTATTAGTGAGACCGCTGAGTCCTGTCTATAAAGTAACACCTCTCTGATCACCTTATCTGGGTTTGTCTTTCTCTGCAGCATGTCATACCTTTGCTGGGCTGTATACTTAGTTACAATATGCACATTCACTTATGCACATGCATTACTGTCTGCTTCCCCCACTGGAATATAAGTGCCTCATCTTAGTACCTAGAACAAGTACCTGGTGCTCAATGTATTTTTCTGCTGAAGGAATGACTAGATTGAGGTTACTCAGCTAAGATGTGGGGAAGGGAAGGCATCAAGTACCATCCTCTGATTCCTAATTCCATCCTTCTTAGGAGCCCTGAGGTATTGCATTTAAAATGAATATGTCATTTAGGGATCAGGTAAATGTACTTTTAGTGTATATTTTGTGTGTATCTTGTACTGTTCATCTAACTTGTGGCAGTTTAAAGGGCATGCTAAATTTGCTGAAATAAATGCTGTCATCAGTAACTTTGGAATTTTATGAGATCAGAAAGCAGAAACTAGGGGATGCAGTGTTACTGTGATAGAGTTCCCTGGTCTGTGGCTAACCTGCACCTCTCTATGAGGCCATCCATGAAAATCTTTCTATTTCAGGCTCAGTAAGGTGCACTATTAGAAATTTATCCTTTTGTGAATAATGGAATCAATAAAAGATTAGAAGGATGTTCCTTGAAAACTAACAAATACTTTTTCTTCTGTAGTACCTGTTTCCCAATAATTATGAATAGTATCTCCTCACCTTCACATATTGTTATGTGAAAAATAGAATCAACTGTATACATTGTATATCTGCAGATGGTCAAATAAAACCTCTGAATCCTGTTTTGTGTGTTTTGATAGAATGTTTGAATCTTTTTACCATATAAAGGAAGAAAAATGAAGTGAATAGAGAGTATTATATTGAAATCAAATTCATTTCCAAATCCTGTCTTAAAAGTGGTGTTCTCAGTGAGCCTATCCTGAGCCTGTCAACCAGTGGAGCTTTCCTACCTTGGAACAAGGAAGTACTTTGGACTTCCCTGAAAACACTTGCTGGCTTTATATTTTAATAAATTATATACATGTCCCATTTGCTCAATGCGGTTGTGATTTTAAAATTTATAGCTGCTTGAGATAGGCCTTTTAAAAATTTAAAATAAATGTTGAAAATGTCAGTTTCATAATAAGATAAAGTAGGATTTTTTTCATTTGGTTATATTTAGGGCACCATGAATGTTTATCTAGAATAAGGAATATAATTTAACATTTATCAAACTACATTACGAAATTCTGAGAAATGAGACTGCCCTTTGCCCTCAAATGATTCTGGTGAAAAAAACATTAAAATAAATATCTGAACTACATGTGAGAAATCACAAAAAGAAAAATAAAGAGCAAAATTACATTCTTAATTCCCATACTTAAGCATTGTGCTTTTTCTAAGAGTTCTCACTGCAGAACGATGGCACAAAAGGAGGGCAAACATATGCAGAAAGACAAATTAATAGAAAATTTCTATTAATTTCTCTGCCTGTTCTCTCAGGCAGGAGAGAAGTGGAAATATCTCTAAAGAAATACAATGAGAAAAGACAATGCAATTACTAAATTTACCAAGCTGAATGTTTAAGCTTTATGAAAAATCTAGTTTCCAGCTTATATATGCACTGGAAACATGATTGCTAGAACTGTCCCATTCTATAATATCTACTCTAAAGAGTAAAGTAAGAATTAACTTGGATTATTTAATAAATAGTCTCATCTCTAATAGTGAGTTGTTTGTATTTTTCTTGAAATCTTTTGCCTATTTTTGAAGAATTCATTGTTTGCTTTATTATCAGTTATGACAGGATCATCAGCTACAGGCTTCCTTCTGCAGGGATGATACTCAGGAATAGGTTAACTGATGCTTTCTTGGAAACTTTATTCCAGGCAGGATTTATAATGCTGTGGCTCTTTGGTTCAGCCTAAATCTCATCTGTTTAATAGTTTTACTGACCAAATGAGATACTTCTGGAGATTCATTGAGAGCCTGTCAATTCAGTGGGAATCCTTAGATATAATAGCATTGCTTACATGGTGGATCCAGAAGACAGCCCTCATTTGTTGATGATTGTGAAAGGAAGTAGGAATGGTTTCCAGTGAATATAAGATGAGAGCTAGGGCTAGAGATGATATTTGCAGAAAACAGTGCCCATAAAACTGTCAGAAAAATAAAATTTCCTTTGAAGACAAACTAAAAAATAAACACAACTTTCTACCTAAGCCCAACTTACATGACTTATGTGGTGGTCATTTTCAAGGCAGTATTCCCTCCGTCCTCCCCCATAGGTAGCAACTAGGTATTTGGATAGGCAGTAAAGCATAAGTATTTATTTCTGAGAAGATATACAGGAAAGGATGACTTAGAAACTAGAATGATTTTCTCTTTCTCTTTCCTTTCTAAATATTCATACACTTGCTCTTCCCTCTACCAGGCACATGCTGTTGGATATCAGCCTATTATCAAGGATAATATCAGGATTGCACTCTTCTTTCTGTGTGTCATTCTTTTATAGGGCATTGACTCTGGAAACACACTTTTTTCTGTGTGTCTTTCTGTTATAGGGCATTGACTCTGGAAACGATCTGCGACAATTACTACTGTTAGTTACATAGTATGACAGAGACCCTTAGACTATTATCCTTCCATGGCATTTTCATTACAAGTCCCATTAAAATGTGATTTATTGTTTCAAGTACCCCATACTTTATCCCAAATCGCTGTTCAAGGCTGATATAAACCACTCCATAGCTTTCTTTTTTGATCTAGTAAACAAAACAAAGGCTCTACTGTCCAAAATCTGTGTATATGTCATAGTAAAAGAATGCCTATTGAATCTTTAAAAGAAACTAAACTTTTACATGAGACTGCCTTTAATGGGAGCTCCTGCTGATCATTTATTTTATTATTTATTTATTTATTTATTATTTATTTTTTATTATTTATTATTATTATTTATTGTTGGCATTAACCAGCACAACTACATTCTCTCAGGCCTTTCCCCCCAGATCTAAGTGCTTCTGTAGAATGTAGATTGTTTCAGGACAGGAGCTACATCTTTTGAAGGTGCCGTTTAAATTTATCATATTTAATATCCATGGATGCAACGTATTAAGTGATGATGAATGTAATGAAGATGGGTCTGGGTTTTCTTTAACTCGAATTTATTGTGAGAATCATAACGACACCAGTGCTTTTAGTCTCGAAGATCC
The DNA here is from genome assembly GCF_026419965.1 of Kogia breviceps. Lineage (NCBI taxonomy): Eukaryota > Metazoa > Chordata > Mammalia > Artiodactyla > Physeteridae > Kogia > Kogia breviceps. Next base: position 96,534,140 of record NC_081314.1, read on the forward strand.
CCCTTGCCCCGTAGATAATTTTATAAACTGTCTCAGAACATCTTCCTTTGCCCTGATTAGTTTCTGCATGTGTATGCAGTGGACCACCAGGCTCAGGGTCTTGAGACAGGACAGAGCTTGGCAGGGGCTTACATAGAAAAGAAGTTCTCAAAGTGCTAGATTTCCTCCAGCCCCTTTCAGGAGACCAGGCTTTCAGGCTGTGTAACCGAGTGGGCCTGTGGAGTCTCTAGGTTTCCACCTACCTCGGTTCCTGCTTGTTGCTGGTGGATGATGAGGAACACAGCTCCCGGCCCCAAACCTCTGTGTGATTTGTTTTAAGCCTGACCGTAGGAAATAACAAAGCCCGCCAAGCAAAGCTGCCTTTCTCTCGCCAGGCTTGGTGCAAAGCTAATGTATTTGCAGTGTCTGGGGGGGGGGCGGATAGCAGCTGAGGACTGCAGCCCTCTGGCTGGCCATGCTTTCAAGTATTTCTGCATTCCTAGCCCAGGCACCTCCATTTGGAGGTCTCTTTATTGGGGGCCTTTGGCAGAAGCCTTTCTCAGGTGCCTCTGCAGAGACCTCCTTGTCTAGGGAAAGGGGGAAAGCTTGAAGACACTTTTTCTCCATCTGACCCTGTACTTAGTACTTTTTCATCCCTAACCCTTCCCTCTCCCCCTCTTTCTGGCCCTCAGGTCCATAAAAACCTCAAGAGTCTTTTATTTTGTACTCTCTTGGCAGTGAGATGATTCCCATCTGGGCTTATTCACCAGACCCTGACCTAGGGCTGATCCACGGGGAAAAGTGGTACAGTGAGGGAGCTGGCACTTTCCCTATTTGACCTCTTGCTTATACTGTCACAGTAAATTATTAAAGGCTTGACTATTTCATTTTGGCTTGTTATCTTAATTGACCACTCTAACACCACTCAGCTCAACTCAGCTCAGCCCTTGACAGTCGATATTACTTGCATGTAGCATTGTCTCACCTTACCCAATTTCATTCACATCTGAATTTTAAACATCAGAATTTGAACCAGAAGTCTAACCATTGAACCATATCTTGGAGTAGTGTACAGAGGGGGGAATCCACTCTTGACCATTACTAGGACAACTGGTTTTATAGGTGAAGCCAGTCATTAAGACTCACTCATGAACTCTCTTCCTTCATCTGTCTGCCATGGTTTACCTTATCTGCAATGTAGATAGAAATTTTAACCAGTAATATCTTTAATTAAATAATAATGAACATTTATTGAATGAACACCTTGTGGCATACACTATGCTGGGCATATAGTAATAAAAAAATCTCACAAGTTCTGTATAAAATATTGGAGCAAAATGTGGATGGATAATGCTTAAAAGCCGATGAGTAGAGCTTCGTTTGCGGATCATTTTTTACAATAGCAAGGTGCTGACTAGTTATTGGTGGATGTGGAGATGAGTAGGTGGCTAGCAAAGACGGGGTGGCTAGCAAAATTTAGGTATCACTATCCTGGCCATGTAGGATGGAGAGCAGGGCATGGTCCTAATTTCACCATGTCACTGAAATGTCAGATGGGAAACAGATTAGACATATAAATGGAAACCGTATCGTAGGTATCAGGGAAGGTCCTTGTAGTTGAAGAGCTGTGTATATTAATAGCCAGTCAGCCCGCCTATTCCCATAAACAGACTCTAACCCTAAAGCATCCACTTCAACCCTGTACATACAACCAGAGGCTGGTAGGCAAGGCAGTGAGGTTGCTAATTTATCTATTGATCTGATGAAAATTGGCTTATAAACTGGGCCAGGAGGAGGGCATCAGTCACTCTAGTTGTACAAGCTAGTAAGTGGGAGAGAAATTTGAGCGAATATTGAAAGATCATTTATCACTGGCCCATCTGTTGAGTGAAAAGGTTATGGACCTTAAATATATTGAAATACAAGGACTTCTGCTTCCTGTTTTGAGGTAGAAAGTTGAAAAAGACCATCGATTCCACTGTGGATGAGAACAATCCAATAAACTTGAATAGCAAAGAACTGAAGAATTATAAGTGAATTAAAGTCTAGAAAGGAATCATGATCCTTCCTAGCAGCGAAGGACCCATGACCGCTCTTTTCCCTGGAGAACAGCAGAATGAGGCACCAACTCACCTCAAATTGGATAGGAGGAAACCAGATGAACTTCTAATAAACCTTTAACAATGCCTGTTGGATTAGACCCCAACAGCCCCGGTCAGAGAGCAAAGCCATGTCTACCGCCCAGTTCTTGCCACTGAGAGTAGAGGCAGCATGCTGAAGGAGATGGGAGCAAAGTAGGAGAGCTAAGAAATTCCCCTGAGGCACACAGTGTCTTTTAGCATATAGGGCAGGTGCATGGCCTAAAGGCTGGAGGCAGGGCCAGAGAGCTGAGAGAAACCCCTTGCGCGCATACCAGGAATTTACTGATTGCAACACGGTGGCACACTGAAGTCTAGGGGGAGGATAGTAGGGCAGAGGAAGATTTTCATGGTTTGGGATGGGAGTGCAGAGGGACTCCACAGAGGTCTTACAAGCCGTTGGATAGATTATAAAGCATAGAGGGTCCCTTGAAGCATTGCTTGTGTTCGGATCACAATCGGTGATCTTGCCATTGAAATATATGAAACTATTGGTGACTAGAATTTATAAACTACGGCTGCAACAAATCAAAACTCAACTCAACTACAAATTAGATCAACTCAGCCTGGAACTGGCACAGCATCACTTCTGTTGCATTCTGTTGATTAAAGCCAGCTAGCAAGGCCAGCATAAATTTGAGGATAAGATAAATAATCTCTATCTCAATGTGAGGAGTAACATACATGTACAGAGAGAGTAGGCATTGTTGGGACTCATATTTGTAGACTAGTTATGAAATTAAGCAATACATCTATATTAATCCATGGTTTTAAGAATGAACCGTATATTTTACGAACAAACTAGAAGAAATTGGAAAATATTTCAAATTGAATGATAATGAAAATGCAACCTGTCAAAATTTGTGGAATGCAACTAACACATTACTTAGAGGAAAATTTGTAGTTAAATGCTTATATTAGACAAGACAAAAGGTTTAAAATGAATGATCTAAGTTTCTTACTTAAGAAAGTAGAAAAACAAAAGCAGATTAAATCCAAACTAAGAAGAAAGTAATTAATAAAGATAAAAGCAAAAACCAATAAAATATAAAATGGACAAACAATAGAGACATTTAACAAAGAAACAAAAGCCAAAAGCTAGTTCTTCAAAAAGATTAAGAAAGTCAGTAAAACCCCCTAACAAGATAGCTCAAAAGAAAAAGAGGGGAACCCCCCCACAACACACACACACACACACACACACACACACACACACACACACACACACACACACACACACAAATGATCAATACCAGGAATTGAAAATGGGACATCACTGAAAGGAAAATAAAGGGATGTTATAAACAACTTTATGCCAGTAAATTTGACCATTTAAATAAAATGAATAAATTCTTTGATAGACACATATTACTAAAACTGATACAGGAAGAAGCCATATCTGAATAGCCTCATATCAGTGAAAGAAATTGAATTTGTAATCAATCACCAGAAAACACCAGGACCATATATTTTCAATGATGAATCTTATCAAACATGTAAGGAAGAGAACTATTGATCTTACATACACTTTTTCAAAATACAGAGGAAGAGAAAACACTTTCTAACTTGTGTTTTGAGCATTTCCCTGATACCAAAACCTGAGAGGGACATTTCAGGATAAGGAAAATACAGATGAGTATCCCTCATGAGCACAGACACAGAAATCTTCAGTACAATATTAGCAAATAAGTCTAATAATATAAAAATGTATTCCATTAAAATATGCTGTGGCCATTTATTTAAACCAAGGTAAATATTAGTGTTACTGTAAACTAGTTTCAAAATGGTTCCCATAACAAAAACTCTTCATGATAATAGAAATGCCTTTCAGTTAGAACTACAAAACCAGTTGCTGGATGAGATTTTTAACATGTTAAAGTTAGGCTGCTGCCTTAATGCTGGCAAATGTTTAAACAGTTTGAATTAGTGTCACTTTAGAACCAACCTTCCTCTCTTCCTCCCTTCCTTCCTTCCTTTCCCCCATCCCCCCTTCCGTCCTTCCTTCCTCCCTCCCTATCTATCTATCTACATCTATCATCTATCTAGTTAGCATTATTCTGGTTTCTTTAATCACATTCTTGTTATCTACTGACAAGTTTTAGTAGGCTTTGTCTTCCTACATTAGTGCTTCCTAGAATTTGTTGATCCTTAATTCTATGACCTATACAGGCAGGCCTTGCAGAGCCTTATTGGTCCGGGTATGTGTGATGCTAGTATTGTGGACTACTTTGGAGCCTGCCTCTGTTGGTATGTTCCCCAAACTTACTGCTTTGATTTCAGACACTTTAAGAAGAATGTGGATCTTAACTATAGGTATTCTTGAAGAGATAAACATAGATTATGTAGTGTGTTATAAAGCAAACATCCATCATTAAAGCAGCTGCTCAAAAATATTTTCTCTGTGCCATTTTCTCCTTTTCTCTTCTTCCTTTTCCCCACTTACCCATTTATCTGTTTGTCTTTCTGTTTGTCAGTCTGTCTCTCTACCAATTTACTACTCCATTCATTCTCACTCTCTTTCCGTGCATTCATGTTTATTTACCCTACACATTTTCTTTTCCCTCTCCTTGTCTTTAGTTGGGATATCTATAACTATATCTCTCTCTATATATATATAGTGTGTATATCTCTCTCTCTCTCTCTCCACACACACACACACACAAGCAGCCCTCCGTATCTGCTGGTTCTGCATCTGTGGATTCAACCAACCACTAAAAAGCTAAAAAGCAAAACTTGAATCTATATGTCAGCAACTATTTACGTATCATTTACATTATATTTACAACTAGTTACATAGCATTTACACTGTATTAGGTATTATAAGTAATCCAGAGATAGCTTTAAGTATATGGGAAGATGGGCATAGGTTATCTGCAAACCGTATGCCATTTCAAATAAGGGACTTGAGCATCCTGGGATTTGGGTATCTGTGGAGGTCCTGGAACTCATCCCCCAGAGATACCAAAGGATGCCCCCCCACCTCTCTCTATATATGAAAACATTCCCAATATGAAAACTTTTATGCCTTTTGCAGCACCCTTGGAAGTTTAATATAGTTTATGCTGTATTTTCTTTTTGACTTTTCCTTTCCTCCTTTCTTTTTCTTTTCCTCTGTTCCCTTCTCCCTACCTTCTCTCTTTGCCTCTTCTTTTTGTGGGGATAAACACCCTGGGATTCTGGTAAGCAAAAATTTCTAGCTAATTACATTTCATGTTTCTAAGAGAGGTATTTATTATATGGTGTGTGCTGTTTCATCAGCTTATTTAACCATAGATTTTTTTTTTTGAGGGGACATTTTGTGGAAATAATTTTATATGGAAAAAAATTGGGACACTCTGCTCTATTTTAATAAATTCATTCTCTTTTTTTGCTTTTAAGGTATTTTTCAATAAAAAAGCAAAGTAAATGCTCATTATAAATGACAATTTTACAAACGTATAAGGTTAAAAGAATTACAGTTCTCTTATATTTCAACTAAAGGGGTGCTCCATGAAGGGAGGGACCATGTCTGTCTGATTCACTGTTATATCCTTTCATCCCGCACATTGCCGGGTACTGAGTAGGCCCTGAATAAATATGTGTTGCATTTTATGAATTTGCACACACATATAATGAATATCTATTAATCAGAAGCTAAAATATATTTGCAACTATTCTGCATTTACATGTCATATAGTTCTTATTCAGTGACTCACAATGAATTCATAGTCAGTCTATGTAATGTGAAAGTCCCTGCCTAACAGCAGATGTAATCCAAGGCTTTAGACTGAATTATTGCAGGAATTTATGAATATATTCTCAGAAGCAGTGGGCTGCTCAGAATCTCCCTCCCCATAAAATAGAATCCCTAATGTAGGGACCCAGGATTCTATCTTTTGCAACAGTCTTAAGTGCACCTATTTCTCTGCATCATTCATGCTACAGGCAGTGAAAAATATTAGAGACTTTGAAATCACAGATCTGAATAATTGCTATTCTGTCTATAGGGGGAATCAGTGTTGGCAGCTGCCTTCTGATTTAAAACCACATTACCCTGTATACTGTCTGTGGCAGATCATAATTTAAATTTATTTTGATAACTAGTTCTTTAAATTTGAAAACAAATTCATGGAAGCTATTAAATGTTCTAATAGCATGGAAGAGAATACAATAAAAACAAGTCTAGAGACCCCTACCCTCCTAGCCCACCCTTTCCAGAGGCAAATGCTCTGTAACAGTTTCCTTCCAGAATTTTTTTGATCACAAATTTTAGCTTCCAAGATTGTTTTCTGGGAGAGAGTTAAACGGAGACATACAGAGAAAACACATAACAGATCATTTAAAAAAAAAAGAAAAAGAAAATGGAGCCCTCTAGATTCCATGTATCAAGATGGGAAATAGAGATTAAAATACACACATGCGGGCTTCCCTGGTGGCACAGTGGTTGAGAATCCTCCTGCCAATGCAGGGGACACGGGTTCGTGCCCCGGTCCGGGAAGATCCCACATGCCGCGGAGCGGCTGGGCCCGTGAGCCATGGCCGCTGAGCCTGCGCGTCCGGAGCCTGTGCTCAGCAACGGGAGAGGCCACAACAGTGAGAGGCCCGCCTAGCACAAAAACAAAAACAAACAAACAAACAAAAATACACACATGCATTTGTACTCCAGGCCTCCTGCTTTCCATATTCTCCATGGGGATGTTGAGAATCCCAGCCTATCTTTTGTGAATGAGAACTCATGGGATGGGTGGTTTCTTGGCTATTGCCCTGGTGGTCTGTAATTTGATCACCCCTCTGGAGCAGGAGTCATGTTAAAAAAAATTCCCTACCTCACTGGTAACTGTCTTGTTTCCTATGGGTAAAGGATGTTCTCAGTATGATAATGGCAGGTGGGGTGATACAGATTTGGAACTGGACAAGTGTGTGTGTGCTTTCTTTAAACCAGTGGTTCACAATGTAAGCAATTTTGTCTCTCCAGGGGCATTTGGCAATGTGTCTGGAAACATTGTTGATTGTCATGACTGGGGGTGGGTGAGTACTGCTGGCACTTAGTGGGTAGAGGCCAGGGATGCTGCAACATCCTACGAGGCATAGGACAGCCTCTCACAGCACAGAATTATCTGGTCCAGGATGCAATACTGCTAAGGTTGAGACACTCTAAATTAGCTGTTTTGCCATTTGTTCTTTTGGGGACAATGATTTTCATTCAGAGAAACAACTCAAAATAAGCAATAACGTCAACAGCAATAAAATCCTGTGCAGTTTTCCACTGGATTTATAGTTCAGGTTCTTGAACCTTGGAACATAATGGAAGAATTTGGTGTCTTACTAGTTCATCCAGAAAATAATTTTTTCATAGCATTATCTACTCTTAGCCTTTTCTCTCTCTCTTTTTAAAATAACCTTTCTGATTATATTGCCAATGGGAAAAAAGCAACATATTGCAGGGAGATGAAACTTGAATAGCAGGGAATAATAGCAAATAAATATTCTATATCTGTTTGAAAAATACTAAAAAAATAGATAGCAAGCCCCATGTTCATTTTCCTTTGCTGAGTTTTATTACCAGCTACTTTTTATCTGGTTATGACCAGACTCTTTACACGGATACCCTCTTTCAGTTAAGTGGTGCTATAATAAATCCCTTTCAGGGGGTGAAGCCTGACAACTGTGTTCTGATGGGTTAATTATATTTAATCTGCTCATCTCTGAATGTCATCACAGATTAAAGCATGTGAAAAATTAAATGTGAGATTGCATTGACTCTGGATTAGAAGATTCTTGACCCATAGTAAATCCTGCCTTTGCTTCATTTTGTAGCATTTTGTTGGCATAGAGGAAAATGTGAAATATTGAACACTTAAAAAGTTGTCTTAATGAAGGGAATTAGATTGTTGGATCTGCAATAAGGTGATTTTAGAGGGGCTGGAATACATCCCCTTGAGTTGTTGATGAGGAAGTAGAGACTCCAACAGGGAAGTGGCTTGGCCTGGGTCACAGGTCAGTGGTGATCCTGGGGCTAGAGTCCAGCCCCACCCTCCCCCCACCTCATCTGAGTCCACGGCTTTTTTGGCACTATTTCTGTGCAGGAGTTCGTAATTATCACCATGTGACCAGAGCTGCCCAAAGTGAAATATGCCAAGGTCAGACCATAATATCTTGTATGTGTTCATCACTTTAGATTATTCAGGCTACTTTCCCATATATTATCTCATGTCAGAAACAATCTTATTACATAAATAGAACAAGAATTATCTCAGTTGATCAGAAGAAATAGATATTAAGTAACTTATGTGAAGTTAAATAACAATAAGAAATAGACGCAGATGTCCCAGTTCTGGACTCTCCTCTCCAGTTCCCTGCAGGTTTATTGTAGAGGCAAACAATTCTGCACTGGTATAAAAATAGCTGCTCTCTATTGGTTGCTTACTGTGTGTCTGGTACTGTGTGAAGTGTATGTATCAGCCCATTTATCCCGCACAGTAGCTCTAAGAGGTTGGTATGATTTTAAATCTTATTTGTGTGATGAATAAACTGAGGTTTAGTGAGGTTTTGTAACCTGCTTAAGTTTACACTATTAGTAAGTTTAGACTAAGGTCTGTTTCAATCCAGAGTCCATATATTAACAATTATACTGTACTACCAGCATTGCTCAATATGGTTTTTCTATGGCTATTTTGTAACCAGTACAATTTCTTGATTGGAATAGCTATTGCACATCTAATTTTATGCATTGATATTCTGATTTTTAAAAAAATTATACTTTTTCACCCTTATTTGTAGCTGATGTTGGGGAGAATGGAGACAATAGGTTAAGGTAATTTTCTCTCTTTCTCCTCCATATTTACCCAATAGCTCCTATCCGATTTTCCCCCCTCAGCATACCTGCATTTACACATTCGATCTAACCTACCCGCTGCAGATAGAGCAGGCTTTCTAGGAAAGAAATCTGGTTGTGTCACTACTTAGGAGCCTTTAATGGATCACCCATAACTTAAAACATAAGATATTCTCAGGTCTGTTCCCTGCTTTATTATGCAATTTTATCTCTTGCCAATCTACCACAGACTCTGCTCTAGCCATCCTGAAGTTTGGTAGTTTCCCAATGACTTCATGCTGCTTCATGTGTGTGCATTTTCCTGTTCTTCAAATGACATCTCCACACTGCTACCTGCTTCCTTCCCCAGCCCCAATCTGGCCCTATTTAATTCTTTTTCTTTAAAACTCCCTTCAAGAATATTGCTTCTGAGCTCCCAAAACAGTCAAAACATGGTTCTATCGTGGCCCCATCACTGTCATTGATAACTGACTTTCCTTCTCAACTATTTTATGAGCTGTTTGATAGAAGGCACCATTTTTTATGTGTCTTTATTTCCCCAATGCTTAGCTCAGTTCCTGGCATATAATGGCAAGCCAATAAAGTTGAATGAGCTTGGTAATATCACAAGAATTTGGGGATTGAGTAGATATGGAAAGTAAAGGAGAGAGAAGAGTGAAAGATGATTCCAAGATATCTCCTTTGGGTAACTGGGAAGCTCTTTATGATACTAACTGGAACGGGAGACTTAAGAGAATGATAATGAATCTGGTTGTGAGAAGGAAAGTTGGTAAACTTGGGTTTGGTTTGCTCATGACCAAAGAATAGCAATCTTCAACCAACTAAATAATATGTAACTAGCAGAGTAGTTAGAAATTTAGGTTTTGGGACAAAAAACTTGGAAAGCTTTTTTTCTGTTATCCTTTGTAATTGTAAAATAAATAGACCTTTAAGTTCCTCTTTAATGCATGTGTTTATGCAAATGAAAGAGTGGGCTGACTTCCTTGCTCAGACTGCAGGTTTTCTTCTATTACCTTTTTGACATTGCTCATGCAGAAATAGAAGTTGACTCTACACTTTATGAGCAACTGATCTGCAGCAAGTGAGTACACTTTATGAGTTTGGCTGAGTGTGCAAATGGAATGCTTTTTGGTAGCTAAAATGGCTCAAAATAACATTGTGTAAATGTCATTCATTGAATTAGCAAACTACGAGTAGTTTGCTTTAAGATGCTTATGCCTTTAGTTTATAAGCCTTATTATTTAAGCAGAAAATTTGTTTATGCAACTGGACTTTCTATTCTGAAAGTCTGAGCTGGGGACCCAGTGTAGACTGGAAACAAAGGACAGAGAATAGAGTCCTGTGATGAATAAACTCGCTGTGTAAGAATTATACAGATAAAGCAGAAGGGCAGATAGTATACAGTTAGTCATTTTGCTTTTTCTGGAATGGACCTGTCTAGTTACTTCACTACTATTTTATCTCTGACATGCATGCATACCTTTTGGCAAAGTGTAGCCACTATGATTTTTAGTTCCACAAGGATTTAAAAAATACAGAATGCCTCTCCGGCAGAGGAGCTAGTTAGCAGAGCTTAGAATTCTCTTAACAGAGAACTTACTGTGAATGCAGTTTAAATAGAAGAAAGGTAAGCTCATTGCTGGGAAGTAGAGTTCTGTCAGGCAAGTGCTGGACAGCAACAATATTTTTTGCTTTCCCAGGTCTTTCTGGGAGAAGTTCACTGAGCAATCAAATATGAGTATTCTGAAGTAGGGCATGTGTCTGTTGTGGGCTGAATTATGTCCTGGCCACAAGTTATCTGTTGAAGTCCTGACTTTCAAAATGTGACCGTGTTTGGAGATAGGGTCGTTACAGAGGGAATTAGGTTAAAATAAGGTCCTTAGGGTGGGCTTTAATCCAATAGAAAAGGACATTTGGACACAGACACACATAGAGGGAAGATCATGTGAAGATACAGGGTGAAGCCAAGGAGAGAGGCCTGGAACAGATCCCTCCCTCACAGCCCTCACAAGCGTTCAAACTGAAGACAGTTTCACCTTGAACTTCTAGTCTCCAGAACTGTGAGAAGATAAGTTTGTCTTGTTTAAGCCACCCAGTGGTACCTTGTTGTGGTAGCCCTAGCACACTAAAACAGGGTCTTCTCACCTTTGTATCCTCAGGCCTTAGTGTGTGGCCCTGGATATAGGAAGTTTGCAATAAGCATATTTGTATCAAAGGAGTAGAAAGAGGCCATTCTGGTCTTTGTAAAAGGATTAGCACAACTTGGAGGAATGTGCATAATCCACAAACTATTATCCATTTAAAACAATTCACCAATCAACCAACAGATACCACAGCTTTAGGTGTTTGGTCTTGTAGTGGGTCCTGTGTGTTGGTGGTGCTCAGAAGAGTGGGCATCAGCCCTGCTTTCAAAGAGCTCATTGCCTGGGTTTCTTCATCCTGGAAGAGACTTAATGAACAGTCTCATGGTAGCCTCATCTGCAAAGGTGGTCCTCTCTCTTTACTCCCTAGCTCTGTCTGTATCACTAATGGTACTTTTTTTGGGGGGCTGTGGGGGTCATCAGTCATTTAAATTATAGCCCCATAAACACATACATTCAGATTTTCCTGCCAGTACGTAGAGAAGTAGGCTGGCAAAATTGGGGATTGTTTTTGGCCTAGGTTCCAGGCCAATGATCAAATGATCATTAGTGTCCACTGGGATATAAGTATCCACTATACATTTTAGTGTTATTTTAGTGTTATTTAGTGTTATTTTATTTTTAGTATCATTTTAGTGTTCTTTATTTAGACTTGCAGCAAAAGAGAGTATTTACCCTGTGCATGAACTTTAACTGAATTTTCTATGGAGTTGAATGGAGCATAAAATACACAAGGCTGAGTTTAAGTTGGACCGATAATCTTTTCTCATTTTGAGAGCTGGTAAATTCTCTCTAGCCATCCGTGGATACATTGACATTTCAGTCTTGCTTTCTGGGAATGAGAATTATTCTTCAGTGCAACATTCTCTATGTAGCACATATTTTGGTGACCCTTTATAGCTGCTGCAACAGCCCTAGGCAGTGAATGTAATTGTGCTGAGCCATATTACCTCCTTGTTTTCCTCAGTGTTCCTCTTTTGACCCATTTTCTCCTGTTCTTTTCTTACGAATGTTGTGTGTATAGTGGGTAGCCATTGAGAGGGCTTGGAACTTCTTATGGCTTTACAGTTTCCCAACTTACCTGTTCCTTAACTCTATTCTTTCTTTGTGTCTCTGTGATTCTTATCCTAAGCATATCCACTGAAGGATGTTCTCTGCTCCGTGCCCTGCTGCTGTGTGTCCTGATACTGCTACCTCTCCACACTCCCACTCCAGCCCTCCGTTTTGGGAATTAAGCCTTGTCCGCTTCATCATCAGCCATTTCCTTTCCTTGTATGCTCTGCATTTCCTTTCTTTGTGTTGCCTGACACCACACTGTGTTTCCATTCTCTGGACTTGCCTGCCCTCTAACATATGATTTAGCTCACTCTAGAGGCCTGGGCATTGGATACCTGGTCTCACGTACTCTGTGGTCCCACTTATTTACTTGTTTCTTTTATAAGTAAAACAGAAACTTATCTTTTGCTTAGGCAACTTCACTCTTGAAATGGGAAAAGATCTACTTTGTGGCAGCACCTGCCAGGAAAATTATCTCCTTAACCCACACAAAAAACACCCTTTTATGGTGTTCCCACATTTTCTCATTTTCAAGAATACCTATGGTTGATAGATATCAAATCACACAGAAGATTATCTAATATGTTTCTAGACCTGAATTTTCCAATGTGTGTTCCCAGAAGCATTAGTTCTGTAATTTTTTCCTTAAAAATTATAATCACAGATAATCTCATGCCATTTTCCTCTCTCATGCACCTCACTGCTGATCCATGAGCACAGAGACCATGCCCATCTTGTGGTGATGAATGCACAGTACCTAACACAGAGCCTGGTGAGTAATAAATATGCAATAAAAGCTCATTACATGAGAATTCGTAAATAAAGAAATGATCAATAGCCCTGTGAAGTACACAGGCTTTTCAAAGAGGCCAAGATTACTTGCTAATATCACACACCTGTTAAATGATGAGCAAACGAGTTTAAGCGTTTGTGATTGAAAGTTTAGGGTCCAGTCATGTTCATTGATTGGCTGTCTCCCTCTCCCGCTACACACTTCTGTTGAGAAAGTTACTAAATAATGGGAGAAAAACTGAGAATAGTCATGGAGCATGAAGTGCACAAATAATAGATACATTTGTTATTTTTTTGTACATGAGAAATGAGCAGACCAAATATAATATCTGGGAAGTATGTAAAACACAGATTGGAGAAGGCCTTGAATGTTAGGGTAAAAAATCCCAACTTTATTTGGGAGGGAATGATTAGCCTTTGAAGGTTTCGGAACAGAGAAATGGTATTTACAAAACAGAACTTTCCAATGAAGAGTGTGAGGATGTTGTATCAAAGGGGAAGGGAAGGGATGTGTCCGCTAAGGGATGTACCGCTGTTTGATTATGTGGTCGGTCACATCACATCCTTCTTGTTCTTGGTGTTAAAGTGATGAAAGAAGGAGAGTCCAGAACAAGAAGAGCATGATCCGCATTCTTCTAGTCCTCTTGTAACTTCCTAAGGTTGTCTCATAACCTCTCTGGGTTTTTCCAGCCAGTCAAGTAAACAGTTCGTATTGGATAATCTCTTAGCTTCTAATTGTAGCACTGATGAAAGTGCTAAGCACATAGTATGCACTAAAGAAATATTTATTTGTTAAATGAATTAGTGAAGAACCGAATGACTCTATGACTATGACTATGTGATACATTTTCCACCTTTTAATATTTATAGTTCCTTGCAGAAGTCTTGAAATTTCAGAAAAGTACGAAGGAAACAAAAGTCACACATAACCCCATCATCCTGAGACAACTGTGATGAACATTCTCATGCACCTCCCTTCCATCTTTTTTCCTTATCTTATTTCTTCCACCCTGCCTTTGTAAAAATGTTTGTTATGAATTTCTTGGGGGTGATTAATATATTCTCTATGTGAAGACTCCAAGAAGAAGAAAATATTTCTTTAGAATAAAAAAAATGTATATAATCACAGTAATATGTCCCTTTTGCCCCCACCAGGGTGCTGCGGGTGGTGGGAACTAGTCACAGAGCTCTCACCACTGCTCCTCACTCCTGACCACATGCCCCGTCTCTCCATCACGGTGTGCCTGAGAGGCCCACTGAAGGAGGCTACAAGGACACCCAACCATCTACCTTTCCCTAAGATGTCACCAAACCCTGCATCTTCATTTTTCTCAATCACTTCAAGACGCCCAAGCCTGCCAGTCCATCTTGCAGCCCCAAGACCCTTATTCTCATGTATTAAATGTGACTACATTCGCTGATAAGCCACAGTCTCCCTCCCTTCCCAGCTCTTCCATTGTACGTTCTGGAATCATGGAGTGTGTACAAATCAGGAGAGACTAGGTTTTACTGTGGTGACAAATCAAATACACATACACGCAGACACACACACTCACACCCAGAAACACCACTGTCCCTCACAAAACAAAAGCTCATTTCTCACTTAATCTTTATGGTCAACATTGTTTGGCAAGGAGTCAACTCTACATAGTCACCCAGAGAAGAAGCTGACAGAGGCTCCAGTCTCTTATCAAAAACATCTGGCAATAAAGCCTTCTTGGCGGCCTCAGCAGAGTAAGAGTGAAATGAGAGAACTGCACATGGGCTTTTCACTGCCTCAGCCCAAAAGTAACATGGGTCATGTCTCACATTTCTTTGCCAGAAATATTCAGATGTCCCTGCCTAAGTAGAATGGAGTTGAGAAGTCCTGTCTTTCAAGTGGCTGAAAGGGGAGGTGAATGATATTTTTGATCACCAGTAAAAACTATCTCAGTCTGTAATTTAAAAAAATACCCCATCTTCAATCTCTTCTCTTAAATTTCTCTTCAACTTCTTGTTCTAAGAGAATCTGGCTTTTCCTAAAGCTTTTTCTCCTATACCCCACATACTCCTGGACTTGTAGGCAAGATAGTGTATTCTTTGCTCACTGTTTATTCTTCCAGAATGTGGCTCTCCCTTGCTTTCCTTGCTTCTTCCCACAAATCTCAGTTCCTTTAAAACACATGCCGTCTGACCGGACCATCTGATACCCTTCCTTGTTGCAGCCATCAACTGTCCTGGTCACCTTGCCTCCTGTTCTCCCTCCCACCTGTCCCACTCTCCCTCCCCACACCTTCCACACACAAACACAGGTTCATGGAAGATCTTAGCACTTTTCTCTACTTTGGTTTACTATATTTTTCTCCTTTGTGGATTCTGTCATCAAGCTTGGTGATTTCAGTATCCACAAGGATAATTCATTCTGTGCCTTATTCTTGACTGCTTCGTCCCCAACTGTTTTGTCTTTTCCTCACCTCTGACATCTATTTTCTTGATCACACTCTAGGCCTTTGCTTCCAAAACCTCAATTTTGAGCATCTTCCTGGCCATCGCTTTGTTTTTCCATTTCAGTCCCCTTGTTATGGGCTGAACTGTGTTCCTCTAAAGTGCTGACTCTGAAGTCCCATTCCCCAATACTCAGAATGTGACAGTATTTGGAGATAGGTCTACAAAGGTGATTACAGAGGTGATTAAGTGTAAATGAGGTCATTAAGGTGGGACTAATTCAATAGACTGGTGTTCTTATAAGAAGAGGAAATTTGGACACAGACACACAGAGGGAAGACCCTGAGAAGATACAGGGAGAGAGGATGGCGATCTATAAGTTAAAGAGAGAAGCTTTCGTAGAAACCTTGATCTTGGACTTTCAGCCTCCCGAATTGTGAGAAAATACATTTCTCTTGTTTTAGTTACCCAGTCTGTGGTATTTAATTATGGTAGCCCATGTTGACTAACATAGCTCGCTAATAGCACCATGCTCTCGCATCTTTCCTCAGATCAGATTTCATGGTCCAACACCATAATCATGCCCGCTCTACACCTTTGTTTTTGTGGTGCCTCATCCTTTTGTTATATTTTATAAGTCCTGCTTAGCAAAACTTCCACTCTGATGAGATCCCACTCTCCACTTGGATAAAGCCCATGGCCAAACAGCTGAGCACGGCTAAAGGAAAACAACACTCATTCAGTACCTGTGGGAGCATCTCACATTCAACATTTACTCTCTTCTTCCCGAGAAGACTGTTTTACAGCATCAAGTTGGTCCTCATACTTGCACTCCCCTTTACAGTCTCAGCCAGTGATCTGCCTCGTGATTTAGGGCCAGAATAGTGGTAACCATAAAAGTACCCCCAATCCTCCCTCAGTGAGTATACCAACTTCACATACTCTGTAGTCTTATCTGTGAAAATGGGCTCCTGCAACTGTCCCCTTTCTCTCCTTCATCAGTGCCCTTCCCTCCTTTCTGCAGGATCATTCCTATCAGCATGTCTATATGCCCTAATACTTTATTACAGTAGGCTTTGCTGGTTTGTGGTTACAAGCCCTGAAATCTTAATGTACAGAACAGTGATTTATTTCTTTCTTGTACAACATCAAACAGGTGCTGGATGACTCTTTAGAGCAGCTCTCCCCCATGAGAGTGACACACAGATTCTGGTTCCTTCAGCTTGTGAGGTCAATACATGGCTCTAGGGTCCCCAGGGCCAGGAAAAGAGAGGGGAAGCTGGCATAAACAGAGTTGGAAAAAGAAGCTTTGAAGAACAACATATAATTTTTTTTTTTTTTTTAAGGAAAAGCTGCTTTAGAGATAAACATTTAAAAATCCAGGATATTTTAAATTTAACTCTTTACTATCCACTATGTGAGATTTCACCTACCACTGATAAATAAAATAAGGATGTTGATCTCCTTTGCATGCAGTAGACACATTAATGGTATTTTCTCTTTCATTGTCTGTGTGTGTGTGTGTGTGCGTGTGTGTCTGTGTGTGTGCTCTCCATAGAATCTATAGCAGTATACTCATCTTATTCTTGGGAGAGCAAAGGTGATTTCATTCAGTAAATATGCAATTGAGAGGGAGGGATTGTTCATCTGGGTTAAATTTTCTTTTCAGACTCTGCAGAATCTGGCATAAAAATCATCTGAATTCATATATGAAAGGAAACTATTTGCTGTCCATATTGTCAGAGTGAGGGCAATGTATTTGTTTATGCTTGTGCATACCTGCTTGGGGTTTTTAATAGGCATTCATGTCACTCCAGACTAACCTTTGGTTTTAAGAACCCAGTTGCATGTATGTCCTTCAAAATTGACAGAACTGGGCTTCCCTGGTGGCGCAGTAGTTGAGAGTCCGCCTGCCGATGCAGGGGACACGGGTTCGTGCCCCGGTCCGGGAAGATCCCACATGCCGCGGAGCTGCTGGGCCCGTGAGCCATGGCTGCTGAGCCTGCACGTCCGGAGCCTGTGCTCTGCAACGGGAGAGGCCACAACAGTGAGAGGCCCGCGTACCGCAAAAAAAAAAAAAACTGACAGAACTAACAAAGAAGCATATGGTATATGGTTTCCTTTTGTTACATAAACCACTCCAAAACTTAGTGGCTTAAGACACGTGTTTATTTTGTTCATGATTCTGTGGGTTAGTTTGTTCTTTTGGTCTCACTGGACTAAGTTACGTGTCTGCAAGCAGTTGTCTTTCAGCTAGGCAGCTTTGCTTCTGAGGGTTGGCTGGCTGTAGACTGGGTGACAGTGGAGATGGCTAAGCCAGCGTCTCTCATCTTCCTGCAGTACAGCCCAGGTGTGTTCACACGGAAGTAGGCAGGATCACAAGAAAGAGTGGAAGAGTGTAGGGCACTTGAACTCAAGGCATGGAACTGATAACACTCTCAGCTCTGCCACATTCTATTGGCCAGACAAAGCACAAAGGAGTGAGGGAATAGATTCCAACTTTTTTGTGGCAAGAGCTGCAAAGTCAAATGCAAACGGATATAGGAAAAGGAAGAGAAATGATTTATGGCCATTTAGTATTCTACCACATAGGACAGGCACTTGAGAAGTGCAGCATGAGATCTTTGAAATCTGTTCCTTCACCTAGTACTAGCCAGCGAGGAAAACAAAAGTCAGAAATAAGTTTTTGAAAACAAGTCTTCTTAAATATTTCTCCATTGCTTGCCCAGTTCTGCTGTCACAATTAAATACAGAACTTTAGGAGAATAGTCATTCTTTTAAAGCTAAAAGCTTCAGTTTTTGAGCTCATATATTTTCCTGTGGAAATAGTTTTTCTGAACGAGGAAGTGTGTTGACTGTACTGAGAAGGACCAACATCTTGTCCCCATGGTAACAGAATCTTGAATTCTCCAAGTGTTTGCCACGTGGTGTTTTGAAACCCAATAGCCATATAGTACCGCGTTATATAATGTGAGGAAGGAATCTGCACGCACTGCACGTACAAGGACAGTGAGTGGGCTCATAGGTGCAATTTGGTGTCAGATCAGAATTATGGCCTATGAAATAATAAGAATATGGTTATATTGCTGACAATAATAATAATAATAATAAAAGTAATCTTTCTTGTAGGAGATACTCGGATAACTCTGTTACCTTAGAAAAGTACTCCTTCCATCAACATAGGAATAGACTGCGTTTTAACGCTTTTAAGTACATTGTAGGCATCAAGCTTGCATGCTCCTGTGCAAATACACAGGAACATACACACACATGTGCATGTGCATAACTGTTGAGCTCTGAATTTAAACAAAAGTGATAGCAACTGTAACAGGCCTGTTATTAGTTACTGGAATATTTGAAATGATGACTCTTGTCCTGACTTACTATATTCTTTTGCAGAAGATGTTTAAGAAATATAATGTCTGAGTCATAAGATATTTGTGTGGGTGGTTGCTTTTCTATGGTAATTGTTCACTCTCCTAAACCCCTATCTTAGTAAGTGTCACTAGGGCTTTTAAAAATTAGAATTTAGATTCAAATCAAGCTACATCTCTGTGTAGTGATTTGGGGTATATAAATGATAGATTTAATATCTGTGTCTATGACTTTTGTTAAGCTGCATAGGAACCATGAAAGAACAGATCTCTGCTCACTGTGGTAGCTGAGTGACTGCTGTTGCTGCTAGGACTGTAAAGCAATTTTCTACTGTAAAACCCATAGGTAATAGGATGCAGGAAAGGTGGATTCCAAGGGGGATTGAGGAGGGGATGCATGTGGGATGTTTTTGAATGAGTCACTGGGCAGGATTGGAGGCATTCTTCAGGTTAGAGATAAGAACTAGTGCTTGGAAAAGCAGATGTGGGCTTTGAACTGAGAAGAGAGAGGTCTTCTGGATCCTAGGAGGGATCCTGGGATGACATCTTCCATCTGAAGGGGATACAGAAAGTTTGGAACCTAGATCCTGATACTAACTGCAAATAGTAGGTTAAGAAGACTGGCCTGTCATCAGCTGGTGTAATGATTAAAGAAGTCGGTGGAGGCAACATGTTTTAAAAACAGTAAAGCAATGCCCGAAGCTCTTTCCTCTTCACTGGGGGCCCGCAGAGGGAGAAGTGAGTTAGAAGATAGGTGGAGTGTTAAAAAAGAAAACACTGTTGACATGCACTTTGCTTCCCCAAACTGCAGAGGGGCCGGCTCCCATAGGGCTTGGAAATACAGGTCTGAAGAAGGGAATACTGAGTGGAAGAAAGAAACAGGGGGATCTATGTACCTTCTCGGCGTGCCTCTCAGGCCACTTGGCAACTGGATGTTGGTTATTTTAGGAGAGGGAGTTTATGCTCAGGAAAGATCTCCCTTGTGCTTGCATTCCTTGGGTTCTCATTTGTAATCCATCCTACATAATCTTACGAGTTTCTATCCACCATATGTCATTTATTTGTCGATCCACCATATGTCATTTATCCACCATTTATTCCTCACAGTCCCTCTAGGATGAATATATTTATGGGTCGCCCTCCCCAAATTCCAAAATCCAGAAAGCTCTAAATTGGAAAGTTCTTTTTGTAATTTTGGTGACAACACCTGACTTGAACTGCCAGAAAACTGTTAATAAATTTTAGTTTTCTCATCTAATAGATTCCTGATACTTCATTTTTCTGAAGGAATATCAGTATGTTTGCTCACTAATTGCTGTCCCAAACATTATGAGTCTGGGACATTATAAAAATTTCTGAAATCTGATCCCAAGGATATCATGTAAGAGACTACGGACATGTATTATCTCTAGACTAAAGATTGAAAGTGAGGTTCAATGAGGCTAACTGCTTGGTTTAAGGTCACATAACCAGGAAACAATGGATTTCAACTCAGGTACATTGGATTGGTGGTTTCTTTTTCAACCAAACTGTAACCAGTTTCAGTGAATTCGTTGTTTTTGAGTCAGAGAATTACTTTGATGCACCACTTTTAAAAGAATAATGAAAGATGTCTTTGAGAGCTGCAGCCTTAGGCAAGCACTCACCATCTATCTATCACTCACATTGTAAAGACGGAGAAACCTTCCATTGTTCTTTTAGCTTGCAGAAGCCTGTTCATTCCATACGCCTTTCTCTCTAGCATTAGTCCCTGGATGACATACTGGCTTCCTGTCATCTTAAGCTGAATATCTCCCTAGCAACACAAATAAAACATGGTGAGGACAAAGCAAGTTCCAGACACAATCCCTGGGCCCTCAGTATGTGAAATCTAAACCTTGTAATCATTGTCAGTCTTTCCAGACCTCATTCTTCATCTCAATCTGTTTCTATATATTTTTTTTTTTCGTTTTACACACTCCGTGAAAGAGTGTTATATGATGCCATCTCTACTCTTTACCTGCTTCCTTTTAAAGGGCTGAGTTTTCCTTTTCTCCCAATCATTTGCCAATTTCATTACATCAGGTGATTTAGTTGACGTAGTGGTGCATAGTCATGATTCCATGATTATGGTTATATTTATTTTTTGAAATGGAAAAGTGTGTAAGGCCGATATCATCTGTCTTAGTCGGCTTGGGCTGACGTAACAAAATACAATAGACTGGATGGTTTAAACCACAGACATTTTTCACAGTTCTGGCTGCTGGGAAGACCAGTATCAAGGTGCCAGATTTGGCTCTTGGTGAGGAGGTTTACCTTAGTCCCAGGGCCATCTTCTCACTGTGCTCATGTGGTGGAGAGACAGAGAGAGCTCTGGTCTCTCTCTTTTTCCTATAAGGACACTAATCCTATCATGGGGCCCCCACCCTCATGACCTCATCTCCAAATGTCCCACCTCCAAATACCATTACACTGGACTTAACGGCTTCAACATATGAATTTTGGGGAACACAATTCAGTTTATAAAATCATCTATTTACTATAACACATTCTTTTAATATTTAAAAATCCTACATTAATGTATACGTAGCACTGGATTGGTAATCAAAAAATTAGATTCTGGTTCCTACTTTGCTATTGGAAAAAAAAAAACCAAACACCTTAATATAATATACCCCAGTTTAAATAATTTTGTCGAGTCTGAACACTGTTACATGTATAACAGAGCAACACAAAAGTAATAATATCTCTAAAGTATACTACAAAGTCTTTTTTGTAACTTCACTTTTTCTTACTAGTTAGTGATTTATCCATCTTTTCTGAATTGCTACAAGTAAATGTTTTCCTAGTTTCACAGATTTTGGAGTCATTTTTTCAGCTTCTGCTCAATGGATATTTCTGTCGTAGATAATAATTGCCTTTTGATCTCCCTCTCTCTCTCTCTCTCTCTCTCTCTCTCTCTCTTTTTTTTTTTTGGCCATGCTCTGTGGCTTGCGGGATCTTAGTTCCCCGACCAGGGATTGAACCTGGGCCCCAGCAAAGCTCCAAGTCCTAACCGCTGGACCACCAGGGAATTCTCTGCTCTCCTTTTCTTTTGCTCCCTTTTTAGGTAGCTCTGACTTTGCTCTTTTGGGGGAGAATTGATAGTGATAGCATAGTGGCTATAAGAGTTTAAAAACAAGTGAGATGAAAGTCCTATATTTTCAGAATATAATTTCTATACAATTTGCAGTTTCAAAATTGAACATTGACATGATCCCCTTTCTAAAACAAAAAAAGGTATAAAATTCCCAGTGCATGTGTTTAAAAAAATTCTTTTATTTCATAGCTGGCAAAAATCATGCCAGATATTTAATTTTTTTTTTTTTTTTTTTTTTTGCTAAAAGACTGTTCTAAAGTAGCCCTGACTTAAAAAAAAAAAAAAAAAAAAAAAAAAAAGGTTCTGAAGAACCTAGGGGCAGGACAGGAATAAAGACACAGACGTAGAGAATGAACTTGAGGACACGGGGAGGGGGAAGGGTAAGCTGGGACGCAGTGAGAGAGTGGCATGGACTTATATATACTACCAAATGTAAAATAGATAGCTTGTAGGAAGCATCTGTATAGCACAGGGAGATCAGCTCGGTGCTTTGTGACCACCTAGAGGGGTGGGATAGGGAGGGTGGGAGGGAGGCTCAAGAGGGAGGAGATATGGAGATATATGTATACATACGTATAGCTGATTCACTTTGTTATAAAGCAGAAATAACACACCATTCTAAAGCAATTATACTCCAATAAAGATGTTAAAAAAATAAGTAAATAAAGTAGCCCTGAATATGTCTTTTCAAAGTGTATAAAGAAATACAACTGTCACCTGTTGGGGTTCAGTGTGACTTTGTCCTTTGTCTTTTCTGTCACACTAGCCTGCAATCGTTTGCTTTAGGTTGGCCCACTTTTCAGAGATGTGACTGTGTGGGTTTCAGGGGACTGTCAGCTCTCCTTTCCCCAGATGCTGTGGGCCAGCTCGAGGCTTCCGGTCACCTCTGACAGAGGCAAGTCCCAAAGTTGATAACTCTGAAGAGGTTGCTGATCCCAGGACGGATGACAAGATGTGCTGAGCCTTTGGGACAGACATGGCAGGATGTTACTATTAAAAGGTAGACCTGCTGCTGAAGAAGGGGAGTGAAGCAGATGTGAGGTCAAGATTCAGGTGACAACCTGGGCACTGCAGAGATACAGGAGGTTATGGAGGAGGGAGAAAAGTAAGTTGGCATCTGGCAGTATGTGCAGAGGCGAGACCTGAGTGTGGGGGGTGGAAATGGCAGCTTTCAAAGATTTCTGACCTTCTGCTTGCCAACTTGGAATTAGACTTCTTGATGGAGGGGGAGGAGGAGGAGGGAAGGGGTGAAAAAAGCAGATGCCAAGAGAGATTATTGACCTGGCAACCAGACAAAAGGCTACTGTGGCTGGCACCCAAGGCAGAGAGGGACAGAGTGGTGTAGCTCATAGGTCTAATCCAAAGGGCTGAGTGCCAGAGTTTCAGCTGCTGGAGAGTAGCCTGAGGTGGCCTCTTCTGTTGACAGGAGAAGATAATCAGTAGAGCAATAAAAGAAAGAAAAGTGAAATTTAATATCTTTGGATAATTTTTAGGGTTGGCATTCAGAAGTGTATTCAGCTACCTTTCTCCTATCTGAGAAGCATAACCTCTTGTAGCCATATTGATAATGCTTAAAAAAAAAAAAAAAAATCCCAGTAATACTGCTGCCACCTTTCCAATTCCAAGACCGAGGTGGTATGATTTGACTACCGGCTTCTCATTCCCCAGCAGTGAATATTAAGTGACTTTTCCAAATCTTGACCCAGAACAATATCATTTTCTTGGAGACAGGACTCACTGATTCCACTGGAGTACAGTTTTGTTGCCACATAAATCAGGAAATTTTAAATGTAGCCCCATGGTTCCCAGGTTTTGCTCTCAGCTCTCACTGAGCATTTCTGTTTCACCCTCCTATATCACCATGTGCCACTAGATGTCACTGTTACCCATGCCTTTGGGTGACAAAAACAGCAATCTGTCTGCCCTTTTGTGCGGGAATAATCTTCAGAAGTGGAGGATAATGCTATGTGGATTTCAATACAAAGACCTCTTTACTTGGCATTTTTCATAGAAAAACAGACACTGTATATTGTGTTATCTGGTTGCTATTTCCCTTTCTGTTTTTGAAAAGGAGAAAATGAATTAAGTGCATTTCTTCCCACGAATGCACCTTCCCCTACATCCTTACTAATTCTTAATTCTCCCTTAATATATAGTTTTCAGCTTTATAATATGAGGACTATTCGTTAGCGAATTTTGAAAATTACTGTTATTCTGTCCAACCTTGTTTTTTCCCTTTAGAACACTTTCACAGTGGTGACACTATACTGGGTCACTTGTCCTTTGTCTATCACCCCAAGTTGACTGTTCACGCCCCGAGAAAAAGTGCCGTATCTTTTTTACTCATTGATATACTCCCTAGCATCTAGCACAGTAACTTGCATGTAATAATGCTAAAATAAATGATTGTTTGATGAATGAATACTTGAGAAGAAACAGGTGCTATATAATGTCATTGTGAAGAGAGAGAATTCTCTAGGGCCAGACTTCCCTGAGTGCAGATCCTTTCCCAGGTATGTGACTCGCCTAAGTCATTATTCATTCTGTGCTCAGGTCCTTCACTTGTAAAATGAGCGTGATAATAGTACCAACCACATTAAGGTGGTTTTGAGGATGAAATATTTTTTAATGTTTTAATATATGTCAACATTCCTGGCACAGAGCAAGGACGCGGTATTAGCTAGAGGAGGTAGAAGCAGACCATTGTCTTGTGGACCTACAGAAAGAGAGCTGGGTGAGGGAGGGATCCTGTCTGTGGAATTGACAACCTCAGGCCAGAGGGCTGCACCGAGGGCAGGGGAGGAGGCAGGGAGCAGTTGCTCAATCAGAGAGAAAGCGTGGAGAAGGAGGCAATCTGCATTCTGTACGAAAGATAGCTCTAGGAAGGGTGTTAGCAAATGGAGGCGCCATCTGAGGCAAATTTGCCTGCGGCTTGCAGGGGCTGTCTGTCATTGGCAGGGACCAAACTGCTCCTGATTTTGGCAGGGATTCATGAAACTGATATTTTGGAGTTTGTTTTTCTCAATGAAAAAAAAACCCAACTTGTTTAACAATCTTAAAAGAGGAGAAATGTGCATGCTTGCTGACCTGTGGTTTGCAAATTGCTTGTAATTCTCGTCTGCCACCAAAATATCTCAGTCTGACAAGATCAGAACTACTGTCATCCTTTTACATTTAATTATAATTTACACGAAATAATGTTCTCCTGCTCCATTTCTTCCAGTTCTTTTCTTCTCCTCCCCTGTTCATTTTTCCTTATCATTTCAAAGTTACTTCTCTCAGCAATGTCATCTTCTTTTGCTGTAATGTGCTTCACCTTTATACATTTAATAAACGCATTATTTTCATTTCAAGTTTATATCCTCTGTGGTCACACTTATAGGCTGTAGAATTGAACTTAGAAAAAAATAATAAGCTGACTATGTAACAGAGATGATTTCACTTTTGTTAACATTAATTTTGGCTGGCATTTCTTTATTTTGGAAACCTTTATTTTGAATTTAATTTAGAAATTCAGGGGCCACTAGAGTGCACATGAATGACTCTTTTTTCCTCCCCTCCTTTCTGCTTCTCTTTCCCCACATCTGTTTCCTTCTTTCCTTTTCCATGCCTTTACAATATACCTATAATATGAAGAAAATTTGAAAATTTTATGGCTATTGGTTTGTATATTTTCTAGACCTTAGATTTACTACTAACAGATTTTTAAACAGTTTTCTTTACAAAAATGTTTGCTTTGACACAAGACCTTGCCCTGGGGAATAACTTTACTGTAAATATGCAATGTACAGCCTTAGGGATAGGCGTTTGGTTTCCTTTTCAGCTCAACAAGTAGGCATTTACTAGCCACCACATTTAGAGATCTAACACTATCCTGGATGAATCATAAACCTGCTCTAATTTGGTAATTCTTTATGTACTTGCACGGGAGCTACAGATATTTTATCATAATACATTGCCTTCCTAATTATTCTGCTTTGGAATACAGAAACACCCAATGCTCTGATTTCTTCTTTCTGGTAAATTTGTCTCCCATTTCAACTCTAACCTCTTCCCAGAGAGGTTACCTCTTAATTGCACTACTAATATCACATGTTGAAAGTTCGAACAGACTTTTGCTAATTCACTTTTTCCCCAAGAGATGATGGCTACTATTCTTCTGAATTATTGCATCCATTTTAGAAAAGGAACTAACTATTCTCTATTTAACGAAGACTATCCTGTGACTGATATAGTTAGATTCATGTGAAAATGCATAAGTGGTAGTGAGGATATCATTTTCTCCAACAAAATGTAATTTCAAAAGTGATTTAAATGGAACATAAAGAAGTACTCATGACTTTGGTTGCTTTTATAGCTAATGCAGATATCTTACTTCTACCACTGATATTCCTGAGTGCCTTCTACTTAGCAGGTTCTCAGTAAACATTTCTTGATATTAACAGTTTTCCAATCCTGAATTTTGTGATAGCTCTTGAAAGCTTTACATAGTGTTTAGAAAATATGAGATCGGTAGATATGGGTATGGGTATAGGTATCCATATCTATGGATCTCATATTATCTAGGTGATATTATAGCTGGTGACCTGGATAATTGTGTGTTGATATGACCCCAAAAGACTCTAATACCATCTACACTCCTCTTCCTACTGCATACGTATCCCTTTATGTGCCCTGGCTTGCATTCCTTCCTTCAATTACAGACAAAACTTTGACTCTTTCAAGGCACATGATTGGCTATGGGAAGTTTTGTGACAATTATGAATTTACTTCTGAATTTTCTGCATTACAGAGTCCACTTCAGTGCACTAAAACTGGCTGCACTTAAAACAATGTGTATCATACATTCTGTGTATGCTACCCATTTGAGTGTGATGCTGGGAAGATAACAGTTTTCCCCCGTCATTGACTTTGGTGAGCCTCATTGCTGCTGTGAAAGCAAGATACCCTACACATGAGAGCAGAAAAGAGGACTCTAGATAGAAACCTGGCGTGGGCGTAGTGATGGCCACTGCCTCCATTGTTGTTTCATTGATTTTCCTTCATTCATGATCTTTAAACAAGCGTTTATTAATTACATAATATCAATCAGGGCTTCTTCCTGGGACTTTGTTTTCCTTTCACATCTGCTTTTTCGTTTGTTTTGTTTTTGGCCATGTGGCTTGTGGGATCTTAGTTCCCTGACCAGGGACCGAACGGGGGGTCCCTGGCAGTGAGAGTGCCAAGTCCTAACCACTGGACCACTAGGGAATTCCCATATCTGCTTTTTCTTTAAAGAACTTTCATTTTACAATTTAAGCAGGATTTTGTTTGATTTGGGCCATGTTGTTTACATGAGGAGCAGTTATAGTTAGAATGGATTTCACTGGTTGCTAAGACAATGGGTTAAGCTGCCAGGTGGCATACCAATCAGGGTCTAGTTATTACAGTTTTGGGAATTTAACTGCAACACCCCTCCTTTCGGATCTTCCAGCTGGTTGGTGTTCATTTGACACCAGATTTGATCAGTTCCTAAAGGTGTGCTGGACCTGGACTTGATGCTCCACCTGGTTATTCACAGCTTCATTGCAATGTGAGATGTCTGCTTTACTCCTAACTCTAGGCTCGTATGATTCTGAGAGCACATCTCCAAAATTACTGTCAACTTCTAGTTGTATATGATAGAAACTTTTGAAACCTGACGCAGGCTCCTGACTTATTTGTTTTCCTTAGGCAGATTACCATTTCAGAATAATATGCATCATCTAGAAAGCATATCATAATTAGATGTAAAGTATATATTGAAGCTTCCAGATGACTCATGTAATGTGTTTTGTTGATGCTTACAGACCAGCTCATGCTACTCTTCAGGACTGTATAAGACTGGGACCAACAGGTAGTACTTCAGTCCTTTGGTAATAAGGGAATTCATTAGTCAAGAAACCATTATTTCTGAACAAAGATACTTCTAATATGTTAAAATACTCTGCCAATTCTGTTATGCTCTCTCTTCAACATTCTGTTGCAAAAAATGTCAAGTCACCTAGCTTCAGCTCTGCTTTTATTTGCTCTGGCTGACCACTGTGTTCTCCTTATTCCTTTGAGAGGGAAACATGCTGACATGCATGTGAGTATAAAGTGAGAAGCTGAATCTAGAGTTGCATCTAATCACCATAGTATTAGGAGAGTTTTGGCCCACAGTCCCAAGCTTCGGACAGTGGCAGGACCCTGAATCTACTGGAATATAAATTCCAGTGAGATTTACACCAGGGTTATGCTTCTCAAACTTTAATGTGCATATGGACCACCTGGGACCTTTTGAAAATGTGTATTCTAATTTAATAGGCTTGGGATGAGGCCCAGGATTCTGCTTTGTTACAAGTTCAGCACTTGAACCAGGCCTAGAGGAGCAGAACCCTTTTGACTTTCAATATAGGCCCTAAGTGTTATGGGCCAGATAAAATTGATATTCTTAGATTTCCATGCAGAGGAATTGAACTCAAATAGAAGGCATTATCACTGACATTCTCCTGCTGAATGGACCCACTCAAAATTCTCAACCCAGAATTCTAGGAATACTGAACTATTCATTCTAAAGACTACTGAACTTGTACCGTGCCTGAAATTGGTTTACAGTTTCTAATGCCTTACAGAGTTGTTGTACAGAGACAACAGAACGGGTGAATGGGACAAGTAGATTATCCGGAGTCAGAAATTCTGAGATTGAACCCAGTTTTGCCTCTGCTTGGTTCCTTGAGTTTGAACAAGTCATATATCCTCTTTCAGTTTCCATTTTCTTGTGCCTAAATTGGCAATAGCAAAATATAACTTTATAGGTTTGCTTTGATATCAAGTTGAGAATATATATAAAGGTGTTTTGTAAATGTCAAGTACTATGCAAATATTATTTGAGGAGCTTGTAACCTAGCGATGATGATTTACACTCACATCAGAACACTTGTGTTTCCTGAGCTCCTTTTGTTGTTTATTAGCAGCGAACGTTCTGAGAACACAGGTATTTCATTGTTTCCTCTGGGTGTCATTTGTATACAGTCATTGATTATAATTCTGTAGTAAAAAATCCTTTAGTTTGTCCCTTAAAATGCTAGTGTTGTTATTAACACCCCATTATGTTTTGGGGAAGGGGAAGTGATGGGTAGCATGTATAAAAGTTGGTATAGAATTCTGCTTGGAAGAACTAATTAGTGTTCTGTGGCAGTCATGAATGGTATACTGGGTTACCCACAACTTTTGAGAATTGCTTAATCATCACAGAGATATGCTTGCTCTGAGGATAATACACCGTGATCATCACCTAGGGAAGAAGTTGGCCTGCAGGGCAGCTTGCATTTTAATTAATTTATTGATGAGCATTGACTTTATTAAATTTTAGACAAAATGCCCTATGGCATCTGTCAGTGATAAGTGACAGGAAAGACATTAAAAGTTTAGTGAACACTTAGGAATTCTTCATCAGCAGAAATGTATTGAATGCCCCTTGGATGAGAATAATAATGCTTGCATTTATAACTTACAAGTCATTTCCACAAATTTTGTTTATGACACAATTTTCATTGGGTCTATTCCCTTTTCTGATATAAAAATCAACTTTGTGGTGCTTTCATTCATCATTATGTTACAGATGCAGCACAATTTCCATTTCAGGGAGACATAATGTGTCTTTGAGGGAGGAAGGGAGAAGTGGAAGGAGGAAGGATGGATGGAAGGAAGGAAAAAAGGAAGGAAAGAAGGAAGGAGGGAGGGAAGGAAGGAAGGGAGGGAAAGGAAGGAGGGAGGGAGGAAAGGGAATGGTAAACACAAAAGTGTTATTTTTTGTTTTGCTTTGATTTTCCAGAAAACTTGCTCTGAGTTAATGCCCAAGAAAAGAAGAGATGGTTTTGGACAATTAAATATGTGAGACATTGTGTCAGGCTTTTTGGAGTTGATATCTCAATTTGTCAAAATATACATCTTTGCAGGAACTAAAGAGTTCAATAGCTGCTTTGGTGTGCATTTTAGCTTGATTTGGTCCCACTTTCTGCTTTTCTTTCTAGACTCTCTCATTTTTTTTTCATCCTTAGCCATGTCTTTTCATTCCTGTCATTCTCTTCTATAATTAGAATACTCTAAGGATTTGTCATTAAAGTTTAAGGTATACTAAGCATCCAAAGTCTTTCTTTTAAGATAGTGCTGTGAATAAGGTAGATGACTCTTCCCAAGGACATCTTATTTAGAGGGTTTTTCTTTTTATTTTTTTTTAACATCTTTATTGGAGTATAACTGTTTTACAGTAGTGTGTTAGTTTCTCCTTTACAACAAAGTGAATCAGTTATACATATACATATGTTCCCATATCTCTTCCCTCTTGCGTCACCCTCCCTCCCACCCTCCCTATCCCACCCCTCTAGGTAGTCACAAAGCATAGAAGTGATCTCCCTGTGCTATGCGGCAGCTTCCCACTAGCTATCTAATTTACTTTTGGTAGTGTATATATGTCCCTGCCACTCTCTCACATCGTCACCGCTTACCCTTCCCCCTCCCCATATCCTCAAGTCCATGGTCTAGTAGGTCTGTGTTTTATTCCCATCCTACCACTAATCTCTTCATGACATTTTTTTCCCTTAGATTCCATATATATGTGTTAGCATACGGTATTTGTTTTTTTCCTTCTGACTTACTTCACTCTGTATGACAGACGCCAGGTCTATCCACCTCATTACAAATAACTCAGTTTCATTTCTTTTTATGGCTGAGTAATATTCCATTGTATATATGTGCCACATCTTCTTTATCCATTCATCTGTTGATGGACACTTAGGTTGCTTCCATGTCCTGGCTATTGTAAATAGAGCTTTCTATTTCTATTTTCTATTTTCTATTTTCTATTTCTATTTCTATTTCTATTTCTATTTCTTTCTATTGCTGAGGAGGCCTCATCCAGGACTACCAGACTCATCGTTGCGACACACAGACCTGTTGTTGAGTAGGTGGTGCCTGGGTGAGGCTTCATTCATTGCAGCCTGCTTCTGCAGAGCCTGCTTTGGCTCAGACCCCTTTAGGTGTTGCATTCATTGGCAGACTAGTTCAGAATAAGTAGAGAAAGGCCAGTAAGAATTTCTGAAAGTTTTGAATTAAAGGATATTTAGAGAAGACTGAACTTTAAATTTTCAGAAGTATAAATGACATATCGTATCTGATCTGACTAGTAAATATGCATCTTTACATGCAGAAGTTAGAAATAATGAAATGAAACAATCTTCTATTAACTGGTAAATAAACAGAACTTTTCTAAATGTTTGTTGCTTGTATTCAGCCATTTATATATAATATAATTTATGTTTAATCACATCCAAAGCCTTGCCAAGTAGTAGTCCCACAGGAATTACTCTAATGAATACACGAGCATCTCTTGTATTGAGCATATTAATTGCATATATGCAAATGATTTTAAGTACTTGAATAGTTTACCTTAAGTAGGATAAACATTATCTTTGTAATCTTGTATATGATATTCATTTGCTTAGCAAGCCCTTTTCTGATGGATTAAATAAAAGCAAACTTTACAATCAGCTGGATACAAATTACCCTGAGTTTGGAAAAACAAATTCATGAGGTTTCATGATCTTAAGTTCCAGACCTCTCTGCCACCTGATTCAATATAGGACAATAATATACCATAAATTGGTATGAATGACTCATAGTTTTACAATGACTTTCAGTCTATTTTTCTCTACTAATTTTTAAATGAATCCCTAGGTAATTGTGAGAGAGAGAATTTGCATTAGTATTTGGGAATTAGACATCGGGCAACTCAGTTTACCTATATGAATGGCAGCACCTTCATTCTCTTGGCATTTACATGAATGAATCTTCTAGTACCTTTGTTGTCCAAAGACATCCTTGATGATATTTCTCTAGGGTCTTAATATATCATGCATCTATTTGAGGTGTTAGTTCTTAAGTACAAAAAGTAGAATCATATCTCAGAGTTGGCAGGACCTTTAAGATTAGCTTGTAAAAAGTACTCTTTGATGCACAAATCATAATTTCCAGAAAATCTTTTATTTGGAAAGTTCCCCTAGTGCAATGAGAGGAGTTTTCCATATGTAGATCTAGGCAAATAGTCACATTCACCCTAATTAATCATAATCATACACATATACATTCATAGCAATCAGATGATAAAATAATTTATTGTTAGAGCCAAGTAAACATATAATTAATTCGAACCACACAACATATGGGTCCCTATACCTGAGAAATAGGCCTTTGATCACAGGATCATTAATTGATGTAAGAGAAAGAGGGAAAGAGATCCTTTTAGAATCCATCTGAAAAATTTCAAGAATCTGTATAAAATTCTCCTAATCAGATGCTGATTTCTGTTCTTCATATCTGCAGATATGTGACCTTCTGAATTCTAGATCTGAGCAAATTTCCTATGGATTTACTTGCCAGGACATATCTTTATCCCAGGGAAGTTTAGATAATTGGCATGTTTCCTGAAGTGTGCTCTGGATAATACTAGTTAAGCAAAATATTTATGAGTAGGCCTTGTAATCTTTTTTCAAGTAAATTAAAGGGATTCTGGTTACATTTATTTATTTATTTATTGAACAAATGTCTATTACTTCTTATGTGGTGAACACAGTGCAAGATGCTGTCAATATAATGTTGAGCAAAATGGACATGATTGCCGCCTCATGTTGTTTATGATCTAGAAGGAAAACAGACATTAATTGCTATGGTCTGAATGTTAGTATCCCCCCCCAAATTCATAAGATGAAATCCTGATGTCCAATGTGATAGTATTAGAAGGTGAAGCCTTTAGGAAGTGATTTAGGTCATGAGAGTAGAGCCCTTATACATGAGGTTGGTGTTCTTATAAAGAGACCTCATAGAGCTTCCTGTCCCCTTCTACCATGTGAGGACACAGCAAGAAGACACCGGCTCTGAACTAGGAAGGGGTCCTCATCTGACCATGTTGGTACCTTGATCTTAGACTTCCATCCTCCAGAACTGTGAGAAATATATTTCTGTTGTTTATAAGCCACCCAGTCTATATTGTTAAAGCAGCCCAAATGGACTAGGACATTAATCAACTAATTCCACAAATATATAATATATAACTGAGATAATTCTAATGAATAAAAAGTATAGGACATTATAGCAGACTATTTTAGGAGGAGGTCTCGTTTAGTTTTGGAGTATCTGGGGACCAGAGAAGACTTCTCAGGAGAAGAGGGAAGTCAGCAATGCAGAAATGGAGCAGCATGTACAAAGGACTTGAGATAAACAGAAACGTGATGTTTGAGAAATTTAAAGAAAGTCTTTGTAGCAGAAGCTCACACAGGGAGGTAACGAGGTAAACAGAAGCCAGAATGAGCAAAGCATTGATGATTTTTTTTTTAAAGACCATTTTTGAGGGAGAGTGGCATGATCAGACTTTCATTTTTTTTTTTTTTTTTTTTTTTTTTTTTTGGTTTTTGTGGTACGCGGGCCTCTCACTGTTGTGGCCTCTCCCGTTGCAGAGCACAGGCTCTGGATGTGCAGGCTCAGCGGCCATGGCTCACGGGCCCAGCCGCTCTGCGGCATGTGGGATCTTCCCGGACCGGGGCACGAACCCGTGTCCCCTGCATCGGCAGGCGGATTCTCAACCACTGCGCCACCAGGGAAGCCCGGACTTTCATTTTTAAAGTAACACTTTGATTACAGTTGGACATTAGAGTAAAAGGGGGTGGTATGAACTGAATTGTGACCCTCCAAATTCATATGTTTGAAGCCCTAACTTCTAATGTGACTGTATGTGGAGACAGGGCCTATAAGGAGATAATAAAGGTTAAAGTCCTTGAGGTCATAAGTATGGGGCCTTAATCTTACAGAACTGGGGTCTCTATAAGAAGAGGAATAGGCAACAGAGCTCTTTCTTCCTCTCAGCCTGTGCACAGAGAAGAGGCCATGTGAGGAGTAAGAAGTGGCCCTACAGTAAGAAGGTGGCCATTTGCAAGCCAGGAAAAGAGGCGCCTTGATCATGAACTTCCAGCCTCCATAACTGCGAGAAAAAAAGTTTCTGTTGTTTAAGTCACCCAGTCTATGGCATTTTGTTATGGCAGCCCAAGCAGACTGATACTAACAGGTGGCAAGAGTGGATATGAAGTACTGGGTAGGGAACCACAGCAGAAGTTCCGATAAGAGATAATGTAGTACGTACTACAATGGGAACGGCAGACGTTGAGAAAAGTGTACAGAAGTGAGAGCCCTTTTGTACGTAGAGGTGACGGGATTTGATGTTGGATTGTGTGTATAGGATGAGAGAAAGTGGTATTGAGCTTGCTGATTTGCACCACTAGATGAATGACTTGCACACTTTAGGCATCACCTGAGGAAGATCGGGTTTGGGGAGATAACCCATATGTTCAGTTTTTGACACATGAGGGCTTAGATGCCTTTGGATATGTCGAAGGGGCAGATGAGTGGAGCTTAGAGAGAAATTAAACAATGTTCAACAGGTTCTGTTACTACATGCCTTCTCAGAACATTTAGTGTGTTTAACTATGTATGTATGTGAATTGTGACTCTCCGAGACAGGGTGATGGTTTCTTGCACTTTTCCAATCTTGGACCTCTTTTCTGAATGGAGAAGATGACAGGACTTCTGTAGACTCTATTTGGTAATTGCTGGTCTATCAGCACCTTTTTAATCATTCTCCTTCCACTGATTTTATTTAACAGAACATGCTTTGGACACATGATGGCCAGTGTACTTGCAAGTTGTGAGAATAAGGTGGAGAAGGACTCAGGACAGGAAATTCATAGTCTCTCACAGTTCCTCAGTGAACATTGCCAGTGTCTTTTAGAGCAACTGCCAGGAGCTGAGCTGAATGCCACAGATGTAGTGGGGGGAACAGCCTCTGCTTTCAGGTCATTCCTGGGTAGTATATTCAGGTAGAGTGAATGAGCAACGCCTGTCTCAGGAGGTCCTTGCCTTCCTGACTCTCTCTCAGGGTAATACCGCTCCTGGGCTTGAATCCTATCTTGTAAACTTAGGATATGTCTCCCTTGGGTTGGCCTATACCAAGTTTTCAAAGTTATTGCCTAGAGGTTCAAGTCAATTGAGCATTAGGGTCTTAGAATTTAGATAAAGATAATTATGTAAATTATAACGAATCCTCCTTAGTGTTTTGGCATATATAATATGATACAGTATACAGCATTCAACAACTGGCTTTTCCATTCAACATATATTGTGGAAGTTTATTCATCTAACTATGTGTAAACATGTCTGTTTTTTAAGCTACTGTGTACTATGCTGTAGTATGAATATATCAAAATATATCATTTAGCCGTTCAATTATATTCAGCTAGATTAAAAAACAAACAAACAAACAAAAAACCACTGTGCACCGGGTAGTATTAGTGGGAGATATAGGAAGAGGAAGATTAAATACATGAATGGAATTATTCTGCCTGTTCTTTGCCAAAAAGATTACATGGACTACTAAAAGTTTAATTTATTCCTATGAATTACCTTCTCTTTATGCACATTTTGAGAAATAAATTACCAGCTAAACAAATCTCTAGAAAAACCCTTTGTGCCAGGCTTTATTGCCATTGTCAAATCCTCCACAACACTTTTCTTGTTGTTGGAAAAAGTATGATCTCTCACTTTTTTAATGCTTCCTCTGCACTCCAGTTAAATGACTTGGGACCTTGTATTCCAGTTATTTGTGGTAGCTTATTAAGGCACACAGCCTCCTTTGTGTTCCCCAGAATGCCTTGCTCTTAGGGCTTCTGTAGAGGTGTTTTGGTTTGAATTTTGAATTAAACTCGATTACTTATTCAGTTCTGGTTTATTAGGTGACCAATGTGTTCTTGAGCTTCATTTGTACCGTTATATTCCAGAGGGACAGTTTTTAAGAAATGATGAGTTGGGAGGTTAATAATGATTTAAACACTTCCCAAAGTAGATCTATTAGTTATCTGTGCTTCTAATGCCCCTTTCCACCTTACTGTGCCATTATCTACATGAAGTACAGCAGCAGAATAATTGCTAACTAGCTGAAGATCTTGAACTCAATTTACCAATTGCTGCAAAGTAGAAAGAAAAATCACATGAGCCATACTTTCCATTATGAAATATTCATCGAAATGAGTTTCAACTTGTGTTACAATAAAATGTTCATAAGACTTTTAAAAAGACAATTAAAGACACATGTTTACTGTTGGGATAACTGGATTCAAATCTTTTATTCCTCAATTTGGTAAAAAAAAAAAAAAAGGGGGGGGTAGTTTGGGATAATTTAAGTGTAGTGTTGTCAGGTAGATGGATACTTGCTTCTTTCCAGGAAAACTTTCCATTGCTATGAAGTTTTCATATGGATAATTATAATTTTCAACATCTCCCTGTGGCAAAAATAAAACAGTTGGAGGTATATCTAAGTATGTGCTTATACCTTACTACCATAATATATTTAATAGCAACTTAAATCACCTTCATTTGGGGGGGAGCTCAAAAATGCTATCTAAGATTCTTTGCTGTCCAAGTGAAGATCATAGTCAAGGAATGATAACATTGCTCAGAGTTTAAGAATTTCCACGCAGAGACAGAAGTGGGAAGCCAGAGTATCTGCTAAGAATTAATAAGCTCTAATAGGATGAGAGGAGTCTCTTCCATTTTTTTTTCATACTGCTTCACTTATTGACTCTTAAGCAGCTGTGGAGAATGTCAGTCTCCTGTCACTTTAGGTGGCAAGTGTAGCATCAGCCTAGTGTATTGACCTACAAACTCTTTGCCTCTATCAATTTTTCTGTTGGCATTGTGGAACTGACCGTTCTGGGCGGTACTACTACTGAGCTGCTCTTCTGAAATGTCAAAGATACTATTGACTGGAACTCTTGCATTTTTGACAATAATAAGTTCCTTGACAGGACATCTGGACTCTAGTTTGTCTATTTACACTATAAGGAGAAGGAAATGATCTATGTTGTGTCTGAAGAATTCTGGAATCAGCAGCCATTTTTTTTGGAATTCCTAATGTGATAGCTTCAAATTATACAATATGCACCGATAATACAGTGGTCACCACGACTTGGAGTATAAATGGTCAGTAGGAAGCAATGTTAGTATTATGTTGAAGCCAGAAGAAAGAGGAGAAGGTTGCAGCATGTACAGAGCTGGCTTGAGGTTATAAGAACCCAAGTTCTTCTAAGTTTTAATCTGACAGGTTCTGACCTTCTTCAATTCAGTCTTTTATTGTTAAAGCATTCTTTTATAAATAACAGGCAATGGGTGGCAGGCTGTGTCTTCTTACTCTTTTGCACATAACTACTGGTACTGAGTTGTGGGTGTTTTGGTCACGCCGTATGTATTCAGGGCTACTGCTTTTGCTGGTGATTGCAGCAACTGTTCAGATAATTGCAGTTATCTCTATATGATCTCTTCTATGATTAAAAACATTAATATGTGAATGTAATTCTAGAGAGAACTGTCCTTATAGCTTATTATCAATTTTCAGCACACAGTTATGCAAATCTAGGACTTCATAAATGTCACTTTCTGCTAATGATTTGCAGTTTGGTGAGAAGTGTTAGCTTTTTTTTTTTTTTTTTTTTTTTTGCAGTACGTGGGCCTCTTACTGTTGTGGCCTCTCCTGTTGCGGAGCGCAGGCTCAGTGGCCATGGCTCACGGGCCCAGCCGCTCCGCGGCATGTGGGATCTTCCTGGACCGGGGCACGGACCCGTGTCCCCTGCATCGGCAGGCGGACTCTCAACCACTGTGCCACTAGGGAAGCCCGTGTTAGCTTTTTAGATGGACTAAAAGAATATATAGAATTTTACATTTGTGAGAAATACAGTGTCAGTGAAGTACCTAATTGAGAGGCTGATCTTTTCTGAGAGAAAAAAATGTTACCTTTTTGTTTCTGTCTACTTAAAAATGACGTTAACATCCCCTCATTTCTTTCTCAAGCCTTTCTCAGGATGGAGACGCCGTCTGTGTCACATGCCTCGAAGTGAGAAAGCATTCTAGAAGAGTTGCAGCTTCTTGTTATCCCAGTGGTATAAAACACCAATTTTCTGGGATAAAGTATAAGTTCAAAGAAAATAGAATTTCCTAGCATGTCAATTTTGGACATTCTGTGAGTGCCAAGCAAAGATGGCTGTGAATTGCTTCTGTCATTATGACTGGCATAAGCTCTTAAAACTGTTGACAGCTTGCAATTCTTCTTACTGACTTTCAAAGAATTATTGACATTATTATGCACTAACTCTCCTGCTAATGCAATAGTAAAAGATAAAATATAAATTTGATTTCAAATAAAATCTCACACTTAAAAGTTAAACCTCTGAAGATCTATATTTATTGTCATTCAATGGCCATTTGATTGTATCAGGGTGTTGCACTTAAATTCAGTTTCAAACAAGTTTTAAAATCTGAGGTAACTTCCTGGGATGTCCACATACTTGAACTGGATTGGGCCAACATTGTGTTAATTAATCTCTCTGGAAAAATTGCATCTGGCTTATGCTTTTACTGTGCAAAAGCCATTATATTTTGAACTATGCTGTAAAATATGCCTTACCAAATTCTTTCTATGCCTTAGCTAGTTGTATTCTGATATGCTGCAAAATCATTTGTATTCTAATAAAGGTATCCTGATTTATCATTCTTTTATAAGCCAGGATCTCAGATAGTGACACTTACTATAGTGTTTAATGCTGAATTCCACCTTTTGATTAAAGGCTTAGTCTACTAAAATGGGGTTTGGTTTAAATTCCAGTTAACCTTTTGCTTCCTCTATGCTATTTAGGTGCATAGTATTATTTCACCTTGATAAGAGAGTGCAATTTTATCCTTTAGTTTTTCACTGAAACCAACTATATTTATTAAGCTAGTTTGAATCTCCTAACTCCAGCTATACTGCTGGGATAACTAAACTAATCATTGTAAGATAAAGTAAATGATTCCATTTACAAATTTTTAAAAAGTTATTTCCTTATAATATTTTTAGAATTATGAGTAAAATATTTTTTGATAAAAGTGAATTTGAGTCATATTTTTATAAACTTGGATGAACTTCATATGACTCTAGCTTTGGTTAACACCACCTATTCTGAAATATTTAATAGTAAATTATATTCAGTTTAATTCCACAAGGCACTTGAGGCCTTTGTAGTATAAAGTTGAATATCATCTCCTGACTTTGAAGAACTCAGTAACCAGCAGGAAAGACAAGCACATGAAGAGTTAGCATGTTGTGTGATATGCTCTGAGGGAGTAGTGTGTATGAAGTAGTGCACAACACTGAGAATGGGGCATCTGATGTGGGACCACAGGGGAAGGCTTCCCAGGAGAGGTAGAGCATTTGAACTAGGTCAAAGTAAGAGTACATCAGGCATATGAAAGGATGGGGATGCAATATCCAGGCTGAGAGTGTAGCATAAGCAAAGGCCCAAATCAATGAAAGTGTATTGTGGATTTGGAAAGTTTGAGTTGTGCAAAATGAAAGGTTCATGGTAAGTGTATATGGAGCAGGGGAGATGGAATAGAAAGGTGGGAATAGGAGGGGTAGGAGATTAGGATAT
This sequence comes from Kogia breviceps, assembly GCF_026419965.1. NCBI lineage: Eukaryota > Metazoa > Chordata > Mammalia > Artiodactyla > Physeteridae > Kogia > Kogia breviceps. Next base: position 96,573,537 of record NC_081314.1, read on the forward strand.
AAAGGGTTAGATAGCCACCTCTGACACTTGTGCTGTCAGCCATTCCCTAAACTACTTAGGGATAGGATGAAGGCCAGCGTTGTAAGGTGCTGTGAGAGATAGGATGCAAGTCCAGATTCAGTACAATTGAGGAATAATTATTTTTCATATTAGCTGGCTTCTTTAGACATCTTGGACTACAAAAATAGTTGAAGATGAATCAGCACAACTGCTGTAAGTTTGCCCCTTTTCTAATAGGGCTCAAAGGTAAAACCATACACTAAGACCATGCCTCACCAAAGACTTTTTCCTATCCAGTCCCAGGACTAAGGTCCCATTCTAGAGGCTTCTTGACTCCATGACGAGGTGTTAAGAGAAATTTCCAGACATCCAACCCTCCCCACCTCTGAACTCAGATCATCAACACAATTGACCTTGAATCCACCAGGACAAATCTTACGCCTTCTATCTCTTCCTGATCTGTCAGACAATAAGAGGGGCCCTAGACTATCAGTCATCCTTTAGCTCCAGTGTTCTCCATAAGGCTTTGTAGAATCTTATGCACCCTTTTCCCACCTATCTCCAACTCCTGAAATATTTTCGTTGTGCTTTCTAAAAATCATTGTCCAGCATCACCAAATAATATATCAGTATATGTGACTACTCTTTTATTGAAACATTCAGATTACCTTTTTTGAGCTAATGGAAGCCTGTTCTTTCATATGCTTACCCCCCTGGCCCTTAAGACACTACTTCCCCTTTAGCTCTTTCAGCTATTGATAGTTTTTCTCTCACAGATATCATACTCTTGAACCTGAAGAGGAATTTTATGTCACCTGATTATATCACCCACTTTCTATTATTTTCCTGTCATCTTAATCTCTGGATTGTTCCTGTTCCTTTTTCATAGATTTTAGCACCTGGTTACTTGATGCTTTTGCCAACACCATTCCTACCTTAATTTTGCTTGGGTTCAGCTTCACTGATGATCCTTTGAACATTCTATCCTCCAGTGATTTTGTCCTTTACCCTGTTTCATCTCTCACTCTTACGGTGTTTCTCTAGACCATATCATTATCAGTAATTACAGCCCTTCTAATATGTTAATTTCATTCATTCCACTCTCTTACCAGGCTTAAATTCTGTGAGCAGTCATTATAGATGCTTCTTGCACACATGCTCAATTCTTTTCTTCCTTTCTCACTTCATTGAACTTACTTGGAAAGAGCACAACTCTAGTTAAAAGAGCTCTTTGACTACTCAGTGCTTGCCCCTGTCCACTGATTGGAGAAAAATACCTAAACATGCTGATTGGTCCTACTTTAAATTCATGGCCGTGAGCGTCAATTTTTTTTTTTTAATGCTACCTGGCAATCATAATGAATTTTTGTAGAATACCATGGGCTCTCCTAAACTCCTATTTCATATTCTCCCCTCTTTCCTCAAACCTCCCAAACCTTGCCCTCCATCTCCTATCTCAGTTAATGACATTGGTTCCTACTTCACTAAGAAAATTGAAACACCAAAATAAAAACTTCTAAGGACTCCCACAGCTTCATCTAGTCACCTGTCAGCTTTTGCATTCATATTCTTACACCTTTGTACTTAAATCTGGGCTTCTATCTAATGCTATCCTAACAGATTTCATTCTTGCTCCCCTATTTGATTATCTTTCCACTTAGTTTCTCAAAGATAGCACTTCAACAGTAATCTACTGTTGACATCTAAGTTGACATCTTAAAAATATTGACTTTTCTGACTCAAGAATATGGTTTATCTATTTATTTGGGTTTTCTTTAATTTCTCTTAGCAACATTTTCTAGTTTTCAGTGTATAGGTACTGTATATTTTTTTGTCATTTATTCCTAAGTATTTCTTTTATATATTTTGTATTACAAATGGCATTATTTTCAATTACCAACTGTTTATTGCTAGTATACAGAGACAAAATTGACTTTTGCATATCGATCTTGAATTCTATGTGACCTTGCTAAATTCACTTGTTAGTTTTAGTGTTGTTGTTTTTTTTTTTTTTAAGATTTCATCAAATTTTCCAAGAACATGATCATGTCATCTGTGAGTAGTCAGTTTTACTTCTTTTAAAAAAATGTGGATGCATTTTATTTAATTTTCTTGAAGAATTATGTGGGGTAGAGCCTCCAGTATAATGTCGAACAGAAGAGATGGGGGCAGACATCCTTGTCTTACTTATGATCTTAGGAGAAAAGCAAGCTGTCTTCATTATTTAGTATGTTGTTATGTATGTGGTATATTGTTAGATATAGATGTTTTGTGGATGCTCTTTATGAAGTTGAAAAAGTTCCCTTCTATTCCTAGTTTTGTGAGAATTTTTGTCAAGAATGGATATTTTGTCAAATGCTTTTTTTCTTTTTTTTTTTTTGCGGTACGTGAGCCTCTCACTGCTGTGGCCTCCCCCGTTGTGGAGCACAGGCTCCGGACGCGCAGGCTCAGCGGCCATGGCTCACGGGTCCAGCCGCTCCGCAGCATGTGGGATCTTCCCGGACCGGGGTACGAACCCGTGTCCCCTGCATCGGCAGGCGAACTCTCAACTACTGTGCCACCAGGGAAGCCCTCAAATGCATTCTTGTCTATTGAATTGATCATATGATTTTTCCATTTGGTTTGTTGCTGTGATGAATTACATTGACTTTTGAATGATTAAATCAACATTACATTACTGTGATAAATCTCTTTTGGTTATGATATTACTCTTTTTATAGATTGCTTGATTTAATTTACTAAAATTATGTTAAGAATTATTTCTGTTTGTATAAGGGGAGTTGATTTGCCATTTTCTTTTCTGGTAATGTCTTTGTCTGCTTTGGTATCAATATAAGGCTGGCCTTGTAGAATGAGTTGGGCAGTATTGCCTGTCCTTCAATTTTATGAAACATTTATGTAAAAGTGGTATTATTTCTTTCTTAAATATTTGGAAGAATTCATCAGTGAAGCCATCTGGTCCTGTAGTATTCTTTGGGGAAAGGGTTTTGACAAATTCAATTTCTTTAAGAGATATAGTATTATTCAGAATTTTTATTTCTTCTTAAGTGAGATTTAGTAGTTAGTCTTTTAAGGAACTTTCATTTAATCCAAGTTGATGAGTTTATAGGCATATAGGTTTTCATAATATTACCATATTGTGCTTGTAACAATAAAATTTATAGTTTGTTACTTCATTTATTCCTGATATTGGTACTTTGTTTCTTCTCTCTTTTCCTTGGTCAGTATAGCTATTAATTTTATTGATCTCAAAGAATCAGTTTTTGTTTCATTGATATTCTCTATTGTTTTTCTGTTTTCTACTTTATTGATTTATGCTCTGGTTTTTATTATATCATTTCTTTTGGTTGCTTTATGTTCATTTTGCTCCTTATTTTCTAGATTCTTAGGTGGAAGCTGAGGTCACCAATTGATTTGAGATCTTTCTTCTTTTCTAATTTGGGCATTTAGGGCTATAACTTTCGAAATACTGCTTTAGTGACATCTCACAAATTTTTATATGTTGTGTTTTCACTCATTCTAGAATATTTTCTAATTTCCCTTTTGATTTCTTCTTTCACCCTTGGGTCATTTAGAAGTATGTTATTCAATTTCCAAGTGTTTAGGATATTTCCAGAACTCCTCACAGTTCTATCAGTATATGCTTTAGCATAAAGCTTTTTTTTTTATTATGGCACAAAACTTAGGATTTTTAGGTCCTATTGATGAGTGGACCCATTTATTATTATGAAATGACCTTCTTTAACTCAGGTAATATTCTGTGCTTTGAAATCCAGTTTGTCTGATAACAATATAGCTACTCCTGCTTTCTTTTGATTTAGTGTTTGCAACAATTTTTTTCTATCCTTTCACTTTTAAGCTTTTTGTTTCTTTATATTTCCTGTAGGCACCATGTAATTGGGTCTTTTTTCTTGTCAAATCTGAAAATATTTGCTTTTTTATTAGGGTGTTTAGATCATTTATATTTAATATGAGATCCACACCACAATTTGCTACACCTGCAGGCTTCTCTTACATTTAATAACTCCATTTTTCTTTCTCCAGGCCAAAAAAAAAAAAAGAAAAAGGAAAGAAAACATTAAAAATCTTAGAATTATGCTTGACTCTTCTTTTTCTCTCATAATCCCCATCCAGTCTGTTAGGACATACTATTAGTTCTACCTTAAAACTATATTCATTATCTAACATCATTTTCACTAATGCCACCTCGTTCTGAGCCAACATCATCTTTCACTTGGATTAGTGCAGAAGCTATTCACTTTGTTCTCTGCTTCTTCCCTTTTCTCCTCCTCAAGACAGCAGCTAGAGTGTTGCCTTGAAAGTGTAAATTAGATCATGCCATGCTGCTCAAAACCCTGCAATCATTTCCTGCTTCACTCAGAATAAAGGCTAATATCCTTCTAATATCAACCAAGGTCTCAAATAATCTGTCCCCTCATACTCTCTGTCCTTATCTTATACTATTCTTTTATTCACGTCCTCTATTTCAACTATACTAGTCTCCTTGTTATTCCTTGAACATGCTGTGCCCTTTCTTCCCTTAGAACCTTTAAACTGGCAGTTTCTTTTGCTGGGAACACCCTTTCTCTGATATCCCCCTCAGCTCCTTTAACTCTTTGCTCATATCTTATATTCTCATTGAAGTCAATCCTAATAACCATATTAAAAATTTCAAACTGCCCCACTTCCCAAACCCAGCATACTTGATTCTTTAACCTCTTCAACTTCTTTATTATGCTTGTCATATTGTAACATATTAATTTCATTTCCTATTAGTTTATTTTTATTATCTCTCTCACCTTACTAGGATTTAAACTCCACAAGGCAGGGATCTTTGTCTGTTTTGTCCACTGATATATTCTAAGCATCTATAAGAGCACTTGGTTCATAACATGCACCTAAGAATGATTAGTTGAACTAAATAAATAAAAATGTTTTTGTACTTTGTTGTTACCATTTTGTTATGGGAATGTTAGAATAATCATGTTAAAAGAGCTGATTCAAAATCCACTTACTGCCACCACTGCTAATAGGTTATGTCTCTTGTCCTGTTTCAAGCATGGGCTATGTATACTTGGCCACAGAGTTTGTGTCTTATGCTACAGGTAGTAGGTATGCATACACTTTTTTTTTTTAGCAGCTGTACTATAAGACATGATATGTTTTAGAAAAATGAACGGTAGCCGTGTGAAAAAGGGGTTTTGGTGAGAAAATACTGCTAGCAGAAAAATCACTTAAAAGAGACTATTGTGTAAATCTGTTTCAGGGATATTGAGGTACGTGAATATCTCTCAATGTGCCTTGCTCTCTAGTATCTCACACGCTATTCCGTCTCCTTGACATATTCTTCAAAACCACGTATCTGCGTCTGACTCCTTCAAGGAAAATCAGTTTTTTCTTCTCCAAGTTTCTGAAGTATTTAACATGCTGTATCTAATTGATTACATATCTGTTTTTACAACTATACTTTGATATCTGCTTTTCTAAATTTAATTTTTGTGAGCCCAGTAACAAGCATGTTGTTTGGTGCAATGTATAGAGTAAAGTGGTCAATAAATTATTTGAGATGATTGAACAGGATGATGAGAAAGTGAGTGGCAGTGACAATGTGCATGTATGTGTGGAAGAGGGAGTTAATCAGTTATAAATGAGCCGAGAAGGAGATAGAGAACCTCGGATATCATTTAGAGTTAAGCCTTGTCCTTTGGATAAATATTTGATTCACCAGGAACACTAGGTGCTACGGTAGAAAAAAATACTGTATGTAGTCTTCTTTTGGAGACATTTGGAAAATATCCCTGAAATGTATGTGCTTTCTAACTTATAAAAGAAAATATGATGGGTCCAAGTCCTATTCAAATAATTGTTGGAAAAAAGTGCTTTTTCCAGTATTGGGTTACCCCCAGTTGAGCACAGTATTGTATATTCATTGACAGTGTAACCACATTTACAGTCATTAATATCTTTTGAAAATGTCTGGCTACAGTATTGATAAGCATTTGCATAAAAGAATTCTAAAGCAGCAATGTGATAGCTTGGGTGCTAGCATATATTTGAATGAGTCACACATGGTTCTAAAGATGCTGACTGAGAATAATTGATCTGGAGGAAATCTAGATATCAGTTCAATTTGGTGGATGCTAGTCTGGGACATGGAGAGTCCAATGCAGAGTAATAATGTAAAATTCAATAAGAGTGGGCATTCTCCTCGATGGTAATCTGGTTCATTGTAGGATGGATAAAAAGGGTAACCTCCAAACACAAAGTTTCTGCCTTGAGTTGAATCAGTCAAATTCCACATCCACAGTGAAATTCTAGAAGAACATCCTCAAATGAGAAATAAGGGATGAATATATTCAGATTTATTCATTTCATTTGTTGTCATTAGGTGTCTAGAATGTGTCAATGAGAGAAGTATTTGAATTGAAACAGGTTCTTATAAATCTCTATTGATTTAAATACATAGCACATATGAATTAATATTAGATCAGTCTCAGGAATTATGGGTAGAGTATGTGCTGGTTTCTGTAAAAAGGAATATATTGGAAAAAAGGTATTTGGAGAAATTTTCCACAACTGTGTTCTATGGAAATGGGGTTAAGCATCTTCTTATACTGCTGTTATGAAGATGAAAGAAAATAAAGAAAGGAAATATCTTTGAAGAAGAAAGAGTACTGTCTCCATATATGTGGGTGTAGGAACATTTCTGTTCTTCTCTGTGCACAAGGAAGCTTCCATTTCTGCTTGTTTCTTCCTGTATCCACCTCCATGAGAGAAAACTATTCAGTGAGTTATGTTTACAAGTGGGCAGATGACTGTGTTAAAAATTAGGTAGTTATGTCCTATTCTCTCCTATATAGCTGGGCAGAATGGTGGATTCTGTCATTCTTGCTATTTCTTGTCTCTTTTGTTTATTCTCACCACCTCTGTGAATATTGAGGAGGGGATAAGTGAGCCAGGGCTCATGCTGTAAATCCAGCTGACTCTTTTGATTCCATTTCTGCATAAGCATGTAGATCCATGTAGACTGTCATCTTTCTAGGCAGTGTGTCATACAGGCTGCTAGCCAAGAATAGGGATGTTGTTGTTTCAATGGCCTGAGATTTCCTTCCCTAGGAAACTGGAGGAGGCAGACAGCACTGTTGTCATTGGTTTTAACAAGTACAGCATACCTTTCCTATTGCCTTAGGCAACCCTGAAGATAGGGCTATTTGCTTGGAGCAGGAAGGCCAATTCCAAAAGCGTTACCTCCTACCCAGACAAGGATTTAGTTTCATAGAGTGGACATCAAGGGCAAGCTATTTAGTTCAGCTCTTACAAAGAAATTCTGGATTGAATTATTGGGCCCTTATCTTGTTACAGGAGGCAGTCTGGGGGAGTGTTTAGAATATAGGCTCTGGATTCAAATCCTGGATTCAGATCTGAGATTTGCTGCATATTAGCTGTTTGAGTCAGTTTATCTTTGACTCTCTTGGACTCAGTTTTCTTTTATGAAAAATGGAGATAAGAATAGAACCTTTCTTATAGGTTTGCTTTGAGGATCGTATAAGTTAATGCACATAAAATGCTTAGACTGAGTCCTGACACACAGTAGATGATTAAAAATTTTAGTCATTATCATCATTTCTGATTTATTACAACAACTATACTTTGGTTCTTATTTGTTATGCCTTGTATGTATAATTCCCTTGGGGATGCCTTGGAAAGAATGGGTGGAATTTCTGGGTCTCTGGAAGTATTATCTATCTCAATTGAATAACTTCTAACTCAGTTCCTAAAAGAATAAGTTATTTCTATTAGTCAGCAAACTGAAGGCTACATTTCTGAAGTTTAGCACAATGCCTGGCAAATGGTCAGTGTACAATAAATACCTGGGATAAATGAGTGAATCCTAGAACCCTCTCTGTTTATGGGGGAGCGAATCATGACACAGAGAAGTGAGAGATTAGTTGAAGGCCACACAGCTAGGTACCAACAGGCCAAGATATGAAGCTACCTGTTCTGATGAATCTCAGTCTATTACTTTGAAAATTGTTTCCATTGCTTCTTGAATTGTTTTTGTATTGACTTAAAACTACAGCTCTCCTCAAGAGTGCAGGAAAAAGTCAGCCGTCTACCTGCAAGGCTAATGGAGCTTAGGAATCAAAGACAGCCTTGAGACACAGTATTGTGGGTTGTCAAATTCTACACTGGATGCCAGAAATCAGAAGCAATAAGTTATTCAGCTCTTCTGAATAAAGTATCCATTTAAACAACAGTGATAGTTCCTGGAATACAATAGCTGTACGCATGTGTGTCAGTTCTTTCTGATTTAATCTTGATCTCTGGGATGTTTGAAGGGTTGTAAGAAATCATGGGAAAGGGTGGCCAAAGCACCGAGGGAGTTCATTCTGATTATAGCACTCATTGCCTGAATCCTTCAGCAGGATATTCTCAGAAAGGCATTGCTGAAATTGATATAATTTTTAAGAGAAAAAGTTAAAGTATCACTAAGAAACTTTAGGAATTTAGCCTAATTCTTAATTTTAAAAATACATATTTTTCAGGAACAAAAAGCCCCCACATATTTTCCAAATTCATGGCATTCAAACTACTAGTAGAAATACTTTGCCCTTCTCTTGTAAAATGTCACAATAAAAACATTTGAATTGATAATCTGAAATGTGAATTGTTTTCACTATCAAAAAATAGAAATTTTAGTAAGGTTTCAGAAATCTCTTGGTTGTAATCCTTCAAACATCAGTGTATTAAATTTTATATGTATATATGTATGTATATATATATATATATATATATATATATATATTTTTTTTTTTTTTTTTTTTTTTTTTTTTTTGCGGTACGTGGGCCTCTCACTGTTGTGGCCTCTCCCGTTGCGGAGCACAGGCTCCGGACGCGCAGGCTCAGCGGCCATGACTCACGGGCCCAGCTGCTCCGCGGCATGTGGGATCTTCCCAGACCAAGGCACGAACCCGTGTCCCCTGCATCGGCAGGCGGATTCTCAACCACTGCGCCACCAGGGAAGCCCTTAAATTATATTTTAATAGTATTTAATTTTGAAATAGAATGCCTGTTATTATGTTTATTTTTTATTTTATTTTATTTTATTTTCAGCTGGGGGCACACAATATTTCTTTTTTCTTTTAACATCTTTATTGGAGTATAATTGCTTTACAATGTTGTGTTACTTTCTGCTGTATAACAAAGTGACTCATCTATACATATACAAATATCCCCATATCCCCTCCCTCTTGCATTTTCTTCCCACCCTCTCTATCCAACCCCTCTAGGTGGTCACAAAGCATCGAGCTGATCTCCCTGTGCTATGCGGCTGCTTCCCACTAGCTATCTGTTTTACATTTGGTAGTGTATATATGTCAGTGATACTCTCTCACTTCGTCCCAGCTTACCCTTCCCCCTCCCCATGTCCTCAAGTCCATTCTCTACATGTACGTCTTTATTCCTGTCCTGCCCCTAGGTTCTTCAGAACCATTTTTTTTTTTTTTTTAGATTCCATATATATGTGTTAACATACAGTATTTGTTTTTCTCTTTCTGACTTACTTCACTTTGTATGACAGACTCTAGGTACATCCACCTTGCTACAAATACCTCAATTTTGTTTGTTTTTATGTCTGAGTAATATTCCATTGTATATATGTGCCACATCGTCTTTATCCATTCATCTGTAGATGGACACTTAGGTTGCTTCCATGCCCTGACTATTGTAAATAGAGCTGCAATGAACATTCTGGTACATGGCTCTTTTTGAATGATGGTTTTCTCAGGGTATATGCCCAGTAGTGGGATTGCGGGGTCATATGGTAGTTCTATTTTTAGTTTTTTAAGGAACCTCCATACTGTTCTCCATAGTGGCTGTATCAATTTACATTCCCATCAAAAGTGCAAGAGGGGTTATCTTTTCTCCACACACTCTCCAGTGTTTATTGTTTGTACATTTTTTTGATGATGGCCATTCTGACCAGTGTGAGGTGATAACTCATTGTAGTTTTAATTTGCATTTCTCTAATGATTAGTGATGTTAAGCATCCTTTCATGTGTTTGTTGGCAATCTGTGTATCTTCTTTGGAGAAATGTCTACTTAGGTCTTCTGCCCATTTTTGGATTGGGTGGTTTGTTTTTTTGATATTGAGCTGCCTGAGCTGCTTGTATATTTTGGAAATTAATCCTTTGTCAGTTGCTTCGTTTGTATATATTTTCTCCCATTCTGAGGGTTGTCTTTTTGTCTTGTTTATGGTTTCCTATGCTGTGCAAAAGCTTTTAAGTTTCATTAGGTCTCATTTGTTTATTTTTGTTTTTATTTCCACTTCTCTAGGAGGTGGGTCAAAAACGATCTTGCTGTGATTTATGTCAGATTGTCCTGCCTATGTTTTCCTCTAAGAGTTTTATAGTGTCTGGCCTTATATTTAGGTCTTTAATCCATTTTGAGTTTATTTTTGTGTATGATGTTAGGGAGTGTTCTAATTTCATTCTTTTACATGTAGCTGTCCAGTTTTCCCAGCACCACTTATTGAAGAGGCTGTCTTTTCACCATTGTATATTCTTGCCACCTATATCAAAAATAAGGTGACCATATTTGCGTGGGTTTATCTCTGGGCTTTCTATCCTGTTCCATTGATCTGTATTTCTGTTTTTGAGCCAGTACCATACTGTCTTTTTTTTTTTTTGCACAGGCTCCGGACGCGCAGGCCCAGCGGCCATGGCTCATGGGCCCAGGCACTCTGTGGCATGTGGGATCTTCCCAGACTGGGGCACGAACCCGTGTCCCCTGCATCGGCAGGCAGACTCTCAACCACTGCGCCAGCAGGGAAGCCCACATACTGTCTTGATTACTGTAGCTTTGTAGTATAGTCTGAAGTTAGGGAGTCTGATTCCTCCATCTCCGTTTTTCTTTCCAGGATTGCTTTGGCTATTTGGCTATTTGCCAAATATTTGGCTATTTGCCAAATATTTGCTTTGGCTATTTGGAGTCTTTTGTGTTTCCATGCAAATTGTGAAATTTTTGTTCTAGTTCTGTGAAAAATGCCATTGGTAGTTTGATAGGTCCTTCTGACCTTCCCCTTTGCTTTCTGTAATTCCACATCCGGTAGGCTAGGCTTCCCATCTCTCTAGATCATAAAGTTCTCCTTTTCTTGCCTAATGCATCCTTCTAGAAAATATTAGGGTAAAGAGTGTATAGTACCAGAATTCCCAAAGAGGTTTAACTTATCTCTTTTTATATGTAGCTTTTAAAAAGGGTAAATATTAAATCACTGAATTTGATTTTCAATGAGGAGAAGGAAAAAAAGAAACAAATAGAAGCACACAGAGAGGAGGAGAAGAACTTAATAGTCTAAATTGTAGCCTCTGCTGATGCAGGCAAATGGTGGCTGCCAATGCGCCGTGTGTTTTGCAGAGTCCTGGAGCACTGCCAGCCATTATTGACCTTAATATTTAATAGGCATTTGTACAGAAACACCACATGAGTATGAGAGATATTAATTGTTCATAACATTTTAATTTTTTTTAAATTTAGCAGGCTGTTAGTCATTAAATAAAGAATGATGTTTGGCTAGGTTGAGATTTTAATGTTCAGCTCTTAATTTTTCTGAGATAGTTTTTTCTGTGAAAAGTTTGTAATAAATTGTATTTGCACCATGCCTCACTCCAAAGAGACCAAAGTCCTGATCAGAAACTTCTTGAGACCCGGGAAGGATTCTAGGCTCTTCTGTACTTTGCTCAGCTCTCCTGGAAATGCTCCTAGCAGTGGGTCTGACCTATGGGGAAACTGCCTCTTTTATGTATCATCAGCTTCTTGAAGTTCTTTTCAGTTACTTATCCCTTGTGGCAAATATCTCAAATCCCGAGGTTCAATGCCCATCTAGTTCTAGTACAATCATTGAATGATTGTTTTTTTTTTAATGTTTTTTGTTACAATTTCACTTAAAAATCAGTTTTAGTTTAAAGAGAGTTATGCAAAATATCTGTACAAAAGCACTAAATACAATAATTTCTAGTAACCTCTTAGGGTTACAGTGGGAGAAGTGATACCTGAAGGTAAACAGTGACAAAATGTATTTTAATAGAGAAATCTTACATAATCTGAGACTTTTCTGATCATTCATAGTATATAGTCATGTTCTATAATTCTGTGTTCTTTTGATGCTTATTTTTATTTTTTATTTTTTTGTGGTACACGGGCCTCTCATTGTTGTGGCCTCTCCCGTTGCGGAGCGGGGGCTCCGGACGCGCAGGCTCAGTGGCCATGGCTCACGGGCCCAGCCGCTCCGTGGCACGTGGGATCTTCCCGGACCAGGGCATGAACCCATGTCCCCTGCATCGGCAGGCAGACTCTCAACCACTGCGCCACCAGGGAAACACAATTCTGTGTTCTTTTAATGAAACATGCTATCCTGCATGCTTTTAATGTGTTTCGAACCATTCTTTTCACTGCTGTGAAGGCTTATTCTTTTTCTGTCTGTTCAAAAGTTACTTCCTCTGAGAAGTTTTTCCATACCTGACCATAGGCTCAATTTATTATTTACTCCAGCCTAAATGTTTCCTCAAGTCTAGTATCCATGGCACTGTAAATATCTGTATACATGTTTATCTCTCTCACTGTGCTATGAACCCTTTGGAGAGAGATCATCTGTCTTACTGTTTTCTGAATGTTTATTGTCTAACACAGTGCTGGGTGCATATAAAGTGTTGAGAAATATTTTTTGAATGAATGATTTCTGTAAATTACCAAAAGATTTTACAAAATTTAAAACTACAACAGATGTTCCATTCCATTTCAAATAGGCTCCTCTCTGCTTACACCAAATTAGCCTCACTTCAGGAGACTTCTATTGTTGGTGTTTTAAAAACAATTAAATCATTTCCTGTATTAACCTTAAATGAGCCTTTGAGAAAGAAATAGGAAAAAGGAAATAACCTGTAGTCTTAAAAAAAATTAGGTTAAAAAATTATGGAATTAAGTTTCTAAAATGAATTTGCTTTGTTAAGTGAAAAACTGTGTGTTTAAACAGAAAGGAAAATGCCTGCCTATGAAAGGCAACAAGGTGGTGCAATTTCTGGAAACTTCCACAGATATATTAAATGTAATTCTTTGCAGTTTCATCCCTAAAGCAATATAGTCACTTGTTTGCTCTTGTGTGTTAAATTCAGCTCTTCATTTTTTATCTCATTTGTCTGCTTGAATTTCATAGCACACAGTCTAATCTTCAAGAGAATGTGGGTGTAACTTTCTCATTCTTTCTTACTGTGTAGAAGCTTGAGGCAGTTTTTCAACAAAATAGTTCAGTGAATTGCTGTAGGCCACAGAGCAAGTAAATTGTAATGAAGGGAAGCAACTTCAGGTCTCTCACTTTCCTGGATTCTCATTCTACTCTATGAAGATTAAAATATTCTATCCTTAGACCACATATTTCATAATGATGTATAAAAGAGTATAGAGTTTCTAAGGTAGTATGACCCTCCATTAAGAAATAAAGATCTATAGGGCTTCCCTGGTGGCTCAGTGGTTGAGAATCTGCCTGCTAATGCAGGGGACACAGGTTTGAGCCCTGGTCTGGGAGGATCCCACATGCCGCGGAGCAACTAGGCCCGTGAGCCACAACTACTGAACCTGCGCATCTGGAGCCTGTGCTCCTCAACAAGAGAGGCCGTGCTTGTGAGAGGCCCATGCACTGCGATGAAGAGTGGCCCCCACTTGCCACAACTAGAGAAAGCCCTCGTGCAGAAACGAAGACCCAACACAGCAAAAATAAATTAATTAATAAACTCCTACCCCCAACATCTTCTTAAAAAAAAAAAAAGAGAAATAAAGATCTATGTAAATAATAGAACCTTAATACAACAAATCTGGAATGAAGAGCTTTAAAAATGTTCACCTTCACTAATTCCATTCTTGAGACTCTCTTTTAAAGAAGTAATAATAAAAATATGTACAAAGATTTATGCTGAAGGATCTCACATCGTTGTTTATCTTAGTAAAAAATCAAAACTATTAAATGTTCAACAATGCAGACTGGGTAGATAAATCATAGTATGCCTTTATGATGAAATATAGAATAAAAATTCAAGTGTTGGTAGATTTTTATAAAGACTTTGGAGAATGCCCACAATATAATAGTACATGAAGAAAGACAAGAACAAACTGATATATAAAGCAAGATTTAATTATTTAAGCAAAAGGTGTACACACACATGCACATACATACATATTAGAATAAAAAGTGAAAAGATAAAGAAATAAGAATAACTATATTTTTTCATTTTTTCATTATCCTATAATGAGCATATATTGCTGCAAATTTTTTTCAAAAAGGAATCTTGAAAGATACCAACTTATAGGTTAATAATTTTCTATTCAGATTTTACTGCAGAAAGTTACTTTTCAGGGTAGATTCAGTGCATGATAGAGTGTTGTTATAAATGATATCTTGCTGCATATTGTCCTAAAAAATGCAAATGGATCTCATTTGATGATCACAGGCTGTACATCAGAGTAACTTTGGTAGAGAGAAGCTTTTAAAGAATATTCCTGCCTGGGACTCATCTTGGTCCTGTTGCATAGGTACATCTAGGAATGTGGATGTAGAATCCAGTATAAATATATGTTGTAAACCTTTCTCCAGGTAATTCAGATACATATCACTGATTATGCTTTGCTACTTTGGTTATAAATAAAGAGACTAAATCTTGAATCAAGCTTAAAAAGGAGAGGTGAAGATGGATGAGTAGGAAACATTTAGCTTCTGGTGGAAAGGATAAGTGAGGCACTCAGAGCTCTCTGAAGAGGGAGGTAATCATCAAAACATCTTTAAAAACCTGCATGTTACAACAGATATAGAATAATAGTTGGTTACTTACTACTTTCTTAAACTCCAGCACTGAGGGTGGGCAGAAGAAGAATAAATAGATTTTTTTTTTAAATTGGAATTATGACTTGAGAAAGATATTTAAATCATTTATAAGCCTATGCATATCTAAATTGGCAGCCTGATTTAATCAATATTTATATTCTTTATCAGTACAATACACACAGCTTAGGAAATTCCTATTACCCTCTCCCATTTTATGTAATACTATTTCCACTATTCTTATCTAATTTTTAGATCACATAAATTTTTGTTATTTTTTAGAATCAGTTTTTGTTCAAATTGACCATAAAATTTGACAATTTATTTGCTCATCTTGGTTTCTTTCAAACCATTTTTTCCTTTATTCAAATTATTTCTTATGAAAATTTAGTGGCTCATTGTGTGAATGTGAGTGGGATTCTGAATTTTCTCAGACTTTGACTTTTAAAATGTCTGAATTTTACCCTCATTCTTGAATATACAAAACAAAATATGAGCAGATATCAGCAAGATGGAAGAGTAGGTCTATGCTCTCATTCCCCCATAGAAATACTGATTTAACAATGATATACAAACCAGAATACCTTTATCAGATTTCTAGAATCCAGTTAAGAAGTTGTAGAACCCCAGGTGAGCCCGAAGCTGAGAACTGCTGCAGTGAAACAGATAAGAGCAATTTCACTTTACCCATATCAGCCTCTCCTCCAGGCCAGCACAGCTCAATGTCAGCAGGGAATGCTCTGGCTCACCACTTCTACTTTGGGGGAAAGAGGAGTATGGAACATGTGTACCAGTGTTCCAGGATTTTGGAGGGCTGCACAAAGGACTGGTGTCTATCTTACCTCATTTAGAAAGTTAAGAGGACCAGGATAGTTTGAATGCTAGGGTTGACTGAAAGGTTGGTTCAGTGGGGAGAAAGCATACAACTTGAGGATTCTTTCTCAGAGGGAAGAAGAGTACAGTGTGTTTCTGGTAGTCCAGCTTTTCAAAGATACCTCAGGGGACTGGTATCTGTCTTTTCTGACTCAGGGTGCTGATAAAGAGTTGGCATACTTTGGATGTCCGGTGGCTTTATCTTGCTGCTGAAGAGCCAGAGAACATGCAGTGCCACAGACAGATACCAGAGGGAGCAAGAGATTACAAGCTCCTGAAAAAGAAGTTGGCAAACCTCTCTAATTGAGAAACTTTATGCACAAGCCCAGAGAAATTGCTTCCCAAAATGGTTCAGAGGCTCCCACAATCTGTAGGTGGATAGACTGGTGAGGGTCTCTCCCTGCACAAAGCCAGTCTCTAAAGACAAAGAGAAGGCTGTTTTTCAAATGTGTGGATGTTAACATAAAGCTACAAGACACATAAACAGGGAAACATGGCCCAATTAAAGAAACAAAATATATCTTCAGAAACCAACCCTAATGAAATGGAGGTAAATGCGTTACCTGACAAAGGATTCAAACTAATCTTAATAAAGGTGCTTTACGAACTCAAGAGAACAGTGCCTGAACAAAATGAGAATATCAGCAATGAGATGGGAATTATAAAAAAGAACCAAACAGAAATTTTGGAGCTGAAGAACACAATAACTGAGCTGACAAATGTACTAGAGGGGTTCTACAGCAGACTTATCATGAAGAAGAAAAATCAGCAAACTTGAAAATAGGTCATTTGAAATTATCTTGTCAGAGGAAGAAAAAGAAAAAAAAGTGAAAATGAGTGAAGAAGGCCCAAGGGACATGTGAGGCACCACCAAATGGAACAATATATGCATTATGGGAGATTCAGAAAGAGAAGAGAGAGAGAGAAAGTGGCAGAAGGCTTATTTAAAGAAATAATGGGCAAAAGCTTCTCAAATCTAAGGAAGAAGATGGACATACAGATTCAAGAAGCCCAGCAAAACCCTACTAGTATGAACTCAAAGAAATCCAAAGTGAAACGCCTTATAATCAAAGTGTCAAAAATTAAAGACAGTTTTGAAAGCAGCAAGGGAAAAACTACTCATCATATACAAGGTAGCTCTTAGAAGAAAATTTCTCAGCAGAAACTTTGCAGGCCAAAAGGGAGTGGGATGATATATCCAATCAGTGGATTTTTCGGCTGAAATCTTGGAGGTCATAAGGCAGTGGGATACCATATTCAAAGGGATGAAAAAAAAAAAAACCCTACCAATCAAGAATACTATAGCCAGCAAAAGTATGTTTTAAAAATTAAGTATAAATAAAGACTTCCCTAGATAAACAAAAGCTGAGAGTTCATCAGCACTAGGCCTGTCTTAAAAAATTGCTAAAGAAGTCCTTCAGGTTGAAACAAAAGGACACTAAACAGCAATGCTAATCATATGAAAGTTTGAGGCTTTCTGGTAAAGGTAAATATATAGACAAATACAGAATACTGTAATACTGTAATGATGGTGTGTAAATCACTTTTAAATATGGTATGGAAGTTAGAAGACAAAAAATATAAAAAAGTAACTTTAGCTATAAAATATGCAATACTTTGTTATTCATTTCATAAATTACATATTTTGTATTGTATATCTAAATGAGTAACAAAGTGTGGGAGAGAGAAGTGAAAGTGTAGAATTTTTGCATGCATTTGAAGTTAAGTTATTATTAGCCTAAAATAAATCATTATAACTATAAGGTGTTTTATGTAAACCTTATGGCAGCCACACATAAAATATCTATATAAGATATAAAAGAAATTGAAAAAGCAATCAAAACATGTCACTACAAAAAAATCAATGAAATACAAAGGAAGGCAGCAAGAGAAGTAAAGAGGGACCAAAAATGCTACAAGATAGAAAGAAGTTGACAAAATGGCAATGAGTTTTCACCTATCAGTAACTACTTTGAACATGAATGGATTAAACGCCCCAATCAAAAGACATAGAATGGCTAAATGGATTAAAAAAAATAAAAACAAGATTCAACTATATACTGTCTACAAGAGACTCACTTTAGAATAATGAACACACATAGGCTGCAAGTAAAAGGATGGATTTTCCATGCATGTGATAACTAAAAGCTGAGATGGATATACTTATATCAGACAAAATAGACTTAATGTAAGAAACACTGTCAAAAGAGACAAAGAAGTACATTACATAATAATAAAAAATCAATTCACCAGGAAGATATAGTAATTATAAAAGTATATGTACTCAACAACAGAGAACCCAAATATATAAAGTAAACACTGGCTAAACTGAAGGGAAAAATAGACAGCAACACAATAATAGTGGGGATTTCAGTATCTCACTTTAAAAAAAGGTAGGACATCCAGACAGAAAATCAGTAAAAATACAGAGGACTTGAACAGCACTCTAGACCAAATAGACCTGAAAGACATGTATAAAACATTCCAACGGCATCAGAATACCCATTTTCTTCAACTGCACATGGAACATTCTCCAGGATAGATCACATGTTGAGTCATGAAAGAAGACTAAACAGATTTAAGATGTAAATCATACAAAGTATAATTTTTGACCACAATGGAATAAAATTAGAAATTAATGGCAGAAGGAAAATTTAGAATTATATGAAATTAAACAACACAATCTCTTTCAATATTTTTAAATTGATGTATAGTTGATTTACAATGTTTTGTTAATTCCTGCTGTATAGCAAAGTGATACAGTTATATATATATATATATATATATATATATATATATGTACACATATATACACATTCCTTTTTAAAAATTCTTTTCCATTGTGGTTTATCATAGGATATTGAATATAGTTCTCTGTGCTATAATGTAGGACCTTGTTGTTTATATTCCATTCTATATATAAAAGCTTACATCTGCTAACCCCAACCTCCCATGCCATCCCTCTCCCAACCCCCTCCCTGTTGACAGCCACCAGTCTGTTCTCTATGTCCATGATTTTGTTTCTGTTCTTCATTTGAAGAACACAATCTTGAACAACCAGTGAATCAAAGAAGAAATCAAAAGGGAAATTAGAAAATATCTCCAGACAAATGAAAATGAAAACATAACATACTAAAACTAAAGGGATGCAGCAAAAGCAGAACTAAGAGGGAAGTTTATAGTGATACATGCCTACATGAAAAAGAAGAAAGATCAAAAATAACAAAATAACTTTACACCTCAAAGAACTAGAAAGAGAAGAACAAACTAAAATTATAAAAAGGAAGAAAATATTAAAATAAAAATAAAAATAAATGAAATATAAGAAAGACAATAGGAAAGAGTGAAGAAACTATGGAAGACAGTTCAAGATGGTGACATAGGAAGATCATGAACTCCTCTCCTCCCATAGACACATTGAATCTACAATTACATATAGAACAAATTCCTCTGAAAAAGAACGATAAACTATCTAAACAGCTCCTTCACGTCAAAAAAAAGGGTCACAGGGCTTCCCTGGTGGCGCAGTGGTTGAGAATCCTCCTGCCGATGCAGGGGACACGGGTTCGTGCCCCGGTCTGGGAAGATCCCACATGCTGCCGAGCGGCTGGGCCCGTGAGCCATGGCCACTGAGCCTGCGTGTCCGGAGCTTGTGCTCCGCAGCAGGAGAGGCCACAACAGTGAGAGGCCTGTGTACCACAAAAAAAAGAAAAACAAAAAGGGGTCACATTGAGGCAAGTAGGAGTGGCAAAGACACAATCTCACCTTATACCCTGGTGTGCAACCCACAATTGGGAGGGAACTCACAAATTTGGAGTATCTCCCTAAAGAGCACAGTGTTCACACTCCACATCAGGCACCCCTACTCTTCAGGTTTGCCACACATCTACATTCCAGGGAATGTAGACTAGGGACTCCATCTTTGTGCTCTGTTTCTGCCTTGTGACAGCTTGCTAATACCTCTCAGAAAGGAGCTTATCCACTCTTCTGGAGCCCTGAGTTTTGCAACTGTTGCCCAAGGGACATTTCCAGATTGTCTGGTCTGGAGACCAGTGGGGTTTATGGCTGTGGTACCATGGGACTGTATACGTTTGCATACTTTACAAGCTGTTGTCTGAGGGTCTGGTTTCCAGTCACCCTGAAACTAGATGCTGACTGAGATACCTTACTTTGGAGCACTAACAGGTCTTGGCATGTCCTCAACAACTAGGAGCTAATAAAAATAAAATGGGATGCTTGGATAATCACAAAGGTTTGAGACACAACCAAGAACCGAGACAAAGTTGAACAATATGGTTTATTCTCTATATGAGGCCACACGTCAACTCTGCAAGAGGTAGTTGTTTCACCTAATACATAGATATAAACAAAAAAGAGTCAAAATGAGGAAGTAGAGGAATATGTTCCAAATGAAAGAACAAGATAAAACCTCAGGAAAAAACCTTAATGAAATGGGAATAAGTATTATTTACCTAATAAACAGTTCAAACTAATGTTTATAGAGATGTTCACCAAACTTGGGAGAAAAATGGATAAATGCAGTGAGAAGTTCAACAAAAAGATAGAAAATATAAGAAAATACCAAACAGAAGCCACAGAGCTGAAGAATAAAGGAACTACTTTCAGCTGAAAAGGAAGGGCACTAGTTAGTAATAAGAAAACACATGAAAGTGTAAAGCTCACTGGTAAAAATAAATATATAGTAAAGGTAGATTAATCACATACAATGCTAGTATGAAAGTTAAAAGACAAAAGTAGTAAACATAATTGTAATTACAATAATTAATTAAGGGATACGTGAGATAAAGAGATGTAAAATGTGACATCAAAAACATAAAACCTGGGGCTTCCCAGGTGGCGCAGTGGTTGAGAATCTGCCTGACGATGCAGGGGACACGGGTTCGTGCCTTGGTCCAGGAAGATCCCACATGCCGCGGAGCAGCTGGTCCCATGAGCCATGGCCGCTGAGCCTGTGCATCCAGAGCCTGTGCTCCGCAACGGGAGAGGCCACAACTGTGAGAGGCCCGCATACCACCAAAAAGAAAAAAAAAAAAACAAACATAAAACCTGAGGAGGAACCAAGATGGTGGAGTAGGACATTGTCTCACTTCCTCTTGCGAGAACACCAGAATCACAACTAGCTGCTGGATGATCATTGACAGGAAGGCACTGGAACTCACCAAAAAAGATACCCCACATCCAAAGACAAAGCACAAGCCACAATGAGATGGTAGGAGGAGCACAATCACAATAAAATCAAATCCCATAACTGCTGGGTGGGTGACTCACAGACTGGAGAACACTTATGCCACATAAGTCCACCCACTGGAGTGAAGGTTCTGAGCCCCACATCAGGCTTCCCAACCAGGAGGTCCAGCAACGGGAGGACAAATTCCTAGAGAATCGGACTTTGAAGCCTAGTGGGAATTGATTGCAGGACTTTGACAGGACTGGGGGAAACAGAGACTCCACTCGTGGAGGGCACACACAAAGTAGTGTGTGCATCGGGACCCAGGGGAAGGAGCAGTGACCCCAGGGGAGATTGAACCAGACCTACCTGCTAGTGTTGGAGGGTCTTCTGTAGAGGCGGGGGGTGGCTGTGGCTCACCGTGGGGACAAGGACACTGGCAGCAGAAGTTCTGGGAAGTACTCTTTGGCGTGAGTCCCCCCAGAGTCTGCCATTACCCCACCAAAGAGCCCAGGTAGGCTCCAGTGTTGGGTTGCCTCAGTCCAAACAACCAACAGGGAGGGAACCAAGCCCCAGCATCAACTGTCAAGTGGAATAAAGTTTTACTGAGCTCTGCTCACCAGAGCAACAGTCAGCTCTGCCCACCACCAGTCCCTGCCATCAGGAAACTTCCACAAGCCTCTTAGATAGCCTCATCCACTGGAGGGCAGACAGGAGAAACAATAACTACAATCCTACAGCTTGTGGAACAAAAACCACAATCCCAGAAAGGTAGACAAGATGAAAAGGCGAAGGGCTATGTACCAGAAGGAACAAGATAAAACCACAGAAAAACAACTAAATGAAGTAGAGATAGGCAACCTTCCAGAAGAAGAATTCAGAATAATGATAGTGAAGATGATCCAGGACCTCAGAATAAGAATGGAGGCAAAGATCAAGAAGATGCAAGAAATGTTTAACAAAGACCTAGAAGAATTAAATAACAAACAGAGATGAACAATACAATACCTGAAATGAAAACTACACTACAAGGAATCAATAGCAGAATAACTGAGGCAGGAGAATGGATAAGTGACCTGGAAGACAGAATGGTGGAATTCACTGCTGTGGAACAGAATGAAAAAAAAGAATGAAAAGAAATGAAGACAGCCTAAGAGACCTCTGGGACAACATTAAATGCAACAATGTTTGCATTATAGGGGTCCCAGAAGTAGAAGAGAGAGAGAAAGGACCAGAGAAAATATTTGAAGAGATTATAGTCGAAAATTTCCCTAACATGGGAAAGGAAATAGCCACCTAAGTCAAGGAAGCACAGCGAGTCCTATCCAGGATAAATCCAAGGAGAAACATGCTGAGACACATAGTAATCAAACTGGCAAAAATTAAAGACAAAGAAAAATTATTGAAAGCAGCAAGGGAAAAACGACAAATAACATACAAGAGAACTCCCATAAGGTTAACAGCTGATTTCTCAGCAGAAACTCTACAAGCCATTAGGGAGTGGCATGATATACTTAAAGTGATGAAAGGGAACAAGCTACAACCAAGACTTCTCTACCTGGCAAGGATCTCATTCAGACTTGATGGAGAAATTAAAAGCTTTACAGATAAGCAAAAGCTAAGAGAATTTAGCACCACCTAACGAGCTCTACAACAAATGTAAAGGAACTTCTCTAAGTGGGAAACACAAGAGAGGAAAAGGACCTACAAAAACAAACCCAAAACAATTAAGAAAATGGTCATAGGAACATACATATCGTTAGTTACCTTAAACGTGAATGGATTAAATGCTCCAACCAAAAGACACAGGCCTGCTGAATGGATACAAACACAAGACCCATATATATGCTGTCTACAGAGATCAGCTTCAGACCTAGGGACACATACAGACTGAAAGTGAGGGGATGGAAAAAGATATTGCACACAAATAGAAATCAAAAGAAAGCTGGAGTAGCTATACTCATATCAGATAAAATAGACTTTAAGATAAAGAATGTTACAAGAGACAAGGAAGGACACTACATAATGATCAAGGGATTAATACAAGGAGAAGATATAACAATTATAAATATATATGCACCCAACAGAGGAACACCTCAATACATGAGGCAACTGCTGACAGTTATAAAAGAGGAAATCGAAAGTAACACAGTAATAATGGGGGAC
The DNA here is from genome assembly GCF_026419965.1 of Kogia breviceps. Classification (NCBI taxonomy): domain Eukaryota; kingdom Metazoa; phylum Chordata; class Mammalia; order Artiodactyla; family Physeteridae; genus Kogia; species Kogia breviceps. The sequence goes on from NC_081314.1 coordinate 96,596,630, forward strand.
TTTAACACCTCACTTACACCAGTGGACAGATCATCCAAAATGAAAATAAATAAGGAAAGAGAAGCTTTAAATGACACAATAGACCAGATAGATTTAATTGATATTTATAGGACATTCCATCCAAAAACAGCAGATTACACTTTCTTCTGAAGTGCGCACAGAACATTCTCCAGCATAGATCACATCTTGGGTCACAAAGCAAGCCTCAGTAAATTTAAGAAACTTGAAATCATATCAAGCAACTTTTCCAACCACAATGCTATGAGATTAGAAATGAATTACAGGGAAAAAAACGTTAAAAACACGAACATATGGAGGCTAAACATTATGTTACAAAATAACCAAGAGATCACTGAAGAAATCAGAGGAAATAAAAAAATACCTAGAGAAAAATGACAAAACACAACAATCCACAACCTATGGGATGCAGCAAAAGCAGTTCTAAGGGAAGTTTTTAGCTATACAAGCCTACCTCAAGAAATAAGAAAAATCTCAAATAAACTATGTAACCTTACACCTAAAGGAACTAGAGAAAGAAGAACACACAAAAGCCAGAGTTAGCAGAAGGAAAGAAATCATAAAGATCAGAGCAGAAATAAATGAAATAGAAACAAAGCAAACAGTAGCAAAGGTCAATAAAACTAAAAGCTGGTTCTTTGAGAAGATAAACAAAATTGATAAACCTTTAGCCAGGCTCATCAAGAAAAAGAGAGAGAGGACTCAAATCAATAAAATTAGAAATGAAAAAGGAAAGTTACAACAGACACCGCAGAAATACAAAGCATCTTAAGAGACTACTACAAGCAACTCTATGCCAATAAAATGGACAACCTGGAAGAAATGGACAAATTGTTAGAAAGATATAACCTCCCAAGACTGAACCAAGAAGAAATAGAAAATATGAACAGACCAATCCCAACTAATGAAATTGAAACTGTGATTAAAGATGTTCCAACAAACAAAAGTCCAGAACCAGATGGCTTCACAGGTGAATTCTATCAAACATTTAGAGAAGAGCTAACACCCATCTTTCTCAAACTCTTCGAAAAAATTGCGGAGGAAGGAACACTCCCAAACTCATTCTATGAGGTCACCATCACCCTGATACCAAAGCCATACAAAGATACAACAAAAAAAGAAAATTACAGACCAATATCACTGATGAATATAGATGCAAAAATCCTCAACAAAATACTAGCAAACAGAATCCAACAACACATTAAAAGGATCATACACCGTGATGAAGTGGGATTTAACCCAGGGATGCAAGAATTCTTCAGTATACAAAAATCAATCAATGTGATACATCATATTAACACAATGAAGAATAAAAACCATATGATCATCTCAATAGGTGCAGAAAAAGCTTTTGACAAAGTTCAACTCTCGTGTATGATAAAAACTCTCCAGAAAGTGGGCATAGAGGGAACCTACCTCAACATAATAAAGGCCATATACAACAAACCCACAGCAAACATTATTCTCAATGGTGAAAAACTAAAAGCATTTCCTCTAAGATCAGGAACAAGACAAGGATGTCCACTCACCACTATTATTCAATATAATTTTGGAAGTCCTAGCCACAACAATCAGAGAAGAAAAAGAAATAAAAGAAATACGAATTGGAAAAGAAGAAGTAAAACTGGCACTGTTTGCAGATGACATGATACTATAAATAGAGAACCCTAAAGATGCCACCAGAAAACTACTAGAGCTAATCAATGAATTCGGTAAAGTTGCAGGATACAAAATTAATGCACAGAAATCTCTTGCATTCCTATACACTAAGGATGAAAATTCTGAAAGGTAAATTAAGGAAACACTCCCATTTACCATTGCAACAAAATGAATAAAATACCTAGGAATAAACCTACCTAGGGAGACAAAAGACCTGTATGCAGAAAACTATCAGACACTGATGAAAGAAATTAAAGATGATACCAACAGATGGAGAGCTATACCATGTTATTGGATTGTAAGAATCAGTATTGTGAAAATGACTATACTGCCCAAAGCAATCTACAGATTCAATGCAGTCCCTATCAAATTACCAACGGTATTTTTTACGGAACTAGAACAAAAAAATCTTAAAATTTGTGTGGAGACACAAAAGACCCCGAATAGCCAAAGCAGTCTTGAGGGAAAAAAACAGAGCTGGAGGAATCAGACTCCCTGACTTCAGACTATACTACAAAGCTACAGTAATCAAGACAATATGGTACTGGCACAAAAACAGAAATATAGATCAATGGAACAAGATAGAAAGCCCAGAGATAAACCCACGCACCTATGGTCAACTAATCTATGACAAAGGAGGCAAGGATATACAATGGAGGAAAGACAGTCTCTTCATTAAGTGGTGCTGGGAAAACTGGACAGCTACATGTAAAAGAATGAAATTAGAACACTCCCTAATACCATACACAAAACTAAACTCAAAATGGATTAGAGACCTAAAGTAAGACCAGAGACTATTAAACTCTTAGAGGAAAACATAGGAAGAACACTCTTTGACATAAATCACAGCAAGATCTTTTTTGATCCACCTCCTAGAGTAATGGAAATAAAAACAAAAATAAAAAATTGGACATAATGAAACTTCAGAGCTTTTGCACAGTAAAGGAAACCATAAACAAGATTAAAAGACAACCCTCAGAATGGGAGAAAATATTTGCAAACGAATCAACGGACAGAGGATTAATCTCCAAAATATATAAACAGCTCATGCAGCTCAATATTAAAGAAACAATCAACCTAATCCAAAAATTGGCAGAAGAGCTAAATAGACATTTCTCCAAAGAAGACATACAGATGGCCAAGAAGCACATGAGAAGCTGCTCAACATCACTAATTATTAGAGAAATGCAGATCAAAACCACAATGAGGTATCACCTCACACCAGTTAGAATGGGCATCATCAGAAAATCTACAAACAACAAATGCTGGAGAGGGTGTGGAGAAAAGGGAACTCTCTTGCGCTGTTGGTGCGAATGTAAATTGATACAGCCAGTATGGAGGGTCCTTAAAAAAACTAGAAATAGAATTACCATATGACCCAGAAATGCCACTACTGGACATACACCCAAAGAAAACCATAATTCAAAAAGACACATGCACCACAATGTTCATTGCAGCACTATTTACAATAGCTAGTACATGGAAGCAACCTAAGTGTCCATCAACAGATGAATGGATAAAGAAGATGTGATACATATATACAATGGAATATTACTCAGCCATAAGAAGGAATGAAATTGAGTCATTTGTTGAGACCTGGATGGATCTAGAGACTGTCATACAGAGTGAAGTAAGTCAGAACGAGAAAAATTAATATCATATATTAATGCATGTATGTGGAACCTAGAAAAATGGTGTAGATGAATGGGTTTGCAGGGCAGAAGTTGAGACACAGATGTAGAGAACAAATGTATGGGCACCAAGTGGGCAAAACCGCATGCGGATTTGGATGGTGGTGTGCTGAATTGGGTGATTGGTATTAACATGTATACACTGATGTGTATAAAATTGATGACTAATAAGAACCTGCTGTATAAAAAAGTAAATAAAATTAAATTTAAAAATTAAAATAAAATAAATTTCCCATCTTAAAAAAAACAAGAAAAAGAAACATAAAACCTGGGGAGGGTGGTGGGAGTAAAAACATAGAATTTTAGAATGTTTTCAAACTTATGTTGTTGGCAACTTAAAATAGGCTATTATAAATATGTTCTGTTTTATGTAAAGCTCATGGCAACCACAAAGCAAAAACCTATTGTAGATAGGCAAAAGATATAATGGAATAGGGTAGAATGCCCAGAGATAAACCCACGCACATATGGGCACCTAATTTATGACAAAGGAGGCAAGAGTATACAATGGAGAAAAGACAGTCTCTTCAATAAGTGGCACTGGGAAAACTGGACAGCTACATGTAAAAGAATGTAATTAGAATACTACCTAACACCATACACAAAAATAAACTCCAGATGGATTAAAGACCTAAATGTAAGACCGGACATTATAAGACTCTTAGAGGAAAACATAGGAAAAACACTCTTTGACATAAACCACAGCAAGATCTTTTTTGATTCACCTCCTAGAGAAATGGAAATAAATCAAAAATAAAGAAATGGGACTTAAATAAACTTAAAGCCTTTCTCACAGCAAAGAAAACCATAAACAAGATAAAAAGACAACCCTCAGAATGGGAGAAAATATTTGCAAGTGAAACAACTGACAAAGGATTCATCTCCAAAATATACAAATAGCTCATGGAGCTCAATATCAAAAAAAACAACAATCCAGTTAAAAAATGGGCGGATGACCTAACTAGACATCTCACCAAGAAAGACATACAGATGGCCAAGAGGCACATGAAAAGATGCTCAACATCACTAATTATTAGAGAAATGCAAATTAAAACTACAATGAGGGATTACCTCATGCCAGTCAGAATGGCCATTATCAAAAAATCTGAAACAATAAATGCTGGAAAGGGTGTGGTGAAAAGGGAACTCTCCTGCACTCTTGGTGGGAATGTAAATTGATACAATCACTATGGAAAACAGTATGGAGGTTCCTTAGAAAACTAAAAGTATAACTACCATATGACCCAGCAATCCCACTACTGGGCATATACCCTGAGAAAACCAAAATTCAAAAAGAGACATGTACCACAATGTTCATTGCAGCACTGTTTACAAAAGCCAGGACATGGAAGCAACCTAAGTGTCCATCAACAGATGAATGGATAAAGAAGATGTGGCGGCACATATATACAATAGAATATTACTTAGCCATATAAAGAAACGAAATTGAGTTATTTGTAGTGACGTTGGTGGACCTAGAGTCTGTCATACAGAGTGAAGCAAGTCAGAAAGAGAAAAACAAATACCGTATGCTAACGCATATATACGGAATCTTAAAAAAAAAATGGTACTGAAAACCTAATTGCAGGGCAGGAATGGAATAAAGATGTAGACATAGAGAATGGACTTGAGGACACGGGGTAGGAGGGGGAAGCTAGGGTGTAGTGAGAGTAGCATCAACATATATACACTACTGAATGTAAAATAGTTGACTGGTGGGAAGCAGCAGCATAGCACAGGGAGACAGGCTTGGTGCTTTGCGATGACCTAGAGGGGTTGGGATAGGGAGGATGGGAGGGAGGCTCAAGAGGGAGGGGATATGGAGACATGTGTATGCATATGGCTGATTCGCTTTGTTGTGCAACAGAAACTAACACAGTATTGTGAAGCAATTGTACTCCAATAAAGATCCATTTTAAAAAAAAGGTAATGAGAAAGGAATCTAAGCATAACACTAAAGAAAGATATCAAACCACAATTGAAGAGAGCAAGAGAAGAAGAAAGGAACAGAGAGGAACTACTAAACAGCCCAAAAACAATTAACAAAATGGCAATAAGTACATACCTATCAATAATTACTTTAAATGTAAATGAAATAAATTGTCCAATCAAAAGACATAATGGCTGAATGAATGAAAAAACAAGACCCATCTATGTACTGCCTATCAGAGACTCACTTCATATGTAAGGATACACAGACTGAAGGTTAAGGGTTGAAAAAAGATATTCCATATAAATGGAAATCAAAAGAAAGCTGGGGTAGCTATTTTATATCAGAAAAAATAGTTTTTAAAATATGGGGTAGCTATTTTATATCAGACAAAATAGTTTTTAAAACAAAGACTGTATCAAAAGACAAAGTTCTAGAAGTGGAACTATTATGTGATCCAGGTATCCCACTTCTGTGTATTTATCCAAAATAATTGAAATCAGGATTTTGAAGATATTTGTGCTTCCATGTTCATTGCCTCATTACTCACAATAGCCGAGAGGTGGAAATGACCTAAATGTTCATTGATACCTGAATAAATAAAGAAAATGTGGTACATACATATAATGGAATATTTTTTAGCCATAAAAAAGAAATAAATTCTGCCATGCCATAATATTGATGAACCTTGAGGACATTATGCTAAGTGAAATAAGTCAATAATAACACAAGGACAACTACTGTTTGATTCCACTTATTTGATGTTCTCTAAATCATCTTAGTAGAAGCAGACAATAGAATGGTGGTTGCCAGGGATGTGGGGGAGGAGGGAATGGAGAGCTGCTGTTCAGTGGGCTTTGAGATCCAGTCGTGCAAGATATAAAAGTTCTGGAGATCTGCTATATAACATTGTGCTTATAGTTAGCAATACTGCGCTGTATAACTAAATTTTTCAGAACAGAATAGATCTCATGTTATGTGGGGCTTTTTTGGCTGCATCTTTTAAAAAAAGGGAAAATTGAATTCAGTAATACATAAACTATGTTAACATGTATGACAAGTGTGGTTTATTCTGAGGTAGCAATGTTGATTTAACATTTGAAAACCTCAGTCACTGCATTGACCAAATTAACCTAATCAAGGAGAAAAGCCCTGATTATCTCATTAGAAAACCAAAAAGGTTTGATAAACACATATCCATGGAAGAAAATTTCAGTAAGCCAGAAATGGAAGGGAACTTTCTCAATCTGAAAAGAATATCTATAAACATTTAAGTAGAATACTTAATAGATTTAATAGAGTACTTACCAGTAAAATATGGAATGCTTTACTTCTTAAAGTATGAAATGAGACAAGAATATTATTACTTCATTATACTGGTGGTCCTAATCTGTACAATAGTGCAAAATGAGTAGTGTTAATCAATTATATATGTCTTCCCGCATTTTCTCGGCAAATCTTGAGCCATACAGTATAGACCAGCAACTAAGTCTAAAGAATTTACTTTAGCCTAAAATATTTATAAGGATTTTTGGATTGGAATTTTTACATCCTTTTTGATTACTTCACTTTATATGATAATCTCTAGGTCCATTCATGTTGCTGCAAATGGTATTATTTCATTCTTTTTCATGGCTGAGCAATATTCCATTGTATATATATTCCACATCTTTTTTATCCATTCATCTGTCAATGGACATTTAGGTTGCCTCCATGTCTTGGCTATTCTCAATAGTGCTGCTGTGAACATTGGGGTGCATATATCTTTTCAAATTAGAGTTTTCTCTGGATATATGCCCAGAAGTGGGATTGTAGGATCATATGGTAATTCTATTTTTAGTTTTTTTAAGGAACCTCCATACTGTTCTCCATAGTCGCTGCACCAATTTACCTTCCCACATGTAGTGTAGGAGGGTTTCCTTTTTTCCACACTCTTTCCAGCATTTGTTATTTGTAGACTTTTTGATGATGGCCATTCTGACTGGTGTGAAGTGATATTTCATAATTTTGAGTTGCATTTCTCTAATAATTAGCAATATTGTATATCTTTTCATGTGCTTTTTGGCCATCTGTTTGTTTCCTTTGGAGAAATGTCTGTTTAGGTCTTCTGCCCATTTTTTGATTGGGTTGTTTGTTTGTTTTGATATTAAGCTGTATGAGCTGTTTGGCACATGTAAAACATTTTTTAAATGTATTTAATATTTTTGATGCTAACTTCTATTTCTCAGAGAAAACTGAATGGTAGATAATTGAGAACTTTCTGTAACATAGAAGAAGTTTTAACAGTACCAAAGTGCATGAATAAAGGAAAAAACCTTATATTCCTTTACACCTTCTTTAAGTGCCAAAAATAAACATATTAAGTAGTCCAAAAGATAAAGCCATTATATAGCATATAATAATAAGCAAATGCATATAAATGTAAAATTATGCTCAGTGATCAATCTTCCAGTAATCAATCCTTCATAGAAATCACCTAGGTATCCAATAATTACCCATTTATTAACTGAAGTTAATATTAGTATAAGTTATTATGGTACCTAAAGATCTTGAAAATTAAGGTCTAGCTGACACACCAGAAAACCTAGTTACTATTGGTATAAAAATGATCAAACTTTTATGATTCGATTTAATTTAACAAAATTTTATATCAACATTATTTTAAAGATGGATGACAAGATGACATTGGTCATTCATGAGCTTCATTGGGAGATTTCCCTCTGTGAGGAAAAATGAGAAGGGAGCTGGAGGAGGCTGGGCGAGCATCTGATTGTGATCCGTCCGACCCCTGTGAAGGAGAAAAGGAAAGAAGGAAGAAAGAAAGCCTTAGATTGCAGTGCCATTTTATGAATGTTTTGGCAAGGCCAGTGTAGAGTCTTTGTGCCAAAATAGTCTGTCAGAGGAGTCCCAAATCACAAAGGAGTGTGCTTGCCTTAGCATCCCTTTGCACTAAGTCATTGGTTGGGAGCAGCTCAGTGGAAGCATGCCCTTGGCCACGATGCAGTGATGTATTCAAAGCATAGCAGCTGGCGGTGTCAGTCAGTCGTAGTCACTACAGTTGGAAATTTGAGTGGTACTTTTTTTTATGACTGTCATAGTCTGTCCCTTACATCACACAGATCTGCTTCTCCATACAAGTTCAGGGATCAGCTTCTCCATGATTTCTACGGGCTTATCTTTCTGAGAGGAAATTTAGCAGATTAGTGAGATGAGCTACAGCTTTAATAGTTGCAGTTGATATTGGGGCTAAAACTATTGTCATCTTTTACCATTTCCACTCTCCATTCCAAATTCCCCTCACCCTCTGCTAATGCCGTGTTGGATCTTAGTAGCTTACCTGGTGGTGTGACCCAAATCTTCCTTTCACAGGGCTCTGAAACTCTGGTAATTATTTCCAGGCCAGGGTTGCTGCTTATGTTCATTTTTTGCTACATTGGACAAAAGAGTACCAGTTGCCATCCAAGTGTATCACCTGGCTTCCACATGTATTCTTCCCTTTCCCCATTGTGCAAAACCATCTCTACTCCTCCTGTTGATCGTGGTTAATTACCCTGAACAATATGGTAGTAACTCCTTGACTGCTGGTCCCTGGACACAATTCCAAAGTGCCTAGCAGCAGCTCTAACTTATAGTTCATTTGAACCCTTGCTCTGTCCACTGGCAAGATTATGTCCCTGTGCTCTCAATTGATAGCTTCATATATTTTGAAGTTGTGTTATTAGGTGTATATATCATTAGAATTTTTTTTTCTTGATAAATTGACCTTTATCACTACAAAATGATCTATTTTTCTCTAGTAACACTTCTTGTTTTAAAGTCTACTTTGTATATTCATATGGCTATTTCTGTTTTCTTATGATTATTTTATCTTTTCTCTACCTTTTAATCTATTTGTATCTTTAAATTTAAAGTATGTCTCTTGCAAACGTCATTCAGTTGGTTCTTGACTTTTTAATCCAGTGTGACAATGTGTGACTAATACTTGGAATATTTTGTCTATTTACATTCAACATAGATATCAGTGTGACTTTGGTATAAGTCTATCATCATATTATTTATTTTCTGTTTATACCATCAGTTCTTTGTTACTTAGACTGAATTTCCTGCTTGTATTTTTTAAGAATTTTATCCCAGATATTGTGCATAAAAAGTAGAGATTGAAGTGTCATATTGTTTTTTATGTAGTTTAGAGAGCTGAATTCCTTTCTTGTGTTGAGCTGAGGCTAGGTCACAGCTTATATTAGATTGAGTTCATTCCCTTTAAATCTCATAAATATGTGAGCTGGGAGTCAGTTGGCTGCAGCTTCAAATATGTTGGTTAATCTTTGGATTCTATACCTGTAGGACTCAGCAGTCCAGTCACTGTGAGAATGCATGGATTATGTTTCTAGTCCTTCCTCCCCTGAAGCTCTCTTTGCAGAATTTTGAGGATAGAGTTGGTGGAGAGAATTGTCAGGCTCAGCAATTTGCTCTTGTACTTGGGACTTTTCTATACTCCAGTTCAGTCTACACTATCATTCAGGGCTTGTCTGACCTCTCCTGTTCCCATGTAATTGTTTCATCTTTAGCATCTCTCTCCTCAGTCAGCTGTACCTAGACCGTATTCCCACCTCCAGGTATGGAGGCTGTCAGTTTATCAAGACTCCTTTGTCACATTGCAAATATGACTTTTATTTTGTTAGTTTTTTTTCTGGTTGTTACCACTAGGATCAAGGTCTTTTTCATCCCATACATTTTATCCAGAAGCAGAAGTCTTTTTTTCTTTCTTGAAAGGTCAGCTATGTATTATATTCTATCTGATGTTTGAGCTTGAGGCTTTTTAGGCCATCTATTTTTCCATCTTGTTGAAATACAAACAGAAACCATAAGTTTATCTTTACATTATGACTATTAGAGGGATGATGTATTAGTGGTTTAAAACACTGATGTGCGTTAGAAGTTTTTGAAGCCTATAAAAATATAGATACTTTGGTCTTATAATAGATGATTCAGATTCACTCACTTCATGGGGAAAACCCAAAGGAATATATGTTTTCCAAAGGCTCCACAAACTTATTTTGAGGCAAATAGAAGTTTGAAAAGAAAATGATAAATTAAATGAATGGTGCCCTGAAAGTCCGTGATATTTATCTATATTTTATCCCTAGTGCCCAGCACAGAGCTAGTGAGTGCTTGGTTTGTGTTTGTTGAATGGGTGAATGCATTCATTATGGCATCTTGGTTTTCTACCTAAATCAGATGTGAGATGGCTTAGACATTTTAGACATTGTTACAGTAAGTAAAACTATAGTCATATGAGCAAAGACTGAATGAATCAATTTACTGCTTTTGAGAAGGTTACCGATGTCCTCCTTGTTGCTTAATATATTGGACACTTTTCCTTATATATTTTATTTGAGCTCACTTTAGAGTTTGAAACTATTTTCTTCCTGAAATAAAAATATTTCCTTGCCTTTATTGACACCATAATTTTCTAGTTTCTCCCTACCTGCTGGTCTCTTCATTAGAATTTATAATTCTGGTTTCCTCCTACAAAATCTAGGGCTTCTAACATGCTTTTTGAAACTTAGCATTGTTGCCTCAGTTATCTCAAGATGGGTACAACAAAATTCTTATAGACAAGGAATTCGCTGTCAATGCAAGAGTCTCTCTGTGTGTGTATGTGCATGCACATACACACGCATGTATTCCCTATCAAGAATAAATACTTAGGGCTTCCCTGGTGGCGCAGTGGTTGTGAGTCCGCCTGCCGATGCGGTGGAATGCGGGTTTCTGCCCCGGTCCGGGAAGATCCCACATGCCGCAGAGCGGCTGGGCCCATGAGCCATGGCCGCAGAGCCTGTGCATCCGGAGCCTGTGCTCCGCAACGGGAGAGGCCACAACAGAGAGAGGCCCGCGTACCGCAAAAAAAAAATAAATAAATAAAATAAATAAATATTAAGTTTTCTTTACTGTGGTAGATACTGGGAATACAAAGAACCTTAAGATACCACCTCTGTCTTAAGAGCTTGTAAATCAAATAAGTAATATTATTGTAATTCTGAAAGAGTTCTGAGAACACTGCCCCAAGATATGAAACACAGGTTCATTCCTCCTCGAAGACTTTAAATGTCCTTCTCTTCATCTTCTCTTTTTATTTTCTTGGAAATTTCTTTTAGGACTTCATTGTCTTCAAGTATATGTACATCAGAATTTGTGATAGGAGGAGGTGGGGGAGAGCAGTGAGGAGGATAGGTAAGAGGGAAGGAAGGATGGTCTCTAGGCATGTGGCTTTCTGCTTCTTTATTATAAACAAGCATTAACAGAATAAAGATACACTATAGTATTTTAACTTTCTAAAGTGTCCTTAAAACTGCCTCCAATTTTATTTTCATAACATTACATTTTACTGTTGGAGAAACTGAATCAGGGTATGTCCATATGCCTACTAGACACCTCCATCCTTCAGCCCTCAAAGCACATTTCATCTACAGTATCAATTCGATCCTAACCACAGTCCTTTGAGTTTGTTGCTTACAAAACAGGGAGCAGCAGTAAAATGAACCATGTTTGAAAGGGAAAACAACCCAACCCAGCTGAATTTAAATCTCTGCTCATCCATTTGCTAGCTTTGTGACGTCCACTTAACCTCCATGAGCCTATTTATCTATTAAATATGAATAATAATTCCTATCAATAGAGTTTTGTGGCTGACCTCATGCTTTCTAAATTTGTTGGTTAATTTTCCCTTTTGTCTGAATTTACTTTTGTTCCTGGAGATCAGTTCTTCCAAAGACAGGTGTTTTTTTGTTTTGTTTTTGTTTTCTTCTTTTCATGGCAAAAGACAGTAATCTGTCTGTAATCTGCATTTGAGAAGGTAAACACGAACTGCATCTGGCTATTACTAGTCTGGTAGAGCCGTATCCCTTTCTCTCACATGAAACAAAGTCTCAGGGAACACTTTATCCTATGCAAGATTTCCTTTTTTCTTTCTTTCTTTTTTTTTTTTTTTTTTTTTTTTTGGTACGCAAGCCTCTCACTGTTGTGGCCTCTCCCGTTGCCGACAGGCTCCGGATGCACAGGCTTAGCGGCCATGGCTCACGGGCCCAGCCGCTCCGCGGCATGTGGAATCTTCCCAGACCGGGGCACGAACCCGTGTCCCCTGCATCGGCAGGCAAACTCTCAACCACTGCGCCACCAGGGAAGCCCCAAGATTTACTTTTTAATAGCACAGCAACACCCTAGATGGAATAATCTCTTGAAAATACAAAAAAAAAAAAAGAAAAGAAAAGAAAAGAAAAGAAAAGAAAAAGAGGACCTACAAGTTGTTATGTGCTATGTGTGTAGCTGCATAATTTCTAATCTGGTAAGAGTTCAAATGTAGTAATTAATGTCACATCTCACTTTATTCAGATTAGTCTAAAGCTTATCTGCCTCGGGCAATAGTAATCAGGGCAGATGGAGGTACTACAGTTTCTAATTAAACTCTTCTTTGTTAAACTTTGTATTCTTTCATGATTTATTGAACTGACTTCAGCTCTCCATCACCTACACAACTGCTGTTTGTGTTTAGCACAACCAGGCAACTTTGGTTACTTTCTTAGGTAAGGAAGGGCTTTGTTTAAATAGAGAATCTCATTTTACCTTAATGAGATAGTTGTAGAAAAGGTGGCATTTCCTTTTGTAGCTGGAATAAAACGAGGAGAAAAAGCAGCTGATGTTTATTGAGCATTGGGAATGCCCTATAGGCATTTTGAATAAATATACTCTGGAGCAACACTTTGTATGTATTGTTGTATTTAATCCCCATAACCATACGGTGAGGAAGAGGTTGTTTCTTGTTCTCTCACCATTTTGTTGATGAGAAAACTGAAACTGGCATGAGTCTGAATCAGCAAGCAGATGTGATAAAGCAGAAGGGCTTTCCTTTCTGCTTATAAAATCATATCATCAAGGGAAAGAAAGGTAGGAGAGATTTTACAAATGAGAATGTTGAGAATGTTAAGAATAAAAATATCTGGTTTTATTAAAAGAGGAACACAGAGCATATACATGTATATATGAATCAAAAGAATTAATCTTTTGAAAATTCGAGGAGTCTCTTCTGCATGTGAATAGCATCACTATGTGAAGCATGTAACAAACGTGTGTAGATGTCACACAGCCAGATACTGTGCTAGGCATTGGCAGTTTAGTGGTGGAAAAGACCGCCTCTATTTTTGCTTTCATAGAAAAAATGAACACAAATATTCATGTAATTCCAGTTAATGCTTACCCATTGTTCACTCAGAAGATGAGAGCTTTGTCTGCTTGAGTAGTCTGAGGTGATTAACAAGGCAGAAAGGATGCAGTACTGTGGGAAGTGCAAAAGAACTCGAAAAAGAAGGTGGGAAAAAGGCAGGTGCTATCTCACCTCATAAGTCCTAGTTCCTGAAAAAGACTATGGAATAGAGTGAGAGATGAGTCAGGTGTTTCAGTATCTTGTTAAGAACAGCAGGGTCTAAAAGTGTTTAGGATTCCCCAGAAAATGGAATTTCTTTCTGCGCAATTGTATTTGCTCCCAAGAAATTACTGTTCTTCTTGGCACTTTAATAAGGCAGTTTAGCTAGTCAATAGCAAATAACACTTGCTAACGGTGTATTTCTTGTATCTCATGACCAGGAGACACTTAACTGTCTTAAAAACAGTGTATTTGATATGTCACTCTACATACACAGATTCAAAAATTTTGTGTTGCAACATGAATTTTCCAAATACCATAATTTGAATTAAGCCAAAAATAACTTAATCATTGACAGCTTAAGTATAATGTTGATGTCGTATCTTTTGTTTCCAAAATTTAAAAATAGTTGGTTATATTTTCAAGATACAGTGAAAGATGTAAATTCAGGAGTAAACATAATGTGAGATGTGAGTTTATGATAAAGTTTGGTGTAGAAATTAATGGACAGTCCAACAAAAGCATATCAAAAGCAAGCAGGAAAAGAGTAGTAAAGGAAAAATAAAATCAGGGATTAGTCAACATATTTGGGCAAAATATGAAGCAATATTCAAAACATTATTAGACTGTCGAGTTTATCTAATTCATAGGAATGTTGGAAAGGCTCAGATATCGCAAAAAAGATCAAAGGGTCAGAAAAAAGGAGCTATAGAGAAAACTTTAATTAGAAATATAACCAGAGCAAATCCCTCATTACCACACCTCATATCACAAATTTGAATATAACACAGTCACATGACTCCCCAAAGAAAACTTCACAATAAAATTATAAAATTTTTAGCATATAAGGTAATAGTTCTATCCCCTACATTAGCACTGAAATTGGGCTTGGAAAGAGAAAGATAAGAGCAGACTTAATAACTCTTTATAATAATTCTTTATGTGGTGAACCAACAAATTGTGAAAGCAATGTAAGAAGATGAATGATTTGTGATAATGGCAGTGAACTCTTCTAAAACTTAGGAAACTATTCTAATTCCAGTTCTTTGTATAGCACATGGATATACCATAAAACGTGTGTGATTCCTCATTTATACATGGGGATTATACTTGGTTTATTCATTTAATAAAGCATTAGTGGGTTAAATTAACATGCTTTCAGAAAATGGATTTGAAAAATTAAAGTTGCAGAGTAAAGTTTCTACCTATAAAATGGTCAAATGATAGAGTGGATCAGAGAAGATGGTTGTTGTGATGCCATGAGTAGAAGGAAATTATTTTAGTTTTGACTTTAGAAAGTTAAGAGGTTTTTACCACAAGAAGTTAAGACCTCGTGCCCCTCAGAGACTTGAAATTTTGCCTTTTAGGTTTTATGGAAGTGCCATATGTTAATTCAGTGGCTTGAATTCTAATCTAGGTTCTAAGGTGTGGGAATTCTAATAAAGGCCGCAAATGAACTTATTATGCTACCCGGGCTGTCTTACATAATAGTTTCTAGACACACCCTTCCTCTTATCTGCAAAAGTCTCTCTTATTTGCAGGAGTCTATGGAATGAGGACTAGGATACAAATACAGTCTACTGAAAAAGTGAAAATGTGCAGTTCTCTATTATTGCTGTTAAAAGAATCCATAAATTTTCAAATGTTGTACTGTCTCTGAAGTACAACTTTCCATTTGGAAATAAATACAGATTTATTTCTTTGGGTCTTCAGGAAGCACACAACTTAAAATATGAACAATGTTTTAGGAATATGGAAGCTTAATATTATGAAAATGTCAGTATAGTGTGAAATACTGTAATGGTATATAATAGAATTTGTATTTTTTAAATGTGTGTGTGTGATATCCACATTCAATTTCCTAGCCAATTTTATAAGTGTATCTATCTCAGGTAGGGATTAAGAATACCAGAAGAGGAAATCAAAGAGAGTGAATTAATATTCAGCTTCTGACACTATACAGATAGAAGTTTACAGAAGACAATAGACTTAAAAGCCTGGCTTTGGTAAAACAGAGGATTTCCTAGACTTTTATTTCTTCATGAAGCATAACATGAGTGAGGCTGATAAAACTGGACTGAAGACTTCCATTTTCAGGTGGTCCTTATCAAGCAGGGGCCGAGAGAGAGAGGGAGAGAAAAACTGCTGCTTGTCTTAGTAGTTTGTGGGGAGAGGAAGACAGAGGAGAGGACAGAGAGGAGGGTGAGTAGATGAGGAATAAGGGGTCTTACTATCTACCTAAATTGAAAAAAAAAAAAAAAAGAGTTGACTTGATATATTCACATGGATATGCGGGGCCTGAGTCCTTGCAGGCTGGTCATGCTTCCCTGGCAAAACTAAATGGAAGCCTTTGAGCCTCTATCCCTCAGATACTTGCAGCTTGGCATGGAATGGTTATGCACATCCTTGCTGTAAGGCAGCTAGATAGATGGTCTGTATGGCGTTCTGGGATCCCAGAATTTCTCCAATGAAGTGATGAAGAGATGTTGAAATTGCTGGCAGGTAGCAGAGACCAGGGATCAAGACAGAGTGGCCACCATAGGTAAGGACTTTGAGACGGGGTGAAAAGTCCTTATGGGTCCTAGCAGTGGTGCCAGCATGTCACCCCAAAAGCCTGGTCCAGGCACCTGCCCATCAGCAGTCACCAATCTGGGGAGGAGACTACTCCATATATTCTGTATAAGAGAATACAGAGATGCAGGTGATACCTCATGGATCTGAGGAATGAACCTCTCCACCATCCTTTCATGTGTCCTTCACCTACTTCTATGAGGACAAGGTCACACCCCCTCACACACTCATATAAACTTGAGAGGACTAAGGGGGTAAATCTGAAAGACTGGACATTTACCTTAAAAGACTAAATTCTGTGAAAGAGGCAAATTTTTAAAAGCCCTAGTAGGAAGTTTAACTTTGGAAAGACTGAATAAGGATTGTTGAAACAAGAAGAGGCAGAAATATTTTGCCAGTTGAAAAAAAAAAAGTCCTCCTGGGCT
Organism: Kogia breviceps; assembly: GCF_026419965.1. Classification (NCBI taxonomy): domain Eukaryota; kingdom Metazoa; phylum Chordata; class Mammalia; order Artiodactyla; family Physeteridae; genus Kogia; species Kogia breviceps. The sequence continues at coordinate 96,613,343 of NC_081314.1, forward strand.
TCCCTGGTGACTCAGTGGTTGAGAGTCCGCCTGCCGATGCAGGGGACACGGGTTCGTGCCCCAGTCCGGGAAGATCCCACATGCCGCGGAGCGGCTGGGCCCGTGAGCCGTGGCCGCTGAACCTGCACATCCAGAGCCTGTGCTCTGCAATGGGAGAGGTCACAACAGTGAGAGGCCCGCGTACTGAAAAAAAAAAAAAAAATCTTCCTACCCATGGTTAGAGGTTGTGAAAAAAACAAATGCAGATTTAAAGAATTTAAGAAGCTATTTTCTTTGTGTAGCTCAGTCACAGTGAGTAAATATTAAAATCTTCGTAGAGTTTAGAAAAATAATGGAGTTTGAGGATTAAAATGTTGGTGTTTCTCTTGGGAAAAAGATAATTTCAACCAATACAAATATTTTGAATTAAGAAAAGTTAATAAGACTTTACTATTGCCTCAATGGAATTACCTCCAGAGTAGCCAACTTTGATGCAACAGAACCTGACTTGAAATAGGAAGTCCTGGTTTGAAAAATTCATTAGCATTTTTACCTGTGTCACTTCAGGTAATAAGTCGACTAATTTCTCTGAGCCTCAGTTTCTTCACCCATGAAATACGTAACACTAACCTCAGGGAGTTGTGATAAATCTCTCATATATGATCATGCATATGACTTGTAGTGCAGAACCGAGCCAAAGCCAAAGCTGCCTGTTTGGTGTATGAAGTTATAGTGGGAAATGGCCTTGCCCATTTCTTTACTTGCCCTATCCATGGCTGTTTCACACTACAAAGTTAGAGTTGAGTAGCTGTGACAGAGACTGTACTCTGTGCTATTGTTTTTATCATGTTAACCCCCTTTGCTCTGAGTCCAAGCTCATATAGTTGCATTTTGGTAAATATATATACATATATTTAAAGCCTTCATTCTGGAGAAAACTATTCTTTCATTCAAAAGTATGTTTCTTGGGGGCTCCCTGGTGGCACAGTGGTTAAGAATCCGCCTGCCAATGCAGGGGACACAGGTTCGTGCCCTGGTCCGGGAAGATCCCATATGCCACAGAGCACCGAAGGCCGTGTGCCACAATTACTGAGCCTGCGCTCTAGAGCCCACGGATCACAACTACTGAAGCCCGCATGCCTAGAGCCCGTGCTCTACAACAAGAGAAGCCACCGCATGAGAAGCCCGCGCGTCACAACAAAGAGTCGTCCCCGCTCACAGCAACTAGAGAAAGCACAGGCACAGCAATGAAGACCCAACGCAGCCAAAAATAAATAAATAAATTTAAAAAATCAAAAAACAAAAGTATGTTTCTCATTGTAAGTTAACCAATTGGCAACAGGTTTATAAAGCAGCCTATTCAGAATTTGGTTACATTTTCTCTCTTTGCCAAGGCCTGATTTCCCCAACTGAGCTGATACAATTAAACTTCTGAGTCTAAAATCGAAGGACCACCTGTTCCTCTGCAGCCACAATGAGCCATTCCCTGCCCGCCATCATCATTGAGATCAGGAGCCTGCTACTTTACCACACTTATTACAGGATAGCCATAAATTTTTGCCTCCTTATGTGAACATGAAATCGAAAGATAAATTACTTTCAAAGAAGACACAGTATATCTGCTTTGATATTTTTCCTTTTTCTTTTCTCCAGTATTCATCCTCACATGGACCATCTGTCACCTGCTGCAGGGCAAAACCTACTGAGAACAACAGGCGGCTATTCCGTGAAAGGTAACCTTGGGTAGATTTGCCATGATGCTAATAATAATTTCAAATGCTAGTTTATTATTAAATGAAGCCTGATTTCTAAAAAAAAAAAAAAATAGTGATATAACATCCAGTGATGGGAACGTAACATGTTTGGGTTAATTATGTCACTCTTTAGGTAAAAAGTTAGTTGTTAACAGCTAACCACCTGCCATGTGTTAAAAAATAAGAGGCTTTAGATTCCTTTCTGGAAATAAAACATTTTTGAAATTGAGATGCTGTAATTTTGCCAAATGCTGATGAAACCCCAAAAGGTAATTATGTCAACCTGAGAAGACTATGATGGTGAAAATAAGATTAAAAAAAGAATTGTGTGTTTTCAGCCATAACCAGCAGGCAATTATAATTTTGGAAGTGAACGTCACTGTGCTTGGGAATAGTTTAAATCTTTTCCTCCCTACCAACTGTTCCCCTCATTTGCCTGAAAACCTTCCAGTTCCCTCTCACCTTCTTTTCTCTATTTTCCTTCTTTTCTTCCTCTCTGGACTCTTCTCTGCTTCTCACCCCTCCCATGGCCACAAATGCTCTTAACCAAACTTAGAATAATATAGAAACCTGTGCTCTTTCAACAGTGATGGGAAAGCAAAGGGTTTTCTTAGTGCATCACCTTTGCTTCTTCTTTATGCATTAAAAAAGTATCGAGCATTCCCCACAAGTCCAATTCAAGGAATCTGTTCTACAGATAGACTCTCACCAGGGTGCAAAGTTCTATTATGAAAACGTTCATTGCAGCCTGAGGATGGAAAGAAAAAGAGAAACTGAGCCCAGCAGAGAGCTGAAATGATAGGAGCAATGGGAACAGGAGAGACCAGGAGCTGGGAGCAGCACACTAATAGTGGAGCAAGGTTCAGGAACAATGTGGGAGAGAAGAACCAGCCGTGAGGGCTCCCCCCTTCTTCTTAGTCCCCAGTGGGCTGTGTGCCAGGCAGGTATCCCTGCAGCCTGCATGGCAGTGGTAACAGACGCAGCTGAGCAGTGCCAGCTGCCTTACAGGAGCCTCCCCACTGTGTGGATTCTAAAATTCTTCCACATCCAAGATTAGCCAGTGCCCGAACTGGAAGGATTGAATTGAGGGATGGGAAACTTTGGCATTTCCAAGTGGCATAGCCAGTGGGGAGGAAAATCAATCCTTAAAAAACCACAGAATGAAAATGGGTCTTTACACAGAATTTGTTTTTGAATAGTGACCATTTTCTGATCATTTTATCAGTAAAAAAAAAAAAGAGTCTTTTTTTCTCAGATCTTGTCAAATTTTATACCAGTGGTAGTCGTTAGTGAACACACTGCTTCTAGGAGCCATCTTCTGTTTGTCCAGACTCCAGGCTAGCATGACATAAAGCATCTGGCAATTTGAAATGTGCATTAAAACGTTTAAAGGAATATAATTGACTGTAGTATAAACAAAACATACTAGTACATGGATAGACCAAGATATTTCTTTCTGAAGCATCATTTAAAGACAACTTAGAGACTAGAGGTTTATCAAGTACAGTAACTATTTTCACTATTGTCCAGCCCATTTCAGAAAGTCAGATTTGATGGTAAAATTTTACTCATTTTGCCTGTGAGTATTATCTCACAGGTTCCTAGTGAGGTCAAGATTAAAAGTTTGAAATAGTTTTTCAGCCACTTAATAACCTGTAAAAGAGGTCTACTATGGGAGACTCATTCTTCAAAGCAGTATACTAAGACCTTGTGAAGAGGATATTATTTCGTGTGTTATGGGCTAAATTGTCCCTCCTTCCCTCTGAAATTCATATGTTGAAGCCCTAACCACCAGTACCTCAGAATGCGACTGTATTGAGAGACAGGGCCTTTAATGAGGCTATTGATTTTATTTATTTATTTATTTTTTAAATTGAAGTTTAGTTGATTTATAATGTTGTGTTAGTTTCAGGTGTACAGCAAAGTGATTCACATATATATGTATATATATACATATATATATTCTTTTTTCAGATTTTTTTTGCATTATAGGTTATTACAAGATATTGAATATAGTTCCCTGTGCTACATAGTAGGTCCTTGTTGTTGAGGCAGCTAATTTAAAATAAGACCATTAGGGTGAGCCTTAATCCAATCTGGCTGGTATACTTTATAAGAGGAAATTTGGACACACGAGAGAGACATCAGGGATGCACTTGCACAAAGAAAAGGGCATGTTGGGATACAGCAAGAGAGCAGCCATCTGCAAGCCAAGGAGAGAGGCCTTAGGAGAAACCAAACCTGCCAACACTTTGGTTTTGAACTTCCAGCCTCTAGAACTGTGAGAAAATACATCTCTGTTGCTTAAGCCACCCACCGTGTTGTATTTTATTATGGCAGGTGGAGCAAACTAATACAGTGTGTCACAAACAGACTTTGTACAGAGTAAACTATACAAATTTCATTGTTTTAACTCAGTATCATAGCTGTAGAGAATCTCTTTTTATTTTGTTGGTGAGGCATTAGTAACGAGCCCAAAGTATCCTAGAAAAGTACTGGGTACATCTGAGAGTACTTTTCATTGACAATGTATTAATGAAAGATGCCAGAGAGAAAGAGAGCATTAGTCTGCCAAAGGTATTTATTGTAATAAACTTTGTAGGATGGGTCATGTGACATGATGAATCCTCAGTTGTTTGGCCTGCAGCAAGAGAAAAACAAGTTAGGAACAGGCAGTGCCAGCACTAGGGAAACCTTCTCAGCAGAGGGTTTGCCTGTGAGGATGGTGGCAGGAATCCGATTTGGGATCCAAGTTGATACAACAAATTTGTTCTCCATCTGGACTTGAATCGATATCCTGACATTCAAATCAGGTGGTTGGGGCCCCTCAGCCTGAGTTTCCCTGCAGTAGTGCCATGGAAACAGGTGGATGGGGGATTGTGTGGTTTCCGGAGCGTGGGAGTCCATCTGGGTTGAAGCAGGATTCCAGCCAGCTGTTGGCAGGAGGGACAGAGGGTCCAACTCCTAGGGAAAGTAGGAGTGTTTTAGAACCCTGTTATGATTGTTGAAACTGAGAAGCCAGATCCAATCCTAGTCAGAAAACTGGCATATAAATCAGGGCTTGAAACAGTTTTCCATTCGGGTGGAGAAAGCAATAGCTCTGTAGGCACAAAAGCATCTTGGAACTCACACCTGTTGTAGGTCTGACAGTTATTGCAGACCCTAATTCAAAATTATACAGTCAAGTTTGTTCATTTGGTTCAGGCATGGAGAGGACAGTATGAGAAACAACACAGGCGATCTGAAATGACATGCATGGTGGAATCTTAAGAAATGTTTTGAATGGTGCTGACAACTCAAAAGATACTGGAAGCACAAACAAAGAAGATAATTTTTCTGGCGGGGAAGTAAAGCAGTTCAGGGATGATTACTTTACTCTTTAATTTATTAATCTATTCTTCAAAAAGTTCATGGTGTTCTGTTGACCTGAAGGACAAACAGCTCAACATATTCAATTTCATAAGAATAATGCAGATGAGCAAAAAGCAAGCTAATCATCTACTTTATATAGAAAGCAAGTGTCTGAGAATATCTTTAAATCCATACTCCTTACTCCCTATATCCCACATCAGGAGCAGCTATGGCATGTATATAATGATACATATAATGATAATTCTAAGTAATTGATAAAATGTGAAATTTGGTTATATTGTACATAAGAAGGCAGAGAAAAAATTTGCTACTTAATGAGTTGCTTTAAGAGTCTATACTGGGACTTCCCTGGTGGCTCAGTGGTTAAGAATCTGCCTGCCAAGGCAGGGGACATGGGTTTGAGCCCTGGTCCAGGAAGATCCCATGTGCTGCTGCGGAGCAACTGAACTAAGCCTGCATGCCACAACTACTGAAGTCTGTGCACCTAGAGCCCATGCTCTGTAACGAGAGGCCACCGCAAGGAGACGCCTACAAAACGAAGAGTAGCCCCTGCTCTCCACTAGAGAGGGCCCACGTGCAGCAACATAGACTCAATGCAGCCAAAGATAAATAAATGAAATAAATAAATTTATTTTAAAAAAGAGGCTATACTAACATTGTAAATATCTTCTGAAATTCTGTTTTTACAAATTTTAATCTTTAATTTGTGTCCCATTCATGCTTTGCAAATGTGAAATTCTCTGTGGTAACTCAATTACAAACATTTCCATAGAGGTACAAAAATAAGTGATTTAGCAGATGTAACAAGTTTTCATTCATAATATATATGTGGGTATGAATATTTATATGCAGGTATATCCATTGTGTGATTACAGTGTGCTGAGAGGAATGGATTTCTGCACATCATGATAATTATCATTAGTGTGTGCTTACTAGTTGTCAGACATTGTATTAAATGATTTTACAAACGTTAACTCTATTAATACTCAGAAAAATTATTTGTAGCAAAAACTCTTATCCTGATTCTACAGAGAAGGAAACGGAGAGCTAACAAGTGGTTAAACTGCCTAGGGCCCTGGACTTGAAGGGTGGTGAAACTGGAATTCGGGCCAAAATCTATCTGGTATGCATTGATGCTCTGAACCTCTCTGCTACATTATTGCACAAATTAACTTAAGTATTCACGAATGAAGCCACAGTTGTACAGTCAGTTTATACAGAAGCCAGTTGGCTTTGGGTAGAGGAAAGACCGCTGCTTCACTCTCACCATCCTTGACACTGCTCGAAACATCTGTGCCTCTTATTTCCACATTGTTGGGCAAGACTGAGGAGTTATTTTATATTTTATAAAACTTGCAGATGAATAACTCTTTCAATTCCACATTTTGATGTCATGGTGTCTAATATATAGGAAAGTAAGTTATGACATTTCTTTTTTTTTGGTGGTACGTGGGCCTCACTGCTGTGGCCTCTCCCTTTGCGGAGCACAGGATCCGGACGCGCAGGCTCAGCGGCCATGGCTCACGGGCTCAGCCACTCCACGGCATGTGGGATCTTCCCGGACCGGGGCACGAACCCGTGTCCCCTGCATCGGCAGGCGGATTCTCAACCACTGCACCACCAGGGAAGCCCCGACATTTCTTAATACTTTCTAATTATATCTAATTCAACAGCAGATAGTATGATGGAAAGAAGAGCATTTCACTATAGGCAATGCTATTTACTTAACCTCTGTCTCATTTTGCCCCATCTGCAAAATAAAAGGATGGATTCAGGTTCCTTTTATCCTTAAAACTTTTATTCTAAGCATCTAATTCATTTCTAGTCAAATTATATTTTTTAGAAATAATACAAAACACGGAATTAATATTCACTGAGCTGTTTTTGTACTTCAAGGAGTGTAAACACATACATACACTCACAAATTTATTCACTTGTTTAGTTACCTAAGGTACTTTGTATAGCACTTTGTATAGTAAAACTGCATAGCATGTGATATTCTATGCATTTTATAGAAAAATCATATTAGGATTTAGAAGTCATTTAACTTTCTAAAGATTTCAATCATAAGATGTAAACTTGGTATTTAAAACCAAGTTTATCAAATTCCAAAGCCAATGTACTTTTGTTTAATAACTAATCTTCAGTTTAATTGGGAAAGTAACTTGTTTAGAACACACTGTGTATTAGGTTAGGCAAGGATATTCAGTGTAACAAATTAGAACATGCAGTAACAGTGATGTAATATGGAATTTTTTTTTTTTTTTTTTTTTTTTTTTTCCGCATGGCATGGCTTGTGGGATCTTAGTTCCTGGACCAGGGATAGGGATTGAAACCAGGCTCTCCACAGTGAAAGTGCTGAGTCCTAACCACTAGACCACCAGGGAATTCCCTGTTTCTTATTCATGTGAAATTTAGCAGCAGGTCTTAAATGGTTTCAGAAGAGAGTGGGCAGAGGATATATAGCCACTCTTAACCTCTGACTAGAATTTACACGTATCAATTCCATTTACATCCCGCTAGACAGACTAATCATACAGTCCTGACCTAATAGCAAGGGCAAGTTGGAAATGTGGTTTTCTTGCATTTTCAGAAGAAGAAGAATGAAATGAGATTTCATGAACCCACAGCATTGGTTCTGCCTGTGCTGTATCTCCACCACTGGTCATGGTGCAGATAACTGAAGGACTGCTACATTATCTTTTATTATTATGCTTATAGACAGAAAGAGGGTAACACAGAGCTTATGTCTTCCTGATAGTAGTAGTCTTTATTTAGAAATTTCCAGAAAACTGTAATATAGTGGGACATCAAAGCCTTCCTCTTGATATAGGAGTTCCACAATTGCTTTATCATGTTTCCCATCTTCATCATGTCCCTCCAGTGTCTCTCACAGGGTCCAGGCATCTGTACTTGTTGCAGGGATGTTGAAATGTGGCTGTAGTGATTATGGATGATTAATGGGTGAAGATACTAATATTTTATCACCTGCTTAAGAAGCAGGTGATAAATATTTAGAAAGATACCACTGAAATTTTGAACCATTGTAACAGTGTGACTTTTATGGTCTACTACCTTCTCTCAGTCTCAACTTAACTACATTAAAAAAGAAGGCATGTTTCATCCACAGTGGTTTAAGCTATTTCTGAGCAAAGGCCTGACCTTTCTGCTGAAACAGAATTCACAAATGTAGACAAACTCAGGCAATGATGCTTAGAGCAGTTTAGATGAGAAGGCTGAACAGGAGCACTTCTAGTCTGTATATTCCTTGACTCAAATACTTTTTGCTGCTTGCCGGGGGAGCTTGGGGGTGGGCAAGATGACATTTTGGTGGTGCAGCATGACCTAGACCTGTGATTCTCAACCTTTCCACCTTTAACATTCCCGTTTAAATGTCAAACTTTTCAGAATCCCCAAAGACACTAGTTGTATTTTTTTGAATCAATTGCCAAAGAACTTTAAGATAATGAAAGAATTACAAAACAATGAGGGACTACAAAACAATGCTAATTCTGTTGAAGTCAGTAGTAGTTTTAAATGCATTCTTATTTTATTAACTACAATGCATATATTTGAAAGATAGTCAAAGAAATGCAAGACAGATTTATGTAGTCAATCAACTATTCTTCATGTACTGTAGACTTGAAGATGCTTTGCAGTAACTCTGAGGGCCACTGGTTGGGAAGCCTTGAATTTGGCTGAAGCATGGGTCCTTGTGGTGCCAAATGCAGTGCTGAGCTTCACAGCAACACTGCATGTTACTTGTATATATTTGACATATACAGGTACTTTGAACAGTTTTAATTATTTAAAAGTAAAGACCTGATTATGAATATTCCACATTTCAGTAGAAAGTTAGGATGTGCAGAATGTATATGTGTACATCTGTGTTCAAATATTTATCCATTCATTTGCTCTTCTAAGCATTGAAGAAAGTGGTGAACATAAACAATAAAAGCTAACACTTATATAGTAGTTAATATCTATAAAATATATATTTGTTATTATATATTTTAAAGTGTATTAGTCCTGTTATTAACTGTATTTTCCAGGTGAGGAAACCAAGACATGGAGACATTAAGCAATGTGCCCAGGACTCTAATTCTAGTGTTTAGTTCTCAAATCTGTGCTCTTAATCTTTATGCTGCGTGGCCTTTCAAAATCGTTACTATCCTCTGTCTCATGGACCTTATATTCCATTGGGTGAAAAAGAAGATAACGAAGTAAAAAGAAAATTAATGCATATACAAGTTCTGTGGTAGAGTGAGTGCTGGGCACCTGTTTTCTATAGGAGTGTTTGGGAAAGCCTCATTGAAGAGATGACATTGTAATATTTAAATAAGGATATGTTCAACTTCTCCCTTCTCAACCAGACCATCACCATCAAAGCCTCTCTTTTCTTTTTAGGGAACCAATTGCAAATACAGTGCTTGTGAAGTCATACTTTGTAGCATCTATAGAATGATTAGATTATTGGTTCAGACATACCTTTGCAACATAATTTCATTATATATTTATCTCTTCGTATGCATATGTAATCTCTGGGTTGATCAACTCTGCCATCAGAGGTCCTATATTAAAAATTCTAAGGAATTGCTTTTTGCTTGTGATTTTTTTTTTTTTTTTTTTTGGCCACCACCACGCGGCATGCAGGATCCTTAGTTCCCAGACCAGGGACCGAACCCGTGCCCCCTGCAGTGGAAACGTGGAATCTTAACCACTGGACCACCAGGGAAGCCCCTTGTTTGGGATTTTATTGCAAAATTGTATTACACTGACTCATTTGCCATTCTTTTGTTTCTATTCACCACTTCTTGCAAGAACTCTGAGCATAAGTTATACTAAGAAGTTGACTGAAATTTAAGCCAGCAGCACCTCAGGGTGACCTGCTACCTCAGCCATGCTGCCAAGCTCCTTATATTTTGAATTGCTTTCACCTTGTTCCATTAACTGGAACTCTGAAAAGTAAGGTCATGAGTGTGAGGAACATTTCAGAGGCAGGCTCCATCTCATCTGCATTGTTCCTCCATATTCTTATGTCCTTGTTTTGACCCACGAGGTCTGCTTCCCACATTTGTGGTACCCACTGGTGGCTTGTTCTCTCTGTGCATCCATTGCTCTATGCTGTTGGCTCACTTTTGCTCTGAAATACATAGGACACACACACACACACACACACACACACGCCTCTAACCTTTGTGGAGAATGTGAAACCTCTCTCCTCTAAGTAACTGTCCCCAGTATTTGTCTCCCCACAGAAAATCTCTGTCTCTGCTTCTATATATGTTTTTAAAAACTCAAGACTCTATTCTCTTTGAAGAATTCCCTTCACAGTTCATCTCTTCAGCTTTCCTGACTCCTGTTAAATTTCACATGCGATTCTACATCTTTTTGGGGAGGCCTAGAATGATTAAGCTGTCAGTTTGCTCTTGTGTATGATTTCAGAAAAGTTTCATACATTTCCTTGGAACACACTGTGGGCATTCGTTCGGTGCATTTCTCTAAATTCTGAGGGGGTCAGAGTAGTTGAAGCAGTCTTGTTACCCTCATGAATTTTTTCTAGTAGCTTAATAATCAATATCCAATATTAGCCTATCTCCCTTTCCATATTTTTTTTTCTTTAGGAAATATCTATTGTATGCCTGTTCTGTGACTTGCACCTTGCAAACTGCAGTGGATGTAGTTTTGAAAAATTCATAATCCTTTATCCTCAAGTTAATTTTTACACGATAAGAGAATTAATGTAAAAAATTGTGTGTGTGAATATGCAACATATACATGTAATTCCCAGTAATAATAATGGCATTGTTTTATTGACTGCTTATGATGTGCCTGCTCTACTCCAAGCTTTTAACCTGTATTAATCCATTTAATTTTCATAATAACCCAATGAGCGAGGTATTTTATTATACCAAAATTTTAGATGAGAAAACTGCTGCACAGGGATTTCAGCAGCAGTTCTGGGTACCTCAGTATGTAGAGTTGCTGAGAGTCCAGTCAAGACACACTCACTCTAGAGCTCGTTTCCAGTATGTTGTATACATTAAAGTGTTCAATGCAATCATTAGTTTCTTTTCTTTTTTGTTGTACGCGGGCCTCTCACTGTTGTGGCCTCTCCCGCTGCGGAGCACAGGCTCCGGACACGCAGACTCAGCGGCCATGGCTCATGGACCTAGCCGCTCCGTGGCCTGTGGGATCTTCCCGGACCAGGGCACGAACCCGTGTCCCCTGCATCGGCAGGTGGGCTCTCAACCACTGCGCCACCAAGGAGGCCCCCCATTAGTTTCTTAATACCCTACTTTACCACTGCTTCCTGATTAATCTTCTAGGACAAAATCTTACAGGTTGTATTTTCCTACTTCAATCCTTTTGGTGGCTGTCCCTGCAGATTCACATGTGCCTTTTAACACTCTCCATTAACCAGATACTATGATAAACATCTCATTGATGAATCTATCACATTGGTTAACCTCTGTCTTCTGCATGCTCATTCCCATTTTGTACCATTTTCCAAGTGGTCTCCCTTCCACATGAGATATCTTCTTGCCTCTCCACCAATCAGTTCAACACGTATATTTCCTTCAATGACAGTTTGAGACCAAGCTCTTCCATTCCTTGCTAAATTCCCAAAGCAAGAATAGTTTGAAAATGTTCTAGTGTGTTGTAATACACACTACACTTTATTTTCTAGTAACTTTTGTATGTCTTTTTTAAAACAAGCAGATATGATTCTTCACCGGTAGAGGTCACATATTTTACTCTTTTTTTAAACCTCCACAGTGACTAGAATATATTTGATGATGACTAGCTCATCCTTGATTGACAGCTTTTTATAGAATAAAAATTTATAATGTGATTTAAGGCATTTCTTCAATGTGGAAAGTATGTTTCCAGAAAAGAGTTAAAGATTCAGGTCAATGTTGTTCATATAAGTGATAATTGTAGCACATGCAATATTATATAAATTATTCCCCAGAATTTTAAGACTCTCTGCCCTTTGACTACAACACAGTGGAAACGAAAGTGCTCTCCTAACTTATTGGTATTACTTAAATGCTGTTTAAACACATGCATGGTTTGATCTTGTCACCCTTGGAACAGGCAGAATAGAGACAGCAGGGAAAAGAGGCAAGTAGAAGCTGCATAGGATGTTGTTTCCCCAGTAATCTTCCTGTTTCTTTTGTCCTTGATTCTGTGGAAAGGACTGCTAGAGCAGGTGGTAGGACATGCTTTTATTACTATTCAGAATTTGAAATGGGTGAGCAGGCTTTTGAGATGGTGCTTTTGGCATTCCTGCTTTTTCTCAGTGGATGAACTATCTCTGTTTCAAATTCTACTCTCTTTTTAAATTACAGTTTAAAATGTCTACCAAGAATCACAGAGTTAGTAGGTGTATACAAGCCCCTAATAAATAATTGTAGTGTATGGTATGTCACTGAGTTAGGGAAGGCTGTCTTACTTTCTGATGTAACTCATAATGAATAGTCACTAAATGTAACAATATAATAAAAGATTGGATTATACGGAATTGAGCAATACTTTTAATTGTAGTCCCTAAGCATTCATACCAATTGTTGCTCATATATTTTTTGAAAATATACTGGCAAATAGCAATCATCGTATTTCATAGGAGAAGTTGCACATCAACTGCATACTTCAATTTGTAATATTTCATTCATATGGACTACAGAGAAGTTGACATTTCTATTATAGACAGTGTTTTAGAGCATTAACAGAACCATAATAGTTGGCCACCAGACAAAATCTGCAATGCTAGGCCTAACCTTGGGGCAGTTTTTAAGCAATTATTGTTATGAAGTCAAACCACTTTGGAGTATTTATTTTACAAAGTACTGTATGCTGAAATAGACCAGGGAAATATTACTTCATTTTCAATATGTTTTAAAAAGAGTTCTAGCTTTGGGGCTTGAAAACACATTTTCTTTTAAATGTAGAGGATTCATAACTCCCCATCAAAATAAAGGCAATCAGAACCTACCAGCTTTAATACATAAATATCCTTTACATATTTTAGGCTTATATACTTAAGAATAATTACTCTTATTTGAATACAACTTTTGTGAATTCATAAAGAAGACTTGGGGTTTATGCTCTTGTATAGAAGATTAAAAAGTATTATTATGAAGGCTCTAGTAAGTAGCTTTTGGGGCAATATGAATATTCAGAATTGTGCTAAATATGCAACAAAATGTATCTGAAATATCCTATTGTGTATACAACAGGGACTTATTCTGCAAGAAAGGAAATAAATCTCATTGAATATTTTACAGCAATATATGTTTTTGCAAATTATTTTACAATCATTGTATATGTTTTTCTTCAGGCACGCTGGCTAGAAATGGTGCTGTTTTAAATTGGAAGGAATAGAAAGAGGAAAAGAAAGGTATATCTACAGAAGGAGTCACAATCTCTCCGATGAAGATAGCTCCACAAAAGGTATCCTTCTCCCCTTGCTCATTTACTGTTATTTTACTTAGAGGAGCTCAAGAATTTTGTCAGAATTCCTATCTTCTTTTACAGTATTTGATCTCCTTGGGCCTCCATGGACTTGAAACTGTAAGGCTGATTACCATCAGAGAGCCGAATGTACCCTGGGGAACAGAGAGAACGAACGGGGGTGGGGATATGGTGGAGTTAGAGCTCTCCAAATGAGTGGCAGAGTCTGATTTGAATTTCATGTTAGTGCATGGCGAGACTAAGGTTGTCAAACTAGCTGGAGCCAGGGTTATTTGAGTACTTGTGTCTCCTACTTAGTGCTGCCACTTGCTTGGCTACCTCACAACACAGACCCATTTCATCAGTGTGGTGTATATAAGAGCTTGACTGGAAATGGTGGTTATGCCCCCTCAGAGGGTATCATCACCTGTGACTGAGGATATCCAGGTAGTCATGTTGCAGTGGTGTGTGCATGATTCCTGAGCAGCACTAGATAGACATAGACCTAGAGTTTTATTATTATTATTACTGTTTATTACAGTTAGCTTGTCAAATCAAGTGCCTTTATTTTTATGTCTTCTTGATTACAAAGGCTGTATTTTTAGATGATGTACATTTGCAGGTCTAAAAGAAGGAATTTCTAAATTTAAGGTTAAATGTAGCATTAAATTTGAATTTACCGTTTGAAAGCCTAAACAAAGGAATTTATAAAAGCAGTACGAAGGCTCCATACCTGGGTTCTAAAATTAAAATGCTTCTTAAAGACTGGCCTCAGCTCACTGATGTCTGCTTTCTGTTTCAATTAGCCATTATGAGCCATTATGAAAATTACTAACACTAACATTCATATATTCCCATTTCAAACATGTGCTGCTAATGGTTGATATAAGTTACAGGGGCACTGACTTTTGTGAATTATTCCATTGTTCATGTACCAGATAGTAGTTTAAGAACGTGGGTTTTGGGGACGTGCTGCCTAGGTTCACATTCCAGCTATAATACTTACAAACTAGATGACCATGGGCAATTTACTTAACCTCCTGTGCCAGTTTCCTCATCTGTAAAATGGGAATAATAATATAATAATAGTACCTTTTTCATAGGGTTGTTGTGAAGACTACATTACATATGAATTTCTTAGAACAGTAAAACAGTGTCTGGCACAAAGTAAGTCCTATATATAGGCATTAGCCATTAGTATTATTGCATGCCTTCAGATACCTAATGAAACATTTCTCTCAAAGTTTCCATGTGCTCAGATTTTTATAATAACAGAAATTCTTCTCAACTTTGACATTTATTTTGTATTGGGTTTCATGACTGGAACAAGAATCCTCCTATACTGCTGCTAGGACTGAACTGTAAATTAGTGTGATCACTTTGGAAAAATACTTAATAGTATCTCTTAAAGCTGATCTTTTGCATAACTTATAACCCAGCAATTTCACTCCTTAGTCAAATTGGATAGGGGTATCCAGCAGGAAAGTGTGTGTGTGTGTGTGTGTGTGTGTGTGTGTGTGTGTGAGTGTACACACACACACACACACCAATGGACATACAAATGAATATTCATAGCATCATTATTCATTACGATCCTAAACTGGAAAAACATAAATGTCCACTGAACAGTAGTACAGATAAATAAGGGTGTTATAGTCATACAGTGAAATACTGTTTAGGAATGGAAATGAAGGAACTACCATAACAGCCAACAACCGGGATGAATTTCACAGTTATAATATTGCTGGGAAGGTCAGATACAAAAATGTGTATACTGTGTAATTTCATTGATAAAAAATTGTATCAAATAGTGAAAACTAAGCTGTAGTGTTAGAAGTCAGGATAGTGGTTTCCTCTGAGGAGATGGGAAGGCATGGTGGTTGGGAGTGGCCATGAAGGGGGGGCTTTTGCAGGGTTAGCAATGTTCTTTGTTGACCTAGTGATAGTTACACAGGAACTGGTTTTGTGATAACTCACTGAGCTGTACATTTGTATACTTTTTGCTCTTTTCATTATGTATATTATATATAGTAATACAAAACAGTTTTTGTGGTTTTTTTTAACATCTTTATTAGAATATAATTGCTTTACAATGGTGTGTTAGTTTCTGCTTTATAACAAAGTGAATCAGCTATACTTATACATATATCCCCATATCTCCTCCGTCTTGCGTCTCCCACCCACCCTCCCTATCCCACCCCTCTAGGTGGTCACAAAGCACCGAGCTGATCTCCCTGTGCTATGCGGCTGCTTCCTACTAGCTGTTTTACATTTGGTAGTGTGTATATGTCCATGCCAATCTCTCACTTCGTCCCAGCTTACCATTCCCCCTCCCCGTGTCCTCAAGTCCATTCTCTACGTCTCTGTCTTTATTCCTGTCCTGCCCCTAGGTTCTTCAGAACCTTTTTTTTTTTTTATTCCATATATATGTGTTACCATACAGTGTTTGTTTTTCTCTTTCTGACTTACTTCACTCTGTATGACAGATTCTAGGTCCATCCACCTCACTACAAATAACTCAATTTAGTTTCTTTTTATGGCTGAGGAATATTCCACTGTATATATGTGCCACATCTTCTTTATCCATTCATCTGTCGATGGGCACTTAGGTTGCTTCCTGTCCTGGCTATTGTAAATAGAGCTGCAATGAACGTTGTGGTACATGACTCTTTTTGAATTATGGTTTTCTCAGGGTATATGTCCAGTAGTGGGATTGCTGGGTCGTATGGTAGTTCTATTTTTAGTTTTTTAAGGAACCTCCATACTGTTCTCCATAGTGGCTGTATCAGTTTACATTCCCACCAACAGTGCAAAAGGGTTCCCTTTTCTCTACACCCTCTCCAGCATTTATTGTTTGTAGACTTTGATGATGGCCATTCTGACTGGCGTGAAGTGAAACCTCATTGCAGTTTTGATTTGCATTTCTCTAATGATTAGTGATGTTGAGCATCCTTTCGTGTGTTTGTTGCCCATCTGTATATCGTCTTTGCAGCAATATCTATTTAGATCTTCTGCCCATTTTGGGATTGGGTTTTTTTTTTTTTTTTTTTTTTTTTTATTGAGCTGCTTGAGCTGCTTGTAAATTTTGGAGATTCATCCTTTGTCAGTTGCTTCGTTTGCAAATACTTCCTCCCATTCTGAGGGTGGTCTTTTCATCTTATTTATGGTTTCCTTTGCTGTGCAAAAGCTTTTATGTTTCATTAGGTCCCATTTGTTTATTTTTGTTTTTATTTCCATTTCTCTAGGAGGTGGGTCAAACAGGATCTTGCTGTGATTTATGTCATAGAGTATTCTGCCTATGGTTTCCTCTAAGAGTTTGATAGTGTCTGGCCTTACATTTAGTTCTTTAATCCATTTTGTGTTTATTTTTGTGTATGGTGTTAGGGAGTGTTCTAATTTCATTCTTTTACATGTAGCTGTCCAGTTTTCCCAGCACCATTTATTGAAGAAGCTGTCTTTTCTCCATTGTATATTCTTGCCTCCTTTATCAAAAATAAGGTGACCATATGTGTGTGGGTTTATCTCTGGGCTTTCTATCTTGTTCCATTGATCTGTATTTCTGTTTTTGTGCCAGTCAAAACAGTTTTAAGAAATGAATAGCTGTACTGGCCACAAGCGTTGATCTTTCGGTGTGTGTATGGTGAGTTTACATATCTAACTGTATAAGAGATCTCCAAGTAAAAGACCAAAAGTACAGTAACCAAAATCACAAAATGAAAATTTATGTGTGCATACCCATGAATACTTTAAATTTTAATGTTGCCTCCTGTTCCGTTAGTCTCAATGCCAAATCAGTCTACTTTTCATCATTCTAAGATTTAAACAGGCATTCTTAGAATGGCTGGTTCACACCAAGCTGTTGAAGAGGCTGCTATTGGAAAAGGAGCTGAATACAATTGCCTAGGCTTTTTAGCAGACAAGAGCACAATCAAAGCAGTTTTTCTCCTGTGCTGGCAAGACTGGCACCATGTCAGGGGCTCTAGCCCTCTAAAAAGAGCCTTGAGAGCAAATTTAGTCACGGTTGTTTGTCACTAGCCTATCTGAAAACTGTTGAACCTTAAAAATGTTCTGCATATTCATTAGTGATCACTGTGACAGTCAGGACTTTTGAAACAATCATGCAGCTGAGTGAATACCTTCCACTGACGTTTCTTTGGCACAATGCACTGTCCATGAAATTACAAATAAAAGCATTCCAGAAACAGTTGCACAATTTTTTCTAGACCCCAGCTATTCTGTTATTCTAAAGTTCTGAGCATGATACATTCATGCTAATCATTTGTCTCTTGGAAAACATACCCTTCCTCCCCTCCCGCCCCCTCATGTATTACTGACAGCACATTCACAGAGGTGTTTAGGTGGATGCAGGATACAGGTTTTTTCCTTTTCTGTTCCTTGATCTCTTTGGCCCCTCTTAGCAAGAAATTAGCTTCTGGATGATGAAGAGTAGTTTTTAATTTGGGGGACATTTTGTGAGCTTAGTAAGGTTTGAGATATAAGTCTTTGCATTCCAGTGGCAATGCTAATCTACTAACACTGAATTTATATACATTAAATATTTAAGCCAGATTTTTAAAAAAATGAGCTTTTGGACAGTTGAAAAAATATTTGAATGGGCTATCACAAAGGAGGGAAATGTTTTTTACCTGGAAGCCTTAGGAAATAGGATTTATTCTCATCTATAATATAAGTGGAACACAGACTAGATGACCTGAAAATGGTTTCTTCTAACCAGTTTCTTCTAACCAGTTTAACTTATTTTTCAATGGGATGAGAGCATACGGAGGACTTTAGACACATTCGGGGCAGTCTGTTTCTGGATTATAATGTTTCGCCATTTGTCATTAGCACTAAATGAAGGTGAACTTGTGACTCTTAGAAAACCATTACAGCTCATTACTTTAAGCCAGTATTTTCCAGATATTCCTGATGACAAATTTTAATTTGGGAGCTTATGAAATAACATTTGTCTGGGCCCCTCCTGAATCTGAATCTCCAGAGGAAGCCCTAGAACTTATCATTCATGTAACAAGCAACTCAAGAGATTCTTTCGTTCAAACATGAAGGGGACACATGATTTATAATTGAATCTTCAGATTGGGAAATTAAGGACATCAAGGGAATATTATTTAACTATTCATCTATATATGAAAAAGGGATAGGATAAGAAGAGATATTACACAAAAAAGGAAAAGTAAATTTCAAAATTTTATTTTATTACACATTGACTTAATAATAATGAATAACGTGTGTAGTTTCTTTTACAGTGAGGGCCTGCATATGTGGGAAATGACTTTAGAAGATTTTACCATTTATAAAAAATAAAGGCAGATATATTCATCCATTCAGTCCTCACAAAACCTTGTGATATGTGTGTTAACAATGATCAATCCCAGTTTCTAAATGTCAGTGGAAGATCACAGAGGTTAAATGACTTGATCTAGTATCTCTTGCAAAGTTAAATCTCATCTAATTTTAGAACAGTTTGTATTGAAATTGATTTTCTCCTCATGACTCTGCAAGGAGCTAAGATTCTGAATGCCCTGGGTTACATTTTTCCTACCAAACTTCTTTTCATGGAGTAGCCTAAAGAAAACAACCTCTTGAAATAAAACTCTTCTATCTGAAGTGAAATATTCCACCATGATTTTTCCTTTTATAGCAGGATTTTTTTGGAGCTGCTATTTTTGTACTAGAATCTGTTGGTGATATTATTCTACCCAAAGTTCTCTAAGAAATTATTTGTTTTTGTCTTCCAGGTAGAGTAAATATTCTTTTCTATCTTATTATTTCATTTAAAGGCCAAAAGTGTACTCAACTTCTCTTTAGAAAGCTAAAGGTGGCAGCACGTGAATCACACAATAAAGCTGATCTTTCTATTAGCTGTTCTGTAAGTTAGCAGTAAATTCATTGCTAGTGCAGGAGCCGGATTTTGGTATAGCAAAGAAAAAGAGTGAAGTGCTACAGCAGACATCCTAGCAGAGAATCTCCCCTTTTAAAAGGAGCACAGAATTAAAAAATCACTAAGTACTCAGGGAAATTCATTGCCATGAAAGAGAGACAACAAAGGTGATAAACAGAAGAACTTAAACCCAACAGAGCTGTTAGAACAAGGTTTTCTTATTAGAGCAAATTATATTTTAGCAACAGGGAGTTGCAAGAGGATATTGATACCTGAAAAGTAATCAATTATTTTACATGGAAAATAAAAATTGGTTAGTCAAACAACAGCAAAATAGATGAACTAAGTATAACAGAATGAGCCCTGAAGCTGATAAGTGAATTTACATACTAAAAACAAAAAATGAACTGAGGAATTCTTACAGAATCCAGAACAAAAAAAAAGAGATGAAAAGTATTAAAGGTAAGGTAATCTCCTGTCTCAAACTTCACATACTAAAAGATTCAGAAGAGAGTAGAGTGGAGGTAATTAGTAACATTAAATGAAAGAACTGTCAAAAATTTCTTAGAATTGGGAAAAGTTGTGTCTTCAGGTTGAAGAAAGCTATCAGAGCACCACCCATCCTAATGAAATTTTGAAGGACAAAGACAAAACCCAAAAAGCTTCCAGAGAAGGAAAGTAGAAGAGATTGTTTACTAGGAAATAATAGTCAAATTGAAATTAGATTCACCTCAAAGTTCACTAGGTTAAATAGATGCAAGAAGATAATGGGAAAGTACATTTGAGGTAAATAACTTTGTATAATTCTTTATCTGATCATGCAGTTGTGTGAGAGAAAGAGGGTTGGTTTGTACATAGAATGATTCAGAGAATGTATCACTTATAGACAAGGTTGAATTACTGTTGGGTGTTCTCCTGCAAGAAGATAAATATGGATCCAAGAGGAAGAATAAGGATACTAAAGTACTGATAAGCAACTAAATTAGTCAAAATTATTGTAAATCCTAAATAAATATTGACTGTAATTATTTTTTCTAAAATTAATTATTTATAATTAAAATTTCCAGGTTATATCAACAAGGCAAATGGGCTGGTGAAGAAAAGCATAAACACGCTACAGTTCTTAACTTTTAGTCAGAAAATTTGTTTATGCCATTTTTAGAAATAGTAGAATTACAATTCATTATAAAGGAGTAGTTTAAAAATTAGGGCTCCCCTGGTGGCGCAGTGGTTGAGAGTCCACCTGCCGATGCAGGGGACACGGGTTCTTGCCCCGGTCCGGAAGATCCTACATGCCGCAGAGGGGCTGGGCCCGTGAGCCATGGCTGCTGAGCCTGCGCGTCCGGAGCCTGTGCTCCACAACGGGAGAGGCCACAGCAGTGAGAGGCCCACGTACTGCAAAAAAAAAAAAAAAAAAAAAAAAAAATTAAAGTTACTACTAGAAGAAGAGAAATAGATGTTTTAACCATTAGTAAAAATAAAAGATACAAACAAAAGTTGATTGATTCAATAAAAGGCAAGAAAGGGGGAGTACAAATATTAAAAAACCTAGTAAAGAGAAAACAATACATAGGTTCACAGAAAAAACATATAAATATAGATGCAAATTTTTAAATA
This sequence comes from Kogia breviceps, assembly GCF_026419965.1. Classification (NCBI taxonomy): domain Eukaryota; kingdom Metazoa; phylum Chordata; class Mammalia; order Artiodactyla; family Physeteridae; genus Kogia; species Kogia breviceps. The sequence goes on from NC_081314.1 coordinate 96,634,424, forward strand.
AAATATTTATAAATATTATCAAGCAGTGCATTGAAATTAAAATATATCATGAACATCCAGTGTTTACCCTAGAAATATAACAAATGTTTCAGCAACACAGAACCTGTCAATGCAATACACAATAGTGACATATTAAAGGATATGAAAAACTTTTTAAGTAAAAATTTAAATTCATCCTTTAACAAACAAGGACTAGAAAGGTTGTTATCATTATCTTGAAGATTTTTTACAAAAATCTATAAAAATATATATCCCATTAAATGGTACTTTGAGGATTCCCATTGAAAGGAGGGACAAGAAAGAAGGTCTGTTATTACTGTAGCTATTTAACGGGGCACCAGAGGCCTGGACAATGAAACAATAACAACAACAATGTAACCGGATAAGGTGCAGAAGATGATTGTCACATAGACAATCCAAGAGAATCAGCTGACAAACTATCAGAACTCAAGCTTCTTCAACAAGGTAGCTAGATAAAATATCAACATACAAAAGTAATTACTTTCATATATGTGAACTTAACAAAATAGGGAATACAGAGTTAATAATCCAAATAAAAATAGCTAATAGCAACAACAAATACACAAACCATAAAGCACTTACGAAAAAAACCAGCAAGTCTGTCCACGGAGCTTAGGATTAAAATTTTAAAATATCTAAAATGTTATTTAAGGAATTTTATTAGAAGAGCTGCAAAACTGGAGAGAGAGAAAATTTTATGGGTGAGGAAATTTATCATTTTAAATATTTCAATTCCCATAAGGCAAATCTGTAATCTAGATCTGTAATTTAACGTCAGACCATTCAAAATCAATAGATTTTTTTCCAATGAACTTGAGAAGCTGATGGCAATTTATAAGGAAAAGTAAATGTGAAAAAATAGCCAAGACGATATTGAAAGAAAAGCAATGGTGGAAGCTTGCCCTAATAAAGTGTTAAAAATTATAGTAATTAAATAGGAATTAAGTAATTATTAATTGAAAAGATATTAGCAAATAGGTAAATGGAGTAAAGAACCCAGAAGTGTTTACTTCTCTCTTCCTTTCTTCAAATTTGACATAAATTGTAAAGGAGACATTTTAAGTCAGTATGGAGAATGGGTTATTCAGTAAATAAGATAAAAGTTGGTGTGTGTTCTATAAAATTTTTAAGATATGATTTCTTACACAACTTGTAAGATAAACGAAAAATAGATTAAATATATTCATGTGAAAGTAAATTATAAAACTATTAGAAGACAATATAGAAGATGTATATTTGATCTTTAGGTTGGAGAAACCTTTCTAAAATAAATTAAGCAGCCAAACTTATGAAGGAAAAGTTGAAGAAATTGACATTACAATTAAAATTTAAATACAGCAAGAGACACGTTAATATTTAGAATACACAAAAAGCTACACAAATCAATAAGGAAAAGATAAATAGCCTTATAGGAAAAATGGAGGAAATACTTGTATAAGTATTTCATGGAAGATGAAAAAAAAGCTCATTTTCAGTGGTAATAGATATATTGCTACATTGCTATTGGAATTTTTATGGATTTGTGTTTGTATGGGTAGTGTATATAAAATACTATATACTTTTACATACACATTAAAGTATATGGTATTTTACATATATATTATTATATATTATGTTTAATAGTTATACATAAATGTGATAAAAGGAGGAGGAAGGATGCACACTCAACTGATAATGTTGTGTACCTCTGGGGATGAGACTGAAATTTAAGTTAGTTATCAACATTTTCTTAAATCTCACATCTTAATTTTGCACAGGGAGAATATGTGTTATGTGTGTTTGAAATTATGTTAATCAATTTATATATAGGTATTTTAAAAGGTAAAATGAGAAGTTTACATAAATATTTTTTCTAAATTCTAAGCTCTAGATATTAGTAACCAAAGCCAGTTCATAAAACAACCAAGCACTCTAACTAATGTTCATTTTAGAAAAACAATTACAACCGTTTAACTAAGTTATCGCTAATAAGGCACCAAAGTTTTTATACTTTACATGGGTGTCCAACAGCACCTAAGTCTCATCTACTAGCTAACCCTCTCTTTTTTGTCCCTTGCAGAATTTGACAAGATTAATGTTAAACTTCCAGGCCACATTGACATTTTCTAGAGTTTGTATTTCAAAGCATGTACATATTCATAGGGATAAATCTATAACTTCCTAAAACATTATTGTCATTTGTTGAGAGCAATACAAACAGGTATTTAATTCCACTTTGGGAAGATTTTTTTGAAAGTGAATTCATAGCTTTACTTTAGAAGTCAGGGGTTACGTTATTACAATATTTGTAGCACAGAGATGCAAGAATATTCAAAATGTGCTGTAATTTAGAAGTGATCAAATTATGATAGAAAAAAAGCCTCATTTTGGTATCAGACAATGATGATAATACAGTCTGAAGACGATTTCCTAAAGATTCATTTCCTAAAGAGAATTGATGGAAATGGAGCCTTGATATCCATAAGTTATCACCTTGTACAGAAAAGAGACCCACAGCACAACCAGGAAGGTGATGAAATATAGCCACCCCGTTCTTCTACGCTTCAATGGCTCACTTATTTATTTGGTAGAAAGCTTTTTACACCAGAGAGAGAAGACTTGTTCAAGGATTAAAATAAAGAATAGAATTTCTTACAAGAGAAATCTGCCACAGAGTAATAGTACGCGTAGACAAATAATATAATCAGAAGCACTTCAACTGTTAATCCTATTGACAAGCCCTCCGTACATGCGATTAGCTTAATTTTTCTTGCAGAGAAAATGGTTTTCCTGGCTTCTTTCTCTAGTCACCCTCATAACCTTTATACTTAAAATCCCAGGATTTATCTAGAGTCCAAAATTTAAGGTAAAAAACATTGATTAAATTTAGTTTTACTTTTAAACCTTCATTAATTTGAAAACTTCTGTCCCTAATTAACTATGCAGATTTTCTCATCATCATGCAATTCTTTTAAGTTGTTTTCACATATTCTACATTATACACATTTTTTAAAAAGTAGGGCAGCATCTGCTATAACAGATCTATCATAAAACATGTTAAAAGGCTGTAGATGTAAGTGAAAATGGCAGTTGACTAGGCAGGTAAATGACTGTTAAGAAAATAGAATAACATGATTGTTTTTCTCAGAAGGACACTTGACCCTGCACTTCCTGGTAGGCAAGGATGAAAGGAAAACAAGCAGGTGTATAATCATCAGAGTCTCTTAAAAAGAATGACTCGGATTTTCCGTATTAAAAAAAAAAAATCCTTGTACAGAATTTTAAGAGAAAAATCAGTGAATCATTATATGAAAGAAAATGAATAGAAGTTTTCAACCAAGATTTAAACATTATTTTTACCTATTGTTATACTAATGATTGCCAGAAGCTAATATTTTCTTTATAAATTTTTCCCTCTTAAATGATTGAACATTTTCTCTCTTTTTACCTTTTTCTAATAGTAAGTGATACAGACTTGTTTTTAAAACATGGAAAGCAAAAGCAAATTAAATCTCTCATAGTACTTCCGTAAAGCCAGAGTTACTCCCAACTTTTTGGAATATTGTATTCCAGGCTTCTTTGATATACATTTTATATAATGGGAAATATAATGAATATTTGTGTACGCTTTCTTAGTAATATTATTTCATATGCAGTTGTTCACAATATGTAAAAATCTTTGTAAAATCTTTATATAAGTATATAAGGATTGGATTTAATCATTTCCTAAAGCTGAATATTTATGTTGTGTCCACCATTTTACTGGTAATAAATAATGCAATAATATGTGGTGTTGACATAAATTTTCTTTTCAATTTAATTTCATAAAACAGACCTTCAAAAGTAGAATCACTTAGTCATAGGTTTTGGATACTTTTCAAGCAACTAATGACTGGGTTGTTCTTCATAAAAATTGTATCAGTTTAGACTATTATCAGTTGTGGTTGGGAGTGCCTAGCTTCAATGCGCATTTCCAGAACTGGATGTTCTTATTTTTTAATCATTGTTTATTTTATCAATTAAAATTGGATTCTATTGATTTAATTTGCATGTAAATGATTCTTAGTGATGTTAAACATTTATTCAGATGTTTTTATGCATTTATTTTTGCTATTTCTTCAACTACTTACTCAACTGTTATTTTTCCATAACAGATAGGAGGGTCTTTCATTTTTACTTATTTATTTATTTATTTATTTATTTATTTATTTATTTATTTATTTATTTATTTATTTATTTATTTTGCGGTATGCGGGCCTCTCACTGTTGTGGCCTCTCCCGCTGCGGAGCACAGGCTCCGGACGCGCAGGCCCAGCGGCCATGGCCCACGGGCTTAGTTGCTCCGCGGCACGTGGGATCCTCCCGGACCAGGGCACGAACCCGCGTCCCCCGCATCGGCAGGCGGACCCTCAACCACTGCGCCACCAGGGAAGCCCCTTTACTTATTTATTAATTTGAATCAGTTCTTTACATAAGAATAATGATTTGTCATATTATAAAATTTTTATGTTGTGATTTTAATCTCCATATTATTGTAGATATATTGTTTAAACTTCTGTAATTGACCATCACAGTTCTTTTTTTCCAGAGTAATCAACTCAGTTACTGTATGATTTCTTCATTTTTAAGTACGTTAAACCTTTCTTTGTGATTTATATCGATTTTTGTGAGTAGTTCATAGATACAGATAAGATGGTTCTTTCTCCATGAAGTAAATACTTTTTCTTCATTAGGTTTAGGGTCTAAAAAATTATCTGATGTGGATATTGGATGACTAATTTAATTACATTAAAATTGTGTTATGTAACGGTGTAGACTGGTATTTTTTTCTGGCATCTATTTTATTTTTAAAGCAAAAATATAAATAAAATATTTTTAATAATGTTTTCTAAAAATAGGTTAATAGTTCAGTGTTTATGGGTAAGCAGCAATATATATGAAGTTATTATTGTCAGCTGGTTTACTTTTATTTATTTTTGTCAATTTTTAAATAAAAACTGTTTTTCTTTGTAGCTCACAGTCTGACCTCAGGCCTATTAAAGGCACAGTTCTGGGCAAGAAGTAGCATGTTGCTTTCTAAAGACTGAAGGCAGTACTACATGTTAATGGATTTTATTTGCATTTAATATTCATTTATCACTGTTTTCAGAGATTAGAATTTAAAAAATATTTTGTTGGACTTCCCTGGTGCTGCAGTGGTTGAGAGTCCGCCTGCCGATGCAGGGGACGCGGGTTCGTGCCCCGGTCCGGGAGAATCCCACATGCCGCGGAGCGTCTTGGCCCGTGAGCCATGGCCAATGAGCCTGCGCATCCGGAGCCTGTGCTCTGCAATGGGAGAGGCCACAACAGTGAGAGGCCTGCGTACCGCAAAAAAAAAAAAAAAAAAAAAAAAAAAAAAAGAAAACAAAAAAATATTCTGTTGACAAATAAACACCTTTAAAATTAGACTCCAACACTGCTATCCAAAATATATGAAACATTCCAGAAAAAAGTACCTTAAATATAATTATGCTATCTTTGACAGCAGCTGAGTGGAAATTTGTCAGCATTTGAGTTATGAAGTGTCAGTGATTAGTTTTGGATGAGAACAACTTTATAGGCTCTGAACTCTTGAGGTCAATAAATGTTTAAAAACACATTTGGAGTAATTATGTTTTTGCCTTGCATGCCCCTGTTACTTTAAGTGGAGTTGCAAGCATAACACACCTGAGGGTCTTGCTTGAGCTGAATGCTTATTGTAATATTTAAAGGTTCCTGCAACTTTCACAAGGGCTTAAAGAAATTACTTTATTAAAAAAAGGAATCCTGTATTTCTTTCTTTTTCACAGTAGGTATGTTTTTATTTATTTTTATTATTTTTGAGAATGAATAATTCAATTCTAGATTATTGGTGGTAGTAGCCCACAAAGAAAAATCAACTAATTGTGTGTTTTTACAAAGATTTTGCTCAGGAATCAGTTAGGCAACACTGGCCCCACCCATGCTTTCTCCGATTAAAAGATCTCAGCAATACTACCAGAGGAAAAAATGCCTATATAGTCCTAAAAGCAGACAGTAAAATGAAACACATGTACCCAGAGTTTGCACTGAGGAAAGAGAAAGAAAGATGAGTGAAATGTTTATATTCCTTTCTGTTCAAAGCAAGTTTTATTTGTTAACCTGCACCTTGTTCAGAGATACCAGTTAGGTTCTAGCTTTTTGCATACAGGAAATGTGACTTTGTATTGTATTCTTACTACAAAGTTATAAGTGATAAAACTTTTTCAAATTAATTTTTTATTGAGGTAAAATAAGTACATAACATTATATAAGTTTCAGGTGTACAACATTATGATTTGATATCTGTATACAAATATATCTGATTTGTATCTGTATTTGATATCATCACCAAAAGTCTAGTTACCATCCATCACCATATGCTTGACCTCCTTCATCCATTTCACCCACTTCGTAACCCACTTCCTTTCTGGTAACCACCAACCTGTACTCTGTGTCTATGCATTTGTTTTTGTTTTGTTTTGTTTGTTGTTCTTTTTTTTAGATTCTACATATGAGTGAAATTGTATGGTTTTTGTTTTTCATCTTTTGACTTATTTCATTTAACATAATACCTTCAAGGTCCATCTATGTCATTGCAAATGGCAAGATTTCATTTTTTTTTTTATGGCTGAGTAGTTTATTATGTATATATATAGCTCATCTGCTTTATTCATTCATCAGTGGACACTTAGATTGTTTTCATATCTTGGCTATTGTAAGTAATGTTGCTGTGAACATTGGAGTATATATATCTTTTCAAATTAGTGTTTTTGTTTCTTTGGATAAATACCCAGACGTAGAATAGCTCCATACTGTTTTACATAGTGGCTGCACTAATTTACATTCCTATCAACGTTGTATGAGGGTTCCCTTTTCTCCATAGCCTCGCCAGCATTTGTTATTTGTTGTCTTTTTGATAATAGCCATTCTGACAGGTGTGAGGTGATATCACTGTGGTTTTGATTTGCATTTCCATAAAAGTTATGTTGAACATCTTTTAGTGTCTGTTGGCCACCTGTATGTCTTCTTTGGAAAAATGTCTATTCAGATCTTCTGCTCATTTTTTAATCAGGTGTTTTTTGTTGTTGTTGTTAAATTGTATGAGAGGTTTTTTTTTGTATGAGTTCTTTATATATTTTGCATATTAACCCTTTTGTTGCATGTGTGATTTGCAAAAACCTATTTTCAGTAGGTAGTCTTTTCATTTTGATGATGGTTTATCCTTTGCTGTGTTTTTTAGTTTGATGTAGTCCCATTTGTTTATTTTTGCTCCTGCTTCCCTTGCCTTTGGAATCAGATCCACAAAAACATTGCTAAGATCTATGTCAGTGAGGTTACCACCTATGTTTTCCTCTAGGTGTTTTATAGCTTCAGGTCTTACACTCAAGTCTTTAATTCATTTTGAGTTAATTTTTGTTTATGGTGTAACAGTGGTCTAATTTCATTCTTTTGCACGTGACTGTCCAGTTTTCCCAACACCATTTATTGAAGAGACTCTCCACTGTACGTTCTTGGCTCTTTTGTTGTAAATTAATTGTTCATATATGTATGGGTTTAGCTATCACCTGTATTTCTAAAACTTTTCAGAAAGACTTGCAGTATTGTTGATGATTTGCGTATTATAGATGCCATGTTAGATGAGAGAGGAGAGAGCATTTTAAGCATTTTAATATAACAAGATATATGATGGGAAGATAACTCTATTGGAAGTTAAAAGACTATTAATTGGTTCAGTGACTTAGACAAGTTATTTTAACTCTCTGTGCCTTATTATATTTCTTTGTAAACTTGGGGTATTTTGTAGAGGAGCACTAAATCCTCTTTATAGCATTAAAATCAGAAAAAAATGTATAGATTTCAAATACATATTCTTAAGATACAAGACTTAAGATATCATTACAGTTTGAATTTTGGAGACATGTAAGCATAGGTATCTCAGTCTTCTTTTAATAGTATGTGTGGCAGATCATATTTACCAAAATGGTTGCAATAAGTTGTCTTATTCTGCCTGTACTTCTTACGATATATTATAGGCATCTCTCCCACTGAAATGTTGGGGCAAAGGAGGAAGATTGTCTGTGTTACCTTTCCTTGAATTTGGGCATGCCTTTGACTAAGGCAAGAGTCATACTATGTGACTTCCAAAGATAGGCCATAAAAGGCAATACAGTTTGTTCTTTGAACACAATCACCGTGCTGTGAGGAGATGAAGAGACCATATGGATTGGCCATATGTAGGTGTTCTGACTGATAACCCTAGCCAAGGGCCCAGCTAATAGCCAGCATTAACCTCAAGGCACCTGAGTGACCAAAGCTTCAGATGATTTCAGCACCCAGCCTTTGAGTCTTTCCAGCTGAGACTCCAGACATTGTGGAGCAGAGGCAAGACGTCACTTCTGTGTCCTGTGCAAATTTCTGATGCACAGAAATTGTGAGATATAATAAATATCCATAAGGTGTTGGAGTAATTTTTGCTCAGCAACAAAAAGCCAGAACAGAGTTGCATGTTGGAAATGAGCAGCTAAACAATTAAAACAGGTGGCTTTGGCTTTCGGTGGCAGTTGGAAGCTGGAAGGACATTGAGAAGACTGTTAAGGGAAGCCTAAAGGACCCTAAAGAATGAGTTAGTGGACACCTAAAAGCCACAGGGAGGCTACTGGTGAAGGCTTAAAGGAAAGTTAGAAAAATGTTATTGGAGACTACAGGTAAAGGAACCATGGTTATATAGTGGCGAAAAGTTTGGTGACATTGACACTTACAGTATATGGAAAATAGTATATGTATCTAATGAATTCCATGATCTAGTTAAAGAACTTTCCAGGGAGAATGTTGAAAGTGTCACTGAACTTCTTGGCACCCATGATAAAATATGAAAACAGGGAGATAAGCTAAAAAACAAACTGTTAAAAATAAAGGAGCCAGGAATCACATGTAAAAACAAAACTGTTTTTCATTCCCACCTCTCCAAGTGGAAAATTATTCTAAAATTGAGAAAAGGCTTCCTAATATATGTCACATCCACATCATTGTCAGGAAAACATGGTCTAAAGAAAAAGCGAGGAGTATGACTGTATAATCTTTTTTTGAGACCTCAGAAAGATTTAAGGTGGTGCTTCATCGACTCTTTTAGACAGACTAAAGCCTCTCTAAGGACCTTATGGGCGTACCTTATAGATCTCTGTTAAGTAACAAGGCTTCAAGATTCTTACATCTTACATATGTTCAACCATAGCAATGTTTCAAGGAAGACTAGGTAGAGGAGCTCATCCAGAAGAGATTTGTGCTTATGACTTTTGCCTAATGAAGTGAATTAACACCAAAGAAAGCCGTAGAAAATCTCATGGAATTTTTTAATTTCATGGAGGCACCACCAGCTTGGACTGAAAGGGACAGAGCGTAAAAGTGAAAGAGACTTCCAGTCCCATTCCCCACAATTTTTACTAACAAGACACATCTTGAGAAAATTACTCAGCTGCAAACATGAGCTGATTTACACATAAAAGGAAAGATAATTCATAAGGCAGAACAAGGAGTCATGGAGAATCATTTCTAGGGAGCAGTAATTAAGGAACTGGCAATATATATTAGGATGGATTTCAGAATTGCTGTTAACTTGTGACTACTATGTGCCTCCTGCTTTTCCCCTTTTTGAGTGTTTGTCCTGTCCACTATTGCTGCCTGAGTCATTTGTAGGAAAGACACTGCTCTGATAATCTGTTAATGCCTAACTTGTCTCCTAATGTCGTAAGTCTCCAGCTGGAAAGGAAGGGTGCTTAAGGAGCTGTAGTCGAAGAATCTCAGCTAAGGAGCCCCATCTGCTTGATTTAGATGATTCTCATGGACTTTGAGGTGTTGCTGTAATGGAATGAGACTTGGTAGTCTTGATGGTGGGAATGGAGGCAGTTTGTATGTTTGAGGGATGTGAATTATAGTGGCCAGAGAGTTGACTGTAGCAGATTGTATTTTCCATGTTGGCAACAACAATAAGATCGCCTACCCTTTATGCTTTTTAATAATGTGATGTTGACACTCTTCCTTAGAGTCTGGGTGGACCTATGACTATGGTAGAAGTGAAGCTATATGACTTCTGAATCTAAACAGCAAATGGTGATAGAGCTTCTGCCTGCTGTTTCTGGGATACTTAACTCTTAGAACCCTCTCACTATGCTCTAAAGAAACAGAAAAACCGTGAGAGATTACTGCTAAGTATGTTGGCAGATAATCCTAATAAACCCACAGCTGAGGCCCAAGTCAGTAGTTAGCAACAACCTTCAGAAATGTGAATGAATGAGCTATTAGATAATTTTGTCCTCCAGCCATTCAGTTACTTCAGCCTTCAAGTCTTCTCAGCTGAGACCTCGAACGTCATAGAAAAGACACAAGTTGTTCCCCCTGTGCCCTGGTCAAATACCTGACCCAAAGAAACCATAAGAGGTAATTGAATGCTTATTATGGTTTTAAGCCACAAAGTTTTGGGGGATTTGTTGTACAGTTGTCGATAACTGGAACACTATCATTTATTTAAATGATTCTTGGAAACAAATTGTATCTTTGTACTCATACTCCTTATACACATGAGCTACATCATGGAGTTTACAATCCAGTACATTTAAAGGTAAAAATTACACAATCAAAATGTATCTTTTGATTGAATTTCAATACTTATTAGAGCACATATTCTGAACAATGTTCATATAACACTGAAATAGAGTTTAGTACATTTTTTTCCTGGAAAGTGTCTTATCTATTCATTCACCAAACTCTTTCTGAGCACCTACTATATTACAGACACTGCATGAAGTTCTGGGGATACAGAGATGGATTAGACTCCAGTCTTATCCTTAGGGAACTCATAAAGCTTTCTCAAACTGGAAAATTTCTCTCTAGTTATCAGAATACTCTGACTTTTTGATCTAGCGTTTATTTCTCTGATGAATCAAATGTATATTTTCTTACTAGTTATAACCTGTTCTTATCCATTTTTCTGAGGAGAGCTTTTCTTGGATTGCCCAGTATGTGAAGATTTGGAAATGTTTGTTCTTCATTTTTTGGTTCATCTCAGTTAGGATAGCACAATTTATTCATTTTTTGATTTGGTCATTCAAAATATGTTAATTGAACACCTACTATACATTATGCCAGATTACTGAGTATAAAGTAGTAAACCAAATTAATAGTCTCTCTGTTCTAGAACTCAGTCTAGTGGGGGATATAGACACGTAAGTAATTACAGTACAGTGCTGTGGTAGGACAGGATACAGTGATTTCATGGATGAGGGCACCTCATTCATTTGGGGGTGAAGGAATCCTCTCTGGAGGGTGCTACTCCCATGATCTTAAAGTGTTTTCTGATTCCCGGGTTTTATAGAGTTGCCTCTATCTCTTCCATTCATAACTATCCTGTTTCCCAGGATCTTAAAGATACACAGTTATAACATTTTTATACTGGCACTTTCTTTGGAACTAGCTCCTCTGACTCATAATTAGCAAATAATTGTAGACATTTACTCTTACTACACACAGATTTAGCCTAGGCTTTAACTCTAATAGTTAAAAGATCTCAGCAAGAAATATAGAGATGGAGGCCCATTTGCCATATGTCTAAATATTTAGAAGTTATACATCAAGCCAACAGACTGGTAGATAAAATATATTCTATCCTCCTTCATTGACAAATATACTTTTATAATTGCCTGGAAGGCCAACTTCAAATTTGAATTATTGGACTGCCCCATCCTCATCTTCTGCAAAAAGCCATCCTTGACTATACCTAAGCTCATATCAGTTGATATAACCTTAGGAGTATAGGCCCTTGGAAGTGTTTGTGCAGTCTCTGAAAGAAGGTTGGGTCAATTGGAGAGGACATAGGGTCCTAGGTACAAAGAGAGTGGCCCGAAATTGGGGGCATGTATCTGGTTTGTCCTAGTCCCATGGCCCATAGACTCCTCTCCTTGTATGCTGGGAGCGAGTGGGGGAGGGCAAGAGCAACGTCCTCTTTCCCTGCTCTAAGGGGCGTATGCATTACCTAAAAGGCCATACCTAAGTTATATTCCAATGGTGATGAGACTGAGCTTTATATTCATCAACTTTTATCAAAGGAAATTGAACTAACTACACCTCATATCGGTCTAGGAGGCAAATGCGTGACCAGAGAAATAAATGTTGATGGGAAAATGTTCCCAGCAATTAGTTCTGAGTGAGTGATAGTTAGGGATAGCCTGACAGTCTACTTCTCTTTTCCTGGGACTCCATGTCCACTGAGGAGTGAGGAGATTTCTTTAGGTATGTTGCTTTGCCTTAGTTTTCTGCCAGACCTGCTGAGTCTTTAAAAAGTTAAGTCTGCAGTTTAGGACTTAGCAGTAAGAGGTCCTTACCCATTCTCACAGCTGCTCAGGGAACAGAGGGCTCAGGAAATCATCTCAGGAGAGGAGCAAAGACAGAGTAGATAATACTTACAGATATGAAAGATAGTTCTAGATGTTTGCATCTAAACTGCATAAAATCACATCCTCAGGCCTATAGTGTACCGGTAATAAATTGTCTTGACAAGCAGTTGTTGATTATAAATTTTGCAACGTTTTATTCAGATGCCTTTGGTTTCATTAAATTAAACATTGATAGGAATCCATAGCTGAAGATGAATATTCCAGTGTGAGTCTTATGGATGTAAAATAAATTTACTGTTTTTACATTCCTATTAGCATATTTTAAGACCTGCCTCGGGAAAGTGCTTGCTTGGCAGCGAGCTGAGCTCAGTGTAACTTTTGATTTTAAGATCATTTTAAGGGCATGCCAGAGTCGAGCATGAAGCTGTTCAAAAGACTATGAGTGAAGGGAGATTTCTTCCTTGAGTTTTGGGGACTTTCTGGTAGCTCAGGATTTTCTAATGTGACCCTCGTGGATGCCCTGAGAAACAGGAAACAGTGTCCGTAGAGGCCAGGATGGGAGCGACAAGAATAACAACGCAGTATCTTTTCAACTAGAGAGTTATCACTGTTGTCCTGCTCGGGGGATGGAGTTTCAACCACTGCTCCACAGTACCAGTTAGCTTCCACCTTGGGGATATATGAAGGCTGAGTGAGGAACCTGGGCATCTGCCTCCACCTGGCTGTGAAAGTCAGCTCCTCTCCTTCCCCTGCAGAGTGGTTTCAGAAACTCAGCTAATGCAGGAGACAAATAAAGTGTTTCATAACATAACATCTACAATGTCCAGGTTTCAATAAAAATGATGCCTTATTTGAAGAACAGGGAGGATCTCAAACTGAAATAAAAAAAGATAACCAATAGATGCCAACACCAAGCAGAGAGAGACATAATAATTATCTGAAAAAGGGTTTAAGCAACCATCATGAAAATACCTCAATGAACAGTTAGTTATTAACTTGCTCAAGCAATGAAAAAAAGTCTCAGCAAAGAAATCAAAAAGTCTCAGGAAGAAATAGAGGATATAAAGAAGGATCCAGTGGAAATTTTAGAACTAAAACATATAGTAACCAAAATTTTAAAAAAGCTAATGAATTGGCTCAACAGCAGAATGGTGGGAAAAGACAAAGGAATCAGTGAACTTGATGACAGAAGGATAGAAATCGCCCAATGTGGAAAAAAACAAGAAAAGAGACGAAAAAAAGTTAGCACAGCCTCAGAGATCTGTAGAACTAAAACATAAAATCTCATATTTGTGTTATCAGAGTCCTTGCTGTGTGGTATTGATGGAGAGATAGACACAGAGCTCAATACAACAGAATAGAGAACCCAGAAATATGCCCACAAATGTATACCCAACTGATTTTTGACAAAAGTGCAAAAGAAATTCAATGGAAGAAGGATAGCTGGATCAACTGGATATCCATTAAAAACAAAAAAAAAGAACCTTGATCTATGTCTCATATCTTCACATCTTACACAAACGTCAACTCAAAATGGATCCCAGACTTATATTGAAAATGTAAAATTATAACATTCTTAGAAAAAATATGGAAAAATTTTAAGCTCTACAGTTAGGCAAAGAGTTCTTAAAATTGACATTAAAAGTACCATCCATAAGAGGAAAATTGATAACTTGAACCTCATCAAAATGAAAACCTTTATTCTGCCAAAAAAACCCACAAACCTGTTGATAGGATGAAAAGATAAGCTACAGACTGGTACAGACTGGGAGAAAATATTTACCAACCATGTATCCATCAAAGAATTAGTACGTAGAATATATAAAGCACCCTCAAAACTCAATAGTAAAACAAACACTCAATTAGATAATGGGCAAGAGACAAACATTTCTCGGAAGAGGACATACAGATGGCATATAATCACATAAAAAGGATGTTCATCATCATTAGCTATTAGTGAAATGGATATTAACATCATGATATATCACTGTGCACCTATCAGAATGTCTAAAAATGACTAAAATAAAGACAGTCACAACACATAGTGCAGACAAGAATGTTGAAAAATTAGATAACTCATACATTTCTGGTGGGAATGTAAAATGGTACAGCTACTCTAGAGAAGAGTTTGGCAGTTTCTTAAGAAATATAAACATGCACCTACCATACAACCCAGAAGGTGTTCTTTTGGGCATTCATCCTGAAGAACTGAAAACTTGTATTCACACAAAAACCTGTACATGGATTATACAGGGATTTAATTCTCTTAATTCTTTTTTTTCTCTAATTTTTCTAATGACTTAAAAATTTTTTTTAATTCGTGTATGGTTGCTTTATGATGTTGTGTTAGTCTCCACTGCACAACAAAATGAATCAGCCATACACATACAGATATCCCCTTCCTTTTGGACTTCCCTCCCATTTAGGCTACCACAGTGCATTAGGTAGAGTTCCCTGTGCTATACAGTATGTTCCAATCAGTTGTCCATTTTATACATAGTATCAATAATGTATATGTGTCAATCTCTGTCTCCCAATTCCTCCCTCCCCACCCCTTTCCCCCTTGGTATCTATACATTTGTTCTCTATGTCTCTGTCTCTATTTCTGCTTTGAAAATAAGATCATCTATACCGTTTTTCTAGATTCCACATATATGTGTTATTGTACGATATTGGCTTTTCTCTTTCTGACTTACTTCATTCTGTATGGCACTCTCTAGGTCCATCCACGTCTCTATAAATGACCCAATTTTAGTTCTCTTAATTCTTAAGAGGAGAGTGGTTAAACTGCAGTACCATAGATTACGACTCAGCAATAAAAAGAAACAAACTATTAATATACTCAACAACTTATACGTATCTCCAGACAACTGTACTGAGTGAAAAAAGGCAATCCAAAACTGTTACATACTATATGATTCCATTTCTGTAATATTCTTGAAATTTCAACTTTATAAAAATGGAGCCCAGATTAATGGTTGCCAGGTCAAAAGGAGGGGGGATATGTGGATCTAAAAGGCAGCATGAAGGATCCTTGTGGTGATGGAAATATTTTATATCTTGGCTGTATCAATGTCCATATCCTGGTTGTAATTCTGTACTATAGTTATGCAAGACATTACCATTGGAGAAAGTTGGGTAAATGGTACATGGGATCTCACCGTATTATTTCTTACAACAGCATATAAATCCATAATTATTTTAAAATAAAAAGTGTAACTAAAGAAAACCAAAATGTAAATCGTGTCCTTTCCTTGCTCAGATCCTCCAATTGTTTCCTGTAACTCTTAGAATAAAATGTATACTCCTATCCATGGCTACAAAGTCCCAAAATACATAGTTAGTGCTTACCTCTCCCTTCTCCTTGCTCTTCTTCTAACATACCAAGTTGTCCTCAGGGCCATTGTGTTTGCTGTTCCTTCTGCCTAACACACACTTCTCCCTGTTTACCCAATAGTCAACTTCCTTACTTAATTCAGACCTCTGCTCAAAAGTTAATTCTTCAGAGATCCCTCATCTAGCACCCTCTTTAAAGAAGAACCCTTCGGCCATCCTCACTAAGTCTCTTTCTCTGTCGGTCTGTCTCTCTCTTTCTCTCTCATTCTCTCTTTTCTCTACATACTATCTATAATTGCTCAAAGTTCAATATGTTATAAACTAATTTATAATCTGTTTCAAACCAGATCTTTGCATGGTTTTGTTTTCCTTATAGAAGTAAAATATTGTAGAAAATGCTGAGGTCCTCTTTGACCATGAAAACTACATCTGTGTCTTGTCCCTACTCCTCTGTTAGATGTGTTTATCATCAGATGTTTTTCTATGGACTAATATATGCAAGCTTCATGTAGATTGTAAGTGTTGTGTTTTATTGATATCCTCATATACTACACATTATTTTGCAAGTTGCTTTTTTCAGTGATACATTTTGGAAATGGATCCATGGTAGTATCTACAGATATAATTGGTATTCCATGGTATGTGTCCCATGTTTTATTCAGCAATTTTATTTATCCTATTAAAGAACAGCCTTTTCCCTGAAATTTTATTTGTTGTTTAAAACAACAATTAACTAAACATCTTTGTACATGTCTCCTTGGGCATATTTGTGATAACTAGTTTGTAATTTGTATTTAATTTCCTATCTAGTACAATGATTGGTAATGTGAATTTCAATTTTAAGATGTATGAATTTTTCTAGCTATTTTTGTTGTTGATTTCTAATTTTTCTAATAGGATCAGTGAATAAGCCTTGTGAGACTTATACCAATTTTTGGAAACTTGTCATCTTCTTTATAGCCTGATAGAAAATCATTTTTTTTGTTGTTGTGTAAGTGTGCTTAAAAAAGAATATGTTCTTTTTCATGCAACTTCTCATGGGAGGTGTGTGTGTGGGGGATGTATTAGATCAAACTTTTAAAGTGTGGCATTAAAATCCTCTGTACTAATATGCTTTTCTATTTTATCTGTTGATTTCTGAGATGTGTTATATTCTCCTACTGTGGACTATGGATTTATCCATTTCTCCTTGGAAGTATCAGTTCTTCCTTTATAAATTTTGTACTTCTGTTGTTAGATGTTTAAAATTTATGATTTTTATATCTTTGTATTAGATTGTTGTTTTATCAGTATGTCATGAACTGCTTGAAAACTCTTAAAGCTTTTGCTTTGAATCCTCTTTTGTGTGCTATTGCCAATTCAGATTTATTTTGCTAGCATTTACCTTTATTTTCAACTTTCTTGTGTCCTTTTTATAAAAAGTACATCATTTAAAAATAGAATATGGTTAATTAGTTTGTTTTAACAAATTTGAAAATGTCTTCCAAAAGATGAGCTAATTTAAGCACATTTATATATACTGTGTTCACTGAAGACCTGATGTCTTGCTTTGTGTTTTCTCTTCACCATGGTATCTCTTTCTAAATTGAAAATAATACTTCTATTTCTATGCTTTTAATGTTTCCATTGTGAATTTAGCAGGTGTTCGAACTTATACTTTTAAAAACAAAGATTTAAATTATTGAACATCTATATATACCCTAAAAGATGTAAACGAAGATGTGTTTGCATCATCTAATTTCCACTTCTGTGCTCCACCCTCACCTCAGGCACCTCTTCCCTTCCCCCACATACACATATGTGTTAAATGTTTTAATAATCAGTACCTATTTAAACTTTACAGTAACACTGAGTAATTAACTTACCTTACTTCCTGAATTCCAATAATTCCTCCTGGCTTCATTTTTCTACTTTCTGTGGTACCTTCTTCGGTAATCCTTTTACAGAATATCTCTCCAGAACACATATTGTGAGACTTTATAGATCTAAAATCTCCTTATGGGCTTCCCTGGTGGCGCAGTGGTTGAGAATCCGCCTGCCGATGCAGGGGACACGGGTTCGTGCCCCGGTCCGGAAAGATCCCACATGCCGTGGAGTGGCTGGGCCCGTGAGCCATGGCTGCTGAGCCTGTGTGTTTGGAGCCTGTGCTCCACAACGGGAGAGGCCACAACAGCGAGAGGCCCGCGTACCACAAAAAAAAAATATATATATATATATATAAATAAAATCTCCTTATGTTAGTCCCACTTTTGAATCATATTTTGTCTGTTTATAGAATTCTAGGGTATGAGGTGACTTGGAAGCTGGTCTCTAGGCACAGGCTTCTATGGGCCCTGCCAGGGCTCTCGAGCATAGGCACTCACCTAGACTGTTTCCACCCAAGGGGGACACTCTCCTTTCTCTCTGTGTAGGGGTGTGTGCACGTGGAGGGTGTGTATAGTGCATGGATGGTGTGTGCTTGAGAATCTCTCCTGGTTGATTGAACATTGAATACACAGAAAGTGTTCAGTGTTGCTGCAGTGAAAAATGGGAGGCACAGAGCTGCTCAACCATCACCCTAAAGCTGTTGGACATTACTTTCCTATGTGCTTTCCAGTAGAGGATGACAGTGCTACCTCACCCATAGGTGCCTTGGTTATTTTGCTATAGTGCATATGTAATTGAGCTTCCTACTCTTCCAGCTGATCACCTATAAGACAGCTTTTCAATATGAACTCTTGAAGACAGGGGTGTGTCTTAGTCCCTCTTGGGCTGCTACAACAAAAGTATCATAAACTAGGTGGCTTATAAACAACATTCACTTCTCACAGTTGTAGAGAAGCTGAGAAGTACGAAATCATGGTGAGAAGCTGCTTCCTGTACTGCTGCCTTTTCACTGTAACCTCATGAGACCCAAGAGGTGAGGGATCTCTCTGGGGTCTCTTTTATAAGGTCACTAATCCCATTCATGAGGGCTCCACCTTCATGACCTAATCACCTCTCAAGTTATCTAACTCTTAATATCATCATTTTGGGGGCTAGTGTTTCAACATATGAATTTGGGGGAGTGCAAACACCCAGACCATAGCAGGGTGTCATCAGTAGCTATGAGTCACCAGGCCCTAATGGGTCCTGAACCTCGTTAGGTGAATGATTTAATGCCCTAACCTAACTCATTCTCTTTGTATCTTATGCTTCCCTAGTTTATCTTTTCTTCAGGCTACTGCATTATCATTTGACACCACTTAGCCCTTTGCTCCTCTTGTCACTGAACCCTACTACCTACCTTCTTCTGCCTTACATTGGAGGACTGGTGGAAGAGGAAGAATCTATAGAAAGATGATATTTATCGAAATCATCAAGAGGAGAATGGGGAATGTAATTACCACTGGTGTGTAGTGATTGGAGATACTTCTTTTGCTTCTTCGTCTATTCATGCATTTAGTAAGTATTTACTGAGGATTTGCTGTTGCCAACCACAGTTTCAGGTGCTGCAGATAAATTATGGACAAAGTGCAGGTGATGAATGTGGTCTTGGAGTTTTGTATGCTATTGGTAAAGACAGAGGTAGTCATTTGAATCAGACACTTTTTGTGATACTCTACCAAATCACAGTTACAGTTTCTGGATTCAGATTTATTGGTGCATATTTGTTTTTCATTAACTTTTTGCATTCATTTTCCTTTGATTCACTATTGCTGTGTGATGTGGGGAATCCATAAATCTTTGAGAAATAACTGCTTCATTAGTAGTAATTCATCCATTCTCCAAAGTGACCACTTAAAAACATAAGTGTGATTGTATCAATGTATTGCTCAACACCTTTTAATGGTTTCTTGTTGTTATTAGGGTAAAGTGAAATCTTTGATGTGGCTTCCAAATCTGGCATGATCTAACATCTGCCTACTTCTCCCTCTGCCTCATGTCATGCTTTTCCCTCCTCACTCTTGGCTGTCTCCATTCTGGTTTTCTCTCAGTTCTCAAACTTTCAACACATCAATCCACTCTGGGGCCAATTAGCCTGGATAGTTTTCCTTCTCCCACAACTAGTTCCCAGCTGCTTTCCCTATTAATTCTCTTCATCCTTCAAAATTAGCTCATATATCGAGTGAGTCATTCTATAAAGCTCCACTTAGTCAAATCTATTAAAAGCTCCCATAGTACCCTGTTCTGCTTCACAACGCTTATCACACTGAAATGAATAATTAGTTGCTTATTGTTTTTATTTCCTACATGTAAACTGTAAATTCTGTGAAGGCAGGGACTATACCCATCTGGATCATTGTTTTATTTTTAGAACTTAGCATAGGTAATAATACATTATAGATACTCAGAAATATTTTTTGGTAAACTAATTCAATGTTTAAGTTGACCTGGTGTATGCAAAACACACTTGTCTGTGTATTAAAGTCATGAAATAAAGCTTCTATAGATGGTGGATTCAGTAGTGTTTTCTCTTGGATGGGAACACGAGAGGAGTATAACTTCAGAGAAATGATGAAATGCACATTAGGGTATGCTCTTGGATGAGAGATGAAATGAGTTTTGAGGAGGAGAAGTTCTTTTGTATTTCTTGAGTTTTCTGATACTGACTTACCTAAATTGAACTACAATATAAACCAAGGGTCCACTCAGCTTTTGTTCTTTTCATTTTCTTTTTCTTTCAAAAAGCCCTCTGGACATCTATCAAAACTACAAAGTGGAAATTGGTTAGCTTCATTTAACACCATATCCTGCTGCAAAGGCCTCATATCAAGGCACTTGCCATTTTACATTCTTCTTATTTTAATAGTTTTCCCAACTTCAAAAACTTAGAGTTGTAGATAGCTAAAGGCTCCCATTGTAAATCCCTCGAAGATTCAATTCTATGAAGATATTAAAACCCCAGCGTTTCAGCAGCCAAAGGAATACAAACTTTCTCTGATTCCTCATCGCAAGACTGATGAAATCACACTGATGAAATTAGGAGGGCTTTGGCAACATACACTGAGAGCAACATCTCTGGTGCTTTAACAGTAGAATTCCTTTGCCTTGGCTGACAGTATATATGTGTCTCTAGTCTCTCGCTGTAATTTTAAATTTAAAAGGCATTAAAAGTTTTCTGCTTTTCACTCAAATTTCACAAGAAAAAGACAGGAAACCGTAAGGTAATTTCCTCATAGGAAACAATATTATTAAAGGACAAATTATTGTTGCTTTGATATACTTATATTTTGTTCATGAATATGAAAGCTTGTGGAGTTTGCAATTTATATAACTAGTTAATGAAAGCATAAACTTTACAAGTGGGATTTTTAAGATATTTTAGAATAAAATATACACATTTTGATATATGCCACAGATACTGCACCAGGAAACTATTCTTGTTTTAATGATGACATCCCCTTCTTTGATATTTGATAGATTTCCTACTAGAAGCAAGCTTGTTTTGTTGAATTGTTTGTCCAAAAGTGTGACACTAGACATTTTGACAATAAAAATAAGTATTTTTTATAAACAACTGTAAATACTTTTTCTTTTAATTTATAGAAAAATATTCTATATTTGTTTGCAATTAGCTTTGCTTTAGATTTCTGTAGGGAATATATTATCTGCTCAATATTTAGCACTCGATTTTTAAAAAGATATGTTCTGCATATCCTAGCCTAAATGAGGCTTGATATAACTTGTCATGGTCAGCTAGCTCAGAAACCTTTTCATTTCAAACGCTGACTTCGGGAGGCAGTGTCAGGAACTACTTAATGACCTAAAGAAACTACAGAAAGAGGTTAGCAATTATATTCACAATGTAAGATCTATATAGCTCCTTATTTATTAAACTGACCTCTAACTCAAGTCAGAAAATTAAGTCCTCTGTGATAGCCTGCAGAGGGTACTTCCCATTGGTGTTTCTTCAGCTGAATTAGCATTCCAGTGTTGTCTGTTTTCAGTTTTGTGACTGTGGCATTTGGAACTTTGTATAATTTAATTGTCAAAACTTGACCATTTCTTAATTTGTTATTGGGCAGTTCATCAGGGAGTTTTATAAAGTATTATCCTGAAAGGAGTTATAGCTCTGCAGGAATTCTTCTGAAGCTGGATTCCATTCAGGAATATAAATGTTGTACATTTAACCAAATAATGGAAAACATCCTTGCATAGGGAGTTCCTTGTGTAATAAGAGAGCGAAAAGAAATGGAAATAGAGTAGTTACTATTTACCTAGCAACTCCCCTGGACCAAGCTCTGTGATAGGTACTTAAGGGGCATGATCTTCAATTCTCCCGACCACCCTAAAACATGGCTATAATCCAGAAACAGTCTCCATTTTACATGTGAGAAACTGAGGCATTGATTTCTTTAGTAGCTTACCTACAGTCACCTAGCTAGTAAGCAGAAGAGCCTAAAATTCAAGCTGGCGGGTCATTCAGTGGTAATATAGATGACCCCACCCGCTCCACACACACCCCACTCATATCTTTTGGCCTCCAATTTTATATTTATTTTTACCATACAGTAGTAGAATTTCTTCTCCCCTCATCACAGATGTTTGGTTTATTGCATTATGTAGCCCAAATGTGAACCATTTCTTAGATGTCACATTGAAGAGTTTTGCTCCTTGGAATCATACTAAGAATTTTAACTGACATTTAAAAGTACTTTCATTATCATTTTTTATACAAAAGAGGCCAAAGAATCTTTTGTTATAAACTCTTTTAAGTCTTTGTTTCCAGATCAGTGAGTATAAATTCCAGACAGATATGCTATGTAGGCATAATAATGGCCCTCCAAAGATGTCCGTGTCCTAATCCTAGGTACCTGTGAATGAATGAATGTTAGGTTATATGGGAAAAGGGACTTTGTAGATGTTATTAAGCTAAGGAACTTCAGACTGGGAGATTATTCGTGGATTATCTGAGTGGGCCCAACGTAACCACAAAGATCTTTAAAAGAAGAAAAGGCAGGTGGAAGTGGTAGTCAGAGGCAGAGAGAGAGGTTGGATGTTGATGCTATCTGAAGCTGGCTTTGAAGGTGGAAGAAGGAACCATGGTCAAGGTCTGCAGGTAGCCTTTCCAGCCTAGAAGCTGGAAAAGGCAAGGAAATTGATTCTTCTTTAGAGACTTGAAAAGAAATGCAGCCTGTTGCCCCTTTGATTTTCCATTCAGTAAGGCCCATTTTGGACTTTCGACCTTCAGAACTGTAGCATAATGAATTTGTGTTGCTTTAAGTAATTTGTTATAGCAGTAATAGGAAAGTAACACAGATTCTATTTAACTTTAATTTTAGATGTGAAATCAAACGTAGATTGCCTTTTCTCTTCAGTGGGAGTCCAGAAGTTCTACGTAGAAGGTGGTTAAGGCCAGTAATGTGACTGAAAAGAGCAGCTGGGAGACTTGTATCAACAACAAGTCTTCACATAACAAATCATTTTTCTTTGTAAAAAATAAGGGTACTATTTCTTTTTCTTATTTATTTCTTTATTCATTTATTTATACTTTGATTTTACTTTACTAGCTTTTTTTTTTTTTTTGCGGTATGCGGGCCTCTCACTGTTGTGGCCTCTCCCGTTGCGGAGCACAGGCTCCGGACGCACAGGCTCCGCGGCATGTGGGATCTTCCCGGACCAGGGCACGAACCCGTGTCTCCTGCATCCGCAGGCGGATTCTCAACCACTGCGCCACCAGGGAAGCCCTTTACTAGCTTTTTGATTGTAGGAAACTAAAATCACACTTGGGTTTCCTCTTGTCTAAAGGGTGTTTTGAAGATAAAATTTGGAAATGTATCATCCCCCAGTAGAGTAGTGTAAAGAAAAGAACGTTGCCTGCTGTTCCAGTTGTTCGAGGATCAAGCCCTTCGTCACTGCAGTTACCCACCAACGTTATACCCTTAGGGGAATTCAGGATGGAGAAAACCAGGAGGCATTCTGTGCTTTGGATACTGGTGCTAGACAGTTCAGATGTATATTTAGATACAGTAAGTCCCCTACATACGAATGACTTCCGTTCCGAGAGCACGTTCAAAAGTTCAGTCTGTTCGTGAATCCAACAAAGTTAGCCTAGGTACCCAATGAACACAATCGGCTATATAGTACTGTACTGTAATAGGTTTATAATACTTTTCACACAAATAATACTTTAAAAAAACACACAAAATAAAGAAAACCTTTTAAATCTTACAGTACAGTATCTTGAAAAGTACCATAATCCAGTACAACAGCTGGCATCCAGGGGCTGGCATGGAGTGAACAGGCAAGAAGAGTTACTGACTGCAGGAGGGAGAGGAGGTGGCAGATGGTACTGTCCTACTGTACTCTATACAGTACAGTAAAGTACACAAAAGCACAACCACTTAACAGAGGATGCACGCATGTGACACTGTACACCAGACACGTGAACTAACTTACTTGACTGGACATGCGAATTCATGTTCGCATCTTTGAAAGTTCACAACTTGAAGGTTCGTGTGTAGGGGACTTACTGTATAATTTCAATGACCCCAGATTTTTGCATCTTCCCATACATAGATAGAAAAGCACTAAAACCATTAACTTGAGATGTCTGTTCTTTGTGATTAGCAGTAATCATTTGATGTTCGACTACATGTCTTTTCCCAGCAAAAAAAGTTCCTATATATCCTGGCTCCTACCTTACCTCTTCAGAGCAGTTCCTTGGATCTACTGAGAGGCTGTCTTCCTGGGCTGTAGTCCTCAGTTAAGGTCCCCGAATAAAACTTAACTTGAAACTTTTAGGTTGTCCATTTTTCTTTCAATTGACAGTAGTTAGTACATGGTAGGTTCTCAGAAATTGATAGTACTTTTGAAGAGCGTGTCATGTTTCCAGCCAGACTCCAGGACTGTTGGGAGTGTGTGGAGAGGCAGTCATTGATTAAAGGCTTTGTGAACTTTGAAGTACACTGCCTGGAGCACTCCCTTGTTTACACTGTCAATAAAATGGATGCAAGATGTTGAAATGCACATGCGTGGGAAAAAGGACGCCTATTTCCGTGATCAAAAGGTCACTTCGGTTATTCTCTGCCCCCTCAACAATTCTGTCCTCAATAGCTAGACCTGGGAAGGTTTTCTCTGACTTTCTTGCCAATCTCACCGTGCCCTCAGCCAGGCCCTGGGCACTGCTTCCCTGTCATCCGCGAAAGCAGGTGAGAGGCTTTTCAGTTGCAGTCCTTCCATGAGAGTCCCAAACACCCCATAGTTAAAAAAGAAAATCTACCCCTCACTGAATCTCAACTGAAACTCATTTTTATGAAGAGCGGTAGAAAGAACATCAGTTGTGGATTCTGATAGACCAAAGTTTGCATCTGAGCTTTCTCACTAATTCGCAGTATAGCCTTGGGTAAACTGTCAACATTTCTGAATCTTAGTATCTAATCCATAACATGTGAATAATAATGCCTACCTTGCAGGGTCTCTGCAGTATTGAATTGAGATAATGTATATAATGGGTCTAGGACAGGGCCTTGACTTTTGTGGGCATCCAAAAAAGGCCAATAATTTGTGGTAGTGTTAAGGGCATTTGGGGCACTAGAGACGGGTGACTTAGTTTACAGCTTTTAAAAATATTTCTCTAGAGCCTCCTTTTACTAATTCCATGTAAGTTTGAAGGGTGAAAGTGAAAAATAATTTAGAATTAGCAATGTATTCTTTCAATCTTAAAATATACATTTTTACTTTTTTTTTTTTTTTTTTTTTAATGGCGTGATGGAGATAAAGAGGCAAGCGTTTGTAGGACTGGTCTGCATTGCTTGAAAGGCTAAGCCTGGCTTGTCAAGCACATCTGCATTGTTAATGACTGTTTTAATTTGCCTTGTTCACATAATGGTTTTCTTTAATGTGAGATTAACTTCAATTAAAGCCTTTTGTGGCTATGTTCATTCTTTGACTTTCCCTTTAATTGTTCTCTGTGCATTTCTTTTGCATTAGCAGCAATTTACTTGTGCCTATGACTGCAGTTAGAACTAAGCTGAACTAATTCAACTTCTTAAGCTGAATTTTAGCTATGCGTCTTTTTTCTGGATAGTTTAAAAATTTAATGCATTATTAAGCTAGTGAAAGTAAAACCCTGTAAAAATTCATCCAATGATTATAACTGACATGGCTCCTTTTCTAGACTTGAAAGGATTAAACTCAACATCTGAGGTATTG
Organism: Kogia breviceps; assembly: GCF_026419965.1. Taxonomy (NCBI): domain Eukaryota; kingdom Metazoa; phylum Chordata; class Mammalia; order Artiodactyla; family Physeteridae; genus Kogia; species Kogia breviceps. The sequence goes on from NC_081314.1 coordinate 96,660,301, forward strand.
ATTGTATAAGATTCTTCATTTTCTCTCTCTCTCATAAGAAAGGAAAGTTTCCCAGGCAAGAGAAAATGCACTGCAGTGTTGTACAAGCCTCTCTTACTGATTGTGGTTCAGAATTGTGAAGTATTGACTACATTGATTTAAAGTCTTATGGACAATGAATACTCATAATTCTGTGTCTGAATGAGAGAGAGGGAGAAAGAGAAAGTGGGTCACTGAAGATTGCTGAAACTGCCAATAAAGTGACACTGTTTATTACTTTCTGTAAAGAAAGGCAGGTAAGACCTTCAGGGCCCTGATGATGGAATTCACAAGGCTTTGGGGTAGCTCTAAACAAAGTGATTACTTATATGTAACTGCTGCTTTATTCCAGAAAGACAGTAGGTGCTTAGGGACCATGAGGAGGGGAAACTAAAATACAAAAGATAAAATCAGGAGAGCAGAATGTTCTCAAGTTTGGAGGAAGAAGAAGTGGTGTCATTATGAAGAGATGGACCTGCTAAAGCCTGCAGCATCTGTCTTCAGCTTCTGAAGTATGTAGTAGGCCCTCCAAGTGTGCACACAATTATGGAAATATGTGGACCTGTGTTTATAACATTGCAATGGGGGTGGGTAACATCTAGAAGGTATTTTTAGTTTGCTGGCCTAAATAAGTCCCTACACCATGTCTGTTTTAATTTATATCATCTATGTTTCTTCAATTAAGGAGTAATTCCCTTATGCTTTATGACAGGATATGTATAGCCTTTTCCAACTTGTTGAGCTGTCATATTTCTTGAGGTCCTGTTTAAAAAAAATAAGACATAGAGGAAAGAAACAAGGTGAGATTTCTCAGTTGGAAAGAACCTAATGCAGAACCCCTGTTTTGCAGTTGGGGAAGTCTGTGTCCTGCAATAGTGAAGTGATTTATCAGAGAGGAAGTAAGAAGAGTGGCAGAGCCACATTAGAGCTCAGGCTTATAAACCTACAATCCAATCCTTTTCACTGCACTCATTGGGAAAACTTTAATGTAATCGTTATAGAAATTCCTATGATGTGTTTAAAAACAAAAATTAATGCAAAAGGTGGTTATTGAATAGTTACTGTGTTTCAGACACTGTTCTCAGTGAGTATAATAAAGATCCCTGCCTTCCTGGAGCTTATCCTAGTGGGAAGAGATACACGATGAACAAATAAGCACAGAAGTACATTGGATGTCAGATTGTGATAAGTGCTATGGAGAATAATAAATCAGGAAAGCAATGAAGGGAAGTGATATTTGAGCAAAATCTGAGCAAAGTGAAGAGGCACCTTTTAAGCCTTTGGGGAAGAATATTTCAGAGGGAACAACAGTGTTCCTAAAGAAAGAATGTACTTGATGAGCTTGAGAACTTGCAAGGAGGCCAAAGTGGCTGGGCAGAGTGAATGAGAGAGAGAGTGGAAAGAGATGAGGTCAGAGCTAACACAGGGATGGACTACACAGAGCTTTTAAGGCAATCTTAAGTATTTTTGACTTTGAGGAATATGGTTATTAGCTTCATGTGTCACCTTGGCTAGTCTATAGTACCTAGGTATTTAATCAAACACAAATTTAGGTGTTGTCAAAGTATTTTGTAGATGTGTTAGCACCTACAACCTTGATTTTAAAGCAGTTTGTCCTCAATAATGTGGTAGACTTCATCCAATCAAATGAAAATCCATAAGAACAAAACCTGAGGTTTCCTGGAGAAGAAGAAATTCAGCCTCATGACTTCAACATCAACTCCTGCCTGAGTTTCTAGCCTGCTAGACTGCCCTCTCTAGACTTCAGATTTGCCAGCCTGCACAATCACCTGAGCCAATTGCTTAAAGAAATCTCTTTATTTTGTTCCAATTCTCCGTACAATTTGTCCTGTTTTACTGCTTCAGTTTCTCTGGAGAACCCTGACAGATACAAGTGCGATGGAAAACTATTTTAGGGTTTTGACCAGAGAAGAAGTATGATCTTTCTTAGGTTGAGAATAAACTGCAGAGGTTCAAGAGTAGATGCAGGGTGACCAGTTAAGTCTATTGCAGTAACTCAGGAGAGAGGTGATGGTAGCTTTGCACTCATATAGTAGCAATTGAACTGGTAAAAAATGGCAGATTCTGAATGTATTTTGAAGGTAGAGTCAACAGAATTTGCTGATGGGTTAATGGGGAGTATGAAAGAAGGAAGAATCAAAGTTACTCCAGGTTTTTTGGCCACAAGTAGAACAATGAGGTTGCCGTGCACTAAACTGGGGAAGATTTAGGGAAGCTAAATTTTCGTGAAGGGAGGAGATCAGAATTCAGTTTATACCTGGTACATTTGAGATTCCCATTAGACATCTAAGTGTGGGTGGGGAGTAAGCAGTTGGACATAACAGTCTAGAGTTCAGTGAGAGAGATCTGGACAGGAGGTATAGGTTTTTTGTTTTGTTTTGTTTTGTTTTGTTTTTTGTCTGTGCCGCGCAACATGCGGGATCTTAGTTCCCTGACCAGGGATCAAACCTGTGCTCCTTGCATTGGAAGCGTGGAGTCTTAACCACTGGACCTCCAGGGAAGTCCCAGGAAGTATAATTTATAGCATCAAAAATAGTTGAGATATTTTAAGAAATGTGTATAGATAGAAAAGGAGAGGATATCTAGGGCCTTGAGCCCTGGGTACTCGAACATTAGAAACATGGGAGATGGAGACGAAATGGTGAAGAGACTGAGACAAGGCAGCTAGTGTGATGGGAGGAGAACAAGAAAGAGGAAAAGAAGTGAAAAGAAGTGAAGTGTCTGAGAAAATGTCAACTATGACAAATGCTGTTTATAGAATAAGGTCTGAAAATTGATTATTTGATTTAACAATGCTGACCTTCACCAGAGCCCTTTTGGTGTAGTGGAAACAAAAGTCTGATTGGAAAGGAAGAAAGGAGAGAAGGTAGACAGGGAGGATAGCTATCTATATGCTTTTACGAGTTTTCCTATTGGAGAGAGTGTTTTCCAGAAGGGGTTGTGAGGTCAAGATGCCTTAAAAAAAAAAGATGCAAATGAAACGTTGAATTTCTATGCTCATGTAAATGATGTAGTGAAGAAAGAAATTGGTCACAGGGAAAAGGGGAGCGTTGTGGAACTATGTCCCTGAGGATACGAGTGGGGAAGGGAGCTAGTGCATCAGTGGAAACTCCTCATAGAGGAGCTAAGTAAGGCAGTTCCTCTGTAGCAATGGGAGAGAAGGCAGTGTAAGTACAAGGGTTCAATTGCAGGCATGTTGATAGATGTGGAAATGGCAGCATGCGAAAAACCACTTCTGATGGCCTTGCTCTTCTACATAACAGGAAGTAAGACCATGAGCTGAAAGTGAGCACATATAAGGAGGAGCTGGGATTTGAGGAATGAGAATACTGATGTGGTCATCCAGGGGTGGAAAGGAAAAAGATTAAGAAAATGTGGGGCATAGAAGGGTAGTTTAGGGTTCTTGTCAGGGACACACAGAGCTCTGGGCTTCTGTCTTTACTATTGATTATGCATATGGAAAAGAGTTAGATTTTTCTTTAAACTGACATTTTAATTTTTTGTGTGTGTTTTTTGCAGATTAGTAAGAAAGTAGCAAGTTGAAGTCAGAAGTAGAATGAATTCTGGTAAATGAAACTAAAGGTGGATTTTCCTTAGACTTGTTATACCTCTAAAAATTGTGTTAATCTAACAAATGCCACTAAAACTTTATGGTCATATATTTGAATCGAATGTGATACAATTAAACCTCAATATGGCAATTAGGATACGTTCCAATCCCCACGCCAGAAGCTGGGTGAGGAGAAAACCAGTATCACTAAGGATATCAGAAGATATTAAGTCTCATCCAGGCTTACGGTTGGCAAAATGCTATTTGATATAATTAAATCTAAAACTGTATTTCTGAGAACAGTTGTATTGAGAATTTTTACACTCATATACATAAACAAGAATGTAGAAGGTTTGGGAAGAAGGTATCCTTAATTGTCATATTTCCCCTGATGTGATATCGATACTCTCAAACATGAGAGTCATCAAAAAACATGATTTGACAGCTGCCTTTGAAGATAACTCTTCCTTTAGTACCTTGCCAGACTTCCTCTCCTCTAAAACATTCAGTCCTCTTAAAAAAAAAGAGAGTGATGTGTAGTTCTTTTTGACACTTGGGAAATGATAATAGAAGCTTTGCATAGTTTTGCTTAAAATTCACACCTATGCAATTCCAAATAAGAGCTGTTGCAACAAATAAGAAAAACAGTCTAAGAACAAAGATATATGAATTCAGACAGAATAATCTAAGAAAATAGAGTTTTCTCTTTAAAATCTCATTTTAACAATGCTAAGAAAACTAAACTCCTTAAAAAGTTATCATTGGTGTTTATTTAAACAATTTTCTCTGAGCTGAAGATACACCCTTGAGGTGAAAATATTTTTCTTTGCCAAAACCTTGAGGAAGTTATAATTGACTAATAATTCTCTGCTTTGGGAAAAACACTACCATCAATATCAGGAGCATGTGTAATCTTTATAGCTTTTTTTTTTTGGAGTATAGTTGCTTTATAATGTTGTGTTAGTTTCTACCATACAGCAAAGTGAATCCGCTATACGTATACATGTATCCACTCTTTTTTGGATTTCCTTCCCATGTAGGGCACTGCAGAGCATTAAGTTCCCTGTGCTTTACAGTACGTTCTCATTAGTTATCTATTTTATACATAGTATCAATAGTGTATATATGTTAATCCCCATCTCCCAGTTCATCCCACCTCCTCCTTCCCCCTTGGTATCCATACGTTTGTTCTCTACGTTTGTGTCTGTATTTCTGCTTTGCAAATAAGATCATCTATACCATTTTTTAGATTCCACATATATGCGTTAGTATACGATATTTTTCTCTTTCTGACTTACTTCACTTTGTATGACAGTCTCTAAGTCCAACCACTTCTCTACAAATGACCCAATTTCATTCCTTTTAAAGGCTGAGTAATATTCCATTGTATATATGTACCACATCTTCTTCATCTATTCCTCTATTGATGGACATTTAGGTTGCTTCCATGTTCTAGCTTTTGTAAATAGTGCTGCAATGAACATGGGGTGCATGTGTCTTTTTGAATTATGGTTTTCTCTGGGTATATGCCCAGGAGTGGGATTGCTGGGTCGTATGGTAGTTCTATTTTTAGTTTTTAAGGACCCTCCATACTGTTCTCCATAGTGGTTATATCAATTTAGATTCCCACCAACAGTGCAAGAGGGTTCCCTTTTCTCCACACCCTCTCCAGCATTTATTGTTTATAGATTTTTTGATGATGGCCATTCTGACTGGTGTGAGGTGATACCTCATTGTAGTTTTGATCTGCATTTCTCTAATAATTAGTGATGTTGAGCATCTTTTCATGTGTTTGTTGGCCATCATGTCTTCTTTGGAGAAATATCTGTTTAGGTCTCCTGCCCATTTTTGGATTGGGATGCGGGTTTTTTTGATATTGAACTGCATGAGCTGTTTGTGTATTTTGGAGATTAATCCCTTGTCACTTGCTTCATTTGCAAATATTTTCTCCCATTCTGAGGGTTGTCTTTTCATCTTGTTATGGTTTCCTTATCATTACAACTTTCATTGTAAAATAGTGGATTGATTTTTAACTAAATTTTAGGATACTATTATTTTGGAGTCCTGTCTTTATTTCATTCTTTCTGGAAGAAAAACTCATAGTTCCACTTTGATGAGTAGGGCTTATGTTATGTTTTGCTTCAGAGAGAGTGATCTTTCATAGAGTATGTGGCTGTGGAGAGGTGTTGTTTAGATCTTTCTTCTGGTAAGAACTTACTATTCACCTGAAAGAAGTACAGTTAACTGACAGCTTCTAGTTTTGGCACCATCAGGATCCACCTCAGCTTCCAGGCCAAGATAATCGTTTTCCTAGGCAGTCCCTGATCCACGAGTGTGCAGGTTGGAGGTACTGGGCCTGGTCATTTCTGCCCACCATGGGACTCCACTTAAGGGTACTTATTGGTCTGGAGCTCCAGATTCATTGCTCTGGGTTGGCTCTGACTTTTTCAGATATGCATTGAAGTCTGAAATCTTTCCATGACCAATTCAGCTTCCCTGTCTTTTAGCTTTACAGGCCTGAATCCCTCCATACCTCCACAAATTCCTCACACTCCTCTCAGTGTTTGCTTCTCATTGGACTCAACTGACACAGTAACATCCCCCTAAGGTATTCAATATATGCTTGTTGAACATCTCCCATCCCATATGTCAAGTAATGTGCTAGATGCTGGGAATACAAACATTGTTTAAACATGACTTCCATCCTAAGCAGCTCACAAGTTCACTGAGGAGAGAGCACCATAAATAAGAAATGCAAGGGAGCCAGCATAAGCATGGAACCATAACTATGGAGTTTTTTTTTTCAATTGCTGCATAACAAATCTCCACAGACTTAGTAAACTTAACACAGCATCCAGTTCTATCAGTTAGATATCTGGGCAGTCTTATTTGGATTCTCTGCTTAGGGTCTCACAAGGCCAAAAATCAAGATATCAGCCAGTCTGGACTCTTATATGGAGGGTCTAGGGAATAATCCACTTTCAGGTCCGTTCAAGTTTCTGGCAGAATCTAGTTCCTTATGGTTGTAGTACTGAAGTTCCTGTTTCCTTGTTGGCTGTCAGTCACGGGCCTCTCCTGTATTCCTCATCATGTGGCCCCTTCCATCTTCAGGTCAGCAAGGGTCTATTGAATCCTTCTTAGGCTTAGAATCTTTCTAACTTCCTCTTCTGCTACCAGCCAGAGAAAACTCTGCCTTTAAAGGGCTCATACATCCTACCTGGATAATCTCCCCTTTGATAAACTCATGGTCAACTAATTAGTAATCTTAATTATATCTGTAAAGTCCCTTTTATTAATTGACACAATTAGAGCTTGAATGAATTCTCATCACATTCATGGTCCTGGGAATTGGACAGAAAAATCTTTGGGGACTATTTTAGGGTTCTACCTACCACAGGAGTGTAGAGGAAGGGTTTGTGATAGTGAAACAAGGAGTAGAAAAATTCCAGGGTGAGATGATGGCTGAGCTGAATTTTTAAAGAGTAATAATAAGGTCAAATGGGGCAATTTTAGCCAAGAATTGAAGATTTGAAGTAGTATATTATGAGCCAGCATACATAAGTAGGACTGTTGCTTAAGAACACTGGTCCAGGGCTTCCCTGGTGGCGCAGTGGTTGAGAATCCGCCTGCCGATGCAGGAGACACGGGTTCGTGCCCTGGTCCGGGAAGATCCCACATGCCGCGGAGCGGCTGGGCCCGTGAGCCATGGCCGCTAGGCCTGTGCGTCCGGAGCCTGTGCCCCGCAACGGGAGAGGCCACAGCAGTGAGAGGCCCGCATACCGCAAAAAAAAAAAAAAAAAGAACACTGGTCCAAAGTTCTAAGAAACTAAGCTTTGGTATTAGGTTTTATTGTTGGAAAACCATCACAGGTTGTTAAGCAGGTGATTGGCATGTGTGTTAAAGAGTGACTTGGCAGCAGTATAGACAGGAAATATTATAGTGTAATACTGGAGCCTGAGTGATCAACTAGAAGCTGTAAAAATTGTCCATCTGAGACAGTGCTTGTCTGAATCAGAACATTGGTAGTAGAATGGGGAAGAGAAGGACTTTCGTAATTTAGGAGATAAATTTTGTAGCACTCAGTGATGGACTGCATGTAGAAAATGCCAGAGGCAAAGCAGTCTAGGATGACTTTTGGTTTAGGTAACAGTAAGCGGAGCTTGTCTAAATTGATTAGCATGAGAGCAGGGCAGGCTGACTGAAGGGAGGCGGGAGCGGTGGGATGATGATGAATTCAGTATTTGAAATGTTGAATCTGAAAGAGTTGTGGAGCATCCATATCAACTTTTCTCTCTCAACTGGATCAGTACAAAACATGCTCTTGTAATTCCCATTAAAAATTAAACAAGAAGTCCTCCCTGAATCTCTCATAGCCCTCTTGCTACCAGCTTATACTTTTTCCTGCTCTTCCAGTAGCTAAACTTATTTCACATATCTCCTTGCCTTCACTTTCTTTTTACTTTTCAGCTCTTCTCCAGTTTTGCTTCCCACCCAACCACTCTATCAAAACTGCTTTTTCAAGGTCAGAGGTGGCTTTCGTGTTGCCAAACCAAATGGACTTTTTTTTTTTTTTGTGCTACGCGGGCCCCTCACTGCTGTGGTCTCTCCCGTTGCGGAGCACAGGCTCCGGACGCGCAGGCTCAGCGGCCATGGCTCACGGGCCCAGCCGCTCTGCGGTATGTGGAATTTTCCCGGACCGGGGCACGAACCCGTGTCCCCTGCATCGGCAGGCAGACTTGCAACCATTGTGCCACCAGGGAAGCCCGATTTTCTAGAGTTTTTAATCACAAATGAATGATGGGATTTTTGCCAGTCATCTTCTGCATTTATCGAGATGCATTTTTCTTATCTATTATTTTGTTAATTACATTAATATGTTTTTAAATGTTAAACATTCTGCTTCTCTGTGCTTAATGAGTTGACTTGATAATATTTCAGTTAGAATGTCTGTATACATCTCCATCAAAAATATTGGGCTAAAATTTAATCTCGTGTTGGTGTCTATGTCTAATTTTTTAATCACAATTTTCTCACCACATAAAATATGTTGTAGAGTAGTGTATCTATTTTTCTTCCATGGGAGAGCACACTTTGGTAGACTGGACCACTGTTCTTTTCTATGAGAATATTATTTACACTCTTGCCTGTTATCATTTGATTAGCACTGCCTCCTCATGGGAGTATTCCTTGTTCATTAGCATAGTGATTGGATATATGATTTATATGAGAACTAATTATGCTTTTACTTGATTATCCAAGTGTCTGAAAAACTCTTAGCTTTAAATCTTGCTTCTTCTTTTTTTTTTAAACATCTTTATTGGAGTATAATAGCTTTACAATGGTGTGTAAGTTTCTGCTTTATAACAAAGTGAATCAGCTATACATATACATGTATCCCCATATCTCCTCCCTCTTGCATCTCTCTCCCATCCTCCCTATCCCACCACTCTAGGTGGTCACAAAGCACTGAGCTGATCTCCCTGTGCTATGGGCTGCTTCCCACTAGCTATCTATTTTACATTTGATAGTGTATATATGTTCATGCCACTCTCTCACTTCGTCACAGCTTACCCTTCCCCCTCCCTGTGACCTCAAGTCCATTCTCTATGTCTTCGTCTTTATTCCTGTCATGCTCCTAGGTTCTTCAGAACCATTTTCTTGTTTTTTTTTTTTTTTTTTTTTAGATTCCATATATATGTGTTAGTGTAGGTATTTGTTTTTCTCTTTCTGACTTACTTCACTCTGCATGACAGAGTCTAGGTCCATCTACCTCACTACAAATAGTTCAATTTCATTTCTTTTTATGATTGAGTAATATTCCATTATATATATGTGCCACATCTTTATCCATTCATCTGTCGATGTACATTTAAGTTGCTTCCATGTCCTGGCTATTGTAAATAGACCTACAATGAACATTGTGGTACATGACTCTTTTTGAATTATGGTTTTCTCAGGGTATATGCCTAGTAGTGGGATTGCTGGGTCATATGGTAGTTTTATTTTTAGTTTTTTAAGGAACCTCCATACTGTTCTCCATAGTGGCCGTATCAATTTACATTCCCACCAACAGTGCAAGAGGGTTCTCTTTTCTCCACACCCTCTCCAGCATTTATTGTTTGTTGATTTTTTTGATGATGGCCATTATGACTGGTGTGAGGTGATAACTCATTGTAGTTTTGATTTGCATTTCTCTAATGATTAGTGATGTTGAGCATACTTTCATGTGTTTGTTGGCAATCTGTGTATCTTCTTTGGAGAAATGTCTATTCAGGTCTTCTGCCCATTTTTGGATTGGGTTGTTTGTTTTTTTGATATTGAGCTGCATGAGCTGCTTATATATTTTGGAGATTAATCCTTTGTCAGTTGCTTTGTTTGCATATATTTTCTCCCATTCTGAGGGTTGTCTTTTCGTTTTGTTTATGGTTTCCTTTGCTGTGCAAAAGCTTTTAAGTTTCATTAGGTCCCATTTGTTTATTTTTGTTTTTATTTCCATTTCTCTAGGAGGTGGGTCAAACAGGATCTTGCTGTGATTTATGTCATAGAGTGTTCTGCCTATGTTTTCCTCTAAGAGTTTGACAGTGTCTGGCCTTCCATTTAGGTCTTAAATCCATTTTGAGTTTATTTTTGTGTATGATGTTAGGGAGTGTTCTAATTTTATTCTTTTACATGTAGCTGTCCAGTTTTCCCAGCACCACTTATTGAAGAGGCTGTCCTTTCTCCATTTTATATTCTTGCCTCCCTCATCAAAAATAAGGTAACCATAGGAACGTGGGTTTATCTCTGGGCTTTCTATCCTGTTCCATTGATCTGTATTTCTTTTTTTGTGCCAGTACCATATTGTCTTGATTACTGTAGCTTTGTAATATAGTGTGAAGTCTGGGAGCCAGATTCCTCCAGCTCCGTTTTTCTTTCTCAAGATTGCTTTGGCTATTTGGGGTCTTTTGTGTTTCCATACAAGTTGTGAAATTTTTTGTTCTAATTCTGTGAAAAATGCCATTGGTAGTTTGATAGGGATTGCATTGAGTCTGTAGTTTGCTTTGGGGGTATTAGAGTCATTTTCACAATGTTGATTCTTCCATCCAAAATCTTGTTTCTTCTTCGTGTACTCTTCCTTCTTTTAGTGCTGTAAGTTGGTGTTTTTACACTTGATCACTCAATGCTTTTAAAAATGCATAACCTAAAAGTTGAGAGTTATGTTTTATTCAGTGGGACTTTCTGAGGACTTCAAGCAGGTCTGAGGGACCGCTCTGAAGATGTAAGGGAGGAGCCAGAAGATAAAGGAGTTTTTGCAACAAAGACCAGGTAGTTGGAACATCAAAAGATTACTGTTGAAGAAAACCAGACATCTCAAGTTATTGAATTTAGTGCTTCTTTATGTATGGGAACATGCAAAAATATGGGCTCATTGAAGTCATTCCTTTGATATGCATCTCAGCTATCTGGGGCCAGTGTCCGGTGCTTTCTCATCTTGAGTCTTGTCAGGGGTGGCTGTAATATGGTAGCTTGATGGCTGCAACACCCTTTGTTTGTTTACTGATATGACAGGTAACATTTTTTCCTTCACACTTTTAAACTATCTCTAATATTTGCCATAACTTTGTCTTTCTATACTGTATTTTAGGAAATTACATTAGATCATTCTTTAGTTCAGTTAACTAATTCTTTCTTTACCTGTGTCTAATCTGCCCTTTATCCTATACTTTATGTTTTTAATTGCAATGAAATATATTATATTTAATTTCTAAAGTTGTGTTTGGTTCCTGTTCTAAATATGTCTGTTCTCTTTTTATACTATATTATTATAATTCATGTTTTCAACTATCTTTTATGTCTATCATTTTAAGCATAATTATTTTATGATAGCTTAAATATTTGACACCCTTGAGTTCTAAACCTGTTATGATTGTTTCTGCTTACTCATGGTTGTTAATTTCCTCATGTGTTTTGAAACTGTGGGTTGTGAGCAAATGTTTGAAGAGTTGCTGTTATCCAGAATAATCCTATACCACCTAAGATTTTTAGATTGCCTTTCCTTTTTTAAAATAAACTCCTAGGGTACTTAAACACAGGGGCAATTTTAACTGAATTTCTCAGCTTAGTTTTCCTGGATCATGTGGACAGAGTAAATTCACACACAAACACATAAAATCAGGCTCTTGGTTATAATTACAAGGAAAGGTTTTTTTAGTCTGCAATTAGAGTGAAGACCAACTCAAATGTATTTTGTTAGCTTCCTTCTTTTTTAATCAAACTGTTTACTGAGAATGTAGTCCTTTGTGTTTTGTGCTACAGTCTAAATCAGGAATATTTACTTTGTGGGTTCAAGACAGAATGTCTTATCCTCTGGGTGGCTATTAGAATGCAAGGCAATAAGTAACACAGAATGTAAATGACCCATGGTAGCCACAGGTTAAGTGCCCACTTCCAACATCGGTTTTCAACATATTTTTTTTTTTAGCTTATGGAGTTTCCATTATTTTCTGGCAGAGTGAAATATGCATTGAAAACTATTGTTAAAATTTATTCATTATGTTTCCTTTCTTTATGGGGGACGTTTTGAGGTTGTCTCATATAAATTACCCCAGAAACGATAGTTTTCTTTCATTCTTAAACTCTTTGCATTCTGAATTCCTGCCCTCACCTCAGTTCTTATAAATTTTCTTAAAACTCTCATAAATATCAATGTAACGACCTTCTCTGAATGCCCACCAGCTCATAATTTCTACTTGACTTTTCTCTTGCATTTCTGACCTCTTTTCTTATGCATTTCTTGTAATAGTACTTTCCTAAGTTGCCTACAATCTAAACTTCAAAATTATATAACATTGTGATATCACCATTTTTGTCTCATAAAGAACAATACTGAAAATTAAGTTTTGCAATTTAATATGAAAAGGATGCCTTATACACATTAAATTCTCATTACTTTCTGCATTGGCCTAGGATTGCATAACAAGTGAGTGGTGGGAACAGAACTTATAAATAAATATATACCTCTTCTAAAATCTAAGTCCTTTGTACTTTAAACATGCTAATTATTATACTTATATTGGCTTTGAAATTTTCTCTCTGAGACTGTCCTCTAACAGAAAGTCAAAGACAGTGTTCAGCTCCCTTCCAGGGTGTGTTTACATATAGCTGTACTAAACTCCATCATGCTCACTCTGCATATATGGGAAAGTTCTTTTCAGACATAGAGTTAAAATAGTTAGAGTACTAAATTATACTCAGAACCCCACTGGAACTGATATACTGTGTTAAATATAGAATATGAATTATATTTTTTGTACTACATTAACTTACCTATCATGATTAGAGAAACTCTGGTATTTTTTACTTCTAAAGATGTCATAAGTACTGAGAGTTATATCCATGTGGATGTTTAAACTTGCTATTACCACATGATTTTTTTTTTTTTTTTTTCGATACGCGGGCCTCTCACCACTGTGGCCTCTCCCGTTGTGGAGCATAGGCTCCGGACGCGCAGGCTCAGCGGCCATGGCTCACGGGCCCAGCCGCCCCGCGGCACGCGGGATCCTCCCAGACCGGGGCACGAACCCGTGTCCCCTGCATCGGCAGGCGGACCCCCAACCACTGTGCCACCAGGGAAGCCCTACCACATGATTTTAATTTTGCAGAATATGAATATCAGTGAATTATTATTTTTTTATTTCAGCACAATTGGAAATTAAAAAAATAACTGATAAAAAAATAAGTCAGAAAAACTGAGATCCTCACATCTGTGGAGACATTGTTTCCAATTGTTGGCATGTGTCTCCAAGTAATTCATTGACTTTAGACTCTAAGATCCTTTCCTCATTTTATGTGGCTCCTAAAAATTTGCTTTGTTTAATCTGATGTTTCTCAAATAAGATTGCATATATCCATTGCCAGGGAATGTTAGATAATCCACATATTCTAAAATATTGGAAACATTGAAATTTGGCTTTTTATTTCAATATTATTTTGTCAATTTAAGAATATTCTGGATTACCCAAAGATCAGATTAAAACTGAGTATTCCCAAATGATTTTAGTTGTTAATTTAGTATTATTTTTGTGATTTTATTCAGCATAAGTGGTTACCATAATTGATAATGTATTAAGCATATCCTCAATTATCTTTTAAAGTATTAAGCATATCCGCAGTTATCTTAGCATCTCTTAATGTTAAAATGATTACTATCTGTCACTATATTCACATTTGAATTTTTGTCATAAGGATCTACTTTGGATCCTTATATCAAAAGTGTGATATCTGACACAATTTTCATGTTTGACTTTTTAACAGTTACAGATGAATTTATAGTTATACATTTCTATTGAAAACATTTTAATACATTGAAATTTTAAATTATTAAGCTACATAAAAACTGGGATCTGATATTATGAAAGAACTTTGAGGTAGAGTAATGTACCACTTGTAGTGGACTGAGAAGAGGAAAACAGAGGTTGACTTAAAATGCAAATGCAATGTTTGCACCTGGTAAAGGTGAAGTGATATCACAAAGGAACAGAAGCTACATGATAGTTTAAATAGACAAAAGTGGTGAGGAGTTTGTGCCATCACACCACCACTAGATTGCTGAAACTCAACTAACTTACACTATAGCATTCAGTACCATATTTATATTGTGAATTTTAATTAAGCTTCAACAAAATATCATTCATCCCGTTAATGCTGTCACTCTGAATTTTTATTTTCTTAAATTTTTTAGTATTTGATATAAATGTTTGGTTTTATGGTTGGGAGAGTATTAGGCACATGAGAGATTTATACTGTTGTATGTTTGTATGTATTTAAGCAAGTTAAAAATAATTTATTAATTCACTGCTGGTCCATAATATATCTTTTCTTTTATATGGATCTCTTCTGTTCTCTTGGTGGAGGCACTGGCTTTAACCCTAATCATTCACACAACAGTTTTAAAGGAAAAAACAAACACATTCTAAAGACCTACTATGATCTAATTTTGAAATGCTATGATAGGTTTCCCAGTTTCAGAATTTAGAGCAATTCATTATCACAGATAGTTGATCAAAGCTTGGAACAATGATCCGCTGAAACAATGTTAGGAAAAATATAAAGCTAACCCTTGAACTCTGAAACTTTTTTGAAATAGTTAATTATGAGTCCACTCTATGTATGTAACACATTTCCTTGTTGATGTACAATTGAAAGCAAATTGAAACAAGCTTGAAAATAGCTAGAAATTAAGTAGATTGATCTAATATAGATAATTTAACCTCCTCCTCAAGGAGAGTAAAAAGTAATAAAAATTTTGGGGTCTCTACTTATCAACATTTAGTTATTTTATTTATTCTTTGTTTCATGGAGTTCTGGTAATTTACCACTGATCTTTAGGCCAGTGATCCACTTTTGCCATGAGATAATAGGAAGTGATATAGAGGTTAAAAAGACCCCCAACTATGCAGCTTTCTCCTTTAGTGGATTTGGGAAGCTGGAGTTTCTTCCCATGATTGTTCAATTACACTTTCACAACTGCTTAAATTCTTGTACTGGATATAGAAATGAGTAAAGTAGCTCTCTAGTTAGACTGTTCATCTGATGCCAGGTTTTCACTAACGATAACTCAGTGACTCTTGGCAGAAGTTTCACAGTGGGCCTAAGATGCTCTATTTGGTGGACAAATCCATATAGTTAGTATTTATAACATTAGTGTCACCTGCCCTTAAACAGTACTTCCCTTTTCTTCCCTACCATCCCTCTCTCCTCCCAACCCATACCACAAATGCACTCTCCAAGTCTAGGTTCAAAAGGTACTGAATATTTAGTTCAAATGGTAAAATTAAGCGATCATTATCTCTCTTTTTCCCTATACCTCACTGATGAGGACTACTGAAGCTTGAGAGGCAGGTACTTGTCAGAGGTATGGAAAGTATTTATGAACTTAGAGATGTATCCGTGGAATTCTTTGCCCGCAGTTACAAAGGAGATATTTTGAAAGGCTCCTATCCCAACAATGATGCAGAAAAAGTCTAGTCAAGTGTCTTGAATACTCAGAGGAATTTTCTAATATTGGATTGTGCTGTCCTCTGTGAATAACTTAAATGCTCTGATTGAATAAATAAATTGGCCAGTGTTTGATTCTTAACGTTGGATTTTTAGATATATTCCTTTTTTTTGTTTAACTGAAAACAGTCACTCAAGAACAGTGGCATCTCACTTTGAAAGAAGGTTGGTTCCTTGCCTCTTCAGACACAAAACATTTTATGGGATTTTTGCAATTTTTCAAAATGTTTGAAAAATCTCTACTTGCAATATCTTAAAAGGCCACAAGTTGACAATATTGTTCCATGGAGGTCAGTTTCTATTACTGATGTTACTTTTTTCACTGTTTCTGTCAGTCCAAATTTCTTTCTCTGCCTCTTTTCCTCTAGCTGCCTGGGCATGTCTTTCTTTCACTTTCTTTGAATTTTTTTTCTCTGTGTTTCTCCCTGCAAAACTCCTGTTTCTTTATTGTTTTTTACTTTCTCACATTCCTTTTTAAAAAAATATTTATTTATTTTTTATTTTATTTATTTATTTATTTATTTTCACCACTCCATGCAGCATGCTGGATCTTAGTTCCCTGACCAGGGATTTGAACCCGTGTCCCCTGCAGTGGAAGTGTGGAGTCTTAACCACTGGACTGCCAGGGAAGTCTCACTTTCTCATACTCCTTTAACTGTCCATAATATAGAACTATATTTTAATATAAATATATGTGTACATATTTATTTAACACATGCACATAGAAGTTTGAACAATTTAAAATAGCACCAAATGTCAAGTAAAAAATTATTACTGGGCTTCCCTGGTGGCGCAGTGGTTGAGAGTCCGCCTGCCTATGCAGGGGACACGGGTTCGTGCCCAGGTCCGGGAAGATCCCGCATGCCGCGAAGTTGCTGGGCCCGTGAGCCATGGCCGCTGAGCCTGCGCGTCCGGAGCCTGTGCTCCACAACGGGAGAGGCCACAGCAGTGAGAGGCCCACGTACCACAAAAAAAAAAAAAAAATTATTACTAATTTTTTTTTTCTATTGAGACAGTATCTTGGGACTGCACATTCTATTCACATTTTCATTTGATGAGGAATTAACTCATGTCTACTAACATTGACCTCTCATCACCTCCTGAGTTTTGCTACCAATATTATTGTTTTCAATTATTCTGTTTACTAAAATACTTAAATCTTTATTTTTTGTTTCATCAACTTTATAACTATTTCAAAATACATCACTATGAAATACGACACAATTAAGACTCCCTTATCACTGTGCATCTACCCCTCACAACCCTCACTATTCACTTTTGTATACCATGTCATTTCTTACATATTTTTCAGTTTGTAACATTTATGTTCTATTAAGTAAGTAATTAATAGAATTCAGTTAAAAATTAATTTAAAATGCTTAGCTTATAAGTTGGTTTTTAAAATGGCAAATGAATAAAGGGCTCCTATGATTTAATGATTTTATATATATATATATAATCTACTACAGGATTAAATATTCTGAATAGATCTACAGAGAATATGTGTAATCCTATATCATTTCAAAGAGAATGAGAATCTTGCAAGAGACAGGTCAGTGGATATTCAAATACATGTTCAAAATCAAGTCATAATGAAAGATAAGCTCCAAATTGAGAGAATATACTTGCAAATCACAAATCTGATAAAGGACTTAAGTCTGAAATATATGGAGCTCACTCAAAGCTCAATAGTAATAAGCCAAGTAACCCAGTTTTAAAAATGAGTAGGGCTTCCGTCGTGGCGCAGTGGTTGAGTGTCTGCCTGCCAATGCAGGGGACACTGGTTCGTGCCCCATCCGGGAAAATCCCACATGCCGCGGAGCCTGCGCGTCCGGAGCCTGTGCTCCGCAACGGGAGAGGCCACAACAGTGAGAGACCCGCGTACCGAAAAAAAAAAAAAAAAGAACAAGTAAGTAGTCAGTTCACAAAAGAACATACTGCGATGGAAATGAACATATGAAAAAATGCTCCATGTTACTGGCCATTAGGAAAATGCAAATTAAAACCACAAGGAGATGCCACTACATACACAGTAAAATGGCTGAAAAACAAAACAAAACAAAGCAAACATGGTAATTTAAAGTGCTGACAAGAATGTGGAGTAGCTGCAGTGTTCATACTTTGTTAGTAGGAAAACAAAACAGCACAGCTACTTTGGAAAACAGTCTGGCAGTTTCTTATAAATCACATATACACTTATTTTCTGACCCAACAATCCCATTCTTAGGTATTTGCCCTAGAGAAACAAAAACTTATGTGCACACAAAACCTGTTTACAAATGTTTATAGCATCTCTTTTCTTTTGCCCAAACCTAGAAATAATCCAAAGTTTTTCAATGAGTGAATAGATGAACTATGGCACATTGAAACACTGGAATACTCCTCAGCAGTGAAAAGGAATGAACTGTTGATACACACATCAACACAGATGGATCTTGAAGGCATTATGCTGTGTTAAAGAAGCCTGTTTCAAAAGTTACATACATACTGTATGATGGCATTTATATGACATCCTGGAAAAGACAAAACTATCTAATGATCAAAAGATCAGTTGTTGCCAAAGGTTAGGCATAGGGAGGTAGTACAACTACAGAGGGGCAGCATTATAGAGATCTGGGGGTTGAGAGAACTGTTTTGTATCCTGATGGTAGTGGTATTAACATGTGTTAATACTCAAAGAACTGTATGTGGACAAGAAGCCAATTTTACTCTGTTAAAAAATAAGGTAAAGTAAAATAAATCATACCATATATTAGTTTCTTCAGATCTGGAGCACAACTTTCTTTTACAACATTTTCCCATAATTTTCTATTGCCTTTAAAAATTTTACCCTAAAGTAAAGTTAAAATAAAATAATTATATAATACTGCAAATATCTTCCAGATTCTTAATAATAGTATGTGTTATGTGGGATTTATTTTTTTCTTGAAAGCAGTTGTTGGGTCCTTGGCTTTAAAAATTTCTAATTTTGACTGAATACTTGATATGTGTCTGTATTATCATCCAGAATTTCTTTACTTTTACACTCCTGAGTCAGTTGTGTTGTTTGCTGGATTTCAAGTCTTCTTTCTCAGAATACTTTTTTATATTCCTAGGTTACCTCTTTAATTTTTTTCTTTTTTGAGAAAAGGTGCATAAGAGGTAAGAAATATATTTCTTACCTCTTACATTTCTTTCCATGTCTGAAAATATATTTTGCTTTCATGCTTGATAATAGTTAGGCGCTAGGTATAGAAATCAACATTCCTTGTAGATAATGATGCTGATAACAAGTCTGCTATCAATCTGATTGTCTTAATTTGAGTTCCCCATGAAAGCAGAATGTAAGGGAAAGGCTTGGGTACAGGTAGTTTATTTCAGTGTCAATCCAAAGTATGAGAAGTGAGAGAAGGGGGAGAGTGAGATTGGTAAGGAAGAGAATTCAGTACAAGGGTACTTTCTCAAAGGAGCCACTGAGGGCAACAGGGCTCAATTCCTATAGCATCTCCTGAAAAATGTATATAATATTGCCCCGATTTTTCCACCTGCAGAACAGGAGCCTGGAGACTTAATATGCAGGCTATCACTCCTCATTGGTTGTTTCTTTCTAGGTGCGTTGTTTCCCCTTACCACTGCCACTTGTTCTGTCAATTCTTCCAATTTTTTACAATGTTGGAGAAGATTTTGAGGCAAAATACAAACAGATGCACTCTTGATGTGCGATGCTGTCGGCATTAGATAAATTTGATCCCACATAGAACTGTCTACTGCAGCTGAGAATGAAATCGCATGTGGATTGATGGGATGTGACCAGTGCACCAGAGTTCTCCGGTCCACTCCTTGCACTATAAAGATTTCCTTATGTTCCACATTAAGTCCACTCTGTTTCTGATACTTCAAGGTGATGAACAGCTGGAATCTTTATAACATTTCATATTTAGTGTCTTTTTGAAACAAACTGTAGTCCCCAGTGCAACCACTGCTTCCAAGACTGTGATGGATATTCATTATCTCTTTCCTCTAGAACTCATTCTAGATTTTTCTCATCTTTGGCCAGCACTTCAGCTGGCCTAAATTGCTTGCCTGGTGATATAACCCAAAGCTTAATCTCTGAAAAGTCAGTGTGATTACCCAGAACTTCTTCCCTAATTGCCGATTATCTAATGCTGGATAATAAGACACTGCAAAATTTAGTGGCTTCAAATAACAATGCCTAATTATCTGTATGGTTCTTTGTGTTGACTAGGCTTAGCTGGGTGGTTCTTCCTTGGGATCTCGCCTATGGCTTCAGTCAGATACAGGCTGGTGCTAGCATCATCAGAAGACTCAACTGACCTGAATGTTCAAGATGGCTAAAACACATGGCTAGTAGTTACTGATTGTTGTCTGGATGTTCAGGTGGGGTTGTTGATTGGAGCATCTACATACTGCCTTTCCATATGTCTTAAGCATCTCATATATGGCAGCTGAGTTTCAAAAGTAAGTTTTCCAAGAGACAGGAAGTGGAAACTGCCAATTACCTGAGGCCATGACCTGGAACCTGGCATTGTGTAGCTTATACTATATTTTATTAGTCAAAGCAATCACAGAGCCTACCCAAACCTTAAGGGGTTGGCCATAAACCCTACTCTTGGTGAGAGGATTGTCTTTTTCATAGAAATAACCCATGTTTGCAACTAAGTAATTTTCTTAGGTTGATTCTTGTGTAGATGTCCAAAGACAGATTTTTCATTTTGTCCTGTTTCTCTCCCTTTCAGTCCAAGCTGATATCATTCTTTAAAAATCTTTGTGGACTTCCTGTGTATCAAATTATAAGCCAGTGCTTTAGATCAGTGGTTCTGAGATGAAGATGATCTCCTCTCCACCAAGTGACATTTAGAAGGTCTGGAAACAATTTTTATTGTCAAGAAAGCAAGGAGGGTATAAAATAGATAACTAATAAGAACCTGCTGTACAAACAAATAAAATAAAATTCAAAAAGAATACAAGGAGGGATACTGGCAACTACATGGTAGAGGCCAGGGATGCTGCTAAACATCGAACAGTGCCTGGGACAAGAGAACAACCTCCTCCTGCCCCCTTAAACAAAGAACTATCTGGCACAAAATATTAGTAGTGCCAATGTACAGAAACTTGCTTTAGACAACAGCCACACTCATAACTCTTTTGGGAACAGGTCTTCTCTACCTTTGGTCCCCTGTGGGACAATGTCTTTAAGATTATTAGAAGCCTTTATGTTTACCACAGAGGGTCTACAAGGCCCTTTGTCTGAAATTGTCTTTCAGTTACCGTCTTAGCTCTTTCTGATGTTTATCAAGGAACTTACACTCCGACATGATTTGATCTTTGTTTTTAAGAAATTCACACTGTAAGAATCTTTTCTGGAGGGACTGGAGATTTTTTAAAAGTCTTATTTTTGATCCCCCAAAGCTTGACCCTTTATGTTTAAGTTCTGCTAAAAACAACACTTAAAGATTTTCTCCTTTATTTTATTTCTCTCTTCTTATATTTTATCACAGGCAGCTGAAAGAAGCCAGTTGAGGTTTGGAAGTTTGCCTTCAAATCTCCCCAGGCATCCACAAGTCCACTGGGGACTCTTTCTAGTTTCCTCATTAATGCAAGTGACAGTGTTGCCAAATTGTCTACCACTACATAAAAAATGCCCTTTTTCTTTGGCCTCCAATAACATTTTCCTCGCTGTATTCAAACCTTCACTAACAACTTCCTCGAGGTCCTTTCAGGTTTCCCTAACAGTCTTCTGCAGACTTTTCCAGCTTCTGCCGATTGAATAGTCAGCAGGAAGCTAATGCCAGGAAGGTTTAGGCTTTACTTCTTAGTAGCAAAGGTTACCTTGCTCCTGTCAGGCTGTGGTTGCTGAAACTACTCACTCATTGTTGTCACCAGGCATGTGAGCACCAAAATTTTATAGTTCATGTTTCTCCAAACTAAGCCTGAGTAAAGGACTTGGGCTCAGGCCAGTTTATTTGCAATGAGATCCCAGGAAACAGGGTTGAGGAAGGAAAGTAGTGAGACAAAGAAGGAGGAAAAGGTGATCTTAAGGTGCATTAATGAGGTCACTACTGAGGTATACAGGGGCTTGAGTCTGCTAAGATCTTTCGAGAGTCACATATAATGCCACCAGAATTAGCCTCTGGAAATACAGGGAGCTGGATCATTTATTTACCAGCTCCTCTGCTGGGAAGGTTGCTCCTGGGTATAACTCTCTTACACTCTGGAATGTGCTTGTACCTAAGCACAGGACCTCCTATGGGCTTGGAGAAGGCTTGAGGGCAGAAAGAGAAAAGACACACAATGTGTGCTGCAGATGGGATGCTGTCTCTGTGAGATGTGTCCCAGTTCCCATGGAATATACTCTCCAGATGCAACTGAAATCAGACTCAGGCAATGGGCTGTGATGTATGTAACTGGGGGGCGAGGGCACTGGAAACATCCGCTACCCTGAAACTTGTTACTTGGGAGCACATCTTATTTTTCTTTCTGGAAGCTTTTAGCATTTTGTCTTCATCCTAGGTATTTTAGAATTTCATAATTATGTGTCTAGGTGTAGCTCTTTTAAAATTCATTATGTTTGGCATTGGTGACCCCTTTATATAGGAAGCCTCATATCTCTTTTTAACTCTGGGATTTTGAATTCCTACATAATTTTCTTTCCTCCATTTTATTCTTTCTTTCTGAAACTTCTATTTTTTAGCAATTGGATCTTTTGTATTTTCCATCTCTTTGTCTTTTTGCTATATGTTGTAGGAGGTTTCTTTAACTTTATCAGCCAGCCTTTCCACTGAGCTTTCAATTTCAGTAATAATATGTTTAATTTCTAAATAATATGTTTAATTTCCCATTCTTTCCCTATTATCTGTGTTTTCTCCAGGATCCAGGATCAGTGATTTGGCTTGTTCTTCTTGATGCTTTTCTTTGTACTGATGACTTTTCCCAACTGTCTCATGATAATTAGGTTTCCATTCATCTTTGTGAATAAAATACAATATTAATTTAAATTGCTAGAATAAGTTCCTTCTGCTATAGATTTTTTTATTAAACCATCAAACATTTTCCTCATCCAGGAGGGCAGGGCTCAATGTCTGTGTGTGTGTGTGTGTGTGTGTGTGTGTGTGTATGTGGTATTATTGGTAATGCACAAGTTTCATTTTAAGGTATGGAGATGAGAAGCAGGCAGGTATACTGCCCTCGGGATCCGCCAGAGAAAATAAGGATAACTTTAATCTGGGCACAAAATACAACACATGGAACACTTGCTGTTCCCAAGCAACTGATTCAGTTTCTTTAGAAAACAGACCTCTGGTTTATACTCACTGAACATTCAAGACCTGTCATTCGCCATTCACGCGGGAATGGGGGTTTGTTGGGGGGAGCCAAGTTGCAGTGATGTGGACAGCTTTTTAATTATTTCCTTCGATTGCTTCTCCATAGTTCTTTCTAACTCTCTAGGCCTGCCAGTTTTTAGCTTCAGCCTTCTCAGTTTCTCTAAAAGAACAGTTTCTACAATTGCTGACACTTGTTCCTCTCTTCATATTCTGAACCATGGCTTCATCTGTCCTGCATAGTTTATCTGTCATCAAAATGTCTGGTCTGTGGATGACCTCTCCACTCCAAACCTTACTGTGGTTATGGATGCACCTTATAACATTTTGAGAGCTTGGAAAGGAAAGTACATGTTCTCAGTCTGTCATTTTATCCTGGAGTCTAGAAATCTTTCTCTTTTCCACTTTATTTATTTAATAAAGGTTTATTTTTTTCTAGTAACAATTTAAAAGTCAATGTAGGAAATATTATATATATATATATTTCTTTCTAAAAAATAAAAATTTTCTTTTATGTAGAATTTGACAGTATCAGTAGAGGAGGGCAGCCAACCCAATAGCTGCACATTCTAGGTGCAAAATGTTTTCCGAAATGGTTATTAGCTCTTTTAAAGAAAGAGGTACAGACTTCTTGTTGATTGCTTCTCAGCCACTCTTTCCTGAGTTCTGCCCCTTTCACCACTGCCCACTCACTAAAGGTGTTGCCCTAAGCAGCAGTGCTTTTCCTGCATTTGACCTTGGCTGCTTATCCTGGTGACCTTCTCTCTTTGACACAAGCTGGGGAGTACTTGGGAACTGCGGCATCAGTAACCCTTCTCTGGGTATTCAGTATTGGATGGTCCTTGATAGCCACATTTTCCACTATGTCTACAAAAGTGATAGCTAGTTGGGATGGTGGGGTGGATGGGTAACTGAGAGTTAGCAAGTATGAGAAAAAGAAATAAAACAAACTGGCAGAAAGAAGGAGAGGTTAAAAGAATCCTGTTCGGTTCAGAGGCTTGCTGAGCTCTCTGCCCTTGTGTTGTACAATACATCCTTGTAGCCTAGGTTTCTTATATTGGCTAGAGTGGGTTTCTATAGCTTGAGGCACACACATGCAAAATTTGAATCAATACACCTTCCTTCCAGTGAACTACAAAGGACATCCAGTGATCAGTTGTTTCTAGTGAATGCTATTCCAAATTTCTTCCAATGACATTTGACACTTCATGAAGCCAACCATTAAAAGGGTTCCACAATCTTAATGATTTTAAACTATCCACAACAGTTTACAAATGATTACTCTAAGATAATCTTCATAGATGCCTTTCAGTAGAAATACATGGATGCCTGAGGCCTTGAGGCAGAGGAAGTTGACAGGCTTGGGGTAATGAACTTTGGGTACAGCTGGACAAAGTCTTATAGTTGTGCCTGGGAGAGTTAGGGGAGAATGGAGTCAAAATAAATCAGTCAGGAGTGCCAGGAGCTAAAGGCAAATTGGAGACTGTTCTAACTCTGAAAATAAATGAAATATTGGTAGGAATTGGGAGTGGGAGAATTCACAAATAGAAACCTCCACGAAGTTTGATTATATTATTACTCATTTAGGATCAAACTCTGCCCTCTGGTCCCTTTAATAGGGGAAACTTCTAAAAGTGTCAGTGTGACTAACCATTTTCTGAAGGCTGAGCAAGATTTAGGGCCAACTGTGAATTAAGAATAACAATAACACATAGTCTGAACATTACAAAAGCAACATGATACAAGTTATACTGAAGGCTTTGAAGACTCTAAAATATTTCAAGAGACATCACTTCAGGTTACTGAGAATATAGATGTGCAAAATATCAACTCCTGAGGGAACTTTCATGTGTTTGTGTTCTCAGAAATGTATACTCCCTTGAGAATTGTTATAAACATACATATAAATATTAGGCACCAAATGAAACGACTCCTCTTTTTGTCTGAATACTTTAAAACTACGCTTAAAATAAAGGAAAACAAGGAGGGCCAAGGCCCCAGCTAAACTTTCCTTTCTGCAGGCTCTCCGTTCTCCATTTCCTACACCATATTTCAGACCAATATCATTTTCCCTTAGCCTGTTTATAGTAAAAATGATGGAAAGCACCTATATGTCAGTTGTTCTCTCAACAATGCTTTCATATATATAGATGGATATTATTATTCCCTCTTACAACTGAGGAAATAGGTCAGAGAAGTTAAGTATTGCCCAAAGTCACCCAGCTATTAAGTGGTAGAAACCTTTGGCTCCTGAGTCTGTCCTCCTAACCACTACACATTCATAATACATAGTCTCCAAGTGCTATTTCAGGCAACCACCTGTCCTCAGCTGCCTTGTTGGTAAATTCTCCCAGCCCACAGACCAAGCTGAAAGAGTGGGTGCTCAGGTTTGTATCAGGTAACCTCCTTCCGCTGCACAGAAGAGGTTCAACCAGGAATGTATATCTCACAAACAATGCTGATCAACTCATATCCAGAAAATTTGGAATTAGAACAATTAGAAGAGCCAGTCAGCCAAAGGGAGCCACAGTTAAGAGATCTTAAGAGAGCTGGGGTAGGTTTACTGCACTGCTGTGCCAAAGCCATGTGCAAAATGCAGTTGTGGAAGGGCAGAAAGTGAGGGTAAACAGAGGAGTGCACTCTGCACCACAGGTAATCTCTTGACTTTAGTAATTTTGCTCATCTTTCAGAAAGATTGTAGCAATTTACACTTTCTGCAACTGTCTGAGAGTTCCCTCACCTTCATAAAAGCCAGGCTGTCCATCATTTTTGTTGTTGTTTATGCTAATTATTTGGTCAAAATGGTGTTGATTTTATTTCCATGTTTGAGATTAATGGTGAGTTGAATATCTTCTACTATATTTTCCTATTTTCTTAACCATTTCTATTTCTTATTTTGTGAATTTTCTGTTTACATTTTTTGCCAGTATTTCTATTGTTTTGATCTTTCTTCCTCCCAGTTTTGAGATACAGATGATGTATAACTTTGTATTTGTTTAAAGTGCACAACATAATGATTTGATATATGTATATATTACAAAATGATTACCACAATAAGTTTAGTTAACATCCCTCACCTTACCTAGTTACAGGTTTCTTTTTTTCTTATGATGCGA
This sequence comes from Kogia breviceps, assembly GCF_026419965.1. NCBI lineage: Eukaryota > Metazoa > Chordata > Mammalia > Artiodactyla > Physeteridae > Kogia > Kogia breviceps. The sequence goes on from NC_081314.1 coordinate 96,686,361, forward strand.
ACTGTTAAGATCTACTCTAAGCAACTTTTTTTCTTTTCACATCTTTATTGGAGTATAATTGCTTTAAAATGGTGTGTTAGTTTCTGCTGTACAACAAAGTGAATCAGCTATATGTATACATCTATCCCTATATCCCCTCCCTCTTGAGCCTCCCTCCCACCCTCCCTATTCCCCCACCTAGGTAGTCACAAAGCACCGAGCTGATCTCCCTGTGCTATGCAGCCGCTTCTCACTAGTCATCCATTTTACATTTGGTAGTGTGTATATGTCAATGCTACTGTCTCACGTCAGCCACTTTCAGATATACAAATCGGTATGTTAACTATGGTCACCATGCTGTATATTATACCCCCAGAACTTATTTATCTTATAACTGGGAATTTGTACACTTTCATTCATTTTCCCCAGTGATACATAAGAGTTCCTGGTTTATTAACAACATTGTAATTTTTTTTTATCTATCATGTTTTACATACGTTTTTTCTTAGCTTGTTTACACTTAGTTGATTCCTTTGCCTCTTGTTTTGTCCCGTCTGGTATCACTACTGGAATGCTTTTTCCAAAATCCAAATAGAATCATGAGTCTTTCCTGTTTTAAAAATGTTCAGTGGCTCTCCATCACTTACCAATTAAATTGTAAAGGCAGTGGATTGGCATACAAAGCTCTTCACTGCCTGATTGCTACCTCTCTGATGGCTTCCTTCTCTATGTAACTCCAATAATACTTATTTTTAATATTTAGTGTTATAAAACTTATACATGTTGAGTTAAATCATTCTATATATATCTTACTACTAAATGAATCTTCCGTCTTTCCTTCCTACTCCTTGTTTTTACTCCCTAGGAACAATTTTTTTAATGCTTTTCATTGTTCCTTTCTACGTTTCCTCTATTGTTTATAAATACATTCTTATCCTTCCTTTTTTTAAAAAAATATTTTTGCATATAGCATATTTACTTTCAACTCTGAAAGATGAGAATTGTGCTTTGTTATACATCCCCTGTGCCACAGTGCACTTTCCCTCCCTCCAATACAGTTAAGTGGTAATTTTGTTCTGATCAGTACTGCTTGTTCTTGCATTACTATGGACATGTACGTATTATTTACAGCTGAGCCATTTTGTTTTCATGAAGTTAAGTAGTCTCAATTTTTATTTGCTTAATTTTCTGAATACTCGTCACGAGTTCATTTACACACACTTTGTTAGAAATCTCAGTCTCTTTTCAGTATGTTTAAACATCTCAGTATATCTCTTCATCTCATTTCTTTTTCCTTAGAGGTATCCCTTTGGAGCTTTCTGACTCCCTGCTCCAATATGTACTGATTTTTCTGCAGGCCTGCTGCACATCTGTGCTCCTGGGATTGTTATTGAACACAGGTTCATGTGCCCGATGCACAGTGAGGCCACACAAACAGAAATGTTGGAGTTTGGAGCAGAGAAAGGTTTATTGCAGGGCCATGCAAGATGATGGGTGGCTCATGCCCCCAAAAGTGCCAGACTCCAGAAAGGATTTCAGCTAAGCACTTTTAAAGGCAAGGTGAGGGAGGGGTGTGGTTAGTTGTTGCAAACTTCTTGGGGTCAGAATCCTTTGTTCTTGTAACTGTCTACTGAAGGTCAGGTCACGATGTTCTTGTAAACCTCCAACAAGACAAATGTTATTATTCTCTGTTCTGCAACTGTTAATCTCTATATAAATGGACTGTTTTAAAGATCAGAGCCCTGAGAATAGGCTACCACATATATTTCAGGCTGTAGGCAACATTCTTTTACAAAAGGTGCAGAGCCAGCATGACTAAGCACAGGCAACAAAGCACAAGGGTTAAAGTAAAAGGAACAGATCTAATATGGAGTCAGATTTGTTTTTCCCTATTATAGGATCTACCTTTACCATCATCATTTGGATGCCTTTTCCTTTCTCCTGTGTTGAATCCCTTGCTTTCTTGATCCTACATCTTCTTCTCTCTTGGTTTATTTTTCTTTAGTCAGTGAAGTGGATTTGCAGTTGTTTCCCAGGGTATGGTGCAAGATGGCTAAACTTTTCCACATCTTATATATCCAAAATATCTTAATCCTTTCATCATGGTTGATATTGTGGCTAAGTATAGAATACTAAGTTGGAAATTATTTTCCTTCAAATAGTTTTCTAGATTCCTAAAACATTTTGAAAGCTGGGTGTCATTTTTATTTCCTTTCTTTTGTATGTGACCTGTTTCTTTCTCTCTGGGTACATCAGTGTGTTTTCTTTGTTGCCAGTTTCCTGAGACATTGTGATATGTGTCTTCATGTGAACTTTTCAAACCATATTGTATGGGAGTTCTCTGTGAGTACTTCTAACCTGGACTCTCTTGTTCTTTTATTCTAGTAAATCAATTGGACATGAATAGACATTTTCTTGAAACTCCCCTCTCTACATAAAAAACTCCTATTTACATTGAAATTGAAATTTAAAAATTGCATTCATTGAGATCTCTGACAACACACCTCAAAACCAAAAACAAAACAAAGCAAAACACCACCACCAACAACCCAGGGCTATTATTCTCCCTTGTGCATGTACCTATTACTCCCTTTTGTTGTAATGTTTGTGTTTTTTTTTTTTTTTTTTGGTGGTACGTGGGCCTCTTACTGCTGTGGCCTCTCCCGTTGCGGAGCACAGGCTCCGGTCGCACAGGCCCAGCGGCCATGGGTCACGGGCCCAGCCACTCCACGGCATGTGGGATCTTCCCAGACCGGGGCACGAATCCGTGTCCCCTGCATCGGCAGGCAGATTCTCAACCACTGCACCACCAGGGAAGCCCTGTTGTAATGTTTTTTATTGTTTATTTTTCTGCTCAGACAATGAGCAGTTTGAGGGTAGAGACTGTATTTTAAAAATAAATAATTAAAAAGTGTATCCCTTATTCTTTTACATATTTGTCTTATTGAAAGAAATTCAATATGTTTGAGAAAAAGGAAATGCCTATTATACAACAGTAAGTACTACAAAAAAGAAAAGCAGAGACTGCTCTACTTCTTAGCAGAGTGGGTAAGCAGCACTGATGCTGAGGGCAGCCAAGTGGGCTGTTTGTAAGCAACTGCTGGGGTCCTGCTGCTGGATTAAAAGAGCAGAGGTTTACTGGCTTCTATTTGCATTAAGTTGAGTGCAACAGAGATGGAAATCTGATTTCCTGAGGAGAATGTCTTTCTGGTGACACTAACAGGAAGCCAGTCCTTTCCATCAAAGTGGCTAGGTTACCAAAGGACATAAATAGCTCCTTATACTGTGAGTGAAAGAAAAGCAACGTGAAACTTGGAGACTAAAGGCAGGCTATCTAGAGGAATTAGCAAAAAAGCTAGTGAGTACATACGATAATGCTTTGTTTCAGGAGTAATTGCTTATTAGTAGTGTCGGAATTCTACTATATATGTTTAAGGGGCTTAATCCATACCTGTTATTCTCCCACAAGCAATGCATGTATATTACCTCCAAAGAAATCTTCAGTTTTTTGAATTACATAACTTATTTATAAAACCTAGAAAGGAATTGTGCCTAATTCCAAGTTATACCTACATATCAAGTGATGACTAAACTAGTATTCAGGCTGGGATTCACAGTACTTGAGTCAGCATGTTTGTTCTCCTTAACAGTATGAAAGAAAAAAAAAGGGGAGGGGGATGTGAAAAAATAGTGACATCAATAATTTAAATAATTCATTTATATTTTATCAAGTAACTCAAGAATAAGCTCAATGAGGGATTAAAAATAAAAGATTTACAAATAAATTAATTGAATCATTTTTTTAAAAAACATGCAACAATGCATAAGAATGGCCACAAACAAGTATCTCTAGAATATCACCGTTTATAAAGCCCTTACATATATATTGTCTCACTCAACCCTTATTGTTTAAATAATGTCTCAGTGATATAGATTATATTATTATCCCCCTTTCACTGGTTATAAACTAAACTCAGAGACATTAAGTGTTTTTCCGTGTTCATGCAACCAGTAAATTTTAACACTGGATCCAATTACTTTTCTAAGTCTTTTCTACTAAATCATTGCCAAGGTATAATTTGTGATGCTTTAGTTAATTCTAATATGCTGTCTCTGAGTGAATAGTAAAAACAGTTTATATTGCAGAGAGCTGTAACCCACATAGTTTCCCTCCTCTTCCTCCTCCTTCTGTTTTTACTTTTCCTTTTCTGAATCACAGCCACTTCTGAGTAAACCTGACATTGGAACTCCCCATAGCAGTTCCTTCCCCACAGAAATCTTTGAGCTTGGGTGTAGGAAGTGCATTCTAGGAACTAGAGACGTAGATTATACCACTGAAGTTAGTGGCAGAGTATTTCTGGGCTATGTGTTTGTGCATCAGTGTGTAGATGCACAGTGTGTAGTTCCTCCTGTGGATTGTAAGGGGAAGAAACAAGATTTGCTAAACCAGCAACGGAAGAAAAATAGATAAAGGGGGAGAAGTAAAAATATAGAACTATATTAGGAAGTTGGATCCATTCAAATTTCTGAACACTTTGGAGCATGCAAAAATCATGTTTTTTCTTTTTTTCCCTTCCTTTTCTTCTTTCTTTTCCCCTTCCTTCCTTCCTTCCTTCCTTCCTTCCTTCCTTCCTTCCTTCCTTCCTTCCTTCTTTCACAATAAGAACATATTCCAGTTTTAATCTGGTAACTTTTATATTTAATGAATTTTAAAAATAGAGATAATCATTAAACTGTAACAGGAGATAGATCTAAAGTGGAGAGAAACCTTCCTCTTTTATTTTCTTCTCTGTTTTCTGGGCTCTGCTGCTCCTTCACTGATTGGTTTGCTTTGCTTGTGGTAAGTGAGTTGTTTCTTTTAAAATAAAATTGATACTGTTAATACTGGAGATAGATATAAGTTACAAGATGTTTTAAGATAAAAATCAAATTGATTGTTAAAAAAAAAGAGAATGTGTCTTAGAAATTTGCTTGGGGAGAGAGCATGGAGGTGGGTGAGCCAGGTGTTCCTACTGTGAATCTTGTCACTTGTGCCACATGGGAGAGGGGAACACATGCTGACTTTTTTTTAATGCCAATGTCATCATTAGATAAAATAACAGTTTTATTTTGGCCTTTTACATAAATACTTCCATGTAACACAAATTAAATGACTCCTTCAATTTTCTCCAAATCTAATAGAATATGGCACATTAATATATGTCAGCTGATACATTATTCAGATGATTTGCAGTGTATAGTATATGGTGTATGTATGTGTGCATGCGTGTGTGTGTGTGTTTCTGAATGTTCCCACAGCCTGCCTCCTTGTTTTTTATACATGCTGCGCTTGGTTTATTGTTCTTCCCTGCAGGGAATACTGAGCGAGAAAATTACAGGAAAGACATTAAACAGCTGTTTGGGTTAAACTTTCTTAGCCTAATTGGCAGAATATGACCAGTCTCACAACATGCAGAAGACAAGGTGTTGAGCAAAGAAAAGTCTGGAGGAATGTGTGGATTATTTTGCATTTCTAGTTTGTAAATACAATGGGTCACATATTACAGGTGGTCTGCATACAGCAGCTTCCAGGTGCGGCTGTAGAAGGGTGTGCTTATTAGAGAGCATTAGAGTAGAGAGGAGATCTTAACCCCTCCTGTTATTGCTCCTGGGTTCTTGGGTTGCAGTACTGATAAATTAGTCGACAAACCAAAGATTCTCAGACGCATACCCCACAGAATATCCACAGGCCTTGAGACTCTCCTAGAGTGACTGTATCATTTCCCTAGCATTGCCTCTATTTTCACGTAAGAAAAGACAAAGGCACCCCCCCCAAATTACTTGCCTAAGGTCCAAATTTAACCCACATCTTATAACACCAAGCATCAAAGTTTTCTTATTAAATTATTTGAAACATAGCTGTGAAGAATGCAAGACTGTGTGCTCTCTTACAGAAGGGTGAGGTTTTTATTGTGACATTTTAATACTCATTTAAGAGTGAAAAAGAATGTTCTGCTGATGTCTTATGTGTGTGCAACCTCCTGAAAATTCCAGTTTCCAAGGGGTCCTGAAATATTTCAGGGTAGAGTATGGAATGCAGGTTAAGAACACAGACTTTACAGTCAGACTGCCCAAGTTCATGACCTTAGCAAAATGCATTTTCTCCCTCTCTCTATCTTCTCATTTGTAAAATATGGAGATTGATAATTCATTCTTAATAGTTGAAAAACATTGCTTTGTACACACCTCATAGTTGAAAGGCAGTATGAGTAGTACTTAGAAGTATGGGCTTTGGAACCTTCTGCTGGGATTAAATCCAGGCTCCTCCACTTATTACCTCTGTGACCTTGGGCAAGTCACTCAACATTCCAGTGCCTTGGTTTTTTCATGTGTGAAATGAGAGTAAAAATCGTATCTATTTCATGAGTGGTTGAGCATGAGAAGTGAGGCGTGAGTCAAATCTTTTTTCCCCCACTTTTATTAAGATATAATAATTGACATATAATACTGTATTAGTTTAAGGTATATAACATGATGATTTGATATATGTATATACTGCAAAATGATTAATACAAGATTAATATCCATCATCTCACATAGTTACAGTTTTTTTCCTTGTGATGAAAACTTTTAAGGTCTACTCTCTTAGCAATATTCAAATATATAATACACTATTGCTAACTATAGTCACCACATGTACATTGCATCCCCTGACTTTAATTATCTTGCAACTGGAGACTTGTACCTTTTGACCACCTTCATCTAATTCCCCAACTCCAACGGCATCCTCTGGCAATCACAAATCTGATCTGTTTCTATGAGGTTTTTTTTTTTTTTTTTTTTTTTTTTTTTTTAAGATTCCACATATAAGTGAAATTATACAGCATTTGTCTTTCTCTGTTTGAATAGTTCAGTTAGCATAGTACCCTCAGTGTCCATCCGAGTTGTTGCAAATGGTAGGATTTTCTCCTTTTATAGGGCCTAATAGTATTTCATTGTATGCAGGTATACCTTGTTTTATTGGGCTTCGAAGATACTGTGTTTTTCACAAATTGGAAGTTTGTGGCAACCCTGCATTGAGCTAGTCTGCTGGCACCATTTTCCCAACAGCATTTGCTCATTTCATGTCTCTGTGTCACATATTGGTAATTTTCAAAACATTTCAAACTTTTCACTGTTATTATAAAGGCATACCTAATTTTATTGCACTTCACATTATTGTGCTTTACAGATACTGCATTTTTTACAAAATCAAGGTTTGGGGCAACTCAGCATTGTCAGATGATAGTTAACATTTTTAAGCAATAAAGTATTCTTAATTAAGGTATGTATATTGCTTTTTAAAAACATAATGCTATTGAACACTTAATAGACTACAATGTAAACATAACTTTTATATGCACTAGTAAACCGAAAAAAAAATTTCATGTGACTCACTTTATTGCGATAGTTGCCTTATTGTGGATCTGGAACCAAACCTGCAATATCTCCGTGGTATGCCTGTATATAAACCAGTATTTCTGTATCCATTCGTCTGTCAATGGACACTTAAGTTGTTTCTATATCTTGGTTATTGTAAATAATGCTGTAATGAACATGGAGATGTATAAGTGATTGAGCCAAAACTCTTATACTAGCCCCTGGCACATTGATGCTCAATGATTATTAGCTGTTTCTGTTAACTGTTTATTCATAGAATGACCATATAATTTATCATCCACTTTGGGACGCTTTTGGTGGTTGGAAGGGAACGCTATGAATAATTATGCAGGAACAATAGAAATTAACAAGACCTGTCCCATGGTAAACAGAAAGGTACCCTTTTTACTGAGTCATAAGTAAAGAGCCCTGGTGTCATCTTGGGATTCTTAGAGTATTTCTAAGTAGCAAGTGTATCCTGTTCGCCTTTCTCCAGGTCTTTGGCTCACTAAGAAGGAAGCTGCTCTTTGAGATGGATTCTGGCATCCTTTCAGCTTCCTTACTTTTCAGCAGCTTGGTGTCTATTGCCATTTATGGTCTTCTCTTCCATGTGGCTTCAATAATTAACCATGTGCTCCACATTTTCTTTGTAATGAACAAAACCATTTTTTACATAGTAGTGTATATATATGTCAATCTCAATCTCCCAATTTGTCCTATATATATGTGTGTATATATATAATATATATATATATATATATATATACTACTATGTATAAAAGAAAATCTGTCCCATATATATATATACACTACTATGTATAAATAGGTAACTAATGAGAACCTGCTGTATAGCACAGGGAACTCTACTCACTGCTCTGTGGTGACCTAAATGGGAAAGAAATCTAAAAGAGTGGATATACGTATACATATAACTGATTCACTTTACTGTACAGACGAAACTAACACAACATTGTAAAGCAACCATACTCCAATAAAAATTAATTTTTAAAAAAACAATGAACTTAGAAAAAAAACTCACAGCTGAATCCTAAATCAGTTTATTCTTGCATATTTTTCTTCCTCCTTCAAAAATATAATAACTTTGAAGGTTACCAGGAGTGAGGGCCAAATAATACAACTTGCATTTGTGGTGTCCCCCTCCATCTGCCCTGCCCAGGACAGTCCTCAGACGGATCACCAGTGGAGGAGTGGGAGAGCGTAAAGTGAAGACGGCATGTGTGCACAAGCTCCACGTGGAGCTCTCTGAGTCCCGTTAGACTGTTTCACCATTTTAAGGGTGGAAGAGTCAGTGGGGGTGTGTGTGTGTGTGTGTGTGGGTCTTATACATAGGGAAAAGCTCACAGATTTGATAGTGCATCTGCAGGTTCATTTTACTCTCTCCTGGATGTTGGCAGTATCAAAAGTTATATGAAATTAATTTTGATCAGATTAACCACTTAAAAATACTCATGAGTTTGACTTCAGAAAAGAGAGAAAAACAAGGCAACACAAGTAACAGACCACTCTTTTATGAGCTGATAATAGAAATGAATTTTTATTTTAGTTTATACATATTTTGAATAAATTGGGAAGTTACGCTCCATCCTGCTACATTCTAGGGGAGTGGTACTTGTCCAGAGGTGCTTCCAGATTTTACCGTAACAGGGTGATGAGCTTAGTCAGAGGGCTGAGTTAAGTACTGAGGATTCTAAAGTGGGCCTAGCACCAAGCTGTTTCTCATTTTGGGGTTTTTGTCACATGCAGGTCCTTGCATTGGGTGTCCTATACCCCATGAGCCCTTATTATGCTTTTCTTTTTCTTCTAGTTTAGGGGATAAAAGTTCCCATTTATCTTATGAATCTTGTTCAAGATTTACCTTCTCTGTGAAATCTTCTTAACTCTAAAAAGCTGGAATTAGACATGTCCCAACTGATCTTCAACTTTACCTCTATGATAACATCTGTTATGATTGATGACTGATGCTGGCTTACCTGCTAATCATCTGTGTGAGACTTCCAAATTTTTGGAAAAGGGGCTGAGTCATCAGTGTCCAATGAATTACAAGGTTCTAGTATAGACACCTCAGAACTTTCTTCAAATTGAACAGAACTTCGATCATAATGTGATGGGTTAGAGATGCCTAGGGCCTGGTTAACATGATTAGATTAGTAAGTATATAAGGTTACACAGAAATTCTTGGTTAACTGGTTGGTGTATGCTTTGGTCCTCCTATATGTCTTTCAAAGTATTGACTGAGGACCATATGAATTATAATTGTCGGGGTAGGTTTTTTCTTCCTTATACCAGAACAGAGGAATCAGAATAACCAGAGATGAGTCCTGGAATTCTGCATTTTATCAAGACCCTCAGGAAATTCTTATGATAAATAATATTGGGAACCAACACAATATAGATAGTATCTTTCTCATACTTAAAAAAATACACTGAATGACATCACTATTAATGATAATAATAATAATAATGGTTAAGTTTTATTGAGTACTTATTAGGTACTTAGTAATAGTAGTAAGATCTGTTACTATACTGTAATTTCACAGGTGTAATATTATGAGGATTATGAATTAATAGACATGTCTGAAAGACACTGCACAGCCGTGAAGTACAATTATCCCTTTATGTCCATGAGATCATAGAGTGATTTAGTAGCAGAATTGAAGATTGAATCCAGGAAACTCATTTTTCTTCCACCAATGCTTAAAAGAGTGACTTCCATGAATAAAAAGAAAATGTAATATTTAATACCCAGCCCCAATATTATCTCATTTTTTATTGCTTTTCCCTTATTCTATGAGTCCTCCTCATATAAGTGACCAACTACTCATGGCTTCTCATCCTTCTATATTTACTGTGAAGAAGAAATGTATTTTCATGGTTTCAAAAAATCAGAATTCTTTGTCATTAACATACTCTCATCACGGGCACTTACATTGCCTGATTGACTTACTCATTCATTAATGAGTGAACCTACCAATGGTATTGAACTGACCAATTCATGATGGTGAAACTGTCAAACCACTGAAGAACTAGAACATTGACAATAGCTTTCATTTACTTATGTGCTCCTCCCTTTATTGTATTTCCATATCTTAATTTTGTCTTTCTCTTAATTTTTTTCAATAGTTTTATCCTAAATGTATATGCCTAAATAAGAAATTATATAATTTTAATTATTTAAAACTCCAACAAAATTATAACAGCCTCATAAAGCATCTTATTTAATTAATATTAATGTACTATACTTTATCCCTATTATTGTGAGTGCTATAGTTCTTTTATTTTTGCTACAGGATTACATTGTGTTATTTGAGTTTACCAAACTTTTAATTCCATTCTCCCTGCAATAGGCATTTTTAATGTTTATAGTTTTGTTTTATTACATACACTGTTTCGATGAATATACATGTATTTATCTCCTGGTGCATAAGTACACCAGAGTTTCTTGTACATACTTAGGAGCAGAAGCGTTTGGTCATAGGATATACATATTTTCAAATTTACCTAATAATACCACACCACTTTCTGCCAGCAACACGTAAGACACTTTGTTTGTTTTACCTATTTATCTTAGTAATGTCTAGTTTTAATCAGGATCTCTAATCTTTCCCAAAATTGTACAAGAAAATTGAAAAACTTTAACTCCAATCATTCTTCTCCATATTACATTTTATTATTATTTATATTTTTTGTAATTTTCTCAGATATCTCTTCTATGTTACTAATTCATAGTGGCAGTACAGGGTACTAATGAAGAGCATAGACTCCCCAGGTTCAAATTCTGGGTCTACTGTTTGCCAGCTGTGATTTCTTAGGCAAGTTGCTTAGTCTACTTTGGCCTGGTTTCTCCATCTGTTATGAGGATATTATACGAACTATCCCATAGATTTGTTATGAGAATTAAACTAATTGATATATATAAAAACACTTTTAAAGAATTTCTGGTACATAGAAATACATTAGCTATCACTTTTTCATATTTTATTTGCTCTTAAATTTTTATCTTCAGATTAGTAATTATTGTTAGTTTTTGAACAATTAATGCTTGATAAGATTTATTCATGCTTGCTCATTTCTTTGTCTACCACTGCTTCTTGCATCCTACTTCTTCCTTTATTAACATAAATTTCTAACCTTCTTCCTGAATTATGTCTTCTAATCATTTCTTTAATAAATACTTGTGAGTGGTAAATTTTTTAAATCTGAAAATGTTTTTCTTTTTTGAATTGTAGTTTAGCTAAGCATAGAATTTTAGTTTGAATATTTTAACTCAGCAGTTGGAAGATTCATTGTCTCCTTCCTCTATTACTGCTAATGAGCAATATTCTAACAGTCTTTTTGTTTGCTTGCAGATGACCTGTCTTTTTTCTTTGGGTGCTCTTAAGATGTTTTCTTTGCTTTAGTGTCTGGTTATTTCAAAATATTATGTTTTATATGTATTCTTAAATATGACTCTGTGTTTTCCATTAACTGTGGTTTATTTTCAGCCATTATGCTTTTTCCCCCACAAACTAGTTTATTATATATTTCCTGTAACATAACAAAGCATAGAGTTGAATGGTGTTAGTAGTTGAGGAAACTGAAGCCCAGATATTAAATGCTTTTTCTAACAGCAGAACTAATTTCAAAACATTGTGTCTAACATTAATCAATAGATGAGTAACTTAGTAATCATGATAATACTTATTATTATCACAGAAATGAACTCACTTTTTCTGAGCAAAAAAAAGCCTATGATTTATCTTTATGTTACAAAATGCCCAGCCAGGCAGAAGAGGTATTTGAAAAGTGAGATTATCCTGAAAAAACAGATCTATTGAATGTTGTAAGCTATTTTGCTACTAATGGCAGCAGCATGCTTGAGTTATCTGGGGGAGAGATTGGTTCCAGTGGCAGATTGTGGAGAGGATTTGGGAGGTCCTAGGAGGGAAGTCTAGCAGCTCTCTCTAAGTTTTGTGTCTAAATACTCTGGCTAGAGTTCTGTTGATGTTAGTTAATGATTCTACTTTAGGCATTCAAATGATTGTCCTCTGCAGTAGGCTGAATGATGCTTCCCAAAAGATATGTCCATACCGTAATCCCCAGAACCTATCAATATTACCTATTACAGCAAAAGACATGATTAAGTTAAGAATTTTGAAAGGAGGAGCTAAGCCTGGATGATCCAGGTGAGTTCTAAATGCAATCACATGTATTAGTATCAGTGAGAGGCAGACGGGGGTCTGAGGCAAGAGGATAAGGCTGGGTGACTACAGAGATGTAGCCACAAGGCAAGGAATGCCTGGATTCACCAGAAACCAAAAGAAGCAAGGAATGGATTCTCCCTTGGAGTCTTCAAAGGGAGAATGGCCCTGGTGGACACCTTGATTTCAGACTTCTGAACTTCAGGACGGTGAAAGAATACATTTCTATTGTTTGAAGCCACCAAGTTTGAGGCAATTTGTTATGGCAGCCATAGGAAACTAATACATCCCCTATCAGAGACATTATGTATTAAATACTTTGGGGGCCAGGGTTTTGCTTATAGGCTGAATGTTTGTGTTTTCCCCCCCACCCCATCATATGTTGCAACCCTAACTCCCAGTGTGGAGATGGAACCTTTGGGAGGTGATTAGGTTATGAGAGTAGACTCCTCATGAGTGGGATTCTTACCCTTATGAGACCCCAGAGAGTTCCCTTGTCTCTTCTGCCATGTGAGGTTACAGAGAGAAGACAGCCATGTATGAACAGGGAAGTGGCCCTCATCAGAAACCAGATCTTCTGGCACCTTCACCTTGGACTTCCAAGCCTCCAGAACCATGAGAAATAAATGTTTGCTTAAGCCGTCCTGTCTATGATATTTTTGTTATAGTAGCCTGAATGGAATAAGTTCCTATTTCTGCTGTAATTTTCCAATGTTTTACCATTACTGTTGGTATTACTGCTGCAGTCTGGCACTGATGAGCTTAGAGAATGGGATAGAATATCGAATGGGGAGAATCTACAACCAGGGAACTTGACAGTAGGTCTGATATGCAGAGACTAGGTTGGCGTAGATAGAGGCGTCTCTCACCCACATACACACAAGGACAAAAAGGGCTATTCTGCTGAGCAGCTATAAGTTGTGTTTAAAAGATGAACTGATTTTGGAAATAGGATAGGGTCATAGGTAAGAGAAATGGAACACAGGTCAGCACAGATACATTTGTTCTGTGTTTTACACAAGGTCTTGGCCACTTTTAATTGACTCAGTCTTGTGTTTGGAGACTCATGTATCAGCCATCCTACAAGGCACTTCTCAGACTCTCACAGTTATATCAGGAGAAAAAAAATGTCAGCTTAAACTGGGGAGGTGGGTACATGAGTGTTATTGAATGATTTTTTGTGTCATATAGATTTTGTAAATAATCATATGTGTCTCCTGGTTAAATAATTTTTAAATGTTCTCTACTAGCCAAGGAGTTATAATCAAAATTAACAATAATTGCTATTCCTTTCAGAAAAATAACCCATGCCCTTCACTAGATTGCTGTGTATGCAGCATCTGTCTTTATGGTGTTTGCCAGCAAGTTTAAACAAATAATGTTGAATAATAGTATCCTACATCCTCCATCACTGTAGACCCCAGATGTAGATTGACACTTTCACTTCAGTCTATGATGCTGGAAGATCTCCTTGGCCCAGTTCTGCAGTTATTAGGACAAGATCCCAGATTGACTTAAAGTGATCATCATGCGGAACTGTTCACAAACCATGAGCATGATTTATCTACCTATGCAAGATGGTTTCGTGGGGATGTTGCACTGATTTTCTAGAAGGGTAGTATTGTATTTTGGTCATGATACATGCAGCAAGCCACTCTGGAGTAAATACGCATGATTAAATATGACTTTACTCATCACACTTTAAGTATGAAATAAAACTAACAAACACTATGGCACATAGTAGGTGTTCTATACATGGCCATTCATTTTGACAGCATTGGCAAAAGTCTATGTCAGGGGAACCAGACTATTTTCAGAGTGGAAAGGCCATAAACAACCTTTTGAACCCTGCATTTTTCTCTGAGGTGTGACTAAGCGTAGTATGAATATATATGGATTCCGCATACCTTCCATAGGGAAGCTTCTGGATTGAGGCATAGATGTAGTGAGACATATCCAAGTGTTACTGGAGGCATCAATTCACCCACCCCACTTTTAATGTTCAAATCTTTTCCAGCATCCCCACTGAATGGTCATCCACTCTATATATGAACAACTTCACAATAGGGATCTCACCATCCATATTTCCACGGGTGGAGAGTGCAGTCTTTAAGGTCCAGCTAAAAAAAAATCCCTCTTGTGAAGCTTTACCTGACTGCTGTTCTATTCTGTACTCACATAACACATATAAAGAACATTTTTTACATTGTATATTAGGTATTGATTATTTGTCTACTTCTTCCACTAAACTGCAACACCACCATGTCTTATTTACTTTATTCACCTTTGTATCTCAACTTTTCCCATTTAGTACCTAGTACATAGTAGGTACTCCATGAGTATCTTTTAAAAATTTCTATGCATTTAAAAAAATTTAATAGATCTTTATTGGAGCATAATTGCTTCACAATACTGTGTTAGTTTCTGTTGTACACCAAAATGAATCAGCCATATGCATACATATGTCCCCATATCCCCTCCCTCTTGAGCCTCCTTCCCATCCTCCCTATCCCACCCCTCTAGGTCATTGCAAAATACTGAGCTGGTTTCCCTGTGCTATGCTGAGGCTTCCCACTAGCTATTTTACATTCGGTACCGTATATATGTCGATGCTACTCTCACTTCACCCCTGCTTCCCCCTCCCACCCCGTGTCCTCAAGTTCATTCTCTATGTCTACATCTTTATTCCTGCCCTGCAACTAGGTTCATCAGTACCATTTTTTTTAAGATTCCACATATATGCATTAGCATATGGTATTTGTTTTTGTCTTTCTGACTTACTTCACTCTGTATGACAGACTCTAGGTCCATCTACTTCACTACAAATAACTCAGTTTCTTTTCTTTTTATGGCTGAGTAATATTCCATTGTATATATGTGCCACATCTTCTTTATCCATTCATCTATCAATGAACATTTAGGTTTCTTCCATGCCCTGGCTATTGTAAATAGTGCTGCAATGAACATTGTGGTACATATCTCTTTTTGAATTATGGTTTTCTCAGGGTATACGCCCAGTAGTGGGATTGCTGGGTCATATGGTAGTTCTATTTTTAGTTTTTTAAGGAACCTCCATACTGTTTTCCATAGTGGTTGTTTTTTTTTATTAGATGAAAAATGATAACATTTAAATTAGCCTGTCCTACTAAATATAGAGTACAATTAAATAGTTAATTGTATTCTGTACTCTGACACATTTCACAGAGGTAAATCTCTTGAGGAAAAATGTTTGTAAATGAAATTGGAAATTGAACCATAACTACATATTTTCCAAATTGCTATATCTCTACTTTTAATAAATTGTCAGTGATTCTTATTAGAGTTTTATCTGATCCATGACAAAATAGGAAACAATCTTTAAGCAGATATTTAATGCACTATGGGGTATGCTGTATTTAAAATAACCCTGCTATGAATCCTTTCATAAACTTGAAATAATGTAATATAAATAATTACTCCAAATTGTAGCTTCAGAACTTTTTAGGCTGTGGGATAAAATAGCAAAATGGACGGCATTTACTCTTTTTTTGTCAGAAGTAACTTGAAACATTTTTTGGCAATGATTGATATATTGAGGACACTGAAACTCTATTCAATAGTTTAGAAATTTCCAACTTTATATCATAGAGTCTTCACTTATTGAAAACAGTTTTTTGTTTTTCCCTGTTTTTCTTCTAGAGGGCAACTTATATCAAATTGGATGATTCAAAGCTCAGGTTGAAAAGTTTTGTACTTATCAAACATCTCTTGTCTCTCTGTTATTTTCTTTCTTTTTTTTTTCCTCTTTTAAATTCTCTTCCAGATCCAATACCAAATGTGATGCCTTTAAAGGGAGATTCTCTAAATGATTTTTAGAGAATCAAAGCAGGCAATTCTGTTGAAGCATTAGCTTTTCCTGATACTTAAAATGTGAAATATCCATGTGTCTTACATCGTCCTTTGAAGAAAGAAATATTTGAATATCAAATAAAGGATGATTTAGTAAATTCTACATGAATACAATCAATGTTAATTAGCAGATAATACTTAAAATGACTTAAAAATATGAACACTAACATTAGCTCTTGGAGCAACAGTAAAAGATGACTCATTAAAATTAATCCTCAGGAAAGCTGTTTTTGTGTAAGCTGTTCCTCTATATGTATGAAATATAGGAAACATTGCTTCCTAGCTAAACTTTAATAAAATGGTCAAAGAAATGTCTTTCTGTGAAAGGGTAAGCTCTTAGGCTGTTTAGGTTAAAAAAAACCCAAGGAGGGCTTCCCTGGTGGTGCAGTGGTTGAGAGTCCACCTGCCGACGCAGGGGACACGGCTTCGTGCCCCGGTCCGGGAAGATTCCACATGCTGCGGAGCGGCTGGGCCTGTGAGCCATGGCCGCTGAGCCTGCACGTCCGGAGCCTGTGCTCTGCGACGTGAGAAGCCAGCGTACCGCAAGAAACAAACAAACAAACAAAACAAAACAAAAAAACCAAGGAGGTGAACTCACTGCTGCTTCTCGTCATAATTTCATTGAAATGAGTATAGGTCTCATCAAAATAAACATGAGATGAATTGCAGGGTTCACGGTCCATTGCCTTGCTGTTGGTTTTTCCTGTAGCTGTAAACGATGCTGAAAGAATGCACACCAGAAGCTAATGAATTCTATGCCACGTAGTCACAGAAACAAGCAAGCTTTCAACTGTCACCCTATTCACGGAGGGATTTTTTTTTTTTTTTTAAGCTATTGATACAGAAGAGTCTATAGAATTCATAACATTCAAGTCTGGAAGGCAAAATCTATGTTTTTGAGTATTACAGGCTCTAGTTTCTGTATCTGTGTTTCTTTCGAAGATGTTAGAAATTATAAAAAGGAGGTGCCTTTTAGGTAAGCTAACACTAGTGCTACGTTATATTTAGGGGTATTTGCTTAAGCTCAGATCCACTGGTGGAAGCTCAAGTGATTTATCACTCAGTAAAAATATGCAGTAACAGCTTCTATTCTGAATGTACTGTTGCAAGATGTGAAGCAAAGGAAACAAAACTTAATTTATCCTTTTAAGGGGGGGAGGACATCCTTATTTGCCACAAAGAATGAAACCTAAAATACTAAGCAACCTGTTTCAAAAAGGACTCAAAGCTCCAAACTGCCTTTAGTCAAGAAATTGTTCAATATGTAACCATGCCTCTGTGACTCTTTTGTACAGGGTCACAATAACTCGAATGATTTGATCAAATTTTTTTGTGCACTCATCTTAGAAACAGAAACTAAAAATTGCTTCAAATATGTTATTTTTTTTAAGATTTAATTTTATTTATTTTTGGCTGCGTTGGGTCTTTGTTGCTGCGTGTGGGCTTTCTCTAGTTGTGGTGAGCGGTGGCTACTCTTCGTTGCGGTGCGCTGGCTTCTCATTGTGGTGGCTTCTCTTGCTGTGGAGCATGGGCTCTAGGCACACGGGCTTCAGTAGTTGTGGCACGTATGCTTCAGTAGTTGTGGCTTGCGGGCTCTAGAGCACAGGCTTAGTAGTTGGGGTGTGCGGGCTTAGTTGCTCCGCGGCATGTGGGATCTTCCTGGACCAGGGCTCAAACCCGTGTCCCCTGCATTGGCAGGCAGATTCTTAACCACTGTGCCACCAGGGAAGTCCCCAAATATGTTATTTTTGTATGTTTTAAACAAAGCCACAGACATATTTCATTTGGTGGTCATAACATGCTTGAGAGAATAGCTATTTGTATTTGGCAGGGGGCAGTGGGGGCTTCTTTAAATGCACTGAATTTAGGGTATTTGCATATGGAAAAATTGAAGAGGAATGGGAGTAAAGAGAGTTCCACACAAATGTCAGTACTATGCACTGTATTAAGTTGCAATTCAACTTTCATTTCTATTTTAGTTTTCTTTTTCCAGTTAATTGTATGTAGAGCCAGCTGGGTACAAGGTGCTGCAGGGGACGTAAAATAGGAAGAAGATGGTCCTGCCTTTGAGAAGTTTGTGATCTAATTAGGAAGAGAAGAGTCATGCAGAATTTACTTTTTTGCTCGGTGTAAAAACATAAAGCTGGGCAGATGGTTTATAGGAATACTGGTGGGTGTTGTAATGACCACCAATTCACCAACCACATTTGTTTTTTTGTTTTTTTAAATATTTATTTATTTGGTTGCGCCGGGTCTTAGTTGTGGCGGGAGGGCTCCTTAGTTGTGACATGGGAACTCTTAGTTGCGGCATGCATGTGGGATTTAGTTCCCTAACCAGGGATCAAACCCGGGCCCCCTACACTGGGAGTGTGGAGTCTTAACCACTGCACCTCCAAACATTAAAAACCAAATAGGGAAGTCTCCTCATTTGGTTTTTAATGTTTGGAAAATCATTAGGCAAAGTGCACATGAGATTAATATAATAACCAGCATTTTGAAATATTAGTTATGTGGATCTTAATGTAATCATTTTTTAAAAAAATTGAAGTATGATTGATTTATAATATTGTGTTAGTTTCAGGTGTACAACATAGTGATTCAGTATTTTGCAGATTATATTCCATTATAGGTTGTTAAAAGATAATGGGTATAATTTTCAGTGCTATACAGTAAATCCTTGTTGCTTATCTATTTTATATATAGCAGTTTGTATCTGTCAACCCCATACCCCTAATTTGTATCCCCCTTCCCTCTCCCCTTTGGTAACCACAAGTTTGTGGGTCTGTTTATGTTTTGCATATGCATTCATTTGTATTATTTTTTAGATTCCACATATAAGTGATATCATATAGTATTTGTCTTTCTCTGTCTGACTTATTTCACTAAGCATAATATTCTCTAGGTGCATCCACATTGCTGCAAATGGCAGTAAAGTACTTGTCAACACTGCTGGAAGAAAGATCAATGCTGTCTCTATATTTTTAGATTGATTTTGGTATAAGTAATGAGATGGCAAGATTTCAAACAAACATAAGTGGGGTATGTTACTAAAATGCATTACAGCTGAGAATATTATTTCTAAAAACTAATTTTTGAATTAAGCACACTCGTTGGTATGTGTTCTTTTTTTAATTAATAGGTTGAAAACAAATATCCATAAGGTCAGTTATTTGAGCATTTATTGACCATCTGCTGCTTTCGGAAGACTGTTTAAAAAGCAGAAAACAAATAAGATAGGTTGCAACTGCATATGTATACATTCTACAAATGCTTACAAAACTAATTAGATGTCTAATGATAATCACTCATGAGTTTGCGACAAGAGATAATCTATTTCCAACACACTCCCTCTGATTACTTGTAAGGAATAGTCAGTGTAGCATTAAGGACAGCAGCAGCAACTTATGTATACATATACTACCTAGGTTTATTTCTAGGGACTGGATGTCAAGTTATCCAGCACTAATGATTGTGGTCAGTGAGGTTTGAATAACCCAAGAAAGTTCTAAAAAACTAAAGGAATTCATTTACCTTAACCAACACGATGGCTAAATGCACAGGCAAAATTTCCAGGACTTGTATGAAAGAAGATTCAAGTCTTATAGTAATAATAGTTGATGATGAAAAAAAATGCTTCGAATACAATGGAAGAAGAAGGTAGGTATCATTGGTCTCCTATTATATTCTTGCTTAGATTTTTGGCTTGCTTGCAAGAGTAGTTTTTGGGTTGAGGTGAATTTTATTTACAGAGTTGGAGTTTTTTGAGATGAAAAAATTGGTCTGGAAGGAAAGTACATATTTGATGCCAGGACAACAACAATTAAAAAAAAAAAAAAGAAAAATATAAGTTCTAGTTCACGCTAGTCCTTTTTCTATTATTTTATGCACATGCCACTGAAATAAATTTAATATCTTTTTCTTTAGACATAATTATTGAATATTCATAGAATACTTTATTTGTTGAGTTTATTTGCCCTGTAAGATTATTTATTATTGAAAATGTTTTGAAATCAGCTCATTGTGGTCTATGAACTCCCTGCTTTGTAATGTAAAAAGCAACCATATTGGTTAAACCATATTGGTTTTAGTGTATATATACATTTGAATGACTCATTATGAAATAATGTGGAATTTTAATTTTTTTACAGTTAATATCATAATGCCTCAAAAATTATCTTTGAATTATAGGACATAAAGATATTCTTTTATATTTTCTTACAAAACTGCTGAAGTTTTGCTTTTCACATTTAAGTCATGAATTCATGTGATTTGATATCTGTGTAGAAAACCATCACCATAAATTAAAGACAACATTTCCTCAGTGATCTGAAATGCCACCTCTGTCATTTGTTGTTTCCATTTATATATGGATTTGCTTCTGGACTCTCTAGTTCCTTCCATCAAGCAATTTGGTTTTCCCTTAATGTACATCATATTGTCTTAATTCATCTGGCATTATACTAAGCTCTGCTTTTGCTGAGGGCGAGTCTGCCTGCCTTTTTCTTTATAAGTGTTTTGGGTATACTTGGCTCTTTGCTCTTCTGTGAACATTTTAGAATCAGCTTATCAAAATTTACAGCAAATCCTATGGTGATTTTGACTGGGATTGCATTGAGTCTTTGGGTCAGTTGGGAGAGAATTGAAATTTTAAAGAATGCCTCTTCATCACACATATGACATATGTTTTCATCACTGTATCTGGGATTTTTTTATATTTGTATAATTTTCTCTATCTGGGTTGTGAAACAATGTTTGTTAGATGTATTCTAGGAAACTTACAGTATTTTTGGCCATTGTAGATGTTATTTTTACAAGGCTTTTCCCAGTTTGTTGATGGGATATAAAAATGCACATGATTATTGTATATTAATCTTATAACCAACCACTTGACTGTTTTCTCATCAATTCCTACAAACTTTGGATTTTTTTTTTTTAGTTTTCTTGATTGTACAATATTATCTATGAGTAATGAGTTTTGTCTCTTCCTTTCAAATCGTTAATCCCTTATTCTTTGTCAAGCCTGATGCTACTAGTTAGACATTCTCACTAAATGTTGAATTGAAGCAGTTAAATCTTTGTCAAATTTCTGACTTCGAAAGAGATGCCTCTTAAATTTCACCCTTAACAGTAACATTTGCAATATGTTTTTATTAGACTTATCAGGTTAAGTTCATTTCTCTTGCTCTTTTGCTTAGAATTTTTATCCTAAAGGAGTGTCTGTCTTTCCTGTTTTAACTATCTATGTTGAATCTATATATCAAGGTTAAAACTTTAAGACCAGTGTACCATTCTCATTGATTTGGGCAATATGCACCCATCCTCTTTTTCCATTATTTGGAAGACTTTGTGTAAATTAGAAAGATTTTATCATTGAAAGTATATTAGAAATTGCATGGTAAATCACCCAGACCTGGAATATTTTCTTTTTAGTTATTGATTAATTTTTATAATAATTCTAGGACTCTTCAGACTTTGTACTTTGTCTTAAGAGTTTTCAGTTCTGTTTTTTTATGAATTAGTCAATTTTAGCTGAGTTTATAAATTTATTGACAAGTCTCTCTTTTATTCTCTCTTCTCTCTCTTTCTACTGCTAGCAAACTAAATTTGGATCCTCTTACCTGTACACAGTAAAGCCAATCTGCTGACACCAAGTTGTAAAAAAAAAAAAAAAAAAAAAAAAAAAAAAGTGCAGCATTTATTGTGAGCCCAAACAAGGAATATGGGTGGCTAATGCCCCCAAAACCCAAAGTCTCCTGTGGCTTCCAGTGAAGGATATTTAATGACAAGGTGAGGGAGAGGGTCACAGGATGCTTGGTCAGCTCATGAGCATCCTTCTCATTGGTCGGTGGTGAAGTAACTTGGTGATGTTTCAGGAATCTCAATCATCAACCTTCTGTTTCCAATTTGCCTGAGATCTACATGCTGGTGATCAGCAGTTAACTTCTTCCACCTGATGGGAATTCTAGTATCTGCAAAACAAAACAAGGATATGGCTCAGGATATTATCTGTAGCCTTTGAGGAGGAACTAAAGTTTCTTGACTTTGTTTTATGGCTAAACTATTATTATTTTGTCTTGCTTCACTGTTTTCCTTTATTTCTACATTTTCTCATTTCTCTCGTTAAATTATTTGCTCTTTAGAACTTGGAAAAGGCCTAGGAAGCTAAAACTTTTCTACAAACAAGTGTGGAGGACACAGGACGGTTGTGTCCTTGGGAAGATCCCCACAAGGTCCTGCTCAGTTTCACTATGACTCCAATTAGAATTTATTGGATCCATATTGCAATAAAGTGAGTCACATGAATTTTTTGGTTTCCCAATGCATATAAAAGTTATGTTTACACTGTAATCTATTAGATGTGTAAAGCATAATATCTTACAAAAAACAATGTACATGCCTTAACTGAAAAAATACTTTATTGTTAAAAAATGCTAACCATTGTCTGAGCCTTCAGCAAGTTGTAATCTTTATGCAATAGTAATATCAAAGATCACTGACCAAAGATGACTATGATGAATATAATAATAATGAAAAAGTTTGAAATATTGCAAGAATTACTAAAATGTGACACAGATATATGAAGTGAGCAAATGCTGTTGGAAAAATGATGCCCATAGACTTGTTCAATGCAGGGTTGCCACGAACATTCAATTTGTAAAAAATGTAATATCTGTGAAGCACAATAAACCAAAGCACAATAAAATGAGGTATGCCTGTATATATTTCATTTTTATATTTTCTATCCCATTCTATTGTACTTCTTTCATTTCAACAATTACATTTTTCATATCTAGAAATTTCATTTAGTTGCTTTTCTAGAATCGCCTGATCATTTCTGAAAATCTCCATTCCATTTCTGAATTTATCTTTTTTTAACATACATTTTCCATATTATATTTTGCACTTGACATTTCCACTCTCAAGGTTTTTGGTATATTAAACCTTTTTTGTTTGTTTCTGCTGCCTCACTCAGGAAGCATCTGCTTAATGATATTAGAAACTTACACTTGATTGATCTTAATCTGAGAATATTGTGGGCTTAAATTGTGAATGCTTTCCTTCACCTTTTGTTTCTGAAGAGAGCCCTGGGGGACCATAGATTTAGAACTCCATTAGTCTCTTAAGTGTCAGCTTTAATTTCTTCATTTGGTTGCTGGCCCAATGTTTAATGTAGTACAATTACAGTCATATTATGGGTACCTGCTCTTAAGGGGTATGTTTCTCCCACTTGATTGCCTCTCACTGCTCACACATTCAACTTGTAGTTTGTTCCTTCTGAGGGAGAGGTGACGGACTTCCCTGCTTCTTGCAAGCACTGCATGCATTGAGAACTATAGTATCCATTATCTAGTTGATTTATTGCAGGAGAATCTCTCAGAGAATTCAGTCTGCCACACTGCCAGATGGAGAACCCTCACACTTACTCTTGGAGGAAGGTTGAACTAGTATAGAATTCCTTCAGCTCTTTGATGATGTCATGTCATTATTTCCTAGCATTTATTTTTTGCTAATGAAAATTCTTCTGCCAATGTGATTTTTTTTTTTTTTTTTTTGCAGTACGCTGGCCTCTCACTGTTGTGGCCTCTCCTGTTGTGGAGCACAGGCTCCGGACACGCAGGCTCAGCGGCCATGGCTCACAGGCCCAGCCACTCCACGGCATGTGGGATCTTCCCGGACCGGGGCACGAACCTGTGTCCCCTGCATCAGCAGGTGGACTCCCCACCACTGCGCCACCAGGGAAGCCCCAATGCGTTTATTATTTGTTGGTAAGTAACCATCTTTTCTTTCTGGTAACTTTTTAAATTTATATTTTGTTATGCCATCTCAAATGTAGACTTAAATTCCAGCTTGGTAATTGGAAGTCCTTTGAATTTGAGGTCTCTTTTCCTTCTTTACTTTGGGAAAAAACAGTCAGCCATAATATCTTCTAATATTGCTTCTCTTCCACTTTTTTTTGAGGGGGTGGATAAATTCCTATTCAAGCTGTCTTGGAGACTTTCAGTTATTATCCATGTCTAGAAACTCTCTCCTTCTCCCTCCCTTTCTCTCTCCCTTCCTCCCTTTGTTTTTCTTTCTTTTTAAATGTTTTTTACCCTCTGCCCATGTTCATAGTGAATATCACTCTCTTCAAATTTAAGAATTCATTAACTCAAAAATATTATATCTGACCTATTGTTTTAATTTCAGTGACTGTATTGTCAATTTCAAAAAAAAAAAAATGTTGATTGGTTTACTTTCATTTCTGCCAGTTCATATTTTGTAATATCTGTTTTAAAAGTGTTTGGGTTCTTTTGGTTTGTTTGTTTGTTATTTGTAGCATTAGTTATCTTCACATATTTTGGAGTTTTACTTTGCACAATGTCTTCAATGAGATTGTTTTTTCTCTCTTGCTCTTGTCCTTGGCTAGTAGTTTTGTGGCAGCCACCACATGGCTCCTGGATCATCTTCCACTAAGGGGGTCTCACTTCAGCAATTCCGAGTTTTTTTGCTGTGAGGGCTCTTGGAGAGTTTCACAGACAGTGCAACCTGTCCAGTGCGTGGCTTGGTTTAGGATCCGGTTTTAAAGCTATGACCTTCCTTCTTAAGTTGGTAGCTTTATATAAGCTATTCCCACATTCAGTTTTTGTTACTGAACACAAGTTCGTGTGCTTGATGCACAGTGAGGCCAAACAATACCAAAACGTTGGAGTTTGGAGCAGAGAAATGTTTACTGCAGGTCAAAGCAAGGAGAAGGGAGGTGGGTGGGCTCATGCTCCCCAAACCCCTGAATTCCACGAAGAGTTTCAGCAAAGCATTTTTAAAGGCCAGGTGAGGGAAGTGGGTGTTACAGGGTATGTGATCATCTTGTACACAGTTCTCTGATTTGTTGATGTTGAAGTAACATGGCAGTTAACATTATCAGTCCTTGGGTGCCAGTAAGTCCGGGAAACTATGTGCTCATGATCATCAAGTACAGTAAGTCCCCTATATACAACTGAGTTCTGTTTCAAAAGTGCGTTTGTAAGTCCAATTTGTTCATTAAGTCCAACAAAGTTAGCCTAGGTGCCCAACTAACACAATCGGCTGTATAGTACTGTACTGTAATAGGTTTACAATACTTTTCACACAAATAATACATAAAAAACAAACAAACACAAAAAATAAACATTTTTAATCTTATAGTACAGTACCATAGTACCGTACAACAGCTGGCATACAGGGGCTGGCATCGAGCTGAAGGATTGTCAGCAATAGGAGATGGAGGGCAAGCTGCAGTTTCACTCACACCTGACGTTGATGACACAGGTTCTGGTTCCTTGCTGGATTCAATTCTATTTACTCTCTTGAAAAACCCATCCAGTGATGTCTGGGTAGTAGCTCTTTTTTTCTCATGATAGTTGACACGGTAGCACTGGATTGCATTTGGAACGGCTGCTGCAACCTTCCTGTACCATTCCACATTCGGGTCCTGTGCCTCAAAAACTAACAGTGCCTCCTCAAATAAAAAACTTCCCTTGCCGTTTCTTGCATTGTGAATCTTTTCAGTTCTTCAGTTACTTCTTCTTCCTCTTGTCTCCCTTCATCCTTTCTTTGGGCCTCCAATTCCATCAGGTCTTCATTAGGAAGCTTTTCGTGTTGCACAGCAACAGTACTATACAGTAAAGTACATAAAAGCACAACCGCTTGTAGAGGATGTATGGACATCCTCTTCAAGTTCACAACTTGAAGGTTTGTATGTAGGAGACCTACTGTAGTTAATTTCTTCCATTTGGTGGTGGTTTTTAGCCCCTGAAAAACTCAGGAAATATGCATGAGATAATATTATCTGGGTACTTCACAGAGGAGCTAAAGCAGAGGATATGGGGGAGGGATCTGTCCCAGGAAGGCACTAGAGGGTCCTGCTCGGTTACATTTTCTGGAGCAGTTTATCAGCCTCCTTTTAGGCACCAAGAAGGCCAGTCCTGGCTCATTTCTAAGCGATAAACGTGGTTAAGGTTTCCCCTCTTACCTTGGCCACCTTATGCCCTGGTGCTGCTTCTTGCTTCTGGACTCAGAGCAAGGAGACCTGCAGCTTGAGGACTACTTGCCTCTTGATGTTCCTCTTCCATTTCCTGTTCACAAAAATATTTTCTTAATCTATTAAGGCATTTGGATTTAGTTATAGTTGATTTAAGCATGTATATCCTGGGCCATGTATAAACCATTTTTATAGGAATCTTTAATGCTTATTTTTATGATACATCATAAAATTATTTTGAGAGTGATGAAAATTAATTGACTGTACTTGCTGTTTAGTAAAAGCTTAAATTGTGTACTACTTAAAAAAAAATATTTCTAATCCTCTTTTTTCAATGTAATTACCCCTAGAGTTATCTCATTATGTGTCCTTGGATAACTTTATTTCATGTGTTATCTAAATACTGCAATATGATATAGTGAAAGCAAAAAAGATTTTATTGTCAGGCAGAAGTAGGTTCCCATCTCAATTTCAATAGCCAAGGGATTGAGGAAGTTTCTAAATTGTGTTTTCTTTCTATGAAAGAGGAATTAGATCAACATGCAGTAGAATTCTTATTCAGCCTTATTTCATAAAAAGACACAAAATACTGTACTTGGCCTGCAGGTCTTCATTTATTTATTCATCTTGTGGTCATGGCAGGAATCACTAGTTAAACTTTGTAGTTTCCATCTGGGCCAAGATCCAGCTGCAAAATTCTCCACAAAGAGCACAGTTGACAAGGGATGACACTGCAGAAAACTGATAGGTGATTTTAGCTCTAAACCTATACCTTTCACCTTTTTCCTAATATGCTGCTTTTATTTGTTGCTGATATGCATCTAGCAAATGAATGTATTCAAAGGTCCAGGGAAATGTTAATATCTCACATGATTTAATTTCAGATGTGTCACTTTTCTTAAGCAGATTAGGCTACAGAATAAGCCATTTTACAGAACACATTCTATTTGAGTGGCAATAATTATCAAGTGGTAGAAAAGGATATGGATAAGAAATGGCTCAGCAAAATAATAGTTTAGCATAAAAGCACTTGACAGAGCATATTCTACAGGCTGTGAATAGGTGTTGCCAGAAAAAAGTTTTTAATGAGAAAATAATTTTATGATAAAATAAAAGTCTGCATTTAATGATGTTGAGGATATTTTTTTTTCCCCTGACAAGAACTCCCAAGAAGAGGAAATAGTATTATTTTCCCAAAGTAGTTGGCCATGGAACACTTTTTCCTAGGGTTTTAAAGGCTGATATGCCCACTGTGTTGTTCTAGCCAGTCCTTTCTGACTTCTGGGCAGTCATTCTTACTAGTTTCTGCCTGGTCCATACCAGTTGCTAAGTATTTTGTAAATCACATTACACAGAATATATTTTAGAAAATGCTATTTGAAAGGTTGTGTCACTGATGAGTTAAATGTTATATAGGATTTTAATATATTATTATATTAAAATCATATTATAATAGGGAACGTTTATTATATTTGTCTATTTTAAATTGTTTCAGATTTGTTATTTTTTTGCAAAATAAATTTAACTTTGTATATTGATTGCTATGTGACATATAAAGTGTTGTTCTAGGCATTATATTTGTAAAAACACATTTATTTGAAACACAAGTAGTTCATATCCAGTAAAAAATTTTGGAAAACACAGATAAAGAATAACTTAAAAATTAAAATTAAAATATCATTTGGGATATTTCCCCCTATTCCTTTTGATAAGTACAGCTAAAACCCTGGACATTAAATGTTAAACAAACATAAGAAAACTCTGAAAGGTGGAAAGAGGAAGGCAGATGACCCAGGAATTTTGAGACCCAAGAAACAATAGAGTGATGAATTCCTTGAGTTTTCTTCTTGCCTCATATATCCCAGACTTGGAGCTGAAGAAGCAAGCAACCTGAAACATCAAGGTCAGAGACATAATTAAAGACCCAAAAAAAGCAATCTCACGACTTTTCCTCTAAAGAATACCCCTCTTTCAAAAGTCATCAGTGAATTCTGTATTGCAAAATTCAACTCTTACATAGTGCATTAGTTTCCCATTGCTGTTGTAACAAATTACCAGAAAATTAGTGGCTTATAACAACATAAATTTATTATCTTACAGTCCTAGAGGCTAGAAGTCTGAAATGAATCTGCAGGGCCACATTCCTTCTCTCTAGGGGAGAATCCAATTGCTGGTGTCTTCCAGCTTCTACAGGTCATTGGTATTCCTTGGCTTATCTCTCTTTATCAACTCTCCCTCTTCACATCTCCTTCCCCAACTCTGACCCTTCTGCCTCCCTTTTGTAAGGACCCTTGTGATTGCATTAGGTTTGCCCAGATAATAATACAGTAAAATTTCCCATCTCAGGATCCTTAACTTAATCACACCTGCAAAGTCCTTTTTGCCCTTTGTGAAGGTATCATATTCACGTAACTTAACATTTAATCTTTTATAATCTGGTCATTTAGAAAATGCTTCATATATGTTAATTATGTGGACTAAGAATGCCACCTGCTGTATCAGCAAACAAAGGATGTTGTGGCCCTCAAGTCATCAGCCACTGCAGCTTCCCCCCAACGGTGAGCCCTGAGGGGACTCAGGATGGGAAAGAAGAGGGTACTGGCCCTAGATAGCTGAGGAGCATATCAAGGGAATGATTTCATTGAGCCCAGACTCTTGCATCTTCCCATACATAGAAAAGGGCTAAATTCATTAACTTAACATGTCTTTTTTAAGTTTACAGTAATCTTTCGATGTTCTAACTACCTGATTTCTGTTGTAAAAACTCCTATTTATCCAGGGACCTCCCTTACCTCTACGGAACAGTCCCTCAGAACTACCTGAGAGGCTGTCTTCTGGGCTTAAGTCCTCAGAGTCCATTGAATAAAACATAATTCTCAACTTATAGGTTGTGCATTGTTTTCCAGTTGACAAATAATTGTTCTGAATACTACTACTCCACTGTAGATGAAGATTATTCAATATTAAAAGTTTATTTATAAATACACAAGTAAGAGTCATTCACGTTTGAGAAGGTCACTGTAAGTAAATGTAAGAAAGAGCTATAGAAAGGAATCCAGGATACTAAGGAGTCTTTAAAATAAAATAAATAATAAAGACCAGCTTAGTGGTGTAGAGGAAAAGGCATTTTAGTTTTAATTAAAATCTGTATTACCAATGTTGGGCAAGTAATTTACATTTCTAAAAGTCAGTTTACTTATCTGTAAAAGAGGTTTCTTCCTGGGGAAGCAGCGAGGATGCCTCTTTCAGTTGGTACAGTGGCCCCTCGTTATCCACAGAGGATCGTTTCCAGGACCCTCACAGATACCAATGTCTGAGGATGCTCATGTCCCTTTTGTAAAATGGTGCAGTATTTGCACCTACACATATCCTCCAGTATACTTTAAATCAGCTCTAGATTACTTATAATTTCCAATGCAGTGTAAATGCTCTGTAAATAGTCATAAATACAGTGTAAATGCTATGTAAGTAGTTGCTGGTATGCAGCAAATCCAAGTTCTTTTTGGAACGTTCTGGAATTTTTAAAAAAAAATATTTTCCATCCCTGGTTTGTTGAATCCATGGATGTGGAACCAGTGGATATGGAAGGATGACTGTATTCCATTTTTCTGACATATTCTGAGTTAAAATATCAGGGGGAGAAGAAATGGGTGTAGGGTTTCTCTGTGAGAGGCAGTAAAAACATTTGCTAGATTCCAGTGGTAATAATCAAGGACATCAGTTCCCACATGTTTGTTTTTAACAGTTGTTAAAACAACAAAGTTAGTGTTAACCCATATTAACAATTGTGTATAGCCTCAAGTCTATCTACAGCTCATCTTCAAAATCTGGAATAACTGGATCTGTGTTTACTGTGCATGTAAACAGGTATTGGAAGGAAAAAAAATAATTACTGCTATGGAGGGATACTAAATAGAAAATAAATGCTTAGAGAGATCTGAGACGTTTAAAAAAATTACCCAAAATTAAAGCAAGTTCCATTTGATGATATTTGAGTTAAATATCAAAGTTTTTTCATAGTTTGAAATCCTTAGGACAAATCTCTTTAAAATGTCATGGATGACAGGTTTGTAAAACTGTGAACCCATCATCCTCTCAAAATGTTAAATGTTGATGGTTGTAAAGAAAGTAAATGCAATTCTATTGAATTTAATAGGAAATTTTGGCGGTGGTTTTTTTAACTTAATGTACCAACACATAGAGGTTGAAAATTCTTAACGTGAAAGGAAATAAAGAATTATGCCAGTTTATCTCTTAAAAGATAATTAACTGGTATATGAAGAAAGATGTAAAAGATGGATGAATGAAGAATTAGATACTTAACTGTGGTCAGAAATATTGAGAAAAAGAACTGAAGATTGAACCAAGAGTGAATAGCTGAGGATACTGACAGTTTCTCAGACTGTGTATTGCTATTGTAAAACATGAATGATTATGTGATCACTTATTTGGCAGCTATGAAACCAATGCATTATTTAACCTAAGATCATAGAAAAAGAGTAAGAAAAAACATTTTCAGATTTTTATCATAATCATACCTCTCTAGTTCCATATTTCTCTGGGGTTTTCCTTCTTTTCTAATTGTGTTTGGAACTTTTGATTTTGGACTGTGGAACACATTGAAAATTTTAACATCCTTTTTCTCTTACTCTTTTCTTCAAGAATAGTCTTAGAGATGTTTTCAAACCACATAAATCAAAGACCTTGAATAAAATCTATCTCACACCTTCTCTTTTATCCTATTTCCTTTGCCCTCAAATACTCTGTCCATTTCAGAAAGTAAATGGGGTTTCAACTTTGCATTGTTCTTTTCCAATATGACTTTCAAAGACATTAAAATAATCCTTTCCATTTCACTAAAAGTGATTGTGCCCTGGGTTTTTTTCCCCCCCTTTCTCAGTTATTAAACACCATGAATCATTACATTTTTTGTGTGTTGATCTTAATTTTGGATATAGCCTCACTTATGAAATTAGTGAAAATCCTAAACTTTGTAGGGAATAAGGAATAAAGATTCCAGCCTTGAAGGGCATTGAGGTTTTCAGCATCATAACAATTTCTAACTTCTTAATGTACTGTAGTTAATTAAATCATCAACTAGACATATCCTGTTTATTGCTCTTTTGGATTAAAATAAATTAAAGCAGAAAGGAAACACAACTGAATTGGCCTTAGATAAGTTGTTATACTGTTACTACAATAGTTCTCTTGGAATTTAGTAATCATAATTATGTGAATCTTAATTAGATAATTATTGTTGTGCAGTTTTTCTTGACTTAAGGGGGAAAATTCATTGGCATAATCAGCCGTATCATGCTGTGTCAGAAACTTTAAATCAGAAAAAATGTTAGAGTAAGTTGTAGGGTGCTTTATTATTTATAGGAGTATAATTCCCTAGGCAACTAACAGAGGAAAAGTCTGAAAATACTCCTTGCTTGAATATTTGTTCTTTTTCGTAGTTGCCAAAGTATTGCTCTGATTTGTCAGAGTAAGACTGATGGAGGAAAGACAAGTCATCATGCATGGGTGATTTTTCATCAAAGTAGACAGCTGATAAAAGAGGCTCGTGGATTTTTGGTTCTTTCAAGAATAAATTTTGAATAAAATTTTAATAAATTTTTGTGTTAGCCCATCAGAGATTGAGTTTAGCCATTTTGTTTCTACTTTTCACATACAAAAAAATCAAAGAAGGAGGAGAAATGAAGTGTTTCTACCATAACACATTATATGCATTCCTAGAAATTTACATATTATGCAAAATAGAAGAATGTGAATTTTGAGAAAAGTAGAGTTAATTAAAATAAAAAATGTCTAACCAAAATTCTAACAAAAACAATGATACATATTTTAAGAGATAACTTGAACAAACCAGAAAGGCAGTTCAATATGGATAGAGGATACTGCAGTTACAGAGTAGAATGACTTATGGTATCAATAGAGTAGAGGGAAGTGGATCTCTTAGCCAGTATAACTTTCATTGAGATGGTCACAGAGAAAGAACAACCTGCTCTGACGTTGGATCTGGCAAAGCTGAAATACTGCCTCTTGGGAGATCTGGGTTTAGACGTCATTTGATTTTTTTACCAACAGAATTAATGAACCTGCTTTACAGTCCTCCTGGTTTTTTCATCAATGAGTTAAACACATTTTTTCACAACTTTATTCTAACTCAGCTTTTTAAATTTTGAAAATTGTACCTTGATTGCTTTGGAGGTTACACCAGAGATTTCCAAGTAAATACATTCCAGAACCATTTAAGAGAGACCTATTCTGCTAGGTGAGAGATGACAGAAAAATTTGTTTGTTGGTTTCCTTGTTTATTCAAGAATACATCAGCCTTCCACTGAAAAGATTAAGAGCATTTTGACATGCAGATTTGTGAGCTTTTGTTCTCCATGTTTATTTTAATTTATGACTAAGGGTGTAGAACTAAAGCTACAAGCTGTGTGTCTGTGTCTGTAATTGCAGAAAAGTCTTTATCTCTCATTTTGTGTTACAAATATTCTCTTCTGGAAAAATAAGTAAATCAATTAGATATAAAATCTTGTAAATTAAGGAGTTCTATATTGATTGGTTTATAGAAGCTAATAAGGTTTATAAAAGTCTAATATAAGGGAACATAAAATTTCCTAGAGAATTAAAGACACTAAATATCTAATACTTTAAATATGGAACCCTTAAAAAAACAAACAACAAAAAACACCAAAAGAACACTTTTCACTGAAAATGCCAGTTTAAAAGCATTTTAAAAAAATACACAAGAGGGCTTCCCTGGTGGCGCAGTGGTTGAGAGTCCGCCTGCCGATGCAGGGGATACGGGTTCGTGTCCCGGTCCGGGAGGATCCCACATGCCGCGGAGCGGCTGGGCCCATGAGCCATGGCCGCTGAACCTGCGCGTCCGGAGCCTGTGCTCCGCAACGGGAGAGGCCACAACAGTGAGAGGCCCGCGTACTGAATAAAAAAAAAAAAAAAAAAAACATAAGAATCGCGACTTCCATAATTAAAACAAATTTTTAGACAATTCTGACTAGTTTGAAAATGCTTTTTTCCCTACCTCAGTTACTTAAGTTTTTTAATTGAAATATAGTTGATTTACAATATTAAATTAGTTTCAGATGTACAACATAGTGATTCAACATTTTTATATATTATATTCCACTTAAAGTTATAAAATAATGGCTATATTTCCCTGTGCTGTACAATATACCCTTGTTATTTATTTATTTCATACATAATGGTTTGAATCTCTTCATCCTTACCCTATCTTGCCCCTCCCCCTTCTTTCTCCCAACTGGTAACCACCAGTTTGATCTCTATATCTGTGAGTCTGTTTCTGTTTTGTTATATTCATTTGTTTTATTTTTTAGATTGCACATATAAGGGATTACATAGAGTATTTGTCTGTCTCTGTCTGACTTATTTTTTGAAGTATATGCCCTCTAGGTCCATCCACGTTGTTGCAAATGGAAGAATTTCATTATTTTTTATGGCTGAGTGATATTCCAGTGTGTGTGTGTGCGTGTATGTGTGTGTGTGTACACCACATCTTCCTTAGCCATCTGCTGATAGACATTTAGGTTGCTTTCATATTTTGGCTATTGTAAATAATGCTACTGTGAACACTGGGGTACGTGTATCTTCACGAATTAGTGTTTTGGGGTTTTTTTTGGATATATAAACAGGAGTGGAATTGCCGGAACATATGGTGATTCTAAGTTTAGTTCTTTGAGGAAGCTCCATACTGTTTTCTAAAGGGGCTGCACCAATCTACATTTCCACCAACAGTGTATTAGGTTCTCTTTTCTCCATATCTTTGCCAACATTTGTTATTTCTGGTCCTTTTGATGATAGCCATTCAGAAAGGTGCGAGGTGATATATCATTGTGGTTTTGATTGGCATTTCTCTGAATAACAATGTTGAGCATCTTTTCATGTGCCTGTTGGCCATCTGTATGTCTTCTTTGGGAAAATGTCTATTCAGGTCTTCTGCCCATTTTTAATTAGGCTTTTTTAAAAAAATATTGAGTTGTATGAGCTATTTATTAATTTTGTATATTAACTCCTGGTTAGTTATATCATGTACAATCATTTTCTACCATTCAGTAAGTCTTTTCATTTTGTCAGTGGTTTCCTTTGCTGTGCAAAACCTTTTAAGCTTAATTAGGTCTCATTTGTTTATTTTGTCTTTTGCTTCTTTTGCCTTTAGAGACAGATCCAAAAAAATATTGCTATGATTTATGTCAAAGAGTGTTCTGCCTATGTTCTCCTCTAGCAGTTTTATGTTTTCTGCTCTTACATTTAGGTGTTTACTCCATTTTGAGTTTATTTTTGTAGATGGTATGAGAAAATGTACTAATTTCATTTTTTAACATGTAACTGTCCAGTTTTCCTAGCACCATGTATTGAAGATACTGTCTTCTCTCTATTGTATATTCTTCCCTCCTTTGTCATAGATTAATTGACCATAGCTGTGTGGGTTTATTTCTGGGCTCTCTCTTCTGTTCCATTTGATCTATATGTCTGTTTCTGTGCCAGTACCAGGCTGTTTTAATTACTGTACCATTGTAGTACAGTCTGAAGTCAGGGAGTGTGATATCTCCACCTTTCTTCATTTTTCTCAAAATTGCTTTGGCAATTCTAGGTCTTTTGTGGTTCCATATAAATTTTAAGTTTGCATGTCCTAGTTCTGTGAAAACTGTTATGGGTATTTTGATGGGGATTGCATTAAATCTTTAGATTGCTTTGCATAGTATGGCCATTTTAACAATATTTACTATTCCAATTCATGAACATGGAATATCTTTCAATTTCTTTCTATCATCTTCAGTTTCTTTCATGAATATATTATAGTTCTCAGTGTATAGGTCTTTCACCTCTTTGGTTATACTCTTAAATTTATCGAGACTTGTTTTGTGGCCTAGCATGTGATCTATCCTGGAGAATGTTCCATGTGCACTTTAGAAGAATGCGTATTCTGCTGTTGGGATGAAATGTCCTGTAGATATCTATTAAGTTCAATTGGTCATGTGTCATTTAAGACTACTGTTTCTGTACTGATTTTCTGCCTGGATGGTCTGTCCATTGATGTACGGGGGTGTTAAAGACCCTTACTGTTTTTTTTACTATTGTCAGTTTCTCCCTTTATGTCTGTTAATATTTGCTTTATGTATTTAGGTGTGCCTGTAGTGGGTGTATATATGTCAATGAGTGTAATAGTCTCTTCTTGTATTGATCCCTTTATCAATATATACATTAAGTCCCCTGCACATGAATGAGTTCTGTTCTGAAAGCACGTCTGTAAGTGCAGTTTGTTCGTAAGTCTAACAGAGTTAGCCTAGGTGCCCAACTAACATAATCGGCTATATAGTACTGTACTGTAATAGTTTTATAATACTTTTCACACAAATATAACATAAAAAACAAACACAAAATATAAAGAACACATTTTTAATATTAGAGTACCTTTTTTCTTTAAACCCTCTTTTTAAAATTAATTAATTAATTTGTTTATTTATTTTTAACATCTTTATTGGAGTATAATTGCGTTACAATGGTGTGTTAGTTTCTGCTTTATAACAACGTGAATCAGATATACATATACATATATCCCCATATCTCTTCCCTCTCACGTCACCCTCCCTCCCACCCTCCCTATCCTACCCCTCTAGGTGATCACAAAGCACTGAGCTGATCTCCCTGTGCTATGCGGCTGCTTCCCACTAGCTATCTGTTTTACGTTTGGTAGTGTATATATATCCATGCCACTCTCTCACTTTGTCCCAGCTTACCCTTCCCCCTCCCTGTATCCTCAAGTCCATTCTCTATTAGGTCTGCGTCTTTATTCCCATCTTGCCCCTAGGTTCATCATGGCCATTTTTTTCTTTTTTTTTTAGATTCCATATATATGCGTTAGCATACGGTATTTGTTTTTCTTTTTTTGACTTACTTCACTCTGTATGACAGACTCTGTGTCCATCCACTTCACTACAAATAACTCAATTTCATTTCTTTGTATGGCTGAGTAATATTCGATTGTATTTATGTGCCACATCTTTATCCATTCATCTGTTGATGGACACTTAGGTTGCTTCCATGTCCTGGCTATTGTAAATAGACCTACAATGAACATTGTGGTACATGACTCTTTTTGAATTATGGTTTTCTCAGGGTATGTGCCCAGTAGTGGGATCCCTGGGTCATATGGTAGTTCTATTTTTAGTTTTTTAAGGAACCTGCATACTGTTCTCCATAGTGGCTTTATCAATTTACATTCCCACCAACAGTGCAAGAGGGTTCCTTTTTCTCCACATCCTCACCAGCATTTATTGTTTGTAAATTTCTTGGTGATGGCCATTCTGACTGGTGTGAGATGATATCTAATTGTAGCTTTGATTTGCATTTCTCTAATGATTAATGATGTTGAGCATTCTTTCATGTGTTTGTTGGCCATTTGTATATCTTCTTTGGAGAAATGTCTATTTAGGTCTTTGGGCCATTTTTTGGATTGGGTTGTTTGTTTTTTTGTTACTGAGCTGCATGAGCTGCTTGTAAATTTTGGAGATTCATCCTTTGTCAATTGTTTCATTTGCAAATATTTTCTCCCTTTCTGAGGGTTCTCTTTTCATCTTGTTTATGGTTTGCTTTGCTGTGCAAAAGCATCTAAGTTTCATTAGGTCGCATTTGTTTATTTTTGTTTTTATTTCCATTTCTCTACAAGGTGGGTCAAACAGGATCTTGCTGTGATTTATGTCATAGAGTGTTCTGCCTATGTTTCTTCTAAGAGTGTGATAGTGTCTGGTCTTACATTTAGGTCTTTAAACCATTTTGAGTTTATTTTTGTGTATGGTGTTAGGGAGTGTTCTAATTTCATTCTTTTACATGTAGCTGTCCAGTTTTCCCAGCACCACTTATTGAAGAGGCTGTCTTTTCTCCATTGTATATTCTTGCCTCCTTTATAAAAAATAAAGTGACCATATATGCGTGGGTTTATCTCTGGGCTTTCTGTCCTGTTCCATTGATCTATATTTCTGTTTTTGTGCCAGTACCATACTGTCTAGATTACTGTAGCTTTGTAGTATAATCTGAAGTCCAGGACCCTGATTCCTCCAGCTCCGTATTTCTTTCTCAAGATTGCTTTGGCTATTTGGGGTCTTTTGTGTTTCCATACAAATTGTGAAAATTTTTGTTGTAATTCTGTGAAATATGCCTGTGGTAGTTTGATAGGGATTGCACTGAATCTGTAGATTGCTTTGGGTAGTATAGTCATTTTCACAATATTGATTCTTCCAATCCAAGAACATGGTATATCTCTCCATCTATTTGTTATCATCTTTAATTTCTTTCATCAGTGTCTTATAATTTTCTGCATACAGGTCTTTTGTCTCTGTAGGTAGGTTTATTCCTAGATATTTTATTCTTTTTGTTGCAATGGTAAACGGGAGTGTTTTCTTCATTTCACTTTCAGATTTTTCTTCATTAGTGTATAGGAATGCAAGAGATTTCTATGCATTAATTTTGTATCCTGTTACTTTTCCAAATTTATTGATTAGCTCTAGTAGTGTTCTAGTAGCATCTTTAGGATTCTCTATGTATAGTATAATGTCATCTGCAAACAGTGACAGCTTTACTTTTTCTTTTCTGATTTGGATTCCTTTTATTTCTTTTTCTTCTCTGATTGCTGTGGCTAAAACTTCCAAAACTATGTTGAATAATAGTGGTGAGAGTGGGCAACCGTGTCTTGTTCCTGATCTTAGTGGAAATGGTTTCTGTTTTTAACTATTGAGGACTATGTTGGCTGTGGGGTTGTCATACAGTGCCTTTATTATGTTGAGGTAAGTTTCCTCTATGTCTACTTTCATATTACAGTACCTTGAAAATACAGTAGTACCATATAACTGCTGGCATACAGGGGCTGGTATTGAGTGAACAGGCAAGAAGAGTTACTGACTGGAGGAGGGAAAAGAGGTGGGAGATGGTAGAGCTGAAGTATCTTCAGCATAGGAGATGGAGTGCAAGCTGTAATTTCATTCATGCCTAACGTTGATGGCACAGGTTCTGGTTATTTGCTGGAACCAGATGCACATTTGCATCTTTGAAAGTTTGTAAGTTGAAGGTTCATAAGTAGGAGACTTACTGTAATGCCCTTCTTTGTCTTTTGTTATAGACTTTGTTTTAAAGTCTATTGTATCATTGCAACAGAAAGAATAAAATACCTAGGAATAAACCTACCTAAGGAGTTAAAAGACCTATACTCAGAAAACTGTAAGACACTGATGAAAGAAATCAAGGATCACACAAACAGATGGAGGGATGCACCATGTTCTTGGATGGGAAGAATCAATATTCTGAAAATGACTATACTACCCAAAGCAATGTACAGATTCAATGCAATCCCTATCAAATTACCAATGGCATTTTTCACAGAATTAGAACAAAAAAATTTACAATTTGTATGGAAACACAAAAGACCCCAAATAACCAAAGCAATCTTGAGAACAAAAACGGAGCTGGAGGAATCAGGCTCCCTGACTTCAGACTATACTACAAAGCTACAGTGATCAGACAGTATGGTACTGGCACAAAAACAGAAATAAAGATCAATGGAACAGGATAGAAAGCCCAGAGATAAACCCGCATACCTCTGGCCACCTAATCTATGACAAAGTAGACAAGAATATACAATGGATAAAAGACAGTCTCTTCATAAGTGGTGCTGGGAAAACTGGACAGCTACATGTAAAAGAATAAAAATAGAACACTCCCTAACTTCATACACAAAAATAAACTCAAAATGGATTAAAGACCTAAATGTAAGACCAGACACTATAAAACTCTTAGAGGAAAACATAGGAAGAGCACTCTTTGACATAAATCATAGCAATATCTTTTTGGACCCACTTCCAAGAGTAATGAAAATAAAAACAAAAATAAACAAATGGGACATAATGAAACTTAAAAGCTTTTGCACAGCAAAGAAAACCATAAATGAGACAAAAAGTCAACCCTCAGAATGGGAGACAATATTTGCAAATGAAAAAACTGACAAGGGATTAATCTCCAAAATATACAAACAGCTCATGAAGCCCAATATCAAAAAAACAAACAACCCAATCAAAAATGGGTGGAATACCTAAATAGACATCTCTCCATAGAAGACATACAGATGACCAAGAGGCACATGAAGATGCTCAACATCACTAATTATTAGAGAAGTGCAAATCAAAACTACAGTGAGGTATCACCTCACACCAGGCCATCATCAAAAAATCTAGAAGCAATAAATGCCGGAGAGGGTGTGGAGAAAAGGGAACCTTCCTACACTGTTTGTGGGAATGTAAATTGATACAGCCACTATGGAGAACAGTATGGAGGTTCCTTAAAAAACTAAAAATAGGACTACCATATGACTCAGCAATCCCACTCCTGGGCATATATACCCAGAGAAGACCATAATTCAGAAAGAACATGAACTTCAGTGTTCATTTCAGCACTATTTCATAGCCAGGACATGGAAGCAGCCTAAATCTGCATTGACAGATGAATGGATAAAGAAGATGTGGTATGTATATATAATGGAATATTCCTCAGCCATAAAAAGGAACGAAATTAGGTCACTTGTAGAGACATGGATGGACCTCGAGTCTGTCATACAGAATGAAGTAAGTGAAAAAGAGAAAAACAAATATCGTATATTAATGAACGTATGTGGAATCTAGAAAAATGATACAGATGAACCTATTTGCAGGGCAGGAATAGAGATGCAGACATAGGGAATGGACGTGTGGGCATGGGGCAAGGATGGGGGAGTGGGGTGAATTGGGAGATTGAGATTGACATATGTTTACTGCCATGGGT
The DNA here is from genome assembly GCF_026419965.1 of Kogia breviceps. Classification (NCBI taxonomy): domain Eukaryota; kingdom Metazoa; phylum Chordata; class Mammalia; order Artiodactyla; family Physeteridae; genus Kogia; species Kogia breviceps. The sequence goes on from NC_081314.1 coordinate 96,726,675, forward strand.
AAAACAGCTAGTGGGAACCTGCTGCATAGGTCAGGGAGCTCAGCTCGGTGCTCTGTGGCAACCTAGATGGATGGGATGGGGGGAGGGGTGGGAGGGAGGTCCAAGAGGGAGGGGATATATGTATACATCTAGCTGATCACTTCGTTGTTCAACAGAAACTAACACAACATTGTAAGGCAACTATACCCCAATTAAAAAATAAAGTCTATTTTGTCTGATATGAGTACAGTATGTCCCCTACATACACCTTCAAAGATGCAAACATGTATTTGCATGTCCAGTCATGTAAGTTAGTTCACGTGTCTGGTGTACATTGTCACGCGCATGCGTCCTCTACAAGCAGTTGTGCTTTTGTGTTCTTTACTGTACAGTACTGTATAGAGTACAGTAGTATAGCATCTTTATTGCAAGCTCAGGATGTCCAGAAGCAAGCATAAAAGCAGCAGTATATAATGATTATGTTAGTTGGGTACCTAGGCTACCTTTGTTGGACTTACGAACAAATTGGGCTCCTGAACATGCTCTCAGAACTGAACTCGTTCGTATGTAGGGGACTTACTGTATTGCTACTCCACTTTCTGTTTCCATTTGCATGAAATATTTTTTCATCTTCGAACACTTTCATTTTGTGTGTGTCTTTAGCTCTGAAGTGAGTGTCTTGTAAGCAGCATATAGATAGGTCTTGATTATTTTATCCAATCAGCCAACTGATGTCTTTTGATTGGAGCATTTAGTCCAGTGACATTTAATGTAATTATTGATTGGTATGTGCTTATTGCCATTTTATTACTTGTTTTCTGTTCTTTCCTTCTTTCTGTTTCTTTCTTTGTGATTTGGTGGGTTTTTTTTAGTAGTATCCTTGTGATTCTTTCTTTCTAGTTTTTGTGTATCTATTGTAGGTTTTTGATTTGTGTTTACTGTGGGGTTCATGTATGGATATCTATAACTATATCTACTTGTTTTAAACTGGCAGTCATTTACATTCAAGCAGATTCTAAAAGAGCTACATTTTCTACTCCCCTTGAGGTAAAATTTTGATGTCATATTTTACATCTTCATGTTTATACCTTTATTGATTATTGTAGTTATACTTGATCTTACAGTTTTTTCTCTTTTAATATTTACACTAGCTTATTTAAGTGGTTCATCCTCAGCCTTACTATATATTTGCCTTTAATAGTGGGAATTTTCCTTTACTATAGATACTTACTGTTATATCCCTTTCCTTCCCAGTTAGAAAAGACCATTGAGGGTAGGTTTAGTATTGATGAACTAATTTAGTTTTTGCTTGTCTCAGAAGTTCTTTATCTCTCCTTCAATTCTAAAAGATAATCTTTCAGGGTAGAGTATCCTAGGTTGCAGGTTTTTCCCTTTCAGGACTTTGAATATATCTTGCCACTCCCTCCTGGCCTGCAAAGTTTTTGCAGAAAAATCAGCGTATAGCCTTATGGGGGTTCCCGGGTATATGACTCTGTTTTTCCCTTGCTGTCCTTAGAATACTCTCTTTATCTTTAACTTTTGCCATTTTAATTATGATATGTCCTGGTTTGGGTCTGTTTGGGTTCATCTTGTTAGGGACCATCTGTGCTTCCTGGACCTGGTTATTAGTTTCCATCTTCAGATTCAGGATATTTTTCAGCCATAATTTCATCAAATACATTTTCTACTCCTTTCTTCCTCTCTTCTCCTTCTGAGACCCCTATAATGTGAATGTTGGTATGCTTGATGTTGCCTCATAGGTCCCTTAAACTGTTATCTTTTTAAAATTTGTGTTTTTGCTGTTCTGGTTTGGTGTTCTGGTTTGGTGATTTCCAATATTCTGTCTTCCAGATCACTTATTCATTCTTCTGAATCACCTAGCCTGCTATTATTTTCTTCTAGTGTGTTTTTCATTTCAGTTATTCTTCAGTTCCGACTGGCTCTTTTTTACAAAAATTTTTTTAGTTATTTGTTAAAATTCTCACTGTGTTCATCTATTCTTGTCCCAATTCAGTTAGCATTCTCGTTACTAATGCTTTGAACCCTTTATCTGGAAAATTGTTTATTTATGTTCATTAGTTGTTTTTTCAGGGACTTTGTTTTGTTCTTTCAATTGAAACAAATTCCTCTGTCTTCTCATTTTGCTTAACTTTCTCTATCTCTATGAAATTAGGTGAAACAGTTTCCAATTCCTGTCTTGAAGGGGTATCCTCGTATGGGAGCATCCTTATATAGTCTGTGTGTACCCAGTGGCTTTGGTGCGAGAGCTGGATCTGATGTGAGCACGCATCATATCTTTCCCCAGGGTTTGCTGGCATGTATCACCTTGGTAGGAGGTGGGGCTGAGGATGGAAAGGATAGACCAGAATCAAGTGTAAGCCAGGGCTTCTTCTCTGCTCAGTGTGCCCAGTGGCCAGCACCATCCTATTGGGGGTGGGCTCTAAGTTGCTGGAGCAGAAGCTATGAGGGTCAACCCTGAGGTGGCTATGTTCCCTTTAAATTTGTGTTCTTCCCACTCCCAGCACTGGCTGCCTTGTCCCAGAGGGGAGCAGTGCTGGATCAATAAGGGCTGTTGCAGGTGCTTGGGGTGGGTCTGGGTATGAGATTTGGTGGCACCAGCTACAGTCAGAGCCCAGAACTGCTTTTGAAGGCTGCCTCCTTAGGCACTGTAATGGCTGCCCCTACACTCTTCAGAAACTGATCCATGTATGTGCTGGTTCCACCCTTCACAGTGGAGCTCTCTCCTTGGCTGTGGCAGTGCTTACTCCAGTGTGGAGCTGTGTCATGAAACAAGCGGGACCAGAGTAAGCCCTTGGCTGAGGCCAGGGAGCCCATTGGGCGGTCTTGGGAAACTGGCCAGCATCCCATGCAGTTTCAATCTACCTCTGCTCTATTTTAGGAGTAAGCAAGCATGTGTGTGTTCCTCCTGAGTGGAGTCCAGGCTTCCCCCAGCCCTTCTGTTAGTCCTACCAGCTCTCTAACCAGTCAAGGGAACTTGTCTTCAAGGTGTTGGACCCCAAGGCAGTGTGCCCAATCTGTTGCTCAAACTGCTCACTCTGTAGGGAGGTTCTCTGCCCATGTAATCCCCCTCTTCTTTGGAGTACCCTCCCTGTGGTGCAGGTCCCAACCTGATCACTTCTCTTCCCTTACCCCATTCTTTGTGGTTCTTTCTTATAGCCTTGATTGTGTAAGAGTCTTTCTGCCAGTCTCCAGTTAGTTTTTCCTGAAAATTGCTCCACATACAGGTGCATTTTTTTTTTTTTTTTTTTGGTACGCGGGCCTCTCACCGTTGTGGCCTTTCCCGTTGCGGAGCACAGGCTCTGGACGCGCCGGCTCAGTGGCCATGGCTCACGGGCCCAGCCGCTCGGCAGCATGTGGGATCTTCCTGGACTGGGGCACGAACCCGCGTCCCCTGCATCGGCAGGCGGGCTCTCAACCACTGCGCCACCAGGGAAGCCCCACAGGTGCATTTTTGATGTGTTCCTGGGGAGAGGTGAATTCCACGTCCTCCTACTCCACCATCTTGATCTGTCTCCTTTAGGTTTGACAGTTTTGGTTTTAAAACAGCTATATGCATTTACCTTGTCTTATCTGTGTGATTTTTATTTAAACTTCCTAAACATCTTATATACCTCCTATACTTCTGGTATATCAATCAGATAAATAACATCATTCCCACAAAATGTTTAAGCATTTTAGGGGACAGAGATCAAGATGGCAAAATAGGAGGACATGGCCTCACCTCTTCCCACAAATACATTTAAAAATATATCTACATGTGGAACAGTTCTCACAGAATACCTGCTGAAAGCTGGCAAAAAAAACTCATATAACCAAAATTGCAACAAAGATCATCACATAACTGAGTAGAACAAAAGAAAAGAAAAGAAAAAAGGAATCAGTACATGGCCTGCACCTCTGTGAGGGAACTATGAAAAAGGAAATGTTCCCCTCACCCTGGGAACTCCCTTCATTGGCTAGAGGATTGGCCAAGACAGAAAGGGAGCTTCAGAGGCTCAGAGGAGAGTGCAGCACCTGGATTGTGGCAGGCAGAACAGAGAGAGACCAGTGCAGAGGGTCTTGGCCACCTCCCTGCAGTCCCCAGCCCGAGATGTGTGTCTGCTGGTGTGTGTGGGGTCTGGGAGCTGAAACTCAGGCTTCAGAGCACAGACCCAGGGAGAGGACTGGGGTTGGCTGCATGGAGACAATCTGAAGGGGCTGGAGTGTGGTCTGAGCTGCAATGGGGGCATCCACAGGACTGAGCCTAGGTCTGATATAGGAGCCCGATTTTCAACACAAGTGCTGAAGGGAGGCGTGGGCCCCAGACATAGTGGCCTCATTCTCAGTGTGCTCACAGGAGGCATGGCTCCACCTCTATGAACCCTGGGAGCAAACAGGCACTGACGGGTTGCCCACACATGGAGAGGCTGAAATCTGAGCCATCTAGTGGCTGTGCTGCCCCCGGATTTACATGCTGCCAGCAGCTTTGTAAGCTCAGTGCCTGTGGGACATCTGAGCAGATTACTGGTGCTCCCTTGGCAGGGGCAGATCCGGGGTTAGCAGCTGTGGGTTTTGCAGGAGTGCGCATGTGGAGGCAGGGCTGTGGTCTGGTCTGATTCTGTAGCTCCTTGCAGGGGGTCCAGGTGCATGACTCTGGCGGTCCTGGTACCTGACTTCAGCAGATCTGTGCCAACAAATCTGCACTGGTGGCTGTGTGAGCACAGTGCCTGAGGGACACCTGGGCTGATTGCCTGCATTCCCATAGTTGAAGTGGGACCAGGGGCAGTGCCAACAACAATGTACTTTGTGAGCCCACACAACTGGGGGTAGGCGACACCATAGAGTGCACTTCCTGGTAGACAGCTCCTGTGGAGGAATACCCAATGGTTCCTCTCCCAGTAGAAGTGCTCCAGTCCTGCCTGCCTCACACCACAGCTCAGAAATGGATCTAGGGGCTTCTGCTCCAACAATTAGGGAGCAGACCCTGTACTCGACAGGGCTGTGACAGCCACAGAGCAAAGAGGAGGCCCCACTCAACATCCAGTGCAAACTCTGGTCATCACAACAATGATCACACCTCTTATCAAAGGGATTATGGCCAGCACACACTGAGGAAAGACATGACAGGCATCCATACTGAAAACAACCCTTATACCAACAATATTAATTTTTTTTTTTTTTTTATGGTGCATGGGCCTCTCACTGTTGTGGCCTCTCCCGTTGCGGAGCACAGGCTCCGGACACGCAGGCTCAGCGGCCATGGCTCACGGGCCCAGCCGCTCCGCGGCATGTGGGATCTTCCCAGACCGGGGCATGAACCCGTGTCCCCTGCATCGGCAGGCGGATTCTCAACCACTGCGCCACCAGGGAAGCCCCAACAATATTAATTTGAGCAGACTGATCACTAGAAGTGAAATAGAAACTGTAATTTAAAAAACTCCCTGCAAAGAAAAGTCCAAGATCAGATGTCTTCACTGGGGAATTCTATCAAACATACAAAGAAGAACTTATACCAATTCTTCTCAAACTCTTCCAAAAGATTGAAAAGGGTGGAACACTTCCAAAGTCACTCTATGAAGCTGCCATCACCCTGATATCAAAACCAGACAGGCAGTACCAAAAAAGAAAATTGCAGGCCAATATTTATAAATATAGATGCAAAAATTCTCAACAAAATATTAACAAACTGAATCCAGCAACACATAAAAAAGATCATACACCACGACCAAGTTGGATTCATCCCAGGGTCACAAGGATATTTCAACATACGCAAATCAATCAATGTGATATACAACATTGACTAAAGAAAAGACAAAAAACACATGATCATCTCAATAGATGCAGAAAAAACACTTGATAAATTCAACATCCATTCATGATAAAAACTTCAAAGTGGGTATGGAGGGAACTTATCTCATCATAATAAAAGCTATTTATGACAAACCCACAGCCAACATAATACGCAGTGGTGAAAAGCTGAAAGCCTTCCCACTAAAATCTGGAACAAGACAAGGATGCCCACTCACACTAGTTCTATTCAACATAGTATTGGAAGTCCTAGCTACAGCAGACAAACAAGGAAAAGAAATTGAAAGTATCCAAATTGGAAGGGAAGAGGTAAAATTGTCCTTATATACAGATAACATGATACTATATATAGAAAACCCTAAAGGTGCCACACAAAACTACTAGAACTGATTAATGAATTCAGCAAGGTAGCAGGATACAAGATTAACATACAGAAATCTGTTGCATTCTGTTGCACTAGCAATGAAATATCAGAAAAAGAAAGTTAAAAAAATATCCAGTTTAAAATTGCATCAAAAAATACTTAGGGGACTTCCCTGGTGGCACAGTGGTTAAGAATCCAACTGCCAATGCAGGCAGCACAGGTTCGATCCCTACTCCAGGAAGGTCCCACATGCCTTGGAACAACTAAGCCTGTGCACTACAACTACTGAGCCCGTGTGCTACAGCTACTGAAGCCTGCGCACCTAGAGCCCATGCTCCACAACAAGAGAAGCCACAGCAATGAGAGGCCTGCACACCACAATGAAGAGTAGCCCCCACTCACTGCAACTGCAGAAAGCCTGCACGCAGCAACAAATACCCAATGCAGCCAAAAATAAATAAATAAAATATATAAATGTATTTAAAAATACTTAGGAATAAACCTGACCAAGGAGGTGAAAGACTATAATGCTGAGAAGTATGAAACATTAATAAAAGAAATTGAAAATGATTCAAAGAAATAGGATGATATCCCATGCTCTTGGATTGGAAGAATTAATATAGTTAAAATGGCTGTACTGCCCAAAGCAATCTACAGATTGAATGTGATTCCTATCAAAGTAACTGTGACATTTTTCACAGAACTAGAACAAATTATTCTAAAATTTATATGGAGCCACGAAAGACCCAGAATTGCCAAAGCAATCCTGAGGAAAAAGAACAAAGCTGGAAGCATAACTCTCTCAGACTTCAGACAATACTACAAAGCTACAGTAGTCAAAAGAGCATAGTACTGGCACAAAAACAGACATATAGATCAATAAAACATAATAGAGAGCCCAGAAATGAACCCACATACCTAAGGTCAATTTTTTTTTTTTTTTCAGTACACAGGCTTCTCACTGTTGTGGCCTCTCCCGTTGCAGAGCACAGGCTCCAAACGTTCAGGCTCAAGAGGCCATGGCTCACGGGCCCAGCCGCTCTGCAGCATGTGGGATCTTCCCAGACCAGGGCACGAACCCATGTCCCCTGCATCAGCAGGCAGACTCCCAACCACTGCGCCACCAGGGAAGCCCTCAATTAATCTTTGACAAAGGAGGCAAGCATATCCAGTGGAGAAAAGACAGTCTCTTCAGCAAGTGGAATTGGCAAAGCTGGACAGCTGCATATTAATCAGTGAAGTTAGAACATTCACTCACATCCTACACAAAAATAAATTCAAAATGGCTTAAAGACATGACATCATAAAACTCCTAGAGAGAACATAAGGCAAAACAGTCTCTGACATAAATCACAGCAATGTTTTCTTAGGTTAGTCCCCCAAGGCAATAGAAATAAAAGCAAAAATAAACAAATGGGACCTAATCAAACTTATAAGCTTTTGCACAGCAAAGGAAACCACAAACAAAATGAGAAGACAACCTACAGACTGGGAAGGAATATTTGCAAACGATGTAACCAACAAGGGCTTAATTTCCAGAATATACAAACAGCTCATACAAGTCAACAACAACAAGAAACAACCCAATCAATAAATAGGCAGAAAACCTAAACAGATATTTCTCCAAAGAAGACATACAGATGGCCAATAGGCACATGAAAAAATGTTCAACATTGCTAATTATTAGAGAAATTCAAATCAAAATCACAATGAGGTTTAACTTCACACCAGTCAGAATGGCTATCATTTAAAAGTCTACAGTTATGCTGGAGAGGATGTGGAGAAAAAGGAACCCTCCTACACTGTTGGTGGAAATGTAAATTGGTGCAGCCACTATGGAAAACTGTATGGAGGTTCCTTAAAAACTAAAAATAGAGTTGCCATATGATCCTGCAATACCACTCCTGGGTACATATCCAAAGAAAACTCTAATTCTAAAAGATACATGCACCCCAGTGTTCATAGCAGCATTATTTACAACGGCCAAGGCATGGAAGTAACCTAAATGTCCATTGACAGATGAATGGGTAAGGAAGATGTGGTATATATACACGATGGAATGCTACTCAGCCATAAAATAAATGAAATAATGCCATTTGTAGCAACATGGATGGACCTAGAGATTATCATATTAAGTGAAGTAAGTCAGACAGAGAAAGACAAATATATGATATCACTTATTTGTGGAATCTAAAATAAGATACAAATGAACTTACTTACAAAATGGAAACAGACTCACAGACACAGAAAAATTTATGTTTACCAAAGGGTAACAGGGGAGGAATAGATTAGAAGTTTGAGATTAGCTGATACAAACTATTCTGTCTAAAATAAACTGTATAGTACCAGGAACTGTACTCAATATCCTGTAATAAAGCATAATGGAAAAGAATAGGAGAAAGAAATACATATGTATAATTGAATCTCTTTGCTGTACACCAGAAACTAATACAAGATTGTAAGTCAACTATACTTCAATAAAAAAGAATTTTAGAAAAACATATTCTATAAATTAAATACTAATTTCAATGATTTTTATATAAATAGTTATTATCTTCTGGATGCAACAGCTGAAAATATAATTTTTCAGGATTTTAGTTATTTTTAAAATATCAGATTTATATTTTCCTGTGTTTTTAAATTTGATATGTTATAGAGTTGCTATACCTTTGTGTGAGAATACTGTGATATGCCATTCAGATATTCTTTTAGGAATAAAATGTTTATTCATCTAGGAGCAGAGAGTGCTAATAAAAGAAGGCCCTTATCCCATTTGGAGGAGTGCCCCAGTGAAAGAAACCTGACTTGCCCTTGGTCACATCTTCCAGAGGCAGCTTATATTCAATGACTAATCAAACATGGGCATATGAAGGTCCCTTTTATCAATTTAGACATCTCAATGGCTGTACCAGTCCTGAGATGTGTGGTCACCTGTGGCCTTCGTAATACTTGCGTCCCAGCTCTGCTTCTCGCCCTTCTCAGTACTGCTTCCTTCCCCCTGCTTCCACAGGTCTTGATCCTAAAAACACTCCTTGATAATTGTTGTTCATGCTCATCTCCCTTTCATATTCTCATATTCTTTTCCTTTATGCATTGTTACAGGATATTGAATATAGTTCCCTGTACTATACAGTAAGACATTGTTGTTTATTTTACATAGAGTAGATTGTATCTGCTAATCTCAAACTTCTAATCTATTCCTCCCCCACCCTCTTTCCCCTTTGGTCACCATAAATTTGTTTTCTATGTCTGCTTCTGGGGAATCCAGACTAGGGTACTTTGTATCTATCTATATACCTACCTACTTGTTATCTTTATCTTCATTATCTATCGATCTATCTGTTGATCTAGCTATCCATCCATCCACTCTAAGAAAGTGTAAAAAGGATGTGTGCACTTACAAAATTTTTGATATACCAAATGCTTGTAACAGCTCTCATTACCTATTCTCTAGTTCTCTGAAATAAAAATCAGTTATTTCATTACAAGTTGTAATGTGCATGAGTGATTACAGGTCTATGAGCAATAGTGCCAAATTTTTTGTCTGTGTATTTAAGATTATGAGATGTGTTTTTGTTTATCAAGAAAAAATATGAGCTAATTGGTCTTATAGAAACATGTGCTGATGTAGAACAGGCTGTACCTTGGTAAATCTTGAGAATGTAACAGAGAATTTTACCGAGGAAACTGCCGTCAGTGATGTGAGGATGATACTTGGCAGAAACTTCTGAAAACAGAGTGTAGACAGAATTCTTTGGCACCTAAGCAACGATTCAGGAAGGATGACCAATGTTAATTACAACTAAACAAACCTTTCTTATTTACCAGTCTCTGTCAAAGGAGGGCTATTGAGCAGTATTTATTTTTCAAAAGACAGAAAATAGATGTAGTTGGCCGAGGCTCCAACTCTGATTTATTTATTACCCTTTTGCACATATCATACAAATCCAGAACCTTATGACTATCACCATTTTTATTGGAATCACTAGCAGTAGCTTTATAATTTCTATTAACCCAAGTTTCTTCATGGCATGATCTCTGGTTATCACTTCTGCTTTATCTCTTGTGCTCTTCTTTCTGTCACACCCTGCCACCAACCCCACAAACCGCCAGTGTCACTTCTGATGGTAAAATACTCTGTGCTCTTGCTTCAATACAGTCAAGTGGTTAAGTGGGTAGACCCTGCATTCGGTCCAGCCCTACATTTATTCTGCCACTTCCAAACTGTGTGTCTATAGTAAGTTACTTTCCCACCTTGTGCCTCAGTTTCCTCAACTGAGAACAATGTTAGTACCTCACTTGGATGTGGAAAGATTAAGTGGAGAGTGCTTGGTTCATAGTAGCTTACATACCGTTTGGTGCTGTGTTATTTGGTAGAAATTACATATTCTTCTTTAGGGTCTGCCCTGTTCCGTTTTGCTCTCCAAACCTATTACTGAAATTGGGAGTATATTAAATGTGTGTGCTTAAACATTTCAAGTTCTGCTTTATGAATATGTATGATAAAAGGAATTCATTTTGATAGAGTACTTGCACATGTAGATTACTGCATAACTGTTGAGAAATTAATGAAAATTTTATTAAAAATGTTCCTGTTGCCTGGAGATAACACAGATGCTTGAAAGTATCTCTACAAATTTTGCATTGAACAACTGAGGTTTATGTGTGGATTTGTTTCTTCCTATAAAAAAATTAGATGTGTAGAAGGCCCCAAGAAAAATCTCTTTCCTTTTACCTTGACTGGTTCACTACAGGGAGAACATTCTGGAATTCTCTGGTAATCAGGCCTAGGTGTGATTCAAGAAGAGGGGCTGACCTGTGTGAGGAGACTGAAATACTGGTTCACATTCATTTCCTCACTCTGGCTGTTATTACCACTAACGGAATTGCTGTGTGCCCAGCCCAGCTGCCGTGTCCATATCTCTCACAAACTGCAGAAAGGCTGCAGGAAGTCTTTAGAAAAGTAGATATTTGTTTTTCCGGGGATTAATGGCACCCTTCTTTGTCTAAGTAATGGATCTTACATTGTATATTTTAAACTTATTGAACATTACTTAATTCCTATAATGCATGCCAACAATGTGATTGAAGCTGATTTGCACTAGATCATTTGTCAGATTACTTGGTTACCAGTTAGCCTCCCCAGGTACAAATTTCCTCTTCTAAGCACTAAAAATAGCATATTTATAGAATCCTCAAAAATGCATACTGTAAACCAGTTGCCACATCCAAAAATGAAATTATTTATTCAAGTATTTTATTTGCAACTGAATGTTTGACAGTTGTGGAAAATAGCAACATAACAAATATGGGGAAATATTTTGGATGTAATTTTTGCTCTCTTGACACTTAATTTGCTGTCATACATTGACTTCAAAACCCTCAGAATCCCAAAACATTCCCTTCATTTGTTTGTTTTCCTTGATTCCATGTTAGCTTTCCCTGACTTCCCGCAGACACTGTATTCTATTCACTTTTCTTCACATCTACATTTTTATTTTCCTAATTCCTGTGGGAAAAAGTGAACAACCCAACGTAGCATGCATCAGTTAACCAAAAGACCACCCAAATGTGATTTTATATACCTATAAATATATAAAGCCCAAGACTATCACTTGTTTTTTTCTGCTCACTCAGCAAATCAGTCAATATATCCTTATATTGATTATTTTCTTGTCATTCTTTCTCTACTGTCTTGGTCTGGGACTCATCATTCCCTGCCCATGTTATTGCAATAGCTTCTTAACAGGTCCCCCTGTCTCTGGTTTATCCCCTCACTAGGTTCTTCTATTCAGCATGGCCAGTATAATTCTTCACTTTCATCTTGTCATTTGTTTGCTTAAAACCTGACAATGCCTATTATTTATTTACCATAATGAAACTTTTCAGCCCTTCTAACTTAAAGGCAAATACTGAGTTCTGTCCAGCAGTGTGGGCAGAGGTGATGTGCCCATCTCCATGCCTGGACCACAAGACCTTCCACACCATTGGCCACATGCTTTCTCTCTTCCATCGTCTGTTGACTGAATGTAGGAAATCCAGTGGAGAACTTGGAGGTGATAGGGAATGGAAGAACCAATAAAAGAGTAGGGTCTTTGAATAACTTCATGGTGCAGAGCTCCTTGCCCCCAAATCCCACTCTTGCCATTGGACTCTTATGTAAGCCAGAAAGAAAATTCCATTGTGTGAAGACAGTGAGGTTGTTTGGGGTATTTGTTGAAGCAGTTAGCCAGTTATCCTAATATGTATCAATTTTGCAATAACAGTGTTATCAGTGCAAATCAAGATTAATGAACTTACTGGGAGGTTATTATTTGGATTTGGGACTTTTTGTGTACAGTTTTTTCATTAGTTCCTTGCATATGGCTTTTGAATATAATTGTCTTTTTACTTTTATAATTCTTTAAGCATGTACTTTTTTTTTTTTTTTTGCGTTACGCGGGCCTCTCACTGTTGTGGCCTCTCCCGTTGCGGAGCACAGGCTCCGGACGCGGAGGCCCAGCGGCCATGGCTCATGGGCCCAGCCTCTCCGCGGCATGTGGGATCTTCCCGGACCAGGGCACGAACCCGTGTCCCCTGCATCGGCAGGCGGACTCCCAACCACCGGGCCACCAGTGAAGCCCAGCAAGTAATTTTTAATCCTGTTTTAGAGCATTTGAAAATGTCTATTCATTTGTTCATTCGTTCATGGATGCAACAAACATTTATTTAGCATCTATTTTGTCCTAGGTACAAAGAAGAAAAAAGGTTTTATCTTCAATATACTTTTTAAAAGTTAATGGTATATTACAGTCTTATCCTGAGCCCATTTACTACTTAATTTTTACGCTCAGCATAAAACCTCAACGTTACCACTCTTCTCAGGGTCCCAAGGGATTAGAATCATTTTCAGTTCTTATCTGAGACACCCAGAATTGTTCTGTTGCCTGATTCTTCCTAGGGTTTGATGGTAATGGAAGAGTTTTTATTTGTTTGTTTTTCATTATTCCTTCTGAAGGAAAAATCCTCTTTTATTGAATTCCCACCCTTGTACAAAATCAATATAGGTTTTCTTTTGCAAGCACCCATTACTTTAGGCATTCCTTTTCATGGCTTGAGAACTTTGATGGCAATACCTTAGTAAAGAAAGTACCTTCCATCACTCCTAGAGCTGAGTTTTTGTTGGGTAACTAGGTCAAGGGACAGAAGAAGGAAATCACATCTTCTGACATGGCCCAGGACTGAAAGAGTGTGTCATTCTTGGCCAATTCTCTTTCAACCATTCTTCTCTCTACCATCTAATAAAGTCTATCTTGTATCTGAGGGCTTAAAAATGACATTTACTAGCTCCCCACCATGGAATTCACATTTGGGACAAGTACAGGAATGTCAAGAGGGTCTTGACACTTTATTTCAAAATCTTGTTTTGCTTCCCAATAGCACCAGTGGCTCATTCTTCGCATTTCCTGCTATAGGAAAATATATATGCCAAGAGCTTTAGATTTGACTCCTGGGTTACTTAAAATGCTGAATTAACAGGTGAGCTTGGTCAATGCCATTCTCAGGTGTGTGTAAGATTGTTAAACAATCCCTGATAATATCTTTCACAACCTTTCTGAGTGAGTAGGGGTTGAGGCATATCAAGAAAGGTCAAGAAAAGGGAGAGGGGGGTTAAAAAGAAGCCTGGTATTTGGTTTCTGAGCCTGGCTGTGGAACCAGATCTAACATATATACACTACCAAACGTAAAATAGATAGCTAGTGGGAAGCAGCCGCATAGCACAGGGAGATCAGCTTGGTGCTTTGTGACCACCTAGAGGGGTGGGATAGGGAGGGAGATGCAAGAGGGAAGAGATATGGGAACATATGTATGTGTATAAGTGATTCACTTTGTTATAAAGCAGAAACTAACACACCATTGTAAAGCAATTATACTCCAATAAAGATGTTAAAAAACAAAAAACAAACAAAAACAAAATAAAAGCTCTAGGGACCAGCGCCAGCAACCGTAGAGACCATGCTGCTAACCTTCTTTGTTTTTCCTATACATTAGTGGGCTCAATAAAATGATGACACTTCACATTGTATTGTCATTGCCTGTTTATGTTTGTCTTCCATGTTTGAAGGAAAGGACCATGTGTTACCTTTGAATCTTGAAACAAACACATTCAATAAAGTTTTGATGGCTAAGGGAGTGAATAAGTGAAGTGACCTCTACATTTGACCATCATTGTAGTATAACAGGATGATGCAATTGAACTATAGACTTGATCACGTATGAATCCTGTGCTCCCATTTAGGCTTTTTACAGAATAAGGGTGGTAAAGGTAGAAATTAGTAGCAAGAAAGAGGAATGAAGGGCAGGGTAGTGTAGGTGAGGAGGAATGGGTGAAAGTTAATCATTAGAGAGAGATTGAAAGGTGAGAGGAGATAAGATTTATAGATGGGGATAGAGAGAGAGCTATGGAAGAGATGAACATGTTGGTGGAATCAGACAGTAAGCATCCAGGATTATAGTCAAGTAGTTCTCTGACCCACCAAACAGCATGTTGGGAAGATGTAGTACAGTAAACCATGGAGTTTCTCAGAGGGAAGCTGTTGCATAGATAAGAAAGTCTGATTATTCCATATTATTATTTTCCTTTCATGTTGGGAGGATGTACCAGTAACAGTTGGAGTCTCCTTTCAGCCAAATAGCTCCCATATGCTACATAATTCTGCTGCTGATTAAAATCCTATGGAAGATTCAGGCTGTATGTGGAACAATAGCAGCCTGAATTCGATTTATCAGTCTTCAGGGGAAGAAAAGATAATCAAATTTCCCCCTTCAGCAACTTTGGGACCATGCCATTTGCTGAGATGACAATGGATGTGAGTTGTACACTTTCTGTTCGTACACCTGCTGCCTGTTAATCACAAGTTCCTGGCATTTTGGGAGATATTTTTCCATGTTCATATCTTATGGGTTTTGTCATTTAAAGGCAAGGGCAGGGCTTCCCTGGTGGCGCAGTGGTTGAGAGTCTGCCTGCCGATGCAGGGGACACGGGTTCGTGCCCCGGTCCGGGAAGATCCCACATGCCGCGGAGCCTGCGCGTCCGGAGCTTGTGCTCAGCAACGGGAGAGGCCACAACAGTGAGAGGCCCGCCTAGCACAAAAAAAAGAAAAAAAAAAAAAGGCAAGGGCATTTCTGTAAAAACTGTTACTGAAACGTGTGTGAAAAATTAGGGAGACCAGTAGGGAGACAGAGTTGTGGATGATGTGAGGAAAAACACAGTCTTTAGTCAGAGAAATCTGGGTTTCAGTATGCTTTTTAACGTTTTAGTATGTGACCTGGACAAGTGATTTAAGTCCTCTGAATGTTGATTCCCTTATCTGTAAAATGGGGATAATGATATTTACATCAGATGATTATTTTATGGATTAAATTACATAATTTATGTTTGGCTGTGTATTCTGGAAAAATCTAGGTAGTGAGAACTGCAAAGAACTCTCGGCTCAGAAACACCATTCAAACCCCTGCCCTCAGAGACATGGCCAAACTTTAACATGGCTTCTAGCCGCCTAAGACCTTGTGTCCCTGGGACAACCAGCCGTCTTTGGAGTTCTTGTTTTGAAAAGCTCAGGGATGTCAGAAGAATTTACTGTTTGTTCTAGTCAACACCAGGTCTCTTCTTAGAGCATCTACTAAGAAAGTCTTGCAATTGTGAATCCTTCCTCTGAACCTTTAAGACGTAGATGTATCTCCCATAACTCAGAAGTGTCTTTCTCAAGGACCTGAAAACCATTCCTTTGAAATGTAATAATCAGGAAGGCTAGGGGCTCTATCTACTAGACTCTGGGAAGATAGGATCCTAACATTAATAATTGCCACGTAGCAGAGTCAGCCGGCCGGCCTAATCATGTTTACACTGACCAGCCCTTGGTAATTTTGAGTCCCTGCTCACTTCGCTTTTCTACACCATCATTCTGCCTTTAAAATCCCAGTCACCACTGTGCAAATCAGAATGGAGCTCAGCTCTTTCCACTACTGTCAGTATTTACTGAATAAAATCTGTTATCACCACTCTAACTAATGTCTGGCTTTGTTTCTCTTTGGAAGTAAAGGCTGGCTTTGTGGTAACACCTACCAAACCTCTGCCCCCAGGTCTCTTTTAATGGGATGTGTGTGTGTGTATGTGTGTGTGCGTGCCTGCGTGTGTGTGTGTGTGTGTGTGTGTGTGTGTGTGTTTTCCGAAGGAGAGAGTGAGATTCAGTCTTGTCAGGAAAGGTCATGGGAAGAAATTGGGAAAATGTGAGAGGGCTGTTGTATGTTTCCTAGCTCTCTGGGGAATAGGCTTGAGGGTTAGTTTCTTCTCATACATTTTTCAAAGGTCAGAAATATAAATTAAACAAGCGTTCATTATTTTAGCTTAAACCAACATGGAATTTAAGGTGGATCCAGCTTAGGGCAAGGTGGGATGCAGATATTTAAAGGATGAAATTAGGGCTGTATTTCTTCCTCTAGATTATGCTGTCCAACAAAATGCTCTGTGTTTACAGAAATGTTTTACATCTAAACTGTCCAGTATGATAGCCTGTGTGACTGTTAAGCACTTGAAGTGTGGCTAATAGCACCTGAGGAAATGAATGTGTTAACTTAATTTTAATGAATTCAAGTGTAAAGCCACATGTGGCTGGTGGCTGCTCTGGTATAGGGCACAACTCTAAATCATGCTGTGCTTGCCTCTTATTGGCTTTATTCTCAGACTGTCTCCATGTGGTGTCAGTGGCTCCTGGAAACTACAGAATGAGTTGGTCCTCAAATAGTATGATCTCACAGAAGGAGAGAAAACCATCTCTTCTTCAGCAGCCTTACCATCCCTGAGAAGGATCTGAATTGGCCTTGTTGAGGTAAGTCATGATGTGCAAGAGGGTGGACACTCATGGTCCACCCTGAGTCACATCCTGTTGTGGGCCATTCAGTTCACTGTCTTCCAGAATTGCTTTGAGTTTGAGAGAAATAGTTATCAGATAGCGGTTAAAGCAAAAGTAGACCAACTTTTTGAGACAGAGCAAAAGTAGTGATGCCTTGTGGCCTTGGTGACAGAGTGCTGCACATTGTTGAGGAATGGAACATTTCTTCCTCATCACAGAGAGGATTTGGCACCTAAAGTCCTGGTCAGGCAGCAGCAGAAACCGTACAATTTATAAAGCAGTGTCCTCAAAACAACAACAGCAGCATCCAATACACATTCAAGAAATCTTATGTACAGAGAGCAATAAAAAGGTAGGAGAGTAAAATACAGCAAGAGCATGGCAGGTGTTATGTGGCCCCTGTAATGGGCATTTTGCTTCATGAGCACATGACAAACACTCTTCAGGAACTCTCAGAACACTAGAGAGGATCTGATAGGCAGCTGGAATACCTGTGAGTAAAGGTGGGAGTTAAATACAGGAAATAAGGTTTTACTATTAATGTGACAATAGTTGTGTTCAAGGGTTGGTAATGCTGAAGTATTTGAATTACATATTTAAGCACTTGGAACTATTAGGTGCTCAGATTTTACCTGCCAGTACCAGTGTATGCACGTACACAAACACAGCCTACATTCATTCCTCCTTGAATAAGTACACAGTTTTTCTGTGCTTTATCGGTGTTGGTGGTATGAAGAGACATGCTAGAGTTAACTTCAAGATTTAGTATATCCTTTAGAACTCTGAGGGTTCATTTTCTGAAACTCTAAGAGTTAGAAAAACCCACCGTTTAGAATGTTGGAAGCAAATCTGTAGACCAGGACTAACATTCAGCATTGTACAACATATAGCCATATCTTTTATTAAAATATAAAATGATTTTGGATGGACCTGTTATATATAGCAACTTTCCTGAGTCTCTCAAGTTGCCTCCTACCCCTTATTGCTTAAGCCACTTCTGCCTCTTGCCACAATTCAGCAATTGAAGGGCTGATTCTCAACACGGGCAGGGGCCTCTGGGACCAAGGCACTCTAAACCAGCTAATGTTCAGATTGGTTAGTGGTCTTGCCATTCATTTTCTCTAAAATTCCAATTGCTAAGCACTATCTTTGGCTCCTAAGGAAAACCCACGATGACCATTCATGTTCCACTAGCATTTTATTTTGCTTGTGTTCATCCACCTAAGTTGTTACTGATTTGCTGATTACATAACTTTTACATCCTCTTGTTATCAAACAGTAATGGAACTTTTAAGATATGTTGCCTCGTTTTAGGGAAACTATAAAGTCTTTGCTTTATATCAGATGAATATATTAAGAAAAAGGTGTTAAAATTTGATTTTGTAATGATAGAACGTACAGTCAGAATCTGAAAAAAAATGTTGCAAGTATGCCAGGAGACCAAGTCTTTTCTAAAGAAAACTGCCATTGGTAGCTGTAAGTTAGATAGTCATGATTAAAAATTTATGAATGCATAGGGGGTACAAGGAACTGGGACGAAAACTGTGATCAGTAGGCTCCATCATTTCCAATATAATTGCCTCAAGTCCTTGCCTTACATGTGAACATGTGGATCACTGGTAGAGAAATTTGTGTTGTGACTGGCTGAGGATGCTCATTTTCTGTCAAGAACTCATATGCCAATGGTTTGGGCTTTCCTTCAGGAAATGAATATTCACCTTCTTTACCACAAAACCAATTTCTATCCATGGTTTTATCTTTATGATATATAAATCGGTGTCTTGTCAAATACACACACACACACACTTTGCATTATAGTTATTGGCATACATAGGTTGATTTAGTTAGGTTATGATAAAATTGTTTATGGAGATTTCTGTGGAGACTAAGTGATTGAAAAGTTTGGAAAAAGCTGTAGCCTTAATTCAAGGCAGTTTGGATCAATAATTCTGAAGGCAAAACTGTAGCTATTAATAAGCCTAAAACCTTGAGAGAAACAGAATTTTTCAGCTTTAGGCCATAGGGAATAAGAACACATTGTTTTGCAGTGTTTTTATGGTTTAAATTTTTGAGAGCTTCTGCAGTATAAGTCTCAACTCTTTTGCCGGGTGATAAACTCATCATGCTAGAGATGAAGCAGTGAGTTCAAATAGGTTTTTGACTTCTTTAAACCATCTTCCCTTTTTGCTCAGATATGGATCAAAACCTAGAGACGTGACTCTTGTTTCCTCTGCCTCATTACCCTAAAACTGTGAAGAAAGTTTTAAGTTTGTAAATTCCAAATGTGAATATCTCAGAGGTCAAATTTCTGTAACTCAAAATCATGTCACAGAGCAATAATACATGAGCCAGCAACTCAGATCTATGTTTCTTTAGTTAGATTTGTTTACTGAGGAACATTATGGCAATGGGTATGACTTCTGAAAGTCCAACATCAGCATTTGAGAGCATTTACTATTTAATCAAGTGGCAGAGCATCAAACTCATTTTGTGTAAGATATTGAAAAGAAGAAGGAAATGTCATATGTCATCAGCTGGAATAATTCAACTGCAAATCAGATATTGGCAAGAGCTAGTTGACAGCAGATGGCTCAACTCTTCTGTGTTTGCCTCCAAACCTATCCTTTCCCATTTTGCATTGGAAATCTAATTAAAAGCCTTTTTATCACCGTCAGATTAATTATAAACATGCCTTTTTATCTGGTAGGAAATTGACCTGTGCTTAACAAATTTCCCCCCAAACCCTCTATTTTCCAAGATTTTCAAGAAGAATTTTTTTCCAAGCTTGTTTATTCAGACTAAATGCACCTAACCTTTATAGGTTAAATCCCATGGGCTACTACTTAGGCCAAATATGAGTTACTTATTTACTATTTAGGACATAAACTGATATTAACTTAAGAGTACTTGCTAACTTAATTTCTTTACTTCTAGTTAATTTGATGAAATTCATTGAAAGACAACTTTCTTCCAAGTAAATAATTTGCCATGGCAAATAGAATCTTATAAAGCTCAATTTTAAAGTATTTTATCACATGGTGGTGCAATTAATATCAGAAAAAAGGACATGTGTTTCATTAACTTGTCTGTCACTCCATGAGTTTATGATGTGAGAACTGACACTTCTGTGCCATCTGTTTGTATATGACCATAATAGAAGCCGTACATGCCAGTGGACTGAAGTATTTTCATAGAGTAAATCCACAGGTATGGGCTCAACATTTTGATAAGTGTTAGATTATTTCCCACACATAATTTTGTCATTATTAGACTAATTCTTGTAGTAATACATAAATTTCGAAGAAGCTAGTGCTATAAAAATGGGCAGGAATGAGTATATTTCCTCAATATACAAAGGAACTGTATATTTCAGTGGTTAAAATAAAAGAGAGAAAGTGATCATCTGGCTTTTACTTAGGATGTAGAAAGCTGAAAAGAGCATCATTACTACCCTTACAATGAAAAAGAGAGATAATCTGCAAATTAATCGTTATCCTTGAATTTATCAGAGAGTTGAGGTTGTAGAGCAATCAACTAACTCAAAATCTAAAGAAAAACATTCTTCTGGAAGGAGAAGCAAAATATGAGCAACTTCTTTCCTGGGGTAAATGTTAAACCCCATGCAAGCTGTTCATAAGAATTCAACTAAAATTTCTGACAAATTACTTCAGACTGACTTTGGACCAGAATGAGTGTGTAGAATCTCTTGGGAGCTGCAGTCACAAGGAGAAATTTCACATATGTACATGATCTTCTCCACAGACCTCACCATGTATGTACTTATAAGAGAGTTTAGGGTTGGAGACCTGAGAAAGCCTCTATTTTGGTGAAGGTATGGGAGAGGAGAACAACAGCTCTTGTGGAAAAGGTGTAAAGCCTCACCTAGAACCTTGTCTCTTATCTTCTTTATGAGGTAAAAGCTTAAGCTGATGTGGGAAGGACAACAAATATTGTCACCTTCAGGCCAGAAGTGGACAGGCATTGCAGTTAGGTGAAGGAAAAAACAAAACACCATCTGCCCTTAGGGGAGGGACAGAAAAACATCCTGAGCCTAGACCACTTAGAGCTCTACCTTTGGAGGAGGAGTATGACCACAAAAAAGGCCTCATATCCAAGATCTGGACACACAGTGTCTTCCTCAGATTGAGGTTGAACCAGAACAACAGAAAATGATTCCCTGTTCCCCCTCTTCCATTCTTCTTTATCAGGCTGGCAAGTGACCTATAGCAGTTTTCATATGTATAATGCTGAGAGAAGGGTAAAGTGAAGAGAGAGATCTTTTCTCAGGCACAAAGGAAAAACCTCAAACTGAGAGGTGAGCAGACCTTGAGAAAAAAATCTTCTGAAAAAGTATTCCTCACTCTAAGTACAAGTTAAAACCAGAGAATTTGAAGCTTGTGGTGCCGTGAGGGTAACCATAGAAGCCAAAATAACAACAAAAAAAATAGACTCAGCTCAATTCCTGACAAGACTGACACAAACTCTTATAATCCAAACAGAAAAGACATGCCTATTTCCAGGCATAAATACTATTTACAGTCATCTCTACTCTTCCACACAAGATATTCAGCTTTCAGCTAAAATGCAGGGCATACAAAGAAGCAAGGGGGTAAAAAGCAACAATACACTGTCAAGAGACAAAATAATCAACAGAACTAGATCAAATATGATTCATATTTTAGATTTAAAATAGCTGAATAATGTGACAAAGATTCTGGAGGAAAAAGTGGACAATATTCATGAATAGATATGGAATCTCAGCTGAGAGATGGAAACTATGATAAAGAACCAAATGGAAATGGAAGAACTTAAAAGCATGTTTATCAAAGAGATGAATTCCTTTGATGAATTTATCAGTACAATCAATACAGTAAAAAAAAAAAAAAAAAAAAAGAAACAGTAAAGTTGGAGATAGGTCAAGGGAGGTTTTCCAAACTGACAAGCATGAAACAAAAAACCATAACAGTTCTTCTAAGAGCTAAGGGACAATAGTAAATGGTATAAAATAAATGGAATTGGAATCATAGAGAAGAGAGACTGAGCAGAAGAAATGTTTGAATAGATAATGACCAAGAATTTTTCAAAAGCAGTAAATTATAAAAACTATAGATCTGTGAAGCTCAGAGAACACCAAACAATAAATACTTCCAAACGTATCTAGAAACATAACTGTTCAAACTGCTGGAACCTGAAGACAAAGAGAAAATCTTGAAGGCTGCCAGATCAAAAGTGCACATTGTATACAAAGAAGCAAAAGTAAGGATTGGAACAGACTTCTCATCATGAACTATGAAATCTAGAGACAAGGGAGTAACATCTTAAAGTGCTGAAACGACAACAACAAAACCTGTCAGCCCAGATTTCATACTCAAAGAAAATATTTTATAGAATTGAAGGAGAAATAAAGACTTGCAGAAAAAAACAAGAACTGAGAGAATTCCTTACTAGCATACCTATTATTTATTCCTTAAAGGAAGTTCTTCAAAAATAAGGACTAAGACACCAGACAATAACTAGGATCTACACAAAGAAAGAGTGCTGGAAATGGCATTCATGAAGGAAGATTTAAAATTTAGTTTTCTTATTTTGAATTTTTGTAAAGATAGCTATGAAAGGCAAACATTGTATCAAAGTATTACATGTTTATGGTATATATAAAGTAAAATGCATGACAATAATAGCACAAAGGATAGGAAAGGAATTTAAATTACAACGTTGTAAGTTCCTTATAGTGCATGATTAATTAAATGTGGATATTGTAAAATCTACAGCAGTCATCAGGACGTGTAAAACTTTTAAATAATAACCCCAAATTGGAGATAAGTTAGTAGATTTAAAACCAATCATTTAAATAATTACATTAAATTTAAACTGTGAAAATATACCAAATAAAAATTAGAGATTTTCAGATTGTATAAAAAAGTAGCACCCAACTATGTCCTGACAACAAGATCTACTTTAAATATAATGAAATAGATTAAAGTAAAAATATAAAAATAATATAGTGTGAAACCACTAATCAAAAGAAAACTAAAGTGTCTATATTAATGTCAGACAAAGTGGACTTCAGAATAAGGAATAGTACTGGGACAATATTCATAGTGATAAAAGGGACAATTCAATAAAAGGATAGTAATCTTAAATATGTATGCACCTAACAACAGAGCCTAAAGTATTTGAAATAAAACAGATAGAACTGATAAGAGAAATAAATCTACAAGTAGAGTTAGAGACTTCAACTTTAAGTATTAGATTAAACAAATAGAAAGTTGGTAAGGAAACAGAAGATTTCAACAACACTATTTACCAAATGGATCTATTAGATACATATAGAACACTTCAAATCACAGCAGTAGAATACACATTTTTCTCAAGAGCATATGGAACTTTCACCAAGATAGATATTATTCAAGATAGACCAATAAAGAATCAAAATCATGTAAGGTTTGTTCTCAAATCAAATGGGATTGAAACTAGACACCAGCAACAGTAAGATATCTGAAAGATTTCCAAATATTTGAAAATAAACACATCAAAATAGCCCATGGTTCAAAGAGAATGTCACAAGGGAAATTCACGCATGTTTTGAATCAAATGAAAATAAAAGTTCTATGTGTCAAAATTTGTGGGATATAGCTAAAGAAGTTTAGAGTTAAATTTATAGCTTTTAATGCTTTTTATTTGAAAAGCAAAATTTTATTTTTTTAATTAATTTTTATTGGAGTATAGTTGCTTTACAAGGATTTTTTTTCCTATTATAGATTGTTTATTATTTGTCAACAACATTTATGAAGACCATTATAAAATTTTGTTGAAATACAGTAAGGAAGATCTAAATACATGGTGAGCTATAACTTGTTCATGGATAGGAAGAGTTAGTATCATTAAGATGTTAATTCCTCCAAAATTGTCCTATGGATTGCATGTAATTTCATCCAGACTCCCTATGGGGCTTTTCATGAAATTGGACAAGTGAATTCTACATTTATATGGAAATGCAAAGAGCTAAGATGATCCTGAGCAAAAACAAAATAGAACTTTCCCCACCAGATATCATGATGTAGTCACAAAATGGAATAGTATACAGCAAAGAAAATGAACAAACCACAGATATATGTATCAATATGCATGAATCTCAAAAAATATTAACATTGAACCAAAACAAAAAAAAGCCACAGATATGTAAAATATTCCAGTTTACACATTTAGAAAACAGGCAAGTGGAACTATATTTCTTAGGGATACATACACATGAGATGAAACAATGAGGAAAAGCACAGGGATTATTAATAAAATCGAGTAATAGCTACAAGGGACTGACAATAATTAAGTTGGGTGGTGAATACACAGGTGTTCATTTTATTATTCAAAGTGTCTTCTTACATATTATTCTCTTTGTGTATATTTTATAATAAAACAATTTAAAAGATGGAATGCTTAGAAAATAGTGAGCCATGTTGAAACCCTAAACAAAGAATGTATTAAATTTTGCCATGCTTTCTTAGAATAGTTTAAAAAAACAACCATAACTGAAAAGGAACAGGAGGGTTCCCTCAAAGGTAATGTTGTCCAAAGTTTAAAACTCCTAATTTTTTTTAACATCTTTATTGGAGTATAATTGCTTTACAATGTTGTGTTAGTTTCTGCTGTATAACAAAGTGAATCAGCTATACATATACATATATTACCATATCCCCTCCCTCTTGTGCCTCCCTCCCACCCTCCCTATCCCACCCCTCTAGGTGGTCACAAAGCACCAAGCTGATCTCCCTGTGCTATGCAGCTGCTTCCCGCTAGCTATCTGTTTTACACATGGTAGTGTATATATGTCAGTGCTACTCTCTCACTTCATCCCAGCTTACCCTTCCCTCTCCCCTTGTCCTCAAGTCCATTCTCTATGTCTGCATCTTTATTACTGCCCTGCAACTAGGTTGATCAGAACCTTTTTTTTTTTTTTTGGATTCCATGTATATGTTTAGCATACAGTATTTGTTTTTCTCTTTCTGACTTACTTCACTCTGTATGACAGACTCTAGGTCCATCCACCTCACTACAAATAACTCAATTTTGTTTTTATGGCTGGGTAATATTCCATTGTATATATGGGCCACATCTTCTTTATCCATTCATCTATCGATGGACACTTAGGTTGCTGAAAAGCGAAGTTTTAAATCAACAATTTAAGATTCCACTTCAGGAGACTAGAAAAAAAAAGAGAAAATTAAGCCCAAAGCATAGAAGAAATAATAACAGATCAGAAACCAATGAAATTAAAAACAGAAACATATGAGAGAAAATCATAGTAAGCAAAAGCCAGTTTCTTGAAAATGCCAGTAAAATTGATGAACCTTTAGTCAGGTTAACCAAGTAAAATGAGAGACAACACAAATTGTAAATATTGGAATGAAAAGGGGTATGTTACCACAAACCTTGTAGACATTAAAAGAATAAGCAGAGGCTACTATAAATAATTCAATGCACATGAGTTCAACAATTTATATAAAATGGACAAATTTCTTCAATGATAAAAACTGCCAATGATCACTCAAGAAAAATAAATAACCTGAATGGATCTATAGATCTCTGTAGATTTCTATCCATATATAGAATACATCTACAACATTTAAACAACCTGCCCTTTGCTCCAGAGAAAGACACTGTCTCTCTCCTCCATGGCTGTTTACTATAAAAACATTCTTGAAAGATAGTATGGAACAAAGACAGTAAGTTCCTCTGCTTATAAGATGTGAATAAATTCAAGAGACCCATGGAGAATTGTCTCCTAACAGGATTGAGATGACTTAGGGATGGTTGAAATTCTGTAGACTCTGGTTCTCCTTATATCTTATGTGTAGCTCTCCAGAAGTTCCAAATGAGAAACTGAGAGCCTGGGAATTTTCTAGGTCCCCTGTTTTTTCGATGGTCTTGAACAACAATTTCTGTCTCTTTAGCAGTGGAAGATTACAGAAAAATTCATCCTGCATTTCAGTGGTTTTGTATCTTTTGTCCCACAAGATTATTCAGAGCTCTTTTGACTTCTCTGCCCCTTAACAGAAGTCATGAGACTCCTGGGTCAGAGTCAAAGGACAGTTTCTTTTAGCAGTGTGTCATAGCACAATTTTCTAGTTTTAGTTTTCCACACCCTGTCACTCAGATGTGGACACAACAAGCGTCAGTTGACACCTGCACACACAGAGGGGTGTGTAGTCCCCTGACTTAATTCTTGACATTTAGTCTCACTCCAAGAATTGCCTGAGAGAAGAAATGGCCAACAGGTTGTCTGCTCACCTCTCTGTGGTTCCATTGTCTCTGTGATTTTGGCTCCTCGAGTTCTAGAAGCTTCAGCCAGTCTCTAATGCCTTAAATCAAAAGCTTCTTTATTTTCCTTTTACCTGGCTGTTCTACTTTTTCCTGAGAGGACTACTGGTTTCGGCAAGTAATTCCACCTTAACTGCTTGCAAGATTCTTCAATTTAGTCACACTTCAAATTATATTACATATTAGTTTCTTGTTTATTTTCCATCTTCTTTAGGAATATAAGCTCTGTGAAATCAGGTTACTTAGGTTAATTCTTCAGTGAATCCCCAGTGCCTTGAAAAGCACATGGCAACTGCTAAGCATTCAGTAATATTAAGTAAGTAGACAGCTGGACTCATTTAGGTGAAAAAATGGTAAAATCACAATTTAAAAAGTTTCTAGCTAGATGTCTGCTGACGTATCTAATCATTTCTACTTCTACCTATATCTCTGTTAGTATATATTTTCTCAGTAAAAATAGCTCACATTTTAGCATATAAATTTATTAATGCACAGATATGTCTTTAGCTCTAACTAGGGGGAGATGCATAAATGTTCTGTGAGTTTAGACATAGTTACCTTTTTCTCTATGACCTAAAAGAAGGTGTAAATAGAGATTATTTTGTGCACACATCCTGTTTCTTCTCCTTGTAGAGTCTTTTCAACTCTGCAGCTTCACGCCTGCTGTCTTCTTCCTTTGATCAAAATTACACTCATTTTGGATCCAGGTAAAAGATAGAAAAAGACTTTTATAAAAAGTCTTCTGAGACTTTTTCATGGTAACTCAATTATTCTCATCTCCATGCTCCCACAGCTCTGCATGCATTTATCTGTTACAGCCCTTATTGTACTGTCTTTTAGTTAATTGCTTATATGGCCTGGGTTCCTACCTGATTACTGAACTCCTTTCATAAATGTCTTTGTGTCCTTAGTACCTAGCACATGGTCCGGCACATAGAAGTACTGTAGAAAATGTTGCTTGGATGCTTTATTAAACTTAAAATGCTATCTATCTTAGGAATATGCACATTTAAAAAAGACAACAAAATAAAACTAATTTTGGAATTTTGACTAGCAGTCAGCTGTGTATGGAAGCCACTGAAGGAAGGGGAGGCCTTTCCAGAGCCACTTGACTCTATTATTCTGTTTATTCATGAACTTACACACTTTAAATCCTTTTTTCCACAACGTATATTTTTGGGAGAGGAGGCTATAGTGTGTCATCTATATGGTATAATTTTAAGAGAACCAGCAAGATTTTCCTCTCTCTATTTGTGTTTGGAATTCCACATTTAGGAATCTACTGCCTTGTTTTAGCTCTGCACTCATGCTGTAGACTCATCTTTAAAAATACTTTTACGTAGGGACATGTATCAACTTATTAAGTAGATAATTTCTCTTTGTGATAGAAGAAATCTGGTCTGGTGATACCATGCACATATGGAGAGGGTAGAACAGAGATAGCAAGGTTGACAAATGGGGAAACCAAAGACCACTGGTGAATTATTGGCACCTTCGTAAAAAACTTAATCTTCCCTTGGGATGCTATTTTTATATTGTATTTTCCTACTCTGCCAAAATAATGCAAATAGTGCTCTAAATATCTCCTTAAGTGTTTATTTAGTAGACTATTATATGGCTCAGATGTTGAAAAAAGTTGAGGTTTGTTTTGAAAAGCATATGAAGGCCATTTAGTATGAGAACAAATTTACAGAGACATGAAAATATCCCAGTATTTTCTGTTTCTGACTTAACTATTCAAATCACATGTGAAAATAAGTATTTTATCCTATTTTTGCTCTTTACCACCAAACGTTGAGTTATAATAGCTTTAATGCAAATAATCTATTTTGGTTTGCTTTTTATAGGTTGATGGCAGTTTAAGTATCTTGGACCATGAGTACTTCCGTTTGGCATGACGTTGCTCTATAGTTGCGAAAGAATTTACTTTTGTAAATAGATTTCTATGTCTCTCTGACCAGCAATATTTAGAGGCTGTAGATATAGGTAAAAGGATGGTGATGGTAGGCTTATTTAAGTTGGCCACAACCAAAATCAATATCTGTAAACCTTTTCTCAACATGTGCTTACAATATAGAACCATGTGTTCCATGTATATGATATGATTAAAGAATCCTTAGCTTCTGTGAAAAAATATACCTATATTTTTGCATTGAAGAGTTTATCTACATAATGAGATGTCACCTCACACCTGTTAAGATGGCTATTACAACAACAACAAAAAGGGTAACAAGTGTTGAGAAATTGGAACCCTTGTGCACTGTTGGTGGGAATATAAAATGATGTAGCCACTATGGAAAATAGTATGGAGGGTTCTCAAAAAATCACAAATAGACTACCATATGAACCAGCAACCCCTTTCCTGGGTATATAGCCAAAAGAATGGAAATTAAATCTGGAAGAGATATCTGCACTCCCATGTTCATTGCAGCATTATTCACAATAGCTAAGACATGGAAACAACCCAAATGGCCAAATTGATAAAGAAAATGTGGTAAGCACACAAAATTCTTTAAAGAGTGTAGATGTCGTATTAAGTGTTCTTAACAAACACACATACACACACACACATACACAAAAGCAGAAGGACACAAGAAAACTTTTGGAGGTGATGGATATGTTTATTACCTTAATTGTTGTGATGGTATCACAGGTTCTGCCTATGTTCAAACTCATCAAATTATATACATTAAATATATGTTTTTTTTGTATATTAATTATACCTCATTAAAGCTGTGGGGAAAAGAAGAAAGAACATGCTTAAAAAAGAGATTAACAGTGGAAAGGTAGAACTAACCATGCAGAGGATGTAGGTTACAACTAAGCCAAGGGCCTTTGTTAATTCCTCTGTCCGCCTGGTAATATATGGGACTTGAGCTCACCTCATTCCTTATCCAGTCTCTTGACTTTCTCTTTTTTCTTCAGAGTACTTAGGAGCTCACAGCCCTCACTTGCAGGAGGCAGAAGGGTATAGGTGTTGAAGCACAAACTCCAGACTTTGGCTCTTCGTAACTATGTAACTTTGGGCAGGGAACCCATCCTCAGATACTGTGTAGTTATGTGTGAAAGTGAGGTTTAAAAACAATACCTACCTATGAGGTTGTGGTGAGGGTTTAATTAAATACACAAAGCACAGTGCTGGAAGACAACAAATGTTTAATAAATTAATAGTTGCCATTATTATTATGGTTAATGTAATAATATTTCCCCCCTCCTCATATTTCCAAAAAGGATGGAAAATTAGCACTTCACTCACCTAGAGGAAAAGTTATGGTGGATTAGGGGAAGAGCCTCTATTCACTCTCTGTTCACTCCTACCCATGGATGAAAGACAAGGAAATTTTACCTTAGGAACATTCAATTCCTAATGTGCCCAGTCCAACTCCTTCTTACTTTTTAGATCCTGTTTGCCCACAGGGCATTAAATTCTGGTATTTTCTCCACCAAGTCTGCCTCTTGCTTGCCGTTGTCCAGCTATGCCAGTATCTAATTTAGGATGAAGTCTAAACAAGCTCATTTAACTGCAGATCTTGAGCCACATTCTGCAGTCAGCTTTATCAGTAGTGTGATAATTTTATCTCCATCTGTCTGACTTTCCTCCCTCTGTTATGAAGTTGAACATGGAAAGTGAAAGGGTTATTTACTTGCCCACTTACTCCCCCAAGTTTTCATTTTCTAAATTATTGCTGTGTCTTTGGTGCTATTAATTGCAGTTATCATTGTAGAATTTCTTTACATTTTGAGCCTTAGGCGTTATTCCCCCACCTGCTGGCTGCCCCCTTGCCAGGCAATAGCCATTGCCCCTGTTGGACTGCTTCCACAAATGCCTTTGGCCCTGGTCCCATCACAGCTGCAGGCTGATGTGGGAGATGGTGCTGCCTTAGACACTTGCTCAGTGTTTGCCACTGCCCCTTCCACTGTTTCCATCACAGAGATATGGCCGCCTGGTGTGGCCAGCATCTGGAAGGCACATTCCACACAGCTTAGGAAACAGTATCTTTTAGTGCCAGGCCCCATGGACTGGCCCTGGGAGCTTTCTTCTGCAAACGAAATAAGACACTTCTCCAAATATTCAAGATATGTGCCGTGTTAAATCTGCCTACACTGTGAGAATGGTTGCTTTTCCATTCCCATGTAGATTTCCTCCTTGTTGAATATACAGATTTCCTCTTTAGAAGCACTCCCATTATTGTGTATCAACACTTAATCCTTCTCTTTTAGGGATCTTCTCCTCTATAGTGAGAAAAACTCTCCTCTCAAGGTTTGGCTGACAGCTGCTGAAATGAATACGTGGTCAGAGATTGTGTGGCCAGAAGCAAAAGTATATTGTCAGTCATGCAGGAATTTCTTGGCCTATGTTTTATGCAAACAGCTGCTGCATTTTCAGTTTTTAACTTGGCAGGCCTTATTTTAAATATGCATTGCCAAAATTTACAGCTCATTTACTGTACTTTCCTTCTCCCAATTGGAAAAGAAGGGTCAAATAGAGAGCTAAAGTGGGGTCAATATGGAGTTGAACCTCTAGTAAATGACAATATTTACTTATCAGCATTAGATGTTTTGGGGTTATTCGTGTGGTCTGTTCCATTTATGTATGTATGTATGTGTGTGTGTATATATATATACACACACACATACATACACACATAATATATGTATATTATGTATATATTATATATATATTATGTGTGTATGTATGTATGTATTTATGAAGCAAATCAGCCATAGGTTTTTACAGAGTAGACAACCATGAAATTAATGGTTTGTGTTGGTTTACTAATGCCTAGGGAGATTTCTGGTCTAGTAAAACATGATCTTTTACAACCTTGAAATAGTGTTTATTTCCTTTACTAAAATTTCTTATATCAGGTATTACTCTTACAATTATTCCCCACCAGTTGATTTTCATGTCTTGTTAAAAAAATAAGGGAGAGAATTTATGACACTTGGGACTCAAAAGTCCCCATCCTTTTTTATTGTCTCATTTTTGATAACTGTTAACTGCTGTGGACATAGTTCTGGTGGTCTGCATTACTGAACCTCTTTTCTATGCCACAGCCTCTCTCTTCCAGTGCACTTTCCATATTACTATTGGTGATACAGATCAAAATGTAAATCTGACCATGTCACACTCCCCTGTGTTCAAACTCTTGCCAGTTTCTAATTTCCTACTGAATAAATCTCCTACTCTTTATCTTAGCATAAAGGGAAGACCCTTCAATATCTAATGTGAAACTCTTTCCAGACTTCTACCTTGGGGCTCTTCTTTCTAGCTTCTTCCCTACTTCTTCCTCATCCATTCCTTCCCTGGTAACCATAATTCTAATTAAGTACTCTTTTGGAACATATGCACTTCCATGCCTCTGAGAATTTCTTCATGATATTCACATTGAATGTTACCTCTAGATTCCTTTGTCTCCCTTGTCTGCTTGGAAAATTTATACCCATCCTTCAGGACCCAACACAAAACAATACCTTGTTATGAAGTCCTCCTGTTAATTGTACGGTATTTCTTTGTTTGCACATTTGTCTAACCAACTAGTTGTAAGCTCTTCAAGTGTGGAGACAGTACTTTATTAAGTTTCTTCCTGAGATTTATGCCCATTGTATTGGAGCAGGAGGAGGGAGAGAAAAACAGATGTCTACCTCCTCCTACAAGTCCCTGCGAAGAAACATTTCCTCTTTCTGTTTGTCATCACAGCAGATCTAAATTATTGCCTAAGGGCCCAGTATGTGTGGGTGTTAGTAGCTTCAATTGGCCCTACTGTTGCAGCATTCAGACCTCAGCAGCTCCCTCAGGTATTGTTAGCTCTTGAGAGATGCTGCCTCATCTTCTGGCTGGTGGTGTCTTGCTCATGTTCTTTTCCTCTGAGGCTAAGCTCCGCCCTGCATTAGTTGGTCCATGACTAGCCTGGAGGCTCCAATCTCATCTTCCCTCTATGGCTCAATTGTGTGGACTAAAGGCAATGTCTGCTTTACTCTGAAGAGCTGGTACTCCATGCAGTTTCCTGGCCTCCTTTCACCTTGGCTGATTTCCCAGGCCCTTTCTCCTCAGTACAAATAAATGAACTCAGTTTACCCTCATAACAATCCTATGCAGTATATACTATTATTAACCCAGTTTTACAGAAGAGGAAACTGTGGAACAGAGACACAAAATCAAAAGAACCAGGATTCAAACCCAAGCAGACACCAGAGTCGTGGCGCCAGACTCCATGCTCTTAACCAGTGTACTGCAGTCTTTTATATTAAATGTTGTACTTAAAACGGGAGATAATTAATATATGCTTATTGCCTATAACATGACAATTAATTATATATATATGATGTATATGAAATGTATATATTCATTGAATCATTGAATCCTCCCACCAAATGTGAGAAAATGGTGGAACCATGACTGAAATTCTGGTTTTAGCACTCTAAAGTAAATGATTTTTTCACTTAATACAATTTATTTTTATAGTTTGTATGCCAGAAGTAGTTTTTGAAGATCTTTTTTTAAAATAAATTTATTTTATTTATTTATTTTTGGCTGTGTTGGTTCTTCGTTGCTGCGTGTGGGCTTTCTCTGGTGTGGTGAGCGGGGGCTACTCTTCATTGCGGTGCACAGGCTTCTCATTGCGGTGGCTTCTCTTGTTGCAGAGCATGGGCTCTAGGTGCACGGGCTTCAGTAGTTGTGGCCCGCAGACTCAGTAGTTGTGGCTCGCGGGCTCTAGAGCACAGGCTCAGTAGTTGTGGTGCACTGGCTTAGTTGCTCCGCGTCATGTGGGATCTTCCCAGACTAGGGCTTGAACTCGTGACCCTTGCATTGGCGGGCAGATTCTTAACCACTGGGCCGCCAGGGAAGCCCTGAAGATTTATTTTTAAAGGAGGGGTAACTTCCCCGTTTTATAAAAGTTTTCATAACAAAGGTAACTATAGTAAGGATAGTGAACAATCTTAGGACCTGAAAGGTTTTCGCTGCATTGACATTTTGTCTTTTTTTTCAGCCCACAGTACCAAATAGCCTGGCTCTTTTTTTTTTTTTAAAAGGTAGACTGAATGAAAGCATCAGTTTTTATTCCAGTGACTCAGTCCCCATTGTTTGAAGTAGATTAGAATGGATAAGTTGAACTCTGTATGTTGTACACCTCAGTTATCCACAGAGACAGGCTGTCAAGTTTACTGTGAAAGTTCTTGGTGTTGCAGGTATGAATGTTTATCTGTTTGTGCTGTCATCATAACTAGTTTTTGCCTTTTAAATAGACCATCAAATTAACACATTAAAGCAACATCCCTGATTCTCATGGAACATTTGAATTATGTACAGCAGTATGTGTTTTAATCATTTATTTTAATCATGTTCCTTACCCTGCAGCTTAAAATGAAAGATATTGAAATCAAAATATGTAGCATCAAATCACTCTAATTATTTCAGATAGATTACACTTGTTAGTACCTAAATGGAGAGGTGCTTTTGTAAATTTTTGCATTTCTGCTTGTTTGTGAGGCCTCCTCCTTTAAATTTTTTTTTTTTTCTATTTAACATTTGTTAGGTTTCAACGTCAATTGACACTATGATATTTCTTTTTTCTTTTACGTTTGGATACTGGTTTTCAGACTAACTGGCTTTCCTGGGAACTGTGACTCTGGCTACAGCATGAAGACTGAAAACTTCCCTTTCTGTTAGTTCTAGAGGAGACTTCAGTGCACTCATGGAGAGAGAGACAAGGACCAGACTTTTGACATAACTGGCTTTGGCCCTGTGAATGAATGTTTCCTGAGCATTGGAAAGCTGGTGGCAAGATACTAGAACCACAAATGGGCTATGGGGAAATGCATTCAATGAAGCAAAAATCTCTAAAAAGATGATTTTGCATATCCAATGCATTTCCAACACATGACAGATAATCTTAGCTTCTGCTATGGCTTATAAGCCCAAATAAGGCACTTCTTTGAGATCTCTGGCACATTTGCAACTGATGGCTTTCCTTGAATGAATATTGTGGCAGTGGATTCATTGGCTGTGTAAAAACAAACTGCCCATTCCTTATCTATGCTGAAAGGTCATCTGTCTTGTGTATCAGGTGCCACCTCAGGGATGTCAGCCAGTATCCCATGGTGCATTCAGCCCAGTCATTGTACCCTGTCAGCGAGGCAGTCATAGAGTTCCATTTGTACAGAGGTACAAAGATAGAGACAAGTTGTACTGGCTTTTATTTCTTTTTTAAAATTTTTATTGGAGTATAGTTGATTCACAATATTGTGTTAGTTTCAGATGTACATCAAAGTGAATCAGTTATACATATACCCCCTCTTTTTAAGATTCTTTTCCCATAGAGTTCATTACAGAGTATTGAGTAGAGTTCCCTGTGCTATACAGTAAGTTCTTATGAGTAATCTATTAATATTTTATATATAGTAGTGTGTATATGTCAATCCCAATCTCCCAATTTATCCCTCCCCCTTCCCCCTTGCTAATAACAAAAGTGTCTTTTCTACACCTGTGACTCTATTTCTGTTTTGTAAATAGGTTCATTTGTACCATTTTTTTAGATTCAACATATAAGTGATATCGTATGATATTTGTCTTTCTCTGTCTGACTTACTTCACTTGGTATTACAATCTCTAGGTCCTTCCATGTCTCTGCAAATGGCAGTATTTTCTTTTTTATGGCGGAGTAATATTTCATTGTATATATGTACTACATCTTCTTTTTTTAAATTTTTTTAACATCTTTATTTGAGTATAACTGTTTACAATAGTGTGTTAGTTTCTCCTTTACAACAAAATGAATCAGTTATACATATACATATGTTCCCATATCTCTTCCCGCTTGTGTCACCCTACATCCCACCCTCCCTATCCCACCCCTCTAGGTGGTCACAAAGCACAGAGGTGAACTCCTTATGCTATGCTGCAGCTTCCCACTAGCTATCTAATTTACATTTGGTAGTGTGTATATGTCCCTGCCACTCTCTCACATCGTCACAGCTTACCCTTCCCCCTCCCCATATCCTCAAGTCCATGCTCTAGTAGGTCTGTGTTTTATTCCCATCGAACCACTAATCTCTTCATGACATTTTTTTTTTTTTAGATTCCATATATATGTGTTAGCATACGGTATTTGTTTTTTTTTTTTTTTTTTTTTTTTTTTTGTGGTACGCGGGCCTCTCACTGCTGCGGCCTCCCCCGCCGCAGAGCACAGGCTCCGGACGCGCAGGCCCAGCGGCCACGGCCCACGGGCCCAGCCGCTCCGCGGCACGTGGGATCCTCCCGGACCGGGGCACGAACCCGCGCCCCCTGCATCAGCAGGCGGACTCCCAACCACTGCGCCACCAGGGAAGCCCCGGTATTTGTTTTTAATCCTTCTGACTTACTTCACTCTGTATGACAGACTCCAGGTCTATCCACCTCATTACAAATAACTCAGTTTCATTTCTTTTTATGGCTGAGTAATATTCCATTGTATATATGTGCCACATCTTCTTTATCCATTCATCTGTTGATGAACACTTAGGTTGCTTCCATGTCCTGGCTATTGTAAATAAAGCTGCAATAAACATTTTGGTACATGACTCTTTTTGAATTATGGTTTTCTCAAGGTATATGGCCAGTAGTGGGATTGCTGGGTCCTATGGTAGATCTATTTGTAGTGTTTTTTAAGGAACCTCCATACTGTTCTCCATAGTGGCTGTATCATTTTACATTCCCACCAGCAGTGCAAGAGGGTTCCCTTTTCTCCACACCCTCTCCAGCATTTATTGTTTCTAGAGTTTTTGATGATGGCCAATCTGACCGGTGTGAGGTGATATCTCATTGTAGTTTTGATTTGCATTTCTCTAATGATTAATGATGTTGAGCATTCTTTCATGTGTTTGTTGGCAATCTGTATATCTTCTTTGGAGAAATGTCTATTTAGTTCTTCTGCCCATTTTTGGATTGAGTTGTTTGTTTTTTTGTTATTGAGCTGCATGGGTTGCTTATAAATTTTCGATATTAATCCTTTGTCAGTTGCTTCATTTGCAAATATTTTCTCCCATTCTGAGGGTTGTCTTTTGGTCTTGTTTATGGTATCCTTGGCTGTGCAAAAGCTTTTAAGTTTCATTAGATCCCATTTGTTTATTTTTGTTTTTATTTCCATTTCTCTAGGAGATGGGTCAAAAAGGATCTTGCTGTGATTTATGTCATAGAGTGTTCTGCCTATGTTTTCCTCTAAGAGTTTGATAGTATTTGGCTTTACATTTAGGTCTTTAACCCATTTTGAGTTTATTTTTTTTGTGTGGTGTTAGGGAGTGTTCTAATTTCATACTTCTACAGGTAGCTGTCCAGTTTTCCCAGCACCACTTATTGAAGAGGCTGTCTTTTCTCCACTGTATATTTTTGCCTCCTTTATCAAAGATAAGGTGACCATATGTGTGTGAGTTTATCTCTGGGCTTTCTATCCTGTTCCATTGATCTATATTTCTGTTTTTGTGCCAGTACCATACTGTCTTGATTACTTTGGCCTTGTAGTATAGTCTGAAGTCAGGGAGCCTGATTCCTCCAGCTCCATTTTTCATTCTCAAGATTGCTTTGGCTATTCGGGGTCTTTTGTGTTTCCATACAAATTGTGAAATTCTTTGTTCTAGTTCTGTAAAAAATGCCAGTGGTAATTTGATAGGGATTGCATTGAATCTGTAGATTGCTTTGGGTAATAGAGTCATTTTCACAATGTTGATTCTTCCAATCCAAGAACATGGTATATTTCTCCATCTATTTGTATCATCTTTAATTTCTTTCATCAGTGTCTTATAGTTTTCTGCATACAGGTCTTTTGTCTCCTTAGGTAGGTTTATTCCTAGATATTTTATTCTTTTTGTTGCAGTGGTAAATGGGAGTGTTTTCTTAATTTCACTCTCAGATTTTTCATCATTAGTGTATAAGAATGCCAGAGATTTCTCTGCATTAATTTTGTATCCTGCTACTTTACCAAATTCATTGATTAGTTCTAGTAGTTTTCTGGTAGTATCCTTAGTATTCTCTATGTATAGTATCATGTCCTCTGCAAACAGTGACAGCTTTACTTCTTCTTTTCTGATTTGAATTCCTTTTATTTTTTTATTTTCTCTGATTGCTGTGGCTAGAACTTCCAAAACTAGGTTGAATAAGAGTGGTGAGAGTGGGCAACCTTATCTTGTTCCTGATCTTAGTGGAAATGGTTTCAGTTTTTCACCATTGAGAACAATGCTGGCTGTGGGTTTGTAATATACGGCCTTTATTATATTGAGGAAAGTTCCCTCTATGCCTACTTTCTGCAGCGTTTTTATCATAAATGGGTGTTGAATTTTGTCAAAAGCTTTCTCTGCATCTATTGAGATGATCATATGGTTTTTCTCCTTCAGTTTGTTGATATGGTGTATCACATTGATTGATTTGCATATATTGAAGAATCCTTGCATTCCTGGGATAAACCCCACTTGATCATGGTGTATGATCCTTTTAATGTGCTGTTGGATTCTGTTTACTAGTATTTTGTTGAGGATTTTTGCATCTATGTTCATCAGTGATATTGGCCTGTAGTTTTCTTTCTCTGTGACGTCTTTGTCTGGTTTTGGTATCAGGGTGATGGTGGCCTCATAGAATGAGTTTGGGAGTGTTCCTCCCTCTGCTATCTTTTGGAAGAGTTTGAGAAGGATAGGTGTTAGCTCTTCTCTAAATGTTTGATAGAATTCGCCTATGAAGCCGTCTGGTCCTTGGCTTTTGTTTATTGGAAGATTTTTAATCACAGTTTCAATTTCAGTGCTTGTGATTGGTCTGTTCATATTTTCTCTTTCTTCCTGGTTCAGTCTTGGCAGGTTGTGCATTTCTAAGAATTTGTCCATTTCTTCCAGGTTGTCCATTTTATTGGCATAGAGTTGCTTGTAATAATCTCTAATAATCTTTTGTATTTCTGCAGTGTCAGTTGTTACATCTCCTTTTTCATTTCTAATTCTCTTGATTTGAGTCTTCTCCCTTTTATTCTTGATGAGTCTGGCTAATGGTTTATCAATTTTATTTATCTTCTCAAAGAACCAGCTTTTACTTTTATTGATCTTTGCTATTGTTTCCTTCATTTCTTTTTCATTTATTTCTGATCTGATCTTTATGATTTCTTTCCTTCTGCTAAATTTGGGGTTTTTTTGTTCTTCCTTCTCTAATTGCTTTAGGTGCAAAGTTAGGTTGTTTATTCAAGATGCTTCCTGTTTCTTAAGGTATGATTGTATTGCTATAAACTTCCCTCTTAGAACTGCTTTTGCTGTATCCCATAGGTTTTGGGTCATCGTGTCTCCATTGTCATTTGTTTCTAAGTACTTTTTGATTTCCTCTTTGATTTCTTCAGTGATCACTTCGTTATTAAGTAGTGTATTGTTTAGCCTCCATGTGTTTGTATTTTTTACAGATCTTTTCCTGTAATTGATATCTAGTCTCATAGTGTTGTGGTCAGAAAAGATACTTGATACGATTTCAATTTTCTTAAATTTGCCAGGCTAGATTTGTGACCCAAGATATGATCTATCCTGGAGAATGTTCCATGAGCACTTGAGAAAAATGTGTATTCTGTTGTTTTTGGATGGAATGTCCTATAAATATCAATTAACTCCATCTTGTTTAATCTATCATTTAAAGCTCGTGTTTCCTTATTTATTTTCATTTTGGATGATCTGTCTATTGGTGAAAGTGGGTTGTTAAAGTCCCCTACTATGAATGTGTTACTTTCGATTTCCCCTTTTATGGTTGTTAGTATTTGCCTTATGTATTGAGGTGCTCCTATGTTGGGTGCATAAATATTTACAATTGTTGTATCTTCTTCTTGGATCGACCCCTTGATCATCATGTAGTGTCCTTCTTTGTCTCTTGTAATAGTCTTTATTTTAAAGTCTATTTTGTCTGATATGAGAATTGCTAATTCAGCTTTCTTTTGATTTCCCTTTGCATGGAATATCTTTTTCCATCCCCTCACTTTCAGTCTGTATGTGTCCCTAGGTCTGAAGTGGGTCTCTTGTAGACAGCATATATACGGGTCTTGTTTTTGTATCCATTCAGCCAGTCTATGTCTTTTGGTGGGAGCATTTAATCCATTTACATTTAAGGTAATTATCCATATGTATGTTCCTAATTCCATTTTCTTAATTGTTTTGGGTTTGTTATTTTAGATGTCTTCTTTCTCTTGTGTTTCCTGCCTAGAGAAGTTCCTTTATCATTTGTTATAAAGCTGGTTTGATGGTGCTGAATTCTCTTAGCTTTTGCTTATCTGTAAAGCTTTTAATTGCTCCCTCAAATCTGAATGAGATCCTTGCTGGGTAGAGTAATCTTGGTTGTAGGTTTTTTCCTTTCATCACTTTAAATATGTCCTGCCACTCCCTTCGGGCTTGCAGAGTTTCTGCTGACAGATCAGCTATTAACCTTATGGGGATTCCCTTGTATGTTACTTGTTGTTTTTCCCTTGCTGCTTTTAATATGTTTTCTTTGTAATTTTTGATAGTTTGATTAATATGTGTCTTGGTGTGTTTCTTCTTGTATTTATCCTGTATGGGACTCTATGTGCCTCCTGGTCTTGATTGACTGTTTCCTTTCTCATATTAGGGAAGTTTTCAGCTATGATCTCTTCAAATATTTTCTCAGTCCCTTTATTTCTCTCTTCTTCTGGGCCCCTTATAATTTGAATGTTGGTGCGTTTAATGTTGTCCCAAAGGTCTCTGAGACTGTCCTCAATTCTTTTCATTCTTTTTTCTTTATTCTGCTCTGTGGTAGTTATTTCCACTATTTTATCTTCCAGGTCACTTATCTGTTATTCTGCCTCAGTTATTCTGCTATTGATTCTTTCTAGAGAATTTTTAATTTCATTTATTGTGTTGTTCATCATTGTTTGTTTGCTCTTCAGTTCTTCTAGGTTCTTGTTAAACGTTTCTTGTATTTTCTCCATTCTATTTCCAAGATTTTGGATCATCTTTACTCTCATTATTCTGAATTCTTTTTCAGGTAGACTGCCTACTTCCTCTTCATTTGTTTGGTCTGGTGCATGTTTACTTTGCTTCTTCATCTGCTCTGTGTTTCTCTGCCTTCTCATTTTGCTTAACCTACTGTGTTTGGGGTCTCATTTTTGCAGGCTGCAGGTTCGTAGTCCCTGTTGTTTTTGGTGTCTGTCCCCAGTGGCTAAGGTTGGTTCAGTGGGTTGTGTAGGCTTCCTGGTGGAGAGGACTAGTGCCTGTGTTCTGGTGGATGAGGCTAGATCTTGTCTTTCTGGTGGGAAGGTCTGTGTTCAGTGGTGTGTTTTGGGGTGTCTGTGACCTTATTATGATTTTAGGCCGCCTCTCTGCTAATAGGTGGGTTTGTGTTCCTGTCTTGCTAGTTGTTTGGCATGGGGTGTCCAGCAGTGTAGCTTGCTAGTCGTTGAGTGGAGCTGGTTCTCGGCGTTGAGATGGAGATCTCTGGGAGATTTTTGCCATTTGATATTACATGGAGCTGGGAGGTCTCTGGTGGACCAATGTCCTGAACTTGGCCTTCCCACTTCAGTGGCACAGCCCTGACTCCTGGTTGGAGCACCAAGATGCTATCATCCACCAAGATGCTGTCATCCACATGAAAAAAGAGAAAAAGGGAAAAGTATATATATATCATTGCTCCCAAAGTCCACTGCCTCAATTTGGGATGATTTGTTGTCTATTCAGGTACTGCATAGATGCAGGGTACATCAAGCTGATTGTGGAGATTTAATCCGCTGCTCCTGAGGCTGCTGGGAGAGATTTCCCTTTGTCTACTTTGTTCGCACAGCTCCCGGGGTTCAGCTTGGGATTTGGCCCCACCTTTGTGTGTAGGTTGCCTGAGGGCATCTGTTCCTGTTCAGACAGAATGGGGTTAAATAGTAGCAGCTGATTAGGGGCCTCAGCTCACTCAGGCTGGGAGGAAGGAGGGGTATGGATGTGGGGCGAGCCTGCAGCGGCAGAGGCTGGCGTGAGGTTGCAGCAGCCTGAGGTGTGCCATGCGTTCTCCTGGGGAAGTTGTCCCTGGATCATGGGACCCTGGCAGTGGCGGGCTCCACAGGCTCCTGGGAGGGGAGGTTTGCCTAGTGACCTGTGCTCGCACACAGGCGTCTTGGTGGCTGCAGCAGCGGCCTTAGCGTCTCATGCCCGTCTCTGGGGTCTGCGCTGATAGCCGCAGGAGCTCCTTTAAGCAGCGCTCTTAATACCCTCTCCTGTCGCACCATGAAACAAAGAGGGAAGAAAAAGTCTCTTGCCTCTTCGGCAGCTCCAGACTTTTTCCCGGACTCCCTCCGGGCTAGCCGTGGTGCACTAACCCCTTCAGGCTGTGTTCACGCAGCCAACCCCAATCCTCTCCCTGCGATCCGACCAAAGCCCGAGCCTCAGCTCCCAGCCCCGGCCTGCCTCGGGGGGTGAACAGACAAGCCTCTCGGGCTGGTGAATGCTGGTCAACACCGATCCTCTGTGCGGGAATCTCTCTGCTTTGCCCTCTGTAACCCTGTTGCTGCGCTCTCCTCCGTGGCTTCGAAACTTCCCCCCTATGCTACCCACAGTCTCCGCCCGCAAAGGGGCTTCTTGTGTGGAAACCTTTCCTCCTTCACAGCTCCCTCCCACTGGTGCAGGTCCTGTCTCTATTCTTTGTCTCTGTTTTTCTTTTTTCTTTTGCCCTACCCA
Organism: Kogia breviceps; assembly: GCF_026419965.1. Taxonomy (NCBI): domain Eukaryota; kingdom Metazoa; phylum Chordata; class Mammalia; order Artiodactyla; family Physeteridae; genus Kogia; species Kogia breviceps. The sequence goes on from NC_081314.1 coordinate 96,768,693, forward strand.
GGTACATGGGGAGTTTCTTGCCTTTTGGGAGGTCTGAGGTCTTCTGCCAGCGTTCAGTAGGTGTTCTGTAGGGGTTGTTCCACATGTAAATGTATCCCTGATGTATATGTGGGGAGGAAGGTGATCTCCATATCTTACTCTTCCACCATCTTGAGGCTCCTCCCATTTGTAGATTTTTTTGATGATGGCCATTCTGACTGGTGTGAGGTGATACCTCGTAGTTTTAAGGTGCATTTCTCAAGAATTAGTGATGTTGAGCAGGTTTTCATGTGCCTCTTGGCCGTATGTCTTCTATGGAGAAATGTCTATTTAGGTCTTCCGTCCATTTTTTGACTGGGTTGTTTGTATTTTTGTTACTGAGCTGCATGATCTGTTTGCATATTTTGGAAAAAAATGCCTTGTCAGTTGCTTCTTTTGCAAATATTTTCTCCCATACTTTATTGGCTTTTAAGAGATGCATCTGGTATTCCTTGGGCTGGAGGCCAGATATTTCTACCCTTGAATTTTTATATCATTGTGCAAGTTTCAGTATTTTAGAAAAATTATGCACTTGATAATAGTGACTTTTCTAACATTTTGGGGAGAATATTTTGTTTAGGTGCTATCCAGTACTACATATGACATACTGACTGTAAGAGAAGGTTGCACAGCTAATTCTTGGTAGATTTGTAATAGTATTGAATACTAATATCCTTTGTCCTTTGTCAGGTACTCTTTCCTTTATGCCAGACTTTTAAAGGATGTTTAATGCATTTTAAAATTAAATTATATCGGGTATAAGATAGGCTACAAGGATGTATTTTAATCTTAAACCAGAGACAACTAATTGTTCTTAATATTCTTTATCCTTTTCTTACCTAATAGTAGAACTCCTAATTTTAACTTGGCATGTGTTCACCCAGAGTAAAGACTACATATCCCAGACTCCCTTTCAGTTTTGGGTAACTGTGTGACTAAATAATCTCCAGTGTGGTTAGGGGAAGAAATGATGTGTTCAACTTCCTGGTCACACCTTTATAGGAAAGGTATAACCTTACATTTTCCTTTCCTCTTTCCTACTCATGAGAGTTGTGGTGTGGTCATGCTTCATTTTGGAACACACTGATAAGGGCAAAATCCTAAAAATAGAAAAGAAATTAGTAAGAACTTGGGTCCCTGATACTAGAAAGTGTCTTGCCAGCCTTGGTTTGCTTATGTCTAGACTTTTATGCAAGAGAGAGATACATATTTACCTTGCTCTCATCACTGATACTTAGGTCTCAGTTACAGCAACTGAACATGTAGTGCAATTTAATAATTTGCAAATTTAATGCTGCAAGTTAGTATTTTATAACCACCAAATTTTGTATGTGCTTTGTATGGACATTATGCTTGTGTAGATGTCTAGCAGCCTTGGAATTAAGCTGCTGTCATCACATGTTACAGGAGATGGCTTTCCATTTCACTCAGACTTCTTACAGTAACTTTCACAGTGTGATCTCATATGTGGCCTCTTCAACATTCCCTACAGCTCTCTCCTCTCAATGGGCTCCAACCATACTTACCTCTTTGCTGTTCCTAAACATTCCAGGCATGCTTCATGTTCCATCCTCAGGGTGTATGTTGTTGTTATTCCTAGGTTGTTTTTTTTTTTTTTTTTTTTATCTCTCTTCTGCAGATCTCTTTGCCTAGCAATCTGCATATATCTCTGTTTCCACAATTTTAGAATTTTGCTCAATTGTGACTTTTTCACTAAATCCTCCCCTGACCACTTCAATAAATTTTCTTCTCCATTGCTTGATACTTACATCCTCTTTGTATACTTACTTTTTCTCCATTTATTGCCATTTTTTTCTCCTCACTGAAATACTAGCTCTGTGAGAGCAGGGACTTTGGCCTGTTTAGTCTATTGCTGTGTTCCCAGCACACTGCCTGACACCTAGAAATCAGTGGGTAAATATTTATTGAATGGGTGTATGAATCAACCACTTAGTGTGTGTATAGATACAAATGATGTTATATCTATTTAAGGGGATAATATTATTCTGATAACTCATCTAGTTTTCTGAAATATCTATAAAAGAAACATGTTGGCTTTTCTAGAAATATGTCCTCTTTCAGTGAAGCTATGAATGATGAAAATTTCATAGACTGGTAGGAAAAGCTCATTTATTCACATTCATTATTAAATTTCCTGAACAGACTACTAATCTCTGATCTTGAAATAATTAGAAAAAAACCCCTAAAATTGCAGGGTTTTTAGGGAACAGTTTATTATACTACTCTGCAATATAATTATGTGTTTTAATATTGTATTTCCTATCTTTATTTTCCCAAAGTAAGAAATCTGTGCTAAATCAGCCTTGAAAGTAACTGCAGAACAAGTAGTCCTTTCTTGTAATGCCACTAACCAAAGGTTTAATACTATAGTGAGAATGGATTTATTATACTATATTTGAGTTTCAAAAATGTCATATTACTCTACTTTTTAAGTCAAATGAAGCCAGCTGTGAGTCCCAAGTCCTGGGGTTAGAATAGAAATTTAGGCTTTTAAGATACCTTCCTATAGTCAAGAACTCTGGGCTTACATGGATCTGGAAAGGTAGGAGTAGGGCTCATTCCTAGTCTGTGGGAGTTGCAGTCCATACCACTGCATCTGATAGAACATGCAACTCCATGTTGGGCTCAGCTGCTCTGCATGAGTTAGTGCTGTCCCTCACAGCCGTGCTGCCTGCTGACCCAGACCCAACCATACCTCTTTGGTCTCTGCTTTCATAACTTTCCCACTCCATCAACACTCATTACCTTTTCCCCTAAGAACACTTGTTTCTACCCTTTGTGGAAACTCCCCAAATCTTGTTCTCTCTCTCACATATAGGAAACTACTTCCTTTTTCCAATATACTCTATAAATTCTGTGTGAGCCATAAAATGCCATCCTATCACTACCTATAGTCTTGAAAACTCAGGCTATTTATTTCAGCTCTAATTAGAACACAACTTTAAGGAGCTTAATAAGACTTTTAAGGAGACTTTTAAGGACATTTTAGTGTCAGAAAAAAATAGTGAAGGACTTTGAAATGGTCAAACAAGATTAGTAATTCTTCTACTTAGTGCAACCCTCTCGGCTTTCTTTACATTTTGTTTTCTTTGAGCTATTTTACATAGATATTTTCAGAAAACTGATAATAATACAAGTAATTTTTGCCCACAGAAATACAAATGAAATGTGTCAGGTTGAATGTAACTGATTATTGCCCTATAGGTAGTGATCAGTTTTGCATCTATTTGTAAATTCATTTCAGAATTCCTGATTGCTTATATATGACAATTTTAAGAGTTTTAATATGTTACTAGTTCCCTCACTAAGGAGTTAAATATAGCATTTCACAAGCATTAGTTTTGTATTTGTATGAGAGCCATGATTTTATCTTTAAAAAATTATTTTACTTTAGAGGCACAGTGATGACCTCTCCTACTTAAGAAGGGGCCATGGAAAGGAAGTGCATGAATATTATTCTTTCTTAGAACACCCAGTGTAGACTAAAACAAACTAAAACAAAAAACATTAACCACAAAGAAGGACAGAAGTTAGTCAGATTTTTCTTTTTAACTCACCATTATATAGTCTTTTTATGTCTGCCAACTAAAGAATGTCACTCACCATCTGACTCTACAAGGATTGAGTCCTTAGCCACTGCAGTCACTTACCTTCAACACACCCTGGAAGGAGTTCAGGGCAGAGATCAGGAATGAGGCACTCAGTACTCTGAGAAGAACTGGCAGAACAGGCCCTCAGATCGTTAGATATTTTCAGGAGAAAAATTTTATAAACCTGGATTCTTCTATCTTCCCATACTTAGAAAAGTCCTAAAACCATTAACTAAGATATCTGTTCCTTGTGACGAGTAGCAACCTTCTACTGATATGTGTGCTTGGTTACCTGTACTCCCTCTGCCAAAATCACATATGTGCTACCCTCTCCCCTTACCTCTTTGGAACAGTTTCTCAGAGCTCTCTGAGAGGCTGTGTCCCAGGCTATAGTCCTCAGTAAGCCACTGGATAAACTCAACTCACAGCTTTTACATAGTGGTTTTTTTTCTTTCAGTTGATATGTAAGAATTCTGAGCTTTAATAATACTCATAAAAACAGTTGAATTAAGGTATTTTATAAAAAGAACAACTTTGTCTTGCTGATCCTTTGCCACATACTAAGAAAAGTTTAGTATCTATCTATCTCTCTATCTATCTATCTGCATATGGAAGAAAAAGACTAGCAATGATGAATAAAACCTTAAAGAAATCTGTAATTAATTTGACTTATATTAAAATGGAATGTGTGGAATTTCATTCCAGGTCTGAGCTAAATTTTACATTTGCTTATAAAAGTTAACATATTTCAAACATTTTTTAAAAAGAAAATTCTTAAGTTTATTAATGTAAAAATGATTTTAGGTGGTATAATCACACTGTTAAGTAACAAAAATTCAACTAAGTGAGTTTCAAAGACCTAATTGGCTTTATTGAATGAGTCATGACTCAACATCCCATCTAGGAAGTAGAGAGGAGCTCCAAGGAGGTGTACAGTATGGAAGGTTGTTAAAGGCAGGTGGCGGAGGGAAAAGGAGAGAGCAGATGACCTCATTTTCCTTTGGTTGATGGAAAAGGACCTATGTGGCAGATTACCTCACTGGTGCTGACCAGAAAATTACAGACTGACAGGTTAAGTCTACATTCCTAGGGGAGGTCGTAACTGCAATTAAGTTAGGTATTAAGCCTTGGTCTGGTGATGTGGGCTTAGCACAAGCACTCCATTTTGGGATTGTTGTCTCTTTTTTTCAAGACTGTTAGGAATAAAATGGTGACTGGTGTCCCAAGAAATCTCTTTATTAATATGGTTGTATGAATTATATTATACCTTATCCTTATCTGCTCATGGAATATGTTTCTAAACCCTAAAGTTAGTTGGTTTAATTTTAATGGAAAGTAGTATTGAGGAATTATATGTGGTTTTTGACAGCTCTTTCCAGAATTTCTTTTTCTACCTACTTTTCTCAAATTATTCTATGATAGAGAAGACAAGATAGTTTTAATTTTTTTCACTGTTGCTATTTAAGAGGTCTGTGGATGAGCAGTAAAAGTGATAACTGATTTTTAATATTTCCACTTAAGAAAGAATCATCCTCACTTGACTCTTCCCTGTCCCTTGGTTTGAAAAGGGTCTGTTGATTATTGAAATAGATCAATATTGAAGAGGTTTTTTTTTTTTTTAAATAAAAACCCAATTACTAAAAAATGCAAATACTAATAATTCAGAGCATACAAATTTATTTTATAAATGATCATAAGTTGTCCAAAAATAGAATAGCAAACTATGTTTAATTATTTTATTGAGGGGGGAAATAAAAGGAATTATGTCAAAATCACATACTCAAAATAACTTATGATAAGCAGCATGATTAAGAGGAGAATTTCTGAACAGACTGAATTATATACTAAGTCCTTCAGTAGCTATTCAGTATAACTATTTGACAAAGTTTTCTATGGTTTAAAAATTCAAAAGATAATCGAAACTGGCTGAGATCTGAACAGGGTCACGAACCTTTAGAACTAAACAAAGGACAATAGATTGCAGAAGCAACAGGGATGATTAAAATGCTTTGATTGGGGGAAAAACTAAAATGGAATAACTATAGATGAGTAACTATTAAAGTAAATCATCTTACACTCAGATATATGGATTTATATCAAAGGATAAATTTTTAAGGCCACCACATAAGTAAGTTTTATAATCTGCTCCAAATACATCCTGTGAAAACATGAATAGCAGCTAATTGAGATGAACTATTAGGGAATAGTTTATTTATTTATTTATTATAAATTTATTTATTTATCTATTTTTGGCTGTGTTGGGTCTTCTTTGTGGTGCGCAGGCTTCTCATTGTGGTGGCTTCTTTTGTTATGGAGCACGGGCTCTAGGCACGCGGGCTTCAGAGGGAATACTTTATATGGTATATTTTCTGAATAAAATAAAGCTTTGTTTATCAGTATCTGTGTTTTGTAAAAAGTTAAGTATGAATACAAATAAATTCATTTTGAAAACTTATTGAGGATTTACTCAATCCAGACACCAGCCAAGTAATTTTTCATGTCACACCTCATTTAATCCTCACAATATCCCTAAGAAATGTCACTGAATCCCTCAGTCTCCTTCGATTATGCTAATGTTAGCATTCTGCCTTAATTGCAGCAGCTTCTCCAATCTGTTTTTCTTTTATCCTTCATCCATCCATCTCTCTCTCTTTGCTTGTGGATATCGTGCATTAGAAGACAATTAGAAGACAATTCAGTATAACGGAGAAACCACTATTTCCCTTTTTAAAAGCAATCTTCTGCATCTTAATCATAACAATTTTTACTACTCTTGAGCACATATTATATGCTAGTCACTATTCTAAACCCTTCCATACATTATATTATTTAATCTTCAGGATAACTCTGTGTGATGGATATTGTGATCACTCCAGTTTTCTGCCTGGAGAGCACAGGGCCAGAAAAGTTTTGTAGATCATCCAGTGCTACAAAATGGGAGGTGGCAGACCTGGGATTACAGTTCTCTTTGTCTGATTTCAAAGCTAATTCTCATAATTTTTGTAGTATACAAAAATTGGTATTATATGTCACTCCCTGGAAATTGGTATTATATGTCACTCCAGTTTTACACACACACACAATTGAAGTAAAATTTACATATAGTGAATGAACAGATCCTAAGTGTATAATTCATTGAGTTTTGATAAATGAATATCTGTCTAATCACCACACAGTCAAGATACAGAACATGTACTTCACTTCAGAAAACTCCCTCATCTTCCTTCAAGAGAATCCGGAGTCAAATAGGTAAACATGGTTCTGGTCTTTATTACTATGGAGTAGTTTTTCCTCCTCTTGAACTTGATATAAATAGAATAATACAGTATATACTCTTTTATGTCTGGCTTCTTCCACTCACCGTAATGTTTTTAAGATTCATCCATGTTGTGTGTATAAGCAGTTCATTTCTTTCAGTATCATATTGCATATCTTTTGTTAATTTTTATATACATATTTTCTGGTTTTAATGCTGTTATAAATGAATTTTTTTGTCTTTAAAAAAATTTTTATTTTCTATTTGTTTTTTGCTGCTAATGTATTGAAATATCATTGATCATACCCTTCAAAATTGGTAAATTCACTTATTAGTTCTGATTATCTGCTGAATTATGTTCTCTCAAAATTATGTTATCTCAGTACCTCAGAATGAGTGTATTTGGAGATAAGGTCTTGAAAAGGGTGACTAAGTTAAAATGAGACCCTTACAGTAGGCCCTAATCCAATTTGACTGGTGTCCTTGTAAGAATAGGAAATTTGGATACACAGACACTAGGTATGCTCACACATTGTGAGATGTTCTCCATCTACAAGCCAAGGAGAGAGGCCTTAGAGGAAGCCAAACCTGCCCACACCTAGTGTTTGACTTCTAGCCTCCAGAACTTCAAGAAAATAAATTTGTGTTGTATATGCAACTGAGACTGTGATATTTTGTTAGGGCAGCCCTAAAAAACCAATAAAATTCCTTTGTGTTTGGGGGTAGATTCCTTAGGACTTTGGGGGCATAAGTGTTTATGCTCTCATCAAATATAGAAACTTTTATTTCTTCACTTACAATCTTCATGTCTTTTAAAATTGCATTTATATCAGCTAGGTGTATCATAATAATGATGAAAGGAAATAGAAAATAACCATATGTTCCTTGCTCCCAATCTTAGAGAGAAAACGTTCAATATTTCATATTAAAATTATGTATGATATTAGCTGTAGGTTTTTTATGTATTTCGTATATCAGTAATGAATGCTCCCTTCTCTTCTTAGATTTCTCAGTTCCTTTTTAATAAAATCAAGTGCTTTATTTGAAGTGGGAATGATTATGGGATTTTCTTCTCTGTATTTTGTTAATATGGTGGATTACATTTATATTCAAATATAAAGCCGACCATTTATTCCTGAGATAAACCTTGATGTATTTTTTTATGTATTGCTGAATTCTATTTTTTTAATAATTTTGGTCTGTGATTTTCTTTTGTGGCAATATTTTTGCCAGGTTTTGGCATCAGAGTTATGCTGGTCTCAGAAAATAAGTTGGGGAGTGTACTTTCTGTTTTCTGCAGGATTTTCTATAAGATTGACATAATTTCTTCCTGAAATATTTGATAGAATTGGTCATTGAAAACTTCTGGATTGAGGTTTTAAGTTAAAAATTCATTGTCTTAACCCTCAGAATGGGAGAAAATATTTGCAAATGAAGCAACTGACAAAGGATTAATATCCAAAATTTATAAGCAACTCATGCAGCTCAATAACAAAAAAACAAACAACCCAATCCAAAAATGGGCCAAAGAACTAAATAGACATTTCTCCAAAGAAGATATACAGATAGCCAACAAACACATGAAAGAATGCTCAACATCATTAATCATTAGAGAAATGCAAATCAAAACTACAATGAGATATCATCTCACACCGGCCAGATTGGCCATCATCAAAAACTCTAGAAACAATAAATGCTGGAGAGGGTGTGGAGAAAAGGGAACACTCTTGCACTGTTGGTGGGAATGTAAAATGATACAGCCACTATGGAGAACAGTATGGAGGTTCCTTAAAAAACTACAAATAGATCTACCATATGACCCAGCAATCCCACTACTGGGCATATACCTTGAGAAAACCATAATTCAAAAAGAGTTATGTACCAAAATGTTTATCGCAGCTCTATTTACGATAGCCAGGACATGGAAGCAACCTAAGTGTCCATCAATAGATGAATGGATAAGGAAGATGTGGCACATATATACAATGGAATATTACTCAGCCATAAAAAGAAATGAAATGGAGTTATTTGTAATGAGGTGGATAGACCTGGAATCTGTCATACAGAGTGAAGTTAGTCAGAAGGATAAAAACAAATACCGTATGCTAACACATATATATGGAATCTAAAAAAAAAAAAAAATGTCATGAAGAGATTAGTGGTTCGATGGGAATAAAACACAGACCTACTAGAGCATGGACTTGAGGATATGGGGAGGGGGAAGGGTAAGCTGTGACGATGTGAGAGAGTGGCAGGGACATATACACACTACCAAATGTAAATTAGATAGCTAGTGGGAAGCTGCCGCATAGCACTGGGAGTTCACCTCTGTGCTTTGTGACCACCTAGAGGGGTGGGATAGGGAGGGTGGGAGGGAGGGTGACAAAAGAGGGAAGAGTTATGGGAACATATGTATATGTATAACTGATTCACTTTGTTGTAAAGGAGAAACTGTAAAACAGTTATACTCAAATAAAGATGTTAAAAAAAAATTCATTGTCTTTAATAGATACAAGACTATTCATATTTTCAATTTCCATGTGTTAGTTTTGGTGAGTTGTGTTTTTTTTTTCCTTCCATTTTTTGCATTTAATCCATGACATTGAGTTTATTGTCATACAATTGGCTTGTCATCATTTCTATATCTTTAGTATCTGAAGTGGCATCTTTTAATTCCTTACTTGTTAATTTGTTTTTTCTCTCTTAATTTTTAGACCAGTCTAGCTATTTTTGTTTTCTGTTCCTTTAATTTCTGTTCTTAGTTTTATTATTTATTTTTGCCTATTTACTTTTTGTATAATTTGCTCTTCTTTTTCTAGTTTCCTAAAGTGATAATTTGTCACTAATTTAGACTTTTCATCCTTTTTAGTATAAGTTTATAGAGCTATGAATTTTCTTCTAAGCACTTCATTTTATGAATTTTGATATACTGTATTTTTATTATTAATTATCATTAAATCATAAATAATTCTAGTGCCTTTGTGGTTTCTTCTTAGATCCATGTAATTTAGAGTATATTTTAGATTGTTTAATTTTCTTATATTTGGAGCTTTTTTAGGTATCTAGGTTATTATTAATTTTTAAACTTAACTTTATTATTGATTTCTAATTGAATTTTGATGTGAACTAAATGTGAATATCCTGCCATTTAAGATTTATCTTGTTGGCCAGATATGACCAATCTTGCTGAACATCTCATGTGCATTTTTAAGATGATTTTTTCTGCCTTTGTTGGATGAAATGTTTGTTCTATGAATGTCAATTAGAACAAGTGGTTTGATGTAGTAAATTCTATAAATGTTCTATTTTTTTGTCTAGCACTTTTTTTTATCAATTTCTGAGAAAGATGTGTTTAAACTTCCAGCTATGACTGTTGATTTATCTTTCTTAATTTTTGTTTTTTGTTTCTTGTGTTTTGAACTTTTGTTATTAATGTTATTAATGTATATATATATTTAAGATTGTTATGTCTTCCTGATGAATTTACTCATTTATCATTATAAAATGTTCCTCTTAATTTCTAGCAATATTCCTTGTCTTGAACTCACAGTTTGCTTATGAATATACCCACTTTAGTTTTCTTATTATTAGTGTTTGAATAACATATATTTTTCTTTTAACCTATTTCTTCATATTTAAAATGCTTTTTTTATGGGCAGCATTTAGTTGCGTTTTGCTTTCCCTATCAAATCTAAGAATCTCTCCCTTTTAATTGGGGTGTTTAGTAATTTACATTTAGCCTAATTATTTTTGTTGTTGTTGTTGTTGTTTTTTTGGTTTTTTTGTTTGTTTGTTTTTTCGGTATGCGGGCCTCTCACCGCCGCAGCCTCTCCCGCTGCGGAGCACAGGCTCCGGACGCGCAGGCCCAGCGGCCACGGCCCACGGGCCCAGCCGCTCCGCGGCACGCGGAATCCTCCCGGACCGGGGCACGAACCCGCGCTCCCTGCATCGGCAGACGGACTCCCAACCACTGCACCACCAGGGAAGCCCTAGCCTAATTATTAATTCAGTTTCAATAAAGCCTATCACTATGCCATTTTTTTTTCTGTTTGTCCCATCTCATTTTTATTTCTCTGTTCCTTTTTTCCTGCCCTTTTAAAATATGAGTTGAATATTCCAGTTTAATATTCTAGTTTGATTCTTCCATTAACTTTAATTATATACCTCTGTGTTATTTTTACTGGTCTCTGTAGGCATTATGTATGTATCCTTAATTTATCAGTCTACTTAGAATTAATATTGTGCCTTATTATCCTCCTGTCTTTTGTGTTATTGTTTTAATACATTTTATATTTACATATACCATAAATCCAACAATATAATGCTATACTTTTTTGCTTTTAATAGGCATAGGTCCTTTAAAGAAATTAAGAGAGAATTTTGATTTTGTATTTACTCACATATGTATCATTTCCAGTGCTGTTTCTTTCTGTAGATTTATATTTCATCTTGTGTATTTACTTTTAGCCTGTACACTCCCTTTTCCATTTTTTTAATAATACAGATCTGATGTTTGATGGTGATACATTCTCTCAACTTTCACATATCTGAAAATGACTTTACTTCTCCTTAATTTTTGAATTATATTTTTTATGGAAAAGAGAATTCAGAACTGACTTATATTTTATAGGACATCAAAGATATAGTTCCCTTGTCTTCTGGCTTTTATTGCTTCAGGTGAGAGCCAGCTCTTTTACATATATTTATTCCTTTGTGTGTTATTTAGCTCTTTATGTCTGTCTGCTTTCAAGATTTTGTTTTTCAACAGTGTGACAATAATATACGCAAGTGTGATTTTCTTTGTATTAACCCAGTTTGGATTTAATTTAGGTTTATGAATTTGCAGTTTAATACTTTAACAAAACTTAGTAAATGTTTGACCATTTCTTTGAATATATTTTTAAAAATCTACTTCTCTCCTTTCTTTCCTTCTAAGACTCTACTTCATATATGTTAGACTGATGCATAGTGCCAGACAGGTCCCTTAGAACCTGATGTTTATTGTTCAGTCTTTTGCTTTTCAGTTCTTTAGATTAAGTCATTTCTATTAATCTGTCTTTAATTTTACTTTTCAATTCTTGTTTCTCTCCAATCTGCTTGTATGTCCATCAAGGAAAATTTTCATATTATATATTGTAATTTTCCATTTTAGAATTTTTATTTAGTCCTTTTAAAGGTAGTTTCCGTTTTCTATGCTAAGATTTCCTATTTTTTTATTCATTGTAAGGATAGTTTTTGCTTTACTACACTGAGCCTAATTCTAATAGCTACTTTAAATTCCTTGTCTGCTAATTCCAATATTTTAGTCATATTGTGTCTTTTCCTATTGACTGCTTTTGTGTGTGTATGTGATAATTGGTTATATTTTTCTACTTATTTAATAATCTTTTTTTTTCCCTGGAAATTCTGATTTATTGTAGATTGTTGATTCTGTTATCGTCCTCTGAAGAGTCTTGCTTTTAGTTCTATCAGACAGTTAAACTAGTTGCCCAATCACTTTGAATTCACGGAGGCCGTAAAGCAAAGACCTGAGGTGTTTACCGAGTCCCTCTGATGTGGAAGGATTTGTACTCCACACTCTTATGCAGTGGGAAATCCCTGAGATCTCTGCTCAGTTTTTTCAGCCTTCTAACTCTTGTTTTCATCTAAGGTTTTTCAAGTCTTCCTTATGTGTTTGCCATTCAGGGGTCAGCCAAGAGTATATGGGAAGTATGTATGATAATTTTGGGTCTTCCTCCATTGTGGATCCCTTCTTTATGGGATTTCTTCCCATAATTTTCACCATTTTGGTAGGCACAATTACTTCATTTGACACCTTAAGCAACAAAACAAAACAAAGTAAAATAAAATAAAGTGGAAAAAAAAGCTGTAACTTTTTGCTTGAGTTCTATTTGCCAGCTCTATACAGACTTGAGAATGTCCTCAGGGGAAAAGCAATATAAATGTGAGTTCTATCGTGTGTATTTTTTTTTTTTTTCTTCAAGAATCAAATCCCTTCTAGTTTTTGCCTTTTTTGGTCATTCTACAATGTGTTATTATTATTATTGTTTTTACATTTTGTTCAGATATTATAATTATTATCTGTAAGAGGGATAGTCTGCTAACAGGAAGCCACATTAATCCATTTAGACTAAATGGCTTAAGATTTGTAGGAGTCAATGGTCTATACTAGTTAGCTGTCTTTTTTCAATCTCTCTCTTTGATCACCTACCCTAAAGTTTAATCCTTAGATCCACTGCTCTGCTAAGGAACCCTATCTTTAAATGCCTGATCATATGGCATTTAAAGTGTTTCCAGGTCTTGCTCATCACAGTCCAAAAAGGACCAAATGAAAACGTGGCCAATAATGCATGATTCTGGCCTTAAACATCTCTCAGAGGTTCTCCTTCCCTTTCTTTCTCTCTTTCTCTCTTTACCACGACCCAAACCCCTGAGCTATTACTGAACTATTTTTCTTACTACAAAGATTTTAAGCCCAAGTGCCACAAAGGAGACTCTCATCTACAAACAAAAGTCACCTTCCTATTTCTATCTTTAAACATTTTCTTTTTTCAATTGAAAAGTAATGGACAAAACAGTCATGCATGCTATGAAGAAGAGATGGTTTGCAGTCAAATTATTTCTGTGCCAATAAGAAAAAAAAAAGCAAGCCAGACAAAATCTTTCAGTATTTCTATTTTTCATTCCTATCCATTACAGAGAAGGCTGGTTTTGGTTGAAATTGTTTTTAAAACTCATTTACTATGCAGCTGCATGTAAAAGTAAAGGATAAAGGAGGAACAGCTCCCAAAATAGTATGTTTTCACCCTCATCACAATGAAAGTGAGGGCTAATCTAGGCATCTAAAAATTTTTCAGGCAGCAGTTTGACCTTGGTTCTAAGGTAGCATTTTACATGGGAAAAATCATTCCATATATTCCTATTATGCAATATTACCAGGAAAAAAATTAAATAATTACAAGATAGAATTTGAGACAATTTAAATTAAGTATGAATATAATATTGGAACTATTATTATGAATAAATATGAGACAAAATGATACTATGTTTCAGAATTTTAAAAAATATCTAAAATCAATAAAATTTATTTTCAGATACTTTTATCTTTGGTATTATCTAAATTTTAGTGCATTTTAGTTCTTCATAGAACAGAATTTTTACCTGTGTGAAAGTGATATATCTACATTATAAAAGTCAATCAGAAAATATAAAAAAGAAAAATGTGCCCTATTTGCCCACTCTAATACATCTCCTTTTGGATTTACTTGTTCTAATTCTATGAATTATTTATTATATTTTCATTGAATTTCTGTCTTTTTTCCTATGTAAATTTCTAAAGATTTGAAGTGAGAGCTTGCACACACTTTCATGTATTGTTTTTAATAATAATATGCTCAAATGTTTTTTATTGTGCTTCACTTTTTTCATAGTCATCACTATAGGTGGGCTTACCACAGTTGACTCATCTTTTTAAACATGAAAACATTTTTCAAATTTTTACTGTTATATACAGTGAATTCTGTCATCTGTATAACTGTGGGGTTCATTTTTCTTGTTTTTAAAAGGAAATGATACCTATCTTGTAAACTGTGGTGAGAATATTCTATATTAAATGTTTAGTATACTACCTGAAACATCTTTGACTAAAAGAAATTGTTAGTCCCTCTTATCTTTTGAGACAAATCCTTAGGTAACAGATGCCGTACTACAGATGAGTGGATACATATGGTAGAGAAAATGAAAAAGCACCTGATGGTGAATATTTGTAGCACTTGAAGCAGGTCATACACTAAGGAAGAGCTTGGTACAGATATGTTGTGAATATTAAATTGTAATGTACATAAGAAGTATATCTTTTAGGCATCAGATATTTGCTAATGTATGGGTTTTGGGAGGATAGTTTATTTTCTTTATGTCTCATCTTCCCATCTCTACAAATGGTATTTTTTCTGTTACAATCCCATGTCCGAAGTTTGGATTTGGAGGTTGACTGTGACCTTTTGCTCCATGATGAAACATGCTATTTTAAAAAGTAAAATTCTCACTTAAAGTAAATGTCTAAATTGACAAGCATCCATAGGAGATTTCAGAGAAAAAAAAAGAGGAACATATTAAAGAACTCTGGATCAGGAATGAGAAGCCCAGTATCTACGTTTAACGCCATCACTAACATTCTCAGAGATTAAGCCTAGTTAGTTAGGTTCTGTTTCCTCATTTATAACATAAAATTTGTGATGGTTAATTCTGTGTATCTACTTGACTGGCCATGAGGTGCCTGGATTAAATATTATTTCTGGGTATACTGGTGAGGGTGTTTCCAGATGAGATTGGCATTTGAATTGGTGGACTCCGGAAAGTAGATTATGCTCCCCAAATTTTGTGGGCATCATCTAATCCATTGAGGGTCTGAATAGAACAAAAGGCAGAAAAGAAGGAATCTTCTCCTTTTTCCTGTCTGTGTTGAGCTGGGATATCTCATCTCATCTTCTCTTGCACTCAGACTGGGATTTATATCATTGGCTCCCCTGTTTCTCAGGTGTTTGGACTCAGACCGAATTACACTACCAGCTTTCCTGGGTCTCCAGCTTGCACATGGTAGACTGTGAGACTACTCAGCCTCCATAATTGCATGAGCCAAATCCCCATAATAAATCTCTGTTTTGAGAGACTTACTTACTAATAATAAGAATGGAGAATGCTTACTAATACAGATGTATTTTATTATTTTATCTTTGAGATTCCATAACCAGAAGTACACACAGGAAGCAAACATTTTAAACATTTCATTTTAATTTAAATGTCTAGTTGAGCAAATATCAACACACTTAGAAATAGTGTGGGGAATATCTAATGGCTACATCTTTGATACAGAAAGACTGATAAATTAAAATTTGAAAATTTAATTATTTTTTCAAAATGAATGCGAGTGGAAAATGAAATAATTTCATTATATCTCCTAATGGCCTAGATCCATGTTTCTATTCTGTTGTGGCCCTATGACCTCCAGAGAACATATGTTTATTTTGCCATTAAAAAAAAAAGTATTATTGAGTCTAACTTTCATTGAAAACTAAGAATGTTGACACATCAGGTATCATCAGTAGAGTCACCTCAGTTGGGGTAATTCTAATCAAGTGATTCTATCAGGGCTAAAATTATCATAGTTTTTGCCAGATTAATTAGTAATAATATACATATTTCTTTAAAAATTATCTACTGCTAAATTAATATAACAATAACAATATGAGTTTGATTCTGATTTTTCTGGGAAAATTTACAATTACAATTCTGAAAATCCAATTTTAATATTCTCAGCATCAAAGTGAGAGTAAGGGTACCTCCATTATATGGAATACAAGTACATTTCACTGAAGCATCCTCTAACACTAATGGAAGAATTAAAAACTGGGGAAGATGGAGCCAAATTCACTTAGCTGAGAAGGCCTCAAGAAATAGGTACACTTTCTTCTTTCAAAGCTACATGAGTGGAAAACTAAATGTACTGTTCTACAGCAAATGTCTGTGCTCCCTAAAAGGAAATCTGTGAAATTGAAAACCCAGTTGCTGAGGTCACGAGATATAAGTAGAGATTGGGATGTTGGTTGTGTTAAAATTTGTGATGGGAAAGAACAAGCAAATAAGAATGTAAGAAATGTCTTGTTATGCTGGACTGTTCACTGTGAATTCCATAAGAAATGGAAGTTGACGTAGTCCCTTACCTAGAAATAAAACACATTTTTAGATCAAGCAGCCATTTTTCAAAAGCTCAGCCAGCAAGAAAGCCAAACAGGAATGGAACAAATGGGTGTACTCAGATCATTTTAGGCTGATTAGCCATTCATATTATTTTCAGTTCATAGACTAGTTAGTGGGCAAATATTGGACTTAATTATGAGATCTTAATATTATGTATCTGGATCAGTGAAAGAAATGATACAAACAGGAAGTACATGTGCATCAGTTCCGTTACCCTGGCCTATGTCATAAGGTAAAAATGGAATGTGAACAGTGCTAGTCATGGTGGCTAGTACTTGTGTAGAAAACTCTTATAGCTGGCTTGGTAGCAACACTTTTTCTACAGCATTGAACATGCATTATGGCAATATAATGCAAGTGTCTATAAGCCTGGGATGTGATTAAAATCATGTCCTGAATACTCTAAGTTAGAATTCAAAACCACCATATTTTTTTCATTTATTGTAGGAGAATCTTTACTCTTGTTTTCACATTTGCAGTTGTTTTTCCATTAATTATGGTATAATCTTTACCATATTTCTGAAAAATAGGAAGGAGATATAGCAAGTAGAAATAAAAAAAACTCAACAGAGTAAGAAAATTGTCCCAGCTATTTTTTGCTCTAGAAAAGGTTTGTCTTCCAAGAATTCTCAAATATATTGAAAGTAATAGTATATATTATAGTTGTGTAATTATAATAAGGAGTGAGTTTCATCACTGCCCTATCCCTCATGTAACTATACTGTGATTTTAACTGTTCTAGTGGGATATACGAATGCTAAATGAGCCAAGACTTTGAAAGCATCTGTGGACAAAAGGCCTTTACTCCACATCTGTTGAATAGATGCCTTACAGTGGATGAGACACAATTCTCACCTCGGTGGTGACCCGTGGTGTACAGGCATTGGCTCAAGCTTCCGTGCGGACCTCTACCCTGGTGTTTAATCTGCCCTACCTCTGCTTCTCCCTTTGCTCTCTGTTTTGGAAGCTCACTCTTTCATATTTTTCTCCCTGTTCCCAGCCAAGATGATCTTCAATCATCCTCCAGAGATAACCAGAGAATAGCTCCCACTGGCTATTCCTGGAGAATTCAGTCTCTGGTTATTATTGTAGATGAAGAAGAGGCTCACTGAATATGATAAATTGTGCTAGGCCCACAGTTTCCAGGCTTTCGAGGATAAAAGCTTCATTTTGAAGGCCAAAGCAATTTCAAGGAACTACAACATAAAAGTAGTAATATTGATGGTATTGTTACTGAACCAGGTTACTTTGCCTGATGTGCTGCAAGCCAAATGCCAAGATGCCAAGGTTTGCAGCAGAGAAAAGATTTATTCATGAGGCAGCCAAGTGAGCAGACCAGAGAACAAATCTCAAATCCACCTCCCTGAAGACAGGGTTTAGGGATATTTATGGAAAGAAGAGGCAGGGTGATCTGAGGTGTGGGGAAGGATATCGGAGGTAAGAAAAGAGAGGTAATTGATGGTCTGAGCAAGCATAGTCAGGCTTCATGGCTCTTCACACAATGTGTGTTCAGAAAATGGAAGCCTTAGCATGTCCTGAGGGTGGAGTTTTTGGCCCTCTGAAGTCAAAATGTCATTCATGGGACACTCATGAGGACCCAGTTGAATGGTCAATGGTCTCAACTGGTCTAAACTGGGCAAGAACTAGCTCCATGTTCCTGAAAAAAAAAACTTAAGCAACCATTACTATAGTGACCCAAAAGTCAGATGTGTTGTCTTTTTTTTTTTTTTTATGGTACGTGGGCCTCTCACTGTTGTGACCTCACCCGTTGCACAGAGCACAGGCTCCGGACGCGCAGGCTCAGCGGCCATGGCTCACGGGCCCAGCCGCTCCGCGGCATGTGGGATCCTCCCGGACCGGGGCACGAACCCGTGTCCCCTGCATCGGCAGGCGGACTCTGAACCACTGCGCCACCAGGGAAGCCCAGATGTGTTGTCTTTAAGGAAACTAGTGGGAGTTTAGTTTAATATCTAGTAAAAGCAAGAGACTAAAAGCAAGCAAGGCAGGTTAGGTTAGGAGGGCCTCATCAGATCAGCCTTCAGTTTCAATATCTATTGGCTTCTAAGAATCAGTACCTACTTTTCTACTATTTATACTTTATTCATCATAGCAGCATCTACATACATTGGGAACGTACTTGTTACTATAAGAAAGGCAGTCTAACATTATGAATGTAAGCTGTGGGACTGGTCTACCTGGTTTTAAACATGAATATGGCTCTGCCACTTATTAGTTGTGTGACCTTGGGCAAGGTACCCAAGATTTCCATGCTTCAGTTTCCTTATCTGCAAAGTGAGCATAAAAATAGTAGCTATCTTATAAGGTTGCTATAAGCATTAAATGAGTTAATACATATAAAGTGCTTAGAACAGAGTACTCAATAAATTTTAGGTATTACTATTAGATGTGAGGCATATTGTTTACTGAGCCTATTCATAGCACAGCTTGTTCATAATACAGCTTCTCGAAGGTATTCAGGGACAACAGTTTTTTTTGAGATTCTGTTAAATAACATAACTGATTTAATAGCACATGGTCTACATATCTATTAAGATATGTTTGGTCTTGTACATTTAATGTGGAGAATTAATAAATTGGACCTTGTCACTATTAAGAGACAGAATATTTTAAGCCTAGCTGATTAGGAGGCAAGATATAATTTAGAGGATCCTGAAAGGTGAACATTAACCTGTGGATCTACATGTAAGAAATCCCCATTGCCTTTAGTCAGGTTAATCATGTCTCCCTGGACTCCACTTCTACCCATTAACAAATTACCTCATCATCTCTTCTGGAGCTGACAGGCAATTTTAGTTATAAATAAAGTTGAAGACTTTCAAAGTAAAGTTTGAATTACTTTGCATATATTTACACACATAAACAAAACAACACTTGGCAATTTAGGATTTGTCAGGATAAAAGACATTTAATAAATTTATCACCACCTAGATGTTCCAGAGGCAAACACTAATTTTGATGCAATTAATCTAAGCATTCAAAGAGTGAATTAATGAATTTCGAAGTAACTTACTATGGCTTGCTTCTACCTTTGCAGATCTTACATCCACTCGTGTTGAAATCTCTTTCTCTCATTTAATTTCTCCCAAATTTGGGGGGATCAAAACAAACCAATAGTTAAAGACAGATGGGAAAAGGAATTTCTCACTCTTCCAAATGCAAATATACATGGAAAAGAAGAACACAGTGTTTTGATGGTGACATATTTTTTATTATTTACCTGATGCCTAATACATAATAATAAATCACTTTCATGAGTCAAGAGAGTGAGAAGAAGTTTGCCTCTACTTTGTAGAGCACTATATACTTCAGAGTATTCAATAGAAAGGGTAGGTAAGAACATTTGGAATAAGGGAGTTATAGGGAGGGGGCGGTAGTATAGCACAGCTTCTTTTACATATTGAATTTGGCAATGTTCCTCTACATAAGTTGCCAGTAAGTGAATAAATGTTACCAGCGATCAAGAGTGTTAGAAAAGGCTAAGTTATCAAAACAGAGAACAGTTTAGTTTGTTCCAGGAGACCAAGCATCAGACTGTCATTGAAGTAGTGATTACCTCAGGCAATTTTAGATATTTATTTAGTCAGCCACTTACCTAGGGGACTCACCCTCTATAGTTTGTAGTTCCTTAAGTTGGTTTGAAACATGTGAGGTCAAACAGTAGGTGGTTATTCCTAAAGCAGTGGTAAGGGAGAAAAAATAATTTCCCTACTGCCTTTCTAGGTTCTCCAGCTGGGGCCCTGAAAATTTGACTTCCAAAAGACAGGATAATAAGAGAAAAACAAAGTTTGTTAGCAGGTGCATTGTACTTACACATGGGAGTAGCCAGAGATAAGTAGCCCAAAGGGGTAGTTAGACCTTGGGTGTATAGATAGAGCATCTTAGCAAAGGAACAATACATTTTCAGATAAGTGAAAAGACAAGGACTGATATTTTAGGAGTGATAAATTGTAGAAAAGCAAATATGTGGGGAACTAATGGAAGATAAGGCTAATTAGTGAAGTTTGTTGTGGAGATTCCTCTGATGCCAATGGGCTGATAAAGGTTGAAAGTTGTCTCTGGTGATTAACTTTTGTCCTTCCAGGTAGAGCGGGGAAAGGGGACACCTTGGCAAATTTATGTCCTGCTTTTAGGCAGATAGAGGGAGGGCAGAGAGCTTTTCTTGTATCTGCTCCTTTTCTGTTGCCTTTAGCTAAAAATAATCTTGTTGCCAAAGTGGCATATTTGGGGGTGGTGTATTCTGCTACCATACACAGTTAAATTTTCACTCTCATCTCTAAAACTGAAAAATCCAAACTGCTTAGGATGAAACTTGAGTGGACATAGACAGCAAGCTACCCCAAATCAAATGCCTAATAAAAAACTTGGAGAACATTAACTATTTTCTTGAGTCTAGAAAAGAAAAGCTAGACAGTGATCATTAATATAATGTTTTAATTTAGTAGGAGGTTTTAAATTCATGCACATCTTGTTATATTTCTCTAAAATTCTCCCTATTCACATCTTATGTTATACAAATCTTAGAATATTAAAAATTATTTTGATAATAAGTTTGAAATATATAAGTCAGAATAAAATATTTGCAGTTCCTTTCTTGTAGCTTTCCATGTCCAAGTGGAGATCACTTTTTGCCTATATATCAGTTAAAAGGCACTGCTCTTTGCCTAGCAACAACTAACAGAGATTCATTCAAACTCTCCTCCTGTTTGAGAGGTTTACATCAACATAACTGATAGTAGTGTTTTAATATTTTGTTTTAAATTTGTGCCCCAAATCATGATACTACCACCACCATCATAGTTAATAATAAAAATATATTAAACATCTACTATTTACCAGATTCTATGCTACAATTTTATAAAATCTCTCTATTGTATGTCTCAGTATCTACTATGATCCAGTAACTGCCCTAGGTGCAAGGAAAATAGCAATGAACAAAAGAGACAAACCTAGAGAATGGACTAGAGGACACGGGGAGGGGGAAGGGTAAGCTGGGACGAAGTGAGAGAGTGGCATGGACATATATACACTACCAAATGTAAACTAGATAGCTAGTGAGAAGCAGCCGCATAGCACAGGGAGATCAGCTCGGTGCTTTGTGACCACCTAG
Source organism: Kogia breviceps (assembly GCF_026419965.1). Classification (NCBI taxonomy): domain Eukaryota; kingdom Metazoa; phylum Chordata; class Mammalia; order Artiodactyla; family Physeteridae; genus Kogia; species Kogia breviceps. The sequence continues at coordinate 96,790,462 of NC_081314.1, forward strand.
AGGGGTGGGATAGGGAGGGTGGGAGGGAGGGAGACGCAAGAGGGAAGAGATATGGGAACATATGTATACGTATAACTGATTCACTTTGTTATAAAGCAGAAAAACTAACACACCATTGTAAAGCAATTATACTCCAATAAAAACGAACAAACAAAAAAACCTCTGCCCCAATGGAGCTTACATTTTAGGGGTGAAAAACCTGAGCTTAGACAGATCAAGTAAATTCTTCAAGATCTCAACAAACAATAACAGTCTGTGAGGAAACTAAGATTCCATGTCAAGTCTTGTGATTGCATAGACATCAAATAGTCTATTCACGTTAAACAACTTTTCTATTCTTATGAATCTAAAATATTTTCTCCTAAAAATATTACCTACAATATGATAGTTTGTTTGCTGTTTTTAAATCATTTGTCCACAGAACTGGTCTTCTTTTAAAAACTAAAGTATAGTTGATTTACACATTATATTAGTTTTAGGTGTATAACATAGTGATTCAATATTTTTATAGATTATACTTCATTTAAAATTTATTATAAAATATTGGCTGTATTCCTTGTGCTATGCAATATATCCTTATATCTTATTTATTTTATATATATGTAGTTTGTACCTCTTAATCCCCTACCTCTATCTTGCCCTCCCCCCACCTGTCCCCCGACCAGTAACCACTAGTTTGTTCTCTATATCTGTGAGTCTGTTTCTGTTTTGTTACATTCATCTGTTTGTCGTCTTTTTTTTTAGATTACACATATAAGTGATAACATAAATATTTGCAAATGATATGTTTGATAAGGGGTTAATATCCAAAATATATACACAACTCATACAACTCAATATCAAATAGGTTTTTTAACCAGTTTAAAAATGGGCAGAGGACCTGAATAAATATTTTTCCAAAGAAGCCACACAGATGGCCAACAGGCACGTGAAAAGATGCTCAACATCCCTAATCATTAGGGAAATGCAAGTCAAAACCACAATAAGATATCACCTCACACTGGTCAGAATGGCTGTCATTAAAAAGACCATAAATAACAATGTTGGTGAGGATGTGAAAAAAAAGGAAACCCTAGTAAACTGTTGGTGGGAATGTAAGTCAGTGCAGCCACCTTGGAAAACTGTATGGCAGTTCCTCAAAAAGCTAAAAAGACAATTACCATATAATCCAGCAATATCTACTCCTGGATATATATTTGAAGAAAATAAAAAGGCCAATTTGAAAAGATATTGATATCTGCACCCCAATGTTCACAGCAGCATTATTTATAATAGCCAAGATATGAAAGCAACCTAATTGTCCATCTACAGGTAAATGAATAAAGAAGATGTGGTATATATATATATATATATATACACACATGCAAAGGAATATTACTCAGCCATAAAAAAAGAATGAAATGTTGTCATTTGCAACAACGTGGATGAACCTGGAGGATATTATGCCTGGTGAAATAAGTCAGAGAAAGGCAAATACTGTGTATTATTACAGAGCTATTCTTATCACAACACAAAGATTTGCCATTCTAACTCTTGTCCAGATGTAAGGAAATTAAATCTTCCTTTGGTTTTTTTTTTTTTTTTTTTTTTTTGTGGTATGCGGGCCTCTCACTGTTGTGGCCTCTCCCGTTGCGGGGCACAGGCTCCGGATGCTGCGCAGGCTCAGCGGCCACGGCTCACGGGCCCAGCCGCTCCGCGGCACGTGGGATCTTCCCGGACCGGGGCACGAACCCGTATCCCCTGCATCGTCAGGCGGATTCTCAACCACTGCGCCACCAGGGAAGCCCCTTCCTTTGGTTTTTGATCTGTTTTCTCCCCTATAGTCCATCTATATGGACTATAATTTTACCCAAAGTGAAAATTACTAAGTAAACAACTCAGGTTTACACTATGTGAAGTTTTTCTTCAGAATGAACCTTATTAAAACAGTAATACTATATACATTTGAGCAAAAAGTAAGTCTCAAGTAGCAGCTCAGTTGAACAGCTTAACCGCCCTGAACACAGTCTTGCACAGTCACTGTGGGACCAGCATCCAGCCTCTAGAGTGGTCCAGAAAGACAGAGCTGAGGCCAGAGCTTACTTGTGAGATGACATAGAATCTACAGACCCTGACTTGATGAACAGTTTCTTCTTGTTAGCTGTTTTTTTTTTTAATTGTTTCTCATGTGGCAGAAGATGTTAGGGAAAAAGGGCTGACACTCAAAACGGCCCCTAGTCACTTATTTGTCATTCTAAGTGTGTGATTAAATTTCTTCTTTTTGCACTTTTGTCAGTGCCGTTCAGCCAAGACCATCAGGAACACACCTGCAGTTGAACAAAGTTGGGTTTACTGACTCGTTGCAATGAGGGAAAACATGTACTGTGGGGAACCATGGAATATCTCAGTAAGAAGGTTTTAGAGGGGACTCCCTGCAGAATTTCAGCTTCTGTTAGTTGCTTTTTAGAAGGATTCAAGGAAGCAGGGCTTTGCTGTGTATTGGATGCCATTAGAAAGTAGAGGTAACTCTGTTTCTTAACAATTCTTATCTAAAATACAAAAGGAATGAAGCAACGCTAAAGCTATGTTTGGTAAAGAAGTAGCATTCACTCATAGTAGCCAGGATAGAAAGATGGTTGATCATTTTTATGGTTGGAAATGTGTACGATACTGTCTGTGATCAGACATGATTTTCAGTAGTCTTGATTTTTGTCTGGCATAGTCACTGATTCAGAGTGGCTTTCTCCCATATTGGTGTTCTGTGAGACTGTTGATGTTCCACAAGAGAAGAACATGAACTAGCCGGGAATGCTAGTCCAGCTCATGGTAACACTGCAGCCCGGCTAATAGTGCTGTACCAAGACCTGGCTGTCACTGTCAGGGGTTGCCTTTCTCTCTCACTATTAACAACTTGCTTCAGAAATTTCAAGATCCGTTGTTGTTGTTAAAATATTGGTTGGTTTCAGCACAGGAAATATTAGGAACTTAAGATTTCATGAAGTAGGATTGTGGAGGAACAACACGTTTCTTCCTCAGACACAACTTTTCATTTGCTAGGACAAGAAGCAAGGTGCACACATATATGAGGGGGAAGCTCTTAAGCATTCTTATGGGTATGTCTCTGTATAGCTGTATATATAGGTGTATGTGTTATATGTTTAGATCATGCATTGATTACCACTGCAGTCAAGTGAAGATAATCACAATTACATTATACATTGGTATCATACTTGAGCATTGCATTTCCAGTTTAAGGAGATCTCTCCAAAAAGTTTTAGTTGCTTCTTTTGGAGGGACTTAGTTAGGATACAAGCTGTAGAAAAAGAAATAGTGCATTAGAATTTAAGAGGTCTGAATTCTAGACTTTATCATTAAAACACTGTAAGACCATGGGCAAGTCACTTCACATCTTTCCCTCTCATTGTTTTTTTCAAAAAAACAAAAAACTAAAAGGTTGACACACAGCAGTGGTTTAAAATTTTTCTTTTAGCCTTAGAATTCTTTATTTTAAAAAAGTTTCTGTAGAGTCCCATTAGACAAAACAAAAGAAACTCAAGTGTTATCTGGTTGCAGTGGTTGAAAAGGGGAGGAGGCTAGGGTTTCAGGGAGTTGAGTAACACTCACGTGACCTCCTTTTCTCTGAGGCAGTTGTCAAACATCTTAGACAATGTTCAAACTCAGACAGTTGATAACTTCTGAATCAAATAATCTCTCTGAGGTTTCCTGTATTTCAAGCACTCTATGAATCCATGATTCTTTTCAGGAATGGAGTCATGGACTAGACCTTGAGAGTAATGATTTGAGAAGAGTTGATTGTGCCTTGTGCTTTATATATATATATATATATATCAACTGGCCAATACTCTGCTAATGCTGAGATTAAAACAATAGTGATAAACTACTACAGTTGATTTCTCTGATTGCTTTTAGGAAGGTAAAGCAGAAAATGTGTTCTCATTCTAAAATCTTATGAGAAGAGATGGAGTTAGATGGCATTTAATCCAAATCACATTAGGTTTTTAGATTTTATTTTATAAAATCAATGCAATGTTTCTGTGTCTATTGGTTTTTTCTTAGCCTCATGGCAACTTGAACACATAAACATAGTCCCTTCAGTGCAGCAGGTACTTTCATTAGATTTCTAAAACCATTTATCTTTGAATAACTTAGACTTACAGAAGGGTTGCAAAGATAGCACATAGAGTTCCTGTACATCCTTCACAGTTTCTTTGTTTCCATAATGTTAACATCTTACATAACCATGGTGAAATAGTCAAAACTAGCAAATTAACATTGGTACAATACTGGTTACTAATCTACAGACTTTACTTGGCTTTTACCATTTATCTACTAATGTCTCTATTTCGTCGTAGGGTCCAATCCAGGATCCAGTATTGCCTTTAATTTTGATGTCTCCTTAGACTCCTCCAATCTATGACAGTTTCTCTGATTTATCTTGCCTTTCATTATCTCGATACTTTTAAGGGTATTGATCACTATTTTGTTCCTTATTTTAGATTAGTCTTATGATTAGATTGATGTTATAAATTTTTAGTGAGGCCATCACTTCTCAGCAAATTATTATCAAGGATTACTGGTGATGTTACTCTTGATCAGTTGGTTAAATGCTGTCTGCCAATTTTATTTATCACACTTTTTGAATGATTCTGGTTTTTGGCAAATGCATAGACCTATATTTCTACCACCACATAATGTATAGAATCATTTCATCACTCAAAATTTTTTCTCATGCCTCTCCTTTGTCCCTACCCCTCTTTCTACCTCTAATCTCTAGCAAACGCTAATCTGTTTTCCATCCTTATAGTCTTGCCTTTTCCAGAATGTCATATGCAGAGAATCATGTACTATGTAGCCTTTTGTGTCTGACTTCTTTCACTTAAAAATGCGTTAAAACAAATGCACTTTAGACCCATCCATGCTGTTGTATGAATCAGTTGTTTGTTCATTTTTTATTTCTGAATAATATTCCATTGCATGGGTCTACCACGATTTATTTATTTATTAGATTTTGCCTTATAAACACAAGTGGATGAGAAGGAAGTGAAAACAAGTAAGGAGATGATTTTTTTATATTATCTTGTACATATATTTCTTTATTACTGTTATTGTTTGGCATTTTAATGATGTAATTTTTTTTCTTGGAATAACTGTGAATCGAGGATAGTCTGAACTTAATTCTATGGAGAATTTAAAATACCCCACATGCAAATCAAATAGAATCTTTTCTTTTCTAATAAAAAGGAGGGTTCTCAGTAACCTATGTTAATAGTTTTAATATGCCAGCAGAAACTTTTGACTAAATGTAATCTAGTCTGTCTTGCCATTGCCTGGGGGAGGGAGGTAGGCACCAAACTCAGTTTACCACCTAGGGTTATCTTGGAGTTGTCTAATTTACTGAATATTCCACTTCCTAGTTATTCAGCCCCAAATTCGTAGCTTTTTTACTCTTAAAAAGGTCAAAGAAAATTACCCATATAAGTGTCCAGAAAAAGCAGAAGAGCTGAATATATCTTTTAACAATATAGAGTTTAGGAAAAATTCAATGTAAAAATGATCATGTAAGCGTAGAGTGAAATTGGAGAAAACTTATGTTTTGTAAATATTTTTTCTAAAAAGTCTTAGCAACTAGTTCTGGTTTTTTGTTAATTCTCCTACTGATAATGTTAAGGGTTTGTTAGCTATTTCTTATAAAGTATAGGCTGTATTAGTGTTCTGTGATAATATGCATTAACTTGGTAGAAAAGGGACCATTACAGTCTATCACTGCAGTGATCCATACAGTGAAGACTCCCTTAGTACATGTTGACACAATATTACAGCAGTGATCCATGAATTAAATATGCTTTGGATCCGAGTCATTACAAGTTTAATGGGAGAAATGCACCAATTCCATTGAAAAATGCCAGTATTGACTCTGTGATCGATTCTTCCATAAACACATTTCTATTGTTTCTCAGTAATGAATATTCTTCCTAAACCATCCATGCTTGTTGTTTAGTGACTTCATCAACATTTAAAGTCCCATTTTATATTTACTACATTTGAAACTCCTGAGTGTCACAGAAGAGATCTATGGAATAATGGTACAAGAGCATCCATACAAATGTAATTTTTTTGTGAATAATGGAAAGCATTATTTTATCCTTTTTAAGGACCAGGCATAATAAGTACTCAATAAGCTTAAAATGAAAGAAAATTAAAATTTTATTTGGGCCATTATTCAGTCCATCCTTCATCATAAAGTGTTCCTGAAGTTGTTGTCATGGCAGAGTGAGCACAAGAAATGTGACAATGTTCCCTGGTACTTAGCATTTATTCCTTTTATTCCATCACTTTTCTTTTACATATATTAAATTTTTCATAGTACATGTTATTCAAGGAGTAGTTTCTAAAATATTTATAATAGAGTTACTATATGTATTAGACTTACAAACATTCTTTACTCTGCTGAATGTACTGGGCATTACTTCTGAAGAAACAGGATGCTAATTATGGAAAGAGAAATTGAAGAAAAGGGAAAGGAATGAAGGGTGAAGAAAGTTTGAAGGAATAGTCCCCATAATATTTGAGTCAGATGTTCATCTGAAATGGGAGACAAGTTAAAAAGAACAGATAGAAGGACAGAAAACAGTGAGAAGGAATTTAGACAAGATAAAAATATTTTCAATGGCTTCACTTTAAATAAACCAAGGAATGAATTATTTTGCCTTGAGGGTGTGTGTAGAAGCAGCGGCCTGAAGAAAATGAAAATTCAGATGTCTCATTGAGAGGTGCTTCATAGCCTTTTCCCACCAGAATGTCCATTCCCCAATCCTTCCCCAGGACAGCTGTCACCCAGTACTGTCTTCTCTGCTCTCCTTTTAGTATGGGACTTTCCAATCTTTGAGTCCTTGAAAGCCAAACAAAACAAATAACTGCTACCTTTATTTTTAAACTAATTCTCATTCTATTTCTTCCTTTCCTTTGTACCTTGTCTAACTGTCATTTTTTTCTCTCGTATTTTCTGTCCTCCTTTGACTTTTCTTCTCTTCACTTTTTCAGAATCATAATATCTGGGACGTTTCTGTGGGGCTTTGTTCAGGTGTAGGATGAGCCAGGGATCGGGCTGCCCCTCTAACAACTTATGAATTCCAGGGCTGATTCCGCCCTTACATCCGGTCTGCCTTGCCTTTCTCAATGCTGAGTTGTAGAGAGCTGTAGAAGAGAACCAGAACTGGGATGTGTGTGTATGAGAGAGGCAGTGGGGCAAGGAGCAAACGTGGAGAGTGAAGGCATTGCTACTGCTGGGGCCATGGACCCGCGAAGGGCATGCAGTTGTCAGCAGGTGTGGCACATTCTCACAAAAGTGAGAGAAAAGGAGGCTGAAGACAAAAACAAGAAAGGGAAACAGAACAGGTGGCAGGGGTAGTGAGAAGAGGTGAACTAATGCATGAAGGATTGACTCACTGAAAAAGCATTTCTTAACTGCTATATTCAAGGGACTGTGCAATGTGCTTTCACATACATTATCTCACTCATTTCTCACAACAGCCTTGTAAGGTATATGCTGAGTGTCTTGGGTATGAAATTGTCAATTTAGGTAGCTTGAACAACTGAAGCTACAAAGCTCTGTGGCTGCCTGAGACTAAATGTGAGCAGGGATGATTGATCAGGGTCCCACAAAATCTCAGCAGTGACAGAAGGAGGAGGAAATCACTAGGGAAGAGGAGAGGACAGATACAGAGAAAGGTGGGATAATACCACATGTGCAAAATACTGCGTTATCATTGAAATAAATGCTTTAAATATATTAAAACATATCGTTAAAAAGACTAAACTGTCTCCTTCTATGGATCTAAATATACAGTGAAATTATATAGCTTTATCTACTTATAGATTGGCTACTAACCAAGATGGCCTGATGTTTTCCTCAGTTTGACGATACTTTAGACAAGTTTTGTCCTAACTATAGGCCCCTGACCTTCTTTTACTTAGAGCATTTACTTTAGAAAATTTGTAATTCTAAGTTCTTTTTCTGTCCCTTTGAGATATAAATCTTGTCCAAGCCTCTGTCCAGTTTTACAGCCCAGGAATGTTTTTCTCAAGGACCTGGGAACCATCCTTTGAAATGTCATCTTCAAGAAAGATAGCACCTCGGGCTTCCCTGGTGGCGCAGTGGTTGGGAGTCCGCCTGCCGGTGCAGGGGACGCGGGTTCGTGCCCCGGTCCGGGAAGATCCCACGTGCCGCGGAGCGGCTGGGCCCGTGAGCCATGGCCGCTGAGCCTGTGCGTCCGGAGCCTGTGCTCCGCAACGGGAGAGGCCACAGCAGTGAGAGGCCCGCATACCGCAAAAAAAAAAAAAAAAAAAAAAAAAAAGAAAGATAGCACCTGTATCTCCCAGTCTCAGTGGGAGGGTGGGAGCCTAATTTCAATGAGTGCCAATTAGCAAACACAGATGGTCTAATCAGATTGACCACAGTCCAGTAATGTCCTCCAGAACTTTTCACTAGCTCTTGCCAGCACTTAAAACCTCTCCTGCCTTTTGTTCCAGAGGAGATGAGTTCCTCTCTCCCTTATTGCTGTCCTCTTGAACCCTATTGCAATAATCTCTAATAAAATCTTCCTTTCATGTTTAACTCCATCAGTTAAACTCCAATTTTCCTCTGATAGTTCTAAACCTAGGTGAGTGTCCATTTGTAAGACTAAGTATGCAGTATTCTGCATCTATCAAAACAAACTTCAATAAAATAAGTGACCATAGATCTGTAATAATTCAGGTATTGTCCCCTCTAGAGATAAAGGGTGATTCAGATCATCTTTGAGGTGAGGACATCTTTTGACCTTTGAAATTTAACCTCACAGGTGGTGAAAAGGAAGTGTTCATTCATTGGGCAAAAAGCACAATTTCAGACAGGTGTAGTATATATTTTAAGAAAAAAAATGTGGTGAAGGAAAACACCCTCAGGTGAAATTTAATACTACACACACACACACCCATACAAACACACATTGTGTAATCTAGTAGGCAATATAATTAGCTGAATGCTGAACTGAATACAAATGACATATACTTTGTAAGATTATTTTCTTATGTCTCTTTTTAAAAATTAATTAAATAATTAATTAATTTATGGCTGCGTTGGGTCTTTGTTGCTGCGCATGGGCTTTCTTTTTATAGTTGCGGTGAGCGGGGGCTCCTCTTCATTGCCGTGCGTGCGCGGGCCTCGCATTGCGGTGGCCTCTCTCGTCGCAGAGCACCGGTTCTAGGCGCGCGGGCTCTAGAGCGTAGGCTCAGTTGTTGTGGCGCACGGGCCTAGCTACTCTGCAGCATGTGGGATCTTCCTGAACCAGGGCTTGAACCCGTGTCCCCTGCATTGGCAGGCGGATTCCTAACCACTGAGCCACAAGGGAAGCCCTCTTATGTCTCTTGATATAAAGTTGGTAAAAAATTTCCAAAGTTAATTTCTGTAAAAGTTATTGTATAGGGGCCAAGATACCTAGCACCTGGTTCTCTGAGAGTCTTGTCTAGTCTGTAATTTAAACTATCTAGACAAATAAATGAAATACAAATTCTTAAAAATATGAGATTCCACAAGTTGAAGTTTTTTGTGACAATTGGGCTGTAAAAAGAGTCAAGTTATATTCTTGGGCAAATTTCTATGACTGCTAGATTTAAGACAATCGTGTCCTAGGCAAGATGAAAAGAAACTGTTATTTTGATCTTAAATTATTGTTATTGCAAAGAAAAAATACTTTTTCTCTAATGATAATATATATTAATTTTTAAAACTTGAAAAATAAAAAAAAAGCACAAAATAAAAATTATCCACAATTCTGTTTATCTTAGAAGAGATGGAAATATAGAGATTAAAAATAGTATTACTATTTTGGCTTTGTGCATCCTATATAAAACTCTCATACTATTTTGAGAGATAGGATAGCACAGTACTTAGAGGTTAGAGTGCCAGAGTTCAAATGCTGAATCTGTCCTTTACATCTTGTAGGACCTTGGGTAAATATTTCAACTCTTGGATCTGCCTTAGTTAGTTTGTTTTTAGTTTAGCTTAGTTTTTTTTTTCCCATATGTCTCATTCTTGCCTTATGATTTTAATCCTTTCTTTTTATGTATCTGATTATTTTAACATACTTGTTTCAGTGTCCTTAATTTTATTCCATTATTGCATTTCTTAAAATATGGGTTCTCCAGGTGGTTGTTTCCGTCAAGTCTCAAAGTGATTTGTTTCCTTGTGTTGTTATGACTTTTCCTGCGAATATGGATTTAGCATGCCTTCCTCCAGGGTTGTTCAACCTGCTCTGGGTTGTAGAGACACACCTATGAAGAAGTTTTATTTTCCTCTTCTGGGAAGTACGCATTTTACCCATTTTATGTCATGGGGTTTCCATCTGAGTACTGTAAGTTCAGATCCAATATCCACAGATACGGTAGGTTCGGGCTTGATTTCTTGTACAAGATTCTTTCTTCCAACCATGGCTCCTGGTGAACAGCTTAGCCTCTTTGCCATTTTCTATAGCCAATGAGAGGAGTTGCCTCATTCCTATTTCATGGACTGACAGCCCACTGTGGTTCCTGGCTTTATGCAGAAAGCTTGCATCCAGCTCTCCACTGTGCACGGGCCTGAGGGTTCATCTCCTGACATAGTGAAGCATTAATATCCAGTCCTACAAGGGTGACTCATCTTCAGTAATCCCAGGTTTCTTTCAGTTTCAGTTCTACTCACCCCTGTAACTTTGAGTTCTCTCTTTTTTTTCTTATGTATGGAAATTTTCCTTTCTTTTATATGGTTATACTTTGTCCAGCATCTTCATTTGCTTGGTGGAATTGGCCAGGGTGAAGGTGAGATGGGGAGTGGACTTTACACTATAACCAAATACACTATTTTGGCTAAAAACCAATTTAGCCTATCTAAAACTCCATTTTCCCATTATATCTTTATCAGAAAAGTTTTGCTTTTGATAACTCAATGAGATAATACAAGCAAAGTTCTTGTGCCTGGTACATGGAAAGTGCCTAATAAATATTAACTAGTATTATTACTAGCTAACCTACATTTAAAATTTTATATAGAAATATAATGTATTGATAGATTATTATATACTAATAATAGATTATTATATATCAATATGTTATCAATAATATAAATTTATGTAAGTATAAAGTATATAAAACATATATTTAAACACTGGGACTTACTATGTGCCAGAAAGTTTTCTAAGAACTTTATAAATGCTAACTTATTTATTTCTTACAACGACCCTATGAGGTACAGTTATTATCCCTATCTTACAGGCAAGGAGACTGAGGCACTGTGATCTTAAGCAAATTACCCGAAGTCACACAACTAGTCAGTGAAGAAGCTGTATTTTAACATATGTGATCTGGCTTCAAAGTCAGTTCTATCGCCTGTGCCATGCTGCCTTTTCTTTTGTTTATTTATTTATTTATTTATTTAGTGGTACGTGGACCTCTCACTGTTGTGGCCTCTCCCGCTGTGGAGCACAGGTTCCGGACGCTCAGGCTCAGCGGCCATGGCTCACGGGCCCAGCTGCTCCGCAGCATGTGGGATCTTCCCGGACCGGGGCACGAACCCATGTCCCCTGCATCGGCAGGCGGACTCTCAACCACTGTGCCACCAGGGAAGCCCCATGCTGCCTTTTTAATGTTTATCTGTACTATTTTTTATCCATAATATTGAGTCTTCTCCAACAATATTTTTACAATAAGCAGTGTTTTCTGATAGAGATTAGATATCAGCGTTTCTTGTAGCAATTCTATGTTTGGAAGAATCAAAACCACATAAAAGAATGCAGAAGAACTCATGTGATGGGCTTCTTTCTTTGTTGTGGCTTTTTAATGAATCCAGGTAAAGCTGAAGCTGAAGCAATATCAAGGTGCTTAGAATGGTTTTCTTAAAAGAAACAAAAAGAAAGAAAGAAAAACAAAAAGTTAGAATAGATACTTCACAAAGGACGATATATAAAATCACATAAAAAGTGTGCACGATCGTTGTTCATTGTATCAGTTATCAGTATATTGTCACTCAGCTTGAAATTCCCCCTTCAATATGCTCCCTGTGATAATAGGGTTCCTTTAAGCCCTTCTTCTTTTTTTTTTTTTTTTTTTTTTTTTTTTTTGCGGTATGCGGGCCTCTCACTGCTGTGGCCTCTCCCGTTGCGGAGCACAGGCTCCGGACGCGCAGGCCTAGCAGCCATGGCTCACGGGCTTAGTTGCTCCGCGGCATGTGGGATCTTCCCGGACCAGGGCACGAACCCGTGTCCCCTGCATCGGCAGGCGGATTCTCAACCACTGCGCCACCAGGGAAGCCCAAGCCCTTCTTCTTTAAAGTGAGCACAGTGTTAAGCTTTCTCAGTAGAAGGTGCTAGAGGAGCATCACAGGAAGAAAGGTCTCTCTTGCAGTTTCAGGTACTACGAGGAGGGTGGGTAGCGTGGCTGTGCAGCGGCTCTGCTGCAGACAGAGACACCAGCACCCCAAAAACCTCCTACTGCCACAAGCAACCTGATTTCCCTTTCAGGCACCAGCGTGGCCCCTCTGAGACCCAGAGGATCCCACCTGGCTGATGCTGTCTCAGCATGTATAGCCTGGGACCTGGAGGATTCCTACCCCATCTGAACAACAGCTTTCCAGTTGCTAATGAACTAGTCCCCAGCAGCACACCAGAGGGCTGCTTTGTGCTGGCCCAGTTTTGCAGATAAGCTTTAGCCTGGAAAAGCCAGGGAATTTTTCACCATCCAGTGAGCTAAACTGTAACTTCTCCAACAAGGTCTGAACCTCAGCCTTGAGGAGGAAGTTCTCTTCTAAGTATGTCCTTCCTTGGGTATGCTCTCTCAGTCCTAGGGTATGTGCAGCATTTTCTTATCTGTTATAGTTATTCTTTTATCATAGCTTGATAATTCTTTATATTAAACTTCTGTTTGATCCACTGTGTGGTTTCTATTTCCTGTTTGGACCCAGATGAGTTCAGTCACTGAACCGTGCAAATTAAAACCACAAAGATACAATTACATATACGCTTGAATGTATAAATTTCTTTTTAAAAAATTGAACAATGTCAAATGTTGGTGAGGATGTAGGGTGCCTGGAACTCTCATTCATTGTTCGTGGGAGTATAAAATATTACTAGCACTTTGGAAAAAAGCCTTGAAGTTTCTTATAACACTAAACCGACACCTATCCTATGATTTGTCAGTTTCACTCCAAGAAAAATAAAAATGTATGACCACAGAAAGGCTTGTGTAGGAATGTTCTGAGAAACTCTATTCATAATGGCTCAAATGTGAAAGCAAACCAAATGTCCAGCAAATAAGTACATGAATAAACAGACTATGGTATAGTCATACGATGGAATACTACTCAGTGATAAAAGGAAAGAATAAAAACTACTTATATGCAACAACATGAATGAATCTCAAGAGTATACTGAGTGAAAGAAGCCTTAAATAAATGTTCATACTATATAGTTCCATTTTTATGACGTTCTAGAGCCAATAGCCTAATGTTTGGTGGAAAAAGTAAAAAACAATGATAGTCTCTGGGAGGAGTGGGGATTAATTGGGGAGGAGCATGAGGTAAATTTCTGGGGTGACGGTAATATTCTACCTCTTGATATTCTATATCAAAGTACTAAGAGTGTATCTTTTAAAAATGGGGGTTTAGGTTAATACAGGTTATGTATTTGTCAAAACTCATTTAATGGTACTGTTAATATTTGTGCATTTCATAGCACACATTTAACCTGAAGAGTTTTAAACAAATAATAATATATATGCTGAAGTATTTAGATGGGAAGTATACTGGTGTCTGCAATTTATTTTGAAATGCATTTAAAATATAGATGAATTGGGCTTCCCTGGTGGCGCAATGGTTGAGAATCCGCCTGCCGATGCAGGGGACACGGGTTCGTGCCCCGGTCCGGGAAGATCCCACATGCCACGGAGCGGCTGGGCCCGTGAGCCATGGCCGCTGAGCCTGCGCGTCTGGAGCCTGTGCTCAGCAACGGAAGAGGCCACAACAGTGAGAGGCCCGTGTATCACAAAATATATATATATATATATATATATATATATATATATATATATATATATATATAAATGAATTGATGGATGCATAGAGGGATGGATAGGTGAATAGATATACAATAAAGGAAATCTAGAAAAATGCTAATTGTGGACTCTTTGGTGATTGGGATACAGGTGTTCACTTAATTTATTTTTTCAATTTTACTGTGTTTTTGAAAAATTTTACACAAAAGTAATTGGAAATAAAACTGGAGGTAGTCAAAACCATCTTAGATTTTGTCTTTTAAAACTGCTCAAACCATTCCCTAGCTTGCTATGACAACAAAGTGCTAGTTTTGAATGTGTATTGAGAGCTGAGGCTCTGTGTTGAGCTTGTGCAGCCTCACTAATAATGTAGGTATTTTTCCAGTGCTAAAGACTGCGGAAAACTGACTGGCTTGAATTTACTATTATAGCACCTCTCCTTTCTTGCAATTTATCATGGTCTGTGTAGTGGCCTAGAGTGTCTTTGTTTTATGTGATGAAGGCATGTGTGCTTTTGTGAAGGTATATATTTGTATTCTGTAACTGTTAAAGACTTAGCCTGACTTTAAACCATACCACCTGGAACTAATGTATAAATGTTTTTTTATCTATTGGCTTTTCATTTCATCCATGTACATCTTGATTAAATTGTAAATTCCTCAATGTAGGATCAATCTTCTATTTATTTTGCTCTCTCTACCCAGATAATATTGTATACTTCCATAGACACAGGGGATACTTAAATGATGATGGTGTCAATTATGTAGATCTTTAAAACCTTTTTGAAATATCCAGGTAAGGACAGGACTCTCACCAAATAATACTTAGTTCACACAGAGTCCATAGTACAACTAAAAATATGTAGTTCACTCAAATACACAATCTTTGATCTTTAAAAAAAATTCTGTATTGTAGAAAGTGCCGAATAGCTTTCACATTAGGAACTGATTTTATTTTTATGCAGGAGAAAAAAGAATTAGCAGCCACTATGTCCATTTTGGACATAAGGTCCCCCTACACTCCCAATACATCTACCATAAGCATGCCAACGAAGGGTAATAACCTGTGGGGAAACAAGCATCTACTTACCTGTAAGCCATGGACAACAGAAGTCAGATGAGATTGCAGATCTTAAGTTGTCATCGAAGAGAGAAAAGTATATGTGGACTCATTACCCTAAACTAATAGTATTCTCTTAAACATATGTTTATCTTTCAAATTGCCAGGGTAAATGCTCAAAATAAACAAAGAAAATAGGAGACAATTATATATGAGTATGATAGGTTATAAATCAACTTTCCAAGTAACAGTAATACTGTCTATCTTACATATAAACTGTTAAAATGAAAAGAAATAGTTTTACCAACAGGTAAAAATGACAATTAAATGTAACACATTTCTTCAAAAGTCAGTAGGCCATGGATATACTTGAAGACCCCAAAGCATGCCAAAAGTATGAATCAGAAAAACACCAGGGCCCTTACCAAGAGCCATCATGTTATTGTTGCAAGCAACAAGAATCGAAAAGGGTGAGGTTAGCTATCTTCAGGAAGTTTTCTGAGAAGGAGTCTGTTCTGTACCAAGATTTATAGACATTACCTTTGAGATTAATGAAGCTGGCTATTAGGCAACAGGAAACGACCAACAGAAAAGACAATCACTGAAAAATCCTATAATGTGTGACATGTGCTGAAAATATGCTGAAATGACAGAGATATATGAAATCTAGAAAATGATAGTGGAGGCAGCTGGAGGAAATAAAAACTTGTTAATATTTTACCAAATATTAATATATTATCTAAAATATATAAAAAGAGGTAAGCAGTCTGGTCTCTAGAAACTCAAAATTACCCATCTATTTTAATGTAACTCAAATTCATTAGGACTTGCAAGCATCTTTTTCTCTCATGACATATTGACCAGAAAACATTGTAACTATTAACATGATTTTTCAGATATGATGATACTGAGGAGGTAAACTTGGTAGGAAATATGAACATTCCAGTCCACTATAAGATTTACCTTTAGTTTCAAATTAATCAAATTTCTAGTCCCAAGCAGTCTAAGTTTATACATTCCATGGCTATAATTTAAAATTTACATAACCCCTGAGTCAAAAGATATTAAATTTTCAGACTTGTGGAGTGTTGTAACTGAGTTATATCTGGCATTTACACAAGTGTCTTGTGTTTATTTCTGAGCTTCCCAAACAAATCAGTAACACAAATGCCTATTTGTTGGGTTTAATTTAATATTTATGCCAATTCCAATCATCCCCTAAAACACATTTTCACCTAAACCCTTTTATGAGTATGAACACACCCATATAATGTTAATTTCCTAGCAAATAAACATCTCCCTACCAATTATTTCAGGTCATTTTCTACCATTGCATAAACCCTGTAGTAAAATTTTTGCTGCGAGTGTAACCGTAAGTTTTTACTAAAAATTCTAATCGTACTAAGAGAGAACGATGGGATATTCTTCCCCCAAAGCCTTCTTCTCTACAATTTAAGGTACAATGGGGTTAGTCTTCCTCTCTTGTAAGTTTCAGTACTTCTTCAGCAATGAGAAGAATATAATGTCTAGTATCTATTGATGGTTACACATTTGACTACTTGCTTTTAACATATCAATCGTAAGCCAGGGTCAAAATTAAGTAGATTTTTATTTTTAGGCTCTGGCCTTGATCTACCTATGACATGTCTGCTAGTTAAGAGACAGTAATGAAGGCTATTTAGCCCACATTGCTTCAGGAAACAGGTTTAGGATTCTATAAATCCTACGTTTTACCTTATTTATACCAGTCACACATGCATCCTTTATTCTGTTCATCTACTTGGAGTCTAATTTAATTTACTGAAGAGTGCACATTATTCACTCAACCTTAACATGGATTTGATTCAGCTGTAACTATTGTAAGCTAATTGTGCTGTGTTGGATTTGAAGCAGATAATGATGTACAGTGACAGGTTTAACACATTTTTGATGACCACATTCAACTATTTTGGTGCATCCTACTTATCAGTGAGCCAAACACTTAATTCATTTAAGGTTTTGACAAAGAATATGGCATGAGATGATTCACTCCGGAGACTCCCAGGACAGGTCTTGCTCAATAGATGTTATTAAACAACTCCCTCTATGTAGTTTCAGAGGTTGATTTTAGAGTCTAGTTGTGTTGTAGGAAACGTACTGCTTATTTGCCACATGTTCCTATCTGGAAATAGATTATTCAGCATGCTGAGATTTGCATTAATGTGTATGTCAGCAAATTAATGTTTGTGGCTTATGAATTCATAAGTAAAAATGAAGTTATTTTCATTTTGATCAGTGATAATATGAGTAATTTATTATCAGTGATAATGTGAATGATAATATGAATAAATTATTATGTTTCATAATTGACTCATTTCTGAGTCTACTTTGATCAATACTATCCTGTTAAAAAGAACAAGGGTTTTAAAAATAAAGTGAAGATCACCTATTTCAATTATATATCTGTAATTCTCCATAGATGAGGTTAACTAACAGGAAAATTTACTTAGAAAATTTCACTATTTGAGCCAATAGAAAACAAAAGAATATTTAGTAAAAGATCATTTTAAGGCCTGTCTATAGAAGAAATAAAGTTCACCTTATTCTCATCAACCTAAAGGTTGATGAGAATCTGGAAGATGATTCTTAAAGTAGAAAAACAAAAACAGTGAATGGTGACAGTTTGTTTGAAACAAATTAATCCATATATCAAATAGAGGATCATTACCCCTTACAAAACAAGCTATAATGATATCTGCACTGGTTAGGGTCTCTTCTTTCTTTTAACCTTCTTTATCAAGAAGGAGGTATTCGAGTCATACTGACATTCATTACTACGTTTATTTTGGTTTTTATATTGCTGAATAATCAGATGTGGTGTTGAAGGGCTACTTCTCAGGTTTTGTGTGGGAAACCTGGTTCATTATTGGATATATGTATCCAGCAAGACAGTGATTAAAAGTAATGCATAATAGGTCCAGAAGTCTCTTTGTATACATATTTACTAAGGGCAATTTTATTTATTTCTTTATTTAATTGAAGTATCGGAGTTGATTCACAATGTTGTGTTAAAAGGTGAGGACATGGGGTGGGAGGGCGAAGCTGGGGCGAAGTGAGAGTAGCATCGACATATATAAACTACCGAATGTAAAATAGTTGGCCGGTGGGAAGCAGCAGCATAGCACAGGGAGATCAGCTTGGTGCTTTGCAATGACCTAGAGGGGTGGGAGGGAGGCTCAAGAGGGAGGGGATATGGGGACACGTGTATGCATATGGCTCATTCGCTTTGTTGCACAACAGAAACTAACACAGTATTGTGAAACAATTATCCAATAAAGATCTATTAAAAAAATTAAAATATAAAATCAACCCCACAGTGGCCAGAGTGTAATGACTTATGTTACTTGAAAGTACTGACATATCCTAGAGGAACATGTAACCAATATTGTAATTAGTGATACAGTGTTTATGTCATATTAGTGATGCATATTTTACTAGATTGTTTATTAGTTTGTTCTAAGGTTGTCCTTCTTCAAATGTCTACCCCAACCCAGACTTCAAAGCTGCTTATTTGCAAGACTGATGCATTTGTGTTCTTCTAGGGAAAGTATGATTTAAAACTAATATTATGCTCTAGAGATATGTAATTTAATGTTGTAATTTAAGATCTAGTTCTGATCCAGACTTTTGGGATCATTCTCTACAGTGGGCATCACCTCTAGCTGCTATACCTGTTGAGTTTTTAATAGCTCATACATGCCCTCTTTTGACTGACACAGGAGTATACAGATGGCTCCTGTGCCTCAAGTTGAGCCCAACTCTGTGGTGCAGTTCATGCTCTCTAACCCCTCACAGGGCTGTTATTTGTCTCTAGGACAGACCACATCTATGCTTAGCTTTTTCTCTTACCCTATTCTGCTTGCCTCATTCTGCTTCTCCTGAGAACGCAACTCCAATAAATCACTTTCACAAGAACCTCCATTTTATGCTGTACTTCTAGGGAACCCAACCTGGGACACTTCAGATAAGATACACAGTTTAAGAGTTAGTTAGTCATTCAGATGGACTTCATAATGTTCATCATATGTATTTGGTGATTTATGTATTTGGCAGAAGGAATGAACAGAGTATTTTGCACATTGTTCTCCATAGTCCTCTGGGATCCAGATTCTATGAGTGTTATTAAAATCTTTCCTTAATATAAGCATGAAAATGTGTCCAAAATGTTATGTGTATCTTTACGTTTAAAATGGTGATTTGAGGAACTCTCTCATCTAATAAGCTATTTTGACCAGTGCAGGCTGTAGACAATAGTGAAAAAAATAGAGGTTAGAGGCCTTGAAGTTGATTCCTTATTCTGTGGTTTTCTTGATGAGAACTTTGGGCATCTAACTTCTTTTTGGTTTATGTAACTCACCAGACAAATTGCCAGTGATAATAAATAGCTGAAATTCACTCAGGATACACTATACATTGACCATTATTTAAATACTCACTCATGAGATTATTTTGACAACTCTTTGGACATAATTATCTTCAATCATAGAGATAAAGAAACTGAGGGTCTAACTCGTTAAATACTTATCACAGTGTCACAGATCTTCTAAGTGACAGAATAGGAATTCAAACACAGATTTATTAGATTTCTTAGCCTAGGCATTCCCCGCCATAACACCTCACCTGTTGTCTATATGTTCTAAGTGTCCTGAGAGGGCAGTTAACCTAATGGAGGTGTTGTAATAGACATTGGCTGGGACAGGAGGACCAATGGGAGCAATAATTAGCTTGCTTTCTTGGTTCCTTGTTTTCCACATTGTCTTTTGACCCTCTGCTGAAATAAATGTTTTTCACTATAGCTAAATAGTGTTTGCAAAATTTTCGTTAGTAATTATAGTAATTTTTTATTGTTCTTATAACCAATTACCACAAAGTTAGTGCCTTAAACAGCACAAATTTATTATCCTACAATTTTGTAGGTTAGAAGTCTGATACAGGTCTTACTGGGCTAAAATCTGTATTCACAGGGCTGAGTTTTTCTCTGGAGGATCTAAGAGAGAATTGGTTTGCTTGCCTTTTCCAGCTTTTAGAGGCCACACACATTCTTTGGCTGGTGCTGCCCCCGCCCCGCTTCCTTCAGGTTCAAAGCCAAGGTGTTATATCCCTCTGACTCTTCTTTATCATGTCTCTTTCTCCAACCCCAGCCAAAAAGATTCCTGTTTTCAATGACCCATGTGATCAGATTGATTACCACCCCAATGGTACAGAATAATATCCCCATCTTATAGTCCTTTGCCTTAATTGCATCTGTAAAGTCCCATTTGCCATGAACAGTAACATAGTCAAAGGTTCCAGGGATTATGGCATGGGCACCTTTGGGAGGAGGGCATTATTCTGCACAGCAATAGAAATTCATTAATAATTTTCATCAGTATATTTTTTCAACATAATGAGATACCTGATTTTTAGAGAGATTTTTTTTTTTTTAATCTAATGTTTTCCTAGTGTTTCCTATTCTACTCCTACCTCTACCTGGCAGATATTGGGAATAGCAATTATGACAGTCCCAAGCTTGGGTATGATGCCATCCAATAGAATGTTCTGTTGTCTTTCCCAGGACAAAGTCCCGTAAGGAAGCAAAGCCCAAGGGAAGAACCAGTGAAACAATGTGTGATTAGACTAGAGTCCTCTCTATCCACAGATGCTCAAGTCCCATATATAAAATGATGAAGTACAATGAATACAGTCAGCCCTCTGTAGGCTCTATTAGTACTATTCCATCTGAGGTTGGTGGAATTTGGGGATGTGGAACCCATAGATAGAAGTCCAACTGTACGGGATTCCCTGGTAGGATTGTAATTGTAATTGGACTCCCCAGTAGGAATCTCAGCCCCTTGAAAGCAGGTGAGAACTGTGAATATAGTGGGACATTGTTCCCATCATTAGGTTACTGTGCCTGGCAAAGGGGAAAGTATTTAGCAGTTGTAAGTAAGGTCCCTAATTGGCTGGCTTCAAGTTAACCAAGAGGAGATTATCGTGGGAGGGCCTGACCTAATGAGATGAGCTCTTTTAAAAAGGATTTAGAAGTCAGAGATGACAGAAGTCAGGGAGAGAGAGGCAGTAGTAGCTGCACTCGTTTGCTCTGAAGAAACAAATCATCAGCCCATCATGGAAGGGCTATGTGACAGGAAATGGAGGCAGCCTCTGATTGCAGAAGGCCTCAGTCTCCCAACCGCAGGAACTGAATTCCACCAACAGCAGGTGAGCCTGGAAGATCCTGAGCCCCAGATGAGAGTGCAGCCCTCGCTAATACCTTGACTTCCTCTGGGGAGACCCTGAGCAGAGGACCCTTTTCACCTGAGTCCAGACTGCTGCTGCATGGAACCCGTGGGATAATAAATTTGCATTAAGCCGCTAAGTTTGTGGTGATTTGTTAGACAGCAATAAAAAACTAATGCAGTATCCAATATTTATTTAATTCTTTTAATGTACCAGCACATCTATGGAATACCCATCTCTGTGCAATGGATAATACATAGATACTTTTATTTAATACAACAGGCTTATGAAGCAAGATCTATTATTTTTAAAATTTTGCAGATGAGAAAATTAGTTTTAGAGAGGTCAAAACACTTAGTGCAACTCACAGAGCTGATTGATGATGGAACTGGGATTTGTACTTGAGCTTTAATCACTTTTCTAGACTATGTTCTTTAATGTGAAACATTCCATAGAATAATGCAAGCCAATATTGTCCTGATTACCACCTTTTCAACTACTCTTTATCTTGTACCTATCCAAAAAAATATGATAAATACTATAGAATAAGCAGCCTTTGATGAAATCCATTTTTTAGATGATTTCATGTGAAGATCTTTTTATGAATACTTCACCAATTATAGAAGAAAGTCTTCTGAAAATAAATCCTTTTTAAAAGGTTACTTATTTGCTATTTTACCTAGAAGAAGAACAATCTATTTCCATCTATGAGGTGTAATGAGAAGTCATTATCTTGCACTCTTCTTGAATTAACATCAATCCTGATTAGTCAGAATAAATTAGGCTCTTTCTCTTTTTCCATAGTTGTAATTCTTCTGGTACAGGAGCCATTCAATTTTGTGTTATCATGTTATCACTCACAAAAGATATCAGTATAATTATATTACTGTATTTCAAATTTTACTTTTAAACATATTTCAATGTTAAAATGTAAGGTTTTTGTTTCCTTTTTTCCACTTAAGATATGGGGAAGTAATGTTCTATAATTTTTTTCACATTAAAAACAAACTACTCGGGCTTCCCTGGTGGTGCAGTGGTTGAGAGTCCGCCTGCTGATGCAGGGGATGCGGGTTTGTGCCCCGGTCCGGGAGGATCCCACATGCTGCGTAGCGGCTGGGCCCGTGAGCCATGGCCTCTGAGCCTGCGCATCCGGAGCCTGTGCTCCGCAACGGGAGAGGCCACAACAGTGAGAAGCCCTCGTACCGGAAAAAAACAAAACAAAACAAAACAAAACAAAACTACTCAATGTTTAATAAGGCTCGGGGATTTTAATAGCTATTATTCATCATAATATGCATTGGACACAATAGTAAAAATATCAGAGGTATTAACTGACTGTTACTACAAATTGGAGGGGGTTGTAGTGAAGGACAGAATTATTCTGACTATAATTTGGAACAGATTTTGAAAATTCAAATTGATAGTTTGGCATATCTACATGGAAACTATGGCCATCATTCAAAACGTTATTCTCCATTCCTTTTTTAGGATTTTATGTATGCATTGATTTAGCCACTGTTTTGTTGGCTTTAGGATTAAAATGACACCTCCTCCCACTGATTACTAAAAACTAAGTGATGTAAATACAACTTTAATTTTTTTTGGATGGGATGGAAGTGGGTATACAGGTCCTGCATCACCTAAGATGGAAATAATTATTGACTGCCATGAGAACAAACATCATGCCCCTCCAACCTCATCATAGAAGTACAATTTTCTGGCTTAGGAATCTTTCAGTTTGAATTGATTAGCTAGCTGCTCTATCAGTTTGAACAAAAATCAAATTGTACCATATCTAACAATGCATTAAAGAGAAAACTTTATTCTCTAGACATATCTGGAAAATCCTTTTGAGATCAGAACTGGAACAGGGGGAATTTCCAGACCTATACAGCAGACATCAGGATAAAGGCAATGCTGATTTGCTGCTCTGGCATCATCTATAAATCATACTTCTTAGTGTGGCTGCACCTTTCTTCCTACACTTCCTTTGCTTCCACAGTCTCATTAGTTCAGCATCTCTACCGTGCCTTCTCAACCAAAACATCCAATCTTCCTTTCTTTTTTAACTACAGAAATAAACCTGAAGTTATTTTTTCTCTACGAATTTTAGGTTGTACTCTTTTCCGTGGCATTTATTTGGTATTTTTAAGGTTAACCGATCATGCTGAAACATAAATGAAAGCAAAACAGTCTTCGTCTTTCTTGAGCCAACAATGTTACAGATCATAGACTTTGCCCAGGAGAAACTAGGTTCTTTATTTGCAACTAAAATGATTTTTATTGGGATCATTTTCTGTTTCCATTATTTGACATGGCCATCTGACAAAAAAAACCTTATTGTTTGGGCATAGCAACATTATTAAAGATAAAGCGATTTTAAATATTGTCTTCTCTGTTCTAATAGAGGTGATTTAGAAATAAAATCAGGGAGGGGAAGGGAAGAATGCCTTTGAGGATTTTTCATCCCTCTACTAATAAATTGTTAATTCTTCTATTAACATAGAGAAGACAATATCAGCGCTATTGTAGAAATTTGAATATCAGGAGTAAAAAAGACCATGTATTTAAAAACAAGACTTACATTACAGTATAAAGCTTAAATCACTAATTTATTATCTTTGCTAAGCAATTCAGTATAATGACCATTTGAAATTTAGAAATTCAGTTCTTTTAAATAAAAGCAAGGTTTGGTGGGCACGTGCTTTGTACTTTGTGAACTGAGTGGTTACAGTTCAAATGGGCAAAATGGGTTATATATGACAAACATATTTTAAAAATTTCAAAATAATTTTGGAAGTAATCATAGGAGACCCAAAAGGAAATTTCACTTGTTTATGTAATAGTTTCTAAACAAATGAGCCTACTTCCTGTGAGCCTGAGGGTCTCACTCAGCAGTCAGTCCATATTTGCTCGGTGGAAACAGGCGTATTTAAAAGGTTATGGATTTATTTTTCACAATCCTGTAACCCTAGTCCCTAGTAGAACACCTGAGACGTTAATAATAAATTCTGACAATATTTTTTCCAAATAAATAACTGTGGCTGTGTCTTCTGAATTCCATTTTAACTTTGAGTACAGTGTATTATTTTTCGGCCTGATTTTGAGTCTTCCTAAAATTACAAGATGTGTTAAAAACAATGTCCAGATGGCAGGAATTAGAAAACATGTGTTAATCTTGGAGACTGCTAATAAAGAAATATTTATAAAGTCATAAATCAGTGCTTTATAAAAGTGTTGTCTGAATACCATCTGCATTGAAATCACTTGCATTACTAGACCATGCTGGGACTGTTGTCTCAGAGTATCTAGGTGTAGGGCTTAAGAACCAATAGTTTTTCCCAAGGTCACCAGGTGAAAGTTTTGTACCAAAAGGCTTTGCTACTCAAAGTGTGGTCTGTGGATAAGCAGCATCTACAGCACCTGGAAGCTTGATGCAAATGTGTAAGTCTCAGACCCTACACCAGAGCTGCTGCCTCAGAATCTGCATCTTAACAAGGTCCCCAGGGATTTAATCATGCTTGAGAACTCAGGAATCTGAAGTTTCAGAATCACCATTGCCATCTTAAATTATAAGTTGACTTACATGCTCAAAGATCCATTTATCAGTTTCTACTATCAGAACATACTCTTACTATTTCCTGCTGTAACTGGAAAAAAAAAAATCACCCATTGTTCAACCTTGCAATAAAGAAGTGTTAAGACCCAACTCTTGCCCTGACAAAGCTTTCAGGCAAGATCTTTGATCAGTAGATATTGAGAATGTGAAAGTGTAACTTTTTCCACTCTACCCAGAGCAATACTTAGGCAAGTTAGAATGTATTATGCTATAGGATGTATAATCTGGGTTTTTACTTTAAGAGAACCATTTAATTAGCTAAGCATTCATACATACTGGGTTCAGTTGAAAGTTTGTGATTATTGCAAAGTGAAACACCTCAGAATGGGAGCAGAGAAAAAAATACTCAGAAAAGAAATAAAGATGTCAAGGTGTAACTAAGCACAACTTCTTTGGCCTCAAATATCAATAATACCAGAAAGAATACACTTTTTTTTTTTTTTTTTGGCGGTACAAAGGCCTCTCACGTTGCAGAGCACAGGCTTGACACGCAGGCTCAGCGGCCATGGCTCACAGGCCCAGACGCTCCGCGACATGTGGGAACTTCCTGGACCGGGGCACGAACCCGTGTCCCCTGAATCGGCAGGCGGACTCTCAACCACTGTGCCACCAGGGAAGCCAAGAATACACTTTTAAAGGTGGAAGGCATTTTGGAGTCATTAAATCAATTTCTTTGTTTTGTAAAGTATAGGAGGTTGAGGTCTTAGGAAGCCATGTGGTATACTGGGTATTCAATATATGTTGTTTGAATGAAAGAATGAAGCATAGAAAATTGAATATCTTGCCCAATGTTCACAAATCCAAAATCAACATTAACCTTGGTGTGCTAAGTTGTTATTCAATACCTCACCTATGTTGCTTCTTAGTAGAAACATGTGAATGTCAATGACACCCAAAGGGACTGTTTTAGGTGCAGGTCAAGATAGTGACTAAAATTTATGATAATCAAATTCAGATTTTAAGTTGTTGAGTTAACTTCCAGAGATACTAAGAACTTATCTTTGTGGTTTTGAAATTTCCCTATTTGTTTTATTCTCTACTTCTGCATCTTCCCTCCCAACCCCCATTCCTGTAGATAAAATTTATGTGAAACCTATAAAAGTATTATTTTAGTATAAGGAAGAGTAGCAGGAAAGTTCAATATGGAGAAGTGCATCTGGTTCATCCACAGATAAGTGAGAAGAGCCCAGGGCCTAAGAGGTTGTACTTCAAGAGAATACCAACAAGGACATCAGTCAGACTCTCCCCAAAGATTTAGAAATAGGTACCAGGGACCACTCTATTTGGTTCAGGATTACAAGGATTAGAAGTGAAAGGTTGAGGCCTCATGAGTCCCCATCCATTATGTAATGAAAATGATTACCTTTCTGGCTTGCTTAATAAAATGGTATTCCTAATAGAGTCAAAAACTTTCCTGAAGGTCAGACATGCTATATTTATTGCTTCCTCCTTGTCTGTAAGCCAGAACATTCTCTCACTGTTGTAATACAAGCCAACAAGAGCCAAATAAATCTTTGATTCTTTTGGCTCGCTCTGCCATTAAACATAAGCCGTTGTAAAGTCTTGAAAATTACCTGAGAAGGATGTGGAGAAATTGGTTGGTTCAGAAAAGACCGACCACAGTGATTACTGGGATGAAAAATGTGACCTGTCTAGACTCTAAAGAAGCTAGTGATATTTAGTTGAAAGAGGAGGAGGCTGAATGGTAACTTAATAACTATCTTCAAATTTCAAGAGGATTACTACCTCTGTTTTTAATCCATCTCCACAGAGTTCAAACCACCAAGAAATTATTCTGAAATTTTCCTGTAACCAGCACATTTGACTGATTTTATATTAATTATTATAATGTTTTTTCATTTAAAAAAATCTGACCTTGTATTTATCATTCTTTCATTTGAAAGAGTAAGTGGTGAGAAGAGACAATAAGTGAAGAGTATCATTTTCTTCTGCTTCTCACATCTGAGGGATAGCATTTTTTTTTCCTTGTATAAACAAATTTTGACAGGTTCTTGCCATTTATCAAACTCAAATACCTGTGTATTAAACTCTTCTGTTACTTGGCTCCAGCTATGCTTGGAGTTATTATTGTCAGGCCTTAATGATAATGACAAAAAGGAGGAAATAAACCTGTTAGAAGTTAAATTGTACTCCTTATCACTTTATAAAGTGAAATAACAAGACTTGGAATCATTACCTTGTGTATTGCTGGATAAAGAATAATTTATAGAGTCTCACAGTTGTTTTGAATCAGTCAATGAGCATTTACTAAGTGTCAAATACTGTTTAATGCTAGGTGTTTGGATGAAAGAGAAGAGAGAGAGAGTTAAGACAGGGCCTCAGAGCCCAGGATGCTTATAATCTGGAAGTAAAGATAAGGTAATGAATTAAAGGTTGGTGAGCAGTACTTATTCACATACATGTGCAAGGCCTCAAGGAAAGCACAAATCCAGAGCCAGAACACACAGAACTAGGAGTCTTATTAGAAGCCTTTCTTGGCTGTTAATTCTAGTGATCTACATTCATATTGCTCTGTTCCTTTTAGTACCCCTACACTTGAGTATATTTCCACCAGACTATTCCTTCTCCCTGTTTGTTTGAGTTTTGTTTTGTTTGTTCTTTGCAGCTGAGCTTCTCCTTGCTTTATTTTCTTCATAATTTTTTGCCTGTAAAAGCCTCAATATTTTGCTTCTGAGATTTACATTCTTTAATTTCCTGCTTCTATGAGCCACCTACTTCTGTTTTTTAATTCAAATTCCAGAGAATGAACTTCTGATTATCCCCATTTATTATTAGCACATCAGGTCATGTCACAGGTCACTAGTCAGCCCCTGGGTCAGGAGCCATGGTACATCAAATTCGCACTCTCCCTAGGGCTTTCCCTATAACAGGCACTGTCGTCTGGGCAGTTTCTGTTGGAATGAGATAAGAGCATAGCCAGCATCATAATTTGCATTTAAATTTTTAAGAAAATATGTAATTTAGAAAGTTGAAAAGGAAAAGATCAGTTTGAAGGAACGTCTGGAGAAGACCCAGATATGCAGATGAACACAATGATTATAGGGCTCAGAGAAATGACCTACTTATTTGGGGAGAAAGCAATAGTGTAAATAAATATATCTGGTTAGGTAGGGTGAGGAATGGAAGCAGAAGCTGCCTAAAGCAGGGTGAGATTTTAGTCTGACTGTTCTTGAGTCAAGACTTTAAACAATAGTTAAAGGGATATGGTTGTGCCATGTTCAAATTAAATGCCTGAGGTGGAGTTCTAAAATCAATGATGAAAAAAACCTTTTTATTTTGATTAGTAAGGGACTCTTTTAGAGAGGGACTTGGGCATGTTTCACTGCAGGAAGAGATTGTATTCTTTTTTTCTTGGAGAAATATATAACACTAGAGGAGCTAGAATGTGTTAAGTTGGGAAATAAAGTATCAC
Organism: Kogia breviceps; assembly: GCF_026419965.1. Lineage (NCBI taxonomy): Eukaryota > Metazoa > Chordata > Mammalia > Artiodactyla > Physeteridae > Kogia > Kogia breviceps. Next base: position 96,818,886 of record NC_081314.1, read on the forward strand.
TGTTAAGTGTAGACAGAGGAAATTCACATTTCAGCTTGACCCTTTCCCCATCCCAAACACTAACCCTAATTCTAATCTTTAGAGAGATCATCTTTGAAATGGTCTTTAATCCTGGAGAACACAGAAAGCTAAACTTTTCTAAGTTTTAGTCTTAAGGAGATATGCTATTTAGGATTAAATAGAAAATTATATATATATACATAGACAGACACAGATATACATATTGTGACTGTTTTGAACTTTTTCCCTTTTAAATAGATATGAGACTATATTATTTTCCCTTTATTTAGAGAGACATATGTCATTGATCATTAATTTATCACATGGTAACCCTGGTTTAATTTTTAGTCTATGTTCACATTAAAGGAGAAAAGGACAAATGACAATGTAATAAAGAAAATTAAGAAAATTAAATATAAGCTTGATGTTCTTCTAATTACAGAGTTTAGTGCTTTTGAGTTCCAATTTGTCTATTACTAGATGGCTGTTTTGTATCCATCAACAAATCAATTTACAATATTGAAAATCTTCTGTTCCCAGTACTATGCTATTTATCAAATGATACATGAAAATATTAGATATGACTGCTGCCCACAGTAAGCTCATGATTTATTTGAGGACAAAAAACTCATACACATCAAACAATTCATGAATGAGACATATTCATGTATCATATGTAGGCAGGCCCTGCTTTCACTGTATTTGCAGAGATCCAATTTTAAAATACATTATTGCAGGGTAAATTTTCAATTGGGAATGTGCCATATTCTGATAGTATTATCTTTGTCTTTTGGAACATATTTGATTTACCTACTAGTTAAAGAATAACAGTTAAAAATTGGTTAAATTCAAATTTACCTAACATATTATTTGTTATATATAATGCATCCTTTTAATAGATATTTAATCAGCAAAAAAATTCAGTTCAGTACATGTTCCTTATTTTCAGATAAGAAATGGCTCAGAAAAGTTAAGTTGTGTGGCTAAAGTTACATATTTGCTAAATGTCAACACTGAGATTTGAAAATTGATTTTTCTCATTCCAACTCCAGTAGTCTTTTTGCTATCTATCCCATGGCCTTCATCCCATGATTGTGTGGGTTAGGGATTGAGAATTGATAATAGCTATTTACTAGGCACTGCTAATGATTAAAGCTCTAAAATGAAAAACACAGAGAGTTAGATACTACTTGCCCAGATATGATAAATTCTATTGTCCAGATGATTTGAGTCAAGAAATATTATACTTAAGGTGCTAATTGAGGGATATACACATACACCAATTTTTTAAAAGGTTAAAGAAAGTATGGCCACTGTGGACTAGCATCACTAGGAAAACTTCATGGGGAATTTGACTAAGTTCTGGAAGTTTTAATAACAACCATCTGAATAAATATCTGTTTCACTTCTTTCTTTCCTCCTCTGTCCTTTCCTTCCTTTCTTTTTTCCTATTTGCTATATAACTGCTGTGTGTAGCTTTGGGGATTTTCTATTGTAAGTGACTTTCAAATATGATATATCATGTTATTCTCCAGAATCTTTTGTGTTAGGCATAGCAGGTGTTACCTTCTCTTTCTGATGAGAAAATATGTAAACCTTGTTTCCCTAGTTCTTGCCTTGCATATTAATATAGGTGCCAACACCATACAAGTCCCATCAAGAACTGCCAAGTCCCCAGGGAGTGTCTTATATGTATTCGTGGGCCAGTCTGCAGCTAGCTCATTTTCGAGGTTCTGGTAGGATTTCTTCCAGGTGGTGCTTCATCTGTCGCGTCACGTTCACTGGGTGCTACCACCCAAAAATGTCACTGCTGCCACTTATACTGTCTCACCACTAGTGCAATATGCCCTCAGGGAGCCAAAACTGGACAGAGCTCTCTGGCACAGTTGAGAGATTGCTTTTTCTGTCATTCTGTGTATTATGCTTTTTAAAGATTCCAAATAGCTCACAATTTTTTAAAAGGAATCAGCTTTTAGTCACAGCCCATTTTCAAAATCCAAGATGTAAGTTCATAGGGAGCTCAGGTAAGAACTAATACTAGCACTTAGTCTTGCCTCTTAGCATATAGCCATCAAGACTCTGTTATTCAACAAACTTCTGCTAAAAATGTCTCTTTTCTTTAGGAATAGTTTCTTCAGTCCCTCTTGCAAACAGGTTCTTGGCAGACTTACTTCTTCCGCTAGCCAGGCATGCCTTGCTTTTTTCTGACTCCTACTGATGGTAGATCAGGGTGGAACCTAAGAATAATAGGCAGGTCAGAACGGAACTTTCTTGTTGTAGAACTAAAAATCTTTAATTTTTCAAAAAATTAATTAAAATAAATTTTGTAATTAAAATTTAAATATTTTATCAGTTAAAATTAATACATTTTAACTACTTCATTCCAGGGTAGAATACAGATATGTAGACAGTGGAAACTCAGACAGAAACAACTTTGACAAAGGTTCAGACATGTATATGAGCTTTTTTTGTAATGGGAAAAACAAGGGTTCTCATATGACATAAAAGGTTGCTGCTGGGTAAGAAAATGTGTAGACCCTTAAGTGCTAGACAAAGAAATTTGCAAATCTCCTTTAATCTCCTTTTAACATCCTATTAAACTTTTTCATGCCGTGGTTTATTTGTATTCTCCTATGATATACAACTTACAGTCTTCTCTAATTTCCCATGATTTCAATCACTTCATGGTTATAAATACAAATAGAATTTCTGTATTAAATCACATATTTCAGTAAGATGAATTCCATTGATTAATACTCTTTAAGAATATAGAAAACATACATTAAATTCAGTTTTTATAATAGAACAAATTGATTTACTCATAACACATTCATATCTTCTAGCAACCATCTGCTGCCTTAGGAACCTCAACATTGTCTTCTCTGCAAAGAAAAAGGTAATGTAAAGAAAATATTTTAGAGCTACTTTCAGATCCAAATTCAAAATCTTGGCTTGGTCTAAGGACTCAGTGGGGCTTCATTAGAATTGCTACAGAGGATTTGATTGAAAATTCAAAAGAGTTTCTGCATTCCTTCTGTGGAGACAGGTCTACAGAATTTAGAATAACACCCCTGAGAAGCATTAAGCAACAAGTCATGATTTCTCACTTTCCGGTCTCATTTCTTTGAGAAAGTAGTTTTTCTTTCATGAGAGAGGGTAAAAATGAGGTCATTAGTTTCCATTTTCACTGTTCTCTAGTTTTGTGCCAAGCTTAGGTCTCAAGTTAAATTTTCAGCTGTTTCTCTACCTGGGTGGATAAAGTGTGCCTTTTATAAATAAGATTAGTATTGAGAATTAACATATTAACAGATAGCATTGTAAATTGATAGATTTCCAAGTTAACCTGTGATGTACAAATCAAGTTCTATTACCGTTTCCTCATATCACATCAGTGATGAGGAACTTCCACACCAAATGCAGAGTAGCATGGGCTACCATTGAACTTGCCTTTCCCTTTGATGGATTCACTACATCATGCAAAGCTTTTTGTTCTTCTCCTTTAATATTGTATTGGCTATTCTGAGTCTTTTGCCTCTCTACATTAACTTTAGAATCAGTTTGTTGGTACCATGAACGTGTTTCTTAGATAATCTAAAACATTATTTATTTGAATACTGATGTAGCACTGTTTTTTAAGATATTGATAGAATGAGCTATAATATTACTTTAAAAATAAAACAGAAAATAGTAGTGGCTAATGGTTACTTTTTTCCCTTTCCAACAATTTTATGATTCCAATAATTTTCTGCTGTAATCCGAGACGTTCATACAGGTAAAATAGAAGGTTACTTGGAGTCTGTGATTCGAGGGGCAGGAACCAAGACCATCTTTGAAATACCAGCCTCCAGCTTATCTGTGAGAACTCCTGGTATTCTCTCCTTAGAGGTCCATTTCTTTTGGGAGTTAAGGAGGAAATGCTACAAAAGTAGAGACAGCAACATCATTCCCTCAAAGGGGTGAGAGGGTGTGCTCTGCAGATTCTTTGAAATCTTTTAAATTATTATTTTAAATAATATTTGACATCTTTAAAAGTTATTATTATTCAGTCTTATTTTTTAAGAGCAGTATTTTGGTCACAGCAAAAGTGAGGAGAAGAAACAGAGATTTCTCATATGTGTCCTGCCCTCACACATATATAGCCTCCCCCATTGTCAACATCCCTCACCAGAGTGGTACATTTGTTACAGTTGATGAACCTAAATTGACACATTATATTTACCCAAAGTCCATATTTGCATTGTAATCACTCTTGGTGTTGTACAATCTATGGGTTTGGACAAATACATAATGAGATGTATCCGTCATTATGATATCCTATAAAGTATTTTCATTGCCCTAAAAATTCTCTGTTCTCAGCAGATTCATACCTCACAATCACCTCCAGCCCTGGTAACCACCGATATTTTTACTGTCTCAATAGTTTTGTCTTTTCCAGAATGCCTTATAGTTGGAATTATACAGTATATACCCTTCTCAGATTGGCTTCTTTCTTAGTAATGTGAATTCAAGTTTCCTCCATGTCTTTTCATGCCTTCATAGCTTTTTTTTTTTTTTTTTTTTTTTAAGCACTAAATAGTATTTCACGGTCTGTATGTATTTATCCATTTATCTACTGAAGGACATCTTGTTTGCTTCCAAGTTTTGGCAATTATGAATACAGCTGCTATAAATACCCTTGTGCAGGTTTCTGTGGGGACATAAGTTTTCAACTCCTTTGGGTTATTACCAAAAAGCTTGTTTGCTGGATCCCATGCTAAGAGTATGTTTATTTTTGTAAGAAGACACCAAGCTATCTTTCAAAATGGCTGTACCAATTTGCATTCCTATTAGCAATGTATGAGAGCTCCTGTTGCTCTATACCCTTGCCAGCATTTGGTGTTCTCTGTGTTTCAGATTTTGGACATTCTAATAGGTGTGTAGTGGTATCTCATTGTTTCGATTTGCATTTCCCTGATGGTACACATATGATGCGGAGCATCTTTTCATATGCTTATTTGCCATCTGTTATATCTTCTTTGGTGTGGTGTATAAAAAGGCATTGGCATCTCCAAGGTCATCTAGGTTGCCTCCTATATAGGTTATCTTCTAGGAGTTTTATAGTTTTGCATTTTACATTTAGGTCTGTGATCCATTTTGAATTAATTCTTGTGAGGAGTGTGAGGTCTGTGTCTAGATTTTTTTCTTTTTTTTTGCATGTGTATGTCCCAGGATCATTTGTTGAAGAGACTATCTTTGCTCCATTCTATTGCCTTTGCTCCTTTGTCTAACATCAGCTGACTATATTTATGTGGGTCTATTTCTGCGTCCTCTTTTCTCTTCCACTAATCTATTTGTCTGTTCTTTCACCAATACCATACTGTCTTGATTACTGTAGCATTATAATAAGTATAGAAGTCAGGTAGTGTTAGTCTTCCAACTTTGTTTTTCTCCTTCAATATTGTATTGGCTTCTCTGTGTCTTTTGCCTCTCTATATAAACTTTAGAATCAGTTTCTCAATATCCATAAAATAAAGTGCTGAGATTTTGATTGGGATTGCATTCAATTTATAGATCAATTTGAGAAGAACTGACCTCTTGACATTGAATCTTCCTGTCTATGAACATGGAATATCTCTCCACTTATGTAGTTCTTCTTTTATTTTATTCATCAGTTTTGTAGTTTTCTTCATATAGATTTAGTATATAATTTGTTATATTTATGACTAAGTAGTTCATTTTGGGGGATGTGAATATAAATGGCATTGTGTTTTTTTAATTTAAAATTCCACTTGTTCACTGCTGGTTTATAGGACAGCAGTTGACTTTTTTATATTAACCTTGTATTCTGAAACCTTGCTATAATTGCTATCAGTTCTGTGAGTTTTTTGTTGATTCTTTTGAATTTTCTTCACAGACGATCAAGTCATCTTCAAAGACAGTTTTATGTCTTCCTTCCCAGTCTGTATACCTTTTATTTCATTTTCTTGTCTTATTGCATTAGGTAGAACTTCTAGTGTGATGTTGAGAGTAATGGTGAGAGTGGACATCCTTACCTTATATCTGAACTTTGTGGTGAAGCTTCAAGTTTATCACCATTAAGTATGAAGTTAGCTATAGGTTTTTTGTATAGTCTTTATCAAATTGAGAAAGTTTCCCCTTTTCCTAGCTTACTGAGAGTTTTTATCATGAATGGATGTTATATTTTAGCAGTGCTTTTTAGGCATCTATTGATATGATCATGTGATTTTTCTTTTTTTGTATATTGAAGTGATGGATTACATTGATTAATTTTTACATATTGAGCCAGCCTTGCTTGCCAAAAATAAATCCTACTTGGTTGTGCTGTGAAATTATTTTTATGCTTATTGGATTAAATTTGCTAATATTTTGTTGAGGATTTTTGTGTCTATTTTCATGAAATATATTGGTCTGTAGTTTTCTTTTATTGTACTGTCTTTGTCTGATTTTGGTATTAAGGTAATGATGGCCATAGAATTGTTAAACTCATGAATGAGTTAAGAAATATTGATTCTGTTCTAATTTCTGAATGAGATTATAGATAATTAATATAATTTCTTCCTTAAATGTTTGGTAGATTTTACCAGTGAACACATCTGGACCTGGTGCTTTCTATTTTGGAAGGCTGTTATCTATAGATTCAATTTATTTTTTAGTTATAGGCCTATTCTTACTTTCCTTAATATCTTTATATTATTTTTATCACAGGTCTTGTTCTGCACTTCATTGTTCAGTATTACATGAAGTCATTTAGTTTCCACATCAAGCTGTTAGCTGCTTCAGCCAGGGAATGAGGATATCATTGGTATAAGGAGATGAAAGGTACAATGAAGGGAGATTAAGAAAACTAAGTGGCTCTTAAATTTCAGGAAGGATGATAATATCACAAAACAAAGTTAATATTATGTACAAAGACATTTAGTGGATTAGATTGAGAAGGTAGAGTAACTAAGAGACAACCATGGCTAGTGCCACCATTAACACAAGCAAATAGGCCCCTGGACTAGTCCCCCTGATTTAGAAGTCCCCACTCTAATTCTCTGACTGTGTCCCTCATCTCAATATGAAGATTTTCTGGGTCTAAGGGTATGTGTCCATCTTGAACCTGTGGCCCCCCCATTCTAAACCATGCTCCAGCAACCTCAGAATTCATCAGCTCATATCCAGTGCCTACATAGACTTCTTCCCTATATCCATCTTCCAAGCTAGACACATGTGTTTCCCTTGATCCAAGCAGGACATCTATTTGTGCCTTGCCTAAGTTCAGAACATGTTAGGGGCAATCTGACTATGTTTGCTCATAATAAGATTTAGACTGGAGATGTGTATGTGTGTGTGTGTGTCTGTGTGTCTGTGTGTGTGTGTGTGTGTGTCTCTCTGTGTGTGTGTGTGTCTGGAGGTTATTAGAGAGTTAAGGGAGAAAATATAATTAACTCTTTGGTTATGTTTCTAGGGCTTTGGCAGCTTAGGCCTGGATTTGCTCCCACCTGTCAGCAAATTAACACAGAAAAGATCAATGGTGTGTGCACGAAAATCTGAAAAAAATCAGTTTCACAACTTTGGAATCAGTTTATCCTGTTACGGGGTATATGGGAGGAAAGTGGAAAGAAGACCATTGCTGCAGATAGAAGCCCTAGTAATGGAGAAATAATAGTTAAAATTGATATCAGGGTTGGTAGAGGGTTTGATTTGGAAAGGGGATGTCAGAACATGCTTATAGGCAGAGAGAAATAAACCAGTTGAAAGGGAAAGAAAAAATTGTTTTATTATATATTGACATTACTAAAACATATCCTTTGAGTTTACTGGGTAGTAAAAATTCCTTTTCATATTACAAATATTTTATCTTTACATTTTTTAGTGTACAGAGTTTTCCTATAATGTATTTCTATAAATGTGTATATATACATAAAAACAATAATATTTATGTTTATATATACATATAAACTATAATTTACTGACACTTAAATGTGGGCCTGGTAACACTAATTCATCTAGTGTTGATGATTCAGGATTGTTCATAGGCATGACAGTTGCTATAATGTTCCATGGAGGCACCCACAGATTTGCAGATTGCTATGGATTGAATTGTGTCCCGTCAAAACTCATATGTTGAAGTATAATCTCTGATGTGATGGTGTTCGGAAATGGAGTCTTTGAGAGATACAGTCATCCCTTGGTATCCATGGGGGATTGGTTACAGGACCCCTTGCAAATACCAAAATCCAAGGATGCTCAAGTCATTTATATAAAATGGTATAGTATTTGCATATAGCCCATGCACATCCTCCTGTTTACTTTAAATCATCACTAGATTATTTATAATACCTAATACAATGTCAATGCTATGTAAATAGTTGCTGGTGCAAATTCAAGTTTTGCTTTTTGGAACTTTCTGGAGTTTTTTTGTTTTTTTAATATTGTTGATTTGTGGTTGGTTGAATCCGCAGATGTGAAACCTGTGAGTACAGAGGGCTGACTGTAATTCGGTTCAGAGGAGGTCATGAGAGTGGGTCCTTCATGATGGGATTAGTGCCCTTATAAGAAGAGACACAGGAGATAAGAGCTTGCTCTCTATCTCTCTCTGCTATGTGAAGACACAGTGAGAATGTGGCTGTATACAAGATAGGAAGAGTCTTCACTAGAAACCAATCATGCTGGCACTCTGATTTTAGACTTCCAGTTCCAGAACTATGAGAATATAAATGTCTATTGTTTAAGCCACCCTGTCTGTGATATTTTGTTATGGCAGCCAGAGCTGCCTAAGACACAGATAGAGACTTAAAGTTGACGATGTGGGGCATAGAGCTGAACAGATGCTGAGTCCTGTAGGGCCTGTCCCTCCAACTTGCTGTTTTTAAAAAAGCCCTAGAAGTCATCTTTCTTTCTTGGATTCCTAAAGGAAGCATATAAAGCTGCATGCCAGGATACAGTAACATAGCTGCCTTTCAGTACAATTAATTATAGACCCTACGAACATAGCATTTTTCTTCCTGGTCCCCAGAAAACCAATTCCTCTGCTATTGACAAAATAGTATATTCTCCAACTGGACGGCATTCAGAGCCCTGACTCTGATTTATATATCAGTGACCCAACAGACCACAGACTTCCATATTCACTTTACCACATTTACTTATCTTGCATGCATAGTTGATAGAGGGTAAGGAAGTATCCCTATTTCAAGAATATGTACATGTACCACTTGGCATAGCTTATTGCAAAGCATATATATTGGTTACAATCAAAATAAATGTTGACCATTCATCAGATGTAGTATTAGATCCATTGATTTATTCCCTATTTGAGTAGAGCTGCAAGCACAGACAATAGCAAAAATTGTGTCTTTTGGGGGGTAAGATTAAGAACTATAATAAGTGGCTGGATAATAATTCAATCTGGATTAACATGTGTTATAATGACTCACATTTTGATCCATGTATTGAGTCAATGATGTTATATTACAGAGAGAGAAAAAATGGTTTTAAAATAATTCCCAGCCTCTGTTGTTGACTAGAAGTAGATTTCCATTTTTTCGTAGATTATTTAGAATGGACCATGTGTTCTAGAAGAGAGGTAAGGAGGAGCTACTGTGAGCAGTTTCTTGATGCTCCACTCCCCTGGGGAAGCTGAGCTGTAAGGTAGCCTCCTATTGAGTAGAGAGCATATGAACTGGGAAGGATCCTGCTAGCTGGCTGGTCATAGTTCCTCTCTGAGAAAACAGATGCTGTCATTCAGAGTTATATCCAGACTTTGCCTGCACCACACTGTGGATGAATTTTTCAAAATATATTTGTGTCATTACTTCTAGTTGGGACAAAATAGTATAGACACATTTTCCTTGCTCCTCCCTGCAAAGCACAAGTATAAAGCACAGGAAACAATCAAAACATAACTCTAAAAGATGCTAAGAAGGTGAGTTGTCTTGAGACTTCAGGAGAGAGAAATGGTACAGCAGCGGAACATCTTGCATCCTTCCACTCAAAAGAGGAAGCCTGCTCAGACCTGGCATTTCTAGACCCCCAATATAACATGTGAAGGCAGCCTAAGTAGGCTCATTTACCCCCGATTCAATGGGAGTCCCTCTGATGACACTAGGGGAGCATGACACCACCAGAAAGGAGAATCAACTGGGACTCCTGCCAGAAAAACCATCCAGGAGAGTCTCCTTCCCTTCTGGCTCTAAGACTTATCTTTCCACCAAAAGATACTGAAGCTGGTAGGCAGAACCAGTAAGAGAGACCCAGCTACAGCAGGTAGACTCGTCTGGGAAGCTTCTTTCTCTTCTGGGATGATACTTTCCTCCCTGATCCAGAGACATCAGGGTAGGTGGATAGAACCAGAAAAAGGACCAAATCACAGCAAGTGACATGGTATGGGAAGCCTCTTTGTCCCCACAGATCAAGATATTAGAGCAGACAAGCACAGGTAGGAGGATCCTACTGGACTCCTCCACCATTGGGAGACACCCAGAAATACTCAGACACCAACCGCAGGACCAGTGGGAGTCCCAGAAAAGTTAAATGTACAGACGAAAACCAAAATAATACCACTAAGGTCCTGAAAATTAAAGTGCTATAGAACCACAGCCTATAAAATTAAACCAAAATACAAGTGCTAAAACTAAACAAGGTTACTACCTGCTAAAATAAAAGATTTAAATAGGATGCAGAGTCTCCTAAATAACAGATGAATGTTCAGGATACAATAAAAATCCATTCATCATACCAAAGACCAAGAAAATTACAACTTGAATGAGGAAAGACAATCAACTGATGTCAACATTAAGATGAATGAGATGTTGGCATTATTTGACACGTATTGTATGCAACATTATAAAAATGCTTTAACAACCAATTGCAAATTCTCCTGAAGCAAAAAATATAAAATATTACTAAAGAAATAGAAATTATAAATACAGTAAGAGAAATTAAAAACTCACTGGATGGGGCTTCCCTGGTGGCGCAGTGGTTGAGAGTCCACCTGCTGATGCAGGGGATGTGGGTTCGTGCCCCAATCTGGGAGGATCCCACATGCCGCGGAGTGGCTGGGCCCGTGAGCCATGGCCGCTGAGCCCACGTGTCCGGAGCCTGTGCTCCACAACGGGAGAGGCCACAACAGTGAGAGGCCCGCATACTGCAAAAAAAAAAAAAAAAAAAAAAAACCTCACTGGATGGGTTTAATAGTAGGGTGGAGATAACAGAAGGTAAGTTAGTAAATTTGAAGACAGAATAATAGAACTTATCAATTCTAAACAACAGAGAGAAAATAGACTGAGGAAAAAAAAAAAAAAGTACAGAGGCAGGGTCCTGTGGCATGATAGCAAATGATCCAGCATTCATATTGTCAGGGTCCCAGAAGGAGGCAAGAAAAAGTGGGGCTGAAAGAGTATTCAAAGAAATAATGACTAAAACTCCCCAAATTTGGTGAAAGACATAAATGATAATCTGAGTGAACCCAAAACAGAGAAACCTGAGGAAGCACATGCCAAGAAATATCTTAATTAAAATTTTAAAACTAAAGATAAATTTTAAAAAAACAAAACAAAAAAAACTTAAAAGGAACCAGGGAGAAATAGCATTACCTGTAGGGAATCCTAAATCAATTGGCAGCAGATTTCTTATCTGAAACCATGGAGATAAGAAGGAAGTGGCATAATATTATATAAGTGCTAAAAGGAAGGAACTTTTAACCACAAATTATATATCCATCAAATCTATACTCATGGGGAATAAATAATAAAGGGGAAATAAAAACATTCTCAGGTGAAAGAAAATTAAAGATCTCTTACTAGAGTATTTAGATTGCCTAAAGGAAGTTATTTTACAGAAAGGAAATGATAAAAAGGAGGAATCTTGTAGCATCTGGATGGAAGAAGGAACAATGGAAAGAGCAGAAATATGGCTACAAACATAAGGCTATCTTTTTCTTCCTGAGCTTTGTCAATTATATTTATCATTAAAACAAAAGTTATGTGATCATCTGATACTCAAGACAATTATATTTAAAACTGGGGGAAGGATAAGAGACCTAAATGGAGGTGAGGTTTCCACACTTCATCTGATATCATAGATGTTGATCTCAGTAGACTATAAGTTACACAACTATTTATCTATATCTATATTTCTATTTCTATTCCTATATCTATCATTGATATCTATATCATCTATTTCTATATGTAAAATATACAGAGCAGTGTCTCTAAAAGCTATGCAAAAATATACTCAAACACTATAAATAAATAAAGATGGGCTCCCAAAATTGTTTAATTGCCAGAAGGCAGGCAAGAGCAAAAAAACAGAATAAAAAGAAAAACCAAATAGAAAATATATAATAAGATGTCAGATATAAGTATTAACATATAACAATTACCTTATATAAATATCTTAAACCTACCAATAAAAATGCAGAAATTGCAGAGAAAATAATAAAAACATGACCTAAATATTATTGCTTACAGGAAAGTCACTTTTGATTTAAAGGCAAAATAGGTGAAGGTAAAAGGATGTCTAAAGATACACCATACAAACATTAATAAAAGATTAGGAATAGCTGTATTAATACCTGAAAAAGTAGATTTCACAGAAAATAAAATTACTAGAGACAAAAAGATAGATATTGCATAATGATGAAATGATTAATCCACAAGGATTAATGATTCTAAATTTTTATATATTAAGAAACAGAGTCTCAATAGACAGGAAATAAAATCTCATAGAACTGAAAGGAGAAGTAGATAAATATGCAATTATAACTAGAGACTTCAACACCCCCTCTCAGCAACTGATAGAAACACTAGACAGAAAAGTCAGCAAGGATATAGAGTATCTTATTAATACAGTCAACCAATGGGATCTAATTGGCATATGAAGAAGACTCCACCCAACAACAGTATAGTACAGAATTTTTTCAAGCATCCATGGAACATTCACCGAGATAAACTATGTCCTCTGCTATAAAACAAACCTCAAAGATTTAACAGAATTGAAATCATACAGAATATGTTTTCTTTCCATAATGAAATCAAATTAAATAGTAATAACATAATGACAACAAGAAAATCTGTAAACACATGGAAATTAAACAGCATACTTCTAAACAATCCATGGGTCTAAAAGGAAATAAGAAAATACACAGGTATGGATATAAACAAAAAAGCAGCATATTAAAATTAGTGGAATTTAGCAAAAGCAATGATTAGTAGAAAGTCACACCATTGAATACATATTAGTAGGGAATAAAAGTCTGAAATCAATATCCTAAGTTCCTATCTCAAGAAACTAGAAGAAGAAGAGCAAAATAAACCTAAAGCAAGATGAAAGAAGGAAATAATAAAGAGCATATTTCAATGGAATTGAAAATAGGAACACAGTAGAGAAAAATAAATGAAACAAAACCTGCTTCTTAAGAAAATCGGTAAGATTGGTAAACACTTAGCAAGACTGACATTAATAAAAAGAAAGAAAACATGCTAACAAATATAAAGAATAAAATAGGGGATAATTGTTACAGATTGTGCAGCCCTTAAGAAGATAATCAGGGAATACTATGGACAACTTTACTCATAAATTTGATGACTTAGAACAAATGAACCAATTTCTCAAAAATCACAAATTGACAAAACTCAATGAAGATGAAATTGATAATTTAAATAGACTTATAACCGTAAAATAAATTGAATTCATAGTTTAAAAGCTTCTGTAAAAGAAATCTTCAGGCCCATGTGGATTAACTGGAGAATTCTACTAAACATGTAAAGAATTACACCAGTTTTATACAAGTTGTTTCAGAAAATAGAAGAGGGGGGTACACTTCCCAGCTTATTTGATAAGGCCAATGTTATCCGGATACCAAAACCAGACAATGGCAGAACAAAAATATGAACCTACTGACCAATATCTCTTATGAACTTAGACACAAGAATCTTCAACAAAATGTTAGTAGGCAGAATTCAACAATGTATACAGATAATTATACACCATGACCAAGTGGGATTTTTTTCCAGGTATATAATGCTGGTTCAGCTTTGGAAAAGTCAAATCCATCTAGTTCACCATATCAACAGGCTAAAGGGAAAAAAATTTTATGATCATGATATCACAGAAAAAAGCTTGACAATACCTGACGTCCATTCATGATTTTAAAAATAGTGAATTAGGAATAAAGGAGGATTACCTAAACTTAATTAAGAGCTCCTACCAAAGAACAAAAACAAAAACAAAAAACCCAAAAACAAAACAAGCAAAACAAAACCAAAAAACCAAAAACAGAGCCCTATAGTTAACATACTTAATGTACTTAATGGTAAAAGACTGAAGTCTTCCTTCTTTAACTTTGGAAACAAAGCAAGGCTGTTTCCTCTCACCACTCTTATTCAATATAGTACTGGAAGTCCTAGAAATAGTAATATGGTAAGAAAAAGAAATTAAAAGCATGCAGATTAGAAATAAATACATAAAACTATATCTATTCACAGATGACATAATTGTCTACAGAGAAAATCCTGAGGACTCTACCAAAAAAAAATCTTAGAATAAGTGAGTTCAGCATGGTCACAGGATACAAGATAAGCATGCCAAATTGATTGTATTTATATATAGTAGTGATGAACACATAGACACCAAAATTAGAAATACAATACCATTTATATTATATCCAAAATACATGAAATTCTGAGATCTAAATCTAATGAAACATGTGCAAGACTTGTATGCTGAAAGCTACAAAATGCTGATGAAATAAATCAAAGAAGACCTAAATAAATTAAGAGATGTATCATGTTTGTGGATTAGAAGACTCAACATAGTAAAGATAGCAATTCTCCAAATTGATATACATGTTTAACACAATTCCTATCAAAATCCCCCAGTTTTTTTTTTTTTTTTTTTTTTTTTTTTGATATAAACTCACTTAAAATTTTACATGGAAAGGCACAGGACCTAGTATAGCCAAAAGCATATTGAAAAAAAGAATAAAGTGGGAAGAATTACTCTACTAAATGTTAAGGGTTATACAGTGTGATATTGGTAGAAGGGTAGAAACAGAGATCAATGAAACAGAATACAGACTCAAAAATAGGCCCATACAAATATGTTCAAGTGATTTTTGACAAAGTGCAAATGCAACTCAAAGGGAAAATATAGCCTTTTCAACAAATGGTACTGGAGAAATTGGGTATTCAGAAGCAAAATATTAACTTTGAACTTAACCTATATTATATAAAAATTAATTCAAGGTGGATCATAGACTTAAATGAAAATGTAAAACTATAAAATTTTTACAAAAAGAAACTTAGAAAAATCTTCAGGATCTTGGACAATGGAAGAGTTCTTAGATATCACACAGAAGCACAATCCATTAAAGGAAAAATTGATAAGTTGAATCTCATCAAAATTTAAAACTGTTCTGGAAAGCCCACCTGAAGAGGATAGAAGACAAGCTTCAGACTGAAAGAAAATACTTGCAAACCGTATATCTGATGAAAGACTAGTGTCTATATTATATAAAGAAATCTAAAATTCATCACTACAAGGTATAAATAATTCAATTAGAAAATGGACAAAAGATATGAATAGTTATTACACTAAAGCAAATATACAGATAGCAAATAACCATATGAAAATATATTTGACATTATTAGCCATTAGGGAAATACAAATTCAAACTACAAAGTTATATCACTACATACTTATCAGAATGTCTAAAATTAAAAAAAAAAAAAAAAAAAAAAAAAACCACTAACAACACCAAATGCTAGTGAGGATACGGAGAAACTGGAGCACCATATGTTGTTGGTGGGAGTGTAAAATGGTAAATCCACCCTGAAAAACAGTTTGACAGTTTCATAAAAAACTAAATATCCAGCAACCACATGACCCAGCATTTACACTACTGAGTATTCCAGAGAGATTAAAATTTATGTTCACACAACAACTTGTATATAATTATTCATAACAGTGTTATTAGTAATTCCCAAACCTGGAAACAGCCCAGATGTCTGTCTTTCAATGGGTGAATGGTCCCACTGTGGTATATCCATACCATAGAATACCAGTGAGCAATTAAAAGGAACACACTGGTGATGCATACATGTAACAAATCGAATGAATCTCCAGGGAATTATGCTGAGTGAAAAAAGCCAATCCCAAGATTACATGTTGTGATTCCATTTCTACAACATGTTTGAATGACAGATTTTTAGAAATGGAGGATAGTCTGGTAGATGCCCGGCATTTGGGAAGGAAGGAGATGGGCTGGGCATGGTTATGAAGTGGCAACACAGGGACTCTCCTTGTTGTGTGGTAACTGTTCAGTATCTTGACTGTGGTGGTACATACATCAACCTACACAGATGATAAAATTGTATATAACTTAATACATACACTGCACATGATTACAAATTCACCTGGGGAAATCTGAGTAAGATTAGTGGATTGTATCAATGTCAGCATCCTCCTGGTTGTGGTATTATACTAAGGTTTTGCAAAATGTTATGATTGGAGGAAGCTGGGAAAAACATGCATGAGAACACTCTACATTATTTCTTACAACTGCATGTGAATCTGTAATTAATGAATAAATATGTCCATTAAAAATAATTTAGAAACAATGAACTTCCTCAGGAAAAAGCCTAAAACTCTCCAGCAGTAGACTTACTTCCTTTTCCTTGGCTTGTACCAAGTAATATGATAATAGTATTTCACTCCCTGTATAAGACAAAGAAACGAAACCAAACTGAACAAAATGTTCTCCATCCAGTTATTGACTTGCTTCTTGTAAGCCACAGGTAAATTCTTAACATTGTTTAAAGCTTTCATGGATGACATTTTCAAACAACCTAAAGTGTTCATTTACAGTAGTTTCTCATATTTTAAATATAACTCAATTTATACTTTTTAATTTTTATAATTCAGTCCATTTGTTAACACCAATCAGTGAAATTTGGCAAAAATTGGCAATTATAAGTAATTAATATAACTAACTGATTTAAATTAATTATATACAGTTTTTTTAATGCTGTGTCATTTAAAATTTTCAGAGTCAGTCTTTTTAAAAAATGTTCTCAAATGCAGTCAACTGCCTATGCATACTAATGTCTTCTTCATTTACATTCAGTTAGAAATAGGAGCATTACTGTCTTTTTATTGTAAACAAGCATTAAAAAGCAGATCAGTATATGTACAATACAGGGGTAATATAGTGTCACACTTAAGGTCAGGATTTGAGTCCAAGATTTGCCACTTCGTAGCTGTTCTACATTTTACCAAGGTACTTCAGCTTCCTCATCTCTGGAAAAGAAGAAATATCCAGAACTTCCAAAAGTTTCCTGCTTAGCACAGTACCCGGCATATAGAAATTTCTCCATGAGTTTTAACTACCATTACAGCTCCAGGTGCACCAATTTAGACGGCTTTCTAGAGTTTTGGATAACTTTTAGTCTGCAAAGATTTTTGAACTTTTGTTCAGCTCGTTTAGCATTCTGATTTCAGTGTTGATAAACTTATATTGTAATAAAGCATGACTGTTCATCTGTGCTCAAACTTTTCAACTAACGGAGACTTACTCTCTTTTAACAATGCAGCATTTTCAGATTTCTACCTTTTGGTTTTCTCTAAATGTAGTTTGGAATTCATATTCACCTAACCCTTAGATGTTACAATAGAAACACTATGTTTTATTTATGGCTTAGCTAGTCGTATTTTCTTACACGGTTTTACATAAAATAAATATTCCTTTCTCTCAGATTGCTGAACTACTCTGGCTAGCATGCTTTTATTTATTTATTTATCTATTTATTTATTTATTTGGACATGCTGTGCAGGCATGTGGGATCTCAGTTCTCCCACCAGGGATGAACGCATGCCCCTGCAGTGGAAGCTTGGATTCTTAACCACTGGACCGCCGGGGAAGTCCCTAGCATGCTTTAGGAAAGTATATTATTGCTACATTATTAGGAAGTATTATTCTGCTATTGAAAAAAGTCTTCCCCAACCTCTTCCCATTAAAAAGAAATTTTAGTGTATTTATTTCTCCATATAAAGCTGTTCTAAAAGACAGTGAAGGCTGATTTCAGACAGAAAAGCTTTTAATTGTATTCTACTAAATGTAATAGTTGTAACTCTTTTCTCTTTTAACACATGATTTCTCTATGGTAACTAAATATATATCCTTCCATGTTAAACAGATTGTGGTGACCTGCGAATGGTTATCAGAAATACGTAATATCATTTCTGAGTCATTTTGATCTACATCATTATTGATTTTGGTTTAAAAAAAAAACCACATCACTGTAATTACTACCCAAAGTAGAAACATGCTTTCGATAATTATAGTGACTTAGTGAATACATAACAAACATTTTAAAATAAATTAATTTTTATTCCTCAAATGTAAATGCTTCCAGAGGCAATTTATATGAAATATCACATGAAAAATTATATATTTCTGTAATTATCTATAGGTCCATTCATTGTTTGAATGCAAACTGTTTCTAGAGCACCATTTGAAAATGTGTCTTTTAAGTGCTAATATTTACCTTTTTAAAATATGAATTTGTTTACATTTGCCAAACAGTATTGTTTAGAAAGAGCTCTCATTCAACCATTTACTGATGGCTCAATATGTACCATTCTCTAGGGTTAATGAAGATAATGGATTTCTTGCACAAAAAAGTTTAGGTAAACCAAATTCACACATCCAGAAAGTGTTAGAGTTAGGATTCCTATTCATTCCACTATTATTTCTAACATACTACACTATTCATCAGAACTTTTCTTAACATGATTTCAAAAGTAAACTCAAATTGTTTCAGATTATCTCAAATTCCAAATTAATGCCTGAGTTAAAAATTTTCCTATTTGTCCACATAAAAGTCATGGTTACTTTTGACACTAATAATTGTTTTGGTAGAAATTTTTATGGAAGTCATACTCACAAATGTTAATGTCTTTTGCACAGCTATAAAAAAGGAAATAATATATATAGGTAATGGACAATTTATATTTACTTTTTCCCTTTACATGCACATTACTTGTAGACTTCTCCAGAACATTAATTTTTAGAGCCTAGCACATTAGCTGTAAAAATCCTGGGTTTGTGCACGTTTTAAACTGAGGGAGAGCTAGCTGGGTTCTGCCTTTTTTCTATGCCCCTCCCAACCTGCTCACAAATACACAGGGTGACCATAATGCTGGTCTGAGACAATGGTGCTTTTGAGCATAGCTTCTCTCCCTTTAGCTGAAGGTTTTGCAGAGGACTAAATGCAGAGTCTGGTATCTTGGCTGCCTTTACTCATAACTTGAACTAAAAATAAAGAAAAAAGGTTTTTGAGTTAAGTACAAATTTTATCTTACTTTCCATCATCTAATTCCACCTGCCACCAGTCAGTGGGTTTACCTGGGGCAACTCATATTTTCTACATTGAATTTTACAAGTCAGCATTATTTAATTAATATTTAATTCTTAATGAACACATTGGACTTACAAGATCAGCAACTTGAGAAATCATAAATAACTGCTTTTTGTTTTTCTGTGGCATATATTGTACCCTTGCCAGTCAGCTATTTGTTAGACTTTTTTTCTCTTATATCACAAATCTTCTGTGTTTTAGGGTATGTGTCATAAATTATATTATTCATTCTCCACTTTGCTGGTTTTAAGTTTACTCTGTGGGTACTTAGTCTTTTAAATGTTCCAGAAGTCATCATTCTTCATTTTGATTTGTTGGAGGTGAAATCCATTTACTGAATGAAAAATCATTCTCAAATCACAATGATTTTCTTTGTTCTGCTTGTTAAATTTTGATGCAATAGACAGAAGCAAGAGGTTAGAATTTTCTGTAAGCCAAATAATGATTAAGGAAAAATACCAATAAGAAAAATAATTTGAAGTTTTTCATCAAGATATAAAGGTTAAAGTATGAAAAAGAGGATTGTTTCAATCATGCTCAGAAACTCTCATGACTTAAATATTGTTTGGTGGGCCCAAATGTAAACTTTCAAATTAATATGAAAATGGATTCCTTTACCTGGTATTTTTTCTTACTTAGAAAGTTAGTTAATGTGCCTTTTATCTTCTTCAAAAAATATTAGAAGGGCAAAGAAAAAGATTTTGAAGAAATTATACTAAAAATATCTTTGTGATTTTGTGCATGGCAGTATTTTCAGTAAACATCAAACATCACAAAGTTATATCTAAACAAATATACTTCTAAAGAGATCATTTTGTTTCTATGAACAAACATAAGTATTCTTGACCTGTAAACTCTTTGTTAATGTGCATTCTAAAAAATGACAGTATCCCTTTCAGCTTATTCAGTATCCAATATGCCCCTTCAGCCGCTAATAAGCATCATTTAGCATTACACTGACTTAAACTAAATTATACCAAGAAAAATTTAGTATGAAGGGTATTACCAGTTCAGTGAAGAATAAATTGATTTAGTAAAGAAATACTATAAAATAATTAATGTGAATGTAATATATCAGTTTGAAATATTTTTATTAATTTTTTAAATTTTCATTAAGGGAAAATTATGGGATAATTTAATAAGTAATATTTCAATTACCTCCTGTAATAAGAGTAATTTCTAAAAACGGATAATGTAAGGTTTTAGATTTACTTTCCTGAAAACCATTTATTTAGCTATGTCACAACAAGATGTTTACATGGCACAAGTTTACCCATAGTTGAATAAACCACATAACCTATTTTCATGTAGAAAATTATATCTTTACAGTAATCCAGATTTCCCATATTTGGCAATTTTGGATCTTGATTGATCTTTATATGTATATCATTGAAATGTGACTTTCACAAAGTCCATTTAGTTCCTAGAATCCTTTTGAGCACTTTCAGCTCCCTGAATGTTCCATGCTTTCTTCCCTTTCTGTAGGTATTTATACTGTCTGTTCTCTCCAACTTGACAGTCTCTGACCCCAACCCTCTTCTGAGACTATTTTAAAGTAGGCATGGTGTCCCTTTCCTATCTCTGTTAATGACCGCAATACCTCACTGCAATGCCTCATTTAATTGTCTAGGCTGAGCCATATAGACTGCACCAATATAATAAGAACTGGCACATAATAACAATTCCATAATTATTTGTAGAATGGATGAGAATTTGAAATAAATGCTTCAGAATGTTGCTGAACCACTTCCTTTTAAACAAAGCCCAATGAAATCTTTCAACCCTATAAATACACATGAAAATAGAAATAAAAGGAATTAACAGTCACTGATATCATGCTGCTATGGGCTAGGCAAGAAACCGGGTTCTTTACATATAATATCAGAGAGCAAAACATCAATAACTCTAAACCCCACCTTTAATAAATGAATAGATTGATGGGTAATAATCTCGGTATAATTAATTATTAATCTTGCTCCCTCCTTAACCCTATTCTTACACACTAATCTCTTAAAACCACACTCAAACCTATAAAGTTGAAGGCAAAAATAAAACCATCATGATGTCAAAAACATACAAATAAAAAGTTCTTGGGATAATCTATATTTTGAAAATAATGTCCTGTCCTGTAGTAATATATCAAACTATGTCCTTCTTATACATGGTGAATCATGATTGTAATAGGAAATATATGTGTTTGTGATGGATAAAGTCCTGAGATGTAGTCACCAATGAATGTAGAGGAGAGTAAGAGCAGTCTAGAGAATAATGGCTTTTCTTGTCCCCACTCACATAATCTCTGTACAAGAGAGCCAGTGTTGCCTGTGTATTTTATATTGCTGTTATTTTGTTTGTATATAGTTTTGTGATTAACCAACCTCCGTACACTTCGCATCCTGTGTCAGATTTTAAATTGTTATACAGATCATATTTTGTCTTTCTTTTGTCAATTTCAGTAATTTTTTTGTCTGCAAAAATGAAGCTGCTGGGCCATAATTAGTAGTTAAAATTGACTTTTCTATTCCTAGTGATGGATTTTTATTGATCCAGCTAAACATTCTCAGCTGTTTTGATCAGCAACACATTAACACACGCAAACATACACATGCAGTGGCTTTCCATGTAGATCATGAGACCCTAGAATGAAGCAACATCTGTAACTCATGGGCTATAGAGGTATAATCTGGATCGAGCTTAGTTAGCAGAGCACGCTAAACCAGGAAACTAACTAATACTCTGGTCATAGCTATTTCTCGAGAAAAACTGATGAATCACTTACTAATTCCTATATATTTATGCTAAGTTTAAGACTACAAAGGGTATAGGACAGTATTACAGAGTTGTGTTGTGGCGTTAATAAAGGTTTAGAAATTACACAATTACGGAGACCTTCAAGATGGTGGAGGAATAAGAAGTGGAGATCACCTTCCTCCCAACAAATACATCTACATGTGGAACAGCTCCTACAGAACACCTACTGAACGCTGGCAAAGGATCTCAGACTTCCCAAAAGGCAAGAAAATCCCCATGTACCTGGGTAGGGCAAAAGAAAAAAGAAAAAAACAGAGCAAAAGAATAAGGACAGGACCTGCACCTCTGGGAGGGAGCTGTGAAGGAGGAAAAGTTTCCACACACTAGGAAGCCCCTTCACTGGCAGAGATGGGGGATGGGCAGGAGGGAAGCTTCAGAGCCATGGAGCAGAGCACAGCAACAGGGGTGCAAAGGGCAAAGCAGAGAGATTCCCTCACAGAGGATCGGTGCCGACCAGCACTCATCAGCCTGAGAGGTTTGTCTGCTCACCTACCAAGGCAAGTGGGGACAGGGAACTGAGGCTCGAGATTCGGAGGTCAGACCCCAGGGATAGGATGGGGGGTTGTCTGCATGAACACAGCCTGAAGGGGGCTAGAGCTCCAGAGCTAGCTGGGAGAGAGTCTGGGAAAAAGTCTGGACCTGCCTGAAAAGCAAGAGTCCATTGTTTTGGGGTGTGTGAGGACAGGGGATTCTTTCCCTGTCTGCCCACAGAAGGCAGAACACCACCTAAACGAGCTCCAGAGATGGTGCAAGCCACGGCTATCAGCTTGGACACCAGAGATTGCATGAAACACTAACACTGCTGCTGTAACCACCAAGAATCCTGTGTGCAGGCACAGGTCACTGTCCACACCCCCCCTGAGAACGTGTGCAACATGCCTCTGCCAGCGTCTTGTGATCCAGGGACAAGTTCCCGGGAAGAACACACAGAGTGCCTCAGGCTGTTACAAAATTATGCCAGTATCTGCTGCCATAGGTAGGCTCACCCTGCATTCCAATTATAACTGCCGAACCCCTCTCTTGCCCCCAGCCTGAGTGAGTCAGAGCCACCTAATCAGCTGCTGCTTTAATCCTGTCCTGTCTGGGTAGGAACAGATGCCTGAGGGCAACCTACACACAGAGGTGGTCCCAAAACCAAAGCTGAACCCCAAAAGCTGTGCAAACAAAGAAGAGAAAGGGACATTTCTCTGTACAGCCTCAGGAGCAGCAGATTAAATCCTTACAATCAACTTGATGTACCCTGCATCTGTGGAATACCTGAATTGACAACGAATCATCCCAAAATTGAGGTGGTGGACTTTGGGAGCAACTGTAGACTTGGGATTTACTGTCTGCGACTGATTTTGTTTCTGATTTTTATGTTTACCTTCGGATAGTTTTTAGCACTTCTTAACAGTGGTGGATTTGTTTAATGGTTTGGTAGCTATCTTCTTTTTTTTAATTACAAATTTTTTTTTTCTTTCTTTCTTTTCTCTCTTTTCTTCTGAGCCATGTGGCTGAGAGGGGCTTGGTGCTCTGGCCGGGTGTCAGGCCTGAGTCTTTGAGGTGGGAGAGCCGAGTTCAGGATATTGGACCACCAGAGACCTCCTGGCCCCATGTAATGTCAATCATTGAGAGCTCTCCCAGAGATCTCCATCGCAGTGCTAAGACCCAGCTCCACCCAACGGCCAGCAAGCTCCAGTCCTGGATGCCCCATGCCAGTCAACTAGCAAGACAGGAACAAAAACCCACACATTAGCAGAGAGGCTGCCTAAAATCATACTACATTCACAGACACGCAAAAACATACCACCGGATGTGTCCCTACCCACCAGAAGGATAAGATCTAGCCCCACCCACCAGAACACAGGTACGAGTCCCCTCCACCAGGAAGCCTAAACAAGCCACTGAACCAACCTCACTCACAGGTGACAGACACCAAAAACCATGGGAACTACAAACTGGCATCCTGTGAAAAGGAGACCCTGAACACAGTAAGATAAACAAAGTGAGAAGACAGAGAAATATTCAGCAGAAGAAGGAGCAAGGTAAAAACCCAACAGACCAAACAAATGAAGAAGAAATAGGCAATCTACCTAAAAAAGAATTCAGAATAGTAATAGTAAAGATGATCCAAAATCTTAGAAATAGAATGGGGAAAATACAAGAAACGTTTAATAAGGACCTAGAAGAACTAAAGAGCAAACAAATGATGAACAACATAATAAATGAAATTAAAAATTCTCTAGAAGGAGTCATTAGCAGAATAACTGAGGCAGAAGAACGGATAAGTGACCTGGAAGATGAATTAGTGGAAATAACCACAGAGCAGAATAAAGAAAAAAAAAAAAAAAAAAGAAAAGAAAAGAAAACAATTGAGGACAGTCTCAGAAACCTCTGGGACAATATTAAATGCACCAATATTTGAATTATAGGGGTCCCAGAAGAAGAAGAGAAAATGAAAGTTAGCAGAAAGGGCCTGAGAAAATATTTGAAGAGATTATAGTTGAAAACTTCCCTAACATGGGAAAGGAAATAGACAATCAAGTCCAGGAACTACAGAGAGTCCCATACAGGATAAATCCAAGGAGAAAAACGACAAGACACATATTAATCAAATTATCAAAAATTAAATACAATGAAAAAATATTAAAAGCAGCAAGGAAAAAGCAACAAATAACATACAAGGGAATCTCCATAAGGTTAACAGCTGTTCTTTCAGCAGAAACTCTGCAAGCCAGAAGGGAGTGGCAGGACATATTTTAAGTGATGAAGGGGAAAAACCTACAAGCAAGATTACTCTACCCAGCAAGGATCTCATTCAGATTCGACAGACAAATAAAAACCTTTATAGACAAGCAAAAGTTAGCAGAATTCAGCACCACCAAATCAACTTTACAACAAATGCTAAAGGAACTTCTCTAGGTAGGAAACACAAAGGAAGAAAAAGATTTACAAAAACAAACCCAAACCAATTAAGAAAATGGCAATAGAAACATACATATTGATAACTACCTTAAATGTAAATGGATTAAATGCTCCCACCAAAAGACATAGACTGACTGAATGGAAACAAAAACAAGACCCGTATATATGCTGTCTACAAGATACCCACTTCAGACCTAGGGACACATACAGACTGAAAAGGAGGGGATAGAAAAAGATATTCCATGCAAATGGAAATTAGAAGAAAGCTGGAGTAGCAATTTCCATATCAGACAAAATAGACTTTAAAATAAAAACTATTACAAAAGACAAAGAAGGACACTACATAAGGATCAACAGACCAATGCAAGAAGAAGATATAACAATTGTAAATATTTATGCACCCAACATAGGAGCACCTCAATACATAAGGCAAATGCTAACAACCATAAAAGGGGAAATCAACCGTAACACAATCATAGTAGGGTACTTTAACCCTGCACTGTCACCAATGGACAGATCATCCAAAATGAAAATAATTAAGGAAACAAAAGTTTTAAATGATACATTAAACAAGATGGGCTTAATTGATATTTATAGGACATTCCATCCAAAAACAACAAAATACACTTTCTTCTCAAGTGCTCATGGAACATTCTCCAGGATAGATCATATCTTGGGTCACAAATCAAGCCTTGGTAAATTTAACAAAATTGAAATTGTATCACGTATCTTTTCCAACCACAACACTATGAAACTAGATATCAACTACAGGAAAAACATCTGTAAAAATATAAACACATGGAAGCTAAAGAATACACTACTTAATAACCAAGAGATCGCTGAAGAAATCAAAGAGGAAATAAAAAATGACCTAGAAACAAATGACAATGAAAACACGATGACCAAAAACCTATGGGATGCAGCAAAAGCAGTTCTAAGAAGGAAGTTTATAGCAATACAGTCCCGCCTCCAGAAACAAGAAATATCTCAAATAAACAACATAACCTTGCACCTAAAGCAATTAGAGAAAGAAGAAGAAAAAAAGAAAAAAAAAACCCCAAAGTTAGCAGAAGGAAAGAAATCAGAAATGAATGGAAAATAAATGAAGGAAACGGTAGCAAAGATCAATAAAACTAAAAGATGGTTCTTTGAAAAGATTAAAAAAAATTGATAAACAATTAGCCAGACTCATCAAGAAAAAAAGGGAGAAGACTCAAATCAAGAGAATTAGAAATGAAAAAGGAGAAGTAACATCTGACACTGCAGAAATCCAAAAGATTATGAGAGATTAGTAAAAGCAACTGTATGCCAATAAAATGGACAACCTGGAAGAAATGGACAAATTCTTAGAAAAGCACAATCTGACGAGACTGAACCAGGAAGAAATAGAAAATATGAACAGACCAATCACAAGCACTGAAATTGAAATTGTGATTTAAAATGTTCCAACAAACAAAAGCCCAGGACCAGATGGCTTCACAGGCGAATTCTATCAAACATTTAGAGAAGAGCTAACACCTATCCTTCTCAAACTCTTCCATAAGATAGCAGAGAGAGGAACACTCCCAAACTCATTCTATGAGGCCACCATCACCCTGATACCAAAACCAGACAAAGACGTCACAAAGAAAGAAAACTACAGGCTAATATCACTGATGAACATAGATGCAAAAATCCTCAACAAAATACTAGCAAACAGAATCCAACAGCACATTAAAAGGATCATATACCATGATCAAGTGGGGTTTATTCCAGGAATGCAAGGATTCAGTATAGGCAAATAAATCAACGTCATACACATATTAACAAACTGAAGGGTAAAAACAATATGATCATCTCAATAATGCCAAAAAAACTTTCAACAAAATTCAACACCCATTTGTGATAAAAACTCTCCAGAAAGTAGGCATAGAGGGAACCTACCTCAACATAATAAAGGTGATATATGACAAACTCACAGCCAACATCATTCTCAGTGGTGAAAAATTAAAACCAGTTCCTCTAAGATCAGGAACAAAACAAGGTTGCCCACACTCACTGCTATTATTCATAATAGTTTTGGAAGTGTTAGCCACAGCAATCAGAGAGGAAAAAGAAATAAAAAGAAGCCAAATCGGAAAACAAGAAGTAAAGCTGTCACTGTTTGCAGATGGCATGATGCTAGGCATAGAGAATCCTAAAGATGCTACCAGAAAACTACTAGAACTAATCAATGAATTTGGTAAAGAAGCAGGATACAAAATTAATGCACAGAAATCTCTTGCATTCCTATAAACTAATGATGAAAATTCAGAAAGAGAAATTAAGGAAACACTCCCATTTACCATTGCAACAAAAGAATAAAATACCTAGAATAAACCTACCTAAGGAGACAAAACACTTGTATTCAGAAAACTATAAGACACTGATGAAAGAAATTAAAGTTGATGCAAATAGATGGAGAGATATACCATGTACTTGGATTGGAAGAATCCAAGAGAGAGAGTAGCATTGACATATATACACTACCAAATGTAAAATAGATAGCTAGTGGGAAGCAACCACATAGCACAGGGAGATCAGCTAGGTGCTTTGTGACCACCTAGAGGGGTGGGATATGGAGGGTGAGAGGGAGAAGCAAGAGGGAGGGGATATGGGGATATATGTATACATATAGCTTATTCACTTTGTTATAAGCAGAAATTAACACAACATTTTAAAGCAATTATACTTCAATAAATATGTTAAAAAAACAAAAGAAACATGGAATATTTCTAAGTATAAATTAGATAAAACATAGAAAAAGTACATGCCTGGGTATAAAATATCATTGAAGAGTAGTAAATTTTCGCATCATTTTCAAGATGATCATCATCACCATCATTTACATTAATCTCATATTATTCACTTCAATTGTAGGATGATAAAATTTCAAATTATTTTCATATACTATGTGCATTTGATTCTCACGAAATCTGTGCAAGTTTTTTTTTCTTCTGGTGTTATTGCTCTTTTACTCAAAATTTATTGATTTGTACAGGAAATTTAAAAATAAATAAAATGAATGATTTTTTAAAATATTACACAATTTAAAAAGTGGAACAAAAGCATTCTCATTTTCCTTCAGTCTTGCTTAAAGGAAAAATAACCTCCCTATTGGTTGATATATATTTTTTTTCTCAAAATTTATTATGCCTCAGTTAAAGAACAATTAAAACAGCATATTAGCCTGACCAAAGCTTAAAATACACTCCTAGCATTTAGCATATTTCTTATTCAATGCATACATAAATATCCTTTGAAAGGATTATTGGAAGACCCAGCTCTTTAAATGAGGTCTCTGCCATAAAGAAGTGCATCCTCTCACCTCCAATACGTTCTTGAAATATATTCTTTAGGTCCCTGTGCAAAACATAAAGTTATGCAAGTCTGAATGATGATTGGAAATCACATATCCTAGTAACTTCAGACTGATGACACTTTTTTTAAACATCTTTATTGGAGTATAATTGCTTTACAATGGTGTGTTAGTTTCTGCTTTACAACAAAGTGAATCAGTTATACATATGTTCCCAGATCTCTTCCCTCTTGCATCTCTCTCCCTCCCAACCTCCCTATCCCACCTCCCTAGGTGGTCACAAATCACCTACCTGATCTCCCTGTGCTATGCGGCTGCGTCCCACTAGCTATCCACCCAACGTTTGGTTGTGTATATATGCCACTCTCTCACTTCGTCACAGCTTATCCTTCCCCCTCTCCATATCCTCAAGGCCATGCTCTAGTATGTCTGTGTTTTATTCCCATCCTACCCCTAGGCTCTTCATGACATTTCTTTTCTTAGATTCCATATATATGTGTTAGCATACGGTATTTGTTTTTGTCCTTCTGAATTACTTCACTCTGTATGACAGACTCCAGGTCCCTCCACCTCACTACAAATAACTCAGTTTCATTTCTTTTTCTGGCTGAGTAATATTCCATTGTATATATGTGCCACATCTTCTTTATCCATTCATCTGTTGATGGACACTTACATTGCTTCCATGTCCTGGCTATTGTAAATAGAGCTGCAATGAACATTTTGGTACATGACTCTTTTTGAATTATGGTTTTCTCAGGGTATATGCCCAGTAGTGGGATTGCTGGGTCGTATGGTAGTTCTATTTTTAGTTTTTTAAGGAACCTCCATACTGTTCTCCATAGTGGCTGTATCAACTTACATTCCCACCAACAGTGCAAGAGTGTTCCCTTTTCTCCACACTCTGTCCAGCATTTATTGTTTCTAGATTTTTTTGATGGTGGACATTCTGACCTGTGTGAGATGATATCTCATTGTAGTTTTGATTTGCATTTCTCTGATGATTAATGATGTTGAGCATTCTTTCATGTGTTTGTTGGCAATCTGTATATCTTCTTTGGAGAAATGTCTATTTAGGTCTTCTGCCCATTTTTGGAATGGGTTGTTTTGTTTTATTTTTATTAAGCTGCATGAGTTGCTTATAAATTTTAGAAATTAATCCTTTGTCAGTTGCTTCATTTGCAACTATATTCTACCATTCTGGGGGTTGTCTTTTGCTCTTGATTATGGTATCCTTTACTGTGCAAAAGCTTTTAAGTTTCATTAGGTCCTATTTGTTTATTTTTGTTTTTATTTCCATTTCTCTAGGAGGTGGGTCAAAAAGGATCTTGCTGTGATTTATGTCATAGAGTGTTCTGCCTATGTTTTCCTCTAAGAGTTTGATAGTGTCGGGCCTTATATTTAGGTCTTTAACCCATTTGAGTTTATTTTTGTGTATGGTGTTAGGGAGTGTTCTAATTTCATAATTTAACATGTAGCTGTCCAGTTTTCCCAGCACCACTTTTGAAGAGGCTGTATTTTCTCCACTGTATATTGTTGCCTCCTTTATCAAAGATAAAGTCACCATATGTGTGTGGGTTTATCTTGGGGCTTTCTATCCTATTCCCTTGATCTATATTTCTATTTTTGGCCAGTACCATACTGTTTTGATTATTATAGCTTTGTAGCACAGTCTGAAGTCAGGGAGCCTGATTCCTCCAGCTCCATTTTTCGTTCTCAAGATTGCTTTGGCTATTTGGTGTCTTTGTGTTTCCATACAAATTGTGAAATTTTTTGTTCTAGTTTTGTAAAAAATGCCAGAGGTAGTTTGATAGGGATTGGGTTGACTCTGTAGATTGCTTTGGGTAGTACAGTCATTTTCACAATGTTGATTCTTCCAATCCAAGTACATGGTATATCTCTCCATCTATTTGCATCAACTTTAATTTCTTTCATCAGTGTCTTATAGTTTTCTGAATACAAGTGTTTTGTCTCCTTAGGTAGGTTTATTCTAGGTATTTTATTCTTTTGTTGCAATGGTAAATGGGAGTGTTTCCTTAATTTCTCTTTCTGAATTTTCATCATTAGTTTATAGGAATGCAAGAGATTTCTGTGCATTAATTTTGTATCCTGCTTCTTTACCAAATTCATTGATTAGTTCTAGTAGTTTTCTGGTAGCATCTTTAGGATTCTCTATGCCTAGCATCATGCCATCTGCAAACAGTGACAGCTTTACTTCTTGTTTTCCGATTTGGCTTCTTTTTATTTCTTTTTCCTCTCTGATTGCTGTGGCTAACACTTCCAAAACTATTATGAATAATAGCAGTGAGTGTGGGCAACCTTGTTTTGTTCCTGATCTTAGAGGAACTGGTTTTAATTTTTCACCACTGAGAATGATGTTGGCTGTGAGTTTGTCATATATCACCTTTATTATGTTGAGGTAGGTTCCCTCTATGCCTACTTTCTGGAGAGTTTTTATCACAAATGGGTGTTGAATTTTGTTGAAAGTTTTTTTGGCATTATTGAGATGATCATATTGTTTTTACCCTTCAGTTTGTTAATATGTGTATGACGTTGATTTATTTGCCTATACTGAATCCTTGCATTCCTGGAATAAACCCCACTTGATCATGGTATATGATCCTTTTAATGTGCTGTTGGATTCTGTTTGCTAGTATTTTGTTGAGGATTTTTGCATCTATGTTCATCAGTGATATTAGCCTGTAGTTTTCTTTCTTTGTGACGTCTTTGTCTGGTTTTGGTATCAGGGTGATGGTGGCCTCATAGAATGAGTTTGGGAGTGTTCCTCTCTCTGCTATCTTATGGAAGAGTTTGAGAAGGATAGGTGTTAGCTCTTCTCTAAATGTTTGATAGAATTCGCCTGTGAAGCCATCTGGTCCTGGGCTTTTGTTTGTTGGAACATTTTAAATCACAATTTCAATTTCAGTGCTTGTGATTGGTCTGTTCATATTTTCTATTTCTTCCTGGTTCAGTCTCGTCAGATTGTGCTTTTCTAAGAATTTGTCCATTTCTTCCAGGTTGTCCATTTTATTGGCATACAGTTGCTTTTACTAATCTCTCATAATCTTTTGGATTTCTGCAGTGTCAGATGTTACTTCTCCTTTTTCATTTCTAATTCTCTTGATTTGAGTCTTCTCCCTTTTTTTCTTGATGAGTCTGGCTAATGGTTTATCTTTTTTTTTTTATCTTTTCAAAGAAGCATCTTTTAGTTTTATTGATCTTTGCTACCATTTCCTTCATTTCTTTTTCATTTGTTTGTGATCTAATCTTTGTGATTTCTTTCCTTCTGCTAAATTTGGGGTTTTTTTATTCTTTCTCTAATTGCCTTAGGTGAAAAGTTAGGTTGTTTATTTGAGATGTTTCCTGTTTCTTAAGGTAGGATTGTATTGTTATAAACTTCCCTCTTAGAACTGCTTTTGCTGCATCCCATAGGTTTTGGGTCACCGTGTCTCCATTGTCATTTGTTTCTATGTATTTTTTTATTTCCTCTTTGATTTCTTCAGTGATCACTTCGTTATTAAGTAATGTATTGTTTAGCCTCCATGTGTTTGTATTTTTTACAGATATTTTCCTGTAATTGATAGCTAGCCTCATAGCGTTGTGGTTGGAAAAGATACTTGATAAGATTTTGATTTTCTTAAATTTATCAAGTCTAGATTTGTGACCCAGGATATGATCTATCCTGGGGAATGTTCCATGAGCACTTGAGAAGAAAGTGTTGTTTTTTCTGTTGTTTTTGGATGGAATGTCCTATAAATATCAATTAAGTCCATCTTGTTTAATATATCATTTAAAACTTGTGTTTCCTTATTTATTTTCATTTTGGATGATCTGTCCATTGGTGAAAGTAGAGTGTTAAAGTCCCCTACTATGATTGTGTTACCCTCGATTTCCCCTTTTATGGCTTTTAGTATTTGCCTTATGTATTGAGGTGCTTCTATGTTGGGTGCATAAATATTTACAATTGTTATATCTTCTTCTTGCATTGATCTGTTCATCATTATGTAATGTTCTTCTTTGTCTCTTGTAATAGTCTTTATTTTCAAGTTTATTTTGTCTGATATGAGAATTGCTACTCCAGCTTTGTTTTGATTTCCATTTGCATGGAATATCTTTTTCCATCCCTCACTTTCAGTCTGTATGTGTCCCTAGGTCTGAAGTGGGTCTCTTGTAGACAGCATATATATGGGTCTTGTTTTTGTATCCTTTCAGCCAATCTGTGTCTTTTGGTGGGAGCATTTAATCCATTTAAGGTAATTATCGATATGTATTTTTCTGTTACCATTTACTTAATTGTTTGGGGTTTGTTCTTGTAGGTCTTTTCCTTCTCTTGTGTTTCCTGCCTAGAGAAGTTCCTTTAGCATTTGTTGTAAAGCTGGTTTGGTGTTGCTGAACTCTCTCAGCTTTTGCTTGTCTGTAAAGCTTTTAATTTCTCCATCAAATCTGAATGAGATCCTTGCTGGGTATAGTAATCTTGTTTGTAGGTTTTTCTCCTTCATCACTTTAAATATGTCCTGCCGCTCCCTTCTGGCTTGCAGAGTTTCTGCTGAAAGATCAGCTCTTAACCTTATGGGGATTCCCTTGTGTGTTATTTGTTGTTTTTCCCTTGCTGCTTTTAATATGTTTTCTTTGTATTTAATTTTTGATAGTTTGATTAATATGTGTCTTGGCATGTTTCTCCTTGGATTTATCCAGTATGGGACTCTCTGTGCTTCCTGGACTTGATTAACTCTTTCCTTTCCCAGATTAAGGAAGTTTTCAACTCTAATCTCTTAAAATATTTTTTCAGTTCCTTTCTTTTTCTCTTCTTCTGTGACCCCTATAATTCGAATGTTGGTGCATTTAATATTGTCCCAGAGGTCTCTGAGACTGTCCTCAGTTCTTTTCATTCTTTTTTCTTTACTCTGCTCTGCAGTCGTTATTTCCACTATTTTATCTTCCAAGTCACTTATCCCTTCTTCTGCCTCAGTTATTCTGCTATTGATCCCATCTAGAGTATTTTTATTTCATTTATTGTGTTGTTTATCGTTGCTTGCTTCCTCTTTATTTCTTCTAGGTCCTTGTTAAATATTTCTTGCATTTTGTTTATTCTATTTCCAAGATTTTGGATCATCTTTACTATCATTTACTGAGAGTTTTTTTTTTTTTTTTTTTTTTTTTTTTTTTTCGCAGTACGCCGTCCTCTCACTGCTGGCCTCTCCCGTTGCAGAGTTCAGGCTCCAGATACAGAGGCTCAGCGGCCATGGCTCACGGGCCCAGTTGCTCCGTGGCATGTGGGATCTTCCCGGACCAGGGCATGAACCCGTGTCTCCTGCATCGGCAGGCAGACTCTCAACCACTGCGCCACCAGGGAAGCCCCATCTTTACTATCATTATTCTGAATTCTTTTTCAGGTAGACTGCCTGTTTCCTCTTCATTTGTTAGGTCTGCTGGATTTTTACCTTGCTCCTTCATCTGCTGTGTGTTTTTCTGTCTTCTCATTTTGCTTAACTTACTGTGTTTGGGGTCTCCTTTTCGCAGGCTGCAGGTTCATAGTTCCCATTGTTTTTGGTGTCTGTCCCCAGTGGCTAAGGTTGGTTGAGTGGGTTTAGTATGTTTCCTGGTTGAGGGGACTAGTTCCTGTGTTCTGGTGGATGAGGCTGGATCTTGTCTTTCTGGTGGGCAGGTCCACGTCTGGTGGTGTGTTCTGGGGTGTCTGTAGCCTTATTATGATTTTAGGCAGCCTCTCTGCTAAGGGATGGGGCTGTGGTCCTTCTTGCTAGTTGTTGGGCATGGGGTGCCCAGCACTGTAACTTGCTGGTCATTGAGTGAAGCTGGGTCTTGGTGTTGAGATGGATATCTCTGGGAGATTTTTGCTGTTTGATATTACGTGGAGCTGGAGATCTCTTGTGGATCAGTGTTCTGAAGTTGGTTCTCCCACCTCAGAGACACAGCCCTGACGCCTGGCTGGAGCACCAAGAGCCTTTAATCCACACAGCTCAGAATAAAAGCAGGAATAAATAAGAAAGAAAAGAAAGAAAGAAAGAAAGAAAGAAAGAAAGAAAGAAAGAAAGAAAGAAAGAAAGAAAGAAAGAAAGAAAGAAAGAAAGAAAGAAAGAAAGAAAGAAAGAAAGGAAGGAAGGAAGGAAGGAAGGAAGGAAGGAAGGAAGGAAGGAAGGAAGGAAGGAAGGAAGGAAGGAAGAAAGGAAGGAAGGAAGAAAGAAAGAAAAAGTAGGATAAAATAAAGTTATTAAAATAAAAAAAATTATTAAGAAGAAAATACTTTTTAAGTAAAAAAAAAAGGGATGGTCAGAACCCTAGGACAAATGGTTAAAGCAAAGCTATACAGACAAAATCTCACACAGAAGCATACACATACACACTCACAAAAAGAGAGAAAGAGGAAAAAAAATAATATATCTTGCTCCCAAAGTCCACCTCCTCAATTTGGGATGATTCGTTGTCTATTCAGGTATTCCACAGATGCAGGGTACATTCAAATTGATTGTGGAGCTTTAATCCACTGCTTCTGAGGGTGCTGGGTGAGATTTCCCTTTCTCTTCTTTGTTCGCACAGCTCCAGGGGTTCAGCTTTGGATTTGGACCCACCTTTGCGTGTAGGTCACCTGAGGTCATCTGCTCTTTGCTCAGACAGGACGGGGTTAAAGGAGCAGCTGCTTTGGGGGCTATGGCTCACTCAGGCTGGGGGAAGAGAGAGGTTCAGATGTGGGGTGAGCCTGCAGCGGCAGAGGCTGGCGTGATGTTGCACCAGCCTGTGGCACGCCATGCATTCTCCCGGGGAAGTTGTCCCTGAATTCTGGCACCCTGGCAATGGTGGGCTGCACAGGCTCCCGGGAGGGGAGGTGTGGAGAGTGACCTGTGCTCACACACAGGCTTCTTGGTGGTGGCAGCAGCAGCCTTAGCGTCTCATGCCCATCTCTGGTGTCCGCGCTGATAGCCGCGCCTCACGCCCCTTTCTGGAGCTCCTTTATGCAGCGCTCTTAATCCCTTCTCCTCTCCCACCAGGAAACAAAGAGGCAAGAAAAAGTCTCTTGTCTCTTCGGCAGCTCCACGCTCGTCTCTGGAGCTCCTTTAAGCGGCATGCTTAAACCCCTCTCCTCGCGCACCAGGAAGCAAAGAAGGAAGAAAAAGTCTCTTGCCTGTTAGGCAGCTCCAGACTTTTTCCCGGACTCCCTCCCGGCAAGCCGTGGTGCACTAACCCCTTCAGGCTGTGTTCAGGCAGCCAACCCCAGTCCTCTCCCAGCTTCCAACCGACCGAAGCCCTAGCCTCAGCTCCCAGCCCCCCGCCCACCCCAGCGGGTGAGCAGACGAGCCTCTCGGGCTGGTGAGTGCTGGTTGGCACCGGTCCTCTGTGGGAATCTCTCCGCTTTGCCCTCCACACCCTGTTACTGCGCTCTCCTCCATGGCTCTGAAGCTTACCCCTCTGCCACCTGCAATCTCCGCCCGTGAAGGGGCTTCTACTGTGTGGAAACCTTTCCTCTTTCACAGCTCCCTCCCACTGGTGCAGGTCCCGTCCCTATTCTTTTGTCTCTGTTTTTTCTTTTTTCTTTTGCCATACCCAGGTACGTGGGGAGTTTCTTGCCTTTTGGAAGGTCTGAGGTCTTCTGCCAGTATTCAGTTGGTGTTCTATAGGAGCAGTTCCATGTGTAGATGTATTTCTGATGTATCTGTGGGGAGGAAGGTGATCTCTGCGTCTTACTCTTCTGCCATCTTCTCTGTCCCTTCTGATGGCACGTTTTTGCCCCTCCTTGAAATATGAAATAGGCAGGAGTTGATGAAAAATGGAAAAATGTAAGGATGTAAGTATAAATGTACTATTTGTAACAAATGTCAATGTTTCCAAATGGATTTTTCATAGAGCATGAAATTATATGAAAACTGCTTCCAAATTGTTTGAAATTGTTATTTGGGCTCAGATGCTAGCTCATCAGATTATGCTCTGAAAAAATAATTATTTGTATCTTAATTTCTTTCCTTTTTGGAACTGATAATTCTGATTCATGATTTCAACAAATGAGGCCTTAGAAGAAAATAGAGTCTAATTTGTAAACTATAAAAGAACATCTATAAAAAACAAATCAAACTTTAAAAATAATCTCCTTCTAACATACTGTTGCTTAATCTAAAAAAGCCCAAATTTCTCTGTTTATCAGTTCCCAGGTTCTGCAGTTAATCACAATGGTAATTGTTGTCATTTGCAAGAATTCAAAGCAAATAAAAATATCTGTAATGATTTTAGTTATGAAATGTATTTATTTATGAAGTCATTAAAATGGTAGTCTTTTTTTGATTTGAGACTCCTTAGAACTGAAAGCAAGATAGAGACAGTAAACCTCTTGAACTGTGAAAAACATAATTTCTAATGACAGCATTATGAATATTTTTAAGAGCTGGTATTGTTAAATTATATTAGTGATAAAAGATTTTTCTTATTTTTTCCCAGTTATCTTTGTGGAAGATTGTTTACCATTATGTTATGTATTCTTTTAACTGTATGTGTGCAGGTAGGCTGAAACTACAGGAGAGAAAGGTGGATTTAATGGCTCAGGACAACTCTTCATTCATGGCCATCTAATAGAATCTTCAAACAGTGCTGATACGTGCCTCCATTGATTTCTCTTTTGGAAGGTAGAGTAGACAGGTCAAAGGTAGAGAGGTTGAGCAGCAAGTCACAAATTTGGCCTTTTCAATTCAAAATTAAGATCACTTGTAAAGGAAGTTTGTGTGCCTATTCAAAGGAAATGTGTATCCAGAGGTAGAGTTACTCTTGTAGGATTGTGGATTTTTCTGTTTTGCTTTTAAATTTAATATTCAAAATAACATTTCAACCAATATCACAAATGGGGCATACAATATATGTTTACCAGAAATCTCTATAAGTATATTAACTTACTATTTTATGAGTGAATGGTGGTTTTTAGGTTTCAGAATGCATTAAAGTCACTTAGAGGAGGATTTCATTTTCTTTTTCTTTCTGTTTTGTTTTCTGCCTGCAGTTTACCTGTTATCCTCTTCCTAATCTCCATTCCAATCTATAGCTTATTCTTATGTATATTCTTGCTTAAGCACTTTACCCAAAGAACATTCTAGAAGAAAAGTAATCTAAGCATTTTAAACAGATCTCTAGTCTTTCCCTGTGTAGAACTGGTGGGGAGGAAGGATGGGCTAATGAAGTGAGTCTGATAGGAGGTGGGTCACTTGCATTTAAATGTCTTTCTTTCATTTGTATAGCATTTATGGTATTATCTTACAGTGTTATTACTTTTACTTAGGAATTCATGTTTTTTGTTTTCAAAATGGCATTCAATTTTAAGCACCACTGCATAACATTTTTATCTTTGGTTAGCATTTCAAGAAAGCTGAGAAAGCATTATTTGTGCTTGCCTATCTCTAACTCACCAAGTTAAGAACTGCACCATCAGAAAGAAAAGGGAAAATGTTAAAATGACCTTTCCTCCTCTGTTCTTCCAGAGAGCCAAGGCTTGAAGCATTTTAAACAACACAAATATCATGCACTAGACAGTCTCAGGGTCTGTCTCCTCCTATTCATCAGGGACCAGGTTCAATAGCCTGCATACTAAACAGCGTCCAATCCCCTATGACAACAGCTCACAGAATCCTTTCCTGAGTCTCCATAATGGGTGATGAGAGTTGTGATGAGAGGTGCAGGACTTGGGGAACTAGGAAAATAGCCTGGATTCCTCTGATGCTCTTTTCATTCTGGTTTCATAATTTTCTCAAGTTAACAAGAGAGCAGGGATACTATTTGGAATTAGAGTTAAGGAAATGAAGAGATCTCACAGAGTTCCCTGGTAAACTTCCCTTCTCACCCAGGTGGATTTGAGCAGGTCTCAAATCACTATGGCATTTGACTGATTTCATATTGCTGATCAAATAAAGTTTTAATTTTGTTTGATAAATGAAAGCTCTACCTTGGGCCAGTACAAATGTAGCAATTAAAATAGACTCCGCTTAAGAAAACAATTTTTTTTTTTTTTTTTAAATGGCCTGCTTGTATCTAGGATCCTCTGGGGATCTTACTTTAGTCTTTGGTTGACAGTAAGATCAGCTGTACTGATGAACTCAGCCTTATCTTTTTCTTTCATGTATTCTCCATAAAAATATTTTCCAAGTGAATTGATTGCTTTATGATGCCTTTATTAGTAGGTTATCTTAAAATACATTTAATTTGCATTATAGATGCTACTTTTTGTATGCCTTTATATATATATTAATACTGATTCACCATCACATTGACATGAGTTTGAATTATTTTTCCAATAATGGAAATTGATTGTGCTGACCCATCCTCATGTTTCTGCCAGTATTTGATGCATCCACCTATTTTCTGGAATGGTGAGGTCTACATAGTGTGATTTTAAAAGAAATTCTACAGGGCTAAATGCCCCAAATAATTTTATCCAACCTGGTGCTAGCAATTCCACCAGCAGAGAAACATTCTTTTGGTTCTTACAAGTTTTTAAAATTCTTATTTAAATAATGTATCTCTGGGTGGCATAACATCATAAGTTACCATAAATAATATTTTTAAAAAGAGATTGGATGGTAGTCTTCTTTGGAAAGGTCCTTGTAGTCCTTAAAATGTAGACCCCAAGGGAGAAATCAGCTGTCTGTTATAGGAGAAAGGATTGAAGAGTAGAAATATGAAACCACCAAAGGCATATTGCCTATGAATAATTCTACCCTGCACATGTTCTCTCCTGGTCCTCTTGCAGTAAAATGAAAATATTTGTTTGAGAATGCTCTGAGTGAATCAGAATCTATGTGTGTGTGAGTGTACGTGTGAGTGTGTGAGTGTGTGTGGGGGGGTGTATATGTAGTGAATCTGTTTCTATACATGCCCCTACATCCTCCTTAACCCCTGGCAACTGCTAATCTGTTCTTTTCTATGAATTGTCATTTTGAGAATATTATAGAAATAGAATACTACAGTATGCAAACTTTGGGGGATTGGCTTTTTTTTACTAACGCATAATTTCCTGGAGATGCATCCAAGTTGTTTTGTGTATCTATAGTTTGTTTTTACTTCTATTCCATGGTATGAATTTACCTTGGTTTGTTTAACCACTCACCCGTTGAAGGTCTTCTGAGTTGTTTCCAGGTTTTGGCTAATATGAATAAAACTGCTGTAAACATTCATTTACAGGTTTGTGTGTGAAAGTAAGTCTTCATTTCACTGAGATATGTGACAGAGGGCAATTACTGTCATATGGTAACTGCATGTTTAGTGTTTAAGAAGCTAGAAAGCTGTTTCCTAGAGTAGCTATTTGTATTGCCTCAAGCAATGTATCAGGAATTCAGTTTCTCCACATTTTTGCCAGTATTTGATGTTGCCACAGTATTTCATTTTAGCCATTCTGATAGGTGTATATTGATAGCTCATTGTAGTTTTAATCACATTTTCCTAATCTCTAAATTGTTTAACATTTTTTCATGTGCTTATTTTCCATCTAATATCAGCCTTGGTGAAATTTTTTGTGTGTCTTTAGCCCATTTTCTAACTATATTGTTTATGTTTTTACTTGGTATTGATGTATAATTCTTTATATATTGCTAAATTCTAGTTGCTAATACTGTATTTTGTTAAGATATTTACATTTATATTCATGAGGGATATTGGTCTCTAATTTTCTTTGGTTGTATTGTCTTTATCTGCTTTTGGTATGACAGTAATACCAGCTTCATAAAATCAATTGAGAAAGTCTTCTATTTTCTGGAAGTGAGGACTCTTCTAGTCCTTTTGCAATAAATCAAAACATTCATGTGTGAATTTCTGAATGTTCATCCCTGAGTGAATCGGTGTGTGTGTGTGTGTGTGTGTGTGTGTGTGTGTGTGTTTATGTGTGTGTATATATAGTGAGTCTGTTTCTGAACATGACCTTATAGGGTTATACAATAAGCTGCTAATAGCTTGAGCTACTCTAAAAGTATCTCTTAAGAACAGGGAAATTATCGTATGTGAATTCCTACTACATGACTAAGAAGAAAGGAAGGTGAAAATTTTATTACTAATTTTCAGTAATAGAGAACTATTCCACAACAAGTTTTATAATATACCTCTTGTTAATCAGGACACCTCACAGAAATATCCAGATGCTTTGAAATTGTCTCCGCAGGCAGATATAGGCCAGGATAAGGCAGTATTCCATAAGGATGATTTTGCCTGATTTTGCCTACAATTGGTGCTGGGATTTTGACTGCAATAGTATAGTAGGGTCCACTTAAGCCAGATGATCTCATGTAACATCTGGATGGGTTTTTATAGTTTAGAACTTCATGAAGAAGACAATGAAATGATTAGTTGATAGAAAGTGAAGCAACACTCTGAAATGTGAACAATGAACACTGTGATTCTCAATATAGTTCCTTAAAAGTTATCACAAGAAAAAGTTAATAC
This sequence comes from Kogia breviceps, assembly GCF_026419965.1. Lineage (NCBI taxonomy): Eukaryota > Metazoa > Chordata > Mammalia > Artiodactyla > Physeteridae > Kogia > Kogia breviceps. The sequence continues at coordinate 96,859,761 of NC_081314.1, forward strand.
AAATATACCTATGATCTTTATAATAATGTCCATTTTTTTCCTAGCTAAGAAATTGATGAAAACCTTGAGTCTGCTGTGGACCTGTGTTCTAGGCTGGATTTATCATCCCTGCATTATTCCGATTCTGCTCATATTTTTATAATGTCCCATATTAATGTTCCTTCTTGTTTTATTCTGATTTCTTTTTGTTTGGTTGTATTAGAACATTTTGTTATTTTTCATGGACCTATTCATATATTCAGAGATGCTTGTTACTATGATTTGATATGTACTAAATCTTTATCCCATATAATATTCTAAAGATGTTTTGTATTCTTCTAACATATTCTGAACAAACTTTCCTAGACATTATTCCATGGAACACTATTCTTATAAAATATTCCACATCCAGGGCTTCCCTGGTGGTGCAGTGGTTGAGAGTCCGCCTGCTGATGCGGGGGGGCGTGGGTTCGTGCCCCAGTCCGGGAGGATCCCGCATGCCGCGGAGTGGCTGGGCCTGTGAGCCATGGCCATTGAGCCTGCACATCCGGAGCCTGTGCTCCACAATGGGAGAGGCTGCGCTGGTGAGAGACCCGCATACCGCAAAAACTAAAATTAAAAAAATTCCACACCCGTTACAAGAAAAAATATTTTTAAAAATTGAATAATAACCAGCACTGAGCTGGGTATTGTGAATACAAGGGGGAAAGGTGGCTTTCTTGTATGGATAAAATTAAAATTCCTAAGGTTATTCCTAAGTTATAATTCCCAGACATTTTTTTTTCTGGTGATAAGACTCAAAGGTTTTATTTTAAAAACATATTTTTTTCCTCAAATCCATCTGGAATCTTGGAAACCTAATGTGAGATTGTGAGATTAAAATTTATAATACATAATTAAGATAAAATGAGAAAAACCATTGAAGATATATTCTTGCTGTGCTTGGTCAATTACCAAGGGTTCTACCTCAGTGGGCTTAAAAAAATAAGAGGAGAAAGGTTAAAGTACTCAAAAAAGGGCTGGTTGGCAAGCAGACAAATACTACTTGTATAAAAATGGTTACTATGAAAATTTTCTTCTAAATTCATTGTTTGACACAAGATAGGTGTTTTTCAACATAATCTATTACAAATCAAGTTGAGGGGATTACTAAATTGATTCTTCAAGAAATTGAGTCTCCAAGCCTAGCAATTGCAAGTAGCTAAATACTTAAAAAAAAAAAAAAAATGATCAAGGGGGTGGAACAAAGCAGATTTCCCCTTTTATGGTTGTTAGCATTTGCCTTATGTATTGTGTTAGCATTTGCCTTATGTATTGAGGTGCTCCTATGTTGGGTGCATAAATATTTACAATTGTTATATCTTCTTCTTGCATTGATCTGTTGATCATTATGTAGTGTCCTTCTTTGTCTCTTGTAATAGTCTTTGTTTTAAGGTCTATTTTGTCTGATATGAGAATTGCTACTCCAGCTTTCTTCTGATTTCCATTTGCATAGAATATCTTTTTCCATCCCTCACTTTCAGTCTGTATGTGTCCCTAGGTCTGAAGTGGGTCTCTTGTAGACAGCATATATATGGGTCTTGTTTTTGTATCCTTTCAGCCAATCTGTGTCTTTTGGTGGGAGCATTTAATCCATTTACATTTAAGGTAATTATCGATATGTATTTTTCTGTTACCATTTACTTAATTGTTTGGGGTTTGTTCTTGTAGGTCTTTTCCTTCTCTTGTGTTTCCTGCCTAGAGAAGTTCCTTTAGCATTTGTTGTAAAGCTGGTCTGGTGGTGCTGAATTCTCTTAGCTTTTGCTTGTGTGTAACGCTTTAAATTTCTCCATCAAATCTGAATGAGATCCTTGCTGGGTATAGTAATCTTGTTTGTAGGTTTTTCTCCTTCATCACTTTAAATATATCCTGCCACCCCCTTCTGGCTTGCAGAGTTTCTGCTGAAAGATCAGCTGTTAACCTTATGGGGATTCCCTTATCTGTTATTTGTTGTTTTTCCCTTGTTACTTTTCAAATTTGTTCTTTGCATTCTTTGAAAATTTGATTAATATGTGTCTTGGCATGTTTCTCCTTGTATTTATCCTGTATGGGACTCTCTGTGCTTTCTGGACTTGATTATTTCCTTTCCCAGATTAGGGAAGTTTTCAACTATAATCTCTTCAAATATTTTCTCAGCCCCTTTCTTTTTCTCTTCTTCTTCTGGGACCCCTATAATTCGAATGTTGGTGCATTTAATGTTGTCCCAGAGGTTTCTGAGACTGTCCTCAATTCTTTTCATTCTTTTTTCTTTATTCTACTCTGCAGTAGTTATTTCCACTATTTTATCTTCTTGGTCACTTATCCGTTCTTCTGCCTCAGTTATTCTGCTATTGATCCCTTCTAGAGAATTTTTAATTTCATTTATTGTGTTGTGCATCACTGTTTGTTTGCTCTTTAGTTCTTCTACATCCTTGTTAAACATTTCTTGTATTTTCTCCATTCTATTTCCAAGATTTTGGATCATTTTGACCATCATTATTCTGAATTCTTTTTCTGATAGACTGCCTATTTCCTCTTCATTTGTTAGGTCTCGTGGGTTTTTGCCTTGCTCCTTCATCTGCTGTGTGTTTCTCTGTCTTCTCATTTTGCTTAACTTTCTGTGTTTGGGTTCTCCTTTTTGCAGTATGTGGGTTTGTAGTTTCCATTGTTTTTGCTTTCTGTCCCCAGTGGCTAACTTTGTTTCAGTGTGTTGTGTAGGCTTCCTGGTGGAGGGGACTAGTGCCTGTGTTCTGGTGGATGAGGCTAGATCTTATCTTTCTGGTGGGCAGGTCCACATCTGGTATTTTGGGGTGTCTGTGGCCTTATTATGATTTTAGGCAGCATCCTTGCTAATGGATGGGGTTGTGTTCCTATTTTTCTAGTTGTTTGCAATAGGGTGTCCTGCACTGTAGCTTGCTGGTCATTGAGTGGCGCTGGGTCTTGGCATTGAGATGGAGATCTCTGGGAGATATTCGCCATTTGATATTACGTGGAGCTGGGAGGTCTCTTGTGGACCAGTGTCCTAACTTGTCTCTCCCACCTCAGTGGCACAGCCCTGACACCTGACCTGAGCACCAAGAGCCTGTCCTGCACAGGGCTCAGAATAAAAGGGAGAAGGAAAAAAAACAAAGAAAGAAGATAAAATAAAATAAAGTAAAATAAAATTTAAAAGTTATTAAAATTAAAAATGCATAATTATTAAGAAAAATATTAAGAATATTTAATTATTAAGTATTATGAAGTATTAATTATTATTAAGAATACTTTAAAAAATTTTAAGTAAAAAAAAAAAAAAAAAACGGACAGACAGAACCCTAGAACAAATGGTAAAAGCAAAGCTATACAGACAAAATCACACACAGAAGCATACACATACACACTCACAAAAATAGAAAAATGGAAAAATATATATATATCATTGTTCCCAAAGTCCACCTCCTCAATTTGGGATGATTCGTTGTCTATTCAGGTATTCCACAGATGCAGGGTACATCAAGTTAATTGTGGAGATTTAATCCACTGCTCCTGAGGCTGCTGGGAGAAATTTCCCTTTCTCTTCTTTGTTCCCACAGCTTCTGGTTTCAGCTTTGGATTTGGACCAGCCTCTGCGTGTAGGTTGCCTGAGTGCGTCTGTTCTTCGCTCAGACAGGACGGGGTTACAGGAGCAGCTGATTCGGGGGCTCTGGCTCACTGAGGCTGAGGAGAGGGAGAGGCACGGAGTGTGGGTGGAGCTTGTGGCGGCAGAGGCAGACGTGACGTAGCAACAGCCTGAGGCACGCCGTGCGTTCTCCCAGGTGAGTTGTCCCTGGATCACGGGACCCTGGCAGTGGCGGGCTGCACAGGCTCCTGGTAGGGGCGGTGTGGATAGTGACCTGTGCTTGCACACAGGCTTCTTGGTGGCGGCAGCAGCAGCCTTAGTGTCTCATGCCCGTCTCCGGGGTCCGCACTGATAGCCGCGGCTCACGCCCGTCTCTGGAGCTCCTTTATGCAGCGCTCTTAATCCCCTCCTTGCGCACCAGGAAACAAAGAGGGAAGAAAAAGTCTCTTGCCTGTTCGGCAGCTCCAGACTTTTTCCCGGACTCCCTCCCGGCTAGCTGTGGCGCACTAGCCCCCTTCAGGCTGTGTTCACGCCACCAACCCCAGTCCTCTCTCTGGGACCCAATCTCCAAAGCCGGAGCCTCAGCTCCCAGCCCCCACCCGTCCCGGCGGGTGAGCAGTCACGCTTCTTTGGCTGCTGAGTACTAGTCAGCATGGATCCTCTGTCCGGGAATCTCTCCGCTTTGCCCTCCGCACCCCTGTTGCTGCGCTCTCCTCAGTTGCACCGAAGCTCCCCGCCTCCGCCACCCGCAGTCTCCATCCGCGCAGGGGCTTGGTAGTGTGTGGAAAACTTTCCTCCTTCACGGCTCCCTCCCACTGGTGCAGGTCCCGTCCCTATTCTTCTGACTCTTTTTTTTCTTTTGCCCTACCCAGGCATGTGGGGAGTTTCTTTCCTTTGGGAAGTCTGAGGTCTTCTGCCAGCGTTCAGTAGTTGTTCTGTAGCAGTTATTCCACATTTAGATGTATTTCTGATGTATTTGTGGGGAGGAAGGTGATTACCGCATCTTACTCTTCCACCATCTTGAAGCCCCTAACTTCTAATCTAATTTCTAAAGAGGAAAAAATTATCTTCTAAGTTTTCTGTCAGTCTGGGCATTTGCTGATAAACCCAGTAGTGCATAACTTTAATTAACATTATCATTTTTCTTAAGTGATTCAATTACAGAGTGTATTAATGCCATTTATATGATGTATTTTAATTTAATTCTATGCCATTAACTGGGAAATCTACCAATTTGCCAGTAACTTATTTGCCCTGTAAGAGGACCAAGATACTGATTGTGTTTACCTACAAAATAACTTGGTTCATTATGACTCAAGAGTCACAGAGTAATTGAGAATCTACATTAGAAAGGTTTAAATGGTTCTGAAAGAGTCTTTCTATATTATTGACCTGAGAGTTAGTGAATAATCTTTAGTAGAATTATTTGTATTGTTACATGAATTCTGCGTTGTAGTACTATAATAATTCTTTTCTTTTTCTCTATTTTCAGAGAAAGTACATTTATATTTTCTCTGATTAAAATATTATTTGACTTGGAATATAAATAAAATATCTCAGAATTAAAGGAAGGGGAACATGAAATGTTTTGGCTGGAAATGTATAACAATTAGAGATAGTACTTCAATAATTAATATGTTTTGAAATAAGATCACAAAGTTCATTACAATTGTTATTTGATTTCTCAAGGATTATAAAAAGAGGCACACAATTAAGAGGGAAAAAGTTATTTGCTAATTTTTTCCCACTATGAAAATTTACCTAAAAGGAAGTTACAAGATGTTTTAATCAGGCTGAATTTATTAGTGGAAATTTAAGTTTAGGAGAAACATAAGAGGACGTAAAACTCTATTGATGACATTTTTTACTTTGGGAAGAAGTGAACAAAATGTGAAGGAATAATTAATACAAAGACATTTCGTGTAAATTTATGCCAGCCACTAAACAAATTAGTTTGAAATTAAAACTTAATCCACTTTTTGTTTTTTTATAAAAATGTCTTCTCTCTAGCACTGTACTTTATAACTTTTACGTTAGGAATCTGTTAAGTGACAAGAAATCCGAACCCATTCCCAGTACTTTTTCTAGTCTGACTAATTGTCTTTTATGAAAACTATGGCTGTCACCTTTACTGAATTAGTTATAAAGTCTTCTTATATATCAAATATTTATTCAGTATGTATTGCATATTCCATGTGCCAGGCAGTGTTACAAAGTCACATAAGTGTATTTGAAAAGTTTAGTTTCTAATGAAGTAAAATAGACATTGGAGTACCTTGATTCAATTAAGGTTACATGGGCTCTGATAGGCAAATTTTCAGGTTATAAGGTGGGGGGGGAGCGATCAGAGAAGAAAGATCAAAGAAAGTGCTAGACAGATGATAGGAAAAGTAATCCATAAGCCTTCAGAGAAAAGATGACCTTTGAGGTGAGTTTTGACAGATGACCATGAGTTCCATAAAACTAAGAAGACTAAGGAGAAGAGGGAATGGGCATTACCAACAACAAGAATTGTGTAAATGAAGATGGGAGGCTGGCAACATCTTGTTTCAGTCTAACAATTGTCCGTTGTGTGATGTAGCTGGAGATTGTGATTGGAGTACAAGTGTCACAATACACAGGGGCCCAAGCATGCAGAGCGGGTGGAAGATCTTTCTTGGATGAGTTTATTCTGTATCCTATGGAATGGGGCATGCTTTTGAAGAGTTTTAATCTGTGAAATATCATGATAAGATTTGGATTTTAGAGATACCGTCTGGGCAAATATGTAGTGGAAGATGTGATAGCCAGAAACCAATTAGGAGTCTACTGTAGTACCTCATAGGGGAGTTAATGTGGTTTGAACAAAAAAGTGGCCCTGAGTAAGCATAGATAGGACAGGTCAGAGATCAATAAGGAGATAAGTCTTCAGGATTAGCTAATTGATTAGCTATATGGGGAGAAGACTTTCAGGTTTCCGAAAGTTCACCTTTCTCCAAAGGGGAAGACAGGGAAAGAAGCACGTTCATTTTAGAAAGATAGAGAGGGCTTGTACCTAATGCATTCACTTTTTTTTTTTTTTTTTTTTTTTTTTTTTTTTTTTTTTTTTTTTTTGCGGTACGCGGGCCTCTCACTGTTGTGGCCTCTCCCGTTGCGGAGAACAGGCTCCGGACGCGCAGGCTCAGCGGCCATGGCTCACGGGCCCAGCCGCTCCGCGGCATGTGGGATCTTCCCGGACCGGGGCACGAACCCGTGACCCCTGCATCAGCAGGCGGATTCTCAACCACTGCGCCACCAGGGAAGCCCCATTCACTTTTTTGTGCCATCGAGTTTAAGCTAGGTGTCAAGTAGTCAGCTGCATATTTAAGTCAGGCATTCAATGGTCTACTCCAGATGGAGAAAAAGTTTAACGATGGATGTATTAATGCTTATGATGTGCCAAGCATTGTTTAAAGTGTATTAATTCATTTATTCCTTGTGTGAATCATCTAATATAGACAGTATTATTATTATCTTCATTTTACAAGTGAGGGAACAGAGGTACATACTGTTAAGCAACTGGCTCGGCACCCAGCTAGTAAGGGGCGGGAACAGGATTCAAATCCAGGTAGCCTGATTCCAGAGCCCAGACCCTTAACCACCATGCTGCACTGCTTCTCTGATGTCTGAATCCCTGTTACATGGATGGAAGCATCCTGGGAATTAAAAATTTAGTGGTAACATACAATATTCTATCATTTCAATCCAGGTACTTCAAAGTGATTATCTTTTTTTCATGATAATCATTTATCATCAAAAGATATTTAACCTTAAATTTATCTTTTTTAAATATTGTATTTCTATTAAAATAATCAGTCTCAGAGACACACTGATTAACCTGGGGCATATTTGATTTATACCATTTTCTGCTCACCCGAGCTCAATAAATACTTAGCCCAATCAATCCTCTCACATCTGGCTTTTAAGTATGCATTCTGTAACAGTTACCTAAATTCATAACGTAATTATTTCTTGCCTGGACTATTCTTATAGCCTCTAAACTGTCTTTTTACCTTCAGTATTTCCTTGCTACAAATTTATCACACATACTACTACCTATAATACAACTCAAAAACCACCAGTTCCAAAAAATTATTTATAATGTTATGCATAGATTGTAAAGGCCTTAAAGATAAGGACTATTTTTTATCTCTTTATCTCCAATGCCTATCACAATTATTCACACGTAATAAATTCTTGATAATATGCTATTGAATAGGTAGGTGATCTCTCTCTGTCCTCCACACTGGTGATGTTTTCTAGTGTTGCATATCACATTTTTAAGTTCTGTGAGGAAAGATTATGTTACTTACCTTTAAATTAACTAAAAATTACTTAGCATGTGTTTCCTATACCAGGGCTCAATACATAATTGATGAATGGATGGATTATTAAGTCAATCAGTCAATTAAACAACTATGGATAATAATAGAATGCTAGTAAGAAGAAACTGTAAATTACATCAACTAGTAAATAACAGATGACTAAAATTTAATAAAAATTATATATGGGTACTTTAAAAAAAGATTTATAAAATATATTTGTCTACACTTATTATGGAACAATTTGGAAGCAGTTGAGTTACTATTTCTTTCCCATTTTATGGTCAAATTTACGTTTCTAAATTAATTATACCTCAGAGCATACCTTCTGCAGGCAGACCATATTTGTTTGACTTTAAAAGTGGAAAAACAAAGGCATAATAGCATTCTAATTTTTTTGTGCTTCTAATTCAATGTTCAGGTCAGAACTGGTGTTCAGTAAATGTTTCCTTAATGTTTAATAGTAATCTTTTCTTGACAAGGTATGTTGAGATGCCTCCTTTGTTTGATTGGAAAAGTGTTGTAGAAATAATTTATCTGAATTATATGAGTATTTAAAAGTTATTGTAGCTAAAATATGGAAATGTCTGTTGGGAAATAATGCAATCAAGTATATTGGTAACTGGCTGAGTGCTACTTCTTGAATTAATGTCAGCATAGAGGCCAGAGTGCTGTTCTCCATGGTATTATTTGAGTTCACATTTTAGTTAATGGCATATGTGAGTAAGTGGGAGATGTAAATTGAATATGACATGCAGACAATGGGCTATGAGGATGTAGGGGAAGAAAAATCCTCCTCTACTCTCTTAAGGTTTCTGACTGAGCCTAAGAATTAAACTGACATAAAACAGATTAATAGGAGAAAAGCATACAAGATTTATTAAAATTTTACATGTACATGGGGGGCTTCATGGAAGATTGGAGACCCAAAAAAGTGGCCAGGACAAAAAGGTTTATGCCTTTCAGACAAAGAAACAATAAGTTTGTGCAGGATTGATAAGTCAAATGGTTTGGGCTAGGAGTAGTAAATTGTGGAGAAGTGACTAGAAAGATGGGGTTAGTTTAACAAGGTTGGTTTGTACAGATTTCTTGGCCTGAATTCTCTGTCTCTGTGATAGGAATGTCTTCCTTCCTCCAGGTACAGGGAAGGTACCTTTCACCTGGTAGTTTTAGCTCTTGCTTTTAGGAAGAAAAAGAGGGTCGGAGTGCTCTTCTTGCACCTAATGTTTCTGAAGTCTTTCAACTCAAATACTCAATATGCCAAAGCAGCATATTTGGTGATGACATCCTCTGGATTCCTTTAAGGAGAAAGGAAAGAAGGATAAGGTGTACAAATGATGCATTCAGTGACCACATTCAGAATCTCAAGAAATATTAAAGGATCTGGATGAAAGGCTAAATCTAATGACAGAATCTAATAAGAATCAATATACTTTGTATCTAAAAATATCTACCTTGAGGAGCCATAATTCAGAATAGCACATGTAAAAAAAAAGTTGAGGTAAACTAAACTAGATTATAGGCTTAGTGAGTCAACCTTTTTATATGACTTCTAAAGATGTTATTGCCACTTTGAACTGCTTCATAGAGGTATGGAGTTCCAGTACAACTAATGATAACCCTATTATACTTTGTGCAAACAAAACAACTGCAACAATATTGCAAAAATCATCCAGAGAATTGTGTTCAGTTGTAGGCACTAAAATTAAAGTAAATTAAAGTGTCCATAAAAATGGTAACAGGGTATTAATGGTGATTGAAAACCATGCTTTGATGAAAGATTTATGACATTAGAGACATATGGTGTAGAGAAGAAAAAACTCAAAGATGGAAAATATCATGATTTCAAATATTTGAAATAGAGATTAGCCTTGTTCTTTCTGACTCCAAATGCCAAGATGAATTAGAGCTGCAAAAATGGACTTTTTAGCTAGATAAGCAAAAGTGTTTTTTTGAAAATGTGAGTTTTCATGTATCTATCAAACTATCATACGTTGTGCAGATTGGAGTGAGCTCCTGGTATAAGTACCAAACTAAGTAAAACATGCATGCTGCCTTTGAGGAGTTCATAGTCAAGAAAAGAGCTAGTCTTGTGTTTATTAGAATATGGCATGAGCTGATTGTGGAAGTAATAAAGTGACTGTTAATGAAATGTTCAAATATGTGGCAGGCAGAATTCTAAGATGGCCCTCAGTATCTCCAGTTGCTAACCCTAAGATATTAATTCTAACTGTACATCAGTTATTTAATCAAGCACTAATTTAGGAGCTGTTGTGAAGGTGTTTTGCAGATATAATTAAGGTCCTAATCAGTAGACTTTATGAAAGGAAATAGGGTAATTTATCTTGGGTGCACCTGACCTAATCAGGTGAGCTCTTAAAAGGGAGTGGGCTCCTTCAGGAGGGAGAGATTCAAAGCAGTAGGATTTTATTTTTAATTTTTTAATTTAATTTGTTTTTTATACAGCACGTTCTTATTAGTCATCAATTTTATACACATCAGTGTATACATGTCAATCCCAATCGCCAAATTCATCACACCCCCACCCCCACCCCCACCGCCCCGCTGCTTTCCCCCCTTAGTGTCAATACATTTGTTCTCTACATCTGTGTCTCAATTTCTGTCCTGCAAACCAGTTCATCTGTACCATTTTTCTAGGTTCCACATATATACGTTAATATACGATATTTGTTCTTCTATTTCTGACTTATTTGACTGTATGATGTCTCTAGATCCATCCACATCTCAACAAATGATCCAATTTCGTTCCATTTTATGGCTGAGTAATATTCCATTGTATATATGTACCACATCTTCTTAATCCATTCATCTGTCAATGGGCATTTAGGTTGCTTCCATGACCTGACTATTGTAAATAGTGCTGCAATGAACATTGAGGTGCATGCGTCTTTTTGAATTATGGTTTTCTCTGGGTATGTGCCCAGTAATGGGATTGCTGGATCATATGGTAATTCTATTTTTAGATTTTTAAGGAACGTCCATACTGTTCTCCATAGTGGCTGTATCAATTTACATTCCCACCAACAGTGCAAGAGGGTTCCCTTTTCTCCACACCCTCTCCAGCATTTGTTGTTTGTAGATTTTCTGATGATGCCCATTCTAACTGGTGTGAGGTGGTACCTCATTGTGGTTTTGATTTGCATTTCTCTAATAATTAGTGATAATGATTAGTAATAATTATTTCTCTAATAATTAGTGTTGAGCAGCTTTTCATGTGCTTCTTGGCCATCTGTATGTCTTCTTTAGAGAAATATCTATTTAGGTCTTCTGCTCATTTTTGGATTGGGTTGTTTGTATTTTTAATATTGAGCTGCATGAGCTATTTATATATTTTGGAGATTAATCCTTTGTCCAATTATTCGTTTGCAAATATCTTCTCCCATTCTGTGGGTTGTCTTTTCGTCTTGTTTATGGTTTCCTTTGCTGTACAAAAGCTTTGAAGTTTCATTAGGTCCCATTTGTCTATTTTTTGTTTTTATTTCCATTACTCTAGGAGGTGGATCAAAAAAGATCTTGCTGTGATTTATGTCAAAGAGTGTTCTTCCTATGCTTTTCTCTAAGAGTTTTATAGTGTCCAGTCTTATGTTTAGGTCGCTAATCCATTTTCAGTTTATTTTTGTGTATGGTGTTAGGGAGTGATCTAATTTCATTCTTTTACATGTAGCTGTCCAGTTTTCCGAGCACCACTTCTTGAAGGGACTGTCTTTTCTTCATTGTATATCCTTCCCTCCTTTGTCATAGATTAGTGGACAATAGGTGCATGGGTTTATCTCTTGGCTTTCTATCTTGTTCCATTGATTTATGTTTCTGTTTTTGTGCCTGTACCATATTGTCTTGATTACTGTAGCTTTGTAGTATAGCCTGAAATCAGGGAGTCTGATTCCTCCAGCTCTGTTTTTTTCCCTCAAGACTGCTTTGGCTATTCGAGGTCTTTTGTGTCTCCATACAAATTTTAAGATTTTTTTCTTCTACCAAAATGCCATTGGTAATATGATAGGGATTGCATTGAATCTGTAGATTGCTTTGGGTAGTATAGTCATTTTCACAATATTGATTCTTCCAATCCAAGAACATGGTATATCTCTCCACCTGTTTGTATCATCATTAATTTATTTCATCAGTGCCTTAAAGTTTTCTGCATACAGGTCTTTTGTCTCCCTAGGTAGGTTTATTCCTAGATATTTTATTCTTTTTGTTGCAGTGGTAAATGGGAGTGTTTCCTTAATTTCTCTTTCTGATTTTTCATCATTAGTGTATAGGAATGCAAGAGATTTATGTGCATTAATTTTGTATCCTGCAACTTTACCAAATTCATTGATTAGCTCTAGTAGTTTTCTGGTGGCATCTTTCAGATTCTCTATGTATAGTATCATGTTATCTGCAAACAGTGACAGTTTTACTTCTTTTCCAACTTGTATTCCTTTTATTTCTTTTTCTTTTCTGACTGTTGTGGCTAGGACTTCCAAAACTATGTTGAATAATAGTGGTGAGAGTGGACAACCTTGTCTTATTCCTGTTCTTAGAGGAAATGCTTTCAGATTTTCACCATATAGAATGATGGTTGCTGTGGGTTTGTCGCATATGGCCTTTATTATGTTGAGGTAGATTCCCTCTAGGCCCACTTTCTGGAGAGTTTTTATCATAAATGGGTGTTGAATTTTGTCAAAAGCTTTTTCTGTATATATTGAGATGATCATATGGTTTTTATTCTTCAGTTTGTTAATATGGTGTATCGCATTTGATTTGCATATATTGAAGAATTCTTGTATCCTTGGGATAAATCCCTCTTGATCATGGTGTATGATCCTTTTAATGTGTTGTTGGATTCTGTTTGCTAGTATTTTGTTGGGGATTTTTGCATCTATATTCATCAGTGATATTGGTCTGTAATTTTATTTTTTGTTGTATCTTTGTCTGGTTTTGGTATCAGGGTGATGGTGGCCTCATAGAAAGAGTTTGGAGTGTTCCTTCCTCCACAATTTTTTGGAAGAGTTTGAAAAAGATATGGTGTAGCTCTTTTCTAAATGATAGAATTCACCTGTGAAGCCATCTGGTCCTGGGCTTTTGTTTGTTGGAAGATTTTTAATCACAATTTCAATTTCATTACTTGTGATTGGTCTGTTCATATTTTCTATTTCTTCCTGGTTCAGTCTTGGAAGCTTATACCTTTCTATGAATTTGTCCATTCCTTCCAGGTTGTCCATTTTATTGGCATAGAGTTGCTTGTAGTAGTCTCTTAGGATGCTTTGTATTTCTGTGATATATGTTGTAACTTCTCCTTTTCCATTTCTAATTTTTATTGAATTGAGTCCTCTCCCTCTTTTTCTTGATGAGTCTGGCTAATGGTTTATCAATTTTGTTTATCTTCTCAAAGAACTAGCTTTTAGTTTTACTGATCTTTGCTATTGTTTTCTTTGTTTCTATTTAATTTGTTTCTGCTCTTATCTTTACGATTTCTTTCCTTCTGCTAACTTTGGGTTTTGTTTATTCTTCTTTCTCTAGTTCCTTTAGATGTAAGATTATATTGTTTGAGATTTTTCTTGTATCTTGAGGTAGGCTTGTATAGCTATAAACTTCCCTCTTAGAACTGCTTTTGCTGCATCCCATAGGTTTGGGATTGTCGTGTTTTCATTGTCATTTGTCTCTAGGTATTTTTTGATTTCCTCTTTGATTTCTTTAGTTATCTCTTGGTTGTTTAGTAATGTATTGTTTAGCCTCCATGTGTTTGTGTTTTTACATTTTTTTCCCTGCAGTTTATTTCTAATCTTATAGTGTTGTGGTGAGAAAATAAGCTTGATATGCTTTCAGTTTTCTTAAATTTACTGAGGCTTGATTTGTGACCCAAGATGTGATCTATCCTGGAGAATGTTCTGTGCACACTTGAGAAGAAAGTGTAATCTGCTGTTTTGGCGTGGAATGTCCTATAAATATCAATTAAATCTATCTGGTCTATTGTATCATTTAAAGCTTCTCTTTCCTTATTAATTTTCTGTCTGGATGATCTGTCCATTGATGTAAGTGAGGTGTTTAAGTCCCCCACTATTATTGTGTTCTGTCAATTTCATCTTTTATAGCTGTTAGCAGTTGCCTTATGTATTGAGGTGCTCCTATGTTGGGTGCATATATATTTATACTTGTTATATCTTCTTCTTAGATTGATCCTTTGATCATTATGTACTCTCCTTCCTTGTCTCTTGTAACATTCTTTATTTTAAAGTGTATTTTATCTGATATGAGTATTGCTACTCCAGCTTTCTTTTGATTTCCATTTGCATGGAATATCTTTTTCCATCCCCTCACTTTCAGTCTGTATGTGTCCCTAGGTCTGAAGCGGGTCTCTTGTAGGCAGCCTATATATGGGTCTTGTTTTTGAATACATTCAGCAAGCCTGTGTCTTTTCATTGGAGCTTTTAATCCATTCACATTTAAAGTAATTATCTATATGTATGTTCCTATGACCATTTTCTTAATTGTTTTGGGTTTGTTTTTGTAGGTCGTTTTCTTCTCTTGTGTTTCCTACTTTGAGAAGTTCCTTTAGCATTTGTTATAGAGCTGGTTTTGTGGTGCTGAATTCTCTTAGCTTTTGCTTGTCTGTAAAGCTTTTGCTTTCTCCATCAAATCTGAATGAGATCCTTTAGTAATCTTGGTTGTAGGTTATTCCCTTTCATCACTTTAATGATATCATGCCACTCCCTTCTGGCCTGTAGAGTTTCTGCTGAGAAGTCAGCTGTTAACCTTATGGGAGTTCCCTTGTATATTATTTGTAATATTTCCCTTGCTGCTTTCAATAATTTTTCTTTGTCTTTAATTTTTGCCAATTTGATTACTATGTGTCTTGGCGTGTTTTTCCTTGGGTTTATCCTGTATGGGACTCCCTGTGCTTCCTGGACTTGGGGGGCTATTTCCTTTCCCATGTTAGGGAAGTTTTTTATTTTAATCTCTTCAGATATTTTCTCTGGTCCTTTCTCTCTCTGTTCTCCTTCTGGGACCCCTATAATGTGAATGTTGTTGCCTTTGATGTTGTCCCAGATGTCTCTTAGGCTTTCTTCATTTCTTTTCATTCTTTTTTCTTTATTCTGTTCCACAGCAGTGAATTCCACCATTCTGTCTTCCAGGTCACTTATCGTTCTTCTGCCTCAGTTATTCTGCCACTGATTCCTTCTAGTGTAGTTTTCATTTCAGTTATTGTATTGTTCATTTCTGTTTTTTTGTTTTTTAATTCTTCTAAGTCTTTGTTAAACATTTCTTGCATCTTCTCGATCTTTGCCTCCATTCTTTTTCCGAGGTCCTGGATCATCTTCACTATCATTATTCTGAATTGTTTTTCTGGAAGGTTGCCTATCTCCACTTCATTTAGTTGTTTTTCTGGGTTTTATCTTGTTCCTTTATCTGGTACATAACCCTCTGCCTTTTCATCTTGTCTGTCTTTTTGTGAATGTGGTTTTTGTTCCACAGGCTGCAGGATTGTTCTTCAAAGCAATAGGATTTGATGCACCATTACTGACATGAGGTTGGAGATTGCCAAATGCCAAGGAATGCAGGTGGCATCTAGGAACTAAAAGCAGTGCCTGCTGACACATAGCAAGGAAATGAGGGGCTCAGTCCTCCAACTGCAAATAAGTGAATTATGCCAACAAGAAGAATGAAATTAGAAGCACATTTTCCCCTAGAGCCTCCAAATGGGGGTTCAGACTGGCTGATACCATGATTTGTGTTGTGATTTCTTGAGATGAGAACCCAGTTTTGCCATGACAGATTTCTGAACTGTGAGTGAGGATGTGGAGTAAAGGAAACCCTTGTGCACTGCTAGTGGGAATGTAAATTGATACACCACTGTGGAAAACAGTATGAAGAGTCCTCAAAAAATTAAAAAATAATTAGCATATGATCCAGTAATCCTACTTCTGGGTATATATCTGAAGGAAATGAAATCACTGTCTCAAAGAGATACCCACACCCCCATGTTTCAGCATTATGTATAATAGCCAAGACAGGGAAACAACCAAAGTGTCCATTGATGGATATAATGGAATATTATTCAGCCTTAAAAAAGAAGGAAATCCTGCAATTTTCACAACATGGATTAACCTTGAGTCATTGTGCTAAGTGAAGTAAGTCAGAGAGAGAAAGACAGATATTGTATGATCTCACTTATAAGTGGAATCTAACAAAACCAAACTTGTAGAAAAAGAGAGTAGATTGATTGTTGCCAGGAGCAGAGACTGTGGGTAGGTGGGGGAAATGGGTGAATGTGGTCAAAGGGTACCAGCTATAGGATAAGGAAGTTCCAGGGATGTAATGTCCAGCATTAACTATAGTTAACAATACTGTGTTTTATATTTGAAAGTTGCTGAAAGAGTAGATCTTAAAAGTTCTTAACACACCCTCAAACACACAAATTGTAACAATGTAAGTGGTGATTATTGTTAACAATACTGTGTTTTATATTTGAAAGTTGCTAAAAGAGTAGATCTTAAAAGTTCTCAACACACACAAACATAAAGATAGTAACAATATAAGGTGATGGATATGTTAACTAATGTGATAATCACTTCACAGTATGTATATATATGAAATCACCATGTTATATACCTTAAATTTACACAATGTTGTATGGCAGTTATATCTCAATAAAGCTAGGAAAAACATCTTGTAAAACTTAAAAAAACTAATACAATATGCTGATTAGCAATTATCATCTATCTCCTGACATCAATTGAGGAGCTGCCAAGTCAGGCTTCAAGGGTAAAAATATGCTCCTCTCCTTTGTTTCTGAGTTGTCAAGTGGAAGTCAGAGTCACAGAACAAAAAAAAAAAAAAAAAAGAATTCAATTTGTTACAAAAGAACAGTAGGTCTATCAGAGCCCCAAGCCCAGATGTGCACATACAAAGCTATAAACAACATATAATGTCTAGAGGCACTTAAATATCAGATTCATCTCAGGTAGCCACCAGAAACAATAATACATACATTAATGAAATAAATAGCTGGTAGCTTTTCAGATTAAACTTCTCTATGACTATAAAGAAAGTAATTATGAAACAGATACTGTCTTATAGCACTTTCATAGGACAAAAGGAAAAAAAAAATATATCCATAGAAAATTTGCCCTTTAACTAAGATTTCTACCTTTTTTACATTCATTTATGGAACATATCATGATTGTCCAGAAATGAATGAGTTTTAAAGATCTTACTATTCCAAAGATATTATTGACCTTCATATGTGACTTTATCCATTCATCTGAATAGTTTTTGTTTTAATTTAAAATTTCTAAAAATATTGGTGCTGGCTCTTTCAGAAAGGAGATATCAGAAAGAAGCCAGAAGGATTTTTTAAACCCAGTGCTTCTGAGATTCTTGCATGATGGATAATTGAGTTGCAAACCATTTAGCTGTGCTGTTGTCATTCCAGTGAATTCAGTCTGAATTGTGATCATAGAAGAGCCTATGTCATATATACTTTCAAAGACCTCAGACCAAATATACGTAATTATTTCTATTCTCTGGAACATTTTTTTTCTTAGAAGCAAGTAATAATCAAATGCCTGACTAAAAGAAGATCCAAGAAAAAAAAAATCCCTGTTTCCTGTCCCAATTCTCCAAGTTGTAGAAGAAAGCCTAACCTTTAAATTTCAAATAATGTAGAAATAATTCTATTATGAGAAGAGAAACATTAACTATAAAAAGGGCTTTAATTAATGAAAAATAGAAAAGATGGTTTATTCCTTATTAACTTGAAAAACATGTATATATCTATATTAAATATATATGAATAAATATACAAATATATATGGATGTATACATATATGTACACACATGTATGAGAGGTTTTTTTTAGTGTGTGGGGTTGTAAACCAGTGTTCCAGAAAGCTATTTTTATCAATTTCTATGTTGATTCAAACTTTTAGGGTGCATTACAATATAATAATATGCTACCCATTGTCAGGAGGCCTGCATTTTGCATAGTATTCCACAACATGAATTCTTTTTCCACGTTGGGCATAAGTTGTGAGTTACCAACTCTATTTACAAAGTGGCGTTAAGCAAGTGTCTCTTTTACAAGCACGCTCTAGTCATAAGCAAGCATTCAGCATTCATCTTCTCAGTTGTGTGCTTATCCAAAGATGAATTTCCATTCAGCTTTAAATGTTTTGCTGTTTCTCACTTCACTCATTAATGTGTAGAGATTGGCAAGTTACCCTCCAGACAGGGCACCATCTTCTATGTGTCAGTTTAGGAGCAAGCATCCAATAAAGCATAGCCAAAAGGAAATATATAAATCTGTTTCAAAATTAAATAAATTCATAAGCCATGCTACTAACCAAGACCTGTGGGAGCACATACAACATAAAACACCACTGTAAAACTATAAATATTTCAGGCAGTTAGTAATGGCTGAGAGCCTACAGCTGAAAGCCTGGTTAAAGATGGGCAATGCACGATGCCCTAGTAA
The DNA here is from genome assembly GCF_026419965.1 of Kogia breviceps. Classification (NCBI taxonomy): domain Eukaryota; kingdom Metazoa; phylum Chordata; class Mammalia; order Artiodactyla; family Physeteridae; genus Kogia; species Kogia breviceps. The sequence goes on from NC_081314.1 coordinate 96,878,173, forward strand.
CAGCCAGTGCAAGGTCTTTGGTGGAGCAGTTGGTTTGTTTTTCCAAGTAAATGCAAAAAGCACAGTCCCCGCTGGCATCTGGTACTCCTTTATTTCAGGTTGCAGAGGCACTGGAAATCATCTTAAACCCAACTCCCAGATCTGTTTGTTCTCTCCTTCTTTCCTTCTGTCACCCATTCTGTGGGTCCTGTTTTCCACCAGCTCAGGTATGAGGAAGCAGTGACCCATACAGGTGTGGCAGGTAAGCTAGGGTTGGCACACAGCAGGATCGGCCTCAGCACTTTCTTGGGTTATTGGGTCTCCCCCATCAGCTTTCAGTCCAGAGTAACCACATTCAACCCCTCATTTTAGTCTTGCATACCACTGTGTTTAATTTCATGAATATTTGCTCTTTGTTTTTCTTTTCTGCTGCCATATTTGGATATAGTCTGATTCTATTTCCAACTTCTTAAGGTGAATGCTTAAGTCATTTACTTTCAACCTTTTTTCTTTCCTAATATGAGCATTTTAGGTTTAGCTCCTTTCTATGAGTATATAGTTTTTAACATATCAAATCTTTTATTATGACTGAAAAAATCCAGTTCATGGTCAATTTTGTAAATTTTGGCCATTTTCCCATTATTGATTTGGAAGCTGTACACATTTTTTTAGTATATTATTCTAGTATTGTTCTAGTATCATTTAGTCTATTAATAATCTTTTAGTGGTTATTCTAGAAATTTTGATATACATTAAATATTAAATACAATAAAATCTAAAATTAATTATTATCGTTACATTCTTCCTGAACTAAACAAACATCTAAGAGTATTTTAACTTCATTTAATTCATCCCAATTCACATGCTATTTTAGTCAAATGTTCTTTGCTGATTTTTTTTTAACATCTTTATTAGAGTATAATTGCTTTACAATGGTGTGTCAGTTTCTGCTTTATAACAAAGTGAATCAGTTATACATATACATATGTCCCCATATCTCTTTCCTCTTGCATCTCCTTCCCTCCCACCCTCCCTATCCCACCCCTCTAGTTGGTCACAAAGCACCGAGATGATCTCCCTGTGCTATGCGGCTGCTTCCCCCTAGCTATCTATTTTACATTTGGTAGTGTATATATGTCCATGCCACTCTCTCACTTTGTCCCAGCTTACCCTTCCCCCTCCCGGCTGACTTTGTTTTGCCCCACAAAATATATATTTTTGTTTTATATTGTTGATGTTTAAGATTTAACCAAACAAATATTGTGATTTTTGTTCATTATTCATTCTTGAATCTTACACTTTCCTTCTGAAATCTTTTTCCTAAAGTACTTCCTATAGAAATGTCTCTTAGTGAAGGTTTTCTGGTGGTAAAAACTCCAATTTTGCCTAGAAAAGTTATAAAAATAATATATCTTCTCTTCTCTCTTCACGTTGAGATACCATTTCTCATTTTTGCTGCTGTTGTTGATATTAAAAAGTTAAGTGACTGTCCAGCTGCAGTTTCCTCTGATTGCTTCTAAATCTTGACCTTGCTTTTGGTCTTGTGCATTTTCACCACGTTGTCTGGTGGAAATCTTGAATCTGATCATTGGTGTTTTTCATCACTTTTGAAATAGTCTTAGCCACTATTTCTTCTAATATGGCTTCTTTCTCCTTAGATCTGTGTTGGATCTTCTAATCATTTCTTCACCTCATTTTCATATATTTTATTTTTTTCTTTTTGCTTCTGTGCTACTTTCATCTTTAGAAGTTTCTTCCAATATTTTGATGTCATGTTAACCTGTGTTTTAATATGTCATGAGACATATTTTTGTGACTATACTAGAATTTCTATTTGGTAAATAATAGTATTTCTATTTGGGTGGAATTATGGGGTCAGAGGTAAGGTAATTATTTAAGTGTATGAGAAATTTTCTTGTGTTCATACTATTTCACACTCCCATAAATAATCTCTGAGAGTTTCAGTATCGCTACCATACTATGATGCTTATATCATCACTACTTTTTATTTTAGATATTCTAGTAATTTAATATTTTATTTCATTGTGATTTTAATTTATGGTTCCCTGAAATCTAATAACATTGACTACCTTTTTTGTGCATTTACCATTGTTTTCTTTGATAAGTGCCTGTTGAAATCATTTACCTATTTTTATTGCATCACTTGTCCTTTCATCATTGTATTATCAGTGTTCTTTTCATGTCCTGATATTACTCTTCTCTTAGATGTATGTGTTACATATTTTTAAACAGTATTTTTGCTCATTTATTAACATTGTCTTTTGAAAAGCAGAGTATTCTTTATTTTATAAAGGCCAATTTTTCAATGATTAATGTATTTTGTGCCCCTAGAAGTCTTTCAATTTTATTCTCTTTTATAATTCTGTTGTGGTTATTCTAGGTCTTTTATATTTTTTATGTACATTTATTAAAACAATTTTGTCATTTTCCACCAAAAAAGCTTGCTTGAATTTAGGTTTGAATGGGCATGAAATCTATAAATCAACTTATTGATGATTAACCTATTTTGAATCTTCTAATCCACGAACATTGACTATCTCTTCATTTATTTAAGTATTCTCCCTGGCTATGCTGATAAATATTTAATAACCTGCTCTCTAGAATATACAACTCTCATGTGTAGCATTTGCCAATTTCTGTGAGATAAATAATCCTATGATTCATTTCTAGTAGTTACTGGTGTGATATGACTGAGCACGAAACTGGGAAAGCCAGTAAATGGGCTTCAATATACCATGAGGGCTTCACTAATCTAGTGGAGTGATCTTGTACATTGTTTATTAAATTTATTTTTCTAATAATTTTATGTTTTGTGGTTATCATAAGTGGTACATGTAATTTAATTTTATTTTGCAAATGTTTATCTCTAACATAATAGGAATATTATTTATTTTTATATTATCCTGTATTCTGTTACTTTGCTTTATTCACTTATTAATTCTAGCAAGTTTTTCTGTAGTAAGAATTCTTTAGGTATGAAAGGAATTATATAATCTATTAATAGAGACATCTTTATACCTTTTATGTCATTTTCAGCTTTATGTTTTTGGTTTTTCTTGTGAAAATCAATACTTACACATAGAATTTGCAATTTTCATCTGTCCAAGAATAAGTCAAATACTACCCCCATTATGTAAATTAAAGTTTTATCTTTTTTTGAGGGGGGTGAGATACAGGTAGTATAATTTCTAACCCCAAACACATGAAATTTTATTATTAGGAATTTCCGAAGAAGACATGTACTTGTTATTAATATGTCAGTGATTTTAGTATACTCATTATATTATGCACTCATCATCACTGTCTATTCTCAGAACATTTCTGTCACCCCAAAAAGAAACTCTGTCCTTATTAGCAGTTAGTCCCAGTTCTTGCCTCCTCCCATCCCCTGGCAACCACTAATCAACTTTCTGTCTCTATTGATTTGCCTATTCTAGATATTTAATATAAATGGAACCATACAATATTTGGCCTTTTGTCTCCACCTTCCTTAATTTACAGTAATATTTTCAATATTCATCTGTGTTGTAGCACCTAACAGTACTTCATTCTTTTTATGAAATATCATTCTATTTCATGGAAATACCACATTTGTTTATCCATTAATCAGTTGATGGACCTTTGAGTTATTTCCACTTTTTGAGTATTGTGAATTAATGCTGCTGTGAACATGCATGTACAACTTCTTTTGAATATATGTTCTCAATACTCTTGGGTATAAAACTAGGAGTGGAATTGCTGGGTCATATGGTTATTTTACATTCAACTTTCTGAAGAGCTTCCAAATGATTTTCCACAATGGCTGCACCATTATACATTTCCACCAGCAATGTATGAGAGTTCCAATTTGTCCACATCGTCACTACCATTTGTTATGTTTTGTTTTGTTTTTTCCTTAATAGCCATCCTAGTGGGTATGAAGTTGTATCTCATTGTGATTTTGATTTGTTTTTTTCCTAGTTACTAATAATGTTAAGCATCTTTTTATGTGCTTGTTGGTTATTTGTAGTATATCTTCTTTGGGGAAATGTCTTTTTAAGTTGTTTGATCAATTTTTAGTTATCTGTCTCTTTGTTGTGGATTGTAAGACTTATTTATACATTTTGGATATTAGACCTTTATCAGATAGTTTGCAAATACTTTCATTCTGTGTCTTTTCACTTCCTCGATTGTGCCCTTTGACACACAAAAGAATTTAATTTTGATGAAGTCTAATTTATCTATTTTTTCTTCTTTTGTTTGTGCTTTTTGTGTTATAAGACTATCGTCTAATCCAAGATAAGGCAAGTTTTCACCTATATTTCCTTCTAAGAGTTTATAGTTTTAACTATTACATCTAGGCCTTTGATCCATTTTGATTTAGTTTTTGTACATAGTATGAAGTAGGATTCCAAATTCACTCCTTAGTATGTTGATATTCACTTGTCCTAGCACCATTTGTTGAAAAGACTATTCATTCCCCATTGAATGGTCTTGGCATCCTTGTGGAAAATGAATTGAACGTAAATGTGTGACTTTATTTCTGGACTCTCAGTTCTAATCCTTGTGCCATTGTTGTATGTGTCACTCCTAGTGTCAGCACCACCTTGTTTTGATTACTGTAGCTTTGTATTAAGTTTTGAAATCAAGAATGTAAATCCTCCAACTTTGTGTTTCTCAAGATTGTTTTGTCTATTCTGTGTTGCAGGAGACATATGCTTTTAAAAATTCTTTCTGTTTTTCTGGAACTGAGACCAGGACTGGAAAATGCTGCCATTAACTTTCTGCAGGTTGTGTTTTTGTCCTGGCCAATTCATCTGAGCATGCCCTTCTGTGCAATATCTCTGACCCCAATGGGCCCAAGACTTTTTTGCCTCTTCCCAGGCATATTGCCTTTTAAAATCCAGGCCCTACATTTATGAAGACTCAATAGCACACATAATACTTAATGGTGAAAGACAAAATGGTTCCATCCTGCATTCATTTCCTAAGGCTGCTGTAATATATTAGTATAAACTTGGTAGCTTACAACAATAGACATTTATTCTCTCATAGTTCTGAAAGTCAGAGCCTGTAATCAACATGTCAGCAAGGCCTTGCTCCCTCTGACGTTTCTAGGAAGAAACCTTTCTTGCCTCTTTCAGCTTCTGATAGCCCTTGATATTCCTTGGATTGTGTTATCCTAACTCCTATCTCTGCCTCCATCTTTACACGCTTGCTTCCTGTGTGTGTGTCTTTGTGTATAATTTTCTGTTTCCTATAAAGATGCTGTCATTGGATTCAGTCCACCCTAATTTACTCTATCTCATCTTGATTCTTACTTTATTACATAGGCAAAGATCCTATTTCTAAATGATGTCATAATCTGAGGTCCCAGGTGGATATGAATTTTGGAGGAACACTATTTCACCCACTATGCACCCTAAAATCAAGAAAAAGTCAAGGTAGATGTTCAGCATTATACTGGGGGGGGGGGTCCTAGCCAGTGCAATAAGGCAAGAATAAGAGGCAAACAAATTGAAAAGGATAAATAAAATTGCTTTTATTTTGCTTTTATTATGAATTGATTGTATATGTGAAAAACATAAGGAATTTATGAAAAAGCTCATAGAACTAGTAAGTGTTAAGGAATGTTACACAATACAAATCAATATTTTTAAAAATGTATTTCTGTAGTTAGACAATGAACAATTGAAAATTGAAAGTAAAATTAACATTTACAATACTGTAAAGACATGACAAAAGTTAACGTTATATTTATCAAAAAGCATATAAGGCCCATATACTGAAAATTACATTTCTTATATTTAGGACTAAACATTGTGCAAAATATTCAGCATTCAGAGATTGGTAAGCGTTGGTGATGCCAATCTTGACACATTTATTAAATATTTTGGTTTGTTAGCTTTAATCATTTTTTTAGGTTTCTTTTTTTTCAATTTCTATTGATTTCTGATAACTACCAAGGCATTACAGAAGTAGGCGGCATTATTATTTTTCACTAAAATCTTATCTTGCCTTATTCTAAATGTGAACAGGGTATAAATAAATGTATTAAAATATTGTATAGAAAAAGGAACATAAGATTTTCATTAAAAATATGCCACTTGAAATTTTTTCCAGCTTTATTGAGGTATAATTGACAAAGAAGATATTTAATTGGTGCAATGTGATGATTTCATATATGTATACATTGTGAAAGATTCCCCTCCATCTAGTTAAACATATCCATCACCTCGCTTATGTGTCTATCTATCAATTTATTTTAAGAACATTTAAATTCTACTCTCTTAGGAAATTTTAGTTATTCAATACAGTGTTATCAACTATAGTCACCATGTTATACCTTAGGTGCTTGGACCTTATCATTTTATAACTGAAAGTGTGTACCCTTTTACCAACCTCTCCCTACTTCACCAACACCCACCCCCCCAGCTTCTGGCACTTTTCTACTCTCTGTTTATATAAGTTCAAAAATGGTTCACATTGTTATAGTAAGGAATAGTATTTTTTTGATTGTATATGACCAAAGAAAGAACCTAATTCTCAGAAGTTCATGAATTCAATATATAGCTATTGTCTCCTATATCCTAAATACTGAATTAGAACCTGGGCATTCAAAGGTAGACTGAAGGAGATTATAGCTGAAAAATTCAGTATATAAAAATAATAAAATAAATGTTATTTTTATGAGAATACATACACTTAAAACGCAAAGAGCGTGATGGGGGAGGCTGTATGGTGAAAAATATAATTCTTCCTAAGCAAGCTTGCAAACAAAAGTATTCACTTTAGTCCTCTGTTTTAGTCCATATGTTTGATAACAAATAAGTTGAAATTAAATTCTCTTTACAAATAAGTAGCTATCATCTTACCTTGAAATAAAAGAGTTCTTAGAGAAAAGAAAACAAAATAGATCCAAACCATCTATTAAAATACCAAGAAAAACTGGAAAAATAATTCAGAGAGATGCTTCTCTATTAACTGAAAATTTTCATGTTACTGGACTTTTCTTGAGGAGTATGCATAAACTTCCCATTTTTTTGTTATCCCAACACAGCAATGTTGATCTGGCCTCCAAAGCTTAGTGTGAGAACAGAAAAGATATTTCCTTAGCCTGAGCTATAACTTCCTACAATTCCTCCAGAATCCAACTGCCTCATAAAATATTCTTAAGATTACAAGTTGTTTGTTATGACACTTTTAAGAGCTTTAGTGTATCAACTTACAGATATATTGATTATTTGGATGCTCTGGTCTTTCAGAGATTTTAATTGTTCCCAGTGCTTAAAATGTGAACTCCTCTTTGAATCGACTAAGAAAATCTTTTTGTAATTTTTTTTTTCTTTTTGTGCTGTTTCACATAGTCTAGTGATTAATGGCTGGTTGGTCTTTGACTAAATTGATTCTAAGTTTCATCTTAGTGTCCTGAAGTGTGATATGTAGGAGCAATTGTATTACCTAAAATATTGCAGAAATATTTCTCTAAATGTGCCATTGATTTAGCTGGAATCTAGAAATTAGATAATTTTGATAAAATAATCAAATGTACAATGATTTTAAAATGATTATTTTTTGTTGGTCACCTATTAATAATACCCAATTGTTTCCAATCCTCACGTAACCATTTGCCATTAGCTACTTGTAAGCAGAAGCTAGTTACATGACATAATTTGGATAGTTCTTGATTCGTGACTTCTTTCATCAATCTTCAGTTTTGATAAATCTCTCCCATCTCGGTTCCTGTTCAACCAGATTGCTAACAGCATTTTAGGCTTTTTGTGGAACATTTTGCACATCTGTAAATTGTTCCATACTTTGCATGATGTCAGATGTACAAATATGTGAAGCACGTAAATCATTTCTGTAAATCATTTTCAGAAGGAAATGCAAGCTGAATTGTATTCCCAGTGAGGTTGATGGATTAAGGCTGAAATACACATTTAAAAATTTGCATCCTTGTTAACTGACGCATACATTTACTGCCTGGCAAGTTGAAATCAGAGCAGCCTTCCATGGCAAAAGGTCAAAGAGAAATGAGGCCTTATCAGTCTCTTCTATTGCAGACAAAGGAAATGCAGCTTCTCACTAGTGCCACTGCAAGCTGGGAGCTGAATATATGTAAAAATGAGAAATCTGTCAAACTCACCAGACTCCTTGATTTCAAGAAACAAACAATTACTGACCTGAAACTATTCTACTGCAAGCTCACATGGGTTAACACGTTATCTTTTCCTACATGTCAGTGATAGTCATGGATCCTTATTTCTAATATTCATTTCTGTGTGCTTCATGAAACAGAATATTAAGAAGCATACAACTAGAAGTAATGGATGCATACGAAGACATTCTGTTTACTTGGTACTTGTTTAGCCTTTTTCTCATCTCCAAACGGTGTCAGACAGGATTTTACAAAGAGAACTGTTTATATTGACTGTCAAGGGTATCACTACTTTTTTTTTTTCTGTAGGCATATCTACACTAAGCAGTTTCCGAATCAATTTCTCTGGAAGATCTTTATTAGCATGAATTACCCCCCAACCAAATGAGTTAGACAGAGATAGGAATATTAAATTGTTGGCACAGGAAACATTAGTTATAAAAAATTATATAACTTTAGAAATGTTATATAACATGATTGAGGACTGACGGCAATTACAGACACCTAGCTGTCTGTCTCCCAATAATAATAATACCAAAAAATACAAGAAGAGGGAAAAAAAGCTAACAAAAATCATCCCCACAGAATAACTTGAAGACAGAGAATGCTGAAACTTCAAAACAACTATGAATAAAGAGAAAAATACCACCAATCCTATTGTATGACCTAGCACACTCTGACACATCCCTACCCTGCTTCTAGGCTTTCTGATGAGCAAAGGTAAACCATGAAAAACTGCAGGGAAGACAGAAAAAGAAAGAGAAGGGACATAAAGTTGATGTAAAATTATTGTATGAAAGACTAGACCATTCTAAGTCTGAAATTACTGAAAAAGCTCTGGGCAGTTAGGATCGTGAACCATAGGGAAGGGACCACAAAATATTTGTAAATTAGAGGGGTATCTTTAAAAGGTATAACTTCTGGGGCAGAAAAAGGAATCCAAAAAGGGAGAAATACATCTTAGCCATTTGGGTGCTGAAGGGGGAAAAAGGCAGAAGTGGGAGATGCAGGGTACTATGAATAAAAGGGGACTCATCAGCCCTTTCCCCACTACCAGACAAACAAAATCTGCTAAAATATCTGGATGTTGGTGAAATAGGAAACTTTAATGAACAACCCAATGCCATACAAATTAGGAAAGGTAAACAAATCCATATAGAGTCCCCTGGTTCCCATGGGAGGATGTGATTGGTTTGTTTGAATAATTCCTCCGCCTGGCAGGGAACTGAAACCTCAGGGATAAGCAAGAACTGCACCTGCTCCCGTGATAAGGAGGTCACTGGGTTAGGGCACAGAGTGAGGAGGGAAACTTGTCATTAGGCTATTTGAGCCATCCTGATTTTACCAGATGTCAAAGCAGCACATAATACTGAGCCTTAATTTTAGGTCATCCATGACATACAACCACACCAAAGAGAATTGGGAAGAGATGAACTAATCTAGAAGAAATTGGAAAGAAGTATTTGACATAAGACTAAAGAAAAATAAACCATTTCAGTACTGTACTCTAGTTATTAATATTTTCTTTGCAAGGGTATGGGTTATCAATTCTGAAAATATTTTTGTATAGTAGGATTGAACAAATAAGCAAATTTATTGTAGATAATGAAAACCATGTAACTCACTGATGGAGGAAGATGATATAGATAAATGATAGATAGATAAATAGATAAGGGAAATGGGAAGGCTTGACAAAACTCTGATGGACTGGAATATGAGGTAGGAGTGTCAGCTCACAGGATACATAGATTGATAGGTACATAGATACACATGTAGAAAATGAAATATAGATGTGTATACATGGGTTAGTGTGTATAAATATATTTCTAACTTTCTATGTGGAGTGCCTAGAAGAAATGCAATGAAATCTCTGTAGTAAAGAGCACACCTAGTGCTGAGATTAATGGTTTCTAAAAGTCATTCTCTAATAATGGAAGACAGTGCTCCTTGGAGAAATAGTTGCTTCCAGGACTAGGGAAAAAAAAAAAATATGAGAAGCTTGGAATATCTTGTGGTGCCAGAAAATAAGGAAGTGTTGAAAGCGGTTGAAGATGTTTTGAAAGGAACTCTCAATTGCCAAAGCTGGAACATTTTGAGCAAAAGAAAAACAGTAATGATAGAATTTATAACATAATTATAATGTATAATGTAACTTTACAGTGGAGACGTGGTAGAAATCACCTTAACCAAGTGACAAAGCTTAACCTGTATCAACATCATCTACAACATATATCTCCTGATAGAATGCACTGAGAAGGCTTCACCACGTTTGTGGTATTTTTGCCAACATACATAACCTCAGTCTAATCATGAGAAAACAGACAAGCCCAAGTTAAATAAAATAACAAGCCAGTACTCTTCAAAAGTGTCAAGGTCATGAAAGACAGGAACTGTGAGACTTGGGGACACTAGGGAGACACAAGTAAATACAATGTGGAATCCTGGGTTAAATACTAGAATGGAAAAAAAGGAGTTTAGTGACAAATTTGTGAAATTTGAATAAGATGTGTGTTTAGTTAATAGTAATGCATCAGTGTTAATTTCCTGATTTGATAATTGTACTATGATTTATAAAAGATGTTAACATTAGGGGAAGCTGAGTTAAAACTATAAGCTAAGATAAAAGCCAGTATGGAAAAGAAAATCAAGGATCATCTTTGAGTCTGAAAACGGGCCCTTAAGCTGTGATAAATCCAAATACATATGAGAATTATAGAAGGAGCCCTATCACTTGCAGAGAACAGTTTAATAATTTTATGTTTATGGCATTGCCTCTTAGGTTATATGCTTTCCAAAACAGCTTATGATAGAGGTGTATCATCCGTCTTCGTCATACTCAACTTATCAACCTCATAAAGATAGTGAGTCGGGGCTAAATTTAAGAAATATACAATGTTGTCACTTTCTATATGGGGCCAAATTAGAAGGGAGTGTAGGTTTTAAATTACCTATACATTCTATCATCTATCTATCATCATCTATCTATCTAGGTGAATAGAATCTAGATAGGTAGATAGATACTTTGGTAGACAGATATGTAGATACATGATAGATAGGATAGATGGGATAGATGGAATATAGATACAGATAGATTGATATAAATATAGATGTATATAGATATCTATATCTATGATGTTATAGTATAGTACAGTCTAATAACTCTTCATTAGCAAATATCTTTCTGAATCTCAATTAATTCTTCAATTTTTCCCCAAGGCTTTTCAGGAAAGTCATTATCACCTTGCCTGTCCTTTCTGACAATGCAGTTAGCTCTTTATTGTAGGTCAGGAAATCCTTGAAGCTATTTGTCCAATCCTTTGAAAGGTTTCACCAACCAGCATTGAATGTTTCAGGTTTTTCTGTATCCACTGCTTGGGATATACTTGTACTGAAACTGAGTGAAAGAGCAGGTGCAATTTCAAGAGAATTCAAATGGGTCTTCTTTTTTCTCTATGCTCCTCTCTTCTTTTCCATTCTGTATTTCATGATCCCAAGTTATGCAGCAACATTAATGACACTGAGGCAGACTCCTGAGGATTACTCTTATCTTTATTAAAATGCAGAGCACCCATTACCTCTGCATGGTAACAGTCATTGCAAGTTTATGGAGCACAATTAATCAAGGATTACAGCCTTCTGTCACTAGACCAGTCCAAACATGTAGATCTCATCGTCCTGTGAGCCCAAGATGGTGTTGGAATGTGGAGGTCTGTCAGTTCCACTAGGCCCCTCCTCCTTGTAAAATTCACGGAGTCAGAATTCTTTTCAGTGGCCTTGGTAGAGAAAAGGTTGGAAATCTCATACATTCATTATGTGCTAGGCAGATAAATGCTCAATCAATGTAAACAATAATGATAAGCATCATCATAGCTAATAGAGGATCACAACCCTTGTCTAATTGTCTGCAGAATTTTACAAGTGGTATTAAATTCTTTAAAATGTGTTACATGGTAAATATGGCAGTGCTAATTGCCCAATTTACCTTCTCTATAGATATGTCATTTTATAGTTTGGTCACCCTTGCTGTGATGGCCAGTAATATAGAGGATACTATACTTTTCTGTAGATCCATATCCTGACCCTTAATTAAGGTATCATTCTGTTTCTTTTGGTCTGCTATTTTAAGTATCTAATTCCATGGTAATGACATTTTTAGGGTCTCTGCTGTAATGATTAAAAACTGAGAATCTTATGGAAATCTTTCTGTGAAAAATCTCTCCTTTTTTGGAGTAATATAATAATAAATATTATTCCTCTATCAAGGCCATCAAAATGTGTCAAGGGAAGGAGTATCCAATATTTCATAACTTAACTTCTGGTAAGGTAAAAATGACAAGAATCTAAAATAAAATAAATTCTGTGAAATAAAATTTGAAAACTTCATGTTTTTAAAGCAGGTCCTTGAATTCTTTGTTTTTTCTTGAATTCTTTTTTAATGTTTCTTCATTAGGTTAATAGGATCTAGACTTCTTTGCTAACAGACTTTATCATAGGCACATGTAATTCATCATTGCTCTTGCATGTAATTCATCATTGTTCTTGCTCTCATTAATCTTTTTTCCCCTTTTCTCTGAAATAATACCTCCTGCTTTAGCTCATACATTTTGAAAACAATGAAATGATGTTCCATCAAGTTCATCTATGTGTCCCAAATGTGTTTAAGGTACTTTAAAGTCTTTGTCACTTACCCATCTTTTGAATACTTTTTTTTCTAAGAGGATAGAAGAATATATATTCTGTGCTACTTTTCCTTTTCAACGGATGTTTATGACCTGATTTATAAAATGAAAGACAAAAAATGAAGAAAAAAAAAGAAACTGAAATTTAAATAGAATTTTAAATTATTGTTCTATTTAATTAAAATAGAATAATACTTAAAAGAAGAAAGGAAAGAAAGAGGAAGTGAGTGAGAGAAGGAAGGAAGGAAGAATGGGGAGGGAGGGAGTGATAAAACTTGAATTGAAATTGAGCATTAAAACAGAATAATAATCGGAAAGGAAAGGAAAGTACCCTTCTTTGAATATCCTTCTGATTGAATAGCTATGGAAGATAAACTACCTGAAGATGAATCATTCATTAATTTTTTTTTCTTAGATATGATGTTAGTACTTCAGAACTATTTTTAACATGTTATATTTGCACATTAAGAAAAAAAAATCAGTTTTTTGTTCAAACTTATGTTATAAACTTGCACATGCACATAGTAGATAATAAGCTCCTCATCATTTATAGGTGGTGAGGTGATGAGTAGTAAGACTTATATGAATGCTTATTTGCATACAAAGATGATCTTCAATAAAATTAAGGAAAAATATCAGGACAGTGAATTACAAGTAGAGATAAAGAAAGCTTTATTGTTTAGAGTTTCTAAAAAATCAGTTCTTAAAATAAGTATGTGTACTTAATTTAGGCAAATGGAAAGTATAGTCAATATAGTCGTCCTTCGGTATTCACTCGATTTTGGTTCCAAAACCCCCTCAGATACCAAAATTTGCAGATGGCCAAGTCTTTTATTTCTGTATTCTTTAAATCAATTCTAAATTACTTATAATACCTAATACATGGTATTATATAAATAGTATGTAAATATTTGTAAATACAATGTAAATCCTTTATAAATAGTTGCCAGTGTGTGGCAAATTCAAGTTTTGCTTTTTGGAACTTTGTGGAATTTTTTTTTTTTTTTTTTTTGGAATATTTTGATTCATGGTTGGTTGAATCCATGGATACAGAACATGGAGATAAAGAAGGCCAGCTGTATATTAAAAATTCTCAGAAATTAGAGAAGAATAAGCTACTTAACATAAAAATGAGAACAACAGGTAATCCAGAGAAAATTGAATGCAAATGACTAATTAAAATCACAAGTAGGCAACAGTGCTGTTGCCGTGTCACTTTTAAGGTAAACAAAAACTAGGAAAAATCATTGCCTCCATTGCTGGAGGATGCAGGAAAATGGCTCCTGTCATGTAATACCAGTGAGACTGCAAGTCAGCATACATTTTTTTGGAAAGAATTCTATCAGCATTTAAATTGAAGTTTAAACTGTCATACTCTAACCCAGCAACACCACTTTTGGGACTCTAAACCATAAAACTAAAAGTAAGATATATAAAGATATAGGATATATGTAAACGATATTTCTTTTAAGTGGTTTTTTATGTCAAAAAAGCTGCAAAAGCCTGAATATTAAGTAGGGAATTGTTCACCAAATAATATATTTCATAATTTCTCTTTTTCTGTTTTTCTTATCTCTCTCTACCTCTCTGTGTCTAGCTCTGTATCTCAGTCTCTATCTAACTATATATAAATCTGAAAATAAAGTCATGATATTTGTAATCACAAAAAAAAGTTGAAGTAAATATATTGGGATATTATCCTATTTTTGTCAAAACAAAATCTATATATTTGTACATATAGAGAATGATCTGGTCTATACATCCCACATCAAAATATTTCTTGCAGTGACTAGACTGAAGAGAAGTATGCAGGACGGTACCAAGTTTTTCTTTACACATTGCTGTCTTACTTGATTTGTTACATCAAGAATTATTAACTTTGTAATAAATTTTAAAAACTGACAAAAATCAAAATCTTTCTCATCCACATTCTCCTTTCTTTGGTTAGTTATTATATTAGTCTTCTGCTGTACCAGATGCTATGTAACAGCTTTGAGAAGGCATATTCAGGCTGTACCCTGGAGTAGATTTAGTTCTAATTCTGCCAGTCAGGGACTGTTCTGGCCACTTGAAAGTTCTTTCTTTTTGGTATTTTTCCTAGCCTATATGTTTCTTTAGGTAAATTCAATCTATAATAATGATTCTCAGCATGGTGTGAGAAGGACATATCAGAATTAGCTGAGGAGTATTCATCCACATATATCCCCCTC
Source organism: Kogia breviceps (assembly GCF_026419965.1). Taxonomy (NCBI): domain Eukaryota; kingdom Metazoa; phylum Chordata; class Mammalia; order Artiodactyla; family Physeteridae; genus Kogia; species Kogia breviceps. The sequence goes on from NC_081314.1 coordinate 96,893,202, forward strand.
TGCATTTGATACCCAACTGTCCCAACCCACAAGTGGTCAATACTATGGTGAGGACTGTTACTAACAGGAATGGGCTTCATGACTTAGTATGTTGGGTTGAGAAAAGTTTGAGAGCCACTGAGCCCTAAAATGCTCATGCAGAGTATCCGAAATCAGAGATGCTCAGTTCTCTTCAGCAGAATAGATCCTTTCACTCCAAATATAAACACATCAAATTGAAAGTAAGAATAATTTAATGCTTACTGCCATTTTAAAGCTATCGTCACAGACTTTTGGACTGAAAGAGAATTCTTCATTATATAAAAGGGCAACTATAAGTCAAGAGGGTGAAGTGACTTGATCATTTTCTCATAAGTTGATGGTTAACTGGGATGTGCTTAGATTCTAGAAGTTCCTAGGACTTCCCTGAAGGAGATATGAGGGAGATTCTTTTTGTCTGAAGAGGAGGCTCCATCCAAGCCTGAAGAGGAAGGAGGGGCCATTAGGCACCCAGAGTGGTCTTCCTTAGCTGTATTTTTAATTCTGCCTTTTTTTAAATAGGGAATTTTAGTACACTTTTAGCAGGGAAACTCTTGCTGAGCTGAGTTCTCCTTTACATTCCTCCCTGATTCTGTTGGAATTTAAGACCCCAGGCAGTGTGACACAGACAGTGTCACTGTGATCCAGGCATTTTGTCATTAGGGTGGTCTGTACCATTCTAGTATGTGAACTACTTTTCAAGAACCAGTAAACCTGTGCCTTTGTGCACATACCTTAAGGCCTAGGATTTGAGTCCCACAAGAAATATATTCCCAGTGCTGTGTTCTGTGCAACTCAGAGTCCTGAGACCTGGAATGTGTCAGACTGTGGCAGTCAAGGGAGATAAACCTGCTGGCCAGCTGGTGTTGAAAGAGTACAGTGTTATATCAGGCATATATTCAACTCAGACAGCTCTTCACTGCAGAGACCACAGCATTGATATTGGATTCTTGGCAGCCAGCACCCCCCATTTAACCCCATGGATGTAGAGAAATAGCAATTTTTGGCTTAGTTTCCATAACCCCTTCCCTGGCCAGTGGGGTGGGGTTGTGCTAGTGGTTGCTAGTTGGCAGCCTGAGTACTGTCCAGGGGCTGGAGCCAGCAGAGTAACCTTGTGGGTGGAGTCAAAGGTCAACATGTGCACAGTCTCCTATGGGAGTGCTGTGTCTGCGGCTGGCAGGGGACCATGTGATGTCTGCTATTGAATGAGACAGGAACATGGCAAAAGACATGGCAGTCAAGGCACAAAGTCAAGTAAGACCAGACATTAGGGCAGATACTGAGAAAGGGTTAAACAAAGGAGGATGGAAGAAAGCCTGGAACAAGACAGAAGCCAATTATAAATGTCTGTAGCCACTAGGTGAATGTGTCCATTGCATGTAAAGGAGTATTGATGTTAGGAGTCCATATCATCTCATTTTGCTTCTCACAGAAATCTTTCAAGACAGTGAAGGAACTAAAGTGCAGAGAGGTTGGGTGACTTATCCAAGATAAGTCATCCAGTTGACAAACAGAAAACACAAACTTAAAGCCTAGGTCTTCTGATTTCAGATAAACTCCTTAGGCTGTAGTTTCCATTTGGTAACATTCTTCCTCTTCTCTCCCTCTAAAAGTTATCTTTAATTTTTGATTAAGAGAAAACTTTATATATAATTTTAAAATTGTTGCTTTTTTTTCCGATTTTTGGATGGAAAGAGTAAGGAACAGACACTGAATATGCTCCAGGTCTGTCATCTTCCTGACGATGGCTAGTTATACAGTAGGTTGGACAGTGTGCTTATAAATATCTGTGAGTGTTTTGGAGAAGATATCACACTGCTTATAGTCTCCTTATAATAACACATTTTAAGAATATATGTAACAAATCAGTTTTCTTCCTTTAAAGATTATACCTGTGCATCTCTTTCCTTTAAACTATTTTGACCAGTATTATCCCATGTCTGTATCCTAATGTCTCTGGCTTTTCAATTTGAGGTCCAAACATCCATGTTCAGAGTTTTGCAATGGGACTTGGAGTAGATTGGAACCTCAGTATTCTCTCAGTTCTATCAGCACAGCTCCTTAAGGAACTGCAGGCAGCTCAAATCCTGTGTGAACTTGCATAGGCATTACTACATGTGCTTCCTCTACCTGATAATAATAGCTATGAATCTTCACTAATATTTATTGAACATTTTATCTGTGCCAGACACCATAAAAAGCATTCATATTTTCCTCATTTAATCCTCACAACTGTACTATAAAGTATAATTTTCAATTTATATATAAGGAAACAGGCTCAGAGAGGTGAGGTAACTCTCACAAGATAAGACAATAATTTGGCCAGACAGGCTTCAAATCAGGTCTACTTAACTCTGTAGCCCATACTCCATCATGCTTTGTGGAAAGAAAGAAAAAAAAAGGATATTTAGTATTGTGAAAACCTGCATAATATATAGAAAGCTACTTTAAAAATGTGGGAGGATATCTGGAAAAGCAAGTCTCATCTTATTCTGTTTTAATCAACAGAATAAAACAAAAGTACATATGCATTGCTTCCTTGGAATGTTTTCCTGTAGTGATCTCTAATGATTTCTCCCTGCCTTATGTAGAGAATTAATCTGGTCTCCCAGACTGTGGAGATGTGGTTTTGTATTATATGGGTTTTTTTGCTTAAAAATAATTTTTATCCTCTAGTTGAACTGAAGTAATTTGTAAAATAGCAAAGGGCTGTGCAACATTCCAGAACAGCAAGGGAATTCTCTTGCTGGGAGCAACATTCTAGAACAGCAAGGGAATTCATGTGGGAAGTTAGTGGCTATGAGTGAAAATAAAATAGTGGCTAAATCAGCTGTTGATATGTGAAATTGTAAGAAGATGGTTGGATCTGAAAATTCCAACTCATGCTTTCAGTTTTGGGTTTTTTTTTTTTGAATATTGAAGAAAAATCAACTAATATTTACTGAAGGCTTTCTGGGCCTGGTATTATACTAGGTAATTTTCACAAAAGTTTCTAATTTACTGCACTCACAGAACCTTTTGTGAAGTGCCTTATTATTCCTACTTGACCAAAGAAGAACGCAAGATTTTGCTGTTAGAATATGACAAGCCCAGGAATCAAATGTATGTCTTTATGACTTCAAAATTTGAAATTATTAGCCATGTAGAAATTTCACAGATGCATAACCTGACTCTCCCTCAAATTATTTCAACTTCAAACTTCTAATAGAAGGTGCCATTCTGAGAATCTGAACAACTCCAGTGAAAAGAAGTTATGAAACATTTCTCCAATTTCTCCAGAGTTATTTGGCTAGAATATTACACATAGAAAACTTTACATATGGCTATTGATTTTGTTATTACATTTATAAAACCCAGTTTCAATAGTGGCTTTCTCCATGTTTTAGACTGCCAGTAAGATACCCAGCCACATAGTAGGTAAGGTATCAGTGTTTATTAAACTGAACAAAAATCTCTGTCTTCTAAGAACTAGTAGTCTCTCTGTTTAATGTAGGAACCATTTAAGAATCATATGTGATATGGATTACAACTTTGACTTGCTTACTAAAATCCCAGCCCATCTGACAGATTTCTGCTGCTCTGAATTTCCTTTAGTTCCACATTACTCTTACTACTTCCTTATTTAGAAACCTACAAAGGTGGTCTTTTGCCTAACTACTTAAACACCTTTTCTTAGATTTCAGTCTTTAATAATCTATCCTACCATAACCAGTCAACTTGAGGATAGAAGGATGGAGAGGAACATTTGGGTGATAAAAGAAGGAAAGAGAAGCAGAACACTATTATGAAAGCTTTTTTTGCTTTAAAACTGTTGGTGTGAGGCTTGTGTGACTATTTCTAACTCTGAGTGATATGTCTGTGCCTTGTTAGTCTGTAAGAAAAATTTACTGCTTTTCTCATTTACTCTTCCCTACTTTCTCCATCTCCATTCACATACTTGGTCACTCTCTGTGGACATCCTGCCTGGTCTCCTGCCCACTAGTGGAAAGATCCCTGTCTATCCCCAAATTTGTCTTTAGGCTCTCCTCCCGACCCATTTCTCCAGTGTCCTTTAGTCAACACCCTTGGTCTATCTGGACCCTGAATACAGGATATAAAGAATGGAACTTGGGCTTCCCTGGTGGTGCAGTGGTTGAGAATCCGCCTGCTGATGCAGGGGACGCGGGTTCGTGCCCCGGTCTGGGAAGATCCCACATGCCGTGGAGCTGCTGGGCCCGTGAGCCATGGCCGCTGAGCCTGCGCGTCCGGAGCCTGTGCTCTGCAACGGGAGAGGCCACAACAGTGAGAAGCCCGCATACCACAAAAAAAAAAAAAAAAAAAAAAAAAAAAAAGAATGGAACTTTTATAAACTCAAGTGCAATACAATTAACAAAAATGAGATGGAGAGATATCATTGCAGTGAGAATGGGGTGCTGTATACTCAAGAAAATATAAAGCCAAAATTTGATCCAGAGTTAATTTTTAACTCTCAAAATTTCTTTAAGAACATTAGTTCTTAAACAAGATTATTGGAGCCAAGTGAGCATTTCCAGATATGGATCAGAAAAAAGATGGATGTGGCTGGAGACTGATTCTTTTTTCTGGTATTTTTGTTGTTTTAACTGTTACTGTCAGACATTAGTATAGTATACCCAATAAGTCTACACTGGTGGTACAGTAACTTCCCATATGATTGCAGTTTGGAATTCATGCAGTAAAATACTGGATGGAGGCAAATAAAAGAAGGCTACTGCGTGGATCGACAGATCCACTGGTTGTCAACATGGAGTAAACTAGCAAAATGTCTTCTAACTCATTATCATCTTAATCAATGACCCATCCACTATGGCTCTTTGTGCTGTGGATTCTAGAGTGATCTCACACCAAGTGGGCTCCTCTTCTTTTCTGATTTCCTTCGAAGACATTAGTTATACGTGGTAGTCATCTATTAAACTACTCACTTTTGGTGAGCTTTAGGCTTTACTGTCTGTTTCCTACCCCATGTGGCCATCAAAATGGTGTCTCAAAGTCTCCAAGAATCAGTAGAAATTTCCTTGTTGAAAACTGGTTTTCATGGATCATTTATCTTCTGTTATTTCTGCTTTCACATAATTCTTGACCTATGCAGAGTCCTTCCTTTTGTGACAAACTTACCTGTATGTTTTTCAATCCAGCATTTTAGGATTTTAGTTACAGGAGTCTTCCAGAATTCTTATACTACCCCCTTGCCCCTGCTGCAAATGGAATCTGGGCTTCCTTGCTGCTTCAGTTACTGAGGAGGGATTATTTTGGACCAAACTCTATCTTAGAACATTTCAGTAAAGTGATAAATAGTTGGTTTTTCTACTTAGAACACCTAAATTTTAATCATGGCTTCACAAGCTCTTGGCTCTTGAACTTGCAGAATTATTTATTGCTGAGCCTCAGTTTCCTCATTTATGAAGTAATAATAATGATATTACCTTCCTCATAGGATTATTGTAAAGACTAGATATGTGTAATGGGAAATGGGAGTGGTAAAAGAAGCAGACTAAAAGATGATGGAGGGTATTGTGTTTTATTTCTCAAATAAATGGCAGAACTATCATCTTCCCTCTGGAAAGGAAGAAACACAAACGTCCTTAAGCATAAGGGGTCTTATTTTACTGCTTCCTTTACCATATACCAGGAATGGCTCTAGCTTTACTTAAAAAGAGATAGAAGTTAAAGAAAAGAAAAAACAGAGAGAGAGAGAGAGGAAAAAATCCAACACCTAACACTTACTAAACATTTGTCATATGTCAAATTCAAAATGCTTAATATTAAGTATTATTAAGTTGTCAAGACAATCCTCAGAGGTATATTCTATTCTTTCCCCATTATAGAGGTGAGGAAACTGAGACTCAGGTTAAGTGACTTGTCCAAAGTCACACAGTTAGAAATGAATAGAGATAATTCGACTTTTAAGCCTATACTCCTAATTAACATGCTGTTACTGCAGTGTTTATGTATGAAGTCAAGGGTCACAAATAATTTGTGTGAATATTCATATTTGAATATTCCTACTTCCTGATATTCACCCCTCCTCCACCAATAGTGTGGTTGACAGTATTTCACATTTCTATTGAAATATCCTTGTCTCTCTGAAGACATTCCACAGACTAGCAGAATTAAATATTCCCTGTTCTCTGCTCTCAGAGCATTGCACACAAGCTGATAAAACACACATCACCATCTTTAGTTATTTCTCCCCCTGCCTTCCATCCTGTGACTTCCTGAGTACAGAAGTGTTGCCTGATTACCTAACACCCCTTTATGATCATCATTGTTATTATTATTGTTGCCGATATTGCTATTACTTTAATCATCAGAGATGAGCACAATATCTGGTATATTGGAAGGTCTCAATATTTGTTTTTTAAATGGACAGTCTATTAAAATTATTTTTCATACAATTAATAGTTTATTGAGAACCCAAGACCTTCTTACCTACTAATTTTTCATTACTGACTGTGGATTTTTGAAATGTGTTTGCTTCTGGTCCATGCAATTCTGCTGCCTCTTGGCAGCCTTTCAAGGTGCAGGAACCATGCCTGGTCTATTTGTGTTACACTGGTCCCCATATCACCATAGGTTCCTAATAAATCTTCTTTCTAATCAGCTTTTGAAAATGGAGCTTCGTGCTTTTCTGCAGTCAGTTATGAATGTGGCTGTCACTAGAGCCTCCTCTTTAGCTACAACCACCTTTCCAGAATTACGTTTCTTTCCTCAGCTCCATTTATGAGCCTGCAGCTCTCCAGAACCATATGTTGCAGCTGAATTGTGCTTTCCCCTAGTAGCAGGATATCATTTTTTTTAATACCATGTTATTTATTGGTCCCTTGATTATACAAGAAAACTAGGAATCTCACACATGTTAGCAATTGTAGCTCCAGGAGCTAAAGATTTACTAAAGGCAACCATACGTTTCTGAGCCATTTTTCAGATCTCATCTCTTAACTTCCTGGCGATATAGCAGAAGTATAACTAAGCCTGAAACTCGTGCATGCTCCAGAATTGACAGACATTTGTGTGTGTGTGTGTGTGTGTGTGTGTGTGTGTGTGTGTGTGTGTGTGTGTGTGTGTGTTGATCTGAATGAGTACATAATGGGAGAGAATGATGCTTTTAAATTTAGTTGTGTCTTTAATACTCTTACCAGTGTTACATGTCTGTGATCATTTTTCCCCTGGCAAACGTAGTCTTCATTACAAAATCCAGTCATGCAATTTGCATGCTTTGGAGATAAGGCTGAGGCTCTGTCAGAGCACTTAACCACAGGTGTAAAAATGTTGTGATTAAAAAGAGACTGCACATTTAAGTAGGAGTAATTAGAAGTGAATTCTTAATTGCAAAGTTATACAAGCATTTATGCTTTGCTTTGTGATCCTGAGCCTTTGAAAGGTGCTATATAAATGCAAATTGCTTGTCACATCATTCATGCCATGTATTCATGACATTGAAAATGTGCATTTATACTGAACTAAGCTTAATAATAAAATACTAAATATAAAGTATGTATTAAATAGACCTACATTTCCATCAACCAGGAAAGTACATTTCTGTATTTTTCCTTTTTAACATGTACCTGGGCTGATGAAATGCAAGTTCTGTCTTTACATCTGATTAATATAAAAATAGAACTCTTCAGACTGATTAAACTACAAAAATGTAAACAGTTTTTAAAAATATTATTATTGTAGCTTAACAGCATTTAAATTTTCTGAATGTGAACTCACATGTTGGTTGTAGTACCTTTATTGCCTGTTGGTAATCTAAAGAAGGCTTTCTTTCAAGACTTATAGATATGGTAATTTATCAGTTGTTGGAATATTCCGTTGCTATAAATATTTCAGCCTTCTTTATGACCTCTTGGTATAGTTCCCACATCAGGAGTTTGGATTGTGAATTAAGAAATGTAATTTTTATGAATATCAAGGTTTAAAACCACTTGGGAGAGAGTGAGAATCTCATCCTCACAAGGTGGATGCCAGAAAATGATAAACATCAGGTCCCCCTACACCCCATGTTTCATGTGTTTGTCAACAGAAAGAAATTATTTCAGGGAGGTGCTTCTCAGTCACTGATGTGTCATTATGTCATTTGGAGATCTCATTAAAGTATAGATTCTGATTCAGTAGATTTGATGTGGGGCCTGAGATTTTGCATTTCTATCAATAACAAACTTTCTTGTGATGCAGATGCTACTGGTCTACAGACCACATGTGGAATAGTGAGGATTGAGGCAGGGCTCTGCAAACTTTTTCTGTAAAGAACCAGAAGATAAATAGTTTAGCCTTTGCAGGCCATAGGCTCTCTGTCACAGCTAGTCAGTTCTGCTGCTGAAGCACAAAAGAGTCATGGTTGATACATAAATAAGTAAGCATGGTGGTCTTTCAGTGAAACTTCATTTACAGGACAAGAGGCAAGAGGATTTGGCTCCAGGGCTGTAGTTTGCCGAGGCCCGTTTTAGGGAATTATGAGTGTTCTTTTTTTTTTTTTAATATATCCTTTTTTTTTTTTAAGATTTATTTATTATTTATTTATTTAATTTATTTTTGGCTGTATCGGGTCTTAGTTGCGGCACGCGGGATCTTCGCTGAGGCATGCGGGATCTTTCATTGTGGTGCACAGGCTCTTCATTGTGGTGTGTGGGCTTCTCTCTAGTTGTGGCACGCAGGCCGCATAGGCTCTGTAGTTGTGGCAGGTAGGCTTAGTTGCCCTGCAGCATGTGTGGTCTTAGTCCGCTGACCAGGGATCAAACCCACGTCCCCTGCATTGTAAGGCGGATTCTTTACCACTGGGCCACCAAGGAAGTCCCTACTATGAGTGTTCTAAGAAATTAATTTATATTCCAAAATTGCCCCTCTTCAGAGTTAACACAGCAGAGGCTAACTTAAATTCTCGAATAGTCTTCAGTGACAATCTGTCTCTGAAAGTTACTAATAGATATCTATATAGGCCCCATTTGCATTTATCCACCTTCCATTTTCTTCCCCTCCTGGTATCTTTATCTTCTTTCCTCATTCTCCCAGTTGAAGAGCTCCAAGTCAACATTCAATTCCCCATAACCAAAATCCATGGATGCTCAAGTCCCTTATAACAGGGGTCCCCAACCCCTGGGCCACGGACTGGTACCAGTCCGTGGCCTGTTAAGAACTGGGTCACACAGCAGGAGGTGAGTGGCAGGTGAGCAAGAGAAGCTTCATCTGTATTTACAGCCACTCCCCATTGCTTGCAATATTGCCTGAGCTCTGCCTCCTGTCAGCACCATAACTAGATGAATTGATGAAATAGCAGAGGGTTTTGAGGCACAATTGTTAGAGAGGATTAATGAGTCACCGTTGTACACAATCCAAGTTGACGAGTCTACTGATGTTGATAATAAGGCAACAATGCTTGTTTCTGTGTGATATATTTTTCAGGGGGATGTGCATGAGGATATGTTATGTGCACTTTTGTTGCCAACCAACACCGCAGCTGCAGAACTATTCAAGTCCTTGAATGACTACATACCAGGAAAACTGAACTGGTCATTTTCTGTTGGTATATGCACAGACAGAGTGGCTGCCATGACTGGACGGCTTTCTGGTTTCATTACTTGGGTCAAAGAGGTCGCTTCTGAATGTGAGTCTACACACTGTGTCATCCATAGAGAAATGCTGGCTAGCTGAAAAATGTCACCTGAACTTAACAAGGTTTTGCAGGATGTGATTAAAATTATCAACCACATTAAATTACATGACCTTAACTCACATCCGTTCATGCAGCACTGTGAGATGGACACAAAGCACACACATCTTCTCTTATACACAGAAGTGAGATGGCTTTCTAAAGGTAGATCACTGGCCAGAGCTTTTGAGTTACGAGAGCTGCTCCAGAGATTTATTTTAGAAAAAGTCACCACTGGCAGCACATTCCAGTGACACAGAATGCATTACAAAACTTGCCTACTTATGTGACATATTCAACCTGCTCAGCAAACTCAGTCTGTCATCACTTCAGGGGAGAATGACAGCTGTGTTCAAGTTGGCACATAAAGTGGCTTCATTCAAAGCCAAACTGGAATTATGGGGGCAACAAGTGAACATTGGGACTTTTGTCATGTTTCAAACATTAGCAGAGATTTTGAAAGAGACTGAGCCAGGGCCTTCTTTCTCCCAGCTGGTGCATGTTCACATATCTCATCTTTCAAAAGAGTTTGAGCATTACTTCCTAACCACAAAAGACCCCTGAACTGGGAAGGAATGGATCCACGACACATTTGTGAATAAGCCAGGTGAATTGACTTTATCTGTGCTGGAAGAGGATCAACTGCTTGAGATCACAAATGACGGTGGCCTTAAAAGTTTGTTTGAGACAGCTTCAAATCTCCATTACGTCCTGGATTAAAGTCAAGGCAGAATATCCTGAGATTGCCACAAAAGCACTGAAAAGCCTGCTTCCGTTTCCAACATCCTATCTTTGTGAGGCAGGGTTTTCTGCAGTGACAGCAACCAAAACGAGATTACGGAGCAGACTGGCCATAAGCAACACACCTCGGGTGTCACTGTCTCCCAGCATCACCCCCAGATGGGACCATCCAGTTGCAGGAAAACAAGCTCAGGTCTTCCACTGATTCTGCATTATGGTGAGTTGTATAATTATTTCATTACATATTACAATGTGATAATAATAGAAATAAAGTGCACAGTAAATGTAACGCACTTGAATCATCCCGAAGCCATCCCTGCCCCCGCCCCCGGTCCGTGGAAAAATTGTCTTCCATGAAACCGGTCCCTGGTGCCAAAAAGGTTGGGGACTGCTGTCTTATAAGTATAAAATGGCATAGTAGAGCCGGCCCTCCAGTCCTCCCGTTCTGCACCCACGAATTCAACCAACCTTGGATTGAATTTGTTCCGAACCTGGTTGAATCCAATACTCGGTTGGTTGAATCTGTGGATGTGGAAGCCGCATAGCTGGAGCTCCGATTGTAAATATCAGATGTTATTTAATATACTCAGAATCCTCAAGAGTCTCCTCAAAGAGCAGAGCAGTAGACCAATAGAGTTTTATATTTATTGGATGATCTCTCTCTTGTTCTTTTTTCCACGTGGAATCCGAATTCTCAAATAAACCCACACAAACAACCAGTGTTGTTTACCAAAGGTAAACTGTCCAATCAGATTATTTACATCCAATCCTTTTTTTAATCGCAGTCAAGATCAGAGTCCTTCTTCTAGACAGACCTTTTTATCTTTCCAATTATCTAGCCTCCCTCAGTTCTTCCAATGGCTGTGTCATTTGACAACTCCAGAGCTGATATTTCATTACAGTGATCAGGTAGGCGGGTTTACTCTTCCCCAGAATGACCAGCCTCGGTACTAATGTCTAAAGTACCCTTTACCTTATTTTTACATTTCAGAGGAAATAAAATTAAGGAATGTGCCAAATTGTGTTAGAAATTTTTAACATTAACTACTAGGACTGTTAATATCACAGTAAATATTTTACTGTTAATATCACAGTAAAATACTAGGTTATTGATAGGGCAGATTCATTAATTTCACTAGTAAATAGTCAAGAACTTTGAAAGAATTTATATATAATTTATCTTTAAATACAAGATATAACAATTAAACAGTTTTAGTAGAAATAATGGATTAGGAGTTAAATAAACTATAGCCTGAGGGCCAAATACCACTCACTTCTAGTTTGTGTGTGGCCTGCAAGCTAAGATTGTTTTTGTTTTACTTTTTGAAAAGGTTGTAAAGAAAATCAAAATACGAATAATATTTTGTGCCACTTGAAAATTGCACGAAATTCAAATTTCAGTTTCTATAAATTAAGTTTTATTGGGACACAGCGACACCTGTTCATTTGTGTATCGTCTGTATTATCTATTTATCTTTTATCTATTTATCTATTATCTACTTGGGCACTACAGTGGCAGAATTGATTGCAGCAGAGGCTGTGGCTCTCAATATTTAGTGTCTGTCCATTTATAGAAAAAAGTTCGGCAACCTCTAAGTTAGGTGAAAACATAACATGTCTTATGACATATCTATGTGCTTCACTAAAACTTGATTAACATCAGTTAGTTAAAACAAAACTAAGAAGGTTGAGCACAATGCATGTGGTATTTGGAAGAATGGAAAAAATTGTTTAAAATATCTGGATCCTGTCTAGTTCACAATATAAGAACAGATTTATAAAAATTAACACTTAACACATCCTTACTGTTTGTCAGCCATATGCTAAGAACTTGTGGGTCTTATATTTTATATTACAGCTAGTCAACTGGCATTATCTCATAACCCACAATTACCATTTGGAATAGGCACCATTGTGATCCTTATTTTGGCAATGAGGAGGTGAGACTTAAGTTAAATGACTTGCCCCATGTCACCCAACCAGCAAATGGCAAAGTCAGATTTCAACAGAGACGATTTAACTCTTGAGATCAATATTTTAACCCTATAATATAGTTCATCAACTTTTTACAAAGATAGTACAGTTGTCCCTTGGTGTCTGTGGGGGATTGGTTCCAGGACATACCCCCCTCCCCAACAATACAAAAACCTGAGGACGCTCAAGTTCCTTATGTCAAATGGCATAGTACAGTTGACCCTTGAACAACTCAGAGGTTAGGGGTGCTGACCCTCCTCACATTTGAAAATCTGTGAATAAATTAGAGTTGGCCCTCTATATCAATTCTTCTATGTCCAAGGATTCAACTTTGGATCGTGTAGTACTGTGGTATTTACAATTGAAAAAGCTCTGCGTATAAATGGACCCGAGCAGTTCAAATCCTTGATGTTCAAGAGTCAGCTGTATTTGCATATAACCTATTCACGTCTTCCCATATACTTTAAATCATCTAATCATCTTTATATCTTCCATATACTTTAAATCATCTTTATACAATGTAAATGCTGTGTAAATAGTTGTAAACACAATGTAAATACTATGTAAATAGATGCCAGTGTGCATCAAATTCAAGTTTTGCTCTTTGGAACTTTCCGGATTTTAAAAAAATATATTTTTGATCTGTAGTTGGTTGAATCTGTGGCTGTAGGACCCACCAATATGGAGGGCCAACTGTACCAATTTGCTTATACACATATTGATCATTTCAGTAACATGTATGTGGGAAATATCCATTTGCTCACTATCTTGTGATCTTCTGGCCTGAATGTGGTCTTGTTCAATTTGAGAGGAAATGGAACTCCTGTAGATTATTATTAAAGTCACTGAGGTATACACTTCTTTTAAAATTGATTCTCCTATTTCCCTTAGGAGTGACTGTGAAGTAAAATGACAACAGGCAGGTTGAAGTTTAATCCAGGTAAGATGGAAGCTTTTGGAGAAGCTGAAGAGTATTTTCTTTACACTGAATTAAAGTCTTCACAGAGCAGAAGTGATTTAGGATGGTGCCTCAGAAAAGAGAAACTTTGCATTATGCTTTGCGTAGCACACAAGTTGTGACCATTTTTTTTTTAACCTGGTGGCCTCATTACAATTCTTAAAGGCTGATAACCTTTACTTAAATACCTTTTTTACAATGCCATGTTTATGCATGTATGCATACGTAAAATCAGATGAGCAAGGGAGCACAGTCAGGGCTCTCAAAGCTGAAATTAGATGCATCACCAGCTTTTTCCTCCACCAAAAATTTAGCTAGCACAGAAAACAATAGGCCACGTGCATAAAGCAATTAGTGATATCAAGGCCTGGACAATCACCTAATTCTGTAGCAAGCTACTTTAGACTGGATTATTTATTTACCCTTGCATTATTTTACTGTGCCAGTGGGATTTCTTAGGGCTGAAGGAGAGTTAATTCTGCTGGTAGGCATGATCTTTATGCAATTCCACTGTTGGAATTATATCTATTGGGATAAATGTGGCATTCATTGTAGATTAAAAAGGTTCTTTTGTTTGGAGTTGAGGAAATAACAAGGAGAGTGTTTTGAATTCTGTTTGTTTGGTTTCTTTCCCCTCTTATTGCATCACACATTTCCACTGCTGACCTTCAGGCAGGCCTCTTTGTAGAGGTTTTTGCCCAAATGATTTGTGAGGGTCTTTTGAGTGGGTAATTGGACATTCAGTTGGAAGCTTTATTTTGACAGTGGGCTAATAGGTTAATTCTGTATTCAAAACCAGACATGTTTGTTTGTTTGTTTGTTTGTTTTAAATAATGAGTTGTCAAGCCAATTCCCATTTTCCAGGCATTTTGCTTTCTTTTGATGGCAGGCAATTTGGTAAACAGATCATGTTATTTAACTGTATTCACTTCTTCATCCACAGCAGAAATCTTGTCTCTCCTCTAAAGAGAAACTTAAATATGATATTTATAATTCACATGAAGGCTGTAGGAGCTAGCATCAAGTGCTTATGATTATATTCAGATGATAAGAAAATGTAATGAAAGTCTAGTAGAGCTTGCTTATTACTGTTGGCCTCAAGTGCAACATCATTTAAATTCAAACGACACTGCCCTCTACTATGAAAAACTGTCCAAAGGGCAAAGAATTGTCTCTAGGGCTATGCATTGATGTACATTAAACCTTGGTAGAGAATACATTTTCATTGACAGTATGAAAGAGAAAACCAGAGTGTTTTTTGGAAAACTACTTATTTTAGTAAATAATTTCCAAATGATTTCATTAGATAATTGAGGCTTTTCAAATATGAATATACAGAGAATTAGGACAGAAAGTTGAATAGTGACATTTAGTAATGCCTCACCATGAAAACAGTCTTGGCTACCACTCTAAAAGAGAACAAATAATTATTAAAACCCCATCATCTTATTTTATTAGGGGCCATGGTCTATTAAGTTTCCTATATCCTGATAAAAATGTGACTTTTTCCTTAGCAGTACTATGAATAATACAAATCTAATATCGTATTTCATTTTATTAACCAAAGGAAGACAGCACACACACACACACACACACACCACATCAGACTGCTCTAAGGGGAAAAAAAATCAGCAAACAAAACAAAACAACTGAACAAGGATATAAAAAAAGCAGAAAACATTAGGAGGGGAAAACATCAACTAATTTCTCTGGACAATCACCTAAATCTGTAGCAAGCCACTTTATAGTGGGTTATTTATTTACCCTTGCCTTATTTTACTGTGCTAGTGAGATATATAGAGAAAAGAAAACAGAAGCCTAAAAATATTTAAGAATATTATTTCTTAAATATTGATGAACATCTGTATCAAATAATATCTGACTTCTTAGGCAAAAAGTATACACACATTTCTTAGAGAATGTTAGGAAATAGTTTTGAAAATATTGGTGGAATGGTAAAAAAAAACTTCTTTAATTTTTTTCCATTTTTAAAAATATTAAAGTGATATTTTTGTCACTGATTTGATAAATAATCATGAACATTTATCTTTACATTAATTTATCATGGTTTTGCTTTAATTATCTTTAAAATGAAATGTGGACAAAATAGTATTTACCCTGTTTACCTCATGGGATACTGACAGTGTCAAAGGAAAGATCTTGTTAAATATATCAACTTTATTTCAATTTGTTTCCAAGCTACCCCAAAATATTTTAAATAAACCGAGTATTGTATTTTCTTTAAGAAAACACACAGAAGTTTATTTTTTAGTGGAAGGAGAAAGTAAATAATGTTGACCAAATTCAGATCAATTCAGTTAAGCAGTTATTTCTGACTCTCTCTCAAAGAAAGTAATGCAGTGGCAAGAAAACAGGTATTCACAATTATATGTGATTTAAGAAAAATGAGTAAATGTTCCCAAGTGTTAAGACACTGCTCTTCAGCTCCTGACCCGTTGTCCCCATATCCCTATGTGCCACTGAGTTCTAGTATCATCCAACGAAACCCAATTTGCTCTCTGTCTTCCTTTAGTGTTTTGCCCCAATGCATTTTATCCCATTAGACCATTATACTTAGATAATTCCTTATTTACTACTACCCAAGTTTTGATTTTCCTTAGTCTGACCCTTGGTTTTTCTGATTAGATCATCAAGCTTCTCTCTCTCCCTCCTTTTTATTTTCTGAAGAACTAACCCATCCTTACCTAATCAGGCCATCTTCTCCATAAGTATCTCAAATGTGGAGCATATTTGAATGGCGCCAAATAGGCATCGTGGATAAGCTCAGTTACTTCTTCCACCTGACAAAACAGATCTTCCATTCTGAAATACAGTGCACTGCAAATAACTGAGAAATAACATGTTGAAAGGTAAAATGAGATAGCACAAGCACAATGTTTTGATCCACACACAAAATCTGACTTTTGGTCTGTTGAAACCTTTCCAGTCTCTTGTTTGTTTGTTTGTTTATTTTTTCACATCTTTATTGGAGTATCATTGCTTTACAACCTTGTGTTAGTTTCTGCTGTATAACAAAGTGAATCAGCTATATGTATACATATATCCCCCTATCCCCTCCCTCTAAATTTTCATATGGAATAACTAAAAATATGATTAGTCACTTTGGATTAATAATTTATTCTCATTTTCCTTAAAAGTAGATTTGACATTTATCCTCTCTAAACCACATCATTACTTCTGCATAGTAAATTCCTTCTTCCCTTCTGCCTTTTTCCTTTCCTTTCTTGCTAGTTTCTGCATTCTCTCTCTCTCTGAAATAAAACTTCTCTTGAACAACAAGAGTACAAATAGCCATGAAGATAATATACATCTAGAGACTACAAACAGAAATGATGTGAGAAAACCATCATCCCATTTTTAATAACTTAATAGTTAGAGATGTCTTTACATCAGTCTAAAACTGACTTCTTTCCTGTCTCTGGAAATGACAATCATGTTGCCAGAAATAGATGGTGGACATATCTGGCAGATTATTTTTTCATGGTGGTCAAGAACAGAGTTTTCATGTAGAGCACTTTCTGATACATATTAATGTTTCTTACAGGCATATATATGTATCACAAGTGACAATTGTTAGAATTGTTTAAATGAAGTCCTTGCACCCTGCTTTATGACCAAGATTTGTACATTTACTGCTGCCAGTGACTTACACTTCATTTTATAATAACAACAGTTGAAAACAGCCTCTGCCAAGTATTTGCTTTATTTATCATTCTTTTCTATTTTCCTTGTCCATTAGATTATAAGCTTTCTGCCAGTATAGCTCCCGTTGGTACTACTCAAAGATATATGTCCATAGAACTGCACTGTCCAATATGGTAACCACTAGCCACCTGTAGCTATGTAAATTTATATTTAAATTAATCAAAATTAAAATTTAAAAATTTAGTTCTCAGTCATGCTGACCACACACCATGTCCTCAATAGCTGCATGTAGTTAGTGACTACCATATTAGATGGTGAAATTTTAGAAGTAGTAGACTAGCTCACCTAGCCAGCGATATTTTAGAGCCTAGCACTGTTCATAGAGAAACAATATAAATATTATCTGAATAAGCTTACTAATTAATCTTTAGGGAGCAGCAATTCCATTTATTTTCTCTTCATGATGGAGTGGTAGATTTTGGACGCTGATATAGGAATATGCATACTTTTATTTTTCTTTTTACATCTTTAGGGGGGTATAATTGCTTTACAAGGTTGTGTTACTTTCTGCTGTACAAAAAAGTGAATCAGCTATATGTATACATATATCCCCCTATCCTCTCCCTCTTGGCTCTCCCTCCCACCCTCCCTATCCCACCCCTCTAGGTAGTCACAGAGCACCAAGTTGAACTCCCTGTGCTATGCAGCTGCTTCCTATTACCTATTTTACATTTGGTAGAGTGTATATGTCAGTGCTACTCTCTCACTTCATACCAGCTTACCCTCCCCCCCAACCCTGTATCCTCAAGTCCATTCTCTACGTCTGCATCTTTATTCATGTCCTGCCCCTAGGTTCATCAGAACCATTTTTTTAGATTCCTTATCTATGTGTTACCATATTGTATCTGTTTTTCTCTTTATAACTTACGTCACTTTGTTTGACAAACTCTAGGTCCAACCACCTCACTACAAATGATTTCATTTCTTTTTATGGCTGAGTAATATTCCATTGTATATATGTGCCACATCTTCTTTATCCATTCATCTGTCAGTGGACATTTAGGTTGCTCCCATGTCCTGGCTATTGTAAATAGTGCTACAATGAACACTGTGGTACATGTCTCTTTTTGAATTATGGTTTTCTCCAGGTATATGCCCAGGAGTGGGATTATTGGCTCATATGGTAGTTCTATTTTTAGTTTTTTAAGGCACCTTCATATAGTTCTCCATAGTGGTTGTATCAATTTACATTCCCACCAACAGTGCCAGAGGGTTCCCTTTTCTCCACACCCTCTCCAGCATTTAATGTTTGTAGATTTTTTGAAGATGGCCATTCTGACTGGTGTGAGGTGATACCTCATTGTAGTTTTGATTTGCATTTCTGTAATGATTAGTAATGTTGAGCATCCTTTCATGTGTTTGTTGGCAATCTGTATATCTTCTGTGAAGAAATGTCTATTTAGTTCTTCTGCCCATTTTTGGATTGGGTTGTTTGTTTTTTTTTTTTTTGATATTGAGCTGCGTGAGCTTCTTGTAAATTTTGAAAATTAATCCTTTGACAGTTGCTTCATTTACAAATATTTTCTCCCATTCTGAGTGTTGTCTTTTGGTCTTGTTTATGGTATCCTTTGCTGTGCAAAAGCTTTTAAGTTTCATTAGGTCCCATTTGTTTATTTTTGTTTTTGTTTCCATTTCTCTAGGAGGTGGGTCAAAAAGGATCTTGCTGTGATTTATGTCATAGAGTGTTCTACCTATGTTTTCCTCTAAGAGGTTGATAGTGTCTGGCCTTCCATTTAGGTCTTTAATCCATTTTGAGTTTATTTTTGTGTATGGTGTTAGGAAGTATTCTAATTTCAGTCTTTTGCATGTAGCTGTCCATTTTTCCCTGCACCACTTCTTGAAGAGGCTGTCTTTTCTCCATTTTATATTCTTGACTCCTCTGTCAAAGATAAGGTGACCATATGTGAGTGGGTTTATCTCTGGGCTTTCTATCCTGTTCCATTGATCTATATTTCTGTTTTTGTGCCAGTACCATACTGTCTAGATTACTGTAGCTTTGTAGTATAGTCTGAAATCAGGGAGCCTGATTCCTCCAGCTCTGTTTTTCTTTCAAAGATTTCTTTGGCTATTTGGGGTCTTTTGTGTTTCCATACAAATTATATAATTTTTTTCTAATTGTGTGAAAAATGCCATTGGTAGTTTCATAGGGATTGCACTGAATCTGTAGAATGCTTTGGGTAGTATAGTCATTATCACAAGTTGATCCTTCCAGTTGTCTCCTTAGGTGGGTTTATTCCTAGGTATTTTATTCTTTTTGTTGCAATGGTAAGTGGGAGTGTTTCCTTAATTTCTCTTTCTTATTTTTCATCGTTAGTGTACAGGAATGCAAGAGATTTCTGTGCATTAAGTTTGTATCCTGCTACTTTACCAAATTCATTGATTAGCTCTAGTAGTTTTCCGGTGGCATCTTTCAGATTCTCTATGTATAGTATCATGTTATCTGCAAACAGTGACAGTTTTACTTCTTTTCCAATTTGTATTCCTTTTATTTCTTTTTCTTCTCTGACTGTTGTGGCTAGGACTTCCAAAACTATGTTGAATAATAGCGGTGAGACTGGGCAACCTTGTCTTGTTCCTGATCTTAGAGGATATGGTTTCATTTTTTCACTATTGAGAATGATGTTGTCTGTGGGTTTGTCATATATGGCCTTTATTATGTTGAGGTAGGTTTCCTCTATGCCCACTTTCTGGAGGATTTTTATCATAAATGGGTGGTGAACTTTGTTGAAAGCTTTTTTGCATCTGTTGAAATGATCATATAGTTTTTTTTCCTTCAGTTTGTTAATATGGTGTATCACATTGATATATTTGCATATATTGAAGAATCCTTGCATCCCTGGGATAAACCCCACTTGATCATGGTGTATGATCCTTTTCATGTGCTGCTGGATTCTGTTTGCTAGTATTTTTGCATCTATGTTCATCAGTGATATTAGCTTGTTGTTTTCTTTATTTCTGACATCTTTGTCTGGTTTTGGTATCAATTTGATTGTGGCCTTGTAGAATAAGTATGGGAATGTTCTCCCTCTGCAATATTTTGGAAAAGTTTGAGAAGGTTAAGTGTTAGCTCTTCTCTAAACGTTTGACAGAATTTGGCTGTGAAGCCATCTGGTCCTGGGCTTTTGTTTGTTGGAAGATTTTTAAACATTGTTTCAATTTCAGTGCTTGTGATTGGTCTGTTCATATTTTCTATTTCTTCCTGGTTCAGTTTTGAAATGTACTCTTTTGAGAATCTGTCCATTTCTTCCAGGTAGTCCATTTTATTGGCATATAGTTGCTTGTAGTGGTGTCTCATGATCCTTTGTATTTCTTCAGTGTCAGTTGTCACTTCTCCTTTTTCATTTCTAATTCTGTTGATTTGAGTTTTTTCCCATTTTTTTCTTGATGAATCTGGCTAATGGTTTATCATTTTTTTTTTTATCTTCTCAAAGAACCAGGTTTTAGTTTTATTGATCTTTGCTATTTTTTCCTTCCTTTCTTTTTCATTTATTTCTGGTCTGATCTTTATGATTTCTTTTTTTCTGCTAACTTTAGGTTTTCTTTTTTCTTTCTTTCTTTCTCTAACTGCTTTAGGTGTAAGGTTAGGTTGTTTATTTGAGATGTTTCTTATTTCTTGAGATAGGATTGTATTGCTATAAACTTCCCTCTTAGAACTGCTTTTGCTGCATCCCATAGGTTTTGGGTCATCGTGCTTTCATTGTCATTTTTTTCTAGTTATTTTTGGATTTCCTCTGATTTCTTCAGTTATATCTTGGTTATTTAGTAGTGTATTGTTTAGCCTCCATGTGTTTGTATTTTTTACTGTTTTTTTCCTGTAATTGATATCGAGTCTCCTAGCATTGTGGTTGGAAAAGATACTTGATACGGTTTCAATTTTCTTAAATTTATTGAGGCTTGGTTTGTGACCCAAGGTATGATCTATCCTGGAGAATGTTCCATGAGCACTTGAGAAGAAAGTGTATTCTGTTGTTTTTGGATGGAATGTCCTATAAATATCCATTAAGTTCATCTTGTTTAGTGTGTCATTTAAAGCTTGTGTTTCCTTATATATTTTCATTTTGGATTATCTGTCCATTGGTAAAGGTGTGGTATTAAAGTCCCCTACTATTATTGTGTTACTGTCATTTCCCCTTTTATGGCTGTTAAAATTTGCGTTATGGGGCTTCCCTGGTGGTGCAGTGGTTGAGAGACTGCCTGCCGATGCAGGGGACATGGGTTTGTGCCCTGGTCTGGGAAGATCCCACATGCTGTGGAGTGGCTAGGCCCGTGAGCCATGGCTGCTGAGCCTGTGAGTCCAGAGCCTGTGCTCCACAGTGGGAGAGGCCACAACAGTGAGAGGCCCACATACCACAAAAAAAAAAAAAAAAAAAAAAAAAAAAAAAAAAAAAAATTGCCGTTATGTATTGAGGTGCTCCTATGTTGGGTGCATAAATATTTACAGTTGTTATATCTTCTTCATGGATTGATCCATTGATCTTTATGTAGAGTCCTCCTTTGTCTCTTGTAATAGTCATCATTTTAAAGTCTATATTTTCTGATGTGAGTATTGCTACTCCAGCTTTCTTTTGATTTCCATTTGCATGGAATATCTTTTTCCATCCCCTCACTTTCAGTCTGAATGTGTCCCTAGGTCTGAAGTGGGTCTCTTGTAGACAGCATATATACGGGTCTTGTTTTTGTATCCATTCAGCGAGCCTGTGTCTTTTGGTTGGATCATTTAATCCATTTACATTTAAGGCAATTATTGATATGTATGTTCCTATTACCACCTTCTTAATTGTTTGGGGTTTGTTTTCGTAGGTCTTTTCCTTCTCTTGTGTTTCAGACCTAGAGAGGTTCTTTTACCATTTGTTGTAAAGCTGGTTTGGTGGTGCTGAATTCTCTTAACTTTTGCTTTCCTATAAAGGTTTTAATTTCTCCATCAAATCTGAATGAGATCCTTGCTGGGTAGAATAATCTTGGTTGTAGTTTTTTCCCCTTCATCACTTTAAATATGTCCTGCCCCTCCCTCTGGCTTGCAGAGTTTCTGCTGAAAGATCAACTATTAACCTTATGGGGATTCCCTTGTATGTTATTTGTTGCTTTTCCCTTGCTGCTTTTAATATTTTTTCTTTGTATTTAATTTTTGATAGTTTGATTAATATGTGTGTTGGCATGTTTCTCCCTGGATTTATCCTGTATGGGACTCTCTGCTCTTCCTTGACTTGATTGACTACTTCCTTTCCCATATTAGGAAAGTTTTCAACTATAATCTCTTCAAATATTTTCTCAGACCCTTTCTTTTTCTATTCTTCTGTGACCCCTGTAATTCGAATGTTGGTGCATTTCATGTTGTCCCAGAAGTCTCTGGGACTGTCCTCAATTCTTTTCATTCTTTTCTCTTTATTCTGCTCTACGGTAGTTATGTTCATTATTTTATCTTCCAGGTCACTTATCCGTTCTTCCGCCTCAGTTATTCTGCTATTGATTCCTTCTAGAGAATTTTTAATTTCATTTTTTGTGTTGTTCATCATTGTTTATTAACTTTTTAGTTCTTCTAGGTCCTTGTTAATTATTTCTTGTATTTTCTCCATTCTATTTTTAATATTTGGGATCATCTTTCCTATCATTACTCTGAATTCTATGTCAGGTAGACTGACTATTTCCTCTTCATTTGTTTGGTCTGGTGGGTTTTTACCTTGCTCCTTCATCTGCTGCATATTTCTCTGTCTTCTCATTTTGTTTAACTTACTGTATTTGGGGTCTCCTTTTCACAGGCTGCGTGGGTAGGGTTGTATCTTGTCCCTCTTTTGGGAAGGGCTGTGTCCGGTGGTGTGTTTTGGGGTGTCTGTGAACTTAGTTTGACTTTAGGCAACCTGTCTGCTAATGGGTGAGGTTGTGTTCCTGTCTTGCTAGTTGTTTGGCATGCGGCATCCAGCACTGTAGCTTGCTTGCCATTGGGTGGAGCTGGGTCTCTGTGTTGAGAAGGAGATCTCTGGGAGAGCTCTCTCTGATTAATATTACGTGGGGCTTGGAGGGCTCTGGTGGTCCAATGTCCTGGATGTGGTTCTCCCACGTCGGAGGCTCAGGCCCATCACCAGCCAGAGCACCAAGACCCTGCCAGGCATGTGGCATGGAAGAAATGGAAGAAAAAAACCAAAAACAAACAGACAGAACCCCAAAACAAATGGTAAAAACAAAACTAAAGAGACAAAATCACACAAAGAAACATACACACGCACTCTCATAATAGAAAAAGAAACAACAAAAAAACCCGAACAGACTGAACCCTAAGTCCAATGGTAAAGCAAACCTAAACAGACAAAATCACACCAAGAAACTTACACACACACACACTCACAAAAAGAGAAAAAAAGAAAAAAAAAGGAAGAGAGTAACCAAACCAATAAACAAATCCATCAATGAAAATAACCACTAAAACCTTAACTAAGATAAACATAAAACCAAAAGCAAATCAGATGCAGAAAGCAAACTCCAAGTCTACAGTTGTTCCCAAAGTCCACCGCCTCAGTTTTGGGAACATTCATTTTCTATTCAGGTATTCCACAGATGCAGGGTTTATCAAGTTGATTGTGGGGATTTAATCTGCTGCTCCTGAGGCTGCTGGGAGAGATTTCCCTTTCTCTTCTTTGTTCCACAGCTCCTGGGGTTCAGCTTTGGTTTTGGCCCCGCCTCTGCATGTAGGCCACCCTCAGGAGTCTGTTCCCCACCCAGACAGGAGGGTTTAAATCAGCCACTGATTAGGATTCTATTGCTCACTCAGGCCAGGGAGAGGAAGGGGTATGGTAGTCATAAGTGGAATGCAGGGTGTGCTTGCAGTGGCTGAGGCCAGCATGACATTGCAAGAGCCCGAGGCATGCTGTATGTTCTCCTGGGGAAGTTGGCTGGATCATGGGACCCTGGCAGTGGTGGGCTGCACAGGCTTCCAGGGGGGTGTGGGTAATGACCTGTGCTTGCACACAGTATTCTTGGTGACAGCGTTAGCGGTCCGTGCCCACCTCTGGGGTCCGAGATGATAGCTGTGGCTTGTGCCCATTTCTGGAGCTTGTTTAAGTGATGCTCTGCCGTCTCTGGGCACACAGAGCAGGAAGCCCCTCTCCTTGCTCACCCTGAAACAATGGTCTCTTGTCTCTCTGGAAGGCCCAGACTTTTTCCTGGACTCCCTCCCTGCTACCTATGACACACTAGCCACCTTCAGGCTGTCTTCACACAGCCAACCCCAGTCCTCTCCCTGGGATCTGACTTCCAAAGCCCAAGCCTCAGCTCCCAGCCACCACCTGCCCTGGTGGGTGAGCAGACAAACCTCTCAGGCTGGTGAGTGCTGGTCGGCACTGATCCTCTGTGCAGGAATCTCTCTGCTTTGCCCTCTGCACCCCTATTGCTGTGCTTTCCTCCATGGCTCTGAAGCTTCCCCCTACACCTCCACTTATCCCCACCAGTGAGGGGACTTCCTAGTGTGTGGAAACTTCTCTTCCTTCACAGTTCCCTCCCAGAAGTGCAGGTCCCATCCCTATTCTTTTGTCTCTGTTTTTTCTTTTTTCTTTTGCCCTACCCAGGTATGTGGGGGATTTCTTGCCTTTTGGGAAGTCTGAGGTCTTCTGACAGCATTCAGTATGTGTTGTGTAGGAGTTGTTCCACATGTAGATGCATTTTTTTTGTTGTTTTGTTTTTTTTGCGGTGCGTGGGCCTCTCACTGTTGTGGCCTCTCCCATTGCGGAGCACAGGCTCCAGATGCGCAGGCTCAGCGGCCATGGCTCATGGGCCTAGCTGCTCCGCGGCATGTGGGACCTTCCCAGGCCAGGGCACAAACCCATGTCCCCTGCATCGGCAGGCGGACTCTCAACCACTGCACCACCAGGGAAAACCTGTAGATGTATTTTTGATGTATTTGTGGGGAGGAAGGTGATCTCCACATCTTACTCCTCTGCCATCTTGAAGGTCTCCCCAATACTCATACCTCTAAGGGTTTTGCTATTGTTTTTGTTTCTTTGTTTTTGTGGAAGTCTTAATGCAATTCCTATCTCATATAATCTACTTTGTAGAACAGAAAGGCAGTCAAGAATGATCACATTCTGAGAATTCAATCTTATCAGTCCTTATGAATATTGATAGACATTAAGGAAATGGTGGTAGTAGTGGGGACCTGTCTTAGTCTGTTTGGACTGCTATAACAAAATACCACAGACTGAGTAGCTTATAAACAACAGAAATTTACTTCTCACAGTTTTGGAGGCTGGACATCTAAGATCAAAGTGCCTGCACAGTCAGGTAAAAGTCAGATTGCAGACTTCTCATTATATATATATCCTCACGTGGCTGAAGGGGCTAAGGAGCTATGTTGTGCTTCTTTTATATGGGCACTAGTCTCATTCATGGGGGCTCCACCCTCATGACCTAATCACATCTCAAAGGCCCTACCACCTAATGCCAAAACTTGGAGGTTCCATTTCAAGATACTAATTTCAGGGAGACATAAACATTCAGACCATAGCAGGACCTTTTAGAATTGTAATGAAAGATTTCAGCAATGAGAATCTGAAGTTTCAATTGTATCACGATAACTTCCTTGACTCCATAAGATTGAGGGAAAAGCTTTGAATCAAATATGTGAGTTTAAGATTATAGCAAAGGGACTATAGAAAAATAATTGTTAAAGAAATTTGTTGTTTAATTAAATGTTCTTTCTTTAACTTTCTGTCATTCTAGATTTTTTTTCATTAAATTCCCCAAAGCTAAATCCAGTTTAAGGCCTGTCACTCCATGTTTGGTTCACACTGCTAAGATACAGTACCACACTGTAGTACACAATATTGTGCACTGACCACAGACCCAGAAAGAATTTATTGTTTTCTCGTCATTGATGAAATTCAGCCAGGCAATAATATCTATTCACTGTATAGAACTGTTTCCTTTTGGGGCTATAATATTAAAACACAGAGAAGAAAGTGATGAGATTATTTCAACATGCTATTTGTAGATTTAACTGAAGTGAAAAGAACATCTTAAGGCACAGATTAGGAAGGACCATAATGAAAGCATGACAATTTGAAAAAAATACTCATTAGCCTTTCTCCTAGTGTTCTTTTATCTAAGGAATTTGCTAATCTAGTAGAATAGTTAAGATAAGTGTAAATCAATAGAATGTGAGCTCTGAAGTTATTTAGCCAAAATCCCTTTTGTGTAGAGAGGACATGGAACCAGCAGAGATCTCCTAAGTCTCAGCAGCTAAAATTAAAAATCCTTGACACTATGCTAGAGAAAAAGGAGTTTTGAAATGCATTCTTGTACCAGCAAATATTTATTGAGAATTTATAAATGTCAAGGTATTGAGAGGTTTTATTCAAACATGAGACAGACATAATTTCAAAGATCATATAGTTTAGATAATTGTGTTGATTTTCCGTGTCTCAGAGACATACTCTTTAGCATCTACTCTTCTCAAAGAAAATAGGATTGTATATGACTTAAAAGAGTGTCTGCTTCATTCTGTTTAATGACATTTTATAAACTAACACTCATCAGACTTCAACAGTAAAGCACAGTATGTAACTAGCAATTGCTCTAAACACTTAGCAAAAATATGCCCTGGAAGAATTATATTCATTAATGTTTCCCTGGTGAAGGATTGGCCAACTAAAAAATTTATTGACTCTTTACCCTGCAGCTCTGAAACACAAGATGGCTATTTAGAGACCAATTTTGGTGGGAGAATGTGAAGATGCTTTCATTCATCCACTCTTTCATTCAACAAATATTAGTTCAGTATCTACTATTTAGGAACTGAACTAGATGCTTGGGATTCAACAATGTTCGTTTTGTTAAACAAGCATTCCTGCTTTCCAGGAGCTTACCTTTTAGGCAAAATGGTTATAAAATTTTTAAAGTGTATGTATTATATATAGGTTTTCTTGTGTGTTAGAAGATGATACCTGACAAAGCATATGTAAATGGAGCAAGTCGAGGAGTATCAGTGGAGGGAACATATTTAAATAGGATGGTCAGGATTGGCATCATTCATGTCTTCTAGCAAATGCTTGCAGAATAAGAGGGGATCAACCATGTTGAAATTTTGAAGAAGATTCTGGACAGAAGGACCAGCCAGTAAATGCCTTACCTTAGGTTGGTACCTAGTTTGTTTGAGAAGTAGCCAAGAGGCCAAAGGGGACTGGAGCAGAGTGCCTGAGAGGGAGAGCAGCAAGAGAGAGACCAGAGAGGTAGCAGGTGCCAGTTCATACAAGATCATTGTGAGGACTTTGACGTTACTCAGGGTGTGATGCAAGGCCATTTCAGGATCTTATGCAGAGGAGTGGCACGATCATGACTCATATTTCTACTTAACTTTTGTTGGACAAAATTACCTTTAGCTGATTATCCAAAGTAAATCTTATGCAGGTTACACTGTAACACAGCTATGGAAAAGAGATGGACCCGCATTCAAGTTACAGTCACATTGCTCATTCAATAGTAAACCGTTATCAAACACACTTTATATGCCCTAGTCGTGACTTCCTGGTAGAAAAAAATTTATGCCAGATTTAATGCTTTTTAAACATTTAATTCAAATGTAGATATTCCTATTTCTAATTAGGTATTATTGGTGCAAAGTTATTTAATAAGCATATCTCTAAAGAAGATAGGTAAGATCTAACAAAAATCAGGGTATGAACTCATTGTTATTCTTACTTTTTCATAAGAATCTGTTTTGGATGAAACTTTGTAAGAATTTACTGTGAGCAGATTTTTTAATGCTTTCCTTATGTCTACTCCAAAAGAAACTGAAGAAGAATGCCTTTAGGAAACAAAGGTAAGGACAAAGCTAATTTTTCCTTAAGAGACCTATCTGCAAAGCTGGTTTGTATCATTTCTACTGAATACATATTGGGGGGAAAATCATTCACACAAAACCAAACCATCACCAGCAGAGCAATCTGACAAAATGAGTCTATTCTGAGACATCTGCAAGTTGTTTTCATCTTGAATTTTCTTTCAAACCAGTCTAGGATAACTGACTAACATTAGCATGACCACATAATTCAGGAAAAGGTAGAAGCAAATTTCTGCAAAGAAAATGTGCATAATACTCATACATTCTTACTCAAAAATTTTATTTCTTAAATGTGTTGCGTTTTCACAGCACTGTTTGATCTGATCTGATTTCCTTCACATTTTCTTTAGCGCCCTTTCATTCCTCTTTATTTTCACTCTAGCTGCACAGTAGAGCAACTTATCACAAAAGACCAGTTTTTATTACTTGCCTGCAGAAGTCTGGCTTAAAGACTTACTGCCCACATTTAAGTTCTGGCTCATTCATGGGTCAGCTTGGGGATCTTGGGGAAATTCTTGAACCTGTCTTAACCTTATTTTCTCCCCTGGAAATAGGAATTGTTATAACATCAGTCTCTAAGTACATTTAAGATGAGACAATCCATGTTGGTCACCTAGCACAATGCCTATTACACAGTAAGTACTAAGTAAATTTTAGGTATTAGTATTATCATCCATCCATGTTATTTCTTATATCTAATATTTTAAAGCATTGCCACCTCAGATAAAAGATTTTTAAGAATATCTCTCTTCCCATAGGATAAAATGCTTTTTCCTTAGACTTGTATTAGAAGTCGCTATGTACTAGCATGTCCCTATGGTCTACCATGACCTAGATTCCAACTAGTTTTCAATGGATATATCCTACAGGTTTTTTTTTTTTTTTTCTTAAAGTCTATTCTGGCCAGATAGATATGTACCTTCTTCCTAAACCAGTCCCCTACCATGTGCCTTAATATAAGTTCACACAATTATCTATGCCTAAAATGGATATTTCATTTTCCACTGGAAGTCTGAATTCCTTTCACCATCAAGTGATACTTCCAGTTAAATTTCTTCTATGAAGTAGTGAATACAGACATTTTCCTTAAAAATCTACAGTACCTTATTGCCTTTCTACTCATTTCTCATGTATCGTATGTTGTTCCTATTCTACTTTTTTGTTGTTTGTAAATCGTTGATCCCCAGATAGTTCAAAAGCTCCTAGAAATGAAGGACCATATTTCTCTGTATAAACTATAGATCCTGGCACAATGTTAGACTCAGAATCAAACCCAAATTTTGATCAATGTATTGTTCCTAATACAATGATCTACATAGTGTGTACATTAAATTTAATGGTGGTGAAATGATGAGTGAATTTTTCTGAGACTAATGCAGTAGGTGTCATAATAAAAACAAGGGCACTAAATTATTCAGGCATTTGATGATTGAAGTCCTAGAAAAGATGTTTTATTAAGGAGTAGTAATTGTTTTTTTTTATGGATACAGTTTTAGGTACTATTGCTACAACTGTATTTAGAACCAGGCAGATACTGATCATTTAAGCTGACTGTGATCTCTAGAATAAATTCAGTCATTATGAAGCTTGATGAATGTGTGTGGGGGGTCAGAGGGGAGAGGGAGAGATCTAAACATTTCTTCCTGGGCTTCCCTGGTGGCGCAGTGGTTGAGAGTCCGCCTGCCGATGCAGGGCACACGGGTTCGTGCCCCGGTCCGGGAAGATCCCACATGCCGGAGTGGCTGGGCCTGTGAGCCATGGCCTCTGAGCCTGCGCGTCCGGAGCCTGTGCTCCGCAATGGGAGAGGCCACAACAGTGAGAGGCCCACGTACCGAAAAAAAAAAAAAAAAAAAAAACATTTCTTCCTTCACTATGTTCTGTGATAAATACATATAAAGCAACATACACTATATTTAATTGATTATTGGAAGAGCATTTTGAAATTAAACCCACGTTCTCAAAGAAGTTACATAAGAAAGCCTCAAGGAATATATTTTAGAACCTGTATTTTAAGGACAAAATCTTGAAAAAAAAAACTAGATTATTATGTATTTTCTCATTTTCAGAAAACTTGAACACAGCTGCACTTCCTGTATATACCCGAGGTCCAAAGTTTTCCATTTCTCAAATTGCTTGCTAGAAACTGGACATCTAATAAATTTGTTGACCCTGGTTATAAAAACTTTGTCTACTACACAGTGATCAGCCTAGTACTGTTTACTCTAGATCTTAAATTCCTCCAAATAAAAAGACATTTTAAATTTCTCTATCTAAATAGAATAATAAAGTAAGGATAAATTTTCAAATAGCTAAGTCACCTTCCCTCCCAGTGAAAGATCAAATGAAAAAATAGAGTATGTCATTGAACCATATGTTTGTTCTATACCAGCAGAAATGGTTAGGAATTAGGAGGTATATATTCACTTTGTTCCATAATAACTTACCATTTTCAGGGAATTGTGTGATTTTAATGGCTTTAAATGTGAAATCATTCAAATATTGGGCTAATTACTTTCTGCATTGATGACAAATATGTTATCTTATTTGGCATTAATAATTTTGTTTGCTTTTTTGATGCTGCATATTCAAGAAATAATGACATTCATTATTAATGTGCCCTAACAATTTATTAACCTAATATAACTAAAGTTATAGTTTTATTTTAAATCTTACAAACTAGTGATTGCTATTGTCATTTTGTTGTGCTCTTCAAAATTTAATTCCAGTGTTGGCCATCAACTATTTTTCCCAAGGTATTTTCTCTAAGTTTTTATTTATTTATTTATTTATTTATTTATTTATTGTCGAAGTATAGTTGATTAACAATGTTGTGTTAGTTTCAGGTATACATATACAAATATATATATACACATATATATATTCTTTTTCAGATTTTTTTCCCTTATAAGTTATTAAAAAATATTGAGTATAGTTTCCTGTGCTATACAGTAGGTCCTCATTGGTTATTTTATATGTAGTAGTGTGTAACTGTTAATCCCAAACTCCTAATTTATCCCCACCCCCTCACCCCCGCTTTGTTTTCTTCTTTGGTAACCATAAGTTTGTTTTCTATGTCTGTGGGTCTATTTCTATTTCATATATAAATTCATTTGTATCATTTTTTTAAGATTCGACATATAAGTGGTATCATATGATATTTGTTTTTCTCTGTCTGGCTTACTTCATTTAGTATGATAATCTCTAGGTCAGTCCATGTTGCTGCAAATGCCATTATTTTATTTTTTTTATGACTGAGTACAATTCCATTTTATATATGTACCACATCTTCTTTATCCATTCATCTGCCGATGGACATTTAGGTTGCTTTCATGTCTTGGCTATTGTAAACAGTGCTGCAATGAACATTGGGGTGCATATATCTTTTTGAGTTATGTATTTCTCCAGATATATGCCTGGGAATGGGATTGCAGGATCACATGATAGCTCTATTTTCGGTTTCTTAAGGAATCTCCACACTACTCTCCACAGAGGCTGTACCAATCTACATTCCCAGCAACAGTAAAAGATGGTTCCTTTTTCTCAACACCCTCTTCAGCATTTATTATTTGTAGTCTTTTTTTTTTTTTTTTTTTTTTTGCGGTACGCGGGCCTCTCACTGCTGCGGCCTCTCCCCGTTGCGGAGCACAGGCTCCGGACGCGCAGGCTAAGCAGCCATGGCTCACGGGCCCAGCTGCTCCGCGGCATGTGGGATCCTCCCGGACCGGGGCACGAACCCGCGTCCCCTGCATCGGCAGGCAGACTCTCAACCACTGCACCACCAGGGAAGCCCTGTAGTCTTTTTGATGATGGTCATTCTGACTGGTGTGAGATGATACCTCATTGTAGTTTTGATTGCTTTTCTCTGCTAATTAGTGATGTTGAGCATCTTTTTACATGCCTTTTGGCCATTTATATGTCTTCCTTGTAGAAATGTCTATTTAGATCTTCTGATCATGTTTTGATCGGGTTGTTTGCTTTTTTGATATTGAGCTGTATGCGCTGTTTGTATATTTTGGAGATTACTCCCTTGTCAGTCACATAGGTTGCAAATATTTTCTCCCATTCTGTAGGTTGTCTTTTCATTTTGTTTATGGTTTCCTTTGCTGTGCAAAAGCTTTTAAGTTTAATCAAGTCCCATTTGTTTATTTTTGTTTTTATTTCCATTACTCTAGGAGACAGATCCAAAAAGATATTGCTGAAGATATTTATGTTGAAGAGTGTTCTGCCTATGTTTTCCTCTAGGAGTTTTATAGTATCCAGTCTTACATTTAGGTCTTTAATCCATTTTGAGTTTATTTTTGTATGTGGTGTTAGAGAATGTTCTAATTTCATTCTTTTACATGTAACTCTCCAGTTTTCTCAGCACCACTTATTGAAAAGACTGTCTTTTCTTCATTGTGTAGTCTTGCCTCCTTTGTTGTAGATTAATTGACCATAGGTACGTGGGTTTATTTCTGGGCTTTCTATCCTGTTCCACTGTTCCATATTTTTGTTCCTGTGCCAGTACTATACTGTTTTGATGACTGCAGCTTTTTAAGTATAGTGTGAAGTCAGGGAGACTGATTCCTCCAGCTCTGTTTTTCTTTCTCAAGATTGCTTTGGCTATTTGGGTTCTTTTGTGTTTACATACAAATTTGAAAATTTTTGTTCTAGTTGTGTAAAAATATTTATGTTTTGTTTTGAGTTGTTTTTACAAAATTATCATTTATCTTGTCCACTGTTGATTAACTTTACTCTTAAAAATGGATTATATCTGCACTGTATTAAAAACATGTCATAGTTAGCTGATATAATTTAATATTAACTAAATTATAGTATATAATTTTATGTATGTATATATGTATATACATACATGCTTAGACATAGAAATTTCCCTACTAAGAATTTATCCTACAGTTACATTCACAGATGCGTGCGATATATATAAATATATAATTATATTATTTATCTAAAAGATAATATATATAAATATATCCATAACAATCTATCAATTCGTAGAATATGTATAGAATGATCTGCCAAAAATCAATAATGAATTTCTCCATTTTAATATGACTATCCAAATGACCTTTGAGGATAGGAATTAGGCAGCCAAGGCTTGGGAATGAGGTCTATTTTAATCTATAATTTCTCCTATATTATTAAATATTTTATTGAGTATAAATTTTTTATAATTAAACAAAATTGACCTAATTTAATTTATGCTTTTCACTATTTTTCTAGATATAAGTGATTTTTTGATGCATATGAAATAAACTTCCTAACCTCAAGAAATAAAAAGATAGGAATTAAACTCCAAAATTTTTATCACTGTTTGTAAGAATAAAAGGTGAATGCATTAAGGATGTGTATTTGTTGTATTCACCAGTCAGAGAAAAGGTTATGGTTGGCACCTTTTGTCATTTTCTAAGAGGACTATAAAACTGTGCAGTTTCATAAATTTAGAATGGCATTTAAAAGTATATCCTTCTGTGTAATTGTGTGGCTTTGTTGTCCTACTGTTTTGATTGACACTTAATAATTAGGTGTGGAGATATAAAGGATGGTGAGTTTTGTTTTTTTTAATGTAGCTTGGATACGGGTGGAAATTGTCAAATCTTTTCTCAGAATGCCTGAGTAGAACGTCAAGATCACAAACTATTGTTTTTCAATTTCTCTGAGTAAAAAAAGAGGTGCCTTTGTTACAAAGGCAATTTATTAAAAAGTAAAGGGCTTTCCTGGTGGCGTAGTGGTTGAGAGTCCGCCTGCCGATGCAGGGGACACGGGTTCGTGCCCCAGTCCGGGAAGATCCCACATGCCGCGGAGAGGCTGGGCCCATGAGCCATTGCCGCTGGGCCTGCGCGTCCGGAGCCTGTGCTCCGAGAGGCCGCAGCAGTGAGAGGCCCGCGTACCACAAAAAAAAAAAAAAAAAAGTAAGACCACCACATCCCTTTGAGTATAAATTAAAGGGCATGCCGACTGAAACATTGGTTTACTCTCCTAATAGCATTTAGAAGCAAAATTTCTCCATTTTAATAAGACTATCCATGTGAACCTATTCAACTTTCATAAATGCTTACTCATGCTGAATATATTATTTAACAGTGTTAAACAGTGTCCATATTATATAGAAAATTGGCATTTCTGTTTCTTCATGAATCTAAAAAGGAAATCAGAATGCAACCTTGAATGTAAGTATAGAAAACAACCAATTTCTTTTTAAAACATGTACTTAAGCACACTAAGCACATTAATAATCCCTAAAATTATGAAGCAGAAGCCAAAAATATATTTTATAGATTTTTAGACAGCTCTATGATGTGATTATGTGGCTAATTCTATTGATGGATTCCATTTTTTTTAATCCAAAGAAAAACTAATGCTTTTTCCCATTTGGACTGCTGAAAAAACTTTTTATTGAAGAGACCATCTCTAAAAGTGCCCCTACCTTATTATTTTAAGATCTTTGTTAACTCGATTTTCTTAAGTTCTTTGATAAAAGAACTTCAATAAAATTACCTTTTTTTGCTCATTCTCAGTACCTTGCCATTTTTTGTTGGCTTTCAAAAGCCATAGGAAATACCTTTGATTTGTGCTGTTGTGACAACCTCATATTTGTACATTTCAGGTTTCTTTATCATTTCATTAAGCAGATATGCCTTCATGTTACTATTTTCATCTGTTCTTGATATCTTCCCTACTATTTCCTAAAAGTCTGTCTACATAATCACTAGGACAATAATTTTTAGCAATTGCTTAAGTGTGCCTAATAGCATTTTGAAATCTTTTATGCATAACGTAAACTGTGATGATTCCTTTTCTGTTACGTTTAGATCAGACTTTAGACATATGTTTTTCTAATCATTCTGCTTGGAAATTGAAAGAGATAAACTATATTTCATATAATATAAATTTATGTATTTCATATATACAAGGTACATTGAATACATATTTCATATGAGAAAGCTAAGGTTGGATGAATTAGGGGAGAAGAGAGAAAAATGAATTATGTGTCTTTTGTTGGGTACTGGTTGGAAAACAGAATGGTATCTAAAGGTAGAAACAACGTGAAGTTCAATTAAGAGCTGCCAAAAAATGCTGATAGCTTTGTTTTAAAAATTAATTTTCTTTTAACTCCCTTATATCAAAATGATCGTTGAGAGTTTTTCTTCTACCATATTCCAGGTTTGCAAATTAGATTAGTAAACATTAATTTGAGTTTGAATTTTAAAAAATCCCTTCAAGATATTATGTTAGAAAACATTTTACTTCTTCTTTTTCCACTGTATTTTACTTCTATAGGGAGCCAGAATAATAGAAAAATGACATATAGAATGGTGCAAAAGAAAGAATGCTAACCTGGTTGTTGAGAGTTTTGGATTCTGACGCAGTTATGCAACTAGTTAGACCTGATTTCAAACATATCACTATTCATAGCTGTACCTTGGTTAAATCATATATCAAAGACATGGCTAAATTGGATGATACTTAAGGCCCCTTCCAGCCCTAAGATGTTATGGTTCTATAATACCAAGTCTCATTGGGAGTCAGTATGGTAAATTAGTAATTCTCATGTAGGTCTTATATAGATAGCATGACTTAATATCTGTGGATTGATTACTTATACTCTTTGTAGAGTTTCTTATTCATCAACAACTATTTAAGAGTACTACTAAGCTGTAATCTCTGAGCCATGGGGGGGCTGTTGAATGAAGCAGTGTGTTCATTTAATTCTATTGTCATCTCAATTATAATGAAGGATAAAACTTACATGCCACTTTACAGGTAGAAGGATATATAATAAATCAGGTATAATAACTTTGAATTAACACAGATTACTAAATAATGTTATGTTCATATACTAATTTGTACCTTACAAAAGCACTTTTATGTATTGAAATATTTCGGTCTTCACAATAACCCTTGAAGCATTCATAAAACACACACACACACACACACACACACACACAGAAGAAACATATAGAGCTTGCCCTACATCGTATCACTAAAAGGCACCCTAACTGCATGCCCTAGGTCACATAAAAGACAGTAGAAATAGAATTTGAACTCAGGTCTTCTCACTTCCAGACCAGTGCTCTTTCCAAGATGTAATATTTTAGTTGCTTCTCTGAATACTGGGAAGGAGAAAAACGTCCCTAGTATTGATTTCTTTGGCTATCCCATGGAATTTTTTAAGAATTGAGAGTATTTGCTTTTTTAAAAAGTTAATTTTTTGCTATACAATTTAGTGATGTTATTTTATTTTGTTTTTTAAGTGATAAATTATTTTAAATAACTTTGAAAATAACACACACATATCAATCCTTTGTTGATACAATACGTACTTTAAGTATTGTTGTGTGTAGTGTACACTAGAACATTGGAAAAC
Organism: Kogia breviceps; assembly: GCF_026419965.1. NCBI lineage: Eukaryota > Metazoa > Chordata > Mammalia > Artiodactyla > Physeteridae > Kogia > Kogia breviceps. The sequence goes on from NC_081314.1 coordinate 96,929,479, forward strand.
ATGATGTTAATTGAATTCAACTCCTATGGAGAGACTTAAAAATTGCACTGAACTTCTTTTCAGTTTACTAGTGAACTTTTTAAGATATAATGTACCAAGTGGGGGTGTAGTAGACATTGTGACCCCTTCTTTCGGAATAAAGGGCTTCCCCCCAACCTGCCCTGCCAACTGCTGTTAGAGATGTAAACTGAAAGCCCTCAATTATTAGTTCTATTCAAATTGCCTCGGCTAAAAGAGCCTCCTCACCCAAGATCACATCCCCTTCCCTGGGCAGCCTGTATCTGCCAACTGGTCGACACAGAGGTATAGCGTCCTGGCTATTTTGCCACGACTTAGAATAACTCTGAAGGGTTATCAAAGCTTCAGTGCTCCCTGTGAGGCCAACTGAGATCTCTTCTGAGAGAGCATCACAGTTCAATTTTCCTTCCATACAATCCTGTATCCTTTACTTTTCTGTAGGTGTTGATTTTGAGAGCACTCCCCAATAAACTTCCTGATTAGAAATTGCTATATAAAATCTGCTTCTGGAATAACCATTTACTCAGGAAAGGGAATACCCAACCATTTGGAGTGTTAGACACAGGGTCTGAGTTGACATTGATACCAAGGCAACTTCATACCCCCCATCTCTAAAGAGACTTGAATTATCTGGACATCATCATAATTATCTCACTAGTACACTATATTGATGACATCATGCAAATCAGATTGGAAAAGCAAGAAGTAACAAGTATGTTAGGGGTGTTTGCAAAACACAAGCATTACAGAGATGGGAAGATTCAGGGGCTTGTCATATTAGTGCTCAGGGATTCAGTGGTCAGGGACAAGTCAGTATACATCCCCTAAAGTAAAGGACAAATGATTACCTCTGATATCTCTCACCATGAAGAAGGAAACACAACAAACACTGCGTAGACCTCTTAAGGTTTTGGAATCAGCATATTCTAAACCTGGAAAAACTGCTCTGTCCATATAAAGTGTGACATGAAAAGCTGCCAGCTTTGACTGGGTAACAGAAAAACAAAGGTTTCTGTAGCAGGCTGTCCAGGCTGTAGGACAAGCAGCTCTACTTCTTGAACCTTATACTGTATTGGAGAGGTCTCTAATGGAAGAAAATGTCTGGTGGGATATTGGGTAAGTTTCAGTGGGACAAACACAATACAGTTTATTCTGGAGCAAGGCTCTGCTGAGAATTTTATGCCTTTTGGAAAATATCTTTTTTTCTGCCACTGGGCACTGGTAGAGATGGAATGTCTCACCATGGGGTCATAAAATGACCATGTGGTCAGAGCTTCCTTCATGAGCAGATCTGTGATTAAAATTAGTAGCCCCATAAGGATTTCATTGTAATATGGAAGTAGTGCATCTGAGATCTGGTATAAGTAATGCCCAAAGACTCAAGTTAAACTTGTATCTTAAGCAGATGGCTGAGCCCACCCGCCTTATCATCACTACCACCATAGCATTTACTCTACCATCACTACCCCACCTCTCCTCACACCCCACCAGATCATTCACTTTTGCACCAGAACCTCTCACTCTGCTTACATTTATAGATAAATGGAAATTTGGAGGAGGAAACGAATCAGAGCTTGGTTCATAAATATGTTAGTTTAGTACGTTGGTTCAGCAAAAAACCATTCTATCCTTGGGGAGTAGACAAAAAATGAGAAATTTTTTTCATTGCATACTAATTCCACCAGAGAACACCCATCATGGAAGAGGCACTAAACAACCAAGTAGACAAAATGAATAATCCAATTGATGTCAGCCAGACTCTGTATTGTCCACTCCAGTGCTTACAGAATGGGCACATGAATGTAGCAGCCATGATGGCAGGGATGGAAGCTATGCATGGACTCAAGACCGTGGGCTCACACCCACCAAGGCTGGTCTAGCTATCCCCCTACTGAACCATCAACCTCTCAGCAATGGAAACAAACACTGAGTCTAATATAGCACGATCCCTCAAGAAAACCAAGAAGACACTTGGTGGCAAGTTGACTATACTGGACCCCGTTACCCTTCAGTGGCAGTGATTCATTTTAAGAAGAATAGGTATATTTTCTGAGCATGAGTTTCCCTTTCCTGACTGCAGAATGTCAAACAGCACCACTATCCAAGGGCTTAAAGAAAGATCCACCAGATCAGGATCTCACTGAATATCATGTCAGATTGAGACACTCATTTTACAGCAGAAGAGGAGTGGGGGTGAACACATGACCATGAGATCAACAGACCACATTGCACTGCCCAGAAGCTGTCAGCCTGATAGAGCAAAAAAAGGAATTGTGAAGGCAAAGGTGCCAGCTTGAAGATGATTCCTTGCAAGGATAGGGCACTGTCCTCCAGGATGCAATATATGTGTGTAATCAAGAGTTGGCAAACTTTTCTGTAAAGAGACAGATAATAAATATTTCAGGTTTTGCAAGCCATCTGGTCTCTGATGCAACTACTTAACTCTGTCACTCTAGTGTGAAAGCAGCCTTAAATAATATGTAAATGAGAGGGTATGGCTGAGATCCAATCAAATTTTATTTACATACATAGGCAAAAAGGATAGATTTGGCCTGAGGGCCGTAGTTTACTAACCTCTATACTGAATCTATGGCCTTTATAATGTATATGAATTCAAGAATCAAGGGGTTAAAGGACATGTGACCCCATTTGCTATCATTCCTAGTAATCTTCTTGAGAAATTTGTGCTTTCTGTCTGCACAACTCAGTCCTTCTCCTGGGAAATATCTTCTGTGTTGAATGGCTAGGATCCATCATGGCTGAAGACTCCGGGGACTTTTCCACAGCTCTGAGTGTCTTCCAATTTTCATTGGAGGAGAGTCAGGGGCCCTCTTCTGCAAGAAACCTGTCTCTAGATCATGCTTCTGGAACCTCCATATATGTCCATAAGGTATTGGATATTATGCAATTAAGTAAGACTTTATGAAGGTGGTTACATTCACCCATTTAAAATTTTTTCTCACATCAATATTCTACTTAATAGTTTGTATGAATGAGACCTACTTGGAAACATATGCTGCTTTTGAGTGTCATGCTTGTTTAAGACATTGCATCGAATCTTCTTAGACTGACTTTCTTGAGGCTGTGTTTTAGAAAACAGGAATGATAATACTGAATGAAACTGAGAATGGATGAAAAACAAGCTTATGAAGAATATACTCACAATCTAATAAATTAGGCTGTAAATTACAAAGTGGTAAACAATCCTTGTGGATACATATCATGTTTGAGACACCTAACTCTTAAAGTCTATTTTCTGGCAGGAAACTGTAGGGTCTGTCAGTGTATTGGGGAGATAATCTAAGCATAGTGTAACTCAGTATTCATGCAGAGCTCACTGCAGGTACCTGAGTGCAGGGGAAAGCTCTGAAACAGACTGGTATCACTGCTTCCTCAGAAGAGCATTTCTTTTGAAGAACTGGTGCACTGTTTGCCCCAAGATTTTTAACACCCTTCTCAGGCTCAATACTTGAGGTTTATTGTTTGCACTTAAAATCTGGTTAAATCACTGGAGCTATGGTTGCTAGGATGCCAGCATTATTTGGAGGCTACTTTACCATCTCCCTTCTAGTCACACCCTTAATTAGGAAGAGCCATCAGGCTGCAAAGTTTTTACTCAACGGTATATTTCCCTTTGAAAGGTCATTGAGAATAAAGACCACATTTCCAGCATTTCCACCTCTCTATATTCAAAAACTGTTTGCGTAATACATTCCTTTGTGGTCTTGATTAAATTATCCTTATTAAATAGATTCCTATGTCTCCCATTGTATTAATACTTAGCATTTAAAAACTTCTGATGTGGATTTCCATTGTGAAAAAAGCAGTGTTCATTTATAAGAACAACTAAAGGGTTAACACTTACAGTTGGCAATTTAAATACCAGAGACCTTTAAAGGAGAGCTAATTAGTTAAATAAATCATAGTAATATGCTTTTGCTGCTTTCTTCACATTGACAGCATTTTGGGTGCATTGGGTAAATATTCACCATTTCCAGTCTGACGTTTAGGATAGTTTCTTTGTTGCCATTTCCTCTTTTTACCTCCCCTATAAAATAATGTTATTTTCTCAAGTTGTTGGGCTGTGACTCTACCAATTTCCTGAAATGGTGGGAACATGATCTTCCAATTCAATATTCTTAAAAGGTTGGGCAGAGCTTAATAGCCTAAGAAAATAATATCAGCAAATTATGCATGCTGTCATCTATACCAGTCATGCAGATTACAGAATCTCAGATTAGCATTTACCCAAGCATAAAAGCATAGAAAAATGAGATTATAAAGACATTTAATACATTTTACATCTCCTTATTATAAACATGATGAATTTTCAAGAAAAGATATGGGAGAATGTGTTCCGAGGCCGCATCTTTACACGGCAAGTGACAGCAGAGCTAGGCAGTCTGCTAGTGTTTCAGGGGATCAGAGAATAGTTCATTTATTCAATAAGTATATATTGGCATCTAACAGCAGCTTTGCTAATGGCCAAGGGTAAAATGAAAAAGCAATTATGCTTCCTTTGCTAAAGGAACTTTTATTCCAGTTAAAGGAGAAAAAAGACGTGCACAAGAAGCATAAAAAAAAAAACCCAGGAATATATTTACTGAGAGCAAGGACTGATTATTTGCACCCCCAAGCTAAAGAGGATGGCTTGTGTATGCCTTGTTTATCTTTGACTGCCATATTTACAATCACAGCCTAATATAATCCCTTCGGTACACAAAGAATGAAAACTATATTAACAAGCATTTATTTTCCTCAAATATTCACCTTAAGAGCTTATATGACTCTTCCTTTGATATCAACATTGCTCAAAATATTTCTGAACACATCTTTGCAAATGACCTTTGAAGTCTGTCACTTTTTGCAGATCCTTATAGTCTATTTATAGACTTTGAAATTGGACTTGGGTGTTGGAAATGAATGAATATCATTTAAAGATGAGTCTGGTATATATTATTCGTCATCCTTGAGTATGGTTTTATTATAAAACTAATATATGATTTAAAGTAATGAGATGCCAAAGAATTTTCTTCTATTTCATGGAAAGCAATCCCTCCTACCAAAAAGAATAAAAAACTTTTGCCAGTTGGCAACATGGTTTAAATAAATACATGACCTCCAAAGAGTCAACACTTTTATGCATGTATCAACTGTGCTTTTCCTGACCAACTATATTTAACATCTTTATAGACTCTGAATTAAAAATAATAGTATTTCTCATTTTGTTTTGTCTATTAGGAAGCTCACAGCAAAATCAATGACTTATATTTAAAGAAATTTTGGTATGCATTTTTTGGGTAACCTTACCTTGAATCTCATTTTCTATTTATCTTATTTTTCCTTTTTTCTTGTTCTTATTGTCTATTTCTGAGCCATTGCAGTGTATATGTTTTATACATTTTTTCAAATCTCTTTGAAAATAATTGAATATAAATATTTATATTCTTCAATGTTTTTTATTTATAGACATCTCATAATTTATGGATAGTTACACATTTTTCTTTTAAGCAAATAATTTAGGGAAGTGAGAATATGTAATTAGAAGATTATTTGGTAAAAAATCAGTGGAAGGTTCAATGAGGTTATGCATTTAATTAAGTCTAGCTTAAATAGTAAATAACTATAATTCCTTTGGAATTTATAAAAGATTTATTTAAAAATTAGCATAATATTAAATAATAACAGCACATTGATTTGCTAGATTATAGAGATTAACAGTGAACAAGCTAGATACATTTCTAATTTCCAGGACATGAATATGTTCTGGAAGTCATAAACAATATTTCATTTACTTTATGAGTAAAGACGTGATTTAAAAGGACCCATTTGCAAAATAAGAGGGAAAAAATACCTCTATGTACACTTTGTTACATACACATATATGTTTAATTAGGAATGCAAGGTTTCATTAACCAATTTGGGCAGAAAGGGATAGGGCTTAGTCTCTTTAAATTTTTATGAATTATTGGAATTTATACTTGAATCAGTGAAGTGAGGTGGTATCCACGGCAGTGTATGATGATGATGCAGTATTTACAGATGATGTCTTTCTATAAGTTGCTTTGGGATTTGGAAAGTAGATCCAAATTCAAATCAATGTTCAAGATCTATTTTCATCTCATTTAAGAAGATAGTGTCATACGTTGGTAGTATTAAACATTTGAATCCTCATATGTTAAGTTTTGTGTAAAACACTTTCATCAACTGACAGACCTACCCTAGGATCTTAGGTATTAAGATAGCTGATTACACCTGACAGCATGAGGATACATACTCTCTTACGTTCTGTGTTCTCCATAATGGTTAAGAGCATGGACTTTAAAGTCAGATAGATCTGGATTCATTATTTAACAGGCTATATAATTTCTTTGTTACTCAATTTCTTTACTGTAAAATGGGAATAATTACACTTAGATTTGTTTTAAAAATTATACATATATAAACTGCTTAGCTTAGGTCATCAGTTAATAATATTAACTAATAGTAATAGGAGTTTTAGTACTAGAAGTAGTAATAAAAGGAGCAGTGATAATAGTAGAGTAACTATTCAAAAAACATATGAGGACTATAGATTACATATGAAAATGCCAATATTAAATAATACTGGGTTGGTCAAAAAGTTCATTCGGGTTTTTCCTTAACATCTTATGCAAAACCTGAATGAACTTTTTGGCCAACCAATATTTCTCATATGCAAATGCTATCTATTAGTCTTGTGGTTCTATGAAACATAGTCAATAGTTTGCCTTATAGGGTCAGAGTACAAAACGCATGTGCACAGGGAAGTGAAATGGCAACAGAAATGAGGTCTTAAAACCCTTCATCTCTAAATGTTTTTAATAAGTATGTGGCAGAGGAGACTGTGTAATTGGCAAAATGATGTGGAAGACAGATATGCATGACAAAGAGCTATTTGCAGTGATAAAGTAACAGATCTTTGTGTGTACACGAGTATATGTGTGTGCACATGTGTATGTATGTCTGCTCTGTAATCCTCAGTTGATGATTTATCCCTGAGATTGTTCATATTCCTAAGAATACAGTGCAGGAATAAAGGATGCCTAAATTGAGATATACAAAAAACAAAACCCAACTAAAGTAATTACCTTTAAGATGGAAAATTGTTTAATGGCCATGTCATATTTCACGCAGCTAGGGCAGTTGGTGTCTTGAGGGGAAATGATGCTGAAGGTGTGCAAAAGGAGCAAATAAACAAAATCATACTGGCACAGTGTGGGAGGGGATGCGGGGGTAGGAATCATCAAGATTGCAAGTGTTTGCCCAGAATACTACCTTTTATGATGTCCATGTACTGCTTTCATAGGTTCTTTGTCCTCTGTTTCTGCAGTGAGTTTTGAAAGATCTAGACAGGATAAAGCCTTGGAGATTCTTAAGAAAGAAGCTTTCATAAAAAGTATCCTCTGGAGTTGAACCCAGCAAATATGGGGGTAGGTCTTCTGAGCATATTTTAAGAAAGGACTGTCACATTTCTACCAATGTCTCCACTTGCATTAGGAGAGAAATTGGATGGAGTCGCTTTTCCTTTATCCCCTCCCCTCACCAGTGAAAAAGCTTTGATAGTATGGAACCCTATCTGATTCCTCTATCTCCATGGCTGTGACTGTCCTTACCCTCTCAGCCTCACTTCTTCAGCTACTATAAATATATCCTTGTTTATCAAGGCTTCCTGATTTTATAGGAAACCTCTAAGCTATGCATTTTTTTTGTATGGGATGGTGGCAGCTTGCTCTCATTGCTTGTTGGGATAATTTGCTGACATCTCTCCAATTGTAGTGCTAGGAATCATGATAGGAAGCTAATGGCCTCCCCATTTCGTGAGGTATCTATCTTGATACAACCTGTTTTAAACTGTCTGTTGGACTCAACTTTATGGTCATTGACCCCTAGAGTCCTGGTACCTAGGTAAGTGCATTGACCTAAGATAAGCCCAGAGACTCCAGTTCACTTTTATTTCTGCTGATCAAACCTCCTGACCTCAACCCAGGATGTGCATGTCTCCCAGTGCTTGATTTTCTCTCTAAATGGCCATGGACCCGACATACAGATCTACACTCTATTGAAAGTTCATATGTATATGTTTACTTAAAAAATATTAGAGTGTTGCTGCTAGTTTCTTATCTACAGAGTAAATTCAGAATCCCTAGCTGGTGCTCAACACAAATTTATGAAATAAATTATTGATGGACTTTTAAGTTAGTGCCCCTGTATTGCATGCTTTAGTGATATTCCTGGTAAATGATGGGTATCTGTTGACAACAGTTTAGGGGTACAGCCCAAGGCCGAGGAACTGACATACAAAAAATGAATCCATGACCTTGCCCTCATGACTACAAAATTTCGGTTAACAAGATAAGATCCTGGCAAAACACTGAATTTTTTGCTGGTACCAGTGCCAAATGCACCCAAAGTGTTCTCATCCCTGAGACCCCCTTGAGATTTCTTCAACATGACCTCCTTAGGTTCCCAAACTGTAGTTGTAGTAAACCCCCTGCCATGGAGTTATACGTTCACAGAAACTGGTATAATCACAGAACGTCAGAGTGTTCTATTTTGTAGCTGAATTTCAAAGTGAGCTGGATAATCCTATGACAAGCAGTAAAAGTAGTAGTTATGAGAGCTAAATTTAAAAAGCTAATCAGATCTCATGTTTCAGGATATAAACTTGTCACCATGAGCATTAACAAGATTTTTTTCCCCCTTAGATGGCCATGCAGTATGTTATAGAGGATTTTCACATTTTAGTCATCTGAGCCATATGTTTGTTCCTGGGAAAATTTAAGTCAGCTGCATTTATTAGGTGCCTACTGTGCATAAAGCACCATCCTAGTCAAGATTTCATAAGATTGAGAGGCTTGAAAAATAGAATTAGGCATAATCTCGATGCAGAGGGAGAGGTATGCAGCCAGAGCCTACATCAATGACTCCAAGGCACCAAGAGTCATAGAATTTCTAGGAATTCTCATTCCAAAAAGGACCTAAAATTCTTTGGGGTCAACTGTAAATGGAGTATTATGATCAGAAGTTCGTTCTTTTCAATTAAAATCTTTATCAAAGGCTGAGCTGAAAGGTGTCCACCCAACCCTGGAGAGGGTTCCATGTGACAACCCTAAATGTCAGAAAATATTTAAGGGACCAGATGTGAGAGTAGAAGAATGTTAGGAAAAGCCTCGTTTACCATAACCTGGTCTGAATTTCTTATCTAAGGGAGCTTTAAATCTGAAAAAGCAAATATCTCTTTAGGAGATTTTTTACGCGGGCCTCTCACTGTTGTGGCCTCTCCAGTTGCGGAGCGCAGACTCCGAACGCGCAGGCTCCGAACGCGCAGGCTCAGCGGCCATGGCTCACGTGACCCATCGCTGTGCGTCATGTGGGATCTTCCCGGACCGGGGCAGGAACCCGTGTTCCCTGCATCGGCAGGCGGACTCTCAACCACTGCGCCACCAGGGAAGCCCTAGGAGACTTTTTAAAATGCATAATTTCTTAGAGGTGAGTCCATCTCTGTGAAAACTGTGTCATGTTTGGAAGAAAGTTTTCTTCTGTGGCAGAAAGAGCCATGATTCTAAACGGGAATTCATCAGGAATACCAGAGAGTGTAGAAGAAAGGTAATGCCAGGAAGCTCAGGTCGTTAGGGAGGAGAGGAGAAATAAAGCACAGGCAAAGTCAAATTCTAGGTGCTAAAGGGGGCCCTGATAGTGAAAAATACCACTGGTAACATCCAATATCAAGTGACCCCTGCTACTTGGAGGGAGGCAGGAAATTATGGGCAACTCTATTTTCACTGTGGCAATAAAGCAGCTAAGGAGGAAGAAAGCTTTCTAGGCTGGAGTGTGGACTAGGAATTCTAAAGCAGTGGGGCAGGGGCTTCCAAGTTGCTAGTATAGCCTAAACTTCAGCTACAAACAAAGATCTACTATAGAAAGCAGAATAAAATAGGTGCTATATGATAGAGGAGCAAGGAATGGGCTGCAGAATTTTTTTAAAAGCAGCTAATTCTGAATGGAAGGGCAAGAGAAACTTCCCAGAAAACAATATTTTAACAGATATTTCAAGGATAAGTAGGATTTCATGTGATGTTAAGAAGGCATTCCAGTGTGGGGCATTCCCGTATAAGCAGATAGCACAAACAACAACAAAAAATAGTTTAACTGTTCCTGTTTTTCAGCAAAGGACTAATACTCTTTGCTGGACTAATACTCTTTTGCCCTTTGTTGGAGAAGATGAAACTGGAAACAATCTCAAGTTTGTAATTTCTTCAGTAGACAATAGGGAATCTATAAACAGGATGGCCATGATCTGAAGTATTTTTAAGGATATAAATCTGTAATCATTGTGAAGCTTGGCACTGAGAATCAAGAGACAAGAAACAGATCATTCCCCTTGCCTGGAAAAATGTTCCTTCTTTTATTTTTCTTAATTAGAGAAGGGGCTCACCACTGGGTTTTGGCTTAGACATTCACTTACTCCAGGAGCCTTCATGATCCTCAGCTCTGGATTAGTACTAAATTTAACTATTGATTTATTTGTCATTATCTACCTTAGACTATCAACACCATTAAAACAGGTATCTTGTCTGCCTTATTCTCCACTCACAATTTTCTTTTTTGTGCCTGGCCTTAGTGGATACTTAATCCATATTTATTGAATAAGTAAATGAAAAATGTGTGAATACATTGAACAAGTCAGTTGGGGGACAAGGACATCAAAAGGATAGTGATGATGGACATGAAAAACATGGCAAATATACTGAAAATTCTATCCAAAGGATTGGAGACATGTGAGATGTGGAAAGCCAGATTTAAACATGTCTCCAGTGTATCTGTCCTCATCGGGATAGTGATGCTACTACAATGATGCAGTTAGAGTCTTGTATCCTCCCAGAGATAATCTCCTCCCTGTACAAAACTTTTCATCCAGGTGTTTGGAGATCCCTTATTAATTTTAGAAATGTGGCCATAGTCTCTCCATATATGTACCCTCCAGGCTGGTTCCTAGGATGAGAAGATGTAAATAAGATCCTGGTGCCAACTAAATAGGGTCTGATACTCCTCTTGGGTGTGATTCCTTATCATCCTACAATCCTGATGGGAAGAGAATTCAGAAGTTGGGATGCTTAGATTTGATGCTGTTGACATCTGAAGCCCCCCAAATAGTTTCTGGACCCCTTCTCTATATTCAAATAATATATCTGAGAAACACAATAATTTCCTAGAATAAAATGGTTTAAGTCTATGAAAGTCTGTAACGTTGCCACCGCAGCAATAGAATAATCAAATAGATCACAAAGATTCTCGTCCTACAAAACATGAAAGTGACTAACCTGTACCCAGTTTCATGGAGTTAGTCATGGTGCCTGGGCTGGAAGTTAAATCTTCCATTTAAGGTACCTATTTTGAAGCAGAATAACTGAATAGGATTACTATATAATGTATTTTAATACATTTATTGTAATCAAAATTCATTGTTTCAAGAAAGAAGAAAAAAATTATAAGTATTATTTTAAAAAGAAAGTTAATTTTTATTGAAAAAACATCTGCCTAATTTGATAGCCAAATATCAGAATGAAAAAGTAAAATTCTCAAAGCCACGATTCAAAATCTGAAATAATTAAATTCTTAATTTAGATTGGAAGCATTGTAACTGGTCATATTTTTCTGCACATTAATCTAAAAGAGTTTTGTATTTGGATTATTTCCATATTGTGTACCCAGCCACTTGGCGATTTATCCATTGAATATGCACCTGCTTCTCATATTGGCAAAGCAACAATTTACTGTGAAGAATCAGTTGTTTTGAATGACTAATTGGTTACAGGTGCAATAAATTAACCATCTGCCTTAGAGATTGACTCAACTAAGGAAAGGAAAATCCCTCTCCTTTTTGTCACTTTGGGAGTGCATCAGGGAGTTGTGATTCTAACTTGGAATTTGTAGATCCTATAGTGGTGGGTGGGGTGAGGTGAGTGGGAGGAAAAGAAAGCAAGTTCAGAGGTTAATCAGAAGAATATTACAGAGTCATATGTGAGGCTAGTTTATTAGCTTTTATCAGTAATCTAATTATCTTTTGAATTAAACAAACCCATAAACATCTCGAAGTATAAAATATTTGGACTGTATTTGGAAGAGAGCATGTAAACCCATAGGTGGATTTATACCAGAACATTTGACATTGTCTTCGTTTATGTGTTTATTTTCTAGCTGTTCTTTCTTGGTTCAAATCTAATTTTCAAAATATTCTGAACATTTATGACATTAATCTATTAATGTGTTACAGTATTTAAAAGCAAATCTTTAATTTACTCAGGTGACTGTCTGATTGCTCAGCTGAGGTGAATCATAATATTTTTAAATGGGCAACAATCACTTTTTTTTCTGGATGATCACTATCTCCTGACTCCAAGATGGTAAAGCGAAGTTCTTGTTAACTAGGAAATGGCAATCTGCTTTGGGTGACTAGGTGGGGAATGATATTAGATAATTTTGTCTGACTCTACCTCTTTGCCTTCAGGTGAACACTTCATTCTCCTTCCCCATAACTGAATTCATGTTTTATATGTTGTTTAGTTTACTATGCCTAACTTTTAATAAATCTGTAAGTGTTCCATTTGGCTTAACATGCTTCCATGTTAACACGTTTCCTCAATTAGTTGTCAGAGAATCACAGAGTCCTGTAATCTGTTCTGATTAGGGATTTTTCTGCAAGCCTCTCTGCCTACCCACATTTATCTTGGGGAATTGGTAAAATGCATATTAGCATTTCCTCACAAAGTGATGAGGAATCTTTCAAGGTGCATGCACCCAGAAGTACTATTTCCCTTCCAGCTAGTCTTATAATACATCCTGATGTTTGATTGACTTGGTTAAACAAATTCTTTTTCCTTAATTATTTTCAGCAAAGCACAATCATTTGCGTGTATGTTGCCCTTATAAAACCACATGACCTCTTGACATCACTGAGAAGAGCAATCTATGTAGCCAAGTAGGAAGGACTTTTCTACATCATTTTAGTTATTAAGAGTATGTGAGAGTGAATGGGAATTTTAGGCATGATTTATTATTTTCCAATAGTGCTTCATTTCTCTTATAAAATATACTCTAATACAAACAGAATATTTTGGGAGAATCCTATTTTCAAGATTGTTTTTAAGGAGTTAACTCTAGTTGGGTTGTTTTAAAAAATATTTCCCATCAGATAATAGAAGGATATTGAGTAGATGAGGTACATTATAATTCCAGTTTTCTGTACCTAGTCAAAATGTCATAAAATGAGATATCTTTTAACAGAATGCCATTTTAATTTCCTTTATTCATTTAGAAAAATACATTTCTGAATTTTCCATTCTCTTCAAATACAAATAAAATTTTATTGCGTTGAAATCTTTGTACAACAATGAAATATTTCTGACAAAAGCTCACTCTTCACATACTATTCAGTACAATATTTTATCTGATCAAAAAATTTAGTTCAGGAGTTTCTTAAGACCATTGTAAACATCCATGGTTAATGTATGTTTAGTGTTTGTTTATTTATTTATTTATTTATTTTTGCGGTACGTGGACCTCTCACTGTTGTGGCGTCTCCTGTTGCGGAGCACAGGCTCCAGACGCGCAGGCTCAGTGGCCGTGGCTCATGGGTCCAGCCGCTGCGCGGCATGTGGGATCTTCCCGGACCGGGGCACGAACCCGTGTCCCCTGCATCGGCAGGCGGACTCTCAACCACTGCGCCACCAGGGAAGCCCGAATGTATAATTTTTAAATGTTTAATGTATAATTGCTCTAGAAATAATTTGAGTTATTAATTAGCACTACAGAAGGTATGTTCTTTCACTTTCTTTTTTTAAATTTCATTTTCATTTCATAATTTCATTTACTTTTGTAGCCCATTCAATGGAAAGCTACCAAATAGTAGCATTCTTTTCTACTTATTTCTGAATGAATACAAATGCTCATATTGACTTTCTCTTTTAACAAAGTGAAGGCCCTTCACTGTCTATCTCCACTATATTCCTTCCTTTATTAGTGCTTTAGTGATGCCCATTCTCTGATGTAAATTTGTGTTGATGAAAATCCTGTCACAGGCGCTGTGTGCACAGAGGTTACTTAGGGTAGAGTTGAGAATTATATACCTTGTCTAAAATACCTTTGCCATCATCAGAGCTGGAAGTCACTTTAGAAACCCTCTTCTAGACTACGAATTTTTCAAACATTTTATGGCAACAGGACTCCTTTAAATGAAAATGTAAAATACAATAGAAAAATGCAGTACTACTGCTCCAGTTGATGCAAGGATAAAATGCTCAGATCCATTTTTTGTTACTGTCCCTGTTGTGTTCTATAGTCCTTAATGTTCTGGGTAAAATAGTCCTTTTCTAACCATATTTTTTGCTACTGGGAAACGGAGGCATGGAAAAATCATTTGGTTTGTCTAAAGGCAACCAATGAGTTATTAACAAAATCAGAGGGAAAACTAAGTACACTTGCATTCTGATCTAGAGTTTCTCTAGTGTTAAAATATTAATTTTAGTATTTGAATTATCCATGTCATTTCTTTTTATTGGTTAAAATGCCTTTGGTCACTTACCACTCTATTTGACCTAACCTCTGTATATGAAGTTACTGTGCGAACCCCTTCCTACATCCTCCCTTCTCTGAGCTCATGATAACCTTAAATCCCTGTGCCTAGGACTTTCAATCTCTTAGACAGTTGATTGCATCAAATGCTTAGCACAGGACCAATAGCTAGTTCCAGGCTACAGATGATTTCATTACATTTTCCCCAATCCATTTGTTTACACAATTTCAGCTGGAAAAAAAAAATGCATTGAAATCAAACATCTCATTTCCAGTACTGTCCCGAGGCAAAAAGAAATGATACATGCCCCCAATTTAGACTAGATGAAGCTAGCCACATTTCAAATAGAGTAAGTCACATTGCGAGTTAAAACCAAGTTAACCTGAAAGGAGCCATTTTCTCCCAGCATGTCCGTGCACAGCTTCAATTGATGGCACTGCAAACTGTAAAACAGAACCAAAGGCCAACATTTTTTCTAAAGAAACTTTAAAACTAGGAAAGTTGCTCAAAGATTGCCTCAGATTTGCCTCCTCTGTTGTCTTTCCTGCGGTGATGGTCTCTGTGGCATTCACTGGTGGCAAATAGATGCAAGTTTCTTACTGAATTGTCTTGATTGCCATATTGATCAGTTTTTGTGCTTTTGTTCTTAAGACAACAGTAAAAGAAAGTAGTCAAGAAAAGTTTCACTTTGACCAAAAAAAAAAAAAATTTCAGGAGAAGCAGTTGGTTCCAGTTAAGAATCAGTTAAGAAATTTCTTTCGACTTGGAAGGATACCTTTTGTTTTGTAACGAAGGCTGCCAATTAGTCACAAATGAACTTGAGCACATTTTCTTGATAATCATGCAGCTAATGACTGGATGGATGAACCACATGTGCTTTATAGTTAGTCTCACTGAGCTGTCTTTACCTACTGTGTTCCAAGTAGTAGCAAATATTAAGCCGTTAATAACTGATCAACATTTTAAAAGAAGGTTTCACAAGAAATGTAATTAGATTTTATAATTGAGTTTAAGCTAATGTGTGTTTCTACAAAAGATCAGGTGCTTAGATTATATTTCAATTTATGCTTGCCATCTGCTAAAGTTGTTTTTTTTTTCCCCCCCCTCTTCTCTCTCTATATATATTCAACGTCCTGATCAGGTCTCCATATTTCCAAATCAACTTTCATTATTCAAGACTCACTGTAAATTTCAAATACCAGATTGATTTCTTAGTCTCCATGTTCTCCATGTATGCTTACAGTTTTATATAAGAAAAGCCATTTCTTATGTATTAAGCACAGTGTATTAATATTTCTTCACTATGCAGTATTCTTGTAGTTCTTGAATACTATGCAGTATTCAAAACATCTCACTGGAAATATTTATGCTCTGAAACATAATTTTTTGAATTGTTGAATGTAAGTCATTTATACTGTAGTACTTTATGGGAGAAGCATATGTTGACTTGTAATGTTGTTTTAATTTGCAGTCCAAAATTGGGAATGCATGTATACAAAACCATGAAGTGGCTAATGCAAGTATTGTAAGCTGGCTACATAAGATTCTACTGTCTATCTATCATCTATCTATGTTATGTATCTCTAATGATATAAAACTTTAAAGAAAAGATTCTTTAATTATCAAGTAAATAATGTAATATCCCCCCAAATGGTATTCATGTAGATGGTACAGAGATTGAGATTTTGAGAACAACTATTCTAGTTGCAAGTAAGCACCAGCATTAGAATCAGTTAGAGAGCAGCTTGACCCCACCTGAACCTCCAGACTCAATCTCCAGGAAAGGGTAATGACCTTTTGCATTAGGAATGAGCTGTCCAGGTAACTCTGACACTAAAGTTGATCTAGAGAGATTTTTCTCTAAGAAAGGGTAAAGGGCTATGCTATGCTTGCTGTTTGTTTCTGGATACGTCCATGTTTTTGTGCTTTAAAAATCATGTCTGGTAACAGATTTTTAGAACAAGATTTTAGGGTTTGGAGGAAGATAGCCGAATTGACTTTATTTTTGCTTGCTTAAAGTTTAGCATAGGCCATTAATAGTGTTGGCAGCATTTCCTACAGAAAGACCTCTAGCACTCTTCAGAAGATGGACCTGAAGGGTAGATAGTGTGAAACCAGGATGTCTATGCTAAAGTGTGTAAGATATCAGTATAATCCTAGCCTTTGAGATGCCTCACATGATATTTTGATATTTTGAATTTAGACTACAGATAAAGGTGATACATTGCATTACACTTTTTATTATCTCTCTACTTTAATGTATACTTTCTTAATTTTGCAAAATATAATTTATTTAATAGAATTACAAGATAGGAATGAGCTTAAGGAATGAACATCTTCCTTATACTTGTATTTTCAGTGTTAGATAGGAATTTACCTAAAATATAAAAAAGTAAAAGTCTGGGAAATCAACCAAACAAAACTTGAGAATTTCTCCTGACTTTTAATCCATATTCTTATGTACTTTGTCCTCTCGAGCATTTTCTTTTCCCTTTGTCTTAAGTAGAAAATGAAGAAAAATGTGTCCTTTGTGTGCTGTCTCTGTCACAATTCTTTTCTGTACTTTGTATCAGGTAACTTGGTGCCTTCAAGAAAATCAGCTTCAGAGCTGGTTCTTCCTTCAGGAGATTCTGGATCTTCAAATTGTGTAGATATGAGGAAGGGTAATGAATGGGTTTCCATCAGATGGATCACCTTGGAAAATTTTAAGGATAGTTTACAGTTCCTGTCGTTATTCTCATGTGCTATTTTGCTACGTATAAGCAAAATGCAGCACCAAAGATGTTTATTTGTTTAATGGCAATAATGGTATTGCTAGAGACCAAAAGCTTTCTAACAAACTAACAGCATCATATAATGTAACAAACACAGAATCTAAGTTTTCTTGTTCTTAATGTAGGTTAATAGTGGTGTGGAATTGAGTCTCAGTCTCCTCCTTTCAGAGGAGAATTTCGGCTAAGAGTACAGACTCCATTGCCAGACTGTCTATGTTTAAATTCTGAGCTTGCCACTTAGACGTTATGTGACTTTGTGAACATTACTTAACTTTTCTGTACTTCTGTTTTCCTATATGTAAAATGGATTCTTACCTCAGTTGGTGCTGTGAACAATACATTTTAAAATATGAGTAATGATTCTAGAGTAACCCTTGACATAGTACACATTAAATAAAAGTTGCCAGTATTCAATTCAGCCTCCAAAGAAGAACTTTACAGTTTACCCCTTGGGATATCAAATAGCAAAAGAAATGGCCAGATTAGCAGAAGGTAATCTTGGCATCATTCTCAAGCCTAAGCGTGTCTGGCTGCCTGAATGTTCTGATGGTGGATCAAGGAGACATGCTTTCATTGAGAAAAAGCTGCTTTCCCAAAGATTTTTTAGGGCAAAGGCTGCACGGATCATGCCCATCCTGTGGTCTTATGGGGACTCAGCCCTATGAGAGTCACTTGGTGGGGAACTGGCTCAATAGAGCTTCTCTGGAGTAAACTGCTCAAAACCAGGATGATGAGAGAATATTTATAAAAGATTCGATGGAGGAGATATGATCTGAATTTAGGAAACTAGACCTTATCCCAATTCGGGGGCAGGAATGGAGGATGGTGAGGTGAGACTAAGTTTGAACCATTTTCCAAGCCTAGGGGGTCAGATATAAATACCTACAACACTCAAAGACCAAAGTCAGAGTTCATTAATGCTGTTCAAGTATCATCTCTCCTTTCCCTCACATCTCCTTCCTTCTCCTTCATCCTTTTTTACCCCCAAGAACCCAGCAGCAGCCTCATTAATGGAGTGGAGTCATAAATGAGACAGGCAGGAAAAGGAAGTCGACTACACCCCACTTATGCCACTGAAGGCTTTCCAAAGCTAACTTCGGGAGTTGTTTTTTTTTTAACATCTTTATTTGAGTATAACTGTTTTACAATAGTGTGTTAGTTTCTCCTTTACAACAAAGTGAATCAGTTATACATATACATATGTTCCCATATCTCTTCCCTCTTGCATCACCCTCCCTCCCACCCTCCCTATCCCACCCCTCTAGGTGGTCACAAAGCACAGAGGTGAACTCCCAGTGCTATGCGGCAGCTTCCCACTAGCTATCTAATTTACATTTGGTAGTGTGTATGTGTCCCTGCCACTCTCTCACATCATCACAGCTTACCCTTCCCCCTCCCCATATCCTCAAGTCCATGCTCTAGTAGGTCTGTGTTTTATTCCCATCCTACCACTAATCTCTTCATGACATTTTTTTTCTTAGATTCCATATATATGTGTTAGCATACGGTATTTGTTTTTATCCTTCTGACTTACTTCACTCTGTATGACAGACTCCAGGTCTATCCACCTCATTACAAATAACTCCGTTTCATTTCTTTTTATGGCTGAGTAATATTCCATTGTATATATTTGCCACATCTTCTTTATCCATTCATCAGTTGATGGACATTTAGGGAGTTTTTCATCATACACAGAATGACATTTTAATGACTGAAACAGTACCTTTTTACAACTACAGTGATTGGAGAACTTTTTCTCTGCTTCCTTTTACAGCAAAACTCAAACTTCCTTTTACAGCAAAACTTCCTTTTACAGCAAAACCATCAGTCAGGCTTTTGCCCACACCATTCTTCAAAAACTGCTCTTGTTAAGGTCACAAATGACTTGCAAACATTCACAAGTCCAGTGGTCTCCTCTCAGTCCTTATCTTGTTTGATCCAAAGCCATCATATGACACACCACCACCTTTCTCCTTTGTCCACTTTCTTCATTGGCTTCCAGAAACATAATTCCTTTGTTTTGTTTTGTTTTTCTTACAATATTTTCTTAATCTCTGCAGCTTTCCCAAATTCCTTACCTGTAAATTATACAGTGCACCAGGGTTTGTTCCTTGCAGCTATCTTCCCAACTATAATCACTCCTTAGGAGAGTTTATCCAGTCCCACAGCTTTTAAAAACTATTTTTTAATATATAGTTGACTTATAATATTATATTTATTTCAGGTGTACAAAATAGTGATTCTAAATTTTTATAGTTTATACTCCATTTAAAGATATTATACAATATTGACTATATTCCCTGTGTTGTAAAATATATCCTTGTTGCTTATTTATTTTATCCGTAGTAGTTTGTACCTCTTAATTTCCTAATCCTATCTTGCTGCCCCCCCTTCCTTCTCCCCAGTGGTAACCACTAGTTTGCCTTCTATATCTATGAGTCTGTTTCATTTTTGTTATATTCACTGGTTTGTTTTATTTTTCAGATTCCACATATAAGTGAAAATATACAGTATTTTTCTTTTATTGTCTGACTTACTTCACTAAGCATAATTCCCTCCAGGTCCATCCATGTTGTTGTAAATGGCAAAATGTCATTATTCTTTATGGCTGAGTAGTATTCCATATATAATACATCTTTTTTTCCATTTATCTGTTGATGGACAGTTAGGCTGCTTCCATATCTTGGCTATTGTAAATAATGCTCTATGAACATTAAGGTGTATGTATATTTTTGAATTAGTGTTTTCATTTTCTTCAGGTATATACCCAGCAGTGGAATCCCTGGATCTTATGGTGGTTCTATTTTTAGTTTTTTGAGGAAACTTCATACTGTTTTACACAGTGGTTGCACCAATTTACATTCCCACCAGCAGTGCACAGGAGTTTCCTTTTCTCCACATCCTCACCAATATTTGTTATTTGTGTTCTTTTTGATGATAGCTATTCTGACAGGTGTAAGGTGATATCTCATTATGAATTTGATTTGCATTTCCCTGATGATTAGCGATGTTGAGCATCTTTTCATGTGCCTGTTGGCCATCTGTATTTCTTCTTTAGATAAATGTCTCTTTAGGCCTTCTGTCCATTTTTAAACTAGGTTGTTTGGGTTTTTTTGATATTGAATTATATGAGCCGTTTATATATTTAGGATATTAACCCCTTATTGGTCATATCATTTGCAAATACTTTCTCTCATTCAGGAGGTTGTCTTTTTATTTTGTTAATGGTTTCCTTTCTTGTGAAAAATCTTTTAAGTTTAATTAGGTCCCATTTGTTTCTTTTTGCTTTTGTTTCCTTTGCCTTAGGAGACAGATCAAAAAATATATATTACTACAATTTATGTCAAAGGTGTCTGCCTCTGTTTTCTTCTGGGAATTTTATGGTTTCCAGTCTTACATTTAGACCTTTAATCTATATGGTGTGAGAAAATGTACTAATTTTATTCTTTTACATGCAGTTGTCCAGTTTTAAATATAATTTATAACTTCTTATTGACTCCTGTGCAATCCTAGACCACTCATATGAACTCCACATGTATTTTACTGTGTATTCAGCTTATATACTTGGATGTTCACTGGCTTCTCAAACTTGACATGATTAGAACTTAACTCTTTTTAAAATATTTATTTGTCTGTTTATGTATGTATGTATTTATTTATTTATTGTCCATTCTGCGTAGCATTCAGGATCTTAGTTCCCCGACCAGGGACTAAGGATCAAACTTGTGCCCCCTGCAGTGGAAGCACAGAGTCCTAACCACCAGTGCCAGGGAATTCCCAGAACTTAACTCTTGATTTAAATCTGCCCATTAAACCTGTTTCTATCTTGGTCTTCTTCCATCTCAGTATATAGCAACTACAATCCTCCAGTTAGTTGTTCATCCGAAAACGGTGAAATCATTTTTGATTTCTTTTCTCTGACATCTTATATCCAATTCATTAAGAAATCATGATGGCTGTACTTGTAACTGATATTGAGAAACTTACTACTTCTCAGTATATCCCAGTGTATCACTGACATGCTCATATAAGTCACCATCGTTTCTCACCTTTGCTCATTTAAAAGCCGTCTAATGGTAGTCTCCTTATTTTGATCTATGCCATGTACTGTTTACTTTTCAACACAGTAGCCAGGGTGATCCTGTTAAAATAAAATTCAGAATATGTCATCTGTCTATTTAAAACCATCCAAATGCATACCTTTTGTTCCATAGAAAATTCTATAATTTTTAACCTGACCTACAAGGCCCTACACGATCGGGGCCCTGTTGCCTCTTTGATGTCATTTTCCTCTGCTCTACCCTTTGCTAAGTCACGTATTGTCTCCCCAACTTATTCTCTGTTCCAAGAACACAGGGAGCCTGCTCTTCCCATAGAAATTTGCTTTTGCAAATACTTTTTTAAAGTATTTTTTAAATATCCAGAATGTTTTTGCCCACCCACATAGCCTCCTGACTTATTTATTCTGTTGGGTTTCAGATATAACCTTTCAGAGGTACCTTCCCAGACCAGCCCATGTAAAATTGCACCCACATACAAGTCATTCTTTATCCCCAGTACTCTAGATCACTTGTTTTCACCATATTATAAAGTTTAAAAAAGCTTAAAAAAACTTTTTATGCTTCGAGTTTTGTTTCCTTCTACTTTGCACACATCTGGCAAATAAGAGATGCTCAAGAGATATTTGAATAAATGAATTGAGAGTGATGGGGACAATCATGGGACCTGTCAGAGAGTTCATGGAGAGGAAAGGAAGAACATGTTCCCCAGAGCTGGTTTGAAAGGACACAAAAATAAAGGAAAATAAAGTTGTTTTCTGCTACATCCTTTGGACTAACATTTTTTAACTTAGTGTATTCATATATTTTAAATAAGCAGTTATAATTAGAACATTTCACATTGCTGTTAATTGGTGATTAAAGTTCATTTATTTGCTTTCACTCCTAAATAGTATAAATATTAACTTTATTTGTACTGCTATTTGTTTCTTTATCTGTGTTTTAAATGTGCTCCCCCACCCCTTTGTGGTTTTGGCTGTTATTAGTTTTTCTTGGATCTTACTGTAATTATTTGTTGGCATACTGTCTCCTCTCTCAGACTATATGGTCAGCAAAGGTAGTTTTTTTTAAAAAATATTTAAAAAAAATTTTTAAATAACCTTGGGGACTTCTCTTGCAGTCCAGTGGTTAAGACTGCGCATCCAATGCAGGGAGCACGGGTTTGAACCCTGTTTGGGGAACTAAGATCCCACATACCGCACGGCGCGGCCAAAAAATAAAATAAAACAAAAATGATGTAAAAAAATAACCTTGACACCTTGGTCAAGATGTATGTATTTGAAACATAACAGGAAGTAAAAAAGTGCTTGTGAAATTTATTTTTAATAAGTATTTGACTCAGTTATCTCTTTTAACATAAATAGTATATACTGAAGGAGTCTCAGAATATGTGAGCCAGGGATTTTACATCTAAGCAAGTTGTTCTTCAAACATAAAGGCTACAAATACTGAATTTTTATGCAAGAGTGCTGAGAATATTGTTTTCTTATGTCTTCCTTGAGAAAAATCCTTGAGTCCTCCAACAAATCAAGGGTAATTTAGCAAAAGAACTGACAATAAGCACTGAATAGATTTAATTGCAAACCTAAGCCAAAAAAAGTGAATATAAGGATAAAAAAATGGAATGTAGATTTTAAATGTTCTTAGACATAGAAATGACAACGAATAATAAAAATTGGGAGAAAGAGGAACAAACACTGGAAATAGAATAAACTCATTGATTACTCATTTGTGAGTGTTGGGGATCAAGGAATATCGTTTAAACTGACTATTCTAGTAGTGAAAGTGTTAGCAAATTTAAGGGAACAAATGTAATCATTCAGTAAAAAGATAATTGTATGACCAAGGAGCAGGGAAGGATGGAAGGGAAGAGGATTAGAGCTGACGTTATTGGTTTCATAAAAGATAACATTTGTTATCTAAAGGGGGGAGGTCTAAGGGTATTGTGTCACAGGATAAGTATGAAGTTAACCACTAAAACAAAAATACAAGAATTCCAAAATTTCAGAGGAACTTCAAAAAGAGACAAAGAAAACAAATCATGCAGACACATGCACACACATGCATATATGCACGTATGTAATTTATACCTGTTTACACATTCACGTGTGTTTAAGTTACATAATGTTAATGTATATTATGCAACACATTGTTTTGCATGCTAGCAGTTATATAAGATAAAATTTGAAAGACTGTCATATGTCTTTTTCAGTAAATATAAATGGGCTTAACTATTAAAAGCTAAAAGGGTTTTAGCATGCATGTCAACTCTTTGCTGTCGAAAAGTAATATATCTAAAAACAAATTGATTTGGAATGGATAAATATTAAAAATGGACTAGGTATGTCAGGCAAATACAAAGTAAAGAAAATAACAGGTAGTGATCTTAATCTCAGTGTAGAATCTAGGCTGAAAGCGTTGTAATGCTAAAGCTACAAGATCCAGTAAGATCTAATGCTTAGGAATATATACGTACAAATACTGTAGCAGCAAATTTTATAAAGCAAAAGTTATAGATGATATGGAAAGGGGGCTATAAAAGTAACTTCACAGTGTAGAAACAGAATAGTCATTGCCACAGCTGTGTGGGAAAGCTTACCTTCCAACAGTGATTAAGTCATGTCCTTGATACGATGTGATGAGAATGGCAGCTTTCCCTCTGTGGTTTTCCTCCCCAAGACCCGTAACTGCAGTCTAATCATTAGAAACATAATGGACAAACTCAAATTGAGGGGCATCCTTCAAAACGCTTACCTAGCACTCCCCAGAACTGCCAAGGTCATCAAAAATGAGTAAAGGAGGAGAAACTTGTCAGAGCCAAGAGGTGCCTGAGGAGACATGACAACTAAATGTAGTGTGGTATCCTGGATGGGATTCTGAAACATAAAAAGGACATTAGGTAAAATTGAAGGAAATCTTAAAAATATATGGACTTTACATATATATAATTTATATATTTACATATAATTTATATATTACTACTTTACAGTAGTAATTGACACAGAAATCTCTTATTAAAATGGCTTAAATTTAAGTCTACCATGTTAGTGTCATGCAAATTCATAAAATATTGATTCCCAAAATATATTTTCTAGTTGTCTAAATTCGGTTAATATGTCTGGACAACAATTTGGCAAAGACAGAGTAATTAAGCATATAGTAATGCACTGTATTATAACACTAGTCTTTAAATTGTGTAAAGTACTTTCACATGTATTATCTCTTTTATTTATTTGCTTTTTAAAATAAAGAATAATAAGTAGATTTTTCTTTCCTCCCTCCCTCCCCCTTCTTTCCCTCTCCTTCCTTGCTTCCTTCCTTCTTTCTTTCTCCCTCTCCTTCTTTCCCTCCCTCCCTTCCTTCCTCCCTTTCTTCCTTCCTTCCTTCCTTCCCAATGTGGAGTGGCAGAGGAAATAGGACATAAGAGAATCAAATTTTTTCTAGTTCCTAATTCAGTGCTTTCCACCATATTTTGCCGTCTATGTGAAATTATCCTGCTGGTCATAAATTCTGCAGTAAATTGTTCTGTTGAAAGAGAAGATTGCAGTGTAGTTACCTGCAGTCTCAAAATAGGTTGAGTAACATCCCTGTGTGCTGTGAGCAGATAACAGTGAATGAGTAATAGTTTTTAGATAGGATGGGCCAGATTTAAACCAAAAACATGACCAGGAGTAGATCGATAATACATTTACCCAGCCTAAGAACTGTCAGGAACTTAATAATAAGGTCTGAGCATTCCCTCTGCTGATTTTCTTCAATTGTGAATGACTTCCAGATAAATTTACAAATAAACCATGACTGGTGTGTTTCCATTGCTAGCTTCCCTAGGGAGTGTGTGAATGAAGATCACCACTTCAAGGATAGGAAATCATAGTATCATGTAATGCAGATTCTTATACTCAAGCCTTGCTCCCTTTCTTGAATATATTAAGTGATCACTATTTTATATTTTCAAGGTATATGTTAAAGTCGCTAGATGTATTTTCTTTAATTTTTTTTTTTACTGTTTCCTCCCTGAAGTGCAAGTCCCGTCCCTATTTTTTTGTCTCTGTTTTTTCTTTTGCCCTACCCAGGTAGGTAGGGAATTTCTTGCCTTTTGGGAAGTCTGAGGTCTTCTGCCAGCGTTCAGTAGGTGTTCTGTAGGAGTTGTTCCACATGTGGATGTATTTCTGATGTATTTGTGGGGAGGAAGGCGATCACCACATCTTACTCCTCCATCTTGAAGGTCCTCTCTATAAGATCTATTTTTTTTTGGATTTTTGAATTCTATTTTATTTATTTTTTATACAGCAGGTTCTTATTATCTATTTTATACATATTAGTGTATATATGTCAACCCCAATCTCCCGATTGATCTCACCACCACCAAACCCCCCTAAATTTTTTTTTTTATTGAAGTATAGTTGATACACAATATTATATACGTTACAGGTATACAATATAGTGATTCACAATTTTTGAAGTTTAGACTCCATTTATAGCTATTATAAAATATTGGGTGTATTCCCTGTGCTGTACAGTATATTCTTGTAACATTTATTTTATGCATAATAATTTGTACCTCTTAATATACTACCCCTATGTTGCCCCTCCCCTTTCCATCTCCCCACTGGTAACCACTAGCTTATTCTCTATATCTGTGAGTCTGCTTCTTTTGTTTTATTCACTAGTTCATTGTATTTTTTAGATTCCACATATAAGTGATATCATACAGTATTTGTCTTTCTCTGACTTATTTCACTTAGCATAATACCATTCAAGTCCATCCATGTTGCTGCAAATGGCAAAATTCCATTCTTTTTTATGGCTGAGTAGTATTGCACATATATATATACTGTATATATGTATGTATATATAGTGTGTGTGTGTGTGTGTGTGTACACACTACATCTTCTTTATCCATTCATCTGTTGATGGACACACTTAGGTTGCTTTTTTGGCAATTATAAATAATGCTGCTATGAACATTGGGGTGCATGTATATTTTTGAATTAGTGTTTTGGGTTTTTTAAAGATATATATCCAAGAGTGGAATTGCTCGTTCATATGGTAGTTCTATTTTTAGTTTTTTGAGAAACCGCCATACTCTTTTCCATGGAGACTGTACCAATTTACATTCCCACCAACATTGTACAAGGGTTGCCTTTCCTTCACATCCTCTCTAACATTTGTAATCTGTAGTCTTTTTGATGATAGCCATTCAGATAGGTGTGAGGTGATATCTCAGTGTGGTTTTGATTTGCATTTCCCCGATGATTAGCAATGTTGAGCATCTTTTCATGTGCTTGTTGCCCATCTGCATTTCCTCTTTGGAAAAATGTCTATTCAGTTCTGTCCAATTTTTAATAACGTTGTTTATTTTTTTGCTGTTGAGTTGTTTGAGCTATTTAAATAAGTTGGATATTAACCCTTTATTGGTCATATCATTTGCAAATATTTTCTCCCATTCAGTAGGTTATTTTTTCATTGTGTTGATGGTTTCCTTTGCTGTGCAAAACCTTTTAAGTTTATTTTCCATTTAATTTTTAGCTATCCATATTGAAATAATGTATCTCTTTTATTTCGATTTCAATATTTTAACACATTAAATGTCTCTTCTTTTCCTCCCCTTTAGATATTTTGTCAGTCATTCCATTATTTGGTCTAACCACTAGAGAAATAAAAAGTCATTCAAGCTCATCTTTCAGATATTATTTAAATTAATACCTTTGGTATTAATTTAAATAAAGAAAGGCTATACCTCTGAAAAGCTTCCAGTCTTTTAGAAGAAAAATAAAGCAGACATATGAATGAATATGTATATGTAGTTTCAAATTGTGACAAGTGATATGAAGGAAAATAATCTTATAGGACAAAATTAATATCTGAGATGGAATTGGAGCTGAATCCTGGTAGATAATTAAACATAAGCCAGACCATGAGGGACAAGAGACAGAGATCCAGGCAGAGCTTCAGCTTTCACTAGAGGCCTAACACATAAAGAGTTCTGCATAGTTAGGGAAACAAAATAAACATGACCATTTCCTATGTTTGAAATTGAGTGCTTCCTTTCTAAAATGTATCCCTATTAATAGATCATCAGGACCTTATAGAGGTAGATTATATTCTAGTACAATAGGTTGTTCTTAGAAGGGTTGTGGCATGATTGAATTTGTATTTCTAAAACACCCACTCTGACTGCTCTGTTCAGATCACTGCAGAGGACTGCTGGAAAGTGGCTATTGCAACATTAGACCAGATGAGAGACAGAGCACAGGACTAGGGTGGTTTATTAGATGAGTATTTTGCTTCAGTAATGCCGTGTAACAATAACCTCAGAAATCACAAGCATTTATTTTTATCACTTATGGTTCTGCAGGTAGACTGAGGGCCCAGGGGCTTGCCTCAAGCATTGGGTGCAAGTCTGTTCCATGTATCTTCTCTTTCTCATGGGACGAGAAGCTTCCCCAGGTATGTTCTTTTCAAAGCAGATAGGCAGAATTGCAAAAGTCTAAGCCAAAGTATCCAAGTACATTAAAGCCCCTCTGTCAGAGGGGCATATATTGTATCTGCCTACATTTTATTAGCTAAAGCAAATCATATGGCCAAGCAAAACATTAAGTGTGGATTAAAGTCTGACTACTCCAGTGGGAGGTGCTACAAAATTATATTGCAAGAATATATATATGTATAAAATTCTATAACAGACAGTGAGTGAAGAATATAATCTAATGGATTATTATAATAGGTTGGATGTATAATGTATTTTGCAGGTAGCATTAAATTAGATATGAGGGATGAGAGAGGGAGTTATAAATGATGATTCATTCCCCCAGTTCAGGCATAAACAACTGTGTAGATGCAAGTGCCATTTACTGATAGAAGGAAACTAATGTAAAAGAAAATCAAGGCTGAGAAGACCACCAGTGTTTCAGTTTGGAATATATCAATGAAATAGACAAGTGATAGAGGTGGGTAACTGCATATTCTTGATAGTGAAAAGTGTGGTTAGGGCTAGAGTTGTTGGCATATCAATAGTATCTCTCTCTCTTTCTTTCTTTCTTTGATTTTTTTTTGTTCCTTCTTTTACAAGAATAAGCAGAAGTAAATTGTAGAAGCAGCAATGGGGAAGACCATGGGCTTCACCTCTGTACCCTGAGGTATGACACATGTGGGAGAATAAATGCCTATAATAAAGAGAGACTTCAGGGGAGGAAGAGTGGTCAGGACCAGGGAGTCAAGTCGAAGCAGGGGAGTCAGGGGAAGGATTTAGGAGGACTGAGATTTGGGTCTGACAAAGGGATATATGGAGCACTATGGAAATGAGATAGTGACAAACAAATGACCAAAGAGATTTAGAAATCCTGTTTTGATGAACTTAAAGAAAAATGTAAGACATCATTCTTTTGTTTATGTTCCCAACTTTTAGAATATGTATTGTAAAAATGCATGACGTTTCAAGATACTTGTAAAAGAATAGCCACCATTTAAATTTTTAGCACCTTTTATTTTTTCATATGCATATATCCCCCTCCATTAATTTATTATAAGTCAAATGATATGGAAATTTATAAGAGGAAAATTAATATTTTTCTAACCCTGTCAAATTCTACTCTTTTTCATAACTAATGATAACAGTTTGAGAATTCTTTTATATGTTTTCGTATGCTTGTGGGTATGTGTATAATTATTTATATGGCTTTTTATATTGTTCCAGTTTTTCTCATATAAATTTGCCTTATTCACTTGACAATACGTCTCGAAACATCCCTCCAAGTCAATAATGTAGATATATCTTTTTATATGGGATAGCTGTTACGCTATCAGATGTGATAATGTGATGCTGCATTATTTGTACAATATTAATTCAACCTTAATGATGAACATACATGTTTCAAGAGTTAGTATTTTTGTTATTGTTTTTATTCTTTACGTTATTGGCCACTATAAACAATGCTTTCATAAATGCTTTATGCATAGGTCCTTATGTACTGAAGCTTTTATTTCTGCCTGGTAGATTTCCAAAACTACCAAGATTACTGCTCCAAGGAAAGTGGAGATTTTTTTTAATTTTAGTACATGTTGCTAGGTTACTTAATCTGAAAGTTTGTGGCAATTCACATTTCCACCAAAAATATGTGTGTATCCATTTAGTGGTATCATTTTCAGCATTGTTTGTGATTGCTTTTTTTGTTGTTGATCTTATCTCTCTTTTTTAAAACTAATTTTTTTGGTGACCACATTATTCATTTATTCTAAAAACATTTCCTATGTTTTTAGTGTACTAGGCATTAAGAAATACATTGACAGACAAGATAGGAATAATACCAGCCTTCCTGGACTCTAGTAGGCCTGGAAGTTAGTTTATTATTAATTAACAAATTTATTTATTGTCACAAATGCTGTAAGAGGAAAAATACACGGTGCTAAGGAATATTGTCTGCTAGGGCTTCCCAGAGAAAGTATCACCTAAGCCAAAACATAATAGATGAGTAGGAATCAGCCGGGTGAAGGAGAGATGGGGTGGGGAGAACCATTCCAAGCAGAGGAAGTAAATCAAAGGTAAAGGTCCAGAAGAACTAGAGAACCTGGTTAGCACATAGCATGGGAAGTAAAGGAGAGCCCTGCAGTGAACAACAGTTTGCCTTTTAAGCCTAGTTGAGGAGCGATATACAATAACAATAAGAAAACACTGGAAAGACTTATGAAGGAGAGTGACATGATAAGATTTGTATTTTACAATGATCTGTTGGTTTGTGCTATGCAAAACCTATTGGCCAAGAGAGGAGGCGATTGAAACAATTCAGGTGAGGGACCCCTGGAGTGAGGTAGTAGAAGAGGAGCTAGTAAAGTAGAGAAGGCTTTGTGTTTAAATTGGATGAGTCAGTTAAGTAGAGAGGAGGGATTCCCAGGTTTCTCACTGTAACAATTGAGTGGATGGTGGTTCTGTTAACTAAGAAAGAATATATTCTGGCTTATAACCAAGTTTAACGGGTTTAATTTCAAAGCTGCCAATTGCCCTAGTCAGGATGTCTAATTGGCATCTGGGTAGATGTGTCTGGAGCTCAGGGTTGAGCCTTGAGATAAAAGTTTTTCCTTCCTTTAGCTCCTTTCTTGAGGATAACTTCCCAAAGTACGCCAAACGGTCATGAATATTTTATGCTTCTCGGTGCTCATTACTATAATTTTTATAAAAACAGTTTCTTATTTACATTCCTACTAGTAATATACAACTATACCATTTTCATCTCATAATTGCTCTCATTGAATAATGCCATTAATATAATTTTTCTTTGAGTAAGTGACTGAAGACAGATTTGTCTTAATTTCTACTTCTTTGATTTGCATGGTAAACAAGGCATGTTTAATTGATTTTATTTCCTTTTGGGTGAATTGTCTATTCCTCTCCTTTTCCTGGTCACCACTTGTGCTGCCATCTATGCACGTGAGCTCATTCATTAAGTAATCATTTGTTGTGTACTTATCACCATGCATTAGGCAGTTACATAACAGTTTGGAGCTCAGAGAAAGATAATGTATGAGACATTTTCTTTGCCTTCTGGTTCTGAGAAACGGTAACTGGAAGATTACAATAGCATGTACTTAGTGCCATGAGAGAGATATTTCTAGGTTGGCATGGAGGTATCTGGAGGGATGTCTGACCCAGACTGGGCAGTGAGTGAGACAGAAAAGGAAACAACATCTGAGCTAAAAGCAGGGGTAACTGGACCAGGAAAAGGTGGGTTATGGGGATGATTGGGGTATGCTGAGAGTGCAGTGGGTCAGGTAGAAGTAACTGCTTTTAGGAAGGCAGAGAGAGGAATATAGAAGTTCAGGTACAAAAATTAGTTCAATAAGATTAAGGCATTGAGTGGGAAAGCAGAGAAAGGCAAAAATAATACTAGAAAGATGAGCAGAGGTCAGATTACAAGGTTAGCTGTGTGGTAAATCTGTGTTTCCTTGATATGTCCACTTCAGAAACTATTCTGTTTATACACAGACACCATACTTATGTCCTACTTCCATAGGATGGAATTTAGTACAAGGTATTACATTTTCTGGTCATTTTGACCCACATGGATGGAGAAATCAATGAAATAAAGCAAGATTTTATTGTTCATAGCAGAAATACAAACAAAAAAATTGAAGCTGGATTGTATTCTATTCCATTTATGTCTCATATGCAGAATCTTAAAAAAAAAGATACAAATGAACAAAACAGAAGCAGACTCACAGACTTAGAGAACGATTTTATGGTTACCAGGGGGGGAGGGAGGGGGGTTGAATAGACTGGGAGTTGGGGATTGACATGTACACACTATTATATTTAAAATAGATAACCAACAAGGACCTATTGTATAGCACAGGGGACTCTGCTCAATATTCTGTAATAACCTAAATGGGAAAAGAATTTGAAAAAGAATAGATACATGTATGCATATAACTGAATTGCTTTGCTGTACACCTGAGTATAACACAACATTGTTAATCAACTATACTCCAATATAAAATAAATTTTCAAAAAGTGTTTGCAGAAGTTGTCACCTTGACTGATATTCAGTCCAATCCCATTTAAACTCTTAGTTTGAAACGTATAAATGAAAAAGAATTACTTTCACTGTAAAAATAGAGGCTAAACATTTACAAAATATAATTACCTAGGCAAATAAACCAAAGCAAATGTAGCCTAAATAAATATCAAGAAACAGTGTAAAAACCATCTATACTTTGCTTAAAAATAACCCATGCTACCACATCACATGTGGAAAGACAGGAGTTTGTAACCAATGGCATATACTGATAAATGCTGCAATGTTACACATACAGGTGAGTTGTAACCTTAGGTTATTGCAGATATATTATAAATGTTCTAATGAATCAATAGAACTCTGACTAGAATAGATGAATTGATGAATACTAGAATTCAACTCATGAATGTGTTATCTAAGTGTCCTTGAACAAGTATTTCTGAGTTCCTTCCATATGTTGCGTACTATCCTAGGTGCCAGGGATACAGAAGCAAACATGATGGACAAAAACCTTGCCATCAAGGAGACTGTATTCCCTTAAGGGAACAGGACAGTAAACAAATAAAGAAAATAA
Organism: Kogia breviceps; assembly: GCF_026419965.1. NCBI lineage: Eukaryota > Metazoa > Chordata > Mammalia > Artiodactyla > Physeteridae > Kogia > Kogia breviceps. The sequence goes on from NC_081314.1 coordinate 96,962,004, forward strand.
ATAAATAAATAAACTTATTTCAAACTGTAATAAGCACCTTTTAGTAAATAAAATAGGGTGATAGGATAGAATTTTAGATAGACTGACTTCTCTAAGAAGTTAATATTTGCAATGAATCTTGAAGATAAGCAAGAGCCAACAATGCGTATTAGAAATCACAGCAGAAAGGTCAAACAGATGAATGTATTAATGTGGTGCTGAGGGGAACAAAACAGAGGTATAAAGTTTGGAGTCATAGTATTCAGTGCTATTTAAATCCATGGAAATATACTCACCCAGGAAGATAATATTGCTAGAGGAGAGAATAGGGTACAAAACCAATTCCTGGAGTGCTCCCGTATTTTGTGTAAGGGTATTTTATACAGGAAAAAGCTAAAGGGCCACAAGGAAAAGTTAGAAGGCTATGAAGTCTTAAGCCTAAAGAGAGGGAACTATATCAACTGTGTTGCCTTTGACAGAAATGAAAAATGATAACATGTTTCCATTGGATTGGACAATAAGGAAGTATTTAGTGATCATTAAAGTAATTTCAGTGGGGAAGTGAGGAAGAAAGCCAAATCAGAGTAGTTCGAAGAGTAAGTGGTAGATATAGATGGATTTACTACTTAGTGTATAGAAAATGTTTTCAGAAATAGGCCTTTAAAACAAAGAAAAACATGTTGGGGTGATAACTGAAGGAGGATATAAGCTCAAAGAGTACATTGATAATTCAGAAGAGAGAGGAGATAAATTCCTTGAGCAAATGAAAGGTGATAGGATCTACTGTCCAAGTGGAGGAATTAATATTATAAAGGAGCAGGAACAATTATTTTATGAAATAGAAGGAAAAAAATTATACGAATACAGAAAAAGATGGAAAATGAGGTTGTATTTATCTAATTGTTTTTTCTCAGTGAGTAAGGATTGGAGTCATAGGCTGAAAAAGAAGGAGAACTCTTTTGGAGGTTTGATATTACATTGTTATGTTGAAGACTGAGAAAAACAAATTTACTGGTGAAATGTAGAATAATGGCTTGGTAGTGCTAAGTGCCCACTTGCAATCTGGGTTCAAGAATATAAAGTGAGTCTAGGCAATAAGATTCTGTTTTCTCCATTTGTATTCATATGATGGGATCCTGTCATGGAATAGATTGGATTTGGGGTTTAACTTGTTTTTTCAGGTATATTCAAAGAAGATAGAGGGAACTGGGGGGCGTGATAGGTAAATTCAAAAGTATGATTATCATGATAGATCACTGACCTGTAGCTGAGTAAGGAAGAAAATAAGAACATTGAGGGGAGCAAGAGAGCAGAAATAGTTGGACCAATAATTTGTAGATATTGGTGAAATTGAAGTTGAAGGACAAATATTAAGGACCTGGAAAAATAGATGACAGTTGACAGAGAGAATGGAAATAAGAATGAAATAACAAAGAAAATGTAGTTAATTTGTTACAAAACAACAGTTTTGTCTATCAGAACCCCAAGCCCAGAGATGCACATATAAGACAATAAAGAATATGCAATCCTGAATACTTTAAAATACTACTTCTAACTAAGAAGCTAACAGATTGAAGTAACACACATCTTAATGAAACAAACAGCTGGTAGTTTTACAAATTAAATTTTTATTGCTCTGTGATGATAAAGTAAGTCATTCTCAAACACAATTTTATAGAGTAGACTGTCTTATAGCAAAACTGTAGAATGACAAAGGAAAAGTATATTTATAAAAGTTTAAATTCATAAGAATATTTTGCCCTTAAACACTGAAATACTTTCTTCATAAATTTAGAAAACATAAGTCATGACTCCCCAGACATGAATGAGTTAGAATTTTTCTTCTTGTTCCAAAGATAAAACTGTCTTTATAGGTAACTCAACCAATCCACTTTTTAAAATGTTTATTTAAATTTAAAAATATGGATTCTATTTGTAAATGGGGAGGTCAGAAATAAATGAATATTTTCTCCCACTGTCTCTGAGATTCCTGGCTAATTGGTAATTGAGTTATAAATGCCTTTGATATGCTGTTGTGAATTTAGTGAATTCAGTTTGCAATTGTGAATATAAGAAAATCTAAGTAAGATATGCTTAAAAGCCTGAGATTAAATGTATGATTATATTTCTATTATCTGGTACATTTTTTTAGAAGGAAGTAATAACAGAATCCCTAACTGAAATACTAAAATCTATTTCCCTGTACCTATCACACAAGAAGTAGAAGAAAATAGAGCTTTCCGATTGCAAGTGATAAAGAAATATTCTAATATGAGACAAGAAACATCAACCATGATAAGAACTTTCATTATTAAACATAACAACAGCAAAAATGATTTTATTCTTTGTTACATTGTAAAATGTATGTGAGTGTGTTTGCGTGTGTGCACACATGTAAGATTATGTGTGCATGGTATGGAGGAGAAAGAAAGGAATGGGTGCAGATGAGTGGTCCTATAATTTTTTGGATCAATTTCTATGTTGCCTCAATCCTGTAGGATTTTTTGAGTATGACTGTCAGGAGAGTGTTATGCTTGAAAGTGAGATTTCTCTATGAAGAGACTAGGAATCTTAGGACTCTGGATTCAGTTAGAGAGGGTTTATCATGGAGAGTATTATTGAAGCAGGAGGAAAATTTGTTGAACATGTTTACAAGATAGTAATTATAATAATGGATTTTGGTTTAAACGTTTCTTCTTATGTTAGCATTTAACAGTGTAACTTTAAATATCTGTACTGCTTTAATTACATCTTACATACTTTGATATTTTATTTTAACTGCATTTCATTCAAAATACTTTCTAATTTATCTTGGTATTTCTTTTTTTAACCTATGGCTATTTAGAGTATGTTGTTTAATATTTGGAGCTTTTCCAGATAACTTACGGTTATTGACTTCTGATTTAATTCACTTGCCATCACAATACATACTCTGTAAAGTTTATTCTTTTGAGCTGCATTAAGACATATAGTTCAGCATTTTGTCTATTTTGACAACCATTCCATCCACACATGAAAAGAATACATGTTCTGCAGATGTTGGGTATAATGTTCTCTAAATATAAGTTAGAGCAAGACAGTTGATGGCATTATTCAAATATTCTATATTCTTATTTTAAAATAGTTATTTTCTCAATTACTAAGAAAGAGTGTTATCTCATTAGATTGTAGGTGTGGGTTTTTTTCTCCTAAAATATCTCATTAGGTGTGTTGTTTTTTTTTTTTTCTCCTTTGAGTTCTTCTAGTTTTTGCTATAGATATCTTGAAGCTCTTTGATTAGGTGTGTACCCATTTAGGATTGTTATGATTTTCTGATGGGATTGACCCTTTTGTTATTAAAAAGTACCATTCTTTATCTCTGATAATATTCCTTGTCTTCAAATAGAAATTTACCCATAAGTGAAATCCATAGCAGCTTGTTTTCATTTGTTGGTCTGTTTTGATTGATTTAGTTTTCCATGGACTGTGGATCACATTTTCCTGTTTCTTTGTATGTCTAGAAATAGTTCATTGTATATTGGGCAATGTGGATAATATAATATATATACTGTATGTTCTATTATCTTCCTCTGAAGAGTGTTGATTTTGCTGTAGCAGGCAGTTAAGTTAAAGGTCTGTTATCCTGAACATGTGAGGGATTGGTTTCATACGAATAATTTCATATGGAAGGATGGCTTGTCCTGATTTTGCTCTTAGTCTTAAGGTTATGGTTAACCTTTGGCCTGACATCTTTTCTCTTAAGGCTTAACTGTCCTGGGTTTTTCTTGTTTTTGTTTATTTATTTATTTATTTATTTATTTTTAGCTTCGTTTGGTTTTCGTTGCTGTGTGCGGGCTTTCTCTAGCTGTGGCGAGTGGGGGCTACTCTTCATTGTGGTGGCTTCTCTTGTTGCAGAGCACAGTCTCTAAGGCACGCAGGCTTCAGTAGTTGTGGCATGCAGGCTCTAGAACGTAGGCTCAGTAGTTGTGGCACATGGGTTAGTTGCTCCGTGGCATGTGGAATCTTCCCGGAACAGGGATCGAACCCATGTCCCCTGCATTGGCAGGTGGATTCTTAACCACTTCGCCACCAGGGAAGTCCCTGTCCCGGGGCTTTAATGGAATGCCCAAGCTGCTCATCAAGGCCTTCTAACACAATAAAATTAAAACTTCAAACTCTGTCTCCTTTGTTATGGACATTAGCTGAAATATCTGCTCATTTTTTTCAGCTTTACAAATATCCCCTGCTGCTGGATTTTGGGAGTCTGTCCTATATTTATGTAATTTAGAGTTTAAGCCAGTGCTTGAGATTTCAGAGCTTTTCTCTCTGTACCTACCTGCTTTCTGGGCACTTTTCCCTTCAAATTTCCAGCTGTACTAGCAGCCCTAAATGTCATCCTCTGAGATTTCAAACCAATAAGACTTTGGCTTTTTGCTTGAGTTCAAACTACACCAGCCATACAGACAGGGAAATGCCCCAGCGGCGGGGGGAACATGTAAACATAGATCTTTACTCAGTGTAATCTCCTTCTTTCTTGATGGAATCACTTCCAATTCTAGCCTGCCTTTGGGCATTCCCTAGTGATTTCAACTAGTTGTTGTCTTTTAAAAGTTTGGTTCAGAGTTTATAGTTATTCTTAGTGGGAGGATTAGTCTGATACAAGCTACTTCTCCATTACTGGGGCCAAAACTAGTATGATAATGAACTTTAGAATTACACAATTTGCTTAATTTACTTTCATTAACTAAATGCTTACTTACTACCCAATGTGCTAGGAAACAATGAAAGTATTGTAATTGATAAAGTTCTTGCTTTACAATCTACAGATTCAATGCAATCCCCATCAAACTACCACTGTCATTTTTCACAGAACTAGAACAAAATATTTCACAATTTGTATAGAAACACAAAAGACCCCAAATAGCCACAGCAGTCTTGAAAAAGAAAAACAGAGCTGGAGGAATCAGGCTCCCTGACTTCAGACTATACTATAAAGCTGCAATAATCAAGACAGTATGGTACTGGCACAAAAACAGAATAGATCAATGGAACAGGATAGAAAGCCCAGAGATAAACCCACGCACATATGGTCACCTTATCTTTGATAAAGGAGGCAAGAACATACAATGGAGAAAAGACAGTCTCTTCAATAAGTGGTGCTGGGAAAACTGGACAGCGACATGTGAAAGAATGAAATTAGAACACTCCCTAATACCGTATGCAAAAATAAACTCAAAATGGATTAAAGACCTAAATGTAAGGCCAGACACTATCAAGCTCATAGAGGAAAACATAGGCAGAACACTCTATGACATAAATCACAGCAAGATCCTTTTTGATCCACCTCCTAGAGAAATGGAAATAAAAACAAAAATAAACAAATGGGACCTAATGAAACTTAAAAGCTTTTGCACAGCAAAGGAAACCATAAACAAGAAGGAAAGACGACCCTCAGAATGGGAGAAAATATTTGCAAATGAAGGAACTGACAAAGGATTAATCTCCAAAATTTACAAGCATCTCATGCAGCTCAATATCAAAAAAACAAACAACCCAATCCAAAAATGGGCAGAAGACCTAAGTAGACATTTCTCCAAAGAAGATATACAGATTGCCAACAAACACATGAAAGGATGCTCAGCATCATTAATCATTAGAGAAATGCAAATCAAAACTACAATGAGGTATCATCTCACACTGGTCAGAATGGCCAACATCTAAAAATCTAGAAACAATAAATGCCGGAGAGGGTGTGGAGAAAAGGGAACACTCTTGCACTGCTGGTGGGAATGTAAATTGATACAGCCGCTATGGAGAACAGTATGGAGGTTCCTTAAAAAACTACAAATAGAACTACCATATGACCCTGCAATCCCACTACTGTGCATATACCCTGAGAAAACCATAATTCAAAAAGAGTCATGTACCAAAATATTCACTGCAGCTCTATTTACAATAGCCAGGACATGGAAGCAACCTAAGTGTCCATCGAGAGATGAATGGATAAAGAAGATGTGGCACATATATACAATGGAATATTACTCAGCCATAAAACAAACGAATCTGAGTTATTTGTAGTGAGGTGGATGGACCTAGAGTCTGTCATACAGAGTGAAGTAAGTCAGAAAGAGAAAAACAAATACTGTACACTAACACATGTATATGGAATGTAAAAAAAAAAAAAATGGTCATGAAGGACCTAGGGGCAAGATGGGAATAAAGACGCAGACCTACTATAGAATGGACTTGAGGATATGGGGAGGGGGAAGGGTAAGCTGATACAAAGTGAGAGAGTGGCATGGACATATATACACTACCATATGTAAAACCAATAGCTTGTGGGAAGCAGCTGCATAGCACAGGGAGATGAGCTTGGTGCTTTGTGACCACCTAGAAGGGTGGGATAGGAAGGGTGGGAGGGAGAGATATGCAAGAGGGAAGAGATATGGGGATACATGTCTATGTATAGCTGATTCACTTTGTTTTAAAGCAGAAACTAACATACCATTGTAAAGCAATTATACTCCAATAAAGATGTTTAAAAAAAGGTCTTGCTTTAGTTTGGCAGGAAGGACAGTTTCTATAATATTGGGAAGGACAGACTCCACTACATGTCTATGATACAGCATGAGAAGTGCTAATAGAGGAATACTTCCAAGGGCTATGCTAGCACAGTTCAGGGAGACTGGAACTCTACCTAGTCAAGTTTTCCTAGGAGAGGTGATAGCTGGATTGGATCCTTGAAAAATATGTCAGGAGTTTACCTAAAGAAAGGTGTGAAAGTTGTGAGGAAGGAAATTTTAGACAAAGGCAACATACAAACCAAAGAAGTGTGAAGCTGTTTTGAAAATGGCAGATGAACATGAGTAATAAGTTTAGTTGTAAAGATGTTATGAGACAAGATTGTAAAGGATGTGTAATAGTAATAACAGTAGTTAAAAATTACCACCACTTACTGAGAGCTGATTATGCAAGTGCTTAGGCTAAGCAGTTAACATGTTTTCTCTGATTACAGCTACAGCCCTTTTCAGGAGGTACTATTAGGATTCTCCCATTTTTCAGATGAAGATATTGAGGTTTAAAGGGATCGAATCTGCTGGTAAGTGCAGCGTTGTGATTCAAACTTACTGTTTTTGATTTCAGATTCTACATACTTAGCTACTCCCCTAAAGAGTTTGAAAGTAAATAGGAAAACCTGAATAGTTTAAAAGAGGCCAGTGTTTTTATTAGATCTGAATTTTAGGAAATTTAGCTTTATATTATATACGGAAGTTCACAGAGGAAAGAGATAAGAAGAAAATTTACTAAATTCTACACATAACACTTTATAAAGGCATTTAAATTACCCAACAGTTCATTGCTGTTTGTGGGTTTTATGGTATATAAAGAGACAAATAATGGAGTCTAGAAGGTGGAAAAATGATCAGGCCAGACAATTCATATGTCCTTAAATTTAACACCATCATACAATAGTTTAGAGTCTTATAACTCCAGTTGCCATTATCCTCCCCTCTTTCCCCATCCCATTTTGTAAAATGCCACCTGATATACATTAGGGAACATTCTGATTAACCTCGATGACCAAAGATAGATTCTGCATTCTTAGCCAGTTTTGGATTAAGGTTTATTCTGATAACTGTTGCTTTTTTTTCTTTTTTAATTGAAGTATAGTTGATTTACAATGTGTTAGTTTCTGGTGTACAGCTAAGTGATTCATTTATATATATATATAAAACTGTATAGCACAGAGAACTATATTCAATATCTATATATATATATATATTCAGTAATATATATTATTTTTCAGATTCTTTTCCATTATAGGTTATTATAAGATATTGAATATAGTTCTCTGTGCTATACAGTAGGTCCTTGTTGTTTATCTGTTTTATGTATAGTAGTGTGTAGCTGTTAATCCCTAATTCCTAATTTATCCCTCCCATCATCCTTCCCCTTTGGTAACCATAGGTTTGTTTTCTATGTCTGTGAGTCATTTTCTGTTTTGTAAATAAGTTCATTTGTATCTTTTTTTTTAGATATCACATGATATTTATCTTTCTCTGTCTGACTTACTTCACTTAGTATGATAATCTCTAGGTCCATTCATGTTGCTGCAAATTCCATTATGTCTTTTTTTTTATGGCTGAGAACTTTTTATTTATTTTTTTATTTTTTTTTTGCGGTATGCGGGCCTCTCACTGTTGTGGCCTCTCCCGTTGCGGAGCACAGGCTCCGGACGCGCAGGCCCAGCGGCCATGGCTCACGGGCTCAGCCGCTCCGCGGCACGTGGGATCCTCCCGGACCAGGGCACGAACCCGTGTCTCCTGCATCGGCAGGCGGATTCTCAACCACTGCGCCACCAGGGAAGCCCTATGGCTGAGAACTTTTACTAATTTGAAATACCAACTCAAAAAGAGAGAAGTTGCTTTAGATCCACCTTTGAAATAAATTGTGGTGGATAGCTCAAATAAATGTATTTTTCTGTCTTCAAGGGAAATGTTCATCTGCCTGTATTCATTTCCTAGGGCTGCCATAACATATTATCACAGACTTGGTGGCTTAGAACAACAAACATTTATTTTCTCACAGTTCTGGAGGCCAGAAGTCTGAAATCAAGGTGTCACCAGAGTTGGTTCCTTCTGGAGTCTCTTGAGTCTGTTCCACTCCTGTCTCCTTGCTTCTGTTTGTTGCTCACAATCCTTGGAATTCCTTGGCCTATAGATAAATAATCCCAATATTTGTCTACACCTTCACATCGTCTTCTCTCTGTAACCAATTTTCCTTTTCTTTCTTTAATAAAGATACCAGTCATTAGACTGAGGGCCAACTCTAAATCTAGGATGATCTTATCTCAAGATCTTTAACTTAATTGCAACTGCGAAGACACTATTTCCAAATAAAGTCACATTCACAGGTACCAGGGTTAGAGCTTTGACAGATCTTTTTGGCACCACTATTCAACCCACTACCCTGCCAAATGCTAGATTAGGGGAATTGTTATAAAAATATTAATATTCCAATGGCAGCATAATAACTGACAAGACACTAAAGATACATGAATTAAATGTAAGTTGTCACAAGTGCAATTGAGATGTAGAGAAAATAAACTTTATACATGAAATGACTGGTTATTCAATTAGAGCATTTAATAGAATTCTAAATTATCTAGACCAAGGAATTTTACAATGGGATAGGTAATATGTTCCACTCAGGAGTCAAAATAGAAACATTCAAGTGGAATTTAGAAATAGCATTTACTTCAACCTAATTCTTAATCTTATCATGGGAGCTTGTGTAAGAGAAAAAATTCTCTGTATCATGCACTGCACTTTGAATTCTCTTAAGTCATTTTGCATACTTGTTTGATGGACAGAATATGGACCTTGCAATTCACCAGAATTGGGTTCGAATGTCATTTCACCACGGTTAGCTCCATGATCCCAGGAAAGTAAGTTAACCTGTTGGTGTCCCAGTTACCTCATCTGCAAAATAAGTGTGTTAATGCCAACTTCCCAGGTGTTTTACTTGCTATTTGCACAAAATTTGAGAAATTGTATAAAGGGGTCCTGATACAGAAGCGCTCAGTAATGTGGAGTTCTTTCCTGCACTTGGCTGTTCAAGTGATGCCCAATCTGATCAGGCACCAAACTAAGCTAAACTAACAAAACACAAAAGGCATTTTTAATTGATATTTTTCATATTATCTCTCTCCACGCAAGTTGGAATAGTTGATGAATGACTTTTCATTAATCTTACCAACATCTGTTTATCTATTTGTGTTAGATAAGGGATGAAGCAAAACCTCTCTGTCTCTCTCTCTCTGTCTCTCTCACACACACAAAGGTACACACACACACACACACACACACACACACACACACGCACACACACACGCACCTTAATTTTTCATGGCTTGAGTCATACCACAGATCCAGTCACTACTCTCTTTTTGTAAAAAGTGAAGTCCAACCCAGTTGCTGTGCTTATGACAATTGACTCCTACTGACATTTGTTTTGTTTGTTTTTATAAATGGGAGAGTGAGGAATGATCAGAGTAATCATACCCTGACAATCTTAAGGTCTTGTAAGAACTCTTGTCAAGTTGGTGGAAATGTTTATGTATGTTCTTTTTCAATCCAGACTGTTGGTGCCTTGCGACAGTTTAAGTTCCCAGGAGTGTGTGGAAGGTGGCTAGCTATATCAGGAAGACTTACAAGGAGGCTTTTATGTTGGTGATTTGCAGAAACTCAGGGTGTGATTCTTAATCTTCCAGGTGCAAAAACTCAATAATAATGGTGATCCAGAAATCAGACTTAGGGATCATGAGTCATACTTGTTAACTCAAGAGAGACTGAGGTACATGAACAAACAAACTAATTTATTGAGTACTAAGTAGGCCATATTGCTTTCTGATGAGAATTTTAGTAATATTTATTAAGAAACTTAACCATATGGATATGCATTTATTTATATCTATGTGTAATAAGGAAACCAGAGACCCACACTTTCCACATAATCATGTTCCTTTATAATTGTCTCTGTATTTAATTAAGAATATTCACGCTTATCAAGCATTTTTATAACAGAAAAAAATTAAAACTGCTAAATGTTCAAACATAAGACTAGAACAGTGCTTTTCAAACTGTGAGCCCTAATCCATAATGGGTCATGGAAACAATTTACTGTATTGCAAAAAGCACAGTCTTATAAATTACCCCAATTTATCAATGAGAGAATCGAGGCACAGAAACACCAAATAAAATGTCTAAAGCCACAGGATTAGCCAGAGGAGCTGAGCTTCCTGACTCAAAAATCTCGTGTTCTTTTATTAGAGTTGGGTCCTTCCAGAAGCTGATATGGTGTTTGTCTGGTGATGTAACACTGGTCTTAAACAGCGAAAATGGGGACCATGTGCATATGAAGGTGGTTTGAAATGGGTGAGGGGAGTTGGCTCTCAAGGGAAGAAATGGGCAGAGTTATCACCATTTTTATTCCTAATATTTCTTAAGAGCTTTATTTTTATCTTTGGAGTATCATGGCTAATTACAGGCAAATCTGATCTGGCTAGTCTGAATTTTTCAGGTATTGGCCTTAAGAAACTGACAAGTTTCTGACATATAACCCAAGTCTTTCATCCTGTGGAAAACTAGGACATAAGAGTTACACATACTTTATTAATTATCCTAAAACTTCTCATCTTACTTCTATTTCTAATAAAATATTTCAGGCATATAGGAAAGTAAATGTACAGGGTAATGTGAAAAATTTCATGGACCCAACATCAAGCTTTGCCCTTCCTTCCTTCCTTCCTTCCTTCCTTCCTTCCTTCCTTCCTTCCTTCCTTCCTTCCTCCCTCCCTCCCTCCCTCCCTCCCTCCCTCCCTCCCTCCCTCTCTCTTTCATTCATTCATTCTTTCTTTTTCTTCCTTCCTTTCTTTCTTCCTTTCTTTCTTTCTTTCTTTCTTTCTTTCTTTCTTTCTTTCTTTCTTTCTTTCTTTCTTTTCTTTTCTTTTCTTTTCTTTTCTTTTCTTTTCTTTCTACCTTTCTTTCAGAAAAACTGTTGCAGATTAACTTTTGGTTTCAGTACAGAGAAAACTTGTCTTCAGTGTTCTTTATAATCAGTATGTGTATGTGTGTGAATATATATGAGTGCTTATATAGGGAGTATGGCTTGACTTATATATATACTCCTTTAGAGCTAAGCCTCACTTTTTAAAGTTTTTTTATATACATATAAATATCTATTTTTGCCATGAATAGGCATGACCTAAATTACCCATATTCTTCTTATATAATCAGAATCTGAATGAAACAATAAAAATATTACAGCTGCTTCTAAGGTTTGAAATAATGACAGGAGAAAAATACTTCATTAGGATGACTCTATAGATTTTTTTTTCCCAATTAAACTTATGTAGGTAAGGGATATTGATTCATCCCCACAATCTGATAACTTTGTGAGCTTCAGCATCTTTTAGCTCAATAAATTTGCTGATTATTTTACTATAATTACTATAACATTCTTAATATATTCTAGCTACCATTTTACATAGCAGTAAATAACAAACATGTCTGTCCATCATGGAACTTGCATTAACAGGAGCACTAAGGCCAAATATAATATATCCCAATATATTATTTGTTGGTTTTTTTTTTTTAAAGCAAACAGTTTGTATCATTTCTGGAGTTAATTGTTATGTCAAATTAAAGGTTTGGGAAGTGAAGGGGAAATTTTAGATAGAATGGTCAGGAAGGCCTCCCTGAATAAATGACATTTCAACAGAAACTTTATTTGAAGGAACAAACCATGGTAGATCTGGAATGAACATTCTAGAAAGAATAGCTGGTTTAAAGGTCTAAGCTACTTTGTTTAGGACAGAGCAAGATAATACCAAACAACAGTGAGGAGCCAGATCACATGAGGCCTTATAAGATGTGTAAGTAAGCAGTCTGGATTTCATTCTAAGTGTGATCAAAATCAATGGATAATTTTGAGCATGAAAGTCATATTCTGATTTACATTTTAAAGAGGTCATTTTTTGTGCCTCAAACAGAATAAATAAAAGATAATTGTTGTCTAGTTCAGTTGTTCTGGCAAGTATATGTTAGTTTGCAGAGAACAGTGGAGGTGGTAAGAAGTTGTAGGATTTTGGATATGTTATCAGGATAGACTATTAAGGACTTGCTGGAGGGAAGAAAGCCAGATATCTTTCTCACTGGAAAAAAAAAAAGTCAAATGAATGGAAGAGCTAGTTGTTAAAAAAAAATCTAGGAGCAACCGTCAGCTCTACCCACAACCCGTCAGTCCCATGAGGAAACGTACACAAGCCTCTTAGATAGCCTCATCCACCAGAAGGCAGCGAGCAGAAGCAAGAAGAACTACAGTCCTGCAGCCTGTGGAACAAAATACACATTCACAGAAAGATAGACAAGATGAAAAGGCAGAGGGCTATGTACCAGATGAAGGAACAAGATAAAACCCCAGAAAAACAACTAAATGAAGTGGAGATAGGCAACCTTCCAGAAAGAGAATTCAGAATAATGATAGTGAAGACGATCCAGGACCTCAGAAAAAGAATGGAGGCAAAGATCAAGAAGATGCAAGAAATATTTAACAAAGACCTAGAAGAATTAAAGAACAAACAAACAGAGATGAACAATACAATAACTGAAATGAAAACTACACTAGAAGGAATCAATAGCAGAATAACTGAGGCAGAAGAACGGATAAGTGACCTAGAAGACAGAATGGTGGAATTCATTGCTGTGGAACAGAATAAAGAAAAAAGAATGAATAGATATGAAGACAACCTAAGAGACCTCTGGGACAACATTAAATGCAACAACATTCGCATTATAGGGGTTCCAGAAGGAGAAGAGAGAGAGAAAGGACCAGAAGAAATATTTGAAGAGATTATCGTCGAAAATTTCCCTAACGTGGGAAAGGAAATAGCCACCCAAGTCCAGGAAGCACAGCGAGTTCCATACAGGATAAACCCAAGGAGAAAAACGCTGACACACATAGTAATCAAATTGGCAAAAATTAAAGCAAAGAAAAATTATTGAAAACAGCAAGGGAAAAATGACAAATAACATACAAGGGAACTTCCATAAGGTTAACAGCTGATTTCTCAGCAGAAACTCTACAAGCCAGAAGGGAGTGCATGTACCACAATGTTCATTGCAGCATTATTTACACTAGTCAGGATATGGAAGCAACCTAAGTGTCTATAGACAGATAATGCATAAAAATAACTTGGCACATATATACAATGGAATATTACTCAGCCGTAGAAAGAAATGAAATTGAGTTATTTGTAGTGAGGTGGATGGACCTAGAGTCTGTCACACACAGTAAAGTAAGTCAGAAAGAGAAAAACAAATACCGTGTACTAACGCATATATGTGGAATCTAAAAAAAAAAAAAAAAATGGTTCTGAAGAACCTAATGACAGGACAGGAATGAAGACACAGATATAGAGAATGGACTTGAGGGCACGGGGGAGGGGGAGAGGTACGCTGGGACAAAGTGAGAGTGTGGCATTGACATATACACACTACCAAATGCAAAATAGATAGCTGGTGGGAAGCAGCCGCATAGCACAGAGAGATCAGCTTGGTGCTTTGTGATCACCTAGAGCGGTGGGATAGGGAGGGTGGGAGAGAGGGAGGGGATATGGGGATATATGTATACGTATAGCTGATTCACTTTGTTATACAGTAGAAAGTAACACAACAATGTAAAGCAATTAAAGATGTTAAAAAAAGAAAGTCATGGTAAATCTTAAAATCAGCCTAACATAGAACTTTAACCCTGAAACACTTTGAAGACAGAAAAAAGAGGAGCAGTGAAAAAATATGCATGTGGGACATCAGACTTGCCATTGCTCATTCAACCTGAATATACCTCTATGAGAAATGTAATGTGAGAAAGCTTAGCAAGTCATAGTAATAACTGGTCTAGAATTTCCATATATCAGATGTGATGATGTAATGTATTTTATTTGTTTTGAGAGTTAGAGGAAAAATGGCTCTATATAAATTCTTCATCTCTAGTTAAAGTACTAGAAACTGTGTGGCAAGCAATTTGGCAAGAGGGTAGAATAATCATGCTAGAGTATTTTCCATATGTGTTAGGTACAAAAGGTAAGAAGATAAGCACCTGAATTAAAACAGCCAAAAGTTTGAAATCCTTCATAAGAAACAGACAATTTGGCTCATTTGGGGAACAAAATAGGAAATGTGTTTTAGGTCACTAAAAGGAAAATTGGGTCTCATCAGACAATTTATAGTCTGCCGTGGCAGTGACCAAGTAGCTATACTAGGGTGCAGAAGTAGGTGTAATTTAATAGGAGTTCAGATGGGACTTTTGACAGTCTATCAGAGAAAAGGTTAATGAGCAAAATGTTAGACTTCAGTCTAAGTGCCAACCTAGCTAAAAAACTGATTGTAGCCTAAAATATATAGGATAGCAGTAAATTGTAGCAAATCCTCGTGGAGAGGTGACAAATGGAGTCCTTCAGCACTGATTGCCAGACCCATTACTTTTTAACACACTGTATAAGTTATGGTGTCTGAATTAGCTGATAATATTAAAAATCCAACTTTATCTTTTGGAGAAGTTATTAGATAGAACACTTCAGTTGCTTTGAATTTTTTCTTTTAAGCTATGACTTCTTAGACTAATATCATGAAGTCTCACATTGTTTAGGCTTGTCTGAGAGAGAGAATTTCAAGTTCATACCTAGAAAATATGTACCCCTTCATTATTGCAGGTAATTATATATGAGTTTCCAATTATTGGAAATATTGATTAATAAATATTTATTGAACATTTATTATGTGTAGGGCTGCCAATAATTTTTGGTAAGAATGCATAATACAAGGATTATGTGAACACAGATGAGGGAAGCCTGCCTAAATCTAGAGTCCAGGGTCATCCTAATAGAAGGAATATTGGCCTAATCTTGATGTGTAATTGAAAGTCATTAGAGAAAAGGAAGAGTGAAGATGCAAAAGAGGGCACTGCCTATGTAAAGGCTTGGAGGTAAGAGAGAGAATCTGACTCTCTCAGACTGCGACAAGTATATAATCTAGAATCTTGGTTGGATAGTAGATTGTAAAAATAGCTGCAGTTATTCCCCTCCCTGGATCCTTGACATTAACAATATGACTTTTCAGCTCCTCCCATAAAAAAATTGAGTCTGTTTACTCACCCCTTGAGTCAGGGGTGGCTTTGTGACTTACTTTGGCCAGTAGAATGCAGCAGAAGAAACGAGCCAGTTCTGAGCAGAGACTCAAGAAGGCTTGACACTTCTCACTCTCCTGGAAGCTTGTCCAGCCACTATGTGAACAAGCACAAGCTGAGCTACCAGAGAAGAAGAGACCCTGAGGAGTGAAGCCAACCATTCCAGCTGAGGCCTGCTGCAGCCGACCTGGCTGCTTATTACAGACGTGCAGGTGAACCCAGCTGAGACAGGAGAACTGGCCAGCTAAACCTGGCCTAAGTCACCAGACTGAGTGATACAAATGATTGATGCTTAAGTCACAAATTCAGGATCATATGTTACTCAGCAAAAGTGAATTAATACAGTAAAATATGAGGCTGGAGATAAGAGGGTAACAAGATTATGCTGTCTTTGGGGCTCTGTACTGAAGGCTCTAGTAGTCCCCCAAATTTCTGGCTTTGATTCTTTCTTCCTAAATTGATAGTTTCTGAGAAGTGTAATTATATCCTGCAAGGACACTGAGGTGGAACCATCTTCAATCACCTATTTATGAGTACCAGAAGAAACAACCATATCTAAGTTATCTAAGGATTGAATCAAATAGCTTTATACATATCTAATTCTACATATCTAAGTCCCAAGATGGGTTCAGCTGTGCCAAAAAAACTTAATTCTATCCCATGTAAATACCCTCAGGAAAGTGTATTCTGGGAAAAGCAGGATAGCTCACTTGAAATGGTGTTCTGAAGTCTCTCTTATAGTTTATGGATGGTATTGCTGCCCAGAATTCGTTCCCCTACCTTATTTTTGCTAACACATCTTTTTTTTTTCTTCTTTCATTTATTTAGGCTGCATTGGGTCTTTGTTGCTGTGCACAGGCTTTCTCTAGTTGCGGTGAGCTGGGGCTACTCTTCATTGCAGTGCATGGGCTTCTCATTGCAGTGGCTTCTGTTGTTGCAGAGCACAGGCTCTAGGCTCGCAGGCTTCAGTAGTTGCAGCACACAGGCTCAGTAGTTGCAGCTTGAGGGCTCAGTAGTTGCGGCACGCGGGCCCTAAAGTGTGTAGGCTTCAGTAGTTTCAGCACACAGGCTCAGTAGTTGTGGCTCATGGGCTCTAGAGCACAGGCTCAATCGTTGTGGTGCATGGGCTTAGTTGCTCCATGACATGTGGGATCTTCCCAGACCAGGGATCGAACTCACTGGCAGCCGGATTCTTAACCACTACACCACCAGGGAAGTCCCTGCCAACACATCTTAATCCTGCTTCTTCATCCTGATCTGCATGTTCCCAGTAACATCGTATTCAGTCTGAAAATTATAAGTTGTCATAGAGAAGCTAACTGTTCTGGCTGATTTGTGGTGATGCATGACCTTTAAAGGATATGCAGCAGCTACTTTTGACTGAAGCATGGGACACAGTCACCCAGAAGCTTTGGGTATATAAGGCTGAACAAGCAATCCCTGATTTATAAAGCAAATATTATGCCAGGCTAGCATATGCACTCCTGGGGAAATGCTCTTCTGCTAAGTCAAAACTAGAATGATTGAACGTGGCATTGTTTGAAGATAGGATCAAGGTGAGGCTTGGGGAGAAGAAATGCTGCTTTAATCTTTTTTTTCTTCTTTTTCTGTACGAATAGGGAGGATCACAAGATGTTTGTCACATTTCCTCAGGGGCCAATTCTATATTTGAGGGGTGTATGTGTGTCCTGGTGTGTATATATGTGTATTTAAAGGTGTTGTTGGGTCACATGTACCTGCAGTAGTCATCGATCTTGATCCGTGGCATCAATGGTAATGGTTAAATAATCACCAGCTATTGACTAACAATTTATTCTCTTCTCAGCATGATACTAGTTTGGAGATGGACTCGAAAGAAAAATAGAATCCCTGACTTCAAGGTACACGTTCCCTAGATAGCAAGGCTAACCCATGTGAAAAGAATTAAAGAACAGCACACTTCAAACATTCTATTTTATGAAAATTATAGTGAACTAAGCTTGAACACAGCATTGCCCGGTTGCATGTGCTGGAATTTTCAAAAGCTTATTTCAGTGAACTATTTGGTCATATTTCATACCTGACCTATTGTGTCTTGTGTAATTCTTATAAGGCAATAATATTATTGTTGAGAAATTATTCCCCTTCGAAGCTATCTTTTTACAAAGGGAGTAGGAAGCAGGAAACCATTAGAAGCCTGTTCACTCAGCAACCTTATTTCATATCTAGTTTATGATTCCCAGTCTTCCATCCCTTCTCTGGTAAAGAACTGTGACAAAGTTCATCAGTGGCAAAGTTAATTGGGCTCTCTTAAAAAGTCTCCTCTCCTCAGGGACTTCTCGAGCTCCTGTCAAGAGGCCACTTAGGGAAGCAGTCTTCTTCAGAAGTTTCCTTCCTCAGGGGAGATAATACATGTGACTGAAAAGTGGTGTCTACACATCAGGGGGCAGCGAGCAAGATTATAAAGCAGGTGAGGCTTGTTGTAGAGTCCTCACCACCCCAGTCTGAAGCCTCGTCCCGCCACATGGGTCCCCCGCTTGTATTCCAGCGGTCCTCTCTCAGTGCAGGCTTCTTCCTGAGGCACCCATCCAGATCCGCCTGCTGTGGGAATAGTTCTTGACCTTTGCTTTTCTTCTCCTCCCTAGCCAAGCTTATCTAACCGTCAGCCCATTTGCTCCGGGCCTCTTTTCTGTTAGAGAATGATCGTCCACCATGTGTTAAGGTAGCAGTAGGTTTTAATGAGACCCTTGACTCTCTAGCCACCCACCCACCGTATAACATTACATTTTAATAGGGGCCTTGGGGGACAACGGTTTAACCTAAGAGAACAATTTCAGCCACAATGTGTGATAAGTTGGTACCTTTAAGCAGTCACCAAACACTTTTGAAGGCTTCTCCTTGTTACAGTGAAAATGTATTACCTTTCTCAGAGTTGTAGGGAGTCAAGTACATTTGATTCTATCTGAAGAAAATGTAGAAGTACTGGAGTCCCAGCTAATTGCCTCACCTCTTTCCTATTCCCCTGTCAAAGCCAGCAGCAAAATTTTGAACATACTTTCTTTTAAACTTTTATCCTAGTAAAACAAAACCACAGTGCATTTTAAAATTTTATATTTTGTGTGCTTTAAAGGAGAAGAAAATGTGTGTATGAGTGCGGGCGTGTGTGTGTGTGTATGTGTGTGTGTGTGTGGTTATGTCACTAGGGACTTGTTAACTTTCTATTACTGCACAACAATTTTATTATGCACTTAGCAGCTGAAAACAACACCCATTTATTATCTCACTTTTCTGTAGGTCAGAATTCCAGGCATAATTCAACTGGGTTCCCTGCTCAGGGTGCTCTAAGGCTAATATCAAGGTGCTGGCCATGTCCAGGTTCTCATTTGAGGGTCAGAGTTTGCTTCTAAGACCATTCAGGTTATTGGCAGAATTCATTTCCTTTTGATTGTAGGACCCAAGTCCCTGTTTTCTTTCTGGCTATTGACTGGGGCTGCTCTCAGTTCTTAGAAGGTAGTTGTTTATTCCCTTCCACATGGCTGTCTCTAAAACATTGCTGTTTGCTTGGTCAAGGCCAGCAGGAGAATGTCTCTGTTGCTTTGAATCTCTGACTTCTTTCTCTTATTTCTAAACCCTCTTTTAAAGGCTCTCACCTGATTAGGTAAGGCCCACCCACAGTCAAGGTGGGGAATTGTATTGGATGCATATACCAGTAGTGGAAATTTTAGAGACTTTCTTAGAATTCTGCTTACCACAGAGCTTTTCTTGGTTTTCTTCTAAATATTCAGTGAAAAGGTGGAAATATGAGAGGGGAAAATAAATGAATAGATGTAATAGGAGGAGAAAGTAGAGACTCCCCCTTGAGGCTGAAACCACACACCCAAATATATGTAGCACCCTGCCTTTCTCTGGAGACAGCACTGTCCAACAGAACTTTCTGCAACATGCAAATGTTCTATATCTTCTCTGTCCAATGTGGGAACTGTTAGATGTATATGTGACTACTGAGAATTTGAAATGTGGCTCATAAACACTGGATTTTTTATTTTATCTATTTTTAAATAAATCCTATTAGTTCTCATCCCAAGGAAAAAATTTTTGCTATTTCTTTAATGTTGTATCTAAGTGAGACAATCGATGTTCACTAAACCTACTGTGGTAATCATTTCATAACGTATGTAAGTCAAATCACTATGCTGTACACCTTAAACTTATATAGTGCTGTATGTCAATTATATCGCAATAAAACTAGGGAAAAAAATTGAGAAAGTAAAAAAAAAAAAAAAAAACGTTTAAAATTCCATAGCCATATGCCCCTGGTGGCTGTCATAGTGGGCAGCATAGCTTGAGAGCAATATGTACCTTCCAGTTCCTCTTCACCTTCCTGAGTTATAGAATCATCTCCCACATGCTGAAATATTGTCTGGTGTTTATATTCTGTTTTTATTTTCCACCTGTACCTGGGCTTTTAGTTTAAATTCCAGTTGCTATCTTTATATCAACATTTTATATCTGCCTTCGGCTTCCTGACAAACTTGCAATTTTAGATATTGAGTCATTTCCTATATAAATACATAATTATAAGATGTTCTAATGTCATCTAGACTAATCTCCTAATCAAAGTAGAAATCCTTTCTCCTCACTACCTTTGTCACTCCATGCACACCAAAATCTATTTGTTACCTTCATTGAGTGTTTACTTTCTATGCAAGGCACTGAGCGAAGTGCTTCAGACATGGTCTCAATCAATCTTCACAATAACTCATGTGGTATTATTATGATTCCTCTTTTACAGATGAGGGAACCTATATTTGGAGAAGTTAAGTGACTTCCTGAAGTCTCACAGTTATTTAGTGCTGAAATAGAAGTCAACCTCAAGTTCACTATCTGCAATCACCCCTGATTTTAGTCTCTAAATGACATCACCATTTCTAACAAACATTCTTGTACAGTGCAATTATGTCTTGTTCTAATATTATTAGTGGCAGTGAGCCCATAAACTTGAAAGACAATGCATTCCATTTACAGCTTTAAGAGAGCTTTGGTCCTTCTGTGGTCTTTTAGTGGTTTCTCAAGCAAAAAATGGCTATGTCATCTACTTCTCTGGGTTTTCTCCTATAGATTTGATACAGGTTTTAAGTGTTGATTCCCAAAACATGAGCTTTAAACATGAGTCATTCTCTGGTCTTGAGTGCAAATCTTTCTCCCAACAGTTTCTACTCATTGTTCTTAATTGAGCTTCTTGAGTTCTTCTAAACAAATGGGTGCCCTTAGACTATGGGGTAGAGATTAGGAGCTAGTGTTTGGGATTCAGGCAGCTCTAAGTTTAATAACTGGCTCCAGATTTTATGAGTTGTGTGACCTTCTACTTCTCCATGCCTCTCTCTCAGCTATAAAATGGGATTAAAAAACCTATCTCAAAACAATTGTTTCAAGGAAGAAATGAAATGCAGTTGATGAAGTACCTGGACAAAAGTCTAGCATACAGCAAGCACTTGGTGGTAGGAGATAGCTTTCATATTCCCCACCCCCAGTTTTCCCTGTCACAAAATAAGATATAACAATAACAAATGGTTATGTCTCTAACTTTCCTGGTTTTTCTCTCAGATTTGATCCAGGTTTTAAGTGTTGCTTCACAAATTGTGAGCTCTAAAAATGAACATATTCCATGAACTCTTATAAATGCTCTGCTTATACCAAAGACAAATAACTTTGTGCCATGTTTCAAGCTAAACGAGTAAGGTCGAGTAAGGTCGCCCCTGCAGTCCCAGTAGTGAGAGCAGCATAGGCTTTTATTGGAAAATATAAAGAGGCTGCAGTCTGTGATTGAGAAGGAAGATGGAGATTCTGACATAATGCAACAGACATCACTTCTACTGGGTAGGCTTTGAGTAGGCAAACTTACAGGTCTGGTGCAAAATGAAAACATGAGGCCACTTTTTCAAAAAGCAAAAAATTAAATAAATTGCTGTTAACAGTATTAAAATTAAATTTATAAAAGCTGTTTCTTTTCTCCTGCAGTTTTTCTTTTGATTTGTCAGGGTTTGTTATATTTCCTATTTAATGTTGTTCTAAGTTAAGAAAAATTAACATTTTAAATTTTAGTGTAACTTTTTAACATAAATTTTTAAAATTTATTTATGTTTGCCTGCGTTGGGTCTTCGTTGCTGCACGCGGCCTTTCTCTAGTTGCGGTGAGCGAGGGCTACTCTTCACTGCGGTGCGCGGGCTTCAGCTTCTCATCTCAGTGGCTTCTCTTGTTGTGGAGCACCGGCTCTAGGTGCGCGGGATTCAGTAGTTATGGCACGTGGGCTTAGTAGTTGTGGGCTCTAGAGCGCAGGCTCAGTAGTTGGGGTGCACGGGCTTTGTTGCTCGCGGCATATAGGATCTTCCTAGACCAGGGATGGAACTCATGTCCCCTGCACGGGCAGGCAGATTCTTAACCACTGCACCACCAGGGAAGCCCCAAATTTTACTGTAACTTTTTATGTTTATCCTCTGTTTATCTTGTGTGATGCTAGTCTTAAATGCAAAAGTAAGAACAATTAACTCATATCCAGAGTCACCAAAATTACACAATTTGCATTTAGTGGCTCACATGGGCATATGTATTTTGTTCTGAATAGAACAATAGAAATGCTGCACAAACTGAACTCAACGACTTTTATTTCACTTCTTAATAACATTCTATCTTCAGCTTGGTGAGTAAGGAAGGACAGAAGGGAAAAGGATTTGTGGGTTGCCCTATTTTTCCTTTTCCTTCTGTGTTATCATTTTCAGCATTAGTTAGTGGTTGGTTAATACAGAGAAATAATATGTAAAAGAAAGGATATAATAGGATTCCTTGATGGATTGTGTTTCTTGGAATGTCATCACTGTGGTCAATGATTAAATTGCTTACTCTGCTCCTTCCGATTAGCTGCATGGGTCTCTCTCTCTCTTTCTCTCTCTCTGTTCTTTTCACCATGTTTTATGTATATATATATATATATATATATATATATTTATATATATATATATATATATATATGTTCTCCACCTCAATCACCATCTAGAATATATATTTAAAATTTCTTAGTAATCCATTTAGAACCCTGTACTTACAAAACCCACACTATTTTATTTTCTTTGGCCGTTTTGTCCTATTTATCTTTATTTTCTATTTCTTTTAAAAAAATTCTCCAAATATAAAAAAGCTTCTTAATATCTATGCTTTTGATCAAAGACTTCCTACCTGACACTGGCACCCACATCTTCTAATTCTTTGTGTTTTCACCCCACAATTTGTTTTAACATGAATTAAGGAATTTTCATTTTTCTGTTTTGTTTGCATTAATATCTAGGAACATCATCTTTGAATTCATCTTTCCTTCCTTCAGCCATAACTACAGCTTTTTAAAAGTGTGTTTGTGATAAAAATCCATTGTGGTACTGAGTTTGAAAATAACTGAACTATTTATGGGATACCTACCATGTGCTATACACTGTGCTAAACATTTAAGTTATTTCTAATCCTTGATATATTCTTATCAAATGTGTATGGTATTTAAGAATTGGTATGGATGCCAGTTACTGACTGGGGTATAAGAAATTACTGTACATGAAATTTAAAACTATTGTTATATCCAGGAATACAGCCATAAAATCAGAATTGAGTTGTTTGTACATCTTTTTCTTAAAGAAAATAAAATCAAGCAAAAACAAACAAACAAAGGATACTGGTGACGAGATCCCCAGATTATAGAGGATTTGTTATCATCCCATTAAATGAAGGCCCTGAAAAGAAGAGACAAATCTAATGTTTTGGGTTTGTTTTTTTTTTTTTTTTTTTCCTAGCTCCAGCTGCTAATGTTGTACCTGGCACATAGCTGAAGCTCCAAATGTGTTTGGAGATTAAATTCAGAAAATTTAATGAGAATAAAATAAGTTGCTCTTGAGGTTTTCTGTGTTAAAGGAATGTATTTTAAGGTATAGTTTTTCATTAGGTTTTCTCACCAAAGAACACATACCATTGTACCATTAGAACAATCAAGTTTTAGTTTGAATACTTTTGAAATTTATCAACTTGTCTCCTTCATGCAAAAATGAGGCAAAGGTCCTAGAACTACTGCATAGTTGCAATGCCACAGACTTCTTTATGTTCATAAACCTATTTCCCTCTATTCTCCATCTTTGTACCCTAACAATCTTGGCTGAAACTGAAGTGCTGCAGCAAGAACAATTGTATAATTAGAAGACATTTACTTCAGCAACATCTAGAAAGGATGCATTTTAAAGAACAATTAAAACTTCCATGTGTTTGATTGGAATGCGTTTATCCTGATTACCAGTTTGCAAACATTTCTTTCTCTAAACCTTCGCTGAGAAAATCTCAAAAAACTTTTAGCTTCCATAGGCTTTTAATTCCAGAATAATCAAAGGCTTATACTGAACTTAATAACTCATTCCATTTATTTCCCCCATGACAGCAGAATTGCTTTAAATAAAGCATTCAATCTATCTGTAGTTCTACAGAGAGATGCTAAAAGTCAAAATAATCAAATTAGAAGACCAAAGTTCCAAATGTGGCATAAATTAAATCATCCTTACTTGCCAAACTTGAGAATAATTTTCAAATCATGTCATTAATATAAAAGAAAAAGGTCCATATTTCCTCTTTAGAAAGACAACTGCAGAGGTTAATAACACCCAGTTGCCTGCCATGAAGAGCATCTGCATCACTAGGACAGTTTGATAATGAGATTTTGTACAAAAGAAATAGACTTTTTTTGAGAGAAGTCACCATGTAAAATGGATTCTTAGCAAGACAAGTAAGAGAAGCTGAAATAAAATCCTTGTAGATTGCAGTGGTGAGAATATTTCTAGAATTAGAGCTATCTGGTTGATTATTTTTTGGAACTTGTTTTAATTGCAGTACTCATATGTCAACTCATAGTCTTACGGGGACCTATTATTTGCAAAGTGCTTTTAAATTTACAAAAAAATATTCCTATATGATAAACAACTAATTTCTTCATTTTAGACATTAAGAATTAGAGGTTAAGAATGTTGCTTAAAATCCTATGAAACTTTTGCAAAAATAAGAGAATATGTGCCCATTTTCTTAGTTTTGTACTCTTACATTATTTCCTTGGCCTCAAATCCAGAACTTCATGATCACATTCCAGTGCACTTTTACCATAGAGCAAACTAGTTAACTTCTTCCTAATCTCTCTTCATGAGAAATTTACAAAACCTTTCTAATGAATTCAGACTAAATGCTGTATCTGGAGATCTTGAATCCAGGGATCTATCTGAACAGACATGAGGCAGGTTGAAACAAAAAGTTGGGGTTACTTTAAAAGTTATGCCTTTCATAAGTATGCTTTTAAAAAAGGTTGTAATTAATGCAAGATTAGTGTTGAAAGAAATTTCCCTTCTTTTAGGTTATTTCCATGATGATACATCTGGTGATAATGAGTTTGATTTTTTATACATATGCGTTCATGACTATTTATATTATCTATATTTATGACTGAAAATTTGAGTTCGGTTTTTTTCTTCACAGTCCTTCTAAATCAGATCAGATGCCTATTAATCAAATCACACATACTCTATTATATTCTACCTCCCACTGCTGTATTCAGAAGTAACTTTAAAAATTCTTTTTCCTAATATTGTTCTAATAGAACTGGGGTTGCTGATTTAACAAATAAAAATGTAGGGTACCTAGTTAAATTTGAATTTCAGATAAATGGTGAATAATTTTTTGTATTAGTATGTCCCTAACACTGCATGGGACACAATTATCCTAAAATAATTATTCATTATTTATCTGAAATTCAAATTTAACTGGCCTTCCTGTATTTTATCTGGCAACTGTAAATGGAACCAAAGGGAAATTTAAATCGTTTTGTCATTGGTTCCATGTGTGATGAGAAGTAGCCAGAAATAAGGGCAGAGTCACTGAGGCAAAAATAAATTGTCCATGAATCTGATTAAAAATACCCTGATGAGTGAGGGATTTTTTTTTTTTTCCATATAACTGAAAAGTCAGAATAAGAAGAAATCAGGCCCTAGGTACAGTATGATCAACAGTTCAATAATGACCTCAAGGACATGGTTCCCTGATAGCTTTCATCTCTCTGCTAGGGAGCCCTCGGGCATCCCTTCCTGTGTGCATATAGCTACAGTAGTTCCTGGGTCACATCAGGAAGTAGCAATGTCCAGAGGCAGAAAAGAACATTTATGTGTTGTTTTCTTAAGAGCAAGGAAACGTTTCCCAGAAGCCCTGTGAAGACCTGACTTCATGACCACATGCCCCCTCTCCCCAAAACCAGTCATAGTCAGGAGTAATGGGATCATGAGTTTTATTCTAATCCTGATACACCTGTGAAGGCAGGCAAGAGGTCAGCTTCCCATGAGGCATGTGGAGAAAGAGCAGACGTGAAAAAATTAGGTTCTATTAGAAGATGGTAAAAAGATAGTCATATAACCACTGTGTCTGTTAGTTTCCTGTGTTCTGCCAAATTCAAACACTCATTTATATAGGAGAACTTCAGTGTTCCTACAAAATTAGATTTGACAACACATAAAACAGCCAGTCTCATAGGGAAACTTCGAATGTTTCCAACTTCGTTGGAGTATCTCGTGGGGATTCTGAACAGGAAAGGAGCCTATACTAAAGAGCTGAGCTCATCACTGAACAATCACTGTATGGAAAGGATATGTTTTAGTGAAGAGGGAGAAAGGAAACCAATACTTTGCTCCTGTTTGAAGTCTTATAGAATCTTTCATGTTCCTCTAGAGTGGACCTGGGTTTGTTGTTTAAGATCGTATTTCAGAAACACCCACACAGAAATATGGGGAGCTCAGTTTATCTCAGTTGCAGCAGGAGAACTGTGAGTCACCTCCAGTGACATTTAGTTGGTTTGCTGAGAATCTGTGTTTTGAGATTTAAAAAAATAACCAAACAAGAAGATATTCTTCCTCCTCTTCTCCTCTCCCTCCGCGTCGCCCTCCTCCTCCTCCTCCTCCTCCTTTTTCTCTTTCTTCCTCTTCTTCTTATTATTTTATTTAAAGCTATTCTTAATCATAAACAAGACTGTAAATTAAACTTTGATGGTATAGATTGGAAAAATTGTATTCTTGTACAGTGGAAATTTCTACTGTATTTGAGCTGAATGAATATTCTTGGGATTTGGAATAAGAAAAGTAACTATAATTAGTTTGACATGTGAATGAACTATCATGTTTTTCTTTCTGGCTTTTGCTTAATATTGAAATTCCTTATGCTACAAGTATGCAGGACTCCCATACTGTGTTAGTAGCCTAATGGTGCTAAAGTGATTAGAAGCACAGAACGCAGAAAGTGAGTAGACACACACACTTACTTAAAATTATTTTTTATTGGAGTATGGGTGTTTTACAATGCTGTGTTAGGCTCCACTGCACAGCAGAGTGAATCAGCCTTACACATACAGATACCCCCTCCCTTTTGGACTTCCCTCCCATTTAGGTTACCACAATACAGTAGGTACAGTTCCCTGTGCTATATAGTATGTTCCCATCAGTTGTCTATTTTATTCATAGTATCAATAATGTATATGTGTCAATCCCAGTCTCCCAATTCCTCCCTCTCCACCCCTTTCCCCCTTGGTATCCATAAATTTGCTCTCTACATCTGTGTCTCTCTTTCTGCTTTGCAAATAAGATCATCTATACCATTTTTCTAGATTCCACATATATGCGTTATTATACGATATTTGCTTTTCTCTTTCTGACTTAACTTCACGCTGTATGACACTCTCTAGGTCCATCCTCATCTCTATAAATGACCCAATTTCATTCCTTTTTATGGCTGAGTAATATTCCATTGTATATATGTACCACATCTTCCATTCCTTTGTCCATTTATCCATTCCTCTGTCAATGGACATTTAGGTTGATTCCATGTCCTGGCTATTGTAAATAATGCTTCTATGAACATTGGGGTGCATGTATTTTTTTGAATTATGTTTTTCTCTGGGTATATGCTCAGTAGTGGGACTGCTGGATCATATGGTAATTCTATTTTTAGATATTTAAGGAACCTCCATACTGTTCTCCATAGTGGCTGTATCAATTTACATTCCCACCAACAGTGTAGTAGGGTTCCCTTTTCTCCACACCCTCTCCAGCATTTATTGTTTGTAGATTTTTTGATGATGGCTATTCTGACCAGTGTGAGGTGATACCTCATTGTAATTTTGATTTGCATTTCTCTAATAATTAGTGATGTTGAGCATCTTTTCATGTATTTGTTGGCCATCTGTATTAGACACACACACCTTTAGGAACTCTTTAATCTACCTACCAAAGTATTAGCCCTTACTACTGGGAATAAGTCCTCTCATCACCAATGTAAACAAGGTTTCTGGTTCTGATTCCTCACAATAAATTCCTATAGTTGCTACTCTAGAGTTGGGGGTGAGACACAGATGTTTTCCTGTGAACCATAAGGAAGCTGGTAGCCTCACTGAATAGAATATAAGTAGAAGCTGCAACCTTGAGAAATGTATCAAGTTATAAAAGTGGGGAATTGAGTGATAGGAATATTACAATGACACATATTAAGAGAATCACATTCCAGAATAGTCTTAGAAATGAACAAGGCTCTTAGTATCTACCCTACACCATCCAGAAAACCACAGATTAATACATATATCTAGTGAGCTCAGCAAAGAGAATATTGAACAACTACTATGGCTTAATGGTAATGTTCCAGAACAACCTTCATTTCTCTTTTGCTCTGAGTCTATATCTAGTAATTTTTAATTTTGAATGTTTTAAAATAGTTTCTTCTTCTAGTATGGACTAACTATCAGGAATGCCTGTTACTTATATTTCTTGGTACACATTAGTAGATTAATTTGGCTTTTGTTGAGTTCTGAAAGTATTCTAGACACTAGGGACACAAAGACAAAAAGGATGGGGTAGAAGCACAGTTATGAGAATGACAGTACATTGTCGTGGCTCTTCTGGAAGAATGATTGTTACCTTCAGGGAGCTTACATTCTTGTAAACAGAAAATGATTGCCTATTAATTAATACTTGCAGTAAAGGAGACACACGTTCTTGTAAAACAAATACAAATAGAGAAAGTACCACAGTGTTACTAAATATAACATGGACTGGAGAATATGTGGGGCTTTCTGGGAAGCCTTCATAAGGGATGTAAGATTTGAGATGGCTGTGGAGGGATGAGGGGACTGTTTTCAGGGAGAGAAGGTAACAGGGAGAAATGTGAGAAAAAGCATGAGGGGTGAAATAAAGTATGCTGGTCTGTAAGTAATTCAGTGTGACTGGAATATAAGTATGGGTTGTTGGGCTGAGTGTAAAGACCTTTCTGTAATCCAGCTGAAGGATGATGAGACTACAGACCAAGTCAACAATTGAATGGAAAGTAGAAACTGAAATGAGTTGTCAGCGAGCAGGTCTTGGTCATCAAGTGAATGTGAAAGATGACTAAAATGGTGGTCCTCCTCAGGGTTGTTTACAAAATAGTTCCCTTTTTTTATTCTAAACAGTGTTAGTTTTGCACTTTTTTCCCCCCTCCCCTGAAGTGAGGTGGGGTCCTGTGACTTGCTTTGGCCAATAAACATGAGCAGAAGTGGTATAGGTTGCTTCTAGGTGTATACTCCTTAAACAATTTGACATGCTTTATTCCCTTGGTTGTGGTAATGTGTGTTGAGGTGTGTGTTGAGAGAGATCATGTTAGCTCAGGTCCCCAAACAACTATCGTGAGCAGAGACCCCTGCCAACTCATGTGAAACATGTTCTGTGAGTAAGATATAGTGTAGCCATGGAGATCTGGCAACTGTTGTTGACATAATCCACCCCCACCAACATTCATACCATCCAGCATTCCAGAACACACTCTTTTTTTTTTTTTTTTACTGGAGTATAATAGCTTTACAATGGTGTGTTAGTTTCTGATTTACAACAAAGTGAATCAGTTATACATATACATGTATTCCCATATATCTTCCCTCTTGCGTCTCCCTCCCTCCCACCCTCCCTATCCCACCCCTGTAGGTTGTCCAAACCACCTAGCTGATATCCCTGTGCCATGCAGCTGCTTTCCCACTAGCTATCCACCCTACGTTTGGTAGTGTATATATGTCCATGCAACTCTCTCACTTCATCTCCTCTTACCTTCCCCCCTCCCCATATCCTCAAGTCCATGCTCTAGTAGGTCTGTGTTTTATTCCTGTCCTACCTCTAGTCTCTTCATGACATTTTTTTTCTTAGATTCCATATATATGTGTTAGCAAACAGTATTTGTTTTTCTCCTTCTGACTTACTTCACTCTGTATGACAGACTCTAGGTCCATCCACCTCACTATAAATAACTCAGATTCGCTTGTTTTTATGGCTGAGTAATATTCCATTGTATATATGTGCCACATCTTCTTTATCCATTCATCTCTCGATGGACACTTAGGTTGCTTCCATGTCCTGGTCATTGTAAATAGAGCTGCAGTGAACATTGTGGTACATGACTCTTTTTGAATTATGGTTTTCTCAGGGTATATGCCCAGGAGTGGGATTGTGGGGTTGTATGGTAGTTCTATTTGTAGTTTTTTAAGGAACGTCCATACTGTTCTCCATAGTGGCTGTATCAATTTACATTCCCACCAGCAGTGCAAGAGGGTTCCCTTTTCTCCACATCCTCTCCAGCATTTATTGTTTCTAGATTTTTTGATGGTGGCCATTCTGACCGGTGTGAGATGATATCTCATTGTAGTTTTGATTTGCATTTCTCTAATGATTAATGATGTTGAGCATTCTTTCATGTGTTTGTTGGCAATCTGCATATCTTCTTGGAGAAATGTCTATTTAGGTCTTCTGCCCATTTTTGGATTGGGTTGTTTGTTTTTTTGATATTGAACTGCATGAGTTGCTTATAAATTTTGGAGATTAATCCTTTGTCAGTTCCTTCATTTGCAAATATTTTCTCCCATTCTGAGGGTTGTCTTTTGGTCTTGTTTATGGTATCCTTTGCTGTACAAAAGCTTTTAAGTTTCATTAGGTCCAAATTGTTTATTTTTGTTTTTATTTTCATTTCTCTAGGAGGTGGGTCAAAAATGATCTTGCTGTGAATTATGTCATAGAGTGTTCTGCCTATGTTTTCCTCTAAGAGTTTGATAGTGTCTGGCCTTACATGTAGGTCTTTAAACTATTTTGAGTTTATTTTTGTCTATGGTGTTAGGGAGTGTTCTAATTTCATACTTTTACAGGTAGCTGTCCAGTTTTCCCAGCACCACTTATTGAAGAGGCTGTCTTTTCTCCACTGTGTTTCCTTCCCTCCTTTATCAAAGATAAAGTGACCATATGTGTGTGGGTTTATCTCTGGGCTTTCTATCCTGTTCCATTGATCTATATTTCTGTTTTTGTGGCAGTACCATACTGTCTTGATTACTGTAGCTTTGTAGTATAGCCTGAAGTCAGGGAGCCTGATTCCTCCAGCTCCATTTTTCTTTCTCAAGATTGCTTAGGCTTTGTGGTCTTTTGTGTTTCCATACAAATTGTGAATTTTTTTGTTCTCGTTCTGTAAAAAATGCCAGTGGTAGTTTGATAGGGATTGCATTGAATCTGTAGATTGCTTTGGGTTGTATAGTCATTTTCACAATGTTAATTCTTCCAATCCAAGAATATGGTATATCTCTCCATCTATTTGTATCATCTTTAATTTCTTTCATCAGTGTCTTATAATTTTGTGCATATAGGTCTTTTGTCTCCTTAGGTAGGTCTATTCCTAGATATTTTATTCTTTTTGTTGCAGTGGTAAATGGGAGATTTTTCTTAGTTTCACTCTCAGATTTTTCATCATTAGTGTATAAGAATGCCAGAAATTTCTGTGCATTAATTTTGTATCCTGCTACTTTTCCAAATTCATCGATTAGCTCTAGTAGTTTTCTGGTAGTATCCTTAGGATTCTCTATGTATAGTATCATGTCCTCTGCAAACAGTGACAGCTTTACTTCTTCTTTTCCTATTTGGATTCCTTTTATTTCTTTATTTTCTCTGATTGCTGTGGCTAGAACTTCCAAAACTAGGTTGAATAAGAGTGGTGAGAGTGGGCAACCTTGTCTTGTTCCTGATCTTAGTGGAAATGGTTTCAGTTTTTCACCATTGAGAACGATGCTGGCTGTGGGTTTGTCATATATGGCCTTTATTATGTTGAGGAAAGTTCCCTCTATGCCTACTTTCTGCAGGGTTTTTATCAAATTTATTTATCAAATACTTTATCAAAATTTTAAATGAGTGTTGAATTTTGTCAAAAGCTTTCTCTGTATCTATTGAGATGATCATATGGTTTTTCTCCTTCAGTTTGTTGATATGGTGTATCACATTGATTGATTTGCATATATTGAAGAATCCGTGCATTCCTGGAATAAACCCCACTTGATCATGGTGTATGATCCTTTTAATGTGCTGTTGGATTCTGTTTGCCAGTATTTTGTTGAGGATTTTTGCATCTATGTTCATCAGTGATATTGGCCTGTAGTTTTCTTTCTTTGTGATGTCTTTGTCTGGTTTTGGTATCAGGGTGATGGTGGCCTCATAGAATGAGTTTGGGAGTGTTCCTCCCTCTGCTATCTTTTGGAAGAGTTTGAGAAGAATGGGTGTTAGCTCTTCTCTAAATGTTTGATAGAATTTGCCTGTGAAGCCATCTGGTCCTGGGCTTTTGTTTGTTGGAAGATTTTTAATCACAGTTTCAATTTCAGTGCTTGTGATTGGTCTGTTCATGTTTTGTATTTCTTCCTGGTTCAGTCTCGTCAGGTTGTGCTTTTCTAAGAATTTGTCCATTTCTAACAGGTTGTCCATTTTATTGGCATACAGTTGCTTGTAATAATCTCTAATAATCTTTTGTATTTCTGCAGTGTCCGTTGTTACTTCTCCTTTTTCATTTCTAATTCTCTTGATTTGAGTCTTCTCCTTTTTTTTCTTGATGAATCTGGCTAATGGTTTATCAATTTTGTTTATCTTCTCAAAGAACCAGCTTTTAATTTTATTGATCTTTGCTATCGTTTCCTTCATTTCTTTTTCATTTATTTCTGATATGATCTTTATGATTTCTTTCCTTCTGCTAAATTTGGGGTTTTTTTGTTCTTCTTTCTCTAGTTGCTTTAGGTGAAAAGTTAGGTTGTTTATTTGAGATGTTTCCTGTTCCTTAAGGTAGGATTGTATTGCTATAAACTTCCATCTTAGAACTGCTTTTGCTGCATCCCATAGGTTTTAGGTTATCGTGTCTCCACTGTCATTTATTTCTAAGTATTTTTTGATTTCCTCTTTGATTTCTTCAGTGATCACTTCGTTATTAAGTAGTGTATTGTTTAGCCTCCATGTGTTTGTATTTTTTTACAGATCTTATCCTGTAATTGATTAGTCTCATAGCATTGTGGTCCGAAAAGATACTTGATACGATTTTCAATTTTCTTAAATTTACCAAGGCTAGATTTGTGACCCAGGATATGATCTATTCTGGAGAATCTTCCATGAGCACTTGAGAAAAATGTGTATTCTGTTTTTTTTCGATGGAATGTCCTATAAATATCAATTAATTCCATCTTGTTTAATGTATCGTTTAAAGTTTGTGTTTCCTTATTTATTTTCATTTTGGATGATCTGTCCATTGGTGAAAGTGGGGTGTGAAAGTCCCCTACTATGATTGTGTTACTGTCGATTTCCCCTTTTATGGCTGTTAGTGTTTGCCTTATGTATTGAGGTGCTCCTATGTTGGGTGCATAAATTTTTACAATTGTTATATCTTCTTCATGGATCGATCCCTTGATCATTATGTAGTGTCCTTCTTTGTCTCTTGTAATAGTTTTTATTTTAAAGTCTATTTTGTCTGAGATGAGAATTGCTACTCCAGCTTTCTTCTGATTTCCATTTGCATGGAATATCTTTTTCCATCCCCTCACTTTCAGTCTGTATGTGTCCTTAGGTCTGAAGTAGGTCTCTTGTGGACAGCATATAGATGGGTCTTGTTTTTGTATCCATTCAGCCAGGGTATATCTTTTGGATGGAGCATTTAATCCATGTATATTTAAGGTAATTATCAATATGTATGTTCCTATTACCATTTACTTAATTGTTTCGAGTTTGTTCTTATAAATCTTTTCCTTCTCTTGTGTTTCTTGCCTAGAGAAGTTCCTTTAGGATTTGTTGTAGAGCTGGTTTGGTGGTGCTGAACTCTCTCAGCTTTTGCTTGTCTGTAAAGGTTTTAACTTCTCCATCAAATCTGAATGAGATCCTTGCTGGGTAGAATAATCTTGTTTGTAGGTTTTTCTCCTTCATCACTTTAAATATGTCCTGCCGCTCCCTTCTGGCTTGCAGAGTTTCTGCTGAAAGATCAGCTGTTAACCTTATGGGGATTCCCCTCTGTGTTATTTGTTGTTTTTCCCTTGCTGCTTTTTAATATGTTTTCTTTGTATTTAATTTTTGATAGTTTGATTAATATGTGTCTTGGCGTGTTTTTGCTTGGATTTATCCTGTATGCGACTCTCTGTGCTTCCTGGACTTGATTGACTATTTCTTTTCCCATATTAGGGAAGTTTTCAACTATAATCTCTTCAAATATTTTCTCAGTCCCTTTCTTTTTCCTCTTCTTCTTCTGGGACCCCTATAATTCGAATGTTGGTGCATTTAATGTTGTCCCAGAGGTCTCTGAGACTGTCCTCAGTTCTTTTCATTCTTTTTTCTTTATTCTGCTCTGCAGTAGTTATTTCCACTATTTTATCTTCCAGGTCACTTATCTGTTCTTCTGCCTCAGTTATTCTGCTATTGATCCTATCTAGAGTATTTTTAATTTCATTTATTGTGTTGCTCATCGTTGCTTGCTTCCTCTTTATTTCTTCTAGGTCCTTGTCAAATGTTTCTTGCATTTTGTCTATTCTATTTCCAAGATTTTGGATCATCTTTACTCTCATTATTCTGAATTATTTTTCAGGTAGACTGCCTATTTCCTCTTCATTTGTTAGGTCTGGTGGGTTTTTACCTTGCTCCTTCATCTGCTGTGTGTTTTTCTGTCTTTTCATTTTGCTTACTGTGTTTGGATTCTCCTTTTTGCAGGCTGCAGGTTCATAGTTCCTGTTGTTTTTGGTCTTTGTCCCCAGTGGCTAAGGTTGGTTCAGTGGGTTGAGTAGGTTTCCTGCTTGGGTGAACTATTGCCTGTGGTCTGCTGGATGCGGCTGGATCTTGTCTTTCTGGTGGGTAGGTCCACGTCTGGTCGTGTGTCTTGGGGTGTCAGTAGCCTTATTATGATTTTAGGCAGCCTCTCTGCTAATGGATGGGGCTGTAGTCCTGTCTTGCTAGTTGTTGGGCAAAGGGTGTCCAGCACTGTAGCTTGCTGGTCGTTGAGTGAAGCTGGGTCTTGGTGTTGAGATGGAGATCTCTGGGAGATTTTCACTATTTGATATTACGTGGAGTTGGGAGGTCTCTCATGGACCAGTGTCCTGAAGTTGGTTCTCTCACCTTAGAGACACAGCGCTGACGCCTGACTGGAATACCAAGAGCCTTTAATCCACACGGCTCAGAATAAAAGGGAGAAAAAAATAGAAATTAAAGAAAGAAAGGAAGGAAGGAAGGAAGGGAGGATGGAAGTAAGAAAGGAAGGGAGGAAGAAAGAAAGCAAGCAAGAAAGAAGATAAAATAAAGTAGGATAAAATAAAGTTATTAAAATAAAAAATAATTATTAAGAAGAAAAATTTTAAAAAGAAAACAAAAACAAAAAACGGTTCGGTCAGAACCCTAGGACAAATGGTGAAAGCAAAGCTATACAGACAAAATCTCACACAGCAGCACACACATACACACTCACAAAAAGAGAAAAAGGGGAAAATGATAATATATCTTGCTCCCAAAGTCCACCTCCTCAACTTGGGATGATTCGCTGTCTATTCAGGTATTCCACAGATGCAGGGCACTTCAAGTTGATTGTGGAGCTTTAATCCGCCACCTCTGAGGCTGCTGGGAGAGACCTCCCCCTCTCCTCTTTGTTCGCACAGCTCCCGGGGTTCAGCTTTGGACTTGGCCCTGCCTCTGCGCGTAGGTCACCGGAGGGCGTCTGCTCTTCGCTCAGACAGGACGGGGTTAAAGGAGCAGCTGATTCAGGGGCTCTGGCTCACTCAGGCCGTGGGGCGGGAGGGCCACGGTTGTGGGGCGGGAGGGCCACGGTTGTGGGGCGAGCCCGTGGCAGCAGAGGCCGGCGTGATGCTGCACCAGCCCGAGGCGTGCCGTGCGTTCTCCCGGGGAAGCTGTCCCTGGATCCCTGGACCTTGGCAGTGACGGGCTGCACAGGCTCCCGGGAGGGGAGGTGTGGAGAGTGACCTGTGCTCGCACACAGGCTTCTTGGTGGCGGCAGCAGCAGCCGTAGCGTCCCACCCCCGTCTCTGGGGTTCGCGCTGATAGCCGGGGCTCGCGCGCGTTTCTGGAGCTCCTTTAAACGGCGTGCTTAATCTCCTCTCCAGAACACACTCTTAATTCAAAAGTACCTGTTTGACCTGAGTGAACTCTTAAATTCATTATTTAGACTTGATTCCATGCCGAGATTTAGATTTTGAACAAGTTCTATACATCAAGTGATGCAGGTTAGATTTAGATTTTGAACAAGTCTGTACATCAAGTCATGCAGGTTAGCTGCTTATTAGGGTCATTGTTTGATGACCTTGTTGGAAGATGAAGACCCCTTTTTTCAGTTTTAAATCAGAATGTAGCAGCAATAGTCACCAGCAAGATCGTATTTGAAGAACACAGTAGTATATAGTTCACCAGACAAACCTTAAGGACATATGGATTCCTACATTAAAATCACATGTTGTGGAGCCTGCAATACTGGACAAAGGAGATATGTAACACTTTCCAGGAAAGGGCAGAAAAATACTCCATTCTGATTGGAAAATAATTGTTGTTGAGGTATGTACAGTCAGAGGAGAATAGCATATATGGAATTAGATTATCTTTTGTCTCTGCAGTGCAAGGGTCAATGAAAATACAGAGAGCTGTGGAAAAGCATGTTTTGTAGTTAACTCCTGTTCATGTGTGAGTTGTTTCCTTAGCTCTTTCCCTTCTCGTCTGGAGCTTTGTGAACCTGAGGCTGAGTCTGTGACAGCAGAACACTTTTCCAGGGCTGCAGACTGTACCTCAGCCTTTTCAGAGGACCATGTCTCCAAGAGCAAGCCCTCTCTGAACTTCAGGAAACCTAAAATCTGTCCCACAAGTTTCTGCAGGGCACCAACTAGCTGCATTCACCATGACTAATTTTTGTTCTTTATATTATTATTATTATTACATTGACACTTACTTTCCAGTTTAGTTCCATGCACACCTCCACTGCTTTGCAATATTATTGCTTAATCTTTATCTTTTTAATAAATTTTGAAAAAAGAGAAATCAATGGGGGAATAAAAAAGACAGTTTAGTTACTAACTGAAGTTAACCCTTAAGTGGCTCTCTTGGGATCCACCCATAGAATTGTCATATCATCTGAAACAGTATTTTTCAAAATTATTTGATGAGGTTCCACATAAGAAATAATTCTATATCACCCACACAAATATAAACATATACTTAAAACAAAAATATACATTTTATTAAGCAATACTTATCCTTACTGTGTTATACACACATACATAGTCCTGGGGATTGTTCAGTTGGTAGTTGTACTTATTTGGAGGGAAGAGGGGAAGGAAGCCGCTACCTCACTTCTCAGCATCTACTATGTGCCTCTAAGTCATCTAACGCTGCTCAGCACTGCTGAAGTCCTGGAGCCACAAGCTTGTTTCTCATTCTAACATAATCTTTTACAGGATACTAGAAATTTCTGACATTTGATTATCTCAGGACATGGAAACTCTGGCAAGGTGACAGTTTTATTGTTGGCTGCTGTTGTAGTAGTATAGTAGCTGTTGTTACTGTCTTTAGTTTAAAAAAAATTCTGTGTTCACAAGAAGAGTGGACTACAGAATGGACTTGGAGAGTTAAAAAGAAATCCCAGTGCTGTGAGAATTGTCAGAAATTCCAAAAATAATGTCTGGGCACCCTATTTCCCTCTTATATCCTGGAACATTTATGGCCTAAAAATTGTATCCCAAGACTCGCTTTTCAAACTGTGAGTCAAGAAACAATAATGAGACTTAAGAATTATTTAGTGGGTCATGATCACACTTTTTTTCAAGGAAATATATAAAATATAGAAGAATAAAATAGAATGCATTGCACATCATAAGGTATTATATAATGGAATTTTTGTTTATACACACATGTAAAGTGTGTTCTTATTGTAGTAAAAGTAGTTCAAAAAATTGTTTATATATTAACAGTAATTCTTACATGCCAGAATGTATTCTAAGTGGCTATATGTTAACTCCTTTTATCCTCACATCTGATCTCATAATTTTTCCCATTTTACACTGAAGCACAGGGAGGTTGAGTGATTTGCCTGACTTTACAGAACTATTCAATTCTAAGCAGTTTTACTCGGAAGGCATCTTAGCTCAGGCTGCCATAATATATTACCATAGATTGGGTGGTTTAAACAACAATCATTTATTTCTCACAGTTCTGAAGGCTGGCAGTTCGAGATCAGGGTGCCAGCATGATCGGGACCATGGTAAGTGCCCTCTTTCTGGTTTACAGAGGACCATCTTGCTGTATCCTCACATGTCAGTGAGAGCTCACTCTGGCCTCTTCTTATAAGGGTACTAATCCCATTCATGAGGGCTCCAACTTTATGACCTAATTATCTCCCCAAGGCCCCACCAACATCACCCAGTGTGATGAAATACCAACACAATGGGATTAAATTTTCAACATATAAATTTGAGGAGGACACAAACATTCAGTCCATTGCAACAGGCTACTGTCATAACCCATAAGCTATCTATATTGTTTTCTGTGGACATTGAACATTGTCCTAGGAGACCATTGGCATAGGGCAAGAAGGAAAATTTCTTTGGAAAAAAATGAGTGTAGAGAATGAATCATATGGACCAAAACAGGGAATTCCAGGCATAGGTAAAATATGTATGGAGAAAGAGGTGGTAGAAAAGGAAAAAACAGTAGGAAGAAATTCCAGTGCAAAGGCAAGGGTTTATGTAAAAATTGTAAGTGGGGATCACTTGCTTAATTTAGCTGTTAGGAGAGGTCAACCCATTCTAGACGATGACATTGCGTACTCCATAATTCCCAGAACACCTTTGATTATCCTTGTTTCTATCCGACTTGGAATTTAGATCCTAGAATTTAAACTTCCCTTTTTCCTTGGAAATACTTTCATTATTGCCTAAATTTTAGGTTGGGAAATATTTTCAGAAAGTCACTCTACCCTTATCAGTTCAATTTCCTCTCCATCCTTTATTTATACCATTTAAAACAACTTCTCTGCAAGTCACATATTTGCTGACCATTATCATCCTCTCTCTGGCCAAACTAAACAAATTTCAATGTTTTCATGTAAGTTTATGAGTCATTCTCCTGACATTTCTGTGGTACACAGCACCCCAAGGACCACTGCTCTCACCACAGTGGTCCAGGTGTGGTTCAGACTCTCACAGACTCTGCTCAGCCCTTCCAGGCTTGGAGCCAGGTGTGTGGGTGAGAGAGAGGCCAGTGGCTGCATGATAGGAAGGAGGGACATTCATGCTTCCAGTCTCTAGGGACCTCTGGGAAGCTATATCACCTTTTAAAAGTTTCCATACTTTAGCTACCTCCCTTGAGACCAAGAATTACCAGCTTGTGTAATCTGAGTGATTTCAAACAGATGGTTTTGCCTGTGGACTTTCTTGAAAATGTCTTATTTATTTGCCCTCCAGGACAAGAAGGATAACTTGTTTTCTTTTCTGTCGATTTTTAAAAATCGAATGAATTGTCCTATTAGTAAAAACAGGTCACATTCACATCTATTTAGAGACCAATTTAAGACAAACATACACACACACACACGCGCGCACACACACACACACACACAAAATTCCAGACATAGATAGTGGCTCTATGTCAATTTCTTGGTATTGCCTTTTCTTAAATATAAGAAAAACTTGCTGAAATTGTTTCTTTTATTAAAAAAAATTTCTGTTCTCAGTCCCTTCAAGAATGATATAATTGCATTTCATTGTGTTTTTAGAGATAACTGTGAAATAAATATGGCCTGACCTGAAAAATGCAGCATTTCTGTTTCCAGAGAATTTATGGGAAAAGCTGAAGCTCTTTGGTTACCAAATATAATGGAAACAAACCACATTTCTTCCTAACAAAAAAGACTTTAGCAGCTGCATTAGCAAAGCCACTGCAGCTGAGGTTGTGGTTTCCAAGGTGTTCCTTATTCTGAACACTAGAGAGCACTGATGATTTACTCAACTTTTCTTGGTTTCAGGGCTTTTAAAAATTCAGTGTGTTGCCAGCAACTTCTCAACTTTCAGTGGGCAGGAATGGAGTGGAAAATAACTGTTCAAAAGTCTATATTTTGAGAGAAAGAGAGAGAGGTTAAAAATGTTCTCTGCAGAACCTATCAGGAGAAAGAAGAAAAGTGGCCAGTCTCTCTTATATGCTGGTTAACGGTCCTCATCCAGTTGTCCTGGGTTCAAACTTCATCACTTGTTAAAACAAATGCCAGAAATGAAGTGTAAAATAAGAGATGGCTGGGTCCAACCCTATGTTTGAACATACTGTTTTCCTTTTGACTCTTATTTTTGCTGTCACATAATGAAATTGTTTTGTATGTATTGGAAAGACATTCTGGGCCACAAACACTGATTAAACGTAATATGTTCATTTGGACATAATGAGGTGAGACAAAAAAAGGATTAAATAAACAAGGGCATGAGAGTGTAAGACACCTTCACAAACAGAGTTTAAAATAAAACAGCAGAGGGGCTTCCCTGGTGGCGCAGTGGTTGAGAGTCCGCCTGCCGATGCAGGGGACGCGGGTTCGTGTCCCGGTCCGGGAAGATCCCACGTGCCGCGGAGCGGCTGGGCCCGTGAGCCATGGCCGCTGAGCCTGCACGTCCGGAGCCTGTGCTCGGCAACGGGAGAGGCCACAACAGTGAGAGGCCCGCGTACCGC
The DNA here is from genome assembly GCF_026419965.1 of Kogia breviceps. Lineage (NCBI taxonomy): Eukaryota > Metazoa > Chordata > Mammalia > Artiodactyla > Physeteridae > Kogia > Kogia breviceps. Next base: position 97,002,773 of record NC_081314.1, read on the forward strand.
AAAATAAAATAAAATAAAATGGCAGAAACCCTAGGTATCAGTATGATCCATGCTCCCAGTGCTTTGAGGCACAGGGGAAAAACAGACGACAGTGCAAAAGCGACTGAAAAAAATTTAAAGAGACACCAATATTTGATGTGAAACATTGAAAGAACCTACCAATTAAAAGCATTGACAATAAATCCGTTACGTGTGACCAGGAATCAAAGGAACAGCAAGCAGAGGCCACTGTACAATTTGCTTGGTCTGTAATTATTTTCCTATCCCAGGTTACTTTTAAAAACCCGTTTCATATTTCCCCGAAGCTTATAGCTAGAGAATTTAGAAAGGGAAGCCTGTTTTCTTTTCAGAATCTCCTCTTGCCCAAATATGTCAGTTCTTACCACGGGTGTGGAGAGAAGCGTGAGAGAGAAGGTACTGCACGTTCTTAGCAGGAAAAACACACCCTAAGAGTGGCCAGAGTTAGCCGTCTTCCTACTTCAGCGTTACCCCTTGAAGTACTGGGTCACTCCAGCCCTGAAAGACTGCTTGTTTCCCACTCCGTTCTCTCATGTATCACTGCTGAGAGTAAGTCAGCTGCAACAGGGCTGTCTTCCTGTACACTGTGTGCTGTGCACAGTACATAATGGTGACGTCTATTGGGCAGAGTCACATAGAATCTGTTAGGAAGAGTGTTTGTCCAGGGTAATAGCTACCAACTCAGAGCCTCCTCTGGAACTCAGGTGTCACCTTGCTCTCTAATAAATTAGTTTCTCCTAATCCCAATAAGCTTCCTTTGACCTAAAGACTTATTTTGCTAATTGTTTGGTGACTTCAAAAGTCCTTTTGTGTCAGCTGAGGAGATAATGGGTGATCACTGACAATGATCTTTAAAACAGTTTAACCACCCAGAAACTCTCATAGTTTATAGAGAGGGATGGAGCAACTTACTCTACATGATGTTGTTAACAGGAAGATTTACCTTTCCTCTCGTTGCACTTTATCCTCTGAAGAGCAGGTTGATAAAGAATCCATATTATTAAAATGCACAGAGAAGTAAAACTGTAATATATATTTGCTTAGTTTATAGAACAGTATTCTCTTGGTGGGGTTAGGTATTGAAGGGGCATGCACATACATATTAAAACCTTGGAAACGATGTTATTGAGGATGCAAAGATCAATGGTATGGAGGTAGTGAGGTAGTGAGATAGTTATGTTTTGACTTATCCTGGTTACATTTCTTTTATGAAGTGGCTATACATTTCTATTATAAAATGAAAAACCTCATAACTGTTTTATAAGCCTCTGCAATTCTTGTACATTCTTATGTTCAATCACACACACACACACACACACACACTCGTTTATGACCAGAGTCAATTTCTAATTTATTTTTCTGGAAAAGAGCTAATAAATTGAGTCATTTTTTTTGTTTCAGAAATGACTGACTTTAGTTTGTTACAATTAAAAGTGGAATGAGGGCTTCCCTGGTGGCGCAGTTGTTGAGAATCCGCCTGCCGATGCAGGGAACACGGGTTCGTGCCCCGGTCCGGGAAGATCCCACATGCCGCGGAGCGGCTGGGCCCGTGAGCCATGGCCGCTGAGCCTGCGCGCCCGGAGCCTGTGCTCCGCAACGGGAGAGGCCACAACAGTGAGAGGCCCGCATATCACAAAAAAAAAAAAAAAAAAAAAAAGTGGAATGGGACATAGAAATAGTAGACTGACTTCTTAAAATTCTCCTCTCTTCAAATAACATTAACTCTATTTTAACTATGTGTGTGTATACTATCAGGCACTATTACATACACATATATGCACACACATATTTTTAACTTTTACAATTTCTAATTTAAAATACTTGAGCTCTATTTAATGACTTCTTCACTTTTGTTTAAAGGTAAAGTTCTTTATTGAGACATTGTTTTTCCTGGTGGTAACTAGCTTAGAAATTCGGGACATTTTGACTTTATTCTGTTTACTATCACAGACTTTGTAGGAAACATTTAGGACATGATTCTTCTTTGGTGACGGCTGCTCAAGCTTCCACATTCTACATACCTCAGGGTCAGAAGGTGGTTCCTACTCATTGCTCCCAAGGGCTATTTTAAGATCATTATTCTCTTGTAAAAAAACGAAACAAAGCAAATAAATGAACTCTGTTCTCTCCAAATGTACACTATTGGCACCATCAGTTTTCACCTTGTCTTTTACAAGGTCGCCCATTAATGTTCTGGTACCTAGCTCATAGTTTACCTCTCCGCTCCAAGTCCTCCCATGAGGTCAGGTGACTGAAATTTTCATGTGGGCTCAATTTCTTGAATGCTGTGTATGCAGTGACTCCTTTCACACTTCTGTTGGGCCATCCACTCCATTATGCTTTGGACTTTGCATCACCTTGAAATAATTGATTTAAGATCCTGTTTCTTGACCATGACCTTCTATCTTTCTCAAAGATTCCGACTCTTGTCTTTCCTTTCTGAAATTTTCAACATTTTCTCTAGCATCAACCTCCTCCTATTTTGACTTTGCTGGGTTACGGAACCAAATCAGTAACCCAGCGAAGTTACTTTTGTTGTTGACATTCTAAACTTCTCTGTTGTTTTGTCCTTTGGAAGCCCATCTTCAGTACATTCTCTCTGCCTTTCCATCTTCCCAGAAGACTTCCAACCCTGCCGCTGTCCCTCTCTGATACATTCTCAGTCTGGAGAACATGTACTCCACCTTCAATCTATGGCTTAGGTGTAGTATGGAACCTTCTGCACTGTAATAGCCTATTAGCTTTATCTCATACAGTCCTCCAAATGAGTTTCATTTCCCCTTGCCTACTACTCACTCTGGTAACCACATGTTCATTGTCTTATCTTCTCAAGTGTTGTCTAAAAGCAACCCCAACTGAAGGAACTACAAAATCTTAGTACCTGCCTCTGTGTATAGCAGTCTACAGTAGCTAATGAAGAAATACCTGTTGAATGAATGATACATGACTTTGGGAATCTAACCAAATGATTTTAATGTTTCTCAGGAAAAGCTTAATTCCTCTAACTTCCTGATGTCTCTGTCACTCCCTATTATCTTCACCAATTCTATTGTCTTTCTGGTTTTAATAAAACACTTAGTATTTGCTGAGTGCTTAATAAATGCCAGTCACTGTGACAGGTGTTCTTTATACAGTATTACATAACCTTCCCAATCATCTCTTGAGATAGCCCCACGTTTTTTCTAATCTTAGGGATGAAGATCTGGATGATTAAGTTGCCTGCCCAAGATCAAGGACTAATATGGAAAACTGAAGACAGGAACCAAAGTCATTCTGGCTACAAGCCCAAGGTTATATTAATAGGGTCTCCAAGAGGGTGCTTAAGCTTGGATGAAAATAATATTTTTAAGTGGGGTCTTTTCCATTTCTAGCTAAGGTGGATTGGTTAAAATTCTACATAATATTTGTATTGCATCCCCACGTTTCCTTTAAGATCTTGGACTCTGATATTTTGTACTGGCTTCCTCTTCCCATTCCACACACTCTTGTCAGCCTTATAGTTAAGTTGTGACAACTAATAAGATTCCACCACTTGCGAATGACAATTTGTTCACAGAGCGCATCTGAGGATGACTCTATGCTCATCAATCTCCTTTTCTTCCAGTGCACAAAAAAGTCTTAATTTTTCACCTACATTTGTAGTTGGCTGAATCCATGTGACTGGACTTTGGTTAATGGCACGTGGGTTGAAGGGAATGCTGCTCTCAGGATCAGTCTCTAAAATCCCTCTATTTTGTTTGTCTGTTGCTGCAAAAAATTACTCTAAAACTTAGTGGTTTAAAAAATAAATATAGGGCTTCCCTGGTGGCGCAGTGGTTGAGAATCCGCCTGCCGATGCAGGGGACACGGGTTCGTGCCCCGGTCCGGGAAGATCCCACATGCCGCGGAGCGGCTGGGCCCGTGAGCCATGGCCGCTGAGCCTGCGCGTCCGGAGCCTGTGCTCCGCAATGGGAGAGGCCACAACAGCGAGAGGCCCGCGTACCACAAAAAAAATAAAAATAAAAAAATAATAATAATAATAAAAAAATAAAAAATAAATATATATTATCTCAAATTCTTTGTTGGTGAGGAATCTCTAAGTGGCTTAGCTGGGTGGTTCTTGCTTAAGACCACTCATGAAGTTGCAATCAGTATGTTAGCTTGACTGTAGTTATCTGAAGGCTTGTCTAGGGCAGGAGGATTCAGTTCCAAGATAATCTGCTCACATGGCTGTTAGTAGGAATCTTCAGTTCTTCACTGGCCATTGGTACATCCATTATCACATGGCCCTCTGCATAAATCTCCTTGAATAGCCTCACACAGAGCTGGCTACATAATCTGTGGAGCTCTGTGCAGCATGAAAATGTGAGACCTCTTGTTGAAAATTATTTTAAGACTTTTTTTGTGTGGACCATTTTTTCTAAATCTTTATTGAATTTGCCACAATATTGCCTCGATTTTATGTTTTGGCCCTTTGGCTGCAAGGCATGTGGGATCCTAGCTCCCTGACCAGGGATCTGACCTGCACCCCCTGCATTGGAAGGCGAAGTCCTAACCATTGGACCTCCAGGGAAGTCCCTGAAAAATTATTAATAATTGTAATATGGCAACCACTGTGCATTTAAACAAGTATGGGACCTTTCTAAGTATGGGGCCTATGAGATTACATAGGACATACACTTGCGAAGCTAGCCCTGTGCTCAGAACCTGGTATCTGGATTTTTTCGAGAATGTTGTCAAAGAAAGAAAGAGAAGCAAGGAGGAAGCTGAATGTGTTTTGTGACGTAATTTCAAAATTTACTCACCATCACTCCTGTCCCATTCAGTTAGTTTAAAGCAAGTCACCAATTCCAGACTATACTCACAGGAAAGAGAATTAGCCTCCACCCTTTGATATGAGGATTGCAAAAGCATTTGTAGACACATTTTAAAATCACTATGTGGTCTCTACATCCAATATGTTTTCTTTTCTTCCTCATCAGGTAGACAGGTGGAGGGAAACCAGTGGAGAACCCCAAGGAGTCCCTAGGGAATGGCAGAAGCATAGGATAGAAAACTCTAGATCCCTGAGTCACTATTTAGAAAACAGCTACCCAGGAGAGCAACCCAATCCTACCTTAGACTGTGATTTAAGGTAGAAATAAACTTCGTGTTAAGTCACTGAAATTTCAGGGTGGTTATAAAAACATTAATTACCCTTTTTAATTCATAGGCCTAATTCAGAATTTACTAACACAGTTTCAAAAAAGAACAATCTCAAGATGTATAAAAAAAAGCAATCTATATAGAAAAAACTCTCCATGTCCAAGTAAATTAGAAAAAATACTAGATACTATATTTCTCTTTTAAAGGCCCACAATGTATACTACCAATTAAAGCTCTGAGAATTCCCTCAGTAAAAAATCTGTTTAACTCCATTTAACTCAATATTTGCCAAATGTATATGACTACACTAACAGGTAAACAGGACTGATATTCACAACGGTGCAATTATATTGGTTGTTCAAAATATTGAAATGCTTTCATTTTGGTTGGTAAATACCATTGCCCAAGCCATCCAAATGTCCCTGTCCCCACTGCCCTGCCCTAAGGTCACCTAAGTGGATACTTTTGATGAGTTGTTCTGGTACCCACCAGCCAAAGCACTAGCCCATGAACCTGCCATGTCACCTGTGAGGTGGCTTCAATCACCAGATGTAACCCTTTGTTCTGAGCAGCGTCCAACTCTGTCAGGGGAAAGAGACAAATGTTCAGTGCCTTTTTGGTCCCCTGTAAAATATCACTACAGGCCAATATTTCCTCATATGATCTTTTGTTGCATGTGGCAATTTTAGGAAATTGCATCTTCTAAAATATTGCCTACCAGTGGTGAAACGTGTGTGTGTGTGTGTGGTGCGCAGGCCTCTCACTGTTGTGGCCTCTCCCATTGCGGAGCACAGGCTCCGGACGTGCAGGCTCAGCGGCCATGGCTCAAGGGCCCAGCCGCTCCGCGGCATGTGGGATCTTCCTGGACCGGGGCACGAACCCGCATCCCCACACTGGCAGGTGGACTCCCAACCACTGCGCCACCAGGGAAGCCCGGTTAAACATTTTAAATCTCACTTCTTTATGGAACCACCGGTATTTTAGTCAATTTCTGTTGCAAGGAAGACATTTTTAAAAATCTTGACTTACTGCCTTACCAATGTACAGTCAGGGTGAAATAAACCTATTATTTACTTTTTTATTTTATTTATTTTTGGCTGCCTTGAGTCGTTGTTCCTGCGCGCGGGCTTTCTCTTGTTGCAGAGACAGGGGCTACTCTTTGTTGCGGTGCACAGGCTTCTCATTGCGGTGGCTTCTCCAGTTGCAGAGCACAGGCTCTAGAGCACAGGCTCAGTAGTTGTGGCACAGGGGCTTAGCTGCTCCGTGGCATGTGGATCTTCCCAGACCAGGGCTTGAACCCATGTATCCTGCATTGGCAGATAGATTCTTAACCCCTGCATCACCAGGGAAGTCCTGCAAAATCAATTTTATATCTATATACTGGAACTTTGGAAAAGAAATTTTAAAATACCATTTATAATATCAATGAACATGAAGTACTTGGAAATAGACGCCATAACATATGTGCAGGACTGAAAACTACAAAATATTGTTGACAGAAATTATGGAAGGGCTAAATTAATAGTCATGCTATTATGGATTGAAAGGCTCTATATTGTTAAGATGGCAATTGTCCCCAAATTGATTTGTAAATTTAACACAATCCAAATCAATTTGTCACCAGGGTGCATATGTCTGTGTTTGTATGTATGTGTGTTTTATAGAAACTGACAAGCTGAGTCTAAAATTTATATGAAATTGCAAAGAACTTAGAGTAACCAAAACAATATAAAGTTGGCATACTCACACTACCTGACTATAAGTCTTAATAAAATGTGATAATACTCAAGAAGGTGTGGTAATGGCATAAGGAGAAATGTAGATTACTCTAACAGAATACAATGTCTATAAATACACCACACACGTGGTCAATTGATGTTTTACTACATTCCTGTGCATATACAGACAAATAAACCCAAACAACTCTAGGACTTTCATACAACAGTATGAATCTTAAAAAGCATCATGCTAACTGAAAGAAGTCATACACAAAAAGGGTACATACTGCATGATTTCATTTATACAACATTTCCAGAAATGGCAAAAATCATAAGAATGGCAATCAGATCAGTGCTTGTCTTGAGCCAGGGGGTAAGGGCAGAGGATTTATGACAGAGCGTCACAAGGGAATTTTTAACTTTATATAACTTTATATCTTGCTCCAACTATATAGAGAAATACAAAAGCAAGCAAACAAAAATTCAATCTTTAATTATTGTCTCTTCCACTAGCTTGACTTGGCAATGGGCAAGATAATTGAGGTTAAAGTTGTAACATTTTGAACTGAGTCCAGTCCTTATAATGTTGACCTACTTTACTCATGTCTAGACCATCCCTTGAGAACAACAATTTCTGTCAACAGTTGTGAGATAGCCTGAAAATCTTTAGTTAGTACTTTTTTATTTGACAAATCTTAAACTTCTGTCATGTGCCAGGTACTCTTTAAATGCTGGAGATAACAATGATCAAAACAGAAAGATATGACTTTCCCTTGGAACTCATGTTCTATTGTAAAGAGATAGACAATATAAACAAGATAAATATGATGTACACTTTGTTAGGTAGTGTAAAGTTTTAAGGATAAAATGAAGGCAGGGAATGTGGGCTAGGGTGTATGAGGTGTTGCATTTTTGATAGGGTGTCAGGGAAGGCTCCAACTGAGAAGGTGACATTTGAGTAAAGCCTGAAACAAAGTGATAGGGACTTGGTCATGTAAATATCCAGAAGAAGCACATTCTAGGAAGAGAGAGTATAAAACATCGGAAGATAGAGAGACCTAGACTGTAAGAGGAAAAGAAGCAGTTAACAGACTGTTGTAACTGGAGCCAATAGCGTACTTGGGCAGAGCGTTAACAGTGAACCAGAATATATAGGACATTGTAAGCCATTGGGAGGCCTTGATTTTTACTCTGACTGCTATGGGAGCCTTTGGAGATCTTTGAACAAAGTGGTGTCATGATCTGACTTTTGTTTTAAAAGGACCACTCTTCCGGCTGTGTTGACAACAGACTGGAAGGGAGCAAGGATCAAAATAGGGAAAATGATTACTAGGTCATTGCAATAAACCTGGAAAGAAATGATAATAGCTTGGATAAGGGTAGTAGCACTGGATGGGGTGATAAGTGTTTAGATTCTGGATGTATTTAGATGGTATAGATGACAGGATTAACAATCAAAAAAATTTTTTAGCATCTTTATTGGAGTATAATTGCTTTACAATGTTGTGTTAGTTGCTGCTGTATAACAAAGTGAATCAGCATACCTATACATATATCCCCATATCCTCTCCCTCTTGTGTCTCAGTCCCACCTTCCCTGTCCCACCCCTCTAGGTAGTCACAAAGCACCGAGCTGATCTCCCCGTGCTATGTGGCTGCTTCCCACTAGCTATATATTTTACATTTGGTAGTATATATGTCAATGCTACTCTCTCACTTCATCCCAGTTTACCCTTCCCCCTCCCTGTGTCCTCAAGTCCATTTTCCATGTCTGCATCTTTATTCCTGTCCTGCCCCTAGGTTCATCAGAACCATTTTTTTTTGGATTCCATATATATGAGTTAACATACAGTATTTGTTTTTTTCTTTCTGACTTACTTCACTCTGTATGACAGACTCTAGGTCCATCCACCTCACCTCAAATAACTCAATTTTGTTTCTTTTTATGTCTGAGTAGTATTCCATTGTATATATGTGCCACATCTTGTTTATCCATTCATCTGTCAGTGGACGCTTAGGTTGCTACCATGTCCTGGCTATTGTAAATAGTGCTGCAATGCACATAGTGGTACATGTCTCTTTTTGAATTATGGTTTTCTCAGAGTATATGCCCAGTAGTGGGTACAATCATATTTAGGATGTAAAATATAATAGACTTAACAAAGGAATGAAGATGATTCCTGAAATTTGGACCTGAGCAATTGGGAGGCCAGAGAAGCTTGTTTGGCATATAGTACATATAATGTGGTACATTGAAGATGAGAAGCTCAGTTTTTAGCATGTTAAGTTTGAGATGGCTATTAGACATCCAGATGGAGACAGTGGTTAGGCAATTGAATATTCAAACCTACAGCTCAGGAGAAAAGTGTGGGCTGGAGATGGAGATTTGAGCATCATTGGCATATAGACAGTATATAAAGCCATGGGAGAAGGTGAGAGTGAAATAAGAATGAGGGATTAAGTGCGGAGAGAGAAGAGAAGCTGTCCAAGGACTGTGTCCTGAGACACAGATGGTGGGAGATGAGAATAATCCACAAAGGAAACCAAGAAAGACAGAGACAAAGAAAAAGCAGGGAGAATGTGGTGTCTTCGTTAAAGAACTAAAGTTTGCAAAATTTGCAGTTTTATAAATGAAAGTGGATCCAAAGTTATTTCTGTGATAATATCACTCCCACTACTTGCATCCTGATATGCTTTTTTCTTTTTTTGAGTAAGAAAGAAAATGATAGAACCTCAAAGCTAGCAGGCCAGAAGTTGTGCAAAAGCAGCCTGTCTCACCCACACCACTGTCTAGACCAGGTGATCATTACTGGCAGATGATTAATTAGTGTAGCGGTTAAAAGAAACAAGCAACTAAACTACAATGTCAGTTTCTGTTTACTTTTCCATTTACTCCACCCTATACCCCAGTCCTTTTCAAATACTGCAGGCAATATCCAAATCTGGATATATCCATGCAATAAATCATATTCATGAACAGTATGTTCCACATGCTAAATTAGGAAAAACACTGAGAATCTCAGGTAAATTAGAGTTACCTCACTGGCCACATCTGTGTTCGTTTTTTGGTCAGAGCCACATATACTTCTTAGTGTAACAGTATATCAGTAATAAGCTTTGTGCTTTAATAGGTTTTTCAAACAGCAAAGGGAAAAGTGTCTATAGATAAGATTCTGTAGCTCTGTAATGAAATTCGGGCCCTGTGCATTTCATAGCAAGTGCTTTTCTATAGTGACTGGCTCATAACTAAAGCCAATGTTAATCCACATTTTAATCCACAAATAATGGGTAGCCAGTGATATGCAATCTCAGCAGTATCATTCTTCTTGTTGGTGTAAACCACAGGAGCCAAAGGAACCAATTCTCCCAATTACATTTTAGCTTAGCTTCCATGTATTTTTTTCATAATATATTACTGAACGTGTTACTTAACTATAATTAGCTTATGCTTACTCAAAACACAGATTAATCTAATATATATTGGCCCTAACTGTGTGGACCATATTACCCAAGGATATTAGAGTAATTTAATATTAGGGTAGAAATTCTTATTATATGGCATATATCTAAATTTGTTATTTCTCTCATTGTTCTAAAACGTAATGATACCTAGTTTTTAAAAATGTACAATGTGATATAATGGAGATGCTACCCATGAGACTTAACCTAAATCTCGAGGTATTACCATGCTAATAATGAATTAAGATTAGTGAACTGTTTTGAGTTTCTCAAAATATAGTATATAGTTATCCAGAAAGAAAAATGTACGATGTGTTAATGAAATTACCTCCAAATGCAAAATAAACAGTTTTGCTTGATGTTGCTTGGTTTCCTCATCTAATTTAGATCTTTATCAGAGCTATACCTATGTAAGATTATTTTCTTATTGAAATATAATTTTTCAAAAACTAGGTTATAGATTTTAACAGTGTTTGCTGCCACTTTGGTTTTGTTGTTGCTGCTGTTTTGCTGTGACGCCTACATCTGCGTTGCCTGGCAGAGTTGTTACGCCTGATGGAATGAAGGCATAACTCATGGTTTTGGAGGTGGTCAGCCTTCAGTTCCTACGCCTTCTCTGTCACTTCACTGGTAAAGTTGCACTAGCTATTTTGACTTACTCTCATATGTGTAAAGGAAGTGAAAATATATATCGCCACACTAAAGTATATACATACGTAGACAGATACGTACACACGATCTTTAAAAAGCATGGTGCATTGGCTGATTTAAGCCCTCCTTGTCTTCATACCTTCCTGCCTGCCTTCTACATCAGACATTATTTCTCTACCTTAAGTATATTAGTTTCCACTCCTCAGGATGTTTCTCTATCTGAATTGTTGTCTGTCCATCTGTTCTTCCTACTGTCCTTCCCTCTGTCTAGCCATCCATTAGTGTGCCTATTGATTCATCTGTCCTCCCATCTTCTCAATTCATTTGTCTATCTGTCCATGGGATTGCCTATCCATTCATCTTTCTATTTTTATCTAGAGGTATACCCATCTATTTCCACTATATCCACGATACTACAAAAATAGTCTTTCGGTTTCACCTAGTAAAACACCTTGAACACATAAAATCCAACATACTTAAATGTAGAAAAGGCCTTAATTTTTTTTCTAGTTCAAATTTCTCTATTCACAGATTACGGAAGTAAAGTGAACTGACATCTATTATTACTATCTAGTAAGCAGCATAGGTACTACATAAACTAGTATCAAGGATTCTCAACTGTCTTTAAATTTCTTTCCTTAGACAAAGTTTTTCCAAAATATTTTGTGTAATTTGAACTTTTGTTAATTTTTCCTAAATATTTTGGGATAATTAGGTTGATTTTAGCTGCAAATTTCAGAAAATGGAATCCAGCTGGCTTACCAAGCAATTGGGGTTGGTGTGTATTTCCACTTCTTCCATCTATAGTCCTTCAATTCTGTCTGTCCTCTTTTGTGTCTTAGTTTTGTCTTTCAGATTTTTTTTTTACTCAGGGTATGTCAGTGGCTGGCAGCAGCAACTAGGACAACATGCATTCTTGTTCACCTACTTTTGCCAACTACCAAACTCTACCAATTATGACATATTCATGTTTTCTCCTTTGTTCTAGTTCAGTCAGCTGAAGTCATATAGCTACTGCTGGGTCAAAAACACTCACCAGAGTGATGCTATGCTTGGCTTGGGGGATGGAATTATAACTATTGGTTTTAGACCATCAGAATCTACTCTTAAACCCTAAATTGGCTCCCCTTTTTACTTACTTGTGCTACGTAAACAACTGTGTATACCTCAACATACTTGGAATTATATATTTTGAAGAATATATAACATAAGAATATATAATATATAACAAAGGCAGTTAGCAGTGTCAATTACAGGCACTTATCATAAAGGTCTCTTGTTCTCATCTGAATTTTTTATTGCTTTTTTTCTAGATTTTTCTTTTTAATAAAATTTATTATTCTGCTATAAAAACTGTTATCCATTTATTCATCCATTGAATTTTCATGGTACAAAAACTGTTATCCATTGATTCATTCGATTTTACCTTGTCTAAGCCACTTGAAACATAAATTTCTTTTGCATTTGTTTGTTTTCATGGTTTTGTCTTGTACTACACTTAAACTCTTATAAGCAAGAATTGTTTCTTTCAACTTTGCATTTCAGTGTATTTAGTATATCATAGGTACTCAATAGATATTTATTAGATCAACAAATAAAGAAACAGACTATTCATTAAAACAATTCAGCTATAAGAGAGCCTAGGTTTTTTAAAAAAGATTATTTATTTATTTATTTATTTTATTTTTGGCTGCTTCGCATCTCAGTTGCAGCACATGGGATCTTCCTTGAGGCATGCGGGATCTTTCGTTGGGATGTGCAGGCTTCTCTCTAGTTGTGGTGTGTGGGTTTCCTCATCTTTAGTTGTGGTACGTGGGTTCCAGAGTGTGTGGGCTCTTTAGTTTGTGGCATGAGGGCTCTTTAGTTGAGGTGTGTGAGCTCAGTAGTTGTGGCACACGGATTTAGTTGCCCCGTGGCATGTGGGATCTTAGCTCCCTGACCAGGGATCAAACCCGTGTCCCCTGCATTGTAAGGTGGATTCTTTACCACTGGACCACCAGGGAAGTCCCAACAGCCTAGTTTTTATTATAATTTTTTTGTATGTGGAAATATATAAAAGGAATTTAGCAGTCAAAAATGGGAAAGTGGTTGGGAAGAGTATGGTATATCAACAAGAGAGAAAAAAGTGTGCATGAGAGAAAACCTTAAAGTATACTAAATTATATACATTTAATATAATATATATAATTTATAAATAAAGAAAATATTAATAGTGCTTATGAGAAATACTTTCACCTTTAGATTTCTCTGTGCATGCTCAAATTCCTATAATAAACTTTTTTTTTTAATTGAGGTATAGTTGATGAACAATATTATGTAAGTTGCTGGTGTACAGTATAGTGATTCACAATTTTTAAAGGTGAGTTTTATATTCCATTTATAGTTATTAGAAAATATTGGCTATATTCCCTGTGTTGTACTATATATTCTTGTAGCTTATTTAATTTATACATAGTAGTTTTTACCTCTTAGTCTCATACCCTTACCTTGCCCCTCCCCCCTTCCCTCTCTCCACTGGTAACCACTAGTTTGTTCTCTATATCTGTGTATCTGTTTCTTTTTTGTTATATTCACTAGTTTGTTTTATTTGTCAGATTTCACATGTAAGTGTTATCATACAGTATTTGTCTTTCTCTGTCTGACTTATTTCACTTAGCATAATACCCTCCAAGTCCATCCATGTCGCTGCAAATGGCAAAATTTCATTCTTTTTTATGGCTGAGTAGTGTATACATATATACACACCACATCTTTATTCATTCATTTGTTGATGGACGCTTAGGTGGCTTCCATGTCTTGGCAATTATAAATAATGCTGCTGTGAACTTTGGGGTGCATGTATCCTTTTGAATTAGTGTTTTCTTTCTTTTTTTTGGATAAATACCCAGGAGTGGAATTGCTGGATCATATAGTAGTGCTATTTTCAATTTCTTATAGTGAACTTGTGTTTCAGGATGCTGTGAGCTATAAATAAGTCAATTAGTTTATTAAGGAATACAAAAGTTTACACATAACAAAATACCCTGAGACAGAGCAGTTCTAGGATTACTTAATTCAGTAGCTCAGTGACATTGATAAAAACCCAGGTTCTTTCTTCTTTCCGCCTTGTCATCTTTAGCACATCAGCTTAACTCCACCAACAGTTGCAAAAGAATGCCAATTTCCAGGATCAAGGAAGACATGACAAGCTCCAGCAGGAGAGTGCCTTTTCTTCCCGTATGTCTCTCTTTTTTTTTTTTTTCTTTTTTGGCGGTACGCGGGCCTCTCACTGTCATGGCCTCTCCCGTTGCGGAGCACAGGCTCCAGATGCACAGGCTCAGCGGCCATGGCTCACGGGCCCAGCCGCTCCGCGGCATGTGGGATCTTCCGGGACCGGGGCACGAACCCGCGTCCCCTGCATTGGCAGGTGGGCTCTCAACCACTGCGCCACCAGGGAAGACCCCGTATGTCTCTTTTTAAGAGCACAGAAAGTCAAACTAGGGGTCTTCCAACAGGTCTTCTCTCATATATCATTGGATATACCTGAACCATATGCCCAATTCTAAATAGATTATTGGAACACATAGAAATATCATGCCCAGCTGAACAAAATCAATAAGAGAGCTCCACTCTAAAAGGGGAAGAAACAACAGGCTGCTCAGGGACCAACTAACACTGTCTGCAACAGCATGGAAGCAATATCAATTGCTGAGGTACATTACTCCTTTCTGTATTTTATTCCATTGGCAAATTAAATCACACAGCTATCAGTTGATTTGTAAAATTATTTTTTCATTGTTTCTGAATATTACTTAGAATAAACTTGGGTCTATACTGGGCCATTTTTAAATTCTGAAAGAATGTGCTAGATTTTTCACCTAAGGTAAATTTATTTCCTTCATCTTATTATTCATACTAACATAAGTTTTTAATATTTTCTCCACCTTCGAGTGGTGTTTTAATCAACTCTTTAATTGCTCTGTGCTTTATATCTCTCAAAAGTGGAAAGGCTGGATATAACTATTATTGATTCTATTATACAGCATTCAAAAATATATGAATTTCTTAAGAAGAAC
The DNA here is from genome assembly GCF_026419965.1 of Kogia breviceps. NCBI lineage: Eukaryota > Metazoa > Chordata > Mammalia > Artiodactyla > Physeteridae > Kogia > Kogia breviceps. Next base: position 97,017,797 of record NC_081314.1, read on the forward strand.
ATCACACATAACTGAAATCAGTAAAGATTGGGACTACAGATGGTCAGCTATAAAATAAAATGTAATACATGTATTTTTAAAGATTATACATTTGCTTCTGCATACCTAGCTATTCTGTCTTCATCTTGGAACAAAAACACTAGTAAGAAATTATTTTTGATTTTCCTATACTTTAAAAAATTACCTCTGGTAATTCTTTTTTTAAAATTTTTATTTTATATTGGACTATAGTTGATTTACAGTGTTGTGTTAGTTTCAGGTGTACAGCAAAGTGATTCAATTATACATATACATATATCTATTCTTTTTCCAATACTTTTCCCATTTAGGTTATTGCAGAATATTGAGCAGAGTTCCCTGTCCTATATCCAGGGCTAAGGATAAGACCTTCTAAATATATTTCCCTCTTAATGGTGGGGTATTTGAAACTATTACTCAAAGCAAAGAAGGAAGAAAGGAAGAGAGGGAGGAAGGAAGGAACATAGAAGAGAAGGACTGATTAACTCATGGTAAATGCTGTGTTGTACAACAGCAATTGATGATTATTATGATGATTAGTTTAGATAGGGTAGCAGAGGGAATAGCAGCAAACTAGAAGTGTTTTCTGTTCCTTTTCAGTCGTGCCATATAGGTTGCTCTCTACTCAAAATACTCCTGACATTGGTCCTATTTGAATCTTCCAGGTGAAATATTTTTGTTTTCCAAGGCTCATACAGCCATCTACCCTCACTAACTTTATTAAAGCACAGTATTTATTTTTCCTTGTGTGGAAATGATTTTCAAATAAATTCCCAGAAGTATACATAGTTTAACAACATAAAACCTACTGGAATAGATTACAAAAAAATTATTTGATGAAGAAGATAGAATTTATTGAGCACCTACTTTGATTCAGACACTATATCTAGCACGTTCTAATTTATGGTCTTATTTAAATTTTTATAGAAATGATCTTACCAATAAGGAAGCTGATTTAAGCAAGTCAGATCACTCAAATAAGGTAGTATATGTAAAGCCCTTAGTGTAAGGCCTATCTAAAAAATGCTCAATAAATTCCATTATTACCAATATATCTTTGCCTGAAGTCACACTACTGGTGTGAGATGAAGCCTTATTTCAAATCTAGGGCCCTTGGCCTGTGAAACATTTTTTTTTTATTCCCATATTCTATAATGCAAATTTTTTCTGAATGTGCACCTCAATAGCAATTATTTCCTCTCCTTTTGGCATTCTACTCACCAAGTAGACTCACAATGAGTACAAACTGAAGTCAAAGTAAAATATCTGCATAACAACTCTTCAGTGTTAGTGTGACAAAGCCTGCAGACCCTGCTGGACTATATTAAAATATGCTGAGACCAGTGGTTTCTCCAGCAGTAACACGAGTCACTGTTCTCTAAGGGTTATACTGTTTCTTCCTGCACTTTTGTGTATCAGAGACTTCCCTGTAAATACCAAGTGAATATAAGACAACCTCAAAGTAATATTTAAACCACTAAACTCTTTCTACTGTTTAGACAAAATCTTAGAAAATGATTGGCTGTTTACTTAAGCTGGTTTTGGATCATTATCTGTTCTGTTGAAGTGACTTTAATGGAAGTACCCAAGGACTCTGTCTCATTAATTTTCTAGGGCTCATCACTGGTGCAGTATTATTTCTTTAGAAACAAAACTTAATAATAACAATAACAACTCCAATTATAATAAAAATCCTATCCTAGCTTTTATGTTTGTTAAATCTCTAGGACACCAAGTCGCACCATCAGCTAGTATCTATACACTTGAAAGCTTATGACATAAGAGTTAAAAAAAGAAAATAGTAGAATCTATGCTCTCAAAGAGATTGTAATTTATCAGGAAAGCAATTCAATCCAACCAATATGCAAATGCTGTAGACACAGTCATTGCTAATGTCATGATCCAGACTTGTGAAATTTTGGACTTTTGAGGATTGCAGTGTCCTGTGTATCATATTGACAAAGAAGGTATGGTTTCTCTAACAAGAGATGCATCTATACTTTTGGAAAGGGCAGTCATGAATAAAAGAAGAACAAAGTTAGAGCACGGATATGTCTGAAATGTAATTCCTATGAAGAGCTTAGCAGTTTTGTGGGCTTTTCTCTTGAATTTTGGGGACAGTCAAATGAAGTGAATTTCTTTCCTTCTATGTTTTATTAACCATTATTTACCACTAACTCTTTGGAAAATCTAATAGATTAGCCTTCAGATGGGTGATGTTGAGGATAAAGGGATGGAGCAATACAGGGAAATGTGGTTTGGCCCACGTTCACCTCTCTGTTGTTGCCTCTGTATACAAAAGCAGCCAGCAACCTGTCTATGGGACCATCTAGAAGTAGCAGTTTTAAGCTGTTGTCCAGAATTAAGTGATTTGAGACCCAGGTGGCAACTGGGGGCCAAAGGAGAAGCCTATGACATTGAGGTACAAGAGGGCAGCCTAGTAACAGAAAAGACCCACCCTTCCTTTGCCCAACATATGCTTGAGTGGCATTTCTCAAAATATGGTCACCAGGCTTCCCATGTCATGATAACCTGAGGATACTTTCTAATGAAGAATCCTAAACTTTGGCGCATATTTGTTGAATCAGAATCTCCGGTGATGGCACTAGGAATACACACTTGAACTCACAAATTGATTTTTATGCACACTAAAATTTGAGAAACACCAGGTTAGGGGATAGTGACCCCTGAAGGAGAGAGAAGGTGTTGCTCCTGGTTTTGCTGCTTTAACATGTGTTGGCAGAGTGCTGTGTAGACACTTGACTGGGTCACATTTCCTTATGATCAACACAGTGACAATCTTTGGTTTGGTTTCTGACTGCATTAGAAAAATTTTCAGTGTTATCATACTTCTTTGCTCCCTAGCCTTAGGTTTAACTAAAGCAGACCATCTTTAATTTTAGCACCATAATTTAATCTGTACATCCCTCTGTTTTTTAGAAGCACATATATAATTTTTTAAATGTATCTGCTTCATAGTATCTCTTAATCACATCTTTTGCATACACTGACTATGATTCCATCTTTAAAATTTTTCTCACAGTCAAAAATATATGTGCATGTATATAGGGTGATGCCTTTCAGCCTTTACTCAGTTTAACTGAGTTGTTTAGTAATGAGCATTGCTCTAGGAATAGTTGACTCGTTATAATCTAGGACTTTAATGATCCTGTCCTGCCATCTGACATCAAATGGGACTTGGGAGTAATGCCGTTCAGGAGCTGGAAGTGATATCTGTGATAGCACAAAGTCAGATACGACTGATGTCCATGGCAGGGTTGCTGTCATACCTGATCATCCATAGCTGACTTCACAGGTTCATAGAATTTTAGAACTCTAGTGGGATCTAAGAGTTCGCACAGCAGACAGAAATATTGTCACTTGATTAATTAGGACTAGAACCCAATTATGCAGGTTTTTTAATTGATTTCAGTTTTTTTTTAACCGGTCAGTGCATTTGAGGACAATGTGCTTCATAAGTAGCAGTGTTATTGCAAAATTTAGGTTCAAATTCCTAGAAAAATATGGAGCTAACAATTTGATTTCCAGGTCCAGGATGATCTAAAACTTTAACCTTCTACAATATTTGTCAAAACTAAAAAGCTGTGATAATTCTTGAAAAGCAGTTAATATTCTGCAAGTGTGTCTGAAGACTAATCTGCATTACAGTTATGTAAGTTTTATCATTCTTAAGTTGTTTTGAAAACGCATTAGCCTTTTCATCAAAAGTATTACTAGATTAGTAAAATGACTCTGCACATGTTAAGCATGCCTCTCAGAAGTCTAATCTCAAATAGAGTAACTGAGATTTATCTCATGTGATCCTGTTTTATTTATGAGAAGTGGGTTCAGACAATAAATCATTAATTCATTTGAAAAAACCTTGAGTACCTACTATGTGTAAAATGTGGTACCAAACATTCTGGTGCATCTAGTGATTATTTTTTTAATAAAAGACCTGGTTCTGTAGGGGAAACTAGCTTCTCCATCATTAACAGAACTTCTCGTTCTAAGTGCTAAAAATTCAATTGACAAAAATGTAAATGGCAACTTCTTACTCACTTGAAAGTACCTCATACTTCAGTGTCCATATTCTTTGAACAAAGAGTATTCCTCAACTTTGGAAACATATGTTGGGCAAAAGGAGGGTGGGTCTTTTTCTGTTACTAGGCTGCCCTCCTGTACCTCGATGTCATGTGCTGCTTTTTTGGCCCCCAGTTGCCAGCTGGGTCTCAAATCACTTAATTCTGGAAAATCGCTAAAACTGCTACTTCTGGATAGTCCCATAGACAGGTCGCTGGCTGCTTGCATATACAGAGGCAACAACAGAGAGGTGAATGTGGGCCAAACCACATCTCCCTGTATGTATATATGTACTCACAGACAGGTATGTATGTGTATGTGCATGAATTTACAACTCTGACCAAAGCAGAGTATGTTAAATATCATAGAAGGATAATATGTTATGAATGTAAGGGGAAAAGATTACTGCTTACTTGAAAGAATATGAATATTCTAGATTTTTAGCACAATTTTTAGGGCACTGGAATTAGTTTCAAACTGTTAGAATTCAGCTATATTAATGGTGTTGATAGGGATCAGGTCCAGAAAAGGCTGTGAATTATTTCGCTATTGCTTTTCTATCTACCTCAGGGACCCAATGCTTTCATGTTGCTTCTTTATCTCACTTGCAAAACCTTTTCTTGCACACGTATTTTTGTGTCAGTTGCTGTGGTGGGTTGTAGGGGCGAGACAAGAGACTGATGATGACACCGTGGTGGCAGGGTTGGATAGGGGTACCACAGGGCAATATGGGAACCAGAGGAGAGGCATCTAGAGAGGATTGGCCTCTTAGGAGCACACAGCAATAGCTTTTTTTGTGCCATGGACTTCTTTGGCAATCTGGTGAACTGGTAACTCTGGCAATATATGAGCCCCTTCATAGAAGAATATATTTAGATTTGTATAATAAAATATGTGGGAATTTGAGGGAATCAAGAATAATAAAATACAATTGTCAAAATATTTTTAAAAACACATTTGTGCTGCTTTATTAAAACATTAAATAACAAGATCTAGCAGCAGACATAACAACTACTATAATTTTGAAGTGTAGTGTGCATAAATAATATTTAGAGATAGACAACTGTGACGTGATATAAAAATATCTGTCATTGCTTTGGTGGGAAAATTAAAGGTACCACTGATGCAACTGCTGTTGTTGCCAACATTTGTCACTAAAGAAATGTTAAATTTCAGTGAGATTTTCATGAAAATAGAGGTGAAAATTTTTGCACATCCAAGTTAATACATTTCCTGAGTTTTCTCTGCTCAGTAATGCTTTGGGGTGGGGGGGCATAGGCCCCAGGTTAACAACCCTGCATTGAAGCTCAGAGTTAATGCAGTTTAGGAAGAAAAAGGAGCAAATGTTCTTTATACAGATTCCATAGATATCTAAGAGAGTGACTCACCATCCCTGACCACTCTAAAGGACCTTATTCTTACTGCCGCCTTTATATTTAACAGCCTTGTTTCCTTTCAGTCGGAGGTCTGCTTTGTGTTAGACTGGGAGCAGTCATCCCTGTTAGCTACCTATGTGTTATCAGAACTGATACAAATATTTTAATTCTAAACATTCCTTGTCATTCTTATTGAAATCCTGTTTCTATTTGGAAATTTCACCTGTAACAAGCCTGAGGGTTAGGAATTCTCATCAGATGAGCTAGGGAAAATTTTATGTACCTTCTTGTATGATGATTAATAAGTCCATCTTTGGTTATCTCATTCTATATTCTTGAATTTTTCTATCGCTTTTCTTTTTAAAAATTACTTAAGTATTCCAGTCTTGCTTAAAAAAACATTATTCATATATAATATGAAAAACGAAGCATAAAATAAAATTAGTTAGGCTACCAAAAGGAAAACTCTTCTTCACTATGTCCCTACCACATGGAATAGCCAATATTTGTTAGTTTTTTTGTATATCCTTTCACAGTAGATACACAGGTTTTTTTTTAAATTAAGTGTAATGTAGGTCTTTTTTTAAAGTTTTTACATTCTTTTTGAAAATATTTATTTTATTTATTTTTGGCTGTGTCGAGTCTTAGTTGCGACACTCGGGGTCTTCATTGCGGCGCCAGACTTCTCTCTAGCTGTGGCATGAGGGTTTTCTCTCTAGTTGTGGTACGGGGGCTCCAGGGCCTGTGGTCTCTGTAGTTGTGGTGCCGGGGGTCAAGAGCACATGGGCATTGTAGTTTGCGGCATGCAGGCTCTCTTGTTGAGGCACACGAGCTCAGTAGCGCGCAGGCTTAGTTGGCCTGGGACATGTGGGATCTTAGTTCCCCAACCAGGGATCGAACCTGTGTCCCCTGAGTTGGAAGGTGGATTCTTTGCCACTGGACTACCAGGGAAGTCCCTAGATACATAGTTTTTGTGTGTAAAATATATGATCATAATATATAGTCTGACAATTTAATAGACTAATTGCATTGTTCATTCATTGCATCCTAAATTAGATGTCTTGACATTTGTTTATTTTTATTTTTTCAGAGTAAAACCTTATTAAATTTTTGATTGATGTTTGAATTTGGAAAATTCTTACATGATCATTGTTTGGCATACTTGAACATTTTCATCAAGACAAAATTGAGCCTGAGCCAAAGAAAAGAACTTTTGAGAATCATCTGGATTTAGAGATGTGATATTTAGTAGAGGGGGAAGGGGTGATGAAATAGTTTGGAAGACAAGTGATTAATTTTCAAGAAGATAAAACTAAGGGAGTGGGGGGAAAGCAGCTGCTTCTGTACTTCAGCCACTGCTCTGAAATTTTGCCCAGCAAAGTGTCAGTGGAAAAAGGACAGTAGGTTGTCATTGGTTAGACAGGTTAGATTATTAATACCTCATCAGCCACAATGACCATCTACTGTGGGTAGGTAATGTCTGCTGTGTTTTTTTTTTTTTTAAACCTTCTGTTGCATTGGTTTGAATTTGCCCCTAAATTACTTATATTGAAAAAAAAGCTACATTTTGACTTAACCGGTTATCTACCTAGAAACTTAATATGCAAATGTATGCTAGGGAAGAAAGAGAATAAACTTTAAAATATAGGGTGAAGGACTTCCCTGGTGACACAGTGAGAATACGCCTGCCAACACACGGAACACTGGTTCAATCCTTGGTCCAGTAAGATCCCACATGCTGCAGAGCAACTAGGCCCGTGTACCACAACTACTGAGCCTGCGCTCTAGAGTCTGTGAGCCAAAACTACTGAGCCCATGTGCCACAACTACTGAAGCCCACATGCCTAGAGCCCGTGCTCCACAACAAGAGAAGCCAACGCAATAAGATGCCCGTGCACAGCAGCAAAGACCCCAAACAGCCAAAAATAATAAATAAATAAATAAATAAATAAATTTTAAAAATATATAGGGTGAAAATTATGAAATTGAGGAAGGAAGAAAATTAGGTAAAGTCCTAGCTTGATTTTAGCATTAGTGTTATACTCGGTAGTAAGTGAACTTTGTCTATTGCTAGGTATCAGAGGAATTGGAGGAGATGACTTAGCCCTGTTTACTTTCCTACTGTGTTCCTCTATTACGCATGCATCCACTGTCTTTGTAGAATCACCTGTCTGATGACTAACATTACACTGTGACCTTCTGGAGTGAGGATGTTCTTTGGCTTTTCCATCAATACTGCCTTTACCATGCCTGGCACTTCTTTTTAAAAGAAATATGAAGGTAAAACAAATTCCTAAAGTGTAATAGTTTTCCTTTGTGAGTTTTACACTTAAAGAGGCCAAAATGACTATGTTTGAGAATCATTAACTACTCTTAATATGTGTTAAGAATCATAGGCTTATGAGGAGGGTGAGAGTGTTAGCAGTGGGGACTTGATCCTTCAAGTTTACCTCTGAGTACTCTGAAGTATTCCATCAAAATGCTCTTACTTTGGGATTAGTTATATTTGCTAAAAGACAAACATGTTATCAATAAATATGATAAATATGTTTTTAAATTAGAGATTCTATGTTATTTGCATTTTATGGCCAGGAAGCAATGATGCTCCAGTGCTGTGTGATCAATAATGGAATAATGTAGAAAAGGAACAGTATAGTACTGCTCTGTCTTGCTGTCTTTTCTTTCTCTCTCTCTTCTTCTTTCCCTTCTTATCCTTACAAAGGTAACCCCAGCCATGGGAACAAAAACATACCTTTGACAATGACTAGGAATAGATGGAATAAATATAATGGAATTTAGACTTCTGTTCCAGACTAGACTATTTTCTTACTGTACAACCTTAGGCAATTCACTTAATCTCTCTTAGCCTTACAATCCTCATTTGTAAAATGGAGATACTAAGCAATTCTGTTTTGATTACTTATGAGATTGTTGTGAGAGTCAAACAGTGGGATATTTATAAGGGCTCAATAAGCTGGAACTCACTAAATAAATATTGCTGTAAAATGGTTTCATGAATTTTGTTAGTCCCCTTTGTAAGAGATTTTTTGGATTTGTTTTGTTTTTCAATTTTATTTATTTTTTTATACAGCAGTTTCTTATTAGTTATCCATTTTATACATGTTAGCGTATATATGTCAATCCCGATCTCCCAATTCATCACACCACCACCACCCCCTGCCAGAGATTTTTTTAAATGAATAAATATTATCAATGATGTCAGATTCCTGTTGTATATAAGAACCATGGTGGGGATATTTTAGAAACTCTTCCAGAAATAGCATGTATTCATTCTAAGTATCGAAATTACTCTTGAGGAATGATTCATATGGAGTAAGAACTCAAATTAACAGACCTCAGTGTCTATAAAATGTAGTATCCTAGGAAACCCTCTATTTACCATACTATGGAATTCAAAGTAAGAAAATTCTTAAACTCAGTTATGGTTTGAATTACATAGGCAGAATATTGAAATTTAGTTTTTGAGTCCTTTGAAAATTGTTTATAAAGTTTATATAAAATTTTTTATAGAATGCTATTGAAATATAGACAATTAAACTTTTCAGAAACTCAAGAAGGTAGGATAGAAGGGCAATGGAGCAGAAACATTGAAGGTATTTCTGGATATGAGAGACATGTTAAAATAATGGCAAGAAAATTTAAGCTGAGGAAAGGAAAGAAAATGATAATAATAATAAGCACTACTACTACTGGTTCATGCTCAGCACTAAGTACTTGACATATATTAGTGCCTTTTTCTGCTCACAACTCTATGAGGTAGGTATCATTATTATTACCCTCTTTTATGGACGAAGAAACAGAGGCATTAAGAGGTTGTTGTCCGATGCCACGCAAGTAGAAAGAGGTGAAGCTGGCATTCAAACTCAGGCAGCTTGTCTCCAAACCCCATTTGTTATGTGCCCCTTGATAAGCAGGGAGGACATTTGAATCAATTTACACCCCTAGCACTAGCTTTTGACAATCTACTTTAATCTTTTTCCAGTTGATAGCCAATAAATGCTATTTTATCATTGCATTTATTAATATTTCCTTTATTGCTAGGGATTCTTAATACATTTCATATATTCATTATCCATTTATATTTTGTCTTTTGTGTACAACATACTCACATTTCCACATATTTTTCTACGGAAGCATTTAACTACTACCTTTTTTTTTTTTTTAGAGTCTTGTGTACAGGAGGAATAGTATTCCTTTTCTACATATTGTATTGTAAGTTTTTCCCCATATTTTGTTTATCTACATTTTATGACATTTTTTCTATAGAAAAGTTTTAAGCTTGTAGGTTACCTATATATATATCAATATTTCCCTTATGATTTCTAGCCTTCAATGACTTTCTCCATCCCACTCTGTATTGCTGTATCATTTATATCACTTAAAGTATTTTTACAACTTTACTTTGTAATTATTTACATTTCTGGTACACTTAGAAATTTTACTGGTATAAAGAAAGGAGAAAAGGTCATTTCCTATATATATGTTTCCATACAACTTGTTCTTGACCCAGTACCATTTACTAAATAATATATCTCTTCACCACTAATTTAAAACGTTGCTTTTGTCATAGAATGCAGTTTCACATATATTTAGGTATTTTAGCCTAGTAATTTCCATTGATCTACCTATTCTTATGCCTGAACTGCATCGTTTTAATCACTACAACTGAGTATTGATTTTCTCCATGAAATGCTATCTCCACTTGACATCCATGGCATTGCACACTCATTCTTTCTCCACTCTGGCTTCTACTTTGCTGCCTCTGGTGTAAGTTACACTTACTCTGCCTGCCCCTTAAATCCTAATGTTCCTTAGAACTCAGTCAATCACTTTCTTTTCAGTCTGCACATTCTTCATGAGCACTCTTGTCTATTCCCAAAGCTTCAACATTATCAAAAATGCATTGACAACTCTGAAATGCAAGTCTCTGGCTCAATACTCTTCGCTGAGCATTAGACATATTCCCCAAGTGTCTGTCTACATGGATGTTTCACGATCATCTTAAATTCAAAATGTCAAATATTCATTATCTCTTTCATGTCATTCACCCCAAACTTTCTTTTGTTGCCATGTCCCTGATGCTATCTCATGACCAGTACTGACATCTACCTACTAGGCCCTAGTCACACCCTCTTCATCACTGTTTTTTAGTTAATAAGCTTGTTATGCCAATAAGTACCATGTCCTCACTTTTATCTTTTGATAATGTCCCAATCCTTACTGTCAAGCCCTGTTTTGAGCTGCCATCATCTTTTTCATGGATCGCTTCAGTAGCCTTGACCCTTTTCAGTATATCTTCCACATTGCTTCCAATCAGATCTTCCTAAAATGCAAATCTGATCGTTTCACTTCATCTGCATAAACTCCTCACTGTTTTTCTCTATATTAAGATAGTCCAACTTCTAAACAGCCTTTAGAATGCCCTTCATGGTCTGGCCCTTGCATACTGCATCTCTTGCCAATGTTCCCCTTCTACTAACAATCTGGGAATACTGAACTTCTTTACATTCTTCAAACATGTCCTGTTCTCTGTTGCCCAGCTCTCTGCATCTGCCTCTCCCTCTGCTTGTAATACTCCTGGTCTTCTCTTCCTAACTGCTGCTCTTCTTCCATCTGTCTTCAGCTGAGACCTAACTCCTCCAGGAAGCCCTCCTCAAACTCTCCAGTGTATGCTTAGTACCAGCAGATGTGCTTCCATGACACTCTGCGCTGCTCCATTTTAACACAATGTTTTGGAAATGTCAGGCTATTTTGTATAATAAACCAAATTGTAAAACACATAAAAGGAGGAATTTTATCTGATATATTCGCCACTGTGTCCCTAGTACCCAGGAGAGTGCCTGGGCATTCAGAGTGTTCCCCAGATATGTGTGGAAGAAAGAAACGAAAGAGGGAGGGAGGAGAGGGCGGGAGAAATATAGTATTCACACAATGTCTTTCTCTTTCTCTCATGTATGCACAATAAATACACAGGCATAATTCTACACATACATACAAATATCGCCCACAAATTTCATACACAAAATATTGAAAGCAAATGCCACAAAATGTTACTGGTTACTTGTGGTATTGTAAACAGATTTATTTTCTTCTTTAAAAGTTTCTATATTATCTAATACAAAAAATAAGAAAATCTATCATTAGAAAAAGTTTTTCAAATAAGATCTACAATTATCTTGATTATAACTCCTAAAGTGCATTAATGTTCTTGAGTAAAAGTATCTTGGTTTGCGTAGTATTCATTCCTAGGATTGCTGTAACAAAATGCCACAAATTGGGTAAGGTAAATCTGCAGATATTTTTTCTCTTATAATTTTGGAGTCTAGAAGTCCAAAATCCAGGTGTTGGCAGGGCCACGCTCCCTCTGATTATTAAGAATCCTCCATTCCTCTTCCTAGCTTCTCATGGTGGACAGCCATCCTTGATGTTCTTTAACTTTTTCAATTACAGCACTGCAATATCTGCTTCCATTGTCACATGGCATTCTCCTCCTGTGTGTCTCTCTTGCCACTTCTCAAAAGGACACCAGTCACTTGGCTTATGGGCCCATCCTACTGCAGAATGACCTCATCTTAATTTAACTAATTATATGTTCAGTGATTGTGATTCCAAATAAGGTCACATCCTGAGGTACTGGAAGTTAGAACTTCAACGTATCTTTTGGGGGAACACAGTTCAACTCATAACACATGTTATACGTGGTTTTTTGTCTACTATTATATATGTAATGACAAATAATGAGGTTATCCACATTCTACTTTTAAATTCCCAAGGAAACAGGCTGACTTATTATGATACGTATGTAATGGTTCATCAGTCACTAAGATGTAGAGTAATATGTTCTTCCAATTACCATGTTTTTCTATTCTGTTACTGAGGAAAGAGTATTTCTTCCTTTTTCTATTTATTATATTTGTATGAGTTACGGATTGAGTTTTGTTGCCAGTAGCGGATCTGGCCATAGTGTTTTATTTTTTCCATGGGGGAAAAGGGGGCAGCTAAGCAAACCCCTGCTTTAAAAGAGTGTTTTGCTCAAGCCTCACCACTAATTTCTACAATAGCTCATTGGTCAGAATGGTGTCACCTAGCCACCACTGTCTGCAAGGGAACTTGATTAATGAAGGAGGTTTAGCTGCACACATTGCCAACTTCAACAGAATCAGAGTTCTGTTCCTAAGGAGGGATGGGAAAAGATATTGGGAAGGAGCTAGCTGTCTCTGCCATTACGCTCTTCACTCCCTCCACAAACTTGTTGACAGAGGATGGATGGATGGAAAAGGGACTTGAAAGGGAAGACATTCAACCTGTCTCTTTCCTTCCCCCAATCAACCCATCAGACACAGAAACTTACAAGCACTTGGTTAATCCCAGTGCTGGAGGATTGTGTGATAGTTTGAGGAAGAGTCATCTAATTAGGTCAGGTTTATTTTTGCAGATACTATAATTTAAATATTTGACAGTAAAGCTTAGGCACTGAAACAAGAACTTTAAACTTTAAGCGGAGTCTATACAAATGGTTTTCAAATGTTGATCTAGGTCTTTGGTTCAGGGACACTTTTAAAGTCTATGGAAAAATAAGAATAATAAGAGTAATCTGGGGAGTTTTTCATTAGGTTACATTGATTCAATTTAAAGAGCTGTCATTCATTCTGAAATTTTGTCCTTCTTACCCTTTCTGAGGAGAATTAAATGTCCTTTCTTACATAAAGTGTTGGTAATAATGATAAATTGCAACTTTTTTCTTTTGCTGTTTGTTTGCTTACTCAGGGAAAAAAGAATTCTTTGTTTTTCTTTAATTTTATATTTAAAATTTTCTGCCTCATGAAATCCAGAAATCTGAGAACTGTAGGCAATTATTTACCTTGGTATGTATTTGTTGTATATTTTATATAAATGTCTGTACGCATTTATATTTTAGTATTTATATTATCCTTTGTATGGACATATATACACTACAAAATGTAAAATAGATAGCTAGTGGGAAGCAGCCACATAGCACAGGGAGATCAGCTAGGTGCTTTGTGACCACCTAGAGGGGTGGGATAGGGAGGGTGGGAGGGAGGGAGACGCAAGAGGGAAGAGATATGGGAACATATGTATATGTATAACTGATTCACTTTGTTGTAAAGCAGAAACTAACACACCATTCTAAAGCAATTATACTCCGATAAAGATGTTAAAAAATATCTTTTATCTTTAGATGAAAAGGTTTGAACACATAACCTTGGCTTTCTTGCATTCCATCTTTATCTTGCCATCAGCTTAGATGCCTTCTAAAGAGCATGGGGTTAAAGAAATGATGACGTGGTGAAGATTAAAACACATAGGGTAGCCTGTTTTGGCTGGATGAAAGACCAACCACTTATGTATATCACCATTTCTTCCTTATTGCCCCTCATGGTGGTGCATATAGTCCTTTCATCCCACAGTTAAAAGATCAGATATTCACAGACTTTCCAATGATTCATAGAAGATAAAGAAAAAGTCAGAATTCAAATGTAGTTCTGTCTCCTTTAACAGACGAAGCTTTGAATCTATTGAGAGAAAACATTCTACTCCTTGAACTCCTATTAAAGGTGAAGATATTCCTTTATTCAACATAACCCTGACTTCGTAATTCCAGAAAGACTATTCCTGTGCCTAGTAATGAGAATATTTTCCCCTGCAGGGGTAGTCTACTACAGAGGCCAATCTATCCCACATATTTTTTTCTAAATTGCTTGCTTATGAAGACGACAATGAATATATAACTAATATTTACTGTTGAGTTGTGGTTGCCTTTTTAAAATAAAGAAATATACTAGCTTCACTGAATTTTTTAGACCATGAACAGACATTTAGATCTTTCAGTTCTCAAGCAGTCAAAATAACTAAAAGAATATAGACTTCTGATGAAAAAAAGGAACTGATTCTGGTTTAATTTGGAACAGCAACAGGGAGAGTTGAGGATTTGGGCAGCCAGGGGGTTCATGACTCACCTAAAAAAGGAAGGTGCTAGTAGTCCAAGAAGATTATTGTCCAGATGATTATTTTTTCCCAGATGCTTAGATTTTCAAGAGAAGTTTGGAATGTTACATTTCATGCGCAAGCTCTCCATTTTCAAAGGCTGGCTGATAGCTGAAATTTAAATATCTTACTGGTCAACACTAGATGGACCAGACACAAATCTCGGGGGAGAGTCAGTCCATGAGCTAATAGGTTGCAATGTCGGATTCAGGGTTTTTTTCACATGCATGTGTAATCAGTATGATTGCACACAAAATGATTAACCAATCACATCCTAAGCTATTATTCCAAAGGAAAAGGATGAAAGACAGCTTTGCAAGTGTGAAATTTCAGTTTGACTAAAAACGAATGAGACTCTTTCCCAGGAAAGAATTTTAAAACTAGTCTCAGTGAGCAAGCATACAGATAAAGCAGGCAAGATCCTTTAGTGAGAGAAACTGAGTTATAACTCCACTGTTTTCAGACTTTAAGAAGATTTAATAAACATGATAAAAATATCACTTTAGAATTATTTGGAACCTGGGGCAGGAAAAGGGCATTCAGAACCCTCTAGAATAACTAGAATATGCAGAGGCAATAGGAAGTGCTAGACACAGATGATTCCCATGTGACAAACACAGACTGTTTACTTAGCAAAATGGTTAAGGCTCATGAAGAGTTTCTTATTGAGGAGTTGGAGGAGACAATATCAGAATCCACTGTACAGGCTTTAGAAATCATTCTGTCTTTCACATCAAATAATACCTTGTTAGTGCTTCCAAAGTGCCAGAAACTGTTCTGATAATCTGGGGATAGAATGAAAAGAAAGCTCCAACTCTCAGCTTACATTCTCCAATAGAGTAAATCAATCAATCCATCCATCATATTGTTTTGGATTGTGATAGACACTCCACAGAGGATAGAAGAAATCAGATAGGATGATAAGGTGGGAGCGTGGGCGCATGGCCCATGGGGTTGGGGAAAGGCTCCTGAGCTCAGACCTCAATGGTGAGAGAGGTGAGCTCTGAGATGTGCAGCAAAATGGTTCAGCAGGAAGCAAGGGCAACTGCAGAAGCTTTGAAGCAGGGATGGGCTTCACCGACTATCACTTGAGTGTGGATCTCTTTACAGAGTGTGGTTGCAATCAATTCCAACAGCACATCTTTTCCTTATTTAAAGATGCTGTGGGGCTTCCCTGGTGGCGCAGTGGTTGAGAGCCCGCCTGCCGATGCAGGGGACACGGGTTCGTGCCCCGATCCGGGAGGATCCCACGTGCCGTGGAGCGGCTGGGCTTGTGAGCCAGGGCCGCTGAGCCGGCGCGTCCGGAGCCTGCGCTCCCCAACGGGAGGACCACAACAGTGAGAAGTCGGCGTATCGCAAAAAAAAAAAAAAAAAAAAAAAAAAAAAAAAAAGATGCTGTGAATATGAACACCTACACTGTTAGAATTCTGGTTTAGTTGCTCAGAGGGAGCAGACACAGTTAGGCAACCCCCTCGAGAGACACACACACACTCTCACACACTAACACACACATACACTACACTCCCCAGTACTTGCACCTAAAATGCTATTAATTTCTGTAAATGCATTTTTTTAACATCTGTTAAATCTCAACTCATTTAAGAAAGAATCGTATAGGATGCAAAATTCACTTCTCTCTCTTTCTTTTTTTTTTTTCTTGAATAAAAAGTCAGTTAGGTTGAAAATCAGTTTATCCATAATAAAAATGGAGTGGCTAAAAAAGGGGACATAAAGACATAGAATCAGTTCACTGTGTTCAGTGTTTCCTCTAATAAATTCTTCATGACTCTCCTTTTAATGATGGCTAGGCTGAAACAAACTTTGAAACAGGATCTGGCTACTGCAGATGCATTTACAAGAAAACCCAGAGGCCTCAGAGGAGGCTGCACTTCGTGAGGAAGGCAGGAAACATCTGTGAGTAGGGGAGAACTGTGGAGCTGTGGTCAGATGGCCCTGCCAACTTTCCATGTTGTCTCATGCACCCCAGTCTGAGGAATATTCTTGAACACATAGCACACTGTAGGAGTAGAATATGGCCTGCAGTCAGCCCTCATAGCTGGTCCATGCCTAGAGCGAGCCTGTATCCCATGTCCCCTGTCCCATGTGGTTAACTACCATGTATGACTGGCATTTCCTCTACCAATCTCTAAACCCCTTTGGAAACAGGATCCACATGTCCCCTTTGTATCTCCATATAGGAGTTTTTCTGGTTGTATTTCAGAAGATGAGATATTGTGTGAAGCACACAATTTGATTTCCCTGATCTCTTAGCCTCCTAGTTCTGGATATTTTTTTTTTTCCTTTATGGCTACCTGTCTTAGAGTCCCCATATCCCCATATTTTTTCCTCCTTCTCCTCAAAGAAAAAATATATCCCTGGGAAAAGTCCTGATAAATTCATTTACACTAGGAAATAAACTTCCCTTTAAAATGTTCCTCTTGGGCTTCCCTGGTGGCGCAGTGGTTGAGAGTCCGCCTGCCGATGCAGGAGACACGGGTTCGTGCCCTGGTGCGGGAAGATCCCACATGCCGCGGAGCGACTAAGCCTGTGAGCCATGGCCGCTGAGCCTGCGCGTCCGGAGCCTGTGCTCCGCAACGGGAGAGGCCACAACAGTGAGAGGCCCGTTCTGATGAAATTTTGCATTTTAACTAGTCCAAGAAAGACTTTGGTGGAAGGAAGACAAAAACAGTGCCTAGGACATTTCAATCTATATCTTTCAGGTACTTATGTATGCATGGAAAGTAAGGTGTTTTTTGTTTTGTTTTGTTTGTGGTACATAGACCTCTCACTGTTGTGGCCTCTCCTGTTGCGGAGCCCAGGCTCCGGACGCGCAGGCTCAGCGGCCATGGCTCATGGGCCCAACCGCTCCACGGCATGTGGGATCTTCCCAGACCGGGGCACGAACCCGTGTCCCCTGCAACGGCAGGCGGACTCTCAACCACTGCGCCACCAGGGAAGCCCGAAAGTAAGTTTTATAGATTTGTTTGCGTAACATCAGTCAGGCAAATGCAAATTTAATACACACATTACTAGAATTTAAATATTTCCAGGGAATTCCCTGGCGGTCCAGTGGTTAGGACTCTGCACTCCCACTGCCAAGGGCCCGGGTTCCATCTCTGGTTGGGGAACTAACATCCCACAAGCTGCATGGTGCGGCCAAATATTAATAATAATAAAATAAAATAAGATATTTCCAATTCAATCTCAGGTGCTTGAGTTTCAGGAAATATTATATACATTTACCCCAAACACTTCTGTCTAGCGTTTTTTTTTTTAACATCTTTATTAGAGTATAATTGCTTCACAATGGCGTGTTAGTTTCTGCTTTATAACAAAGTGAATCAGCTGTACCTATGCATATATCCCCCCATATCTCTTCCCTCCTGCGTCTCCCTCCCTCCCACCCTCCCTATCCCCCCACCCCAGCTGGTCACAAGGCACCGAGCTGATCTCCCTGTTTAGCTTTTCTGCTCCTCAGTGGAACTCCCTCAGTCTATCTTCCTTCCTCTTCCCTTCCTCTACCCACTTTCTTTCCTCCCTTCCTTCCTTCTTTTCTTCCTTCCTTCCTTCCTCTCATATTTCTTGAGTATCTGCTATGTTCTAACAGTACCCTAGATGCTGACAGTATAGATATTAATAAGGTGCAGGTGCAGGCTAGAGAAGGGTGCTGAAAAGTAATCAAATAAAATGAACTTAATAAGAATAGATTTGTATTAGAAGTATGAAGAAAAGAACTCTGAGGATAAAGTAGATGACTCTGTTTGGAGAGGCAACAATATTCTACCAAGAAAGGACTATTAGGTACAGCTCTTGAAAGATGACTAGAAAGTGCTACCTAGAAAACAGTGGAATAACATTTCAGATAACAGGCAGAATGTGTGTAAAGGAATAGCAGCTTCAATAACAATGGTAATGCCTGTGGAAAGGCATCTGGCCCCTGTGGTCAGAGGTAGAGTATTTGACATTGCGGTAGGAGACAAAGCTGGAGAATTAAAGTTAGTTCATGTACGTAGCTTGTCAGCAACAATCTTTGCACCCCTCCAATGTGGTGATTCCAAATAACTCATTTTCTGAACTCTTCTTTCAGTCCTGAGGCAGACTGCATGGCCTCCTGGCTTTCTGCCCATTTCATTGGTTGGTCTTGCCCCATTGTTCATTGGACCTCTAACTGTTGGTGCACCCAAGGATCAGCCCTTCAACCCTTCTCCCCTGGTGTTTTCTGTTCTCTATTGCAAGAGGCTCCTTTGCAAAGTATCCAAGAGCTCTCTCACAAGCACCAAACTGCCAGGTTTCAATTCCCAAACTCTTCACCTATTAACTGACAGAGGTTTCTCCTCCTGTTGCCTCATCTGTGAAATAAAGATAGTAATAGGACTTATCTCAGAAGGTGGTTGGAGTCTGAAATAATTTAAGACTTGTGCAGAAAAGAGTCAACAGAGCAGTCTTGGCTGCTTTTAGAAAGGCTTCTAATGAGGTTAGCCTTGGCCTGGCGTTTGGCGACTTGGATTTCAGGAGGGTTCCTAACCACCTAACTGATAAGGGTGCCCTCACTGCACCTAAACTGCTCATGAAAACAATATGGTTTCTGCTGAACACCAGCTTTCCCTCTGGGAGTCTGGAATTTTGGCAAGTGCCAGGCACAGGCTGCCTACGTGATCTGCCCCTAATAAAAATCCCGGGCACTGAGTCTTTAATAACCTTCGCTGTTTGGCAATATTTCACAGGAGTTACCACACTCATGGCTGGGGGAATGAAGCACGTCCTGTGTGACTCCACTGAGAGGACCTGGTTTCCCTTAGACTTCACCCCAGGTGCCTTTTCCCTTTGCTGATTTTGCTTTGTATCCTTCTGATGTAACAAATCACGGCCGTGATTATGACCATATGCTGAGCTCTGTGAGTCTTTCTAGCAAATCATAGAAGCTGAGGTGGCCTTGGGGACCTCCCAGCATAGCATGTAAAAACCACTTAGCTGAGTCTTAGACATATGGTAAGCATGTAATGAACACTAGCTATTTTTATTATCTACCCTCTTTCCTAAGGTGAGCCCCTCCTGGCTTTAAGGATCACCTGTATGCTGATGATTACTAAGTTTATATCAGCAGTTTAACCCGGTCCCTAACTCAAGATTCATATATCGAATTTCCTGTGTAGTATCTTCGTTTGAGTTTCTAATGGACATCTCAAACTGATCGTGCACAAAAAAGACTGAGTTTCTGCTCCAAAAACATCTGTGACCCCAATCAAGATGGTTAAAATAATTACCATTCATTCCATTGCTCGGAATCTCCACTGTTTTTTCTTCACTCTCTACGTCTAACCTATGAGTAAGCCTTGTTTGATTTACTTCCAAAAGGATGTCTCAAACCTTAAACACTGGTCATCAACTCATCATTTTCTCTCCCTGACCCTTGGCAGGAACACCCTAACCAGTCCCCCTGCCTTACCAGGGGGTAAGTCCATGCTTACCCCCTGCTGTCTACTTCTAGCAGAGCAGCTACTACTATCTCTCAATCTGAGGTAGAGCCTATCTCTCCACTACTTAAAATTAGAATGTGACCCAAACTTCATGCCATGAGCCATAAGGTCTGCACCATCTGGCCGCTG
The DNA here is from genome assembly GCF_026419965.1 of Kogia breviceps. Taxonomy (NCBI): domain Eukaryota; kingdom Metazoa; phylum Chordata; class Mammalia; order Artiodactyla; family Physeteridae; genus Kogia; species Kogia breviceps. Next base: position 97,037,907 of record NC_081314.1, read on the forward strand.
CACACCTCCCTGTTCTCTAGTGTGGTGCTTCCCTTGGCTCACTAAGGCCTCCTGTCTCTTCCTCCAACATGCCAAGCTCACACCCCCTGAGCACCTCTGGATAGGGAGCTCTGTCTGCCTGGAGCACATTTACTCCAGATTTTCTCTTGGCTACCCCCTCTCATAAGTCACTCTCAGACCACCCTATTTAAAGTGACCGTCGCTCACTTATTTTCTAGTGACTCTTTTATTTTAATCAACTAGCACTACCATAGTTTTGCTTTGTTTACTTCTTATTTTTAAAATGGTACCACAGTCATTAAAATTAGCCTCTGATCTACCCCTCTGTCCTCCTTTTATTCCCCAGAAGCAACCCATTTGGAACCATTTCTGCTGTGCTTTCTTCTCATAGTAAGCTTTTTATTTCTAAATGATATATATTTCATCATTTATCAAATTTAGTCATATCTGTTTACTTCTCATGTTGAAAGATAGAACTTCCATTTATTTGCATCGCTCTTAATTTTCCCTCATCCCTAACTCCCAAAGTTGATAATTTTATTATCATTTACTTCTTCTTTTTGCTTTTAAACTTTGAATAATACACAGAATTTTCAATGCCCTCTTCCATCAACCTTAGACAATATCTCCTGAGTTCCCACCATGAGAAATGATATTTTGTGTTCCTGCTCTCCTCTCTACATCTACTAACCACCTCCCAGTTTCTGTTATGTGAACAATTTTTCTTTTACATTATGAGGATTTATAACATTGAGATTCTATTCAGAAGTCATATTTTATTTTTTCTGTGTTGATGTATTTCTGTTTTAAAAACCAACTATGGAGGAAGTAAAAAAAAAAAAAGACTTCAGATTCTTTTTTTTTCCCCCTCTTCTTATCAAAATATGCTCCCTAAAAAGTATTTGATTACTCATTCGGACTAAAATGGAAATGACTGATTAAATCCATTATAAACATGAGGAATGAAGACTTATTGGCTGAATTTCAGGCTCAAATCATATTTTGAGTTTACAATCACTTATCTAAAGTTCTTGTATTCAGATTATTTTACACTTAAGACCTTTTGAACTCTAGAAGTTTTGCACACAGCATATATTCTAAATCACATAGCACTTCCAGCAGGGACTGAGGCAAAACCATGTAGTCAAAAAATTTCTTCAGTAAAATGTATGAATAATCATACTACGAAATATAAACAGAGACTATAAATATTTTTACATCACTTCACCAGATTTTCTTGCTCAATGAGTATACACTCATTGTATGTTAACAACTTTTTTTTCAATTTTTAGAGTGTTTTGGTTGATGAAACTATAGATATAGGATTGTGCAACAACATAAGTGACAGCTTATTAATTTGTAAACGTAACTGCACTTAGTTTCTCTGCTACTTGTTTTTACTCTTACATGACATGAATTTGCACCTTGCACTTTCATGTGATGCCACTGTAAGCCCATTAGCTTTAGAAGAGCAAGTTAGTAAGATTGATTGTTCTGTCCGCCAACATTTTGTCTTCACTTGAATTTATGTATATTACAGTGACATAACAACAGTGAGTTAAACAGGTGGGTTGCTAACTTATTGAGTCGATTGAGAACTAGTAAATTTCTTTAGGTTGAAATATAAGAACATGAACTTTACCTGCTTTTTCACATTTAATTTCTCCAGCTGAATTTGGTTGAATGGGAAATGCTTTGAAATCATATCAAAGGCTGCCCCTTCTTTACATTTCTGGAACATTGTAGGCAACATACTTTATGGTTAATCACTCAGAATTTAGGGTCAGAGATTATTCATTTAATGTCATTTCTACATCTTGGGTAGACTTTGGGAAAATTATTTAAATTCTCCAAGACTCAATTCTCTTATTTGAAGAAAAAAACCCACACAGTGATGGTATTCATTTTATCTTGTGGGAGGCTATAAGGTAAAGTTGAGACACAGCTTATAAAGTGTTTAGTGTAGTCTCTAGCAGGGGCTACATTTTATTTTTACTGTTTTAAACAGAACATCCTCTAAAGCTATTTGATGTATGTGTCTTCATGAGAAAGCAAGCAAACAGCATAGCTATTTATGATACCACCCAGGAATTTATGTATAGTTGCCTATATTTGTTCCAAACTATTAGTGTATTTTTGGCCAACCAAATCAGAATGTGAGTTCTGATGTGAATGAATATCATTGTGAGGGAGAATCTGAATTCTAACAGATAAAATGGTGAAAGTATAGGATAAATGTATCAGTTAGCTCTTGCTGCGTACCAAGCCACCCCAAAACTCAGTGGCTTGAAAGAAAAGCTATTCATTTAGCATATATTCTATTTGCCAGCAATTTGAGCTGTGCTCAGCCTTCTGGTTCTTCTGATCTCAGCTGGGCTCACTCATGTGACTGCAGTCAACTCTCAAGTTGGCCGGAGGTGAGCTGGTCTATGATGGCTTTGCTGGGGTGGCACATCTTTGCTCCACTTTCTCTCCCATCACAGAACACACAAGCCTGGGCTTGTTGAAATGGCAGTTGAAAAAGTATAAAAGTGAACAAGGCCTCATGAGGCTTTGACTCAGTACTGGCATAATGACATGTTACTGTCCAAAGTGCATCAAAATTTCAGTCTAGACTCAGTGGCAGAGAAATGAACTCTACCTGTTAATGGGAAATGTTACAAAGTCACGTTATGAAAAAATATGGATATAGAGACAGGGAAGACCTGAGGTTATTTTTGTTATCGATGTGAATATGTATAATTTTGCTAAAATCCTTAAACACTGAATATTAACATCAGGAAAATAAAAATGATTCATGTGGTGCAAGGAAGAAAAATCAATGGTAAGAAAAATAATGATTGGTATGTGAAAAATATGAGAGTGAAAAACTGGAAATTAAAAATGACTGCATGTAATCTATAGTTCCCCTGTGTATTATTAAGAAGGAAGATTGAACAAAGACAATGATTTATCTAACCTGACTTGGCAGAAATGCAGTCCTCTGCATGTGTATGGGTAAAATTTCTGAACAGGAAAAAGTTGTACCCAGTTTAGTGGAATATGGAAAACCCAGATATTTTTACAAAAGGAATTCGTATTAATTTTTACTTTTGTAATTATATAGACTAATGCATCCTAGTAAAGACATTAGAGGTTAACTAACATTTATTTTACATTATAAGTGTTTTTAAATTAAAATATTTTAATCTCATATTTGAAATTTGAAAATTTCTAAACAACAGCACAGCCTAACTAGTGATTGAGAGTGAAATTAAAATGTAATAGAAGAAAATATCCTTCTTTACTGTTGATTTAGCTGCATCTCTGAGCCTAGTTTCCCTATGATAACTTATTTTTGATACCAGACATGTTGGCATTTCCTAAATGAACAAGAAAATCTGTCTCTGATATGGGATTAATGCTTCTTAGAGATTCATAGAGGTAGACTCATCTGGGAAGGGAGTTTGCAAACTATTGAATACCTTCCTGGTATATTTTCTGCTGTAGATAAACCAAATTTAGTGCTGAAAATTGATCTTGAATAGTGCTCGTGACTCTAGACCTGATATATATATTTAAGGCGGTGCAAAGGTCCAGAGAAAAATCTCTATATGCTGGTTGCATTTCCTATTCAATTGTAGTTCCTCTCCTAATTTTAGTAAGATAGTGTGTTGTTTTAACTTTCCTTGGACAAACTCTAGAAAAAAACTCACGTAAAGAAACTGTTAATTTTCATCTTCTCCTGCTATAAACTTGCTGCTTATAATTCTTCTTGGTGACATAGGCCAACTCTTCTCAGATACGGCCAGTTTAGTTTTTTCTTACCAGTCACCTCATTCATTCATTCATCTATTCATTCTCTTTATTAGGTAAATTATTTCTCAAATATTTTTAACTATTGTGCTCCTTTAAAATATAAATATAAATGTTTAAAATATAAATTATATAATATATATGTGTCGATAAGATCACATAAGGAAGGACAATTTAGAAGGGCCCCCCTCCCCAAAGCTGGGGTTCAGACCTCATTGGAATAATGGTGGTTATAATCTACTGGATGGCAGGCAAATATGCTGAGTTGTCCAGGCCAGAACTGGTCCAGAGTTGCCAGGAAAGCAAGAAACAGCCATTTGGGTACAGGCAGACACATCTGCACATCTGTGGGTAGGCAGGCATGGAGAAAGTTTCAGCTGTTAGGAGCCTGACTGCTGGCAGTGGCATGTGGCCTGCAGAGCAATGTGGTTGTGTCAGGAGGGCTGGAGGAAACAACCCTCCCAGCCCAGGAGAGCTGAGGCTGATGCACAGGGGCTCAGAGGGAGACACTGGCATGCTGTTGCCAACAACAGGCCTGATGCTGGCAGTGGTCACTGTGACCCAACCTGGGCTGCAAGATGGCTGAAGGACTGTACACTCTGAATGTGCAGTAGACACAGAATGACACTGGATGTGAACACACACACACACACACACACACACACACACACACACACACACACACACACTGATGGACTGTTACAGCAGGAGCAAAAAGGCAGCATTCCAGAACCAGGAAGAGAGGCCCCTTTCAATGTCCCTCAGCACCCTATACTGACAAAGCTTAACAAAAGCTTAACATCATGCTCATAGTAGAGGAGAAATGCTTGGAGTCCAGATCATTCTGGTGGAGCAGGTAGGAGCTGAATGTGGAGCTGAGAGGCTGAGAATAAACTGAGAACTGGCCCAGGCTATTCCTTTAGCTACTCAGCTACCACCTACACTCTCACATGCACACTTCAACCCCTGTAAAACAATAAGACAAGGCTAAATGTACAACTAGACCATTCTGCAATAAGAAATAAACCCCTCTAATTCAGTGGTTTGTCAAAAATAAGATTTATTGGGGCTTCCCTGGTGGCGCAGTGGTTGAGAGTCCACCTGCCAATGCAGGGGACAGGGGTTCGTGCCCCGGTCTGGGAAGATCCCACGTGCCGCAGAGCGGCTGGGCCCGTGGGCCATGGCCGCTGAGCCTACGCGTCCGGAGCTTGTGCTCCACAACAGGAGAGGCCACAACAGTGAGAGGCACGCATACCGCAAAAAAAACCAAAAAAAACAAAACAAAACAAAAATAATAAAATTTATTTCTTACTCATGTTTATCCTACTTTATGCAACACAACTCTCCTTCAAGTGGTGAATCAGGGACTTGGGTTGCTTCCTCTTAGAACTCCAAGACCCATGTGTTTTTAAATTTCTAATTATGGAGAGAGACAGAGAAGGGTGGAGGGAGAAACATTCATTCTTAACCATTTTAGTGGAAGTGACCCAGCCCTACATCCCTCCATTTGATGTTGCATTGCAAGAATTTACCACATGACCACACCTAGAAGCCTTGGGGCAGGGAAAATGTAGGAAATAATCTCCATGTTTGGTGAGAACCAATGGTCTCTATCACAATTTGTCAGATATATAAACATAAATTATTTCTAATGCTTCATAATACACAATAAATTGATCAAATGAATTAAGGACTGAGAGCCATGAACATAAACACCAGTTCTGGTGTTTTCACAACATGCACTTTTGTTGCTTAGCACAAGACATCAGAGTTGTTTTCTGAATTCTACTTGAGGCTTTTTAGTTCCCCTGAGCTGTTATTTATTGCAAATCATTTCTCAGGAGTGTGTCATTAAATGAGGCTTACTCACTTGTATCCAAGAAAAAAGAAATAGGATTTGGCCTTTTCTACTTAAATAAGATGACAACAGGAAATAATTTGTGTAATTTGCAAAAATAAAAAAGAATGAATTTAAAATTTATTTATTTCAGACTGTTTTCTAATAAAGCCATTTGTAAGCAGAGAGATGCTAATAAGAACCAAATTAAAATAAAATATAGAAAAATGCTTGCATGTTCTGAATTTGCTGTCCAGTTATCCCCAGAGTGAGACTCACTACTGAGTTTTGCCCCACAGAATCATCAGTTCATACTTTATAAATAAGGCTGAACATATTCAACAGACTTAGTGCTCAGTTGCAAAATACACAGACCCATGTTTTAACATCTCTGAAGTACCCAAGTTATAGTAGGAGAGCATCTAACAATATAAAAGTCAACAAAATAAGTGAATCTAGAAAAATAACTAGGAATATATGCACTGAATGGCAATACTGCTTATAGAGATGGTAAAATTATGGGTGATTTTTTTTCCCTTCTTATAATTTTATGTATTTTCAAAATGTATTTTTTATCATTTTATATATTACAATAAACATGCATAGCTTTATAGGTGGAAAAAAAAGATGATAAGGAGATCAGCCAAGATGGCAGAGTAGAAACCCTAAGTTCACCTCCTCTCATGAGAACACCAAAACTCTTAACTATTTGCAGAACAACCATCAATGAAAAAGACCAGAACATACCAGAAAAGATATACACTAACAACGAACTATCAGAAAGAGAAATTAAGGAAGCAATCCCATTTACCACTGCACCCAAAAGAATAAAATACCTAGGAATAAACTTACATAAGGAGGTAAAAACATGTACTCAGAAAACTGGTGTTCACTGATGTTTCATCAGTGAAGACACTGATGAAAGAAATTGAAGATAACACAAACAGATGGAAAGATATACCATGTTCTTGGATGGAAAGAGTTAATTATTGTTAAAATGACTATGCTACCCAAGGCAGTCTATACATTCAATGCAATCCCTATCAAAATATCAACGATATTTTTCACAGAACTAGATCAAATGGTTTCAAAATTTGTATGGAAACACGAAAGACCCTGATTAGCCAAAACAATCTTGAGAAAGAAGAATAGAGCTGGAGGAATCATGCTCTGTGACTTCAGACTATATCACAAAGCTAAAGTTATCAAAACAGTATGGTACCAGCCTAAAAACAGGCACATATATCAGTGGGACAGAAATCCCAGAAATAAACCTATGCACTTACGGTCAATTTATCTATGACAAAGAAGGCAAGAATATACAATGGAGAAAAGACTAATTCATTAAGTAGTGCAGGGAAAACTGGACAGCTACATGTAAAAGAATGAAGTTAGAACATTCTCTAACACCATATACAAAAATAAACTCAAAATGGATTAAAGACCCTCATGTAAGATAGGAAGCCATAAAACTCCTAGAGGAAAACAGACAGAACACTCTTTGACATAAGTTGTAGCAATATTTTTTTTGCAAATGAACAAATGGGACCTAATTAAACTTAAAAGCTCTTGCATAGCAATGGAAAACCATCAGCAAAACGAAAAGACAACCTACTGAATGGGAGAAAATATTTGCAAATTTTATGATTGATAAGGGGTGAATATAAAACATAATATAAAACATATATAATCCACAGCAAAACAAACAAACAACCCAGTTTTTTAAATGGGCAGAAGACCTGAATAGACATTTTTCCAGAAAGGACGTGCAGATGGCCAACAGAAAAGATTCTCAACATTGCTAATCATCAGGGAAATGCAAAGCAAACCACAATGAGATATCACCTCACACCTGTCAGAATGGCTGTCATCACAAAAACATATAACAAATGTTGGTAAGGATGTGGAGAAAAAGGAACCCTCCTACACTGTTGGTGGAAATGTAAATTGATGCAGCCACTGGAAAACAATATGGACCTTTCTCAAAAAACTAAAAATAGAATTACCATATGACCCAACAATACCACTCCTGGGTATATACTGTAAATCCCCTACATACCAACCTTCAAGTTACGAACTTTCGAAGATGAGAACGTGCATGCCAGCTGTTGTACTGTACTACTGTCCTTTTCAAAGTACTGTACTGTAAGATTAAAAGTGTTTTCTTTATTTTTTGTGTTTGTTTTTTATGTACATATTATTTATGTGAAAAGTATTATAAACCTATTACAGTACAGTACTATATAGCCGATTGTGTTAGTTGGATACCTAAGCTAACTTTGTTGGACTTATGAACAAATTGAACTTACAAGCACTCTCAGAACAGAATTTGTTCATAATTTAATGTTCGAGTTAAATTACTCATTTGTAATTTAACCCTCTGAACCCTAGATTTTTTCTCTATCTTATAATAATTACCACCACTACCCAGTGGGGCTGTTTTAACTATAACATGATGTGTTTTACCTCTAACTTGGATCAAGAGACAAATGAAACTGATTCATTAAGTTAAATACAAGAACAAAAGTAAGAGTTTTTCCCTTCCTTGTTTTCAGTCATCCTCTAGAAGTCCAGAATCCAATCCTGCATGGAAGGGAGTAATGTAGATGCAGAAGTATACTTTGCTGGTGAAAAGTGGTAGGCAAATTAGGCTGGGATCTTTGGGGCAAAGTATAGAAAAACCTAAAGGCATCACCTCTTCTGGACAGTCAGCTAGTACCATGTTGATGCAATCAAAGAGAAATCCTCAGTGGAAGCCACTAGAAAGGACGATTAATGTATTTCCTAGGTGCCAGTGGTACATGTACTCACACAGATGGAGTCTGGACAGTTTTGAACATGAATTCTGCTCCTACAGAGCTCCTTGTCACTGGCAATAGGTGGTGTGCCTTGGAGCAGAGGTTAGAGGTTCTTGAATGGTCACTCATTTCCTTTCTACAAGCTTCTTCTGTATCTGGACCCCTTATCCTCATTTTGACCGATCTCCATTTCCCTCTTTATACCTTAACATCTCTTCCTATCTCTTTCCCTCTTTTATAGTCCCTGGATGGATAAATTATCTCTTATTCTTCAGTTTTACTTATTTATATAGTGTGAGTTTCTCACATTCTCTTGAGAATTAGATGTTTAAAATCCAATAATCCTTGTGTATTTTATTTCTCTTGTCATACTTTTCATAAGTAGGGAACATGAAATGACTGACTCAGTGAGAAAGTGGCCAGAAAGTAGAAGGAACTATGGAGAATAGAAATCCTATCAATTAATATTTCAGAAGTATCTTACAACGTAATAATATGAGGAGGCAGTGAATGTGCAATGTTCAGCACACTGCTCACCATGTAGAAAGTCTCAATGTAATATCAGTTTCCTACTTTAAAAGATGATGTTTTGCAGAATCTGTACTAGTATCAAGACATTTGATTATACTCTGCCTGATGTCTTTGACCTCATACCTTGTATCTTCACTTAGGGATTTGCTTATTACTTCTTAGCTAACCTACATGATTTTTTTAATAACAATTCTGAATTTGTATTCAATAGCCTATTGATTTTTTAAATATATATAAATTTTTAATTTTATTTTTGGCTGCATTGGGTCTTCGTTGCTGCACACAGGCTTTCTCTAGTTGCGGTGAGCAGGGGATACTCTTCATTGTGGTTTGTGGGCTTCTCGTAGTGGCTTCTCTTGTTGCAGAGCACAGGCTCTAGGTGCGCAGGCTTCAGTAGTTGTGGCTCACAGGCTTCGTTGCTCCACAGCATGTGGGATCTTCCCAGACCAGGGCTCAAACCCGTGTCCCCTGCATTGGCAGGTGGATTCTTAACCACTGTGCCACCAGGGAAGCCCATCCAACATGATTTTTAACTAAATTCCACTTGCTAGCTTATCTTCAGTTTTCAAGTCAAAGAAGATAAATAAATGCATTAATGCATGAGCAGAATGTGGTTAGAAAATATGGACACTAGTTTTTCTTACTAGATTAGGTGGAGGATTATTTTGAGTTTATTGTCTGTGATGATACTGATCAGTAAGGCCACAATTATTTGAGAAATTCATTCAGTGTGGGAAGATTGATTCTAGAAAATAATGGACTGTGTAAATAGCAAATATAGAGTTAGAGATTTGGCAATATAATTTTTAAATCACAAATAAATAAACCAGTAAGGTTTTTTGTTTCCCATAGGGTGTGCATTTATCAGTGTGAAGAACTATGTATTGTGGTTGTGATAAAAATTATGACAGGATCATTGAAACTGACAGTTATAGTCTTTAACATTTGCAAAGTGTTATCTCTCAGAGGAAGGAGGGTTATTCGGATTTTTAGGGTCTGGAGTTGCTGGTAACCTCTAACAAAAAGAAAAGAAAATTATATAATTTCACTGAACATCTGTAAAATGAGATTAGAGCATCAATCTCCTCATAGTTTTTTTTTTTTGAGAATTAAATGAGATAATCCACTAAAGAACTTGGGCACAACAGTTGGCACATTTATCTGAGGTGTTTAGACCATTTATCTTTAATGTGGTTATTGACATGGTTATGTTTACATCTATTGTCTTTCTTTTGTTTTCCATTTGTTTCATCTCTTATTTGTCCCATTATTCTTTTCTTCTGCCTTCTTATTGATTAGTTCAGTATTTTTTATGACTTTTTTCTTTTTTGTAGGTTTATTAGCTATAACTTTTTTTTTTTTTTTTTTTTTTTTGCAGTACGCGGGCCTCTCACTGTTGTGGCCTCTCCCATTGCGGAGCACAGGCTTCCGGTGCACAGGCTCAGCAGCCATAGCTCACAGGCCCAGCTGCTCCGCGGCATGTGGGATCCTCCCAGAACAGGGCACGAACCCGTGTCCCCTGCATCGGCAGGCGGACTCCCAACCACTGTGCCACCAGGGAAGCCCAGCTATAACTTTTTCTTTCACTATTTTAGTGGTTGCTTTAGCATTTATAGTATACATCTTTAACTTTCAGTTTACTTCAAGTGGTCTTTTACCACTTATCATGTGGAATAAGAGCCTTACTACAGTGTACTTGTATGTCTCCTAGACTCTGTTCCAGTGCTTTGTTCCATTTCATTTTTACATGTTATAACTCTATAATATGTTGTCTCTTTGTTTTTAACAGTTATCTTTTAAACCGATTTAAATAATGAGGAAAACTTCGTTATATTTACTAATTTAATTATTTTCAGTACTCTTAATTCCTTTATGTAGATTCGAATTTTTGTCTATTATAATTTTCCTTCAGCTTGAGGACTTCCTTTAACATTTCTTGTAGGTGTCATCTGCTTGTGATAAATACTTTCCATTTTTTATGTATGAAAAACTCTTTAGTTCTTCTTCAAGTATGAAAAATATTTTTATTCAATCTAGGTTTTGCTTTACATGCTTTAAAAATGTTATTCCATTGACTTCGTTTGTATTGTTTCTGATGAGAAATGTACAATTATACTTATGTTTTTCCTCTGTACATAATGTTTCTTTTTCTCTAATTGCTTTTAAGATTTTCTATGATTCATTTTGAGAAATGACTGTGATGTGCTATGGAGTAATTATCTTGATGTTTCTTTTTTTGGAGTTTATTGATCTTCTTGTGCCTGTGGATTTGTAGTTTTCCTCAAATTTGGAAAATATTTAGCTATTCTTCTTTAAATACTTTCTCTGATAACCTTCTCTCTTTCCTCCTCATGGACTCCAGTTGCACATGTTAGGCTGTTGCAGTTATCCCACAGCTCATTTCTTTCAATTCTTTTTTTCTCTTTGTATTTCATTTTAGATAGTTGCTATGTCTTCTATTTCACCATTCTTTTCTTCTATGATGTCTAATCTTCCAATAATTCTCCTCATAGTATTTTTTGACTCAGACATAGTTTTAATCTCTAAATTTTTGATTTTGGTCTTTTTTTGTATCTTACTTGTGTCTACTTTTTCAACATGTGAAATTTAGGGTGAATCACTGTCTTAATGTGCTTGTTTTTAATTTTAGCATCTCTATTGGTTCTGGATCACTTCAATTGTTTGATTTTTCTCCTTATTATGGTTTACATTTTTTTGCTTCTTTGCATGCCTGGTAACTTTTAATTGGATGCCAATTATTGTGAATTTCCTCTTTTGGGGTTCTGAATATTTCTGTATTTCTATGTATATGCTTCAGTTTTTTCTGAACTTTAAGTAACTTGTAAAGACTTTAATCCTTTTTGGTCTTGCCCTTAAGATTTGGTAGGCAAGACCAAAGTCATGTGTAGTGGAAGTCTGATTTGTGCCCAATGTCAATGAATTATGGAGTTTTCTAGTCTGGCTTGTGGGAATGGGCATTATTTCCAGCTCACTGTCAGTGCTCAAAACCTTTTGGGTGATTCTTTCTTGAGCCTCAGGTAGTTTCATCACCTACAAGCACTAATAATATCTCTGCTGAACACTCAAGGGGGTCCTTCTGCCTGTCTCTAGAGTTCTTCCTGTGCGGTTCTCTCCTTTTCAGTACTCTCTCATGAGAACCCAGGCTCCCTTGGTCACCTGAGACTTTCAGCTCTGACTCCTCAACTCATGTTATATGCTAGGCCCTGCTTCTGTTTCCCTCCCCTGTGTTGCAGCCTGGAAACTCTCTAGGTGCAGTAAGGAGGGACAGTGGTAGAGCTGAACTCATTTGTTGGTCATCTCTCAGGGACTACTGTCTCATGTGGCCTGATGTCCAATATCTTGAAAACGATTGTTTCATAAATATCTGTGTATTTTTATTGTTTCAGGTGGAAGGGTTACTGTATCTTGGCCAAAGCAGAAATTATTATGTGACATTTCTGGTTTTTAATAACAATATTTCATAGTGAAATTCAGTTGTGTCTATTTTTATTATTTTACAACTTTCATTCTTACTAAAAGTAGATGATTTTATTCTAATGTATGTGAGAGAACTATCACATATATATACACATTTGTACAAATGCTATCAACCTCTAGCTAGCTAGCTAGCTAGCTATCATCTATCCATCTATCATTATAGCTAACTTCAGCACAAGGCTGTAGGTAAGGAAACATTGGTCATCAACAATCAAACATTAAATATGAGAGCAACTTTATTAAATCATGTTAAAGGAATGAGAAGGAAAAAATTTTAAATAACATTTAAAATATTTTTAGAGTCAGTAAGCATGACCTTCTTATTCTTTTATGATGCATTTTAGTTACAGTGATAAAATTTATATGTAGGTCTTCCTTGCTTTTGTAAGAACATACAATGTAATCTAATGTAAAGAACATCATAATCAGATTTTTCATCTGGTTTCTTCTTTTAATTTGTTAAAACAATATTAATTTTACACTGTTTTAAATTTTATTTTTGAACATATAGGCAAAACTAAGGAGAAGACTGTTATAACTTGATGTTGGAGGAATAGATGTAACTACTACTTATTACCTGGTCATATTTCAGTGAGGAGTACAGATGTTAATGTGCATTTGAGGAATACAGACAGTATTGACTATGGTATGCAGCCTCTGCAGGATCTGAGCACCAACTAAAGAAAGAAGTGCCATAAGGTCAATGGAGAAGACATTGTAGTTGGAAATAGATATTAATGAGCATGAAGCTTTGTTTATGCTCCTACCCCAGCTCCTTAAATTATGGTCTGACCCAAGAATAACCAGAATTATGGTGCTCAAAGCATCTTTATAATAGATTTTACTGAATAGATATTTCTCAGTTTATAAATGGGCTAAACATACAAAAAAGTTAATTTGTAAAGAGTTGCTTTTCAGATGAGAAAACAATTTTTATATAAACAAATATTTTAAACACAGACATCCCTCAGATATATTGAAGGTTCCATTCCAGACCACCACAATAAAGCAAGTGTTGCAATAAATCAAGTCAAGTGAATTTTTTGCTTCCCCAGTGCATATAAACGTTATGTTTACACTATACTGTAGTTTATTAAGTGTGCAATATCATTATATCTAAAAAAAACCAAAATACATACCTTAATTTAAAAATACTTTATTGCTAAAAAATGCTAATCATCTCCTGAGCTTTCAGTGAGTTGTAGTAGCAACATCAAAGATCACTGATCACAGGTCACCATAACAAATATAATAATAATTAAAAAATTTGAAATATTGCCAGAATTACCAAAATGTGATACAGAGACAGAAAGTGAACAAATACTGTTGGAAATATGGCATCAATAGACTTTTTAAATCCAGGGTTGCTTCAAAACTTCTATTTGTAAAAAACGCAATAACTGCAAAGCTTAATAAGGCAAAAAACAATAAAATAAGGTATGCTTATACTAATTTCCTCAATATTAACCTCAAAAAGATTACAATCATATATATATTTAATACATGCAGTCAATGGAAGTATTTTAAATACATGTAGCCACAATTCCTAGTGCCATTTATACAAAAAAATGCACTTCAATAACAACTTAGGATACCAGGATTTTATCTTTCTCCATAATTCTATTAGAACATTAAGAACCACTGTAGGGCTTCCCTGGTGGCGCAGTGGTTGAGAGTCCGCCTGCCGATGCAGGGGATACGGGTTCGTTCCCCGGTCCGGGAGGATCCCACGTGCTGCGGAGCGGCTGGACCCGTGAGCCATGGCCACTGAGCCTGTGCTCCGCAATGGGAGAGGCCACAGCAGTGAGAGGCCCGCGTACTGCAAAAAAAAAAAGAACCATTGTAGTTCTTAGGTTAGGGGGACATTACATGGGAGATAGCCACTTTGGGGGAATTACTTATTAAATGGATGAATATTCTAAAGAAATATGTATTTGCATAAGATAAAATCTTTATTACCTACTCCGCAAAAGTTCCGAATTGAATAAAACAGACATAAATCGGGGATGCCCAGCAAGAAACGTTCCCTTCCCCTTCTTAGGCTAAATTTTCTTAGATGGGGTCTTTGTTTATAAATTGTTTAATGTGAACAGATGGATTGAAAAAGTGTCTTTGATTAGTTTGTGAAAAAAATAAGGATAATGATGATGATGAATATCACTGGCTTGTAAATCCAATGTGGATAGATCAATATTTTATTCTTTTTTCAAAGGTCTTACATCATTTGACATAGCTAATAAGACCTAATATTTGTTGCATTTGTTAGTTTTTAAGTCACTTTCATATGCAAGTGTCTCATTTGATCTTCAAAGCCCAATGCTTAAGAAATGGAAAGTTGATTATCATATGTATTCTATTATTCATAAATAGCACAAAATATATCCACTGGAAATTCACTTCGTTACTAAGTGTTCAAGGTATCAGCAATATGAAATTGTAGCAATTCCAGTTTATTTTGTCACAGACATCCGATTACTTAATATATTAAAATGCACTGAGCCTTAAAGACCTATCTAACTCTTTAGAGCTTGCACAATACATTATTGTCTATGGTTTATTTATTCTGCCATATTTGTTTAACAAAATGCACAGCAGTGAAGCTTTTTTTTTTTCTTGCGGTACGTGGGCCTCTCGCTGTTGTGGCCTCTCCCGTTGCGGAGCATAGGCTCCGGACGCGCAGGCATAGCGGCCATGGCTCACGGGCCCAGCCGCTCCGCGGCATGTGGGATCTTCCCGGACCGGGGCATGAACCCGTGTCCTCTGCATCGGCAGGCGGACTCAACCACTGCGCCCAGGGAAGCCCGCAGTGAAGCTTTTTAAGTCCTCCTTTAAAATGAAATAGTTTCACAAGTCCCAAATATAAAATAAGATTATGGATTATAATGGCAATAATAACTTCTGCTTCTTCCTCTCTGCTTTCTTTAGTAACTGAAAACTTGCACTTTCAAGGCAGTTTAAGAATGGATTTACTATTCTATTTTAAATATATTTTTTCATACAATGTTTCTTAGAACTCATTTTGCAATGCATTTGTTCCATTTTTTTTCTTTTTTAATCCTTTTTTCTTTATGCTTGTATTCAATTTCAGTGGATATTATCACCATTTCAGTACTCTAAAAAGGATTTGTCACCCAAATGCCTGCTCCTTTCGGCAACAAAACAACCTCAGTAAACCTCAGCGCATGTCCTGACCTAACAGCTGAAAAATCACGCTGGAATTAAGGCCATAGTTCTGGTTCTTTAATTGGATGTCTAGTTTATATATAAATTCTGAATAAATAAAATCAGCCTGCAAACAGACAAGCTTAAAGATATTAAACCCAGGCCTTCTAACTGATAGACAAGCTGGAGAGAAATGCTATGGTGTGTAAGTTCCTCTCTTTTGTGTAAAAAGGTTATCTGTCCAGGCAAGCCTCTTAGGCTAAGTGTAATTAAAATCAATGGATGGAAAAGCATAAGCATTTTAAAAATGCAACTTTAAAAAATGGCAGTGGGGAAAACTTTGACTATTTGTACTTCTGGAGGTGAAGCAAAACGGTTGGGAGATTCTGCAATTTCCGCAAGCAAGCAAGAGGTAAAACTGTGCACCCCTAGTTAAATTCTACCCTGACTCGCCAAAGCAGGGCTTGATAATTGCTCCACTGAGAACAGCGCAGGGTTGAATCTGCTCGTGATGTTTTGTTGTGATTTGCATTTTTCTGCATAGTAATTCATTGGCTTTAATAAAACATTGATTTACATGCTGTTACAAAGTACATCATCTTTCAGGCTTTAAATTAAGCTTTTCAGCAGTGTGTGTGTTGATGGGAGCAGGGGTGGGGTATCGATTAGCTTGATTCTCTGCGCTAGGGAAAATGTCTTTTCTCCCCCATCTGGCCTCTTTAAATGCAAAGCCTTAGTTGAGCATTTTTTGTTCATGAGTAGTTTGTCACTCTCTAATTTCTGTTAAATTTCTTAAGACCTGACACATTTGCATTTGCATGGCTGTTAGATAATGTTTAGCACTTTTCATCTTCAAAGTGCTTTATAAATATTAAATAATCAAAGCTGCCAGCATACCCATGAGGCAGAGAAATATTGGGTTGTTGTTGTTTTATCTTACTTTGTTTACCTTATGGGGAATTTGTCATATGGCTGAATGTTTTTTTTTAACCAGTTTTAGGTAGCTTCTCTCTACTAATAGTAAAGAATTGCACTCTTTCTGCGGTTTGAACATGGAACCCAGTGATTCATTATTTACCACATGTAGCCTTGAAAAGTTATTTGAATTTGTACACCTGTCTATTGTTTTTTTGTGGTACGTGGGCCTCTCACTGCTGTGGCCTCTCCTGTTGCGGAGCACAGGCTCCGGACGCGCAGGCTCAGCGGCCATGGCTCATGGGCCCAGCCGCTCCGCGGCACGTGGGACCTTCCCGGACCGGGGCATGAACCCGCGTCCCCTGCATCAGCAGGCGGACTCTCAACCACTGCACCACCAGGGAAGCCCCTTGTTTTTTCCTTAGATGTAAACCTCATTGCAATAAAGACCATCATTTTTACTTTTTTTCTTTTACACAGTAGCTAATCTAATACCGTTTTCATTTACTCATTCGTGCACTCCAAAAGCATTTAATGAGTGCCCACTCTCTTCTAGGCATTGTATTAAACACTGAGAACATAAAGTTAATGAACACCTAAATTCTGCTCTTTGGGAAGATATGGTAAGATTGAAGTAGGAAAAGTACTGCACACTCAGAAGAGTTGAGAACATTAGGTGAAGGAACTATTTAGCAAACACTTAAGACACAGGGTTCAGAGACCTAAGCAGCGCTGGTGAAGACCCAAGGGCTAGCATCAGGGGGAAGATAATACCTGCCCTAAGGACAGGAGAGAGAGAGATGAAGCTATGGAATAGGATCCATCTAACAAGGGATGTGACATTAGAGAATGAAACCATTCCCAGGACTATGGACAAGTAAGGAGGGAGTCAGGGAAAGAAGTACACCTAACTCTCCATCTTTCCACCTTTCTGTGTCCTGCCAGAGCCTGGTGAAAGCTAACTGGAAACAAGAGGTAAAGGGAGCCTGGGTAGCATGGTCCATGGAGGTGACAACATACATCGCAGGACATAGAAGGGGTGGAAGGTGTACAGAGGTTAACAGACAGTATCCAACACAAGAATGTTATGGGGCAGGGATTGAGCTAGGCAAACATATATGATTTTACATATGTATATGTATATATATGGAAAATAGCACAAGTACATTTCTGTGTGTGTCAGAAGTGGAGAACAGTGTTCTGCCTGCAGACATTAGGAAAGCATTTAAGAGAATGTGAGCTTTTATCTAAGCCTAAAGGCTGATACTTTGATTGAATTACTAGGACTGTGAAACCTGAACATTGTTCTGCTGGTTTGAAAAGGTGCAAATGATAGAACAACTGCCCTTTTACTCTGTGGTATGCATTAGATTTTATTTGACTAGTCTTTCAGATGTTTAACATCATTGAAGATTGGCAGTTTGATCCAGATAGCTTCTATTCTGACTACTTATTAAGCTGTTGATTTAAAAACAAATCAATACAGTCAATTAAAGTTACTTGGAATGTTCTCTTTTTTAAAAACCATTTATTTTTTTTCTCTTCCTTTAATATTCTAGCGTAACACAGAGGAAATTTAGCATGGCAGTGAATGTGCTATAACTGCTTCCCCAGGAGTATCATCTAAGGTCCAACATCTGCACTTGGTGCATTCCTATCTCATTTTCATTTCTTTCAATTAAAAGCCCAATAAATAGATAAAAGATGGCTAGTTTTATTTACATAATTTCTATAAAAAGCATTGATTTCTTTATATTTCTCAATCATATAACCCTTTGAAATCCATCCACATCTTGATTATCACAAACATCTTTTTTCTATATGTAAATTGCTTTTAATTTCTTTATTTTCTCCAGAAGCAGAAATAAGAAAGAAATTGATTTCTCAGATTTTCTCCCTATTACCATCCCTGAATTCATTTTCTCAGTATATCGGTACAACTGATTCTTTTTAGCGAGTGTGTTATGGTGAATAAATATGTACAAAGGGAAACAAATTCATGCAGATCTATGCTTCCAAGCGCTCCCTCAGCTGTGTGTGCGAATCTGCCTCACTTCTTCCCCAAATTTGTTTCCAAGAGCTTTACTTCATATTGGAACTTGGTTTTCTGTTGGGTAGCAAGGAAGTGTCTCCAAAATAGTGATTACAGTTTGAACTACTGACCTTTCTATGCACTTTTTTTCCCCCTCAGTTCTGGTGATATTCTTTTTCAGAGTTTCATGGGGGAGAATCTGTGTAACAATGTCCTGTGTAAGGCATGAAGGCAAAGACAAAAAACAAGTGGAGATGTAGTTCTAGCAATTATCTTATCTTGCATCATGTCTAGATTGAACATTGCTGGGTGTCATGGGAGTATTATTGGAGGCAATCATATTTATGGTGTTTGTTTGAAGGTATATTTGAAGGTATATTTTGAATGACTCAGATACCTATCTTACTTTTACACTCAGCCGCTGTTTCTAACCATTTTGTGCCTAGGATTGTTAAATGCAAAGATGAGCTTCCCAGTCAACAGAGTGAATTTATTAGTCCCATCAGATGGCATAGTCCATAAATCTTGAAAAATGCAAATATTCAAGATACAATTTAACATGGTGTGGACTATCTTATTACTGCTCAATAGTAAATCATGGAATCTGAGGCAAACTTAAAGATTCATTATGAAAAGGATTGTTGCACGTAAATGACACTAGCTAGGGAGTAATAAATGCACATAATTACCATTCATCACTATACAAAAGGGATAACATATGAGAAGTAAGCATCTCTCCCACACTCCCCTGATACCTCTTCCCAAATGTAAGCATTATTCTCACTTTCCTTCATAACTTTTAAGAAAAAAATGCAAATACCTACATAATTTTTATAGTAAATGGGATTTTATTAAAATTGTGCTTTTTCCTCTTATTTATTTTGGAGATACATCAGTATATACATAGATCATCATTAATTTAACCATTCTTCAAATGATGGCCATTTCCCCTTATTCCCAAAGTTATGGTTAATAAAGCAATGTAAAAATAAATATATTTGTGTGTATGTATATACAGGTGTGTATTTATGTGTGTGTGTATATATGTATATATGTATGTATAGTACGTATATATGTAAACTTTTACCATTATACACACATAAAGTAAATCATTAGAGTGAAAATGCTGAGTCAAATGAAATATCCATTTTACATTTTGATGGCTATTGCTAAATTGCCCTGCAAAAATATTATAATTTGGGGCTTCCCTGGTGGCGCAGTGGTTGAGAGTCCGCCTGCCGATGCAGGGGACGCGGGTTAGTGCCCCGGTCCAGGAAGGTCCCACGTGCCGCGGAGCGGCTGGGCCCGTGAGCCATGGCCGCTGAGCCTGCGCGTCCGGAGCCTGTGCTCCGCGATGGGAGAGGCCACAACAGTGAGAGGCCTGGGTATCGCAAAAAAAAAAAAAAATTATAATTTATACTACCACAAACAATGCATACAAATACTTATTCCCTCCATAAAGTCTTGTTATTATCAAACTTACAAATTGCCAATCAAGAAAGTGAAAATAGTATCTTGCATTCATTTCAGTTTGCATTTGCTTAATTTCAGTGAATTGATATTATTCATTCACAAGGAAATATGAATGATGTGTCTTATCATAAATCTCAGAGTTAAAATTTTGATTTGATATTACTAAACCTTAGATGAGGAGAAAATACTCTGGCTATTTTCAGAAACTACAGAAAAAAAATTACTTTTCTAAGCCATTCCAGTGGAAATATGTGCAGTTGTGTAAAACACAGTGATAAAGAACAAGAATAATGTAGAATTGAGAATCCAGAGTTCAGATCCCACTTACTAGCTATGTGACCCTAGGCAAGTCACTAAATTTCCCTTATTTGTAAATGATGTGAGAACGAACTTAGAGTGTTGTTATAAGAAACAAGTGAAATGATGGGCGAGAAAGATATTTGTACACTACAGTGCTCTTCAGTTCGTTATTATTACAAAGAAATAAATTATTAAATGGGAACCTAGTACTTTAGAAAAAAATGCAGTTGGCAGGGTGGGGTGTCTACCCCTGGTGATGGTGGTCAGAATAGCTCTTTTTAAATTTTTTATTTATCTTCATTTTATTTTTTAATTTAATTTTTATTTTATATTGGAATATGGTTGATTTACAATGTTGTGTTAGTTTCGGGTGTACAGCAAAGTGATTCAGTTGTACACATACATATATCCATTCTTTTTCAGATTCTTTTCCTATATAAATTATTACAGAATACTGAGCAGAGTTCCCTGTGCTATACAGTAGGTCCTTGTTGATTATCTATTTTATATATAGTAGCGTGTATATTTTAATACCAAACTCCTAATCTATCCCTCCCCGCCACATTTCCCCTTTGGTAACCATAAGTTTGTTTTAGAAGTCTGAGTCTGTTTCTGTTTTGTAAATAAGTTCATTTGTATCTTTTTTTTTTTATAGATTCCACATATAAGTGATAGCATATGATATTTGTCTATCTCTGTCTGACTTACTTCACTTCGTATGATAATCTCTAGGTCCATGCATGTTGCTGCAAATGGCATTATTTCATTCTTTTTTATGACTGAGTAATATCTCATTGTATATATGTACTACATCTTCTTTATCCATTCATCTGTTGATGGACATTTAGGTTGCTTCCATGTCTTGGCTATTGTAAATAGTGCTGCGGTGAACATTGGGGTGAGTGTATCTTTTCAAATTATGTTTTCTCTGGATATATGCCCAGTAGTGGGATTGCAGGATCATATGGTAGCTCTATTTTTAGTTTTTTAAGGAACCTCCATACTGTTCTCCATAGTGGTTCTATCAACTGACATTCTCACCAACAGTGCAGGAGGGTTCCCTTTCTTCCACACTCTCCAGCATTTATTGTTTGTAGACTTTTTGATGATGGCCAAGAACAGCTCTTGCCTAGTAAATCTCAAGGAGTACCCAGTCTGACTGAACTGGTGAGGTACATCAGTAGGTCTTCCCTTGCTCTTTCATGGTCCTGCATACAGAAAGTTACTCTACAGGATTGGTTTGTTTGAAACACTGAAAGGTTAAAACAGCCGCTAGCAGCCTGGAATGGTAACGTCCACTTGAAAGAGAGTAATAGTTTATTTTGTAGAATGCCCTATCCCTTTTCAGGTTTTCCTTTTGGAAACAGTTCTTTTTACTCATAGGGAAAATTAAACATTTCTCTAGTCACATAATCAAGTGTACATATACCCAGTCAAACTTGTCTTTCCTAAACCTGACACTTAGTGACTTTTATCCTAACTCTTACTCCTCGTTCCTTACTCTTTAATATTTTAAAATCAGAAAACAAGGTTGAAAACATTTTTATATTGATTTGGATTTTCTGAGTATTATTATTACTATTTAATTTGGGGAATCTAGACAGCTACTAGACTCTTCTATTGTCAATTATCACTCATCATTTTGTTGGTTTAGTTTTGTTCCAAGTTTAGTTGCCAAAGGAACATCTAGCACTGATGCATTTACCTTCAGACAATAAACTTAGTTTCAAACCTTATAACCTTAGCTGAAGTGATTGTATTTCTTAAATTACATTAGGCTCCCCTGAAGCAGGTTAATTGAACTGCTGTTTACTGTTTTGTCAAGATTTAGCCCCTTGTATAAATCTACTTGTGTCAGCTCTGTAGCACATTGTTCTGAAAGAAAACTACCTGCTCCTAGAAAAACCCTAAACAAGGCTCACTAATTAAATAGAATGTAGAGACCTACTCATCCCAGCGCTGATTTGAGAGGAAAAGTGTCCTCCTGTGGTTAGAAAGTTTCCAAGCTACATTACTGAATTGTGTTTTTTGTTTGGGAGATTGGTTGTTAGATAGAGGCAAAGGTCCTTGAGAAATCTTTCTTTCTTTCATCTGGTAGAGAGCAATGAGTTGGAGAGGGGTGAGCACTGTAATTGTAATAAATGGTTTGTATATGGAGGCTCAAAATCTAGGCTGCCTTTTGTTGTGAGGGTGACATTTGCTTTTGTGCTATTATTTGACCAGTTCTAAGAACAAGTTAATACATATATATGTGATAATTTATTATATGACTTATTACTTGTACATAATTATAAAATTATATAGTTTGTAAAATTTTAGCAACTGTAGCTAGAGTTCGTCTTAAACACTGGTTTAAAATAAAATCTTAATAAGTTATTTGAGGATAAAATAGAGTTCTTAGGCTGGTTTGATAGAGGGCAAACTTAAAAAAAAAAAAGCTCGTGCACAAATTGAACAGTATTTTGTGGATAAAAGATATAAAATGGAGGGTAGAGGAGAGTGAACAGAATTGCAGGAGGTTTGGGCCTGGGAAACAAAG
The DNA here is from genome assembly GCF_026419965.1 of Kogia breviceps. Lineage (NCBI taxonomy): Eukaryota > Metazoa > Chordata > Mammalia > Artiodactyla > Physeteridae > Kogia > Kogia breviceps. The sequence goes on from NC_081314.1 coordinate 97,060,787, forward strand.
GTGGGTATTAAGAAATTCCCACTCAATAAAAGTTAGCCACTGTTTTATGACTACAAAGGAATTCATGATCTTGTTATTCCCATCACCAAATTGTATATAGCTCATTGCAATTTAGGAGTTTGGAGGAGAAAGAGGTCATTTAGAATTGGAGTAGACCAAAAAGATTTCGTGGAGGAATTTTCACTGGATGTATGGGGAGATTAGGTGGGACTTGACTAGGAAGAAAGGTGAGTTAAATTAATCCTGGAAGCAAGGAACAATAAAATTGGTGTCAGAGACAGAAGGACAGGAGCACTGGGATGGGAAATTGCAAGGATATGTTAGAGTTTGACTGTGGAGGCCTGGCTTCCAGGTCATAGTAGTTTGAGCTTAATCCTACCAACCATATGTGTCTTCCAAGTCTTGTTAACAGAGATCTGAACAACTACTGGCTTTTCTAATCACCTTAGTAACGAACGTTTAGAACACAACTAGGAAATCTTCACTTACCTTTCAAGATACAGGGTTGAGTTCATTTTCCTTAGAGATTTTATAACCCTGTTGGGAGCTCTCACACTTTCTAATTAATTGGTTACTATGCTCTCTCCACTTCTAGTCTGGGACACCCTGGGGAGGGAGCAGATCTGTGTCCTACGAAACTGTTGTAGTTCCAACACCTAACAGAATGAGAGGCAAACAGTAAGCACTTACTGAATATCAATTAGATGAATGGATAAATCAATGGTGAGATGTTGAGTACTTCTCATTTTTAAGGCATCATGTAAGATTGGTGGGGAAATATGTAATTATTGTTTTTGATATCTGCCTATAAGGAATTTAAACTTTAGCTTGGCAGCTAGAACTTTGATACAAAAGTAATTAGTCATTTTTGATAGTTTATACTTTCTGCTTCCCTTTTCTCTGATCGATCACCTAACTTTAATCTTTATATGCCTGTATCACTGTGTCTTCTAAGGTTACTAAATGACCTCCTATTTGTCAAATCCAGTGTTTGAATTTTCTTAATCTGCTTGATCTCTATCTAGCACTGAGCACTAGAGAATCCAATCTTTTGAAATTCTCTTTTCCATTTTGGTACCAAGACACTGAACTGGATTCTGACATCTCCTTCCCTCCACCACTATGCTAGTCATGCAGCCTCCATCATCAGCATGTTCAGTGTTCCTACCTGATGTATTATGTGCTTCCCTGTCTCTTCTTTTCTACACTGTATGTCCTTTAGAGTGTTTCCTAGGCTAATATCTCTCTTCATGATTTAACTTGTATGTGTAAAATCTACTTCTGTCACTGAGTATCATCACTTGAATACCACATCATCCTCTCAAATTCAGTGTTTTTAAGACTAAACATTGTGCTTCCCCTTAAGCCCCCATCTCTTATTCTGACACGGTACCAGGAGTTTCCTTGTCATCCAACCTTGAAGCTTGGTACACATTTTCTCCTCTTCCTCACTTTTTCTATTCAACCTGTGGCTCTTATGGCAAAGATACATAGATTCCTTTTCATTGCCACAGTAACTGCCAAGGCATTGGTTTTCCTGCAACCAGGTTTTGCCTTCTTGAGTCCATGTTCTATGTTGAATTGAGCCTCATAAACTATCCACATTAGCCTGACATAAACTATCCACATTAGCCTGACCTCAGAATCCTTCTATGATGGTTATTGCTTGCAGTCTGCCTCGCCTAGCCTAGAGTTTGAGGCCCTGTGTACAATGTGAATGACAGAGTTCTCCAGCTCTTTTACCCCCTCACAAACCCAAGGATTTAGTGACAATGTACTGGTCAACGTGCCTGGTTTGGTGCATTTGCTTGCACCATTCCCTTTTCGAGAATGAGTTGAAGCTCAAAAATTACCTGAACTCTGGCCTCATACTGAAGTCCAGTTAAAGTCTAAGGATCTCCCTAAAGCTTCCTGCATAGTAGTGTTTTCCAAAGTGTGGGGGACATAATTTTAGGTGGTGCATTAAAAGAAAGGTATCAAAAGAACATGAATTATTTAGTTAAAAAAGTTATTCCCTTTTCTATTTCCTTCACTCTTTCTAACTTTATTGAGGAGAAGACCTCAGTTTGGTTAAACAAATTTTGGTTTTTAACATCACTAACATTTAATAATTTTTCTTTTAATCAGTGAAAAAGCAGGGAGATAACTCAGTGCATTTGGCAGTCACCATTATCTAGTTAGAAATAAATAACGTTATTTTGTTTAGGTTTGTTTGTTACCTTTCATTTATGGTAAAAATACTGGTGTTTCTTTAGGATGATAATATTAATTTAAATAATATTCAAATGTAGCATTAATTAATAGTTAAACAATCACCCAATTTTAATATTTAAATATTTAAATCATGTTTCACTTACATACGCAGAAAAATATCAGGTAAGTAATAATGTATGTAGCAATTATTAAGAGGGAAATTAAAGAAGATGGGACATAGAAGTACACAGAAATTATAAAAACTGGGCTTCCCTGGTGGCGCAGTGGTTGAGAGTCCGCCTGCCGATGCAGGGGACACGGGTTCGTGCCCCGGTCCGGGAAGATCCCATATGCCGCGGAGCGGCTGGGCCCGTGAGCCATGGCCGCTGAGCCTGCGCGTCCGGAGCCTGTGCTCCGCAATGGGAGAGGCCACAACAGTGAGAGGCCCGCGTACCGCAAAAAAAAAAAAAAAAGAAATTATAAAAACTGCACATGAATGACTGCAATCTGGGGAACTCTCAATTACCATTTTAGCCTACAAATTTTTTTTTCATTTTTAAAATGAAATTTTAGGCACTCTTTTAAGTTTTTCTGTATTAACTAATGGAATTATTTCAAGAATACTATTTAAGATACTATTGTTTTCTCTATTTTACAGACGAGGAAATGGAAGACATAATTTGCCCAGCTTCTCTCAAGTGGCAAAGCTATAGAGACAGGTTTTGAACCCAAGTCTTTAGCCTCCAGAACCTGTGCTTTTAGCTACAGTGGAACTCTGCCTCAGGAGAAGCACATCAATCTTTGATTTGATAATAACAAGTAAGATCTTTTGTGTTCACTATCGTTCATCTGTCTCTTTCCCCCAGAGGGAAAATTTTTATTTAGACATGAAGTCCAGCGCTGTAGAAACGTCCTATAAGTAATTGTGTTTAGAATTGATTTCCATCTCTACAAATGACTTGAAAAACTTTTTTTTCCAACAGTTTCGTTCTTAAAACTCAGGGAGTACTCAGTACTACAGGTTCAATAACAAGTAGGAAAACACATCTCCACATGACTAACTTTTATAGTTTGTTCATTAGAAAGTCCAGGCGCATGATGACCAAGCACAATTTGCATCTGCTTCCTCAGCAGACTGCCCGGTAGATGAACAGCCCTGGGCAGTTCAAGTGAAATATTTAGTAACTAAACAGGGAGTAGTATGAAAGCAAATTATATACATTGGAGAAATGTATCACAGAAAATGTTATGGTTAGACTTGATATTAGAAAGTATTACCCTTACATTTGCCTTTTCAATTCTCAAAAAAAAAAAAAAACTGAAAGGGCACTTTTCTGAAGAACTGCAATACCCTAATTTAATAATTACTGGAAATCATATTTGGATGTAAGGATTTTATAATAACCAGATATATTTCCAGTATCTATGTATTTAAAATATAGATCTCATATACAACTAAGAAATATTTAACACAGAAATTTGCTCGTAAACACTCAATATTTGCTTTTTAAACCCACTTAATATAACTAACGTTGCTGTATTTCTTTCATAATTCTACTGTCTACTAATTATTGGTCTAACACAGGAGTAGGCAAACTATGACCTGCATTTCAAACTTGGATATGGCCTCTTTTTATGTGGTTCACACGCTAAGAATGATTTTCACATTTTTAGAGGTTAAAAAGAAAAGCAAAAAAGAATTATGTGACAATGACTGTATGTAGCCCGTAAATCCTAAAATATTTACTATATAGCCTTTTACAGAAAAGTTTGCCAACCACTGATCTATCTTCTATGTTCTTCTATAATGTGCTTCCAGCTTTTATTTTGCTATGAATTTATTTCCTTTTTCTTAAATATCTCTGATTGAATTCTGGTCTGGTAGTACTTCATCTTTCAGTTTACAATATGTGATTCTGGTGCTGTAATATAAAGTCAGTCGGTTAAAGTCATCTCATATTTTACCTAACCTACTGTTTATTATGCTGGAAACCTGCACCTTAGGAAATGCACTTGAGCAACCATCTCCAAGGATGTCTATTTAAACCAGGATATTAGAACTGAGCCTGATACTGATTGGGGCGGGGTGATGGTCATTGGGGTATAGTGTATTGCCTGTGGGAGGGATGTAAGCCACTGAAGCCAGGGGGCAGACATGTGATATCTAGAATCTAAAGGTGGCCTGCCTACAAACCATGCCTCCTGGTATTTACACACCTGTAGAGTCCCCTTCCACACTGAATTTGAGTTTGCCTTTGGTACTTAACAGAATGTAGCACAAGTGACACCATATTACTTCCAAGCCAAGTCATAAGAAGTCTTGTAGCTTCTGGATTGTTCTCTTGGAATGCTTGCTCTTTGAATGCTTCCTCTCAAAATCCAAAAAAATTAGCCAAGAATCTCAGGCCATGTAGAAAAGACACATGTAGACATTCAGCCCCAGCTGAGCTCCTACACAACAGCCAGCATCAATCACCAGTCATTTGAGTAAGCTATGCTGAATACCTAATCTCAGACTATCAGGTGATTCCAGAACCAGCTGCCATTTGTTTGCAATCATTTGAGAGACCCCCAAGCAACAAACACCCAGCTGAGCTTCTACCACCATGAAGGGTAATAATAAATTATTTCAAACCATTAAGTTTTGAAGTGATGTGTCATGTAGCAATAGATAAATGGAACCACATGTTCCAGTAATTCTCTGAGTATGTCCTTCTTTACAGGCTTATCTTGTACTTTCCTGTGGCATGCCTGAGATCAACCATTTCTCCAAGAAACCCTAATTTCTATTAGTGGAGAATGATATTTAAAAACTAAGATATGGATGTTAGATGATCTCCTTGTTATAATAGGTCTCTACTTTGAGGTCCTCTCAGGGGCCAGTACTAAAATATACAATATAGGTTATTTATATATCTATTATCTAACCATGCATTCACAATGAAAATTTTCAATTCTAAAACCACACAGATTATTGTAACCATTCCCTTTAACATATTTGTACCTCTTACTGCTCTCAGTATACTCACTTATTTGATCAATCTCTCATGCTTCATACCAACTTTATAATGAGGGAGCCCTTTCTTCTCTCAGTGTAGATGCCCTCCTTACCCTACTCAAGTTTTAACTCCAAACCCAACAAAGATACTAATGCTACACCCATCTATTATATGAGCTCCAACCTTTATTGCCCTTCTAATGACTTTTGACAAAATGAGGAAAGGAAGAAGGGAGGAAGGCAGGAAGGAAGGGAAGGAGGGAGGGAGGAAGCGAAGGAGGAAGGGAGGAAGGAGGGAAGGAAGGAGAGAAAAAGGATATGTTTTAATAGTTATTTTTGAGGAGAAAATCTGGCACATGTTGACTTATTTTGAGATTGGAGTATGAAGAGAGCAGTGTAAAATTGGCCAAGAGGATATCTCAAAAATCAGGCAGAGCTAATGTGAGAAAATGGAGAAAAAACATTTTGAAGAGAAATTTGAGCTTAAGAGCTGAATAAGTACAGGAATTTATACAGAAAAATAAGTAAAAGATGATTTCTAAGTACGAGACTTTTATTTTGTTGGGATGTAGAGAGGAGGGCAAAGAAGATATGTTCATGTGAGTGTTCTTGGGGCTAAATAACCTATTAAACATATTGCTGCATAACTTTACAACTGTAGATTTGTGATTCAAATATGGAAAATTAAGTCAGATTTTCATGTGGTTATAGTAAACAAGAAGAACCAATGGAATAATGTCTAATTTAACAATACATTGCAAACTCAGGTATAGTAACTATGCTCAACCCTTAAATATAACACTGTGGCTTAGTGTTTTACATGTAAAACAGACTCAGAAAAAGATGAATTCAGCATTGGCCACATCACAAGTTCATCCAGTAACTAAAAGCAAAGCGTTTCTCAAATGATCTTTATAGCTTGTACAGATTGTACTCTCTTGTTAAAACATACTGAAATCTGTGTTATGAAGCTCTGATAGGTTATTCCATAGTAAATTCTTATTCTTCTTTCAGTCAATGATAGAAAAGGAAGCCTGATTTGGAAGAATTGAAATTGATTTACAATGAGAAAGAAATTCTTAATTTTTCCCTTTGAGCTACAATTTCTCTTTTCTCTCTCAATGAACTATAAGTAAAAGTAAGACCTTGTCATCCATCAGTCACTCACACCCTCTGAAAAACTACTGTTTCAGTCCAGCCCTGTGATGACTTGGAAACTGGTCATTAACTTATTTAGTACTGGTCAGCTGAGCCCACATTCCACACTCTCATTTTCTCTAGAATAGAAACAATTACTGTTCTCAATCTTATTCACCCACATCTTCCATATATGATCTGTCTCAATTTTTAAGAAACCGGTTATTTTATCTATTATTCACAATATGGTTTTCAACATCCACTATTCTCACTAACCATGGACAAATAGTTTTCTGCATTTCCAGATTTTAATAGGTAAATATTTTCTTCATGGAGTAAAAAATCTATCTTTTAATCTGCTCTATAATTTATGGACATACACTATTTTAAAAAAATATAAAACAAAACTAAACAAACCAAAACAGACATTCAGCAGGCTGGATGCTCAAAAGTTATCTAATTTCTTCAAAGGCAACCTGTTGCATATTTCTTTAAAAACAAATATTAGCATTATTAAAGAAGTAATTATTTATAAGAAGTAATTAGATTGTAATAAGTCAAGGATGCTTGTTATAATATTTAGGTAACCCAGGAAAAGAATGCATACTTAACAACTTAATAGAAAGTTTAAAAAATGGAATTTTTGGTAATAGTAATATGTGATCAATCTAAAAGATGAACAAGAAGAGAGAAAAGAGAACATAAAATATAATAGGTCAAGTAGAAAATATTATATCATTTAGATGATGGAGAGAAAAATGGCCAACTGTTTGGGAAACTGTAAATATATATATAGTTTATACACACGAATATATAATTGAAATAAAAGTGAATTATATAAAAACCATAATTTTCAATGAAGAAATTAACTCATGAAATATGAAGAAATTATGAGTGGGTATTTATATAACCTAAGAGGTAGGGATAACTTTTTTCATTTTCAAGATTAATGACTGAATCTCTAATGAGAAAGTGTTAGAATTGACATGTGTTTAAAACATCTTCACACCAAATTAAAGTATATAAACAAACAAACATAAAATAGACAAATAGGAAAATGATGCAATATATACCAAAAGATTATATTTCTTGATACATAGAATGTTCTTAGACAATAATAAAAAACATTTATATAATGTTTCTTTGCAGTAACTGTAGCTTTGTACCATCAGATTTAGAAAATCATAGAGCTGAGAGAGATTAAATATAAATTTTCATTTTATAAAAAAAAAAAAACATGCGAGCACTCCAGTAGAAAAATGGGAAAGGTCGTCAACAGGCAATTCAATGAATAACATTAGATAAATTATAAAATATGTTACCTCAAGAGAAATCAAAGAAATATTACTTTAAAACTCCTTTTAAATTATTATACTGGAAAATGTTAATTCAGTAATGTGTGGGAGAGTGGACATTTTCATATGCAACTATCACACTGTAATTTTGTATAACTCTAGAGGATATGATGGAGCCAAAAGTTTAATGCATTTCTTTGTACTTCAAAATTCCATTTTTAGGAATATTCCCTCCTAGGCAAGTCACTCGATAAGTGTAAAAATTATAAGTATATAACAACATGACTTTAACAATTTTGTAAGTAATAAGATAAAAGATACTTTAAAAAAATTTTATTTCAGTATAGTTGATTTACGATGTTGTGTTACTTTCTGCTATACAGCAAAGTGAATGAGTTACACATACACATATATCAACTCTTTTTTAGATTCTTTTCCTATATAGGTCATTACAGAGTATTGAGCAGAGTTCCCTGTGCTATACAGTAGATCCTTATTAGTTATCTATTTTATATACAGTAGTGTGTATATGTCAATCCAAATCTCCCAATTTATCCCCCCCAACTTCCCCCCCCCCAGTAACCATAAGATTGTTTTCTACACCTGTGACTCTATTTCTATTTTGCAGATAAGTTCATTTGTACCATAGAAAAAAAGATACTTACAATAAAAAATTATTCTTAACTTTATTTCACCTCATGCAGTAATAGGTCCTTCAAAAACATGTGAAAAGGTAATCTTTGTACATATACTTTCGATAATGGAAATTTCTTAGGGTCAAAAAATCTCCTCAGATAATAATTTATTAATTTTTATTGGAGTATGGTTGCTTTACAATGTTGTGTTAGCCTCCACCGCACAACAAAATGAACCAGCCACACACATACGGATATCCCCTCCCTTTTGGACTGCCCTCCCATTTAGGTTACCACAGTGCATTAGGTACAGTTTCCTGTGGTATTCAGTATGTGCCCATCAGTTATCTATTTTATACATAGTATCAATAATGTATATTTATCAATCCCAGTCTCCCAATTCCTCCCACCCCACACCTTTCTTCCTTGGTATCCATAAATTTGTTCTCTATGTCTGAGTCTCTATTTTTGCTTAGCATATAAGATCATCTATACCATTTTTCTAGATGCCATATATATGCGTTATTATATGATAGTTGCTTTTTCCTTTCTGACTTACTTCACTATGTATGACACTCTCTAGGTCCATCCACGTTTCTACAAGTGACCCAATTTCATTCCTTTTTATGGCTGAGTAATATTCCATTTATATATATATATATATATATATATATATATATATATATATATATATATACCACATCTATTTAGTCCATTCCTCTGTCAGTTGACATTTAGGTTGCTTCCATGTCCTGGCTATTGTAAATAGTGCTGCTATGAACATTAGGGTGTGTGTGTTCTTTTGAATTATGGTTTTCCCTGGGTATGTGCCTAGTAGTGGGATTGTTGGGTCCTATGTTACCTCTATTTTTAGTTTTTTAAGGAACCTCCATACTGTTCTCCATAGTGGCTGTATCAATTTACATTCCCACCAACAGTGTAGGAGGGTTCCCTTTTCTCCACTCCCTCTCCAGCATTTATTGTTTGTAGATTTTTTCATGATGGCCATTCTGACCAGTGTGAGGTGATACCTCATTGTAATTTTGATTTGCTTTTCTCTAATAATTAGTGATGTTGAGAATCTTTTCATGTGTTTGTTGGCCACCTGTTTGTCTTCACTGGAGAAATGTCTATTTAGGTCTTCTGCCTATTTTTTGATTGGGTTGTTTGTTTTTTGATATTGAGCTGCATGAGCTGCTTGTAAATTTTGGAGATTAATCCTTTGTCAGTTGCTTCATTTGCAAATATTTTCTCCCATTCTGAAGGTTGTCTTTTTGTATTGTTTACGGTTTCCTTTGCTGTGTAAAAACTTTTAAGTTTCATTAGGTCTCATTTGTTTATTTTCATTTTAATTTTCATTACTCTAGGAAGTGAGTCAAAAAAGGTGCTGTGATTTGTGTCAAAGAGTGTTCTGCCTATGTTTTCATCTAAGAGTTTTATAGTGTCTATTCTTACATTTAGGTCTTTAATCTATTTTGAGTTTATTTTTGTGTATGGTATTAGGAAGTGTTCTAATTTCATTCTGTTATATGTAGCTGTCCAGTTTTACAAGCACCACTTATTGAAGAGGCTGTCTTTTCTCCATTGTATATTCTTGCCTCCTTTATCAAAGGTAAGGTGACCATAGGTGCGTGGGTTTATCTCTGGGCTTTCTATCCTGTTCCATTGTTCTATATTTCTGTTTTTGTGCCAGGACCATATTGTTTTAATTACTGTGGCTTTGCAGTATAGTCTGAAGTCAGGGAGCCTGGTTCCTCCAGCTCCATTTTCAGATAATTTTTTATCCGAATTTTTATGTACTCCTCTAGCCACCAACATTCCCATACAGACTTGCTGTCAATATACACTAAAAGGTATGAACAGTGCAATGTGGAAAGCCCCTGACATAATTCATAATTTCAAATATTTGAACTTCATTAAATTGTTCTGATTCTTTATTGAATTTTTCTTTCAGCATTAGTGTGTGAGACTGATTTCAAGCAAATGCAGCAACAAATCAAATGTTCTTCCTTGGGAATAGATGAATGTTTTGCTGCTTGTCAGTCAGTTCCATTACCATTTCTTTCTCTTTGTGTGGAGTTCTGATTGTCTGTTTGTTTGTTTTAGACATTTTATTTCTATCATTTACAGTTCTGGTATCCTGAGTATTCCAAAATAATTTAATACTGAAGATGGACTCTGAATTTGGGGATGCCAGTTTCCCCACAATCAATAAGGCAGCATACCTGATTAGAAGCACCATCATATATCACAATCCTACCAGATAGTCTGATCTGCTACAAAGGTTGTCTGAGGTTGCTGGTGGTAGAACTTGGGATAAGGCACTTGAAGATTCTCCCTGGTCTTCACTGTCTTATTGTAAGATGATGAATTTGATTGTAGTAGATGGCTTTTGTACATAATCTCTTTCAGTTCAAAATTAGTGCAGTGCTCATAATCCCATACCCCTATCTTGCCCCTTCCCCCTCCCTATCCCCACTGGTAAACCACTAGTTTTTTTCTATATCTGTGAGTCTGCTTCTGTTTCAATATATACATTTGTTTTATTTTTTAGATTCCACATATAATTGATATCATACAGTATTTTGTTTGTCTATATTTGAGAAATGTCCTATTTTGTTATTCTTAGAATACTTCCCACCACAGAAGCCAGCTATTGGTTTTCCTCATCTCCCTTGCAGCTATGCACAGGCATGTGTACTGGATGTTGCTAATCACATCACTGAAGCTAGAGGCTTATAAAATAAAGGTCTATGTCGAACTTATTAGGTAAGGGTTATGGTAAAGGTAGAAGCTACATTTAATTTCCAGTGGTAATTAAGGAAGCTTCACTGTGACTTTCTGCAGCATTCCTGAATGTTTTATCTTCAAGAAGTTTTTGATCCTTCCATAGATTATGTTATTTTTATTAAATAATCTTTTCCACTTAAATTAGCCAGCTTTGTTCTACTGCTTACAACCAAGAACTTTCACTGAAACATTAGCACATAGTAGTAGTCTTCAAATGGTGGTGGTGATAGTTAATAATAGTTATAGTAGAAACTGTCATATTAAAATATGAATGGTGAAATGTTGATAATTGTTGGAGCTGGACAATGAGTATACAGAAGTTTATTACACTATTCTCTATTTTATGTATATTTGAAATTTTCTGTGATAACTTAAAAAACACTTAAATATATGCATGACAGACATGTGATGACAGTTGGAAATGGATTCTTAACAGATGCTTTACAGTTTATTTTTAAAACTATATGAAAGATATCTGCAAGAACTGGCAATTCCAAATATGAGGCTATATTCAGCCTTATTTTCTGTTTAATATTGTGAATATCTACTTGGCCCACCTGGAGGATGCAATCACAAATGATATGAGGGGTTGATGAGAGACTTGAATTCATCATCCCATCTTAATATATTAACCAGTGATAAGTTTTGTGTTTCAAATTTTGATAATGCAGTTTCTTCAAAGAATTATATTTTATATTAAAATATGTGGTGAAGCATGGTGCAAAATAAAATTACAAGTAATTTTTTAAAAATTGACTTAGTGATAGATACTGCTAATAAAATTATGTTTTTGTCAAATGATCTGCTTTCTAGTATAATACTATGTCAATCAATGTCTTTTTTAACTTTTAAAGGTTCCATTTAATTATTATAAAATATTAAAATAACCAATGTCAGGGATATGCTTGGTAATTGACATTAGACATATATGCATATATATATATATATATGCATATATATGCATATATTAGACATATATGCATATATGCATATCTGGAGATATTGTTAATGCAAATAAGATGTTTTCTTTAACCCACTAAAATGCATAGCCAGAAAAAATAATTTTTTTTCATGGTTAATACTTTATTTTCTTTTAAAATTTTTATGCCATTGTACCTTATTGTAATTACATTTCAATGTTATATTCTAAATTCTATCTCTTAGCACACTAACTCAAGTATTTACTCAGTGTTATCAAAATCTTTGCAATGACTGCCTCATAACTCTGTCATCATAACCTAGTTCGATTAAGGATTCTTTCCTGAGAAAAAATAACATTTTTTAATATGTCAATGTAAAATTTGTCTATGTAATCATGAAGTGGAAGAGAATAAATCTAAATCAATAACTGAATAGAAAAACAATTTTGTATTGCACTGTAAAGTGTTATCATATTTCATGAGTTCTAAAACAAGTCTTGTTCTAAAACAAGACTCCTTAAGCTCTTCGTAAATAGTAGCATAGCCAGAAGCTGAGGCCCAATATCAATGTCTAATTAACAAATGGAAATCAACTGGGTGAGAGTTACTCTTTTTGCGTACCCTAATAATACCCTAATATTGGCAACAGATTCAACTGAACCTATACATCTACAAATTTGTTGAGAATTGTGAAATCATAAAAATTTCTTCGAATTTAGGATTATGAGCTTCAGTCTTTATATACATAGAGATTTGTAAATTTGTGTTATTCGGTATAAAATAACCTTTAATAGCCTCTAGAACCTTTAATATAAAATGTATCAAGAGAGTATCTTTGTTTAGGATTTTATTATTTTAACTATCCATACTAGTTTTGCTTCCTAAATGCAACTCGAATTCTGTCTCATATATCTAGTGTTAATGTTTTAGTATAGGTTCTTGTCATCTTTTTCCTTGACCAACACAGATGCCATGTAGCCAATTTTCCTAATTATTATCTATCCTCTTTCAGTTCCTCTTCAGTCACCATAGTTTACTGATTCTAAGTACACAATTTTTCATATTTAAATTTCTTTGAAATTAGAATACTTCTTACAATCACTGTCAGCCAGATGGTAGTCATGATGAGGTTATTAGTGTCTTCACCCAAACATCAAGTGTCCCAGTATCATAACCTGCATGAATGTCAGCGACTAAAAACAGACAAACCTAGAATAATCGTAGAACAACATTCCTAAAGAGAAAGTCAAAAGTAGTCTAGCTTTATATGATTGCACACCTAACTTTCAAGCACTAATGGCTTTCAGTTCTTCATCAGTTCTTTAAGAAATGGTGTATTACCAACATTCTTGATGGAACAGAGAAAGATTTAGAATGTAAAATCACAGATATTGACCACTCTGAGTTGAAAATGATGCAGTATTTCATATGAATACATTGTTCTTATGAAGACGTTTTGAAAATACCTTAACCATTTTATTTCCATTTTAATATCCTTTCTAAATGTATGCACGAAAGTTATGACTAATAAAAATCAATGTTTAATTCTAAAAATAGCTCTTTCAGCAACTATAAAATAATGAAGTGATCAGTAAGCATTGTTTTATAGTTTAATTAGTGGTATTTTTTTTTCAGTGTACCTTAAAACCGTTGGCATCTTTGTTCAGTAATTCAATAATTACCTTGTGTCACCTTTCTAATTAGCTTACCTTCAATTAAAAAAATAGCCATCAACATCTCCCTGTTGCCTATGAAATACAGTCACAACTCATTAGCATGATGGGGCCTGCTTTAGGTTGGGTTTCTAGAAGTAGAGACCAAAACAGAGTTCTTGCACAATTGATTTGCTGAAGCGATGCTTCCAGGTGAAACCTGTGATTGTCTGGGAAACAGAATGGGCAGAAGAAACATCAAGGTAAGAATGTGTGCTCAGCTGAAGTCTGTGTGAGGTCTCTGTAAAAATACGTGTTCAGCTGATCCTATGAGGAGCGTGTGGTTGTGGTTCTATGCTGTATCAACGTATTTAAGTTGGAACTATATTCCTAGAACCTCTTTTTCATTATGGTTTTGGGTTTATGGTTGGCCACAAGAGAAATATGCGTGAGATTTGTAGGGCAGAAGTGAAGCAATAGCCATTCTACTCTGAAGGTCGGTGAGGGGCACCGGGTGCTGGTGCAGATTGCTCCCGCTGTTGATGAGCTGGCTCTCCTGCTTGGCCGGAGGCAGCAGCTGGGGGTTCACAGCCGCTCCAGCTCCCATTTGATCTACAGTTTCTCTAAGTCCTGGGCCAGCTGAGTATGCAGCTCCACGGTGTGGGTCTCCAGCTTCACCTACAGGTCAGCTATACCATCATGGTTGGAGGCTGTGGGAAACAGATATGCATTTCAGTTTGTGCCTGTTGGTTCTAGTCTGCCTTCATAAGTTCTACTTTGCTCTTTTTCTGTTCCACTGTATGTCCACCTTTACTTCCTAACTGCCCTTCTGACTTTTGGCAACTTCACCTATACCATGAGATGAAGAGGCAACAGTCTTCTACAGAGTTTTTCACCGTTGCTCATATTTGCATAGGTTTACACTGTCCCATCTGTGTAATTTGTCTCCTCATTTCCTGATACTTCATATGGGCCTGATTCTGACCATGGTTACTCTTTTGTCTATTTTTCTAACAACCATCCCTTTCTTTTCAGGTTCTAAGCTTTGTTTGTTTCTTTGTTTGTTTTAATTTTATTGGAGGATAGTTGCTTTACAATGTTATGTTAGTTTCTTGCTGTATAGCAAAGTGAATCAGTCATATGTATACATATATCCCCTCTTTTTAAAATTTCCTTCCCATTTAGATCACCACAGAGCACTGAGTAGAGTTCCCTGTGCTAGGCAGTAGGTTCTCATCAGTTATCTATTTTACACATAGTGTATATATGTCAGTCGCAATATCCCAATTCTTCCCACCTCCCCTTCCCCCCTTGGTAATCATAAGTTTTGTGCTCTACATCAGTGATTCTATTTCTGCTTTGCAAATCAGTTCATCTGTACCATTTTTCTAGATTCCACATATAAATGATATTTTACGATAGTTGTTTTTCTCTTTCTGACTTACTTCACTCTGAGACAGACTCTAGGTCCATCCACCTCACTACAAATAACTCAATTTAATTTCTTTTTTATGGCTGAGTAATATTCCATTGCATGTATGTGCCACATCTTCTTTATCCATTCATCTGCCGATGGACACTTAGGTTGTTTCCATGCCCTGGCTGTTGTATTATAAATAGTGCTGCAATGAACATTGAGGTGCATGCATCCTTTCAAATTATGGTTTTCTCCAGATACATGCCTAGGAGTGGGATTGCTGGGTCATATGCACAGCAAAGGAAACCATAAACAACATGAAAAGACAACCCTCAGAATGGGAGAAAATATTTGCAAATGAAGCAACTGACAAAGGATTAATTTCCAAAATATACAAACAGCTCATGCAGCTCAATATCAAAAAAACAAACAACCCAATCAAAAAATGGGCAGAAGACCTAAAGAGACATTTCTCCACAGAAGACATACAGATGGCCAACAAACACATGAAAAGGTGCTCAACATCACTAATTATTAGAGAAATGCAATTCAAAACTACAATGAGGTATCACCTCACGTCAGTCAGAATGGCCATCATCAAAAATTCTACAAACAATAAATGCTGGAGAGGGAGTAGAAAAAAGGGAACCCTCCTACACTGTTAGTGGGAATGTAAATTGATACAGCCACTATGGAGAACAGTATGGACGTTCCTTAAAAAACTAAAAATAGAGGTACCGTACAACCCAACAATCCCACTCCTAGGCATATATCCAGAGAAAACCATTCCTTTTTATACTCTGGACCTAGACCGATTTTCTTCTTTTTCTGTCTGGAAAGCTACTGTGCAACCTAATAGATTATCCTCCAATGTGCCTTCCTCTGAGCTGTCACATCACTCTGGACATGCCTTCAGTATAATAACTATCAATATTTTATTTGCATTACAGCTACATCTTTGGTTTTTAGGTTGTTTAGTAACTCGAGGTTTGCTATTATTCAAAATAGATGGAGTTTGGGACTTCCCTGGTGGTCCAGTGGGTAAGACTCTGTGCTCCCAATGCAGAGGGCTGGGGCTCTAACCCTGCTCAAGGAACTAGAACCCACATGCATGCCACAACTAAAGATCACTCATGCTGCAACTAAGCATTCTGCAATGATGATCCCGAGTGCTGCAACTAAGACCTGGCACAGCCTAAATAAATAAATATTTTTTTAAAAGTAGATGGAGTTATCACTGAGAGCTTAAATTGCTTTGTATTGTACCTTGGGTAATTGAAATTAGAATGCTAGCAGTATTACTTTTTTAAATCTTAATATTTATAATGTATTTGTACATTAAGAGAATTCTAATTCAGCTTTGCATGAGTTACCATATTCTTATGGACAAAGATAGGGCAAATGAGAATTAGGGACATGTGGACCAAAGTTCCTGTAAGATTTCTTTTTTGCTTTGTTTCTCAGTTTTTGTTTTTGTTTAATTTTTATCACCCCTCCAAATGAATAGCTCAACAGAAAAACTGCTTGAATTTATGTGTGCTCACAAAAGAAATCCATGTGAGGTTCATTTTCTCTCCTATATTCTTCTGACAAGCAGTTCTACTTTCACTACTATTTTCACACAGTGTATTATTAAAGCAACTAAGAAAGATAAGTAGAAAAAAAAGTAAAAACATATTTTAAAACTAAAATTCTTCTGAGTTTGCAAATTTTAAGAAATTGTGAAAGTTTTTAGACCAGACTGGAATTACATGTACTATAATTTATAAAACCCGAATTTGGAACTGGGGAGATGTTTGGAATATGGAAGGCCTATGTAATTCAAACAGGACACTGGTTAATGAACAAAATAGATTGAAGCACACATGTGTAGAACCTGAAGATTTTTCCCCAGAGAATATTGTCAGGAGAAAAAAAAAAAAAAAACAATGAAAGATATGAACAAGGAAAGAACTGGAAAAATAATCCAAAAGAAGAAAAACCTCAGAAAGCTAAACATAACATGCTGAAGATTAAAGAACTCAAATTTTAAGTTGTTCTCATTTGATAGAGATAGTGAATATTTTAAAGTAAATAATGCTAGCTGTTGTAACAAAAATTTCAAAATCACCACTGATTAACACAGTACAGTTTTATTTCTTGCTCTCCTCATAGGCTAATCAGATGTTTGGCATGTGGTCCTCTTCATAATTCCTAGAACTCAGTCAACTGAATTGCAAGGGAGGTTGGACTTATAGGCTAGATGTGTGTCCAGAAAAGTAAGAACATTGGTTTAGGTAAGCAGCTAGCATTCTCTGCCACATCTACTTTAAAGTGTATCTCAGAGGACACCCCTTTTATAAAACCTTCCCTGATTCCACTTAGTTCTACTGAATTTCCTTAAACAGATCTGTCACCTGTCTCATTTGACTTGAAAAAGTCTGGGCTTCTGTTTATTTTGTACTGGGTTTGTCCTTCCCATTAGAACGGATCTTAGCTCTTCTGGGGGCAAAAACTGAGTGTTAATCATCTTTGTGTCTCCTGTAGTAATCAGTGTAGTACCTTTTAGAGACAATTGTATTTGAATTTGAATTTTATTTGGATTAGTGGAAAGAAATAAATTCTCAAAAAAAATTAAACACTAAAATTACAACTGGCAGCTTTATATAGTTATTTGTTTGGCTTTATTTGGGAGATTATTTTAAAGCTTAGCATATATTCTAATAAAGTCATACTTTAGAAAATGCATTTCAGGCAGGAGAGAGTGATGGCATATGTGTTGCAGATGGAAAAGAACAAACGATGCCACTTACACTTCCAACATACTGAAAATAATATAATGAAGGCTCTTATAAATGACTGTGCTTCTCTCATAATGAATTAAACAATTCACAAGAACAAAAGGACAATTTTAGAATAGAGTGGTAAATGTAATAGAGCTACTTAGTGAGGAAGGGAGTCATTATTGAGAGATGAAAGAGAAAGAAACAAATTGAAACAATGAGACTGTATTCCATGATTGTTTTCCCATTTTTACTTTAGGAAGGTAGATGAGTTACAGAACTCATCTTGATTCTGTTACGTGTTTAAAGTAAAACTAGGAATAAAATTTTGAAAGTGTTCTTTAAAAAATGTGAATGCCAGTATTGACCGCAGCTGCACACTAATTAAGGAATCTCTTAATAATGATAAGAAAGCTGGTTCATTCCCAATTCAGATTGATTATCACCAGGACAGACAGTGTAAATGATGGCCACACAATAGCATTAAGATAGGTATCAAAGAGTCTGAGAGGGAAACTTTAAGATCTACAGTAAGATTGTCAATCCATGGCAAAATATAGTCAGATCAGATCAATTTTCAATTTTTTTCTTTCGTAAATACATGTGTAGAATGAATGATCAATTGTTGGTATACCACAAATGAAAGAGTGGTTCAGTGACATTGTATACTCTGTTAAAAAATTAAGAACCACCTAGCCAGAGCATTGGTCATGCTGATGCCATGTTTACATCTTAAAATGTGGATGTAATTCAGATGCATGAGATAAAACTTATACTCTTAAATTACTGAGTTTTATTTCAAATCCAACCATTGTATCAAGGGACTTAATTCAGTTGTATTGGGTTGGCCAAAGAGTTCTTTCGGTTTTTAAGTAAAAATATAAAAGACACATTTTTCAGTTTCACCAAGAACTTTATTGAACAACATATTCACCGTTTTGTTTCACTACATTCTGCCATTTTTCAGGCAACTTCATAATTCCACCTTACCAAAAATTTTTATCTTTTTGAGCAAAGAATTGTTCTAGGTGCCTTTTACAGGCTTCCAGGAAATTAAATTTTTTTCCATTAAGAGAATTTTGTAAATACCAGAATAAATGGAAATCCAAAGGTGCAATGTCTGGAGAATATGGCGAATTAATCAGAACTTCCCAGCCAAGCTGTAACAGTTTTTGTCTGGTCATCAAAGAAACATGAGGTCTTGCGTTATCCTGATGAAAGATAATGCATTTTCTGTTGACTAATTCCGGACGCTTTTCACTGAGTGCTGAAGACCGGCGTTTGGTGTGGTTGGTGGTGGTTCATTTCACTTGCCCCACGATCTCTTGCATTCCACATTATTGTACAATATCCACTTTTCATTGCCCATCACAATTTGTTTTAAGAATGGGGGCTTCCCTGGTGGCGCAGTGGTTGGGAGCCCGCCTGCTGATGCAGGGGACGCGGGTTCGTGCCCCGGTCCGGGAGGATCCCACATGCCGCGGAGCGGCTGGGCCCGTGAGCCATGGCCGTTGAGCCTGCGTGTCCGGAGCCTGTGCTCCGCAACGGGAGAGGCCACGACAGTGAGGGGCCTGCGTAACGCCAAAAAAAAAACAAAAGAATGGAACGTTTTCGTTACATTTAAGTAGAGAATCGCATATGGAAATACGGTCAAGAAGGTTTTTTTCGCTTAACTTACGTGGAACCCAAACATCAAAGCGATTCACATAACCAAGCTGGTGCAAATAATTTTCAACACTTGATTTGGATATTCTGAGTATGTCAGCTATCTCCTGCGTGGTATAACGTTCATTGTACTCAGTTAACGTCTCTATTTGATCGCTATCAACTTCAACTGGTCTACCCAACCGTGGAGCATCATCCAGCAAGAAATCTCCAGCACAAAACTTCTCAAACCACTTTTGACATGTTTGATCAGTCACAGTACCTTCTCCATACACTGCAAAAAAAAAATCTTTTTTTGCATTTCAGTTGTGTTTTTACCTTTCTTGAAATAATAAAGCATAATATGCCAAAAATGTTGCTTTTTTCTTCCATCTTCAATATTAAAATGGCCACGCAAAAATTCACCAATTTTTTTTTTTTTAGTGCACACTGATATGACAGCTGTCACAATACAATCTAACAAAATTGTTTCATATGAAATTAAAGACAACTAAGCACTGCTAGAGTGAGCGTATGGAAAAATCCGAACGAACTTTTTGGCCAACCATATTTAATAAGTACACTTTGGAAAGTTTCATGTGATAGCATTTGGCTATAATGGAATTTGTTGTTCTATTTTAAGAATAGAACATAATTTAAGTTTTAAGGATAGAATACTCACGTACATTGTCAAGCATATTATTGCCTAGATTTGGATAAATTACAGATCAGTATATGTCCCTGGCTGAAATGTTAAGAACCTTACCCACTAACTCAATTGCCTTATACCTGGTTTAGTCAGGTCCCACAACAGTAGCATTCTAAATATTCTATCTTATTTGGTGTGAACACAAGGTCTGAGGACTGTTTGGGATTAAAGGTTAATATCATTATTTCTGACAAAAGATCAGGTTTATTGTTTCTGGCAATAATTGATATAGTTGGGCAGACTCTGTCTCCACCCAGAAAATATGTATTTTACTTGCCAAGAGAATATTAAATTTACAAATGAATCTAAGATTTAATTTAATACTATTTTGAGATGATAACAGAGTTTTAAATTTTCTTACAGAGATCAAAATTTTCTCATCGTCCTGAGGCCATTTGCCCAGTGACTCAGTGGCATTTATTCTGGGAAAGAGTTGACACAGAATAAAACGAAGGAGTCTATTGAATTTCTGAACACATTTTTAAAATATAGAACTGTCTTGGGATAGAATTGAGTCTCTATTGCAAATACTAGAATTTTTGTAGACAAAAGGATTTGGGTTCTATTATGTTAAAAAAACTAGTGACCTCAGAACAGAAAGATTATACCTATACTACATCACAAATGAAATCTATGAATTATATAAGAGAGCATTTTCCTTCTATAGTAAATGGAGAAAGCAGTAGAACCAATCAGATGGAGAGAGAGGGAGAGATTTAGAAAAGATATGGCTAGAGCTTTAGATGCTTCTTGAGTCCTTTGGAAAGCATCTAACATCTTCTCTAGGACAGATTGTAAAGGCGGGTGTGAGAGTAAGTTTAGTGGGGTCTAAGACAGACATGTCTCCCGTCCTAGGTGATAGTGTGAGATATTAGATTCTCTTAGAGTGATCCCATGTCCAGACTGAATCCTGAGTGGTTATCGTAGCAATGGACATGGGTGGAGCCAAAGGGAATGGGCTTTAAGTCAGATTTGTAGGGTCCTTGCATTCCATCATTATCTGGGAGTGTATATGAAAGTTCCCTAGGTCCAGTTAGAGAGTATGGTTCTGGCTGAGAACAAGTGATCCTAACCAAAGATACACATGGAAGCACAATGAGGCCTAGACCTGGATACCAGAGGTCATGGGACGATCATGGACATTAGCGGTAGACACCAGCATACAATGCCACAGACCAAGAAGAATGAGTTACTCTCAGTGTAGGCCAAAGCAGATGAAAAAGAATGGTAGCAAAAAATTCCCCATGATGCCAGGGCAATAAATAAGCCACCCTAACCCTGCTCATCAAACTTAGATCACTTCAAAGAGAAGGAAAAAAGAAAAGAGAAGAATACTGAGGAAGATCCATAATCGACTGACTAGTTATGTAAGTACCTAACATAAAAACTGAACTGATTACCTAAAAATAAGATGAGAGGTATTGAGCAAAATGAGAAGTTCTAAAATAAGCTGAGTTGAATTATATAGATAAAAGTCACCTAACCATAAGCCTACTGTGTGGCTAAAATCTTGTGCTTACTATCTAGCTATTATTATTTTACAAGTCATAATTTTAACATATTTAATTATATTTACCTAACAAAATGAAACACCAAATTAGAACTTTAACGAAGACCATATTTTAATCAAAGTACTAGCTCTAAACTTTGGAAGATCAAACTCCAACTGACTAGTAGTTAAAGAAGAAATAGGAGGAGGTATAATTGGGAAAAACACACATGTCTCCCTGGAACTCAAAACTGGAACTTTTCTTACCTTGGCAAATCTTCTCCAAAATATAGTTGCATTTTGAAATCCCCCATTTCAAAGCCCCGTCCAGTAAAAAAATACTTCTGATATGCTCAGTAGAAGAAACCTAATCCCATATTTGTCCTATGATAGGTGATTTAAGCTCCATTTCACTTACAAAACATCCCCTTGTACTTATTCAGGTCTGCCTTGAGTTACTAAATATATCCTTTTAATATCTTTGCTTTGCTCCAGTATAAATAATAAGATAGATATAAATCACACTTTAAAGATGTTGTAAGAAATATTTAATAAGGCATGAAAATAAAACATTTCTGATTATTAGTACTTTAAGAGCTAATTTAAAGAAATTAGAAAATAAGCTAATCTGTTTTCTCTTCCATAATTAATTTTAGGTACAAATAATGCTAAGGCATTTGTACTAAGTAGCTGGGTATAAAATAGTCAGTAATTAGACCAATAATTTTTATTGCTCATCCATTTTATCACAGTTGGAAACTAGAGAGGAGCAGTAGAAAGACCCCTGGATTATGGTACCAGATTACTGGGTCACATTGGGCACATCACTTATCTGAGTCTTTGCTTACTTATAAAATGAGAGTGTAGACAATATTGCTAAAACTTCTTTTTGTTTTTTCATCATGTAGATCTTTTTATATTCTGAAAGAGGTAATGCCTGAGATGAATCTTTGAAAGATAAGTTAGGATTTTGAAGAAGGGCATGTGAGATTGAAAAAACAAAATGGCAGGCACAAAGACGTGGGAAGAGAGTTCATGGAGTATACTGGGTACTGCGAACAGCTCAGTATGCGTAGGATATTAAGGAATAAGTTTGGAAAGAAAGAAAAGCCACATCATACAGGCTGGTGGGTGGCATTCTGAGTAGACTGAGGTTTAGATGTCAAGACACTTGAGGTTTAGACCGACCTGCACTTAAGCTTTGGGGAGCTGGGCCGGTAAATTAACTCCTGGTGTCTTTTAATCTATGAAAAGGGGGAGATTTAGAGTTGATAAATTTTATATCTTCAGTTCATATTTTTCCTTTATATTTTTGTGATTATACAACCTTATCAATCAAAAATAATTACTCCTCATGCTATATATCTACACATGTAAAAAAAGTTATTTTCATGTTTATTAGAAATAAAGAAAATATTAATAAGGATAAAAACAACTAAATGCTATTTCAAAAATACTTTTAAATTTTATTTATTAATGTAACAAAAGACCCCTATCTTTTTACTAAATAATACAATTAGCGGTGGAATACTTTTTAATAATTTTGAAAATTTTGGTTTAACATTTTGTGATGCAGCAATATGTTCCTTTATCTTAAAGGCACAAATTAAGTATGTTTTTAATAGATTCCTACCCATAGCTGCTTGCTATGGTAAAGGTTAAAAATTTGAAATTTTCATCTTTTTGTAAAAGAAAAAATTTTATTTAATGCCTAAATTTAACAACTATTTTATGGTCTTTGCTGTGAGTTAGCTTATGAAAATTCATGAGCTACAGAATATTTTCATAATCACATTTGATAACATTACAAAGTTTTGTAAAGATTTTACTACTTAAAGGTCTTGTTTCTATAAAATTAACTACATTAGTGTTATCCCCATGTTTCCTTCAGAATTATGCATATATCATTGTGACAACCAAGTCGAGTGAGTACCAATATGTATATTAAGAATAAATTAAGTATTTTTAAAAAATAAATAAGTAGAAAGAGAAGCTCTATTATTTTCATGCTACATCCCAATACACCACTTTGGAACCCATTTATTTATGTAATTAATTTAGAAAAAAAATTATATGAACAGGTTTTTAGCTCAGTCACATTGGTAATGCAACAAGGTCTCTATTTAAGGACATAATTTAACATTAAGATATTGTTTTTTTGAAAAGATGAAATTCTAAAAGAAACTTGATGCCAATGCCTTTTTTCCTTTGGACAATTATGAAGGTTCTTTTCTGTAAAGCATAATTTGAAGTTTTATCTTTTAGGCTATAGTTAATTAGCATAAGTTGCTTAGAGGATGTTTTGGGAAAGGAAAAGAAACAGGAAAGGCCACGTGCAGAGCACAATAATCAGAAGTTCTGAAATGGAGATTTTAGCATTAACAGTTTTACAAAGAAAAGTTACGTACTCTAGTGATTATTGATTGCCTCTTGGGGAAGGGCAGGAGGGGGTGCAAAAGAGAGTGTGGGACTTGAGAGAATTTAAGGGTTTGAACATCTGATTAAGAAGCTTTGTGACCACCTAGAGGGGTGGGATAGGGAGGGTGGGATGGAGGGAGACGCAAGAGGGAAGAGATATGGGAACATATGTATATGTAGAACTGATTCACTTTGTTGTAAAGCAGAAACTAACACACCATTGTAAAGCAATTATACTCCAATAAAGATGTTTAAAAAAGAAAAAAGAAGCACAATTAAAGGATCCAGCAAGGAAAATACATTTGTGCAGATGGCTGTGAAAGATAAATGATTGTCTTTGCTCTCATGGGTCATAAATTCACTCTTTTTCTCACAAAAGAGATAATTGATGCTTCAAACGTTATGGACCAAAAGTACAGCAGTGAACCCACAGTTAGTATTGAGTTCATAGTGTTTTTTCTTAAATATTACTGGAAGAATGGCTTTTAGGACAAAACAAAATTCCATTTACCAATGATAAAAAAAACTATTTCAAAAGAGGGAACCAGGGTGATTGCTTCCTTCTTATGAATTGATCTATTTTTTGCCTTCATGCAGTGTTCGTTTTCATCAAACCTTGAAGTTTTTTCAGAAAATGACAGGGATAAAATTAGAGAAAAAAAAATGATCTGGTCTTTTAATTTATTTTAAAAATTTTATTTAAAAATTATTTTTTTAATAAAAAGGAAGAAGGAAGGAGAAGAAATACTAGAACAATAGCATGTATGAAGGTAATGCTGTGATTTCAGTTTCTCCCAAATGGTCATTATTTCCTTCCCTGTGCTCTCTTTATGCTCTTCCACATGCTCTCTTTATGCTCTTCCACATGCTCTCTTTATGCTCTTCCACATCCCCTTCCTTGCTCAGCAAAGCACATTTTCCTTCCCTTGTTAAAGCAAAACCCTATCCTTCTAGTTTCCAGAGGAATTTTGTAGTTGAATGTTCTTTGTTATTATTATCTTTATGTGAGATTGAACTATATAATCTCCCAGAGCTTCAATTATTTTTGTAAAATGAGAGTTAATAATTTGTCCTTTTCACTATAAATCCTTGAAAGGTTGAAATAGGTAGCTTATCTCTTTCTACTTGTGGTATATATCATGATACATCACACATAATGGTAGCTCAATAAATACTGTCCTTTTCTGAATAACAGACTGGCAGTTGTTCCCCCAAATGGTCATTATTTCTTGAGCTAATATGTGTGAAATGACAATATATAAATATATTTTTATAAATTAAATCACAAAGGAATTTAATTATTCCCATTTTATATAAATCATATCTAGACACAAAGAAGATTCAAGACAAAACTATATAATAACCATCAAAGCAGGAATGACTCATATTATGGATGAGGTACTTTGACTCTTATGTATTTTAACTCATTTATTCCTTACCACAATGCTTCACCTTAAGTTTGTTCACTTTGGACAACAGAACTTTAATTCCAATTATCATATATGTACAACCCTTTTAGAACACCTACATACAACATATATAATAACAGGACATTTTAAATTCATCTTTAATGCAAGCTTTCGTGAAGTTGGCAAAAGAGTTTGTTGATACTGATGTCTAAATCTACACTTGTAAGAAGGATTAAAATCAGCTCACTCTACAGGTACAAAAACTATTATGAGTTTACACATCGTTCCCCAGATCTTTTCCACCAGGAACTGATGGTAACTCTCAGTGTAACTAAGGGGTGTAGCCCAGTTAGATCCAGTTCTGCAGGTTTTATATTGTTCTTGTCCCATGCTGAGATGTCCACATTTTGCTTGTAGATTTTTTCTTTTTTGAGTTAATTTTCTGATTAACCTGGGAAGCTACCATGGAAAGTTTTTACTCTAACCTGAGTTGTTGCATCCAGTGTTCTTGTGAAATGGTAGAGGGGTCACAAAAAAATCATTCAAACATTTTTATCAGTGAGACTCTCTTCTTGTTTGGATCTTGAATTCAAAATGGCTTCCCCATGGAATAAGAGGCATCAAAGCCATAGCACACTCTGTTCTGTACCATAAAATGACAGCCTGTCCTCAAGTCTTATGGGACAGATAATCAGTGAAATCATGCTGTTTTGACTGCTGAAGACCAGTTTCTGATGGCTGGCAATGCCATGAGATCCAGTGTTCTGTGTCTGAATTATTCTGCAATAGATCTTTCTGGAAATATCATTCCCTCTTCTCTACCTTCCTACCACACTTATTCACTTGCCACTTATTCCCCTGCTATTCTTGCCTTTATATGCTCTCTTAGAACATTATTAGATTTCATACACTTAGAACATTATTAAGTTAGTGTTTAATTATATTTTGTACAATGATCTTTCGTTTCAGATATACTAGAACATATACACAAGCCATTTCATAAAGAGCATTCTTGCCTAAAGACTGATAAGTATCAAAGCTCCAAGAGAAGAGGTCACTTAGAAAACGGTTGGCCATGTGTTTCTTTGCATTGCTGGCAAAATAAGTTCCCTTTGAAATATTATGAATAAGTCATCATCTAGGCTACAGGCCAGTTTTAATATTTCTGTTCTCTGGAATGCCCCAGTGAAATGTTATGCAAGCCCAGCAGATAGCAGGTGAGGCTTTCAGGGACAGTGCCCCAAATAGCTTTCAGTGCTGCAGACTTCAACTTTGCTTCAAGTTGAACTGGCATCCTGCCCAAGAAAAGTAAAGAGTTCATGGTTTAGGGGAGCAGCCCTGACCCAGATACCTAGTATCAGACAATGTCTTCGCTGAGACATGAGCTCAAAATATGCTTTTGACATTGAGTATGCCACAATGTCTCTCTCTTTTTCTTTGCATCTATAATATCTATCAGATATAGGAATGACAACGATAAATGACAATGAAAAAAGAATGACTAAGCGGTTGAGTGTATTAAACATTCATCTCCCGGAGCCGCTAAGCTAATTATTTAGTCTCAGGTCATTCGTGTTAGGTTCACTCTCCCTCACAGCATATTTTTATTCCCATGATATATTACTTCCTATTTGTCAAAATCAGTATAAGAAACAGTAGCAGCAAGTTCCTAAGAATAATGTTCTTTAAAAAAGGAAACCCACTATCCTTGCAAACTAATATATTATTCAGCCTTCAGTATATCTACCTATACATCCATTCATTCACTTGTTCATTCACCCACTTATTTAACAGGAAGATTTTTTAACGCCAAATTAATTTCTAAGCACTCTGCTGGGTATTGGAAATACGGAGGTGAACAAGCCAGAGCCCTTTTCTGAGGCCTCCCTCAGAATCTTTTGGCTTAATCTTAATCGTAATCACAATCTTTTGGCTTAATAAGATTAAAAAAATCAAAGAATTACAGTAGGCAGCCCTACGATAGGATTTTGCTCAAGACTGTTTTAACATAGCAGAAGATCACCTGATTGAATTAAGAAAGTCAGGAAGTTTTCCTGAGGAAGTAGCACTTAAATTATGTCTTGAAGGATAAAATGAATAATCCAAGTGGATCGAGGGAAGTAGGAGTGCTCTATGCATATGCAACGCCCTACAAGCATAAAGTGAACATGACATATTCTGAGCTACATATGAATAGGGAGGTGGTGGTGGGATGATGTGTAGGTTGCATAAGCCAACTGTTGTATGACATTTTAAGAAACTTCTATTTGATTCTGAAGCCAGTGTTTATTCGCTGAAGTATTTTAAGCAGTAAGCTTATGGAGTTATTAGGGTCTGGTATGGGGAATTGATTAAAAGATTTGGGACTGTAGACAAGGAAATGAATCAGGAGGGCTTGGCACTAATGACCCCTTTACCTAATTAAGTCCTCTTCTTCCTATTAACCTATTTACTTTATTCTTATCATAAATGGTCTTACCTTTTGCTAATCTACCTGAGATATTTTAGAGTAAATTTGATTAAAATATTTATTTAAGATAATATGTGCACAGCACTATGAGGAAGTAGAGGAATAAAAGATAAACATGGATATAGTCTCCTCTCAATAAGTTTTTTATTAAATTGGAAACATTCAGGACCCAAGTATCTTCATACAGATAGGATGGAAGAAGAATGTTTATGAGAGAGATTGAAAAGGAGAGATAATATCTATCTGAGACAGAGGGGGATTGTGAAAGGCTTCAAGAGGAAAATTATCAGAAGAAAATGACTAGAATTTCAATCAGTGAAACTAAGAAAGAGGAGAAGGAGAAATTTTAAAGAAAGACGTTATGCAGATCTTCTGGCATGCATCATGTAGCGTTTTTTTCCTTCTTTCTTTAGGGAACAGAGGGAATTAATGGATTGTGACCAGTTCTTTTGAATCTAAGCAAGGTGGAGATGTCCTTCTGTAAGTTATTTGTATATTGTACAGTGACAAAATGAACAAAATATACTAAGCCCCTGCTTTAATGTATTTAAGCAAACATTTATTTTTAACCTTCTATGTCGCAGGTACTGTTTAAGGTCCTAGAAATATAATGGTGAAAAATACAAGCAAAATATATGTCCTAAATATCTTATATTCTATATGGGGAAGACATATAATAAATGTAAACATTTAAAGAGATTACGTTATTTCTGTAAATGTTAAATTCTATAAAGGAAATAAATCTGAGTAATGGGATAGACTCAGGTAGGTAGTAGGGCTTGGGCAGGCTGTCTGGATAGGTGATCATGGGGAACTTCTGAATAGTTTAACCTTTTAAAACTTTTTAATGAGGTATAAATATACACAAAAAGTATAAAAAATCACTAACCTTTTAGGCATTGCTTTATATTTTGGGAGGGACATATTTTTACATGTTCACCATGTAGATCAAGATATGGACCATGTTTAGCACCACAGAATTTTCTCTTTGGCCCCTTCGCTAACAATACTCTGTTGTCAACTGCCTGTTGAGTATTTTACATTTGAAATAAGAATAATGAAAAGAGATCAACGCTCTGAAAATCTGCAAGCAGGGTATTCCAGGCAAATGGAACAGCAAGTACAAATACTCTGAGGCAAAAAAAAAAGCTTGATTGTTTAAGACACAAAATTAATGTCAAAGTAGCTATAACATAGTGAAACGTAGAAAAATGGTAGAAGATTATATCAGAGAGTTATGCAGCAGGAAGGTTATGTAAGGCTTTTGCTTCCACAAAAGAATCTGGAGTTTTCAGCTTCCAGTGTAGAACCTGTTGAAGAGATATAAAAATGTCAAATATCATGATTTTTGTAAACATTCACTCCAAAAATGTTCATGCAGAAGGTACGTGGAGATTGAACTATGACAGTGGGCATGGAAGCTAGGAGCCCAATAATGAGTTTGTACTCAAGAAAATAGATGATGGAGTCATGAATTTTGGTAGTAGCAGTGGAAATAGATAAGGTTTGCTAGATTCAATAAAAATGTAAGGAAATAAAGCAAGGTAATGGGACAGATTAACTGGATGTGGCATATTCAAAACAGAAATAAACTGAGGATGATTCTTAGGCCTAAGCAACTAAGTGACTAATGGAAATATTCATCAAGATGGAGAATACTGGGCTTCCCTGGTGGCGCAGTGGTTGAGAGTCCGCCTGCCGATGCAGGAGACACGGGTTCGTGCCCTGGTCCGGGAAGATCCCGCATGCCGCGGAGCAACTGAGCCCGTGAGCCATGGCCGCTGAGCCTGCGCGTCCGGAGCCTGTGCTCCGCAACGGGAGAGGCCACAACAGTGAGAGGCCCGCATACTGCAAAAATTAAAAAAAAAAAAAAAAAAAAAAAAAAAAAAAAAAAAAGATGGAGAATACTTGGCAAGAGTTAGGGATGTATGTAAAGACATGAGTCTAGTTTGACCATTTATGTTTGAGATGACCAAGGGAGATGTTAGACAGATTTCAGATTCAATTTGGGGATTCTATGTTAGATACTATATTTCAAAACATGAGACAGAATGAAATTACCCCAGGAGGGAGTACAGATAGAGAAACAAAGAGAACTGAGGCATAGCAGCAGAGAAGTACAAACTAGCAAGGGAGACTCAGAAGGAGTAGACAGAAAGATAAGAGAAAAATAAGAGAATGAGATACAATAAATGCCAACTGACACAATCTCTTTCAGACTCAATGTCACAGAGACTTTGATAAGACAAAAGGTTGAGAGTTGGCCGTAGGATTTGTCAAGTTAAAGAACTTTGGGGAACAAAGAGGTTCTATTTCTTATTAATCCAATATTCTTTTATCTGTTCATTTAGTCATTATTCAAGAAGAATTTACACAAAAGCCATGGTCTTCATTTTCATTTTTCTTAAAAAAAATTTTTATTGATGTATAGTTGATTTACAATATTATAAAAGTTCTAGGTGTACAACGTAGTGATTTACAATTTTTAAAAACTATAATCCATTTATAGTGATTTAAAAATATTGGCTATATTCCCCATGCTGTACAATATATCCTTATAGCTTATTTATTTCATCCATAATAGTTTGTACCTCTTAATCCCCTGCCCCTATGGTGCCCCTCCCTCCTTCCCCTTCCCCACTGATAACCACTAGTTGGTTCTCTATATCTGTGAGTCTGTTTCTTTTTTGTTATATTCCCTAGTTTGTTTTATTTTTTAGATTCCACATGTAAGTGATATCATACAGTATTTGTCTTTCTCTGACTTATTTCACTAAGCATAGTACCCTCCAAGTCCATCCACCTTGTTGCAAATGGTAAAATTTATATTTAATTCATGGTCTTTAAAAGGGAATATTTACAAACTTTAGGCTTTCTTGGTGCTTGAACGATACTCAGTGTCAGCAAGGCCACATCCTCACTGAGAAAAACAAGTAACAAAAAAGATAATGTTAAGGTGACCCTGAGTAGTACTTATCTCTCTACTTTCAGCATTTTAAAAATCCCATTACTCTCAGTCCACCAGTGTTTCTGATTTAATATTGTTTTATATATATATGGTTCTGAATTTAGACAGAGAGACATAATCACTAGTCCATTTTCCCAAAGCAGTTCACCTCTTACTGTATCATAGCTGGCCACTGCCATCTTTATAACTGAAGAGAAACAGGGTCCACTTCTACTTTTCACCAAATGTGGTTAAGATATATAATTTAACACATTTTTAAATGAAGACAATATTTTTTAGAGAAGTTAAAGTTTCACAGCAAAATTGAGAGGAAGGTACAGAGATTTTCCATATATTCTCTGCCCCTACACCTGCATAACCTCTCCACGGTTCAACAAAATTGTAATAAACATGGTGCTATAACACAAGAGATTAAAAAAATAAATACAGTGACAAAATGTGTGCACAGAATTTCTCCTTTTCAAAAGAGAGTATTTGTTGAAACCAAATACATGTGAGCGTGTGCACACACACACACCCAGACACACACATACTTTTTTCTTCTTCCCCTAAAACAAAAGAGAAGCATCTCTCCAAAGTATATAAATTCTCTCACTTGAGAGGCAAAAACTCTGTGTGAGGGGATATGCACTTCTGTCATTGTGACTAGGAAATGTGGGACAATCTTCCCACCATGAACAGATAGAAAACCTAATCAAAATATATTATTAAAAAACTACTTGAAGGTATCATAAAGGCAACAAGCCACTAAAAAATTAGTAACCAAGGTCTTAAAGAAGAAAAAACCTAGATAGAGAAGCCTGGTATATGGAAAATGCCAAAAGGCAAGTGAGAAGCTGAATAGAGCTTTCTTATGGGGCTCAGAGTGACACAGCTGAAGTCCAGAGCCTGCCAAGGAAGCAATGCCTATAAGCACACATGATAAGGACTGTACTCTAGTAGTTAGTGTGATCTAGAAATGGTCTGGTTCTCACAGGGTAAGGAAGTCCAGCTTCATATCACCTATCTTCCTACAATTAGACTAAATTCATAGAAGGTTATTAGTTCCCTAGACATACATCCCTTTCAAGGAAGAAAAGATGTAACATTAGGCTTAATTATATACAATTTATGTTACCCAAACTAAAATCATCAGGCATATGGGAAAAAAGAACATTCTTTTTTTTTAAAAGAAAATATGGGTAATAGAGCAAGACATATAAAGGATTCAGGTAGTGAAGTTATACAATAACTTTAAAATAATATCCTGAATATGTGTGATAATGGCATTACACAATGACTTTAATATAAGTATCCTGAATATTTTCAAAGAAATAGATATAATTGAGAGGTTCTGAAAAGAAATAGTGTTTAAGAAAATGAAAATCTGGGCACTGAAAAACACAGTAACTGAAATTAATAATATGATGGAAAGGTTTCACAACAGATTACTAACACCTGAAAATATCATTAGTAAAATGGAAGATAAGTCAGAACACTGTGTGAAGAAGTACAGTGAATAAAAATGATGGAAAAAGCACAAAATAACATGATATACCTAGGAGTTACAGTGAGGAGGGCTACCATATGTGTGACTGGAGTCCCAGAAAGAGAAGAAAGAATGGAATAGAAGCAATGTGTGGAAATACATGGCTGCAGTTTTCTAAATCATTAGAGTTTTGAAAATAATAACTCAAGAATAACAATGAACCTCTAAAAAGAAATGAAATTGAGTTATTTGTAGTGAGGTGGATGGACATAGAGTCTGTCATACAGAGTGAAGTAAGTCAGAAAGAGAAAAACAAATACCGTATTCTAACACATATATATGGAATCTAAAAAAAAAACAAGTGGTTCTGAAGAACCTAGAGGTGGGACAGGGTAAAGATGCAGATGTAGAGAATGGACTTGAGGACACAGGAAGTGGGAAGGGTAAGCTGGGATGAAATGAGAAAGTAGCATTGACATATATACACTAGCAAATGTAAAATAGATAGCTAGTGGGAAGCAGCCGCATAGCACAGGGAGATCAGTTCAGAGCTTTGTGACCACCTAGAGGGGTGGGATAAGGAGCGTGGGAGGGAGATGCAAGGGGGAGGGGATATGGGAATATATGTATGCTAGAGCTGATTCACTTTGTTATACAGAAGAAACTAACACACCATTGTAAAGCAATTATACTCCAAGAAAGATGTTAAAAAAATAAATAAAAAGAATAACGATGAACCTCAAGCAGGATAAATACAAAGAAAGTTGTACCTGACATAGCACAGTAAAGTTGCTGATAAGAGATAAAGATTAAAATCTTAAAAGCAAACATAGAAAAAGATAGGTTAAAGTAAAAGGAGCAAGAATGAGACAAAAACAGGCCTTTCCATATCTAAGAAGAGGATTGTATTAGTTATCTATTGGTGCATAACAAATTATCCCTAACTTAGTTGCTTAAAACAATTAGCATTTATTATTTTGTAGATTTTGTGGTAGTAACCTGGAAGCAGCATAGCTGGGTGGTTCAAGCTCAAGGTCTGTCAAGAGATTGCATCCAAGCTGTCCACTGAGGTGTGGTTCTCTCAAAGCTCAAGTGGGGGAGGGTCTATTTCCAAGCTCACTCAGGTGACTATTGGCAGGCCTTGGAAGATCTTCTAGGCTTATTCACACGGCTGCCTGTTTGCCTGATTTCCTTACTCTATGGGCTGCCTCATAGGCTGCCTGAGTGTCATCATGGCACTCTTTCCAGGACAGCCTCCCCACATGGCAGCTGGCTTCCCTCAGAGAGAGTGAATGAGGGTGAGAGAACATACCGACACGGAAGTCAATGTCTTTTTTATAACCTAATGTCCAAAGTGGCATCCCATCACTGCTACTGTGTTTTATTTACTAGAATAAAGTCACCTGGTTGGCCTTGTGCTTTCTTGATAGAGCAGCATTGAAATGTCATGTGGAATTGGTATTTAACAAGTTTCTACAAACTTAGTATATTAAAACAACCTTTCTATTTGATTCATTTTTGGATCAGGAAATAGAGATGGGCTGAAGTAGGTGGTACCTACCACAGCTGGGTTGTCCAAGGTATGTTCTTCATTCACATGACTGGTGCCTCAGTTGTTCTTGGTCTGCCTGTCTCTCTGTCCACATGATGTGCCATCCTGTAGAACCTCTCCATATAGCTTATATTTCTTATGGCATGGTGATCTCAGGATAATCACATTTCTTACATTGTATATGGCTTCCAAGAGTCAGGAAAAGAAAGCTCCCTTGCCAATCAAGGGCCACACCTAGGACCAGTGCTGCATCACTTCTCCTGTATTCATATCGTCATGATAGTCACACAGTCAGCCTAGATACCAGGGGGTGGGGATGTAAATGTCACTCTTAATTAGGAATTAGGAAGGTCACATTGCAGAAGAAAATTGTTTTAGAAATAATGTTATTGTCATCTTTGGGACAATGTAATATTTCATATTCTGCTCTCTGGCCACAACAACCCACATCCCATTTACATGCAAAATACACTTACCCTCTCCCTGAAGATTTCATCCCATTATGGCACAGAGGTCACATTTTACTGATAGGGGGCTGAATTTGATCCTTGTTTTGAGGCTGCTCCTTAAATTGAGGATCTTTTGTTATCTGAAGCTAGCCCTGGCTCCTTTATAGATCCTCAAAATCCATATTGAAAAGCGACCAATTCCCTCTTTATCTCAACTTTCTGTAGCCATATTTCATTATACATAACTAAAAAAACAGTTAGCATTTCCAAAATTCTGCTAAACATCTGCTAAACCAGATCCTCGAGTTCATAGGCACATTTTTACTTTACATTTCCTTCTATATTATTTATTGCTGTGTAAAATAAATACCCCAAAACTTAGCATCTTAAGACCATATGAAGCAAAAGTAATATTCTCACATTTTCTGAATATCAGGAATCTGCAAGTGCTTTAGATGGATGGTTCTGGCCCAGGATCTCCCGTAAGGCTGCAGTCAAGATGTCAGCAAAGGTTGCAACTATCCAATAGCATGGCTGGAGCTGGAGAATCAGCATTCAAGATAGCTCACTTAGAGGGTATTGGCAGAACACTTCAAATGACTGCTGGCAGAAGGCCTCAGCATCACAGGACAGCCTTGGAGTCTTCCCAGCATCACAGATGTTTCCTCAAGAGTAAATGCTCCAAAATAGAGGGCAAGAAAGAATCTGCAGTTCTTTTTATGACCTAATTTCTGAAGTCATACATTTCCATTTCATTCCAGTAGAAGCAAATCACTGAGGTCAGACATACTCAAAGAGGGAAATTAAGCTTCACCTCTTAAAAGGGGGAGTATCTAAGAATTTGTGGACATATTCTATAAATTCCACATCTATGTTACCTCAGTCAATAGGTTTGCTAAATTTTCTATTACTATGGAGCACAATTTATCTTTTCTCCATCCTTCAATAACACTTTTCTCAGTTTCGTTCCACTGCCACAAATCGTCTACTTGAAGTCCTTCACACTGCCATACAACATGTGGTCCTAAATCCAAAGCCATGTGTTTTACATTTCTGTTATAACAAAAAAAACCTACTTCCAGTACCAAATTTAGGTTCTGGAATATATTTCTGAATAACAAACCCTCCCAAACCATCAGTGGATTAGAACAGCAACCATTTACTATGTGTGGTCATCCTGTGGGTCAGGTGTTTTGTCAAGACATAATGGTGGGGGGGACCTTCAAGATGGAAGAGGAGTAAGACATGAAGACCACCTTCTTCCCCACAAATACATCAAAAATACATCTACATGTGGAATAACTCCTACAGAACACCTACTGAATGCTGGCAGAAGACCTCAGACTTCCCAAAAGGCAAGAAAATCCCCACACACCTGGGTAGGGCAAAAGAAAAAAGAAAAAACAGAGACAAAAGAATAGGGATGGGACCTGCACCTCTGAGAGGGAGCTGTGAAGGAGGAGAGATTTCCACACACTAGGAAGCCCCTTCACTGGTGGAGATGGAGGGTGGCGGGGGAAAAGCTTTGGAGTCACAGAGTAGAGCACAACAACAGGGATGCAGAGGGCAAAGCAGAGAGATTCCCGCACAGAGGATCAGTGCCAACCAGCACTCACCAGCCTCAGAGGCTTGTCTGCTCACCCACTGGGCCAGGTGAGGGCTGGGAGCTGAGGCTCAGGCTTCAGAGGTCAGATCCCAGGGAGAGGACTGGGGTTTGGCTGTGTGAACAAAGCCTGAAAGGGGCCAGAGCTCCAGAGCTACGTGGGAGGGAGTCCAGGAAAAAGTCTGGACCTGCCTGAAAGGCAAGAAACCATTGTTTTGGGGTGTGCAAGGAGACAGGATTCCTTCCCTGTCTGCCCACAGAAGGCCGAGCACCGCCTAAATGAGCTCCAGAGACAGGTGTGAGCCACAGCTATCAGCTCGGACCCCAGAGACGCGCATGAGACGCTAATGCTGCTGCTGCAGCCACCAAGAATCCTGTGTGCAAACACAGGTCACTATCCACACCTCCCCTCCTGGGAGCCTGTGCTGCCCACCACTTCCAGGGTTCCATGATCCAGATACAACTTCCCCAGGAGAACACACAGTGCACCTCAGGCTGTTGCAATGTCATGCCAGTCTCTGCTGCTGCAGGCTCTCCCCACATTCCAATTATAACTATTGTACCCCTCCCTCTCCATGGCATGAGTGAACCCCTAATCAGCCACTGTTTTAACCCCATCCTGTCTGGGTGGGAACAGATGCCTGACGGCGACCTACATGCAGAGGTAGGGCCAAAACCAAAGCTGAATCCCAGGAGCTATGGAACAAAGAATAGAAAGGGAAATTTCTCCATGCAACCTGTGAAAAGGAGACCCACCCAACACAGTAAGTTAAACAAAATGAGAAGACAAGGAATTATGCAGCAGATGAAGGAGCAAGGTAAAAACCCACCAGACCAAAGAAATGAAGAGGAAATAGGCAGTCTACCTGAAAAAGAATTCAGAATAATGATAAGAAAGGTGATCCAAAATCTTCGCAATAGAATGGAGAAAATACAAGAAACGTTTAACAAGGACCTAGAAGAACGAAAGAGCAAACAAACAACCATGAACAGCACAATAAATGAAATTAAAAATTCTCTAGAAGCGATCAATAGCAGAATAACTGAGCCAGAAGAATGGATAAGTGACCTGGAAGATAAAATAGTGGAAATAACTACCGCAGAGCAGAATAAAGAAAAAAGAATGAAAAGAATTGAGGACAGTCTCAGAGACCTCTGGGACAACATGAAATGCACCAATATTTGAATTATAGGGGTCCCAGAAAAGAAGAGAAAAAGAAAGAGTCTGAGAAAATATTTGAAGAGATTATAGTTGAAAACTTCCTTAACATGGGAAAGGAAATAGTCAATCAAATCCAGGAAGTTCAAAGAGTCCCATACAGGATAAATCC
The DNA here is from genome assembly GCF_026419965.1 of Kogia breviceps. NCBI lineage: Eukaryota > Metazoa > Chordata > Mammalia > Artiodactyla > Physeteridae > Kogia > Kogia breviceps. The sequence goes on from NC_081314.1 coordinate 97,098,096, forward strand.
AAGGAGAAATACACCAAGAAACATATTGATCAAACTATCAAAAATTAAATACAAAGAAAACATATTAAAGCAGCAAGGGAAAAGCAACATATAACATACAAGGGAATTCCATATGGTTAACAGCTGATCTTTCAATAGAAACTCTGCAAGCCAGAAGGGAGTGGCAGGACATATTTAAAGTGATGAAAGGGAAAAACCTACAACCAAGATTACTATACCCAGCAAGTATCTCATTCAGATTTGACATAGACATTAAAACCTTTACAGACAAACAAAGGTTAAGAGAATTCGTCACCAGCAAACCAGCTTTACAACAAATGCTAAAGGAAGTTCTCTAGGCAGGAAACATAAGAGAAGGAAAAGACATGCCAAAACAAACCCAAAACAATTAAGAAAATGGTAATAGGAGCATACATATTGATAACTACCTTAAATGTAAATGGATTAAACGCTCCAACCAAAAGAAATAGACTGGCTGAATGGGTACAAAAGCAAGACCTGTACATATGCTGTTTATGAAACCCACTTCAGACCTAGGGACACATACAGACTGAAAGTGAGGGGATGGAAAAAGATATTCCATGCAAATGGAAATCAGAAGAAAGCTGGAGTAGCAATTCTCATATCAGACAAAATAGACTTTAAAATAAAGAGTATTACAAGAGACAAAGAAGGACACTACATAATGATCAAGGGATCAATCCAAGAAGAAGGTATAACAATTGTAAATATTTATGCACCCAACAGAGGAGCACCTTAATACATAAGGCAAATAAATGCTAACAGCCATAAAAGGGGAAATTGACAGTAACACAATCATAGTAGGGGACTTTCACACTCCACTTTCACCAATGGACAGATCATCCAAAATGAAAATAAATAAGGAAACACAAGCTTTAAATGACACATTAAACAAGATGGACTTAATTGGTATTTATAGGACATTCCATCCAAAAACAACAGAACACACTTTCTTCTCAAGTGCTCATGGAACATTCTCCAGGATAGATCATATCTTGGGTCACAAATCAAGCTTTGGTAGATTTAAGAAAATTGAAATCATATCAAGTATCTTTTCTGACCACAATGCTATGAGACTAGATATCAATTACAGGAAGAAACAACTGTAAAAACTTGAAACATATGGAGGCTAAACAATATGCTACTAAATAACTAAGAGTTCACTGAATAAATTTAAAAATACCTGGAAACAAATGACAATGAAAACACGACGACTCAAAACCTATAGGATGTAGCAAAAGCAGTTCTAAGAGGGAAGTTTATAGCAATACAATCCTACCTCAACAAACACAAGGAAAATCTCGAATAAACAATCTAACCTTACACCTAAAGCAATTAGAGGAAGAAGAACAAAAAAACCCCAAATTCAGCAGAAGGAAAGAAATCATAAAAATCAGATCAGAAATAAATGCAAAAGAAATGAAGGAAACAATAGCAAAGATCAATAAAACTAAAAGTGCGTTCTTTGAGAAGATAAACAAAATTGATAAATCATTAGCCAGACTCATCAAGAAAAGGGAGAAGACTCAAATCAACAGAATTAGAAATGAAAAAGGAGAAGTAACAACTGACACTGCAGAAATACAAAAGATCATGAGAGATTACTACAGGCAACTATATGCCAATAAAATGGACAACCTGGAACAAATGGACACATTCTTAGAAAAGCACAACCTTCTGAGAGTGAACCAGGAAGAAATAGAAAATATAAACAGACCAATCACAAGCACTGAAATTGAGACCGTGATTAAAAATCTTTCAACAAACAAAAGCCCAGGACCAGATGGCTTCACAGGTGAATTCTATCAAACATTTAGAGAAGAATTAACACTTATCCTTCTCAAACTCTTCCAAAACGTAGCAGAGGGAAGAACACTCCCAAACTCATTCTATGCGGCCACCATCACGCGGATACCAAAACCAGACAAAGATGTCACAAAGAAAACTATAGGACAGTATCACTGATGAACATACATGTGAACATCCTTAACAAAATACTAGCAAACAGAATCCAGCAGCACATTAAAAGGATCGTACACCATGATCAAGTAGGGTTTATCCCAGGGATGCAAGGATTCTTCAATATACACAACAAATAGTAGTAGGAACTATGCTGTAACTGTTGGTATATATCTGTAATAATTGCTTTTGCAGAAATGAAAACCAAATAATGAAGCTAGCAAAGATAAGGTAAAAAATACAAAGGAAGAGAAAATGCCTTTATAATTATACAGTACCAAATTCCTAGTGAACAGGAAGGAAAATGCACAATTCTAGTCAGATAATGATAATTATTCAAATGTACATTATATGGGTAATTTGTGAAAATGAGCTAAATCACTTTTTAATTATATATTCAATGGGCTAATTTTCTTATTTTCAGAAGAAAGCATATATTTAGTCTTTATGAAACCCTAAAAATTATTTATAGTCTTTAGTAATAACTTGAAAGTGAATCTTACTTTTATGGCTTTTTATTCAAGATTTTCATACAAAATTTCATCTTTGTTGACAGATCATATTGATCCAATGGATGGTCATTGGAATTTTTCCTATGCCATGAATGGAGGAAAATTAGAATAATATTTCAGTCTTAGAAGATGATGAAAGTTATCTTTGGAAGATATATGCAGAATATAAATATTTATATATTCATATATAAGAACTTCATTTCTATATGTGGAAATATGTATTTTACTTGATGACAACTTTCCAAGTTACAGAATTTTCTCTCCCTGAGCAAGGAGTGCTAGTTTACTGTGTAGAGGGATTAAAAACAGTGCATTAAGAGGTGTTAGATTGTAGAGTATGCTGAGAGAAAAGACAGGCGCAGATTATTTTGTTTTCTTTTGAGAGAGTTCCATCCACATTTCTCAGGTTTACCTTTGATGCAGCATATCTATGTTGATTCACCATGAGGAAGCAGGTGAAGTGTTTGGAATAATTCCCTGCCGGATTTTTTTATTTGTGGTAAGAACGTGGTTTAATCCCACTGTGAATCCCTTTACAGAGCCTCTGTAAATTTTAGAAAGTATAGAATTGGCCCTAGAGTCAGTTTACAGATCTATTAGTGTACTCTCTGAGAAGAATGGGTGACTGAGCCTTTTCCCAGTCTATAGCAGATGAAGCTGGTGTCTGCCATATCCCGTCGGCACTCCCTGGAGCTCACCTACAGCTTCAGTGGAAGGTCCCCATATATACCTATTGCTTCCCCTAGAGCACTTGTGACTCTACTTCTGAGAGCTTAATCTGACCCCATGAGTGGAGCAGGACAAAAGTGCTGGGGAAGTAATGCCCCAGAAGCAACTCTTAACCAATGAGGGTTTGAGGTCTATGGGTAGAACACCCAGCTTCGGACCCTTGTGGGTCCTGGAGTTCTGAGGTGTGCTCGATTTGGTTTCTCAGAGCCCCCTTGAGACTCAGGCTCAGTTGCTCATAGTGGTAACCCTGTCGTTAACGCACACTTTCTGGCTTTCCTCCCTCCCTTCTCTGACTTACTTCCCCACTCCCTCATTGTGCTTTCTGGGATCATCTCCCGAATGAACTCGTAGCACTTGTCTCGGTCTGCTTTTTTGTATGCCTCATGTAAATGTTTGCCTAATCTTATTTTTTAAATGCCAGCAGTGTCACTATTCTGGAGACACAAGATTGAGGAAAGAGGAAAGAGTCTCTGCTCCCTGATTGCATTTGTGAGGAGCTAAAACCATCTATTTGTCTCTGTATTTTTACCATGGGTTCCATGGTCTGCTCTGGTGACTGCTTCTTTCTTTTACCTTTACATCTGTTGTGATTTGAGGCCCTCTCTCCCAGCATGGGCACAAAGGAATATATGAATGAAAATCATTATTAACAAGAAGGAATGGCTTCATTGAGATATTTATTCTGATGGATTGCAATACTTGCTTCCTGCTCACTGTACGTTTCTTGAACATTTTCTTTATGACTATTTAAAATAACTGCCTGAGGAAATGGGACTTAAAATATTGAAATTCTGTGGTCCACAAAGCCCGTTATCCTTTGCCCGTATTTTTCCTCTGCCCGGTCCACCCCAACGTTCCAGCTTCCATGCAAGCAGGGGCTTTGTTTGTTTTGTTTATTGCTCTATCACTATAGATATCACTATAATAACAACGAAAGTGCCTGGAGGGGCTTCCCTGGTGGCGCAGTGGTTGAGAGTCCGCCTGCCAATGCAGGGGACATGGGTTCGTGCCCCGGTCTGGGAGGATCCCACATGCTGCGGAGCGGCTGGGCCCGTGAGCCATGGCTGCTGAGACTAGTCTCAGCGCGTCCAGAGCCTGTGCTCCGCAACGGGAGAGGCCGCAACGGTGAGAGGCCCGCGTACCACACACACACAAAAAAAAAAAAAAAAAAAAAAAAAAGAAAGAAAGTGCCTGGAAAACAGTAAATTATTCATAAATATTTACTGAATGAATCAGTTGAATCAATTCAATTACTTGATAGCCTTATAAACTTGGGCAAATTGATTAACCTCTCTGTGCTTCACTTTTCTCATAAATAAAGTGGGGGGATGGTGAAAGTCCCTTCCTTAAATGATTATTGTGAGGGTTGAATGAGATTTTTGTATGTAATAGACTCAATGTAATCCCTGACACATAATAAATGCTAAAAAAGCATAGATTATATTATTATTATTATTATTGTTAATATATATTTATTGAGGGATGACTATATGACAGGTATTATTAGTTGTTGGGATTACAACAATGAAACATACATACAAAGTCACTATGCTCATGTAACTGTACTATAATGAGTGTGATATATGAAAAATAGACAATCCCTATATAAATATTTTAACTTAAGGAAATTCAATTTTTTCTGTAGATATTGAAGAGCTACAAATTATAAATCGGAGGAATGACATTTTAAAAAAACACATCTTAAAATATAAAGATAGATTAATTGGGGAAAATATTGAAGGCATGAAGTCTTAAGAAATTATTGAATTGGCCAAAAAGTTCGTTCAGCGTTTTCTGTAACATCGTGAGGAAAACCCGAACGAACTTTTTGGCCAACCCAATACTTCAGTGTTTCAGGCAAAAGTTAATAATAGCAGTAAAATGAATGCATCTGAGAGACTTTTCTGGATGAGAAAAGGTAGAGCTGGTGGATGGCCACTCAGTTAACTGACAGGAGAATTAAAAAAAGAACAGGTAGAGAAAGAGATTTAAGATAACTGTGTGTTCCCTAAGATCTATTGGAGAAAAGCATTGCAAAGGAATTGGGAGCAAACAGGAGTTGGGGAGGATGAAATGGCTCTTAAAGCTTTGCAGAAAGTAGTAGAAGCCCAAGATCTGTCCTGTTACCTGGAATGGTGAGTTGGGAAAATAGAGAAGTTGGGGGTGTTCACAAGGTGGTGTCTCTTCTTGTTTCAAGGTTGTTTCTGTCATCACTTCTGTGTTGAGAGTGACTCAATTTCTAATTCAACCCAGAATGCTTCTCTCCAACTCCCAAAGGGGAACCCAGGATCTTAGTGTCTCTATTTAGTTATAGAAGCATTACCTTACTCTGAATAAGATAGTCTCATTCCATCAAATCAAAGCATGCTTTCCAACCTTTCTGTTTTCTTTTTAATCTCTAAAAGATAAAGATTCTTGCCTTTAACATAAACATAATACTATCAACACCGGTAAAAATAATAATTATTTAATGTCATCATATGTAGCCAGTTCAGCTTGTGTGTGTGTGTGTGTGTGTGTATGCTTTTGTGACTCATCAATTCCTTATTTTGGCAATATATCAGCCCTAAATTTTTATTATTTCCAGACTTGGTTTTCTTCCTCCTGCCAAAGTTAAAAAACAAATAAAAAATTGGATTCTCATAAAGGTTCTCCCACTCCTTTGGGGATTTAAACAAAATACCACTAACTAAAATCATCTGAAACAACAGTTTCTAAGATCCTGAAAATGTAAACATGTCAGCAAAATCAACTGTGGCTCATATATATATAGCTCAAAGGTATTAAGGCCTAAAGTAAACGCTAGAGTGTGCCTGCTTTCTAAGAGAAGAAAGGGCATTGCAAGTTCATGACTGAATGAAAGACTTCAGTAATTTGAATATATTTCCCAAGAGGCAGAGGGCTTAAAAAGGTGACTACATAAGACTTGAGCAAGCCTCCAGGTTATGAAAATTAAATATTTTAAAAGATAGAAGTGGTTGTCCTTCCACTAAGATAAAACATCCTATGAAAAATATCTAGTTTTCGGCAGTTGCTTTGTTAGGAATTTTCATATGTGAACCAATCCTCACAGTAAATGCATAAAGTAGGGATTATCAAGCCCACACTACAGATTTGTAAAGCAAGGTTGTCTCACGTGCCCAAGATCACATAACTAGTATGTGGATTTGCTCCTAGGACTGTTATACTTTAAAATGAGTGGTGTTTCCATGACTATAACAGGCTGCCTCCTCTGGGCTTCATGAAGGTATAATATTATCAGCTTAAGGTAAGGATGAGGAAAATCAAATTCAAGATATACTTATAGGGCTTCCCTGGTGGCGCAGTGGTTGAGAATCCGCCTGCCGATGCAGGGGATACGGGTTCGTGCCCCGGTCCGGGAAGATCCCACATGCCGCGGAGCGGCTGGGCCCGTGAGCCATGGCCGCTGAGCCTGCGCGTCCGGAGCCTGTGCCCCGCAACGGGAGAGGCCACAACAGTGAGAGGCCCACGTACCACAAAAAAAAAAAAAGATATACTTATGTAAACACAATGCTGAACTGTCCTCTATGGAGGGAATCTGCCCTGTGCACCCCAATGGCCAACGAGGTGAAGCATGTAATCTTAGAGCAGCTTTAAGATTCTAAATTCTGCTTGCTGGAATTTGGTCATAGCTAACTTTCTTATGCATGTGCATGCATGTAATTAACATTTTCTCTTTAAATTAACCCTGTGTATCAATCAGAGTTCAGTCAGGAAAACAGAGCCACCATAAAAATTATGTGAATAAGGGATTTACAGTATTTATTAGAATAACTAATTATATTAATTAGACCTTATGCTAATGTGCAATAAACTGGGGAAGTGAAGATCTAAAAGTGGGAGTGATAGGCACCAATCATTCCATCGGACACACAGGTATGAGTATCCAGTCAGAACTATAGGATAAGGTTGTCAGATTTAGCAACTAACAAATAATATGTAACACCCAGTTAAATTTGAATTTCAGATAAATAACATTTTTTAGTATTAGATGTCCCATGCAATATATGAGATTGTATTTATGCTAAAATTTTTTCATTGTGTATCCTGTAATTTATCTGTCAACTTCATAATGGGAATATTTGAGAAGCCAGATATGTTGGCCTCTGAAGTGGTACTGTGGAGAGGAAGTGTGTGGAGACTCTATGGAAATAGGTACCAGCTCTGTGGCTATACAACTAAGTGTGTGGTGGTGAGCCAGGGGGTGCTGTTGGTCAACAGGGTCAGTGGTCAAGAAGAGGGGCTGGATATGGAGCAGCAAGGGCAAGCCAGAATAACCTGGGACCTGCCGGGCACCTCTGTGCCCAGAATGATGACTTCACATCTACCTTCTGAATTGCATGGGGACCTTTCTTGGCCACACAGGGAAGGTTCTGGGAAAGGCAGTCTCTGGTGTTAGTCAAATCAGTGTAACTCAGTGTAATATCTCTATCCTTTTTGCCCAAAATACACTTTCTCTCTCCCTCTCTCTCTTTGCTAAGTTAAAATGTATCTAAGCATGCATGGATTTTAAATATAGCAGTTATATGAATTTTGACAAATGTACACACCTGTTTAAAGCACTACCAAATCAAGATGCAGAACATTTCTGTCTCCCTAGAAAGTTCTCTCAAGCCCCTTTCCAGTCAATCCTCTCTCTCCAATAGGTAAACACGATTGATTATTTTTATCATAGTTTTGCCACGTGTGGAGTTTTCTATAAATGGAAGCATACAGTATTTTTCTTTTGGATCTCACTTCTTTCACACAATATCATGTGCTCATCAATGTTGCCACATGTATCAGTAGTTTACTTTTTTTTATTACTGGATAGCAGTCCATTGTACAAATATATCAATATTGAAAATAAGATAAATTTATTGAAAAGGTAACTTTATTCCAACACTGGAACTATTGTCATATGTAGAAGATATGCATGCAAAAGATTACCATAAAATGTAATTTAATACTAGTAAGTTGTACCTGTTTGTCAAGTGCTCTAAACCCCTCTCATTTCCTATTGTTATTTAGAGTGGTATACAATACATATAGGCACTGACAAGAGACTCTTCTTTTTGAGTGATCAAAAGTATTGATGGATAAAAGAAGATAATTTATTCTGATTCCCTGACTTCAAATAATCTAAAATTATTTTGCTCACAGAGTTAAGTGCCACTACTTCAACTCCCCACACACATTCTGAGAAATATTACACTAGAATATGATGTAGGAATCCTTGGAAACTGGGGAATTGGGTTACCGTGGGGATCCCAGTGTTCCATACTCCAAACACAACCCTGGAAGTCAACTTGTTCCAATACTGAGCCTGTTGCAAGCCTAGAAAAGATTTTAACAGAGCCTAGAATACTACTCTTGGCCATAAGCTAGATCCAATTTAATGAGCTGGAAAGGACTAGACTTGGACATGACTTTGGAAGAGCCAATGGGCATGAGGATGGTGGCGATTTTTAGCAAACAAATGACACTCTAACTGGATGCTTAAAAATTTGCATAGACTTCTCTGTACTGCTTTTAATGCCTGCTTCTGTGATCTATCTCCTTAAGGATAGAAGCCATGTCTTTTAATCTGTGCATCTCCGTTGCCTAAGAGGGTGCATGACATTTGCATGACACTTGAATAAACAGCAGTGGCAGTACCAGGACACATCATAGAAATAGAGTGTCACACACAACCTGTGATGAAGTTGGTGGAGCAGAGTAATGGAATGGGGCTGATGGAAACTCAGGCTGTCAGGTGAATTCTGGTTTGTGGTGAGACTGCTAGACTTCAAGATGCTTCTCTCTATTCCAGTTGTCTAAGGAACAAATGTTTCCTAGGTTGAAGTTTTTCATACCTTGCTGGAATATTTCATCTACCAGTTAGCTGTACCTGAATGGAATTGTCAAAAAGAGAGTCAGCAGTGACAGGTGTCCTGGGAGAGGAGTTTATGATACCTGAAGAAGAAGAGCCTCTTATTTGTGGGATAGATGGAGAATATTGTTTCAAGACAGTGCCCTCAGTAACTGGACCAATCACCTAGTTAAGAGATGCTAATATGACCTAACCATGGCCTGAAGGAGATAGGTCTTCTAACACTAGATAGAGTTGTTTTATAAATTGGCTAAGGACTCAAAAAGACAATAATGAGCATGGAATATGAGTATCCTTGCTCACAATTGGATGGTTGGAGAGATAGAGATAGGTGATAGATATTATATACTAAAATAATAATAATAAAAGCTTAAAACATAACTTTAAGTACATTTCATGGGACTGATGCAATGAAAAGGATTTTTTTAAGTATTTGTCAGATACAAGAATAGTACCCTCTATGCTTTCTTTCCTGATTCCATGTTGAACAAGAAAAGTGAGAACTAATAACAAATTCAGAGACTATACCATATTCTGTTTGTGCTAATATTAGAACAATATTTTCAAAGATAGGAAAACATAAAGTATGTTGTGAAATAATCTATAAAAGCTCCCAGCACGATGTCTGATCTGGCTCAGTAAGCAGTCAATAAGTATTAGTGTCTTTTCATCTATTAAAATCCTAGGATTAGGAACTCTTGTACAGCCTAGAAAATGGAATTGATAACTATTACTGATAAAATGGTTTTTTAAAAGGCTTAAGATGAATAGAGAAGATACTAAAACTTTTTTGAACTTTAACCAGATTAGTTCTGTAATAATGAATGAATAGCAGAAATGGTTTCAGTGTAATGTAAACAGTACTGTTGTTGTGAATGAAAGCTGAATTTACCTCATCGGTTCTCCAGAGAAATCATTTTATTCATGCCATGTGTACCCAAAAGAAGTTTTTCAACCATATTTTGCTATTTGGCATGAAAATTGTTTTCTGACTCTCTTTGTTTTTAAAGCCTGCATGTTTTCACTTGCCTATAGCAGTGCCTAATAAATATTTGTAGGATAAATGAAAGGAAAATTAGGCAACATGGGAGACTAAGTGGGCAGGGAGGGCTCTCTTTACATGAAGCCAGAATCACAACAGCAGAAAGAAATTGTGCTGGAAATTTGTCCTCAATATATTGGGAGAAAGAAGTGCGTAATACTTTGAAGAATCATTTTTACAACGTGTAAGACCAGCTTTCAGCAAAACTATGTTGTCACTGGGTTGCTTTCCCGTGCTTTAAGTGACCTTGCCCCTTCCTCCTGGGCCCCTTATCATTGTTGGTCCCATTCCTTCTGGTCTCAATCCTGTTCCCTGGTGAGTGTAATCTAAACAATGGCTGACGTGGACTAACCTATCGGCCAGGCCACGCCCCTCTCCCTCCGGCTGCCTTTCTCACCAGATCAGGTCCCCAGGGCCTAGCGAATTGCCTGGTGCACCTACAGTCTTTACTATACTAAGTTGAACTTGGGGTTTTCTTTCTCTCCATCCTATGTTGGCTTCATGCTCAGAAAGCTTCTCTCCTTGTGATTAAGAGATGGTTACAGTAGGTCCAGCCTCACATTTTCTCAGGTTCAACATCAGTGAGAAATATATATTTCCTTGTAGTTCATGTAACTCCCTGTGCTGAGATGAGTGTTCAGCCCATCACTGAACCAATCACTCTACTTCTACCTAGGTAGTTAGATTAGGAGGTGGGGAGAGACAGAGACAGAGACAAAGACAAAGGGAGAGAGAGAGAGAGAGAGATGGGAAAGAAGGAATTTCCCTAAGGCATATTGGTGTCTCTTATTCACCAATTTTTTCCAGTTTATTCCAAGAGTCTGGTACAATGCTAGGCCCATAGTACATATTCAGTAATATAAACTGAACTGATATTAAATTAATATCTGATTCAGTTCCCACATTATTGATTTTTCAGTTTACTATTTTGCTAGATTATTTTAATTCTGCCAAGACAATTTTAAATTTCCTCCAACTTTTACTTATCTAACTCTAATTTCATTTAATTCCTTTCCTTTGCATGTTATTCTGTTATCTTTGAATCACAGCTTCTTATAGATTCATGCTTCTCTTTTAGAATGGCTACATCTGTTAGTATCACATGAAATATCTCAAGAAGCTTCCTAATTTGTTGTCTCGTTGAGACTAAAAGGGTGAGGGAGAGGGACAGTGTAGCAGGAGAATACATTGAGGGTTTATGATGGCTCTACGTACTCCATGTGTATTAGCACCTTCAATCCTAAGAGTAAATGCTTCAGGTAGAAAAATTATCCCCATTTTATGGGTGAGAAAACTGAGGTATAGAATGGTAAGTTACTTGCCCAAGTTTTCAAAGTAGGAGTAGATGAGCCAATTCAGGAAAAAATTCATATCAGTAAATTGTTGATTGGTCGGTTGGTTTTGAACTTGAAGGGATAATATACCCTGTCTTTCATGGTACAGTTTTCCTTCAGAACTTCCATTTTATTCATTGGTGGTGTTTTGAATATTGACTTTTTCCTCTAATAAGGGAAAATATATTCAAACCTGTGTTTGCAAAGCAGACTTTAGAGGTGGATATTTGAGTAGTAGTTAAAGAGGGTGGGATAGGGATGGTGGGAGGGAGATGCAAGAGGGAGGGGATATGGGGATATATGTATATATATAGCTGACTCACTTTTTTATACAGCAGAAACTAACACACCATTGTAAAACAATTATACTCCAATAAAGTTGTTAAAAAAAAAAAAAACCCTTCTCAAAAAGACAGCTTGAGAAGAGGTTAGTATGTATGTTTCCTGACTGCATTTTTATACTTAGTAGCTATTTCATCTAGCAAGACTCATGTTTTAGTGGGATTTTTTCCCTTGTCCTACTAGATATTCTTCTGACATGCTACATAGGGGAGTATATGAAAAATTATAATCACTGCCATTTGACAGTAAATGACTATGAAGTTTTCTGCTGGAGTAGACCCTGGCTCCCTAAGCAAGAGGCTGTACGTTAGTGGGAAGCATGCTATGGGTCCTCATGTTCTTTCAACTGGAGGATATCATGTTTCATGGAGCAAAACATGGAAGTAAAACCATTTCCCACCCTTCATCTAGTCCCTTCTAACTTATATTTACTAGAAATTCCTCTTACATACCACTGATACATTGTATGATCACCTTGATATTTAGGTCTTGTGAATTTACATCTTTGCATCATTACATAGATAATTCTATGGAAATTTATAAGGCTATTAGCCAGAAACCATTTTAAACCAGACAACTCATTCATTAGGTTCATTGATTTTTCTAATTTAACTATCAGAGGGTAATCTGTATTTCCTTTACTTACAAGTTATTGGTGGGGGAAATGAAACTCGTTTTTCTCTCTTGAGCTCTAACATTATTATTTTATAAAACAACTCAACAACATAAAGATTAAGTAAATAAGAGGAAAAGAAAGTTAAAAAAAGCGCTAAGTACAAGCTATGATGTTTTTATTTAAAATCAACCAATACCACTCACTACTTAAATTTAATATCATTTCTACCTTAAACATTTATTTATATATTTATTTATGTAATGATTTACTTTGCTTCCAGAAACTGAAAATGCAAGGGCCTTAAAGGAGTTGTTAAATTCATGAATTCAGCAAATATAGGTACTGACTGAAAAACAGGTGTAGTGTTCTGGAATTCTGAGGTCAGAGTACTAGGGACTGAAGTCATAGTACTGTACTGTGTTCCTCCTTATACTGTTTTCCTGCAAATAAATCACTTGTTTTGTTGAGCCTCAATTTTCTCTTCTTTAAAATGGGAATAATAAAATATATCTTATAATAAGATCTATAAGATTATATATAAGAAATTATAGATATTGATAAGATTATAGATATAGATAAGATGTGAATCTTGATGAATAATATTTAGGGAAATGATTTGAAGAAACAAATACTTCAAATGTAGGAAATGTAGGAATTATCCTTAATAATTATGAAAACACTTATTTTGGGTTGTTTTGCAAAGTATTTGAAATGATATTGTTTGGAGATAGCTCTGGTCCTCAATTAACAACTATTCTAAAAGAAAATGTCACCCCTAGGTTTAAGAATGTCACTTACCTCATCTTATTTTTTGAAATTTCACATGCAGATTAAAAATAGAAATAGCTCAAAGTATGTCACTTTGTATCTCTTTTTCCATTTGAATAAAGTCAGGCTCTAACCTTGTTATTTTTGTTTTTGATTAAGAAATGTCTACTTACATGGCCAAATTACAAACTAATTTGAGCACTTTCATCTCTTCTTAATCAAAGACAAATATACACAAGCAAGTCATTCATTTTTTCTCCATTTTTTAATAGCCTTTCTTTTAAAATGATGTTTTAAAAAAGATCTTAACCTATTTGAATAACCTAACACTCTGTTACATAAAATCTAAGATTTAAAATATTCTCTGGAGAACCTTGTCCATTTAACTCTCTCATCTCTCATTAACGTCATCATTCTTGTCAGCCAGGATGGCTTGCTTGTAGACAAGCTTCATACATTCAAGCTTTTAAATCAGCCCACGTATCAGTTCTTATGTCCAAATGCCTTCTCTCCCCTTTCTCACCTAATCTTATTCCTCTGCTAAAGAACTGTCTACTCTATAAAGCTCTCCAAGCATGATGACATCTGACTCCAGGCACCCCATAGTGCCATTTTTACCACCTTTTCCAAGATAGTGTACTTGAATTTTGAATTTTATATTTCACTCCAATATTAACCATTACTTTTACATACTGACACATGCATAATTGGTCAAATCTCAACTATATTTTTTTCAAGAAAACTAAGAGTAAAATCACTGGTCGATTAATTTTACTAAGCCATCTTTTGTTTTGCCACCTTTGAGTCTATTATTTCATACATAGAACAGATACTTAGTAAATATTTGTCTTTTCTCCCATTACTCCCCCTGCCCCTTTCATAAGTGAAGGGATGAAGTTTATTTTTCATCCATTACAGCAATTTTTAAAATTCTTATTTTCCTTACATATTCCTTACTGTATAGTCATGCTCTGATTTTACAAATGGCTGTTATGTTTATGTACCCATCCAATGCCCACAAACAACTCTTTGATGAAGGTATTAGGCATCTTTTTAGAGATGTGGAAACAGAGGCTTAATTAGTTCATAGGACTTGACTGAAATCACAAAACTAGTAAGTAGTGGAACCAGATATTTGACCTTGAATGACTGAGAGGCAGAATAGATTAATGATTTCAGAGCCTACTCTGAAATAAGGCTGCCTGGGTTAGACTTCTGGCTCCTACACTTACTAGCTGTATCACCTTGAATCGACTGGCTTATTTTTCCTCATCTCTGAAAAGATGATCCTAATAGTGTTCACTTCCTAGGACTGTTGTTCTGATTCAGTCTGTTAGTGTATGAAAAGCAATTAGAACACAGGGGTGGCCCCTACTAAGTGCTCAGTAAGTGTAAGCTGCTGATCTGAATAGAAGGGAAAGATAAGTGAAGACTGAAGGAATAAGTTCTTCACTCTAATTTGGCAGAGCTTGTCTCATTTAACATGAAAACTATTGAAAAATGGCAAGGAAGAAAATATAAAATAGAGGAACCTAATATCAAGCAGAAGAACAATATTATAGGAGTAGGTTAAATTAGCCTACTCCTATTACATATATGATTCCCACTTGCATGACACAAGGCATTAAAAATTATACAATGAATTGTGGGAGCAAGAGGTGCCAACACAGCACCCTCTGAGGATAATATCATTGCCCTGCTGGGAATGAGAAATGGCACATAACGATCTGATGGCCTCTCTGAATAAGGATAAAATAGGAAAGTCCAATTCAAGTCCTTTTAAGTACATTTCCTGAGATGTTGTCAAGCTCAACTGCACCATGACACCTGCTAAGTTAAGAGTTGTTGACTCCTTCCTTGGGAATAAAGCAGCAACTAGCATGATCTGTAAAATTCATTGACAACTGAATCTTTGTGTACCACTGACCAGCTGAAGGGCTGGTTATTCCAAAGGACACAAGCAAAGAGAAGCAGAATCTCAGACCCTTCACAATGTGGTAAAAATCTGCTATATTGCCTGCCCACTTTACTGGAAATTTTTATCATTTTTGTACAAAGAATTTTATTTTAATTAGAATCATACCAGATACCTAAAAAACTTTATATGACTGAAAAAATGCATATCATCATCTATTGGAACTCCTAAAATAAAACTGAAGGATTGGCGTATGATAAAAATCTTCCCCAAATTATTGAGAAAATATTTTCTCCAACACAGAAGATACTTTAGCTGACAAAATTTACATATGGCTTTATTTTCAAGAAAGCCTGGCATTGTACAAGAAATTTTAAAACATTTAATGGATTTAAATTTAATAGTTTTAAGTCACTATGTTATAAGCAGATAATTCTAGATTTTTATTGTAGGGAAGACTGTCAAAATCATGCAGTGATAATAATTTATCCATATTTGGCAAGGTGCTCATCAATAATATATAAGAAAGAATTTACAAATTAAATATAAGATACTAGATAGATGTACTAGGGACTATTATCCATTCATTTCTCTTACTTTATTTTCCAAGTCCTATCCCTGTTTCATTTTAGATAACCAGAAAATATATGTAGACTTTCCTGGCTGAGCTAACAGTCCACTGTCCTTATACATTTTCTTGACTTTTAGTAAGACATAGTAAGAGTTAAAAGATGGACAAGTTTTAATCTTCTGAAAAAGTAAGTCACAATTTCCTTAGTATATGTTCCAAGAAAACATGTCTATTCCATAGAACTTTGCATTTCTTTTTATCTTGCAGTGAGAAACATATAAACCCCTATGGTTTCATTTTTGCTTTGATTCCCACCATGTTCAAAACAAAACTGAGTGTTCAAATATAGTAATCATTGCATCCAAATTCCTGGAAGAATTATCTCTCTCCTTTCCTGTCTACCTCCCCTATATAATTATATAAGCACAGTGGCCTGAGTGCCATGATATTTAATAAAGTTTTGTTTTAAAAAGCAATAGAAAAATAAATGATAATTATGTAATGTGATAGAGGTGTTAGCTAATGCTCTGATGAAAATCATATTGCAATATATAAATGTATCAAATCAACATGCTGTACATCTTAAACTTACACAATATTCTATGTCAATTATATCTCAAATTAAAAAATGAAAATCAATAAATATGTAAGTCACCTAAAGTCATTTGTGTAGTAGACATGGTGAAAATTCCACTCTCATCACTATTATTCCACATAGTATTGGAAGTCCTAGCCCCGGCAATCAGAGAAGAAAAAGAAATAAAAGGAATATGAATTGGAAAAGAAAACGTAAAACTGTAACTGTTTGCAGATGACATGATACAATACATAGAAAATCCTAAAGATCCACCAGAAAACTACTAGAACTAATCAATGAATTTGGTAAGGTGGCAGGATACAAAATTAATGCACAGAAATCTCTTGTTTTCCTATACACTAACAATGAAAGATCAGAAAGAGAAAGTAAGGAAACAATCCCATTTACCATTGCAACAAAAAGAATAAAATACCTAGGAGTAAACCTACCTAAGAGGGCAAAAGACCTGTACTCGGAAAACTATAAAACACTGCTGGAAGAAATCAAACATAACACAAACACATGGAGAGATTTACCATGCTCCTGGATTGGAAGAATCAATATTGTGAAAATGACTATACTACCCAAAGCAATCTACAGATTCAATGAGATCCCTATCAAATTACCAATGGCATTTTTTTACAGAATTAGATCAAAAAATTTTACAGTTTTTATGGAAATGCAAAAGACCCCGAATAGCCAAAACAATCTTGAGAAAGAAAAACAGAGCTGGAGGAATCAGGCTCCTGGACTTCAGACTATACTACAAAGCTACAGTAATCAAGACAATATGGTACTGGCACAAAAACAGAAATATAGATCAATGGAACAGGATAGAAAGGCCAGAGATAAACCCACACACCTATGGTCACCTAATCTATGAGAAAGGAGGCAAGAATATACAATGGAGGAAAGACAGCCTCTTCAACAAGTGGTGCTGGGAAAACTGGACAGCTACATGTAAAAGAATGAAATTAGAACACTCACTAACACCATACAAAAAATAAACTCCAAATGAATTAAAGACCTAAGTGAAAGACCAGACACTATCAAACTCTTAGAGGAAAACATAGGCATAACACTCTTTGACATGAATCACAACAAATTCTTTTATGACCCACCTCCTAGAGTAATGGATATAAAAACAAAAATAAGCAAATGGAAAAAAAAGAAAAAACAAACAAAAATAAGCAAATGGGACCTAATTAAAATTAAAAGCTTTTGCACAGCAACAGAAACCATAAACAAGACAAAAAGACAACCCTCAGAATGGGATAAAATATTTGCAAACAAAGAAATGGACAAAGGATTAATCTCTAAAATATACAAACAGCTTATGCAACTCAATATCAAAAAAACAAACAACCCAATCAAAAAATGGGTGGAAGACCTAAATAGACATTTCACCAAAGAAGACATACAGACGGCCAAGAGGCACATGAAAAGATGCTCAACATCACTAATTATTAGAGAAATGTAAATCAAAACTAAAATGAGGTATCACCTCACACCAGTCAGAATGGCCATCATCAAAATATCTACAAACAATAAATGCTGGAGAGAGTGCAGAGAAGAAGGAACACTCTTGCTCTGTTGGTGGGAATGTAAATTGGTACAGCCACTGTGGAGAACAGTATGAGGTTCCTTAAAAAACTAAAAATAGAACAACCATATGACCCAGCAATCCCACTACTGGGCATATACCCTGAGAAAACCATAATTCAAAAAAGTCACATGTACCCCAATGCTCATTGCAGCCCTATTTACAATAGCCAGGGCATGGAAACAACCTAAATGTCCATCAACAGAGGAACGGATAAAGAAGATGTGGTACACATATATAATGAAATATTACTCGGCCATAAAAAGAATTAAACTGGGTCACTTGTAGTGAGGTGGATGGACCTAGAGTCTGTCATACAGAGTGAAATAAGTCAGAAAGAGAAAAACAAATACTGTATGCCAACACATATATATGGAATCTAAAAAACAAACCAAAAAAAAGGTTCTGAAGGACCTAGGGGCAGGGCAGGAATAAAGACACAGTCATAGAGAATGGACCTGAGGACACGGGAAGGGGGAAGGGTAAGCTGGGACGAAGTGAGAGAATGACATGGACTTATATATACTACCAAATGTTAAATCAATAGCTAGTGGGAAGCAGCCGCATAGCACAGGGAGATCAGCTCGGTGCTTTGTGACCACCTAGAGGGGTGGGATAGGGAGGTTGGGAGGCAGATGCAAGAGGGAGGAGATATGGGGATATATGTTTATGTATAACTGATTCACTTTGTTATAAAGCAGAAACTAACACACCATTGTAAAGCAATTATACTCCAATAAAGATGTTAAAAAAAAAATAAATAAATAAACAGTGTTAAAAGAAATCTAATTCTAAGACCACAGGTCTCAAATATCAGAAGAAAACCCAAAAAACAAAAACCAGAGAATATACATGATCTATGATAAATATAATTAGGAAAGCTGAATAAGAGTTGCCAAGCAAGGGATATTTAGAGATTGAATGCAAATATAAGTGAACTAATAAGACAACTTTTCTGAAAAGTTAACTTTTCTATACATGGAAAATGTATAGAAATGGTTGTAATGCCATGATTGATTTTTATTTTCTCCAAACACGTTTGTAGATTTTCAATATTTCCTGAGTGATTTTCCCTCTCTCAATCTACACGCAAAACTTGCCATGAAGAAGGACTAGGCAGTAAAAACAATTATTTGCCTGAAAGATGCTTCTTAGTAAAATGGAAGAGTAAGCTTCTTACTAGATGGTTCCATTAATATATGTCTTATGATGGCCTATGTTATCACAGCTTTAAAATCACTGTTAATCTAGAGCATCCAAAATATATTACTGCTGTTTTTTATGGAACCAAATTATAGCTATACCCAACTTTTGTAACATTAATAACACAGTCTAATGCACCTTCACACTTATAAAGTCACATTGTGTTCAACTTCAAAATAATAAATCACATCAGAATATGAATATCATTTACTCCTTACAAATGAAAATATGTGATTTATATTGCCATGCTTTAAATATATGGGCAGGAAACTTCTATCAATCATCAATAAGCTGTATTATTTGAGCTTTTTTATGGCAAATAATCTGAAAACGATTTGCTATTTTGGTTTTCCTATACAATGAAAACTGTACAATATCTCAACTACCAAAAATACATCCATATTCTGGTATAACAGGCTTTATCTGTCAATTGCTTGATATTTGGAGTATATATGCCTCATAATAATTCTCATTTCAATAGTATACTGAAAACTTCAGAAAAAATAAAATAGAAGACTAGTGAACCTAGGAATAAATCATACTAACTGGTTAAGTTCTTTATAAGCTTCCCAGGCTTTCACATGCTAGGTCATTTGTTCATTTACATTTGGAAACAGTGAACTATATGACTTCTGGGCCAAATCTGATGCATCAACTGTTTTTGTAAATAAAGTTTTGTTGGAACATCACTGTGCCCATTTGGTGACATTTTTATGTATGGCTGCTTTCTCACTACAGTGGGAGAGTTGAGTAGTTGTGACAGAGACATATGGCCTTCAGAGTCTAAACTATTTACTCTCCACCCTTTTATAGAAAGTATTTGCTGACTTCCTATTTAGAGGATCTTGGCAATAGAGTCTACATTTTTTTCAGTGATAATTTTTTTAGGAATTTTTTTCTTAATTCCAGGAACAGAAGAAAGCAGTCATTGCCTTTCTATTTAATAAACATATTTGGGACAAGAAGACAGCATTCCCATCCTAGATAGTAGGGTGATAACTGGTTCTTTACCAGTTTTTATTATGTATCTGACATTATACCAAGATATTTACATGGATTCATTCTCACATTTTTTATTAGAGATTGATATTATTAAGTACAATTATTGTATTGATGGACCCAAGTATTGCCTCCTTTTCTGCTTTAACTTTGTAGTTTCCATCTATTTTGACTCTGGGCTAACCCTGTGAATTGCTTTAGCGAAGTAACATTTGGCTAATTATGTCCTCATGCTCTTAAAGTCCTGCCAGTAGCATGAGGACTAATCCAGGCTAAGAGACCATGTGCAGCAGAGCTGAGTAACCCAACTAAACCTCTCCTAGACCAGCCAATCCTCAGCTAACCTGCCAGCTGAGAATACATCCTGAATAAGTCATGTTGAGATAAGTCAAGTCCAGCACAGAACATCAGACCAGCCCAGACAACATACAGAGTCATGAGAGATAATAAATGATTATTGTTTTATGCTGCTAAGTTTTTGGGTGATTTGTTACATAGCAAGAACTAACTGATGTGGTATTGTTTTATATCCCACTTTCCAGACAAGTAAACTGAGGCAGCATTAGGTT
The DNA here is from genome assembly GCF_026419965.1 of Kogia breviceps. NCBI lineage: Eukaryota > Metazoa > Chordata > Mammalia > Artiodactyla > Physeteridae > Kogia > Kogia breviceps. The sequence goes on from NC_081314.1 coordinate 97,118,728, forward strand.
ACCTAATTTTTTTTTTTTTTTTTTTTTTTTTTTTGCGGTATGCGGGCCTCTCACTGTTGTGGCCTCTCCCGCTGCAGAGCACAGGCTCCGGACGCGCAGGCCTAGCGGCCATGGCTCACGGGCTTAGTTGCTCCGCGGCATGTGGGATCTTCCCGGACCAGGGCACGAACCCGTGTCTCCTGCATCGGCAGGCGGACTCTCAACCACTGCGCCACCAGGGAAGCCCCTAGGTTACCTAATTTGATTAACAATGTACAGATAGTTAGTGGAGAAGGCAGGATTAGTAACCAGTAATCAAATTCCAGAGCCTTTAAGAACCATTAAGATCCGGATAATCAGGGCTATATCTGAAATGGCCAGGTGTGAGGACTCCTTCCTATTTCTTACTGGCAAAATGTGGTTGGAGAAGATTAGACAGCATCCTATTACCCCCTCATCTGTGAGAGTCAGTAGTGCAGGGACTAGACAAGTAATAGCATTATCTGACTGAGAGGCTGACTGACAAAGCAGTATGTTCCATCCTTGTAGTAGTAATAAAATTCCTGAAACAGTCCGTAAAGCTCAGTAGCCAAAGGGGACAAGTAGGTGAGCCACATGGAGATGCAGCAGATGTCCAAGAGAGGTGCTGGAGCTAATAAATCAGAAGTAGACACTTTGTACTGAGAAACTTACACAGATAGTTTTCTGAACAGAAATTCGCCAACAAATTTCACAAATATTTCAAGTAAAAGCACATACCTTAATACACGCAATATGAAATAATAGGCAGGAGACAGAGTACAGAAAGATTTCCTTACTATTTTCTTTATGATTGCCAGGGCATGTTTTCATTGCCTATGTGAAGTAAAGTTTTCTTTGTGTTTTTGTTTTTGGTATATTGGAAAATCTGTGGAAAGTGGGTACTATGGTGGGGAATGAGAAGAGAGGTTCAAACTGCAGAAACAGAGGGGAGAAAACAATAAACAAAGCTAAAGAGACATCGGTGGCCTACTTCCTAAGTAGAATCAAACAATGAACCTTGCACAGTGTAGTTACTTCTTTGTGGATTTAACAGGAAGTTAAAACCTAGATTTTGTTTCACATGTAACAATATCTGATGAAAATAACTAATTTATTTTTTAAATATTTATTTATTTAATTTATTTATTCAGCTGTGCCAGATCTTAGATGCAGCATGCAGGATCTTTTAGTTGCAGTATGTGGGATCTAGTTCCCTGACCAGGGATTGAACCCAGGCCTCCTGCATTGGGAATGTGGAGTCTTAGCCACTAGACCACCAGGGAAGTCCCAGAACTAATTTATTTTTAATAGTGAAAAATAAAACCAAAAAAAAAAAAAACTGGAGGCACTTCAAATGTCCACTGACTAAAAATTGAATAAATAAAAATGTGTGATATTTGTACAATGGAATAATATTCAGCAGTGAAAATAAAGTTAACTCTATCATCTAGATGAATGTCACAAGTTATATTAAGTAAACAAAGTAGACAGCAAAATGAATGAATTTATAAAATTCATTTATAAAAAAGTTAATAAACACATAAAATTAAATACTGTTGATTAGGGATACAGATATAGGTGATAAAACTATCAAAAAAACAAAAAAGGAATGGGCTACCTCTGGATGTGGAATAAAGGAGTTGCTACTTGGGAGAGGTGCTTGGTGGCTTTCAAAAGCAGTGATGATTAGTTTCTTTTGGTGGAAAAATGTACCCGTGTTTATTTTTAAATACTATGTATACCTTACTTATAAGCTACATATAGTGTAGAATCCACATATAATAACTCTAAGATAGTGTTCTCTCAACAGATTGATTATTACATTTATTTCCATAATAAACTGAAATTTTCCTTAGTTCATATAAAATGGTGTCATTGGCCTTCTTATGCAAGTGACAATGGAAGTAGGGCACTTCATACATTTTAAGAAACTACCTATAAAAACAATCTTTGGTCCACAAATACTAAACTGAAGGTACGTTAGGAAATAAGTCCATTTTGATTCTTGCATATCAAGCACATCATAATATAGTTTTCTTTGAGACTTCTTGAAAATGAAAGTGACAGAATATTGAATTAAAAAGAGCAAAGAACATGAGACAGTCCATTAGCAGATTCAGTATGCATAAAAAAATGGAAATGCTTCCAGTAAAATAGCTGGGTTTTACATCCTAATAAACTTATGACAAGGGTCCTTCATTGCCTTCAAAAACTGCAAAACTCTGTCTCCCTGGGCAGTGGAGGGTCCAGCTCTGAGGGTCACTGGGAGGTGACAGAAATAGCTGTATAAATAATGGAGTTTGTATTTGCTCCCAAACTGCTAAAAACACTGGATATGGGTTAAATTTTCATGATAAATTTTCCTCCCCTTTTTTCCTGTGTCTTTTTGGTCTTTATTTTTCTTCTTTCAAAAGCATAAAGAAAAGATCACATATACATACTCCCACACTCCCACATGTGAGGAAACTGTGCAAAAGTACTGGCACATTCAGAGATGAGCACAGGTCTTGTCAGGCACTGGAAGTTGAACCAGACTGCTTGACAAATCTGATAGAAACGCGTCCTTGCCCGCAATGCAATTTCTATGGAATTTGTGACTGCTTTCTGGAAAAGGCCAGTGTCTTTTGAGAGGAGAGGAGATCTCTCTAATAAGAAAGACTCAGTTGGGATAGGCTGAGGACCAAAAGGCTGCGGCCAGGATTCTGAGAGCCCCAAGAATTCCACACTGTCTTAAAACTCCTTCCAGCTTCAGTTTTGAAATCAGAAGGTGGAGGAAAAAAGGGTACTTTGGAGGGCAGAAGGGTAGTTTATGATGTTTCTCTTTTGATGGATTACCTGTTCTCTGCTACAGCAACTGAGAGAGACAGCAAGGTTACAAGGAACATAAAGCGAAGGAAAGCACTGGCATTTCCTGAATTCTACACAGGTCCTGCAGCTTTGATACATGACTACCCTGCCTGCACAAGGCCATCAATTCTCTGTGCAGCACCACGGGGAGTGGAATATGCAATTTGTATGATTATAGTTATCATTATTACATCAAGCTGAACAGCATTTTCAGCTCTGTGAACTAGAGGGAGGAGAAGCACCAGAGGGGTTGGATTCAGACTGACAAAGGAGTGGAGAGGGAGAGGTTTGGAAATTCCTTTTATTCTCTTTTCTTCTGGTTTCCAATTCTTGACAATGGAGTGCATATCTGGTCCGTAATCTAATAGATTCTGATTCAGTGTCAAGCGGGCCAAGGAATCTACTTTTTATAAGCACCCCCAGGTGATGCTGAGGACATTTTTTAAATGGTACAAGACTGGATATATCATGAGATTAAATCCCCCGAAAACATCTATCTCTTTGCTCTGAGAAGCCTGATGTATATTGGTTAAACCTTTGGATTTTGTGAGATGATTGGTTATAAGCTCCTTGAGTGACAGGACTTTGCTTCGTTCCCCTGCCCCTAGAAGAGTGTTTAACATAAGGTAGGCATCAATCAATAAACATAAGATTTAATGAATGAGGGTATGCATACTCTGAGTCAACATTATGGTTACACTTTAGATGCTCTTGGACATTAGCTTCTCCATGTGGCATCTGTTTGGGAAGCTGGAGGAACAATGTATTCCTGTAATGTCATGATAAGTGTTTAAAGGAGGCTCAAGCCTTAACCTAAATTTCTCACTCATTTGCTCGATTGTCTTAGATTGTGATTTAAGAAAACGTAGTATAGATTTATTTAACGGTACATTTCCTAGTAGTAAAATAAAGCCCCTGCTTCTCTCTTTAGAGCACAGATCCTATTGACAGTGGCTTTATGACATATCTTCCCCAGTAACTGGGGCTAAATTTTAGTTTAGGACATGAGTTTTAGATCAAAACAATCTGTCCTCTGTGCATTGCTGAGTTTTCCTGTTCTATAAGAAGAATGAATATTATTAGTAAAATGGAGATTGCAATTAAATTTTGGAAAATAAAAATCTCTGAATTGGTAAAAGACAAAGAACACAGTATGGGAATAGTCTTTCCTAAGTATGGGAATAGTCTTTCCTAAGCCACTGACTTTCATGTCAGCATGTCATGTCTTTTTTTGTTTTTCCCAGTAACATTTTAAGGAGTCCTATTGAGGACTCTAGAGGGAGTATTAAGATATATGTATAATGGGGAATGTCAACAACAAGAACAAAAACATGTCATTTGGAAACATCTGCCATATGATTTTGAAAATTCAAATGATACAAACCTCTAAAAACATTATAACCTTAGGTAACTTGAAAATACATAATTTGAACTTGTTTTGCTGGATAAATGAATGGAGATGAATTAATTTCAAAATTGAATTTTCTTATTTAGGTAGATGAATTCAAAGGACAAAATTTAATATTGACATTATGGAAATGCTAATGATATGTGCTACAAGCTTAGAAGAACATCCAAACAGTCATAGCACAATCAATTATGTAAAAGTTGAAAGCTGCAGCCACAGTGCCAGAAGAGATTTAATGTAAATCTTATTTAAAAAAATTTTTGTACGTAATATATATATATAAAATATCAAATTGTAAATGATTCCTGGATAATAATTCAAAGAAAGGATGTACACCCTTGAGCTTCTTACAAAGAGACATTTTAATTGCTTCTAACATAGAGGCATTAGGGAGGGTAAATATAGTTTTGCTCCACTTATAACTGTATTTGAATGAAATGCTAGAGGAAGTTCACTGACAATTTTAATTGTTTGATTTTTGCCTTTTGATGTTTTGTTGATTTATTTGTTTTCTTTGTCTACTTCCTAGAAAACTGCTAAAGCTGGTATTTGTTCTAGTATGGGGAGACCAGGCTTCTCCCAGTTGGGACAATCTGAAATGTGTGTTCTTTGTGAATAATCAGGCCTAACATTGTGCTGAATAGTCAGTGAGTCTTTGATGGTGCTTTGCTCAGTCTGTTTCTTAGCAAAATCTGAAATTGTTTCAATCCATGGAATGAAATGTTAATTTAAATTGTTTCCCAGGAAATGAAAATAGCTTCTTCCTATACAGTTTGTAACAGTGGTTGTCCTTTGATGGATGGAATTGTAGCTACATTCTGTTTTCCTTCCTTTACATTTTTCCACACATATGTACACATGCACATTTCTCTGTAATGAATATCTATTTCCCTTTTATTTATTTATTTATTTATTTATGTGGTACGTGGGCCTCTCCCTGTTGTGGCCTCTCCCGTTGCGGAGCACAGGCTCCAGACGCGCAGGCTCAGCGGCCATGGCTCACGGGCCTAGCCGCTCCGTGGCATGTGAGATCTTCCCGGACCGGGGCACGAACCCTTGTCCCCTGCATCGGCAGGCGGACTCTCAACCACTGCACCACCAGGAAAGCCCTATTTTCCTTTTAAAAAGAAATAGCTTTTTAATTTTTATTGGAGTAGAGTTGATTTACAATGTTGTGTTAGTTTCAGGTGTACAGCAAAGTGAATCATATATATATATATATATATATATATATATATATATATATATATATACTTTATTAGATTCTTTTTCCATATAGATTATTACAGAATATTGAGTATAGTTCCCTGTGCTTTATGGTAGGTCCTTGCAGTTTATCTATTTTATATATAGTAGTGCATATATATTAATCCCAATCTCCTAATTTATCACCTCCCCCACCACGTTTCCCCTTTGGTAACTGTAAGTTTTTTTTTCGAGATCTGTGAGTCTGTTTCTGTTCTGTAAATAAGTTCATTTGTATCATTTTTTTGTATTAGATTCCACATATAAGTGATATCATATGATATTTGTCTTTGACTTACTTCACTTAGTATGATAATCTCTAGGTCCATCCATGTTGCTGCAAATGGCATTATTTCATTCTTCTTTATGACTGAATAATATTCCATTGTATATATGTACCACATCTTCTTTATCCATTCCTCTGCTGATGAATATTTAGATTGTTTCCAAGAAAATAACTTTTTTAATAAAGCAAAAGAATGAGAAGTAATCTCATTATACAGAATTATATGATAAAATGGCTTTCATTAAGACAGTATTCTATCTAGATATGTTGTGAATATTCTTGGCAACTTTTATTGAATAAAAGTTTATTCATGTATTTAAGAAATACTTATTTAGCTTCTACCAAATGCCAGGTACTGGTTCTAAGTGCTGGGATATAAGCAATGAACAAAGAGAAATTCCTGATATCATGGAGCTCATATTGTCATGGATGATAGACAATAAATTATGTAATATGTTCAGGGATGACAAATACTATGAAAAAAATCGAAGAAAATAGGGTGAGGAGATGGAGAGTGATATAGAAAGTGCTATTTTGTATAGGTTGGGCAGGGAATAATGAATTTATCTGAATAGATACAGGGATATTTCAGCAGAAACCTACTTAAAGTGAGTGAGCTAAGGAAATATCTCCAAGAAGAGCTTCATAGGCAGAGGATGTGTAAGGCACTGAGTGGAAGCATGCTTGGCATTTTTAACATCAAGGAGGCCAAGGTGGGTGGGGTGGACTTTGAGAAGGAAAGTAGCACAGAATATAAAGTCAAACAGGGTGGTAGAAGGTCAGATTATATGGAGGTCTGATGGCCATCGTGTTCTGAGTGAGATGAAAAGTTGTTGGAGGTTTTGAGCAGAGATGATGGTTCTATTTCATAATTAACAGGATCATGCTGGCTACTGTGTGAAGAGTAGGTGATAGCAGGAAAGAAGTGGAAGCCAAGAAGCCAGTATGGAGCCAATGAGCAGTTCAGTTGAGGGATGATCTCGCTTTCTGGGTTTCTGGCTGAGTAGTTCTTGGGTACATAGTAGTCCTCAGCTTTTCTGAATGTTTTGTGTCTCATGAGATTTCTTCCGTGGCCTGAATGAAAGTCTCATTTGGTTACTATCCAAAGCAACTATGAACAAAGCTGCCTACCCTGGCTTGAAATTATCTCCAACTTATTGCCTCTATGATGGGAAAAAACATTATAAAATTTGACAAAAATAATTTTTCAATTTTATTTCCATCATTTTGCATATAATTCAGCTTTATCAAAGAATCATTTAGAGAGAAAGAATATTAGCATTTAAATGATTTACATTAAAGTCTATTGTACCTATTTAGGTCTAAGATTGAATTTTATTCTTATGATGTGGGAGAGAAGAGAACAAAAGGTCTTAGATTATGAATTTGGAATTGCTGAATCTTTTCTTTTCAGGAGGTGGTGTTACTTATATGCAAGGGTCAAGAAGTGAGTCCAGGAAACTAATGCAGAAAGAAGGACTTAGCCTCCAGGAAAATTTATATCTAATTTTGAATCTCTCATGGCAGCATTAAAAAAGAGAAATGAAAACAAAGAGTGGAAAAGGGGAGATTAGATAGCAGAGTAGATTGTTTACTTTGCTTTGCCTCCTGGATTTTCATTCTTTTCTTTTATCTCTGCGGCCTTGAGGATTTATTGGCACCCATTTCATTTGTCTTTCTCCAGGTTTAAAATTGAGGTGATGAGATGGAATATTACCTGTGTGCTTCGGAACATCCATGAGTGACATGTGATAGTTGCCTGGGAAACTAGAGATGAAATTTTATAGGCCTTTGAAATGCTTTACATTTGAGAATTAAGCTCAGCTGAAGTTTAAACAGCATACTGACAGTGAGTATTGATCTCTCACATTATCTGTTAGGATATATGAGCTGCAGATAACAGAAAACCCCCAACTCCAAGGGGTTTAACCAACAAAGAAAAGTATTATCTAATATAACTGGAAGTAAAGAGGTAGAATGAGCTCTAAGTGTGTTGTAATGAGAAGCCTAATATAATCGAGGATCCAGCTCCTTTTCTTCTTTCTCCTCTGTTGTACTCAGCTACCTCCTAGGGCTGGTTGTCCTTATGGTTTCAAGATGGCTGCCAGTGACATCCTGAGCAACATTCATTCTTATTAACTGCCAGCAGGAGAGGAAAGGGAAGCTTTCTTCCTTAAACCTAGAAAATATTCCTTTTCTTCAATCTGATTGGGAAAACTTAATTCACATGTCTACCTCGAGACTAAGGAAGGCCATGATCTAACTGGCACAAACAAATCAAAATCCTCCTTGAGGACTAGATGTATTGTGAATCTCTAGATTAAAAGGGCTTCTATTAGGAAGAAAAAAGGGGGGAATTGGGAATTAGGCATTGTATATGTCATACAATGGAGAGGCAAGAGTTAACAACAGATTCTACACTGGAAAAAACTTTCAAGGAATGGAATCTGCCCCCAGTTTTGTTATTCTGTCCCTTGTCATCAATGCTGTGGACATGTATCTCCCTCACTAAGGATGAAAAGAGAAGGGGAGGGAGTTCTGGTGAGTCCAAAGTTTCTCCTTTCTACAGTATTTTGAAGCACTTCATTAAAGAACTTAGGGCTTCCCTGGTGGCGCAGTGGTTGAGAGTCCGCCTGCTGATGCAGGGGACACGGGTTCGTGCCCTGGTCTGGGAAGATTCCACATGCCGCGGAGCGGCTAGGCCCGTGAGCCATGGCCTCTGGGCCTGCGTGTCCGGAGCCTGTGCTCTGCAGTGGGAGAGGCCAGCGTACAGAAAAAAAAAACAAAAGAACTTAAAAATAGTTATTTTAAAACCTAAGTGATTCTAAGGCCTTTGTTCAGTATCCAAAACTTAAAATCAATGAATACTTTTGATTTTATAATAGTGGTTTGTTGTTTATAATTTCCTGTATTCTGAATTCTTTATTTAAGATACTGGTAATAATTTATTTCAGCATCTTTATTAGCTGTATCTATAGATATAAGTATTAATAAGCAATTAAACAAGGCTTTTGAGACATTTTCCCTTTTATTTTGGAATCATGAAATTTTCTTTGTTAAAAATAATTTTAGCATATTAGAACCCAACCATGCAACAGCAGATATATGACAAACTTGCTTTTTTGCAATTTATTTATAAATAATTTATTTATGTATTAATTCTCTATTGCTGTGTAAAAATTACTGTAAACTTAGTGGCTTAAAGAAATGCAAATTTATTATCTTACATTTCCTGTACATCAAAAGTCTGGGCGCGGTGTAGCTAAGGTTCTCTGCTCAGGGTTTCACATGGTTATAATCAAGGCTGCCACCAAGTGTTGGCCACACTGTCATTCTCGTCTGAGGCTCCATGTCCTCTTTCAAGCTCATTAAGCTTGTTGGCAGAATTCAGTTCCTTGTAGTTGTAGGAATGTCCCCATTTTTAAATAATGTTGCCAGGGATCCCTCCTGGCTCCTAGAGGTCACTCACAGTTCTTTACTAGTGATTCCTTTTTTCCAGACCAACAGGAGCATGTCTGACTTTGAGTTTGATTTCCTATGTCTCTAGACACAGATGTAAGGGTGCATATGATTAGGTCAGGCCCACCTGATAATCTATCTTAAAGTCAGTTGACTGGGGATTGTAATTTGATGTGCAAAATCCCTTCACAGTAGCACCTAGAATTGATGACCTGGGAGAAAGTATGTGCACACCAGGGAGCTTCCAAACATAAAGGCTGGGCTTCCATCTCTCAGTGGAAGATCCAAATATTGTTTGCTCGGGTCTCATGTGTTGGACACTAAATACTTCAGAAGAACTATTCTTCTCTGTCTCTCTCTCTCCTCTCCTTTCCCTCTAGCTAGATACAAATCAGTTGAATTTCTCCCCTACAGGAAAAAATATATAAAGAATTACCTCTGTAGGTTGCAAGGGCAGGATGAGAAGGAAGATGAAGATAATGAAAAAATAGTATTATGTCTGAAGAAAATAGGGAAATATATAATTGAGGAGACGATGTGAGAAGGAACAAAGAATAACCCAAAGAGCAGGCATCCATGAGAGAGAGTTGGTGTCAGGGTTCTCTGGGTTTGAGATAAAGTTAGAACAAAAGAAATCATTATAGGAGTATGAAAAGATGGAAAAAACAAGGCAGAGACATTAGAGTGCAAAGTAATAATAATGATGGCATTTGTGGCCGTGGATTTGCTTTGAACAAGGCACTCTGCTTCTTTTTCCTAAATAATTTCCTGTGGTGAAGGAAGGCTGATGGCAGCAAATATTTGTGTATATATCTTGATCTTGTTAACAGTATTTCTCAGCACTCACTTTGTTATGGTCTGGCTGCTGCTTTGAGGAGCCAGACAAAGCAGATAATATTACACTTAATAAACACATATGAAGGCCAAAAACATAGCTACAAATGAAAGAAGTTTAAAATAACCCATGGTGGTCTTGTAGTCTCCTTGCAACAAACTGTTTGGACAAGAAAATGAGAATATATATAACCCAGTATGTTTTTTTCTCCTTTTTCTTTTTCAAAATACTAATAAGGATGAATATAATTTGAAAACAACTTCATAAATCCATTTTCCCCAGAGCACCGTAAAGAAATATTCCTTGTGAGTACCAACTGGTTCCTAGTTACTAAATCAGAAGTGATCAAATAAAGTTAATGATAGAGGGTTGGCTAAGCTGAGACTTTCAGTAGCATGTTTGTGTGTGTGTGTGTGTGTGTGTGTAAAATCCAGTACAGATGTATTGCAAATATCTATCCTTTAAGCATGCCATATGCATCTCTTTTAAAATAAATCGTGAACTATTGCAGAATTAGTTTCATTTTAAGAAGAAGGAACATATATCACAAATGCAGGAGACTGTTTTGGCCTCTGACTTTTTGATGCTCCTGAATCTTCAGGTTCTTAGCTCCATAAAAGAAGGGCCTAGGCAGAGGTTGAGAGTTTCTATGACACCATCAGTCAGTAGCAAACAAGTGAGCACATATGCTAGGCTACTCCTAATGTCCTCTATGAAGATTCACTTTTCTTTTTGACTGGACATTGTTGCCATGGGGCTATGCAGTTGACTCATTTTCATTTTGTTGGGGGAATTGTAAGAGTGCTATAAAGAAGGGAGATGAATTGGAAGAAACAGCTCTCTCTTTCCTTTTCCGCCAACAAGCTTTAGAGCATAGCAGAGGGATGATTCAGAATCAGAATACTTGTGACTCTGATGCCCATTCTAATTAGATGACTACATGTTTGGGCTTTGTAAGACATCTCCCACAAGAATGAAGAGTAGTTTTTCTGAGAATAGAGGCAAAGATATATTTGCAGGATTGTTAATAACAGCTGCCAAAGACAGCAATGATGCCAAGATTATTAGCCTAAAAGGAAGACACAATTTAGGCTAATTTTTTTGAATTAATTTACTAACTAAATCACCAACATTGACCTCAGGTATATGCACCTACTTTTCCCCCTGGCTTCTAGATCTGACTCCTTGTGTATGAGTTACTGTTCATTGATTACCAGGCATCATTTTTCTCATCAAGTCCTCAGATAAAAGAAATGCCAGTGTTCCATTACCCATATTTTTCAGGTTTAAGTGTTTGTTACCAAAGTACCAGAAAGCAATGACACTTTGTGGCTTTGGGGATACATATAGCTTTTCAAAATGCAGTTCATGAAAGCTTCCAATTTCTGAAGTAGTGACATTTTTTCATCACAGGGGATCAGTAGTCCTATGATTCTTTGGTTCAGGAAAGCTTGCCGTATCATTTTGCAAATTATGACTACAAAATACTGAAGACAATCTTGTCAAGAGGATGTGTTCTTTCTGTTACTTGAACTTTATTTTGGTTGGGTCTCAGCTCTAATGAAGACTGGCATGGGTGATTCTGGTTTGAAAAGGTCACAGTTATACCAAAGTCTATATAAATATTTTCATCTTATTATATCTCTACCACACAGCTGCTATTGAATTTTCCTGGGAGAATATACTAGGAGGCCTAAGATCCTTGTACCAGATTATTGAGAGCAGTTCTTAATATATATAGCTCTTGGGGAAAGAAAGTGATTTAATTCATAGTAGTATTCCCTAATGCATAAGTAGAATCAAAATTAGCTGCTTATAATTTGTTAAGAAATCGGAATTTCACTTGGGAGTAAAAATTACTTCAAGTATAAAATAATAATGCTATCATTATGCATCCTTTTTTGAAAATTTGTGAACATTAATGACTTGATGATGTTTCTGGAGAAAGTTCTTATGAGTGACATTTTTGTTTGTTGCTTTATCTTCATTTGACAAACCAAGTTGCTAAGTCCATATTAATGGGTTAAACTGATTTTTTAATTACATTTGGAATGCAAGAATAAATTAAGAATTTATTGAATTAATTGGGTTATTTTATTCAAAATGCTTCCAGGGTGATTATCATGATGCCTAAGTCATCAGACTCAATCTAAATAAATTAAGTCAATAAAATATTAGCCTAGTTTGTGCCTTAATGGAATTATTTCAGTAATACTGTCAGTAATGAGGAGAAAAGTTTCCAGGCATTTTAAAGAGCACCATAAATGTGGTCAATACATGATAGCTGGCAGTGGAATTTACCAAGTTAAGGAAACTATGTTACTGATTAGAAAAGGCCTGATGATATTACTCCTTCATTTTACTGAGAAAGGTAAGGCTCCCCACAAGCATCCCCATACTCATCACCCATACTCATCCATCTTTTTCATTTCTAAAACCACTCTATAGCTTCTCCCTCTTTTCCATTTTCCAGTCTCTGAGAAAGAAATAATCGTCTTTAACCAAGGCTGATCTGCTTGTGCTCTAGTCCTACTCATTGTTCTGTCTTCTCTAGGGCTTTGATTTATCAACTATGTCCTTTAAAATTATTTATCTATCTACATATATTTCTTTAATTTTTCATTTCCAACTACTTTCTTTCCCTCTGCCTGAAAATATACTTGGGATAAGCAACAAACAACCCCCTGAGAAAAATAAACAAAAATATAAACACACTTCTCTGATTATTGCTGCCCCCAAACTTCTTACTGTTTTATCACTTTCTTTCCATTTTCTTTTAGCAATCTTAGAAAATGAATTGACCCTTGGTGCCTTATCTTCCATATAGTTGACTTATTTCGTATACTTAGGATTCTGTATCTAATGAAACTGTGGTCTCAAAGATCACTAAACAATTTTAACTAACACATTGATTTCATTTCTCTTCTATTCTGATTTCCAAGGTTGAAGTTTTTCTTGAAATATTTTCCTGGCCAATGTTCATCATCTGCCTCCTAAATTTCTTTTTTTCTTTTTTTTTCCGCTTCTCATTTTTTATTTTTTAAGAAAGATTTAGGATTTTGTAAGAAATTACTGTTACATTTTTTAAAAAATCTGTCACGTACTGCAGTAATGGAATAAATAAACAAGATTTTTAAAGTTCAGTGTTTATAGACATATGTATAAAATAATAACTGAGTTAGAAGACATTAAATAATGTTGATGCACACCAGGAAGGGATTAGGCAAGGAAAGGCACATCATTTCATCACAAGAAATAAAGACAATAGTTGGAAGTTAATGACCAGCCAAAGCTTTAGGTCTTGTGGTAGTTTTCATAGCTCCAGGGGGTCATTATGGTGGAACCTTCTTTATGGTACTTAGCTGAAATAAATAGATGGCAGTTGGAGAATTCTACTCTGGGACCCCAATGTAGTGTTAAAAAGAAAGCACTGTTTTAATAAGGGTGGTGTATGAGGAGGGAAGGAACAAAAGTCCAAAATGGTTTGGTGATACTGAAAATCCCATTGACATATTAAGGAGAGTTAGAAAAAAAAAAGTAAAATAAGGTTAATCCTCTTGTCTAGCGGAACTGGAATTCTTGCAGTTACAAAGTTCAAATTCCATGTAAACACTTCCTTTCTTGCAGACAGACACAGTATAGGTAAACAACTGTGATATTTCACCTCAGATGAAGCTATATGCCAATATTTAGGGAAAAAGATCTTAGGTAATTTCCTTATTTTTAGATAGCCTAAGTCCTTGAAAATAGCACTAATACCACTGGCTGACTGGCTATCTACAACAGCAAAGTGAATAGAAGTTTTGACGATGATAAGAGGTTTCCCAAGAAACTAGAGTTTCCAGTTAAACACATACAGTTACTGTACTGAGAAGTCCAACAGACCTCAGCAGAACTTGCTTTGGGTCAACCCCTTACTACCAATTTTCTTTGACAAATTTGTGCCAAGAGTCTACCCATTTTTTTCTGTCTGGACTCTGAACCTAGATTAGTTTGAAAAATGGACTCACTCAGGTGCCATATAAATTTTAGCAGTATTAAGAAACCATCTGTGTGAATAAATAAAATAAATTTTCAGGATGAAATGGTATACACACACACACACCACACAAAGTTAAAAACAATTGGGGGGGCAGATAAGGGAAAATATAATGTAAAAAATCATAAAAGTGGCAATTGTAAAGCAAGCAGCTTCCCACTCATGCCACATGATATGCCTTCATGAAGAAATGCCTTCTCTTTCCGGTTGGTATGAGAAGCCCAGATGAAGAGAGCAGAAGCCATGAGCTGAAAGGGAGCTGAGACGCAAGCCAGGCAGAAGGACCATCCGAATTCGCCAGATGCATTCTCAGGCAGCTCTAGTTTCTGGTGGAGTAGTTCAGCTCCAGGAACGTAGAAACTCACTGAGCCCAGGGTACACAGACCCGCAAGGAGATGGAGAATGCCTGTGGCAATGGTGGGGTACAATCTTCGGCAGATACAAGCACGGAGTCCAGTCAAAGCCTCAGAGCACATCAAACCTAGACTAACAAAAGGTGAAAGGAACTGGCAACGCCAAAGATAGGTCCGAAGAAGATCAATCCCACCGTTCTAGTTTCCAGGATCAACAAATTTCTCCACGAATTGTTCAGTTAGCATGAAACTCATTCATTTTGTGACCATTAGCAAATGACTCTGTCCTTTCAGGTGGGCTGTACTAGTATTTATTTTGGGGTATACTGTCTCCACAATCCCACTGTGCCATTATATGTGCATCATTATAAGTCTTTTCATCTGCCTTATCACTAGCAAGGTCATTTCAGATGCTTTTGTTCAAATCACTGGAATTTTCTTGAACTGGACTTCGATACTCATACCAGAAGTCTGTGCCAATTGCAGCTGCCATGTAGATGGTAGAAGTGAGGCTAAGCACACAAGCAATTACAAATGCTGTAGCAAAACAGTTATCCAGTCTGGCATTCAGACTGCTCGCCCATCCTCCTGCTCCACCAGCTTCACCCTCAAGCTCAAACCGCAGCACCCTGCTCTCCCCGCTCCCCCTCTGGCGCACTTCCCTGCAGAGCTCGCCCCCTGCACTCCAGTGCCCCTGCCTTGGCCCATGCCCCAGCCGGGCCTGGCCCAGGACTGCCTCCTAAATTTCTTCTATTCTATTCTATTCTATACTATTCTATTCTATTCTATTCTGTTTTTTAAAAAACATCTTTATTGGTGTAAAAATGCTTTACAATGTTGTGTTCGTTTCTGCTGTATAACAAAGTGAATCAGCTATACGTATACATATATCCCCATATTCCCTCCCTCTTGCGTCTCCCTCCCACCCTCCCTATACCACCCCTCTAGGTGGTCGCAAAGCACTGAGCTGCCTCCCTGTGCCATGCAGCTGCTTCCCACTAGCTATCTATTTTACGTTTGGTAGTGTATATATGTCCGTGCCACTCTCACTTCATCCCAGTTTACCCTTCCCCCTTCCCATGCCCTCAAGTCCATTCTCCACATTTGTGTCTTTATTCCTGTCCTGCCCCTAGGTTCATCAAAACCATTTTTTTTTCAGATTCCATATATATATGTGTTAGCATATGGTATTTAAATGCTGGAGAGGGTGTGGAGAAAAGGGAACTCTCTTGTACTGTTGGTGGGAATGTAATTGACACAGGCACTATGGAGAATAGTATGGAGGTTCCTTAAAAAAACAAAAATAGAACTACCTTATGACCCAGCAATCCCACTTCTGGGCATACACCCTGAGAAAACCGTAATTTAAAAAGAGACATGTACCACAATGTTCATTGCAGCACTATTTACTACTCCAGGACATGGAAGCAACCTAAGTGTCCATCGACAGATGAATGGATAAAGAAGATGTGGCACATATATACAATGGAACATTACTCAGCCATAAAAAGAAACTAAATTGACCTCCTAAATTTCTGAATTCACTATTTCTTCCCTCTTACTTTCCTTTTCTACTAACTTTCAAAGCCCTGGCTTTACCTGCTAGCCAAATTCAGGAATTAAATGAAAGTCCTGACTTTGTTTTGCTTAACTATTCTCTACATTTATTTTCTTGGTGACCATATGTGTTTTCTTAATCACAAGATCATTTCTATTCTATTGAGTCCCAAGTCTATTTACCGATGAGCTAACTTATTCCTAGGATGCTAACCTTCATTTTTAGATAGCAATAACTGGCTAACACCACAATTTCAAAAATCTAAAGTTTAAATCAATTGACAATATCTAAACTTAAACTTTTAAATTTTTTTAAACCTTTTTTTTAACCCCCAATTAACATTCCCAAGATACAAACTTTAAATCTTGGTGACAAAGTTTGCTTCTTCTTTCCTCTCACCTTACACATCTACTTAGATATCCTATCCATAGATGAATTCTCCTAAGTGTTTCGTTTATATTGTCCTTTCTTTCCATGATTGTAGCCAACATTTGAGTTCAGGATTTTGTTACCTCCTAATATATTGCCTTATTTAATATGACAGTTTTCCAATAGGGTACCCTCATTCAAGGTCTTGTTTACAAGATTGGTATATACTAATAGCCTCTTCTTCCCACTGCTTTATCTCTAAATCCCATGAGATGATGGTGCCTTTCCCTACTGTTCTTCTGACACTTCTCTCTCAATAAATGCTTTTTCATTCCTATAGTACAGTTTGAAAATATCACATTTTTGCCAAGAAGACTTTATACATTTTTGATTTGTAACCCAATTGAAGAAAAATTCTTACCCTTACATTTATTTGCCATAGTCATCAAACCCACCAACATCATATCTGAAACCAAAACAACTTCTTTTTTTTTTTTTTTTTTTTTTTAACATCTTTATTGGAGTATAATTGTTTTACAATAGTGTGTTAGTTTTCCCTCTACAATAAACTAAATCAGTTATACATACACACATGCTCCCACATCTCCTCCCTCTTGCATCACCCTCTCTCCCACCCTCCCTATCCCACCCCCCCAGGCGGTCACACAGCACAGAGGTGATCTCCCTGTGCTATGCAGCAGCTTCCCACCAGCTATCTAATTTACATTTGATAGTGTATATATGTCCCTGCCACTCCCGCACTTCGTCACAGCCCACCCCTCCCCCTCCCCATATCCTCAAGTCCATGCTCGAGTGAGTCTGTGTTTTATTCCCGTCCTACCACTAACCTCTTCATGACATTTTTTTCCCTTAGAGTCCATATATATGTGTTAGCATACGGTATTTGTTTTTCTCCTTCTGACTTACTTCACTCTGTATGACAGACTCCAGGTCCATCCACCTCATTATAAATAACTCAGTTTCATTTCTTTTTATGGCTGAGTAATATTCCATTGTATATATGTGCCACATCTTCTTTATCCATTCATCTGTTGATGGACACTTAGGTTGCTTCCATGTCCTGGCTATTGTAAATAGAGCTGCAATGAACATTTTGGTACATGAGTCTTTCTGAATTATAGTTTTCTCAGGGTATATTCCCAGTAGTGGGATTGCTGGGTCGTATGGTAGTTCTATTTGTAGTTTTTTAAGGAACCTCCATACTGTTCTCCATAGTGGCTGTATCAATTTACATTCCCACCAGCAGTGCAAGAGGGTTCCCTTTTCTCCACACCCTCTCCAGCATTTATTGTTTCTAGAGTTTTTGATGATGGCCAATCTGACCGGTGTGAGATGATATCTCATTGTAGTTTTGATTTGCATTTCTCTAATGATTAATGAGGTTGAGCATTCTTTCATGTGTTTGTTAGCAATCTGTATATCTTCTTTGGAGAAATGTCTATTTAGTTCTTCTGCCCATTTTTGGATTGGGTTGTTTGTTTTTTTGTTATTGAGCTGCATGAGTTGCTTATAAATTTTGGAAATTAATCCTTTGTCAGTTGAAAAACAACTTCTAAACTATAATTTTTTTTCTACTTTATAGATACCTGCTCATTTAATTGTCAACAGATCTATGAAATAAATATTTATATTTCTCCTTGTTAAATGGTGGAGCTGTAACTCAGAAAGTTAGCTACTCAAGACACAAAAATGTATCCTTCAGGGTAGGGAGCGTAACAGACCATGGCTTCAGATGCTGGGCTCTGAAATCCATCACCACTGTGCACCAAAGTCACAGTTCCTAAGGGCTACTCCTAGTCAGTGACTGGGAGATACAGGACTCTTCTGACAAACAACTGTGGCTCAAAGACTCCCTACCAATTTTGTAGAAATTTCCTGAGCTACACTTCAGTCCTTCCTTCCTTCTCTTTCTCTTTAACAGATGGCAGACCTAAATCATAGTCTGACAACTTTCTTGATCTTCTCTGGCTATCTCCCGTTTTCCCTGATTTACTTCAATCAGCTGTTGTATGGCTAAATCTGTCTTGGTATGTGCTTCTCAGAAGACCCAGACTAACACAGTCACATTACTACTTAGAAGCTGAGCTAAAATTTGTACTCTAGATATCTAGTTCCAAACCCAGTATACTTAGCCACTAATATATGGTCTCCATCCACATTTACAGATTTTTACCCATCTTTAGTCCACCACTCTCCATCCAAACCCGGCTACTATCCATTTCCATTTCATTGCTTTCCATTTTGAATGACTTCCAATCTCCCTCTCAACATATAAGTTACTTTTCAAGGTCTATTTCAAATATTACCTATCCTTTGAAGTTTTTTAAAAAATCATTTGCCCTAAATTGAATTCTCTTTTCACTGTATCATCTCTACCTGTGCTTCTTTTATTAGTTTAGGGACTATTTTAACATTTTGTGTAAAATAGTGCCAAAATATATGTTAGCTGCATTCTCATTTCTACAATTGACTTCCTATGTGACTTTAATTATGGGTCCATGAGACATGGTACCTTACATGCTTCACTTTCTTCAGTCTTACAGTAAGCAGATATAAATAGAAACAATTTCCAAGCTACAAAAATAATCTTCATAGTGCTGAGCTCTCATGAGACTTGAAAATATCTACTATAGAATTTGTTTTAAAATAATGGCTTTTATTCATTAGGATTTCTATAGCAACAATGAAATAACTTGCATGATATTACCAGTCAATTATAAGATTCCTAAGAATAGCTACTTTTTTTATGTTGATGATCTCTCTCTCTCTCTCTCTCTCTCTCTCTCTTTCTTTCTAGAAGAAGAAATACCATATGCATCCATTTTTCTTTTCCTATATTCAGTTGACAGGAATATGAAGAACACAATATTTCCTTCAAACGTAGTTACAAAGATAAGTTGATTCTTCTAAAAGTAATTTAGATCTAGACATTAAGCATCTATAGCTGCTAACATCACAAAAAGAAAGATGACTAGATGTTGTCTCTCTTGATAGAACATACAGCTATGGAATAATCTTTTCAAAAAATAAAATGTAGGAGAAACTTAATTTAGAAGACATCTTTAGATCCAAATGCAAATTTAATGATATGACTAATGAACATGTCAAGTGACACTACAGGGATGCAATCAGCACCTATGTTCTTTTTTCCACCATTTAAATTGCAAGTGAGAAAAATAAAATTGAAGGAGATCCTTATAGATTAAAGAAGATTTAAACAACATATCAACCATTTGCAATGTGTGGTCCTTATTTAGATCCTGATTCAAACAAGTGTTAATAAAAATAACATATATGAGACAATTGGAACTTTGAACGTTTAAGCAGATATTCAAGGATGTTAAGGAGCTATTATAAGTATTTAGGTAATAACGGTTTTTAGGTTTTTGTTTTTATTTCTTTTAACATCTTTATTGGAGTATAATTGCTTTACAATGGTGTGTTAGTTTCTGCCTTACAACAAAGTGAATCAGCCATACATATACATATGTTCCCATATCTCTTCCCTCTTGCATCTCCCTCCCTCCCACCCTCCCTATCCCACCCCTCCAGGTGGTCACAAATCACTGAGCTGATCTCCCTGTGCTATGCGGCTGCCTCCCACCAGCTATCCACCCCACGTTTGGTAGTGTATATATGTCCATGCCACTCTCTTACTTCATCACAGCTTACCCTTCCCCCTCCCCATATCCTCAAGGCCATGCTCTAGTAGGTCTGTGTTTTATTCCCGTCCTACCCCTAGTCTCTTCATGACATTTTTTTCCCTTAGATTCCATATATATGTGTTAGCATACGGTATTTGTTTTTCTCCTTCTGACTTACTTCACTCTGTATGACAGACTCCAGGTCCATCTACCTCACTACAAATAACTCAGTTTCATTTCTTTTTATGGCTGAGTAATATTCCATTGTATATATGTGCCACATCTTCTTTATCCATTCATCTGTTGATGGAAACTTAGGTTGCTTCCATATCCTGGCTATTTTAAATAGAGCTGCAATGAACATTTTGGTGAATGACTCTTTTTGAATTATGGTTTTCTCAGGGTATATGCCCAGTAGTGGGATTGCTGGGTTGTATGGTAGTTCTATTTATAGTTTTTTAAGGAACCTCCATACTGTTCTCCATAGCGGCTGTATCAATTTACATTCTCACCAACAGTGCAAGAGGGTTCCCCTTTCTCCACACCCTCTCCAGCATTTATTGTTTCTAGATTTTTTGGTGATGGCCATTCTGATCGGTGTGAGGTGATATCTCATTGTAGTTTTGATTTGCACTTCTCTAATGATTAATGATGTTGAGCGTTCTTTCATGTGTTTGTTGGCAATCTGTATATCTTCTTTGGAGAAATGTCTATTTAGGTCTTCTGCCCATTTTTGGATTGGGTTGTTTGTTTTTTTGTTATTGAGCTGCATGAGTTGCTTATAAATTTTGGAGATTAATCTTTTGTCAGTTGCTTCATTTGGAACTATTTTCTCCCATTCTGAGAGTTGTCTTTTCATCTTGTTTATGGTATCCTTTGCTGTGCAAAAGCTTTTAAGTTTCATTAGGCCCCATTTGTTTATTTTTGTTTTTATTTCCATTTCTCTAGGAGGTGAGTCAAAAAGGATCTTGCTGTGATTTATGTCATAGAGTGTTCTGCCTATGTTTTCCTCTAAGAGTTTGATAGTGTCTGGCCTTACATTTAGGTCTTTAACCCATTTTGAGTTTATTTTTGTGTATGGTATTAGGGAGTGTTCTAATTTCATACTCTTACATGTACCTGTCCAGTTTTCCCAGCACCACTTATTGAAGAGGCTGTCTTTTCTCCACTGTATAATCTTGCCTCCTTTATCAAAGATAAGGTGGCCATATGTGTGTGGGTTTATCTCTGGGCTTTCTATCCTGTTCCATTGATCTATATTTCTGTTTAAGTTTTAATTTTTTAAAAAAGACATTCTTTAGAGATATCTACTAATATATTTATTGTTGATGGGCTATGGATACATAGAGATTTATTGTGCTATTCTATTTTCTGTGTTTGAATATCTATAATAAACAGCCTAGTACAATTAATATGAGATAAAGATAGTGGCTGATTGGATAAGCAACAAAGGCTAACTACCCTTTTTGCTGACTCTCTCATAGTCAATTTTTGATCCTCTGTATTAGTCTGCAATACCTATTAGTCTGTGTTAGTTCCTACCACAATGATGAGGCCTCAGAGAATAGTTGTAAGCATTAAATCACAAGTTCCTGCTTGATCAGACATAAAGTAATATTATTAAGTGAAAATGGGGACTAGAACAGCCACAAGGTTCAGAATACACCTCTATTTTGTCAAAACATTTTATTCCTAGATGGAATAGTGAAATTACTATCAGAAAGATTTTTTTTAATGAACAAAGAATCAAGATAAATATACTAGATGATTTTACGAAATAGTATTATCAAGACTGATATATGCCCACCTTTACCAGAGGGATAAAACTGCTAAACAGACCAGGATACCTGTGACAACAGCCCAAACAGCCCATTTCTATTAAATAAGGCCAGGATTATACTGAGCAGTTTTTGCTGTTTCTGTCTTGTATTTCAGACTTGAGGCAGACCATTTTTGTTATTATATTGTCAAGTGTTTGGATGCACAGGGCATAGCTTGTTTATCATTGCATCTCGCCACCAACACAATTTTGTAACATATAATTAACAATAAATATTTATTAAATAAATAAATAGATAAATAAATTCATGTGACTTTTACCTTATATTACATTCATTACATTTTATATTAGCATCCTTCTGAGGGATTCAGGATTCAAAATAGTGAGCCATTAATTAAATTCAATAGTCTCATCAGTTTTATATTGATAATCATTAGCTTCGATGTCAAGGGTACATTTTCTAAGTAGATCTGCATACTCCAAGGCTGTAGCCTATCAGGAGTGTATAGCATCACATAGTGTAGAAAATAGAGTGTGGGTTTAAATCCCAGCTCAAGATCATCTTTACCACACTGACCTATTTGCTCGTTCCCAATGGTGACAGCTTTTTGTCTTCCATGTCTTTGCCTATACTGTTCCCTCCACCCTGAATGCTCTTTTTCCTTGTTTGGCTAACTGTTACTTTTCCTTGAAGACTCAACTCAGACCATGCCTCCTGGCCTGGATGAGATAATGCCTTTGTTTCTGTACTAAGAGACACATCAGGTTTGCCACCATAGAGCTTATAGCCCTGCAACATAATCATCTATTTATTTGTTTCTCCCCCAGCCCTGGTTGCTACTAGACTCCATTTTACCCCAGAACACACACACACACACACACACACACACACACACACACACACACACTCATTAAAAAAATATCTAAGAGTAAGGACTATGCCTACCTCTTTGTATCTTCAGTGCCTAAAATAATGGATGACACTCAACTGATGCTCAGTATATCTTCACAGTTGTTGACATGACTTAAAATTAAATAATTGTATGAAGTTGTCATTAAACTTTTGTCTCCCATTTAAGTAGAAAATTTTTCTTTCCTGAGATAAACATATACCTCAAAGTGATATGACTTATATTGGTAGTAAAAGGAGAGTCACCTTCACAACCAATTTGACATCACAATTACCTGGTGTGATTTAGGGAGCATCAAAAGGACCTAGCCTTCCTACTCGTAAATAATATTATGGCTGTGACACAATGCCTGAAATAACCATAATTACTCACTCCTATAGTTTAAGTAATAAGTGCTGCTGTTACAGTAAAAAGTTAACTTACAGAGGAAACTTGTTTGATAGTTCGCCGGGCAGTATGGCATTTAAATAATGAACATAAGTCAGATAAATTTGAAAAGAGGAAATGAATTCAAAATACATAGAGAATGGTTCTATGGTAACCCAAGAGCATCATGAGGACACAACTCTCATAAGTTGTTCCTGGATTATAGTTGGTACTAAATATAAACTCACCAATTTCCCCTAGTACCCATTCTGAATAGAATGCTCTTAGTGTTGCTACTGACTGGAGATTGACAGTAGGTCATTCAAGAACTTCCTAAAATTCCATCAATCAAATACCACTTTACTAATTTTGTCATATCTGATAAAGCAATATGGACACTTCTTTGGCACCAAGAAAGTGATACACTGAAGTACAGAGTAACTTCAAGAAGCCTCAGGTAGGAGAAGGGAATGAACCAATGTACTCTAGAAATTTAAAAAGTCATTTTTTAAAATTTTAAATAATCAGTTTTGTTATTTGTATGAGCTTGCATCTAATATTATCACTGTTACAAAAAAAACATATTCAAAAGCATAATCTCAAATTAGAGTTGGACAAATGGGAGCTACTATTCTAAAGCTTAAAGCGTTCTTAAATCATAATATTTTAAAAATATCAGAGCCTCCAAATTTTAAATCTCCATGGTTTGTTGAGTCTGGTCTATTGAGCTCAGTTTTGGCCCAGTTCCCACACATCACAGCTTCCTTTAACATTTCAATTTTGCAACATGTGGTTCATGCTTCTTTTCACCTCTGCATAAAATGAGCTAACCTATCATTTTAACTATGTATCCCTCAGGGTATTTTTGTCACTCAGTAAATATTATTTAAAGCTAAAGATGATACTTTTCAAACATCCATCTGTAGAATATAACATACATTGGTCATTTGGATAAATGTCAAAGCTTATTTTTTTTAATATTCTTTTTCAGTTTCTCTTAAAGTGAAAAGGAAAATTGAGTTCAGCCATCTTTCCATATTTAACTCTTGTTCTTTCTCACCTTTCTCATGCCTCTTGTTATAATCTGTCCTGTTTTGTCTTTAGGTTTTTTCTTTTATCTTTTTCCCTCACCTTGTACTTTCCTGGGTGTCTTCTGTTTACATAGTTTCTAAACTGAATCCATTACTACTGCAGAAAGTAAATTCTTTTTAAAATACTATAATTTTGCAAGGAATTTTTTTTACAATTTTTTATGAAAACATCATGATATTTGTGGGAAAAATTTAATACAGTAAATTGGGTAGAGCAAATCTACTGAATAAGAACAAATAAAACATTAGGCTACTTCAGCTTGGAAGCACAGAGTTTAAACAGTGACTGTATTCATTTCATAAATATTGATTGAGTACCTTTTATATTTCAGATCCTGTATAGGTTTTGATATAGAACAGTGAACAAAAGAAATACAATTCCTGCTCTCATGGAGCTTGTATTCAAGTATCAGTAAAAAGTATGATGATATTTCTGGTCATAGGTTTAGAGAGTGTGAAATGTATATAATTGGGAATAGGGGTATTTGAGAAGAAAACAATACAAAATTAGAGATACAAAGTTGGATATATAAATATTTATTTAAAACTAGAAAAAATTCACAAAATTAAAAAAATTTAAAGCTGTTACATGCCACAGGCATTATAAAATTCAGGAAAATAATAACACTTCTACTAATAAACTGACATACAACTATGACACTTTTTTCCCTAAAATTTTGGCTGTATACTTTTTATAGCCTCTTCATACATTAATGATTGTATACCATTTTCTGTAGAGAGTATAGAAAAAAACTCAGGCTTTTGTCTACAATGATAGAAATAAGTTTGTTTTATTATTGATAGTTTAGAAAAGTTTCAGTTTTACAGCTCACTGAGAAATGTAATGCTAAGGTGCAATTTATTACAAAAGGATGAAAAATACATGATTCTTTACACACTGACATACTCCATGGTACAACTACAGGTTTGTTCTCTAAAAATTTAGGAATTCTAATCACTTCTATATAATCAAATGAAAAGATCTATTTATTGTGCATTTATAGTAATAGATACTATATTATTGGGTATATGTGCAGTAATAAAAAGAGTATTTTCACTGAATAAGCATGAGGGAAAACTGAGTCTTCTACTTAAATGTTTACATATCTGATGATTGGGAGAAGTTCTCACATACCACATCCCAAACCTGTTTCTCTTCCATAGCCCACATATTTCTAGTGCTTGGTACTGTAGGACTCATTCATCTCACAGCCTGACTCCTAACCATGCACCACGCATAACCACTGCATAACCATGCATAACTCATGTGCTTTAGCACCATGGGAGGCTAACACTAACTCAATCCTTCATGGAAGGGAATGTGAACCACATATATAACTCTCATTAAGCCCAAACTAAATGTATCTCCAGTGAAATTTCCACTTAGTTGAATTTACCCTTAATTGGATTCCGGGACACGAGGGGAAGTGTGCTCAAAGGAAAGTCAGAGTGGAAAGAGGCAGTTGTCTTATACAATTGTGGCTAGAGTCTACGTCTCCATATTTTACAAAAGCATTGCTAGAGCTGAGCTTTGTAAGAAGCTTGAGCAAGTGAGAGGCTCTGGGGTTTCAGCTACATTAGATTTACTGTAAATCTGTTTCTGTGGTCATGAATGAATTGAACAAAGCTGTTTTATTTTTCTAGAGCTGACATTTCCAGAGATACAGCATTAGTCTTACCTATCCAAGGTAAACTCAGTCATATCAAGTTTAACACTTAGTATCATTCAGTTAACCTAGCATTTTCCTGGGTGAAGCTCTCTGGAAGTGATTATATATGACTCTTGCATTAGAGGAATATGGATCCAGAATTGTCCTCTATCCACACTAGCCTCCACTGACAGTACCATCCCGCTTGGTTCCCATTATCATATATTTGCACCCATTGTTGCTACACGTGGTGTCCAAGTTTATTCTACATACACTCTGAATCTGCTCTGAACCCGGTGGCTCTCTTTCAGCCACTTTCAAGGTTCTCTCAAATGTTATAGATACAATTCAGGTGTTTCCCTTCCCCACAATGGGTGGTGCTGACAATAACATGCTGCCTGTGACCCCACTCACCATCCCCATCTCTCAGCACTTGCAATTCCACTACTTTATCAACTCAGTTGACGAGGAATATGTCTAAGAAGCTAGTAGTCTTTCCGGTCTTTGCTCTGAGATGCTTTCTGTGCTCTTGGATTCCCTTTAACCTCTTAGAGTTTCTAATACATTTGCTCCTCTAAGTCTTGGCCTGGAAATTTGGACACTGGGTCTCCATCTCAGCTTAGTTTTACTATTCAAATCAACCTTCTTTCATAGGCAAGTCAAACTTTTATCTCCTTCTAGGATAGATCTAATTCTTAGGATGCATCCTACATTCTTTCCAATTCTGTCTATGTCTACTAGTCAAGATTTAAGAAATTAAAAATCATTTTTTTTTCTGTGAAGCATCTACTTTTGCAGTTGAAAGTCCTGATTTCAGAATATGTTTCTCTGACATTAATTTAAAAGTATCTGTGGGAGAGTTTAATGGATTTTTTCCTGGACATTAAATACTTTTCCTATTAGGCAACGAATGACACTGGAGTAATTAGTGGGGTGTCTTGGAACCATAAAACAGTGTGGCCATAAAAATGTCTCTGTTTAAAATTTACAAGCCTTATCCTGCTATGACTAAAAGTGATGAAAATGAGCAGTTTTAACAAATGCTAATATATTAAATTTTGTACAAGAAGATACCTTTAAAAATATTGCAACAAGAAAAAACTATGGAGATACATTTAAAATGTATAACATGAAATACTACTTCAACTAGGTAATAACACTGAAAAGACTTGTTTTTATCAAAATTAAAATAGCTTTGTTCTGATTGTAAAATCACTTCATATTTATTTTTAATATATCATATAATACTTTATAAAATTGCCCATAATTCCACTACTGAAAGATAATGCTAATATTTAATGCTCTTATTCAAAATTTGTAGAATTTCTTATTCCAAGAGCTAGGATAGACAGAAAGTGAAAATAAATGTACAAGTTCTTACAGCTGTTTACAGATGAAAGTAATGGGTCTATAAATGGAAAATGGAATATGTTTTACCATAAGTAATAACTATTATGACTTTCCTTCAGCTTATATTGACAATGTAGTCTTGGGCTGACCCACAGTCAGCATAAAATGGTTAATCAACAAAGCTCTGAGGAATATGGTGAAAGAGATTATTTGAAGGTATCAGATAGATGAATTGTTCACAAAAAGAGGGGGGATTCTTTTTATAACTTGAGCTGGAAATTGCCCCAAACTCCAGGGTAGTTTTTATAACTCTTTCACTGTCCCAGACAAAGATAAAATGAAGAGAGGAAATATGGGGGCAGTACGATGAGATAGGAAAGAAAAAAATCCTGGGAAGTCTGGCAGCTATCTTGGGCCACTTTGGAAAATATATTTTGGAGGACAAACATTTTCATGCTTCAGTGTTACACAGATCTCTAGAGAAGTAGCAAGTTAGGAAAGGCAGTAAATTGAACTTAAGCAAGAAAGTTGATGACAACTCTGAACTCAAAGTCTGGCTTTTGAACAGTTGTAAAAAACAATATTGAAGGGCTTCCCTGGTGGCGCAGTGGTTGAGAATCCGCCTGCCGATGCAGGGGACATGGGTTCATGCCCTGGTCTGGGAAGATCCCACATGCCGCGGAACGGCTGGGCCCATGAGCCACGGCTGCTGAGCCTGCGCGTCCAAAGCCTGTGCTCCGCAACGGGAGAGGCCACAGCAGTGAGAGGCCCACATACGGGAAAAAACAACAACAACAACAACAACAATATTGAAAAAATATCTCTCACATATTCATATAAAAGCCCAGAAACTCAAATATGCCTGCTCCAAAATAGTCTGGAATGACATGTGGAATAACAAACCAAGTCTTGTCATGATGATGGTGAGAAGGTCTCATCAAGGCAGGACAGAAATAATCCTTTTAGCTTCAGCTAGTTTGGGGTGTTAAAAGTTCTTTATGTAAAATTAAAATCAGTATCACACACTATGAAACATTTATAGGACATAACAATGTATGATATAATTTTATGATTAATGAAAAATGTAGAAAGTAAACCTCAGAGAAAGTTAGGCATAGAAGGGTATGTATGACCTGAAGTTTTTGTGGAAAATATCTTCAAGCAAGTGTTATTTGAATAGGACCTGAGAGTTGGAGAGAACTGATAACTAAAATAGCTTTAGAAGACTTTCAAAGCAAACAAAATTAAATTGTACAGACGAACATACTGTAATGTGAAGCAAGGGATACATGACAGATAGTGAGAAAGAAAATAGGTAGGTAAGGTGAGTCAAGCAATTTTTGAATAGTAAAAAAAAAAAAATTAGTGTTGGGTCAGGATTTTACTCTTAGACCTAATCCTAACTTTCTGGTTGATTTTAGGCAAATCTCTTATCTGCATCTCATTTTCTTTCTATGTAAAATGATGTTAGACATGGCAGTTCTAAAATTTGATGTACATGATAATAAAAACTAAAATGTATTAAATTCTTACTCTGTGAGCAGAGCATGCTTTTAGCATCCATTTCATACTTTCAACTTTATGAGACAGACTATGTTATTATTCCTATTTTAGATGTAGCAAAATTGATTATTGAAAAAATTATTCAAGCTTATTTTATAGCTAGTTGATTAGGAAAAAAATATGATGAAAGTAGAAAATTTTAAGGAAAATGAGTCAAGGTATTGTGTATAGCAATCAGTATATGA
Organism: Kogia breviceps; assembly: GCF_026419965.1. NCBI lineage: Eukaryota > Metazoa > Chordata > Mammalia > Artiodactyla > Physeteridae > Kogia > Kogia breviceps. Next base: position 97,147,687 of record NC_081314.1, read on the forward strand.
TGCTGGAAAATTTGTAGGGAAGCAATTAGTTAAGAGCATATTCTAGAAATAAACACATGGATTGATGAGAGATTAAAATTAGGAGGTAAAAGTGGGAACACAGAGGAAAGATTTAGTCTAGGAGATATTTCAATGAGTCTTATTGACAAATTGTATGGATGCAAAAAAGAAGACTGGCAGAATGTGGCTTTGAAGTCAGGAATGCCTGAACTCCGACACTTTCTCTCTGGATCTTGAATATGTGCTTAACCTCCTTGAAACTTAGTTCCCTCACCTATAAAATAAGAGTCAGGTTACCTACCATGTCGGTTGTTTGAAGGATGAAATTAAATACCATACAATGTGCCAGTGCTATCCCTGGAATTCCTTAATTTCTAGCTATTAACATCATGCTGATGGCAGGTTTGGAATTTTCATCAAAGCATATTATTAACTGAGATACTAATGATACCACTTATTATGTATAGTATCAACAATAAACATTTACTGAGCATTTCTTGTAAAATACAAAGAAGCATGTGATGCTGACCCTTTATATTAATGTTTCACAATTTTCCAGCAAAGATAAGTAAAGTACATAAAGAGAAAACAAAAAGTCAAACCACCATAAGATAATGCAATAAGAGAATTACAGAGTACAATGAGAATTGAGAAATGAAAGAGCTTACTTTTGGCTAAGGGATGAAGAGCATAAAACCATGATCTAACTCTTAGAAAATGAGTAGAATTTCAACATACAGAGATGGGATCATACCAGGTTTTTGGACTAGAGTGAAAAAAGACACATTATTAGGAAAATGACAGTAACACTCTGGTTAAGGTGGCTAGTGTATATTGGGAGAATAATAGAGGGAAAGTTATACATAGTTTGCAGATGGTTTTGAGTGATAGGCCAGTACTGAATTTTATCCTTCAAGAAGTAGGGAAGGAGGTGACATTTTTAAAAACAGAATGACACTATAAAATTGGTGATGTAAGAAGATTAACAGACTAAAAAAATTGAAATTGTGGTACTGGGGCAAGGTAATATAATTGGTGAATTCAAGATAAAAAATATAACTATTTTTAGCCATATGCTTTAAAACAAGGATCCTTTATTTGAGGAAAAAAATTCACCCCTTGTAGTTGTGTTCCCTCTAAAGATTGATCTTTTGTCTCCTTTATAACCAACTGTTTCTAAGGGTAAACCCAGAGTCCCAGATATATAACTGATACCAAAATTCTAAGAAAGGCTGAGAAGGCTACAAAGAAAACCAGGAGTCCAGTGAGATAGGTGCATATGAATTTGTGTGGATAGTATTTTGTTAAGTTGGGATTCTTTTTTTTCTGGAGGCTCTTAGGCCAGGAATGTCCTCTATTGTTCTAAAAACATGTTATTCAGAGGAGAGCAGACAAAGAAGGAAAGTAGATGCATTATAGCATAGTCGTTCCTTCTCAGAAATCCTGGGTTCAAGTCCCAGCTTGCAGTAGTTCTATAATAAAGGACAAGCTGCATAATTTCTCTGTACTCCAACGTTATCACCTTTAAAATAAGGATAATAATACTTCATAGGGATATTGTGAAGACCGAATGACAAAATTCATTGAATCAACTAGAAGGATATCTACCACATGGTAAATATGACATGATATTTAGCTTCTGTTGTCTTTAGTATCAATTCTTTTTAGGTAGAATCCATTGTAATTGTTCAAGGATATGTTAATTATAGTTCAGACCAAAATGTTTAACAGTAGAACTGAAAAAGTTGAGAATAAAGAATATTTTGGTAACAAGCCAGTGGGGTGGGGGGGTGGGGGCTGGCAGTTAAGATGATTTGGAATAAATAAAAAAGAATAATAGCCCTTGAACTCATAGAACTGAGAAAAAACTAAAAACTGTAGAGCCAGTCCTAAAAATCTACTAGTCCTAAAATCCTCTAAAATACAAACTTGTGACTGGGGTTAGTGCTTGGAAATTGAGCGACAGATAGGGAATTACTGTGGAATGCAGCATAGTCAGTTTGCTGTGGAAAATGAAATCGAAATAACCTAGAGGATGGAACAGAGTCTTGAGTAACACCCAGATGTACAGAATGCATTAAGAAAAAGCGAAAAGATGGGACCAGAGGATTAAATGGAAATCAAAAATATGCTCTTTGAAAAGCCCAAATAAAAAAAATAAAATCTCATAAAATAAAATATGGTGATTTACATGGACTTAGTGTTCATTGCTTCAAGTTCAGGGAAATGGAGACTGAAGATAAAAAATAACTGGGGTTGGAAATTACCAGGCAAATGATGTCCCTTAAACACACAATATTATTAGTCATGTGAAACAAAGTCAGATATGGAGGAATATGTGGCGAATAGATAATAAGAAATAGAGGTCCAGTCATCTTTGCAAAAGTGAAGTAGGCAGAATCTGGATTTAATGGTAGCATTTAAAAATTTTTTGTGGAATATTCTGAAAAAAAAAAAGAAAAAAATAAACCCACTGGGCTAGAGCTTGCTTGATACTGGATACCATGAATTTGCAGTAGGCAAGATCCACATGATTTTCTGTTCCGCAGCCCTGGCCAATAAAGGAGAAAGCAGACCAGGGGGTAATCCAAGGTTCAGATGGGTGCCCTCTGAGTTAAAAACCATGAGACAGTCTTAGGGAGTAGCAAATATGGCATGAAAATAGATGTTCACAGAAGCAAATTAGCACCCAAATAAGCTCTAGAACTGGTCTTACTTCTTTTGAAATAGAACCAAGCAATGTCCTGGCAGCATACATTATAGTGGTAGATGCCTGATGTTTTATAAGCAACTTGATTGCTTCTTAAAGTTGGCTTTAAGCCTGAAAAGAATATGCATTTGGAGTCTAAGAGGGAACCAGTTGCAGACGAACTATAGCAATTAATTCCATGTTTAGCCCTCTGCTAACCCTTTTAGCTGTCTCAGCCTGACAGTCTGCATTTGGCAAGGGAGTTGCTCTGTCTGCTTTGCCCTCTTGGCAAGGCAGCCATCTGGCCAGTTGCACCTGTTTCCAACAGTCCTACTACTCCCATGAGCCCTATGTTGGTTTAAATGAAGTGAGAGCTAATGGGACTTGAATTACATGTGGAATGGGACGGAAATGTGTGAAAAGGAGGGCTAAGCAAAGCCAATTAGCTAACCTGGAATGGATAAACTAAACTGAGTAATTGGAAAGAATGGCAGAACAAGGTTAGACAAAACAGCAACCAGGATGATGAATGTTCTTCGAAAAAAGAAGCTGACAAGTTCATGGTCTGGGGGGAAAAACAAAACTCCATCTGCCTATTCAAGTGGCTCCAGCTTCTCATTCATATTAAAGATAATTCTGAACTGTGCTCTAGCAGCATTGCTGAAAGAAATTGCTTCAGGGAACAGGCTTCCTCTCTCCTAACCTCTGCTTGATGACTTGGGGTACATAATGAGCGCGGTGGTGCTGTCAGAGGAGCAAAATCGGTACCTAGAAGAGATTAAATTGAATGTAGGGGAAGCCTCCAAAATAACATATCTTTCCTCCTTGCAGAAACAATGATGATATTTTAACGTAAAAATTGCTGAAATAGTCTAGATGGGAATTTTGCTTCATTGTATATATCGTTTTGGACTTTTTCAATCTCTTCGCACTACTTACTGTTTTAGCCATACCTGCTGCCCCACCCCCTGTTTGTACTAGTTCACACTAGCAAAATATATGTCGCAGGATTAGAATTCCTATTGTTTTCTATACTGGAATACTGAGGATTGTATGACATGGTTATGTACCATACATGATATATACACTACTATAATAGTTTGTGAAATTTCACAACTTTATAATAGTTCTGTCTATGAAATAATTAACCTTAGATGCCCAGAATATTAAGACAGAAACCTTTTGAAATTACTTGCCCCAGAAGTTAATCAGCAAAAAACATAGTATATTGAAATTCAATGCACACGTGCACATGTATATATGTTCAACTATCTAATTCATTGCTAATTTTTCCTCAAAACTAACAAGTTACCAAAAAATAACTACATGTCTTAAATTTAGATTATTTTTGTTAATCAGCATGTCTCTGAGCTAAATATTTCAGAAAAAAAATGGAAAACTATTTTCTATGATTCCAAAGTTATACAACAAATCCACACGTGCCCCTACATTTACTGAGTTTTGCTTCTTCATGAATGGCCCGGGAAAGAGTGAATAAATTCTTTTAGAAAAGCTCAGTTGTGGCAAAACATAGACATTTTTCCTATTTTCAGACATTTTCTGTTTACTCTATAACTCGTATAAACATTTGGGCACTTATCAAAATTAATCATTTTGGTACAAGGGAAAAGTTTTAGAATTTGAAGAGGCCAACTTTCAGTGGATGTGTATGTGTGTGTATGTTTTTGTGTTTAATGCCAGATACTGCAGATAGTAGGGCATGAAGTTGGTGATTTTATGTCTATCTTCACATTCTATTTCTGTACTTCAAGTCTCCAACTCTGAAGATTTTCATGTGGGTATCATGGTAGCATATGATAAAACTCAGAGAGATTAACAAAAAGTCATACAGTGGTCTTCTCTGGGGTAGTTTGAGCTATACAGGTTTTGCTTTGTGTTTGTCCTTCATATGAACTCCTGAAATACATTTAATAAATAATGAAAAAGAGTACTATTAAAGTTTATAGAAACCACTATAATAAAGAAAAATTATTTTGACTTCAGGAATCTTCCACTCAGAGATTATCTTCTCTTTACTGGCCCATCATTCATACACACACACACACACACACACACACACACACACACACACACACACATAAAATTGCTAAACTGACATTGCTTTTAAATTGGTCTAATGTGTTTCTTTTATCAATGACATAAAAAGAAGGCCTTGATTTAGAAGTGATAGCAGCCACCTAAGAAAAATTTCATTTATTCACTGTAAAGATCTCAAAATAACCCTACTCTATCTGGGATACTCTGTAGAAGGAAATAAAATGAGATTAACTGGGCTAAATGCCAAGAGCAAGCAGTAATTAGACAAGCCCAGAAGAGGTGCCAAACCTACACTACCATAAAAAAGTTAAGAGAGACACTGAAATGGCACTGTGAACACTGCATCTGAATTTCACGTTTTTCAAGATTCAAAGATTTCATTAACGTTAGGGAGAATTGCCATGTAATAAAATACTTGTTTACAGGCTTAAATTCAGGTTTGAAAGAACTTAATGTAGATGTGTCGATTAGTCAGGATACTTAAACTCAGAACTATATGAATTTTCTTTGTAAATTCTTGCTTATTTTCTGCAACTCACCTCTTCTCTGTATTTGTAGATTTGAAACTCTCTCTCCCTTTAGCTATTATAAGAGATGAATTCTGTGATGTTAATGAAAGAATTTGTAGAATTTGAACTTCACAAAAGCATATTATGATTATCATCATCTTCATATTTCAAAAACTTCTTCCAGACACAAATGGGGCCTCAAAATAGAAACAAAATGAGACAAAGGATTAGTTGACTTGCAAATGAATTGGGAATTGTTTTAGAGAGACAGCTGTATATCTACCAGTAGATCATGTTATTTCAAGCATGGGATTGGCTTGAAGACAGTATACAGAATTTAGAAATTAACTGCAGTAGTGCCAATCCTACTTTTGCCTGTGGGGAAGGAGGGCAAGATGGATATATTTAGTAGTTTTGCATAGAAAACTTCATTGCTTCCATGCCTCCTGGTAATTGTGCATCTCTTTGCTTCTCATTCTTCAAGAAAATGGAGGCTTTACAAACATATCTTCCTCTATCATTCCACCAAAATTAGTAGTAATAATAATGAAGGTGATGATGTTGATACCACGAAGAGAACAAAGCCACCACTAGACATGGATGGAGTGCACAGGTTAATAGAGAGCTGCTACATCACAGACCCAGGGCCAACATTTGGCAAAGCATATGTGAGGGTACCAAAACCAATGGCTTGAAAATCTACAGTCATACAAAAACCTTTATAACAAGGGCCTAGAAATATAAGAAGCTGACATCCCAACATAAATGATGTGGAACAAGGCAATGTTCTAATAAGAACTGCTTCATTAAGTGCAGTGGTTAAGGGTTGTTGTCAGTTGTTCAGAAGAGAGGAACTCAAGACTGAAATCCAAATCCGGTGTACTAATTCTTTACTTCATTCTGTATGAGTATTTCGTAATCTCCCCCAACAAAATGTCATCCCCACAACGTCTTAATTTAAATACCTTTAATCTCCATTACTAAACATATCTTATCTAGTAAAACCAATGCAACTGTTACAGTTAAGTTTCTAGTTTCCAATGTAGGAAAAAACAAGTAAGGAGTACCACTTTTCAAATTGTCTTTCAAAGCTTATATTCATTAGATATGGGGCATAACAAAAAAATCCAGAAGACTCTTCTAATGTAAAGATGTAAAACATTATAGTCAAGATTGTGGTGATAGAGCGTATTTTAGAAGCCAAAGCTATTAGATGGTATCAGTTCCCACCTTTGGCATATCTAGACATATCTGAGAGCCACAAAAATGTTAAGTCCAGAGGTACCATTTTTTCACTCCAGTTTGCCATGAAACAATTTCTTAGTCAGGCTCTCTAGCCAGAGATTTCTCTGATGTCACCGGATGAAAAGCAGAATTACCAATAAACCTATCATTGGTAATACCATCAACTCATATTGCTTCTAACCACTGAAGACAGTTTCTTTATTAAATCCCAGTCCTCTTTTTGAACTAGATCTTTTTCATAACCAATCAACTGACAAATGAAGCCTCACATTGTTTAGAAAACTATGCTTGTCATGGAGCCTACCTTGGTCAGACTATCCCCCCAGAGAGTCCCATTCATCAGGCCTTGTCAAGTTGCATTCATTACTCAGCCTCATTAATGCCACCTCACAGGATGCAGCACTACATCCCTCCTGGAACTGCCTGATAGACTGCTCCTCCCTGCACAGATTTCTCAGGGGCCCTTTGAGAAGTGCTTTATTGAGGGCTCTGGTGAAGGAAGTAGCACCTTAATGAAAGACATGTACCAGGGCATAATTAACTTCTACTGCAGCCCATTGCTGTCATACTTTCATCGATTTGTCACCTATGAGGATGACGACTAACTTTTCTCAACCGAAAGCACAGGTGATATGAGGAACTAAGTAAAAATAGAGGAGGAGTGATTTCAAAAGCCGTTTTAATAGAAATGTTTTATATTCTATTGGCTGAAAGAGGAACCAGTCCTGGATCTCTCAGTTGGTGTAGTTAGATTAAGGAAAAGAGCCTCAGGAGAACAGAAAGCAAAGTCAGAACAAAGGCCAGAGATTATCAAGAAAATCATTTCGCACAAGAGGTAAATGTTTATTTGAATTGTGACAAATACTGTTAGTAGTAGATCAAGATGTCATAGATTTAAGCTCTTTGTCATTGCAAATACTCTAAACACAGAGTTTGAATGGAGGATCACTTAAGATATGACAATGTATCCTGGAATTAAAGGTGACAGGAATGAAAAGCAGAGATTGATGACAACTGTTCTCCTTTACAAAGCTCTCTACTGTTCTTTTCTTATTTTCCTAGTGTCAGCTTCTTTGAAAGAATTAAAATAAGTGAAAAGATTATTTATTTACACCTGCTTTAAAATGCTACACAGACACATGCACACACACACACTCCCCATTCAGCATTGTTCCAGAATTATATGCAGCTTCCGCTCTTGTCTAATTGCCTTTGCAGAGCAACAAAAGAAGTAAATGACTTTTTTATTTTCTTACTAAGCTATAAATCAGATTCCTGTCAGCCATGGTGGCATCTGTGGGGGTAGGGCCCCTTTAGAATGACAGTGTCCAATTTCCAACAAACATTGCTGTTATCCCCAAGGAAAACAGAATTCAGAGGATCTGTGAGATAGCACATGGCCAAATAATCTGATGGTTTGGTTACTTTTGGACAGTACAATATCTATTTAGTATTAATAGTGGTAGGCTATATTTCTATCCAGGTGGAATTCACAGTTTAAAAGGGCAGGTTTAAAACATCAAGTGCTAAGCCTACGTAAAAGTAGTGTGTCTAGTCAAGGGCTCTCAAAAAATCTATAATTATCTGGAAAGCCTTGTTGTCGAGATTTTCTTTATTATTTATGGAAGAATATTATTTTTATCCCAATTTTTAGGATCCCTTTTTTTACTTTTAAAAAGACTTTCCACTGAATGTTTATACCCACACACAGTCTTATTAAAATTCCAAAATCTAAGAGCTCCCAAATCTTAGAATTTATTTTAATTTGTTTGGTGGTAAACTGCCCTAACATGAACCAAATAGCAGTGAAACTTCATGTGAACTTATATGAAGATCTTCATATTCTTTATTTTTCCACTTAGTGTGAATACTGATATACTGCATCCCAGCATCTTTGATCATAGGACACTGATCCAGGCTTAGAAGGGATATTATGTAATACATAGTAAATGCCCTGCCTTACCTTTGTCACATTGGAAAAGTGCTAAAGTCTGAAATATTTGTCTCCAAGGAATCCGGTGATTGTAAAACTGTATTCTAGTCTCATTCTACCACCTGACCCTGGTTTTTCTCATAATTATAATTATATGTTTAGGTTGGAAACTTATGTTTTTGTGGGGGGTTTTTTTGCTGTAATAAAAACTACTTCTGCATTTTCGATTCTTTCTAGATCCATTCCTTATCTAACGAAGCCTCAGACTAGCCCTTAAAAGTATTGTATGAAAGAGATTTTTAAAAGATTAATTGTAGAAATTCTGAAATAGGTAAGTGGACCTGGACCTGAGATCGTTCAAAAAGCCAAGAGCTGCCTGCTTCATAAAGACAGAATTAGTCATGTTTCATCCACCACTGACTAAAGAAACTACAAGAAAGAATGCAGCCTGCCAGAGGCTAAGGTTGTAAACAGTCAGACACCAGAAATTTAAACTTAAGCCTGGTCATTCATAAGTAGATGAAGTTCACATTACACTATCCATGGTATGGAATGCTAACCTAAGAAATCAATACAAATACTGGTCCAAAACACTACTATTGGTTTTTTATTGCTGTGTAACAAATTACCACCAACTTAGTGGATTAAAACAATACCTTTTTATTAACTCACAGTGCTCTAGGCCAAAAGACCTGGCAGACCGAGCTTGGTTCTCTGCTTACAGTCATATAAGGCCAGAATCAAGGTGTCAGCTGGGCTGAGCTCTTATCTGGACATCCTGGGGAAGAATCTGCTTTGATGCTCATTCAGCTTGTTGGCAGAATTAAGTTCCTTGTACATGTAGAGTTGGGGTACTTGTTCCTTTTCTATCTTTAATTACATCTGACAAAATTCTTTGCCAATACGTCAGTGTTCAACCAGAGAAACAGAAGAGATGTATATTAAGGGATTTATTGCTAGGAATTGGCATATGTGAGTGTGGGGATTGGCTAGGAAAGTCTGAAATCCATTGGACAGCTTGGCAGGAAGGGCAGGCTGGAACGGTTGTCCACAGGCAGAATTTCTTTTGAGAAGTCTCAGTTCTGCTCTTAAGGCCTTTAGCCTGATTAAATCAGTCCCACCCAGACTAGCTAGGATAATCTTGCTAACTTAAAGTCAGCTAATTATGGACTTAATCACATCTACAAATACCTTCAGAGCAACTCCTAGATTACTCTTTCATTGAATAATTGGGGACTAAATCTTACCAAAGTTGGCATATAAATTGACCATCACATGTAATATAACATAATCATAAGGTAACATCAGGAGAAAAAGGTCATGGGGGTCATCTAGAATTCTGGCTACTGCACCACTGAAACTCCTATGGCCACAAAGGAAATAAACCACTCTACATGTCAGAGCACTTCAGATTCCCCAGAGGCCAAAGAGTCTTACTAAAAATGAACTCACTTTCAAAACAGTGTGTAACAGATGAGGAAACTATCACCTTAGGGGCAAGTTGGTAGATGCAACAAAGAGAGGAACTAACACCAATAAATGGAAACAATATTACAATCTAAAATGAAATATGAATACTCAAATGGTAAATGATTAAGACAATTTAAAAAAATAGAAATCACAATGAAAGTACTAAGCTGTGGGGAAGAAGAGCCAAGTTTAAGGTAGGAACAAATTCAACATTAAGAAATGAAATAGATAGCCCCTCAATTTAGAAGTAACAAAGAAAAAAAGTACATTTTAAAGACTGTTAGATGATATGTTCCACTGAAAAAAATAAACCAAGAGAAGGTGGGTTTGAAAAAAAAATCATAGAAAATATAGCTCAAAGAGATAAAGTTATGGGTCACCAAAAAAAGTAGTTTTGAATCATAGAGGATAGATCCAGTATGTCCAACGTGTGTCTGATAAAATTCTGTAAGAGAAAACGTGAGAGACAATATTGAAAACAAAAAGGCCCAGATTTTCTTGAGTTTAAGAAATATAGAACATCAACAATATAGAAATCTTTTTTTTAAAAAAAATTATTTATTTATTTGGTTGTGCTGGGTCTTAGTTGCAGCAAGCAGGCTCCTTAGTTGTGGCTCACCAGCTCCTTAGTTGTAGCATGTGGGCTCTCTTAGTTGTGGCTTAAGGGCTCCTTAGTTGCAGCATGTGGGCTCCTTAGCTGTGGCATGAGAACTCTTAGTTGCAGCATGCATGTGGGATCTAGTTCCCTGACCTAGGATTAAACCCTGGCCCCCTGCATTAGGAGTGTGGAGTCTTAACCACTGTGCCACCGGGAAAGTCCCAACAATATAGAAATCTTAAAAATATCTCAGAAAAAAATCATAAGATACATAAAAAAATAATAATTAGGGTAAAAGTAAAAATTTTCCCAGAGAACAATAAAATAATATTCTGTGCTGAGGTAAAATGATTGCTATGGACTCAGTTAAGAGAGAGGTAGAATAATACTTTCAGTCAAAGACTCTGACAGTTTATTACTTTCAAAATGTACTTTACTAACAAGGAAACTGAAACCAAATCAAAGAGTGGGTTGTAGGAGAAATGTGCAAAAGAATTGATGAAAATGTCTGTAAACTTACATAATCATTGACCAGTACTACTACTGCTACTACTATTACTACTAATATTAATAATAACCAATTGGGAAGAGGCAGTGGTTAATAACAAACTGAAAATAAAATACTGAAAATAAATAATCAGGAAGATGGGAAAATGGAATAAATACTACACAGTATTTCAAATAAATCATATCAACAGAAATACATCTTACAGTGTTGAATGAAAAAAAAGTTGAAGTAATGTAAAGTAACACTGAGTAAAGAAAGTAAGATGCAGAAGAATATGCATGGTGTTACACCATGCAGTTTTATTTTAAAAATACGCAGAACTATACAGAACATTGCTTTGGAGTTGTACATACATGATACAATATTTTAAACCATTTTTTTTTTTTTTTTTTTTTTTCCTGGTACGCGGGCCTCTCACTGCCGTGGCCTCTCCCATTGCGGAGCGCAGGCTCCGGACGCGCAGGCTCAGCGGCCATGGCTCACGGGCCCAGCCGCTCCGCGGCATGTGGGATCTTCCCGGACCGGGGCACGAGCCCGTGTCCCCTGCAACGGCAGGCGGATTCTCAACCACTGCACCACCAGGGAAGCCCATAAACCATTTTTAATAGAAGTATAGTTAATTTACAATGTTGTGTTAGCTTCAGGTGTACAGCAAAGTGATTCATTTATACATACATATATTCTTTTTCAGATTCTTTTCCATTATGTTATTATAGGACACTGAATATAGTTCCCTGTGCTATACAGTAGGTCTTTGTTGTTTATCTATTTTATATATAGTAGTGTGTATATATTAATCCCAAACTCCTAATTCATCTCTCCCCCCTCCCTCCCGCTATCCTCTTTGGTAACCATTAGTTTGTTTTCCATGTCTGTGAGTCTACTTCCGTTGTGTAAATAAGTTCATTTATATCATTTTTTTTAGATTACACAAATAAGTGATATCATATGGTATTTGTCTTTCTCTGTCTGACTTACTTCATTCATTTAATAGGATAATCTCTATGTCCATCCATGTTGCTGCAAATGGCATTATTTCATTCTTTTTTATGCCTGAGTAATATTTTTTTTTTAAAGTGGGTGGGGGGGCTTCCCTGGTGGCGCAGTGGTTGGGAGTCCGCCTGCCGATGCAGGGGATACGGGTTCGTGCCCCGGTACGGGAGGATCCCACATGCCGCGGGGCGGCTGGGCCCGTGAGCCATGGCCGCTGAGCCTGCGCGTCCGGAGCCTGTGCCCCGCGGCGGGAGAGGCCACAGCAGTGAGAGGCCCGCGTAACACCAAAAAAAAAAAAAAAAAAAAAAAAAAAAAAAAAAAAGTGGGTGGGAAGGAAGCACACCAACTTCAGGGTACTGTGTTTGTTTGGGAAGGGTGGGAAGGAAATGAAAACAGAGAGGGGTAAAAAAAAAGAGTCTTTGGTTTATCAACAGCATTTTATTTCTTTCTTTTTTTTTTTTTTTTTTTTTTGCGGTATGCGGGCCTCTCACTGTTGTGGCCTCTCCCATTGCGGAGCACAGGCTCCGGACGCGCAGGCCTAGCGGCCATGGCTCACGGGCTTAGTTGCTCCACGGCATGTGGGATCTTCCCGGACCAGGGCACGAACCCGTGTCTCCTGCATCGGCAGGCGGATTCTCAACCACTGCGCCACCGGGGAAGCCCGAGACTTATTTCTTAAAAAATAAAAACTTCTGGGGCTTCCCTGGTGGCACAATGGTTAAGAATCCTCCTGCCAATGCAGGAGACATGGGTTCGAGCCCTGGTCCAGGAAGATCCCACATGCTGCAGAGCAACTCAGCCTGCACACGACAACTACTGAGCCTGCACTCTAGAGCCCGTGAGCCACAACTACTGAGCCCATGTGCCACAACTACTGAAGCCAGTGTGCCTAGACTAGAGCCCATGCCCCGCAACAAGAGGAGCCACCACAATGAGAAGCCCGTGCACCACAACGAAGAGTAGCCCCCGCTCGCCACAGCTAGAGAAAGCCCATGTGTAGCAACGAAGACCCAACGCAGTCATAAATAAATAAATAAAATTATTTATTAAAAAAAAGAAACTGTTACAATTGTATTTCAGTAATCCATGCAAGAGATGACCTATGGCAGTGGCTCAAACAAAAAAAAAGAAAAAGAAAAAAAATTAGTGAGACCTTTCAAATGTAAAATCAGTATGACTTGATAATCAATTTTGTATGAGTGGCAAAGGAAAATGTTGAATCAAAAATGACTCTGAGTTTGTTGTCTTGAGAAATTAAATGAATGTTGATGCTTTCAATTTTCTAAAAGACAGAAAGTTGTAAGGTCTTGATAGAGTTGTCCAAAGGGTATCTGGAAATATGAATCTGGGTTGTAGATAGAGTTTGGGGTCAAATGAATGGATAGATAAATGGATGGATGAGTGGATATATAGATAGATGAATAAAAACCTCTATATCAGTTTATTCATTCTTCCTTTAATCCTTCAAGCTATCTGTTTGTCTTTACTTTCTAATGACCCTAATGGCCCATACTATTACATTCTAAATTTTCTTTTATATTAAATTATTTATTGGCATTTTATTTTTCTTTTGAATTTAGTTTTTGTACTTACAATATGTTTGTATTTTCTTGAAGCTTTTAAATGATAAAGAAGGAGCTATGAAAGGAGCTATAGATGATTATGAAGAGCATTAACATGGACTGTATAATATAAACATGGATTCATAAAAGAAACCTCATAACCACAAATAGCTGAATTTTCACAATTTGACTCAATTAGATATCCTTATAGTTAGAATTTCAACTTGAAGTTATTAATTTTCCCTTTCTACTGTCTTTAATTATAGAAAACTTCCACCAGCTTGTAATTTAGAGAAATTTGCTCTAACAAGGAAAGTTTATTTACCATATGGGTATTCTCCAGATTATAGTTTGTATGGATAGAAATTGATATAAACGATTGGAGAATAGAGTTCCTTGGAAAAAGTTAACATTGAAATTCATTACAAACCACGTTAAAATGCTCACATTCTCTAGAGTTGTAGGAATCCTTAAAAATCAACCTCTACTTTTTTCTGCATGTAATTTTATTAAATTTCCTCCTTCTCTTAAGAGTATTTCCCACATTTTTGCCTATTTGACATCTTTAGATCCTCCAGGTCTTTGTGAGTACTTACATTGCTCTGTGATGCCTTTCCCAACTTTCCAGGCAGAACTACATCAAAGTCTCCCACAATGCTGAATAGTAAATAGTAAATAACCACACACTTTTGGAAATGAACTTGATACTTGTCATCACTGTTTCTGTTAGCTCTTTGGGTAGGAATTGGGGTAATGCAATTCCTCTATGGCAATGGTAAGATGCTTAAAAGATGCTAATGACCCAACAGTGAAACTTCCTAAATAACTAGAAACATAATTAAGATATTTATTTTACATTGATACAGTTTTTTCAAGTAAAGAATGAAGTCAGGAGAATCTATTTTTTTTTTTTTTCTGATAGGGATTGATGAAAGGATAGTAAGAGAGAAATGACTGAAAAGGAAAAATATTCATTCTGCCTAGAAATGTAGGCAAAGTTGCTAAATATAAGCATGGGATTTTTTCTCATTGTAATAATCGTTCATTCATTCAACACATTGATTGAGTACTTACTATAAGTTAGGCCCTATGCCAGACCCAATAGTTTGATAGCAGAAAACCCAGACCAGCAATTTTGCCATAGATAGTAGACTATGTTGAGTAAACTCATCTTCTCTGCTCCCTCAAAATATTCGTCCAGTGTCTCACAGGCTTATAATTGAGGAGTTTATACACTTCAAGAGGAAATGTAGTCCTCCCTGCTTCCCTTTGAGGTGGTACAAGCTTTATATGCTGATTGTGTTACTGACCCAGCAGAGTGGGAGCCACTCACAGCGATAGAACAAGACCAAGTTCAGTACAGAAGCAAAGGAAAGTTTTATTCTTTTTTCAGAGAACGGAGAGGTGTGAGCTCACACTCTAGAGCACACGCTCTCCCTAACAGGCTGCAGCTGTGGGTGGGGCTGCTTTATGTGGACTTAGTGGGAGGGGGCGGAGTTCTCATGGGTCAGGCTCAGCTGTGCTGCTCTCACTCCAGATCGCAGTGCGGATGCAGCGTCTCTGCGCACAGCCTGCCTCCGCCATTTTGAATCTGCACTCGGCCGTGGAGCTGAGGTGTCGCGAGCAGCCATTTCTCTGGAGGAACTCCCGTCTGAAGGGCCAGCCGGGTGCAAGGCCTCTGCATGTGGCATCCTACCAGAAAGTGAAACTAGAGGAAGCACAAAGAAAAAGAGGAAAAAGGAAAAAAAAAGGTTAGAGTTTATCTTATTACCAAGATTCTATTCTTATTTCCCGGGAATTGGTAAATGGGCTTTGCTTGTGACAAATGTGTGTAACAGCCGCTCCAGTTTTTAATAGCATTGGTGAAAAGTAATCTCATTTTTCTCTATTGAACACTATGTTATTAGAAGTTTTTCACCATCAGTCGGCCTGAAGCAATTGCCTCGGGTATGACTCGCCTAACCATACGGCTCCTCCCTGGTCCCAGGGGTATGGAGACCTTGCTGTTTCAAGCCACGTTCCACTGATTTCCAGAGTGTGTTCCAGAAGCACCTCTGCCTCAACTTCCTTTGCTCCTTTTCTGTGGGTTCCCAGGGAGTGTTGGGGTGAAGGATGGAGAAAGGATGGTAGTGGAGACCTTGAACGTTTTAGTCAAACGCAGGATACGTCTTCCAGTGCCATAATGTGTCTTTAGGGCTGAGCAGCAGCATTAAGGGTTTAGGCCTTTTCTACTTCCAACTGTAGCCTTCAAGTCCACTAAATTACCATCATCACCACACCCCACCACCAAATCTTGAATAGATGCCTCTTTTACATAAATATTCAAATATGCTGGATTTGCCTCAGAATGTTAATCACAGTTGAAAGCTAAATATTTCTGTGGCCATCTGATTAATGCATTTTTTTTCATAATCTATAAGCTCAATGAGTCCGGGAAGTGTATCTGTTTGATCACCACTACATCAAATAGCTGGGAAAAATGTTCTCATTTAGGTTCTTTGAATAAACTCTGATGATTAAAACTTTACAGACTATTAACTAGACTGAAAATTTAACAAAGAGGTAATATCATACTTATTTTTCAGTCTCTTACTATCTCTAGTCTAGTATTTTATATAAAATAGGCCCTTAATATATTCAGAATTGAAACAAAGGGACCATGATTAAGTCTCCTGCTTGAGAATTTTTTCAGGGTGTTCTCTATGTGACAGAATCATGGTCACCAGCAGCTCTGGGATCACATTTTTTTTTTTAATAGGTCATGATTTAAAGGGAAAGATAAAGGTTTTCCTTTAGTATCTGTATAAAGTTCCTTATGAAGACTCTAATTTGCACAACTTATGTCATATGATTTTCCCTGAGCCAATTTCTATGGTCAGAAGTGTGAGGTTTTGTGTGTGATACTTAAATGTACACCCAGCAGACTGATGGCAGATGTGCTCTGATTGGGAGCCCAAAGAGTCATATGGAATGAGGAACAGGTAATTCCCAAGGATGTAGAGTTGCTGTTTTAACAGAAAGGAGAAAAATGCAGAACTTCTACCACATACACCACCACCACTACCATCATCAACAACAACAACCAATATTTACTGCAGTGGGTATTGGATATACAGTAAACGGGGAAGTTGAGAGTGTGGTATAGAGAGGTGGAATAGTTCATCAATGATTTATAATCAGATAGGCTCTACTTTATTAGTAAATGAATTAATGTTCTTAATTTACTAGGGAGAAATTCTTTAGGCAGAATTAGTTTCAGTCAAACGTTACAGTTAATGTTTAAAATAAAGACTGCGAAAGCTGTTGTCAGGGCCTGAAGTTGAGAATTTTCCATCATGAGTGGTGATAAGAAGCTTATCTCTGCTTTGATTTCAAAAAGTCATTTCACTTAGGAGTCTCAAGAAATATTGAGCTTCCCTAAAAACATTCCCCTTAAGTGAAACTATTGTGGATTTTTTAAAGGCACTTAAATAAAAGTAGTGGATTTTTTCCTTTGCTAAATGGAATCCTTATACATTATGCATGGCAGTGAATCTAGGTTTAAAGTGATTCTTTTTGGTAGGACTACCCAGGGAATCAGATAAATAAAAACTGAAAGGTTAGTGTTTTGCAAAAACTAAATGAAAGAACAGACATGAAAGTTTGGAATTATGTTTGAAATGATTTTTGAATAGATTCAATATTTGCTTAATTGAGGTTCTCCCTCAGTGAACATGAGGCTCCTCATCTTTTCCCTATTTGCTTCACCTATGTTTTTAAAGAAAATTTAGCTTTCTCTGATCCTCAAAAATCAAGATTTGCTAATCGTTCCAACTACCATTCCATTCCCCACTGCACATGAAAGCTTTTGCTGAAAAGTGAAGTACACTCTTGTCTCCATTTTAATTCATTCAACTCCCTTTTCAAAACTTTGTTTTTTTCTTTTTCTTTTTTTCCCATCTAATCTATCCATAGCTCCTTTGAATAGCGATGTTATGTCTTGGCACTTTTTCAGTCATTCATTTTAGAACTGCTATACTGTCTGATATTCATCACCAACTTACTCATAACTCTAGCCACTTTGGACATTTCATTATGCTGTTATACCTCAGTTCCCAAAGAGATGTGTCCCCAGGTAGCCAGAGTTTATTCTGCATTTATGCTTATTATTGACAACCTCCTTCAGAGAAAATTCAGTGTCTCTCTGTTTCTCTCTACTTTCATTTCCTTTCAGATTCTACATGGCATCATATTCACATCTAATTACCTCTAGTTCAGTGTTTGCATTTCGACACACTAATTAATTCTCTTCTTGCCCCAGAGTTAGCGTTGTTCAAAGGATATCATCATGTGCTTGATTTATGGTGTCAAATTCTGAAATAAAGGGGAATGTATTTGTAGAATGTCTTTATTTTAAAAGTCTTTGCCATTTCTACTGGCTTTTTCAAGGAAAGAACTATAAAGTGAATTTTGGACTATAGCCTCAGTTATGCTAATTGGCTGTGTGATTTGCAGCAAGTTCTCACTCTCTCTCATCTCTGTCTCTCTTTAATTATGAAATAAGGGTAGTAGGTAACTTAAGTAATCTATGAGTTTTCTTGAAGTCCCCAAAGTCAGGATATTTATTCAGGGCAATTAACACTAAGTGTCATAACAAATAACCCCCAAGTTTTAATAGCTTAAGACAATAAAAGTTTATTTCTTGCTCATATCACAGCTTAGTGCAACTCAGGTAGCTCTTCTGGGTGAATCTATTCCAAGTAGCAACTCAGGGATCCAGGAATCTTCTATCTTGTGTCTTTGCTATCCTGTAGGTTCAACTTGGAGGTCTCTGCTGTCATTTAGTCAGCCAATGAGCAGAGAGACTGTAGAGTCTCATGGGATGTTTTGGAGCCAGATCCCCAAATAGCATACATTAATTTGACCACATTCCACAGTCCATTGACCAGAACTCAGTTATATGGTCTTAGACTTAAACTTATTTTAGGGGGAACTAGGAGAAGTGGTCTTTCTGTGTGTCCAAGAAGAAAAAACAAGCTTGGTGAGCTTTTAGCCAATTTCTGCCACACCCTTCAATATGATGAGACTATTAATTTCCTTCTATTTTTCTACCATCCAGTTTCCCATTCTTTCTCTCTATATTTGGTTGATTAATGGTTTTGATCCTCATCATTTTCCTCCCTGAGTTTGTTTTTTTTTTTTTACTTAACACCCTGACCCTGGACTCTGTTGTCACTTCTAAGCTTTGCAAGAGACCGCATTTTATCCCTTTTTTCTATAGAAGAGCCTGCAGATCAGTGTGCAAGGATCCCAGTTTTCCCATTTGCTAGCAACTTGCATGACTCTTCGGAACCTCAGTTTCTTTATCTGTAATAGGCTTACCTGAGAAAAACTAAGTTGTCAGAGATGTAGTATGTGCTCAAAACACTTTTATTTTTTGGTTCCATTGCCTACTGTCCTTGTATATTAGAAAGATTATCTCATCCATTAAGCCTCTGCCCTATTATCTCGGTAAGAAAAATAAAGCTATTATCTTAAATTCTAAAGCCTGTCCTATATACATAAATCAATTTACTCTCCCTTTCTGACCTTCCATTATATAAAAACCTTCCTACTATATAGTCTCTATGTCTGCAATGGTCTAACTTCTCTACTCAGCTAGCTATATTTCGTTTTCTTTTTTTTTTTTTTTTTTTTTTTTTTTTTTTTAAGCAGTACGCGGGCCTCCCACTGTTGTGGCCTCTCGCGTTGCGGAGCGCAGGCTCAGCGGCCGTGGCTCACGGGCCCAGCCGCTCCGCGACGTGTGGGATCTTCGCGGACCGGGGCACGAACCCGCGTCCCCTGCATTGGCAGGCGGACTCTCAACCACTGCGCCACCAGGGAAGCCCAAGCTAGCTATATTTAAAAAATATTTTACTATGAACTTTCTGTATATATAGCCAGGGTTATCTGATTTGTTGGTAAAGTTAGTTAATATTCTTTCTGCTTCAATGTTTACTATTTCATTATCTCTACCATTATCTATTACCATCTCTACCAGTCAGAGGAAATTTTTTCTATGGCTTTGACTAAACCATTGCTTGAATAACAGCAACTATTAGCTAAAGTGAGATTTGGGTTTGTGTCTGAACAGATGAAAATTTCCATGCATAACCATTAAGCATTGTAAAAGGCACCCTAATAGTGAACCATTTCAAGTATGTATTTACAAAAAGATAATTATATCTAAAATTCAGGGCTCTCTATTGAACTGTATGAGATTGGACAAATAACCTCTCTGTGCTCAGTTTTCTCAACTATCAGATATTCAGGTTATTTCCTGTGTCTCTTCTTTACCTAAAATTGATGCTTCATATTTTTTGTGAGAGACTCCTCATATTTTATAAATATCTTTCCAATTATAGCAAAAGATTTTTTTCTTTCTACAAATCATACATACACCTGTGGTAGGCTGAATAGTGTCTTCTGAAAACTTACGTCAACTCAGAATCTCAGAAACTAGGAAGAGGTAGGGAAGGATTTTTCCCTGGAATCTTCAGAAGGAGAATGGCCTTTCTGACAACTTGATCTCAAACTTCTAGCCCCCAAAACTGTGAGAGAATTAATTTCTTTTTTGTTAAGCCACCAGTTTGTAGTACTCTGTTAGGGCAGTCCTAGGAAAATAATACAACCCCTTTCAATTATTTTTAATTGTTGTAATTACTCATTTAACTTGTTCATTTTCACCATAACTGTAAGTTCTCCAAGTGGTGTCTTGTTCAGTAGTATTACTCATAACCTTGTAAGCAGAAGTCCATTAATAGTTATTAAAATGAATGAACGAATAACTCAGTTCATACTGTCCTGGTACCATTATGCTATAAATAACTAAAGTTTTCTAATATAACAGGGAAAAAGCCTATTAATTTCCCCAATCAACACTTATCAAATTTCACCCTTATGAATCATTTTTTCCGAAGTCTTATTTATGCATGAGACAGGAATGAGAGCTTTTCTTTTTCTACTGAAAAAAAATAAAGCCTACCAAGGCTTTATTTCTGTTTGTATTACTGCTACTTTTTTTTTTTTAATTTTAGTTTAGTTTAGTTTACTTTTTATACAGCAGGTTCTTATTAGTTATCTATTTTATACATATTAGTGAATGTGTATCAATCCCAATCCCTCGGTTCATCCCATGCCCCTGCCCCCCCCCCCCCCCCCCGGCTTCCCTCCTTGGTGTCCATACATTTGTTCACTACATCTGTGTCTCTATTTCTGCCTTGCAGACTGGTTCATCTGCTTCTTGAGCATCACATTTTCTTGAATATGAATGCTTGTGTTGCTCTTTTGGTGTCTCCCTCTCTTGTTAAGTCTTCACTGGATTCAGTGCATATGGAAATTATATAACAGGCATATGAAATGGCATCTTGAGAGTCAGATTTTATAAACAACATGGACAGCAGCAGCAAGGAGCATTCGTGCCTACATTTGTTGTGTTTTCAAGGTTTTGCTTTACCTCTGATGACAAAACTTATCCCATCACAATGTTTGTTTCATCCCAGTACAAATCCTCATAGTATTGCCAAAGAAGATATTATGCAATATTAAGATTCCATAACTGTATCATTGCAAGGACAGCTACAGAAAACACTCTGAAATAAATGCCAAATACTATATTGTGTGAGATTGGGGAGTAGTTATGTCCATCTTATTTCCAACAGCTATGTGGTTTCATTGATGAGTATTAAGAATTTAAGTTCTTTGTGGGCTGAGATTTTGTTCTGTTCACTGCTATATCCCTAGAACTTGGAAGATTGCCTGAAACATTTTATATAACCAATGAATATTTTGAATGAAATGTCTCTTTCTTAATTTACCTTGCTGCTGCTAACTCAGTGATCAGATGCTGCTTTATGTGCATTCTATTAGATGACTAAAGCAGGGTTTTGCAACTTGTAGACGTCACGGCAGAGTTTCACTGCCAGGGAGGTTTACCATATTCCCTACACCCCTCAAATTTGGCAATTAACACTACAGCTGGAGCGCTTCTTTTTCTCACTGACTCCAGTGTTTACCTGATCATTATCCCTTCATGCTGAGTGTGTCCTATTACAGAGGTTTGGCCATAGCAACATTTTTCAAGAATAGCTGATTCAAGGACTAGTGTCATCCGTACTGTGATTACAAAAACTAATTAGGTATAGATAAGTACAATTTTTAGAAGTTGTGCATTTTCGTGTGTTATTGTGAAGTATTATTTTCAAGTATCTTTCTTTTGAAAAGAAAAATAAAGGTGTAGAATAGATTAATCTCAATCTCCTTTCTCTTTCTTTCTCTCTCTATTGCTTTTAGAACTATTATCATGACCCACAAACTTAAAGATTTATTAGCACAAAACTATTGCCTCTCCATGAAATAAAACTCTTCTTTCCTCAACTTGAGATTAAAAAGTTTAAGAATAAAAAAAGTTGGAAGGCTTAACACTGTTGTGATTTAGTTTCAAATCAAAGTCCAATGTTGACTTCAGCTCTTTTCCTGTTTGGCCTTCATTTATCTTTATCTGGGCTGAAATATAAAGAGAAGTTTCCACTGCCACCCAGTATGTCAGAATAACTGCACATCCAGACACCTGAACGGAAACCCTGGCTGGGAATTCTTCCAAATCTGGGAGCTGCTTAAGCTTGCTTAAAGAAGAAGCAGAGAAGCAAAAACTTCTAAGCCAAGAGTAATCAGTGGGTTCAGAATAGCAACTTATCTTTCAGGCTTAAGCCAGGGAGCTGCATTCCCAGCAGGCTCTGGTCTTTACTGTTTCATTCCTGCCCGTGCCTGCCACTTGCTTGTTATGTGAGTTTGAACAAGCTTTGTACACTCTGTGTGCCTCAGTTTCCACATGCATAAGATAGAGAACACAGATTGTTGAAAGGAGTAAATGTGTGAATATATGTAAAGCATTTATACAGTAAATGCCTGACAGTAAGCACTAATTAAGTGGTAGCTGTTATTGCAGAGGTGGATGTATTAGGCCATCTTAGCCTGAACTTTAAAACATATTTATATCATATAAATAACTCCCTTTTCTGAGTCTGTGTTCACCAAGCCACCTTCTGATAACTTGGCTTTCCTAGAGGGTATAGCATCCATAGAGAGAAGATTTTTTTAGCTGGCCATAAACATCCATTCCTCTTGAGAGTTTTATTTATCTCTTAAAAAAGTATGGGCTTCCCTGGTAGCGCAGCGGTTGAGAGTCCGCCTGCCGATGCAGGGGACACGGGTTCATGCCCTGGTCTGGGAGGATACCAGATGCCACAGAGCGGCTGGGCCCGTGAGCCATGGCCGCTGAGCCTGCGCATCCGGAGCCTGTGCTCTGCAACGGGAGAGGCCACAACTGTGAGAGGCCCATGTACCACAAAAAAAAAAAAAAAAAAAAAAAAAAAAGTACCAGACACTTCCCTAATTTTATATATTATTAAAATCCTATGAATTAACCTTCTTTTAATAGATTAGAAAATTGAGGGTAATATGGGTAATATAATTCGCTCTAGGTCACTTAAATGTAAGTGACAGAGACTTTGTTGAAACCCAGAATTCTTCCCTTTTTTCCCTACACAGGTGCTCCCTGTGCTGTAGCAAAAGGGCGTCTTGTGTGGTGGTCACCAAGTTCTCTTCTACTATCAGTTGGACTAAAAGTCTAATTGAGGGTAGAAATCTAGGTAAATGAATCCCTTGTATTTTAGTTAGAATAAAGACCCCTCAGCAAAAGTGGATCTAGGTTGCGTCCTCCTTGAGGAATGGAAAATAAATCCATATAAAATTATTCACTTTGAGGAGTCCATAGAAAGCACTTTCCTCTTTTGTTTGTTTTGTTTTGCTTTTTTTTTCTATAGTAGTTCACAGACTTCAGTGTGCATCCAAGTCACCTGGAGGGCTGCAATCAAACACTCATTGCTGGGCTTATCCACTGAGTTCCTGATTCAGGAAACCTGGGCTTCGGCCTGAGGCTTTGCATTTCTAACAAGTTCTCTTGTGATGATGATGTTGCTAGCACTGGCACCACACTTTGACTCTGTCTTAAAATAAGTGGAAAAGTGAGAGAGTGGCATGGACATATATACACTACCAAACGTAAAATAGATAGCTAGTGGGAAGCAGCCGCATAGCACAGGGAGATCAGCTCGGTGCTTTGTGACCACCTAGAGGGGTGGGATAGGGAGGGTGGGAGGGAGGGAGACGCAAGAGGGAAGAGATAAGGGAACATATGTATATGTATAACTGATTCACTTTGTTATAAAGCAGAAACTAACACACCATTGTAAAGCAATTATACTCCAATAAAGATGTTAAAAAAAAAAATCAGTGGAGTCAGTGCTCTTAAACTGTTCATGTGTGAACTCAGTAAAGCTTAGCTGATCTGATATTAATCTTTAACTAAAATCCCTTTTTTCCCTTTGTTAAGTACTTCAGGTCTTATTCATTAACCAAAAAATCCTGATACAAACCAAACAGACCTTGAGTTACCCAAAGCAGAGTTGAAGTCATCCGTGTAATGGCTCACTAGTCTCCGGGGGTGTAACACATGCAACATTTATATACTTTTGGTCTTTCAGATTACATTATTATTAATTCAGTGACTGTGTAAATATTTTTCCCTTTTATTATCTTTAAGAGGACATTTTATACAAGATGCCATATTATTATGACATGTCTGATTAAACAAAGAATGCAAGACAGAAATTGCATACAGGGATTGTTGCATTTTGTTTGCTTGTTTTAGCATTTGATGGAATTCACTTTAAGGGCTTGTCCTGAGTTGCTAATTCTGAAGAGAGTTCTAAGAACAAGTAAAACAATCATGGAAGAAAGTAAGCATTTGGATTTAAAGGGTTGGGGATACTGTAAAATGCTAATCAGCAAATTTTCCTTGGTAAGTCACTATTCCTGTGGCATTTTACTTACATGCAGAATTTGCTGCTCATCATATCGTACTTTACCACTTCATTCCTCCCCACAAGCAATCACAAAGTATTCACAGAAAATGTTGAATGGAAAAAATGAATGAGTTCAGATTATTAATAACAGTAATAATGAGAGAAGCAACCATGTACATGCTTCCCATAGATCAGGCCTGTTCAATGTCCTCATAAGGAGTATCCCACTTAATCATCACAAAATCCCTATAAAGCAGAGTTTCTCAACATCAGCACTAGTAACATTTTAGGCTGGATAATTCCTTGTTGTGTGTTCTGTCCTATGCATTGTACAATGTCTTGTAGGATCCCTGGCCTCTACTGACTAGATGCCAGTAACAACCTCCCAGTTGTAACAACAAAAATTGGCCCAGTTGAGAACCACTGATACATATCAATATATAGGATTATAATATCTCTTTCATAATGTGGCCTTGGAAATTTAATTTGTCCAACTTTCCACAGTTCATTTGTATCAGAACAGGAATTCAAGTCCAGAACCTCAGATTTGTCCATTCTTAATAAGTTGACTAAAATGGGAGACACAAACTTCTGTAGACCAGGATAGGACCAATCAGCTGTGATTAATTTCCTCTAAATGCAACTTTTCTAAATAAATTTTGCCATATTTAGGCTTTAAATTGTATAGTCTATGTTTTGTCTTAATTTTTATTAGACATATTATAAGTCCTTGAATACAGTCCAGCATCCGTTCTTTTGTTATGGAAACAGATGCTTTTGGCTTGTGAGTTAAAATAGCTACTAGTACAAAGCAGGATTCTAACTGGCCTGGATGTATGGGTCCCCAGTCTCTGGTCATCACCTAGGCTAAGGTGGGATTTATGTCTTGGATATGCATTTACTTGGTTGTGTATTTCCTTAGTTGGATCTTAGAATATTGTTCATAGCCTTCTCTCTCCCCTGCTTTTTTATAGCAAGGTCCAAACCTGTGTTTTCTTAAGTGTTTCATCAGACAAATAATATATGTATAAACTTCAGTTGAAATTGGGAAATGTGTATTTTAGATCAACCACATGAGAATGGATAGATGATAGATAGATAGATAGATAGATAGACAGGCAGACAGGTGGACAGATGGAAGTTGGCTGTGTAAAGCATGGAATCTCTATCACTTCTAAGAGTCAGTCAGGGGTTCATGTTCTGGTCCTGAATGAAAAGAACTGGTGATTGTAGTAACTCCTTTGGGAAAGAGGACTGTATACTACTAAGGAAATTGAGAATATATATAGAGATGGATAATATAGGGTCATTTACTACAGAATAGAACAGGTTGAAGAGATACGGAGTTATAAACTATCTAATTAAGGTAATTGTAGATAGGAGAGAGGAAGGGCCCATAATTCATATTTAGACTATAATATAAAGAAAATGGATATGGGCTTCCCTGGTGGCGCAGTGGTTGAGAATCCGCCTGCCGATGCAGGGGTCACGGGTTCGTGCCCTGGTCCGGGAAGATCCCACATGCCGCGGAGCAACTAAGCCCGTGAGCCATGGCCGCTAGGCCTGCGCGTCCGGAGCCTGTGCTCCGCAACGGGAGAGGCCACAGCAGTGAGAGGCCCGCATACCACAAAAAAAAAAAAAGAAAAAAAAAAAAAAAAGAAAATGGATATGCGTTATCAGCACAATACACAAAGTCACATGTTTGACTTACTGCAATAGATCCCATAAGATTTGCTGGGATTAAGTTACTCATAAAGTGTATTCATATGCTTTTATATACTTAGGAAAATATTGTTAAAGGTTTAGTACCTACATGAGGAAAAATAAAAACCTCATTAAAGGATATAAAACAAATATCTCAACAAATGGAAAGACAAATCAGGTTTTTGGGATACACTATAATAGAAAATGTTTATGCTTCTAAAACAAATGTGGGCTTAATTTAATATCAATCAGAATCCCAACTGGGAATTTTTGGAAATGTAAAAAAAAAAAAAAAAGCCTTAACATTTATATAACAGAATGGGTTTTATAGATCTCTCTCTCTCTCTCAATCTCTCTCTCACCCACACATACATAATAATAGTAAGAGACAGCGTAACTGTAGAAAAACCTGTAAAACAGATATTCAATTATTATTTTATCAGCATGACATAGAAGAAAAAGGGAGTCTAGAAATTGATTGTAGTATATAATAGAAGATTTTATATTTGACAAAGGTAGTATTTCATTTCACAGGGAAAACATGGATCATTAATAATTAACCCTGGCACAATCAGCTATCCATTTGCATCTTACACCATGTACGAAAAACAAATTTCAGATGGATTGAAGATTTATTCATAAAAAGTTTAAAAAAGAAGTTTTGCAAACATCTAGGAGACTAGTAGTACGTGTACATGTACAATAGCTAGTAGCAAGTATAACTTTCTTAAATAAGACTGAAAAGCCAGAAGCTCTAAGAGATAAGGTATATAAATTTGTAGCAAAAGATAACACAGACAAAATATCAATCAAAAGATGCATAATAGGTTTCGAAAGAAAAATACGTATACTGGAGAATACTGACAGAGTGTT
The DNA here is from genome assembly GCF_026419965.1 of Kogia breviceps. Lineage (NCBI taxonomy): Eukaryota > Metazoa > Chordata > Mammalia > Artiodactyla > Physeteridae > Kogia > Kogia breviceps. The sequence goes on from NC_081314.1 coordinate 97,174,712, forward strand.
GTTTCTGTAGTACACATAGGACCCTGAAAATTTGTCAGAATGAGAATAGTAGCTCAATAATAAGAGTCAATTCACAGAGATCATTTTCAAGAGATCAAGTATATGAAAATGATGCTCAAACTGATTGTTAACTTTCTATGCAAAAATAGTGAAGAGACATCACATTATAGCTTTGAGCCTGACAGTAATTTGAAAGGGTGATAACTTGACTGGCAAGTGTAAAACCAAAAGTATTAAAGACATTTTGGAATGCAATGTCCATTAAAATTAAAAATGCATTTACCTCTAACACAGAAACCCCTCTTCTTGCTAGTCCAGCCATAAAACAAAGTACCAGTAGGAGGCATATTTATTGCAGTGTGTTGAGTAGCCAAATACTAAATAAAAAGCAATGGCTCTTCAATAGGGGAATGACTGAAAATATGGTAAATACATATCACAATTTTGTAGCTGTTAAAAAAGAATGAATTAAAGCTGTACCAATGTATAATTGATTTGGAGTGATTTCTGTGGTTTTTTTGTTTAGTAAGAATAGAAAGATACAGAAAAGTGGGTATTGAACAATCTTTTTGAGTATACAATTACATGATAACTAAATTCTTCATTTGTATATGTGTGTGAGTCTTTGCATGGGTGTATACATATACATGCTTGCCTATTGTCATAAAAATTGGAAAAAAACATACATTCAATAGTGAAAATTTGGTTTAACAGGGCAGAGAGGAAGGTAGGAAAGTGGGAGTGAGGAGGGCTGAACATTAAAATAAAAGAAAATAAAGAAGTGAAAAATGTAAAAATCCAATAAAAATGAATGTACGTTTGATTCCCACTTCAATTTATACAATATTTTAAATGTGAATTAAAGTTAAGTACATTGAAATTATTTGGAATTACTCTAATTTGATTCTTAGTTTTTTTTTCCAGACTTTAACAAGAAACAGTTTCCTAAGATTTCAAAAAATATATGTAATTCATATTTCCTGTAGAAAAAAATAAAAATTACAGTTAAGCAAAAAGAAAAAAATATCCTAGTCCTTCCAGCTTGAGGCTTTGTCTGTTTGACTGTCTTCCCATCCCTTACCCAGAGCTCTGCTCACTGGTTTCTGTCTTCTCTCCCCAGTCTAGCTTAGGTACCACCTCCGAGTAACTGTCCTGTATTGGCCCGCCTCTGTCAACTTCTACATCTCTGTCCTTTGGACAAGTTGCATACCCAACCTGAAACAGACATATCCCAGCCCCAAACTAGAACAGTTCACAAAAACAGCATCTGATCCTGGGGAATTCTACAAATTCCAAAACCTGACCTTTAACAACATATCCTCAGTGAATGTTCTGATAGAGGTTATGACAGAAATAAAAGCATAAGAAACATAGTTCCAGGCTTCCCTGGTGGCGCAGTGGTTGAGAGTCCGCCTGCCGATGCAGGGGACACGGGTTCGTGCCCCGGTCTGGGAAGATCCCACATGCCGCAGAGCGGCTGGGCCCGTGAGCCATGGCCGCTGAGCCTGCGCGTCCGGAGCCTGTGCTCCGCAACGGGAGAGGCCACAGCAGTGAGAGGCCCATGTACCGCAAAAAAAAAAAAAGGAAAGAAACATAGTTCCTTCCCAAAAGAAGCTTAGAAATTCATGGAGGAGCTGACTTTACATTTATTAAAATTAAATAGGTTTGTTTCAGCCCTTAACCCAATATGATTGTTTAAATTAATTGTAGGTTGGAGAGTTAAGGAGAAAGTTTATTCGAAAGAGCCCATTACACCAGGTAGAGGGAAGACAAAGATATGAAGATAAAGTACACAAGGACCCAGCACGTATAGCATTTGCCTCATTTCTGGTGCTTGGGCCTGTCTCAGTCCTATATAACTCAACAGGAAAGAAGGGCCAAGGCTGAGCTAGTAAAGTAATAAAAATGGACATTTCTAATCATGATCTAAAATGATACACAACTGAGGCTTCATGGCTAGGGGCATAGTTTACCTTTAGCTAATTTAAAGGAGACTCCTGCCTGTAGAAGAAGCCAACCTATTGTCTCCAAACAATCAATTTTTGATCTGGACATGTTTCTACAATAAACCTCATGGTTGGATCTTTTTCAAAAAGTACCCTACTTCTTACTGGGTTGGGATGGGAGTATTAAACAGAAGTAGTTTTATTCAGATGCCCAGGCCAACCCATGGTTGATAGAGATGCCTGAGGAGGCCTGGGCCTTGGAGACCCAACTGGAAAGTGAAGGTCATACTTGCAAAGGTGAAACATTCTGATGCCCAACTGACAGGGTAAAAACACTTAAATGACAGAGAGTTAGGAGCATGTGAGAATTATCAGAAAATCTTTGGAGAGCTCTGGGCTCTGCTCTGGCTCCTAAGTAAGTAACCTTATCTGTCATTGCCTGTGTCACTGTAGTAGCTGTTGAGTGGAGAGGGTTGCTTCTAAAAGCATGACTGAAAAATTTTAAGTCGGGGATACACACACAAGCCTGTATGCTGTCTTTGTCTTTTGCTCATACGTTTGTTCTTTGTTTTCCTATTATTGCCCTTCTAACATTTTTCTCAAGGTAAATTGTGCTCCAAACTATTTTTTTGTCCTTAGCACTCACCCAAAACTCTCTTTTTCAGTCTTTCTGTATCTCAACCTGTCTTTTAACTAAGCCTGTCCAATAGAACAGGCCACAAGGTTGCCACTGGGTAAGCCACAGTGATTTTTAGCTTCAAGAATTTTATCATAAATCAGAGCAGAAAAACAGAAGATTATAAAAAGAACGAGCATAGAGGAATTGCAAAGATCTCAGAATCTTACTGTGTTCTTATAGTCATCATCTTTTTCTCACTGTTCCAAACTTCCATATATAGTGATAACTGGAAATCCCTTGGGACTTGGAGTCTTTAATGTTATTTCTGAACTGGAATCACAAATCACCTCTTTTCATCATCCTAACTCCCATCCTACCCCCACCACTAGGCTAGATGCCTGTGTGGTTCTCTTTCTTCACATAGGCCCCTGTTACCAGCAAGTAGGTTCAAGTCCAATCTCAGCAGAACAGAGGTAGAAACTCTCATTTCCTTTTCCCTCCAGGTTATCCTACTCTGTACCGCCCCCCTTCCCCCCCATGCTGTAAGTGCATTTCTGTAAATTTCTAGTCAGTATATCACCTCTCACCACACTTCTACTCTCAGACCTTTGTGTTTGTGGTTGATAGTAAATATTCCCATTTCAATCAATTAAGAAAAGTTAGGTGCTAAACAGTATACTTAAGAAGAAAGTTATATAATCTTTATCATTGTAGAATTAAAAACCTTGAAAGACCAGAATAATGGGTAGAAAAATCATTGCAAACAGTAAACCCATTCATTCATTTATTCATTCACCTAGTTTAAGACTGTCAAGTACACAGGATATAAGTAAGGCTTTGGAAACTTTTAGGACAAAGTGTTAGTGTTAAATCAGGAACTATTTTGTTAATTATATACACCAAGTTGTGTTCAACTGAAATCTGGAAGGGTCACAGATGAACAAATTCTAAGAAATCTTGAGGAGAGCATCTAAGGTTTCTGCTTGAAGTAAGCCCATTATAATTTATTAAAGTGCTCTGCCAAGCCTGTAGCTTTATCCTAGGATTCTTATTTATGTACAGAGACATAATAATTTTTAAGAGTTTTTGAAATATTATTTTATTATGCTGGACATTATAGCCTGAATTTCTATAGCATGAAACAATAAGGGCCTTGAGCAAATGGCCATTTGCTCAGTAATTGCACCCGTCCACCCCACTTCCAGAACTGGGCTGTGCAGTTCCTTAATTTGGAGGTATTTTGATAGAGCATTTGTTCTTATTCTACATAAGAAAGGTACACAGTGACGGGGGAGGAGGCTCTGCTGTCCTAGAGAAGGTGAAGTAGTAGTATTTGAGCCTAATGATTTTAACAACATTCAGTTGAGATAGAAAGTAATGGGTTACAGGATTAGTTAAAACCTGTGGTGGTTTAAAACATGTCCACGAATTATTTGACCCTCTTCCCACTGAGAGATGGGAACTATGTCCCCTCCCCTTGACTCTGACAAGATATGTCTCTGTTTGGACCTGTAGAGTAAGGCATAATTAGTGCAATGTGTCTTCTGCAGCTAGGTAAGAGAAGGCCACACGGCTTCCATCTGGTTTTCTTGAAATACTCTGTGTTGGAAATCTGAGCTGCTATGTAAGAAATCCTCCAACCCTGAGGCTGCCATGCTTTAAGGAAAGGAAACTCAGGCCACATGAAGATGCCCTGTGTAGGTATGTCAGTCACCAGCCCCCAATGAGGTCCCAGCTGACAGCTGGCATCAGCAGCTGTGAAATTGTCTCTAATGATTCCAGACCCTTTCCAACTACTAACTCATCTCCATGGAGCCATGGAGTCTTCCCAGCCGAGGTCCCAGACCACAAAGAGGATAGATAAGCCAAAAATCTCACCCACAGATGCTGTGAAGAAAATAAAATGATTGCTTTGAACCCCTAAGTTTAGGGTAGTTTGTTTGCAGCAGCAATAATTGGGGCAGTCCTTTAGAGCCTTCTCTTCCTAGAGAGTTCTTCTAGTGATGGGTAGTGAAAATAGAGATTTGGTGGAAACATAACTCTTGGAAAAATGTTTTGAGTATAGGCGGTTAGAGGTAATGATTCTCAGGAAGAAAATGAGGTGGAAGATGGAAATCCATGCTTTTTCCTCTTTAGCACTATCCACTCTCTTCTTTTATGCTTCTCCTCACATTACTAAGAGTCTGTTTCTCTATGTTCTTTTTCTTTCTGACTGTGGCAGCCGAGATTGAATGAGGGAAAACAGGGGTTACTAAAAACATGGATGGGAGATCATTTTTACAAATCAGAAATAACCTTAACAAATCAGAAAAGAGCCTGTTTTGTTCCAAAAAAGAAATCTAAAGTTTGAGTTTACATTAAAAACGAAAAGCAAAGGGAGATCGGGTGGTACAGTAAATTGATGCCAGCAGGATGAGGTAGAAGTTTCCAGAGGCAGAGACATCCTATCCATTTGGTTGAGTAGACAGATTGCCTAGGATTCACAATACTTTTAGAAACTCATGAAATGTTTTAATTTCCTTTAAAATCAGAAGAAAAGAAGTGTAGTTTTAGATAGAAGAAAATATTGTAACATATAATATTCATATCTTTGTCTTTTCATGCTCAGTCAAAAATAGAACCTTTAATTATTTTTTAATGGTGTGTTTCATGATACCTAGGACCGTAAATGTAATAATGTGACCCTGACCAGAGAACCATGTGGGACAGGACTAGAAGGAGTGGGTATATTGAATCGGTAGCTTCTGTGCTTGCCTGAAGCGGTAAGTTTTGTATGTCTAAACTTAAACCCTGTGTTTGGAGTTTCAGCACAGCACTAATGATGCTTTATATAACCAATCAGTGCAATTCCATAGCATGCAGACTTTATTACCATACTCCTTCAGACCAGTTATCTAAATTATAATAGGGTAAGGAGTTTAGAAGGAAGAAAGATACAAAACTGTGACCCTTCTTCAGTTACTGCAATGCCTGGGCATCAGAGGGTGCCAGAGCAGTCCCTGGGCTCACAGGAGAACAGGAAGCCCTCACCGCCTGGTGAAAGAATACTGTTGGGTGATCCTTGGCAAAGACAGCCTCTGTTAACTTACTCTTTTCAGATATGTTCAAAATGATGGTATCATTTGGTCAAATATTTTGATAGGTTATTCCAAAAGGAGTCTGGGCTTTTTATCAGTCATGTCCAGCTGCCCATTACCAGGAGGGAAACCAGTGGGAACTGTACAATTCAAGAACAAACTTAAAATCAATACAATTTAAGTGTCAAATGTTAATACTGGCTACACCTGTGCAAATATAAACTCAAACCGAGCAAACATAAAAGTTTAAATATTATGCATTATTACTCATAAAAATAAATATAGCAAACCCAAAAAACTAGCTAAGGGGCTGGGCCTCCCCAAAGCTAGCAGAAAGGGAAGAATTGCTGCAGTCTCCTTAGAGACATTTTCCATCGGCCATTCTCTATGACAGTACATGGTGTAGAATAGAGAAGGAAAGCTATTTAGAAGGTCTGTTTTGTTCATCTGCACTTCCTCAGAATCCAGTGTAGTGCCTGGTGTATCCTAGGCATGCAATAAATATTTGTTGAATAAAGAATGAAAATATGAGTAAATATAGGGCTCATTCTAGTATACTCATTGTTCAATTCTGCCTATTTGCTTTTAGCGCCCAGCAGCACACTAGCTTCCTCAAAAGGAGCACCTCAGAAGAGCCTTGGGTCCCTTTTACTCATTCACGCCTCCTTTCTATAACTTCACCTTCTTCTTACTGACCCTCCCTTTTCTCTTTCTTCTGACTACTGCCTATCTCCTGCTCCAATGATCCCAGCCCCTCATTCCTGTTGCTCAGTTTCCTGATTTCAATTCTGCCTTCCTGTCTTGATATACTCATAGATCTACTTGTAATGACTTCTTTCTGATTGAGGATTCTTGGTCCATCCTCTCCTGCTGTCCTACCTTTTAAGTAAACTTCAATCCACCAGGACAGTAGAACCCAGTCAGCTGTAACTTCATAATGACCTCACGGTTTAAATAGGTGGTTTCTCCTATGTTTCTTACCTCCCTCAACATGCTGCCTCTAGAAGCCTTCTCCAAGAGGTTATAATATAGTTCACTTGACTCTCAGTTACTGGCCCTTCATCTAAAATTTCAATTCTTATCTAATCAAAGCTTTGAAACTTCATATTAACTCTCTATGACCTTACCATTTTACATTAAGGAAATAATTCCTGTTACCTCCCAAACTTGAAAGATCTTAGAAAGTTACCCACAGTGATAATATGCAGTGTAAAACTTCAGAGAGAGAGGATGAATGCTTTTGACTTTCTGCAATACTTTTTGGATATTGTCTGAGAGTGAGGAGAGGGGAAAATTAGAATCAAGTAAAATTTTTATGAATTCTTTACAGAGGAACACTCATAACCATGTTAGCAATGTTATAGTGTAAATAGTGTCAAACAAAGCAGATAAATGTGCTATTTACACACTTCTGATGTAAATCTTAGCAACTTTTTAAGTGTTTTGTTTACATATTTCTGTTTTCTATATCATTGTCAAATCCATAAACCTTCCAAACATGCACACATACACACACACACACAAATAATCAATAAATCTATCTGAGGAGTAGTAGATTTAGTGAAATTCCACTTACTTTCATTTATCTCTACACATTCCGGTTGCATTTATTTCTCTCTATTCTTAGAAACTAAATGTCAAAGTGAAATCGATGGGGTTGGTTCTCGGTAGGATTTGGTAGGATTCTTATTTGTTTCAGCCAGTCACAAAGAAAAAGAGCCAGACCTTCTGCTGGGTCTTTGGAACATGGCTTCACATTTGAAAAACCTGAATGAGCTTAAAAACAATACTGATGCCCAGCTCTACCTGGAACAGCAACAAAAATACAAACAAAATGAACCCCTGGGTTGTGGGGGAAGCAGTGTATTTGTTAACACCTCCATGGTGATTCCAATGTACAGCCAAAGTTAAGAACTGCTGATTTAGAATGTGTTGTTGTGCTATTATTTTCTTTGCTTTAGTTGAAGAAAGGCAATTTAGATTATTTTTATATGGTCCTGGGAAAAGTGAAACAAATGTATGCAAAGCAAGAAAATACTTCAGTAGGGCCAAGTAAGTGAGGCAAAGGGTTTCTATTTTATAACTTGATAGGTTATTGTCAAAATATAAACAAGTCTAGGTTAGAATCCACTTTGAGATCCATAGAATTTGTAGCAAGCTCCCACAGCTGGAAAATAAACAGCCTTTCTCCTGGCAACACACTTTTCCCAAACTCTCAACTGCATTCTGCACTTGCTGTTTCCTGAAGATAATGCTGTTTTTATTATTTGCTGTTTAATGTTAATTACTTTTGCTCTTTAGAATTACTCACAATACATTTTGGAATCCAGTGAATACATTACTGTCTTAGAGTATCAACATTTCTCCCAACTTGTCCTTCATTATTACAAAGCTGAAAACCAGTTATAAAATAGACACTGCTAAATGATTTATTTCTCATCCATTGAAATATACTTTTCTGATGAACAGGAAAAAATTATTTGAAGAATTTAATGCAGTCAAGCAAGAGATTCCAAAATCTATACATAGAATTTCAAGTCCTTGTAAATAGGTCAACAACATTTGTAAAGTATGCATAGATGCTTAGCACTATAATAGGAACCTAAAGTATATAGTTGAGATTAGACGTGACTTATGCCCTCAGAATTTTATAATCTTTCAAAAAAGATGAGATGGGTTGGTATTCAAGGAATATGAATACATACAAAGAAATACTCTGACAGAAAGAGATAAGGAAGGGATTGTGCAGATCAAAGAATGAGCCACAGTTAATTGAGGGAAATTTCCCTTGAGATGTTTTTCTGAAATGGGCTCTGAACTTCAATTTAAAGTGAGGGATACGGTTTGTAGGACAGGAATGTTGAGACTATCCCTTATATATGTGATAAATTAAATGAAAGCTCTAAGAAGCGAATAAAATGGAGTGAAGTGGCTGAAAAAAATAGTAAGAAGAAGAAAGCTCCTAGATGTCTATAATGTCTGTGAAAAGAGACATATTGCATCTTTCTCAGCATTTTAAAATTAGCAGTTTACTGACAGTTTTCTGAATTAAATGATTTATATGAACATTTATGGATGGAAAAACATGTTTCTCTGATGATAGAAATGCTATAATTTCTCCTATTTTAAAAGTTAAGTAGCCTTTATATATGAAATATTTTTAATAGATCTTTATTGGAGTATAATTGCTTCACAATACTGTTAGTCTCTGTTGTACAACAAAGTGAATTAGTCATATGCATACATATATCCCCATATCCCCTCCCTCTTGAGCCTCCCTCCCACCTTCCCTATCCCACCCCTCTAGGTCGTTGCAAAACACCTAGCCGATCTCCCTGTGCTATGCTGCTGCTTCCCACTAGTAATCTGTTTTACATTTGGTAGTGTATATATGTTGATGCTACTCTCACTTTGCCCCAGCTTCTCCCTCCTCTCCCCTGTGTCCTCAAGTCCATTCTCTATGTCTACATCTTTATTCCTGCCTGCCACTAGGTTCATCAGTACCTTTTTTTTTTTTTAGATTCCATATATATGTGTTAGCACATCGTATTTGTTGATCTCTTTCTGACTTACTTCACTCTGTATGACAGACTCTAGGTCCATCCACCTCACTACAAATAGTTCAATTTCGTTTCCTTTTATGGCTGAGTAATATTCCATTGTATATATGTGTCACATCTTCTTTATCCACTCATCTGTCGATGGACATTTAGGTTGCTTCCATGTCCTGGCTATTGTACATAGTGCTGCAATGAACATTGTGGTACATGTCTCTTTTTTTTTTTAAACATCTTTATTGGAGTATAACTGTTTTACAATAGTGTGTTAGTTTTTCCTTTACAACAAAGTGAATCATTTATACATATAGATATGTTCCCATATCTCTTCCCTCTTGCATCACCCTCTCTCCCACCCTCCCTATCCCACCCCTCTAGGTGGTCACAAAGCACAGAGGTGATCTCCCTGTGCTATGTGGCAGCTTCCCACTAGCTATCTAATTTACATTTGATAGTGTATATATGTCCCTGCCACTCTCTCACTTCGTCACAGCTTACCCTTCTCCCTCCCCATATCCTCAAGTCCATGCTCTAGTAAGTCTGTGTTTTATTCCCGTCCTACCACTAATCTCTTCATGACATTTTTTTTTCTTAGATTCCATATATATGTGTTAATATACGGTATTTGTTTTTCTCCTTCTGACTTACTTCACTCTGTATGACAGACTCCACGTCCATCCACCTCATTATAAATAACTCAGTTTCATTTCTTTTTATGGCTGAGTAATATTCCATTGTATATATGTGCCACATCTTCTTTATCCATTCATCTGTTGATGGACACTTAGGTTGCTTCCATGTCCTGGCTATTGTAAATAGAGCAGCAATGAACATTTTGGTACATGTCTCTTTTTGAATTATGATTTTCTCAGGGTATATGCCCAGTAGTGGGATTGCTGGGTCATATGGTAGTTCTATTTGTAGTTTTCTAAGGAACCTCCATACTGTTCTCCATAGTGGTTGTATCGATTTACATTCCCACCAACAGTACAGGAGGGTTCCCTTTTCACCACACCCTTTCCAGCATTTATTGTTTGTAGGTATTTTGATGATGGCCATTCTGACTGGTGTGAGGTGATACCTCATTTTAGTTTTGATTTGCATTTCTCTAATGATTAGTGACGTGGAGCATCTTTTCTTGTGCCTCTTGGCCATCTGTATTTCTTCTTTGGTGAAATGTCTATTTAGGTCTTCCACCCATTTTTTAATTGGATTGCTTGTTTTTTTGATATTGAGCTCCATGAGCTATTTGTATATTTTGGAGATTAATCTGTTATCCATTGTTTCATTTGCAAATATTTTCTCCCATTCTGAGTGTTGTCTTTTCATCTTGACTATGGTTTCCTTTGCTGTGGAAAAGCTTTTAAGTTTCATTAGGTCCTATTTGTTTATTTTTGTTTTATTTTAATTACTCTAGGAGGTGGGTCAAAAAAGATCTTGCTGTGGTTTATGTTGAAGAGTGTTTTTCCTATGTTTTCCTGTAAGAGTTTTATAGTGTCTGGTCTTACATTTAGGTCTTTAATCCATTTGGAGTTTATTTTTGTTTTTGGTGTTAGTGTTCTAATTTCATTCTTTTACATGTAGCTGTCCAGTTTTCCCAGCACCACTTATTGAAGAGGCTGTCTTTTCTCCATTGTACGTTCTTGCCTCCTTTGTCATAAATTAGGTGACCGTATGTGCATGGGTTTATCTCTGGGCTTTCTATCCTACCATTAATCTATATTTCTGTTTTTGTGCCAGTACCATAGTGTCTTGGTTACTGTAATAGTTTGAAGTCGGGGAGCCTGATTCCTCCAGCTCCATTTTTCTTTTTCAAGATTGCTTTGGCTATTCGGGGTCTTTTGTGTTTCCATACAAATTGTAAAATCTTTCGTTCTAATTCTGTGAAGAAAGCCATTAGTAGTTTGATAGGGATTGCAATGAATCTGTAGATTGCTTTAGGTAGTATAGTCATTTTCACCATATTGATTCTTCCAATCCAAGACCATGGTATATTTCTCCATCTGTTTATGTCATCTTTGATTTCTTTCCTCAGTGTTTTATAGTTTTCTGAGTACAAGTCTTTAGCCTCCTTAGGTAGGTTTATTCCTAGATATTTTATTCTTTTTGTTGCAGTGGTAAATGGTATTGTTTCCTTAATTTCTCTTTCTGATTTTTTGTTGTTAGTGTTTAGGAATGCCAGAGATTTCTGTGCATTAATTTTGAATCCTGCAACCTTACCAAATTCATTGATTAGTTTAGTAATTTTCTGGTGTCATCTTTAGGATTTTCTATGTGTAGTATCATGTTATCTGCAAACAGTGACAGTTTCACTTCTTCTTTTCCAATTTGTATTCCTTTTATTTCTTTTTCTTCTCTGATTGCCATGGCTAGGACTTCCAAAACTATGTTGAATAAGAGTGGTGAGAGTGGACATCCTTGTCTTGTTCCTGATCTTAGAGGAAATGCTTTCAGTTTTTCACCATTGAGTATGATGTCTGCTGTGGGTTTGTCATATACAGCCTTTATTACATTGAGGTAGTTTCCCTATATGCCCATTTTCTGGAGAGTTTTTATCATAAATGGGAGTTGAATTTTGTCAAAAGCTTTTTCTGCATCTATTGAGATTAGAAAATATAAACAGACCTATCACAAGTAATGAAATTGAAACTGTAATTAAAAATCTTACAACAAACAAAAGTCCAGGACCAGTTCGCTTCACAGGCGAATTCTATCAAACATTTAAAGAAGAGCTAACACCGATCCTTCTCAAACTCTTCCAAAAAATTGCAGAGGGAGGAACACTCCCAAATTCATTTTACGAAGACACCATCACCCTGCTACCAAAACCAGAAAAAGATATCATAGAAAAAGAAAATTATAGACCAATATCACTGATGAACATAGATGCAAAAATCCTGAACAAAATACTAGCAAACAGAATCCAACAACATACTAAAAGGTCATACACCATGATCAAGTGGGATTTATCCCAGGGATGTGAGGATTCTTCAATATATGCAAATCAATCGATGTGAACACCATATTAACAAATTAAGGAATGAAATACTCTTATTATACTTCTTATGTTATAAATATTGTTACTTCTTGTAGAATTATTCTAAAGCTGACTCCCTTGTGGCAGACACATTTATCCTCATGAAATAGCCATGATCTGTTCCATATTTTTCAGCCCCCTTGAAGATAAGTGGGACCATTTAACTAGTTTTTGGCATGTAGGCTGTGTGCAGAATTGATGTATGTAACTTTCTTTCCAAGGCATTTAAGAGTTGGTGTGTTCCCTCAGGTTCTCTCTTCCCCAACTCATCATCTGGTAGCTGATGCAGACAAAAGATTCAAGCAGAATGAATCTCTGGGTCACTATTTGGATAGGAACCACCAAGAAGTGTCATCACATTGTAGTGAACTTTCTTAAGTTATACTCCTGAGATCTTGCTTTCTTTCCCTGGTATAGGCTAGGCTAACCTCACTGTGTACCCTCCAAGCTTTTTGCATGCATAATCTTTTGTTTTGGAAGAGATGAATTTCAGGAAAGTGGTGGCAACAGGGGAGATGGGAAACACAAAGTATCATTACAATTAAAGACTCATGTTTTAGCCACAAATCTTTTCTCCCTTGAAATAAACTTTTCCAAACTATGTCAGGTTAAACTGCCTTTATTTTTCCACAGTTTAGCTAGAATAAGGCAATATCTTTCTTTTGGGTTGCTAAAGAGGATTTTATTTATTCATACACTTGTACTTTGGCAACAGAGTCAACTTACCTCAATTTCAGGTTGGCTGAATTGCTCTCAATTCTCCTATTTATTATTTATCTTCTAATAAATTAAGGCTAAGACCATGTCTGTTCATTGAACTTCAGCTAAGAGTTATCTCTAGCCAGAGAACTCAAATATGTTAGCAATTGTTAAGACATTTGTGAGGAAAATGACTTTCACCAGGAATGAGGGCAGGATACATTTTCATAGGGGCTAATCAGAGTCTAATGAAATTGAAACAAATAAATTATTCTTAAGTGAAATCAGTTTCATTAAGCCTCTGCCATTTCAAGCCTTCACCTTGTATGTCCATCCTTAGCCCACAGTAGAAAAGTGAACCTGGTGCTGTCATGGTGCCTGAAATGGCTTGCTGCAAGCTCTAAGAGCTCTTGTTCAGTAGGTAGTAGCTAAAAGTCTTCTTTGCATTAATAGCATTTTGTTTTTTAATTAGGAAGAAAGCAAGGCCCTTCTTAACTTTCACTCCATTCTTTAATTATGATTATGGTATATGCAAAATAGGGCCAGGCAAAATTCCACAGTGATAGTCCTTATGTAAAAGCAACAAACTTCAGGCTGCATTAAAAGAGCTTTTGAAATTTTTAAGAATGGCAGCACATTTGGCTACCATTTTCCTTTTTTCTTTTCTTTCCCTGCCACACCGTGCAGCAGTGGGATCTTAGTTCCCTGATGAGGGATCAAAACAGTGCCCCCTGCATTAGAAGCAAGGAGTCTTAATCACTGGACCACCAGGGAAGTACCACTATATTTTTAATATATCAACCTTATCATCAAAAATGTTTCAGAAATAAAAATATAATATTTATGTATTTATAATAAGGGACTGTTTTTAAAGACCATTCCTATGAGCAACATAGTTGATACTTGTCTGTGTGTAGAAACACGTATCTGAAAATACTGAGTACAAATCAGACTTTACAAACCAAAACAAATGTAAAGGGAAATGGCAAACAATAATAAAAATATTTTCATTTTAACAGAGATTTTGAGGTTCCCTAAAACAGCCATATTTGTATTTTTAAAATATATTTATTGGAGTGTATTTTTGCATGATGTTCAAATACTATTCATATGTTAGACATAGAATGAATTTTATCAGTGTAAATATGGTTTGGGCCATACCTGAAGAGTGGTAAAATATATATATTTATAAATTCCTACTATGTGGAATAAAGCTGAGAACTAGAAGATAAAGTATAAAATGATGTTATGTATTCATGTTTTCATAGATTGTCTGTTTTCTCAGACATAGCAGGTGAGGCAAATTTAAATGGAAGAGAAGACAAGGTTGTAGGACTATGGAACCAGCAGATACACAGCACTGACTTTAGATCCAAATAGACCCCAGTTCAAATCTCAACTTTACCCCTTGCTAACTGGGGAATGCAATGAGTCACTTAATCTCCATGACATTCAATTTCCTACTTTGGAAAATGAAAATAATCACATCTGTCTCTCAGGATGTTATAGAAATTAAATTCAATAATGTACATATATGTCATACATAATATCAGACACATACTGTACTCTAAAAATGCTAGGGTCATCTTTTATATACTTATTCTAGAAATGTTTAGTAAGAACTTACTCTTTGCCAAAGACCATGGTCATTCACAGTCGAATGAGAGAATTCTAGTTTAAAGTCTAGTAGAGGGTCATTGTGGCTGACCCCACGGAAGCATCACATAGCGAATCCTGACTTCTATAGGCATACAATTTAATAACAAGAAGGTACAGTAGAGAGAGAGGGAAAAAATAAGCAAATTCAAATACAAAGAAATCCAAGAAAAATGGTCTAATTTAGTGAAGGGAAAAGTATGCTAATATATATCAGCATTCATGAGAGTATTGGCTGTATTTGACAGCCAGTATAATGATCTTGAGTCACTGAGTGGTTAGTAACATAGAGATATTAATAAAGTATTTTTGTTTTTAAAAATTATATCCTACAATTTTATAATATAAAGTAAGTGACTAATAAGTGGTCAAAGTTCACTTATGTGTAATACTATATGTGGAATACCTCATCCTTTGTTGATAGCACAGTATACATTTATATATTCAGCAACAGTAACAATGACTCTGTAGCTATGGCACTGTAGGTACCATAGGAGAGAGAGAGAGGTAATGGAGACACTATTATATATTTAAATGCTTTTAGCAAGTTTTCTCTCTGACCATGACATGTACCATCATGGGAGTCCTTGCATCTCCCTACAATACTGCCCACCCCCATCCATTTGCTATCTGGCAAGTTAACAAAAATGTCCTGATAAGGAAAAGCTACCTGCTTTTCCTTCCCTTATCAGTACTTCAAGTTCCTTTCAGTCAATAAGAATAATACCACTGAATCTTGACAAGGTATAAATTCAGACTTGTCTGCCACAGAGGGACAACATCTTGAGGCAGTCACAAACTCAGCTTTGTTCTTTTGCTTTTGGGAAAACATATCAGGTCTAAGTTTGTACTGTCATTTCTCCCTTAGAAGCTGATGATATCTTGAATAAAAAAGTCACCAGAGGAACGTATTATCAACCAAAATTTTAAAATGATTCTAAATTAACTGCTTCTGGTGTGTTAATAGTCTTGCTGTACTTGAGAGGGTGGGGCACAACCTGAGTATGCTTTTTAAACTTTTTATGATTTCAAATAGTACTTCTGTTCCTGTTGAAGTTTGCCACATGCTGATAGAAAAAACAATAGATGAAAAATCAAGAGCACATATGTAGCTTTAGTATATATTTTTTATCTCAGTAATCCCAGATTGTAGGACAGACAGACTAATAATTTTCTTCTTTTAAAGGAAAGAGAATTCTTTTCAAGTTTTCTTTGTTCTGTGAATCATGGCTGAGACAAGTTCAGAGGCTTAAAGGATGTATCTCTTTAAATATTTACTGAGGAAAAAGATGTATGTCAGGTTCCCTTCCCATCATCCAAGTCCCCTGAGGATTCCTATATGGCAAGCTTTTCTACAGAAAGAATTTCATCCCACCATTAGCTTTTGTAGATACAAACACATCATGGAAATTTCTGAATGAGAAGGAATACTGCATCACAGGAAGATTGATTAGACATAAGGGCTAATCCTTAATTCCAAGCATGTCAGGACATACTATATGAAAACAGTTTGACGTGACCTTATAGCAGGTGGTTTATTATATATTCCATTTCTTTTAAAGCAGTATACAATGTCTATATTCAGAGTAAGAGGGCAAAAATAAACCAGCTTTTCTAGACTATCAGTATTCTCAAATAGAGTTTAGAGTTTCTCTGCACTAGAAAAGAATTTACATAATTGTTTGACATTGGTCTTTTAAAATAGCATGTCTATGTCTATATGGTCCCACCACACCTATATCATAGCTTATGACTGCACAAGTTATGTCATTATTATTATCTTTCAACACTGTGTCAAATTCCTATTCAAATAAATGAATGTTGCTAATTAAGTTCTTTTAACTAGATGGCTTCTTCTAAGCAGCTAAGAAATAATTCACATATGTTGGATTGAGAAAGTTTTGAGTAGAGGAGTAATAAAGGAACTACTAGCCTACTTATCTTTTTAATCCAAGACTCTATTATCAATGTATGAAGAAAAGTCAATAGGGAAATAAAGTACACACACACACACACACACACACACACACACACACACACACGCCTATTTGGAATATCCATAAGATGTACGCTCTCTCTTTTGTTTTCTCTTATCCCCAATTAAATTTGTATTAAAGGAAAATTATCCTACTTTTGCTTTTATCCTTTCCTACTTTTCTCACTTGGGAGAAATCAGAAGTTACTTGATTAATTGCTACATAAGTAATGCTTGTGATGCACATCTGCATTGGGTAGTCATGTCTCTAAGGATGGAAGTTACTCACTGCTTGGCATTTTCTACTCATATCTCTAAATTTTCTTATTCCCATTCTTTGGCTGTGATAAATATTGCTTATAGTTTTTCAAATCAACAAATTACGTGACAGCAATGTACTTGTTGATTTATAAAAAATTTTCTGTATTCTAGCAGTTACCAGAGTTCCTAGTGTATATCAGAAGCTCAATAGGCTGTAAAAAAAATAAAGGAATAGATAAAGGAGTATTTAGGTACCTTATAAAGTGTACAGTTCAGTTTAGTATTGAAACAAGTATGTGACTGCTCCTTCATGAATGTTGTACAGAGCACAGCGTCTGCTCATGTTAGGACTGGTTGCTGGACTAGAAGCAGGCCCTACTAGATACCAGACACTAAGTGGTGCCTGCCATCACCACCTTCCATGTTCCTTTTAGACTTTATCCTACTTTGTCTCTAGAATTCTCAATGTTCTTATGATTCAGATCCCTTCCTGGGAAGAGTGAGAATATGCCAAAATTGTTAAAGCCAAAGTGTCTCCAACTGAGAAGTGGGTGCTTTAATTTTAAAATAAAAGTTTAAATGTTATAGATGTGCTAAATCATATCACAACAGGAACAAAACATGAAACTTCAATGACATTAATATCAAAGCTTGACAAAGAGAGCTAAAAAGAAAAGAACAGAAAAGAAATAAAGAACAGAAGAAAAGGGCAGAACTCACAAATACAAATACAAATACCAAGCCAAGCAGAAATTTCCAGTTGAAGATCAGCAAACAGAATCCAGAAGCAAAGTGAAGAATAACACTATGATGGTGAAGTATGTTGAATTGTGGTTCAATATTAAAATCCATTAACATAATTCAAAATACTAATAAAATCAGGAAAGTTGACTCCTCCACAGATGATGAAAAGTTATTCAACAAAATTTGACATCCATTCTTAAATTATTTAAAACATTAGAAAATGTCCAAATATGATCAGTAGCAAAGTAGCATGAATTTTATCACAACTACCATTTTAACTTTATTTCCTAATTGCTAATGGATGAAATTAAGCAAAAAGGGGAAAAAAGTAGTTATGAAAATGGGAAAAGTAGAGATAAAATTACATATTTTAGATGATTGGAAGAAAAAAGAATCAACTGAATAATTCTTATTAATGGTAAAATAATTAAGTAAAGAGAAGAAAATCAATAACAGGATCACACTGTTGTCATATATACTGCAACAACCACTTAAATTCTTTGTTGAAAGAAAGGTTCATGTACAATAGCAACAAAAAGATAAATATGTGTGAATAAACTTGGGAAGAAATGCACAGAATCTATGAAGACAATGTTAAAATAAAAGTTAAGAACATATAATAGTTTAAAATATAGAAATTGATACAATGTTCTATAATAGGAAGCTTAAACAGCATAAAAATATCAATATCCCCTGAGTTAATTTATATATGTCATGCCAGTCTTCTTCCAGTCAAGGCCTTGTATTTTAAAATGTCTGGAAGGACCCATTTCCCCTAATACAAATGTTTTTTAAGGTACACAGTTGATTCTACAGTTTACTTAATACATAAGTAGGAGTAGCCAATTAAGTTATGAAAAGAAGAAAACTAAATCGTGCTATAAAGCTGTTAGAATTAAAGCAGAATAGTACTTGGTATGCAAATAAACAGATCAGTAGAAAAAAATAGAATATACAGAAATAGATTTCAAAATATATGATACTTTAGTAGATGATAAAAGTGGCCCTTAATACATTGTGTTGTTGCGACAACTAAGTAGCCATCTAGAAAAATAAAATACATAAAATAAATTCCAGACATATCAAAAATATAAACATTCAAAAATTGAAATATAAAAGTAATATAATGAATATTGAAAGATTTTAGATAATGCCTGCCTTAGTATAAAACAAAATCTAGGAATAATATAAATTTAATTAAATATTTAAACTTATTTTTCTGAAAAAGGAAAACCACAAATTAAATCAGAGACAGATAAAAACCAGGAAAACTATAACTTTGTCATAGAAAAAATAGCTGAATTCTTTGATGTATAACAAGCCCCTACAAATAAGTAAAACTATGTAAACAGTTCAGTTAAAAGGAGCAAAAGGTGACTAAAGTCCACAGAAAAGAAGGCATAGCTTCTAAACGCAGGAAAGTATCCTCAAGCCCACTCATAAGAGAAATGCAAATTAAAAACCACATAAAAATAACATTTTTCACCTAGGAGACAGGTAAAGATAAAAAGTTTTAATAACACTCTTTTATTAATAACTTAGGAAAAACTTCTTTTCCTAAGTTACATTACTGGTGGGAGTGTAATTTTTATATCTCTATGGAAACAAACAGCACAATCTATAAATATTTAATATGTATATTTCCCTTTGTCCCCCAGATTCCATATTTAGAAATTCATTCCACTGATAATCTCATGCAAATAGCAGATATAGAGGTAAATTCATCGTGGCATAATATGTAATAACAAAAGATTGGCAGTAATTTAAGTGTCCTTTAATAGGGAATTGGTTAAATAAACAATGGTGATCCATACATTGGAAGGCTATATCGCCTTTCAAAAAAAGCTGAGACAGAACTATATGTACTTGTGAGGACTATCTCCAAGATATATGATTTAATATATTTTTTAAAAAGCCAAGTTCAAGTCAAAGCATTGTGTCAAGAGGCCCAAGTTTAAGACTGTACGTTTATTTATATCTCAGAAATTGGAAAGAACTTTGGCAAAAAAATATGGCATAATGAGGGGAGACTTTAAAGAAATCTAACGTGACATTGGCATACTGATCATATTTCCTGGTGACATATTTCAGAGGCAACTTTGCTCCACAAACTGATTGGGGGAGAATATTGAGTCAGAAGAAGAAAAACCATCTGTCTTTAGCACTGCCCATTCTTGGTCTTCAACCCACCACTACCCACCCCTTAAAAAGAACAGCTGTTTTGCTTATCATAAGTAATATCTCCCACTCATGTTTCCAAGCCTGGATGCCGTTTACACTGTTTAGACCTTTCTGGTTATTTAGCTAATGAAAAATAGAAGGCTGAAGAAAGAATGACAAAAATATACAGATTCATTTACAATTTCAACCTGGAACTGCTAATATCAGGACTTAATTGCAGGCAACAGCCCCTGTGTCGACATTTGAATGTGGACCAACTATGTTTCGACAAGCAGAACATGTACCCAAACCATAAGCGCTTGGTGGGGAAGGCAAAAGAGTGGCCAGTGGTACTTACTGAAAACGTAAGAGGAGTGTTTTAGAAGGTACAGGTAAGTCCTGTGCTTGAGAAAAAGAACGTGCAGATTAGTGTTATGATTTAGTCCACACAGGAAGAAACTCAACTCTTTTCTTGGTTTATAAATAACAAAGTGAATTCAGAAGCTGTTTAGTGACATATAAAAAGAAAGCATAATCTCTAAAGAAATTTAACAAGTTAGAGTGGTAAATACTGTTCATCAGGAAACATAGTGTTTATCAATTTTCTATTGTCTGACATGAATGCTGCAGTTGCTGTTGACTTTGAAATGGCTAAGGGAGTTTCACATTTAATGGCTTGTGAGCTTTCTCAAAGTCAAAATCAGTGTTTCTCTCTCCCCACCCCCCATCCCCCCCACTGTAACAACCTGTCCTTAAGTCCTTATGCCAAGTTTCTACTCCATAGGTGTGTTTGGATATGCTCTGGACAGGGAACTGGCTCTTTCAAACCTTTTAAGTAGAAGGGCTTGACTGGAAGAAGACTGGCAGCAGTTCAGCTTTACCACCTTTTATTTTCTGAGTTAGTGCAGATAAGGGAGCTATCAGCTTGGGCACCAGGCTGCAGCAACAGATCTGATTGAAGCAGAGATTACAGTAAATTAAGAATTTGTTATCATTTACAACAGGCTATCCTTCTTGCAGGGCTTGTGGGCAAAGTCACGAACTGATTGAAGGGCTTCCTTGTTCTAGTAATACTGAATATTTATATTTCTGAGGCTAAAAGGACAACTTAAAGATAAAATGTGTTGGTTCTCAATCTTGGGAGCTTCCTGCGGTGAAATTTGAAACTGGCCCACATACTCGGAGGGTAAGGAGAGACCAAAGATAGAGAAGCAGGCCACTCCAGATGGGTAGGTGGCAGGTTTAATAAGCAACAGAACTTACATTCAAGGCTGGTCTTGGGTGGCCACAAGATAAGTATTGATATATCTCTGTACCCACCCACCAGAATCTTAAGTTTATACTGAAGCCTGACCTGAGTTCAGTCACATATTCAGTCCAGATGGTCTCAACTACACCTTGCCTTCTCAAGGCTGTGTCCTTGAAAATGGCTCCAGCTCTGTGAAGTGTGGGTAGAAGCTACATTCCAAGTACAGGGGACGGGGGGAGGAGCTTCTGATTCCCCGGATCCAGCTCACAGGTCAATCATCAGCCACATTCTCTCCATGACCTCCTCCAACCGTCTACCCTTTGTGCTGGTTGTTACAATTTCATAAGCCCCCCTCTTCTATCATGTTCCCTGAGCAGTCCCAGGGGTTCCACTAGCTTGGAGGTGGGTCATTAGGTGGTTATCGGGCGGCCCTGGAGGCAGATACCACAGCAGCAACAGAGGCACATGCAAGAGAAAACACAGATCAAAATAATGATTCCCAAAATAAGTAATGATTTTTTTTCCTGTAAGATCCCCATGATCCTAACCATGAACCACTGATTTATTATTAAGTCCCCTGTGCTGGGAGTGGGATCACTCAGGACATTCACTTGTGTCTTCACGTGATTTAATAAAAATGTTACATTAGCAAACTCATCAGGTATGAACACATAGCACTCTGTTTGGTAATGGCACAGATGCCTCTTTGTGAGGCAGTAATAATGTCCAAGGCCATCGTATCTTGGAGGACAGCTTTTCTCATTAGAGACATTTTAGTGTTCAGTAAAGACAGGCTTTGCCAGCTATCATTTAAGGTTTGCTGGGTGAATTTAGTAAGGGCATCTATGTGTGGTATAATGTCCTCCAGGCCAGTGGAAGGGACAAGGATGGTGGCCAAATGATTGTACCAGGAGAAAACAGAGCATGCCCATCTTGCCTTTAGGGGAAGGAGGCTGGTACATACCCATCAGCTGGAGTTTGAGTAGTTATATCTCTTGTTGCCGTGGGGTAGATTGTCCCCTTTGCCCAGGGAAAACCCAGGGTGCAGTGGCTGAACCATCCATGTGGAAGCCATGTCAAAGATTCATGCCACACAACTGCTGGGTCCCATCTGGGGCTACCCATTAAATTCCTGGGCAGTATAACTAGTCAGTGCCACACCAGTCACTATCTTTTAATGGTCTGAATGACTACACCGTTCTGGTGATATCCACCCCATATCCCTGGAGCAATTGAGTTGGTTCCATTTAGAGTGATTTTTCTGTTACCAGCATAGACGTACCTGGGTTCAAATGTCCATAACGCCAGGTGAGCTACATGAACCTACCCCAAATCAGTGTAGCCACCCATGACTCTGTTGGTGGTGTTTTAGGACCTTTCCCATCAGCATGTTGATGAGCTGCCTGTGTAGTTTGACAGAAAAAGAATACCTATGCCCAGTGTTATGGATAGTTTATGCCACAGACCAGGCTTTTGGGTGAGTATTGGTAATATCAGGTGATTTAAGATTACTAGTCCTAGCTTGTTCTCCCTCAATATACTGCTTTAGGGCCTTCCAATCCCCTCCCTGGAGGGGTGATGCCCACCATGGAAATCCTGATATGCTAGAGAGGGGGTAGCAGCCCACATACCCATCAGCTGGATTTGTTCCTTTGTGTGGCATACAAGTAGGCCCACTGTAGAAATGTATTTCCATCAAGTGTCCATCTCATGACCTCATGAGATGATACCTGAGGTATCTCATGATACCTCAGGAGTAGCAGGAGTCTAAGGTCAAAAAGACCAATATTGAGTAGGAACTTTGTATGGGATAGTCGTCTTTTTCTGCAAGAATTATATTTGTGGCCTGATCCTCAGATGTTAATATGGCAGCAGCTTTAGGAATCTGACCTGGTTGTGTATACCACACACATTGGCCAGGGGAGGCAGCACTGAGAGGCGTGAGGAGATGGACTGGGGTGGGATATGCCAGATCAGGACCCCCACCTTCTCCCTCTTTCAATGTTGCATTCCAGGTATGGTGCATTTCAACAGGTCTGGCTTGTAGCAGAACAGTGGGATCCCAGTGGAGTTTGAGTAGTTATATCTCACCCAGGGATTCACAGTAACTCACAAATCCCAGTGGGACATACATTGCAAATTTCAGTAGATAATGCCTCTCCCAGGTGCAGTGGAACTTGGTGTTCTCAGCAGCCATAGAACATTAATTCACACTGAGAGTCGAGGCAATGGCTGTCTCCTGAGACTTCTATATCTTTAAGATGTTGGGTATCTAGGCAGGGGTTGCCAGTATGGCATATGGGGCAATAGCCCTAATGATTGATCATTCAAATGTATTAAAGCCTGGGGCAATACTTTAGTCTTTCCAGCCAAGGTGGTTTTACTTGTTAGTAATTTAATCTGCGCTTTTAATATTTCATTTTTTCTTTCTACCAACCCTGCTATAGGGGAGATGGAACCTCCATTCAATATTAGGTCCTTTTGTCCATTCTTGACCTTTGAAATGTGATCCTCAATCACAGTCTAATTGATGAGGGTATTTGTACATGATACTCCTCTTCTCTAATCCGCTAATAGTGGAAGCCTGGTTTGCACGGCAGCCGGGGAAAGCTTGGGTTAGGCCAGATGCAGTAACCATGCAAACAAAGGCATATTTAGAACCCTTACTCAGAGGGAGGGGGCCAATGTAATCAATTTCTCAGTCCCTCACTTGTTGGGAGCTCTAGTGGATGGCCCCAGACTCCTTTGACATTCACCTTGGGCATTGTTTAGAGCAAACAGGAAATGCTGTTATTGTGTCAACCAAATCACTCTATTTCAAGGGCAGTCCATCATCCCTGGCAATACAGTTGCTAGGGCTTGTACCCAAGCTAGAGAATCAGCTTCCTGATTGCCAGGTGTCAGCATCCTATGAGCTGGGACATGGAAGACAGTGAGGACTGCCTCAGGCTTTTGCAGAGGAACCCAAATGTCTTCCCACATATGCTGACCCTGCAATGGTTCATTCATGATCAGTCACCCCTTGGCTTCCCATTGTCTAAGCCATAGAGTTAACGCCTTTAGAACAGCTCAGTTGTCAGTGCAAAGAGTTAACAGCCATGGGTCTAAAGTGATCTTTAGCCAAACCCCTCTAAGTTGAACCCACTGGCTGCTACTGTTTGTTCCTTTTTCCATCCAGATGGTGTCATTGTTGGGCTGAATGGCAACTGCAGTCCGTATGGATGGGTTGCCTCAAACAGACATAGTGGGTAGGGAGTGTCAGTGGGAATTTCCCCCATTCCATCTTTACAGGCTGCAGGGGCCTCTGCAGGAACAGGAGTGGGGGCATTTGGAGGATCCACATACTCCACAGGGTCTAATAGCACTCACAATTCTAGAGACAGTGGCTGATGGACAGGGTGCTTGTCTGCTGCCAGTAGGCCACTCAGTCAACTGGGGAGTGTGAGCCATGGCAGAGGTGAGTGGATGGAATGTATTCTCAACCCAGCCCTTCATAGGAAAGGAAGTTCTTACCATGATATGCTGTTCCTTCATGAGAGGATCTGTCTGGAGGAGCTCTGTGTACACTGCTAGGAGCTGTTGCTCTATGGGGTGTATGGGGTATCTGCCCCCTTCCAGAGCTGGGACCAAAATCCTAGGGATGCTCTTTCCTTCTGTTGTCTCTGCCACAATGCTCAGCCCATCCCTTCCAGAGTCACAGCACATCTACCCAGATGGTACCCTGCTTGGGAGATGCCCAGAACTTTAGTCTGCTTCACTAGTATTTTTGCCTTCTGGAAGGTGGCTTGTTGCTCTGATCCCTAGTCCCACACATACCCTTTTTTAACCAGGTGGTATAAGGGATGGAGGCACTGTGACAGGTAAGGAAGAAAAGTTCTCCAAACCCCCTAAATCTCCACAAAAGCTGACACCTCTCTCATGTTCTTGGGGGTTGGATAGGTTTGTACCTTATCAGTCACAGCTTTTGAGACAATGTGCATCTTACTTGACAAAATGACACCATAAAACTTTATGGTGGTGCATGAGCCATGAATTTTCTGTAGTTTATCATCCATCCCCTCCCTCATAGGTATTCCAGCAAAGTCTGCAGAGTGTCCTGCAGCTTAGGCAGATCTTCACATGTTAACATTATGTCATCAATGCAATGAGCCCATTTTACTAGTTGGGGAAGGAGAAAAGGGACAGAGCTCAGGCTACCATCCCATATAACATATGGTGGGGCTGGGCACGTAACCTTGGGGAAACACTTGAAAGGTCTATTGTTGTCCCTCCCCTGTGAAGGCAAATTGATCTTGTGACTCAGTGACAAGGGATATACTGAAAAAAGCATTTGCTAAGTCCAGTACAGTAGGATACACTTCTAGGACCAGGGCCAAGTCATCTAAGATGGTGGCAATGTTGGGCACAGCCGCATGGATGGGACCACAACTTTGTTCAGTTCTCTGTAATTCATAGTCATCCACCATGAGCCATCTGGCTTTTTTACCAGCTACACTGAGCTTGTTGAAGGCACTATGGGCAGGATGTGCAATGCCCACTCAGTGCAGTTCTTGCATAGTTTCTCCTATTTCTTTATGCCCCCAGGCAATTTATATTGTTCGACACTTACCACTCTTCATGGGGGTGGTACACTTACTGGTTCCCAGTTGGTGTTTCCCCTCAGTGCTGGTTTGATTACTCACCAGAGGCAGGATTCACTGACAGAGCTTTGCAGAGTTTGACCTTGTAGGATATCAGTGCCCCGTATGTTCTCTGGTATTGAAGAGATAAAAACCTCGTATTCTTATGGGGGAGAACACCCAATCTGCAGTGTCAAAGGGACCTTTCTGACTATAACCATTTGTTGTTTATAATTATTGCTGGTGCTGAGGGGACCAGAAAACTTCTCTGGGTGACCAGGTATTAGAGTACATTCAGCTCCAGTATCAACAGAGCTGTTGCCTTTTGCTTAGTTCTGGGGGACCAGTGAATAGTGGTCTCAGCATGAAGCCTCCTGTCACCTCCAACAAGCCTCACCTGGAGGCTGTCTTGGCCTGCATCCTATACCTGGGCTGTGCAGGCACCCACCCCGAGTAGGACTGTATCCCTGAGGCTTCTGTTGGAGCAAGTGGGGCATCAGAAATGGTAGAGACAGGTGGGGCAGGTCTGAACTGCTGTTCAGGTTTTAAGGCTTTCTACAGGCTGACCAACAGTGCTAGGTTGCTAGTCTGTCTTTTCAGGTAGGGTCCCAGCAGCAATGAGGTCAAACCACATTTGTTTCTGGGTTAGTTTTGCCAGGTCCAGTACAGACTATTGGAAAAGCATTTTGAATTTTCCACTCCCATCTCTGTCTTGGGCCTTTCCCACAACTCATACATGTTCCCAGGATTTGTCAGTTTGTGGTTTCCCCCAGATCAGCAGTGGATTGTCCAGCATCATAAATGTCTTGTCCCACAACTGGGCTCAGCAGAGATATCAGTGTCCCACACCAGCTGCTGGGGGCAGACTAGAGTATCTTTGCTTTCATTCGTGAAGTGAATGTGACTGGATTAGAGCCTTCAAAGGCAGAGGCTTGTCTCATTCCCAACTCCCTAACAATTTGTTGCACCTTCTCTGTGGATTTCCAGGGTCCTACATTCCCAGGGAGACCCCCCCTTATTGCACCAAGCCTCCCTGCAGTTAGAATAGTCCCATCTACAAAGGAGTGAACTCCTTGAACCCCCCAAACACCATACAGGCACTGCCAGAGGGAAGAGTGTGTGGTGATGTTGTTCATTTTCTCTGCTGCTTGTCAGTCAGAGAAATGCCATTGTACCCCATATCCCATAGCTGCACTAACCAGGCCTGGATACTTTCCCTGGCCTTTCCCTGAAACTTGGCAGCTATATCAATAAGCTCAGTGGGATTATATTCTCTCATCATGAACATTTCCTGAATGTGGGGCTGCTCCGCTGCCTGGGGTTGTGGTTACTGTGCTTTGCCTTTTCTGTGTATTAGGAGTTGGATGGCAGCAGATGTTTCATCCATTTGTGTCAATCACCATAACCTCCTCCTCTGGCTCTCCTCACTTTCCCAGGGATTCCTCCTCTTAGCATCCCAATTAGGCTTTGTCACAAGCACTGGGACTTTAGTCCGTGACCATTTGCACCCTCCTAACTTTGTAGAATGGCACCCTAAGTTCTTCAACTTCTTATCCTGCTCTCCCACCTTGTCTGCCAGCCCCAAGCTAGCAGAACGGTAGACACTGCATGTCCTTCTGTAACCTCAGCTCTTCTTCCAACTTTCTAACCTGAGCTTCAGCCTCTAGTTGGGCATCAGAGGCTAGCCTACCATGGTGGCTGTTCATTTTTCTTCTTTGCCACAGTGTGCTCTGCACAATTCCTTACACACGTATATTAAACCGGCCAGCTTTTTAGGGCATCCCCCATATTCACATGGTGGTCCCCAAGCACCTAACATACAGGTCACCTCTCCCACACAGAAGTCGATGGCCAACCCAGGCTTTCCTCTTGGATGGCTCTTTCCCAAGACCCATTTCTTCAGTCTCCTGGCTGGCTTGCCAATTTCTGGAGCTTCCCTGCATGAAATCTGGAACTGGTCCCCATACAAGGAAGGCAAGGAGAGACCAAAGAAAGAGGCAGGCCACTCCAGATGCGTAGGTGGCAGGTTTGATAAGAAAGGGAACTTACATTTGAGGCTGGTATTGTGTGGCCACAAGATAAGTAGATCTCTGCACCCACCCATCAGAATCTTAAAAGTCTATATAAAGGCCTTAACTGGGTTCAGTCATGTATTCAGTACAGACGGTCTCAACACCACCTTGTCCTCTCAAGGCTGTGTTCTTGAAAATGACTCCAGCTGTGGGAACATGATTCCAAAATCATGAGAGGAGTGAGGAGCCTTTGATTGCCTGGGTTCAGCTCTCAGATCAGCTGGAGATCATGTCCTCTTGATGACTTCCTCCAACCACATGGAGAGTCATGATAGATCCAGCTACATGTCAAGAAAGCAGACTTGGTAAGTGACCATGTATACTGCAGTGATGTCAAGAGCCTAGGAATGTTGTGGTCCACACAGAGGCTAGCCAATGCCTAAAATTTAGTTGACTGTTTCCAATAAATTAGAGCATTGATCTGTAAACTATGGATTCTTTTCCTGCTATTGGGACAACCTTTAAATTATTAGTAGACATTTTCTCATTAGAGTGAGCGTGTTTCAGATTTTCTAGGGAATAGGTTTTTAAACGTTTGAGGCTCTTTCTTAAGTATTTTTGATCATCCCTCTTTACCTTATCACACTTCATTGTAAAGTACATGTTTAATTATTTGTTTCTTCCATTAGTCTATAAGCTCTGTAAAAGCAGGGGCCTTGCTTATATTCCAAAGGAGTTTATCTTACCACAGTGTCTGACACTTAATAAAATCTCAGTATTTGTTGTATCAAACTGAATTTCATTAGACAGAATTGAATGAGAGGTTGTTCCTTGAAGAGAATAAATTCCTTTCTTCCTTTAATGAAGAAAAATGGCACAGCCGACATTACTAGAGACAGACTTCACTTACTGAAAACCATTAAAAGCTTGGCTGACCTTGAGCCTTATTTAATGATCCATCTATTTTACAGATGAGGTTCCTGATTCAGTGACTTGTCCAAAGGCATACAGATATTAATTTGTAGAAACAGAATAAGGGGCCAAGTCTCCAGACCAATAGTCAGGCATTTATTGTACCACAATTTGTCTTTCTTCTGTCTTAACATATTGCTGTTTGGGAGAATATGGAGGCACAGACAGCATGGCCGTGGAGGGCATTCAGCAGCAGGCTCTGGCATGCACATCTGTCCAATCTGATAAACGTCAGCTTGCTTGTCATTTACTTTTAGGAAGTCTTACCAAAAAGTGCCTCTAAACTGTAGATGCCCTCTGTTTACTTGAAAAACTGATTCCACTGGCTAGAAAGAAGGAAGCTGTACTCTCCTATCTGGAGAACAGTGTCTGATAAAATGAGAAAACTTTCTTGGAGAATCTCCTTGAAGGATTCTGATACCCTTTACTTGGTGAAATTCTTATTTCTTGACTTTCTTCTCCATCTTTCTGCCTCCTTTTTGTTGCTGACAGCTACATGGCATGGTGGGTAGACATCTGGGGATGACCCCACTAACGTGGTAAATTTGCTTAATAAACTACCTTTAACTTGGTTAAAATGCATTTATTAGTGCCATACCCCCTTTCCTACAAAGAACAATGTTGTGTTCATAAATAAATAAATTGGCAGGAGAACTTCTGCAAAGTTTAAATTTTAGCAAGGAAACAGTGTACTATAACCACGGCAATCTGTCACTACTGAATGTCAGATAAGAGCAATTGAAAAATATCAACTAAGTTTTTAAAACCCTGTTTATTCAAAGTAATTATATCTGCAAATCTAAATGCATAACTGCACATAAGCACTGTACTGTAGTTGAAAAATTTGTTTTCCATAGGGGTAAAGATTAATAATTATGATCCTGCTTTGCATGTATACTGGAACTGAATATTTATGTAAGTGGATGGTGGATGACGGTAGCCATATTTCTCACTGTTGAAGTGGCAGTTTACAGATGGGCAGGGGCAGAAGGCTGGAATGATTCATGCAGTGGTGGATTAGAGTTGGAGAAATCATTATGAACTCATGTTTAGCTTAATATAGACACATATGGTTACATATAAAATATTTATAGATATGTGCATATACATAGGGCAGTATTCACACATATATTTCCCTGCTCTGTCATCTGAGAGGGCCTAAAATAAATAACATCCCAGTAGAAACAAGCACACTTAGCACCCAGATCTTGGTTTCTAATTCCATTCTCTGACTTAGAAACAAAAAACAGACTCCTTGGAGTCTGATTTTAGGACTGGGAGATTAAATATAATCTGGAGCATTTTATAGTCCCAAAATGTAAGGAGGTACTCAAAAAACAAACAAACAACAACCCATAGTCCAATCTACATTGATGAGGGTACCTAACAGAGACATAAGAGCCAACTCTTACAATGGCCGAAACCAGAACAGTTTTAGTTACAAAATTAATAAAGTAGTATTGAATTATAACCCCAAATATAAAATAATTATTCATGATCCATACTGATATAAATATATCATTGAATAAATGAATAAATGGTGGAGAAGAGACAAGTCTCTTATTCAAAAGAATTCCAAATAAATTATATCGATTGTCCACCCTAAAGGAGGGGAATCATACCTATCCACTTTTTAAGTACAGGCTGCACACAGCGACTTCCTTCCAAAGAGTACAGTATGGAAAGAGGGGAAAGTAAATAGCTTTACAAAAGTAGAGAAACCTGACAGATACTACCTTGGCTAGATGATCAAGGTTAATAACATCAGTTGATATCAAATTGATAGTATGTACCTTTGTTTTGATGTGATGAAAATGGTACTTCTGTTTTGTTTCTCCCAAAAACCTATAACCCCAATCAAACCATGAGATAAACATCAGACAAATCCCAGTAGAGAGGCATTCTGTAAAATATCTGACCAGTGCCCCTCAAAACTGTCAAGGACATCAAAATCAAGGAAATTAAAAAACTCTCCAGTCAAGAGGAAACTAAGGGGACCTAGCAGTTAAATGTAATGTGGTATCCTGGATGAGATTCTAGAAGAGAAATAATATTTAGGTAAAAACTGAGGAAATCTAAATAAAGTATAGACTTTAGTTAATAATAATGTATCAGTATTGTTCATTAATACTAATGTAAGATGTTAATAATAGGGGAATCTGGGTGTGTAATACATGGGGGTATATAGGAATACTCTGTACTACCTACTCAGTTATTCCATAAGTCTAAAACTGCTCTAAAAATTAAAGTCTGTTTTTCAAAAAAGCAAATACAGCCTCTGTTTACACTTAATGTAGACATGTTTGTGCCAGCATTTACTCTGTTTCTCAAGACGTTTCATTTCTGTTCATTAAAATTTAACCATGGTGTTATTGCCATCAAATATTTGAAAGTCTATAATGTAAAAAGAGAAGTAAACTTTTTCTACTTTAGATGGCAGTATTAGGACCGTATCAAAACCAAGATCAAGGCCAATACCAGCTCCCTATTATGGAATCCTTTTCTAATTCCAACAATGGAAAATGCTAACCCATGGAGTAGTAGACTTGCTGTCCGCCCAAGCAGAGACTGACTGATACGATCCATCAAGTATGCTTTAGTATAGATTTTTTTCATTGAGTAGACAGTTAGATTAGAAAACCTCTAGGATTCTTCCAACTCTGTTCTAAATATCTGTGGACAGTTGCCCAACTCTGTGTAGTTGAAGTTTAGACAATTTATTCCAATGTGAATCTGGACTCACAGCCAAGGCTTTAAGCACAGTATGTCTGTCTGTTGACCACAATTCTAAGTTTAGCTGATTGTTCAAAACCTACCAGCTGCACTAGTCATCCAATGAAGGGAAAGTAAATTAGCCTAGTAAGCTATGCCCTTTTTGAGCCATGATATTTGGTATGTTACCTCCTTGAAGTCTTTAAAAGTCATATGATCCAATTCAGTGTGTTAGCAGTGTTATGATTACCTTATGACACAAATCCTTGAGTCTTGCAAATCTAAAGGCCACAATCCCACAGCTTGGCTGAAATACTCTGTAGTTAGGATTTCAGTGATTGCTAGTGAGGTGAGAGACTTTGCAAATGAAACTGAGGTTAGATGGGTGGGTGGATGTGTAGAGAAAAAATTTTATATTTCAATCTCATTTTATGAGCCCAGCTCTCCCTTTTAATGATAGGAGCTGGAAAATTATTTTGAGAACAGGGTAAACCGATCTTTTTTGGTGTCACAGATTCCTTGAGAAAAGGAATTCCTAAATTTGAGCCACTTTCCAGAAATAATACTAAAAAATCTGCTGTTTTCCAAACCACCTCTAACCCCTTGCAAGAAAAAAAAACTATGAAACTGTCTCCTTGATCTACCAGTGTTTACCAAACTTTTTTAGTTTACAACATACTTCGAAAATGATCATTTTTTTATCCACACTAAATAGAGAAGGAGCTGGAGAACAAAAGCACAATCCTGGCTTCTAGCTATTGCAGCCAATACAAGTGTTGGGAGATTAGTGTCTCAGCCTGTGTGTTGAGAAGATCATTTATTTTATTTATTTTTTTTTTTTTTAATTTTATTTTTTTTGCGGTACGCGGGCCTCTCACTGTTGTGGCCTCCCGTTGCGGAGCACAGGCTCCGGACGCACAGGCTCAGTGGCCATGGCTCACAGGCCCAGCCGCTCTGCGGCATGTGGGATCCTCCCAGACCGGGGCACGAACCCGTGTCTCCTGCATCGGCAGGCGGACTCTCAACCACTGCGCCACCAAGGAAGCCCCGAGAAGATCATTTCTTTAACAAAGAAACCAACATAATTTTTATTAGGAAAAAAAATCATTTTAATTACATAAGCTCGAACCTTACAAAATGGCCATTTGCAGATCAGACACAGTTAAATAAAGGCAACTTCTTATGGCCCATCCTAATAGAAAATATGGAATCTCTAGAAAAGCACAGCAAAGTAAGAAAATTATGCTCTAATCCCTATACTTAAGGAATCAAATATTACATATTGATGTATAGGCATCAATATGTTGGGTTTTTTCCATATACATATATATGCTTTACATAATTTAAATCACATCCCAGCACATAATTTTTTACAACCTGTTTTTTCCCCCTAATATTTAATAATGAGTATCTTCCCGTGTCATTTAGTATCCTACAGCCTGATTTTCAATGACTCCTGGTATTCATTCCCTCATTAGGATAAACAAATTAATTTAAGCAGTCTTCTATGGTCAAATATTTAATTGCCCAAATATTCCCCTTTTATGACTTACGCTGCCATAAGTATATTTATAAGGGAAATTTTTTTATATATTCCCAATTATACTCCAAATATTACTGGGTCAAAGCATGTGCACATTTTCAGACTTCTGATACTTTGCCAAATCACCTCCCAGAAGGCCACATCCACCAGGAGCACGCAAGCATGCATATTCTCATTAACCTTCTGTATTATCATTGTTTTAAATCTCTACTACTCATTTATTTCTTATCTGAATTTCTCAGGAGAACTTCAGGGTCATTAAAGTCCTGTTATGTTTGGCATTGATGGTGAACTTTCCACTAGAATTTTAAGAACAATTCAGGAGCCTGCTTGATGCTCTGCCTTCCTTTCAGAGATCTCAGCCAGTTGCAGAGATAGATTGCTGTGGCCTACAAGCAGAGAGTCAAATGCCAGAGACAACAACCTGGGTCTTTATCCTAACAGGAACTCTGTGCTTGAAATTATGCATCTGCAGCTCCTAATCTGATATTCCACCTCCCATCTAATAATGAAGTGGGGCAGAGGTCCTACCAAGAGAATGATAGTCCATTAATTATTAGAGGCAAATCCATTGCCTCCTACCAGCTGCTACCATCTTAGATAGATACTTGCTATATTAGATCAGATGCTGGGTGGTCCATGGCTTCTAATAGGACAGGCAGTAGTTAAAAATAGACAAGGGGATGGCCTGTTTAAATGTTTAGAAAATATGCAATTCTTAAAAAAAAAAACCTCTCTACTTACCTAAAACATCTGAAGAATTATGACTTTTTTCTACTCTAGGGGTCAGTACTTGACAAATATGTAAAACACATGGAAAAACAGTCTTCAGCTCAACAAGAGGATAAACTTTTAAAATTATTAATGCTACCTAACAATGAAAAAGACTGATTCTGATTCAATGGAAAATAATGATTTTTGCAGAGAACCAGACAAACTGATCACTCCCTTTTAAATAGTCACATTGTACATCCCACATTATTAGTGGTAGTCATAGAAATTTATAATTGGTTTTACACATTTGCTTCTACTACTAGACCATGAGATCTTTGTAGCTAACTAATATTCTTTAATATTATAAGAATGAATAATTGGATTTTAGAACTTCTTAGTTGGCCTCTTATCTACAAAATACTCTTACTCAGAAGTAGATTCCTTTGATTTAAGATTATAATAGCTCTGAATAGTAATAGATAAGGTCTTATTTATAATTTCAAGTGAATGAGGTATGAAATTTTTCCTGGGGGAGGAGGGTGAAATGAAGAAATGGGTACCTTTGTGCAAGGAACATAGGGAGGTATAAAAAAAGAAAACAAGTTGAAGCATGGAGTACTAAAGACAAAATTTGCTGACTGTATCTGTTGCTCTTGTTTTTGTTATTGTTGTTGTTTTTTTAAGGGTCCCTTTTGGATGTAACTGACTTCCTGCATGATTTAAAGCTGCTCTTTATTTGAAAAAAATCTTACCTTAGGGCAGTGATATTGTGGGAAAAAGTAAGTTTTCTTGCCCTAGAGTCAATATGGTTTGAAAGGTCAGGTCATTCATTAGCTCTGCCAAACTTCCCCACTTGCAGAAAGTTCAAATAAAACCTTTTTATTAAAACAGTGGAAGTAAGAGCAAGTGGGAGGAAGGGATGGAACACAGGGTGTGGTTGAGATCCAAATGTTCCTGACACTGGTGGGGTGAGCTTCTTTGAAACCAAGTATTTAGGCTTGCCAGCTGATCTCAGTACAGTGGCATCCTCTCCTTCACTTGAGACTATGTCTCATGCATTCATTCAACCATTCACTTAATAAATACAAAATGAGTGCCTGCTTATGTGCCAGACCCTGCTGTAGGCTGTGGGGATACAGCAGTGAACCGAATAGACGAAACTTCCTGACTTCATGGAGTTTACATTAGGGTGGGTTCTCCTTTGATAAAAGAGCATTAAACCCCAAATGAGTATAATTATGTCAACAAAAGAAGAGGTTTTGTGTTTAATCCTGAAGCAACCTGAATTTAATAAATCTAATAAAGTTTTAATTCACAATGCAAGTGCTAGTCTGCTCCAGAATTAAACTTCAGTTTTGAGATATGTGAGTGAAAGACACTCCTTACTATAAAGCTCCCTCCCCGGCAGAAGAAGTCTTCCAGCATCCAAGTGGAAAAACGTGAACTGTGGCTAAATTTAGCCAAAATTAGCATCCGTGTAGTCTGAGAAGTTTTTCAGCCAAGCGAATTGCATAATCTAAGTGCAACCACTTTTTCTTGTACCCTTTTCCTGAGAAAATTTCCAGCACGCATGCTGCCAGTGCTTATGCTGCCCACATTGTCAGTGCCCTTTGCTATAAGATTGAAGGTTGACTACAAATAATTTCCAATGAATGCCTCTAATTAGCCACTAAAGTTGGCATATTTCCTGCTATCTGAAATTAGATCACAGAGTTGGGTTGAGATGAAAAAGTCCTATTAGCTCTCTAGACTTCCATTTCCTATTTGCTGGGGGAAATTACTGTTTTGAAGTTTATCTGCTGCTATCTGAAGAAGTCTGGAGTCGACGGTAGTGAAAAGATAGGTGGAAGTCTGGACTTTCAGTTCTCTTCCACTCTACAACTGGGACTTTCCGAAATAAACTCATGAGGAATGGCCCTGGGAGATACATCAGTGGATTTGTGAGAATAAAAGAAGGAAACTCTCTTTAAAAGATGTCAAAACGCAACATTTTGTAGTTGTCCATATATACATAATCCTCTCTGACAAATAAATGGTTTTAAAACAATCTAGTACTATTAATCAATGGGTGTCTGAATTTTTCTTGGAGCCGGTTCTGAATGCTTTCCATTAGAGGTTTATTTCCTAGCATGCCTCTGCCCCTCAGTCAGGAAAGTAGTGCACATTCCACTGTTAGGCCTTTGGGAGGAGCTACTTATATCAGCCCCAAACTGAACCTTTTCAAGGCAGCTTGCGTGCCTTCAGTCTTGCATTATAAATAACCAACTGAGACGGATGCTATTGTTTTGGAGTCCTGTCTGCTGTCCAATCAGCTGCTGCGTGGCTGATCTGCTGATAGTTAACATGCCAGATGTCTGGTACAGCCAGGTACACTCTGGAGCTTCTTCAGGATATGATTCATCATCCAGTTCCACTGACTCCAATGCAACAATCAAAAAGAAATTTAGAAGGGGATGGAGCCTGGAAAATCAGTGCAAGAGTTTTGAAAGGGCAAATACATTGCATTAGAGTAATAAAGTGGCTTCTTTTTAACTGTTGGAATGAATCTGTATTTTACTAAAAGTTAAATATTCCCTTGACAAAAGTACTTTCAATAATCCATAAATACCTTTCTATTCCTTCTTTGGAAGGTATCTGATAATAAATCTTTCCAGAGGGAACATAATAACTTCGAAAGTGTACCCACCAAGACTGGTGCCTGGCCAGTGGCTGGCTTTTTAAAATTAAATTTAAAAGTGTTATACTTTTTATAATTGACATCTCATGAAGTTTCCTTTAAAATATAAAACCTAGGGCTTCCCTGGTGGCGCAGTGGTTGAGAATCCGCCTGCTGATGCAGGGGACACGGGTTCGTGCCCCGGTCCGGGAAGATCCCACATGCCGCGGAGCGGCTGGGCCCGTGAGCCATGGCCACTGAGCCTGCGCGTCCGGAGCCTGTGCTCCGCAACGAGAGAGGCCACAACAGTGAGAGGCCCGCGTAGTACAAAAAAAAATAAAATAAAATAAAATAAAATAAAATAAAAATAAAATATAAAACCTAAAGTGTAATAAAATTTATTTTATAAATAATGGAGGCTTGTGGCTTTAATTTCTTAACAAATTATTAATTACAACAATGCTAAAATAATTGATTGTATTTGCCTTTTGTGTGTGTGTGTGTGTGTGTGTGTGTACCAGACTTTTAAAAAGAATTAGTAAATATTTGAACCGAAATTGTGCTGTTTCTGTCTAGGTATGTTTACTCTAAATACGTTGACTATCTTAAAATATGTATTCATCTAAGGCAGAAAGTGGACAAGTTTTATTCCTATTACGCAGAGGAAAAAATTGAGGTACCAAATTAAGAGAAGGTAATCCTACCTTATAATTTAGTGATACAGACATATTGGTTCTCTTTACTTTCTAAATGAAAATATTAATGAACAGATTAAATATTTCAAAACTGTCAGCACAGATTGCAATGAAGAATTGAGTGTCAGGCCTGTGATATATTCTCTTTTTTGTTCCAGACTTTGCCAGAGGGTTTCATTATTAAAATTTTTTTAAGTAAGAAAACAAATAAATAAAATAAAAAATTTAAAATGTATATACATAATGTGGAACTTTTCAAGCTGAATTTTCCAACAAATATACATAGAAGACTTTCTAATATATTCCTTAAAAGTGTTTAGAAAAAATTAAATATTTTATTTTATAACCAGGCAGGAGTGTGTATCAGCTAGGGTTCTCCAGAAAAACAAAGGCACTAATATATATACATACTTATATAAACATTTATTTTGAGGAATTGGCTTATACAATTGTGATAGCTGCCAAGTCTAAAATCTGCAGGGCAGGCTGGTAGGCTGGAAACTCTTGGGCAGGAGCTAGCGTTACAGTCTTGAAGAACAATTTCTTCTTCAGGGAAGCTTCAGTTTTGCTCTCAAGACCTTTCAACCAATTGGAAGGGTCCCACCCATGTTATTGAAAGTAATCTCCTTTACTTAAAGTCAATTGATTGTAGACATTAACTATAATACATCTACAAAATACCTCCACACCAACACCTAGATCAGTGTTTGATTAAATCACTGGGTACTATAGCCTAGCCAAATTGACACACAGAAGGCAAGAAATGTGCCTCTTCTCCAGTATCCAGGTGGGTGTTACACTCCCACAGCACATGAACATACATGGAGTAGGAAACTGACTGCATCTGATTTTAAATGACTTTAGTTCATCAACAGAATTTAAGAGTAAATCCTTCGTTTTAGAAAACTACTCACTATTGTAATGTCATCCTTTTCATTAACAAGCACACTAGTCACATTTTTCGTTAGAACGAATATATTCTGTAGAAATCAGGGAATATTAGACTTCTCACTTGAAGAAAAGAAACCTGCCTCAAAATGGCAGGGGCCATGTCCTCACCCTCTGGTATGGCTCATAATCAGAACTGGACTCTGGGTTTATATCTCATTTCTGACACTTCTAGCTGTGTGATCTCAATATCTTTGTCTGTGAAATGGAGACGAGCACTCCTATCTCAGAACTTGTGTAGGGTACCTGTCTCGTAGCAGGAGTTATGGAATTCTTAGACAATATTATTTCTGGAGGTGCAGGTTACAGCCCCTGAGATTCTTCAGTTTGTCATCAGTATACTACTGAAATAAGGCCAAGTACTGTGATTTACATTCCTGAGTCTGGTAAACTAAGTCAGTGGTACTCAAATTTGGATCTGTGGGCTAGTGCTGGTCAGCAAACTGTTAGTTACAGATACTGATGAGATAAGCACTTAAATTATTTCTGTGACATTTTTATTGTATTTTACAAAAGTGGCAGCACATAGTGGATCTGGACAAACAAAACAGATAAATAAAAAGATGGGTCCTTCACCACATGGTATATAATTGGGAAAAAACTGGTCTTAGAAACCCCTATGTATAGGAATTCACTGCCAGATAAAAATTTAAGCATTAATTGCAACAAAATTCAGTATGTTACCCCCCATGGAAAAACTGTAGTTGTGGTGCCTGTCATTGGTCTGTGTGTGCCTCCACATTACCTTTGTAATTATTTGTGTGTCTGTCTCCCTAACTCAAGTGTGAGACCCTGGCATGCAGGGCTTCATCTTGTTTGGGCTCCCAGGGACTGGAACAGTGATTCACACATATCTGGTGCCTGGTAATCATGTTTTTGATGAATGAAAGCAGGAATAAGTGACAGAAATGAAACTAGTTAAGGATAGAAAATGAAATAAGCTTATTATTTTTGTCTTGTGATAGGTTGAATGGGAAAGTGCTAGAGATGTCAATAGATCTAAATAGATATTGGATATTAATAGATATTAATTGATTATGGAAAAAATTTACATTATATCCTTTGAAATATTATGTATACCATAAAGACCATACTGCCCTTAAATCTGAGTATAGGTATATATTGACAGTTTTAATAAGTGAACCATGCTGTGGGTGTAGCCTGGAAAAAGAAGAAAATAATATTTTTCTTCAGCAGGAACATACCCTTTGCAAACTAAGTGATTGAAAAGGTGCTTTTTGTCCATGAAGAAGTGATGGTTTCTTCCAGAACACACTAGGAGTCATATTTGTTGACATTCCCAGTAAAACTTTAGAAAAGGAGAGTTTATGTGAATAACTGTATCAGCACTGTAATTGGGGGGGGGGGTTATTTAGGTCCTTTTTCCTGAAACTAAAAGGACAAGGAACATTTTATTAGATCTATGTATGAGGCTTTGAAGTGACATCTATGGCTGGCTCAATAATGCTTTGTTAGGGTGACTTCCTTTCAAGAAAACATGATGTTTTCTTCTGGCATATAAGGTGGCATCTCTTTTCCTAACTTCTAGAAAAAAAAAATTTTCCACAATTGGCTAGTTACCTGGCCATCAGTCATGAGTCCCTGATGCCATTTCACATCATTTTCATTGTACTGTGCTAACACATCAAATAAGCTCATCATAAAACACAGACCAGGGGAACACAAAGAAAGCCAATACTTATTGATCTTTCAAGATGAGTAATTTGTATTAATCCTGGAAAGATCAAAATAAGTGTGTTCAACTAAGACTTACTTAAACTCCAAAGAGCATCCAAGAATTCTTTGAGGTTTCTGGAGTGGAAAGAATATTATTTCCAGTAGACATGGGAAAAATTAAATATTCTCTATTGGTCATCTTACTAAAATGATAATAAATTGCCGTGTATGGTTCTGTAGCATTAAGGAACTCATATATATTTATTGGGGTCTACCTGTATGCTCCTCTGTCATGATGCCATAATATGTACCAAAGGCCATCAGCTTTGCATCCCTACAGACATGGATTTGAATTCGAGCTCCACGGTTGCCTAGCTATGTGACTTTGTGCAGATCATTTACAACCTCTGATTTTCCTCTTCTCAAACAGAAATTATAAAACATACCTTGTCAAATTAGTGGACTATTAAATGTCATTTAAATATAAAGTGGCTAACACTGCTTCCAGCATATGGCAGGTCCTCAACAAATGTTGATTTCCCTTCTTTGTGCTCTCCTGCTGGATCCTCCTTTGAAGTAACCTCAGTTTGCTTTCACATTTCTAGTTTACTTATCTGTTTGTTTGCAGCTCAATAGATAAAATGAATTCAAATGACAGAGCGGAATGTATTTTAAGTTGGATATACTCCTTTTTCCCCCCTCAAGAGATCTGGTTCTTCTTTTCAAAGCTGTTGAAAGATGATAACCCGCCACTCCTTAAATCCACAGCTCAAGGATAGCCATGCCAATATCCATAATCCCACTTCTTGTCCACTCCAGGTTGGCATACCCAAATTTAATCCCACTTTAAAAAGAAGAATTTTTTTGTTTGTTTTATTTTTCCAAATACATTCTTAAAAGCAGTAAAGAGAAAGTTTGTTCTTTCAATTTTGCTTAATTCCCCTCCACCCACATACACAAAAAGAAAAGGTGAGGTCTGCATGAAATGCTATGTATGATAATGGTGTATTAAGAAATTTGCTTCGGGCTTCCCTGGTGGCGCAGTGGTTGAGAATCCGCCTGCCGATGCAGGAGACACGGGTTCGAGCCCCGGTCCGGGAAGATCCCACATGCCGCGGAGCGGCTGGGCCCGTGAGCCATGGACGCTGAGCCTGCGCGTCCGGTGCCTGTGCTCCGCAACGGGAGAGGCCACAACAGTGAGAGGCCCGCATACCGCAAAAAAAAAAAAAAAAAAAAAGAAATTTGCTTCTAGCTCTCCTACTAAATGTCCATCTATATCATTTCACAACATGTTTCTTGGTTTGCTTTTCATCTATTCTCTCTTTTCCTAAAGGACTATGAGTTCATAGGGCAGTTTCCTGTGGGTATAGAGGGTTGAAAAATACGTCCTAAGTCCATATGGATTATTTTTGTTTCTGAATGAACAGAAACAATCAGGAGTTTCTTTTATATAAACTAGAAGAAGCTTTTCATGGTGGGTAAGATTAGAGTTTTGCTATAAGTCTCAGTCCTTTGCACTTGAAGATGACAGCAGTGATGGAAAGCTCTGAACCATCTACACTTCTTGCTTTGCCAACAAGCCTTTTCCATACAGACTGGAAGGAGGCTAAAGTATCTTTTGGGACACAGAATTTTTACCCACACAAAGCTACCTTTCATATATATATATATATATATATATATATATATATATATATATATATATTTAAAAGTGAAATCGATCTTTCTTTCTCCCTCTCCCTCTCTCTGGCTTAGCTTCCCTGGTATCATGCTCCAAACAGCTAAACAAATTCTCCTAAAAATCTGTAAAATTGAGTGAAAACAATAATAGTTTAGACAATAAGAATTATTCCCTACCAAGCAACTTGGATGCAACTGAATAGTCAAGATTAACATTTGCTTAAAAATGTGCCTTTCACCTGACCATGCATATCTCCTTGGAGCTCCTTCCTACAGATATTTAAGACATTATAAGTAACAGATAACCCTGAAATCTACCTGACAGGGAAGTTTAATTTTAAAAACTCATCATATATCATCCTCAGGGCTATGCCATTTTCCAGGGTTTTTTTTGTTCAAACCTACCTTTCAGCTGAGACTTTTTCTCATCCAGTTCCAAAATTCCCAAGCAAAATAAGCACATGCCAAAAATACATAGTATTTACCCTGAGCATGAGTGACCTTACAGCTCATGAATACAGAATAACTTGATTGGTAGAATTCAGACTATAGCATGAGTCATTTGTTTAAAATAAATGTGACCAGAAAAATCACTAAAACATGAGCAGTGGCTGACAAAAATCCTTAGATCACCCCTCAGATATGAATGAAAAAAATACATTTGTAGTGTAGCTGTCTAAGTACTACATGCAACATGTTATATACCTGAGTCATAGGCCCTGTAGGAGTCACAGAGCAGATGAAGAAGGCAAGAGATCGATGTCCAATTTACTGAAACAAATATCTTGAAAGCACTAGAAAAGAGGAGATTGTTCCTTTACAAAACTCATGAAATATTTAATACCCTGTAGTTAAGTAAGACCCATTTTAGAATTCTATTTTCTTTCTTTTTTTTTTTTAACATCTTTATTGGAGTATAACTGTTTTACAATGGTGTGTTAGTTTCGGCTTTACAACAAAGTGAATCAGTTATACATATACATATGTTCCCATATCTCTTCCCTATTGCGTCTCCCTCCCTCCCACCCTTCCTATCCCACCCCTCTAGGTGGTCACAGAGCACCGAGCTCATCTCCCTGTGCTATGCGATGTGGCTGCATTAAAAAAATTTTTTTTGTAACCTGGGACCTCTCCTGTATGTTTCTTTTTGTCATTGTTGTCTAATAGAAAAGTTATTTTTTTAAATTAACATTTCAAAGCTTTCTGTAAGCACCTCAGATAAGTAGTAATACTACATGGTTATCTATTGTGTTGAAATATATGTAGCTTTTAAAGTTATAAGCCTAAAATTGGACTAAATAGGGAAAAATAGAAGATTTCAATGCTAAAGAGTATGGATTGGTGAAAGCAAACAACTAATCATTTAATAATTATTGAGCATGGTGGACAGTTATCTCTTTGCTGTCCCAAGGAATTTGCAATCCTTTTGGAAAGATAAGCCATAAATCAAACCAATAATTTATCAATAATAATAAGAGATACTTTTATCGGCAATCTTTTTACCTTTTTCTGTAAAATGTTAAATAGTATATAAGGCTTTAGTGGTCTAGAAGCTAGTATATAAGCAGTATTTAAAAAGAGAAAATACTCTTCCCCCCCCACACACACACTCCACCCACCGTGCCCTATCACATTTGCTTGGGGTGGACTTGCTTTGTTGGTGGGACACCTATGGGTCAGCTGCAGTCAGTTGGACGTGTTCTCCAGACCAAGAGAATCCAGCCTGAGGGGAGGGGCCTATTTGGGGGCGTGAGGAGGCAGCTGCCTCAGTCAGAGTCACCCTCTGTCCCAGGTCTCAGTACACTCTTCCCTCTTCCCAGTGACCTCAGCCGTCTCAACTTAGGCAGGTGGCCAGAAGCAAGGTGGTTCATTAAATTGCCAATTCCCCAACTGAGAGATTCTACCATTTGGTAGATTCTGCCATTGGCAGTTGCTAACAGCTGAGGTCCCATAATGTAGGTGGTGATCCTAGAAAGCATGAGGCCCAGCCACAGTCTAGGGAGTCAAGTATGAGACAGAGGGGAGGACAGGAGCAGAGGGAGGTTCCCAGGCTTGCTGTCTGTAGTTCACAGTGCTATTTTGTTCAGTGTGGGTGCTCATAGGCCACAGTGATCTGTAGGTAAGGACCATGTACCAAGCACCCTGCTAGATCAAGAAAAATTTCATTAACAGGATATGCATTGAGCCCAGTGCTAAAGGATAAATAGCAATTGAAGAAACAGGAAAGAAGAAACCAGTTCAGATGGGTGAAGTGGAATTGTTAAAGAATAACTTTTTAAAAGGTCAAATTATGACTCATAAAATTTAAAATAGATACATGTCAAAGATTTTATTTAACCAATTTTAATCTCATTCATTATTAAGAAATCCATGTGATGTAAAAAATGGTTCAAAATACTATCAAAGAATAGGTATATATATGGACATTAAGGGATGCTGAGATAAATTTGCTAATGGATACAAAACTTGTGTCTTTAACAAGCTAGAAATCAGTTTAATCTCTATCATCCAAAATTCATTTGCTCTTCTATGAACAGGAATCATTTGCATTTACCATGATCTCTCCACAAACTATTTTGAGTATTGCAACATAGTCAAAGACAATGAAAGGCACATATCCTTATAGAACCAGATATACCCAGAAGGATCCTTTAGATAATGTCCCACATTCCATTGTAAAGTACCCAGTGATCACTTTTCCCATTTCAAATTCTTTTACATGATAACAGGAACGAAAGTAAAAAGGAAGTGCAATATATTTGTTTCAGAGACACCTATCTGAACGCCCAGCTGAATGCCCAGCTCTTCATCATTTGAA
The DNA here is from genome assembly GCF_026419965.1 of Kogia breviceps. NCBI lineage: Eukaryota > Metazoa > Chordata > Mammalia > Artiodactyla > Physeteridae > Kogia > Kogia breviceps. The sequence goes on from NC_081314.1 coordinate 97,218,738, forward strand.
TTTTTTAGAATTGCTATGTGTGATAAACTATTTTTGCCATATTAACCTAAAAGTGTTAAAACAACATTCTAATGTTATAATTTCTGGCCCTTTGGTAGATGTATAAGGAAACTATTGAGGAATCAAATTTGGTGGAGAGTAATAGGCTTTTCAGTGCTTTTTAAATTACACAATGCACGTAGTAACCCTCTTGGTTCTATGCACAAGGATAGTCCTATTCACTACTTTAGCCAAAGAAGTACAAAAGAGGAAACAAATTAAAAAATAAAACAAAAAAAAATAACACCTGGGAAAGCAAGAAAATATCTATCACAAAACCCAGGCACTTTAAAAAGACAAATGGGGTTCTAGCATATAATAAATTAAGAAAGTCAGATTCTCTTGGCAAATATTAAGTCTTTCCTCTGTTAAAATGGACTAAGACTAAAAACAGAAAATACACTAACAGCATGAGGGCAAAGAAGTAGATAGAAAAAAAATACCAACTTGAATTGAAAAAATTTGATGTAATGACTATAGTGCTAGTAGGGTCCTATGGGGCTCTAGAGTAATAAAGTAGCACCTTGTTAGGATGAAGCACAATAAGTGATGCTCATGACAATGACTTGACATCATGATTAAAGGCTCAAACCATGTTCAGAGCATTTTCATTGTGAAGACAATTAAATACAGTATATATTTTTGGAAGACTTTTGACTTATGCTTTAAAAATATAAGTGCTCAGAGAGGATATAAGACTCTTTAAACCTATTAAAAAATTGAGGGTTTTTTTGTAATTGGAAGAATGCAAGTACAGGTAGAGACAGTAATTACAGGCAGAATGGAATAAGAATAATCAGGGAAAAAACTTGTAGACTAAGAAAACCTTTGCAAATTCTAAATATTCCACTAAGGAGTAAGATGAAAGGTAAATTTCTACTGCTCAAATAGTTAAGAACAGTTTCAAGGAAGAGAGTTCTAGCTGATCTGACTGCCCATTTTGTGATGTTTAACTTTCACAGTAGATATTAGTAGCTAATATTGTTTCACAACATATAAGTCACTGTATTAAATGATGTTATTTATGTATATATATATAGTTATCTAATTTAATTTTCAAAATAAGCATATGAGAAAGGCATTATTTTCTCTATTTTACAGGAGAGGAAATATAAGCTAAGAGAGGTTAAATTAAGATTATGAAACTGCTACATGGCAGAGAAAATTTTGAACCCCGACTGTGTGAGTCTATTACTTGGACTCTAAAGCATTCTATTTTATTTTTTCTGTTTAATTCCCCAAATAGTCATTTGGGGTAAGTAGTATTATCCTCATTTTATATGTAAGGAAACAGGCACAAGACAGCAAAGTAGCTAACCTAAGCATGCATTAATTGTAAGAGTCAGTGTGCATCCACTAGATGCTCTTTCCACTGTGAGAGGGCACAGTGGGCCTGTTTATGTGTCTGCTCTGCTCAAATCCTCTCCCCACCCCTCAGCTGAAGGGGCAGCTGTGAGAAGCTTGCCACAAACTAGAAAATGCAAATATTGCCTTGAAGACATTCAAATTCAATTTAAAAAAAAAAAAACAAAAACAATCACATGCTGTCTTAACAAAGAATTGTCTCCTGGGCTTATTCTGCTATAGTCTGCCAATTTGTGACCCTGGGAGTGGAGGGTAAAAGACCAGTTGGGAGAGAATTTGAGAGACAGAAGCTGACTCACAAAGCATAGCTGGGTTGCTCTAATGGCAGGCAATTAGAATAAATATTCATTAATTCCCATGGCTCTGGGCCTTGGAGCTGTCTTGAATTCTAAAGAACCTTCTGTTTCCAATCACCATTAGAAAGGTATGACTTAGTTGTTCAGTTTTTTTTTTAATTATATGTGTACATATCCCATAATAAACCCTCATTACATTGGGTAGCATGCAGTCCCATTCCCTGCAACCCAATGAGCCTAACAAAAACCGTCACACTATCATTTGCCTTGAATTTCCCAAATGTATTTTTCTAACTTTTCACTCCAAATTGTGCTATGGCTACATTACTCTATGCTTTGGTCATGAATGAAACATGAAAGCTTCTAATGTAGAAGTAAAAAAATAAATAAGTCATGGTAGCTCTTTCTACAAACAAATTTGAGTAAGATTTTCATTCAGTATGAAAATAAATTTTCAAGTGTCATATTGATCCAATCTATTAAACTACTGCTTTTACAGAGAATTCTACTGACCAGTGTTTCAGAGTGTTGTATATCCTTTGAGCACTGGTAATTATGATGGTATAAACCAATGATACTGACTTTTTAAAAAGTAAGATTCCATGATGAGACCCTTTTTAGAGATACTTTTATAAATAATACATTGGTGTCACTCTAGAGGTAAAGATAGATACCTTTAGAATCTTATGAGTGGTAGAAATAAGGGAGAAGATCATTTTTTTTTTTAGCCTGGCTATGCTTTGGAAACTAAAAGATGTATGATAATGATTATGCTTTAAATATGAGGAGTAACAAGTCTGGGAACCTGGGAAGCCACGGCAAGGCCTGAGAGGCCCCAACACGAGGGACTAGCTCTGATCAAAAACTCAGTGTCATGAATAAACTATGAGAAAGCCCAGAATAGACATGACTCTTTTTTTTTTTTTTAATTTATTTATTTTTGGCTGTGTTGGGTCTTCGCTGCTGCGCGCGGGCTATCTCTAGTTGTGGTAAGCAGGGGCTACTCTTCTTTGTGGTACGCAGGCTTCTCATTGCAGTGGCTCCTCTTGTTGTGGAGCATGGGCTTTAGGTGCACGGGCTTCAGTAGTTGTGGCATGCAGGCTCAGTAGTAGTGGCTCATGGGCTCTAGAGTGCAGGCTCAGTAGTTGTGGCATATGGGCTCAGTTGCTCCGTGGCATGTGGGATCTTCTTGGACCAGGGCTCGAACCTGTGTCCCCTGCATTGGCAGGCGGATTCTTAACCACTGCACCACCAGGGTAGCCCAGACATGACTCTTGATATTCAGTCTTTATCTGTAGCATTAACATCACAGTATTCCCAGGAGATGTATAGGATTCATGATATATCTGACATGGATGGGGAAATATGTCTTCTTAATTTTTCAGGTTAATCTCTCAAGTTCTCATATATTCTTTGGCAAGGACATCTTCTGAAGCTTCTTGTCACTGCCATCACCACCACTCCCAAATTTTCCAAAGACTGAGAACTGAGATAGTACAAATATTAGTTCTTTTCCAGTTCTCTTTGACATTGGAGATGGCTTGTCTTTCACTGCAGGGCCAGAATAGTAGGAAGTAAGTGAAGTGCCTAGGGTGCAAAATGTCAGGAGGCACTGCTCTCAGTATACTGCAAGTATGGGCTGAGTACTTGTACAACTGACAGTGAGCATCTCATAAATTTTGTGATCTAATCTCTTCACTCTTAAGGAGGCTTTCACTCTCAGGCAGGACCTGCTACACAATTTGTAGGACCCAGTGCAAAATGAAAATTTGGGGCACTTGTTGGAAATTTATTAAGAATTCTAAGGCAGTGATAGCATTACACTGAACCAGGTATAGGTCCCTCTGGAGGTTGTGCACTGCTTCCAGGATCCCACAGGTGTGGGTTCAGCTCTTGCGCTAATCTGGGAGTGAGTGCCTCCTGAAACTTTGCACCCTAAGGGCCTCATTTCCTTCATCCTAGGCCCAGCCCTGCTCCATAGTTTCATTTACTCATGGAAATGGTAATTTTATCTGTCAACTTGACTGGACTAAGGGATATCTAGATAGCTGGTAAAACATTATTTCTGCATGTGTCTGTGAGGTTCTTTCTGGACTAGATTAAAACTTGAATTGCTAAAATGAGTAAAGATCACCTTTACCGATACAAGTAGGCATCACCCAATCTGTTGAAGGCCTGAATAGAACAAAAAGGCAGAGAAAGAGTGACTATGCTCTCTGAGTTGGCACATCCATCTTTTCTTGCCCTCACACACGGGAGCTCCTGGTTCTCCAGCCTTTGGACTTAGACCGAGACTTACACCCTTGTATCCTTTGGTTCTCAAGCCTTCAGACTTATACTATACTATCAGCTTTCCTGGGCCTCCAGTTTGCGGATAGCAAATTGTGGGACTTCTCACCCTCCATAATCATAATATCACAATAGTCTCTTTCTACATATCCTATTGGTTCTGAGTAATTGAAGAGCCCTGAATAACACGTTCATCAACTTCTATTTAACAATATTCCAGACACTATTCCACATGTTGAAGATAGAGCCAGGGCAGCTTCAAGTGCAGTCACACAAGACCTCACACTCAGAAGGACCTGAGGTTAGTATAGTGCTCTGCTGTCACCATCTTGAAAGTCTTAATAACATTTTAACAAGGGATCTTGTATTTTCTTTTTGCACTGGGCTCCACACATTAGCTATCTGGTCCTGAATACAGTAGAGAAGAAAACAAAACAATCCTGTTCTTATGGAGCTTGTGGTTTATCTGTGCTTACCTACTGCTCTTAGAAGATGTTCTAGACAGATCTTGGTTCTGCTTCAAACAGTCTCAAGCTTATGTCCCAAAGCTCGGCACTCACATTTTCAAGCACCGTTTTCAAGGGTACAAACTTTGTGGCAGCATGGCCACGTCCAGGGGATTTTTGAGCCTCAGTCTAAGGCTAATGAGATTTTGGGCCCCTTCCAGAGCCAGGGTCACCATTTAGCCAGTTTCACTGCAATGTAATTTTATTTAACAAGGCCTTATTGCTCTTTGAGTCTTGCTAAGACTAACCTAGTGAGAGAACTACAGGAGGAAACTGCAGGATGAATGGCTTAGGACTTCATGCATTCTCAGAGGGGGAGATATTGCCCCCAGGAGGACAGAAATTGGTTCTTGAGAGATGAAAACAATCTCACTCTCTTTTTGTATAAATCACAGACATACATAAAGTACAGAAACAGATATATCTCATCTGTATCCTAACTTCATTGAGAAGTCATTGGAGGGTTTTAAATAGGAATGTCATAGGCTGCAATGTGGAGAACAAATTAGAAGGAAACAAACTTGGATAGAAGACCATTTGGGAATCTGTTGCCAAAATCTGAGAAGACAAAGGGACCTAGATTGGGGAGTGACTGTGATCTTTATAGAGGAATTAAACTTTATGTGGTTTGTGGATTAATTGATTTGGGGAAGAGAGGCAGATGGAAGAATCAAGGATAACCCCTCTTTGACTTAGGCAAAGAGTGCATCGAGGTGGCATTCACCAAGGGTGCAAAATGGTTCAAGAGAACTGTTGTAGTAACAGTAAAACAACTTATCTAAGGCCAATTAAGTTGTGTTTCCTTTCTGCTTTAATTTCCTTTAATCTAAAAGAGCAATAAGCAGGATATGTCTAGTTGATGATTTAATTAACTACAGTATATTAAGAAGTTAGAAATTTTTATGATGTTGAAAATCTCAAGACCCTTCAAGGCTGGAATCTTTATTCCTTATTCCCTAAAAAGTTTAGGATTTTCACTATTTTCACAAGTGAGGCTATATCCAAAATTAAGATCAACCCACAAAAAAATGTAATGATTCAGGATGTTTAATAACTGAGAAAGGGGAAAAACCAGGGCACAATCACTTTTAGTGAAATGGACAGGATTATTTAAATGGCTTTGAAAGTCATATTGGAAAAGAACAATGCAAAGTTGAAGCCCTATTTATTTTCTGAAATGGACAGAGCATTTGAGGGCACAGGAAATAGGATCGAAGAGAAGTTGTGAGGTAGATTTTATTCAAGGTCTTTGATTTATGTGATTTGAAGACATCTCTAAGACTATTCTTGAAGAAAAGAGTAAGAGAAAAAGAATGTTAAAATTTTCAATGTGTTGCACAGTCCAAAATCAAATGTTCCGACACAATTAGAAAAGAAGGAAAACCCCAGAGAAATATGGAACTAGAGTCATCTGATTATGATAAAAATCTGAAAATGTTTTCTTATTCTTTTTCTATGATCTTAGGTTAAAGAATGAATTGGTGTCATAGCTGCCAACTAAGTGATCACATTATCATTCATGTTTTATAATAGCAATACACAGTCTAAGAAACTGTCAATATCTACAGCTATTCACTCTTGATTCAATCCTCGGTTCTTTTTCTCAATATTCCTGACCACAGTTAAGTATCTAATTCTTCATTCATCCATCTTTTACATCTTTCTTCATATACCAGTTAATTCTCTTTTAAGAGATCAGTTGGCATAATTCTTTTTTTTTTTTTTTTTTTTTTTTCGGTACACGGACCTCTCACTGTTGTAGCCTCTCCCATTGCAAAGCACAGGGTCCGGACGCGCAGGCTCAGCGGCCATGGCTCACGGGCCCAGCCGCTCCACAGCATGTGGGATCTTCCCGGACCGGGGCACGAACCCGCGTCTCCTGCATCGGCAGGCGGACTCTCAACCACTGCGCCACCAGGGAAGCCCTGACATAATTCTTTAGGCACATTTTTGTGTCTCTTCCCCACTGACCAGTTTTGCATAACAAGTTGTAAATCAGCTTTCATTAAACAAATGGGAAAAAAGAAAACAGGAAAATGGTGTTAACTCTAATCGCAAGACAAAGGTTAAATATCTGGGCTACTCAAATCACCCTTCATAGAACAATAAATATCAGTTTCTCTTGGTTATTTAAATAAATTTTCAGAAACAGGTAAATTGTCACGATTTACAACTATTACTGATGAGAAAGATACAAGGAACAGAAATATCACCCAACAGCAGAATAAGCAGAGGTAAAAGTTTGTGAGAAAGTCTAAGTGTGAAGTAAGATGATAAAAGTATAAATAGAAAAATGTTTTTTTCTGAGCCCAGGAGAAAAATAAAATGTAAAAGTCTATGAAGATTATAAATATGAAAATGGAATTATACTTTATTTTTATAAGTATAAATATTTCCTTAAATTGGCCACACATAGTTGTACACAGAACCTAGATGTCAGCTCAGTTGAATATTTTATAATATTCATTCATTCACTTATTATTTCAAAATATATTATTGAATAGCTATTATATGCCAGGCATTATTATAGGTATTGATGATAAGCAAAATTCCTGCTGTGAAAGTATATATGTATTTAAGCAGAATAGGCTCAATAAATAAATGAAATAAAAAGAAGATAAATAGGAGAAAATACAGAAATTAAAATGAACTGATGTGCTGATATATGGTCAAAGAGGGTATCTTTGAGTAGATGATGTTTAAGATAATATCTAAAGTCAGGGTGGAGCTATCCAAAAGCACAGCTCTGTGTTGTGGTCATATCATAGTCTAGAAGGCATTAACGTTCCCGTATGATGATTAAGGAAAGAACATTCCAGACAGAGGCTTCACCAGTTGCAAAGGCAAGCACCAGTTGGAATGACTGAGAGACTGAATATAGAAACAGACAATGGCCAGATCATATATGGCAATATAACTCTAACCTATGTCTGCAGCAACAGTCCCAGAAGCCAAACCAGGTTCCCTACTTTTGCCTGTTTCCAATTCAAGACCAAGCGGTAGCCAAAGGTGTTCAACAGTTACATAAGAGACTCTGCTACTATTTGGCCCCCTTACAGCTTCCCCATGCCAGCAATGTTCAATGAGAGCACACCTGAAGCTTTGCCTTTTGTTCACTGTAAAGCTTTCCCACTGCCCTGACTGCCTTTGAGTTTCTGCCAAATGCAATTAATGGTGACTGACTCCCTTTTTAGCTATGAATGCAGACTCTCTTTTCATTCCAGTGGTCTTCATTGATTTCCACATGACTTTGGCTTGAGCCATAAAGAAAATGAAGGCAATATGACTGGAGTCCCTGAAAGAAGGGGAGAATTAAGCATAGGTTAAATCACGTGGGGTCCTGCAAACCAGAAAAATTTAGATTTTATTTTCAGTGCAATGGGAATTCTTTCTGAGGCCTGGGGAGTGGGTGGTAAAGAGGAGTTTAAAGAAGGGAATAACATGATTTGATTTATTTTTTCCTTATTTGTTTAGTTTTACTATTTTGGTTTTCAAATTATTATTTATTTTATTTTCCCTTAGTTTTTTTCTTATATATTTTATTTTACTAGTTTATCTTATTTTAATTTTTTTAAAATTTTGTAATTAAAAGCATTTATTGTTGCTGTTTTTAAAATAATTGACTTCATTTTTTAGAGCAGTTTTACATTCACAGCAAAATTGAGTGTAAAGTACAGAGTTCCCATATATCTCCTCCCCTCATACATGCACAGCCTCCCCAACTACCAATATCCCTCACCAGAGTGATACATTTGTTAAAATCAGTGAACCTACGTTGACATATTATTATCACCCAGAGTCTATAGTTTACATCAGGGTTCACTCCTGATGTTATAGATTCTATGGATTTTGTCAAATATATAATGACATGTATCCACCATTATAATATCATACAGAATAGTTTCACTGCCCTTAAAATCCTCTGTGCCCCATCAGTTCATCCCTTTTTCCCCTCCAGTTCCTGACAATCAGTAATCTTCTACTCTCTCCATAGTTTTGCCTGTTTCAGAATGCCATATAGTTATAATCATACAGTATATTGCCTCTGCAGATTGGCTTCTTTCACTTAATAGTATATCTTTTAAATTTCTTCCATGTCTTTTCTCGGTTTGATAGCTCACTTTTAGCAATGAATAATATTACATTGTCTAGATTTCCCGTAGTTTATTTGTCCATTCACCTACCGAAGGACATCTCATTTGCTTCCAAGTTATGACAGTTATGAAAAAGCTGCTAAAAAAATTTGTGTACGGGACTTTGTGTGGACATATGTTTTCAGTTTATTTAGGCAAATATCAAGGAGCAATAATTGCTGGATTTTGTGGAAAGAATTATGTTTGGTTTGTAGGAAACTGCCAAACTGTCTTCCAAAGTATCTGTACCATTTTGCATTCCCACCAGCAATGAATGAGAGTTCCTCTTGCTCCTCATTTTCTCTAGCCTTTGGTGTTGTCAGTGTTTTGGATTTTGGTCATTCAAATAGTTATGTAGTAGCATCTCATTTTTGTTTTAATTTGCAATTCCCTAGTGACATATGATGTGGAACATCTTTTCATATGCTTGTTTGCCATCTGTATGTCTTCTTTGGTGAGGTATCCGTTCTGGTCTTTGCCCATTTTTTAAAAATAAATTTATTTATTTTTATTTATTTATTTTTGGCTGTGTTGGGTCTTCGTTTCTGTGCGTGGGCTTTCTCTAGTTGCGGCGAGCGGGGGCCACTCTTCATCACGGTGCGCAGGCCTCTCACTGTCGCAGCCTCTCTTGTTGCAGAGCGCAGGCTCAGTAGTTGTGGCTCACGGGCCCAGTTGCCCCGTGGCATGTGGGATCTTCCCAGACCAGCTCTCGAACCCATGTCCCCTTCATTGGCAGGCAGATTCTCAACCACTGCACCACCTGGGAAGCCCCTTTGCCCATTTTTTAATCAAGCTTTTTTGCCCGTCTGTAGCTTGTATTCTCATTTTCTTGAAGTGGCTTTTGCAGAGCAGAAATTTTTAATTTTAATGAAGTCCACTTTATCTCAGTGATTTCTTTCATGTGTCATGGTTTTGGTATTGTATCTAAAAAGTCATCGTCATATCTGAGGTCATCTAGATTTTCTCTTATGTTATTTTCTGGGAGTTTTACAGTTTTGTGCTTGACTTGCTTTTTTTAAAGCTTAATCTGTGTACTATGTATCCAGAATGGTTTATAAAAAGACAAACATGGAAGGAGGGTGACCAGTAAGAGGCTATTGCAGTAATCCATGTCAGGAATAATGATGATTTCACAAGAAAATTAACAGTAGGGGACTTTCTTGGTGGCACAGTGGATAAGACTCCATGCTCCCAATGCTGGGGGCCTGGGTTCGATCCCTGGTTAGGGAACTAGATCCCGCATACATGCTGCAACTAAGAGTTCACATGCCACAGCTAAGGAGCCCGCCTGCTGCGACTAAGACCTGGCACAACCAAATAAATAAATATTTTTTAAAAAAAGAAATCACAGAGTATTAAGGAAAAAAAATGAAAAGTAACAGTAGAAATGGAGAAAAATAGATGGACTCAGGATCTCAGTAAGATTTAGAAATAGAATATTGATAGTTTGGGTGGGGGAATAAAATCAAGAATAATTCCTAGCTGGTCCCCTTCTGATTTTCATGGCAGATTGCTTCAGAGGCAGTAGCAACCCAACTTCTGGGGTTCTTTGATTTGTATCAGTCACCAGAAACTTAGTGGGAGGGGCATTCCAGCTGCTTCTGGTAGTGTAAAGAAACTTAAATATGAGGACCTGAAAGTGAACCAATTTATTTGTAAAGCTCCAAAAAGTAAATGATTCCTTGCAAGACCAGTTAACCGTGCCCACTCCACAGATACTTCCAGCTTCCAGTATAACTCATGAGTTTCAGTGACAGTGAAATAAATTTTACTGGAAATAGAGTTCATGTTTTCAAGCTCATATGTTGCCAAAATATAAAATATGGTACTTGCACTCTCTTTTTGGATGTATGGGAACAGATCTATTTTATCTTGAATATTTGTCTTTAGTTTGTTAAAGTTTTTCTGTAGTTTTTCAGAATTAGCAGGCTAATTGACTTTATTTTTATTTCAGTGCACATTGTTGTAACTTCACATTGAAATAATTACATTATAAATTATTATAGAAAAACTTGTAAAAAACTGAGGGTTGTTATCAAAACACTTAGTAAAAACTGATATATACATTAAAAACAAAAATGTTTGAGTCTCAGTGATTTTAATAAAGAATTCACCAAAGTGTGAATTTTCTGATTTTTTCCTGTTTCTTCAGGTGCTAAATTATTGGTGGATTTTTGTGGGCAGGCTTTCATATAGTTTTTGTTAAAATATGTGCAGTAGGGCTTCCCTGGTGGCGCAGTGGTTAAGAGCCCGTCTGCCAATGCAGGGAACACGGGTTTGTGCCCCGGTCCGGGAAGATCCCACATGCTGCGGAGCGGCTGGGACCGTGAGCCATGGCCGCCGAGCCTGCGCGTCCGGAGCCTGTGCCCCGCAACGGGAGAGGCCACAGCAGTGAGAGGCCCACGTACCACAAAAAAAAAAAAAAAAAAAAAAAATGTGCAGTAGATGGAGTAATGGCCCCCAAAATGTTCATGTTCTTATCCCCAGAGCCTGTGAATATGTTACTTTACATGACAAATGAGACTTTGCAGATGTGATTAAATTAAGGATACTGAGATGAAGAGATTATGCTGGATTATCTGGGTAGGACCAATGTAAGATACAAGAGGGTCAAAGAGGGAGATGATGTGACAACCAAATCAGAGGTAGAGAGAGAACTGAAGATACTGTAAGATGCTTTGAATGTGGAAGAAGGAAACATAAGCCAAGTGGCCTCTAGAAGATGGAAAAAACAGGGAAACCAAGTCTACGCTAGAGTCTTCAGAAAGACTGCAGCCCTGTTAAGCCCTTGATTTTAGACCAGTAAGACCCATTTTGGACTTCTGACCTCAGAACTATAAAATACTAAATTTGTGTTGTTCTAAGATACTAAGTTTGTGGTAATTTGTTACAGCAGCAATAGGAAACAAATATAGTATATTATTCGGAAAATAGGACTTTCCTTAAGAGCTGTATCATAAAAGAATATTACTATAGCTACTGTCTCTATGAGATGGATGGTTTGCCAATCCTCAATTCTTTAATGTCTCTCCCAAAGGCATGCTACTTCTTGTAATTTTGACTTTAAAAAGAAGAAAAAAAACCCTATAATTTTCATGTTAACAATTTTCAACTGGGTGGGTGATGATACTACTTAATAAATGGGGAAGATAGAGATAAAAGTTACTGTGGTTTGGTAAATCATGAGTTCCTTTTTGGCTATGTTAACTTTGAGGTATGAATTACATCAAAACTGGCCCATGAATTATTTATCAGTTAGTAACAGGATAAGTGCAGAAATTCGGAGTAAGAATTTAGAAATGTTTACAGCAACTTGACAGAGCTGTGATATCCACGCTTGTGGTAAGTAAAGTTGTCACATTTAACTGTGTTGACCAGTTTTTCTGCTGTCAAATTCACATGGTGAGTTGCATGGATCACCAGCTACACACTAGTTATACACTGTAAGAACACATTACAACATCTGATAATTTAAAGTTAGTTTGTTCATTGTAACCTAGAAATGTACAAATTTGAAATCCATATTTTTCCAGAAGAATTTAAATATTATAACTTTATAGGATAAATTATTGTAATTGTCTGCTGACTGAAGATGAATTTTGAAACTATATCATCACTAGCATTATTTTTAATAAAAGTTAAAAGTAAATATCCTCTAAAGTAGACTAGATAAGAAGCAAGCTTATTTGTCAAGATAAAAACTTTAAATATTGATATACTTGTTGCTTGTTCAAAGCCTATTAGTAGGGGCTTCCCTGGTGGCGCAGTGGTTGAGAATCCGCCTGCCGATGCAGGGGACACGGGTTCGTGCCCCGGTCTGGGAAGATCCCACATGCCGCGGAGCGGCTGGGCCCGTGAGCCATGGCCGCTGAGCCTGCGCGTCGGAGCCTGTGCTCCGCAACGGGAGAGGCCACAACAGTGAGAGGCCCGCGTACCGCAAAACAAAAACAAAAACAACAACAACAAAAAAAGCCTATTAGTAGAAAATTTAATATGGGGAATCACTATTTCACTCTTAGTTTTTTTGTTTTTAGCATCTTTATTGGAGTATAATTGCTTTACAATGATGTGTTAGTTTCTGCTTCACTCTTAATTTTTGATTATGATGATTTCAGAATTTAAAAAATTGTGTTGAAGCAACTGTCTATTAATAATATATATGCACACATTTGCTAAATACCATATGCAGTTTTTGCAATTATTTTTTCCTATGCTTTTCTTGTTCTAATTATACTTACTGAAATGTAACTTTAGGTCATTATATCAATGAAAAAAGGGGAGCTTATATTTTTTAATGTGCTTTTTCTTTATTATTCTAATAATTATTTTTATTGACCTCTACAAAATTATTAGTCTATGATGAACTGGAAAACTTTTAAAGTTTATTTATTTATTTTTGCCACAGAAAGTTGGAGATGCACTGAATTGGATGACAATTTCAAGATTTTAAGTAGGCAGCTGGATATTTTAATCTGGCATTCTCAGGAAAGATTAGTGTTAGAAATATTATATTGACATTATCAAGAATATAAATTGTATTTAAGGTCATAGAACTTGATAAGCTCTAGAAATAGATTGGCCAAAGAAGAGAAGGGTGTACATCATGGAACCTTGGCCACTCCACAAACCGAAGTCAGACAGCGGAGGTAGAAGCTCCAGCAAAGGACCCTGGGAAGAAGTGTTTTTGAGAGATTAGAGAAGGAAAAGCAGGAATAAGATGTCACTGAAGCCAGATATTGAAAGATTCTAAAATAGAAAAAAGAGGGTCAACTCTATAAAATGTTGACAAGAGATTAAGATGAAGACAGAAATATGACCATTAGATTTGGTAACATGGAAGTCTTTGGGGATTTTCTCAAGTGTTGGAAGTAGAAACTTTAATGTAGTGAGTTGGGGATATGGTGAGATATAAAACTGGGAGGTGAAGTAAGTTTTGCTGTAACAGTGTATAGAAAAATGGAACAACAATTGGATGAAGCCAAGGGCGTGTGAGTGTCTGTGTGTGTGTGTGTGTGTGCGCGTGTGCATGCGTGTGTACATGTTTTAATAGAAGAGTAACCAGGAAATATGTGTATGCTCATGGGAACAATCCCCACAGTGAGAGATAAATTGATAACTGAAAAAGAGAGAGTTGTTAGAGAAGGGAAAAGGGAATAAAGTCTAGCACAAAATTGGTTGTCTTGCCCTTTGATAGGAGACATGGTACTGTAATCATAGCAATAGAAATGAAGGTAGAGAGTATGGCATAGGTACAAATAACTAACAGTTACAGATACATATAAACAGTGTGACAGGGAATTTTTTCGGGTGAAAAAATAAGAAAGCAAAATAATTCAAGTAGTATTGTAGATAATTCTACCAGAAACAAAAAGTAAAGTGCTTTCCATTTCCCTGATATTAAGCAGGATAATATCCTGTCTCTACCACACATTCCCAAATATGATATAGTCAACAAAGCGTTTCCCATAATAATTCTTTGTTTCCATAGTTAATCTATGGGAAAAATCAATATTCCCGTGAAATGGAAGAATAGTACTATTAATATTGTTTTTGCCTGAATCAATTCATTTGAGAGTTTCTACCAGGTCATATTTCCAAGAAAACTAAATTCAAATATGAAAAGAGACTTTGTTCATGTTACTGTTCATGGTAGAACTGCTCTAATGTTTCCTTTGACTCGTTTTCCACCTCCAAAAATATAAGATAATGTGCCTCTGTCTCTACCTGTAGCTTCCAATGAGAGGTTTTCTCCTTTCTGAATACAATTTCATAAACCTTTTCCTGACTCTTCCTTCACAAATGAAAAGAGAACACTCTAAAAGAAAGTGAAAGAATACTTTTTAGAGGTTTTCTTAGCTTTATTGTTTTATTGTTTATTTTACTGCTAGGAAAAAATGCAAAACCTACAAACAGTAAAAAGGCCTCCTGTGTGACTCTTAACTCTCCTATTTTTCACATAGATCTCATACCTACAATACACAAAGAAACAAAGTAAAATTCTTCTCCTCAGAGAAAAAAGGTATTTAGACCCTTGGAATATTTTCATAAAGAAAAGCAAGTCAGAGTGAAGGTGATAAGGAAATGGGATGAAGAAAATGGGTGAGCTTCAAGTGCCGCCTAGAAGTCCTGTGTCTGTGCAGCAAAGTGGTGGAGGGGTGAAGAGATGGAAAGTGGAGGGATACTGGGACGTTGACCTCCCTTCCCCTTTCCTTTCCCACTTGCCATTATGTCTCTCTAGGGACATAACCCAGGGTGATAATAAGATGTGGGCTTCAGGTAAGAGTAGCGCAATTGCAGCCAGTTGTGGAGGAGGTTGGGAGACATCTTATCCAGGATTTTGGTATTGGCCACATTAAAGGAATGCCCTTAGCCAAAAAGCAGTTAAGGCATCCGCAAAAAGTACATTATATTTGGGAACTAAGGAGAGTATAATAAAAGCTGAATACTCTTGAACACTAATTTTTTTTTTGTTTCTTCAAAATTAGGTAAATCAATTATTTTGTTGTTGTTGTTAATATATTTGGATTTAAGCACTTTCAAATGAATTTCTCATATTCCCAAATAGTCTCCAAGTTATTGGAAGATACAGGCAAGTATAGGGACAGGCCCCAAACCAAATAGGTAAAAGCCAATGATATAAATATTTGTTTACTAGTTCAGGCATTTGGAATGAAATGAAGCATTCTTTAGTCATAATGTGTAATAAAAAGGGGTATACAGAGATCTGTCACCTTCCATTTTCCATGTGTCAATTATTCTTACATTCCACCATAGGAAAATAATTATTTTGAAAATTGAAATGGTTACATTGGTGTATTCCTTTAGTTTAACAATAATTTTTGAAATATGTTAGGGCAAGCTTCCCTTCTTATTTTTTCAGAATTATATTAGCTATTTTGGGACACTTATTCAATATGAATTGCAATGGAGTTTGTCATGTTTCATGAAAAATATAGTTGTAATACTGGTTGTAAGCATATTGACCTTGTAGATTAATTTTGAGAGAATTTCATGTTTTCCCCTTATAAGCTCTTCATTCACTTGCTCCGTTTATTAAGGTCTCTTTTTGACCTTTGGTAATTTACCCCTTTTTCGAAAAATGAGTGCTTTGTGTTTATATCACTAAATAAAATGTTCAGATACAACCAGATGATTTTGACTAATACAAACTGATGACAGGTATGTATTATAATACATTTTTCAGTTGTTTTTCATTGTATTTATATTAAAAGTTTTCCTAAAATATATGCACATTTTCTTTTGTGCTAGAATATCTTTGTTAAATGAGTTCTTTGGGATTAAAATACTTTAATGAGGGAAATATTAATTACCTGACCTAGTCAATTCCTAGATATTTCAGTTAAACACTTATATAGATTGTATTTAAAGAAAAGGTAGAAACAATTATACTGTATATATTCTTTCTGAAACTTACAATTTTCCCTTAGCAATACATTATGAACTTTTTTCATTGCCATTAAATCTTCTATAACATTATTTTAAAGATTGCATAATATTCCATTATGAGTCTTTTGATACTTGAAAGATTTTTGGTCTTTAAAGTTCTACATTCAAATACAAACGTCAGTAAGAGTAGAAACATCTTAAATCATTATCAATACACATCTTAGCTAAAATTAAGTTATCCAGTTCTTTCCAACCATGACAGCTAATTCCTGGGGAGCGCTCCTCAAGGCTGGTGTCTGGGGGAAGGTAGAGCAGGAATAGAGCACAGACAGAGGAGGTGAGGGGAGGATGCAACAACAAAAGGATCCACTTCAGGATTTCTACAAGGACCATACTTGGATGGAAATCATAGGTGTGAAGCTAATTAGGAGTTAACTAATGGAGCTGAATGATATCTAGGGCAGAGAGAACATGATCATTTCTGTTTCTGAATCTCTATCCTAGGATTTGTGAAAACTTAGACATTATTGAGAATCTGAAGTGTTCTGAAACTCTACCCTGGCTTCTCAGCTAAACAGTGTAGACTGGTTTCCAGAGACAGATACACTCCTCTAATTCATTGCCCTCTTCCTTACACTCCTGTCTGTATGCCCTATATTTCTGGGAGGAAAAAGTGGGAGGGGGTGGAGAGAGTCATAGAAGGCATTGCAAAGGTCATGACTGCTGGCTGTTAATGAGCACTAATATGTGCACTTCTATGTATTAACTCAATTCTTGTGATGCACAACAATGCAATGAGGTAGGCACAGTTATTAACTCCAGTGTACAGAAGTGAAGCACAGAGAGGTCAAATAACTTACCTAAAGTCACATGTTGTTAAGTGGCAGAGCCAGACTGAAATTTATGTAGATTGATTAATTTATTCAACAAATATTTGTGGGTCACCTATTACTATGTCCCAGGCAGTATTCTAGACATTGAGCTTAGAGCAGTGAACAAATTAAATCTTCTGTCTTCATGGATTAAAAATTCTGGTGGGAGAGGTAAACAATAAACAAGTAAAACTACAAATGTGTCCTAGAGTATCACATAGTAGTAAATACCAAGAGGAAAATAAAGTGTGGTGTCCCAAAAGGCAAGAGAAGAAGAGACCAAATGTGTCAAATGCTATGGAGTCTTAAAGAGAGAGTACAGTTTAGCCTCCAAAGGGAGCAATGTGTGAAAGAGCACAGAGGTATAGGAGAATGCTATGTCTTTCTCAATAAGTTACTATAAGTGTGACAGGAGTATTCCTGAGGGAGGGCCTGGTGAAGGATGAGACTGGATCATAGTCATGGGGCAGATCAAGATGGGCTGTAGATGTTGGCTACAAATGTAGGTCTTACCATGAAGGCCCATCAAGAAATACTGAGCATTTTTAAGAAAATGAGTGACATGAGAAGATTGCACTTTGGAAACAGCCCTTTAGTGTCTGAGAGGAGACTTGATTGGAGAGTCCTAGGGATGAGACCAGTGATGACAAGTAATAGTAACCAGGGCCAGAAATGATGAAGGTCCAGATCATTTCAGGGGCAGTGCAAACAGAGAGGAGAAGATGACTCTGGGTGCTATTTAAGGTTAAGAATCAATAGGACTTGGTGATTGGGGTGATCCAGGTGATAAGGCAGAGGAACCAGAGATATCTTTCTGCATCTGTAGCTTGGTAAACTACATAGATAGGAATGCCTTTCACCGAAAGAGAGACCACAGGATCAAGAGGAGATAACATTCAACTTCAAGGCTTTTTAATTTGTAGTCATGTATGGAATATGTGTATGAATGTGTTCAGTGTGAGTATGAATTATAGGGATTTTGAACTCAAAAGAGAGCTACAGATATTGGAAATTTCAATGTTATAGGAGTAGTTAAAACCCATGGAAGTGAGAGAGATCATCTTACAATATTGTTTTCAGGCAAAAAGAGATGAGGGCCTAGGAAAGCACATTTAGTAACAATGACAGAAAATCCTGAAGAGTTGCCCATGAAAATAACCAAGTAAGAATGGCCTGACCAGAGGCACAATAATAAAGATTCAGAGACAGGGTCCTGGGTCCCTATTAACCCAATCATAATGTGCCTTGCTTGATATCATGTTATCTACATTGTAGCATCATCACAATTAAACATCCAGAAGACGTAGAAAAAATGAAAGTCTGAAATTTGATCAAATGGGAAACATAATCATATAGGAAATTAGCTTTGTTAACTGCAAAAGATGGTGTTTAATTTTATCTTTGATACTATAAACATTCCAAGTTTTATATCAGCATAAACTAAAAAAAGAGATAGTTAAGAGATAATTCACCAGGAGACATCTCTAACCTGTCAGATTGTATCCTAACCCTCATTATTTGTTTTGTTGGATGCTTCTCCAGAGTGGAAAGAAGAAAGTCAGTAGCAAGCTCTATCCTGGAAACTATAGAAAAGAGCATTTCAGAAAGCAAGGAATAATCAATATTTTCAAGTGCCATAGAGAAGTCTTACATGAATGTATTGAAGGGCAGCCATTAGCTGTGGTACGAAAAGGGCATTAACAGCTTTATAAAGAACTGTTTCACTAAGGTCCTGGGTGCAGGTAAAATGATCCAGGCAGCAGTGAAATTATAGTAGAATAAGCAATAAAGGGACTTCCTGGTGGCACAGTGGTTAAGAATCCACCTGCCAATGCAGGGGACATGGATTTGATCCCTGGTCCGGGAAGATCCCACATGCCGCGGAGCAACCAAGCCCGTGCGCCACAACTACTTCTCACTGAAATGAGAAGCCCATGCACCTCAACAAAGAGTAGCCTCCGCTCGCTGCAACTAGAGAAAGCCCACGTGCAGCAACAAAGACCCAACACAGCCAAAAAATAATTAATTAATTAATGTTTAAAAAGAGTAAGCAATAATTTAGTTGGGCAGTAATGTAGGCATTGAAATGGAGAATGTAGACAAAGAAAGGAGGGAGAGAAAAGGAACAATAGCTGGAGAGAGGTGAAGAAATAAAGAGGAGATGTTTTGTTTTATATTTGTCTATATATATGAGAGAAACTTGTATGTGTTTATACATAGAAAGGAAATAAAGGAAAAAACTCGTAAAGAAGAGGTGGTATATGCTGAAAGATACAACATTTAATTGAGAGATAGCTTAGCGGTAGAGTGTTAGAACTCAGTGAGAAAATGAAGGGATAAAACTTTGGTTGGTTGAGGGCCAGGATACTTTGAATCCTGAAAAAATAATTTATGTATTTTTCTAGGATCAAATACTGGGCCAGAATTTTGATGGGCACCTTTTCAGTTATTGCATTCTAATTTCTCTGTACAGAAAAAGGAGAGGTGAAGGGTTAGTTCTGAGAGTAAGGAACAGCATTGGTAGAATAGGGGTCTTGAGAAGGTTGGAAGAGCTGTCTGGGAGCGTAGTTGATCGAGCTAACTGGAGCCATGGTGGTAGGCTGAATTCCAAATATGGTCCCTCAAGGCATAGTAAGTGTGCCCTGGTACACTCAGTCCAACACTAATTTAGGTACTACAGTCAAGGAATTTTGCAGATGTAATTAAAAGCCTAAGTCAGTTTATTTTAAGATACAGAGATTATCTGTATGGGCCTTAAAAGGTGAGCCTTTTTAAACTGGAGTATTTACTAGTCTGGTGCAGAAGAATCACAAAGATCTGAAGTATGAGAAGAATTCAACAAGCCATGGCTGGCTTTGCAGATAGAGGGAGCCATATAATGAGAAATGCAGGTGGCTTCTAATAGCTGCAAGCAGCCCTGAGCTAACAGCCCACAAGTAAATGGGGACCTCAGTCCTACAGCTGTGAGGAGTGGGGTTCATCCAACAATCTGAATGAACTTGGAAGAAAATTCTTCCTCCAGAGCCTCCAGATCAGACCCATCCTAGTCATCACCTTAATTTCACCTTTATGAGACTTTATGTAGAGAACTCAACCAAGCCTGCCTGAACTTTTCTTACCTTCAGAACTTTGAGATAATAAATGGATATTGTTTTTAGCTGTAGTACCTTATAGTACTTTGTTACACAACAATAGAAAACTGAAACAGCCATGTTAACTTGTTCCTAGGCTGAAGTTGAGGTCCCAGGATCTTTGCTCATCTCAAACAAATGGATTTTCTCCAGGATCACTAAGGCACAAACCAGAAACAGTGGACAAATGGATTGGTTCAGAGTTTGGGAAATATGGAGTTTGGGGTAGTTAGAGAAAGAATAGGAGTTAAAAGTGGGATTATAGAGAGGCAAGAAAAAATGATATTTTGAAGTACTGAAGAGTTTCTGAAGTCAGTACATGGGCAGAGTGGGATATGGAAGTGAAGACACTGGGAAAAAGGTAAAGTGCTGTTTAAGATTTAGAGATGAAACAATTTCAAATGTGACTATAGATATGAAAACCTGGTGCAGAGTAGAGAGAAAGGGGCCTTAGGTTTATGAAGGTAAAGACATCCAGGCTCATAAACTCTGTGACAGGGACCCTAAAGTCTCCTGACAATTTGAGAGGAAGAAAGTAGAAAAAATGCTGAAGTGGCTAAGGATGTTGTCAACTTCAGGAAAGAAGGTGATGTGACATAGTCTGATGATGTGACTTTAAAACAAAATTTTATTGGAAATTGGAGGAGCAGTGGTTTAGATGTGGCAAAACTCTGTGCTCTACATATGAATCAAAATTAAACATATATCCCCAATAACATTATAGAGGTAGTAATTAAGCCTTATTAAAATTTATCAATGGAAATGCTTATTTTTATTTGGCAAATATAACTCAATTTCGCCCTAAAAAACCCAAATAGTTTTTCTTCCACTGCTACTAACATTTATATAAATGCCTATGCCTGCATAATAGTATGTTGTGAATGTCTGATACTGCAGAGCACACATTTTAATGGTGATTTTCCTATTCTGTTAACTGTCTATGTTAAGTGAAAAGCAGAAAATGATTTGACATTTAAAAATATTAAGTATTGTTAGTTTGAAGCAATGTTCGGAAGTCAAAATTTTTAGAATATATCTTATATGCTTTCATTTTTGAAAGCTGAAAGTCCATTTGAAATTGGCCCTTTTATTCTGTCAGCTTAGTGATGAAGAGGGCAGGGTCTACAAGTTAAATTTGTCCTTGACACTAGGAAAAAAATAAAGTAGTGGTGTTTGAGATGCAGTACAAGCCTGCTCTATGCTAGCACACAGCTGTCATGAGTCATTCCCTGCAAAAAAAAGACCAAGATTATGATCATAACCTTGAATTATCATCACCTGTGGTGTTGGTGTCTTATCTACCTGTAAGAACACTTATGAATTTTAGGTGGAAATAATTCTTGCATTTATCTAGAGTCAGGAGAAAGCATAATTTTACTTTCTTCTATCAAAGAAGGCTAACATATTCTTTTTATTTTTTACATAATCTTCAAGCATGGGGTACATTTCATCTTTGTATCATGATGATATTTCAATTTCACAGGTTTAGCTACAACAGTGTAATTTAATAATCTGAGTTTATTATTTTATTTTATATAAATTGTAGGCTATATGATTAATGTAAAAGAATTTTATACAGTGATTCTGGTTTTAATTGCTATGTTTTTTCTTTGTATTCAATTCTTCTTCCTTGGTTTTTTTTTTTTTTAACCTGTCCTTTTACAGTCTTGAGCCTCATTTTTGTGTTCTAATATTCTTCAAAGTGTTCTACAAATTCTATAATTGTAAAACCACTGTGTGTGTGTTTTTGTATACACATACAAATATGTCTCTGTGTGTATAGCACTTTTCATCGCTATTATTTTATTTCTCCTGATATATCCTTTCATTTCACAAATATTTAATGAGTGTCCTCTATTTGCCTATCAATGTGCTGGGTGATTGGTTATCCAAAGGTGAGCAATACTTGATTTCATAGAGCTCAACTGATATCATAGAGCTTACGATATAGAGAGGGAGACAGTCATTAAAAACTAATTATGCGAATGTATGTAAATGAGTTGTACAATGTTCTGATTGCATCTCTAGGAAGGATTTGATTTGATTTAACCAGAGAGATCAGAGAAGAGCTTTCCTAAGGACTATGTGAGCTAAGATATCTGAAGAAAGGGGAAGAGCATTTCAGAAAGCTGGAACAATATGTACAAAGGCCCTGTGGCAGCACCCAGCAAGGTACTCTGGAGCTGCTGAAAGAAGGCCACTCTGACTGGAGTACAGAGAATGGAAATGAGAATCTCAATGTGAGTCAACACTAGAGAGGTCAGCTGGGGCCAGACCAGGCAGGAGACTAGACCATATTAAGAAACTCAGTCTTTATCTTAAGAGCAATAGTGAACTATTTAGTAGTTTTAAGAAAGAGAGTGGTATGATCAGGATTCCATTACAAACTATTTCTGAGGAGGTCTTGAGAAGGGAGCAGATAGAAAGGTGCCATCTTCTTGCTCCAAATCACTGCTCATCTTCTGAAGTAGGCTGTAATCACCTCACAGATACAAATAAAAATCTTTACTGGGCTCTGTCCTATGTTATCCTCCAGGCATCTCATAAATGAAAACCTAACTTGTTATCAGGCACCCAGCTGCTATCTGAGTAATAGGGAACCATCTGAAGTCCACAGGGAGCAGCACATCCCAATGAACTGGAGAATGGTGAGTTTTCCCGTGAGAGTTGTGGATCACTGACTGAAAGTTAATGTTAAGCTGCCCTCATGCTTAGGAGCAGCTGCATTAGCAGGACCTCTTTCCTTTCTTTGGCTGTTTCAGACTCTGCTGAACTGATGGAAATGAAGTCCATAATTTCAGCTCCAGTCATTAACCCCCTGCTTTGTGTTTTTACTAATCATTAACATGTCATTTGTGTTAAAGATAGGCTTTGAGCTCAGGGGGCTAGGACTTCAGTGCAGTGGGGACCAAGTACTGAAAGCAGAAAATGCATGACGAATTGCAGTGACAAAGCTATCCTGGTCACCTTGTACAAAGGAAAATCTCTTTCTAAATAATGCAGATGGTGCTGGGATTTGAAACCCTTTGTACTGTGGAGAAGAAAAGCAAGAACATGCACTGTTAGTAGAAGGAAACTTGGTTGTGATAGCTGAGAATTGTTATATCCTGTAGTCACTGAATAATTTAGCCCCACTAAGAAGAAAAAACATGAAAAATGTTTAGATCTCTAGATCCATTTTCTATTTGTGTACAAAATAAAAGTTTAGGATGAAATAATCATCAGTTGAGTT
This sequence comes from Kogia breviceps, assembly GCF_026419965.1. NCBI lineage: Eukaryota > Metazoa > Chordata > Mammalia > Artiodactyla > Physeteridae > Kogia > Kogia breviceps. Next base: position 97,242,008 of record NC_081314.1, read on the forward strand.
CATCAAGCCTTTAGTGATCAGGCATTGAATTAACCCAATCTCATTCCTGCCCAAATGATCTTTTAAACCATATCTCCCTCATTGTTCTCTAATTACTGTCACCAAATGGCTAGAATCAAAGCTACTTCGTATTCCACTAACCCAGTTTGTTCCCTTTGAGCTCTCCTACCCTTTCTTTCTACTCCAAGCTTTCCTATCTTGAAGTCTCTGGTTAAGTCTACCATGTCTCCAGACTCCCCAGATGATGAGCTGCCCAAGAGAGTAGACTCTCCTATGAACTCAGTAACCTGTATTTAGTACTTGTTGCAACATTTTTATTAATAGTATTAACTCCTGTATATTATTTAGTAGTAAATTTCAACGACCCAACTCAATGTAATCTCCTTGGTGTCAGAGAGCTAATGGAATATTATATTCAGTGTGGTTTAAAGATCAAAATTTAAGCTCTCTGGTTCAAATAGGAATCAAAATAACCTTTGCTCTCATTGGTTTCAGGAGTGAGAAAAAGTCTTGGAATGTTCATTTTTACCTTTTTTTTCTTGAGTTGTATATTTGGGCACTAAATTTAATTCTCTTTAATTAAGGTCGCTAATAGCCTAAATCCACCATGCCTGTATTCTGGCATTTGTGCAATTAAGTATACTCCTAGTTATATACACCTTCATGTATTATTTCAATTTTATAAGATTTGTTTTATTATAGTAATTACATAGGAAGAATGTGGAAAAATAATCTTTGGTTAATAAAGGATCTCACATATTTATCCTGTTAATTAGGCTTTACTGGGTATAAAATAATATGATTTTTTGAAAATTATATGGGTATTAATTGTATATTATATAAGCCATCTGAAATGAATAGACATAAATACATATCTACAAGAGGATGAGGAATGAAGTAAAAGAATAAAAAAGAAAGATTATGATGATGCCTCAATATTGTTAATACTAAGAGCTATTTTATGTTGACGATGTATGTCATTTTTTCTCATAACACATAAAACAAGCTCTACTATCTCAAAGCCTTTCATTTGAAGAATTTATTATTAATATTATTTAATCTTACTTAAAAAATGTAACAGTGCAACAAATCAAACATCATTCACTGCTGATTTAGCAAAATGAGTTTTCTTTAGGCATAAAGTAAAATCCAGACCATAATGCTTATCCTTCACAACCAAAAAGTTCTTGTGTAAACTTTCATGTCAGAAAATACGCTTGATGGTTGATCACTTTCATTTTTGAAATATATTTCTTTTTCTACAGTGTGCTAAAAATAGCTTTAAATCTAAACAGCATGACAAATCACATCTATTTCTTATTTGGAAAAAGGCTCTTGTATTATTGCATTTTTACACAATTGTCATCATTCAGAGCTACATTTCCTCCTAGTGAACACTTGTCTTTATCCATGTGTTGGCTGCTGGCAGAGCTGACATTTTATTTGTTGGCTGATTTCCCATATGCAGTACCTTTGTGTATTGTTCCTTCTTTGAGTGTTTAATAATCCACTGTATATTTTATTTGTGACCTTACTAAGAGCAGGTCTTTATAGTATGCATCATGATACAGAAAATTCCACTGAAAGTAATATAAACTAATACCCTGGAAAACCTATTTTCATCCATGGAATTTAAGTCACTTGATATAATAATCTTGTTATTTTGAAACAGAAGATGGTAAAATCTGAATTTTGTTTTTATTTTTTGATATTCAGAAATGGGTTGTATACATAAAATAGAAACCTAATTAGCATAATCCTGAGGATGTGGATTTAAAAACAGTTTGACTAGTTTTCTGAGAAATAGGGTTAAGGTTGAGGAATAAGTGTAATTAAACTGAAAGACTCTGCCTCAGAACATTCACACATCAGATTGTGCTCCATGCCTTCAGATGTTTTATCAGTCCGATAATGCACACTAGAGGAGGGAATATTTAGCAGCCTGTTAACTACTCTTTCTGCAAAGCTGGCATTGGATATGAGACTGTACTTTGCAGGGAAGCTTGGTTTTTTTTTTAATTAGCAGGCTGTGACATAAAAACTGATTTGTATTATATGTTAGGAGATCAGGGTAGTATTCTACCGTAATCTCAAACTTCTTTGGTGCAAAGTAATATTTCTTGGCTTCAGTTTGTTTCTGTAAAATGGAAAACATAGTTTATATTACTCTAAGGTCTTCTTAGGTCTTAGGTCTTTCCTTTCATCCAGTGGTTGATTATATTTAGAAACAGTCATGCTTACTATCTGTGATTACAGATTATCAACCAAAATATTCTGTCAGTGTTGTGCAGATTTCTTGACTTGTATACGGCTATTTTTGTTGAAGCCTAAGGTGTTTATAGAAAGTACAAAGATCAGGGATATCTCAAACAAATGTAAACTGGGACTTTGGAATTAAGCTCTAAAAATCCATCCAGATAGCAGACACTCCTCTTGCTATAGGAGCAATCACACCAACGAGGAACTTTGACTCAGGCCTTCTAATAACCTTTTTTTGACATGTTTGTTCACAAGTGGGAAAGAAAGAGCAAACAAAGTTTAGAACCAACATACTCATGAATGCATATCTATATGTGATAAACTTTTAAAATAAAATAAAAAACTATTATCCTTAATGTTCTAATATGAAAAAAAGGCTTGATAAAGTAACTTCAAATCTCTAGGCCTCAACATTTTCACATATAAAATATTGAATTAGACATGTTTAAAAAATTACGCTAAAATCCCCTCCAGCTTTGATACTTTCATTGACTGGATCACAGACTCTTCTCTTATAAAGATTAGTGGCTACTGGGCCTGGGTTCCCACAGGGTATGGCACCACACAGAATAGAAGAAGGAATGTAGAGCTTGAGGGAAGAATCAAGGTAAGATGGTAATAAAGATCACAACTACAGCAATGTGTATTGTTTCAGACTTCTAAGTTTGAAAGTGCTTTCATATCTGATCTTTCATTTGGTCATCCTCTAAACTCTTTGGTGTAGTTGCTACAGATAATACTTTCCTTGCAAAACAGGAGATTGAAATTCAGAAAGGTGACTTACTCAGAAAATAATGGCACATTAGAATCAATCCTCTCACCTGATTTCTACAGTGATCCTCACATTTAGCATTCATGAAAAACATCTAAATAGCAAGTTTTCAGATTTGTGGTCTCCACCTCCAAATAATCTCATTTAATAAGACTGGTTAAGGCTCAATATTCTCTACCTTTACCCAACCTCTCATGATTCGGATGCACGCTATGAGGAATTCTGCCCTATACCTAATGTGTGTCCCAAATACTATTTTCTTTTTCTTCTCTCTCAGCCTTGAAAATAGGCTACATTTTATGTGTTGGCATTTTATATATGTAAATACTGTTTCTGAAAGACAGCTTATCAAAGGTAGGGTAGTTTCACCTCTTATTATAATTCTTTTTCAGTTTTTGTTATTAGAATACCAAATAGTTTTCCCTCTGGTAAGTAATCTCATAGAAATATATTACAACATCTTACTGCCTGGCATAAAAATAAATGTCTTGGCTTGGCATTCAAAGAAATTCATCAGTGCTTTTTCTGACTGTTTCTGTATTAGACCCCTGGGATATGATCATATCTATTTCAGTGGTCCTGCACTCCATGCTAATGATGGCATGATACCACACTTGCTCAAACTGTGATAATGCACAATAGGATTTTAAGAAAGCGTTAATCAAGTGGGTCGCAGAGTCAGGTAGGCTTCATTGGCTTGTCCAAAACCATTTAAATGCTCCATACTGAATCAGAGGACAGTCCATTTCACCTTAACAATAAGTCTTAATTTTTCATGGGAAAGGCTTGGACACTGTAAATGAGCAGTTGGCTCTGTTGTTCATCAGTATCAAAAAAAAAGACTGGTTGCAACTCTGGAAAGGTTGAAATCCCCAAAGAATGAACTGGCCTTCCTTCTGAGCATAGGTTGTAGCGTGGATGATATTCACATGTGACCTAATACAAATCAAACTCTCATGCTGTAGAGGGTAAATGAAAGAAAGAACAACTAAACAAAAACAAAAGGTAGGAGGATACATATGTATGATAACTTAAAATTCTCTACACAAATACTCCTATTTTTATATTACTAATGTTTGCATCATTTACACATAAACATTTTAGTATAGGGTTGAGCATACTGTACTTTATTGGAAATTAAATGGATTTTTCAAGGGTAATTTTAAGCATATTTAATTTCTAGTATGTGCATTGTCAGAAATTAACCCAAGCTAAAATATGGAATATCATTGTATGCTGAGTCTCCCTGCTTTTTACTCTCTTCCCCATCAGTTTGTGCTAGTTGTGTTTACTGAAGACCCAAGAAATGGAGTTTTCACGCCTAAAAAGAATCTGCCTTGTCATTGCCTCGAAAAGGGTTTGTAAAGGAAAGCTGAAACCATTTAAAGGCAACATGTTTCATGGTTTTTCTTCTCTGTGACCCTGAGAGCCTGACCATGTTGTGACATCAGAGGGAAAGGCAAGACCACACCCTAGTGTGTGGCATTGGAGTAAGGTTGCTTGATGCCATGGGGGAGTATGTCCATTGTGCACATATGGAGGCTGGAGTCCAGGCCCTGGGGTTTCAAAACACTTCAGAGTGTCTGTACCCCCAGCATAGCAGCAGAAGCAAAGCTAGTAGATATTAACTAATTAGAAGACTGACTAATTAGAAGACTCAGAACATAAGCTCCTCAGAAGAACCAGGGAAAAGAGAAGGCTAGAGAAATCTCCTCAGCTGAGCTGTGTGTAAAACCTGGGACCTATGCCTGCAAGTGGTGGAGATGAGCAGGGAAGCCCAGTCATGACCAAGGTAAAATTCCTCCCTGACCCAGCAGGACTGAGTCATTGATTCCATTTAAACTAAGTACACAAACAAAGATGGAGAATATGATGTTTCTTGCATATCGGAGTTCACTTGTCAGTTAAGAGTCACTTGTTTTTCAACATAATGTTTCTTGTGCTTTCTCTTTGATTCATGATCCATTATAGATTTATATTATATGTTTATGACTAAAGCAATTTTAGGCTTTGTAACAGTCAAAATCATCAGAGTGGCCAGAGTGTTCAGCTGAAGGGTAAGCCATTAAGTTGAATGAACTATAATCATGCTTAGCTGATCTCTAATAATCACTGTACATGCTCATTCAGTGTTAACTGGAAGGCTTGCAAATAGATTAACTTTAAAATGAAAACTAGATTAATGTTATTTATTTTTCAGAGTAGAAATTAAAATTGCAGCCATTTCTGAGAGCTCCTGAACTTTCCACAGTCTCTGCTGAATTCTTAATTTTAGAATTCACATCGTTTAATGTAGCATTAGACCTTGTACTTTAGTTATTGTTTTACACTGTTCCATCATAGGTGTTTCTTTTCTCTACAACAAATGTGCTAGTGCCTTGAGGACAAATATGGTATCTTCTACCACTGAATCCTTCACAACACCCCATCCAATAACATTTATTAAATATTTTATAGCTTCATCTTTGAACTATACTTATGTTTGCATTTAAAACCTCCAAAATTTAATTAACAGATAATTAACATGTCACTTTATCTCATTGGAAAGCCCATTTTAGGAATGTAGAATGATTTCTCAAATTAAGATAAAGTAATATAAAGGAGAATTTGTTTCTCTGAAACAAAATATCTTATTTATGTTCCATCTTTCTCAGATATAAGCAGTGTTGAAGTTCCAAGCTACTAAAAATGTGTTGTATTTGTTCATTTTCTGAAAGTTTACCATCCCTTAAAGAAAAAGTGACCCTTATCTTTAAAAACTATGTTGTGTAAATGTCCTAACAACTATGTGTTCTCCTTCATTTTCCCTGTGTACTTACCTAAATGTTCATTCTCTTTCTCTTTTTTCTCTGTAGGAAATTTGTTTTCAAATGATAACTCACAGAATAAGAAATATGCCTTCCCACAGTATTAAGTGGTAAAAATTGCCAGTGGTGTAGAGGATTAGCCAGATCCTTTTGATGTTTTGACTTCCTTGTGAGGCTATCCACGCTGGTACAGGTTTAAGTGGTAGCAAATTTTATTTTGTGTTCCTTTCTTATTACCACTAATGGACACCTTGGATGTTTGACCTGACTTCAATACTTATAGAGAGCTCTGATAGAAAGCTTATTATATGGTGCTACTCTCTTGGCTTTGATGTTCTTTAAACCATGTGTATGATTGCTTTTAGGGGAAAAATTCAAACTCTCTGTACTTTAGACATAAGTGAATTCTCTCTGAGACTCAGACTTGGGTCCTGAATTATGAAGTGCATTAAGGGATATATAACAACTAAAGATTATTTCTAGATGCTGAAAATGGAGGCTATGTTTATAACTCATATTTAGCAGTACATTTTTAGAATTGATGCTGTTAGAATTTCCATGAGAGTGTTTCATTCCTCTACCCTAGTGTTTTTTTCCCTTATTCTTTGAATTCCTTTCAATACATGAAGAGAAGTTTCATTGGTAAATAGCATGATGATGTCATCCATTTCAATATCTTCTGTCCTCAGATTATGGAAGAATTTTGTTGAGTCACTGGAAGTACAAGTTAACTCTCTTAAAAAGGAATTTTAAGAAATAAAATCATGTCCTTAATAATGCATTTTTAAGTCAGTAGTTTGGAGTGAAGAATGTATTTTTCTATAGAAATCAATGCTGTGTATGGTAGTGAGATTTTTTAATCTAGTTTATAAAAGTTAGCTTCAGTAATGTATAGTATATCAAAAAGAAGCTTACGTAACACATTTATCATAAGAAATAGATCTTCCTTTCTGGGGATGGTGAAGAAGAGAAATAATAGGATGTGTACCTTTTTATTGGGTACCAGGCCAACTTTAGGACACACTTTTTTCAGGAGGCATCTAGATGAGAGCCATCTCTCATCTAGATGGCAGTACCTAGCATACACGTCACTACTGCCGTCTTGTACAAATGGCAGCCACTGTTAATCAATCCCAGAGCTTTTTCATGATGAACTCATGTTTGCCTTCAGAATCCTCAATACAGTGACCCAAGCTTTGATAATGCATTCATTTGGCAGACTATTAAATTGAATCTCACAAAGGGGTAATATGGCCTAGTAGTAATATTTGTGTTGAAAATACAACAGAAGGAATAAGAAGGTGAGAATCTAGTGAAGAATCAATGAAAATCAATGACAGTAGCAGCTAGATAGCTCCAAGGGGGTTAACCCTCTGGGAGTGGATCAGTAGTCTCATATATGAGGAATGATGCTATGCAGTTCACTACTTCTCTTTAAGGCAGATAAATCCATCAGTAACAACGTCACTTAGTTATTTTTAAATACCTCTAGAGTTGTGGGCTATATCCAAGAGAAATAGTCTATTTGAATTTCTATGACTAAAAATATAATGGAACAATAGAATGTCACTGCCTAAATAGTGGGTTTTTTCTTGCTACACAGCACATGAGATGCCTAGCATATTGTCTGACACAGAATAGGTAGGTGATTGATGTATGTTTGTTGCTTTTTGCTTGCCTTTCATTCAAAGAATCTAATTCAAGTTTGCTGTGATTTTTTTTGTTAAAAGATCGATTAAAGATATTACGTAGGATGTTTCTGTTCATAAAATTAAAATACATGGCAGATAAAAGTAATAGTAAAATTATGTGTATTTTTTAAGTATGCACTTACAAAGGCGATGGGTTTCCTGCCCATCTGGCTTCCAGAGCAACAGCCAAACCAATACTGTCTTTATTTAAGAGGGTCATAGAGAGTTCAGGTATTCAGAGAGCCAAAGTCCAAGCCATAAGAACGGAGTGGGTTATTCTCAGCAAAGCCTTTCCTAGCAGATCTTAGTTTATAGCCACAGATAAGAAGGAATTTTATTTTAAGAGGATTAAGTCTAGAATTATTTGTTCGTGATGATTGCCAGGATAGCAAAAACTTTCTTCCGGAGCCTGGTAGATGAATCAGGAAATAGATCAAAAGAGCTGACTGCTAAGGTAGCGACCTCAGAGAGATGCTATCACAGACTCAATGCTTGTTGGAAAAAAACAGTTCAAAAGATGGGAGGAGTCATTTTAAAAGGCGGTCAGTGCAGCATTGGTTACTGATAAGCAACTATTAATAAGTGGATATATTCTGTAAGTAGTTGCACATTTCATTACTATGCTGTGATGAGCCCAAGGTTACATAAGCAATCACCTGGGAATCCTTTTAGGACCCAGGAGTGACCCCCAAACATTTGGATCAAGAGAACAGAAGGCTCTGGAGACCTGTGTACCCCAGGAATGGAGACAAGTGGGGTGTTTGGAACCCAGCCTGCTTCTATATCCAAGGATCTTTCTTTCAACAGAAAGAAGGGAGTCTGTTTCAACCATTCATTTGTTGATTTATCCATTTTATATGAATGTTTTCAGGGTACTTGCTACATGCCAGGCATGGTGGTATGTGCTGTGGATGAATGATAAAATAAACATGCTCTTTGCCCTTATGACTGTTACAAAACAGTGAAATAGAGGGCTTCCTTGGTGGCGCAGTGGTTGAGAGTCCGCCTGCCGATGCAGGGGACACGGGTTCGTGCCCCGGTCCGGGAAGATCCCACATGTTGCAGAGCGGCTGGGCCCGTGAGCCATGGCCGCTGAGCCTGCGCGTCCGGAGCCTGCGCTCCGCAACGGGAGAGGCCACAACGGTGAGAGGCCCGCGTACCGCAAAAAAATTTATAATTGCTAACTGTGAAAAGTGATGTAAAGGGAAAACACAATGAATTTTATTTCATCACTGTTAAGAAAGTTTTCAGTTGAAGGAAATTTAAAATACTAAGGGTTCGTGTTATTTACTTTGGAGCATAAAATATGGAATGTTAAGCTGAAGAACGTCTTAGGGCTCATATAACCAAACCTCATTATTTTGTCAGTCTTAAATCTGAGGCTAAAGAAAGTAAAATGAGGGGTCAGGGCTTCATTTTAATTTTATTTATTTTTTAATTTTTATTTTATATCGGAATAGACTTAACAATGTGGTGTCAGTTTCAGGTGTACAGCAAAGTGATTCAGTTACACATATACCTGTATCTATTCTTTTTCAAATTCTTTTCCCATTTAGGTTATTATAGAGTATGGGGCAGAGTTTCCTGTGATACACAGGAAGTCTTTGTTGTTTACCTATTTTAAATATAGCAGTGTGTACATGTCAATCCCAAACTCCCAACCTGTCCCTCCTCCCACCCTTCCCCCTTGGTAATCATAAATTTGTCCTCTAAGCCTGTGAGTCTGTTTCTATTTTGTAAATAAGTTCGGTTTTTGTTTGTTTGTTTGTTTTTTTAGATTTCACATATAAGCAATATCATATGCTATGTGTCTTTCTCTGACTTACTTCACTTAGTATGATAATCCCCAAGTCCAACCATGTTGCTGCAAAAGGCATTATTTCATTCTTTGAAATGGCTGAGTAATATTCCATTGTATATATGTGCCATATCTCCATTCCTCTGTCAGTGGACATTTAGGTTGCTTCCATGTCTTGGCTATTGTAAACAGCGCTGCAATGAACATTGAGGTGCATGTTTCAAGCCATGTTTTCTCTGGGTATATGCCCAGGAGTGAGATTGCTGGATCATATGGTAGCTCTATTTTTAGTTTCTTAAGGAACCTCCATACTGTTCTCCATAGTGGCTGCACCAAATTACATCCCACCAGTGGTGTAGGAGGGTTCCCTTTTCTCCACACTCTCTCCAGCATTTACAGTTTGTATACTTTTTGATGATGGCCATTCTGACTGGTGTGAGGTGATAGCTCATTGTAGTTTTGATTTGCTTTTCTCTAATAATTAACAATGTTGAGCATCTTTTCATGTGCCTCTTGGCCAACTGTATGTCTTCTTTCTGCCCGTTTTTTGATTGGGTTGTTTGATTTTTTTTATATTGACCTGCATGAGCTGTTTGTAAATTTTGAAGATTAAGCTCATGTCAGTCACATTGTTTGCAAATATTTTCTCCCATCCTGTGGGTTGTCTATTCTTTTTGTTTATGGTTTCCTTTGCTGTGCAAAAGCCTTTGAGTTTGATTAGGTCCCATTTGTTTAGTTTTGTTTTTATTTCCCTTACTCTAGGAGGCAGATCAAAAAAGATATTGCTGTGACTTATGTCAAAGAATGTTCTACCTATCTTTTCCTGTAAGAGCTTTATAGTATCTGGTCTTACAGTTACTTCTCTAATCCATTTGGAGTTTATTTTTCTGTATGGTGTTAGAGAATGTTCTAATTTCATTTTTTTTACATGTAGCTGTCCAGTTTTCCCAGCACCATTTATTGAAGAGACTGTCTTTTCTCTAATGTATTTTCTTGCCTCCTTTATTGTCAATTAATTGACTGTAGGTGCATGGGTTTATTTCTGGGCTTTCTATCCTGTTCTATTGATCTATATTTCTGTTTTTATGCGAGTACCATACTGTTTTGATGACTGTAGCTTTGTAGTATAGTCTGAAGTCAGGGAGCCTGATTCCTCCAGCTCCGTTTTTCTTTCTCAGGATTGCTTTGGCTATTTGGGGTCTTCTGTGTCTCCATACAAAGTTTAAGATTTTTTTGTTCTAGTTCTGTGGAAAATGCCATTGATAATTTGATAGGGATTGCACTGAATCTGCAGATTGCCTTGGGCAGTATAGTCATTTTGACAATATTGATTCTTCCAATCCAAGAACATGGTATATCTCTCCATCTGTGTCATTTTCAATTTCTTTCATCAGCGTCTTATAGTTTTTGGAGTACAGGTTTCTTGCTTCCTTAGGCAGGTTTATTCCTATGTATTTTACTCTTTTTGATGCAATGGTAAATGGGATTGTTTCTTTAATTTCTCTTTCTGATCTCTTGTTGTTAGTGTATGTAAATGCAACAGATTTCTGTATATTAATTTTGTATCCTGCAACTTTACCAAATTCATTGAGGAGCTCTAGTAATTTTCTGGTAGCATCTTTAGGATCTTCTATGTATAGTATCATGTCATCTGCAAACAGTGACAATTTTACTTCTTTCCAATTTGGATTCCCTTTCTTTCTTTTTCATCTCTGATTGCCATGGCTAGGACTACTAAAACTATGTTGAATAAGAGTGGTGAGAGTGGACATTGTTGTTTTTTCCTGATCTGAGAGGAAATGCTTTCACCTTTTCACCATTGAGTATGATGTTAGCTGTAGGTTTGTCATATATGGCCTTTATTACGTTGAGGTATGTTCCTCTATTCCCACTTTCTGGAGAGTTTTTATCATAAATGGGTGTTGAATTTTGTCAAAAGCTTTTTCTGCATCTTTTGAGATGATCATATGGTTTCTAATTTTTCAATTTGTTGATGTAGTGTATCATAATGATTGATTTGCAGATATTGAAAGATCCTTTCATCCCTGGGATAATACCCACTTGCTCAGTTGTATGATCCTTTTAATGTATTGTTGGATTCGGTTTGCTAGTATTTTGTTGAGGATGCTTGCGTCTATGTTCATCAATGATATTGGCCTGTAATTTTTCTGCGTGCATGGTATCTTTCTCTGCTTTTGGTATCAGGGTGATGGTAGCCTCATAGAATAAGTTTAGGAGTGTTCCTTCCTCTGATATTTTTTGGGGAATAGTTTCAGACGTGTAGGTGTTAACTCTTCTCTAAACGTTTGTTAGAATTTGCCTGTGAAGCCATCTGGTCCTGGACTTTTGTTTGTTGGAAGTTTTTTAATCACATGGATAAATGTATTTCATGCAAATAGAAATGAAAAGAAAGCTGAAATAGCAATATTCATATCAGACAAAAAAGACTTTAAAGACTGTTACAAGAGGGGCTTCCCTGGTGGCGCAGTGGTTGAGAGTCCGCCTGCCAAAGCGGGGGGTGCGGGTTCATGCCCCAGTCTGGGAGGGTCCCACATGCTGCGGAGTGGCTGGGCCCGTGGGCCATGGCCGCTGGGCCTGCGCGTCCAGAGCCTGTGCTCCACAACGGGAGAGGCCACAGCGGTGAGAGGCCTGCGTACCGAAAAAAAAAAAAAAAAAGACTGTTACAAGAGACAAAGAAGGACACTACATAATGATCAATGGATCAATCCAAGAAGAAGATATAACAATAGTAAATATATATGCACCCAACATAGTAGTACCTCAATTTATAAGGCAAATACTAACAAGCATAAAAGGAGAAATCGACAGTAACACACTAATAGTGGGGGACTTTAACACCTCACTTTCATCAATGGACAGATCATCCAGACAGAAAATCAATAAGAAACACAGGCCTTAAATGACACCTTAGACCAGATGGACTTAATTGATATTTATACAGCGTTCCACTGAAAAGCAGCAGAATACGCATTCTTCTCAAGTGCACATGGTGCATTCTCCAGGATTAATCACATGCTGGGCCACAAAGTGAGCCTCAGTAAATTTAAGAAAATCGAAATCATTTCAAGCATCTTTTCTGACCGTAATGCTATGAGATTAGAAATCAACTACAAGAAAAAAAACTAAAAAACACAAACACATGGAGGCTAAACAATATGCTAGTAAACAACAAATGGATCACTGTAGAAATCAAAGAGGAAATCAAAAAATACATAGAGATAATTGAAAATGAAAGCATGATGATCTAAAACCTATGGAACACAGCAAAAGCAGTTCTAAGAGGGAAGTTTATAGACTACAATCTTACCTCAGGAAAAATTTCGAATAAACAACCTAACCTTACACATAAAGCAACTAGAGAAAGAAGAATGAACAAAACCCAAAGTTAGTAGAAGGAAGAAATTATAAAGATCAGAGCAGAAATAAATGAAATAGAAATGAAGGAAACAATAGAAAAGACCAATGCAACTAAAAGCTGGTTCTTTGAGAAGATAAACAAAATTGGTAAACCTTTAGCCAGAGTCATCAAGAAAAAGAGGGAGAGCGCTCAAATCAATAAAATTAGAAACAAAAAAGGAGAAGTATAACAGACACCACAGAAATACAAAGGAGTATAAGAGACTACTACAAGCAACTCTATGCCAATAAAATGGACAACCTGGAAGAAATGGACAAATTCTTAGAAAGGTACAATCTCCCAAGACTGAACCAGGAAGAAGTAGAAAATATAAACAGACAAGTCACAAGTATTGAAATTGAAACTGATTAAAAAGCTTCCAACAAAGTCCAAGCTTCATTTTAAATTTTAGTTGGTATTTAATTTTCAATGATGGAATAAGTTTGCAATTATAATACACAGCTCTGGGAAGCAAATACTTCCAAATGTTGGTGATCAGCTTCTGTACACTGTTTAAACCACATACCATAGATTTATATAAGTATATGAATAGTTTGTATGTGATATCCAAGTATATTACTACATAGAAAGTTTCATCTCAGAATCTCTGTAATGTATTGAATATATGAATTAAACTGAACCAACAGAATTGTATGATTATGAATTTTTATATTTGTGGAAACATTTTGAAAAATATTAAATCTACTTATATTGCTCAAATATCATAAATATCAAGTTGCTCTTTTATGAAATATCCTACTAGGATAACTCCTGAATAGAGATGTGTTAGAATAAGTTTGTTCAAGTAGGGCCGAAAAAAAAGAGATAGAGATCAAAGTGCGAGAACATGTTGAAAACGTTTCGTCATGCTGTTTATTAATGCATCTATTAACATTAAACTATTGTTGGCAAATATTTTCAAATTAAATGAAACCAATAAATGTGTCTAGAAAATTATTTTCAGATACTGTACTTTATCCCTAATCTGATAATATTTTAATCTTTGCTTAATGATTCAAAATCTCCAAATTTAAAGAAGATAGATTTTATCCAAATATTCAGAGTTGGTTTGTCTGAGGTACAGGGTATATGCATATACAAATGCCTCTGGGTACTGTAGGTTGATTGGTGAAAAAAAGACAACCTAATAAACCCAGCATCAGGGGACAGTTCACCTTCCACCCCAAGCTGCTTAAGGCTCATCTGTTCACTTTCCAAGCAAGGGGTATTCTGTAAATACTAAATGCTTTAAAAAAAAAAAAAAAAAAATCCAGACAAAGAATTACCCTAAAGGACAAAAAACTTGGTCTTTCTCTTAAAGTTTTAGTAGCCTTAGGTTCTGTATTTTTGGTTGTATATTTGTTTGGTTTTAGAAATAATTATAAAGAAGATATTAACTCCTTATTGATCATATCATTTGCAAATATTTTCTCCCATTCAATAGGTTGTCTTTTTCTTTTGTATATGGTCTCCTTTGCTGTGAAAAGCTTTTAAATTTAATTAAGTCCCATTTGTTTATTTTTGCTTTGTTTCTTTTGCCTTAGGAGACAGATCCAAAACAATATTGCTATTATTTATGGCAGAGTGTTCTGTTTATGTTTTCTTCTAGGAGTTTCATGGTTTCTGGTCTTACATTTAGGTCTTTAATGCATTTTGAGTTTATCTCTGTGAATGGTATGAAATGTGAACTGAAATGTTCTAATTTCATTCTTTTACGTGTAGCTGTCCAGTTTTCCCACCACTCATTGAAGAGATTGTCTTTTCTCCATTGTATATTCTTGCCTCCTTTGCATAAATTTATTGACCATAAGTGTGTAGGCTTATTTCTGTGTTCTCTTTTCTGTTCCATTGATCTATGTATCTGTTTTTGTGCCAGTTTTTGACACAAAACTGTTTTGGTACTTGTTTTGGCACAAAAATCATACTGTTTTGATTACTGTAGCTTTATAGTATAGGCTGAAGTCAGGGCACATGATAACTCCTGCTCTGTTCTTTCTCAAGATCGTTTTGAGTATTTAGGGTCTTTTGTGTTTCCATACAAATTTAATTTTTTTTTGTTCTAGTTGTGTGAAAAATGCTCTTGGTATTTTGTAGATACCAGGAATCTGTAGATTGCATTGAATCTGTAGATTGTCTTGGGTAGTGTGGTCATTTTAACAATATTAATTGTTCCAATCCAAGAATATAGTATATCTTTTCATCTGTTAGAGTCATCTCCAGTGTCTTTCATCATGTAATAGATTTCTGAATACAAGTCTTCTACCTCCTTAGTTAGATTTATTCCTAGGTATTTTATTCTTTGTGCTGCAATAGTAAATGGGATTATTTCCTTAATTTCTCTTTCCACTATTTTGTTGTTAGTGTATGTAAATGCAACAGATTTCTGTTTATTAATTTTGTATCCTGCAACTTTACCAAGTTCGTTGATGAGCCCTAATAGTTTTTTTGGTGACATTTTTAGATTATGTAGAATATCATGCCATCTGCAAACAGAGAGTTTTACTTCTTCCTTTCCAGTTTGGTTTCCTTTTATTTACTTTTCTCTGATTGCTGTGGCTAGGACTTCCAATACTATGTGGAGTAAAAGTGGGGAGAGTGGGCATTCTTATCTTGTTCCTGATCTTAGAGGAAATGCTTTCAAATTTTCACTGTTGAATATGATGTTATCTGTGGGCTTATCATATATGGCCTATATTATGTTGAGGTATGTTCCCTCCATACCCACACTCTGGAGAGTTTTTATCATAAATTGGTGTCGAATTTTGTCAAAAGTTTTTTCTGCATCTATTGAGATGAACATATGGGTTTTATTCTTCGCATGTTTTGTAGAATTAACCTCTGAAACGAACTGGGCCTGGAATTTTGTTTGTTGGGAATTTTTTTCATTACTGATTCAATTTCATTACTAGTAATTATTCTATTTGTATTTTCTATTCCTTCCTGCTTTTGTCTTGAGAGATTCTACATTTCTAGGAATTTGTCCATTTCTTCTAGGTTGTCCATTTTATTGGTCTATAGCTTTTTGTAGTAATCTCTTATGATTCTTTGTATTTCTGTGGTGTCAGTTATAACTTCTCCTTTTTAATTTCTGATGTTATTGCTTTGGGTCTTATTTTTTCTTGATGAGTCTGGCTAGAGGTCTATCAATTTTATCTTTTCAATGAACCAGCCCTTAGTTTCATTGATTATTCCTATTGATTTTTAGTCTCTATTTCATTTATTTCTGCTCTGAACTTTATTATTTCTTTCCTTATACTAAGGGGTTTTGTTTGATCCTTTAGGTGTAAGCTTAGGCTGTTTATTTGAGATTTTTTTTGTTTTCTGTAAACTTCCCTCTTAGAACTGCTTTTGCTGCATCCCATAGATTTTGGATAGGTGTGTTTTTGTTTTCATTTGTCTCCAGGTACTTTTTAAATTTTTTTTAATTGAAGTATAGTTGATTTACAATATTGTATTTGTTTCTGGTATACAGTAAAGTAATTCAGTTGTATTTTCCATATTCTTTTCCATTATGGATTATTATAGGATATTGAATATAGTTCCCTATACTATATATAGGACCTTGTTGTTTACCTATTTTATATATAGTACTTTGTATCTGCTAATTCCATACTCCTAATTTGTCCCTCACCCAATCCCTTTCCCCTCTTGTAACAATAAATTTGCTTTCTATGTCTGTGAGTCTTTTTCTAATTTATAAGTAAGTTCATTTGTATCATATTTTATATTCCACATATAAGTGATATCATATGATATTTATCTTTCGCTTTCCAACTTACTTCACTTAGTATGATAGTATCTAGGTCCATCCATGTTGCTGCAAATGGCATTATTTCATTCTTTTCTATGGCTGAGTAGTACTCCATTGTATATATGTACCACATTTTCTTTATCCATTCATTTGTTGATGGACATGTAGGTTGCTTCCATGTCTTGGCTATTGTTAATAATGTTGCTATGAACGTTGGGGTGCATGTATTTTCTCTAATTATATTTTTCTCCAGATATATATCCAGGAGTGGATTTGCTGGATAATATGGCAAGTCTGTTTTTCGTTTTTTAAAGAACCTCTGTACTGCTTTCCATAGTGGCTGCACCAATTTATATTCTCACCAACAGTGTAGGAGGGTTCCTTTTTTTCCACACCCTCTCCAGCATTTGTTATTTGTAGACTTTTTAATGGTGGCCTTTCCAGGTACTTTTTGAAGTCTTTGATTTCTTTGATGATCCATTGGTTGTTCAGTAACATGTTGTTCAGCATCCATGTGTTTGGGGTTTTTGCAGTTTTTTCCTTGTAGTTGATTTCTAGTCTCGTAGTGTTGTGGTTGGAAAAAATACTTGATATGATTTCAGTTCTCCTAAATTTACCAAGGCTTCCTTTGTGACATATCATGTAATCTATCCTGGGGAATGTTTCAGGAGCCCTTGAAAAGAATGTGAATTATGCTTTTGGGTGGAATGTTCTCTATATATCTATTAAGTTCATCTGCTCTAACATGTCATTTAAGGCCAGTGTTTTCGTATTGATTTTCCATCTGGATGATCTGTCTGTTGATATAAGTGGGGTGTTAAAGTCCCCACTAGCATTGTGTTACTGTTAATTTCTCCCTTTTTGTCTGCTAATATTTGCTTTATGCATTTAGGTGCTCCAATGTTGGATACATACATATTTACAATTGTTATATCTTCCTCTTGGAATGATCGCTTGATCATTATGTAATGCTCTTGTTTGTGTGTTACAGTCTTTGTTTTCAATTCTATTTTATCTGATATAAGTATTGCTATCCCAGCTTTCTTTTGATTTTCATTTACATGGAATACATTTTCCTGTCCCCTCAGTTTCATTCTGTGTGTATCTTTAGATTTGAAGTGAGTCTCTTATAGGCAGCATATATATGGGTCTTGCTTTTGTGTCCATTAAGCCACTCTATGTCTTTTGATTGGAGCATTTAGTCCATTTACATTTAAAATAATTATTGATAGGTACATACTCCATTTTGTTAATTATTTGGGGATTGTTTCTGTAGTTCTTTTTTGTTCCCTTCTTATTCTTTTATAATCCTTCATGATTTGATGATCATCTTTAATGTTATGTTTGGATTCCTTTCTCCTTTTTAGTGTGCATATTTATCCAAAATGTGTAAACAGCTCATACAATTCACGATCAAAAAACAAACAACCCCATTAAAAATAGGCAGAAGACCTGAATAGACATTCTTCCAAAGAATAGAAGCAGATGGCCAACAAGTACATGGAGGCACTCAAAATTGCTAATCATCAGAGAAGTGCAAATCAAAACCACAGTGAGATGTCATCTCACACCTATCAGCATGCCTATCATCAAAAAAACCACAAATAGGGTTTCCCTGGTGGCGCAGTGGTTGAGAGTCTGCCTGCCGATGAAGGGGACACGGGTTCGTGCCCCAGTCCAGGAAGATCCCACATGCCGCGGAGCGGCTGGGCGTGAGCCAAGGCCACTGAGCCTGCATGTCCGGAGCCTGTGCTCCGCAACGAGAGAGGCCACAACAGTGAGAGGCCCGTGTACCACAAGAAGACGACAAATAATAAATGTGGGTAAGAATGTGGAGAAAAGGAAGCACTTGTACACTGTTGTGGGAATGTAAATTGGTGCAGCCACTGTGAAAAACAGTATGAAGTTCCTCAAAAAACTAAAAATAGAACCATCATAATATTGAGCAATTTCACTCCTAAGTATATATCCAAAGAAAACAAAAACACTAATTCAGTAAGATACATGCACCCTAATGTTCATAACAGCACTATTTACAATTGCTAAGATATGGAATCAACCTAAGTGTCCATCAACAGATGAATGGATAAAGAAGATTTTGGAGATATGTGTGTATGTGTGTGTGTGTTTGAAGTATATATGGAAAACTATTCGGCCATAAAAGAAGAATGAAATTTTGTTATTTGCAACAACATGGATGGACCTGGTTGGTATTATGCTTAGTGAAATAAGTTAGACACATGAATACAAATACTGTATGTTATTACTTGTATGTGTAATCTCCAAAATAAAACAAATGAATATAATAAAACAGAAACAGACTCACAGATATTGAGAAAAAACTTGTGGTTACCAGTGAGGAGAGGGAGGAAGGAGGTACATGATAGGAGTAGGAGATTAAGAGTTACAGACTACTCGTATAAAATTAATAAGCTACAATGATATTGTATAAACCAGGAAATATAGCCAATATTTTATAATAATTACAAATGGAGTATAACCTTTAAAATCGTGAGTCACTATGTAGTTCATCTGTAATGTATATAATATTGTAAATCAACTATACCTAAAAAGAAAAGTTAGGAATTGCATAAAAAACACCAAAGCTATTCAAGAGTTTGCCACAGTAGATGGTGAATGTTCCACTATAAGAAACTTTTAAACAAGCTGAATATCCAGTGTTCAAAAAGGACATAGAAAATGTTACTTCCTCAGATGGTGAGCTGGATTACATGCCTTCCAAAGACCCTTGTCTGCAAGGCCTTTACATACTTCTGTCCTTTCTCTGGACATCCCAATGTCAAGAATCAAGATCATGATGAGAGACACACTGCTAATTTGTTTATTAGGGAGAGAGGGAGAATTACAGAGAAGAGAGGAACTTGGGTTGAGAAACCTGAAAAATACACATTGAAATTAAGATAACTATACTTTCTTTTTACTAGAATAGTGCACATACACATGAATATATTAGAAATATTAAAAATAGCCCTGGGTCTGCTCTAAACTCCTATACAGACTTCCCCAAAACCAATTTTATCAGATTATCTTGTGGGTGATCCTGTCATCTAAAATGGTTACCCTCATCCCAGAGAACATAAACAGTGAGCTTGACATGTTCCTTCCCACTTAGGGTGACTTGCAGAGGTGAAGGTTATTGGCTTCCACACCAAGAAATCACCCTTAGTCAGTTGAAGGGTTCTTCTAGTGATATCCCAATGTTTGTTCAACAAAGCTCTTCTTGATCTCCCGACCAGCCTATGTTAATAGCATTTATGGGATAGTTTTTTCATTCTCTGTCACATACAACAGACTGTGACACACACACACTCCCAATTTCTGACTAGGTCTGAACTACTAGACTCTCATATCCTTTGCAATTGCTCCAGTTTTGTCTAAATTTCATGCCACTGCCTTTAGTGTTGTTTGTATGGTTATGCCCTCACTTTACTCCTCAAGTCTACCTTTATTTTCTTTTCCTCAGGAACTAATTTGGCTAGTTTCTTGAATGAAGACTTGTGTCTTTCTCTTGGCAACAAGACCATAGATGGCTTTGAGTAGTGACAGGATTGGCTTCCATATTCTCTACCAGTGTGTTTCTGTTTTTCTACCCCCTCCCTGTCTCCATCCATTTCTACCCCTCTCTGCCTTACTGGTGCCCTTAGCATCTTCCAAGCTCCCTTGATCTCTGGATTCTGATTAGTTGACCAATAGGATGCACTAGTAAGATATTGGAGTGTTCAAAAGTGAGAGGTAGAGGAATCAGAGGAATAAGCTCTGTGGTTTGAGCAGAGGCTACATCTTTGTTTGTTTGTTTTGTTTTGTGGTACGTGGGCCTCTCACTGTTGTGGCCTCTCCCGTTGTGGAGCACAGTTTCCAGACGCGCAGGCTCAGTGGCCATGGCTCATGGGCCCAGCCACTCTGTGGCATGTGGGATCTTCCTGGACCGGGGCACAAACCCGTGTCCCCTGCATCGGCAGGCAGATTCTCAACCACTGTGCCACCAGGGAAGCCCGAGGCTACATCTTTTTAACACAACTCCTTTAGGATGCTGTCCTCCCATGGCTGTGATTCCCACTAGGTCCTGGTAATTTCTTTTCCTCCCTTTCCCCCTGCAGGTGGTTAGTTTCCTTTTGCCCCTATTGCCATTATCCTTTGGCTTATTTCAGAAAAAGAAGCGCCTTAGTTTCTAGTAGTTAGCATATAGGTCAAATACTAAGATACTGATATATTTCTCCTCAAAAATGAAAGAAAGAGATCATCATCTATATTATAGCGATAGGAAAACTCTGATGGAGTTTATGTGAAAGTGGCTGTAAAAGCAGGCAGGTATAAAAATGGAAGAGTATAAAGGAAGTAAGCCCAAAACAATCCTTTCTCTATCCTGTAGCTCGCTGAAGGATATCACTTATCTTCCATTTATAGAGATAACAAGTGGTGTTGAAATTTGCCAGCTTTTATTGCCATCCCCACCACTAGACAGTGAATTCCTTCAGGGCGGGAACCATGTCTCATTCATCATTTTATATCTGGGATCTAACAGAGATTCCAGCATATAATTAGAATCTTAAAAGTATGTGATGAGTGAGTAAATAAATGAAAAATGATGATTAAATCTAAGAACTACATGCACATGCCTGTTCATAGCAGCATAGTTCACAATAGTCAAAAGGTGAAAACAGCCCAAATGTCCATCAAAAGATGAAAGGGTAAACAAATTGTGGTACTGTATGTACATACAACAAAATAGTATTCAGCCATAAAGAGGAATGAAATATGGCTACAGCATGGTTGGATCTAGAAAACATATGCTAAGTGAAAGAAACGAGACACAAAAGATCACATATTGCATGATACCATTTATAAGAAATAACCAGAATAGGAAAATCCACAGAGATACACAGAAATCGGTGGTTGCCAGGTGCTGGGGAAAGGAAGAAATGAGGAACTGCCTAATGATGTGGGGTTTATTTTAAGAGTGATAAAAATGTTTTGAAACTATATAAAGTTGTGGAACATTATGAATGTGCTAAATGCCACTGAATTGTTCACTGTAAAATGGTTAATTTTATGTTATATGAATTTTACTTTAATTAAGAGAAAAAAGGAACATAAAAGAGATAGAATTCTCATTGTGGGAATGTGGAAACTCTTCCTGCCCATTAAAAAAAAAAAGTGGAAGGGAATGCTTGCTTCAGTCCTAACTCTCTGAGCACCCATGGACCTTCCCCCATGAATGCAGAGGCCTTATCCATCTCATCCTTTAATGCTAACACTGCTGTTAGGCATTTGTCTTCACCCTCCTTTATCCTATTTACTGTCCTATTTATACTCACCTTTACACTATTTACTTTAGCACATTCTGAAACAGCTCTACTTAAGTTTATTTTCTAATATATCTTGGTTCTAACTTTGTATTCAAAGACTATTCCAGGAGGAAATTAATATGTTCATTTTTTTTCTTTGCAAGTCCATTGTAATCTAATCCTTCCTAGGCAGTTATTATTGGGTTGGTAAGAGTAGATCCACAACTGCTTGTGTGAAATTTATTATGCAGGTTAGCCTGCCAAAACTAGACCTCTCATCAAAAGCATGCAAATGTATTTAAAAACAAGCCACATCCTTTAGGTTTCTTATTATTTCAGAATAAGAATGTTTTCATTTTACAGAAAATGAAGTTGAAAACCTTATAGGCATTATTCCCTGGAGGCATTCTATAATTTGATTCAAACATTAGTAAAAAGTTAATATCTACAGTTTCCTATTTTTCAGAACTGTTTGTTCTTTTTGTTAGGTTTTTCTTTCCCTTTCTTTCTTCCTTTTTTTTTTTTTCATTAAGATTCACCAATAGGCATTGTGCTCTTTTTCTCATGTTGGACACTGAACTTTCTTGAATTAAAACCATTGTCTTGGGCTTCCCTGGTGGCGCAGTGGTTGAGAGTCCACCTCCCAATGCAGGGAACACGGGTTCATGCCCTGGTCCAGGAAGATCCTACATGCCGCAGAGCAGCTGGGCCCGTGAGCCATGGCCGCTGAGCCTGCGCATCCGGAGCCTGTGCTCCGCAACGGGAGAGGCCACAACGGTGAGAGGCCTGGGTACCGCAAAACAAAAACAAAAACAAAAAATAACATTGTCTTCTTTGGCATAATCATACAATGGAAGAGATAATTTATTCGACATACTTTTTAAGCACATTCTAAGTGCCAGGCATAGCCCTTCATAGTTTTGGTACCAAAATAAATGTCTTGATCTTGCCTTCAAAAAAACTCATAGCCTAGTAAAGGAAACAGATGAGTAAAGAAATGTACATTATAGAGGGCTTTATAGAGAGGCTGTAATAGAGTCAAGGGCAGGGTGCAGTAGAAATGCCTAACTCTATGAAGCGAGCAAAGAGGGAGAGAAGAGGTTATAAAATGAATGGATAAAAGAGAGTACAAAAATGCTTCAAAAATGTAATAATGTTTAATTGAGCCTTGAATTCTGAATAGTTTTCCAGGAACGTAAGAAGGAGAGAGGCACTCCAAACTTAAGGAAAATCATGCACAGAAATTCAATGGCATGACATAATATGTCATGTTTCAGAGCTGGACATAGTTCAACTAGATCACTCAAGCATAAAGTAAGTGGAAGAGGCATAAATAATAAAGCAGAAAAAATCATAATGGTTTGGTTATTAGGAGTTTAGAAGCCATAACAAAGGGTTTGGACCATGTCATTAGGTAAAGGAAAGCCATTAAAAGATCTTAAACCCAAGAGTAAACAGTTTAAATTTGTAAAATATGGACAATAGATGGAAGGAAACCAGTGCGCACCATTAAACAAACAAGGAGGCTCTTACAATGGTGCAGGTGAGTAATGATGAAGGCTGGATCTGAGGCACTGGTTGTGGGGACAGATAAGAGAAAACTAAGTAATGAATGCAAAGGTCATTGACCTTTGCAAGGAATGGTGAGTGATGGGAAATGAGAGACAAGCTTGTAAAAGGAGTCATAGAAACTCTCAGATTTCTTACTTGGTTAATGGCATCACTGTCCATGAAGTTGCTCAAGATAATGTTGTCAAAGATGAAGCATATTTGTGTCAAAAGCAATGACAAGTTCATTTTTAGAGCTAGAGAGTTTGGTCCAGGGGAATATTTAGGTAAAACAATCCAATAGTTTATTATATATACAGGGATTTAGTCCAGAACAGAGTTTGGAGTTTGTTTTAGCCTTCTCCACCCTCATTGCAAACATGAGTATGTCTGAGCTCTCAATCCTGGCTGGGGTCTCAGGGATTCAGTGTATGTGTGGAGTGAGAGAAACTGGACCACTGATTTTGGAGTATGAAGCTCAGGGCTATTAAAAGGATTGTGCCTAGGAATGAAGAAGAACAATAAAAATATCAAAATATAATGCAGTCCAACCACGACATTAATTCAGAGGGGTTCAACAGAGAAGCTGAATCTAAGTACAAGTACAGTATGCCAAAGCAGCAGGATTCAGATTGGAGGAACAAGTCAGAGAGCTACCCTGAGCCACTGAAGTATTTCCCCAGGTTGTTTTAAAACCAAGTTAACAGATGGAAACAGAGACAGAGATAGAATTAGCTCCCAAGGATCTTAAACAGTAGGTTTGGGATTCCTTAATATAAAATAATGTAAAGTAATGAAAGAATAGAGTGAAAAATGTAGCGAACCCATGACAGAATGCTAGAGAATATGAATATATGTGACTATTATTTTGGATCCTCTGAGAAGCAGACACGGATATGGGATTAGACATGCAATAAACGTATTAAGGCAAATGCCTTTGAAGGGTAAAGGGTGAAAGCAGCATAGGGTAGGCAGAGTTTCAGACTAGAAACTGAGAAAGTTGGTCCAGATGATGGAGAGTCCCTGAGACAAAGCATCCTGCTAGAATAATGGGTCATGTTTACTAAGGGGGTGGGGGAGGGAATCAGTCAGGGCAGAGATGGAGGTGGGGTGGGTAAAGAGTGTACACAGAGAGCAGCTGGGGCTGTCAGCCAAAAGCCTACCCCACAGCAGGGAATCTGATAAGTGCGTTTTTGTGGCTACCACAGTGACAGACCAGGTAATCAAAGACTGAGAAGAAAAAGTCACAGTTAAAAAGAGAGTCGAGAAAAAATGATGCAGCTGAGATTTGGGGAGAAAAAGATTTATGGAGGAAGATGTAGTCATGTAATGCAGGATTTGAAATTCTGAAATGTGTTCGATAAATCTTTTCACCCTTTTACCACATATTATATCAGAAGGGCTTCCTAATCTGTAATATATATTTTTATTTTGGTGACAAAATCTATTTTTATATAGTTCTGTTGTCAGTAAAAATCTGACTAGTGAATCTTATATGTTATTCTAAATAGAAATAACCAATTTACTCTTCTCTACACCAGATGCCCAAGTCGCAGAACACTGGTTTTATAAGGGCTATGCTGCCAAACAAAATTTGGAAAGAGCTTTCTGTAAACCTTTCTTTAAATTCATAACTTATTCACATATTATTAGCATATATGGTGGTCATGGAAATGTGGCCACTCAGATCTCCTTTCAAAAGAACCTGCAATAGCAAAGACAATGGGCTGACAGCCCCCAGCTACCACACCTTCAGATCCATTGCAGCATTCACTTGAAGTCAAACCTGGCCCAGGGCTGGGCCCCGCCAATGGTTGAACATGGCGAGAGTACTAGAGATGGGCCATTGTGACCCAATGTAGGATTCTGTTGATGGACAGTCTTGTTCTAGGACTTCTTTATTGTCTGGTCAAGACTTTCTCTGAACTGTATTACAATCTGACACTCTTCCTACCCAATCCTACTTCCTTCCCTCCCACCTTTCATAGGTGACATGAAGGCTCCTCCCACTTTTATCCTGCTCCATCACTTTTAGCCTTTATAGCTTTTTATTTAATTTTTTAACCAAAATTATCTATTTTGTACATTTGATCCCATTTTGGTATATACTTCTCAAAAACCTCAGACTAACACAGTGCATTAAAATCTTTAAGTCTGAGAAATCTTTACAGTCAAGAAAATCACTTTTATTTTAATCAGTTTATTTTAAATTTTCCTAGCCATAGGACTCTTTTCTTACAGGACAAACAATTGTCATATCACAGAAACTAGTAAAACATGTTAAGTTTATCATTCTAATTTACTTAACCTTCTCAGTTTTCTGGGCTGTAATCAACTTTCTCTTCCTAGCTTTTGTCTTCTTAATCTTGTGATAGAGCTCTTCAATTATATTTCAGGTCTATACTCCACACCCTGCTGTTTGTTGAACTTAGTGCTAATAGAATTATTAAGTAGTTTCTACATATCATTAAAAACTCAAATTCAATTTTAGCTGATTGTTGTTGCCATAAAATTGACACTTTTTCTACAGTTCAAGCTTCTAGTTAGTATGTAATCTCCTTAAACCTCAGGAATTTTTTTCAGATTTTTCTTTGGCCAAATTGAACACTGATCATGTTTCTATACTGAGATACTGTTCTCAAGCTATGCACTAATTGCAAGTTACCATTTATGTAGAGGATGTACGGATCTATCTGGGACCAGCACGCTGACTGGGTATAGCCAAAAATTGAATTCCTAAAGCATATATATCAGTTATCCACATATTCAACAGCAAGTCATTGAGAAAATGCAACATACCAGCCATACCATGCAGTACTGTTTGGACTGTACTAATTCTTAGGGAAACTGAAATCGAAGGTATTACAGATTCCTGTTCAAGATCAAAGAATTCATTCCTCCAGTTGCTTAGAATGCAGTCAGTAAAAAGCTCTCAAACATAAGTCTTCTCCGTTGCCTTAGTTAGAGTCACCCAAGGTCATGTTCTCTTCCGGGAGAAGTCCAGTGATTGGCTAACATAGGGGCATAAGGCCTGGCTTCCTTATGCTAGCTTGTGATACTCACAGTGCTGTTCTAGATTCAAAACTCCCTGTGGGGTTAACTAAGACCTCTGTGACTGCATGAAGCCTAACTTCTCCCTCCAAGCCTGCTTCTTTCTCTTTCCTTTTACAGGTCGTGATTCCAAAAGCACTCCCTGATAATGCTCTTGCATGCTCATTTTCAACTCAACCTGCTTCCAAGGGGCCCCCTCCCATAACCTCCACTGCCTAACAGTTGGCATTGGACATGGTCTGAGAAAAGAGAAATGATGGTGGGATTTTGGAACCAAATCATCTACCACCTTACTGGTAAGGAGGATCCCATCCTGCTAAATGGAGCGCAGATAGCCCTTGACACAACATGATTATTGAATTTTTTATTAAGAGTAAAATGATATGATAGACCAGTGGACATTAATTCGCTAGCTACATAATATGTCAGGTATTTGAAAATATGGAGAAAATAGAAAATAAGGGATGTCAAATTTAGTGGCTGTTGCTAAGCTCAGCCTTTGAGAAAGATAACAAAAGACTGAGAGTTAAGTGTGAAAGATACAATGCCTCCTGTGTGGCATATAAAAAGGTTCACATCTGCTATAACTGATGAGTAGAGGTAGCTAGGATGAGCCCAAGAGCTTAAACATAAAAATACCAGAACTCCAAGGCAAGTCAAACTTGTGACAAGTTTGCAGGCAAGTCTGCAATAATGGTTGAAAAAGACGGGACCTTGACACATGGAATGGATACACCTGGGTTGGTGCATCTAAAAATATAGAAACCTCAATTTTCCTTGTAAGACAACAAACACCCTCTCTCCCTTAGAATGTGCCCTCAACCTGTTCCATATAGGCCAACATAACCTGACTAGAGAAGTGTTGGTCTATGTGATGGTTAATCTTACGTGTCAGCTTACCTGGATCACAGGCAAGACATTTGCCCAGATATTTGGCTAAACATTATTTCTAGATAAGATTCACTTCTGAATCAGTAGACTGAGTAAAGCAGATTGCTCTTTCCAATATTAGTGGGCACCAGACAACTGCTTGGGGGCCTGAACAGAACAAAAAGGCAAAGAAAAGGAGAATTCACTCTCTCTACCTGATTGATTGAGCTATTAGTCTTCTTCTGTCCTCAGACTAGAGCTTACATCATCATTTCTCCTGGTTCTCAGGCCTTCAGACTTGGGTCGAAATACAACACCAGCTTTCCTTGGTCTCCAGCTTGCAGATGACAGATAGTAGGACTTCTCAGATTCCATAATCACATGATCCAATTCCCTATAATAAATCTGTTTATAAAATGTATATCTATATCTGTCTATATGTTATCTATCTATAGGAATAATATATCTATCTATAGATATGATATATACCTATCTATATGTGTAATATATATCTAAAGGTGTTATATAATATATATAATAGTATATAATGCACATATAGAACCAATGCATATTGGTTCTGTTTCTCTGGAAAACTCTGACTAATGCAGTCCAATATGAGAGGGAAGAAAGTGTAACTCCAAATGAGCTACAAGAGCTAGCCCACATGTACCAGCAGGGCCAGAAAAGTATGCAAGGCATTGGATTTTGCCCTCATAGAAGTTACATTCCAATGAAGGGTGGCAGGTATGAGAAAATTAAAATGACAGTTAGGTAAATTATATAGTTAGATGGTAACAAGTTTTAAGGAGCAGAAAATAAAGGAGGGTAGCTAGATTGAGAATTCATTCAGTACAAGGGATCACAGTTGTTAAAAAGGTAGTTTACCTTCACTGAGATAAGATCTAGACTAAGAGTCCACGGAGTTGAGGGCTTCAGTGCTGTGTGAATATCTGAGACAAGAATAATCTGATTAGGTGGAAAGACACTGAAAAAGTCCTAAAGTGAGACAGTGCCTGGCATGTTAAAGAAAAGCAAAGAGGACTGAGAAAGAATGTCCCAGGAGGAAGAAAGAGAGACTGAGAAGGTGGTATACTGGAAGCCAAGAGAAAAAAGCATCTGAAAGAAGTGATCAACTGTGTCAAATCCTACTGCCTGGTCAAGTGAAATAAAGACTGAGAATTGACTAATAAATGTAGCATTACATAAATTCTTGGTGATCTTGCAAGAGCAAAGAGTTATGGAGGCAAAAATTAAATAGGAGTGGATTTAAGAGAGAATGGGAGAAAAGTAATTAAAAAGTCAGAGACAACAAATTCAAGGAATTTTGCTGCAAGTAGGAACTGAGAATTAAATTAATACAGCACTTGGGGGAGGATGGGGGGATGTAAGCACAAGAGAATTTTTAATTTTGTTTTGTTTGTTTAGTTGGTTGGTTTTTTAAGCTGGTTTCTTAACTCAAGGAATAATCCAGTGGAGAAGGGAGAAAATTAATAACATAAGAGAGAAAGGGAGAACTGTTTTTAGGTTAGAGGAGAATAGACTTAACCCACAAGTGGAGGGATTGGCTTTAGATAAGAACATGGGATGTGATTCAGCTGAATAGAGATAACCTTGTTTATGACAGAATTTTGTAAAGATAATTATTTAACAATAGTAATTGTAATTAGAATTACTAAATCCATGCCACAAGGTAGAAATGTAATAGTGTTTATTAATTTATTGTTAATAGTATTAATTTCTATGTGGTAAGGTGTGAAAGCTTTTCCAAGTAGACCTCCCTAGGAAACCAATGAAGAATTCCTTAAAGAGACATGATAAGAGAAATTCTTTACATAATGTGATATGATCTATAACATCATTATTCTTGAAATCTCAGATTCAGCTGATCCTCTTCTATGTGTTTCATGTTATTATTAGTCTTAAAGTTTTAGTACAGTGATAGACTTTTTTTTTTTCTGAAAGAATCCTTAGTATGGTCACAGAAATTCCTCACTCTGTGCTTATTAATCTCACCTGATAAAAAATTTTACTTTATGAACAGGATCTGTAGAAATGATATTTTAAAAGTTGACTTTTACACCGTATTTTTTGGAATCTCTTCATGCATGGCTGTCCTCTATCTTGCTGTCCTCTGCAGGTTGTGATCTGCCCCACTGCAGCTAGTTTAACAAATTAAGATTAATGATTAAACTCAGTCATGTAAGAAATATTAAAAAAAAATTATTCTTCATTTACATTAAATCTAAAATCTAACTCCAAGCTTCCATCTCAGTGAACTAGGAGGGCATTCAATTTCAATCCTAAAAGGGATCTTTTCCTTCCTGGAGACTTCTATGATATGCTTTCCCTTTGCTCCTCCTACCTTATCCCTTCCCCATCAAAAAAGGAAAAAAGAAACAATATGGATTCCAGTTTTTCATCTACTAATACTGAAATTGTTATGCTCATTGTCCAATTACACAGGGATCTCTTCTAGCCCAATTTGTCTTTGCTCAAGGGTATTTGCTGGTATGGGAATGCCTCATGCATGAGGTACACCTGTGCATACCACACAGCAGTTTTCTCTGAGATCTTGTTACCTCCTCAGGGCATTGCCACAGAGTACCATCAACCTAAGGATGATGAATTTGGCTGTTTTCCAGGGTCCGGGAATCTCCTGTCCTCCAGTGCCCATTTCCCCAGGCCTCTGATTTATTCTTCCTTCTTTTCTCCTCAGGCTTTCACTTTTACAAAATATGGCAACAAGCCTGGCTTTTTCTGCTTATGCCTGTAAACGATCCTTGAGTAAAGAAGCAAAATAGGTTCTAGTCAGCTTCTTTAAAGGAGATATGGAAGAAAAATAAAGAGAGCATAACATGAAACAGTATTTCAGAAAACTGTCCTGCCACAAATTATGGTTTTCTCCATGGAAGTATTAACTTTTATAATGAATTTGAACTGAAAATAAATTCACTGTCTTTAGACAGAAATATGGACAGTATTATACTTCGTAACTAACATTATGACATTTTCCCATTACTAGGATTTTTACTGCACAAGCCTTTTCATATCTACTTCCCTCCCTGGTGAAAGAGATGGGGTTTGCTGTTATTATCCTTTATTCAGTGATTTCACTACTTTATTATAATTCACCCTCCAAAATAGACCCATCCACTCTTCTTAAGAGTTTTTCATAAACATGCTTTCCCTCAACTAATAAAATATAAGCAATATTATTTATTTATATCTATGTATATATTTTAAAATTTGTCTAATTATTAAATAGTCTATGACCACATCCCCACAGACAAAAATTTTAAGGATCTAAACATCCTGCTCAACACAATTTTATCATTAATTCAATAAGAATATTCTTTTGATCTCCTCATCCATATTGACAGCTTTATTATTGACTGCAAAAAATATAACACATTGAGGTACTGATGATTATTATTTTATCATAGCCTTCCATCCAATCAAAAATTTATGAATTTAGTCTTAATCATATCTATGTGCCAAAAATTTTACTGTTATACTTTTGCCTCTTTTCTAGTCAGTTCTTTACTTCAATTTGGAAAGGAAATATACTTGTCTAAATAGATTTGGATCAATAAAATTATACTCATGTTCAGAATAATTTGGAATTTAGGAAATAAAAATGTTAAAATATTAAAATTAAATAAGCATTAAAATAATCTTCCTTATTACTGGTGAAACCGAGGGTAATCACAAGTTAGAGTCATTAAACTATGACTTTCTTAGTAAATAATAAACTGTAACCTGCCTAAATTACTCAAGCTTGCTTTAATTGTTGTTTTACAAAAATTTGCATGTCCTCCAAGCATCATGTAGCCTAAGCAATAAGATGTTTGCCCAGGTTGTTTTTCAGGAAGTTGGAGTCAGCTGAGTCCAGTTCAAGCTTAAACTGGTTAAGACTGGTTAGGACCACAGACCCTCTAACTGGGCACGTGCAAGTGTCCAACTGATGACCTTTTCATGTCAAAGGGGCAAAAACTCTACCCTCAGAACATGCTAATGACACCATTTCCAGCCATGCCCCCAAGGAAGAAGTTTAGTTGCTCCTGAGCAGAACAAAGATTACCTCATCTTTTTCTTATCTATTAAAACCTCTCCCCAAGTTCCCCACACCTCAGCCTTATCCCGTAGATACCCGGAGCCTCTTGAGGAGGTGGATTTGAGATTTGTTCTCCCATCTTCTCGATTGGCTGCCTTGTGAATAAACCTCTTCTCTGCCACAAACCTTGGTGCCTCAGCATTTGGTTTGCTGGGTGTCAGGGAAATGAACCTGGTTCAGCAACACTGGGAAAGAGCAGAATTACCTTTCTAGTACTCAGTTTCTCCAGCTTAATTGTAGTAGTAGTACTGATTGTTGTGGTTGTAGTAGCAGTAGCAGTAATAGCAGCAGCAGTATATTGCAGGTCTGGGAGGGGAAGAGCAGGAAAAAGAGTCAGACCACCCACAGAAGATTAGACTCCTAATGAAAGTTTTTGTTTAGAATGACAGGTATATTGAATATAAATAATGATTGATGATGTTCACAAAAAGTTTTGTATGTGCATATGAGCCCTTACAAATTTGAGGGATTCCAAAATCTATAAAACCTAGCCTGGTGTTTATTATTAATGAATGGTGATGTGTAGTGAAATAGGAGTCCTCCTGCCATATGTACACCTGCATGCCTTTGACAAGTCTTTATTGTGCTTGTTTTGTTATGTAGTATACTAAAGAAGATAGGTGAGGGTGGGGTAGAGGAGAGTATGGGTGTATATAGATAAGGTGATATAAGCGATTGGATAGGTTAGAGCAAAGGAAATACTTTCCAACGCAAGCGAGAGAAAATCATGGTGATTCTATACATATGTAAATATATAAAAGTCAAATCTCATGCAAATATTTTAAAGTGTACTGGATTGTTAATCATAGTGTGCCAATAAAATATAACACAACAGATGTGTTTCTGGTAGATGCTAAAAAAATCCGTTACTTTGTAGAACCACATCCTCCATAGTTATTGGTTAATTATATCCATGCCTATTGATGGAAATCACAGACTCCAGCTTCCCTAGAACTTCAACTGTGGTAATTAGTTCAATCTATAGACAAGCTGAGTTCACTGCACGTGTGTGTACCCTCAACACACATGGGTATACACATATTATTATATAATTTGAGACCTTTCCTTTATGTGTTGGATTACAAATTTATCAAATTTGTAGGAAATTATGAAAATATACAGTTACCTTCCCATTAATTTAAAAAATGTTTTCTTCTATTATTTGCCTTTCTGTTTCTTTATGTCCTTCCAGTATACTTTTAAATTATTCTTAGAGTCTTTGTATTATAAAGCTTAGGGAGAAGGATAAGAATCAGGCCTAGAGGGCTGAATAATATTACCACTCAGATTTATAAGGATTCCAACCAGATTCTAACAATAGTTTTGTAC
This sequence comes from Kogia breviceps, assembly GCF_026419965.1. NCBI lineage: Eukaryota > Metazoa > Chordata > Mammalia > Artiodactyla > Physeteridae > Kogia > Kogia breviceps. Next base: position 97,274,722 of record NC_081314.1, read on the forward strand.
AGATCTATGAATATTTTTAAAATTTAAAAGAACTGTTATCTTGATTCTTTCTTTTTTCTTCGATGTGCCAATACAAGTGCGTATACTCGGAAATTTTTTTATATCCTTTTATGCTTCAGTTCTGCATATTGCTTTTTTTGGGTGTGAAGTTAAAAAATGACATTTTATAGCATGAGCAAACAAAATATCCTTAATCTGGAATTGAAGTAAATTGAGATGAAATGACTGGACAGGCAGCTATATTGGGGGAATGTACTTGCAGCTTAAAGTGTTTCATAACTGTCTCTGGCATCTGCACCAAAAATGATGTCATTTAAAACAGATTTATGGAAATGCCACTTCCCTCCACATTCAGCTTCATGTCATTATATATTCATAACAGACTTGTTATTAAAAATGGTCTGAGGCCATATGAGTACCAATCATGATTAGGATAGTTTACCAAGTCATTTCTTTTTTGATTCCAAGTTTAACTAAAACCTAGTTTTAAACTTAGGATGACTGTATCTCTATCTGCAATAGAAGACATGTTTGACCCTTATAAGAAGCAAATTTTATACTCATCATGATCTTTGGTAACAATAAATTATGTCAAGTCTATGGATGACTTCATAGCCTTTATGTATATCTATTATACATTTAGATACATAAGGAGGGTCTGGAGAGATAGTAGGTTAAAAATATTATACCAGTATATTGATACCCTTTGGTCAGAATACCCATAGTCAGAATATGAATAATTTAATATATTGATTAAATTTTTGCTGAGAAGTATTTAAATAATAGAGGATCTCATAGAATAGATAAAAGTGAGCGACCCAGAAGATAACATGGTCTCAATGACCTAGAATAACTATTATAAGCACTGATGACAACAGAAAATGGTCCTAAAGGTAGGCAGAGTATATGCTGTTCAATGTATGTTGTTTTAAGAGACCCCAACATTCTCACCTCCAGAAAAGCAGCTATCCTATCCTGCTGTCACTTTAAACTCCAATATTTGATTTACTGCTTTTAGTTAGGGTCATGATATGGCATGAACTCTAATATATGAAACATATCAAATTGAGGAGGGTAGGCCCAGACCCATCCTTTCTTATGCTTATTTGCAGATCATCCACACCAACTCCTACTTCACCCCAACTGCCCAGTGGGTCCTTTTGTAAACCACAGGATTCTAAAGAACTGCATTAGGGCATTGTTTCCAAAAGACCATGCCATTGTATCTGTGTATTTGATGACAAGAGAAATGCTCCAAACCAAGCCTACCCTTTATTATACTGCTACACATGTGATAGCCATACTGAGAGACCTCTAGGAAATGAAATGCAAGGAAATAGAAACCTTTGATGAATACTAGGAGAGATATGAAGAGTGAAAAAAGTAGAAAATTTTAAGATCTACAGACAATGAGAACATCTGCCTAAAATGAGGCTTTGGCTAAAGACTGCAATGTCTAGGGAGCAGCTTGTTATAGGCATTTACTGGGTAATACACAAATCTCACCGTTCTCTCCCATCCCTCCATGTATGTCCTTTTTTTTTTTAAAAAAAATAAAATGCTCATTAAGTTATGCATTTTTATAGAAAAAAGGTAAACAGCAACAGTTAACATTTATCAAGTGCTTACTATGTCTCTGAAATTGTACCAACTGCTTTACTTGAATTATTTCATTTAGAGCTTGTAACAGTCTATGTGGTATGGGTACTGTTATTTTCTTCTTTTTGGTGAAGAGAAAATTGAGAAAAAAATAATAAAGGATTCTATTTAGACTTTCTTTAAAAATTTTAGACCCATTCTTCATGACCCAAAGATCCAAGACAATTATTTTGCTTCTAGAATTTCTTCTCCTATTGAATACTTTCAACTAATATAGGGACATCTTTGTTGATATGTTTCTGATCCATTTTTATTTAATTATGAAAAAATTTTAAAGTACTCATCAGTTACATTCTCTGAGAGATGTGAACTATCAATCTCGTTTTTAAAGAAGGGAATCTTTTCAGTTGTTTACTTATTTTTTGTTTCTTTTGTTCACTTATTTTTGTTTCTGTTGTTCCTCACTCCATTTTAAGAGAAAACGGGATTTAAACACTAATAGATTGATTTTAGGTTTTATTCTCATACTACATAGGTTTGAGTTATATTCAATTAGCAAAAACCTTTCCCAAAACCTAAAGTGTTAATGAAATATAGCCTAAAAGCTATCTAAATGTAAGAGCTGGAGAAGTTATCCAATATATTATTTAGAGATAAAAATAAATTAATAGAGTTATAAGTGTATTTAAGTATATACAAAGTTAAACATTAACAAAAATAATGCACTGACTAAAACCAAATGGTGGGAGAAGAGAAGAAAAGGAAATATGCTAATTTTGTTTTTGTCTGTAGAGGAGAATTAATAGATAAATTCTCAAGAAAGAGGAGCTTAACGTGTTTATAAAAAGATAACCACATAACAGAAAATGCAAATCTTCTTTATTAGAAATGCCCCTGAATGTCTGGCATGCATGCACACATATTCTTGTACATATACAATAAGCAAAACAAATAGACCACAGGTGAAAGAGTTTCGTGGACTTAAAACGGGAAGGCACAAAAAATAATATGGTAGAACTGAGAGCAAACATTTCTATCATATCAATAACAGAAGATGAACTAAAATGCTATATTAAAATAAATAATCTCAGATTTGATCTCAAAGCAAATTCTATTTCTAAATACTACACAAGAGACTCCTCCAAATAAACGGACTCAGAGTGGCCAAAAATAAAAAAGTGTCACAATTTTATCAGACTGAAAAGAACGCAGAAGTTACAGTTTGCATTTCTGACAAGGTTGAAGTTAAGCAAAAAAAGACATTAAATGAAAAAATAATAATGGTACTGTAAAAGGTGTTAAAGGATGCAACTCACAGTAAAGTCATGCACCAAATAACATACAAAATGTTCAAGTAAACAAAAATACCAAAGGAAATTTAAATGAAAATATCAAGTGCTGATAAGTTATAATTAAAATACTATATTTTAACATTCCTGGATAAATTAGGAGCTGCATATATTGTATTCACCAGTACTTTTTTGGTTGCAGGTAATAGAAATTCTACTTAAACAAATTTAGGCTGGAAGCAACATGTGTTAAAAGACACATAACCATGGCTGGGCTTCAGTGAAAATAAGACAAAACTGATATGCTAACAGCACTAGCTTGGTCTCATGTCTGCTTTTTTTCCTTTCTCTATGGAGCAGATCCTTTCATGAAGGGGGAAACGTCACTGATGGCAACCTGAGAGCCTCCCATGTACTCTACCAGAGGGGAACAGAATTGCTCTCTTTTAAAATTCCTAAAAATTCTCAAAAATAGTTCTCAATGGCCCAGCTTTACGGAGGTGCCCATTTCTATGCCAACCTACCATACGTAGCCCACACCAGCATGGGTTTCCTATCTAAAATAATCACTATGAACAGAGAAGTGAGGAGTATCAAAAGATGGCTGTCTCCATTTGTCCAGCTGATTGTGGTAGTTAGAGCAGGAAGACGATTTCCTAAAGAAGGTGCACACGATTTGGGACAAACAACAGGTGTATTGTGACTCTTTAAAGGATTTATCTATGGCAGTATTTATCAAAGCTAAAGGCTGAAAGTGTCAGGGACTCAAATAATGCCTACAGAGAGCTTATGGTAACAGGAGTAAGCACTATAACTTAAAGTTAGTGAAAAAAGTTATTATAACTAAAATTTACTAAATTTGAAAAATGGGAAAAAGACAACAAAAATGCATTAAAAAGTCATACTCTATATGACTTTTTAACTTCTTTTATAACTCAATGTTTTCCATACTAAATATATAATACTTTTATGACAGAATAAATAATAAGCTCTTTTATGAAAAAGAATCCTTACCTTTGCCAATTCTTCCTTCCCTCACATATTTGGGAGGAGCCTTGATGGGGTCATAATTAAAACTGAGACAAAGGTTTTCTCATAAGAGTAATCTAATTTAAGAGTCATGTTGTCACAGCAACTATGGAAGGTATGCAGATTAAGGGACATCCTGTTTCCTAATTCATATATCTATGATAGTCTTTGTTATGTATTATAACTGCAAACTACTTTGTTGAAGAATCTAAAAGGTCAGAGGAGTAGCGAAGGGCACACAAACCCTGAAAGTTGTGAGAAGGGTGGAGATTCCTTAAGTCCTAAAAGGAAAGGGTACTGGTCCTGGTTAATCTGAATAGTTTAAATAAGGATATAAGACAGAAATCATGATAAATTTAGAAAATGGCAATTTAAGTACAGCATAAATAGTGTGCAAGTGCCATGAATTTAAACATTTTTCCTAGTGTGAAATCTTCTTGTTAAGTGATCCCCTGCTGTGACTTGTTTCTTTTACCTTTCTTGCTGCTTATTTAATGAGTCTTGGAAGAGTTGTGTGACACCTTTCTAGAATGAACGTCTAACTGCAAAAGCATTTTGTCTGGGTACTTAGTGTGCTTATTGTAGATTTATTGCTAATTCTTGTAATTTTCTGGCATCATTAGGCATGTGACTCTGCAGCTGGCAATCTGCAGTTTACTTCTGCACTGTTTTTTTTAACCTTCTAAGGCAGTCTTGACTTGACAGCAGATCTGGAGACAGGGAGGTATCCATGAGATCTCAGGGGTTCCGAGGGCAATGATAACTTAAAGGAAGGAAACTCACGAGACTGCTGGTTTATTGGGTAAAGATGTGAAGCAAGAATTTCTTAAACTATTCTAATTTATTCTAGCTAGAACTCTAGCAACCTAAGTCAAAGGGGAAAAAAACAGTAATAAAGGAGAATGTAATAGAACAATATCTGACCCAGAAAGATAGCTAAAAAATATTTCAGTTATCCTTTTCTGTATTATTCTATTAGTAAAATATATAATACTAACATAATAAACAGTATCTATACACGTACCCACCTATTTGCCCACACATAATCATATCTGTATGCACATTGTTCATTTGTGTGTGTGTGTGTATATATATATATATATTCCTTAATAATGACAAAACAGCTTTTTAAGTGCAAGGATAATATCATTTTATATACAAAGAAAAGTGGAAATATTTTTCTATTTTCTTAATCTCAAATACAAAGACAAACACTAATATGGAAATAAGCCTTCCACTCCTAATTCTCTGAGTTTATATAACAATAAAAATTAGTCTTCTATATGGCTCTTTGATGAACGTCTTTGACTCTTTTCAGTAAGCAAGGATCAATACCCATTTCTGGAGGTATTTACTTAAAGATTTGAGTAAGAGCAATTAAAAAAGCCATAGAGGGCACCTTTTCATCTACTTTATTTGTCCACTGCCCACATCCTCACTATCAAAATCTGTCTTCATTTTTCTCAAAAAATAACCTGCACATTAACTCTCTCGTGAATTCAAGCCCCTGCATATCCATTTTCTTTATTCTACTAAGATTTATGCAACCACTAAACTTAAACTAAACGTTCCACAGGCCTATGAACTAGACACACCTAATTACAGAATGGAGGAACTCAGAATCCAAAGAATTGTAGCTTAGCCTCAAGGTCATCTAAGTTCCTTATGGTATTTTATTTTGTGGTCCTCAGTAGTGTGTGGTGGACACACACACAAACCACTTAATTATTCAACAAACAAAATGCATTTGTTTTCTTTCAGGATAGCCTACAAAGGAGGAACGATTCTCCTTTTTAGATCCCTGCCACAGTGAAATATACAAAATTACAGAAAATTTAAATATATAGATATAGATAATAGGTACTATGGCTTTACTGGTATAAGTCAATCTGAAGGAAATATGGCCTCAAGATCTACAAGTCAGAATGAGTCCATCCTAGGAACACTGGGAACTCCAGGGGTATGAATGGGGATAGAAAGCTGAGAGTTTCCAACTTTTTTTTGAGCTTTTAATAAATATCAATTATTACTAGGTGCTATATGACATTTAATATTTCATTTAATATTTACAGTAGCCATATAGATATTACTATCCCAATTTTTCATATACAGCAAAAGATATAAAGAAACAAATCCAAAGTCACAGAGCCACAGAGCTATGGGCACAGCCAATAAATTTCGTGACCTTTTATTTTTTGTGGTTCTAAATGTAGAGAAAAATGCAAACAGGTTAGTATCCTCATGTAGACTTTTCATGTGATCTCTTGCCTTCCATTTGAATATTACCTTTATACATTTTATGAATATATTTAAATCATCAGTCAATGTATTAATCACAACCAATGATGCTGAAAGAAAATAGACATCCTTCTTGATCTCAAAATATTTAGAATTAAGATGTGGAAACAAAACAATTACTTGAAAAGTTAAATAATGTTATAGAAATGATTCAAAACATTTTAAAATGCCAGAAGACATTGTGCTTGTCATTAATTACCAAAGCAATTATATAGGCAACCAGTGTTGCAGGAATTCAGTATCAAAAGCAAAAGACAGAGTTAACATTTAATTTTTTCCCCTATTTTTATGGAAAACTAACTCATTCATTCAATAAATACTTTTGAGCACCACTACGTGCCAGGCACATAATAGGTAATTTGGAAACAACTGTTAACACAGGACAGGCTGCGTACACGGAATTTAGAGTCTATTAATTTGTCTCTGTGATTTTTACAGCATAATATGAAAACTACTATAACTGCAGTAAGTAACCAGTCAAGTCATAAAGAATTAACAGAAAAATAGCTATCAATTTGCACATGAATCCAGATTCCATCACCAGTTAAAGCCCTTTACATGCATCAGATAGCTTGCCTTTCACTGAATATTCCTGCATTGCCATATTTCAGTGTCTTTGTTCATGTTACTCATTAAGCATAAAGTGCTTTTTCTTCCATTTATAATGGTCTAAATCCTATCTGCTTTAAGACAAATTGTCAAACATCTCATATAAATGTAAATTGTTACAATCTTTCTGGACACCTGTTGGCCGACATACACTATTTAAGATCCTAAAGAATATTTCAAAACTCTGACCCACTTTCAGGAATGGTAAAGGTATAAAGAGAAATGTGTACAAAATTGTAAGGCACAACATTATATACGACAGTGAAAAATTGACAATAACTTAAATACAACATGAAAATAAATCATCTTAGTTTCAAATACCATTGTATGCACATTTATTTAGACTTAAATCAGTATTTATTTTAATACAGAAAGAGAAGTTATTTAAGAAGTGATGTTCATGTAGCTCAACACGTAGCCCTCCCTCAGAAGTTTAGGTCCCAGAGAAAATATTATTTGGGAGAGAATTCTACCCCGCTTCCCCCCACTTCACCACTTGGTGGGGTCATCTTGTATGGTGAATATAGCTTATGAACATTCTGAACTTAACCTAACTACCTTTGATATTCATTCAAAGAAACAGTAATCAGGAGTAAATTTGACCCTTGGTAATTTTTGACTTACTTTCTAAAAATTGTTGATTTTACAAATTAAACCCCATGTGTGATGCAACTCCATAGCCATTAAATAGAATGGCTATGACAAAATAGAATACAGCCATTAAAACAGTATCATAGAAAAAAATGAATAAAAATACTTCTAAGTGTTTATATATTATTGGGTAAGAAAAATATTTTCTATACATGGCATTAAAAGGAAATATTTATTTGACTACATAAAAATAAAAATAAAATTGTTACATCAAATAAAATAAAATTTAAAGGCATGCAACTAATTGTGAAAAAATTAAATATGTAAGATGAAATTGTTATTGCTCTTAAAATATAAGTTGTTTGAAAGTTGATAAGAAAAATCATACATACTGTTTTAAAAACATGGAAAGAACAGGAATAGGTCATTCACAGAATGACACTCATACAAAAATAATCAGGAAACATGGAAAAATAATATTAATATTAATAAGACAAATACTTTTAAATTAAGGTTTTTCTAAAAAAATGATAGTACTGGCAAGGATGTGGCATGAGACTCATTACCAACCCTGCTGTAGAGATATAATTTTTTAGATCAATTTCTCAAGGATTAGGAAAGCTTTTAAAGCTTTTTAAATTTTAAATGTACAAAAACCATTGACCTACTAATTGTATTATCATGAGGATTTGTTCTAAGGAAGTAACACAGATAAGCACAATGATTTGGCTATTTACATTTCTATGCCATTGTTGTAATACCCAAAATTTGAGGAGGAGGGGGAAACTCTAATGTCCAAAAGATTTATGCAAAAAATGAAGATTTATCAAAAAAATGAATAAAAGAGTAAAATATTTATCCAGAAAATGAATGACAATATGAACATTCAAATTGGAGAAGAAGGTTAATTTTTTATGGCTAATATTTTATTTTATATATATATATATATATATATATATATATATATATATATATATATACCACACCTCCTTTATTCATTCATGTGTCGATGGGCATTCATGTTGCTTCCATGTCTTGGCTATTGTAAACAGTGCTGCAATGAACATTGGGGTGCATGTGTCTTTTTGAACTATCCTTTTCATCAGATATATATGCCCAGGAGTGGGATTGCAGGATCATATGGTAGCTCTATTTTTAGTTCTTCTATTTTCACTTCTCCATAGTGGCTGTACCAATTTACATTCCCACCAACAGTGTAGGAGGGTTCCCTTTTCTCCACACCCTCTCTAGCATTTATTATTTGTAGACTTTTGAATGATGGACATTCTGATTGATGTGAGGTGATAACCTCATTGTATGTAGTTTTGATTTGCATTTCTCTGATAATTAGTGATGTTGAGCATCTTTTCATGTGCCTTTCGGCTGTCTGTATGTCTTCTTCGTGGAAATGTCTATTTAGATCTTCTGACCATTTTTTGATTAGGTTGTTTGCTTTTCTTTTGGGGGGCTGGTATTGAGCTGTATGAGCTGTTTGTACATTTTGGAAATTAATCCCTTGTTGGTCGCATCATTTGCAAATATTTTGTCCCATTTTGTAGGTTGTCTTTCTGTTTTGTTTATGGTTTCCTTTGCTATGCAGAATCTTTTAAGTTTAATTAGGTTCCATTTGTTTATTTTTGTTTTTATTTACATTACTAGGAGACAGATCCAAAAAGATATTACTACAATTTATGTCAAAGAGTGTTCTGCCTATGTTTTCCTTTAAGAGTTTTATAGTGCCTAGTCTTATATTTAATAGGTCTCTAATCCATTTTAAGTTTATTTTTGTGTATGCTGTTAGGGAGTGTTCTAATTTCATTCTTTTCCATGTAGCTGTCAAGTTTTCCCAGCACCACTTATTGAAGAGACTGTCTTTTCTCCATTGTATATCCACCTTTGTCATAGCTTAGTTGACCATAGGCGCACGGTTTTATCTCTGGCCTTTCTATCCTGTTCCATTAATCCATATTTCTGTTTTTGTGCCAGTACCATACTGTCTTGATTACTGTAGCTTTGTATTATAGTCTGAAGTCAGGGAGTCTGATTCCACCAGCTCCGTTTTTTTCACTCAGGATTGCTTTGGCTATTCAGGGTCTTTTGTGTCTCCATACAAATTTTAAGACTTTTTGTTCTAGTTCTGTAAAAAATGCCATTGGTAATTTGATAGGGATTGCATTGAATCTGTAGCTTGCTTTGGGTAATATAGTCATTTTCACAATATTGATTCTTCCAATCCAAGAAGATGGTATATCTCTCCATCTGTTGGCATCATTTTTAATTTCTTTCAGCAGTGTCTTATACTTTTCTGCTTTCAGGTCTTTTGTCTCCCTAGGTAGGTTTATTCCTAGGTATTTTATTCTTTTTATTGCATTGGTAAATGGGAGTGTTTCCTTAATTTCTCTTTTAGATTTTTCATCATTAGTGTATAGGAATGCAAGAGATTTCTGTGCATTAATTTTGTATCCTGCAACTTTACCAAATTCATTGATTAGCTCTACTAGTTTTCTGCTGGCATCTTTAGGATTCTCTATGTATAGTATCATGTCATCTGCAAACAGGAACTGTTTTACTTCTTCTTTTCCAATTTGTATTCCTTTTATTTCTTTTTCTTCTCTGATTGCCATGGCTAGGGCCTCCAAAACTATGTTGAATAACAGTGGCAAGACTGGACATCCTTGTCTTGTTCCTGATCTTAGAGGAAATGCTTTTAGTTTTTCACCATTGAGAATGATGTTTGCTGTGGGTTTGTTGTATATGGCCTTTATTATGTTGAGATAGGTTCCCTCTAGGCCCACATTCTGGAGGGTGTTTTGTTTTGTTTTGTTTTTTTGCGGTATGCGGGCTTCTCACTGTTGTGGCCTCTCCCATTGCGGAGCACAGGCTCTAGACGCGCAGGCTCAGCAGCCATGGCTCACGGGCCCAGCCGCTCCGCAGCATGTGGGATCTTCCCAGACCGGGGCACGAACCCGTGTCCCCTGCATCGCCAGGCAGACTCTCAAGCACTGCGCCACCAGGGAAACCCTCTGGAGGGTTTTTATCATAAATCAGTGTTGAATTTTTTCCAAAGCTTTTTCTGCATGTATTGAGATGATCATATGGTTTTTCTTCTTCAATTTGTTAATATGGTGTATCACATTGATTGATTTGCATATATTGAAGAATCCCTACATCCCTGGGATGAATCTCACTTGATCATGGTGTATGATCCTTTCAATGTGTTGTTGGATTCTGTTTGTAATATTTTGTTGAGGATTTTTACATCTATATTCATCAGTGATATTGGTCTGTAATTTTCTGTTTTTGTAGTATCTTTGTCTGGTTTTGGTATCAGGTTGATGGTGGCCTCATAGAATGAGTTTGGGAGTGTTCCTTCCTCTGCAGTTTTTTGGAAGAGTTTGAGAAGGATGGGTGTTAGCGCTTCACTAAATGTTTGATAGAATCCACCTGTGAAGCCATCTGGTCCTGGACTTTGTTTGTTGGAAGATTTTTAATCACAGTTTCAATTTCATTACTTATGATTGGTCTGTTCATATTTTCTATTTCTTCCTGGTTCAGTTTTGGAAGGTTATACCTTTCTAAGTATTTGTCCATTTCTTCCAGGTTGTCCTTTTTATTGTCATAGAGTTGCTTGTAGTAGTGTCTTAGGATGCTTTGTATTTCTGCGGTGTCTGTTGTAACTTTCCTTTTTCATTTCTAATTTTATTGGTTTGAGTCCTCTCCCTCTTTTTCTTGATGAGTCTGGCTAATGGCTTATCAATTTTGTTTATCTTCTCAAAGAACCAGCTTTTAGTTTTATTGATATTTGCTATTGTTTTCTTTGTTTCTATTTCATTTATTTCTGCTCTGATCTTTATGATTTCTTTCCTTCTGCTAACTTTGGGTTTTGTTTGTTCTTCTTTCTCTAGTTCCTTTAGGTGTAAGTTTAGATTTTTTATTTGATATTTTTCTTGTTACTTGAGGTAAGCTTGTATAGCTATAAACTTCCCTCTTAGAACTGCTTTTGCTGCATCCCATAGGTTTTGGATTGTCGTGTTTTCATTGTCATTTGTCTCTAGGTATTTTCTGATTTCCTCTTTGATTTCTTCAGTGATCTCTTGGTTATTTAGTAACATATTGTTTAGCCTCAATGTGTTTGTGTTTTTTTACGTTTTTTTCCCTGTAATTGATTTCTAGTCTCATAGCATTGTGGTCAGAAAAGATGCTTGATATGATTTCAGTTTCCTTAAGTTTTCTGAGGCTTGATTTGTGACCCAAGATGTGATCTATCCTGGAGAATATTCCTTGCACACTTGGGAAAAAAGTGTAATCTGCTGGTTTTGGATGGAGTGTCCTATAAATATCAATTAAATCTATCTGGTCTATTCTATCATTTAAAGCTTGTGTTTCCTTTTTAATGTTCTGTTTGGATGATCTGTCCACTGGTGTAAGTGAGGTGTTAAAATCCCCCACTATTATTGCGTTACTGTCAATTTCCTCTTTTACAGCTGTTAGCAGTTTCCTTATGTATCGAGGTGCTCCTATGTTGGGTGCATATATATTTATAATTGTTATATCTTCTTGGAATAATCCATTGATCATTTTGTAGTGTCCTTCCTTGTCTCTTGTAACATTCTTTATTTTAAAGTCTATTTTATCTGATATGAGTATTGCTACTCCAGCTTTCTTTTGATTTCCATTTGCATGGAGTATCTTTTTCCATCCCCTCACTTTCAGTCTGAATGTGTCCCTAGGCCTGAAGTGGGTCTCTTGTAGACAGCTTATATATGGGTCTTCTTTTTGTATCCATTCAGCAAGGCTGTGTCTTTTGGTTGGAGCATTTAATCCATTCACATTTAAGGTAATTATCGATATGTATGTTGCTATTACCCTTTTCTTAATTTTTGGTGGTTTATTTTCGTAGGTCCTTTTCTTCTCTTGTTTTTCCCCACTTAGAGAACTTCCTTTAGCATTTGTTGTAGAGCTGGTTTGCTGCTTCTGAATTCTCTTAGCTTTTGCTTCTCTGTAAAGCTTTTGATTTCTCCGTCGAATCTGAATGAGATCCTTGCTGTGTAGAGTAATCTTGGTTGTATGTTCTTCCCTTTCACCACTTTAAGTATATCATGCCACTCCCTTCTGGCCTGTGGAGTTTCTGCTGAGAAATCAGCTGTTAACTGTATGGGAGTTCCCTTGTATGTTATTTGCCATTTTTCCCTTGCTGCTTCTAATCATTTTTCGTTGTCTTTAATTTTTGCCAATTTGATTACTATGTGTCTCAGTGTGTTTCTTCTTGGGTTTATCCTGTGTGGGACTCTCTGCACTTCCTGGACTTGGGTGGCTATTTCCTTTCCTATGTTAGGGAAGTTTTCAACTATAATCTCTTCAGATATTTTCTCAGGTCCTTTCTCTCTCTCTTCTCCTTCTGGGACCCCTATAATGTGAACGTTGTTGCGTTTAATGTCCCAGAGGTCTCTTAGGCTGTCTTCATTTCTTTTCATTCTTTTTTCTTTATTCTGTTCCACAGCAGTGAATTCCACCATTCTGTCTTCCAGGTCACTTATCTGTTCTTCTGCCTCAGTTATTCTGCTATTGATTCCTTCTAGTGTATTCTTCATTTCAGTTATTGTGTTGTTCATATCTGTTTGTTTGTTGTTTAATTCTTCTAGATCTTTGTTATACATTTCTTGCATCATCTCAATCTTTGCCTCCATTCTTTTTCCAAAGTCCTGGATCATGTTCACTATCATTATTCTGAATTGTTTTTCTGGAAGGTTGCCTCTCTCCACTTCATTTAGTTATTTTTCTCGGGTTTTATCTTTTCCTTCATCTGGTACATAGCCCTCTGCCTTTTCATCTTGTCTATCTTTCTGTGAATGTGGTTTTTGTTCCACAGGCTGCAGGATTGTAGTTCTTCTTGCTTCTGCTGTCTGCCTTCTGGTGGATGAGACTATCTAAGAGGCTTGTGCAAGTTTCCTGATGGGAAGGACTATATATTTCTTTTAAGATAATTTCATGCCTTATATACAACAGGGATCCAGAGAGAGAGAGAGTGTGTGTGTGTGTGTGTGTGTGTGTGTATGTGTGTGTGTGTGTGTGTATGTGTGTGTGTTTAAGTAGGCATTCTAACTTAACTAGCCAGGATGAAAAGAAGCAAAGGAAATCAAAATGTGTCACCCTTCAGAGGCATTCTGCCTTGAGAAGCCTCCTCCAAGTGAATGGGCAAGAGAATACAATTTGACAGTTATCTGGCCCTCTGAGTTTGCTGTTATTTTATTTTAATTCAATTTTAATTCTTAAAATTATTAAGGTTTTAATTTAACAAACAGGACAATCAAGTCCAAAATAGTTTGAAGAAATGATAATTCCCTCTTTAAAGAAAAGTCTTTGAATGTTCTACAGAGATCCAACTTTGACTCTAGTCTTAACAAAGCCATACTTAGGCACAAGACATGCTGATGCTGCCAGAAACATAGTCCAGTGAAGAGGATTAAATCTAGAAACAAGCAAAGACTCACTAACCTGGGAGGGAGTATGCTCTGAGGAAAAATTAGTCAAGGTTACCTGAATAGAGTAGTTTTTCCTATTTGAAAATAATTTGTACCAGGTTATCTATCCTATAAGCAAATCATAAAAGATAAGAATTAAGCTTTGGTCCCCCTAAATGCCAGTAGGTTTGCTGATTATCCTCATTCTAGGAGAATACCTATGAGCTTCTAATTCTAAAGGTAGGGAATGGATGGAGTAAGATAAATATTCCTTTGGGGGTAAGTGATTAGAATTTTGGAAATTGAGCAAAATAAGCCTATGAACACAATTTTTTAAAAAGCAATATTCAAAGTTAAGTAGGCCACAAAACAGCAAAAACATGACAGTTATTAAAAGAGACACGTTTCACAGCTCAGTTGTGAATACTATAATCTGTATTATATAAAAACACTAAATACTGACCTTTTCCAAAATTTTTATACATTTATATTCAGAGAATAGAAAGATTAGACGTGTGCATATATGTGATGGTGGGAGCAAAGACCGGTGGTTGGGAGAATGCATGGTGAAAGATAGCCGTTTCCTAACAGGAAGTAACCAGATATACTAGTTTTTTCTTGCTATGTATGAAATTGCCAAACCTACTATTTCTGCATAACTTACCCAATTTCTGCACCAAAAATTACAATAACTCTTATTTATTATCATACAGTTTCTGAGAGTCAGAAGTCAGGGTACCCCTTGGCTGGGCCCTCTGCTCAGGGTCTGCCAAAGCTGAAATCAAGTTGTTGGCTATGCTGGAGGCTCAACTATCAAAGGACCCACATTGTAGTTCCCTCAGTTTGTTAGCAGAATTCATTTTCTTGCAGTGGCAGAATTAATGGCAGCTTAGTTCTTCAAATCTAATAACACACAGGCACACATATGTACAAAGGGGCCGGGGGATGCTTCCAGTCACATACCTCTAGACCACCTTTTAAAAGGCTTTCCTAATTAGGTCAGGCCCACACAGGATAATTTCTTTTTTGAGTAACTTAAAAGCAACTGAATAAGGGACTTAATTACAAAAAAAGTTCCTGCACTCTTGCCATATAATGTAACATAATTACAGGAGTGATATTCTTTAAACTTTGTCATATTCTATTGGTTAGAGCAAGTTGTACAACCCTCCTAAATGAAAACTCTAGAGGAAGGAGGGTGGGTCTCAGAAAGGTGTGGATGCCAGGAGACAGGAATCGTGGGTGCCATATTAGAATCTTACCTTTCATTGTAGATAATCTCTAAAACTAAAAAACCAAGAAACAACAATGTTAAGTGTGTGAATGTGTGTTTTAATATGGAGACAAAATCTAAAGAATCAGCTAAAATATATGAAAGTGGTTGCCACTATAGAGTAGTACTTGGGGTGGGGGTAAATTGTTTTGTATTTAGCTCTTTAAACTATGTAATGCATATATTGTTTTATTGTAATTGGATTTTATTTTATCAGGTAATTATAATGTTCTTTTTGTACAGAAGATGCTTCAACTTTTCTCCAGTAATAAAAAAGAATAGAAGCAGATAATACGGGCTGGAATGCATTTCCTGAGAAAAGATCTGGGAGTTTTTGTTGACTGTAAACTCAAAGTAATGAGGTGTTGTTGCTATAAAAAAACAAATGCAATCTCAGGCTTCCATTCATAGAAATATGATGAATAAACAGGGAAAAAATGTCCCACAGTATTCTGCACTGAAAATTCCATCTTTGAAGTTCTGTTCATTTCTATGCCCTTAATTTAGTTCTAGTTTGCTATGGTTATAACATCGACGGTTTATTTTTATTATAGTATCAATATATGGTTTCTGTGGAAATTTTAGAAAACAGAAAAAGGAAAAGTATGCAATATAAATACTTGAAAATATGTATCATAAATATTTTGGTGCTGATCTTTTTACCTTTTCTACATGTACACATATTGTATGTCATACTATACTACACGTCATACTATACATGTATTTTGGATTTTCTTAATAGTATTTTATAGAATACTTTGTTTTCAGACAAAATGAAAAACATTGCAGTTGTTGCATTGAGGTACACAAATATGTTAGTAGAACAGAAGACAGAGTATAGAAATAACCCCACATATATGTGGTCCATGAATTTTCATCAGAGGTAAGGCAATTTAATGTGCAACAGATGTTTCTTCAATGACAATTTATAAATTGCAAATAAATACATGAAGAGGCAGTCAACATTATCAGGCCTCAGGGAAATGTAAGTCACAAAGCGATATTACTTCACGTGACAAATCTATAGAGACAAAGTAGACAGAAAGTGGTTGCCTATGTTTGGAGGCAAGGGGATTTTGAAGGAAATCTGGAGTGACTACTAATGGATACATGGTTTCTTTGGGGAGTAATAAATTTTGTTATAGTTGTATTTACTTTGCTAGGATTGCTGTAATCAAGTACCACACAGTGGATGACTTAAACAGGAAATTTATTGTCTGACAATCCTGAGATCAAGGTGTCAGCAGAGTTGGTTCCTCTGAGGACTGTGAGGGAAGGATCTGTTTCAGGCCTGTATCCTTGGTTTGTAGATGGTCATCTTCTCTTTTGGTCTCTTCTTATCGTCTTCCCTCTATAAATATCTCTGTGTCCAAAATTCCACTTTTTATAATAAGGGGAATAAGTCATATTAGATTAGAGCCCACCCTAATTACCTCACTTCAAATTGGTTATCTCTGCAAAGACCCTATATCAAAATAAAGTCACATTCTGAGATACTGGTGGTTAGGACTTCTACATATGAATTTGTGGGGGACACAATTCAACCCATAAAAGTAGTGATGGTTGCATAGCATTGAATATCCTTAAAACCATTCAGTTATATGATTCAGAGTGGTGAATTGTATGGTATGTGAATTACACCTCAATAAATTTTTTCTATAAAAGATTAAAATGAAAAATGAATGAAAATATAGAATAAATCTTTTAAAAACTGCCAAAGAGACTACCAATTAAAAATATATGCAAAATTTTAACAGACATTTCACCAGAGAAGACCTAATAATTCATGAAAAGGTTTTAACATCATTAATCATTAGGAAAATTTAAATCAAATTCATTATGTGATACCACTGTACACCAAGTAAAATTGCTAAATTTAAAAGACTGACTGTGCCAAGTAATAGCAAAGATGAAGAACGAGAAGTCTCATGTACTGCTTATCAGAAGAAAAAATTTTACAGCCACTTTAGAAAAAATTGTGTCAGTTTTATGTAAAGCAGAACATAGAATTCCTCTCCTAAATATTATCTAATGTTGCATAATAAACAAGTCATTATACTTTATTACTTTATTAGACTTGTCTGTGGTTTCAGGGACAGATCCTCTAAATATTGGATTTCCCTGGTAATAGAAGTATCTTTGTTATTCATGATGAGCCTCTCTGATCACACCTTCTGAGATTATGCTAATGAAATGACTCATTGTCGCTCACCCTAGATGATCTCCGGATGGAGGCTAACCTTGCCAGAAAGACCAACAATGTGATTAGAGCATTGAGGTTTTAGAGCCATGTGATATCAATCGAAATTCCCAACCTCCAGGGAATGGAGGGAGGCTGCAGATTGAGAATCATGTAGCCAATGATTCAACAATCATGCCTACATAATCAAACACCAGCCAAAACTCTGAACACCTGAAGCTCAGGTGAGTCTCTCTGGTTAGTGAAACGTGTCAATGTACTAGAAGGGTGATACATCCTGAGGACATGAAAGCTTTGTTTGAGACCCTCCCATATATCTCCCTGTGTGTCTCCTTTTGACTGATTTTGACTTGTATCCTTTTGCTGTCATAAAATTGTAAATGTATCTATAGCACTTTCCTGAGTTCTATGAGTTGTTCTAAAGTATTACCCTGCAGGGGCAGTGGGAAGGCTGAATTTGTGGGCAATTGGTCAAAAGTATGTGTGGCCTGGGAAGCCTAAGTTTGCTGCTGGTGTGAGGACAGTCTTGTGGAAGACTGTACCTTTAAGCTAAGTTTGACCTGACTTGGGTAGTGTCAAAATTACATTGTACTCGAGAAAATTGAAAACATATCCACATATCCACATCAACCTTTACATGAATGTTCATAGAAGTTGTATATAAAATGACCCTAAACTGGAATGCACCCAAATATCCATCTACAATGAAAGAATAAATAGAGAGAATAAAGAATACATCCATTCAATGTAATATGAACAGTTAGCAAAAAAGCAATTAATTATTGACACATGGAACAAATTAGCAAATCTCAAAGGCATTATAGTAAATAAAACAAGCCAGACACAAAAGATTAACATTGTATGATTCTATCTGCATGAATTCTATTCACAGAAAATAGAACATTAGCTTCCAGAAACTAGAAATGGATTCATATTTGTTTGTAAAGAGGATTGAGGGAACTTTTTGGAGTGATGGAAATATTTTATATCATGATTGCAGTGGGGGTTAGAACATTTTATACAGTATTTGATGCCAGTGTCAGACAATATATAATAGTTTCAGTCAAATGTTACATATAACTCTTAATAGCAATATTCAATTTGTTTCTTTCTTTGAAGTTTATGTGAATGTGCATATTGTATTAAAATTCATAAAACTCTGTACCCGTATGATTTTTCCAATTTTTGGTATATTTTTTATTTCATAGTTTTTGTTTTTAAAATGCTAAGTTGTCCCTTAGTTTTAAACATTTTTCTTTACAGCTCTTCTTCTTTTATTTTTTTTTAACAATTTTATTGGAATATAATTGCTTTACAATGTAGTGTTAGTTTTTGCTCTGTAACAAAGGGAATCAGTTATATGTATACATATATACCCATATTCCCTCACTCTTGTGCCTCGCTCTCACCCTACCTATCCCACCCCTCGAGGTGGTCACAAAGCACTGAGCTGATCTCCCTGTGCTATGCAGCTTCTTCCCACTAGCTATCTATTTTATATTTGGTAGTGTATATATATCAATGCTACTCTCTCACTTCATCCCAGCTTACCCCTCCCCGTCCCTGTGTCCTCAAGTCCATTCTCTACCTCTGTGTCTTTATTCGTTCCCTGTCACTAGGTTCATGAGAACCATTTTTTTTTAGACTCCATATATATGTGTTAGCATATGGTATTTGTTTTTCTCTTTCTGACTTACTTCACTCTGTAGGACAGACTCTAGGTCCATCCACCTCACTACAAATAACTCAGTTTCATTTCTTTTTAAGGCTGAGTAATATTCCATTGTATATATGTGCCATATCTTCTTTATCCATTCATCTGTCGATGGACACTTAGGTTGCTTCTATGTCCTGGCTATTGTAAATAGTGAGGCAATGAATATTGAGGTACATGTCTCTTTTTGAATTCTGATTTGCTCAGTGTATATGCCCATTAGTGGGATTGCTGGGTTGTATGATACTTCTATATTTAGTTTTTTAAGGAACCTCCATACTGTTCTCCATAGTGGCTGTATCAATTTACATTCCCACCAGCAGTGCAAGAGTGTTCCCTTTTCTCCACACCCTCTCCAACATTTATTGTTTGCAGATTTTTTGATGATAGGCATTCTGACTGGTGTGAGGTGATATTTCATTGTAGTTTGATTTGCATTTCTCTAATAATTAATGATGTTGAGCAGCTTTTCGTGTGCCTTCTGGCCATCTGTATGTCTTCTGTGGAAAAATGTCTATTTAGATCTGCTCACTTCTTGATTCTTTTTTTTTTTTTTTTTTTTGATATTGAGCTACAGGAGCCACTTGTATATTTTGGAGATTAATTCTTTGTCAGTTGCTTTGTTTAAAACTATTTTCTCAAACCCAAGGATAAACACACCAAGACACATAATAATCAAACTGTCAAAAATTAAATACAAAGAAAACATATTAAAAGCAGCAAGGGAAAAACAACAAATAACACACAAGGGAATCCCCATAAGGTTAACATCTCATATTTCAGCAGAAACTCTACAAGCCAGAAGGGAGTGGCAGGACATATATAAAGTGATGAGGAACAAAACCTACAACCAAGATTACTCTACCCAGCAAGGATCTCATTCAGCTTTGATGGAGAAATTAAAACATTTACAGACAACCAAAAGCTGAGAGAGTTCAGCACCACCAAACCAGCTCTACAACAAATGGTAAAGGAACTTCTCTAGGCGAGAAACACAAGAGAAGGAAAAGACCTACAAGAACAACCTGAAACAATTAAGTAAATGGTAATAAGAACATATATATCGATAATTACCTTAAATGTAAATGGATTAAATGCTCCAACCAAAAGACACAGACTGGCTGAATGGATACAAAAACAAGACCCATATATATGCTGTCTACAAGAGACCCACTTTAGACATAGGGGGACATACAGACTGACAGTGAGGAATGGAAAAAGATATTCCATGCAAATGGAAATCAGAAGAAAGCTGGAGTAGCAATTCTCATATCAGACAAAATAGACTTTAAAATAAAAACTATGACAAGAGACAAAGAAGGACACTACATAATGATCAATGGATCGATCCATGAAGAAGATATAACAATTGTAAATATTTATACACCCAACATAGGAGCACCTCAATACATAAGGCAAATACTAATAGCCATAAAAGGGGAAATAGACAGTAACACAATCATAGTAGGGGACATTAACACCCCACTTTCACCAATGGACAGATCATCCAAAATGAAAATAAATAAGGAAACACAAGCTTTAAATGATACATTACACAAGATGGACTTAATTGATATTTATAGGACATTCCATCCAAAAACAACTGAAGCACATTTTTCTCAAGTGCTCATGGAACATTCTCCAGGATAGATCATATATTGGGTCACAAATCTAGCCTTGGCAAATTTAAGAAAATTGAAATCGTATCAAGTATCGTTTCTGACCACAACGCTATGAGACTAGATATCAATTACAGGAAAAGATCTGTAAAAAATACAAACACATGGAAGCTAAACAATACACTACTTAATAACGAAGTGATCACTGAAGAAATCAAAAAGGAAATCAAAAAATACTTAGAAACAAATGACAATGGAGACACAATGACCCAAAACCTATGGGATACAGTAAAAGCAGTTCTAAGAGGGAAGTTTATAGCAATACAATCCTACCTTAAGAAACAGAAAACATCTCAAATAAACAACCTAACTTTGCTCCTAAAGCAGTTAGAGAAAGAAGAACAAAAGAATCCCAAATTTAGCAGAAGGAAAGAAATCATAAAGATCAGATCAGAAATAAAGGAAAAAGAAATGAAGGAAACAATAGCAAAGATCAATAAAAGTAAAAGCTGCTTCTTTGAGAAGATAAATAAAATTGATAAAACATTAGCCAGACTCATCAAGAAAAAAAGGGAGAACACTCAAATCAATAGAATTAAAAATGAAAAAGGAGAAGTAACGGACACTGCAGAAATACAAAAGATTATTAGAGATTACTACAAGCAAGTGTATGCCAATAAAATGGACAACCTGGAAGAAATGGACAGATTCTTAGAAATGCACCAGCTGCCGAGACAGAACAAGGAAGAAACAGAAAATATGAACAGACCAATCACAAGCACTGAAATTGAAACTGTGATTCAAAATCTTCCAATAAACAAAAGCCCAGGACCAGATGGCTTCACAGGCGAATTCTATCAAACATTTAGAGAAGAGCTAACAACTACCCTTCTCAAACTCTTCCAAAAGATAGCAGAGGGAGAAACACTCCCAAACTCATTCTATGAGGCCACCATCACCCTGATACCAAAACCAGACAAAGACATCACAAAGAAAGAAAACTACAGGCCAATATCACTGATGAACCTAGATGCAAAAATCCTCAACAAAATACTAGCAAACAGAATCCAACAGCACATTAAAAGCATCATACACCATAATCAAGTGGGGTTTATTCCAGGAATGCAAGGATTCTTCCATATACACAAATCAATCAACGTGATACACCATGTCAACAAACTGAAGGAGAAAAACCATATGATCATCTCAATAGATGCAGAGAAAGCTTTTGACAAAATTCAACACCCATTTATGATAAAAACCCTGCAGAAAATAGGCATAGAGGGAACTTTCCTCAACATAATAAAGGCCATATATGACAAACCCACAGCCAGCATCATTCTCAATGGTGAAAAACTGAAACCATTTCCACTAAGATCAGGAACAAGACAAGGTTGCCCACTCTCACAACTCTTATTCAACCTAGTTTTGGAAGTTCTAGCCACAGCAATCAGAGAAGAAAAAGAAATAAAAGGAATCCAAATAGGAAAAGAAGAAGTAAAGCTGTCACTGTTTGCAGATGACATGATACTATACATAGAGAATCCTAAGGATGCTACCAGAAAACTACTAGAGCTAATCAATGAATTTGGTAAAGTATCAGGATACAAAATTAATGCACAGAAATCTCTGGCACTCTTATACACTAATGATGAAAAATCTGAGAGTGAAATTAAGAAAACACTCCCATTTACCATTGCAACGAAAAGAATAAAATATCTAGGAATAAACGTACCTAAGGAGACAAAAGACTTGTATGCAGAAAACTATAAGACACTGATGAAAGAAATTAAAGATGATACAAATAGGTGGAGAAATATACCATGATCTGGGATTGGAAGAATCAACATTGTGAAAATGACTCTACTACCCAAAGCAATCTACAGATTCAATGCAATCCCTATCAAACTACCACTGGCATTTTTTACAGAACTAGAACAAAAAATTTCACAATTTGTATGGAAACACAAAAGACCCCGAATAGCCAAAGCAATCTTGAGAACGAAAAATGGAGCTGGAGGAATCAGGATCCCTGACTTCAGACTCTACTACAAGGCCACAGTAATGAAGACAATATGGTACTGGCACAAAACCAGAAATATACATCAATGGAACAGGATAGAAAGCCCAGAGATAAACCCACACACATATGGTCACCTTATCTTTGATAAAGGAGGGAAGGATATACAGTGGAGAAAAGACAGCCTCTTCAATAAGTGGTGCTGGGAAAACTGGACAGCTACATGTAAAAGCATGAAATTAGAACACTCCCTAATACCACACACAAAAGTAAACTCAAAAATGGGTTAAAGACCTAAATGTAAGGCCAGACACTATCAAACTCTTAGAGGAAAACATAGGCAGAACACTCTATGACATAAATCACAGCAAGATCCTTTTTGACCCATCTCCTAGAGAAATGGAAATAAAAACAAAAATAAACAAATGGGACCTAATGAAACTTAAAAGCTTTTTCACAGCAAGGTTACCATAAACAAGACCAAAAGACAACCCTCAGAATGGGAGAAAATATTTGCAAATGAAGCAACTGACAAAGGATTAATCTCCAAAATTTATAAGCAACTCATGCAGCTCAATAACAAAAAAACAAAGAACCCAATCCAAAAATGGGCAGAAGAACTAAATAGACATTTCTCCAAAGAAGATATACAGATTGCCAACAAACACATGAAAGAATGCTCAACATCATTAATCATTAGAGAAATGCAAATCAAAACTACAATGAGATATCATCTCACACCGGTCAGATTGGCCATAATCAAAAACTCTAGAAACAATAAATGCTGGAGAGGGCGTGGAGAAAAGGGAACCCTCTTGCACTGCTGGTGGGAATGTAAATTGATACAGCCAGTATGGAGAACAGTATGGAGGTTCCTTAAAAAACTAAAAATAGAACTACCGTACAACCCAGCAATCCCACTACTGGGCATATACCCTGAGAAAACCATAATTCAAAAAGAGTCATGTTGGGCTTCCCTGGTGGCGCAGTGGTTGAGAATCCGCCTGCCGATGCAGGAGACACGGGTTCGTGCCCTGGTCCGGGAAGATCCCACATGCCGCGGAGCAACTAAGCCCGTGAGCCATGGCCGCCAGGCCTGCGCGTCCAGAGCCTGTGCTCCGCAACGGGAGAGGCCACAACAGTGAGAGGCCCGCATACCACATAAAAAAAAAAAAAAAAAGAGTCATGTAGGGCTTCTCTGGTGGTGCAGTGGTTGAGAATCCACCTCCCGATGCAGGGGACACAGGTTCATGCCCTGATCTGGGAAGATCCCACATGCTACGGAGTGGCTGGGCCCATGAGCCATGGCCGCTGAGCCTTCACGTCAGGAGCCTGTGCTCTGCAACGGGAGAGGCCACAACAGTGAGAGGCCCGCGTACCACAAAAAAAAAAAAAAAAGAAAGAAAAGAGTCATGTACCAAAATGTTCATTGCAGCTCTATTTACGATAGCCAGGACATGGAAGCAACGTAAGTGTCCATCAACAGATGAATGGATAAAGAAGATGTGGCACATATATACAATGGAATATTACTCAGCCATAAAAAGAAATGAAACTGAGTTATTTGTAGTGAGGTAGATGGACCTGGAGTCTGTCATACAGAGTGAAGTAAGTCAGAAGGAGAAAAATAAATACCGTATGCTAACACATATATATGGACTCTAAGAAAAAAAAATGTCATGAAGAGATTAGTGGTAGGACGGGAATAAAACACAGACCTACTGGAGCATGGACTGGAGGATATGGGGAGGGGGAAGGGTAAGCTGTGATGAAGTGAGAGAGTGGCAGGGACATATGTACACTACCAAATGTAAATTAGATAGCTAGTGGGAAGCTGATGCATAGCACAGGGAGATCACCTCTGTGCTTTGTGACCACCTAGAGGGGTGCGCTAGGGAGGGTGGCAGAGAGGGTAACGCAAGAGGGAAGAGATATGGAAACATATGTATATGTATAACTGATTCACTTTGTTGTAAAGGAGAAACTCACACACTATTGTAAAACAGTTATACTCCAATAAATATGTTAAAAAAAAAAAAAAGAAAATATTTTCTCCCTAAGGGTTGTCTTTACATCTTGTTTATGGTTTCCTTTGCTGTGCAAAAGCTTTTCAGTTTCATTAGGTCCCATTTGTTTATTTTTGTTTTTATTTCCATTTCTGTAGGAGGTAGGTCAAAAAGGATCTTGCTGTGATTTATGTTATAGAGTGTTCTGCCTGTTTTCCTCTAAGAGTTTTATAGTGCCTGGCCTTAATTAGGTCTTTAATCCATTTTGTGTTTATTTTTGTGTATGGTGTTAGTGAGTGTTCTAATTTCATTCTTTTACATGTAGCTGTCCAGTTTTCCCAGCACCACTTATTGTAGAGGCTGTCTTTTCTCAATTGTATATTCTTGCCTCCTTTGTCAAAAATAAGGTGACTGTAAGTGCATGGGTTTATCTCTGGGCTTTCTATCCTGTTCCATTGATGTATATTTCTGTTTTTGTGCCTGTACCATACTGTCTTGATTACTGTAGCTTTGTAATATAGTCTGAAGTCCAGGAGCCTGATTCCTCCAGCTCTGTTTTGCTTTCTCAAGATTCCTATGACTATTCGCGGTCTTTTGTGTTTCCATATAAATTGTAAAATTTTTGGTTCTAGTTCTGTGAAAAATGCCATTGGTATCTTGATGGGGATTGCCTTAGGTTGCTTTGGGTAGTACAGTCATTTTCCCCATGTTGATTCTTCCAACCCAAGGACATGGTATATTTCTCCCTCTGTTTGTATTGTCTTTAATTTCTTTCATTAGTGTCTTATAGTTTTCTGCGTACAGGTCTTTTGTCTCCTTAGGAAGGTTTCTTCCTATTTTTTTAATTCTTTTTGTTGCAGTGGTAACTAGGATTGTTTCCTTAATTTCTCTCTCAGAATTTTCATTGTTAGTGTATAGGAATGCAAGAGAATTCTGTGCATTACTTTTGTATCGTGCTACTCTACCAAATTCATTGATTAGCTCTAGTAGTTTTCTGGTGGCATCTTTAGGATTCTCTAAGTATAGTATCATGTCATCTGCAAACAGTGACAGCTTTATTTCTTCTTTTCCAATTTGTATTCCTTTTATTTCTTTTTCTTCTCTGATTGCTGTGGCTAAAACTTCCAAAACTGTTGAATAATAGAGGTGAGAGTGGGCAACCTTGTCTTGTTCCTGATCTTAGAGGAAATATTTTCAGTTTTTCGCCATTGAGTATGATGTTGGCTATGGGTTTGTCATACATGATCTTTATTAGGTTGAGGTAGTTTCCCTCTGTTCCCACTTTCTGGAGAGTTTTTATCATAAATGGGTGTTGAATTTTGTCAGAAGGTTTTTCTGCATCTATTGAGATTATCATGTTGTTTTTATCCTTCAGTTTGTTAATATGGTACATAACATTGATTGATTTACATATATTGAAGAATCCTTGCATTCCTGGGATAAACCCCACTTGATCATGGTGTATTTTTTTAATGTGTTGTTGGATTTTCTTTGCTAGTATTTTGTTGAGGATTTTTGCATCTATGTTTATCAGTGATATTGATCTGTAGGTTTCTTTTTTGGTGACATCTTTGTCTGGTTTTGGTATCAGGTTGATGGTGGCCTCATAGAATGACTTTAGGAGTATTCCTCCCTCTGCTATATTTTGGAAGAGTTTGTGAAGGACAAGTGTTAGCTCTTCTCTACATTTTGATAGAATCTACTTGTGAAGCCATCTGGTCCTGGGCTTTTGTTTGTTGGAAGATTTTTTTTTTTTTTTTTTTTTTTTTTGCTGTACGGTTGCCTGTCACTGTTGTGGCCTCTTCCGTTGTGGAGCACAGGCTCCGGAAGCACAGGCTCAGCATCCATGGCTCACAGGCCCAGCCACTCTGCGGGGTGTGGGATCCTCCCAGACCGGGGCATGAACCCATGCCCCCTGCATCGTCAGGCAGACTCTCAACCACTGCGGGAAGCAGTGGAAGCCCTGTTGGAAGATTTTTAATCACAGTTTCAATTTCACTGCTTGTGATTGGTCTGTTCATATTTTCTGTTTCTTCCTGGTTCAGTCTTGGAAGTTTGTACCTTTTTAAGAATTTGTCCATTTTTTCCAGGTTGTCCATTTTATTGGCATATAGTTGCTCATAGTATCACTCATGAACCTTTGTATACTGCACTGTCAGTTGTTACTTCTTTTTCTTTTCTAATTCTGTTGATTTGAGTCTTCTCCCTTTTTTTCTTGATGAGTGTGTCCAATGGTATATCAATTTTGTTTATCTTCTCAAAGAACCAGGTTTTAGTTTTATTGATCTTTGCTATTGTTTCCTTCATTTCTTTTTTTTTTTTTTTCTTTTTTTTGTGGTACGCGGGCCTCTCACTGTTGTGGCCTCTCCCATTGCAGAGCACAGGCTCCGGATGCACAGGCTCAGTGGCCATGGCTCATGGGCCCAGCCGCTCTGCGGCATGTGGGATCCTCCCAGACCGGGGCACAAACCTGTGTCCCCTGCATCGGCAAGCAGACTCTCAACCACTGCACCACCAGAGAAGCCCCTCTTTTTATTTCTGATCTGATCTTTATGATCTTTTTCCTTCTGCTAACTTTGGGTTGTTTTTTTTTTTCTTCTTTCAGTAATTGCTTTAGGTTAAGGTTAACTTGTTTATTTGAGATTTTTCTTGTTTCTTGATGTAGGATTTTATTGCTATAAACTTCACTCTTAGAACTGCTTTTGCTGTATCCCATAGTTTTTGGGTCGTCGTGTTTTCATTGTCATTTGTCTCCAGGTATTTTTTGATTTTCTCTTTGATTTCTTTAGTGATCTCTTGATTATTTAGTAACGTATTGTTTAGCCTCCATGTGTTTGTATTTTTAACATTTTTTTTCTCGCAATTTATATCTAGTCTCATAGCACTGTGGTCCGAAAAGATACTTGATACGATTTCAATTGTCTTAACTTTTCCAAGGTTTGATTTGTGTCCCATTATATGATCTATCCTGGAGAATGTTCCATGAGCACTTGAGAAGAAAGTGTATTCTGTTGTTTTGGATGGAATGTCCTATAAATATCAATTAAGTCTATCTTGTTTAATGTGTCATTTAAAGCTTGTGTTCCCTTATTTATTTTCATTTTGTATGATCTGTCCATCGGTGAAAGTGGGGTGTTAAGGCCCCCTAGTGTTATTGTGTTACTGTTGATTTCCCCTTTTTTGGCTGTTAGCATTTGCCTTACGTACTGAGGTGCTCCTATGTTTGATGCATAAATAGTTACAATTGTTATATCTTCTTCTTGGACTCATCCCTTGATCATTATGTAGTGTCCTTCTCTGTATCTTGTAATAGTCTTTATCTTAAAGTCTGTTTTTTCTGATACCAGAATTGCTACTCCAGTGTTCTTTTTATTTCCATTTGCATGGAATATCTTTATCCATCCCCTCACTTTCAGTCTGTATGTGTCCCTAGGTCTGAAGTGGGTCTCTTGTAGATAGCATATATATGGGTCTTGTTTTTGTATCCACTCAGTGAGCCTGTGACTTTTGGTTGGAGCATTTAATCCATTTACATTTATGGTAATTATAGATATGTATGTTCTTTTTTCCATTTAATTAATTGTTCTGGGTTTGTTATTGTATGTCTTTTCCTACTCTTGTGTTTCCTGCCTAGATAAGTTCCTTTAGCATTTGTTGTAAGGCTGGTTTTGTGGCACTGAATTCTCTTCACTTTTGCTTGTCTGTAAGGATTTTATTTTCTCCATCAAATCTAAATGAGATCCTTGCTGGGTAGAATAATCTTGGTTGTAGGCTTTTCCCTTTCATCACTTTAAATATGTGCTGCCACTCCCTTCTGGCTTGCAGAGTTTCTGCTGAAAGATCAGCAGTTAACCTTATGGGGTTTCCCTTGTATGTTATGTGTTGCTTTTCCCTTGCTGCTTTTAACATTCTTTCTCCGAATTTAATTTTGGATAGTTTGATTAATATGTGTCTTGGCATGTTTCTCTTTGTATTTTCCCTGTATGGGTCTCTCTGCTCTTCCTGGACTTGACTATTTCCTTTCCCATGTTAGGGAAATTTTCAACCATAATTTCTTCAAATACTTTCTCAGACCCTTTCTTTTTCTCTTCTTCTGGGACACCTATCATTCTAATGTTGGTGGTTTTATTGTTGTCTCAGAGGTCTCTGAGACTGTCCTCAATTCTTTTCATTCTTTTTTCTTTATTCTGCTCTGTGGCAGTTATTTCCACTATTTTATCTTCCAGATCACTTATCTGTTCTTCTGCCTCAGTTATTCTGCTACTGATTCCTTCTAGATGTTTTTAATTTCATGTATTGTGCTGTTCATCATTGTTTGTTTGCTCTTTAGTTTTTCTAGGTCCCTGATAAATATTTCGTGTATTTTCTCCATTCTATTTCCGAGGTTTTGGATCTTCTTTCCTATCATTACTCTGAATTCTTTTTCAGATAAACTATGTATTTCCTCTATTTTGTTTGGTCTGGTGGGTTTTTTGTTTGTTTGTTTGTTTGTTTGTTTGTTTTGGTACGTGGGCCTCTCACTGTTGTGGCCTCTCCTGTTGCAGAGCACAGGCTCCAGACGCACAGGCTCAGCGGCTGTGGCTCACGGGCCCAGCCGCTCCGCGGCATGTGGGATCTTCCCGGACCAGGGCATGAACCCGTGTCCCCTGCATTAGCAGTCAGATTCTCAACCACTGTGCCACCAGGTAAGCCCCGGTCTGGTGGGTTTTTACCTTGCCCTTTCATCTGCTGTATATTTCTCTATCTTCTCATTTTGTTTAATTTACTGTGTTTCTGGTCTCTCTTTTTGCAGGCTGCAGGTTTGTATTTCCTGTTGTTTTTTGTGTCTGTCCCCAGTGGGTGAGGTTGGTTTGGTGCCTTGTGTAGGCTTCCTGGTGGGGGGGATTGGTCCCTGTGTTCTGGTAGGTGGGGCTGTATCTTGTCCTTCTGGTGGGCAGGGCTGTGTCTGGTGGTGTGTTTTGGAGTGTCTGTGAACTTAGTATGACTAGGCAGCATCTCTGCAAATGGGTTGGATTGTGTTCCTGTCTTGCTAGTTGTTTGGCATGGGGCCTCCAGTTCTGCAGCTTGCTGGCTGTTGGGTGGAGCTGGGTCTTAGTGTTGAGACGAAGTTCTCTGGGAGGGCTCTCACTGATTGACGTTACATGGTGCTGGGAGGTTTCTGATGGTCCAATGTCCTGGACTTGGCCCTCCCACCTCAACGGCTCAGGCCTGACACCTGGCTGGAGCACCAAGAACCTGCCAGTCACACAGCTTAGAGAAAACAGAACAAAAACAAAAACAAGAAAATGAACAGACAGAACCCTAGGACAAATGGTGAAAGCAAACCTATACAGAGAATTGCAGAAAGAAGCATACACACACACACACACACACACACACACACACACACACACACTGACAAAAAGAGAAAAAGGAAAATATATATACATATATATATATATAAAAGGAAGATAACAACCAAACCAATAACCAAATCCACAAATAATAATAAGCACTAAATACTATACTAAGACAACATAAAACCAGAACCAAATTAGATGCAGAAGATTAACCTGAAGGGTACAGTTGCTTCCAGAGTTCACCACCTCAATTTTGGGAACATTCATTGTCTATTCAGGTGTTCTTCAGATGTAGGGTTTATCAAGTTGATTGTGGACATTTAATCTGCTGCTCCTGAGGCTGCACAGAGAAATTTCCCTTTCTCTTCTTTGTTCTCACAGCTCCTGGTGTTCAGCTTTGGTTTTGGCCACACCTCTAAACATTGGTCGCCCTCAGGCATCTGTTCCCCTCCCAGACAGGAGGGAATTAAAGCAGCAGCTGATATTGGCTCTCTTACTCACTCAGGCCTGGGAGATGAAGGGGTATGGTAGTCATAATGGAATGCGGGGCGAGCCTGAGGCACCAGAGGTCGGCGTGACGTTTCAGCAGCCTGAGGTGCGCCATGTGTTCTCCCAGGGAAGTTGTCCATGGGTCTCGGGACCCTGAAAGTTGCATGCTGCACAGTCTCCTAGGGGGTTTGGATAGTGACCTGCACTTGCACACAGGAATCTTGGTGGCAGCAGCAGCCTTAGCACTTCATGCCTGTTTCTGGGGTCTGAGCTGATAGCCAGGGCTCATGCCTATCTTTGGAGCTCACTTAGGCAGTGCTCTGATTTCTGTCGGTTCACTGGGAATGAATCCCCTCTTCTCATGCACCCAGAAACAAAGGTCTCTTTCCTCTCTGGCAAGTCCAGACTTTTGCCCATACTCTATCCCAGCTAGCTGTGGTGCACTAGCCCCATTCAGGCTGTGTTCACCCAGCCAACCCCATTCCACTCCCTGGGGTCTGACCTCTGAAGCCCGAGCCTCAGCTCCCAGCTCCCACCCACCCCAGTGGGTGAGCACATGAGCCTCTTAGGCTGGTGAGTGCTGGTTGGCACCGATCCTCTGTTTGGGAATCTCTCCGCTTCACCCTCTGCACTCCTGTTGCTGCACTCTTCTTCATGCTCCAAAGCTACCCCCCCACCCCATCTCCACCAGTGAAGGGGCTCCCTAGTGTGTGGAAACATTTCCTCCTTCACAGCTCCATCCAAGAGGTATGGGTCCCATCCCTATTCTTTTGTCTCTGTTTTTTCTTTTTTCTTTAACCCTGCCCAGGTTCGTGGGGATTTTCTTGTCATTTGGGAAGTCTGAGGTGTTCTGCTAGTGTTCAGTAGGTGTTCTATAGAGTTGTTCCACATCTAGATGCATTTTTGATGTATTTATGGGGAAAAAGGTGATCTCCACATCTTACTCCTCTGCCATCTTGAAGGTGCAGGCTACTTTCTTCTTACATTCATTCCAAACTATTTATTTTATGGTTTTGCTACATTTTAATGGGATGTTTGTTGTTATATTTTTTAAATTTATATTTGGCATACATAAAGCTATTGTATTAAAAAATAATTTGGTAAATTAACTGTCTTCCTGAATTGTCTATTTCTATTTTTTCCACTAGAGATTTTAGGATTTCCTTGTAGACTATCTAATGGAAAATAATAATTTTGTTGGCTTTTTTCTAATGTTTATGGTGCTTGCCTTCCTTATCTTGTCAATTGCACTATCTCAAAGTTTTAGGAATATGATAAATGATAGTAGTGATATCATATGCTTTACTCATTTTTCTTACTTGGGTGAATTCTTCCAGCATTCAACACTGAGATGTGATACTGGTTATTTTTAAATGTATATTTGTATTATTAAAGGATGCTCTTTTTCCCCATTTTATTAAGATTATAAAACCAGGAATACATTTTGAATTTAATCCAGTGCTTTATGGCAGTTATTGCAAAATCTTTTCATTTTCTTCTTTTGCTGAATTATTATATTATTTTAATTGACTGTTTACTTATCTATGTCTACATTCCTGAATAAATGGCACAAAAAAGGAATATAGATCAATTGAACAGGATAGAAAGCCCAGAGATAAATCCCTGCACATATGGTCACCCTATCTTTGATAAAGGAGGCAAAAATATACAATGGAGAAATGACGGCCTCTTCAATAAGTGGTGCTGGGAAAACCAGACATCTACATGTAAAATAATGAAATTAGAACACTCACTAATACCTTACACAAAAATAAACTCAAAATGGGTTAAACACCTAAATGTAAGGCAAGACACTATAAACTCTTAGAGGGAAACATAAGCAGAACACTCTATGACATAAATCACAGCAAGCTCCTTTTTGACCTACCTCCTAGAGAAATGGAAATAAAAACAAAATAAACAAATGGGAGCTAATGAAACTTAAAAGCTTTTGCACAGCAAAAGGAAACCATTAACAAGATGAAAAGACCACCCTCAGAATGGGAGAAAATATTTGCAAGTGAAGCAACTGACAAAGGACTACTCTCCAAAATATACAAGCAGCTCATGTAACTCAATATCAAAAATCAAACAACCCAATCCAAAAATGGGCAGAAGAACTAAATAGACATTACTCCAAAGAAGATATACAGATTGCCAACAAACACATGAAAGGATGCTCAACATCACTAATCATTAGAGAAATGCAAATCAAAACTACAATGAGGTATCACCTCACACCAGTCAGAATGGCAGTCATCAAAAAATCTACAAACAATAAATGCTGGAGAGGGTGTGGAGAAAATGGAACCCTCTTGCACTGTTGGTGGTAATGTAAATTGATACAGTCACTATGGAGAACAGTATGGAGGTTCCTTAAAAAACTAAAAATAGAACTACCATATGACCCAGCAATCCCACTACTGGGCATATACCCTGAGAAAACCATAATTCAAAAAACAGACATATACCACAATGTTCATTGCAGCACTATTTACAATAGCCAGGACATGGAAGCAACCTAAGTGTCCATAGACAGATGAATGGATAAAGAAGATGTGGCACATATATACAATGGAATATTACTCAGGCATAAAAAGGAATGAAATTGAGATATTTGTAGTGAGATGGATGGACCTAGAGTCTGTCATACAGAGTGAAGTAAGTCAGAAAGAGAAAAACAAATATCGTATGCTAACACATATATATGAAATCTAAAAAAAAAAAAAAAAAAAAAAAAAAGGTTCTGACAAACCTAGGGGCAGGATGGGAATAAAGACACAGATGTAGAAAAGGGACTTGAGGAGATGGGGAGGGGGAAGGGTAAGCTGGGATGAAGTGAGAGAGTGGCATTGACATATATGCACTACCAAATGTAAAATAGATAGCTATTGGGAAGCAGCCGCATAGCACAGGGAGATCAGCTCCGTGCTTTGTGACCACCTAGAGGGGTGGGACAGGGAGAGTGGGAAGGAAATGCAAAAGGGTGGGGATATGGGGATATATATGTATACGTATAGCTGATTTACTTTGTTATCCAGCAGAAACTAACACAACCTTGTAAAGCAATTATACTCCAATAAAGATGTTTAAAAAAAAGAAAAGGAACCAAGTGTGCTGAATTAACTGGTTAGTTCCCTTCCCTAGACCAGTTGAGAGAGGTTGAATGATAGATCTTCTACATAATCTTCTTTTTTGATTTATCTCTTTCCGTCCTATTCAAATATCTTCCTCATTAATAAGGTTTTTTTCAGTCATATGACTTCAAAGGACCCTTTCTCTCAAGCCAAGGGCACAACAGAACCTGGGTCATCACCACACGGGTAGTTCATACACATCATCCCTGAAGAGAAACCAAAGATCTCCGGGTAGCAAATGCTCCACCAGCAGGGAGGATACAACCCCGAACCATGGTATTTAGCCATAGATGGCCAAGGAAAGAGCTTGCCTGGATTCCAAGGTTAAAGGTTTGATGGAGCAGATGGGAGATAGGAAAATCAGAATAGATCTACAAAACAGGTCCAACAGAAAAAAGAAAATGCAGAGACCAACAAAGTTCCATTCAGGCCATATCTTACAAATATGAAGTTGTGTTAATTGAGTTTTTTGTATATTTGCCTCATGATTGGTCAAATTCTGGGCCTTAGTACAGAATTCTGCACATAATACCAATGTAAAATAGTGGTTACAAAATGCAAATTCTGAAAAGCATTTAAGGACATGTATTGCTGATCATGAACACACTTAGAATCCAAAAATTGGATTCAGAGAAACCAGAAAATACCTTTTTTCACTTTTTCTTTGCATTGATTTTCTGTCCATTCAGTATTGTCTTGAATGGAAAACAAGAAGCTCTTTCTTACTTGGACTCCCTCCCTCCTTCCCATTTTACCTACTTTCTTTGCAGCTTCCAGTCTTCATCCTGGCTCAGCCCCTAATATCCCATGCTGTGGAATCTCTTAAACCTCTGTGATTGAGCCTTGGGACAATCAGACTCTCACTCTATTTTAGAAGGGTTCCAGTCTTCAGTGTTGAGCACATACAAGATAAATCTCAATGTTTCTAAAACTGATTGCCTTCATTAAAAGATAAATTGAGGCATATGAAAAATTTTAAGTGTTTATTTGAGCATTTATCCATTAAAATCAGGCAGCATCAAACCCAAAGTGGTGAGAAGCCAGGGAAAAGACAGAAAAAGTGCAAAGCAAAGAAAGGAAGTTATTTGGCTATAGCTTAAAGCTTAGCTAGCTGTTCATGATTGGTTTTCCTTTGTGTTTTTGACTTTGTAACCTTAAGGTGTTTACAGGCTTGGATTTCAGTTTGCTTACGTAGACCATATTGGTATTAGAGTCCCCTTAGTCTAATGACCTCCTTGCTTCATTAATTTAATACCTTTCATAGCATAATCTTATTGTCTTCCTAACCAAAAAGACCTCCCCTTCACCAGGGATGAAGATGGACAAATAGGAAGACTGCCTTTTTCTGCAGCAATAGCATTGTAATTCCTCACCCTGCTTTAAACTCTTCCACCTTCCTTTTCTGAAGCCTTGATACTTTGAATTCTTTCACACATAGTGACTGTGATGCAAATTCATTAAATTGAATGACAAATCAAAGGAGATTTTTTTTTAAAGAATATGTTGGTGCATGCACATATATCTAGTTAGAACTCACCTTAAAGTTACTATGTCGCCAACAAGTTTAAGTGCAATGAAAAAAGTGCAATCACTATTTTCACTCATCTCCATGACAGTTGCTAAAAATAAGCATGAAACAAAAGAGCAGGCATATTAGCCCTAGCAATGGCATGTTTTCTCAGCTTTTATTACGCAATAATTGGGAAATCTATAGATTAATCTTTTGCAGATTTTAGAATAGCATTAATGAATAGCATTGCTGATCTGAGTGTGTATTAAATTCAAAACCATTTTTATCTTCTCATTAACACTCCTTAACACCTTCCCCAACTAAATTCCTGATTTTGTTTAGAGTTTAATAAATATTTTGTTATTTGCTCTGTGAAATTCCTCCCTTAAATAGGTAAGAAGTAAATCAGAAACTAAATATTTTGTACATAGAAATAGTTTGAGAGCAATACCACATACTACTAAGAAACTCTCTTTATTAGGATCATTACTTTGGTAATGTGAGAGAAACATAAAACAAACTATTGCTATAATTTCTCTTTGAGTCCCAAGCATTACATGCTTCTTAGAGACACTTCCCCATCTGTCCAATCATTGATTAAAAAGATAAAATCCGCTAAAAACAAGTAAAATTTAAGGTTAAAAATTGGTCAAGAAGTATGATGGCTTCTCACTTGTAAATTATTTTTCTGAGTGCCTCAGTCTTAATACTGTGTATTAACATGAAGGTAGAGAAGAATCAAATTCAAATTCATTTTTTGACAGGACTAATAGTACAGTAAAATTTAATGGATACCCTTAAAGGTTTTGGTATGAGTCATTCTTGAAAAAATATTTCAATTTATTTGTCAAACTTCTGTCTAAAAGACAGAAGGAAAACCCACTCTGTCCTCAAAAATCAAAGAAAATAGTTTAATAGGCAGAGTACTTGTTATTTGACCAAAAAACCCCTCAGATTTCTACCAGAGTCAAGATAGAAAAGATCAATTCAGCCTTTTAAAGAAGTAATGACTCAGAAAACCAATCACATCAGAACAGGGCCTGCTGTTTAAACTGCTTAGATTTTACAAGGTGCTATTAGGTATACTTAAAGTTGATTGGCCTATAAATTGAAAAAAAAATCCCTTTGGTATCTCAACAAAGGGAGATATTTCTGTGAGTTCTAGAAGGCTCTCTCCTGGACAGGGTAACAAGGAAATTGTAATTCAGTTCTATTTCTTCATCTCCTTTTCTACCCCTGGGTTTGGTTCTTTCTTAAGTTTTCTTCTTCATCTGGGAAAAGATAATTGGATTTATCACTACCACTTCTAATTCTTAAAAGACATATAAAGCAGTGTTTAATAGATCTTTTCTATATTTGGGCAGTTCCATTTTGCTGAAGAGAATATGAAATATTTCTTCCACTTGAGTTTAATGTTCTACCCTCCAGAATAAATGCAGGGATGAAAGACAGAAGTCAGGCATTAACCTTGAGTGTTTGAGGTATAAATAAAGTGAGAATGTATATGTATCCCAAATACCAACTCAAAACACAGAGAATTCTAATTAGAGAAACAGTACAGTTGACCCCTGAACAATGCAGGGGCTAGGGGCGACAACCCCACTCCATCAAAAATCCACATACAACTTTATAGACCATATCCACCTACCATCCAGTCTCAATTTTGATAGGCAAAGATATGCAATATTATTCATTTTCTTTCCTCCACACAGCTTTAAAATATATATTGAAATGATACTACTCAGAATGTCATATATCATGTAGAAAATTGTAAATTTGTCATTATAAATAGCACACTAAACTCAAAGCAAAACAATTATGTCTATGTTGTTTTTCCTTTGTGAAAGTACTATTTTTCAAAATATTTGATATACAAGAATCAAATATTTACCTTCAACAACTAGATATTGCAACACGAGTCATTCTTGGAGATTGAATA
Organism: Kogia breviceps; assembly: GCF_026419965.1. NCBI lineage: Eukaryota > Metazoa > Chordata > Mammalia > Artiodactyla > Physeteridae > Kogia > Kogia breviceps. Next base: position 97,311,844 of record NC_081314.1, read on the forward strand.
AGGTATTTGGATTGTGATTTGTATTTGTGTTTGCTTGCTTGCTTGTTTATTTTAAAAGTAAAACTAATTTATAGCTTTTATTTCTAGAATCAAAGTTAGAAATATCCTTAAAAGTTCAACTAAAACGGCTGTTCTGTTCCAAAGTGGTGACAAGATCGTCTTCAAAATGGAAGATCTGTACCAGTAGCAGTTGCCTATTTTCCCCAAAAATCTTTCAGTAAAAGACTACAAAGAATATTAGTAGAAAGGAAAATACCTAATTTCCACCCTCTGATATAATCTTAATCTTCATATAAAGAGCACAAAGATGACTCTGTATCACCACAAGAGAGTTCTCATCATATCTCTCATGGGAAGGTAAATGTCAGTTGTACTCACCACTGAATTATATATTTTGGCTCCCTTCATTAATCAACACTGAAATTCTTACCGATGTGGTGCTGTAGAAGAAAATGATGAAACTAGGGAAAATATTAGCAAATTGGAAAGTCCCAACATATTGCAATATGTTTAAATTTCTCGCCAGAGACTTACCTGAAATCCACGTTACTGTAATTTGCTTTTATGTTTTTGTTTCTATTCATCCCCTGTTGACCAGTTGACATTTCTCAGTCATTGAAAGGCCTTGCTCCTGCTCACGCTCAAAGCATGAGAAGAAAACAAAGAGCAATTCTTCTTGCCTTCCTACCCAACAGAAGATACTCACTTTTTTTTAGAGATCTGGTTCCTACTTGCTAACTTTCTAACTAAATGCCATGCAGTCTTCGACCACTGTATAACAAGACTTACATAAGGGTTAATACTCAGGAGGATAAAGAATTGAATGCTCAAAACTGAATTCTGGGCTTCCTTGGTTGCGCAGTGGTTGAGAGTCCGCCTGCTGATGCAGGGGATGAGGGTTCGTGCCCCGGTCCGGGAAGATCCCACATGCCGCGGAGCAGCTGGGCCCGTGAGCCATGGCCGCTGAGCCTGCGCGTCCGGAGCCTGTGCTCCGCAATGCGAGAGGCCACAACAGCAGTGAGAGGCCCGCGTACTGCAAAAAAAAAAAAAAAAACAACTGAATTCTAAGGACATGAACTCAGGAATATTATTAGTGTTGTTAAATTTGCCATATCCCCAGTTTCTTTGTTCCATGTACAAATCTTTGACTATCTTCAATGATCTCTTAAATCTGTCCTAATACAGCACATTCATTATATAATATGTTTATTTCAATACATTTGGTTTGCTTTATGGCTATTGAAATATTGCACGTTTTCAAATCCAAGAAAATTCAAAGGTGTGATTTTTCTTATCAACTAAACTAGTAAAACAACTACCTTTACAATTCTAATTGCTTATTGTTATAAATTATGTGTTCTACATTCTACTTAGGCAGCTAACCCTTGACAGGAGATATTAGAGTCCCCATAATAATAAATTCTTAACTTTTAATATATATGAGTAGTAATAAACTAGTGGAAACACATACAAGGACAACTTTTGGCTATTTTTCTGCACTGTTCACATCTTCCTATAGCACCTAAGAAAGTAAGGTAACCTATCTGAACTTAGTCCCTCTTAAATAATGCATGAAGAAAAATTCTATATCAATCTCAAAAGAATGAAACCAAGGGTTAGTGAATATATATAAATGTGTCTTCAGTACCTAGAAATAATTGAATAAAATTTTCTTACTTTTCTTCTCCTTTAGTTCAGATTTATTTGAAAGAAAATGAGTTGACCAAACTAAGAATTATATAGTTAAAAACAATTATGTAAATATATTCTTCTTTATGATGTTAGCTACTGTTAATTCATCATATATTACCTCTCATATATATGTATGATTATTGCACTGACATTCCCACCAGATGGCAATGTTAAGTTGTCATTTGATCGATTATAGATATGCATATATATTGGAAAAATGATTTCTGATTAAACTTGAATATTTCTCAATAAAACTCATTTCAATCTCCCTTATTCTTTGTTGAATTCACACGTTTATTTCATTTTAAAAATTAAGTTTGACATTAACTTCAAAGAAAGTGATGGTTATCATGCTAAGGAAATCACTGTTGCTGGTAGTCAGAAAAGCCTCTTGAACTAACTCTTGAAAGCATTATGAAGTGCTGAATGTAAAATAAGATTTACCTACTGTCTTATAATACTTAATAGAATTGAAACAGGTGCTATTTAGAGATTGCTTATTAAGAATATCAGAAATAGGGAAATAAGAAAAAATTCTCTGTGATATTTATATTCAGAAGTCTTGCATATCATTGAGGAAGTGGAATGTAAGGAAAGAAGAGGATTACTTATATTGCACAAAACGAAAACTAAGAAAAAACCAAAAGGAAGAGCAGAGAGAATCAGCTGTTCAAGTCTTTGCACTGGCATGCTACCCAAGGTCTATTTCTCTGGCCAGCAGGAAGGTTCCCCAACTAAAAATAATGTAGTTCTTGTTTCTTTGTTGTTTTGGGATTTTTTTTTATTGCTTGTATTTAGTAAGCAACTTGATCTTTAGATAGGATTAAGATTTATACCAGTCCTCCAGGTGTGGGTCTGCAGACTGTAGTTGGTTCACAAACTATGTATGATTAATCACTGACAGTCATTTAGAAATTTAAACATTCATGAAAATTTGGCATGGTAATTTTTGTCTACTGAATCTGAGAGTAAAAAAAATGGGACATATTTTTGTATTTCTCTTTTTTAGTAATTCATTTTTTTGCTAATTCATTTTTAATGTATTTTACAAAATTATTAATCCAGAATAGATTGGCAGGGGCATGGGGTGAGACTAGCCTTTCACTACAAATGGTTTGAGAGACACTGGTTTATACCTTACGTTGGTATCTTTAGAGTGATTCTAGATCTTTCTTCTTTACAGTTATGACTATGACACAGAATTTCTTTTCTATACCACAACGTTTCCTTTTCATTGGTCTAATAACATTGGACAGGTAAGCAGAGAGATTATATTTTACACTGAAGCCATACAGCTGACAATGAGGTTTTATATTAGCCTGTATGCCTGTTTTATTTCCTGTTCACTGAAAATCAAACTTCCTTGATCTTAAGATTAGACTGAAGTCACATTGCATTAGGTGATAAACCTAAGATGTAATCATCTAGAAGCATTTATTAAGCATCTACTCAATATTCTACAATGTCTCAGTCTTCAAAAGACTTGAAAACCCTGTTTGGGGTTAAGATAAACCTATTGGAAACAACGATTAAACAATGCAGATGCCACAGGTAAGTGCCAACTCTTTTGCTGCCAACTCTAAGTGGTGGAGGAATTCAGGGGAAGAGAAAGTAGTTTCTTCATCTGCATAACCAGGTAATGCCTCTACTTCACATGAATGTGAGTTCATGTGTATGACCTCCAGTCCAATGGTTAGCACTTGGTAGGTGCTCACCTCTTTTTTTGTTTTATTGTTTTTAAAAAGGAACCTGATCAGGGCACTTTTTAAAGGGATAAATAGAGTTAAATTCATACAGGCAAAAAAAAAAAAAAAAAAAAAAAAATGAAAATTCTGTATGGAAGATTTTGCATTTGTAAAGATATTCTTCATTGATACTGTTAAAATTCATGCAGGAGAACAGAGATGAATAAAACCTGGCATGAAGATAGAGTTCCAGGGATGATATTTTGTTTACTGTGGTCTGTAACCTCTGGTCTCTAATGCTAAATTTACAACCACCTCTGTGATCGAACTACAGTATACACCAATGCAGATTTCAATATTTCCCTATCTTTGTAAGAAAAACGTTTAGCTTGAGACATGAGAATAAGATTGGGCAATTCTCATTCTCCTTGAATAAGAAAGGTTAATGTCTTTTTCAAAAATAAAACTACTTCACCACCACACACATAGCTATTTCAGTAAACCCCTTTATCTGAGAAATACGGTTAAGTGGTTATGGTCTTAAGATAATAGTAATGAATATCTGCTATTTTTTTTCTTCCCAGAATCCACCCTTTTCAACTGGCAACAGTATCTGAAATTTTCTTGGGGGAAATGAATACTTTATAAATCGGCAGTGTGGTTACTGTGGGACGTGACCCTGCCCAGTTTCAATGTATCACACTTTCCCTGCCCAGAGAGACTGGTTCTGAGGTTGGTGCATGAACCGGATCAGGCCAATTAGTCAATGTACTGGAACCCTTTAGAAAGAGAGGCTGTTTATCTCAGAGTACTGCTGGTAGGATTTAAACTTAGAGCTGCTGAATGCCACTTTTATTACCACATGTGTGGAGAGTCTGCGTGAAAGTGAATCCCAGTGAGAAAGGAGCCAAACCGAGGGGTGGAGGGAGGCAGAATCCTGTTAACATCATCTGAGTCTTGGAATCTAGCCATGCTTGGGCTTTTCAGTTATGTGTATCAGTCAGTAATAATCCTTTTTCTCGATACATTATTAGTTCTTGATGACTATTTTCATATTATTAATTCTTAATAAATGCTGTTCTTCAGCCTATTTTTTTAGGGTTTTTTTGAGTTTTTTAATCGAAGTATAGTTGATTTACAATGTTGTGTTGATTTCAGGTGTACAGCAAAGTGATATATATATGTATATATATAGGTTATTACAAAATATTGAGTATAGTTCCCTGTGCTACACTGTAGGTCCTTATTAGTTATCTATTTTATATATAGTAGTGTGTATATGTTCCAGCCTATTTGAATTGAGTTGTAATTAATGACTAAAGAAGTCTGACTAGAACTTGTTTGCAGAGCAGAGGTAGAGCCACAGATGTGGAGGGCAAACTTGTGGTTGTGCAGTGGGGTTGTGGGAGATTGGGATTGACATATACATACTACTATATGTAAGGATAGATAGCTAGTAGGGACCTGCTGTGTAGCTCGGGGAGCTCTTCTCAATACTCTAGAATGAACCGTGTGGGAGGGGAATGAAAAGAAGAGTAGATACATGTGTACGTGTGGCCAATTCACTTTGCTGTACGGTAGAAAGTAACACAACATTGTAGATGAACTATACTCCAATAAAAATTACAAAAAAATAAAATAAAAGAAGCCTGACTAATACAATGGCATATAAAATCATCAATTCTAGAACTTGGAATTTCAGATCATTCTGATCTTAACCCGGTGTCTTTCCAAACTGAATATTGGCTAAGACTGGGCCATACTAATGCAGAACACTTCCTCCTTATCTAGAAGTGAGTTGTAAGAACAAGTGCAGTTGTTCTGTTCCATCCACATGCATGCTTATCCCACGGTTTCTGCACAATATTTTTTTTTTCCAAAGACATGGAGAATGTTGTTGTATAATAGAGGAAATAAACAGAGCATTCTCAAGTGAACGGTTTATTCATTTTAGGAGAGAGTATGTATAACGAAATGCATTTTTGCTCAGAAATGAAAAGGGTCCTCTCTGCTATTGTCAAACTTGTTTTAATAAACTCCTATTTTATATTGTATTTTGGTATATCAATCTTGAGTACTTCATTGTCAGGTTTTCATTGGTAAACCCCTTCCCTATGACAGTACAGTGTGTACTCAATTTTGGAGCATGGAAAATACATGTACTTGTTTTGTACCTGTAGTTTGGATATATAATTGACATCTTTGTGCTTTGTTGTTTAAAAAATTTTAAGGCTATTATGAGGAGTCACATTTACAATCACCACCGTATTCACTACAATGAATATGCCCCCTTAAATAAATCTTGATGCTGGAAAAACAAAAAAACAAAAACAAAAAATAACAAAAAAATAAATCTACTGATGTAAGTGATGACACAAGTAACCTAATCACTTGTTTCCTTCCAGTTAGTTTAACCAAAGTGGAAACTATGAAATAGAGCATAAATAGTAATCATTATTTCCTGTCTTTCAGCCTTTCCCCGGCCTTCTGCCTGTAAGTCAGCAAAGTTCTAAGGCTTTCTAAACTTTCATCTTTTTCCTCGCTTGTAACTTGAGCTTGATTGCTCCCTCCCTGCTGTGGAAGAAAACCGTATTCTGTAATCTTTAAAAACAGAAGTTATACAAGAAGTTTAAAATAAAATCGTATTTTATTTTAAAATGATTTGAATAATGAAAAAAAATCACAAGGTCTAATTTGTTTCCATTTCTCCTTCCTTTTCATTTTTTCTGTGAGAGAACCTATCTTTGTGCCTGAGTTTATTTCCCATAGGTAATGGGGCCAGGCCTTGGCCCCATAGATGACTTTCCTTTAAAACCTGACAGGAGTTTCCCCTACAAATAGATGCTTGTAATTGGATCTCTTTGCTTTACTAATAGTGATTCCAGATGGCTGCTTCTAGAGGAAGCAAGAATTTCTGACTCCAAAATCGTGTGGTAACAGAGACCTCCCCCCAACTGCTCTTAAGTGAGAGAACCATATGCTTTGAACTTCCTGATTGATCAGGAATTATGAGAAGACATCTGGTGTTAGGTAGGTTTCTTTGTGGGAGAACTCTAGCTGGGCTCTTGCTGCAGCAAAGACCTCCATGAGGAAAATACTAACTGTATTTTTTCCTTCAGCACCATAAATGACTGGTAACAGTCAGTCTTTGTGCATCCATAGCTGAATAAATAACATGAAGTTCAAGTCCTGAAGTCAACACATGGAACTCTGAAAAAGTTAGGCAAAGTTACCAAGTACATAAACGCATAACAGCAAAGGTAGTGTGAGGTGGAGATCAAAGCTAAATTTGATACCAGTTGCTGTTATCTCCTAAACTATTGCACAGAAAGCACTCTGCCACAAATCATTTAAGGCTTTTAAAAAGCCTGTAAGGTTGGAAAAGCAGGTATTTTACCCCTATTTTATAGATGAAGAAATTGAGGCTCAGAGAGGTTAGATGACTGACTAGTGCTGGAGCCAAGGCATGAGTATATATCTGCATGTGTCTCTTCTCAGGCTCTTTCCCGAACACCAGGCTGCTTCACTACAGCAGAACCAGAGGAGGGACGAACAGTGAAAAAAAGTCCTGGTGAAAAACACAGCTGTGATGAAACAATAATAAAGCTACATATAGTTTTCTTTTTGCATTAAATTTGGTGGTATAAAACTTGCAATTCTCTCTGAAGGCCTGTTTTGAAAACCCACTGTCTGTCTGCTGTTGTTTATGACCATGGTAATTTGGTTTCTTCAAAAAACAGACTCCAAGACATGATTTTGAATTCAGGTGGTTTATTTAAGAGGGAAGTACAGTGAGGAGGTACAGAGTGAGCAGAGAAGGGAAGAGTACCAATAAAGAGAGCATTAAGGAATGGGATTACTCACTGTGCCACTGTGGATAGGGAAGCTCCAGAGAAATGAGGAAATATGGACAGGGTACCAACAGCATCTGCTAAAATGACCTGGGAGGAAATTGACATTAAAGAGTGTTTTGATAACTGCACAACAGACTGAGCACAGTAGTGAGGCAAAGAAGATGATTTTTCCCCTTGCCTAAATATTGGTCATTGGAATACATACGCATATTTTGTGTGTGTGTGTGCGCGTGCGTGCATGTATGTGTATATACACACACACACACACACACACACACACACACACACACACACATCTGGAAGTGATTGCCCCTGAAAGTCGGTTGTTTTAATTTTTCTTTCTTCTCTATTCATTTACCATATTGCCTGCATTGCTTACAATGATAATGTGCTATTTTTATACTTAGGGAAACAATTCTTCAATCAAAATTAGTAATACATTTCATATGTATAAACATCATCTAACATTTAGATCATCTAACAACGTCTCTGAACATTTTACTTTCCAGGAAATTACTAAAACCTCTCTTGAATTTACATATATTTTTATCCTGCATCTTTTATTTGAGTAACGTCATTCGATCAAGTTCTACTGCTGTAATTTGTCAAATATGTCCATTATCTTTGCCCTGCCTTATTCTTATGAACTTAACCTTTACTTTTCCAGGCCAAAAAAAAAAATGTATTATTCAGTATTTCTCCTGTAGAAGCTTGTTTTCTTTGTTCTTGGACTTTTTTAGAAACCATTAAATCATTTTTTGCAGATTTGTAATCACAGGTAAGTATGGAGTTACAAGTACGGGCTCACTAAACCTTCATAAAATAATTGTGTTTTGTTTGTGTTCACTTGTTTACCATTTTCCCTCAATATATAAATGAACTACCACAATCTAATTTATTATTATCTCTTCCACCAACCACAAATTGTCTTAACTTATCAATTCCATATTTAAATAAAATGGTCAAAGGCAGTGTAGTATGATGTCAAGTGCAATGAACTCAATCAGGAACTCAATTTCCAGTGAAAGCTGCATTAACTCATATAAATGGATCAGTAGATATGTAATAGCTTACCTCTTAGGGTAATGCTGTACAATGCACTCACCTAGTGTTTTCCTAAGTGCTTTTAACTTCAAGGACATGTAGGAGACAAAGCAGAATTTTTCATAAATTATGTCGTTTACATAGCATGGTCACATGAACTTGTAAAATGTTTAGAACTCATGAAGTATATAAGTGCAACCATATTAGACAGGCCATAGCATAGGCGCTAACCACACCCTCAGATTCATTCTGGTAAAACAACTGCAGACCATTCTTCACACAATGGTCTCTGTGTCTTATACCATGGAATACAGTCACCATGGTCTCAACTAAATGGAGTTGAGAACAGTGCCTGACTACAGGCAGCTATTTTTAGGTGCCAGTGCAAGTCCTATCAAGATAATGATTAATTGATAAAAACATTTCTTCTCTTACAGTTTTGTAAATTACACACACACTTGCACACATACATGCACACACACAGAAGCTTACAGGTATCATAGAAACTGAAAAATACTCAAGACAGAGAGGGTATGCAGATGCCACAAGGCAATAAAAGCCATGATTAAACAGAAGCAACAAGATGGAAGGAAAATAGATACAAATGCAGAGAGAAGCAGAGACAGAGAAAAGTTAAGTGTCCAGAATCACAAGATTCTACAGAGACTGTTGGACTACTACAGCTGTTATCGTGTCCAGAATAAGACTCCACTTTTCTCTGGAACCGGATACTTAAGTGCTGAGATAAGAAGTGTCCCTGAGTAATTGATAAACCAACTAATTACCTTAGGAAGCAGCTGTTCCTTGAAATCCAAGAGCATTTAATTAATTTAACCATAGTGTTATACAACTAATAAGCATAATAGAGAGTCAGAAAATAAGCCACATAAGTTCCCTAATATGGATGAAGAAACACATGAGTATATCTGATTTCATTTTATTTAAAATAAATACATCCCTATGCTAAAATTCAATAAAAGTCCATATTTAATACTGATACTTAAATGTAAGACTGTACTTACTTGTAGACTTGAGTTGGAACTGTGGGGACTTACAGTTTGACCCTGATTAAATTCTTTTAACATCAGAACAAATATGTACAAAAGAAGGTGTGCTTCTATTTGTAGAACTACAATTTAAAAATATGAATTTTGTTCTAAAAGTTCACAAAATCAAATTGTCCCTAGTTAGATACAAAGGTATGTTCCTAAACTTTTGTTTCATTTTTTAATAAAAGTTCTTTTCTCGGTATACATGTGAAGCTCTGTGCTACGTTTTTTGTGCATGTGTTTTGATTTCTGTTTGCATGCCTCTTGAGATTTTGTCTCTTTGGGTTTTTTTTTGTTGTTGTTGCTGTTGTTTTTTTATTTTTTATTTTTTGGTACACGGGCCTCTCACTGTTGTGGCCTCTCCCGTTGCAGAGCAAGGCTCCGGACGCGCAGACTCAGCAGCCATGGCTCATGGGCCCAGCCGCCCCGCGGCATGTGGGATCCTCCTGGACCGGGGCACAAACCCGTGTCCCCTGTGTCAGCAGGTGGACTCTCAACCACTGCGCCACCAGGGAAGCCCTGTCTCTTTCTATCTTTACAATTCTTTTCATTCTCATTATTGCCAAATCACATTCTAACTATGTATGTCAATCTCTGGTTTAACATATTTTTAAAAAATTTTCTCGTCTTTCTTTTTCTATCTTTATCTCTGACGGCCTTTTTTTTTAACAGGTAAAACACAGAATCGGAGAGAGATACTAAACAGAATGTTACATTTCATTCTTAACTTTGAAATTCACTTAGTAAAAAGTAATAGCATTGATATTGACTTATATTGAGAGAGAAGTTTAGAACTCAGTTTCACATGTACAGAATGATGATCATTCATATTCAACTTGAGGACTTAAAGCAAAGGGTAACAGAAGACTTCATATAACAATTATTGCTTTTGAAATATAATAAGCAGGAGAATGTAATGATGGTCTTTTTTATCTTCAGAACATCTTTAATACTGTAGAAATATTTATGTTTCCTTTTTCACCTCAGAAATGTTACAAAATACAGGATATCACTGTCAAAATTAGGAAATAAGGTCACTGAGAAAAGGAGTGGATGAGCGAGGAATAAAATCGCATAACACCTCATATCTCTTTGCTTCCTTTCTTCCTTCCTTTATGCCTACTAATACATTTTTTTTTTCTTAATCTCCAGGAGAACCACTGGTTTTGCTTCAAGAAAAATGAATCCAGATTGAGAGATGATTTCTCTAATTTACCTCTTTATTATGCTTTAACAAAAAGTAACATTTTTCTTTGTGTAACAGGAATTAATTGATACAATGATAACAATACTTTTTATATATTTATTTGGAAAATGTCACTTGGTTGACTTCTATTAAGTGTTGCTTTTAATTCTGACTCATAATCATTTATGAAAGAAGCTGTTATCTAATCCTCATTCTAACAGAGTCATCTCTGACTTTTTCAGTTCACAAGTTAGAGATTAAGTTGTTCTCACCAATCCGGGGGATCTGCCTCACCGGTGTCCAAAGGAGTGTGAACTACAATACAATGTCTTCTCAAAAGGAGAAGGTTTGTTTTTGTTTTTGTTTTTAGTAAATTAAGGCAATTTTGTTTTAGTAAATTAAGGCAAATTAAAGTGCGATTAATTTTTGCCACTTCAACTACAATTTATACATTTTCTTAAATCACTGGCTGGATATTCTAAGCTAATATGAACATCTTTACATTAGATTATTAAATTTAGGCCAATCCACTTGACATGTCCTCCTTTACCATTCACTCAAGTCAGAGTTCATGAATTGATAACATTTGTAGCATTTGATAGCAAATGTAAAAAAAAGGCAGACTGGTCATAAACTTTATTTTAAATCAAAGTAGATATTTTCATGTCCTTGGACAAAAATAAGCCACACATGCTCTTACAAGAACTTTGTAGAGCTGAGTCAAATTCTTGTAAATTTTTTTCTTTAACCAGCTTAGTTTGGATAAGCAAGCACTATGTTTCCAAAGATTGATTTTTTATTTTTATTTATTTATTGTTTGCTTGTTATGATTTTACACAACTATTTATAGAACAATTTGGAGCCATCAAATCAAAACCGGAGGTGAAGATTCAGATGACTTTAATTTCCCTCTGATTCCCAACTGAAACATGATGTTTTGAGGAAGCAGCCAAGAAAGGCACGTGTTCTTTTGAGTAGCTGACTTGGAAACTGATCTTAAGAATTGACTAAGAATTTGGTAAAAGAGAAAAGAAAGTAGGACATGTATAATCCTAAGAGATGCAATTCTCATTTTCCTTCCTTCTCTATGACCATTTTTTTTAAGTATCTCTTTGAAATGGACAATCCTTGTGAATAATTCATCCATATCACCTGAATCTATAGTCAGGTGTACACATTAATCTGCCATTTTGAAATACTCAAGGAACAAACTGTTAAGCAGCATAGCATTGTCAAAGGTTGATTCTTTCAACAACATTTAAATTGTTATTTAGCACATACTTTGTGCTACTTACTCTCAAAAGACACTGGGGAGGTGATGGTGTCTTAGTAGTCTATTTAAGCTGCTTATGACAAAATACCATAGACTTGGTGGCTTATAAACAACAGAAATTTATTTCTCACAGTCTTGAAAGCTGGAAAGTCTAAGATAATGGTGCTGGAGGATTCAGTGTCTGGTGAAGACCCTCTTCTGAGTTGTAGACTGCTGAATTCTCTCTGTTCCCTCTCTGTGAAAGGGTGATCTAGCTCTCTGGAGCCTTTGTAAAAGGGCATTCATTTCATTCATGAAGATTCTACCCTCATGACCTAATCACCTCCCAAAGGCTTCAGTTCCTAACACTATCACATTGGGCAACAGAATTTCAACATACAAATTTTCAACATATACACACATTCAGACTATAGCAAATGGCAAGTAAAAACAGAGAGTGTTCCTCTGTTATAGATTTTACAGTGTAGAGGGGATGACAAACATGTAAAATAATAACACAAATAAATGTAAAAATTCAAATAGGACAAGTGAAACAAAGGAGGGGTATATGGTATTATGCATTTCTATAAAAGAGGAATTTGACCTTTTTAGAAAGATCAAGGAACACTTCCATGAAGAAAAGGTTATTGTGCTGAAGAAACTGAAAAAGGAAAAGAGTCAACTAGATAAAGAAAGAAGATAGATTCTTGCCACACTGAAGGAAAAGAATATCCTGTGGTGACAGAGAGCAAGATAAAGAAAAGGTACAGAAAGTCCCACATGCCTGGAGAACAAAGATAGAGGAAGAGTGTGATGTGAGATAAGACCAGAGAAGTAGACAGATCAGCACCATGCAGGGCCTGGTAAGCTGTGAGGACAAGTTTTGTCTTTATCCTAAGAGCAATAGAAAGCTCTGCTGCTTCAGAGATGTGACATGATTAAATGTGCTTTAAAAAAAAAAAAAATCACTCTGGTAAAATCTTCAATAGTTAATTAAAGAGTATCTAGAGTACTAAAAGGTATACTAATTTAAAGGTGATTGTAATTGAGCAAGGAATTTATTATGGTAGATTAAATGACTGGTGGTGGTGGAGATGGAGAGAATATGTTAAGGAGGTGATATTTCATGTAACTTGGCAGTAGGTTGAATGAGAAATCTAAAGGAGAGGGACCTGTCAGGACTGTCAGACTGACTCCTGGTCTCCAGGCTTCTGTAACAGGGTGGATGATGAAGCCAGTCACTGAGGTTAGGAACACTAAAAGAGGACCAGGGATGAAGAGATGATAAGTTCAGTTGGGGACATATTGAGTTTGAGATGTCTTAAAGAGACTCAAGAGGTCTCAATAGGCATTAGATATATGAATCTAGAGTTTAGAGGAGCATTTTTTAATAGAAATATAAATGTGTAAGTTATCTGGATAAAGATGTTCACTGAGTTTATAGTTGTGAGAGAAACTTACTCAGGGAATGAGAAGAGGAACAAGGATAGGCTTAGAAGGTAAGCATACCTTCAAAACTTACCATAGATTCTAAGATGGTGAGAACTTGGGCACATCATTTCTTTCTTTCTTTTTTAGTTCTATTCTTTTACTTACATAAAATGAGTATCCTCCTAGGGTTGTTGTTAGATTAATTAAGTCAACATGTGAAGTAGCTTCCATGTGGCTTGCAAATAGAAGTTTAGTAAATTGTAGAATGGGGATGCTGATGAAACCAATTGGTGGTGGTAGTGGTGACTTTATTTCCACTGATTAGATAATTATACATAAAAGCAACAAGAACTTTGGTTAAAGTGCTAGTCCTGTGAATTAAAATCTTTCTGAAAACTTTTTAGACAGTTCATCAAATGTTTTTAAACAAAGAAAACTGAAAATCATTTAACCTTTCACTGGTGACTTGGGATCACCATTTGAACATTATTTCTTTTTAATGAGCTCTCATATTTTCAAAGGTAAAATATTTAAGCTCTATTACTAATTAGAGCCAAATTTCTATACTGATTGACATATCTTAGCTGCTGGTTATAGTTTTCTGTCATGACCACCCCTAAGACTTTTCTTTTATCCTGCTTAAAATCAGGTAACCAAGTTTATTAGAATTGTGACTAAAATGAATATAGGTAAAGTACAACTTAATGGCCTCTGGAAAAGTACATGGATTTTATGAGATTTATTGGGATAGATAAGGAATCATAATTTATTCCTGATTGTTTGCTATCTTTCAGATGGTTGAGATTGCCAGATGGTGTATACGTGAGTAGGCCTGTATGTTAATTCACATATATATGTTGAATAATTTTTCTTAATTACAAATTCTTTTTACATGAAATTGTATGTAGATATATATATTATATATTTAGTTTAATTCATTTCTTTGATAAAATTTTCACATCTGTAAGAGAAAACTATCTTCATATATTATCTCTGTTACAAACTCAAGAGGACATGAGACATCTAATAGAAAAACACACAGTATGTCTATACCTACTTTTCTCAACAAAGTAAAATAAAAATGCAATCAGAGATGAAAAATGTGGAGTATGGAAGACTATCTTATCTAATATTAAAAGCACTTTTATCATATAATTCCATTTATGAAATGTTAAGGTTATGGGTGGCGGAGGAAAGTAAGTATGTGTGTTTTAATAGTGCAGAAAGAGAAGTAAAAAATAATTCACCAAAATACCAGTGGTAGTTAACCCAGGGTTGTAGAATTTCAGATTCTCTATTAGTTATAATACTTTCATACTTATTCACTTTAAGATGGGCATGTGTTATTTATATCATCAGAAAAATTGGATGACAAAGCAAAATTATAGAAAGAACTGTAAACTTATAAAGTTTTTAGTGAGCAAGAGTTGATATTTAGAAGTTAATAATAAAATACTCTTTATTTTTTATGATTTAAATAATTTCACTCATTTTATGTATTTACCTTTTATTAAGTATTTTTTCAAAGTAAAACACATGCAAGTTTTTAAATGAAATAGTTTGGAAGGAAAATAAAAAGCATTCCATTGCTTCATCCTCATGGCAAGAAGTAACTACTGGGGGGTGGAATCAAGATGGCATACTAGGAGGACGCAGAATTCACGTCTCCTTACAACTAGGGCACCTACCAGGTACCGGTGGGGGACCACGGACACCTAAGGGAATGGGAGGAAACCCCAGAGACTGAGTAGGATGTGGGGTGTGGGAGGAGTGAAGGAAGAGGAGAAGTGGAGGGGGGACAGGATTGGCGCCCCTGAGGGGTGGCTGAGGGAGGGAAAGGGATCCCACACCCAAAGGGGAAATTGGGGAACCATTGGAAATGCAGAGGATCAAAAGGGAGCATGGCCAGGTTTCCCCTGCCCACTTGGGCCCCCAGGAACCTGCTGAGATCCCAGGCCTGATCCTCGGCCCACCAAGGCCCCCTCCAGCAGCACGGGTCCTGAGGGAGTGGAAGAGAGATAAGGGGGAGCAAAAGTAAAGGCCAGACCTCTGGGACTGGCACTCCTGAGAGGTGGCTGGGGGAGGGGAGGAGTTCCTACACCCCAGCAGGATCCACCCACAGTTAGGGGTCCAGCAGTGATGGGGGAGACCCTGGGGGAGATGCTGGGGGGGGAGCGGAGGAAAGGAAGGGAACACGGCCAGTACTTTCCCTGTCCACTTAGACACCAGGTGTCTCTTGGGCTCCCAGGCCTAACCCTCTGCCCTTGGAGTCTCCCTCCTAAAGTGCAGAGACCAAGCCCAGCCCCTACACCCCCACCCAGGGTCCTACCTCTATACTTGGACACCTCTTCCAACGGGGTGGGCCTAAACTCCACACCCTCATGTAGGGCCCTACCTCCAAACTCCAGGACTCCACACTCCAGAGGCATTCCTTTCGACCTGCTGCCTCTCCTCTTCCCCACAGGTCCTAAGCAGAGACCCCACCCCATGCTTGAACCTTGCCCCACCTAGGCCCTGCCCCAAGGGCCTTATCTGGCTATGTGGGTCCTGAGCCTAAGCCCCACACTCAAACGTCACCCCCCACCCACATAGGTCCTGCCACAACCTAAACCCCACCCCTGCTTAAGTTCCACCCCTGCCTAAACTCTGCCTCCATAGCCAAGGCTTTCTTTTTTAAAAAAAAATTTTTCTCTTTTAGATTGGGGTTCTGTTTTACCTTGTTGGTACACTGTTGTTGATTCTTTTATATTTTTAATTTTCCTATTCTTTTATGTTTCTAATTTTATTTTATTCTTTATACTTCATTATTTTTCTCTCCTTTTGGCTTGTTTCCCCCCACCACCACTTTTTTTTTCTTTTTTCTGTTGTGCTTTTATTTTACCTTGTTGGAGTTGTTTCAGTTATAGTTTTACTTTTCCTAATATATCTTTATCTTTCTAATTTTATTTTGTTTTTTATTCTTTGATATTGTACTGCTCCTTTTTGCTTTCTTTCTTTCTTTCTTTCTTCTCTTTTAATTTTATTTTTTTACCCCACCACAAAGCTTGCAGTATCTCTGTTCCCAGGCTAGAAGTTGGGCCCAAGCTCCTGTGGTGTGAGCTCTGTGTCCAAACTACTGGACCAACAGAGAACCTCAGACCTCAGGGAATATTAATCAGAGGGAGGCTTCCTAGAGGTCCTCATCTCAGCACCAAGACCTGGCTCTATCCAACTGCCTGCAAACTCCAGTGTTGAACGTCTCAGGCCAAAAAACCAGTAAGACAGGAACATAGCACCACCCATCAAAAAAAAAAAAGAAAGAAAGAAACGACAAAAAAATGTTACAGACAAAGGAGCAAGGTAAAAACCTACAAGAAAAAATAAATGAAGATGAAATAGGCAACCTACCTGAAAAAGAATTCAGAGTAATAATACTAAAGGTGATCCAAATTCTAGGAAACAGAATGGAGAAAATACAAGAAACATTTAACAAGGATCTAGAAGAACTAAAGAGCAAACAAACAGTGATGAACAACGTAATTACGGAAATTAAAAATACTGTAAAAGGAATCAATAGTAGAATAACTGAGGCCGAAGAACAGATAAGTGAGCTGGAAGATTAAATGGTGGAAATAACTGCCAGAAGTAGAAAAAAGAAAAGAGAATGAAAAGAATTGAGGACAGTCTAAGAGACCTCTGGGACAACATTAAATGCACCAACATTCGAATGCTAGGGGTCCCAGAAGAAGAAGAGAAAAAGAAAGGGTCTGAGAAAATATTTGAAGAGATTATAGTTGAAAACTTCCCTAATGTGGGAAAGGAAATAATCAAGTACAGGAAGCATAGAGAGTCCCATACAGGATAAACACAAAGAAAAACACTCTCAAACACATATTGATCAAACTATCAAAAGTTAAATACAAAGAAAATTATTAAAAGCAGCAAGGGAAAAGCAAGAAGTAACATACAAGGGAATCCCCATAAGGTTAACAGCTGATCTTTCAGCAAAAACTCTGCAAGCCCAAAGGGAGTGGCAGGACATATTTAAAGTGATGAAAGGAGAAAAACCTACAACCAAGATTACTCTGCCCAGCAAGGATATCATTCAGATTCGATGGAGAAATTAACAACTTTTACAGCTAAACAAAAGAGAATTCAGCACCACCAAACCAGCAATTACTAAAGGAACTTCCCTAGGCAGGAAACACAAGAGAAGGAAGAGAGATACAATAACAAACCCAAAACAATTAAGGAAATGGTAATAGGAACATACATATCAATAATTACGTTAAATGTAAATGTATTAAATGCTCCAACCAAAAGACATAGACTGGCTGAATGGATACAAAGACAAGAACTGTATATATGCTGTCTACAAGAGACCCACATCAGACCTAGGGACACATACAGACTAGAAGTGAGGGGATGGAAAAAGATATTCCATGCAAATGGAAATCCAAAGAAAGCTGGAGTAGCAATTCTCATATCAGACAAAATAGACTTTAAATAAAGACTATTACAGGAGACAAAGAAGGGCACTACAAAATGATCAAGGGACCAATCCAAGAAGAAGATATAAAAATTGTAACTTTTATGCCCCGAACATAGGAGCACCTCAGTACGTAAGGCAAATGGTAACAGCCATAAAACGGGAAATCAACAGTAACACAATAACACCAGGGGACCTTAACACCCCACTTTCACCAATGGACAGATCATCCAAAATGAAAATAAATAAGGAAACTCAAGCTTTAAATGACACATTAAACAAGATGGACTTAATTGATATTTGTAGCACATTCCATCCAAAAACAACAGAATACACTTTCTTCTCAAGTGCTCACAGAACATTTTCCAGGATAGATCATATCTTCGGTCACAAATCAAACCTTGGAAAAGTTAAGACAATTGAAATTGTATCAAGTATCTTTTTTTTTTTTTTTTGGCAGTATGCAGGCCTCTCACTGTTGTGGCCTCTCCCATTGCGGAGCACAGGCTCCGGACGTGCAGGCTCAGCAGCCATGGCTCATGGGCCTAGCCACTCCGCAACATGTGGGATCTTCCCGGTCCAGGGCATGAACCCGTGTCTGCTATATCATCAGGCAGACTCTCAACCACTGCACCACCAGGGAAGCCCTCAAGTATCTTTTGCAACCAGAACGCTATGAGACTAGATATCAATTACAGGAAAAAAAACTGTAAAAAATACAAACACATGGAGGCTAAATAATACACTACTAAATAACCAAGAGATCACTGAAGAAATCAAAGATGAAATTAAAAAATACCTAGAAACAAATGACAATGAGAACACGACAACCCAAAATCTATGGGATGCAGCAAAAGCAGTTCTAAGAGTGAAGTTTATAGTAATACAATCCCACCTCAAGAAACAAGAAAAATCTCAAATAAAAAACCTAACCTTTTACCTAAAGCAATTAGAGAAAGAAGAACAAAAAAAACCCAAAGTTAGCAGAAGGAAAGAAATCATAAAAATCAGATCAGAAATAAATGAAAAAGAAATGAAGGAAACAATAGCAAAAATCAATAAAACTAAAAGCTGGTTCTTTGAGAAAATAAACAAAATTGATAAACCATTAGCCAGACTCATCAAGAAAAAAAGGGAGAAGACTCAAATCGACAGAATTAGAAATGAAAAAGGAGAAGTAACAACTGACACTGCAGAAATACAAAGGATCATGAGTTTACTACAAGCAACTATATGCCAATAAAATGGACGACCTGTAAGAAATGGACAAATTCTTAGCAAAGTAGAAACTGCCAAGACTTAACCAGGAAGAAATAGAAAATATAAACCAATCACAAGCATTGAAATTGAAACTGTGATTAAAAATCTTCCCACAAACAAAAGCCAGGACCAGATGGCTCACAAGCGATTTCTATCAAACATTTAGAGAAGAGCTAACACCTATCCTTCTCAAACTCTTCCAAAATATAGCAAAGGGAGTAACCCTCCCAAACTCATTCTACGAGGCCACCATCACCCTGATTGCAAAAACAGACAAAAATGTCACAAAAAAAGAAAGCCACAGGCCAGTATCACTGATGAATATAGATGCAAAAATTCTCAACCAAATACTAGCAAACAGAATCCAACAGCACATTAAAAGGATCATACACTGTGATCAAGTGAGGTTTATCCCAGGAATGCAAGGATTCTTCAATATATGCAAGTCAATCAATGTGATACACCATATTAACAAATTGAAGGATAAAAACCATATGATAATCCCAATAGATTCAGAAAAAGCTTTTGACAAAATTCAACAGCCATTTATGATAAAAACTCTGCAGAAAGTAGGCATAGCTGGAACTTACCTCAACATAATAAAGGCCATATATGATAGACCCACAGCCAACACCATTCTCAATGGTGAAAACCTTAAACCATTTCTTCTAAGATCAGGAACAAGACAAGGTTGCCCACTCTTACCACTATTATTCAACATAGTTTTGGAAGTTTTAGCCACTGTAATCATTGAAGCAAAAGAAATAAAAGGAATCCAAATAAGAAGGTAAACTGTCACTGTTTGCAGATGACATGATGCTATACATAGGAAATCCTAAAGATGCTACCAGAAAACTGCTAGAGGTAATCAATGAATTTGGTAGAGTAGTAGGATACAAAATTAATGCAGACAAATCTCTTGCATTCCTATACACTAATGATGAAGAATGTGAAAGAGAAATTAAGGAAACACTCCCATTGACCATTGCAACAAAAAGAATAAAATACCTAGGAATAAACTTACCTAAGGAGACAAAAGACCTGTATGCAGAAAACTATAAGACACTGATGAAACAAATTAAAGATGATACAAACAGATGGAGAGATATACCATGTTCTTAGGTTGGAAGAATCAACATTGTGAAAATGACTGTACTACCCAAAGCAATCTACAGATTCAGTGCAATCCCTATCAAACTACCAATGGCATTTTTCACAGAACTAGAACAAAAAATTTCACAATTTGTATGGAAACACAAAAAACCCTGAACAGCTAAAGTAATCTTGAGAAAGAAAAATGGAGCTGGAGGAACTCCCAGACTTCAGATTATACCACAAAGCTACAGTAATCAAGATAGTATGGTACTGGCACAAAAACAGAAATATAGATCAATGGAACAGGATAGAAAGCCCAGAGATAAACCCACACACATATGGTCAACTTATCTTTTATAAAGGAGGCAAGAGTGTACAATGGAGAAAGTACTGCCTCTTCAATAAGTGGTGCTGGGAAAACTGGACAGCTACATGTAAAAGAATGAAATTAGAGCACTTCCTAACATCAGACACAAAAATACACTCAAAATGGATTAAAGACCTAAATGTATGGCCAGACACTATAAAACTCTTAGAGGAAAACATAGGCAGAACACTCTGACATAAATCACAGCAAGATCCTTTTTGACCCACCTCCTAGAGAAATGGACATAAAAACAAAAATAAACAATCTGGACCTAATGAAATGTAAAGGTTTTGCATAGTAAAGGAAACCATAAGTGAGATGAAAAGACAACCCTCAGAATGGGAGAAAATATTTGCAAATGAAGCAACTGACAAAGAATTCATCTCCATAATATATAAGCAGCTCATGGAGCTCAATAACAACAACAAAAAAAAACCCAATCCAAAAATGGGCAGAAGACCTAGATAGACATTTCTCCAAACAAGATATACAGATTGCCAGCAAACACATGGAAAGATGCTCAACATCACTAATCATTAGAGAAATGCAAATCATAACTGCAATGAGGTATCACCTCACACCGGTCAGAATGGCCATTATCAAAAAATCTACAAAGAGTAAAAGTTGGAGAGGGTGTGGAGAAAAGGGAACCCTCCTACACTGTTGGTGGGAATGTAAATTGGTACAGCCACTATGGAGAACAATGTGGAGGTTCCTTAAAAAACTATAAATAAAACTACCATATGACCCAGCAATCCCACTACTGGGCATATACCCTGAGAAAACCATAGTTCAAAAAGACACATGCACCCCATTGTTCACTTCAGCACTAATTACAATGGCCAGGACATGGAAGCAACCTAAATGTCTATCAACAGAGGAATGGTTTAAGAAGATATGGTACATACATCCAATGGAATGTTACTCAGTCGTAAAAAGGAACAAAATTGGGTCATTTGTAGAGACATGGATGGACCTAGAGACTGTCATACAGAATGAAGTAAGTCATAAAGAGAAAAACATATTGTATGTTAATGCATATATGTGGAATCTAGAAAAATGGTTTATGTGATCTTATTTTCAAAACAGAAATAGAGACACAGAAGTAGAGAACTAACATATGGATACCAAGGTGGAAAGGGGAGGAGGTGGGCTTAATTGGGAGATTGGGATTGACATATATACACTATTGATACTATGTATAAAATAGATAACTAATGAGAACCTACAGTATATCTCAGGGAGCTCTACTCAATGCTCTGTGGTAACCTAAATGGGACAGAAATCCAAAAAAGAAGGGTGATATATGTATATGTATAGCTGATTCATTTTGCTGTACAGTAGAAACTAACACAACATTGTAAAGCAACTATACTCCAATAAAAATTAATTTAAAAAATTTAAAAAATAAATACTATTGTAAATCACATCCGTTCTCTATGCTTTGTTTATAGGCTGATTCAAATACAGAAATCAATTAAAAATGCTGAAGTTGTTATAGCTATGTATTAGTTATCTGTTGCTTCATAACAAATTATCACAAACTTAGTGGCTTAAAATAATATACATTGTTATCTCACAGTTTCTGTGGGTCAGGCGTTTGTGCACAGATTAACTAGGTTCTCTGCTTCATCATCTTACATGGCTGCCATCAAGTTATTGGCCAAGACTGTGGAAGAATCTGCTTCAAGCTCACATGTTTGTTGGTAGAATTCTGTTCCTTGCATATTTTAGCACTGAGAGTCTCAGTTTCTTGCTAGGATTTGGCCAATGACTACCGTTAGTTGCTCACCATAGGGGCCTCTCCATAGAGCAGCTCACCTCATGGCAGTATGCATCATCAAAGCCAGGATGGGAGAGAGTATGTTATCAAGACACACATTGCAGTGTTCTATAATGTAATCATGGAACTAATACCCTGTTACTTTTGCCATTTGTTTATTAGTTAGAAGTAAGTCATAGTTCTTTATTCAAGGGGATAGGTTTACACAAGACCATGAGTACCAGGAGGCAAGAATAATTGTGGAGCCTCTTCAAGTTTTTCCACCACAACTTATATAATTTTTTTCTTTGCTGCGCCTACTGATTTGATTATGTCCCTTTCTTTTGTAATTTTTTCCAAAGTTTGTAATTCTTCTTTTATGTGTACTGTCTTTATTCTTCTCCCCGAAATGTGATATCCAATCAAATTTTGTGTTTTGTTTTCCAGAGATCTTCTTGGGGATCTCTACCTCCTGTTTCTATTTGGACTAGGCAATCGTTAGGTTTGTTACAACAAACTAGGGATTGTATTCACTATTTTTTTTCTGTCAGTTCTATCTTTAACTTTTGCTGCAGCACCTCGTCAATCTAGACATGTTCAGCCTATAAGTATTTATTGGGTGGCTACCACGTGGCAGGTACTGTCCTAGGCTCTTGGTATCCAGTAGTGAAAAATAAAAGTAAAGATTCCTGTACTTGTGGAACTTATATTCTATTAGAGAGAGACAGACAATATACAAAATAAATGAGAAGACTATATAGTTTGTCTGATGTCGATATGTATTTAGAAGGAAAATAAAGAAGCGGAAGAAAGATAAGAAGGCTAAGGTTTACCTATGCATGGGAAAGTGTTAAAAAGGTAACAAGTTAAATTTTAAACAGGGTGGGCAGGGAAGATCTCTCTGAGAAGAGGATATTTGAGCATGGACATGAAGGAGGTGAGAGAATGAGCTACAGGTATCTAGGAAAGCTCTCTATGCAAAGTGAATCATGATACAAAGTGTCCTTACATTGAGGTAATGGAGCTGTATACCACGTCACACTGCCATCTCAATCAAAATGATGGGATCAGAAATCATTGCCTGAACCAAAGTATCCAATAAACATCTCTGCAGGAAAACTCTGCAGAATGGAAATGTTCTATGCTAGGATGGGACTGACTCACCCAATCAGATCTTCTAAGGGAGAGTCTGACCATGGCACACACAAAGAAGGATTGAAGAGAGTACAGTGTTGGAGAAGGAACCATCAGAGGCTAAGAGGCAACAGCACTAATGATAAAGCAGGAGCAGAGCAGTGGAGAAGCAAAAAGTTGAAAAATAAGCAGAACAGGAGGCAAGCAGAGACAATAGAAATCTGAAAGTAGAAAATGCTTAACTCCCGAGTTGCTGATAGTAGAGTAGCTAGGGTAGCGTGAACAGTGTCCATGTCTCCCCAACTTCTGACAGATTTGTTCCTCTATTTCTTCTGCTTTTTACTTTAAAACTCTGTTTTCTGAGGTAACTGAAGCTGTCTATGTCTTGCAACGAAAAAACCACTAACAACAAAGCAATTCTTTCTGCTTTCCTTAATTAGCTGAATTCTTTATTTAATTATTACTTTAATTTAACTTAAAATAAAAACAAAAAATTCAAGACAGGTTTGGTGTATGTACATTTTCAGCAGCACGAAAAGCTGCTAACTTGTAAGCACCCACTTGCTTTTTCTCTCTTGGGGATGTCTAAGAGGTGTCTTCCCCCACCCCACCAAAGGTGTCCCTATATCAGAGTGAACTTTAGTGTTTTTCAGACTGATTTTTCAGGTTCTTGTCTATTCCTGTGCCTATGCTTGTGACTAAGACTGTAGATGTATGGTCCCTGTATATTTCTACTAGAGTATTAGCAAACATGTTTCCCACCCTCTTTCACATCATTACTACCTTGAATCTGAGTCCATTAGAGCAACTGTGGGAGATGAGTGTGTACTCCCACCTTGGGCAGTTGTCACTCTAACCTCTCTCTCTCTCTCTTTCTCCACTAGAACCTCAAGGCATACTGATCGTGAATTTTCTACTCTAGGAGACTAATGTATTTATAATATCTTGCAGCACAAATTAGACCAGTGAGTACATGACTGTTGCACTTTAAATAGTCGGTTACTTAAAGACAGGAGCAATTGCCGATCACTAGCTGTGAAGCAGTGCTTTACATTTGTACATTTAGATTGCTCCCTGTTCCAGTGGGATAAGTAAAATAAAATATCATTCGTCTTCCTGTTTTCTTTCTGGTAAATTTTTACCTTTCATGTTACAACAGTTGTGGAATAACTGCCCCTAATAAAATGTGCTTAAGTGTGGTAATTTAGCAGAAACATGCATGTTAGTCACAGGATTCGACTTTTAGCAGTCCACATTTTTCCTCATGAAAAGAACTAAGTAAAATTATGATAACAGAATGTAACACATGCCGCAGTTATTTTTCTAAGCTCAGCCTCTGAAGTGCAAAAAAAGTCCATGAAATTTTAAAATCATACTTAAGCAGTTTTTCACTCATTTTGGAGGAATCTCTCATCCACGGTTTCTTTTTTTTTTTTTTAATCTGGCTGATTATAAAGCAGTTTTTGCACTCATAAAGTCCTTGATCTGTTAGTATTATTAAACTCTTGCTGCTGCAACTTTACGCACTGAATTTTAGGTAATGATGAAATGACTTTCCTATTTATTAATCCAAAATCTTGAATTCTCCAGAGCATTGACTTAAATCACCATTTCCATAGTTGCAGAATTTCTATCATAGGCAGTGTCCTTGAAATTATATCAACTCACTAGGAGAGAATTACTGGTTCACAAGGGAGAAATTCTGTCAGGACCAAAGCCAAGGTCCCAAGAGGTATAAACCCTATTTTTATGTAAACATATTTGAAGAGGCAAATAGGTAGAGGAATAAGAGAATAGGAGGTAGATGGTCTAAATGAAGCTGAGGGCTTTAGAGTGATAGATTAATATGTAAAACTGTGCTAGTTAAATCAACTGATTAGATCCCCCTGGTAATGCACCAAAGGTTTCTTGTTAGATATTTGCATGGGTCACTGAGTTTTGCACAATGTTTGGGAATCATTTATCTTGATGAGACTTTGGTTGGAAAGAATTTGTGTAAAATTTGTGTTGGGAGACAGAAAAGGTTTTTAGTTCCTCAGATTAACAAAAACAAAAACAAAAAAAAACAGTAGATGGAAAATAAAGCTATGGAAGGAACATGCAGACAACCAAGACACTAGAAGTTTCAACATGTGGCAAAATCAAGGTGTTTCATGGTTGTCTCCTAGAGATTTGTCCTTTGTCATGTAGCGATTTCTCCTTCCCTCAGTCCTCACATTCCAATAGTGAAATAGGTTTTTCATAGGTATTGTCTTTGATTCTGCTATATTTGTGTATTACTTACAAGTATATATATTGGAGGAAAAACTTTTCCTCTACTCTGTTAAGTTCTGAACCAAATTAAACTGAAAAATGATAGTTTAACAGGAGAAAAGAAACACCCATTTTATTTTTAATGTTATGTGTAAAGGAACTTCACAAGAAAAAGAAATGAAAGCCCCAAAACACAGTTAGATTTGGCGGCTTACATACCATTTTATTTAACAAAGGGCAGTAAATTGTGGAAAAGTGACCGGACAAAGGAAAAAAGGTTTGGGGCTTCTAGGAGTGGTAAATTGTAGGAAAGTAAATCTAGGGGGGAAGCTAATGATAGATAAGAGTTATTCAGTAAAGTTTATTTATTCAAACTCATCTTGGTTCCATCTCCATCTCTGATGATGTTTTGTTTTCCTCTTTTTGTACAGTTTTTTTTAGGGGGGCGGAGGGGCGACACCTTCACACCTTCACACCTTCACAAGGGGAATTTATTCTCTGCTTCTAGGTAAGTAGGGGGAGGAGAGCTCTTCCTGTGTCTGTTCTCAATTGCCTTTAGCTCAAAATAATCCTTATGACAAAATTGCATATTTTAGGATAGCATATTCTGATCCCCTTCATACACAAGCTTCCACATGAAGTTCAGAAACAGTAATACTTTCTTACAGATCTACTCTGTCCCCAAATATTAAACTCAGGTGACATTCCTTTTCCAGCTTGACTTTGCAACATTCACTTCAAGATACTTTATTATATTGTTAGTTGAGAAGTCCATTTTACTCCTGGATTGAAGGGAACAGTTTGGATTATAATGAATATATATTCTAAAAGTAAAAGGATTGTAATAGAAGGCCTTGGTTCACAAAGCCTAAAACATTTATATCTGTTCCTTTATAGAAAAAGTTTGCCAGCCCCTTGTCTAGAGGTTGGATTCACTCAAAAGAGATTTTCTGTTTGGACTTAAGAATGTACTTCAGAATGTTTAAAAAAATAAAAACCAGAAAAACTTATATTAATCTTTCTCTTCCCTGAGCTTAAGTAGCAACTTACAACTTGGCATGCTTTTTAGGCATTGGGATATTTGTGTGTTATAGTGTGTGTATGCGTGTGTCCATGTGACTATAGAATTTAACCTCATCTTAGCTCTTCAACAGATTTCAGGCTTAGAGAAGGCAGAGAATCATTTCATAAACTTATTTTGTTTACCATGAATGATAATGTTTTAATATTAATAAAAATGTTGCTTAATGAATACTATATAAACAAATGATTAAAGGAAATGAAAATTTTAAATCAATCTTAAATCTTATGCAAAATACGTATGTTTAATGATCATGCATATTTACATCAAAATGAAAATTCTTATCTTCAGCTCCCTGAAGACTCAAGAATTCTCACTGAGATGAAAACAACTCTAAGTGGACAGAACTAGAACTGCAGGATAAAGTCCCTATTGAGACCTGACTCAGTCCTCACCTCCTATGTGACCAAGGCAAATTTCTACATCCTTCTGAGTCTTTTTTCCCAGGTAGCTTGAAGTGGATGATCTCTAAGTTTCCATAAAAATCTGAAAATCTGTGACTAGTAATGGAAAGCTGTCCTACCAACAAGTTGTGTTTCTGGTCATAGGCATTATTATTTAAAGGGAAACTACTTAGATACCTTTTCTGCAAAATATCAACCTTGCTGACTATTAACTTCTTATGAGCTAGACATTATGCTCAGTACTCCCAGGTATTCTCACTTAATTCTCAACTTGAAGTTACAACTATTGCTATTTCTTTTTTTTTCGGATGAGGAAATTAAGCTCAAAAGAGGTTAAAGTCATTTGCCCATGCTCATAAAACTATGACATATCAAAACGATTTAAACGTGATTTTATTTCAAAACCTAAAATTACTGTCCCCTGAGCTATATAGTTTAACATCCTAGTGGTTCCCCCCCCCGAAAATATTTTTATTTTGTAAATATGAAGAAGTGTTGTTTGAAAGGCAAAAACCTTGTTTGTCCTGCCTAACATTTTATCTCTCAGTCAACACTTTGACAAGAATTAGGGAGAGTAGGAAGGCAGAGAGAATATCAGAAGAGAGTAGCTGTCCTGACAAAGGTAGATGGGCACCCAGCGAAGAGGAACTTTACCTTGGTTATTATGTTTCTTAAGACAGGCCATACAACCTGTCTTAGTCTGCTCAAGCTGCTATAGCAAAATACCAAAGACTGGCTGGCTTAAACAACAAAGGTTTATTTCTCAGAGTGCTGAAGGCTAAGTCTGAGATCAAGAAGGTGGTATATTTGGTGTCTGGTGATGCTCTGTGTTTGCAGATGGCCATCTTCTCATTATGTCCTCACATGCACTTGAGAGAGAAAGAGAGAGAGATTTCCTGACTCACTCTTTTTATAATAGCACTAATCCCATAATGAGGACCTCACCCACAATATTTAATCTAACCCTAAATATATCCCCAAACCCTTACCTCCAAATATTATCTTAGGGGTTAGGGCATCAACATGAATTTTTGAAGGACACAAACATTCAATCCAAAGCACTTCCATTTATAATTTTACTAGAACATCATTTACCTCATGCCCTTTGGAAAGAACACTCTACCTTGAAGATCAAGAAACCTTAGAGTTGAACTAGAAAATGTGATTCAAAATCCCATGTAGTATACTACCTATCTATCCCCAGGTCCTATCCTCAGTGAATGGCTTGATTACTGCAAATGGCTTTTAGTCTCTTTTTTCTCCTTTTGGGGTGAAATCAAACTACCAAGTCTATATATCTGATGACCTCCTACTTTCTAGTTTCCTCCAAAATATATGAAAAAATATATAGGTGTGTGTATATATACATATCTTCAGCTTATATTAAAATGTTTTTCACTTTATCTCAGTTAACTGATGAAACTGAAATCATTCTGTTTTAATTCCCAATGAAGTGATATAACAAGTGTTTTTAGTGTGTAGGGAGAGGGTAGAAAAGAGAGGGTGGGATGGAGGCCAGAGCCAATGTGATGTACTTTTAATAATGAAACAAAGCATCTTGCAGTGAGGCCTCTGTACCACAGAAATTCATACATGGATTTATTTTTATGCAAATGTATCTATCAGCTTACATACTATAATACACTTGGTAAAGAATAAGTCAATGAAAAAATACTCCCTTCTAAAATTTGTTAACTTATCACACAAACCAAGAAAAAATTTTTTTGTTGTTTTTTGGTTCTGTTTTTGTTTTTTTTTTTTTTTTTTGTAGAGCCTTTGGGTTAATGAAACATAGCCAGTTACGGTGATCTTGCTGTTTTTCTTCTCTCCACTGAGCACAGTTTACTTGATGTCTTATCCAAGGCAGAGTTTGCCAAGACAACTGAGCAAATCTGGTGTAGAGAACTTTAATATAGCTAGAAAATACTCAGCATCGAACAAGGGTCTGTGTCAGGCTCTAAGACTAGCCATATTTCCTTTCTCAGATGTTTTTTCTTTCTTCCTGGAGTCACTGAGTCTTTGCTTCCTTGAGTCTTCAGGTTGTCAGGAACTTTCAGAGGAGATAAGTGGTTCCTCTGGTTAGGTAATATGCCTCAGTGCTAATCCTCAGCCAGTCTTGGGTTCAGTGTGTCCTACGGAAAGACTTTTCACTTGCCTGACTGTTTCCTCCTGTGAAACCTGTGGTTTTTCTAATTCTGTGCCAACTTACAAGTTGACTGATGATTGGTGAGATCAGTTATCCTTGTGAGTAAGGAACTCTGCAAATGCCAAATTGCATGCGCTAAATCGTTGAATAATATAAAGCTGCCAAATCAAGAGTTAAAGGAAGCAGTCAAAACTGCCTAATGCATTTGTTGCATATTTTCAGAGCCTGAATCAACTCATGGAACCAGAAGTCATATAAATTAAATAATAATAAGTCATTACTATTTTCCAGTCACTGTGCTAAAGTGAGTTATACATATTAGTTTATCTAGACCTCACACCAACATCTGAGGTAGGTATGCTATTATCCTCAGTTAACAAATAAGGTAGTTAACTGGCCCAAGGACACTAATTGATGAATGGTGGCAGGAGAAGTGGAACCCAGGACTTCCTGGTTTTAAAACAATTAAATCATACCACTTGTAATGTAATCATTCCATTTGACTTCCAATAATAACAGAATTTCATGCCAAGATCATTTAGAAGTTCAGGATGAGTTCTGAAGTAACAGTACCAGTTGCTAGCTTTGCACACCTGGGCAAGTTATATTATCTCACCTGGAAAATGGGGTCAATACCTGTTCCTTCCCAAAGGGTTACTGTGAGATAATCTACATGGAACATGTAACTGGTGCTTAGTACTTAGCGAGAGAACAAAACATTTTAGGTTCTTTTATCACTTACTTAATGGCACTATCATTTCTAATAATCACAACATTACCACTTACAGCTAGAAAGCATGTGTACAAATACACATTAATTCACAGGTCTTCCTTGACCTATTGTTTCAACTGGCTGATACAATCAAAATAAGACAAGTAATAAGACAGTATAGCCTCTTATACAGATAGTTTTCTGGCTTGGTTGTGAGATTTAAACATCGGTTGCTATTTCTATCCCAAGCTGTTTTGAATGAGCTAATAGTTTATTTGTGTGCATTTTAGGAGAAATTGTAAAGTAGAGTGAAGTAATGGCTCCATTATGCACATTAAGTATTTGGATTCTGCATGGTCAGTGAGAAGGAAAAACCTTCTCACTGGAATTATTTCAAACCCTCCTTGTAACCGAATCTCTCTGCCTTCTGTGTAAGCAGATAAGAACTACCAAAATCTCTAATTAACAAAAGAATAGACATAAGAAACCATGTGTATTCACATTTGTTTCCAAATAGCCTATGGAAGCTACAGGCAGTTATGTGACCTTAGAGAAAATATTGCAAATTTATGTGACCTTAGAGAAAATATTGCAGATTTCCTGGGCTGGTGTGTTCAGTGCTAACTCCCCTAAATTCAGGGCCCGTGGAGCTCCAGATTCAGAAAGCTGTGAGTTTGAATTCCAGCCCTGCTATTTAACTAGATATTTGACCCTGGGCATGTCTCTTTAAGCTTCCATTTCCTCCTTGGATATGTGTAAATGATAGTTGTACCTACCTCATGAATCGTCATGGCCTTTAAGAAAATCCATGTATAGATGGATTACATACTATGGCATTTTATTTTCTCAGTAAGTTTTAGCAATTGTGATGCTATGAATATTGTTTCTTATTGCACTTGGAATTGAGTATGACTGTAATTTTAGCCTGTCTTTAGATTCTGCATAGCTTTAAAAAGTTTAAAAAGGAAACAAACCATTTTCTATGAAATTTAAAACACTTAAGGAGAGTAAGAAGATATGCCTTTTATTTGCAAAATCTAATATTTCCCCTAAATTCCAGGCAATAAAAGTCAATTTTTGTGCTAAGATTTTTAATCATATAAAATCATCAATACTTCTACTAACATTTATGAAGTACCTGTGTGGGCATGGCATCATGCTAGGCGCTATAATACAACAATTAATGATATAATGCATAAGAAGCATTTTTCAAGATTTTAAATGTGGTTATGAACTAATTAGTCTCAATCGTTGAATCTTATAATATAATAGGAGGGACTTGAGGCTTAGTTTAATGGACAGGTTCACAAGTCAGAAGGTAACTGAAATCTTCTGATACCCAACTCCAAGTCCAGACTTTAGTCCATATGTGAGAATTTCACATATTTAATATGCCTCCTATTTAAGTTGATAAGTTTACGTGTTGAATAAAAGAAACCACATGGAAGGGGCCTTCAGATCCAGCTCTTGAAGTTTCTCATAAATGTTCTTTTCTTATTTGAAGACTATCCTTTGACTTTATAGAAGAAAATTGCAGTTGCCCTCTCTCCCTTGGCATTCACAAAGAAAAATTGCTTTGAAAATGTAAAACACTATACTCTACAAATATATCAGTATCTGAATCCTCCCAATATATTTTTCTCTTGATTTTTATTTCTTTTTTCTCTAGAAGAGTGCTGTTATTTTGAGACAAGAGCAGACAACATAACCTTTTAGGAAAGCTTGCCAGTTTGGCCTTCAGCAACAGGGAGATTGGGTTTAGCCCCAAACCTACCACTTTCGAGGTATGTGACTCTGGAAATTAGACAGGCTCTTCTGCCTTATCTCTATTCTTTATCCTTTGCCTGTTATCTCTAGAATAGGTATAATACTAATACCAATGTCATAGGTTTATTTTTAAGGTTATTATAATAGTTGAAATTAAAAACAAAAAAACTTTCTTGTCAAATCCATTTTCAAATATGCTATTTTCATCAAAACAAAGAATCTGTGTAGCCCACTATATCCAGGAATCTTTAGTAATAGACTGATGATGTTTGACAGAGATGTTTGATTCATTTTACACAGTTTATAACTAGTGTAACTATCTCTCACATAGGTGATTCTCCAGCTAGACTACATATCACAATTGCCTGAGAGCATTAAAAATACTGATTACCAGGCCTCGTCCTTAAATAACCAAACCGTGATCTCTGGGAATGGGGCCCTTGGCAGTCATTGGCACTTTTTTAAAGGGGAAAAAAAATCCTGCTTCCATGTTATCATCTCAACTTTATAGACTTTTAAAATCGTATCAACCATACCATTTTGAGGCTGAAAGTGTTGCTTTTATTTATTGCATTATTAATGATGCATCTTTTAAAAGCTGGATACATTTGAATATATTATAAAGAAATGTAGATGTGACTACATTTGTAGATTTCAAGGAAATGCAAACATGAAATCTAACACTTCTTCACAAAATCTCAAATTTTATCTATACCATGCTTCAAACTTTCCTCTGAACATGAAAGTCTATTTTTTTCTTCTCTTTCAACCTTTGGATAAACAGTAATTTTACTTATCCTTCCATTTGCAGCTTAAATATTCTCCATTCCTAAACTTTTATTTTCCTTCTGCAAAGTAGAATAACTTGTAATACCTGCAGGATTGCCTAAATGCAGTTAGATACCCCTGGATTCATCTAAACAAATATACAACAATTTTGTTTTGTAGAACAGTTTGTGATTACTTGAGATTTCCCACAGGTGTTGTTTTAGCTATTATTTATTCTTATTTCTGTAATTTTCTACCATGGTTCATAGGTAGGAGGACCAGGCTAATTCACTGAGACACCTCCAGACACATGGGGAAGAAACACCAACTATGAGCCTTAAAATCAGGGGAGGAAGATGCATACAGGCACTAAGACTCAGAAAAGATGAAGCTTCTTTTAACTATTCAAGATAAAAGAAGGAGAGATGGTTAAATCTCTCTGCCTCTGCTACACCCAGTGGCAAGTGACTGCTCATTGAATAGAGTTCACAATGACAAAATTCATTTCGCTTTGAGGCGTTGCCTTTACTTAATGAAAAGGAAGCAAAACCTACAGGAGTAAGAGTGCTAGGGAATTGTGTTACAGTTTCGTTGTTTCCCATAAAAGGTACATAGAGGAGAAATACTTAAGGGAAACAGATACATGAATTTGAGGTGACTTCCCCTCATCACAATACAGACACATCCTAATTCAAGGGAATCTGTGATTTGCTTTCTAATTAACGTTCCAAAGTTTCATAGCTTTGAGAACTCAGAACAGGTTGCATTATCTCTGTCACCTCCAATCTGTATTTCTTAATAATTCAGTTTACTCATTTTCTTATGTTAAATAGTTTTTTGGGAAGCATTTAAGAAGTAGTGCTTTCATCTGGGAAGTATAAGGTTTAAGCCACCCAAACTAAAGACATAGCTATTTTGCTAAGTTAATTAGGAATATAATTACATAGTATATATAATATAAAGTATTTGATAAAATACAAATTCAATTACAAAATGAAACAGCTTACACCAACCTATAAGTTTGGTTCAAAAAACCTGAACAAAACTGGGTTCAGCATCTTTCTTTACTCTCATCCCAGTTTGGTCCATTTTGAATGAATGGGGAACATAGAGACTGACAAACCCAAGTCCTTTTAAACAAGTCCTCTTCTTCACCACCTATCATACTATACCTAATTCATCACCAGCATCTGTTCATAGATAATCTAGACACATCTGTTCTCTGTATCTCCATCGTCACTACCACACCCCCAGACTGGACGGCTGCAAACACCTCTTAAGTGGTCTACTGACATCCTTTCTTATCCCCTTTCATGCATTTCCCCATAGCATCTAAAGAGACCTCTGCAATCATTTCAACACAAATCTCATTGTGTTACTCCTTCCTGAATCCCCTCTCCTCTCAGCCTTGAAACCCCCTCATCTCCCCCTCAGCCTCTCATGATTGCCCTCACCCTCCCTCCCTATCTCCCTGCCTTGCTTACCCTTGCTTAATGAGCCCCAGCCTGGTGTGCCTCTTGGTTTGTTCCCTCGACACCACCCCACCCCCAATCAGGATTCAAAGGATAGAACTCTTCCTCCTCTCAGTCCTAATTTACTTCTATGTGTCCTTCAGATTTCAGATTAATAGTCATTCCTCTAGGGAAATTTTCCCAATCTCTCTGCATAGGTTAATTTCCCTACCATGCCATCTCAGAGCACCATATGTCTTAGCACATATCACAATTGCAATTTTCCAGTTGCTGCTGATTATTTGTTTAATATCCCCTCCACTAGACTGTGTTTATTCACCATTATATCTTTGGTGCCTTGGACAAGACTAGATGTCTATAAAGTACTCAATAAAGTAAATATTACCTGAATGAATTAATGAATCAAAAGGCTCAGTTCCCACATATGTGAAGCATTAAAAAGAAATCCCATAATTAGGGCACACCTAAGCCTTCTGTACTGCAGTAAATGCTAATGAAAAAGATGTCATGCTGACAGGCAGTTACTACATGGATTACAGTACCCTATTACTTCCTGCTTAATAGGAAACTGTGGTTCTTATGAAGGAAAAAAACCCACAATTATGAAAGATGGCATAATGCCAAATGGGTTACAATCCAGAAGGCTTTGGGGTTAGTATAATACCTAAGTTCCAGGGTCAACCAAACTAATTTCTAAACATACATCTTGTTTTTGAAACAAAATGCTTAACACTTGACCCTAAGTATGTGTGAAATTTTTCAGGAATCTCATGTATCAAAGGTCAGTTATGTATTTTCCCAATTAAATGTGTCTTTTATGGATGCCAAGCTACTATTGGAACATTAACTTTGAAAATATTTTTAGAAATTAAGATTTTTTATTTCAATTTTCTAGAGGTCTTGGGGGATTTCTACTTCTTTAGCCACTTTCAGAGTGTTTAGCACCCAACACTAGGCCTAAATCCCTAAGAGTGAAATCATGGAAACATCACAGATCCTGAGTTCTTATTTTAATTTTGAATCCTGGTTACTGTACTTATATTACATACATAATTTGGGAAAAGTTATTTTTATATCTCCACATATCACATGCCTCAATAAAATGGAGTAAGACTAAATTTAATGCTGTGTGAAAAATACCTACCATGGTATGAGGGGTGCACTGAGTTCCCAAATAATGATAACTCTTGTCCTCTTATTTTTCTTTCTCATTTTTCTCATCATCTTGACCATTTAAGACCTTTGAAAAGTGTGGAAATCTGTATGCCAAGTTGTGTATGTTCAGTTTCAAATCAAATTTCATCTCCTCTCTCTGGGAGATAGATATAAAAGATCTCTCAGCTGAGGATTGGAATGACTTTTTCATTCTAAGTAAATTTATTTATAGAAAGATACCAATCAAGAGCACACATGAAAACTGAAAGACATAAAAACCTTTTAAAAAAGTAAAGGAAGAAGCACATGTAACTTGTGTCATTTTCAGATTGAGGTTCTCTGACATGTGGCTTGCCTGAGGGAAATAATAAGTGATAACAGAGAATTTAACATTACCTCTTCTACATCTAAAGTCTTCTCTCAGGGACCACCTTGGTGTGGAAATCTGAGTCACACACCCTACTTCTCTGGAAAGAATGATTTTGAAACCAACAGCTAACTTCCTCCAGTCAGTTAAGGGAGTTGCCCCTTTGGCCATGTAATATACAATAGAAAGAGCAATTCTTTTCTTTCTTTTCAATAGCATAGTATTTTTTTAAAACATGGTTAAAAAAATCACTTAAATTTTCTTATTCAATAACTTCTCTTTTGCAATTAACGTGAGAATCTGAGGGTTTAAATCTACAAATAAAGAAGGCTTTTTGAGGATGTTTTATCTCAGCCTTCCAAATCAAGTTTCTGTGTTTAGTCTTAAATAAGATTTTAACACTGCAGTATCTACTATGTTGGTCCCTTTGTAACAACAGCAAAAAAAAAAAAAAAAAAAAAAAAAAAACTTAGGTAGCTTGCAAGTAGTAGTAAAGCTTTGAAAACAAATCCAAAATAATGTCTGAATAAAACCTTAGTTGGAATGTAATTGAATCACTGACATTTGGCAAAGGTATCCAGCTAACTCTTAGCCCAAGGTGATGAATAGTGGCTCTCAAAATGAAATTCTCTGGCTTAGATCCCATTACAAATAAAGATACAACTCTGTCTATAATGACTTCATTACATGGAAGTGATACTTGCACCAGGAAATGGTTTCATTACTACCATGTATTACTCTAACGTTACCCAGCAGCATTACTTAGGAGTTAAGAATATGGACTCTAAATTCAGTTTGCCTGGGTTGAAATGCTGGCTCCATCAATTACTAACTGTGTGATCTTGGTCAGGTTATATAACCTCTCTGCTTCTATTTTCTCATCTGTAAAATGGAGGTAATAGTGATATCTTATGGGATTGTCATAAGTTTAATTAACAAAGCATATATTATGTATATTAGTAATAAATGCCAGCTACAGTTTGGTCATAAAGTTTGGAAACATAAATAAATGTTTACCATACAAAACCAACCCATTAAGTGATCAATTAATGAATTAATGCTACGCTTTACAAGCTAAGGGAAGGGCACTTAGAAGAGTTCCCATAGGATGGTGTACCACCCCATTATGCCAGAGTGGTGAGGGACTAATTGGATGATAATTTCCAAATCTGCATTGGCCCATGTGGCCATGTGGAATGGGTTACCCACTGACCAGATTTTAACTCCCTTGAGTACTTTTTCTGGGGTATGCTAAAGGTACGGATGTGTTCAGAATAAATCTGAACTACAGTGTATCGCAGAGTGCCCAACTATCAACTTAAGGTTGGAAATGCTGTGTAAAAGCTCTAGTTTTGTTGCAGTTTCACACAGCGTGTAGAGCTATGTATTGCTAATAAGGGACAACCTATGGAATGTGCTGTGCAAAATCATTGACCAAGTCATAAATAAATGTCATTATGTAAATTTCCTCTGTGTTCAGATTTCTGCCACCTAGCCCAGCATAATGTACATGGTAGGCATGTTAGTATTAATGGTAGTTTATCAAGCTATTTCCCATCACTATCAGTGCTCCAGGGGATTTTCCCTTGCCCACACATTAGAAAAAGGCAGGTGTTGTAGAGATGAGCCTTCTCCTAGGTGTCTTTATCTAGGGCAACAGGTATAGTAGATAATAAGCTATCAAAAAAAGGTGAGAATTAAAAGCCCTTCCTTTCTAAGAGTTTAAATACAGGAATCTTAGGGTCTCCTGTTATAACATAAATGTGCTCATTTCCAAAGGAAGACCAGGTGAGAGCAGAGTAATATTGATGGTGATGAGAAAGTAGGGTTTCAGAGCACATGACACTGCCTTGAGAAGGTCAGAATAAGATCTTATGAAAATCTTTTCCAAAATAAAGTCCTGGTAGAAGCAGAATTTGAACCCAGATTAATCTGCAAAAGTCTTTGCTCTTTCTGCCACAACTTTCTGCTTCTGGAGATATTTTACAGCTCCTTTGATATGCCACAAATCATGCTAGGTGGGGAGTTGCCAGACTTAGCAAACAAAAATACAGGATTCCCAGTTAAATTTGAATTTCAGATAAATAATGAATAATTGTTTAGGGTAGGTATGTCCCATGCAATAATTAGAACATATTTGTACAAAATAAATGTGTGTACCGTATTTCATCTGACAACTCTGTTAGAATATATGTTTATGTGTTGAGGAAAATCTAAGATGGTAGTTCAGCCCATAACTCCAATTCCTTTATGAGCACACAATACAGTGTGTTCCTTCATTTGGTTGCATGGTGCTGCAGTCATCCCCCCATATCCACGGTGTCACATCCATAGCTATTTGTTGTACTGTGCCGTTTTATATATGGAAATTGAGCCCCTGTGGGTACCAAAATTCATGGATGCTGAGGGATGTCTGTACTTTCCTTATACTAATACCACTCACTGGTATTATCTATTTATGTTTAGTGGTTTGCATCTTCCACCCATCAGTATCAGGATCCCTAGATTAGATCAAAAGTGTCTCTAAAGAGAACTTTACAAAATGTCTGAGAATCCTTGATAATAATAAAGCACCTCCAGTTTTAAATCATTTCAAATACATTTTTATTTGTTACCACAAAATAAATCAGAAAATTTTTCATAAAGCACTGGAGTTTAAGGGAACTCTAAACTAGAGCCTCATATGCTGGCTTTTCCTTTTGTGTAATAAACCAAACCAGAATACATACACTTTGAGGTTTGGGGGTGTTTGTCTGTTTGTATTTCCTAAGTGGAGGTAATCTTTTATGCATAACCATCACTCTCTCACCTGATACCTTTCATAACGAATGACCTACCTTGGTGAGATGTTGAGTCTGGGTTGCTGCAGGAAATATGACCATACTAATTGATGCAATCCAACCTCAGTAAGAAATGTATATCTCGTTACATGACTTGAATAAAATAGATACCAAAGTACTATCTAAAATGGATCCTGGGGCTTCCCTGGTGGCGCAGTGGTTGAGAGTCCGCCTGCCGATGCAGGGGACACGGGTTCGTGCCCCGGTCCGGGAAGATCCCACATGCCGCTGAGCGGCTGGGCCCGTGAGCCATGGCCGCTGAGCCTGGGCGTCCGGAGCCTGTGCTCCGCAACGGGAGAGGCCACAACAGTGAGAGGCCCGCAAAAAATAAAAATA
The DNA here is from genome assembly GCF_026419965.1 of Kogia breviceps. Taxonomy (NCBI): domain Eukaryota; kingdom Metazoa; phylum Chordata; class Mammalia; order Artiodactyla; family Physeteridae; genus Kogia; species Kogia breviceps. The sequence goes on from NC_081314.1 coordinate 97,350,424, forward strand.
AAAAAAATAAAAAATAAAAAAAAATAAAAAATAAAAAAAAAAAATAAAAAAAAAAAATGGATCCTGATTCATAAATGTCTGTTTATTAAAAGATTAAAAACTAAAACAAAAGTTCATTTCTGATACCATTGCATTTAGTGTTGACGTAGAAAAGTAACTACTACTAAAGAGGTTGGGGTTTTTGTTGTTTTTGTTTAAAAGTACAGATCATGACTCATTAGCACCTTGAGAAAGCCATTTAGAATAGAAAATATCAGCATGTATTACACATAAAATGGCTAGGTATTATTGTGTGTCCTTTAAATACATGAGTCAGAACCAAAAACATTTGAAAGCCATAGTACTAGGGTGCTTGGCAAAAAAGTATTCTCTGGCAAAGATGTCCACTTACAATCTTATCTAAAGGGAAAATTTAGCCTTACTGATTAGAAAATCAGAGTTATGGATATTTTAAAGAGTTAAATGTCACTTTTATTCCCATTTTTGTTTATCACTTTCGTGGAAGATGGTTTTGGACAAGACACGTATATCCCAGCTGTGGCTATCTCAGTCTCAAAGACTGTGAGATCCTTTCACATGTGAAATTCATCCCCCTAATGCTACTATCTCATCTATTTCTGAAGCTGCAGAATTGGCAATTTTTACTCTATTCAGTATCTGCTATTAAGCTATCTTCCAGCTCAGGCCTCTCTGTAGTCTTTCAATATAACCTCCCAATAAGAGGCATCTCTTTCTCAGTCTCAATCTCTGTCCCTCCCTCATCTCTCTCTCCCTCTCATTTATTGCATATGAATGCCTAAAGTACTACATAGAAGCTTATGTCATTCCAAAAGACCCCTAAGGTAGAAAAGAATGTTGGAAGGAACTCCAGCTGATTCCACTGAATGCCTACCATATATTAAGCACAAATACAGATGTTATGGAGTATAATCCTCGAAACAGGTTTGTGAAGAAAGATACAATTGCCTGCCTATCATAAATTATCCCACTGAAGCCCAGGGTAGCAAACTGGGTTGGAGAGATACTGTCCTCACCTCTTACACAGAGACCATCTGAGATGCATAGAATGAAGGTCACTTGCACAAGTCACAAGAGAAAAGCAGTAAAAGAAGACCTGAATTCTAGTTTAGTGCTTGCTCCCTTCGCCTGGACTAGAGGGTTGTAGTACGTTTTTGAAGAAATGGCATGAGAGTCAGGCAAAGTGACTATATTATGAGTATTTCCTTCTAATGAGGTGGCTTTACTGCATATTTGAAGTTTTAGCAGCTTAAGAATATAAGAGTGATATGTATTGTTTTCTTAATCCAACAACAACAACAATAATAATAGATTTTCCAGGATTTTTTGTTTTTGTTTTTGTTTTTTACTTTTGTTCTTTCATTTTGACAAGCACAGAAGGCTGGATGATAGAGCTCTGGGCATTTAAGCTGCTTCTGTAACAACAAAAATTGATTTTTCCTATCATTAGCCCAGAAGTACTAAGTTTTGAGATTATGTATTATTCCATTCTTGACAGTCTTCAACCTCTGATCAACTTTGAAATGGATGAGACTGTCAGATTCTAAGATTTGAATCACATGCTGCTGTGATGAGGAGGGTACAAAGCACATACAATAAATGATCTGCCTAAGGGATTCACATTTATGTTTGGTTATGGATCTCTTGAAAGGCTTTCTGCAGTAGAAAAGATTCTGCAACCTTATTCGAGAACACAATCTAAACATCTTAACATACGACCTTAACATTGTAACGTTACTTTAAAGACTTGTTTAGGAAGAAGACTGTAATACCTGGTGCCTCTTCCTCACTTTAGGTGACCTGCCTGCTACATTTGACATTGTTGACAACCTGTTCTTCAAATTCTCTTTTCCAGGTTTCTATTTTTCTGGTACATCTACTTGCCTTTGTGACATGTTCTTAATTGGGTCTTCCTCGTTCTACCTTCTAACTCTGGATAGATCAAAGACCTGGTCTTTGTTCCTCTTTTCATTTTACTTTATTTTCACACTCTCAGAAAATTAACTTCCTTCTATAGCAGTTTTCTCAAATTTTTTTCTCTAAATTACCCCTGGAAGGAACAGTGAATGAATGCAGATTCTTTCTGTCCTATGTTTTACCTTTAAAATGTTATATATTTTTTCTATTTCAAAACTTTTCATTGCAAGTGTGCATTATAATTTTTTTGGAATTACAATTTTTTTAAACATTTTCCCTATATTTTGGAATATGCTCCCCAAAGCTATCTTATTATATCCTGTGGCTTATGTACTCCCTGGCCTCTTGCCATGTAATCTTAGAACTAAAAAGCTTTGTCTTAAACTATCTTTCTCTCCATTCCTGACCTGCATCCCAAATCCAGGCAAAACTCTGTCTAGTCAGGATTTTACTTAGCAATTCTGGCAAATACCTGACATGCAACACGTTTAAAGGCAAACATATCACCTTTCCTTCTAAACTCACTCCCTTCTCTCTAGAAATGGTATCATGTGACACGAGACTAAGATTCCAGTGTTATTTTCAATTATTCCTTTAATTTGCATATATAGTAATTAAATCTTATTTATTATGTTCCACTTCTCTTCTGTAGTCCCTCATAGTCTAGCATCTTCTATAACACATGCAAGGATCTTTAACCTTTTTGGGAATCAGGGACTGTTTTGATAATCAGAAGCCCCTGTATCCTTTCCCCAGGGGATCTATATTATATACACATTTTTAAGTAGGTTCAAGCTCCCACCCCAATAAAATGGCTTAACAGCTAGCATCCTTTCCTCCAAGACTTTCAGCAAATTGATGTCAGATTTACCTTCCTTAAATACTGTCTTTATCAAGTCATTAGCCAAATCAAAATCTTTTATAGCACTCAACTACACAGAATATAAAATGGGAGAGTTGGATGATGTTTTAGTGTATATTAAGGGTGTATATGACTCAGCCATTTTGTACATATTATTCAATTAAAACTCATAATAAATTTAAACAGTAATATTATTATCTTCTTTTTATAAGGAGGAAAAAGAGACTCACATATTTAGGAGAGCAAGGGTTCAAATCCAAGCCTCTCTTACTTCACAGCTGATGATTTTTCTCTTGCTCCAAGTTGCCTTCATCATGCCATTTTGTCCAAAATCCAAACATCTTCTTTTGCCTTGCTTAAATGGTGTTTTTCTAAAAACTTTTTCCAACTTTGTCTCCCATGACTCTCTTTTTATAGTCACTGCTCCAAATGGAGTTATCTTTTTATTCTCCCCCCAAACTTACCTCCTTACCTAAGAAAAAGAAAGAACAATTAATGGGCTTTGTTCTTCTTATCCAACCCCTTGCCACCTTCCAAGACTCACTTTAATTTGTGATTTCCTTCTCCATAAACATCACCTGTTAATATCCAGTTGGTACTTTTAAATATACACACAGCTTAGTGCTGTGTGTATCCTCCCACCCCATTAAACTATAAGCCGTTGGGGGAACCATGCAAACAGCAGGGCCTCCCTATATTTGTAGAAGGAATGATTGTGCATGTGTGCATAAGTGACCCATTTTCCTGGCATACAACCCAGCCACAATTATTTAATCTTTATTTTCTCTAAGTTGATCCCTTTGTGAATTCTTTATGAAGTGGAATAAGAGTGTTGGTTTTTCCTTTTAAATGTTATGAAAATATTTACTTTAACCACACTGGAAACATGTTTTGAACCCTAAAGGGAGTCCTTCATTTAAAATAGGGGAAAGGGAAATTTCACTCAACTCTGTGGTTCTCAAATAGACCATTAGGCTTTCCTTCTGTCAATAATTATGTTCCTCAGTCAAAATAAGAGACTGTTCTGGCTTGCCTTAAGAAACAATAGAAATAGAACCTGTTCACTCTTAAAAATCTAAATCACATGTTTAGTGTTGACTGGTTAGGACATTGACTTGGACTGTTGAGAATAATACACAACATGCTCACAGGTTCACCGTCTGCATGATCCTAAATAGAATATTCCCATTAGCTGAGCTCTGTGTAGCTATAAGCCAGGAATTATATCTAGTGCTCTTTTCAGAGAAGCAGGGGAAAAATTTTCCCTAAAAACACAGAGTAAATCAAAGACGGGGCCTAATATGGAAAGATTATTTCTTTTCCTCTAGTTTAAATACAGTATAATATTTCTATCCCTGTATGTGAAACAAAGGGGCACCGTAAAGAGATCTGAAAAATAAATGTTTATGTTCCTTTATTCATCCTGTTTTTGTACCTTCTTTTTCAGTAGGAGGAATAAATACTCAGTTCATTTGTTCTTTTAATAAATATTTATTGAGTTACTACTCTAGACTATAATCTCTGCCTTTTCTACCAATTCTGCATTTATCCTTGAGCAAAACATTCAGCCTCCCTCCTTGAATCATTCACATATAAAAATCACTGACGACTATAGGCTTTACTCCTTTGGTCAACACTAGGTTATGCTTTTGTTTCAGACTCTCACCAGTCTGTATATTTTTTAAAAATCTAATTGAGGTATAACATATATACAGAAAATGTACCACTCTATTAATTTCCATAGAGGAAACACATCCATGGAATCATCGACCAGTTCATAAAACTGAACAATACCAATAGCTCTGAAACTCTCCTTATAATCCCACCTAGACTCCATCTTCCTTCTGAAAAGGTACAATCACTACCCTGATTTTCCCATTTTTAAGAATTTCTTAAAGTCTGGCTCTTGTATTTATCCAAAACTCTCCATTTAGTCATTTGTATCTTTAAGCCTATTAAGCACAGTTATTTTAGGATCTCTGTTTGATAACTACAATATCTAGTTCTCCTATGGGTCTGTTTCTGTTGTCTGCTTGCTTTCCTTTATTTTGGTCATTTGATGCTAAGTTCTGGTATAGTTGATAATCTTTTGAGTGTTCAAATATTATGTATGGAAAATTGAAGTGATGTTTTGAAGCTTTGGAAGGTGTTAGCTTCTTCCAGATTCAATTTTCATTTGCTTCTGGAATTTAACTTGAGATTGAGTTTTTATTTTCCTGAGGGCTAGTTTAATTCTTTAATTCTGATTTATTGAAATACACACTTCTTCTTGTGGGTAAGAAAAAAGATTGTTTCTTTATAAACTGCCAGGTATGCTTTCTTCATTGGGTAATGAAAGTGGTATGGACTCAGTTTTGTTTCATGATGGATACCAGGAATCATAGCTTTAAGTATTATGTTCCATTGTAACCATTCCACCTTCCCTACCCTCCATTATTTTTTAACTCTTGCTTTTTTATGCCAGTCTGTGGTTTTATTATATTGTGATTTCTTATGTAATTTTCCTCAAATTATTTGTAGAAGTGGATGGGGTGAAAATACAAATAAGCATACTGTATGTGTTTTGAAAGGTGCTTTGTGAGTATTTCAAGGTGGTACCACCAGGTACTTTTAATTTTATTGTTGTTGTTGTTCATTTGTTTGTTTTACTTAATATTTCTTCTTAGTAATTTTGTATAGCATTTGCATTATTTCAAGAACTGCCCTTCTCCCACTCATGTGGTTTTGGTAGGTGTATTAATTCCCTAGGGCTGCCATAACAATGTACCACAGACGAGGTGGCTTAAAACAATTTTTTTTTTCTGTCACAGTTCAGGAGGTCAGAAATCAAGAATTAAGGGGTCATGGTGTTGGTTCATTCCTGGGGGCTCAGAGAAAGAACCTATTCCATGCCTTTCTCCTAAAGCCCAGTAGTTGCTGACAGTCCTTGGCTTGTGGATACATCACAGTCTCTGCCTCCATCATCACACGGTGTCCTCCCTGTGTGTTTTCACATGGTCTTTCCTTTACCCATGTCTGTCTCTTTGTCTCTTCTCTTCTCATAAAGACACTGATCACATTGTATTAAGGGCCTACCGTACTTCAGAATGGCCTCATCTTAATTAATTACATCTGGAATGATTCTATTTCCAAATAAGGTCACATTCTGAGGCTCCAGGAAGACATGAATTCTTGGGAGCCACCATTCAATCCAGTACAGTGGGATGATCAACCACATTATTCAACCTTTTGATTACAGAATTAGCCAATCGGACTCCTTGGGGATTTTATATATGAAAACTAGTAGAGAGGATTTCTCTCGTTCTTCTTGGATCACCACAGAGAGACAATGTAAGCCTGAAAGCTTTTTCAACAGTCTTTTTAAGAGGCTAATATAAAGAGAAAAACAGAACTGAAAGATGTGAGGAAGGGACAGTACGGGGATGGGGAGGGGAAAGAAAGCTCTGGAATTCCAGATACTCAGAGCAGAAAAAATAAATTATTTTATTTGTTTATCTATGAGGATGTTTCTGCTATGGAAAATTGTTGTTTATTTGTTAATTTTAATGGAGAGGATTTTCCATAGAGCCAAGCACACTCTATTATATGGCAATTTTGAATCTTAGAGAGAAGGCAAGTGAGAGAGGGAGAAATGTGTGTGAGTTGAAAAATATATTCAATGTACCTATTGTTTTTATAATACAAACTTTACAAAGTTAAGATTGACAGTTTTAATCATGGTGGCTATTTCCAGTTTTTATTCTTCAAACAGCCTAACTGTGTACCAATGATGGAATAATTAAATAAATTAATGTGATTTATATTCAGAATATTATGCTGCAATCAAAACTGTGGGGCAGGGCTTCCCTGGTGGCGCAGTGGTTGGGAGTCCGCCTGCCGATGCAGGGGACGCGGGTTCGTGCCCCGGTCTGGGAGGATCCCGCATGCCGCGGACCGGCTGGGCCCGTGAGCCATGGCCGCTGGGCCTGAGCGTCCGGAGCCTGTGCTCCACAACGGGAGAGGCCACAACAGTGAGGCCCGCATACCACAAAAAAAAAAAAAAAAAAAAAAAAAAAAAAACTGTGGGGCAGATCTCTACGTTCTTATATGGAAAGGGCTCTATCATTATGTTAAAAAATGTCATGGGGCTTCCCTGGTGGCGCAGTGGTTGAGAATCCACCTGCCGATGCAGGGGACATGGGACACGGGTTCGTGCCCTGGTCCAGGAAGATCCCACATGCCGCGGAGCAGCTGGGCCCCGTGAGCCATGGCCTCTGGGCCTGCGCGTCTGGAGCCTGTGCTCCGCATCGGGAGAGGCCGCAACAGTGAGAGGCCCGCATACCACAAAAAAAAAAAAAAAAAGAAAAAAAGAAAGTCATGGAACAAGATGTATATTTTGCTCTCGTTTATGAGAACTGTGCATGCATGCACTTGCACACCTACACATGCACACCTGAAAATGTATACTGTAAAGATAGTTATAAAACTGTTAAAACTTACAGCTGGGAAATGTAGGGATGGAGAATTTGGGGCAAAGATAAAAGAGGATTTCTAATTTTATCATTCTATGTATTTATTATCTCTTCATATTTCTACATATATTCATTTAATACTTCCTTTATTAAAATTAAACAAGTCAATGACACAAAAGGAAATACTCTTCTTAGATAGGTTGTGTTTTCCTTCACTTCCATGTGCTCCTATAGTTGTAGAGACGTTGCCCTTTGAAAAGCATATATGGGTGTCACACGCATAAGTACCTTTAAGGAACAAGAAGGTATCAGCAGTGAATAAAGAGTGCTGAGCTGAGACTGAAGTGGACAGAAGAACGTGTTCTCTGTCTAAGGTGGGTAAGTGTTCCTTAGCCGCAGGCTATTGCTGACATGGTGCCATTGTGACCAAGCATTGTGAATCTTTATACATGTTTCTTGGTGCACATTTGTCAGTCTGTAGGATAAACTCCTAGAATCTGTACTGCTGGGTCAAAATAAATGCATATTTTGGAATCTGATTGATAACAGCTAAACAGAAGTCAATCGTTATTACTGTTTTAACATTACTAAATGCTAAAGGCTTTCCTCTGATATCTGGGTAAAGTGTAGATCTCGTTAGATCTTGGTGAGGGCTCCCTAAATATAATGTGGCATTTTTATGTAATAAGACAATTGGCTTTGGTTATGCTCTCCCTAAGTGCAAATGTAAACTGTTTAGTGTCAAAAAATAAAAGAAGAATGGCACCCGCTGCTCCCTTCGCGTCCCCCGCACACATCAAAGGGAGTAGAGCTGTCTGTGAAAAGTAGATCAGACAGCTTTCACTTATGATGAAGACAACAGTAGAGAAGACAAAGCGGATCTTCATAGCAGCAAATCAGATGCCTCAAGGAGAGCCAAGTGGAACAGAAACGAAGCCCTGTGCCAAAAATCTGAAGAGACAGGAAGTGCCTTGGGATGTGCTCCAGCTGCAGCGGAAACGTGAGGAGCCTCAAATGGTTAAAAGCAAATAGTCTGCCAAGAAGAGACTTGTGTATTGCAGGATATGTCGCTACAAAGAATTTCTCTAGCTCTTTGTTGTTAAGTTATTTAATACTGTGCATATCAATTTTCTTTTTACTGAATTTTACTGCATGAGATGGGGGAAAGGCTGTGGTAGACAGATATTGATTTCACCTATTCTGCTGATGCTGCACCATCTCATCTTGCCTGTAACATCCCCGTGAAAACACCATTGAAGGGTCAATGAGCTGTAAAATGATTACTTTTATCCTCCAAAATAATATTTCACTAATGTCTATACTTAGAAATTCATACAGCATTTCAAGGGCATAGATTTATTATGAGACATAATCTTTGCACTTAGGCAAGGCGTATACTTCTATTAAAGACAAATTTCATCCAAAGGACAAATATAAACAGAGATTAATGGATTCGTCAGTTTAAAATTTATATACTGATGGAAGGGGCAAATAACATTACTCCCACTGAAGATTCTATATTCGATAAAGTGGGCATCAGTATATTGTGACCTTAACTGAAAATAATCATTGATGAAATCTAGAATAGTCATAACAATAGCTTTTATTTGTGAAGTATCTGCAATTCAAAAAGCACTTTCACAAACCCTCACTTGCAATTTATGCCCATTAGCAACCTTGTGAGTTTTCCAAAATAGGTGTTAAATTTGATTCACCAATGTTACCTCAAGTCCCTTTGTAAAAAGGTCAGAGTATAAAATTCAATAAGCAATTCTGAGATTAGAAAACTGAGAGGTTAAGTATATTACCCAAGGTCATACGAGTTCGTAATAGAGCAAGGCTTAAACTTCTGCAGAGCTCAAGGGCAGAACTACTGATGTCCTACTTGCTTTTATCTTCTGTCTTCAGAGAGTGTGTTCTTTACTGTGAGCGTTTTCTCCTGCTCACTCTGTCAATAATGGGTATCATGAGTTTAGAACCACTTTTTACAATGAGAAATGTTTCCTCATACAGAACTACTTACTATACTCAGTATCATTTGCCATTAGCTGTGCTGTTCGGCTCCATTGAAAGAAAATTATTTTCAACTTGAAAAGGTAAAATATACATGAAAAGGTACAATAGAGCCCAAATACAGGTGAAGAGAGAAAATAAAAGAATAGCTATTGGCTTTTAATGAGCTGATACCTGTTAAGGCCAGAGAAATTTGGTGTGGTGAAAAGAGCATAGGTTGTTTATCCAGCTTGGGTTTGAAATCTGGCTTTTCCATTTCTTGCTGTGTGAAATATGGTCAAAATAGTTCTTAGCTACTTTGAGCCTTAGTATCTTCAATGATAAATTGGGAGTGGTAATAACTATGTCATGGGATATTTCTGAAGAGCTAAAATAATGCATGTAAAGTGATTATACTTCATGGGTACTTCATAAATTGTAGCTATATAACTAATATAGTATGATATCAACTTGCTGAATTGACTTAGATACCATGTGATTTGCAGAATACATTCTAATTAATAAATGATTTATCAGAACTTTGGGGGAAATAAGTGAGTATTAAGACTTAGTATTCACTAAAATCAAATCTTAATGTATTAATCTCACTTCCTTTAGAAAGGGTGATACTAGATCAGGGACCAGCCATCTAAAGCCTACAGGCCAAACCTGGCCAGCAGCCCATTGTTGTATGCCCTGAGAACCAAGGTTTTTACATTTTTAAATGGTTGAAAAAAAATCGAAAAAGTATATTTCATACCCTGTGAAAATTATATGAAATTCAAATTTCAATGTCCATAAATAAAATTTAATTAAAACAGGGTTACATTTATTTATTTGCATTATGTCTAAGGTAGCTTTCACATCCGGTGACAGGGTTGGCTAGTTGCAATAGAGATCACATGACCTGCAAAGCCTAAAATATTTACTATCAGGCTCTTCACAGAAAATGTCTAGACCCCTGTACCAGAATATTAGGTCAGAGAAATACCCCAGACACAGTATAACTGTACTTCAGAAAATGTTTAACAAAGCTACCTGAGAAAGGCAGCTAGCAAATAACTATAAGTACTTTACCTCTATATTCTGGACATATCCCTGGGAGGTAGCTGCCTGTTATGATTATATTTCCCATGTTCCTTTCTTCTTGGGGTGGCCATGTGACAAGTTTTTGCCAATGAAATGTGACTGAAAATAATGTGTACCATTTCCAGGAGAGAGTTTTTAGGAAGCAGGAGTTCTTTCTCTTATGCATTTTACCCAGCAAACCCTAGGGGATGGCAGAACCACAAAATGTAAGGATCCTGGGTCCCTTGATTGGATGTGGAATGGAGTCACCTGCCTACCAGAAATTCCGGTTTTAGATTTTTTTGAGTAAGAAAAAAGAAGTTCTCTTGTATTATCACTGAAATTTGGGGAGTTTGTTTTATTAGTGTTTCTCTAACTCACTCTTAAGGTGTCCTTTTGAAAAAGATAAAGCAGTGTTGTATGAATAACATACTTAAATGGATTTAGAGATGAACAACGGGGCTCAAACAGGATTAATCAATTGATGCCAACATGGGTGGAAGAGGCATAGTACCACAGAGGTCTTCTGTCCTTGATCTCATCCTAGTAATTTGTTTTATGAGACAAAACTAGCAATTTTAAATGTTTTAAGGCTGCCTTTAGAAGAGTTCTTTGGGATTTTTTTTTTTTTTCTGAAAAGTTCCAATGGATAGGGTGATTGGGACAAATAATAGTGAGACAGATTTTAGCTCAGCATAAAGAAGAATTAAAAATAAAATAGAGATAGCTACCCAAACAGTTACCTTGCAATATACTGTGCTCTCTACAAAGTGTTGAAGTAACTGATAAAGAGTCATCACTAAATCTGGCAAAGAAAATTCTATAATAATACAGGAATTTAATTACTCTATAAGATTAATCATTACTCTAATTCCTCCTAACTTTCAGTTCTTTAATTTCATCATTAAATGTTTTCTTGTTTTAATCATACACTTACCATTTAGTTTCAAGAAATTTAAAGTCAAGGAGATGAAAATGCAATTCGGCCACTTCGGTTTTCCATAAATTGACTATATGCACAGGTTTTAAATATACAATTTAAGGACTCTTTTTTTTTTTTTTTTTTTTTTTGCGGTACGCGGACCTCTCACTGTTGTGGCCTCTCCCGTTGCGAAGCACAGGCTCAACGCCCAGGCTCAGCGGCCATGGCTCACGGGCCTAGCCGCTCCGCAGCATGTGGGATCTTCCCGGACCGGGGCACGAACCCGTGTCCCCTGCATCGGCAGGCGGACTCTCAACCACTGCGCCACCAGGGAAGCCCACAACTGTTCATTTTAAGAATATTTATTACAAAGAAAAAATAATGTCCTATATGAGTAATTTAGAATAAAATTTTCTTTTTTGTTTACAGAACATGGTAGACAAGCTAGTGCTTATTCAAGCACTGTCAGTCCTTTTGGACTTTCCAATTTCTGCCTCTCATTTTCTCACTTTATTTAAAAAAATCATCAAATAATATTTTTGGGGTGTCTACTCTGTGCTAGCCATTGTTCCAGTTTATTGCTATGTGGCAACCAGCCTCCAGGTTAGTTCCCAATGCTCTTTGCTTCCTAGTATTCATTCCCTCGTGTAGTCCTTCCCACATTGTGTCAGAGTTTGTGACCAAGAGGCTATGGCAGAGCAAGTGTGTGACTTCCAAATTTAAGTCATGAAATACAGGGTCACTTCTGCCTTATTCTCTCCTGGGCCATTTGTCCTGAGTAAGGGCAATAAGGAGGTTTCTCAAGGCATCCAATGGACAGGTCCATGCAAGAAGAATTAAGTCTTCCTGCAAACAACCAGCACTGACTTGCCAGCTATGAGAGTCAGGTATCTTGGGTTGAAGTCTTCCTTGTCCATTGCGCATTAAGCATTCAGATGACTACAGTCCAAGCCAACACTTTGATTGCAGCCTTAATAAGAGAGACCCCCCCACAGAATCACCTATCTAAGCTGCTCCCAAATTCCTGACCCACAAAAACTATGAGAGAAGAAATGGTTATTCTTGTTTTAAGCCATTAAATTATGAGGTAATTTTTTACACAGCACCAGATAATTAACACAGCCTATTTTATCACATGAGAAAAAAAATAATGTGTTAAATAATTATGTTTTTTGAAAGACAACAAAGAAAAATATATACTAGAAGGAACTTAGCACATCACCTATGTCTATATCTGGGGAAAAAAATTAGATTCTCAAACTTTGCAACATTCTTAACAGAAAATAATAGAGTTTCATTGTTTAGTTACTGTAAACAATTATCAAAATTAAGAGTTCAGTGGTTGTTTTGCTATTATTAATAATTTCCTTTGAACGGTATTAAGACTTTAAACAGCCTTAAATAAAACAGTATTTTTCAAAGTATTGAAATACATCTCTTAGGTAGTCTAAAAAAGAAATGAAACAAAACAGACAGCAATAGTACTTCCCATAAGAGTTGCAATTGATTACAGCCAGGTTCTATGAGTAGAATATCAAGATCTGCTTTCTACTCGTTTATTTTCTGTGGGAGGGGATGGGTTAGCAGTAAAACTGATGCGAAAAAAAGAGGGAGACTTTCCTAATCAAATATACTTGTTACTTATTTTGTAAGAGACTGTGAAAAGTCCTCAAATGGGGCCTGAGTCTCCATATCAGCAACAGACTCTGACTATTGCGTATTAAGTGAAGTTCTCCATAATTTCTTTCTCCTTTCTGAGATAGGCTTGGTGTCTGCAATAAGAGAAAATATGTAATATCTATACCCCCTCTGCTTAAAAAAATCTCTTTGTTTAGAAATCACATTGGCTAAGTGTTTCATGTTTCCATAAATGAGTAAGAAGATACTCCTCCTCAGTGTCTCAAATGAGTAATAAAGTTGTCACAGAATGTCCTGTGGAAAGTGGTAAAGGGTTAGAACACCCACTTAGAATGGCCACCTTGTCTAGCTGTCAGATCTCAGCTACATCATAGTCAATGTATGCATGCACATTCATCTCTGTATCTCTACATGTTAGGCCTATTTATAAAGAATCCCACCTTGTGGGGAGGGGAGGCAGGGAGAAGCACATCTGGTAATAATGGCTTTGCTAAGTTTTTCATTTAGTCATAAATTTAGAGAGAATCAAGACCTTCCTAACCAGTCTCTGCATTATTGTGTTAATTTCTTCCTCAGTACTCTTTTCCTCAGAGCTAACGACGTAACATTTAACTCATTTGTGTTAGGCTTCTTTTTTTTTTTTTTTTTTTGCCATTCTGGCAGGGCAGCATGCAGGATCTTAGTTCTCCACCAGGAATCCAACCTGTAACCCCTGCAGTGGAAGCATGGGGTCTTAACCACTGGACTGCTAGGGAAGTCCCTAGGCTTCTCTTTAAAGCACAAATACTTATTTCATTGGTTAGGTCTATTAATAACTTAGAGTCTGTATAAATGATTATGACCAGAATATGAATGTATGTCCTCTATATCAAGTTAGAAGAAAAGGGATAGAAGTTTTGCCTCCAGGGGAGATTTAGAAGCACTGTGTGGCGTCGTGGGAGGACGGGGGAGTGTGCACTGTCTCTGTGGAGCTTTAGGACAGCCACAGACCACATGAAGAGAGTGAACATTGGGGTGTTGGAGGTGCGAGAAGAGAAGGCCCCAAGCTGTGAGAGAAGTAAGCAGAACAAAGTTAGTTAAGGAGAGGTAAATTGCACCAACTTGAAAACTGTGCCCAAGATTCAGGTGGTGGTAATTGCCATAAAAAGTTTTTAATGGATGGGGCAGGAATTCGAATTGAATCTTGTCTTTGGATCTTCTAGAGCACAAGAAAGGGACTGTACTTCTTTCAGTTTCTCATATTCCTGTGACCTCCCTGAATGGTCAGAATGTGGATACTCAGAACCCAAGGCATTCTAGCACAGTCTTCCACTTGTTCAGGTAAAACTGTATGGGGTTTTAATGAAATCTGAAACAGTCCTTCTACTTACCTGTGGGAGTGTCCTCAGAAATCAGAGGAATAGAGATAAGAAGCCAGAGAACAGGGCCTTAAAGCTGGAAATTGTCCCAATCCAGGCCACCCTCTGGGCTAATACACCCATCAAAGTAAATTTTTCTCACTAATATGGTTTCAAAACTAGTCTTAAAGGCCCTTGTTAATGACCTGATAATTGTTTTAATAGGTCCTCAGTCAAGTGTGAAGTCCTGTGGTTGACATGAAGTATGGGGAAATTTCACTCCTGGTGTATCTAGAGTATCATTAAGCACTCCTGCTTACATTTTGGCTTACTTAGCAATAAAAATTTATTTACTGTATCCATAAAACTTGTCCCTGACTGCCTACGGAAGTCTCCATTCAGGTTGGCTCTGTGAGAGGAATGCTGAGAAAATACTCCGTGAGCAGTGCCTTTACTTTTTCTGGAGAGCTTCTTCAGTGGGCAGTGAAGTCATTTTGTTCAAATTCTCTCTGCTTCCTTCACATGAAGACACCTCCCCAAATCCCAGGAGGAAAATAACATTTATTATTTATTTATTTATTTTATTTACTTATTTTTGGCCACATTGGGTCTTTGTTGCTACGCACGGCTTTCTCTAGTTGTGGCTACTCTTTGTTGCAGTTCATGGCCCTCTCATTGCAGTGGCTTTTGTTGCAGAGCACGGGCTCCAGGGTGCATGGGCCTCAGTAGTTGTGGCACACGGGCTCAGTAGTTGTGGCTCACAGACTAGAGCACAGGCTCAGTAGTTGTGGCACACAAGCTCGCTTGCTCCGCGGCATGTGGGATCTTCTGGGACCAGGGCTCTAACCCATGTTCCCTGAATTGGTAGGTGAATTCTTAACCACTGCGCCACCAGGAAAGCCCGAAAATAACCTTTAAAAAGCATTTGTCCAGATTTACATTCAATTCATATTTGTACATTCATTTATTTCAGAAACACTTATGGAATACTTCCTATGTACCAGGCACCATTCTAGGCACTGGGGATATAATACTGAATAAAATCTATGGCATTAAAGAGGACATAGTCTAATGAGAGAAACAGGATGTATGTGTGTATATACACTCACGTATATAGGCATATTCAGTATATGTAGAGAAAAACATATATCCCTAAGTAGTAAGTTCTATGGAAAAAGAATAAAGAAAAAATGGAATAAGGAGTGCTGATGGTATGATAAGAAAGGAATTTTATTTTGTTTTATTTAGGGTGGTTAAGGAAGGCTGGCATTTGAGCTGAAGGAAGTGAGGAAACATGTCAGGAAGGTATCTGGTGGAAGAAAATTCCAGGTAGAGGAAAGAAAAACAAAGACCCTGAGAGGAGAGCACACTTTATGTTTCAGCAGCAGCAGGGAACCCAGTGTGGCTGACAGTGCCTAAGGAAGAGAGAAGTTAGGAGAGGAAAGAAGTGGAAGGAAGCAGATCTCATAGGACAGTATAGGCCATTGTGGACACCAGGGTTTTTCCTCTGACTGAACTGGGGGAGTTCTTAGTGGGAGAGTTCATGATCTGTTACATTTGCAAAGATCTCTCTGGCTATTGTGGAGGTCACACTGTGTGTGTATGTGAAAGAGAAGGGGAGGGTAGGATTAAAGCAGGGAGACAACTATAATTATCCAAAGGAGAGATGGCAAACTAGGATTGTGATGGTGCAGAGAGTGAGAACTGATTGGTTCTATATACATTTTGGAGGCAGAGCTGATAGAATTTGCTGACATATTGGCTGTAGGCTTGGAGAAGAAGTGAGTAAACGATGACTGTTGAGTATTTATCCTGAACAACAGCAGGATTAATTCTCTATTAATGAGCTGGAGAACACTGAGTACTTACCGTGTGCCAGACATACCGTGAGGCTAGAGAATGATCTAGGTAGAATTGAAACCATTTATAACAGACACTTTATTCTGGTGCCCAAAATAAATGGTGCTCTCATTTCTCTAATTACATGAAAGAATATGTGATGCTTGGGGCTGCATGGACTATTTGGTGACTATGAGATGGTACATCAGTCAGAGTTTAGGTAAGTATAAGAGGGCACATGCAAATGGGGTAATTGAAAGTTTAATAAAATATGGGGAGGATAAAAGAGAGCTGTAAGGAATGGTTAGTACCTTGGATTTGTAATTGCTAGGAGCCATTACCATTAGTGGGCTTGAAGATGCAAGGGGAGGGAGTGTTTATCAGAACATGTAGAAGGTTGTAACTATAGCCTTAGGGGAGAGGTGCCCTACAGGAGCTGTCATCAGGAACACAGGTGGAGGAACTCAGGTCTTACAAACCTTAGCCTAAATGGAAAGACCCAGGGGAATAAAAACTCTGACCTCCCACTCTTCTTGTACTTAGATCAGCTGCTGGCATTAGTCAACCAGAAGCCAGAGGGCAGGGAAGTCCAGTTGGTATCATCCATAGAAGGCATCTTGCCCAGGAACAGAACAGGAAGGAACTATGTTGACCTGGGATGCAGGGGAGAATATCTAGTATTCAGATAAGCCTAGAGAAAAGAAGGGAACACAGAAGATCACAGATAGAAAAGTAGAAACAAATCTTAAGTACCCGATGATGTTCTTGAGTTACCACACTGCATCTGGAACTACCAACTCCAGCAATTTTTTCTTTTGAAATAATTTTAGACTTAGAGAGAAGTTACAAAAATAGCAAAGGGTTCCCATATATCTTTCACCCAGCTCCCCCCATGTGAACATCTTGAATACCCATAATAAAGTTACCAAAACTAAGAATTAATATTGGTATAATACTATTAACTGCACTGTGGATTTTATCTGGGTTTTTCCAGTTTTTCTGCAATTGTCTGTTTTTTCTGTTTCAGGATCCATTGCAAGTTACCACACTGAATTTAGTTGTTATGTCTCTTAGTTTCTTTCAGTCTGTGGCAACTCCTCAGTCTTGCCTTGTTTTTTTTATAAACTTCACACTTCGGAAGACTACTAGTTAACTTGTAGAATGCCCCACAATTTGGGTTTATCTGATGTTTTCATATGATTAGACTATACATTTTGGGCCAGAAAAACAAAGAAGTGACGAGCCCTTCTCAGTGTATCAGAAGGTACATGATATTAATATGTTTTACTACCTAATTACTAATATATCTTAATGCATATTATGGTGACTTTGATCTCTTAGTTCACATGGTCTCAGGTAGGTATAAACTTCCTTTATGTGAAATGATCAAATATTTATATTATTGAAGCCCCTGTTAGTTGATATTATCTTACTTGTAGATGGATACATCCTAACAAATACATCAATCCTCCTACTTATCTTCCTATTCCTAAGGGTACTTTATCTACTGAAAGACAAAATGAGTAACAATCAAAGAGTCCTTGGGCTTCCCTGGCGGTGCAGTGGTTGAGAGTCCACCTGCTGATGCAGGGGATGCGGGTTCGTGCCCCGATCCGGAAAGATACCACATGCCGCGGAGCAGCTGGGTCCGTGAGCCATGGCCGCTGAGCCTGCGCGTCCGGAGCCTGTGCTCCGCAGCCGGAGAGGCCACAACAGTGAGAGGCCCGCGTACCACAAAAAAAAAAAAAAAAAAATTTAAAAAAAAAGAACCAACTTTGTTCTTTTGAAAATTAAGCATAATTACTTCACTTAGAGGATTATTTCACAATTCAGTAGATTCACTTCCAGGAAAATTGTCTTGGTGTTAAGCCTAGTTTGGTTTTCTTTTTCTTCTTTACATTAGACTTACTTACAGTAGCTCTCTTTTACTATGTGAGGCACCTTACAGGGAATGGGGATGCTTTGCAAATTAAACACTATTTGAAAATTCAACATGGAAATAAAGGCCTTTATACTGGAAATTATGTTTAGCCTCTGTTACTTTCCTTTGTGTCAATGGTGGTGGTCAATTTCAGCATATTCATGTTTAGTGTTTATATATGTGGATTAGTAGTGTTGTACTGTTGGTACAACAGTAGTAGTGTTGTACTGTTCTATTTCATGTTACACTGGGTAATTTTTTTCTGTTCTTCTCTGTGTTTTATCAGCATTCTGAGATAGTCATCTAGTAACTAGACTCTTCTCTGCTCTTCTGATTCTTTTGATCTCTCTTCATAAATCATTTCCCCCAGCCCCTTAAGGCTCTTATTTCTCATCTGAACTCATTCCAGATTTGTTTGTTTCTTTTAAAATTGTTTTGTTTTAACTAAGTGGTGGCCTGCCTTGAATGTACTATTTCATAGCTTCGTTGGAAAGAAAACGTGTATATTTTTGGCTGCTTGCCTGGTCAATAGAGACACAAATACATAAACATAGATATTGATCTACATATAGATAGGTATAGATATCCAAAGGAGAAGCAGTATATAATGTAGTAGAATGAGCAGAGGACTACAAAGTAGGAAGCCTAGTTCTAGGTCTAGCTGTTATACTGGCTTGCTATGTATAATTGAGGAAATCAGCTCATCACTCTCATCTCCCTGTCTTCATTTATTCGTCCCCAAAGCTCACATTATGTATACACATCATGTATAAGATAAAGCTAGGTCTCTGCCTTCTTGGAACTTAAATTCTAGTGAGGACTGACAATTATAAACAAGTCAGCAAAAATTTTAGAATCTTTAGATTTGAAAATTGATTTTAATGAATAAATACAGTAATTTGTGGGAAAATGACAGGGTTAAGGAAGGGGACTGTAATTAAATAGATGGGCCAGAAAACCCTCTCTGAGAAGGAATTATTTGGGCAAGAGGGACCCAGGTATGGGAAGAATCAGGGAAGAGCAGGAAAAACAGACAAAAATTTGTAATTTTAGGTGTTTTTATTGTTTCAGATTATAATTTTATTTATATAACTACATCACTGGCAAGGTCATAGTTTACAAAAAATTTTGTAGGCAAATTTTCTAATTTTCTTATCCCTACATCTCTGTGGGAAAGACATAGATGTTACCCACATCCTTAGATCTAAAAATATGAACTCTGAAATGGGTAAAGTTCATGTTCGCCTGGAGTGAACTGCTTCACCATTATTGGCTAAGAAACACTGGATCTCCAAAGTCATCATACAGATTTCTCTGGGATTTCCTTATGATTTCACTTTTCAACTTCCTGCTGTTTGAGGCTATTATTTTCCTCTACATATTATATCATACTTATTCAAGTTATGAGAAAACTTCATTAATTTTGACTTGTTGAGGGGAAAATATACATTTAAGATTGAGAAAAAGTGCTGAAGTAGTTATTAGAAGTTCAAGACCTAGTTCCTACTCCAGTAAATAGGGTAATAACTTGAACAGGTTATTTTAATTATTTGGGCCTCACTTTCTTTCTCTATGGAATGGGAACACTGAACTAGATGAGCCAATTATGAAAAGATTTTAATTCAATTGTCAAAGGAACTATTTCATGAAATCCCAATGTCTTCCTCAGTTATATGTTTTGCAAATGAAAGAAACTAACTTAAGAAAAAGGAATTTATTATAAGGACATAAGGTGGTAACCAGAGTATTAGAAATACAGCTGATTCTCAAAGAGACTAGAAATAACTGAAATAAGTGCAAGTCCCTCTATAAATTTGCAACAGTCAAAATTATGACTTGAGAAAGAAGCTTTTATAATAAATTACCTAAGAAAATAACGTTTGTAATAGTCCAAGTGTCCATTTTCTTCCTTCCCTTTTGCCTTTCTGAAGGACTAGATGATTCTATTATTGCTCAAAGAGCAATGCTCACATGCTCTACCTGTCTAACCTGTGCCCTACCCAAACTTATCAAATCACTCTGTTCTTCCCCTCACTATCTCACCACAATTAAGTTAATGTAATATGTCAAAATTCCAATGAGTTAGCATGGACTATATGTAAAGATAATCTGCAGGATGGAAGATGACAGAGTCTTTTTCTTAAAGAGACTGAGTGAAGCCATGAGCAGAGTGGGACAAAGAGAAAAAGGATACCAGCATTTCACTATTCTGATTACAAAATTTCCAAGAATACTCCCAGAAATGTAATAAATTTATCCTTCTTGAAGGTTAAATTATTTTTCAAATTTCAAGTTTGTAGTCGGTCTCCAATGAAATAATATTTGCTTATCGTTAGTGAGTCCAGGAGGAGCTGTTCAAAATGCAGTTTTCTCACTGGGACCATTCTGTTCCATGTTTATTGTTACATCTTATCATGTCCTCCAAAAAATAAAAATAGAACCTTCTTACCGGCAGTCATGACAAATGAAATTCATCATTTCTTGCCAATAATCATGAAATTCTTTACACATATGATTTCTCCAAAGTAATATCTTTTTTGGCTAACATGTTCAAATCTCTTTAAAATGTCTATCTATTTTTATTCTCACAGAATTACATTAAGGCTAGCAGATAGCGAGTTTTAGCATATTGGTTTTATGTATAAATAAGCTGACAAAAGTCAATTGACTTGCCCAGGGCCACACAGCATGTATAGGTTGGAACTGAGATTAGAAACCTAGTTTTTTAGCTTCCAGTTTAAAGTGTTTTATACTAGAATGAAGATCTCACACATACATAGTTTACAAGTGGTATGTGGGTTGCAGAACTGTCTCAAGCACTGGACAAGGTTCTGGGAAAGCCACCAGTATAACTGCTTTTTGTTTTTTGCTTTTCCTCCTCAGAATAGAAATTCTCATAGATAATTCTTATATATCTCAGATTTCGTTCTTCCCAAGAAAGTAGTGCCATATTGAGAAAATCTAAAAGGAAAATGTACCTGTTACACACAGAGAATATTCTGGAATAAAAAAATTACTGCCCTTAACTCAAAATAATAATTTTGATAATGACATTTGTTAAGAAGTATTCAAATGTGTATAGAGTGTGATTTGGATAATAAAGCCTCAAGATTATTCTGGGTCCCAGTTCAGTCTGGAGGCTTAACCCCTTGCCCCTAAACAAAGCCAAAACCTCAGAAGAACCACAGAATAAATCTTCCTTCAGGTATTTCCATGGAGAGACCCGGTCTAATCAGATTTCTCAGACTTACCCTCCGTGTTAAAGACCTCAACCTAATTCTAAACACAATCCTAGGGAAACAAACTTGGGCAGTTTCTGCAGGAAAGTGAGCATAGACACTCTTAGCCATACTTCAGTTATCTTAGGGAACTGGTTCTGGTTCTTCTGACTGCAGTGTGTTTTAAAGGTGTCCAGTTTAGCAACACACCTTCTGGGAACTTGGTAAGATTGTCTCTTAGTTATAATATCTTCAAAATGAGGATATTGAACTAAATAAAGTCTAAAATCTACTTGAGCTCAAAATTCTAAATTCTTAAATCCCTCCAGAACAGCATCTATAATGACAAAATATTCGGTGCAAAGGGTCTTGGAGACTATATGGCCCAGTATTTTTCAAATTATAATACAAAGAAATCCCTCAGAAGTCACAGTAATTAGGGAAGTGAAAGATTAAAAAAAACCAAGAAAACCGACATTTCATACCTCCCAACCCATGGAATCCTCCCAATGATGAAACTCCTGATTTTGTCAAGAGTTGTATACTGTATACTCTGCTTCCTTTCCTGAAGATATAAAGTTGTAATCAATATTATGAAAATGACTATACTACCCAAAGCAATCTACAGATTCAATGCAATCCCTATCAAACTACCAATGGCATTTTTCACAGAACTAGAACAAAAAATTTCACAATGTATATGGAAACACAAAAGACCCTGAATAGTCAAAGCAATCTTGAGAAAGAAAAATGGAGCTGGAGGAATCAGGCTCCTGGACTTCAGACTATACTACAAAGCTACAGTAATCAAGAGAGTATGGTACTGGCACCAAGACAGAAATATAGATCAATGGAACAGGATAGAAAGACCAGAGGTAAACCCACGCACATATGGTCACCTTATTTTTGATAAAGGAGGCAAGAATACACAATGGAGAAAAGACAGCCTGTGCAATAAGTGGTGCTGGGAAAACTGGACAGCTACATGTAAAAGAATGAAATTAGAACACTCCCTAACACCATACACAAATATAAATTCAAAATGGATTAAAGACCTAAATGTAAGGCCAGACACTATCAAACTCTTAGAGGAAAACATAGGCAGAACACTCTATGACATAAATCACAGGAAGATCCTTTTTGACCCACCTCCTAGAGAAATGGAAATAAAAACAAA
Organism: Kogia breviceps; assembly: GCF_026419965.1. Lineage (NCBI taxonomy): Eukaryota > Metazoa > Chordata > Mammalia > Artiodactyla > Physeteridae > Kogia > Kogia breviceps. The sequence goes on from NC_081314.1 coordinate 97,372,784, forward strand.
AATAAACAAACAGAAGCTAATGAAACTGAAAAGCTTTTGCACAGAAGGAAGCCATAGCAAATGAAAAGACAACCCTCAGAATGGGAGAAAATATTTGCAAATGAAGCAACTGACAAAGGATTAATCTCCAAAATTTACAAGCAGCTCATGTAGCTCAATATCAAAAAAACAAATAACCAAATCCAAAAATGGGCAGAAAATCTAAATAAACATTTCTCCAAAGAAGATATACAGATTGCCAACAAAGACATGAAAGGTTGCTCAACATCACTAATCATTAGAGAAATGCAAATCCAAACTACAATGAGGTATCACCTCACACCAGTCAGAATGGCCATCATCAAAAAAATCTACAAACAATAAATGCTGGAGAGGGTGTGGAGAAAAGGGAACCCTCTTGCACTGTTGGTGGGAATGTAAATTGATACAGCCACTATGGAGAACAATATGGAGGTTCCTTAAAAAACTAAAAATAGACCTCCTTACAACCCAGCAATCCCACTACTGGGCATATAACCTGAGAAAACCATAATTCAAAAAGAGTCATGTACCACAATGTTCACTGCAGCTCTATTTACAATAACAAGGACATGGAAGCAACCTAAGTGTCCATTGACAGATGAATGGATAAAGAAGATGTGGCACATATATACAATGGAATATTACTCAGCCATTAAAAAAAAACAAAATTGAGTTATTTGTAGTGAGGTGGATGAACCTAGAGTCTGTCATACAGAGTGAAGTAAGTCAGAAAGAGAAAAACAAATACCATATGCTAACATATATATATGGAATCTAAAAAAAAAAAAGGTCCTGAAGAACCTAGGGGCAGGACAGGAATAAAGATGCAGATGTAGAGAATGGACTTGAGGACATGGGGAGGGGGAAGGGTAAGCTGGGGCGAAGTGAGAAAGTGGCATGGACATATATACACTACCAAATATAAAATAGCTAGCTAGTGGGAAGCAGCCACATAGCACAGGGAGATCAGCTCGGTGCTTTGTGACCACCTAGAGGGGTGGAATAGGGAGGGTGGGAGGGAGACACAAGAGGGAGGAGATATGGGGATATATGTATATGTATAGCTGATTCACTTTGTTATAAAGCAGAAGCTAACACACCATTGTAAAGCAATTATACTCCAATAAAGATGTTAAAATAAATAAATCAATCAAACAAGCCATTTAGTCCAACACCTTACTCATACAGATGAAAAAACTAAGTCCCAGAAATCTAAGTAGCTTGCCCAAGATGACACAGTTACTGGATGGCAGAATGTGAACAGTAGTTCAAAACTGACAACTTTATTGTTTTCAGAATTGTGTTTAAAGCAATTTTAACCTCACTGGGTTTAGTTTGCTAAACGCACAACATATTTTTCCTTCCCAGTATGTTATTGTCTAGTGCTGGGAAAGAAAAGGATGAGAAAGAGATCTGTATGTTTAAGAGTGTACTCTAGCTATTAAGAGATGAAGTAAAGGATTTATTATTCTAAATTCTAAGAATTAATTTTAAAACTGCTTCTCAACTCTTCATTTCATTTTACCATATAATTAACAAGTGGTTAACATATACTACCAGAGTGGTTCAGAGTTCAGATCTACTGAAAATCTGTACTCTAAAGAACAAATTGGGAAAACAAAATAAAACATAATATACAAGACACTACACTAAAGCCATAAAATACACACTACATTAGTTATTCTTTTCCTTCCAGTTTAGGAGGCCTTGTGAAGATTGTACCTGACTTTCAGGATGAGAAATATTATACCCCCAAAATTTTACCTCTTGGTTAAGGGTCAAGGGAAAAAGCAAAACTTATCTTTGATATTTTGTTTGTGAGTGGAAAAAATATATACTAGTTTTCCTCACAGAAAACTGTAATTTAACATCCAAAAAAGACAAACATTATTTCTACTTTACTTAGGAAGATTCTTAAACTTTGTTTCAAAATATTCACATACAAACACACAGAGCAGCCTTTGAAATCTTCTGAAGCCTTGGGCAGATGAAACTAATATTTTATACAAATACCAGTTGCCTTCATTGTTCTTTTCTTTGTAATTTTTTTCCCATTTATAATTTTTAAGCAAATATTGGGACATCTGGAACACTAGTGTTTTTATTAGAGTTCTGACAGTATACCAGAAAAAGCCTGAAAATTCATAAAATATCTCTAGAAAATACATAAAATATGTCACTGGTTTGAGAACAGATCCTTTTGCCAGGCTAAAAACTTATTTTTTATGTTGAAAAAGTAATTATAAAATCATTTGAATTCATAAATTCACAGAAAATATTTTTAAACTATTTTTTTTTTTTTTTTGGTAAAGAATTTAGGTTTATGATACCCAATGCTGCCAAATAAGCTTTTGTTCTTGGGCTTAGCTTGGCAGATTCCCTCGGTACTACTCATGTTCCCTAGACAACTAGATAATGAAAAAATGTATATTGAGGTTCATATGACACAGAAGAGGCTAGCCTGGGAAATGAACTTTTTCTCACTTGTTCAGCAGTTATTCCTCTGAGATGGAAGCATCTGGCCTAACTGATTAAAGCTGCCTCACCTGCCTGGAGGCCATTTATAATCCACTTTCTAATCTAAATCCAGGAATTTCCCTGCTGTGGATAATCATAGACTCTCTCTTGTGAAGACTCAGTGTGCCTCTGCTTGAGAAGAGAGTGAACTCTGAGTTTTACAAAATCCCACTGTTTGCCTCAGAAATCTCAATAAGGGCCCTCCATGCTCCAGGCACTGTTACCGAGGATGGAACTGGGGCTATGCCTTGAGGCCTGGCACTCTACAGAGTGTGCTGAACAAGCCATGTAAGAAAATATATTGCCATAAATCCAAATGAAGGTGTTCCTTAAAAATCTCACATATATCAGGCTGCTGTTCCTCTTACTTACAGTAAGAACATAAAAAGTTACGCTCCTCAGCTTGGTATCAGGTACTGGGCTGAAAGTGGATAAACTTGTCTTAAACTATTGAGAATGTGAGACCACAGGAGAAAATGGGCCTGCATTAGGGTCAGTCTGGCTACAGCAGGCACTTCCCAAGAATTCTTGGCAGTATCTGAGAATGAAGGGGGAAAAATAAAACCATACTTTCCACGAAGCTATGAGTAATTTTCTTAACATTCTAAGCTGATGAATATTTAAAGAATAAAAAAATCTACCCTGGGGAAGACTAACAAATGAGAAGGACAAGGGCCTGACATTTCCTGGAAATCTTGTAAATTAAAAAGAAAACCATGAAAAACAAAACCAAAGAAGTTATCAGTCTCTCACTTATATGAAAATTGCCATCAGAATTTAATAGAAAATTTTGAGCAAGAAGTTTTAGTTCAAATGTTTGTTGAAAAGTATCCGTAAAGAGAGAAATTGCCCTGTTATATCTGAATGCTAAATATGACCTTTAAATTTTTTTTTAATACAGAATTCTGCCTGAGTCATCAAAGTCTAGGAAGCAAATAAAAGACATTCTTCTTTCTTGAATTTTGAAATGCTTTTTTTCTAGTTCCTGTGTAACTATAAGTGTTTGGATTAAAATCTCAGAACTGGCTTCAATTCACTGTTAAAGGAGAACAGGAGGGTTTTGGAGGGAAAAAAAAAATCCCAACTTAAAGGAAAACGACAAGTTCTGGGCAATTCTGTCTCACATGTCCTTATTATGTCAGTCCTAATCCATCTCATTGTATGAGCTCATCAAATTCTCAACTTTTTCAGAAAATATCCTGAAAAGTGTTGATATTAAGAAAAAAGAAAAAGTAAAATGAAAATACTCAAAATTCCTTAGAAAATCTTCTACCATCCTAGCCAAGATCCTTACTGCTTTTAAAAATGTTTCCTATCTGACTTAATTTTTTATTATTTTCATTATGTAGGGGGTAAAGAAACATTCCTTTTTAGTGCTTCTCTACATGCTTTCATGAGAGTATGTACTACACATTAGGGCAATGCTTGCTGTGGAATCAGTGAATTGTGATAGATAATGTGTTAGAATAGAGACAAATAAACTCCCTTTTCTGCCTTGTGACTTATGAAGTTGAAAGAAATTAAAGCTGAAGACAGATAATAGTGAACAACCAAGTGAAAAGGTAAACAGATTTAAAAAGAAACCCAGCTGTAGAAATAAATAATATTGCAGTTCAGCAAATAGAGTGATATAATCTCCTGTAAACTCTTCACCATCAAAGCCTTTTTTTTTTTTTAACCTTACAGGTAATCAAACAATACAATGGATGTGATTCTGTTACACTGGTTTTTCACACTCAGGAATAAGTAAAAGACTGCGTTTTGAAACTCTCAGCCTGTCATTTTTCAGGCATGATGAGGAAAATTTTACTCATTCAGGCATTCATTCATACGTTCATCTACCAATTCAAAAGTCATTTAATGAGACCTTCTGTAATAAGCTAGGATGCTAGATATGAAAATAGAGTATTGAATATACAGTAGAGATATAGAATTTGAGATATAGGAGATCAAATTCTTAGAGCAGGTTCCAGTGTGGGAGACAGAAATTAAATTACTATGCTATTAATTATTTCAATATAATTGTTATATAAGCAATGATGCTAACTACTAAGACATACTGAAAAAATAAAACAAGATACCCTTAAATCGGTGTGGGTGGACAGTGCAGTTTCCTTGAGGAAGTTATCTTTAAAATTAACTCTAAAGAGTGAGGAGGAATTTGTCATGTTACAGGCAAATAGGTGGAAGCAGAGGGTTAAACATGAGCCATTGCCTTAATGCAATAAGAACCCAGAGATTCAAACAATCAAAAATTGAGCCCCAACGGTGAAGCACTAGTGAGAAAGCAGGAGATTTTTCAGGGTATGAGACCGTAAAGGTAAACTAGGAAAAGGTCACTCAGGGCTTTAGAGCTACAATAAGGATTCTTTTTTTTTTTTTTTTTTTTGCGGTACGCGGGCCTCTCACTGTTGTGGCCTCTCCCATTGCGGAGCACAGGCTCCGGACGCGCAGGCTCAGCAGCCATGACTCACGGGCCCAGCCGCTCCGCGGCATGTGGGATCTTCCCGGACCGGGGCACGAACCCACGTCCCCTGTATCGGCAGGCGGACTCTCAAACACTGCGCCACCAGGGAAGCCCCTAGATTTATCTTTTTAAAAAAGCTTTCTAATAACCATCTGGAGAACAGACTGGAAGCAGAAAAAAAAAATAAGAAAAGGTGACATTTAAGAGATTCTTAAAGAAAATCAGCATAAGAAATGTTGTTAACTTGGGTTAGGGAAGCAGCATCAGATATAGAGAAAAAATGGACAGATTCAAGGTCTATATTGGAAGATTCCTAACAGGTCTTGGTGATTGGGTAAATATGGAGAAGAGCTCACAAAGCCAACACCCAGGTGTCTGGCATGAGTAAGCAGTTAAATGCTGGTGCCATTTCCTAGGTGGGAATCAAAGTAAAAATCCTGAGAATGTTGTTAGACCATTTAATTAGAGTAGATATGTTGATAGTTGAGTACATGTATTAGAGACTCAGAAGAGGGGTCTGGATGGAAGACATAAATTTGTAATCATAAATGAAGCCATGGCAGTGGATGGAGATCACCTGGGAGGAATCCTAGAGAGAGATGAGAAAGACGGTAATACAAAGTCCTGAAGGATTCAAATACTTATCCATCACATTTAAAAGGAAGATCCCCCAAAAGATACTAAGAAGACAAGAAAGAATTTATTCACAAATTGGTCAAGACAGAACAAGTCTCAAATCTGCCTACCAGAAGGCAAGGGGGTTGGGCTATTTATGGGATAAGTAGGGTGGTGTTAGGATATGGGAAAGGTGATTGGAGGCAAGGAAAGCGGTGAGGTAATCAGTGTTCTGCACAGGTGCATCTCGGTTAGTGTTCCGCACATTCAAAATGGAGGCGAGTAGCGTGATCCGAGGTGGAGTCTTCCGTTCCAACTCCGGTCCTCTGACAGAGACAGACCATCCTGGGACACCTGAACAGGACCAGTTTTACGGTTGGTGGTCCCAACCAGCCTTAGCCCCTCGCACTGGGCAGGAGCTGACTCCATGTTCTTGTAAAACAACTGAGCTTCGTGAAGATGGAAGGTATGCCATTAAAGAGAGGAAAAAAAAAATAACTAAAGCAAACTTAATCAATGACGTCAGTTTACATGCAAAGGGGTTTTAACAAGCTGTTCCCTTATCTGTTCCGTAAGACAGCTTAAGAATTTTAATTGGTTATAAGCTTCTGTTAACTCTATGGGGCACAGTTTCATAAATAGTATTTTTAAGTATCTTCTTTATCATTTGCAAGATCAAGGAAATGTGACACCCATAAATTTCGGTTGGTGAAGAAGGTAGAAGGGTTGGAATATTAGGCAATGCCAAGAGCTGTTTATAAGATTTTCTCAGGTATCCTGCTACAAGATGAAGGCTTTGTATTCTCAGGCATGTTGAATACTTAATTGTAAAAATCTCAGGTTCAAAGTACATTCAAGTATTCATTTGTTTAAAATGTTAATCAGTTATTTAGATTAATTCCAGTTTATCGTTTCAGGTACATCTTTGATCCAAATAGAATAGTCTGTTTTATTTCCAGGGCTCACCGAGAGTCCAGACAATGATGTTTTTCCAGTGAGTGTCCTTTAGGATATGGATTGTAACGAGCAAGCCTGTGTTCTCACCTAGAGAAATCCTGTTTAACCCAACTTTCCCTTTCCTGGGCTCCTTTTTGCCTGAACAAATTCCTTTCAGTAGCTTGTTGTCAAGGATTTTCTGGCTCAACTACTTCTGAGCAACCAAGGTTTGTCTTTCAAGATACCCCAGCAGCCCTTCCATATTTATCAACTCCATCTGTTTTCTATTCCAGTTCCTCTAAGCTCCTTTTTACTTGTCAACCTTAATCACTCCCCAGCCATTGTCCCCACCCTAATCTTAGTTTATCTGGGCTTCCCAAGAGACAACTGCCATGTTAAGTCATTTGGCAGGATTGTTCCCTTCTCTGTGAAATGGTCACAGCAGTATTTGTAAGCGTGTTTTACAATGGATAATTTTTATTTTTTATATGAATTGAAAAATACAAAATACATATCTAAAAATAGCACTTTTCACCATAGTGGGCAACTGAATTTCCTAAGATCACAGCCAACACAAATTACAGATACCTTACTTGTACTTTGGCTTTTTGCTTTCTAATTACAGATTATGAAAGTAAAGAAATCATTTTTATATCTCATCAATCTCAGAGAAAATGACAGATGCAGAGTATATTCAGCATTGAAATGTAAATGTTAAGACATTATGTCACAGTTAAAACTATTTACCAGATGAGTAAAAATAACACATTTTTATGTGGTGAACCACTTAACTAGAACTGTATAATTCTACATTATTTGCTCTTTTTTCTTTTTTGAAAGAAGCCAAGCATCTCTAGAACAAACATTTTCCTGTGTCGATTGGATTTAGTGCCAACAAAGTTTTGTTTCTTTTCTTTAAAGCATGTTTATTTTTAAACCTTTCAATCCACTATTGCAAACAGATGTGCTCTTTTTTCTTCACGTGGAAGAAAATAAATAACCAAAGTTGCAATTCCCTTTCAATACTTAAAAAACAAAAAAAAAAAAGAAAAAGAAAGAAGGAAAAACAATAGGAGTTTTATTTCAGAATTCTGCTCTGTGCCAAACATCCAATCTGTAAAACATTTTACCCTGTTGGTTTGGAGATGGGAAAGACATCTGTGTGTGAGGCATCAATCTGTTCTTGTGAAACACAATTTCAGTTCACAGAGCTTTGATCTGCTGAGTGATAAACACAATTTTCTGAGGCTTTTTTTTAAAAGGCAGAAATGTTGACAGCCTAAATTCTAACACCTTAAAAACTTTTATACAAATAAAAACAAATAATAGCTACTATTTATGGAACCTTACAATGTCCCAGATTCTGTGCAAACTAATACATGTATATTACCTCAGTTATTATTTACTTTTGAAGATTGATGCCAATATTACCTGCATTTTTTTTTTTTTTTCGGTACACGGGCCTCTCACTGTTGTGGCCTCTCCCGTTGCGGAGCACAGGCTCCGGACACGCAGGCCCAGCAGCCATGGCTCACGGGCCCAGCCGCTCCGCGGCACATGAGATCCTCCTGGACCGGGGCACGAACCCGTGTCCCCTGCATCGGCAGGCGGACTCCCAACCACTGCGCCACCAGGGAAGCCCTTATCTGCATTTTACAGATGAGAAAGTAGAGAAGCAAATGGTTCTACCTTTTGCACAAATCACTTGGTCTGTTAGAGTTACAACCAAGTGTAAGATCCACTTCTGTCTTAGTCCAGGCATCTTTCTTCTAAAATGAGCTACTTCCCTCAATTAAAGTACACACTGGAATAAAAGGATGAACCTAATGTGAATTAGATTCGATTGCAGCAATAAACTTTCTTTTAGGGTCAGCTGGGGAATCAGAGAAAGAGAAGGATTGGGTTTTGTCTTGTATCTGCAGGGGTCCAGGCAGTACCTTATATACTTACCTAGAAAAGCTTTTTAATTGAACAGAAATGATGATAAAGCAGACATCTCCTTGGCATCCATTCAGTACTCACTTATTATATATAAAGAGAGGTCTTATCATCTGATTTCAAAAGCATTAAATGGTCTATAGTTCCAACAGTCAGTCCCCTTCTTCAGGTTTGGCTTAAAGCTGTGAAAGGTGGTTCTTTAATACTCAAGCAGTAAGTATTTTCTCACATCGAAACCAGTCCTCTCTCTTTAAGAGCTCTAAGCACTTTTACAGGCATTATCTCACTTATCTTCTCAACAACTTTATGTAGAGGAAATGAACTTCACCTTTTCTGGCCTCACTCAGTGTGAGTCAGTAGGTTTGCGTATTCACATTCCTACTCAATTGTCCATGCACCTTCCTAGAAACTAAAATAAGAATTCCAGAATCCCAGTTCTGGCTTCCCCATCAAGCTTGGTCACCACGGGCAGCCACTTAGCTGCCCTTGGCTGGAGTTCCCTCTGGTATACAATGAGGATATCAGGCTAGGTAAGCATGAAGTTCCCTTCCAGCCCTACCGTTCTACAACTCTAAGCTAGTGGAATGTTTGTGGTATTTGGTGGAAGAATTATCTTCAAGTCTAAAGAAACTTTGGGCTCAATTTGCTTCTTCAGCTATTACAATTGCCTTTGTATTTCTCCAGTAGCAAGGCTATCACATAGCAAGGTTCTCCAAGGGCATTGGCAGGACGGCAGCTTAGGTAGTAAAAACTGGAAAAGAGGAGAGGAAAAATAGGTGGAACGAAGAAAAGAGAGGAAAAGTTGTTACAGAGAGAAAGAAAAAGAAAGAGTGTGAGGAAGGGGGTGACAACAGGGAAAGGTAGGGAGGAAGAGATGAGAGTTGGAGGAAGGCAGGAAAGACAGGAAGTTAGTAAGGCCGCTAAAACTCTGGTTTTTTCCCCTACATTATCATAATAATGCCATTGTTACATTATAGAGGAGGTGGCATTGGTTTACTAGAGATGGGTTTTGGAGTTAGACTACACTTGGGTTCAAGTTCTGACTCTTCCACTGATGAGTATTATGATGTCCCTGGGCAACTCTCTCAAACTTAGTTTATTTTTAATTATAAAACAAAGATAACATCTCCCTTCCAAAGTTTCTGTAATTTATAGTATAAATTACCTAGCACAGAGTAAGTACACAACATATGTTTGTTATAAGAGATATATGGCAATCATCCTTCATCTGCCAGCATCAGTATTAGTTGCACCTAATAAAGAACACGCAAAGCATGCTTTCTGTGTCTTAGAATACCACTGGTTCCTGTATCCCTGTCAGTCTCATATACCAGACATTTATTTCTGTTGCAACATGTATGCGTGCTAATGGCCATGGACCTTACATTTTGGGGACATCTCTCCCTGTTCACTGTATCACTCCCTACAAGCAGATAAAGTAATAAATGGAAGCAGCACAAAGACATCATGGAGATTCTCCTGGCTTTGTCCTCTCTGTTAGGACTTTCTATGTCTCTGTACATACAAAATATTGAATGCTTTTTTAAGGCCATGATCTTCAGATAATTTGAAAACTCCATGGCCTGTGTATCTACTAACTTACTCACCTGTGCCCAAGTGATTCCCACTTTAATTAACCCCCATGACTGCTCGGTGTGTTCTAAAAGAAGATATGCGTTAGAAAAATAAGCATTTCCAGCCTAGATCTCTAGAGGCAGTGAGACACATGGGAAGATAAATTGCACTGTAAGGCTGCATTCTTTTTTTCTTTTTTGGTGGGGGGGTATGCGGGGCTCTCACTGTTGTGGCCTCTCCCGTTGCGGAGTGCAGGCTCAGCAGCCATGGCTCACGGGCCCAGCCGCTCCACGTCATGTGGGATCTTCCCTGACCGGGGCACGCGCCTGCATCCCCTGCATCGGCAGGCGGACTCTCAACCACTGCGCCACCAGGGAAGCCCAAGGCTGCATTCTTAAACGAAGAATATAAATGACTGCTAAGAAAAATAATACACAGGCATCCTGTTCAGAATTAATATGTATAATCTCTTCATGTACTGAATTGTTCCACTTGCAGTATTTCTTTTTCCTAGATTTCCTTATAACTCATTCAACTGGTAAATAATTGAGCTAATTGGGGGACTGATCATGTTGCTGGGGAAAAGAAAAGGATATGACAATACATGACCTTTGCTTTCAAGAAACCTGTGGTCCATTTACAGGCCTTCACCTGGTTTAATTCTTTCATCTAGTGTGTGACAGTTGACACCATTTGGTTTATAGCTACTGGGTCAGCCCTAAGATTCCTTATAGGCCCACTCCATTCATGTCATTAAGGTAGATGACAAGGAATAGTCTAGCACAGCACCGTCTGATGGAAATAGTATACACAAAAATCACAGAGGTAATCTTTAAATTTTCTAGTAGCTATGAAAAAAAGGTTAAAAAAACAAGTAAAATTATTTTTAAAAACTGTGTTTTATTTAATACAAGTTATCCAAAATATTATCATTTCAACATGTATTCAATATAAAATGTATTGATGAGTATTTACATTTTGCTTTGCACTCAGTTTTCAAAATCCAGTGTGTATTTTTCATATGTAGAGCATATTGCAACTTGGAGTAGCCACACTTCAAGTACTTCACAGCCATATGTGTGGCTCCATATTGACAGCACAGCTCAAGCACTTCCTCTGAGTTGCCAAGTAGTTTCTTCATTTCCATTATCTGTCTATACTCAACTGTTCCCCCTCTGCATTTACCCTTACACTTAAACCTCCATTATTTTAAGGAACAGAGGAGTGTGTCCACATCTGATGATGCCAGGGACAACAAGGTAGGGCTCAAGTTTTCTTGAATTTAAGTTTAGTGTTTTAATGGTAAGCCACCATGCTTTGATATGTCTTACCAGCTGTATTTAGAAAAGTTTAACATTCAGGGTAGAAGAACCATAATGGCAACATAAAATTATAGTCCTGGTCAGGAAATGTCAATGAGTGCTGTAAGCCACTGAAAGAACACCCAGAGTTTGGGAAAGCAGAGGATATAATTGTTGTGCTCATGGTAGCACTTAGCTGGGTAATGCCCCTCTCATTACCTTCCAAGACCACCAACAGTGGCACTCTCACATTTATACACTGCTTTGATGAGAACATGGGACAGTGTCTTCAGTTAAAATATATTACCATAATTGACTAGGAAGTAGACCATTCGCATAATTTTTAATCCCATTTCTCTGGCTAGTCATGGTCTTCCTTAGGATTCCTTACTAATGCTCAGTTTGAATCACTAACATAGATGTCATAGCTAAGAATGGTGGAAATGTAGTATATGAACATTGACAACATCACCTTTTGTCAAGAACAGTGATTGAGTCTGAGATTTTACTTTGCTCCCAAGCTATTAAGTTAGTTTGCCATAGTTCCATAGTTACTAACAAATGACATGAGACTCCTGGGTCAGAGACAAAGGACTTTATTACATTGATTGAATGTTCTCTTCAGTGACCCCTGCCCCCCAAGTTCCATGGGGAGATGCCCAAGGGGGTGCTGTGCTTACTGTGAGTACACATTACATCTTAAGAATATCAGGTTATGGAACTCTCAGTTTTCCAAAAAGTCTGTTGGTAAATCTACCCAACCTTAAGGGAAAACTGTCTTTATAAACTGTCTTTATTATCCTGGACAGCAAACAAATCTTTCCTCTGCCCTGAAAGGAAATACTTTCTCCATCTTCCAAGGCTGTTTACCATACAAACACCCTTGAAAAGGTACTTGGGGGAACAAAAGCTATCAATGGCTTTGCTCAGAAAATGTACAGAAGCGAGAGCAACCCATGGAGAAATGTCTCACAACACCTTGTATTAAAACCCCTCACTGGCTCTTTATTATCTATTGGATAAACTCCTTTTCTCACATTAATCAATATTAATTTGTTGCTTTTTATTAGACTTGAATGATTATCAGATATTTGCAAAATCTAAGAGATCTAATAGATATAAAAGATTTTTAAATAATCAAGGTAAAAATTAAGAGGACAATTTTGGTCATTCCCATAAATAAGGATTTTTGAGGAATTAATGGATCTTATTATGAGATCTTAGTTTCCTCAAATCTCTGACAATTCTAAAATCTGTATCTCTGAGAGTTCAGGTTTTACTTATTACAATTTCTTTACTATGTGCCCTGATTTAAGGTTCAGAAAATATAATTATTAGAATAATATTTAATCTCTTGCATTCCCATGACATTATTTCACATTCCTCTTTATTTTCTATCAGAATATAACAAACAATAATCTAAAGTGTCTTTTAATATCAAATATATTTCATAAAATATATCTAGATTATACAAACTCATACTGAAACCTTCATATGTATGTAGGTTATATTTAAATACATAAGCAGCTATTGTGTGAAATGCTAGTACTCATTACCCTGTATAGAATCTACAGCTTTTTAAACAGCTGTTCAGAGAGCTATGCAGTTTAGGATAGCAAAGGAAGTTGGAAACCACATCCATTTTAAGCTTTCAGGAGAATATAGGTCAGCTAGAGGTCATTCTTTAAAATGGAATCAGAAAGCAGTCCTAGAACTTTTGCCCAACTAGGACCTACTTTGGAAGACAAGTCAACTTATGCAATACTCTGTGATTTGTGGAGACCTCAGAGAGGCCTAGGTTTGGCTCACTTTTCAGCTGACAATACAGAAGACTTGGGAGTAGACCATCACAAGGAACAGTGCTACCCACTGAATGAATCACTGCCTATTTCTTGCAGCTCCTTGGTGTTTTTGAACGACTTAGTCATCAAAATCCTGACTCTTAAGGGAATCAGTTCTCAAAGTTCATGTAGATTGTACTTCTATGGTAGATTGATAATTTTCTGCTCTAATGCAAAATAATCAACCAGCATTTTAAGTCATTGGTGACCATATGGTGTGTATAAAAGAATACTGGATGAAAGTCAGCTGTCAAAGCATGTCTTAGTTTTGCCACTAGTTAGCTTGGGCCACTATTACTTATAGAATGGCGGGAGGGGGAAGGGGGCTGTGATTCAGTGACCTCTCAAGTCTTTTTAGTCTTACCTTTGTAGAATTCTATCTCTTTTAAGATCTAGCCTTGTACATTGTGTACTGGAAAGAGCATATGTAGGCACATTTCAGTTTCTGCTGCTCTTGCTACTTTATGAAATAAGATGCTGTTGTCCCATTCAGAAAGCATCATGTGCAGAGCTAGAGAAATGTGTGCGGCCATTGGTCAGCATCGGTATCTCCTCTGTGACACTTGGATCACACAACTAGTTTTTCTTTTTTTGGGTGACTCAAGCTCTCAGGGTCATCCTCCTGGGTGACATGTCATATGGTAACATGAAGCAGATATTGTCAGTTTAACCAGAAGGTAAAGGAAAAATACAATCACCTTCCAGTCCACTCATTTTGAATCTTCTCACAGCATCAAAGGGAAGCTCAGAGATAGATTCTTGCAATTTTCCCCCTTGACAGTGTGGGATACCTCAGTCAGATGAATAATACATGCACTTGCAAGCAACACAGTTTTAAAAGAATCTGGCATTTACAAAGCAGCTTTACTGGTGGAAAGAGTAAAGGCTTTGAATATTCTGTCAGTTTGAAAAGAGGTTCTATGTCACCCTATCAGGTCACACAAACCATCTGATCAACTGCCAATTGATGAAAGCATTTATTAAAGTCAGAATAGGGAAATATCAGTTTGAGGAATGAAAAAGCCTAAAGGATTTATTGTTAAACCTCTGGGAATAGAAAGAAGTGAGATTTCTGTTTCTAGAGTGAAATACAATATGAAATTTGGTTTTGATTGAATAGGGGAAACATAAGTCCTGAAACAGTGAATTTTTTTTAAGTCTTAAGAATTGTGCTTCCAGGAAAATGGAATGTACTTTTACCTATTCCTTCAACTAAAAACAACTAAAAACTCTAGGCATTATGTATCAAACAAATATAAAAAGACTCTGAAAAGTAGAGAAAAGAAAGCTAACCAACTGACTTCAGGACACAAGGAATGACATGGTGGTGAGTTCCTTTCCTTGGGTTTTCTTTTTTCACCCTTATATTCAAGACTTGAAGCTGAAGAAGCTGGCAACCCAGAAACACCAACAGGTGTAGACCTAAAAAGACCCCCAAAAACCTACTCTCTCAAGCCAAAGGATCATAAGTAAGGCAGATAAGCAAAATGGAAAACTACTTGACAATAACTGCTCTACCCTAGCCAAAGAACATAGAAAAAACTGTGGTGCCACCTCTACCTATTCCAGCAAAGGCTGAGTGGGGAACCCAGACTCCATTCTGTCTTTGGCTATAATGAGGTATTCCCCATTCCTACACCAGGGTCATGTCAGAGAAGATCAAGTTGGGACCTGGGACTTCCATGATCCTCACAAGTGATAGTGAGGCCAGCCCCCATCCCAGTGTCATGGAGACCACGTGGTGAACCTGGACTTCACCTAAGCCAACAGTAGTGAGATGCTCTAAATTCCTCACCGGGGTGAATCAGAGGAAACCTAGTGGAGATTCAGGACTTTCACTATCACCAGCAATAACGAAGCCACTCACACTGTGGTGTTAGTGGGAAGAAATGGGGGGCTGGAACTCCTATACCTATCTAGCAGTAACGAGGTTCCCCCTATATCAGGTGGCAATGAAGATTGACTAGGGAACCTGTACTTCTGCCTTTGCCTGGCAGTAAAGGGGCAGACACTGGATCAGTGTCAGAGAAATCCACCTAAAACAGAAGGTTAAAATAAGATCCAGAGTCTTATAACGGAAATTAATATGATCCACAGTCATATAACTTAAATTATAAGACCAGAGTCTGATAATTTAAAAGTTTCAATGAAATTTCCACATCTCAGTAAAAAAACAATCATATAAAAAACCAGAAAGTTCTGAAACTGACTGAAAAAAAAAATCAATGCATGCCAACACAAAGATAACAGATGTTAGAATTATCTGACAAAGATTTCAATATCGGCCACAATAAAAGTGCTTTAATCAGCAATTATGAGCATGCTTGAAACAAATCAAAAGATGGAAAATAGCAGAGTAATAGAAAGTTTTAATGAAGGCATATAAGAAATCAAAATAACGAAATGGAAATTTTAGGACTGAAAAGACAAAATATGCAGCAGAAGGGCTCAATGGCAGGATGGAGGGGCAGACGAAAGAATCAGTGAATTAGAATATAGAGCAATAGAAATTACTCAGTCTGAAATCTGAACAACAGAAAGAAAATAAAGTGGGTGGGGGGAAGCTTCTAAGTGACCTGTGGGATCATAATAAATGATTGAACATTTGTGTTATTAGAGTCCTGAAAACAGGAGAAAAAAGGTGGAGCTGAAAAAGTACTCGAAGAAATAATGGCCGAAAACTTGACAAGAGATATAAACATACAGATTTAACATGCTGAGTAAATGCCAAATAGGAAAATCTCAAGGATATTCATACTAAGACATGTCATATTTTTTTATTTTCAGCAAATAGTGTTTTTATTTCCCCAGAGGTTTTCTTTTTCTTTTTTTTAACATCTTTATTGGAGTATAACTGCTTTACATTGTTGTGTTAGTTTCTGCTGTATAACAAAGTGAATCAGCTATACGTATACATATATCCCCATATCCCCTTGCTCTTGCATCTCCCTCCCACCCTCCTTATCCCACCCCTCTAGGTGGTCACAAAGCACCGAGCTGATCTCCCTGTGCTATGTGGCTGCTTCCCACTAGCTAGCTATTTTATATTTGGTAGTGTATATATGTCCATGCCACTTTCTCACTTCGCCCCAGCTTACCCTTCCCCTTCTTCGTGTCCTCAAGTCCATTCCCTACATCTGCATCTTTATTCCTTTTTTTTTTTTTAGATTCCATATATATGTGTTAGCATATGGTATTTGTTTTTCTCTTTCTGACTTACTTCACTCTGTAGGACAGACTCTAGGTTCATCCACCTCACTACAAATAACTCAATTTCGTTTTTTTAATGGCTGAGTAATATTCCATTGTATATACGTGCCACATCTTCTTTTTCCATTCATTTGTCAATGGACACTTAGGTTGCTTCCATGTCCTGGTTATTATAAATAGAGCTGCAGTGAACATTGTGGTACATGAGTCTTTTTGAATTATGGTTTTCTCAGGGTATATGCCCAGTAGTGGGATTGCTGGGTCGTATGGTAGTTCTATTTTTAGTTTTTTAAGGAACCTCCATACTGTTCTCCATAGTGGCTGTATCAGTTTACATCCCCACCAACAGTGCAAGAGGGTTCCCTTTTCTCCACACCTTCTCCAGCATTTGTTGTTTGTAGATATTCTGATGATGCCTATTCTAACTGGTGTGAGGTGATACCTCATTGTAGTTTTGATTTGCATTTCTCTAATGATTAGTGATGTTGAGCAGCTTTTCATATGCTTCTTGGCCATCTATATGTCTTCTTTGGAGAAATGTCTATTTAAGTCTTCTCCCCATTTTTGGATTGGGTTGTTTTCTTCCTTAATATTGAGCTACATGTGCTCTTTATATATTTTGGAGTTTAATCCTTTGTCCACTGATTCGTTTGCAAATATTTTCTCCCATTCTGATGGCTGTCCTTTCGTCTTGTTTATGGTTTCCTTTGCTGTGCAAAAGCTTTGAAGTTTCATTAGGTCCCGTTTGTTTATTTTTGTTTTTATTTCCATTACTCTAGGAGGTGTATCAAAAAGGATCTTGCTGGGCTTCCCTGGTGGTGCAGTGGTTGAGAGTCCAGCTGCCGATGCAGGGGACATGGGTTTGTGCCCCGGTGTGGGAGGGTTCCACATGCCGCGGAGCGGCTGGTCCTGTGAGCCATGGCCGCTGAGCCTGTGCGTCCAGAGCCTTGCTCTGCAACTAGACAGGCCACAATGGTGAGAGGTCCACGTACCACAAAAAAAAAAAAAAAAGAAAAAGAAAAAGAAAAAGAAAAAGAAAAAGAAAGATTTTGCTGTGATTTATGTCAGAGTGTTCTTCCTATGTTTTCCTCTAAGAGTTTTATAGTGTCCAGTCTTACATTTAGATCTCTAATCCATTTTGAGTTTAATTTTGTGTATGGTGTTAGGGAGTGTTCTAATTTCATTCTTTTCCATGTAGCTGTCCAGTTTTCCCAGCACCACTTATTAAAGAGACTGTCTTTTCTCCATGGTATATCCTTGCCTCCTTTGTCATAGATTAGTTGACCATAGGTGTGTGGGTTCATCTCTGGGCTTTCTATCCTTTTCCATTGATCTGTGTTTCTGTTTTTGTACCAGTACCATATTGTCTTGATTACTGTAACTTTATAGTATAGTCTGAAGTCAGGGAGTCTCATTCCTCCAGCTCCGTTTTTTTTCCCTCGAGACTGCTTTGGCTATTGGGGGTCTTTTGTGTCTCCATACACATTTTAAGATTTTTTTGTTCTAGTTCCATAAAAAATGCCATTGGTAGTTTGATAGGGATTGTATTGAATCTGTAGATTGCTTTGGGTAGTATAGTCATTTTCACAATATTGATTCTTCCAATCCAAGAGCATGGTATATCTCTCCATCTGTTGGTATCATCTTTAATTTCTTTCAACAGTGCCTTATAGTTTTCTGCATAGAGGTATTTTGTCTCCCTAGATAGGTTTATTCCTAGGTATTTTATTCTTTTTGTTGCATTGGTAAATGGGAGTGTTTGCTTAATTTCTCTTTTAGATTTTTCATCATTAGTGTATAGAAATGCAAGAGATTTCTGTGCATTAATTTTGTATCCTGCTACTTT
This sequence comes from Kogia breviceps, assembly GCF_026419965.1. Classification (NCBI taxonomy): domain Eukaryota; kingdom Metazoa; phylum Chordata; class Mammalia; order Artiodactyla; family Physeteridae; genus Kogia; species Kogia breviceps. The sequence goes on from NC_081314.1 coordinate 97,391,051, forward strand.
ACCAAATTCATTGATTACTTCTAGTAGTTTTCTGGTAGCATCTTTAGGATTCTGTATGTATACTGTCATGTCATCTGCAAACAGTGACACTTTTACTTCTTTTCTGATTTGTATTCCTTTTATTTCTTTTTTCTGATTTCTGTGGCTAAAACTTCCAAAATTATGTTGAATATTATTGGTGAGAGTGGGCAGCCTTGTCTTGTTCCTGATCTTAGAGGAAATGGTCATTTTTGCACCATTGAGAATGATGTTAGCTGTGGGTTTTTCATATATGGCATTTATTATTTGAGGTAAGTTCCCTCTGTGCCTACTTTCTGGAGGGTTTTTATCATAAATGTGTGTTGAATTTTGTCAAAAGCTTTTTCTGAATCTCTTGAGATGATCATATGGTTTTTATCTTTCATTTTGTTAATATGGTGTATCACATTGATTGATTTGCATATATTGAAAAATCCTTGCATTCCTGGGATAAACCCCACTTGATCATGGCATATGATCCTTTTAATGTGTTTTGGATTCCGTTTACTAGTATTTTGTTTAGGATTTTCACATGTATGTTCAGCAGTGATATTGGCCTGTAGTTTTCTTTTCTTTTTTGACATTATTGTCTGGTTTTGGTATCAGGATGATGGTGGCCTAGTAGAATGATTTTGGGAGTGTTCTTCCTCTGCTTTATTTTGGAGGAGTTTGAGAGGGATAGGTGTTAGCACTTCTCTAAATATTTGATAGAATTCACCTGTGAAGCCATCTGGTCCTGGGCTTTTGTTTGTTGGAAGATTTTGAGTTACAGTTTCAATTTCACTGCTTGTGATTGGTCTGTGTATATTTTCTATTTCTTCCTGGTTCAGTCTTGGAATGTTGTACTTTTCTAAGAATTTGTCCATTTCTTCCAGGTTGTCCATTTTATTGGCATATAGTTGCTTGTAGTAATCCCTCATGATCCTTTGTATTTCTGCAGTGTCAGTTGTTACTTCTCCTTTTTCATGTCTAATTCTATTGATTTGAGTCTTCTCCCTTTTTTTCTTGTTGAGTCTGGCTAATGGGTTATCAATTATTTTTATCTTCTCAAAGAACCAGCTTTTAGTTTTATTGATCTTTGCTATTGTTTCCTTCATTTCTTTTTCATTTATTTCTGATCTCATCTTTATGATTTCTTTCCTTCTGCTAACTTTGGGGGTTTTTTGTTCTTCTTTCTCTAATTGCTTTAAGTGTAAGGTTAGGTTATTTATTTGAGATTTTTCTTGTTTCTTGAGGTAGGATTGTATTGCTATAAGCTTCCCTCTTAGAACTTCTTTTGTTGCGTCCCATAGGTTTTGGGTCATCGTGTTTTCATTGTCATTTGTTTCCAGGTATTTTTTGTTTTCCTCTTTGATTTCTTCAGTGACTTCTTGGTTATTTAGTAGTGTATTGTTTAGCCTCTATGTATTTGTGTATTTTACAGATTTTTTCCTGTAATTGGTATCTAGTCTCATAGCCTTGTGGTCAGAAAACATACTTGATCCGATTTCATTTTCTTAACTTTACCAAGGCTTGATTTGTGACCCAAGATATGATTTATCCTGGATAATGTTCCATGAGCACTTGAGAAGAAAGTGTTTTTTGTTGTTTTTGAATGAAATATCCTATAAATATCATCGAAGTTCATCTTGTTTAATATGTCATTTAAAGCTTGTGTTTCCTTATTTATTTTCATTTTAATTGATATGTCCATTGGTGAAAGTAGAGTGTTAAAGTCCCCTACTATTATTGTGTTACTGTCCATTTCCCCTTTTATGGCTGTTAGCATTTGCCTCATGTATTGAGATGCTCCTATGTTGGCAGCATAAATATTTACAATTGTTATATATTCTTGGATTGATCCCTTGATCATTATGTAGCGTCCTTCTTTGTCTCTTGTGATAGTCTTTATTTTAAAGTCTATTTTATCTGATATGGGTATTGCTACTCCAACTTTCTTTTGATTTCCATTTGCATGGAATATCTTTATCCATCCCCTCACTTTCAGTCTGTATGTGTCCCTAGGTCTGAAGTGGGTCTCTTGTAGACAGCATATATATGGGTCTTGTTTTTGTATCCACTCAGCAAGCCTGTGTCTTTTGGTTGGAGCATTTAATCCATTCACTTTTAAGGTAATTATCGATACGTATGTTCCTATGACCATTTTCTTAATTGCTTTGGGCTTGTTTTTGTAAGTCCTTTTCTTCTCTTGTGTGTCCCACTTAGAGAAGTTCCTTTAGCTTTTGTTGTAGAGCTGGTTTTGTGGTGCTGACTTCTCTTAGCTTTTGTTTGTCTGTAAAGCTTTTGATTTCTCCATCGAATCTGAATGAGATTCTTGCTGGGTAGAGTAATCTTTTTTGTAGTTTTTTCCCTTTCATCACTTTAAATATGTCATGCCACTCCCTTCTGGCTTGTAGATTTTCTGCTGAAAGATCAGCTGTTAATCTTATTGGGATTCCCTTGTATGTTATTTGTTGCTTTCCCTTGCTGCTTTTAATTTTTTTTCTTTGTATTTAATTTCTGATAGTTTGATTAATACATGTCTTGTTGTGTTTCTCCTTGCATTTATCCTGTATCAGACTTTCTGCACTTCCTGGACTTGACTATTTCCTTTGCCATATTAGGGAAGTTTTCAACTGTAATCTCTTCAAATATTTTCTCAGTCCCTTTTTTCTTTCTCTTTTTCTTCTGGGCCCCCTATAATTCAAATGTTGGTGAGTTACCTGTTTTCCCAGAGGTCTCTGAGACTGTCCTCAATTCTTTTCATTCTTTTTTCTTTATTCTGCTCTGTGGCAGTTATTTCCACTCTTTTATCTTCCAGGTCACTTATCTGTTCTTCTGCCTCGGTTATTCTGCTATTAATTCCTTCTAGAGAATTTTTAACTTCTTTTGTTGTGTTGTTCATCATTGCTTGTTTGCTCTTTAGTTCTTCTGGGACCTTGTTAAACTTTTCTTATATTTTCTCCATTCTGTTTCCATGATTTTGGATCATCTTTACTATCATTACTCTGAATTCTTTTTCAGGTATATTGCCTTTTTCCTCTTCATTTGTTTGGTCTGGTGGGTTTTTACTTTGCTCCTTCATCTACTGCATATTTCTCTGTCTTCTCATTTTGCTTAACTTACTGCATTTAGGGTCTCCTTTTTGCAGGCTGCAGTTTCATGGTTCCTGTTGTTTTTGGTATCTGCACCCATTGGGTGAGGTGGTTCAGTGGGTTGTGTAGGCTTCCTGGTGGAGGGGACTGGTACCTGTGTTCTTGTGGATGAGGCTGGATCTTGTCTTTCTGGTGGGCAAGAGCATGTCCAGTGGTGTTTTGGAGGTGCCTGTGAACTTATTATGATTTTAGGCAGCCTTTCTCCTAGTGGGTGGGGTTGTGTTCCTGTCTTGCTAGTTGTTTGGCATGGGGTATCCAACACTAGAATTTGCTGATCATTGAGTAGAGCTGGATCTTATTGTTGAGATAGAGATCTCTGGGAGAGCTCTTGCCAATTGTTATTACATGGGGCTGGGAGGTCTCTTGTCCAGTGTCCTGAACTCGGCTCTTCCACCTCAGAGGCTCAAGCCTGACACCCAGCCAGAGCCCCAAGAACCAGTCAGCCATAGAGCTCAGAAGGAAAGGAAGAAAAAGAAGAAAGAAAGAAAAATAAAATAAATTTATTAAAATAAAAATTTTTTTAAATTATTTAAAAAATTTTTTAAGTAATAAAAAAAAGAGAAGAGAGCAACCAAACCAATAAACAAATGCACCAGTGACAACAAGCGCTAAGAACTAAATGAAGATAAACATAAAAATCAGAAATTAGTCAGTCACATACAGCAAACCCCAAGTCTCTAGTTGCTCCCAAAGTCCACTGCCTCAATTTTGAGATGATTCGTTGTCTATTTAGGTATCCCACAATGCAGCGTACATCAAGTTAATTGTGAGCATTTAGTCCGCTGCTTCTGAGGCTGCACAGAGAAATTTCCCTTTCTCTTCTTTGTTTGCACAGCTCCTGTGATTCAGCTTTGGATTTGGCCCCGCCCCTGCATGTAGGTTGCCCTTTGGCATCTGTTCTTTGCCCAGACAGGATGGGGTTTAAGCAGCGGCTGCTTAGGAGTCTCTGGCTCACTCAGGCCAGAGGGAGGGAGGGGTATGGAATGTGGGGCGAGCCTGCGGCGGCAGAGGCCAACATGATGTTGCAACAACCTGGAGCGTGCCATGTGTTCTCCCGGTGCAGTTTTCCCTGGATCACAGGACCCTGGCAGTGGCAGGTTGCACAGGCAACACCAGTAAACTCTAGTAAGTTATATATATATATAAAACATAATACCTACAACAAGCACTAAAAAAGCTATACGAAGAGTTACTCTGAAGAACATTATTAATTAATAAAAATTTAAAATATATTCAGCTTCACACAGGAAGATCGGAAAAGAAAAACTGAGAAACAAAAACCAGAGAAAACACAGAAAACATAAAATATAAAACAAGAGTTAAGCCCCAGCATATTAATAATTACACTGAATGTAAATGGTCTAAATACACAAATTAAAAAACAAAGATTTGCAGAATGGATTTTAAAACATGATCCAACTATATGCTTTCTATGGAAAATTCATTTCCAATATAATGATACAGACAGGTTGAAAGTAAATGGATGGTAAATTAAAACAAAGTGATATTATTATTAAGTAAAGTAGACTTCAAGCAAAGAAAATTATGAGAGACAGAGTAGGATATTTTATAAAAGAACACATTGCAGTCCTCAATGTATGTGAATTAAGCCAAAGAGCTATAAAATACATGAAGGTAAGCTGGTAGAGTTGCAAAAAGAAATAAACAAATCCACAATTATAGTTGGAGACTTCAATACCCCTCTCTCAACAATTAATGAAACAACTAGAGAGAAAGTGAGCAAAGATACAGAACTCAACACTACCATCAAACAACAGGATCTAATTGACATTTATGGAACTCTTTATCCAAAAATATTACAATGCATATTATTTTCAAGTGTTTATGGAGAATATACCAAGATAAACCTTATCATGGCCCATAAAACAAATATCAAAAAAATGTAAGAGAATTGAAATCATAGAGTGTGTTCTCTGACCACAATGTAATCAAGCTGAAAATCAGTAACAGAAAGATAACAGGAAAATTTCCATACACTTGGAAACTAAATAACACACTTCTAAATAACCCATGGGTCAAAGAGGAAATCTTGAGGAAGAAACAAAATAATACATTGAACTGAATAAAAATGAAAATACAACATGAAAAATTTATAGGACATAACTAAAACAGTGCTGAGAAGGAAATTTATAGCATGAAATGCATACATTAGAAAGAAAAGAAAAATCTCAAGTCAATAATCTAAGCTCCCATGTCAAGATCCTAGAAGAGAAGAGCGAAATAAACCCCAAATAAGCAGAAGACAGGAAATATTAAAAATAAGATCAGAAATAAATGAAATTGTGAAGAGAAAAAATAGTAGAAAAATCAACAAGCAAAGAGCTAGTTCTTTGTAAAGATCACAAAAGAAAATGACAAACCTCTAGCAAGACTGGTAAAGAAAAAAAAAAAGAGAAGACATAAATTACCCATATCAAGAGTAAAACAGGATATTACTATAGACCCTGCAGACATCAAAAGGAAAATAAAAGTACATGACAAAAAAATCCTACCTACATAAATTTGACACCTTAGCTGAAATAATTCCTCAGCAAAGTATATAATGACAACTCATTTTGTATAAAATAGATGATTTGAATAGGCCTTCAGAATGGCTGGGCATTACCTCATGTTTAGTATATGGTCACTCAAGTAAGTGGCATGTATTATTTATGGAAGGACTTGGGACTCGGTGCTATATATTTGTTCTATGATGTTGTAAGGTGCTTCCTCATGGAAAACAAGTCCCTTATTCAATCAATGGATTTTAGTCTAAGCCCTTAATCAGATATGAAAAATCAGTAAGGAGTATGACAGCTCATCTGGTCTTAACATCTTTTGGTTATATATTAAGCAATACCTTTGTTGGCTATGCATCTGCCTTCCTCCTCTAACAGTGTGTTATATTAGTTTTTTTTTTTTTGCAGTACGTGGGCCTCTCACTGTTGTGGCCTGTCCTGTTGCGGAGCACAGGCTCCGGACGCGCAGGCTCAGCAGCCATGGCTCACAGGCCTAGCCGCTCCGCGGCATGTGGGATCTTCCCAGACCAGGACTCGAACCCGTGTCCCCTACATTGGCAGGCAGACTCTCAACCACTGCGCCACCAGGGAAGCCCTAGCCATTTTAAATAGATTTTGTTAAATTGGGTCCTCCTGGCTGTCATGATGACCAAACTGCCCTTTACAGTAATTATACTTAACGTGACTTTTGATGATTAAGTACTCTTACCTGTTCTCTGCTACTTTCAAGACTCTGTCATTCCCAACACTGCTAAGAAACTTAGATCTGTAATAGCATGACCTCGCATAAGGCCCAACATACAAAGGATAGCCACCACTGACCTTATCCATGATGCAGATATCTCTACACACACACACACACACACACACAGTGTCTTTCTTATTATCTTGTTAAGTATAGTGTCCTATGGGCCATCCCAATGAAAGTTATCAGGAGAAACCTATGAGGAAGTAATTAGGATATGGCAGGAGAAAAGCTAAATTAATATGCGATTTTAGCACTTGATTCCATGTGTAACTGTGGAGCACAAATGGCATCACAAAGTTTTTCCATCTTGATGCCTAAGAGCTGAGCATTTTTTACCCTTATCAGTCAGTTCTGGCTGAGAACCTCCACTGAGAAGGGTGACGTAACCTCCCAGGAGTCCCAGGGTTAGATGGCTCCTGTTGGCCAAAGATAATTCTCCAGAGAAATATGTAGATGACTCATTACCAGTCAACACTCATAGTAGCTGCTCAATATGGGTGCACCAACTGAGTAGTTCTAGGCAAGGCACCACGTTTACTATCATTTAGAAGGCTACACTGGTAAGACAAAGCTGCATAATGTCATGGAATTGAGCTTGGACATAAAAAAATGATTAGAGCTATTTAGCAGCTTCAACAGAAAGGTTAAACAAAGGGAAAGAGACAGGATTGATTATAGTATAGAATTATTGGAGAGATTAGGATTCCAGAATCCAGATATGACCTATTCAACTACTGCATCCTCTTTTTCATTACTTACTATTTTATTTTTCTTTTGAATATATAATACATTCACAAACATTCAAAATTTAAAATGTATGAAAGAGTATAGAATTTTTTTAAAAGGCTTCCAAACGTATTCATCTGTCATCCAGTTTTCCTAAACAGAGTCAAGTCATATCTCCTTTCAGAGATAGTCTTTGCCTTTTTTTGCCGTACGCGGGCCTCTCACTGTCATGGCCTCTCCCGTTGCAGAGCACAGGCTCCAGACGCGCAGGGTCAGCGGCCATAGCTCATGGGCCCAGCCGCTCCGCGGCATGTGGGATCTTCCCGGACCGGGGCACGAACCCGTGTCCCCTGCATCGGCAGGTGGATTCTCAACCACTGCGCCACCAGGGAATTCCTCCTTTTGGCTTCTTAATTACATAACTGTAAATATACACCTGAGATCAGACCATCTTATTAATAAAAATTTCCTCATCCTTTTTTTTCAGCTTCATAGTATTTTTGTAGGATGGCATAATATTTTATTTAGACATTTCCTTGTTGATGAACATTTAGGTTTTTAATCATGTATTGGCATAATAATAGCAACAGATTACCTACCTACCTATCATTTTATACACTCATGAGTACAGGTATAGAATAAATTCCAAGAAGTAGAACCACTGAGTAAAATACTGTATCATTTCAGACTAAATTATGTCATAATAGCAAATGGTGTCAAATTCTTAGTAGTTTACAAAAATAAAAGCTAATCTCGCACTTATGTTACATCTCTACTGCAAGATTCTTTGTCTCTTTTCTACATCATCCTTATTCTAGGACCTAGGCTAAAGGAGCAGTGCCTTTCCAGGGCAAAGTAGGTTTTTGGTAGAAGGAAAAGAGGACATCGTTAACTATATGATAGTTCTTAAAGCTTCTGCTTGAAAATAGTACCTGTCACTTCTACTTACAGTTCAGTGGCCAGAGAAGGTCATGTGGTCAAGCCAGACAGCAGTAGGATATGGATGTACATTTCTTTCCTCATAGCAAGGACAAGCAAATAATTAGAATACCAGCAAAGTTCACCACAATGCATGGATATATTTTATAAATTTGAAAGATGCCAAATTGTTATCTCTAAAAGTATCAAAAATTTAAACTCATAAAAAATATATGAGTGTCTCCACCATTCCCTCACTGATACATTATGATATCAGACTCTTTGATCTTGGTCATCTGAAAGGTGAAATATATTTTGAAGTAAGGTTAATTTGAATTTTTCTTATCCTGAATGAAGTTCAGACTATATTCACATTCAAATATGTCTTAGTATAGAAATATTTGAGCACTTCTTTCATTAACAGTCTTATTCCTTTTATTTGGACACTATATTTCTGTTAATTCAGCCTGTGATCAGTAATTTTCTGTTGTTATCAAGTTAGCTTGTACCCCTTTAAGATCCAGATTTTTTCCCACATACTGACAGCTGATAAGTCTGTTCTTTACAGCAGACAAGCTATGTCTCCACCATTTTGTAGTTTTATAACAGATTTTTTAAAATAAAGCACAGGGCTTCCCTGGTGGCGCAGTGGTTGTGAGTCCGCCTGTCGATGCAGGGGACACGGGTTCGTGCCCCGGCCCGGGAAGATCCCACATGCCGCGGAGCGGCTGGGCCCGTGAGCCGTGGTCACTGAGCCTGCGCGTCCGGAGCCTGTGCTCCGCAACGGGAGATGCCACAACAGTGAGAGGCCCGCGTACCGCAAAAAATAAATAAATAAAACACAAATGTAGTACTTTTTTAATCTTTCTTTTGAATATCATCTTGTTGTGTTTAGCTCAATATTCAAACCTGTCTGACCCTTTTTGCATATTTTAAAATAATTTTTATTATTAAAAATAATACATACAGAAAATATTAAAAATCCAGGCAAGGAAATAAAAATAACCCCTATACCTATTATTCTTAGACAGCCATTTATTTTGAATGTATGTCACCTTTCATGTTAGATCATCTGGAATAGAGTCATCGAGGAATTTGATAAATAAGCTTCCCACAGCTTTATTCATACCATCAAAATAATTAATAGTACCAGACAGATTTCCAGCTTTCTCTCTTGGCTTCGTCTCACTTGGCAATTATCAAGCAAATGGGTAATGATTAAAGTCCAGCGTGCTCCCGACAAACTTTTCTTTCTATGGTAGGGTGTCTCTTTACCTGGGTTTTAAGGGAGTGATTAAGAATTGTAAATATGGGCTTAAAGTCGCAAAAAAAAAAAAGAGGTGGGTAAGACTGAATTATTTGGGCTGGCTCTGGAGCACAAACTTTTTTTGTAGAGGCAAAAGAGAAAACCAAACAACAATCCACTGTATAAAGTCAAGGTCCCCAAACAGGAAAGATCATCTACCAATACAAACTCTAGAAGGTCCAGAGATGAGAATCAAGTTTGGCAGTGGAGAGTTCTTGGGTTTAGAGCCTTGTCAAGGAAAGATCAAACTAGCTATTGTTTGGGGACAGGGAAAATTCAAATTGTGGTCAACTGCCTTGAATATTTAACTTGCTTTTATAGGCTAGGGAGGAGTTATCTGGGGCACACAGGATGTCTGGACTGTTTTAAAAGTTCATTGTAACAGAGTCACTTGTCAGCCTCCTGTGTCTTTTAGTCCTTAGATCTAACAGGTGCTCATAAGGAGGTTTACATTTATGGTTCCAAACAAAAAATTGAAAACTAAAAATGTGGTGTTCTAGAATGGGACCCGGAAAAGTTGCTGGTTGCCCATTAATTAATATCTATAATATTTACTAATTTTGGTGAAGCTCATAAAATCTCAGTGGCAGAAACTTCAGAAGTTATATCCTGGTGCCTGAATGTCAAGTGTCTGATATTCAGAATCCAATCAAAGACTTTCACGTAAAGAAATTCATGCAGTTAAGTCTAAAAAAGAAGAGAGAGATGATTAAAGGATTCTTTCTGATCCCTGAAGTTAGTCATTTTTTGCCTGCCATCTTGATCTTCTCTTTTTCAATTCCTCAGTTGCAAATTCTGTGAGTAAGTGGTTCGGGTCAAATGCAACCTAGCCATGCAATTTGTTTTCTGTCATGACCTATGGCACTGAAAACTATTTTCTTTGTATTTATTTCTAGGCTAGTTGTCTTATAATTTTGACAAATGCCCTATGCCTGTCCTTGTAAGTAAAAAAACGTGGCAGTTTTTCTAGTGAGACTCCCTATTTGTATCATCTTTACAGTTCAGAGGATTATGGTGACAGGTGATTGACAGAAGAGAAATAGAGTATATAAAGTGTTTATTTCACAAAATATAACCATTGATGAGGTCCTGAACTAGGCTGTGAATGGGGACAGAAAAGAAGACATTTCAAACTGGAAAAAAAGAAAAGCTGACAAGATTTGGGAATTGATTGGCTTTGAGGGATGGGGAGATGCAAGGAGAGGGAGGAGTCAATTATGATTCAGGTTTTGAGTAAGGTGAAATAATTGAAATAATAATGGCTTGTTTGTTTGTTTTCTGAAACGAGTCAAACTTTGAAAGCTGAGTAAAATGTTCTGATAAACATTATTGTCATGACATGAAAACCATATACCTGAGCAAACTGGACTTCAAAATTACCATGCCAGTCTTTTTTTTTTTTTTTTTTTTTGTGGTACGCGGGCCTCTCACTGTTGTGGCCTCTCCCGTTGCGGAGCACAGGCTCCGGAAGCGCAGGCTCAGCGGCCATGGCTCACGGGCCCAGCCGCTCCGCACCATGCCAGTCTTATGGAAAATGGTGTGAAAAGAAATCCAACAGAAACTTCTAATAAAAATATCTTGTATTTGCTGTAACTAGAGGAAATTACTCATCTGATTTTCTCTCTGTTTTTAAACAAAGAACCATCCCTTAGTAAAGAGGTGGCAAACTAGTCTGTTTAGCAAATCTGGCCAGCCTCCTGCTTTTGAACAGTTTGTGAGCTAAAAATGATTTTTGAATTTTTAAATTATTGAAAACTTCAAAAGAAGAATAATATTTTATGGCAAGTGAACATTATATAAACTTTGAGTTTTAGTGTTTACAATCAAAGTTTTATTGGTATACAGCCATGTCCTTCCCATGGCTGCTTTCATTTACAATGGCAGAGTTTAGTAGCTTTAACAGAGACCATATGACCTACAAAGCTTAAAATATTTATTATCTGATCCTTTAAAGGAAACATTAGTCACCCCTGCCTTATATAAGCTATATATCTAAAGATAAGTTAGGAGAGAATGATAATGTAACTTGAAAGCATAACTAGAAAAAACAGTGTTTAATTTTAGCAATATTTTTGGTTCACCCATTCACTCAGTAAATATTTGTGGAGAGCATACTGTCAATCACTATCTGAAATGCTACAGACACACATTAATTTAAACACACAGATTTAAACATTAGCCCACTTCTTAGTAATGAAGCACTCTGAAAATGAGTCCTTCTTTTGGTTATTCCTGGCAAGAAGATGGCAAGGAAATAGACTGCAGTTAGAATAGAGGGCTTCTCCTTAAGACTCAGTATATCTTGCCAGAATTAGAGTCTTGGCAAAACAAGAGGGAAGACAGTGAATAAAGTAAATGTATACATGTTTTTGAATTTGCACATGTTAACAACAGGTAGAAGTTTTCCTGTTCCTAGTGCTTTCCTGGTATATATTTAGTTTTTATTTCTAATCCTTTAAACAATTCAGTGGGGGTATCATCCTCATTTTACATATGAGGACACTGAGATTGGGGATAAACTGACATATTTTTCACAATAGTGCACTATGGCTATAATTGGTATGTTCTAGCATTGAATATAATTCCTCTCATTGCTTAAGTAAAAATATTAAATCTAATCCATAAATATGTTAGGGTGATGTAGATTTTGTTGGAAATGGGAAAGCATATTACATCACACAGACTTCTTAAATATTTCTTTTAAACATCTCTTTTCCCCTAAAGATCCTCACAGGTTCTCACTTTAAAAAAAATTTGTCAATACATAGGAAGCCACTGATGGCCCTGTTTATCAATTTCTTACTATAGACTATTTTATAAATCAAGTATAGATGTATGTGTGTTTCTTATACAAAAATGTTATAGTTTCTCTACTCTGTTTTATAGAACCTGAAGTTTCAACAGTGGTAATTTCAGTTTTACAAATATTACATATAACTATATAAATATAATATAGTTATATATATTATATATAAAATTATAATATAGTTTTATATATATATAATATAGTTATATTGAAATAACAATATAATGCTCCATCTTCCAGTTAAACAGGATGGACTGTCCATATATATTTACTGCTGTTCTTTCCAAAATTAGAAAATAACAATAAAGAGATTCTAAAATATAAACTCAAAAAGATAAAACGGATAAAACAAAGCAGATTAGGAATAGCTTTCTGCAATGGAGAACGTACAAGTATAAATAGTAACTGACTTAGAAGGCCCAAATATGCTGAAACCTAACCAAGCAGTGGGGAAATCCAAGAAATGATCTAAGTGTACATCAGACTTCATATCATAAAAGGCAGGGAAATGACAATGGCATGAATATCTGAGGGTGAGGGTACAGGCATGGCTAAAACAAATGGGAACTTGATAAATTTCTTGTGTGAAAAGCAGTTAGAAGTCCAGATCCCATCCAGCACCTCGGTGGAAGACTGGAGGCTTATTCTTTGGTGGCAGTAAAATGGAAGTTCCTGATTGTCTCAGGAGGCCAAGTACTGAGGTGGGAAAGGTACTGTCCCCAAAATAGTGGCAGCCCAGGAGTATATATGCAACGTTGAAACTGACCATATATCTTTTCCCATTCAATTTCCAGAAGACTGGTAGCCAGACTTAAGAACTTTAGGCAAAACTATTCTTCTCTAAGTAATGACCAGAGCTAAAGAAAAGATACTACTGTTTTCCAGTGAAAGATTACAACCAAATCAGTACAGTGAAGCCTAAATTCAACAAACCTGTAGCTTCTACACAATTTTTTGTAATCCACTTAACACATGAATAGACAACAAAGGATCAGTAGACACTTCATTCAAGTGTGTAACATGAATGATAGAATCAAAAGACACAAGCGTACAAACAGAAAAAAAAGCACTAAAAGGAAACAGATTATGTAAGGAGAGGAAAAGTTCAAATATATATGTACTACTAATAATAGAAAAATAAAAGGACATTGAATTCATGACACAAAAATAGAAATATATATGTATATAAGTGAATATATATACATGTTTCCTGTACATATCTTGTATACATTTATATATGAATATATTTATCTATAATAATTTATATATAATGTGTTTGTTCAGAGAATAAGAAAACCATTTAAAAATTAAAAATATAATAGCAAAAAAAGAAAATCTCATTACAACAGTTAGAAAATAAAATCAAGGAAATCTCCCAGAGAGTAGAGCAAAGCAACAAAAAGATGAGAGTTAAATGAAAAAAAAAGAAAATTAATGAACCAGTCCAAAAGGAAGAACAGCTGAATGACAGAAGTTCCAATGAAGAAAGAACAGAGGAATCAGACTCAGGAAATCAGTAAATAAACAATCAAGAAGATTTCTTGAAAGTGTCTACTGAGTGCCCATTGAGTAGATATAATGGATCTACTCCAGAGCACTTCAGAGTGGAAATTCAGATTACAGGTTAAATAGAAGATTCTAAAGCTTCCAGAAAGATAAAATAGGTCACGAACAAAGGATCAGAAAACTTGATGGTTTGGGACTTCTCGAGCAGTGCTGGAAACTGAGAGATAATGAAGATATAACTTTGGAACTCTGAAGTAAAAAGATATTGACTCTGGTTTTCTATTTGTAGACAAACTAACAAATCAAGGGTAAGGATAGACATTTTCAGATATTCAAGGGCTTAAAAAAGTTTACCTCCCATGTTTCTTTCCTTAGGAAACTTTTGCAGGAATGCTGTACTAAAATGAGGGAGTAATGAAGTAAAAGAAAGACAGGGAATCCAGAAAATGGGATTTTCTTTCCTTTAAGAAAGAGGCAAAGAATATCTCCAGAATAGAGATGATGGAATATAACAGGAATGTAGCAAGTCATTGGCCAGCAAGAGCAAGAATAGAGCAGCTCAGAAGGTTCCAGGAAGATTATCTCTAACAAAATAAAAATGATAGAATATCTGATGTAACTGAGAGAGTTTGGGCATTTTTCAGTGATTAGTACATAGAAAATAAAGCCAACAAAATAAAACAATTATTAGCTACAGAGGAAATAGAAAGTCACTTAAACAAGTAAAAGTAGTCATGGTTTATACATAGCTTCTCTGTGAATAATTCTTGCGTAAACATAATAAAGTTCCCTAAAAATGTTTAATAAAAATTATGCAGTAATTTTAGTGGGAAACTAAAGGACATGGGAAGTATGTATATTTACTTCTGGGGCCTAGTTGAAGAGAGCTAAATCCTTATTTTCCATTGTAGGAAGTAAATAGATACAATCTAAAAGTGAAAGATCAAGAAAGAGCAATATTGTTATTTTACTTACACAAGTGGAGAGAAATTATCAAAAATAACAGCTAACTAAAAAGCTAAAACAGTTGAAAAACGGTTGCCTCTGAGAAAATGGAAGTGGCAGGAAGGGTTGGGGGCATTGCTATTTTTCTTGTTAAGAATTTCAGGGGCTTCCCTGGTGGCGCAGTGGTTGAGAATCCGCCTGCCGATGCAGGGGTCACGGGTTCGTGCCCTGGTCCGGGAAGATCCCACATGCCGCGGAGCAACTAAGCCCGTGAGCCATGGCCGCTAGGCCTGCGCGTCCGGAGCCTGTGCTCCGCAACGGGAGAGGCCACAGCAGTGAGAGGCCCGCATACCGCAAAAAAAAAAAAAAAAAGAATTTCAGAAGCACTTGACTCTTAAATGTGTGAAAAATAACTTTGGCAATCATAAAAATCAAAAGGAGGAAAATGTTTACCCTGAAATGTGTTAATTTTTAACAATTAGAAACAGATTCATTGACTTATGCAGCCAGGGTAATCTTAAAATATCTATTCGTATACAACTTATTGTATCTGGGCTGTTAATTAAAAGTGTGTAGCTTGGTGCTGTTATTACTATCATTATTATTAACTTATAATCATTAAATTCAGGATTGCATATGTCCATTCACCTAAAATTGTGTGGTCACCTATTAGCTATTTTGGTGTGTGAAATAGGCCCCCCTCCCCCCATAACAAATGTTAAATTGATATAAAATTGAACAGAAATCTGAACGCAGAGTGATATAAGGATGCCACTCTCATCTGTAATCTGTAATTACAGATGTTTGTATTTATTGAAATAACCTTGTTGAAATTACTGAATTACAGAATCATAAAATGCTAGAACTCATTGAAAACATGGACATTGAGGCCCAAGAGGAAAAATGGCCCGCCTGTGATCTCACATCTAGGGGAAATAGAAAGTAGGAGAAATAGCTGCGCCCCTCTCAGCAGTGCTAATACACTAAGACTGAGCTATGCTGGACTAGATATCACAAGAGGCTGCATATTAGCTCATTTCTAAGACCACTGCAATTTCAATGGAAATTTACAGGTTAGTTTTCTGCCCCAAGCAGAACACAAATAACCACTAATGAAGATCTCAATAAGTGAATGAGATGCTGCATCATTAAAAAAGTAGAGAAAAATTGGGCCCAGCCTAAGAAAAAAAGTGATGTACTTCCAGTCCTATTCTTTCTGCCCATGAAAAAGATTGTATCGCTACCTTCTCCTTCTGAAGATTAATATCAGCATAACTTTTTTTTTTTTGCAGGAACATGTGATAACAAAAGGTAGTTTTCACAATATGAAATAGTACATGTTAACTGTATTTTCCTAGATTCCTTGCAAAATGTCTTTTCTATCACTTAGGAGTTTTTGACTGTAAAAGCAGAAACTGGTGCCAGCTAACCTAAGCAAAAGAGGGTTTAAAATAGTTAGAATGCATAGTGGAGATGGGGAGACCACAGAATTGGACTAGAACTAGCCTGGAAGAGCCAAGAAAGCTTCAGAGGCCTGAGAAACCAAATGTAGGCCTGGGCTGGGCCGGGAACAGGCTGATCAGGCCACTGCCTCTGTGAAGAGGAAACTCCAACCCATTCTTCTCTTTTTGCATCACTTGCTGAAGATTCAAAGTGTATCTTGATACAGTTCAATTGGCTGAGCTTTGGCCATTTGCTCTCCTCTTGGCTGACTAAAATGGTGAGAGGAAAGAGTTGACACTTCTTTGGTAGATTACCAGCAATCTGACTTCTCTGCCACCAAACTGCATGCTGGGAAAAGCCAATAGGAAATGAGGGCAGTATTAGAAATGCCAAAAAGTAGCAAATCCCTACTGTATCCTTTTTGTTAAACATGCCTGAGCTATTGAGTTGACTCAGTGGTCTGCTGAAAGAGCATGCTTCCTTGTTGAGATAGTAACTGGTTTACAGTGTTACATTTTTGGTAAACTGAGAGTGAAAAGCTTATCAAGGGCTCATAGGTCCTGCCAAGACCTACTTGCTTTCTTTCCATATATTGGAATTCAAATGCAACATAGGTAAAACTTCTGGGCTCAGATCAAAGGTAATACATCTACATGGGTGTAGAAAAATGGGGCATTTACCCAGTGGTCTATGTGGTGATGCTTAAAGATATGTCTTTGTGTGTGGCTCTGCATGTATGTGTGTTAGAGGAATAGAAAAGGCCAGAACGGCTTGGAAAGTCTTTCAGTATATTGATATCAGGGTAATAAGCTTGACCTCTTTCAACAGGCTGTCATTTCCTGTCAGTCTCTTAAATTCATTGATTTTTTTTTTTTTAGAGTTTTGTTTTATTGTTTCTCATTTCACGGTAAAATAACAGGAGCAGTAAGTCATTTCCTTAATCAGAAAAAAAATGATGAGTTTTGGAAGTTTATGAGTTGCAATGCCCAGGGAAGACCAGGAAGATATATGCTAGAGAGGGTGGGGGAAAGGGAAGCAACAAGGGGAGCGGGCAAGGCTTTTGCTTCAACTTTTATATACCAATAGCTTGTACCACATTATCTTTTAACAGTTCTGTGATTTTTTCTGTACTCTAAATTCCAGCAAGGAATTTACTGAAATAGCAAATCACCTCTCCTACAAACTCAGTGTCAAAAAGCTCAGTGAAGTGTTTAGAAATAATAAAGCAAGTGAAGGAAAAAAAAAAAAAGAAACCGATAAAAGGTGAGGAGAAAATATTTTCAAATGAGATTTAAAATCAAGAGAGAAACATGTGAACTAGAGCTTCAAATAAACAAGGAGCAATGGAAGTCATTTAGGAAACCTGCAGATAAAGATTTTGTGTGTTTTATAGAAGTGAGCAAAGTGTCAGCAAGTCTCCTCAAGGCTGGTAAACATTGTTTGAAGTTAAATTTTCTGGTGAGGTGAGAAAATATAATTCCATAATCACTTATTGCTCATTTCTCTGTACTGGAAGTGAGGGTGGCTGACTTTTTCTCTATTGCATGCAACATCACATTCTGAGGTTGCCTACAAAGTTACGGATGCCTCAAATTTATCTTAGCCTTTGATATGATGAGAGTTTAGAGATGTAAAGGGCTTTTAAAATGCAGTGCATTCCTATGCTGGCTAGGCCATAAATAACTTTTGAAAATAATTACATTGACCATATATTTTATAAAGGCTAAAGCATCTAATTATAAATAAAGCACAACATTACTCAAATGTAGGTAGCAAATACCAAGATTAATTTACTTTTAGGGTTTGCAACAGTGTAACTCAGGTGAACTCAAGTGAAAATACTATTTTAAAATATAACCATTGTTAGCTGTTCCTAAATTTGTAATTAAGTTTTTATGTTCAACAGAAATATATATACAAATGGTTTAATGGGCCAAACATTTCCATAAGAATTATCGAAGTGTTCTGTCCTCCCTGTCTCCTGCATTTCCCACACCTCAGTGTTTGCTTTCAGCACTCGTGTTTATTTCCCATCATTTAACAATAAACATTGTTATATTGGTAGCTTTAAAGCAATTTTTAAGCATCAATTTATTAATTTCCCACTAGGGGAAATGTGGATTTAGCATTTTTTTTTCACCCTCTAACCTTCCTTACTGTACAAATTTCCCCATACTTGAGAGTTATAACATTACTTAGATCAGTATTCAGGGTTCACATCATTATATATTTGGAAATGTTGACTGTGCTATATTTTATACTAGGATTATATTTGCCTTCTTGAACAACCTTCTGTATACCTTCTTGCTGTTAAGTGTACTACTTTTTTACTGACTTGGTTTTCTATGCCCTTACTCTCCCTGAGTCGTTCCAAATTCATTAGGATTATATCAAGTTCTTGCAGACAACTCTTCAGAGGCTGCTGATCTGCTCCAACTGGATTGGTTATGCTGTATGCCTTAGAAATGCCATCATCCTAAGATCTACCTTCAATTTAAACCTAGAGAAATCCTATCCTCTCTCCTGAGCTGAAGCTCCCATTCTCTGCATCTCATTCTTTCCTCTTTATTGATTTACTCTTCCATTAGGGTGAAGCAACTTTTCCAAGGGCTTTGTGAGAAAGACAGCATGGGAAATAAATTGTTAGGCAGGTTGCACATCTGATAATATCTGTAGACTACCCTCATACTTGACTGGTAGTTTCAGTGGCATGGTGTTAATTGATTCAAAATAACTTTCCTCCACATTTTAAAGGCATTTCTCCATTGTCCGGTATCTTTAGTGTAACCTTGAGATATCAAAATCCTTTCTAATTCCTGATCATGGAAGCTTTTACAATCTTTTCCTTATCCTTGAAGTCCTGAAATTTTACAGTTAAATGCCTTTGCATCTACTGATTTTCAGCTGCTGTGCTGGCCATAATCTAGAAATTCATATCCTTCATTTCTGGGAAATTTTCTTGAATTATTAATGATTTTCTACTTTCTAGTTTTTCCATTCTTTCTATCTGGGTTTCCTATTAGTCAGGTATTGAATCTCCTAAAATGGTCCTCTAATTCGTTTCATTTATTTAAAAAAATGTTTAATGGCTTAGGGTTTTGAAAAAAAAATGTGTGTTTTCTTTTGCTCTACTTTCTGTGAGAATTTCTTTTATCTTTCAAAGCATTTTCTGAAGTTTCTATTTCTGCTGTTTATAATTTTTAAGAACAGTTATTCTATTTTATATAACATTTTATTATTTTTTCATGGATGCAATATTTTTCCTAACTGAGCATTGTAATAAAACTTATATTAAAGTTTCCTTCAATCTATATACTATCTGCTTCTTGTTCATTTTATTCTTTATTCATATTATAAGAGATAGATTAAAAGATTTTGGGGAGGCACACAGGGATAGTTTTTTCTATTGCAGACTGTGCTGTGTGAGGATCTGGCTGTACTGTTTTATTAGGAGACTCTGAATTTTTGTATTTTAGATCTTTCTCTTGGTCTGGTAAAAACTTACAGGAGAGAATATTCCAGATATATGTCTGCCTGCCAACATTCTGGAAACTGAGTGAGGAAAGAGGGCTAAGGGGTTCTCTACATTCCTTATATAAACATTGACTCCTCCTAACCATAACCTGCTCTCAACTATAGCTGCTCATCTATACAAAGACCTTTTGTTTTACCCTTCTCAGAGCATAAACCTACAATCTTCTGTCTTGGTCAGTGTAGTTAGCTCACACTGCCATGACAATACCACAGACTGGGTGTCCTGAACAACAGAAATTTATTTTCTTCCAACCTAGGAAGCTGGAAGTTCAAGCTCAAGGTGCCAGTAAAGTTGGTTTTTCCTGAGGCCTCTCTCCCTGACTTTCAGACAGCTGGCTCTTCATTGTGTCCTTGTCTCGGCCTTTCGTCCGAGAATACACTCCTGATCTCTCCTCCTCTTTTTGTAAGGACACTAGTCCTACCCCGTAACCTCACTTAACCTTAATTACCTCTTTAAAGGCCCTATCTCCGTATATAGTTACATCGGGGTTAGGACTTCAACATATGAATTTGTGGGGGGCACAGTTCACTCCGTAACATTTGGAGAGAGACAGTTGTTCAGCCATATAGAGTGTGATTGAGGATCTGTGGGTCTCTCTACTTCTTAAGCTCACTCCACAAATCCTCTTTTCATCCCACATTCATCCCTACTCCAGAGTTAGCAAGTGATGCCAGTTCCTGAACCTATTAGAGGTTCTGTGACATAAATCATTTTGCTTCTTTTTCTCCCTCACTGCCAGCTTTGAATTAAGCTTTTTCAGAGTGACTCAATTAGAACTCCTCTTTCAGCTTCCCCAGTTCCAAAATTTTATATCATTCCTACCACCGGAATGATATAAAATGTTTAATAACAGGTATGTTATGGGAGTCAACCAATCCGAAAAGATGCTGGACTAGTCAGGGTAAGCCCCAGCTAGATACCATGCAGGTACCTGGCAGCTGAATGCTGGTGTTCTGCTTTCCACTTCTTTTACTCTTTGTGGCTATATGCCATATGAAATAAAATAAAATTCCTTTACCTGTCATTTTATATTGGTTTCTAGAGGAAGCACAGTTAAATGTGTCTGTTTAGTCTGTTGTCTTTTGCCAGAAAAACATTGTTGTTGTAAAATTCAAAATTAAATGTGAAGCATTACTTTAATTCTCCTTATTCCTGGCTAAATGTGACTTATGAAATGTTTAAACATTGTAAGTGGGCCATTCTCACTGGATAACATTCAGAAAGAGTTTAAGAAGAGATAAATTAAACTTTTAAGTTGCTCCATGTGTTATAGTTATCTAGCTAATCCTCCAAATCATGAAATATAAGAATTTAAAAAATCTTTTACTGTCATATTTTCAATATTTTTATCAATGCATGAATCAATCCCTTTTAACCTTCTCTGTTGATCTTCCCTGAAATCTATCTAATACAATATTGATAAATTTCCCCACCATTTGATTTCTATATACTTCTATCACTTAACTTATTACTTTTTAATGTGGCATGTATTGTTAATTTCCTACTCAATATTATTCCTAATTCTTCCTTGATTTGGACTTAGATTTGATGTGTAAAATATTTCTTTTCCAGGATCTCTCAAGGTATGTATGACCATGTGACACAATTCTAGCCAATGAGATAAAATCAGAAATGTGTTGAAATTCCTGTACATGCTCAATGTTTTTAGAATAAATGAGTGAATGAATAAATAACCCCAACAAATGGTCAGATACTGTCGAAAATTTCCTGAGTTGGAAGTTTACAGTTTTAACTCTTGTTAAATGACTCATTATTTTTGTAGAGCTGAAGATTCTGAATTTTATAGCTCTGCTCTACCATTTTATATATATGTGGTTAAATCCCTGAGTCAGGGGTTCACAAACCACAGAGAGCCTGGGGCCCATTTTTATAAATAAAATTTCACTGGAACATAGCCACACCTGTTTATTTATGTATTGTCTATTGCTGCTTTCACACAACAATGACAGCTGAGTATTGAAACTGAGACCATATGACCCAAAAAGTCTAAAACACCAGCAATTTGGCCCTTTACAGAAAAAGTTTGTGGATCTCTGTTTCTAAATTTAGCCTCTCTGAGGCTTCTTTTCTTTACCTTTAAATATTATAACTTCTGAGCATTTAAAAAAAATTTTGGATGTATTTTTTATGACTAGAATTTATTAGAAAAGTAGTAAATAACCAGTAAAGATGTCTTTCACACTGTATCCCTTCAAATATTTGAAGACAACAAAGCATGATCTAAATTACCTTGTCTTGAAGCTAAATCACAGCAGTTCATCTAGCTGTTTCTCATATGACAAAGGGTGCTATATTTTGTAAACTATTTTATTTTGGTTTTCAATGTTACCGTTAAAACGTAGAGCCCAGAACAAAATACAATCCCACAGTGTGAAACAAGCACAGAGAACGACTTCCAAAATGGACAACTTTCTTGTAAAGCAAATTCTGATTAACTCAGTCTAAGATTATGTTTACTTCTTAACCACTTCATCTCGATATTGACTTTTGGAGAGTTAAAACTTTTAGGTCAGGGCTTCCGTGGTGGCACAGTGGTTGAGAGTCCGCCTGTTGATGCGGGGGGCACAGGTTCGTGCCCCGGTCCGGGAAGATCCCACATGCCGCGGAGCGGCTGGTCCCGTGAGCCATGGCCGCTGAGCCCGCGCGTCCGGAGCCTGTGCTCTGCAATGGGAGAGGCCACAACAGTGAAAAATTTTAGGTCTTTTTGACAGCTCCATCAATCATTTAAATTGACATATAAACCTTTTCATTTATTCCTGTCAAAATACGTCTCACTGATTTTAACCCATCTTCTAAATCTAGTGAACTAATTTCAAATACTGACTCTGCCATTCATTATTTTAGCTATTCCTCTAAATTTTGAAACTTTTAAAAAAATTTAATGCAAGTGAATAACAACTCGTTGAAATAAGATATTGCCATAGGCAGAGTTGTGTCATCATTATCATCAAATTCATTTAGCTGTATATATTTAACATATAAATAAAATCAGTTTTGCTGATTTTTTACTATGTTTCAGGTTTGTGTTAAATCTTTTTTTTATGCATTATCCTATTACATCTTCATGATAACGAGGGTACTCCTAATATCCCCATTTTACGCATGAAGAGTCTGAGGCCCAAAGAAACTAAATTAAAACTCGGGTAGTCTTACTCCATAATTGGTACTTTTCTCCTAAGATGAATTGCTTCTTCCTAAGGGAATGCTAAAAAATATTTATTTCCAAAGGAAGATCTTTTTGTTTTGTTTTTTCATTCAATTTCAAGAGAAGGGATTAGGGCACAGTGAGAAGAGGTATAGCCATAAATTGTGAGAATTTGACTTGGCTTCAACTTTAAAGCATTTCAACTTTGAAAAGTATATGTATGCACTGGTAGTGAACATGACCTTAAGTGTAAGGTATTTGGACTATGGAAAGGCTAAAGGAACACAGGAGACAGCTATAGATGAAAGTAAATGAGGAAGGAAAACTGCTTAACCTCTGAAGTCATTTTGTCTGATATTACTGGCATTTAGTGTTGGAGTGTTGTTCTACCCATCTTAAGTTCATTGACTGAGGCCCTGGAAATTAGACTAACAAAAGACAGGTTAACAAGAGAAAAACAGACAAATTTATTAACACGTGCATCCCGCATACACATGGGAACACTCAGAGATGAGTAACTGGAAGCATGGTTAGAACCTGGGCTTATATAGCATCTTCACAAAAGTACAATAAATTTTTAAAGAAGTGACAAGGCAAACGAAAAAGACAGCTTCTAATGACTGGCAAACTGTGGGAAGGCAAGTATATGGGGAAATTAATGGTAGATTCGGGCTAGTTTTAACAAGGTTTGTTAGGTAGATTTCTCTGGTGCCCTCTCTGAGCTGTAGGGGTCTAGAGTTGTCTCTTGGGATTAAATTGTGTCCTTCTTGTTTGCAGGGTTGGGGGTGGGACACCTTTACAAATCGATGTCCTGCTTTTAGGAAATAGGAGAGCAGAGAGCTTTTCTTGTTTCTGCTTCTTCTCAGTTGCCTTTACCTCAAAATACTCCTTATGACAAAATGGCATGTTTTGGAGTGCCATATTCTGCTACCCTTCATTATAAATGGATGTTAGGTTCAGGAAAGCATAATTGACTTCAGTTTTATTTACCATATAGACTCCCAAAAATGTGTGTGTAAAGGAGCTGGTCAGATAAAACACTCAGAATGTACAAAACCTGGTGGGAAGTGGGGAACTTAATGCTAAGAGCTCTTAGAAAAGGATTCTTACCAAAAATCAGTGGCCTTGGGTTCTTTCACCTGCCCTCAGGGCATCTAAAACGGGGGAGATGGGGAGCCCTATTGTCTTTGACTGTCAACAATAAGTGGAAAAGTCATTGGCAATTAATATGGGTGCCAAATGTTGGTCAATGAACAAGAACAGTCCTGTCTACAACTGTCTACAACTCTCCTGTCTACCATTATTTACTTTAACCTTAAGAAAGTAAGGTTAAGAGGTGGGAAACCTCTCTTAAGGAGTAGGTTTAGCTTTAATGGCTATATTCCCACATGTTGTGAAAGGGAAAACAACCAGCAATAATTTGTTTTAAAGAGATTCCTTTCCTTTTCTACCATCATGATTGAAGCAATGGGAAAAATTGCCTAAACTCTAAAATGAAAGCTAAGAACTCTGGCTCTTACTCATAACTATCTAGTAATATGGAGTATGACCTTGGGCTAGTTATTAACTCTGTTTGTCAATGTGTAAAACTGAGGATAATGCTAACGTCATTGGAAGAACATATGAATTCATTAACGATGGTGAAGTATATTTGAAAATGTAATGTCATATTTCAGTGTATAACTTTAAATAACCCATGTGCTACCCCGTTGCACCAATCACTAAGGTTGCATAACAATTAATAAATCAGTTATGTATCAAACATCATGGGCTCTCCCACCTTATGAGTGTTTTTCTGATTTATAAGCATGAAAATTATGCCCATGGAGGGAGCAAGTCAGTAAATTAAGAATAAATGATATAATTGCCTGATATGTGTTCTACAGTCCTCATTTTTTGCCTGAGGGAGGAATGAGCTTTTCAACTTTTTCCATAACAATGGTCTTTTTCAGAGTGTTAATGATCTACAGATATATTTGGCCATAAAAACAAGACCAATTGGTTTCAAAACAACTCTAACCTCAATTAATAGGATGCAGGCTCCCCTGAGACTTTGTCAAGGTCTCCATTTTATTAAAGCATACCAGGACTATCAAAATTCAGGGAGAAAATGCTCAAATTGAGACAAATGTGTATATTTGATAGTGATTCACACAGACGACCACCCTCCAGTAAGTCAGGGTCTTGGGTTCTTGTCCCAAATTTAGCTCCAATTAGTTCTGTGATTTGGAGCAAGTACTTTGACTTTGTTGGATCTTAGCTTTCATAAATGTATAATTAAAATAAAAAAGTCATTGAATGAGTAATATAATAATAGTATATTGATAGTTAACAAATATCCAGCTCTGAGTATCTATAGGCACTGGGCTAAGTGGTGCTCTTGCTATATTATCACATTTAATTCTCTCAACAACTGTATAAGATGGGAATTATTATTCTGGTTTTTTGGTGTAAAAAATAGCTGAGTAATCCTCAAGCCAGGGCTCTTAATCGCCACTCTAATCATTCCAGGATGTATCTGCTTGTCCTGCACAGGATAAATTTAGTCTAATATACGAATATGCTTAAGAGTAAAAAAATTTCTAGAGATGTAGTCATTATTTGAGGTACTAAGGCAGTAAGTAGTCTGCTAAATAGAATCTGCTAGTCCAAAAGGGTTAATGTATTTGATGTGTCCAATTAAGGTGCTGGGTAAAGATGAATCATTTGTTGGTTATTCAGTGGTAGAGAGATGAGATAGGGACAAGTGAAGAGGATGGCTAGAGAACTCCTACCAATTAGTGAACAAAAGAGTCTTTCCTTCAGCTCCAGGATTAAGTTTTTCTGAGATCTAGAAAACCATGTGACTTGCCTTTTCTCTATGGGCACCTACAAGCATTTCATACCATTTGTGATCCAAATTTCTCTTAACATCCTTACTACATCTGTAAACATAAGCCCTCTGGTATCCCACACCCCTAGGGATTATCTATCATGAAAAGCACTCTGGACAAAAAGGACAAGGATGGGAGATGGTACACTAAGAGCCAAAAGATTGGCACAGGGCAACCATTCACCACCCACAAAACACTTGTGCAAACCACCAATTCCTAAACCAAGATTTGGTTTTCTTGATATTCAAATTTAACTCTAAATTAAAATATATAGATTTTCAGCTCTAAACATTTGCATAAAAAATTCTTATGCCAAGAACTTTCTGAGCCTCCAATTTTTGTAAAGTGGACCTATGCCTGAAAGGCCTGACTCCCCAAGTTCCTTATAGAGTCTCAGAGGCTGTCTTCCCCAGGCATTACTTTCATGGCTGAGCAGCCTTTATGTATGATCAGATAGAAGAGGTTCCATGATCTTCCTTCCTTGAGTTCCCAATGGACCATTCAAGCTCCATCTCCCACCAAACCCAAAGCCACATCCTTGCTAGGCATTGTCAGATAAAAGCCAAGTTCCTACTCAGCTGAAGCTCTGTATATAGTACCAGAGTCCTAGGTCTCACACTTACATCACAGAGCAGTAATTTTTAATTGAGTCATGGACAGTTTTGAAAATCTACTGGAAATTCTGGACCAAACCTCCAGAAAAATACACACATGTACATATATACATAATATACTCTTTCATTTCATGGTGTTTGGGACTTACTGAAGTTAACCCATGGACCTAAGTCAAGAAAACATGTCTCAGAAACTTTCAGGTCTCCTCTATCCTAATGCTCTACTTGGGACCTAGAGCCCATTATGGACATAAATAACATTCCTCCCAAAATAGTAATTAAATGTCTCTAATATTCCCTCACTTCTCCAATATATACCGTTGATTCTCATTATTCATAATTGTTTCTCTCTAAAAGTCACCATGAACACTGAATTAGCAAATACTGCACCATTGCTCCTAGGGGAAAACAGAGTTAGGTTCCTGTGAGCTTCTGGTCACAGTAGTCTTATCAACCAATCAATACTTTGTTTGTTTTTGTTTAAAGACAACTTATTTAATATACACTGTTTATTCACTTACACTGAAATTGAACTCACAGTCAACTGTGCTCTAGCTCACTTCTAAACAAAGCTTATCTATCACATATTTTCTCCATAAGGCACATCACAGCCTTCTTGCACATAGGAACACTAGACAGCACTTCTGCACTACACACGGGGGGCTATTTTTAACAGTAAAGTTACAAAAAAATTAAAAAGGCAGAAAAATGGGCACTAAATAGACCATGGAAAGGACACTTGTTTACAGTATGAGAGCTGAAACAAGGATGCAGAGCGTCGCCTGGTGACCTGAGCTGAGAACGTGAGCAGCAGACTATTCTGCTCTGCACATGTATACACATGACTGTGAAAGCACCATGAGTATTGATTTTAAGGCTGCAAAACGTTTGTAGCAAGTAGGCGATTCACAAATACAGAATCCACAGTTAATTAGGATCGACTATATATCTCCCCTCGAGCTTCTTACTCCCTATTTCTTAGGGCATCTAAACAGCCCACCTCCTAATGTCAGTATCCTTGATTTCCAAGTTTTGAACGCTACAGTGTATAGTGTACAAATTCTAAGCTTGTATTTTACAAATGGTCATGTAATAGGCCACCAAATTTGGCTCAATTTGACCCCTACCTTAGTGAGCTCTATAACCTAGAGGACTCCAGTCCTATTCCCTTCAATTCCTAATACTTAGCACCACCATTCATATAATTTATTTGTTAGTGTATAAATCAGATTTCATTTCTGTAGTACCAAAGCTTTTGTATACTTTTATGGAAAAAAGAAAATATCAATTATACAGAAATTTGTTAAAGGAATTTGAAAAGTAATGAAGGTCAAACCGAGTGGAAGGCTAATAGGTAAGACATATAAATGCATATTTCATTGTTCAGTTTTAACTATGTCACCTCATTTATTGGTGGCACATTTTAATGCTTAATATTGTTAACCTTCTAACATGACTGCAAGTAAAGGATCTAGGTTTTTCAGGGGAGAAGCAAGATTTTTTTTTTTTTTTAACAGTTTTTACAATGGTGTGATGGTGAGAATCCTGGTGCCCAATGTGCAATTCCAAGTGACTAGAAGGAAGTTTTGAAATAGAGTTATACATTGCTTGTTTTTCTTTTTCAAAATAGCAGCTTAGGGGCTTCCCTGGTGGCGCAGTGGTTGAGAGTCCGCCTGCTGATGCAGGGGACACGGGTTCGTGCCCCGGTCCGGGAAGATCCCACATGCCGAGGAGCGGCTGGGCCCGTGAGCCATGGCCGCTGAGCCTGCGCGTCCGGAGCCTGTGCTCCGCGACGGGAGAGGCCACAACAGTGAGAGGCCCGCATACTGCAAAAAACAAACAAACAAACAAACAAAAAAAATAGCAGCTTATATTTCCATTCAAATTTAGGCTAAATGTATGGTCATAATAAAATCCAATGTTCCTTTGTTTCTTTTGAGCGACCTAAAAAATCTCGTAAGATATCTTGTAATAGTCCCTTTGTACTAAAATGCTGTTAGAAATTCGTATATAACAAAGGGTCTGAGCCTTAGGAAAGATGGAAAAACCATTGTGACATATATAGTGACAGTGTGGCAAGAAAGAACTCAGAATTCCAAGTGAAACATTAATAAAGAATCCATAGAAGTTGATTCTGGCTCTGCATTTGGCCTCATGCCCCGAAAAGTTGATGGTAAACCACAGCCTACAGCTCTCACGGAGAAAACCTTATGGTCTTCTTTATCAACTTTGCAATGAGTTAAAAATACCTTATGCTATGTTAATGGATATGACTGGAGTATATTCTATTTTCCTAGGCAATTGAAGTAAGAACTATTTAAATTTACAGTGACTTTTTCTTGTTGGCTATACACTTATTTCTGTTTTTATGATTACTGAATCTTTCCAGGGTTACTTAGCAGCTAATGAGTATTTATCATGAGGTCCACCTTGCGCAGGGCTCAGTTAGTGATGAAGTCATTTACAAAGGCCCGGCCTTCAAAGTATTTAAAATGTAAAGTTGTGCTGTCCAGTACAGTAGCCACTACCCATAGATGGCTATTTAAGTTTAAATCTAGAGAGATTAAAAATTCAGCTCCTCAGTTAAACTAATCACATTTCAAAAGCTCAGTAGGCATAAGCACATGTGGCTAATTGCTGCCATATTGGACAGTGAGGATTTCCATCCTCACAGATATTTCTACTGGGCTGTGCTTATCTACAGTAATATTCATTTAAGACCAACTTTAAAAAATGGTAAATTTAGAGTTTAATTCAGTAGTTGAATTTCTTTTTTTAAAAGAGATTAAGTTATAGTTGGTAATCCCAAATACAGCAATAATTTTCTCTACAGTTGGTAGTAGAATGTGGGAAAGGCATGACTTTCAGCCAAACTGGACCCCTCCTCCCTCCTTCCTTCCCTTCCCTTCCCTTCCCCTTTCCCATCCCCTTTCCCTTTCCCTCCCTTCCTCCCTCCCTCCCTCCCTTCCTTCCTTCCTTCCTTCCTTCTTCAGGTTCCAAAGAATATTCTGGGTCATTTGCATATATGTGTGGGAAAGGGAGAGGGGAGTTTGGGATCTCTCTGTTGGACGAAATGAAGCAATAAGTGTGAATTCTCTGATTCCAAGCAATTTCTGTTACTCATATGAGGTGTTCTTGGATTCACCCCTTTTTGCATACTGCCTGAATGACCCCCTCTGTGTTTACCTAGCCTAAGGTAATTGTCCTTTGTTTTTTTGAAATGACTTTTCACCAAGAGCTCATAATATCCTATTTGGTTGCTAATTACTCCATTTCTTTCTTTATAACTTCTTTTCTCATATGAGCCTTCAGTTTCTATCTGTACCATTTCAGGCCTCCCTATATATATGAAGCTATTAATTGTGCACCTAATATATGTCCACCAAAATATTTTACCATAGCACCTAGCACAGTACTCAACACATGGTAGGTTATTAGGAAATGCTGCTCATGGTTTAGAAGCAGACCCTTGCAAAGTGAAATGATAACTGACCTACCTCAAGGTGTGAGAAAAATGTTCAACATTACAAGATCTGTTGAAAATACAAAATGCAAGCCAATTCCCTATTATTAAAAGGTAGTCTTTCCAAATCATTTTCAAAATGTCATGGTGAATTTTATGCTGTAATTTCTGACCATACAAAATTGCCTTTTACAAAATGAATTTAAAAAGCACTTATTTTCTGCTTGATAATTATCTCATCTCTCTTCACAGCCACATACACATCCACAGTGTGTACCACTGTCAAGCATTTTCTGTCCTTGCGTGTATTATGGTCACTCCAGTATATTAAAACCCAACTGTAGCTTAACAAAGTTGTACCAGTTCATATGTATTCTTATTAAATATTTGTATTTGCTACTCTTTTGTTCTTTCTAATATTTATACATTTTTATCAGTGTTAAATTTTCTTTGACCTCTAAGTCATTAATGAATATATTGAATAATATTAATCTTAGTAACAATTCTTTGTGTAGTTTTCTCCACAGTTCAGACAAAAGTATGAATTCAAGAGTGTAACTGCTCGTGCATGTAGTACAGTCATCCTCCAGATCAGGGATTCAGTTATTCACAGTTCTAGACATTTGCTGTGCTGTGAACTAACACAGAACTTTGTTTTATTGTTCGCTGTTACTCTGGCAGCTCCTGCCATCTGTAGCTTATTCTGCCTTCCTTGTTAAAAGTAAATTTAAAAAGCATTAAAGAAAGGCATTAAAGATGGATAAGCATCCAGTGGAGTCTTCTAGGAAATAAGAAAAAATTTTTCAAAATAGAGGTACTTTCATACACTGTTGGTGGGATTATAACTTGCTACATTTTTTCCAAATGCAATTTGACAGTGTACTTCAAGAAGCCCTTTTAAAAAAGTGTTTGGGGTTTTGTTTTTACTTTTTTTTTTCCTAACAAAGAGGTAGATATTTGAAAAGCCATTGAAGAAAGACTGCATAGACTGAATAAATCAAGGATTTTCCTACTTGATGGGACTTGCAGATAGTATTTCCAGGTCTAAGAAGCAGAATCTACTGGATCATTCAGTGTTACCTTTCTTGTGTCCCCAAGGTGGTTAATTCTGTTGAGTAGAGGATTTGTTTGCATTTAATATCCATTCCCAAAGAATGTGTCACTCTCTAAAACTTCATTTTTCACTGTTGAGAATGGGGGAATGAATGGAGAAACACAAGTTTATTTGGAAAAGTCTGCACAAATATCTGTTGACTATAATTTAGTTAGCATTTCATTGCATATCTGTATTAGTTACCCACAGTTTGAAAGTGGCTACTGAAATTGTGGCAATTCTTACCTGTCCTACCTGAGAAGCTTAGTAGCACTGTAGGTCAAGGTTAATCACCTATTTTGTGGATCCCACACTGATCTTATTGAATATTGGAAGCAGTTCTTCATAATGATCAAAACTTGAATAAAGCATTCAGGAAGGTATCTTACTGGTAGATCTATTCAAGGACCGCTTATAATGATGGGCTTTCAACATTGCTCATTTGTTTATACCTGTATTATTCTTACAAACATAGTGCTTTTGATTAGTGCCATAATTTTTTAAAGAAACCCCCTTTTTAAAGTCTCCCAAATGACAGTAAATTCATGTATTAAAATATTTGCCCAATAACTGTTTCATGTTTCATTAAATGCCAAAAAGGACTTACCAGACCGGTCTTTCACATGTAAATTAAATAGACTTTAGGTTTAGGTGTACCACTGTATATTACAAACTTGCAGCAAAACCTGACCATAATGAAATGATTGTTTGAAGGTTATGTTGACCTTCTCTCAGGCTTTGAGGTTAACTGGTTAGCAAAGTTGCATGAACTCAACATAGCCATCCAATCATTACTGCTGCTTAACAACCTTCACTTATCAGTGGCATTGTTTGTGTGTGTTCACCTACCTTTAAATTTTTTTCCTCAAATACTTGATATACCGTTAAAATGAGATGAATACACATCTTCCAGCTATAAAGAAAGACTGTTATTCTTTTATACCCATATGTTATATTTTCATCATTCAACTTACTGTGAATATTATTTTGGGTGCTAAAAGAGAGAAGGTGGGCCTGGTTATTACATTTAATGGGCTGTGTTCCTAATTATGGTTTCAAATTAATAACATAAAGTTAAATTTATTGTTGTGATAAACAACCCTCAAGTATGACTGTTTTATAAACAATGATTCCCCTCCTGTCTCATTCAGAAACAGCAGTGTATGCTTTGCCAAAAGTTTATTTAATATAGTTGAGTACCTTTTTGTTTGTTTATTGGCCATTGGAAACTTCCAACTCTATTCTTTTAAACTATTGCATCTTTCTGTATTTTATGACTCAGTGTAAGCTGCCTTAAATTATTATTTGGACAAAACAAGATATTAAGAAAAAACATAATTTCATTTTTACTTCCATATGTCTATAAGTCATCTTCTCTAGCTGGAGGATGATAAAACTTGATTTCAAGAAGATTATAAGCATCAATATTGTACTCAACTATTTTTATTAAAACTTAATTTCTTTAACTTCAGCGTTCCAGTACAATAGCAAGGGTGATCATTTATATATCTATAGAGTGAAAAACAAAACTTGCTAAAAATTACAAACCAAGAATAGCATAAGAGCTATTAGCCCCAAGTTAGATAGAAAACTAAACAGCAAAATCTTGGAGACCACTATGATGTATTTAAATTTATCTACATGTGAAAATATGTGCAAATATTATTTTCACCTCTATTTAATAATGTAGTACAAACAACTTTGGGTTCATCTTACTGCTGCAGTAAAAGCTACATGTTGGAAATATAAGAAGTCTAGGGAAGATGCTCTGCTTTGGAGATGTTACAGCTCTTCAAGTAACTGCCCTCATGTGTGAAGGTTTGGACTATACATTGGCATAAAACCAATAATTGAAATACTTCCAGATTTCTGCAAGGTAAAGAGTAATTTATCCAGGCAGCTGTGTGCTTATAGATATCAATATAAATGCAAGTTCACTGTGTATATAAAGAAAGGAAGGAAGTCTCTGTGTGTGTGTGTGTGTGTGTGTGTGTGTGTGTGTGTGTGTGTGTGAGTGTGAGCTTATATGTGTGTGCATTGTCTAGTTTTTGGAGAAGCAGATCGCTAACACAGAAAAAGCACTGGACAAGGAACTTGTGCTTTTGCATGTGTTCTGTTTTTGACTCTCACTTACTGGATATGTAACCTTGGGTAAATGATTAAATACCCTTTTCTAAGCCCTAATTTCCTTCTATATTGGCTCATCCACATTACGGGATGTTTTGTAAGTATAACATAATGTGTGGAAAGATTTATACAAAGGAGAATTTTTTAATCATTTCTTTTCATTTCAGGATTAAAAATGGAAATAAGAATATTAAAGTTACAGAAAACCTTGGAACTTACTCATCCAACGTGATTTTACATTTGAGAGGAGAGACTCAGAGAAGATAAATAACTTGACCAAGGTAACAATATTCAAATATAGGTCTCATTATTTGGGGATCCAAAGCTGTTTTATTTTTTAATAGAAGCATAGTTGACATACAATATTATATTAGTTTCTGGTGTACAACATAGTGATTTGACATTTATATACATTATGAATTGATCACCATAAGTCTAATAACCATCTGCCACCACACAAAGTTATCACAATATTATTAACGATACTTCCTAGGCTGTACATTTATTCCCATGACTTATTTATTTTATAACTGGAAGTTTGTACCTCTTAATCCTCTTCAACTATTTTGCCCAACCTTTCACCCCTCCTGCCCCTGGTGACAACCAGTTTGTTCTCTGTATCTATGAGTCTGTTTCTGGTTTATTAAGTTTGTTCATTTGTTTTTAAAATTCCACATATAAGTTAAATCATACAGTATTTGTCTTTTTTTAACTTGTTTCACTTAGCTTAATACCCTCTAGATTTATCCATGTTGTCACAAATGGCAATATTTCATTCTTTTTTATGTCTGAGTAGTATTCCACTGTGTGAGTGTGTGTGTATCACATCTTCTTTATCCGTTCATCTATCAATAGGTACTTAAGTCACTTCCAAATCTTAGCTACTGTAGATAGTGCTGCAATGAACATAGGGGTGCATATATCTTTTCAAATTAGTGGTTTTGTTTTCTTCTAATAAATACCCAGAAGTAGAATTGCTGGACCATATGGTAATTCTATTTTTAGTTCTTTAAAAAACCTCCATACTGTTTTCTGTAGGGCTGTACCAATTTACATTCCACCAACAGTGGACAGGTGTTCCCTTTCCTCCGCATCCTCCCCAGCACTTGTTATTTGTTGTTTTTTGATAATAGCCATCTGACTGGTGTGAGGTGATCTCATTGCAGTTTCGATTTACATTTCTCTGATGATTAGTGATTTTGAGCATCTTTTCATGTGTCCATTGACCTCTGTATGTCTTCTTTGGAAAAATGTCTATTCAGGTCCTCTGCTCATTTTTTTAAAAAAAATTTGTTTTGGAGTATACTTGATTTACAATGTTGTGTTTGTTTCTGCTGTATACCAGAGTGAATTAGTTATACATGTACATATTTCCACTCTTTTTTAGATTCTTCTCCCATATAGGTCATTACAGAGTATTGAGTAAAGTCCCCTGTACTCTACAGTAGGTCCGTATCAGTTATCTATTTTATATATAGTAGTGTTTATATGTCAATCCCAATCTCCCAGTTTATCCCTCCCCTCCCTTCCCCCCCTTGGTAACTGTAAGTTTTTCTTTTACATCTGTGACTCTATTTCTATTTTGTAAATAAGTCCATTTGTACCATTTTTTTAGATTCCACATATAAGTGATATCATTTGATATTTGCCTTTCTCCATCTGATTTACTTCAGTCAGTATGGCAATCTCTTATGTATGTCAATCTTTCATATCAATATTAGGTATATTCCTTGTTTTAGTATATAATTACATTTTAAGGTAATTATCTTATTAAAATAATAATATAATCCTTTGTGAAATAAATCAGAAGAACATAAACTGCAGCCTAGAACACATCCATCCATTCATTAATGTAGCCAAATTCACTTGAGCTTCTGCCATATTACATACTGTTATATATTTGGTCACATGCTTCTATGGATGCAAAGGTGAACCAGAGAGATATCCTGTCCTCAGAGAACTAACAGCTTATTGTGAGAGAGAGAAAAAAAACAAAACATAAGGATATATAACATAATGTAAAAAGTATTAAATACTTAAGAAAATATTGAACTAGTTCTTGAAGCCTAGATTGGATTTGTACATGTAATTGGTACCATAACAAAGGTACAGTGGCAGGAAAGCAAGTAAGTTTGGGTGGAGGACGGTATATAAAATCAACCAGTAGGGGGCTTCCCTGGTGGCACAGTGGTTGAGAGTCCGCCTGCCGATGCAGGGGACACGGGTTCGTGCCCCGGTCCGGGAAGATCCCACATGCCGCGGAGCGGCTGGGCCCGTGAGCCATGGCCACTGAGCCTGCGCGTCCGGAGCCTGTGCTCCACAACGGGAGAGGCCACAACAGTGAGAGGCCTGTGTACGGAAAAAAAAAAAATCAACCAGTAGGAAATAACTATTTTCCAATTGCTTCCTTGTGCATAACCCCCATACTTACCTTGTTTCAATTTTGCTGCCCAGTTTCATTCTTTACCATGAGAGCAGCATGGATGGTTAAATTGGCAAGTTAAGAAATTCAATATCATTTGATTATATACCCCAAAGTACAGGAAATCCTTTTAAAATTCATTAAAATATGTAATTTTAAACACAGCAGCCAGTATTGATAGAGCATTTGATTGCTTTAAGCAAAAAAGCTATTTTACCCCCTGTGGTCAAAATAAGAAATCCTCAAAGGATAAACTGAGCTTTCTACACCAATATGCAGTTTTAATCTTACTTTCTTTGTTAGTAGCATGCACCTCACAATAGAGATTAAAGATGTGGAAAAGGAGAAGAGGTAAAAAAGTGACTATACAAGTTGCTACAGTTGAAAAAAAAATCAGAAATGTGACAACCATGTAAATATTGTTAATCTACTTTCTATCATTATTATTTTGGATCTAGCAAGGATCTGTAAGATCTCCCAAACCAGCTATAGCATAGTTTTCTTGTTTCTGGGAAACAAGTCTATTTTGCAAGACAGCCAGTGCTGATGCTAGTTGAAGACACATGAAGGAAAGAGAGCACTGGATACAATACTACAGTTCACTTTCACATTTGGTATTTGTGCTGGAAAACTGGGGAGGCTAGATCTGTTACCTTTTATAATGAAGTAACATTTTTCTGCATTTTAAATAATAAAAATACCTAGCAGTTTTTTGAATTAAATAATTTTTTTTTCCTGGCTACATTGAAACATTAAAACACTTGGAGAATGAGCACCAAAATATATATCAATACACACACCACCTATGGAGATGCCAGATCTACTTGGTGCACAGTACTTGTTGAAGTAAAGAGGAAATGTACCCAAAGCAACCTCTATATGAAGGGCAGACACCACTGTAAATGAGAATGTGCCCTTTAACACATAATACACTCTGACCAGGTTTGGTAAGGGAGGCACCAGAATTTTTCAATAGTAATGGTGTAGAGGCCACCATATTTAGGTACTTCTAGGTAGCTATCAATGAAATGTTTTTTCTTATGACTTCATGTTTTATGAAGGTGATACAAAGATTGATTGAGAATGATCTTTAACAAACTATAAAATGGGTGTAGTGTTTTCTTATATCAGTCGTAGTTCTGCTTCACAAAGCTCCCTGAGGGGAGAGACTCTACCTTGTTGACAGTTATGTTCCTAAGGCCTATCACTGCACTGTGGAACATAGTTAACCACTCAAATATTTGTTGAATGACTGTATGCATGACTGAGCAAATAAATGATCAAGTGAAATTAAGAAGGTATAATAATCTGTAAATAATGAAGCCATGTAATGTTTCTCTCTAGTGTCCAGTTCTTTTTGGGTCCCACGTTTTAGGGTTTGTTGTCAGTACGTCCATCCCTCCCTTTTGGTCTTACTACCAAACAGAACATATTTTTAACCTGTCTTTTAAACCTGAGAACAACAATGTAATGATACAGCTCTGTCTCTTATTCCTGTTCTTGAAGGTCTAAGAAATTCTCAGGGAAGATGCCTCTTTAACTTTCCAGTGATACCTTGGTTTGTAGGAAGGGGGTCAGTATTCTTTAGCTCTAGCAGGAGCATTTTCCCCTGCAGTCCAAGACAGTTGAGAGGACAGGGGTGCTGAGGAGAAATGCAGAAGGCAGAATGCTTTTTAGAAGAAAAAAATCTCTGTTTGGAGTCTTTACTGAAAATTAATCTACTATTTCACTACTACATACTCTACTAATCTAATATAATCTACTACTGTATCACGAAACTTTCTATGTGGTCAAGAATCAAGGATGTCCAGTCAAATAGTTGATACGAATTTAATAATAGATGATTGGCAAAGGCAAGGTTTCAGGGATAGAGCAGTACTTGGGCGTGTAGCAGTACAGAGTTGTTACCACCTAGGACAGGAGGGGCATCCCCACCTGTGGGGTGGCTGTAAGGGAGTGTTGCCTGAAGGAACTGGGACCTGTGGTAGAGGTCATACACAGACAAAGCACAGCAACCTGAAAGGGAGGGACCTGGCAAAATAAACACTCACTCTCTCCTCCTACCTGCTGCTCTTCTATCAGCACCAACAGGAAGCCAAAGGGTAGGGAAGCCTTTGATAAGTTGATGGGGCCAGCTCTCTGTGCAGACCATGGTATGGAAGTACACATCATAGATCTGGATGGGCAAAGGTTAGCTGCCTCATTAAACCCTACTTTCTACCAGTCTAGGTCTGCTCCCAAACTAGATCCCCTCCCAGTACTAGCTAAGAGAGATCTTCAGAGAAATGTTGTTCTTTTATAATGTGGGTAATTCCCTGATTTAAGAATATATGACCTACCAAATTCTGACTTCCAGAGCTGATCAATGAAGAGGTGATTACTCGTACTGCGAGCAAATTTACACAGGACTCCCTTTACAAAGAGCTCTCTTAATGAAGTTATGAAACTGATTTATACAAATGGTTTTAGGTATAATAGTTACAAAGCACTGATAGGTGAAATCTACTGTTCATGCATGACTGTATCACTATTACCTATTTTAGATTCCCTGCTCCCCCCAAAGTATAAAAAGTCTTCCTGCTTACTTTGCTTTTCCTAGCACTAGTCAAGAGCCTCGTTTATGGAAATAAGTATTTGACAGTCATCGGGGTTTTTTTTCTCTTTTGTGTTGAATTATATTGAGATGACAAAGGGGGCTGTCATGGCTTCAGAAATAAGGATTTGAATACTTGTCTTCTTTAACTTCTTGATGGTTGAGTTGTAGGCTAACTCCCCATGGTCTTCTCTATAATGTTGAAAAGAAGAGTAACTAGTTTGAAAAGTGAAGGTAATACGACTAATGTAAGCTACCTCCAGTGGTTCAGTGACATCTCTTTACCAAGCAGAGAGAAAGGGAATAAAGGTCCAAGGTGAGAAAGAGATAGCATCACTCCTTATGAACTTCAACACTAGAAGTTTATAGATTTTTAATGGTAAAAAACCTATTTTTTCCTGGCCCTTTGTCATGCCTCCCCTTACAGTAGTCCCATTTTGCTCTTAATAATACACATTATTTTTTACTATTATGCAATTTCTCTTTTGTTTTCTTCAGAAAATAGGAGATTACTTCTTAAAAGAGAAGCAGACAGAAAGATGCTAAAAATGAGATTGGGGAATAGATGCCCCAACTAGAATTAGTACTCACAAATTCCTAATGATGCTCTGATTCCCAGAGGGAAATATTTATTTATGTAAAGACATTTGGTTAATTATTTATAGAAGTAAAACTCGGGAAAATTCCACTCCCACTGTTTTGATCTACATATACTGTCCCTGGAGGCCTTGTCTCTTGCCATATGGGTTTCCATTCTCTGAAGCAGAAAGTCCCTGTTTGCTCCTGACCTCGATAGTGCCTTTTAAAAAAATGAAATGTGTAATAGTCACAATGACACTGATTTTGTGTGTTTTTAAGGTCCACTATTTTATAGTCTGATTGCCCTTTAAAAAAAATAAAATCTTTTTTTCCATAAATACTGGAAAGACATACACTTGGATGTCTTAGGGTAGCTCAAAAGCCAGAATCAACTTATGTGCCTGTTTGACCAGCATCATCAGCTGGGGTGACACCATTCAGTGCCTAAGGATTAATGCCCTGCCACACGTGTCTGATAATGCCAGGCATAACTTCATGCTTCAGAAGAGGCCAAAGAAAGACCCAGACAATATCAAGCTTGGCAAATAGTAGGAGAAGAAGAGGGTGAGGGCAATCATTTATTTAAAACAGATGAAGCTCGGATTTTTCCTTTTGCAATAGAAGAAGAGAGAGGAGGTATTAAAATGTAGCAGGTTTTTCATGGTGAAAGTATTCTAAAAATATGAAGTGTTTTATGACAACATTTCCCAGGAAATTATAGAGTTACCCAGGCAAGAAAAGTACTTCCTGCATGAGTAGTTTCCACCTTTGTACACCCCATTTCTTTTTCCTGTGATTTTAAAATATCCATTTGAAAAATTATAATTTTATAATAGGCACTCAAGTGAAAAGTATTAAAAGGAATCATCTAATGCTAATGACAGTAATAGTCAAAAGTACAAATCACTCCCACTCATTCTCACATTTTAATGCAAGGGCTTTTAGGGATCATACTGATAATTTATTATAAAAGAGCATGATTGGTAGTCATTACCTATTCAGAAGCAAATGTGAAAACATAATGGTCCAAACACTCTATTAAAAAAAGATTTAGGTTTGTAATGAAGACACACAACTTTATTGTGCCCTTCATATAACCAATAATCCCCAGTTCAATCAGCTGAAATAATATTTTGTTTAAAAGGTTTAGGCTTATATCAAAGACACACACTCTGTAGTGTCCTTCATAATACCAAAGATCCATAGTTCAGTCTGCTTAAAGAATTTTCCCTTTGGTGAAAATAGTAAGTTTTCTTTTTTCTGACATCAGATAAGAAAGCCATTGCCATCCTTTAGTGCTTACATCTTTCTCCAGTGGAGGTTGCGTGCAAAACTCGAACACAAGCTGGATTGTGATTAAAAATCCTTAAGCATGTTGGACAGGGTCCTATATGGATGATGATCATTTTCATATTTTCTGGAACAACCCAAAGATTGCATAATTCTGATGAAAAGTAATAGGGAAAGGAAGCCAAAATTGTGGCCTGAATATGGCTTTTTGTCCTTTAAAACACTGCTTTCTATGTGTTGCAATTGAGAGCCTGGAGATGTTAGAAGGGAAGTGAAAGATGCTTGCCAATATTGTGAAACCGGTGGCTTGGGAGAGAATAACATGAGGTGTTAGCCTCATAATAGATGACATTCTTGAAGAATTACTTACAGCTATATTGTCCAAAGCTTCACCAATCTTACCATCAGCTATGCTTCCTTCTTTTGAAACTTTACCAAAACATACTTCTAAACTCTAAAATTGTGGGCAGTTAGATGGATTTATAACTAAATTCTAAAATGTTCTGTTGAAAGACTGATTTCCTCCCTCCCGGAGAAAAGAATATGAGATTACCAGAAAGATGACAGCAATTGCCATTAAAAGGAGTTAAGGCCCACTCTATCTGGTGATTTAAAAAGGATTTTTGTAGACAAAATGTTGCAGATGTAAAATTGGCATAGATAGTCAGGAGTAATGGGTGACCTTTGGCAAAGGAAGGGATGCAATCCAAAAACACAATGTTCTGGGACGAGTGGCAAAAGAGGAAAGAAGTGGAGCAACTAGGTGAATTCAAAAGAATATTCCTTGGTTTACTGTTTTCATGCAGTAAAATTCTAGGAAATGCTGAGAGACCGAGTAAAGAGGCAAAGTTATATATATCAAGCCTCACTAAAGTGCATGAGAAAAAACCATAAACCATTGGCTTCAGTAAACTTACTGACTTGCAGATAGAGTTTTCCCCAGAATTCTGAGTTTATGTGTAGATGGTGTGTTAATTTTTGATAATTTAGATGGTGTTTTCCTTTAATTAAGTACTTTAGTTGTGTGACTAATAGTAGATATTCCTAAGAATACAGGGAATGGGGGTGGACGAAATGTGCTAATCAGCAATATCCATAAAATTAATTATTTTGGAGAGTTTAAGGGAAAAAAATGTGCATATAGGTATAGTATATGTCATAAACAGATGTTTGAATCCAAGTTTTGTGGTTATCACCACCAGTGCTTTCATATTCATCATTCTCACAGACCAAGGTCCCAAGAATATAAGGCATTTAACTAGGATCACAAACATTCTAGGTGACTCCCATCAAATTTAAACTCCTGTTTTAAGATTCAAGCCTCATGTAACCTACGCTAAATTATATTTCAGGGTATGGAAAGGAATGTGCATACAATCATTGTAGAAAGGTCATTTAATGATAGTTTGATGAAGGTTATATTTTTATTTATTTTGTTGGCCTCAAAAAAGATAAAATTATTCTTTTAAATTATTATTATATAATTTTACAAATTATTATTAATCAAATATTAATTATCTTAATGATAAATTTGAATTCGAGCTACAGATTCAAAAAATATGACATACACACCTGAAAGTATTTAGGTAGAATTTAAGTCCATAACTTGTTAATATTTAATAGAGGAACCTGGTGCTTATCAGGAAGCAGAATGGATTCACTAAAGACATGACAGTCTTTTCAACAGGCATTTGGAGAATTCTCCCCTGAAGGTAAGCTAGAACAACATATGCAGTTACATAGGTTCATAGACAAATAATCTTACATAAAAATTATTAACAACTTATAGGTCATTTTTTAGTGGGACAGAAGAAGGCTCACCATTTCACCCTGTTTTATTCCCATATAAATATATAGATAATATACAGTCATCCAGAATCATAAGAATCAAGATCAAAGTCAAAACAATCAAGGTAAAAATTCAAAATTCTACATTTTTTTTCAAGTAAAGCAATTAAACAGCTTACTTGGAAAAAATAGTAAGCACTTAAGTTAACTGAAACTTAATATATGCCACCATGTGTAGTGAGTTGCCAAAAATACTCATGAAAATCTAATCTATACTAAGAGAAGAAGAAAGAACATACTTAGACCACTGTACTTGTTTTGGTCATATCCCATATAATATATTTATATCTGGTTACCATGTTTTAAAATGCACTGTGATAAAGCTGTAGAAAGTTTTGAGCATGGTGGCTAGACTACAAAAGGGACCTTGCCATATTATGTAAGAAGTATATAAAGTATCCAGGATGTTAATTCTGGAACTGGAAATCCTTAGCTGAGGATGTGAGCATTATCATAAAATATAACAAGTAAACTCTTGTAAAAATACTAACAGAATTGCTTTATAATTCGTAATCTTAAAGCATAGACCAGTGAATAGAAGTTCAGAAGGAAATCTCATTTCAATATCAGGGAAGACATTCTCATATTTAGTAAATACTCGAAATTGAGATTTATTTCATTTCAAGTCCATGAGCTCCCCATCACTGGATGATCAAATGGCAGATGTCCTATAAAGAAAAGCTGACAATGTGATCTGTAAGGTCCCTTCCAAAACTAAGAGTGTGCAATAAATGCCTACATTAAGAAAAAAGAAAGATCTGAAACAACCTAACTTTACACATCCAGGAACTAGAAAAAGAAGAACAAACATAAGCCCAAAGTTAGTATTGGGAAAAAAATAACTAAGATCAGGCAGTAGATAAATGAATAAAGACTGAAAGGTCAATAGGAAAGATCAAGAAAACTAAGAGCTGTTTTTATTTTTTTGAAAAGATAAACAAAATAGCATACCTTTAGCTAAACTAACCAGGAAAAAGAGAGAAAGGACTCAAATAAATAAAATTATAAATGATAGATATCACACAAAGGATCATAAGAGACTGCTATAAATAATTATATGCCAAAAAACTGGACAACCTAGAAGAAATGGATAAATTCCTAGATATATACAACATATCAAAACAGAATCATGAGAAAGAGAAAATGAGAATAGACTAATTGCTAGTATGGAGGTTGAATCAGTAATCAAAAACCTTCCAACAAAGAAAAGTCTCAGACCAGATGGTTTCACTGGTGAATTCTTCCAAACATTTTGAGAAGGATTTGCATTAATTATGGATCTGTATTAATTCTTCTAAAAAATATAAGAGGTCGGAAGACATCCAAATTTATATCATGAGACCGGCATTACCATGATACCAAAACCAGACAAGGAAACAAGAAAAGAAAATTACAGGCCAATACCTCTAGGTGCACATAGACACAAAACTCCTCAACAAGATATCAGCAAACCAAATTCAACAGTACATCAAAGGATCATACACCATGATCAAATGGAGTTTATTCTAGGGAGGCAGGGATGGATCAACATCTGCAAATTAATCAATGTGATACACCACATTAACAAAATGAAGGGTAAAATCATATAATCATCTCAATATATGCAGAAAAGCATTTGACAAACTTCAACACCCATTCATGATTAAAAAAAAAAAAAACTCTCAACAAACTGTGTGTAGAGGGAACCTACCTAACACAAAAAAAGGCTGTACATGACAAGGCCATAGCTAACATATTCAACAGTGTAAAGTGAAAGTTTTTCCTCTAAGGTCAGGAACAAGACAGGGATGCCTACTCTTGTAATCTTTACTCAGCACAGTACTGGAAGTCCCAGACAGAATAATTGGGGGTGGGGGGGGGGGAGAAAAGGCATCCAAATTCAGAAGGAAGAGGTAAAATCATCTCTATTTGCAAATGACATGAAATTATATATAGGAGGCCATAAGGTCTCCTAAAAACTCTACCAAAAAACTGTTAGAACTAAAAAACAAATTCAGTAAAGTTGCAGGATGAAAATCAATGTAAAAAAATTAGTTGTGGCATGGGGGGGAGGCTTCCTGGACAATTTAACCCAGGAGTGCCACTCGTGTGAGGCACAGTCGGGTGCCAGTGTGCATGTGGTCCCTTGCTCGCCTGCCAGCCTCCAAATGCCCAGTGGCCATGATAGCCGTCTGGCTGGCAGGGTCTTGGTGCTCCAGCTGGG
Source organism: Kogia breviceps (assembly GCF_026419965.1). Classification (NCBI taxonomy): domain Eukaryota; kingdom Metazoa; phylum Chordata; class Mammalia; order Artiodactyla; family Physeteridae; genus Kogia; species Kogia breviceps. The sequence continues at coordinate 97,434,926 of NC_081314.1, forward strand.
TGTCAATCCTGTGGCCCTGAGGTGGGAGAGCCGAGATCAGGACATTGGACCACCAGAGACCTCCCAGCTCCATGTAATATTAAACAGTGAAAGCTCTCCTAGAGATCTCCATCTCAACACTAAGACCCAGCTCCACTCAACAACCAGTAAGCTACAGCACTGGACACCCTATGCCAAACAACTAGCAAGACAGGAACACAACCCTACCCATTAGCAGAGAGGCTGCCTAAAATCACAATAAGGTCACAGACACCCCAAAGCACATCACCGGAAGCGGTCCTGTTCACCAGAAAGACAAAATTCAGCCTAATCCTCCAGAACATAGGCACAAGTCCCCTCCATCAGTAAGCCTAACAACCCACTGAACCAACCTTAGCCACTGGGAGCAGACACCAAAAACAAGGGGAACTATGAACCTGCAGCCTGTGAAAAGGAGACCCCAAATGCAGTAAGTTAAGCAAAATGAGAAGACAGAGTAACACACAGCAAATGAAGGAGCAAGGTAAAAACCCACCAGACCAAACAAATGAAGAGGAAATAGGTAGATTACCTGAAAAAGAATTCAGAGTAATCATAGTAAAGATGATCCAAAATCTTGGAAATAGAATGGGGAAAATACAAGAAACGTTTAGCAAGGACCTAGAAAAACTAAAGAGCAAACAATGATGAACAACACAATAAATGAAATTAAAAATTCTCTAGAAGGAATCAACAGCAGAATAACTGAGGCAGAAGAACGGATAAGTGACCTGGAAGAAAAAATAGTGGAAATAACTACTGCAGAGCAGAATAAAGAAAAAAGAATGGAAAGAATTGAGGACAGCCTCAGAGACCTCTGAGACAACATGAAATGCACCAACATTCGAATGCTACGGGTCCCAGAAGAAGAATAGAAAAAGAAAGGGACTGAGAAAATATATGAAGAGATTAGAGTTGAAAATTTCCCTAATATGGGAAAGGAAATAGTTAATCAAGTCCAGGAAGCACAGAACATCCCATACAGAATAAATCCAAGGAGAAACATGCCAAGACACATATTAATCAAACAATCAAAAATTAACTACAAAGATAAAATATAAAAAGCAGCAAGGGAAAAACAACAAATAACAAACAAGGGAATCCCCATAAGGTTAACAGCTGATCTTTCAGCAGAAACTCTGCAAGCCTGAAGAGAGTGGCAGGACATATTTAAAGTGATGAAAGGGAAAAACCTACAACCAAGATTACTCTACCCAGCAAGGATCTCATTCAGCTTCAACGGAGAAATTAAAACCTTTACAGACAAGCAAATGCTAAGAGAATTCAGCACCACACAACCAGTGCTACAACAAATGCTAAAGGAACTTCTCTATGCATGAAACACAAGAGAAGGAAAAGCCATACAATAACAAACCCAAAACAATTTTTAAAATGGTAATAGGAACATACATATCAATAATTACCTTAAATGTAAATGGATTAAATACTCCAACCAAAAGACATAGACTGGCTGAATGGATACAAAAATGAGACCCGTATATATGCTGTCTACAAGAGACCCACTTCAGACCTAGGGACACATACAGACTGAAAGGGAGGGGATGGAAAAAGATATTCCATGCAAATGGAAATCCAAAGAAAACTCTAGTAGCAATTCTAATATCAGACAAATAGACTTTAAAATAAAGACTATTATAAGAGACAAAGAAGGACACTACATAATGATCAAGGGATCATCCAGGAAGAAGATATAACAATTGTAAAGATTTATGCACCCAACATAGGAGCACCTAAATACATAAGGCAAATGCTAACAGCCATAACAGGGGAAACTGAAAATAACACAGTCATAATAGGGGACTTTAACACCCCACTTTCACCAATGGAAAGATCATCTAAAATGAAAACAAATAAGGAAACACAAGCTTTAAATGACACATTAAACAAGATGGACTTAATTGATATTTATAGGACATTCCATCCAAAAACAACAGAATACATTTTCTTCTCAAGTGATCATGGAACACTCTCCAGAATAGACCACATCTTGGGTCACAAATCAAGCCCTGGTAAATTTGAGAAAATTGAAATCATATCAAGTATGTTTTCCAACCCCAACGCTATGAGACTAGATATCAATTACAGGAAAAACTCTGTAAAAAATACAAATACATGGAGGCTAAACAATACACTACTTAATAACCAAGAGATCAGTTAAGAAATCAAAGAGGGAATCAAAAAATACCTAGAGACAAATGACAATGGAAACACGACAACCCAAAACCTATGGGATTCAGCAAAAGCAATCCTAAGAGTGAAATTTATAGCAATAAAATCCTACCTCAAGAAACAAGAACCATCTCAAATAAACAATCTAACCTTACACCTAAAGCAATTAGAGAAAGAAGAACAAAAAATTCCGAAGTTAGCAGAAGGAAAGAAATCATAAAGATCAGATCAGAAATAAATGAAAAAGAAATGAAGGAAACAGTAGCAAAGATCAAAAAAACTAAAAGCTGGTTCTTTGAGAAGATAAACAAAATTGATAAACCATTAGCCAGACTCATCAAGAAAAGGGAGAAGACTCAAATCAACAGAATTAGAAATGAAAAGGAGAAGTAACAACTGACACTGCAGAAATACAAAGGATCATGAGAGATTACTACAAGCAACTCTATGCCAATAAAATGGACAACCTGGAACAAATGGACATATTCTTAGAAAAGCACAACCTTCTGAGAGTGAACCAGGAAGAAATAGAAAATAGAAGCAGACCAATCACAAGCAGTGAAATTGGGACTGTAATTAAAAATCTTCCAACAAACAAAAGCCCAGGACCAGATGGCTTCACAGGCGAATTCTATCAAACATTTAGAGAAGAGCTAACACCTATCCTTCTCAAAGTCTTCCAAAATATAGCAGAGGGAGGAACACACCCAAACTCATTCCACGAGGCCACCATCACCCTGATACCTAAACCAGACAAAGATGTTGCAAAGAAAAAAAACTACATGCCAATGTCAATAATGAACATAGATGCAAAATTCCTCAGCAAAATACTAGCAAACAGAATCCAACAACACATTAAAAGGATAATACACCATTGTCAAGTGGGGTTTATCCCAGGAATGTAAGGATTCTTCAATATACACAAATCAATCAATGTGATACACCAAATTAACAAATTGAAGGATAAAAACCATATGATCATCTCAATATATGCAAAAAATGCTTTTGACAATATTCAACACCATTTATGATAAAAACCCTCCAGAAAGTAGGCATACAGGGAGCTTACCTCAACATAATAAAGGCCATATATGATAAACCCACAGCCAACATCATTCTCGGTGAAAAACTGAAACCATTTCCACTAAGATCAGGAAAAGGACAAGGTTGTCCACTCTCACCACTGTTATTCAACATAGTTTTGGAAGTTTTAGCCACAGCAATCAGAGAAGAAAAAGAAATAAAAGGAATCCAAATCAGAGAAGAAGAAGTAAAGCTGTCACTGTTTGCAGATGACATGATACTATACATAGAGAATCTTCAATATGCTACCAGAAAACTACTAGAGTTAATCAATGAATTTGGTAAAGTAGCAGGATACAAAGTTAATGCATAGAAATCTCTTGCATTCCTATACACTAATGATGAAAAATTTGAAACAAAACACTCCCATTTACCATTGCAACAAAAAGAATAAAATACCTAGGACTAAACCTACCTAAGGAGACAAAAGATCTGTATGCAGAAAACTGTAGGACACTGATGAAAGAAATCAAAGATGATACAAACAGATGGAGAGATATACTATGTTCTTGGGTTGAAAGAATCAACATTGTGAAAATAACTATACTACCCAAAGTAATCTACAGGTTCAATGCAATCCCTATCAAACTACCAACAGCATTTTTCACAGAACTAGAACAAAAAATTTCACAATTTGTATCAAAACACAAAAGACCCCAAATAGACAAAGCAATCTTGAGAAAGAAAAATGGAGCTGGAGGAATCAGGTTCCCGGGCTTCAGACTGTACTACAAAGCTGCAGTAATCAAGACAATATGGTACTGGCACAAAAACAGAAATATAGATCAATGAAACAGGATAGAAAGCCCAGAGATAAACCCACGCACATATGGTCACCTTATTTTTGATGAAGGAGGCAAGAATATACAATGGAGAAAAGACAGCCTCTTCAATTTTTGGTGCTGGGTAAACTGGACAGCTACATGTAAAAGTATGAAGTTAGAACACTCACTAACACCATACACAAAAATAAACTCAAAATGGATTAAAGATCTAAATGTAAGGCCAGACACTATCAAACTCTTAGAGGAAAACAGGCAGAACACTCTATGACATAAATCACAGCAAGATCCTTTTTGACCCACCTCCTAGAGAAATGGAAATAAAAACAAAAATAAACAAATGGGACCTAATGAAACTTAAAACTTTTACACAGCAAAGGAAATCATAAACGAGATGAAAAGACAACCCTCAGAATGGGAGAAAATATTTTCAAATGAAGCAACTGACAAAGCATTAATCTCCAAAATTTACAAGCAGCTCATGCAGCTCAATATCAAAAAAACAAAAAACCCAATCCAGAAGCGGACAGAAGACTTAAATAGACATTTCTCCAAAGAAGCTATAGAGATTGCCAACAAATGCATGAAAGATGTTCAACATCACTAATCATTAGAGAAATGCAAATCCAAACTACGATGAGGTATCACCTCACACCAGTCAGAATGGCCATCATGAAAAAATCTAGAAACAATAAATGCTGGAGAGGGTGTGGAGAAAAGGGAGCCCTCTTGCACTGTTGGTGGGAATGTAAATTGATATGGCCACTATGGGGAGCAGTATGGAGGTTCCTTTAAAAACTAAAAATAGAACTACCATATGACGCAGCAATCCCACTACTGGGCATATACCCTGAGAAAACCATAATTCAAAAAGAGTCGTGTACCACAGTGTTCACTGCAGCTCTATTTATAATATCCAGGATATGGAAGCAACCTAAATGTCCATAGACAGAGGAATGTATAAAGAAGATGTGACACATATGTACAATGGAATATTACTCAGCCATAAAAAGAAATGAAACTGAGTTATTTGTAGTGAGGTGGATGGACCTAGAGTCTGTCCTATAGAGTGAAGTAAGTCAGAAGGAGAAAAACAAATACCGTATGCTAACACATATATATGGAATCTAAAAAAAAAAAAAAAAAATGGTTATGAAGAACCTAGGGGCAGGATAGGAATAAAGACAGAGGTGTAGAGTATGGACTTGAGGACATGGGGAAGGGGAAGGGGAAGCTGGGATGAAGTGAGAGAGTGGCATGGACTAATATATACCACCAAATGTAAAATAGATAGCTAGTAGGATGCAGCCGCATAGCACAGGGAGATCAGCTCGGTGCTTTGTGACCATCTAGAGAGGTGGTATAGGGAGGGTGAGACGGATATGCAAGAGGCGGGAGATATGGGGATATATGTTTATGTATAGCTGATTCCCTTTGTTATAAAGCAGAACCTAACATACCATTGTAAAGCAGTTATATACTCAGATAAAGATTTTTTTAAAAAAATCAGTTGTATTTCTATACACTAACAACAGACTATCAGAAAGAGAGTTAAGAAAACAATCCCTTTAAAATAGCAAAAAGAATAAAATAGGAATAAATTTAACCAAAAAGTTTACAGATCTGTACACTGAAATCTATGACACCGATGACAGAAATTCAAGAAGACACAAATAAATAGATATTCCCTGCTCATGGATTAGAAGAATGAGTATTGTAAAAGTGTCCACACTACCCAAAGATATCTATAGATTCAATGCAATCCCTATCAATATTCAAATGGCATGTATCACAGAAATAGAAAAAACAACCCCAAAATTTGAATGGAACCACAGAAGATCCCAAATAGCCAAAGCAATCTTGAGAAAAGAACAAAGCTGGAGGCATTATGTTTCCTGATTTCAAACTATATTGCAAAGCCTTAATAATCATAAGAAATACTCTATTGGTGTAAAAACAGACACATAGATCAATGGAACAGAATAAAGAGCCAAGAAATAAACCCATGCATATTTGGTTAATTCATTTATCATAAAGTAGCAAAGAACATACAATGGGAAAAGGATGGTCTCTTCAATAAATGGTGTTGAGAAAACTGGACAGGTACATGCAGAAAAAAAAGAAAAAGAAAAGAAATTGAACTCTATCTTACACTACTCACAAACATCAACTCAAAATGAATTAAAGATGTGAATGTAAGCCCTGAAACTGTAAAACTCCTAGAAGAAAACACATTGGGTAAGCTCCTTGACAATGCTCTTGGCAATGATTTTTGTGGATTTTATTTTAAAAGCAAAAATAAACAAGTGGGACTACATCAGTCTAAAAAGCTTCTGCACAGCAAATGAAAGCATCATCAAAATGAAAAGGCTACCTATGGAATGGGAGAAAATATTTGCAAATCATAAAATCTGATAAGGGGTTAATATCCAAAATATTAAAGAAATTGTACAACTCAATAGCAACAAACCAAGAATCTGATTAAAAAGTTGACAGAGGAACTGAGTAGTCATTTTTCCAAAGAAGATACACATGGTCAACAGATATATGAAAAGGTGTTCAACATCACTAATCATCAGGGAAATGCAAATCAAAATCACAATAAGATATCACTGTTAGAATGGCCATCATCACAAAGACAAGAGGTAGCAAGTGCTGGCAAGGATGTGGAGAAAGGGGAACTCTGGTGCACTGTTGGTGGGAATACACATGGGTGTAGCCACTATGGAAAACAGTGTGGAAGACCTCAAAAAAATTTAATAAAGAACCACCCTATGGTCCAGCCATCCCAGTTCTGAGTGTATATGCAAAGGAAATGAAAACAAGATATCAAAAAGATATCTATACTCCCATGTTTACTGATGCATTATTCACAAGAACCAAGTTATGGAGACAACCTAAATGTTCATCAATGGGTGACTGGATAAAGATAATTCAGTATACATCTACAGTGGAATGTTATTCAGCCTTGAGAAAGACATCCTGCTATTGGTAATAGTGTGGATGGACCTTGAGGGCTTTATGCTAAGTGAAATAGGTCAGACAGGAAAGACAGATACTATGTGATGTTACTTCTTTGTAGAATCTAAAAAAGCCAAATTCACAGAAACAGAGACAAGAATAGTGGTTACTAGCCGCTGATTGGTGAGGGGAATGGAGAGATGTTGATCACAGAGTATAAACCTTCAGCTATAAGATGAATAGGTTCTGGGGATATAATGTACGGCATGGTGGTTATAGTTAACAATACTGTTTTATATTCTTGAGAGTTTGTAAGAGAGTAAATATTAAATGTTTTCACTTCAAAAAAGGCACAAGATAACTATGTGACATGATGGAGGCATTAGTTAATGCTGTGCTGGTCATCATTTTACAATATATATGTGGCTCAAGTCAACACCTTGTATACCTTAAACTTACAAGGTGTTATATGTCAATTATATCTCAATAAAGCTGGGGAAAAAAGATAGATGTGTTTTTTATATGCATTTTTATTCTGCCTTTTTGAATGAGGAGATTGTTCTTCTAGAGAGTCTGTTTTTCCACTTCTGGGCTGTGTGTGGCAACCAGCAGGAACAGAGGATACTAATATCCATGCCAGGGAAGTCACTCCGGGAGCAAATGATCTGAGTAGTCCCATTGGTTTGAAGGCAAGTCTTTGAAGAGCCCCTCTGTAAGGCAAGCCTCAGATCTGACGTGTCTGGTTTGCTGCACCCCTGATTAGATGAGATTCCTTGAAGTGAGACATCTGTAACCTAACTCTTCCTGGTGACTTTTCCCTCTGACAAAAGCCATTTTATCTCTATGTGGCAATAAAGATAAAGCCCAGTTTAGTTTGTTTTAAAAAATCATAACACCACAATCCTCTCTACCTCCTCATACACAAAAATCAACACAGCCTTTCTAAATGATGCACCCCTGGGCCACTTGAGATAAAACTTTTCTCTTTCCATCCAATGCTCTGTTTTTTTGTAATAATTAAATATTGCAGAAAGAAAATGAAATTTTCAAATGTTGATGAGCCAGTGATATTCCTCTCTTATGAACCCTTTGAATTTCAGTGATCCAGCAGACTACCTTGGCTAGAAAGACTTTGTATTTTAATATTTAGAGAGCATCAAAATAGAAACCAATTTATTAAAAACAAGCCCAAGAATACAGCATCTGATAACTACTTATCATTAAAATATTAACTTGATAGAAAGGTATTAGTACAGATAGTGGGGTATTTTTAGCCAACAGTTCTTGGGGGAAAATTTTTACCAAAATTTCAAGGTAGATACATGAAAATTCAAAACAATACCTTCCTTTGCAGGTTAGGGATGAAAGCATCTAAGAATAATATTCAAATATTTGTCTCTTTTAAAAGAGCTGTTCAAAATGAAGCCCAGAAAATGACTATAGCACTGTACCTCTGGGTGATTATCATGTAGGGAAGTTATTGCTTGTTTAACATTGTCACAATGACTTCTCCAAAACAATGAAGACCGCCCTCCACACCCTCAGCCTCTTCATCCTTCAGGTGGAAGGGATGGGCTTCCACAGAGGAGATAAGGTTGAGGAGCTTTATTGGTATAGTAGGTAGAATGGATAACTCTCCCCCCTTATTCTATGAGACTGTAGACTGGGTTCCTTTGATATGATTTGGGGCAATGTCAACTGAGAGGGAGGCACCAGGGGCCAACCAGGTGAGACTCTGCTAATCTCTAAGGAGCTGTAGGCCTGTTGATGTATTAAATGTCCCACTTCCAAAGTTGAAAGATAAATCAAGTCACTGTGTGACAATAAATACTTACATATACCTGATGGAAAGTTACAAAACCAATTCTAACCCTCATGGGGTTCATTTTAACTGCTTGTTTCAATTCAGTTCAGTAGATGTTGGATAATTTTCTAGTACCCGTTTTCTTCTTTTGTTTGTTTTCTTTGCTGGGACTGTGCTGTGTCTTCTGAGCCTTCCCCTAAGTATTAGGATGGGTCCTCTGAACCCTCTAGCTCGTCTCTCTCTGCCTGTTTCCCAGGTACCTGTTGTCTCCTTTTGCTGCTGTCCATACGCAGATACTGTCCGCTTTTCTCTTCTCATTCCTTGAGCTACAGCTACTGCCACAAAGTGGGGAGATCATTTTTCCCCCTTTCAGCCCTCACAGCTCTTTAGGTTTCCAAATTGCCACCTGAAGTTTCAGTTTTATAGTCTTGCTTATTAAGGAGGAAAAGAGTTCTCTAGAAATAAGTTCAAGGAGAATTAAAGACTATAACCCAAAGCTGCATATTTTCCTTATTGATTACAAGCCTAGTACGTCAGGCCAAAAACAGGCTAAAAAAAATCCCTGTGTCATTTCCAGCCTCAGGACATGCTTTTACAAAACTGCCTCACAGCCATTTCCTCTTTCTCTGATATCCTGAGGGGCCTATTTGGCACCAAATCTCCTTTTCTTGCTCCCTGGATGTCAATGAGGTACTCACACACGTAGGGCTCCAGATAATCTGCCATCATCACAGAATTGCTAAGTGGATATGTTATACAACCACTGTGGCCTCCATTTCAGTTTCCAGAACTCTTCAGGAGTCATAAATATGATTACCTATAAATAGACAAACCAAGAACCAATGGAGCACTGTCTTCTCTGATTTCATATACATTGCCTTTTGTTTGAACCATAATCCTAATATTACATACACTTCAAACCAAAATTGACGGTCACTTTTTATTCCTGTGATATGTTTTCTCAAATACAATCCCATATTTCTGATTCTCCTTTTCATCTTCTCACTGATTTTTCTTATTTCAGATTATGTGCAAACAACAGAGGAATTTTGTTAAACTCTAAAATTATCCTGATTTCCCAGACTTAAAATCTACAAGTAAAAATAACCAACAATCTGACATAACCTTGATAATGTGTGATGTTAAACTAATTAAACAAGGACACTAGTAGACTGAGGTGGCACAAGTAAGCAAACCAAACTCTTAGCCTGTAAATGCTTCAAGATTGCAAAATTGAAACCTAAGGACAGCCAGTCACAAACAACCAACTAGACTTTAAGCTACAGCCAATCAACAATTTCCTTCCACTTTTTCTCTTTAAAAATCTCTCCTCAGCTCCTGTTGGTGGAGCTCTCCTAACCACTTCCTATTTGGTTATGCCTGACTCTAATCGATTTTTGCCCAAGTAAACTCTTAAAATTTTTAATATGACCCAGTTTATCTTTTAAGAGTAAAAACCAAATTTAAATAGCTTTTATTCCACAAAAACAGTATAATCAGGCCATTAAGTACTTGTCACCCAAACCTATAACTCTCCTCACCTCAAGCTCCTTAGAAAGACCTTGTTCATCCTCTTGTCGTGGAGTCGATTTATTTTAATTAAAATAAGCGGTTATTTCTGAAAATAAAATAGAAACAAAGTTCGTGTGGAAATGTACATTGATATAAATACCATGTCATATCTATAGGATGTTTAAATATAAAAACATATTCCAAATGATTGTTCATTACTCACTGATTCTGAGGATGAAAGTAATTTGAAATTGAACAATTGAAAGTGAAAAAAAATATCCAGTATTGTTTGTATTTAGCATAGTATTAGAACAGATAGAACTGTATATGTATTTTAAGTGTTGCTGGTCACATTTCAAACTAAACAAGAAAAGTTGGATGTAATTAAAACAGACATCTTCCTTGAAGATAAAGGCTACAACCATTTAGCTGGCTAAAATCCTTCTGATTCTTGGTTCTGCCAGAGATATTCAGAATCCATAAAGAAGAACCTGGGATGTCAGGGATTCCAAAACTATTGCTGAAAGGAGGCTGAAAACACAATGTAAAGATCAGTGAGCTGTTTATTGACGCCTTTTTCTAGTAGCACTAGTTCCAAATTGGAAGCATCTGTTTTCTAAACGTCAGAAATATTTCATAAAAACTCCATTTGTTTTTCATCTAGAGCAACTATATAATTATCACTAGTACAGGATCATCTCATTTTTTAGCAAATTTTAAATGAAATCTAGTTGCATTGATATTTTTGGGGCATGAATTTCTTTTTTATTTGTTATACAAGTGTTTACTGATTTGCCAGATATTACAATTACCTTGAATATAACAACATAATAATTTATATTTGTATTGACCTTACATTTTTTAATGTGCACAATCAATTGTATGGGCAAATAAGCATTATTACTCCCAATTTCTTTATAATTAATAAGCTTCATTTCTTCAAGCAGTTTTAGCTTCACAGCAAAATTGAGCAGAAAGAACAGAACAGAGAGTTTCCCTTTACCCCCTGTTCTCACACATGAACAGCCTCCCCTATTATAAAAATTCCTTAGCAAAATGGTACATTTATTACAATAAATGAACCTACATAGACACATCATTATCATCCAAAGTCTGAAGTTTTCACTAGGGTTCATTCACTCTTTGTGTTGTATACCCTATGGGTTTTGACAAATGTATAATGACATATATCCATCATTACAGTATCAAATAGTATTTTCACTGCTCTAAAAGTCCTCTATGCACAGAGGATTTTTAGGACAGTGAAACTTCTGTTTCACTGTACTACATACAGTGGTGGATACATATCATTATCCCTTTGTCCAAACTCATAGAATGTACAACACCAAGAGTGAACCCTAGTCTACTGTAGTCTCTGGGTGATTATGATGTGTCATTGTAGGTTCATCAGTGGTAACAAATGTACCACTCTGCTGAGGATGTTGATAATGCGGGAGGCTGTGCATGTGTGGGGGCAGGGAGTATATGGGAAATCTCTGTACCTTCCTGTTAATTTTTCTGTGACCCTAAAATGACTTTGAAAAATAGTTTTTTAAAAAATCCTCTATGCTTTGCCTATTCACCACCCCCCTCCCTACAACCCTCGGCAAATACTGAAATTTCTACTATCTCCATAGCTTTGCCTTTTTCTAGAATGTTATATATTTGGAAACATATGGTATATAGCTTTTTCAGATTGACTTCTTTCACTTAGTAATATGCATTTATGTTTCCTCTGTGTCTTGTCATGGCTTCACATTTCATTCATTTTTGGTGCTAAATAATATTCCATTGTCTGGATATACCACAGTTTATCCATTCACCTACTACAAAACATTGTGTTTGCTTCCAACTTTTGGCATCCATGTGCAGGTTTTTGTGTGGACATAAGTCTTCAACTCCTTTAGGTTGTTTGATTGCTAGATCATAGGGTAAGATTATGTTTTGTAAGAAACAGCCAAATTGTCTTCCAACGTGGCTGTACCATTATGCATTCCCACCATCAATGAATGAGAGTGCCTATCTTTATATTTAAAGAGGGTTTCTTGTAGACAGCATATGGTTGGATCTTGTTTTTTGATCCACTCTTTCAGTTTCTATCTATTAACTGGTAAATTTAGACCATTGATGTTCAAAGTGATTATTGACATAGTGGATTAATATCTAACATATTTGTTTTTGTTTTCTATTTGCTGCCTTTGTTCTTTGCTCCTTTTTACTCTTTTTCTGTCTTTTATGGTTTTAATTGAGCATTTTATATGATTCCATATTTTCTCCTTTCTTAGCCTATCAGTTGTATTTCTTTTTTTACTTTTGTTATTGATTGCCATAGATTTGCAATATATACCTACAGTCAATCCAGGTCTGCTTTCAAATAACATTATATCAATTCACAGGTATTGCAAGTACCTTATAATAACAAAATATTTGTAATTCTTCCCTCCCATCCCTTGTATAATTGCTGTCATTTATTTCACTTATACATAAAAGGACATAATCTAAGATTTGTTGCTATAATTATTTTGAACAAACTGAAATCTGTTAAATCAATTAAGAATAAGAAATATGTTAAATCAAGTAAGAATAAGAAATACTTCATCTTCACTTATTAATTCTCTAATGTTCTTCTTTTTTATGTAAATCCACGTTTCTGACCTATATCATTTCCTTCTCTCTGAAGAATTTTTTTTTTAATGTTTCTTGCAAAGCAGGTCTACTGGAAACAAATTCCCTTAATATGTATTTGTCTGAGAAAGTTTTTATTTCTCCTTCACTTTTTTTTTTTTTTTTGCGGTACGCGGACCTCTCACTGCTGTGGCCTCTCTCATTGTGGAGGATGCGCAGGCTCAGTGGCTATGGCTCAAGGGCCCAGCCGCTCTGCGGCATGTGGGATCCTCCCGGACCAGGGCATGAACCCGCGTCCCTTGCATCGGCAGGCGGACTCTCAACCACTGCGCCACCAGGGAAGCCCTCTCCTTCACTTTTAATGGACAGTTTTGCAGGGTACCAAATCCTAGGTTGGTAGGGTTCTTTTCTCTCAATACTTGAAATATTTCACTTCATTCTCCTCTTGCTTGTATTTTATTTTTTTAGGAGAAGTAAGATGTAATTATTATCCATGCTCTTCTATAGGTAAGGTGGGTTTTTCCTCAGGCTTCTTTCATGATTTTTTCTTTATCTTTAATTTTTTTTTTAAGTTTATTTATTTATTTTTGGCTGTGTTGGGTCTTCATTGCTGTGCATGGGCTTTCTCTAGTTGCCACGAGCAGGGGCCACTCTTCATTGCGGTGCGCGGGCTTCTCATTGTGGTGGCTTCTCTTGTTGCAGAGCATGGGCTCCAGGTGCATGGGCTTCAGTAGTCGTGGTGATATGCCTATGTGTAGGGATTTTCTTGGTGTTATCTGCTTAGTGTTCTCTGAGATTCCTGGATGTACATTTTGGTGCCTGGCATTAATTTGGGGGAAATTCTCAGTTATTATAGCTTCAAAGACTACTTCCGTTCCTTTCTCTCTTTAGCTTCTCCTTCTGGTATTCCCATTACACATATGTTACAAATTTTGTGGTTATACCACAGTTCTTGGGCATGCTGTTCTATTGGGGGTTTTGTGAGTATGTCTTTTTTTCTCCTTGATTTTCACTTTTGGAATTTTCTATTGTAATATTCTTGAGTGCAGAGATTCTTTCCTAGGCTGTTTCCTGTTTATTGATGAGCTTATTAAAGGCATTCTTCATTTCTACTACAGTGCTTTTGATCTCTAGAATTTCTGTTTGATTCTTTATTAGAATTTCCATCTCTCTGCTTACATTATTCATCTGTTCTTGTACATTAGAGTTCTTAGCATACTAATCATACTTGTTAAAAACTCCTGGTCTGATAACTCCAGCATTCCTGCTGACTCTGGTTCTAATGCTTGTTCGTTCTCCCAAAACTGTTTTTTGCCTTCTAGTATGCCTTATAATTTTGTGTTGAAAGGGAGACATATTTTACTGGGTAAAAAGAACAATAGTAAATAGGCCTTCAGTAATGTATGGTAAGGTGTGGGGGAGGGGAAGCATTCTGTAGTCCTCTGATTAAGTCTCAGACTTCTGGTGAGCCTATGCTCCTGGGCTTTAAACTTCACCAGTGATTCTCAGATTTTCTCCCCATTAGTCAGCACAGAATGGCTAGAGGAGGCTGGAGTTGTGTGTTTCCCTTCCCCTATGCAGAAAGCTAGAGGGAAACAGAGTTGAGTATTTCCCTCCCAGGTAAGTTAGGCTATTATAAAGCCCCAGAATCTTAGGCTCTGGTAAAACAATTTCTCCTGAAGACAGGCCTTGTTAAGAACAGAATGTTTCTTTTTATGGCTGAGTAATATTCCATTGTATATATGTGCCACATCTTCTTTATCCATTCATCTGTTGATGGACACTTAGGTTGCTTCCATGTCCTGGCTATTGTAAATAGAGCTGCAATGAACATTTTGGTACATGACTCTTTTTGAATTATGGGTTTTTCAGGGTAGTGAGGTGGATGGACCTAGAGTCTGTCATACAAAGTGAAGTAAGTCAGAAAGAGAAAAACAAATACCGTATGCTAACATATATATGGAATCTGAAAAATCAAAAAAGGCCATGAAGAACCTAGGGGCAAAACAGGAATAAAGACACAGACCTACTAGAGAATGGACTTGAGGATATGGGGAGGGGGAAGGGTAAGTTGGGACAAGGTTAGAAAGTGGCATGGACCTATATACACTACCAAACATAAAATAGATAGCTAGTGAGAAGCAGCTGCATAGCACAGGGAGATCAGCTCAGTGCTTTGTGACCACCTAGAGGGGTGGGATAAGGAGGGTGGGAGGGAGATGCAAGAGGGAAGAGATATGGGGACATATGTGTATGTATAACTTATTAACTTTGTTATAAAGCAGAAACTAACACACCATTGTAAAGCAATTATACCCCAATAAACATGTTTTTTTTTAAAAAAAAGAACAGAATATTCTTGTACCTTTCAAATTGGCTTTTTTCCCCCCTTTCTTCTTGCCGGAAGCTTGAGGGGATTTTTCTCTGATATTCACTTCATGGACCCGGCTGAGCTCCTGTGCTCTTCTCCAACAATGATGGGAGTCTCCCTTGAGTTGTTAACACTCAGAGCTATCCATGCTGAGCTTCCAGTAATTTGTCAATTACAGTTCAGGTTTCCTTACCTTGGCACTGGTTCCCACAGTGCTTGTGGGTTTCTGCTTTGGTAAGTTGGGATTCTCTGTGTCCTCTTGTCTGATGCTCCAATTTTGGGGGCAGCAGTTACCCTGTGTGATATCACATTTCTGATAATTTGAGGAGTTGTTGATTTTTTCCATTTCTTCAGCTTTTTACTTGTTATTAGGATGGGGTAGTGACTTCTAAGCTCCTTACATGCTGAACTGGAAACCAGAGGTCACTATTCCCATTTTAAGATGAGAAAAATAAGAACTGTAAGAGGTAAGTCACTTCCCAAAGATTGTACAGGTATTAGAGATAGAATTGAGACCTAGACCTACTAACCCCAAGTCTGAGTTATCAACCTGTTTTACAATTGTGTAAAAGGAGGCTTGGATTCTTACTTATCTATTCTGAAAGGAAGTGACTAAACTGGATTACTGATTCAATTTCTTATATTCAGGAAAGAATGTCATTAAAAGACCATTCTATTTCTCAGAATTCATCTTATTTAAATTTTAAAAACTTATATACACAAATATGTTTATTACAGTGTGATTTATAACAGGAAAAATGTAAATAGCTGGAATGATTATGGTAAGTATGTACATACTTGCAATAGGACATTAAGAAAAGCAGGTAACAGCAGAGTAAAATGTTTATGATACTGTATTAAGTGAAGAAAGCTGACTATAAAACTGCCCATGTAAAATAGATGGTGAAGGAAAATAGAAAAAAGTGCTAGCTGTGAGTATTGAGCTTTTAAAAAACTTGTATTACATTGTAATAAGTATGTAAAAAGTAACTTAAAAAAATATGCGTCAATGATACTTTTGTATGTCGGAAACACTGTAGTAGTCTTTGGATAAAAGAACAACTTATTTCTCACAAGTCTAGTTTAAAATTTAAGTCATCATTTTTTTACATGGAGGAGTATGCTAGTATAATGGGTCCTAGGTTGTTCCCCTTGCTATTACATGTACTTAAATGAATGGCTCTCCAGAGGCTCACTAAAATGGCATTGCATGTTAGTTTAAACTAGGTATTTATGATACAACAATGTAGAGAAAAAAAGGAATGCAACACTGGGCAATCTATATAGAAAAGGATTTTAGTTATGTGGTTGGGTGCAAGGCACCATCAACACAGGCTTGTATTCACGCTCATTCATTCAGCTCACAGTTAAAAAATGTATGTTCCTAAATCCAAGAGAGTAGATAAGTCTGACTTGAAATGTGTTTCTCTCTTTGGTATAATGCTTTTTTTCTTTTTTTTAGTTCTTTTTCAGTAATTCCTTGCAGCTCCAGCTTACACACAATGAATTGTTGGTTCCTTTATTGAAGGGGAGGGAGAGGGGAGGAACACCACTTTTTAAAGCCAGTACCAAAGAAAATAACTCCTTTTGTGTAAAGAGGGATCAATAGTAGTCTCTGTGTTCTATCTATCTCTTGTTTGTATTTTCTGTTGATGTGTACAAAACCTAGACATTTGGCTTTAAGTGTTGATTAAAAAATTTTTTTACAGAAAGAATAGAAAAGAAAGAGTAATTTTAACCACCATTGAACTACTTTTAAAAATTCCATTCTGTTCTTAATTCACATACCCTGACAAAAGAAAAAATCTTGAATTATGTCTACATGCCAAAACACTTCCTAACTTAAGTCCATTATTTTTTCTAGGGTAATGAATGCAATTAGGAAAGAGGTCCAACTGGAATTATTTTAAAATCACAAATTTTCAACCATGATAATTATTTACCTCTAGCCATCTCTGCCTTAATTATTCTGGGGAGATGATTGTCTCACTTTGAACAAGCGGCGGAGCAGAATGCAAGGAGGAGCATTTCCCTGCCATGTGATGGTCCTTTTCCATTCTAGGGCCCTGATTGCCTTTATACCAAACCAGGATTGGTGATGCCCAAATCCATTGGGATGTCCAGTTTTTTCAGCAATTACATGTATCAAAAGGCCATTTTCTTTTAGAAATTTATAAGCTGACTAGAAATTTATAAACTCAAAATAATGTTTGACCAAATGCCTAAGCACCCCATGGCCCAGCCAAATTGACACAGAAAATTAACCATCACAGTGGGTTAGGTCAAGAAGGTTGTCTTGAGGAAGAGAAAGCTGAACACTGAAGGACAGTATGTCATAAATAGAATATTAAATTACTACTTTCTCATTAGTAAATAATACCACTAAATATGTAATATATGTGTGTCTTCAGAAATGCAATGTTTTCTCCCATTTTTAGGGGAAATAATTGGTTCTTCATTATGTTAAGTTAAACTCCTAGAGAAGCCAGTATTAGAATTGAATTTATAAAATGAAAGTATCACATGGAATATTTCTATTATATCAATAGAATATATACTGATTATATTTTCAGGACTATACAGTTTACAAAATGTTCTCACCTACATTATCTTATTTTATGCTACTCATTTATGAAGAGATGTTTAACTACTGAAAGATATTTACATTTTAAAAATCTTTTATTAGAGATAAATTTTTCAACTGGACACAAAAATAATGAGAATACAGAGCTCTTGATTTGGTATGTGTGGATGGTGTTTGGGTGCTCTTTCTAATTTATGTATATAGAGAGATCCTAATTGGCATAGCCTTTAGAAAGTCAAAGTTTTATTTGAGAGATTACAGCTAAAAAGACAAAAATTCTCAGGTAATTTTTTTAAAAAAAACCATTTAGAAAACATTAAAGTGTTTATTGGTTTCAATATTTGATATAGAGAAATAAATCTATGTGCACAAAATTACCCAGTTTGGGGAGTTCCCTGGCAGTCCAATGGTTAGAACTCTGGGCTTTCATTGCCAAGGGCCTGGGTTCAATCCCTGGTCAGGGAACTAAGATTTCACAAGCCGCATGGCACAGCCAGAAAAGAAAAAAATTACCCAGTTTCTTGTATACATTGCTACCCCATCCCCTCATGTCTTATGCCTTTAACTTTCTTCTTTACAGAGTTTTTGGTACTAAAAAGTGCATTGTTCTTCAGGAACCACAATAAACCCTACTGTAATTGAAAAGAAGACAGTAATAGCTATTATCCATACTGACCCATGAGTTATTACTTTCCTCATTTTCCCCTTTTTCCATTTGTGTTAGGAATAATCTGTACAGATGTTTTAAAAATGTATTGAGTCTGTTTTATGAGACGAGAATATGGTCTATCCTACTAAACGTATCATTGCACTTGAAAAGAATGTGTATTTTGCAGTTGTTTAACGTAGTGATCTATTAAGTATCAGTTAAATCAAGGTAGTTGATAGCACTGTTCAGTTCTTCTTTATCTATATTGATCTTTTTTTTGTCTAGTTCTGGCAAATGCTGAGAGATATTAAAATTCCCAGTGGTGAATGTGTAATTGTTTATATATTAATTTAATTATGTAAATTTTGCTTCATGTAATTTGAAGCTCTGTTTATAATTACTATATCTTCCTGATGAATTGACCATTTCATCTTCATGAAGGATTTCTCTTTATCTCTGGTAATATTTTTGTTTTGGAATCTATTTTGTCTGACAGTAATATAGCCACTCTAGCCATCTTATTCTTAATGTTTACATGGTGTACATTTCTCATCTCTTTACTTTCAAAATGTCTGTGGTTTCATATTTAACATGTGTCTCATGGAGTCAGTATATATTTGAGTTTTGTTTTATATTCATTCAAAAGTCTTTGTCTTTTAATTGGAGTGTTTTGGTCTTTCATGTTTAATGTAATTATTGAAATGTTTAATGTAGTAGGCAGAAAAACAGACCTCAAGGATATTCACTCCCAAACCCCTTAGAACCTGTGAATATGATACCTTGAATAGCAAAAGACTTTGAAGATATGATTATGATTAAGGACATGGAAATCAAGAGATTATCCTTGATTATTTGGGTGGGCCCATTCTAACCTCATAAATCCTTTAAAGCAGAGAATCTTTCTCAAATTTGGTCAGGGAAAGATGTAACCACAATGGAAGAAGGTTCAGAGAGATGTGACATGAGAAGGACTTAACCTGCTGTTGTTCGGTTTGAAGATGAAGGAAAGGAACCAAGAGCTGGTAGCTTCTAGTTCTGGGAACAGTCCTCTGTTTACAGCTAGGAGGAAAACAAGGACCTGAATCTTACAACCTGAAGGAACTGATTTCTACCACAAACCCAAATGATCAGAAAACAGATTCCCTTCTAGAGACTTCAGAAAGGAATGCAGCCTATTGATGACTTGATTTTAGTTCACTGAACTCCATGCCCTATTTCTTTGTTTTTAATTGAAGTATATTTGATTAACAATGTTGTTTTAGTTTCAGGTGTACCACAAAGTGATTAATTTATACATATATACATATATATATTATTTTTCAGATTCTTTTCCATTATAGGTTATAACAAGATAGTGAATATAGTTCCCTGCGCTATACAATAGGTCATGTTTATCTACTTTATATATAGTAGTGTGTACATGTTGATCCCAAACTCCTAATTTATCTCACCCCCCTCCCTTTCTTCTTTGGTAACAGTAAGTTTGTTTTCTATGTCTATGAGTCTGTTTCTGTTTTGTAAATAAGTTCATTTGTATCATTTTTTAAGATTCCACATATAAGTGATATCATATATGATATTTGTCTTTCTCTAACTTACTTTATTTAGTATGATAATATCTAGGTCCATCCATGTTGCTGCAATAATGCAGCCATTATTTCATTTTTTTTTATGGCTGAGTAATATTGCATTGTATGTATGCATGTATATCTATATCTATATCTATATACCACATCTTCTTTATCTGTTCAGCTGTCAGTGGACAATTAGATTGCTTCCATGTCTTGGCTGTTGTAAGTAATGCTGCTATGAACATAAGGGTACATGTATCCTTTTGAATTAGAGTTTTTTTTTTTTTCCAGACATAATGCCCAAGAGTTGGGTGGCTGAATCATATGGTAACTCTATTTTTATTTTTTTAAGGAACGTCCATACTGGTTTCTATGTACCAGTTTACATTTTCACCAACAGTGTAGGAGGGTTCCCTTTACTCCACACCTTCTCCAGCATTTATTATTTGTAGACTTTTAAAAAAATTGATTGATTGATTTTTGGCTGTGTTGGGTCTTCATTTCTGTGTGAGGGCTTTCTCTAGTTGCGGTGAGCGGGGGCCACTCTTCATCACGGTGTGTGGGCCTCTCACTGTCGTGGCCTCTCTTGTTGCGGAGCACAGGCTCCAGACGTGCAAACTCAGTAGTTGTGGCTCACGGGCCCAGTTGCTCCGTGGCATGTGTGATCTTCCCAGACCATGGCTCGAACCCATGTCCCCTGCATTGGCAGGCAGATTCTCAACCATGCGCCACCAGGGAAGACCTATTATTTGTAGACTTTTTGATGATGGCCATTCTGACTGGTGTGAGGTGATACCTCACTGTAGAGAGATTTGCATTTCTCTAATAATTATCAATGTGGGTCATCTTTTCATGTACCTATTGGCTACGTGGATGTTTCTTTGGAGAAATGTCTATTTAGGTCTTCTGCCCATTTATTGATTGAGTTATTTGCTTTTTTGATATTGAGCTGTATGAGCTGTTTTCATATATTGGAAACCTTGTCAGTCATATCATTTGCAATTATTTCCTCCCATTCTGTAGGTTGTCTTTTCATTTTGTGATGGTTTCCTTTGCTCTACAAAACCTTTTAAGTTTAATTAGGTCCCATTTGTTTATTTTTGCTTTTACTTCCATTACTCTAGGAGACAGGTCCAAAAATATATTGCTGTGATTTATGTCAAAGAATGTTCTGCCTCTAGGAATTTTATAGTATCTGGTCATACATTTAGTTCTTTAAGCCATTTGGGGTTTATTTTTGTATATGGTGTTAGAGAATGTTCTAATTTCATTCTTTCACATGTAGCTGTCCAGTTTTCCCAGCACCATTTATTGAAGAGACTGTATTTTCTCCATTGTATATTCTTGCCTCCTTTGTTGAAGATTAAGTGACCATAGGTGTGTGGGTTTATTTCTGGGTTCTTTATTCCATTGATCCATATATCTGTTTTTGTGCCAGTACCAAACTGTTTTGATTACTGTAGCTTTATAGTATTGTCTCAAGTCTGGGAGGGTTATGCTTCCAGCTTTGTTTTTTTCCTCAGGATTGCTTTGGCAATTCTGGGTCTTTTATGGTTCCATATAAATTTTAGGATTATTTGTTCTAGTTCTGTGAAAAATGTTATGTTGATAGGGATCATGTTAAATTCATAGACTGCTTTGCATAGTATGGGCATTTTAACTATATTAATTATTCCAATCCAAGAGCATGGGATATCTTTCCATTTCTTTGAATCATCTTCAGTTTCCTTTATCAGTGTCTTACAGTTCTCAACATGTAAGTCTTTCAGCTCCTTGACCGGGTTTATTCCTATTTATTTTAATTTATTTTGATGCAATTTAAAAGGGTTTTTTTTTTTTTTTTTTTAACTTTCTCTTTCTTACATTTCATTGCTAGTGTAAAGAAATGCAACAGATTTCTGTATGTTAATCTTGTATCCTGCTACCTTGCTGAATTTGTATATCAGTTCTAATAGTTATTGTGTGGAGTCTTTGGGGTTTTCTATATAGAGTCCCATGTTATCTGCATATAATGACAGTTTTACCTTTTCCCTTCCAATTTGGATACGTTTTAATTTCTTTTTATTGTCTGATTGCTGTGGCTAGGACTTCCAATAGTATATTGAAGAGAAGTGGTGAAAGTTGGCATCTTTGTCTTGTTCCAGATTTTAACGGGAAGGCTTTCAGCTTTTCATTACTGAGTATAATGTTGGTCTTGGGTATGTCATAAACAGCTTTTATTATGTTGAGGTATGTTCCCTCTATACCCACTTTGTTGAGAGTTTTTATCATGAATGGATGTTGAATTTTATCAAGTGCTTTTTCTGCATCTATTGAGATGATCATGTGGTTTTTGCCTTTTCTTTTGTTGATGTGGTGTATCACATTGATTGATTTCCATATGTTGAACCATCCTTGTGATCCTGGGATGAATCCAACTTGATCATGGTGTATGATTCTTTTTATGTGTTATTGGGCTCAGTTTGCTAATATTTTATTAAGGATTTTTGCATCTATATTCATCAGAGATATTGGCCTATAATTTTCTTTTTTGGTAGTGTGCTTTGTTCTGGTATCAGGGTGATGGTGGCTTCACAGAATGACTTTGGGTGTGTTCCCTACTCGTCAGTCTTTTGGAAGAGTTTGAGAGGGTTTGATGTAAGTTCTTCTATGTATGTTTGGTAGAATTCCCCAGTGAAGACTTCTGGTCCTGGACTGTTGTTTGCAGGGAATTTTTTTACTACAGATTCTATTTCACGTCTAGTGATTAGTCTGTTCAAGCTATCTGTTTCTTCTTGGTTCAGTTTTGGTGGGCTGTGTGTTTGTAGAAACTTGTCCATTTCTTCCAAGTTATCCAATTTGTTGGCATATAGTTGTTCATAGTATTCCCTTATTATTTTTTTTGTACGTCTATGGTATTGGTTGTTATTTCTCCTCTTTCATTTCTTATTTTGTTTATTTGGGTCCTCTCTTTTCTTTTTGGTGAACCTGGCCAGAGGTTTGTCAATTTTATTTACCCTTTCAAAGAACCAGCTCTTGGTTTTATTGATTTCTTTTCAATTTTTTAAATCTCTATTTTATTTATTTCCTCTCTGATCTTTATTATTTCCTTCCTTCTGCTGACTTTAGGTTTTGTTTCTTTATCTTTTCCTAATTGTTTTAGGTGGTTGATTAGGTTGTTTATTTGAGTTTTTTCTTGCTTTCTGAGGAAGGCCCATATCACTATGAACTTCTCTCTTAGGAGTGCTTTTGCTGCATCCCATAGATATGTATGGTTGTGTTTTCATTGTCATTTGTCTTGAGGTATTTTAAAATTTCCTGTTTGATTTCACTGTTGATCCATTAGTTTTTTAGTAGCATATCATTTAGTCTCCATGTAATTGTTTTTTTCTCCTTTTTATTCCCCCCTGTGGTTGACTTCTAGTTTCATGCCATTGCAGTCAGAAAAGATGCTTGAAATAATTTCTATCCTCTTAAATTTGTTGAGGCTTGTTTTGTGTTCTTGTATGGTGTCTATCCTAGAGAACATTCCATGTGCGGTTGAAAAAGCATGTGTATTCTAGTTTTTTGGATGTAGTGTTCTATAGATATCAATTAAGTCTAACTCTTCTATTGTGTCATTTAGAGTCTCTGTTGCCTTATTGATTTTCTCTCTGGAAGATCTGCCCATTGATGTCATTGGGGTGTTAAGGTCTCCTACTATTATTGTATTCCTATCACTTTCTCTCTTTATGTCTGTTAGTATTTGTTTTATTTATTTAGGTCCTCCTCTATTGGGTGTATATATATATATATTTTTTTTTTTTTTAATTCATTTTATTTACTTATTTATGGCTGTGTTGGGTCTTTGTTCCCGTGCGAGGGCTTTCTCTAGTTGTGGCAAGTGGGGTCCACTCTTCATCGCTGTGCGTGGGCCTCTCACTATCCAGGCCTCCCGTTGCGGAGCACAGGCTCCAGATGCGCAGGCTCAGCAATTGTGGCTCGCGGGCCCAGCTGCTCCACGGCATGTGGGATCCTCCCAGACCAGGGCTCGAACCCATGTCCCCTGCATTGGCAGGCAGACTCTCAACCACTGCGCCACCAGGGAAGCCCCGGGTGTATATATATTAACAAGTGTAATATCCATTCCTTGTATTGATCCTTTCATCATTATATAGTGTCCTTTAACTTTCTTTATGGCCTCTGTTTTGAAGTCTATTTTGCCTGATATGTGTATTGCTACTCCTGCTTTCTTATTACTTCCATTTGCATGAAATATCTTTTGCTACCCCTCACTTTCAATCTATATGTGTCCTTCACCCTAAAGTAGGTTTCTTATAGACAACTTATTGTAGATTCTTGTTTTATTATGCAATCTTCCACTCTGTATCTTTTGATCAGAGCATTTAGTCCATTGACATTTAAAGTAATTATTTATAAGTATGTATTTATTGCCATTTTAAACCTTGTTTTCCAGTTGATTTTGTATTTCTTCTTTATTCCTTTCTTCTTTTTGTTTTTTCTCTTGTGGTTTGATGGTTTTCTTTTGTAGTATGCTTAACTACCTTTCTTTTGGGTTTTTATGACTCTATTGTATGTTTTTGATATGTGGTTACCCTGTTTTTCAAGTATGTTAACCCACCATTGTATCAACTTGCTTTAGACTGGTAGACATATGAGCTCAAATACATTCTAAAAGATCTACATTTTCTTACTCCCCTCCCCCACATTTTGTGATTTTTATATCCTATTTTACATCTTCATGTTTATCGTTTTACTGTTCATTGTAGTTATAATCACTTTCACAGAATTTTTAAATTGTTTTTTAACCTATGTACTGGTCTGTTTAAGTGAGCTTCAATCCTTTTATATATTTACCTTTCCTATTGTGATTTCCCTTTCCTATAGATTCTTGCTGCTTCTGTATTTAGAGAAGACCTTTCAATATTTCCTTTAAGATAGGTTTGGTATTGCTGTATTCTGTTAGTTTTTGCTTGTCTGAGAAATTCTCTCTCCTTCTATTCTAAATGATAATCTTGCTGCATATAGTATCCAAGATTGTAGATCCCTTTAAGGACTTTGAATATATCTTGCCCTTCCTGTCTGGCCTGAAAACTTTCTGTAGAGAAATCAGGTGATAGCGTTATTGGGGGTTCCCTTGTAACTAACTCTTTGATTTTTCTCTCGCTGCCTTTAGAGTCCTCTGTTTGCCTTTATGTTTTGCCATTTTAATTATGATATGTCTTGGTGTAGATCTGTTTGAGTTCATCTTGTTTGGGACACTCTGTGCTTCCTGTATCTGGCTATTTCCTTCTTTAGGTTTGGGAAATTTTCAGCCATGATTTCTTCAAATACATTTGAGATCCCCTTTTCTTTTTCTTCTCCTTCTGGGATTCCTATTATGCATAGATCCAATAGATCTCATATGTTGCTTTCTCTTTTGTTTTTTCATTTGTCTTTCTGTTTGCTGTTCTGATTGGGTGATTTTTGTTATTTTATTTTCCAGATCGCTTATTTGTTTATTTGCATTATTTATTTTGCTGTTCATTGCCTTTAGCTCAGTTTTCATCTTGGCAGTTGAGTTGTCTAATTTTGATTGTGGGCAAATTATAGTTTGTGCCCACTCCTCTTTATAGTTTCTAGTTACAACGATCCACATTTCTGTTGATAGCTTTTCTTAATTCCTTCAGTATTTTTATTTCTTCCTATTTGAATCAGAGTCTTGTAGACTGGAGCAGTCTGTTTCATTCTTCTTTCAGAGGACTTCTCTTGTTCTTTTAATTGGGAGTAATTCCTTTGCTTTTTCATTTTTGTTGTATTTCTCTGACTCTATGAATTTAGGAGAAACAGTTATCTACTATGGTCTTGAAGGGTTGTTTTTATGTGGGAGTACCTCTGTGTAGCCTGCTTGAGTCCAATATTTTTGGTGAGAGGGCTGGTTTTGGTATGGATGCTTGCCATGACTTTCCTCAGGGTGTGCTGGCCGCTATCCTTTTAATAGGGGGTGTGTTTATTGTTGTGGTGAAGAGAGCCCATACTGGATGTTGGGTAGGGCCTCCTCTTTGCTCTGTGAGGTTCACAGCCCTGTCGGGTAGGGTCTGCTCCCAGTTGTTGTAATAGAAGTCCTCAGATCTGGTTCTAAGTTGTGTTGTGAAGTAGGCGGGACTGGAGCACTCCCCCTGAGAAAGGAGCCATAGTGTGTTCCTCCCTAAAAGATGCCCACCCACCCATATGATACTGTGATGACACCTGCCACCCAGTGTATGTGCCCACAAAGATCACTGTTGATGACACTGCCTTTGGCAGCTGCCTCCTCTGGGGGCTCCAGTAATCAGCTTGGAAGTCCCTTAAACATGCATGCATGCTCACAAAGCTGCCAGCATGCAAATCCACTGGATCTGAGTCCCCTGAGCCCACAGACCATCAGCCCAGATGGTGCTCAGAGGCAGGTGCAGTACTGGTTCTAAATTCCACTGGAGCAAGAGTACATTGGAGCTGCTTCTCCATGCCTGCAGTGGGATTGCTGGTAATCAGATCAGATTTCAGCCCTGCCAATACATGTGTGTGCCCACAAAGTTTGCAGAACCCATGGTGGTGCAGAGCCATGCCCCATTGTGAGCACACTGGCAATGAGGTGGCTTGGTGGACCCATATCCCTCCCTTCCCCTTGTGTTGTCAATGGGGCTCCTATGGCAGACCGACGCTCTGTCCTACATGTGCCCTCAGTTGCAGCCTGGCCACACTCCAGGCCCTTTGGGCTGTCTCCATGCAGCCAAACCATGTCTCTCCACTGAAGCCCGAATTTCACCATCCAGTCACTGCACACACCAGCAGCCATGCTTCTTGGGGGTGGAAATTGTGGCAACATGTCCAAGATTGTGTTGGTCTCTTTCTACCCTGTGGTACCTCAGGCCAGCTCCCACACTCTCCTCTCCAGCTTCTAAAACTCCCTACCTGTCCCAGAAGACCTACGACTCAGTGAAAAATGATCCCAGGGTGAGGAAAGCTTTCCTCTTTTACAGCTCCCTGCCAGGGGTGCAGGTCCTGTTCTGATTCCTCTTCTTCTCCTTTTTCCCCTTGTCCTGTCTGGTTACACGGGGATCTTTCTTGTAGCTTTGGTTGTATGAGATTTTCTGCAAGCTTTCAGCAGGTATTCTCTGGGAGTTGTTCCACATGTAGATGTATTTTTTTATGTATTCGTGGGAGGAGGTGAGCTTCTCACCTGCCAAGTCCTTCTCCTCTGCCATCTTGGACCAGTCCCCCATGCCATATTTGTGTTGTTTTAAGCCACAAAGATTGCAGTAATTTGTTATTACTGCAATAGAAAATTAATGCAGATTTTTCGTAGCTGAAAGCAGGATGCTTTTGTAATAAATACTAAAATGTGAAAATAGATTGGCTTTGGAACTGAGCATTGAGCAGAGGCTGGAGAAGTTTGAGGAGCATGATACAAAAGGCCTAAATTCAGTGTGTTTGCTTAAGTGAAAGCAACAGAAGATAGCATTTCACAATCTTGTGTTCGTTGTCAGTGCTTATTAGTCTCATAGAATTTGCTTCAAAAAACTGAGCACAGATGTTTTCAGCATGTATCATTTTGAAAATGTATGTATCATACTGAAAATGTATGAAGAAAAAGGGAACGATCTCTTTTTGTTTTAAAATTCTGGTAAATTGGGATTTGTAAACTAACATAGCTTTGAGAATAAAAATGATTTTTGTTTGTATTTAGCTGAGATTCCTGTTTGATAGATAAAATACATTAAAAACTATGCTATAAAAAAAAAGAGAGAAAGCCTAGACTATCTTGAAAATACTGTAAGGAGAAATATGGATTTTAAAGGTGCTGCCAGTGAAGGCTCAGAAGGAAATAAGGAACATATTATTTGAAACTGAAGAAAAAATCTTTATTATATTGTGACAGAAAACTTAGTATAACTGTGTCCTAGAGTTATGTGGAAAGCAGAAGTTGTAAAAAATGAAATTGGAATTTAGCTGTGATTTCCAAGCTAAATGTTGAATGTATAGTTTGGTCTTTTCTTTCTGCCTAGAGTAAAATGTAAAGAGAAACTGAGAGAAGAACGTTAAACAAGATGGAACTATAACTTGATGATATTTGAAGTTCTCAGCCTATCTAGATTTTAGAAAATGCCAAAATTAAGAGATTCATTGTCAGAAAAAGCCAAGGTTAGCACAACCATGTGCTAATAACTCAGAAAGATCAATAGTTCAAATATTTAATTATATCAAAGTTTCTTTGAAGACATTAAGGATGTAACTCACAAATTTCATCAAAAAAGAGAGCAACTTAGAAGCTTAAGGGTCTTGTCCCCCACCATCTCAGCAAAAGCCAAAAACGAAGAAGGGATTATGTAGGGAAATCTGTGCACAAGCCTCTTTTCTAGTGGATTGAATCCCTGTGACATACACAGGAGACCCATAAGGTTCCTGAGAATTTTATACCAGCAGAAACACTGCCAGGCTGAACTGAAAGGGAAAGTGCAAAAATGAAAGAAGTCTGTCTGATCCTGAAATTCCATAATCAGGAAACAGACTGATAAAACTACTAAGTTATAAACCTGTGCTACTTTGCCTTGAAAGGGAAGGATGGCTCTGGGGATTAGAGCCTCAAATCCAGAGGGCAGAAGCCTAGTGCCAAAGAGGATTATTCCCAGGTATTCAAGACCAAATGGAGTTTGCCTGGTTGAATTTCTGTATTTCTTGAGACAAGTGACTTTTTTTTTCTTCTCACTTCCAAATACGCTTTTGGACTGGAATTCTAGAGCTATTTTCTTATGCTTGTACTATCATCATATTTGGGGAGCAGATAATTCTTCTTTAACTTCAAAGATCCAAAGAAAAAGAGGAATTGTATCCTAGGGTGAATTATACACAGAGCCTCACTGATATGTAATTTAGATGATTTAGGTGATAGGATTCAGTGGTTTTGAGATGATGAGATTTAGATGAGAATTTAGACTTAGTTGATGCTGTAATGGGTTCAGAGTTTGGGGTATCTTGGGAAGAGGTGAGTGTATTTTGCCTACCAAGTGATCATGAATATTTGGAGGCTAGAGGGCACTATGATAGGCAGAATAATGACCACCAAAGATGGCTATGTTCTAATCTCCAGAACCTGTGAATATGGCATTTTGTATGGTAAAGGGAACTTTGTAGATGTCATTAAGGTTAAGGACCTTGAAATCAGAAAATTATCGTGGATTATCTGGCTGGCTTAATCTAATCACATTTGTCCTAAAAGTGAGAAACTTTCCCAGCTAGAGTGAGAAAGGTGATTGTAAAAGAAGGAAGAGAATAATTGTCTCTTTTGTTTTTTTCACTTTATATTTTTTACTCCTAAAAATATTTGAATAATTTTTAAATTCCATGTTAATTTTCTTGTTTGTTTTTTAGTTATACTTCTTTCCTTTTTTTTTTTTTTTGGTTGCTCCAGGTCTTAAAATATACATCCTTGGGCTTCCCTGGTGGCGCAGTGTTTGAGAGTCCGCCTGCCGATGCGGGGGACACGGGTTCGTGCCCCGGTCTGGGAAGATCCCACGTGCCGCGGAGCGGCTGGGCCCATGAGCCATGGCCGCTGAGCCTGCGTGTCCGGAGCCTGTGCTCTGCAACGGGAGAGGCCACAACAGTGAGAGGCCCGCGTACTGCAAAACAATAAAAATTAAAAAAAAAAAAAAAAAAAAAAAAAAAAAAATATATATATATATATATATATATATATATACATCCTTAACTTTTCTGAGTCCATGTTTAGTACTACAATGTACTATTTTATGTAAAATATGAAAATTTAACAACTGTATAAGGCCATGTCCTCCCTGTCCCTTATGTTATAATTGTTATTTGCAGTACATCTACACACATTATATATAGTTTATAAAGAAATAGAAGAAAATGACAAAAAGAAACATAAGAATAGACTTTTGCATTTACCCAGATATGTACCATTTCCAATGTTCATCATTCTTTTCTGAATTTCAAGTTTTCCATCTGAAGTCTTTTTGCTTTTCTTGAATAGCTTCCTCTTTCTTTACTAGTCCTTCTAGTACAGATCTACTGCTTCTATTTTTGTGTGTGTGTGTGTGTGTGTGTGCTACACGGACTTCTCACTGTTGTGGCCTCTCCCATTGCGGAGCACAGGCTCTGGATGCACAGGCTCAGAAGCCATGGCTCACGGGCCCAGCCACTCCGTGGTATGTGGGATCTTCCCAGACCAAGGCACGAACCCGTGTCCCATGCATTGGCAGGCGGATTCTCAACCACTGCGCCACCAGGGAAGCCCTAGGTTTTTTTTGTTTATCTGAAAATGCTTTTATTTCATCTTCATTTTTTAATGATAATTTGGATATAGAATTCTTCATTGACTGTTTTGTTTCTTTCAGCATTTTAAAGTTGTTGATCTGATCTCTTGTTCTGGTCTCCATGATTTCTGATTCAAAAAATTTATTTCTTGCCATTATGCAATTTTTGTCTTGCTACTTGTTGGATTTTCTCTTTATCTTTGGCTCTCAGCAGTTTGATGTGTAAGTAATATGTGTCTTAGTTGAGCTTCTTTGTGTTTATCCTGTTTGGTTTTCCTCTAGCATCTTGTAGCTTCAAATTTTTTTTTTAAATCAAATTTGGAAATTTTTAATCATTATTTCCTCAAATATTCTTCTCCCTCATTCTTTTTTCTCTCCTTCTGGAACCGAATTAATGTATTTGACCATCAAAAGTCAGCAAACTTTTTCTGTAAAGAGCCAGACATTCTATTTCTTTTTAAAAATGTTTAATTGTGGTAAAATACACATAAAATTGACCATCTTAACCATTTTAATATGTACAGTTCAGTGGTATTAAGTACATTACATTGCTGTGCAACCATCACCACCATTTAACTCCAGAAATCTCTTTATCTTGAAAAACTGGAACTCTATACCCATTACACAATAGCCATCCACCCCCCTCTCCCTAGCAACCACCATTCTACTCTTTGTTTCTATAAATTTCACTATTCTAGGCACATCATATAAATGAAATAATATAGTGTTTGTCTTTTCTTTTAGTATGATGTTCTCAGGCTTCATCCATGTTGTACTATGTGTCAGAATTTCCTTCCTTTTTAAGACTGAATAATATTTCGTTGTATGCATGTATTGAATTTTGTTTATCCATTCATTCCTTGATGGATTCTTGGGTTGCTTCCACCTTTTGGCTATTGTGAATAATGCTGCTATGAACATGAGTGTTCCTGGGTGTTTTTTCTTTTTTTAAAAAATACTTTAAAAATGTAAAAACAATTCTTAGCTTGCAGATTGATTTGGCCCATAGTTTGCTGACTTCTGAAACAGGTTTTTGAGACTCTATTCACTTTTTTCAATCTTTGTTCATTTTTTACCTTGGATGATTTCTATTTCTATTTTTTTTCAAGTTCATTTACTTTTTCATCCAGCATGTTCATTTGGCTATTATGTCCATCCAGAGATTTTTTAATTTAAGAAAACATTTTTATTTCTAAAATTTCCATTTTAGGTATTTTCATTCATTGTTAACATATTTAGCTTTTACTTTATTGATCATAGTTATAATAGCCAGAGACTGTTACTTCATTTTTATTAAGAAAACAACAAATAATAAAATGTAATCTCAGGTGAAAAAATCAAAGAACACCTTTACTAGCACTAGTAAAGGAAACAGAAAAAAAGATGTTATCTGTGGCTCATTAAACTCTGAGCATCATTTTTCTTAAGCACATGGTCAAAAATGAAGGGTCCACTGAAATAGAATATGATATCTTCTTTATTTCACCTTGGAAGTTTCTCCTCGATTTCCCTCTGGCCTCCGCAAAATATATAGTCATCGATATTAACTATTTGTCTTTGCCCCAGGCTGCCAGAAAATAAAGCCTGAGAAAGGGATTAAAATGCTTATACTTGGGCTTCCCTGGTGGCGCAGTGGTTGAGAATCCGCCTGCCGATGCAGGGGACACGGGCTCGTGTCCCGGTCTGGGAAGATCCCACATGCCGCGGAGCGGCTGGGCCCGTGAGCCATGGCTGCTGAGCCTGCGCGTCCGGAGCCTGTGCTCCGCAATGGGAGAGGCCACAACAGTGAGAGGCCCGCGTACCACACACACACACAAAAAAAATGCTTATACTTTATCAGTAGGTGAAAGTCCAGGGCATTGAAGATGAAGAAATTGAGAGAGATGAGTCAAGGAAAGGTGGACCTGATGTAATAAGAAGTAGTGCTAAGAAGTATGCTTTATAAAAAGATGAGGTAGGTCATCAAGCGGGTGTTTTACTCAGTGTGTGAGGCTTCTCTGTAAAGTTTGCAAGGGGAAAAGGAAACATACATTGCAGCAGTCTGAAAGGGAGAGATAAAGAGATACTTATGTGCCCTGCTCTCTTTCATCTCCCTTTTCCCATTGGTCAGGGTTCATATCAGGAGATGCTGACCCCCACAATTCCAAACTGTGTTATCAAACAGAGTAACAATACATCCAAGTCTGAAAGTGAAGGTGGTAGGGTATAGAGAGATCTAAAAGTATACAGTCTGTGAAGTATGCAGGCCCTAGGGTTCAACTTGAACTCCAGCCAGAATGGGGAACTCAGCAAGGGCAGCAGCAAAAGAGACGGAAGTGTGCCTTAATATTAGAGTGAGAACAATTGAGATTATGATTCAGGTAGTTAAATCTTCAAGAGTGGACGATTACTATAATAAGGAGGAATGACATTGTTTGATATCATAACCTTCAAAGATTCTGGGGATTTTTAGGAAATATGGGGGGGGGGGGGATTCTGGAAAGGGCATGAAGAAGAAGACAGAAAAAAAATAGGAGAGGAAACAAGCATGACGTGAAGGAGTCAAAGGG
This sequence comes from Kogia breviceps, assembly GCF_026419965.1. Classification (NCBI taxonomy): domain Eukaryota; kingdom Metazoa; phylum Chordata; class Mammalia; order Artiodactyla; family Physeteridae; genus Kogia; species Kogia breviceps. The sequence continues at coordinate 97,467,899 of NC_081314.1, forward strand.
AAAGCAGGGTTTCCAGGGGTGAGACATATTATGTGTTCAGATAAATAAGGGAATGAAGACTTTAGAAGGGACAGAACATAAAGGGTACATTGAAGATGACTGACTCAAGTTTTAGGGAACAAAATAGAAGGGTTTGTTGGGTCAGGAGGGTATAAGACTGGGTGAGAGTGGGAGATGTACAGAGCTTCCTGGGAAAGCATGTTCAGATACCACATAGGGAGGATCTGGGAGTGAGGGACCAGATGGGTCTTGCAGTCCCATGCAGAGCCTTCCTCAACCTTGTTCATAGCCTGGCCTGTGTGGGCAGGCAGAGAAATGCTAGCACTGAAAGAATAAGGGTCTCCAAGCTCACTGTCTTCCCAACACAGTGCTTTTCAGATAGCATTACTGAGACATCAGAGGGGCAGTGTTTACCAGGAGACTTTGGAGGGACAATGGGGTAGATGAGGATACACGAAATGTTCATGTTTCTTACCATCAACATTATCATTTGTGTGTGTCATAGTTGAAAAATTTTTACCACTGGCTTATATGTTGCTATCTTGCAGAATATGGCAATAGGTTAGGAAAAATAAAGAACTGTCTAAAAGTCCTACTATAAATGTCTTCAGGCTGATCATCTAAATTGTGTGGCAAAGAGGCGGGGAGGGATAAACTGGGAGACTGGGATTGACATATACACACTACTATATATAAAACAGATAACTAATGAGAACCTGCCGTATAGCACAAGGAACTCTGCTCAATTCTCTATAATGCCTATATAGGAAAAGAATCTAAAAAAAAAAAAAAGAGTGGATATATATGTATATGTATAACTGATTCACGTTGTCGTACAACTGACACTAACACATTATAAATCAACTATACTCCAATAAAAATTTTTTTTAAAAAGAAAGTACCAAACATGATTTTTAAAATAAATAAATAAATAGTGTGGCAAAGGACTCTGCTTAACTAGTCACCCTTGTATGAATGAGAGTTGGCAGTTATTGGCTTTATCTTTGTTTGGGGGCAGGGAGTGGAACTAATAAAGAAATCCCCAAATGGTATTATTCTAGGAGCAGAGTTTTTAAATAGAAAGAAAGATATGTTTGTTCTTCTGGAGTACTGTTTTTAAAATAACTTCATTGCTTTTGACATTTCTTACATTACCATAAACAGACAAAAAATGACAAAAATCTTGTGCATTCATTAGAATGTCTCTGAATATCGTATCAAAATTTGGCATACCAAAATATTTAGATCAAATCTAGTTACTATTCTAAGATTTGCTACTTTTTGACTTTTTAAAAGAATGCTTACAAAGTAAAAATACATTATTTAGAGAAAGTCATTATCTAATACATAGGGTGTTATTATTATATAAGTCTTGAATGTATCCATTTGTGCTCATCAAAATGCATAGGAACATGAGTTACTGCAGTCCTCAAAAAAACTGCTAAGAGCTTGCAACATGTATAGATATTCATACTCTTCACAGACCTGGAAGAAAATTATTTTTAGCCCACATAACCTTACATCCATTCCTAGGTGCATTAAGACCCTTTTAAGAACTGAATACAAATTATTTTCAGCATAAGTATCTTTATATCTCTTCCTAAATATGTGGCTATTTTCTTCATTCTGTGTGCAACACTCAGGTTCTATTTAGGCCACCAACATGCCTATTGTCTGAGAATTTTTTAAAAAGCAACATAAAATCAAATTGCCACTGTGCTACCATTTTGCCTTGTTAACATAAAATTTTGGATCATAGGCCTGAAAGGAAATATTCCTACATAGCATCCAAATTTTAAAAAACATTTTTATTGGAGTATAGTTGATTTACAATGTTGTGTTAGTTTCAGGTATACAGCAAAGTGATAAAGTTATATATATACATATATCCACTCTTATTTAGATTGTTTTCCCATATAGGCCATTATGGAGTATTGAGTAGAGTTTCCTATACTCTGCTATACTGTACAGCTATGGTAGAGTGTATAGTGCTGTACAGTATAGTGCTACAACTGTATAGTACTACTGTATAGTGCGATACAGTAGGTCTTTGTTAGTTATCTATTTATATATAGTAGTGTGTATATGTCAATCACATTCTCCCAGTTCATCCCTCCCCGCCTTAACCCCTGGTAACCATAAGTTTGTTTTCTGCACCTGCAACTCTGTTTCTGTTTTGTAGATAAGTTCATTTGTACCCCTTTTTAGATTCCACATATAAGTGATATCATATGATATTTGTCTTTCTATATCTGACTTCACTCAGTATGACAATCTCTAAGTCCATCCATGTTGCTGCAATGGCATTATTTTGTTCTTTTTTGTGGCTGAGTAATATCCCATTGTATATATGTACCACATTTTCTTTATCCATTCCTCTGTTGATGGACATTTAGGTTGCTTCCATGTCCTGGCCATTGTAAATAGTGTTGCAATGAACATTGCGGTGTGTGTATCTTTTCGAATTATGTTTTCTCTGGATATATGCCCAGGATTGGGATTGCTGGATCATATGGTAGCTCTTTTTTTAGTTTTTTAAGGAACCTCCATACTGTTCTCCATACTGGCTGTACCAATTTACATTCCCACCAACGGTGTAGGAGGGTTCCCTTTTCTCCACAACCTCTCCAGCATTTATTGTTTGTAGATTTTTTTTTTTTTTTCCGGTACATGGGCCTCTCACTGTTGTGGCCTCTCCCGTTGCGGAGCACAGGCTCCGGACGCGCAGGCTCAGCAGCCACAGATCACGGACCCAGCCGCTCCGCGGCATGTAGAATCTTCCCGGGCCAGAGCACGAACCTGTGTCCCCTGCATCAGCAGGCGGACTGTCAACCACTGCGCCACCAGGGAAGCCCTGTTTGTAGATTTTTTGATGATGGCCATCTGACCAGTATGAGGTGATACCTCATTGTAGTTTTGATTTGCAATTCTCTAATAATTAGTGGTGTTGAGCATCTTTTCATGTGCTTTTTAGCCATCTGTATGTCTTCTTTGGAGAAATGTCTATTTAGATCTTCCACCCATTTTTTGATTGGCTTGTTTTTTTGAAATTGAGCTGCATAAGCTCTTTGTATATTTTGGAGATTAATCCCTTGTCGTTTGCATCATTTGCAAATACTTTCTTCCATATTGAGGGTTGTGGTTTTTTTTGGTTGATGGTTTCCTTTGCTGTGCAAAAGCTTTTAAAACTCTTAGAGGAAAACATAGGCAGAACACTCTTTGACATAAATCGTAGCAAGATCTTTTTCAATCCACCTCCTAGAGTAATGAAAATAAAAACCAAAAATAAATAAAAAGGACCTAATGTAGCATCCAAATTTAAAGACTGCTTTAACAGTCTAGAAAACTGAAAATGAATTTAGGGAGAACAAAGAATGCATGTTCACTTCAAGCCACTGGCTCCAAAGAGAGAGAGAAGGGGTTGAGTTATAATCAAGTCAGGCACAGTAAAGGTTAGGACAAAAAGCCAGGACTATTTAGGAAAAATTCCTCTTCCTTGAAACCAAAGGAATAAAATAAATCATTTTCCTCTAATAAATAAAAGATATAACTCAAGGAAGGCATGAGATACAACTAAAGAGAGCCCCAGCTGACTGCAAGCTCACCATCTTGCAAATACACTAGTAGGTTTGGTTTATTATTTCAGGTCTTGAAAAAGTTTTAAGAGCCAGAAAAGTTAATAAAATAACACCCACATATATGCATCCACTACCCAGGATGAAAAATATTTACTCTGTGTCATATTAGCTTCAGACGTATTTTCACGAAAGAAATGAAATTATTATGAATACGGTTGGTCTCCATCATTCTACTTATCCCTGAACCATCCAGAGGCCACCACCTTCAAAACCTTGTGTATTCAATCCATTGATACTTTTGCATTTTATATCATACATATGTTGTCACTATCAAAACACTGCATATTTTAAATTTCCATAAGTGATATCATTGTGTGCTATCATTTGCAACTTGATTTTGTTTTTCATTCCAGCTTACATTTTTGAAATCTATTCATGTTGACACATGTTACATGTAAGAATATACATTTTATTACCCATTCTCCTTTTGATATTGATTTATTAGTTTCTGACATTTCACTATTACAAATTGCTTTAAAATAAACATTCTTATTTGAATCCTCATGAGATGTGCGGGAGGGTCTCTGGTATGTGGATGTGTGAGGAGAATTGCCTTAGCACAGAGAAGCATCTTCAACTTTATATCACCAAGCTGTAAAGTGATCCTTAGACTGTATACTTTCCCCAGAATATGAGAGTTTTTATTTACTCACATTCTCAATTATACTTGGAAGGGTCAAAATTAGAAAAATTTTTCCATTCTTATTGGTGTAAAAGAATCCATCATTTCTATCTAATTTTTATATTCTGGATTAGTTTTGAGGTTGAGCATTATTTTATACTTTTTTCTTTGAATATTCAAGTTTGCTCTTCTCCAAATTGCTTTCCATTTACCTTGTCTACTTGTTTACTAAATTGGTTATTTTTTCTTTCTTATTCACTTTTATGAATTCTTTTTAACATTATAGTTACCTTATTTTAGTTACATAAGTGAAAAATTCTCTTCTTATACCTTTAATTTTTATGTATTGAATTAATCTATATTTACTTCATGACTACTTGTCTTATTTAAGAAATTCTTCCCTTCCACATAATAAGAAAAATAATCTCATCTGTATTCTTCCAAGTTTTTAAATTTTGCTTTTTACCTTTAGGTGTTAGATCAGACAGGATTATTTTGGTGTGTACAGTTTGTGATAGGGAATCTTACTATGTTCTTACCTTATGCAAAGACAATTGACCCAGCACCAATTACTGAGGAGCTCAACATTTTAGTTTCCCACTGTAATTATGTATTTGTTCCTTTCTTTTTATAATCCTATCAATGTTATGTACTGTAATTATATATTGTTAGAGTATCACAATTTATATTTGTATTCACTGGTGAATATTTTATTACTATGGAGATGCTCATCCTTGTTAGGGCTTTGGTTTTAAATTCTACTTACTAATTTCATTATTTAGTGTAGTACTCTACCAGCTTTCTTTTTATTAATATAATCAATATATAAGTATCATTTTTATTCCTATTTCACTTTATATCTTTTTATTTCTGTATTATTGGGCTTTATTTGTGTCTCTTAAAGAACCATTTAATATAGATTTTTTAAAATATATTCTGATAGATTATATATTTTAATAATGAGTGGATTACTGATTTTGACGTATATCTGGCATGTTGTTTCCTTTTCTCTTTGATTTTCCTAGGTTCTTTTCCTACCTTTCTGCTACAATAATAAAGTTCTTCTTAATCCTTTTTAAATGTTTTGCTTGTATAAATTCATCAGTTGTGCTTCTATTATTTTAGTGGTTACATGTTTTAGATCTGTATTTAAATGTATAATTACCATGTAATGATTCTTGATTTCTGTCTTTATTTTTTGTTTATTTTATCAACATCTATTTTTTACCATTTAAGAAACAAGGAAAGTCAGAGAAATGGAACTGGCCTGTGTCACTTAGCAGCACATCAACCCACTTTTTCAGCAAACGGGCTACCTGAGGTTGAGCCTATATGTTCTAAACTTTAGATTTTTCTAACAAATGTAAAGTAATTTAGCATCTCTTTACTTCTCTCAAACAAGACCTCATATATTATTTCTATCTAGAATTTTAGTTTATTCTTTTTAAAAAGAAACAATAAAAAGTCAATAAAAATTACTTAGTTTTAATCAAATGTACAAACACATATTATCTTTTTTCCCCTCACAATTGCTTTTTGCATCCCACTCCTTCCATCCAGATACACTTTTCTGTTTGCTAAAGTAAATACTTCAGACTTTCTTCAGCCAAAGTGTATGGATGAAATATTCCATTAGTTGTTAAAAATGTTTTCCTAGCGTCCTTACTCTTGAGTGAGGGTTTAGGGTGCACATAATATTGGGTTGGCCAAAAAGTTCGTTCAGTTTTAAGTAAACATAAAAGACACATTTTCCATTTTCACCAAGAACTTTACTGAACAACGTATTCATTAACAGAACGAACTTTTTGGCCAACCCAATAGTAAGTTTGGTGTCTTTTTATTCAGCACTTTGAAGCTATTGCTTCATTGTCTTCTGGGCCCTATTGCTTCTCAAGAAATGTCTGCTCTCATTCTAATTATCAGCTAATTTGCTTTTCTCCCAGGGAAGTTTTAAGATTTTTCTCTTTAGCCACGATATTTTACAGGTTCACTATGATGGTCAAGGTACAGATTGTTCACTTTTATCTTTAACTCTCTGTCCGCATTTTCTAAGTGAGGATTTGGTACTTCAGTCTGGAGATTTCTAAGCTATTATCTCTTTAAATATTGTTATTTTCTCTTCTGAAAACCTTATGGGAAAAAAATGTTAAGTTGAACCATTCTCCAAGTCTGTTGTAAAATTGACATCATAGTTTCCCTTCCTTTATCTTTCTTTTACATGCTCTAGGTCACATCCTCAGTGCTCTTTATTAATATTCTCTTCAGCTCTTCCAACCTGATTGTTCATCCAGTTTACTCAGGTTTTTTGGTTATTGTTACATAATTTCAAAGGCTACATTTTTCATTTCTAAGATTTTTTCTTCAGTACTTTTTTATAGCCACATCTTCTTTATTCTTAATCCTCTTTTCAGTATTATAATCATTTGTTCTTTCCTTCATTCATGCATTTCAAGACCTTAAATATATTTAAGATCTTAAATGTACATACTTAAGTCTTTTTCGAATTACTAAACATAAATATGTTACCAGATTAATGTTTGTTTGATGGCTATCTTTCATGATTAATTTTTTTCTCTTTGTGTGCTTTGAAATTTTAGTGTGTTTTCTTCAATATGCATTTCCTGATTTCCTTCTTTCTTTGGTTTTGTTTAATCTCTTCTTTCTCACCTTTCCATGTGTGACCATTTTACAGTTGTCTCTACCTGCCTTGCCCTTTTATTGGCAACCAGAGCTCTCATAATGCAAGGATATTATGGATACATTACTAACTTAGTTGGGTCTTGGCCCAGCTTTGGTGAAGCAACTGTTTGTGCTTCCTCCTAACCCTCTAGGCACAAACTTGATGTTTGCCTCTCACCGTGGATGCCCTGGCCTAACTTTCTATTTCACTCACTGAAACCAGCTGTGTTCTCCTACCCATTTTGACCCTCAGGAGATAAATCCATGGCCACTTTTGCTCGTTTCTCATCCTGGAGCTCAGTAGGCCTGTGAATTAAACCACACTTACTGTTTTGTGTTTTTATTTTGTTTCTGGTCTTCAGAGATGTGTATTTTACTTTTGGTTGTAGCCATGTTTTTAAAAAATATATGTGATATATCATCTGTCTTTGTTGTGGTTTTTGGAGGAGGAGCGGGGGAAATATTTTACATAAACTGCCAGTGCCAACAGCAATCTCGTTGCAAGTGACTTTATATGAGCAAAGGCCATAAGAAGCAGTTACAGATCTAACTACAAGCTTTTCATGAAAGAAGTAAAGCATCAGTCCATCTGTCACAGTTGCAGTTCTGGGTACCACTTATTTAATTGGGGAGGATCACTTATGCAACATGATTTCAGAGTATTGATTAGTTTCTTTAACCCACTTGCATCTTAATGTCTAAAATTTGGGGAAGTGTTTCAAGCGTATGACATAGTATTACAGTTAGTCTTTTCCCCTGGTAAAATATACATCTCCTTGTGTTAGATATGAATTTAAGCCTTTCAGGTCATTTATGTCCTACCACCTTATTGTGAATCAGTTTGTCAAATTCTTTCCTGAGATCAAGTTTTGACTAGAAGGACAGAAAAAATATGAGGACACTCTCCGTCTAGAGTGTAGATCTGGGTGATAAACTGTGTTGTTTTTGAAAGAACACTGGTCTTGGAGTCTGTAAGTAGGAAGTCCCATCGCTGAAAGCTGTGTCATCTTGAAGAGATTTTTAAGTTTTATGAAGTTCAGCTTCCTTCGTCTTAAAATGGAATCTTTATGAAGATTACATGAAATGATATATGTGGTAGCACTGGGTACATAGTAGGTACTCAGTAAAGTTAGTTGAAAGATAGTAATAAACAGAAAAGTGAAACCTGAAGCTCGAAAGAGGTTTCCAAAGTCCCCTGCGTAGTTTTGTCTTTGTCAGTCACAAATTCTAAGAAGCGAATCTGCATAAATAATTTAGGTCCTATCTCTGCAAAATTACACATCTGGTTATTAATTTTAGGGATGTACTTTAGGTGTGAAGATCTTATAATCATGGCTTCCGAGAAAAACATTCAAATTGGATAGGCTTCAGTTAACAACTGAAGTCAAAGATTCTGACCAATTTGTTGTCATTGCACATTTATTATTTTCATTGACAATTTTCAGTGGAGACTCTGTGAGCTAACACATTTGCAAGGAGAAAAACAAATCACTTTGCAGAATGGCTAAGTAGACAATAAAGGGCAACTGAGTTTGTTGCTAGTTAGAGGTGTTTGCTTTTATTAAGCCTAAGAGAAACATCATGGCCGAGGACACTGTTGTCGAACTAAATCTTAAATTACACGTACAGATGTTTTTAAGCCCACAAATTAGCCCCAAGTCCCAGACTACTCTTAAGAAAATCTCACAATTATTGCCATGGTATCAAAACTGAGCCCAAAGGACAGTAACAACCTTATCTTATATTTTCAGAGATCTTGCAGTTTTCCAAAGCACTTTTATAAAGGCATTGTCTGACTTGAGCCTCACTATAAATGAATAAAGTAAGAATTACAACCTCTAGTATAAAGATAAGGAAACTGAGGTTAAGAGAAGTGAAATGATTTTCCCAAGTAAATTGGAGCTCCTTCAACTGTGGAATAGTTGACAGAGTTCCAGTGCCAGTTCACAGTTCATCCACACTGTGGGTGACTAAATTTTTATTGCAGGCTATGAGTGAGATTCGCTGAGCTGAGTGTTATACAGTATATTCAAAATTGTATTATCAAGATTGCTTAGAAGATTCCTGTTGTAGACTATAATTAAAATGCATGTTTTGGGCATATAGAGGAAACCAGTGATTTCTAAATCCCTGTCTGTTAAGAAATGGTTTTACCTTTGTTATTTTGGAGATTCCTAGCACTTTGCAACATGTTGAATAACTCCAAACCAGTAATGAAAGCAATTTGTAAATATAATTTTGTACCACAAAACCAAGCAACAAGAAGGAAAAGACTCCTTCTTACTGTTAGTAAGTGTAACACATCCTGATATGTCCAAAATTTCCTTATGAGACATCAGATACTGAGCTCAAATAACTACACCAAAGGCTTAAGCACAGGGCTTGCCTTAGCAACAAGTTCAGATTCTTTTTGTTAAGACATTGCACTTGTATGCCAGCATGTTTTAAATATAACTTAGTTCCTCTTGAGCAAAGGGACTTCTGTAATATTTGTAACAATACATATCTCTGTGACTTTATTTTAGCTCTCCAGTGGGTTTGAAACTTATTTGTATGATTTTAAATGAGGTGCCGTACCTCCTATCTGAAAAATAGTAAAAATCGTTTCTGTCTCTATTACCCTTTCCCTATTATCTGAATTACTCACCCTGTCCTTATTCACCTACATTTCTTTCTACTATATCCTTCCATATGCTGAATTTACTGTGATGATTTATGTTAGTGTTAACCTGAGACAAATATGCCTGGTACACTCTAAAAAGATAAGTCCACCACTCCACCTGGCCACCAACCTCCCCACCCCCATCCACCAGCAGTCAAGCAGAAAAATAACAAAGGAAACTGCCATTTCCTTGTTCAGCTGACTCATTATGTCACCTATGGAAAATACTATTACCTACATCACATTTTAAGCATTATGATTTTCACAGACCTTGGGCAGCTTTGTCTTCTTGGGCCCTTTCATTCATAAAAATATATTTTCAATGTTATTTTATGACTGTATTGGTATAAAGGTATATATATTGATATGATATATTGAAACACTGTTTACCTAAAAGTTTATATTTTTCTTCTGATTTTAAAATAAATTATTTTTGTGGTCTTCTGTGGGTCCTAGGCACTGAGCTGCCTAATGGATAAGTCAACCTGGATTCTAAGGCCAAGTAATCCTAGGAAATCCTCAAATTAAAAAAAAAAAAATGAATGTAGAAAGGTTTTCTAGGAAACTTTATTAATATTGATGCTCTTCTTAATATTCAAGTAACTGAAATGTGTCTGGGGCTTCTTCACCTTCCAAGAAGTAGGCATCTCATGCAAGTGAAATAAAGACCAAAGATAATTAATTTCACACACAAAAATTAGTCTAACATGTATTGAGAGCTTATAATGTGCTGGGACTACACTAGTGTCTCTATGCATCGCTGCATTTAATCTTATTACTACTCCAAGAAATAGGTGCTATTATTACTTCTGTTATAAAAATATGAAAACCGAAGGTCAGAACACAGTGATCGGTCCAATGTCCTACAGAAAGTAGATGGTAGAGGCAGGATCTAAACTTATATTTGAGCCTTAACCACAATGTTTATCCCAGTTGGTCTTTAATATATTGTTTTTTATGATTTTAATGTATTAGTGTTACTTTTACAATGTAATGTACAAGTTCTTTTCTTAATAGTCATTACTAAAATGGGAAAAGAAAAGATCATCTGTTTCCACTGTTTTATATCATAAGAAAGAACCAGGCTATCTAATTTAGCCTGGTTTTAATCCACCCTCCTCCCTACAGACATACACATACATTTGTGTGTGAATTTTGCATATCCACACATACCCCCACACCCCAGCCCAAAATCTCACCTATCCTCCCCGGACATGTATTGTGTCAAAATCTTCATAGAATATTCAGTCTCTCTTCCTTTTACTTTTAGTTCAATAAGTGTCTTCAGTTCAGTTTCTAGCCCTGGGACTTCCCTGGTGGTGCAGTGGTTAAGAATCTGCCTGCCAATGCAGGGAACACAGATTTGATCGCTGGTCCAGGAAGATCCCACATGCTGAGGAGCAACTAAGCCCGTGTGCCACAACTACTGAGCCTGCGCTCTAGAGCCCGTGAGCCACAGCCAGTGAGCCTGTGTGCCACAACCACTGAAGCCCGTGTGCCTAGAGCCTGTGCTCTGCAACAAGAGAAGCCACCACAATGAGAAGCCCGTGCACCACAACGAAGAGTAGCCCCTGCTCGCCACAACTAGAGAAAGCCCTCATGCAGCAACAAAGACCCAACACAGACAAAAATAAATAAATAAATAGGCCATTAAAAAAAAAAATTCTAGCCCCTATAGTAGGCACAAATAATATAAATATGAGAATGACATGCCAGAAAAAAGAATCTTCTTAATAAACAAACACTTTCTCCTTAATGAAAAAATAGACTTCTTATATTATTTTGACTAAGGGGTCACATCAGATCTCAAGTCTGTTGATATCCACAACCCTTTAGCTCCAGGCAGCCACTATTCAGCTAAAAATAATGAGTATTAAAAGGATTGCATATTACTTGCCAACATGAAAAGAGAGGATAACCCAAGTGCACAGATTGGTAAGCATGGTGGATGAAGACCTGTCACCAGCTAATGGCCTGAATTTTTTTTTTTTTTTTTTTTTTGCGTTACGTGGGCCTCTCACTGTTGCGGCCTCTCCCGTAGCGGAGCACAGGCTCCGGACGCGCAGGCTCAACGGCCATGGCTCACGGGCCCAGCCGCTCCACGGCATGTGGGATCTTCCCGGACCGGGGCACGAACCCGTGTCCCCTGCATCAGCAGGCGGACTCTCAACCACTGCGCCACCAGGGAAGCCCAATGGCCTGAATTTTACTCTAACTGTTTAGACTAGATGACGACCCTCCCAGCTGCATCAAAAAGAAGCACTGCAGGCAGCCTTGATACCTAACGTGCAGTCAACTATGCCTAAACGTCTGTTCTTACTCAGAATAAGTTTGTTGCTGTAATTCATATGCACTGTTTTTCTTAGTGGATGTCACCATGTGTACGGGGTTTTTAGCAATGTCAATTAACTTTGAGGGGGCGAAAATGAATTGGTTAACCATTTGTCCTTTTGCTAAGGTTTAACGTATAAATCTTAGACATATTTAAGGAGAACAGTGATAAAGTCAGATTGCATTCATTAAATGCCTTGACTATGTATTAAATGCCTTGACTATGTATTAAAGAGTGGTGCATTAAGCATTTGAATTGATTTGTGAAGCTGTTTTACCTTACAGAAGTCATCCCTGACCAAACTGCTGGTACATGGACGTCACTTTCCTAGGGTGTGTTAAGGTGACCAAAAACAACACAATGCCAATTGTACTCATTTCCTCTTTCTATTCATGCCCATGCAGGCAGGGGCATCCTGTCTCTGAAGCAAAAGGGAATTCTGGAACAAACTCCTCTCATCTAGGAAAGGAAGTCCTAAGTTAAAAAGAACTGTGTAAAGGCAACTATAGTATTCTACACAAGAAATAACTAAGTATTGTCTAGGTTCTAAAGAATTATTTCCTCTCTGAGCCATGTGTAGAATTTCTTCCATGATCAGACTTATTTTAAGACTTTCCAGCTATAAATTAGAGTAAATAGGGAATGGACTGGAAAAATTAGAATATGAGGAGACTGCAGTGGTTTTCCAAACTGTAAATCCCTGTGTGCTAAAATATTTTATTGTAGTTTGAGGCCTGGGCTAGAAGAACCTGTGGTTTATACTTGTAGACCAGTCTCATCCAAATGCTGGGGCTATTGCCCAATATCTTCTAGAAAAGTAGGCAGCCTCAAGGACCACTTTCAAAAGTACCGTCAGTACAGGACCTGCTTTCTGACCCATCTTGCCATTTCCTTAGTAATTGATAATTGAGATTCAATCGTCTTGATCATTCTGGTTTCTTACCCCACCTGGCTGGCTATAAAAGCTCATATTTTATAATACATAAGTTTATTGAAATCAACTGGACTCTGGACAAAACCATACTGTAAGTGCTGCTAGATATGTAGATGTTTACCAAGGTAAGTAGACATTTGAATATGGATGTGTGAGTGGTGGTGAATTTTTAGCCATCATCTATGCTGTGTGTTCTATGTGTAAGACACTGTGCTATTAGTTTATCTACAATCTTCAGATTGTTGCTTAAGTTCACACAGCAAGAAAGTCGCTGAGCTAGGCCAACTATTACTACAAAAAAGAAGATTGAGAAGAAAACTGGATTCGATAAAGTATGAAGCAAAAATCAGGGCAAAAGAACAAAAACAACAAGAAAGAAAGAAAGAAAACCAGAAAAATTACGTAAGGAAAAAATGATGTAAATTAGTATCAAGGAGATAGCATATTTCAAAAGAGTTCTTAATCCAAGGAATTCACCAGACTCCCTTCCCTCTGGTTCCTCCTTTTGACTTATGTCCCCAACTTCCTCTGTCCTACCCAATATTTTAGGGACTGCTCAGAAATCCCATGACTCTCCAAAACTTTTTTGGTCAGAATTCAGCTTTCCCTCCTCTGTTCTCATGTTGCACTTGTGGCTTGCTTGTGACACAGTGATTCGTGTATGCTTTTCTTTCTCCAACTAAATGGAAGTGAAAGGGCCCAGAATATGCCACTATGACAAAAAAATTATTTTGAGCACAAAAATTATTTTGAGTTCCTGAAATTTCTTATCTAAAGGTAGAGCCTCCCAAAAGAACTCAATGGGGAAAAAAATCTCCTGCTTGGGAGCTACCAAGAAATTTGACTCATCGCTGGAGATGAGAAGTCCCCACATCACACCTAAAAAAACATTGTCACAAAATTATAGCTCCCATCTATTCTCCTGAAGGCCCATTTATCTTTCCTTAAAGTCATTTATTTTCCCATATGTATTCTTCTCCCCTCCCCTTCTCCTGTTAAGATTCATGCCCCAAATTCTAAATACCTCCTTGAGTCACATTTTTCTGTGAACTCTCATTTGTCTTTTCTCTTGCTAATCTGTCTTTTGTCAGTTTAATTTCTAAGCACTTAAGACATGAATATAAGAGGATAGAAGAAATGATTTTCCTCCCTGACAGAAGGCAATGAGGATCAGTCATCTCTGTTGCCCCTTAGTGCCAAGGTCATGGTAGATACCCAATACAGTTTTGCTGAGGTGAAATCAACTTAAATGAACTGAATTGAAATATAAACTAAATTAGTGACCAAGTATTCAGAAGCATATGAGAAGAAAAATTGCAACCTGTAGTTAAGAGGGAATTGAACCAAATGATTAAAAAAAAAAAAGACTTTATACCAGACTTATGAGAGCTTCATAAGGGCTGAGGCTGAAGTAAACATGAATTAAAAAGAGTTATAGCATAATAAATCAAGAGTCTAATTTATAGATTAACATTTGCCAAACTAGAGTAAAATTTGGACTGGCCTTGTTGTCATTCTGTATTTGTATATTCTTTGTATTTTTTATGTTCGTGCAGTGTGGTAGTTTTATATGGTGACCAACTAGGTAAGGCTACTCTACTGGGAGGATAGTGGGCTAGGATCCCAGAATCACAGTCTTTTGAGGAGAAATCATTAACATACTAGGAAAAATCAGAAATTTATCACTGAGAAAATCATAATGGAATCAGCAGGGGAGTCTTCAGTCAGGGAGTTTTTTTTTCCCTCATTGTTCAGGCTTGGATTCTGATGTTGATTTTGTTAACTCTGAGAACAGTTTCAGATCTTGACCACAAACTCTTCACTTACTGCAATGTGAGCTTTACCCTTTCCTGTACTTCCTGGGTCTGATGCCTAAAGATTAAAAGTTCTAAAGACCATCAACACTGAGCTTAACTCAGATGTGGAACCATCCTCAAGGCTCAGGGAAGATATCTGGAGAAGTTTCCAGGATGAGAGAGAAACTACAGAACAAACCAGGATAAAACGCCGCTCAGATTTACAGGAGTTCTAAGCCGAAAGATATTAAAAGTGTGAAAGCCGTTTGATCTGGTGCTTATGGACCTTTCATCGCTACAGATGTTAATCTTGCTAATTTCATCACAGCATCTAGCACTTTTTATGATGAGATGATAAAGAGCACACATAATGGGAGAAAAAAATGCTTTTTCCCCCAGTGGAGCAAGCTAATGGCAGTAAGCAGCATATTGATTCGAATGGGAATGGAACATGGTGTTTGGGACAAATCCACTTTGAAATAGCAGACAAGCAAATGATTTTAACAATGTCAACAAAATATGCTCCTGCTTTCTCTTGTACATTTCTCCTCTTTGCATCCCTGGGGTTGCTCCAGGAGAACCCCCGTGGCTAGAAAGGCCTGCCCTCCACCTCACCCAGCCAGATGGATTCAAGTTTCACACCCTCCATCCTCCTCTGTCTTCCTCCACGAGGCCATTCTTGGCCCTTTTTACCTAGTTAACTCTTTCCTCATTACTTTATCAGATATTTTAGGGTGTGAATAATTCTGCTTTATCCCATTTTCTAATTACTCCTTTTTGTGTGTGTGTGTGTGTGTGTGTGTGTGTGTGTGTGTGTCTTTTTTATTTTTTCCAATAAATTAGTGCTTTAATAGCAGGAGGTGTATATACAAGACATCCAAGTAGTCCTATGTGTATCTTGATATGAGTAGAAATAAAAAATTATCTGTCAGTATAAAATCCAATCTAGTCTAACTCTCCTAATTTTTAAAGATTTACATACTTACATATGAATTCTTATGTAGCATGTACTGTCATGGTTTTTTTATTATAATAATAGTTAATCACCTTAGGAAAGCCCCCCCCCAACACACATACCATTTACTACTTTCTGTGCCTGAAATACTTCCCCTGCATGACCTTTCTCTATTACTACCACTACTACTTCAACTACTACTACTATTACTATTACTGTAACTATTACAACCCTCACCACCACCAAGGCCACCACTACTGTTACTGCTAAGACTTGTCCTTCAGGTGTCAGCCTTATCCAATGTCCCAGACAAGGTGAGTCCTCAAAACCACCACTTTCCTACCAAGTACTGCAGCCTAACATGAGCTGCTAATAAGCTGAGGTATTAATCTCCTCCACCCTCTGTTGATCTCATCTGCTAATCACCTACCATCATATACTATCACATCGAATCATGTGCCTTGACAGGAGAAACATTGTGAACCCCGCTCTAACCACCACAATCACTCTCTTTCCTTCCTGGTACAGAACATAATTATCTCTATGATTCTTTAATGCCAGGCAAGAAACAACATGAAAGCAGGGATTTACCTCCTTTCACAGTGCAGATCACCCGTGCTTAACAATGTCTGGCACACAACCTGTCATCAATACATATTTGTTGAATGACTACATAAATTGGCATGTGTATATTTCATAGCCATTGTAAAGACAAAGGGAGTTATTTGGGGTTCCATCCACCTTTTCTGGAGAATTTGAATGACAGAATCAAAAAAGTAGGTCTCCAGCTACGGGGGGGTTTCAGAAACAGCTGGGTTGTCAAGAAAGAGAATTGGTAATAAGAGATAACTGGAGACTGAAAACATGTCAGAAAGCATTAAATTAAGCATGGTCAATAACGATGTTCTGCTTAGCTTGTCATAATAGGTGGGAGAGTAAGATTGCTGGCTTGGGGGTATAGGTGGGAGAGAGGAGGTGGATTTTAAACGAAGGAAACCAAAAGATACACAGGAAATGTACACTAAGTTTCTCAATACTGCAGTGGAGCTCTAATTTTTTAAAGATATATATATATATATATATATCTTTAAAAGAGAGAGAGAGAAAGATAATTTACATACTGCAAAAATTCACCCTTCATAGCATACAGTTCTATGATTTTGACAAACACAAAGAGGTGTAAACACCATACAACTGAAATAGACATTTCCATCACCTCCAAAATTTCCCTCAATCCCCTTTCTCAGTCTCCTTCCTCCATCCCCACTGATCTGCTTTCTGTCACTATTTTTTTTTTCTTTCTTTTTTTTTTAAAATTTTTTATTTTTTAACATCTTTATTTGAGTATAACTGTTTTACAATAGTGTGTTAGTTTCTCTTTTACAACAAAGTGAATCAGTTATACATATACATATGTTCCCATAACTCTTCCCTCTTTTGTCACCCTCCCTCCCACCCTCCCTATCCCACCCCTCTAGGTGGTCACTAAGTACAGAGGTGAACTCCCTGTGCTATGCTGTAGCTTCCCACTAGCTATCTAATTTACATTTGGTAGTGTGTCACTATTGTTTTGACTTTTCCAGAATGTCATATAAATGGAATCAAACAATATATATAGACTTTCGAGCCTGGCTCACTTCACTTAGCATGATGCATTTGAGATTCACCCATGTTGTTGCATGTATTAGTAGTTCATTTTATTTTATTTTATATTTTCTTTTCCTGAGCACTATTCCATTGTGTGGCTATATGACAGTTAACCAATTGATGAACATTTGGGTTTTTTTCAGTTTTGACTATTATGATTAAAGCGACTATAAACATTTGTGCACAGGATTTTTAGTGAACATGTGTTTTCATTTGTCTTGGATAAATAGGAATGGGATTGCGGGATCATAGGGTGAGTGTTATGTTTACCTTTATAAGACACTGCCACTCTGTTTTCTGAAATTCTACCTAAATTTTAGATACTTAAATTGGTAATATCCTATCTTCATGGATAACCATTGGTAAAGCTAAGGTCTTGAAGATGGCATATGACTGTTGTAAGGAAAAACTAGGATGCACAGATGTGATGGGAAGGCAAAAGAGATCACATGTGAAAGTATACATATGGGGTATCTTCTGATCTGGCCTTACAGTCTATACTTTGAAGACATAAGTCAGGATGAAATCAAGGTGCGATGATGCTGCCTGTCAGCTACCATTTGCAAACACCTATTTCCCTACTCCTGGCTCTAAAGCTCAGCACCTCTCATGTTACATACACACCTCCTACTACATACACCACTCTGACTCTGGGTTCTATCAAAGGGCCTGAGAATGTATCAATAATTCTAAAAACTTTATGTGTGCCAAGAAAAAGCAATCATGCCTCACTGTTTGACACTATTAACAGTGTCCTGGAGGCTCTTTAATAGGAAAAAAAAAAAAGGTAAGAAAGAAAATCTTGCTCAAAATACATTTTTTTTCCTTCTGGCACATTTCCTGAATCCAGCTGTAACTGGAAAAGCATGTGCCAGAATGCAATTTGGAAAAGTGTTCATTTTTGTGGGTGTTTCAGCTCTGACTGGAACCAGGAAGCAGCCAAAGTCTGAAATGTGAATGAATTCCCCCCGAGCCTTCCAAACCCGTTTTACAGTATTATTTTGCCCAGCATTATTGCCGTCCAAAGCTCTAACTCCAGGTCTCCTAATATACAATTTCAGGAAGGTGGGGTCTATTTACATTAATTCCAAGATTAATGAAGACTGGGGTGGACAATGAGAAATGCTTCTTTGCTTCTGGTTGCTGACACTATCAGAACTTTATGTGAAATTTATAAGGCAAATGCCTTCAGGAAGAGGGGAAAGGGATTTAAGGAACTGATGAACCCTGTCCCTGAGGATCTGGGAGCCCTGAACTGGTTTACAGATCTTCCTGTGACTTGAGGGAGTAAATGGGCCTCTGACCATGTGTCATTTTTTTAAATGGCAGGGGCTATATAGGGCTCAGATAACTCAGTGTTGATAGAGTTCTTTAAAATAACTTTTCACATAGTGAAAATAGCACTCTTGATGAGTAGGTCTTCATGATCACTGATTGAGAGTCATACTTTAGTCACCACATATGACCTATCATTTACAACTTGCAAAGCACAGCTGTTTGTGGGTGATCTATGATGAGTTGTCTTAATAGGAGAAGTTGAGCAAGAAACGTACAGCCTCGTTGCTCATTAATTCCTTCTTCAAACTCTGTGAGAGATACAAGAAGCTGCCCAGAATTTAGTACTCATAGACTAGTAGTCATAGACCTTATGAAAAAGGGATAAGCACAGAGAAATGAAGCCATTTAGAGTCTGTCAGAGAACAGTGAATTTCAAAAACAACCCTTCTATTTCATTAAAATTTTATTTATTCAAGTTTAATGTACTTTGAAAGGAATTTGCATTTTATAAAGAACAGAGTATATTCTCATAATACTTTACCAAGGAAACACTACCCCAGAAAGGTTATTTATATGCTGTGACAATGTCAAATGGGTTATGCCCTAAATTTGGCATGCTTGAGTATTAAATTCGTGTTCCATAAATTAGTCATAACGTCTTACCTTTTTGATATAACATGGCTCTTGATCAAAGCCTTCTTGAAATACACTTTGCACTTCAAGCTCATTTAATCTGAATATACCCATTCTTAATTCCTATCAAAGAAATATGTGTAATATATTTCCTGAAAGTGCACATAGTGAGAGAGATAACAAATTGAATTTTTTGCTTCTAAAATAATCTTAAAGGCTAAAGGGTCTGTCATGCAAAATCTTGGCTTATAGACTTGTAGTTCCAGTTTTCTGACAAGGAACTTTGTTATCAAACCCCATAGTATTTTTCTAAAATATTTTATAGTTCATTAAAGTAGAGTTATAACATGTTAGACTATTGGGGGAATTTAAATAGTATTTAATTCAGTGGTCTATAAACTATGGCCCATGATCCAACCACCTGTTTTTGTAAATAAAGTTTTATTGGAACCCAGATGCTTCCATTTATTTAAGTAGTGTATATGGCTGCTTTCCTGCTATTGTGACAGAGTTGAGTACTTGCAACAGATACTGTATGGCCCACAAGCCTAAACCACTATTTGACCTTCAAGAAAGTTTGCCAAGACATGATTGTCTATGCCCTACATTTTATAAAAGACAAAACAAGATAGTTAACATTTTCCATTACTGTTTGAGACAGGGGAATTGATTACCATATCATGAAATCTTAAAATTCCAAAAATATGTTCTGCTTTGCTTTACATTGATATATATGTGAGAAAATCTCCTTCATCCCTTTGTACTAACATGAGATTGAACTAGTATGTCTGATGGGAAAGGGACATTTACTCTATGTTCTTTCTCAGAGACCCAGATATAAAAGGCTCAGGGAACCTACAGTTACTTAGTATTTAATGAATTTAAACATTACATACAGAATTGAGTTATTGATCAGAAAAGAGTAAAGGACTTCAAAACAAACTAGCCACATGCAGTGAAGAGACATCTCTCCTTCCTTGTAGTAAAAATATTCAATAAGGAGCTATGAAATAAATCAACTACACAACCCTTCTTGTAATCCCTCCCTTTTTTTCAGTTTAGTAATGACAAGAAGCATCAGACATCAAAAGAACAGTTGGAATGCTCCTCAGTCAAGTTGTAAGCTGCTAGCTTTCTTGAAAGGAGACTAGGGACATACTGTAAGAAAGCCCATAGAAGCATTTGACTCTAAGGTGTCCTGAAGTCAGAAAATATCAGGGAGTCTTTATCTTAAGGATGCTTGGAAAGGACTTTTAATGCCAGGTAAAACTGGTAAAATCATCTGCAGTGTCCATGAATGGTACCCCCTGGGATTATACAGCATATAACCTATGCAAACTTATGTGGCAGTACTGTATCTGAAGTACGAGCACTTACATTTTTAATGTAAATCAAGTTTTAGTAGGAAAAACATAAATTTACAAGGTAGAAGTAATTCTCTATATAAAAGTGCTATTTGCATCACTAAACATTCTGGGTCCTTAAGTATGTGTTTCAATTCATTGACATTCAGTTGCTAGAGACCTACCTCCCTATTTTCATCATAGTTATCACAGTTCTGTCCAGCACCCACCTCAGAATCTTCTCTTGCACAATACAAAATATATTTCTAACTCCAAATATATAGCATTTTAAATAAAGGCAGTTAAAATCATTAATTTTTTATAATCATAGTTTTTCTTTTAAATAATGTTATTGAGATAATTTATGCACAATGAAATGCATCTATTTCAAGTATCTAGTTTGATGAGTTTTGACAAACTTGTATACCCTAGTGACCACCATCACAATCAACTTATAGAACATTTGCATTACCTCAGAAAGTTCCCTCTTGTCCCTCTACAATTACCACCTGACATCTGCAGATAATTCTTGGTCTGCCTTCAGTCATCATAGATTAGTTCTGCCTGTTCTAAAAATTCACATGAATGGAATAGTACTATGCATGTGTGTTTGTATGTGTGAATATATATTTATATATAAAATTATTTTTCTTCCACTCGGTTTTTGAGATTTATCCATGTTGTTGCATGTATCAGTGTTTCATTTTGTTTTGTTGCTGATGCCACTCTGTTGTATGGACATACCACAGTTTGTTTACCTGTTCACCTGTTAACAGGTATCTGTTTGTTTCTAATTTAGGGCTAATATGATAATGCAGCTATGAACATTCATGTAAAATCCTTATGAGGATATATGGTTTATTTCTTTTTGGTAAATAACAAAGAATCGAATTTCAGTTTTAAGTTCAGCTTAAGTTTTTAATGCTTATTCTACCTTTTTTTCTGCCAGAGAACTCTGTTCTCAGTATTCCTTCACATCTATGTTTCAATTTGTATTAATACTTATTAAAATAAAATGGGATTGGTTAGCAGACATTTGGTGCTGTCCAAAGCATCTATAATACATTTGGTCCATAAGACATTTGGTACACACCAAAAGGTCCTTGAAATTTGGTCTTATCTAAAATGTCCACAGGCATATTTGGTTCATGCCAAGTAGTTTTGGACAGGACCAAATATCAAGGATCTTTTGGCGTGAGCCAAACGTCTTATGGACCAAATGTCTATGGATGTTTTAGACAGGACCAAATGTCCTGCAAGGGCTCTGCTAAAGTCCTCAGAACAAAATTTAAACCTAGGAAACACTGATTACATGAATTCTTATTTTGCATGAATTCTTTTTTTATTTGGGAGGAATCACAAAACAAAGATGAAACTCAGGGGCTTGTGCAAGACCTGAACAGGAAAGGTCTGCCCCAGGGTAAGAGGAATGAAACTCTTCGAGCATTCTAGAGTCTTGGTGACATACTTTCATGACCTATGTGGTGTGAAACCTTACTTGTTACAATTCTTGGTAGGCAGAGGAAGGAATGTAACCAAGAGATAAAAATCTCTAGTATCAAGATGACGTGAGCTTAAAAGTCTCGTACCCTAAACGTTGGCCCAGTTGATCATGAGTGCTTCTTAAAAACCACAGAGATCCCTAAAACTTAGAACATACGTTATGAGTCAACAACAAAATAATATACTTAGGAATAAACAAAAATGATCACTTAGATGTCAAGGCTGTCAAAATTGTGAAGGAAATGAGATTTTATTCTACATGTAAGCTAAAAAGTTGTCCTGCCACAATTTCATGGGTTCTGACAGAATGCTGTCTGGGTAAGAGACAGAGGATGTTATTACTCACAACATTGTCAGTAGCCAGAATATCACCATTTATCCTGGCTGCCTGAGCCCTAGTTCCCATGGGGAAAGGTGAAGAAGGCCAGGTCACATCCAATGCTTAGTGGTGCAACTCTGTTACCCTGCTGGCTAGTGGTACAGCGTGATTTGCCTGGGGTTTTAGCAGTGCAGCTCTCTTTAGGGCCCAGTTCTCTAGCCTTCCAAATGATTATCAGGATCTCTCAAAATTGTTTAAATCAATTGTTTTTACTGCTTTAACAGGCCTGAATCAATTTCTGATAGTTGCCTTAGGACCCTGATGAGCATACCAAATTTTTATTCAAAAGATTTTTTCCCAGGGCTTACCTGGTGGCACAGTGGTTAAGAATCTGCCAGCCAATGCAGGGAACATGGGTTCGAGCCCTAGACTGGGAAAATCCCACATGCCGCAGAGCAACTAAACCTGTGTGCCATATCTACTGAGCCTGCTCTCTAGAGCCCGCAAGCCACAACAACTGAGCCCGCGGGCCTAGAGCCCATGGTCCACAACAAGAGAAGCCACTGCAATGAGAAGCCTGCACACCACAATGAAGTGTAGCCCCTGCTCGCTGCAACTAGAGAAAGGCTGTGCGCAGCAACAGAGACCCAATGCAGCCAAAAAATAATTAATTAATTAATTAATTAATTTTTTAAAATGATTTTTTCTCAAACGCTCTGTTATAAAAATGAAATCACAAAAGAAGCTATTGTATTTGGGTTATTTTTTACTTTTCTGGTACAGAGTTCTATTTTCTGCCCAGCTGTACTGTTGTACTCAATGTAACATTTCTATTCAAGGTCCATTTTGCTTCACAGTAAAATTCTTCAAAGAGGAAGGGATTAATATAGTTCAACTTAGCTTCTCTGTGTCACATACAAGAAATGTAAATTGTGCAGTCAAATAATTTTCTTAGTATATCTGATAAAACATAAATCCACTGAAGTAAATGTAATTATCAAATTATATTTGCCTCCCCCAAAAAAGAAGAAAAGATAGTCCAGAACAAAAATAGTGCCTCTGCTCTAATATGCAACATTCAAGAGACCCTTGGAAACTTGCTTCTCAACAACATGTCACTTGATTTTCCTTGGTCAAATCATCTGTCTTTACCAGGGTTCTATAAACATAAACATGTGGATAGCATGGAGAGCTCCAGAATCCCAGGGGCAGTATCATGCCCCTTCCACTGGAGTTTACCATAATTTCTGTGCTGAGTCTTTTTCTACCATTAACACTTGCAACACCATAAAGTCTGCAGAATTGTATAGCCCACGCAGTAAAATGGTTGCACTGCAGTCTAGACCTACTTGGAGCCCCAGACAAAGCTAACAGCTTTCCATGCCACCCAGTATATGGGTTGATAATATTGCTATTATTATCTGGACTATGTTGCCTCCAGAACCCAAAGAAGCCTACCAGCCTATTTTGTAGTAGGGGATGCAAGATGCAACAATTTGTCTTTTACTTTAGAAAGGGTATTCTAGCATAGCCCTGACCACTAGACCCTTTAAACCTTCACTGAAGTGGCTCTTCCCTGAATCTATGTAGGATTTATCTCCCACCCTCTGGCATGTCTTACCAAGGCCACCAGCATATCAACCACCTTTTACTTTTCCTGTCAGTCATCATGATATCAATGTAGTACAGTGGTTCTCAAAAACAAAATGGTATCCCAGGGTGAGAGAGAGGGGCTGTGGCAGAAATTTGTATCACCATTAATAACAAAATGAGGTAGAAGTGGTAGTCCCTTTCATGTCTTCATTTAATTTTCCAGTCTGCCCCCTAGAGAAAATAGATGGATCCTGAGAAGTGACTGCAGACTCCCTCTTACTTAAACATGAAATAGCCATGATCAGCTATGCCTTCCACACTATGTGCAGAATTTACCCCAGAGACCAGGGACTTAATGTTGGTGCTACTCCAACTGCCAAATATAGAAATTCCAGTCATACACTCAGGAACTAGGGAAATAACTGCAGGGGACCCACTGTGAGCTGGACTTGTCAGAACTCTGCTTATTACCTGGCTCCCATAGGTCCCCACTCTGAAGGGGTACAGCGATGGTGCTTTTCATCTCTGGGTATCAGTGTCAACTCAGTGTCCAATAATCCTCCCCAAAGCAGACATGCGCCCAGGTAAATGGCCATATGCTCTGTTGGGGAAGGACTGATGGAATTGTGCTCGTATGTATTTGCCATGGTCTTGCAGGGTCCTTCCTCCTAGAGACCCAGCCAGTGGGTTCTGGATCTGAACACTGGCTTAGGTATAGAACAAAGTGAAGAATCGTGACTCTTAATTAAGGAGACCACCATTGACCTCATATTCCTCTGTTCTTGACTTTGATTCATTTGGTTTTGGTTTTGGTTATAGATGGTAAGCAACACCTACACATGTACAGATTAGAATTCGGGCAAAGACTCAAAATGTTTCCTATGCAGATTTCCAGAATTCTTTCTCTAACTCCCTCCTGTCTTGTAATGTGGCCTGCAAATTCAGGTCACCTGTCCCACTGTCTGCAGTCTCTGTCTCTTCAATTCCCCAGGACCACTGAGCTTTGCTTGAGATCTAGAAAGAGCCTTCCGACAGAAAGTTCACCTCACGTGCAGTTTCCTTCTCACAGTGACCACAGATCTGTTCTCCCTGGTGTCCAATGTCCGAAAGCAGATGTTTCATATCGTTTGTACAGTTTTCTCATTGTTCGTGATGAGAAGTTAAGTGCAAGTAGGGTTATTCTATGGTGGGAAGAGGAAAGTTCTGTTTTTAAACATTGACATTTATTTTAACCATAGAAGTCAATTGCTTTTTTTTTTTTTTTGCGGTACGCGGGCCTCTCACTGTCATGGCCTCTCCCGCTGCGGAGCACGGGCTCCCGACTCGCAGGCGCAGCGGCTGCGGCTCACGGGCCCAGCCGCTCCGCGGCACGTGGGATCTTCCCGGACCGGGGCACGAACCCGCGTCCCCTGCATCGGCAGGCGGATTCTCAACCACTGCGCCACCAGGGAAGCCCCTCAATTGCTTTTTTAATTCAAATGATTTAAAAAGCTAACATTTATCCAATGAGTTTATGACAAGAACATTATAAATGTGTATTTTTAAAATAGTCTGTGGTAAACATCTGCCCTAACTCACCTACCTTCTCTAGTTTCTCAGCCAATTCACAGGTAAACAAGTAGCCCATATTCACAAATGTCATGGGGCTTCCAAATACCTGAAATAGATTGTAGTGTCTCTCCCCAAGTCTTTTTCTTTCAACAGTGTTTATTTAATAAAGTGTCACTGAGTCAGTTTTATTCCAGGCACAGTACTTGGTCCTCTTCACTGCAGGACAGAGTGATATTCTGAATGCACTCTGATACCCAAATGCTTCTCTAGCCTGCCTCCAATTTCCCACATCTTGGATAGCAGCCTACAGTTCTTTTCCTTAGTTCCAATTGGTTATCTTGAGCATAATTCAAGCTCTTCACCACCACCACCCCCAAAAAGAATTAGCCTCCACCTTCAATAGCAGTACACTTTGCTGAAATTCTGATATTCTGAAATTCTCACATTATTATTGCGTTCAGCCTCTTTTTTCTGGGTCTGAGGCTGACTTCGTAACTTCTCTGTTCTTAGGAGAGACAGTAGAGAGCAGGGTGCATTTAATTCCTGGCTCTTTCACTTAATGTTTGTTTGAACTTGGGTAGGCTATGTAGCATATTTGGGTCTCTGTCCGTCTCTGAAAAAGGTGTTGTTAGTATCTGCCTCAAATGATTGTTGTGATGATTGAGTTTATATATGTAAAGCCCTTAGAACAGTATCTGGAATACAATAAGTACTTAATAAATGTTAGCCACTATTATTATTTCTCAGAATCATCAACACCTGGCTTCCAACCATTTGATCACCATACGAATTCTAAGTTGCTATATACACTGTGCCTTAGTCATGAGTTTAGATGTCTTCGGGTCCAAGAATTTTGGAAGCAAAATTCAGACCTAGGTGCTTTTAAACTCTTGACCCTGACCCCTGTTGCCCTCTTCAACGTGAGTGTCTGCAGCAAGGTCACTTTCCTCTGTCCCTGACCCATCCATTTTCAGCTTGCTCTGCACTGGGTTGCCAGTCATGTGTCTCCCGGAACTGGTACCACTCCCCTCATGAGACAAGCTGCATGAATCAGTAGCATTCACAAGGCCACCATGAAGCCAGCCTTTGGCTCCTGAAGTGGCAACTAAGGCCCCAAAGTGCCAGCTGTGATTATATGTATATTTTAAAACTGATGAGAACAGAGAATAAGTGATGACAGGCAAAACAAGTAAAGACTTGTGTATTTGGCTCTAAAAGCAAAAAGAAATAGGCAAAGAATACATCTCGGTCAGAGAAAGAATGTAGTTCCGAAAGAATGTAGTGCAGCATGCAATAGATGTTTCCATAAACCGAATTGTAATTACACAATCTGTATTTTAGAGAAGAGACCCGTTATAAAATCAAAGGGATTTAGAGCAAGACTATAGCTAAAATTTAAGGTCTGTGTACACAAATAAGTAAAATAAATCAATCTTATTAATTAAACAGATATTTATATCCCAGGTATAAAACACTGACTTCTACTTCAGCTGGAGGATTTGTAAGTCAGTAGTGCATCTTATAAATCAAATGCATGAACCATTCACCATTTCCTGAGAATATAAATCAGTCATGGTCTCAAAGCAGTTGCATGACTTGGAAAAAACTCCTTGGATGAATAAATCAGTCACTTCCAGATATATGAATAAGTGACATGCCCCATAAATCACATGACTGCATACTCATGCTTCATCAATCAGAAACTTTTATTTATAATTGAAAATTTTAAAACACTTATTGTGAACAATTTACTAAACACCAGTCCCACATTCCCATAGGACTGTAAGATGATGTGTATAAGGAATGCAAAAGTTTACCTGTGCCAGATAGTGTTTTTCACCGAACAGCTAACTGATATGTTGGGCAGAGTTTGCCAGTACTTGTGCTTATAGTAACACCTCATTATCCTGTATGGAAAATGTAGGTGAGTACATATCTTTCAAACCATGTCTTTCGAATTATGTGGCTATAAATGCATCAACTATTGGAAAACCGTTTCTTTTGGAGAATGTTTCATTTTTGTTTTTGTTTTTTGTTTTGGGGGGTTTTTTTGGTGGTACGCGGGCCCCTCACTGTTGTGGCCTCTCCCGTTGTGGAGCACAGGCTCCGGACGCGCAGGCTCAGTGGCCATGGTTCACGGGCCCAGCCGCTCCGCGGCATGTGGGATCTTCCCGGACCGGGGCACGAACCCGTGTCCCCTGCATCCGCAGGCAGATTCTCAACCACTGCGCCACCAGGGAAGCCCTGGAGAATGTTTTTGAAAATAGGTAAAGCAATGTAACTGTAATTAAAAATAAATAAATAAAAATAAACATTTACCTAGATAATCATAAGACTACATGCTAGTGTTCATTAGCGTATGTAAATTTTACTAATATAATCACGTTTTGTGTTTGCTTAGCATTTTATACATTTATAACTTTCACTTACAATCGTTATACTCATTATCATCATTTTACAGATGAGGAAAATGTGGATGATAATTAAAATCCAGGATCAAGTGTCCAGCCCAGCTACAATTCAGGTCTCCTGTCTTCTATTTTGTATTCTTTCTGTTTCACCATGTCAGCTTTCATACATTTTTCTGTCATTAGAATGGCATGGATAATTTTTAATCTTTTTATGAATATGTGAAATTCCTAGTTTTAAGCTTGAAGTTTACTAATTTAAACTTACTTCTACCGCCTTAGTGAGGTCACCCATATTCTGAAACATCAACTGCTAGTTTTTAATGGCATAATCATCATAAAATATTTATTTGTACACCATTATACATCTGACATGAGCTGAAGCTTGGATTTACATTTGTAATAACAAATGCCTTTTTGCCATATAGATTCCTTATAACCCATTACAAGTTTAATGATTTTTGTCACTGAACAAAGACCATCATTGAATGGTGGAATTTCATACATTTTCTAACTATAATTCGCGTGACTGCATAATCACACTACTCTTAACTTAAAACCTATTCAAATGTGTCCACACATATTATCTGATTATCAGGCACTCTCCAGGAAATGTCAGGCCACTCACTGAGTTCATTCCCGTGACTTAATATGGATGAAGTTTCAAATACTACTATTTCTCATTATGAAACAGGTAGCTTTTGTTAAAAGCAATTCAGAGCCTAGCAAGGGAATCTGACCTACTTTCATAAAGAGAACCATATTCAGTGTAAACTATAAAAAACACTAATTAGAAGTCATTTTTCCTTATTGGCTTAAGCGTTAGTTTGACTTTAAAAGTCAATTTTAATTTCAGATTTTTTTGCATTAGAATTGTTGTTGTACTCAGCTTACAGACTGTTTTGGCAGCTGGTTTCCTCCTCATGTCAGTTAACTGTTGGAAAGGAGAAAGTGCAAATTGTAATACAGAATTCACAATATCAATTCCACAGTATGGCATTTAGAGTTATACTCTTTTTGAGTTGCTGCTTAGTAATTTGCTAAAGAATGATAATAACACATCTGTCCCATCTCTTGAGGGACAGGTATCACACAGATATTAAATCTTACTTGGTTAGCATAATTATATAGGATTCAGCATTATTCCAGTTTATCAACAATGTGAGACACTTGAGAACTGCATGGACAATGTGATCTAGAGAAAGATTGCTGGTTGGGAAGAAGACAAGTAAATTCTATTTCAAGTTCAGGTGGTATTTACATGATCTTGGGCATGTCACTAATTCTAATCTAGTTTTAGTTTGTCTGTCTCTAACTTGAAGATTAGATTTCCCCCTTTGTGATTCTTTTTTAAAATTTAATTTTATTTATTTTTTTATACAGCAGGTTCTTCTTAGTCATCCATTTTATAAACATCAGTGTATACATGACAATCCCAATCGCCCAATTCATCACACCATCACCTCCCCACCCCCGCTTTCCCCACTTGGTGTCCATGCGTTTGTTCTCTACATCTGTGTCTCAATTTCTGCCCTGCAAACCGGTTCATCTGTACCATTTTTCTAGGTTCCACATATATGCATTAATATACGATATTTGTTTTTCTCTTTCTGACTTACTTTACTCTGTATGACAGTCTCTAGATCCATCCATGTCTCAACAAATGACCCAATTTTGTTCCTTTTTATGGCTAATTAATATTCCATTGTATACATTCGTCTGTTGATGGGCATTTAGGTTGCTTCCATGACCTAGCTATTGTAAATGGTGCTGCAATGAACATTGGGTTGCATGTGTCTTTTTGAAGTATGGTTTTCTCTGGGTATATGCCCAGTAGTGGGATTGCTGGATCATATGGTAATTCTATTTTTAGTTTTTTGAGGAATGTCCATAGTGTTCTCCATAGTGGCTGTATCAATTTACATTCCCACCAACAGTGCAAGAGGGTTCCCTTTTCTCCCCACCTTCTCCAGCATTTATTGCTTGTAGATTTTCTGATGATGCCCATTCTAACTGGTGTGAGGTGATACTTCATGTAGTTTTGATTTGCATTTCTCTAATAACTAGTGATGTTGAGCAGCTTTTCACATGCTTCTTGGCCATCTGTATGTCTTCTTTAGAGAAATGTCTATTTAGGTCTTCTGCCCATTTTTGGATTGGGTTATTTGTTTTTTTACTATTAAGCTGCACGAGCTGTTTATATATTTGGAGATTAATCCTTTGTCCATTGATTCGTTTGCAAATATTTTCTCCCATTCTGAGGGTTGCCTTTTTGTCTTGTTTATGGTTTCCTTTGCTGTGTAAAAACTTAGAAGTTTCATTAGGTCCCATTTGTTTATTTTTGTTTTTATTTTCATTACTCTAGGAGGTGGATCAAAGAAGATCTTGCTGTGATTTCTGTCAAAGAGTGTTCTTTCTATGTTTTCCTTTAAGAGTTTTATAGTGTCCAGTCTTACATTTAGATCTCGAATCCATTTTGAGTTTATTTTTGTGTATGGTGTTAGGGAGTGTTCTAATTTCATTCTTGTCCATGTGGCTGTCCAGTTTTCCCAACACCACTTATTGAAGAGACTGTCTTTTC
Organism: Kogia breviceps; assembly: GCF_026419965.1. Classification (NCBI taxonomy): domain Eukaryota; kingdom Metazoa; phylum Chordata; class Mammalia; order Artiodactyla; family Physeteridae; genus Kogia; species Kogia breviceps. The sequence continues at coordinate 97,498,373 of NC_081314.1, forward strand.
TCCGTTGTATATCCTTGCCTCCTTTGTCATAGATTAGTTGACCATAGGTGCGTGGTTTATCTCTGGGCTTTCTATCCTGTTCCATTGATCTGTGTTTCTGTTTTTGTGCAAGTACCATATAGTCTTGATTACTATAACTTTATAGCATAGCCTGAAGTCAGGGAGTCCGATTCCTCCAGCACCGTTTTTTACCTTCAAGGCTGCTTTGGCTATTTGGGGTCTTTTGTGTCTCCATACACATTTTAAGATTTTTTGTTCTAGTTCCATAAAAAATGACGTTGGTGATTTGATAGGGATTGCATTGAGTCTGTAGATTGTCTTGGGTAGTATAGTCATTTTCACAATATTGATTCTTCCAATCCAAGAACATGGTATATCTCTCCATCTGTTGGTATCATCTTTAATTTCTTTCAACAGTGTCTTATAGTTTTCTGCATACAGGTCTTTTGTCTCCCTAGGTAGGTTTATTCCTAGGTATTTTATTCTTTTTGTTGCAATGGTAAATGGGAGTGTTTCCTTGATTTTTTCTGGTCTTTCATTGTTAGTGTATAGGAATGCAAGAGAGTTCTGTGTATTAATTTTGGATCCTGTGACTTTACCAAATACATTGATTAGCTCTAGTAGTTTTCTGGTGGCATCTTTAGGATTCTCTATGTATAGTATCATGTCATCCACGAACAGTGACAGTTTTACTTCTTCATTTCCAATTTGGATTCCTTTTTTTTTTTTTTTCTTCTCTGATTGCCATGGCTAGGACTTCCAAAACTATGTTGAATAATAGTGGCGAGAGTGGACATCCTTGTCTCGTTCCTGATCTTAGAGGAAATGCTTTCAGTTTTTCACCATTGAGAATGATGTTTGCTGTGAGTTTGTCGTATATGGCCTTTATTTTGTTGAGGTAGGTTCCCTCTGTGCCCACTTTCTGGAGAGTTTTTATCATAAATGGGTGTTGAATATTGTCAAAAACGTTTTCTGTGTCTATTGAGATGATCATATGGTTTTTATTCTTCAGTTTGTTAATTTGGTGTATCACATTGTTTGATTTGCATATATTGAAGAATCTTGCATCACTGAGATGAATCCCACTTGATCATGGTGTATGATCCTTTTAATGTGTTGTTGGATTCTGTTTGCTAGTATTTTGTTGAGGATTTTTTCCATCTATATTCATCAGTGATATTGGTCTGTAATTCTCTTTTTTTGTAGTATCTTTGTCTGGTTTTGGTATCAGGGTGATGGTGGCCTCATAGAATGAGTTTGGGAGTGTTCCTTCCTCTGCAATTTTTTGGAAGAGTTTCAGAAGGATGGATGTTAGCTCTTCTCTAAATGTTTGATAGAATTCACCTGTGAAGCCATCTGGTCCTGGATTTTTGTTTGTTGGCAGATTTTTAATCACAGTTTCAATTTCATTACTTGTGATTGGTCTGTTCATAGTTTATATTTCTTCCTGGTTCAGTCTTGGAAGGTTATACCTTTCTAAGAATTTGTCCATCTCTTCCAGGTTGTCCATTTTATTGGCATAGAGTTGCTTGTAGTAGTCTCTTAGGATGCTTTGTATTTCTGTGATGTCTGTTGTAACTTCTCCTTTTTCATTTCTAGTTTTATTGATTTGAGTCCTCTCCCTCTTTTTCTTGATGAGTCTGGCTAATGGTTATCAATTTTGTTTATCTTCTCAAAGAACCAGCTTTTAGTTTTGTTGATCTTTGCAACTGTTTTCTTTGTTTCTATTTCATTTATTTCTGCTCTGATCTTTATGATTTCTTTCCTTCTGCTAACTTTGGGTTTTGTTTGTTCTCCTTCCTCTAGTTCCTTTCGGTGTACGGTTAGATTGTTTATTTGAGATGTTTGTTGTTTCTTGAGGTAGGCTTGTATAGCTATAAACTTCGCTCTTAGAACTGCTTTTGCTGCATCCCAATCCAAGGTTTTGGATTGTCGTGTTTTCATTGTCATTTGTCTCTAGGTATTTTTTTATTTCCTCTTTGATTTCTTCAGTGATCTCTTGGTTATTTAGTAACATACTGTTTAGCCTCCATGTGTTTGTGTTTTTTATGATTTTTTTCCCTGTAATTCATTTCTAATCTCATAGTGTTGTGGTCAGAAAAGATGCTTGATATGATTTCAGTTTTCTTAAATTTACTGAGGCTTGATATGTGACCCATTATGTGATCTATCCTGGGGAATGTTCTGTGCACACATGAGAAGAAAGTGCAATCTGCTGTTTTGGATGGAATGTCCTATAAATATCAATTAAATCTATCTGGTCTATTTTGTCATTTAAAGCTTCTCTTTCCTTATTTATTTTCATTTTGGATGATCTGTCCATTGGTGTAAGTGAGGTATTAAAGTCCCCCACCATTATTGTGTTACTGTTGATTTCCTCTTTTATAGCTGTGAGCAGTTGCTTTATGTATTGAGGTGCTCCTATGTTGGGTGCATATATATTTATAATTGTTATATCTTCTTCTTAATCATTATGTAGTGTCCTTCCTTGTCTCTTGTAACATTCTTTATTTTAAAGTCTATTTTATCTGATACGAGTATTGCTACTCCAGCTTTCTTTTGATTTCCATTTGCATGGAATATCTTTTTCCATCCCCTCACTTTCAGTCTGTATGTGTCACTAGGTCTGAAGTGGGTCTCTTGTAGACACCATATATATGGGTCTTGTTTTTGTATCCACTCAGCAAACCTATGACTTTTGGTTGGAGCATTTGATCCATTCACATTTAAGGTAATTATCCATATGTATGTTCCTATGACCATTTTCTTAATTGTTTTGGGTTTGTTTTTGTAGGTCCTATTCTACCTATGTTTATTTAGCATTTGTTGTAGCGCTGGTTTGGTGGTGCAGAATTCTCTTAGCTTTTGCTTGTCTGTAAAGCTTTTGATTTCTCCATCTAATCTGAATGAGATCCTTGCTGGGTAGAGTAATCCTGGTTGTATGTTCTTCCCTTTCATCACTTTAAATATATCATGCCACTCCCTTCTGGCTTGTAGAGTTTCTGCTGAGAAATCAGCTGTTAACTTTATGGGAGTTCTCTTGTATGTTATTTGTCATTTTTCCCTTGCTGCTTTCAATAATTTTTCTTTGTCTTTAATTTTTGCCAGTTTGATTACTATGTGTCTCAGCGTGTTTCTCCTTGGGTTTCTCCTGCCTAGGACTCCATGTGCTTCCTCAACTTGGGTGGCTATTTCCTTTCCCATGTTAGGAAGGTTTTCAACTATAATCTCTTCAAATATTTTCTCGTGTCCTTTCTCTCTCTCTTCTCCTCTGTGACCCCTATAATGCGAATGTTTTTGTGTTTAGTGTTGTCCCAGAGGTCTCTTAGGTTGTCTTCATTTCTTTTCATTCTTTTTTCTTCTGTTCTGCAGCAGTGAATTCCACCATTCTGTCTTCCAGGTCACTTATCCGGTCTTCTGCCTCAGTTATTCTGCTATTGATTCCTCTAGTGTAGTTTTCATTTCTGTTATTGTATTGTTCATCTCTGTTTGTTCTTTAATTCTTCTAGGTCTTTGCTGAACATTTCTTGCATCTTCTTGATCTTTGCCTGCATTCTTTTTCCGAGGTCCTGGATCATCTTCACTCTCATTATTCTGAATTCTTTTTCTAGAAGGTTGCCTATCTCCACTTCATTTAGTTGTTTTTCTGGGGTTTTATCTTCTTCCTTCATCTGGTACATAGCCCTCTGCCTTGTCATGTTGTTTATCTTTCTGAGCATGTGGTTTTTGTTCCACAGGCTGCAGGATTGTAGTTCTTCTTGCTTCTGCTATCTGCCCTCTCTAGAATGTTCTTCTTTTGGATCTTTCCATGGTCAGCTCTCCCCCTTTGTGATTCTTGAGAATATTGTGAACAAACATTAATAAAATGGATGTGCTCTGAGTTCATCAGATAAGAATACTATGTAAGTCCAAAAGTATATGATTGAGTCATGACAGGGTCTGGGGATTCACGATCCATTCAGTGTACTCGTTCAGGGGAAAATAACCCATTTTAACCATGTAGAATTCATTGCTTTTAAGATCTTTTGGAAAATCATGTTATTCACTTCAAATCTGCCCCATGTATAGCTTTGCATTCCTCTTTTAATTCCCATTGTTCTTTCCTTAGTAGTGAAAGCATGTATCTGGTCTTTATCTTTGTTAAATTTATTCAGTAAATGCAGTTCTCCAACATCGTGATCACTTTTGTGGCACTTCTCTGTAGTTCTTAGAGTTGATGAAGTTCATGGAGAACTTCCACCTGAAGCTGAAATGTGTTTGACCATTGCATTGTGCTGTGCATGTAACAAACACCAGTTAAGTCATCAATTAAATATAATGTTAAGTTGAAGTCTTTTTAAACAATAATATTAATCAGAACCTTAATATTAGTGAATATATGTTTATGTGAAATGTCATCAATCTATCTTGCTTCAATGTATCTAGATATTCTAGCTTCTATGGGGGGATTATATTCCTTAGGTGTCTGTCCCCTCCTTCACTTCCACAAGAAACAGACTATAAAATATTGCTCATTTACCACCCTGTCTGCACAGCCTTTCCTGTCCATCTGGATGTTAGATGGAAGCAAAGAGATCCATGGCACTTTGAAATAACTGAGGTGGCCCGGCTAGCATTTCATAATGAAATTTGCAAAGCCAAGGTCTAATATCCACATCTCTGTTTGAACTATCACTAAGTGGATAATGGAGGCCACATTTTCCTCCAGAGTCACACTGTTTCCACATCTTCTAATTCATTATTCTTGAAGCACTTTGAGTTACCTAGACTAGAATTAGAGTTTAGGCAATGCTATTCAACGGCCAACAGAGTACATTGCAGAATCGTCTTCGTTAAGCCCTTGACCTTTTCCCAACAAACATTTCCTTTACCTACACTGAGCCAGCTTATGTTTTCACACACAATTTGTTATTCTTGCAATGCCCGCTCAAGACAAAGGAGAAAAGGGGAAATGGAGAAAAAGAAAAAAAAAAATGGAAAATCAAGCAAGGCAGCATAGCTCCAAGAAAATCCTTAGAAGAATATAGGAGAAATGAATTGGCCAGTCTTCACAATTTGAAAGCTATCTGTTATACACCTTCCCAGAACAGTATTAATGCCTTAAGAAAAGTTTGACAGAATTCTTGAACAGACACTCTGGTAGTCAGCAGCACTGTTCCAGTCCTCCTTGCCCCAGGTTTATTATAGGATTGCACTTCCTAATTTGTTTATGGTTGTCTGGGGCTATGTAACTAGTCTGGCAAATGAAGAGTGAGCAAAAGTGAAGTATTACTTCTGGGCTACAGTGAGACTCTTCGAGTGGTTTTTTCCCTCTGGCACAACAGGCGAGATTCAAAATGTTGACTGTTAGACTGTCTACCTTAGTACCCGTGATAAGCACCTGGCCACATGCAACTGTCAAGTAGCATGGGCAAGAAATAAACCTTTATTATTTTAAGACACTGAGATATGATGTGTTTTATGGTAGCACAACCCACACTCTTCTATTACATATACCACCTTTGTTAAGAATGAAAGGATAGTCCTCAGCAAGAATTTCCAATGCTTCAAGCAACTTTTAACCTGTATTTAGGTCTTGGTTTGATAATAAAGTAATGGCATAGATGCATGTAATATGACATGAATTATTCTCATGTAGTAATTTATTGAATGCTTTTTAGTTTTCCATAGATCTATTTAATAGTTCCAGCCATTTGCATAATATGAGTCAGTTCCCGGATAAAAAAAGTCTACCCTTTATATAATGAACAGGTTCACCTGCCCCCAGGTGGCTGGTTGGTTCCCTTCAATATACTGCTATATCAGGGGCTCACCACTGTTCTCTCTTAGTGCTATACTTAGTACACCACAGTGTCAGTAGTCAGATAAAAACTTCAGTGGGAGGAAATATTGAGTCCTTAATATTATGTCCACTGTGTTCATGAGTCCAGTGGGCATGAACTGGAATAGTTGAAGAAAGACAGTGACACCCACAGTGTGGATCATATGGTCAACCTGAATGACAGTGCTTAGAAGAGGGGGCCATTAATGATAATTTATATGGAAAACAAATAATCTTCCATTCTGGTCCCATTTCGAGAGATCCATTCACATATCTCCTCCCCAAAGCGCCTTGTCACCAAACTTATAACCTTCTCTCTATGTCCCTGACCATCTGACCAAAGAAATTCTTCCCTGTTCATGCACCACCATAGACCTGTATTTCTGACAATCTCTCCAGTTGCAAAGCTTTCCACTTTGACCTTCCTAACATAGATAAGTTTTGCTCCCCTCTGGTAAAGCAGATCAAGTGGGGAATAAACGGACTACTCTATTTCAGTTCTAGAAATGCCATGTACAATTAGTTACCACCAAAGGTAACTTCAGATCAAAGCACTTTTATTACCACCTTGGCTCTGCTGCCAATTACCTTGGCTCTGCTGCCTAATAGAAGAACTATTACAATCTTATCCCTTTTCATTAGGTGCTGCTGCTTTGCCTCTGTCACCCAGGGATTTCATAACCCCAGTGATATCAGAGAGTCTGTTTCAGTGTCACCATTTCCCATTTTCATCCATGGCCTACAGAGAACAGACACTACAGGGCTTTGGCTAATGTACTTTTCTACACTGACATAATTCTCAGTTCTGTGGAAGACAGAATTAAGGGGTGATTGAGCTAGTTGCCTATAAAAAAATAATCCATTTCAGCAGTCTTATTTCCCTAAGACTTTGGATTTTTTTCCTACATTATACTAAGGAAATTCTGACATCTCAAATTCATTAATGGTAGACCAATATTGAATCCAGGTTTATGAGAAATCATTTAAAAGCACTCCCAGGTGCTCAGACTGGAACTCTAAATCAAGAAATAGTTTAAAAAGCTCTAGTCATATAAACCCATATTAACAATGTCAAGCCTATCTTAAAATGATATCTTTGCCATCCTTGTCTAGAATCTGAGAGTCCATTCCTCAGATTTTTCTTTTACACGTTAACACAATATTGCAATTATTTTGATGTGAAAACCTTATTTTTCCTGGTTTACTTTTTAATTGGCTTCAGGGGGAATATTGCAACCTGACTCCATTTATAGGCCTTGAGGCAAAGAATGGAAGTACACATATTTTTTAAAAATAGATCTTTATTAGAGTATAATTGCTTCACAATACTGCATTAGTTTCTGTTGTACACCAAAGTGAGTCAGCCATATGCATACCTTTGTCCCCATATCCCCTCCATCTTGAGCCTCCCTCCCATCCTCCCTATCCTACCCATCTAGGTCATCGCAAAACACCGAGCTGATCTCCCTGTGCTACACTGCTGCTTCCCACTAGCTAACTATTTTACATTCAATATTGTATATATGTCGATGCTACTCTCACTTCGCCCCAGCTTTCCCCTCCCAACCTGTGTCCTCAAGTCCCTTCTCTATGTCTGCATCTTTATTCCTGCCCTGCAACTACGTTCATCGGTACCATTTTTTTTTTAGATTCCATATATATGTGTTAGCATATGGTATTTGTTTTCCTCTTTCTGACTTACTACACTCTGTATGACAGACTCTAGGTTCATCTACCTCACTACAACTGGACAGCTACATGTAAAAGAATTAGACTACTACCTAACACCATACACAAAAATAAACTCCAAATGGATTAAAGACCTAGATGTAAGACCAGACACTATTAAACTCTTAGAGGAAAACATAGGAAAAACACTCCTTGACATAAACCACAGCAAGATCTTTTTGGACCCACCTCCTAGAGTAATGGAAATAAAACCAAAAATAAACAAATGAGACTTAATTAAACTTAAAAGCTTTTGACAGCAAAGGAAACCATAAACAAGACAAAAAGGCAACCCTCAGAATGGGAGAAAATATTTGCAAATGAAACAACAGACAAAGGATTAATCACTAAAATATACAAACAGCTCATGGAACTCAATATCAAAAAAACAAACAATCCAATTAAAAAATGGGGCAGAAGACCTAAATAGACATTTCACCAAAGAAGACATACAAATGGCCAAGAGGCACATGAAAAGCTGCTCAAAATCACTAATTATTAGAGAAATGCAAATCAAAACTAAAAAACCCTCCCACCAACAGTGCAGGAGGGTTCCCTTTTCACCACACCGTTTCCAGCATTTATTGTTTTCAGATTTTTTGATAATGGCCAGACTTGAATGTAGGAGTCCCTCACTGCATTAAACCATACAGAGGCTATGACCCAGGGACCACTATTCAGAAATAGGAGGGTAATTCTTATGCTGTTGATGGGAATGTAAACTGATACAGCCACTATGGAGAACAGTATGGAGGGTCCTTAAAAAACTGAAAATAGAACTACCATATGACCCAGCAATTGCACTCCTGGGCATATACCCAGAGAAAATCATAATTCAAAAAGAGACATGTACCACAATGTTCACTGCAGCTCTACTTAGATACAATAGCCAGGAAGCAACCTAACTGTCCATTGACAGATGAATGGATAAAGAAGATGTAGCACCTATATACAATGGAATATTACTCAGCCATAAAAAGAAACAAAATTGAGTTATTAGTAGTGAGGTGGATGGACCTAGAGTCTGTCACACAGAGTGAAGTAAGTTAGAAAGAGAAAAACAAATACCGTATGCTAACACATATATATGGAATCTGAAAAAAAAAAAAAGTTCTGACGAACCTAGGGGCAGGACAGGAATAAAGATACAGACTTAGAGAATGGACTTGAGGACATGTAGAGGGGGAAGGGTAAGCTGGGACGAAGTGAGAGAGTAGCATTGACAAATATACACTACCAAATGTAAAATAGATAGCTAGTGGGAAGCAGCTGCATAGCACAGGGAGGCAGCTCAGTGCTTTGTGACCACCTAGAGGGGTGGGATAGGGAGGGTGGGAGGGAGATGCAAGAGGGAGGTGATATGGGGATATATGTATGCATATAGCTGATATACTTTGTTATACAGCAGAAACTAACATAACATTGTAAAGCAATTATACTCCAATATAGGTGTTTAAAAAGAAAAAAAAAAAATACATGCATCCCAGTGTTCACTGCAGCACTATTTACAATAGCCAGGACATGGAAGCAACCTAAATGTCCATCAACAGAGGAATGGATAAAGAAGATGTGGTACATATACAATGGAATATTACTCAGCCATAAAAAGGAATGAAATTGTGTCATTTGCAGAGACACGAATGGACCTAGGGACTGTTATACAGAGTTAAGTCAGAAAGAGAAAAACAAATATCATATATTAACACATATATGTGGAATCTAGAAAAATGGTATAGATGATCTTATTTGCAAAGCAGAAATAGAGACACAGAGGTAGAGAACAAACGTATGAATACCAAGGGGGAAAGGGGAGGGGTGGGATGAACTGGGAGATTGGGATTGACATACACATACACTATTGATACTATTTATAAAATAGATCATTAATGAGAACCTACTGTATAGTACAGGGAACTCCGTGCTCGGTGCTCTGGCTAATTCACTTTGCTGTACAGCAGAAACTGACACAGCAGTGTAAAGCAGCTATACTCCAATAAAAAAAAAAAAAATAGTAGAGTTACAAGATAGAAGTGGAGGCCCTTGATGTCTTCAAGCAGAACTACCAGCTTGGACATCATAAATAAATTTGTCTAATCTAAACCATCATCATTTTGGGATTACTAATACAGCAGCTGGACTGATATCCTAACACATAATTTGTAGCTAAAAGTGAGGTGCTACTGGATTAAAACCAGTAATGGAAGGCATTGGCAGTCAGGCAACAGTTGTGAGGATACTGCAGATTGGAATACTGGTGACTCATGCTATGGCAAAACATTAGATAAAACTATCACCAATGATACTTAAATTGCAGACCACATGCTTATAGAGCCTATAGCTCTATGGCAGTGTTTCTCAACATATGTCCTATTGTTATTTGGGGTAGAATAATTTTTTTGTTGTTCAAGAATACCCTATATGGGAAAAGAATCTTAAAAAAAGAGTGGATATATGTATATGTATAACTGATTCACTTTGCTGTATACCTGAAACTAACACAACATTATAAAGCAACTATATTCCAGTAAAAAATTTTTTTAAATAAAAATAAAAGAAATAGGAGAGTAAGAGAACTCCAAGGGGAGAGAGAGATCAGAGAGGGGGGCTTGTGTGGTTAGGTAATGTCATTCAACAGCCCAACACGGAGTCTGGGTCAGAGAGTTTTGAAAGGCAGCAGTAGCTTGGCATCTTTTATACTGACGGGTCTTATCTATGGCTAGCCCGTGTGGGTGTAGTTTTGTGCGTGTGGAAAGCAGGGAGGCTCTCAGTAGCTTAAAATATGCTTATTTGGGCTATGATTAAAACAAGTGGATATCTAAAAATTTTATATTAGTGGTGATTGCCTTTTGAGCTAATAGGAGTCAGTGTGCTATAAGCAAATAAACAACATACAGCTAATATACAGAGGCCATCTTTGGCTCATTTATAAAACACTGGTTAATCAGAAGACTTTTGATTTTTTTATTACCTCAACTCTGCTGCTATAAGAGAGAAGACATTATCTTAGAGCAGTCATAGGAATTCCTTGGTTCCCTAATGATATTTTGAAGCATTCAAAGCTCTGCAGCATAGTTAAAATTAGCCATTCTACCCACACAGTCTTTTTATGTTTGAACCAGCATTAATGGACTGTCCAAACAGTCATTCAATCTGGATAGCTTGTCTTCAGTAGGACTTCATTCTAGGATCAACACAAGAGGTAATTTAAATAACTGTTTTACCACTGGCTGACATAAGAACATATCTGATTTTCTACTGATAACTGGACCCTGGCCACAGAGCTAACTAAAGATTTGCATTTCTTTAAATGTTGATTACCTGTAACCACTTCATGAAGCAGTTATTGTAACACTCAAACTTCACCTACAAATAGACAACAGAATTCATTCTAGTTAGTTCAGGCAGAAGGGGTTTAATAGAGGAAATTATGTGAATGCAAAATTGTAGATTAGCAGGCTCTAAACTAAGTTGTGAGTAACAACTCTCACTCTCTAGAATCCTCTATCACAAGGACACTGATACAAAAGATCAAAGACTCTGAATGCTGTTGCTGCTCCTGAGTATAAAACCACGTCACCTCTGCCATGATCCAGGTCAGAAACAAAGAAAAAGGTGGGGGGGATGCTTCACTCCCTCCTTCTCTTAACATGGCACAGTTCCTAATTAAAGATTTTGGAGTGTTGAATTGCATTCATTCTATTATTCATTCATGCATTTATTCCTAAAACGTCTACCATATACTTAGTTACTGTTCAAGGTGCTAAGGATGCAGCAGTGAACAATACAAGCAAATCTCTTTCTTATAGAGGCAAGGTAATAAACAAATAGAAATTTCTTTATATACTATGCCATATGGTAATAAATGATTTTCAGAAAATTAAAGTAGGATGAAAGGAAAGGATAATTTTTTTTTAAAAAAAGGAGGGATTACTATTCTATGTTTCTCAATCAAGGAAAGCTTTAATGATGTATGGCAATTATAGTAACATTTGAGCAGCGACCTGAAAGAATTGAGGGAATAAGCCATAAAGATATCTGGGAAAAGAGGAGAATGTGTTCAAAGGCTCTGAGGCAAGAGCCTGGTATGTTTAAGAAATAGCAAAGAAGTTCAGTTAGGGAGGGTCAGGGTGAGAAAAAGGGTGAGTGGAAGAGCATGAGGTTAGAGTTGGAGTGAGTCCTCTGATTAGGTAGTGCCTTTTAAATTGTCCTAAGAAGTTTAGCTATCCTTCTGCATGAAATAGTAAGATATTGGAAAGCTCTATGTAAAAGATTGATATGATTTGACAGAGTCTTGAATAATTTCCTTCTGGCCACTCTGTGGAGAATAGAGTAGCAGTCTAATTCTAACTGCACTAGAGCTTTGGATCCCTCTCCTTCTCAAGTGGAAAGTCTAGAGTAGTCCACTTAAGAAGTTATAAAGCGTTGGACCAGGATAGTGGTGATGAAAGCAGTAAGGTGTCAGTTTCTGGATGTATTTTGGAGGTAGAATCTATAAGATTTGCTGTCAAATGTAAGAGAAAAAGATGAGTCAAGGATGGCACCAACATTTTTAACCTGATAAACTAAAATTGCCATTCATTGAGATGATGTTGAGTTAGTGGTTGGATGTACGTTTGGAGTTCAAGAGAGAAAGCAAGATATAAAAAGTAAATCAACATATAGAAAGTATTTAAAGCTGTGAACTAGATACTATTACCTAAGTGTACATGTACATAGAGAAGAGACCCAAGGTTTGAACTCTAAGATACCGTGAGGTTTAGTAATACAGAAATGGAGGATAATCTAGCAAATGAGACTAAGAATGACACCAAGAGTGAGTAATTTCCTGAACATTAAGTAAAGAACATATTTCAAAAAGAAACAGCATGCTGTATCAAATACTGTTGACAAGTCAAACAAGAACAGGGAGTTGACCATTAGAAACAGCTATGTTGAAACATTGGTGATCTCAACAGCTGCTCAGGAGAATTACAAAAATGAAAGCTTGATTAGAGTAGGTTCAAGGGAGAATGGAGGAAAGGAAATAGGGACAATAAATATAGACAACTCTTTCAAGGGACTATAGCTGAAAATCATATGGGTCAAATGAGTTTTTAAAATAGGAGATATTATAGCAGGTTTATATTCTGATGTAATGATTCAGTAGAGAGTGAAAATTTGATGATGCCAGAGATAACCACTTCATGAAGCAGTTATTGTAACACTCAAACTTGAGTTTGAGTGAGAAGTCAAAGGTCATAGAATGCAATGAAATTCATTCAAACTAATAGGAGCCAAGAAGAGTGTATTGTGGTGGTGTTCGGAAAATCTTATTTGATTGCTTATATTTTCTCAGTGAACTAAGTAAGAGTGAGGATGGGAGGGGGCAGAAGTAGAGTTGTTTTGAGGTCTGAGAAAAAAAGTTACATAATATCTCATCTAGGATAAGAGGAGAGTGCATAGATTGGTGAAATGTAGAATTGCAAAGCAGCACAATGAGTACAGTTGAGGTTAATGGTCATAAGTTAAAATAAGACTAATCAGCATGGTTGTATGATTTTCTGCACTCATTTTTACTGTTCAGGTGCTGGCAGAGTATGAAGAGAGTTGAATTTAACCAGCTCTAGTACTTTTCCCAGTGAGTGTGAAAGAGAAAGAGAGAAGCAAGACAGTTGAAGTCATAAGCAAGGATGCGCTCACAAAGATGAACCATGTAATAGTAATAGTAAATTAATAGAATCATTGAATTGTATGTCCTAGTCATTTAACATTCTTGCGATTGGGATAATAGAAGCAGCATACTAGAAATATAGGAGGTAGTGGACATAGTGAAGGGTTTGAAACTAAGAACACAGTTAGTGCAGTTTTGGGTAGTGAAACAATCTGGCATATGACCTTAAAAATAGGGGACTGAGGTAAGGCCAAGGAGATCACTGGAGGACAGAAGGCCATGAAACAGCGCAACCAAGCACATGAAAAGAGTATCTTACACAGATATTGAAATCACTATGAGTTATGAAATGTGTGGTGTTGGAAGGAATGACAAGAAAGCCAGAAGCTCAAATCTTTAAGCAACGCCAGTAGCGTATGAGGACAGCTAATAAGGAAGAAGAGTGGGTATTATATTTTGAAAAAAAATGGAATTCTGAAACTGGAGGTGAAAATCTTCAAAGGAACCTGCAAAAAATAATTTTAAGTTTTCCATCCTCTGTAGACTGGAATGGGGTTAGAACAAATGTTGAATGTGCCAGTCCAAATGTTCACCATAAATCTCATTAAATTATATGCAAAATTTTGTGTGTGTCTATGTATCTCTTTTAGAGAATATAACTTTATAGCCTTACTCAGAATTTCAGTGGGTCCATGATCCAAGAAAGCTTTACAGGCATTTATAAACGTTAATTTAATTAAATATTTATCGAGCATCTATTTGCCAAGTACTGTTCTTGGAATTGAGACCTAAAGATGTGTAAGACAGAATCTTTATCATAAAATTTCTTAGACTCTGGTTCTCATGGGGTAGGAATGAGGATATTTGTGAGGAGAAAATCTGTATTACAAGGTTTATTTGAATGAATGCTACGGGGAGCGAAAGGGACATTCTATAGGATTGTAAGTGATGAAGTTATTCTTTGTGACTGGATGGTTCAGAGAAGCCATAAAGGAAAGAGTAAACTTGAATTAGACTTTAAAGAGTAAAGGTGTTTCTATAAATAAAGGGAAGAACTAGGCTCAAGAAATGATGTTTAAAAAGTCATAGTCTTAGAATTTCAGTATCTCCTCTGGGATGACAATAAATATTATTGAATGCTAGAGTTCAGGAAAGGACAGGACGCAGTAGAAGATGTTTCCTTTTGGGCCATTTCAGGAAAAGTTTGGAACATGACATGAGAGTGTGCAGACTTCTGCAGGCAGCAAGAAGCTAATGAGTATTACTTGAGACTACAAGTGACATGTGACATGATCCAACTTGTGATTTAGGAAAATAATATTTCAACAGCAATGCAAAGAATGAGTTAGAAAGTCAGGAGATTAGAAGAAGTGAGAGATTTTTTTAGGTGACTAATACCATGATCGAGACAAAAAAATTGTGCAGCTTAAATTAGGATGATAGCTGTGAGGGGTGGACAAAAAGACATACTCATTTAAAAAAATAAAATAGAGTAGAATCTCTAGCACTTGGCTACTGATACATTTGCTTGGGTGAGAAGGGGTATAGAAGGTTGAAAAAAAGGGAAGAATGAAAAATTATTAGTATTTATAGCTTTTGAAACTGTGTCCCTGGTAGTGCCATTACCAGAGAAGAGACTCAACATGGGAGAGATTTTCAGTGGATGCTAAGAGGGGAGAGTGGAATAGAGGTGCAATCAGTATGGCATGTGCAGGAGGTTTCAACTCTATCTGTAATATTGATTCCTTTTTGAAAAATCTGAAGCAAGCATGGCATTCATACAGCTGACTGTGGGAACAGGTGTCGTTTCTATTTTTCCCCTTGTATGTTTGCAACATTTCATTAAATTGTTTTTAAACTTAGTGAAATGCTTTAAAAAAAAGAGTTACTGTGTTCAATCTCAGTCTTAGTGTTCATAGGAAATTCAGGTTTGGAGTGCAGGAGGAATCGGGGTTCAAAATACAGATTTAGAAGTCCTTAGCTTTGAAGTGACATTAAAACCACTTATTTCATTGGATAATTTAGATGAGGAAGAGAATGTGAATCACAGAGGACTAATAGAGTAACTTGAAGATTAATACTAATAGCGATAATAAAAATATCAATAGCTCCCACCCAATCTGATAACCAGACAGCAATACCCAGTAATGTCATTCCCATTGTCTACAGGCCAGTAGCTGTTCTTGTTGGTTGGTTCATCTGCTATGATTCACAGTTTGTTAGCTACTTATCTTCAGCCAGCCTGGACTAAAAATCATTATATTTAAGAAGGATCCAGTGATGAAGTCTGAGGATGAACAATCAGTGAAATAATAGGAGGAGAGCATTTTAAGAAGGTGTCAAACATATGTGCGATTGGGGGATTTTTGGTAACAAATAAAAGCAGTTTCAGTAGAGAGGTGAGGGGATCGGTGCCAGATGGCTCAGTCATGTGCAAGAGTATGTTTGTAGTGAAATGGGGGTAGCAAATACATACTACTTTTTTCCCAAGCTGGTTAGGGGAAACAAAGAAAGAGATGATATATCAGTCAGGATTCTCTTGGTTACAAGTGAAAGAAAACATGAATTCAAAACACCTTAAATGACCACAATAAAAGAAAAAATTGGAGGTTGGGGTAAGGAGTGATAATTAACCATATCTGGCTTGTAAACACACTCCAGGCAAGGCTTGATCCAGAGACTTTTAATGATGTGGTCAGGTTCTAGTTTTTCTTTTTCCATACAGTTCTTGGGGCTCTATCTTACCTGGATTTGACGCAGAACAGAAAATAGAATCCGTTTCTCAGAATTTCCAGCAATCAGGTGCCTAGGGTTGAGTGCATTGCTTTTTTCAGTTCATAAAACATCAACTTGCAACTGGCCCTTACAAAACATCATGCTTTAAATATATGTTTATGTATTTATCTATGTATTTCTATCACTATGTGCTGATCCCACTCTGCTTTCCCTATGAAAACCATTTAATTTGTTTATTGTTTGTCTTTTTATTTATTGTGTTTTTGCAAAATGTGTACTACTTTGTGTAATTGTGTTTGAACTTAATGAGATGGATATTATATATACTACTGTTTCACTAAGCACTGTTTTTAGGTTCCAGTGATGTTACTACTGTACATGGAATCCATTTATTCTATCTGCTATATAAAACACCCCACAGTGTGCAACTACCATATTTCCCTTGTTTTTCTCAATGATAGACATTCAGGCTGCCCCCAACTCCCTATTCTACAAACAGTGTATTTATTCACAAATATGATGGACCTCTACAATGTGCCAGGCACTGTTTCAGGCACATGAGACATATCAGTGAATAAAACAGACACTGCTGCAGTGAACGTCCTTATCCATGGCCCCTTGTGTATCTCTGAGAAAATTTCCCTAGTATATATTTAGGAGCACAATCCAGCAAAATTCTTTATGCATTGGATTTTATTTGGCCATGTGCCCCATCCATGAACCAATCACTGTGTTAGGGGAATATGATGGATTAATTAGCTTGGGCTAGATAAAGGCTTACCCCTAAACCAGTGGGCAGGGGCAGTTGTGGAAGGTAGCTCACTCAAAGCAAATGAGGAGAGGAGTATCACACAGAAAGAAATTGAGGAAAGTAGATGATGAATGAATGCTGAGTAGAAAATACAACAGACGTCCTCTCATATGAGAAGGCAACTTGGTGGGGAGCCTCCCACCCCTGTGCCCAATAGATCTGAATGCCTCATGATGAGGAAAGGGTTTTTTTGGGGGGTTTTTTTGTGTGTGTGGTACGCGGGGCTCTCACTGTTGTGGCCTCTCCCGTTGCGGAGCACAGGCTCCGGACGTGCAGGCTCAGCAGCCATGGCTTATGGGCCCAGCCGTTCCGCGGCATGTGGGATCCTCCCGGACCGGGGCACGAACCCGTGTCCCCTGCATCAGCAGGCGGACTCTCAACCACTGCGCCACCAGGGAAGCCCTGAGGAAAAGTATTTTAAAATCAAAACACACAAACAAAAACAGTTTCTCATTCAGCCCATCTGGATGGCCCCTAAGGTTTGCTTTTCTGTCAAGCTCCCAGATGATGTTGATGCTTCTCATACAGGCTGCACATTCTAAGAACCGCTGCTCTCGTCTAAAGGTTAACAGTAATTAAATGTGGTCATCTACCAGTGCTGTGAGGATTAAAGGAAATCCTATATATTAAAGTGCTTGATAATCTTAAACATGCAACTTCTTAAATGTTGGTTGTTACTATTTCAGTTGTTATGTGACTCATAAGGTGAATAATTATATTAATCTTTGATGAGGTTTCAAGAAAAAACATAAGGTAAGGATGGAATGTAAGTCTGATTAGTCTAAATATTAACTTCACTGACTTCACAAATTTTCTAATGATCATCTAGGTTTTTGCTAATGACTGTTGTTTATTCTTACTAGAGTTTGCAGAAAGACTGTTTAATCATATATTTAACTCAGTGACAAGGTCAGGTCAGAAAGCTCACTCTTTGAAATATAACCTAATAAAATCAATATAAAATGGATAGGTTCAGCCATCTATAAGTTGGTATCTGAGAGGGATATTAATGAGACACTCAACAAGCCTTTTGCAAAACCAGCAAGTCATCTCTTGTGTCTAATAAAAACTGGAGTGCCTCCGTCTAATTAAGGTGACCAGAATGTATTCTCAGGTCTACAGTTTAACCATGGGAGAAGGAAGCTGTGTTGTTACCTGCTTAATATGATGATGAGCTAAAGTAGGGAGGTGACTTGCCTAAATAACACAAAAAAATAAATAATTGAACAGTAATAATGTTTTGATGTATACCCAGCACTGTCCAGAGAAGGGGTTTAATATATCTGGTAGACATAAGACAATAGAGGGGAACAGTTTAATAAATAACAGGGAGAATTCACTGGGCTTAACTTTTCTTTTTAGCAAATAGCTGGTAAAACCATGAAAATACATTTTTTTTTAAACTAAGCTATATTCCGATTATTGTTTTGGCCCCTGGGTGCCCTGTGAGAGAAAGGCAGTACCCTGGACCCTAGCCATTGAGGTTTTCTAACATTGCAAAAATCTAAATATATTTTCCTCTTTCCCTTTCTGCCATTCAGCTAGAAGCTGGATCTTTATTACATTGACTCAGAGGAGGTACTTGGTGACATTTAGGTCCTTAAAAAATGCTTTAAATGTTGAGAAGGAAGTAAAGAGGAAAAAGGAGGTTCTTGGGAATAGAAAATGTATCCTGGGGAAGCAAGGGGTGAAGGGGGGCTTAACCTCTGCCGTCATCCCTAGAAAGCAATTCTCCTGGCCTCCAGTCTCTGATATCATCACACATATTGAGTTTGGTGAATGAAAGTCCCTTTCCAAGAGCTATTCAATTTTGAATTAACTCACAAGTTTGTGTTTCTGGGATAGCAAAGTTAAGGGCCACATCCCACGTCCTGTGCCCTGATGACCATACCAGGTTTATCAAAACCTTAAGAGTCTCTGACTTAACAGCTCAGTCACCCCTTTTTTTGACATTTTTTTTTTTGCAGCAGTTTAGTACATTTTCTCTTTAAAAAAAATATTTTTGGTTAAAACTTTTTTATTAAAATCAAATCATGTCATGAAGTATTTATTCTAATTATAGTCATCCCTCATTTTTTTTCTTATGCTTCATATTTTCTTTTATTTACAAAGCAAGTTGTTTCTATTTTTTGTTTTAAACTTTTTTTTTTTTTTTTTTTTTGCAATTCGCGGGCCGCTCACTGTTGTGGCCTCTCCCGTTGCGGAGCACAGGCTCCGGAAGCTCAGGCTCAGCGGCCATGGCTCACGGGCCCAGCCGCTCCGCGGCATGTGGGATCTTCCCAGACCGGGGCACGAACCGGTGTCCCCTGCATCTGCAGGCGGACTTTCAACCACTGCGCCACCAGGGAAACCCTAAGACTTTTAATATATTAAAGTCTCTGTATCTCCCAGTTTGGTGACCAAAATATGCTTGGGTTTTAAAACACATAAATATTACAAATATGATGGTGAATCTCTGGCTATAAATAAAGCTGTTTCATCAAATGTAAATATGTTAATGATATTAATTCAGAACATCTTTAAAATACATTTTATATTGATGTAGTAATATGCAAAAAAGAATAATAAACCACATTCAATTTCCTAAACATTAATTATGAGGCATTACTAGGCAAATCATCATGATAAATCTCTGCATTTGGGGACTATCTAGTTAAGCACCTAATTTTTGAGAAATATGTTAGTGTCAAACATAGCTCCATAATTAATTATAAGACTTCTACAGAGTCAGAGTGATTAGACTTACTTTGTTTGACTCCAAAGGGCAGAGTAAGGGCCAGTGAGTAGAATTATAAGGAGTACAGGTTTTTTTTTTTTTTAATTAGAATGACATTTGTAATAAATAGATCTGTTGAAAAAATGGAATGGACTTACCCAAAACTGAAAATCTTCATGAAATGATTATGATCACTTATGGGTGATATTGAGGGCATTTGGATACCACATAAGGAGGAGACCAAGTGATCTCTGAGATCCAATCCGATTTGGAATTATGGTCTGAGGGGTTTCTAATAGTTTGACTGCATTTAGTCCTAAAATTCTAAAATCTAAATGAGACTACAAACACTATACTCTGAATATAAATTCATTCCCTGGTAATGGTCCTTTTTCTTCTTTAAATTCTCCCACAAAACTATGAGAAACCTCAAGGCATGACAGATGCCTTGCTTATCTCTGAATTCACAGTACAGTATGTGGCACATTGTTAGAATTCAATTATTGCTGTTAAATGGGGACTGGACAATATTTGGAGGTATTGGCATACTGTTTTTTAATCAATATATTTCTTCCTTTCCTTTCCTGCCATTCAACTAGAATGGATCTCCATTATATTGACTCTGAGAAGGTATATGGTACATCTAAACCCTTAGAAAAATATTTGAATGATTGTGAAGGAAGTTAAGTGTAAATGCAGGATTCTTGGGAATACAAAATGTGTCTTGGAGAAGCAAGGGGTAGATAGGGCTTAACATCTCCCATCACTCCTAGAAACAAATTGTTTTGTGCTGTGATTCTCTGAAACCCTGAACCAAGTTCTGTCTCCTAGCTGGGTAACCTGCAGACAGAATCAGCAAGGTGGGTAAAGCAGACAGGCCCAGGGGCAGATCTATCAGTTATTCTGTTCCTTCCTCCTTCATCTCTGAGCTCTAGCCACCTTGACCTTCTTTCAGTTTCTCAGCAGGGCTGTAATCTTCCTATCTCAGTGACTTCACACTTGGACTGGGATCCTCACTGTCTCTCTTTGCTTTCTCTCTCCTCTCAGAGGTGGAAGTAGCCAAGAGTCTCTTGACTCCAAAGAGTCAGGCAGACAGGAACACCGAGAGTCAGGCAGACAGGAACGACACATGCAGACAGAACAACTGACATTGAGTAACCCTCAGTGTGAACTGATGACCAAGAAGCAGAAGCAGTGTTTATAGCCTCAAAAACTGGGTTGTGGCTCAATCCTAGGGAAGAGAAAGAGCCCCAAGAGGAATTGAGATCAACATTTTCCAATAGCCCATTGAAATTTAAAGTCAGAAATTAAGTGGTTAGGGAAAATAAAGGAATCCCTCTTTTATAGCCAAGTTACATACTGAGAATCATGCCAACCACTAAGGAATGAAAAGAACCTATCAAATTATATGAGCAGTTATTGAAAACTGTAAGACAATATTCATTCAGTTTTTAATGTTTCCACTGAGCATTTGTGCTATTTTTTTTCTTACTCACTAAAGCTCCACAATATCACAGTCTCTGCTTCTGAATTCTATTTTAATTAGTGACAGCACAATCTAAATCATATTGTGAGAAAGCTCCTAAGAATGTGGTTTATATAGTATGTGGCCCCCACCATCCCATTGATAATAAGTGTTTTTCTGTTTGTTTGGGGTTTTTTTGCGGTACACGGGCCTCTCACTGTTGTGGCCTCTCCCGTTGCAGAGCACAGGCACCGGACGCGCAGGCTCAGCGGCCATGGCTCACGGGCCCAGCCGCTCCGCGGCACGTGGGATCTTCCCGGACCGGGGCACGAACCCGTGTGCCCTGCTTCGGCAGGTGGACTCTCAACCACTGCGCCACCAGGGAAGCCCTGTTTTGTTTTTGTTTTGTTTTGTTTTGTTTTGTTTTGTTTTGTTAAATTTAAAGACACCCAGAATCCGTTTAGCATGGAATGGACTATTTAAGATTTCTTAAAGAAGGAATGCCAAGTTCCTGTCTTGAAAATCCAGTATAACAATGGCCTCTCAATCCTCCAGTGAAATCTTGTTTAAATGTTCTTTAAGTTGAAATTTTCTCTGTGTTGCACCTAAATATTCCTTACTTCAACTCATAACCGTTATATCCTATTCCTTTCCCCTTGTTGGGAAGAAATAATGACTCCCTGGCCTCCTCTAATATCCCTTTATGTCATTATACACCATAGTTTTATCTTCCCTCTCTCACTGTGAGTAAGTCAACAATGCTCACATCCCTCAACCTTGACTTCTTGCTCTCACTTCCCAGCCTTTTCTACTGTGTGACGTGTGAGTTCTCTCACCGTCATTCATTTTCACCTCAAGTGTACATCTATTTCAGCATGCAGAGGCTGCTGGGATCATACTAGAGATTAAGACTGAAGGAGCGCTGTTAATCCCAAGGCACTTCTGAATTTTAAAATCAATTTGAAATGATCAGCCTTCTCAGGGGCTTTCAGGAGGTTTCCAGAGCCATTTGAATTAAAAGCATCTTGCTTCACAGCATGATGTAATAGAAGGTCACTGTTGAACTTGAAGATTGCTGAGGGCTGTGGAATACTTGAGTGCTTTGATCATGTTACTCCTTTGTCCAAAGTACTCTCCCTTCCCTAAGGATTAAAGCCAAAGTCCATACCCTGGGGCTGAAGGTCTGGCTCCAATACTTCTCTTCAGTTTTACAAAATACTGCTTCTTGTAAAGCCTTCACTTCAGTCTTGCTGGGCTTCTCAGTATATACTCCTTCGAAGTTGTGTTTATACATTCATATTTAGTACATAACCTACTCAACACATTATTTAATCTTATTTAGTGTCATATAATTTCACATGCTAAATTGATATATTTGTTACCCCCTTAGTAAAATCGCAGTTCTTGGGATAGGGGCACCTACCTCCCTTGTTGAACTCTTTAAAAGTAATCATTCTGAAGGTATTTTAGGTTATTTTAAAATTGGTACAAAGAAAGGTTAAAACACCTGATGTGAATATGCGTCTTCTCAGCCCAAATGAATAACTCTATTCCACAAAAGTCTCTCTTACTCTTCTAATTATAGCCATAATGGTCAGTATATATTGCAGGTAGATTTCCAGAAGGTACTCCACCTCTGGGCCTACTGGGTACATCCACAGAAGGAAAATAAAAGATGAAAGTGAGGGCAACCAATAGGAAAGAAAGGAACACGCTTTTCTCATCCTACCTATCCATTTACATTTCTAGTCTTGTGAGGTCTTCCTTAAGGATCACCCGAGACCTATAAGTGAGGTGGACTCTACATTAAAATGCCATTACTAATATCAAATAGCTAGGCCCACTTATTCTCTGCTCCCCTAGCAAATAAAATACATTTCAATGAACCAATATATTTCACAGTAATTTGGGCCAATTGGTGCTCATTCAGGAGATATTCCAAATGTTCAGAGGCCAGAAAATTCAGCTTTATGAAATAACAGCATGGACCATCTGGGACATACAGTCAATTTGGATTTTTGTATGAGGTAGGAAACAAGAGAGGAGTGACCCCTGCACTTGGGGGATTTCATTTTTCAGCTGGATAAGGTCAGAGCCCTCAATGGAAAATCCCTGATAATGCCTAGAAAGGTTCCAAACAATTTATATTGGTGCCAAATGGGATCATATTTGGTTTTTAGTTGTGGAGAGAGTTGACAGAGATTTTTAATGTTTAGTGTTTTTAATGTTCTCATTTTTTAACATTTAAAATATTATTTTTAAGTACTTTTATATACAAACTCTCAGTAGATTTAAATTTTCTTATTTAAGAAATAAGCTGTACTTCACATTTTAAATGAATTGTCATTCTTTAAAAATTAAAAAGATATTAAATGTGATTATAGCTGAATGACTAATGATAAAACTATAAAACAGCAGTTTTAGATAATGGCCCTACTGAAATCTATCAATCTCAGTGATTTATAATTTTAAAAGCAATTAATTTTCATGTTTGCTGTAGAGTTACATGTCTGGTTGAACATCTAAGGACTTGAAGTTGTATTATCAACAACTTTTATTTTTCTTTTCTTTTTTTTTGAATATTATTTATTTATTTTTTATATACCAGGTTATTATTAGTTATCCATTTTATACATATTACTGTATATATGTCAATCCCATTCTCCCAATTCATCCCACCACCACCACTCCCACTCCTGCTTTCCCCCCTTGGTGTCCATACGTTTGTTCTCTACATCTGTGTTTCTATTTCTGCCTTGCAAACTGGTTCATCGTACCATTTTTCTAGATTCCACGTATATGCATTAATATACGATATTTGATTTTCTCTTTCTGATTTACTTCACTCTGTATGACAGTCTCTGGGTCCATCCACGTCTCTGCAAATGGCACAATTTTGTTCTTTTTATGGCTGGGTAATATTCCACTATATATATGTACCACATCTTCTGTATTGATTCCACTGTTGATGGGCATTTAGGTTGCTTACATGACCTGGCTATTGTAAACAGTGCTGCAATGAACATTGGGGTGCACGTGTCTTTTTGAATTATGGTTTTCTCTGGATATATGCCCAGTAATGGGATTGCTGGGTCATATGGTGATTCTATTTTTAGTTTTTTAAAGAACCTCCATACTGTTCTCCATAGTGGCTGTATCATTTTACATTCCCACCGGCAATGCAAGAGGGGGGTTCCCTTTTCTCCACATCCTCTCCAGCATTTGTTGTTTGTAGATTTTCTGATGATGCCCATTCTAAGTGGTATGAGGTGATACCTCATTGTAGTTTTGATTTGCATTTCTCTAATAATTAGTGATGTTGAGCAGCTTTTCATGTGCCTCTTGTCCATCTGTATGTCTTCTTTGGAGAAATGTCTATTTAGCTCTTCTGCCCATTTTTTAATTGAGTTGTTTGTTTTTTTAATATTGAGCTGCATGAACTGTTTATATATTTTGGAGATTAATCCTTTGTCCATTGATTCATTTGCAAATATTTTCTCCCGTTCTGAGGGTTGTCTTTTCATCTTGTTTATAGTTTCCTTTGCTGTGCAAAAGTTTTAAGTTTCATTAGGTCCCATTTGTCTATTTTTGTTTTTATTTCCATTTCTCTAGGAGGTGGGTCAAAAAAGCTCTTGCTGTGATTTATGTCAGAGTATTCTTCCTATGTATTCCTCTAAGAGTTTTATAGTGTCCAGTCTTACATTTAGGTCTTTAATCCATTTTGAGTTTCTTTTTGTGTATGGTGTTAGAGAGTATTCTAATTTCATTCTTTTACATTCAGCTGTACAGTTTTCCCAGCACCACTTATTGAAGAGAATGTCTTATCTCCATTGTATATCCTTGTCTCCTTTGTCATAGACTAGGTGACCATAGGTGCATGGGTTTATCTCTGGGCTTTCTCTCCTGTTCCATTGATCTATATTTCTCTTTTTGTGCCAGTACCATATTGTCTTGATTACTGTAGCTTTGTAGTATAGTCTCAAGTCAGGAAGTCTGATTCCTCCAGCTCCGTTTTTCCCCTCAAGATTGCTTTGGCTATTCAGGGTCTTTTGTGTCTCCATACAAACTTTAAGATTTTTTTGTTCTAGTTCTGTAAAAAATTCCATTGGTAGTGATAGGGATTGCATTGAATCTGTACATTGCTTTGGGTAGTATAGTCATTTTCACAGTATTCATTCTTCCAATCTAGGAAAATGGTATATCTCTCCATCTGTCTGTGTCATTTTTCATTTCTTTCATCAGTGTTTTATAGTTTTCTGCATACAGGTCTTTTGTCTCCTTAGGTAGCTTTATTCCTAGGTATTTTATTCTTTTTGTTGCAATGGTAAATGGGAGTGTTTCCTTAATTTTTTCTGATCTTTCGTTGTTAGTGTATAGGAATGCAAGAGAGTTCTGTGTATTAATTTTGGATCCTGTGACTTTATCAAATACATTGATTAGCTCTAGTAGTTTTCTGGTGGCATCTTTAGGATTCTCAATGTATAGTATCATGTCATCTGCAAACAGTGACAGTTTTACTTCTTCATTTCCAACTTGGATTCCTTTTATTTCTTTTTCTTCTCTGATTGCCATGGCTAGGACTTCCAGAACTATGTTGAATAATAGTGGTGAGAGTGGATATCCTTGCCTCATTCCTGATCTTAGAGGAAATGTTTTCAGTTTCTCACAATTGAGAATGATGTTTGCTGTGAGTTTGTTGAATATGGGCTTTATTATGTTGAGGTAGGTTACCTCTATGCCCACATTCTGGAGAGTTTTGATCATAAATAGGTGTTGAATTTTGTCAAAAGCTTTTTCAGCATCTATTGAGATGATCATACGGTTTTTATTCTTCAATTTGTTAATATGGTGTATCACATTGATTCATTTGCATATATTGAAGAATCTTGCATCACTGTGATAAATTCCACTTGATCATGGTATATGATACTTTTAATGTGTTGTTGGATTCTGCTAGTATTTTGTTGAGGATTTTTGCATCTATATTCATCAGTGATATTGGTCTGTAATTCTCTTTTTTTGTAGTATCTTTGTCTGGTTTTGGTGTCAGGGTGATGGTGGCCTCATAGAATGAGTTTGGGAGTGTTCCTTCCTCTGCAATTTTTTGGAAGAGTTTCAGAAGGATGGGTGTTAGCTCTTCTCTAAATGTTTGATAGAATTCACTTGTGAAGCCATCTGGTCCTGGATTTTGTTTGTTGGCAGATTTTTAATCACAGTTTCAATTTCATTACTTGTGATTGGTATGTTCATATTTTCTATTTCTTCCTGGTTCAGTTTTGGAAAGTTATACCTTTCTAAGAATTTGTCCATTTCTGCCAGATTGTCCATTTTATTGGCATAGAGTTGCTTGTAGTAGTCTCATAGGATGTTTTGTACTTCTGTGGTGTCCACTGTAACTTCTCCTTTTTCATTCCTAATTTTATTGATTTGAGTCCTCTCCCTCTTTTTTTGATGAGTCTGGCTAAAGGTTTATCAATTTTGTTTATCTTCTCAAAGAACCAACTTTTATTTTTTTGCAATTGTTTTCTTTGTTTCTATTTCATTTATTTCTGCTCTGATCTTATGATTTCTTTCCTTCTATTAACTTTGGGTTTTGTTGGTTCTTCTTTCTCTAGTTCCTTAGGTGTAAGGTTAGATTGTTTATTTGATATTTTTCTTGTTTCTTGAGGTAGGATTGTACTGCCATAAACTTCCCTCTTAGAACTGCTTTTGCTGCATCCCATAGGTTTTGGATCATCGTGTTTTTGTTTTCATTTTTCTCTAGGTATTTTTTGATTTCTTCTTTGATTTCTTCACTGATCTCTTGGTTATTTAGTAACGTATTGTTTAGCCTCCATGTGTTTGTGTTTTTTACGTTATTTTCCCTATAATTTCTTTGTAGTCTCATAGTGCTGTGGTCGGAAAAGTTGCTTGATATGATTTTAATTTTCTTAAATTTCCTGAGGCTTGATTTGTGACACAAGATGTGATGTATCCTGGATAATGTTCCATGTGCACTTGAGAAGAAAGTGTAACCTGCTGTTTTCGGATGGAATATGCTATAAATATCAGTTAAATCTATCTGGTCCATTGTGTCATTTAAAGCTTGTGTTTCCTTATTAATTTTCTGTCTGGATGATCTGTCCATTGGTGTAAGTGAGGTGTTAAAGTCCCTCACTATTATTGTGTTACTGTCGATTTCCTCTTTTATAGCTGTTAGCATTTGCTTTATGTATTGAGATGCTCCTATGTTGGGTGCATATATATTTATAATTGCTATATCTCCTTCTTGCCTTGATCCCTTGATCATTATGTAGTGTCCTTCTCTGTCTCTTGTAATAGTCTTTATTTAAAGTCTATTTTGTCTGATATGAGAATTGCTACTCCAGCTTTCTTTGAATTTCCATTTGCATGGAATATCTTTTTCCATCCCATCACTTTCAGTCTGTATGTGTCCCTAGGTCTGAAGTGGGTCTCTTGTAGACAGCATATATATGGGTCTTGTTTTTGTATCCTTTCAGTGAACCTGTGTCTTTTGGTTGGAGCACTTAATCCATTCACATTTAAGGTAATTATTGATATACATGTTCCTATTACCATTTTCCTAATTGTTTTGGGTTTGTTTTTGTAGTTCCTTTTCTTCTCTTGTGTTTCCCACTTAGAGAAGTTCCTTTAGCATTTGTTGTAGAGAAGCTGGTTTGATGGTCCTGAATTCTCTTAGCTTTTGCTTGTCTGTAAAGCTTTTGATTTCTACCTTGAATTTGAATGAGATTCTTGCTGGGTAGAGTAATCTTGGTTGTAGGTTTTTGCCTTTCATTACTTTAAATATATCGAGCCACTCCCTTCTGGCTTGTAGAGTTTCTTCTGAGAAATCAGCTGCTAACCTATGGGAGTTCCCTTGTATGTTATTTGTTGTTTTTCCCTTGTTGCTTTTAATAATTTTTCTTTGTCTTTAATTTTTGTCAATTTGATTACTATGGGTCTCAGCATGTTTCTCCTTGGGTTTATCCTGCCTGGGACTCTCTGCGCTTCCTGGACTTGGGTAGCTATTTCCTTTTCCATTTTAGGAAAGTTTTCGACTATAATCTCTTCAAATATTTTCTCGGGTTCTTTCTCTCTTTCTCCTCTGGGACCCCTATAATGTGAATTTTGGTGCATTTAATGTTGTCCCAGAGGTCTCTTAGGCTGTCTTCATTTCCTTCATTCTTTTTTCTCTATTGTGTTCCATGGCAGTGAATTCCACCATAATGTCTTCCAGGTCACTTATCTGTTCTTCTGCCTCAGTTATTCTGCTATTGACTCCTTCTAGTGTATTTTTCATTTCAGTTATTGTATAGTTCATCTGTGTTTGTTTGTTCTTTAATTCTTCTAGGTGTTTGTTATACATATCTTGCATCTTCTCCATCTTTGCCTCCATCCTTTTTCTGAGACCCTGGATCATCTTCACTATCATTATTCTGAAATCGTTTTCTGGAAGGTTGCCTATCTTCACTTCATTTAGTTGTTTTTCTGGGGTTTTATCTTTTTCCTTCATCTGGTACATAATCCTCTGCCTTTTCATTTTGTCTGTTTTCCTTTTAATGTGATTTTTGTTCCACAGGCTGCAGGATTGTAGTTCTTCTTGCTTCTGCTGCCTGTCCTCTGGTGGATGAGGCAATCTAAGAGGCTTGTGCAAGCTTCCTGATGGGAGCGACTGGTGGTGGGTAGAGCTGGTTGTTGCTCTGGTGGGCAGAGCTCAGTAAAACTTTAATCTGCTTGTCTGCTGATGGGTGGGGCTGAGTTCCCTCCCTGTTGGTTTTTTGGCCTGAGGTGACCCAGCACTGGCGCCCACAGGCTCCTTGGTGGGGCTAATGGCAGACTCCGGGAGGGCTCACCCCAAGGAGTGCTTCCTAGAACTTCTGCTCTCAGTGTACTTGTCCCCACAGTGAGCCACAGCCACCCCCCACCTCTGCAGAAGACCCTCCAACACTAGCAGGTAGGTCTGGTTCAGTCTTCTATGGGGTCACTGCTACTTTCCCCTAGTCCTGATGCTCACACCGCTTTGTGTGTGCCCTCCAAGAGTGGAGTCTCTGTTTCCCCCAGTCCTGTCAAAGTCCTGCAATCAAATCCCTCTAGCCTTCAAAGTCTGATTCTCTGGGAATTCCTCCTCCTATTTCCAGACCCCCAAGTTGGGCAGCCTGACGTTGGGCTCAGAACCTTCACTCCAGTGGGTGGACTTCTGTGGTATAATTGTTCTCCAGTTTGTGAATCACCCACCCAGTGGTTATGAGATTTGATTTTATTGTGATTGTGCCCCTCCTACCATCTCATTGCACCTTCTCCTTTGGCTTTGGATATGGGGTATCTTTTTTGCTGAGTTCCAGTGTCTTCCTGTCAATGATTGTTCAGCAGTTATTTGTGACTCCGGTGCTCTTGGGAGAGGGAGTGAGCACACGTCCTTCTGCTCTGCCATCCTGAACCAATCTCAGCAAGTTTGATTTTTAAACAGTGAATGCCAGATCTCCCTAGTCATGATGGATGGTCACTAAAGTTACACAAATTACTAGAGGCAAGCACAGAAGAGAGTATTGGGCCATTTTTCAGAAGATTTTTGGAACTTTTAAAAACCTTATTGGTAAAATTAAAGAAGATAATATATACCTGGAGATATATTAAAAAACTAACCTAAACAATATATAGTAGTACTATGTCACAAGAGAAGAAATATTGGTTTACAAATATGTGTTTTTTCAAAATCTATTTTCTACAGATCTCAGCTATTTTATCAAAAATATCTATAACATATAGTGTCTGAGTTTCAAGTGACTTTTAAAATTTATAAATGTATATAAGTCACATATACATAATTGATATAGTTAAAATGCAAGCAGTAAATTTATAGATGGAATCTCACAACCCAGGTGTATTATCATTATTTTTCAAATGGAAAGGGAGAAAAAAATGGAGACTAATATAGAGAACAAAGATTTTCCATGAAAATTCATATGGACATGAATAGAATATACATTTCTAGCAGTTTGTATTTAAATTACTGACTTTTATGAAACATTTATCAGATAAAAATGGTACATTATCAGGTAGAATGAGGTGTATAAATGCACCTTAAATGTCTGCCTTGCTTTAATATTTCGCTGAGCCTTTTTAAAGAGAAAAATTGTTAAGGACATAAATCTCTAGAATACTAGTACTTCCATTTTTTTATTCTTGGCCCTTCTCTTCCTGCAAAATCTTTTTCTTGCATAAAGTACTCTATAATGTATAGGGACAATATGAAAGAGAAAGGTACAGAGAATAAGGAATAGAATGAGAAGCTGTTCACAGGTATTAAATGAAAGAAATGGATAATTAGCCATCTAGTATTAACTGAATATCTCATTTATAACTGCACCAAACCCTGTGGTAGATGTTAAGGATGTCAAATACATTGTCCCAACTATCAAGGAGTTGTTTATTTAAAAAAACAGTGATTATTATAATTATGGATTGGTCATTGTCTAAGTGCCAGGCACAGTGTTAGCCTCTGAAGAGTCATGTCTAAAAGGAACTTATCCACTCTCTAGAAGTTTAAAGCTCAGGAGAGAAATAAAGCACAGGTAACCAGAAACAAAAGAGTGAAAGTGTCTAGAGCAGAAGTTAGCATTGTGGTGCTCTGGTGGCAGAGTTATATCAGAATGTGAATGCTGTGGGGTGAAGGGAGTGCAGGACCCAGTAGGTGGACAGTCATTGAAAGTCTCCTGATGGGATGAAGACTTGGGCTAGTGTTGAATCAGCCAATGAAGGTAGCAGGAGCAGGTAGGCACAGAGAATACTGTGTGCAAATGTGCCAAAATTACAGGAAACGTGATATAGTTTAGAACTGGCAAATTTATATGTATGGGTGGCTTGAGAGTGAGAGATGAGATTTATGCATCAGTGTATTTATTTCATTCAAGAAGTGTATATTGAGAAGTGACTACAGGCCAGCACCCTCACTAATGCTGAGGATACAGTGGTGAACTAGACAATCTCTGACTATGAAATTTAAAACACATCAGGTCAAATAAGATTACCATAAGAAAAAAAAAGGATTACCATAAGTAATTTCAGAAATCAGCAATTGTTTATAATAATAACAAATGCAACAAAGGAGAAATACAAGATATTTTAAAGGTATCTAATTAGTGCAGGTGGCTAAACCAGTCTGGAATTTCAGAGGGTGATTGATTAACTTAGAATGAGCAGGGGTTAGCTAAGAGGAGAGGAAGCAAGGAGGAGGGACTCAACATTCCATCCAGAGCATTGTAGGCTATATTAAGGGCTCGACATAATTCTAAGAGCAACTTGGAAGTCGCAGAAGGATTTTTAACTAAAGAAGTGACATGATGCAATTTGCAGTTTCTGAAAGATCCCTTGGCCAGAGTGTAGTGAATAGATTGTAGCTGAGCAAAAGTGGATATGGGATGCCACAGAAAGCTATGTCAGTAAGTCAGGCAATACCTCATACTAGGAAGGTGGCTATAGAATTGGAAATAAGCAGGCAGATTTTAAAAAATATTTAGAAGGATGCATCAATAATTCTTAGTGGTTGATTAGATCTGAAGAATGAAAAAGACAGAAGTGTGTAATATTTATTCTCAGGTTTGCCTTCATTAAACAGGTTCATCATTTACTGAAATGGGGAACACAGAGATAGAGAGGACTGGGAGGAAAAGCAATGATTTAATATTGGGTGTATGAAGTTGGGCTGCCTGTAAGATGTTCAAGTAAGGTGTTTTTTGTTTGTTTTTAATAAATTTATTTATTTATATTTGGCCGTGTCGGGTCTTCATTGCTGCATGCGGGCTGTCTCTAGTTGTGGCAAGTGGGGGATACTCTTCGTTGCAGTGCATGACCTTCTCATTGCAGTGGCTTCTCTTAGCTGCAGAGCATGGGCTCTAGGCGGGCAGGCTTCAGTAGTTGCGGCAGGCAGGCTCAGTAGTTGTGGCTCATGGGCTCTAGAGCGCAGGCTCAGTAGTTGCAGCACACGGGCTTAGTTGCTCCACGGCATGTGGGATCTTCCCAGACCAGGGCTCGAACCTGTATCTCCCGCATTGGCAGGTGGATTCTTAACCACTGTGCCACCAGGGAAGTCCCTCAAGTAAAATGTTGAGTAGGCTGTTTGGATGTGTGGGTCAGGAACTCAAGATCATATCTTGAAGAAATAAATCTTGGTGTCATTAAAGGATAAATGATAGTAAGGTTATAAAAGGGAATGAATTAAATCACCTAGGAGGAAAAAAAATGTTGGATGAAAAGAGGAGCGAGCCTTGAAAAGAGCCTTGAGAATGTTCACCACATCAAGGAAGAGAAGGTGAGTTGAAAGAAGACGTAGACAAGGAACAAGTAGCGAGGTGTAAGGAAATCCAGGGTAAAGTATTCTCACGGAGGTCAGTCAGATAATGTTTCAGAAAGGGTTCAGTGATTTATTGAATCTGGTAAGAGAGCAAATAAGTTTAGAACTAAAAAGTATTTGCTAGACTTACTAAGATGGCAATTATATTTTGTCAAGGGCTGTTTCAGTTGTATCTTGGATATGGAAATCAATTTGGAATATAAAGATGTGTGAGAGATGAGAAAGTGAAGATGAGGAGAAAGAAGAATATTTTGAGAAGTTTGATCCTCAAGAGCTGAACGGTGGCACAGTAGTATAATAGTCAGAGAAAATATGGAGTCAAGAAAAATTTGTGGAGAGAAACAGAGGTCATATCGTAAAGGGTTTTGCATGCCATGCTAAAAAATATCGACTTTTATCCTGAAAAGGAGAGGTAAAATTCATGGTGATATTAAGCATTTCTCTGAGGTTTCTTGGCCTGCAAAACTAGCTGGACATGTGTACTTGTCACTGAGGGAATAAAGAAGAAAAATAGATTTGGGGACTTTATATACTCTTATTGAGTTTAAAGTGTCTATAACACCACTCTTCCGAGTGGTGTTTTCCAGTAGCTAATACATTTGTAAGCTTTTCAGGAGAATTGTCTGATTAATCTAGTTGGGGAGAGAAAAAAATAAGTAAATAAATACTATGTGCAAAACTGAGTTTTCGTGGAGGCTAAGCCTCTAATGAATTCAAAGAAGGGAAAGCTTATCATTAACCAGAAATATAAAAACCATCTTCACTAAAGAGGCAGGATTTCAATCAGTTTTGTAGAATAGGTAGAATGGGTATAAGGGGAGAAGAAAAATAGGAAGAGTAGATAGTGTTACAAAAAGTGAAAACAACATGTATAAAGGCATGGAGAAAGAAATATGGGTGACTAACAGGAAAGAAAGGAGGTCGAGTTGAAAAGATTTTTTTCCAGAATCAACTTGAATTAAAGTCTACCATCAATCCATCAATACATCCTTTGATTTATATAAAAACATGCATACACACACACAAACACACACACACACTAAATTAGAGCTGAAGAATGGAAAATTTGTTTGGGGAGGTGAATGGGACATCTGGTAGTGAGTCATAGTTTTACCATATAATTGCTATAACTGAAGTGAGAAAAAAGGTGATTTCTAACAAAACGCCTTTCCCTTCTGTCATGATTAACGGTTTTCAAAGTGCCGTCATATCTGTTACTTTTCATTTTATCCTCTTTTCAACCTTGAGGTTCAAAGATGCTTAGTGATTACCTAGGATTAAACCGGTAAGTGACCAACAACTGAGTTCTTCTACCTCTCAGTATGAACCATTTTCACAACATAACTATATTTTGACCAATGTGGGCCCTTTACATGGCACAAGCGTGTAGTTTGTTCAGTATGAGTATTTGCTCGTTTTGTTGTGTTTTTGTTCTCTGTTTTTTTTCTAAGACTAAATGTTTCAATTACTCTAGTGGAGAGAAAGACACATATTTTTCCAGGTCCTTAGTAACTTCCACAAAGGAATCAATGATGGCCGGAATATCCAGCTTATCTGTAGTCTCCTCATTGCCTTAAATAAGAGTGATGTCCTTGGAGAGGTAATGCTAGTGTTAAATGCTTTCCGCTTCTATGAACATGTACAAATCCACGTGTGACTGCGGATGGTAGCCCTGTGCCCAGATGTACCTGTTGTTGGGGTTTCTATGGAAATAGAGAAACTTACTGTGTTTTTTAAAAAATGCAGTTACAGAGGTATATAGAAATAAAAGAATGAGAGGATTTTTAATATGTGTGTGTTTTCCCCTTGGAAAAGGAGAAGTTGTTTTCACACTTCAGTGAATAGCAACAGTGGTAAGGACCTTTTGAAATAAATTCTCAAGTCTGTCAGATAAAAATTATATCTGAATTTAAGAAATACTCCTAATATTTACATAACAAACTGATTTGTTACTGCTATTTTTGCAGCCAGTGTGTATCTGATAGCTCATCATTTTAAATGAACTTCTCACATACTAGTCTTCTTTAGGAAAATTTTTGGATAGTTTGTTCCATTTTATAAGAACTTGTATAATATCTTTCTAGTATTTGTGTGTATTAATTGGATCCTTAAGAGAGTCATAAAATAACACGAACTCCCAGCAAACACCTATCACTTTTTTATTAATCACATTCAACCTTTAATCAAGTCTGGTCTTAAAATGAGAAAATTGGGAGGAAGAATACAGTATGTTGACGTATATATTTACACAGAGGACAATAATAAACTCCAAGAACCAATTTTTGGGAGGGATCAAAACCACAGAAAGGTGACCTGAGAAATATTAGTGGAACTCTAGGCCCCTTTGCTGTGGTGGTGGTTGTCAGTATAATGTAGTGGATATGAGAGACTTAGCTTCCAGTTTCAGTCTGCTACTTAAAATCTATATATCAGGTAGACATAAGAAGTTTTCAGCCAAGACAGAGTAACAGGGACCGTTCCTGTTACTGTCCTACCTGAAACAACCTTTAAACCTGACAAAACATTTGAAATAAATGGTTTTCATGACACTGGACATCAAGTGACCCTGGTATAGGTAATAAGACAATAAAGGAGATAAAGTTAAATCATAAAATATACTAAATTATTCTAAAAGAAGTCAGAAAAAGAAGGGGAAGCAATAAAGTTCAGATGAGACAAATATAAAACAAATAGTAAGTTCATAGACTTAAACCTGACCATATCAATAATCACATTAAGTATAAATGGCCTAAACCCTCCAATTAAACACAGAAATGGTCAGATCAGTTAAAAATTGTAACACCCAACTATATAATGCCTACCTTATGACCCAGTCATTCCACTTCTAGGTGTTTTCCCTAGAGAAGTGAAACCATATGTCCATACAAAGACTTGCATTAAAAAATGTTTATACCAGCTTTATTTATAACAACCAAAAACTGGAAACAACACAAATATCCATTAACAAGTAAGTGAATAAACAAACCATGGTGTATCCATAAAATGGAATGCTATGGTGCAATAAAAAGGAATAAATCATTCATAAACAGTACAATATAATATGAATGAATTTCAAAATATTCCATTGAGTGTAAGAAGCCAAATAATATGCAAAATAGTACACGCTGTATTATTCCACTTGAAAGAAATTCTGGGAAATGTGTACTAAGGTATGGTGACAGCATAGATCAGTGGTTGCCTGGGGATATGCTGAGGGGTTTCTGGTTCCAGGAAAATAAAAGAGGGAGGGATTAGAAAGGACCGTGAGGGAACTGTCAGGGTAACAGGTATGTTCAGCAGCTTGATTATGATAGTGGTTTACTCAGATGTATACACATGTCAAAGTATATTAGATGGTATATTTTGGATACGTACAGTTGTATAGTTCATTGTATGTCATTATACTTTAATGAAGCTTAACACATTTCCTAGCACATGAGAAAGGCTCAGTGAGTTTTCATGCTTCTTTGCAGAAGACCCAGTGGTATATATGCTCTTTCCTTCCCCCACTGACAGTGGGTAGGCTGGAGTACATGACCATGAACTTTGATAATGCCCCATAAGACAAGTCATCATGATAGCACCTCTCTGAGTTTATTGGCAAGAAATTAATCTTCTAACATTGCTGGGCTG
Organism: Kogia breviceps; assembly: GCF_026419965.1. NCBI lineage: Eukaryota > Metazoa > Chordata > Mammalia > Artiodactyla > Physeteridae > Kogia > Kogia breviceps. Next base: position 97,534,283 of record NC_081314.1, read on the forward strand.
TCTAGTGCTTGGCTGCAGTAAGTTAACTCTTGTATGCTATCACTGCCCTGAAATCTGTCTGTGTGAGCCAGACTGCCTTTATACCAAGATTTCTGATGGACAAAATGACAGGAGTAGGATTCAGTGGGAGAAAACTGAAACTGGAATAATTTTGATAGGTATTTGATTTTCAAAACTGAAATGTCAGAATTCATCAGAGACCCTAGTTTCATGACTACTTTTACATAAGTAGAGCATACTTTGATGATTCTAAAAGATATGCCTTTGTGACAGACTGTTGTGGTCTGAATTGTGTCCCTTCCAAAATTCATATGTTGAAATCCTAACATCTGTATCTCAGAATGCAACCAGATTTGGAGACATGGTCTTCAAAGAAATAATTATATTAAAATGAGATCATTAGGGTATCCTTATAAGAAGAGGAGATTGGGACACACACACCGAGAGTCAACACTCTGAAGACACAGGAGAAGATGGTCATCTATAAGCCAGAGAGAGAAGACTCAGACAAAACTAACCCTGCTCACACCTTGATCATGGACTTCTAGCTCCAGAACTAGAGCAAATAAATATCTGTTGTTTAAGCTACTCTGTTTGTGATATGTCATTGCAGCAGCCCTAGCAAACTAATACACAGACCATTTTTACTGCTCTTACAAACTAATACTTTCTCTCTCCTATTAGTACCCACCATATTCTCTCAAGCACAGTGAAGTAATAATTTTGCTTGGGAGTACTCATCATACCTATATATTTTTTTTATATAGGCATGCAAACCGTCCTCAAAATTCCTCAGTCTGCTGTATGTGTCTGTGTTTGTGATTTTTCCTTTTCTTATGCCTTTCTGACTTTGCCTGCTGCTAATTGTTTTTCTTGGAAGTGTTATTCATTCTTTGGCCTTGTACCACACTCATATTAGGAACACAGAGTTTTCAGGAATCTTCCTCCTCTTTTCCGACGTGATCGTTCTGGCTTACACGCTGGAATATTTTCCTCCCACTCATTAAACTTAAGAATGTTAAATTTATGCCATAGTTATCTACAAATCTCCCTTGCAAACCATCAAGCAAGTTGAAAATGAAACGTATGAGATGTTGGGTTTTTTTAATTGGGAATTTTACCTGTCCCTTTACTTAATTAATAATTCAAAAATATGTTTTGGTGTCAACTTTGGTTAAATATTCATTGACACCAAAACGAGTAATTGAACTGAAAATTGAAAATAATTGAAACGGTGGGATCTTCTTCTACCACTGAATTAAGGCTTCCCAAACAGCTGTAACTTTGGGAGGTTCTGAAAGAAAAAAAAGAGAGGAGGAGAGTCTTAGAAGAGACAGGAAGAAGCCAAAAGAGTGAATTTAGTGGTTAAAATCAATTGTTTTCCCCTTTGCAGTCATTTTCTGTATTTACTTGTTTATACCAGAGCCTTTGATGTTTTTTTGGCTACCGCATTTTATTAGTATTTTAGAAACTGGGACTATTGGTTATGTTAATGACTCAAAGCACGATTCACCATCCTCCTATATTAGAATTACTTGGTGTGACTGGTGAAAATGCAAAATCCCTGGGCCCATAGCAGACCTACAGAATCAAAATCTTGGAGAGGATATGGCTCAGGAATCTGTATTTTTATCATGCTTCCATAGTCTTTTCTCTTTTTCAGTCTGGGAACCACTCTCTTAAGTTCTGTGGTGGCAGAGGAAAAGTGATGGTGATAACATGCCATATTTAAGAGGAAGGTGACAAAATAGGTGGAGCCCAAGGAAATGGGCAGCAAATAGAACAGGTGAGTCTGCTGGTATTCTGTTGATGTTACTGTGAACACAGAAAGCATTGTGAGGCTGGAAATAACCTCTTGTTACAAATAAAAGGACTACTTCAGAACATGTTGTTAATAGTTCAGAGTTCTCAAGAAATCAATATCTTTACGAACCAAGTTCAATATACCTATTTATAATTGAGTTTTATGATATTTAACAGCGATCCTTGAGAATATTTTAGGCTACTGTACAGAGGCTGATCTTTTCCTTTAAAATCAAGGATTAGAATACATTAACTGCATAAAGTACTTTGAGCAAATAAAAATTGGGGTTTTCTGGTGTTTTCCAAAAAAAGGAGAGCTTTATCGGCAGAGATTTTAGAAATTACAAAGACATTTTCAGTGAAGAACAATGGGAAGTTAGCCACTAATTATTGTCTCGTCTGAAAAACAATGTTACAGCTCCCACTGATAAATCATCATATACTAGGTCAGCATTTGTTAATTCAGCTCTGTGATTCTCTGACTCCTGTGTCCAATCTGTAAGTCACTATTAGGATTATTGCTTGGCAATTCTTATAAAAGTTATGACATACCCAGTATTATATAATTTTAAAAATTTCTTTCACTCATTACCTACCTTGTTCTTCATGGACCCAAGCCTCAATCTAGCATGCATTTCCTGATCCAAGTTACTACCTTGACAAGTCTTTAGGACCATACCTTATTTGCCATCTTTACCCATAAAAGAGGGTTTGGGGTATTCCTACCTGCTGAAAGACTACTCTGATATCAGTTAACTGCCTGGATTTCTAAAAGCCTCCTGTTTCTGAAATCCTTATGAATGTATCCCACCAGCCTCTCAATAGAACTTCATCCTTCAGTCAGTATTAGGCCCTTTGATACTTCTGCCAGCTTTAATTACCAAATTTTTTTAGATGCCTGTATTAGGGCTCTCCAGAGAAGCAGAAACAATAGGATACACACACACACACACACACACACACACACACACACACACACACACACACACACACACACACACACACACATATTCAGAGACAGAGACAGAGATTTATTATAATCACTCATGCAGTGATGGAGGCTAGTGAGTCCAAAATCTGCAGTGGGGGCTGGTAGGCTGGAGACCCAGGAGAGCAAATGGTGCAGATGAAGTCCAAAGGCCAGCAGCCTAGAGATCCAGGAGAGCTGATAGTGCAGTTCCATTCTGAAGGCAGTTTGCTGGAAAATTCCCTCCTACTTGAGGAAGCCAGGCTTTTTGTTCTATTTGGACCTTCAACTGGTTGGAGAAGACCCACCTACATTATGGAGGGAAATCTGTTTACTCAAACTTCACCAATTTAAAGGTTAATCTCATCCAAAAACACATAAGTTTTATGACCAAGTTAACACATAAAATTAACCATGACAATGCCCCATACCCCAGCCACAATACTCTGCCCACTTGACTGGATTTCATCTCTCAAATATATGATGGGTTCATTCCCACTCCCAGCAGCATCTGTCTCATACTAAAAGAAGGCTGAGTAACAATTCCTAACTACTTCCATTCTATCAAGTCTGCTCTAGGGAACCTAATTATGCCACATTATGTGGCAACGTGTAAGTGTGCAGTATTTTATTGAATGAATTAATGGCATAAAATAGCATCACAAAAGATCATGTCCATTTCTTACATATTCATGCCATTTTACAGTTTATAGGAGACTTTTATGTATACAATCTCATTTTTAATTCATATATATATAAATAAAACTTTCTGATTTTGATTTAGCAAAATATAAGAGCCTAATTTCTCTAGGAGCACAAAGAGAATGGAGAGACTTAGTCTGGCTTTGAGATATGGGGTAAATGATAGAATGACAGGGTATACCACTGGTTCTCGACATTTTTCCCCTGGTCCACATTTGACAACATCTGGATACATTTCTGATTGTCACAACTGGGGATACTACTGGCATCCAGTGTGTAGAGACCATGGATGCTACAAACACCCTAGAATGCACAGGATAACCCCCACAGCAATGAATTATCTCCAGCCCCAAATGTCAACAGTGCAGAAGTTGAAAACTCATGGGGAAAGACTATAGCATTTGAATCGGAACTTAGAAAATTGATAACGTCCAAATAGCATAGATGGAAAAATTTTATTCCAGTCAAAGGAACTGCCATAAACAGACAAAGGGATAACAAAATTTGGAGGTCATTTAAAGAACGTGAATAGTCAAATTTGTAAGTGGAGAAGTGAGATACGTTAAGTTCAGAAAGATGGGTTGTTATGGTTTAGAGCAGTGCTTCTGAAATTTTAGCACATTAGAATCACCTGGGACTTTACAGCATATTCACTGGAACCCATCCCCAGAGTTTCTGATTCTGTATCATTGAAATGAGGTCTGGGATTTGAGTTTCTGGCTAGGTGATGCTGATGCTACTGATCTGTGAACCACACTTTTAAGAACCAGTCTTTAGAGAGTCCGAGATGCCTGAAAAGATGTCAGGAATTCAGTTTCTAGCCAAGAAGAAGGACATTAATTGGAACAACTCTTTACGAAGATTACTCAAATAGCAACATATAGGACACATTGGATTAGGGAGAGAGTCAGTACAGAGAAACAAACCAATTGAAAGGCATGCCGGTAGTCACTGAAAGGCTTGAATCCCCTGCATCAGTGACTTGGGAAGGCTGGGAGACCTGGGGCAACCTGCCTCTATACATAATTCTCCCTTGACCCCAGCTGTGTAATTATGGTTTGCCTGGAGTTTAGTCTTAGCCAGTTATGCACGATCCTTGGTTCTTTGAAATGAATCTCCTGGGATAAACCATAAGCTGACAGTGTTCAGACAGGCTGCCTGGGCTGCATTTTATAATTGGGATTGAGGTCACAAAAGCTAGGTGACAGGGCAAGTAGAAGCTCACTTAGATAACCAAATCACTTAAAATTGCATTTCTTTCTGGGTCAAAAAAAAAAAAGAGCCAGAGATATTTCGTCTGCTCTTGCCTCATCCCATTTTCCAAATTACGCTTAAGGGGCTTGGACAAAATTCATACATCAAAAAGCCTTTTTGCAATAATGCAAAATTTAAAGGCCCTGTCGAACAGATGATCCGTCTCTAAATCACACATGATACCTCAGAATTCCAGCAATCAGAGGGGCTCAGTGTGCGCTGATTAGAATGCTTTTCCAAACCCAGTTTTCTCTTCTTGGCTGGAAATGTTACTTGCTTTATCTATGATGCTTGGTACCATCAGCCCTAGGGGAAAGAAAAAAAAAAAATGTTCCTTCTAAGCAACTGATCTGACCCTCCTGAGGCTAAGGAGCTCTCATCAAGAAGCAGAAATCCTGCACACAAGCCAGCTGGAGGCTCTTCCCTCTCCTGAGGGTCCCTGCTGCCTAAGGGTTCTAAACGCAAACAGAAACTGGAAAAAATTGGACAAATGGGACACACATCAAACATGTGTGTTCCATCATTCATTTCCAAGCTTTTTACCCTCGTTCCAATAAAGGGACTTCCTATTTTTTAACTAGTGGTGAGACTAGCATCTTCTAACCAGAAATCCCGCCCCATTCTTGATCACCTTTTTTTTTTTTCTCCTTCAGAGATTTTATGATCTGTAACCCCTCTTTTAAAGCATGTTTTTCCTTACTTTTGCCAGCCGCTCAGCATCACCCCACACTGCTGCAGGATATTCACTTTCTTATACTCGACAGTTACTGTGGATATGTTAATAAACGGAATACTAACTTTTTTTTAAGTAAAATATAAAGTCTTGGCCTGGAACTTCAAGTGGGGGAAAAAAAAAAAAAAAAAGAAGGAACAAAGGAAGCAATGTGGGCAGGAAGAAAGAAAGAAAGGGAGGCAAGGAGAAAGACAATTAAAACAGCAATGTACAAATATCACAATTTGTCCAAAACTCTTCAGTGACACTAGGGGTACTTATTATGATTGCTAACTGTACGGCCCCAGTCCCAGGAATTCAGATGCAGTAGGTCTGAACTGCATCTCTAGGATGCACGTTTGTAATGTTTTCCCCAGGCAGCTCTGATGTTGCTAGCCTGGGGAACCATCACCTTGAGAAGCTTTGCAGGTTTAGATTGTCCCTAACAAACACTGTAAACAGCCTGTGCTTGTTGTCAGGATTTGCCAGCTGAGGGGAGGGAGAGATGATAAACAGCAGCTGTTTAGATTTGAAATGTCTGGGGGAATCAGCACAGGTGGTGGGAGATTTACCAGACTTCTGCTGAGGCTCCGAACACAAGATGCCCATCTGCTGCAGGCACCCAGGCAGGCCATTTCCCTGTCCCCTGCTTTCTAAGACCCCTCCCCACTTTCTTGTGCAAAAATCTTTTGTTATAGACTGAATGGTATCCCCCCCCAAAATTCATAAATTGAAGACCTAATCCCCTGTATTTGAAAATAGGATGTATAAGGGGTAATAAAAGGTTCAGTGAGGTCATAAGAGTGGAGACTCGTTCCTATAGGATTGGTGTCCTTACCAGAAAAGGAAGAGACACAAGAGATCTTTCTCTCTCTGCAAGAACACAGAGGAAAAGGCATGTGAGGACGCAGTGACATGGTGGCCATCTGCAACTCAGAGAGGCATCACCAGACACCAGCCCTTGCTGACACGTTCATCTCAGACTTCCAGCCTCCAGAACTATAAGAAAATTCATGTTTGTTTTGTAAGCCCCTCAATCTATGGTATTTTGTTGTGACAGCCCAACTAGACTAATATACCTTTCTTCATAGTTCATTTAGGTATTCCTCAGTCAAGAGACCCTCCTTCTAGGCCGTAAAGCCCTAACACTACTTCGCTGCTCAAGTTTCAAGGGAATTCAGGTCCCAGAAAAGCTGTGGGATATGACTCAAGAACCCTGTGGAACTTGGGGCTGGGGACAGAGAGGTGCTCCAAACTACCACACTCTTTCAGTTATAACACGAGTTGTAAACAGGAACTTGCTGTCTTGGCTTCTAATCTGATTGCCTTTTTACATTGTTTATACAAGAAAATACATTCCTTAATCCAGGAAGCTAAGTTTTAGCTAACTTTTCTAAGTCTTAGATTGGTTCTTTTCCTGGTGATGGCATTCCCAGGAGTTCTGGGAGTTCTGATTAAAGTTCTGATTAAAACATTACATTGTTTTTCCTTATAAATATATTTATACTTATCAAAGCCAGGATATATAGTCATTGTATCTATGATAGTTCAGTTTACTCAGATAATTGCTGAGTCCCCAATATGTGCCAGACAGTGTTCCAGATACAGAAAAGCAAAAGTGACTATGACAAAGTGAAGAGACGAACAAAAACAAGGAAATACATATCCATCAGATATTGATAAATGCTACAAAGAGCATGCGAAGGAGAATGAGGGGAAGGGCCGTAGTTTATGCAGGGTGATCCAAGAAAGCCTCTCTGATACAGGACATTGCAACAGAGACAGGAAGGAAGTGAGGTGTCCAGCCATTTATGCCTCTGAGCAAAGGTCACTTCACAGAGGGAGCAGCCCGAGAAAAGCTGCCTCAGCAGGACCATACATGGTATTTTTTAATAACAAGGAAGGCTATGCAATTAGAATGGAGTGAGGAGAAGATAGATCTATCTGAAGTCCTAGAAATGGCTAAGAGTTCATGCAAGCTCTTCTAGGACATTGTAATGTTGTCTTTACTCTGAGTTAGGTGAAAAGTCATTGGAGGGAGGAAAGCAGAAGAGCCATGTGTGTTTCAATGATTTATTTCTTGTTATGTGGAGAACAGTCTGCAAGCGTGAAGAATGAGAGAGATTAGCTAGAAGGCTATTGTATTATTGATAGATGACAGTGATTTAGACTAGGATAGTGGGGATTGGTCGGGTATTAGACATGTTTAACAGGTAGAAGCAACAATCTTTGCTAACAATTAGATATATTATGTCAGATAAATGGGAAGAATAAAAAAGTCGGAATTTGGTAAATTTAGTAGACATATAGATTCAACCACTTAAATAAGTGGATGCATCTATCTGTCTATAACAATTTACAAAAACTACAAAACATAACAATAATCATCTTGAATGATGTAATTATAGAAAATATTTATTTGCTGTATCTTGCCTAGTCATAATGAAACTGTACCACTTGTATAATTTTAAAAGTTGCAGATACATGAAAAATTTTTCCCTGGTCATTTTAATTTTATGGGATTTAAGATAACATTTCTATTGCAAGGGGACCTTTCTAATTTGTGAGATTAAAGAGAGCAACCTAAAGTAATTGATGCTATCCCTTTATTTTTTTAATTTGGAGATAAAAGACACTAAAACTGTAGTGTGTATTCACATGCCTTAGTGATATTAGTTTTCAAATGTGGTAGAAAGTTTTGGCTGGTGAATGAAATAAAACCATGAGAAAAGAAAAATAGGAATAGGGTATGTAAAGCTTTTTGAAAAAGCATTTCTTCTTTTCTTAAAGAGCATTGCCTCCAGCAAATCTTTAGATCCTAGAGATAAAATCAAAAGCATGACTCACTCTCAGTTTCAAAAGTGAATGCAGCAGCACCCTTTAAACTTTGAATCTTGTCTTTGTGTTTTTATAAGTAATATATATTCACACACATCTATAGTACTTGTATTCATGCCCACCTGGTTTGTGGTAGTTTTATTAGCATTGATGCAGGAGAAAAGACTCATGAATATCAGATATCAAAGATATGAGACTCTTGATAGACAATGAAGAGGAATAATAGGCTTATCTTAGATGAATATGAAAGCTTTATTTTGAATACCATGTAATATTTGCAGACTTTTTTTTTTTTTTTTTCCAAATCTTTATGTATATAACTTCACCAGCAAAAAAACTTCACTTGAATGACAGGGCTATTCTTGTTTTAAGAACTTCTTAGTAAGTTATATTTTTAGTATTAAAAACTAATACAGGCCAAAAAAAAAAAACCCCTATAAAAATATTCCTTAAAATAGTCCTAATATGACATCTAAAAGTCCACTTAATTACATTTCTCTTGAAGAAATAAAATTATATTAATCTTGGGAAATGTATATATCAGTGAAGCAATGGATACATGAAGGTAAAACTTTTAAAAAATAATGGTTGGAAAACAACATCAGGTTGATATTTTTAACTAAATGTGTTTGTTATATAATTGAAGGGATTATTAACTGAATCAACACCATACCCGAATTACAGATCACGAAGCACTAAGGATGCAACACAAAATTGTATAGAAATAGGTGTGGCATCAAACTTCAAACAGAACTCAAATAGTCAAATTTTAAGGGAGACAAGATACATTAACTCAAAAATATTAGCGTGTATCATGAGGATAGTATAATCTGAACTAAACTTTTTGAAAGAAAAAAAATCATATTACAACAAAGTGCCTTTTTAGTAAGTAAAATAAATAAATAATAAAAAGAGATCTAAATGTTTTCCTTATTTTTTTGTGGGAGCAGAAAAAGAAGAAAACAAAGACAAAACACTAATTGCAGTAATTCACAATATTCTGCTTGCAAAATGAATTTACCAACATACACCATATATTGGCCCATCACACAAATTTCAATAAATTTAAACAGACTTAAGACATACAAAGTATGATCTATGATATGATTATAATAGAATTAAATTAGAAATTGACAGCAGAAAGATCTAGAAAATCCCCAAATATTTGAAAATCAACTAACACATTTCTAAATAACAATAGGTTCAAGAATAAATAAAAAGGGAAATAAAGTATTTTTAACTAAATAAAAATAAAAACATGACAAATAAAAATTTGAGGATGCAGACAAGTGAATGATTATAGAGAAATACATATCACAAACTCCCCATATTGGAAAAGAGAAAGGTCACAAGTAAATGGCCTTAACTTCCACCTTAAGAAATTAGAGAAAGAAGAATAAACTAAACCCAAAGTAAGCAGAAAAGAAGGAAATAATCAACATGAAACTGGAAATCAAAAAACAAAACCCAGAAAAACAATAAAGAAAATGAGACCAATAAAATGTATAAATCTCTGCCCAGAATGATGAAAAATAAAAGGGAGAAAACCAAATTACTGGTATCAGGAATCAGAGAGGTAACATCACAATTGATTCTGTAGGTATTAAAATAATATTTTAAAATATTACAGACTACTTTAGGTTAGTGAATTTAAAAATTTAAAAGTGGGCAATTTCTTTGAAAGATACAAATTACTAAAGCTCAATCAAGAAGAACAATATAAACAAATAGTTTTGTATCTATTAAAGAAATTTAATTTGTTGTTCAAAACATTTCAACAAATTAAACTTCCAAATTGCCTCATGGAGAAATTCTACCAATCAGTTAAAGAAAAAATAATATCAGTTCTACACACATCTCCACAGACACTTGAAGAGGACAGAGTACTTGCCAAATTATGCATTGAGGTCAGCATTAACTCCAACAACAAACCTAAACAAAGACATTAAAAGGAAAGAAAACTGCAAATTGATATCCCCGATGAACATAGATATAAAAGTTAACAAATTTTAACCAATCAAATTAAACAATATATAAAAATGATAATAAATCATGACCAAGTTTATTCCAAGCATGCAAGGTTGGTTTAACACTCAAAGATTAGTCAATATTTTAAGGCATCTGTTCTCCCCAACTTGATCTATAGATTCAGTGCAATCCCACCAAGTTATTTTGTGGATATCAACAAACTAATTCTAAAGTTTATATAGAGAGGCAAAAGACCCAGAATAGCCAACACAATACTAAAGGAGAAGAACAAAGTTGGAAGATTGATAGTACCTAACCTCGAGACTTACTGTAAAATTACAGTAATCAAGACAATGTAGTATTGGCAAAATAATATGCAAATAGATTATTAGAAGAGAATAGAGTCCAGAAATAGATCCACATAAATATAGTCAGCTGATCTTTGACAAAGGAGCAAAGGTAATGGAGCAAATATAGTCTTTTCAACAAATAATGCTGGAACAATTGGACATCCACATGGAAATAATAATAATAAATCTAGGTTCAGACCTTACAACCTTCACAAAAATTAACTCAAAATGGATCATAGACTTAAATGTCAAAAACAAAACACCTAGAAGAAAACACAGGAGAAAACCTAAATGACCTTAGATATGGCAATGAATTTTTAGATACAACACCAAAGGTAAGATCCATGAAGGAAATTGATAAGTGAGATATTAAAATTTAAAATTTCTGCTGTGTGAAAGACAATGTCAAGAGAATGAAAAGACAAGCCACAGACTGGGAGAAAATATCTGCAAAACATTCATCTAATAAATGTTATCCAAAATATACAAAGAACTGTTAAAACTCAACAATTAGAAAACAAAGAGCCCAAATAAAAAGTGGGTCAAAAACCTTGACAGACACCTCAGCAAATAATATATACAGATGGCAAATAAGTGTATGAAAGGATGCTCCATGTAATATTTCACTGGGGAAATGAAAATTAAAACAATGATATACCACTATACATGTATTAGAATGGCCAAAATCCAGAATGTTGGCAAGGAAATGGAGCATTCATTGCTGATAGAAATGAAAAATGGTACAGCCACTTTGGAAGAAAGTTGGGTGGTTTCTTGCAAAACTAAACATACTCTTGCCATATAATACAGCAATCATGCTCCTTGGTATTTACCCAAAGGAGATGAAAACTTACGTCCACACAAAAATCTGCACTTGGAAATTTTAAGAGCTCTGTTCAGGATTGCCAAAGCTTGGAAGCAACCAAGATGTCCTTCAGTAGGTGAATGAATAAATAAACTGTGGTACATCCAGACAATGTAATATTATTCAGCACTAAAAAGAAATGAGTTATCAAGCCATGAAAAGACATGGTGAAATCCTGAATATATATTACAAAATGAAAGCAGCCAATCTGAGAAGGTTACATACTATATGATTCTAACTATATGGCATTCTGAAAACACAAAAATATGGAGACAGCAAAAAGATCAGTGGTTTCCAGGGATCGGGGGCAGTGAGAGATGAATAGGTAGAACACAGAGGATTTCTGAAAATATTTTGAAAATATTTTATATGAGACTACAATGCTGCATACATGTCACTATACATTTGTCCAAACCCATAAAATGTACAACACCAAGAGTGAACCCTAATATGAACTATTGATTTTGGGTGGTTATGATGTGTGAATGTAGATTCATCAAGTGTACCACTCTAGTGGTGGATGTTACTAAGGGGGGAGGGTATGCATGTGTGGGATCAGAGGGTATGTGGAAAATCTTTGTACCTTCACCTCAGTTTTGCTGTGAACTTAAAACTATACCAAAAAATTGTTTTTATGAAAAAAATCACTGTAGTTTTCAATATTAACAGACAAAAAAAGGAAATATATGACCATCTCAATACATGTGGAAAAAGCATTTGTCAAAGTCCAGTATCTATTTGATTAAAAAAAAAAAACCCTAGCAAACTAGGTATAGAAGTAAATTGCCTCACTTTGATAAAGGGAAACTACAAAAACTTAAAGCTAACATCAATACTTCATGCTGTAAAACCAAATCATTTCTCCCCTAAGATAAGGAATAAGGCAAGAATAACCACTCTAACGACTTATATTCAACAAACATCATACTGGAGATTTTGGTCATCTTAATAGGCAAGAGAAATAAATAAAAGTTATCTGGATTGGAAAGGAAGAAGTAAAACCATTATTTTACATAAAATTGCATGTGTAGGAAATAATATACAAAAAAGCTACAAGAACTCATAAGTAACTTAAGCAAATTACAGGATACAAAAGCGACATACAAAAATCAATTATATTTCCACACACTAGCAAAGAACAACTGGGAACTGAAAATTTTTAAACTACCATTAATAGCAGCATCTAAAAATATGAAATAATTGGAAACAAATCTAACAATATCCATGCAAGTCCTATACATTAACATCTACAAAACATTGCTGAAAAATTAAAGATCTAAATAAATAGAGAGATATGTTCATAGATCAGAAGACTTGATACTGTTAAGATGCTAGTTTTACCCGCAATTAATCTATAATTACAATGAAATCCCAATCAAAATTGCAGCATTTTTTTTTTAAGGAAATTGGCAAACTGATTCTAAAATCCATATAGGGACTTCTCTGGTGGTGCATTGGTTAAGAATGCACCTGCCAATGCAAGGGACACGGGTTCGAGCCCTGGTCCTGGAAGATCCCACATGCTGCGGAGCCTGTGCACCACAACTGCTGAGCCTGCACTCTAGCGCCCGTGAGCTACAACCATTGAAGCCCGCGTGCCTAGAGCCTGTGCTCCACAGCAAGAGAAGCCACCGCAATGAGAAGCCCATGCACCACAACGAAGAGTAGCCCCCGCTCGCCGCAACTAGAGAAAGCTCACGCCCAGCAACAAAGACCCAACTCAGCCAAAAATTAATAAATAAATAATTAATTTAAAAAATTTAAAATCACATATCTGATAAGAAGAAGAACTATATCCTAAACTTAGCAATAAAAACAAACAATCCAGTAAAATGAATGGGCAAGCTATTTGAACAGACCCTTCACCAAAGATGAAGGCAAATAAGCACATGAAAAATGTTCAACATCATTAGTCATTAGGAAAACAAAAATTAAAACCAAAATGAGATAACACGTTAGAATGTCTATCATTGAAAATAGTGACCATCTCAGGTTTTTGTAGGGAAGTGGACAACTAGAACTCTGCACTCTGCCAGCGGGAGTATAAAATGGTAAAACCACTTTGGAAAGCAGTTTAGCATTATTTTTTAAAGTTAAGCAGACTTCCAGTTTGAGCTCCAACACGTAAAGAGCTTAACAGTCATCACTCCCATCTTTACAGCAAAGAAAAGCTAACTAAACAGAAAAATCAATGACTTTTCTTGGACCCATTCGAGAACTGAGGTTGGAGGTTAAACTTAAAATCTCAAGAGACAGGTGAATACAGAAAATCACAGCTTAGATCTACATACCTGAATCAGACGGCACTAAAGCCATAAACTTGTAGGAACCCGTAAATTGTTAAATGTGAGGAATTGCTAGAGGCTAAGTATGGTGGACTAACATGAAAGGGAGAAACTTCTGGAGGCCTCAGTCCTTAGGGGGCCCCAGCACTTTCATGGACTTTTCCCCCAGAATCCCACCAGGTTTTTGTGGGTTTTTTTAACATCTTTATTGGAGTATAATTGCTTTATAATGGTGTGTTATTTTCTGCTTTATAACAAAGTGAATCAGTTATACATATACATATGTCCCCATATCTCTTCCCTCGTGTGGCTCCCTCCCTCCCACCCTCCCTATCCCACCCTTCTAGGTGGTCACAAAGCACTGAGCTGATCTCCTTGTGCTATGTGGCTGCTTCCCACTAGCTAGCTATTTTACGTTTGGTAGTGTATGTAAGTCCATGCCACTCTCTCACTTTGTCCCAGCTTAACCTTCCCCCTCCCCATATCCTCAAGTCCATGCTCTAGTAGGTCTGTGTCTTTATTCCCGTCTTGCCCCTAGGTTCTTCATGACCTTTTTTTTATTCTTAGATTCCATATATATGTATTAGCATACGGTATTTGTTTTTCTCTTTGTGACTTACTTCAGTCTGTATGACAGCCTCTAGGTCCATTCACCTCACTACAAATAACTCAATTTTGTTTCTTTTTATGGCTGAGTAATATTTCATTGTATATATGTGCCACATCTTCTTTATCCATTCATCTGTTGATGGACACTTAGGTTGCTTCCATGTCCTGGCTATTGTAAATAGGAGCTGCAATGAACATTTTGGTACATGACTCTTTTTGAATTATGGTTTTCTCAGGGTATATGCCCAGTAGTGGGATTGCTGGGTCGTATGGTAGTTCTACTTTTAGTCCCACCAGGTTTTCATGGTGAAGATATGAGAAAGATCCCTTCTTGACACTGGTCAGGGGAAGGACAGAGTGACCACTGAGAAACACTTCCAGAGTCTTCTCTGCAGTAAAGGCCCACTCTTCAGGGAAAATCATGCTACTATACCAGATACAATTCTGAAAATTTATCTGGCTAGGGAAAGGGAATTCCTCTCCACTCCAGCTGCCATCAGCCTTTTGATCTCACCTAAAAGGAGGAAAAAATGTCAGCAGGAGACAGGGCTTCAAAGAAATAGCTCAGGAATAGAAATTGATATATCAAGAAAGTGCCTATCTTTTAAAAATATTAACTGAAACTGAGGTTCTGACACAATTACATTTTAATGGAACTGCTCAGGATTTAACATCAAACTCCATGCAAAGTCAGAGAGAAAGATGAGAGCTCTCTGTTAAACAGAAATGTAATATGTTAAGGCTATTTTTTTTCTACATTAGTTTAATGCAGCCCTGGCACAGCCCTGAATGGAGAAAGAAGACATTACATTAAGGGGAAGTAGAGGACCTTTTTATGACAAAAAATAAAAGAGGACTTATCCAGTATGTGATAAGAGAAAACAGAAAGAAAAGATAATTACAATTAAAACTTATGGTCCCAGTCAGCTGAATGGTGAAGCAAAAGAAGGGAATAATAAACAAATAGAAGTCCAGCTTCTAACTCTAGGACACTAAGTATCCAGACACTACATCATTCTAGGACACTAAGTATCCAGAACCTACATCTCTCTAGAACTTGAAGAGGTGACACTCATGACAAGAACACAGCAATGAGAGAGGTTTTTTTTACTCAACAGGAATAGAGCTGCTGCAGATAGAGGTAAGGGACTTCATCTTCTGGAAAAACATGGTTCTAATGTGGCTAAAATCCACATCTGATAGATTCCTGAAGTGTCTTGTAGGCAGTTTTGTTCTTTACAAGATCGATGTTTTGAATGACAAAATATACTCTAGACTTAATTCAGACAAACCATGAGAAATTGTTTTATATCCTGGAGGAGATAGAAACATTGGGCAAATAGGAAGATGTTAACTTAGAAATAAGGGAGGTACTGGGCATGTAATCAGGACCTAATTTGGAAAGCACATTTCCCAAAGTTAGAGGCTGATATCATGACCTGATTCAAGAAGAAAAGTTGCATTAAATAGAATTATGACTATGAACTGCAAATGTTCCTTTATGAGAGAAGAGAGATATATAAAGAGAACAGCATGATAAACTGCAATGTCTATAAATATACACGAGATGGATAGAGGGACCCATCTGAATAAGCAAGACAGTGTAAGAAAGATAGTGCTGAGAATGAGCTGTAACTAGTGAAAAATATTTGCTTAGTGCAAGAAGAATAAGAAAACACAGAGCTATTACTTAAAGCAGTTATCTTAGTTATAACAGCTAGAATGTATTAGCCCATATCCCTTCCTTTGTCTTCTCTGTAATAATTACACTTTACTGAGTTGATGTCCAGGAACTAGATATCAGAAGAGGGACTTTAGGCAGGTTATCTCATTTAAATCTAAACACAACACCATGGTGTGGATATTATCATACCTTTTCTCACAAATAGAGAAATTGAAATTTAAAGAGGTTCTGTAAATCGCCTACGGTCACACAGTTAGCAGGTGGCAGAATCAGGTTTTGAACTCAGGCAGCCTAACGCCGTATCTCATGCTTTTAATCACTATACTCTATTATCTGCTGCATCAAAAGAGATCATTCAAAATGGAAGTGATAGAGCAAGCATGAATATGAAAGCATTGAAGTCCAAGATACCTGAGAGGCATCTAGACACTCTAAATGAGTTTTAGCCCCCTAGCCAACATCAGTTACCCTTCAGGGAACTAATACTATATACCAACGAGATCACTGTACCTCTTGCAATGATCTATGATGAATACTGACATAGTCGTCTGGTATCTAGAGTCAAATAAATAATTTCTCAAGCTTTTAGAATAATGAGAAATTTGAATTTGCATTAAAAATAGACTATATTTTGTCCATCTTAGAAAAAAATATAGCTGGTGTATCAAAAACGGTTAAGAGGGCTTCCCTGGTGGCGCAGTGGTTGAGAGTCCGCCTGCCGATGCAGGGGACACGGGCTCATGCCCCGGTCCGGGAAGATCCCACATGCCGCGGAGCAGCTGGGCCCGTGAGCCATGGCCGCTGAGCCTGTGCGTAAAACGGTTAAGAATAATTATTTGGTCAGTAAAGATCAGCCTTTATTCATTAGGAATGAACCATGGCAGGTGAAAAATATTTATATTTTAAATTTTTTAATGTACTAAAATAAAATCGAATGCTTAAAAATTTTTTTTGATCGAAGGAAAACAATAGATAGTGTTTTGGGGATGTAAGAAAGACCATGGACTGAATAGTATACTCAAGATTTTTAAGTGGCTGTGTGTGCAAGTTTATGAAAAGAGTTTACTGGTAGAGCAATGTCAATCAGAAGAAAGTTGTTTAATTGCTTGATCATAAATTTCCTGTCAACCCTTTTTAGAGTAAAGTTTTTATCAACAAAGATACAGAGGACCTCGTTCACATATTTAAGAATGATTAAAAGGGGAAGAGATAGCAAATGCATAGTTTTCCAGGAAGGATTTCCATAGTATCTCAACAGAATAGGATGATGGACATAATTTAACCAGATATAATTTAATAAAGATAATTTTTTTACTTTTAAAAAAAAATTTATTTATTTTCAGCTGCATTGGGTCTTTGTTGCTGTGCGTGGGCTTTCTCTGGTTGGGGCGAGCGGGGCTACTCTTTGTTGCAGTGCACAACCTTCTCATTGCGGTGGCTTCTCTTGTTGCAGAGCACGGGCTCTAAGCACATGGGCTTCAGTAGTTGCAGCACGTGGGCTCAGTAGATGCGGCACGTAGGCCCTAGAGCGCGCTGGCTTCAGTAGTTGCAGCGCATGTGTTCAGTAGTTGTGGCACGCGGGCCGTACAGCACACTGGCTTCAGTAGTTGCAGCACATGGGTTCAGTAGTTGCAGTATGCAGGCTCTAGGGTATGTGGGCTTCAATAGTTGTGGCACATAGGCTCAGTAGTTGTGGCCTGCAGACTTTTGAGCGCAGGCTCAGTAGTTGTGGTGCACAGGCTTAGTTGTTCCATGGCGTGTGGGATCTTCCCAGATCAGGGATTGAATCCATGTCCCCTGCATTGGCAGGCAGATTCTTAACCACTGCACCATCAGGGAAGTCTAATAAAGATGATTTTTAAAACGTGTGCACAAACAATTGCACTGTTACAGCGTGGAGATGCAGTGTCCCAAAAGCAAGCACAAAAATGTCTTGAGGCTTTGTGTTGACATAAGTTCCACATGAGTCAGAAGAGTGCTCTGAACTGGACATCCCATAGGAAACTATTGCATTTAAACTTGGGCTCCAACAAGTTAAAAAGCATTCATAAGAGAGTGACCAGAATAATCTAAGCTCGGGAAAAAAGCATATGAAGAAAGTCTTAAAGAAAAAAACACTGAGGCTACTTCATCTGTATAATGCCCTTGGGTGCAAGCAACAGCTCCGACTCAAATTGGTGTTAAAAATAAGAAATTGTATTTTCTCTTGTAACAAGAGGTCCAGAATTAAAGTCGCTTTCACATGGTAATGACAGGTTAAGGCATCAAACTCAGAGAATACATCTAACAGGAATACCTCTTCTTATGGCTCACTACAAAGAGGAAAGAGACAAAACTTTTTCAGAAGACTTCTCTTATGACTGCATTGGTTAGAATTGTGTCTCATTACCATTCCTTTACACATCATTTTCAAAGAAATGGGATTAGTCCCACACTAACCAGGACTCCCCAGAACTAGGAAAGGTCATGTTCTTCTGAGACATATGATGTATGAGGAAGTGAGTAGGGATTTGAGCAAAATTGAGAGTTCTGTTAGAAATAAAAAGGACACCAAACAGGTCTACCACAAAATGTCCTAGGGAAAACATAATAGTAGCTTTCAATTATTTAAGACTTACCATATGGAAATGTATCCTATGGCTCAAGAGAAGGGAATCTAAGATTAATGTTTGGAAGTTAAGGGTGGATATACAGCAAGCCGGTAATAAATGGAATATGCTGCATAATGAATGGTTCCCTTACTTTACATGTATCCTCCAGAGGGAAAGCACTAGACTAGCTGCCCTCCAGAAAGTCTTCCAACCAAAGCTCAGCTTACAATTCTGCAAGTTTTGTCTTGGACAAAAGCATAGCCAATGAGGTAGGTAGAGACTGAAATGTGGGCCATTGTCAACCTGCAAAATAATGCAAAGCTCTGTGGGACTGAGGCACCTAGTTCAGACAAATATGCCCTATATTTGCGAGCTACTCCTCCACAGTGTTAACACCTACTGAGTGGAGAATTGTACAAGGATGCCATGTGTACTCGTTAGCATGACAGTGATTCCAATGCTACGTTTCTCTGATTGAATTTAGTAACTTACTAAAGAAATTTGGAAAGAATAGAAGAGCAGTTTCAAAGTAATAACTATTTTAATACTATTTATAGTTTGCAAAGCACTTTTTCACCTTTAAAACAGACATGATTATTCTCATTTTTTTAGACGAAGATAGTGAGGACCAAGTTTAAATATCATCAATTAGTAAATGCCGGATTTGGGTTTTCTAACTGAGGAAGGTCTGACTGATTCCAAATAAGTGCAGTGAAAACAGAAATTCTTCTTCCTCCTCTTTCTCCTTTTCCTGCCTATCCTTTTCTTCTTCTACTGAGTTTGCAGATAGATCTTTCTCTGGTAGAGATAATAAAATGTTTTTATAATAATCTTGCTTATTTCTTAAACCCATATACCCTTTAAGAGCAAAATTTTGTCCTTCCCATATTATTTTGTTAACTGAGGATTTTTATTCTTTTCCATGTACCCAGACCTTATTTAAATATCACAGTAATGGTCTCTTTCCATCATTTGATTCACATACATTTTCTAATTATGGCTGTGCTTTGAGGAAAAGAATGGATAGATATTAGCTCTAGTTTTAGTTGGATTGAATGGAGTTTGGTATTAGCTTTGCTTTTACTCTTAGACAGTCCCTTCTATGATGACCCAATGTTGAAATAACTTATATAAAGAATAACGTTTTAGGGCTTCCCTGGTGGCGCAGTGGTTGAGAGTCTGCCTGCCGATGCAGGGGACATGGGTTCGTGCCCTGGTCCGGGAAGATCCCACATGCTGCGGAGCAGCTGGGCCCATGAGCCATGGCCGCTGAGCCTGCAAGTCCGGAGCCTGTGCTCCGCAACGGGAGAGGCCACAACAGTGAGAGGCCCACGTACCAAAAAAAAAAAAAAAAAAAAAGAATAACTTTTTATATTAAACTTCTTGTCAAGTGTTCAGTATAATTTAAATTTATTACTAATATATCTGCTCTCACATACACAATCCTTCCAATTTCCTTTTCTTTATGAAAATATTACAATATATCCAAGTAAATCTTAGTGCCACTTTACTAAAAATAATGTTGAAAGGAAGAGAAGTAAAGTCTTTTCATATGCCAAAGTCTGTAGTCAGGTTTATATTAAGAAATAAAGGGGAAAATAATAAAAAGTGCAGAATGACAGCAGGGGCTGGGGACTATTGGATGGGGAACAGAAGTGTAAGGGAGACTTTTCACTGCACCCCTTTTTATCTTTTAAAATTTATTTAAAAGGATAAGTAAATGAATAGATGTTTGGTTAAAATTTAAACCAAATAAAAGCTAGATAAATAAGAAGTAAGAAAACAAAAGAAGGAAGGAAAGGAAGGGACGGAGGAAAGATGTTTGTTGATACATATTTTACTTAAGTACTAAGTGATGTTCACAGTTATCCAGGAATCTTGAAAAGCTATCATAAGCTTCTTGAGAATTCTTAGAACATATTTGTAGATGATCCAGGTTTTTATGGGTTTAAAAGGAAAGTAGAGAAAGGAAGTCATTTTTGGAGAGAGGAGGGGAAATAAAGTTGGGATTTGAAAGGATTGCTAATCCCTTTTTAGTGCCTTAGGCAGAAGACTCCACATTTTCGTACTTTTGAGGGACAAGAAAAGAAAATGGAGAAATAATTGGCTGGATGTGAATCAACTGACGCTTAGAAAAGAGTGAAACCCTCAATTTGCAAATTCAAAGATGTATAATAGATTTACTGGGGCTCAATGGCAAGCTCCCCAGACTGAAAAGAAGCATGACTCTGGACTGAGTGTAGATGGCACCACCACAAAGTGACTCTGTCTGAAAATGGGACACAGATGCATAGCTTATGTGCTTGTTACAAGAACATACACTAAAGTGCTTTGTCAGCATCCACTGTCAATTCACCTGCAGTGTTAGGACACCTCAGCAAGACTTCATATAGGATTTTCAGTCCCTTCCAAGTTAAAGTTTGCAGTAAAATTGGTTATAAAGGGAATTTCTCTAAAATTTCTTCTATGATAAAATTAGAACTAGGCTTCCAAGTAAAAATTCAGAATAATAGGGTCACTGCAAGTATACTTCTAGGTCACTTCTATATTTTGCATTTCCCCACCATAATTCTAGACTTTGAGATATCCTCTTTGTTAGTATTCTTCAATCTGGAAATTCAATTTTCTTCTTTTCTTCCATTTTAAGGATTTATTTATGTATTTATTATGTTTACTTAGGATATTTAAGGTGCTTAATAGAGAGGAGAGAAATACTATATTCCATATTAGGTGTGTCAACATATGATAATAAAATCTGAAGTTTCTTTAATATTGAGGATCCGAATTCTATAAATAATTTTGCAAGCTAAAAATTCTGTAATATTTCATTAAAAATGAGGAAATCTTATGAACAAGAACCTAGTTCATGCCCATCAGAGGCCATGTGACGTGTTTAAGATATACCTACAGAATCAGTTCAGTTTAGTTTACAAAGGCCTACTTGAGATGCCAGATTCCAAAAATACACAGATTAATAAAGAGAACACTCCTGGCTTCTGTGGAATTTTCAGTCCAGTGGAGGAGACAGATCTGTAAGCACCTAATGTCAGTGCAGACAGCAGTAGCAATCTCTGCACACATACCCTCTCCCATCAAACCAGTCAAGGCAAGAAGGAATCCAGATTCAAATGGGCTTTATTCAGTGACTACTCCAGACTCCCAAAACATCTGTTCCCAGGACCCTGCATCATAGTTGGGCCCAACCCCAGATGAGAAATATCTTAGCAGACCACAAGCATTTGGAGCCCGTGCTCTGGATCTGCTCACTGCAGACTAATGTCTACTCCTCCTTATTTTAGCCTTCTGTTGACCCTCCCCTTTGGTCTGATACATTGATTTATCACGACTTCAGTTTCCAAACCCACTCTGGTTACGGCTATTTTCTCTCCACCTCCGATGGAGGGTTCTCCAGGCTTTGAACGAGCGTGCTGATTCCACCTATGGCAGAGACTTTCTTCTCTTCCTCGGGTGCATGCAGATAACACTAGTTTTGCCACCTTTTTTTCAGTTATGTATGGTCATCTAATTGAGTTCTAGTCAAGGAATGTGACTGCAAATCATGTGGAACACCTCCAGGCCTGACCCATTAAAAAAGTCTCATAGGACTTCCCTGGTGGCACAGTGGTTAAGAGTCCGCCTGCCGATGCACGGGACACGGGTTCGTGCCCAGGTCCGGGAAGATCCCACATGCCGCGGAGCGGCTGGGTCCGTGAGCCATGGCCGCTGAGCCTGCGCGTCCGGAGCCTGTGCTCCGCAACGGGAGAGGCCACAACAGTGAGAGGCCCGCGTACCGCAAAAAAAAAAAAAAAAAAAAAAAAAAAAGTCTCATGTACAGCCCTCCGTGCTCCCTCCTTTTCTGCAGATTGATGTAAAATAAGGGGGAGAAACGGTAGGAAGACTGGAGGGGAGTAATTCGTTTTGAATCTAATAAACTTTACCTTATTAGACAAAAGAACAATTCTAAGTTATTTCAACAAATGTTAACAGGTAAAGAAAGTGTTTGTTGTTTGTTTGAAAGGGTTAGGAAAGTTTGCATTTGCATCATGGAGTTGCCATCAGGTTTTAAAGCCAAATTATAAACTCTTATTTAAAATGACTAGCAAATGGTCAGAAAATTAAGGGATTTAAGTGCAGTATTACTAGTTTCTTTTCTTAGCTCCTTGAGGAATGAAAAATACAAATTTAACTGCCTTCAGAATTTTTATCACCTTGTAATTTAATTTAAATTTTTGTGGCCACAAGGCATTCTTTGTAATAAAACTAAAATGCTATGAAGGGGAGCAGCTTCTGGTAATTGATTATTTTTGTCAGGAATTTTAGGTTGTATTTCTAATTCTGCAACCAACTCATTAGATTACATTATGTTCAGCAAGCGACCATTTCTTTGTCAGACAGTTTTGTGGGTGGTGTATTAATATTCTTTTAAAATCCTTTTTTTACCATGACAGGGGCACTCCTCTCGGTACTTATAGGATCCGGAATATATTCATGTATCCTTTATTATATCTTTATAGTTGTTTTCTTTCACTCTTTCTGATTCTTCTAGCTGATCCTTTGTTCCAGGTTTTTTTTTCCCTATAAAAGAATGATAATGCTACCCATCTGGCAGTTGTTTGCAATGAATTGAAGAGGTTTGGGGAAATTCCCTGGCAGAGTAGCACTTACATTTGTATCATCTATGACAGAAATATAATTACTATGTTAACATAAATATATCCCTTCTGAAATGTCAAAATGTTTTCAGCCTTCACCAATTATTTTAGCTATTATAAATGGTGGTGACTCTTCTCGCAAGGAAGCTATCATTTTCCAGCTTCCATAAGAGATAGATACAGTCCATATTACCATTTAAATATTTCAAATAATATGTGTAGAGGAACTAGCTTTATAAGTTTTTAACATACATCTAAAGGAGTTAACAAAAAATAAGCTTGTGCCAGAACAGTGTCAGACCCTGCCTTTGTCAAAGACAGTGATACGAAGCTTCCTTTTCTCAACTGTTCCTTTTTCAACCGCAGCTTCCATTGACTTGTTAATTAGTTGAGACTTAAATATTTAATTTTAATGATTTACTACATTTTTCGCAATTACATTTTACTTTATCATTACTCACATACTACAGCACAATTTCCTTTGAAAAGATCTATAAAAGTAATTAAAGACAAAATACTCAAGAGTACATATTTTTCATAACTGTACTAAATGATGGGCGAGATCATAAGTAGAGGAAATTGATGAATTGAAGAAGCAAAACAGATGGTAAAGCTGTGTACACGTGCCAACACACTCCAGCCTGCAGGCTGTTCCAGATTCTGCTAAGGCCAGAAACATAGTGAAAGAAATAGCAAGAGCTTGATCCAGCAGGAACAGCCCATAGTCCCCTTGAGTCCATAAAAGCAGGCTTCCTGGCTCTAACACAAGTAGCCCTATGCAAAGCAGTATTCCATGGAAATACTGTGTTTTCTGACCTTCTGGAAGTTTCTGTGTTAAAGCATATGGTTTTTCTCAAGGGAAGAAGAGTCCTCTCTAAATAGCTGTCAAGGCAATAGATGATGTAGATAAATGCATATACAGAGACAAAATGAGTCTCTCTTTTCTTATGTATGGCCATCCATTTTTTTTCCTATTTGCAATTAATCTTTCCTTTGTTTTGTGCTCATATGTAGCAGATACCTTACTAATCTCTAGGAGTTACAAAGATGATTAAAACGATAGTTCTGCTCATAGGTTCATCACTACTTCAATTCACTAAGAAAAGCTTTGAAAGAACCCTATTAGGACAATAAAAATACTGGTAAAGTGAACTGAAAATTTAAAATAAATCAAGACAATTTTCTTTTGGCTTCAGAATGTCTTCTCAGTTGCCAAAATGGTGACAAATCCATAATTGAATAAGTGTATCCCCAGCTCCTACCCAAGGTCAATTAGTGTACCAACTAGTACCTTGCAAGTAAACTACATTTAAGTCATCAATAAAAAAGCATGGAGGGCTTCCCTGGTGGCGCAGTGGTTGAGAGTCCGCCTGCCGATGCAGGGGACATGGGTTCGTGCCCCGGTCTGGGAAGATCCCACCTGCCGTGGAGCGGCTGGGCCCGTGAGCCATGGCCGCTGAGCCTGCGCGCCTGGAGCCTGTGCTCCGCAACGGGAGAGGCCACAACAGTCAGAGGCCTGCATACCGCAAAAAAAAAAAAAAAAAAAAAAAAAAGCATGGAAAAAGTCAGGTAATAGAGGGTTTTAATATTTAAATTTTTGCTGAACATTTGTTGTAACAGTGAACATTTAGAAAGAAACTAAATATCCAACACTATGAGATTGGTAAAATAAAGCATACTATTCTATACTATGGAATATTAGGCAGCCAAGGCAGTCATTTTACAGGACTATTAAATAAGATAGGAAAATACATCTGATATAATGTTAGGTGAAAGAGACCTACGTCAGTTCAGTATAAATTGTTCTCATATTTGTCTGTCTTCCTAAGAACAAATAGTAGATTCCAGTAATGATTTTGGATAACCATTTCTTAAAATGGATCTTAGGAGAAAATGGAGCAACATTCCCTGGGGCAGTGGATTAAGGGGGAAAAATTTACTTTAGATGGAGAAGTTTTTGAGGATGGCTGAAGCACAGGGGGTATTATAGGGGCACTCATTGAGGATGAGGGGACGCCACTGTAGGGCTGAGAGGCACAGCTGGTTTGGTCAGATAGTATGACAGTCATCCCAGGCTTCATGACTTCATGGAACAGTAACCAACTATTTGGAGATCCAGCAACCGTAAGTTATGACAATCGCACAGGGATGATTGAACCAATGACTTTCACAGTGCAGAGGATAACCAGTTCATGTGTGTATCCCTGCATTGAAACCTAAGACCAAAATTCAAATATGGGTGATATTTGACTTTTCTATCTTTTTACTTGTCTATCTACAACACCTTAATAAAACACCTATTTTTTCCCCCTTTTCGACATTCCTGGGGGAAAGTATACTTCATGAACTGGCCAAAATAAACAAGAGACTAGGGAGGTAAAGTAGTCTTTAAAATTCTCAACTTAATCCAGAAGATACTTTGTAACACATGCAGACTACTCTAGTGAAACTTATAAATTATTTATTAAACAAGATTATTCAAAAAAATAAATAGAGGTTATTAGGATATGTAAACATATCAAGGATGTGAGAAAGAATGTAAACAGTGCCAAATACAGGCAACACTAATTTTTAAAATAGTCATCTCTGGTCCCCTTGTCTAGCCAAATCCCAGAGAGTATTTTCTTCCCCCTTCAGGAAATTGAATGTAAAAGGGATGAGAGTCTCATCTAAGGGGTTTATTACCCTATCCTGGAAACAAAAATAGAAGATTTAAGTAGATAGGCTTTTGTTTAGTAGTTCATGGTCAAAGTGAACAGTATCTCCCTGTAAGCCCACACATTCTCTTATTTCAAGGTCTTCTGTTGATACCCCATAAGGCATCAATAATTTATACCTCACTGGATAATATACCTTACTTTGTTCAGATAATCAGAACAATACCCAGCATAAACATTTGCTGTACGATAGGAAGTCTTCACTGGGGAGGAGTTGGAATTAGAAGAAAAGAAAGAAACTGGAGGGACATGAGGCTTTTCTGGGAAGGGAAGACCTAGTCTAGGTACCTCATGTGAAGACTTTGGATCTCTAAAGTGAACATATAGACTCTGGGAATCTGAGGAGTGCAAGAAAGGTATAGAATGGGAAGCAGAAGGGAAACAAAATCCATTTCACTTTTTAATTTTTTCCTAGACTCCAAAACCAGTTTTCCACTGAGAATAATCTTTCATCTTTGGCAAGCTATTAATACCAGGTATCAAGAACGACATTTATCATGAGCCTGATCATACTGGAAACTCCTGGCAAGCAGGGTAAATGCTTTATTCATCTTCTTTAGCTCTGGTTTATAGTAGTGAGATAAGTCAAAGGTAAACAGAGGAATAGGAGGGTGACTTCTTTCCTGAGACTTACTGCCAAAAAAGGAATCAATTAAACCTAGTCGTTAAAGTTTGTAACAGACATGTGTGCTGGGTCCAGGGGCAACAGAGACAAAAGAGTAGGTGAAAGTGGTCAATTTGCTTGGGAGAGGCAAAGTCAAGAGATGCTTTATAGAGCAGGTAATGTTCATGCTGATGTCTGATATTCATGCTTGGAAGAAATAGCACAGAGGGTATTCCAGACAAAAGGAGAAGCAGTGTAAACCAAAGTCTTGGGTCCCATCAGGGTCCAATTGTACCTCCAGTGCTATTTCATTCAATTTCAACCCATAACTAGTATAGTAATTTATGAAACTGCCTCACTCCAAATCTAATCATTAGACACTCATTAACATATCCATAATGCTTTCTTTAGCTCTGTATTCACAAAGGATCTATCAGATCAGGGCTTATCCCACTAATTCACAAATATAATGACTATTTTGGAGTCCAAGACATGTGTCTGATATTATTATTTCTCTTTCTTAAGATAGAAAACACTAGAAACAAAACTTCCTTCTCCTAGATTGTAAGATGAGTCTGTGACGCCTTGTAGTTCTCAGTTTAAGTCATGTTTCAACTCAGAAAATTTCTTTACATTAAATCACAGGTGAGCTCAGTAACAGATTTTTCTATCAGACTTGCATTTGTGAACCTTAGTTGAAGGCCTGTTATTTCCTGGCTATGAACTGAACTTTATCAACAGTGGTTACATAAACATGCCAAACCACCTGGTAGGTACTCTACAACACTAATACTTTGAGAAAGGGTGGCCCAGTCCTTCAGCAGAATAGTACTCTGAGAGTCAAAAGAGTTTATTGTAACAGTAACAAACACATTGGGTAAGTATGCATTCATATATTGTGGATTTTTTCCTCTTACAGTATGTGAGCACAGGCTAAAAAAAGAAAAGTCCAAAATAGCCTATAAAATGACTTCCTTAAGGTAGCGACATATGAAATTAGAGCAGCTGAATGTTTGACTTTCTGAAATTGCCTCTTGTAAAGCAGAAATGTCTTATTCAGTATGCGCACGTGATAGAAGGCAGCAGTCGTGTAGAGTTCTGTGATTCTGTGCCAAACCTAGATGCTGAAGTGCTAAGGGTGCCTAGAAAGTCAGATGGTTGCTTTCTTTGAGGGCTTGCCCGTACATGTTTCTAATCTCTGCTTGGAGAGATAAGATATGCTCTTTAGGTGAAATGAATGGCGGAAAAGTGAGCACGAAGACCTGGGTCCTTAACTTTCAGATACCATACCAGGAACTTGACGCAGCAAGAGTCTGTTAAGCATTAAAATCCTTAGTGCCTCATTGGAAGTTTTTCTAAAATTCGTGCACAAAGATGTGATTTTCTTTTATACAGAAACACAAAGGCCATCCAGTTCAACCACTCATTTAACACTTTGGGAAACTGAGGCCCAAAGAAGTAAAGGGACAGGACCACAAAGCCAAGACTGGACCCAGCTTTTCTGGACTCCTAAGATGCCAAATGTGCCTAGGACAGTTGGAGGTCATCCAGCTCAGGCATTTACCACCATGGACTGTACTTATTAAATTTCTCTCTAGAGACCTTAAGTTCAAAATAATGTTTTGACTCTAAAATCCTACCTGTATTATGCAATAATTAATTACCCATATTCTTCAAGGTCATTCATAATTAGCCTTTACTCACTCTTTTAGCAAACATTTATTTAGTACTTTTTATAAAGCATGCATTATATTGTAAATGAAAAACAACATGGTCCCTGTCTTTATGGAGCTTTTGGTACTCTAGGTACTTTATACTATAATTGCATTATATACTGTCATACAATTCCAGTTTGAACAAGTGCTTTAAGGAAAAACAAAGGACAGTGTCCAATGAGAGAAAATAATGAGGGACTGACAATTTATTTTAGACTTGATGGTTAGAAGAACCATCGAGGGAGGGACATTTGAAATCAAATTGCAAAGATGAATGAAGTTAGTCAGATGGAGGGTGGTGCGCGTGGGAGTGGGAAATCCTGGCAAAGGGAACAGCATGAGCAGAAGCCTTGGCCTCTGTGTTTGGGGCGCTAAAGGGAGGTGAATGCACATGGAGAATGGAGAGTCAGGGGTGAGTGATTGAGAGTGAAATTGGGGAAGTAGTCAGGGACCAGATCACATAAGGTCTAATAGGTGATGCTAAGGAGGATGAATTTTATTCCAGGTGCAATGGGAAGCTTTTAAAGCATTTTTCAGCTGGCATGTTAATATGATTCAATTTACATTGTTAAAATGACCGACATTTCTGATCAGCATTTAGTAATTACTAGGGTTAGCATACAAAGTAGATACGTGACAACTAGAATCACAGAAACTTGCACTTAAACTGTCTTGGTGCAGGATATTATACAACTTCCACCAGTATGGAAGCCCAGCAACTACAGTAGGCAAGACATTGAAAGTGCAAACAGACAGATGATGATTTTTTTATGGAGGAAGTTCCAGTACTCACCATTCCTGTTCTTTGGGTTTCAACCTTATACCCCTGACACTCAGTTTCTTCCCTTCTCTTTACTTACTTACTTATTTATGTCTGTGTTGGGTCTTCGTTGCCGCACGCAGGCTTTCTCTAGTTGAGACAAGCGGTGGCTACTGTTCGTTGCGGTGCAGGGGCTTCTCATTGCGGTGGCTTCTCGTTGTTGCGGAACACGGGCTCTAGGCATTCGGGCTTCAGTAGTTGTGGCGCACGGGCTTAGTTGCTCCGCGGCATGTGGGATCTTCCCAGACCAGGGCTCGAACCCATGTCCCCTGCATTGACAGGCATCTTCCCTTCTCTTGACCTACACATTGCCTCCTTATCCAGGTACTAAAATTTCCATTTCTTTTCTGGCTTTCCATCTCATCTCTCCTATCTTCTGGTATTTTTAAAATTTTAATATTTATTTATTTATTTGGCTGCGTCAGGTCTTACTTGTGACATGCAGCATCTTTTAGTTGCAGCATGTGGGCCCTGACCAGGAATTGAACCCAGGCCCCCTTCATTGGGAGTGCAGAGTCTTAGCCTCTGGACCACCAGGGAAGTTCCTCTTCTGGTATTTTTTAACCCTAGTGATTTTGACAGTTCTTAGCATATAGTAGAGCTAATTTTTTTATGCTCATTGAAGGAATAGGTGGATGAATGAATTATAAATAGGAACTCGAATTTTTCGGTCAACAGAGAAAACCAATGACTATATTGCTAGTGGTAAGAAAATAAAAATAAAAACCATAATTTAATTATTCTTCTTTGTTTTGCTGCCCCCAATTAACTAATTGCTTGGAGCAATCTTTCTAGTTTTGTCTTTGTCTTTGAAAAATCTTCATTGTCCTCACTGAATTGAAATTATTGATGCTTAGTAGCTGATTGTATAATACTTTAAAATCAAATATGACTCACTGTAACATGTCTACACATTGGATACACTGTCCATCTTTTTAAAGAGTACTTCTGGGGTTTGATTTCTCCTTTGAGATTTTGATTTGGCTTATGACCTCCCCGACTCTTGTTCAACTTTTTTTTCCCCCAGAATGAAAGAGCTGTCAAGTAGTCATGTCATTAGAAGAAGTGCCATGCAACCTAGCCAAAAGAGTCTCCTGCTGTCTTGGAGTGCTTACAATTGATTAATATTCACTTTTCTGTTCTCCAGAGGTCATTTATAATGCTGTGTATTTGTGGTCTCCCTGCTGGGATTCATTTGACCTTGAGATAACACACATTACCAGAAGAGAACACATCTGACACATCTGAAGCAGGTATGCTTTATTTGAAAAAAAAAAAAAAAAGCAAATTAAGACATCGTACGGTACTATGTTTACTTTCTTAAATGATTTTTATACCAAATTGACAATATCATATCAAAACCTAATATTTTTCTAAAGGTCAGAATTGATGCCTTTCCATGTACTGAGCAGAGAAAACTTGAGAAAACTGTAAATAAGTGCAGCTTATTATTTGCTGCCTCATGTCTGTTCTATGGCCTTCTCAGTATTACCTGTTGCTTCCCTCCCCATGGAAAACCTATACATCGTCCTTTGTCTTAATTCTTGGGGACTGTGTTCTCTGTTATCTATCACCACTGGAAATGGTTTGGATCAACAAATTCCCTGAAGTTTTATTGATATTGACTCTTAAATTCAAACCTTTCAGATGGGGATTTGTATAGAGATAGTCTGAGTCTGAGTAAGCCTTCCTTCCCAGAACCCCTCAAACCATACTGGCTAAGCCTACCTAGCCATGCCAGCCCTGGGGAAGAGAATCAAGGCAGGTTGTCTCTTTCTTATAACATTATCATTATTAAAATGGGGAAAGTATGAGATCTGGAATCAGATACATTCATTTCCAAGTTCTGAACAGTTGGCTTAGTCTTCAAAGTGTGTGTGTGTGTGTGTGTGTGTGTGTGTGTGTGTGTGTGTGTGTGTAGGCTTTATTTAATATCATTATTTATTTATAATTCTTCCACATACTATCTGTGTAATCTCCACCAGGTTACTTACTTCTGTGATATTAATTATCCTCAGATCTAAAATAGAAATACTAACCCCATCCTTAATTTAACTTGAATTAATTTCAATAGAATATATACAGCAACATGTACAGTGCCTGACACATAGTAGGTAGTCAATAAACATTAGATTCTGTCACAGAGTAGAAAGCAACTTCATTAATATATCCTGCCTCTCTGAAACTAGCATGAAAAAAAATTTATTTTTATAAATAAAATGCATGAATATGATTCAGTTACCAACTGAGAACAAATACATTTGGTAGGTCTGTATGATATTGTTAAATTGATTTATTGACTTTCTTACTTTAAACAATGCTCACCAAAAAAAGAAAGACATTAACTTCAAAATATCAGAAATATCTTGTATATATGAACAAAAAAATGTCAATTCAAGCTGTAGTAGTAACAAAAATCATTGAAATCCAACTTAAAATTAGTATATAAAAATCTCCATAGGTGAGCTTCCCTGGTGGCGTAGTGGTTGAGAGTCCGCCTGCCAATGCAGGGGACACGGGTTCGTGCCCCGGTCCGGGAGGATCCCACATGCTGCGGAGCGGCTGGGCCTGTGATCCGAGGCTGCTGGGCCTGAGCATCCGGAGCCTGTGCTCCTCAATGGGAGAGGCCACAGCAGTGAGAGGCCAGCATACTGAAAAAAAAAAAAAAAAAAAAACCTCCATCAGTATATACAATTTTCCTATAGGTATATACAGTTTTTTGTCTTGAGCTTGTCTTGCCTTGGACTTTCACAAACCAGATCTTGAACCAGATTAAGAAAAGACAAAAAGCTTTCAATGGATAACACCCTGTTTCTGGTCATTCAGGACTGAGGCCAGGGACTACATCGCCAGATGCACAAAGTAAATTGTCAGAGAACTCTCTCAAGTGTATTCTTTCTACCCCCTTTAGGGAAGAGATCTACCATTTAATGCAGGTTCTACAACCTCCTTATCAGTGACCTTCTCACCTCAAACCTTTACAAGCCAGATTTCCTCTCATCTAGAGATAGTGAGAGTCTCTGATAATAAGAAATTTCTCGCTTACTGTGAGAAATCTGGCCAGCATGGCCTGGCCTCCTGTGGGTCTAGTATCACATTGGAAATAGAACAGAAAGGTAAGTGATTGGGGCATAGTGAGGAACCACCGGTCTCCCACCCCCCCCCCCCCACCCAAGCCTGATGGTTCAAAGTATGGCCTGGATGGATCCTCTGACCTGGTGTATTCCTCATTCTATATTGTCTGTAGTGACCATCAAACTTAGGATTTGGCTCCACAAAGAAATAGGGAGATATTAGGGAGAAGTTCCCACACTTCTCCTTAATCTGAGTATGTTATTTCCACTGCTTTTTGCTGACTTTACAGTAAACTTAGTAAAATCAACCTGGAACTAAATCTAAACCTACCATTCTCCAAATTGATTAAGGAATCTAATAGATGTTAAGACTTAAGTGTATTTTCAACCTATTTTTAAGCATCAGGTGAAAATTATAAAAGTCAATAAGAGCAGTCATACAATTTTTCGAACCAGTTACAAAAACCACTTAATGGTGCAGGAGAGTGATGGTGTTTGGCCACTGCATATTCCCAACTATTGATATCCTCTATGAGTCATGAGGATGGAAATAGGAAGATAATTTTATTCTTTTTGTTTGTTTTTTGTTTATTTCTATATTCCCAGAAACTAGAACAGTGTTCCTAGCACCTAGTAGTAGCTCAATAAATATTTGTTGACTGGCTGAATGACTGAAGGAATGAATGAATGGTAAAAGCAGAACGTATATACTACTTCAAAAGAAGAGATATGTATGAGGGTGTAGGGGATTCTGGTGTTAGAAGCAGTGATAGAACAGGGAGTACTATGAGAGAGTATTGAAGAGTGAAAAACAACAGGGCTCTAATGGAAATATGGGAATGATATTTACTGATGGAGATGGCATCTCATAAATGAGGACAAAGTGCATAATTTGAGTAAAAGTAAAACAACGGGTGTTCACACAGAAAATAGTAGAAGGACCTAATGGAGAAAAAGGGCTGAATTATATACAAATGTGGAAATGGAAAGGAATCCTAGAGTCACTTTTTGTCCTTCAGGAAAAAGTTGCTAATAACCAAGAAAAAGATACTGGTAGTTAGAAGTTAAACTGGAGACTTAGTGATGGGAACAAGGGAGGGGAGAAGGGAAGGAAAATATAAGAGTTTAACAGGCCACAGTGTCCCATGAGCCATGTTCATGTTTCTTAGCTTCTAGAGGCTGCATATTGAAATGCTTACAGGGAACAGGTAATGAGTGAATAGTGTCTAACAGAAAAATAGAAAGCATATGCTCCTTCTTAAGGCAGCAGTCAATACAGCTCCTGTGATTGTTTGCCATGCAGAAATAGACTCAAAGTGAAACCAACAATCTGCATTTGTATGTAAAAATCTTCTAATTTGTAAATGTTGGGAACTGATTCAACTTTTATAAAAATGTTTTATGGCGCATAGCACATGGATTTATAAAACACAACATTGAGAAAAAAAATTGAATGAGATTCCCAGCATATCATTTATATAAATTTCAAATGTTTACATAAAAAACAACCCAAAATATTTTATAAGATTTCATGTACATTGAATGACATAAATCAAACACATTAGAATCCTGCCTTGGTTATGGGAGACAAGACTGATAAGAGAAATGAGAGAGGAATACCAAATTAAAAAAAAAAAAAAGTATTACATGGACATATGATAATAACATGCTATGGACTAAGGAGTGCAATTATCCAGCTTTCTATGCCTAAGATCCAAAAGTAAATGAATAAATGTAATTAAAATAAAACACACAGTAAAGATCCAAACAAACATACCACAAAAAACATGCTACTAGTCAGTCTGAAAGCCTCTGGTTTGAAAATCCTTATTTACATCTTGTCCTCCAAAAGTTTCTATCAATGTGGTCAGAAAATTGGAGAATTTTGAAGAAAATTGGCTGGAGAAGAGTCAGAGAGGCCGTGGCGTATGAGCGTAACGTTGCTATTGCTGCTGCCAGTGTGTCATCCGCTAATGCTTCTTCTGAGGGTTTTGTGCAAGGGGTAACCAAGAAAATGATGCGCAAAAGGCAAGAAAGTGTATCAGAATAGATGAAATCTGCCTCTGATGACTGTCATCCAGTTATAAATGCGCTGGTTTCATGCAAAGTATTTTTATGAGTTCTATGATTTATCTCTTTAGACAGTTATTGTAAACTCTTCCTCAAGCACATATCTGGAGGTTATGGGTGATAGTATTTGGGCCAACACTTATTTCCAACTACTGATACCTTCTTCCATGCGTAGGCATATCAGTTAACATGACACTCTTGGCTTCTCTCTACCCTCTCATTCACTCCTCCCCAGGGGATAAGAAGTGCTATATCTTTGGGAGGAAAAAATAGGCTGACCCTTCCTTCCTCTGTTCTCTTTAAAGGGAAGCCCTGCAGATTCCCAGTACTTTCTATATCTTGTTTGATTAATTCTGAAGAGCTGTGTGCACAAAATCTACTTGCGTAACAGTAACAGACCTAAAAACGACATCATCTGCAAGGTATTAGTGGTATTATTATTAGTTATTATTCATCTGCTTTACTCTTTTTTTAATTAATTTTTTTAACATCTTTATTTGAGTATAACTGTTTTATAATAGTGTGTTAGTTTCTCCTTTACAACAAAGTGAATCAGTTATACATATACATATGTTCCCATAACTCTTCCCTCTTGTGTCACCCTCCCTCCCACCCTCCCTATCATCTGCTTTACTCTTTAACTCAATTAGTTCAGAACACAAGCACAGAAGAGATGTCCTATATTTAAGGGAAACTGTCAAAAGCAACAATAAATGTAAGTATTTATAAAAGTGCTTTGTTTCAGGGAGATCAGCTCCCTGCTTGGTGATGACCTAGAGGGGTGAGATGGGGAGTGTGGGAGGGAGACCCAAGAGGGAGGGGATAGGTATACATATAGCTGATTCACTTTGTTGTACAGTAGAAACTAACACAACATTGTAAAGCAATTATAATCCAATAAAGATGTAAGAAAAAAGGACAACTGTGCCCAAAAAGAAAAAAAAGTGCTTTGTTTGAGATCAAGTGTCTTAACATTTAATATTATGCCTTATCAACTCATATCAATCAAAATTTTCATGAGAATGAGATTAATAAAACAGAATTTATCGTATTTCATGACATGACTTTAAAGAGAATATACAAACTCAGTAAATTTTCAAGAAATTTCATGTAGAATCATTATGCTAAATATTTGAAGATTTGTATTTTTTTTTTTAAGTTTTAAAATTCTGAAACTATGTAAATCCTTATTATATGCTTTTTAAGTTTTCATTCACAAATAATTCTTCCAGGAAACTCCTTGGTCATTATTGAAATAATTAATTTCTGTATTTATTTTATTGTTCATTGGGTCCCCAAATCATCTACATTTAAAGAAGCAACTGAATCCTTATTTTGTAGATGATTTAGTTATTGTTCAGGAACATTTCATGTCTATAGAAAGGCCAAGGAGAGAGTTAGTGGGAGAGCCAAGACAAGAATCCATGATTCCTGATCTTGACCCAGGTTTTTCTCCTTTATGACATTTCCTCTGAGAATGACCTGAAGGTGATGGCTAGGATTTTTTTATTCCAAAGGAAATATCTCTAATAATTCATTCAACAAGGATAAATTGAGATACTGCTTTGTCTCAGGATAAATTGAGATACTGCTTTGTCTCATATGTTCTGCTTGGGACTTATTGACAAAGATAACATAGTTTTTACATCAGAGAATTCACAATGAACAAGAGGAGATGTGTGTGTGTGTGTGTGTGTGTGTGTGTGTGTATGTACACACACATAGATATATGAAAAAAATAATAATAATGACATAGACTGCTTATAAAACTGGCTCAAGAGATGAAAAGACCCACTCTGCTTAAACAACTTAAGGCAAATTTTAAGAGAAGGAGCCTCTTAAACCAGGTCTTGAACCAGGATTTTACCAGCAGTTTATGAAAGGTGTAGACTTTCCATGAAACACATTATAGGTACCAGGAATACTCCCTGGAGTTTATTATTCCTGCATAGGGGAAGTAGCTGTGGAGCAGACAGGTAAGGTCTGTAGAAAAGGCCCAGCTTCAGGTATAGTAGGAAGTTAAGAGTTTATCCTATAGACATTGAGGAACCAGTTTCTTCATTAAAATACTGAACCTGTAAGATTGCTTCCTCTCTTTTTGTATTCTCTACCTCTTTAATAGTCTACAATCAGTTTTAAAACATTTAGCAACTAACATAAGCATGCTACTGTGCCTATTCATGAAATAAAGTCAAAGATAGTATACACAAATCCTAAATCATATGAAAGAATTTGTATATGTAGTATAATTTTCCAAGCCCAGCTTTACATATTCAACACATGCTACTCATCAGGGTTCCTCTGTAAATTTAAGCCCTCTAAAAGATTGTGGTTTAGAAAAGAAAAAAAAAGAAAAAGAAAAACTTGCACGTACGGTTTTATTCTATTATGTATTAAATAGACCAATATATTTCTATAAATCAGTTTGTTCCCTGGCTCATGATGAAACCAATTTCTCAAAACTTTTAACCAAATAATAATCATGAACAACGGTCATTTTATTTTTCCCTTAAAGCCTAATTTAACCTTTTAAGTTAAGAATGTGTTGTGATTTGTGTTCAAGGCTAGTACTGTTTGAAACAGTAAATTTCTGTTTTTATATAACAGTATATTATATTTTACTTTTTTCAAAGTTAGGTTTTTAAGTGGCAAATTTTCTCTAAGAGTGCTTCTGAAAATTAACTTCTACTGAATGGTAAATGCAAATGATAAAATCCTGGATTGCAAATATAATTACATTAAGTACACAGACACAGGGGCTTCCCTGGTGGCGCAGTGGTTGAAGAGTCCGCCTGCCGATGCAGGGGACACGGGTTCGTGCCCAGGTCCAGGAATATCCCACATGCCACGGAGAGGCTAGGCCCGTGAGCCATGGCTGCTGAGCCTGCACGTCCGGAGCCTGTGCTCCGCAACGGGAGAGGCCACAACAGTGAGAGGACCGCGTACCGCAAAAAAAAAAAAGTACACAGAAACACCAACTATGAATTTTTTTAAAAATTTTTGAGTTAAATTATTAAAAGTTTATTCTAGTCCTTGGTAAAGTAAGATTTAATTCATGTGTTATTTTAAAAATCTAGATAATGGACTATGTTTAGTATTTGGGGGAGGTAATATAGAGTTTTGGGTTTCAGTACACTATTTACTGTATATATGATTTTACTCAACCCTCCATCAATTTCTTTATCTATAAAGTGATAAAAATAGAGCCCACCTCTCTGGTTGTTGTGAGTATGAAGTTAATTACTACATGAAAAGATCTTACAATATTTCCATAAAATAAATGTCAGCTACTATTTTTAGTCACATCTAAAAATCAACTTATCATTTGAAAGGGTGCAGTACATTTGTTACAAGTATTCTAAAGATATTACATATATTTGCAGTTATATTCATAATCATCTGCTAACAAGTCTTAATCACTCATATCATTTAAATTTATAACTAGCAACTTTACAGTGTAAAAGTATTATCTTCACAATTATCATTAATCCTTCTATATTATGAACCCTGTAGTCTATTATGTCGTCAAATAAAATGCAAGTTCTCTCTGTGATAACCGATGTCCCTTCCTCGAGAAATATGCACATAATTCATGTATGCTTTTAAAAAATTTTTCATTTTATATTGGACTATGGTTGATTTACAATGTTGTGTTAGTTTCAGGTGTACAGCAAAGTGATTCACTTATGCATATATCTATTCTTTTTCAAATTCTTTTCCCATTTAGATTATTACAGAATATTAAGCAGAGTTCCCTGTGCTATACAGTAGGCCCTTGTTGGTTAACTACATTATATATATATATAGTAGTGTGTATATGTTAATTCCAAACTCCTAATTTATCCCTCCCCCCCACCTTTCCCCTTTGGTAACCATGTTGGTTTTCTATGTCTGTGAGTCTGTTTCTGTTTTGTAAATAAGTTCATTTGTATCAATATTTTTTTAGATTCTGCATATGAGCAATATCATATGATATTTGTCTTTCTAATTCACTTCACTCAGAATTCAATTGTGTAATTAAATCTTACTTGGGACCACTAAACAGCCACCTTATATCCAAAGAACCTGTTGTCAAAAAGAGTTGAAGGTTTGCTGGTCTCCTAGCTTTCAGCACTTCAATGTAAAGAAAAATTCTAATAACTTTCTATTTCACAGACTATTTCTAGAGTAAACTGACGCATTTAGGTTCTCTTCTCTCTGACCTCCTTTTTCTTCTTTTCTCTGTATTAGCAGTCAAAGTAATAATGATTAACATTTATTGAGGACTTACTGTATATTACCAACATTATCTCCTTTAATCCTCATAATAACTTGGTGGGTTCAATGCTATTATCATCATCCTTGTGTTATAGATGAGGAAATGCAGGTATATTTAATTTCCCTAAATAACTTGCCTAGAGGCACAGAGCTCATAAGTGGAAGAGCCAGGATTTAAACCCAAGCAGCCCAACTCCAGAGCCCAAGCTTCACTATCATATGATACCACAGACATGAAAGACAATGACAGACAGAGAAACTTTCTTTTAACAGCATTTCTCTTCATCTGCTTCTTTATTCCCTACATGAATATGCAAACATAGAATAACAACATGTGCATGTCTTCGCCCTGTTCCTGGTAATAATTTAGCAACAGTTTAGCAAACAGAAAAATACATATCATCGTATTATTAGATTTTCAGCTCCCTTATTTTCCCCTTCACTTTTCTGCAATCCAATAAGATGAATTTTAGTGAAGGGGAAGGCTGAGATTTGCCTGTAGAGAAGAGCATGGAAGATGAGTGGGGAAGGAAGAGAAGGGTATTAGCCATTGAAGTCTGAGTTTCAGGTAAAGTTGGGAGTGTTTTTGTTTGTTTGTTTAGGTAGAGAAGAGAGACAGAAGAGGATTTGTAAAATATTAAGATACAGAGGCAGAGGTTTCTAGGATGTTTTGGTCTGTGATATAAAAGAAATCCTGCAGCGTAACTCAACTTTCTATTTTGTTATATTTTGACAGACTTCATTAGACATGTAAACTGCCTTTCTTTCTTATTCCTCTTTCTTGCTCTCTCTCTCTAATTCTTTCTTTCTTCCTTCCTAACATTGGGCAAGTGCTGGAAATTCTTCTGAATGCCTCACCAAACAGAACGTGGGCATCTTTGTGCTACTCTTTCAAACATCCTTCGTTAAGTATAGAGTTCTACAGCTATGTTCTGTGATAAAACCTATCTCTCTCTCTTTTTAAAAAATATTTATTTATTTACTTATTTATATTTGGCTGCGCCAGGTCTTAGTTGTGGTATGTGGGATCTTTAGCTGCAGCATACGGGATTCAATTCCCTGACCAGGAAACAAACCTGAGCCCCCCTCACTGGGAGCACGGAGTCCCAACAACCGGACAACCAGGGAAGTCCCCCTATATCTCTCAAAGAAGAAAAAATTATAAGACTTTATTCAAGTGTTTCAGTGACACTTCTAACCTAATTTCCCAACAAACACCCTGACTTATATTTTTGCCTCTTCACTAACTCCCTATTATCTTTGGTAAGCCTCTTAACAGCACGCACTACCTTGTCTCCGTATTTGTGAAGTAATACTTTTTAAAATTTTTTTTAGTAGAACAGAAATTAAGTGAGAAGTAACTGATGAGAACACCCTGGAGCCATAGAGATTAAGATCGATGCTAGACAGTACTGTGGTCTTGGTCAAATCACATCTTAGTCCCAGTCTGTTCAATAATTTCCCTTTAGTTCTAATCCCCGGCCACAACCTCCTGTCATTTTAGGCTCTTCTCTTCTGTCCTTAACAATTTAGATTCCCATAGTTTTTTATTTGCCTCTATTTTCTCTCTACACTTAGGCCTCTCTACAGTGTCTGAATTCTTTACTCTCCAGCTCTCTATCTGATTGCCTGAATGACTCTTAGATCACGCTCAATTTCCTTACATTCTTCTTCTGTTTTTCTTCACTCAGAAAACCCAAACTTACATTAATGCTAAAATATGACTTCTGTGCTCCTATCCCCTAGGCACTGAGCCCCTGTGCAGAAAACTACCAAACCAAGCAGACTGTGATCATCTCTGGTACACAGTTTTAACTCTCAAACGGCTCCTCGGCATCAATAGTTAATGTGTTTATCGTCCTTGGTCAACTCCTCCTTCCATTTCTGTCAATGAGTCTTCCAGATTCCAATCTCTCTTCTTAAGTTCCTTGATCAACTCCCACCACCCTCTTTCTGGGCAGAAGACCTTATCTCCAATTGCACTGATACCTTTGAAGCCTTCAGATACACTCTAGATCTATGTCCAGGCTCCAAATCTACAAATCTGTCCATAGACAAACCCAAGCTCACTTTTTTTTCCCCTCTCATATCTAAGAATTCATTGACTTCCCACCTACCACCTATTGTCAACCAATAAGCCTGTGCCATCCTGATTCCTCTGGAGTCTTGCTCTGTTAGTTAAGGACCATCTTACCTCTTACCTCTGTATTTTCAACCTCTCCCTCTCAACTGCCTCTTATCTCTGAGCATTATATATGCTCAGGTCTTCCCCATTATAAAGAAACAAACTTCCCTTTAATGGCAATATTTCCTTCTAAGAACGACCTAATCTTTCTCAGTACTTCCTCATCCAAACTTCTCCAAATTGGTTTATATTTCTGTCACGGCTTTGTCATCCATGTGGTCATCTTTAATGCATAGTAATAAAGATTCTTTCCTATCACAGCCCTGGACAGTCTCTCACTAAGATACTGATGACTTCCTCATCACAGTGTCTATAGGTAAATATTATTCCTTATTGTCCTGGACTTTCTGTAGCAAGCAAAATTGATAATAGTTCTGTCCATCTTTCTAGAAACATATAGGAACACATAAAACTTTCTACCTACCAGACTTTGTTGGCACTTATCCTCTAGCTTGAATTTCCTAATACCTTGTAGCCGATTTTCTTGTCCCCTTATTGGACTTTTTCTTCTCTGATCACATAAAACTTTCTAAATACTGTGTTGATCCACTAGTCTTAGTCCATGCTCTTTCACTAGGAGATCTCAGCCCACACTTATCTTTTTAACTACCAGCTATATAAAAATGATGTCTGAATTGATATTCCCAGTTAAAAATATCGAGTTTTGACCTTGTACATTTCAATGTCTGCCAGATACTGCCATTTGAATGGCCAAAAGCCCTCTTTAAAATTAAAATATCATTAGCCCCTCCTCTTCCTCTCTAAACCTACTTTTCTAGGATCTTTTATACAAGTTAGGGGCTTCACTGTCTATCTAGTCACCCACACTATAAATATGTATTCTTAATGATTTCTTCACCCTCCTTTTTTACCATTCAATAAATATCCTCTGATTTTACCGCCAAATATTTCACAAATGTATCTATAGTACTCTTCTTTCCACTATTACTTTATTAGCTTTAAAGTGGATTATTTTAGCAGCATCTCAATTAGCTCCAGGCTAAGCATTTCAAATTCATTCTACATATGTCTACACCTGCTTATAATCTTTCTGCATCTCTCCATTGCTCATAAGAAAAAGGACCAAGATACCAAACATGACATAGAAGGTCCTCCACAATCTGTCTTCCATCCCTCCCTCTACTCATCCATTGCCATTTTTTATCTTTCACTTTGGGCTTTAGCAACATTCGTGGAGTTCCCTAGAAAACCATCTGTTTTAAGCCTCTCTGTATTTGTTGTGGACTCTATTCCTGGTCTCGCATGCCTACCCATTTTTATCCTACCAATTCCTCCTCATCAACTAAGAATCCCCCTCTAGGAAGTTTCCCCTCCTCTATTCTCTATCATCCTGATAGTACTCAATCAAGTACTCAATCACTGCATTTATTTTGCTGTGTTTACCTCCTCAGTGGATCATGCCCTCTTTGAGAGCAAGAGCCATAGCTTTCCATTACCTACCATGATGCATAATTAACCCTTAATAAATAAATTTTAAAATAAATGAAAGAGTAAATATATTCTGCCAAGAATAATGTTGATGTATAAATCTAACCTAAAAACTCCTCTATATTCATACTCTAAACCCAGCTACCACTATGGGTTTTTTGAGAGAGCTATTATTATTTGACTTTTTCCTACTAGTGATCCTAAAGGTTAATTTTAATAAATTAATATTGAGCCTTTATGCTTTTCTTCCAGGAAAGCTCCTTGTCCTAATGTCTGGAAATATAAAATGATGCTATGAAATTGTAAAACATTATAAAATTTTTATGATAATGAACAAAATTTTTATTGATAAAATCCTTTCAAGTGAAAGAGTACATGAAAAAATAGATAATCTAAAATTTTATTATTAGCCTATTGTAGAGTCTGCACCTAGCTTCTTATCTAAGATTACATTTTCCTGCCTTAAAGGCTTGATGGCATATGTAGGCATACCTCATGTTATTGCACTTTGATTTATTGTGCTTTGCAGATGCTGTGTTTTTTTACAAATTGAAGATTTTTGGCAACCCTGCATTGAGTAAGTCTATTGGCACTATTTTTCCAAGAGCATTTGCTCACTTCATCTCCCTGTGTCACATTTTGGTAATTCTCACAATATCTCAAACTTTTTCATCATTATATTTTGTATGGTGATTTGTGATCAGTGATCTTTGAAGTTACTATTTTAATTGTTTGGGGAGGCCACAGACTGTGCCCATATAAGGTGGGCGAATTTAATCGATAAATATTGTATGTGTTCTGACTACTCCAGTGACCAGCTGTTCCCCCATCTCTCACCTTCTCCTCAGTCTTCCTATTCCCTGAGACACAACACTGACATTAGGCCAATTAATAACCCTGCACTGGCTTCTAAGTGTTCAAGTGAAAGGAAGAGTTGCACATCTCTCACTTTCAATCAAAAGCTAGAAATGATAAGGT
Source organism: Kogia breviceps (assembly GCF_026419965.1). Lineage (NCBI taxonomy): Eukaryota > Metazoa > Chordata > Mammalia > Artiodactyla > Physeteridae > Kogia > Kogia breviceps. The sequence goes on from NC_081314.1 coordinate 97,577,432, forward strand.
TAGTGAGGAAGGCATGTTTAAAGCTGAAATAGGCCCAAAGCTAGGTGTCTTACACCAAACAGTTAGCCAAGTTGTGAATGCACAAGAAAATTAACGTGAAGGAAATTAGAACTGTTATTCCAGTGAACACATGAATGATAAGAAAGTGAAACAGCCTTACTGCTGATATGGAGAAAGTTGTAGTAGTCTGGACAGAAGATCAAACCAGCTGTAACATTCCCTTAAGCCAAAGCCTAATCCCGAGCAAGGCCTCAGCTCTCTTCGATTCTATAAAGGCTGAGAGAGGTGAGGAAGCTGCAGAAGAGAAGAATGAAGCCAACAGAAATTGGTTCATGAAGTTTAAGGAAAGAAGCCGTCTCCATAACATCAAAGTGCAAGATGAAGCAGCAAGTGCTGATATAGAAGCTGAAGCAAGTTATCAGAAGATTTAGCTAAGATAATTCATGAAGGTAACTACACTAAACAGGCTTTCAATATTAGGTGAAACAGCCTTATTGGAAGAAGATGCCATCTATGGCTTTTATAGCTAGAGAGGAGAAGTCAAAGCCTGGCTTCAAAACTTCAAAGGACAGGCTGACTCTCCTGTTAGGGACTAGTGCAGCCAATGAATTTAAGTTGAAGCCAATGCTCATTTACCATTCTGAAAATCCTAGGGCCATTAAGAGGCAGAACACTCTGCCTTTGCTCTATAAATGGAACAACGAAGCCTGGATGACAGCACATCTGTTTACAACATGGTTTATTGAATATTTTAAGCCCACTATTGCATCCTACTGATCAGAAAAAAAGATTCCTTTCAAAATATGCTCATTGACAATGCATCTGGTCATGCAAGAGCTCTGATGGAGGTGTACAATGAGATTAATGTTGTTTTCATGCCTGCTAATATGACATCCATTCTGCACCCCATGGATCAAGGAGTCATTTTGACTTTAAAGTTTTATTATTTAAGACACTAATTTCATAGGGCTATAGCTGCCATAGATAGTGATTCCTCTGATGGATATGGGCAAAGTAAATTGAAAATATTTTTGGAATGATTCACCGTTCTAAATGTCATTAAGAACATTTGTGATTCATGGGAAGAGGTTAAAATATCAATATTATCAGGAGTTTGAAAGAAGTTGATTCAATCCTCATGAATGTTTTTGATGGGATTAAGACTTCAGTAGAAGTGGTGACTACAGATGTGGCAAAAATAGCAAAAGAACTAGAATTAGAAGTGGAGCCTGAAAATGTGACTGAATTGCTGAAATCTCATGATAAAACTTGAATTGATAAGTTGCTTCTTCTGGATGAGCAAAGAAAATGGTTTCATGAGATGGAATCTACTCTTGGTGAAGAAACTGTGAAGACTGTTGAAATGACAACAAAGGATTTAGAATATTACATAAACTTAGTTGATAAAGCAGCTGCAGGGTTTGAGAGGATTGACTCCAATTCTGAAAGAAGATCTGCTGTGGGTAAAATGCTATGAAACAACATTGCATGCTGTAGAGCAATCATCTGTGAAAGGAAGAGTCAATAGATGCAGCAGACTTCATTATCTTAAGAAATGGCCACAGCCACCCTAAACTTCAGCAGCCATCACCCGGATCAGTAGGCAGCCATCAACATCGAGGCAAGACCCTCTACCAGCAAAAGGCCTCAGATGATAATTAGCATTTTTTAGCAATAAAGTATTTTTTAACTAAGATATGTACATTGTTTTTTAAGCATAATTCTATTACACACTTGACAGACTACAGAATAGTATAAATGTAACTTTTATATGCAAAAAATTAAAAGCAAAAAAATTGTGAAAATTATTTTTCACAAAAAATAAAAAGCAAAAAATTTGTGACTCACCTTATTGTGATATTCACTTTATTGCTGCAAACCCGCAACATCTTCGAGGTATACCTGTAGACTGTTACAGAAAGAATAAGGAATAGCACAGAATCAAAAACATTGAGAACAATTTATGAATATTTGCACCAAGATTATATATATACAATATATATTAGATGTACAGTAAGGGAATATCCTGCTACTGACATAATATGGGTAAAAACTGAGCAGTTCATTTCAATGACAAAATATTGGGTATCTTTTATCCCATGGAACAAAGGCCTTATTAGCCAAGAAAGGACCTTTATGAAGCAAATAATGATTGGTAGGAGCAGGACCTGAATTTAAAGATGAATTATATATTTTGAGTGCTGTCAAGAGATGCCAAATCAACAAAATTCTACTACTTGAACTTAGCAGCTGAAATGAGGTCACCCAAACTTTCAGTTCCAGCTCCACACATCATAAGACTGTCTCTAGCAGCACCAGCAATATAACGCCATTCAAAAACCACAGATTCATATTATTTTAAACTATTAAAATATTGTGTTATCTAAAGAAATAGAAATTACCTTTTGCATTAACATATCTCCAAAAAAGACCTCTGAGATTCCTTTTTAGTTTTTTGCTTTAAAGTGGAAAATCACTCATAAATTCATTAATATATGCCAAATATAATACAATAACAAAAAAAGAAGGGTGAATTAAATTGTATCAAAGCTTCAGTCATTAAGCTTAACTGTACTTATTTGTCAGAATGCAATCAGTTTCTATGCTGTTTTATACTAACGCTTTCTGTAACTTGACAGAGTGTGCGAAATAAGTTTAAGATCAAGAGCATTCTAAGACTTGAGTATTATTTTTGTCAATCTAACCAGGTAACATTTAAAACATCCTAGATCCTTATCTCAGGAGTGGAGATCTTTAAGAGATCAGGGCATTTGAGTACATTGAACTTTCAGTGGCATTTAGAATCTCTCTCAGAAGGAAGTGGGGTGGTGACTTTTTTTTTTTTTTTTTTTTAGGACAGACAAGTTTATTGTTAGTTTCCTCGGGCTGCCATAACAAAGTACCACAAACTGCGATCACTTAAAACAACAGAAATGTATTGTCCCACAGTTCTGGAGGCTAGATATCCGAAGGGTGGAGACTTTTATGCTTTAATGTTTCCAAAGACTTTCATGATGTCACAGGGTAAGAGCTCAACAAATCCTTCTAGCGACTGGCCTTCGGACAGCTCTCCTCTGCTTTGTAACATTTAAATACATGAGACTTTAGTTATTACAAAGACCTCTCAATATTTATCCCACTAATTTGCTTTCTATGTCTGTCTTTCCAAGTAAATTCTGTGCCTTTGGGATGCATATTTTCCTTTTCTGCCCAAAGTGACTTTCTTCTGCTACCGAGTTATTAGTGAGGATTTGGCTTTTGTTATGAAAGAACTAGGCAGGCAGAGTTACTAGGAGGGATCCTAAAAGTACAATCAACTCATATTAATGGACAGGGTTTCCTGGTCTATTTCTTAAAGAATGTAAGCAAATAGTTTACCAATAAGATGAATTTGACATTTCATTCTAAAAGTTTACTCTCAGTATTGACTATGTCTTAAAATTTGGCAATTTTCTTCTCCATTTTTGCCAGTTAAGCTAAAAAACAACCATGCCTTTGATTAACTTTAATATATTTAGGATGAAACAATATGAAAAGGATTTAAAAGATGATTTTTAAAAAACACACAAATATAAGAACCAATTCTCATGATAATTATTTTAAATTGGAGCAAATTACAATAAACTGATTTTAGTAAACACACACACACACAAATAAAGAGCCATACTCTCATGATAATATTTTAAATTGAAGCAAATTACAGTGAACTGATTTTAGTAGTTTTTAATGTGATAAATTTTAGATCCAAAGTCTCTTTACTAGAATTACTTTGTAGAATCGAAACCTCTCTGAAAAAAAATTGTGATGCCTTTAAATTGAGAAGAGGAAAATAAATGTTTCTCAGCAAACACTCCTGACCTTATAAGGCTTTAGTAAGTGTGTGGAGGTAAGCTCTTTCCTGAAGTGTCATCGTCTCTGAGGATAGAAAAGGGATCCAGTGCCAAGTGACGTTCTAATTCTCATGGTTGGGCCTGCTGTCTGGAAAAAAAGTCATGCTCCATTTAGTAATTCCGATGTTTCTTCCTCTTCCTGTAAATGAAGGGTGCAGGAGTGGAGAACACATTCATTCACAAAAAAGGAATAGAAATATGTATCCCGGGGGAAGGAACCATTTTTAGAGCCGTCTAAGAATATGTATTTGGGCAGGTCAGATGGTATTTTGCAATGTTATTGCAGTGACCTCTAGGTTTGTATACTGGCTTTGGACATGTGTTGATTTCTGAAGCAGAAGTCATTTTGAAGAACTAAGAAAATGGCTTTGCCAAAGAGATAAATCATTATATGGCTAATTTCTTTGTATCTAGTTCAAACCAGCTCCCCCAAGCAGAACTTATAGATATCTATGAAATTTAAAAAGTAATAGTCTACATAGGATTCCTTACCAATGACATTATTCTCATAATATAGTCTTACAAGTTATTATCTTTTTAATTTAGAACATAATTTTATGACTTATTAAATAGGTCATAAAAATAACTGGGCAAGGGGAAATTAAGACATTGCAGGAGAAATCCAGGTCATAGAGCTCATCAGGTACAGTCAGCTAGAGAATTGATCATTCTTGGACTCTGCTGATTTGAGGCACGGATTGGTTTTCATCACAGCTAATAGGGGCCATTTGGGAATAGGCATGGGGTTGTATAAAAGAGACACAGATTATAGACAGGAGTCTTGGTTTCCAGGCTACACCACATCCCTACTCCCCATCACACACTATGTGATCTTAAGACAAGATTTTAACATCTTTAAACCTTAGATTCAAAACCAGAAGTGAAGACTAAATAATTTCTAAAGCTTTCTCTGGCTCTAAGTTCTGTGATTCCTTCCATGCTGTATTACACTTAGCTCTTTCTCAACTGTGTTTTCATGTTCATTCAAGTCAGTATTTCACCTGAAAATTAACCATAGTTTTGTTCTCTAAAATTCATCATTAGATTTTCTGACTTGAATATCTTTTTATCCATGAGACAAACAGGATGCATCATGCCCTGTCCTTCAGAGAAAAGCTGCATCCTAGCTTAAGGATTACAACGGAAAGGAGTGAGGTCACACTCTTCCTGAGATGATGGCCACTGTCTGCATGGAAGGTTGCTTCCTCTCAAGAGAGTAAAACAGGTTATCCTACCTCTTTACCATCTCATGCCTTTAGCCTCTCCAAGACCATCAAGCTATATATGTATCTGTATATGATGTATAAGATAATAACCAAAAAAAGAGAAAAACTAAAGCTTTATGGTAAATAGTATATTTTCAGTTTCTAATGTAAAGATACAAGAGTTGAGTTCTTCACAAGGGAGTCCACTCACAGGAACCTCCCCATACATCTTAACTTACCTCCTACCAACCCCCATATTAAAATGAGCAGCAATCTAAGTACTTCCTTTTCCAAAACTTCGCTTGGTTAATTTTCACCCTTTTTTTTTTTCCAGAAAACTTTAGCAAAACCTATTCCTGGATATTTTCTTCCAAAGTGCATTTTCCCATATTTCTGCTATACAATTTGAATTCTTCTAGGGAAAGGATTTTTACTATAAAATAAAGAGACAGGGACCAACTAACTGCCCAAATCCTTCCTTAGGATGGAGGAGAAAAACAAATGACCCCACCTCTAAGTCCTTATCTTAGTCCTAAATCTGAAAAGTGAAGGAAAGACCATGTTCAGATAAAGAGATATTATCCTGCCTTTTGCCACTATCCTTGTCATTTGGAGGTGTCTGGCCTGCGTGAAGGAAGAAGATGCTACATGAGAGTAGATCAGAGCTTAGTAAAATCCAGCTTTAACAGTAAAATGCAGGGGCCAAGTGAACCATCATAAGAGCAAAGGCCAAGTTTTTATTGCAGTGTGAACCACAGAGAGTAACTTTGCTGGAATGTCTAAGGGATTTCCAAGGGTCTGGTGGTGAGGGAGAAGAGTTGAGGTCTAATTTCTGTTTTATGAATAGGTTTCTTGGGAATAGAATCTAATTATCCTATTTTCATGGAATAACTCCCACTGTTTCATTAAAGTAACCCCTAGTTACGCCCTGATTCCAGTACTGGTGGAACCACCAACGTGGTAACTCTGACATCTGGAAAGCCAAAAGATTGCTTTACTGCGTGTAGATATGTGCATTTATGAGGTCTAATAAGTGTTGTCTGGTTTTGAGAGTGCTATTCTCACCCCACACAGATAGATTCTATAGTAATTGAGAAATAAACAGAAGGTTCAGATATAGATGAAAATATCTTCTGAATTATATCTGATAGAGGTAGACTAGAAAACCTCTCTTGCCTCTGAAACCAAAATGGGTGACTTCACACATCTAGGCATTGGGACTTTCATTTGGAGAGAGCTGGGTCTGCAAAGCAGCACATGCGCTATTAGCTGCCTCACATTGAGCTGCACACAGAAAGCTCCAGAGGAAAGGTCACACATGCTTAGCAACCTTAAGCATATTGACATTGAACATTAGAAAAAAGAGATGTAGATCACTGTAAGTCAGACTCCCACCGTCAAGTCCATCATATAAATTACTCCTCCTTCCAAGGAAAGGAACAAGTGAGAGGTCAGAGGAAAGTAGATGGTCTCACTGTAATATTTTTGAGAGTGGAAGTTCCTTATTTGTGAACAAAGTAGGACATGGGAAGAAGGACTGGATGATTTGCCTCATGATGGTAATAAGGCTGGTAACTTTTAGTGGATTAACCTGAACTTATACTGTGAACTGAATGTTAATTTTTTCAAGTTAATGATTATAAACCTGGACCCTATCTAATAATTTTAATGGTGCTGCTATTTGTTTCTTTCTTCAGAACTTGTAGTAGATACCTTCCTTTATTTACTCAGCAAATGTAGAATTCTTACTTCACGACAGATACTAGGAATACAGTGGTGCCCTTGAAGAAAGCATGAAATATTTGAGGAAATAAACAAGTGAGTAAACAGCTTCAGTATACATTGGACAGTGTTACAGCAGAGGAGAGTAATGGGGAAAGAGTCACAGGTGTTGACACTGAAATAGAAACTTGAAAGATGAATAAGAGTTAAACTGTCAGGAAAAGAGAGGGGAAGGCATTCTGGGCAGAAAGAGAGCAGCATGCCTAAAGGTGTGGGAAAGCTGCACTACTTCAGGGATATCAGGTAATGAGTGTGGTTTGCCTGGAATTTAAGGGACACGGGAAAGGTGGATTTCTTCACCTGCCTGAATTACCATATTGCCACTTCCTTCCTAGGACATCATTTCATACTTTCATGTACATGACTTATTATACCCTCTTATAGGTCAAGACAATAACAAAAATAAAGCAATATTGTTCTTCAATGCCTTTTCCCACTTTCACAAAGAGAAAAGTACAATCTATCATGGTCATGCTTCATTTCTTGTCAGTCTTTTCCTTCATATCTGTCTTTGGGGAAAAATAGTTTTCTTATATCTATACTTTGTTTTGTTTAGAGAGTAAGCCCAACTTTTCCCGTATTTTTTTTTTTTTTTAATTATTCACTGCTGAGTCTGTTCCTGGGGATATATGCAGAAGTTCTTTCTTAGGACTCTTCTTTGCCCAACTACACTTTAAACTCCACAAATTCATAAGAAAAATTGTCTTGTTAAGAAAAGCAGAGGCCATGAGTGTACTATGCCTGAGAATTCAGAATACATAGAGAAAACAGGACAAAATTTGATCATGGAAAATTAGACAAGTGTCAGCTGATTAGGAGCCTTGAGCTTTTCATAAAGAAGTCATTTGAAGGAAGCAACATGATCGTATCTGTGTCTTCAAAAAAGTTTGTGGAGAATGGACTTTAAGTGGAAAGACTGAAGAGGTGAAGGGAGACTAATTATTAAACTGCTGCAAAATTCTTGGGACTCAGCTATTATTAAACTATAACTAGGATGAGGTTAACATGTGAGAAGAAAGCAGTGGCTCTAAGAGATATTTAGGAGGTCAGTTTGACAGGATGAGATGGAGGAGTTGGAATAATTAAGGGTAGAGCCCTTTGCTTAGATTAGAAACACAACAGGAAAGGAAGCTGATGGGATAGTGAGTGGAGAAAAATACCGAATTTAATTCTGGACCTTTTTAGCTTGAGGCCCCTATGAGACAATCAGATCACAATTCTTTTGGAATATTTCAGAGCTAGTTAAAAGGTGCTATAGGAGTGGATTGGATTTTTCAAAAACTGAAAAAGTAACTTTCGAAGTGGAACTGTTATGTAAAGTATATTTGGTGTGAAATGCTCTTTTGCTTTTATTTTCGAGGAGTACGATTATAAAAATCAGTTACGTATGTGGTGTTTAAAACCTTACTATAATGTAACTTACTTTTTAGCCCAAGTTGAGGCAACTTGGCATAGACTAAAGACCCATGAAAGATGAGTATGCTTAGGTGATCAAAAATGAGATTAAAAAGTCGAGTCAGAAAATAAAGGAAAAAATTCTTAGCAGAATACAGATTATTTCAGTCAAATCTCCACTTCCCTTTCATCTGCTTACTCACTGCCAGGATGTATTTTTATGTGTCAAGTCTCAGATAATATTTCCAATGAAACATTGTTTCTTGACACTTCAGCATATCTTCTACAATGAGATAAAATTTCCTTCGTTAAGATCCATCTCCTTTTTGCAGACTCTAAAATAAGAAGACTTTAAATAATGGAAGAGAAATGTATTCTTAAATATATAAATTCAGAGGGCTCCCCTGGTGGCGCAGTGGTTGCGAGTCCGCCTGCCGATGCAGGGGACACGGGTTCGTGCCCCGGTCCGGGAAGATCCCACATGCCGTGGAGCAGCTGGGACCGTGAGCCATAGCTGCTGAGCCCGGGCGTCCAGAGCCTGTGCTCTGCAACGGGAGAGGCCACAACAGTGAGAGGCCCGCGTACCGCAAAAAAAAATAATAATAATTATATATATATATATATATATATATATATATATATAAATTCAGAAAATGGTCAATCTCTTAGGATGTTATGAATAGCCTACTTTCGTGGACTATCATCAAGAATTCTCGGAGAATTACTCAGAATATTAAATTGCAATTATCTGTATGAATAAAGGTGAGGTCTTAAAATGCTATATTCTTCTTCAGGGGGTTAAAAATAAGCAAATGAATGTGCTCTACATCTCTCTTGATTCACATAGTCAAGGTCATCAACTGCTGTAGAGCAGCTATTCATACCCAATAAATATTACATTTCCAAAAGAAATAAAATTGTGTCTTACAGCTTTTTCAGATTGGGCAATGGATGATATTCCCAGGAGGCCTCTCTTTGGCAGAACAGGTGAGGGATGACTTGAAGTTTATCTAAATGCCCAGTAGTCTAAAAAATGGAAAATAAACAGAGGATGGCTGTACAGTATAGAATTATAGGAAGGTTTTAAATTCCTAAATAATGACTTTTAAGATGATAGAAACCTTTACCCTGAAAAAACAGATAAATATACTATGTTACTCCCTAAGTCTGCATTACAGTCTTCTACAGATCCAATTTCTATAAATATGTAGTATATTGGAAATGGGCAAATAACACAGCCTTAATTTATAGGTTCAATGTTAAATAATTATTTGGATATGATATAACAATCATATGCTAAAGGAGTAAGTTTTAGATTAAAATCTATACCATTCACTAAGGCATATGGAGTGATATGTTTATTTAACTAGTTTTTAATAAAAATAGCAAAATATTTATATAGTAAAAATATCCAACAGAAGAAAGGCAGTGAAGTAAGAATTGTCTTCCTCCCTCCCCAGCCACCAGTACCCATGTTCTGCAACCTCTCCAGCCTTCCTCTCTCCCAACCCACCCTTAAGGAACTACTGTCATCAGCTATTAGTTTTTTTGTATATTCTACTGGAAAAAAGACCTACCTTTCTAACACAAACACATCATAGCCTATTATGAAGTTTAATTCTGTTTTTAATTAATACATCTTTAATATTGTTTCATATTAGTGAATAAAGAACTACTTTATTTTTATCATAACACAAGCATGATGATCTGTTGTGTGAATGAGCCATAATATTAGAAATAGCCTTTTCCTAATCATTATATAGGTTTGGTGAGAAACTATACTGGCCCTTGAAAGCACAAGAGTAGAAAATCCACTTGCTGTTCAGGTCAGTAGCAATTCTATTTCACTTCTCTGAATAATTTTATAGGTAAAAGAAGAGTCCCCACTACCCCCCTTCCCCCCAAATTATAGGAGTCTCAGATACTCTGCTCTGCCTTGGGCAGTTTTAATCTTACAAATACTGACTCTCAAAAAACTTAGGTCCCTGACATGTTAAATTGAAAAAGTCAATGTAGTTACAGTTAGATATCTCCTCCCTCTTTGCATTTAATCTGAACATTCAAAATGTTTTATATTGAACATATATTAATTGGGCAACTCGTTTTTATAAACAATAATAAAATAAAGAACTTTAAGAGGATTGCAAGGTCAGGGGAAATTCTTGATCAGAGGAAGTTCGTGCATGTGACTGCTCACAAGAGTCGTAGATACCACTGGTCAGCTTCTGCCTATTGCTTAACAGACTGGGATTCTTGAGTCAGGAAGTGAATTCCTGAGATAAATAATCTGTGGGAATTTCTCATGTCCTTCTCAGATTCTTTTTTTGAAGACCATCAGCAAAAATGATTTACCGTAATGGAACTTAGGGAGAGAATTGTTCTCAAAAGTTTACTCAGTTCCTTAGCTTGTACGTCATGAATCCACAAAATCAACGCCTACTATCAGAGCTCACAGACCAGTGTAAATAGCAGTATAGAGACCTGCTCTTCCCAGACACTTCTCAGAAGCCCCACAAGCTGCCTTCCAAAGATCCCAGCTCCTCTAAATTAATAAAACTGGGAATCTTGTGGGACAGTCTGTCTCTCTGACAATACTTTTTAACTTAAGTTTTCTTCTTTACTGTCAGAGAATTAATATTTAACAGCATTTTACAGAAAATAATATTGGTACTAAAACTTGATAGGGTAGGACTCTATTTTGAAGGATTATAGATGGAGAAATAGAACTTAGTGTGTCTGCAAGCATACTTTATCTAGGCAGGGAAGAATATTCGTAACCACATCACCAATTCAGTATAGCTCATGCTTGAAATGTGTCCCCTTCTGGATAATATAGCCTTCCATATGCTTCATGTTGAGCCAGGCTATGAGAATTCAGCTTGGGTTTCCATCCCTAACATTCAGTTATGTATTAATTCTTCTAGACACCAGTGTTTTTCTATCTGGCAATGAAGCCTACTGAATTCAAAGCTGAGGGATGTGGACCTTTCCCAGGTCTATGTCCCGTCTCCATAATTCCTGTCTGCTGTTCTCCTATGTATAGAAAGTTCTCCTAATGTCCAGCATTTATCCAGAATTCTGCTGCCTTACTGTAGCCACTAGGCTAAACCACCTGATATCAATGAACACATATGTCCGTGGGAGCTTGCTATGTCCATCAGGCGCTACGCATTGGGCAGCCTATGCCTGGGGCGGTTTTCTGAGGCAGTATCTGTGGCTAAATTAATTTGCCCAGCTCCTTCCCAGCCTTAATCTTTGACTGAATATTGGTTACCCTTTTCTTAACACCTTGCATTACCCCAGTTGTAGAATGTAAATTCCTGAATTTACCTGAGTTACCAAATTTATACTTGAGGAAATTCTTTATAATAGCTAGATCTTCCTTTTCTGGCCATCAGTCATATCCAAGCTGGCAGTATTCCATTTGATAAAGCCATGTTCTCAAGAAAGCTATTCTTGATCCTCTAAGACAGACCTTTACTACTTCTGCCAAAATACCTTCTATTTCTGCCAGTCAGCACTTATCACATTATATAGTAATTGATTGTCAAAACTGTGCTCTACTCACCATTATAGCCCAGTGTGTAGCACAATGCCTGGCTTGTTAAATGCTCCATAAACATTCACCAAATGAGTAAGTGAATGAAAGTTGGAGCCAAAGGAGAAAGAACAATCATAGTGAGGGATATATGAACAGAGAGGAATAGAGATGTGGCATAATCACCACAGATAATTTCTCCAAAAGTACGTTTGTGTTAGAAGTTAGTCTGGCACAAAACCATGAGTAAACCTTGTAAAAAGCCTGCCCATATATGGCAATATGGTAAGTGATGATGAAGTAAAATGGATTCTGAGCTACAGTATGGGGTAATTTTTGAAAGTAAATGTGTTATAAAGAACAGTTGGAGAAGGAATATAAATGCACTTGATCACAGATTGTTTTAAAAGCATTAACATGCAAGATGGCAAAATGATATTTAAAGAACATATAATCTTATGTGCTTTGTGTGTGTGTCTCTTTCTGAAATATAACTTTAGTGGAAAAAGTATGCTATAATGTTAACTGGAAAACAGTGATGCAAAAATGTACAAATGATCCAAATACCACTACCACAACAAAAAATGCGTGCAGTGGAATAAAAGGGAAACATCTCAAAATATTAACAGAGTATGTTTGGTGAAATAATTATGGGTGGCATTTTAAAAATACTATTTAGTATTTTCCAAATTTTATTTAATAAGTATATATTGCCTTAACCATTTACAAAGTTTCTTTTCTTGCGTAGGTTAATTTAGTGAAAAAAGAATGCAGTTCCCATAGCAACTAGACAAGTTGCAAGTCTTTCTCCTTGAGTAAACATCATTTAACCATTGACTCTTTTCAACACACAAACAAGTAAAACTCTACATTAAAATAATTGTTAATGCTGAAACCAAATATATCATTATACCCTTAAGATAAGCACTAATTATTATTCCAAAAAACATTTGTCAGTGCTGTAAGATGCTTGCAGGCAGAGACCTGTAGTTTTTCACTTTTCTATAACAAGTGTCTCCAAGAAGGTGCGACACCCAAACATGTTGAGTAAGAGTTCTCATCTATCCTTTTCCATATATAAATGCACAATTTATACAGACGTAAACACATAGACATAAACACATAACACAGACATACTGCTAGTGTCATGTATGAATCTGGTGCTCATTTTGAGAAAAGAGACAGTGTATAAGTGAGGTTTTGTTGAGCAAACAGACTGTAGAAGCTCCATACCCATACTCTGAGTAGAGGTCAGATGGAAGACCAAACATTGTATCTGTGAGCAAATTTATATGTATGTGTGAATAGATAGATAAAATAGATCCCTGCCTCCAAGGATCTAAATATATAAGATATATCAGAATAAATATTTCTCTACTTTTATCAAAAAATAGTGAGGTCACTGAGATTTTTGGTACTAACACAGCTTTTACATTGCACCCATTTTATTTTTAAGAATTGAGTTACAGAAGCTTTAAAATAAAATTCTAATTATTTATATAAAAGAAATAGCTATTGGTTCTGGTCATAATATCATAATTGTAATCACACATAATATAATTTCAGGCAAATGTCAAATGAAATATGGTCTGACATGTATTAACAGAATTTTGCTCACCAGCAAAATTACTAGAACATCGATTACGAGAACATCCTTCCATTTAATTAGTTTTTAAATTGTAAATTTCCGTTATGACCATTCATTTGCAGAAAAAATAATTCTTGAATTATAATAGCTTCTGTAATGTATTCTCTGGCTTCAATAGTTAAATTTCAAACCGACAAAAATTAATTGGGTTTTATAAGGGAATATCATAGAAGTTAAAGTTTTTAAAACATATAGAAGAAATAATGTAATGATGTTAAACTTTATCTTTGAGCTTTAATTAGAAAATGCATGAATATCAGAATATCATAGCTAATCCACAGAAAAATCAGAATTTTACTTTAACTTATTTGCTAAATATGAATTTTATTAAATCACTTTTATGAAACATTTTGACAATTGACTAACAGATGACAAACTTCCAAATTTTAGTCTCTTAACATCATAGAAGTTTCTTATTCATGTAATATTCTGATTCTAATGTTTATCATTCCCACATCAGTGACTTTCCTCTATCTGGTGATTCAAGGACCCTGCATTCTTCCACTTTATGTCTCTTCACCTCTAATATTTTTCATAGGAAATAGTAAATTTCATTTACTTACAGTACCAAAATGGGATTTGTATAAATATAAACCAAAGAATAAAGATTTTATTTAAAAAATCAAAGTAATATTGATGTATCATGAAGCAACACCTCATGCTTCTTTTACAATCTCATTTTTGAAATTATCATACGTGAAATTATTTCTTCATTAGTGTTTGCAACTGCTTTCAATTTACAAATACTAGAAATTCGATTGCTATATCATATGTTTATCTATCATGTAAAGAGAGAATTGCCAGAGAATGAAAAGTCAATTTTGTCTATAAGCCAGTAGTTCCAATTTGATAATTTTAACCTAAGGACTTTTATAATTTCTGTCAATCTGCTTTGGATTTGAGGAAATTGGGAAAGTGTTTACTGCCTACTTGTAAACTGAGTAGCCTGCATTAGGCCATTAAAACACATTTTGGAATGACTGAAAATCTGCAAAAATGCTGAAGTTATATTTTATAACAGACTGGTTAGAGAACACAACACACAAATTAAAAATATGGAATCATATTTCTCTTTTCCATTTTTCCACACTGTCATCTTTTATTCTATAATTGATCTTGGCCAAATAATTAAATCTCACTGTTTATAATGTTTGTCATTTTCTACTGTTTGTAATCCATTGTTTGCATTTGTCTGCTTTCCACAGAGAACACAAACTATAGGGGCTTAATCGGTTAGGATGTCCATTTTTCTCTCATAACAAGTTGTCTGAGGGTAGCAGTCCAGACTGATGAGGTAGCTTCATGATGTCATCAACTCCTCAGGCTCTTTTTTCCTGTCTCCACTATGTGAAAGATACACGTTTCTCTCCTCATGTTTGTAAGTTGATCTTATACCTCTAGCCATCACGTTCCAGGCAGAAAGCAATGGAAAATGCAAGTGACAAAAGTGCTTTATCCTAGCAAGATTTGCTTTTTTATTTAGGAAGAAATCCTTCCCTTAGCGTCTTCTCCTACATCTAGTCTAGTACTGGGTTGAAAAGCCACTTCCAACTGCCAGGGAGTCTGTCTTTAGCTGGACACATTATTACCTTAAACAAAAATCAGAGTTCTCTGAAAGAGAAGGGTTCAAGTGGTGTATTGTGTTTCTTAAGAGCCATATTTAACATTTTGACAATTTCATATTAAATTTTGTATTTAAAGTTAAGACAAAAGCATGCAGTGAAATCTTTCCAAATGAGAATAATTTACCTTGACTTCTCCTAGATATTTGTAAGTGTGTTGCAACATTGTCTTTTAATATGTTATATGGTTTTCAGAAATAATTTATTGCCAATTTTTAAACTTTTCTGAAAAAGCTAATTTAATGAAGATGGAACTTTTTTTTTTGGTGGTATGCGGGCCTCTCCCGTTGTGGAATACAGGCTCCGGACGTGCAGGCTCAGCGGCCATGGCTCACGGGCCCAGCCGCTCCGCGGCATGGGGGATCTTCCCAGACCGGGGCATGAACCCGTGTCCCCTGCATCAGCAGGCAGACTCTCAACCACTGCACCACAAGGGAAGCCTGAAAACTTAATTTTTATTTCCAGATAGGTTATTAAGTCAGTCCTGAAATGGATTTTATTGCTTTGAATAGTATTTTCAATTTTTATCAAAATCCTTTGTATTTATATATCTTAGGCTATATATTTTGAAGAACCTGCCATATTCTGATTGCTTACATTCAATATGTGCCAAAATGTTCACAGTGTAGTAAATTTGTATGTAAATAGAAAAGATAATAGCTGATTCACTTTGTTATAAAGCAGAAATTAACACACCATTGTAAAGCAATTATACTCCAATAAATATGTTAAAAAAAAAAAAGAAAAGATACACATTATTATTTTATAATTCCATTTTCGTTGCCTTTGTTAACCTGCTTTTTTCCTGTTTTGTTCTAGAAAATAAGAGTGAACAAGTTAGGCTTATATTTCATAGTATCATCATGACTGTATTTTCACAAAGATAAAAGTATAGATTGTCCTGTGAAATTCTGGAAAACAAAATTGGATGAAGATGTTTCAGGACTGTAAGCTGAAATTTATAAAGAAGATGCAGCTTTGAGATAATCTCTGAGTTTAGGGTGTATGTCAAAATAGGCCTTATCATTATTGTTGATTGTGACCTAACTACACACACAAGTCCAATCTAATTACCCCTTACATCTGGTCAAGAGGTTTGTGTTTCACCTCATCTTGACTCTGGAGTCTTGGTTTAGAGAAGGTTTCTTTGAACACATATAAAAAATAAAACCAGAAAGGAGAATTTTCTGATCAATAAGAAGTAGTGCTTCATTTCTGCTTTATTCACTGAGGATTATTTCTTTCTTGAAAATATACAAATTGGCATTAACTAGCTCCAGGTAAAGGCTCAAAAAAATTGTAATTATTTTTGATTCATGTTTGATTATTCTTAAGTAGTAGGAAAAGTATGTTTTCAGTGATCAGCTGCCTGTTTTTAGGTTTAGTTCTTTTTGCTGTACGCGGGCCTCTCGTTGCCGCGGTCTCTCCCGTGGCGGAGCACAGGCTCCGGACGCGCAGGCTCAGCGGCCATGGCTCACGGGCCTAGCCGCTCTGCGGCATGTGGGATCTTCCCAGACCGGGGCACGAACCCGTGTCCCCTGCATCGGCAGGCGGACTCTCAACCACTGTGCCACCAGGGAAGCCCTAGGTTCTGTTCTTTATAGATGTTCACAAAGATTTTTTTCTCATAACTAATACTTAAATATTCTGTGTTAGCTTGGGTAAGAACTTAATCTTAGAACTATGAGAAAGTAAAAGTAAAGTAAAAAGTAAAATTTCAAACTTCGTCATTTTACTCAACTTAAATTCTCCCTTGTTTCCACTGAATATTATTACCGTGTATTGCTCTACATTTAAGTAGACTAAAATGTGTTCTTATTAGTGATCCTTAGTTTTCCTACATGTTTTTACATGCATTACAATAGAAAGATAATAATACCATTTATTAAGTATTTTCAGTATGTCAAGTCTCGTGTTAAGTACTTCACATAAATTATCTCATTTAATTCTCACAGCAGCTCCACGTAGTAAGTAGCATTATTAAACCCATTTTCCAGAAAAAGAAAACCAAGGCTGAAAGGACTAAAACAACTTGACCAAGGCCACAGTTTATAAGAATTAGAGTCAGGATTTTAACACAAGCAAAAAACCTGTAAAGTTTACCTCTGATCAATCTAATTTAATAATAAAATCTACATGAGGTCAGGAGAGATGAGGGATGAGAAATGTGGCTAATAATTTTGAAATTATCTCCATCTGTTGATATGTGAACTATATTATGAAAGTTTTGCTTATTCCTAATCTTAAAAAAAAAAAAAAGGAACCTAAAGGAAATGATTATGACAGGAAGAAGGGTGCTTGCTTTTTGAATCATGAAGATAGATAATGCTGTCTCCAATGATATCAGATTTTAATCAAAGTTTCCACTAAGGTACTTGAATTCTAAGAAAAATCAGGGAAATGTGCGTAGTAGAAGCTCTTCAGGTATGAATGTCTATTCCTATAGACTGGTACATTTTAATGATCAGGTGACTTTGGGAGTACTCTGGATTCTGGAAGCAGAGTAAGACAGAAGGAAAGGAAGTAGCAGAGAGATGATCTGTAGGAATTCTACAGGCTTAAAGAGAAGTTGTTTTATTTGCTGATTCTCAGAAGTCCAGATATCATCCCACCAGATTCTAAGACTAGTTCTAAGACATAACATCTTGGTGTAACTTTGGGTTCTGTGATGTTGCAAGAGCAGTAGGGGAGCTGCTTCAGCATCCTTCATTTTAGGTAGGCAGCTTAAGCTGGTACTGAGGCAGCTCCAATACCAATAACTTCTGTTGTAGACCTTACCCTGGGGAAACATTTAATTTTGTAGATGTTTGGATTCTTTTCTCATGTTACTGAAAGAGTGGAAAACTGGAAGCTTCGTTCCTTGGGTTGTTTGCCCAGACTAGGAACCAGGACATTATATTCAGTCCCCTTTTGACTGAAATGCCTTATCTCTGACTTCTATTCTTCTAAATTGGGATTTGCTGATCTGTGAATGTCACAGCATGAATATGAAACAGATTTACTGCAGAAAGATTGGAGACTGATTTCACATTTTCTAGGTGCTGAAAAATAAAGGGGGAGACTAGCAAGGATGCATGGTAAAAAAATATTTTTCAGGGCTTCCCTGGTGGCGCAGTGGTTGGGAGTCCGCCTGCCGATGCAGGGGACGCGGGTTCGTGCCCCGGTCCGGGAGGATCCCACGTGCCGCGGAGCGGCTGGGCCCGTGAGCCATGGCCGCTGAGCCTGCGCGTCCGGAGCCTGTGCCCCGCAGCGGGAGGGGCCGCAACGGTGAGAGGCCCGTGTACCGCAAAAAAAAAAAAAAAAAAAAAAAAAAAAAAAAAATTTTTCAACGTGATTTAAAGTTTGCATATATATAATTTTTTTACTTTTAAGTAATTTGAAGGGAAGTTAAAGTAAATAGAACTTGAAGTAAAGGAAGTTAAAGTAAAGCAACTGGGGAAAAAAAGGCACCTTAGAGCAAGAACTGAGAAGAAAAAATGTTTGAGTTCTACATTGGATATGGCTGGGTTACTTTACTTGGAAATACCAGTTTATGTTGAGTTAAAGAATTAACAAGTGAGAAATAACTGAATTTATTTAAATTTGAGTTTATTTAAAACTTAAGTTCATTTAACTTTTTTCCGTAAGTGTCTATATATTGCTTAGGAGGCCAGTATAATTGAGTGTAGTCATGATTGTGCTGTGCAATAAAGTAGCCATTAGCCACATAGGGCATTTGTTTGAATTTTAATTTAATTAGTTTGAAAATGTAATGAAAATATGCTCAACATCATTAATCATCAGGGGAAATGCAAATCAATACCACAATGAGCTATCACCTCACAGGTGTCAGAATAGTTATTAAAAAGACAAGAAATAACAAGTGTTGGTAAGGATGTAGAGAAAATGGAACCCTCGTGCACTGTTGGTGGGAATGTAAATTGGTGCAGATAGAAATATCACATGATCCAGAAATTCCACTTTTGAGTATTTATCCAAAATAAATAAAAACACTAACTTGAGGGCTTCCCTGGTGGCGCAGTGGTTGAGAATCCGCCTGCCAATGCAGGAGACACGGGTTCGTGCCCTGGTCCGGGAAGATCCCACATGCCGCGGAGCAACTAAGCCCGTGAGCCATGGCCGCTAGGCCTGCGCATCCGGAGCCTGTGCTCCGCAATGGGAGAGGCCACAACAGTGAGAGGCCCGCATACCGCAAAAAAAAAAAAAACAAAAAAAAAACAAAACACTAACTTGAAAAGATATCTGCACTCTCATGTCCATTGCAGCATTATTTACAGCAGCCAAGACATGGAAGCAATCTAAGTGTCCACTGATGGGTGAATGAATAAAGAAGATGTGATATATATATATACAATGGACTATTATACAGCCTATAAAGAATGGCACCTCACCATTTGCAACAACATGGATGGACCCTGGGAGCATTATGCTAAATGAAATAAGTCATGGGAGTTCCCTAGTGGCATAGTGGTTAGGATTCTGGTCTTTCACTGCCGTGGCCCCAGGTTCAATCCCTGGTCAGGGAACTGAGATCCTGCAAGCTGCTCATTGTGGCCAAATAAATAAATAAATAAATCTTGGCATGCCCAACCTTTAAAAAAAAGTAAGTCAGACAAATACTGTGTGATCCCTTTTGTTGTTGTTGTTGTTTTTAGATTGAGGTGTAGTTGATTTACAATGTTGTGTTAGTTTTAGGTGTACAGGAAATTGATTCAGTTTTATATTCTTTTTCAGCTTGTTTTCCATTATAGATTATTACAAGATACTGCATATAGTTCCCTGTGCTATATTGTTATCCTTATTGTTACCTATTTTATATATAAAGTGATCTCTTTTATAAGTGGAATCTTAAAAAAGAAAAACAAGCTCAGATCAAAGATACAGAACAGATTGTTGGTTGCCAGAGGCCAGGGGTTGGGGGGTGGGAGAAATGGGCGATGGAGTCAAAAAAATAAATTAAATAAAGTAAAAATTTAGGGCTTCCCTGGTGGCGCAGTGGTTGAGAATCCGCCTGCCGATGCAGGGGACACGGGTTCGTGCCCCAGTCTGGGAAGATCCCACATGTCGCGGAGCGGCTGGGCCCATGAGCCATGGCCGCTGAGCCTGTGCGTCTGGAGCCTGTGCTCCGCAACGGGAGAGGCCACAACAGTGAGAGGCCCACGTACTACAGGAAAAAAACAAACAAACAAACAAAAAAAACAAAAAAAAAAATTTTAAATGTAGTTTTTCACCAGCATTAGCCAACTTTTAAGTGTTCACCAGCCACATGTGCTGGTGACTATCTTATTAGACAACCAAGGGAGACCATCTCCATGCTGGCTGAAAGTCCAGTTGGACTAGTATAGTGAAAACAGCATGGTTCTAAATTTAGACAAAACTTGATTTGTGTCTTCAACATTTAGTTGGAAGCTGATTTGTTTGAGGCACAATTTCAATTTTTAATATAGAAATAATATTTCCTGCTGCTTCTTGTCGTTGTTAGGATTAAATGTTTTGTCTTAGGTCAGGAAAGCCTAGTTTAGGGAGGCAATATTGTAAGAGAGTTTGAAGCATGGGCTGTGGGCTCCAAAGAGCCTGAGTTTGAATCCAAGTTTTGCTACCTTCTAGCTGTGTGATTTGGGCAAACTACTTAATTTCTAAACATCAGTTTCTTTAAAGCGGGTTCATAGCGCCTACTTCACAGGGGTGTTGTAAGAATTAGGGGATTATCTGAGAAAATACAAGCACAATACTTTGCATAGTACATGGTAAATATTCAAGAATGCAAGCTAATAAGTGTCAAAATGTTAGTTACTTATATCCAAGGCAAATCTGTATGCTACAAAAAACTTCCATAAATTCCATAAATGAAAATATAAAAACTATAAAATGCTGCCAGGTGCATAAGTAATAATAATAGTTGTCACTGCTGTTATTGAGATATTCTATTAATTCAGTTCAGCTGTTACAAAAATAAGGTCTTTTCCTCAGCATTTTCCTGATCATCAATGTTTTAAATAATGTTTTTAATTTCATAACGTACCTTTACCTAAGTGAGAAGAAATTAATAAATAACCATTAAATTGATGTTAAAATAAACTCAATAATGTAGGATTTCTTTGCTGTAGTTTCACTTTTAAGTAAATAAACTTTCCTCTTGCCATATACTAAGGCATCTTAACGGATAATGGGCAGTTTCCATACCACATCTCAATTTTGAAAGATGACTTGCACTGTAGGTTTCATGACCACAAGAGTTAAATTTGAAATGGTGCAAAAATGGGATTATTTTATTTTTAGATATTTCCACACATGCACATTAAGTTGACTCCACAGAAAGGTCTTCAGTGGCTTTAAATTCTGTTTGGAAAAGGCTTGAAACTTAAAAAGAAAGATTTCCATGCATTGGTTAGTTTGTGGTTTTACCACCATGATTTTTGTATGTGATGGTGCCTTAAAAATGGTATTTAAACTTCATACTCTGTATGTTTATATTCTTCTTTTAATCTATAAATCTTTTATACTATATATACTGTGTGTGTGTGCTTATGGCTTGGAGCAATAAACTATATAAGAAATTTAAGATAAAGAAAGAAGTGAATATCTGCTTAGTAAAAATTGTAATATACACTTATATGGTTTATTTAGAAAGAATATTTAAATGGAAGACAAAACCTGCTTTAAAATGTAAAACGGTCTTACTAGAAAATATGGGCAAAACATTTGGTAGAGTATAATTATTAAAAACACTATTTTGAAAACTTCAGTTGTTTTTCAGAAAAGAAAAAAAATCTATGGTGTTAGCAATTCAGAATCATAGTTTCTAGGCTGACTACCACAGAAATAAATACAGTCAATACTGTGGTAAGCTGTCTTAGCTTAAAGTGTCTAGAACACTCGTGTTTAACGTCCTCAAAAACGGTTAAGGTATTTCCTGAAATGAAAGATTAATATTACAATAAAAGCCAATGTAAAGTTTTCTAGGGCTACTATTTTACTACTGACAATATATGTTGTTAAGTTAGATAAACTTCATCCCTATTCAGTCTTTGACCAGTTTATGAATTGCATGTCATCTTTGAGTAGAGAAAAGCACAAATCTTTAACAAGTGTTTGTGCTTATTGTTCCTAGATCATAATTTTAAAATCCTGCTCTTATTACTTTCTCAGTTTTTTTTAAAAATGCAGCATTCTTAAAAGGCAAGGGAGAAAGACTTCATAAAATCTTATTTTCGGGCTGCCTTTTCAAAAAAAAAAAAAGACATGGAAAATCTCTGCAAGAACAATATAAAATACATAAGAAAATATTTCCCCTTTATAGACTAAAGCTGCATAGAAAAAAGAGGAAGGAATGAAATAATTCATTAAATATATCTATTGAACATTATTTATGTCCAAAGCCCTGATGTTAATCACTATAGTCTATGCAATGATAAATAAGAAAGAGTCCCTGGATGTAAAAAGGTAGTCTAGAAAACGAAAGTAGAATTTGTACTTGAAGGACAAGAAGTAATAGGAGAGTATAAGAGATAAAGTCCTGGAAGTGGTAAACGTGAGGGATGTGCTGGGTACACAAAATATTTCAGTTTGATTGGAATATAAGATGTTAGATAGAAAATGTTTCAAGTTAATGTTTCAAGTTCAATGAATCAAGATCATAGAGAACCTGCATGCTGGTTGCTATATTGAACAGAAAGTTAAGAATCCTAAAATCATTTTGATCACAGGAGCAACATGTACAGTGTTTTTGGAAGGCTGGAAGAAAAATTGAGGTAAGAAGAGATTAGATCTGAAACCCAAAGGGGTGATTTTACAATAGACCAGAGATAGCATGGGGTGGACCTGCACCAGGAAGTAGTGGTAATGGCATTGAGAAGGTTTGTGGGAAATGTTCTCTGGAGGTAGAATCAATGATACCTGGCAAACAATTAGATGTGGGTAGCAAGAGAGAAAGAGAGAAGCCAAAGAAGTCTGAACATTTGGGCCTTGGGTTTAGGAGATGATGGGAACACCAACAGAATGAGAGAATTTAGAAATGTAAGTGTTTTGGGGTGAACTGATGTGTTGAAAAGATGAGCTTAATTTTTATTCTTTTAACAAATACTTGATATCCTATTATGTGCCAGAAACCAAGCTAAGTGCTGGGGATAAAATACTGAACAGGAACAGATAGATTATACTCTACTGAGGAAGGCTGCTGGGCTATTTGATAATACAAACAAATATAAATGTAAAAGTGTAACAAATGTGACAAGCACTGTGAAGGGGAGATACCTAGTTACATTTGAGGCTACAGTAAAAGGAGTGATTTCAGTGTTTCTGGGGGAGTGCTTCTCCCACTAGAATGACTCTTAGTCTGAAATCTGAAGACTAGGTGATAGGAGCCAAATAGAAAAAGAGGGCAGCAAAGGGCCTTCTAAAGCTTAGTGTGTGTGTGTGTGGGGGGGGGGGGGGGGGTAAAAAACAACTACCATCACTACTACAGCACCTTGTGGAGAGCAGGAGGATGGCATGTGTGAGAAATAAGAGGATGGCCATGTCGCTGAAGTGGAGACAGTGAAAGAAGGGGGGCATGATCTTGGACAAGAGGGACAAGAAAGAGCGTATCCATGCAACTCCTTGTGGTTTGTGTTAAAGGGTCTCTGACCCTAAAAGCAATAGGATGACACTGAAAATATTTAAGCATGAAAGTATCATAATCAGAGGATGAAGTGGTAACACAGACTACAGTTGGGGTAGGAGACAGGGGAGAAGTGAGCACGTTTAAGAAATATTTCAGAGGTAAAAAGTAGAATTTTATGATGATTTGCAAACTGAGTATGAGGAAGAAGGCAGGGTCAGGGCGAGTTCTATATTTTTGTATCACCCAACGGGATGGATAAGATGGGGATCAGTGGAAAAGGCCACATAAGAGGAATAAACTATGAGCTGCATTTTGTATATATGCAGTTTAAGGCACCAAGAGGATTTCCAAATAGGTGTATTTGTAGCTATTAAAATTAAAGAATAGATGTTCCTGAAGTAGGTGAAAAATTCAGGTAAAGACTGGAAGGTCACTGACAGGGAAGTGATAGTTGAAGCCACTAGAATAAATAAAATCCCAAAATAGATTACAGAATGAGATGAGGGAGACCAAAGACAGAACTTCAGGAAATATCTACATGAGGAAACCAAAGGAAGACATTCCCGAGAAGGTGGCAGGGGAGGAAAATCACAAGAGGCAGGAGTAGTCTGAATAATGAAAAACCATCTAGTTTCATGAAGACATAATTACCCACAGTGTTCGTGTGTAATCCCTGTTATTTATTTAATGATATTAACAGCATCAAAATGTACAAACATTGCCTTGACACACACACACACACACACACACACACACACACACACACACACACACACACACACACACACACACACACACACTCCCCTGCTGTTAGGTAACTGTAAGTCAATGGTTGTGAAATAGGGTTATATTCCTCAATAATAGGTCTGTGTTCAGACCAACAGATTCTTACTATGTTCTATTGAAATCTAATAAAATTAGAAGATAGTTAAAAGTTACCTCTAGCATTAAGTATCAAGAGATTATAGCTATTGTTTGTCTGAGCTTAACTTGAGAGATTGTGGCGTAGGGCCAGCTTAACTCAACAATGGACGGTATCAGCGCATAACAACAAAGTCACCGGCTCACATGGAAACTATAAAAGGATACTTGCTGTATTGTTCCTGCCCTTGGAATGCTCCTTCCTTCCTTTCCTGTTTTGTTGCTGCCATAGGATGTCAGCTCAAATTTACTGTCATTGTTGTCATTTGGTCAATGAATATCATGAAATGTAGTAGGCACTTAACCTTGTGTGAGTCCATGAGCAGGCAGTCTGAAATCTGAACCCTCTAAGGAGGTTATCAGGTTGGCTGAATGTTCTTGGAATACAAATGTGACAGTGAGGTTTGTCTTTTTTTTTTTTTTTTTTCCCCAAGTGAAATGTACCCTTCAGAACTGCTTTCCATCTCATACAAAAGTTATGGCTTTAAAGAAATACAACCTGCCTTCTCACAAATTTTCAAAACTCATCTACAGATTTAGGTAGCATTCTTAAATTCCATAAAAATTTCCCTAAAAACAAAGACCTATTTCCATGGGAAATAAACCTAAGGCAGGGTTGCTTAATCTCAACACTGTTGCGTTTTGGACCAGATCATTCTTTGCTGTGGGTGTTTGTCCTGTGCATTGTAGCATAATTAGCAACATCCCTGGTTACTGTCATCTAGATGTTAGTGGTACCCCCAAGTTGTGATCATCAAAAACATCTCCAGACATTGGAACAGAATCACCTTAAGTTGAGAACCATTGGCCTAAGAGAAGTGCCTTAATGTAAAGAAAAAAAAAAAAAAAGAATCTGTAAGATACGTATTGTGGAAACATAATTTAAACTTCCTTACAGGTATAATTGTACCTAAAGGATAAATACAAACTTTTAAATAGTAAAATCATCTATTGATAGTAATAATTTCCTAATCTTTCCTGTCCTAACGAACAATTAGGTAAACACCGTGAGGTGGTGTTTGGTTTTTCTGTAGTGTTTTAAATTTAACATACCAGTTTCATTCATTCATTTGATAAGTATTTTCAAGCTCCCTCTCTGCTCCAATTGTTAGGTGTTAGTAAAGTAACAAGGAGCGAGATAAATGATGGTGCTGCTGTTCTCAGAGTTTAAATTTGAATGAGGGAAAACATAGTGCACAAATAAAAAGCAGAGAATCAAAACAGTTTGATGTAATTGAGCAGGCTATGTTAACCTCTTTTTGCAGATAAAGTTTTATGGGAACAGAGCCACACGCATTTATTTGCATATTATCTATGGCTGCTTTCCTGCTGCAACACCAATCAATTAGCTGTAACTGAGAACATATGGCCAGCAAAGCCTAAAATATTTGCTATCTGGTCCTTTACAGAAAAAGAAAAAAATTGCAGACTCTCGTAGTAGTGTGAAATTGGGTGGCCATTTTTGATTAAATAATTGGAGAACAGCTGTGATATTGAGATTTATAATAAATACATATTTGGTCTTTGCCCTGTCTTGGCAAAACAGCTCCCCAAAGTCTTGGAATTTCTTAAGTGATTAGAGCTGTAAAGGTGTCTTTTGTTATTCAGAACAAGCCCCTTTCAACCACACCGTATGTATGCTAATGAGGAGAGTTTTGGAAAGTCAGGAAGGATGGGGGCTGATTGCCAGGGGAACAAACCAAGTGATTGGAGGTGATTAGAAGTGATTAGATCAGCTTCACCCCCACACCCCTTGTCACCTCCAAGATGGGGAGAAGGGATAGAGAGTAACTTAATCACCAGTGGCCAATGATTTAATCAACCATACCTACTTAATGAAGCCTCCATTAAAAACACAAAAGGGATGAAGTTTCAAAGGGCTCTGGGTTGGTGGACAAGTTTGGTGCACCTAAAACTCCACAGGGACAGAAGCTCCTGTGCTCTGGACCCTTCTGGACCTCACCCTGTGTATTTCTTCATCTGAATGTTCATTCCTATCCTTTAATATCCTTTGTAATAATAAATGGGAAATCTAATCAGTAAACAATTTTCTTGAGTTTTATGAGCTGCTCAAGCAAATTAATCAAACCTGAGGAGGGGAGGTCATGGGAACATCTGATACCTAGCCAGTCTGGAGTACAGGTATCAACCTAGATTTATGATCAGCGTCTGAGGTGGGGGAGAGGTGGGGCAGTCTAACAGGACTGAGCCTCTAACCTGTGGGATCTGATGCTATCTCCAGGTATATGGTGTCAGAACTGAATTGTAGGACAGCCAATTGGTGTCCATCACAGTTGGAGAATTGCCTGATGTGGAAAAACTCCCATACACTTAGAGTACAGAAGTATTGCGTGAATAGTAGAGAAATAACAGGTAAGTTTTTCCTATACAACAACATTTTGCACAGATGACATTTAAACTGACAGCTGACTAGAAGGGATCCGTTTTGAGAAGATGAAGGGAAAGAAGAGGCAAAAGGAGAAACTGGAATGAAACCCCTAAGGCAAGAATGAGCTAGTGTGGGTGAGGGATAGGAATGGTCTAAGATGAAATCTGAAATAATGAGGGCCCAATTAAGTAGGCCTTGTAGGTAATGCTAGAGGTGAGGGCTTTTACTCCAAGTGAGAAGGGAAGTTGAATGAGACATGAGAGTTTTGTGTGATGTAAACTAAGTTACATTTTTACAAGATACTCTGGCTGTTCTCCTGAGAACAAGATATAGGAAAGCAAAGAAGATCAATTAGGATGCTCATAGTGGAGCCAAAAGACAGTGGTTTCTTGGGCTGAGCTATTAATAGCAGAGATGGAGAGAGAGGATGAATTTGGAATAAGTTTTGAAAGTAGATTTTACATGACTTGCCCATAATGTGGATTTGAAGGATGAAGACAGGAACAGTGTCAAGAATAATTTCTAGATTTTTGTCTTAAGTATTTGCATGAGTTGCAAAGCTGTTGATTAATGGCGGGGGTGGGGGACTCAAGGGAGGAAATGTAACCAACCAGGACCCTATGGGGCCTTCCGGGGACAGACCCCTCCCCCATATCCTCTGCTTTAGCTCCTCTCTGAAGTACCTAGATAATAGCATCTGACACATATTTCCTGAGTTTTTCAGATGCTAAAACCACCACCAAATGAAAGAAATTAAATACTTGATTATCATGAGCACATAGCCCCCAGACCTTCTGGCACCTAAGGATGAATCACCACCAACCAATCAGAGAATTGTGCAGGAGGTGATCACTCACTCTGGGACACCCCTCCCTCACCTTGCCTTTAAAAATGCTTTACTGAAACCCTTGGGGAGTTCGGGGTTTTTTGAGCTAGAGTCACGGGTTCTCCTTGTTTGACCCTGCAATAAACCTTTCTCTGCATCAAACTCCGACGTTTCAGTTTGTTTGGCCTCACTGTGTATCTGGCGCAAGAACTTGCGTTTGTTAACAGAAGTGGGTTTGAGAGTCTACGATTATCAAAAGTTCTGTTTTAGGTTTATTAAACATTCATGTGGAAATATTAAACACATATTTGGGAATATGAGTCTGATGTTGCAGGGAGAGGTCAGAGTTCGAGATAAGTATTTAGAAAGGATATATGGATGGTATTTAAGTCCATGAGACTAGGTGAGGTCATTTAAAGAGATGTTGTGGGTGGGAAAGGGCAGGAGGTGAATAAAGGGTAGAACACTAGTTAGTTCCACATTAGAAATCACCTCAAGAGCAGGAGGCAGCAGAAGACAAGGAGTAGCTGGGCAAGTAGAAGAAAGCAGTGGTCAGTAGAATGAGGGCTAAAATGAGATCTTATTCATCTTACGTATAGACTTCTTGTAACCATGAGATATCTGAGGGAACACTTAGTTTTGTCTAGTTAGCATCTAGACCTCCCCACTACATTCCCACTCCATGCTGCTGGAGTGACGCCCCCTATTTAGCCCTTCTACTTCCTGGTTGCAGGAACTGTTTCGGAGATGGATTATTGATAAAAGCCAACCTAATCAGAGCCTTCTCTGGGAGCTTCCTCGAACTAACTGAGCAAGGGAGACTCTTTTCACAGGGATAATAAGCTGTGAGAATGAGGAAAGGTTAGAACTGCCAGTGGCTAACTTGCTACCACCTGGGGAGAGCTTGCTTACAAACAGGACCAGCACAATGGATGTTTGAGCTCCTGAAAACCAGTTAGGCCTGAGTCAAAAGCACCATTCCCTGTACCCCCTTCCCTCCTAATTTTACTTAAACTGATTTGAGTTGGGTTTTTACTACTTGACACCAAAAAATTTTGAATACAATACTTTTTCTTGTTTCCTTTGTATACCAGCATACCTCCATTTGTACATAAAAGATGTTCAATAAATATTCATTAAATAAAATTGAAATATCAATGTTTAATGATAACATTTTGATTTAAAATTAAGCAATCATTTGATAATGGAATGGACTTGGAATCTGTGATCACCTAAGACAGTTCCTTGAACTTTGTAGGTGTCTTAAAATAATATTCAATAATTCTTTGCCAACTGTTGATCTTAATGAACTAAATAAGGCTTTTGTCTTAGCTTTCTTAATAACTTCTAACACAGAGAAAAGTGTGTAAGTCATTAAGTTTAACTATAAACTTAATAACTTACGTGAGTTATCTGAATTCCCACTAGTATAACCAGTACTCAGTTCAAGAAACAGAACTTTCCCAGCAGCTCGGAAGCCTTCCTTATACTATTTCCTGGTCATGACCCCTGCTTTCTGCCCCCGAGGTAACCATTATCTTCACCATAAATTTATTTTTATTTATTTATTTATTTTTGGCTGCATTGGGTCTTTGTTGCTGCACACGGGCTTTCTCTAGTTGCAGCGAGTGGGGGCTACTCTTTGTTGCAGTGCACTGGCTTCTCATTGCAGTGGCTTCTTTTGTTGCGGAGCACGGGCTCTAGGTGTGTAGGCTTCAGTAGTTGTGTTACATGAGCTCAGTAGTTGTGGCCCACGGGCTCTAGAGGGCAGGCTCAGTAGTTGTGGCACACGGGCTTAGTTGCTCCGTGGTATGTGGGATCTTCCCGGACCAGGGCTTGAACCCATGTCCCTGCATTGGCAGGCAGATTCTTAACCACTGTGCCACCAGGGAAGTCCCTACTACAATTAACTTTAGTCACTACATAGCTCAATCCTCCACAGCTATGTCTTTTTCTTGTTCCATCAAAAGTGATTAATTCAAGCTCATGCACACTTTTTCTGGCCTAATCTGATTCAGTTTTGTCTTTTAACATGTTAGGTTATCAATTAAAATTACACTGATATAAAGAAATTTCCTTCAATCTCAGCACCACTCCCCAATTTTTTTACTATTTGGAAAAGCTAGCATGTATTAAATACTTATTTTCACACATTGTGCTTTAATGGCTGTGCTTAACTCCTTTTCTTTTTTTTTTTTTTTTTTTTGCGTTACGCAGGCCTCTCACTGTTGTGGCCTCGCGCAGGCTCAGTGGCCATGGCTCACAGGCCCAGCTGCTCCGCAGCATGTGTGATCTTCCCGGACCAGGGCACGAACCCATGTCCCCTGCATCGGCAGGCGGACTCCCAACCACTGCGCCACCAGGAAAGCCCCTCTCCTTTTCTATTTTTAACATGGATTTTATGATATGAACATCATTAAGGCCTCTTTGGAATGAATCCATCCATTCCATTTCAGATTTAAAGTAAACGTTTTTGTTTCCACAGTGATAGGCTTCCCTAACTAGTTAAGTATTACATATTAGAAGCTGCTATGTATGAAAAAACAGAAACCTAAAAATCACATACAGAATAAGAATATTCTTCTCAAATCCTGATGCAGCACACCTCTTTATGTGTTATATATGAAGTTATATATGACAGACCACAGTAATGGCATAGAGGCTGCCTTAATAATCTCATAGTCTGTAAAATGGCTATGTCCAACTATCCTCTGTAATGGGACCGTATTTGCAACAGTATTCATATCTGAACATCATTTTTTCAGATTTTATTTTCTTAGAGCAGTTTTAAGTTCATAACAAGATTTAGAAGAATGTACAGATATTTTCCATATGGCCACCTTGCCCCACACGTGGATAGCTTCCCCCATTATCAACATGCCCTACCAGAGTGGTAAATTTTTTGCAGTTGATGAACCTACATTGACACACCATAATCACCCAAATTCCATAGTCTACCATGATATTTTACCTATTTACATATATTTATTATTTTAAGAGAGAAAAAATAAAGTGGAGGATGGCCTGAAAAGAAACACCAAAAGGTGAAAGGATAAAAATCAGATAACTTGAGGACCAGTTTAAGATAATTTATCCTAAAGAATAGAAGGTTCAGGGGACTCTGTGTTGTCAAATTAATATACTGTGATGAGTTTTCAACCAAAAGGAAACTTGCATTTTTCTCTATAGTCCAAAATTGCAGGACTGAGGTCACTGAGGTATCTCAGGGTACACAGATTTTGGCTCTGTGTAAGGAAAAGCTTTCTCATTCACATTGAGAAGTGACTGCATGGGAATTGAATTCTGCCTTAGTATGTTTAACTAAAGGCTATTTATTATATTACTAAGTGGGGTTGTGTATATGGAGTTGAAGCATTGTATCTTCTTAATCCAGAGATTTCCTCTGTTATAAGATGTTTCCCCATCTATCAAACTGTTGACTATTTAGGCAGATATTGGTAGATATTATGCTTTATCAATAGAAGAAGACAGTGAACCTCTACGAAAAAGGACCCTTTTTGAAATTTTAAAAAATTTTTAATTGAAATAGTTGATTTACAATGTTGTGTCAATCTCTGTTGTACAGCAAAGTGACTCAGCTATACACATATAGACATTCTTTTTTTTTTTTTTTTGGTACGTGGGCCTCTCACTGTTGTGGCCTCTCCCATTGCGGAGCACAGGCTCCAGACGTGCAGGCTCAGCAGCCATGGCTCACGGGCCCAGCCGCTCGCGGCATGTGGGATCTTCCTGGACCGGGACACGAACCCATGTCCCCTGCATCGGCAGGCAGACTCCCAACCACTGTGCCACCAGGGAAGCCCCGACATTCTTTTTTTTAATATTCTTATCCATTATGGTTTATCACAGGATATTGAATATAGTTTCCTGTGCTATAGAGTAGGACCTTATTGTTTATTCATCCTATATATAATAGTTTACATCTGCTAATTCCACATTCCCAGTCCTTCCCTCCCCCACCCCCCTCCCCCTTGGCAACCACAAGTCTGTTCTCTATATCTGTGAGTCTGCTTATGTTTTGTGGATAGGTTCATTTGTGCCATATTTTAGATTCCACATATAAGTGATATCATATTGTATTTGTCTTCCTCTTTCTGACTTATTTTACTTAGTATGATAATCTCTAGTTGCATCCATGTTGCTGCAAATGGCATTATTTCATTCTTTTTTATGGCTGAGTAGTATTCCATTATATATATGTACCACATCTTCTTTATTCATTCATCTGTCCATGGACATTTAGGTTGTTTCCATGACTTGGCTATTGTGAATAGTGATGCTATGGAAAAAACCTCTTTTATCACCTAACATAGCCTCAAGCGTAGATGTATAAAAATGGACTCATTCTAATCCCAAGTCTGTTCCCTTTCCTGACTTCTCTATTTTTATCAAATACATGTATGTGCAGATATGTTATTTTAACTTCCCTTTAAAATCATATTCAATTAGAGTCAAAGGTCATGATCCTTCTTCTTTAAATTATTTCTAACCTTCTACCTCCTAATTTCTTCCTTTTGCTAGAGCTACCACACCATACCAGATTCTAAACTGGACACATCCAAACCAGGTCAACAGCCTCCTAACAAGAGCCTTGCTACTAATCTCCTCATTTCACAATAATGTCAGATACTGATTTTATTTTCTCTTTACCCTCTTCAGTAACCTTTCAAATTCCTTTTGACTACAGAATTAGTACAAACTCCCAATTATATCATTTAAAACTTCCATAATTTTGTTTTCGATATCTGTTGAATTTTGTCATCTGTTGAATTTTGTCATTTTTGATGTGAACTTTCTGGCATAGGGGCTGATACTTTTCTTTCCCTTGGACACAGAAATCTGATTATTGTTATGCTTCCTGTGTATGCTTCATTTCCCAACCTTTAATCTTTATCTCCAAACTTGTATGTTCTTCCGTCAATAACATGACCTTCAAAGGAAGATCTAGCTTACTTTCTCCGTAAGGCATTCCCTTCTCTTTCTCACCCAAGTTAAACACCCATTTTGTCTTACTTTTGTAGTAGGCACTGTAGTCATATATTTATATAAAGTACTTGTTGATCAAACTAGTAGCAGTCAATTTATAGTGTGTATGAGGGAAACTCCATATAGATAATATAGTCCTGTTCATTTTCCACCAATAAAATGGCTTAATTGTGCATATTGTAATCTGAATTCCACAATAACATTTATTTCCTACAACATTAGACTAAAAATATATGTGATAATTCTCTGTTAATACCCATAGGTAGGAGAAAATGTTTCCATCAGGTGCATTATGGCTAAGAGGTGCAGGATAAGCTATCTACATCAGAATTTAGATAAGAAGCTTGCTTGAAAGCTGAATGAGCCATCTCAATTTGTTATTTATAAATCTGCCAAAGAATAGCTCATTTCATGCAAGAATTACCTTGCACCTGACTCAGAGCAGACTCTCTAGCTATTTTTTACATACACTGATGCAACAGTAGAATTGTTTAATGCTTTAAAAACCAAGTAAGGAAGAACATGAGAAAAAGAAAAGAGACTTACAGTTTTGCTTTTCTTCATTCCCCTCTCTCTTTCTCTTTTTTTATAACTGCAAAAAAGATGGCCAATATTTAGCCACTGAGAAGAAATGAAGTGGTTATTTTCCCTAAGAATTTTTATAAACACTTTTTTCTAATGCTCCTTTAGGAAATAGACTAACTTTGGCAGGTGGTAGTTACATCTTCTCTCTCTCTCTCTCTCTCTCTCTCTCTCTCTCTCTGCTGTTGACATTCAATTCAAACAATCCTATCATTTATCCTTTTATGTACATTAAAAAAAATCAATGTTCACAATTTTTATTGCCTTCTTAGCAATCTTCTGGTGACCTGTGAGAGTAAGATGGAAAATTGGAAAGAGATCATTGGGAGAACAGGCACAGGGGGAAGAAAAGTAGGAAATCAGTTGTATTCATTGCCTTAGTCCCTTCCTAGAGGATGCCTTCCAAAATTCTGCCTTTTATTTTTGAATTCATTTTTCCTCATTATTTAGATGCAACTGCAGCTGGTAAGTGAGATTTTGATCTATATTTCATAGGTAAGTATTAGTAATGTGAATATTCCTTTTCATTAGTATAGAAAATATAAGCTGCACATATCTCCTGGCTGAAGTCTCTGCCTCTCGTCTTTTCTTGCTGGTCACGAAACCATATTTTAAAAATACGTCTGGTTTTTCATTATCAACAAAGATTACATAGCAATGTGAAGCCTTCATGATCTTCCCTTTTAATATCAGAAATAGACGCTTTCTTCTAGTCACAGGCAAAACCAAAACAAGATGTGACAGGGAAAAAAAAGAGTGTGTGTAAGTGGTCTAAGTGACTTCCTGCTAGGGAGATTTCTGATGTGGTGGTGGTGAGGCACATATAACCAAAATCATCAACCCTACCCAATCCCGACACTTAATAAAACACTACCCAATGAAGACATCCTATTATCCTGAAATAAATGTAATTATTTGGACAAAGATAACACATTGAGCTACTATGTGAGAAAATTCCTCATAGCTTTTCACCAGGCAATTAGGGCGTAGAAGGGGGAAGAGAGAGAGAAGGAAAAAGAGAGAGAAAGAGAGAGAGAGAGAGAGAGAGAAATGGAGCTTCCCTGAAAAAAAAAACTGAACACAATCTGAATACAATGTGTACAATGGAGGTAAACTGACATTAAAGGGCACAGATAGCTGAGTCCTAGAAACTTGAGATTGGTTAAGTAAAGCAGGCTCATTCAGCTGGGCCACCTAAAGATGTGTGTGTTTATGTGTGATGCAGGCAAATGTGAAGGGGGTAACACTATGAAGTTAGGATGGAGTGCTCAATGGGAAACCATTGAAAATGATCAGATGATTTCCGTTATACCGAGTTCCAGTTCTGATTGAAAACACTGGAAATCTAGTTCATAAGTGGTGTAGTCTGATATAGTCTGATAACATGCCTGTTGAGAAATGCAGACAGTTGATGGAAAGAAGAGTTTTGTTGATGGACTTAATACTGTTGATGTTTTTAGATGATGGTTTGAGAAAGCTGGGGCTTGATTAGTACCCCTTCTGATTCTTCAACATGCAGCACCCAGTTAATGGAAATGAATCCTGCTAATGAATATATGCCCTTTACTCATTGGTCAAGAAATTAAAATGTCATGTTGTAGGGCATTCAGTAGTCGAGAAAGTTGTCCTCTGTTTCTGTATGTCATCTTCTGAAGCCACTTTCTTTTTTAGATGATTACTGTTTCACATAGCGTGAAAGGGCACATACAAAGTTAGTTAGCGGTTAGAATATACAAATGGATAAAAAGTGAATAACCCTCCTGGGTTTGTTTTTTTGTTTGTTTGTTTTTATTTTTTTTAACATCTTTATTGGTGTATAATTGCTTTACAATAGTGTGTTAGTTTCTGCTTTATAACAAAGTGAATCAGTTATACATATACATATGTTCCCATATCTCTTCCCTCTTGCATCTCCCTCCCTCCCACCCTCCCTATCCCACCCCTCTAGGTGGTCACAAAGCACCGAGCTGATCTCCTTGTGCCATGCAGCTGCTTCCCACTAGCTATCCACCCTACGTTTGGTAGTGTATATATGTCCATGCCACTCTCTCACTTCATCACAGCTTACCCTTCCCCCTCCCTATATTCTCAAGTCCACGCTCTAGTAGGTCTGTGTTTTATTCCCGTCTTACCCCTAGGCTCTTCATGACATTTTTTTTCTTAGATTCCATATATATGTGTTAGCATACGGTATTTGTTTTTCTCCTTCTGACTTACTTCACTCTATATGACAGACTGCAGGTCCATCCACCTCACTACAAATAACTCAATTTCATTTCTTTGTATGGCTGAGTAATATTCCATTGTATATATGTGCCACATCTTCTTTATCCATTCATCTGTTGATGGACACTTAAGTTGCTTCCATGTCCTGGCTATTGTAAACAGACCCTCCTGGGTTTTTAAAATTTCTTTTGTAATCTGGGGCAACCCATACATTTACAAATAATAAAATGAATTTAATAGTTTTGTTTTTTAATGTTTCATTATTTTGTGAAAAATATATTACCTCAGACATTTAAAATCAATATTTTATTAATGTGAGAAAATATCTTATTTCCTGTTTCACTTTGATTACTGGAAAATAAAATTTTCTATAAAAGAAATGTAGTATTAGATACATCTAACTATACATAAAAGTATATCAAATAATATAAAATGCCATATATAGCTATGTAAAAATTTTACACAAGCACATGCACACATGCATGACAAGTGGAATAATTTCTTTTGGGATTGGATTATTATGACATGGCTTTCCTGGTAGGCTGAGGCATGTTAATGCACCATATTAAAAAGATGACTTTCTTTTCTTTCCTATGTGCTGTTGCTTCCTTCCTGACCCATCTTGAGTCCCATAGTTGATCATCTGAACTATTCTTCACCAAAAGCCTTGACTTCTTTCATTGTATTTCTGCAGCACCTGTTCAATGAAAACATAAACGTGTTTTGAAGCGACAACCTTACTTCCCCAGTGCCCTGATAGAGAAACTTACAGATCTTGCCAGGTTCGCACCACTACCCAATGCATCGTCTCCAAACTCCACTGTGTATTCAGAATAGATTCTCAGTCTTTCTTTTTCTTGTCCATTTCCTTTTCTTCAACTAAAAATCATCATTCTCCTCAAGTTCCCTTCAATTTGAGATGACAATTTTGTCTACTATTTCATCCAGAAGAGTTGGAAGCCATCAAGCATGATCGACCTCAACCTCTAATCATCTCTAGAAATGTATCCATAATAAAACTATGTGTATATAGTTTTATAGATCTTATTATTTATATATTTCCCTATCTCCACCTTTTTTGTTCTCAGAGGTCTTTTTTTTGTTCATTCTCATAGGATAAGGTGTCCTTTAATGTCTTTCTTTCTAATTTATCTCTCAGCATATTCACTCATGCTGAAATTTCTCTCATTTCTCTTCTCCATCCTTATACAGATTTCTTAATAGACAAATCTCTACTTTTCAGTTCCTCATCTCCCATTCCTGTCAGTCCATTCTTTAATTGACATCGTTCCCACCAGGTCCCAAATGCTCTCTCAACTGCTAACTCCAATGGATGTTTTGTAATCTTTTTTCTCTTTTAATTGGACCTCTCTCCTGCATTGTTGTTTGCTCCATGGAAATACTGTACTCCCCTGGTTTCCAGCATACCACACTCAACTAGTTTCTTTTGTAATCCTCTGTTTTTTTGTGATTTTTTTTCTCTCTGCTTTTCTCTGAATGTTGATCCTCAGGGTTCAACTCTCAACTCTTCTTATTCCATATAATCTCTCTTTATGACTTCATAACTCTCAGGTATTTCTCACTTGTCCATGTTGCCAAACCTATGATCACATATGTCCCATCATCTAACTAAAATATCCTTCTGCTTACTCAGTGGATGCCTTACATTTTCAAATTTTAAAAAGCAAATTAATTCTCCCTTTTCCCTAAATAGACTGTCCCTTGATATTCTTTATGCTAGTTGTTGAGCCTATCTTTTACCAAGTCATTAAAGCTAGAATTTTGACCATCATTCCTAACTCCTCCATTTTCTGCACTTTTCATATTTCTGTAATTATCAGTTATTACTACAAAGATAACTAATCTGGTTAATTAACTAATCTGCCTCAGTTGCTAATTAGGATCACCTGGGAAGTTTCAATGCTATACTAGCTCAGTCAAAGCAGAATCTCTGATAGTGGGTCCCGGAAATTTGTTTTTCTAATGGGCAGATGGGAACTACTTTTCTCAGTATTTCTCAAATATATCACTTGTTTTTTATCTCCAGTACCACTGCCTCATTTTAGGTCCTCATCATTACTTATTGCATATGTCCTAACTCACTACCCTGCCTCAGTCTCATCCCTCTGCAATCTATTATCAATCTGACCATCAGGGTGATCATTCAGAAATATAAATGTTACAGTGTCATCTCCCTTACTTTTCTAATCCAGAACACTCTCCCCTGGTTTCAAACACTTTAATGGCTTCCCATCAAAAAAAGGATCACATCCAAGTTCTTCAATTGGGCACCTGAGGCCTTATTTTAATTTACTCATCACTTGCCACTTTTTGCCTTTTATTTACCTTTCTCTGCTTCCCACAAAATGGACCCACTTATTACCTGTACATACATATTTGTTTTCTTTCTTTTGTGCCCCTGCTCATGAGGTCACCTCTGACTAGAATGACCCTTTCGTGTTTAACTGTTAATCCTATTCATTTCATAAGTCTCGGCTTTGTAATCACTTTTTCCAAGCTGGGTTAAGTGCCTTTCCTCAGTTTCTCATAATGATTTCTGCCTAAAGAAATTACTGTTTTTACCACTTAAGTTTATAATGATCTTTTATATGCCTGCTCTCTCTTGGAAAACAATGACTGGTACTTGGTCATCTTTGTACTCTCTGGTGTCTAGCATAATGCTTGGCATATATTATATGCTCAGAAAAGGTTTGTTGAATAAATGAGTGAATGAGCAGTTAGAAGTCATAGCTGATAAAATAAAAATGGATACTAATAAATGTTGTGTCCTGAAACAATCAAGAGATTTAAAATAGAAAAGGATAATTACTGTACCTTGAGAATGGGAAACTGTGAAACCCGTAGAGAAGACCTTCTGTAGGTCTAGAATATATTAGATCTTTATTGACATTATTAGACTTACTCCTGCAGGTAATTTGCTTCTGATTTATACATTCATTTTGGAACTTTCTGGTCTTAATTTGGCTTCTTGAGAAGAAAAATGAATATATAACTGGTCTATATTAATACTGGTCTGATTAGCAGTTATATTTCTCACATAATTACATGGTTTTTATACTACACATTAATCTCCTGTGAATTTGAGTTTATTGTCTGTATTTTTTTAGGGTCCAATCACCTTGAATAAATTTGTCAGTTTCCAGATCTACCAAACTGAGTGATGTGATCAGTAATGAGATGCCCTTCAGGCTTGAAATTCTGAATTTACATTTTGTTTAATTGAAAAATAAAAATTCAATGTTGTATTAATGTGGCATAAATCAAAATGTGTAGGGACTATAGATAAATTATTGTGACAAATTCTATCACATTTTACATTCTTCACACAAACTCTTGAGGGAAAAGAAAATTATCAATATATTTCTGAATCAAGGCATGTTAGGGAACATGGAAAATGTACTGTGAAATAAAAAGAATGCAACGGGGGTACAAAAGAATACAGAACTGAGACAAAGTAGTAGGTTTATTCCAAGTTTTAAAGTAGCTATATTTAACACTTTGGTATAAACCCATTTTATTACAAAGAATAAGAGCCAAATAAATCACAGTCTGGAAAATAATTAATCTGAGAATCAATAGCCTGGGAAAGAAAATCACAAGGAAGTGATTTTGCAGATGTTATTTTTTCCAAATATGCAACTATTTAATCTGATATAAACTTTAGGATAGAAATGTATTAAGGAAGCTGCTTACTTAATTTTGCTCATTCTGCACCCTGTGATATTGAAATTGTTCAGGATTACTGGACTCACATGTTGTAATGAGAATTGTATATAATTTACTATGTTTATTTACATATAATAAACTTTAATGATATTTGTGTCCAGTAATAGCAAATAGCAGATGCTGGTGTCTTCTAAGGAATATATATATATATAGGTGTGTGTGTGTGTGTGTGTGTGTATACACACACATACATATATGTAATTCATATATATAAATATCTCACATATAACTACATAAATTTACATATATAAAACATATATATGTTATCTGGTATCTGGTATTTCAAATTTTTGTTATCTCATACCACCTGCAATCTCTAGTTTTTGTTTCAAGGACTGCTTTATTAATCATAAGTTTAATTCTTGAACAAGACCTTTGTGATAGTATTGGCTGGTTTCTTGCCAAACATCTATTCACCTCTTTCTCTTTAGAAACAAAACTCAAATTTTTAGCTGGTTATATTGCTTCCTATAATAAAAAGCACATTGCTTTCCAGATATTTTAGCAGCTAAGTTTGACCATGGGACTGAGTCCTGGCCTTGAGCTATTAAAGAGAAATATTTGTGGGAGTTCTCTGAAAATTATTTAAAGGAAATTGATTCAGGGAGAAGTTTGTAATACCCTTCCTTCTACCTTTGCTCCTAGCTTTTAACCTGAAAATAAGTGATGATAGCTGCAGCACCAATAGCTATCTTGGAACATAAGGTGATCTGAGGGTGAGAAAAAAGGTGCTGGGATGATACAGAGGAAAGATAGGAACTCAGGTCCTTGAAAAAATTGTGGAGCCACCATTCTTACTTGTAATTTCTACTTTCAGACTTTTTCTACGTGTGAGAGAAATAAGATTCTATCTTGTTTAAGGCATTATTATTTATTGTTGCTTTTGTTGTTAAGCAAGAATTCCAGTTGATCCCAAACTAATACTTAGATTCTGGTTCTATCTGGTGAATCCATAGATCAGCATACCTCACTGCTAGCTATTGGTATGTGTTGTTAAGGAAAGATGGAAATCTATTACCCTTAATAAGGGATGACTTGTTATACCTCAATATGACTACATAACAATCCACTTATTTATCTCTAACCTGTGAATTTGTGTCCACAATCTTCCGGGGAGATTAGTGTTTTGTGTTGTGTCATTCTGATTTTGAGTTGGAGGGGCATTGTAAATCTGCCTGGTAGGAAAAGTAACATCTTGCTTGAAATTGTGAATAAAGTGGACACTGCATTGCACAGAAACAGGGACAACGTTATACTTCCTATACAATATCCTCAAATAGTCAATTCATTCATTCAACAAATATTTTTTGAGTGGCTATTTAGAGATCAAATAAGTTACAGGAAGGCTTTGTTATTTAGTCAACTAGTCTAATATCACATGGGTCACCTGTGAATTTGGAGAAAGTAGAAAAAAGCAAAGAAGAAAAATTGAACCGAATGAAAAAAGTATAAATATTTGCCCAAATAGGTGTCTTCTTTTTAAAAAACTTTTCCTGTGTTTAAAGACAGGACTCTAATCTGCATTTTCTCAAATGGCACCAGCCTGTGACTACATATATTAATGTCTAATATTAATGCTCAGATGACAAGCATTCATATCTGCCATTACAGAATTTCTCAGTTCCCCTGCCACAATGTCTCCCAGTTTTTTCTGGGAGTCCTAAGGGAAGGGTCTCACATAAACTTATAATCAGTTTGTTTATATTATTCACTTACTGGCTGTTATGGTGCTTGGAAAGCTCTTTGTTAGGAGTCTCACCATTCTCCCTCATGCCAGGATCTTCCAGGAGAACACTCCTCTCCTATAAAGGTGTCATACCCAAGTTCCCTCTAGGTTACAAATCACCATGCTGCTGAAGGATACTGCATTCACCTTAAACTGCACCATGTTGGAGATTGACTTGTTCTATGCAGAAATGAGGAGAGTATTTCTCTAGCCAACTCTGTCACCTTGAAGTACTACTACTTATACTCTGAGTATCACAAAGTCTCCTATGAAAACACTTCTTTCTGCTTTTAGTTATAGCCCTCAGCATGCAGTCCTTTATTATGTTTTATCTCTTGTGTCTTCAGTGGAAGCATCTGGGATATGAAGGTTCACCCCAACAGGTCTTTATTCTCCCACATACATCAACTCATGCTAATAGTTTGCAGGGAGGGCTACTACTCCCTTAGTTCATCAGATATAAGCAAATCCTGAATCCCAGTAGGGTTCAAATGGGAACTCTACTACACCAGAACTTGACTTGGATTCAAGATGGCTTTGATAAAATAGCTAGTGGAGAATGAAGCTGTAATTTTTTGGTATTATATATATACGTATGTGTGTTGTGTATGTGTTTAATATATATGTATATATATATATATATATATATATATATATATATACACACACACACATATATATATAAAACTATATCCCACAAAACTTGTAATTTGTTTCAGTATGATATGCTTGATACCATAGGCAGTGCTATTTTCTCATTAAGTCATCTCTTTCAGTTGCAAAACAAACATCAAAGGAATGCCACATGCTATAACATGTATTTTACTTATTCTGCATTTATCTAGATATGAATATGAGTAGTGTACTTAGTTGTAATGTTTCCTTAAGCTACTCTTTTCCTACATGCTGAAAAACCTTCTATATATATATTCTTTTGGGATTTATTTAAAAGGTGACCCAATAAGCTGTTTCCTTTTGCAGTCTTCCTTTAGTAAATTTGGCTACTGTTACTATGAGTAAAAGAGATAGGCATGGGTGGAGGAGATATGGAGAGGCCAGTACTTATGTAGATAAACGCAATGTGAAAACAAGGAACTACTCTTTAATTATTGGCATAGAAAAAATGGCAAAGAAACAAAATTACTTCTTGAACCACATTTTATCACCTGAGTAGTTGCAAAGAGCACGTTTTGCCTGTTTTAATCAAATGAAAATCTTAACCACCTGAATTTAAGGCTGTAAAGAATGTTTATAACAACTCATGACCCTTGACAGTAATTACCACGGTACTAAAGTGGTTTTTTAGGTAGAAAGTGATTAGAACCATTGAGAAACATTTTATCGGGTTAACTGGTTAGAGAAAGAATTTAAAGAAATATTTCTTGAATACAAAATATTACACCACCTGAGAAGCCCAAGGTGTAAAGTGTATTCAACACTACCAACTGAGGTGGAAAGAAAATTCCAAAGCATGACCATCTAGAGCAATTGTTAGTAGCACCTGTGGTGGGGCTGAAGTTAAATAGAAAGAAATAGAAGGTATTTGTTTAATTTATGATCTTGCTGAAAGAAGGATCCCAGCATAGTAGCTTTTTCCTTTTAAGATTAGCCAGATGTGGACGTTTCTAAGGACATAAGGATGGAGCCACAGAGAGATTACAAATGCTGGGAGAGAATGGCAGACACAGAGTAAAGGTGACTGACAAAATACAAAAGCTGTTTCCTCTTCAGTCATTTATACACAACTTGCACTAAATAAAAAGGTACATTGTATACATTAGCAACCCACATAGTCTGGTTCTTTCACTGCCCTGGCACGATTAGTAGAGACAATTTGGCCAGCAGTGTCAACTATTTACTTTTTCATCAACCTGATGTTTGATCAGCAATTCTTTAAAACTAACAGTAAAAGGGAAACACACTCAGAAATTTAGGAAGTTTTGATTGGCAATCAGG
Organism: Kogia breviceps; assembly: GCF_026419965.1. Classification (NCBI taxonomy): domain Eukaryota; kingdom Metazoa; phylum Chordata; class Mammalia; order Artiodactyla; family Physeteridae; genus Kogia; species Kogia breviceps. The sequence continues at coordinate 97,620,494 of NC_081314.1, forward strand.
TGTTAACCCTAGACTAGGCTATTCTATGAAAGGCTTATACTTCATCTTAGAAGCTGAGTGACTGTTTGCTCTTTCTTTGACAGTCAACAAGAAGCCATGCCTTAGACCTGTTTGGCTGCTGTCCTGGGTAGAAGAATTTGGCAGCCCTAGGGAGATGAATTCTTCAGCCTCGGATCCACCCAGAATAAAGAAGCAACACCCTCTCAACCACTACTCTGTTGCTATGAAACAAAAGACTAGGAAAGTGAGCGAAGCAGGAAGTCCCGCCTTTTAGCCGGAGTCCGCTTTGGCTCCGGTTCCCAACGCTCACGCCCACCCGCCCACTCCTTATTGGTCAATTCCCTAGTGCCTTGCATCCTTTCTTCCATTTCCTTTCCCTTTTCCACTTTCGTTCTCGGGTGAGTCCAGTCCCGCCATTTCCCTCCGAATCCCTTTCCATTTGGGACGTGAGGCGAGCTGGCCTTCCTCTGGGGCCATTGTGTACTGTGGGAGACGTGGACCGGGTGGTAGTGCGAGGAGGACGGGCGCCTCTCGCCCATTGGCATCGCCCGCTGTCGGACGGGGCACGGGTGCTCGGGATTGGCCCCGTCGCCGCGGCCCCGCCCCCAGCACCGCCCCGCGCCTGGCTCTCTCTGTGTATCCTACAGGGGTGGGGTGGCCAGCGAGTGGTCTCTTCCTCCGGCTAGTGCTGCTGCAGCGTCCCGCGGCCTCCCAGAGAGTCGGGCGGGAGGGGAAAGCGGGCGTGGACTGGTCTTGACGGTAATTGTTGCGTTTCCCTGTCTCGATGGCCGGTGCTCTGGGTCACTCCTTCCTCTGGAGTGGGGTTTTCACGGCAATTACACACTCCCTGCCCGGGCTGCCCACGCACCCTGGGCTCGTGCGCGTAGAGTCGGACCCGCGCACACGCGTGTGTCTGGGCAGCTACTGCGCCGAGAGGCCGGGAGGGAAGGGGGCGCGGGGGAGGCTCGACGTTGCTTTCAGCCCTGGGGGCCCTGGGGCAGCCAGGCGCGGGCCACAGAGGAAGAGGGGGACAGCCCCGGCTTCCAGCTGCTGTCGCCGCCGCCGTCACAGTTTGAAGAGGGGTATTTAAAGCCCGGACCTGGGCAGGGCCAGGGAGGGAGGAAGAGGGAGTAAAGGGAGACGGGCGGCTGGGATTGCAGGCTACCCGGGGAGCCGAGCGCAGAGTGCCCGAGACGGACCGGGCTGCGGGCGCAGGAGGCGCGAGGCGATACTTTGTCCTTTCTCTGTCCACCTTCCTCCCCCAGCTGTGATCCGAGAGTGGCAGGGGAGGGGCCTGAGCCGGGAGGAGGCACAGATGTCCCGAAACAAAGCTTTGGACCCCTTACCCCCACCCCACTTGGATGAGACAAGAGGCGAGGAGCGAAAGAAGTGAACTCTCCTCCTTTCTGTGCCCGCTCTTGTCAGTTTCTCACTCTCTCTTTTAAAATGGGTTATTTGTGTGTTGGTTTATTTGGCTCTTAACTTGGGCGCAACTCCTCAGCCGCGTTGGTTGAAGAACTGTGTGTACGTGTGTCCATGTCCATGAGTCCGTAGTTGGTGGTTTTAGCGGGTAAAATCCAAGTCCTAAGCCTTTGTTGACAGCAGACGTGTCCCCTAAGCTCTTGTAGAATTACCTTTACGTTTATATAACTTGACGAAATCTAACAGAGTGAAAGTGCGGTTTTTGAGGGAGGCTCCCAAAATGCTTTCTGGGGGCTTCAGTTCTAGTCTTTTGAATTGGGATTAAGGCAGGGAGGGGAGAAACAGAACAGTGTGTTCTTATCTAGTTGGAGGAAATCTATATAAGTTTTTATTGTTATGAGTTTGTTATTAATCAAACCTTCACTACTTGTATCTTTAACTCTTAGTGTTCCAGAAACATATCTAAGGTCATTGCTACTAAACCTGTTTGTTGTGTGTAAAGATTGAGAGTATAAATTCACATGCTATTGAAAAGTTGAATCTGGGGCCCTGGATTTTGTTCTCACTGATGGAGGAGGATGTAGTGGGTACAAGTTAACATGTTTTCTGTTGGGTAAATATTTTCATGACCAACTAACTTTTTTTTTTTTTTTTTTGAATTTCCCTTTCAGAGAACTAAGATTCCAGATGGCAAATTCTATGAATGGCAGAAACCCTGGTGGGCGAGGAGGAAACCCCCGAAAAGGACGAATTTTGGGTATTATTGATGCTATTCAGGATGCAGTTGGACCCCCTAAGCAAGCAGCAGCAGATCGCAGGACTGTGGAGAAAACTTGGAAACTCATGGACAAAGTGGTAAGTTCTGTCTGACCGTGTCTGTACACAGCAGGGTTGACCCTTGATGTGGCTGGTTTCTCCAGTTTTATTTGTACTGTTACTTAATAATAATTATGGTTGTAGCAACAGTCTTTTGCTTTGGATTGACCATCTTTCTTATATCTGTTCTGGATGTTTAGAAAAGTTGGGTTCAGAGCTAAGACTTGTTTTTTTACCTTTTGTCCTACTCTTCAAGGTTCAAAGTTCCTCTATATGACTCAGATATGCAAAGTTTTTACTGTTGGCTGCTCTTTTTTGTTGGTGCATGGCATAGAATAGTTTGGATGTGTTTGTTACATCTTATGTAAGGTTGTCTTGCTGTTAGATAACAAAAGAGTGTATACAAGTAATTTAAGAAAAGTCTCTGACGGACCACTCATGACAACCACAATGTATGATGCTGAGAATGATAACTGGGGAAAGAACCAGGTTAGTCCTTAAGTGAGGAAGCAGTGTTTGAGAGTTTCCATTTTCATCTTTGAGAATTCATCTTCATTAAGGAACTTTTTTGCTGTTGTTAATGATAGAGTTACAGTTTCTTTCATCTATTCCATTTTGAAACAGGAAACCTTTTTGATTGCGCATTGTTTGTTGTGAAAGGAAAATTTATGATGGAGGTGGTGGGACAGAGAGTATCAGAAACTTCTGTGGTTTCTGCATGTTGCTTTCAGATGAACTACAATGTTACAAGAAGAAATCCTGCTGGCTGTCAGTGCCCAGAGAAGTCTAGGCAACCTGAATACTTCACAGGGGTCTATGGAGAAAACTGTAGCGGTGTCCTATTTTACTAAGCAGGATTATGAAATAAATATAATTAAGATGTAGCTTGCTGCTGTGCAAAATTAATAGTTTTGCTCTTGAAGCAGTAGTACTGTACCCTATATATTGGTAAATGTTTGTAGCGCCTTATGGTTTTATTTCATAGATATTTGGAGCTAATTATAAAGTTAGTTGATGCAGGGCTCTTGATGTCTTTATAACTGCAGAAATGGAGGTTTAAAAAAATACTTCTTTGTAGGTGTGTGCTAAAGCCTTCACAAAGTCATATGGTAGCAGTCAATTTTACTTTGGTTTGTAACTGTTCAAATATTTGCTGCAAAAAGCCACTGTCAGTGGTACTAGCAATACAGGAAGGGGATAAGATTTACTTTATTTTCATTTCTCCTTATGAAAAGCACAGATGGGTAGATGAACAATAGACCTGGCATTATATGGCTGGTGATGCCAAAGGCAGAGCCAGAATATTTTTGTTGGATAAATATCCTTAGTTTTAGGATTCAGTGTGACCTATTTATGCTTCTGCCAATTTATTCAAATTGTGATATTAAAGTGCTCCAGACAGAATGATGTCATAGTGTCAGAACATTGCAACTTGCTGCTTGAGGTCAGGTTTTGATTTTAACATTGGATACTTAAGAATGAGGAGCATGCAGTTGGAAAAACTATATATATTTGACAGGCACAATACTGGCTGTCTTTGTTTTTCTAAGGAGTAAGCAATTTTTTTTTTTTTTTTTTTTTTTTTTTTTTGTGGTACGCGGGCCTCTCCCGTTGCGGAGCACAGGCTCCGGACGCGCAAGCTTAGTGGCCATGGCTCACGGGCCCAGCCGCTCCGCGGCATGTGGGATCTTCCAGGACCGGGGCACGAACCCGCGTCCCCTGCATCGGCAGGCGGATTCTCAACCACTGCGCCACCAGGGAAGCCCAGGGAAGCCCAGGGAAGCCCAAGGAGTAAGCAATTTAAGGTGACTCTCATGCCTGAACCATTAGTTGGACATAAGAGAAGGAGATTCAAGGTTTTTTTTTTTAACTTATCTGTTATATGAGTGGGCAAAAATGGGTCAGATTCTACCAGCGAGCTGCTCCTCTCTCCCCACCCCTTCTTTGAGTGGTCAGAATTTGTACAGTTGTGAGTAAATGTTAGAACATCAAATGAAAAAGATTTATATAAGGAAGTGGTAAACTGTAGGTAATATAGAGTCATTATTTTTGAAACATTAAAAAATGTGTGTGTAATTTTGGTCTGTAACCAAATGTTAACCTAAGTTTTATCCTCTTTTAATTATTTCACCATGGGTTATAGTAAAATAGATGGTTATTTGATAGTTAAGCTTCTGCCATTGTTTGTTTTGTTAACCCTTTTGTGGGTTTGTGTTTAGCCTCTCCAGTTGAGAAACTTGACTCACAAGGAAATCTACTACCTAAAGTCTCTACTTAGTGGAATGCGAGTATGGGTGTTGGCCAGAGGTGCATTGTGTGGCTTTCCCTATTTGTCTTCAATATTTGTCAAGGCTGAAAATTGTTGTGTTCATTTATGAATGCATTCGTGGGCTTTGTGGAGGGAAACCATATAAATCATTTAAAAATAGTCCAGTATGTTTATTGCTACTCTATCTCACAGTAATGAAAAAGCATTGATAATTACTATTTGGAAAGTCTATTTTATTTAATTGTGTAATGCAGAAGAATCACCCACATGGGTTTGTCTTTCCTTTCTTGTCAATGGTGAAGGAAGTGGTTCATAATATCAACACTGTCCTGGTGATTACATGAGGAACTTTATTATTAGTCTCAAAGTTAATCACTTGACACATTACCTGTTTTGTAAAATAACTGCAATAGTAGGAGTTTAGCTTCTGAATAACGGAAAATAGTAACGTTCAAATCTAACTGGTAGTTATGTAAAAGGCAGGGTTAAGCATTTGGCATTTTTTCTTTATGAAGCCTCTGCAACAAGGTCAAATCTTAGAAGTGTAAATTTGTGAACAAGCTCCAAGTACAGTATGTTGTTTCAGCCACTTGTAAAGTAAAATAACATCTCACAGGGCAATGAAACAGTCTTAGACTGTAGGGGAAATATCTAGTAAATGTGTAGTTACACCATTCCCTGGCCTCTAGCATTTAAAACAGTCAACTGAAATTCCAGTTCCAACTAATTGTTATGTTTTCAGAGGGCAGGCTTTCTATACAAGGTCACTGAGAGTGGGAGGGAGTAATTGCTCAGCTGTGTTCCTTGTAAGATGTAAAGTGTTTTGTAAGAAAACATCAGTGGCACAGACTTAGCAGAGTACATTTATTGAGAAAAAGAATAGTAGCATATCCCAAAGCATCTCATTTAGACATATTTTCTGGTTTTAGTTCTACATGTCTGTGTAAGTCAATAGCTGACCCCAAACTCTTCAGGTCAGTAGATGCCTGTTTGATATAGTGACAGAACTATTACTCATGAATACACAGCAAGGTTTAAATACACCTGAAATGTGGAGTCTGTTCCAAAACCCTTACAGAGATGGAGGTTCTTAAACACAAACATTTCTTGAGGACCTACTGTATTTCTATGAAGTGCTTATTACCTGGGGATGCAAAGCTATACAAGATATAACTCTGCTCTTGACCTGTCAAGGAACTCAGAGACCAGCATCAGAGCCAGGCATGTAAGTGGATAAATGCCATGTAGTATGGAATGGGCTGTAATACAGACCTATACAAAGTACAGTGGGAGCAGTCGAGAACATCTGTCTTGTTTTTCTGGCCACTGCTCAGACTGTTGTCTGTCTGGATTCTGCTGGCCACTGCCTTTAGGAATAGCATTATTTTACTCCTGTTGGAAATGCTGTGGTGAGGGTAAGGAAATGATTGCTAATCAGTATGGTAGGAATGATGATTTATTAATGTGAGGTTCCTGAGCATGGTTTTCACGAGCATCTTAGCCAGGTGATGGAAAGTGGAAGAAACAATTTTCCATCTAATAGATACTAAATGTACTGAGTGTACATGGATGTTCAGGAAATTAAAGAGTAATTAATTGATGCCAAAGAGCAAAGCAAGTTGAGTACCTGCCTATGTTTTTGTCTTGTTGTCCTTGTCATTCATTTGAAATTACATTACTGAAAGAGTTTTAAAAACATTTAAAAAGTGATGATACCAAATAGCCCTTTCCTGCTTTTTACCCTCAGTACATTTAGTACATTTGTCAAGCTTGGAATATAATTTATTCTCTATCTTTATAATTTCGCTTCAACCATAATATATTTTAAAGTTTGTCAATCAAAAATGCTTAAATTATATGCAGCTATTAAAAAATAAGAGTAAGTATTCTTTTCTAAGTTGAATTACTCATACCTCTGAAAAATATTGCATGTGGAATAAAATTTAGGTTTTGGATGCCTATTGTTCATGTTTGTTCGGTTTGAGAATATCACTGTCCTTGGGCCCTTGGAACAGGGAATATCATTTATTTGAATAATTCTTCACATATTTCTTTTTCCTTAGTGAGATTGTTCTATATTAGCAGAATCATGGGCCCTAGTAGACTTTCATATGGTAACACATTACGTGTCTGGGTTATTTTGTTTACTACTGAGTTAGATTCTGATTTGTGCTTAGATAAATGAAGTGATCCCAAAGTTTGCCTCTTGTCACTTCTAGGTAAAGCTTTTGGATAAAGTAAAAGATATAAAGGAATCCTCTCAAGAGTTCCCTGGGTTTTTATCCGTGTGATATGGAGCATACATTTAGCAGAAGCCTTAATCAGTTATTATCTTTTAACTCCTATAGAATTTTAACCATTCAGATTTTGAATCAATTTCTTTCTTTCTTTCAGAGTTGCTTTCTGTGCTATCTATTTATTTCATCATTCATTTATCATATCCTAAGTATGGAAAGATAGAGAATCACAGATAACCATGTTTTCCTGTAGGGTGTAGTTAAGGGCTGTAATACGGTGTAAATAAAGTGCTGTAACACAGCATCTGGTAGATGTGAGTGTTGCTTGCTGGGGTGAAAAGTTGGTGTAGAATGCAGCATAGTGGAGGTATTATCCAGCTATTTTTTAGAGGATGCTTTGGATTCCAGTGAAGTGAGGACACATCAGGCAGAAGGAATGATGAGTAAAGGGAGATTGCTGAGTGAAAGAAGGTTAGTTAGAGAAAGATGAAGAGGCTTTGACTGTTTTGTCAGGGAATTTGGACTTTATTTGGTAGGCAGAGAAACACAGATGTTTGAGCAGAGTGAGAGAAAGTCAAGGCTATGCTGTGATAAATTACTGTCTTGACTCTAGAAAGGATGAATTAAGAGAAAAAAGAAACCCTTAGAAGTAGAAGTAACGATCAAGAGGAATTAAAACAGACTGGGCAAGAAATAATGAAGGGCTGAGCTAGAGAATTGACAGTAGATATAGCAAGTGTTGGTTCAAACGTGGGAGGCATTTTGGAGTAAAATCTAAGGTCCTGGTGACCCTTCAGAGATAGAGGATGAACAAGAAGTTGAAGTGAAAGTGACTCTTGAGGTTTTCAGCTTAGTTGACTCTAAAGGCAGTGATGCCCTTAATGAGATAAGGAACATAGGAAGAAAAAGAGGAAGCTTGGGGGCTGGTGCATGATAAGTTTGTTTTTGGCCATGTAGAATTTGACTTGCCAGAGTAAAAACCATTTTAAAGTCAGAAAATTGAATGTGCAGTTAAAGAGAGAAGTTGAAACTAGAGACATATGTTTGGTAGGTATGCCCACAGAGGCAGCATTTCAAGCTATAGAACAACAAGAGAGTTGGAGGGCAGACTAGAAGGTGAGAGGTGGAGAAAAAGTTAGAGATTGGAATTCTCGGCTGTATCAGGTGTATATCTATAATTAGATGGCAGTGAAGGAAAGGGAATCCTGCAAAGAACAGTGACGAGACAGATAGGAAAAGAATGAGAGCATACTGATTTCCTGAGTAGAGATAGCTTTAATGAGGAGATAGTAACCAAGTTCAAATGGAGAAAACCAAGCCGAATGAAAGTTTAAGAAGTCATTGAATTTCTTGAGTCGAGTCCATCGTTGATCTTTCAGTGTAGTTTTGCTTATGTGACAGCCAAATGAAAACGAGTATGTGGATTATTTAAAAATTGTTCTAGGGCTTCCCTGGTGGCTCAGTGGTTGAGGGTCCGCCTGCCGGTTCAGGGGACATGGGTTCGAGCCCTGGTCTGGGAAGATTGCACGTGCCGCAGAGTGGCTGGGCCCGTAAGCCCTGGCCACTGAGCCTGCGCGTCCAGAGCCTGTGCTCCGCAAAGGGAGAGGCCACAGCGGTGAGAGGCCCGCATACCACACAAAAAAAATTTAAAAAAAATTGTTCTAGAACTGGGATAACTAGTGTAAAGAAAGAAAGTTCTGATAGATAGCTTGAGGGTTTGAGCAGAGCATAACTTTGTGTGTAGGTGCTATTGGAGAAGTTCACGGATTTAGGGGAAGGAATGTAGGTCGGGAGTGATTTAAGATATAAGGGAAGAAGAAATAATTGATAAAGTGGCATCCTGGATTACAGTGTGAGAAGGAGAGGCTAAGAACTAGTAGAAGGGTAATCCTTGGTAGATAACTGTAACTTCCACTTAGATAAGAGGGAGGTAAGGAAATATACAGAGAAGTTTGGGGGAATTTTTAAATTTTATGTTGGGTTGTCAAGAAGTGATTTAACGTGTAACATTTGTAATGTCTAAATCATGTTTTAAAATTGTATATTATAGAATAAACAATATATATTTAAACTAGTTTTATAGCAATTAAGTGCATAAATAAGTAAAAAATGGAAATGGAAATCAGTCCTGAGCCTTTATATTAAGATCACCTTAAAAACATGCTCTGACTTAAATGATGCCACAATGTTGTTTTTATCTACTCTGCTTGGGCATATATTTAAGATTTTAAAAAATGTATTTGTATGTGCTGATTTTCTCCTAGTAATTAAAGAAGCATTTTGAAAATATCCGACTAAATTTTTAGCTTTTTAACATAATAACTTTTAAATAATTGTTAAGCTCACACTGTTTTCTAATAGGAATTACAAAAAATAGTTCTTAAGTATTCTACCTTTCAAATAATTCCAGATCAGCTGAGTACCTATGTACTGATTCCAAATCAGGAGTAGTGACCTGGGCTTATTAGCCTTATTTGCTCCTATTCTGTACAAAACAGGAGACTTTTTAAGGATTTCAGGTAGTATAACAAACTTTAGGAACTAAATAAAAGAATTCTTAATGATCCCCAACAAGATGGCCAGTGCCCTTGGTCTAATTCTCATATCTTTGTGAAACCTGCAGGGATTTTGCCATGTTGTGGTACAATATGGAAGGCGAAGAAATCCTAAAAAGTTGCCAGTGCCCAGTATGTGTCAGGTATTGTGCAGAGCACTTTACATTTCCTCTTCTGAGAATTTGTAACATCTTTAGAAGTTTTCATGGTTTTCAGAAGAAGAAACTGGCCCAAAGTTGGAAAGCTTGTAACTGGCAGGGCTAGATCCCAGGTTTGATTGATTCTGATGCCTATGTTTATAGTATGAAGATTCAAGCACGCTTGCTTGAATCTTCCTCTTTCCAGGAGAAGTAAATCAAAAGGATCATTACCCCCTATATTTGAAATGATCAAGTTCTTTTCCAAGCTTTGTATTCATTTGTAGACAGGTTTATTCAATATAGGTATGGATATCCTGTTTGTAATATTACTTTACTTCTGAGAGGTTCCTCCTTTCCTCCATCAAATATTTATTGCGCATCTACTATATGCAAGATCCTACATTAGGTGATAGAGATAGACCAGTAAGATAGATATGTGAACAAATGAATACACAATTGACATCTTAATTACAACTAGTCAGTTATTTAATGGTGCTTCTTATAACAATAAAAAGGTTATAAAGGTTATAAAATGTTATAACGGTTAAAGGTGTCTTTCTAAAGAAACCTTTGAAAACCATAAAAGAATTGGCATTTTCCCCCAAACCTGCTATGATTAATTTCTAGACTCATAACCAGTTATATGCTAACCTTCTTGTTTTGCCCAATTAATATTCTATGTAGAAAGAGTTCTGTTTTATTTTTATATTTTTTAAATTTTATGCTGTATAAGTTTTTATGCTTTTATACACTTAGTGGTGTGATTTGCCGAACTAAACTGTAAAGAACCCAAAGAACATACTTTTAAGTAACTGCAATAAGGAATCTCTTACAGCAGTTACCTGAGGAGCACAAAAAAGGGATTCTTTCAGCCTTCCCGTACTGTCTTTAAAAAATGGGATATTTCGGGCTTCCCTGGTGGCGCAGTGGTTGAGAATCCGCCTGCCGATGCAGGGGACATGGGTTCGTGCCCCGGTCCGGGAAGATCCCACATGCCGCGGAGCAGCTGGGCCCATGAGCCATGGCCGCTGAGCCTGCGCGTCCAGAGCCTGTGCTCCGCAACGGGAGAGGCCACAACAGTGAGAGGCCCGCGTACCGCAAAAAAAAAAAAAAACAAAAAAAAACAGTCCATCAGTGTATAATGTGACTGTAGAATTGTTCTTTGTGAAAGCTCTCCTGTGTTGGGACCTGCTTTCATTCTAGGGAGTGACTTCGATATTTCTAGAAGAAGTCTGAGTCATTCGAATCTGCACTTGAACCTTAGATGATTTTTCTCCTTAAAATACTGGTTTTATTTATTTCTTTTTCTTTTTTTTTTTTGGCTGTGCTGTGTGGCATGTGGGATCTTAGCTCCCTGACCAGGGATCAAACCTGTGCCCCCTGCAGTGGAAGCGCGGAGTCTTTACCACTGGACCACCAGGGAAGTTCCAAAATACTGGTTTTAGAAAAGCAATTTTTCTCTCCCTGGCTTTCGCAGTTCCTTGCACATAGCAGGCACTCAATAAATATTTATTGAATTGAATTGAATTTGACCTGCTAGGAAGTCATAGTCCTGGCATAGGGTTATTCATTTTTGGCAATTTTCGGCAAGAGTTGTCATAAATCACAGTTTAATACTAATCCAACTGATGAACTGCACAGTCAGTGGCATACAGTAGTAGTTCATCATCTTATGTTGCACTTTCCCAAGTGCAGATTTAGAAAACTGTGTGGCCTACAAAGGCCTTGATGTACTGACTCTAGCCTATTGAAGATCTCCTCATTCCACTCACCCAGGGGCTCCTGTGTCCCCACCTTTTAGAATGACTGCACTGACTGCTCTTCACACACCCTACTCTCTGGGGCCTCTCAAGCCTCTGCACATCCCTTTGCCTGGAATATTCCTTTTGCAAATTTGGGTATGCCTTTCATGGCCCTGCCACGTAGATGTGTCTGCTTCATTCCTCCTCTAGCACTTTGTAGTCTCCTCCGTTATAGCACTCTGATTCTCCTGTCATTCTTTTCTAAGCCACCAGTCTTTTTCACTAGAACACTCCTTGAGGACAGGTGTGTGATTTATTCATTGCTGTACTCCATAGGGCCCGAAACAATGCCTGACATATAAACGTTTGTAGAATTAACAAATGGGTCCTCAAGTTCCTGTAAATTTGCAAATGGAGTAAAATAAAAATGTAAATGAGTTTAGCCAGGGATCATTAGTTATATGCCTAATTCTAATTAAATTGTGATATAGTTAGAAAGAAGATCAGCCTGAGATTCATAAGATGCAGACTCTTGTGTTGGATTAATGATTTTTCAATAGGCCCCTTAATCTTTGTAGTTCTTAGTTTCTTTATCTGAAAAATGAATGGATTGGACAGGATCTTTACTAAGCCCTTAGAGCAAGAATTACATTGCTCCTAAGTTAATGATAGAGAACTAGGTCTCTTCTGCCAGAGTCCTTGAGGCATGAAGTATGCTCTAGTCATCTGTAATTTCCTGGCACCAAGCTCAGTACCTGGTATATAGTAGTTATTCAAACAATTTTACTGAATAAATCAATACTCAGATAGAATTATAATTTAAATAAAACCAATGAGAAAAAGGCCAGGTAGCAAATAGTAAATTAAAAATCTAACATTTAAAAGAATCTATTTAAGAACAGTGATTTTGAATATCTGAAAAATTTTTTATTTATCAGTTAAAAAATTCACCAGTTGTAGGAAATGCCTAGCCCCCTAACTACAAGTTAATAATTTATCAGTCTGCAACATGTTGTACCAAGTTTTATGTTGCTGAAATTAAACTGCCTGCTGTAGGATGTTGGTGGTGATATTTTTGAAATTTGTGTATACTTGTGATATTTTAGTTTTAAGAATTGAAAAACCATCTTGTTTCAAGCAGGACTTGTTAAATCATTGATATATTTGGGACTTCATCTGTCTTTAGGGGAGAAAATACTATTATATAGTTCAATCATAAAAATAAGGAAGTAATATAATAACATCTGTGTGTAAAAATACATATAAAGAATTTCAGAATCAATCAACCAACCATCTATACATCCATTTATTAGTTCTGTACTGTTAGTTCTGCTTTAAGCACTGTGTACAAAGAGGAGGGAGATAGAACGCCCTTAGTTAATGTGAGAAGTGCTTGTCTTAAATTAGGGGCTGATGCTTGATAGTTTGAGCCAGACTTTTTTCCCCCACAAAAGATATGGTCATTTTTCAAAGGAAGCAAGTGAGAAAGTAAGTTTAAGAGTACTTTTTCATTTGTCATTTCCTTGATTTATTGTGTCTGTGGTTCTTGAAATTATTAACGTTCAACTCTTTTTCATTTGGCCCCGGGCACTTTTATGAGTACCCAAAAGTGGATCCGTTTTTTGTGGAACCTGAAATTTAGAGGGACCTGTTAAAGCAAAAAGTGCAAATACAAAATTGGGTATGAAAAGAAAGACCGTTAAAAGAAATAGTTAAGTCCACAAACATCAGAGAAATAATCTAGACCTTGTACACTTATTTTTTAAAATTTTATTTATTTATTTATTTATGGCTTCATTGGGTCTTCGTTGCTGCACGTGGACTTTCTCTAGTTGCCGAGAGCTGGGGCTACTCTTTGTTGCAGTGCGCGGGCTTCTCATTGTGGTGGCTCCTCTTTGTTGCGGAGCACGGGCTCTGGGCGCGCAGGCTTCAGTAGTTGTGGTTCTTGGTCTCTAGAGCGTAGGCTCAGTAGTTGTGACACACGGACTTAGTTGCTCCGTGGCATGTGGGATCTTCCTGCACCAGGGCTCGAAACTGTGTCCCCTGCATTGTCAGGCAGATTCTTAACCACTGCGCCACCAGGGAAGCCCTCTGTACACTTTATGCTTTGATTCTCTTCCATTGCCCACGTATGCCTCCAATTCTGGGTACTATTGGACATATTCAAATTACGAAATTTAAACGTGACCTTCCTGCTCCTGTGCTGGGCTGGTCAGCACCATGAACACTTGAAATATTCCCGAAGCCATTCTTGTATCACAACTGCTGACAGTGATTTAACTAGTTCCCGAAGTGACTGCATTCCTTACATGTACCTTTCACTAAAGCCAGACTAAGTGTATTTCAACTCAAATTCCCATTAGCCAGACTCCAAAAATGCCCCCAGCTCCTTCAGTGCTGCCCAACAGAAGGATAAGTTTGACAGAAGGTATGTTGCACTGGGAAAAAGACAGAAATCTTAACTGTGTGTCAAATATCTTGCTCTTGAAAACTTCACAAAAAAATTTATGACGAGACCTTTAGAAGAGGGCCAAGTGTCTGAGGGACCCTCAGGCTAATGCTTCATGAGCTTCTCAGTAACTCTCCATTGATGTGTACATTTTGCCTTTTGTAAGAGTGTGCGCCTTTACACTATGTACACACTTGTGCAATTCCCAATGAGTTTATTTAAACAGTCGTTTAATTGGATGGTTCTTTATGCTGTGATTGGAGGGGTAAGAATGAGAGATGGGTAAACTTACTTTCTACATGTTCATGACTAAATCACATGAACATGTAGAAAGAAGTGAATGTAGTAGTAGAATTACTACCTTTTCATGCTAGCAGAAGTTATGGTTCTGCAGGCAGCCCTGAACGCCCCAGTCGTTCTGATGGAATGACTGAACCGTTATGTAACATGTGTTCCTAGGCCTGGGATGTAATGTGAATAGGTGGAAAAGACTTGTTCTGACCTGACACCCATTTACTACTTAATAGTTCAGTTATTAAAAGAGCACCAGTTTTTAGTCTTCTCAGGGTTCGGGAATAATACACCAAAACATAAATTAAAATCTATCAAAGAGCTTTAGCTGGGAAAATAACCTCTGAATTTGAGATGTTAAAATGGGCCAGCAGATGAGGCCCATTCCCTCATTTTTGTTTAAAAAAGAGACTGTTGGGGCTTCCCTGGTGGCGCAGTGGTTGAGAGTCTGCCTCCCGATTGCAGGGGATGCGGGTTCGTGCCCCGGTCCGGGAAGATCCCACATGCCGCGGAGCGGCTGGGCCTGTGAGCCATGGCCGCTGAGCCTGCGCTTCCGGAGCCTGTGCTCCGCAACGGGAGAGGCCACAACAGTGAGAGGCCCGCGTACCGCAAAAAAAAAAAAAAAAAAAAGAGAGACTGTTAGTGATATATAATAATTAGCACATAGGTGTTCTGTTAAGCCGTGAACAATGGGATGTTGAAGAGAGAATGAAAACTTTAGGTGTTGAAAGTTAAGGTCTGACATAGAAAAATGGAATGAGAAGAGAAGAAAATAGTATTTAATTGTATGAAAACAGATGGGAATGTAGATTCTTTGTAGAGTGCTGATCATAATTTTAAAAACAAAATGTATATTATGGAAGGAAAAGAAATAGTACATAGTTTGATAATTTTCTCAGCTCTTCTGTGAAAGAAAGTGTTGCAGTTCATATGAAAATGTTTTATTTCTGTCTTTGTTTCTTTTAGGTCAGACTGTGCCAAAATCCCAAACTTCAGTTGAAGAATAGCCCACCATATATACTTGATATTTTACCTGATACATATCAGCATTTGAGACTTATATTGAGTAAATATGACGACAACCAGAAACTTGCCCAACTCAGTGAGAATGAATATTTTAAAATCTACATTGATAGTCTAATGAAAAAGTCAAAAAGAGCAATAAGACTCTTTAAAGAAGGCAAGGAGAGGATGTACGAAGAGCAGTCACAGGACAGGTAAGAATATTTCAGATTTTATTTTTCTCAGGGTTAAGGTCATTTATGTTGCTTTTTGTTTCACAGTTAGGATAAATGTTACCATGTGTTTGTTTTGGGGGAAATATCATTGCATTTGTGTATTCGCTTTTCATATTATTTAAACCTTGTAGTTTTACACAGATTTCTCTGTGTCAATAGCTAGTTCATGAGGCAGTGTTCTTATTTTGTTTTAATAGCTTTATTTTTTAGAGCAGTTTTAGGGTTGCAGAAAAATGACTCAGAAAGTAGAGCTCCCATATACTCCCTCCCACCATTTGCCGTTTCGTCGATTATTAAAAGCTGGCAAAAGGTGGTACTTTTGTTACAGTGATGAACCAGTATTGATACAGTTTTATTAACTAAAGTTCATAGTTTGTATTAGGGTTCACTCTTTGTATTGCACGGTTCTCAGAGTTTCCACAAATGTATAATAATGTCATATGTCTACCATCATGGTATCATGTAGAATAGTTTCACTGCACTAAAAATGCCCTGTGTCCCACCTATTCATTGCTTCCCTCCCCCACTGCCTCCACCATACACCTCTTGAAGCCCTGGCAACCACTCGTCTTTTTAATGTCTCTATAGTTTTTGCTTTCTTCAGAATGTCATATAGTTGAAATCATAAAATATGTAACATTCAGACTGGCTTCTTTTACTTAACAATATGCCTTTAAGGTTATCCCATGTCTTTTCATAGCTTGAGAGTTGATTTTTTTTTTTTATTACCGGATGATACTCTATTACATGGATGTAGCACAGTTTGTTTATCCACTCACCTATTAAAGGACATCTTGGTTGCTTCCAATTTTTGGCAGTTATGTATAAAGCTCCTATAAATGTTGGTGTGTAGGATTTTGTGTGGACATAAGATTTCAGCTCATTTGAGCAAATATTTAGGAGCATGATTTCTTGATATCATGATAAGCCTATGTTTGATTTTGTAAGAAACTCCCAAACTGTTTTCCAAAGTGGCTGTAGTGTTTGCATTCCCACCAGTAGTGAGAGTTCCTGTTGCTCCATTCCACCAGCATTTGGTGTTGGACAGTGTCTTCAGGACATAGTCTTGATTGGAGGTGTAGGCGTGCAAGATGTGGGTGGAAGATGTAACTTCAGATCCTGTACTTTGACTATTAAGTGAGAAGCAGGGGCAGTGATGACTGAAGTGACATCAACTGAATCCTCATTTTATAGCCAGGATTTTTGACTTAGAGACTCTTCATTGAAGTTTGTTGTTTGGCTATTTCAATGTTAAATTTCATGATCTATCTTAAACTAAATAGAGCAAATAATAGATTTTCCACTTCTGGGACATTTAAGTTCTATCTAGAATATTCACCAATAGTGATAGTCTATTTAGATTTCCAGACTGGAAAATAAATATTAATTAAAATATATAATGTCTTAACGTAGTTGAGGTGAATTTTAGTTTAAGACTCTTAATGTCTCTGGATTTTAGTTTTCTTAGATATAGAAAAAACCTCTAAGAAATCTCTAATGTTTCAGGTCAGAAACAGTAGTCTCATATAGTCTAATGAAACATAGGATTGTGTAACAGAAAATTCAGTTATCTAGGTATATAGATTCTGAAGTTGTCTGTAAATAGCAGCCAAACAAATACCCAGAGTGAGTAAAAACCGTCAAATTCAAGCATAGTAAAACCCTCTGCCAAAGGTAAAATGGCATAAATGTTTACTTATTTATAATTTGCTCTCTAAATTAGTGATGAATCCTAACATAATCATAGGAGTCTAACCAGTTATGTAACTGTGGGCTCATCACTTAATATTCTTGGACCACAGTTTATACATCTTGAGGGTGGTGACCCTTCCAGTTAGTTGCCTTTTAGCTTCAAGCTCTAAGACTCTCTCCAGGACTGTTAATGGGCATTTTGAATAGCCACAAGGTTCCAGAAGCAAGGAATGGAAATATCATAGTGATTGCTTCTTCTTACAGACTTCCCGAGAATGGCCAAGGTTATGGGAAGCCAGATGTTTATGTTTAAAACTGTATTTTCGCCTTGTAGTTTTACCGTAGATCTAATAAAACTAACTTGTTTTAGAAACATCTTTACACTTCTTTCTCACATTTGGTAGCCCTGAGATTCTTCTTGATCTAGCAACGTAATCCATGAAATTTTACTTTTTAGGTTATTAGATCAGTGAGAAGGTGTGTAACTTCTAGGACTCGGAATTTTGAGTGGTGTAAATGTTTTAATTGGATGTAGTAATATATGATGGGCTAAACTTGTATCTCACTTTTATATCTTTTTTAGAAACTTGAAACATTTCTAACTCAGGAAATGTCTTATAACTACTATTGCATAAATAAATTTAGATTTTTTTGGCTTTTTATGTGGGAGCATATCATGGTGGAATCTTTATAAATTTTGGTTGATTGTGTGTAGATTTCCATAGATGATGACATTGCATAATGCTAACTGATCACAGTGAGGCAACTCTGTAAATTCTGTGTTTTAAGTATCCAAGTAAATTTTGTCACTGTCCTAAATTCAATTCTAAAATAAAGTTTATTAGCTTCTGTGCTGGTATAGCATATTTCTAATTGGATTTTTCTTTCATCCATGTTCAATTTTCTTTTTTTTTTGATAATTTTTTTGATAATGTTTTCTGATAATGTTCAGTGGCCACTGTGTTTATGTAAAACTTACATTTGATAAATTATCGTAATTCATAATAATGTACTATTCTTGGTACACTGTAACAAGACATAAATTTTTGATTTATGTTCTGATTTATGTTTCTTTTAGTAGAAATATATTTTTAAACATTCACTTCTGTGTGTTCCCTTAGAGTTCCGAATGTAACTGAGGCTAAAACGAGCCACTGTACACGGAACTCTGGATGTTTTGCTCTATAGAATATGAAAGAAACTTCTTAGAATGTTCTCAGGGTTGGTAGGCAATTGAATATTCTTTTTAGTAGTATGACTCTTATCTAACATGTATCACACACTGCTAATTGGGAATATTATAAATTCTCTGAACAATCTTTTTTTTTGTTCTGTAAATAATGTCACTAGGGACATTAGTATTTTTAAGCTAAAAATGAAGGACAGTAATACTAGAAATAGTAATTTGGAGTTCATTGACTAAACCAGCATTTCCCCGAGAGATTCTGTACTTTATGAGTACATGAATCAAAATGTTTATTTTAATGTTCCTGTTGTATCAAAAATAAACTTCTTTGTGGATTTGTTTTAAATGTAAGGGCAAGTGGGAGAAAAATCAGGCATCAGTTTTGAACTAGCTGTGCTTTGATTGATTGCTAAAATGAGTAGCCCGAGCTTTTAAGGCAATTTCACACAAATGTGATAAATATAATAAATTGAAAAATAAATAGATACAGCAAATGACATGCAGTGTATTCCCTGTGTAGCGGGTGAAAGGTAGAAATTATAGTTGGGTAAGTTCATTTGCTGTGGAAATAGATATTAAGAGTGTGTAATGCAAGCCTCTTGCTTTGAGAGTGGGTGGAATGATGATTTCTGGTAGAGGCAGCCTGCATGCGTCGCTTGACGTTTATAGTAAACCTCTTCCTTCTCCGGTATCACTTTTTCCCCAGTGCCCTCTCCCCCTCAAACAGCTGAACCTCACACTGAGTTGGTGCTTCTCCAGTGTCTAAACCATTCTGAGCTGGTATTTCTGGGAAGAGTAATTCAGTGATTTCTGGCACACATAACGTTTTCAAGTGTATGTGTGGAGTGGGCTTCAGGAATCATGTAGAGAAGGGACAATTTATAGTTTCAGGCACAGAGAAGAGGAGAAACTTTAAAACATATTGCTTAAAGTTTTAGTGGCAAAAGTCAAAGTGGGTGTGAAGGTAGTTACAGGTGACAAATATGAAATTGACAGGAGATGCCTTTCTTCAGTGATGTGGCTGGCAGTTTCGTCAGTTGACCATTTTAATAGAAAAATATTTACTCTTTCATATAAAAAGTTATGTATTAATCTCCTGTTCTTCGAGCCCGGGTGTTGGACACTGTGTTTTTTTAGAACACCCAGAGGTGATGGCATAATGAGAATCAGATTTTCCGTATTTTAGAACTGCTTCAGTGAACCACAGTGCTACAACTCATTTTTCCCTCCCACACTCCGGTTTGCAACCACTGGAACAAAACCAGAAGTCAACTGAGGTGGAAAAATAGCTCTGAGTTTGATAACCTATCTGTGAAAAAGATAAAGGCCTTTTAAAAAACTCATACCAAAGAGTAATACACAGATGTCTTATTATTAATATCATTTGAAAGCCCCTGGACCATTCTTTATGCACATGTGTTGTAGAAAACAAATCATAGTGTGCATAGCTTGTATAATAATACTCATTCTAAATGATTTATTTTTTTAAAAAGTATTTTGGCATTAAAAAATTAGTTCTAGAAGATGCTAGCCTTTATTTAAAATCCAGAGCATCAAAATCTTTTTCTCTATTGACTATTTGGCTGGACAAAGAAAAACGTATAGCCTACTACATTAATAAAGTTCCTTTCCCTCTAAAGAACTACAAATCACTCTACTTGCTGTTTATGCCTGTGTTGTAATTCATGAGATAGTGTACCAAGAACATTTTGAAACTGATATACTAAAGAGAAATGGTTAAGTTAAAAGTTGAAACAAAACAACATCAGCTACAACAATAATAACAGTAAGGGCAACAACAAAACACAAAGCTGCAAACCAGCTTGCTTGCATTCCTCATACCACTGTATGACAACATTGCTTTGGCCATAGAATAATGCATTAATTGAAATGTTTAAATTGGTATAAACATGAGTACTTGTTGATTACATGGTCATGGAAGCAGTTTTGAAATTCCTTGTGGGTTTTCAGTTTAACCATAGGAAGAGATTGACCTGTGTACACAATTTGGGTTCTGTGGAATAGTTTTAATTATTATGGGATCTCACAGGTTAATGGCCTTGTTTATAATCCCACATCAAGTTCCACCTTTTCTCCTGGGCAGCCCTGTACATTGTGAGAAGGACATGAGGAAAGAGTGCAAGAATCTCGTGGTGTGATGCCATTTCTCCTCCAAGGGTTCTTTGTAACCTTGGTTGGTTTCCTGACTCCAGTAGTGTTTTTTCAGTCTTTAAATTATTTTCTGGATATTCACAATATTTGTTGGCTAAGGCATTTCAGCATCAACAAATGAAGATGTCATTTGTTTCTGACTAAATGTTACTGTTGTTCCATCAGTCTGTTAAATAGTTTTGCAAATCCAATAGTAGTTTCTAGTAAAAATACTGTTTGTTTTTTTTTTATTACAGTAACCATTTGCAGGAGAATTAATCTTAGGGAAGTTATGTTATCTATAAATAATTTGTACAGTATTGAATGCATTCCATTTATTCTATGAAGTATCTATTGTTTAATGATGCAAGAGGGAATGGTTTATACTCCTTTAAAAAACAATTTTATATTTTAAATATTAACCTAATCTTTCTATTTATCTTTTTATTTACTAATGGTGAAGATTGCAGTTCTTTTGCATTTCATGAGGACAAGGGACAAGTTGCAAGTAGAAAAATATGATTTCTAAGTAAGTCAAAATAGGTTACTGATAGGTTTGAACACAAGTATTTTAATATTAACATACTCAGTTGCTATTTAATTTTTTCTATATGTATCTGCATTCTAGGCATTTTTTTTCTTTTTCAGTGGAAGAACAGAGGAAGTAGAAGATTAATTTGTGACATTTTAAAATGATAATATATAATTTGGATTTAGAGGAAAATAGTAATCAATCCTTTTAAGTAGAAATATGTCTGCCAAGTAGGAAATGGAATTTTCTCTAGAAAAAGTGACTATCTTCCTGAGATTAATTTATCACGGATGAATAAAAAGTTTATTTAGTCTTGATAAGAATGCTTTCATTCATATTTAAAGCATCTGAGAGATGTGAGTATACTTTTCTAAAGTTTGGAAATGAAGGGGCTTATTTCTTTAACACACTGTGAGAGTAGAGGCCACAAGAAAGTTTTCCAGACAAATGTTTTAAGCATTAAACAAAGGGAGTCTGTCAGAGTGGGCAGGTGAGAGCTTGCAGAATCTTTGACTCTTAAGGACTTTATAGCCAACTACATTCATGCTGCTTTGCTAACTGGATACAAAGTAATTTATGTGTTGATTTTCATGTAAGTCAAAAGTGAAGGGTTTCTCTAGCAGTTTCCTCTTTGGGATTTATTTTCAAAATATGAAAGAACACAAATTATTCTGCTATTCAGATATTCAAATTTAAGACTAAATCCACTGTCCACAGTTTTTAAGTTTTAAATAAAGTGTTTACAATTAATCCATTTATTTGCTGTTTATTTTATTTACTTTTTTTCCCAGCCCTGTGTTAATACCATTCAGTCTCTAACACCTGGTTTATTAGGTATTAAAAATTTTATTGCAATTCATTTAAATTCCCTCCAGGTCAAAATATATATTAAATACATGTGATATTTTGATTTTAAAATTGGAGAATTTTTTTCCTTGCAGTTTAGAGTTGATTAAAGGTTCTGAGTGATAACCATTGTATTGCAAGACAGCCAACTCACAAGACTCAAGTGCACTTTATGGTTGAATACCTTTTATGTTTTTCAGTCTTAAGGCAGTTTATTAAAATTTATGTTTTCCTTTTAGTAAATATCTGGTGACATTCAAATTTGATAATTAAAACCCTGAAGCACTCAAGAAAGAATTCCTGTTTTCAGTTTCATAATAACAATACTCCCACAAAGAAGGTTGATGAATGATGTCTTACAAGTGGCAGATTTGTTATTTAGTTAAAGAGAGCTCCTTTGGCAGATTTTTACGAATCTAAATTGAAGTTTGTTTATAAAACAGACAAGCTGCAGTGATAATTCTATAGCCTGAGGAATGCTTGGAAATCTAGTCCAAGAAGCATCTTTTTTTCCCCCCGGTGATTTAACATAGAAGTGGAGTTTCCTGGAATCCAAACAGATTAGCATCCAGCACTAATTGGGTAGGTCATAAAATAGTATTCATATCTCACAGTTTTGAAACAAAGTGCTTCAGGAAAATTCAGTTTTCTTTTTTTTTTAAAAAAAAATTTATTTATTTATTTATTTATTGGCTGTGTTGGGTCTTCGTTTCTGTGCGTGGGCTTTCTCCACTTGTGGAGAACGGGGCCCACGCTTCATCGCGGTGCGCAGGCCTCTCAGTGTCGCGGCCTCTCCTGTTGCGGAGCACAGGCTCCAGACGCGCAGGCTCAGTAGTTGTGGCTCACGGGCTTAGTTGCTCCGCGGCATGTGGGATCTTCTCAGACCAGGGCTCGAAACCGGTCCCCTGCATTGGCAGGCAGATACTTAACCACTGCACCACCAGGGAAGACCGGAATATTCAGTTTTCTAAACCCATTTTAATATTAATCTTTGTCTCTTTAATCTCATTTTTGTCAGAGCATGAGTTCTTGTTGGAGTTTGCATTTATACATGAGTTGTTTATAGATGTGTTAATTATAGCAGGATATGCATAGGTCATTACAGAAAGTACCCATTTATAGATTTAAATCATAAAGAGAGAGCGAGGCTGCCTGTCTTATTTGGTAGAATCACTGAGGAACAGATTAAACTCAGAGACAATTTAGATTTATTTTTGAAATGTGTTACTTTGAACATCTGATCATGTGATGTAATCACATGTAATCATAGATGTGTGACTATGAGTTTCCTAGGGCTGCTGTAACAAATTACCACATACTTGAAGTTTATGTAGTCTTAAGTTGATTCTCTCACACTTCTGGAGCCTAGAAGTCTGAAAATCAAGATGTCAGCAGGGCCATGCTCCCTCCAGCTCTCTAGGGCAGGATGCTTTCAGGACTCTTGTAGCTTCTGATAGGTAGCTCCAGGCACTCCTTGGCTTGTGGCAACATAACTTCAATCTCTGCCTCTGTCATCACCTGGTGTTCTCCTCTGTGTGTGTGTGTCCAAATTTACCTCTTAGGAGAGCACCAGTCATAATGACTCAGGGCCTAGCCTAATGACCCTATCTTACCTTTATGACATCTACAGAGACCCTATTTCTAAATAAGGTTACATTCCTAGGTAGGGTTGAGGTTAGGATTTCAACATATCTTTTTAGGGGGCACAGTTCACCCGTAACAGTGACCGAATACAGCACAATTTATACTATGGAAGGGAAAGAAAATTGAAACTCAATAGAGTATATGTCATGAAAGTATGAAAAACTTTGCTCGGTAGAAGATAATGCTAAACAAATTATTTAAAATTATTTTTTGAAGGGTCTGTAGCTCAAATAATTTTGTAGTGTTTTTTTCAGGTTTATAATAAAAAGTTTGGTGAATTAATTTATTGATTAATTTTTATGCATATATTGAAAAGCATGGTGAAATTGACTTTCATCAATAATAAAATTTTTATATAAATTGAAATAAGTGAATTTATAAGTATCTTGTTATAACATTCTTACTGATTTCAATGTATAAAATGCCATCCTTTAGAAATTATTAGTACTATGAATATGTATATTTAATTAATTTACAATATTAATAGTAGCCCTGATTATCCCTTGATTAAGAATCCCCGTTTTATTCTTTTATTTTTCTGATAAGCTCTGGATGATTAATTAAAATAGTTAATTATGACTTACATCATCATCATTAAATCTATGTTTACAAAGTTTTCTGTATTGAAAATTAAAAAAAAATGTGGGAGGTATTTTCCATGTTGGTGGCATAGAGGAGACTATACTTCACGTTCACTTTGTGTCTTTACTATTAAGATATAAAGTATTATAAGTATGATTTCAAATTAAGATTTTAGAGAATCAACTCAAGGATTTTAGAAAAAAAGAGTAAATTACTTCTGAACATGGCACGTTGAGTGGCTTAAACCAGGGATCAGCAAACTGTACAGAGCTAGACAGTAAATATTTTAGACTTTGCCAGGTCCCTGGTAACTAGTCAGCTCTGCCTTTATAGTAGGAAAGCAGACATAGACAGTATGTAAATAAATTGGAATGGTTGTGTTCTAATAAAACTTTATTTAGAAAAACATTGTGGTAAACTAAATTTGGCCTGGGGGCTGTGGTTTGCCAACTATTGCCTTAAAGTATTAATCTAAATTTTGGACAGTACAATTTTAAAAGTGTTTTATCAGCATGGGCTGAGTATATAAATTGCATAAACTAGGAATGTGTTTGGATAAAAGTAATAATACCTGAGCAACAGTAGTTTACATATATATAATTCTCAGCAGTGCTGTCAGAGACTAAGCTCTTTCTGACTTTGTAATGTCCTTTCTTAGTGTGTTGGGTTTGTCCTCATTCTAGTCACCTAATGTCTGTAGAATTCCTGCAGCAGCTCCATATTTTTTTTAAGGCTGCAAGACTGAGGAGAGAAGGGCAACAGTATGTATGCCTGTCCTCTTTATATTATTGATCAAAAAGCTGTCCAGGAACCTTTCTACCAACTTGTTCCCTCCACCAGATTCTCTTAGGTCTTTTTAGGCCTGAAAAATGTGATATCCAGAACAATAGTGAAAACATTAAGATATAAATTTTTTCTATTTTTGTTGGCTTTCTAGGGAAAAATATTTAAAATTAAAAGAAGGAACAAATTTACTAAGACAGTTTCATCTTGAACTCATTCTCTTTTAAAAGAGAAAACAATTCTGTTTCCTTTTTTCATTGAATAATACCTCATTCTCTTTTAAACTTTGATGACTGGAAACTTATGTTCAGACCCAAGTAATTGAAAGCAAATAATTAGTTTCAATAGGTAAGGAAGATTTGAAATTATGTTTTATAAGCCTTGTATTATCTTCGTTATCAGACATACATCAGAAATGTGTGGTAGGTATTCCAATTCCAACTTCTATCTGGAGAAGCTAACTTGGAGGTTACATGACTTGACAGGAATTTTATATATTCACGTGTGATGTATTTCTAAATGATGTCTTATTACCAGTCAGCATGTGTGAGCCTGCGGCTGTTGGCAGCTGAAGGGTATTGTCTCAGGAAGACTCATTCGAACAATTAGCGTATTTTATACTTGTGAAAATGAGGTGTTTTCTTATCTTCATTAAACCAGTACTGATATCGTATGTCAGATGGTCAGTAAAAGGAATTTTTGGTTTTTTTTGCAAGACAGCTTATATTAGTTCAGTTCAGGACTGTTTATCTGAAACATGCTTTTTTGTTGTATTTATGTGTGTGTTTGGGAGAGAGAGAGAAATGTTGCTTGTGACTTTTAAAACTTTTAATTTCTCCAGATGAGCAAAGTCTTTTCCTTTGAGGAAATGGGAAAGAGTACCTAAGTATTTCCTTGCTGAGATATATTAATGAAAATAAGTGTTAACTCCTCCTGTAGATACTGCAGACATTTCAGTTTTTGTTCTAAAGGTTTTTTGTGGGGTATATTGATTTTCTATGATTGTAACAGCATGTGGAGCTGTCAAATTTATTCTTTTCAAGAAGAATTTAATTTGACTAAAGACCTCTATTCTTGTCAGCCAGGTCTCATTTATCCGATTAAAGTAGGTTTGCATAGATTCAAGTCCTAAGAAACAGAATTCTCCTTACCAAATTTTTTGTGATTTATTTTCCCCCCTGTATAATTCTAATTTTAGTTTAATCTCCACAGAGTTGGATATGTAAAACTTTTGTTTTTATAAAGCAACTGAAGTCGTAAAGTTGGTAATTTATCACAGTCTTTCACCCACTTTACCAGTATTTGGTAAACTACAGCCTGTAAGCCAGATCCAGCCTGTGCTTCTTTCTGTAAATAAAATTTCAGTGGTACTTGGACATGTCTTTCTGTGGCTACAGTGACAGACGTCAGTAGTTGCCACAGAGACTATATGGCCCACAAAGCTGAAAATATTTACTATGTGAGCCTTTATTGAAAAAGTTTACTGACCCCTGCATTATTGATATAATCTTCTATGGCAGTCTTAGAAACTTGGCATTTTTAACGTAAACATTTTCTTCCTCATGATTTTCTATTCTGTTCTGCTAGTGATGCTTTATGAATTACTGATCATTGTGATCATCTGAGGACAATAAAATGTTAATGGCAGGGAGTCAATGATTGAGAGCTAAATCTTTATTAGACCCCTACTTTCTATCTTGTGTCAGTATGATGTATTTAATTTGTGTATAATTTTAAAGTGCGATAAATTTAAACATTTTTTGTAGGGTTTTAGTTTTTTTAAACACAAGGTACACAAAATATGTCATTAATGTCTTTGACAATTGTCTAATCTAAGGGCTTGTGTACATAGCCCATGGAGCAAATGATGCGTTCTAACCCTCTAGAATGGTTAAGTATAGGTCCCTGACTTCCTACCATACCTCTGCCTTTACCAGTTGGGATGTGAGTTTCCACGTTTTTAAAAGTACCCTAGCTATTTCTGCTATCCTGCCTGCTCTTAAAATCCCCACGTCAAATCATCTCATTTTATGTATACAGTCACCTCGGATCATTGAAATGGCACAGGTGAGGCTAGAAGCCCAGATATGTACAGAACTCTTTTCACTTTTCTAAGCTTCCTTTATCACCACTGTAGGTAGGTGACCACTCCCAGTTGTAAGTCATTTTAAAGGATCCCAAGACAGATAAGTTTCTGAAATGCTTTTGGAAGAGTTTTGTTGGAAAAGAGGGATTGAAATTCTTTTTTATATTCTTTTCAGATTGGCCTAATCACTATCCCTGGAATTTACCTTTGCAAGCCAGCCTTTTAGCCTGCCATTTCCCCTTCATCTTCCTGTGTCCCCCACCTCCCTATTTAGCAGACCCTCTTTCTTATTGGTATAGCTGAAGCTCCCACTCTGCCCCATTCATACCTTATTTCAGCATTTTCTGATCACTCCGGCCAAAATATCTTTTTTCCCTCTGACATTTATCAAGACCTTTCTTGTGACCCTTAACCAACCGTGTATTGTCAGATATTGCCATCTTCTTAAAATGGTGATAAGACAGGTCATTTAAAATGTCTCATTATATGTTGTTTAAAGGCAAAAATCACTTCTCCTTTGTATCTCCCGCAGTATCAAGAACAGTGCTTCAGAGGTGGCCAACACTTACGAAAATATAGGATTGTTTCTCTAGAATCACTGTAGGATTATTTGAAAATTCGGATTTATTCCTCGTTTATGAGCTACTAGGGCCTAGAAACACGAGAAAATAGAAGTGTTACATGGGAAAGTGTCTGGTGAAGTGTCCAAAGGCTTAGCTTTTAGAAGTTGTAGATAAACTCTGAATATCAACTTTTTCAGATTTGGCAATAAGTGCCATTGATTTTAGAAGGGAAAAAAATGTCCATAAGCACAGTAATTAATACCACTGTTATTTATCGTAGAATGGTTATATTATACAGCAATTCTTAATTTATTTTTTTGGGCTGGCCTGTGGGATTTTAGTTCCCCGACCAGGGATTGAACGCATGCACCTTGCAGTGGAAGTGTGGAGTCCTAATCACTGGACCGCCAGGGAATTCCGAATTTTTAATTCTTTGTGTATGCAAAATATCCTTAATGTAGTGACATTTTTGGATAAAGTTGGTGAAATTACTGCGATTTGGAATCACTTTAATGGAGTGCCCTTATGGCTACCCTTAGTCCTTATGAAATAAACCCCTGTAAAACCCATAGTGCCACCATGCTGCCTGTTCCTACAAACTACACATGGCAGTGAACATATTTTACAGCTTTCCTATTGACATACTAGTTTTCCATCTGAGCTTTTATGAATGTTTTCACTTCCTCTTATTTTAACATTTCTTCAAAGACTGCTTTTGTTTTTATGCTGTGTTGTATTTATGACTCTGAATGCACAGAACTTTTCAGCAACTGGGGAATCCTCCAAAACTCTATGCTTTCGACATGAATAGTCCAGTTTAGTTTGGTATATATTATTGACAGAAGTGCTTCATCCTCTTCATTACTTGCTGTGCAGCAGATCGTCATTGTATCATTTCACGACTCTTCAGGGAGTGCATAAATACATGTGCACAAATGAAAAAAAGTCTTATTATGGTGATATCTTGTGTTGTTACTGATGGAGTTCCCTGTTACAGATAAGGATTTTCAAACTTTAAAATTCGTTTTCAATTTTTAGCTAAGATTTTTTTTGTTGTTGTTATTTATGTATTTCTTTAACCGCCATCTTTTTTTCTTCCCTTTTAAAAGACAGGGTTGGACAGTTAGAGCTGGTATTCTTGCTGTAAAGCTGAAAGCTTTTTAAACTTTTTTTGGGGGGGGCAGGGCATGAGCATACCAGCTCTGAGGGACATCTGAGACATTTTGAATATGTAGACAGGGCTTTTAAAGAAAGGAATTGCTGTTCTCTTACATCAACCATGCAGACTTAGAAACAGACTTTAAAGGAAAACAGAGACATGTGTGTTCTCACTGTGTATCATTGTTACGCCCCCTCACATAGCTGTGAGGATTTGTCAGCAGTTTGTTTTGACTCACTATACCAAGGTGGGGGTGGTTTTGTGTGTTTTTGTAAGTTAACTAGTGTGGGATGTCAGTAATCTCAACTTTACCATTTTGATTGGCCATGATCCATCCATTTTTCAGGACATATTTTGATACTGAAACCTGCCCGGAAATCTTTGCCAAATAATTTTCCTCTTTCTATAACTGTGGAGGTCAAAACCCGGTCCTTAAGATTATATCCTCTTTTTTGTTTTGTGTTGCCTCTGTGATGTCTTCACGATATCTCCCCAAACTAATTTGGGAACCTCCCTCCTTGAGTTGTTCTTTTCAATTTATCTTAATAGTTCTTCTTACATAATAAAATTTAGTGTTATTTATTTTGGCAAGATTGGGGACACTCCCAAATCTACGTTTCATTTCCAGGGAGGTGGTTTTAGACACAGATAACCAGAGTAGATCTTTTTGATCGGGGATGAGGAAGTCTTCGGTAGCATCTGAATGGCTCTTCTGATTTCAGAAGCCATTGACAGAGGGAAGGTGGCCTAGGCAGATCTGTCTTGACCCTTTTACTGTTTCCTAAGAGAAATGTCACTCCAGGAAGTTGTGCAACATGGTGGTCCTGGTACATCTTTGTCAGGACTTTATGGTTGGAAGGAAAGGTTTTGTAGATGAGACACAAAAGGCAAACAATATTTTCCTCTAGTCACCCAAAGTACCCATTACATTTAAAGATCCGTGTGGATGTCTTTTGTCCCTGACAACTTTCCATTATGTAACTGCTCTTTATTTACTTCCTCTGCTATACGTGTGGCATCGTTCCCACAGCAAGTTAATGTCTTCTTAGTATGCATTTATTGTAAGTTGTCATTTATGTGGGAGTAAAATAACTAGAATTCTTTCGTATTTTCAGTACTTGACATTTAAGAAAGAGACAGATGGCAAGTAAACAAGGTGAGAACGGGACTTTATTTGCTGTATTACAATCTCAGACTACTGTAAAGAATTTTAATTGTATGTTATTTTAGGAAGTTTCCAATTCACTACAGGTCATTGAATCTTTGACAGAAGCAGAATCTACTGCATGTAGTTGAGAGTTCATGGGGAACTAGTAGGTTATATTTTTAAGAGTGTGAAAAGTTTTCTGGGTCCCAGTGTGCCTTAGAATAAAACTTATTTTTCTATGTAATTTTAAATAATATTATCTAAAATTCCTGGGCTTCCCTGGTGGCACAGTGGTTGAGAGTCCGCCTAACGGTGCAGGGGACACAGGTTCATGCCCAGGTCCGGGAGGATCCCACATGCCGTGGAGCGGCTGGGCCCGTGAGCCATGGCCGCTGAGCCTGCGCGTCCGGAGCCTGTGCTCTGCAGCGGGAGAGGCCACAACAGTGAGAGGCCTGCGTACTGCAAAAAAAAAAAAAAAAAAAAAAAAAAAATTCCTAGCTGGAGTTCAGAATTAAGTTGATTTAAACATTTTAAAATTCCTACTGATATCTTATCTCTCTTTTTTTAGTAAGCTCATGTTCATTTTTCTTCATGGTGATTATTATTATTTTTTAAAACAAGGTTGTTTTATTTATTTATGTGGACCATTTTTAAAGTCTTTATTGAATTTGTTACAATATTGCTTCTGTTTTATGTTTTGGTGTTTTGGCCCTGAGGCATGTGGGATCTTAGCTCCCTGACCAGGGATGGAACCCACACCTCCTGCATTGGAAGGTGAAGTCTTAACCACTGGACCACCAGGGAGGTCCCCATGGTGATTACTTTTAATTTCCCATAGCTCTACTGGAGATTTTCTTCACTATGAGATAGTAGTTGTTACAGATAATTCAAAATTCAGTTCTTCAGTTTTCACAAAGAATTTCTGTGCAATATGACTTCAGAGGTTTTTTTTTTTTTTTTTAGATTGAAGCTAGTTTTTAGAGCTATTCATGGTATAGGAAAATAAATTCATATATGATGGCTTTTTAGGTTATTCTTTGTAGAATTATCTATTTCTTTTCATCTGTACAAATAATGTGAACATCTTGGATAAACATTTGCTTCTCACCATTAAAATAAAAATAAAGAGCTGGTGCTGATAGTTCATAGAGGTTAACAAGCGATATGCAGAAGGCAGACTGTCCTTCAGTTGCAAAATGTTACAAAATGTACAACTCACCAGCTCTGGGGATAGCTTGTATTCACAGTTTGGTGAGTTAGAAAAGCTTCCAATGAAAGGTCCAGTAGATGACTTCCCCTCAGGAAGACAGCATTTCTGAAGAGTGTAGAGCCTCTCTTGATATGGTAGTAGTATGGTTAAAATTGAAAAGTGACTTTCTTTAATTGGTATACACTTAGAGAAAACATAAGAATTTTGAAAAAGACTGCATACATTATATGTTTCGGTTTGTTTTTAACATGATTGAGTCCTTTTTGTTTCCTTCTCATTTTGGGTTTGTAATTTATACAGAGAATTTTGTGCTAAAGTTTGTTGTAAATACAGCATGATATCAATATTATGTAGCACCCCCCTCCCATTTAGTTATATTAACCACCTGGTTTCTCTTCAATTGCTAGGGATGTATTTATGTTTCCTTCAGCTCTTTTGTCAATTTAAGTAGCACTGAACATTGCTTATCTGAATAGTACCACCTCCTGTGTACGACTATGTAGGAAATAGTGTCTTGGATTCTGAGTGAAAGCCTTGGAAAATTACCATCAGAAGGTCTGCTGTACCATTGCATATTAAGGAGTTTTAAGAACTATTTCTCCAGATGAAGTCAATACAGTAAAAGAAGTGCAGAGTCCTGACATTCTAGGCTTGATGTTCCCTATGTAGTCTGTTCTTTTATTATTAGAGGTTAACCCAGTCCTTAACGTTTTGTTTTCAAGTTTTTGAGCTCATTTTAATGTACAGTGAGGGTCTTTTGGTTGATATAGTCTATGATGATGTAGAGTTAAAGATCTCTTTTGTGGTAAAAGCGAGAAAAAATCAGTAGTAAAACAGAAGGACTATTTTAATGGATAATTTGAGGAAGCCAGTTTATTCTGGACCTGGTAATCTTATTAAGATCTAGAAAAATAGTAACTTTTCAGTTTTTTTTTTTAAATTAAAGGTTTCACTTAATTATCAAGTTCTAATTCTTTTGGGATACTGGTCTATTAGTGATTGTTTAACTATTTCAGAGGAAACTGTCATATAAAGAGTAGAATTTTCATTTTAAAATTTATGCTGCTCCAAGATTTAAAAAGAAAACTTATCTCTGAGTTGTTCATTACTGATGTCAGTAGATTTAAAAGAGAAGCATATCAGATTTTTGAAATTTTGATGAGTAATAAAATTATTTGAATTGTAAGGAAAATGCCTAAGAACGTTTCTTACTTTTTTTAAAAAATCAGAATTAAACTCAAACATATATACTTACAATACTGAAAACAGATCTTAACAGCATTTCTTATTTAGAAAATGATATTGGTTACAAGCAGAAAGAAAATATCCTACTGTTTGCAAGCCAAATGAGTTGTAAAAGGAGTAAAAATCACTAATTTTTGTCTTGCATTAAAGTTTCCAATTTTGTCTTTAGCTTTAACTGGTCATGGAAGTTAATAAGCCTATTTGTCCCAGAGAAAGGTCTGCCTTCATTATTCTTTTTTTTTTTTTTTTTTTTTTTTTTTTGTGGTACGCAGGCCTCTCACTGCTGTGGCCTCTCTCGTTGTGGAGCAGAGGCTCTGGACGCGCAGGCTCAGCGGCCATGGCTCACGGGCCTAGCCGCTCCGCGGCATGTGGGATCCTCCCAGACCGGGGCACGAACCCGCGTCCCCTGCCTCGTCAGGCGGACTCTCAACCACTGCGCCACCAGGGAAGACCCACTATTCTTCTTGAAGCGAGAGTCTGGAATGTTCTCCAGAACCATCCTGCTGAATGAGTTGTCGTTTTTATTAGCTGGCCTCAAAATCTATTCTTATTATACAAGAGTATCTGGTGGAAATGAATGGAAACTGATGGCTATAACCTTGAGTAATAACACTACGCAAAGCACTGTTTATTCATATGAGTGGTTTATCTTTTATATTTCTTCATCCTTTACTTTTCTAGTCCCATCTCAAATCAGTCTCCCTCAGGTCTTTTTGCTCTAGCCACTTACCATTTTTCAGTGTTTCAGGCCTGTAGAAGCTCCACATCCACAGCTTCATCTGCCTGAAATGTTTTCCACTATCTGTCTAACTCTTGCTCATCCTTTAGATTGTAACTTAAATGTCAGTTCCTCAGAGAGGCCTTCCTTGACCGATCACTCTGAATTATTCTGTACATTATTTTCTGTCATGGTCCTCTATTCTCTTCTTTCCAGATCCTATCATAAACTATGTATAAGGTTCTTTCTTTTCTTCACCACTCTCTCCCTGGTGCCTACTCCAGTTCCTACACATAGTAGGTGCTCAGTACCTGTGTATTAAAGGAATGAGGGGTGAATATACACTAATCTCAACCTATATGCTATTTAAGCAGCATCATGAAACTTGCAGGCATCATTAAACCTATACACAGAAGCTGTCATTGGTTGTTGTTGTTTTTTTAAAAATACATTTATTTATTTATTTATGACTGTTGGGTCTTCGTTGCTCTGCGTGGGCTTTCTCTAGTTGCGGTGAGCATGGGCTATTTGTTGCTGTGTGCGGGCTTCTCATTGTCATGGCTTCTCGTTGTAGAGCGTGGGCTCTAGGTGCGCAGGCTTCAGTAGTTGTGGCACGTGGGTTCAGTAGTTGTGGCTTGAGGGCTCTAGAGCGCAGGCTCAGTAGTAGTTGTGGTGCACGGACTTAGTTGCTCCATGGCATGTGACATCTTCCCAGGCCAGGGCTCGACCCCGTGTCCCTTGCATTGGCAGGCAGATTCTTAGCCACTGCGCCACCAGGGAAGCCCCTGATGTTGGTTTTTATTGTTGTTATTCTATCTAGTTTTATTTTCTTTCTGGTAATGGAAGGAGAAATTTAATAGTTATTAAGCTGGAGAAATTGAATTAAATTGGGCTTGTTAATCTTGTATGGTCCAGAGATATTTCTTTTAATCAGTTGAGGATTATAGTTTCATGTGACATGCTAGAAATGATGAAAAGGGTCTTGGAGCCACATGCATCACTCTTTTTGCCTGTTGATCCATAATTAGAACCAGGGTCCAGAATCTGTTTTAGCATAGAACCAAATAACACAAAAACATCAGATTTACAAGTGAAACCACTTTCCACATATTTATTTGTTGTACTTTACTGCTTAAAATTAGCATATTTAAAAGTTTTACTGAGAAGCATGAAACTGGAACCTGATGTATCCATGTTATGTTTCTTCTTAATGCAAAGTAAATAAAATTTTAAAATCCCTGTGACAAAAGCACTATGGGGTAATTTCTTGGTTATAACTCTGAAGTTAATGAACATAATATTATGAATATATAGGGGGGTCTTTGGCACACACCTCTCTTCATGAAACAGGTGAATAGTATTCAAGTGTTACTTTATACCTTTTTGAAAGAATTGCCATCTTTTAAGAAAATAATTATATCATGCCAGATTATTTTTTTAATAATTTTTTATTTACTGGTTCCTTGTTTCCAGGTATATCAACCTGAAACACTTGGGCTAGCTTTTTGGTTTTCTCCTACTTTTCTGAACCATATTCTGTACCTCCAACCATTACTCAATATCTCATACAGTATTCCCTCTTTATAGTTTTGTTTATTTGGTTCTCTTAATTTGAAACAGTATAAAAAGAAAATCATGTTACTCTCTTGCTTACTCTTGAATAACATTTAAACTTCAGGCTTACTGTCTGATTTCAATTCCTGGATTGTGCCAAGATCTTTCCTACCTTGTTGCCTCTTCAAGTTGCTTCCATTTCCTGAAGAGCTCTTCCTCTGAGTCTTCACATTTTTAGAGGAGGGGCAAAGATCCAAGTGTAAGTATCACCTCCTTAGATGGGTCTTATTTGCCCACCCTATCTGAAATAGGTTTTCCCACCCAATTAGTATTTTGAACGTTTGCTGATGGTTTCTTTCTTTTCCCAAGTGTGTTACCTATCTTTCAAGGTATAATTGAAGTTCTTAATCCTGAAGCATTTTCTGAATAGAGTGCTAGAATTTGAGTTTTTTGAAAAAGCTTTTACTATTTGTCAGAACATGGTAGTTGGTAATGTAGAAGCAGAGTTCTATCTTGATTCTTCAATGTACTGTATCTAGTTGAGGGACATTTAGGGTCCTCCGGACTCACAGGAGGGCACCTGAGCTGACTTGGGGGTCAGGGAAGACTTGGGTGGAGAGTTATGTAGGAGTAGCAGTTAGATACAGGCAGGGCGAGAGTGTCATGGAAGACATTTTAAAGGAGTGGGAGGTCACACCTAGCTGAGAGTGTGAGAAAACATATTGTGTTGGGGTTCCGAGGTATCAGGTATCTCAGCAGGGTGGGAATCTGGTGATTTTGGTTACCTTTTTATACTTCTCTTTTTCTCTTCTGATTTTTCAACCATGAGCATGGTTATGTTTCTGATGAGGGGTAGAGGGGAGAGTACACATTGATAAGAAAAGAAAGAATGGAAATTAATAGTGTACCATATAATTTCATATTTAAATGACTAAGTTTTGCATTTTGGATATTCACTGTTAGCTGTTCATTTTGAAGTTTGGTGTTACTGATTAGTACGTTTGGTGCTTCACCTGTTTTAGCTTTGTACTAGACCACATGCCATATGCATACTGGGCACTCAATGAACACCTAAAAGAATCGACCCAGATTTTGAGAACAGAGTTTGACTTTTAAGTTTGGTGAGTTTTCTTCATTGTGCCCTAATTAAATGTCCAGTAGACATTGCACTTCCCATTAGGCTCCTCCTGAGATAAGTGTTTGACTATATGCAGGTGAGTGTCTTACTTTGCTACCCTAAAATGGTTTTGTCTCTGAAATGATATATAATCAGATATTTTACTGTCTTATAACTTCAACTTTAAAATTTAATATTAGACTGCAGGATTGTTTGCTTGTTTGTTTTGAAACAAACTTTTAGAGACAGAGATGGTTCCTTAAAAGAAAAAAAATGTAGTTCTCATCTGTGTCCTCTCTCTCTCATCAAGATCTGATTGATCGTTCTTGTTATTATGTGATACTTCATATGATTGATCCTGTATCAAGGTTGCCATCACATTCCCTCTCAGAAGAAAAACATTCAGATCCTTATATTGCTGATTCAGGGGAGGTATTACATACAGAGGAAATGCCTTTGATAGGAAGTGTTGCTTCCTCTAGGAAATGAAGTACAAGGATCTAAATGTCTGTCGTATAGACAAGGGCCAACCTTATTAGGCAATTTTGGACACGTATTCAATGGCTTTATTTATTTATTTATTTTTAATAAATTTATTTATTTATTTATGGCTGTGCTGGGTGTTTTTGCTGCACGTGGGCTTTCTCTAGTTGTGGCAAGCGGGGGCTACTCTTCGTTGCAGTGCGTGGGCTTCAGTAGTTGTGGCACGCGGGGTCAGTAGTTGTGGCTCATGGGCACTAGAGTGCAGGCTCACTAGCTGTGGTGCACTGGTTTAGTTGCTCCACAGCATATGGGATCTTCCTGGACCAGGGCTCGAACCCATGTCCCCTGCATTGGCAGGCAGATTGTTAACCACTGCACCACCAGGGAAGCCCTCAATGGCTTTATTAGAAGACTTTTCCCATCATGATTTTTGACGAATTATACAGTGATTATACCACAGACAGTCTTAAAAGTTGTTTTGATGTTGACAACAATGCATTATGGCGGAGGCATAGAAAGTACAGATTATAACTGTAAATTGTTGCTCTCTTATTTGTTTCTTAACATCAAAAGCAGTAGAATTCCTGAGTAAGTGTTCCAGTGAAAATGGAGGCAAGTCAACTACATTTGATTGTTAGGGTTCTTGGGTTTACAGGTGTGCTAACTACATAATAACATATGAAACGAGATATCCCTTTAAGTCAAAGCTGTCAGTATTTGAAGGTAGCATTTCAAATACTGTTATTAGGGCTGCATTGAGTTAAATTTTCAGCAGTAATAAATAATTTTCCCTTCTTGTAATGGCTTTCAGTAGCAGGAATTTCTCCTACAGGGGGATGATCAATAAATGTGAAGAAATATTTCCAAAATCATCATAATGTATCTTAAAAATTTTTATGTACTATTCTAGACTTAAGTGACAGGAAATTTTAAACAAAAGTAAACTCTAACTAACTTTGAAAGGATTTTCTGTTTAGAATTTAGTTTCACCCTAAAGATAGTTGGGAGAATTGTAAAGTGACACAGGGTTAGCAATTACTACTGATATTGGGTCTTATTCCTATAGAAGTGGAGTAGAAAGAGATAGAGAATTTTGATTTTAGAAGATCTTCCATATCATGAAGACAGCTGCAGTTTTGTGTGTAGGAGCTGATCTTCTGCCTTCACTATGAGAAAACAACCGTATAGACAAACAGTATTCATTATATCTATTGCACCTGAGTATTTGATGCTAAAGTGTTTGTCATAAGCTCCAAAACCAGGTTGAAAATGTTACCTCTAGTTCCTGAAGTAGGCATATTTCTTGAGCTTTATAAAAATGATATTTTAAAACATTTTATCATTACATTAGAGGATATTACAGTGTCTAGCATTTACTATATAGGGGGATAGGAGAAAAACATTGATTGTTACTTAAATTGTTCTTTGTTTGCAGGAAGACTGTAACTTAAAAAGAATTACAACACATTGTTCATGTTAAATTTTCTGGTCTAGAAATTTGGCATAGAAGTTCCCTAGAAGCTTCTGTTCCATTGTGGTTGAAATGTTTTCTCACCTTTTTGAACTACCTCATTACTGCTGATGTAGGTGAGATCTTGAAATGTGTCTGGAGAAAGTGGTGTAAAACTTCCTTTGACTTTTTCTGGACTCAGGGCTAAGATACCTTAGACCTGCTGCTTATTTTTAAAGATCCACATAGGTTGTGTTCAGATGAGAAAGTTTATTTAAGAAACTTCAATTTATGTTTTATGTATAATCATCTTTTGCTTCTAAATTTATCACAGAAAGAAAGGTAGAGGGTATTTCGCCCCCAGGGTCAAGAGTAATGTATTTAAGCTTATTGATGCATATTTGTATATTTTCTATTCTATGCTAAAAAGAGCTTGAAACTAAAATAGGAAAATAACCATTTTGGTGGTAGTTTTAAAAGATGTTTAGTATTTCATACAATCCTACCTTTAACATAGTTTGGCATCTCTCTTAATATTTTTTTTCCTTTAAGGAAAGGTGTTCTAATTTGGCTTAATTCATTCAGTGAAACTTCAATTAATATCTAATGAAAATCATTTTGTAGTTTCCATTGTCATCTCTATTTAAGACTGTTAAGTGTTCTGAAAATGCATTTTGCTCCTTTCTCTCATTGTATGTCCCCCCCCCCCCCTCTTTTTTTTTTTTGCGGTACGCAGGCCTCTCATTGCTGTAGCCTCTCCTGTTGCGGAGCACAGGCTCCGGACGCGCAGGCTCAGCGGCCATGGCTCACGGGCCCAGCCGCTCCGCGGCATGTGGGATCGTCCTGGACCGGGGCGCGAACCCTTGTCCCCTGCATCGGCAGGCGGACTCGCAACCACTGCGCCACCAGGGAAGCCCTGTTCCCCCATTTTTATCCACCCATAGTAAAAAGTATTTCCTGGGCTCGCATGGACCTGATGCGGCCTTGTGAGTAAGTTCTGACTTATTGGATGTGAATAGAAGTGAGGCTTCTAGATCATGTCCTTAAAGGGAGGCCACATGCCCTCCTTTCACCTCTTTTCCTGCTCTCTGCTGACTACAGTGGTTATGAGTCATCTTGGGCCACGGGGAGGAGAGCTATGGCATAGGAATGGCCGAACTCCAAGAAAAAAGGAGCCTCAGTCATTGACCTTGTAGGCTAGAGCTGCTATACTTTTAGGTGAGAGGGAGAGGAACATCAGTGGAAGCTGCTACTATTCTATATCTCTGTCACACCCAGCCGAAACTGTATGCTAAAAGTCACCTCCGTGCTGAAAGTGTTCACTGTTTCTGCTGCATTACTTTGAGATTTAAGTTCCAAATTTGTATAATAGTAATAAGTGAAGTCATGGCCGTTTGAAATAAAGCTTTATTAACTGTGCTTTGCTTAGTTAAAAGCAAGCACTGGATTCATGCTAATAAGACTCTTTAATGTTACATTCTTATGATTTATATTATACATTTACTCTATTGTATGTTAAACGAATTTATGACCATCCCTGTGTTGGGTTTTATGACGCATTGAGGGTTAAACAGGATATTGTCTATCGATGGTCCAGATTTCCTGTGTTTTTGTCTTTATGTCTGCTTCACTATACCTTCCTTCCTTTATCTGTGTCCCCAAGTCTTTCTCTTCCCCTTCTCCATTTGCCTGGTGTCCGGGAAGGCTGTGGTGCAACTCTGCCTGGCCAAGTTCACTAGAGCTCTAAGATCTTAATAGAGACCAGGTGCCTGGCCCTATTTCTGAACACACACACACACACACTTGTGAAATTCAGTTACTTGCTTGGGGGGTTTGCAGGCTTATACTATAATGGATGGAAAAGTGCCCCGTGCTTTACAACCTTTTAGACTAAATAATACCACTTACAAGAAATTGTGAATGTTATAGGAACCACCTTCTGTGTGGGAGATGAGTACTAGGAAAAAAAAGTTTCAAAATGATGAGTGAGAAATTTTCAGAAAGCATTGTTTGGTTTGTCATTTTCAGTCCAAAAGGCAACTTATATCTTCTTACTGGGGATGTGATATAGCTTCACTGAATGATCTGGTTCAGTCTCAAGCAATTTAGTTATGTTTCATTATGTTAAAATACTCTGTCCTTGCAGAATCATCGTAAATTACGTGTGAAGCTCTAGGTGGGGAAGGCTGAAAGGAGGGCAGTGTTATATTATAAGAACGACCCATGTCCTTCTGCCGATGTCCTTTCCAATCTCTATATTTTTGGCCATGCCAAATTCCATCGCATTCTGTATGCGTATCTATAACTGCACGCAAATACCAGGCATCTTGCATTTTAAAGAAAACCAGGGAATGGCCACATGTAATCTTACTTGCCTATGATTCATTCACATTTTGGAATTCATTTTATATATGAATGGAAAAGAAGGAACATTTCCTTCCATATCAATCTATAAAGACCTTCACGCACTATCCTGATCCTTGGAGCAATATTGAAAACCTCTTGTTTCTCTGGAGCCACTTACAGACCATTGCGCTTTTTACTTTCAAACAGTTTTCCTGTCAAGGCTTCCACAGTCTTCCAACTCCCATTGAAGGCACAGCCTTGGAGATGTCAATATCCATCTTCATAGCGTACTCCATACTGTTTAAAGGGAACTTTGCCCCACAATCTTGTTTGCACTTCAGATGTTACCTTCATTCTAGGCAGCTGTAATTCTCACCTGGTTGACTTCATTCTCAGGAGCTCTTATCGTTATTCCACTCAGCCATGTGTACCCCTGGCCAAGTCATGCTACCCTCAGGAATCCTTAATTCCAAAATCTCATTCTGCAAACACACCCCTAGTCCTTCTACCTTTCTTATTTCCTTGTACCCATGACATCTGCTCTTAAATTTCATTGGTATTCTCCATTATTCCTACTGCATTCTCTGGTCTCTTGATTGTCTTCAGGCTTCATTCATTTCCATACTCATTTTGGGTTCCACTGATCATTAGCCAGACAGATATGCGTTCAAACTCTAGCTCTCCAAGTTACTAACTGTGTAACTTACATAATTTACCGAACTTACCTGTGTCTCAATATTCTTACTTGTAAGAAGGATATTATAATATCCATCTTGTGGAGTGGTTAAAAGTATAGTGTATAGAAAAATGTTGGTTAATTGCCTAATATAGTTCAAGGCCATTAGTTGTTATTAATGTGGGCTGCTTTTATCTTTAATATTATTTGAGAGAATGACACAAGATGATGAAAAGGTGAATGAAGTTGGGGACAAAATAATGGAGAGTTAAGGAATATAGATTTGATTTTACAAAAGCTGTGGAGAACTATTGTAGGTTCTTCAGCAGTGAAGTGGCAGGTTAGTGTATCTTGTTTCATACTTTATCTTTTAAAAATTTAGATCATGTTTTATTACTGTTTTGTTACATTTTGTACCACATGGCTTTATTACTTCTTTATGAATGACTTAGTAGAGAACATTTTACATATGTAGTAAATGTGAGTTTATTTCTGTAGTCAAGGAGATAATGGATTTCTTTTGAAGTATCTACTGTCTTGTTGCCCTAATTGAGTTGTACAATGAACTTGAGTCTCCATAAATAAAACTGGGAACAGGTCATGCTGGAGCCATTTAAAAGCCCAAAGTGCTTGGCTTTAAATTTCCAAAGCATTTGGATTTGTTGTTTAGGTGCTAAATCGAAGCAGTCTCCTCAGGAATTTCAATCTTATTAAATTGATATTGTCTCATTTCTATGAATTTATATGTTACCAAAATACTCTCAGTGGTGCCATTCACGTTTGAAATGAAATGTGAGTGGAAAGATTGGGGTTCACTTGATGATGTGGTACATTGTTTATTATACTGGAGAGTGAATGCTTAGCATCAGCCTAGGATTCGTGACATCATACCTTCTTATACTGTTGTCTTCACACATTTTCATCAGGAACAGTCAGTGATAAACAGATAAGAATTTTAACTAATGGCAAGTACTTTGTACCTTTAAAACACTTTACTAAGGAGTTGTTTTTAATTTGAAAACTGAGTTAAGAGATACGTGGCAGTAAAATCTGCTGTTTTTAATTTACCTTGCTCTCAAACTTGTATGAATTCATTTATTTACTCATTGGTTCCTTCAGTGTCATTTGTTGAGCACCTTCTCTGTCCTGGCCCTGTTTTAGTTACACAGGATAATTATGAATTGTTGAGCCTGTTTCCTCTTCCATATGGATTAGACAGTAGACAGAAAATACCTGGAAAACTAAACAGTATCTGCATTTTGCTTTGAATGTTTCTTCTCCTCTTTCTTCTTCCCTTTGCCCTCTTCCTCTCCTTCTCCTTTCCATCTCAGTTCCTCCCTTCTTCCCCATCTCAGCGTTCAAGGAGATGAGGAGATGGGAACTTGGAGTGGAAGACTGATTTAAGTAAATGATTTTCCCGCCATGAGTTTGAATCTCGGCGTAGTGTCTGATAAGCCATTATCTGCAAAACTGAAAAGAAGAGGTGACCATGACTAGATTGGTCCCTTCATCCAGCTCTTGTCTGTTGAGGGCTCTCAGGGCACCAGTTATTCCAGGCATGAGGATTCACTGGTGAACAAACCAATTGTGGCTCCCATCCTTGTGGAGTAGACATTCTAGTGGGGGAGGCAGACCACGAAATCAACACACATAACATGCTAGAATCTCAGTTAGGGGTACGTTCTGAAGAAGAAGTACGTGAAGAAGAGTAATCTCTAGGATAAGGGGCTAGATGGTTATACTCTAGGATTGTGGGCATGGCTCTGTCATTTCCTAACATTTTCCCAAGTGTGGGGATAGGTCCTCTTCTTGTGAGACTGAGAGGGAGAAGGTAGAAGAGTGAAATCTCCCTCTTAGGGGTGGTGTGAAGTGCAAGGACGTTGGAGGCTGCCCCTGCTCTCAGTGCCCTTGCTACCCCATCAGGGTTACTGTATCAGGCTGAGCTGTCAGCTTCTCCATTTCCACCACCTGGACGCCCACAGTTGGTATAAAAATCCTCTTTTAAGTTGTTATTACCTTAAGCCAGTTGTGAGTAAGAATGGGCTTAGGTGATGGGCACCAGGGAAGGGTACAAAGAAGAAAGGGGCCCAGAGAGTGGAGGGTGGAATTCACTAAAGACAACCTGAGTCTACTTCACAGTTGCCCTGAGCCAAGGCTGTGTTTGTGCTATTAAACCCTCTTAAGGTGACAGAAATATGTGGCAGTTGGTTTAGTTTCTATTTATTTATTTATTTGTTGAAGAATAGTTGATTTACAGTATTGTGCCAATCCCTGCTGTACAGCATGGTTTAGGTTCTAGATACATGTTTGTTAACTACAGTAGCCTTGCTTGGACAGCAGAACACCAGCCTGTTGCCCATTGTACATGCATAAGCAGGGGAGGTGTTTGACATTTGAATTCAAGGCTGTGGTTACAGCCTCCACAAATTGGACTCTTTGCAAGGCCCCTTACACATGAACTTGCCTTTTAAAGAGAGAGGATTGGAGCTGCTTCACATTCATCCCTGGAGAGTGAGCAGGACTGTAGAGGGAGTTCCAGTGGATTTGACAACCCTCAAATCTGGAGTTTGGGGAACACAGGAAGAAAACACCTGTAGGCTTAAGTTTTC
This sequence comes from Kogia breviceps, assembly GCF_026419965.1. NCBI lineage: Eukaryota > Metazoa > Chordata > Mammalia > Artiodactyla > Physeteridae > Kogia > Kogia breviceps. The sequence goes on from NC_081314.1 coordinate 97,663,432, forward strand.
AGATTCCCAATTAACTGCATAGTCCTCTGAAGACCGATGACGGGGAGGAGAGTTATGAAAGAGGGGGAGTTTCAGGGAACCTCTGAGTTCAAAAGGTAAAGTAGGAACAGAGATCATATGGGGAGACATGGGGAGAAAGAAGCTTACTTGGTTCTTTTTAAAGAAGAAAGTGAAGCCTGGTGGGGAGATGGAGAGTCAGCTATTTAGAATTAGAAGTAGGGCCAGATTTGGGGTGGGGGAGGCACTGAAGAAGGTGAATAATGGAGAAGTGATGAGTGTGGAAGTTCAAGGGCACCCTGCAGGGTGCATTTTACCCTGAGCTGGGGAGAATTTCTGGACTCAGAGTTTAGGAGACCTTGGCAAGTTATCCAGCTCAGCACAGGAGATTAGTTGCAACTTGAAACAAAGAGGGTAATTGTGACCAAGACAGAAAAGCATCCTCCTTTCAAAGGTCAAGATCACTGAGGTTCATGGCTCACACTCCATGTTGGGCAGTGAAAGAGTAACCCAGTAGGAAAGGCAGTAATGACCTGTTTATCAGTGTGCAGTCAGCTGAATGGGGGGGGGGGATTTGGAACAGACTGATTGATTTGGAAGTAGGATACAAGCTAATCACGTAACATGAAACCTTGCATGTGTTTCTTAAACTGATTACTTTGAACTCAAGATTTTCGTGTAATGTAAAAGTAGTTTGTGGATCTGAAAATGTCTGTATTGAACTCCTGTGGCCTGGAAGGGGGCCTGGGGTAGCAAGACAAATGCAAATCCTAGTGGTTCTGTCTGGAGGGGAAACCGTCCTTCTTGCCCTTTCCCCTTTGTGGTGTGAATGGAAGGTCTCCAGGAGAAGCGGAGATGAGATCAGGCCAGGGAGCCTTCTGTTCTGTGTCGTTTTATTTGTCAGTGACACTGACCATAGCCAGAAACAGCTGTTTCAGTGAAGTTCAAACTTGCCATCTATTTTTGGTAGAAGCAGGAAGAATGTCAGAGGCCATGTTTGAATTTTAGGGCCTTTTATAAGGGCCTGAGATAAAGCTGTTTAGACCTTCTGTCCTCTATCATTTCACTTGTCAAATTCAAGCACAGCCTTTTAATTTCAACACACTTAGCTTCTGGAGATGAATAGGGCATTGAACGGGTTCTGTAAACAAGGACATTTCTGAGCCATAAACAGGAACACAAGCATCACAAATAGAGCATGTCAGCAAGACAAGGGATGTGATGAGAGGGACAAGGCAGGAGAACCTTCCTTGCTCCAATCTGGGGAAGCAGCTCTGTGGTCTTTGATTTAAGGAGCAGTGAAGTTATAAATCAGAAAATGCTGATGTACCTAACCACCGTTAGTCAGGTCTCCAGACAGTGCTACAGGGTGATGATGTATGAATAATATTATAGGTTGATTAAACACATGTTGCTTTTTAAAGAAACCACAAGTTGGAGAGGCAAAACAAAATGGATAGAATTGTTTGGGTACTAAGAATAGCAGAGGAGACTCTGAAGAAAATTTTAAATCCTATCACATGGGAGGTTTATTTTTCCATCCTCCTCTGAAAGGGTCCTACTCTTATCCTCTCACTCTATTTTAGATATAATTTGTTTGTTTACTTTGGCTCTGAGTGTACCTTGAAGAGATACCACCCCCCAGCAAATGTAACTGAGTGAGCGCATTATTTTAGTTCACTCTCAAGGGGAGGAGATATTCACTGGTACCCAAAATTGAGAGTCCCAGTTCATTCCAGAATTAACCATGGAAAGACTTAGCATCTTTGACTGGTCACATGCTCATCCTGATAGGACCTGAGCTATTGGAGTTGTTAAAGAATTAGTAGGCCTGAGAACTCTTAAGGCATTTTATTTCTTTCGTATTTACCAGCTTTTCTTGAGCAGTTTTCCTGTGCCTCTTGCGTTTAGAAATGTTTTACGTTACCGCATTCAAAAGTGTAATTTGTTGTTAAATAGGTCAAACACCTGTGACTACGTGCGTGTGTTCGCACACACTATCTATTCATATGTAAATGCATGTGAATAAAAATAATTATAAATAAAAACTGTAATTGTAATTTATAGTAGCAAATGACAAATATCAGTTAAAGAAATTATCCGTCAGGGCTTCCCTGGTGGCGCAGTGGTTGAGAATCCGCCTGCCGATGCAGGAGACACGGGTTCGTGCCCTGGTCCAGGAGGATCCCACATGCTGCGGAGCAACTGAGCCCGTGAGCCATGGCCACTGGGCCTGCGCGTCCGGAGCCTGTGCTCCGCAACGGGAGAGGCCACAACAGTGAGAGGCCCGCATACCGCAAAAAAAAAAAAAAAAAAAAAAGAAATTATCCGTCAATATGATGGAAATTTATGTTTGTAAAAATAGAGTTGTATCTATATTTGCTGGTATAGAACAATTTTAAAAGGTTTTACAGAAATAAAAAGAAAATGAAACAAGATGCAGACAAATGTGTTTAGTATGGTGACATGATGTGAACAGGAATATGTATACAGACAGACAGGTTCACATCTATGCTTCTTTATATTTGGACCATGAAAAGAGGTGTTAAGGGATGGAGTCATGACCTTGGAAATGAAAAGCTCTGTTTCTTCCTCTGAGTTAGGAGGGAAGAAGAAGTCGAGTAAAGATACAGAGAAATACTGAAATACTGAAAAATTAGTTGAGGAATAAAAGAAGGGAAGTTAGTACAAATCCTCTGTGTGTGTGTGTGTGTGTGTGTGTGTGTGTGTGTGTGTGTGTGTGTTTAATGCACATTTTAATTACTGGGAATCTAGAGAAAGCAGTGTCATCAGTTAGATGATTGCAGCACCTTCTCATATGTTCACGGAGGAGAGTACAAACACATACTAGCATGCTGAAGTGCTGCTGACCTTTGTAAATCAGTTTCTTTTTCTACCTGCCTTGCAGAAATTTTCTTTTCTTTTCTTTCTTTGCAGTAACATTTATATGAATCTGTACTCTGTGTAATTTCAGCATCCTGTCTATAGATTGTTCTTTGGGATAGGATACTGCCTATTGGTAGAACTAGAAAGGGCTTATTGGTTAGTCATTTTCTCTGGCATTTGGCTTTTAGGAAGGTGAATGTGTAAACCTTTGAACTGTTTGGCTCTGAAATATTGATGGATCTCTTAGGCAGATATCTAGTATTTGAATAGTAGGTTATGTGTCACTGATCTTTAAGGGACTAGGATTTTGAATAATGTTAACAAGGCACCTAAATTATTTTGTGTTTGTATGTAAGGGACAGAATGACTACCCAGATCAATTTTCTGAATCCCATAAAATTAAGAAAATAGAAACAATGGAATATTTAGTTCTTATTTGGCATTTGTATAAAAATTTAAATGCTGGTGATCACTTCATGTCTTACCTTTAAGGAATAGGTAAAATTTAACCCGGATCTTATGAACCTCTATTAAAATAGTTGGATTATTGGTTTTCTGAAGTTAAAATTTCTCCTCCCCTAGTAAAGAACAAAATGGAATGGGGAGTAGCAAAGATGGAAAACAAACTTTCTGGGACTTTTAAAGCCATATGAATATTCATCTTATCAGTTCTGTTGAGTTTCTTAGTGGGGCAAAGTCTGGTTTTCCTGTGTGTATTTTCTTGATTTTTATGGTACAGAATTCTTTAAAATTATCCTAAAGAATTTCCTTCTGTACTTGTTGAGGTTTCACATTTTTAAATTTTATGTATATGTGAGAGTCATATAGCTTAGTTATGATGACAGGTTTAGAACAAATGCGTTGATGTTCTCTCTATAAGCTGGAGTAGGTTGTTTTCCTGCATTACTGCAAGATCAAAGAAGGGGGTGAGTCGGGGCGGTGGGGAGAGAACTAACTGCTGATTGATAAGGATGAACTTTGACATCTTAAGCATGCATTTATATATGACAGTTTTTTTTCTTAGAGTCAAATTAAATGTCACTTCTCCCACCCCCCCCCTCACCAATCTTGCTTCTACTACTTTAAACTTTTTCTGCTGGCTTCTTCTTTCTGAACCCTAATATAGTTAGCATCCGTGGATTTCATGTATAAAGATAACATTTTCATTTTAGGAATATTTTTTCTATGTAATAATAGGAAAATAGTGTATCAACAGAATTTTGGAATTGTTTGCTATTCTATAGGTAGGGTGAGTAAAACTGAAAGGTAATGTGGTATCCATTTAAAGAATTTTGCAGTATAGCCGTTTAGTGAAAATGACCTTGTATTTCTAGAAATGAAAGTTGAACCTTTTCAGGAGTAAGGAAACAAAGACACAAGAAACACAACAACAAAGAACTATACTGTTGATTAGTTCTGAAGTTGAGTTGTAAAACCCCTCAGGAGTGTAGAAACCAAGTAGTATTACCTACTTTCACCCCAATATGTATTTTTGAGTCTATTAATTTGACTTTCTGAGAAACTTCATGCCTCTACTTTAAATATTTAAATTTATACTTTTCAAGTGGTTTTCATAATGGTTGACTGTATTCAGCTGATAAATGAATCTAGACTTAGTCAAGTTATATCTAACATTTTGCCCAGTATGTTGAAAGCATGATGGAGTTACTGGTTACATGTAAGTAGAAGGATTCCTGTTTTGCAGATTGACAGGTGCAGTTATGAAGTTAAGTCAGAGTTAAGCTGAAACAAACTTTTTCATTATCTGTTTGCTCACGAACATAACAGGTTTCTCTGAGAATTTTTTTTACAAGTCAGTAGCACAGGGCTGATCCTCACTTTTCTAAATCTAAATCTGTAGTCTTTAATTTTTCTATACCTTACCCTATACTTCATGAACTACTAAAGCTCTTAAAGTGATAGAGTAGCTTAAAATAGCTGTATACTTTATTGTTTATAATTGTTTAAATAAAACTAACCTTCACAATTATCCATTTTTTAAACTTCTATAGGCTTTTCATATTTTAATTTATTAGTTAAAGAATTCTTAGTTTCTGTTGTGTTTAGAATTATTTAAACAGTATTTGCATTAAATTCAGTGGTAATGCACAGTTGAATTTATGGTATATTTATTATCAACAATAATCAAAATCATACATAATTTTGTTTGCTTTTAATTTAAATCTGACTTTTAATTTATTGCCTTAATTTCAAAAACGTCAGTGTTGTTTCTCAGCATTTTTATGATGTACAAAAACTGTGTAATCATTGTGCTTTATTTTTAAATTGCTTTCTTTCAATAAGGAATACTATTATCATGAATGCATTCTATTACCTTTTTAATGTCTTTCCAATTTCCCTAACTACATTGTAAATACCTGGAGATTTTATGTCTCAGCCATACTTTTGTCAGTATGGGAATATAATCTTAATAAATGTTGATTGTTGATGATGGTGAACTGTTAAAATTAATGGCTTATTTTCTATATTGAATTATTATGGCATTAAGTGTTTGTTTAAGTCTAGGGTCTGATTTTACAAGATTATACCTGTAAATACATTTTTATTATAACCAATTTATTCATTTCCATTCTTTGGAATAATTATTGTCTGAAGTTTTCTCAGAACAAGTTTTCAGTAATTCTGATGAAGTTTGTGGTATTTTTTAAAAAGCTACTTTAGTAGTATTGTGACATATTTAAATGAAAGCACATGGATTTCTGGAAACCAGAATATTTAAACAAGAGATAATTTAATTAAACCTTTTGAAATAATAATTGTTTATTTTCACAAGTGTATTTTTATTCCTGGAAACAAGTTTCAGCATAATAACTTAAAATGATAAACTGATAGACATAAAACTTTAATAAGGCAAATTAGATTTTTATTGACTGTGACTGTGTTCCTTGCTTTATGTATATTTATATAGTACCCCAGACATCCACAGTGCTTATTAAATACCAGTTTCTTTCTCACATCAACCTGAAAACTTGCATTAGTCACTTTTCTGCCTGCCTTTATCACCAAACTAGTGGTGCACACAACTCTTTAATTTTTCCTAAACAACGCCTTCTGTTATTTCTTGGATTTGGGCTTTGGTATATTCCCGTTTTCAGAACTTGTTCTAAGATTTCCTTTGACCTTATGGTTCAACTCAGTGGCTTGGCCTCTGCAGCACCTCGTCCTGCTTTTTGAAATATTCACGTCTCTGGTTTTCAGTAATGTTTATCTGTCTCAATTCCTTTCTTAACTCTAAACTATTCCATCTGCATTCCTTTGGTTGGGTTCCTAAATGCTGGTACGCCCCAAGGCTCAGTCTTTGACCCGAATCTACCCTTTTCTTCGTGATTTCATTTAACTCTCAACCACCTTTGTCATGCTTTGGTTCTTTTGTCTCTCACTCTTTCTGTTCAACTTAGCTCTAGTTCCACATTGCCTATGAACATGTATGCTTGGAAATCATAACATTATCTCAAATTAATGGGCCTAAACTCCTCCTCTTACACGCTGACATCCTTGCTTCTGTTAGTGTCATCAAGCTTCCCGTCATCTATGACTACTAATCCTTTTCATCTATTGCCCCTCTTCACGTAGTCCTGAGTTCTATTGAATCCTCTCTTTTAAAAATATTCTTTGCTGCTGCTTCTTGTTCCCTATTCTTGCAGCCTTCCTTCACTCATGGCTAGATCACTGTTGATGGCTGGCCTTCCAATATCTTGTTCCTCCATTGTGCTAAAGCTAAAGAAGTCTTTTTTTAACACTTCATTCCCCATTGGAGTCATTTGCCTTTGTTGCAGAAGATTTAAACATCTTCTTTGTAAGCTGGTTTACTTTACATATCCTATCTCATTTCTCATGACTTCAGACTTGCCTCCATCTCTTTTTCATTTGCTTATGATCCTAGAAACATGTCATGCTAATTTTTGTCTCCATACCTTTGGTCATGATTTCCCTTCCCACCCATCTGGAATCTCTTCATCCTACCCACCCAGTTCCTGTTCCAACTCTTCCTTGAGTCTTTAGACCTTTCTGATTTCTCCTTTTTCTGAAACAGTTTTAGCCCTTAAAAGCTGGATACTGATGTTTGCCAAAGTATACCTTGTTTTACATTGCTTACAGTTGTGGGAGACTTGTCACTTCAACTGAAATTTGGATCCCTTTGGAGAAGATCATTTATTTTTGGTATCCCCTTCAGTAGTACTGGGTCCATATTTTGGTACTCAGTAAACCTGATGGTTGATTGAATTGATTAAGGAGGTGATTATTCAACATTCAAATACAGACTTTGCTTCTTAAAGGCACTTAGCTTGACATTGGGTAACAGCCCATGTACACAAACACATAAAGTAGAATTCAATTTATGCACAATTTACTTCTGTACTTCTAAAAGATACTTTCTTCTTTTTTTTTGAAGACCACTTTCTGGAGTGCTTTTATATTTTTTAAATGTATTTTTTAGCCTAGGGAATAATGAATAGTATTTGTAAGAGTTCCATTAATGCACTTGGAACCTTAGGTGTACTAAGGAGCTTAACATAGCAAAATTCAATTTTGAAGGAAGAAAAGCTTAAGTGCTAAATATGAAGATCTGGCAAACCTACTTAGTAGTTGTCTAAACGGTTTAGATGAAATTAATTGACAGGTTTGCTTCAAGTAGCTTTGAGACAGTCAGCTTGCTCTTTTTAATTTTATAGTTTAGCAAAGTGGAAACCAAGACTAAGTCAGATGACACCATGCAACCTTTGTATGTTTCAGTGGAACTGATAAAAGTTGTCATTGATATTCCATTTTAATATAAATCCATTAATAGCCTTTCTTCCTGTGGTATTTCTTGTCATCCTTTGAATGAGATGGATGCTTTTGTTTATCTCTCTTTTCACTACTACACTCAAAGGGAAAAAAGATATTTTTATCAATCATTCAATAAAGACATAGGTGCCTATGGGTGTATGAGGCATTCTCCCTAAATTTAAAGCTCAGACTGCCCTGAAGGAGTTATCAAATCAGGGAAATAATGTAGGTATACAAGAGATATTATGATTTTGGGGAGAAGGGTGCTGGAGATTGATTTGAAAGAAATATAAATAAAGAACTCCTGAAGAAGGACAGATTCTTGTGCTGGGCTGGCCTGATCATGGAGAGTTTTGTGGAGAGCATTTGATTTCATCTTCAGAAACAGATGGGATATTAGTGGGTAGAGAATGGGAGATGGAGGTACTGAACTGTGCAAGGCACAAGTGCAGCAGAAACAAGGTTTGTGGTGGTCCTGTGGGGAGGGGTAGGAAATTTGGCTCTGCAGGTGGCTGATACCAAATCTTGGAGGTACCTGGATCTTAGACTAAGAAATATGTCTCATATTCATTAGGATGTGAGGAATAATTGAAGAGCAGTGACATTACCAGAGGTGTGTTTATGAAGATTTGACACCATTGTGCAGAATACATTGAGTTGATGAAATTGGTAATCAGCACATTTATAGACAGTGTTGGTGGTAGTACAAATAAGACGTAATTGAAGCCTAAATTTACGATAGTGGCAATGAGAATATTCGGTAAAGAAGGAATGGGCACAAGAGTGATTTCAGACAGATCAGTGAAACCTTTACGCTTCCGTGAAAGTATTTAGTTATCTTTTCAGCACATATTATACATTTATACTGTTCTCCTCAAATGTGGTCAGTGGTGGAAGATAATTCATTGATTAAAAGATTATACTAATAGCATCAAAGTCTGTTTAGTCTCATGATAAGTAACTTAGATCAGATTTGTTAAAAAATTTAAATCAAGCTAAATATGGTACTTTGCATAAAACTAAACTAAATGAAACCAGCAGTTTACTTAACCTCCATGATGCTTGTTAATTGATTTACACATATTGACAAGTCCTCATATCTGTGTTCTATCTAGTGTTTTGTTTTTTATCAAATTATATTTTTCTTATTATCTTTTATGAACATATAAACATAAAGCACATAAAAGCTTTGGTTGAGAGAATTTAATCCTGTCCAAAATCCTATTCTGATTTTGAGTCTCAGTCTTTTATTTTTCAAATTCTGGGGCATGACTATTTGAGTTTAAATCCAGATGATCTTTCTTTTCATTTTCATTAGAGGGAATTTTTAAAAAAATCAAAAATGCTTCTTTGAACTGCACTTAAGTTTCAATATACCATCAATCAACTTTTTCTATTCTAGGATCTTTCTTCATGGGGGAGTCTAATAGGCTTTGCAGGCAGCATATAAGGCAGATTTTCTTTACTGAAATGCTGCCATTGATGAGAAGGAGGAAAAAAGCATATTTCCCAGGAGTGGGGAAGACAAGCAAAACAGTTTTCTAAAAGTAGTTGAGTAATACCCAACTTGGAGTTCTCATTATTGAATATTTTTGATATAGGCTTACCAATTATCCTCCAATAATTGGTTCTGTATGTATAGCTGCTTACTTGTGCCTCAGATGTGAGTCTTTCTTCACAAAATTATGTATTCTCTAATATTTATATGATAAACTATAAATGCAATATTGGTTTTGGCCCTTGGGGACATAACCTTACAGACCTTGAAAGACAAGTTTGTAATTGTTATTTGGACTAATATTTTTATAGTCAAAATGCTAATGTTTGGGAGGAGGAGAAATGATAGCTTTTTATAATTTTACTCAAAATCTCTGCATAAAAATTATGTTGTAAATGTAATAAAGTGGTTAAGGAGAACTTACCTTGTATTTAGTAAAAACTCAGAAAAATCAATAGGTATTGTCTTCAAGTTTTCCTTTGTTCCCATAACTGTCATTACCAATATTTTAAAGTATTTTCCTCCATGAAACAAGCCAACAGAGATAAGCCCCAAGATATCCATGTTGGGGATTTTGTTTGATCTAATTAATTTGACTTTTTCCTGTTTTATGTTTATATCTGTTACTCAGAAAGAATGTGTTATTATATAGTGAAATATTCTCTAGAGTTTTTTCTTAATCATTTTATCATCCTTCTTCCTTCCATAGAAAATGACCTACCATTGTTTCCTTCTTGAATTTGCTGAGTTAGCTGAGTTTTACCCATTTAAAAATATTGTTTTGATAGGTTAGTTTTTTTTTTTTTTTTGGGTACACGGGCCTCTCACTGTTGTGGCCTCTCCCCGTTGCGGAGCACAGGCTCCGGACGCGCAGGCTCAGCGGCCATGGCTCACGGGCCCAGCCGCTCCGCGGCATGTGGGATCTTCCTGGACCGGGGCACGAACCCGTGTCCCCTGCATCGTCAGGCGGACCCTCAACCACTGTGCCACTAGGGAAGCCCCGGTACGTTAGTTTTAATAGTATTTGAAATATTTTTGAATTCATACACTACTTTATTCTTTGCTTCATCCTTTAAAGTACAATTTTCCATTTAGTTCTCACAATATCTCTGAGACATAAATGGGCTTGGTGACTTTATTTACATTTTATAGATAGGAACATTGATAGTCTGTTTAAGTGACCTGCATAAGCTGACTAAGTTGAGAATAGTACTCTGAAATTAAGATATTGATTTTATTTAAACCAGCTGTCAAGGGGAAGCTTAGCAGTCTCCTACATAAAATTTTTATAGGAGTAGGAAGAACAAAGAGGAAGAATCTCAAGGGCTTTGATAGGTCTCAGATCTTAAACATAACCTGTAAGAGCCTCCCAAGTCTGTCCCTTGTTACCCCTCTAGCATCATCTCGCACCAGCTATTCCCTTTTTTCTTGGCTGCATCCACATCAACCCTTTTGTCTAGTCCCTTGGAATTGCTCTGTTTCCTTTTACCACAGAGCTTTCACATCTCCCTGGAGCAGTCATTTTTAAAATTTCAGTGTCAATAACTCCAATTTTTTCCTCAGATCTGATCTTTCTCAGGAAAGATGTTTCAGACTTCACTAGGTCGAATTCCTTTGAATAGTCCTTGGTATGGTTGCAGTGTTAGTTTCATTTGCCTGATAGTTTGACTCCTACTTTTCTTATACTGATCAGTTAGCTCTTTGAAGACTGTGATATGTCAAGGTCTGTTTTTATTCACTCTTGTACACTGCATTGACTAGCACAGACATTGAGACATAAAAGGTGCTCAGTAAGTATTTGTTGGATGAGTGGATGGGTTTATGAAATTATTTCCACCACAGTCTTTTAACATTTATCATCAACCAGTCATCTTTGTCGGTTTCTGCTTTTACCTACTGTCCTATTTTACTCTGGGTGCCACTAGCAGCAAAGTAGTAGTATAGATTTTACTGGTAGGCTTAAGTTAAAACAGCGAACAAACAAACAAGTTTAAGAAAGGGGAAAGGAAGAAAGGGAGGGAAACCAAGTAGAAAAAAAAGGAAGTGATTTTTGCAAGGTTACAAAATTTCAGAGCTAAATATAATATTGGAATTTATCTAGGCAAATTTTTTTTTCCAAATTTTTATTTTGAAGCTTCATCCAGTCTTCCCCAATGTTAACATTTTGCATAACTGGAGCACAATATCAATAGCAGGAAATTGGCATCATCCATGGAGCTCATTCAAATTTCTTCACTTATGCACACAGTCATCTGAGTGTGTGTGTGCATGTCTGCGCATGTGTATGCACGCACATGCAGAGGCAAGTCATTTTTAACATGAGAAAATAGGAGTTTATAGACTTGTCTCAGTGACTTGCTCAAGGTCACCAAGCCAGGAGACAAAATAATTCTTAAACTCCATGTTGCTATCCCTCCACCAGACTATGAGTTCTGTCATAGAATTCTGCAGGTATCAGGATTGTTCATTAGCATTAGTGCCAGAACTGGACTAATCTTCCTATATTGAAAGATGTTAACTATGCCTCTTAGCCAACTGTCTTCACACAGACTCAAAACATTTAGTTTTATCAACTTGGGTCTATGTCAAAAATTGGAATTAAAGACTTACTCTTATTTTTGCCCAGCAGGAGTCCTCTAATATTCAGGGAAAGGCCTAATGAAGGGTTCCTCAAACTACTTTTTAATCATTTGGATTAGAATAAAAAAGAAATGTTTTTTATCACATACATATCTGCCAAAGCTTTTCTTCTGGTAACTAATTGCTTTGATAATATAAAGTAGTAATCAAAGTGGAGGCTTAATGGATTTTAAACATGTGGTTTCTGAACTATATATTTTATAGAAAATACATATTTAATGCATTAAGCAGTGTTTTAAACTTATACCTGTGAAGTGCTTAATGTTTAAAATTGATCAGTGGGCAACCTCAGCATTTCCTGGAAGTAGGAGGCCTTTAATCCTAACAGGAAGTATAAAGAAATGAATATGAGTTTGATTTGGTGTTGGAATCTGATATAAAATCAAATTTCTTCCTGTGTTACAAGCAATTCTATTTAATCCTTTCTACATTTTATGATTATAGAAAAAAAAACAATGGCTTATAACTATGAATTATTTTGTCAAACTAGAATATCTTTGATTAGGGTAGTTAAATTTTCAGCCATTTGGTATGATAGACACAATGTTTAAGCTTCCCCTGATTTTCAATTTTGAGGTTTAGAAATAAAGTTTTACCAGGTTTGGTTATTTCTCCCCTAAGTTCAAGTTACACCTGTACAATAGCTTCTAATTTGTTTTTGTAATTTCACTAGGATAGGTTTCTTCGTGGACTATAGAATACAGCTTGTCTTTTTAAATGTGTGATTCTTATGAATTTAAAATAAAAATATTAAACTGCTTTAAATTGATTCACAAACAAATAATTCTGGGTGTTTTAACTGAATTTTTTACTTTTTTATAAGAAAAACATTTTAAAGATTTTGGGCTAAGAAACTTTTATTTTAGTAATAAAATAGAGAATACTGTAGTGAATATAATTAGAAATATATACTATATCATTAATTTCATTGAATAAAAATGAGGGAAAAACATTTCCCAAAAGAAAATGTCTTTGGGTTGACACTATTTCCAGGCAATCATTGATTTTAAATGGGCGTAAATCTATAGCAAAACCAGTGTCACTTAATTTGTAGAGCTCCTGGCAAGACTTAAAGTATATTTCTGGGTGTATGCTTTCTGTACTTGGTGTAGCATTAGCTCATATGTCTTCTTCTTGAAGCTAGTGCGAGTTTTAAAAGTTTCTTTTTTCTTCAAATATCTACAAACATGTTTCTTTAGGAATTTTAGACTTGCTATTTTTGAAATGCTAGCTTATGCTTTGTTATTACGGACTGTTGGTTCCGTCTCTAAATGTCCCGTCTTCATTTTTTACTGAATCTCTTCATTTCAGGTGCATAACAATGAAGCATTAAAATCACATGTGTAGTTTACCATTGCTTTATTATTTTGCTACAAACCATTAAACAGTGTATGTGGCCTTTGCCCCCTCTGACCCCTCATCTGTTTGAGAAAGCAGTTAACCAACCAGGATTTGCAAAGAAAACAATAAGAACAGCGTTTGGCAGTTTGCTGGATCTGCCTGGGATTTGTACACATTCCTATCTCCCAGTCCTTGATTTTATGACTCTAATAACTGTAAACAACAGTGAGCATAAAACAGACCTTTTAATTAGATGTGTCGGAATTAAAAAATATACAAGACAGTGGTGAGGTTATTATTATTTTTTTGATTGACTGTATTTTTTGTAGGTTCACAGCAAAAATGAGGGGAAGTTACAGAGATTTCCCCTGTATCCCCTGCCTATCAGATGCACAGCCTCCCCCATTATCAACATCTCCCACCAGTGGCACAATTTTTATAACTGATGAACCTACACTGACATGTCATAATCAGCCAAAGTTCATAGTTTATATTCTTTAGTTCACTCTTGGTGTGTACATTCTCTGGGTCTGGACAAATGTATAATGACATGTATCCATTATTATGATACCATACAGGGTATTTTCACTGCCCTAAAAATCTGTGCTCTGCCTACTCATCCCCTCTTCCACCGCCACTCCTGGGCTGCCAACCCCTAGATCCCTAGCAACCACTGATCTTTTTACTGTTTCCATAGTTTTGCCATAGGTGATTTATTGGCTTGTTATTCTTGACAGACTACGTGTATGCTTAAAAATAAGAAAAAGTCAGAAGGCACTGTACATTGGCTTACGAATGGCTATGCAACAGAAACAGGGTACTGAGCTGGTTGTGTGGTCTGCTGCTAATGCTGTCAGCCTTTACGCTTTCACAGAGAAGTCAAGTGACTATTGACATAAGTAATAGTTTTTAAGTAACAGTACTCCGTTCACGTCATCCAGTTGGGCTACATTAATAATCTCCTATAACTGAATTCATGTTTTGTATATATTTGTGTCCTGAGCTCTTTGTAGATGGATATGTGTTGCTTATATATTTCTTTTTTTAACTACCTCTGATTTTGTTGTAGCAGTATAATAAAACCAAAGTTATTTTTTTATGTGTCTGTCTGTTTTCATCTGACTCTCCATTCATTCATTTATCCAATTATCTTATGTACTTTCACTGCTATATCACTATTGCCCAGAAGTGTGCTTGGCAGATGGCCAAACTCAGTAAATATTTGATGAGTGAATGAGTCAAAGAATCTACTTAAATGGTGGGTTATTTTGTGTTTTCATTTATCTGCTGGCAGATAGGATTGATTCTGATCTCATAATCTAAAAGCTACAGTTACATTAGCTAATACGTACTTAGTTTTAGGAATTTTTCTTAGTCTGTTTTCAGTGAGCCTAGTATTGGGAGTATAGCTTAGTCTTGGATTTGTCCTAAAATGATTTTTTAAATTGTTACATGAAAGCATTTGCATCAATAGTTACTAACTTCTTTAAAGAAAATAAAACCAACGAAATAAATAACAACCACAAATAAGAATAATTTAATATTTGGAAATATTGGCAATGAATAATGTCTACTAATGCTGTTCTTATCTTTAAAGTACTTTAAACTAATGGGTTATTGTTGGTGGCCCAAAGAGTACAATCTAAGTCATAGACTGTTACTTTTAACTAAGAACGGCTAGTGTGCATTTACCCTGTACAAAGCATGTGAGGCAAAACAAAAGAAATGGAGATTATGACTCCTTCATGAAACTTCGGAGTATAGTCGGATAGGGTACAACATAAAACTGATGTAAAATTTATATTATGAAAAACACAAAGTTTGCCCTAATGGGATCTCTGGTGAATGAATGATTACTTGAACAATTTACCACCAGAATAAACTGCAAGACAAATGCATATACTGATCCTTAGAGAAACAAGTGTTTCTAAAGCGTATGAGACAGGGATTGGGCAGGACATAAAGCTGAGGTGGGGAGAATAAAATGAGTAATGTAGCTTAGTCTTTTATAGTTTTCATGTTAAGGTAAGGTCGTTTAAAATAAATTTTCCTTTTTAGGGTTCTTAAGAATTTAACAAAAACACCATTTTAGATGAAAATTTTAATAATTTTTGTAGAAGGGATGGAAAATTAAATTTTTTCTTTCCAAATTTGTATGAAAAATCCTTTTCCTATTGGTTTTAGAAGACTCAGTAGAAGAAAGATGTTAGCACAGAAACCTAAATAGCCAAACTGGTCGAACAGACCAAAGGATCAATAATCTCTTTTGGGAAAAGTTTTATAAACAGAGATTCCTTCCTGGGGACTTGTTTTCTGATTTTACTACATAAAACAGTGACATATTTATTATATCCACAGTGATAGTGTAATGAACAAGTACTGATTGAGATGTTTTGAGATTCGCAT
The DNA here is from genome assembly GCF_026419965.1 of Kogia breviceps. Classification (NCBI taxonomy): domain Eukaryota; kingdom Metazoa; phylum Chordata; class Mammalia; order Artiodactyla; family Physeteridae; genus Kogia; species Kogia breviceps. The sequence continues at coordinate 97,678,991 of NC_081314.1, forward strand.
TCCAGTTCAACTAGTTGTGTGATGTCAGGCAAGTGTCCTGGGCCCTTTTACTTATCTATAAATTCATGGAGTTGTACCACATGATCTCCAAAATCCTTTCCAGCTCGATATTGATTTATTAGAGTCTACATCAGAAGCACTTATTCTGAATAATCTTTGAATTAACAGCATAATCCTGAGAAAAAAAATCCTGTGAATTTTTTTTAAACAAATAAGATTTTTTGTCTTTGTTGTAAATTTTATTATGCTTTGTGCAATCTATTTATCTATCTATACTCTGTTTTCCCTTAATTTTATGTGTTTCTCTGAACATTGTTATTTCATAAATAAAACTATTAAAAATGCTTACTGAACATATGCCAAATCCTCAGGATTCTTTATAAGATTATGTTGCAAGTTAGCACAATAATTGAATTACTGATAATGGAAAATATTTTACCCATCATAATTTTTTAATGAAAAGTAGAATCTTTAGGACAAAAAATGACTAATCTTTCTATAAAATTTGATCTGGTGAAATTTATTTCAGTGAAATTTAGATGTATCAATAGAAATTTACTTAGAAAAGGTAAAGCTCTTTGTATTATGGTATGCTATTAGATACATGTATCATGGACTGTTCTAAGTATTAATTGACTTAAATGTTTAGTTCAGTATTTGTTTTAAGCAAAGTAATTCATCGTTGTAGTTAGTGAGTAAACTTAAAAGAATCTAGATTTGTGTCTCTGAGTCGCTCAAGAGGTAGCTTAGTAATTCATATGGTTCCACCTGTAGGTTTGTAATGCACATTAGTTGCTTCAAAATAGGGTTTTAAAAAATTTTTTGGGAAGATGACTGAATGTTTTACACAAATCCATATTTAGTTTCTTTACTTCTGGTAAATTAAGATGTAGTTTCTAAACAATTCTGTATTATTGATTTATATTTTAACAGTTTTGAGTTTTTTTTGGGTTTTTTTTTCTGCATCTCTTTTTTTGGAAATTTCTACCCATTAATTTTTAACTTAAAAACACCCTGGTGGGCTTCCCTGGTGGCGCAGTGGTTGAGAATCCGCCTGCCGATGCAGGAGACACGGGTTCGTGCCCTGGTCCGGGAAGATCCCACATGCCGCGGAGCAACTAAGCCCGTGAGCCATGGCCGCTGAGCCTGTGCGTCCGGAGCCTGTGCTCCGCAACGGGAGAGGCCACAACAGTGAGAGGCCCGCATAACGAAAAAAAAAAAAAAAAAAAAAAAAAAAAACACCCTGGTATAACATGTGCTATTTCCTGTGGCATATCTTTTATTTATTTATTTATTTATTTTTGAGTTGCCTTTTAGCCAGCTATTTGGCAAAACTTGGTGAGGTGTCGAAGGCTCATCATATCTTTATGACCTTTAAAAAGAATATCCGCTTGCTGATAACAGATAGGGATCTCAGACTTTCTATCTCTGCCTTCTGTGAGATGTTTTAATGAGTCAGTTCATTAGGCCATATGAATAAAGTATCTCATTCTACTTTTGCTTTGAAGTGGAGTTGGTGGATATTTGAGAATATAGGTAGCTTCCCTTGGAGGACTGTGTTCATTGTCCTAAAATTTCATTTGTGCAGTAAACATGGTTATGTTTGTCGAAACCTTTCCAGGTACAAGGTGTCTGTCTACCTGAGCATATAGAGAAGCTAATTTATTTATTTATTCATTGACTCAACACATGCTATAGAGAATGCCACTTTAAAGTGAGAATTTAAAATCTCTTTGAATTTCTAAGTTTTTAAAACCAGAAATTTCATTCATGTTGTTCTTCATTTAGCAAACATTTATCCTATTGAGTCCCTGCTATGTGCAGATCATGGGAATAGGTACTATAGGAACATAGTGGTTGATATAACCTGCTTCCTATCCTTCATAATCTTTTTTTTCTGTTTCTTTTTTTCCCCTCTCCCTCCCTCCTTTCCTCCCTCTGTTTTATGTTTTCTTCTTCCCTTCTTCTTCTTCTTCTTCTTCTTCTTCTTCTTCTTCTTCTTCTTCTTCTTCTTCTTCTTCTTTTAAAGACTCACAGCAGAGACAGATACGTGAATATAATTCAAGGGAAGAAAAATTATAAGTGCTGTACTGTTTATACTAGCAAAGGGGTATGGGGCTTTAGAGTGTAGAGTGATTAAGTGCAGCTTTGGGCACTGGAGATAGCTTCACTAAGGGATGAGTGGGATTTTTCAGCACCCATGTGAGGGAAGGGTCTTGCAGACTGAAGTATTTGTAAAGATAAGGGGTTCTGAATGTACCTGGTACTCCAGGGAATTCTAAGTAATAATATAAATAGTTCAGTCAAATATTTTAAGAAGAGATGTAATGAGAAATGTGGCTAGAATTGTCCGTTCAGGCTAGAGAGAGTGAATGCCATGCTCAGAAATGTGGACTTTATAAAAATCATAAGGTTGGGGCTTCCCTGGTGGCGCAGTGGTTGAGAGTCCGCCTGTAGATGCAGGAGACACGGGTTCGTGCCCTGGTCCGGGAAGATCCCACATGCCGTGGAGCAGCTAGGCCCGTGACCCATGGCCGCTGGGCCTGCGCGTCCGGAGCCTGTGCTCCGCAATGGGAGAGGCCGCGGCAGTGAGAGGCCCGCATACCGCAAAAATCATAAGGTTGACATTTATTCCAGGAGGTGAATGAAGTGATCTGACCTGTGCTTTAGAAAGATGATCATGGGGAAAGTATGCAAATGTACCAGAGGGGATAGATTGGAGGCAGGGGAACCATTGAGTACATGGCTGTTGTTTGGATGAGAGATGATGAGATGTCTGACCTCTGAAGAACCATTGTGGTGGTGGATATGGAAGTTACTGTGTGGTGAGGATGACCAGCTGACGAATATAGTGGTGGTGATTTTTTTAGATATTGGAAGTGAAAGGGTATTAGAGATGAAATGCTCTCTCACTATGGAGTGAGGATAGAGGAACAGCTGTTCTATAGTAGAAGAATATCTAAGTGGATTCAAAGTCTCTTAGATGAAAACTAAAGAAAAATGGAAGCAAAGCAATAGATATAACAAAAGGTGGGAGCAGATGAGTTCAACGGACAGCAGTGTCCAATAGAAATATAATGCAAGGCATGTGTAATTTTAAGTTATCTAGTAGCTATATTTTAAAAAGTAAAAGGAAGATAAAGTTAATTTAAAAAATACAGTTGGCTTAACCTAAAATATTATCATTTCAGCATGTAATCAATATAACAGATTCTTAATACCTTACATTCTTTTTTTCATACAAATTCTTGGGAATCCAGTATGTACATATTTGCACTTACAGCAGATCCCAATTTAGACTAACCACACCTGAAGAGCTGAATAGCGCGTGTGCCTAGTTGACTGTCCCTATAGGATAGAGAAAGTTTAGGAAGCCCTTTTTTTTTTTTAAAGTCATCTGCAATTTATACATATTAACAGTATTGGAGGCAGGGACTTAAAGTGTGTGACCAGAGTGCTATGCGAGAACTGCTCGTTTCTAATTAATAGTTAATATAATGGAGTAAAGTTTAACTTAAGAGAAAAAACACAGGTTCTTGGATGAACGGAGGAAACTTCCAGCATTAACCTAAAAAGTACTCCTGTAATTGAATATCTTGCTAGTTCCAGTAACTATTCCTGGGTTCAAATATTTTAAAGCCAGCAATGCATTTTTTGGGGGGGTGTGTCGTTTCCAGTTTTTGCTTTTTTTTTTTTCCTAACATCTTTATTGGAGTATAATTGCTTTACAATGGTGTGTTAGTTTCTGCTTTATAACAAAGTGAATCAGCTATACATATACATGTGTCCCCATATCTCCTCCCTTTTGCGTCTCCCTCGCACCCTCCCGATCCCACCCCTCTAGGTGGTCACAAAGCACCCAGCTGATCTCCCTGTGCTATGTGGCTGCTTCCCACTAGCTATCTATTTTACATTTGGTAGTGTATATATGTCTATGCCACTATCTCATTTCATCCCAGCTTACCCTTCCCCCTCCCCATGTCCTCAAGTCCATTCTCTACATCTGCGTCTTTATTCCTGTCCTGCCCCTAGGTTCTTCAGAACCTTTTTTTTTTTTTTTTTTTTTAGATTCCATATATATGTATTAGCATATGGTATTTGTTTTTCTCTTTCTGACTTACTTCACTCTGTAGGACAGACTCTAGGTCCATCCACCTCATTACAAATAACTCAATTTCATTTCTTTTTATGGCTGAGTAATATTCCATTGTATATATGTGCCACATCTTCTTTATCCATTCATCTGTCAGTGGACATTTAGGTTGCTTCCATGTCCTGGCTATTGTAAATAGAGCTGCAATGAACATTGTGGTACATGACTCTCTTTGAATTATGGTTTTCTCAGAGTATATGCCCAGTAGTGGGATCAGCAATATGGTTTTTTTTTAAACATCTTTATTGGAGTATAATTGATTTACCAGTGGTGTATCAATATGTTTTTGAGGGGAAAATGTAACTTTAATAAAAAGTATAATGAGAAAATAAGTGGCCACTTCGAGGGGTATAACATCATAAATTTAAGTTTATTCCATTATCTTTAAGAATATATACCCAACTTAATATTAACTTTGTCGTATAAATCAACTTCCGGGTTATTTTAATTTTATTTTCCACCAAGAATCCACTGCTCCCCACCCCCATCCCACTGGAATAAGAGAACAAATAATAAAAAGTAGCACTTGAAAGAATTCTAGGACTCAGATGAGGAGGCACAGGTGAGCCACAAGTCCACTGTGGGCCACTTGACCTTCCACTCCAGAAAGATAGAAGGTGTGAACAGAGTGCTTTGAGGTGGGCTCCTTTATTCCGAGCTTTGAGAAGCTTGAGGAGGTGGTTCACTGCTTGAAAATAAACTCTGAATGTCTTTATGGTACCTTGGAACTTTGAAAGTAGCTGTATTTAACAACAAATAGCAGTTGCAGGGGGAGTCAGAGACATACATACTGCCATACAGAGGTATCTCAGTGGAGGCTTGAAAAATAAATCTCAAGCCTCAAATTTTCTCTCCTCAAATGCTGAGCCTAAAAAAATAAATAGAGGTTCCATAATTATTCTACAAATTGTGTATTCTAAATCTCTTGGGTGATTATCACAACTAAAAATTACACATTACAGTAATCACAGCTAGCACATTACCTGGAATTGCTTGCTCAGTGAATATCTTCAGTAACCAAAATTTGTACATCAAATGACTATGCATGAGTGCTATTTATAATGGAGGGCTTGCTAGCCCTCCATTGGCTGATGTGAAGACTTTGCTGATTTCTCTAATTTAATTTTCATCAACACTACAGGTTTAAATGTAACCTGCCTGAGTATCTAAGCAAATGAATTGTGCTGTTTTTAGAATAAAGCAATTAAATTGGTGACATCAAATACTATATTAAAATATATGCATATACATTTATAAGTTCCAAGAAAATATTAACTTCTTCATTCATCTGTTAATACTTGCTAACTTCATTAATTTTTTTCTATTATTAAATGCAAATTTTAGTGTCTTCTAAATGTTTTAGGAAGCAAGTAATTTAATAGTAAAATCCACTGATACTATAAAATGTCTGAGCTACTTCAGCTGGGCCAGCTGCATCCTGGAGTGTGATTGAAGGTATGTCTAGATGGAGACAGCTAACCATCTCCCTCTTGCCTCTTTCTGACCTTCCCTCCAAAAACAGAAGGACAGGGGAATGATTTTTATTGGTAGACTGTTGGGATTTGAACACTTTTTTCATCTTTTAATTCTGGCTGTGAGCCTCTTGGAAACTCTGCAGGACCTACACTGGTGACAGACATTAAAGTCTGGGACTTTAATTTGGTGTTTTGGCGCCTGAACATAATAAAACTTTCAGTTAACTTTTTCGTTTACAGCTCTGAAGAGCACTGGTTCCTAACCTCTTTTGGCTCACAGACACCTTTAAAACTCTAGTAGAGACCTGTGGATTCTTTTTTTTTTCCCCCAAAAGCTGGATATAAGCTCATGAACAATTTTGCATAAGGCCAAGGAGGAATTAGTGAGACTAAGAAGCAAACTGGGAACTGTTTCAGCTGGAGAGGACTGGATGTGAGAAGGAAACAGAACCATTTAGGTGACTGCAAATTGTGTGCGTGCGTGCGTGCGTGTGTGCGTGCGTGCGTGTGTGTGTGTGTGTGTGTGTGTGTGTGTGTGTGTGTGTAGGTTGTGGTGAAGAATGAGGCTAGAGGCAGGGGCCAAACAATGACAAGCAGGAATCTGACATCCAGTCTGATGTGGGCGTCTGTGGGTGTGGGAGTTTCTCCTTGAGGTGTTGTATCACATTAGTGGCTTGCTTACAGGATTATCTCGAAAATTCTTAATATGATTCAGCTAGTTATTTTTGGCAAATTGCTTTTTTTTATCATCACTGATTCAGATATGTATGTTTCCCTTTATATATTTGAAGAAAACAGTTTCTTTTCCCTCTTACAACCCAGGCAACCTCCTCATCTTATTCCAAACATCCCTGGCATCTTTCAGGATTCTGTCCTCAGTTACAGCTTTAAGGTGTCTTGCTGACAGAGGTGGAGTCCTGAGCTTGTCATTCTGAAACATGTTTTTGAGTAAATGCTATTTTTAATTCTTACCTTTAAGAGTTTTAACAAGTTGTTGTTGTTCTTAGCACTAGGTTAGGTTAGAGTTGTGTCTAGCCGTTCCCAAACAACAACACACTGCAAAGGCACCTTCAAGATGAGCAGTGGGCCAGGCCCAGACTGTTTTAGGAAGTCCCCTGGCTGTTCACCATACTACATGGGGTAGAGGAAGAAGACCATTTCATGTAAATGAATTAAGTGATGTGGTTAAGCACAACAAAGTTCTTTATAAAATGAAAATTAGAATTGTTCAGACCTGTCTTAATGTTTAATAAGTACTTAAAAGGCTAAATGACTAATTTGACTAGCCAGTTGTTAAAGGATTACTCATTTGTAACCTTTGAGTTCAATATCCTTTAAGTAGCTAAACATATTTTAAATAGTCTGTAATACACTGAAGTATTAAAAATATGATATGCTTTCTCATTAAAAATAACTTTTTCCCCTTTTATAAGTATGGTATTTAATACAGTGATTAAGTATCATTTAGTCTCCTATACCTGGGCTTTGCAGGCTATTAAAGTTATAGACATTTTATGCATTAATACTGGCTGCTGCTGCTTATGTTATTTTCCTGGGTGTTTTAAAGATTACTTTTATTAATAACCCAATATTTCAGTGCCAAAGAGAGGGTAGTCCTCTCTAAAATTTAGCTTTTAACCTGCTCAAGTCATGAGTGATTAAAAAAATTTTTTTTTCATGAAAACTCATTAGTCACACATTCAGGAAGTCTAAATCTCTTCCCAGGATTTTTTTTTAACATGTTGAGGTAGCATTCTCTCTCTCTCTCTCTCTAGGTACTTGAATAAGCCAAATGGGTCAATGTTATTTTCTCATAAAGTATGCATTTGACTGTCTTTCACAAGTTGTTTTTGTATATATTTACTAAATTTGATTTGTGCAGTAGTTTTCTAAAGCCCAAATTATGTCTTTACACTTGCTCGTTTTGTTTCTAGGCCAATATGCTATAATTGTAATTTCCCAGTACGTCAGATCATATCAGGTATTTCTTTCAGAATTACCAGTAGATGTCCAAAGGATATTACTTGGCTCATAGTTTTGGATTGGGGTTAGTGGTTTTATGTATATTTTCTTTTCCTAGAAGTTTTATGTAATTTGAGGTTTTCATCAACATACCTGTTATCATCAGATAAGAGCTTGCCATTTAAAGAATTCTGGAGTTAATTTTTCTGTAAATTAAAAGTGTGAGTCTTGACAGTGAATTCCAACCACTGTGATCCATCAGAATCATCTGCAGAGCTTTAAAAGTGGCACCAGTGCCTGATATGCTCTGAGGCTCTGATTGGCTTGATCTGGAGTGGGCCCTGGCAGAGGGAGGCTTTACGAGCTTCTCAGGTGATTCTGATGTGCAGCTGACCTTGGGAACCACTGAGTGTTAGAAGGCACCTCGAGAGCCTCCTACTCAGTGGTTTTCAACCTTGGCTGCACATCGATGTCACTTGGGGAGCCCTAAGCAACTCTGATATACGGGTCCCACCCCCAGAAATTTTGATTTAATTGTCCTAGGATATTGCCTGGGGCATGGGCTTTTATAAAACAGCCAGGTGATTGTAACACAAAGGCACATTGAGAACTGTTGGTCACCAACTCCTTTTTTTGTTTTTCTCAGATGAGGAATCTGAGGCTCATACCAAAGCGATTAAATAACTTGTCCAAGATCCACAGGACAGAACCAGAATTCTGATCTTTGGACTTGGAATCAAATGTTTTTACCAGGACATCCCTTATTTTTGTGGAAGTGTAGTTTTTGGTATGTCAGAAGTACCCACAAAATTATGTTCCTTGGCTACTTAGTCCAGAAAATGACAAATATTTTCTCTATTTTAACACTGGAAATGTAGAAGTTCATAGCCAAGATTCAGTCATTACCTCAGTTATGCCATAAGAGAAATTAAGAGCTAAGAATTAGACACATTCATGTATTTTAGAACTTGTGCACATTATCTGGAAGGAGATTAGGCAAAGAGATAATCCAACCGAAAATGCTTTAGGCCAGGTTAACTCCATGTCATTATTGCTGTAGCAGGAGGTATAGATGATGGTGTTTATAACATGAGTCATTCTTTAAGAGAAGGTTGTGCAGGCCTATATGGTTGGAGTTACAACTACAATACACATTACGAAGTGTACTTTATTAGTAATGTTAATAGCAAAGGTAAAGATTAGAGCAGTGGTTTAGAAATATACTTTTCAGAACGTCACAGAAGGGAAAAAGAAATATTGACAAAATATAGGCTAACTATATAGTCTCATATATTTGAGAAACAAATGTGTATTTGGTACTCTTAGGGCAGAGGGAGGGTGTTAAAGTGGCTGTTACTCTTTGGCCCACATCTAGTTACCTGCCAAACACACAAACAAGCCTTTCACTGGGTGCACCTGTAGCCCCCTTATCACCTGTACCTTCCTTTACTTATTACACTTGTCTTTCTGTAGTCTGTAGCCTAGCACCTCCATGATCATAGGGTGTGTTTAAGAAGTATTTGTTGAATGAATGTTGGAGACTGTAAATTCTTAGGGTGGTGTTTTGCAAAATGTGATCTGCAAACATGAAGAATTAGCAGCAGCTCTTGGGATACCTGCTGTAAAGGCAGATTTTCAGTCTCTACGACAGAGTTACTGAATCAGAGACTCTGGAAGTGGAATTCAGTCATCAGTGATTTAAGAAGCCTCCAGATTTTCTGAAGTTCCCTGTTATGTGGTGAGGATTACCAAACCTTTTTGTTTTCTTGGGAGGACCTAGAATAAAGAATAAGATAGTAGCATTTATAAAGCAATCATAGATGCCAGGTACTATGTTAGATGCTTTATAGATATTATTAGGATGTTCAGTACTTAGTATCTCTATCAGTTTGCTTTTTGCTGCATAGAGAACCTAGTGGCTTAAGAGAATTATTATTATTTCTCATGACTCTTAGGCTTGGCTGGATGGTTCCTGTGGTCAGGGCTACTCGGCTGAGGCTAGATGGCCTAGGAAGGCCTCCCTTTGTGTGTCTGGGGCCTCAGCTGGATGGCTGGAGCTTCTTTTCATGTGTCTTTCATCCTCAAGGAGGATAGCCTGGGCATGATCACATGATTGCATAATGGTTCCCAGCATCAACAGAAGGGACCCACCAATTCACAGGAGCTCACAGCCCTGTTGCATTTACTAATGGCTCATTGACCTAAGCAAGTCACATGACCAAGCCTTGATTAAAGGGGTGGAGGAAAAGATTTCCTCTCTTGTGGAAGGAGTGGTCCCATCACAAAGGTACATGCATATAGGAATGAGGAATTTGTAGCTGCTTTGTAATTCAATAAATATTTGTTGATTTTTATTCTTATTAATATTAATGGTCTTATTAATCTTAATGGATTATTAATGGTCTAAAGGTACAAGATAGATATACCTTGAAAACAAAAAGGACATTTTAAAAGAATTACCTTTGTGATTATTTGTTAGCATCTTGCTCTTTTTATAATGGAGAACTGTTTTATTCCTGCCTTCTACAGAAATAAGGTCTTTGTGGACATCATTTTAAAAAATTGTGGATCTATAAGAACAATGGGTACAATAAATGACATGTTCAAATTTTGAAATATTTCAATATAGCATACTTCTTTTCTTTTAAAAATATGATTATATGGATGTGCATTTTGGAGTCTTGGTGAGGATCTTCCTTGGAGTAGGTTTATCAGTTATAACAATAGCCTTAAGACTATATGCACCTGATTCCAAGTTGGTTGAGGGGAGGGTTGATTGGTATAGACCCAATTCAAGGTCTGTAGTAAAATCTCAGTTGCTAGGAGAACGTTTTTTCATGTGGTGCCACCTTAGACCTCAAAACTGAATGTTTGAAAGTATATTTGACTCTTGTTTGGATTATAGGGTGAATACATACTCATTACAGAAAATTTGGTAATGTGAGTATAAACAAAACAAAATGAATTCACATGTATGTAATCTTACCACCCAGAGATAACAGAACACAAATATTATTTGTGATCAAACGCTGAAATGCCTTTTATTTTTTTGATTAGTCAAGTGTTTTAATTGTGGATGGGACTAGTCTGTATAAGATACTAAAGCTTCATGATGCAACTATTGCCTCATCTATTAAACAAATGTGTACCAATATGCCTATTTTACGTAGCTAATGAAAATGGGAAGACTGTCAAGAGTTAGCTTTTTCATGCTTAAATATTCTCTTTTATAACTTCTACATTAAATCCTTGTTTGTTTTTCCCTACCCTTTATTGTGTTTAATGTGTTTATTTTGTCAATTCCTTTTTGGTGTCTTTCCTTTTTCTTCAGTGTATCAGTTGCAGGGACTGTTTTCCTTCTTTGCTCTTGCTCGTTGTCATGTGTTCTTTCTTCCACTGCTATTCTTCTTTCCTACTTTTCCATCTTTATTACTCTAGTCATTTTTATACATTTCATTTTTCCATCTAGTCATGTTGTTTATTAGACCTTGACAGATTAGCAACAAATAATCACCCTGGAGTTCTCATTTTATCTTTTACTATGTGTGTGTGTGTGTGTATATATATATAATCTTTCAAATATATATATATAAAATCTTTCATATATATATATATATATATTTTTTTTTTTTTTTAAAGGAAGTGGGTGCTTCCTTGCTGCTTAGCCCTACCACTATGTGGTACTCTTCTGAGGAGTCCAACTTAATCAATTTTTGGCTTTCTTGTGATGCCCTACCATCCCCGAAACAAAACGAAACCAAACTATAAATGCCTCCTTAAATTCCTGACCTCCCTACATACACACATTCACTAACAGTTAGGAGGTTTTGACATCTAGGCTGCAACTTTTCATTTGAAACCTTGTATGTTTGCATAAACTCATGTCACTCAAAATAAGCAGTACGGGGTTGGGGGGGATGGGGGTAAGGGTAGTTCTTGGGTTAAAAGGGGAAGTTTCCTTCCTTACCCCTAATCTCAATCTCTAACATTTGGTTCTGACTACAGATGGGGGAAAAAAAAGAGACTTAAATCCCCATTCAGCCTGCTCTTAACGCCCAAGCAGTTTGATTTGTGATAACATTTCTATTTTTATTGTGATCTGTAGGGTCAGATGTTTTGGTTAATGACTTGTAACGGACATCTGAAGGTTTTGCCTAACACATTATTTCTCTGAGTGTATATAATGTAACATGCCAACATTTCAGATCTCTGGATAGGGTTAAATTTAATCATCCTTTAGTGAAACTTTGAAGGAAAGAAATTATTGTTGAACTCCATGTGTTTCTGTCTTGTTTTAGAGACAACAAAAACCAGACATGTTTAATTCATCTGAAGGCATTTTATTTTTATTTTTTAATGAATTTTAACTTTTGAATAGGTAATACATTCACATGAATAGATTTCAAACAGTGCTATGGAATATCTGTGTATTTTTAAAACTCCACTTTAAAAAAAATTTTAACTAGCACTTTACATCTCTTTGTTTAATATAACTAGTTTCAATTCACATTTTTGAAAAGGAAATTTTGTATAATTTCCCGAGATTACTCTGAGGTTAGCTTGTGTCTTACAAAAACTAAATGTGTGCCTGCTTCTGATAATGGTGTCACCTTAAAATTTGTAATGACCACAATGAGGTGGTCTGGATCTGCTTTTCAGCTGGCACCTGAGCACAGCTCCACAATTAGCCCTTGCTGCACTTTTCCCATTGCAGTGGGTACAACCGGGGAACTGCCTTGCTCGAGCTTCAATAGCTTGATGAAAAGAAAAAGGCTTCCACTTTGCATTATATTTTCGGCTTTAGTGTGCAGCCTTAAGGGATACCTGAGGAAGGATTCATACCAAGAAAATCCAGTTGTCCTGATATCTGAATGTATAAATTAGAAACTTAACTTAGGCCTAAGTTTACCGATAGTGTTTTGCCTATTTATATTAGAAATTCAAAAGCATTTTATGGGAAAGCTGAATTTTTATTGAAATCTTGAGTTTATGATGTGAAATTGGTGGTTGGATTTTCCAATGGAAGAAAGATTTGTCATAAACAAATAGACAGAAGTATTATGATACCCACAATGGCAGGTTGAAAAACTGGTGAGACAGCTTTCTTTCTGATATTAGCCTCACTTTATGGACTCTGGCAGTTTCACATTTAGCTTTAGGGGTGTTGATAGATAACCTGAGGCATACTAAAAGTTTTGAGAGTTGATTTGGGCAGAATCTGTCCGAATCTGGCGGCATCCAGTCTAGCAGAAAGAAAGGAGCTCCAAGGAGCTGTTCAGAAGGAAGGACTTCTACAGGCAGATGGGAGCAGGAACAAGGAAGTTACACTAGGCAAAACAAGTGGGTTGGTTATTGCACGGTTCCTTTCCTTTAAGGGATGGCAGGGGTCTACCAGGCAGATGACCTAACTACTGCTGATCAGGTGATTCCTGATGGACTGGTTTAAGATTCCATTCCTGGGAGAGCCAAAAACTGTAATTGTCTCAGTTTGATGACCTGGAATTTAGCATAAGTGACTCCATTTTGGGCCTGTTGTCTTGTTTTTAACAGGGGGTAAGCTTGGACTGGAAAGTAGCCAGTGGGGAGGTTATAAACTTACATTTCAGGGAATGAATATAAAGAAAAGAGCAGAAGTCTCTTTCTCCTTTACCCAGAGAACGGGGCGGGGGGGAAATATATAGATATATATTTTTTACATACACACTCAACACATATCTATTCACATATTTATGGATAGCTATATCCCTTAGTTGGTAATATATCCCTATATAATCTACATAAGTAAATATTAAGAAGTGAAATCTTATGGTAGATACTTTTGAGTCTGGTTGCTTTGGCTCAACATTATGAGTGAGAGTCATCCTTATTACTACATGTCGCTGCAGTTTGTTCATTTTCATTACTGTTTAGTGTTCCATTTTACGACTATTTCACACTTTATCCATTCTGCTATTAATGGTCATTTGAGTAGTTTTGGCTTTAGTGTAGTGCTGTGAAGGTTCTAGAACATGTCTTTTGGTGTACCATATGCATGTATTTCTGATGGATAAACATACCAAAGATTGAAATTGCAGAGTCATAGGGTATGCATGGATTCTGTCTTAGTAGAATATATGTGTATATTTTTAACACATTTTAATGTATTTATGTAGTATCTGTTATTAACTTTTTTGGTCATTTAAAAATGAGTTATGGCTAATTAATTGGTTAGTTCACAAGAAAGTATTGCCTATTTATATTGGGGGAAAATGTATATGTGGTTTCATTTAGCTAGGAGTTTGAAGATTCATTTCTAGCCCCTAATTGGTCTGTGACATTGGGCCTGTCACAGACTTTTCAAGTTGCAATTCCATTTCTATAAATGAGAAGGTAGAAATAATTATATGATTTCTAAGGTACCGTCATCTCTACATATCTGTGATTATTTTGAAATGTCCTAAAAGACTGTTATATAGGTATGCTTTTGTGATAGCTGCTAACTCAGGCAGAAAAAAACAAACTACCCAGTAAGGTTAATGTCTGATTATATCATTTTCACAACAATTAAGTAGTATTGGGATATGCAGAAATCTATTTGGGTTTTTTAGTAAGCAGGGATGACTTTTAGTAATAGTCTAATTCAGCAGTCCCCAACCTTTTTTGGACCATGGACCGGTTTTGTGGAAGACAGTTCGTCCATGGACCAGGGTGGGGGAGATGGCTTCGGGATGATTCAAGTGCATTACACTTATTGTGCACTTTATTTCTTTATTATCATTGCATTGTAATATATAATAAAATAATTATACAACTCACCATATTGCTGACAGGAGGCAGAGCTCAGGTGGTAATGCGAACGATGAGGAGCGGCTGTAAATACAGATGAAGCTTTTTTTGCTAGCTTGCCCACCACTCACCACCTGCTGTGCGGCCTGTCTCCTAAGAGGCCACAGACTGGTACCAGTCCATGGCCTGGGGGTTGGGGACGCCTGTCTGATTCACATAAGACCCATGTAAAGGAAGAAAAATCATTAGTTTAACATGGTAACAGTTATCACAAAGCTTAACAGAATACTTGAAATTAACTTACAGCACTAAATTTTACTCCAAATAATTTGATAACCTGGAATTTCATGTCCATAGAATCTTTGTATTTTATGTTAAACTTTCATTCAAATCAAATGAATTAAATGGGAATGGTTGTCTTCAGTCTTACTTTTAGGGTTGGCTTTGTATATTTTAATAGTCCATTCATTTTCCTCATGGCCTTTTCCCATGTGTAATCTGTATTTGCAAGTCATTTCCAGAGTTGGAAAAAAAATCAGCTAATATTTCGTAGGTGAATAATAGCTACCTATTAGCAGTCCATATTAATTCATTTTTGTGAGAAGCTTCTTTTTCACTTTTTGTTTCATTTTTTTTTCCAAAGCTTGTAGTGTGTCCCCAGCTCAGTTCTTCAACTGTGATTAGAGGCATGTGGAGGTACAATGGGGTGAAACCTTTACACTCTTCATGATTGAGGGCTCCTCAGACTTACCTGTGGAACTGGAAGTTATAGCAGGCATTTTAGTAAGTCTTTCAGGAAGTTAAATTTATCCAGTTTAAAGGAATACCCTTTTTGTTCTGAAATTATGCCCCTCTTGTTCTTGTGGTGTGAAAATATTTCTTAATGTCAAAAAGATGATAGGTTTGGTGTTAATGCCCTTTTGGTGAAATAAACAGGAATCCGAGGTTAGTTTCCCCTATTTTTGTTGTTGAGTGTTGTTAAACATTTCAGTTTAAACATTTCAAGAAAATGTATTCTTTTAAATACAAGCATCTAGGAACCAGCCATTTACAGAACACCTTCGTCCATCAACCCTTTTATACTGAGAAGGCCAGCTTCTCTGTATCAGTTTTCCAGAGTCCCTTCGTTAACTTTATCCTTGATTTATTACTCCTCACTGGCCTCTCGAGAGTGCTGGGCACGCTAATACTCTACCCAGTCTCTCTCTGCCTTTCACTTTCCTTTTCTCAGGTGCGGCCTTGTTCCAGCCTCTCTGGTGTTGCGTTCGTCCCTCCACCACAGGCTGTGCCAAGATATTTCTCTCCCTGATTAGAGGTTCTCATGATAAAATTAGTTAGCCAGGCTTGATTGACGTTTTCCAGGGATATTTATGCTGGTGGGTAGGCAGGCAGGCCCTGATTGCTCCTTAATGATTAAGTTACAAGGAGATATATAGCAGTGGGAAAACTCAGTTCTAGGAGGAAATAGCACCTTAGTGGCATTTGGAGAAGATATTTTTTATTTCTCAGCTGATGCGTCTTACTTCCCCCACCCCTCTCTTGCTGTTCTTAAGGAGGTGGAACCAAACGTAGCAGATGAATTCCTTGCATTTAGGGATCTCAAAGGTTAATGGTGATAGAGAGGGAGATTATTGAAGGGAGAACTGCTCTTTCTCAGAGTAGGCATAGGTGAGCCACACTTAGGCTGAACCAGTGATGTGTGTGGCTATCTTCTATTTCCTGTAGTAGGAGGAAGCAAGCCGGCTCCCTGACCTCTGACAATGTGTTAACCCATCAGAAGAATTTAGTTCTTCTCCCAGGGTAGAGATGAGGGGAGTGAGATGGGGTGTGGTGATGAGGTTATTATCAGTCTGATGTTGATATTT
This sequence comes from Kogia breviceps, assembly GCF_026419965.1. Classification (NCBI taxonomy): domain Eukaryota; kingdom Metazoa; phylum Chordata; class Mammalia; order Artiodactyla; family Physeteridae; genus Kogia; species Kogia breviceps. The sequence continues at coordinate 97,695,211 of NC_081314.1, forward strand.
ACAAATGTGAAAAGTACAGGCTGTCCCAGGTTGGGGCCATCAAGGACTTAGGGGTGAGTTCTTTAGGGTTATTGAGCAAGAGGGATGGGAAATGAAAGTCCCATCAGCAATTAACCTTGACGTCTGTCCTGGAAGAGAAGCTAAATCACTCTAAAACAATGATGTTCCAGCCCAGTAATGATGACTGTGACTCCTAGTGTGGTGGCAGCATCGGGAGGGACTGATGGATAGTATGTGGTGTGGGACAACAGAGTGGAATCTCTTTTGCAGATTCCACTTTAAAAACATATTTAGATCTTGAGGCTGCCTTAGATGCAGTTTTACCTAGAGGCAGAACAATGAAAAATAAAGTACCTCTTGAGTTTCTTGCTAATAACCCTGTGCTTTTCAGATATTAAACATGCACATGAATCACCTGGGGGGCTTATCGAAGTGCAGATTCTGAGTCAGCAGTTCTGGGGTGGGGCCTGAGGGTCCGCATTTTTGACAGGCTGTCGGGTGACATTTAAGCTGCTGGTCCAAGGACTGGATTTTGAGTATAATTGTTAGATAGCAGTATTTATTTTTGTACTTGCCCTGGGTCTTGACTGTGGAACTGAAATCTAAGTCTCACTATTATCATTCATTCTTAGTCTTCCTTTATACTTGACTATGAAAATGCTATTCACAGTGAAGAAGATAATACTTTATTATTCCCGGTGGTATGTATAGTATGTGTATTATGGGAAGAACAGTGATTAATAATAGATATTAATAGGATCCAAATTAAACCCAGCAACCAACCTACTGGAAATTCTTTCTGATCAGAAACCAAATGCTAGGCTACGCATTGCTATTTGCAGACATCTCCATGCAGTACCATATTCACATGTGTGTTGTACCAAACAGATGTCTGAGAAACAGATTTTTGTGACAGATTCTGACACAGGAAACGCATCAGGCTCCATAAAACTTAATGGAAAAATGTATTGCTTAACTACAGTCCATTTTTTTTCTTTTTTTCTTTTTTTTACAGTCCATTTTTAAAGAACGGATTGCAGTGCTTTCAGTGGAATCAAATGGGTCTTATACTTGAGAGCCCTGGCAGTCTCCCTACCCAGAGAATTCACTCTGAGAATGTCACCTGGTGATGGTACTTGATGGGTTATTGATAATGTTGTGTTTGGGGTTGGAGTCGGTCAGCTCAGTGTTCTACTTTAGATCATGGAAAAAGGATATATTTCTTTATTACACTAAATATTTATCGGCTGAATCATTTCTGGAAGTGAGGGAATTACCGTGGTATTTTGAAATGGAAGCACATCTTTTCAGACGTGCATTCACAATGTGATCTCTGAGTCGGTTTCAAATGGTGATACACCAGGGGCAGAGAGCTTGCCAAAGGAGAACATCTGCTTCTAAGACATAGGCTTCTGGAGCATTCCTCTCTGAGAGCTTTTCTTTTGCTTGTTTTCTCAATTTGTTACATCTAGAGTATATTCTATTAAGGACACAGGGAAGAAACCCTCAAAATTCAATTGCTATCTTACAACAGAGAAGTCTTCAATGAAAGCTTTTAAATTTGGATGAAGCTCTAAGAACTCCTAGTTATTCAGCTATAGCTTGTGATGCATTTTATTGAAAGTGGTTTTCTTTTTCAAACTCCCCCTGGAGATAGTGCTCCCTTGTGGAGTCAGGGTTGGGTATGTAGGCTTCTGCATCCTTGAGCAGCCTGAGTAGGTGGTGGGACTGTGCTGGTATAACGGGCAGGCCCGCAGAGCAAGGTGATTTAGTGTCTGCAGTGTGGTCTTGCTGCCCTTGCAAGTCTCTTCTGTGAATACAGATCACTTCTGACCCTGCAGTCTGTCATATGGCCAGGCTAATCTACACCCACATACCTTTGTCTGCCAGCCTTGCTGCTTTTCTCTGGCACTCTCTTTTCCCTTTACCCTGCTTCTCTGAACCCTTTTTAAGAGGCCCAGAGTTGAATACACTCTCCCCTGGGCTCCTGTGTTGCTGAAGCACCTTGAATGTACTTATTTGTACAGTTACACTTCATTGTAGCTGTGTGTTTTTATATCTGATTACCCACTTAGATTATAAACACATGGAGGGCAGGGACGTAGCTGGTTTTCATCTCATTATCCCCATTGCCTAGTGCAGTGGCAGATAATAACAGAGCCTCAAAAAATATTTACTGGGTGAATAAACTTTATTTTAAAGTCACTGGAACTTCATATATGCAGCTCACAATTTCTATGTATATAAAATTATTCCGAAAAACAGGGAGAACTGACTTTGGTGCAAGTAAGCTAGACTTTTAGAAAAGCAGACAGCTCCATCATAAGTAAAATATGCCAGAAAATGAAAAGATTAATTGGTGCTGCTTTTATAGTCTGATCTTTGTGGATTATTTGTAGCTTTTCTTTCTCTCTTAGTATTTGATTCCTTAAGAAATACTTCATCAAGCAGGAAATAATTAAGCAGGAAATAAAATTTTCATAAGTTAATACATGATCCTTTGCTCATCATTCTAAAATTTAACTGAAATATTAAAAATGGTTTCTTTTTAAATATTTGGGTTTTCTTATTTCTATTAAGCTTTAAATGATAGGTATCACCAGGAGAGGAATAATGATTGATTCTCATGCTAAGTGTATAAATCGAATCTTACAAGTCTTGGGTATAGCAATATATCCGTTGAATAACCATTTCAGTAAGTTTATTTACATGGAGAGACAGGTACAATAATCTGTTCAACAGTATCTTTAAATGTCTTCTCAAGGTTATTATAGTGATGGTATAGGTACAGCTGGAAGCCAAAAGAATTATGCTTAAAAAAAAAATCAGTGTGTACACTTCAGTGTTGATAAGTAAAGGATTATTAATAGTGCTTGACTGTTTTTTTTCTTTTAATAGATCTTTAATGGAGTAAATTTCTTCACAATACTGTGTTAGTTTCTGTTGTACACCAAAGTGAATCAGCCATATGTATACATATGTCCCCTCCCTCTTGAGCCTCCCTCCCATCCTCCCTATCCCACCCCTCTAGGTGGTCACAAAGCACCGAGTTGATCTCCCTGTGCTATGCTGATGATTCCCACTAGCTAACTATTTTACATTCGGTAGTGTATATATGTCGATGCTACTCTCACTTCTCCCCAGCTTCCCCCTCCCACCCCGTGTCCTCAAGTCTATTCTCTATGTCTACATCTTTATTCCTGCCCTGCAACTAGGTTCATCAGTACCATTTTTTTTAAGATTCTATATATATGCATTAGCATATGGTATTTGTTTTCCTCTTTCTGACTGACTTCACTCTGTATGACAGACTCTAGGTCCATCCACCTCCGTACAAGTAACTCAATTTCATTTCTTTTTATGGCTGAATAATATTACATTGTTTATATATGCCACATCTTCTTTATCCATTCATCTGTTGATGGGCACTTAGGTTGCTTCCATGTCCTGGCTATTGTAAATAATGCTGCAATGAACACTGTGGTACATGGCTTTTTGAATTATGGTTTTCTCAGGGTATATGCCCAGTAGTGGGATTGCTGAGTTGTATGGTAGTTCTATTTGTAGTTTTTTAAGGAACCTCCATACTGTTCTCCATAGTGGCTGTATCAGTTTACATTCCCACCAATAGTGCAAGAGGGTTCCCTTTTCTCCACACCCTCTCCAGCATTTATTGTTTGTAGATTTTTTGATGATGGCCATTCTGACTGGTGTGCGGTGATATCTCATTGTAGTTTTGATTTGCATTTCTCAGTGGATTAACCTAATGGTATTTTCACAGTTCAGTTCATTGTATGCTTATCTAAATAAGTGTGTTTTGGAAATTAAATTCCTTCTGATGCAAATCTAAGTTAGACTACTTTCCAGTTAGTATAGTCCAGATTTCTTCTAAAAATCTCTTTTGGTTAGTTTGTTTTAGTATCAGAGCAAATACAGAAGATGTACATTTTATAATTTCCAGTGTAAAAATGCTTTAAGTAGGAAGACTAGTTTTAAGTAGTGTTTGATCTTTTATCCATAAGTTATTTACTTATTCATATTGACAGAGAGAAGAGGGCCCTAGACTTGCAACTGCTACTATTGATGACAATAATGATAATAATAGTAAGCTAGTAGCACTAATAATACTAGTAATAATGATAAAAATTTATCAAATGCTTGCTGTGTGTCAATTTCCTAAGCCAATTATTTACTGCTGTGTATCAAACCACATAAAACTTAGAGGCTTAATTTACCAACAACTATTATTTGTTATGATTTTGTGGATTGGCTTCTGTATTATGTTGTGTTGGCTGGGGTGTTGGGCCTCCCTCGCATGCCTAGTGCTTGTTGCTTCCTTGCAGCTGGGGACTCACTAGGGCCTTTCTACATGACTGCTAGGGCTTCCTCACAGCATGACCACTAAATTCCAAGATCATTTTCCAAGATGCAAAGGCAGAAACCACAGATCTCTTAGGGCCTAACCTCAGAATTTACTCAGTATAATTTCTACCACATTCTACTGGTCAAAGCAATGCACAGCCTAGCCCAGGTACAAGGGGAGGGGGAATAGACTCCACTGCATGATGGGAAGAGTGGCAAAGAATTTTTGGCCATCTGTAATCCTCCACGAATTCTTTAAGTACTGTTGTAATTCATGTTTTGGAGATGAGGGAACTACGACTTAGAGGGTAACTTAGTACCCAAAGTCATTCAGTTACTAAGTGGTTTAAGCTCAAGTTTAGATTAATTTGACTCTAGAGCTGGAGTTTTAACGTGAAATATTTGGGTTTCAGGGTGTGGGCAGATTAGATATGTTTGTCTTTCTACTCCAAAGCCAGTGTCTAAGGGTGGTTTTATTGATGTGTGGCTTATTTCATTTGCAGTCAGACTAAAATAGTAAAGGGATTTGATTCCTGTTATTGATCAGCCATCATGTGGTAAACATTACAGTCTCCCTAAATTAAGATATTTCTAAACTCTCAGTTGAGATGAAAGTTACAATTCTTAGATGTGATAATGTCCTATGCTTGCTATTACATGAAAAACAGAGTTTTTAAGTTGCCTTTTATTATTTTTTTGTTATTTCTGCTACTTTGTGGTTTTGATTTGAAAGACAGTGTTATTCAGGGATTTTCCTTTGTTGAAAAGGAAAGAAAAAGTCAGAGATGCCTATATGGTAATAAACAAAAATTAAGGCTTCCAAATATACTAATGAATTTTTATACTTACTATAATTTCAATTTTCAGTGTTAGATTTTTCTATCCTGATTTTAGGATTTCTGCAGTCTCAGATTGAGGTATATGGAGGAAAGTCTGTACACTGAAAATATTTTATAGCACCTTGTACTTCGTATTGATTTTTAGGTTGTGAAATGGATTCATAAGTTTTGCCTAAAGCATATGGGCTTTTTAGTGCCTGAGCTGTCTAGTCACCTCCTACCAGCCAGAAATAAAAGTGATGACAGCCTCATGGACTGTTATGGGACCTCAAATTATGTACCCACAGTCTCCTCATTTTATAGAGGACAAACCTTTGGATAAGAGAAGCTCTCGGCTCTTTTCTTATCATAGAGTAATGAGACAGGCAGAGCTGTGTCTAGACCCCTGTTCTCCCAGCGCCATGCTTTCCTCCACCATATCCCAGTACTTCCTTCATGAGGCTTTATATTGGAAATGTAGAAGCCAATTGTTTACAAGGTCCTGCCGCCACCACTCGGCTACAGAATAAGCTACGTCCAGTTTAGCCAGTTTAAGAAAATCTTAGACCATTTTTCAAATTTAAAAAATATACCTGTTGTTGCTACATTCAGAAAGTTTAAGAAGTTTCTAGTGGGCCAGGGAAATTGTACTGCTAACAACTATTACAGCCATGTTTTCTTATGATTATTTTACCTTTTTTTCATTTTGAAAGAAAAAAAAAATCCCAATTTTGAAAGAAAAGTAAGTCAGTCTTTACTGCTTAAAAAAACCTAGCATTTCTTTCTGAGGCTGCGGACATCTAAATTAGCCAACTTGTCTTGAACCATTATCATATGTCATATCTGTATCTAGTATGCTGAAGGGAAAATGTGGGTTACTCTGGTCATATGTCACTATACATTTCTTTTATGCTGTTGTATGACAAAGAATATATGTGATGTGCTAATTTATCTATAATAACTATCAGGGACTCTCCTGTTCCTAAAAATAATTCAACTTGAATTGTGTTTTGTTTTGTTTTTTTAGGAGATTATTGTAAAGGTAGGAGATAATGTCACCAACTAGCTTTAAGGATAATGAGGTGTAAGCAGAGTGAGATGATTCCTCATTCAGTTTATCAGTTACTGGACTCTTTGACCTTTGTATTCCCTGCTTTATATCCTAAAAAAGTGAAATTATACTATGTGCCATCAGTGAATGTTCTATGGTGGAAGGGCTACTACTTTGTAGAAAATTGGGACTCAGTGGTCAAGTAAAAGGTTTGGGGTGACTGCACCAGAAACGCCTTCTGGACTTGAAAGCCAAGCTTGGGAACCTGGGTGCCACTGGGGCCTGTCAGAGGATGGGTTGTTGCAGCGGATGTGGAAATCTAGTCACTCTCTCTCCTTCAGGCACATTGCAGGTTAGCCTGAGAAGGTCAGTATGATGGCTTGTCAATAATATTTTTGAAAATAGGAATATTTGGGCTTCCCTGGTGGCGCAGTGGTTGAGAGTCCTCCTGCCGATGCAGGGGACACGAGGCCACAACAGTGAGAGGCCCGCGTACCACAAAAAAAAAAAAAAAAAAGGAATATTTAAAGAAAAAAATAGAAAAACCATTTAGAAACTATCCAGAGATTACTGTTTATGTCTTTTTGTGTATATCCTATATTTGTTTTCTATTTGTCTGTAGTGTGATATTTAGCTTTTTAACAGAACTAAGACAGTACTGGGCATACTATTTATTGTCTTGCCTTTTTCACTTCACACTGTTATTGAGCATGTTTGTGTGTGTGGGTGCATACACACACACCCCCACACACTCTATATTATAATGTGGTATCCATGTCAATTATACCAAAAATAAATGAGAATTGTTTGGCCAAATTATGTTTATTTTTATATTTGTCTTAACCGTTTGAAGAAAGTAATTTTAACCCCAGGGAAGAGGTGGAATAAATGTCATGATTTTAGTTTTCTTGTCAGTAATGCAGAACATGAGCACCAGAGAGATGAGCTATCTCTTTGCTCTGTGGTTCATCTGTTTTTCACTTGTTCCATTCCTGGGGAGCAGGGTCGAAGTGGGACAAAGGTATCAATGAGGAAAATTTCCAGAGTCAAAAGGAGGAAGTAACTGTCAGGGAACAGGTAATGTGAAGGAAACTATGTTTATGCTTCCTCAGAAAGTATGACAAATGTGTTCAGTTTACTGAGATTCTGGAAACTTCACATGGGGCATACAGCATTAATTTCCTTTCATTGCTGTTGTTATATTTTGCGATTAACAAAGAAAAAATAGATAGGGAGAGAAAAGATACTACAACTCACAGAGCAAAGATTTTTGTTTTTTCTTATTTAGAGTCAAACACTAGATTTTTACTTCTCTCTTAAAGCAGCTTGTGGTAAAATTCCTTTTCATCAAAGTTTGGAAAGTTGATGCCTCACTATGTAGTGTTTCTGTAAACTGTTTTTATGTACTGCTCCTATCGACCTGTTCATTAGCACTGTTTGGGTCAGGAAATTCTTATGTGTTTATTCTTTAAATATTTTCATGGTCATTGACATTAACATTTATTGGGTATCTATTATGTGTACGAAGCTGTTACAGGTATAATAAGACTTTTTCTTCCCCAACAAAGACTTTTGCTCTGATTGAGGTGAAGTACAATATGTTTATACAATAGCTGTGGTACTCTTCAGAGAGAACTTCCTACCGCGGCAGGTAATATGAAGTGGTAGCATTTAATAGCCTGATAGATGACATCCAGGAAGGAGTTTGGACGGAAAAGATACCGTGGCCATACTTTGACATAAAACTGGTGCAGGTGAAAGTTCAACAGGCTGAGATATTGGAACTTTGAATCAGTAAGGAGGAAGATATGGCTTAACCCGAGGTTAAGAGCAGGAGGGGTCAGGAAGAGCAGGAAGCCATTGAAATGCTAGAGGAGAGAACAGAGAAGTGATGTGAGAAATGGTGGAAGGTAGCTTGGTCCTATGGACAGGAGAAATCCTCTAAGAAAATATTGTAGGAAAAATTTGAACTATATTCTAATGAGTAGAAGTAAAAGCTATCTCTGAAGTGTAAATGTGACAAAAAAATAAAAATAGTGGACTAGGGAATGTAGCAAGTAAAAATAATTAAGAATTTTCATTAGAAGCAATAAGTACTGACTTAATTGACGTAATTCAGATTGCTACTTCACTGTAATTTTTCTTATGGCGATGTACTGGGAATTGCAAAGAACAAAAATGAATCTAGACTAAAAAAAATTGTTTCAGGGTCAAGTTTGTCTATTTGATGATGAGACTCTTCTTTTATCAAAGTACCCCAGGTCATAAAAGTATAGTTTAAACTTCCAGTGTTTCTTTTTCTTTTGAAAAAGAACCTATCAAAGAAACTCAAAGAAAACAAAGTTCTACTATGATTACTTCTGGCTGCTTCTATTTGAATCATTGCAATGGCAACTTTCCACATGGTTCACAGAATTTTTATTGTATTGATATTTTATCTTAAATAGGAATGCAGGAATAGTTTTTTCTTTTCTCTCTCAAGTAATAGACTGGTCTACATTTGTAGGGTTTATTTTATAAACGGATACTTGTTACAGATTAGGTTTAAAAATCAAAAGAAGTCCAACACTAAAGACAAAAGTGTTTTCTTTATTGAAGTATATATTGTTAAACTTTTAAACCAGATGAAAGTACGAGTGATCATATCATACTGTCGTAGTTTCTCATAATAAATTTTCAATATAAAATTATTTGTTGAAATCATCAAAGGGATAATCCTACTCTGCATTGCTGCAAAGTTTAAATAGCTAACATTTAAAAAGATTATTTGGGAAGTTTTATTGGATGTACTAAGATAAGGCTTATTGTAGTCCTTTTCTTCATCCAAACTGGTGTCATAATTGAAGGAAATTTCAAAATCCACGTGAAGGACCCCATTCACCCTTGGAGTTTTCTAATTCCTCGCCTAATTCATCTTCACTGTACTGTTCCTACCCATTGCAGGGCCATATTATGGTCAGAACTGCATCCATCACCCCAAAAATTGTAGACTCCTCTGTCTCTGTTACTGATTACCACCTTTGTTCTGCTTCTATCTCAGTTTTATTCCCACTATGTTGTTCTATACCTTTGGCAATCCCTAAGCCCCTTAAATTCATTAAGAGTAGAATTGGGTCATCTTCACCTTTGTGTCATCAGTGCCTACCTAGACATAGTCTAGTAGACACTCAGTCAAGATACGCAGAATAAATGAATGGATTAATCAAATATTCGCCCATTGTTTGCTGTGGAATTATAAGAGACCACCATGACAATTGATGATCTTAATAAGGTGAGAATGATGGCCTTAAGATGGCCATCAGGGCTTCCCTGGTGGCTCAGTGGTTGAGAGTCCACCTGCCGATGCAGGGGACACGGGTTCATGCCCTGGTCCTGGAGGATCCCACATGCCGTGGAGCGGCTGGGCCCGTGAGCCACAGCCGCTGGGCCTGCGCGTCCGGAGCCTGTGCTCCGCAACGGGAGAGGCCACAACAGTGAGAGGCCCGCGTACCGCCAAAAAAAAAAAAAAAAAAAAAAAAAAAAAGATGGTCATCAGTTTAAGTCACAATAGTATTATAAGGGGAAATGAAGAAAGACTACTAGGATATTTATACTTTTAAACAGAGGTGGCAGGTAGAGTTAATAATAACTCTTTTATTTATTGAGAGTTTTAAAAATTAGTTGTGTTAGTCTCTTACCTTCATATTTTATTTACTCCTCACAACAACTTAGTGATACAGGCATTTCTATTTAAAACTTTTAGAGATGAGAAAACTGATTCAGAGAGAGAGGTTTAGTAACTTGTTCAAGACTACCAGCAGAGTAAGGATATGAACCCAATATGTACTATCAAATTTCAGGGCCAATCTCTTTAATACACAACAGTTAAAGAATTAGGCAGAATATCTTTTGAATATCTTATGGGAAGTTGTCAAAGCATATTACATTTGAATGTGATAGGAATATTTCATGTTTTAGTTGTGTTTAGGTAAGGCATTTGTAAATTGTCCATTCAAAACTGTTTATTTTAGAAAGCAAATTTATTTACCCTGAGTGCATCATTCTTATTTTGTAAGATGGCCTGCGGCTCTTAATAGACCGTTGTGGGCAACACGTTTGAGAGTATACTGCAGAGATCAAAGGATGCCCAGGGTTCATCTTTCCCAGCCACAATTTTGCACTTGGTCTCCCTAGCCTTGTTAGTGGTGGATGATTTGTCCTTTAAGAAAGGAAAAAGACTTTCCTTGGTTACCTATTTTAGTGCAACTTTTGGACTGACATAGTTTGCTAAATTCTTTTAAAGTGAGCAGTTCAATGGAGTAACATGGAGCAGCTTAAAAAATTGTCCTACTGCCTGTGTCTCAGCTTATAACGTTTCTATTCACACTTTATTTCTCTTATGACTTGGGGTAGACTGAGTCTTCATTGGGATTTGGACTTTTAAGATCTGCTTCGTATTCCTTGTAAATTGGTGCACTCACTATGGAAAATAGTATGGAGGTTCCTTAAAAAACTAAAAATAGAGTTGCCATATGATCCAGCAATCCCACTCCTGGGCATATATCTGGAGAAAACCATAATTTGAAAAGATACATGTACCCCAGTGTTCACTGCAACACTATTTACAATAGCCAAGACATGGAAGCAACCTAAATGTCCATCAACAGATGAAGGGATAAAGAAGATCTGCTATATATACACAATGGAATACTACTCAGCCATAGAAGAGAATGAAACAATGCTATTTGCAGCAGCATGGATGGACCTAGAGATTATCATACTAAGTGAAGTAAGTCAGAGAAAAACAAATACCGTATGATATCACTTATATGTGGAATCTAAAATATGGCACAAATGAACTTATTTATGAAACAGAAACAGACTCACAGACATAGAAAACAAACTTACAGTTACCAAAGGGGAAAAGGGGTTGGGGAGGGATAAACTGAAGTTTGGGATTAGCATATACAAGCTACTATATATAAAATAGATGAACAACAAGGTCCTACTGTATATATAGCACAGGGAACTAGATTCAATATCCTGTCATAAACCATAATGGAAAAGAGTATGAGAAAGAATATGTATATATATGTATAACTGAATCACTTTGCTGTACACCTGAAACTAACACAATATTGTAAATCAGCTATACTTCAGTTGAAAAAAAAATCTGCCTCTTATTCCCCTTAGATGTATGGAAAACTTTAAAGCACTTAGGCAAGAGAATGGATAAGATCCAGTTTTATTTAAGACACTCAGGAGTCATCTTAATAATAGTCTCTATTCCCAAAAGGGAGAAATGAAAGGCAAGGCTTGCATCAGCCTAGTATCCTCCCTTTCTTAGGAATCAAAATGTTCCCAAGGTCAAAAACAGTGTGAAGTAACGCCCCAAACCCATCTTGGAAGGCACTACCTCAGAAATAGTGAATGGTAATTGCTCTTTAACTGGACGTGAGTCTCATTTTTAGTGCCACTGTTTATATTCTTTGTGTCCTGCCTTTCTCTTTACGTTGAATTTGTTCCACCTTGTAAAGATTAAGAAGCACATGTTCTAGCTTTTAAATGTAAAAATTGAATTATTAATAGTTTTTGGGTTAAAAAAATGGGTTCCCATTTCTTCTACCAGAAGCAGTACATTCTCAGAAACTTTGGAACTCACTGATATGAAGTGTCATTTAAAGTTTTTCACTAATTCAGCATTTAAAGCTTTTTATTTCCTCCTTGATTTATGACATAGCTGTTTCTTGAATTGAGGAAAGTCAAGGACTACATACGATCTAATTAGACTATTCTCTTTGTGTGTCTCCTACATTTAGTGGAGGCTACTAATCAAGTCTTGATGTATTTTTTATTCATTTTTCAAATTCCTCATCTCAAGATGGCTATCGTTGGTGCGTTGCCCCCACTATACTGTATGATAATAATGTAGTCATGTCTTTTTCTCCCCTACTATGTGATAAATTTATTAAGGGTAAGATTGTGTCATTCTACATCAAATCTTGTGTACCTTCAGCCTCCTGATGATGTTGGCTATAGCCACTTAAGCTGCTAAGACTTATTTGTAAAGAGTGATGCTCTATCATTCCGACCTCACATTCTGTGCAGTAATGAATGTAACTTGAATTTTGGAGAAATTGCTTCATACTGTTTTAAAGAAGGACAGTTTTAGGTGATCAAATTCAGGATAAAAGAGGCACCTTGCTTCTTAGGTGATATTCTTGACATTGCTGATGCATTCATTACACTTTTTTAAAAAAAATGTAGGTAGTTTTCCTTCTCATCTTCTCCCTCTCCTTTGTCTTTGCTCCTCTCTGCCTCCCCCTTCTCAAGGCTCCTCTATATATTAACATCTTTACTGGTTTACCCAGTATTGACATCTAGAAGCTACTTTTTGCTTACCTGGTGTATCAGAATACTTTTACTCCAAAATTATTTCTTATAAACAAAATCTCACACAAAACAAATTTTTTAAATGGCTTAGCTTTTGATGGTTAATGGGAGATAATGTAATAATTAGTCCAAAAAAGTATCCCTTTATTGAAAGTGAAAGTATTGCAAAATTTCTTGTAAATTAAAGTTATGTTTAAGGTTACTGAGTCTTTGTAGATAAATTTTATTTCCTTAGTTGTTCTGGGGTAGGGGCATTTACTAATAGATACATATCTTAATTAGGATGCTTCAAATCCTTTATTAAGCAGTCATCGTTTTTGGTCTTATGATGAGTGGCAATCAGGTGGGCTTAGGGAAAATTGGCAGAATATGGAAAAATATCATGATAGGAAAAAAATTCATCTACAAAGAAGATGTGGAGTTGTTGCCTTTCTTCCCTCTATGTCTAGATGATTAGCGATGACTGTATCCTTGGATTTTATTTTCAAAATTGGAGGTTATTTATTTTTAAAATGGGTATCTAAGAGTGCAGAGTGGGGTGGGGAACTAAAGCTTAAAGTAAAGCAAAATATAATAAACAAAAAACACCCACACAGTCATATAAAAAACAAACCTATTTGCTATGACAGTAAATTTAAATGACATCAGATAATAGAATTAGCTGTAAGTTCTTTTCATTTCTTGGTGTGGATTGCAACCTCTGTAAATCAATATTTCAGGTAAAGGGTTTCCAAAATAATCATTTACATAAGTATGGTGTGTGTTTTTAAAAATTAGATATAAAATAAATATAAATATGCGTTCTGGTATATGTGAAAAATAAAGTAACACAAAACTGTTGCATTCACATGTTTTTAACAACTTGAATTTGTGTTTCTTTAAAGACTAAAGGCAAAATAGATCTTTTCATTTGCCTTAGTTTACGCAAAAAGTCAAATAAAAATGTGGTGATCTGTTTGTAGGAACAAGAAAATTGGACTATACACACAGTTTACAATTTAGCAGTGATTAGTTATATAGTGATTATTAGAGCTTCTAGACTGTAAATTATAAAGATAAAATGTTACTATTTCTGTTTTAAAGTTTAGTGCCTACATAGCCAGTGGATCAAAAATCCAACATGAGTAATCACTGGTATTGTGCTTCAGGCTTTAGATCTAACAAATAAAAATGAAAAACATTTGGATATGATTAAAGAACAGAGAAGGGGATGGAGAGCAACCAATTCAGAAAATAAGGAACAGTTGGTTTTCCCTAATTACAGCCATCTTGATTTTTCTTTTTTCTTCTGTATGTATCAATTGGAAGTTTGGTAGAAAATTAACTCGTTTGCCTAATTATAGAAATAAATTTGTTGCAGGTTTTCAAAAGTGACTTTATGTTTTTCCTTAAACTCAAATTTCAAAAGTCAGTTGCAGTTTGTATTGGCTGCAATTCTTTCCTTGGATATAGTTCATCAGTTTACTTTTCATTTCCTAAGACTGGATTTCTTAAATCTACCATCACCTAAATGAGGATGTGTTGACATAAATGAGAAGATCAAAGATTCAACTAATTAAAGAAGTTTTACCTTGCAATTAGGCTGAGTTGTGCAGAAGTGTGGCTGAATCTAAGAGGATGATGAAATATTTTGCATAACCTAACCATAATGATTTTGCAGATTGTTTGTTGTTGCCAATCAAGCATTAAAATAAGGCCTAAGTTCTGACCCTTCTTTCCCATAAATCTTCTCATGGATAATAAAGGTTATGGAAACTGGGACTTTTTGGTTTTCCAATAGAGATGATTTTTTTTTTTTTTTTTTTTGCGGTATGCGGGCCTCTCACTGTTGTGGCCTCTCCCGTTGCGGAGCACAGGCTCCGGACGCACAGGCTCAGCGGCCATGGCTCACAGGCTTAGTTGCTCTGCGGCATGTGGGATCTTCCCGGACCAGGGCACGAACCCGTGTCTCCTGCATCGGCAGGCGGATTCTCAACCACTGCGCCACCAGGGAAGCCCAGAGATGAATTTTTTGAGATGTCAATTACTTTATACTTTATTGCTTTCTGTTCATTCCTATTTTTCCCACTTTTTATCACAAGTACCTTATTTATTACGTATTCATATAATATAGGAAGTTACATGTTTCCTTTCAGTGACTTTACGAGAGGTGCATGTTTTATGATCTTTTTGGTACCTAAGATGTTTTTTTTGCTTGTTATTTGAGAGTCATTAAACACAGATACATGAGTAAAAAACAAAAAGGCAAATAAACACAACTTTCAGTGTCAAAGTCCTGCTGAAACATTGTATGGTGTTATATGCATTGCAGATTTGATGGCTTTCTTTAGTTTTCCTCTGTATTTACTTTGAGTGCTAATGCAAGTGCCTCCTCCCTGCCCCCAGCCCTGACCCCTCAACACACACACAAAGCAGTTAAAGCTTCAAAATGGAATGATAGTAGATATGTGCCTGCTGTGTTCTGGTGATTCTGAGTAAGCAGGAATATAAAGAGGCAAGGTCAGCTCAAAACTGAAAAGTTCTGTAGTATTTTATCTTTCAATTGCTTCCTTACTATCTAGCACTAACAGTTTTGGGCTGATTAACATAATTAATATTGTAAACTTATGAAGAGCTAAGAAGGAATGTAGATGATACTGTTAACGTATTAGTCACGGTTTGAAGCTTGTTCTAAATCATGTCAGAATTCCTAGAACTTAACATGGAAATTAGAATAGAGACAACACCTATATTTCCCTCCCTTCCAAACCACTGTTTTCATACTACCATAACTTTTTCTTTCTAAAACAGAGATTTGGGGCTTCCCTGGTGGCATAGTGGTTGAGAGTCCGCCTGCCAATGCAGGGGACATGGATGGGTTCATGCCCTGGTCCGGGAAGATCCCACATGCCGTGGATCGGCTGGGCCCGTGAGCCATGGCCGCTGAGCCTGTGCGTCCGGAGCCTGTGCTCCACAATGGGAGAGGCCACAACAGCGAGAGGCCCTCGTACTGCAAAAACAAAACAAACAAACAAAAAATAAATAAAACAGAGATTTGATCATTTCCTTAATCTTTTTAGTCCATTTTGGCTTCCCATTCCTTATCGCAGTAGGTTTTTATGGACTACATTAGAATTCCAGGGAGCTTCTAAAATATGCACATATCTGAGACTTATCAGAAATTCTGATTTTTAGATAGGAGTGGCAAGTATATTTGACAAAAACTTTGTTCATTGGTTCAGATGCCTCTTTTTGTTATGTCCCAACCAAACTTTCTCATCTTGTCTCAAGCCGTTTCCTCCACTCTCTTTCTGCTCTTCTCTAGCCATGCTAAATCTAGATATTATCCAAACAGTTCTATTCCTAACCTCCACTCTAAGTCTTTCATCTGTTGAACGACTGCTTATTTTGCTAGATTCGCCTTAAATGACACATCTTTCCTTATTCCCCGTGTAGAAATAATCACTGTCTTTTTTGTTTAACATTTATATTTGATTATGAGTTTTTTTAGGTGTCTCTCCCATTAAACCTCATGTAATTCATCTTGTTCATGTTTATATTAAATGAATACATGGATGACTAATAGAATCCCTTTTAGGAATTTAAATGTACGGTTTTTATGAACATTGTTTTTAAGGGCTTTATTGAGTTGACCTAGGTTGATAACTTCATTTTTCATAATACATTCCCATTAAATCTTACATGCCTATATATTTACTTTTTCCTTCATTTTTCCCTGTTTGTATCTACAGACGAAATCTTACAAAACTATCCCTTATCTTCAGTCACATGTTGGCAGAAATCAAAGCAATCTTTCCCAATGGGCAATTCCAGGGAGATAACTTTCGTATCACGAAAGCAGATGCTGCTGAATTCTGGAGAAAGTTTTTTGGAGACAAGTAAGTACAAATTTGGATCCATGTTTGAAGAATGACTTAGACCTGCCTCCAGTTCCATATGGTGTGGATTTTACCTGAGTATTTTGAGAATATACTGCAGTGTTTTTGATAAGTGTTTTGATTGCTATTTTTTCTATTTAGCCACCAGAAGTATACCTCAGTAACTGAGTAATTTTGTTGTTACCAAGTAAATATTATATGACATTTATTTATTTGGTGAGCATTCATTGAGTTAAATAGTTAGCTCTGAGAAGCAGATGTATGTAAGACAGAGTATACATGAGAAGCTCATAACTTTTTATAACTTAGTGTATACATAAAACACATATAGTAAATAAAAGTCAGAAAGGGAAAGACACTTTAAAAATTGGCCTAAATAAATTGTTCTGACAATCCAGAGGGGGGACACTTACTTCAGGACTGCAGGCATTGGAGACTGCTTTCTATACTAGGAGGTAGAGTATAAGCTTGACGAAGATCTGAAATTGAAGTGGGAAAAGGCCTCAGCACTGGCATTCAGGTTTTCTCTGTGTCATTGCACAGAAAGTATGCACGTGTAAACAAGATACAGAAATGAGGATAATGTTATCACAAAGTTGCATTATCTCACAAAAATAGCTAAAGATGTTTTCCTTAGGTATTTCCTATCCAGACACAAACCCAGGTGAGCTTGGTAAATAATAGGAATTAAATATCTGAAGTCTGCATAACTTAAATAAAATGTGCAAAACTTTTATCAGGAATCTGATAAAAGATGCTTAAGATCAGTAAGATGCTTAAGAACTGAGCGTCAGGCGGCAGATGGTTTCTTCAGTTTCTTTTAAGGGTCCCTTTTGATGAGAGAGCACCCTCAGAATGTCCTGAATGTAGGCAGAACTGTAGCTAAGAATTAAGGAGGAGTGATTGCTTATACACAGATTATTGTTTTCATCCTGTAGTTAAATTCTATATTTATATATTAGCTGATGACATACGATGTAAAATGTTGGCATACACTTTCAGTGATCTGAGTCCTGTGACACTGTTGGATTAACTGTAATGTTGGGTTTCCCGTTTTTTTTTTTTTTTTTGTCTCTATGACATGCTGTGTTTATCTATAGCTACCACATGAGTAGGACATACACAGAGCAAAATGCACATTTGATTAGATGCATAATTTTTTTACTTCAAAAATGTTAAAGCCTTTTTCCCACTTCTTAAATAAAATGTATTCTTAATTATTTTTAGGCACTACAGGAGGAAATACTATTATTGCCTTTAACACAAGACATTCTGTGTTCCCGAAATCTAGCTCTTTGTAATACTCCTATATCCATTCACAAATGAGGACTTAAAAAAAGAAAAGGTTCATCCTCATCTGAATTGGACTAACAACCAGGAGTGTACGGATTAAATATTTGTGAATAGTAGAAAGCAGAAAGGGACCGCAGAGTTCTGGGAGTAACAGCTGAGGATGTCTTGAAGCTACAGCTCATATATTAACACTCTGAGCCTAATGCAAAGAGTTGGTAACCTTCAAAATAAACTGTCTTAAAATTTTAAGAAAATCTATCAGACAAGTTGCTTGCGGTATTTCTTTTTGAAAACTGAAAATTCTGGTGAGTTAAAAATTGCTTGTCAAAAGGTCAGTAAAAAATGGACCTTTTGACAAAAGATTGCTCACGTTTTTCAAGAGAGGAGTTTGTTTTGCCGGCACCTCAAACCACAAAGAATTATGCATTTGAGACATCGTTACTTCCCTTTATTTATAACCATAGCCATTAAGGGGCTGAAATTTCTGTCCAACTGCTACGTGAGTGAAATCACTACTAAATCAAATGAGGGATTCTTGAAATGCTGATTAAACACTCTCCCTACTTCCTAAACCCTTGTACCTTTGTCTTCTGTCTTTGCTTACTTGAAAGGCTTCTTAATTTGTCTTTAAGATTTTTATTTGGGGGATGAGAGCCAAATGTAAAGCTCTTTCTGGAACTCAGACATATTTCTGTAGTCATAAAAATTAATGCTTCTTTTATTAGATCATTGGAGAAACCATCTTTATATTCTCTGTGGGTTTTCACCTTATAGTTCCACAGTATTTTTTTTTTTTTTTTTTTGCGGTACGCGAGCCTCTCACTGTTGTGGCCTCTCCCACTGTGGAGCACAGGCTCCCTGGACGCGCAGGCTCAGCGGCCATGGCTCACGGGCCCAGCCGCTCTGCGGCATGTGGGATCTTCCCGGACCGGGGCACGAACCTGCGTCCCCTGCATCGGCAGGCGGACTCTCAACCACTGCGCCACCAGGGAAGCCCCACAGTATTTTATTGAATGAATGGACGAATGAATGATGTAGCCTTTTCAAAGATTGAATTCTTTTTTCTTCCTTATACTCTAATACTAGTTTGCATTTTTACATAACTGAGTTCTCATACAGAAGTATTCCTGTTATTTATCTACATATTGAGGGCATATGAGAATGCTTTCATCTGACCTAACCGGTGCCTTTAAACTTGAGTTTATTATTGTTTCCAAAAACAGAACCATTGAGTGGTTAGTTCTAAAAACAGCCAAACAGATTATGATTTTTATAAAGCAGGTTTTAATGTAAGGGGTATTATTGTGATATTTTTCCCGAAAAGAACTGTCAGTAAGAAAAAAAATATTAGTATTGAGTTAAAATTGGGAAATAGTTATTGTTCAAAGGACTTTATAAAACTCCTAAAGGCAATTTTAGGATTCAGACCTAAAGAACAGGCAGCAGACAAAACTCTTTAGGTGTCATGTGACTAATGCTTCATTTCTGGGCTTCTCAACCTTTCTGAAGTCATGGCAGGGCCAGCCTCTGCTCAAGATCCAAGCCCAGCTGCCAAGAGGTTCTGCCTGTCTGGAGCCTTAGGGATTC
This sequence comes from Kogia breviceps, assembly GCF_026419965.1. Taxonomy (NCBI): domain Eukaryota; kingdom Metazoa; phylum Chordata; class Mammalia; order Artiodactyla; family Physeteridae; genus Kogia; species Kogia breviceps. Next base: position 97,714,572 of record NC_081314.1, read on the forward strand.
AATAACATATCATGTGCCAGGGTAAACTGGTTGGGAAGTTCTGCAGTTGTTAGATTTGGGGAAGTCCTGTAGTTGGTAGATTTTTATGAGAAGTTATTGAATGTTTTAATAGTTGAGTTCTGCTTTTGCTTTCTTAGTCTGCTGACCAGGAGATAGTAGAAATATGTGGAAAAAAGGAGTGGCATTTTTGAGTGAATGTGTCTAAGTAAATTCTGCCAAATGAGACCAATACCAAACTCTGTGTTAGAGGGTGAAGTTTATAATCCAGAAACTTTTAAGCATGAGGCTCAAAAAATGTATTATTAACTGTTAAAAAAAGATCCATTAATGTGATTAGACTCTGGGTGACAGTCATTTTTCTAATAAGCAAGTCAGGTAGCAGTTTCTAGGCTCCTTGTACTAAGCATTTCTTGGTGTTGAGGAGATTTAGACATGTGTTTCCAACCAAATTGTAATTCAACAAGACCCATTCTAACTCCTGAATCTTTGTATGCACCTTCCCATCCTTACTTTACTTCAAGTTCTATTCTTCAGTTTCATATTCAAGTTCAGATTCTTCCCTGGACTACTGCAACAGCTTTCTGTCTGGTCTCCCTACCTTTAATAACAACCTATCACATTGATTTTCTTGATGAGGCCAGTGAGCTCTAGAAAGCAGAGCTCTTCATTCTTTTTTTTTTTTTTGCCTGGAATGCTTCTATGCATCATTACTGAATCTGGGTTAAAGTCTATAACCCCATTAATATGACAAGCTTTAGGAACTTTTTTTCTAGCTTCATCTCTATTCAATTCATCCTCAAAGAAACAACCTCCTCATACTCTGTACTTATTTCCTAGTATGCTTTTTATTCCCACACCTTATTGTCTTTGTTTCCCTAAACTGCACCCTTCTCTTGGGAAACCAGTTACCCATACCCTACCCAGTGTCACACCTACCCAGTGTTGCCACTTTGGAGGCGTTCCTCAGTAACCCTAACCTAAGGTGGGCATGCCTGCTCTATTCTTCCAAGTACCTGAGCTCACATCTCGCACACTAGACTGCAGTGAACTGCTGACATGCTTGCATTTCCCAATAGACTAGAAAGCTTCCTTGATTTTTATTTCTCAGAGCCTGGCGTGTTTCTTGGAATACGTGAACTCTAATAAGTGTTAACAGACTGGATGAATAATTGGATGGATGGGTGGGTGGATGAATGATGTCTGTTGTCTGCTCAAAATTTTCAATAACTTACTATCTACAAATTGATTTTTTTTTTTATCATCAGTTCCTACAGTTCTCCCTGGCATGCCCCTCTTCCCTCCTCTTTCTTTTCTACAGTACCAGAATCTTGGCACCCTTCCTTTAAGTCTAGTTTAGAAGTCTCCTTTTCTGGGTTCTAATATATACCCTCCCACATGTTCAACTTTACCCCATGTTTTGTGTTTATGTTGTATTTTAAATATGTTTATATTATCAAATGAATTTATTACATGGGGCTTTCCTGCTCAAAAATAAAGCTCCTGTTGACTTTTTATACCCAAATTAGTAAAAACAGGTACATTTATTAGAGTTGTTATATGTCAAATTCTATCAAATGCTTTCACATAGATTAGCTCCATTTTCAGTACAAAGTTTAAACATTATTCTTTAAATGGCTATCAGATGAGTCCTTTGGGTACTGTATACATAACAGACACTCAGTAATTATTGGTTGAGTTCATGATGTATTTTTCTACCATTTTAGTCCTCTCTGCTTTTACTTATGTCCCGTTCTTCAGGCAAGTGGGATTATTTGGCTCTTTCCTGACACCTTAGCAGCTACAGGTTTCTATGTCTTTGCCCACATTGTTCCTTCCACTTGAAGATTTTTATCTCTGGTATAAAGGTTCTCACTAACCCCTCAAGGTTCATCTTGCTCATGATTCTGGCCCTTATTATTACACTGGATCTTTTAGTTCTTATGCTCCCATAAGCTCTTGCTCGTGCTCCAAATTTATTAGTTTTCACTGATTTTTCAAGTTATTTGTCTAGTTATCTTTCCATTAGACTCTAAGCCTCATGAAATCAAGCTTATTTAATCAATCTTTGCGTTTCCCAAAGCAGATCAGCACAGTGTCTCATTTGGAGACTTTCAGGAACTGTGGCTCATTTAATTCAAATTAGCTGAGGAGTGGAGGCATGTGTGTGAGTGTGCACATGTGGGAGGTGTACAGCATTTGCTTGCTTGCTTGCTTGTTCTGGGGGCGGCATGCTCAGTGCAGGCTGGCAGGCAGGTCATCTGTGTTCAGGTTCTGACTGCAGCATTTACTAGCCTTGTGACTTTGGGCAAGCTCTGTGCTTTCTTCATGCATCAGTTTCTTCATCTGTAAAATGTGGACGGTAATAACAAGAATACCTACCGTGTAGGGTTGTTGCAAAGGTTAAAAGAGCTAAAATCTACATTTCAGGCAGGTAAGACAGTGTCTGGAACTGTGTATGCCCTCTGTGTTGTGGAATAATTAACCAGTTTAAACCTTTAATCTTGCTCAAAGACCCATGAATATATTTATTATTAATTCTACAAATAATATCATTAATATTCAACTTTGCATGATAGAGGTTCCATGGTCCCTAGAAATCTAAAAGCAAAATCCAGAAAGTTGATAAAAGTTTTCTAAAATTGTGTATATCCCTATGTAAAAGTGAGGTAGAATATAAGAAACTGTCCTGCTGACCATGGGGGAAATAAAAATGATCTGTTTAAAATTCAGTTCATTACATCTACCTTTGATTTCCTGGGGAAGTGGTAGGGACCTTTTTTGGTTTCCTGTGTTTTCTTTTCACTTTTAATAAGAAACAAAGGACAATGGTTTCTATACCTTTGCAGTGAGTAAGATACATTTTTTTTTTAGCATATTAGCTAGATCAGTTTTCCCTCTAATCAAAGAAAAGGCAACTTAGTCATATTTAATTACAGGATGCACAACAGAAATGAAGAACCTTTATAAGAAAAATGTGCAGCAGGAGATCTAGAGAGAAAGAAAAAAAGAACTGAAGTAGAACTAAAACAATTGCCATTTAATATTTCTGTTATTTAGTCAATTCTTATTACTGCCTGTTTCAAAAAAGCAAAGTATCTTTATTTCATAAGGAAAATAAAATGACAGGGCTATTTTGTTCAACTCACTGCAACAAGATCCAAGACAGAAAAAGCAAATAAGATGTGAAATTATAATTTTCTACCTCTAAGCAGTATGTATTCAGTTTGGGGAGGGCAGTATATACAAAGATGATAAATGTTTAAAATCAGTTCTGTCCCATTACAGAAGTGCTTAAGGAATGTCACAAATAGTAAGTGAATTATTTACTAGAGCCATCAGAGGAACACTCAGGCTGCATGGAGGAGTTGGTATTTTGTATGGGTTGCACATGTGTCAATAAGGAGTACACAGGGGAGAATACTGTGAGAGGGCTGGAATTCTCATGGTGTCTGCTGTCTTTCCAAAGAAAGATGCAGAGTAACTTCAAGTTCAATAAATGGCATTTTTTGTTGTTGTTGTTCTCTTTTTCCTTCTTTTCTTCATGTTGAACTCCTCAGTAAGTGACATTTACTTCAGTGAAATCACTGTGAATTAGGTTCTGATTCTTAGCCTTGAAACCTGATTTCATTAGAGCCATATGTTTAGAGACTGAGCATACTTTACTGAGCTCACAAACTGATCTATAATCCAGAATAGTGGTTTTATTAATTTACAATGATTAATCTACTGTCAAGCAGATGGGAATGCTCTCATCACTGTTAGGTAAATTATATGTGAAGCTATATCATATCCAGAACCTTCCTTAGTGAACATGGAATCTAAATATGGGGTGGTGGTTTATGACCCACTATAGGAATTCCCCTGCCTCAACGACCAAAGTACTTAAAATTGTTATTCTCTCTCTTGGACTGTGCTTTGAAAGCTCTGTCCATTTTTGGCCATTTGGGCTTTCTTTTTTCCATATGCAAAGTTGTACTTTTTTTTTTTTTTTTGTGCTACGCGGGCCTCTCACTGCTGTGGCCTCTCCCGTTGCAGAGCACAGGCTCCGGACGCGCAGGCTCAGCGGCCACGGCTCACGGTCCTAGCCGCTCGGTGGCATGTGGGATCTTCCCGGACTGGGGCACGAACCCGTGTCCCCTGCATCGGCAGGCGGACTCTCAATCACTGCGCCACCAGGGAAGCCCTCAAAGTTGTACTTTTAAAACTCTGTTCTTTGGAGCCCTGAGAACAATGGGAGCCCATGATGGGTTTTAAGTAAGGAAGTGGTCACACTTGGATTATAGGTGGGCTACTCTTGCTGAAGTATGGATAATGAACTTGAGCAGTGGTTTCTAAACCCATTCAATCATATTCCTTATTACTACCTTATTACTAGCTACTTTTTGAGCAAACATCATCTATCTATGTATATCATCTACATACCCACATATGTATAAAATACATATTACTATACAAATAATGTATATTCTCATATATAATATAAAGGACACATTATAATATAAATTTTAAAAATTGAATTAAAAATGCAAGTAGAATTTCAGTCCTTTCTTCTCATCCTAAATAGGGTCATCTTGTATATCCCCGGGGTCTATGACTGCCCTGCCCAGCCCCCTATTCCACTTCCCACTTTAGAAACTGATCAATTAGGAGAGAAATAGGAGAGATAGGTAGGAGGCTGTTGTAGAAAACTAGGTGAAGATAATAATAAATTAAATAAACAAATAAATAAATAGAAGTGCATGAATTTGAGAATTATATGAAGATAAAATTAACTATACTTGATTATTAAAATAATTGAGGTACAAAAAATGAGCCAAATGTGATGCCTCCATCTGCAATTTGAACATCTGGGTACCATTTACTGAGACAGGAAAAGTAGGAAGAAAAGATTTGGTAGTCAGATGAATTCAGTTTGGCATATGTTCAGTTTTGTGAGTCCAGACAAATCCATGTGGTGATATTTATTAGTACATTAGATATACAATCTTGAGGAAAAGAATATAGAATTAAAGACAGAGATTTTAGGATTGACAGTACATTTATGAGTTTGTAGACTGGCAGCCTGTAGAATGTTTTTCTTGGCCTCAGACAGTATCTACATTAAAAAGTTAGTTGGTAACTTTTAAAATTATTGATTCTTACACAAAAATATTTTATTGAATTTCATTGAGAAATTGGAAGTGATGGCAACACTAGATGTGAACTCTGACGTGGCGACAGTTGGCTAGACCTGGGTGCCAGCTGCCCAGTTTAGATGTGTCCCCTCCAATTGATTGCAGTCCTTACCTGGACCTCTTTAGTCATATACATTATCTGCCTAGTCTCCAGATATCTGAGTTTGTAATCTCTAAAAGCTGTGTGAAGCCATTGGACTGATTGATGTAGACCATGGAGAATGTACAGGGAGAACAAAGAGGACAGATCCTTAAAGAATTCTGATGAATGATGTATGCACAGAGGAAATTTAAGGAATGGAGGCATCACCAGGGAAGTAGGCATAAAACCTGGGGAGTTAGGATTTAAAGAAAGAGGGAGATGAATCAGAATATAGTATTGAAAGATCAATTAGATAAAGACTTAAAAGATTTCATCAGATGTGGTACAACAGGCTTTCATAACTTAGTTTATTTTCTCTTTAACATTCTGAAAGTCTCCTTTATAACCAGTCTTAATAGGCTCCACATGTTGCACTGAATAGATGTGTTGAGTTTTGGGTGTACACTGAATAGGTGCGTTGGATTTTGCTGTACACTAAGTAGGTAGATTAAGGTGTCTGGCCTTCCACCAAGACCTGTGGTGCATTATAACCAGCCATCTAGGTGGTAGTCTGAGACTATCTTTTCTTATTTTGAAGTTTCTAAGCTCCCTAATGATAAGATAAAATTCTAACCTTGTCCTCTAAAGTTTAACCTGTTTGTATCCAGATTTTGGCTACTTATTTTACTTCCCCATCTTGAGAAGTAATTGGTTTTTGTTTTGTTTTGTTTTAGCTACTCTACCAAATGAGGAAAATACTTTCATGCCACTTCCTGAGACCATTAATGTTTTTTAAATAATTTGGGATATTAAGCCAATCACTACAACTTCCAGAAATTGTGTTTCTAAAATATCATTTAAAAAGTTCTCCTGTGCGGAGCCCTGTTTTTTTAAAAAGCAGACTTCACATGTCTCCCTCTCTTAGTCCTAGTCAGCTGATCAGTTTGATTTAATTAATTGAAACAGTTTTTAAGCCACTTATATTCCCATTCTCAGAAGTTCTTATATTGTATTCAGAGAAATAATTATTTTCTTATTAAGTATTTAATAATGTGCCCCTGGAATCAAAAAGATCCTGGTTCTTAGTCCCTTAGTACGTTTGCTCCTTTCTCTGTGGGATGTTTCTACCTTGGTAGGTAAAGAGAGGCAGTTCCTCCTTCTGAAGCAAAGACTGTGCTTGTTTACAACCCTGTAATGTAAAGATAGTATTTCTCTGCATATCCAGGGACAAGCATACTTACTAACCATTATAAAATATTTGGGTTCCGTAAGCCCTACGTTCCTCTCCAGTTACAAAAGTCACTGTGTGTGTAGGTGTCACCTGACTCTCTTTGCATCATGCTGTTGGAATTAGAGCTCAGGGAACAAGTTCAAGAAAATGGTGATACTCTGACCACTGCTTCCTATGAGTAACGAAGTCCTTTGGCTTTGACGTCCTGACCCACAAATACTCTGTCTTCTGCCAGCATCCATGCAACTGTGATAGGCTAACTTGTTAGCTTGCAAATAGGGTAAAATCTCAGATTCTTCACAGTTCTTTAGAAACATGTTCTGCTGGTGGAGAAATTGTTTGTGACTCAAAAGCAAAGTAAATAAAGCTTCATAAAATTAATATTCAGGATTTATTTTTCATTAATAGACTGCTAATGCTTCATCTTCCTGTTTTCCTTATTCTGAATGTTGATAATCAGTAGGAAATGACATTAATTGTTTTTCTTTGTAGCTTTGTTTTTGCCTTGTTTATCTGCAGTCATCAGTAGTTTCTCTTAATAAAAAGGAATTTGGGGGGATCTACTTATGCACAATAGTATATATATAGTTTCTCCTGTAAGACTTTAGCTATTGGAAATTTTATATTTTTTTGCCTTAATTTAACTTACATATCTAGCAGACTTCACCCATTGCTTGTTAATGTAATTGACCTATGTAGAGAGATTCCTGGGGAATTTTCTTTTATTACAGACTTCTTAATTTGTTTGTAGGACAGACTGGGTTCTTAATGCTAAAAGGAAGATCTGTGGCAGAACTTTCTAATTTTAGGGTATATAACTTACTAATTTTGTTTAATCTGACCTCAGCAGATCAGAGTCATCTTGCTATGGTATCTTGTGTGTATTATGAACCTACCAAGCATCCCTGAACCTGCAGAGCAAATCTCCTGAAGAACAGTTGTCATTAGAAAGAAAAGAGCAAATATCCATTAATTACTAAAGTAATTACAAAGTATAAAGTAATTTCCTGGTTAGAGTAAGTTTACTGTTTATTATGTTCAAAAGTTAGGTTGTGAGACCAGAAGTTAGAAAGCATCAAATCTATCATGAGTGAGTTTACTGAAAAAAAATCAAGGATGATACTAAAGAATCTATTTCCTTGTTTCTGAATCTTGTAAAAAATGTTTGATTCTAAATTTAAGTTTCAGAATGTGAAAATGAGAATACTTATCCCTTATACAGGGAAGTAATGCTTGTCTACTCTATAGACAAAATGTTATAAACTTTTTAGACAAAGAAAAAAACATCTATCACAAATAATCCAGCATCTTGCTGTATGAGAGTAAGGAATTTTCACTTATGAGGAAGAATGGTTAGATCTAATCATGAATATCCTTGGTAACCATGGTTACCATCCTATCTATGATGAGTTGTAAGGCAGCTGTTTGACCAGAGTGGTTTTGATATGTTCTTTCTGTGGGTTGCTGGAAAACAATTGTTTTTCTCTTATGGAAGAGCAACAGCTGTAATGGCTTGTTAAGGATCTATTTTCGTATCCATTAACAAATAGTCATTACCAAAAAAAGATTGGATTTAGGGAATAACTATAAACAAACTGTATACAGACTTAGGAATCAGAGTACTAATATTTGCATCCATAATAAAAATCAAAACATATCAAATAGCTTATGAATGTTTTATTATCTTATGAACAAAAGCAACTTAAAGGTACTGCCACTGAACATATCTTTGTTGATCAAGGTGAATTTTCTGAACAAAATGCAGATGAAATTGAAAATAAGAATGAGTTAATATAGATAGAACAGATTTTCATTTTGTTTAAAGTCAAGATGACATTTTATATCCCTGCACTAGAATAGATTTTAAACAACCACCATCACAACCACCACCAGTACCACAGCAACAGAATCGAAAACCAACCAACAAACATATTAATTTCCTTGTTTATACGACGGCAGATGGCTTTGTCCGTTTCCACATTTCTTAACACTCTTTTAATCTTAGAATTGTAACGTACAAATTTTTTAAGTTTAGTATATAACTAAAGCTTAATATGCATACAGAAAAGTACACAAATCATAAATGTAAGATGAGGAATTTTCATAAAGTGAACACATCAGTGTAAATGCCACTCTAATAAGGTAATAGTATATTATGTATGGTTCAGAAGCCCCCTTCCTCCCAACCCCTCAGCAAGTCCCATGCAATCACTGCCTGCCCACAGTATCCTAACTTCTAGTATCATGAAATTATACATAATGGAAATCATACAATTATACTCTGAAAAAAATCTGGCTTTTTTCACTATTATGTTTATGAAATTCATCCATGTTCTTGCATATAACAATAGTTTGTTCATTCTCCTTGCCCCATTGTATGGCTCTACCACAATTTACATATTCATTCCATTGGTGATGGACATTGGATTCTTCCTCCTTTGGATTTTTATCAGTGGTGCTGCTATGAACACTTTTTGTACATTAACAAAAACATGTATACATATCTGTTGCATGTATATCTAGGAGTGGTATTGCTGGCTCCTAGTTTATGCATAGTTTTAGCTTTAGAAGCTTTTAGGAAACCACCAAAGACTTTTCCAAAATGGTTTGCCAATTTAATCACCTATGAGGAGTGCCTGAAGGTTCTTGTTTTCCATATCCTTCCCAACATTTTATGTTTCATTTGTCATTTTAAAACTTTTTAAAGTTTTTAAGCCCCTCTGGTGGGGATGAGTGGAATCTCATTTTGTTCTTAAGTTACATTTCCATGATGACAAATTAAGTTGAGTGTATATTTGTGTGTTTATTGAATATTTAGATTTTTTGTGTGAGTGTGAAAATTATTTGCCCAATTTTTGAGTAGTAATTATTAATATTTAGAAGTTTTTATATATATTATAGATGTGAATTTTTTGTTGATTATATTTATGTGAATGGTTTCTCCCAATATGTGGCTTTCTTGTTCACTTTGTTAATAACATTGTTTCATGAACATAGGTTTTTAATTTATTTTTTCCTTTATCCTTTGGGGGTCCTGTTTTAATTATTTGCCTGTAATGCAGGTATTCTCTTCTGTTTCTTCCAAAAAACTCTATTGCTTTACCTTTCATATTTAGGTCTAAGGTTCATCTAAATTTGATTTTCATATGGTATTAGTTCAGGGTCAAGATTCATTTTCTTCCATATGTATATTCATTTGACCCAGCAGCATTTATGGAAAACATCATCCATTCCCTACTGCTGTTTATATATAGTTGTTACATAACCAGTGTCCAGATATGATTGCATTTGTTTCCAAAATTTGTTTTATTCTATTGTCTATTTGTCTATCCTTGTACCAATACCACGCTGTCTTAACTGATGTGAAGAGTATAACTTTGTCAGTGTTTTTCTTATTGAAGTTTGGCTTGATTATTCTTGGCTCTTGGCATTTCCCTATGAAGTTTAGAATCAGCCTATCAATTCCTACTGTGAAAATGTCTCCTGGAATATTTGATTGAGGTTGTAATAAATCTTAAGAATCAATTTGGAGAGAATTGACATCGTTACCATATTGAGTCTGCCAGTCCATTAAAGTGTTATAGCCCTTTATGTCTTCTACATCTCTGATCAAGTATATCTGTGTTTATGTTGTGTTTTTACTTGTGTTTTGTTAGCTTTTTTCCCATTTATTTGATATTTTCAGATGCTATTGTAAATTTCTAAAGCTTTGTTTTCTAATTATGTATTGCTTATATATAGAAATACAACTGATTTTTGCATATTTTATATTTAGCAGCCATGTTGAATTCTCTTTTCTTCTCACAGTTTAATCTGTAAATCTTTTTGTATTTCCTAGATAGAAAACCATTTCATAGGCAAATACTATTCTAATTTTTGTTTTTAATTGGTTATTTCTGTGATTGCAAAATATACTTTAAACAGTTTTAGTATGTCTTTTACTCCTTTAAGCCACTAGAGCATATTAGAAATATTCTGAAAGAAATTGCTTGTAATCCTACCATGATCTAGATATCATCAATTAAAATTTGTGTTGATCTCTCCAGACATTCCAGATAGTTTTCAGCATTGGATCATAAAGGACATACAATTTTTTTTTTTTTTTTTTTTTAGCCACACTACGCGGCTTGTGAGATATAGTTCCCCAACCACGGATTGAACCAGGGTCCCTGGGGCCCTTGGCAGTGAAAGCACGGAGTCCTAACCACTGGACAGCCAGGGAATTCCCAAGGACATACAGTTTTAAAAATGCTGTTTCCATTTAATGCCATGGACACTTTTCCATGACAATAAATATTTTTTCTGTATACAATTGTTAATTGCTGTAAAATATTCTAATCTATAGATATATGTCATATTATTACTCTTGAACATATTTGTTTTAATTTTTTGCTATTATGAACAACACTGTTGAAGAGACATGGATGAGTCTTTGCATTGCTGTGTATTTTTTGTTTTTTTGACATAATTTCCTTGTTGAAATCCCTAGAAGTGTAGGCTCTTTCTGGGTTAAAATGTATAGGTTTTTGAAACCTGCTGCCAAATTGCCTTCTAGAAATGTTGTGTAAATTTTCATTCACACCAGAAGTACACAAAAGTTCCTCCTTCCAAACACCCTAGGCTTTGTTGAGATTCACACCTTTATTATATGGATTTTTTTTTGCATATGAGTTAAAAATAAAACCTATATAGCCTTTTATGAGAACTTGTGGTTTCATGGAAATGTTTTGCCCTTTTTTTAAGTATCAATTGCCTTACATTTTTGTCTTCAATTCCTTATTCTTTTGTGTTAAAACTGCAGGGTTTTAAAATTTAGCAAGTTATTCTCTCCTGACATTGTGTGAATACACTATCACTTTTTTTTTAAGTCATCAAACCATTTCTGTTTAGTAGGAGAGTGGTAGTACACTCAAATTTCTAGGTTCCTCCTCTGTGAAACACTCCCTTGCCTTCCCTAGACACAGTTTAATTACACAAATTTTAGTTGCATACTCTTCTGTCTTAGGCAAAGATGAATAAGATACTGTCCCTGTTTGCAAGGATCTCCATCCCCTTGGGTTCCCATAGCACATGAATCTTTTTCTGTGATAACCTGAGCACATGACACAACATAAGTTATTTTAAAATCTTTCTACTTATTAGACTGTGGCCTTATTTAGATTTTTGTTCTGAACTTAGTACAATGCCTGGCACATATATGGTCTTTCTTGGGTGAATCACTTAACCTTGTTAAGCCTCAGTTTCCCCATCTCTATCTTGAGCATAAATATATTATCTCCCTCACACTGTTATTATGACAAACTCAGTACTTAATTTGGTGATTGGCAGGTAGTAAGTCATCAATAAATGGCAGCTCTCATTTTTTTTTCCTATTGGAAGTCTAAAGATCCTGAACTCACATTATTATTATAGGTGCCAGGCTACCCATTGGTGTTTTATTCAATTCTTTGTGGATTGATGGCTACTTGAGCTTTTCATTGGATTTTAAAGTTAATTCAGCGTGTAATTAAAGTGATTTATAATTGTAAGTGGCAAAAGGACAAATTAAAATATTTCTGGATTGGTGGGAGCTTGAAGCTTAGTTGGACCTTTTATGTTCTGTTCCTTTTCTTTCTCTGCCTCTTTCCTTTTCCTAGATCTCTGCCAGCACACTGAAGTTCCTACGTATTTGTAAAACAATTTGCCATTAACGTTTTCTCTCACTAGGTTCATATCTAGGGGAAGAGGTTATAGAAACCACCACTCTGTGGTATTGCTACAGTTAGTTAAAGGTGTGAACAGTCATCCTCTGCCTTTCCTCCTCCACCCACAAACCTCAGGAAAGTATGTGGTAGCAACTTGAAATCCTCTTTAAAAAGTAAGATCCTTAGTGCAACAGTTTTAGAACTTTTTTTTTTTTTTTTTTCCAGAAATCATTGTACTCTATTTCTCTTCTTCCCTCATGAACCTGCCCGCCCCACCATTGCTCCCACCTTCTTCCCATGGTGGGTATTTGGCTCAGCTGATCAAGGGAAGGGTATCTTTTGTACAAAGTTTTATATATAGTAAGTTAACCAAATAATGCCCTTTCTTTTTAATCCCTGTTACTACCCTTAATTAAGGTTCCGGTGAATGCCTGTTTGGACGTTAGGTTTATCACAAGGGAACTGGGGGAAAGTCTCATTTGCACAAGGACTGTGCAAATGTAGCTTGCCCCTTTGTAAACTGTCATTCCAAAGTGGTAAATTAGACTACAACTTTAGAAGTTTGTTCATTTTTTAATAATTTGCTCAGGGAAATCACTGGTTATTCAGAAGACTTATGATCTGCATGCACCTTAAATATTAGGATGAGGATAATTTTTATGGTAATGGATATCAAAAGGTATCTGTTTGGCCAGTCTGTTTACTTTTTATAATATATACACAAGACAAAATTCTCTAAACATTTCTATACAAAAGAGAAAACACATACCCTTCTTAAATCAGTAGTTCTTTGTTTACTGGGTTTTTTTTTTTTTTTTTTTACTTTGAGTATTATGGTTCATGTCTCTTGTGTATTGAATATTTGAAATTTTAATTTGGAAAAGAAAACTGCTTCTTAGGCACTACTTCCAAGGTAACTGTAATGAAGCTGGACCTAATTGCATATCTACACTTCTCCATAAATCGATAGCCTTCTAATGTTATCAAAAGTTTTCATTGTTATTTTAAAACAGCAGCATCTTGTTAACCTTAATCAGAGCCTGATGTGTGTTTCTTCTAAATGGCTTCTGATGTGGTGTCTCTCTTCGGTTCTCTGTGGTTTCCTGTTTTGTTCATATGTAGAGAAAAGCCTTTTGATGTTTTCAGCCTCATAATCTTTTTCTTTTAATAGCATATCAAACACAAACTTTCTTATATATACAGCATAGCATTGTAAGCCTGTTTCACCATTCATTTATTCATCTTGCCACAGATCACTCTTTCTCTAGAATTCCTCCAGCACTTCCTTAGATACCCTTTCTGTATTCTTTAGCATTACAGATCTCATTTCTACCCTGAAAGAGTGTGTTCTTCAAGGGCAGAGATAGTATCTCGTATTTCCATAATTGTATTTCTCCACAGTGTCCTGCCTTAGCAATTAATAGATCACATAGACTGGTGACGCTCAATGAGTTGCCCCCAGCCCAGCAACATCAGCATCACCTGGGAACTTGTTAGGACTGTAAGTTCCAAGGCCCCACCCCAGTCATACTGAATCAGAATATCTTGGGTTGAGGATCAGAAATTTCTGTGCTAACAAGCCCTTCAGTGATTCTGATGCATGCTCAAGTTTGACAGCCACTGCAGCAGATAATCATTGAATGAATATGAAAGTTTTACATTTATGGTGATGCTTCACTGGGAGGATTAGTATCAGATGGGGCCAATTTTGTCCATTCAGCCTGAGTTTTATTTCTCAAGAGATACAAGTAAAGAAAAACCTAAGATGTAAATATTTGCAATCTTAGAAGTGGGTGTATATAGCTTTTATGCTGTCCTATTATGAAAACTGCAGCTTAAAATTTTAAAAATATGAATGATTGCTTTCTTCCACCTGTTCAGGAATAGGCACTTAACATTCCAAAAGGAGGAAAAGTAAGGAATGAATAATGGATGTTACTCATTTTCATGGTGGGGAAGAGGTGGGTGAATGTTGGAAACTGGTCAGGTAGAGGATGGGTTGGAAGACTTTCCCCTGGGTACCATTCTATGCTCTTCTAAATTTTTGAACCGTGTAAGTGCATTATATAGTAAAATGCTGATATGGGGTATTTAATAAGATTAAATTAATGAATAAGTTGAATAAATAAATTTCCATAAGATAGCCAGTGGGGTTGGTTAAAAGTTATTAAAATTTCCCTTTGCCTTAATATGAAAGGTTAGATAAAGTGGCTTTCCATCTCTGTAGAACATTATCGGGGTGGTGGCAGAAATGTCTTACTGACTTTCCACCTGAACTTTCTTATGCAATGAACAAAGAATTCTTACTGTTATGAATCCATCATCTTGTTATTATTTTAAGAAAATAAATGGAGGGGAAGAATTTAACTTGATTCAAAGTTACATAACCTTGCATACGCAAATGAAGAGGTCAGACCTACAGGACATTGATCTAATACCTTCTTCTGAAGTACTTTTAGAAATATCTTGATAGGCAAGGAGAGAAAAATTGATTTACATTTTGGTCACATTCTTAGCAAATGGAAAATAATCCAGTTAGCAAAAACCATTACATATGTTCTGAATTATGAACAGTATTCTCAACTGTTTGTCTTTTAGTACAAATGCAATTATATTAATGGTATGATTGAATTGTGCTGTTTCAATGGAAGGTATGTCTTAAATGACAGTTGATTCAATTGTTTTTTTTTTTTTCTTCTCTTGCACAGAACTATCGTACCATGGAAAGTATTCAGACAGTGCCTTCATGAGGTCCATCAGATTAGCTCTGGCCTGGAAGCAATGGCTCTAAAATCAACAATTGATTTAACTTGTAATGATTACATTTCAGTTTTTGAATTTGATATTTTTACCAGGCTATTTCAGGTAAGCTTTGTATTTGCTTAATCCTGCCCTCTCTTCCACTTCCCTCCCTTCTCTGTGTGTGTATGTGTCTCCCTTTTTCACACACACATGCATACATACAAATATATGGGAAATGGTCTCAATTTAGTCTACAATTTTAAAGGAAGTTGTTTTGGTCATTGCTGTAAGTTTAGAGTTTGAGTTTGGAGGATCTGGTGTTCTGAGCCTGTAGGTTGCTTATTAGCTTTGAGAAGAATGATGTAAAGGAGCTTTACTTTAAAGTCCCTATTTAGTTTTTCACTTTACTTTGTTGCTCATTTTAGCCCAGTAACTGATAGAATGCAGGTTTTATAGGTCGGCATTGGCTGAGGTTGTATCCCAACTTCTTCTCCCCTTTGCCTCCCACATTCATTAGGTGAGAAGGGAAAATAGTGAACCTGGAAATAAATAGCAAACTCATCATTTTCTGTGTAGGAGATTACTGTGATGTGTACTGTTTGTACAGCTTGCTTTGCTCTTTCATCCGTATATCACAAACATTTTTCCATGTCAGTAAGTAGTTTCATCAATATAATTTTCAATCTTCAGTTGCTACAGAATATTCCATCAAAATAGTCTGTCATTAATTTAGCAAATCTCTCATTTGGGAAATTTAGATTTGTTTTTCTGTTTTTTTTCCCCTAATATAAATGACTTTGAGATTAACCTTCTTGTCCTGTTTATTGTTTTTGGTTTTTTATCATTCTTTTATAATTGCCTTCACATAGTATTCAGAAGCAGGTGTCACATAATAAAAGCTGGGTGCCATCATTTTGTATTTTTGTACGTGTTGATAGAATTACCCTAAACATGAAGACTTCAAATATGCTTTGAATTTGCCTCTGCCACTAAATTGCATATCATCTATGAGATTCATTCCAAATAGTCACAAAGTAAGAACCCCACCTAAAATCTTTATGATTCTAATAATATAAATTATATAGCAAGTGATGTTAATTGATCAAAAACCAGGCTTGCTTATATTCTGACACAATTTTTAAAATTATTTTGTCTGCAGTAACATTTATTCTGTTTGAGACATGCTTTCAACAAATGTTAGAGTATAATATTGGTTTTCATGTTTCTCATGTTGTAAGAATTTTTCTTCTCTGACTTATGACCCTGCTTGGTACTCGCCTGCAAGGATTGGGTAACTGAAAACAAGATTGCATGGCATTAACTTTTAATTTATGAAAGAATCCATTAACGGGGCAAATTAACTCTTGTCAACAATACTTATAGAATACTTTATTACAACTTTATAATCATAATTCTACCTAGACGTATAGAATAGGAAATTAGATAAATGACTGCAGGAAGTATGCTTTTGGATATTTTCGGTTTACAGTAGTTTCATTATTATTCCCTTGGTGTATGTACGTTGTCAGTTAATGTTTTTCGAATGACTTTAAGATACATTTTAGGAAAAGGTTGTGTTATCTGATGCTGATTATTTTATAATGAACCTCTCCTTTTTTTAAAAGTTTCTGATAATTTTACAAATACTTCATTTATTTAACATGATACCAAGACATTCTAAAAGTAGATGCTTTGCTCCTTCCCCTTGGGAAGGAAGAGAACAAAAGTTATTTTCATACATTAAGCCTAGCTGTTTATTCTAGGAAGAGTGTATTTTCTGTGGGGAGCCTAGATGACTTTTTAGTGAGGCTGTTAAATACTAGAACACCTCAGAGTTATATATCAAAGGTATGAGGGCAGCTTAATGTTGGTTAAGCACTTACCCAAACAGCTACTTAATATGTGTACGTATTTTCTTATAAACCGTTTCACTTTAAAACAGCCCAAGTAATCTCAACACTCTAAGGCACATATATCTTATTTATGCTCATGGGGATGGGAGAGGAAAAGAATCTTTTAAGTAGAGCTACTATGAAAAGTATTAGATAACAAAACCAAAACCTGACTAGCGAACCAAAGAACGCCTAGTGTCTTTTAAAACTCATAATTACAGTAGTAGCTAAAGAACTTTTGTTAGCCCCTGTGTGTTTCTGAGATTCTTCACCTCTCCTGATTTCATTATGCTTAGACTGTAATCATATATGTGCTTTAAAATACAATAAAATTGGTTGTGTGCACAGAAAGCACATGTATTAACTTTTACTGATCTTTTATTTTTACATAACTTTAACAATTGAATAATATTTTCTTGTTATAGTTGTGTGTTCTATATGAAAGACATAAGTTTTGTGGCTACTGTAACTGCATGAACATATATTCTGCTGCAGCTGTGATATTGGTGGTTAATTGGTAGTGACTCCTTCTAGCTTTAAATTGTTGGGAATAGGGTATTTAACAGAGCGGCATCTGAAAGGGGGCAAGGTACACCGTCAGGATTGAGGTTTGACATAGAAAACTAGCATAAGTGTTTGCAGAAGGTGTCGGTGGAGGTGAAGAGATGAAGTTGAGACTTGCCTAGGAAATGAAAGAAGCAAGAAGCTGCTGGATTCTGGTTTCCCCTTTTTCCTGTCTTCCCTCATCCTCATATTTTGCCAGAACTTGAACAAGTGCTGGGAGTCATTGGAAAGATCTTGCAATGGCTACCTTCCTCTGTCTGCCTTTAACCTTATCTTTCTCCCCTCCACGTAGTTCAGAGACGCTGGGATTGGCAAGTGCTCAAGTCCTGGAATGGAAAGACAGGGCTTTTGCTCTCCTTTTCCCTCTCCCTGGGGTTGCTGCTCCCTTCTCCTTCCATCTCCCCACTGTAAGAGAAGACTGGGTTGTTGAGAAATGGGGCAGTAAATGGGATGAGTAGGTGCGGGATAAGGAATGAGTGGTTTGGGGCAATGTACTATTGACTGTGGAATATATAGCATTGTGGAACAGGGAGAAAAAGAAGAATAAGAAACTCATCTATTGTAGTGAGGATTGAGAGAGTATCTGGGCAGACCAGCTGAGGCCCTACTTCCAATGTAGGTTGTAAGTCGGTAAATGGTGAACACAGTGGCCTTTGGGAGAATGGAGGGACTAGTCTTCTTAATTCACTTTATTAATTTCTGTAGTCATTTAAGAATCTCCAAATAACTTGGTGTTGGTGTGTGAGAAAAGATTTCCTATAATCTAAAAACAAATTGTGAAAATAACCATTCTCCCATCACTTTGTTTTGCCTCCTTTAAGCCATTAGTTGGCGAAATACTTTAAACACACACACACACACACACACACACACACACACACACACAAAATACAAAACTACCACGTGTTTCTGACTGTGGGTTGCATTCTCAAGAAAAATAGTACACAGACTCTTTCTATTACAT
Organism: Kogia breviceps; assembly: GCF_026419965.1. NCBI lineage: Eukaryota > Metazoa > Chordata > Mammalia > Artiodactyla > Physeteridae > Kogia > Kogia breviceps. Next base: position 97,732,905 of record NC_081314.1, read on the forward strand.
AAATATTGTTGCAGTTGGAATCTGGCCCTCTGGATTATTACTAAGAAATGGTTGCTAAATACTGCAGCATTTGGCTCAAAACTCCAGTTTCATTTTTTTTTTTTCGCTTGTATTTGATCTGTGCATTAGCTCTGTATAAAGTTCAGCATTTTGTAAAACAACTCTTTCATTAATTTGTGTGGATTTTAATGGAAGTGACCCAAATATTTTGTATTTTTTTCATCCTTGTCCTTTGTAGATGAGGAAGTAGAACAGAACAAAACAAAACAAAACTCAGTGACTATAATAGTAATTTTTCAGTTTTTCTAAACATATGCTAATACTCTTCCAAGTATTGTTTATGTACTTTTTAGTCATCCCTTAAGAAGAAAATTAAAAACATGTTGTTTTTGTTTGTTTGTTTGTTTTCAAGTACATAGATAGAACCTCTCATAATAAGTGTCTCCAGAGCTCATTTTTCCCCAATTAGGTATTTTAGTGTGATGGGGAAATACCCTAAAGATTTTTCTTGTTATTTTGGAAAAGGTTAAACTCTTCATTACTAAATCATTCTTTCCCTTGTTATCCTCATCTCAAGGGATACAATCCTTAAAGAATTGCGCCTTTTAAATTTGAAACTTGCTTAACAATCACAAGGAACAAGTCTCAAAGCAAAAGCAGGAGACCTCCACCAATAATCATGTCTAGGATGACTATTTCAACAACTATCACTTGGCAACACAAAATACCTTTTTTTTTTCTTTTATGTAGAAGATTTGAGTTAATAACCTGGCACATCAGATAGAGTATGCTGCCAATTCCTTTGGATAAATGTAGCTTCAGCCTTAAAGATATGGCAGAGATGATTCATTCACACCCTCAAGCAAAGTTGTCTATTACTGGCTGCCTTTTTTCTCTTGCCATGATAACTGGAGAGACAACTAATCCTATTAAAGAGAGAACGATACAAACCCTGTATGTGTGTGTGCGTGTTTGTGTTTATTTCTGGGAAAGATTTTTACAGAGCTCACCTCTAAACCATAAACTTTTCTGAGTTTATGCTTGTACACGGATAAACCAAATGTGAGTACAGTAGTCTGTTACCATGGGAGTCGAGGCCTTGCAGACAAGTCACTCAGTAGAGGACCTCTTCAGCTATTCCCCCAACCTGATCACTATGCTCTGACACTGTGCATTAGTGCTTGGTCTCCCTTTGGGAAGCAAGACAGGTGTGTTCCTTGTTCTCCTGTAGCTTATGGCCAATGTGTAGACTTTGCCAAATCACTTACATTCCATGATAGAGTTTTTTGTTCTACAAAGTGAGATGTCTAAATGCAGAGTAGTGAACAAAACAGACGCACAGGGAGATGAGGCATGAGATGAGAGTTAGTGGTTTTAAACAGGGTGGCCGGAGAAGGCCACATTGAGGAAATGACGTTGGGAGAGGAAGCAGTCACATGGATATTTGGAGAAAGAATTCAGGTATAGGGATCAGCAAGTTCGAAGGCTCTGAGATGAGAGAATATAATTATGTTCAGACCAGCAGCAACAAGGCCCACGTGTCTAGAGGAAAGGCAGAAAGTGGGAGAGTCACAGCAGATGGGGACAAAAAGGGAACTGGGGCTCAACCCTGCAAAGGTCTTTCTAGGCCGTTTATAAGGACTTTGGCTTTTACTCAAAGTTAGAGAGTTCTGAACAGAAGAGTGGTGTGGTTTATGTTTCAAACTGATCACAACTGCTGTTTTGGGAATAGAATTTGTGGAGAAGAGATGATGTGGTTTTCCTTTTTGCTTTATGTATTTTATTCCTAAGAAATCTGTTTTCTGCATAATCATATTTCTCCAAAAAGAAAATAGATAATTGCATGTTTGCTGTTAGGTAATAGAAGTTGGCCTAAACCCTGTAAGCTCATATTCACTTAAAAAATATCCAGGAGAATTTTAGTATGTGTATTAAATGATGGGTCGTTGTGTAATTGATAGTTGATATTCTCTAGGTAATCTTTTAATTTATTTATATTTTTAGCCTTGGGGCTCTATTTTGCGGAATTGGAATTTCTTAGCTGTAACACATCCGGGTTACATGGCGTTTCTCACGTATGATGAAGTAAAAGCACGGCTACAGAAATACAGCACTAAACCCGGAAGGTAAGACTTTTTGGCAGTAATATTATGTGATGTATGTAAAGATGAAAAGTCCTCTGTGGTTCATTCCTAAGTAAATCAGTAACACCCATGGGGATGAGGGGAGGGAAATGCTAATAGACCAAAACAGTGCTTCTTCAGTCAGTTCTTCAAATTGGTACACTATGCTTGTTCTGAAATTTAGTGTTCATAAAGTGAAAGAGGATATGGTAGTATATAATTTGATGAATTTAGAGAGTAAGTCTCAGAGTTTCAAATTGGAGTAGGATATTAGCATATTAACTGTTTTCATGATACATGTTTATGTATAAAATTAGATGTGTATATTTAAATACTTGAATATTGTACTAATGACAAAATAAATCAGTTTCATGTTCATTATTTTAGGGTATTTTTTTCAAGATATTCAATTTGGTTCTATGATAATCACATAATTACATATAAATACATATTAATGCACGTAACTACATATAAGTATACATATACATGCATGACAAACACATGTAAGTACATAGACATATAAGCCCATTGTTAACAATCCAAATCAGTTTCATGTCCTTGAGAACGTCTTCCATAAGACCTCATGCTTGATGTTGAAATTGAGTGAAACTCAGAGCTTGGCTGTGTGATCAGCCCCTCTGGCTTTGACCTAGAGAGCACGCCTTATTAATGGCAAATCTGGGCAGGAGAAAGTCTGTCTCTCTCCTGGTGCACGCGTTTTCCCCACATGCGGTCTAGAAATGCTCCAGGCACATAGTAGACATTCGTGCTGTGGCAAGCAGTGTGCTAGGTGCGACGGTAATGATGGTGGAGATCTACCCTCCTTCACTCTCATGTTTCAGTAGGAGACACGATCCCAGTGTTTGTGAGTGCACTGACTTTCGTATAGGGGTCATTTCATTTTAGGAATGAATTTGGTGGTTTTTTAAATCTACCTTTTTCTTCTACTATCGTTTTATTTGATTTGTAGTGCAAATGTCATTTGTCCTTTAGCAAAGTCTTTTTGAGTACAGTCAGTTATTGATGATTCCTTTCTTCTCTGCCATAATGAAAAATTTCCACCTTTTTTTATTTTTAAGAATTTATATAGTATATAAGAAGGAGGTAATGGGTACAGAAAACAGGGTGGCTCCTGTGGAGTCGCTGGTTTAGACTGAGAGCTGGTTATTGTGACCACAAGAGCAGACCAGATATTGTGCACATTGACAGTGGCTTAGGTGAGTCATTTTGTTTCATTCAGGGATCTCTCATAACCAGATTTTTCCATAACTTTTATACCCTTGAGTGACATCAAAGTATCTTCTTGCTTCTGGAGTATGATTTGAAAGATGTAATATGGTTGGAATCACAGAATCATGCAAATTTAACACAGAAGTCATTTGGGGGCTTCCCTGGTGGCGCAGTGGTTGAGAGTCCGCCTGCCGATGCAGGGGACACGGGTTCGTGCCCCCGTCCGGGAGGATCCCGCATGCCGCGGAGCGGCTGGGCCCGTGAGCCATGGCCGCGGAGCCTGCGCGTCCGGAGCCTGTGCCCCGCGGCGGGAGAGACCACAGTGGTGAGAGGCCCATGTACCGCAAAAAAAAAAAAAAAAAAAAAAAAAAAAAAAGAAGTCATTTGGGAAATTATCTTGTCCAATTCTAACTAAATAAAGTAACTGAGTCTTTTTTGTGTTCTCTTGTTCAAGATCATGGAGATAATTAATGACAGTGTTGGAAGCAAAAGCCAGGTCTCATTGCTATTGGAATAGTTCTCTTAAGATAGTACCCTCTGAAAGGATGTTTTCCTTTTCTTCCCTTATTGCCCTGTAACAGTGATTTCTTCTAAGTTTTAGGTAGTTAAAGATGAAATGATTAGACTGTGGTAAACTGTTACAGGTAAGGTGTGATGGGGTGTTTAGGAAAACTCAGTGAACAAATCAAATGATTCTAACAAATATTTGCTGGATATGTGTTTAAGTGGTCCTTTCTCTTGGAAAGTGGTTCATCTCTTTGGCTTCATGGTAAAGAAAATAGCTGGATATATTACAAGGACATTTGAGTTCTTCAGGATGTACTTTATTTGGGATCCAACTGACAGTCATAATAAGTCTGTGTGGAATTACTTTGTGTGATTACGATTAAGGATCCTAATAAGTGACAGGTTGATATTTATTTTTCCAGCTCTCCAGGAGAATATGTTTTTAGAGTTTCTTGAAAAGTCCTTTCCAGAATTTCCAAAACCAATATGAAGTTCTTAATACTTAAAAATCATAACTTCTGGGACTTCCCTGGTGGCACAGTGGTCAAGAATACGCCCACCAATGCAGGGGACACGGGTTCGATCCCTTGTCTGGGAAGATCCCACATGCCGCGGAGCAACTAAACCCGTGCGCCACAACTATTGAGCCTGCGCTCTATGTGGCCCACGAGCCACAACTACTGAGCCCGCATGCCACAACTACTGAAGCCCATGCACCTAGAGCCCGTGCTCTTCAACAAGAGAAGCCACCGCAATGAGAAGCCCGCACACCACAACAAAGAGTAGCCCCCGCTCGTCGCAACTAGAGAAAGCCCGCATGCAGCAAGAAAGACCCAAAGCAGCCAAAAATAAATAAAATAAAATAAATAATTTAAAAAAATAACAACTTCTTCCTTTCTTTAAAAACCCAGTTTTCTTCAAAGATGAAATCACTTAAATGGAATTATTACCATTGCTTCTTTTACAGATCAATAAATGGAGAAGGAAAATGGTGTAAAAATAAGTTTGAAGATAGAAATTCTAAATGATTCTGTTTATTCTTTCACTTAAGAAAAATCTAACATTGTTTAGTAGTAGTTAGCTTACATTTTGAATGTCATTAAATGTAATTTTCTTATGTTTCACAGCTACATTTTCCGGTTAAGCTGCACTAGGTTGGGACAGTGGGCCATCGGCTATGTGACAGGGGATGGAAATATCTTACAGACCATACCTCACAACAAGCCCTTATTTCAAGCCCTGATCGACGGCAGCAGGGAAGGATTGTAAGTATGAGACATGGGAGTTGGGGGTGCTTATTATTCACAGATGTGGAAGATAAGAGACCGCTTTGCGATGGAGGGAATGGATAGTGAGGCTGATGTTCAGGCTGGTTTTTATTTCAAGACTAAGAAATGGATGTTCCTTAGTTTTTATTGTTCATCTCTTAAAATAGTCATTTTAAGGTAACCTAATTATTTGATATATATATTCTTTTGCGGTACGCGGGCCTCTCACGGTTGCGGCCTCTCGCGTTGCGGAGCACAGGCTCCAGACGCGCAGGCTCAGCGGCCATGGCTCACGGGCCCAGCCGCTCTGCAACATGTGGGATCCTCCCGGACCAGGGCACGAACCCGCGTCCCCTGCATCGGCAGGTGGACCCCCAACCACTGCGCCACCAGGGAAGCCCTGATATATTTTTTTCTAGCATGGTCTAAACAATCTTTGGGTCTCAATATTGTCTTACGAATATTAGGAGTATACAAGTTGTATATGTACAATTGGAGAATGGACTCAGTGGAATGATTATTTGATTGTTCCCTACCTAGCTCTGCTCCTGTGCTCCCAAATTGCACTCCCAGTCAGTGTAGGGCCTCTTAATCCTGTTGTTGGGATCATGAGCAGATTCTGACAGGCTCTGTTTGGGGGCCATTGGTGAAGTTGCAAAGGGTTCCCCCGTTTATGGGGTTGCTGCAGACAGCTCACAAAAGCAACTGCCCAAAGAGCCATCCATCAGTTCTTCTCTCTCAGAAAAATACAACTGGTTATTAAATGGGCCTGGGACTTCATTTCCATGGGGAGCATCGTGCTGCTGTGTCTCTGAAACGTGTCTTCCTTTTCTCCGCCTTCCTCCCTCTGTTGTTCCCTCTCTGTCGTCCTTTTTGTTCTTTGTTTCTTTGTGATTGTTTTTTTAAATTGAAGTATAGTTGATGTACAATATTATATTAGTTACAGGTGTACAGTATAGTGATTCACAATTTTTAAAGGTTATACTCCATTTATAGTTACTATAAAATATTGGCTGTATTCCCTGTGCTGTACAATGTATCCCTGTAGCTTATTTTATACCTCTTACTCCCCTTCCCCTATTTTGCACCTCCCCCCTTCCCTCTCCCATTGGTAACCACTAGATTGTTCTCTGTATTGGGAGTCTGTTTCTTTTTTGTTATATTCACTAGTTTGTTGTATCTTTTAGATTACACCTATAGTTGCTATCATTGAATTTAAGTGTATAACATAGCAAATAAATTCCAACATCAAATTACAATGAGTTTTTGTATCTTTCACAGGAAAAGAACTTATTAACTAAAGGTAGTTTAAAATTAGATGTAAAATGGTATATATTGGGATAATTCTTTAAAAATAATTGACTCCTATTGCCTCATGTAACCCTTAAATTACTAGTTCTACTTTTTATTTTCACTGGTAATACCACATTTCCTTTTTCTTCTTCTTATCCTTTTCTCATCCCATCCCTTCCTTTCTCTTCATGTCTCCCTTCTTTTACTCACATCAATAATGAATCTGTATTCCAGAACTGTATGTTAATAGCTAAGTTCAGTTTATCTTAAGCTGTTTTTTTTAAATTTAGAAGTAGATAAATTCTCCTTTGTTTTTTAGGGTAAGAATGCCTTTCTTCTCTGTACATAAAGTTTAGACAATCTGATGGGTCCCTTCATAGTAAATATGTCTTTCATTCATTTTAGTCATATGCCATTCCCTTCACCCTTTTGTGGTATTTTCAGTGTCACCTCCATCTCACTGATTTTTCTTGTCCTTTGCCTTGCTGAGTAACTTAGAGACATATGTGCTCCTACTTGCTGCAGCATGCAGCTCCTACTTGCTACTTGCATGGTGATAGAAGCCTAGCAGAAGAAAGTCCACCAGAAAGAGCAAATAGTTTAAGTTTTCCAATAGCAAAGAGTTTTACTTTTCCAAAGTAATTGCAAAAACAGAAAGAAGAAAATGTGATGAGATCTATGTGAAGAGATAAAAGTTGTGAATTTTCAAGAAATAGTTACATAAGAATTGTATGGCAAACTGGTACCAAATGTCTATTTCTCTCTCTCTTTCTTAAAAATTGTCATAAATTTGCTATTCTGTCATTTATACCTTACCTCTGGTGCATCAAAGATTCATATGTGTAGCTTTCTATTCACTATGATAAGAGGATTTTTGTTTTGAAGAAAATGTCCTTCAGAGTTTTAATTTATAAAAAAGAGGTTATGAGTGGGTACATCTGTAAATGGAGTAATTTTGATATAGCTTTTTTAAAAAAACATCTTTATTGGAGTATAATTGCTTTACAATGTTGTGTTAGTTTCTGCTGTATAACAAAGTGAATCAGCTATACGTATACATGTATCCCCATATCTCCTCCCTCTGTGTCTCCCTCCCACCCTCCCTATCCCACCCCTCTAGGTGGTCACAAAGCACCCACCAAGGTGATCTCTCTGTGCTATGTGGCTGCTTCCCACTAGCTATCTATTTTACATTTGGTAGTGTGTATATGTCGGTGCCGCTCTCTCAGGTCGTCCCAGCTTACCCTTTCCCCCTCCCCATGTCCTCAAGTCCATCTGTAAGTCTGCGTCTTTATTCCTGTCCTGCCCCTAGGTTCTTTAGAACCGTTTTTTTTTTTTTTAGATTCCATATATATATGTTAGCATATGGTGTTTGTTTTTCTCTTTCTGACTTACTTCACTCTGTATGACAGACCTACGTCCATCCACCTCACTACAAATAACTGAATTTCGTTTCTTTTTATGGCTGAGTAATAATATTGCATTGTATATATGTGCCACATCTTCTTTATCCACTCATCTGTCAATGGACATTTAGGTTGCTTCCATGTCCTGGCTATTGTAAATAGTGCTGCAATGAACATTGTGGTACATGACTTTTTGAATTATGGTTTTCTCAGGGTATATGCACAGTAGTGAGATTGCTGGGTCGTAGGGTAGTTCTCTTTGTAGTTTTTTAAGGAACCTCCATATTGTTCTCCATAGTGGCTGTATCAATTTACATTCCCACCAACAGTGCAAGAGGGCTCCCTTTTCTCCACACCCTCTCCAGCATTTATTGTTTGTAGATTTTTTGATGATGGCCATTCTGACTGGTGTGAGGTGATACCTCAGTGTAGTTTTGATTTGCATTTCTCTAATGATTAGTGATATAGCTTGTTTATATTGTTATAATGCCTTACATCTATTTTTCAAAAGTCAGTCAAAATTAACAGATTATAATATCATAATCAGTAGTCTAGCCTCCAAACTTCTGTGCAAATTAGCTGTTACTATTTACACACACACACACACACACATCTTCAGAGGGGTTTAGCTAGTTGAATTTGAAATTTAATGATAGATTACATTAAAATATGATCAGATTAGGTTTTAGAATAGATTAAAATATTAGCATTTTAATTAGATAGGGTTTTGTTTGTTTGCTTTTTTTCCTTAAGATCAGTAAAAACACAGGATATCATCTGGTACAACTATCAGGGTCAGCTCTCCTTTCCATATAGTTAATCTGATATTGTAGGACATAGGTGATAAAGAAGTTTACTTTGATAACCAGCCAAGATTCCTTATTCCTTCACTGCCATTGGAAAGGGCTCATCAGTAGCACCCTGGTGTACTGGGGACAGTAATCACTGAAATGCTCCTTATACATTAAATAGAACCATTTAACCTTTCCTCTAGCAACCTTATTGTCATTTTGTAATCTTTCATTTCTGAATTCTTCCTAGAATTCTACGTTTTTGAAGTGTGATGAACAAAATATATAATAATATTTAAAACTGGCCATTTTAGGGTATAAAAAAAGAGTTACCAACTTTTGCTTATCACTCATTTAATATTTGTAGAATTGTATCCCAACCCTATAATGACGTTCTAAATTTGTATCATAGTCAGATGTAATCAACTCCTTTTCCTAAATCAAACAAACAAACAAACAAACAAAACAAACAAAAAACCCAACACTCACTGACATGCTCCTTACCATGTGAGAATTATCTATCCTCTAGGTTCATTTTTTCCTGGTTTACTTGGGTAATTTAAAATACTTACTAACATTCTTATAGACTCTCTATTTAAGGATAAATAGTTTTTGTTATTTCGCAGAATAGTTTTAGTATAGTTTTGCCCTTTAAAATATTCACCACTGTAGTATTGTGTTCTTAATTTTTCATTCAAAAATCTAGAACAGAAAGATAGTAAACAAAATCAACTGTAACTTAATGAATTGATGAAATCCAGCAGTAATAGTACTGCTTTCTTAATCTAAAATACGTGTTTACCAACACAATAAACTTCATTTTTTAATGAATTTCTGAATGAGTAAAAGCTGGTTTAGTACAGCAAGACACCACTATAACTTTTAGTTCTTATTTTAATTCTCTCTAATAATGGAACCTTATGTTTATAAACCATTCTGTTTGTAGCTTGTTTTGAAGTAAATGAAACATGGAATTGTAACATTTTTAAATTTCTCCAGTAAATGTGTATGTGTGTGTGCACATGTATATATATGTCAGGATAAGTGGAAGGTGAAACAGAAAGAAAGAGGATGGGAAACTGGAGAAAGAAAACACCACAGAAGTGTTTGAATAACTTTTGTGGGAAAATTGTGGGCTTTAATTCTATTTTTCTTTGCTTGTAGTACTAAGCATTGTGTAAAATGATACAGTTTATGTTAACTGTGCTTCAGATGAAAGATGTAATAATTGCAAATAGGTGTATATTCAAAGTATTTTGGAATAGAATATGAGTAACCAGGAAAATAAATTTTTAACTTACCTATACATATAGTAAAGGTATTTAATTGAAAATGATTGCTTAATGGCTGAGTCCATATTCATTGTATATTTCCTTTATGAAAAGGATTCCTAGATTTTAAATGTCCTAAAAATAACTTGTAGTATTATGGAAACAGTGATAGAGTAAGTTCTTGATGTAAGTTACATAAAAAGGTAACATCCAAATGTCTGTTTGAGTATAGAAGAATCTGATTAAATAACTTTAAATGCAATTAAGACTTGTATATTTATGTTAATAAAATTTCTGTTTATAACCCAGCTATCTTTATCCTGATGGGAGGAGTTATAATCCTGATTTAACTGGATTATGTGAACCTACACCCCATGATCATATAAAAGTTACACAGGTAAGGACAATTTCTGGAGACATATTTATAATTAATAAGTATCTCCAAAAAAAAAAGTATCTATGATGCCTTTGAAATAAATAAGATTCTTATACTATAGGTAAAATCATGTGCAGGTATTTAATGCAAAAGATATTTAAGGAATTTTAAGAGTGTTTGAAAAGAAATTACATTACTTTCTGCATTTTTGGATAAAAGTTTCTGCTTTTAATATTCTTGCTTCCAATATAATATTGGCATTTATGTGGGGAGATAGATAAATAAATCCATAGGTAGGTAGATGGATATGAGTGGAGAGCTATAGTTTTAGAAAACTCCAAAGAAGATTAGGTTAATTATATGCATTAGCTTTTAGAGTCAAATGAGTAATTGAAGCCTATTGTAGACAATAATTATAATCTTATAAATCCATTGTTGGCAGACTCATATGTTATGAGTGGGAGTATAACTTGGTAAAGCCTTTCTTGAGGGTGATATTCAATAATTATCAAAATCTAAAGATCTTTGACTCTAGATTCCATATACATATCACTTGCATATATACATGAAGAGCTATATACACAAGGATGTTTACTTTAGCATTTTTCATAAAAATGAAATATTAAAAAATACCAAAATATTCAATCATAGGTTAAATACCATTGTATACTCACACTGCATTATACCATAAAGTCTTTAATGGGAGGAAGGTAGCTCACATGGGAACTTCTGCATCTTATGTGAAAAAGTTATGTAAAGCTTAATTATGTAACATTTTATTTTGTAAAATTATATTAAGTTCAATTTTTAAATAAATAAAAAATTACCATATATGAACATATGAATGTGCTTTTAAAGAATAAAAATAGAAAAACACCAATCTGGCAACAGTCTTTAACTGAGAGAGAACTTGAATATTTTATTTTACATGTAGTTAAGTATAAAAATTTTTATAATTTAGATATTTTGTGCTTTGTATAATAATAAGACTGTAATAAAAAGAAATTATAGGTTTTGGGGAAGACAACAGATAAGTTTCAATTTTATTTCTGGATCTCCAGATTTCAGTCTTAGTGGTCTTGATATTATTATGTGAAACACACTTCCTGACATGGGTACTGTGTGTGGGAAGTTTTTAAAATTTAATATATGAAAGCCATTTAAAAAATTATTTAGTGATTCTCTTTTCTAATATATGTAAAAAGACATGAGACAATTCCTCATTATAAATCCATTGTTTAAAAATTGTTTTTTAAAATTGTTTAAAAATTCATATTCAGGAGTAGCATCATTCTCTTAAATTACTCATAAATATTTGATTAGCTTACATCTTAGGTTGTATTGAATTCTGCAGCTGTGATTTTAGCCTATTTTAATTTTTTTATAATTATAAATTGGCCATTTGGATTTCATAACCAATATAGATACTTGTCTATTATTTTAGGGATTTCAGTGATATATAATTTATTTTGGATTACTTTAGACTTTTTTTCCATCTTGATCCATTCTGTTGTCTTTTTCCTTAATTTATTTTAAGATTATTTATATAGTCACACATACATATATCATAGTAGACACAATTTATATGTGACTATGTGGGTATATGTGTGTATGTGTATCTGTGTTTATATATATATTTTTTTCTCGAGATTGTAAGATCTTTCATTAGGTTAGGGATTAAATATTGTCATTTATTCATCCTATCCAGTGCCGTGTGTATAGTAGGTACTTACTAGACTAAAACATTGCCTTATTTAAACAAATTTTTATTTCTATATTTCCTTTTCTTTGTATCCCTGTTAAATAACACTATTTTTTCATACTTTTAAAATTATTTCCAATGTGTTTGTATCTTCTTTGTGACGTAGATCTTTTCATTATTTGAACACTGAGAGTTTTACTGTGCCAAAAGCTTCTAAACTAGTAAATCAAGAGAATAGATGTTGACTAAAACAATTTTTGGTTGCCGAAATGATGAGATTTCTTAATGGTGTTAGACTGGGAAAAGAGTATGCAAATTAGAGATTTAATATAGAATTTGAAGAAAACAATTTAAACTTATTGACCCTCAGTTTTATTTGTTTTTTTTAAATTCAGTGTATCTTATTATACTTTGGAGATTATATGACATAATAAATGTGGACGACAGTACCTAGCATGCAGAAAGGCCTTGGCAAATGCTGCTTTACTTCCATTCTGGAATTTCTACAGATAGCTATCTAAGAAATAAAATTAATGGTCAGCGATATTGCAATTTGACATTAAAATTAGATGAGTATGTGGCATTTACAAAGAAAATAAAGTTATTTATTATTGCCTTTTAAGTTGTGTCTCTTAAATCACTCTATTGATGCAGGTACCTTCCTAAAGGAACAGTGCAAAATGTTAAATAATCCAGAGTATTCAAAAAGCTTATGCAATTGCTGATAAAATCTGTTTAATTTTGTAGACCAAATTGTGATGACCAATTTAAAACATGTCTTAAATGGCAACATGATCTGACAGAATCAAGTGTAAGGAATTTACTGTAAGTCATTGTATTTAAGAAAATTCAGTATTATCACTTCATACTAAAAATACATTAACATTGCCTTTTTTCTCCCCCAAATTCCAGGAACAATATGAATTATATTGTGAAATGGGTTCCACTTTTCAGCTCTGTAAAATTTGTGCTGAGAACGACAAAGATGTCAAGATTGAGCCTTGTGGGCATTTGATGTGTACCTCTTGCCTTACAGCCTGGCAGGTATAATCAAGATTTAATTAGCAACATTGATGTCTTCCTTATATTCCCTGTGAATATTTCTCTTTTCAGTTTTCTTCATCTTAATGATTCAGGAAGTAATACTGATAAGTGATTTGTTTGAATGGTTGTTAGAAAAAAATCTCATGTTTGAATTTTTCATTTATATGATTTGATTTCTTTTTGTTTTTATGTTTCCTTTGCATGTATAACTTAATTTTATGATGTTAGTCGTAAGTAGTTCTACTTCTGTAATACTGTTGATTTCAGAATGTAACTTATCAGTGTTACCAACTAACCATATTTATATTATTTATCATAGGTCAGATTCTACTTATAGTAGGTCAGATTCTCAAGTAATAAACCCTAGTAGATAAATCTTACGTTGATGTTTCAACACCTCTCTTCTCCTGAGAAGGTGTGGCTCCTGTCTCACATATGTCTACAGTTGCTCTGTAAGGCTAAAATAGAATCAGACAGAAAAAGTTTCCCAAATACCTTTAGTTCCCATAGAAACAGGCACTAAATTTTCCAATTTACAGAAGCAGAATTTAAGGTGAGCTGCCTTCTACTCTGTAGGCGTTCAATAAATATAAATTAATTTGAGGTTTTAAATTAAGACCTAGGGAATAATTGGTTTCCCGAAGGGTTTATTTTTTTAAAAATATTTCTTTATCTGTAATAAAGTTTGGAGATTTAAAAATAGATCTTTGGACAGATTTCTAGTTTTGAGTATTTAGAGGATTCACAGAATATTTTGCTCAAGTCATTTTTAAATTGCTCTGTTTGACACAGTCAGTATTGAAGTCAGTATTGCTGATTGGGTTTAGAAAACAAATAATTAAAATTTCAAGCCTTTTAAAAAATTTTCAGTTGAGTGTATCATCGGCATCCCTACTGTATTCCTGAGCCTTCTCTCCAACCCAGAACCTGTGCATTGCCTAAGGAAGGATGGCTTCAGAGGATCAGGAAGGGGCAATGCAGACTCACAGGAGCGTTGATGTTTGTTGAGCTCATTACTTGACAATAAAATATTAATGATTTTCACATTTTCACAGTCTTATAAAGAAGGCCTCTTTTTTCCTTTGAGGACATTTTTTAAATGGATGAAAAAAAAGGGGAAGAACTAGGAAATGAATTACAATTGATTTACATTTTCAAAGCCATTTCTGTACTCCCAGACATCTCTGCTACCTCAGTAAAAATTGCTCAATATCCCTACACTTCTCTCTTTCAATATGCATTTGGTTTATATTTTACCTGAGGTTTTCCTTGTTATCCTTGCCCTAATTTCCCTTTATCCCTTCATGATGCTTGTGAATTTTGTGTAGTACAGGGAGTTATACTACATAAGTTGGAGGAAAAGGGATGCTAAGTATGGCATCAGCAAACAACATAATCACGTGATTGCTATTTAAGTTACGTTAGCAATAATAGTACTGCATACATAGCAGTGTCTTTTTATAAATGAGTTTCAATAAATTTAGTTACACTGGTAGAAGACAAAACTGTCAGTCTGCAAGTGGGTTTCAAATGTATCAGTAGAAAGTATTATAGAGATGTTATTGACTCAGTGCTTGGCTGACTGGGAGGGGACTACTTTAGGATGATTTGTTGTACCTGAAACCCATTAACTATTTCAGGGTAAGTATTAAACTGATAGGGGCCAAATGTGTATGTCACCTCTTTAGATTGACTTATGTCCTCAGTGTGGTAGTATGGTTCTCACAGGTATGAAGAAACTAAAAGTTTGCTTTTCTCCCTAAAGAAAACCAGAATTTTAGGCTGGTACAAACTCCCAGTACTCTACCTCCATACATAGCCTGTGTATTTCAGCCCCTTCTCTGGGGGCCCCCGGCTTGGAGCATACAAATACATACATATTGCAGGACTTAGCATCTTCAACTTGAAACTTACCTAGCATTTGGAAGTTAAGAGGGTTAGAAGTTGGAAGCTCCCATTCGGTTGGTAGAACCTTTGATTAGTAAAGATTATTGTTTATAGTGTCATACAAAGTAGTTGTTACCTTGTGGCTCAGGGTGAGTAAAAGAGTAGGGCTGAATGTAAAGCAAGGAGGTTTTACTTATTTTACTTTCTGTATACTTCTTAAATGAAATTTATCTTTTAAAACTTTAGGGCCAGTGCTATATATTTAATTTAGTAATAAGTCTGTGAACTATTTGCAATAGGAATGTTATGTGCAAAACACACAGGAGTATTTCCCAGGTGTCATGGCTATGTTATTAACCCTTTGCCCTTTACATCACCACAGGTTTTCTATATATTACTCTGTAGTCTCCAAGTGGTGCAGTTCTCTTGCCTGTAGTGAAACAATTCCTTGAGTCTCTTCGTGATTTTTCATGTTGATCTAATGGCCTTATATTAAGATATGTCCAGTCATATTTGTAAATTAACATTTGCAATTTCTTTCTCTTTTTTAGTCTGAAGTACAGTACTTCTTAGTTTTACTTTTAGAGATTGAGGAAGTGCACAAATTGCCAAGTGCTAAAAACTGTCTCTGAGTAAAATTTTAGGAGAAGCTGTCTGAAAAAGTAGTACTAAAGTAGTAGTTGACTAAGTAAAGTAGTAAAAAACTGACAAATTCAAAAGTGCTTTGAAGGTTGAAATAATCAAAATAAATCACACTCATGTCACTAGTGAATAATGAAGGTTATTATCCTAATGTAATCATAGAATTTTGCATATAACTTAATGAAAAATATGCAAAGATATTATTTCAGCATCTTTAAAATTCTTCTCACACAAGACAGTTCATGATCAGTAAATATTTTTCTGATACATCTTGTATATGTCCCTGTAAGCTCTTAGCTCCTTGTATTTGTATTATAAGCATTTACAATACATATTTACCTGTTTTTCCTCTAGGATGTGGATTGCTTTTCCTGTTTTAGAATTCCTCTCCCCTAGCATGCTACCTCCACGTTGGTAGTTATTCAGTAAATACCTACAGACTGTGCGCTAGATAATGTAAAGAGAAGAATAGGGCTAAGAGTACAACAACTAAAAAGACACTGATATTATAGATCAATTGTGAAAAGCCCTTGTAATGTCTCAGTTCTGTCCATTTCTCCTCTGCAAAGTATCAGTGGACTTTTCAAAGCCTTTTTTTTTTTTTTAATCATGTTTAAGATCCAAGAATGATTCCTAAGAATTTTAAACCTCAGATCCATTTGTTCCATTTAGTGGCTGCTGGGTGATTCTCTTCAACTTTTCACATTTTGGTT
The DNA here is from genome assembly GCF_026419965.1 of Kogia breviceps. Taxonomy (NCBI): domain Eukaryota; kingdom Metazoa; phylum Chordata; class Mammalia; order Artiodactyla; family Physeteridae; genus Kogia; species Kogia breviceps. Next base: position 97,749,158 of record NC_081314.1, read on the forward strand.
TTTTTGCACTTAAAAAAAAAAAAAATTCTTTGCAATATTACTGGCACTAACCTACAGGCAGGAAGACCAAGTTTCTATTTATTGCTTTTTTATACCAACAAACATGCACAGTGATCCCTGTTTGAGAATTTCTAAGTGATGTTCCATAGTCTCTATATCTCAATGGGATTTTAGTGGTTAAAGAAGCTTCAACTTTTGAACATCTCTACTTTTGGATAAACTGAATATTTCTACATTTTCATATAGATTTCACGCTGTGCTGCCTCTAGCCAACCAACAGATCTGTTTTGGCACTTTTCATATTTTTGTATGAACAGCAATATTTGACAGTCATTTAAATACGTTATTGCAAAATGCCCCTGTTATTTAATAAAAATAAGTCTTATGAAGTTATTAATCCATTTAAAATACAGTTAACAAACATTAGCTATACTCAAAACCTCACATCGTAGCCCCAATGAGCTGCTCACTGGACTTAACCTAATTGATGGTCAATATGAGGAGAAAAAGAAACAAAATTATGGAACATTTCCATAATTCTGCACTGTATTGTCAAACATTGTTTCTAAGCTTGTAGTTGTAATTGGAAATGTTATGTGAGTAGTAAGTGTCTGGATATGAGTACATGTAGTAATATGTGTCTTTTTTTCAACTTTTTCCTTATTCGAAATGATAAAAGGCTAGAGTCTGTTTTCTAACTTTAAAGCCAGTGTTTTTGTTTTTATATGCTTGCTTGTTTTTTCTATCAGAGAAAAAATTAAGTTTTCACACGTAATTGTGCACAAGGATAATTTGGTTTCCCTTAACTGGCTTGGTAGAAGCTGACATAGAATATTTCATCCATCAGTCTCCAAGATCCATTCGTTTTCATTTATTTAGCAAACATTCTTTAAGCAGCTTCTGTTTCCCAGGTTCTGTACTAAAGACACAGTCCCTACCCTCAAGAAGTTAAAATTAAATCTAAAAATTTTATCGAGGGGCATGGTACTAATAATCACTTGAAATGAATATCCTGTTATCTTTCAAATTTAATTATGGATGTGAGACATTTTTGTTACTTTCTACTACTTTGATTGGGCATGCTGATATGAAAAGGATTTTAAAGGCTGCATGTCTGCCAAGAAGCTCTGATAAATCAGATCCAATAGGAAGTATTAAACCCTGACCATAAAATATTATGTTCAACCATTGTGCATTTTTAGCAAGTAGTTCTTCACCAACTTTTCCTTCCATTTGATGCCCTACTTTGGTTTAATTGAAATTCATTGGAGACTTAAGCTTTGTAATTAACAGAAACCCTAAGAAATGCACAGTAGAGGTGTCAGTTAGTTGTTATGGGCTGCAAGTAGTTACTCTTTAATTGCTGTCATAATGGCCCATTAGTCATGCCTCTGAAGAGGTGTCAGATACTTTTTTCTCCTTCTGAAACATCTGTGTTATTTAATAAATTGAACTGGCAAGTCTGAGTTTGCACAGAATACTAAGTAAACTGAGTAATCACCTCTCTAGAGGCATTCTTTGAAGTAGTATCACTCTGGGTTCGGCATTTCATTCTTTTTTAAAAAAAATAAATTTATTTATTTATTTTTGGCTGCATTGGGTCTTCGTTGCTGCGCGTGGGCTTTCTTTAGTTGCGGAGAGCTGGGGCTACTCTTCGTTGTGGTGCACGGGCTTCTCATGGTGGTAGCTTCTCTTGTTGTGGAGCACGGGCTCTAGGTGCATGGGCTTCAGTACTTGTGGCACGCGGGCTCAGTAGTTGTGGCGCATGGGCTTAGTTACTCTGTGGCATGTGGGATCTTACCGGACCAGGGCTAGAACCTGTGTCCCCTGTATTGACAGGCGGATTCTTAACCAGTGCGCCACCAGGGAAGTCTGGGTTCGGCATTTCTATTCCATCCTTGGCAATGAAACTTGGAGAGTTTTCTTTCACTTCCACACTATTCCATGAATATTAATAAAACATGTTCTTCTTTACTTTGAACGCCTCCATGTCTTCTTTTCTGTAATAACATATTATGCATCAGTGTTATTGCAGGGTGATCACATAAGGTGTAAAGTAAGGAACTGTTTTTGTTCTATTTTTCTTTCCAGGAATCTAGAAATTATCTGCTGAATACAGACTCTAAACTGTGTTCTTCAAATCTTCCTTCCAAAATAAAAATGGATACACATATGCCAATTGGATATGCAGCCTTTGTTTGAATTATTGCCAAGGACTTTAATTCAATTAAAAGCAAAGTTAATTTTCCTCTGATTATTCCTCCTGCATATTTTTTCAAAATAATTTAAAGGAAAGATAATGGAGTATTCAAAATACTTCACAAAAAGTCAGCAGATGAAAATTAATAAGCTCTGATTTTAATATGACATGTGATTAAAGAGATTTATAGGTGTACCATATTTAGAGAGCATGATTGGGGAAGAAATGTTTAACTGTCTAAGAGAGGTGAGAAGCCAGCTCAGAGAATCACATTCAAGGCACTAAGAAGTAATCTTAATATATCTGTTTCAAAAGCAACCAGCCTTTAAATTTCTAGCCTCAGTGAAGCTTCATAACCTTAGTACTACAAATAAAAAAATATTTGCCTTTAAGAATTATAAATTAGTATTTGTCCTTGATTATATGTTATGTCTTTTTGTATAAATCAGATAAAGTGTTGGAGCTTCTCTTTCGCTTTGAGAGTCGTGTTAAGGGCTATGGTATGTTTCCTCAGCTATCTTACTTCTTTCCTTTGTTCTTGAGACTATTTTTGTAGTAATTATACCAACTGGAATTCAAATAGCACTTTGGAAGGCTTTGAATTAATTTATCTCACTTTATCTTTAAGATATCCCTTAAAATGTGCATTCGCTCATTATACCCTACAAAGAAGGTGAAATGGCTTACCCAGTGTCACACAGCTGCAATTGGTGGGTATAGGGTTCCAATCCAAGCTCCCAGATTCAGAATGTTTATGCTTCTTTCCTGATTCACTGTTTTCATGGTCCTTCCAAATTAAAACTAGAAGAGTCTAGATTTGTCAATGTTGTCTTCCCTTGCCCACCATAAAGGAACACCAAAACCAAAGATCTCTCTCACTGTTAACTTATTCTAAGATCACTATTAACTATCCTCATTCATTCTTTATAGCAAGAAGTTACTAAGTTTTTGTGGGATATATTGTGCTCTGAAAATGCTTAGTATGGACCCAACCTACTCTCAGTATATGTATGTGTATATGTATCTGTCTAGTTATTTATCTATAATTGTTTCATGTTTAGAAAAAGATATTTTTGGTAACTTCAAATCTGTGTGAAGTATAGCAAGGTAATGTACATTAGAAGTTACTGAGATGGGAAGCACACATACAGTAAAAATATAAACTGCACTCCAAAATGAGACTCTTGAAGTCCTATGTATTCTCTAGGGCCCTCCATTTATATTGTATTTGTGAGAAGGGATGAAATAATTGAACTTAAAGTGTGCCTTCAAATCATCTTGGGAGCAAAAGAAATTATACTATATATGATGTTTAACTTTTAAAAAATTAAAAGAAAGTATTTAAGAGAGAATATTGATCTGGACAACATTTAAACAGAAATATTATGGAAGGTGACTGATACATGATGATGATGATAATGAGATGATAGTGACAATATTTATTTGGATTTTTACATAGGGTGTTATTGGGGAATGGGAATTTTGGGGGGAACTTAAATTTTTTTCTATTTCTCTGTCAATGTTAATTTGTTCTCAGGTTACCTAAAGTTATATTTAATATCATTAACTTGCAGTATTTATGGTTGCCAAATGAGTCTGAGTAGTTTTATCATGAGCATATTACATAGTTAAGTTTCTGATGGTGTAGAACTCACTGGTAACTTCTTTCTCATTTGGTTTCGGAGGATTTGTTTGAGGAAGTGAAGTCTACTGAGTGAATTAGAACGGATGGAGTCCAACTACTTCCTCTTAACTTTCTCAGAATGTGAATATGTTGGGGACTAGAGAAGGAGTTATTTATTGGTCCTTCTTCATTAACATATGTTCTGTGATCTTGCATTAAGTGTATATTGACAAACATTATTTTAATTATTGAGGCACAATCCTAAAGAGTTAGGTATCTATTGAAGACATTCTTCATATGTGTTTAATCAACCGTCTGACAGAAATGAGGGTGGAGTACCAAAAGACACCAAGATTTGAGATTCTGAGTGCCATATTTGACAATATGGTCAAACTTAATTTGCGTATGACAGTAGTCAGTGTACAGAGAAAGTGGTGGGTGAAGTCATATTAGAGGAGGCATGTTGTGTGATCCATGTTTTCAAATCAAAATGGAAGTACATTGCAGCTGGATTTTGATCCTAGTAAGTAATGTAAATGCTCAACAAAGATAAAGCTTAACGGAAAATATATATTGTGACATATACTCATAAAGCAGCTACTCTCACATCAGTAATTTGCATAGCATTAAACTTTAAGGTAGGAGAGATGGTGAAAAACCTAAATTCAATTTTAGATGAACTGTTCCCAGTCTTTTTCTTGTACCATCAAGATGCTATTATTGCCTTTCACCTCCTTCCCTTTCCAAACACAATCTTTTCAGTTATCCTTTATCAGGAAATAGATCACATAAACCAGAAATCATCCTTAACCAAACAATGTGCAAACTGACCCTGGAGGTTCTAAGGAAGCCTTTGCAGGGGAATACAGTTGCTTATGCATTCTAGCCACTGTACTCAAAAATAGTATGACTTTAATTATTTAGATTGAATAGATTAATCATAGTTATGATAACTGTATTATAGTTAGGTCTTAAAAGATTTTCTGGTTTTTAGGTACACATACTAAAACGTTTACAGATGAATTTATGTAATGTGTAGGATGTACTTCAAAATTATCCAAGGGTGGATGGAACAAGTAAACATATAGCTGAAACAACATTGGGTGTGAATTGGTGGGGGGAGTGTGATGAATTGGGAAATTGGAATTGACATATATACACTAATATGTATAAAATGGATAACTAATAAGAACCTGCTGTATAAAAAAATAAAATTCAAAAAAAATTGGGTGCGAATTGATAATTGTTGAAGTTGGGAGATAGGTACATGCAGATTCATTACACTTTTTTCTCTGCTTTTGTTTATGTTTGAAAATTTATGTAATAATTTTTTAAAAAATATATAAATGCATAAAGTGTCTACTTAGGGCCCAGAGTACAGCTTTCCATCCTTCATGCATTAAAGACACAGGGAACATCAGCTCTTTTATATTTTAATTTTTTACTTAGTGGCATTCAACTTACTTAAACTAAAGAAAAAAACTATACACCCATTTCTCGCACCACCCACTCCCCCACCTCTGGCAACCACCAATCTGTTCTCTATATCTGAACTTATTTTTGTTTTGAGTTAATTAATTTTTAGATTGCACATGTAAGAGAGATCATATGGTATCTGTTTTTCTCTGCCTTATTTCACTTACATAATGCCCTTGAGGTCCATCCATGTTGTGGCAAATGGCAAGATTTCATTCTTTTTTTATGGCTAAATAATATTCCATTGTATATATGTACCACAATTTTTTATCCATTTATCCACTGACAGACACGTAGGTTGTTTCCATATCTTGGCTACTGGAAATAATGCTGCAGTGAACATGGGGTGTACATATATCTTTTCTAATTAGTGTTTTCATTTTCTTCAGGTAAATATCCAAAAGTAGAATTGCTGGATTGTATGGTAGTTCTTTTTAATTTTTTGAGGAGCCTCCATACTGTTTTCCATACTGCCTGCACCAATTTACATACCCACCAATAGTACACAGGGGTTTTCTTTGTCCATATCTTCACCAACATTTGTTATTTCTAGTCTTTTTGATAGTAGACATTCTAATAGGTATGAGGTGATATTTCACTTTGGTTTTGATTTGCATTTCCCTGATAATTAGTGATGTTGAACATCTTTTCATGTAACTGTTTGCCATATATATATCTTTAGAAAATGTCTATTAAGATCTGTCCTTTTTTTTTTTTTTTTTTTTTTGCGGTACGCGAGCCTCTCACTGTTGTGGCCTCTTCCGTTACAGAGCACAGGCTCCAGACGTGCAGGCTCAGCGGCCATGGCTCATGGGCCTAGCGGCTCTGCGGCATGTGGGACCCTCCCGGACTGGGGCACGAACCCGTGTCCCCAGCATCGGCAGGCAGACTCTCAACCACTGCGCCACCAGGGAAGCCCCAGATCTGTCCATTTTTTAATCAGATTTATTTTGTTTTTGTTTTTGCTGTTGAGTTGTCTGAGTTCTTTATATATTTTGGATATTGGCCTGTTATCAGGTCTATGATTTGGGAGTATTTTCTCCCATTCAGCAGGTTGTCTTTTCATTTTGTTGATGGTTTCCTTTGCTATGCAGAAACTTTTTAGTTTGATATAATCCCACTTGTTTATTTTTGCTTTTGTTGCATTTGATTTTGGTGTCAGGTTCAAAAAAATCTTGCCAAGACCTATGTCAAGGAGCTTACTGCCTATATTTTCTTCTAGAAGTTTTATGGTTTCAGTTCTTCCTTTCAAGTCTTTAATCCATTTTAAGCTAATGTTTGTGTATGGTGTAAGATAATGGTCCAGTTTGTTTGTTTATTTATTTATTTATTGCCATGTGGCTGTCTAATTTTCCCAACACCATTTATTGAAGAGACTGTCCTTTCCCCATTGTATATTCTTGGCTCCTTTATTGTAAATTAATTGACCATATATCCTTGGGTTCATTTCTAGGCTCTCTATTTTGTTCCATTGATCTATGTGTCTCTTTTTATGCCAGTTCCATACTGTTTTAATTACTATAGCTTTGTATTGCTCTGCTTAGGGCCATGAATACCACTTTCCATTCCTCATGCATTAAAGATGCAGGGTGCATCGGTTTTTTCTCATCTTGGTCTTATATATTAGAACTATCTGTTTGAAATTATCTTATGTAGGTCCGTAGGAAAATTCACTGCAGAAACACAGTATGGGTCCATTTTGACTTTTATAATAAGGAGATTTTACGTGGATGATAGCCTATATTGAAAATGTACTTACATTTAATGTTCTTGTTATCAAAGATAGGAGAAAGGTTTAGCTTTCCTTAAATATTTGCTACTGTGTTAGAAAATATCAGTGTAAGATGGGAGAATTAAGTATCAGTTTTATCATCTGTAAAATGATGGAGCAAATAATTGAGTTGCCTTGAAGCTCACCAGACTTGAGAACACGTGGCAGTAAACATCAAAGGATTTTGTACTAGCCTGTCTGTATCTCTTCATACCACCTTAGTTCAACTATTTTACCATTCCTAGTTTTTTTCCCAAATTATGTAGCAGTAGATGAATAAGGAATTGTTGCAGTTTCTTTTCATTAACCAATACAGAAAGCATTTGTTTTTCTTTTTTTGACAATTTGTTTGGCAAAGGAGATGTTCAGTTTGTTAATCAGAGTGATGCTTGGGAAAGAATAAACTACGTACCACAGAATCTGCCACAGAGTGTATGCTAAGTAATTGTCCAGTGAAAGGAGAGAGAGTGTTACTCCACCACTGATCAGAGTATCACTGGAGGGCCAGTAGATCACCACGTTCCCATCATACCAAGTGCATGGGACAATCTTAAGTACTGAATGGTTTCTTTAAAGATGTTAGCTCTTTTCATTCATAGTCTCATCTCTCAAAATGATGCTCTCATGCCATTTCTGCCTTAAAATGATCTTATAATTTTTATAATTTTTAAAAACAACATACTAGTAAAGTCAGGGTATAATGGAGAAACAAAAATATGGTGGTGAATGTCTTATACCATCTATCTCTAAAAGTCAGCATTATCTGCAGGGCAAGAAAACAGTCTTGTCCGGTTTCCCTCCCAACTGTGAATTCTTAATGTAGTTAGTTTTTGGGAAATGGAATTGGGAGATTTTCAGAAAATTTCAGTAATTACCAGTAAATGAATTTCTGGCCCAAAAGTATTTGCACAAATCTTTTTGCAGTATCTTAGTTTGAAAGCAAGATGAGGGCCAAAACTTGATATCTCACATATTATTACATTCCATATGAGCTGTGTCAGGATGACAGGCTCTCAGGACAAATGATGATTTCTGAAAATAAACTTATTTTTTCCCACTGATTGCTTATAAATCAAGGCTTTAAAAGACCTAGGCAATTAAAATGTAAATATGTAGCCATAGTTATGTGCACAGGAACTTTTCCAGAATTGATTTTGAAATGGATTGTTCTAATTGATACTACTACTTTATTTATAATGAATTTTTATCAAAATGTCGTTTTTATAGGATGTTTAATTAGCACTGGTGCCTTTTGGTAAAGAGGGACATGATTCAATTTCCAGTTTTCTGCAGGACTCTAAAGTTTTGATACATTAAAATTGTAAATGAACATTCAGTAAAATAAGTTAAGCTCTTAACTTTTTGATTTATCCTAAATCAAAGGTTTTTGTAAAGAAATTTTTCTTCAGAAATTTTAAATTTTAAATACTGAACATATATTTTGTTGGCTCCATGTTCTACTCTACCACCTTCAAGGTAGATCTTCCTCCACCCCCACTGCCTACCTGAAAACCACTTTTTTGCAACTTCTTTTCATAGTAGAACGTTGGCCCCTCTCAGTAGTGTTTTATTTGAACAAAGACCAATCAGCACAATTTTTGTGTTTGTTCAGGAGTCAGATGGCCAGGGCTGCCCCTTCTGTCGCTGCGAAATAAAAGGAACGGAGCCCATAATTGTGGACCCCTTTGATCCAAGAGATGAAGGTTCCAGGTGCTGTAGCATCATCGACCCCTTCGGAATGCCGATGCTGGACTTGGATGATGACGATGACCGAGAGGAGTCCTTGATGATGAATCGGTTGGCAAATGTTCGAAAGGTAAAACTAGAAAACATAGGATTTTTTCAGTTGTTGTGTGGACATGAAAAAGAAATGATGCGGTCGCAAGTTGGGTATGACGGAGTGTGGGTTTGGGAAAGAAAGATTCTGGAATCAAAAGAAAGGTGAAGATATTAGTAATGTTGAAAGGCTGATGGAATCATAGGCTGAGAAAGAACTAGACTAATCAGAGTGCTTTCGCTGGTTTTAAACTCCAAAATGAGAGATGGTGAGAGCTTTTGTACAGAGACAACCATATGAGACTGGCAATAGCACATTTAAGAAAGAAAATTATTAAAATTAGAAGTGATGAAACTGATGAAAAATAGTCTTTGTTGAAGTCTAAGAGAAGTGTCTGATAGTTATTTTTCTTATCAGGAAAGCCAGCCTTCTGTTTGGCTATTAAGAGGTCACATAAGATTTACCTTTATGAATTTACCGTAGTCTGGGGTTTGCTTATCAATATTGCAGACTCAAAAAGTTAACTTTGCCAGTTCACTGGGAATGGATGCTGCTGCCCAGTTGGAGTTTATGTAACCAAGTCCACAAGAGACTAGTCAATGAACCAGAATGCCAATTGAGTAATTAACAGACCAGAAACATAATGATCAAGAGAGCTGGACTCTGAGCTATCAGGCTATTCTCTGTAGAAAAAGATACATGAGATTCAGATGACACTCAGAAGTTTTTTGCTCCTAAAATCAGAGAAATGGCAACAAGTGTTATGAAAGCATCTGCCCACACAGTATGAAGGTGCCCCTCTTCCTTCTGACTTAACGGCAGGCATGGCTAATCAATCATGGTTCTCATTCCTGCTGAGATCAGACTTGGCCTGCAGAGCCTTATAGAACCTCCACTGCAATTCATTAGGATTTGGCAGGTAACATGCAGCCTATTTGCCGTCTAGGTGAAACGATGATAAAGTTTAATGGCAGCAGATTGTATTTGCCATATGCATCCATCTCTGTGGTAGGGAAACACTTGGTGCAGGAAACAGATGAGGTGTTTTGGGGGTTACCCGTTCTTTACGGCTGTGTCAAAATTTACTTCTTGGCCTCCTGCATCTTCTGTGTTCCAGTGTTCCATGCTCACCAGGTACTTATCCTTAGGATTTTTAAATAACAAATTTCTGCATATGGAGATATATTAATACCACCAACATGGCTACTCGCAAATTCTACTTTGGTCTGGGGTGATTTTTATCATTCACCTCATTGGTTTTTCATAAATGTCATAATTTAACTCTTGTAGTCATAGTTTCTCTCAAGAGAAACTACTCTTGATTCTATCCTCTGATGCTGACAGCTACATTCAGTTTTTACTTTTGAAGTTTGTGATATCTTTGGCCCAAGAGATGGAAGAAAGGAAGTAGTTATTCCTCAGTAACCCTAAAGGATGAACAAGAAAAAAATATCTCTAATTGAAACAGGGAATTGAGACTTGATTTTAAGATGAACTCAATCAGTAACCAATATTAATATGTATATGAGCAAAACTTTTTCACATTTTATTCTCTCAACTTGAAGAGGTAAATATTCTTCTCATTTTCAGATAAGGAAATGAGGCTCAGACTAGTCATGTGACATGGCTACATTAGGAAGTTGTAAAGCCAGAATTCAAAGTTGTGTCTGCTGGATAAAAATACAGTGATATATCCAACACTCCATATGTAGCTTTCTTACATGCTGAGTGATGAAATGGTTTCTACCAAGTCAGATTGTGCACTGTATCCTAAAATATTTGTCATATAATGTTATTTTAATACAGTAGTAACATTTATGATTTCAATGAGCTGGCACTGTTCTGTGTTCTTAAGTCCTTGATCTCATTTAATCATGACACCAATCCAGTAGAGAAGCTACTGTTAGTGTCCTGTTTTACAATGGAGGAAATTGAAGAAGAAAGAGGTAAAATAACTTGCCTAAGATCCCAGTACTACTCTAAAGCAGAGCTGGTGCTTTTTTCTAACTTCAAAACTGTAGTTATGAGCCGTCATGCAGTACACCTCTTTTGCCCTCTTTGGAACATGCTGTACACATTGTACTTCATAGAGTACAAGTCTCTGTTCTCTGAAGGTCTTTTCAGTTCTATAATATAATGTACATCACGAATAGTTACCAATTCCCAATGAAATGTTAACCAGAAGTTAAGAATAATTTGAACTGTGATCTGTTGGTATTAACCTGTAAAGATATTTATGCCCTAATTGGTCACCAAAAACTCAAGCAAATTCAATTAGGCCCTGCTAATTGATATATAAAAAACTATTACATCTGTTTTTCCATATACTAGCTGTATGTGGCTATTTAAATGTAAATTTTAAATAATTAAGATTTAATAAAATTTAAAAATTTTGTTCTTTAGTCCCATTCAACGTATTTGAAATGCTCAACAGCCCCTTGTGTCTAGTGGCTACCCTGTTGAACTGTGCAGATGTGGAACATTTCCTGTAGGTATTGAAATATCTAGTATAGATAGATATAATAGAAATAACTAATATCCAGTAGATAATTATATTGGACAGAGCTTTATTAGATCATTCCTGCAGGTTCTTATTAGAAGCAGCTAGGTCTTGTTGCAAAAGACCTTTTCTTTTAATTTAGTAACCTAATGGTCTTAGCTTGGTCTGAATATTTGACTGTGATCTAGCACTAAAATCAGCAATCTGTGCCCTGTTTTTGTTTTTCTGTGAGCTAATGATAATTTTACATTTTAAATGGTTATATATTTAAATGATTTTTTAAGTACCTACATAATTTCCTTGATTTTGCATCTTGGCTTGCAAAGCCTTAAATATTTACTATCTGGCCCTTTAAGAAAAACATTTCAGTCCTCAGGTCTAGGACACCTTAAAGCATTTAAAGAATGTTTATTGAATGCATGGATAATAGCGAATGACAGAAAAGTATTTGAGAAACATACAACAGCTCAGGTAGTTCCAGTGAATGAGGTGGTAATGTTTTCTAGCTAGGAAAAAGGCATTTCAATTTTCTTTACTAAATGGGCTTTCTTCCTTCAGTAATTGCTGTCAGGGGACAGGGAGCCTGGCCTTAACAGTAATTCTTTCAAGAACTTGGTACACCTGACTGCTTTGGGGAAAATGTAGTTTACCCTATATGAGTTTGGGAAAGGTTGCAGTTTCAGCCTGATTTCCAGTGATTTAGGTTGAAGCTTGAGCTTTGCTTCAGTAGTAGCACTGACAATTGAAGGGAGTCACTGGTAACATAAAATGAGCACAGGAGGGCTTCCCTGGTGGCACAGTGGTTGAGAGTCCGCCTGCCGATGCAGGGGACACGGGTTCGTGCCCCGGTCCGGGAGGATCCCGCATGCCGCGGAGCGGCTGGGCCCGTGAGCCATGGCCGCTGGGCCTGCGCGTCCGGAGCCTGTGCTCCGCAATGGGAGAGGCCACAGCAGTGAGAGGTCCGCATACTGCAAAAAAAAAAAAAATGAGCACAGGACATTCAAAGGTGATTGGTGGTTTTCCCTGATCCTTCACACACTCTCAAACCGTGCATGTTGTGTTCCCTCTGGCACACTGGTGAGCTTTTTATTTGAGAGAGCTGAGAGATTTTGACAATGATCTCTTTAGTTTACCCAAAAAAGAGAAGGCTGGTGTTGCTCTCAGACATTATTGTCCCAGCAGTCAGCAGTGTCATTTAACATAACTTTCACTCGAGTCAGTGTCATTTCTATGCTTTCTTATGGCAGTTAGAGATTGGAGAAATTTAAAGAACCTGTAATCATTTAAGTTGAGGAATCATATTTCAATTAAATGTCTTTATGTGTACTGATCTGCCTCTAGTCAATTTTAAACAGATTGTGAATTTTATAATATTTTGTAAATCACTGCCACTTAACTTTCAATAAAACATAAACTTTACTGTAGATACAAGCATCAATTCTTTCTGAATAATTGGGAAAAACATTGCTATGGTATTATGCTCCCATAATACTTTATAGGTACTTCTACTTCAGGAGTTACACTAAATTGTTATGTTTTATTTAGAGGACTGTCATCTCCATTAGACTATTAATTCTTAAGGCCAGTGCCAATATCTTATTTATCTTTGTGTTTCCCGGTACCTAGCGTTTATTAAGTAAAATAAAAAATGCACATGCATGTTCACATGGTCTGTGAGGGCAGTGGCCTGATTTTGTGCATCTTTTTGATTCCAATCTGAAGACTGAGTATATCTGTACAAAATACCAAATTATAGATTCTATTCAGTTCTGTCTTATAGATGAGGCTATGAACAAATATCACAGATCACTTTGACACAATAGCTCTTCTACCTGATTTTCTTCCATTCTGTTTTTTTCAGTCCTTCTGTTGCCTCATTCATTCATTCATTTTAAAAACATTTCATTCTCTCAACTCCACGAGTGACTGTCAGTCATGGTCCAGCAAAAGGAATCAATTTTCTTTTATCTGCCATTTCAAATGCTCATCTTTATCTTTCTCCTCTTTTATGAACAGGTTGATGACTATTTTGTGAAATTGTTTCTGTCTGTCTTAAGCATATTGCATTCCTTAAATTAGTAATGCTTCCATCATAGCATAGAGAACTGAGCTGTTTGTATATTCCTGTTGCCATGGTGATGTCCTGCAGCTGGAGTTTATAAATAGTAGCATACTGAACATATAGAATGTAGTTTTATTGTTTGTTTTATAAGTTTATTTAGTAATGCTAATCATACAGAAGCAAATAGAACCTATAAATGTATAATACAGTGTATTGGTTGCCTTTCTAGAAATAGGCTATTTTATGAGTTTCACTAGAAGGTGTTGCAGGTTTTGCTTGAAATTGTACCATTGCCTGAGTTCTCAAGCTGTCAGAATTTCTAGGATAATTGGATCTGAGTGAGCCCTTAGAGGAAGTCCAGGGTGTGATTGATAAGATCACATCCTTCTCTTTGACTTCAGTCAGATCAAAGCTAAGAAAACATGTCTATTGCTATTCAGAATTTTGTTTCATTTTGCCAAAGGTGTACAGAATCTCAGCAGTTCCTTAGCAATTACTTTGATAGAAAATGTTATTCATGAAACACATAAATTACAAACAAATGAAGATTCGATACAAGATATGTTGACAGGCTGACCTAGTGTATGAACTGAGATTAATTCCTTTGCTCTTAAACATTATATTTTCTTAAAACAATATTTAAATTTTTAATGAATGACCATATAAGAGGAAAAACAGGTGTGACCAGAGGTCAAAGGAATTATTCTTCCTTTATCTTTTTTTATACATTCTCCTAATGCTGCCATCACCAATTAAACTACATATTGCTAATTGAAAACTTAATATATCATCTAATTCTTGCTTTTCCTAATAATGTGTGAAGAAAGGATCCATAGTACTCCTGATCCTGAGGAAAGAATTCATGTGTATAGATCACAGTGTTTTTGCAGTGTTCTTAGGCAACTGTTACCTTTTTTTTTTTTTTTTGCGGTACGCGGGCCTCTCACTGTTGTGGCCTCTCCCGCTGCGGAGCACAGGCTCCGGACGCGCAGGCTCAGCGGCCATGGCTCACGGGCCCAGCCGCTCCGCAGCATGTGGGATCTTCCCGGTCTGCGGCACGAACCCGTGTCCCCTGCATCGGCAGGCAGACTCTCAACCACTGAGCCAGCAGTGAAGCCCTACTGTTACCTTTTTAATGTGACTTAGATTCCAACCACAGGGCTCAAGTACATGCTGGAGCAGTAAGGACAAAATCTACAGCAAAAGTGAAGTTCAGAAATAAGGCATTTGAAATGTAGAACATGGTTCTCAAGTATGGGCAGTTCTACTCCTGAGGGTATTCAGAAATATGTGGGGACATATTTTGTTGTCACAATGACTGAAAAGTCGAAGGAACCACTGATATTTAGTGGATGGGGTCAGAGATGCAGAACACCCTGCAACCGTGGGACAGTCCCACCTAAGAAGAATTATTCGGACCACATGCCAACGGTCCTCACCTCTCCCGCTGTGTAACACGGGCAGAGTCGTGGTGACAGTGAGCAATCCAAAGTCACAGGTTCATTGTTTGCCATTTAATTGCATTTTGTTGAATGATTTTCTTAAAGTTCTCCATGCAGAATAGTAGCATTATCTGTATTAGTATGTGAATATCAAAGGAAAAAACTACCTTGTCCAAGTGCAATGTGATGATATAGGGCAGCGGTCCCCAACCTTTTTGGCATCAGGAACTGGTTTCATGGAAGACAATTTTTCCATGGACCAGGGCCAGGGGCAGTCATGCTTCAGGCGGTAATGCAAGCTATGGGGAGCGGCAGATGAAGCTTCGCTCACTCACCCGCTGCTCACGTCCTGCTGTGGGCTCTGGTTCCTAACACGCCACGGACTGGTACCGGTCCACAGCCCAGCGTCTGGGGACCCCTGATATAGGGGACCTTGAAGACACTGTCACATATTCCTTGAAAATAGTTTGAATATGTAGTAGTTTAGGAGAAGCTAGCACTTGAACTCTTGTACTTAGTTTTGGGTTGGCCTCCTGTGAGCTCATGGAGGGCAGAGGCCGTGCCTTGCTCTTTTCATTCTCAGAGACTTGCATAGTGCCTGGCCTGTGTTATATGCCATTGAGAAAGTTTTGTTTTTCTTTTTTTTTTTCTCATTGAATGATCAGTGGTGACACTGTTCTTAACTACTATTCTTCAGAGAGTTATGGTCCCTGGAGTCCAGCAGCCTGAGTTCACGTTCTACTTTTGCTACTTAGTATCTATGTGCCTGCATTGGTTATTTAACTCCCAGTGCCTCAGTGACCTTGTCTGTGAAACCCTACCTCTGAGAGTTGAGGTTAAATGAGTTAATGAATGTAAAGCCATTGGAACAGTGCTGGTACATAGTAAATGTTAAGTATCAGTTGTTATTAACATTATTTTTTATATACTGTTATTTAAGACTCCTACAATATTGCTGTGCTTCTGAGAATTAAGTATCAGTATTTTGAGATGTCTATGGAAGTATTTTTTCTTTTAGATACTATTATCTGTCATTGTTTAGGAAGCAATAGACACCAAAACTGGCTTGGTTTGGCAAGAATTGGTTGTA
Organism: Kogia breviceps; assembly: GCF_026419965.1. Taxonomy (NCBI): domain Eukaryota; kingdom Metazoa; phylum Chordata; class Mammalia; order Artiodactyla; family Physeteridae; genus Kogia; species Kogia breviceps. The sequence continues at coordinate 97,765,100 of NC_081314.1, forward strand.
TTTCTTTACTGTATTAATGTATACATAATTATGATTACATTACATGACCACATTAAATTTACTGTACAACGATCTTATAGATTTAAAACTCAGAGAAAATGCAACATTGCGAACATCTCTGCTGGCATATTATTTTAAGGACTATGTAATTTAGATAAGCTTACAATTGTCTTATTTTCTACATAAGTAAATTTAAATGGTTAAGTACAGGGAACTCTAATCAATGCTCTGTAAATGACCTATATGGGAGAAGAATCTAAAACAGAGTGGATATATGTATATGTATATAAACTATACTCCAATAAACATTAATTTTAAAAAATGATTAAGTATATATTCTCTAAAGTAGGGTGAAGAACTTAAGTAACTAAATAGCAATTGCTTATTGTTCAAAGCAACTGTAACTGGTATTTTGGCAGCAACAGGACTTTCACATGAGGGCATTTTTCAGTGGCTAAAGTTAATTCCCTTAATTCCCAGGATGTTCTTGTTTCTCAGACATTTTTATGGAAGTATTTCTAAATTATATGTCACTCTTCCCTGACTTCTCAAAAATGGTTATGCGGCTGAATGAACCAAAGGGCATAAGAAGCCACTATAATCAACGTGACATACTTCTTCAGGTTTACGTTTTGCTACAGATTTAAGGGGAGGTTGCGCGCAGACAGGGGAAACATAACTTTGAATTAAAATCACATATATATTTGGATTAGAATGCAAAACTCATATAAATGTTTAAAGTAAAATATGAAACTTCAAAAGAAATTTCAGGGTTATAGAGGCTGTTCACAGGCTAGGAGATTATGTCCCTCTTATAAAAGGTACTTTAGGGAAAAGCAGTATAGCTCTTTGTAGCTAATAATATTTAACATGTTAATGGAGAGGGCCCTTGGGGTTATTCCACTTGCGAGGCTGTTTGCAGTTCTTTAAAGTAGACCCTATTGCAGTTTTATTGACCACCTCCCTGTCAAACCTCAAAGAGAGCTCTAACTCCAGTCAGCTCTTACTCCGTATGTAAGTTTCTAACCATTTTCCTTCTCTTCATTGCTTCGAATTTGTAGTATCTAAAAATTTTACTGAAGTTATTAGTGGAATGTCAATAATAATAATAATTTAAAATAGTGAACCTCAGTTTACACACAAATTTAATATCCATATTCTTAGTAAGCTAGCAAGGTGCTTATTCCTTGTTACTGTTCCTAGAGGGAGAAATACAGCAGAATTTTTCCATTGAGATGACTTTTCTTTTTTTATTTTTGGTTGGTTGGTTTTTGTTTTTGTTTTCTAAGACTGTTAGAGCAGTTTCAGGTTCATAGAAAAAATGGAGGGGAATGTACAGAGATTTCTCATGCACCCCCTTCCTCCACACATGTGTAGTAGCCTCCCCATCATCAACATCCCCCACCAGACTGATACATTTGTCATAATTGATGAACTTACATTGACACATCATTGTTGTCTAAAGTCCATAGTTTACAGTAGGGTTCACTTTTGGTGTAGTACATTCGTGGGTTTGCACAAATGTATAGTGACATGTATAGTATCATGCAGAGTATCTTCACCGCCCTAAACATCCTCTGTGTTCTGCCTATTCATCTCCCCCACCAAAATCCCCAGCAACCATTGATCTTTTTACTGTCTCCATAGTTTTGCCCTTTCCAGAATGTCCTATAGTTGGAATCATACAGTATGCAGCCTTCTTAGATTGGCTTCTTTCACTTAGGAACATGCATTCAGGTTCCTCCATGTCTTTTCTTGACTTGATAGCTCATTTCTTTTTAGCACTAATAATATTCCATTGTCTGGATGTGCCACCGTTTATTTATTATCCATTCACCTACCGAAGGACATCTTGGTTGCTTACAAGTTTTGGCAGTTATGAATAAAACAGTTATAAACATCTGTGTGCAGTTTTTTGTGTGAACATAAGTTTTCAGCTCCTTTAGGTAAACACCAAAGAACATGATTGCTGTATTGTATGATAAGAGTATGTTTAGTTTTGTAAGAAACCACCAAACTCTTCCAAAGTGGCAGTAGCATTTTGCATTCCCACCAGCAATGCATAAGAGTTTCTGTTGTTCCACATCCTCATCAGCATTTGACGTTGTCAGTGATCTGGATTTTGGCCATTCAAAAAGGTGTATAATGGTATCTCGTTTTAATTTACATTTCCTTGATGACATATGATATGCAGCATCTTTTCGTATATTGATTTTCCATCTGTATATCTTTGGTGAGGTATCTGATAAGGTCTTTGGCTCATTTTAAAATCTGATTGTTAGTTTTCTTATTGTTAAATTTTAAGAGTTCTTTTTATATTTTAGAGAACAGTCCTTTCTCAGATGTGTATTTTCCAAAGATTTTCTTCCAGTCTGTGGCTTGTTTTTTTGTTATTCTCTTGATAGTTTCTTTCACAGAACAGAAATTTCGCATTTTAATGATGTCCAGCTTGCCCATTATTTCTTTCATGGATAGCACCTTTGGTGTTGTATCTAGATGACCTTTGTATTTGGTGGTCACTTTTTAGATTTCTCCTATATTATCTTCGAGGCATTTTATAATTTTGCATTTTACATTTAGGTTTGTGGTCCATTTTGAGTTAATTTTGTGAAGGGTATAATGTCTATGTCTAGATTTTTTTTTTTTGCATGTGGATGTCCAGTTCTTCAACACCATTTGTTGAGAAGACTGTCTTTACTACATTGTGTACGTTTGCTCCTTTGTCAAAAGATCAGTTGACTATATTTTGGAGGATCTGTTTCTTTTCCATTGATGTATTATATGTCTATTCTTCTGCCAAAACCACAGAATCTTGATTAGTGTAGCTTTATAGTAGGTCTTGAAGTCAAGTAGTGTCCGTCTTCCAACTTTGTTCTCCTTAACTATCCTGTTGGCTATTCTGGGTCTTTTGTCTCCATCTAAACTTTAGAATCAATTTGACCATATCTAAAAAATAACTTGCTGGGATTTTAATTGGGATTGCATTCAATCTATAGATTAAGTTGGGAGAACTTTTCTTTTTCACTCCAAGTTTCTCCCTAAATTCCTACATATTGAGACTTCTTGAAGTGTGACCGTGGATAAGTATGAAATGATTGTACTACTCTTACACCATGTTCCTCATATAAGCATTTGTTATCTAAAAGGGAACAATGGTACAGTACTCCAAAATAGACAACATAAATCATTTATACTTATATTACAAATTACACATGAATATGTGTGCATGTAAATGGTTCTGTAATGGATACCTTCTGAATAATATTCTGCATAAGCTATTATTTTAAAGTCTTTTGATTTTGTTATGTTCACAAATGAATATGAGCAGAAGAAGAACCAAGAGGATAGTTAGTAGCAGGAAAATATTAGAATATTTTATTTTAATTCTATTTTATTAGAATGTTTTACTTAGAATATATTTTATGTGATAAAAGTTTTATCAATGTCCTTCATTAATTTTCACGCATTTAGAGAAATATCGTCCTTTTCATCATCCTTATAATACATGTATCTACCTTGTTCAGATATGAAAATTCATTAAGTAAAAATCTTCTTAGAAATGTTAAAATTGACTTTGATTATCTCTGGGATTGTCAGAACTCTCATCTTATTAGTAATTGGAGAGGTTTTCTCTTGTCCTGTTTTTAATAATAGCCTGGCCGGGTTTGAAGTTTCTTACCAAATGTTTTGCCATTTCCATAATAATGGATCTTATTAAGGCTGTTATAAAATCGCTCTTTAAAAGGTATGGATAGGGCTTCCCTGGTGGCGCAGTGGTTGAGAATCCGCCTGCCGATGCAGGGGACACGGGTTCGTGCCCCGGTCCGGGAAGATCCCACATGCTGCGGGGCAGCTGGGTCCGTGAGCCATGGCCGCTGAGCTTGTGCTCCGCAACGGGAGAGGCCACAATGGTGGCAGGCCTGCGTACCACCAAAAAAAAAAAAAAAAAAAGGTATGGATAAAATGAAGAGTGACTAAAATAGAATGAGTCCCTGATTATTATTGGTAATTGTGGAGCATGCTGAGATGGGCTTTTGACTACTTAACTTCTTGGGCCTTTTCTCTCAGGATTTTCTGTTAAAATTGCAAATTCAGATTTCTCTATTCCTTATGGTAGTCATTTGCCTCCTATTCTAAGTGCTAAAGAATTCTGTAAATTTTGTCAGAAAAAATAAAGAATAGCATTTATTCATTTCATGAAGCAAAGGGTTTGGAAAAATTGGTGAATATGTAGACATAAAAGAATCAAATGTGGTTTTTAAATTTCTAGAGCACCAGGATTTCAGCTTGTTAAACTTACTTATCAACAACCAGCATTAAAGAACTTAAGAGAAATTGTTAGACAAATATGCTGGTGTGATGACAATACAGGCAGGAATCAAGGCACCCAGCTTTTATATTTTGAAAGGCACGGAAATGAAAAAAGATCATATATTCTGAAGTTCTGAGAGCAAGTGTAATACTAGAAAAAAGTGAGAATTACCTAAAATCAAGATAAAGGAATTATTCAAATCAGCTATCCTATAACTTGAAACTATGATTCCATCCTTCCCAGTTCTTGCAGTTACCTCTGTATAAATGATTTTCTTTATATTGTGCAATAAATTCTGTAAAGTTAATTCTGTGTCCACATCCTAGTTTCTGCTTCCTATGCTTTCCTAGTTAATCTTTTCTTAGCTTTCCATTTCCTTGTCCTAATCTAATAGAGTGGACAGATAGAGATTAAGGAGTGACAAAGAAAGGATTTCATGTAATGCAGTGGCAAAAAGGGTATGATCCTTTTAAGAATCCCTTGATTAATATGCCTTTTTATTATACTAATTAATTGTATTTATTCTCTAGAAGATTAAAACCAGAAGAGCAGTAGTGAAGACAAACTGAGAAAAAATTATTCCCCACAATTGAAAAAGATAGGGGTTCACTATCATAATATATAAAGAGCTCTTTCAAATCAGTGAGGGGTAAATAAAAGAATATGGTAGATAATGGGACAAAGAACATAACATGAATGGGCATGTGAAGCATTGTGTAAGACTTCTCTTCTCCTTAGACTTTCAAATAGGAAGGGAAAAAAATATAACTGGTGATTACTCAAATAAATCAAAAGTGACCTTTAATGTGACCATCTACTAAAAATGTTTACAAATGTTCACAGTTAGCATTTGAATTATACCAGCAATGAAAGTTAATACAAAGTTTCAATATTCTAGTTGCAGAATTGTTCACAGAGACAACAGAAAGGATTCAGCAAAGAAAAATGCATTATTATCTAAAGGGCACTGTTAAATTATCTACTCTTACAAGGGGATTTTACTATAATTTAGGAGAACTCTGGAAAATGAATAAGCTACGGTGAGTTTAGACCACATAATAAAGATAAAATATTTTTTGTTTCTTCACATACTCTTCACCTATTCTCCATAAAATCCTTCTGACTAAGCCAATTTACAGTTACTGTAATGCTTCAAAATGAATTAGTCTTTTGGGAGGGCAGTATAAAATCACCTTGAGAATACAATATAAATTGTTCTATTTTTTAAATTTTTATTTATTTTATTTTTGGCTGCATTGGGTCTTCGTGGCTGCGCGTGGGCTTTCTCTCATTGCGGCGAGCAGGGCTACTGTGTTGCGGTGCGCGGGCTTCTCATTGCGGTGGCTTCTCTTGTTGCGGAGCACGGGCTCTAGGCGCATGGGCTTCAGTAGTTGTGGCTCGCAGGCTCTAGAGCGCAGGCTCAGTAGTTGTGGCGCATGGGCTTATAGCTCTGTGGCATGTGGGATCTTCCTGGACCAGGGCTCGAACCCATGTCCCCTGCATTGGCAGGCGGATTATGAATTTTCTTAAGAAAGTCCTGCTTCAGATTACATTCACAAGGCTGTAGAGAGTATGCTTGTCTGGAGGTAACTAGAAGTTCAGGGTTACTTCTGCAGCACACACAGTGGTTTGGATGTCTGTCCAAAGATTTTCAATATACCCTTTCAATATCTTAACAGTTCACCCACTTCAAATCAAGTCCATCCCATTATTTAAACACACTAGGAATATGGTAACTGCTTAAATATTAAAATAGTAGTTAAACCAGAAGTCAAGTTCTAATGATGATGGTGGGCTGCTGGCTGTCAGGATTCTCCTTCCTGTTCCAGGTAATTAGGGAAGCAGGCAGGTAGTTGTGGAAGAAAAGTGCTTGGAGGAGCATAGGTCTTTGCGGTAAATGCAACAAGGAGTGAAAAATTTCTCTGCAAGTAACTGAAACAATGAAGTGCTATGTATTCTCTGTATATCTATGTAAAAATTATTTCTTTACAGGATAGGAACCATGTGGATAGCTTTGCTTCTTGAGTCTTTTTTTGTAAAGAATAATAACCAGATCAATAAAGGATTTTTATCAGGTAACATTTTTTCTAGTTCTTAGAGAATGTAATTTACCCTTAATGGGAATTTGGAGAATTAGATGTCCTGTGACATCTCCTGATCTGATTGCTACGAACTGTGATGCACTTAGTTTGACACAGGGAGTTTTTTCTATTCTGTCCGTGATCATTTTTGGATTGGTATTACTCCGTAAGGTTCAAATTCATGACCATGTGAGGCTCCATGACTTTGGGGTAAAAGTCATGTTATTTTATTAAGAATACTGGCTGCATGAAAATCAGCTTATGACTCTATAGTTTCTGCTTTTCTCCTTCATTTAAGTAGGTAAGAGATATAAAAAAGAATCATGAAATTAATAAGAAAGGGGTCTTAAAATTTACATGTGAAAGTGCATCTGAATTTATTGACCTATTTTAAGTTATTTGGCATCTATTGAGGGAGACAAAGAATTGACAGTCTAGCAATGTCGTGGCAGTATTCAAGTATACCTGAAATATGGTCTAGAAGCTTCTGCTTAGATACTCAAATTTATTTTTAAAAAGCCTTTCCCAGGGGAAGCATAAGTCCCCACTCCTTCAGTGTGGGCTGCACATGGTAACTTCCAGGCAAAGAGTACAGTAAGGAAACTGGGAGAAAAAATAAGTAGCTTTATAGTGTAGAAGCCTTGGCAGTCAATACCTCAGCCAGGTAATCAAGGTCAACATCAACAGTGATGAATCACATTGATAGTGTAGACTCTTGATGTGATATGGTTAAAGTGTTACTTTACCAACATGGCCTTCCTTCCAAAAACACATAATGCTAGTCTAATCATGAGAAAAACATCAGACAAACCACAATTTTAGTAAATTAGAAAAAAAAAGACCTTCCATGATGTAACTAAGTGTGGACATGAACACAAATTTATTATCACATCTCAGTTAAGGACAGAATGGCTAAATCTTTCTCACTATTGCTAGAGTTGAAATTAAATTGTCAGTTGACATTGACTACTCTCAAGGTAAGTAATGTTAGGGGGAAATGGCTTAAAAACAAGCTTAAAACTCCTTATAAATACTAGCACTAGGAAACAGATGAATATCAAGGCATGCTAGATTAATGTAGTAGGTATAAAAATTAAGCCTAGGTCTCCAAAGAGGTAGGTAGTAACTTAGCCTTGAAAAGGAAACTGCTTGATATTTCAGAACAGAATATTGTTATCCTAGTGAGGCTATCTGGTTAATTAGGATGGCTTTTATAGCAAATAGGAATCAGGTTATGTCAAACACACACACACACACACACACACACACACCTCTGAAACAGAAAGGGTTACACACATATATACAAATCAAAGTACTTGTTGATGGCTTTTTGGTGCTCTTTTATCTACCAGATAACATGGAAACCCTGTAATAGCATAGAAATCTGTCAGATTTTTAGAAGTACAGACTTTCCTAGATTTAATTGTTTTTAAAGAAGAACATTTAACTTGAGGATTTATTTTCCATGTGAAGGCTTGGGGGAAAATATCTGGTCTTAAACCTGTTTATTTTAAATACACAAATTTTTTAAAAACCCTGTCTGATTTAATTGGTTTGTAGGAAAGTAGATTATGCACTGGATACGTATTTTATGTGGAACAAAATGATTTCTAAGTTCTAGAATGTACTATAAACCCAAAGACCTAAGAAATTTCTATAATACAGATAACCAAGAGCAATATGCATTACTGAATTGCGTGTTTCTCATAAAATGTAGACAGGTTTCTAGAAGAATGCCTGCATTTGATTGTTTTTAAACTACCCTTTTGCTGTTTTTTTTCCTAGGCCCTTTCTACGATATGTAGGAGAAACTAATCCATTTATTCTTTACATAATACTGCTCTTGAGGGACAATGTGAGCTCCTTCCATCTATTAATCAGAGTAAACTAAGTGAGTTTATTTTAACAGATGTGCGATGGCAGATACATTCTCAAAACCAAATGTCTTAAGAACTGAAAGGTATGTACTTTACACATCAAATAAACATCATTCTCTTTTTATATTCTAGTGCACTGACAGGCAGAATTCCCCAGTCACATCACCGGGATCCTCTCCCCTTGCACAGCGAAGAAAGCCACATCCAGACCCTCTCCAGATCCCACATTTAAGCCTGCCACCAGTGCCTCCTCGCCTGGATCTAATTCAGAAAGGCGTAGTTCGGTCTCCCTGTGGCAGCCCAACTGGTTCACCAAAGGTAAATCAATTTTATTAGAAACATAGATAATAATTTTATGTGATGATTATTGATTGCTCAGGTTTTTGAAATTCCATTACTCATATTTCTTATGCTCTTGTTTATGAACAGCTTTGATGGGTCTCTCATTTTGTTTATAGTGAGTCCACTATCATATTCCTTGCTTTATTGCTATAAAAGTTACATAATTATTCAGAGAGAGCACATGTCTGTAACAGCCCCCTGATTTGCTATAATAAACAGAGTAAGTATAGTTATTCTGTAAAATGGATTTAAAAGGTCATTATATGTATTAAAATAAATTGCATGCTCTTATTAAATGATATTTTACACTCATTTTCATAGTGTCTTGACAAGAAAAATGTTATGGTGGTATATTTGCATAGGGCTTAAGATTTGATAGATTATCACCCATGTTTCAGGGTGACTCAGAAGAGGGAATTATATGTACCTTTTATACCTGAAGGAATTAATTACAAAGAATTACAGTATTTGCAAAGTAACTGCATTACTGTTTAATATTAAAGACATAATTCTATCTGTACACCTAAGCCCACAGTTTTAGTTCTGTGCAGATTTTTTTCCAAATTTGAAAAAGGAATATTTTGCTTTATTAAATATAAGATTTAAAATATTAATCCCATTCGGTAATATGCATTATGGTCTAAAACTATTTGGAAGCACAGTATTTTAATAGTATTGGACTTTTCTACATTGTAATTAACATGGTTTTAAGATCATATTAAGACTTTTTAGGATGTTATTTAGTCAGAATTGTGTAAATACACATTTCTTCGCTAATATTTTCAAACAATAAAAGCACAAATCATTCATCAGATGAACTATCTAAATGAAAATAAAAACTGTGAAAGTCACATAGATTCAGTTCAGGAGCTTATACCTTCATATTTCCACATAAGAATCAGACTGATTTTTTTTTTTTTAATATCCATAAAACTCAAGTAAGGTCTGTAAATAATGCTGCTCTATTATTTGTGAATTTTCACTATTCTGGTAATAACTGTTAACTGGAGCACATTTCCCCCTTGTCACTTGCTCTGTATTATAGAGGTAAACACAAAAATAACAAAACTAACATTTTCAGTCTTCTAACAAAACCAAAGAAGGTGCTCTTTTAAAAAGTAAAACAACAACTTTGATGGTTTCTGCTGTCTCTCCTAAATCACAGAAACATGCAAGTAAAATAATTAATGACTCATTATTATTTTAATGTCAGCCAGTCAAAATCACCATATAATTTTGATATTCTGCTACGTTTTCCTGTAGTCCTTATAACCTAACATTTGAGTTTACGTATTCATTTTCTACAAAGAAATCTTAATGAAATATATTTGACTTTTTCATTAATTTTTTAAACTTTCATTAGATGGTGATAAAAGAAACTCATTAAAAGATGGCACAGGAATCTAATAAAGCCCAACTATGGCTTAGAAAACAAAAGCGATAGTATACTAGTCTGGAAGTCATTTCAGTGCATGGAACCTCTTTTAATATCTTTTTCCTCTTGCGTTTCTTTAGTCTTCTCCTTGCATGGTGAGAAAACAAGACAAACCACTCCCAGCACCACCACCTCCCTTAAGAGACCCTCCTCCTCCTCCACCTGAGAGACCTCCCCCAATCCCCCCTGACAATAGACTGAGTCGTCACTTCCTTCACATGGAAAGTGTGCCTTCCCGAGACCAGCCGATGCCTCTAGAAGCCTGGTGCCCTCGGGATGTGCTTGGGACTAATCAGTCAGTGGGATGTCGCCTCCTAGGGGATGCCTCTCCAAAGCCTGGAATCACAGCGAGTTCAAATGTAAATGGAAGGCACAGTAGAATGGGCTCTGACCCAGTGCTTATGCGGAAACACAGACGCCATGATTTGCCTTTAGAAGGAGCCAAGGTAAGAAATACTCAAAGCTGAAGCTAAATAATCTGCTTATAGTCTTCTGATAAGAGGTAGTATAAAAGGTGGAGTGGTGCTTTTTTCGCCTAGTGTGACACTTGCCTGCAGGTCTTTAATTATCTGCAAGTTATAAATAATCAGAAGCTCATTAAAACTTGAACCTAACAGAAGTCAGGAAGAAGGTTCTAAGGAACGATTTAATTTTCATATGAAGACACCAGACAATTTGCCAGAGACTTAGTTCACCTTCCCTTATTTCATCTGCAAAATTTTTTCCTATTAATGTTGTCCATGGGAGAATCAGCAGTCTTTTTTATTTAACTCTCCTACTTCTATCTAATTTGAAAAAACAGTTGTATGATTATAGCATATCATCAATCAGTCATTGGAGTTATTGTTGCCTGGGACAGCACACCTTAGGCTGCCAGGTAGAATGAACTTCTCACATACATAAAAACACCAGGTCGGCTTCCCTGGTGGCGCAGTGGTTGAGAATCCGCCTGCCGATGCAGGGGACACGGGTTCGTGCCCCGGTCCGGGAAGATCCCACATGCTGCGGAGCGGCTGGGCCCGTGAGCCATGGCCACTGAGCCTGCGCGTTCAGAGCCTGTGCTCTGCAACGGGAGAGGCCACAACAGTGAGAGGCCCGCATATCACACACACACACACAAAAAAACACCAGGTCCAGTTCATTGTTGGAAAGCAACGTCTTTCTCTATAAAACTGAAAGACTGTCAACACATGTTGAGTTCTAACATGAAGGATATTACTACTGTCATTTATATGTACAGAAAAGAATTTAAGCATACAGGGAACCGAAGAGGCAGCAGCAGAAATCATTGAGTTGCAAACCCTCAGTGGGCCCCTGGCAGAGCTGTCCTGTAATGTTTTCTGGTACTTGTGTCCATGATATTTTTGACTCCGATCAGATCGTCACCATCTTCCTTCAGCTGAAGGAGGCTTTACCTCTTTTGAAGACTGCAACATTTAAGTGTTCCCATCTCTTTTGATCTTAAGTTGTTATTTTAGGGGAGTAGACTATTCCTTCAAAATAATAGCTTGTAGTTGGTGAGTTAACCAAGAAACAAAGAAGTGTAAAGAATGACATGTACTAAATTCCTGTATGTGTGTACACACATGCGTGCACATGCACATGTGTGAAGGAAAACTCTGTATAAGATTTAATTATTAGTGATATTCTAGGGTAGCCAGGATAGCAAGAGTCAAAAGTGTCTACTCAGGCACTCAAAACACAGGGGAAGGGCTTCCCTGGTGGCGCAGTGGTTGAGAATCCGCCTGCCGATGCAGGAGACACGGGTTCGTGCCCTGGTCCGGGAAGATCCCACATGCCGCGGAGCAACTAAGCCCGTGAGCCATGGCCGCTGAGCCTGCGCGTCCGGAGCCTGTGCTCCGCAACGGGAGAGGCCACAACAGTGAGAGGCCCGCATACCGCAAAAAAAAAAAAAAAAAAAAAACACAGGGGAAGAGGGGTGGTGGTTTGCCATAACTCTTTGTTAGTGCCTTGTTGGTACCTGCAGGCTTTCATCTATTATAAATATGAAGATCTGTAAAGGTTTTCTTCAAGGTCATGCAAAGGTGATGTAAATGGAAGAGAAAGCACTTATAAAAGCATTTTTATAATGTTCTCTGAAAATGGAGAGCTTATCTTCAAAAGTATGTTTCTACAACCTAGAATCTTGATCAGAAGGACCTGCCTTTTTTTTTTCCAGTGATTTTTTTCTTCCCTTTAGTCTCTGTTACTTTTCATTCATACATGATCACACTTGCCTTAAGGAGAGTGTTCAGAAGAGCTCTGACATGAATGGTTATATCTTAGCAACATATTACAATTTATTTCCTGAATGGACTTCAGAAATACTTAAAATATAATAATTATCTTGGGCAATTCACTGAAGACCTCTTGTTTCAGGGTTCTTCTTAGATAATATGTTATACAGTCTTAGCACTAAATAAACCTGCCCTTCTAAGCCCTAGAATACAGGCTGTTAATTTTTGTATGGATGGTGGTTGTTTTAAATTGGGGTTATAATTGGGGTTATATTTAAATTGGGGTTGTAATTTCTTAGGGTATAGGTATGAAATTTTATTTTTATTAACTATAGGTGTGAAGTATTAGTAGTGATTTCAGTTATAAAGATTCCTTTACATGTTTTCTATGTGAACATTCATGTCCTGATCATTGATACATGTTAATATCCCAGAGAACATTGAGTAAAGTGCAAATTTTATGTCTTATTGAAAACTGAATTTGTTTAATTCTGTCTAAATTAGGCTTATTAAAATTCATGAAGGTCTAATATGTTGTGTGTATTAGCATTGCAATGCTTATATTCTCAAAGTTAATTTCAAGTTACAACTAGATTAATATTTTTACCAAAATTAGACATCTAAGATTTCTCATTTCAGTATAGTTGTTTGACTTTTAGGCAGATTATAAAGGATTTATACATAATGTATTAAATGCTATAAAACAGACCATGTCTCCCCTTATTCTCCTCTTTTATTATCCTTTGAAGGAAAAATGGGTCCACTTCAGTAGACCACAAGGTATATCACAACTGACATAAAGTAGAAAAAGCCCAATTCCTCTTCTTAATTCACTGTTGGGACACTTAGAGGCTAGCTTCAACCAATGGAAGACTGCATCCATCTAGGATCCTGTAATTCTCAGTCTCTGCATGATCCTGGGTTGGAGTTTGTTTCCTAACTTACGTCTCTGTAGTTCCTCAATCCAGATTGATTTAATTACATATTTGTAAGCACTTTCTACATACAAGACTCTCCTAGTGTTCAGTATAACCAGAATCCCAATGTTCTCTCCCTTTTCAAATTTAACAAAATGTTTTTATAGAAGAGGAAATGTTTAACTCCTTTAGGCAGAAGTAAAAATGATAAGGCGAACCTGATAGCTGCATTTTAACAAAACGAAAAATCTGATCAACATAGATCCACCAGGCTCTGGAATCAGACCTGAGTTTTACTTCCTGCTCTAGAATTCACTGGCTTTGTGGATGCAAGCAACTTACTACATCTATGCGCCCGATTCCACTTATTTCCCTTACTTTATGAAATGAAATAATAATAGGACCTAGTTTCTAGGAGAATAGTTACCCTCCCAATATCTAAGCCCCCATACCCCTTGGTTATGGAATAAAACCAAACTAGATGTGGAGTCTTAGTATAGGTTGTAACAGTTCATTTTCATTTAAAATAGTTGTCCTTATTCTTTTTTAAATTTAAAACCAAAATCATTATCTCTTTCTCCCCTTCCTCTCTGCTTTTATTTAGCATGGTGCCTAATGATTACTCAGCAAACACTCAATAACTGGGTTGCTGAGTTATTCCAGTTAGGTTGATGACAGAGGGGAAAGAGTATATGCATGCTGGGGTTGGAGGTGGGCAGGGGTAGGGCAGGAAAGGGCTTGGAGGAAGAAGATGTCTATGGTACACTAGGAGCGTAGACAGTTTTTTTTTAATGTATTTTTCCAGCACTCGCCTTCAGCCAAAGGTAAAATGTAACTTTCTTGTTTAAAATAGGATATTTTACTCTTTTAGAAAAGTAGTCATTTTCTATAGATAGATCACATATTCACAATAAGAGGGAAACAAGGGAGAAGGGTTGAAGAAGAAGGGGAAATGATTTTGATTTAAAAAGACTTGTATATTAATGAAACTGGTAAGTGTTACAATATATTCTCACCCTCCATACCTAGTGTGCAGTCTTTAAAACAATTTTTTAAAAATGTTATCATGGGAATAAAGGGTATATAGGGATTTAGATACTTGGAGGCTGATGTGTTATCTTCACATAACCCATCAGTCTCTCCAAATGTAAGCAAATACATTTCTGTGTCAAATAGTAACAACTATCGTTCAGACTTGTTTTCATTAAAGGAAATATCTCAAATTAAATATCATCTGCCCATTTTAAAGATAGGAAAACTTAGACGAGTACTAAAAGTTTAACATTAAGTGTACATATGTAATACCATAAGGGGAATTCATGAAACTAAACATTCTATAGGGTGAGGACTTGCTCCCCTTTGTTGTGTGTCCTCTGTCAGTGTGCCAGTTCCCATCGTCCATTAGAACCATTTGCCCTTTTTATTTGCATCTTTCCTAGATAAATGGTAAGGGAAGCAAGGATAAATTAAATTCTAATTACTCTATTTGCTAACTGTAAAGAGCTCTAAGGAAAAAAACCCTCTAATTCATAATTTAAATGAAGTGTAAGAATTTTCTGTGACTTTCATATACTCCCGTTTCTCTTCTCCCTCCCCCCTAGCATAATCAAGTTAGCTAAGGTAAGACTTTACTTTTTAACGTGAACCTGAAAGCTAAGAGTTGTTAGGTTTGTTTACCTTGTTTTATTTTATTGGTAAGAGATTTCTTTCCTATAGGACTGTTTCCATTCCGTCAAATTCTAGCCACATTATAAACCTGTTCCTTAATTAATACTTTGTTGGCTAGATATTTATTCATTGTTGTTGGTTTGTTTGTTTTAATTATTTTATTGCATGAAAATGTTTTAACATATCATTGGAGACTTGAAATGTATCTCCTCATATCTAGATACTAACACTGTGTCCAACTATCTTTATTTGTTCCTCTTAAAAGATTAAGAATGCTACTGTTTCTTATGTGATAAAAATGATCTCTGACTTATGTTACTTCAAGTGACATTATTCTAAAATGACCTGTGTACAATAATCTGTTGAAGATGTTGCTAGATAAATACACAGAATGATTCCTCTTTTTGATATTGTGGCTTTTGCTATTTTGGTGGAGAGGCACATGTTTATAAGAATGAACTTAAACTTATCTATGAATCTCAGGTGTTGTCTTTCAGAAAATAAGTCCTCTGTGTACACAGGTTTCATTTTTAATGTTGCTGAAGGATAAATTATAGTGATATTTTTGGTGTAGTGTATGTGTGGGCTTACATGTGTGGGATGGGGTAAGGGGGTTGTGTTTGGGGTTTTGTAATTAAAAAGGTTTTTCTTAATTGTGCTAAGATTATCACAATTGTGTTTGTTTTCCCTACATCTCAAGGGTCCTAAATGCTTTAACCTTAATTTTTAGACAATATCTGAATCATAGGAAGATATTTCATACTTAAAAATCAAGATGAAATGTTATCTTGAGGCATGTGAAAAATATTAATCCAGGGTAACCTAGAGTAACCTAGAGTTTATAATAAATTTTGTGATAACTCAGATTATACTTCTTCCACAGGTAGTATAAATTCCCCTTAATGTATTCTTATTCCTTCAGCCTCTTTCAGTTAAATGAGTAGGATGTTCAAGACACTGGCGAATACAAAATGAATCGAGCACAGTCTAGTGAGGATGAGACAGGTATATAATTAAGGGATGAGGCACAGGAGAAGCATCCAGAATATATAATGCGGGATGCCCTAGGGGAAGAAACATTCCAATTGAGATGCAGGGTTAAAGAAGGAATAAAGAAAACTTCATGCAAGGAGGGATCTGTAGACATTAAAAGGTCAGTAGGTGGTGGTGTTGTAGACATGACAGGAAGGAATAGCATGGAGGTGGGAAGGTAAGCACAGTGCAGGATGTCAATTTTGGACAGACTCCAGGGCATACAGAGAGAGTAAGTATGGTAGGTAAAACTATGGCAATATAAACTGAAAGCAGTTACGGAGTGGAGTGTCTCATATTCTATACTAAGTTATCGTTAACTTGGTAGACAAAAAAGAGCTTTGGAAACTTTTTTGGCAGAGGAATGATAGGATCAGACTATTTAAGTTGGTAGCATGTCCAATGGAATTGTGGTAAATTTGCAACAGTGAACTAGGAAGGCAGAAGAAAAAGTTGTTTCCTTAGTTGAGAGTTTCTGAAGGCCTGAATCAGTGAGATTTCGGGATGAACTGCTTCAGTTGTTACTATCAATCTACACATTTGAGGAACTACTGTTTTCTCCTATTTGCAAAAGGCTTTGCAGATTTCCAGAGGACGTAAAATATTTATTTTTGGCTCAAAAAGTTGTGACTTACTGCAGTCTCTAAAGTAGTTTTAGATAAAATGATTTTGTCTAATGAAACGGATGCAGGTGGGAACATGGAGTTCAGAATGAAATAATCATAAATCTTGTCATCCAGCCGCTTTAGATGAACAGAAACATGAACGTCATTTTAGTACCTGCATTTTTAGGTCCTTTACAAACATGTATGTATGCACATATGTAGTATAATGTAAGTCAATCAGCAGTCAATGTTCATTTAAGCCCTACTGTGTGTAAAGCATTGAAGGAATGTCCTATAAAATGAGGAAATCAGTCTTTGTCCTGAAAAAGATTCATGTAGAACTAATACAACAGAAATTGTTATTCCCATAGCTCCCTTTTATTTTACAATTGCTGAAATTTTACTAGGTATCAACAGTACATTAGAGACTTGCTCCTATTAAAACAAATAATTGCATATAAACCCATATTACATTTCCCAGAATGAATTTTAAATGTGTTTATGACAGAAACATCAAGGATATTTGATTGCAGAAATCATACATTGTATCCATTCTGGCAACAATTGCACAGGACTCAAATTAAGGATGACTTTATATGCCTATTATACAATGAGCACTTGTGATTTGACACATGTATTTGTTGATTAAAAGGGATTTTTTTATGTTAATAAAAACAATTAATATCTACTGAGACATTTCTTTTCTCTAGCAAAATCAAAAAAACTCTGCCTTGTTCTGTTATTTGGTCCATAGTCAGAAACCCTAAGAGATACTTCTGTCATAGTGTATCTCTAGTGTATTGAATCTAATGAGAAATCAAAGCTATAACACAGGACTTATTTTTAGAGTGATACTTTAATGCTATAAAATTTATATTGTGTAGCTTTAAATTGCAAACATTGATATATTTCAAATGGATTCTTTAAACATGTCCTTTTCTTAAGTTGGTAGGGAAGGATATGGCCTTTTCCATTTTGCACTCTAAAGTTTCAACACCATTTTAGAAGTGAGGGGTGAAAAAAGAAATTGATAGGTCATTGATTGGGTTATCTAGAACTATTCAAGTTACATCACATCCTTTTTGCCACAAATCAGCCTACACCTTTTAAATATGAACTAGTAAAGAGTTTGGGAAAGAGCTTCATGATAAAACCCTAATGATTAAAGGTCTTAAAATATGTTTAATCTGTCTTTGCAAAGTTATTGTTTTTTTCTTTTAAGTTGCTTTCATTCCAAGTTGTTGGATTAGTTAAGAGCAGTTGTTCAGACAGTTCCCATATGTAACTGAGCAATCTGGAAACCAGAATTTCTGAATTCTGAGTAAACACTGGCTCTCTATGGTACCTTAGGAGCAAGGTAACAATTTTGGTTTGTGTTGTTCACACACCAAAAATTATGTTTAAAATTGCTTGCACTCTGAAAGCCAGACCAGGTCTCTAGTTACCAGTAGTGCTAAAGCTTCGGCCTTGAAAGAACAAAGGCATTTCTGATTATACTCATGTATTGTTTTATCAAGAAGTTTAGAAATGTTCTGTTAACCCCAGAGAGATATAATTTAGAACACTTTTATTTGGGAGGAATTGAAAAAAGAATTGCACCAGTGCTGCTTTTTTCTTCATTGAATCCTTACAGAGAATGCTAACTTTTCAATAAAAACTGATCATGTTTGGGGACTTTTACCATTTATCTAGCTATCTATATGATTTATAGAAATTATAGCATCTCCTCTCAATATGTTTAAGAATCAGGTTGTATTTTATTTTTTCATATAAAAAGTGGTGCTACTTTCGAGTGGTGGTAAATAATCACTATGGTGCTCCCAACTCATAAGTAAATTATATGATATTTCACTTGTTCAAATAAACTGAAATTATATATTCTCCTCAAAATTACAGATTGTCTAAGAACTGCTATTGTTTTAAGGTCCTCCAGAAATTAAACTCTAAACTAACCCTTTGATTTCCTTTCAGGTCTTTTCCAATGGTCACCTGGGAAGTGAAGAATATGATGTTCCTCCCCGGCTTTCTCCTCCCCCTCCAGCTGCCACCCTTCTTTCCAGCATCAAGTGAGTTTTACTGAATTTGGAGATAACTGTCCATGCATAAAGTTGTTATAAAGAGTGGTTTTGAGGTTCTCTGTATAGAAAGTACAGGGGTGAATATGCAGCAATAAAAATGAACCAGCTGGATTTTTAAACGAAAGTACCAGAAATCAAGATCCTTTCTGATTCTTTGCTGATAACTACAGCATTTTTGAGACTTACCTACACTCTGAGATGACACATAAAGCAACAGAGAAAAAGCTAAGTCTTCCCTGCATCCAAGAAGAGGCTCAAGTAGCACAATGAGCTCTCCTTTCCAATTCATGTCTCTTCCTTAGAGGTATCACATTTATCTCACTACCGAGTTTGACATCATAAAATAATCTTTGGTTCCCAGTTTTCTCATTTCTCAAATCCATTCCGCCACTAAGTCCTGTTGATTGTTCTTTTAAGTTTTTCATATTCAGCTAATCTTCCCCATTGCCCTAGTTCTGGCTTATAACGGGACAACTGAAAGAGCCTTCTACCTGATCATATGATATGATTTCAGAATGGAATATGAATGGATTTTAAAGCTAGAAAAATGAGTTAAACTAGGTGTCTCATTTGAAAAAATGGGGACACAAGAAGCATATCAGACAGTTAAGGGATAGTGTCTATCCAAATCAAACCTGGATAAAACCAAGTCTCCTGATGGCCATTTTCCTACTCTATATTAAATCAGGCTGCCTGTCTTTCCTCCAGTATATTTTATTCAGGTAGCTGAGTTAATTTAAATTCTGCTTTCCCCAGATCACTTTTCTACTCAAAGCCCAACATTGTTCTTTCTTTCCTTCTAAACTAATTCTATGCTCTCCTGCTATCAGTAAGATCCACAGAATTTTACCCAATTAAAATATCATGCAGGAATTCTGACGCTTGCCCTCTAATCTTGTCTTGATATTTTTTCTGGTTTTATGAGTCTTTCATGTTGTTCCCTCCTGTGCACCAAGTTTTCAGAATCTTTATTCTGAAGATCCATGTCTCAGGCTCTATTTCTGTATGAAAACTTCTGTGACTTCAGTCATAATGATGGTAATAAGACCGATTCTCATTCCTCCTCCTAGAGTTTATTTTCTACACATTTAATTATGTACTTTGCGCTACTGTTTTCTAATACTAAAGTGCCTCTCCACATTAAAAAGATTATAAGGTTTTAAGGGCAAAAACCTTTTCTCGTAATCTCTGCTTCTCCCTTAACACCTTACTGTTTCCTGTTTTTTAATGAGTATACTGATAGTACTTGGTTGCTTGGCGGATTGACTTTATCATCTGCTAAGATCCTCATTTCTAACTGAAAGTCGTAGAGCATCTTCACTCCTTCATCTGCTGGTCACTGGATGCAAAAGAACGATAAGCTAGATACCAGCTCCCAAGAAATTTACCATCTACTTTAAAATAAAGTTAACGTACATGAAATCACAAGAGAACGTTATGCACTAAACTGTATGCATCTAACTTGTTAGTTTTTATATAAGCTTGGAGAATAGACTATGATAGACTTTGTAAGTCAAGGATGTCTTATGGAGAGGATGGAAGTTACCTGAGTCATAGAGGATGGGCACAATTGGGAAGGGGTGTGCATGAGAAAAAGCATAAATGTGAAATTTGACATCATTTAGGGGTCAGTGGGAAGCTAAGCATTGGACCATTCTTTAGTGGCCACTTTTCTTGGAGCTGGCAGATATGTAGCAGACATAGAAGTTAGAAGCAAATATTTATATTCTGTGTAGTAGGTTATACATCAGTAATAACATATGATATCGTAGCACCAAATGAACTCTGGATATTCGTATATGTAATTAAAACATCTAAGCTCAATTACCTCTAATTCAGAAAACATCTAAGCTCATGAAATCTTGCTAATTAGAGATTAAAATTTTATATTCTGTTTATTAAATTCATACTGGCAAGTGGGATAAAAGGCAGAGGTTACCATTTGCTTCATCTATATTTAGTATTAAGTGCTTGTTTTTCTATAAAGAACAACAAATTCATAGTAAAATGCGTTTTACTGATATTTTCCTAACACTTCAGTTTGTATGTGTACCTGGATATACTTTCACCCCATTTACTCTTGATTTTTTTTCCCTCAAACAATGCAGTTGCTTTACTTAACCAGAGACATACTTTAACAATGCATCCTTAATGGCAAATTAGTTTTCTATTTTGCATGCTGCAAATTAACGATCGTTAAAATTACAAGTGCTGGCTTTTAATGGCATGTTTATCTCTCCATTTTATTTTTATTCTGACATATAGGTAGCAGTTGTTCATTGTAGAAAATATGGAAAATATATAAAAGAAAAAATTAAACAAATACATAAATATAAGCATTTACATACCCCAAATATCAATGCCCAGAGTTTTTTGTTTTTCTTGAATTTTATTTTATTTTTTTTATACAGCAGGTTCTTCTTAGTTGTCCATTTTACACACATCAGTGTATACATGTCAATCCCAATCATGCAATTGATCACACACACACACACACCCTCTGCCGCTTTTCCCCCTTGGTGTCCATATGTTTGTTCTCTACATCTGTGTCTCTATTTCCGCCTTGCAAACTGGTTCATCTATACCATTTTTCTAGGTTCCACATATATGTGTTAATATACGATATTTGTTTTTCTCTTTCTGACTTACTTCACTCTGTATGACAGTCTCTAGATCCATCCACGTCTCTACAAATGACCTAATCTCGTTCCTTTTTATGGCTGAGTAATATCCCATTGTATATATGTACCACATCATCTTTATCCATTCGTCAGTCAATGGGCATTTAGGTTGCTTCCATGACCTGGCTATTGTAAATAGTGCTGCGATGAACATTGGGGTGCATGTGTCTTTTTGAACTATGGTTTTCTCTGGGTATATGCCCAGTAGTGGGATTGCTGGTCATATGGTAATTCTATTTCTATTTTTTTAAGGAACCTCCATACTGTTCTCCATAGTGGCTGTATCAATTTACATTCCCAACAACAGTGCAAGAGTGTTCCCTTTTCTCCACACCCTCTCCAGCATTAGTTGTTTGTAGATTTTCTGATGACGCCCATTTCTAACTGGTGTGAGATGATACCTCATTGTAGTTTTGATTTGCATTTCTCTAATAATTAGTGATGTTGAGCAGCTTTTCATGTGCTTCTTGGCCATCTGTATGTCTTCTTTGGAGAAATGTCTATTTAGGTCTTCTGTCCATTTTTGGATTGGGTTGTTTGTTTTTTTAATATTGAGCTGCATGAGCTGTTTATATATTTTAGAGATTAATCCTTTGTCCATTGATTCGTTTACAAATATTTTCTCCCATTCTGAGGGTTGTCTTTTGGTCTTGTTTATGGTTTCCTTTGCTGTGCAAAAGCTTTGAAGTTTCATTAGGTCCCATTTGTTTATTTTTGTTTTTATTTCCATTACTCTAGGAGGTGGATCAAAAAAGATCTTGCTATGATTTATGTCAAAGAGTGTTCTTCCTATGTTTTCCTCCAAGAGTTTTATAGTGTCTGGTCTTACATTTAGGTCTCTAATCCATTTTGAGTTTATTTTTGTATATGGTGTTAGGGAGTGTTCTGATTCCATTCTTTTACATGTACCTGTCCAGTTTTCCCCCAGAGTTTTAACATTCTGACTTTTTTTTCTTTTTAGACTTTTTTTTACATGATTTAGATTACATTGTAGAGATAATTTCATGCTCTCCTTTGTTGCTTAATATTTTAATAAGCATTTTTCTTAATCATTTATGCTGTACTGTATTTATCATGGAACCAGCATGGAATTCTGAAGTGACCATTTAAATAAAATCAGACTTGGTCCCAGACGTGACTCCAGTATTAATATTTGTCTGTCTTTGAACAAGGTAACTTCTCTGGGCCTCACTTTCTTTATTTGATAAATGAAGGGATCTGTTTATCTTACATGATCTCTAAAATCCTCTTGAGCTTCAACCTTTTAGGTTTCATGCAACATTTTTTTAAGGGGTACTCATCTGTAGTATTAATTACATATGAATACTTGGCAACTGGAATGCTCATTTATAATTGGTTGGTTGCATCCCATTTTTGAAGCCAGTATAACTTGGATTACTGCTCTGGGTTTTTTGTTTGTTTTGTTTTGTTTTTTTGTTTTGTCTACTTCAGCTTCATTAGAGTGTATAACCAGAGTACAATGAGAATAGATCTTCAGCTCTGGAGGGGCAGAGAATACAGGTCTTAGCAAAATGTCACTCAGGGAAATAGGGATGTTGGATGTTCAAGTGTATTGTTTCCACGTCAGCGTCTTAGTACGTTTCAAAATTAGGCCAAAGCAAAATAACAGATTGCTACCCAACATAGACTATGATAGTTCTCACAAATGTTGGGAGCCCCAGTGTTGAATTCAGTAATGTCAAAGCTAATATTTACCTTTAAAGCTATACTGTGTTGTTATTAATATTTACTGAAGTGTAATTGTTAAATTATTTGATGTTACTCTTATTCCCTTTAAATTGATGGAAGAGGCTACTCTGTGATGGTGTTTTCTTTCTTGTAAAACAGTATGACTGCAATTATATGACTTTTATTGTGTAATTTATCTGGAGACCTAGAAGAATGTAGAATTTATTTTTAAAATATGTTCTGTCATAAAAGTAAGCTGAAAACTGTACTAGTGCATATAGGTTTACTTATTTTTTTTCCTAAATGGTTTCTACTTAAGATGATTGACACTTAGCTATAAATATAAATTCTTAAAAGCTTGAAATATGGGTAATCATAATTTTTTAGGGGAAGAATAAAAAAATCTATGTGGATTATTTTTATTGTAGTGTCAATTTTTACTAAATTATATTTATCTTGAAATAATTTGATTTTTCAAAATTAAACTAAATGAAACCTGAAACAGTTAAAATATTTATTTTACTTAACACAAGATGTTGGCCAATAAGCAAAGGAATTACTGTAATAATGGAATAATTACTTCAGGTAAGATAATGTTCTGGAATGCTGAGGAATGTCATTTTTTAGAAGAATATTTTTCTTGTTCCTTGTCTTTTAGAAATGGACCTTTTGTACTTTTGACATATTAATCTTAAACTTTCAAATACATGTGAATCAATATTACTTAATATTTTTGTAAAAAGGGTTTTTTGTTGTTGGAGGTGGTGGTGTTGATCGTTGTTACAGATTTTTTTTCTAAACAGATAAGGTGCTAATAGTTAAGCTCAGTGAATAGAGTATCCAGGTTTTGCCTAACTATCCTGTTTTCATTCAGTTGCGTACTGACTGGAGAGTCAGAGTGAACAAGATAAAATCCCATTCTCATTGGAATTTGTGCTCTAGTTAAGGAGAACAACAAGTAAACAAATAACCACAGTATATTGTCAGGTAGTGGTAAGTGCTAGAAGGAAAAATAAAGCAGGGAAAGGGATAAACAGTGATAGGGAGGTTTATACTTTAGATGAGGTCATCAGGAAGGGTAATATTGAACAGAAACCTGAAAGAAGGGAGCAAGCTATGAGACTGCCTGGGTGAAGAGCATAAAAGCTAGACAGTGAGGCAAGTGAATCCCTTTGGCATATCTGGAGAACAGCAAGAGGGACAGCACGGCTGGGGTTGAATAAGATATATAGGAGCTAAATCATATATTGCCTTTAAGGCCATGATAAGAACTTTGGTTTGGTTAGTTTTAGGAGCCATCGAAGGTTTTGATCAACATGATGACATGACGCTGGTTTGTGTGTTTCTTTGTTTTGTTTTGTTTTCTCGGTACGCAGGCCTCTCACTGTTGTGGCCTCTCCCGTTGCGGAGCACAGGCTCCGGACGCGCAGGCTCAGCAGCCATGGCTCACGGGCCCAGCCGCTCGCGGCATGTGGGATCTTCCCGGACCCGGGCACGAACCCGTGTCCCCTGCATCGGCAGGCAGACTCTCAACCACTGCGCCACCAGGGAAGCCCTGGTTTGTGTTTTTAAAGGGGGTCACTGACTGCTATGTGAATTCTCTTTAGGACAGCTGAAGTGAGACCAATGGAGAGTGTAGTCGTCTGATGTGGTGAGCCAGTAAGAGATGGTCAGGGCTTTGGGGTGATGGCGATAGAGTTACACAGTCCACTTTGGGTTGTATTTTGATCCAACAGTACCTGTTAATAAATCAGATGTCTGTGAGGTACAATAAATCAGGGATGATTGATTCTTATGTAGGTTTTTGCTTAAAGAAACTGGGTGAATGGGTTGGTGCCATTTACCAGTGGGAGGGAAATTGGAGAAGGGCAGGTGTGGGAAGGGGGCAGGGGTGGTAAAATTAAGACTTAAGGATCTGTTGAGTTTCGGTGCTGATTACACACACATCCAAATAGTGATGTTGAGGGGACAGTCGGACATGCCATCTAAGCTTTCACCTTTATTCAAGTAAATACTTCAGTAGGTACTATCTAAAGCTGATAAAATCATTTCTACATGACCAGTGCCCAAATTTAATTAGATTTGTTATACTCTTAGACATATAAATGTAATCCTAGAAGTTTTTTTCTAATATAGGAACTTATATATGAAAATATCACCTTAAAAAACTATATCATTTACCCCTGAAATGTTGATATTGTAGAGAACGTATTTAGAACATTTCTGTGTGGTAAAAATTATAATAAACTTTATCTATTATTATCATAATCTAAAACAAACTAGAAATGTGGATTTGTGAATGCAGCCTCAACTACTGCCACCTTCCAGTGAATGATCTAAGAGGGTCCACACCGCCAAACAGCATCAGCATCTGTGCCTGTGTGTATGTGAGAGTGGTTGTTTTTAAATAACTACTGGCCCAAATGGTCTGTAGATAGAAAAGTGCAAAAGACAAAACTAGACCAATTTGACTGAAATGGTGGTCAAATTCATGGGAGAAAGGAAGTTTTGTTTTGCTTTGGTTTTGACTGGGGAGTGAAAAACAGAAAGAAGAGAAAAAAGCACTATGCCACGGGAGCTATTAAAGCAAACATCACATTGTAATTTTTAAAAACTTAAGAGAAAGAAGCTTGATGGAAATTTTTCATCTTATATACTGTGAATACCGGGCTTCATTGTTTATACTTAATGGCAAAAGAGCAGGGAAACATGTTCTGTTATTGTTCACCTGAGGATTTGTATAGACAATACACACTTCAGTTTTACATTAATCCTGTTTATGTTCAGTGATAAGAAATTAATTTCATTGATTTAAAGAAAATATGGTAGAGAACTTTAAATGGAAGATCAAGCTGTAATTAAGAGCTACTCTTTTCTTAACCCTAGTGAATGAACAGTGATGCTCTTTTGTTAATTTTTGAACCAGTTTTCATTCAAATACCTTAAAATATTTTTAAGATTTGTCAAGATGTTGCACTAGTTTTGTTTGTTTTACCTTGGGTAGATAGAAAGGTGAACTAATATTGAAGATGGCAGTCCTTTGTAAGTTACAATTGACATGATGTGTATGGGATAGTGTGGGATGGGTCCATCTTTTCAATTTATTCATTACAATCACTATGGCATTCTTCTCTCATTGTGTATCATGTAGAAATGTTTGTGCATTTGGCTTTGACCTATTGATGTGACTCAGTATTTGAAACTCAGACTTTATTTTTTCTGCATATTCTTAATGATTTATAAATTTTGTTCAAATCTCCCATGAAGCAGCTTGACCATCCTAACATAGGTTTTCTAATGTTTTGTGGTGAATCCCTAGAACCTGCTTGTTGACACACTGATGGCAAGAATTGAGGGCTGCAAGCATATCATTTTAATCTAGTCTCAACAGAAAGAGAAATAGTGTGTGGAAAGGGTACAAAATAAATACTATGGGTATTATTTTTCTCCTTTTTATTTTAGTATTATAATTTCTAAATTCAGATAGAATTGTAATCCCTCTCTCATCATTTGTGGGAAAATGGCATTTGGTGGATGGCTATAATCTGGGTGCAGGAATGCCACTAATTCCACTAATCTTTCATTTTCTCTGACTAAAATCTAAGATGAATACAGATATTAACACTAATCCCAGTAGTCTGACAAATCTGTTACTTGTAATTTACCATACAACTGATTTATGATCACAAATAATTAGGTAGCCTTACACAGAATTGTGAGCCATTGGATTCTATTTAAATATGCAATCTAAATTATATTCCTTATACTGTCTCTTTTTTGCCCCATAGAGGCATAATTTGCCATATATTCTCCACTTCTCCATGAACATATTGATCTGTTCATAGAAAATGGATAGGGTTAGAATGAGATTCTATTTTCACATTAAGTGAGAGCATCTTGACATATTCCACCATATTCAAGCATTCCTTGTTTCTGTCCACATTTCTCTGTAGGCTCAAATAGAATTAGATAAGTGATTTGAAGGCCACTAGGGATATTAAGCATATTTGTTTGTGAAAGATGCTTATCTGCAGTATCTTAAATGAGTTAAAATGAATTCTTAACCTTAAAATGAAAATTTTCCAGTTGTTAAAGCATAATTTTCATACAGTAAAATTCACCCTGCTTTATTAATGTACAGTTTTATGAGTTTTGGCAAATGCACAGTCATGTATTCACTACCACTGTCAAGATACAGAACAGTTCTTTCACTCCAAAAACACCCCCCTAGGCCTGTGTCAACTTCTCCCGTTACCCTAAACCCTTGGAAATTATCAATCTGATTTGTATATAATTTTGCTTTTTCCCAAAGGTCATATAAATAGAATCATATAGTATAGAGCCTTTTGAGTTTGGGTTCTTTCATTGTGCTAATAGCAGAGATTCATCCAGGCTGTCAAGAGTATCAATAGTTTGTTCCTTTTTTATTGCTCAGAGTATGTATTCCATTGTAAAACACACTATGGTTTGTTCATCCATCCCTCTACTAAGGGGCATTTGGGTTGTGTCCAGTTATTGGCGATTATAAGTACTGCCACAATTAATATCACCGTGAAGTCTTTAATGTTCAACATGTATTGGAAAATTAGATTCTCAAAAAAAAATGAGTTTCCTCAACATCTATCTTTTTGATTTCTAAAGCAGTCCCCTAAAAGTGTTAGAAATGAATATTGGCCTTGAAGAAGTTAACTTAAAAATTAACTTCAAATTTATTTCTCCAGCTTAAAAACAAGTCAGTGAAAACTATACTTAAAGTATAAACTATACTTAAACTGTAAGTGAAAACTTAAAATTAAAGCTTATATTCAGCCTAATAATATACCACACTGATTCTTCTGGATGTCATGAAAGAATCCTCAAAATTAGTATGTATATTTATAAAACCCACTCTTGAGATGCTGGGGAAATGGCTTACAGGTGGCACATGGGCAATCCTCATTTCAAAGACAGCTAGATTTTGTGTTACCACTTCTCAGGGCTATGATTTCTCGAAGTTGGGTGTTTTGCCTGTTAGGATAGTTAGTACAAGAAATATGGACTAATGTATATGGCAGGCTCTGAAGATTCAGTTTTAATAAAAGATATTTTTCAAAACCTTGCTTTCAGAGATTATTAAATAATATTTTACATGTAGGAGGCAAGCAAAATAATATATTTTAAATATTTTTCTACATTATGAAAGTATCCTAAAAATGATTTTCTTTCCCATAACAGTTTGGTCATGTATTTCTCTAATAGCCTCTCGTTCTTTTTGTCTAAAAGCTGTGAGTGCTTTGTGGGACACACACCATGCCAGGCCTTGGTTGACTCAGGGTCTGCCCTTAAGCGTTTTGCAATTAGACAGAAATAGAAGATATAGATGAATACATAGAAAACACAATGTCAATATATGAACACTTACGAAATACACATAAAAGATTAAAGTTCAAAGAAAATTACTGTTTTGTGGGACGTCACGGGAGGTTCATCTATAGACAGTAAAGATGGATATTTCTACTTTGCTTTATTTCTGGAAAAGTTGAACTAATCAAGGTACCAGGAATTGCTCAAATGAAGGAAAGAAAAGTACTTGGTAAGGGTGATGTTTGAGGTATGTTATGTAGGAAGAGCCAGTGGGATATGCAGAAGGTCACCCCTCTGATGATATGCCTCTCACACCAGGAATGTAGAAGGCTGTAGAGGATTGTATCTGTGAGCCTTCAGTTTCAAAATGCAAAAATCACTAATTAAGAAGAGTATTAGAAAATATATTCTTGGTTCATTTCAAGTGTGTACATGCAGATAGTGGATGTATTCTTCATTAAAGTTTAAATAACACACATTGAATTTAACAAGAGGCGAAGGCTGTGGGGTGGCTGTGTATCTTTAAGACTATGTGTCCTTGTGCATTACCAGTGTATTAATTCAGGAATGACAGCCGCAGTGCAGAACACTCTGTGAATGTCTGATGATATTATAAAGGGAATGAAGTACTGGTGTAAATGGTAGGATGGTTTACTTGGCAGTTTTAACGTGGAACCAGACAAATAAAATTGATCTATTTTATTCCTCTGGTATACTAAAAATTTCCCATGAGCTAAATCAATGACTGAACATTTTCCTATGTCTCATGAGATATTTTCTCCACTACCAAAAGTAAACATACATGATTGCTAATGGAAATTCTTTATTTTTGCCACTTAATCTAGTTGCAAGTAAAAGTGAACCTACTTTTTGAATGAGTTTGTGTAGGGGAAAAAAAAAATCCCGCATGTAATTACAAATAGTGTAATTATTTACATAAATTGAGATTTCTCTTTTGGTATTTTATATACAAATTCTTCATCTATTTGTACCTTCCTCATTTATTTTTTTTTTATTAAGACGTTATTTTTTTCGAGACATTTTAGATTCATAGCAATATTGAGGAGAAGGTACAGATATTTCCCATATACCCCCAGCTCCCACACATGCCTAAGAGTTACTCATTTTCACCATCCTCCACCATAGTGGTACACTTGTTAAAAATGATGAACCTACATTTATACATAACCACCCAAAGTTCATAGTTTACATTCCCCTTTTTCCATGATAGAAATTGCTTTTATTTTTCCCTTCAGAAATGAATAAGATCAATTTTGTATAAAAATTTATATAATATTGAATAAAGTACACTGGAATGATATTCTTATAAATTGGCTTATTTTTAACAAGAATATTATACTAATATAAAAAGTTTGCATTAAAAATATAATAAGATAAAATATGACTCCTTAGAACTTTATTAAAATGGTGATAAGCAAGATATCTAGGCATTTTTTTCAGATTTAGATACGCAACAAATGCCACTCGAAGACTTTCTTCACTTCTAGTATAATTCACTAAAATCCATTTAAGCTAATTATCTGCGACTATTAAGTTTTAGCAGTAAGCCCCTATAATTCCGTAAAATATTAGATAAGCTTTGCTTTTCATTTTCTTCAGGATACTCCATCTGTTGATTTTCAGCAAAGCTAAAGAGTAGGGGGAAATTACCCTGATTAAATTCTTTATCATTGAAGATAAAATATAGAATCAGCCAGAACAAATGTGATTTCAAAAACCATCCATTCTTGTGTCATAGTGCAGTGCTTCTTTGAAAACTCTTAAATCTTTGGAACTAAGCTGCAACAGGCAGATAGAACATTCGTGACTTTGATGTGGTTGTTGAATATTTGGTCAGTAAGTCTTTTTCTTTTATATAGTATATGCTTAAATTGCAAAGGAAAAAAATTCCTTGTACATGACAATATAGTAGGACATAGAAAGGCTGTGTATTTTTCTCATTTCTTTTGCTAACAGAACCCACTCTGGCCCTTGAATTAGCTAAATTTATATCCATGTTTATAAGAATTTATGAAAAGGTAATGTTTGAAATCCCTGCTCTAATTCCCATCAAATCACCATTTTGCAGTCCGTGTACTCGCTGGCCTTCATTTGGGATGTACATCTTCCAAGGTTACACCATGGTAGGTGTAACCCTTAAGTTATTAATAAGGTTATTAGCTTGTGCTCTGGGTGGTGACAGTGGACTTCCTGTCACTGTATCACTGTGCTTTCATTTCACCATAAACTGTCATTTGAATTCCAAGGTCGCTCAAACAAACAAGAATTCAAAAATCGGTAGTGAAAGTCTTCAAAGACAGATAAAAACACACTTCTGAAAAATCTTAGGAGAGATTTTTTTCTTTCATCTCTGAACTTCCTAGAGACTCAGATATATAGTTGAAATTTGAAAACCTTCAGGTTTTTCAAAATGTCTTCTTGCAGTGGCACAGAGAAAAGCCCTTAAAGTTGTTTTCATTCGAACTAGTTAGGAGAAATAAAAATGAAAAAGTTATTTCAGGCTTGATGGTTCATATACCAAAGGCCTCTTGCTCCCTCTACAGAAGGTGCTTCAAAATTGCAGTCACAAACATTAAAAAAATAATAATTTAACGAAACAGATTTGTCTTGAGGTTCATGATTTTAAAAAAGGTTTGGATCCATATGTACCTCCAGTGTCCTGCAAACAGGTTGGTTGTCCTAAAGTTGGTCAGGGTAGGTTTGTGTGTTTCTACTTTGGTGTTTCTCACTGGCATCAGCTTAGAATAATCTCCGTTAGCAATAACTGTTAAAAAAAAAAAAAACGTACGTTTTTGTTGTTTTGTTATTAATTGGCTTTTTCTGTTTACTCAATGGATGAGTAAAATGCTTGGGAATTTCTTTTGATATTAGGTAATTGTTTTACATATTTGCATTCTTTTTTACTTAGCCAGGGAATTTAAGCCATAAAAATAATGGCCTCTACCTTAAAGACATAAAGTTCTCTTATTATCTACTTCTGATTGTTCCAGTCATTTTTAGATCTTTGTTAATTTTTGTCCCAACAACAACTATCTGAATTGTAACTTCACAGGAGAAAGAATTGTTTCACTTAATTAAACTGGATTTTTTCAACTATAAGTAATATTCACAAGAGACAGTTGAACTTTCTATAAATACTTCATTAATATATAAAATAACCTTGCATATATATCATCTTAATTTACCAATTTAAGTTAAATAGGAACAAAATGTTAATATTTTAATAGCTTTGGTGTAAATAATTTTATGCGTTCACTTACAACTCCAGGACCTTTTTATTTTATTTGACAGGTTACTAGTTTCTCTTATTGTGCCATTTAAAAATTATAAGTATGAAAACTCTTATTTCATCAAGAGTTTAAAAAATCCTTTCCATTTGTATTTAGTATAAGAACAGCCCTTCTGATGTTACCCTGTAATTGCTAAATGAACACAAGTGACAAAGTAGTTTCTTTGATTTGAATATGTCACATCAGACTTGCCTGTCCTGAATTATTATGCTGAAACTAGACTGGATTTTTTTTTTCCCTCTGGTAGGTGTACTGGTCCATTAGCAAATTCCCTTTCAGAGAAAACAAGAGACCCAGTAGAGGAAGATGACGATGAATACAAGATTCCTTCATCCCATCCTGTTTCCCTGAATTCACAACCATCTCATTGTCATAATGTAAAACCTCCTCCTAGGTAAGAATATGGGCCATTTATCATCACCTCACGTCTGCAGCAAGCATTATCATTTATGGCATTTGTTTTTAAACAACTGAATCGCATCTGTTTAATAAACACTCTTGATTTCTTGCTCAAAGCCTCCTCTACCTATAATACTATTTTTCTCCATGACCTTTCAGAGAAAATGAAAAGATGTAGATTTCTATTAACTAGGAAGTCCTTTGACTAAATTAGTTGACTAGTATGTCTAATGGACTAATTTGTTGCCCCTCTCCCCAAAAAAGAAATTGTACTGTAGTAAAACTTTGTTGTAGGTTACATATAGTGGTGATTAATTCATGAATTTTCAATAAGCTATTTTCAATGCATTTTATCAGTTCTAAGCACGTATCTCATGAAGAAAAATTAGTGCTTAGAAAACAAGGTATTATACCAACCTTCCTTAGAATTGTTCTTCATGGAGTAAGGACTAGTATAATCTATATTGATTTTCTTTCTTGATGTGCTACCTACTTATATTCAGATCTCGAAGAAGTGAAAAAAATTATTTCCCTTAGCTATTTTTATCAGGTACTATTTTACTTTTCCTTGGATCAAACAAGAATGTGAGGAATTGTGTTCTGTTTTCTTCTTGTCAGGACCAAGGATGGAGACATCCTTGGTCTTTGAAGTGGCAGCCCCATGGAGGTATAGGAGTTATTAAAAATGGGTGGTGTGTACTGAAATATTAGTTTGTCTTTAAGTAGCAGGACAATTCTGTGTTTATATAATTGAATTAGTAAATCATAATCTAATATTATTTTTCTGTTTTTTTTAAATCTAATTGACATAGATGAAATACTCAATAAGTCAAATCTCAGTTTCAAACTTATTTTCTGAGCTCCAGTTTTCTTTGTCTAATTACATCCCTGGAGCTCTGCTTGGCACATACAGAAGAGGGCTCAGCTACTGCTGGTGGCCCAGGCTTCTTGCCTTTCAGTATCTCTTTACTGACTGAGGAATTGGAGAGCTGTTTAACACTTCAGTCATCTATGTCATCTTTACTTAGTGTGCCATTTCCTTTTGAGGTCAAGTCGATCAACAGAAAGCATTTTATGAGTGGAGTGTTCCTTTCTTTTCAGATGAAAAGTCTAAAAAATGTTTTAATGCCTTTCTTCAAGTATTGTATTGCAGTACTTGGAAAAGAGAGGCAAAACTCCATTTAAACCAGAGATCTGCCTTAGTGAGTTACAAGGTTAGAAGCATCAACACCATGCAGAATTATTAACCATGGTTATTAACACTTTGCTGTCCAGGGCTTCATATTTCAAAACAAGAACCAAACCTTTCTTTGCTGATTGCTGGTCTTTAGGACATTTGTTGGTAACATTGAGAAGACAGAGAAATAACTGAGAGATAATAATTTGTTATGTTTGTTAGAAGAACCAAATGTCTACTATTCTTATTAGAGAAAAAAGTTATTCCTTTACATCAAGTATAAATTTTTACAATTTTCAGTTCCCTTGGATCTTATAAATGTGTAGTAATTTTTAAAAACTGAAGTAAGATGAGCTTTTTTGGTCTCCATGGGATCTCTCTTTTTTTCCATCACTGTATAAGTGAGTGGTATAATTTTAATACTTTAAATTTTAATTGTCACATCATACTGGATGAGATTTTTGCTGGCAGGCCTCCCAAATCCTGAAAATAAATTTGATTTATGACCACCATTACCATCTTTCTACATTACAGAGAAGTAATAAATGTTGATAATCCCTAATCTTAATTGGAGTGAATTTTCTGTCTAATTTGTTCTTGAAAGTCAATGGATGAAGTATCTTCTTAGGTCCTCTACAAAGCACTCTTTAAACTTAGACACATCCTTTCCTTCTATGTTTTTCCTCTCTTTGGAACGTCAGGAGAACTAAATTATCAGTATATGGAAAAAGTTAAACCATATTATTCATAGATTCATAAACCATATTATTCATAGATGAATAATTCCATTTCAGTAAAAATCCATCATTACTATGAAAATTCAATACATGATAACTAGTTTTAAATGAACCATTCTCTGGCCCGTTAAAGAGATGTGGCCACCAGAGAGAATGGAAATGAATTTCAGATGAAGCACTTTGCAATAACTATTCAAATGTCCAATATCTCCTCCATTATGTATGTACTTTTACTTTGCCCCAAGAATTCAGAGTAAATCAGGGGAGAGTAAAATATAAACTCTGCCTTCTATAGCTCTTTGTGAGCACAGTAACTTGGTGAGCAGATAGTCAGTTGCTACACAACTAGATTCTGAAGACAAAATATGCTCCGTGCCTTCTCTTCCCGCTGCTACTTCCTGTCCCCCGTGTTCATTGTGTGCATTGTGTTCATAGTATGATTCGAAAGCATTAATACCAACCATAAAAATACTGTTTTTAGTATTATCCTTTTACAGACACCCAGATTAAAATATTTGTTGTGTACCCAAGGCCTTTGCTAAAGTCATTTTTCTACAGTTGTCAGAAGTGCCAGTTTTGTTCATGGCAGTGGTGAAATTGGACTCCAGACTCTAGGTCTTTGAATATGCCTATCTGAATTTTTTTTTTTTTTTTTTTTTTTTTTTTTTTTGGTATGCGGGCCTTTCACTACTTTGGCCTCTCCCGTTGCGGAGCACAGGCTCCGGACGCGCAGGCCCAGCGGCCATGGCTCACGGGCCCAGCCGCTCCACGGCATGTGGGATCTTCCCGGACCGGGGCACGAACCCGCGTCCCCTGCATCGGCAGGCGGACTCTCAACCACTGCGCCACCAGGGAAGCCGTGCCTATCTGAATTTTAATGGACTTTCTGAATATTTAATAATTCTACTTCCTTGACAGGCTCTAGTTTATAATATGGAAAACTTAACTTACAGAAATAAAAATATACTGTTAAGTACCGTTAACCAGTAGTGATGTCATTGGGACTTTTACCTATTTTTTGCCTGCATATTACATTTTCTTCTTCAAAACCTTGATAAGGTAATATTGAAATCTTCCAAAATGATATGTTAATTCCACAGGTGTGTTTAGGGTGTCAGCAATTTTGTGGCCCTTGTAATTCTTAGTTTCACTTAAAAAAAAAGAAAAAGAACCTTTGTCTTCCATGGAATATTTACTTCTGCTTTGTAAAAGTATTCAAGTATCTAGATAATATTACTTTACTTTCTCCAGAAAAGGAAGTTAATTATATTTATATCCTAACTTTATTACATGAGCAGCATTGCTAGTTCCCATCATCTCCCCACCCCCAAATGACTTTTAAATGGAAAGTAATTATCCTTATGATTTTTGTCCTTTGATTTCTGCTTTAGGTCTTGTGATAACGGTCACTGTATATTGAATGGAACACACGGTACATCTTCAGAGATGAAGAAATCAAACATCCCTGAGTTAGGCATATATTTAAAGGGTATGTATAAGACATATTCTCTTTGTATTCTATGTCTTAATGGTCAGAATTTAAAGGCAAAATTCCATGCCATTGTTGTACCGAAAATACATTAAGATTTTGTGTTATCCTCTAGGAGATGTTTTTGATTCAGCCTCTGATCCAGTGCCATTACCACCTGCCAGGCCTCCAACTCGGGACAATCCAAAGCATGGTTCTTCACTCAACAGGACGCCCTCTGATTATGATCTTCTCATCCCTCCATTAGGTTGAAACCTTTAAAACAATTTCAAGCAAGGCTCCCTGCCACCTCTTTCAGTTAATGTCTGAATTATCAGAATTCTTAGTTCAGTGCAATGTAGACTCACTAGCTTATGAATTTGTCTGAATTAGAATGGAATCTCCAGGTGATAGTGGCTCTCAGTTCATGTGACCATTATTCCATTTAGATGACTGAAGCAGTGGTGTAAATAGCTGGCATCAGTTAGGGTTTTATCAGGTTGTCTCTTCATGTACTAAAGGCAGTCTACAAAATCTTATGAGGGCATTGTTCATTCCCCCAGGTGCCTGTGTTCTAGGAGATTTGGAGTACTCATCTGAGATTTTCTTTAAGTATAATTCTTAATGAATGCATACTTACTTTTTCTTTCAATATAAAATGACCCACTTCCACTTAGCTAATTACATTATGAGAAATTATATATTTTATTGTAGAGAGCTGAAAAATTCTGTCTTATAATCACTGCAACTAGAACACATCCAAAGAATCTCAATTTCTTTGTTTCAGATTTTACTATGAAGTACACTTAATGTTTGTCTGTGTGTACGTGTGTGAAGGTACACACAGGTGTGTATTTATGTTAAAATTGGCTGGTGCAGGTGTCTGTTTATTTCATTAATTCTAGGTAGGAAGCTTCTCACCCTGTTTTTAGAGGAAGACAATTAAGAAACCTTCACAAGTTAAGGCTTCACAATGAGTCACCATAGCATAAAATAATGTATAATGAAGGTGCATTTATAGGCTTATCTGAATCATTAGGCTACTAGAGATGAACCTCTCCATTTTTTTTCCCCAAAACACCATCAACTGGTGTTTCCAGTTATACAATTGAATGTCTTCCTCCTGTTCTTTCTGCAGTTCAGTGTTTTACTCTCACCTACGTGGATTACAAGCACCTCCCAACTTCCTTCTTTACCTATAGTCTTTTTCTCTTCCACTTCTTCCTGTATGCTATGACCTATTACCCAAGTCTTTATGACTAGATCAGCACTGTCCAATAGAACTTTATGTGGTGACATAAAAGATCTATATGTGTGACTGTAGAACTGAATTTTAGTTAATTTCAATTTAAACTAAATAGCTATATGTGGATAGTTACTACCATATTGGACAATGCAGATAAATGTTCCAACCTTTTTAACTCATCCTCCCTTTGGCTCTTCATGTACATCTCATATTTTATTTATGCTATTCACTCTGCCTAGTAGACACCATCCCTGTATTTGATGAACAAATGTTTTTGAGGCCCTGATATCCCAGGCCTTCCTGTTCTTGTTAACACCTTGCTGAATGCCACTTTCTGCATTCCTCTTCCCTCTTACAATGCACCTCTCTCTCCCTCTGGGACCTATTCACCTGTGGGTCTTTTGTGAACTTTTCTTAGATCTCATTGTGGAATCTAAGCTCCTCGGGGTTGAGGACTTATGATTTTGATCTTCACATTACCCATGTGCCTAGCATGGTGCCTGACATTTAGGGGCTGATAAAGGATTTGAATAAATGAGATAATGTAGGAAATAGCTGAAGGTTGGAATGATAACAAAGCTCTTTCTTTCTCTCTCCTATACCTTCATATATATTTTTTTACATTAGAAAAATATTTATGATCATTAGAGAAAAAATTTTGAATACTTTCTGCAAGGCAAGCTGGATGAGTGGTGAAACCGTTTATATTTAAATATAGCTTTATATTTAAGTCAATGTATTTAAATCCATGAGAATTTTTACTACTAGAAGATGTAGGTATTTATACCCTGTTTCATGCACAGATTATTTGTGATTGCTTACAAAATTACATACACTGCAATTTTATTTTTTAAAGAATCAAGATGAGGGAAAATATGAATAGGATAGTAAGACGTGGCAGGGGAAACACAAGTAGACATAAAAGCATACTGCAGTATTCTACAGTTACTAAAGTTGGGAACTATGCAAATATAAGTAACTAGCTTTGGGACCACCACAAGAGGTAGTTCTATTGATATATTTAACTGTTTCTCCCTAGAGATATCTGGTAAGTAGAAAAAGATCATATTCCTCTACTGCAGGTGCATTTTCTGTATATTTTGACAACGAAATATGTGGAGCGTTAGTTTAAATGAATTAAAATGCCGTGGAGCAAACTTTTAAAAGATAATCTAAACTATTCTGTGACATTAAATTTTTGTGCATAGTGTGATTTTCTAATTAGAGGCTGTGAACTCTTATTGTTACACAAAAATTCTGTTTTGATGATGTGATCTGTAATATATTTAGTTCAAACCTCCAATGTCTTAATATTATAAAGGTTACAAGT
Source organism: Kogia breviceps (assembly GCF_026419965.1). Classification (NCBI taxonomy): domain Eukaryota; kingdom Metazoa; phylum Chordata; class Mammalia; order Artiodactyla; family Physeteridae; genus Kogia; species Kogia breviceps. The sequence continues at coordinate 97,803,065 of NC_081314.1, forward strand.
GAATAATAAGCTGTTTCATAACCTGAACTACTGCTTTTTAATAGAAAGGGCTGAGAGATCGAAAAAGTCTGTACGCACACATGTGTGTTTGTGTGTCTGTGTTTCTCTCCAAACACCTCCTACAAAATAATCAGCTCCCATTAACAAAGTCAGTGAACTGCTGGGTAAACACTGCAGGTGAAGTTGTTTATAAGCAGCAAGAGAAAATCATTATTTTTGTCTGACACTGTGTTTTGATTAATGGAGTTCTGCTGTTGATACTGACCTTTCTTTCAATGCAGGTGAAGATGCTTTTGATGCCCTCCCCCCGTCCCTCCCACCTCCCCCACCTCCAGCAAGGCATAGTCTCATCGAACATTCAAAACCTCCTGGCTCCAGTAGCCGACCATCCTCAGGACAGGACCTTTTCCTCCTTCCTTCAGGTAGGAGGGAAAAACCAAGCAAACGTTTTCACTGAAAGCAAAAATATTTCTAAGATGATACTGTCAAATAAGCATTAGTGATTCATTGGTTTCTAGCTCCCAAGCTGAAAAATCCCTGGGTGGGGAAAACAGCAGTTGGCTAGGTTTGTCTATCAATTGTTTGGTTTAATGCCAAAAGGATTACAAAAATGGCGAAAGCAACAAGGAATCACAGAATTCAGAAATGGCGCTGAAGAGATTATCAGGTCCAAATAACACCTGTATGTTACAAAAGGTGAGAACCAGAAGTGCTCTGTGTTTGGGCTAAAAGTGATGGGGACAAATTTAGACTTTCTCCTAATTCTGAGTGCAATATTTTTTTCAAACAATGTGTTTCAAAATTTTTACTAAATATGCTTTAGGGTCATAATTTTATTCAAAAACGTGATATCTTGGTAAATTCTATTGTTGTAACATTACTAGATATGTTTTTCTGAAATATCTGTATTTTTTTGTTTTGTTACTGTTTTTATTTTTAATGCCTCAATGTATCTACTGAAATTATTGGTCTTCAAGGAAAAATTAATACACACTTTAAAAAAAAAAACTCAAGTGAGGAGTAGAAATAAAAAGACTTAATAAACCATCCACTCCACTAGTCAGAATTATCAGGAAAAAAAAATTCAGTTATGTTGAAACTGCTGATATTAATTGTTCCTGTCAGTCCTCTTGGTGATACTGTGATCTGTACTCTGAAATGTCTGCCTCCTCGAATTGGTTTGGTTAAACATAGGGTGAAAATTTTCTTTTTTTAACAACTGCTTTACATTTGTGTATGAGATGAATCATGAAAGCCTTCTAAGAGTGCTCACTTTGTCCTTTAGCCACCTACATGCTTCTTTGAAAACTTGGGAATCTTAACCATTATCATTTACCTTTAACATTTTTCTCATTTTTTTTTCCATTTGGTTTGATAATTTAGAAGTTTGAGGCAGTTTGTAGATATGACCCACAAAATTATAGACATATAATTTGGAATATATAGCATCAGTTTCTAAAAGTAGTTTATTTTCAAGGAATAATTTTTCGTCAGTAAATACTGAATTGTCCTCTGTGTCACCCACTCTGTGAGATGCCTCCCTGCCCTCAAGGATCACATTAATTCACTGAATGCGACCAATCAAAGAGCAAGGTTCATAACCCTTCTAATCCAAGCAGAAAGCATGGATAACTATTAGGCTTTTATTCATATAGCTACATATATATGCTAACATTTTGCTATCTTTTTCACTTATTCAAATCTTTGTTTTATACATGGACTTTAATTAACATTTAAAAATGAATACATACAGCTGAAACTAACACATTGTAAAGCAACTATACTCCAATAAATTTTTTTTTAAAAAATGAATATCTCTAAATCTTAGTAAACTTAACCTTTCCTAAGGCAAACCTCTGGATAATTTCTAGCCAAATTCCTATAAGGTACCTATTACCTTTTATATATGTAATTTAAGTCCCATTAACTGAAAGTTAAATATAGTACCTTCTATTTTTTTTTTTAACATCTTTATTGGAGTATAACTTTTACAATGGTTAGTTTTTGCTTTACAACAAAGTGAATCACTTATACATATACATATGTTCCCATATCTCTTCCCTCTTGCATCTCCCTCCCTCCCACCCTCCCTATTCCACCCCTCTAGGTGGTCACAAAGCACCGAGCTAATCTCCCTGTGCTATGTGGATGCTTCCCACTAGATATCTATTTTACATTTGATAGTGTATATATGTCCATGCCACTCTCTCACTTCGTCACAGCTTACCCTTCCCCCTCCCCATATCCTCAAGTCCATACTCTAGTAGGTCTGTGTTTTATTCCCATCCTACCCCTAGTCTCTTCATGACATTTTTTTTCTTAGATTCCATATATATGTGTTAGCATACGGTATTTGTTTTTCTCCTTCTGACTTACTTCACTCTGTATGACAGACTCCAGGTCTATCCACCTCATTACAAATAACTCAGTTTCATTTCTTTTTATGGCTGGGTAATATTCCATTGTATATATGTGCCACATCTTCTTTATCCATTCATCTGATTATGGACACTTAGGTTGCTTCCATGTCCTGGCTTATTGTAAATAGAGCTGCAATGAACATTTTGGTACATGACTCTTTTTGAATTATGGTTTTCTCAGGGTGTATGCCCAGTAGTGGGATTGCTGGGTCATATGGTAGTTCTACTTTTAGTTTTTTAAGGAACCTCCATACTGTTCTCCATAGTGGCTGTATCAATTTACATTCCCACCAACAGTGCAAGAGTGTTCCCTTTTCTCCACACCCTCTCCAGCATTTATTGTTTCTAGATTTTTAGATGATGGCCATTCTGACTGGTGTGAGATGATATCTCATTGTAGTTTTGATTTGCATTTCTTTAATGATTAATGATGTTGAGCATTCTTTCATGTGTTCGTTGGCAATCTGTATATCTTCGTTGGAGAAATGTCTATTTAGTTCTTCTGTCCATTTTTGGATTGGGTTGTTTGTTTTTTTGTTATTGAGCTGCATGAGTTGCATATAAATTTTGGATATTAATCCTTTGTCAGTTGCTTCATTTGCAAATATTTTCTCCCATTCTCAGGGTTGTCTTCTGATCTTGTTTATGGTATCCTTTGCTGTGCAAAAGCTTTTAAGTTTCATTAGATCCCATTTGTTTATTTTTGTTTTTATTTCCATTTCTCTAGGAGATGGGTCAAAAAGGATCTTGCTGTGGTTTATGTCAAAGAGTGTTCTGCCTATGTTTTCCTCTAAGAGTTTGATAGTGCCTGGCCTTACATTTAGGTCTTTAACCCATTTTGAGTTTATTTTTGTGTGTGGTGTTAGGGAGTGTTCTAATTTCATACTTCTACAGGTAGCTGTCCAGTTTTCCCAGCACCACTTATTGAAGAGGCTGTCTTTTCTCCACTGTATATCCTTCCCTCCTTTATCAAAGATAAGATGACCATATGTGTGTGGGTTTATCTCTGGGCTTTCTATCCTGTTCCATTGATCTATATTTCTGTTTTTGTGCCAGTACCATACTGTCTTGATTACTGTGGCCTTGTACTATAGTCTGAAGTCAGGGAGCCTGATTCCTCCAGCTCCATTTTTCGTTCTCAAGATTGCTTTGGCTATTCGGGGTCTTTTGTGTTTCCATACAAATTGTGAAATTTTTTGTTCTAGTTCTGTAAAAAATGCCAGTGGTAATTTGATAGGGATTGCATTGAATCTGTTTATTGCTTTGGGTAATAGAGTCATTTTCACAATGTTGATTCTTCCAATCCAAGAACATGGTATATTTCTCCACCTATTTGTATCATCTTTAATTTCTTTCATCAGTGTCTTATAGTTTTCTGCATACAAGTCTTTTGTCTCCTTAGGTAAGTTTATTCCTAGATATTTTATTCTTTTTGTTGCAATGGTAAATGGGAGTGTTTTCTTAATTTCCCTCTCGGATTTTTCATCGTTAGTGTATAAGAATGCAAGAGATTTCTGTGCATTAATTTTGTATACTGCTACTTTACCAAATTCATTGATTAGTTCTAGTAGTTTTCTGGTAGCATCCTTAGTATTCTCTATGTATAGTATCTTGTCATCTGCAAACAGTGACAGCTTTACTTCTTTTCCTATTTGGATTCCTTTTATTTCTTTATTTTCTCTGATTGCTGTGGCTGGAACTTCCAAAACTATGTTGAATAAGAGTGGTGAGAGTGGGCAACCTTGTCTTGTTCCTGATCTTAGTGGAAATGGTTTCAGTTTTTCACCATTGAGGATGATGTTGGCTGTGGGTTTGTCATATATGGCCTTTATTATGTTGAGGAAAGTTCCCTCTATGCCTACTTTCTGCAGGGTTTTTATCATAAATGGGTGTTGAATTTTGTCAAAAGCTTTCTCTGCATCTACTGAGATGATCATATGGTTTTTCTCTTTCAGTTTGTTGATATGGTGTATCACCTTGATTGATTTGCGTATATTGAAGAATCCTTGCATTCCTGGAATAAACCCCACTTGATCATGGTGTATGATCCTCTTAATGTGCTGTTGGATTCTGTTTGCTAGTATTTTGTTGAGGATTTTTGCATCTATGTTCATCAGTGATACTGGCCTGTAGTTTTCTTGCTTTGTGAAGTCTTTGTCTGGTTTTGGAATCAGGGTTATGGTGGCCTCATAGAATAAGTTTGGGAGTGTTCCTCCCTCTGCTATCTTTTGGAAGAGTTTGAGAAGGATAGGTGTTGGCACTTCTCTAAATGTTTGATAGAATTCGCCTGTGAAGCCATCTGGTCCTGGGCTTTTGTTTGTTGGAAGATTTTTAATCACAGTTTCAATTTCAGTGCTTGTGATTGGTCTGTTCATATTTTCTGTTTCTTCCTGGTTCAGTCTTGGCAGGTTGTGCATTTCTAAGAATTTGTCCATTTCTTCCAGGTTGTCCATTTTATTGGCATACAGTTGCTTGTAGTGATCTCTAATAATCTTTTGTATTCCTGCAGTGTCCGTATTTACGCCTCCCTTTTCATTTCGAATTCTATTGATTTGAGTCTTCTCCCTTTTTTTCTTGATGAGTCTGGCTAATGGTTTATCAATTTTATTTAGCTTCTCAAAGAACCAGCTTTTACTTTTATTGATCTTTGCTATTGTTTCCTTCATTTCTTTTTCATTTATTTCTGATCTGATCTTTATGATTTCTTTCCTTTTGCTAAATTTGGGGTTTTTTTGTTCTTCTTACTCTAATTGCTTTAAGTGCAAAGTTAGGTTGTTTATTCGAGATGTTTCCTGTTTCTTAAGGTAGGATTGTATTGCTATCAACTTCCCTCTTAGGACTGCTTTTGCTGTATCCCATAGGTTTTGGGTCGTTGTGTCTCCATTGTCATTTATTTCTATGTATTTTTTGATTTCTTCTTTGATTTCTTCAGTGATCACTTCGTTATTTAGTAATGTATTGTTTAGCCTCCATGTATTTGTATATTTTACAGATTTTTTCCTGTAATTGATACCTAGTCTCATAGCGTTGTGGTCAGAAAAGATACTTGATATGATTTCAATTTTCTTAAATTTGCCAAGGCTAGATTTGTGACCCAAGATATGAACTATCCTGGAGAATGTTTCATGAGCACTTGAGAAAAATGTGTATTCTGTTGTTTTTGGATGGAATGTCCTATAAATATCAATTAAGTCCATCTTCTGTAATGTATCATTTAAATCTTATGTTTCCTTATTTATTTTCATTTTGCATGATCTGTCCATTGGTGAAAGTGGGGTGTTAAAATCCCCTACTATGATTGTGTTACTGTCGATTTCCCCTTTTATGGCTGTTAGTATTTGCCTTATGTATTAATGTGCTCCTATGTTGAGTGCATAAATATTTACAATTGTTATATCTTCTTCATGGATCGATCCCTTGATCATTAATGTAGTGTCCTTCTTTGTCTCTTGTAATAGTTTTTATTTTAAAGTCTATTTTGTCTGATATGAGAATTGCTACTCCAGCTTTCTTCTGATTTCCATTTGCATGGAGTATCTTTTTCCATCCCCTCACTTTCAGTCTGTTTGTGTCCCTAGGTCTGAAGTGGGTCTCTTGTAGACAGCATATATATGGGTCTTGTTTTTGTATCCATTCAGCCAGTCTTTGTCTTTTGGTGGGAGCATTTAATCCATTTACATTTAAGGTAATTATTGATATGTATGTTCCTATTACTATTTACTTAATTGTTTCGAGTTTGTTCTTGTAGGTCTTTTCCTTCTCTTGTGTTTCTTGCTTAGTTAGAGAAGTTTCTTTAGCATTTGTTGTAAAGCTGGTTTGGTGGTGTTCTGAACTCTCTCAGCTTTTGCTTGTCTGTAAAGGTTTTAATTCCTCCATAAAATCTGAATGAGATCCTTGCTGGGTAGAGTAATCTTGGTTGTAGGTTTTTCTCCTTCATCACTTTAAATATGTCCTGCCACTCCCTTCTGGCTTGCAGAGTTTCTTACGAAAGATGAGCTGTTAACCTTATGGGGATTCTCTTGTGTGTTATTCGTTGTTTTTCCCTTGCTGCTTTTAATATGTTTTCTTTGTATTTACTTTTCGATAGTTTGATTAATATGTGTCTTGGCGTGTTTCTCCTTGTATTTTTCTTGTATGGGACTCTCTGTGCTTCCTGGACATGATTAAGTATTTCCTTTCCCATATTAGGGAAGTTTTCAACTATAATCTCTTCAAATATTTTCTCAGTCCCTTTTTCTCTTCTTCTTCTGGGACCCCTATAATTTGAATGTTGGTGTGTTTAATGTTGTCCCAGAGGTCTCTGAGACTGTCCTCCGTTCTTTTCACTCTTTTTTCTTTATTCTGCTCTGCAGTAGTTATTTCCACTATTTTATCTTCCAGGTCACTTATCCGTTCTTCTGCCTCAGTTATTCTGTTATTCATCCCATCTAGAGTATTTTTAATTCATTTATTGTGTTGCTCATCATTGCTTGCTTCCTCTTTATTTCTTCTAGGTCCTTGTTAAATGTTTCTTGCATTTTGTCTATTCTATTTCCATGATTTTGGATCATCTTTACTATAATTATTCTGAATTCTTTTTCAGATAGACTGCCTGTTTCCTTTTCATTTGTTAGGTCTGGTGGGTTTTTACCTTGCTCCTTCATCTGCTGTGTGTTTTTCTGTCTTTTCATTTTGCTTACTGTGTTTGGGGTCTCCTTTTTGCAGGCTGCAGGTTCATAGTTCCCGTTGTTTTTGGTGTCTGTCACCAGTGGCTAAGGTTGATTCAGTGGGTTGAGTAGGTTTCCTGGTTGGGGGGACTAGTGCCTATGTTCTGGTGGATGAGTCTGGATCTTGTCTTTCTGGTGGGCAGGTCCACGTCTCGTGGTGTGTTTTGGGATGTTGGTAGCCTTATTATGATTTTAGGCAGCTTCTCTGCTAATGGATGGGGCTGTAGTCCTGTCTTGCTATTTGTTGGGCATAGGGTGTCCAGCACTGTAGGTTGCTGGTCGTTGAGTGAAGCTGGGTCTTGGTATTGAGATGGAGATCTCTGGGAGATTTTTGCTGTTTGATATTATGTGGAGCTGGGATGTCTCTTGTGGACCAGTGTCCTGAAGTTAGTTCTCCCACCTCAGAGACACAGCCCTGACACCTGGTTGGGGCACCAAGAGCCTTTAATCCACACGGCTCAGAATAAAAGGGAGAAAAAATAGAAAGGAAAGGAAGAAAGGAAGAAATGAAGGAAGGAAGGAAAATAGCCAGAAAGGAAGGAAGAGAGGAAGAAAGGGAGGAAGAAAGAAAGGAAGACATCAGATAAAGTAGGGTAAAATAAAGATATTAAAATTAAAATAATTAAGAAGAAAAATTTTATAAAAAACAAACAAAAAAAAAAACGGTTCAGTCAGAACCCTAGGACAAATGGTGAAAGCAAAGCTATACAGACAAAATCTCACACAGCAGCACACACATACACACTCACAAAAAGAGAAAAAGGGGAAAATAATAATATATCTTGCTCCCAAAGTCCACCTCCTCAACTTGGGATGATTTGCTGTCTATTCAGGTATTCCACAGATGCAGGGCACTTCAAGCTGATTGTGGAACTTTAATCTGCTGCTTCTGAGGCTGCTGGGAGAGACCTCCCCCTCTCCTCTTTGTTCGCACAGCTTCTGGTGTTCAGCTTTGGACTTGGCTCTGCCTCTCCGCGTAGGTAGTCCGAGGGTGTCTGCTCTTTGCTCAGACACGACGGGATTAAAGGAGCAGCTGATTCGGGGGCTCTGGCTCACTCAGGCCGGGGGGAGGGAGGGGCACGGATATGGGGTGAGCCTCTGCCGCCGTGATGCTACACCAGCCCGAGGCGCGCTGCGCATTCTCCCGGGGAAGCTGTCCCTGGATCCTGGGACCCCGGCAGTGGCGGGCTGCACAGGCTCCCGGGAGGGGAGGTGTGGAGTGTGACCTGTGCTCACACACAGGCTTCTTGGTGCTGGCGGCAGCAGCAGCCCTAGCATCCCCGCCCGTCTCTGGTGTCCGTGCTGACAGCCTTGGCTCGGGCCCGTTTCTGGAGCTCCTTTATGCGTTTCTGGAATCCCCTCTCCTCGCGCGCCAGGAAACAGAGAGGCAAGAAAAAGTCTCTTGTCTCTTCAGCAGCTCCGTGCCCCGCTGTCTCTGGAGCTCCTTTAAGCAGTGCGCTTAATCCCCTCTCTTCACGCCCCAGTAAGAGAAGAGGGAAGAAAAGGTCTCTTGCTTTTCGGCAGCTCCAGACCCCTCCAGGCTAGGCGTGGTGCACTAACCCCTTCAGGCTGTGTTCACGCAGCCAACCCTGGTCCTCTCCTGGGAAGGCCGAGGCTCAGCTCCCAGCCCCCGCCCGCCCCATCTGGTGAGCAGACAAGCCTCTGATCAGGCTGGTGAGTGCTGGTTGGCACCGGTCCTCTGTGGGAATCTCTCTGCTTTGCCCTCCACACCCGTTACTGCGCTCCCCTCTGTGGCTCAGAAGCTCCCCGCGTCCGCCACCCACAGTCTCCGCCCGCAAAGGGGCTCCTAGTGTGTGGGAACCTTTCCTCCTTCACGGCTCCCTCCCACTGGTGCAGGTCCCGTCCCTATTCTTTTGTCTCTGTTTATTCTTTTTTCTTTTGCCCTACCCAGGTACGTGGGGTGTTTCTTGCCTTTTGGGAGGTCTGAGGTCTTCTGCCAGCGCTCAGTGGGTGTTCTGTAGGAGCAGTTCCATGTGTAGATGTATTTCCGATGTATTTGTGGGGAGGAAGGTGATCTCCGCATCTTACTCTTCTGCCATCTTCTCTCCACCCTGTAGTGCCTTCTTTTAAAATTAAGTCAAGCTTTCCAGGCTTGACTTAATTCTTACACTTTTTTACACAAACACACACTTTAACCTGTTTTTATCAAAAGAATTAATTGTAAAATACTTCAGTTCTTTATCATAATTTAATTGTTCATATTTCTTTTGTAAAAATCTTCAAAAAGTTTTTTCTCAAGATTACTAAAAAAATCACTTCAAAATAAAAAGTCCCCCTTTTATTAGAATGAAAGTTGTATAAACTGTTTTTTTTCATAAATAGCTTTGCTTGGCTGCCAGGTAGGCTCAGTAGCAGTTATCCTTAACCTGTGGTGTGAGGCTAACATGGGACCAGAGCAGGGTCATCTGAACCTGTTGACTCTCTCTTGAACTCATTTTATGCTTGGAAGTATTCTAATTCCATTCAAGTAATGTTGATATCCCTTGATAATAAATACTTCTGAGGAAAAAAATGGCAACTTTTCCCCGCTTTCCAGTCTCATATAATTAACAGGACAAATTTCTAATCTGTTGTCAGATCCTTTATGAGATCCAATGAGTCAGCCGTTTTTATTCAGTTTTAAGCCACATGTATAGATCACATCTTTTTCAAAAGAAATATTTTAATTCTTCTTAACATAATGATATCGTAGAACATGAAATTTCTTTCAGCTTTAAATAAGCACTTGCCTGTATCATTTTGCAAAGTATTCAACACATTACGCTAAGAAGTGTGATAGAAAATTCACAGCAGCAGTTCTTCATGCTGAACTGAACTTCATGAAAGAATACTCTATAAATGATAAACAAAAGTTTAACTTAATAGCTGTAGAACCATACAAGGTAAACAACGGTGACTGCTAAATTTAAATGGACTATATGAGCACTTTACTGCTATTATTTTCACTATAGTTTAATCTGTAAAATTTTAGTCCAGTGTAATGATAAGCCTTTTCTGGCATTATGAAGATTTGGTTTCCTTGAGGAAATCATTATCCCTAATTAAAGACAAAAATTGTATATCCCCATGATGTTATATTAAATACCTACTCAAACCTACCTCTTTATTCCAGCATTCAGTGCCCTGCACACCTGAGTCGGGTCCACCTTTCCAGCCTTATAGCCCAGTGACTGCTCTATAGTAGTGGTTTTCAAACTACAGGGTCCTGTGTTTCTGCAAAGGAGCCTTAGGACTCCTGTATGATCAAGCGGGGGAAGTGAAGCAGGGGCACAGCTCTGATGCTGCTTTTGTCTGTTTTCTATTTTAGGCCTTCATGCAAGATTTCTTTTGGCAAAATAGTAATGCCTACTGCTGTACATGAGCCATCTACTCTGGACAGGCCAGTCATATCTTAACAAAACCCGAAGAGTCCTCAAAAAAAGCTTTACACTTTACTGTCTCCAAACCCAGGGCTACTGCTAGCATATATGTGCTTTTGTCTGAATTACAAAAAGGCATTTCTTTTGTGTTGGTGGGTTGAAATAGGCACCCCTCCCTCTGCTTTGTGCCAGGACCAGTGCTCCAGAAACAAAGCCAAGGCTGTATTTAAGTCTGCTCAGTCCCATTACTGCATGTCTTTGTGCAGTGCACAAAATACACAACGTATTTGGCAGCCCTTACTGAACCTTTTCCTCACTGTATTTCTAACCTGGAATCTCTTTTGAAGTCCTTATCCAATCTTAAAGTCACAATTCAACTCTAAGAGCTAGCCAAATTGACTTTATTAGAGATGAAGGAAGGTTTTCCACGGGATCCAGAAATGCAATTGCATAAGTAAATTATAAAGAAAACTTGGATCATTAGCAACAGTTATTGGAAAGGGTTTTTAGGGGTTTGGTTGACTGTGACCTTTATAAAGCACACTCATGACGTAGTTACCAGGGACTCTCATACCCTCTGAGGGTTGCACTCACAGAGTTCAAATCAGAGGTCGAGTGAGGCACGGTCCTCCCCCAGGCTCAGCCAGTGTGGAGAACTACTGTGTTCAGGTGCTGAAGGATTGATGGGTAGAGCCGTGGTTCTCAAATTGTGGTCTTGAGACCAGCAGCACTAATACTACCTAGAAATTTGTTAAAAATGCCAATTCTTTAGACCTACCCAAGACTTACTAAATCAGAAACTCTGAGAGTAGGACCCAGCAATCTGTGTTTTCATAAGCCTTTGGGGGTGATTCTGATGCATGCTCAAGTTGGAGAAACCCAGGGCTAGGCTTTATCTGGAGGAGTGCAGCCAGGATGGGAAAGGGAAGTAAAATCACACCATGTAAACTACGGTAGATTAAAGGAACTGAGGATGTTTAACTGACAGAAGAGAAGATCTTGAGTATGTATTAGAGTTGCTTTCAACCACAGTATTTGTAAAAGAATCATTAGATTTCTTCCATGTCTCCTGAGACAAAGACTAACCAGTGAGAAGAATTAGGAGTGGAAATTTCATTCCTGTTAAGAAGCTTCCTGGATTATTAATACTTCTTATATCTCAGAGGGGTAGTGAATTCTCTAACACTTGAGGACGATCAGTGGCCAGATCACTACATATGGGGGTTTTATGAATGTGAGTTAAAGAGTGAGGAGCTTTGTTTCACCTAAATAGGTCTTCAAATCCTCTTCTATCAATTAGATCTAGCATTGATATTCTTTTAAAATTTTCAGAATAACTGATAAATCTTTCAGATGGCTTTTGGACAGCATCCCCAGAGGAAAGATGCCATTGTTTTAACTGTTCAGTTTTATTTGCCTCTTTTCCTATGCTTGAGTAAAAAATTGGAAGTGTTTCAGATAGTGAGGGAAAAAAAAGAATTAAGAAAATATTCCATAATGCCTCCTCCCAGAGATAACCACTTGATAGGTTTCCTTCTTACACAGCATAATTTTGATTGATGCATATTTCCCCACTTCTTTCATAGTTAGCAAACCTTTTCCTCCCAGTGTTTCCTTAGTTTTTAATACTCTTAAAATAAGTCTTAAATTTTTTCAATTTAGCATTACCGTACTGTAAATCACAGGCACTTCTACTTTGCTTTTTTAGAGTAGACTAATCCCATCGTGTTTATTCATTCATTCATTTCTCAAACGTGTATTACTATATAAATGGTACATTGGCTACGGTATTTTCAATTTGTATGTTTTAATCCTAAGTGTGGATATAAAATTTTACTTTAATTTTTGAAGAATTTACTTTTAAAAATGTATTGATTTTCAAATTTGGTAATTATTGTACTCTGTGTAGTAATTGTATTATATGTAATATCTTTTCCCATCGAAGCAGGAATGCTTCCAACTTTATAACTTGCTACAGAAGCCCAGTTTACCCTATACCTGACCAGTAGCCAAACTTAACATGAAGCATTGTAGTGCTTCAGAACTGAACTAAGTATTTCGTGTTATTTTTGGTAATATTTTTAGCATAACCTAGTGACCTTTTAGGTGCAACAGATTAATGGAGCAATATCATACTACTGTATATTTTGTACTCTATTACTCAATAATGTATCCAGAATCTAATGTTTCGTCTTAAATAGATGATTAGAAATAGCATAAGTATATCTAACAAACCTATAAATTTACCCCTAAGGAAATAAAAAAAGTATAATTATAAAAGCCTTTTCTCTGACTTAATATTATATCAGAGATGTTTTAGAATGAACAAGAATTGAAAGTAAATTTTATTGAATATTTAACTGTAAATCTTTGGGAAATTTCTAAATTTATGCAGAAATCACCACATTTGGTTCCTTTGGTTAGCCTTCCAAATCAAAAGACTAACATTTGTTGCATGGAATTTGATTTATCTTCTTATTCCTTCCTAAATGTTTCAGCAAAATTAATGAGGCTTTTCAATTATTGAAAACTAAGAATCTAAGACTTACTTTAATCTCAAAATTAATGAAAGCAAATTAAGTAACCTTGCTTAGGTTAAAAAAAAAAAGTCTCCAGTAAAGCTGGAGATAATTATTGTATGCAAATAGGGGGAAGGAAATAATGACTTCAACTAGTCAAAATTAATATAAATAGGCATGTATTTCCTTCTCAAATAATTAAATGTTATATATTTTTAATATCAAACTCAAATGGAAGTTAAAACAATGAAGTATTTATCAGGTCTTCTTTAACAGTTATAATTTTAGCCTTATGTTAGCGATATAAATTTCACAGAATTTGAATTTATGAAAAATCTGAATCTGAGTTAATTTTTGTAGTTAAAGGTAAATATTTGTGAAGTGCAGGCTGTTTACCAAGCCGTATACTTGGTACTGTGTTTCTGTTAGGAGATATAATTCAAACATAATTGAGTAAGATAAGGTTCCTGCCCTGAAAAGAACTTACAGTACCTTTGGAGATACTGGCAGACATAGAAGAAAGTGTTATGAGAGAGGAAAACAGAGGAGCCTGAGATGGCAGTGGTGGCAGATGATAAATTATTAGTGAACCAAAGGTTGCAGAGGTAATGTTCATCTACTCAGAAAATGAATCAGTTCTATGGATTTAAACTCATATACTACTAATTTTAAACCAGGTAGGTTTATGGTCCTAATGATTTAATACAGTAGCACTGATAAAATCTCTTTCTGCCATTAGCTCTGCCATTAGCTTCTGCCATTATTCTTTTTTTTTTTTTTTGTGGTATGCGGGCCTCTCACTGTTGGGGCCTCTCCCGTTGCGGAGCACAGGCTCCAGACATGCAGGCTCAGTGGCCATGGCTCACAGGACCAGCCGCTCCGCGGCATGTGGGATCCTCCCAGACTGGGGCACGAAGCCGCGTCCCCTGCATTGGCAGGTGAACTCTCAACCACTGCGCCACCAGGGAAGCCCTCTATTTTTAATAAATATAATTAAGAAGTACAATAATATTTAATTTGTCTGTAATTCATATTTTTCACTATTTCAGATTCCCCCTCTCTGCCAAGGTGGTAAAAAAAAACCCCACAGTTTACTACTTATACAGACCTTAATGTTAATAATAGCATAATTTTTAATAATTGAATTTATTGTTCAGTGAGCCAACTAACAATTTTTTGCATAGGATGCCCAATGTAGTATTTTAAAAGGCACATTATATGTATAGGAGATTTCATAGACATGAATTCATTTAATCCTCACAAATCCCAAATGGCAGGTCCATTTTACAGATTATGTCTGCCTAATGCTTAGACAGATTAACTGATATAATATTCTTACAGGCAAAATTCAAAACCCATTTTTTTCTTTGACTTTACAACAGTTTCTATTCATTGTACAGGACAGACTGGGACAGAAAATTAAAATTAGAAGCAGTTTTTACCATCAACAATTTTACCATCAAATAAGAGATCTGAAAACTACAAAGTTAGTAGTGTGTATTATTTAGGAATAAATGGGAAAAGCATATTTGAGCAAGTGATGAATAAATTAGAAAATATGCAAATTAGAAAATGGTTACTATCAGTCATGAAATGTTTTCCTATTTTCAAAAATTGATCTTTATAGAGAATTTCTAATTTTTTTTCTTTAGCCAGTTAGCAGAGATAATAATTTTAATCTGAAAATTATCTTTATTTTTAAGATCCCTTCTTTGATCCAGCAAGTGGCCAGGTTCCTTTGCCTCCTGCTAGGAGATTACCAGGTGAAAATGTCAAATCCAACAGAACATCACAGGACTATGATCAGCTTCCTTCATCTTCAGGTGAGTTGGCTAATAGTAGTAATAATAATACCTTATGTTTGTACAGTGCTTTTTGGAGCACCTTTTTATTCAGTGTGTTATTGAGCACCGCCAGCCTAAGAAAGTATTTTTATCACCTTTGCATTTGCTTATAAAGCATGCATTATGAGAAGAATGCCTACAAAATTGTCTCATGGAAAAGAAAACATTAAGCCTTAATGTTAACTTTGATATGTCAGTAAAGCATGTTCTGTGATTCAAAATCTATTCATTGTCTAACTTTTGTTTTGCCTTATCAGATATGAGAAATGGGATTGAGGTCTTTATATACCGAACTGCTGCATTCTCTTATTTCTCCATTAAAGGAAGAAATCTCTTTAGAATTAGTATTAGCACCAAACTATTCATTTTCATAGCTTATTTAGGGTTATCACGCAATGCTCTACTGCCAGTCATTAAGTAGAAACTTGTACCATTTTTAGTAAATACAAGTCGTACTCATAACCATTATTAACGGAATGTTGCCACTTTGCTTCTTCAGGAGTTCTTCCTCGACCACCGTATCTAAAATAGCTCCCCCTACTTTACACAGTCACTTTCTATCCCCTTCTTTTGCTTTATGTTTCTTCATAGCACCTTTCATTCATTTATTTGCTTGTCTATCTCATCTGCTAGAGTATTGCTTTGAATATACACAAGTGGTTTGGTTCACTGCTTTATCCCCAGGTGTCCAGAAGAGTGCCTAGCACAGGTTTCTTGGATGAGTGGATGGATAGAAGTGAGGAGGGAAGAGTAGCTGATATCTGTGTTATGGTGAACATACACATATTTTGAGCAATTGAAACAATATATTTGTCTCATAATTATGAACATCAGAAGTTTTTCCTATGTAGATTTTTGTCCTGTATCAGTATTTTTTCCATTAACTGTATTTTGACTTTTTTTTGAAGTATAGTTGGTTTACAATGATGTTTTTAGTTTCAGTGGTACAGCCAAGTGATTGTTATATAACTGAATATATATATATATGTATATATATACAACTGAATATATATGTATATTCATCTTCAGATTCTTTTCCATTATAGGTTATTACAAGATATTGAATATAGTTCCCTGTGCTATACAGTAGGTCCTTGTTGTTTATCTATTTTATATATAGTAGTGTGTATCTGCTAATTCCAAACTCTTAATTTATCCCTCCCTGCTCCTTTCCCCTTTGGTAACTATAAGTTTGTTTTCTATGTCTGTGAGTCTGTTTCGGTTTTGTAAATAACTTTGTATCATTTTTGTAGATTCCACATATAAGTGATAGCATATGATACTTGTCTTTGATTTACTTCACTTAGTATGATAATCTCTAGGTCCATCCATGTTGCTGCAAATGGCATTATTTCATTTGTTTTTATGGCTGAGTAATATTCCATTGCGTATATATATCACATCTTCTTTATCCATTCTTCTGTCAATGAACACCTAGGTTGCTTCCACATCTTGGCTGTTGTAAACAGTGCTGCTATGAACACTGAGGTGCATCTGTCTTTTCGGATTAGTTTGTCTTTTCCAGATATATGCCCAGGAATGGGATTGCTGGATCATATGGTAACTCAATTTTTAGTTTTTTAAGGAACCTTCATACTGTTCTCCATAATGACTGCACCAATTTACATTCCCACAAACAGTGTAGGAGGGTCCCCTTTTCTCCACACTCTCTCCAGCATTTATTATTTGTAGACATTTTGGTGATGGCCATTCTGACTGGTGTGAGGGTGATACCACATTGTAGTTTTCATTTGCATTTCTCTAATAATTAGCAGTGTTGAGCATCTTTCCATGTGCCTTTTGGCCATCTATATATCATCTTTGGAGAAATGTCTATTTATGTCTTCTGCCCATTTTTTTGATTGGGTTATTTTTTTTTTGATATTGAGCTGTATGAGTTGTTCATATATTTTGGAAGTTAATCCCTTTTTGGTCACATCATTTGCAAAGATTTTTCTCCCCTTCTGTAGGTTGTCTTTTTGTTTTGTTTATAATTTCCTGTGCTGTGCAGAATCTTTTAAGTTTAATTAGGTCCCATTTGGACTTCCCTGATGGTCCAGTGATTAAGACTCTGCGCTTCCACTGCAGGGGGCATGGTTCGATCCCTGGTTGGGGAAGTTCCACATGCCATGTGGTGCAGCCAAAAAAAAAAAAAAACAACACATAAAACACAGGAATTAGGTCCCATTTGGTTTTTTGCTCTTATGTCCATTACTCTAGGAGATGGATCCAAAAAATATTGCTGTGGTTTATCTCAAAGAGTGTTCTGCCTAGGTTTTCCTCTAAGAGTTTTATAGTATCTGATCTTACATTTAAGTTTTTAAATCCATTTTGAGTTTGTTTTTGTATATGGTGTTAGAGAATGTTCTAATTTCATTCTTTTACATATAGCTGTCCAGTTTTCCCAGTGCCACTTATTGAAGAGACTGTCTTTTCTCCATCGTATATTCTTGCCTCCTTTGTTATATTGGGCTGGCCAAAAAGTTTGTTCAGGTTTTTCCATAATATCTTACAGAAAAATCTGGACGAACCTTTTGGCCACCCCAATATTATTAATTGACCATAGTGTGGGGGTTTATTTCTGGGCTTTCTAGCCTGTTCAATTATGTATGTGTCTATTTTTGTGCCAGTACCATACTATGTTTATTACTGTAGCTTTGTAGTACAGTCTGAAGTCAGAGAGCATGATTCCTCCAGCTCTGTTCTTCTTTCTCTGTTTCGACTATTCAAGGTCTTTTGTGTTTCAGTACAAATTTTAAAATTATTTGTTCTGTGAAAAATGCCATTGGTAATTTGATAGGGATTGCATTGAATCTGTAGATTGCCTTGGGTAGTATGGTCATTTTAACAATATTGATACTTCCAATCCAAGAACATGGTTTCCATTTGTTAGTGTCATCTTCAGTTTCCTTCATCAGTGTCTTATAATTTTCAGAGTACAGGTCTTTTGCCTCCTTAGGTAGGTTTACTCCTAGGTATTGTATTCTTTTTGATGCGATGGTAAATGGGATTGTTACCTTAATTTCTCTGATATTTCATTGTTAATGTATAGAAATGAGGCAGATTTCTGTATATTAATTTTGTATCCTGCAACTTTACAGAATTCATTGATGAGCTCTAGTAGTTTTCTGGTGGCATCTATAGGATTTTCTGTGTATAGTATCAAGTGGTCTGCAAACAGTGACAGTTTTACTTCTTCCTTTCCAATCTGGATTCTTTTTATTTTTTTTTCTTCTCTGATTGCCATGGCTAGGACTTCCAAAACTATGTTGAATAAAAGTGGCGAGAGTGGCATCCTTGTCTTGTTCCTGATCTTACAGAGAATGCTTTCAACTTTTCATCATTCAGTATGATGTTAGTTGTGGGTTTGCCCTATGTGTTCTTCACTGTGTTTAGGTTATGTTCCCTATATGCCCACTTTCTGGATAGTTTTTATCATAAATGATGTTGAATTTTATCAAAAGCTTTTTTTTCATCTATTAAGATGATCATATGGTTTTTAGTCTTCAATTTAATATGGTGTATCACATTGATTTATGGATATTGAAAAATCCTTGCAACCCTGGGATAAATCCCACTTGATCATGGTGTATGATCCTTTTTATGTATTGCTGGATTTGGTTTGCTTTTAAGCTCAAACCTCAGTTCACAGATTTGTTAATAGTGAGAGCTGTCCATTCTGTAACTTCCGAATCAAGATAGTTATTTAGCTGCTTTGAGAATTATCAGCACAGTAGTTCTGTACTTGATGACATGCATGGGAGATGCAAAAATCCCTCTGCAGTTTTGTAAGTTTTTACACTTGACTATAACTCAGAAAAACAGAAAATTTTATTAACCATTTCAAATTTTGGTCTGTGCTGTTTTTACCAATTTACTTCTAGTCATTCCAATATTTCAGATATATCCATGGGTACCCACTGAAACACTGTATTTCCATTTGAAAGGGTAGATTTCCAGAATGATGAAAAAATGTGAAAGTCAAGAAGAAGGAGAGACAGTATCTGACAATATATATAGGAGAAAGAAGCAAATCCCTTAAGGAAATAATGTTAAAATACAAGTTTGAGAAGAGTACCATGACTGATTTAAAATGACATATTCAGTACCACCTGCTCGGGATTAACAGAAACATATACTCAAGTTATGAGAAGAATTGTGGTCTAAATGCTCTATATTCACAGCTTCTTTACAGTTTGCACCATAACATGCAGGTATTGTTGAGCCCAGAGGAAAATCATTCACATATATGATTTCAACTGGTAGGAATTCCAGTTAGCATTACACTAGAAATTTCAAGGAAGAACTTTAAGTCACAAACCCTGTTGAAACATCCCCAAATAGGCATTTTACCAGGAGCCTGAACTGGCTTTACCTGAGTGATAAAATAGTCCTGATTATTACTCTGAGGGCCTCAGCTAGGTGTAACATCAACTCTTTCAGCCTACTCCCTGAACTCTCTTTACAAACACAGTCAAACCACAGAAAATAAGATACTATTTTCCAACAAGATATTTACTCACATGCTGCTTCACAGGGCTACCAAGCTGTCCACTAGTTTATTTCACACCAGGAGAGGGACTCAGCTTGCCTTCTGGATTAGATCTTTCCATCAGAAATTTAAGACTATGCAGTGTGCCTTTGGGATACTAATAGTGCTTATTTTGCAGTAACGTTTTTATTGATATTAAGGCCTTTTTAAGATGATCGTTGAGGATTCTGGTATAATTGCCGCATCTTATAAATTCCATTTCTCCTATTTTTTATGGTGATGTAAACAATTGATGGTGACTTACTTATGTATATAAGTTTTCTATGAAAAGAATATTTCTAACTCAAAAAATTTAACTGATTTAAAAATATTTTCCTTTTTCTAAAAAGGATGTGTGCATGTAAATCTATGTCTACATATACAAAGAGCCTTCCAAATGTTTTATTCCTCACCCCATAAAAGTTTATAATTTTTCTGAAGTTTGTAGATGTAACAGTGTTTAATGATATGAATGTCATAATGATAATTAGAATAAGTGGATTTTACCAGCTTGTGTTAAACTTACGTATACCTCATATGGGCCAAATGTTTTTGCTAATAGTCTGCTTATTTCTTCACATAGGTTTCATGTCTATACTAGCTATGCATGAGTTTTTAGACATTTTTAAGTTTGCCTTTCTCTTGTGGTAAGATATAATGTGCTACAGTTTGAATACCATTCTTTAAAAACCCAGGGAATCCAACTTACATTCGAATACAAAGTCGTAATGATGATGTGTTTGTGCTTATGCTGATGAAATGCAGCTGAGCTCTTGAGATTTTTTTTTTTAATATTCTTAGTATTTAAAAGGACGTTCAAGCTCATACTTAAAAATAACACTAAAATTTCAGAATATGACTTGTATTAAATGTGTTTATAACTGGTAACAGATATTATTGCCAAGTATACCTACAAAATAAAGGAGGTCTCATAAAAGGAATAATTCCAATAGTACTTTTCCTTTACTAACTTAAAGGAAAAGTGACCAGATGTTGAATGAATTTTATATTAAGACCTCAACTGGAAATCACGGCTTCATTTCACATAAGAGTGGGAATTGTGTATTGTTATAAGTGATAAACTGTGTTTTTAAGATTTTGTTTTGTGTTTCAACAAAGGAAATTGCCTCATTACAGAGTTTTACCGTAGTTTAACTACCTAAAATGTTTTTCCTTACATACAGCTTCAGTTTTAAAACCACTGAACATGGGGTCATTTTTCTTACAAATCTAATACTAATGTAGTTCTTTTATAACCATTTTCTGGATGTATTAAAAAAGTTATAACCTTGGCCCTAACAATCATAATTACCCAGATTAGTGTATGTGAAGATATTTTATTTGTAATTTAGTGAAAACTGTGTATTAAAACATGTCCTTCTAAAATTAAATAGTATATCTGTAGTGGAAGCAATTCAAGTTTACATAAATGAGTTCCAGAAATAATTGCTCCAACTTACAGGAGAGTAACAAAGTCATAATGATGATGTGTTTGAGATTTCTTTTATGCCTTGATAAGTTAATTTATATTTTTTCTTTTAATTCTCAGATAGTTATACTTGAAAAAAATCTGTAGTCTAAGAGTCTTGATGTCCATCCCAAGTATTGTCAATGAATTACTAAATAATTTTAGAGATTGTATGTAGTAATCATTTTTAAAATTTGTTAAGCACTTACTACAGGACAAATGTTATGCTAAGTATTTTAAATACAGATAACAGATAATTTAATACATAACATATATTTATAGTTGCACATGTAAAATATATTTTATATTATAGTTTCTATATTGTATATTAATGTTTTGAGTAGTTTAAATGTAAATTTACTATAAGATACAGGTCTAGTAAAAATTTTTTTTACTTTTTATTTTATACTGGAGTATAGTTGATTAACAAGGTTGTGTTAGTTTCAGGTGTACAGCGAAGTGATTCAGTTATACATATACATGTATCTATTCTTTTTCAAATTCTTTTCCCATTTAGGTTATTACAGAGTATTGAGCAGAGTTCCCTGTGCTATACAGTAGGTCCTTGTGGATTATCTATTTTAAATATAGCAGAGTGTACATGTCAATTCCAAACTGCCAATCTATCCCTCTCCCCCAGCCCTTCCCCTCTGGAAACCAGAAGTTTTTTCTCTCTGCGTCTGTTTCTGTTTTGTAAACAAGTTCATTTGTATGATTTTTTTTAGATTCCACATATAAGTGATATTAATCATATGCTATTTGTCTTTCTGTCTGACTTACTTCAGTATGTATGATAATGTCCAGGTCCATCCATGTTGCTGCAAATGGCATTATTTCATTTTTTTTATGACTAATATTCCATTGTATATATGTACCACATCTTATTTATCCATTCTTCTGTCGATAGACATGTAGGTTGCTTCCATGTCTGGCTATTGTTAACAGTGCTGCAAGGAACACTGGGGTGCATGTGTCTTTTCAGATCATGTTTTTCTCTGGATATACGCCCAGGAGTAGGATTGCAGGGTCATATGGTAGCTCTATTTTTAACTTTTTAAGGAAGCTCCATACTGTTCTCCATAGTGGCTGTACCATTCACGTTCCCACCAACAGTGTAGGAGGGTTCCCTTTTCTCCACAACCTCTCCAGCATTTACTGTTTGTAGACTTTTTCATGATGGCCATTCTGACTGGTGTGAGGTGATACCTCATTGTAGTTTTGATTTGCATTTCTCTAATAATTAGTGATGTTGAGCATCTTTTCATGTGCCTCTTGGCATCTGTATGTTTTCTTTGGAGAAATGTCTATTTAGGTCTTCTGCCCACTTTTTGATTGGGTTGTTTTTTGGATATTGAGCTCTTTGTAAATTTTGGAGATTAATCCCTTGTCAGTCACATTGTTTGTGTTTTCTCCCATTCTGTGGGTTGTCTTTTCATTTTGTTTTCCTTTGCTGTGCAAAAGCTTTTAAGTTTCATTAGGTCCCATTTATTTATTTTTGTTTTAATTTCCATTTCTCTAGGAGGTGGGTCAAAAAGGATCTTGCTGTGATTTATGTCATAGAGGAAAACATAGGCAGAACACTGTAAGAGTTTTATAATGTCTAGCCTTACATTTAGGTCTTTAATCCATTTTGAGTTTATTTTTGTGTATGGTATTAGGGAGTGTTCTAATTTCATTCTTTTCCATGTAGCTGTCCAGTTTTCCCAGCACCACTTATTGAAGAGGCTGTCTTTTCTCCATTGTATATTCTTGTCTCCTTTATTAAAAATAAGGTGACCATATGTGCATGGGTTTATCTCTGGGCTTTCTATCCTGTTCCATTGATCTAATTTGTTTTTGTGCCAGTACCATACTGTCTTGATTACTGTAGCTTTGTAGTATAGGCTGAAGTCAGGGAGCCTGATTCCTCCAGCTCTGTTCTTCTTTCCCAAGATTGGTTTGGCTATTCGGGGTCTTTTGTGTCTCCATACAAATTTTAAGATTTTTTGTTCTAGTTCTGTGAAAAATGCCATTGGTAATTTGATAGGGATTGCATTGAATCTGTAGATTGCCTTGGGTAGTATGGTCATTTTGACAATATTGATTCTTACAATATTTTTTTCTTTTAATTCTCAGATATTGTTATACTTGAAAATATCTGTAATCTAAGTATCATCATTGAATTACTAAATAATTTGATTATGTCTCAGATTTTTAAAAATATTACATATAGTTTTAAATATAGATAACAGATAATTTAATAGCTAACATATTTATAGTTGCACATGTAAAACATTTTATATAATTGTTTCTATATTGATATTAATGTTGAATAGTTTATATAATACAATGTAATGTTATATACAAAATATAAATAAATGTAAATTTACTATAAAGTACGATCTAGTCATAATTTTATTTCCCACAACCCCTCTGAAATAGGTATTATTAATGTCAATTTATAGAAGTAAGTGAGACACAACAAAGTTTAGTAATTTACCCAAGGTCTCACAGCTAGTAGATGATTGATAGGATTTGAATCAGTAGGCTGTGCACCCATTTATGTTGTTAGCCAAGTTTATGTTTTTATCCCACCAGTAGTCAGGCCAAAAATTAGGTTTAAAAACTTAACTCACACATTCATATTATAATGATTGCTGAGTTTGGAGATAGCCAATCATAAAATCAATTGAAGAAGTAGCAGAGGAATAGTAGTGATAGAAGAGGGTACTAAGAATTCTAAAATTATAGTAGAGATTTCAAAACCTGGATTGTGATCATTTTTCATATGACTTTAGGAAGCCACTTACTATGTACTTACTGTACTTTTTAAACCAGCAAAATCAATCTCTGTCTTAGATTCTTGAGCAGCTCAGACCTGTAAAACCAACAGATGGGATCTGAGGCTTTTTTTTTAATTATGAAAGTGGTACATACACATTGGAGAATAAAGTAGAATTTTTAAAAAAAAACAAGAAAAGTCACCTAGAACCCTGTCATCAGTAAGGAACATTATTGCCATTTTGGAGCCCTTCTTTCTAATGATCTGTCCATGCATATGTTCACACAGTGGAGATCATACTCCACAGTACAACATAGTATCATAAGTTTCTTAACACATCATTAAATTTTTTTTTAACATCACTTTAAATTATTGTATGATAGTCCATTTTTATATGCTGTCAAACTATTGCTTCTCAAATCTTTCTCCCGACCAAAGAGCCAACTCCAAATGACATGGGGACTAGGGATTTAACTAAAAGTGGACAATCACATGCAGGAAATTGCTTCAAAGTCTGTGTTATTTCAACAATTTATAGAAATTTTGCATTTTACTTGGTATATCTGCATTTATTTTCATATTTAAAAATATTAACTCTCTCATATCCTTGAGTAAAATTAGTGCTCCAGGAAGATGTACTGTTTATGGCCTGTGGCTCCATACCTTCTTACACTTATTTGGATGTTGTTGCCCTTGCTCATAGGAGTTCAAAAATACCATGAGCACGGACAGCAGCCCCAGAATAAAACATGTCCTTCCAATCACATTTCTAAGGATGACATGTATTCAGGTACAGAAATCCCCATAGCATTGGTAAAATTCATAGTCATTCCAGTGTACTCCAAAACTACAACATAGCAGCTTTGGGAGAACTCTGAGAGAGGTTCATCTGCTGTTTCATTGCTCCTTTGCATCATCTACCCATTCCGAAGTGAATAATGACCTGGTATCTCCTCTTTTAGACATTGTGAGAAAGAAGAAGTGGAGACAGTGAAGGCTGTCCATGAGTTTTAAGAAGAGGTATCTAGAAAGAGGGATTGGCTTTAAGTGCTTTGCTGTAATGATCAGCATGAAAATTGCCCGTTTTTTTTTTTTTTTTTAACAGCTTTTACTACTAGTTCAGGTTGTAACAGATCTTTCTTGTTAATATCTTGCTTAAAAGTTTCATATTGAACTAGGCACTCACTACAAATTCCAGGTTTTTGTCCTCTTCCACATTTGAATTCCTATTAATTTATAGTAACTGCTGTTCTATAGCACTGTAGTATAGTGGTTATCATTACAGATGTGAATTCATTGTCCTTTTCTTTTTAAAGTTCTCACCACACATACCGAGCATTACATTAATTAATTCCATACTACCTGACTGAGAAGGGATAAGTAACACCTCTAAAAATGGAGACACAAAAGTAGATTTGGAGAGTGAGAATTATAAAAGTAAACTGCTTAACTCAAAGTCACTCAAAATCTTAGTGGCCAAACTGAGATGCATCTAACCCACCTCGATGCTCCTCACCGACATCCTCATCTTGAAAAGTTGTAGCTGTCAGTTACCTGGTGCAGAGCTACACTATCCAATTAAAACAAACAAAAAATTAAAACATTCCAAATTGAATAAATACTCAGCAATAAATAGATATGTATATAACAGGTGGCAAAAAGTTGCAACAAAGCTTCCACATTACTTCCATTTGTGGGCTCTAATACATGATACAGTTCAACTGGGCATTTGTAAGATTCCAAAGAGATGTCAGCACTGTTTTGGGGAAACAGATTTTGAGTTAGGGCAATGAGGACTAGGATTAAATGAGTTGGGATATATGAGTTTTGTATTTAAAAGGAAAAAAAAATCTATCTTTTGGAAAAATTAATCTTTACTTCAAAGTTTTTTCTTTTTTTTACTGAAAATATCTTCAAAATCTATTGTGATTCCTTCCAGAGATGGTTTGAATCATTTCCTCTAGTTGGTATTTCAGATAGATCAGAGATATCTTCACTCCTCTAGCTAGATAGTTTTGATTTAATCATTTTGTGTGTGTGTGTGTGTTTTCCCTAACATTTGGTTTAACCTAACTTAGCCTTCCTGAATTATGTTTAGTACTTATTTTTTTTCAAGAAAAGAATAGCTTTCTCAAATAAAATTTATCATCTACAAATTCCATTGCATTTGTCCAGTATTATAGCAGCCTCACAGAGTGGATAGATTTCTTGGGGGGTTTTCCTGGTGATAGGTGCCATCTACCAAGATCAAAGACACATGTTTATTACATCTAGAAGTTCTAAATCTTAAGACTTAATTTCCAATTATACTATTAGATGGGTCTCTCGCTGTCATAGCATCTTTCCCAGTTTAGTAGTATTCATAGCTGTACTTTTCAGACATGCTTGATATTCATGTGCCCTTCTCAGTATTTAGACAGAAACAAAATAACAATATTAGAAAAATAATTATTAGAATATAATATAATTATATTATATAATATTATAATAATATTATATTAATTAGAATATAATTAGAAATTACCAGTAGAATACAAGGAATTTAAACTTGTGTTTAATTCTAGATACTTTTCTCACCTAAAAGTAAGTCAGAACAGACAATATTTCAATGTATAAATTCTGTGGTAACTGATTAAAGGAAAGCTTGCTAAAATCTCTAATAGTTTTTGGAAGTAATTAGAAGCAAAGCATAATTTATTGTCCCTCTCTGCATGACATAATGGAAATACTTAATGGAAAAATAAATGAAACCTCAAAACAGTAAGAAATGCAATTTACTAGACCATAATAATTTGAGATATTTAGTTACAGATATACAAAACAGTATAGTCTTTGGCAAGAACCAGAAACTAATGTGTGTTCTTATGTATGACCAGAGTAAGCTTTATCTACAGCTATAATATTTTTTTCAAACTAGATATCATTCTGTAAGAAAGGAACAATTTAAAATAAGACTATCACCCAATTTTGTGTAGAACTAAATATTTTCATCCTGGAGGCTTTTGTTTTGTGTATGTTATATTGATATTGCTAGAACTGCAAACAGGATGATTTTTTTTTTTACAAGTTTCCTTCTCAGAGAAAAATATCATACTTATGAGAAAAACAAGAAATAATGTATCAGATAATTCTTTATGATTTACATTTGATTATTATTGAAAGTATCAGCTTATAATATTTCCATAGGCCATCAGGAAAGTTGGCAAGGGAGCAGAGACCAAGAGGGACAGGATGAGAACAGGAGTCAAGAGGGTTCTAGCCTCACTTCTTCATTTATTTGTGTCCTTGAATTTGGCACCTGTCAGTGGTCTAAGAAGAAAAACATTAAATAACTGTTGGTGTCTACTTTATCTTAAACCCATAAATGTTTCATGGAATAAATTTGACAACTTTTAACCTTTTTAAAAAATCTAGGCTTTTGATATTAAGTACCAGATATAGAGAAATGGAAATCTATGATAAAAGTGCCACCTCAAGTTACTAGCCCATGTCCTGGTGATCTGTATGGGATGGTGGTCTATTAACTAACTTTCTTTTCTCCTAATAAGATTACTTTCCATTCATGGATACCAATGTCATTTGGTTTAACTTTGAGAAACTGTTATCAGGGGACTGATCTGGAACCGAGTTCTCCACTAATGTTTCTGCTGGCTTTGCTTTTTCTCAGGCTAAGCGTTCTACATTGGAATCTGGATAAAGTATTTCAGCAAAGCACTGAGTTTACTTCTGTCCAACCTATTGACTAATAGCAGACTCAAAGCATCTACTATTTCATTATTTCCCCCCTAGCATCAGCAAGGTATCACTTTACAGCATTATTAACTTGAAAAATATGCTACAAAGCATATTTCTCAGGAGTTTTGCTCTGACATGGGTGGGGTGTAGGACCTGTGGGGATGTTCTGCCAGGAATATCCATGAGCTTGTAAGTTTCCTCTAGTAGAAACTTCCCAAGCAAGTGCCTCCACCATAGTAGAGAAGGTTGAGCTGTACTGCCAAAGTGAAAGCTTTTCATTTTCAGTTATTTTTGTTTTTTTCCTTCTGTATCTTTTATTTCATATGGTTTAAAGAACAATATGTAGAATTGGGAAAAAATTTGTGTTAATTTCTCAGTTAAATTTCCAACACACTCCCTACCTTAGTTTTCTTGACGTTCAAAATGGGGACAATATAACCTATCTAACCTTAGTATATAAAAATGGAAAATGGTTTTTGTAGAAACAATGAAAAACTGTTTTCACATAAAATAATGAGATTATACTAATATATAAGTGTTTTTATTTTTATCTCATTATTTAAATGATCTCTCTCTTTAAAAAACTATGCAGATGGTTCACAAGCACCAGCCAGACCTCCTAAACCACGACCCCGCAGGACTGCACCAGAAATTCACCACAGAAAACCCCACGGGCCTGAAGCAGCATTGGAAAATGTCGATGCAAAAATTGCAAAACTCATGGGAGAGGGTTATGCCTTTGAAGAAGTTAAGAGAGCCTTAGAGATAGCCCAGAATAATGTCGAAGTGGCCCGTAGCATCCTCCGAGAATTTGCCTTTCCCCCTCCCGTCTCCCCACGTCTAAATCTATAGCAGCCAGGACTGTAAACACCAGAACACAAAGCAATTGCTGAATATTCCAGATGTGTGGAAAGGAGAAAAGTGAAATGGAATTCAAGAGAGAACGTCTCCTCCTCACTTGGCATCTTGAGAAGAGAAAGGCTCCGAAGTGCTGCTTCTCAGAAGACAGCTTCCTGCTTAGGATGCCAAGGGCCACGGCTTCCTTATTTTTGCTAGCCATACTTTTAAATCAGGGTTGAACTGACAAAAATAATTTAAAGACGTTTACTTCCCTTGAACTTTGAATCTGTGAAATGCTTTTCCTTGTTTACAAGTTGGCAAAGTTGCAGTTTGTTTTTTAGTTTTGTTTGGGGACTTTTTTGATACCTGTACTGTGTTCTTGATAGACCCTCTGTACAGTGGTCAGGTCTGCTGTAACATTTTCTACCAACTCACTTGCTGTCTGCGTCAACAGCTAAGTCACATATTCATTGTAATCGCTCCCATCCCACCCCCACCCCGAACCCAGGTCCAGTTCCATTTCTTCCATTTACAAGATGCTTTAAAGGTTCTGATTTTCAACTCATCGTATTAATGCAAAAAAAGTGTGTGGCCTTCACTACTGAGTCTTTTCTTTGGAAACCATCACTGTTGAGAGATCGGGAAAATCTGAATGTATAAAGCATGTTTTGGTCAATGAATGCCTTTTATAAGGGGTTTTCATATAATATAGAAGAGCTTCCCTTTTTGTGTAAGTTTTGTGATCTTCCACACTCTCATCTTTTTCATCCCAGGGGTGTCACGACTCTAAAAAAAAAAACCTAAAATATTAGAAAGCAACTGCCGCAGAGGTGGGAGAATACGCTTGCACATGACAATGCTGTATTGAAGTTATATAATGAGGTCCCCTGATATTTATGCCGCATTACTTTGAGGCATGCTGAATAAGAGGGCCGTCTCCCAGAAGTACATTAATAATTTTCAGATAAAACTATGACCATACCTTTCCCAAAGTAGAATAGAGTTCATTTCCTGTTTGAGTGATTAGATTACACTCTGGTACCTAAAAAGTTTAGGAACCAGTTCATATTGCAGTGGAAACGTTACATCTTTGACGCACTGTTAAGTGCTAATGCTACTGTGGCAATGTTTATTTTTCTGTTGCAAAATTCGTAGTAATTTTCTCCCATCAAATTAGAGTTTGTATTTAATTTTTCAATTTTCTCATTCATTGCTCCACATTGCTCCATCCAGTCAGGTATAAGACATTTATATAGTTTTGCCTTTTTTGCAAAATGGAGGTTGGTTCTTCAGAAACCGTGTTACTACTTTTAATAAACCTACAAATATTTATTGGGCATCTATGATGTGCTCCACACTGTCAGGCACTGTGTTCTTAAAGCACAAACCATCACAAACTGATTCCATTGTAATATTCTGTTATCCTTTACCTGCACTTTTGATGGTGAAAATGTCTCTGCTGGACAAAGCCTGGAAGGGTTCCACCAGCGCTTTAGAATTTTCAGGCAATCTGCTTTTTTCTTTTTCTTATTAAGTTAGTGAAGAAATTAGACAAAACCAGGCCTGTGTTAAATGCTTGAATCCACAGATTTTCTAAACATGGACTGATTGCAGGTTTGTGCACGTTTCTGCCACTCCTTTAACTTCACACGGTGTGATGTAAAAAGATGCATCTGATAGTGAGCCTTACATTTGAAAGTATGTAACCAAACATGTGGCAGAGCCAAAGGATATTAACAGTCAAGACTTGTGTAGTCACTGCATTGACCTGGGGAGGGAACTAATGCATTCCTTTGTGAGCTGACATGTGCCGTTACTTGACAGTTTGATCTCCTGACATGAGATACCTGAGGAATCACAGGCCTTGGATAGTTTGTGCTCATATTTTAATTTCTTCAGCTGATTCTGAGCTGGTTCATGTCCCTGGAAGACAATTTTTAATTTGCTTTATATGTTCCTCCTGTAAGTAGGTATATGAGGGCAGTTTTTTACACTGTTAAAAACTGCATTGGCTAATTCTCCATTGCTTTATGAACTCCATGTTATGTCATCATGATTTTTCATTTATTAGTTTCTGATGTCATGTTGGAATAGCACTGTGGTTTTTTTTTATGACTTGCTGATCTTAGGTACAGTCTAAAAGCCAAAAGTTGCCACTTCATTGTGATAACATTATTATAACATTCTTAAAATATTAGGGAAGGATGTAAAATACGAATGTTAGGAAGCATAGTATATTCTCATTCAAACAATTTTCAAAAATGTGAAAATTTCCAGTGAGGATTAGAAAAAGACTGGTGACAATACGGAAAATTTAGGCCTGAATTTTTAAAAATCTATTTTGCAAAGAAAACTTGGTAGCCTCCACCAAAATCTCTCTGTATCTAGTACTAATAGCAACAATTAGTTTTATCATTAAAAAGAACAAATCAAAATTTTGTATGGAATGGAAAGCGAAACTTTCTATCAAACACTATCATGAAAAACCTATTGCTACCTATTACCTATGACTTATCAAACTTAAGGTTTTTTTTAGGAAATAATTAAACCAAAATACATTTTTAAATTATAAAAGTGACTATCCATTAATGGTTGGAAATGAACCAGGTTTGGTTTCACTGTGATCTAAAACGTTTGACATTCCTTCCATGTCTCAAGACTTGGTAATATGATTATTTTTAAAGCCAGTATGACATATAATTCATATAATTAAAACAGATTGTGGCCAACATTAACCTGCTCTCCCCTGTCCCCCAACATATTCTGGGGGTAGAAATACTTATCCTCAAAGATAGTCCAGTAAATTAATCTCCACAATCTCTTTTTCCCCTTGATGTCTGTAATATCTATCCTGGCCAAATTTTCTAGAATTGAATCAGCAGTGCTTATGGTGATCTTGAACTTCCTTCCACAAAGATGACCTTTAGCGCCTCCCGATCCATATTCCCTTGCCTGTATTGCAAATAGTCTTAGTAATAGAGCCCTAACTGCAACTTCAAAGGGCCCATTGGTTAACTCAATGTTTCACACACAAGAACACTTGCAAAGATTTCTTCGTAATGTGAATATTTTCTCTTTCAGTTCCAGAAGCATTTCCTACAGTTTGGACATTATTTTTCCTCTTGGATCTTCAACTTGAAGCTTTAATTTGCACTGAATTATCTAACCTGGTTAAAATTTTAATCTTTTCTCTTATGCTGACAGATTTGGAAGCAAATTACAGTATGTTTTCAACAATACAGGTACTGCCTGTTGACCTGGAATTTTAATGCTTCTAGGAAAAGTTTCCAGAAAATGACAGCAGTTGAGTGAAGGGTTTTCTTCCCAATTTACTATTTTATTTTTTTAATGCCTTTTTAAAACTTGTCTAATATGACAAAATAGTTATGTGTTCAATTAATTTATATTTTATTCATCCTTTTTCAATTCTGGTTATTATGTAAACGCCAGTACTTTATCTGTTCTTTTAAGGTATTTTATAAAATGAATGTTAACAAAAGCAGAGTTGGTATTTTATTTTTCAAATGAATGCAAACATTTCTTTCACAGCACTTCTATGTTGTATTTTTTTTCTTCGTGTTAAGCAAAAGACATTTGACTTAAGAGCTAACTGGGCCAAGTGGTACAAAGTATCCATCCCAGATGATTTAGTTACTAAATACCAAAACCATATCATTTAAAGATATTTCACATAGATAAGCTACTCCCATGTCTTAGAACTGAAAGTCAAAGTTATATTAAGGTTCTGAGTAAGAAATATCATATCTGGGAAAGGCTGATGGTCTTCTGATGATGTACCATATAATTGTTCATTCTTAACCAACAGTAACATTTATTCTTTAAATTCTTGATTTTTCTAATCATTTGTTACTGGCCAGTACATATTAGGGAGAGAACAATGGTGATAAACCATGTTAATAAGTGCTTTTATATCAGGAACCATAGCAGAATGTTGTGAAAATCATTGGTACATGCAAAATCTCATGCATAGTAGTGCTTCAAAGCACACACAATTAAATGGAAGATACAAGCACGTAATTCCAATATAATAAATACATAAGTTATCACATTGTACTGGCATTATATGCTTATGGTAAGTGCTGAAGAACTATACTAGGCCCTTAACATATGCAAGGAACTTAGTATCAAAGTATTTAATACTTTGTGACCACCTAGAGGGGTGGGATAGAGAGGGTGGGAGGGAGGGAGACCAAAAAAAAAAGAAAATAAATAAATAAAAAATAAAGCATTTAATCCTTTCAACAACCACATGCCTCTTCTAGGACTGAAAGTAAAGCAGGGTATGATACGTTCCTTCTGGTGAGCTAGACAAATGATAAGGCTGAGTAGCATTTTATCAGCCTGAAAGAGAAGCAAGGTTTTTGCTGTTAAGAAAGAACTCTGGAGGTAGAGCTTTTCAAACAGGAACAGCACACATGATAAAACACTTATTTAGGCAATGGTGAGAAGTAGTAGGGGGCCTATGGAATACAGAAGAGACTAGGGAGAGTATACTGATGTCTGAAGGTGAACGACCATGCCAGTCACTCTCAGATCCTAGGAACCATATGATTAGAAATCATTTGCTGGAGGTCAGAGATGCTAATATCCATGAAAATGCCCAGAGAAATTAGGGTGTGTCTAACAGGAATTGTCACATCAAATAATAATCAGGCAATAAACTAAGGGAAATTTAATCTTCATGGCTTTCTTTCATGTCCTCTTTTGTTTGATTTTTTTCAAGGGAATCTGGGCAGTATTCTTAACTACCTATTTTTGCTTCTTTTTCATCCTTACTGCCTCCACCCTCTTTTGGGTCTGAATTTTGACTGCCCTAGAATTTTAAATAGCCTGTAATTGACCTCTGTGGCTCTAGAGCAAGACAGAATGAAGTTTCTGAAATTCAAATCCAGTGTTACACCAATGTAAAACTCCTGATGACTTTCTATGGTAGGGATTCCTTGTCTGCATTCCTCTTTCTACTCATCTCCCACTCCAGACCCTCTTCCCTTTTGCTGAGCTGGCAACTGCCCAAATGAGCTCCATGTTTTGTACTTGCTAGTCCTTCTGAATATTCCTTTCCCTTTTTCCAGCCTGGACTATTCATTCTTCAAAATCCAGCTCAATCATTTCCTCTGTGAAGCATTTCCTATCTTATCCCACATGTCAAGTTGAGCATGTCATCTACATCTCACACGGCACCAATATTCTAATGCTTACCATGTAGTTTTTGCAATTACTTCATTCTACAGATGGCCCCAACTAGACTGAACTTCTTTAGTCTAATATATGTCTGTGTCCCAAGATCTTAATACAGAGCCTAGCACATAGTAAACAATAAAACGTTTCGAATAAATGAAAATGGCACTCTTAAGCAGCCAACAGTGGAAACAGTCCTGAAAGCTTAGTAAAACTCTGCAACTAGCTACCTGTGTGGAATGCCATCTCTTTGATTCATCTTTCTTCACCCATGGACTAGGAAATATAAAAGCCTACTCAATAACGTGATTACAGTAGATGCCTTAGTTTTTCTTTACTGTTTGGATGGGGAGCAAAAGTTATTTCATAACAAAAATCATTCACAAAGTAAAAGCTAGGAGGTTTTAAAATTTTAAGATTTAAATTTTTTAAAATTTATTCTACTTTTTAGTAACTTGAGGGGCTAAGAGAATACTTAATTCTTCATAAAAAAGGTTATGACAAACATGTCTGTTCAAGAGACTACTGCCCACATATTCCGTTGCAATGTAACAGTGGTTAAGAGTGCAGGCTCTGGAGCCAGACTGCCTAAGATCAATTCCTATATCTGCTCCTTCTAAGTTATATGACCTTAGACAGGTGTCCTAACCTCTTAGTGCATCAGTTACCTCGTCTGTAAAATAAGAATAGCAACCAAACCCACAGTAAAGGATTTACAGGGGGCTCAGTGAGTGAATACTGATAAAGAACTTAGAACATGTCTAGTACCATTGAATGCTCAATAAATGGCAGCTCTAATTACCACATACCCTAAAGAACTTAAGCCACATTTCATCTCCCAGGACCCCCACAGTAGATGGCAAAGAAAAGCATGTCAGATTTATCCTATCATTTCACATAGCAAAAGGTAGACAACAGTGTAACAAGTTTGTTCTGGCTAAACTGAGAAAATTTAAAACTTTGAAAGGTAATGAGCTACACATTCTACTAACAACTCGCAGAGTTGAGTTTTTAACGTAAAACATTTACTATCATCATGCACTCTTCCTGTATTTGCTACACAAAGCCCAATACAATGAAGGAAGAGATTAGAGGTGGTGAGATGGCTAGATCACCAAGATTAGTCTGGGCTCCTCCAGAGCTGCTTTTTTCCGCATTGACCACCACCTAGACCAAATACTCAGAAGCTCTCCGTTTTATTAATAGATGAAAGCTTTTTTCTTTTAAGTTTAAAATCTAGTTCAAGCACAACAAATAATTTTGTCTTTGGGATATAGAGAAAAGTAGCATAACTAGTGGGTTCCTTTAGTCACTTCATACTAAACCAGAGGTAGAAGAAGATTTTCCCTAGAATGAGGCTATAGCCCCAATGCTGAAAACAACAGGTACTAACTAAATACCTCTATATTCTACAAACCCACCTAGCGAACCTCTGCAGGACTCATTGAGAAGCTGGTAGCAGAACTCTCATCCATAGCCTTCAATATATATACATAGAAGATGACTGACCTGGGAGAAGTGAGTAATGGGTGAGAATGTTATGGACTGAATCTACCTCTCCTAATCCAAGTAATGTTATCTGCAGAAAAAAGTTAGTTACAGAGATTAAGAAACTGTCATTTTATTCTACTGAATGTCTACTTACACCGTGGACTGATGTGCCATCTGGGAGTATTTGAGCAGAGTGAAAACAAAACGGTCAAGAAGGACTTGCAATGGATCACCTGAGAAGCAGCCTCACCACTGGGAGGGCAAGGATACACATTCTTACAAGACAAGCAGACCCCTGTTGAGGCAGCTGACCTTAAGCCATCTTGACACAAGAAGACTGCCTCTCAGGCACAATAAGCCAAACATCAAAAGACTTTGAGATGTATGCCACTGGACCAGGCATGAGGGAACCCTGCCACTGAATATCTTTTGTGTCAGATAGTAACCCAGTGAAAAGAGAAAATTTTAAAAGCAGCAAGAGAAAACCATACAAGGCTGAAAACCCCCCATAAGGCTGATTTTTCAGCAGAAATTGTGCAGATCAGTAGGAGTGCCATGATATACTTCAAGTGCTAAAAAGAAGAAAAAAAACCCTACAACCAAGAATTCCCTATTTGGCAAGGTTATCACTGACAATTGAAGGAAAGACAGAATTTCCCACACAAGCAAAAACTAAGAGTCATCACCACTAAACCAGCCTCACAAGAAATGTTAAAGGGTCTTCTTTAAGGGAAAGAGAAAAGGATATAGCTAGAAATAAGAAAATATATTTTAAAAATCTCTATATCACTGATATAGGCAAACACATAGTAAAGGCAGTGGATCAACTACTTAAACAGCTAGTATGAAGGTTAAAAGACAAATTCAAAAAATCAGCTATCACTACAATAAGCAGTTAATTTAAGGGATATACAAAATAAAAAGATATAAAATATGTCAAAAACAAAATATTGGGGGGGTGGTAATAAAAAAATCCTAGAGCTTTTAGAATATGTTAAACTTAAGTGACTCTCAGCTTAAAACAGGTAGACAAACAGACATGAACCTCATGGTAACCACAATGCAAAAACCTACCACAGATACATAAAAAAATAAAGATAAAAGAACCTAAATATAACATTAAAGATAGTCATCAAACCACAAAAGTAGAGATTTAAAGAAGAAAAAAGAATTACAAAAGCAACCAGAAAACATTGAACACAACAGCAATAAGGACATGCCTACTGACAATCACTTTAGATACCAATGGACTAAATGCTCCAGTCAAAAGACACAGGATGGCTGAATGGATAAAGAAATAAGACCTGTCTATATGCTGCCTACAAGAGACTCATTTCACTCACTTTACAACTCACTTAAAAACACACAAAGTGAAAAGATGGAAAAAGATATTCAATGTAAATGAAAACAAAAAGAATGCTGAGGTACCAATATTATATTAGACAACAGACTTCAAAACAAAGACTATAAGAAAATACAAGGAAGAGCATTACATAATGTAAAGGGGTCAATCCAAGAAGAGGATATAACATTCAGAAATAGTTATGCACCCAACACAGGAGCACCTAAGTATATAAAGCAAATGCTAACAGACATAAAGGGAGAAATTAACAGTAATACATCAATAGTAATAGTAATAGTAGGGAATTTTAACACTCCACATATAGCAATGGATAGATAATCCAGACAGTATATAAGGAAATACTGACCTTAAATGATACACTAGAGCAAATAAAATATATATATATGTATGTGTATATATATATATATATATATGTATGTATGTATGCATGTATATGTATATATATGGAACATTCCACCCCAAAACTCTAGAATACACATTCTTTTCAAGTACACATGGAACAGTCTTCATAACAGATCACATGCTAGGCCACAAAATAATTATCAGTAAATTTAAGAAGACTGAAATCATACCAAGCATCTTTTTAGACCACAATGGTATGAAACTAGAAATCAGTTATAAGAACAATACTGGAAAAGACAAAAACACATAGAGACTAAACAACATGCTACTAAAAAACCAATGAGTCCCTGGAGAAATGGAAAAGGAAATTTAAAAAAACCTTGAAAAATACAACCATACAAAATCTATTGGATGTAGCACAAGCAGTCCTTAGAGGGAAGTTCATAGCAATACAGGCCTTCCTCATAAAACATGAAAAATCTCCAATTAACAATGTAACCTAACACCTAAAAGAATTAGAAAAATTAGAAACAAAAGCAAGAAACCTAAGTCAGTGAAAGGAAGGAAATAATAAAGATCAGAGAAGAAATAAATAGAGATTAATAAAACAACAGAAAAAAATCATTAAAGGCTAGAGCTGATTCTTTGAAAGGGTAAACAAAATCGATAAAGCTCTGGCCAGACTCACCAAAAAGAAAAGAGAGAAGTCCCAAAGAAACAGAATAAGAAGTAACAGAGGAGAAATAACAAGAGATACCACAGAAGTATAAAAAACTATAAGAGAATACTATGAACAATGATACGCCAAAGAACTGGACAACCTAGAAGAAATGGATAAATTTCTAGAAACATACAGCCTACCAAAACTGAATCAGGAAGAAAGAGATAATTTGAACAGACTGATCACTAGAGGTGAAATAGAATCTGTAATTTAAAAAAAAAAAAAAAAATATATATATATATATATATATATATATATACTTGCTGCAAACAAAAGTCCAGGACCAGATGGCTTCATTGAAGAATTCTACCAAACATGCAATGAAGAACTTATACTGATCCTTCTCGGTCTTCTAAAAGACTGAAGAGGAAGGAACACTCCCAGAGTCATTCTATGAAGCCTCCATTACACTGATACCAAAACCAGACAAACATAACACCAAAAAAACAAAAGAAAATTACAGGCCAATAACTCTGATGAATAAAGATGCAAAAATTCTCAACAGAATATTAGCAAACTGAATCCAACAACACATAAAAAAGATCATACACTATGATCAAGTTGGATTCATTCCAGGGTCACAAGGATGGCTCTACATATGCAAATCAATCAATGTGATACACCACATCAACAAAAGACAAACAGCATATGATCATCTCAATAGATGCAGAAAAAGCATTTGACAAAATTCAACATCCATTCATGATAAAAACTCTCACCAAAGTGGGTACAGAGGGAACATATCCCAACATAATAAAAGCAATGTATGACAAGCCCACAGCCAACATAATACTCAACAATGAAAACCTGAAAGCCTTCCTACTAAAATCTGGAAAAAGACAAGGATGCCCACTTTCACCACTTCTATTCAACATAGTATTGGAAGTCCTAGCCACAACAATCAGACAAGAAAAAGAAATAAAAGGTATCCAAATTGGAAGCGAAGAGGTAAAACTGTCATTATGTGCAGATGAAATATACTATATAGAGAAAACCCTAAAGCCTTCACACAAAAACTACTAGAACTGATAAATGAATTCAGCAAGGTAACAGAATACAAGATTAACATACAGAAATCTGCTGCATTTCTTTACACTAACAATGAAATACCAGAAAGGGAAAGTAAAAAACAATCCCTTTTAAAATCGCATCAAAAAAACTAAAATACTTAGGAATAAACCTGACCTAGGAGATGAAAGACTTATATGTTAAGAACTATAAAACACTGATAAAGGAAACAATATGATTCAAAGAAATGGAAATATATCCCATGCTCTTGAATTGAAAGAATTAATACTGTTAAAATGGCCATGCTACCCAAAGCAATCTACAGATTTAATGTGATCCCTATCAAATTACCCATGACATTTTTCACAGAACTAGAACAAATAATCCTAAAATGTATATGGAGCCATAAAAGACCCAGAATTGCAAAACCAATCCTGAGAGGAAAAAAACCAAAGCTGGAGGCATAACCCTCCCAGACTTCAGACAATACTACAAAGCCACAATGATCAAAACAGTGTGGTACTGGCACAAAAACAGACCTATGGATCAATGGAACAGAATAGAGAGCCTAGAAATAAACTCACATACCTGTGGTCAATTACTCTTTGACAAAGGAGGCAAGAATATACAGTGGAGAAAAGAATCTCTTCAGCAAGTGATTGGGAAAGCTAGACAGCCACATGTAAATCAATGAAGTTAGAACACTTCCTCACACCCTACACAAAAATAAATTCAAAATGGCTTAAATACTTAAATATAAGACATGACACCATAAAACTCAAATCGTAGCAGTGTTTCCTTAGGTTAGCCTCCCAAGGCAATAGAAATACAAGCAAAAATAAACAAATGGGACCTCATGAAACTTATAAGTTTTTGCACAGCAAAGGAAACCATAAGCAAAACAAAAAGACAACCCACAGAATGCAAGAAAATACTTGCAAATGATGTGACTGACAAGGGCTTAATTTCCAATACACACAAACAGCCCATACAACTCAATAACAAAAAAAAAACAAACAACCCAATCAAAAAATGGGCAGAAGACCTAAATAAGACATTTTTCCAAAGAAGGCATACAGATGGCCAAGAGGCAAATGAAAAGATGATTGACATTGCTAATTATTAGAGAAATGCAAATCAAAACTACAATGAGGTATCACCTCACACCAGTCAGAATGGCCATCATTAAAAAGTCTACAAATAATAAATGCTGGAGAGGGTGTGGTGAACAGGGAACCCTCCTACACTGTTGGTAGGAATGTAAATTGGTGCAGCCACTATGGAAAACAGTATGGAGATTCCTTAAAAAACTAAAAATAGAGTTACCCTATGATCCTGCCACCCTATTCCTGGGCATACATCTGGAGAAAACTGTAATTTGAAAAGATACATGCACCACAATGTTCACAGCAGCACTATTTTCAATAGCCAAGACATGGAAGCAACCTAAATGTCCATTGACAAATGAGAGGATAAAGATGTGGGGTGTGTGTGTGTACATATACATACACACACATACACACACACACACACACAATGGAATACTACTCCACCTTAAAAAAGAATGAAATAATGTCATTTGCAGCAACATGGATGGACTTAGAGATTATCATACTAAGGGAAGTAAGTCAGAAAGAGAAAGGAAATTATTGTATCATTTATATGTGCAATCTGAAATATGATACAAATGAACTTATTTACAAAACAGAAACAGACTCACAGATATCGAAAACAAACATGGTTATCAAAGGGGAAAGGAGGTGGGAGGGATAAATTATGAGTTGGGGATTAGCAGATACAAACTACTATATATAAAATAGATAAATGACTGAATCCTACCATATAGCCCAGGGAACCATATTCAATATCCTGTAATAAACAATAATAAAAAATACCTCAAAATGAATGAAAATAGAAACACAACTTTTGAAAAACTGAGTTGCAGCAAAAGCAGTTCTAAGAGGGCAGTTGACAGCGATGCAGACCTACCTCAAGACATAAGAAAAACCTCAAAAACATAACTTTATGCCTAAAGGAATTAGAAAAAGAACAAATAATCCCCCAAAGTTAGTAGAAACAAGGAAATAATAAAGATCAGAGTGGAAATAAATGAAATAGACACCAAAAAAATTAGAAAATATCAAAGAGGTGGTTCTTTTAAAAGATAAACAAAACTGACAAACCTTTAGACAGACTCTTCAATTAAAAAAAAAGAGAGGGCCCAAATAAAATTACAAACGAAAGAGCAGAAGGTCCAACTGATATTGCAGAAATACATTTAACCCTTGAACAATGCAAGGGTTACGGTGCTGACCCTCCACACAGTCAAAAATCTGTGTACAACTTATAGTTGGCCCTCCTTATACATGGTTCCTCCATATCTGTGGTTCCACATCCACAAATTCAACCAATTGTGGGTTATGTAGTACTGTAGTATTTACTACTGAAAAAAATTCACATATAAGTGAACCCATGTAGTTCAAACCAGTGTTTTTCAAAAGTTAATTGTGCAATCATGAGACTACTACACAGATATGCTAACAAACTGCACAACCTAGAAAAATGGATACATTCCTAGAGACATACAATCTTCCAAGACTAAATCAAGAAAAAATAGAAAATCTGGCCAGACGAATTACTAGTAATGAAATTGAATCAGTAATCAAAAAACTCCCAGAAAACAAAAGAAGTCCAGGATTAGATGGCTTCACAGGGGAATTCTACCAGACATTTAAAGAGGAGTTAATACCTATTCTTCTCAAACTGTTCCAAAAAATTTTAGACGAGGGACCACTTCCAAACTCATTCTATGAGATCAGCATTACTCTGATACCAAAACCAAAGATACCACACACAAAAATTATAGGCCAACATCCCTGATGAATATAGATGCAAAAATTCTCAACAAAATGTTAGCAAACTGAATTCAAGAATACATTAGAAAGATCATACACCATGATCAAGTAGGATTTATTCCAGAGATCCAAGGATGATTCAATATTCACAAATCAATCAATGTGATACACCACATTAACAAAACAAAATGACAAACTCACAGCTAACATCATACTCAACGGTGAATAGCTGAAAGCTTTTTCCTTAATATCAGGAATAAAACAAAGATGCTCACTCTCACTACTTTTATTCAACACAGTATTGGAAGTTCTAGCCACAACAATCAGACAAGTAAAAGAAATAAAAGCCATTCAAATTGGAAGGGAAGAAGTAAAACTGTCACTATTGGTACACAATATGATACTATATATAGAACACCCTAAAGACTCCACCAAAAAAATTATTCTAATAAATAACATTTATTTGACATAGTGATTTGATATTTGTATACATTACAAAATAATTACCACATTGCAACACTGTAGTACACAAAATTAATATACTGAAATCTCTTCATTTTTATATACTAATAACAAACTATCAGAAAGAGAAATTTAGGGGAAAAATCCATTTACAGTTGCATCAAAAAGAATAAAATACCTAGGAATAAATTTAACCAAGGATGTGAATGACCTATGCTCTGAAAGCTATAAGACATTAATGAAAGAAATTAAAGGAAAACAAATAAATGGGAAAATACAGTATGCTCATGGATCAGAAGAATATTTTTTAAATACCCATACTACCCAAAGAAATCTACACATTCAGTGCAATCCCTATCAAAATACCCAAGGCATTTTTAATAGAACTAGACAAATAACCCTAAAATTTTAATGTAACCACAAAAGACCCCAAATAGGCAAAGCAATCTAAAGAATGAAGAAAAAAGCTAGAGGTATCA
This sequence comes from Kogia breviceps, assembly GCF_026419965.1. Lineage (NCBI taxonomy): Eukaryota > Metazoa > Chordata > Mammalia > Artiodactyla > Physeteridae > Kogia > Kogia breviceps. The sequence continues at coordinate 97,845,189 of NC_081314.1, forward strand.
CACGCCCAGATTTCAAACTATACTACAAAGCTACAGTAATCAAAGCAGTATGGCATCAAAACAAACAGATCAATGGAACAGACTAGAGACCCCAAAAGTAAACCCACACTTATGTGGTCAATTAATTTATGACAAAGGAGGCAAGAATATACAATGAGGAAAAGACAGTCTCTTCAATAAATGGTGTAGGAAAAACTACAGGTACACGTAAAAGAATGAATGTAGACCATATTTGTACACCATATACAGAAATAAATTCAAAATCAATTAAACACTTAAATGTAAGACCTGAAATCATAGTACTCCTAGAGGAAAACATAGGCAGTATGATCTTTGACACTGGTCTTAGCAATATTTTTTTTGGATCTGTCTCCTCAGGCAAGGGCAGCAAAAGCAAAAATAAACAAATGGGACCACATCAAACTAAAAAGCCTTTGTGTAGCAAAGGAAAACATCAACAAAATAAAAAGGCAACCTACTGAATAGGAGAAGATAGTTGCAAATGATATATCCCATAAGGATATAACCAAAATAGACAAAGCACTCATATGACTCAATAACCAAAAAACCCAATCTGATTAAAAATGGGCAGAGGATATGAATAGACATTTTTCCAAAGAAGACATACAAATGGCCAACAGGTGAACGAAAAGATGCTCAACATCACTACTCATCAAGGAAATGCAAATCTAAACCACAATGAGATATCACCTCATACATCATACAAGAAACAAGTGTTGCTGAGGATGTGGAAAAAAGGGAACCCTCATGCACTACTGATGAGATTGTAAATTGGTATAACCACTGTGGAAAACAGTATGGTGGCTCCTCAAAAAAATTACAAATAGAACTACCACACAATCCAGCAATTCCACTTCTGGGTATTTTTCCAAAGAATACAAAAACACTAGTTCAAAAATATATATGCATCCCCCCATGTGCATTGCAGCATTATTCACAATAGCCAAGGTATGGAAGCAACCTAAGTGCCCACTGATAAACGAACGGATAAAGAAGATGTGGGGTGTGTGCACACACACACACATGCGCGCACACATACACACAGTGGAATACTACTCAGCCATAAAAAAGAATGAAATCTTGCCATTTGCAACAGCATGGATGGACCTAGAGGGTATTATGCTAAGTGAAATAAGTCAGACAAAGAAAGACAAATACCATATGATTTCACTTATATGTAGGATCTAATACACAAAACAAACAAACATAACAAAACAGAAACAGACTCACAGATACAGAGAATAAACTAGTGGTCACCAGAGGGGATGGGGGTGGAACAACAGGCAAAATAGGTGAAGGGGATGAAGAGGTGCAAACTTCCAGTTATAAAATAAATGTCACAGAGATGTAATATACAGCATAGGGAATAATAACTTGGTATACTGACAGTAACTAGGCTCATAGTGGTAATCATTTTGTAATGTATAAAAATATCAAATCACTACGTCAAACACCTAAAGCTAATATAATATTGTCGACTTTATCTCCATTAAAAAAGACAATAACCCAGTGACAGTGTTTACACACATTAACTCAGTAACAGTGTTTACATTTAGGGACTTAACACACAGATGAAATAAATAAAAAATGCACTACAATAGCACTTGTAAAGCAAAAATAATTTTGCTTCCTGCAACTCTTCCTCCCCTGCCCCAATCCTGAAGAATCAGAAACATAAGTGTGAACGGTAATAGTAGAAAAGAGTGGATCTTACACCTTCTCTTCTCCTAGCCCTGAGGTTGAAGCCTGGCCGGGGCTGGGAGACAGTGGACAGGTTAGACTGAATTAGAATGCTGGTGACCAGACAAGAAAAGAGAGAACCAATAATCAAAACTAGTGATTAGAGAAAAAAGATCATACATTATTATCTTGGCAGACTATTAGTTTCAAAGTGTTCAGTTAATGGGTTACTAAAGATAAAACAAAGATCATTTCATTTCAAACGGACTTCGGTGGTTTCCTTAGCTTAAAAAAAAAGTATTCAAAGGCAGGTGGCCATCATTAGAGGATCATTCTCTGGGAAGATGCTGTGGGAGCTGGGTAGATCCATTTTCTTTCTCTAGAAAAACTTCCTGCCTGGCAAGTGGAATCTGTCCAGCCCTCATGCTGCAACTCTGGCTAACCGCCACCATCCCCAACAATCTCTTCATCAGAGATCCTCTCCTCTTTGTCACCCAACAGTTTAGGGTCCAATCTCATCCCCAAATCTCCCTTCACAGTAGATACTCCTTCTCCCCCAGTAAACTACTCAAACCACATTTAGCTTGTTTATGGAGTAAATATGTGAGGCATGAAATACAACATCTGGCAGCAACTTACCCAGAATATCAGTGACTGTGGTGATATTACTCTCAAAAGGAACCGTACGTTTCCCTGAAGAAATGTTTCAATGTAAAATGCAAGGTATCTTTGCTGAAAATTAAAGTTAAATCACAGATACCTAGGCCCTAAGGCTACTCAGACATGAATCAAAAACAGCGGTACCAAGGTACTTACTTGTATAAATGTCTAATCAAGAGCGATCGGCAATGTTATTTATCTGGAATTTCTTGCAAAATAAGGCAGACTAAATGGTTAAAAGCAAGACTAATGTATCTCTATTGGGCTTTTTAATCAGTGCTAACATCATTAAACATTTATATAGCACTTTGGGTTTGGGAAAATTTTGTATTTCGTTTTCAAGGTTATGTTGAAATGGGTACAATATACTTGGTATCTTCTCTTCGCACACAGAATTCAAAATGTAGAGAACAAAAATAACTTTCCCTGAGTCACTTGACAATTCACAAGAAGAGCTAGAGTTATAATCCATCAATTAGTCCCACTCTACACATTAGATATTAAAAACAGACCTAAAAACAATCAGGCAAAGATCTAAGCAATCCTTTTGTGGACAAGAAAGGGAATTGAAAATTAGCAAGTTACTTTCACCTCTTACCTGCAGCAGGTGTGGGCCAGAACGATAAACACGTTTACTTCCTGACAAGTTGTTTTTTATGAAGAACAGTTTGGTAATTGGTAAACACCATCAACAAAGTAAACAGAATCACATAGCTGAAGCTGCACTGTACACTGGAAATTCTGCAAAGTGATTAGCAGCTTGAAAATGTGCAGAACTTAATCTGCATTCTGAAGTGGCTTAGCAACTATGGGTCATTCCAGCTAGCCACTGTCAATGTGTATAAAATACTTATTTTGTTAGTAATTTACTGTGTATATTAAAAAGAAGCAGAGAAAAAGATATGTTACAGCCTGCCATTTCTCAGCAGAAGTGGTTAATTGCTTGATTCTGTGAAAAGCCAATAAATAGGGAAAAGGAACAAATTAACATTCTCACAGGTGAAATCAAAAAAGCATCTGTTTCATTTGTGGAGCTCCAGTGCGTAACACAGAAGCACTTTTGGCCACCAGGCTGTTAATCTCTGAGAGGCTATAAACTTGTCATGTTAAGAACACTGCAAATTCAGCTTGAATATACTTTGCTTTTCCCATTAATAGCATGTAAGGACACTTATGCCTCTCATTATCACTTCAGCGCCTTGAGAAGACCAATGTTCTTGTTATCTCCTCAAAGGACCACTACTACTTCAGCGTGTGACTTCTCAATCCTTTGTGATATTAACCCCTTAAATTAAACTGACTTGGAGTTGAAGATTGCTACAAGAGCACTTGCTTCCCTTTAGAGATCACACAATACCATTCCACCTGGAAAATTCAGAAGTATTCAAACCCTCCACTGTTGACTAAAATCTGTTCTGATATCAGGAAGGAGATTCAAGCTTTCATTTACTCAGGAGAATGGCAGGGATTTGATAAAACATCACAGTTAAAATGCTAAATCACAGCACAGTTTAGCAGAGCTCATGCTCTCATTTTGTGTTCTTTAGCTAAGTGAAACTGTAGCATCCTCAGATTTTACTTCATGTCCACATTTCTTCACCTAGAGAGAAGAGTTAATATGTGCCACAAGACACTGTAAAAGTCTATGGGCAAGTTTAAAAGACTTTAAATGGGTTTGGTGATTCTCTCTACATTTTTTAAAGAATATATTCTTGGGACTTCCCTGGGGGGGTGTCCAGTGGTTAAGACTCTGCACTCCCAATGCGGGGGGCCTGGGTTCAATCCCTGGTCAGGAAACTAAATCCCGCATGCCGCAACTAAGACCCAGTGCAGCCAAATAAGTCAAATAAGCCAAATAAAATAGAGAAAGAAAGAATATATTCTTACATCATTTACATTTTTTACAAAGATCAGGAACCAGAACTGTGTTTCACTGGTTGTTTATGGACTGTTTTTTCCCAACCGTGCTAATAATATACTGCCTCCACATATTGTTCCATTTCATCCAAGTTCTTAGGGGGCAATTGTAGAAACTTGGTCGTCTCAATGGGAAAACCCCCCAGAAAGAGGTGTGGCCTCTAACATTGTTCATCCATAACTTCATAAGTCATCAGTCCATGATCTCATTCTATTAACTTTCTTGTCACATAAAGACACAGGAGAAATGTTCTACTCTCACTGAAGTCAGATCAATGACCGCCATTTTGTTTTTGAACCACTAAGCAAGTCATGTCATCTCTCCAGGCTCATTTCCTCATCTGCAACACATCAAGTTTGAACTAATATTTTCTACAGATTCTTTCAAATCTAAATCTACTTGGGGAGGAGGACATCACTAAAATGGCAACATAAGAGGCTCCTGATTGTCCCACCTCCCACAGATTTGCTGAGTATACAGTAACACACAGATCATCTCTCTCTGAGAGAAATCCAGAAACTAGTTAAGTGACTCCTACATTGGACAACTGACAAAATCTAAACACATCTAAACAGGTAAGAAAAGCTAATACACACTCTTACCATAAATCCCACACCGGTGCAGCACCATTCAATCCCAGAGGGACCCCCCAACTCCTAGCTTCTCCCTGAGGAGTGAAGGTGTTGATAAAAGGGTACAAACTTCTGGTTAGAAGCTAAATAGGGCTGTAAGTATAGTTGATAATATTGTATTGTATAACTGAAATTTGCTATCAGAGTAGATTTGTGTTTTCTCCCAAAAAAAAAAAAAAAAAAAAAAAAAAGGAAATATATGAAGTATGTATGTGTTAATTAACTTGATGTGGGAATGCTTTCACAATGTCTATGTATATCAAATCATCACAATATATGCTTTAAATATATTACAATTCTATTTGTCAATTATACTTCAATAAAGCTAAAAAATAGACACACATAAAAATAAATCTATATGGCAAAAATATTTTATATAAACTACTTAACCTCTTGATCAGGACTGTGAAGACAATCAAACCTTACATTTCTCTGAACTTGAAAACTTGTATTTCCTTGACACTGGAGAACTGGTAGAGCTAGCTTAATGACATGAGTCATATACACCTAATCTGATTGTTGGGACCTCCATGAATAATAATCTAGAAGATATATGCATAACGCTTTTTAGACAAGGGTATATTTCCTCGAACTTCAGCAATTCAGGAATTTGGAAGTCAATGCAATTTAAGGCAGAACTGCTGGGAGACTTCTGCACCAGCTTTCAGTTCACCACACGGCTGTCTCTGGTATGTTATTAGGGAGATTAACTTTAAGCACTTCCTGGTTTAGTTCTGAGCAAGATGAGTGACCTTTTGTTTCCATCAGGGCAGTGGGTTTGCTACAAATCCCTAAGTGTTAAATTTTGGGAGCCTAGAGATAAGCAGCGGTGGACGGCTTTACATTTTCTCGTTATCTTAAGACACCCACAGCACATACTGCAAAACCTACCCACTTGAAGAAATCTTTAAAGCCCATGCGTTAATTGTGAACTTATTTGAGGCATTACTGACAAGCTATATTCATAGATGGATGGAACTGGAAGGGACCTCAAGAGCTCATCCTGTTCGACTTCCCGACATCATTGCTTTGTCCTTGTTATCTTAAGAGATATGCACACCACGTACCATCCAGACCCAAGCTTGCCTGGATTTCTAAGAGCTGTTTGCTATTCTTGATCATTTCATAACATTCCTTCCAACTCTAAGAGGGAATTCATAGCCTTCACATAGCCTTTTCAGTTATGTAAATTGAAAGCAAAGACATATTCTTGACATATTGCAAGACTACCCAAACTTCTGGTCATATGCAAATTTTTAAAGTATATTTAGAGACAATTAAGTTTCCCTTAAGTTAAAATATATATTCTGGCTCCCTATAAGTCAAATATTATCAGTGCTTTACTCAAAAATATCCACCTTAGGGACTCACTGCCTAATGGAACAGAAAATTCCACACTAAAGATCTTTATTGACAAACTTTAATATTTGAGCCAAATCATTGTAAGCTCTCTATATTAATTTTACATCAATTAACTGTTTGTGTGTGTGTGTGTGTGTGTGTGTGTGTGTGTGTGTGTTCAGAAAGGACATATAATCTGACATTGATTTAATGCAAAAATACCCTGAAATACTAGCTGTGCCATAATTCTTTACACAATGATGAGAAAGATCACTGAAAATATTTGTGACCTAATTTCCTTATCCATAAGGAAAAATAGTACTATAGCCTCTTATTCATTTAAAATAACTTGGTAAAAATTAAATAAGCATTATCTTGAAAAGTTCTGAAAAAATTATTCAAAATCAATTAATAATATCATGAAAGATACATTGCTTTGACCATTGTGAATGAGTGTGCTCGTGTATGGTTAGTGAGTCCATCTTTAAAGTGAGAGAAAGAGGCATTTCTTGAGAGACAGTCACACCCTTACTTGAGGCAACCCTTCTCCCCCCCCCCCATATTAATCGGCATACAGCAAATCTCTTTAGTCAGCGTTAAAATTGTGACGGCCTGCTACACCGACTTGACATAGCAATTACAGTGCAGGAACAAAACATTACTATCAATCTCTAGCTGCTGAACCAGTGACAGTCCCCCCAAAAGGGAGTAAGTCAGAAGAATTGGAAGAAAAAGACAAGGAGACAACTGCACAGAGAGAAAGGGAGCAAGGGAACGCAGGACACAGAGATAAAACAAAGCTCTAGAGGAGAATAAAGATATTAAAAGGACAGAGAAAATATGGCACCAAAAATTCACTGCTGAATCTCACTTTTATTTTCAACAGGAACCTTTGGCAGATTTAGCATATTTGATGAGCATTAATAAATAAAACATCAGGATTTTTGAAGTAGGATGTGAGCCTGTGATTTATTTTCCACCATGAGAGATTTGAGATAAGAGTAGGACTAGTTTGGGGCTTCCCTGGTGGCACAGTGGTTGAGAGTCCGCCTGCCGATGCAGGGGACACGGGTTCGTGCCCTGGTCCGGGAAGATCCCACATGCCGCGGAGCGGCTGGGCCCGTGAGCCACGGCCGCTGAGCCTGCGCGTCCGGAGCCTGTGCTCCCCAAAGGGAGAGGACACAACATACCGGAAAAAAGGCCCGCATACCAAAAAAAAAAAAAAAAAAAACCACAAAGAGTAGGACTAGTTTCAAGGAAAAAGTATAAAGGAGGGCAAGGTCATTTTGGACGATTTGTCAGCCCTTTCCATTTAATTCAACATTCATTTATTTGTTGAGTGTCTACCCAGTGTCCCATATAAGATAACGGAAACAAGACACAGTCCTTACTTTAACTTCAAGGTCTGCAGATATAGTGGGAAACATTCATAACGAGTTAGAATGGAATGAATCAAGGATCTACTTGCAAGTGTGAACAGTCTCTCCACTATTGCTGACACTTAACCCAGAGGATGGGTACCCTCAGGGCAGCTATCCTCACCCACACGCTCAGTGCTAGAGGCCTTTTTGATTTGACTTTTTTTGGCAATCCCCTGTGCTCTGGAATTTTCTCTTCCACGGTACCCATGTCCAAGGGAACATTCCTGGAAACTTCTGCAGAACCATTGCTGTCTACTAGTTACTTACATAAGAGAAACTTCATATTGTAATCTGGGAATGTGATCTAGAAATTTACCCATAATCTAGGAATTAAACATATAGACTTGGAGTCAGGCAACATACAGTCAAGTCACTGGACTGAATCTTACTACCTTCATGATTTTTGACAAGTTACTCTTCCTTTCTAAGTATTTTCTGTAAAATAAAGATAATGTGTAATTGTATTTATCTCATAGAGAAGTTGAGAGGATTAAATGAGCATTTAGTAAACACTTAAAATGTTAGCTATTATTTTCTAGTTTGGGATTGCATTAGTCTGCTAGGGCTGCCATAACAAAACACCACAGACTGAATGGCTTAAACAACAAAAATTTATCTTCTCACAGTTCTGGAGGGTGGAACTCCAAGATCAAGATGCCATCATGGTTGGTTTCTCCTAAGACCTGTCTCCTTGGTTTGCAAATGATCACCCTCTTGTCACCTCTTCACAGGGTCTTCCCTCTGTGCACACATGACCCCGGTGCCTCTTTGCATGTCCAAATTTCCTCTTCTAATAAGGATACTGGTTAAATTGGATTAGGGCCCACTCATATGACCTCATATAACTATAATTACCTTCTTAAAGACCTTATCCCCAAGTACAGTCACATTCTGAGAGTGTTAAGACTTCAACATGTGAAGTTTTGCTGGAATTCAGTCTATAACAGAGGGTATAACATGCTTACAGTAAATTTACACACACACACACACACTCACATCTGTGACTAACTCTTAGATGATGATGTAGAAATCTTTCCTTCACTCCAAATGCTCTATCATGTGCTGTCCCAATCATTACTATGTCCTCTTCCAGAAATGACCACTATTTTTGACTTTTATAATGACAGATAAATTTTGCCTGTCCTTGTAATTCATATAAAGGAAATTGTACAGTGTGTACTCATTTATGTCTGGCCTCTTTTAGTCAACAATATGTCTACAAAATCCATCTGTCTGGTAGGTTCCATGTTGCAGTACTTTGTTCTTTTTAACTGGTAAGTATGAATATACCATATTTTGTTCATTCACCAGTGAAAGGCATTTGGATTATTTTCTGTTTGGGGGTTTTATAAATAAAGCTGCTATGTACATTCTTATATATTCTCTTCATGAACATATGCATTCATTTCTCTTGAGTGGAACTGGTTATTTAGGAGTATATTACTTCATTTACAAAAAATGAAATTTTCTAGTTATCTTTTATTTATTTCTAGTTTAATTCTAAAGTAGTTAGAAAATATACTGTGAATTATTTTAATCCTTTGAAATGTGTTGATATTTGCTTTGATGCCAGTGTATAGCCAATTTTTATAAATATGCCATGCACAGTTGAAAACAATGTCTATCCTGCAATTGCATACTACAATGTTTTATAAATGTAACTGGTGCTAATTAAGTCAAGTTGGTTACTCATGTTTTTTTTCATCTTATATGTATTTACACTTTTGATTATTAAAATATCTAGTTAATTATGTTTTTTCTATTTCCTTTTTTGTTTTACTAATCTTATTTATATATTTTGAAACTATAGTATTAGATGCACGTAAATTTGATCTGTTACACATTCCTATTGAATTGACTTTTGTCATTATGAAATATCGCTCACTATCTCTGGTAATATTTTCCCCTTAAAACCTATTTTTCTTATACAATAAAGCCACACCTATTTTGTTTTGGTTAATGTGTTCATGATACATTTTTTTCAATACTTTTACTTTCAACATTTCTTTCTCTACATATATAAAGTGTATTTCCTATAAACATATAAAATTATCTTATTAGCCAGCAAGCTCACCTTTGTTTTTTAATTGGAATATTTAGACCAAAAGAATTTCAACTAATTACTCATATACTTGGGTTTAAGTCTATGGTTTTGCTATTTGTTTTCATATATTTTTATGTGTTTCTTCATTTTTTGCCTTCCTTTGCATAAATCAAACTTTTAAAAATCATTCCAATTTTTTATTCCATTGTAAGTTTTTCAATGACACAGTCATTCTCTTGGTAATTACAAAAGTCAGTTTTTCTGTTTTAAAACTGAATTTCTCTTTGACTTACATTTATAAAATCCAAGAATTTGAAAACTACAAACACATTTCTCTGTTTTCTTGAACATATCAAATTGCATTTATTTTAAAATTCTTTTCTGAAAAATATAAATACCTGAATTATATTTGTATCTCCTATTAGGGTTTTTTTTCTTTTGGCTTATAATTCTGATTGGAAGCTAGACACTGTGGATGGGAAACTGTAGAGTCTCTTCATATTTTCTTTCTCCAAAAAAGCAATAAAATATTTTTTAAACCTATTTGGAGTTCAGGTTGATCACTTAATATTTTTCTTTTTTTTTTTGGATCACTTAATATTTTAAGGTTAGTTTTAGTCTTTGATAGGCCTGGCCTATTTCAGTTTTGCTCTTAATCCTAGGATATGACCTTTTGGGGCCTTACTGGGACCCTCTGATTTGATAGGATTTGAATATACATCTGTATGTCCCCTGAATAGCACTGAGATCTCCACTAAATTCTTCAAGTTCCAGCTGCTGCCATTTTCTTGGTTTTGTAAAATCTTTCTCTATGTTTATGCAGTTTAGGAGTCAGTAAGTTAAGGTAAAATTATACATGAATTTTTATCCTCTCTTCTTTACGGCTCCACTTTCTCTGGGATTGTACCCCTCTGGCAGCTGTCATATGGGTATCCTCAGCCCATTTAAATCAGTGTTTTGGTTTGTGCTCTATTCTCCTGCTTAGTTCCTCTCTAGTACCATTAAATACACACACACACTCCATTTCTTATTTGTTGTTTATTGGCCAATGGGTTGATCCAATACCAACTACTCACTCATAAACAGAACAGGTACTTACTTCTGGGCTACTATTTTTAATATAGTAGTGTGGTCTCCCCCAGATTTGACATTTATCTAGGGTTTTAAGAAAGTGTACAGTGAGGAAAAGTGAACAAATGAAATGAGGAGAGTAGGGAGTTGGTAATTTTGTGAAAAATGGATGTCAAATAAAGACCATGAAATCAAACATGTATGTAGTACTTGTGTATTAGTCCTCTACTAGACACAGTGGTAAAACTGAAGGCTATTTATTTCGTGTATTTGACCCCCAAGAAGTTTATAATATTCTTGAGAAAAAGAGATTAAATGGAAAATTGTAAATAAAAATTCAAGTACTATTTAGCAATTTAGAAAATAAGAAGATTTCTGAAAGAAGTACAAAGTAGAACTCAGCATGTGTATATAGAGCTTAAACTTTTCTCCATTTAAAATAAGCTGAAGTGAATAAAACAAACAAGCAGGATATTTAGCTCCAGTTAGCAGCAGGATAAAAATTTTAAACTTCTGTATCTTCCAAACATGAAATGATGCCAACTTGCACTTTACCACATAGTGTGGCAGGACAGAAAACACTAGTTTGCATGCCCTAAATAAAAATGTTATGATTCAAATATTATGGTTCTTTTTCTGTTTGCTATCAACAAATTCTAGGGCTAGTTGGATGCTGGTTAGCAACATTTTAGAGTCGGTGGGGCACAAGACTTTTGAGGCCATGAGAGTTTCACAACATGTTTGAAGTAGGATAAAGACCTAATTCCATTTATACATGGCTGCATCCTAGATTTACTGAATCACAATCTCAAATTATGTTCACCAAGCTCTAAAAATTTTTCTAACATACAGCCAGGTTTATAAACCACTGTCTCAAACAGGGAATTACATTTTATCACTCCTTAATTTGCACAGTGCCATCCAAAAACTGAACACAGAACACCTTTGCATGTTCAACTTCAATAAAATATTTTATAAGTCAAAAGAGGTAAGAAATATATTCCTCCCCAAATAAAATTAAATTATTAATTTTATTAGAGATAATTCCAAAGATAAAGAAGAGCTAGGAAATCTTTCTTGACCATTATGACTTTCATTTTTATATGTGATTCCTTGAGAAGCAATTTTCATTTTTGATGCTTTAGAAAATAATATAGAATCTCAGGTCAGGCAACATGATTGTGGAACTGAAACATTTCCTTCTCAAAGTAAGTAGAGATGCTGAACACAATAAAATAAAAATAATTTGGAATTCTTAACAGGGCTTGCAAGGATGAAAAGAAAATCTCAAGGTGTAAGAAAAAAACAGTGAACTGAAAACTAAGGTAATAAGTATGAGAATTCATGCTGTTGCTGCCCAAGCGCCTGTTACTGTAATGAATCATGGAGGGACTTATTGTATAAAGTTCATGCAAAGAGAGTTGATAGGACTGTGGGCCCTTGCAAAGTAGGCACTAAAACTTGAGACTCCTACATAAAGCTAGGATCTCAAAGGGCTAAAAACTCAGCAAAAGGCAGACTATTTAAAAGTCTGCACATAAACACAGGGAATTGAAAACGAAGCTTACCTGTATCGACCTAGACTATAGATAGAAAATAAGTATCATTTGAAAATTTGGAGAGCTAAGTTTTGAAAAATCCTGCATATTTAGATCTTGAAATTACAACACCTTTAAAGTGATAAGATAACGTGAAAAACAGCACAAAATAAATGAATAATATTTACTGTGGTAAAGAAAAAATTTAAAACAAAGATGAAAAAAGAACAATAAAAATTTGAATAAGGACCAATTAGACCACCTAGATATAGAGAATGAATAAACCACCTAGATATAGAGAATGAATAACTAGAAGATGTATCTAATATAGTGAAATTCCTAAAGGCCATGTTAGAAAGTTGAAAAGCAAATACAGCAGAACGATCACACACAAATGAATAAGGAGACTAATAGAAACGTTCTGACTTCTTTCCAGCAATGAAGACATAACAAGAACAAGACTTAACCTCTGGAAATAAATAACCAGAAAAATGTTTGAAAAACAACTGTTTTCAGACACTGAGCAACAGGCAGTTTCCAGACCAGGGACAGAAAGAGGTAAAAACTAAACAGTATGTAGCATCTTATAGAGTTGATCAGTTGGAGGTCAGTGTTAAGGGAGACCAATGCAAGAGAAATTTGTGGACAGAGTTCCAGAAGAAGATAGAGGTATGCAGAAAAATTGCCCCAGGTATCTACACTGGCTTCTCCTTGAATCTTTGGTAAGGACTATGCCTCACATGCATATAGTAAAACTCCACAATATAAAATGAAGAATGATGAGGGACTTGTAAGGAGAGCAATTCCCAGAGCTCACAGTGGGTAGGGAGTTATCTCAGTTGCAGCCAGAGTGGAAAGTCCTCAATGGTCATCAGGTCATTCAGTGGAGACCCAGCTACATCATGCCTCAGTAGTAGTAGGACAGAATTATTCCCAGAGTGTAGGCTATTCTAGATCCACTTTAACAAAGCTTAAAAGAAAGACTTCAAAAAGGTCAAACTGATCTGTAAATAACTTAATTACTTGTTAAAAGAAAGCCCAGCAGCCCTTCGAGTTAGACAACAAAATCTAGATCTTCAACAAAGTGATCATCATAATGTCCAGCATCCTGTCAAAATTACTAGATATGCCAAAAAGCAGGAACATGTAACTCATCACCAGGAAAAATTTCAGTCGGTGGAATCAGATACAGAGATGCCAGAAAAAACATAAAAGTATATCACAAGTTTATATATGACATTATTTAAGTATGTAAAGAAAAATATGGATAAAATTAGATAGAGAAATGTTAGATATTAAAAAATAAAAGGAACTTCTAAAGATGAGAACCACAATGTCCAAAGTGACAATATCACTGAACTGACTTAACAGCAAATTAAACATAGTATTTGGAGAAATATCAACAACATATATCCGAATGAAGCATAAAGAAATAGACTGGAAAAGAAGGAGCATCAGTTGACCTGTGTTCTAATTCCAAATGTTCTAAAATGTATATGATTGAAGAATCAAAAGGAAAGGAGAGAGGGGCATAGAAAAAAATATGTGGAGAAATGTTGTTTGAAAAATTTGAAATTTGGTAAATACTATAGACACTGAATCAAGATGTTCAACAAATCCTAAGTAAGATAAACACTAGGAATACCATACCAAATCACAACATTTTCAATTCCAAAAGACAAATATTGAGAGAAAAAAATCTTAGCAGTAGTTCCTTCCCTGTCCAAAAAGAAATATTACATACAGAAAAATAACATTTTTAAAGTGATAAAAGAAAAACTCTCAATCTAGAATCTGTAACCTCCAAAAAAAAAAAAAAAAAAAAACTAAATACGATTTTCTTTTAGACAAACAAAAGCTGAGACCATTCAATTTAAGCCCAAGATGAAGAAGAACAGAAATTTCCACAAGAATATCCAAAGAGTAGAGGAATTCTAGGTTTCCAGTTCAATGCCACTTCATTTGATGTCCAAAAGATAAGGTGACCTTTTCTAATATTTGGGCTATATATGTTGTAATTTTGAACCAGTGGGGAAAACTTAGGCTATCAAAAATGGCTTTGGGAATTATAAAAGTATAAATTTAAGTTGCTTCTCATACAAGAAATTTGAGCTGCATTAGAGACTTACATATGAAAGATGAAACCATAAATGTGCTAGACTCGGTGGGGCACAAGATTTTTGAGGCCATGAGAGTTTCAGGCCATAAATTGTGGGAAAACATATTATCTCGTTTTGAGGAAGACTTTTTTTTTTTTTTTTTGGCTGTGCTGTGCAACATGCGGATCTTACCCTGACCAGGGATTGAACCCCGTGCCCCCTGCAGTGGGAGTGCTGAGTCTTAACCACTGGATTGCCAGGGAAGACCTTTTGAAACAAGACATTAAAGCCAGAAAACATAAGGGAGAAAGTGTGTATGTGTGTGTGTGTGTGTGTGTGTGTGTGTGTGTGTGTGTGTGTGCGCGCGCGCGCAATGGATGGACAAACACATAACTTCCCTCTTTTCCCTTCCCACTTTTCAGAACGATTTGAGGAATAAGGCTCATGAGATGGAGGTCAAAAGATCAGTTTTATTACTGATAGAGCTGACTGGGGAACATGACTTTACTCCTCAGCCAGTTTGCTCTCCACCATGTGAGATAGTGGACTGAACAGTCTCCGCCTCTGTGGGGGGAACTTGGGGCGAGGGGAATGAAAGCTCCAACAGATAAAATTCCTAAATCTGATAATACAAAATAATATCAACAGTCACAGGTAGCAAAAGAATATTCAGTCCATATCTAGGGACATTAGTCGCAAATTCCCACAATTTATGTGCTCTGATTGGCTCCAGAGCATAATTTTTGGGCCTGCACCAAGAAAGTGGATGAATTTTTCTGGAGTTTCCATGTTTAACTCCTTGAGGGAGAGGGTGGCCTAACCTTTCTTCCCTGTTCCTCTTCCATCCGATCACTCTGTAACTGTTTTCCTCACATCAATTGTAGGCGCCTCCAGTGAGATAAAGAGGGCAGCAGACACACAGATTCTTTATGTTACTGACTCTACTATTCCTTCCATTCAGTATGGATAAGTGTCTAAGAATCTGTGAAAACAGATTCTAAAATACTACCACCTCTGGGTGGTGAGATCATGTGTTATTCTTAATTTCCCCCTGGATCTCCTTATTTTCATCAACAAAGGTCAAGAAGGACCATCAGATCCCACAAGTTCTGCTTCTCATGGAATTTTATTAAATCGATGACATTCCCTTTACTGTTGCAGTCCTTTACCAGCTCCTGGGTCATTCCGCATCATTTCTTAATATAAGTCCTAGATGCATAAAATTCTCTCTCACACTATAACTGATGTAAATCTTAGTGATTTTAATACATAAGTTAACAATCCTTCCAACAGAGTAGCGTCCTAGCGCTTTGACCCTCTCGCCTCCAATTATCTTGCCTTCTATTCCATCTCAGCCACTCACTCTGACGGGCATACCCGAAACCTTATCATGGCTAAAACCGCGACCCTCGATAATCTCAACTTCATGTAGCAAGGCATCTGACCATTATCTTCCCCTAGGATCCTGACTCCTGACCCCTCAACCCTACCAGTAACTCCCATCTACTGACTCTGCCATCTTGTCATTCTCCCTCATACCCTTGGTGTCCTCTTTCCCCTCCTGTCACAGCTTAAATTCGAGGCCAATTACTATAATCCCTGCACACACTCTCCACTCCCTTGCCCCTCTCTTGTTGTCATATTCTTTTGGCCATGCTAAGCCCTGATTAAATTCAAACCCGGATTAAATCAAGTTCTCTGCCTACTCCATGCTCGCAGCGATGAAGATGAACATGGCAAAAGAGAAATACAAACATCCTGACTGGTCTCACTTTAGAATCAAGACCACGAACCTCGAGACAGTCTGTAACACTGGCCAGAAATCCTGCCATATCTACCCTGGCCATTTATTCCCACTGTTGTCTAGGAGATTGTTTTACCCACCTCTCTCCTCAAACATCCCAAACCTTCTACCTTCACTCTCAGCTGATTTTACTTCCACTTCACTGAAAAAATTAGACAATTGAAGCAATCAGTAAGAACTCTCTAAGATGCCCACTACCACGTGCATCCACTATGAGTGCCTGCTCTCAGCCTCCTCACCTGAAAAGGCAGAAGGCTCCCCTTGCTCCTAAGGGAAGCCATCCTCTACATGTTCACTGGTTTCATTCTCTCTCCAGGCCTTCCTCCAACAATGGCAGGGTGCAGGGCAATAGTAACAAATGAAAGTCTCTCCATGTACATATTTGCACATCATATTTTATGTATATACATGAATTCACATACTGGGAGATTGGGATTGACACATATACACTATTGATACTATGTATAAAATACATAACTAATGAGAACCTACTGTACAGCACAGGGATCTCTACTCAGTGCTCTGTGGTGACCTAAATGGGAAGGAAATCCAAAGAAGAGGGGATATATGTATACAAATAGCCGATTCACGTTGCTGTGCGGTAGAAACTAACACAACGTTGTAAAGAAACTATACTCCAAAAAAATAATTAAAAAAATAAAATAGTAGTATCCTGACATACATATATCATGTGCATTATATACTATGTGTGTATATGGGTGTATCTAAAATGGTGGTGAGCATAAGAAAGCAAGTTTAGGTACAAAATACTGTTTAAAAGGAAAAGATGATTTTGCTAATCAGTAAGCAAAAGAAGAAAATGAAGATTTCCTGAACATCTGCTATGTCCCAAGAACTAAGCTAAGGTCTTATATCATCTCACTTACTATATAAAGTAATGCATATAAGGAAATTGAGATTTTGAGCAGTTACATAACTTGCCCAAGGTCACACAGCTAGTAAAATGGTCAAACTGGGTTCTGCTCCAAGGATGGTCTGACTCCAAAGCCCATGCTTTATACATTATGCTATGAGAGAAAAATACTATAATTTCCCATATGGCTGGTCCCAATGTAATTTCCTAGACATTCGCATTTCAAGTCCATGCTTTGTAATACCAGATTCACAGCACTGAATCGGGAGTTGACATGTGGTTGGTTAGGCTGGGGTCTCCTTACCCCTGTCTGAGTGTGGCTCGGCTGTCTTGCTAAAGAGCTGCCATATAGCCCCACAGGCAGCAGTGTCCCAGTTGTAGGTGTGCTGATTCCGAGATGTTTTCTAAGCAGGTTATAAAGTGCTCTGGGATTCCTCCAGATGAAATGTTCCCTATAAATGCAATGTGTACTTTCATTTGCCTTATAGTTGGGAGCTGCCTGGTGATTTAATTCTAAGCTCACTGCATTTTTTAAAGTGTATTTAAAAAGCGTCTTTCATCTACTGGCAGACTTTGTAAACTGCTCTTAGAAGTTTTCAAAACAAGGGGGAAATTCTACAGCAATTTTGTTTTTCGAATGTTTGAATTTTATTTATTTTTTTATACAGCAGGTTCTTATTATCCATTTTATACATATTAGTGTATATATGTCAATCCCAATCTCCCAATTCACCCCTCCACCACCACCCCTGCCGCTTTCCCCCTTTGGTGTCCGTACATTTGTTCTCTACATCTGGGTCTCAATTTCTGCCCTGCAAACTGGTTCATCTGTACCATTTTTCTATGTTCCATATATGTGTGTTAACATACAGCATTTGTTTTTCTCTTTCTGACTTACTTCACTCTGTATGACAGTCTCTAGATCCATCCACGTCTCTACAAATGACCCAATTTCGTTCCTTTTTATGGCTGAGTAATTAATATTCCACTGTATATATGTACCACATCTTCTTTATCCATTTGTCTGTAGATAGGCTTTTAGGTTGCTTCCATGTCGTGGCTATTGTAAATACTGCTGCAATGAACATTGGGGTGCATGTGTCTTTTTGAACTATGGTTATCTCTGGGTATATGTCCAGTAGTGGCATTGCTGGGTCATATGGTAATTCTATTTCTAGCTTTTTTTAAGGAACCTCCATACTGTTCTCCATAGTGGCTGTATCAATTTACATTCCCACCAGCAGTGCAAGAGTGTTCCCTTTATTCCACACCCTCTCCAGCATTTGTTGTTTGTAGATTTTCTGATGATGCCCATTCTAACTGGTGTGAGATGATACCTCATTGTAGTTTTGATTTGCATTTCTCTAATAATTAGTGATGTTGAGCAGCTTTTCATGTGCTTCTTGGCCATCTATATGTCTTCTTTGGAGAAATGTCTATTTAGGTCTTCTGCCCATTTCTGGATTGTGTTGTTTGTTTTTTTAATATTGAGCTGCATGAGCTGTTTATATATTTTGGAGATTAGTCCTTTGTCCGTTGACTCATTTGCAAATATTTTCTCCCATTTCGAGGGTTGTCTTTTCATCTTCTTAGTAGTTTCCTTTGCTGTGCAAAAGCTTTTAAGTTTCATTAGGTCCCATTTGTTTACTTTTGTTTTATTACCATTACTCTAGGAGGTGGATCAAAAAAGATCTTGCTGTGATTTATGTCAAAGAGTGTTCTTCCTATGTTTTCCTCTAAGAGTTTTATAGTGTCTGGTCTTACATTTAGGTCTCTAATCCATTTTGAGTTTATTTCTGTGTATGGTATTAGGGAGTATTCTCATTTCATTCTTTTATATGTAGCTGTCCAGTTTTCCTAGCACCACTTATTGAAGAGGCTTTTCTCCATTGTATATCCTCCATTGTATATCCTTGTCTCCTTTGTCGTAGATTAGTTGACAACAGGTGCGTGGGCTTATCTCTGGGCTTTCTATCCGTTCCATGGATCTATATTTCTGTTTTTGTGCCAGTAGAGTATTGTCTTGATTACTGTAGCTTTGTAGTATAGACTAAAGTCAGGGAATCTGATTCCTCCAGCTCCGTTTTTTTCCCTCAAGACTGTTCCAGCTATTCGGGGTCTTTTGTGTCTCCATACAAACTTTAAGATTTTTTCTTCTAGTTCTGTAAAAAAATGCCATTGGTAATTTGATAGAGATTGAAAAGAATCTGTAGATTGCTTTGGGTAGTATAATCATTTTCACAATATTGACTCTTCAAATCCAAGAACATGGTATATCTCTCCATCTGATTGTATCATCTTTAATTTCTTTCATCAGTGTCTTATAGATTTCTGCATACAGGTCTTTTGTCTCCCTAGGTAGGTTTATTCCTAGGTATTTTATTCATTTTGTTGCAGTGGTAAACGGGAGTGTTTCCTTAATTTGTCTTTCAGATTTTTCATTATTAGTGTACAGGAATGAAAGAGATTTCTGTGAATTTTGTATCCTGCTACTTTACCAAATTCACTGATTAGTTCTAGTAGTTTTCTGGTGGCATCTTTAGGATTCTCTATGTATAGTATCATGTCATCTGCAAACAGTGACTGTTTTACTTCTTTTCCAATTTATATTCTTTATATTTTGTTTTCTTCTCTGATTGCCATAGCTAGGACTTCCAGAACTATGTTGAATAATAGTGGTGAGAGTGGACATCCTTGTTTTGATCCTGATCTTTGAGGAAATGCTTTCAGTTTTTCACCTTTGAGAATGAGGTTTGCTATAGGTTTGTCATATATGGCCTTTATTATGTTGAGGTAGTTTCCCTCTCTGCCTGCTTTCTGGAGAGTTTTTATCATAAATGGATGTTGAATTTTGTTAAAAGCTTTTTCTGCATCTATTGAGATGATCATATGGTTGTTATTCTTCAATTTTTGAATATGGTGCATCACATTCATTGATTTGCATATACCGAAGGATGCTTGCATCCCTGGGATAAATCCCACTTGATCACGGTGTATGATCATTTTAATGTGTTGTTGGATTCTGTTTGCTAGTATTATGTTGAGGATTTTTCCATCTATATTCATCAGTAATATTGGTCTACAATTTTCTGTTTTTGTAGCATCTTTGTCTGGTTTTGGTATCAGGGTGATGGTGGCCTCATAGAATGAGTTTGGGAGTGCTCCTTCCTCTTCAATTTTTTGGAAGAGTTTGAGAAGGATGGGTGTTAGCTCTTCTCTACATGTTTGATTGAATTCACCTGTGAAGCCATCTGGTCCTGGACTTCTGTTTGTTGGAAGATTTTTGATCACGGTGTCAATTTCATTACTTCTGATTGGTCTGTTCATATTTTCTATTTCTTCCTGGTTTAGCCTTGGAAGGTTACACCTTTCTAAGAATTTGTCCATTTCTTCCAGGTTGTCCATTTTATTGGCATAGAGTTGCTTGTAGCTGTCTCTTAGGATGCTTTGTATTTCTGCGGTGTCTGTTGTAACTTCTCCTTTTTCATTTCTAATTTTATTGATTTGACTCCTCTCCCTCTTTTTCTTGATGAGTCTGGCTAATGGTTTATCACTTTTGTTTATCTTCTCAAAGAACCAGCTTTTAGTTTTGTTGATCTTCGCAACTGTTTTCTTTGTTTCTATTTCATTTATTTCTGCTCTGATCTTTATGATTTCTTCCCTTCTGCTAACTTTGGGTTTTGTTTGTTCTCCTTCCTCTAGTTCCTTTCGGTGTAAGGTTAGATTGTTTATTTGAGATGTCTGTTGTTTCTTGAGGTAGGCTTGTATAGCTATGAACTTCGCTCTTAGAACTGCTTTTGCTGCATCCCATAGGTTTTGGATTATCATGTTTTCATTGTCATTTGTCTCTAGGTATTCTTTGATTTCCTCTTTGAATTCTTCAGTGATCTCTTGGTTATTTAGTAACATATTGTTTAGCCTCCATGTGTTTGTGTTTTTTATGGTTTTTTCCCTGTAATTCATTCTAATCTCATAGTGTTGTGGTCAGAAAAGATGCTTGATATGATTTCAGTTTTCTTGAATTTACTGAGGCTTGATTTGTGACCCGAGATGAGATCTATCCTGGAGAAAGTTCCGTGTACACTTGAGAAGAAAGTGTAATCTGCTGTTTTTGGATGGAATGTCCTATAAATATCAATTATATCTATCTGGTCTATTGTGTGATTTAAAGCTTATGTTTCCGTATTTTCTGTTTGGATGATCTATCCATTGGTGTAAGTGAGGTGTTAAAGTTCCCCAGTATTACTGTGTTACTGTCAATTTCCTCTTTTATAGCTGTTAGAAGCTGCCTTATGTATTGAGGTGCTCCTATGTTGGGTGTATATAAATTTATAATTGTTTTATCTTCTTCTTGGATAGATCCCTTGATGATTATGTAGTGTCCTTCCTTGTCTCTTGTAACATTCTTTAGTTTAAAGTCTATTTTATCTGATATGAGTATTGCTACTCCAGCTTTCTTTTGATTTCCACTTGGGTGGAATATCTTTTTCTATCCCCTCACTTTCAGTCTGTATGTGTCCCTAGGTCTGGAGTGGGTCTCTTGTAGACAGCATATGTATGGGTCTTGTTTTTGTATCCATGCAGCAAGCCTGTGTCTTTTGGTGGTAGCATTTAATCCATTCACGTTTAAGGTAATTATCAATATATATATGTTCCTATTACCATTTTCTTAATTGTTTTGGGTTTGTTTTTGTAGGTCCTTTTCTTCTCTTGTGTTTCCCACTTAGAGAGGTTCCTGTAGCATTTGTTGGAGAGCTGGTTTTGTGGTGCTGAGTTCTCTTAGCTTTTGCTTGTCTGTAAAGCTTTTGATTTCTCCATCGAATCTGAATGAGATCCTTGCCGGGTAGAGTAATCTTGGTTGTAGGTTCTTCCCTTTCATCACTTTAAATATATCATGTCACTCCCTTCTGGCTTGTAGAGTTTCTGCTGAGAAATCAGCTGTTAACCTTATGGGAGTTCCCTTGTATATTATTTGTCAGTTTTCCCTTGCTGCTTTCAATAATTTTTCTTTGTCTTTAATTTTTGCCAATTTCATTACTATGTGTCTCGGCATGTTTCTCCTTGGGTTTATCCTGTATGGGACTCTCTGCACTTCCTGGACTTGGGTGGCTATTTCCTTTCCCATGTTATGTAAGTTTTCAACTATAATCTCTTCAAATATTTTCTCTGGTCCTTTCTCTCTTCTCCTTCTGGGACCCCTATAATGCAAATGTTGTTGCATTTAATGTTGTGTTAGAGGTCTCTTAGGTTGTCTTTATTTCTTTTCATTCTGTTTTCTTTATTCTATTCCACAGCAGTGAATTCCACCATTCTGTCTTCCAGGTCACTTATCTGTTCTTCTGCCTCAGTTATTCTGCTATTGATTCCTTCTAGTGTCATTTTCATTTTGGTTATTGTATTGTTTGTCTGCTTGTTCTTCAATTCTTCTAGGTCTTTGCTAAACATTTCTTGCATCTTCTTGATCTTTGCCTGCATTCTTTTTCTGAGGTCCTGGATCATCTTCACTATCATTATTCTGAATTCTTTTTCTGGAAGGTTGTCTATCTCCACTTCATTTAGTTGTTTTTTCTGGGGTTTTATCTTGTTCCTTTGTCTGGTACATAGCCCTCTGCCTTTTCATCTTGTCTATCCTTCTGTGAATGTAATTTTTGTTCCACAGGCTGCAGAATTGTAGTTCTTCTTGCTTCTGCTGTCTGCCCTCTGGTGTATGAGGTTATCTAAGGGGCTTGTGCAAGTTTCCTGATGGGAGAGATTGGTGGTGGGTAGAGCTGACTGTTGCTCTCTACAGCTATTTTCACAAATAACCATTTCTTACCTCTTGACTTATTTGTGCTTAATACTTTATACTCTCATGCTCGCCCTGGCCTCCAAGTTGTTGTGTAGTAAAGCTACCTTTCAGCATAACGCAAGATACTTTAAGGTGAAGTATTAGAGGAGTGTGTTTCTGCCTTATTCAAAATTCCTAATTTTGACAATTCAGAAACACGAATGCCTTCTGCAGCAACAGGAGCAGCAGCCATATTTTAATAGTATTTATTTTCTGAAACCATGGAAAGTTAAATACACTTGGTCTCTTTTCCTATGGGGCCATAACTTAACATGCAAGGTAGAGTAGTAGAAAAATAGCAGAAAAATTGCAGTTATGTTAGAAGAAGGAGACCTGCCCTGTATCTACCACTGTAACTGCATGTGACTCTATAGCTGTGGGCAAAGCACATCAGCATTCTGAAAAGCCATCAACATGGTGATACAAAGCAGGAGTAAGCACAGTTTCCTCATCTGTTAAATAGAGGGTTGGACATTCCATGACTCTGTGAAGCTTATAAAGTGACATCACGGTATGTACACAGGTAACTTTATGGTACACTTGGGTTCTATGATAGAGTTCACTGACTGAAACATCCATCACTTCTTTTTGTATGTGGAGACAGAATTTTAGGGAGGAAGAGTGCTTTATAAATAATTTAGATCAACTCCTCATCTAATATGTAAAAATATTGCCCCAATATTCCCATCTGGTGGAAATCCAGCCTTAGTTTAACTTGGCTTCCATTTTAGGTCAACCTTTATTGTAAGATTTTCACCTGTTTTGACAGTTTTTCTCCAGCTGAAAAGTTTCTTAATCAATTACTACTGTCTTTGGTAGGGGACACAGCACAAGAAAGAGACTGTTGAGTCCACAAACCGAGTGGCGTGGATCTAGTATGTAAGGCTAAATTTTTTTCCAAAACTGTTTTGAATTTTTCTTAAAATACTTAAATTGTGATGAACTGATGAGCTTGACAATCAAAAAGGTATTGTCATCCACCGTTCCAGAGTTCTTTATTAGTTTTGGCTCTTTGCACTAAGTGTTTTTTTGAAATTTTTTTTGAAATTAATTTTCACTTATCTTTTGGTTAGATTTCTTTTCTATCTCCCTTGAAGAAATTCATAGCCCTCTATGCATCACAGCAATTTCAAGGTGGGCAAAGAGGACTTCAGAGACTGTAGTTATATAACACATTTTTGAATGAATGATCTCAGTTGTAGATAAGAAATTGGCAGTTTGATTTAGAAATGTGGGCCGAAAGTCATTGAAGTAGATTTCATCTTCTCAAGTTCAGTGTCTGTCTCGCTAAGAGGCACCTCTGAATCCTTCCACAATTGAAGAATTACCCAAAATACTTATCATTTATATTAATAGTTATTATTATTAATTCTCACTATTCATTCTTTTGAGATTTTACCCCATAGATGTGAATAATATGAAGGTCTTTATCATAAATAAAAGAAAGAAATATTACTTTATTTAGACCCAGGATAGAGTTCTTTGCATTCAATATTTGGTTGCACAATATCTGAAGAAGAGGGATATAAAGGCACCTGACTTATAAGGAAGATTTAAAAGGTACACATTTGTCTATTTATCAAAACAAATGGAAAGTATATCTGTATTTGAACACTGCTCACAAGGAATCCAAAAGGATAATTTAGTTATTTTATTGTAATATAATCCAGGACCATCTGGGGGCAGTTCATGGGCATGTAAGTGAAGCAAGCAATTGGTAGACTGCTTTTAGACAGAACTGAACTTCTCTGCGCGTTTTATACTTTTCAAAGACATCAAATATCAATTTATTTCTATTCAAAATGTGCACAGTTTTACTTTTTCATTAATTCAACAAATATTTATTTGGGTCTGGGGTGTCACTGCTAGATATTGGGAACACAATAATGAGTAAAAGCACATAGGGTTCAAATATTCATGACTCTTTCATGGAAAGGCACTGCACAGATAGAGATGCTAATGAATATCTATAACGAATTGACGTAAATTCTGAGAAGGAAAGAAGCAGTCCTAGATTTAAGGATAATCGGGTGTGTACTCAGCAGCTCTCTAAAGGTGGCCCAACCAGCCAGTCTGGGAACCCAGACTGACACACCCTCTATCTCTCTTCAGAAAGAAGTCACAGAGATTGTACCAAACACCTTGAATCAAACACCACTGCTAGTCTTCTAACCCTCTCCCTTTACTCCCAAACTACCCAGTAGTGGTAATAGCTTCAGAACCACACTGAGCAAGTGTCCTAACAGGCCTCAGTCTGCCTCCAGGGCAAGCCAAAGCTGTACCTAAGTGAACACTTCTTCCACTCTGCTAGGAAGCCCGAGGTGCCAGAGCCCTCCCTGGAAGGTCCTCAAGAGCTGATTATGCACATCTCTTTCCATTTTCACTGGCATCATGTTGGTAGCTCCACATCAGCTGGCCGTGATCTCAGAGGGAGAACTTACATTCTGAAAACACTTAATGCACAAATCAGGGCTCTTCCATCCCAGAGATATTTTACCATCCCACCACTGTAGAGGTACCTCCAATTTTTTAAGTGTCTTAGGGTCCTGTGTCATATATGAGGCATAGAATTATTAATGTGCCAGATCTATGGTCAGTATCCCTACTATGAAGTAAGGAGGCCTGTCTAGGCTAATCATCTGGGTGGTACACCAGACAGGTCCTGAGAATGAGCTCAGTGCCCTTCACAGCAGTCCTGTCTCCAATCTATTGGTCACCTACTTCCTGGGCACAGACAGAGCGGGATCACTATCAGAATGAGGGCCAGGCATCCTGTAATCTACAACAGAAATTGTAGGATTTTAACAACACAAGACTCCACATGTGACTGAAGGCTGCAGGACAAATCCTTAACAAAACAACTTCACAAGGTGTGTCTTCACTGCATAAATTTCTACTTTTGTGAGAACATATAAGTTGTAATCTCTCTGTGAGGTTAAATTATGCTATACAGTGTTAACAACTATATTCACCATGTTATACATTAGATCCTCACACTGAATTCATTTTATAACTGAAAGTTTGTACCCTTTTACCAACATCTCCCTGATTCTCCCACCTCTGGCCCCGGCCCCAGCCCCAGAAACCACCATTTACTGTTTCTATGAGTATGACTTTTTTTTTGGTTCTACATATTAGTGATACCATTCATTATTTGTCTTTGTCTGGCTTACTTCACTTAGCATAATACACTACAGATTCATCCATGTTGTCCCAAATGGCAAGATTTCCCTATTTTTTTAAGGCTGAATAATATTCCATTGTGTGTATATGTATATATAATATTCATAACATTGCATGTATATACATATATATACATATAACATGTCTATGTATATATACTGATATATATACCACTGTATATATATATATAAAACACTGTATACATTTATAACTGTGTGTCATATATATGTATGTATACATATATACATATACATAACACTTTCTTTATCCACTCACCCATCAATGAACAATGAACACCTAGGTTGTTTGCATACCTTGGTTATTGTAATAATGCTGCAATGAACATGGGAGTACAGATATCTCATTGAGATAATGATTTCATTTCCTTTGGATATATTCCTGGAAGTGGGACCGCTGGATCATATAGCAGTTCCATCTTTAATTTCTTGAGGAACCTACATACTATTTTCCATAGTGGCTGTACCAGTTTACACTCTCATTAACAGTGCAAAAGATTTCCCTTTTCTCCATGTCAACACTTGCTGTCTCGTCTTCTTGATAAGAGCCATCATAACAAATGTGAAGTGCTGTCTTGTGGTTTTGATATGCATTTCCCTGATGATTACTGCTGTTGAGTACCTTTGCATGTACCTGTTGGTCATTTGTATGTATTCTTTGTTAAAATGTCTATTCAGGTCCTTTGCACGTTTAAAAAAATATTTATTTTTCCTTATTTATTTATTTATTTATTTGACTGCATCAGGTCTTAGTTGCAGAACATGGGATCTTCATCAAGGCATGTGGGATCTTTCATTACAGCATATGGGCTCTTCGTTGTGATGCTCAGGCTTCTCTCTAGTTGTGGCATGTGGGTTTTCTCTCTCTAGTTGTGGCACACGGGCTCCAGGGCGTGTGGGCTCCGTAGTTGTGGAGTGTGAGCTCCAGAGAGTATGGGCTCTCTCACTGAGGCATGTGAGCTCAATAGTTGTGGTGTGGGCTTAGTTGCCCTGTGGCATGTGGGATTAGTTCCCCTACCAGGGATCAAACCTGTGTCCCCTGCATTGGAAGGCAGATTCTTTACCACTGCACCACCAGGGAAGTCCCCCTTTGCCCATTTTTAAATAGTTTTTTTTTCTATTGAATTGTATGAGCTCCTTGTTATCTTGGATATTAACTCCTTATTGGATATGTGAGTTACAAGTATTTTCTCCCATTGCTGTGCAGAAGCTTTTTTTTTTTTTTTTTTTTTGCGGTACATGGGCCTCTCCCGTTGCAGAGCACAGGCTCTGGACGCACAGGCTCAGCGGCCATGGCTCACGGGCCTAGCCGCTCCGCGGCATGTGGGATCTTCCCGAACTGGGGCACGAATCCGTGTCCCCTGCATCAGCAGGCAGACTCTCAACCACTGCACCACAAGGGAAGCCCTGTGCACAAGATTTTTATGTTGATTTTTGCTTTACTGTGTTTGCTTTGGTGTCAAATCCAAAAATTCACTGCCAAGACTGATGGCAAGCATCTTACTCCATTTTTTCTCTTAGGAGTTTTATGGTATTGGGTCTTATTCAAGAGTAGATCTATTTTGACTGTGTGTGTGTGTGTGTGTGTTGTATGAGGTAGGGGTCCAGTTTCACTCTTTTACATGTCTACATTCAGTTTTCTCAGCACCATTTATTGAAGAGACTATACTTTCCCCATTGTATATTCATGGTGCCTTTGTTGATAACTGACCATATAGGCATGGGTTTATTTCTGGGTGGTCTGCTCTATTTCACTGATCTATGTGTCTATTTTTGTGCCAATATCATACTGTTTTCATTACCATAGCTTTGTAATATAGTTTGAAATCAGGAAGTGGGATGTCTCCAGCTTTGTTCTTTCTCAAGATTGCTTTGGCTATTTGGGATCTTTTGTGGTTCCACACAAATGTTAGAAATGTTTTGTTTTCTACTTCTGTGGAAAATGCCATTGGAATTTTGATAGGCATTGTATTGAATCTGTAGATTACTTTGGATAATATGGACACTGAAGCAATATAAATTCTTCCAATCAGTGAACACAATGAACACATTTATTTCTGCTTTCTTTCTTTATATATTATTAGTTTCATCAATATTTTATAGTTTTCTATGTACAGATATTTCACCTCCTTGGTTAAATTTATTCCTAATTTTTCTTTCCTTTTGGTTGTTTTTGTAAAAGGGATTGTTTTCTTAATTTCTCTTTCTCATAGTTCTTTGTCAATGTATAGAAATACAACTGATTTTTTGTGTATTGATTTTGTGTCCTGTAACTTTACTGAATTTTTTAATTAGTTTTTTGGCAGAGTCTTTAGAATTACATATGTGTGTGTGGATATACATATATATACCCCCCCCACATATATATATATGTATAAAATATCATGTCGCCTGCAAAGAGAAACAATTTTACTTTTTCCTTTCCAATATAGATGCCTTTGATTTCTTTGTCTAGCCCAAATGCTCTGGCTAGGACTATGCTGAATAAACATGGCAAGAGTGGGCATTCTTATCTTTTTCCTAAACTTAGAGGAAAAGCTTTCAGCTTTACACCTTTGAGTACGAAGTTAGCTGTGGGCTTGTCATATATGGTCTTTATTATGTTGGGGCACATTCCACCTATATCTAATCTGTTGGGAGTTTTTATCATGAAAGGATACTTCATGATGTCAAATGCTTTCTCTGCATCTATTGGGACGATCATATAACATTTGTTATTTATTTTGTTGATGTCATGTATCACATTTATTGATTTGCATATGTTGAACCATCCTTGAACCCCAGGAATAAATCTTACTTGACCATGGTGTATGATCCTTTTAATGTACTGTTGAACTTTGTTTGGCAATATTTTGTTGACATTTTTCATCTATGTTCATCAGGGATATTGACCTGTAATTTTCTTCTTTTTAGTGTCTTTGTCTGGCTTTGGTGACATGATAATGCTGGCCTCATAAAATGAATGAGACTGTATTCTCTCCTCTTCTCGTTTTTGGAAGAATTTTAAAAGGATTGGCATTAATTCTTCTTGAAATCTTTGGTAGAATTCAACAGTGAAGCCATCTGGTTCTGAACTTTTGTTGAAAGGTTTTTGATTACTGATTCAATCTCCTTACTAGTAATTGATCTGTTCAGATTTTCTATTTCTTCATGATTCAGTCTTGGTAGATTGTTCATTTCTCAGACTGTATCCATCTCTTCTAGGTCATCTAATTTGTTGGCATATAATTATTCATAGTAGTTTATGATCCTTAGTATTTCTTATTATCAATTGTAATGTCTCTTCTTTCATTTCTGATTTTATTTCTCTTTTTCTCTTAGCTCATCTAGCTAAACATTTGTCAATTTATTTTCTAAAAAAAAAACAGCTCCTAGTTTCATTGATCTTTTCTATTGTCTTTCTAGGCTCTACTTATTTCTACTTTGATCTTTGCTATTTTCTTCCTTCTACTAACTTTGGGTTGAGTTTGTTCTTCTTCTAGTTCCTTGAGGTTTAAAGTTAGGTTGTTTGAGATTTTTTTCTTAATTTATTACTATAAACTTCCCTTTTAGAACTGCTTTTGCTGCAACATTTAAGTTTGGAGTGTTTGTTTCCATTTTCATTTATCTCAAGTTATTTTTTGATTTCCCCTTTGATTTCCTCTTTGGTTGCCTGTTCAGGAGCCATTTTGTTTCATATCCACATTTGTGTATTTTCCAGTTTTCCTCTTATAATTGATTTCTGGTTTCATACTATTGTGATAGCAGAAGATGCATGACAGGATTTAAATCTTCTTAAATTTGGTCTAGTCTGTTATTGAACCCCTTACTGAATTTTTCAGTTCAGTTATTGTATTCATCAGTTCTATGGTTTCTATTTGGTACTTTTTAATATTTGTTGAAATTATATTTCATATAATATTTGTTGAAATTCTCACTTTGCTCATGCATTGGTCTCCTTACCTCAGTGAGCATCTTTATGACTATTAATTTGAACTCTTATCTAAATTCTTATTTATTGGGTAAATGACTTATCTGTTTCATTAAGGTTGGTTTGGGGGAGATTTATCTTATTCTTTGGGTTGGAACATATAATTCTGTCTCTTCATTTTCCTTAACTCTGTGTTGGTTTCTGCACATTAGATAAAACAGGAACTTCTCTCCATCTTGACAAACCAGCCTTGTGTAGATGAACCTTGTCAATTAGCCAGATCAGAGCTCCTTGTTGCCTCTCAAACCTCTGTGATCGTCTAAGGCACCGTCTTGGTAATTAGTGGCTCCTGGAAGTTGAGGATATGCCAAGACCTGTCAGTTCCCAAAGGCGTGGGAAATGTCCTTATGCCTGTTCAGGCTCCAGGATGACTACTAATTGCTTGGCCCTTCAGCTCCCCAATGCAGGCTAACTGGAAGTTCGACTTTCAGGAAGCAGCTGGGAAAGTCAGGATTTTAAATATGCAGTCCAGTCTCTATCAAGGAGAAACTGGAAGGTGGGTATTTTGCCCACTCACTCTGTGCTGAGCCAGAGGGAATAGTCTCTGGAATTGTTTATGTGCCCAAACAGAACTGCTTTTTTGTCTTGTGTAGTCCCTTGGAACTCACGAATGCCAATCCCTGTCAGCTCCTAGTGCTAGATTTGGGAGTCAGTAAGAGTTAGGTGACAGCCATAACAGTTGGGGTGCTACATATGTGAATAAGCTCCTTCCAGGGAGAAAATGGACACTTGGTTTGATTGTTGGAGGAAGCTGGGGGCGGATATCAAGGGATGTGCCCACCAGCTCTCTCAGGTTCCTTGGAGGATCCCAGTTAGCACACACAGTGATTAGAAGCCAGAACCTCAAGCACCAGCTGGGGAGGTATGCAGTCAAATCCCTTCCAAAGACAAACTGGGAGGTGAATATTTTTGCCTGCTCCCTCTGTGCTTAGCCCTGGGGGGACAGCTGCAGGAAGTGTCTGTTTGCCCATTTGAAAATTGCTTTATTTTGTTTGTTTAATATGGTCCTGTAGTGCTTGTGAAGGCTGAGCCCTGTTGGCTATCAGAGCTGGTGATTTGCAGGCCTCGCTGGAGTGGCTACCTCAAGTCGGAATATCAAATGTGTGGACAAGCTCCTTCCAGGGAGAAGGTGGCGTCTTGGTTTTATGGTTGGAGTGAGACAGAAGGGAAAGACAGAGGAAGGCAGGGGAAGTGTACACTGACTCCTCGGGCTCCTGGAAGGATCACAGTCTGCAGCTAGATTAAGTCTGATTAGAAGCTGAACCCTCAGTTACCAGCCTGGTAAGTATGTAATCAAATTCCTTCCAGAAAAACACTGGGAGATGGATGTTTTTGCCTTCTCTCTCTGCACTGATCCCTAGGGGGAGAGCCACGGCCACTGCACCCATGCCTGTTAACAACTGCTTCTTTGATTGCTATGGTCCTATGGGACTCACGAATGCAAGCCCTGTTGGCTTTCAGACTTAGGTGATTTGGGGGCCCATCTCTTGGGTGGAGGAAGCATTAAAAGTTGGGGCTCTAGATGTATGGCCCAAACCCTTCACTCCTCAGGGAAAAGCTGGGAGTTGGGAGTTCCCTCCCAATTTTATGGCATTGTGACGGGGGTGGGGTTTTTGTTGAGAGTGTGTCTCAGACTTTCCTGTTTTGATACTGGTTTTTCTCAGTTGCCTGATGTGTAGGAGTCACTTAGCTAGTTTCCAGATTTCTCTCAGACGGAACTGCTGTGTGCAGCTGTATATTCAATGTGTCCATGGGAGGAGGGAATTCAGGAGCCTCCTAGGCCACCATCCTGGTGACATCCAGATTTCCACGTCTGATAAAAATTGAGTAAGGGCTCACTCATCCTCTAACCAACCATCCTATTAGGTTGGAAAGGTATCAGCTCTCTTTTCCAGGATCCCTTGCAACTTAGATTCTTTATCTGATTTAGATCCTGTTACATGAACTGGTTTAATATTTGGAAGGTTTAAGAGAGGCAGTGTTAAGAGACAATGTTTAAGTATCTATTCTCTTTCTTCCTCCATGTTAAGATAGGGTTTCCAAGACAGCTTCTTATTTCCAATTTTACAAAGCCCGAATCAGAACCCCAGGGGTGTTCTTGAACTCTTAGCTCTAGTATTGGCCTCTAGTGAAATAATGCTTTTGTGAGTCAGTCCTGTATATATCTGAAAGTCAGCTTATAGACCAAACCAACAACTTTCTCCTAAAGCCCTTTGAATGATGTTCTAGCCACCTAATTTTCTATATTAAACTTCTTCTTCTGAATCTAAGTAGTTTATTTTTTCAACACATAAAATATTTGGAGTAAGAAGTTAACACTTAAGATGATCATCTGCGATTATTTTACCTGGTTTGGATTAAAGTCAGTAATGGCATGATCTCATTGGAAAATGGGAACATGCAAAGTACAGTCCATGAATAACCAAGAAAGTTACTGAAATTATTATACAGTGTCACCTGAAATAAAGACTAGACTTTGTTAAAACAATAGATTTCTAAAATGGGCCATGACAGAAACAAAAAGGCATACAGATACTGTAATTTGGACTGGCAGTTTGTAATTCCATCAGATGTAGATTAAGGAGAAGGGGAAAGAGGAGGAAATGGGAAGGGAGGGAGGGAGGGAAAAAAGAGGGGGAGAGAGACAGAACAAAGGATAGAGGGAAAAAGGAGGATGCTTTGAAGAAAAAGACAAAAATCAAGATTTTTAAATTATTTGCTTAAGGTAATGGTATTATCAAGAAATCTGTGCCTGCTCTAAAATGATCTCTTATTAGTATGATACAGCTAAAAATCAGAGGCACAAGCTGACCATGTAGGCTACCAAATTAAAATACATACTGAAGTACAGTGTCATCAACTCTTATACAATTTAGTGCAAATTTTCAGAAAAAAAATTCTCCCACTTGGAATGAACATACTTAGGTGGATTCAAAGGAATCTGAGATCTCTGGCCCTCCAAACCTACTAATTTTCTCATGTCAGCAGAAACAGCCTCTCCTTCTGGTCTTATAAAGCTGATTCTACTTTGTTTGGAGATCCTGTTAAGTCCTCACATGAGGTAGTTATCGATACTTTGTAAGCAAAAACATACTCTCCTTATGACACAGCTACAAAATCATTGTCTCTTGACTTAGAGTAGTCAGACTCTGCATACCCAGGGACCAAAACCAAAACCCAACATGGGATGAGATAGCTTTACAGCAAACATTTTCTAGATTTTGTTAATTTATTTGGCATCAATATTTAAAAATTGTGCAAGAATAGATTCCTGAGGTCCTAAATAGGAAAAGAGTTTCAGTTTTTTAGGTTAGGTCTAATTTATCAATGTGTGTACATTTTCCAGAGATTTGTAATTCAGTGTGCTAGCTCAAGTATCTGGGAGTGCTTCTGACTCAAGATTGGCTTATGTCGAATGAAATATACATTCCAGAACATTCTTAGTATTATAGAAAGAAGAATATAAAGATTTAAGAAGAATGATAGAGCAGATTTGTTATCTATAGCTTACTTATCCAAACTGAAATTAACGTCTGTAGGAGAACCCAAAAAGCACACTCTTCACCAAAGCACTGAGAAATGCATAACTAAGAGAAGTACCAGATTATCATAAAGCTCTATAGACACTGTCCCTTACAGGCCAGCATTAATGTGGTAAATGCTGCCATTTACATGGTCTGACTTATTTCACTGAATTGATGGATCCCCAAAAGAGAAATGTGGTGGTTATTTTTATGTGTCAGTTTTGATAGGATACAGTGCTCAGTTATTCAATTAAACACTATTCCTGAGTTATTTTGTACATGAAGTTAATGTCTATAACCAGTTGACTTTAAGTGAAGGAGATTAATCCTGATAATGTGGGTGAGCCTCACCCAGTCAGCTGAAAGCCTTAAGAGCAAAACTGGAGGACAGAAACATCACCAATACAGTGACATAGGTTGTTCTTGACTTCACTCTACCTCACAAGAAGAGGAACTAATAATTGTTAAAGAACAAGACACCAGGAGGGAGCTTCAAGATGGAAGAAGAGTAAGACGTGGAGATGACCTTCCTCTCCACAGATATATCAGAAATACATCTATATGTGGAACAACTCCTATAGAACACCCACTGAATGCTGGAAGAAGACCTCAGACCTCCCAAAAGGCAAGAAACTCCCCCACATACCTGGGTAGAGCAAAAGAAAAAAGAAAAAACAGACAAAAGAATAGGGACAGGACCTGCACCAGTGGGAGGGAGCCATGAAGGAGGAAAGGTTTCCACACACTAGAAGTCCCTTCATGGGCGGAGACTGCAGGTGGCAGACGGGGGGGAGCTTCAGAGCCACGGAGGAGAGCACAGTAACAGGGTGCGGAGGGCAAAGCAGAGAGATTCCTGCACAGAGGATCGGTGCCGACCAGCACTCACCAGCCGGAGAGGCTTGTCTGCTCACCCGCTAGGGCGGGTGGGGGATGGGAGCTGAGGCTTGGGCTTCGGTTGGATCGCAGGGAGAGGACTGGGGTTGGCTGCATGAACACAGCCTGAAGGGGGCTAGTGCACCACAGCTAGCCAGGAGGGAGTCCGGTAAAAGGTCTGGAGCTGCCTAAGAGGCAAGAGACTTTTTCTTGCCTCTTTGTTTCCTGGTGCCTGAGGAGAGGGGACTAAGAGAGGCAGCAGAGACCCCAGAGACGGGAATGAGATGCTAAGGCTGCTGCTGCCGCCACCAAGAAGCCTGTGTGCAAGCGTAGGTCACTATCCACACCTCCCCTCCCGGAAGCCTGTGCAGCCCGCCACTGCCAGAGTACCGTGATCCAGGGACAGCTTCTCCAGGATAACACACGGTGCACCTCAAGCTGGTGAAACGTCATGCTGGCCTCTGCCACTGCAGGCTGACCTCGCATTCTGTACCCCTCCCTCCCCCCAGCCTGAGTGAGCTGGAGCCCCCAAATCAGCTGCTCCTTTAACCCCGTCCTGTCTGAGTGAAGCACAGATGCCCTCAGGCGACCTACATGCAAGGCAGGTCCAAATCCAAAGCTGAACCCCATGAACTGTTCAAACAAAGAAGAGAAAGGGAAATCTCTCCCAGCAGCCTCAGGAGCAGCAGATTAAATCTCCACAATTAACCTGATGTACCCTGCATCTGTGGAATACCCAAATTGACAAAGAATCATCCCAAATTGAGGAGGTGGACTTTGGGAGCAAGGATATATACATATTTTTCTCTTTTTAAGAGTGTGTATATGTATGCTTCTGTGTGTGATTTTGTCTTCATAGCTTTGCTTTTACCATTTGTCCTAGGGTTCAGTCTGCCCTTTTTTTTGTTGTTTGTTTGTTTTTAAGTACAGTTTTTAGCATTTATTATCATTGTTTGATTTGTTTTTTGGTTTGGTTGCTCTCTTCTTTCTTTTTAAAATTTTTTTATTACTTTCTAAAAAACATTAAATAATTATTTTATTTTTAAAAACTTTATTTTTTAATTTTATCTTCTTTTTCCTTTCTTTTTTTCCCCTCTTTTATTCTGAGCTGTGTGGATGACAGGCTCTTGGTGCTCCAGCCAGGCATCAGGGTAGTGCCTCTGAGGTGGGAGAGCTAAGTTCAGGACACTGGTCCACAGGAGACCTCCCAGCTCCACATAATATCAAACAGTGAAAACCTCCCAGAGATCTCCATCTCAATGCCAAGACCCAGCTCCACTCAACAACCAGCAAGCTACAGTGCTGGACACCCTATGCCAAACAACTAGCAAGACAGGAACACAACCCCATTCATTGGCAGAGAGGCTGCCTAAAATCATAAGGCCACAGACCCCAAAACACACCACCAGACAAGGACCTGCCCACCAGAAAGAAAAGGTCCAGCCTCATCCACCAGAACACAGGCACTAGTCCCCCCCACCAGGAAGCCTACACAACCCACTGAACCAACCTTAGCCACTGGGAGCAGACATCAAAAACAACGGGAACTATGAACTTGCAGCCTGTGGAAAGGAAACCCCAAATACAGTAAGTTAAGCAAAATGAGAAGACAGAAAAACACACAGCAGATGAAGGAGTAAGATAAAAACCCACCAGACCTAACAAATGAAGCGGAAATAGGCAGTCTACCTGAAAAAGAATTCAGAATAATGATAGTAAACATGATCGAAAATCTTGGAAATAGAATGGAAAAAATATAAGAAACGTTTAGCAAGGATCTAGAAGACCTAAAGAGCAAACAAACAGTGAGAAACAACACAATAAATGAAAGTAAAAATTCTCTAGAAGGGATCAATAGCACAATAACTGAGGCAGAAGAAAAGTGACCTGGAAGATAAAATAGTGGAAATAACTGCCACAAAGCAGAATAAAGAAAAAAGAATGAAAAGAATTTAGGACAGTCACAGGGTCCTCTGGGACAACATTAAACACACAAAAATTCGAATTATAGGGTTCCCAGAAGAAGACAAGAAAAAGAAAGGGACTAAGAAAAAATTTGGAGATTATACTTGTAAACTTCCCTAATATGGGAAAGGAAATAGTCAATCAAGTCCAGCAAGTGCAGAGAGTCCCACACAGGAGAAATCCAAGGAGAAACACGCCAAGACACATATTAATCAAACTATCAAAAATTAAATACAAAGGAAAAATATTAAAGCAGAAAGAGAAAAACAACAAATAAAACACAAGGGAATCCCCATAAGATTAACAAATCATCTTTCAGCAGAAACTCTGCAAGCCAGAAGGGAGTGGCAAGACATATTTAAAGTGATGAAGGAGAAAAACCTACAAGCAAGATTACTCTACCTAGCAATTATCTCATTCAGATTTGATGGAGAAATTAAAACCTTTACAGACAAGCAAAAGCTAACAGAATACAGCACCACCAAACTAGCTTTACAACAAATGCTAAAGGAACTTATCTAGGCAGGAAACACAAGGAAAAGACCTACAATAACAAACCCAAAACAATTAAAAAGTGGTAATAGGAACATACATATCGATAATTACCTTAAATGTAAATGGATTAAATGCTCCCACCAAAAGACACAGACTGGCTGAAAGGATACAAACACAAGACCTGTATATATGTTGTTTACAAGAGACCCACCTCAGACCTAGGGACACATACAGACTGAAAGTGAGGGGATGGAAAAAGATATTCCATGCAAATAGAAAGCAAAAGACAGCTAGATAGCAACTTTCATATCAGACAAAATAGACTTTAAAACAAAGACTATTACAAGAGACAGAGAAGGACACTACATAATGATCAAGGGATCAACCTAAGAAAAAGATATAACAATTGTAAATATTTATGCACCCAACATAGGAGCACCTCAATACATAAGGCAAATACTAACAGCCTTAAAAGGGGAAATCGACAGTAACAAAATTATAATGGGGGACTTTAACACCTCACTTTCACCAATGGACAGATCATCCAAAATGAAAATAAATAAGGAAACACAAGCTTTAAATGATACATTACACAAGATGGACTTAATTGATATTTATAGGACATTCCATCCAAAAACAACAGAATACACATTTTTCTCAAGTGCTCATGGAACGTTCTCCAGGATTGATCATATATTGGGTCACAAATCTAGCCTTGGCAAATTTAAGAAAATTGAAATCGTATCAAGTATCTTTTCCGACCACAACGCTATGAGACTAGATATCAATTATAGGAAAAGATCTGTAAAAAAAACAAACACATGGAGGCTAAACAATACACTACTTAATAACGAAGTGATCACTGAAGAAATCAAAGATGAAATCAAAAAATACTTAGAAACAAATGACAATGGAGACACAATGACCCAAAACCTATGGGATACAGCAAAAGCAGTTCTAAGAGGGAAGTTTATAGCAATACAATCATACCTTAAGAAACAGGAAACATCTCGAATAAACAACCTAACTTTGCACTTAAAGCAATTAGAGAAAGAAGAACAAAAAACCCCCAAATTTAGCAGAAGGAAAGAAATCATAAAGATCAGATCAGAAATAAATGAAAAAGAAGTGAAGGAAACAATAGCAAAGATCAATAAAACTAAAAGCTGGTTCTTTGAGAAGATAAACAAAATTGATAAGCCATTAGCCAGACTCATCAAGAATAAAAGGGAGAAGACTCAAATCAAGAGAATTAGAAATGAAAAAGGAGATGTAACAACTGACACTGCAGAAATACAAAAGATTATTAGAGATTACTACAAGCAACTCTATGCCAATAAAATGGACAACCTGGAAGAAATGGACAAATTCTTAGAAATGCACAACCTGCCGAGACTGAACCAGGAAGAAATAGATAAATTTGAACAGACCAATCACAAGCACTGAAATTGAAACTGTGATTAAAAATCTTCCATCAAACAAAAGCCCAGGACCAGATGGCTTCACAGGCGAATTCTATCAAACATTTAGAGAAGAGCTAACACCTATCCTTCTCAAACTCTTCCAACAGATAGCAGAGGGAGGAACACTCCCAAACTCATTCTATGAGGCCAACATCACCCTGATACCAAAACCAGACAAAGACGTCACAAAGAAAGAAAACTACAGGCCAATATCACTGATGAACATAGATGCAAAAATCCTCAACAAAATATTAGCAAACAGAATCCAACAGCACATTAAAAGGATCATACACCATGATCAAGTGGGGTTTATCCCAGGAATGCAAGGATTCTTCAATATACGCAAATCAATCAACGTGATACACCATATCAACAAACTGAAGGAGAAAAACCATATGATCATCTCAATAGATGCAGAGAAAGCTTTTGACAAAATTCAACACTCATTTATGATAATAACCTTGCAGAAAGTAGGCATACAGGGAACTTTCCTCAACATAATAAAGGCCATATATGACAAACCCACAGCTAGCATCATTCTCAATGGTGAAAAACTGAAACCATTTCCACTAAGATCAGGAACAAGACAAGGTTGCCCACTCTCACCACTCTTATTCAACATAGTTTTGGAAGTTCTAGCCACAGCAATCAGAGAAGAAAAAGAAATAAAAGGAATCCAAATCGGAAAAGAAGAAGTAAAGCTGTCACTGTTTGCAGATGACATGATACTATACATAGAGAATCCTAAGGATGCTACCAGAAAACTACTAGAGCTAATCAATGAATTTGGTCAAGTTGCGGGATACAAAATTAATGCACAGAAATCTCTGGCATTCTTATACACTAATGATGAAAAATCTGAGAGTGAAATTAAGAAAACACTCCCATTTCCCATTGCAACAAAAAGAATAAAATATCTAGGAATAAACCTACCTAAGGAGACAAAAGACTTGTATGCAGAAAACTATAAGACACTGATGAAAGAAATTAAAGATGATACAAATAGGTGGAGAAATATACCATGTTCTTGGATTGGAAGAATCAACATTGTGAAAATGACTATACTACCCAAAGCAATCTACCGATTCAATGCAATCCCTATCAAATTACCACTGGCATTTTTTACAGAACTAGAACAAAAAATTTCACAATTTGTATGGAAACACAAAAGACCCAGAATAGCCAAAGCAATCTTGAGAACGAGAAATAGAGCTGGAGGAATTAGGCTCCCTGACTTCAGACTCTACTACAAGGCTACAGTAATCAAGACAATATGGTACTGGCACAAAAACAGAAATATAGATCAATGGAACAGGATAGAGAGCCCAGAGATAAACCCACACACATATGGTCACCTTATCTTTGATAAAGGAGGGAAGGATATACAGTGGAGAAAAGACAGCCTCTTCAATAAGTGGTGCTGGGAAAACTGGACAGCTACATGTAAAAGTATGAAATTAGAACAATCCCTAACACCACACACAAAAATAAACTCAAAATGGGTTAAAGACCTAAATGTAAGGCCAGACACTATCAAACTCTTAGAGGAAAACATAGGCAGAACACTCTACGACATAAATCACAGCAAGATCCTTTTTGACCCATCTCCTAGAGAAATGGAAATAAAAACACACAAATAAACAAATGGGACCTAATGAAACTTAAAAGCTTTTGCACAGCAAAGGATACCATAAACAAGACCAAAAGACAACCCTCAGAATGGGAGAAAATATTTGCAAATGAAGCAACTGACAAAGGATTAATTTCCAAAATTTATAAGCAACTCATGCAGCTCAATAACAAAAAAACAAACAACCCAATCCAAAAATGGGCAGAAGAACTAAATAGACATTTCTCCAAAGAAGATATACAGATTGCTAACAAACACATGAAAGAATGCTCAACCTCATTAATCATTAGAGAAATGCAAATCAAAACTACAATGAGATATCATCTCACACCGGTCAGATTGGCCATCATCAAAAACTCTAGAAACAATACATGCTGGAGAGGGTGTGGAGAAAAGGGAACCCTCTTGCACTGCTGGTGGGAATGTAAATTGATACAGCCGCTATGGAGAACAGTATGGAGGTTCCTTAAAAAACTACAAATAGAACTACCATACGACCCCGCAATCCCAATAATGGGCATATACCCTGAGAAAACCATAATTCAGAAAGACTCATGTACCAAAATGTTCTTGCAGCTCTATTTACAATAGCCAGGACATGGAAGCAACCTAAGTGTCCATCAACAGATGAATGGATAAAGAAGATGTGGCACATATATACAATGGAATATTACTCAGCCATAAAAAGAAATGAAACTGAGTTATTTATAATGAGGTGGATGGACCTGGAGTCTGTCATACAGAGTGAAGTAAGTCAGAAGGAGAAAAACAAATATCGTATGCTAACACATATATATGGACTCTAAGGGAAAAAAATGTCATGAAGAGATTAGTGGTAGGACGGGAATAAAACACAGACCTACTAGAGCATGGACTTGAGGATATGGGGAGGGGGAAGGGTGGGCTGTGACGAAGTGAGAGAGTGGCAGGGACATATATACACTATCGAATGTAAATTAAATAGCTAGTGGGAAGCTGCTGCATAGCACAGGGAGATCACCTCTGTGCTTTGTGACCACCTAGAGGGGTGGGATAGGGAGGGTGGGAGAGAGGGTGATGCAAGAGGGAAGAGATATGGGAACATATGTATATGTATAACTGATTCAGTTTGTTGTAAAGGAAAAACTAACACACTATTGTAAAACAATTATACTCCAATAAAGATGTTAAAAAAAAAAAAAAAAAAACTGATCTTTCAGGAGAAACTCTACAAGCCAGAAGGGAGTGGCAGGACATATTAAAAGTGATGAAGGAGAAAAACCTACAAGCAAGATTACCTAGCAATTATCTCATTCAGATTTGATGGAGAAATTAAAACCTTTACAGACAAGCAAAAGCTGAGAGAGTTCAGCACCACCAAACCAGCTCTACAACAAATGCTAAAGGAACTTCTCTAGGCAAGAAACACAAGAGAAGGAAAAGACCTACAAGAGCAACCTGAAACAATTAAGTAAATGGTAATAGGAACATACATATCAATAATTACCTTAAATGTAAATGGATTAAATGCTCCCACCAAACGACACAGACTGGCTGAATGGATACAAAAACAAGACACATATATATGCTGTCTACAAGAGAACCACTTCAAACCTAGGGACACATACAGACTGAAAGTAAGGGGATGGAAAAAGATATTCCATGCAAATGGAAATAGAAGAAAGCTGGAGTAGCAATTCTCATATCAGACAAAATAGACTTTAAAATAAACACTATTACAAGAGACAGAGAAGGACACTACATAATGATCAAGGGATCAACCTAAGAAAAAGATATAACAATTGTAAATATTTATGCACCCAACATAGGAGCACCTCAATACATAAGGCAACTGCTAAAAGCCATAAAAGGGGAAATCGACAGTAACACAATCATTGTAGGGGACTTTAACACCCCACTTTCACCAATGGACAGATCATCCAAAATGAAAATAAATAAGGCAACACAAGCTTTAAATGATACATTAAACAAGATGGAATTAATTGATATTTATAGGACACTCCTTCCAAAAACAACAGAATACACATTCTTCTCAAGTGCTCATGGAACATTCTCCAGGATTGATCATATACTGGCTCACAAATCTAGTCTTGGCAAATTTAAGAAAACTGAAATCGTATCAAGTACCTTTTCTGACCACAATGCTATGAGACTAGGTATCAATTACAGGAAAAGACCTGTAAAAAATACAAACACATGGAGGCTAAACAATACACTACTTAATAACGAAGTGATCACTGAAGAAATCAAAGATGAAATCAAAAAATACTTAGAAACAAATGACAATGGAGACACAATGACCCAAAACCTATGGGATACAGCAAAAGCAGTTCTAAGAGGGAAGTTTATAGCAATACAATCCTACCTTAAGAAACAGGAAACATCTTGAATAAACAACCTAACTTTGCACTTAAAGCAATTAGAGAAAGAAGAACAAAACCCCCCAAATTTAGCAGAAGGAAAAAAATCATAAAGATCATATCAGAAATAAATGAAAAAGAAATGAAGGAAACAATAGCAAAGATCAATAAAACTAAAAGCTGGTTCTTTGAGAAGATAAATAAAATTGATAAACCATTAGCCAGACTCATCAAGAATAAAAGGGAGAAGACTCAAATCAAGAGAATTAGAAATGAAAAAGGAGATGTAACAACTGACACTGCAGAAATACAAAAGATTATTAGAGATTACTACAAGCAACTCTATGCCAATAAAATGGACAACCTGGAAGAAATGGACAAATTCTTAGAAATGCACAACCTGCCGAGATGGAACCAGGAAGAAACAGAAAATATGAACAGACCAATCACAAGCACTGAAATTGAAACTGTGATTAAAAATCTTCCAACAACAAAAGCCCAGGACCAGATGGCTTCACAGGCGAATTCTATCAAACATTTAGAGAAGAGCTAACACCTATCCTTCTCAAACTCTTCCAAAAGATAGCAGAGGGAGGAACATTCCCAAACTCATTCTATGAGGCCACCATCACCCTGATATCAAAAGCAAACAAAGACGTCACAAAGAAAGAAAACTACAGGCCAATATCACTGATGAACATAGATGCAAAAATCCTCAACAAAATACTAGCAAACAGAATCCAACAGCACATTAAAAGGATCATACACCATGATCAAGTGGGGTTTATTCCCGGAATGCAAGGATTCTTCAATATACGCAAAGCAATCAACGTGATACACCATATCAACAAACTGAAGGAGAAAAAACATATGATCATCGCAATAGATGCAGAGAAAGCTTTTGACAAAATTCAACACTCATTTATGATAATAACCTTGCAGAAAGTAGGCATACAGGGAACTTTCCTCAACATAATAAAGGCCATATATGACAAATCCACAGCCAGCATCATTCTCAATGGTGAAAAACTGAAACCATTTCCACTAAGATCAGGAACAAGACAAGGTTGCTCACTCTCACCACTCTTATTCAACATAGTTTTGGAAGTTCTAGCCACAGCAATCAGAGAAGAAAAAGAAATAAAAGGAATCCAAATCGGAAAAGAAGAAGTAAAGCTATCACTGTTTGCAGATGACATGATACTATACATAGAGAATCCTAAGGATGCTACCAGAAAACTACTAGAGCTAATCAATGAATTTGGTCAAGTTGCGGGATACAAAATAAATGCACAGAAATCTCTGGCATTCTTATACACTAATGATGAAAAATCTGAGAGTGAAATTAAGAAAACACTCCCATTTACCATTGCAACAAAAAGAATAAAATATCTAGGAATAAACCTACCTAAGGAGACAAAAGACTTGTATGCAGAAAACTATAAGACACTGATGAAAGAAATTAAAGATGATACAAACAGATGGAGAGATATACCATGTTCTTGGATTGGAAGAATCAACATTGTGAAAATGACTCTACTACCCAAAGCAATCTGCAGACTCAATGCTATCCCTATCAAATTACCACTGGCATTTTTTACAGAACTAGAACAAAAAAATTCACAATTTGTATGGAAACACAAAAGACCCAGAATAGCCAAAGCAATCTTGAGAACGAAAAATGGAGCTGGAGGAATCAGGCTCCCTGACTTCAGACTCTACTACAAGGCTACAGTAATCAAGACAGTATGGTAATGGCACAAAAACAGAAATATAGATCAATGGAACAGGATAGAAAGCCCAGAGATAAACCCCCACACATATGGTTACCTTATCTTTGATAAAGGAGGGAAGGATATACAGTGGAGAAAAGACAGCTTCTTCAATAAGTGGTGCTGGGAAAACTGGACAGCTACATGTAAAAGTATGAAATTAGAACACTCTCTAACACCACACACAAAAATAAACTCAAAATGGATTAAAGACCTAAATGTAAGGCCAGACACTATCAAACTCTTAGAGGAAAACATAGGCAGAACACTCTGACATAAATCACAGCAAGATCCTTTTTGACCCACCTCCTACAGAAATGGACATAAAAACAAAAATAAACAAATGGGATCTAATGAAACTTAAAAGCTTTTGCACAGCAAAGGATACCATAAACA
Source organism: Kogia breviceps (assembly GCF_026419965.1). Lineage (NCBI taxonomy): Eukaryota > Metazoa > Chordata > Mammalia > Artiodactyla > Physeteridae > Kogia > Kogia breviceps. Next base: position 97,889,767 of record NC_081314.1, read on the forward strand.
AGACCAAAAGACAACCCTCAGAATGGGAGAAAATATTTGCAAATGAAGCAACTGACAAAGGATTAATCTCAAAAATTTATAAGAAACTCATGCAGCTCAATATCAAAATAACAAACAACCCAATCCAAAAATGGGCAGAAGACCTAAATAGACATTTCTCCATAGAAGATATACAGACTGACAACAAACACATGAAAGAATGTTCAACATCATTAATCATTAGAGAAATGCAAATCAAAACTACAATGAGATATCATCTCACACCGGTCAGATTGGTCATCATCAAAAACTCTAGAAACAATAAATGCTGGAGAGGGTGTGGAGAAAAGGGAACACTCTTGCACTGCTGGTGGGAATGTATATTGATACAGCCGCTATGGAGAACAGTATGGAAGTTCCTTAAAAAACTAAAAATAGAACTACCATACGACCCAGCAATCCCACTACTGGGCATATACCCTGAGAAAACCGTAATTCAAAAAGAGTCATGTATCAAAATATTCATTGCAGCTCTATTTACAATAGCCAGGACATGGAAGCAACCTAAGTGTCCATCAACAGATGAATGGATAAAGAAGATGTGGCACATATATACAATGGAATATTCCTCAGCCATAAAAAGAAACGAAATTGAGTTATTTGTAGTGAGGTGGATGGACCTAGAATCTTTCATACAGAGTGAAGTCAGAAGGAGAAAAACAAATACCATATGCTAACACATATATATGGAATCTTAAAAAAAAAATGGTCATGAAGAACCTAGGGGTAAGATGGTAATAAAGATACAGACCTACTAGAGAATGGACTTGAGGATATGGGGAGGGGAAAGGGTAAGCTGGGATGAAGTGAGAGAGTGGCATGGACATATATACACTACGAAATGTAAAATAGATAGCTAGTGGGAAGCAGCTGCATAGCACAGGGAGAGTAGCTCAGTGCTTTTTGACCACCAAGAGGGGTGGGATAGGGAGGGTGGGAGGGAGGGAGATGCAAGAGGTAAGAGCTATGGGGACATATGTATATGTATAACTGATTCACTTTGTTATAAAGCAGAAACTAACACACTATTGTAAAGCAATTATACTCCAATAAAGATGTTTAAAAAAAAGAACAAGACACCACTGAAAGAATCCTACAACACGGGGGTAGGGCTGATCCCCCTGCAGAATCACAGAGTCCAAAACATACTGCATTAGAAGCGTAAGAGAAGTGGCTACACGTTGATTACATTGCCTCTCCCCCGGGCCAGCTCAGCACCATGCAGAAAAGTGTCCCTTGAGACAGTGGGAAAAGACATCAGCCCCCTCCAGCACTGTGGGTTATTCTGTTGGAGGCCCTACTCTGATCTTTCACCCCAGGGATTGCAGGGGCATCTGTGGATCCCAGCCTCTAGGAATCTCACAGGGATGGAGAAGGGGGCATGCAACAAACCAGCACACAGAGCTCACACTTGCCGTGCCTAAGTATATCCAAACCAGAGGATTTGCTCATCCACAAAACAAAGTTGGTGGCACAGTCTGAATCAGGGAATTCATCAGGGTGCAGATCTGCCTGAGTTGGATTCTCAAATAAGGAGTTTTGCTGGCCCTAGAGACTGGTTTGCCCATGCCTTGGGCAAAGAGCTGAATCACACCTCCAGCTGCTGTGGAGAGTGGCTCCAGGTCACATATGACTAGAGGGCCTGGCAGGAACATCTGGAAGCTCTGTACTTCAGTAACCCTCATACCAAGAGGTGGGCAGGCAGAGCTGATTGCTCCCAGAGCAAAGTCAATACTAAGCATGGAGAGTTCCCCTGCTGTGCATAGGTAGGGGAGTTAATTTACAGCCAAGTAACCAACATAGCTGAGTTAAGGCTGGCACTCAGCCCCTCCCAACTGGAGAACCTGTTTGGGAAATTGAGAGTTGCCTAGAGTGGACCCTCCCCTTCCCATTCAGGCAAGGGAGCTGAAATACAGCCCCACTCCCTGTGGCTCCTGGCCCCATTTGACCAGAGGGCTGGCAAGAACACCTGGAAGCTGTGCACCCAGGGGGTGCTCAAGCCAAGAAAAGGGAAGACAGAGTCAATGGTTTACGGAGCATAGCCAGTGGTCCTGTTCGGCTTAGGTCCAGGGAGCTTAGGGCATGGATCAGCTTAACACAGCAAAGAGTTTTACCAGCTTTAGAGTTGCTTCTCCCACTGCTCCCATGCAAGGAAACTAATTCACAGCCACATTCATTGCTGAATACACTCTCATCCCACATGACCAGGGAACCTAATCAGAGCACATGGAAAGCTGAGTAGCCCGTTGAACAATGCTGCTTATAGTAGCACTTCAACAACATAGCCCGTGGCTTTCCCTATCTGCAGAGCAAAACCAGTGGTCTCATCTGACCAGGAAATTAAGTGCACACTGTTGCCTAATACAGGTTCCCAAACAATGAGCCATACAGGCCCTGAGTCCCATCCTGCTTCCCTGCCAGGGCAGGGAAGCTAATTCATAGCCCCATCTACTGCTGAATATAGTACCCACCCTCAGTTATGTAGTAAGCCTGAGCAGAGAATCCAGGCAACCGTGGAGCCCATCCTATGGCATCACTTAGGCAGGGGACCAAGTCAGCAGTCCTATCTAACTGCTTTTAGCCAGTGCCCCACCCCCATCCCCAACCTCAGAGCTTAAACAGTTGCCACACACTCAAAACAGACCATAATAGCAGGTCCCTCCTGCTATACGACATTACCAGCAGACATGTCCAGAAACCCATACCAAGCTGCCTGGTGAATATCTGTCTCTGCCAAAGCAAACCTGTAAAGTCTGGAAGAGGAACCCAATTGCTCAAATACACAGATACCAACATAAGGAATCAAGGATCATGAAAAACCAGGTAAATATAATGCCATCAAAGGAAACTAATAAAGCTCTAATAACTGACCTCAAAGAAATGGAGATCTGTACTGTTAAAGCATTCAGAATAATCCTCTTAAAAAAGTTTAGTGAACTACAAGAACACAGACAGACAACTAAAAAAAATTAGGTGAACAATGTATGAACAAAATGAGAAGTTGGACAAAGAATAGAAACCATCCCAAAATACCCAACAGAAATCCTAGTGCTGAAAAATAACGAACTGAAGAATTTAATAGAGAATTTCAAAAGCAGACTCAACCATGCAGAAGAAAGAATTAGCAACCTGGAGAACAGGACATTAGAAATAATCCAATCAGAGGTGCAGGAAGAAAAAAGAATAAAAAAGAAAGAAGAAAACCTATGAGACTTACAGAATACAATGAGAAGAAACAATATTCACATTGGAGAATTCCAAGAGAAGAGAAAAGAACAGGAAGTACGTATAAAGCAATAATGGCTGAAAACCTGGGGAGAAAAATGGACATCCAGATCCATGAGGCCCCAAAAGACCAAAACAGGTTTAACCTGAATAGGTCTATACTGAGACACATTACAATTAAATTGTCAAAAGTCAAAAGACAAAGAAAGAATTTTAAAAGCAGCAAGAGAAAAGAGAAAAATTGCACAAAAGTGAACCTCTGTAAGACTAGAAGCAGATTTTTCAACAGAAACGTTTCAGGCCAGGAGATAATGGGATGACATATTCAAAATATTGAAAGAAAAAAACTGTCAACCAAGAATACTACACCTGGTGAAGCTGTCCTTTGAAATGAAGGACAGATAAAGACTTTTCTGAACAAACAAAAGCTGAGGGAGTTCATTAACACTAGACCTGCCTTAGAAGAAATGCTAAGGGGAGTTATTTGAGTAAAAGTAAAAGGACACCAACTAACATAATAAAAACAGGAAATGTTAGTGTAAAATTCACTGGTAATGGTAAATATAGAGTCAGTGTGAGACTCTGTAAATTGGTAACGGTGGAGCATAATTAACTTACAACTCTAGTTTAAAAGTTAAGAAAATAAATGTAAAAATAACCATAACAACAATAATCTTACTACACAACATAAAAATATGAATATTGTAATAATAGCAGTAACCTAAAATATGAGGAGGATGAGAAGAAGTAAAAGTGTAAAGTTTAGGAATTCTATTGAAGTTAAGTTTTTTTCAGCTTAAAATAGTGTTATAATTTTAAGATATTTTATGTAAGTCTCATGGTAACCACAGGGGGAAAACCTGTAACAACTACATAAGAGAACGTGATAAAGAAGTCAAGGCACACTGGTACCAAAAGACATCAAAATACAAAAAAAGAAAAAAAAAAAAAACAGTAGGATAATAAATATGGAATAATGGGAACTTCCCTGGTGGTCCAATGGTTAAGACTCCACGCTCCCAATGCAGGGGGAGCTGGGTTCAATCCCTGGTCAGGGAAGTAGCTCCTGCATGCCGCAACTAAAGGAGCCTGCATGCTGCAACTAAAGATCCCACGTGCCACAACTAAGATCTGGCACAAATAAATAAATAAATATATAAATATTTTTTAAAAAAATAAGGAATAATGAATCTACAAAACAACCAGAAAACAATTAACAAAATGGCAGTAATAAGTCCTTATCTATAAATAATTACTTTAAATATAAACAGATTAAATTCTCCAATCAAAAGACATAGAATAGCTGAATGGATAAAAAGATCCAATGATATGCTGCCTACAAAAGAGATTCACGTTAGCCTTAATGACATAAACACACTGAGGGCGAAGGGATGGAAAAAGTCATTTCAAGCAAATGGTAACCAAAAAAAGCAGGAGTAGCTGTACTTATAATCAGACAAAATAGACTTTAAACTAAAACTAGTAAAAAGAGACCAAGAGGTCATTACATAATGATAAAGGGGTCAATCCATCAAGAAGAGTTAACAATGTAAATGTTTATGTGCTCAACATCAAAACACCTAAATATACATAGCAAAAGCTAACAGAGCTAAAAGGAGAAATAAATAGTAATACAGTATTAGTTGGGGAACTTTAATACCCACTCTCAACAATGGATAGATCATCCAGACAGAGAATCAGTAAGGAAACAGTAGATTTGAATAACACTATACACCAAATGGATCTAACGGACTAGACATAATCAGAACATTCTATCCCACTTCTGAAGTACACATGGAACATTTTCTAGAATAGATCATATGTTAGGCCACAAAACAAGTCTTAGCAAATTCAAGAAGATTGAAATCATACCAAGTATCTTCTCTGACCACAACAGCATGAAACCAAGAATCAGTAACAAGAATAAAACTGGAAAAACCATGAACACATGGAAATTAACACTCTCCTGAACAACCAATGGATCAAAGGAGAAATTAAAGGGGGAATTTTAAAGTTTCTTGAGACAAACAAAACACACCAGAACTTGTGGGATACAGCCAAAGGCAATACTGAGAGGGAAGTTCAGAGAAATAAACACCCATAGTAAGAAGAAAATTCCCAAATAAACAACCTAACTCTATGCCCTAAGGAACTAGATAAAGAAGAACAAACTGAGCCCAAAGTTAGCAAAAGAAGGGAAACACTACAGATTAGAGTAGAAGTAAGTGAAATAGAGAACAGAATAATAAGATTAATTAAGAGTTGGTTATTTGAAGCACGGACATAGAAGCAACCTAAATGTCCATCAACAGAGGAATGGACAAAGATGTGGCATATATATACAATGGAATATTACTCAGCCGTAAGAAGGAATGAAATTGTGCCATCTGCAGAGATGTGTATGGACTCAGAGACTGTCATACAGAGTGAAGTCAGAAAGAGAAAAATATCGTATAATATCTCATATGTGAAATCTAGAAAAATGATACATAGGAACTTATTTGCAAAGCAGAAATAGAGACACAGACATAGAGAACAAATGTATGGATAACAAGAGGAGAAAGGGGGGGATGAATTGGGAGATTGGGATTGACATATATACACTATGTATAAGACAGATAACTTATGACAACCTAATGTACAGCACAGGGAACTCTACTCAATGCTCTGTGGTGACCAAAATGGGAAGGAAATCCCAAAAAGAGAGAATATATGTATACATAGAGTTGATTCACTTTGCTGTACAGCAGAAACTAACATAACATTGTAAAGCAACTATACTCCAATTAAAAAATGTTTTAAAAAGAGTTGATTATTCAAGAAGAAACAAAATTGACAAACCCTTAACTATATTAACCAAGGAAAAAAGAAAACACAAATCAACAAAATTATGAATGAAAAACGATACATTACAACTGATACCAAAGAAATGCAAAGAATCACAGGAGGCCATTATGAATGACTAAACTACAAAAACCTGGACAGCTTAGAATAAATGGAAAAATTCTTAGAAACATACAATTTAGAAAGATTGAATGAAGATGAAATTAAAAATCTGAATATACCAATTACTAGTAAGGAGATTGAATCACTAATCAAAAATCTCCTAACAAAGAAAAGCCCAGGACCAGATGGCTTCACTGGTGAATTTTACCAAACACTTAAAGAGGAACTAACACCAATCCTTCTCAAACTCTTCCAAAAAATCTAAGAGGAGGGAATGCTTATTTTATGAGGCCAGCACTGTCCTGATACCAAAACCAAAAAGGACACTATTAGAAAAGAAAACTACAGGCCAATATTCCTGATAATACAGAGGCAAAAATCCTCAACAAAACACTAGCAAACCAAATTCAGCAGCACATTGAAAGAATCATTCACCATGATCGTGGGATTTAATCTCTGAAATGCAAAGATGGTTTGATATATGCAAAATCAATTATGATACATCACATTAGTAAAATAAAATAATATGATCATCTCAACAGATGTAGAAAAAGCATTTGAATTTTTCAAATTCAACATTCATTCATGACAATAACTCTTCACAAATTAGGCATATATTAGAAATATATTTCAACATAATAAAGGCCATAAATGACAAGCCAAGCCCACAGCTAACATCATACTCAATGGTGAAAGATTGAAAGCTTTTCCTTTAAGATCACAAACAAGACAAGGGTGCTCATTCTCACCACTTCTATTCATCATAGTACTGGAAGTCCTGGCTGGAGCAATTAGGGGAAAAAATAAAATAAAAAGAAGAAAAAAGATATAAAAGGCATCAGAATTGCAGATGGCATAATTTTATATATAGAAAATCCCAAAAACTCAACCAAAAAACTGTTAGATCTAATCAATGAATTCACTAAAGTTTCAGGATAAAATTAACATACAAAAATCAGTAGTGTTTCTATACACTACCAACAGATTTTCTGAAAAATAAAGAAATTGATCCAATTTACAACAGCATCAAATACAATAAAATACTTAGGAATAAATTTAACCAAGGATGTGAAAGATCTCTACTCTGAAAACACAAGACATTGATAAAAGAAACTGAGGATGACAGAAACAAATGAAAAGTTGTCCCCTATTCATTGACATTGCTAAAATGTCAATACTGTCAAAAGCTATCTATAGATTCCATGAAATCCCTATCAAGATTCCGATGGCATTTTTTTTAAACAGAAGTAGAAACACTTCTAAAATTTATATGGAACCGAAAAGACCTTGAATAACCAGAGAACAAAGCCAGAGACATCACACTTCTTGATTTCAAGCTATCCTATAAAGCATAGAGGGTCAACTGATATTTGACAAAGGAGCGAAGAATACTCAATGAAGAAAACAGTCTCTTCAATAAATGGTCCTGGGATAGTCGGATATTCACATGTAAAAGAATGAAACTGTACCCCTATCTTAACCACCCACCACAATTAACTTAAAATGGACTAAAGACTTAAATGTAAGACCTAAAACCATAAAACCCCTGGAAGAAAACATAGGAATAAAGCTCCTCAATATGGGTCTTGGTAATGATATTTTGGATATGACACAAAGCACAAACAACAAAATCAAATATATGGAAGATAAAATAGTGGAAATAACTACTGCAGAGCAGAAGAAAGAAAAAAGAATGAAAAGAACTGAGGACAGTCTCAGAGACCTCTGGGACAACATTAAACGCACCAACATTCGAATTATAGGGGTCCCAGAAGAAGAAGAGAAAAAGAAAGGGACTGAGAAAATATTTGAAGAGATTATAGTTGAAAACTTCCCTAATATAGGAAAGGAAATAGTCAATCAAGTCCAGGAAGCACAGAGAGTTCCATACAGGATAAACCCAAAGAGAAACACGCCACGACACATAATAATCAAACTGTCAAAAATTAAATACAAAGAAAACATATTAAAAGCAGCAAGGGAAAAACAACAAATAACACACAAGGGAATCCCCATAAGATTAACATCTGATCTTTCAGCAGAAACTCTACAAGCCAGAAGGGAGTGGCAGGACATATTTAAAGTGATGAAGGAAAAAAACCTACAACCAAGATGACTCTACCCAGCAAGGATCTCATTCAGATTTGATGGAGAAATTAAAACCTTTACAGACAAGCAAAAACTGAGAGAGTTCAGCACCACCAAACCAGCTCTACAACAAATCCTAAAGGAACTTCTCTAGGCAAGAAAAACAAGAGAAGGAAAAGACCTACAAGAACAACCCGAAACAAGTAAATGGTAATAGGAACATACATATCGATAATTACCTTAAATGTAAATGGATTAAATGCTCCCACCAAAAGACACAGACTGGCTGAATGGATACAAAAACAAGACCCATATATATGCTGTCTACAAGAGACCCACTTCAGACCTAGGGACACATACAGACTGAAAGTAAGGGGATGGAAAAAGATATTCCATGCAAATGGAAATCAGAAGAAAGCTGGAGTAGCAATTCTCATATCAGACAAAATAGACTTTAAAATAAAGACTATTACAAGAGACAAAGAAGGACACTACATAATGATCAAGGGATCGATCCATGAAGAAGATATAACAATTGTAAATATTTATGTACCCAACATAGGAGCACCTCAATACATAAGGCAAATACTAACAGCCTTAAAAGGGGAAATCGACAGCAACACAATTATAATGGGGGACTTTAACACCCCACTTTCACCAATGGACAGATCATCCAAAATGAAAATAAATAAGGAAACACAAGCTTTAAATGATACATTACACAAGATGGACTTAATTGATATTTATAGGACATTCCATCCAAAAACAACAGAATACACATTTTTCTCAAGTGCTCATGGAACATTCTCCAGGATTGATCATATATTGGGTCACAAATCTAGCCTTGGCAAATTTAAGAAAATTGAAATCGTATCAAGTATCTTTTCCGACCACAACGCTATGAGACTAAATATCAATTATAGGAAAAAATACAAACACATGGAGGCTAAACAATACACTACTTAATAACGAAGTGATCACTGAAGAAATCAAAGAGGAAATCAAAAAATACTTAGAAACAAATGATAATGGAGACACAACGACCCAAAACCTATGGGATACAGCAAAAGCAGTTCTAAGAGGCAAGTTTATAGCAATACAATCATACCTTAAGAAACAGGAAACATCTCGAATAAACAACCTAACTTTGCACTTAAAGCAATTAGAGAAAGAAGAACAAAAAACCCCCAAATTTAGCAGAAGGAAAGAAATCATAAAGATCAGATCAGAAATAAATGAAAAAGAAGTGAAGGAAACAATAGCAAAGATCAATAAAACTAAAAGCTGGTTCTTTGAGAAGATAAATAAAATTGATAAACCATTAGCCAGACTCATCAAGAATAAAAGGGAGAAGACTCAAATCAATAGAATTAGAAATGAAAAAGGAGATATAACAACTGACACTGCAGAAATACAAAAGATTATTAGAGATTACTACAAGCAACTGTATGCCAATAAAATGGACAACCTGGAAGAAATGGACAAATTCTTAGAAATGCACAACCTGCCGAGACTGAACCAGGAAGAAATAGAAAATGTGAACAGACCAATCACAAGCACTGAAATTGAAACTGTGATTAAAAATCTTCCAGCAAACAAAAGCCCAGGACCAGATGGCTTCACAGGCGAATTCTATCAAACATTTAGAGAAGAGCTAACACCTATCCTTCTCAAACTCTTCCAACAGATAGCAGAGGGAGGAACACTCCCAAACTCATTCTATGAGGCCAACATCACCCTGATACCAAAACCAGACAAAGACGTCACAAAGAAAGAAAACTACAGGCCAATATCACTGATGAACATAGATGCAAAAATCCTCAACAAAATATTAGCAAACAGAATCCAACAGCACATTAAAAGGATCATACACCATGATCAAGTGGGGTTTATCCCAGGAATGCACGGATTCTTCAATATACGCAAATCAATCAATGTGATACACCATATCAACAAACTGAAGGAGAAAAACCATATGATCATCTCAATAGATGCAGAGAAAGCTTTTGACAAAATTCAACACTCATTTATGATAAAAACCCTGCAGAAAGTGGGCATAGAGGGAACTTTCCTCAACATAATAAAGGCCATATATGACAAACCCACAGCTAGCATCGTTCTCAATGGTGAAAAACTGAAACCATTTCCACTAAGATCAGGAACAAGACAAGGTTGCCCACTCTCACCACTCTTATTCAACATAGTTTTGGAAGTTCTAGCCACAGCAATCAGAGAAGAAAAAGAAATAAAAGGAATCCAAATAGGAAAAGAAGAAGTAAAGCTGTCACTGTTTGCAGATGACATGATACTATACATAGAGAATCCTAAAGATGCTACCAGAAAACTACTAGAGCTAATCAATGAATTTGGTAAAGTTGCAGGATACAAAATTAATGCACAGAAATCTCTGGCATTCTTATACACTAATGATGAAAAATCTGAGAGTGAAATTAAGAAAACGCTCCCATTTACCATTGCAACAAAAAGAATAAAATATCTAGGAATAAACCTACCTAAGGAGACAAAAGACTTGTATGCAGAAAACTATAAGACACTGATGAAAGAAATTAAAGATGATACAAATAGGTGGAGAAATATACCATGTTCTTGGATTGGAAGAATCAACATTGTGAAAATGACTATACTACCCAAAGCAATCTACCGATTCAATGCAATCCCTATCAAATTACCACTGGCATTTTTTACAGAACTAGAACAAAAAATTTCACAATTTGTATGGAAACACAAAAGACCCAGAATAGCCAAAGCAATCTTGAGAACGAGAAATAGAGCTGGAGGAATTAGGCTCCCTGACTTCAGACTCTACTACAAGGCTACAGTAATCAAGACAATATGGTACTGGCACAAAAACAGAAATATAGATCAATGGAACAGGATAGAGAGCCCAGAGATAAACCCACACACATATGGTCACCTTATCTTTGATAAAGGAGGGAAGGATATACAGTGGAGAAAAGACAGCCTCTTCAATAAGTGGTGCTGGGAAAACTGGACAGCTACATGTAAAAGTATGAAATTAGAACAATCCCTAACACCACACACAAAAATAAACTCAAAATGGGTTAAAGACCTAAATGTAAGGCCAGACACTATCAAACTCTTAGAGGAAAACATAGGCAGAACACTCTACGACATAAATCACAGCAAGATCCTTTTTGACCCATCTCCTAGAGAAATGGAAATAAAAACACACAAATAAACAAATGGGACCTAATGAAACTTAAAAGCTTTTGCACAGCAAAGGATACCATAAACAAGACCAAAAGACAACCCTCAGAATGGGAGAAAATATTTGCAAATGAAGCAACTGACAAAGGATTAATTTCCAAAATTTATAAGCAACTCATGCAGCTCAATAACAAAAAAACAAACAACCCAATCCAAAAATGGGCAGAAGAACTAAATAGACATTTCTCCAAAGAAGATATACAGATTGCTAACAAACACATGAAAGAATGCTCAACCTCATTAATCATTAGAGAAATGCAAATCAAAACTACAATGAGATATCATCTCACACCGGTCAGATTGGCCATCATCAAAAACTCTAGAAACAATACATGCTGGAGAGGGTGTGGAGAAAAGGGAACCCTCTTGCACTGCTGGTGGGAATGTAAATTGATACAGCCGCTATGGAGAACAGTATGGAGGTTCCTTAAAAAACTACAAATAGAACTACCATACGACCCCGCAATCCCAATAATGGGCATATACCCTGAGAAAACCATAATTCAGAAAGACTCATGTACCAAAATGTTCTTGCAGCTCTATTTACAATAGCCAGGACATGGAAGCAACCTAAGTGTCCATCAACAGATGAATGGATAAAGAAGATGTGGCACATATATACAATGGAATATTACTCAGCCATAAAAAGAAATGAAACTGAGTTATTTATAATGAGGTGGATGGACCTGGAGTCTGTCATACAGAGTGAAGTAAGTCAGAAGGAGAAAAACAAATATCGTATGCTAACACATATATATGGACTCTAAGGGAAAAAAATGTCATGAAGAGATTAGTGGTAGGACGGGAATAAAACACAGACCTACTAGAGCATGGACTTGAGGATATGGGGAGGGGGAGGGGTGGGCTGTGACGAAGTGGGGGAGTGGCAGGGACATATATACACTATCAAATGTAAATTAGATAGCTGGTGGGAAGCTGCTGCATAGCACAGGGAGATCACCTCTGTGCTGTGTGACCGCCTGGGGGGGTGGGATAGGGAGGGTGGGAGAGAGGGTGATGCAAGAGGGAGGAGATGTGGGAGCATGTGTGTATGTATAACTGATTTAGTTTGTTGTAGAGGGAAAACTAACACACTATTGTAAAACAATTATACTCCAATAAAGATGTTAAAAAAATAAATAAATAAAAAAATAAATCTAATGGAAGTTTTCAAAAAAAAAAAAAAACAAAATCAAATATAAACAAGTGGGACTATATCAAACTAAAAAGCTTCTGTACAATAAAGGAAACAATCAATGAAGTGAGAAGACAACCTACAGAATGAGAAAAAAATATTTGCAAACTATATATCTGATAAGGGGCTAATATTCAAAATATATTAAAAAAACTCACATAACTCAATAACAAAAAAAAAAAAAAGCAAAAAACAGACAACCCAAGTCAAAAATGGGAAAAGGACATGAATAGACATTTTTCCAAAGAAGACATACAAATGGCAAACGGGTACATTAAAAGATGCTCAACATCCTTATTCACTAGAGAAATGCACATTAAAACCACCACACCTGTTAGAATGGCCATCATCAAAAAGACAAAGATAGCAAATGGTGGCGTGAATGTGGAGAAAAGGGAACCCTGTGTACCACTGGTGGGAATATAAATTGGTACAGCCACTATGGAAAATAATATGAAGGATTCTCAAAAATGCCTAAACATAAATACTGTATAATTTAGCAATTCCACTTCTAGGTATATAACCAAAGAAAACAAAAACACTACCGTGAAAATATCTGCACCCCACTGTTCATAGCAGCATTATATTTAAAATAGCCAAGATACGAAAACTACCTAAGTATCCACCAATGGATGAATGGATAAAGTAGTTGTATATACACACAATGGAATATAAAAATGAGGAAATCCTACCATTTGTTACAGTATGGCCAGACCTTGAAGACATTATGCTAAGTGGAATAAATCAGAGAAAGAATACAAATAGTGTATGGACTCATATACAGAATCTTAAAAACATAAAAAACAAAACAAACTCGTAGAAAAAGAGGTCAGACGTGGCATTACCAGAGGCTGAGGGTTGGGGGAGGGGAATTGGAGGAAGGTGGTCAAAAGGTAAACGTCCAGTTATAAGAAAAATAAGTACTAGGAATTTAATGTACAACATGATGACTATAGTTAACACTGCTATATGATATAATATAGAAAATTGTTAAGAGAGTCATCCTAACAATTATCACAGAAGTTTTTTTCTTTTTTCTTTATTCTTTCTCTTCTTTTTATTGTATCTACATGAGATGGCAGATGTTAGTTGATTCTATTGTGGTAATCATTTCACAATATATGTAAATCAAACCATGATGCCATGAATCTGAAACCTGTACAGTGGTGTGTGTCAATTAATTCTTAATAAAACTGGGGTAAAAAAGAACAAAACTGAGGTGTCCCTGAGTTTGAAGAAATTCCATCTATGGGCTGCAGTTAGCTCCTGCTTGAGAGTTGCCAGCCTGCTGGCCTGCCCTGCAGATCTCAGACTTTCCAGCCCTCCAGTCATGGAAGCCAATTCCTTGATATCTCTCTCTCCCACTGGTTCAGGCAGAAAGAGGGACAAATGACAGCACCAGAATCAGTAAGCATGGCTGCGGTAATAGAAATCAAGTCCAGTTTATTAATCAAAATGTTCTGATAATTAAGAATCATCCTCAGTGGCTTAAAATATTTGGGTAGAATATTGTTGCCAAACAGATTTTTGTGTGAACCACCACCAAAAAACCTATCAAACTATAGGTCTGACCTGTGTACACCTAACTTGAATCACTATCATTATAATGAAGTGTCAGTGCCTCTCACCCACTTCCCAGACCTGTTTTATCTAGACTGGCCTATCTAAGGCCTTTGACTCAAGAGATAATGTGTCCCTTTTGACACATACTTGTCACAAGGATGTAATATGAGGTTTCTCTGGCCTCCCTCCAAAGGTACTGCACCTCTTTACTGGAGTTACAGTCAACTAGGAAAGGGCACTGGTTCTGGGAGTCTGAACACCAGCATGAGACAAGACAGGCTGAGGGCACGGGGTCAAGAGATAAATGGAATTTCATTTTAAGTCCATATCAGAATAGGCTTAGTGAGTTTGCAGATACCCTCTGAGGTTATTTTCCTTGTTTCTGAATGCACTGTTGGTATATACATAAACTGCAACTAAATGCAATCCCACTATTGGCTCCCTGACCAATGGAGTGAAGGCTGCTAAAATAGAATGGGCATATTTGAAACCTCTGAAGTAATCCTTACCCATAAAACACAAGACTGAATCTTTGGAGAAATTTCAGAAATGAGTACCAAAGTCAAGTCTTGAGAAGATATTGGGGTGCTGTTATGGGTTAAATTGTGTTTCCCTCCAAAAGTTATGTTGCCATCCTTTCCCTCAGTATCTCAGAATGTGACCTTATTTGGGAACATGGTTGCTGCAGAGGTTATCAGTTAAATGAAGATGAGATCAGACTGGTGTAGGGTGGGTCCTTAATCCAATATGACTGGTGTCTTTATAAGAGGAGAAGAGAGACAGAGAAGAGAATGCCATGTTAAGACACAGACACTCACAGAGGGATGATCCCATGTGATGAAGGGGTCATGGACTGACAGGATGTAGTTGCAAGCTAAGGAATGCCAAGGATTGATGGGCACCACCAGAAGCCAGGAAGAGCCCAAAAAAGATTCTCCTCTGCAGATATCTGAGGAAGCACTGTCCTCCAACAACTTGATTTTGGACTCCTAGCCACCAAGACTGTGAGACAATAAATTTTCTATTGTTTTTAGACACGTAGTTTATGGTACTTTGTTACAGCAGCCCTAGGAAACTCATATAGATGTTATGTTTCCCATCTTCATTTAACTTCCATTTCATCACTGAAAAAGTTAGATGGGTCTTGAAGAATGACATCACATTATCTTAACAGATCAGGTGGTAACCTTAATCAGAACTGACTAATCAGATACGCCTTGACTGAAGAAAATCAACAAAACCTCTAATAATTGGTATGAAGTTATTGAGAAGGCAGAAGATATTTTTGAATAATAAACCAAGTCTATCAGAATCAATATTCTTTCACTTGGCAGAGCCAATAGTATTTTTTACAATCTTTGTTCATCTCTATGTTACCTTTCTAATTCTCTATCATATCTAGGTCCATAGGGATTTTCATCATCTCACATTTCCACAGAACATTACCTGTCCACTACATTAAAGACATCATGTCTACTGGACCTGATGAGCATAATTCACATAATATCTCAGGAAGAAAAATGCATGCAAGGTAATGGGCAATAAACCCCAAGAAAATTCAAGGACATGCCAGTTCAGGGAAATTTCTGGATGTGTTTTTCAGGCATGTTACAGTCTTAAAGGAATGACAATTGCTGCACTTTGTCCTACGAACCACAGAGAAAAAGTTAAACATTTAGTGAGCCTCTTTGATTTTTGGATGCAACATAAATCATATTTGGATGTCTTGCTCTGACCATTTACCAAGTAACTTGTACACCTTTAAATATAACCTAGAGAAGGCTCCCCAGCTGTCCGAGGTTGCGTTACAAGAGCTCTATCACCTGAGCCTTCACACCCAGCTGATCTAATGGTGCTTAAATTTCCCGTGGGCTAATTGAATGCTAAAGGGAGCCTGCCACAAACCTCCATGTGAGTGTTTCAGAGTTCTGAGCAATAAAATTCTCCCTTCAGCAACGACTCTCCATCTGAGACATAGCTCTGGATTGTTGTGGGTCCTAGTAGAGACTGAAGAAGTCAGTCACCATAGAGCCAGTAACTTGAACTACCCCTCTTATACTGAGCAACATCCACTCCCCTAAGCCATACCTGGGCATGTGTAGCAGCACTCCGCTATCCACTGGAAGGGGTATATATGAGACTGGGCTTGAGCAGCTCCTAATGGCCCAAGAAATTTGCATACGCAGGTGATAGATACTCACAGCACACTTCAACCTAATGCATTGATCTCTCTCCCTCAACCCACATTTTTGGTTTCATGAGAAAGTTCCCTATGACAGGTTGACTGAAGAATAAAATGGCACCTGCTTTACTGATGTTCTCTTAAAAGATCTGGAAGATTTGTCCCTTTATTGTGATTTCCCCTGGTGGAGTTGTCCTGGCATGTGAGTTGTTTATGTTTTAAATACAGCAGAATCCCTTCTTTTTTTAAAAACCTGTATTTCTTTTTTTTTTAAACATCTTTATTGGAGTATAATTGCTTTACAATGGTGTATTAGTTTCTGCTTTACAACAAAGTGAATCAGCTATACATATACATATATCCCCATATCTCCTCCCTCTTGCGTCTCCCTCCCACCCTCCCTAGAGCCCAATTTGAGCCATAAAACACACATATTAACTGACTGGTAGTTAATTTCTGCCCTAAAGATATTCTGATTTTGTTTATTTCTTTAATCAAAGATGGGACAGCTGAAGTGGTGGTGCTGGGATTTGACAAATTCACAGGCAACTCTCAAGGCTGAAGGAGTCAGAGCCACATGGGAGAATACCAAGCTAAAAATAAAAGTCTAAAATCAAAATGTTAAATGAAAATCATTAATAGAAACTAGAGAAGGATGCAGAAGTCAAGATAAGTGCCACAGATGTTCTAACACATAAGGTCAGCAGAGCAGATTTGTAGTTGTCTTGAGGGTACAATAAAGGGAGCTTTATGACAAGTAAGGTAGGTAGAGTTAGTTGGGGGAGGGAGGGGGATATATGGAAAGAACCTATCGGAGATTTTTCAGAAGAAACCAGGCAGACAAGTATTTGAAATTCGGGGTTAGGTTGGATGTTATTCACTATGTTTTATCTAGTAAAGAGAATACATACACTAAGTATTTAAACCTTCACTAAAGAAACGAGCTTTTAAACATTTTCTTTAAAAACTACGAATTCTTATTTGGAATTTTAATTTTTAAAATATATAAAAGCAAAGACACTCTGATTGGATGGGAGACATGCTGGAAGCTGACAGTTCCCTTGCCTTGGTCTCCTTCCTACCGTTAAGCTGCCACTGGTTTAAAAACCATCAGTGTTTATGCAAGTTTTTACTGAGAACAAAATCACTGCTGCATTTTTTTTAAAATAGCAATTAATTAAAATGGAAGACAACCTAAGTTTTCCCCCAAAATGTATTTGAAAGTTATAAAAATGGTAGCTATAAATTCTTCTCCTATATCTTTGACAACTTTTACATTTATATAAGTCTCATTTTTTTGCAGTCTCAAAAAAGTCTCAGTGTGATTCTAGAAGCACAGAGTAATGTAAATGCTTGAAATAGGGATAAAATATTTGTTTACCAATTTATGTCTGGGCCCCATGGGGACTTAACAGTCTTATCCTACACCTACCTTGAAGCGGGAATTAACATTTCAGTAAAACGTATAGTAGTTTCTAAGGCTTTGTGAAATCAAATTTGCTTTGGGGGATTCAATAAAGATTTTGTAGAAAAGAGGAGGAGAGCGTTGTATTCGCATGCCACACAAAAATACTCAATATAATTCCCTTAGACATCCGAGTTCTGTCTCCAAAGTTCTAATGAATCTACAGTCATGTCATTTCCCTCTCACCCTTCCAGAACCCAACGTTCGCAGCTCTCTTCGCTTCGGTTTTCCCACCACTCCTATCCTCAGGTCTTGCTATAATCCTTCCCTTACTTCTTCCCCTAGGTACGGAGCAATTGAACAGCATTCCCGGCCTCACCATTTGCTCAGCAAAGAATACAATCTCCCCACACTCCATTCCTCTGAGAAGTCAGTAAATAGCTGATTATTTTTCTGTCATTTTTTTCTTTCGTATTTTTAACTCACTTAGCTTCAGATAACTGGTGGAGTAAATCGCCCCTGACAACCAGTTATATATTTTTCCTATTTCCTTCATTAATTCTATAGTTCCTAGCCCTACCTCTACCTAGGGCCTCTCCATGGCATATTATGGCAAACTTTCTAATATTGTATAGGCTAGACCGGAAAGGCTAGATTAAGTTGTAGTAACAAAGAAATCCAAAATCTCGGTGACAGGAAAAAAAATCTAAATATATGTCTTGCTCTTTCTATTTACCTATTGTGCCTTTCCACCACACTCCAGAACCTAGTCTGATGAAGCAAACACTATCTCAAACATTACTGGTCACAGTGACAGAGGGAAAGAGAGATCTGGGGGGGCAGGTGGTGGTGGTGGCGGCGGGGGATGGTCTCACAGCAATAATTGAATGCATAGGCTAAGATGGGATCTATTTCTTATAACTCATCACCCATCCAAAGGAGCCCAAAAGCCCAGAAGGTAGGAAGCCAGAAATAATTGCAGTCGTCACTAATGATTACCACACTGTGTTAATAACATCTCAACCCACCTCTCATTTTTCTACCCCACAAATGCAGAGGTATAGTTCTAAGATTTTGACACTATTTGTGCCCTGCCCACTTATTTTATTTCTTGCAAAAACAGCTCATTCTACTCTGCCATTCGTATTGCCTCCTTTTTCTCTTTTTAATCTCCACTTTCCTTTTTCTAAGTATTCTCAACAAAATATTTTGTCCATGCTATAGAGGAGCCAGAGGATGAAATGTGGAATTTTGCCAAATTCACTCTAAAATGTGGTTTGAAAGCTTTCCTGTGTGAGAACTGTCAGAAAATAATCAGCAGATTCTCAGTCTCTTCAATTATCCCAAGAAATGATCAAAGCTAGCCATAGATTTGTGGTGGATAGAAACCAAAATTAATTTTTGTCACTTGCATCATTTTAGTCTATATGTGAGGGGGCAGCAGTAATTCATGACTGGGTTATAACTGATTCTTAAAATTTTCTCCTATTTAGATTGGAGGTGATTGGTGGCTGGTATTATAATTTATTCTTTTTCATCAGAACATCCAATACTGATTTGCACATAGTAGGTGGCTCCAAATTGTTAGTTATATTGTACAATAAGACCCTGATTCCTGCTTAGGAATGTTTAAACAGGCCAGTAGGAACAAGGACCACTTTTCTTTCTGCAAAGACCCCTTATTAATTATAATTACTGTTAATACTCTTTCATATACAATTTTACACTTAGTTCTCACAACAACTTTACAAGTATTCATTATCTTCCCAAATTTGAAAGTGGAGGAACACGTTCTCAGAAAGATTAAATTACTTTCCCAGTCATAAGTGACAACTTAGTCGTCAGGAAATCTGCAACAGGAACTCATATTTTCTGATTATAAATCCAGTTTTTCTTCCACTGATAATCTATTATAACTCTTGAAGCCAGATGTATTAGTTAGGATCAGGTTTGGCTGCATATACCAACAACAACAGAATGAGACAGAAGTTCTTTTCCTTTTGCCTCTATGTGGAGGTGGGCAGACTAGAGCCGCTGTGGTGACCCTATGGAATCATCAGGGACCAGGCTTCAGTCTTTCTTCCTCACCGCCTAGCACATGGCTGCCACCCTCAGTATCAGTTTATGTTCCAAGAGGACAGCTGGTTTCCAGGGTTTCCAGCCATCACCTCCCTATTGAGGATTATGCAGAGAATTGCAGATAGTGCTAAAAATGAGCGCTTCCCAACCGAGTCAGCTCTTTTTAAGCAATGTTCTCTGAAATCCCACACAAAACTTCCATCTATGTGTCATTGGTCAGAACTTAGCATATGACCACATCTCACTCTAAGGGTGTCTGGGAAATCTGGGGAATATAGTCTTTAGTTCTGAGAGGCAATGAACTCAAAGTAAAACTCAGGGATCTGTCACCAAGGAGAAGGGGAACAATGGATATTGTATAGGACAATGGCAATCTCAGCCAGTTCGGTACCTGATTTCAATCTGGATTCTCTCTCCATCTCTAACCTCCAGTAAATAATTAACCAAGAGACTTACCATGAAATTGATAGTACTGTATTTTATCATTGTGAGGTGTACTCTTCCACCAACACCTTTTCACATGATGTGGCTTACTATCAATAGAATCAATAAAATCAGTGAGAATTTTGATTACCATTACTTGTCACCTGTCCTAACAGCCAGATTCTGTTTGCCTTAGTTTGTCATAGATGCTGCATAGATGCTGCCTACATGTAGGCTTGCAAGAGTCCCAGGACCTGAGCCTCTCCTGAGGAAGGACAGTGCTCCATGCCCTGCCATGCTTGGACTCAACACATTTATTCATTAAGTTATTATTCTTTCATTTACTCAATAATTCAAAAATATTTCTTGAGTACCTAAAGCCAAGTATTGTACTGGGCCCTGAGGACACACCAGAGAACCATGCCTTTGCTTTAATGGGTATTGCACTCTTCTGGGGACAATGTGACAGACAACAAATTATACAAAAATATATATACCAGAAGTGCAAAGAAATATAGAACAGAGTATGGGATAAGGGGTGTGCCTGTGGGGAGTCGGGGACATTTTAGAATTTATAGTCAAAGAAAGTCTGTGATAGGTGATATTTGAGTGGCTACTTAATTGAAGCAGAGTGCCGATGTGCATACCCAGAGGAAGGACATGTCAGGCAGTGTGGGATTTAGGATTAAGCTACTCTCTCAGACCCAGTATTTGATCCAGTGACCCTGTGATTAAAAAAAAATGAGCTATCAAACCATGAAAATACATGGAAGAAACTTACATGCATATAACTAAGCAGCCAGTCTGAAAAAGCTATCCAATGTGTGATTTCAATACATGACGTTCTTGAGAAGGTAAAACTACAGAGACAGTAAAAGATCAATGGATAGATAACAGGGGTCTGTGAGGAAGGAGGGATGAATGAGTGGAACACAGGGGATTTTTAGGGCAGTGGAACCATTCTGTATGATACTGAAATGGTGAACACATGGTATTATGCATTTATCAAAACCCACAGAATGTACAACAGAATGAACCCTAATGTGAACTATGGACTTCAGGTAATAATAATGTGTTGATATTGGTTCATCAGTTATAACGTACCACACTAATGCAAGTTGTTAATAATAGGAGTGTGTGTGCATGCAAGATAGTGAGGGAGAGAGAGGTGGGTGGGAGAAAGGGAGTATATGGGGAATCTGTTCTTTCTGCACAGTTTTTCTGTAAATTCAAAATTCTCTAACAAATAGTTCTTTTTTAAAAAGGGAAGAATGCATAAAGGGATGAGAAGAATTTGTTACTGCTTTTGCAATCTACCACAGCATCAAAGACCATCTGCCAAAGCTTACCCTCCAGATTCACTTCCTAATTCAGCTACCCAGCCTCCTGGTCCAATGACCTACCAACCCCCAACCCAGTCCCTGATACAACTGCATTTCTATACCCAGGTGCATTTTCTGATGTTATTCCTTTAGCTGGGGGGGGGGGGGGGGCTCTGAACTCCTCTTCTCTGTGTATTAAAATTCTGTTCATTTCTTAACCAGATTCTCTTACTTTCTCCATGAATCTTGTCAGTATCCTTTAGTCAAAAAGAATCCCTTCTTCCTTTGCATTCCAGCAACACCCTGCAAGTACCTTATTACTGATCCTGGTTGGCCTTATATTATGCTGTTATTATACCTGTTTTTTATGTTTTCCTTGAAGGCCAGTCCCTTGTCTTAATTTTCTTTGATTCAACTATAAAGCTAAACACAGTGCAAGGCACATAACTGGAATGGAGTGAATGTTGACTGGAAATTGTAATTAAACGTAGAAGAGATGTGATAATTTAGTCATGAAGGTCCTGTTTTCTTGGCTTTTTTCTAAGGAGTTTGGATTTCCTGGTCCTCTTTCACTGCTAATGAGGCAAATGCCATTTTATTTGTAAAATATAAAGAACGGTATGGAGAGAAAGTTTTTAAATTACACAAATGATAAAAATAGCAAATGATTTCATGTAAAGTATGTGGTGGAAAGGGAAATTGGATCTATTGCATATAAAGAATATGACATTTAACTTATGGGCTGTGGTGAAGTAAAATACATATAAATTATTAGCTATTGCAGCCAGTAGATTCCTACTGTAATTGACAATGCTAACATTATAAACTTAGAGTTTCACAAGAATGAATTTGGTATTCAATAGTGTACCATTTGGGGGTACAGTTTTCTTTAGTACTTTGACAATCGGAAACAACAGGAATGAGTTACTGATTTTAATTGATAAGCAGATTGCCTTTTGCCAACTATTGAGCTCTAATGGCCCAAGGTCTGTTCATTATTTCAACATCATTTCTGTGCAGTTGAAATAAAATGATCAATTCATCTTTTAAGCACAGCATCTGTGTTTCAAGGGCAAGTTGAGAATGGAAGTAAAAATTGATTTTGTGGACGAGTCTCAGAGGGGTACTGGCTCGCTCCCTTCAGGAAAGTCCCATCTCTGAGCAAAAGGCAGCTGCTAGAATTAGGGCACGAGTGACAGATACGTGTAGGTTTAGTACACAACCTATGGAGCAGTTTTAAAGTGGTAACAACTGACATAAGTGAAAGCTAATCTAATGCTACATTAGCTGAGAAAAACAAGTGAGCAATACTTACTCAGTGTTACACACCTGGAAGGGAAAGAAGGCCATGACCAGAACTATACATGGGCTCTACCGCTGCCACTATGAGGGACAAGTAGGGCTGGAATAGGAACCAAGGAGGGAGACTCTCCATTGATGGGAAACTCTACCTTCTCCAAAACTAGATAATGGTTTCACATAATTCCCTAGGTTTTGTAATATACACTTATCAATACAAATGCTTGTATGGATGTGCTTAGTGAGTACTGTTTATTTAGAAAATGGTGCTCAGAAATATATGTACTCTAAAGTGTATATGTAGGACTAAGATAACACCAGAAAAAATAATCTGTAGTAGTCAGAAAGAATCTTAGGTTAATGCATGTAGCCCAGAATGTAGGGGAAAAAATGAGCAAGACCATGATATGCATAAACCCAACTGACTATCCATATCCTACATGACAAGCAAGACATGCCTAGTTGGAAAAGCTCCATAGATTCACTGACACCCCAAACTTTGATTAAAAAGATAGCCTCCTCCTGTTGTTTAGTTTTCAGTGACGGAGCCTAGAGTTCATCAGATCCATTCCACTGCTGTGAACACTAGCCCAAGCAGTCATCTCTATCCCTCCCCCTTCTCTCTCTCTCTCTCTCTCTCTCTCTCTCTCTCTCTCTCTCTCTCACACACACACACACACACACACACACACACACACCCCTTCAGACTCAAAGGGGAGTAATGACAAAGTTCATTTACCAAATCATAATAAAAAATATTTAACTCATTTGGTTGTTCTGATTATTAAATGAGCCAAACTTTATAAAATGCCTTGCACATGGAACTCTCATAGAAATTGCTACTGCTGTTACTACTGTCTGGCTCTGAGGCAACACATAATCTAGGTATTAAAAATTATGCATAATGAGTCAGTTGTGAAATAATGTAAAGAACTGATCTTGGAATCTCATCAGCCTGGGTTTGAAACCACTTACTAACAACTGAGAGTTTGGCTTATTTACTCAGCTTCCCTGAATCTCCACTTCTTCCTCTGTAAAATGGAGCAGTAATATTTACCTCAGGATTGTTGTAAGGAATTAATGTATAATAACTAGGAAGTAGGTGGTGATTGATAAATGTCAACGTCTTCTGAGATTTCCTCCTAAACATTTCCTGTGAGAGTCTCCACTCCAGACATGAGCATGCAGCACGGGAATAAGTGGGTTGTACACCCGATATTCCTTCCAACGCTGAGTGATTGATGGAAACCTGTTATCTCTTTCTGAGCAGCAGCTGCTGTTGACTGCCACACAAGTGCCCCCGGAAACATGCTGTTAGCAGATAGTGATGCTTTATTGACCATAGTCAGCTGACCATTTCTCTGGAGGAGCGAAAATCCCAAATACAGTGTGTGAACCAATGTGGCCCAACTATTCAGAATTTGGTCCCGGATGGATACAAGAGTGATCACATCCTTAACTACCCCATTTCCAGCAACTTTGTATGCTTACAAAGCACTGAAAGCCCATTCATTGTTAAGTGCTCACCTACAATGCCCCAATTTATATGTTTATCTTGAAAGCCAATTATATTCCTAAATTTGTTTTGCAACTTTTCTCCCAGGAAATTTCTAGCCATTCTCTAGAGTTAAGCTATTGTATGACTTTTTAATCTCCTTCCAGAATACTTCCCGGCTCTATTTGGCACGTAGAAGTTAGCCATGAGATTTGAAGTGAATACTAATGTGACTCCTGTACTAGCCCTTCTGCAAAGAGGCAGAGTAATCTTGGAGGCAAGCGCTTTACAGTATGATACAATTCTTATTATCTCCCTGTATGGGACCTATATTAGTTAAGCCTCGTTTCTCTCAATTGTGAAATGGAGAGAACGCATTCTAGTAAAGAATGGTTGATGCTTAAGTGAATGCATGAAAGGAAAATGCCTAGCACGTAGTTGATACTCTACTTTTTAATGGGTCTTCCTTTTTTATACAGATTTGCTCAATCTATCTTCTTAATCCCCCTTGTTAAAAACTTACTCTGAACCTCTTGCCCATTTCAACTCAGCCCGGTCATAACTTGAGAGAAGCAATCTGTGAGCAAGTAGTTGCAGCAATGCCTCAGTGCTTCAATCCCAAAGCTTCAGTGCTTGGTGATGGCTTGGGAAGGATGGCGCCTTCCTAGGAAGAAGTGACACTATGGTTCCACCTTCTGTGAGACCACAGGCAGCCTGACAGACAAGAACATTTCCTGGGTTCCCACTGGGCTCAAAGAACCTGATTAGGTTCGGTGAGGGATGACAAAGGAAGGAGAAGATGGGCCTCCTGCCTGGCTGCTTCTTCCACCAACTGCTTAGAAGCCTGAGAGAAGCCGGGGAGTCAAGGTTAGCTGGAAGATGGCACACCACAGTGCCCTCTACTCAAGGAGAGCTCATTTTGAGCTGGCAAGTATTCTATCTGTTAGCACAGAAAATGTTCATTCCCGGAGTAAGGGAATTGGGAGTTAACCAGATCCAGGGCACCCAGGAGGCCTTGTAAATCACAGAGACGCTGAACAACCTCAAAACTCTGCTGAGAACACTGAGACTATGTATTCCAGTCACAAAGGAGCACAGAAGCCTTTTGTAAACCAAGGGAAGGTAGATGCTGTGGGACTGCTTCGCGGAGAGGACAAAATCTAGGACAGCAGCTACAATAAAGCCACAGCTAAGCCACAGTCCTCCTGGTGTCTATTTTTACTCAGTCCTTCTTAAATTTTCTGATTTGTCTTTTGTGGATATTGCCTGATCAAAAAGAAAATCTCTTGTTTGACCAGAGAAGGGCTGGGAATGGCAGGGGAGGTGTGCAGAGGCCAGGTGGGGGCTTGTTTATCTCTACGGTGGATCCGTCCCTCCTTCGGAAGAGCAGGCTGTTCCACTCTGAGATAATGGGGAGCATAATGCCCTGCCGTCTCAATTATTTCTGAAATTCAAACTTGCAAGGGCGGATTCACGTGTTTGCATTTAGGAGAAAACCCAAGCCCTCCCACATAGTCGTGCGCTTTGTTCACACGGTTTTCTTCTGCGAGTTTCACCCTCCCCGGGAAAACTAGATTCTCACAGAAACTAAACTGAAGTGCAAGATTAATCCAGGTTGGTTACATGCCAGTTGTTTTCTACAAACCTTTGAAGGTGGATGTGTGACAGACATTTCTAATTATTTATAATGACACTTTTATTACTATGGTTCTTTTCTCCTAAGGACTTTGTGATTTCAGCATGCTCTAGAAGGCTAGAGTTATTCATCACAGCTTATTTATTTAAAACTTGAGGTGAGGTGAATATGGAAATAAGCAATCTAAAACTTTCTTATAAAATCATATTTTATAAGTCTTTCATTAACATTTTTATATCGCAAAGAGTGCTTACTTTCCTGCTCCAATTCAGTTATATATATATTTTTCAAGACAAATTTCAAAGTTGTAACTTAAAACAATTTAAAACAATCAAAGTCAATAATGCTTAAAAGCAACTTTAGTATAGGAGAAAAACTCCATATTTGAGACAAAACACTACGTTTAGTTTAGCTGTACCACTTTAGAAAATGTTATTTAACCTTTCCAGCCTCAGTGTCTTTAGGTATAAAACAAGGATGAAGATGTCTACGTGACTGAATTGTGGTTATGAGAGTTGACTGTGATTAATTAAGTGCATGAAAGCTACCAGGTGAAACAGTTTGATAACTAGTGTTTTCCTGGGTAAATATCACATAGACACTAATGTTCACAGAATTGAAGAAAAGCTTTGAACAGAGGTTCATATTTGAGGATCATGGATAAAGGTTCAAAGACGGGCTTCTTCAGGAAGCCCATGAATACCCTGAAAACAATGTGCAAAACTTCTGGGCATCTGCGTATGTTAGGAATCTCTGGGTTGTGACAGAAACTGAACCCATACCAGCTTATTTCTATCAAGAAAGTACAGGTAGAAGCCTGGGTAGCTTGGGAACAGGTGGAATCAGGGCTTGGAATACAGCCAAGGTGCTCCACCTAGTGGCTCTGTTTCTTCTTCAGATGGGCATTATCTGTAAGCAGATAGGGTGAGGGATCCTTCAGAAAGACAACCAGGCATGACTTTCTTGACACAAGCCATTTTGGCCTAAACTGTTTTGCGATCTAAGCCTGGCCATTATGCTTGCCCTAGAACAGGTCTCAGTAACTAATATTCTTAAGGGAAGTAAGGGAATGCAGGAAGGAAAGAAGTAAAAGCAGTCAAGAAACAATAGTTGAGCAATAAAACAGAGTCCTAGTTCCTCCTTAAGGGATCTACATAAAAATCTGATACAAGTCTGAGTTCTGCAGGAACTAAGCCCCCCACCCAGCTGGAGGATGGAATAATGATGTTGACCCTCCTGCCTTCAATCAACTAAAGCCTGGACTCTGGCAACCTTTGCCCCAATGCTGTGGTGAATTCTTCTCTGCTCAAGACCCTTCATGAGTATGCATGTTCCCTTAGCTTAGAACTTCCCCAGTTTTGCAGTTCGGGGAGACACTGCTTTGGGAAAGACCCCTGGTGTTCTCCTTACTTGCTGCAGGTAATGATAAATCCTTCCTTCTCCCGATCATTGGCTTTTGGTTTTGTCTTTTGGCTCAACACCCACCAAGAGGCGACCCTAGTTTTTGTTTAACATATTCACTTTTACACAGGTGACCAGCTTCTTAAAAACATATTGAGGGGCATGGATTCAGACGATTACATCACCCATACTAGAGAGGAATTGGTTCTCTCTCTTCCCAAGTTAAGAAGTCTCAGGAAAGGACACTGATCATTCTGTCTTGAGCACAACATCACGGTAGCCAGGAGGCAGGGAATTTAAGATGCTAGTGGGGACCACTTGCATGACAGAGTAGGAAAAAAAGAACATTTCCTAGGATAAAAAGGGGCTTGAGTGTGGCTCCAGGGAGACAATTCACATAAATGGACTATTTTGTGGGTATTCTTGATCAGATTTTCAAAAGTTTTCATTCACCATAGAAGAACCACATATCTGCAGATTTGAGAATTAAGAGGTTGTTTCCTTTTGTGGAAATATCTTGTGGCAGATATTTCTTAAAGAAACACAATGTTTCTGCGAGTATGTAAAAAGTTTTCACTTAACTGCAGTCCTATGATTAAAAAATTAATGCAAAGTTATTTATTCATAACCTTCACATAAATTAATATTCCAACTGAAGTGCACAGAAGACTCCAATTAAGTTTAATAATTCTCAGTGGGCATCTTAGGTTCCATAAAAATGGCTAACATCTGTAACTGGCTGTCAATTTAGCTCAACAAATATTTGAATACTTATTATGCATAGCATTTTTTTTTTTCTTTTGTGGTACCCGGGCCTCTCACTGTTGTGGCCTCTCCCGTTGCGGAGCACAGGCTCCGGACGCGCAGGCCCAGCGGCCATGGCTCACGGGCCCAGCCGCTCCGTGGCACGTGGGATTCTCCCGGACCGGGGCACGAACCCGTGTCCCCTGCATCGGCAGGCGGACTCTCAACCACTGCGCCACCAGGTAAGCCCTATGCATAACATTTGAGCTTAGATAATGTTAAGAGAGTTGACCACTTGAGGAGAACATCCTTAGTATCTGTGACGATTAATTTTACGTGTCAACTTGGCTAGGCTACAGTGTCCAATTGTTTATCAAACGCCAGTCTTGACGTTGCTGTGAAGGTATTTTTAGATGTGATGAACACTGAAATCAGTAGACGAGTAAAGCAGGTCAGTTTCCATACTGTGCGTGGAGACTAATCAGCTGAAGGCCTTAAAAGCAAAGACAGGTTTCTCAAAGTGGCAATCTGGCCTCAAGACCGCAGCATAAAAACCTTGCCTAAATTTCCAGCCAGCAGACTTACAGACTGCAGATTTGGGGCTGAACATTGTAACAACAGCGCTGCCTGGAATTTCCAGCCCGCTCTACAGATTTCAGACTTGCAAGTCCCCACAATCATGGGAACCAATTCCTTAAACTAAGGCAGAGTCTCTCTCTTTCTCTCTCTCTCCTATTGGTTTTGCTTCTCGAGACTTTTGGCTAATACAACATCCCTAAAAGATAAAGGGTATCTAAAATTTAGAAGAAAAAGCCAACAACCCAAGAATAAAATGAGAAGAAGCAGACCTTCCACAAGTTCACCTACCTTGGCGTGAACCTCGATCACCTGCTTGGCCAAGTCCTACCAGCAGCTCGGGCCGCGGGGCTGCGGGGCTGCGGGGCTGCGGGGCTGAGGGGCCGCGGGGCCGCGGGGCCGCGGGGCTGCGGGGCTGCGGGCGTAGGAACCAGCCTGCGGAGGAAGCCTACTCCCGACTAAAGCGGCTGCGCAAGACTGAGACCGAGGCGCCGCCCACGAGAAGCCCGACGTGGTTGAGTTGCACCTGAGGGTCATAATCGTCCTTCCTGAGATGGTGCGTAGCATGGGAGGGGCGTCTACAACGGCAAGAGCTTCAACCAGGTGGAAATCAAGCCTGAGATGATGGGCCCCTACCTGAGTGAGTTCTCCAGCACCACCTACAGGCCCGTGAAATACAGTGGGCCCGGCATCAGGACCACCCACTTCCCGTGCTTCTTCCCGCTCAAGTAGCCTGACAGCCAATAAAGGAACAGCCGTCTCAAAAAAAAAAGTGTTCTGTGACTGTTTCACATAAAAAGAAATACAAAAGATACTTAATGTTGCTCAAAATTAGGGATGTCACATTAACAGTAAGTTAAAATACCTATCTTACATATCAGAATGACAAAAAATCAAATACTTTAATTTCTTATTAAAAAACAAACGAACTCAATTGTTGATTATGTAACCACACAGATGAAAGTTACTTCTGGTTAAAAAAAAACTTCAAGTGATTACTTTTAGTAGTAAATACATTATTTTAAAACTACAAAAGGTGTGTTTAAGATAAAACTAGGTAATTACATTAAGGTAGTTAAGGGAGGGGTTTTCATCATGAGAAAACGGAGAAAAGATACGCATGTAAAGTAAAACAAGTTAAATATAAACCTACAGTCTTAAATTTGAATTGGAAACAGTTTTTTTCACTTAAAAAAACCCCTACATTTCCTGACTCTGTCCACAGAAAAGGCCTAGTAGCAATGAGAAGTTGTGTGGTTTGTAAGTAATTTCCCACTAAAATATTCTAGGACTCTTGGTGAAACAACTGATTATAGCCAGGCCTGGGGCAGATAATGGGAAGATGAACCTGAGACATCTTATTGAATCAGGAAATAAGGAATTTATCTAGACCAATGTACTCATATCAAGGGAAAACAGAAACCAAATGGAAAGGACTCTCTCCCCAATGGTCTAAAATAAGATAATGTGAGCATCCAAAATAATAATAATAATAATAATGCCAACCATAGATTGAAACACACACAATATATAAAAACCCATTAGCTCATTAATAGTCTTAAGAAAAAAATATTCCTTGGTTACCATTTGGAGTTCATAAGACCCAAAGTCATTTCTCTAAAAACTGACATCTGTTCTTCCTTTCCTGTACACACTTTATTTTAGGGTAACTAAGTAATTAATGTGTGAAGTTCTTTATAGAAGAATCTTTTCTAATATACACTGAAAGAATGATAGAATTAGAAAATCATTATTTGCAACCTCTAGGTTATCAATGGAACTGGGAAAAGATCATTAATGGATATTCAACCATTTGTTAAAGGTTAATAGGAAACTTCATAAGAAGTACCCTGCATCCCCAACTCTAATCATCATTAAAGTGAGACTAACACTTAAGTGTTGGTGATGATGTGGAAAAGTTGCTAACCTTGTGCACTATTGGTTGGCATGTAAAATGATAAAACTTTTGTGGAAAACAGTGTGGCAGTTCCTCAAAGATTTAAAAATAAAATTACCGTATGATGCAGCAATCCCACTTCTGGATATAACCCCCCCCCCCAAATTGAAATCAGTGTCTTGAAGAGATATCTGTACACCCATGTTCTCATAGCAGCATTATTCACAATAGCTAAAATGTGGAAGCAACTTAAGTGTCCACTGAAGGATGAATGGATGAGCAAATTGCAGTACATACACACAATGGAATACTATTCATGCTTAAAAAGGAAGGAATTCTGCTACAAGACGGATAAAACTTGAGGATATAATGCTAAGTGAAATAATCCAGTCCAGTCACAAAAAGACAAATATTGTATGATTCCTCTTGTATTTAGGATAGCCAAAATCATAAAGACAGAAAGTATAATGGTGGTAGCCGGGGGCTGGGGGAAGGGAGAGTGGGGAGTTATTTTTCTAATAGTTTTAAAGTTTTAGTTTCACAAGATGAAAAAGTTGTAGGGATGGATAGTGTTGATGGTTGCCTAACAATGTGAATGAATAAATACTACTGAACTGTACACTTAAAAATGGTTGTGCTGGTACATTTTATGTTATGTATATTTACCACAATTTTTTTTTTTAAGTGAGACTACCAGTTGCGTGCATCCTGATGTGATACCAAAGGAACCACATATTACAACCTATGAGATGTTTGCCTAGATAATTGCAACGAAATCTACTCAAGCATCCACATTTAGCCACCTGCTTACAGGGAGCACAGAGTGACAGATGAGTTGAATTTGGAATCGTGAGCAGAACGTTGAAGTCTGACACGAGGAGGGAGGGCTGAGAGGAAAGCATTAAAAGCAGGGATCAAACCACAGGAACAAAGGAGCAGCAAGCAGTTCCTGTGGGACATAACAGGCATTGAGCTGCTTTCTGAAGACCTTGAATGTCTGACTGAGAAGTGAGAAGACACAAACAAATAAAAATAATGGCAGTCACTTGTGAATGCTTTCTAGGGACCAGACACTGGGCTTCTGGTGCTCATTTATTTCTCACCACAATCTTTTATGAGAGGCATTATTTTCATTGTTTTACAAATGAAGAACCTGGGGCTTATGAAAGGTTAAATAACTTGCCCAAGGACACCCAACACTTACAAACAAAGAAGGGTTCAAAGGTTCAACATCATCGCTTTCTTGACTGTAGAATAGAAAATTCATTGAAGAAAGTATTGCTTATACCTCTCTAGCTAATGCAAATCACTCTTTGTGATTTGTCCTTGGCTTACTTATTTAGCACATACTATATTTCATTGATTCAAAATGCCATCAGTTGCAAGACTCACAATTATTTCATGTACCAAGAAAAATGCCATCAGTTAAAATAAAATACCGTGTTTTATCATTTAGAATTTTTATTTGCTACCTATTGAAGGAATCTCTATGGTATTATTTTGACATTTATTTTGAATCATATATCACTTTTATCATACATAAAATCAACAGTATTAGCAAACTATGTTGGCTAAGAAGTCCTAAAATTTCTTACCATTCATGACTTTTTCACATTGTTTTTCAATTCAGTCAGCAAGGTCTCTGTTCTTCCACATATTTTCCTTTGTGCCATCAAGAGCCAAGATATAATCAAAGTCCACTGGTGTTGGGCTCTTAAGTCAGTTTTGCCATGATACAGAGGTAGTCTACTTTTGAGTTCCATTTGGAACTTAACACATTTTTTCATGTCCTTCCCACCTCCTCCTGCAATTGTTTATATCCTATGGGTTAAAAGAGTGTTTCTGATTTTCCTCCAATGTACTGAAATTTAATTTTGCATGTTTTGAGGCTGAAATTTTCATATTTTCTTATAAAATGACAACTATGTCATGATTGGTACCAGGCAAAATAAGGCGTCATTGGGCACAACTTGTATCTTGATTACAGAGGTGTTAAAATGTGACAAAGAAAAATGCAGGCCTTAGGATTGCTAAATATAGTAATTAAAAATAACATATTTGCTTAAACATTATGAGATGTGGAGACAGAATTAGAGTAGCTAGCTGGGAGACTGCCTGGGTTTAAATTCTCTTCTTCAGTTACTTACTTCCTGTGGGTCCAGGGGCAGTCTCCCTCTCTCCCTACCTTCTCCCCATCTTCCCTTCCTTCTTTCTTGCTTGTATTTATTGAACGTCTGTCATGAACTAGACATTAGTATAGGTGCTTGGAAGTCATCAGAAAATGAAATAAGGATCACACCCCTATCCATTTTGATTTTAGTCTTAAGAAAGAGAAGTCTTAAGAAAAATATTTTAGATGTGGACTATCACAAGTAAGTCAACAAAGTCAAAATAAAAACGTGTTTTTTCCTGCTATCAGTTTAGACTCTTCAGAAATTACTTTTCTGATCTTCAAATTCTTTATTTGCATATTACATGAATAAATTGTGTATGTGTGCATATTCGTATGTGTGTGTTACTCTTTAAAATCAAAATACAGATGGAGCTATTTCTACAGAATGTCATGTATTCTTCAAGGTGAAGAAGAAAAACTTCTGCCTAAAATGATGATCAGTGAAATGCAAAAAAGGTAACAGCATGGAAAATGAAACATAAATGAGGTTTATAAAATTATCTTGGTTATATTTCTCTACGGTGTTGTCTGCAGCCCAGATGACCCTCTCATTTAGCACATGAGTTCTTGGTTAACTAAGTTTCCTTTGGAGTTACTTTACTGTTGTTCTTATGTGTTATGAATTTTATTTTTCCTCCCTTAAATCCATGGGGAATATATATCATCCCAAATGCACACAGTCATTTTGAATTTGAAATATTTCCTTGGACTCTTCATATAGGAACAAATCTATTATTTTGTACAGGGAATATTTTTTCCTTTGCTTGACATCACAGGCTAAAGAGCATATCATCTTCAGCAAATTGAATTTAAATGAATTAATGGGCTAACTTTGATTTGCCTCTGTTCCTTCACAGCCACATGTAGTAGTTTGCATTAATTAAATTAGTAATAAAGGAATTAAAATTGCTAGCTTCTAAGGGAGGGACATGTCAGTGGTATTAAATGTTGCACTTGGAATGATTGTCCTTGCACGTTAATTATTAGCTGCCTGAGATGCAGAGGAAGTTCAAGCAAATGATACTCTAACCACGTGTTACCTTAATTTGGGAAAAGTTCTTTAAAGGATGAATTGCATTGCAATGGGCTTTCTAATCAGACCATGCACTAATTTAGAATCAATGACCTCTAATCCTTTAAATCCACTATCACTGGCAGTAATTGGGAGGCTTCTGTAAGGCTGTTTACAAGTTACCTATCTGGACACAACAAAAGATGGATTTGTTTACAAATTCGAATTTGTAATTGTGTGCACTAGAAAGCTCATCTCTTTAGTTGCAGTGGTGATCAGATCATTTGTGGCATCGTGTTATTGATGTATGCGTAGACTTGCGAAAGAGCAGAAAGAGGAAGGAAGAATAAGAAAGAAATGACCACTAATGTGGTTCTTATCAATTGCCTAATTTCTTTCGGCAGCCTAACCGCTGCCACTTTTGGACTGCACAGTGCAGATGACCATTTTTCCTTTGTTAAGCCTAGGTATACAAGTAATAATGGGGCAAGATTAGCAATTGTTTGGTTGCTGTAGCGTCCATTCAATGACTTGCAGTCTAAAGAACAAGACACTCCAGCAGAAAAGAGTTTTCTTTTTGAGTTCCTTACCCCTGGTTGGAAACTTGGGCAGGACACATGGCTTTTCGGTTCACTGAGAGATAATAGAGAGTTTTGTAATTACTTGAAATCACAAAACATAGTCTCAATTGAGTAAGCAAGTGTCCAGTCCAAGGTATTAATCAACAATTCAATCTTCATTGTGAAGTAAGGCTTTCATTTTCCATTTTGCTCTAACTGAAGCTTGAGCAAAGAAGTGCAGTGTGTCTCACCACACCCTTGCTTTGTATCTGTAGCTTCGACTCTGGACTTGGAGTATGGGAAAGGAGGCGGGAAAAGGCTTAGGGAGGTAGGCTTCAAGGTCTCTGGCCTTGGAGTATATTTAAACCTGTATCTTCTGATTATTTAATTTTTTTCCCTCCAACATAGCACAGTGGGTCACAGTTGCAATAGACTAAGAAACAAAGGAAGCAAGTAACTAACCTGATTGAATTGGAAGACTTGATGTCACCCCAAACTTCACTCCATCAATCTTAGCTATACTGGGTCACCTAAGTCCAAATTGCTGTAAACTGCAGTAGACAAGGACAAGGTAAGATGAACACACATACATCCAATATCTCCTATACAGCAGGTGCTGTAGTCCTTTCGCCTATGTCAAACCTTGACATTACCATCGAGCCTGCTGATGGTGGCACAGACCTGACTTTAAGCTAGAATGAGGACAGTTCTGTACGTGTGGAGATCATTTCCAAGAGTAACTACAAACAGGTAGGGCAGCATTTGCCCAAGAGCTAATATATATTGGACCAGATACCACCAGCAAGTCAGCAGTTCTCAGAGACTTTGTTTTCCCAATGTGGGAAAAGATGCTGCTCATTGTTTTCAAATTTAAAAAACATATCTATTTCTTTGCTTACCGCCTCCATCTTTGTAACCTACACTTTGTTGAACTGGGCTTCCCTGCCCTGCAGAAATCTCCAATTTGCACTCAATAGTCCACAAGGAGTCATTTTCTTTTTAACATGTGTATTTTATTCTTTAAAGGACAACAGGCTCCAAAGTAATTGGTATTCCTGCTATTTTACAAAGGAGGCAACTGAGGCTCAGGGGTTTGGTGTGCTCCAGGCCTTATTGCTAATAAGTTACAGATCCACATTCATTTAGGAGTCCATTCAAGGTCTGCTTGTTTTTAAAGACGACAATTTTTCCATTAATCCAAAAAGCACATCTGTCCCGCAAGAATGCCCTGTGCCATTTGGGGAACACAAAAAGCAAAGTAACCATCTCTCCCTTCACACCATCGCCACCATAACTTCATCTAGGATGTGGTGGATAGTCAGGTCTGCTGGATCTGTGAAGGATTTGGTGAGGGTATATGTATATGTAGGTCTGTTTAATAACGCCCTCCCAATTATTTGTTATTTATATCGTCCTATCCATATTTTCCTCTCCTTACATTGAACCTTCCTGCTGAGCAGTTTTATGTCTTCAGAACTTGTGCCTGAAATGTGAAAACACAAGGAAAAGGTTAATGAAAGCAGTGAGAAAACTTTTCGGATATCTTTCAGGATGTTGCCTGTGATCTTTTAGATTCATATTCCGATTTACTGCCTGGATACCTGAGTGCTTGCTGATCAGTGTGATCGTCCAAATGATCAATGACATGAATTACTGAAAACCTAATTAGGCCTTTTGAGCTAAGAATATTTTTTAAGAGACTCTGACATTTGGTGAGAAATGTGGTGTCAGCGGAATATCTAGCCTGAATATAATTTCTAATTTGGGGAAAAGTATTGACATGTAATTATGTGAGCATACAGAGAGAGCAATTATATGAACCTGTCTTGAGTGCTGAACTTTGGAACAATGAAAAGGGACAAATGTGGGCCAGAGACAGACAGAACACATAATGTGCCCAGTCTGCCCAGAAACTTGTACACACGCTTAAAATTTATACACTTAAGATATCTAAATAGCTACCTGGCATTACTACAAATAATTCTTATGTGTTGATGCTAAAGAGTATTTAATACCATACAGAGGGATTCGAGGTCCTGGAGGAGGGGTGAATATTGGTCCCAGAAAGGTCAGAGAAGAGGGAAGCATTTCAGAAGCACAAAAATCTAATCATTGGGGTTTTTTTTTTTGTTATTTTTTTTGCGGTACGTGGGCCTCTCACTGTTGTGGCTTCTCCCGTCGTGGAGCACAGGCTCCGGACGCGCAGGCTCAGCGGCCATGGCTCACGGGTCCAGCCGCTCCGCGGTATGTGGGATGCTCCTGGACCGGAGGATGCACGAACCCGTGTCCCCTGCATCGGCAGGTGGACTCTCAACCACTGCGCCACCAGGGAAGCCCCATCATTGGGGTTTTAATAAAATGTCTCTGATTTTTTGAGGAAGGAATCTTCTTGATATTATCCTGACCTAATAAGCCGTCCAGGAACTCAGAGTTGCCTCTGAAGAGGTGTACCAGTTCATTACTGTCACATAACAACAATCTCAAAGCTCAGTGGCTTAAAACAACCCTCATTTATTACTGTAACGCTTGTGTCTGTGGATCACAGCTGATGTGGGCTGTGCTCAGGTGATCTTGGTTGGGCCTGCTCATGTGACTGTGGGCTGGGTAGGAGTTCTGCCCTGGCCTGGGCTTGTCTGAGGCACCTTACCTGGTGCAGATCTGCTCCATGGGTCCTCAACCTCCTCCTGGCATTAACAGGCTTGCCTTGGCTCATCCTTCTCATAGTGATGACAAGAGGGCAAGAAGAAACATGGTAGGCCACTTGAGATCTAGACTCAGAGCTAGAAAATGGTCACTGGTCACTTCTATACAATCTTATGGGCCAAAGCAAACCATAGGGGCTGAGTCTAGTGTCAAGGGGTGGGAAAATATGCTCTGACCCTTTTCTGGGAAGAGCTACAAAGTCACATGCAAAGGGTATGAAGACAGGTAAGGGTAAATAAACAGGATAACTAATGCAACAGATGGACCATAAAAGAAACAGAAACAGGATGCTTTTTGCAAAAGCATTTAATTTTAGGAAACGTCTTCTGAAACATACAAAGAGGGGAATGGAAGGAAAGGACTTATCCTATCGTATAGCTGTAGTTGCTTCTTCTAAGAAGAAAATATGAGCCAGGGACAAGATCAAAGGCTGTACAAACTGTTGTGATATCCTTCATCACTCAAAGTCATCTTTTAGCAAAAGATCAAGTTAACTGCAATTATAAATACAAGTGCTTTAAATCTGGAAACTCGAGCTGATTTGGAAAACCAAATCATAACTGAACAGCTCTCTGTGCTCATCCAAATTTCCAAATGTCTGCTGTTCTGTTCTGCTCTTCCATTTCTAAATTGGAATATAAATTATTTTGGTAAAGCCCATTTGACTTTGCTCCCAACCACATGGTTTCCCCATTGGATCAAATGTCTGGAAAAATCATTTTAAAGAAGAAATTGAGAGGTTGATTTCCACCCCAGCATATACACATACATATCCTACTTCCACTAGTAAGTGGGGAATAATGGATCTGAGCCAACCAGAACTGTCTACTGCCAGTTTCTCTTTGGTGCAATATAAGAGTCATAGGGCAACAGGGGATCAATGTAAATTTCACTTCACTGATGTTGCAGAAACACCATAAAAACTACAGCATTACTATTTTTAAATCTGTACAACCCTTTGAATTGAACACTAATTCCATATATTGCTATTGTCATCAGGACAACAAAAAATATAGTGAGTCCTGTGGTGATAACTATAAAGTATGTATTTGATATTTTAATGACTTTATTTTATTACATTCAAGAAAAATTAAAGAATGAAAGAGTAATCACTACACGCAATTTTTAAATTGCATTTCTCTGAAAACAGATTATCTGTTAGGAATATGGAGGAAGGTCTATTTGTTGTTTTTGTGGTGTTGCCAGTGTGACAAAAACCCATCATCTTTCAAATAGCTTAATATGCAACTATTATATATAAAGAACAAAGCTCTCTAAATTAAGAAAAGTCACAGACGATTAATCCTGTAAATGAACCTGCAAATGTTTGAAAAAATCATCTTTCCTTTTGGAATCAGACTCAACAACAGGTAATGTCTATTTGTCTGTCAATGCAAATACTATCTTAAAGCTTTTGGTGGCCATCCTAATCAAGAGAAGAAAAAGGAACTTAGTTGTTACTGCCAACAATGTAGAAGCCCAGAATTTCTGGGTAAATTGGGTTTTTAGTAACAGTTTAGCATGTAAGGAATGACTCTGATGCTTAAACATAAAACTTTTCTTAATAGAACCATTTCATTTCCTTAATAAGCCATCCCAGGGAGAGTCCCATGAATCAATTTTCAAGCAGTAACTGTATCTCATTTCACTAATAACATGGTTTTTTCACCGATGAGAATTCAAAGAATTATTCAGGGTTGCCCAAATTTCAACTATTATTTCTGTGGAAGTGAACATCTCGGTATGTGAATCGAGCCATCAATTTAAACTTCTGATTGAAGCTCAATTTATGCTGGCCTAGCTGGGAAAACATAATCAGAAAGAAAATATGTATAGAAAAAGTTGAGATGACATTTTGATTATTTATCTCACAAATAGTCCAAATTGAGCTGCTGCCAGCTTCTGAAGGCATGTTTTGTCAAATGCTATACCTTCTGGAGACCGTAGCCTGTGCTCTCTGATAATACACGTTTTCTTAAACAATATAATAATTTATGTTGAGCCTCTAGATGTTGAAGACCTCATTTATTTCTTGGTAGTATAGAGTTTATGCAATTAGGTTTACTCATACAAATTTCACTGCAACTATTGAGTCTAACATGTGCTATTACACCTTTTGTTACAATTATGAATGCCTCCCATCAAAGTACCATGAATATTTTTACCCCGTAGCTGCTTCCTATTTGACAAATATTTTGTAGTTCTTCAAACAATTCCTTTTCTGATAAGTAAATCCTATATCCTCCCTTACAGGATTATGGGTTAAATTAGCCCATAATGTGTGTGTGTGTGTGTGTGCGTGTGTGTGTGCGCACGTATATGTATGCATGCGCGCATGTAAACACCTATAAACGTAATTGAATATCTTTGAATTCACTCAGCTCCTTGGCCATCACAAGCTAAAATCTTTTCCTGAGCTAGCTAATAAAAAGAAAGACAGATAACTTGAGAATGCCATCTGCCTTTGCAGTCTTATGCTTGTGTGTTCATTTTCCAATGAATATTTGTGCACTTGAGGAGCATTTATAAGAAAAAATGAGAGAAGGACATTTGCGGAAGAAAAAGAAATTGGATTGGAACAGGTAAAGAGGGGGAAAAAATGAACTCCAGTATTCTGACTTCATGTTTCTAGTGTTTTTAAAATACTTTTTATTCAGAAGCTTAGATAAGAAATATACATTCTACGTTTAACTGAAGTAATTTTTATTGTTAAAGTATGATACTTGTAAAGCCAAATCTACTGCATTTTTAAAAATAGTACAGTTAGTTCCATTTAATTCCTTAGACATGTAATAAAAAACTAACATTTATATAATAATTTATTGTTTTCAAAGCAGTTTTCACATATTTCTTATCATATTACTCTGAATATGAATGGCATTAGTTACTAGGGGGAATAAGTAGGTTATTCAATGCAAATCTATCTTTTGGCACTCTCCGCAAGCATAGATTAGATTATATTCAATACAACAAGGATGATAAACAATGTAGTGAATAGAACTTAGACTTGGTCATCTTGAGCACGGGTCCTAGGTCAGCCACTCCTGCTGTCTGTGATTGTAGACAAACTTATTTACATTGTCTTCATGTGTAAGATAGGGACAGCACCTCCTGTAGCAGAATGGTGGGTGGATTCAAATGAAGCAGTGTAAATAAAACACCAATATAGTCCAGGTCTCATAATAGGTAACTAGTATCTGAGAGCAGTATGTGTGTTTAATTAAAATGTAATGTGGTGTATATATATATATGTATATATATATATATATATATATATATATATATATATATATAGTGTGTGTGTGTGTGAGATTTATATATATATATATATATATGTATACATGTGGGGGCGGTATTTAAGTGTGATGTGATTGATATATATATGTCACATCACATTTTAAAATACAGAAGTGTTTTAAATACACACATATAATCATATATATAATATCTAATACTCCAAATACAGTTAAAATATTATATTTGCCTATTAAGTGATTTGAATATCTTGGAATAATCCTTTATAGGTGGTATAACCAGTTCATGTATCAATTAATGTTTTTCAATTTTACATATTCTAAAAAGGAAGATTTCTTTATTAAAGAAGTGTGGGAACTATAGTAGACTGGGGTGATGGCCTTTAGCATCAGATTGGTTTGATACCTGACTTATCTTCTTAGAAGCTAAGCATACTTGGGAGTTATGGAATCTCTCTAAACCTTAATTTTCTGCTGTGAAATGGGGGATATTTAATACTATTTATAACCGTTCGGGATTTAAAAAGATAACGTATAGATGGCCCAAGCACACAGTATGAGCTCAATAAATATTAATTACTTTCTTTGACGCACATAGCTGGCTTTACCTTACTTGGAGGGGGAAGCATTTCTAGGTTCATGCCTAGGTAATTCCAGATGGTACGCTGAACAGGCAAGGGTCCTCTTAAGTCAGTTCCCAGGACAGCCACGTGGGAGGCCCACAATAAGTGTGACTCTATGGCTGAAAAGGGAGATACGCGCATTATAGAAATCACCCCTTGTGAAATCGGGGACTAGCTGAAGTGGCTTACCTGACATCATAGGAGGGCATGGACAATTTTATTTTGCTGAATTACTTCTCCAGGGAGATGGGGAGTCACAATGAGTTTTCCACTCTTTAATAAAGACAACTGCTTTCTATGCATGAACATCCTAGTTTAGACAAGAGGCAGACAGCTGTGAGAGACATGTGAAGACATTTCAGTTTTATTATCTTTTAGGCATAGACGGGTATGTTAATCCATTTCCACATACAAGTCCTGTAATCACAGATAGGGAGTGAACCTTGAACTGGCAAAACTTGTCTCCTGTTGCCAAAGAGTTAAGTTTGGAAAGCCGAAACCTCAAAGGCTGAGGATTGTGTATTATCTTCCTTCCCAGCCTTGCTGTGCTTATGGCTGCTGTTGCACACATAAGCTTTCCCTTTTATCCAGGCATTGATTCACTAGTAACAATGTTGTCCCTTTTTTCCCCAGGCAAACTTTCTGCTTTCAGTCCATAGCTCAGAGTTTCCCATGTTCTCCTCTCTAGGTTCTGACAGCTGTTTTTGGACTTAGTTAACCATAGAAGCCAAGAAATAATTGCAGTAAAAACCTCTCTTTCTATTATCGCATTGCTTCTTTATGCAAATGTCTCTTAGGAATTAAACTTTGAACCTTTGATCTCTCACACCAAAAGATAAAAAGAAAAAATATTTATATGGAAATAAGTTCATTTTAGTGTTCATGGTTTATTGTGGAAAGCAGGTGTTTAAAAATTTTAGAATTTTTTTAACAAAATTCTAAAGATAAAAGAAAAAATATCACAGTATTTACAGAGATAACAGAATGGCATAGCCATGCAAAACAAATAACTTTGGTTTTTCCCCTTTCACTTTGGTTTAAATATTGACCAAGATTCAATTTTTTCCTGCCAAATAAAACTTCAGTAAATCAAAGTTTAGAGGCAAAATAACATATTTTCTTTTTTCCCATAATATTTTATACAGCATCGAGTCTAATAGGATATTTTATGTATTTAATTCTTACCAATACACTATAGGAAGCTTTTATTAAACTGAGTCACTATTGCTCAGACAGCAAACGGTTTACAAATGTACAACAACGTGTGTTTCTAAATAATGCAGAAGTGGCAAAGTATTTATTCCTAATCTTCATCTGACTTTAATCTTCAATTTATTTTTCATTGCCTTCCTAATTTTTTATTCCATCAGTCTAAAAAACACACCAGTTTTCCTTTCCTCCCAAAGAACACGGTTCTATACCTGGAAATCTGATGTTCATTTTTCTTCAATAAAGTTATGAAAATCCATGACAAAAATGGCCATGCTGTGTTCTCCCAGAAACCAGGCTTCTGCTTGAAAGAGCAAAGTTTAAAAGTCTAGTCCCAAGTAGCTATTGGCCCATATCCAGCCTACTTCAAAAAGTTTCCATTTACACTACCACCCTATAAATTTCCTCCAGCATAAAACATGTTTATAAAGTTACAAATTTGAATGTAACTAAAGGTATATAGACATTTTATTATTACACTTTTTGATGTACTGCTTGATAAATTATGTACCAGTTAAAAACACTAAATGATCTCAAGGTGCATTCAATATCTGTAGCATAGTTAACAAAAACACACGAAAAAAATATATATTCTATATTCTGTGGAAAATAACACAGCTTTGATAATGATCACTGTTAAAAATCTCCAATTCTGACTGA
Source organism: Kogia breviceps (assembly GCF_026419965.1). Classification (NCBI taxonomy): domain Eukaryota; kingdom Metazoa; phylum Chordata; class Mammalia; order Artiodactyla; family Physeteridae; genus Kogia; species Kogia breviceps. Next base: position 97,932,725 of record NC_081314.1, read on the forward strand.
TATCTTTTTTTTTAAAGGAAATAGGTATAATTTTAAGGCAGTGGATAACCCAAAGGAATTAACTCCAATTTTCAATTACAATGATTTACATAGTGACCTATGAAAATGGGAATGTTATCCATGATTTTTCCAAACTGTCTCTCATTCATTGATTTGTTTTCTTATTTTGACAGAAAATAATTTACTAGCAGGTGTCTCTAAAGGTAAATGCTACCCAAATTCTATGTGATGTTTTTTTCAGAATAGGCAAAATTGTCAGTTTGGGAGAACCATTATTATGTGTGTGTCCATACGTGCGTGTGATTTCCTTGAGAGTCAGCTGGTGGCACGTACACAGAAGTAGTTCATCTGGTGCTTATCAACCTCACTCTCCGCCTCCTCCTCCCTAGTGATAAAAATCAGTTTTTGATTAGGGCAATGTGTGTCCCCAATCTTCACAAGCTGCCACCTTTGGGATTTAGGTGCTTGTGAGAAAGTCTGGGGGCATTACTGATAGCAATCAGAATCAGAAATGTACCTGCTCAGATTATCCATATAAACAATTGAAATAAAAGCATCACATTATACATCAGATTAACAGCAACTCCCAGAACAAAGCTTACAGTGTATAAAAATAGCTACGTAAAAAATTTACATAAAAGGCAAACCAAAAAGGAATTCTCAGTGCAGACATTTACAGAAAAGAAAATCAAACCAACACAACATATGACCTATTATCATGGCTGCCAAAACTTGTTGTTATTGTTTGTAACTTCATTTCATTGTTTTATTTGAGATAATTCTCTAAAATCCTGTGACAGCTTGGTAGAATGAACTGCTTAACACTTGAACCATGAATTGCCGTCAATGTCTCTGTATATGTCTTAAATACAATCCACGTTCATGCTTCAATTGGTCTATATAGTTTCCTTTTCTCTGAAATGATGAAAAAAAACACAATTCAGATAAGTTACCATAGCAATCACTTTTCACAATCAACATATGCTTTGTACTGAAAGTAATACTTCATAAGAGCTTTTTATAAAGCTCCACTGTCCCTGAACCTAACTGTAATCCCAGGTATTGCTGCAGCTCTTCAACTAATAATCTTTTTGAATTGTTGAAAGTATTTTTGTGAAAATTGCTTAATTCTTATGAAAATTATAAGGTTTTTCAGGAAAATATTTCATGGTGTTTCTCTTCAGGTTAACAAACTCACTTATCCCTTCAAATCACACTCCATTTTGTGGGCTTCGTCCTCAAGCTCAATTTTCCTTTGAGAATTTACTCTATCTGATTTTGAAGAAAAAAGAAGGTAAACTCTACATTTACAGAGGATTGAGGAACGAATCCTAGAGAAGCAGAAATAAGGATCAGGTGGGAATGCTGCGTACTTGGTCTCCAGTGGAAGGCAGGATAAGGGAAGGAATTCAGATCTTACTCCTTTCACCCAATCATTTTGAGATTCTGGTTTCCAGATTATAAAAATGTCTTATTTCAATCATTCTTATTTTTCTTTCCTGTGTGCATTCTTCTAATTGCAATTCTTTCCCTTGCTCCTTATCTCCTCTATGGGATTAATTTAGGTGACCCACTCAAATCATGACTTGCGGTTTTATTTATAATGAACCAAAGTTTTACTATGGCTGTTGGGGATTTTTATACATTTGAGTAAACTATAGTAACACTATTCTCAAGGACACAAAAAATAATTTGTCCAAATGGCTTCTCTGTTTGACTGGCTCAAGAGAACATAAATAAAAATAAAAAGTTCAAATTGAAAGTGGCAATACCATGGAAACATACCTCTTTTGGAGATTATCTTAAAAATCACACTCATATAGCCATTATATATTGATGTATGCAATATATATGCATGTATATATATTATATTGATATATATGTAATACACACATATATATGCACATATAGATACATACACATATATAATATATACACTATTTGGAAAAGTGTGTGCATGTACACACACTAATTTGTTAATCTTTTCATTAGAATGATTTGAGAGATGGCTGTATAGATATGCTGACACTTTTAAGTATATTAAATCCTTGGATTAAAATTGTTATATTTTAAAATTATTCTCATAATTGCTTTTTAAAATAAAGTATGAGAATTGCTTCTCATCTAATCAAAATATCAATTTATAAAATTAAGATTTTTGCACTCAGCAAAATTTTTGGCATTAGAATAAAAAATGCTCATTGAATGTTAAAATCTCAAAATTGATTTCAATTATTCTGAGGATAATGATTTTTATTCAGAGGATGGGGAGTCCGTTGAGATTCCATACTTCTGAGAATACCTTTCTGAGTAACCAAAGTTTCCTTTTGAAAAACTCTCTTCCTGTTTGAAAGCTGTAATTATAAGGCATCTTAATGTCAAGGCTTTCCCTTTCATCTCTAGGACGTTTCATACTTTCCTGGGAATTATTTCTATAAACCTCAAACAGCCTACCCACCTGGACAACAAGTGGAACAGTTTCTCTCTTAGGCTTCTGTTTTGTGATTGTTTTCTTCTAACTTTTTGTTTTCTTCCAGATTACCAAGATCCTTGTTTACATGTTTTGATGCAGTCCTATGAGAGAATTAAACATTATCACATTGACACACATATTTAACCTTTCTTATTTTTAATTTTAGGGTTCACATTAATGTATCTTTGAAAAGCAAATGTTATACATCTAATACAGGTAAGCCTCTAGGACAAACAATTCCACATCTGTGAGACTTGATGGGTAACAGAACACATTCCACTGAAATTACCTTGGTTGTAGGGTTGCATTAAATATATGCTAAGAGAAAAAGAAGTCAGTTATTTTGAACACAGACTATACATACTTAGTTGCATCATGTTTTTGGCTGGGTTGATTTTCTTTCAACTTTCTGGGAAGTAATTATTATCATTTGATAGTTAAAATTTTCATGCTGGGCAAATAGATCCTGCAAAAATTTTCTGAAGAAGTTTCATTAGGGGCTTTCAGTTTCTGCATTCCCTATTATGCATCCATGTTGAACTGATGTCCTGTATCTTAGCAGAAGCTAAGGCAGCTCTAATGTGGTGGTTCTCAAATTGTGGCCCCAGACCAGCAATATCAGCATCCCCTGGGAACGTGACAGAAGTGAAAATTCTGAGGCCCCACCATAGAAGCATGTAAAAGAAACTCTGGGGATGGGGCCTGCAATCTATGATAAAGACCTGCTAGTGGTCCTGCTGCATGTAAAGTTTGAGAACCACTGCCCTAGTGGCTTTCAGGGTTACACACGACTACTAGATTCTCTCTTTTAAGAGCTGAAATCAGGTTTTCTTAAATACACAGCTAAATTCCTTGGTTTTATGATGACTTGAGAGAAATCATAACCATATTTCCAAGAGTGTACTATTTCCTTCCCTCCTTCCTCCCTCCTTCCCCTCTCTCTTCCTTCCTTCCATTCCTCCTTTATTCCCTAACTCTCTCCTTGTTATAAGCACATCAGGGGAATCACAGTGATATGGTACTTCAAATTATTATTGCTATATAATTCCTAGTAATACTTCTACTTTTATATAAAAATTATATAGTACCAGACATGTCTCTTGGTTAAGGAAGCTATGGCAGAAAACTCCACTTTTCCCTAAAAGTATTTCTATGCTTTAAATAGAACTCCTTAACTCATTTGCTAAGAATCACAACTTAATAGTGTGATAGTGTTAACAGTGTCATAGTGTTAATAGTGTGTAACTGTGTATGATTTATGTCCAAGTGAGATGGAGACATATGGCTCATTCATACCGAGACATTCATTATATTTAGCCTAAATCTAATTTAATTTGTGATTTTAAAATTCTTAATTTAGCTTAAACTACAGCCTTCTAAATTGATTCATAAGCAGGCGAACAACCTCAAACCTTGCCAACATGATTGAGTCCTATAATATGTGACAGTATATTTATATATATATGAATTTACATGTATAAAATAAAGGTATATATGCCATCTACATTATATATATCACATTATACACATATATATATGTATATATACCACAGATCATTTGAGGTCTAGTCTCTTGCTAATAACTTACTTAACCAGTAACGAATAAAATCTTAGTAACCTCAATAATATCCATACAAGATAATGTACCTATCATAAGAGTACAGTTCAATGAATTTTCAAAACTGGGTACATGAATGTAACTGGTACCTAGTTCAAGAAACAAAATAGTTGCAGATGAAGAAATTCCCCATTTTACTCCCTTCCAGTCACTTCTATTTCCCCAAAGGTTACTACAATCCGATATCTCACAGAATGGTTTTACTTGGTTTTATAATTTGTTATAAATGGAATCACGCCACATGGATTCATTTCTGTCTGCCTTTTATTTAAACTCAACTTTATGTTTGTGACATTCATATATAATGTTGCATGTAGTTGTAGGTTGTTTATTTTCATTGCTGTATAGCTTGTTATTGGGTTTATTTATCTATTTTACTGGTGATGGACATTCTTGCTCTTTATTCTTTCTGGGATTTCACTCATACATAAATTAGATCTTTTGTGTGTGTCCCACATGTCTCTCATGCTCTTGTGTGTCTTATCTATTCTTTTTCCTCTCTGTGCTTCAACTTGGATGTTTTCTATTGATCTGTATTCCAGTTTACTTCTCTTGTGTTCTGCTGTGGCCAGTCTGCTTTTAAATTTATCCACCAAAGACCTATTATTTTTTAAGATTTTTTTTAAAAGGTCAAGTCTTTTATTTATATATTTATTTATGGCTGCGTTGGGTCTTTGTTGCTGTGCGTGGGCTCTCTCTAGCTGTGGCGAGCAGGGGCCACTCTTCACTGCAGTGCATGGGCTCTAGGCGTGTGGGCCCCAGCAGCTGTGGCAAGTGGGGGCTCACCAGTTGTGGCTCGTGGGCTATAGAATGCAGGCTCAGCAGCTGCGGTACGTGGGCCCAGTTGCTCCATGGCACGTGGGATCCTCCCAGACCAGGGCTCAAACCTGGCTCCCCTGCATTGTCAGGCAGATTCCTAACCACTGTGCCACCAGGCAAGTCCACAAAGACCTTTTTTTTTTTTTTTTTGGTGGTACGCGGGCCTCTCACTGTTGTGGCCTCTCCCATTGTGGAGCACAGGCTCCGGACGCGCAGGCTCAGCGGCCACGGCTCACAGGCCCAGCCGCTCCGCGGCATGTGGGATCTTCCCGGACCGGGGCACGAACCCGTGTCCCCTGCATCGGCAAGCGGATTCTCAACCACTGCGCCACCAGGGAAGCCCAAGACCTTTTTTTTTTTTTTTTTTTTTTTTTTCTGCGGTATGCGGGCCTCTCACTGTTGTGGCCTCTCCCGCTGCGGAGCACAGGCCCCAGACACGCAGGCCCAGCGGCCATGGCTCACAGGCTCAGCCGCTCCGCGGCACGTGGGATCCTCCCGGACCAGGGCACGAACCCGTGTCCCCCGCATCGGCAGGCGGACTCTCAACCACTGCGCCACCAGGGAAGCCCAAGACCTATTTTTAATATTATCTTTTTCAGGTCTAAAATGTCAATTTGATTTTTAAATATTTTAAAGTACATTTCTATTTCCTATTCCATTCATCTCCTTTGGCCATCTTTTCTTCCCCTTTCAATATCTTATTTATAGTTATTTTAATATCCTTGCCTGTTAACCACAACACCCAAATAATGCATAGATCTGCTTGTCTATTTTTCCTCTTGATTATTGATTATATTTTCTTGACTCTTTGCATATCTAGTCCTTTCTTTTTGCATGGCACCCTATATAAAATAACAGAAAAGACTACATATGATGTTATTTTCCATCACATTAGGTCCCCCCTTTACTGCAGATAGGTGAGCAGATAGGGTCTGAAGTTCAGTTGCAGTTTTAGTAAGACTCAGTCTACATCTGGTTTGTCCCTACTCCTAAGTCATGGCCCTCTCAAGTTTCTGATTGAGACTCTGGCATGTTTTGCTTTCTTCAGACCTTAAACACAGAGAGATCCAGGTCTTCCCTTAAGTGAGTCTCTATCCAGATCTCCAGACATCTGTCCAATGACACTTCAAATGTGGCCAATCTCTTTAGTCTCCTTGAGTTGAGCGTAAGCTCCTTGATAATAAGGACCATGTTTTATTATATCTTACTGTCTGAATATGGTAGGCATCCAAAAGATATTTCTTTTCCTGCATGGAACTAACTGACTTTATTATAGTTTATATCTATTCCATTTTACTGTTCCTTATGATATTAGTGTTCAGCAACATGAAGTCAACACAGACCCAGCTGCTTTTTTACAGATAGGTAAAATAGAGAAAATACTACATTGAAATGACAGAACTTGAGTGATGTCTTACTTCAATGTTTTCAAGTAAAACTGCACAAAATTATATGCATAAATATGTACCTTGATTATTCTAATAGCACCCTGCTATATATTCTAATATATACTATAACTATAATTTCTATAAATCAGTAAGATATTGTGGCAATCAAGGAAAACTACATGACTCTCAAAACCTTTTTCTTTTATTCTCCTTGCCTCCTCTCACCTCCCTGACTTTTCCTTCATTCCTTTTCTCTCTACTTTTCACTCCCTCACTTTCTCTTTTATTCTTTCAAACTCACTTCATTAAATACTATTCTTTCCTCCAAAGTAAAAATTCCAACTTGCAGGGAGCCAGTAGAGAGAGTGACAGATAAGAGTCAATCTTGTATAAGCATAAAAATAAAATAAAATAAAATAAAGTAAATAAATTTAGCAATGTAATAAATCAATTTTGCAATTGTGGTTTCTTTCAACCTACTTTGACCAGTATGGGAAGAAGGAATTTATAATAAGTTTGAGGACATAATATTTTCATAACTTAAAAATGAAGCATGGACCAGTCCCTCCCATCAGGAAACTTGCACAAGCCTCATAGATAGCCTCATACACCAGAGGGCAGACAGCAGAAGTGAGAACTACAATCCTGCAACCTGTGGAACAAAAACAACATTCACAGAAAGATAGACAAGATGAAAAGGCAGAGGGCTATGTACCAGACAAAGGAACAAGATAAAATCCCAGAAAGCAACTAAATGAAGTGGAGATAGGCAACCTTCCAGAAAAAGAATTCAGAATAATGATAGTGAAGATGATCCAGGACCTTGGAAAAAGAATGCAGGCAAAGATCAAAAAGATGCAAGAAATGCTTAATAAAGACCTAGAAGAATGAAAGAACAAACACAGATGAACAATACAATAACCAAAATGAAAATGACACTAGAAGGAATCAATAGCAGAATAACTGAAGCAGAAGAACAGATAAGTCACCTGGAAAACAGAATGGTGGAATTCACTGCTGTGGAACAGAATAAAGAAAACAGAATGAAAAGAAATAAAGACAGCCTAAGAGACCTCTAACACAACATTAAATGCAACAACATTCGCATTATAGGGGTCCCAGAAGGAGAAGAGAGAAAGGACCAGAGAAAATATTTGAAGAGATTATAGTCGAAAACTTACGTAACATGGGAAAGGAAATAGCCACCCAAGTCCAGGAAGCGCAGAGAGTCCCATACAGGATAAACCCAAGGAGAAACACGCCAAGACACACAGTAATCAAATTGGCAAAAATTAAAGACAAAGAAAAATTATTGAAAGCAGCAAGGGAAAAATGACAAATAATATACAAGGGAACTCCCATAAGGTTAACAGTTGATTTCTCAGAAGAAACTCTACAAGACAGAAGGGAGTGGCATGATATACTTAAAGTGATGAAAGGGAAGAACCAACAACTAAGATTACTCTACCCTACAAGGATCTCATTCAGATTCGATGGAGAAATCAAAAGCTTTACAGACAAGCAAAAGCTAAGAGAATTTAGTACCACCAAAACACCTCTACAACAAATGCTAAAGGAACCTCTCTAAGTGGGAAACACAAGAGAAGAAAAGGACCTACAAAAACAAACCCAAAACAATTAAGAAAATGGTTACAGGAACATACATATTGATAACTACCTTAAACGTGAATGGATTAAATGCTACCACCAAAAGACACAGGCTTGCTGCATGGATACAAAAACAAGACCCATATATATGCTGTCTACAAGAGACCCACTTCAGACCTAGGGACACATACAGACTGAAAGGGAGGGGATGGAAAAAGATATTCCATGCAAGTGGAAATCAAAAGAAAGCTGGAGTAGCAATACTCATATCAGATAAAATAGACTTTAAAATAAAGAATGTTACAAGAGACAAGGAAGGACACTACATAATCATCAAGGGATCCATCCAAGAACAAGATAAAACAATTATAAATATATATACACCCAACATAGGAGCACCTCAATACATAAGGCAGCTTCTAACAGCTATAAAAGAGGAAATTGACAGTAACACAGTAATACTGGGGAACTTTAATACCTCACTTACACCAATGGACAGATCATCCAAAATGAAAATAAATTAGGAAACAAACGGTTTAAATGACACAATAGACCAGATAGATTTAATTGATATTTATAGGACATTCCATCCAAAAACAGCAGATTACACTTCCACCTCAAGTGCACACAGAACATTCTCCAGGATAGATCACATCTTGGGTCACAAATCAAGCCTCAGTAAATTTAAGAAAACTGAAATCATATCAAGCATCTTTTCTGACCACAACACTATGAGATTAGAAATGAATTACAGGGAAAAAAACCATAAAAAACCACAAACACATGGAGGCTAAACAATATGTTACTAAATAACAAAGAGATCACTGAAGAAATCAAAGAGGAAATAAAAAAATACTAGAGACAAATGACAATGAAAACACAATGATCCAAAACCTATGGGATGCAGCAAAAGCAGTTCTAAGAGGGAAGTTTATAGCTATACAAGCATACCTCAAGAAACAAGAAAAATCTCAAATAAAATATCTAATTTTACACATAAAGGAACTTGAGAAAGAAGAACAAACAAAACCCAAAGTTAGCAGAAGGAAAGAAATCATAAAGATCAGAGCAGAAATAAATGAAATAGAAACAAAGAAAACAATAGCAAAGATCAATAAAACTAAAAGCTGGTTCTTTGAGAAGATAAATAAAAGTGATTAATCATTAGCCAGACACATCAAGAAAAAGAGGGAGAGGAGTCAAATCAATAAAATTAGAAATGAAAAAGTAGAAGTTACAACAGACACCACAGAAATACAAAGCATCCTAAGAGACTACTACAAGCAACTCTATGCCAATAAAATGGACAACCTGGAAGAAATGGACAAATTCTTAGAAAGGTGTAACCTTCCAAGACTGAACCAGGAAGAAATAGAAAATATGAACAGACCAATCAGAAGTAACGAAATTGACACTGTGATTAAAAATCTTCCAACAAACAGAAGTCCAGGACCAGATGGCTTCACAGGTGAATTCTATCAAACATTTAGAGAAGAGCTAACAGCCATTGTTCTCAAAGTCTTCCAAAAAATTGCAGAGGAAGGAACACTCCCAAACCCATTCTATGAGGCCACCATTACCCTGATAACAAAACCAGACAAAGGTACTACAAAAAAAGAAAATTACAGACCAATATCACTGATATATATAGGTGGAAAAATTCTCAACAAAATACTAGCAAACAGAATCCAACAATACATTGAAAGGATCATACAGCAGGACCGAGTGGGACTTATCCCAGGGATGCAAGGATTCTTCAATATACGCAAATCAATCAATGTGATACACCATATTCACAAATTGAAGAATAAAAACCATATGATCACCTCAATAGATGCAGGAAAAGCTTTTGAACAAAATTCAACATCCATTTATGATAAAAACTCTCCAAAAAGTGGCCACAGAGGGAACCTACCTCAACATAATAAAGGTCCTGTACGACAAACCCACAGCAAACATCATTCTCAATGGTGAAAAACTGAAAGCATTTCCTCTAAGATCAGGAACAAGACAAGGATGTCCACTCTCACCACTATTATTATTATTATTATTATTATTTTTGCGTTACATGGGCCTCTCACTGTTGTGGCCTCTCCAATTGCGGAGCACAGGCTCTGGACGTGAAGGCTCAGTGGCCATGGCTCACGGGCCTAGCCACTCCGCAGTATGTGGGATCTACCCAGACTGGGGCACAAACCTGTGTCCCTGGCATTGGCAGGCAGACTGTCAACCACTGCGCCACCAGGGAAGCCCTCACCACTATTATTCAACATAGTTTTGGAAGTCCTAGCCATGGCAATCAGAGAAGAAAAAGAAATAAAATGAACAGAAATTGGAAAAGAAGTAAAACTGTCACTGTTTGCAGATGACATGATACTATACACAGAGAATCCTAAAGATGCCACCAGAAAATTACTAGTGCTAATCAATGAATTTGGTAAAGTAGCAGGATACAAAGTTAATGCACAGAAATCTCTTGCATTCCTATACACTAATGATGAAAAATCTGAAAGACAAATTAAGGAAACACTCCCATTTCCCATTGCAACAAGAAGAATAAAATATCTAGGAATAAACCTACCTAGGGAGACAAAGACCTGTATGCAGAAAACTATAAGACACTGATGAAAGAAATTAAAGATGATACCAACAATGGAGAGATATACCATGTTCTTGGATTGGAAGAATCAATATTGTGAAAATGACTATAGTACCCAAAGCAATCTACACGTTCAATGCAATCACTATCAAATTACCACTGGCATTTTTTACGGAACGAGAACAAATAATCTTAAAATTTGTATGGAGACAAAAAAGACCCCGAATAGCCAAAGCAGTCTTGAGGGAAAAAAAGGGAGCTGGAGGAATCAGACTCCCTGACTTCAGACTATGCTACAAAGCTACAGTTATCACGACAATATGGTAGTGGCACAAAAACAGAAACATAGATCAATGGAACAAGATAGAAAGCCCAGAGATAAACCCATGCACCTATGGTCAACTAATCTATGACAAAGGAGGCAAGGATATACAATGGAGAAAAGACAGTCTCTTCAATAACTGGTGCTGGGAAAACTGGACAGCCACATGTAATGGAATGAAATTAGAACACTCCCTAACACCCTACACAAAAAGAAACTCAGAATGGATTAGAAACATAAATGTAAGACTGGACACTATAAAACTCTTAGAGGAAAACATAGGAAGAACACTCTTTGACATAAATCATGGCAAGATCTTTTTTGATCCACCTCCTAATGTAATGGTAATAAAAACAAAAATAAACAAATCGACCTAATTAATCTTCAAAGCTTTTGCACAGCAAAGGAAACCATAAACAAGATGAAAAGACAACCCTCAGAATGGGAGAAAATATTTGCAAATGAATCATCGAACAAAGGATTAATCTCCAAAATATATAAATAGCTCATGCAGCTCAATATTAAAAAAACAAACAACCCAATCCAGAAATGGGCAGAAGACCTAAATAGGTATTTCTCCAAAGAAGACATACAGATGGCCAAGAAGCACATGAAAAGCTGCTCAACATCACTATTAGAGAATTGCAAATCAAAAGTACAATGAGGTATCACCTCACACCAGTTAGAATGAGAATCATCAGAAAATCTACAAACAACAAATGCTGAAGAGGGTGTGGAGAAAAGGGAACACTCTTGCACTGTTGGTGGGAATGTAAATTGATACAGCCACTATGGAGAACAGTATGGAGGTTCCTTAAAAAACTAGTAATAGAACTACCATATGACCCAGCAATCCCACTACTGGGCATATACCCAGAGAAAACCATAGTTCAAAAAGACACATGCACCCCAATGTTCATTGCAGCACTATTTACAATAGCCAGGACATGGAAGCAACCTAAATGCCCATCTACAGTCGAATGGATAAAGAAAATGTGGTACATATATATAATGGAATATTACTCTGCCATAAAAAGGAATGAAATTGGATCATTTGTTGAGACGTGGATGGATCCAGAGACTCTCATACAGAGTGAAGTAAGTCAGAAAGAGAAAAACAAATATCGTATATTAATGCATATATGTGGAACCTAGAAAAATGGTACAGATGAACCGGTGTGCAGGGCAGAAATTGAGATACAGATGTAGAGAACAAACCTATGGACACCAAGTGGGGAAAGTGGCGTAGGGGTGGAGTTGGGGGCATCATGAATTGGGTGATTGGGATTGACATGTATACACTGATGTGTATAAAATTGATGACTAATAAGAACCTGCTGTATAAAAATAAATAAAATAAAATTCAAAAATAATAAATAAATAAAATAAAGCATGGACTATAAGAAGCTCTTGTAATAGTAATGATTAAAAAAACAACCCACTTGTATTTTGTCAATCCTTATATTTATAACATTATAAACTCTCAGGAAAATACAGAATAAGCTATATGGCTGTACTTAAGAGTAACAAAAAGAATTTAGAAACTGAAGGAAAGTTGACCCCTATACTGGGTGAGCTCTACTTTTGCATAAGTTTTCCTCTGAGAGCATCTCCCATTTGCAGAGGCATAGGCTAACTAGAACTAAACCTTGAAATCAAGGGTAATAAAATCTCAAAACAGGAGAGAGCCAAAGAGTTGTCAGGAGCCCAGATTTGTGTGTAAACTACACAATGATCTCTAAACTGCACATGTGGAAGAAATTTCATGTAGCCCAGAAGAAAGCAACACCTGAAAAGCTTAAAAACCTGACATAGATTTTAGCTGTTACCCACACAGAGGAGATAGAGTTTGTAGTTGAACATCACCAAGCCAGGAGTTATTGGCAATCATGTCAATCTTTCTACTGAAATCTCAGAAAAACTTAGTAAAGACTATGTGTCAAGATTCAGCATTCACCCTAAGACAGATGTGAAATATAAAATGTAAAAGTAACCGTGACATGATCAAGGAAATCAGCCAGTAATCTAATTCTCTGCCAGGAAAAACAATCCATATCCTTTAGCTTATACAGTAAAACCTAGGATCTCTACAAAATATCACCAAACAAAGAGTAGTTATGAATAAGAAGTTACCACACATAAAAATGAAGAGTAAAATAATGTAACACAAAGTCCAGAGAATGTCCTTGGATAATAGAGAGTTTGGAAATAACAGTTAAGAACTTTAAATCAGTATTATATAACATGTTCAATGACTTAAAGAAAAGTATGGTAACGATGAGAGAACAGATAGAAATCTCAGTACTGAAAATGTAACTGAAAGTAATTCTACAACTTAAAACTACAATATTGGAAATTAACAATTCATTAAATTATCTTATCACCAGATTGGAGGTGCAGAATAAAGCCTCAGTGAACATAAGGACAAAACACATAAATTATATATTCTAAAAAATTGAGAGAAAAATAATAGAAATAAAAGAAGCAGATCCTCAGTGACCTGTGGGACAATAGTGAGCAATCTAACAAATGTGTAATTGGAGTCCCAGTAGGAGAAGCAGAAGAGAATTGGGGCATAAAATATATTTGAAGAAACAATGAAAAATATTCCTAGGTTTGTTGATGTCCATTAACTTGCATCCAAAATGGTCAGCAGCTCCCAAGGAGGAATGATAAAAAGAAAAACACATCTAATTACCTCATACTCAACGTAATCAAAAGCAAATATAAATACAATGATTTGAAAGTAGCCATAGAAAATTTGTTCAGGGGAACAATGACATGAAAAGCAGCTGATGTCTCATCAAGAAAACAATGCATAACAAAGTTAATTCAACATCTTTAAAATGCTGGAAAAAATCTCTCAAACTAGAATTTTATATCTAGTAAAAAAAAATATATATATATATATATTTGTTTGTTTGTTTGTTTGTTTGTTTTTTGCGGTATGCGGGCCTCTCACTGTTGTGGCCTCTCCCATTGCGGAGCACAGGCTCTGGACGCGCAGGCTCAGCAGCCATGGCTCACGGGTCCAGCCGCTCTGCGGCATGTGGGATCCTCCCGGACCAGGGCACGAACCCGCGTCCCCTGCATCGGCAGGCGTACTCTCAACCACTGCACCACCAGAGAAGCCCTAAAAATATATTTTAATCAAAAGCAAAATAAAGACATGTTAAATTGAATAAAAGAAAACTGGGAAAAATTTTAACTAGCAGACTTGTGCTAAAAGAAGTATTAAAGAAAGTTCTCTGGTTGAAGGAGAATGACACTAGATGGAAACTCAGATATATAAGAAAGAATGAATATACATTGTATACGTGCTAAAATATAAAATACTATTAAAATTTTTTTACAAAGACAACTGACTATTTAATGCTATATATATATAGCATTATATATAAGACCTTTGAAAAATTGTATTTTCATTTAACCTCTTCCATTTTTTTTTGCTCTTGTTGTCATATCCAATACAACTGCATATATTATAAACCTCACACTACAATTATATGGAGGAGGATAAATGAAGTTATAATGATTTGGGGTTTTAGATTATTACATGAGTTGACTGTTATAAACTGAGTTCTTATTGAAATTCCTAGAGCAACCACAATAAAAGAATACAAAGACATATAGTTAAAAGGCCAGTAGAAAAATTAAAATGTAATACTAAAACTTATTGGAGTGTCTCAAAAGAAGGCAGGAAAAGAGAAACAGAGGACAACTAGAAAACAAATAGGGAGCTGGTGGCTTTAAATGTAAATATATCAATAATTAAGTAAAATGTGACTTGGCTAAATCCTCCAATTATAAAGTAAAAATTGTAAGACTATAATAAACAATCAAGACTCAACTACATGCTCTATACAAGGGGTTAAGATTTTTCCTGAAAGGTCCAGATAGTAAATATCTTAGTCTTGCAGGCCACATGGATTTGTTTCAACTCTTTTTGCTTTGCAGCATAAAACAACACAGGTAACATGTAAAGAAATGGGCATGGCTGTGCTGCCATAAAACTTTATTTACAAAATTAAGCAGCAGCCTGGGAGTCATAGTTTTATTAGTCTCTCTGTTCATGAGATGCACTTTAAATATAAAGAGATAACTGAAAATAAAAGGATAGAAAAAGATACACATGTACACCGTAAGCATATGAAAACAGTATGGCTATATTAATATCTGGCAATATAAAATTCAACACAAGGAATATTACAACCATAATGAGAGACATTTAATAATTATAACAGGTTCAATACATAAACAGGTCACAACAATTGTTAGTGTATGTTCCTAATGAAAGCCTAAAGCAAAAAGTGACAGAAGTAAAGGGAGAAATAGCCAGATATACAATCTTAGAGAATTTAACAGATCTCAGTAGCTGATAGGGTAAATGGACTAAAATTCAGTCAGCATGCTCATAATGAAGTAACTAGTACAAGTGTATGCTTGTAACCTTCTTATCAATGCATTATATGTGAAGTGATTTCATATAATTTGAAAAAAATCTATAAGAATAAGAGGATTTAAACAAACTATTATCTACTTTAACATAATATACTATAGAACACTCTACCCATCAGCCACCATATAAGTTTTTTCAAGTGTTGAGTAGCATCCACCTGGAAATACTGCATGCCTGCATGCTAGGCCAAAAAAAAAAAAAAAATCTCAATGCATTCAAAAGACTAAAAGCATACAGACTAGGCTGTCTGAACAAAATGGAACTAGATGAGAAATGTTTGGAAGTTAATAGAGTTCTAGTTACATGGCTCCAAAGTAGAAACCACAAGAGGAATATAAAAATAATTTGAACTGAATAAATATGAAAATACAACATACTGAAATTTGTGGAATGAAGCTAACCCATTGTTGAGAGGGAGATTAAAAGTTTAAAAGCTTAAGTTATAAAAGAAGAAATGCTAACATCAGTGATCTAAATTTTTAATTTACTTCATGAAATTAGAGAAAGAAGAGCAAGTCAAGCTCTAACTAGAAGAAAGAAAATTGTAATGAGAAGAGCAAAAAATAATTTAAATTGAAAATAAGCAATAGAAACAAAAACAAAGTAAAAAGTTAGTTATTTGAAATCATCAAGAAAATTGAAAGCTCCCTAAAAAGACTGAACACGATGTATGAGAAAGGAACAAAACATAAATTAAGAAAATTACAGAACAATATTCCTCATGAATGTAGACAAAAAAATCCTTGATGAAACATTGGCAAATAGTATCCATCAATATATTTATAAATTATGATACATCATAATAGAGTGGGATTTTTTCCAGGAATGCAAGATTGGCTTAACATTCAATCATCGATCAATGTAACTTACCATTGTATCAGAATAAAAAATATGAGAAAATATGATTACTTTTAGAAATAATGTAGATATAGATAGAATATAATATAGATGTAGATATAGAAATGGCATTTGAGAAAATTCATCAATGATTTGTGATAGAAACTCTTAGTAATCTAAGAATATTAAAAAATTTCTTCAACCTGTTAAAGCACATTGTGTAGGAAGGAATTTGGCCTTGCCCAAAGAGAGGTCTGGCCTTCATGCTCAGTTCCTGGGAGGTAATCTCTAAATAGTTAGAATTTTCTGAGTGATAGGAGTGGCTTTCTTATTTGTGGTGGGCTTCTTGGATCACACCTGACCGTTTATGCTGAGGAGATGTCTCAGGGCAGGGCCATCAACACCCAATCATCTTGGGGTGGAGACTGGCCACACCTGAAAGAACATTCATACAGTTTAGGGTGGGGGCTTTGGGCCATTTGATATCAGCCTGACATCTGGGGAAGGGAGAGGCTGGAGATTGAGTTCAACCACATGGATAACTAATCCATCAATCATGCCCATGTAATGAAGTCTCAACAAAAACTGTGGATACCAAAGTTCAGGTGAGCTTCTCAGATCAGCAGTACTCCATGCTTTTGCCACTCATTGAGGCCAGTAGAGTAACAGGTCCCTGAGGACAA
Source organism: Kogia breviceps (assembly GCF_026419965.1). NCBI lineage: Eukaryota > Metazoa > Chordata > Mammalia > Artiodactyla > Physeteridae > Kogia > Kogia breviceps. Next base: position 97,949,531 of record NC_081314.1, read on the forward strand.
AGGAAACTTCACATTTAGAATCCTCCCAGACTCTGCCCTGCACTTCTCTTCTCTGAGCCAATTTTAATGTATCCTTTACTTGTAATGAATATAACCATGAGTTCTGTGAGTATTCTAGCAAATTATCAAACCTGAGGGTTTTTGCAAAACCCTCTGGTTTTGCAAAACCGCAAACTTGAGTTGATAGCAGAAATGAGGGTAGTCTTATGTGAACTCTTCTCTCTAACTATGTATTTGGACCCTAACTCCTTGCAGCTGGAGTCAGAAGTCTTGGACAGACATGGCAGTCTGGAGGACACTACCCTTAACTAACTCTGAGTAGGCAAATATGAAAAAGGTACAGCTAATATCATACATAATGGCAAATATTGAACAATTCAATCTCTAAGATTAAGAACATGTAAAGATGTCTGCTCTCCACATTTCTATTCAACATTGTATTGAAAGTCTCTATGAGGGCAAAAAAATAAATAAATAAAAAGCATATGAAATGGAAGCAAAGAAGTAACATTATTTCTATTTGCAGATAAAATGATTGTTTACATAGAAATCTTAAGGAATTCACAGAACAACTAACAGAACAAGTGAATTTAGGAAGATGGTTGTATGCATTTCAACAGCAAAAATTAATTATATTTCTATATACTAATATAAAAATGGAAAATAAAACTCACAGAATAATTCCATTTATAGTAGCTGCAAAGTACATAAAACATAAGAATGAACTTTATAAGACATATCAAATGTCTACATTAAAATTTATAAAATATTGTTAAGAAAAAATGGAAAATATTTAAGTAAATGGAGATATATAGGATGGTCATGGTTTGGAAGTTTTTAAGATGTTAAATATACCCAAACTTATCTAGAAATTCAAAGCAACCATAGTCCCACAAAGCTTTAAAAATTGTGGGGGTAGAAAGTAACAAGTTGCTCAAGTTTATATGGAAACACAAAGATATAAAATTACTAACACAAGCAGAACATCACAGTTGAAGGACTATTATGATGATGAGGAGGAAGATGAGGATGACAAATGTGCCAAGGTAAGTCTTTTTAACCAATGGTGCTAGAATGACTTGATATGTATATGCCATTTATATATATATAGCATAAAACCAGCAAATAAACTAACTTTATTTTGCACCACACACAAAATAGCAGATATATACTCAAATGTAAAACTATAAAATTTCTAGAAAGTATCTTTGCCACTTTGGAATAAGCAAAGATTTTGTAGAGTGGACATGAAAAGCAGTAAATATAATAGGAAAAATTGGTAAGTTGTTATTCATCAAAATTAAAAACTTCTGCTCATCAAAAGACTGCATTAAGAAAAGAAATAATCAAACCACAGACTTCGACAACATATTTACAATATATAACAAAGGTTTTTGATATAGAATATGTAAAGAACCCTTACAGAGCAATTACATAAGACAAATAACAATAAAATCATAGGCAAAAGATTTGAATAGTTGCTGTACAAAAGAAGCTAACCAGTAAGTACATGGAGCTTAAAATCATTAGGTCTCAGGGAAATGCAAGTTAAAACCAAAATTAGATATCATTTCACAACTCCTAGAATAGCTAAAATTAAACAGAACAACACCACCAAATTTATGCAAAGAACTGAAACTTTGTATATTGCTGGTGGGGCTGCAAATAAGACAACTACTTTGAGAAAGCTGTTTGGCAATTTCTCATGAACAAGTATCTACCCTACAACCTAGCAGTTCCATTTCTAGGTATTTGCCCAAGAGAATGAAAACATATGCCCATGAAAAATGCTTGAATAGAAAGTTGGTTTTAGCCATATTATTCATGACAGCCCATATTGGCTGGAAACTATCCAAGTGTCCATAGATAAGAGAATGGATTAAAATAACGTGATATATTCTAACAACGGACCACTACTCAGCAATTCTAAACAATTAAATCATTAATACATGTATTGATATCTCAGAAACACTGTGTTAAAGGAAAGAAGCCAGATATGAGTACATTCTGTATAGTTCCACTTATATGAGTTTCCAGATTAAGAAAACGTAATCTCTGGTGATAACAATCAGCACAGTGGTTGCTTAAGGGAAAAAGGATGGCAGGACTGGACAGGAAGGAATTCCAAGGGAACTTTCTGAGGTGATGGGATTCTCTATATCATGATTGGAGTAATGCTTACAAAGGTGTATAAATTTATCAAAACAGATTTAATTGCATATTTAATGTAAGCGAGTTTTACTTTAATATAAAAACATTATACAGCGAAAAGCTAAAGCATGATCCTTATGGCCAGGGGTTGAAAGAACCAGGCAAAAAATACAATGAGAATCTGGATACCTTTTCCATTTCCAGTACTATTTACTTTCTAGGTGGATTTAGTATTTGTCTAGGGATGAAAAGTAGTTTATGTGATTTTACCAAATTCTATCAAAAAAAGAAGGAGTTATTCAGAGGAAGGGAGTGACTAGAATTCCCTCGAAGGAAGTTGTGGTATTCAGGGCAAATCATAATATCTTTCATGGGCTTCCCTGGTGGCGCAGTGGTTGAGAATCCACCTGCCGATGCAGGGGACACGGGTTCGTGCCCCGGTCCGGGAAGATCCCACATGCCGTGGAGCGGCTGGGCCCGTGAGCCATGGCCGCTGAGCCTGCGCGTCCAGAGCCTGTGCTCCGCAAAGGGAGAGGCCACAGCAGTGAGAGGCCCGCGTACCGCAAAAAAAAAAAAAAACATAATATCTTTCAGCATATCTGTCAGGTAAAATCAGGCTAAGAATCACTGCTTTCAGTTTGGCATTAAAAAAAGGGTTTGTTAAGAGCAACATGAAACATATTTGTAGAATAAGAGCTGAGTAACTTCAAACTGATATTTTTCTTATTTTAAAGTTACAAAACAAAAGTAAAAACTATCTGCCTTCTTTTCTTAATCTCACTCTCCAAAATCATAACTGCTAACACTCTTATAATGCCTTAATGTGCCAGGCACTGTTCTAAGTGCTGCATAGGTATTAAATTATTTTAGCCTTAGGATATCTCTGTTTTACATTGAGACTAATAAACTTGCTGTGGTCATAGAGCTAGCAAGTAGCAAAACCAGGATTCAAGCTCCTGCAGTCTGGCTTCCCAGCCTTGTGCCAAGTTATACAAATAAGCTAAGTGTTAACCACTGTGAAAGTACTAAATAGAAATAAAAATAGTGTTGCTGCTGGGGGAAGGGGTATTCACTGAGTCTATGTATATAAGATTTACTTGGAATTTTTAATGAATTTCTCCATATTTGTTACTGAGAGTCCACTCTCTCTTGCAGGGAAAAGCCTCTAAAAATTATTCTGATTACTTTTGGGCTCAGTTTTGAGATTGATGTGGTAAAAATAATATAATTTTATGGAAGAGTCCTTTTTAATTTGGGGAAATTTCAGAGATTTGAAAGCAGGTTAGATTTCCATCTACTACTGGAAGAGAACAACAATTTATTTAAACCATTCCCTTTAGCAATATTTTTAGTCAACATTTTTTTTTTTCAGTCAACTGATTTGAGGGATGAGGTTAAGGCATTTATAAAGAATGAGCACTTGGGTTAAAATAAAAATTGTTACAGTTGTCTTAAATGTTCTCAGTCAGTTTTTTTATAACTTTAAAATGAGATAAAATTTAAATAATAGAATCACAATAAATTAATATTGGAAGACTCTCTAATTAGTGAGGCAGAGAGAAGACTCTTGACCTTGGGGTCAGTGAGTCTGGGTTCTCATTCTCATGTGTCAAGTCTTAGCTGCAAGTCCCTGGACAAGTCCCTCCTCTTAAGATGCTTGCTCTTCTGTAAATAGGGGACAATAGGATCTACTCACAGGGCTGGCGTGAGGATAAATGTATAGTGTATGTGAAAGCCCCCAGCAGGTGACAGGGACTCACAAAACTGATGGTGAGTAATGGATAGCTGCCCAGGCCACATAGCTACTGAGTGGCCAAAGGGAGTTTAGTCCTTGCTCTCAACTCCCCTTCTGTGTTATTTCTGTAAGTGCAGGGCTATTAAGGTTCAAGTTGCTTTTAAATAACTTTTTAGAAGATTCTTAAACTTTTTTGTGAGATTTTGCCCAGTACCATAAACTTGTTTTTCGATCTCCTTGAAAGGAAGTAGGGAACTAATCTAGTGGTATCTTCTAAGTGTGCCTTTATTTTAATGCTTCAGAGTTGCTAAGGGACTGTATGGAGGTGTTACTAATGCTACAGTAGAAATCATATTGCAATATATAAATGTATCAAATCAACATGTGGTACACCTTAGATTTATACATTGTTATACGTCAATTATATCTCAACTAACAAATAGGTTAGAGGGTGATGAAGGAGATAGGAAAATTGAAGGAGGATAGGAGTTGCAGACATAACCAGTACATCACAATCTTGGAACGTGGTGTCATTTGAAAAGATACATAAAGTGTTATAACAGAAATGTATATTTGGAAAATAAAAACAATACCCATGTAAAGTAATTCACACATGAAAGAGTTCATAAGACTTTAGGTTTCCCAAGTGTAGGCATATGTATAACAAATTTGAAAACTCAGAGGCAACATGAGGAATTATTATCACTTCCTCGTTTAGAGGGGCATTTTCTTTGATTTCTAATTTATAGCATGCCTGGGACACAGCACAGAAGGGCACCAGGACTATGGGTATTTAAGACTGGGACTCTGGTGGTGTGGAATTGCCACTTTCAGCAAACTGCCATTGATACCTGTGCAGGTAATTAGGGTCATAACCATGAGAATAGTTATTTTTCTTTCTTCCCTGATCAAAGCTCTCAGCAAAGTAAGTTTCCTCTTGGGCCAAGCTTAATAAAGAGCTAGAGGAGGAGAGGAGGGCTCTAACCACTGCATCTTAGAAAGACAGTTGTCAGCAATTTCTGGGTTTGAAGAAGGAAACAAAGAAGAATAAATAGTTGGACTTATTACAAGTTTCAATTTGACATCCTTAGCATTTCTAAGATTCTCCAAAGAAACTCTCCATTAAAATAGATTTCCTAATGTCCTCAGTGAAAAACAGAAAATGGCTTTCACTTGGGCAATAGTAAATATGGGAACCACCATTATGTAAAATATCAGTAGATCAAAATAAATGTAACAGTACTGAATATGCATGAAAGCAGGATGCCACTGGCATGTATTCAGCATCATCGTTCAAAGTGTTTCCTTTAGGTGGGTAATGTGCTAACACAGCCTGGGAAGAGGCAGATGCTTGAGGAACAGGATTTCCCTTCACCTTTGAAACAATAATTAAACCAAACACATGAAATTAAAAAAAAATAAAGTGAAATGCATACACACAGACAGCTAGAAGAGATAAAAATTGAAAACATTATGTTTTGATGCTATCTCTTTCCTCTGGAAATGTTTCAGTTCACATGTAGTAGGAGAGGGCAGGGCCATGAATGGTTCTGCCCTTTGAGTGGCCAATGACCTTGTGATTGACTAAAGTGGGACTCCAGCATTTCCACATTATCTTATTTCCCCTCTAGTCTCCCCTGTTATTTATGCTTTGATAGAATAATGGGGCATTTTCTTTTCTTCCTTCTTTTGGCTGCCTGCCAGGCTATGGGTAGGGAAGGAAAAAGAAACGAAAACTTGGATTAGCTTGACATCTAATACAAGGTGAGAGGCCACATCAGCCCTGCACTTGAGAGCACACCCTTCCACCCTTAGCACTATATTAAATGCCAGCAGGCAATCAAAGTCAGAGATGAAGTTTTAATTCCAAAGAAGTCCTGGTGAGGCAGCAACATATATTTTAAAGTTTATATGGGATATGGAATAAGATATTGCATGTGTTATCTTAGGCAGATTACACTCACTGAGCCCTAGATACTATGAAATATGGTTACCTTATTAAATTTACCTCATTAAAATTTGAGGATTTGAGTAAAAGTACAAAAAGAGAAGAAGATGCTTACATAGTAATAAATGAGGAAAGTCACTCAAAATGTGCTATAAATGGTCCTTCAGCAGGGAGTCTGAAAAAGTTCCCTCATGGGAACATATATTTGATTTTAGACAGAGTATTGGTTGGAAATAGAATTCAGTTAAAATGAACTTTCTTGCAAGATCCTGTTCCATATATTAAGAGATACTAATAAGAAGGGTTTTAGAAGTCCTTAATTTAACAGTATTTCTTGAAGTTTGGGGGTTATAGGCAGTCTTCTTTAGTCTTTTGCCAATTTAGGACTGTCTTTTTTTCCCCTAAGACAGTAGTAGAATAGTAAAGCATTATAAAAGGCAAAATTGACAAAGGATATTTGTGATTTTTAGACTTCCATATTGCCTACATATTGTACAAAAACTTCATGAAAATAGTCACGAGTTCCACAGTTGCAAAAGATAAATCTCTTGGTAAACTTCCAGTATTCACACAATGTGTATTTTGAGATTACAAATGTCTGGTTAATGCTTACTTCCAGTTTACTGATAAGAAATATGGTGGTCAAGGGTCTCTTAAATGCAACCAAGCTGGAAATTATGGTTTTAATACAGTTCTGAATAAGTTTGTGGCTACATCATGCTACCTTACATTTTCCCTTTATCGTTGACTCTTTTAATTTTTCATTAGTTCTTGTAATATAAGATATGCAGGAGAGAATTTCAAACTCAAATAGTAACATTCAACTTCCTGCAGATAGAAAAACAATGTTCAGAGAACAGGATGGAGAGAAAGGGAGTAAATAATTTAAAAAGTCATTGAATTATCTCTAGGTCTTTAATGTTTCCTATCTGTTAAACAACTAGATACGAACTGGGTTTAGTCAATTAATACCTTTTGCCTGGAACTGTCAGTTAATACCCTACATACACAGGAAATGATTCGAGTCATCCATTCTCACTATCAAAATATCTCAAATTAAAAAAAAAAATTCCAGTGAGAAGTTATATGAATCAAAACAGCAGAGGAATCATGAGCCCTTATTCTGCAATGAATATACCATATCATAGTGTCAAGCACAACTGCTAAGCATATCCTTTCCATATTTAAAATATAAAAATATGTATCTCATATTAATGGAATGGGGAGTGCATGTTATTTGAGTAGCCACTAGGTATGTTAACAAATGTATTCTTAAATTCTACTTGGGCATAAAAGATTGTTTCCCTCTTTTCTCTCTCCACTGACTTTTTAAATTGTCAGTGCCAAGAACTAACATAATTGTGGCTCTAAGTTGTTTGCAATAATGGGTGACTCACTAAGATTGTTGATGGTATTATTTTGCAGGATGGTAAACACAAGGGTATATTTCTTTAGGTATCTGCGGAAAAAGTATGGACCATATCTTTATTAAAAATCTCTCACATCCACGTAAAATGGTGATGAATTAAGCTAAGACAGAAATGAATCTCTCATATTGATTTGTAAAGGTGAAGTTATCTAGAAGAAAAAAAAGAGAGTATAGTAGACCCAAAAATAGACTTAGCAATTCTTAACCTGAAAGCTCTTATTATGAATCTGCACTTACTCTGGACACAGGTGTTAACAATAACTCATATAGCAAAAATGCTTGCTTATCTCAGAGGGCAGTAGAAAGAATAACTAGTTAGGAATGTGAAGCACTTAGCAAATCTTAAAAGTTCTGCAAATTCTTAAGAAAAACACTTTGATGCTTGGGGTAAGAACTGCAATTTATTATTTTGATTACCAATAATACTGACACTAGAAAAGTTGGTGCACTTTTCAATTAAATAACAGTTATTTAGACAAATGTTCATGTCAGATGGTAAAATAAGCACTTAATTTAATGAAGTACTTTAAAGGAAATGCATGAAGTCTTAACCCTTAACCTAAAGACACTATGAAGCTAAATGTCCAGCATTTTTTTACCCATGATTTTAATTTTGGGTTACCGTGTGGTAATTACAAATGACATAACTAAAAAAACAAAAAACCACACACACACACACAATTTTTTTCTATTCATAGAAGGACAAACAGGGTATGATGAGACATTGGCAATCAGAATAGGATGATCAAGGACGCTGGGGGAGCTCCAAGAATTTAACATTCATTTGAACATAATGTAGAGGACTGCTGTTTATTTTTCAGCTCAATTCCAGGATACAGAGATATTTTATTTTCATTCTTTTAAGAAATAAAATTACTTTGGAGTGCATCAGAAACCCGAGATAAATAAAACCAAAATACCCTAGAGGCCAAGCTGTTAGATTTGTGAGCACCTCACTGTGGATTATAAAGGTAGGATAAGATTTTGATAGTCAGTAAACACACACACAGAAGGAGAACTTCTATAAGATAGATACCACCTCTGGGCAACTGTTTGCACTTCCTTTCTTTTACATAGTACAGGCAATCTTCTACATTTTCCATGGAAATCATGGGCACAAAGCAACATGAAGTGTTTGTAGGTAAAATTTTCACTGAGAAAAAATCCCCATTTGTTATCAAGTGATAGTGCAGACTGTTCAAGATTGAGGACTGAAGTGCCAAGATTAGAACTGACTGTGCCCTAGTGTGAGTAGACATGTATATCAACTACAACACACAACAGCAATGTGTTTCTGCCTTATGTTACTGAAAAAGAGAAAAAGTAAGGCATAACGAGAGAAAATAAGAACTAGTAACTAAGCACAAAGATTCTAAAACATCACTGCCTTAAATCAAATATAATTCTGTCCCTTACAACTGTGTAATCTCAAGCAAGTCATTTAACCATTCTTTGCCTTAGTTTTTTCCAATGTAAAATATGTATAATAAGAGTACCTACTTCAGAGATGGATTGTGAGAATGAAATAGAACTCAGTACATGCTCACATTATGTGACATTAAAAATTCTGAGCCACTGCCTCCCTTTGATGGCAGCTCCATTCAAATATTACTTCACTGACATTTGTATCTTTACAGGGTGAGATCATGGACCTGATTGAGTCTGTTTTTTCTTTTGATTTTCTTTTAAGTTAACTTACCTGAGTTGTTGAAAGGGGTTATATCAAGACATAAAGAAAATATAAAATAAAGTCTAAAGTTGCCACTAGCTATACGTATCCCCTTGCAAAATTCAATTTCCTCATTTATTAGATACAGGAGTTTGAAACCCATGTTTGAAACCAGGGGTATACCACATAATCACCAATGGAACTTTTAAAAAATACAATGCTAGAATTGCATCTCTGACCCGCTGCATCTGAACCTAGGGTCAGAGCTGGGGCAATGAGGAGTACTAGGCATGTGTGTATGTTAAGAATCTTCATTGGTCAACTGGATTTTCATTATAAACCACTGTTAGATGATTTGTGAGGTTGATACCATATGTATTATTTCATGACTCTAATAATTTGTAAACATCATCTAAATCTTTTTTTTTTTTTTTTTGCGGTATGCGGGCCTCTCACCGCCGCGGCCTCTCCCGTTGCGGAGCACATGCTCCGGACGCGCAGGCCCAGCGGCCACGGCTCACGGGCCCAGCCGCTCCGCGGCACGCGGGATCCTCCCGGACCAGGGCACGACCCCGCGTCCCCTGCATCGGCAGGCGGACTCTCAACCACTGCGCCACCAGGGAAGCCCATCTAAATCATTTTTAAAGTAATCTTGGTACTTTGTCTAATCATTGTTTTAAAACTCAAGACAACATAATGATGACATTTTCCCTGAATTAGATTCTTCTATGGAACAAAGTGACCTAACTAGAATAGAGAAGTAGTGACAAGATGGCTCTACCTCACCAACACTTGCACTGCTGGCCAGACCTGTCACTACAAAGACAGCCGGCTGTCCCTGCAGGATGTACTAACCGCTTTTACTTAATCTCCAGCAACCTCAGCCAAACTGTTTAGAATGGCTGACTTTTAGGCACTACGTGCCTTTTAAAAATCTACCTAAGCATTGAAAAAACATCAAATAATTGAATTCAGACTACTGACTGAGAAAAATAAGGGGACACAGGTGAAATCACTCCAAGCCATGTCCCCAGTCTTGGTACTATAGTCACAGTGAAATGAAGACAAAACATGATCAGCCTGATTTGGGGGATATGTCTTTCCTATTATAGAAATTACATGCCCGGCTGAAATGAGCATAATGAACACACTGTATTTTCTCCCAGTGAAAGTCAATGAACAATGAAGATCTTTTTTCTACAACTTACTTTGATTTCTTCATGTACAGCCAATAGACGACACCAGCAACTAGGGCAGCGAGGAGGAGACCAACAACGATTCCCACAATTAGTTTTGCCTGGTCATTCACCTTTTCTTTGTTTTCATCTACAACAAAAAAGAAAAGCCCATGCAATTACAGACAGTGCCAAGCATTTGTGAAAATAAGTCAATCTATTTATAATTTCTTATTAAAAATGACTGAGGCTCACTACTAAGAGTAACATGCAAACTTGTACTTTTAAAGGATTAAAATTTTAGCATTCTTACTCTCTTGTCTCATTTGCTATTTTAATTCAAGTCAAAACTGTGACAGCTAAGAAAATTACTTATACAATGACACTTCATAAATCTTGAGCGGACAGTCAAGGAAGAAGAGTCGGCAGCATAGTACCTACCACTTATCTCGTCTGCCTCATCGTGTTCTGGAATACTTACTGAAATGAAAAATGTTAATATGAAATTAAAAACAAAATTTGTTGATATATGAAAGTCACCTTTACCATTATAGTATGATGTAAAAATACTCAAAGATAAAATATCTATTCTACAGCTAAGGGTAGAAAAAAATTTACATTTAATAGAGTGTGAACTTCCCTACAAAGAAATTCATCTTGTTTTAAAGAAAGGAGAGTAGTTAAAACTGCAAAGGTATTAATCTACCATAGATAACTTCACAACTGACAAGCTATAGTATTGATTTGACATCCATATTAATTTCCCCACTATCTACCACCTTTTAATAGGACTTCTTTTTTAAGAGAAACAAGTTGCAGTGTATGAAACCTTCAATGTAGTGTTTCTCAACGTTTTTCCAATTTTCTGGCCTCAATGGAGGAGAATTCATTTTCATCCTTTAGCGTCATGAATTTGCCACTAGAGACATTCTCAAAGTGGTAGGGGTGGAGGTTAAAACTGGGGACGTCTCAGAGGTGACGGGGCAATATATGTGGTGCTTGTAAAAGCCCTCCAAATGACTCTGATAGTGCCGTGCTCCTGGCCCATGTTAAGGATTGTCACTGTGGTGGATTATCATCTAATATTAGACTAAATAAATATTCTTCTATGCACATGGGCTTCCATCAGAACTTCCAGTGATGTGTGTTAAAATGCAGATTCCTAGACCCCTCCTCATACATACTATATTGGAATTTCTCAAGGTGCTCACTGAATTTGAAAATGACGGTATTAGATGTTGATCAAACCACTGCAAGGTCTAGAAAACCACTATTCGATGGGTTAGAATAAAAAGAGAGACTTGTGTTCAGGAAGAAAGGATAAGTTCTCTTTTTAGGTAGGACAAGTCAATACTCACTGAATTGAATTCAGAGAAGTCAGTGCTCCTATTTTAGAGTTAAGTTCATTTGGTTCTTTTCTCCTGTCAATCCAAAAGGCTTTTAAATTCCAGTCATATTCTGTTAAGGACCATTATCTTTAGATAATTATTTTCTCCTAGCTCCAGCTAATTCCTAGCCAGTATATCTCTATCCTGCTGATGTCACATACAGGATTCCAACTGACTGAAGAATGAAGGTTTGGAGGGTCAGTTAGCATCTTGTCCAGAACTGAGCCTCATTCTAAGCCAGCCCTGATTTAAGAACTGACATGGCAAAAAAAAAAGAATTACAGAATTGAAGATGAGAGATCATTTCAAATTAAGTAAAGAAGCTGCTACTGGTATGTTTCCATTACATTGATTTCAGCATTGACAGATTTTTTTCACTTTCTCTGAGATAATCTCATTTGTTTGATTTTGTAACCTATGATTCAAATATGATATTCAAAAGCATCAATTTTTGAAACTAGATTTCCGGCATTCTGATATCAGTTTTACTACCAACTTGCTGAATGACTTTAAGCATGTGGCATCCCTGTGCAAAATAAGAATAGGATACATACTACAAAGAATTGAAATGCAAAATAATAGATAAAGGGGAATTAAAAATTTACCAAAATTAAAATTGTTACAGAAATGTTTTCAGATAATCTTTGAATTATCTGTACTCTGAACACAAAACATGGATTAAGTAAGAGCAACTTAGTCTTTATCCTCTGTTGATCCTGGAAATATTCCTGTACAAGATAAAGTCTCTGACCCATAAAACATGAAATGATTTAACTGTCAAGACAAGGATTGTATAAGAATGGACACCAGGAAAAAAAAAAGAAGAACCTTATGATGATGATACCAAATGCAAAATAAATAAATAAAACTTACCATAATGCAGCACAGGAAGATGGAATTGAAGATTTTAAACTAATGAAGAATAACTTCAAATTTTCTTACATTTTTAATGCCAGAAATGAAATACTCACTAGCAGAGACATTCAAGGAGTTTACTGTTCTCTCCAGCTGGTTTTCTGCTGTGCAAGTTAATGTAACATTCTCTTCAGGGGAAATGATAATTTTACTATAATACCTGCCATTGATATAAGGAGATTCCTCTGTCTGGAAAAAGTAAAGGAAAATGGATTTAGAAATGAAAATGAATTTAAAACATGGGAAAGAGTAATATTGAATGAAATGGGATAGGTGTGGTGTTCTGTCGTGTTATCTGGCGTTCAAGGGTACATGTAAGGTCATAGATGAGACCAGTTCAGGTTTATAACCACAGCATGGAGGACAAAGAGTAGCAAATCCATACCTGGATTTCTGTTTATGCTTCTATTATTAATTCTAATAATTAAATCAATTAAACTCTTCTTTTTCAATAGATGCTCAGGTTAGTCAATATTTTGACATGATAGTACCTGTCTCAAAATAATTAGTTAGAGATTAACTCATCACCAATTTTCTCCTAATAAACATGAATTTAATTCTATTTGTAACCTATGTCATTGTTCTTCACTACAGGGGTGAATCCCTTTATCTTAAGCCATGATATCTAAGTGCATATGTATGTATGATTTTCTCATGGGAAAAAAAAAAGACTATTTTTCCCTCAATTTTCTTGAGTTAAATACAGAGGATAGGTTACTTTTTTCAGTGACTGGTAAGTTCATTCGCTTTTTGTGAGGTATTAATGAGGATCATCACTGCCATTTAATTCCTTCAAACATAAGAGAAAATTCACTTTAATCTCTTTCCCAGGACATGACTCCTAAGTCCAACTTCACTAAAGCAAGCATGTACTTGTATTCTTTTCTGAGACATATTATACACACCACATCCTGTATTGTTCTCTATGTGCTTTCTCCGCAACTACATCTTAAAGGCCTTGAGGACAGGAGAGAGCCTCATGATTAGACACATCTTGGAGCCCCTGGGGTAGGGGTGGGGCACAAGTAACAGTAGTTGTAAAATAATAGATTCACCATGTGACTGAGGAGGGAACAAATAAAAAATTATGGATGGATCAGCACAAACCTAGGACAAGAAAAATAATGTATCACCTAGTGGCCCAGAATCAGTCCTTCTCCTTGACAATGAAGAATGGCATTATTATTTTATCCTCATAGTAAGTTCACCTGCTTTTTCTCCACTTCCCACTAGTATTTTTTTTTTTTTTTTTTTTTTTGCGGTACGCGGGCTTCTCACTGTTGTGGTCTCTCCTGTTGCGGAGCACAGGCTCCGGACACGCAGGCTCAGTGGCCATGGCTCACGGGCCCAGCCGCTCCGCGGCATGTGGGATCTTCCCAGACCGGGGCACGAACCCGTGTCCCCTGCATCGGCAGGCGGACTCTCAACCACTGCGCCACCAGGGAAACCCCCCACTAGTATTTTTCACATAACTTTCTCACTGAGTCTTTGTTTTTATTATGTTTCTTTGTTTTTATTATGTTTATCTCTACAATACATTTACTTATTTCTAGGATGGCCTTTTAAATCGTTGTATCTTTTTATTCATCAAATATTCACCAGATGCTTATTTTTCTATTTTCTTTGTTTGCATTACCCAGTACCAAAAGTTATTTTTGTTGTAATTATGACTAAATTGAACTAGAGAGCAAAAAGAATAGAGGAGAAACAGTCATTTTTTATGCCAAAAAATAGATGTCTACATTGTCAGCAATTCAGGTCTTTTTTCTGAAATCAAGAGCCTTTTTGTCCTCCTCAGGCATGTTCTCTTGCTTGTGTGCCCGCATCACAGTTAACCAAATCAGGAGGCATTTGCTTGTGTCCACTCCTTTGGGGACCTTCCATACTTGAGTTATGCAAATTTATATCCATCACCCATAGGTGAAAGAGCCAAAATTCACCTTGCTCTGCAAAACTACATTGCATAAGCTGGACCAGCAGCCCAACTTCCCTAGGCAGAGAAAGAATGGACATTTTAACTTTATATTGAAACTCTGGTTTATGCACGCCTTCTCAGATTTCAACTGGGTCTGAAGCTGGGAAGAAGGCAGTACAGAAGATTCAAACAATCAAAATGGCACATCTGGGTATTCCTAAAGAGTCTTTAGGTGGCTGCACTGAGAAGACGGACACGAAGACAGTCTTAGAGAAAATGGAATTAACAAGTATGTCAGTAACTCAAGCTGACTGGCAACTTAATGGAATCATAGCTCTGAACTGTTAGTGACAGACCATATTCTCATCTTTGTGTGTGTGTGTGTGTGTGTGTGTGTGTGTGTGTGTGTGTGTGTGTGTCAAAGAAAATTAATGGTAGTGTTCATAAGTTCTTAGCCCTTTACTACTACAAACTAAAATGGTGTGACAAAGGTACAAATATTACTGTTTATTTTATGAATACTTTATGAATATTTTTGTTCAGCAGGAACCAACCTAGACACTATATATTTAGCTAGCCTTACTCTGGACCTGGCACACACAAATCAGACCATATGTTCACAGTATACTATGTTCTTCACCACAACCCAGGGCCCAGTTTCAAGAAGAAATAACCCTTAATGTGCATACGTAAGCAAAGTATAAGTGAGGCCACTTATACTCAGATGTGGAAGTTCATGATGCAGGAAAGCATATACCTTAGTGCTTTAATCACCCAAGTTTCAGGAATTAATGATCATGGAACAACACTTAATTTATTTCCTTTTAAAAACAGATATTGACCACAACAAAATGATTCTTCCATTCTCCATGGCCCTATGATTTTAAAATTCTCTTTGAGTGATGGTCTTCCTTTGAGAAAATTAAGAAGTTAGCAAAAGCTTCTTCTGAAAACATACTGCAAATTTCATGTTGATAACAAGCTAGCCTACAGTTTAGGTACCTAAATAAAACCCCACATTGGACCAAGTTCAGCACAGAACAAGAAGACAAATACTTGCTTGGTTTATGACGCTTCCGCTGCCAGTAATTGTCCACTGTATAGCTGGCTTTGGAAAACCTTCCACATGGCAGATTATTGTTTTAGACAGTCCACTGGGATCAGTTTTCTTTGTCATTTTGATTTGAGGTTTTCCTAAAATGTCATTACACTTAAAATAAGATGTTGAACTGAGATCATAAAAGAAAGAGATATTAAATTCTCAAAGAAAAATTTAAATTGGTGCTCACGTATTTTATTACCTTCTACAATCAGAGTCAATGACTCTCTTTTCTTTAGTCCTTCGACCTCTTGCAGAGCAGTCTCACAAACATAGTTTCCAGCATCTTGATAATGGAGACTAGAAAATGATGGGCTAGATCGAAGCCTGATGTTATCCTGATTAAATAAAAAGTTAGTTATGTCACATGGCACAGTTATAACTCTCCATGTATTTATTACATAATAATGAAGCCCCAAATTATACTTCTGGGTCTAATGAAAATGAAAGCTTCTTTTTTTAACTTCAAATTCTTTCAAAAATAGATTTCCTTTTTCCTCTGTACTTTTAGAGTTAGACATATCAGAGTTTTACTTCAGACTCTTCCAGTTACTGAATTTATAATTTGGAACAAGTTCATAAACTTCTGAGACTTGGTTTCCTTATTTGTAAAATGGGGTAGTAATCTTACCATATTGAATTGTTATGAGGACTTAATTATATGCATAATATAATGTGTTTACATTAAGGAGAATTCTCAGTTGATAGTAGCTACTCCTTATAGTAAATGTAGATGAATTTGAATTGACAGATATTGGAGACTTGTGCTACATAATCAATGATGGATACAAATACCTGAAAGTCATTTTATAGGAGACACTTTTCAAGACAGGGGATCCATTACACAGCCATGGCAATTATGACAAAAATGATTTTTAAAGAAACTTTTAATAACAGATTACTATCCTAATTCCTATGAACAAAGGAAATGCAACATTTAATTTTGAAAATCATTTTACATATAGAAAATAATGCTATTTACCAGAAATTGAAATGCTCCTAAGAAGACAACTAAACACAATCTTAAGATTATGTGGTATTTGTTCACTACGAATTTTTTTCCATTTCCATCAACTAACCAATGGCCAGGCAATATTGATCAGCACTACTGACATGAGGTATTTAATCAACAGCAGTGACTGCAGCTGATGTGGAAACTGGTTTAGCCAAGTTTCTCCAGTCCTATAGTAAAACAAACTGTGAGTGTTCATATGCCTAGAACTTGTCTAGCCCTTTGACCATTAACTACTACAAATACTTCATGTTAAATATTCATTTTAACTATCTGAGTAAATAAGAAGTTGTGATGAGGTTGTGTTTAAAAGAAAGTGAAATAAGAAACTGAGCTTTAAGAGTAAGATAACAAGTAACAGAGGATCTGGCATGAAAAGAGTTATGAAAGCAATAGAAAATAATTAACATTTTCATCAAGAAACTCTAGCAATAAATTTCCCACAATTTTTTTACAAAGATAATTCTTGCCAACCCCTATTTTAAGTGGTTTGTATGTGTTTTGTCAACACATCACTGGTTAAGTGCTCCTGTTGTATGCAATGTTCTAGTAATAAATGGACTGTGTGTTCAGATACATTAGCCAAGGATTCCAGTGGAGGCAACATAGTTACAACCTTGCCCTTTGGTGATAACCTTGTCTCAAATCACCAATTACCAATTCTACTTTCTCACTGTAAAAAGATAATAGCAATGTTTGGGTCCCTAGGTAATGGCCTACATTTCAGACAATTACAAGAATATAAGTACTCAGGAAATACAGACAAAGCTCCTAGTATGTTCCAGGTGCTCTACTATGGCCCAGGGGTGAAAAGAGATCTCTGCCTTCAAGGAGCTACTAATTCATGGAACCCACATTCAGACACTTAAGGTCAGTTTCAGCAGAAAGGCAGAAGGTTATGTGACTAGAGTGCAATATTTATGCTGGGTAAGGCCTGAGCTCAAGTCTCCACTCTGTCACCTGTGGCTCTCTGATTTCTCCTGCCTCAACTTCTTTTGAATAATGTGGGGAAATAACCATTTTCCTACATATTTCACATGGTTGTTGTAAACACACTGTTTATAATGTTGTGGATTAAAACACATTGAAAGTTGTTAATCCCTAAAGGATATAACTGTATATGTGTTTGTATCCATGTGCATGTATGTGTATAATTACTCAGTAGATATACATAATTAAATTAATGCCCCCAACTAAGTTTCAGAGCATCAATTGTATATGCCATAGTGATGCTGAGTACCTCTAAAAGTTTATTGTGGTATGATTTGTATTATATAGAGAGAAACAGAGTATGAGTGTGGGTGTTTAAACATATTGTAAAAATATATAAGAGAAGCCTAAAAAGGAATCAGTTCAAACAGTGGAATATTACCAAGGAATATTACTTACTTTCATCCATACCACAGTTGCGTTCCTACTAGCAGATATTGTGCATGACACAGGCAGAGAATCGCCAATCTGCTTGGTCACTTCCCCACTTGGGTTTAAGGACAAATCCAAATCTGTGAAGCAGAAAATATGCTTGAAGTGCAACTCCAGAAAGTAAGATAGTCAAAATATTTTTTGAGAAGGAAATAGATGAAAGAAAAAAAATCCTTCTAACTGCACTTGAAATTCAGAAGTGATTTATGTGACTGAAATAACTGAACTGTAGCATAATCAGTCTAGCTTTTCAAGCCAGCTTTGAGATCAGTTTGGACAAGTGAATGATCAATCTAATTGATTATGCATTTATTTGCAGTTAACATGATTGATATTTTGACTGCATGTAAGTGTTCACCTGGGGTCTATCACCTTAAGAAAAAAATTCTTAAATCACTTCCAGAAGAAAATAAAGAAAGATGATGACTAGGTAAATATTATAAAAAGAGTTGATAAGGCACACCATGGGAAAATCAAGTATATTTAGACAGCAGGTGATAAACTAAAAAACCATTAGGTGTCTACGTGTTTCTTCAGAGAGAATTGACTATAATGGTTAGATATTTTTCAAAAATGCTATCCCGTTTCTCATGCAGTTGAAATTTTAAATAAGATTTATTATTAGGTACACTGTCAGCAGATACCATTTTTTAAAAACAGAGTATAAATACGTCTAAGGAAGTAAAATCTTTCAGATGGAAAGTAATTTCTATAAAAATCTTACTGTCATAGTATGATCTGTATGAGGAAAATCCAGTTCAATAGAACATTTATTGTACAACTACTATGTTCCAAGCACTGACAGGAGATACTGAGATGAATAATGAGCTTACAATTTACAATTTGAGGTAGAGGTAATATGCACTCAACTATGTGATGACACTACATGGCAGCATGAAATCAGCACCTAGTGGCAAACGTGCGATAGATTAGGAGCTCAAGAAATATTTGCTGAAAAACTAGAGTAAGGGTTACAGACAGAGGTACATGCGAAGACTTATGGGAGTGTGGAGAACAGAACCAACTTGGCTTTCAAAGCAGTAATAAAGGCTTTTCATGGAGGCAGTATCTGTTTGTGGCCCCTGATGGTTGAGAAGGGCTTTGTTAAGCGGAGATGTTGGGAAAACTTCTGCCGCATAAGCAAAGGCAAAGAGGTGAGAGAGCTTGGCAGATTTCACAGTGGTGAGTAAACTGGTATGAATGGTTCTAACACATAGAAGGTAAACCTATACAAGTAATTAAGGTCCGACTAAGGACTGTACTTGCCATACTAAGAGTTGGGACTTTATCCTATGGCAGTGGAATTTGCTATTGCATCCTGTGTTTCTCCTTGGTTTTACATGTTATAATTGTAATTTATTGACTGTTTACAGCATTGTTTTTAATACTTGTTTCGCCTGCTAGGCTGTAAGCATCTTTGGGATAGGGACCATGACTTGAGTTGTCGCTGTGTATCCACAGTGTCTGCCACATTGTAGGCCCTCAAAAACTATTGTTGAATGAATGAAGGGAAGAAGCATGTTTCTCATTAATATTAAAATAGGTCGGGCTTCCCTGGTGGCGCAGTGGTTGAGAGTCCGCCTGCCGATGCAGGGGACATGGCTTCGTGCCCTGGTCCAGGAAGATCCCACATGCCGCGGAGCGGCTGGGCCCGTGAGCCATGGCCGCTGAGCCTGTGTGTCCAGAGCCTGTGCTCCGCAACGGGAGAGGCCACAACAGTGAGAGGCCCGCATACCACAAAAAAAAAAAAAAAAAGGCATTATCACATAGAAAAGTGGAGTTTCCTCAGAATATTTGGTTGAATTATATTTAGATGAAAATTCAATTCAGGGCAAGTTAAAGCTTTTCTTAGCTGGACAGTTAACTTGCCAGTGAGAAGATAAAAGAAGTGATTTTTAAAGGATGATGATGGACTTTGAAAGCTTGGATGAAGAATCTATATGTGCGTGAATTGGCAAAGGACTAGTAGATGCTTCATTAGCAACTACAGATCTGTGGCTAAAAGCCTGATGAGAGGTCTGTTCTGCTACTATGTGCAAGTACTGGTTGGTGCTTCTCTATCTACTCCCTTTAGTCATCTATGGGAAGGAAACAAATCTTTTTTGAAAGCAAACAATTTAGAATAAATGGGCAAAAATAAGATTTTTATGTTTTCATTTCATGTAATTTAGAGTAAAATCTTGATTTACTTGCAATGCTATTTTAGCTTTTTCTTTTTAACAGATTTTATTGGAGTATAATTGCTTTACAATGGTGTGTTAGTTTCTGCTGTACAACAAAGTGAATCAGCTATACATATACACATATCCCCATATCCCCTCCTCCTTGTGCCTCCCTCCCATCCTCCCTATCCCACCCCTCTAGGTCATAGCAAAGCACCGAGCTGATCTCCCTGTGCTATGCTGCTGCTTCCCACTACCTATTTTACATTTGGTAGTGTATATATGTTTATGCTACTCTCACTTTGCCCCAGCTTGGCATGTCCTACACACCCCCCATTCCTTGTCCTCAAGTCCATTTTCTATGTCTACATCTTTATTCCTGCCCTGCCACTAGGTTCATCAGTACCATTATTTTTTTTAGCTTCCATATATATATATATATATATATATATATATATATATATATATGTGTGTGTGTGTTAACATATGGTATTTTAGCTTTTCAGAGCAACACAGGCCTTAAAGACCAGTGTTAAAGCCTATCTTCCAAAACCAAAATGTATTTAAATCCAATTAAATGCACTGAAATTCAATTAAACTGTTACATGCTTTTGTTTAATTTCTTTCTTTCTTTCTTTTTTTTTTTTCGGTACGCGGGGCTCTCACTGCTGTGGCCTCTCCCGTTGTGGAGCACAGGCTCTGGACACGCAGGCTCAGCGGCCATGGCTCACGGGCCCAGCTGCTCCGCGGCACGTGGGACCTTCCCGGACCGGGGCACGAACCCGCGTCCCCTGCATCGGCAGGCGGACTCTCGACCACTGAACCACCAGGGAAGCCCTGTTTAATTTCTTTTTAATCTCAGCTGATCATTGAGGTATTATGTAGCTGCAGCACAGCCTTTTGCCTAAACCTTCTGCCATCTATCCTTCTCTGCCTGATATACAGGTGATATAAATGAGAGTTCTCTTTCTTTAGCATCCTGAGTAGCTAGCATCTCTTAAACATAAGCAGATTGTACCATCACTAAGCACTGGAGATTATTGGTTATTGGCCCAAAAGATTTCATGAACAATGATATCAGAAAGTTATTCCACAGGCAATTTTATCTGCTGGTTATATTCCCTCACTTCACTTCTTTTCCCCTATGGAACAAACTTGATAAATGTCCTCAGAGAAAAAGTAGTCCAGTTGTTATCCTGAGAGGTCAATGCTTTCTCTCTAACTAGCCCCTGATGGCAGACACACTCAGATATGTTCAACATGAAAATGGAGCAAACAGAGAAGTAGCTTAGCTGTGAATATTTCTTAACAGTCCACTGTAACCACAGGGCTCCCCAGGGTGTGCTTCCAACATCAGACACTCAAAAGCAACCATCTGGTTACTCTATTCCCCGATGTACCTCCTTCAAACTTCTAGCTCCTATCTTACGTGTTTTCCAAGCGTTATGGGTAGAGTAATAGATTTAGAACCATTTCCGCAGAAAAGTTTCTAATATCTCTTTCAATTTTGAAACAAAGAAACACCCATATTCCATGGGATTTTAGTGGATCATGTCTAGAGAAACCTTACTGTAATGGATCATGTCTAGAGGTGCTGTTGGGTGCAAAGGACTTAGAAAATTTGGCTTATATTTCCAAGCAAGACTGACATTTGCCCAAAGCACTCTGTGTATTCTAGTGTCACCAGGGAACAGTTCAAATTAGCTTCCCGTTTCTACAATGCATAGGGTACATCAATAATAGAGACTGTCAGGAATTACAAAATGAAGAACTCAAGTGAAGTGTCTGTTTTCTATGTATATTTATTTTTTTCTATCTACTGCAGTAAATATAACTTTTGGAGTATCTGGAGTATAAAAGTGGGCTGACTTACTTCACTCTGTATGACAGACTCTAGGTCCATTCACCTCACTACAAATAACTCAATTTCGGTTTTTTTTATGGCTGAGTAATATTCCATTGTATATGTGTGCCACATCTTCTTTATCCATTCATCTGATGATGGACACTGAAGTAAGTCAGAAAGAGAAAGACAAATACTGTATGCTAACACATATATATGGAATCTAAGAAAAAAAATGTCATGAAGAACCTAGGGGTAAGACAGGAATAAAGACACAGACCTACTAGAGAAGGGACTTGAGGATATGGGGAGGGGGAAGGGTAAGCTGGGGCAAAGTGAGAGAGTGGCATGGACATATATACACTACCAAATGTAAAATAGATAGCTAGTGGGAAGCAGCCGCATAGCACAGAGAGGTCAGCTCAGCGCTTTGTGACCACCTAGAGGGGTGGGATAGGGAGGGTGGGAGGGAGGGAGATGCAAGAGGGAAGAGATATGGGAACATATGTATATGTATAACTGATTCACTCTGTTATAAAGCAGAAACTAACACACGATTGTAAAGCAATTATACTCCAATAAAGATGTTAAAAAAAAAAGTGGGTTAAAAGTTCTGGGTGATTTCGAAGTGGTTCTGTTTCTAGAAAATTTCTGTTGCTTGGGCTTGGGTGTTAAGAGTACACTGTAATTTAAAAAAGATACTTAATCTACACTTTTCTCGGCCAAATGCAAACCTTGTAAACTTCGAGAATATCCAAATATTTTCTTAAGATATAAAATAATTTATTTAAGATGCATGTGAATATTTTATTAATACCACAAACTGAAGACATTTAGAAAGAAGATGGAGGTTTATCACTGCCAAAAGTTGCAATTATTAGATCCATTCAAGATTTCAATATTGTAGGGCAAATCTGGACCAACGTTGGGTACACTGATGCTCTTTAGTAAGTCTATTGAAACCACATTATTTAAGAAAAATATACCTGCAATTTATTTGAAGAGATAGCAAAGTTAGACTATGAGAGGCCTTTAAAGTGTAGCTGGTAATGAAGAATAAGGTGACTTACAGTGAACTGTGATGGCTGTTGAAGCAATCATGCTTTTTTTGTCTATCAGGGAGCATTTATAGTCTCCTGTTGCATTGCGCCTCACATCTGCCAATGTATAAGTATTTGAACTTCGTATTCCTTCGGGCTGTCCCTTTTGATAGAGGCAAAATGTCAGATGATTACACTTGGTAGCTACAATAAGAACAGTTATATTTCTTGATTAAAATGACATTTTCTCAGATAAGAATAAAAGGGGAATGTATTGCTTCAATTGGACAAATGAGAGTAGAGTTTGTATTATCTGAATCCTGGAAAAATAATTGGTAATTTGGTTCTAAGGAAATTGAGAAGCTAATTTACATTGTATTGATGACATCTACTTTATTGACAGCATGGCTTGTGTTTGTTAAGGCAGATTTTAAAAAATGTCTAATATTTTATTTTTACATTTATCCCTTGCTTAACCTGACAAAAAGATTTGAGGCAGCTTAAAAGAAAACATAACATATAATCCAAATTAGGGAGGGAGGGAGGAAGGAAGAAGGGGAGGGAGGAAGAAAGAAAGAGGGGGGGGAAGAAATTTTAAAAAGAGAAAAGAAAAAGTAAAGAATTAATAACTAAGAATTAGGGCTTCCCTGGTGGCGCAGTGGTTGAGAATCCGCCTGCGGATGCAGTGGACACAGGTTCGTGCCCCGGTCCGGGAAGATCCCACATGCCGTGGAGCAGCTGGGCCTGTGAGCCATGGCTGCTGAGCCTGCGCGTCCGGAGGCTGCGCTCCGCAACGGGAGAGGCCACAACAGTGAGAGGCCCGCATACCACCAAAAAAATAAATAAATAAAATAAAATAAAAAAATAACTAAGAATTTTAAAATATATAGATGAATTAGGAGTATATAGTAACAAAAAAGATAATTGTTGTTAAAACTAAGACACAAATTTGGCTCTGTCATCCCTGAAAATCAAGGTAGAAACATAATTAGTTTCAAATTTTCATTTGTGTTTTAGACAAAACAATATGTCAGCTTATTAAGGTAAACAGAATTTTCTGTCAATATTTAAGTAGAAAGGAAATCACTTATACTTGTCTTCTGAGTAATACAGTGGATGATACTCTTAAACATTACTGAACAACGCAGTGGGTGATATTTGTGAGCAGATGCCTGCAGTAAATGCAGTACAGAGTTGTATATGGCTTCTCCCAGTGGAAGGTTATGTCAAATGCAAACCTGGGAAGGCTGTGGGAGAGCAAGCAAGTGTCCTCAGACAGAGCTCTCTCCTAGTCTGGCTCCACAGCATCTAGAATACATCCAAATTATCCTCTAGACGTCATTTCTGTCAGCTGTGATACTGATAAAAGTTGAGAAAATGGCTGTTTAAGACCACATACAATGGTAAGATACAGCCCATTGCTTTATTCTATCAAGCTAAATATAATGTGCAACAGAAGTGTCCCTATATCAGAAATTCAGGGACATGTTTAGGAATGCACTGTGTATAGATTTAGAATCCACATCAGACCATTTGCTGTCATCATTCTTCATTTTATATTTGTTTGCTTCTGAAGAGCAGATTCTTATAGTTTATTTGGATAATGAGACCTTGAGTTTCTACCATTATGGTTTCCTATGATCAGATTTTTTCCTCTCTGTCCCTGATTTCCCTTAACACTGAATTAAAAAAAGGCAAGAGCCCTGGCAGATGCCAAAAAAACTTTTAAAGGACATTCCACAGGTGTCCCTTGACTCCAAGAATAACATCCTTTCCTCACTTACGCTGCCCAAGAATATACAATTCTTAATGTCAGCCAGCTGCCAAACAACAGGACAGAATGATAGTGGTCTTGCTCAAGTAATAATTCTGAAGCACTTACTGGTAAGTAAAACAGAAACTCCTCAGGAGGAGGGTTACCATTTCCCAAGCATTTAAGAGTGATGTTGTCCCCTTCTTTGATGGAATTTTTTGATGGAAGCACTTGTAGTGTCACCTGCTCTGTAGGATCTGCAAGAGTCACAGACACAAGTTAACCATTTCATCAAGTACCAAATTACTCAGTACATACAATGAAAATGACTAAATTATACACAATCTTCTCAAGAAGCTAGTAATGGTAATTGCTAAAATGTATCTTTTCATAGAAGGATTGAAGTTAATAGCTACTTGCTGTAACAAGTACTAATCTTGGTTAGAGCAAACTACAAAGAGACCCTGTTACATAAAAATCAATTTCTTCTTAGCAAAATGTCTTTACCTGAGGTAGGAATGACCATAATTATTTTATGTGTAAAAGACCAGTAGGAACAATCTCACTGTATAATCTCATTATAAGGACATATAACTATATTACATGTATCTTACAGTTTGGAAAGACTGGAGCAGCTAGCAAAGGAGCTAAAACTATTAGCCCCTCCCCCACTCTTATTACACAATAATACCTTATATTAAATAAAAAGGAACATGAGCCAAACAATACCAGCAAGATTTATGGCATGCCGGAGAGTAGATCTTCTTTCAAAAAGATAAATCCATGTACTGGGGAGACCCTTAACACAATCAACAGAACTGTGAATGTACTGCAATTTTTTTCTGTTCATTGGAGCCAAGATGCAACTTTCATTCCATTTTGGTCATTTTTATGGTGAATATAGGGCTAAAGCGTATTCTTTAGTTGAGGCTACTGCTGAACAGTAGAATGCTAAAGAAATTAAAAGCTGAATACACAGTGGACCATATCCAGCTAACAGGAAAGAAAAGGAGGTGGTGTTGGCAGTTATAAATGACCCACTTTCTAATGTATTCACTTGTTATGTAGCTGATGATACAATGAACAATGAATTTTGAAATCATATAATGCAAAGGTTTATTTTAGAGAACCTCTTCCACAAGGCTTAATAACTACTGAGGCATGTTTCTATATTTCCAAACCAGCAACAGTAAAAATTATCTATGAAGACTTATTTTGCTATTAGCTAATAAAGTGAGACGAATAAGTGGTAGATTTTGAGGCTCTTTTCTATCTCTTGCAGTCATTTACTTACCTTTCTACGATTAAAGTGCAGGAAAAACAACCTAGAAGGATTGTTATAGATTGCTTTGAGTTTTTCCCATGCTTGGGCATCTCTGAATATTTGCCCAGAATGCTCTGAGGCTAAACAAAGATTGGTTTAATATAGTTGTTCATTTTTCTGAATTTGCCTGAGGTAGTTCCTTGACCAGCAGTTCTCAGTTAAGTCAGAAAGTAAATAAAGTTTGTCCTCCACTGGCCTTCCATTTCTAGGCCTCCCTCACTCATTTGCATGGCCCTTCTCTGCCTAGCTTGGTCTGTAGCACATCACTGCAGCACATCTCTGACCAAAGCTGATGCCAGAACAGCTAGGAATCATAATCGGTCTGACTTCATGCTTTATTTTAAAACCACCCTTCTCTGTGTCCCCTTTTCAATAGGCTCTGCTCTGTACTAGAGAGTTGAACAACTACACTGAGATCAGAGGGCTAACGTAACACATTTGAGTTTTGACAGTAGCCTTCTGGTTGCCCACTAATGTGCGTCCAACAAAATTAATGATCTTTTGCTCTCCCTTTGACTTTCAGTTTGACTCTATTAGTAAGTCATCAGTCTGCCAGTTATTCTGGCTTTCTCCTTTGCCCTCTCTTATCCACTCAATCACCCAGTCTTAATGATTAATCCTATTTTGCATCTGATTCTCCCCTTCTATTCCCACCAACACTTCTCTAGCACAGGATCTAATTAATCTACACCTGAAACATTGCCTTCAAACTTCATTTGGTCCTTCACCGTGAGCCTTTCTCTTTTCTACATCTTTATATATATATATTTTTTTCTCTAAATAAGTTTTTGAAGTAGTGCTTTGAATATTACAATGATATTTAAAATTCTTCACGCATTCCCAATATGTAAAAATTGAAATAAAAATTTCTTAACCTGGCATCCACAATTGCCTTGAACTTAGTTCAGGTAAGACTCTTATATCTCACTACTCCATAAATACCCCTACGTAATAATCAAAAGAGTCTACTCAATTTTTCTTTCTCCCTTCTCTCCATTTATCCTCTATCCACTCATTTATTCACTCATTTGGCTAATATTTGTTTTGTGCAGGCACTAAGTGCAAGAGTTACGAAGTCAAAAACAGCAATTCCCTGCCCTCAATGAACTTTCAGTTTATTTATGATGACATCAAACTTATCAACTAAGACTGTAACAGCACAAAAACTGCCTAAGATGCATAAGCATAGTCATCACTGGTAGCTTACAGATCTGCCAGACTGGGAAGCTTCCTGTAGGAATTGACCCTGGAGCTGGGTTTTGAAGAATAAGGAGGTGTTTGCTGGATAATAAAGGTAAGATAGTGACAGCATATGGATAGGAATGTACATAGTATTCTACAGGAGGAATCTGGAAAATAGAACAGACTACAGAAAGTAGTTAAATGATGAATGTTGAGACAGGTCAGGACCATGGCTATAGGGGACTCAAGGCATTTTGAAATTGGGAGTTTAAAGATTAACCTGAGAGATCTGGGGAGTCGCTGAAGAGCTTTAATCACAGTAGTGACATGTTCACATTTGTGTTTTAGAAATATATTTCTGGCAGCAGCTTGCAGGGCAGTTTGGCGTGAACAGACAGGAATACTATTTTGGAAGTTGTTACAAAAAATACCAGCAATGAGGAATGGTGGCATAATCTTAGGCAGTGTCAGAAGGCAGAAACAAACACATACAAAGATGAAAGAGCTAGATTCTATAAAACTTCTGACTGGATTCTATAAAAATTACTGACTGGATAGGGTAAAGGAGTGGACCAGCGCGTCTTTCTCAGGCTTCCCCAAGATTAATTGATCAAATTTCTTTTTCTTGAATGTACTCTTCTGTACTTTCCACTTAGCTCCTCCTTCTCTTCTCTAAAGTCATCCTAGAGCAGTGGCTCTCCAGCTGTGGTCCTCAGAGGATTAGCATTAGCATCACCAAGGAACTTGTTAGAAATGCAAAGTATTGGGCCTTTCCCCACAACTACTCAATGAGAAGCTATAGAGCCAGGTCCTGTAACTTGTTTACTAACAAGTCCTCCAGGTGATTCTGCTGCATACCCTCAAGTTTGAGAATCACTGTCCTTTGGGCACCTGAGCTTTCAGGACTGTCCACTAAGTCCCTGTGGCACTTACCACTTGCAAGTTTGCATTGACAATTTCCTTCTGATGTACATGTCTTACTTACCTATTGGAATAGTAAACCCCTTGAATGTCAGGACTATATATTAAACACTTCCAGGTCTTTGCCATGAAGCCCAGCACTGCATACATTGTGCCTTCTCAAAAGCTGTGCCCAATGCTCCCCACACAGCCAGCCACAGTAAAATCATTTCCTTCTTCCTCATCCAAGGACTTTTCTGCCCATCTATCTGCCCATGCCTGACACTCACATACATTTCTGTTTTTTCTTAAGCCAATTTCCCAATCCTTTTCACTCATCTTGATGTTCTTTCCTATCTTGTACTCCTGTACTTACACCAAGATAGTTTATTTCCAACTGAATATCTTTGAACAGACAGAGTTCTGCTTCCACATACAGAAATAATAGTTTGATTTCAGATAAGCTGTACATGATGAAATCCTCTCAATCCTTGCTTTTAAATCAAGTTGAAATTTATTTACAAAGTTTAAGGCAAAACAGCCCATTATGGTTAGGGCATGTGGAACTTCAGTTCTGTTCTTCTATAAGGTTCTGCACTTCATGGAGCCAAAATAATATGCTTATGAAGTAATAATGATTATATAGTAATAATGATGATAGTACTTAATAACAAGCATTTAATGTGCTATATATTGTGCTACTTTAGATTTTTGATTTTACTTAATCTCCATAATAACACCATGAGTTAAGTATTACATTAATATTTTTCCTATTTCAAAATAGGAAAACTGAGACCTAGAGTAGTTAAGCTTCTTTTCTAGAAATTCAAAATAACAGCACTGGGACTGTGTTGCCAGAATCTTTGCTCTTAATCATATTATCTTGGCTCCTGTCTTACAGGCAAGAGCACAGCTTTGGAGAAAAGGATTCTAATCCACTTGCCATAGCTAAGTTAGGGCAAGTCTCTAGGTCTCACTTTACTGCTAGCTAAAATAATGGACTTAGATCAGATAATCAAGAAAGTTCCTTTGTAGGCTAATATTCAAATCTATTAAGTTAACCAAAACATGTTGGAATTCAAAATCCTATTTAAGGGGCTTCCCTGATGGCGCAGTGGTTGAGAGCCCGCCTGCCGATGCAGGGGACATGGGTTCGTGCCCCGGTCCGGGAAGATCCCACATGCCGCACAGCGGCTGGGCCCGTAAGCCATGGCCGCTGAGCCTGGGCGTCTGGAGCCTGTGCTCCGCAACGGGAGGGGCCACAGCTGTGAGAGGCCCACGTACTGCAAAAACAAAAATTTAAAAAAAAAAAAAAAAAATCCTATTTAACTTTTATGCAATTGATCTCATTATTAAAATAAATTTCTTTATTAAAATGGAAATTCCATATCTAGAAAACCAATCAGTCATAAGCTTCTATTCACCTGTCATTCATTCAGAAAACCATCAGATGGCATTCTGAACTCCTACAAAATCCAAGGCTGTGCGTCAGGGCTGAGGACTACCAGAAGAAATCAGACTAAGTTATAGATCTTGTGTTTAAGATCTTGTGTCTAGAGGAATACAGAAGAGATGATTATAAATAACAAAGTTGAGAGTGAAAGATATCAGAGATGGGTAAGCATTTATTCTATAGGTCTTGCAAAGAGGAAGAGATTATTTGGGTACCATAGAACGGGGATGGTTTGGAAGTAGATTCCAAATAGCTTTTGGATTGGGACTTAAAATAGCATTGGAATATTTTTTCTAATACATAAAAATAGCATAATTTTATATTGAGTTACTTACAGTAAATATCAAAGACTGCTTGTTCAGAGTAAACTGTTTTCTGGCCAGATGGTCCATAATATGTCACAGAGCAGGTGAATGGCATTTGAATGTCAGCCTTGGTTGTCTTGTACTCCAGGGATGAAGTCATGATATAGAGCTGAGTCACTGGGTCCATTTGCTTTTTAAAAATTATGACCACCGCTGAAGAAAATAAAGAACACTAATGGTAGGATCTTTCATCGGAAAATCACAGTCCTTAATTAACTGTCACAGCAACTTTGAGAAGTGGTTTTGTCCTTCTTACTGTATTTAAGAGGAGGGAAAATTGACATGTAGTGAGGTAGATGTCTTTTCAAAAACATGAATCAGAGACATGGACAGAAATAGAATCCTGGAATTCTATCTCCCACTCACTTTAATTAACTTTTAGAACATGCCATATAGAGAAATAATTTTCTCTGCTCTTGATTCTTCTGCACAAGGTCTAAAATGATGTTTTAAAAATCCTTTCTGATTTAATGGATACTTAAAGTAACAAAGTATAGAGTCATAGATCAAAAGAGGGCAATGCATTTAGACTCAGGATAGTCTAAGGAATGCTTAGACAAGAGAAAGGCAAAACATGTCATCTGAATTTATTGCCCACTTCTTACCCACCTCCTTCAAGGGGTTGCAGAACTTTTCCATTCCGGTACCATGTGATGTTGCCATCCGGATAACTGTCTTTTGAAATGCACTCACCCAACTGCAAAATAAAGAGCAAATATTACAACCTTGGTTCCATCAGTGGTTGTCCATTTGAAAGCCCCAGACTCCTCAAGGGATGCAGAGTTACTCCAACAATTTCCTGACCCATTCATTTTCCAAGCCCTGACTAAGGACTGAATGAATGCACTCTTGTATAAAAACAATGTTTGGTGCTTAAAATTATGGTCTTGCCCATTTAAAAATGTGCAATAGATGCTGCCACCATTAATAAAATCACATTCATTTA
The DNA here is from genome assembly GCF_026419965.1 of Kogia breviceps. Taxonomy (NCBI): domain Eukaryota; kingdom Metazoa; phylum Chordata; class Mammalia; order Artiodactyla; family Physeteridae; genus Kogia; species Kogia breviceps. Next base: position 97,980,357 of record NC_081314.1, read on the forward strand.
AAAGCATTACCCAATTCATTTTGACAGTATTCAGTTTTAACATTAACTAAATAACATAACTATATTAACATTGGCTATTACCATGGTTCATAGATCTGTGTATTCAAGAATCATTAATGGTGTTAAAATGAGGCTGCCTCTACAGCTTCATGCTACGTTTATTTCAGATGACATTAGTTACCACGATCTATAATCCCCACCACTTTACTTCACATGTGTTCTTAATATTTAGTGTTGTATTATGCAGTCAAATTCAATCTGATTCAAAGAATTCTGAACTTGCTTTTTCCCCCAGCCAAAGAAAATTTGGCTATTTTAGTTAGTGAAAATGAGATTATGAATCAAGTCATGTGCTCATATATGGAACTCCAGTTTTGTCCCTCCTTCAATACAGACTTCCTTCAAACCTCTGCTACTGTGACTGTTTAAATCTGATCTTATCCCTTAACTTCAACTATTCAACAGTTTAATTTGTCAATAAGATAGAGACCAAACACTATACATGACAGAAGGCTTGTCATAATCCAGCTTATCTTTAACTCTCGAGATTTATCTCTTATTGCACTCTCTTGCCCACTGGCTGAGCACCCAAAATTCCAGCAACGCAAATAATGTGTTTCCCAAACATGCCATTTTCTTTAACGTGGTATTATTTCATATTGTTGGAAAGCCCTTTTTACCTTTGGTCTGGAGAAAATCTACTCATGTGTCATTACTTCATTAAACACCCATTTCGTTCAAACAAGAAAGACTTATGCCTTTTTTACTCTCATCTCCCTCTCCTCCCTTCTGAAATGACCACGCCTTCCTCTGTGTCTCCTCTCTACCTTGTGCAGACTTTCTGACTGGCACTTGGAACACTGTCAGCTGTCAGCTCCACTGAGCAAAGTCTATCTTATTTGTCCTGGCATCTGAGGCCAGGAGAAGGCATTCAACACTAGGATAAGGAAAGGCAATTAATCAAAAACAAGTTCTTACCTTTTTAAGCTGCTCTGTTTCAAGAAATGGGGCTTTGCTTACAATTTCGGGTTTAGATGGTTGCTCTAAAGTTAAGTAGAGAAAGATTTTAAGTGCATGTGGGAGAAGAAAATGAACATTTGTGGTTCGGTTTATAGAAAAATAATTCATTTACAGTAGAAAAATAAGCAACAAAATAAAAATAGATTTCCCATATAATCTATAATTAAGAAATCTGGTTAGTTTACCCCTTCCAAATATTTGCTTTATTAGATTAAATATTATTTTAAGTGCTTATTATTCCTGTGAATAAAATATTGGTAATGTTTTCTGGATGCTTTATAAACAGTGAGTACGGTTTAGATTGTAAACAGAGGTTAATATACTAAAGAGGATATGTTATCTGCAGTTGGTTACCATGTGCACTTTCTACTTAATAATTTCCATCTCCTTAGATGAAAACCTGAGTCCACATGAATCTGAATCACAGGGGTGCTTATTTAAAATGCAGATTTCTGAGCTCTACCTGGCCAACTAAATCAGCATTATCTGGGGAAAATCCTATAAACCTACTTTCTAAACAAGTTCCATTGGGGATTCTTGGGCACACTGGAGTTTAAGAATCACTGCTCTAAAATCATGGGAAATGCAAAGTGGCTAAGGGATGTAGAAGCCCAAGTTTCCTGTATATCTCACACCTTATCTTTTAAATGAAGTTATATTATGAAACTATAAATGTGAGAAAATCTTTCAAATTTGGAACCTGAGATAATGGACAGAAGCATTTTAAACTTACAGAAGTTCTGTAAGCATAAATTCTAATAGAGGCTTCAGGAAAAACTGATTACAAATTGCAGCAATAGAACTATTCTATTTTCAAATAAATAGACAAAAACAACCAGCTATTCTCTCTTCAATAGTCTTATTGTCTACCATCTCTATACTTTTAATTTTGATTACCAAACTAAACTGCTTTTGTATAATTATTACTCAATTTGGAATTCAGTTATCAGACATGTTACCTACCCAGACCATTATAGAAAACAAGGATGAAGACAAAAAGTCTTTGGAACAGCAAGATGGGTATCACCAAGATTGTATGCAAAAATAATGTAAAATATAAAATATATATAAAAAAAATAATGTAAGCTTCTTCAGGTTAATATTCTGAGTTAATTTTCCCTTTGCAATTGTTTTATATTAGAAATTAGAGTAATTAATAATAATAGTGAATCTGCCTATCTGTTGAGCCTACACTTTAATTATAAGAGTCCTATTTACTATTAATTCTAGAAGTATAATTCTCTTGATACAATTTTCTGAAGAGTGATTATCTATATTCTAAATGCACAAATTGGAAAGAAAATATAAGAAAGATTAAAAAAAGGAAAAAAGAAACATAGAAAAATAGAAAAGCATAACAGACAATTATATTTACACAAACAAGAAGTGACACCTGACTACCTGATTGTTAGGAATGTGACCAAAATATTAAAAACTGACAAAATATAAAATACTGATCCAGCAATTTCACTCCTGGCATATATTCAAAGAAAAGAATAACTCTAATTCATAAAGATTCATGTACCTCTATGTTTTTAGCAGCATTATTTACAATACACAAGATACGGAAGAAACCTAAGTGTCCATCACACATAAAGAAGATGTTTATGCGTGTGTAGACACACACACACACACACCCCTAATGGAATACTAGTCAGCCATATAAAAGACTGAAATTTTGCCATTTGCAACAACATGAATGGACCTGGAGGGTATTTATGCTCAGTGAAATAAGTCTGACAGAAAAAGACAAATACTGTATGTTATCACTAATATGTGGAATATAAAAAATAAAACAAATGAATGAATATAACAAAACAGAAACACATTCACTGATATATAGAACAAACTAGTGGTTACCAGTGGGGAAAGGAAAAGGGGTAGGGACAAGATATGTGCAGGGGGTTAAGAGGTAAAAATCACCATGTATAAAATTAATAAGTAACAGGTATATATTGTGAAGCACAGGGAAATATAGCCATTATTTTGTAATAACTTTAAATGGAGTATAATATATAAAAATATTGAATCACTATGTTGTACACCTGAAACTAATATAATATTGTAAATCAAGTATACTTCAATTAAAAATTTTTTTTTCAATTAGAAAAAATAAATTATAAAAATCAAAACAACATAAATAGCAATTCCTGGGAAACATGCGGTAGGGGATTAAAGTCTTCTCCAATACACATCAGTAAGTCTTGGTTTTACCATTATTTTAATGTAACATCATTAATGTTCATAATTACAACTCTGAGTTATTGATAAAACCTTAAATTATGTTCCGAATTCAATGTTTTATGGCAAATGTCTAATACCTTTGAGAGAGGGCTGCATCCAAAATATTTAAACAGAACAAAAATCTTGGAGCTTGAGTAAGTGTAAGTTCTCTGGGAACTAAAATCAGTTATTCAGGGACACCTCTCTGAAAGCTCAAGAGAGGTAATATATTAAATTAATTTTTGTGGTTGATCAAGTGTCAAGATTAACAAGAAAAAAAGAGCAAATAGTTTTTTGTTTCCTCAGTACTATCTATGCCTGGAATATAGATAGAGATTTGAAAAATCCTCCAAAAAATTAGGCTCTTAATAGAAAACGAGGATGGGCAGTTTCATTAAGTTGTCCTAATTTCTAGTTCACCAAAATCAGATACCAATTCAGTTGGAACATACTTCCTCTAAAGTCAAATATATTCCTCTACTTTGACTTATAAACCCCGTATAACCATAAATACTGATGTGTTACAATTGTTGGTCTTTTCCACATGGCCATGTGTGCTTTGTTTCCATAAACATTTTCTAAAATTTATTCTTATTTCAATAAAATAAAACTGCAGCAAACCCAGGAAAACCTGATGAAAGTATGCTTAAAATTTAGTCCTCTTTGTACTGTTACTCACTTTTCCATTTAGAGGAGAGAGTCACTTTCTCTATTGAGAAAGTAATGGTAATACCTATTGCATTTCTCTGAGTTATTTTCTCAAACTTTTGTTTCAAACCCTCTATATTAAATACATATTTTATATGTAACTTTCTCTTATATTAGCTTGTAACAATCGATGAGTATGTTAGAAGACCATAAAAGAGGATGTGTACTATTTTAGCAAAATTGCATATTGATTCCAAAGTGTTTTAAAAAAACTTTATGTGAATTTTGTCTCAATATGATTCAAGGATTCATAACTAAGTATAGAATTGAAAGGAAAAGTCATACCACAAATTTATTTGCATTAGTAAAATAATTTTGTCAAGAGTTTCACAGCCAGGTGAGGATGGAGTGATGAATGCAAAACTGCTCTATATCACCCAAATGCATTAGTGTTATTCTCAAAAACCTCACACAGAGGATGCCTCAATTTGATATGGGAGAAGAGCAAGAAAAGGCAGGTGCACTGGTTACATTGAGTCAAGGGTGCTTCTCTCAGTACTTTGTCAGCAATCAACTCTTGATGTACTTTAAATAAATCACTGTGAGCATGAAATCATAGTTTATTTTCCTTATGCGATGGGAAAAGGTATTTTTTATATTTAAAGAATCAAAATGAAATATACAGTGTAGATCTCATTTGTTAAAAAGGTATTTTCTGCCTCCTACATTCTGAAAAAATAAAAATGACCTGCAGTTGAAAGTTGAATAACTTTCACAGGGAGGGTGGGAGGAGAGATGCTCCGTTTTGATAAAACATTGATAACAGTGTCCCAGTGAAAGCTCAAATAACACTGTGATGTCAACCATCACTAGAAGAGCTGGTTGGTCCAGGCGGAAGTCACGGGAACAGTCTTCCTTTTAATACCACACCCACCAGTGCAGAAGATTAGGCTGGATGGTGGTTTTCAAATGCTTTTTAGTACTCAAGCCCTTCTCCTTTTTTTCCCCCGAACAAAATATCATGAAAAAACTTTGAAATATTGAGTGGGCGAATTATAGCTAATCAAGTAGAAGCAGCTCATCACCCTCCTCAGCCCTATTCATTAGCACGTCAAGAGGATACTAGGAACAGAGTGGGAAAACCACCGCCTAATCCAAAGTACTCATTTACTGATGAGGAGGGAATCGAAGCCCCTGCCCTGACTGGTGAAGTCACTTGCCCATGGTCAGAAATTAGCAGCAGATCTAACAAAGCCAGATCTCCTGATGACCAGTTCAGTGATTTTTCCATTATACCACTGACAGCCATTTGGCTCTCTGGGCAAGCATTCAACTTCTAAGATCTACTCTTGCTAAGGGATGGTTTTATTAACTTCAAATGTGCATTAAATGCAAACAGTTTGATTTTGATGCCATTCAACTACTAACCAACCAACCAAAAATGCCTCATTAGTGGTGACAAAGCATGGGACTTACTTGGATCTGGTCTGTTTTATGGGCATGATTTCTTGCATCTGAGATATAGCTTAAAACTGAATAAACAAACCTACACAGAAGTAATAAAGTCATCAGTCATGGCCTCTAGTTTGAATAAAAACAGTTTGTGCTCATTAGGAGGATACTGCAGCAAACTGATCTGGGATTAGCCCACGTTAACCACACTCATTCTGTGGTCCACGGTGCATGTTGCTAGGTGACTCAACAGAAGGAAACAGAGGACTGATTGATGAGCCTAGTAACTCTTAAGTGACTGCAATATATACATGTATAGAATGAAAGCCTCCATGTCACAGCTGCTGTTTGCTTCACAAATAATGATCCAAAGTAAATTCATTATTTTTTAAAAAGCAAAGCCCTTATATGCTCTTGCAAACTCTTTCTTTATCATGAGCTGTGCTGTTTATTTAATTGGACTTGGAAGGTCCCACAGTTTCTAGTATAAAACCCCATTTTCAAAAGTGTGTAACTTGTCTATTTAAATTCTTTCTGGCCCAGAGCCTGGAATGCAAATTCTGTTTCTGAGAATCACTTTGTTTTCAACAACATTCAAAAGAGAAGGGGGTAGGGGGAGCTGATGGTATGCAGGGTGTGAGTTTGTTTTTATAACCATAGAAATCCTCTGTATTCCAAAACCGCTTACAAATTTTATCAAATTAGGCCAAATGAACTTTTTTGGCATTAAAAAAATTATATTCTGAAAATTGTCACAAATGTTTCTTTGAAATAGAACAACCTGAATTTTCTCAACTTTCTTATAGACTGTCTTGATATTTGGTAATTTTAATATAACAACAAAGAAACATGACAATGACAAATCAATACACATAACTTTAGAATGCTGTGACAATCTCTGTACCTACTGCAGTACATTCTTGTGTACTTATATTTACGATGTCATGGCCTAATTAAAAGATCTTGGTTGCTCTCTTTAGACAAAGTGTTTTTAGCAGCACACCATCCATCTTCCTAATAACACCAAAGTGAAATAAAAGACAAAAAAGAAAAATACATAGGACTTTGGCAAATACAGGATGGAGATTATCGGGGTGTTAATGGAAGGGGGCATAACTGGGAAACGCTTGGTACTTGGTTTGATCCATAAAATGATTGAGTTGAGTGGATGGTTTCTGGAAAGTACCTTCTAAGCTGAAAGGTAATAAACTGAAACGTGTACTATGCTATTACAAGGTTCTTCAGGAGAACAAAGGTCTCCTTGATAGTATAAGCACTCTTTGAATCCTTGTCATGAGTCCATAGGAGCACTGAAGTCCATATAAATGCTTAAGGGACAGTCCTACTTAGTTGTATAGGCTATTACAAGAGAAACAGGAAAAATCCACTGTTAATTGCTGTAGTAGCAAGGCCCTCTGGGTTTCTTTCTTCCCTGTTTATTTTAATAATTTCTAGGTGCTGTCAAGTTATCAGAAAGCAGAGGAAAAAACTGAAAAGTGAGAACTTTTTCCCTAATTAAAAAAGACTGGCATTCTGAAACTTTCGAAACCTATTTTTCTCCCTGTAATTTCTAAGATATTAGGATGTAATGAAAGTGGGATATTTTATTAGAATATTAAAAGATAAAAAGTTTTAATTAGAACTTCTCAAGTCATTAATTTGCATACCTATTTGTACACACACATTAACTATATATTATCATGAGGCAAAGTAACGTCCAGTAATTATTCCAAGTTTCTTCTACAACCTTTTCTTGTTCCAACCCTCCTCTACTCTTTCCCCTTGGTGGATTCCATGTACACATTTAGAGTGTGGTGAACTTCTTTATTTTAGGGCAATTTTCTAAACCACTTGAACAGTCTCAAGAAGTAAATCAACAAGCATTAAGCATTAAAGGTCAAAATGTGTGTGTGTACACACACACACACACACACACACACACACGTATATACATATATAGAAAACTTAGGTCTCTTGTTTGTATTTTATTGTTGTTACATATCAAATGGCAACTTCTATATGGTTTAGCCTAATGCATATATATGTAAGCATGATATGCATGAATATGTGCATGTATTATATATCTATGTATCAATATATATCACAGAACATTTATTTGTACGTCAGTGAAAGTAAAGGATCACATGCCAGTTTTCATTTAGCAGTACTTCATATCACGGGAAATTTTACCCAACAAAACAACAGAATATTCTTTTAGTTCCTCACTGTAAAGCTCCTATTTGCATTTCAGGTTTTTTGTTTTCCTCACTGACAGCATGCATGAGGAGAATGAAGATCTCTAGAAGTCCTCTTACATAGATGCTTACTGTGGAGACACTACAGAGAGTTCAGTCTCCTTTCTAAAGAACATTTTCTATACCAGCCATCACTCCCACTTAGCAGTTACACTGCAGACTACTTACTGAACACCTTGACGACTGTAGGTGCCTCAAACACATTGTCCTCAGTCACAAGCATGCACACAAATCTCTTTTCATCACTGATCTTTGCATTACTGATAGAGAGAGTGTAGTTTTCTGAGAGGTTCAGTCTGTCTTTGTATTCTGGTACATCGTCGTACTGCACACTTTTCTTTGTAGAGGACCTGAAGGCAATAAATACTGGGGAACCATCAGGCTTTTCCTAAAAATTGAAATAACAATACATTTTTAAAAAACAGGCATATTTAGATGTGTCAGGATTACAGCCAGAACAACAAAATTTTCTTGGCCGTATCATTCCACCAAAATTTGTAGTTTGGTCCAAGAAGAATAATTTTAGATAAGTGCCTCATATAAATCTTTGGTTATAGAAAATTACTCTTCATAAGAAGAGAAGCTGTAAGTTCTTTTACAGGTATCAATTTAAATATACAAAAATGAAAGGACAGAGCTTTAGGAATCCAAGCTTTTCTTGCATCTGGAGGACAGAATTATTAACTGTTTTGAAAATGACAAGGGTTGGCCTTATGTCTAATGTAAAAGAAAAAAATATAGATGAAAACAAATGTATAAGTATTATGTTACAAAAGGATTTTCAGCTAACTATCAGAGCAAGCATACACTTGAGCTGCAAACACTCATTTAGAAATCCTGGGCAATTATATTTAGCATGTTCATTACTTTAACCCACATACTTTATGTGTCCACACTTTTCAGTTTCAGTCAGAACTGACACAGCTGAATTTTACACATAACATAGCTTAATGAGTCTTCATAGAGGAACAGTATTTGCCCTTGTGAAATGATCATGTCCATTAAACAACAGAATTAGATTAATCACTAAAACCCATAGTTTTGCTATCTGAATCTTAAAACTTAGCTCAAAGGGCTTTCATATAAAATCTGGCATATACAGTTATGCCAAGAGCACTGAGACATAATTCATTTCTTCCTCTGCTCCCACAAACATTCTCTTACCTACTAACAATAATCTAAAATAAGGGCCAATCCCTCTTCTACTTACCTCACAAGGCCTTTGAGAAAATAAAATATGATAAAACATTCTAAAATGCATGACAAATTTCAAGGTGCTATAAGGAGTAACATTTTTTAAATTATTAATATTTACTAATGTTATGGACTAAATTTATATGCCTAAGCCCTAGCCCCCAGTGTGGGATTAGTGGAGGTGGGCCCCTGAGAGGTGTTGAAGTTTAGATAAGGTCATGGGGATGGTATCCTCATGATGGGATTAGTGCCCTTAAAGAAGAGGAAGAAACGTGAGAGCTCTCTCTCTCAATGAGAACACAAAGAAGAGGTTTTGTGAGCACATAGCAAGTGGCAGCTGTCAGCAAATCAGGAAGAGGGCCCTCCACAAGAGGTGAACTGGCTGGCAACTTGATTTTGAACTGCCCAGCCTCCAGAACTGTGAGAAATAAATGACTGTTGTTTAAACTATCCAGTCTGTGGTATTTTGTTATAACAGCCCAAGCTGACTAAGACAATTACTAAGCTAATCTTGGAGTCCAAAAGGTTTAGCTGGTTGAATATCTGAATACATCAGTAATATTCTCCTTAAATATTTTAATTTTGCCACAGGTTTACAATGCAAATCCTTGTACTAAATCATTCCTTCATTTAGAAAAATATGTTAGACGAGTTAGACCAGTATCTTAAATTTCCATAATATATTTGTTCACTTATACAAGAAATAATAGTTATTAAATTTCAAGCACTTAACTGTATGCCAGTGTACTTTCTTTGGGTTTTCCATGCATTAAGGCATTTAATATTCATAACAACCCTGTAAATTACACATAATATTGGCTTCATTTTTAGACAATGGAGACAGAGATTGGTTAAATAACTGGTCCATTGCCCCAGCCAGTGTATCTCAGCAGGGCCAAGACTGGAGCTCCACAGCCTGGCTCCATTATAACCACACTATATCATCCTTGACAGCCATTAGATGCCTCTTCTGTACCAGGCACAGAGCCAGATGCTGGTGAAGAGGTGGTGGGAGTGAGGTAGGGCGGGGTGCACAGGGATCTCCATTCACAAGGAGATTACCATGCAGTAAGAGAGAAACTAATCCATCTTTCCTCTGTGTTTGCTCCCTTTCACTCTTTCCAAATCTGCTCTTTGTCTTTCAGGTTACATTAAAGTAGAGGTTGTACAGTATGTCTGCAAATCAGTACTGCTTTTAGAGCGTATGGTACTTCAACTGATGTATCTCATCAGTTTATTGCTGAAGGTTTTTGTTTCATTAACAATTTGAAAATTGCCATTATTATTTGTTTTCACTGCCATTGTGCCAGTTCCATTTAAGTGAAAATTATTTCCTGGGCATCAGAAATGTCTATAATCACAGAAGTTTTCACCACTGTATTCCATTTATTTTAGCATTAAGTTTGACTCAATGGTGAATGAGGTGGTAGTCTCCCAGACCCTTGGAATTTTAGGGGTGCTAATAGACTTTGTCCTCATAGGCCTTAACTTCATATTTCCATTTTTATAGGGAGCCAGAAATAGTTAAAAATTACCCAGTGTGAGCTGGATAACAGGAGGAGGGATCAGGGAAGTGCTATGCTGCCTCACCTCCTTCTTTTGCCTTCACCTGCCCTTCACACAGTGTGTTTAGAGCTTAGTAGCCCCACACTCATAACAGCTTACACTCTTCATGCAATTACCATGTGCCAAGTACTAGGTAAGTATTCTGATATGAGTTCCTTCATGTAACCTTCACAACACTATAAGGAAGATTATTATTATCTCATTTTTTTTTCTATGAGAAAATGGGGATTAATTCACTCATCCAGAATCCCATAGCCAATACATGGTAGAACATGTCAGGCTGACTTCAGAATCGTATTTTAAAAGATTGTGTTATACTATCCCTGCGGTGCAACTTACATACATTTCTATTCTGCAGAACATTTGTTCTGCAGATATTTCCTCTCAGATACCTGAGAGGAAAAGTTGTGTGGTTCAATAAACTTAAGAAATGAATGAACTCAGACAATTCATCATGTATCTTAATATAGGAAAGGCTCTGAGAAGTACTGCAGGAAAAAACTTTTCAAAAATTATTGGACCATCACAAGAATTAAAGTAATATAGAAGTGTGATTGGATTTGAAGTAATTCATAAGTGTAAGATGCTTTCAGGAATACACCAACCAATTAATTCTGCTTTTTTACATGTGTAAGAATAATACATAATAAAAATCTATGCCCAAAGTCAAAAAAAATTATTGGACCATCAAATCCTTTTCCTATTCAAATACCTTTTAAGATTTCATGGACCTAGGGAAAATTTTCCAGTTGTGTTCAATGAAACATATGTCCTCTTTTTAAGCTTGCAAACCATTGTGAGTCTCATGTAATCTAGCACTGGGAAATTGTGCCACACAGACACCTTTTGTTGGTCTTGGTAATGAAATTGAGATATTTTATCAAAGTTACCTAGCCTTTCCACATCACCTACCAGGATATCTACCCTTCATTTCCAGACCCATCGGTACCTTGATACCTGAGAAAATATGATTTTGCTACCTGCAAAAAATGAGTAAAATCAGCAATGTTAAATTTTAAAAGGACCTACCACCATCGCCTGAGTTCTAAGACCAAGTACCAGTAACAGGCTTCTAATACTGATGACTAATTTTCAGTGAATATTTGAATGCTCTGGCTTCTGGTGCATCTTGCCTTTTCAGTAACCACACCAAACAAAACATGAGTGTGTAGAGAAAGGCTTCCATCTTCCACTAAGCTCTGTCCTATACTCCACTGATTTTACCCTGGAACTCTGCCTTTTCTTCTGCCTCAAATACTTCAGGGTGAATCTTTCAGACTAATTTGAGCTAAGAATTACCTGTTTATTGGCTTTATTTTAAAATAGCATTTGTTATGTAAGACTTAGGGATTATTCTTTTGACATATTCGACACATTAATTTCACCTTCTTACATTTATACCCACAGTTGAATATTGCCATTACATTAATTTGAAATTCACATCTACTCACAGAATGAATTTTCTTTCAAAAACTAGAGGCAATTAGCCAAGTCCAAGGTAGGTCACACTTACATATTTCCATTTGCCAAACATGAGATTCTGAGGTACACTGAGTCGGCAAGGCATGACAATGGTATCTCCATATGCTGAGTTTACAGTATACCATCCAAGACCTTTAGAAAAAAAGGAACACAAGAGAGAGAAGAGTTTAAATGCTTTCTTGAAATAAAGTAAATAACTTCAGTTCAAGATGCATGTCTTAATGAAGGTTATGTATTATAATTTTATCTTAAATGACATACAACAAAGTATGTAGTTAGAACATATTTCCTATAAATATCAACAGCTCTTATTTACCTACTAAGCCTTCAAGTGTCACATAATTCAAATCTATAAACCTCTCAGTTTTAGTGAGGAATAGATAAGTAGTATATACCAAAGGAACAATGTGTAATCTGAGGGTTTATTTTCACCTTCACTGTATTTCATAAGAAAAAACTTCACTATATTTCATAGAAGTGTGGGACTATACAAAGAAATTAACATGCTTAAGATTCTCAAAACTAGCTTTCAATATGTTTGTGTTTTTCATTTGAAAATACTGTTAAGCTTAAATTTGGAAAATTTTTAAAACTATTAAAAACTAAGAACTAATACATATAAGACCACAACAGAATCTTAAATATAAGTGGCAAAATGAGCATGAAAATGGCCTGCTTTACAGTAGTAATGGTTAAAATACTAGTTTTCATTTTAATTATACATAAAATATTAACAGGAAAAGAATTTGTAAGGAATTCCCTGGTATTCCAGTGGTTAGGACTCCACGCTTTCACTACTGAAGGCACGGGTTCAATCCCTGGTTGGGGAACTAAGAACCTACAAACTTCACGGCAGCCAAAAAAAAAAGTATTTGTAGTATGAAATTTCTTCATGAAGTGATTACACTGCTTTTTGAGTAGACAATCTAACTTATGCAATAGTTTGCTACTAAGGTACAGAAAACTTCCTGGTCTTATTTAATTATTTATTGAAAAGAATGTGATGATCAATAATTAAATTATCAACAATACCCACATTTTTGCATACGTATGTAACATACTATTCAAATCTGTATATATTTATGAAGTTTAAAGAAACATAGGCATTTAACTTGGCAATTGTACAGTACTTAGGAAATATATCAGATCTTTTTACCTTATTTTGTTTACAACTATCTTTAAAGTTAGATACACTTACAATTAAATATCTATTAAGATATGTCATAATTGGATACAGAGTGTGAAAGGGCTAACTTTATTTTAAACTGAAAAGAAAAAGAAATGATATTTTGTCCACCAGGTGGTGCTAAAGTGCAAATCTAAGGCAAGTTACAACACATGAATAAGACCATCTTATGCCTTTCTGAAGAAACAAGACAGGGTAGATACTATCTTTCTCTGTTACCCATCAATCACAACATATAAAAATTTCGTATAGGGCTAAAAATCATTAACCTTAATAAAGAAAGAAAAGTTAATAAAATTCCTATTTTAACATTCTGTCAATTGAGGAACCTACTTTCCTGTAAAGCAATTTTGCTCCAGTGAACAAAAGCATTACAAAGAACACAAATTTCATGTAAACATACTGCACAACTACTTTCCAGCATTTTTAACATTGTTAAAATAAAGAATACAAAGTATAAGCCATGAGAATGTGTTTTTAACTTGCTATTAGAGACAAAATTTTACTAAAATTTTTATTACATTCTGTTTTATAATGAAAAATTACCAGGTGGGAGGGAGGGAGACACAAGAGGGAAGAGATATGGGCATATGTGTATATGTATAAATGATTCACTTTGTTATAAAGCAGAAACTAACACACCATCGTAATGTAATTATACTCCAATAAAGATGTTAAAAAAATTACAATTTTCCATCAATAATTTTTAATTGTTTAGTGTCCACCATACTTTAAATTCCTTTTTACTATAAAGCATTGAAGAGCATAAGACTATAAGGTCTCTTCAGCCTTGTTAAAATGAAAATTGTGAGGATTTAGATATGTGGTGGCAGACAGGCAAAGTGATGACAGTTAAGAAATTGCTTTATTTCACAATATAGTACTTGTTTTCTACAATACTTTGGATATTAAGTATGGAACTTGTATCATGTATTTTAGGATCTGTTCATGCAGGATTGCCAAACCATGGAAACCATTTTGTGATTTAATATTTTGTTTTTTTTCATCAATATATAGCAAGACACTTGAATATATAATGACTCTAAGATAATGTGAATCTCTTCTTAAATTATGGCAAGACATGCACCTCTAATTATCTCCTATAATTATAAAAACACACCTTCTTTTGACAACTGACAGTGCTCCCATGGTTGGTCAAGGAGTGAAAACAGTTTACACAGCTTAGGTACCAATAAGGTGAATCCTTTGCTAGGTACAGGGAAATAAAAAATTCCTTTTCCAAAAAATTTAATGCTTTGCTCTTTCTTACACACCATTTTTCTTTCCTCTTCTCTACAGAATTTTAATATACACCAAACTGTATAATTGATTTAAAAATTTTATAATTTTTATAATTGATTTTAAAGCTGTATGAATTTCAAGTACATAATGTATTAGCATGATGAAAGCACAATCACAGCAGGAAGAGGATCATAATAGTGTTAATTTCTGCTTTATAACAAAGTGAATCAGTTATACATATACATATGTTCCCATATCTCTTCCCTCTTGCGTCTCCCTCCCTCCCACCCTTCCTATCCTACTCATCTAGGTGGTCACAAAGCACCGAGCTGATCTCCCTGTGCTATGCGGCTGCTTCCCACTAGCTATCTATTTTATGTTTGGTAGTGTATATACATCCATGCCACTCTCTCACTTCGTCACAGCTTACCCTTCCCCCTCCCCAAATCCTCAAGTCCATGCTCTAGTAGGTCTGTGGCTTTATTCCCGTCTTACCCCTAGGTTCTTCATGACATTTTTTTTCCTTAGATTCCATATATATGTATTAGCATATGGTATTTGTTTTTCTCTTACTTCACTCTGTATGACAGACTCTAGGTCCATCCACCTCACTACAAATAACTCAATTTCATTTCTTTTTATGGCTGAGGAATATTCCATTGTATATATGTGCCACATCTTCTTTATCCATTCATCTGTTGATGGACACTTAGGTTGCTTCCATGTCCTGGCTATCGTAAATAGAGCTGCAATGAACATTTTGGTACATGACTCTTTGAATTATGGTTTTCTCAGGGTATATCCCCAGTAGTGGGATTGCTGGGTCGTATGGTAGTTCTATTTTTAGTTTTTTAAGGAACCTCCATACTGTTCTCCATAGTGGCTGTATCAATTTACATTTCCAACAACAGTGCAAGAGGGTTCCCTTTTCTCCACACCCTCTCTGGCATTTATTGTTTGTAGATTTTTTGATGATGACCAATCTGACTGGTGTGAGGTGATATCTCATTGTAGTTTTGATTTGCATTTCTCTAATGATTAATGATGTTGAGCATTCTTTCATGTGTTTGTTGGCAATCTGTATATCTTCTTTGGAGAAATGTCTATTTAGGTCTTCTTCCCATTTTTGGATTGGGTTGTTTGTTTTTTTAATATTGAACTGCTTGTAAATTTTGGAGATTAATCCTTTGACAGTTGCTTCATTTACAAATATTTTCTCCCATTCTGAGGGTTGTCTTTTGGTCTTGTTTATGGATTCCTTTGCTGTGCAAAAGCTTTTAAGTTTCATTAGATCCCATTTGTTTATTTTTGTTTTTATTTCCATTTCTCTAGGAGGTGGGTTAAAAAGAATCTTGCTGTGATTTATGTCATAGAGTGTTCTGCCTATGTTTCCTCTAAGAATTTTATATTGTCTGGCCTTACATTTAGGTCTTTAATCCATTTTGAGTTTATTTTTGTGTATGGTGTTAGGAAGTGTTCTAATTTCATACTTTTAAATGCAGCTGTCCAGTTTTCCCAACACCACGTATTGAAGTGGCTGTCTTTTCTCCACTGTATATCGTTGCCTCCTTTATCAAAGATAAGGTGACCATATGCATGTGGGCTTATCTCTGGGATTTCAATCCTGTTCCATTGATCTATATTTCTGTTTTTGTGCCAGTAACATACTGTCTTGATTACTGTAGCTTTGTAGTATAGTCTGAAGTCTGGGAGCCTGATTCCTCCAGCTCCGTTTTTCTTTCTCAAGATTGCTTTGGCTATTCGGGGTCTTTTGTGTTTCCATACAAATTGTGAAATTTTTTGTTCTAATTCTGTGAAAAATGCTGGTGGTAGTTTGATAGGGATTGCATTGAATCTGTAGATTGCTTTGGGTAGTAGAGTCATTTTCACAATGTTGATTCTTCCAATTCAAGAATATGATATATCTCTCCATGTATTTGTATCATCTTTAATTTCTTTCATCAGTGTCTTATAATTTTCTGCATACAGGTCTTTTGTCTCCTTAGGTAGGTTTATTCCTAGATATTTTATTCTTTTTGTTGCAATGATAAATGGGAGTGTTTTCTTAATTTCACTTTCAGATTTTTCATCATTAGTGTATAGGAATGCAAGAGATTTCTGTGCATTAATTTTGTATACTGCTACTTTACCAGATTCATTGACTAGCTCTAGTAGTTTTCTGGTAGCATCTTTAGGATTCTCTATGTATAGTATCATGTCATCTGCAAACAGTGACAGCT
The DNA here is from genome assembly GCF_026419965.1 of Kogia breviceps. NCBI lineage: Eukaryota > Metazoa > Chordata > Mammalia > Artiodactyla > Physeteridae > Kogia > Kogia breviceps. Next base: position 97,996,865 of record NC_081314.1, read on the forward strand.
TTACTTCTTCTTTTCTGATTTGGATTCCTTTTATTTCTTTTTCTTCTCTGATTGCTGTGGCTAAAACTTCCAGAACTATGTTGAATTACAGTGGTGAGAGTTGGCAACCCTGTCTTGTTCCTATCTTAGGGGAAATGGTTTCAGTTTTTCACCATTTAGGATAATGTTGGCTGTGGGTATGTCATATATGGCCTTTATTATGTGGTGGTAAGTTCCCTCTATGCCCACTTTCTGGATGGTTTTTATCATAAATGGGTGTTAAATTTTGTCAAAAGCTTTGTTGGCATCGATTGAGATGATCATATGGTATTTCTCCTTCAATTTGTTAATATGTTGTATCCCACTGATTGACTTGCATATACTGAAGAATCCTTGCATTCCTGGAATAAACCCCACTTGATCATGGTGTATGATCTTTTTAATGTTCTGTTGGATTCTGTCTGCTAGTATTTTGTTGAGGATTTAACATCTATGTTCATCAGTGATATTGGCCTGTAGTTTTCTTTCTTTGTGACATCTTTGTCTGGTTTTGGTTTCATGGTGATGGTGGCCTCATAGAATGAGTTTGGGAGTGTTCCTCCCTCTGCTATCTTTTGGAAGAGTTTGAGAAGGATAGGTGTTAGCTCTTCTCTAAATGTTTGATAGAATTCGCCTGTGAAGCCATCTGGTCCTGGGCTTTTGTTTGTTGGAAGATTTTTAATCACAGTTTCAATTTCATTACTTGTGATTGGTCTGTTCATATTTTCTATTTCTTCCTGGTTCAATCTCAGAAGGCTGTGCATTTCTAAAAATTTAGGACCATATATTTTTAATCACTGTATCCCAGGAACAATGTCTGGCATTTACTGGGCATCTAATAAGATGATTTTTCATTTGAATCTTGTGCCATCCTTTCCATTTTGGTTATCAAATTAACATATTTAAAAACCAGGGAGGAGTTGACAACACTGGAACTTTGAGAATTCTTTTTCCTACCAAATACTGCAAAGGCTGTCATACACTGTCTTCGATTTGTAAGGAACATGGATTTGGGATTGGATGGCCCTCTCTTACTTGAAGAGAAACAGACACAAAGCCAACTTTCTTACGAGTTTATGGATTAAACTACAGGAGAGGACATGTTTCCCTTCCCTTTCAAGAGAAATTAAGGATTGTTTGTGCTATGTGATCTGCAAATGACAGTTTTTCCTTACTTGTGATGACCGCAAAGCAAAGAGTTGTTTTTAAAAGTATTTGCAAATTCATGGATTGAGTCTTGTAGTGACAGCTCGATATCCAAAATTAGCCAGGACAGAACTCTTCAGAGCACAGCAAATGTAAGGGAAATAAGAGATCTGACAAGAAAGAGGGCAGTAGGTAAAAGGGCAAAAGTTCCAGATAGAAGCCCTGGTCCACAGACTGAGGGCAGAATGCATGATAATCATTTGCATTATCACTTGTGGCATTAGGAGCCACAGTCATGATGATTTTAGAAATAATTTTCAAGTTTGTTATAATCATCAACTTTCCTCTTCGGGTAAGAGTATAAGGGCTCCAGTTTCATCTGAGAGAAAGACTAAGGCTTACGCATGTGGGAGGGCTAATATCTCTAACCCCCTAGGGATAAAGTAGCTACAAAGACTACTGTGATTTGGTGATGAATTAGCATACTGATTTCTAGAGACGTCTCAATCTTTGAGATGAAGTGCCAGGGAGACCCAAAGCACCTGTCAACACAAATAATTCTGTTTACACTTTTCATAGAAGCAAGAGACTTTTATCTTTGAATTTCCAAGTCTGAATTAAATTTAGCCTACTAGAATTGCCCTACAATTCTCTCCCTGTACTATCAGTTGGTTAAATTATTCATGGTTTTGTAGCATAGAGATTATTGGATATAATTGCAAATATAGAATGCCTATGATGTCCTTCCTCAAAGAGGCAAAATATAAAATATAGAAGGAAATGTGTGTATGCACAAAGGTGTGAATTTCTGTGCTATATGTGTTATGTCTATGTGTGTATCGTATGTCATAAGATAATTTAACCTGGGCTAAATCACCTTTTGTATTAAACGTGTTTTAAAATTTTAACATAGTGTTATGAATTATTATTATCACTGTTGCTATTGAAATGTCCTGACATAAAGTAAAACATAAATACGTTTGGTAGTGTATATATGTCAATGCTACTCTCTCACTTTGTCCCAGCTTCCCCTTCCCCGTCCACTGTAATATAGATAGCTAGTGGGAAGCAGCCGCATAGCACAGAGATATCAGCTCGGTGCTTTGTGACCACCTAGAGGGGTGGGATAGGGAGGGTGGGAGGGAGATGCAAGAGGGAGGGGACATGGGGATATATGTATACATATACCTGATTTACTTCGTTACACAGCAGAAACAAACTCAACATTGTAAAGCAACTATACTCCAATAAAGATGTTTTAAAAAAATACGTGCTATATTTGAGAAGAAGTGTGTAAAAATTTAATGATTCTTATGAAGAGTTATTAGCTAAAGATAAAGAACAATAGAACCTAGAAAGCCTACATAGGAGAATTCAGTGGGAATAAAATGAGATAAGCACAGCATAAGAAAAATCTCTTGACCAAATAATTCTCACATGTAGAATTCTCAGGCAAGTGATCATAAAGTACAAGATAATTATAGTTATGCATTTTATATAGCAATAATTCAAAGAGGCACTGAAACAGACTGGCAACCTTTTGAAGTTAGGTGAACACTTTATATTTCTAATTAAAATAATAAAACTGTAATAATTTTGGCAATATTGATGAGAATTTCTTTTTCTGTATAAAGTAATTCTTAAGGACTATCAAGGTCAGAGTAATCATTCACTTTGCATTGCTGACAACTAGACATCTGAGTTGAGGTCACTTAAACATCAGAATCTACTACCATGTTTCAAGCAGAAGTACAGTAAATAATATAGGGCCAGAATTCATCAGAGTCTATTTTACATGCTGTAATTTAGTGTGGTTAATTATTTTTTATCGCACTCATACTTTAAAAGCATCATCATCCTTAAAAGCTTTTTTTTTAGCTCTGTATCCTTGTTAGGTGCCATAGAAGGGTTAATCACATTATAATTGGCTCAGAGCTTACAACATAAAAACTAAATTCCAGTTCTACAGAAATTTTGGATATATTTGTGCAAATGAATTGTTGGGGAGGAAGTGGGTAAAAATGAGAGTTATCCTTAGAAATTACGTTCATATTTATTTGACTGATTTTGACAGATAAACATGCTAGTGTCCCTATTTGCTTTATTAATGATTAAGATATGTACAACTCTAATTAAAACATGTAAAACATGTAGTGTTTCTCAGTCCCATTACTATTGACATTTTCGGCTGAATAAATCTTGATTGTGGGGTGCTGTCCTATGTACATTTAGCAATATCCTTGTCTCTGCCCATTGGATGTCAGTAGCACCTTCTTCTCATTATGACAACAAGAAAATCCTCAGACATGACAAATGTCCCCTGGGAGACAAAATTGCCCCCTGAAATCCGATCTAGTTGAGAACTACTGATTTAGACCTTCACTCATTTAATAAAACTGTGGTTTCCAATAAAGGGATCATTGTTGTAAAATAGAATCTTAGTGTAGGACTAAATAATCACTGAATATGAATGAAGGGATGGAGGAAGCAATGGCACACAGTAACATTGTTTATTATCAAATTTGTTTTCCTCACAGAAACATATTATAATAGGAGGATTGATTTCTAACTTTGAAATATTGGGATCCAATCCAATCCAAGAAATTACAAAAAATATATTGTTTTAGCAAATCTACTTCATGTACTATAGCCAAGCACAAATTATATCTACTATATATGCTTTCTAAAGTGTACATATCATATATATTTTATTTGATATGATAAAATATCATAGTTCTACTGATAGAGAATAAAGCTGATGCCTTTAAAGAGTCTTCCAAACCTGATTTTATGATTCATTGACACAAAGTTATCTTATTTCATAATTCCTCCCATAAATTTATTATATGAAACAAATTTAAAATTTTTGTCAAGGTCGTGTAATATATAACAAGTAAGATTTGTTTGTGTGTGTGTGTGTGTGTGTGTGTGTGTGTGGTACAAGGGCCTATAATTCCCAAGTAACTGGGACTGCATGGCAGGTGGGAGGAGACATCTGAGGGAATCAAATGTCATTTTGAGAAATACAGAAAACAGTTATTCTATCCCCTTTTTCATTTTCAATTTCTCTTTATAAACTTGGGTACTTGGGGGTCAAGTTGGGTTTTTGCTGAATCAGAGGTAGGAATACATTTGTTCAAACTTTACTTTCTACCTTGCCTTTCACAAGTGTCATATATTATAATGTAGGTATAATTGTGTAATGCCTACATATAAGAAAAAGAGTAATTCTTCTTTCTCTCATCAGTTCCAACAATTTTATAAACGCATTATATTATACCTTTTAGATAAATGTTATTCCACTGTAGAATAACATTTCGATGGAAAAAGACATCTTACCAAATTATTATTGCTAGTACTCAGGAATATGTTTTAATATATGTGTTCTTTAGATCACCTCCAAGTTTGGCATGTTACTTGGAAGTGCTCAAAATATTTATCTTTTTAGTGATGTATACGTCAATGTAATATTATGCCATATAAGGGAGATCTATAAAAACAATACAATTTAAAAAATACAGTACCAGTATTTGCTGTGCTGAAAATTACCTTCTCAATTTACCACATGCTGCATTATACTCTAATCATAGAATGATCTATGAGGCTGGATAAGTTACAATTCTTCTCAATTAGTTTAGGCTTTACCCCATCTCTGCTTCATTTTTTATCATTGTTCCTTGGGACCATCTGCTCTGGCTGAATTCCTACATATCCTTCAAGGCCTATCTCAAAAATCATCTATTTATACATTCAAACATGCATCGTGTATTTACTGAACACCTATTATAGGCAGAGTGCTAGATGTTCTTTGTGGGGGAAATATATAAATAAGATACTGAGGCCTACTCCTGAAGGAACATGATGGAATTTGTATGAGCTGCTTCTTAGGTAGAGAAAGTGGTATGGCAAAGCAGAGAAGGGAGTCGCAGCAAAAAGCTTGAGGGTACTGGTTTAGGATTCTTGGAGGAAATTTCATCTCATCTGAACACTGAATTTCTATAAATGGGAAGATGAGAACTACTTCACCAGTCTGTCATAGCCAGGGACCAACCAGGCAGAGGCACTGAGCGATACTTGGTTTTCTCTCTTACACGGCAAACTCCCCCCCCCCCTTTTTTTTAACATCTTTATTGGAATATAATTGCTTTACAATGGTGTGTTAGTTTCTGCTTTATAACAAAGTGAATTAGCTATACATATACACATATCCCCTTATCTCCTCCCTCTTGCGTCTCCCTCCCAACCCTCCCTATCCCACCCCTCCAGGTGGTCACCAAGCACTGAGCTGATCTCCCTGTGCTATGCGGCTGCTTCCCACTAGCTACCTATTTTACATTTGGTAATGTCTATTTGGTATATGTCTATGCCACTCTCTCACTTCGTCCCAGCTTCCCCTTCCCCTTCCCCGTGTCAAGTCCATTCTCTATGTCTGTGTCTTTATTCCTGTCCTGCCCCTAGGTTCTTTAGAACCATTTTTTTTTTCTTTAGATTCCACATATATCTGTTAGCATATGGTATTTGTTTTCCTCTTTCTGACTTACTTCACTCTGTATGACAGACTCTAGGTCCATCCACTTCACTACAAATAACTCAATTTCGTTTCTTTTTTATGGCCAAGAAATATTCCATTGTATATATGTGCCACATCTTCTTTATCCATTCATCTGTCAATGGACACTTAGGTTGCATATCCGGGCTATTGTAAATAGAGCTGCAATGAACACTGTGGTACATGACTCTTTTTGACTTATGGTTTTCTCAGGGTATATGCCCAGTAGTGGGATTGCTGGGTCGTATGGTAGTTCTATTTTTAGTTTTTTAAGGAACCTCCATACTGTTCTCCATAGTGGCTGTATCAATTTACATTCCCAACAACAGTGCAAGAGTGTTCCTTTTTCTCCACACCCTCTCCAGGATTTATTGTTTGTAGATTTTTTGATGATGGCCGTTCTGACTGGTGTGAGGTGATACCTCATTGTGGTTTTGATTTGCATTTCTCTAATGATTAATGATGTTGAGCATTCTTTCATGTGTTTGTTGGCAATCTGTATATCTTCTTTGGAGAAATGCCTATTTAGGTCTTCTGCCCATTTTTGGATTGGGTGGTTTGTTTGTTTGTTTGTTTGTTTTTGTGCTAGGCGGGCCTCTCACTGTTGTGGCCTCTCCCGTTGTGGAACACAGGCTCCGGACGCACAGGGTCAGCGGCCATGGCTCACGGGCCCAGCTACTCCGCGGCATGTGGGATCTTCCTGGACCAGGGCACGAACCCGTGTCCTCTGCATCAGCAGGCGGATTCTCAACCACTGCGCCACCAGGGAAGCCCTGTTTTTGTATATTGAGCTGCATGAGCTGCTTGTAAACTTTGGGAGATTAATCCTTTGTCCGTTGCTTCATTTGCAACTATATTCTCCCATTCAGAGGGTTGTCTTTTCATCTTGTTTATGGTTTCCTTTGCTGTGCAAAAGCTTTTAAGTTTCATTAGATCCCATTTGTTTATTTTTGTTTTTATTTCCATTTCTCTAGGAGGTGGGTCAAAAAAGATCTTGCTGTGATTTATGTCATAGAGTGTTCTGCTTATGTATTCCTCTAAGAGTTTGATAGTGTCTGGCTTTCCATTTAGTTCTTTAATCCATTTTGAGTTTATTTTTGTGTATGGTGTTACGGAGTGTTCTAATTTCATTCTTTTACATGTAGCTGTCCAGTTTTCCCACTTATTGAAGAGGCTGTGTTTTTTCCATTGTATATTCTTGCCTCGTTTATCAAAAATAAGGTTACCATATGTGTGTGGGTTTATCTCTGGGCTTTCTATCCTGTTCCATTGATCTATATTTCTGTTTTTGTGCCAGTACCATACTGTCTTGATTACTGTAGCTTTGTAGTATAGTCTGAAGTCCGGGAGCCTGATTCCTCCAGCTCTGTTTTTCTTTCTCAAGATTGCTGTGGCTATTTGGGGTCTTTTGTGTTTCCAAACAAACTGTGAATTTTTTTGTTCTAGTTCTGTGAAAAATGCCATTGGTAGTTTTCCATTTTTTATTATAGTAATTTCGACAGATTAGATCTTTGATCTTCATAAAGAACATGTCCTAAGACTGGCAGTTTTTCCAAATTCATAAATGCAGATAAAATTTTCCTAATAAAATGCAATAAAGTGTAACACCTTTTTACTTTTTCTTTACTTTCATCATCAACACTAGCATTGGATTCCATTTGGGGTCACTTTTAAATTATAAGCAAAAACTTTATTTAGAGATGATTTAAAAGTAACAGAAATGATTTAATTTGTGGACCCTTATTTTTATTTTTTGAGAAATACCTTGTGAATTTTAAATCAGCAAATGTACAGATTTTACTGTGCTTGTTAGAATTTCTTAACTTAGGATACATGAATGGACATTAGGGCATCTATGAACCCTCTAAATTATTTTTAAAACTCCCATACTGTGGTGTACTGAAACATCTGTTTTTAAAGAAAGAGAATTCAAAGCTTTCATCAGGTTGTCAAAGGTAACCTTGAATTAAAACATAAAATGCTTAAGTTTCATTCTAAATTGAAGAGAAGTTGTGGAAGTACAATTTGATGGTATCTATCAAATTTTAAAATGCTAATACCCTTTGATCCAGTAATTCTACCACTGAGACTCTACCCTACAATAAGTTGCTGCACAAGCGCAGGACTGTATATAAAGATAACAGCATTATTATGAATACTAAAAAACTGGAGGAACCTAAATGTTCATTAGTACAAAAATATAAACTAGAGTGTGTATCCACACGATGCTCTACACAAAACCACTGAAAAGAAATGAGAGCCAAATACATTGTTACCTTTTTTCTATATATATTTCAGCATTTATAATTTTTTATCATTCATTCATTGGCTACTGATGGCCCACTTTGTGCCAAGTGCTGTTCTAGGGTGGGCTATCCAAATTGATAAAAGGAAAAAACCTTGCTCTCATGTAGCTTAAATTCTAGACATTTATATTTATTCATGTATTTTAAAGTTTAATTTCTTTCCAAAAATAGGAAATGCATTTAACATTCCAGAAAACTATATACTATTCTTTGAAATTCTAGAGAATCCAGGATGGTGGGGATGGGGGCCACTGTAGTGATTAAAAATCAATACATTAACATTGTTCCCTGCCAAAAAGCTATTTTTGCTTTAAAAATATTTTTAATGGAATAAAACATAAATGCAAAATAGTGCACTGATCTAGATTTACATTTGAAATGTCACTAAAAGCATCAGGATTTAGGGTTTCTTTGGCAACTCTCCTCACATTCTTTGTTCTGAGGATGAGACTGGGATTTCCAAAAATTTGTCCCACAGGGAAGCTCTGTGTCACCAAGTCCTCATTCCTCAGTGATGAGTTTTTGACTGGGTTATGGGGTCTCTGTCAACAAACCAAGACACTGGTCCCTTCTTAGGGATAAACTCAAATAAAAACACTTCATGCTCTGTGTGTGTGGGTGGCAGGGGGTGGGGAAGGGAGGCTACACTGAACCAGAAATTTCAAATTTGTATATGAAAAGAACAATATTCTACATTTTATTTTAGAATAGATTTTCATAGTGAAGGAGACTAAACAAGAGAATGTGTAAACATATTTTCCTTTATATTCTACAGTTTACTCATTATAAAAATTAAAAACATTTATGTATTAATAATTTATGTAAGTTGAAGTGCATAAAGTTGACTATTTTCTACTATCATGCTTCTCTCCTAATTATCTAGCATTTGATGTGTAGGACCTTAACTATACTTACACCCCTACCCCCCTGGGCAGAAACCGTTCCGAGCAAACAACAAAGGCCTGGAAAACAGGACATGTCTGAGACATGCCCTAACCGCGAGCAAACAAGTATGGCGGGGGATAAGAATGATTAAGCCAAAGAGTTTAAAGGTCGCCCCAGCCAACCATAACTCATGTGACTCAACCCCCCACCACAAAAACACGAAAATGTAAAGTAGGCATCCGACAGCTAACCAATCAAGGAACTAGAGCCAAGACCCCACTCCGGTAAATGTAAAGTAGGCATCCGACAGCCAACCAATCAAGGAACTAGAGCCAAGACCCCACTCCGGTAAATGTAAAGTAGGCATCCGACAGCCAACCAATCAAGGAACTAGAGCCAAGTCCCCACTCCGGTCCGGAACAAACAAACCAATGAGAAAAAAACCCTTGATATATCCACACTTTGCATAATGAAAAATGAAAGCTATAAAATGTATGTGATTCCGCTTGGGGGGGTTTCCTCTTCGGCCTCCTGCGTGAGGACCAAGGAACCCCGGTGCACCGGCTCCTAATAAACCTCTTGCGTGTTGCAGCGACTCTCGACTCTTGGCGGTTCTTGGGCGAGCTGGGATCCCTCGGAGACCGTTCAGGTCTAACAGATGCAGTGTCTTTAAGGAGAGTCCACTCAGACAATTGAAAATGGAAATGAAATGAATCAGTAAAATATTATTTTCCTTTTGTTTCTCTCCCTCAATTCAATTTCTTGATTAGTTTTTGCATTGTCTCTATCCAGATCCTGAGGAACCTGGATCATTTGGAACCAGCTTAACCAAAGAGGTAGGTAGAAGAAACCCATATTTGAATACTCCCCCAGGTTAAAATAATGCAAACGAAAGATGAATATGCTACAGGTTTAATTAAGAGTATCAGTTCTATTTGAATGGTGAAAAATTACATTTCCTCTGCATTTTGCCACAGAAGTTGTACTGAAATTGTGAATAAGATTTAATTATTTTAGCAAAGACAATAGCTGTATTGTATTCATGAAAACACTATAAACAGGAAAGCAGGCACAATGCTTCACAAATGACTTTTAACTGCATCATCTGAAGTAATGGAAACTTTTTGGAATTTAGCTAGAGCCTGTCTTCAGAAAGAGTTCATAGTTATTGTGACATTATTAAATTTGTTTTTTGCAAATAATTTAATGCCATGACAACGAAAAGACCTCTTGATTTGGGATAAGCAAAGCTGTCCTTGAAAACACTCCCCAACCCCCAAACAACAAATTCCTGATAGCTTTGATATTCCTCAAAATGCTTTAGAAAAAATATATCACAAAGATTTTTAGCCAATAAGATCATCATTGTTTTCACAGAGAGCTTCTGTTAATAACAGCTTGTGCTAATTGTATTGCTTTAGCATTTAAAGTAATCAGCAGCATTAGAGAATTTTATCTCACAATTGAGGTAGTGAATTACCAGGGATAGCAAATAAATTGTCAGCGTTCCTCAATGAGCAGAATAGTAAACTCTTGCTTCTGAATTGGTTGAGTGATCTTGTCCAGTATGCCTGCTTCTGTAATATTCCCCATTAAGTATTTAACTAGGTACCAAAAAATGTTTACATGGGTTGAAATAGCTTTTTGCTCTTTTCTTCACATGAATCCCAATTAGCATTGCCTATGTCTCCTGAGGATATAGATTTGTACAATAAAACATAGTAAGTAATAAAGGTTAAAAAGCTATTTAGTAGGTTTTCCCACATATTTGGTGCAGATTGCTGGCTGATTTCCAAGACTTAGATTTGTGAAATTCCAGGCTTTTAATTGACAACTCCCCACAGGGATTGTAATATAAGTTAAGGTCATAGGAAGAAAATGATGGCTTTTTATGGCATTTTCCCTTTTTCAAGGACTAAACTCAGCTTACTATGAAATCTAATTTTCTAGTTCTGAGGGGGAAGGAGAAATAGAAACATTTGTCCAATATAATTTTTGAAAGAGATTAAGAACAGAGGAAAGATAAAATTTTCTTTAAAAAATTTAAAAGTAAAACAAATAGTTGCATAACAGGAAACAGAATAACCTCTTATATGAAAATGAAATAATCTTCCAGCCTTAAGAGATTTTGTGTTGCCTCAAGGACCAGGTAAGCATAGAAACCGGTACCCACTGTAGCTTGTCCACAGTGGGAACCCAATGGTGTTTCTCTGAAATGCATAAACTTAGACAACACTGTCATCTATTAATATTAACTTTTCATATATGCCACTTTCCCTGGCAGTCATTATTTTTAATTGATGAGTGGGAGGAAAAGTGGGAAGGAGAACAAGATATTTCAGGAAGAAAATGAGTAGGAATAAGAAATATAGGAAGCTGTATTGAAAGGTAGTTTTATCATGTCTAAGGATGTCAGAATGGAGGAATGCTTTTAAAGATCTTTTAAAATCTGGACCTGAATATGCCTCTAGCTTTGAAACTCTCCCTTACTCCCAAAGATTTTAACTTGCTGAACACTTTGTCTTACAGCCCCAGAGGTCCATCGTAACTTTAAAATGTGCCATATATTTGCTCTGATTTAGGAAATGGTTTAATAATCTGCAGAATTTCTGGAAGGCTAGCCATCATGGACAAAGTGGCCAAAAATAAAAACCAAAAAGCAACAACAACAAAAAAACCATCGGGAGAACAAGTTCTTACAGCAGGAAAATGGCTCTTCTGCATTCAGTTGGTTTTCTGTGCTTGTTAAGGTTTGCATCATATCTCACCTGCCTGTTTAACATCTTCATATTCTTATATAAGCATCAACTAAATAAATGCTTTCTCTTTATTATTCAAGCGAAAAAATGTTTGTGAAGCGTGATGGACATTAAAATGTACCTCACAGACCCCCGAGATGCTGGGAATAACTTACCAAGGACCCCAACTGCTGCACTCTAATCCATCACCAAGTTTGTTTTGAGGCCACACTTTCCAGGAGTTGTTCCCAGCTCAGGACTGAGCACATCAGGGATACTAAAGCAGACAAGGTTCTTCCCTAAGGGCTGGCTATGGCTCAAGGACTCCCTGCCAAACCTTCTTTAGGCTGCAGGACAGTCTAGGATGTGTCCATCCAACCTTCCATCCCTTTCTCTTTTCCTTTGACCAGTTTTTTGGGGGGCCTGCACCATGCAATATGCAGGATCTTAGTTCCTCGACCAGGGATCGAACCTGCGCCCCCTGCAGTGGAAGAGCAGAGTCTTAAACATTGGACCGCCAGGGAAGTCCCTCTTTTCCTTTGAAAAGATTTATAATGCCATCTGACATTTCTTCCAGCCCACTAGCTCCTCCCTCATTGTTTTCTCACATTGATGTTTCCCCTAATACAATCCTGGCATGTTAATCCATTCTGATATAATATCTGCTTCTCAGAAGATCCTAACACATGATTGAAATTAGAATATAACTATATTGACCCTCCAGCATCAGTAAACTATTGGATTCCAGAAAATTCAGATCACAATAGAGATGTAGTGAAAAAAAGAAAAACCCTACAGCTTGATTTAGTAAAGGGTTAGCCAAGTTAAAAGTAAAAAGTACACTAGAACAATAACAGTAATAATAATGGACATTTTATGGTGCTTGTAGTTTGCAATACTCTTTAATGTACATTGTACATTTTTGCACTTGAGTCTCACAAAAGCCCTGTATGATGAGCAAATAAATGTGTGCGGTGAACAGATATTATGATGCTTCCTTTGACTGATAGGACACTGTTCGCCCTGCAAAGCCAAGAGACTAAACTAACATCACCAAGCCAGTACGTAGTGGAGCCAGAGCTCAAAATTAATTCTCAACTCAAGTCCAATACTCATCAAAATGATGACATGTTCTTATTTCATTTTAAATTGTGGTTAAGTTAGGAATATTGTTTGAAAAGTATTAAAATGTTTTCCATATTTAGTATTAAATAAAATTTCCATATTTAACATTAAAAACCCTATAGATCAGAAGGACTAGAAAGAAAATAAACTATTAAGCTTGATCACCTCTTTCTCAATGGCATGTAATGTAGCAACTGAGCATTTATTGCCAGGAAATATACAAAGTCCTGTCCATGATAGCTCATCTGATTCTCAAAACACAGTAGAAAACTGCAAATAGCTAAGGAGGTAGGTATATTTCAGATAAGGAATCAGAGGTATAATAAGGCTCTTTAATATAGACAAGGCACATAATTGACAGGCAGAGTAACAATTTATACATTTCAAACACCCAGCACTGTAGAGATAATAGAGTAGACTACCAAGAAAAATTTATTGGATGATAAAATGAAGGTTAGGATTCAAATCAAGTCCTTCTAACTTCAAAACCTATACCTTTCCTCTCCATAAAAAGTACTTTACACAATTACAATTTTTAAGTGAGTTGAAAATGTAAGTTTGCCAAAAAACCTGAACATGAATGTTTATAGTAGCTTTATTCATAATTGTCAAAATTTGGAAGCAACCAAGATGTCCTTCAGTATGTGAATGGATAAACCAACTGTGGTACAGCCACACAATGGAATATTCAGCAATAACAAGAAATGAGCTATCAAGCCATGAAAAGATAAAGGAAACTTATTAAATGCACATTGCTAAGTGAAAGAAGCCAATCTGATTAATATTCTGTATCAATCTGTATGACTCCAACTATAGGATATTATAGAAAAGGCAAAACTCTGGAGACAGTCAAAAGAGGGTTTGTCAGGGGTTTGCAGGGAGGAAGGATGGGACAGATAGGCAGAGCACAGAGAATGTTTTAGGTAGTGAAATTATTCTAATACTATAATGGTGGATACAAATCATTATACATTTGTCAAAACCCATAAAATATATAACACAACGAGGAAAACCTATATAATTATAGATTTTACTTAATAATGTAGCAACATTGACTCCTCAATTGTAACAAATGTGCAACACTTATGCAAGATGTTAATAATAGGGAAACGGGGATGGCTAGTGTTGAAGGAGTATATGGGAACTCTACTTTCCATTCAACTTTCTTATAAACCTAAAACAGATAAAAAATATTCTATTAATTAAAAAAACGGATGCACATAGTTTCTTCAGCCTATAGAATGCATTCTCTATTTAGACAATCTAATCTAAATTCCCTTGGTTAAGATGGAAGGAAGGACATAAAATCTTCAAGGGCAAAGCTTTGCATCTACTAGCAAAGGTAATCTCCCCAGGTAGATCTCTACAGGTGCTGACAATTCCAAGACCTCTGCTGAACAGTGTCCTGGGTGGCCATGCTGCAGCCCTGCAATTGCTGTTTTATGATTATGTTTCCCACATATTCCCAATCCTACTGAGGTGCTAATACATTGGTTCATCTTTCCATTTAAAAGAGACAAGGTCTTTGACAACTTGTTCATGGTTACTGCTAAGGAAGATAATGACACTCAAAATTTCCCTAAACTGCATATTATAATATTACCTCTTTGGCTCTGCTATTTTTAACAGCTTTTAAAGACGATAGTGTCATTAAGGTTAAAAAAAGTTCACCATTCCTACACATTAAAAGAATTCCAGGTTACAGAGATGAGCTGTAAGAGTGGTTAGCAAGGCTTCAGACTGTATTATGTCTTTTGTTTATGAATCTCATTTGAGTTCTATAACTGAAGAAACTCCTAAAGCTTCCCCCCACAGGAAGAAATTACTTAAAAAACAAACAAACCAAATAGAAAAGATTGAGATGCTTAGACTGTGTCCCTGTCTGAAAATCCAGTGGCAATTTTCAAGTCAATTTCCCCTTAAGAGTTCTACCAAAACATTCTGTAAGTGTGTATTCTTCAGCCACAATTCTATCACTCTGTGTATATAGAATCCATGACAAAGAAGTCTCTGGAATCAACTTTAAAATGTTTTCTTCCTTATCATTTTTGAATGTCCAGTAGCCTGAACATACAAATATGTTTATTGGTGCATGTTCAATCTCTCTGTATATATTAAATATTTTCCAGGTAATCAGTATGATTTTAGAGTGTGTTATTCATAAATCCATTGATTCTTAAACCTCTAATTTTAAAAACTGGAAGTTATACTACAAAGTAAATTTCCAACCCAACATCTTACCTAACAGTCACCTGGAAGTGTGCTATTTATTCTAAAACCTTTATAGCTAAGACAATTTATAATGATGTACATGGGAAAGCCAGTGCAATCTACTGAAAATGTAAAATTGCATGTGCCTGAAGAATAGTCCATAGTAAATATGAGTTAAACATTTATCCGATATTGTTGATGTAATTTAGAAACTGTAAAAGATATATGCTAAATTCCATGAGCCATAGGATGTATCTCAGTTTAAGTTTTTAATTAGTGATCTGTGCTGTATTTTCCTTAATTTTTCTAAGAGTTTTCTCTATAAGCTTTTGAAAATAAAATTTCCCTTAACCCAAAAGATTCTATTTCATAATGATTTAAATACATTGTGCCATAAAGCAATCGGTTGGCTACAGTATGTCAGATACTATATTCCTGTTTGGCACACAAACATAAATAAGTTATCTACTCAAAGGAAATTAAAATCTAGAAGAGGCAACAGACAAGACTGCATGGGTATGATTCCAGCCTTGCTACTAATAAGGTAAGTGACCTCAGAGTTACTTGACTTTACGTGCTCATGTTTCCCAACCATTAAATGGAAGATAACAACAGTATCAACCTCAAAGGGTTATTGTGAATATTAAATACATTAATATGTATAAGCTGCTTAAAAGAATACTTTTCATACAACAAATGCTCAATAAATATTAGCTATTATGAAAAGATGCTCAACAAAATTAATCATTAGGGAAATACAAATCAAAACCACAAGATATCACCTCATGCCTGTTAGGATGGCTCTTACTAAAGCAGTCAAAAGGTAAGTGTTGGTGA
This sequence comes from Kogia breviceps, assembly GCF_026419965.1. Lineage (NCBI taxonomy): Eukaryota > Metazoa > Chordata > Mammalia > Artiodactyla > Physeteridae > Kogia > Kogia breviceps. Next base: position 98,012,680 of record NC_081314.1, read on the forward strand.
GGATGTGGAGAAAAGGGAGTCCTTCCTTCTACACTGTTGAGGGGAATGTAAATTGGTACAGCCATCATGGTACAGTACAGATAAAAATAGAACTACCATATGATCCAGCAATCCCATTTCTGCATATATATCCAAGGAAACAAAATCACTATATCTAAGTTATATTACACTCTCATGGTCACTGCAGCATTATTCACAGTAGCCAAGATATGCAAACAACTTAAACGTCCATCAACAAAGAAAATGTGATATAGGCACATGAACACACACACACACACACACACACACACACACACACAGACACACACACTGAAATGTTATTCAACCTTTAAAAAGAAGAAAATAAGAAAATTCTGCCATTTGTGACATCATGGATGAACCTAGACATTACACTGAGTGAAATGACAGCCGCAGAAAGACAAGTACTGCGTAATCTCATTTATATGTGGAATACATACATACATATATATATATATATATATATATATATATATATATATTTTAAAGCCCAACACATAGAAACGGAGAGTAGAATGTGGTTGCCAGGGTTTGAGGAAGGGGAAACGGGGAGATAATGGTCAAAGGGTACAAACGTTCAAAGAAGAGTAAGTTCTGGCGACCTAATGCATAGGTGATTATAATTAATAGTAATGTATTGTACACCTGAAATTTGCTCAAAAAGCAGATCTCAAAGTTCTCATCATCCCCACCACCAACACACAAAGGGAAACTATGTGAAGTGATGGATACACTGATTAGCTTGAATGTGGTCATCGCAATGCATATGTATATCAAAGCATCACGTTGCACACTTGGAATATATACAATTTTTATCTGTCAATAGTATCTCAGTAAAACTCAAAAAAATGTTAGCTATTACATCTCTGTCTTTTATTTAGTGGAATTAAAGAGATTATGTGCCAAATGTTGTAGGAGCATAGGATAGATTAATGGATAGGTTGAAGAAGCATTTACCCCAAAAGGACATTCATAATGACCTTCACAGACAGAGATTTCTTCAAGTGAAAAGGAGAATGAAGGAAAGTCCACGCAGATGAAAGGCTGGGAGCAAGAGGCACGATCTCGTTCAGCCAGTGTGGCTGAGACTTAGGGCATGTGAGAAGCAATGGAAGGAAACACAGCTGGGAAGGTAGCTTTGGGAGTGGTACTTCGAAAACCCTTAAAGAACCGCTTAAAGAATTTGGGTTTTATCCTGTAAGGAATGTGGAAGCAATAAAAGGTTTTTGGTGTATTTTAAGGATGGCAGTGAAGTGGTCAGATTTCTGCTGTTGAAAATTATCTTTAGCAGTAGTGTGGAGGATGACCAACTGGATAAGGGACTAGGGGAGAATAGCCCTGTTAGAAAGTTAAAATGTTAGAAGGTCATGTAATCATAGCGAAGTAGGGCCAGGGAATGAAGAAGAGAAAGCACAGTGAAGAGGAGATATTTCCAAAGTGGAATCTACATGAGTAAGTGTGACACATGATGAGACTACAAAGTTCACATTTCCCAACCTAGCTGAGTACACTGCTCACGGGAAGAAAAGCTAATACTTCGTCTCTGTAGAAGCACATCATGCACTATGTGTGAAATCACACACTCACTAGGCAAATAGGAAAGCAGCCTTTTAGTGTTAACTCTTTGGAAAAAACTTGAGACTAAATAAGCGGAACAGTCCAAAGCAAATATTAACTGGTGGTGTTAGGTGCCTGGATTTCTAAACGCAAATTATTAATGTAACATGCATTTTGGTTTTAACACATACAAGCCCTTTTTGGTTATCACTGCAAAATACAGAAAGAAAAAAGCCCAAGGTGCTGGAACTTAAATAGTCCTAAAGAAATCTTGCTGCTTTTTTAAGACTTTGTGCTTACCAATTAGCACTTTGATGAAAAAAGCACAAAAATGGAACGTAAAAGAAAACGACCTACACTATTGTGCTTTTTAGACACCACTAATTTTTCTCTTTTAGAGCAGTTTCTGAATTCATTTGGGACTCCAGAAGTGTTTCTGCAAGCACAGATGAGTGGATCAAGGACCTCATAAAACTCTGATATAAAGTACAAAGCCATTGTACTATTATTGTTTAAACATTCCAATTCAAGTAATAGTGTGACCAAAGATGGTTATCAAAGACTATTCCTGCTAACTTTAGTTAACAGTAAATTTCAGTCTTGACTTGATGTACAATGTTCCTCCCACAGAGGGAAAGGGTGGAAAATATTACTTATATATCTTTCAAATAGCTCTTTCCAAAGTCTCTGGTAGCTGGGAGTTAGCAGCCTCTGCTGTTCTTGTCTTTCTTTCCCTGCTGTACAAAAGGGTAATTGAGCAATCTGTCCTCTGGTCTGCCGGGAAGTCAATCCATCCAACTAACCTGCACCTGCCTGGCTAATGTCCTTTCTCCTATTCACGATTCAGTTGCTTTTGTGTGCTCTCCTTAAATGCCCTGACTTTAGGAAATGATTTCCAAAATTATGGCCTCAAGCCCCCAGGATCATGGACTGTCAAGTCCATCCAGTTTTTCATTCTTAAAATGTCTGCCATTGATGTTATGTAGTAGATGATAAGAAAACTTTATTAAAAATTCAGTATAAAATATCAGTTCTGCAACTCATAGTTTAAAGAACTCTGGAGTAAGAGTCTAGGAACATGAGTTCTTGTCTCATACTTCCCTCGAAATCATTGAGAATTTGCTTTCCTGGGCCTCCATTTATTCATGTATAATATGATATAAAACAAGGCTTAAATATTCTAGGATTAACATTCCCCTATATGGGAAAAGCATACAGTTAATTTTCAGCTGGGATTTGAAGCCATATTACTTTTGTGTCTGGACTGGCAAAATCTTAAAGAAAAAAGAGAACATGTCAGATTTCTTATTTTCACTGTATAACTTAATTTGCTGCTGGAGTTTCCAATGAATATTTTGGAAACTTGACACTGAACAGAGTTTGGTTTTGGTTTCTAACTGTATGAATTGATGGGTGTTTTTAGATGTAGCTTGAGTTTGCTTTAGATTGGTTACCAGTATTACTTAAGAATTATTAAAAACTTTTATTACATTGCCTCAGCACATAATATGTTTTAAGTATTGACATATACCATGTTTTGTATCTCTCTAATAGTACTATCATAATAAGCTCATGAGGTTAGAAACAGTGTTTCAGAAAATTCTGAACCAAGCATAGAATAATTTTGTTTAAATATGGAGTGAAATGAATTAATATTATTTTATCTTAATTACTTCCATTACGGATAATAAAAAAATTAACTGCCTTTCAAAATTAGACTAGTACTTCATAGATTCAGTATTATTTAGATATAATTTTCTAGGTAATTGAAACCTAACTCCTTATGTACCATACAGCTTTAAAATTTTTAATTCTTTTAGATGGAAAACATTTGTACCACATTGCATATTGTCTTGACTTCAAATCAAATTATATGATAATACCTTACATTTAATACAGTGCTTAAAAATGCACTTTCCAAGAACATCATCTCTTAAACCAAGTATCATTCAGAATATAAATGAACTTTCTAGTGATAATTCAGTTATTTCTACCAGCATATACTATGCTATAATTCAGAGAGGATCTTGGGAACTACTGAAATGACTAAACCTATTTGCCAGTATACTAAAGAGCACAGCCCAACAGGATTTGGACATCACTACGTTTGTCTGAAATGATTTATCTTTTATCTCACTATTACTGTCTGTTGTCACTCTTGCTAATGATAACAGCTCACATTTGCACGGTACTTGAGAGCCTACAAAGCACTTTCCCATACATTGCTCCATTCTGTGATTGACTTCTAGTCCCTTTCCAATTTGCCACCAAAGTGCCAGGCCTTTGAAAACAAGATAATCAGACTTAAAAAGAGGTTCTATTTAAAGAGTAAACAACCTCTGAGTGAGGGCCCCAAGGAGTTTCCTAAAAAATAAGGTTTAGATCATGGACAACAGCATTTATTTTGGCTGCTCAGAACCTATGTGTCTCCCACAGATTCTTGGCTCGGCTCTGAATAGTTGAGGTTGGCGGATAAGAAGCCTCTGGCTCTAGGAAATATTTCTGTTATTGTACTTTACAATGAATTGTCTAGTGATTTAAAGACATTGCATATTGGAATAAGAAATAACCCTAGAGATTATTCACTGCAGGTTACTCATCATATAACTAAGGAGGTTGAAGAACAGAGAATTTTTAGTGCTAAAGGCAGAACTGGCTTAAGGAAACAACTCTTCTGACTCTCAATCAATATCCTCTCTATTAACAAGACACCATGCATTTGTTCTAAATGACCTTGGTATTTTTAAGATACTGAGTTTTTGGAAGTTTGGCACAAGTGATAAGATGGAGATAGTATATTTTCAAGTGTATGTACTATGACATGCATTGAAGCATGTAATAGAATGACTGCCTTTCCCGCTTTTAAACTGTAAATATTTTAACAGTATTTTCTCCATAGTTTCAAAAGTTGAAGAGAAAACATTTTAAAAGAGATACTGATTTTTAAAAAATGTTATCTGACTACCCTCCCCAACATACAAACCCTGTATCTTGAAAACACAAAATCCTAAAAGAAAAGGAGAAAAAAAAAAAGGAGGGAGAGAGGGAACGAAGGAAAAAAGAAAGAAGGAAAGGAGGGAGGAAGGAGGAAAGTTGGGGAAAATTTAATTATTTTCTGCATATTAATATTAAGGAAGCTTAGCAATTTCTGTGTTTCAATAATTTTCTCCTATCATAATATAAACTATAATTAGTTAGTGGTTAAATCAGCATAGGTATTTCAATTACCTTTCTGGAAGCAGGGCTAAATTGGTCACTTCTAAGTGATGGTGTGTGAAAAAACTTATTACTATTCCCCCTAAATTCTTCACTTTCAACTAACCAACACAATTAATACCAAACATTTTGGTGTGTAAGTGAGTGACAGCTTTGACTTGATATGTAATTCTTCTTAGGGGTTGAGAGTAGGAAGAAAACAGTTGCCTAATACAATCTAGTTCATTCTCTTGTTTGTCAAATGACCACACTGGAATAGAAGAAAAATGGAGCAAGGACTTTTAAGATTATAGTATTTCATCTCAATTAAAAAAATGCATAATGAAATAAAAGTAGGGACACATACAGACTGAAAGTAAGGGGATGGAAAAAGATATTCCATGAAAATGGAAATCAGAAGAAAGCTGGAGTAGCAATTCTCAAATCAGACAAAATAGACTTTAAAAGAAAAACTATTACAAGAGACAAAGAAGGACACTACATAATGATCAAGGGATCGATCCATGAAGAAGATATAAGAATTGTAAATATTTATGCACCCAACATAGGAGCACCTCAATACATAAGGCAAATACTAACATCCATAAAAGGGGAAATCGACAGTAACACAATCATAGTAGGGGACTTTCACACCCCACTGTCACCAATGGACAGATCATCCAAAATGAAAATAAATAAGGAAACACAAGCTTTAAATGATACATTAAACAAGATGGACTTAATTGATATTTATAGGACATTCCATCCAAAAACAACAGAATACACATTTTTCTCAAGTGCTCATGGAACATTCTCCAGGATAGATCATATATTGGGTCACAAATCTAGCCTTGGCAAATTTAAGAAATATGAAATCGTATCAAACATCTTCTCTGACCACAACGCTATGAGACTAGATATCAATTACAGGAAAAGATCTGTAAAAAATACAAACACATGGAGGCTAAACAATACACTACTTAATAACGAAGTGATCACTGAAGAAATCAAAGAGGAAATCAAAAAGTACTTAGAAACAAATGACAATGGAGACACAACGACCCAAAACCTATGGGATACAGCAAAAGCAGTTCTAAGAGGGAAGTTTATAGCAATACAATCATACCTTAAGAAACAGGAAACATCTCGAATAAACAACCTAACTTTGCACCTAAAGCAATTAGAGAAGGATGAACAAAAAACCCCCAAATTTAGCAGAATGAAAGAAATCATAAAGATCAGATCAGAAATAAATGAAAAAGAAATGAAGGAAACAATAGCAAAGATCAATAAAAGTAAAAGCTGGTTCTTTGAGAAGATAAATAAAATTGATAAACCATTAGCCAGACTCATCAAGAAAAAAAGGGAGAAGACTTAAATCAATAGAATTAGAAATGAAAAAGGAGATGTAACAAATGACACTGCAGAAATACAAAAGATTATTAGAGATTACTACAAGCAACTCTATGCCAATAAAATGGACAACCTGGAAGAAATGGACAAATTCTTAGAAATGCACAACCTGCCAAGACTGAACCAGGAAGAAACAGAAAATATGAACAGACCAATCACAAGCACTGAAATTGAAACTGATTAAAAATCTTCCAACAAACAAAAGCCCAGGACCAGATGGCTTCGCAGGCGAATTCTATCAAACATTTAGAGAAGAGCTAACACCTATCCTTCTCAAACTCTTCCAAAAGATAGCAGAGGGAGGAACACTCTCAAACTCATTCTATGAGGCCAACATCACCCTCATACCAAAACCAGACAAAGACGTCACAAAGAAAGAAAACTACAGGCCAATAGCACTGAAGAACATAGATGCAAAAATCTTCAACAAAATATTAGCAAACAGAATCCAACAGCACATTAAAAGAATCATACACCATGATCAAGTGGGGTTTATTCCAGGAATGCAAGGATTCTTCAATATACGCAAATCAATCAATGGGATACACCATACCAACAAACTGAAGGAGAAAAACCATATGGTCATCTCAATAGATGCAGAGAAAGCTTTTGACAAAATTCAACACTCATTTATGATAAAAATCCTGCAGAAAGTAGGCATAGAGGGAACTTTCCTCAACATAATAAAGGTCATATATGACAAACCCACAGCCAGCATCATTCTCAATGGTGAAAAACTGAAACCATTTCCACTAAGATCAGGAACAAGACAAGGTTGCCCACTCTCACCACTCTTATTCAACATAGTTTTGGAAGTTCTAGCCACAGCAATCAGAGAAAAAAAGAAATAAAAGGAATCCAAATAGGAAAAGAAGAAGTAAAGCTGTCACTGTTTGCAGATGACATGATACTATACATAGAGAATCGTAAGGATGCTACCAGAAAACTACTAGAGCTAATCAATGAATTTGGTAAAGTAGCAGGATACAAAATTAATGCACTGAAATCTCTGGCATTCTTATACACTAATGATGAAAAATCTGAAAGACAAATTAAGGAAACACTCCCATTTACCACTGCAACAAAAAGAATAAAATATCTAGGAATAAACCTACCTAAGGAGACAAAAGACTTGTATGCAGAAAAGTATAAAACACTGATGAAAGAAATTAAAGATGATACAAATAGGTGGAGAAATATACCATGTTCTTGGATTGGAAGAATCAACATTGTGAAAATTACTACCCAAAGCAATATACAGATTCAATGCGATCCCTATCAAATTACCACCAGCATTTTTCACAGAACTAGAACAAAAAATTTCACAATTTGTATGGAAACACAAAAGACCCCGAATAGCCAAAGCAATCTTGAGAACGAAAAATGGAGCTGGAGGAATCAGGCTCCCTGACTTCAGACTATACTACAAGGCTACAGTAATCAAGACAGTATGCTACTGGCACAAAAACAGAAATATAGATCAATGGAACAGGATAGAAAGCCCAGAGATAAACCCACACACATATGGTCACCTTATGTTTGATAAAGGAGGGAAGGATATACAGTGGAGAAAAGACAGCTTCTTCAATAAGTGGTGCTGGGAAAACTGGACAGCTACATGTAAAAGTATGAAATTAGAACACGCCCTAACACCATACACAAAAATAAACTCAAAATGGGTTAAAGACCTAAATGTAAGGCCAGACACTATCAAACTCTTAGAGGAAAACATAGGCAGAACACTCTATGACATAAATTACATCAAGATCCTTTTTGACCCATCTCCTAGAGAAATGGAAATAAAAACAAAAATGAACAAATGGGACCTAATGAAACTTAAAAGCTTTTGCACAGCAAAGGATACCATAAACAAGACCAAAAGATAACCCTCAGAATGGGAGAAAAGAGTTGCAAATGAAGCAACTGACAAAGCATTACTATCCAAAATTTATAAGCAACTCATGCAGCTCAATAACAAAAAAACAAACCACCCAATCCAAAAATGGGCAGAAGAACTAAATAGACATTTCTCCAAAGAATATATACAGATTGCCAACAAACACATGAAAGAATGCTTAACATCATTAATCATTAGAGAAATGCAAATCAAAACTACAATGAGATATCATCTCATACTAGTCAGATTGGCCATCATCAAAACTCTAGAAACAATAAATGCTGGAGAGGGTGTGGAGAAAAGGGAACACTCTTGCACTGCTGGTGGGAATGTAAACTGATACAGCCACTAAGGATAACAGTATGGGGGTTCCTTAAAAAACTAAAAATAGAACTACCATATGACCCAGCAATCCCACTACTGGGCATATACCCTGAGAAAACCATAATTCAAAAAGAGTCATGTACCAAAATATTCATTGCAGCTCTATTTACGATAGCCAGGACATGGAAGCAACCTAAGTGTCCATCCACAGATGAATGGATAAAGAAGATGTGGCACATATATACAATGGAATATTACTCAGCCATAAAAAGAAATAAAACTGAGTTATTTGTAATGAGGTGGATAGACCTGGAGTCTGTCATACAGAGTGAAGTAAGTCAGAAGGAGAAAAACGAATACCGTATGCTAACTCATATATATGGACTCTAAGAAAAAACAAAACGTCATGAAGAGATTAGTGGTAGGACGGGAATAAAACACAGACCTACTAGAGCATGTACTTGAGGATATGGGGAGGGGGAAGGGTAAGCTGTGACGATGTGAGAGAGTGGCAGGGACATATACACACTACCAAATGTAAATTAGATAGCTAGTGGGAAGCTGCCTCATAGCACAGGGAGATCACCTCTGTGCTTTGTGACCACCTAGAGGGGTGGGATAGGGAGGGTGGGAGAGAGGGTGACACAAGAGGGAAGAGATATGGGAACATATGTATATGTATAACTGATTCACTTTGTTGTAAAGGAAAAACTAACACACTATTGTAAAACAGTTATACTCCAATAAAGATGTTAAAAAAAGATTATAGTATTTCATCTCAATTAAAAAAATGCATAATGAAATTAAAGTAGTCTATATATCTCACTGTAGAAAAGCCAGATTTTTAGGTTTTTATGACCTAACAACTTTGCACCATGTTTATACTTAATGACAACAAAAAATGAAGTACTCTTTTCCCCTTAGTTAGGAGAAATTGGCTTTGAATATTTGCAGATTTATTCTCCTGACAAATTTATGATGATTCACATATTTAGCTTTGGGAGTGGAATTCTAGGGAAGAAATTCTACTATCAATTAATGTGGAAACTGTGCTGGTAAATCAAGTATAACATCTAAGAAATAAATTGGAGGATTTTAATTGGTTGATATGTGCCCTAAACAAAACCTATAATGAGGACCCTGAGTAGACCATGTGAGTGAAGCCAATCCACAGCACCCTGACCTTCTTCAAAGAGGCTCTGAAAAGAAAGTGGTTGTTAGGTAATGTAATTTGAAATAAAAAACAGGAGATACCATATTAATTTAAAGAACTAGTATTCATCAGTACAGCAATTCTAAAATTCCTATTTTAAAAAGCAGCTCTCCTGGGGATTCCTAGAGTTAAGTGGAGATGGAGCAGTAAAGAATGTAGCCATATTTGAACTGAGATGATTTGGGTAAGCTGTTCTCTCTAGAAATCACATCAGCTTTCCACCAGAGGATCCTGAGGATATGTGTTTGCTTCTGCCTGCCATCCCTGCCAAAGTTTACCCTATTTAATCATGTGTTTACAGATGTAGAGAAGAAACATATGGACAGCAAGGGGGGAAAGCGGGGGTGGGGGGTTGTGGTGGGATGAATTGGGAAATTGGGATTGACATATATACACTAATATGTATAAAATAGATAACTAGTAAGAACCTGCTGTATATATTTTAAAAAAAGGTGCATTGTGAAAAAAAAATCATGTGTTTAAACATGATAGGCTAATTACTTCAAAAAACCACCTCTCCACTCCCAGAAGATTTTAACCAATGAATAGAAATTAATTGGTATGTAGAAGGATAGACATGAACCAATTTATAGAATACATATTTAAGGCAAAAATATTTCTTTTCTCTAGAAAGATAGGATTAAAGGGCTTTTCTATGCATGGTTGGAAATCAAAACCATGTTAAGGTTATACGAGTTTTTTTGGCTGGGAATTTGGGAAAGAATTAATAAAACATATCTTATCACTGGGCCTATTGACTAAACTGGTAATATTATAGTATGAAGAAAAAACTGCATAACTTCTACATTCTACATACACATTGACCAGATGACAGGAAGACAGATAAACACATACTGTATATTCTACTAATACACAGATAGATAGTTAAGGCACCACACACACACACACACACACACACACACACACACACACACACACACACACACACACACATATACACAGAGCAGGCTGACAAACATAACATGCTGGTAAAAAGGTTACCAAACTTGAGACAAACTGCATTCAGCGGCCATGGCTCACGGGCTTAGTTACTCCGCGGCATGTGGGATCTTCCCGGACCGGGGCACGAACCCGTGTCTCCTGCATCGGCAGGCGGATTCTCAACCACTGCGCCACCAGGGAAGCCCTGTGATTCTCTATTTAGTATGGAGACCTAAGACCAGAGCACACTACTCACACATTCAATATTCAGAAAACTTCTCAGTAATGCTGATGTTTCACATTTAGTTTGGCTGGCCAGAAAGTACAGAATAGTGAAGCAGAATATTACAGAGCATGGGGGAAAAGCCCAGAGGTTTGCTATTCAAACGTTCTGGTTTGGATCCTAGCACCATGACTTCCTAGATGTAGTCTTGAATATATTGTTTATCCTCTATGCCTCTCTACTTCACAAACTGTAAAATGGGAATAATTGTACCTGTCTTCCAGCATTAAGTAGATAATGAATGTAAGACATCAATCACTCCACACATAGTGGGTGCTTCACAAAGGATAGCCCAATTTTCACTTTCAAACAATAAGAGCCAAGGAAATCCTGTTTGGCAACATATGAGTTCAGTGACCACATCTTCCAAATGAAAAATTGAGACACAGTCTGCCAAGAATGAATGCATTTTTGGTGACGGCAGGACAGAATATTTGAAACTGGAAATGTCACTGCAAAACCTTGATGGGTATTTGTCATGCTCTGAGAAATGTAGCCATCAGGAGAGCATCCAAGAACATTCATTTTTAAAGGAATTTTATTTAACAACCTTTGGTGTTTTCACTTTAAAAAGAAAGGAGAGGGGCTTCCCTGGTGGCGCAGTGGTTGAGAGTCCGCCTGCCGATGCAGGGAACACGGGTTCGTGCCCCGGTCCGGGAAGATCCCACATGCCGTGGAGCGGCTGGGCCCGTGAGCCATGGCCGCTGGGCCTGTGAGTCCGGAGGCTGTGCTCCGCAACGGGAGCGGCCACAACAGTGAGAGGCTCGCGTACCGCAAAAAAAAAAGAAGAAGAAAAGAAAAAAGAAAGGAGACTTACTAGAGCACAACACCCCAAAAGTCATTATCTCTGATAAAAGATACCTGCATTATACTTTTCATGTTATTATAAATTCTAGTGGTGTCCAATCCTGATATATTACATATAGGTTCAAATACAAAGACAAAGAGAACTTAAAGGAAGTTCCTTATCATTTAGGATGGCTGGGGATAGCTTTTCTTCCCTCTCTACCTCCTCTTTCTATTTAGTGTCTAGAGAGAAATCACTTCTTATCTTCAATACATTCTGTGACCTTTTAAAAGTCCCCCTTTCCTAGTGAGAATGAATCAGTGTTGTTTAAAGATAAATAAAAAGAAAACATTCTCATGGTTTTCTGGGTTTAGGTGGGAAGTACACTTTATTTGAATTTTTTCCTTAAAGGATACCATAAAACTTTCTTTTCTTCATTGATTCAATTCAAAAATAGAGTAGAAGACTTTTTTTCTTTAGCTGCTAAGAATAGTTAGAAGGAGGTAATAGAGTGAAAGAGGAGATGTAAAAGGCCTATTCATTTCATATTTGAGGGCTAGTCTTTACTGCACTTCTTCACTGCTCCCTCTTGTCTCTTCCTTACACTTCTGCAATAAACACACACATGCACATTTTTTTAAAATAAAATCACATGGCAAACAAGCCAGAAAACTTTATTTTCAATTTACATAGCAAAGAATTAAATATTTTAATATGTAAGAAGCTCTTACAAATTAATAAGGGAAAGACAAGGGCAAGACTAGGAAATTTACAAAAAAATAAATCGAAAGTCATTCAACATATAACAAAGAACATAAATTAAAACAAAATACTATTTTTCACTTATAAGATAGGCAGCAATGAAAAATATATACAGAACTGGACTTGGTATAGGGGAAGAGCATTCTCCGATCTTTTCTGAAAGGTATTTTTAAATATAGTATTTTCAAAACACCAAAATGAGCACATTTCCTTAACCAAGCAATTCCACTATAGAAAAGTTATCTTAAGGAAAAAAATATGACAAGCTTGTAAAATGTTTGTACAATGATGGTCCATGCAGCACTTTTAAAAGCAACAAAATAAATTCATATAATAAATTACATATATATTTTAAAATAGCTACTATTTACAAAGCACATATGAGATAATTATATATATTACCTCATTTAGTTTTCACAAGAATTCTGAGAACTATTATTCCCATTTTTATCTGCAGATGAGAAAATTGAAGTTTAGAAAAATAATGAGATTTGCTCAGCTCAACAATCTAGTAAGTGGCAGATACAGAATTAGAACAAAGTTGATCAACTCCAAAAGTCAATGTTCTTTAATTTAGATTACATACCATATGACCCAGCTATCCCACTAGTAGGCATGTACCCAGAAGAAACGATAATTCAAAAAACACCCCAATGTTCATTGCAGCACTATTTACAATAGACAGGTCATGGCGACAATTGGATAAAGAAGATGTGGTACATATATACAATAGAATATTACCCAGCCATAAAAGGGAACGAAATTGGGACATTTGTAGAGATGTGCATGGACCTAGAGATTGCCATACAGAGTGAAGTAAGTCAGAAAGAGAAAAACAAATATCGTATATTAACACATATATGTGGAATCTAAAAAAAATGGTATAGATGATCTTATTTGCATAGCAGAAATAAAGACACAGACGTAGAGAAGAAACGTATGGATACCAAGGGGGAAGGAGGGGTGGAATGAATTGGGAAATAACATATATACACTACTGATACATAGTATAAAATAGATAACTAATGAGAACCTACTGTAAAGCACAGGGAGCTCTACTCAATGCTCTGCAGTGACCTAAATGGGAAGGAAATCCAAAACAGAGGGGATATATGTATACATAGAGCTGATTCACTTTGCTGTACAGTAGAAACTAACACAACATTGTAAAGCAACTATACTCCAGTAAAAATTTTAAAAAATATAGAAGACTGATTACAAGAGTAACTGGTTTTGACCTAATTTAATTACAGTGATTCTAGAATCTCATAAGTATAATGCCAATTATTACTTTTAGATATACTTTATCATGTTGATGATACAGTCATTCAGATCTAATTTGTCATGAAATGTTTAAATAAAGAATGTTTTAAAATATTTTCTTTCACACACACACATTTTAAAATAATCGGACAACCAGAATATCTAACCTCACTGAGTACGGTGAAAAGTAATCTCTTCAGACACAACCTCCTGTAGTAATAATAAATTACCCCACAACTTTACCTAAGATTGTCTTATCTACCTCAATCACCCTGTTCTGTTAATGTGCTTAACACCAAGAATGTCAAAAAACCTTGCAGAAAATGGAGAATGAGAGGGGGCATGCAGAATGATGTCTGCAAAGTCTAACAAAACTGAAGACAATGAGGGAGCTAGAAAATATATATTTCCTCTTCAGTGACTGAGGACAGAAAGCTTTATTAAAAACTCTATTTGGATGATAGTGTGTAAAACATTAATTTTTCTTCTCCTTTCCCTCCATCCTTAGCCCATATTTCCCACTTTCTTTGCACACACAAAATAAGAAGCAAAGCTCTTTGTAAATTCTTGGAACAGAATTGACCTTTTCTTAAAGGCTATCAATCAATATTGAATGACATTAAGACAATAATATGAAATGTTGTTAGGTAATGAAGGTATACTAGCAGCGTCACGCCTCTATCTAAACTAAATGAATTGGCTAAGGAATCATTCACCTGAATTGCAAAATCTAGATCTATCCCTCTATGTGACAAACATTATTTTATGTTAAAAAATGCAATGTATAGTTGCAATTTGTTGTCATGATGTGCAATGTTTCACATGTAGAAAAACTTTTCTGATCATATTTCTCTTTCCACAGGTCCCATAAGTTTTTCTTTTTTGCTTTAATAATTAATTAATTAATTTTTTTTGGCTGCATTGGGTCTTCATTGCTGCATGCAGGCTTTCTCTAGCTGCCCCGAGCAGGGGCATTCATTGTGGTGAGCAGGCTTCTCATTGTGGTGGCTTCTCTTGCTGCAGAGCACGAGCTCTAGATGCTTGGGCTTCAGTAGTTGTGGTGCATAGGCTCAGTAGTTATGGCTCGCAGACTCCAGAGCGCAGGCTCAGTAGTTGTGGTGCACGGGCTTAGTTGCTCCACGGCATGTGGGGTCTTCCCGGACCAGGGATTGAACCCATGTCCCCTGAACTGGCAGGTGGATTCTTAACCACTGCACCACCAGGGAAGTCCCAAGTTTTTCTGATAGAAAAAATAATTGGGTAATTTCAAAATCCACATATTTTAAAGAAAGATATTGCCATTTCTCATTTTTTATGGAACTAGAACAAAAATATCTTAAAATTTGTATGGAGACACAAAAGAGCCCGAAGAGCCAAAACAGTCTTGAGGGAAAAAAATGGAGTTGGAGGAATCAGACTCCCTGACTTCAGACTATACTATAAAGCTACAGTAATCAAGATAATATGGTACTGGCACAAAAACAGAAATATAGATCAATGGAACAAGATAGAAAGCCCAGAGATAAACCCACGCACCTATGGTCAACTAATCTATGACAAAGGAGGCAAGGATATACACAATGGAGAAAAGACAGCCTCTTCAATAAGTGGTGCTGGGAAAACTGGACAGCTACATGTAAAAGAATGAAATGAGAACACTCCCCAACACCATACACAAAAGTAAACTCAAAATGGATTAGAGACCTAAATGTAAGACCAGACACTATAAAACTCTTAGAGGAAAACGTAGGAAGAACACTCTTTGACATAAATCACAGCAAGATCTTTTTTGATCCACCTCCTAGAGTAATGGAACTAAAAACCAAAAATAAACAAATGGAACCTAATGAAACTTAAAAGCTTTTGCACAGCAAAGGAAACCATAAACAAGATGAAAAGACAACCCTCAGAATGGGAGAAAATATTTGCAAATGAATCAATGGACAAAGGATTAATCTCCAAAATATATAAACAGCTCATGCAGCTCAATATTAAAAAAACAAACAACCCAATCCAAAAATGGGCAGAAGACCTAAATAGACATTTCTCCAAAGAAGACATACAGATGGCCAAGAAGCACATGAAAAGCTGCTCAACATCACTAATTATTAGAGAAATGCAAATCAAAACTGCAATGAGGTATCACCTCACACCAGTTAGAATGGGCATCATCAGAAAATCTACAAACAACAAATGCTGGAGAGGGTGTGGAGAAAAGGGAACCCTCTTGCACTGTTGGTGGGAATGTAAATTGATACAGCCACTATGAAGAACAGTATGGAGGTTCCTTAAAAAAACTAAAAATAGAATTACCATATGAACCAGCAATCCCATTACTGTGCATATACCCAGAGAAAACCATAGTTCAAAAAGACACATGCACCCCAATGTTCATTGCAGCACTATTTACAATAGCCAGGTCATGGAAGCAACCTATATGCCCACTGACAGACGAATAGATAAAGAAGAAGTGGTGCATATATACAATGGGATATTATTCAGCCATAAAAAGGAACGAAATTGGGTCATTTGTGGAGACATGGATGGATCTAGAGACTTTCATACAGAGTAAAGTCTGTCATACAGAGTAAAGTAAGTCAGAAAGAGAAAAACAAATATCGTATATTAACGCATATATATGGATCGTAGAAAAATGGTACAGATGAACCGGTTTTCAGGGCAGAAATAGAGACAAAGATGTAGAGAACAAACGTACGGACACCAAGGGGGGAAAGCCGCGGGGGGTGGGGATGGTGGTGGGATGAATTGGGCAATTGGGATTGACATGTATACACTGATGTGTATAAAATTGATGACTAATAAGAAACTGCTGTATAAAAAAATAAATAAAATTAAATTTAAAAAAAAAGAGAGGTTGCTGTTTCTAATAAGCATTTTAAACCTACCACGAATGGAAGTATTTAGGTTTTGAGAACAGCCAGTTGTTGAAAGTTAAGAAAAAGCAAGAGCAAGAAAGCAGAAATAGTTTAGTTCTCATTTGTAAAAAGTTTATATGCATTGCTCATAAAACGTACTCTGTAAATCTATGATTTTCCATGCCTTTAACAGTTTCTTTATCTTTATCTTTATCCTATTCTCAGCTAATCATTTACTTGCTGTCAAAGGTAGTCAATGGCACTTTGATCTTGTTTGCTAGTATTAGACTTAAACTGATTCTAAGCTCTTGCTGCACTCTGTAAAATGTATCCCACCCTACTGGCATACTTTGACTACAACCTCAGATTCTACAAAAACAAATTCTTATTCATGTTGCTTTTTTCTTTTTTACAAGTTTGGCACCTCACTCTTCCATCGCCGAAGTTTGAGTCTGTCATTATTTTTTCTTTCCTTTGTAAAACAAAACAAGTTTCATTCTCCCCTCTTCACACCAAAATGTCCTTCTTGTACTGAAGTTCATATCAAAGGATTCTTCTTACAGAGAGTCTGAGATACTGCCAACCCCTACGTGGCCTCAAGGGCTTGTAGAATCAAAGAAGAAGAAACCAAAGGGCTAAGATACCTTTGGTTCTCCAGCTTCCTGATGTGGAATGCAGTGTCAGGTACAGTGCCAAAGAGACCTCATACCTCTCAGGAGCTTGAGCTCATCACATCAGATGTCACTCAGACACAGAAGAAGTGGTATTTCGGTGAAGAACATATAGAATGTTCAAAGCTCCCAGGCAAAAAAAATCTCTCCCAACTTGAATGAGTAAGGAGGGAGTTTGAAAAGCTTTTGAAAGAAGGGGGAAAGAAGCATTAATGCATCAAAGAGAAGAGAGGCATCTAGGAGTTGCAATAAGAATAAAAGAAGATAAATAGATGGGGGGGCATCATAAAAGTAAAGAGAAAGTGTTGCTTCCTGGCAAATTGACATTGAACATATTTTTAAAAATAGAGACCTAATTTTTTTTCCTTCTTCTTAGATAAATGAATTTAGCTGCTTAGGGTGAAAAGGAAAAAAGAAGGAATGAAGAAAGGAAAAAGGAAGGAAGGAAGGAAGGAAGGAAGGAAGGGAGGGAGGGAGGGAGGGAGGGAGGGAGGGAGGAAGCACCATCATCAAATAAAAGTTCCTTTGCTACATTCTAGAATATGTCAGACTAGTGATGATATGCTTTATTCTTCCCTTATAAAATACTATCAAAATCATTCTGATTACAAGAAAAGTTAATGACTTTAGAAAGAGAAATAAAACTAATTTTACACAATGAACACAGTGATTTTTTTTCTAAAGGACCCCAAGTCCTCACAGAGGTATCCTCATTGGCCCATCTTGCCAGCAGGCAACTGATAAAGAAAAACTGGTTTCATTCTACAGTAGGAGAAATAAAACAGGAAACTATTACTTGGTTTTATATATAAAGGCATTTTAAATACATCATCTTTAGTTGAACAAAACAGTCCTGGGGTCAAATGCTGGCTTCCTCATTTATAAGCTTTAAGCTTGAGAAGTTATTCAAACACATTAAACCTCAATTTCCTCATGTATAAACTGAGGATAATGATAGTCTTTATTTCTTAGGGTTGTGAGGCCAGAATGAATTAATTTAAATTACTGTAGTGGAGAGCCTGATACATCAGATTTTTTTTTTATTGCTGCTGTAACAAATTATCACAAACATAGTGGCTAAAAAATAAGAATTTATTATCTTACAGTTTCTGGAGGTCAGAAGTCTGACCTGGGTCTCACTGGG
Organism: Kogia breviceps; assembly: GCF_026419965.1. Lineage (NCBI taxonomy): Eukaryota > Metazoa > Chordata > Mammalia > Artiodactyla > Physeteridae > Kogia > Kogia breviceps. The sequence goes on from NC_081314.1 coordinate 98,031,025, forward strand.
CTAAAATCAAGGTGTCAGCAGGGTTATGTTCCTTTCTGGAGGCTCTGTGGGAGCATCCATTTTCTTGCCTTCTGTTGCCTTGTAGAAGCTGTGTGCAGTACATTCCTCGTCTTATAGCCCCATTCCTCCATCCTCAAAGCCAGCAACATTGCATGTTTTTCTCACTGCAGCAGCAAAGCTTTTCTGCTTTTAAGAACTCATGTAATTAGGTTGGGATACCTGGACAATCGAGGATAATCTCCTCCTCATCTCAGTGTTCTTAACATTAATTACATCAGCAATGTCCCTTCTGCCATGTAAAGAAATATATTCATGGCTTCCAAGGAACAGAAGGTGGACATGTCTGGTTGGGGTCAGGTCATTATCCTGCTTACCACAGCCTGGTACCTCAGAATGTGCTCCATAAATGTAATTAGTTTATTATTTTTATCATTATCATTACCATGTTATTGGCATTATCATATGCCTATAGATTCTCATAACTTAGGTATCATGAGTGACACTGACCTCCCACACACATCCACACCACTCATTTCTCAGTTGAAGAATTAGAAACCAAGAGACAGGAAATGATTTACCCAAGGCCATCCAGCCAGTTGATGCTGATTTTCCTCATTTCATAGTTCCTGACTCAACATAGTGCTTCCCCCATATTACCCTGCTGAGAACAGTAATCTAAAATGTACACCTAATATTTATGCCTAATTTGAAGTTAATTTGCATAGAATAAAATGTCCAAAATGTCCAACGAAATTCTTAATTTGCATAACCAAGAACATAAATCAAAACAATAATTATTCTACTTTTGATAGAATGCTCTTAAGAAATATTAGGGAGAATGCTTATAATTGCTAAACTTCACTGAAGTCAGGTTAGAATTTAGATTTGGAAAAAGTGACTTTTTAGAGCACATATATTCTATCTAGAAGCCTCTCCTTTTCCTTGTTTGTTTTTTCTTGTATCTTTCTTTCCTTTCCCTTTTTTGTTCCCATAGTTCTGAATGAATATGCTGTTTGTTCAGTGGAAAAAATTAACACCTCAAGAAGACAACAAATTATTTCATTTCTAATTACCTTGACACCTCTTTTATATATCTTTCCCTGGAGAATAAAATGTTCTGGATGAGAAAATTTTCAAGATAACTAAAATATACCCATTTAATTATAAAATTATATTAACAAAACAGGCTTTGACATTTTGGGTGGCAATTTTTCTAAAATGCACTGAACACGCCACTGATTTACCCATCAAACTTGGTAATGGGCTGAGCATAATCTATCCTAGTTTAGATGACATGAGGATCAAAACTATTGTCCTGTATTTAAGAGAATGAATTCCCTGGGAGGTACCATGTAGTCTGAGTGTGTTGGACCATCAACTAAATGCCTTCTGGATTGCTGTGTTTTTCTAGATTCTGATTCTTCAATCTCCTTCATCACTGTCAACCATCAATTCTTTAGTGTGTCTGGTTTAAGGATTTTCCCTTCCTTTCCTTGCTTCTTCTAAACTATCTTCCACTAGAATGAACTAAATCATAAGAGGGAATCAGACAACTGAGATATAAAATCCAGCAGCCTTAAATATTCACACAAGAACCTACACAGTTGACTCTTAGTTTTTTTCATTAGCTAAGTCCTGGCAGCAATTTCTTCTTCTTGTGTCAGGATAGATACAGAGCTAGTTCTAGATGAATATTATTGTAATAATTGCCAAAATATGACATATGAATAAATATGGTATACATGGATTTGCTTTCTTTGACCTCAAACCATCAGAACATAACATGTACTGGGATATGAAAAAAAATGTGCTACTTATTGATATCACATGGGAGTTTGCCAGGAATAAGAAGCTCAGCATCATCCCCACTTCAAGATCTACTGAATCAGAATTTTGACAATATCCCCACGAGATCTTTATGTACATTAAATTTGAGAAGCACTGATTCAGAACATAATACCCTCCAACAATAGGCTCTCCAATGATGGAGTTTCATTACTACCACCTGAGAAATCAGGATTTTCTGTTTTAGAACTCAAATTTTCCCTTTAATACTCGTCATTTTTTTTTTTTTTTTTTTTTGCGGTATGTGGGCCTCTCACTATTGTGGCCTCTCCCGTTGCGGAGCACAGGCTCCGGACGCGCAGGCTCGGCAGCCATGGCTCACGGGCCCAGCCGCTCCGCGGCATGTGAGATCTTCCTGGACCGGGGCACGAACCCGTGTCCCCTGCATCGGCAGGCGGACTCTCAACCACTGCACCACCAGGGAAGCCCCCTTTAATACTCTTCAGTCCACCTTCATGAAGTATTTTCATTATCTAACATACCCTTAGCAAAATGTTATCTTCAAGAAAAAAAATCTGAGTTTAAATAAATTTGTTGCAGATAAATAGATACATTATTCAATTCATTTAGAGCCATGAATCTTAGATTTTTAAATCCTTGAGGAACATTATAAATTACCAGGTTCAATCTAATCCCCTCAATTTGCACAAAAGAAAACTGAAGTCAGAGAGATGAAGTGAGTTGGTTTAACATGTTATCAAGTATTAACATGCTTTTTACTCTATCTTAATCACAGATACACTCATTCAATTATGTCCACTCAATTCCCTTTTGTTTTTTAAATTTGCTTTCTGTTGAAATTCCTGTACTCTTTTTCCACACATCAATGTCAAAGCTGTTTAATGGGTTTATCCTCCCTTAGATTCCTCTCTACATATCTTTATCAAGACTTATAGTAGGAGTCCCATTTATTTATGCCACACACTTAGTTCAATTATTGCTACTGGGACTGTGCCTAAATTAAAGCTTTATTCATTTTCTGCTGGAGTTCTCCTGGTCTCCATTTCTGCCTGGATTGACCTTTGCATTCAGGTTGGTGGCACTCTCTGCAAGCTCCTTAAATTTTGCTGGCTCAGCCTAGGAACTCTTCTTAAAGTAGTAATTTAATCTTCCCCTACAACATCATCAGTTCTCAGGAGCTAGTCTTGCTCTCTACCCTGTAAAGTCTTTAGTCTGGGGTTAGGATAAAAAACTCAACTCCACCTCCCTCTCTGACCTCATAACTCTTAACAATAAGTACTAAAGTTAGTCATGGCAAAGGCATGATTGTAGGAGATTATGATCTCTGGTGAAAGAAACAATTATTAAGAGCTCTTTTATTTCTGGCCTCCCTTTCTTGGGACCTGTTATAGCTCTTGGATTACTTGTCCTCTTTCCGTTATTTTTCTCTTATTCTTTCTGTGTAGCTAATAGGGGACCATGGGACAGGAACACTTCATTTTCTTCTCACAAGCCTATGACATAAACCAGAAAAAAGGGAAGAGGGGTTGACCTCAAAATTAGATTTTAGTCTAGGCCTTACTTAGATATACACTCCATTAGGTAGAAGTTTAGCCCAGCTAGCCAAAAGCACAGATTACATATGGCTTTAAGTTTAAACCCTAATTGGTAATAAACAGATATAATTTACCTAGAATCTCCCCTCACACATAAATCTCCATGAGGATCTGGTAGATGGATGCAAGGGGAAGAAAAGAATGGGAGGAGATCTTCTGATTAAAAAATGTCAATGGGCCCCAGACAATTTTGTATAGTTAGATTTTTTAAAAAATAGTGATTCTACCTCTAAAATGTATGCTCTTGAATCTCAGCTGATTTCCCCAAATGAACGCTTTCCTTTTTATAGGGCTTATAGATAAAACTCTTGCAAAACTAGGCAAAAATCCTCTTCCTTCATTGGTAACCTATTTTGAATCTGAGCCTAGTACAGCAGCTAAATAAATAAATATGTTTGTACTCTGCTCAGAGAGATAGCATAAGAATAATTCACTGTTAAAAATAACCTAATTTTTAATGCAGGTGTTCATTTTAAAAATATAATTAATCCATTTTAAAGTTAGACCTCATGCTAACCAATTTGAAAATTAATGTTGAAAGATAAATGAAGCTATTTCCTAAAGTATTTTTCATCTATATTTTTAGGAATGCCTTTGGATTGGTTAACTATCAGAAGCTGACCTTCCTAAATGCCCCATATCTAGCAAATTAATTTAACAGTCTGTATATGCATCTTGTTTTGTGGTAAATTACTAGTAAACAACCACTGTATTTATAACAGGTGCATACTCACTAAGATGCCTAAGATAAGAATTCAAAATGATGTAGAACACATTCTCTCCTATTAAAAACAAATGCTGGGCTTCCCTGGTGGCGCAGTGGTTGAGAATCCGCCTGCCGATGCAGGGGACACGGGTTCGTGCCCCGGTCCGGGAAGATCCCACATGCCGCGGAGCGGCTGGGCCCGTGGGCCATGGCCGCTGAGCCTGCGCGTCCGGAGCCTGCGCTCCGCAATGGGAGAGGCCACAACAGTGAGAGGCCCGCGTACCACAAAAAAAAAAAAAAAAAAAAAAAAAACAAATGCTAATTCCCCATAACATGGACTTTGTCATGTAATTTGCTCTCTTTTTACTGGCCTCTCCCTTAAAGAAGAATTACTGAGTTACAGTTAAGTATAATATAAAGATACAATTGAAGTTTGTTGAATGCCTACTTGGAACATTTAATAACAGACTATTATTAACTGATATAATAGTCTTACTCATAAAATTGCACTTCATGTGAAAATTCAGTAAGTGCCACAACATCTCAAGTAACTTGAGTACAGTAAGCATCCTGTATGCATGAAAGCATTTTTAAAGAAACAAGCTGAGCTTTAGAAGTATCTATCACAGTTTTAAGATCTTCATTCAATAAATTGGACTGGTGTCTCTCCTAGTAGGGCTATCATTGTAATGACACTGCCCAGCAGGATGCTATTTTCTAATGCATAGGAAGATCAATGCTTTCATCTAAAAACATTAAATTTAGAAAGGTTCAAAGTTGCTACAAATAGATTAACTCTTTTAATGCTTTAGTTAAAGGTTATTGAAACAACTGTTTAATGAAAAAAGTTTTTTAAGCAGTAACTTTCTAATAAGAAATCTGATCTTGCTATTTTGGTAGCTGGTAAAACATCAAGAGGAACAAGGCCTTGCTTGACACAGATTGTAAGAATTATTCTTTTTAGTAAATCGGTATAATTTGCGCTAATCTGTCTAACAGAGTCAAAGCTTAAATTTGCATGTTATTATTTGGATTCATATAAATTTGTGCTTTTCTTAAATTGTCTTTACAATTTGTTTATTAACATTTACCATTAGAGTACTCAGTGATAAATCAAATACTAGGTTCAAAATATGAATTAGCCCTTTTTGAGGTTAAAAATGACCACAGCTGGGTAATTTCATATTGTTTAACCTAAAACCAAGGTTGGTAGATATATAATTTCATTAATACCATGATAATTATTCAATAACCCAGATGGTTGTTCTGCACTACATATTTATTGAGTGAGTAAATAAATAGTGCATAGTTGACATAACTACTTCATCTATCAGTCCTCTTATAGACCTAATACTTAAATCCAACTTTCTGAGTTAAACCATATTGATTTAATGGCTCTTCTGCATTCCAGGAAGCATAGAAGCAGGTGAATTTCTTCTATATTTTTTTGTTATAGGCAATGCTCTTACCTCTACCTCTCTCTTCTCTTCTCTTTCTTGTCCCTCTCCTTCCCTACCTCCTTCTCTCTCTCTCTCAAACACACACACACACACACACACACACACACACGCACACACGCACACACGCATACTGTAGTCCTGCTGTCTGGCATCTCCAAAAAAATCCTAGACTATCTACTAGGATTCCTTTCAGGACTGTAATTGCAAGATTTCTTTCAAATATAAATCAGTGAAGTACTCAAGGCGAAACGCAAGGGCATTTTTTGACCAGAAGCAGTCAAACAATGTGTCAGCATTGATGCCAGCAATTTGGATGGACCATCCACAGACTTCTTTTCATACTGCATTAGAGATGCAATATTTGATTTTGCAAGAATATCTACTTTTATTTTTGCCTTCATATGTAAAGCAGAGTTTATTTTTGTAACTCAACATTTGATCATTAAACATTGGACAATGAATAAAATATTGTTATTCATTTTAATTTTTGAGCAAATGTTTATGGGACATTTGGTAAATATTGAGCATGTTTTTGAGATTTCTAATATTTTCCAAAGAAATCCTTCCTGATTTTAAGTTTGTTTATGGGCTTAGTGAAAAGTATTTGCTCTCCTAAAGTATGAGCATGTACTGGGTCACTAGCTTCCAAACTGTTTCTCTAGTTGAGTGAAGTTTTCATTTTGGTGGCACATTTCCATGATAGCTGTTTATCCCACATGTTTATATTGAAAGAATATTAATCTGAGCACCTGGGGGTAATTAGCATCAGGTACAAATGTCTTTGGATGTTAATGATTCCTCTTCTCCCCTCTCTCTATTGTCTGAAACCTGATGTTATTAGGTACTAATATCTTTGGGTCTTTGTGGTACTGATAATACCCTAAAAGTCATCCACATTGACTTTGGTTAAGAAAGCTTGAGTTTTGGTAAAAATTCTTCAGTTAACTCAACAAATAGATCTTTCTTTTTTTCTACATGGAGGTATGTATTAATATTGACTTGGTAATAATAATGTGACTCACTGATCTTTGTTCATCTGGAATCATTTAGATTTAACAATTTTTTCCTTGAGACCTGGGTGTGACAATCATATAAGATGTCATTTGGATTAAGCTTGCGAGGGAAAACATTGCCAATGCCCTGATCATTGATATTCTTGATTTGGTCTCCCAATTGTTATATAATGAAAGTAATTCATCCAGTAGAGCAAACACAGCAAAAGTTGCTCTTGAACTTTCCTATTTGTATGACTTCAACACTTTCTTCCATCGTTGATTTTCTGATATATGATATAAACTTCACATATGATGGCTCTATTTGTCTACTTTTATCCCCTGGGAAATAGCTTCTGGTCAAGAATGCTTATTTCCAATACTGAATGTAAAATATTGGCTCCAGAAGGATCATGTTATTGAGTTTCTAAATTTTACAAATAAAGGAAAAAGATATAGACACATTGAGACTTGTTTAAGAACCCTCAGCTTGTTAAAAAGCACTTGTAACTTAATTGGGTTTTGTAAAACCCCAGACAGCCTAAGCTCTGATGTTTAGAATAAAGCAAACTATAAATCTGATAAAACTTATTTGTTATCACATGTACTTCATCTCACCCCCTTTCACCCCAATGTAACTTGTGGTCACGTGTGTCCTGTAATACATATTCCTTGTTTGGTGTCCATGGTATCTTGCTCTCCTGCTACTCTTCTATCCTCTCTGAGTAATTCTTCTTCCTCTGCCTGCCTGGCTGTTTAAGTTATATCAACTGTATCCAGTTGCCGCGATCTCTCGGTTTATATATTCAGCCCTAACCATGCTTCTGTGATCCAGACCCATCTTTGCAATTGCTCACAAGTCTTCTTCACCGGAATGTTTTATATCTTATTAAACTTAATATGGCCCAAACAGAACCAATTATTTTCTTACTCTCCTCACTCTATCATCCAAAGGCAAGACATTTTTCTCCTGTATTTTCTACTTGGTCACTAATTCAATAATCTATACAGGCAATCATATTGGACAGGTGGGTGTCACTCTAGATTTCTCTACCACCCTGAGTTCCGCACACCTAATCAAACACAAAATCCCCCTAACATCTTATATGGATGTCTGTCATCTGCCTCCTCCTCACTCTCCCCATTCTACCACAATTCATTGTAAGGCCTAACACACAGTAGGTGCTCTATAAATTTTTATGGATGAATGAATAGAACAAGAATGAACAAATGAATGATGACTAAGACATAGTTTCTACCCTCATTTAGCTCACTGTCTAGCAAATGGAGAGAAACAAAGAGACATGTATGTGATGCATGCTATGTTCCAAGAAAGGTCATAAATAAGAGATACTTTACCTAAGCTGGGGCTCGAGGAAGTCTTTCTGAAGAATGAAAGCCTAGCTAATGAATAAATTTATCTACTCATTTATAATCTACTTAGTTTTCCACTAATCTCTTCAGATTGAGTAGCAGGAGAAATTTGGATGATGACAAAGGGAAATTCAGTGTTTTCCATAAAGACCAGTTTGGCTTTTCTACTCCCCGGGTAGCCATGACTGCTTAGATGTTCTTGGGTACAATTTTTCCTAAAAGACCTCCTAACTCTATTTTACAAAATTCATGACTCACAGAGAAAGACTTGGCCCCTGATTTTAGTCACAAATCATGAAACATGAGGCTTTGATTAACTAGTAGATTATATTGTTCTGTAAACTTAAATGAATTCAAATGAATTCTTATGTTTTAATATAAAGTATAGGTTAAATAAATATACTGATAAAGCTATAGGATAAGATTCAGTCTCAACCTTCTTGTGAGGTGAGCTCCATGGGTTGGTCTCAGCTATGTGGTGACACTCCAAATGAACAGGTGTTTCTAGTGCTCTTTACTAGATTTATTTGCTCTGAAGTGGACAAACTATGTATTAATAATAATAATAGTAATAATTCAAATTTTCCTAATTCTCTAGAAAAAATTCTCCTTGAAAATTTAGAAAATTTCTTCCCATATAATATAAATTAATATTAGTAGTAAATGGTCAAGTTTCAAGCAGTATTTCCTGGCTCTACTTTAAAATTTGTTTTCCATTAAATTTTCTTTCCAGGGTTAATTAGTCTACAGTTATGAAACTTATCAAATAATAGCCTTGTTTACTCTCTAATTACCAGACATGATGCAGTAAATAGTGAAGAGGCCAATAGATTTAATTCTCATTTTGAATTTAAACATACAAATTATCTTCAATGAATTGGTCAAGCAGCTAAAAGAACACCTTTACAATTTTGTAAAGAAAAGACTAAGAATACCTAAACAACAAAGGGAAAACATAGCTTTCTTTTATTTTTTTCCATCAAGAAAACCTCTCATTCCTAAATTTGTGGAAGTCTATGTCTTAATTCACTTTATGAAATATGTGGAGAAATTTAACAAACAAAATATTCCCGTATTTGGTTCCTTTTGGTAAAGGCACCATTTAAAACCTGTATTTAATGCCACATAGCCAAAAGAATCTTTAGAAAGAACAACACTGGAGGTTATCATGCTCCCTGATTTAAAACTGTAAAATACAAAATTATAGTAATCAAAACAGTATAGTATTAATATAAAAACAGACACATAGATTAATGGAACAAAATAAAGAGCCCATAAATAAACTCACACATATATATGCAATTAATTTACAACAAAGGAGGCAAGAACATATAATGGGGAAAGGACAGTCTCTTCAATAAATGATGCTGGGAAAACTAGAAAGATTCATGCAAAAAATAAAACTGGACCACTATCTTATACCATATACAAAAATTAACTCAAAATGGATTAAAGACTTAAATGAAGACCTGAAACCATAAAACTCCTAGAAGAAAACAAAGGTGGTAAGCTCTTTGATGTCAGTCTTAGCAATGATTTTTGGGATCCAACTCCAAAAGGCAAGGGAAACAAAAACAAAAATAAACAAATGGGACTACATCAAACCAAAAAACTTCTGCATGGTGAGGGAAACCATCAACAAAATGAAAAGGAAAGCCTACTGAATGGGAGAAGATGTTTGCAAATCATAATCTGATGAGGGGTTAATATCTAAAATATATATAGAACTCATACAACTCAATAACAAAAAAACCCCCAAATAATCCAATTAAAAAATGAGTAGAGGATCTGAATAGACATTTTTCCAAAGAAGACATACAGATGACTAAGAGGTGCATGAGAAACGTCACTCATCGTCAGGGAAACGCAAATCAAAACCATAGTAAGATATCACCTCACACCTGTCAGAATGGCTATAATCAAAAAGACAAGATATAACAAGTGTTGGCAACAATGTAGAGAAAAGGGAACCCTTATACATTGTTGGTGGGATTGTAAATTGGTGCAGTAACTATGGAAAACAGTATGGTGGTTCCTCAAACAATTAAAAATAGAACTACCATACGATCCAGCAATTCCACTTCTGGGTATTTTTCCAAAGAAAACAAAAAAAAAAACAATTTGAAAAGATATAGCATCCCCATATGTTCACTGCAGCATCATTTACAGTAGGCAAGATATGGATGCAACCTAAATGTCTATGTATAGATGAATGGATAAAAAAGATGTGGTGTATACATTCAATGGAATACTAGCCATAAAGAAGAACGAAATCTTGCCATCTGTGACAACATGGAAGGACCTTGAGGGTATTATGCTAGGCGAAACAAGTCAGAGAAAGACAAATACTGTATGATTTCACTAATATGTGGAATCTAAAAATCAAAACAAACAAACACAACAAAACAGAAACAGAGTCATAGATACAGAGAACAGATTGGTGATTGCCAGAGGGGAAAAGGGTGGAGGAGGCAAAACAGGTGAAGGGGATCAAGAAGTACAAACTTCCAGTTATAAAATAAATAAGTCATGGGCATATAATGTACGGCATGGGAAATATAGTCAATAATATTGTGTTAATTTTGTAAGGTGACATATGGTTACTAGACTTATTGTGGTGACCATTTCACAATGTATACAAATGTTGAATTACTATGATGTACACCTGAAACTAATTAATATTGCGTGTCAACCATACCTCAAGACAAAACCAAAGCATTTTACATTAAGGCAACTGAAAAGGGAAATATAATAAAATCAAATCAAATCTGTATTTAGTCTGGACTATTTGTAGAATCAGTTCTTGAAAAAGATAAGGAAAAACTACTGATGCAGAATTACACACCACATTTTACCATCATTTCCCTCACTTTTTCTTTCTTTTAATGCCAAACATTACATTTTAACTTAGTGACTTATATAACCTGTTCTATGAATGTTCTGGCTTTTAGAAAGTAAAGGCATCATTTTCATCAGTAAAAAAATGAAATTCGAGTTGTTTCCCAGTATGGGAAGATGAATAGCACTAAGCTAAGCTATGCATAATGTAAGTCTGCCCTGGTTCCCCTTGCAGTCACTGGGTAACATTGAAAAGGTGGATTATGGACTACAGTTATGTGCTCAATTTTTGGTTTGAGAAAACAAAATATTTTTATATGTCTTACATAAGTGCCAAGTCTGATGGCGTTTGCTTTATTTGCCCCATTAAACAACCTGAGCTCACCAATTTTCTCTTAGCTTTCTGGCTAAAAAAATAACTTCTGCTTTCCACTATCATGACTGCTGATGGTTCTATTCTTACAAATAGTGTTAGAAAAAAGAATCAAAACTTCTTATCTCCCAAGCTTGTGCTACTTTCAGCCTCTCTGGGGGTCAACAGATAGGGCAGTGAGAGAAGTTACGCACTGTCACAGGCTGAACAAAATCTCATCAATCAGAGAACAGGATTTCACTCTCTGGTGCCTTCTTTTCACTAGAGTGGAAGCAAAGGAAAGAATCCTCAAGCAAGCAATTCTGTTGAATTACTGTGTAAGACTAGGGGAACAAATGACAGTGCTTGTATCTCGAGTAAGCAGTTTCTAACATGAATAAATTGTTCTCAGAAAATACATTGTATATGAAATTTTATTTCATAAACACAAGAGGCTCAAAGTAATAGCACATAAAAGTCTAAAATATCTGCAGTCAAGCTTTACTCTATGTACGGAGAAAAGTTCTCATCCTAACAAGAACCTTTTTTGCTGCATGTTAGCCTAGTATGCCCCTTCAAAAACCTCAGATGTCTGGTCATGCTGAAGCCATGCTTTGGAGGGATTTGGATCTGAGCTCTATGATTTTCTGTTAAGTCAATGGCTCTGAATTCTGCTCCCTTCTCAAACCACCTCTTATGAACTATTTCAAAAACTTCACAGTATGCACACACACACACACACACACACACACACACACTCCAGCAACATGAGGTTTAAAAAACACTAGCTAGACCAGAAATTGGAGGCCAATGAATGAATAAACTTTTAAATTATTCTCACTTCCACTGTTTTCCCCAGATATCTTTGTTTGCTAATGGATTATGTCAAAATGTGTATTTCATACTGTTAGGATGGGTAGTAAGGAATACAGAGATACTACATTCCAGATTGTGCCTGGTATGGGGTAGGAGTATATTAGCCACAACTGAGTGGAATATCCATAGTATATTATCTGTTCAAAACTTTGCAGATACAGACATTAGGTGTAATTACATTTTATGGGACTGATTCACACTATCTAAATTCATAAAGAATGGCTACTTAATTCAAGTACAAAGAAATAGTTTCAAAACAGATATATGTAAAAAAAGATTGACCATGCTAATAGTAAACATAAGAAACATATAACATGGATATTTTATATCAGATAAAATAGACCCAAACAAAAGAGTATTACTAATATAAAAGAAGCGTTTCAGAATGATAAAAGAATTAGGAAGATACAGCCATCATAAATGTATATGAACCTAATAATAACAGAAGTACATGAAAGCAAAAATATACAGAATTAAAGGGGAAAATAAATAATTCTACAATCATAGTTGGAGATTTTTAACATCCTCTCAGCAACTGATAGAACAAGTAGTCACAAAAACACAGCACAAATGTGGATAATCTAAACAACAGGATCAAGCACCTTTAACCTGTTGATATTTATATAATATAACCCAGTAAATGCAAAGTACATGATCTTTTCAAGTACACATAGTATGTACCCAAGATAGACATATGTTGGGCCATAAAACAACTCTCTCAAATATGAAAGGATTAAAATCATAAAAAATGTTTTCTCTGATCATTATGGAATTAAATTAGAATCAACAATAAAATATCTAGAAAAAAATATTTGTTACTTAAAGTGCCAAGCTTTTGTTACTTATGAAATATAATTATGAAGACAATAACCTTCCAAAACAATAGATATGATGTATTACTCTAGTATACTCAATTGTTCATAGAACTGAAGAGCTGAAAAAGTGCTCAAAGGTAAGCAAAACTCTGGGGTCTTACTTCTAAATGTCTTCAAAATATTTAGATACATGTTGTCAGTGAGCTAGTTAGTGAAAGTTTTTCAGAATTTACGTGTTTTTGTTTAAGACCTTAAAAAGAAGGTATATGAATGTAAAAAATAATAATGACATTGGGTATTTATTTTTGCTACACTTCCAAAAACACTTTAATTTTGCAAAACTCATTAATCAGTCTTTTGTATTCAGTACTTTTCATTGATTGTACCTATTTGTAAATCTATTTGTTATTATACAATTAACCTGGAAAAGAAACCTCTGTTAAATATGTATAATATGTTGTACAATAAAAGAAGAAAATTTTTGTAAAATATTGATTCCACAATTTAAAATACAGTAATGGAACAATCTGCAACCTGAACAAACAACAACAAAAGTTTTGATTCAATTCTTTAAGTGTGAATGACAGAAAACTTTAAAAAATCTTAATAAAGCTCTAAACATTTAATTTTATTTGACTTATATAATCAAACATTTATTTTGTATTGTTTTAGTTTTTAAAGCACTTACCTTTTCAAATCTAATTAGAGAAGAAATTTTTCAGTCATTATGTATTTATTAACTTGATAATTATTTTAAAAATACCCTCTGTACATGTGAGGCATCATGCCAAAAGTTAGGGATGTAATCATATTCTCTGTTCTAATAAAGTTTATATTCTAGTGGGGAAGTTAGAAAGCAAATAAGTATACAAAAATAGCTAACTATTTTAATTATAACTGTGCTATGAAATTAAAGCAAATAGTGATATCAAAGCATGTAGTAGATATCCTCAAGTGATAGAAAATGGAACTGAGCTTTGAAGAATGAACAAAAGTTAATTAACTAATGGAGAGAGTTTTAGATAGAGGGAGGAATAAGTGAGGCTTGAATCAGAAAGGAGAAAATGTGTTTGAAGGACCCTAGGAAAAGCCTGTTAGTGAAGCACAGAGAGAAAGGAAAATGGTCTCCAGGTAAGGCAGGCAAGGTTAGCTGAGCCTGGTAGACCAAGTAAATTACTTTTTTCTCATGTTGCAGTGGATAGCCATTTAATGCACTTTAGACAGGGGATTTAAAATGGAAAGGAATAGCAGATATTCTGGATTTGGAGAGTCAAAGAGAATAGTAAACAACATTTCTTAGGTTTCTAGCCTAAGCAACTAAGCAGATGGTGATGCCACTTGCTGAGATGGGAAAGACAGAAAAGGTAGAAATCTGTGGAAGAATTATAGAATACTTGTTGGGACATACTGGATTTTAGTGGAGGTGCTGTAAGACATTCAGAGGAAGAATTCACGTATACAGCTCAATATAGAATGGACATCAGAGAAGTGTTTTGGTGTAAATTTGAGGATCATTAGCACACAGATGACAATGAATGCTATGATTGTAAATGAGAACATTTAGAGAAAGAAGAGAATTGCTATAGAAATATGCTATCTGAGGCTCAAGGAACTCCACTATTTAAAGGTTAGGTAGATGAGAATGAGCAAGCAAAGGAAAGAACGAGTGTTGTGTAGTGCGTTGAAGGGCAAGAAAATAGTGTCTGGAGGAAGGAATCATGATTAACTTGTGGTGTACCAGAGAAGCCATATAAAATGAAGAATCAAAAATCCCATCACTTTAGCAACATGGGCCACTGTTGATCTTACAAGGAATCATGTTTTTGTTAGAGGGCTGAAACTTGAAGGAAAATTAGACCCTGAGGAGAAAGGCATGCTTTGTTAAAAAGGAAGTTTGGTTGTTAAAAAAGAAGAAAGAGAAAGAAGGTGGTGGTTTGAAGAGCGAAGAAAACGGGGGATATAGAAATTCATTTTTTAAGATGGCAAAATTTTGAGCGTGGTAATGAGGGCAAGGATCCAGTTCATTGGGAGAGAGTATAGACAAAAGAGAGTGTGAAGTTCCTGAGAAACTGGGAGAAGCTATGACAGATATGAGTTAAGTTTTCAGAGTTAGTCCAATAATCAGAGTCAACATTTTAGAAGAGTTTTCTCTTAGACTTATTCAAATAATCTGATATTTTACTGAGCATAAAATTTATAACATAGTTATATTTGATGCTGAGAAACTTTACTGCCAAATTATGTGTGTGATTAAGTCTTCTTTATTTAAAACTTACGCCCCAGTTAATGAAAAGTTATAGATATGTCTTATCTACTCAGTAAAGACTATTTTAAAGGGAAATGCTAACTTAACCAGCAAATTAGTTTCAGGAAAGTACACTACTGAAACAGATGAACAGAACATATACTGCAATTTAGTGTTTCATTTCTGATTTTATTTCTTAGATTTACCTGAGTGATTTCCCCTCAGAGCAACCAGAGTGTTTTTAAAATCACATTTTAAATTTTGCTAGCATACAAGCCAACCTCACATGAAAGATGTTACATAGTTATCTGTACTATTTAAAAATGTATTCATTGAGGAAACTATAAACTTTAAACCTTCTGCATTAACAGACTTTGCTTGATGGTTTAAATTCAAAATCCAGGCTTCAAAACAAATGCCCTCTGCCTATTGACAATGTAAGCAAACACCATCAAGAGAAAATAGGTTAGAAAGTGCACTGCCAGATTTTTAGCCACAGCAGGGGGATAAGTAGGTGAGTTTGGCTGTATCTACAAGAACACAGCAATTGTTAGATAATCAGATATTATTTGCTCTAATTGAGCTGCCGTGGGGATGATCTTCAGTGGGCCAGTTGAATCAATGCACTGGCTGGAACCTGTAAAGCATTTTATATGTGACACAAATAAAAAGAACTGGGAGGCCAAAGGAGACTGAAAAACAATAATTCTTATAAATATATTATAATGATAAGTGAAACATTATAGTTTATAATTAAAAATTATAGTATGTCTACTGCCAATGATATCAATGTTCTTCATTGTCAAGGTAGCAGATTGGTATCACTTACTCCCAGATATGAAGAGAAAGTGACTAACTTTTGAATATAAATGATAAAGCCCCTTTTTATCCCTTTTTTTAAAATAAGGAGAGGCTTAAATCTGAATATTTTTCATTCGTCATTGAAAGCAGAGCTACCTATAATATTAGACCAATTATGAATGAAGGTACATATGGTTGCTATAAATCTCTTAGGTATTAATCTTATGTTTTGGGACAACTTAACAAAGTGAACACCCTCTCACAGAACAAGAGAAAATACACTGTCATAAAATTCTCCATATAATACTTCAATCTAGTCTAAGAATTGCAGTATGGAACAAACTGGAGCACATACATAAACACACGAAGCTGCTTCATGAACACCACAGAGAGAAGCTGACATGCAGATTGCATTCCAACAGTTCTATTTAGTGTCTAATTACATCTTTAATTCAAAAACATGGGAGGGCAAGCAACAGAACAGCATCAAAATTTTGTAACAAGGTCTACATAATCTATTTGACATTGTTGGAAAAATAGCATATGTTTTGGGTAATTGCTAAAACCTCAAAGGATACTTTTCCAACTTCTGACAGTGAAACAGGATGCTACAAACTCTAACCACTACCTGTGGTACTGACAGAATCACAGGTACATAACCACAGCGATGGAGTTGATAGTTAAGTAGTCACTGACCCTTAAAAGCATGGTTTCAACCTTGAATGTAACTTTTTGAATAACTGAGTATAATAGACATTTGAAGACAATCACTTTCACTTTTTAAAGAAAAATTGTCTTGTTCCCCATTGTTATCAGGAGCCCACATTGGCTAGCGGCTTTATTAACCTAAATACCTCTCCAGGGCTTCAGAGGGAGAGGATGAGGTAGGAGATGGAATGTGCCATGAAACTGTGGGTAGGAGTAATATATGTATATTCCTTTGTCATAATGCTTTTCGGTGAGAAAATGTAAGCATATAAGAAAGAAATCTGCTGACCTTTTAACAAGACAATAATCAAGCTTTTTCAGCCAAGATGTTCTTAGAAAATGACATTGTTTCTTCCCATAAGTTTCTTTTTCCATATAACTTTTTTCCTTTTCTCAACAGTTTGACCAGAGTAAATTTGAATTCTGGCTTCCAAAAGAGAATGATTTAATCATCAAACAAAAAAGAATCTTATTCCCCATGTTATCAAATTTAATCTCTTCCACACTAATAAAATCTTCCAAGCAATATTCAAATTAAATGAAGATAAACCAATAAATTAACCTACATGTATAAGAATAAATGGGCCTCCTATTTCTCCTATTTTCTTCCTTCTCCTTTCCCCAGCCTCATTCTTTTTGGGGAGGTGATATTGAGAAGAAGGACAGGAAATTAGTATAAAGGTAAATGTAGCATTTCACAGAGCAGCTTGGAGATTTGAAATATTCCTTATACGCTAACTGTACAAAGCTCAGAAAATGGGACGTTCTGACTAATTAGATTTTCTCATGTACTTAAAGTAAACTAGGGAGGAAAAACAGTTTTTTAAAATTTCAATCCTTCTTTAAAACCTTTTGAAGGTGATTTAATCCCCTTCTTGGTTTATTAAGTATAATCTATGGAGGAGAATGAACATTAGATTGTATGAATCAGAATCATCGTTATGAATAATAATTCACATTGTATATTTCTCGGATGATGTAGGAGTTTGGACTGATTATACATAATCTTCAAGAAATGCCATAGAAGGTTCTCTTCTGAATAAATCCTGTTTATCACTTTCTCTTATTTCTCTTTTCTCTTTCATTCAAATCTGAGTGTTATAAAATTCTGATAAAATGAGAACTATAGTTAACCCTATTTATAAAAACTTTAACTTTATATGTACAAATCATTTTCAATTGTCAAAATATGAATTATTTTAATTATATTTTAACCCCTATGCACTTGCTTTCTAACTTCCACTGACTGGTTGATTAACTAATTTTTTGACACAAATACATTCATTATTTACTGTGGCAAAGAAGAACCTGGAATAATGTTTCTTTTTAGTTATAAATTAATTGTGTAAGTTCTTTCTCATCCTGGTAAAGATATGAAGAACTTTTAGGATGGGAGAGATTATATACCTTCTTAATCTGGAGTGCACAGAAGATAGAATGTTAATCCAAAGGAGATGACAAGAAACTGCATGGTAATCCAGGTTTTTTTAAGAACAATTTTCAGTTTATCTATTTATTAAATAATATTATGAACCTACTAAAAGCACCTTTGAATTTTGCTACCTAGTTCCCACTTTATAAGACTTTAGAGAACAATTGAAAAAAGGATGACTTTCAATTTGGGTAAAAATTGTAGGCAGAAATTAAATCTATAATTTGCTGAGTATTTACCATATTAAAGCATCAGCCACATTAAAATACTATATATATATGTATATATAATGTTATACATAGTATAATATACACAAAAAATATACATATATATATAACACAAAACCACATACATACAACATATCATAGTGTCCCTAGGGGGTAAGAGTTATTATTTCTGTGTTTATAGATGTAAAAACCTAGGCTCAGTGAGGTTAAGTAAGCCAGAGACTTTATGAGTTTATGTTTCAATATGATATGGAAATCACACTATCAGCTGGAACAGTAATGGTATATATTTTCTGCATATACCTTATTTGTTTATTTGGTCCACAGGCAAAATCCTATAAAACCAGGAAACTTATCTGAATTTACCCAGTGCCATTCTCTATTTCTAAGTTCAACTGTCAACTCCTCTCTGCTTTCTGCTTACTTTTGGTCTCTCTTCAGTGTCTTCAAGTTATATAAATAACAGTAAGACCCATAGTCTCACTGGCTTAACAAAACCAGAGTTTGGAGCTAACAGAATCTGAAGACTGAGGGAGGAAATCTTGGAAAAGAAACCTGGAGAGATGCAGGGGAAAAATACTGTAGATAAACCCTGCCTAATATCTAGCAGAGTACTGAACTACATATGAGCAGTGAAGATTCTAAGAAACCCAATTAAGGCTAAAAGATCTGAAAAAATGTCAACTACTTCCCCAAGCTGTGGAGAAAAAACTTGGAATTAATTGCCTCACAAAACAAACAAACAAACAATCTAACAAAAATCACTCTTTGGGAGAATATAACAGAACCCAGAGTCTCCACAACATATTATTCACTAGTACAGTACACAATCCAGAATTATTACGCATATAAAGAAACAGAATGGAAATAAAAACAAAAATAAATAAATGGGACCTAATGAAACTTAAAAGCTTTTGCACAGCAAAGGAATCCATAAACAAGACCAAAAGACAACCCTCAGAATGGGAGAAAATATTTGCAAATGAAGCAACTGACAAAGGATTAATATCCAAAATTTACAAGCAGTTCATGCAGCTCAATATCAAAAAAACAAACAACCCAATCCAAAAATGGGCAGAAGACCTAAACAGACATTTCTCCAAAGAAGATATACAGATCGACAACAAACACATGAAAGAATGCTTAACATCATTAATCATCAGAGAAGTGCAAATCAAAACTACAATGAGGTATCACCTCACACCAATCAGAAGGGCCATCACCAAAAAATCTGCAAACAATAAATGCTGGAGAGGGTGTGGAGAAAAGGGAACCCTCCTGCACTGTTGGTGGGAATGTAAATTGATACAGCCACTATGGAGAACAGCATGGACGTTCCTTAAAAAACTAAAAATAGAACTACCATACTACCCAGCAATCCCACTACTGGGCATATAACCTGAGAAAACCATAATTCAAAGAGTCATGTACCAAAATGTTCATTGCAGCTCTATTTACAATAGCCCGGACATGGAAGCAACCTAAGTGTCCATCAACAGATGAATGGATAAAGAAGATGTGGCACATATATACAATGGATTATTCCTCAGCTATAAAAAGAAATGAAATTGAGTTATTTGTAGTGAGGTGGATGGACCTAGAGTCTGTCATAGAAAGTGAAGTAAGTCAGAAAGAGAAAAACAAATACTGTATGTTAACACATATATATGGAATCTAAGAAAAAAAAAAGTCATGAAGAACCTAGGGGCAAGACGGGAATAAAGGCACAGACCTACTAGAGAATGGACTTGAGGATATGGGGAAGGGGAAGGGGAAGCTGTGACAAAGTGAGAGAGTAGCATGGACATATATACACTACCAAACGTAAAATAGATAGCTGGTGGGAAGCAGCTGCATCGCACAGGGAGATCAGCTCGGTGCTTTGTACCACCTAGAGGGGTGGGATAGTGAGGGTGGGAGGGAGGGAGAGGCAAGAGATATGGGAACATATGTATATGTATAACTGATTCACTTTGTAATAAAGCAGAAACTAACACACTATTGTAAAGCAATTATACTCCCATAAAGGTGATAAAAATAAAAAAGAAATAGGATGATGTGATTCACATGTACTGAAATGACAATCAAAGAGAACTGTCCATTGTGTGACCCAGATGATCAAATTAGCAGGCAAGGACTTTAAAGTAGCTATTATAACTACACTCAAAGACATTTACTTAAAAAAAAAATCAGTAAACAAATAGGAAATGACACCAAGAAATAAAAAGAAACCAGATAAAATTTTAGAACTGAAAAATGCAATATCTGAAATAAGAGGTTGGAGTGGACATACAGCATTCATTTACATAAATACCAATGTTTTCAGACATGCCAGCTTCACATTCTAAGTATGAACTCACAATAAAACTGAACTGAATATTATTTTATGTGCTCTTGGTCACTGTCTATGGCTCTGTTCAGCCCTGTTAGTAAGAAATTCTTTTTCAGAAAAGGAATAGAGATGGCAGAGTAAATTATATCAGCCACCTGTCACATGCATTGCCCACCAGACATGGAACCACAGCCTCTTCCAATGGACATGCCTGTTCATGGGTTGATTTTCCTGCAATGCTGACAGGATGAAAAAAACATTCATATTTTCTATTACTCTATAAAAAGTGACATAAAGAAATGGTTTCTGGTCAAGTTTACAGATACAGTCTGTAAAAAATAAGGAGTTAACTATATGATATTGCTTAGGAAGGGTATAGAGTAGTCAAAGCTATGTCATTAGATCTCTTAGCATTATTATCTAACTAACCAACAGTTGATCCACAAAACTTCTTACTAACTTGTTTTTATTAAGTGGAAATTAGCAAGGTAGTTTTATTACATATTTTATAGTTATCCTAGTCTGTAGCAGTGTCAGAGAAAGAGAGCAGTAAAGCCAAGAGTTTAGTAAAAGGATGTCTTACTATTCCTTGGACAAACTTCAGGTACATGTTCAGTTTGAACCAGACACTTTCCTTCTCCTAAAACACAATTTGTTCTCCTATTACACCACATACATGGCTCAATGATGAAATTAGCCCATTCTATTTTAATTGTCCTTTTCTTGCCTACATCTTCATCATACTCAAACTTCTTGAGAGAGGGTATAAAGTACTGCTATTTTCTCATGTGGCAACAGGCAACCACATGGAAAGGGTCACAAAAACTTGATTCCTACTTCCAGACCGCAACAAAACTAACTGAAAGATTTAAAGTGAGAGATGAAAAAATGATAAAAGAAATTTTACAAATTGTCTGAGGCAGTGGTGGACAGATGTATAAGATTACAAGAAGCATAGTGCTATTTTGCAAAATGAGATCCCTCATTTCTATTGTTCATAAGTGTAAGTTTTACTGGGTACATTGCAGGCACCAAATAAGTTTTCTCACTTCAAACTCAGGGTTTGAAAATCATCTGATATTTAAGCTAATAAGAACCAACATAAATCTGTAGAAATGACAACTTAATCACTCCTGATAAATTTAAGGTATCTCCAAACTTCACTAAAGATCCTGAAGTATTTTCCTAATCAAAAATGCATCATAAAAGATTAGGAGTTAAATTAGCTAAGAAAGTCATCTTCTGGGAAAGACCATACTATTGGAAGTAGGCAACTAATAAGGAATATTGAAGAATGAGAGGTATATAGTAAAATGTTTTCTGTATGTCTCTCATACTCTCTACGGAAGAGGTTTTTTAAGGCTAAAGTCCAATATTAGTTATCTACCCAGAAATATTCCTAGGCTGAAGATCAATTCATTAAGCCTATACTAGATGAAAATATCACTGTGTATAATTCTTTGTTTATGAAATAGCTATTTAATCTGTAGATTGACTTTCTGAAGGAATCTACCTACTAGTGCACCAAACTTTCATTAGATAAGCATTTCTTTGCTCAACAGGAATGAAGAAAAATAAAGTAATATTTATTTAGCCCATAATACATTCCAGAGAAGTTCCTACACACTTTTCATGTATAGCTTATGTAATTCTCAGCAGTCCTGAAAAAGTATTATATTCATTATACAAATAGGAAAATTAAATTCAGAGGGATTAAATTATATATCCAAAGTTACACAGCTGTTAAATGGTGAGGTTGAGAATTAAACCCCATTATACATGGTTCCAAAGTCCATGCTCTTTCTTTTCCACTGTAAATTGATAAAATGCCATTTTGCTCCATAAATCAGTTTCTGACAAGCTTGCTTAGTGCAAATCACTTCTGCACAGCCTACTCATATATAGTCATATATACAGTGGAATATTACTCAGCCATAAAAAGGAACCAAACTGAGTTATTTGTAGTGAGGTGGATGGACCCAGAGTCTGTCATACAGATTGAAGTAAGTCAGAAAGAGAAAAACAAATACCGTATACTAACACATATATATGGAATCTGAAAAAAAAAAATAAATGGTCAGAAAAACCTAGGGGGAGGACAGTAATAAAGATGCAGTCCTACTAGAGAATGGACTTGAGGATACGGGGAGGGGGAAGGCTAAGCTGGGACAAAGTGAGAGAGTGGCATGGAAATGTATACAATACCAAACATAAAATAGCTAGCTAGTGGGAAGCAGCCACACAGCAGCGGGAGATCAGCTCAGTGCTTTGTGACCACCTAGAGGGGTGGGATAGGGAGGGTGGGAAGGAGATGCAAGAAGGAGGAAATATGGGGATATATGTATAACTGATTCACTTTGTTATAAAGCAGAAACTAACATACCATTGTAAAGCAATTATACTCTAATAAAGATGTTAAAAAAATACAAAAAAAGAAAAAAAGTCTAACTGTTTTAAACAGTTGAGACTAGACCCTGGGTCTCCTGGTGGAAAAATCCAACAGCCAGGTTTGTAGCATCTGAGGCTAGAAGTCAAATACCTGCTTGCTCATTTGACCTGGATCTAGACAGAATCAATTCAGCTCATTTGTCACTAATTAATATGTGCTGAAACAATGTTCTAAACATTCAGAGTTTATAACCTTTCCATTCTGTATGTCTCAGAGATACCAGAGTACAGTCACCTCTTGATTAAGTTGGATGGACAAGTTAACCTTTGAGCTAGCTACATCCTGGCACATGAAAAGAAAAAGAATGGCTTTGATAACTAATGAAGCTGGGAAGAGAAGGATTTTTTAAATAAAAACAGAACAGGGCTTCCCTGGTGACACAGTGATTGAGGGTCCTCCTGCCAATGCAGGGGACACGGGTTTGTGCCCCGGTCCGGGAAGATCCCACATGCTGCAGAGCAGCTGGGCCCGTGAGCCATGGCTCCTGAGTCTGCGGGTCCAGAGCCAGTGCTTTGCAACGGAAGAGGCCACAAAAGTGAGAGGCCCACGTACCGCAAAAACAAAAAACACAAATGGATATAAGAAGAGTACTTAAACCTTCTTATACAGGAGCAGAATCTTCAGAACATATGCAGCCTTAATAAATTAGTAACCAAATCATAAACAAGACAAAAAGACAACCCTCACAATGGGAGAAACTATTTGGAAATGAAACAACTGATAAAGGACTAATCTCCAAAATTTACAAGCAGCTCATGCAGCTCAATATCAAAACAACAAACAACCCAATCCAAAAATGGGCAGAAGACCTAAATAGACATTTCTCCAAAGAAGATATACAGATTGCCAACAAACACATGAAAGAATGCTCAACATCATTAATCATTAGAGAAATGCAAATCAAAACTACAATGAGGTATCACCTCACACCAATCAGAAGGGCCATCACCAAAAAATCTGCAAAAAATAAATGCTGGAGAGGGTGTGGAGAAAAGGGAACCCTCTTCTACTGTTGGTGGGAATGTAAATTGATACAGCCACTACGGAGAACAGTATGGAGGTTCCTTAAAAAGCTAAAAATAGAACTACCATACAACTCAGCAATCCCACTACTGGGCATATACCCTGCAAAAATCATAATTCAAAAAGAGTTATGTACCACAGTGCTCATTGCAGCTCTTCAATATCCAGGACATGGAAGCAAACTAAGTGTGCATCGACAGATGAATGGATAAAGAAGATGTGGCATATATATACAATGGAATATTACTCAGTCATAAAAAGAAAAGAAATGGAGTTATTTGCAGTGAGGTGGATGGACCTAGAGTCTGTCATAGAAAGTGAAGTTAAGTCAGAAAGAGAAAAACAAATACTGCATTCTAACACATATATATGGAATCTAAAAAAAAAAGGTTCCGAAGAACCTGGGGGCAGGACAGGAATAATGATGTAGATGTAGAGAATGGACTTGAGGACACGGGGAGGGGGAGGGGTAAGCTGGGATGAAGTGAGAGAGTAACATTGACATATATACACTACCAAATGTAAGACAGATTGCTAGTGGGAAGCAGTGCATAGCACAGGGAGATCAGCTCCGTGTTTTGTGACCACCTAGAGGGGTGGGATAGGGAGGGTGAGAAGGAAATGCAAGAAGGAGAAGATATGGGGATATATGTATATGTATAGCTGAGTTATTTTGTTATAAAGTAGAAACTAACACACCATTGTAAAGCAATTATACTCCAATAAAAACGTTTGAAAAATAAATAAAAATAAATGAATAACCATTAAATAAAAAGGTGAAGATGGCACAATGTTAAAGAATGCTTTTGCCTGATCTCTGGCCCCTGATTGCTGAAATGACTGTGATTTGCACTTAAGAGCATAATCACCCTGGCTTACTCATCCATGCTTTCTTGGAGAACATTCAAAATGACCAGAAAGGCACTTATTAGGTTTAGAGAGCATTGGAAATTATGGGAATCTGGACCTACAAGGGCATGAGCTCCCTGCCAAATATTGAAGAGTTAAGAAAGTATAATCATAAAGCATGTATAGGGGAATTCCCTGGCAGTTCAGTGGTTAGGACTCTGTGCTTCCACTGCAGGCAGCCTGGGTTCAATCTCTGGTCCAGGGACTGAATCCCAAAAGCCGTGTGGGGTGGCCAAAAAATTTTGTAAAAATAAATAAATAAATAAAGCCGGGATAATAAAACAGTTATCGTTACATTCCTTGAGTTAGAAATCAAGGACCAAAAAATAAATGGTGGAAGAAATTTTTAAAAAGTAGATATTAGGGACTACTTGACTGTTTTCAATAAAAGATGAATGCAAAATTAATGCTGTGGCATTGCTTTGATTGTTAATGAAACCATTGTAGATTTGGGGTTTGAAGGACAACCGTCCTTCTTCTTGCGTTATTTTTCGTGTTTAAAGTCAAAACCTATTTACCTCTTTGGTAATAGGCACTGGTCTAATTCTCTAGTCCGGTTTAACCTGAGACACAGATTTTTTATGAAAGATTAAAAGCTACAAAAATTCCATGTTTGGAGGAAGGATTTCATTAATAAATGCGTTTTAATGCTTACCTATAATAACAAAATGAAAAATCTCCTAAATTTGCTAAAGGATTATCAACCATGTTGTGTTTAAATAAACACGTTGCCTCTTTAAAGCTGGAAAAAGAAATCAGGTATAAACTGGAGACAGTTACTTTCAGATATTATGCTAAAAGTGGTCACAAGCTCTTCAAACCACAAATAACCAGTGGGTGTAAATCTCTTACTCATAATAACTGCATTCCCTTGATTTTCTTCTTTTTAACCAATTTTTTTCTCTATGTATTTTTTACTATGCTCTAATTATCATTACACTTTTGATCATCTGCTGAACCCATCTTGCTCATAATCAATCTTGGCTAAATTATGTCTTCTGATTCCCCTGAACCTACTCTAGCTCAGAATTTGCTGGAAAAAGTCATGTAACAGTGTTGACTGACATCATTATGAATTTATGTTTACACATCTTGTTACCTCCAGTTCAGAAAAGATAAGTTTCTACTCTTTCAAAATCACATCATTACTTATGCCCTCTCTCTTGAATCCTCTAGCTCTTTCTCTACACAAGTTCTTTCCCTGAGCCCATGAACAATGTAAACAAGTCTCTTCTATCTTGACAAAACATCTTCCTTGCCTCTTCTAACTACTAGGTGTTACTATTTTTTTCTCATTTTTTTCATTATCAAAATTTCTAAGTATATATAATAAAAATTCATTTATAAGAAACTCAAGAACATCAAAACTAATCTATGATGATAGAAATTGTAACTGATTGTCTCTGGGCAGGGGTATGGGAGATTGACTGGAAAGGGACATGAGGGAATTAGCTGGGGTAAAAGAGATGTTCTATTTGGTTAGGTTAGCTGAATGCATTGTCAAAACTCATTGAACTGTACAATTAAGATCTAAATTCAAATTACATCTCAAAAACTTGTTCAGAAAGTGTAGCATGTATTAGCATATTTCCTCCACCAAACTAGTCACATACTTTCATCTCTTATTAGCTATTTCTACCACAGTATTATTTTGTAGCTACTTTTCCAATGACAACCACAGTCAGTCCTCATATTAAAACCCCATTAATCAGCAAATGTAGTCACCTATTCTGGGAAGGATTATTTCTTGATAAGACTATTTTCTTTCTTTTGATGATAAAAATACATTTTCCTATAAAATAGAAAATATACTACATTATTCCATGGGCATCCAATGCAATAAAATTTATTATTTGTCCCAGTGTGCTTACAGTTAAGGAGAAAATATAAAAAAAAAAAAACTAGGCACCTCACTTGAAGACCCTTGAAATCTCTTTGTAGACTGAGATTTGCCTGTCTTGAATAACCAAAAGTAACAAAAATTTAGAAAAATTTCCTTTCTAAAATGCTCACTACTTTTTTTTTTTTTAACTAACTAAAAACTCTGTATACAGAAACTTTATGTTTGGGAACCAGGATTATGCATAATATAAACAATGCAAACTTACTAATAATTTTCAATTACTGTTCTATTACGTTGCATTTCATGAGTCAAATATTCCTCTAAGTAGAAGCTTTCAGTGAAAATTTTGGTGGAAAAAATCTGAATTTACCAACATTCTATAATGCACTTGGACAAGAAAATAAACATACTTAACTGTCTAAGACACGACTGTCTCTGTTCTACGCATTACCTTGCACTGACATGGAGGTTGACAGATGGCTCTTTGAGAGCAGTAGATATTTTACAGGCACTAACTATGGCAAAAGAAACTGCACATTTTGTTACCTTACTTTAATCTTGCTTGTGGTGAACAAATATCTGTGCATTATAAGAAACCTTCCTTAGGAAAGGATGCAAATTTTATAAATTGCCAATCATCCAGATAAAGTAATCTGCAGTCCCTGGGAAATTGCTATTCCTTCTATTGACTAAGTGACTTCAGGGAAAATACTTCAGTAACAGAACAAATCTCCCCAATTCCTAAATAGCTTCATCACATCTCTGAATCCATGGCCTCAATATTCCACAGTTATATATTATAACACATTCACTATGGAAAATGTAGTCAACAAAGGATTTTTTTAGAGTAATTGCAAATTTTAAACTTTTCAAGATAATTAGTTTAGCCTTGTGCTGCAGGTGGTACTCATTGAGTAATCCTCTTTTTCTCAAAACCCTCCAAACTCCCAATTCTTGTAAATAGCAAATCAAAAAACTTAACAAGAAATTTTTATTTTTTTTATCAAAATGCCTCAAGAAAGTGTGTCAAGTTGTTCATTGTTAGAAAATTCTGTTTTTAAAGTTATGTCACTTAAAGTTTGCTGCACATGTACCTTCTCAGCATATAGACTTACTGGACACAGAAACAGACAAATTAGGAAATATATTTGTGAAGATAAAAATTCCATCAGAGCAGGCAGTAAAAGGTGCCCAAGAGAGCCACCATTAAAGACACAACCACCCTAATAGCTGCTGCCCAAGATAATGTTGTGCTGACACAGTAGAAACAGGACTGAGGAAGGTGAAATATTACTGAAATTCAAATGTTGGGATGTTCCTTTTGGGTATATAGTTTTTAACCAAAATTATTAAGTGATATTGATTTGTATCCCTTTTCATGATTGAAATATGGTTTTCTGAAAGGTATGCAACAAAATAAGGTTAAACTGCATGTAGTATGTCAGCTATGAAGGAGTAGCTTTTAAAAATAATATCCAAGATACAGATTTAAGATGGCCATGCCGACACTTTATTTTTCTTGTACATATGGATCTGATCTCTCTCAATTTTCAAGTTAAATTTAGAGAGTACACAGCTAATATTCTGTGTGTCTTGGAAGAGTGCCAGGATAAGAAGACTGTGAGAAATGGATGGAGAGTTTAGGCCAGCAATATAGCATTTTTGAGCTGAATGTCACTATGCAATACAAGCTTTGTAAGTACATATTTTATATTAAACTACCTAGACTTTCATGCTTTTGGAATGGTTTCCAACTGTTTGATAGTGTTTTAAGAGTAATACTGAGTTTGAAACATCAACATAGACTTTTGTTAGCTCTATGTTCTGCAATTTATTTTGCTATGGGCAATGAACAATTGAATAAAGCTTCCCCCCCCCCCAGTACTTACTCATATTCATTGATTAACAATGTAATTACTCTTTAAACACATTACATTTTACACTGTTAAATATGGGTCTTTTGATATATATGTCAATCTATAAAATTAATATATATGTCAATCTATATTTTAGAAAGTACAAAGGTATATGCTGAAGCTAGAAAGCCAAGTATTTTTATATTTATACATGCATATTGTTTTTTCATAAAATGAAATGTTATATATAATGAAAGATTTTGGGGGGGACATACCAGTATTGCTCCCACCCCCCAAAATAGTTGTTCTTTCTCTTTTGTTCTTTCTCTCTACCTATCTCTCTGCAAATCTATGTGGCACCTTCTCAAAGTGCATGAGAGGTAAGGAAGCAAAGTATAAAAATATTACTTATACTGATTTTAATATCTGTCCTGATGATAAGTATTCATTTTGATGGCTGTTGAATGGAATTTATTCATTAACTGACCAAACTGTTGTTTTAGTTTGACTATCCACTTCTAATTTTTTATAAACTTTTGATGAACATGAGTTTGTTTTATACCCATTTGCTTCTAGAAATATTTGACACAAGTATATTTGACATATTATAGAATCTCATATTCAAAATATTATTTTTGATTATATTTTCACAGGATTATGGAAATTCTCAAATAATTCCACTTTCTTCTAGAATAAAATGTATCTAGTGTAACTGCCCATGTAATCAATTTGTAATAAGGTTGGTTTGACCTGTGTCCATACATATGGGCGAGCATGTATTAACAGGAACTGTCGTCTAGAGCCTGAACTAGTGCTTGGCACAGAGTAGGTATTCAATCAATATTTAGTTACTTAATGAATATCTCTATTTCATCCTAAGTCAAGATAGGAGGTGACAGAGCATGGAGGAGAAAACAATGGACTAGGGGTTAGAATAAATGGTTTTAGTCCTTTCTTTGTTCTCACTTAGTATAAGCTATTCACTGTCTTCCCAAATTATCATCTCTAGGCTTCATACTACTTTTGCTTGGAATGCTTGCCTCCCCTGCTTACTGTGACAAATAGCCACTCATTCTTTAAGTTTCAGATAACATCACACTCCTTCACATAATTCTGGTTTAACCATAGCCAACATTGAGCTCTCCCCTTCTACACTTATAAATTTGTCAACTGACACCTCATTTTATTTAATTTAACATCTAATTATGTAATGGCTTATACTTCTTTTGAATTTCTTAACACATTGTGAGTCCTACTTCCCCAGTAAGACTCAAATCCAGAGGTCTCAAACTTGTAGCTCAATTGTCCCAAATACGTGTTTTATTTGACCATCACAAAATTTCAATGTTTAGCTAGTTGCAGATATTCATTTGAGAATGCATGACAAAAAAATAGTTTTCTAGTTTCTCTTGGAAAAATACAAAGTATGGTCCCACTGGGGCTGCTTTCTTGTTTGGCAGTGACCACCAGAGCTGAATAGCTATTGCCCATTTAGTCCAGGCACATATTTCCATTAATCCCCACGTAGCTTGAACCTGTGGGATGTATGAGATTTTAACCCCTGATGATACTTCATCCTAATGTACCCACTCCAACACCCCCACAAACAGCTCCCCCCACCACCCTCCAAACTTACTTGAAGTCTCTAAAAAGACCCAAGGTCTCTACCTAGGTATCTCTTAGGCATTTCATATTCAAAATGTTTAAATTTTTAAAAATTATCTAAATTGTCAAGTTATCTTCCTGTTTTCTATGTATCCATACAGCAAGATTCAATTAAAAAATGGTGTTAAACCTACTTCTTATTTCCCATCTTCACTAATGGCACGTTGAGCAACTAGAAATCGAAAAGCCATTTTGACTTCTACATTTCGTTATCCAGTGATTTCCCAAGTTCTGTCAGATTTACTGGCAGAGAGAGCAGTTAGGGTGGTGGAGGGGGACTCATTTTCTTCTCTCCACTCCTATTGCCTCTGTCCTCAGAGTCTGCATTTAGTGAAATGGCGCTCCTCGCTCTGTGAGCATACCTGTCCTTAAACTTCACAGAGCCGCACTAAGAGACTCCATTTAGCTTTGATTTCAGATTCCAGAAACCAAAGTCAATTTATAGTCAATAGTAAAAGAGTTGTTTTAGAGCTCAAATTTACTTTCATGGAGCTTGCAAAATGGCACTTCGAAACATTTACAATGATCTAAGAGACGATTGGTGAAATGTGTTGGCACCAGCAAGTCTGGCATGCAGCTCTCAAGACAAGTGGCATTTCAACCTATATCCTACTTGACTTTATTAGAAGCACTGTATGTGAGAGAAACAGGAAATCTGCACAGCACTTTTAAAGCAATGCAGTGAATTATAAATTAATGAAGGTTTAGTATGGGAAGGGAATAACATCTGCAGAAGAGCGGATTTCATAAAGACAAAAGGGAAAAATGTGTCCCTTAATAAAACATACCCTTTCTGCATGCACAATCAATTCTCAATTAGTCATAACAGAGAGAGTATCCACCACAGACTGTCAAACTGCCTCACTTTAACTGCTTCCTTCCCCCAACACTGTTTTCTGATCCTGCCTCCTCTTACCCGAGATGCTCCTTGAATTAATATTTCCAACAATTTTCTTCAATCCGTTTCTGCCATCAAAAAATCCAATTTTCTTTTTATTTTGATGGAGTCTCTATTGCATGATACAGCTTTTTCTCCCACAGTTTCCTGGCCCTTCTCTGCTCAAGCCTAATGCTTAGTCAATCACAGTGGTAGCAAGCCAGAAGAGAACAGGAACTCAGAGGAGAAATGATTTCTCTAGGAAGTTCTCCAATTCCTTCTTTATACCCCTTTAATGAGCATACAGCAATGAAGTCATCATTTTGGAAGTTCAAACAGACTACAGAGAAATATGTTGGAGTGATTTCAAAATTCAATTCAACAATTATGGATTGAGTACTTACTTACTGTGTGCAAAGGCTTTTACTAGGTACATGGGAGAAAGAACTCGCTGCCCTACAGGGCCTTACTGTCTAACTGGAAAGGAAAGTAGAAGATAATTTTACAAATGACCAAGACATACAACAGGGCTTGTATCACAGTAGCACCATCAATGTACTGCCCATCTAAAGCAGGGAGGTGGCCATTCAGTAATTTCTTCAGTAGACGTTAACCAAACATTCACTATTTGTTAGATGTCCTATAAAGCTCTGGGAATACCAAGATGAACAAGATAATAGCCCGTCTTTAGTCTATTAGGAAAGTAATGCAAGGAAACAGTTACAAACATCAAGATTGAAATGTTCACTTAAGTGCTATGTAGAAAAACATGGCTATATGGGCACCAAAGAGAAAGTTTCTATCCCTGCCCAGTAATGGGC
Organism: Kogia breviceps; assembly: GCF_026419965.1. NCBI lineage: Eukaryota > Metazoa > Chordata > Mammalia > Artiodactyla > Physeteridae > Kogia > Kogia breviceps. The sequence continues at coordinate 98,063,027 of NC_081314.1, forward strand.
AGGAGTGCCAAGAAGGTTTTCACAGAGAAGGAGATTCGTCTTAAAGGGCGAAGAGAGAAAGGAACTTCACACTGAAGCACCAGGATGTGCAGAGGCTTGGAAGTATGAGAGAACATTCTGCATTCTAGAAGAGTTCATAGTTCTGAATGGTGAGTGTACTCACAGGATCTGAGCAGGGGGTGCTAGGAGATGAATCAAGGAAGAAATATGATCCTGGAAAGCTTTTACGTGTAAAGCACCCAGTACAGTGCATAGTGTTTCAAAATTTTGTGTGAATGAATAAGTGAATAAGGAGTTTGGCTTTTATCCTAAGGATGTTGCATATGTATAGAAGGATTTGCATTTGGAAAAAGTCTCCAAAAAGTAAATGTGATGGTTGGAATGGAGGGGCTAAGATGAAAGGTACAGAGACCAGACAGGACATTCCTGCAGTCATCCTTATAAGATGATATGAGCCCCCAATAAAGGGAGAGTTGACAAACTGGAGCAGAGCTATTTCAGAAGTTAAATGGCATAGCTTGTGGAATAACTGGATACGAAGAGGTAAGAGAGAGCTCAAACATGAAAATGTTTTTCACATTTGTAGTTTGGATAATTGAATAGCCTTTGGTGCCCTTCATATAAATAGGGAATCTGAAAGAAAAGCAGGTTTAGTATACACCTAAGCTACCACATGCTCAGCGGAAATTCCTCAGGTACCTATTTGAGGTTCATCTTATTTTTATTCAGATAAGTTAAAAATAAGCCTAGGGACTTCCCTGGTGGTCCAGTGGTTAAGACTCACCTCTTCCACTGCAGAGGGGCACGGGCTCAATCCCTGGTCAGGGAAGATCCTGCATGCCGCATGGCGCAGCCAAAAAAAATGAAAATAAAAAAAAATAAGCCTACATATCTAGTTTACCAATTCATCTTAAGCTAGAAACTGAAATTTTTGAGTAGGTAGGTTTCAAAGAGCAGTAAGAAGTGATAGCCAATAGCTTAATTAGAGAAAGAGACAAAAAAACAAAAAACCTTAAAAACAAACAAACAAAAAAACACACCACCTAGAGCAGTCTTTATTTCTGGCATGCTTAATGACATTTAACATTTCTCTACATGCTGAAGTAGAATTCTGCCTTTGCCCACATATGCCTCGGTTTCTGTACAAAAGACAATGGTATACCCAGTTTCACTAACTGGTGAAGCACACAGCTCCTCATTTAAGGGAGCAGCATAGGACCACTGCTTTCAGGGTACATTTCAGGGAAAGTAACCTTGAACTTAATACTGCTTAATACATAGTAGTCCCTCCTTATCTTCAGTTTTGATTTCCTTGGTTCAGTTACTCTTGGTCAACTGCAGTCCAAAAATCTTAAATGGAAAATTCCAGAAATACTCCATACGTTTTTAAAATGGCTGGCTGTTCTGAGTAGCATGATGAAATCTCATGCCATCGGCTCCATCTCAAGCGGGACGTGAATCATCTTGTTGTCCAGTGCATCCAGCCTGTTAGTCACTTAGTAGTTGGTCCCTTAGTAGTCATCTGAGTTATCAGATCAACTGCTGAGCTATCACACCAGTTGTGTTCAGGTAACCCTTATTTTACCTAATAATAGCCCCAAAGTATAACAGTGGTGATGCTGGAAATTCAGATATGCCAAAGAGAAGCCATAAAGTGCTTCCTTTAAGCAAAAAGGTGAATTGATAGGAAAGAAAAAAATTGTATGCTGTGGTTGCTAAGATCTATGATAAGAAGGAATCTTCTATCCGTGAAATAGTGAAGAATGAAAGAGAAATACGTGCTAGTTTTGCTGTAGCACCTCAGCCTGTAAAAGTTACAGTCACAGTGCAGGATACGTGCTTAGTTAAGATGGAAAAAGCATCCAATCTGTACAATAAGATATTTTCAGAGTGAGACCACATTCACATAACTTTTATTACAGTAAATGGTTATAATTGTTCTATTTTATTATTGTTGTTAATCTCTTACTATGCCTAATTTATACATTAAACTACCATTTGCATGTATGTATAGGAAAAAACATAGTATATACAGGGTGCTGTATATTGGCAGTTTCCACTGAGGGACTACTGTATATCAAGCATTTGGGTGAAATAACTTCTTAAGATTGTATAATGATTCTTAATCCAACCATTCCTCTAAAATTTATCTGTGAGTTGGGTCCCCTAATTGCAGATGTGTGGGTTCAGCTATAAAGTTGTTTTTCTGAACTGCATGTACAATAAGGAAGATTAAAAGAAATAGCTCTAAGAAACTAGCTTTTTATCTTTATAATGAGTATATTGTTTAGGAAGTTCTTTAGCACAATACCAGTACCCTTTCATTCATTCAAGATATAGTTATTGATTATCTGTAACTTTCCAGACACTGCTAGGTTTTGTATAAAATATAATGAATAACACAGAGCCACTGCTGTTAAGAAGCTTTCAGGGCTTCCTTGGTGGCACAGTGGTTGGGAGTCCGCCTGCCGATGCAGGGGACGCGGGTTTGTGCCCCGGTCCAGGAGGATCCCACATGCTGCAGAGCGGCTGGGCCCGTGGGCCATGGCCGCTGGGCCTGCGCGTCCAGAGCCTGTGCTCCGCAACCGGAGAGGCCACAGCGGCGAGAGGCCCCTGTACCACAAAAAAAAAAAAAAAAAGAAACTTTCAAAACCATGGTGGATAAAGATGATTAAACAAGTAATTATAATACACTGTTTTAAGTGCAATGATACTGATATGTCTCAAATGACAGTACTACAGAGGAGGGGCACCAACAATGCCATTCTAGGAATGCATCAGGGATTTCTGAGCAGCGTTTTGAGTAAGTCAGTGAGGAGTGGTAGGAGATGCCAGGTAGAATTAGAGAGCATATGGGAACACATGGAAACACCAGAAAGTTTTTCTCAGTACCAGAAATAGTTCTGATTCTTCTGCACATCTGAACATGAGAATTTGCAGTACATGTGACATCTCCCTGTTTTTTGTTGGCTGCTACTCACTTATGCCTTCCTCTAACAAATGAACAGTACTTCCTAACACACACTTTGTACTAATGTCATCCCCAGCCTCATTTTATTGGTTTTACTTAATTCATTTGTGTCTTGATTGCCTCATTTTCTTAAAATTATTTAAGTCCTTAAAAATGTATTATTTTGTAAGGAACATTAAGCCCTTTAGCATAAGATGGGGTATAGATAAATAAATAACTCTGATGGGGGTCATGATAATAGTAACGTCATTTAAAACAAAGGCAAATAATCCCAAACACCTGAGTGCATCAGTGTGTAACTGATATTCATGATGTTCACCCCTAAATCATTAAGAAAAGTTTAAACTTTATATGTTCTATATAATAAGGCACATTAGTTTCGAATACTCAGATCATTTTAAAATGGCTAATTTTACATATTTGTGTCAATATTTGTGTCAATATTTGTGTGAATATACTTACAAACGTTTAGATTTGTAAACTTACAAACCTTTCGATTTAGAAAGAAAACATGCCTAACTGGAATTGTTTTTCCCTGAAGTCTATAAAAAGCAGAAGCTTTCATATGTTTGACTTAGAAACACTTTTAATCTAATGTAGCTAAAAATCTACCTATGGACTCTGCTGTACTCGTTTAAGAAGAAACATATCACCTTTCTGTACTTGAATGAGTTTGAGCTGACTATATATCCATATGTAAAATACAAACAGGAGTCCAGGGAAAACCCATTTAGTTGCTTTATAAGTCTCATTCAAACTTGGATAAACACTTATTACACAAACTATGAATATGCTTTTGCTGAAAATGCATAGAAAAACAGCAGGTAATGATGCTTTGTACCTAATATAACACTGAAATTGTTTGTAAGGTCTCAATTTAGTGAATAACTTACCAGTATCTATTTGCATTTTGCCATTGGCAATTTATAACTTTTTAAGTCATTCAATTTACACTTTCATGTTTGTTATTTATGTGTATCATATCTACATTGCCTTTTCTATATTTTGAACTTATCATCTCTAACACATGTTTTCTTACAAAAATCAAAACTTGGGTAAAATATCACTGTACAGCTAACAAAGCTTATGAATAACATTTTAGCTTAAATATCTTAAAAAACAGGGGTCTGCCTTAACCTCTTACAGTAACTGAACAAGTGTTTCTTATTACATGATGTCATTCAGTCAACAAATTTTAATGAGCACCTACTGTGTGCCAGCACCATTCCAGGTGCTATCTAGCAGTAAACAATGAGGAAGAGAGTATTCAGAATTTCCCTTTCTAATGGGATATCACTGGAAATTACTAGTTAATAAATGAAGGAGCCAGGATGGAAATACAAGCTGACTCATGGTCCACCTTCCAAGCCTTTGGGATACTCAGCTTCCCATGTTAAAAAATGAAGTTAATACAGAGGAAAGCATGTAGAGAGATAGGGAGAGACAATATTCTATGACATGTTTTAGTACCTGAATCCAGCCAGACCTAAGATCATCTGTACCCTGTACTTCCTAGCACTCCAAGCCAATAAATTCTCTTTTTAGTTTAAAATAGTTTGTTTACTGTTAGTTGCCACTAAATGAAACCTAGCTAATAGATAATCTCTTGGATAATTCTGTAATTAGTCTCTATGAATATGAATAAGAAACGTATTATTTGATTATAGAATTAGTTGATAAAAGCAAGACACTTGTCCTGATCCTGCTAGAATTTTCAGAATTACATTAAAAATATTATAAATATAATGTTATCTCCCTTTCAATAGGGCAGGTGTGTGCTCTTGAGCAAGTCATTTAATCGTCCAGTACCTCAGTTTTCTCATGTGTATAATGGGTAAGATAATAGCACATAGGAATGATTTGAAGATAAGATTAAATGAAATAATACACATTTTATATAAAAATTAAAATTGTACCTGACAAATGAAAAGTACTGAAGTATAATACAAATATTATTATTACTATTAATCTTCTCAAAGGGGCTCATGGCACCCACACAATTAAAGAATCACTACCCTATACTTTCATGACTATTTTATTTTAGAAGTTATGTGGGATAACCATGATTGATTCAAAGTATTTAAAATCCTTTTTGTAATGCTAAGTGGGTCTATGTGAGGTGGTGTTGGGAGATGACAGTTGGCCCTGGGCATTGAGAAGATAGATGAAGAAGAATGATATGAAATCTGCATACCAATTTTGGTAGAACTTCTACCAAAATGCCTCTGCTTCTGCAGGGCAAAAAGGAATGACGCTGAGGGATAATATGGAGTCTCAGTCAATATCAGGAAGAAAAGAATGAAAGAGAAGAGAGATTCCAAGCATGGAAAACAGGTAAGGAGATGAAAATACTGTGACCCTGTGATTTAATTGGTGGAGTATCTCAACCACTACTTGGAGTGGCTACTCTATGTTGTATGTGAAGCACCTTCAAACTAGTAAATTTGTTGTAAATATTCATGGTACTGTAATTGGAACTATTAATAGCATTTGGGAAGCAATAACTAGTGCCCAGAAGGCAGTAAACATGTGGAACACTTTCTTCTTCAAAGACACAAGGACCTATCATGCTTTATTTGTTAATTACAGATGTGGTAGTGTAGCATAATAGACTAGTTTGGGTTCAACCAGCAGCATTTTAAAATTCATTGTTTGGAAAAAAAAAATGAGAAAACAATCCCTTTGATAAAAGTGGTGCACTTCCATCGAGGTATACAAACAATGCCATCATGCGTTTGGTAATTTTCTTCCTCTATTTCTCATTAGTTTCATCCCATTAAAATTTTTGACAAATGTAAATCTTATAAGGCTGATTGGTTTGATTAACCTAATAAAGAAAAAAAGTCAGCCACTTATCAACCTTCACCTGACATTGACATAAAGACTTTACATGGCACAGTTCCTGGGTTTTGTCATTTGAAATGGGGCGAGGGATAGCTAGAAGAATGAAAAGGGTTGCAGTGCAACAGATTAATTAAGCAGCTCTCAGGAATGATATTGAGACGTAACTGATTAATTGAACACTGAAACCATCTAATCAAATAGCAGACACAATAAATATGTTTCTTCAGAGATAAATTATGCCCTGATTATCATATTCATTTATAGAGTGGAATTAACTCTTTATGTGCTTTTTAAGCTTTGCTTAGCTGGAAATAGTCACCTGCTACAGATTCTCTTTCAGGTTACTCTAAAAACGCCTGGTTAACATGCCTGTATTCCTTCAAGATTTGAACAGTTTATTCATTAAATATTCAGGCTTTCTGTTAACAAAAAAGGTAGAAAAATCCACTGAGTCATTATTATTATTCCACACAACCTGCAGTCAGACAAAGCATACAATAGTACTGAAGATGGGTCAGTAAGAACCTATTTTATGCTGAACCCAGTGTTTAATAAGAAAGGGAGAACACAGTTGTGAAAACATTAAAGCCAAAGATCCACCAAGCCATTTACATATGAAAATATATCTTTTGAGGTGTGAAAATATGGTTATTAGTTTTTTCATATGCACCTATGGAAAAGATGGTCACTTTACAGCTATGAAGTTTCAGTAAAATAAAGCATGGATCTTAAATCAGGGCAACTGGGGAAAGATAAATTGACAGAGCGTAAAGCAGTTCATTTGTATTTAAACTGTCTTCCCTTTTGCTTATACTGAAGCCCTGCCCCCTAATTTTGACACCCGGGCAGGATCCAGTTATCACAGCTGTGCAGCTCAATGAATAGCAAGAGTCTGCTCCCTGTGCTTGTGGATGCTCATCATCAAAGGGGGTCTGTCACCCTCTAGTCCAGAGGCCAGCTCCCTGCCAGCCTGGAGGAACCGAGCTTCATGGGGGAAGGGCAGAAAATCCCAGAGATAAGAAACATGGCCTTGTCAGCCTCTGAGCCCTGGCAGCATCTAGTCCTAAAGCAAAGTCCTGTTTGAATTCCTGTGTCAATGATTTTCTAACAGAAATTCAAGCTCCACCCAAGGGAGAGCTCTCCAGGAGAGAGGTCCTGTGAATGCCTCTGCTGCCACAGATGTCATGTGGAAAATTGGATGGAGCCATGGTTACTCATCTCTCTGAGTTGGAATTGGCTAAGAAGGCAGTATCACGTGTAGAGGCAAGATGTCACAGAGCTGTTGGCTGAAGAGGGATTCAGAAGATTGCTGGAATTGTTTATCTTAATGGAAACTAAAGAACTACAAGTGACAATTTTCTTTTAGCTTAAAAGAATTTCATCGTATCAGTGGTGAATAATCTTATACTGCCTAATATTTTATGCATATATATGTATTTTATGCATATATGTACAGATGAAGATTGCTTAAAATTGATCAGAAAGAGCAGGTCTCTCTCTGTGTATGTCTCACTTCCTCTCTCTCTAATTTTTATTATTTATTTACCACATTTCTACTGTTTATAAAATCCTAAAGTTGAAAGATCTGTAAACAGAAAGAAATAATATGTAAAATATACTTCATATATATGATAATTATTTTGAATTGATCAGAAAAAGAAAGTCTCTAAATAGGAACTGAAATGCTTTCAGGAAGTTACTGAAATACTTACAATTCAGCTTCAGATGACCTTTAAATAACTAACCTCTCCTCTAAAAATAAACTGTCTCCTATACCATTAGAACTTCACAATCACAATGGCTTTTTGTTAGTGGTAGTGGTGTCTATATATCAAGAGTTCATGTAAAACACATTCAATTGCAGAAATCTAGAAATCTATATGAAAAATAATAAGCAGGACAATCAAACATCTTTCTCATGTTTTTGGTCTTCTCCTTAGAACATTCTAAAGAGAAAATGAAGTACACCTTTTCATTCTATTCATGTGTTTATTGGTAACAATGCTATGAAGGAAGACTGAACTCCATTCCACTGCCAAACATCAGCATTATTTGATAACAAAAGCAGAACACTTGTCGAAAACATGCTAGAGCTTGGAGGCTTATATGTTTTAAAATTATAAACATAAACTTGTCTTCCTTTTAATAAGACAGGTGGTGATTTACCTTTAAATGTATATTCAATATTCAATCTCTTTAAATTCTGAAATTCACTCCTGCACTGAAATTGCAACCCTTTTACATCTTTCCCTCTTAGCTAATCCTTCCAAATTTTATTTTTCAATTTTTTTTAGGATGAAAAATATTTTATTTAATAACTTAGCTGAATAAGCATTAATCCTTCCTAATTTTAAAGGTAAAAAATAATTCCCTGTTCATGTATTACTTAACATTTATTGTATTTGAATATGTGGCAACTGTGTGATGAGTGACTTATTTATATATATCTTCAGTGTTAATTTCTCCAATTATTTTTGATGTTGTTGCTCTTTAAGTTCATTATAAATATTATTATTGTCTTACAGACTAAGATGAATGACAGTCGCAAAAATAATTTGTGTCATATATCATACATCAAATAAACAGTTGTTTCCTAGATATACTTGCAATGTATGAGTTATATATATATGTGTATATGTATACATACATATATATATAAAAACTTCTTTCTAGGGTAGCTTTCAATATTCTCAAAGGAAAGGTCATTGGTCATATATGTTAAGATCTGCATCAGTGATTACTTACCTGACTACTTGTCTTTAAAAAAAAAAAAAAGATAAAAGATCAGAAAGATAAAAAGCATGATGAATACTTTTTAAAAGTATGTGTAAACAAAAATAATATTACTAAGCATTTTCGTTCTAATTATGAAGATGAATACCTTGCACACTGGAGGGACCTGATTTAGATAGTCATGGCATTTTAAATTATTTTTTCATCTTCAGAACACATTTTAAGATGTGTTTTGTGGCTTTTTGAATTTACTTCATTATATTTGCTCAATATTGTTGTTTACTTAAAGAAAAATCCCAAATAAATGATCTAACATAACTATTAAGGGAATAAATTGAAATCTGAACAGACCAATCACTAGTAATGAAATTGAATCAGTAATCAATAAACTCCCACCAAACAAAAGTCCAGAACAAGACGGCTTCACAGGTGAATTCTACCAAACATTTAAAGAAGAGATAATACCTATCCTTCTAAAACTATTCCCAAAAAATCAAATAGGAAGGAATGCTTCCAAACACATTCTATGAGGGCAGCTTTGCCCTGATACCATAACCAGATAAAGACACTACAAAAAAAAGAAGATTACAGTCCAATATCCCTGATGAACATACATGTAAATATCCTCAACAAAATATTAGCCAACCAAATTCAACAATATATTAAAAGGATTATATACCATTATCAAGTGGGATTTATTCCAGGGATGGTTCAATATTTGCAAATCAATCACATGATACACCACATTAACAAAATGAAGGATTAAAAATCATATGATCATCTCAATAAGTGGAGACAAAGCTTTTGAGAAAATTCAACATCCATTTATGATAAAAACTCAACAAAGTGTGACATACACCACTTTATTATGTTGGACATACACCAACATAATAAAGACCATGTATGATGAACCCTCTACGATGAGGAACAAGACAAGAATGTCCACTATCACCAGTTTTAATCAAGATAGTACTGGAAATCCTAGCCACAGCACTCAAACACATACACACACACACACACACACACACACACACACACACACACAAAGAAAAAAAGAAAGAAAAAAGAAAAATAAAGAGATAAAAGCCATCCAAATTGGAAAGAAAGAACAAAACTGTCACTATTTGCAGATGACATTATGCTATATTTAGAAAACCCTAAAGACTTTACCAAAAACCTATTAGAGCTAATAAATGAATTCAGTAAAGTTGCAGGATAAAAAATCAATATACAGGAATATGCTGCATTCCTCCACATTAATAATGAACTATCAGACAGAGAAGTTAAGAAAACAATTGCATAAAAAATAAAATACATATGAATAAATTTAACCAAGGAGGTGAAAGACCTGTACTCTGAAAAATATAAGACATTGTGGAAAAAATTGAAGATAACACAAATAAATGGAAAGATATACCATGCTTATGAATCAGAAGAATTAATATCATTAAAATGTCCATATTACCCAAAGAAATCTACAGATTCAATTTAGTCCCTATCAAAATACTCATGACACTTTTTCATAGAACTAGAACAAATAATCATAAAATTGTATGAAACTCCAAGATCCCTAAGAGCCAAAGCAATCTTAAGAAAGAAGAACAGAGCTGGATGTATTATGCTCCCTGATTTCAAAGTATACTACAGAGCTACAGTAACCAAAACTGTATGGTACTGGCATAAAAACAGGCACATAGATCAATGTAACAGAATAGAGAGCCCAGAAATAAACCTACTTATGTAGTCAATTAATTTATGACAAAGGAGCAAAGAATATACTGTCAGGAAGAGACAGTCTCTTCAATCAATGGTTTTGGGAAAACTGGACAGCTACATGCAAAAGAATGAAATTGTACCACTTTCTCACATGTAAAAATAAACTCAAAATGGATTAAAGACTTAAATGTAAGACCTGAAACCATAAAACTCCTCCAAAAAGACATAGACAGTGTACTCTTTGACACTGGCATTACCAATATTTTTTTGGCTCTGCCTCCTAAGGCAAGGGCAACAAAGGCAAAAATAAACAAATGGGACCACATGAAATTAAAAAGCTTTTGCACAGCAAAGGAAACCATCAACAAAATGAAAAGGCAATCTACTGAATGGGAGAAGATGTTTCAAATCATATATCTGATAAGGGGTTAATGTCCAAAATATATAAGAACTCATACAGCTCAAAATCAAAAAAAAACAAACAAACAATCCCAATAAAAATGGACAGAAGGCCTGAATAGACATTTTTCTAAGGAAGACATAACAATAGCCAACAGACACATGAAAAGATGCTCAACATCAGTAATCATCAGGGAAATGCAAATCAATGCCACAGTGAGATACCACCTCACAACTGTCAGAAAGGCTACTACCAAAAAAACAAAAACCACGTGTTGGCTAGGATATGTGTTGTTGGTAAGATTGAATATTGGTATACCCACTATGGAAAACAGCATGGAGGTTCCTCAAAAAATTAAAAATAACACTATAATATGATCCAGCAATTCCACTTCTGGATATTTTTCCAAAGGAAAAAAACCCACTGATTCAAAAAGGTATCTGCATTGCTAGTTTCACTATAGCATTATTTATAATACCCAAGATATGAAAACAAAATGGAATATTACTCAGCTATAAAAAAGAATGAAATCTTACCATCTGCAACAACATGGATGGACCTAGAAAATATTACACTGAGTGATATATGTCAGACAGAGAAAGACAAATACTGTATAATTTCACTTATATGTGGAATCTAACAAACAAAACAAAAAATGGGCAAAACAAAATAAAACATAGGCAGACTCAAAGATACAAAGAACAAACTGGTGTTCACCAGAGGGGAGGGAGGTGGGGAGTTGGGTGAAATAGGTGATGAGGAATTGAGGAACAAATTTCTAGTTATAAAATAAATAAGTCATGAGGATGTAATGTACAGTATTGGGAATATAGTAAATAGTACTGCAATAACTTGTATGGTGACAGATGGTTACTAGACTTGTAGTGATCAATTAATAATGTATATAAATGTTGAATCACTATGTTCTACACCTGAAACTAATATAATGTTGTATGTCAACTATACTTCAATTAAAATAAATTGCAATAACATTGTAAAAGTAAATATAACTACCTTTTATTTTAAATGCATTATAAAAAGTAGCATTTCTTGCTCTGTGACGAACAAATCATGCTGTTCTTACAATCTTAAAAGGCCCTTTAAGAAATGAGTAGTGGTTTCATTTTATTTAAAAGGGATAAATTTAGTCCAGCACTTAGACTGTACTATACAATTACTCCAGATTCTTTTTATCATATTGGGAACTTTATTAAAAGTTCAGTCTATGTTTTTGGCATCATGACAAAAGGCCTCCAAAACTGGGTATAGATTGAATGAAACTAGGCATTAAAGAAACATTTGATTTATCTTTCTAATACTGTTAAAGTAGGAGTTTTGAATTCAGTTCAAAGTATGAAAGCTATAACTGGCCTGATTTGAAATTATGTATGTCAGCAAGTTTATATGCAGAACCGTTTGAAACTTGTCTAAGCCTATTTTAATAACAAAGATGTTTCATTCTACATTTGTCCAGTGTTTAAGATCCAAGCCTCCATATATATTTTTATTATAGTTTCAAGAGAAATCATTTTAAATTAGATATATCATATATTTTCTAGTTTAAAAAGCTTATTATTTTTTAAAAACCTCAGCTATGGTTTTAATTAATGAATTATTGAATTTTATGTATACCTCTTACTATTATTCAATGTCTTTTAGATAGCCATGATTTAATTAATGGTTCTCAACATTTTTTCAGCTTTCAGGAAGCTCATTTGCACAACATCCTTTACCCAGAAACACTGCACGTTGACAGAATGCTTTTCATCACAGTAGAAATGGGGAACACAGGGAAGAGGCATTTCAAATCTAGAGAAAGCTGGGGAGGTAGGGATGCAGTTTGAAAAAAATACCTCTAAGGATCATGATTTAAACTCCATGAAATTATGCTTGTCCTCATACAAAAATTAATGATTAAATGAATAATCTTTTGATTTCATTTTCCAAATAATACATACTAACATTTTAATAGTATACTTGATATCTTAGAAAGGGTGCATTCAAAAGAGAAATAAGAAAAAAACCTTTAAGTTGAAATAACTCTTTTTATGAAAAAGAAGTATTCTACTTCTTTTAATAATGTTTTGATGTATTAAATGCTTCTTCCATCTGAGAACTTGGAATTTACTCATTTTCACAAAAGTATCTCTTTCTTTTTTAAAAAAATCTTTTTTCTCCTTCAAACATTTGATATTTTTCTTATTTATCCTAAGGAGCAAAGTGAAAATATATTTTCATTATTCCCTTGCAGTAGAAATAAGTTTCAATTTAAAATAAATTTTATAAGTTACTTGGCTCACATCATTCAATGTTTTTTTGGTTTTTTGTTTTTTAATTTTATTTTATTTTTGGCAGTACGTGGGCCTCTCACTGTTGTGGCCTCTCCCGTTGCGGAGCACAGGCTCCAGAAGCATAGGCTCAGCAGCCATGGCTCACGGGCCCAGCCGCTCCGCAGCACGTGGGATCCTCCCGGCCCGGGGCACGAACCCGCATCCCCTGCATCGGCAGGCGGACTCTCAACCACTGCTCCACCAGGGAAGCCCCCATTCAATGTTTTAACACACTTTGAAACCAATAAATACCATTAAGCTCATGGTATCTCTGAGAGTTAGGATAGCCCTATGGAGACAACCCAGGAGACAAAAGGAGGTATAAAGGCCAAAGATAGGTTGGTTCTGGTCATAATCTAGTCCTAATTAACAATATAAAATCTCATTCAGTCTCAAATCCAGCATCAACACATTTCCAATCTTCTATTCTTCCCAATACTTTCACAAATATATACAGAGAAAAAGAAAATACATTCGTGTATATTAAATCCCCTTGGTTATTTTTTAAAAGTGGATAATGAAAAATCTTCACCTGTAGTAAATAATGAAAACTGAGGCTTGACTACGAAGTATTGAAGCTTGAAAATACTGAATAGGTTCTAAATGCCATCCCCAAAAAACAACAGCAATAACCTACATGTAATGGCAACACCCTTGGAATAAAAGTATTGCCACTCAGGGTGACTCCTTAGAAGTATGCAGTATTCATTTAGATATTTAAGTAGAGCTGGATTTCTTTAAATACCAATCTTGTTAACTCATTATTTTATAGCCATACCTCAAAATTGAGACGAAATGCTAAGCCCTTCTTTTATGAAACTTACAATATAATAAGGATTGGAGCCTGTTACAGGGAAAAAGTAGTTTTACAGAAGCTTAGATAATGTGTAGGAAAAACAGATATTTGAAGGTGAGTTGTGAAGGGGCTGGAAAACTATGTCATTTATTGATCACAGGATTTATAAGAGGCAACTCAGGAAGGATGCATATTCAAGGTTGGCTGCACCTTTATATATAAGTTCACACATTAACTGATGAGCTACAACTCCATATGTTTCCTACTGAAAATCTATGAAGGCTTTCTCTTTCAACTGATTAAAAGCAAAGGAAAGTTGACAGGGGAACTAATGATCTATACATAATGAATAAGATGGCAATGTTCTCTTCTAGTCAATCCTTTTATAAAAAAGGTAATAGAAACCTGATTCTATATATTGCCATAGAGGCTGATCCGTGAACTTTGGCCACTGTAGCTACTATTAGTTACCATAATTAAACAATATGTATAAACATGAAAAACAAAACCAATTATCTAGTTCTGGGCTAAAAAATGGTGAGCCCACAAGAAAAGTCAGATATTTAGAACTTACATTTTCTTTATTTGGTCACAAAGTACATTGGGCCATTGGCAAATGGTCAAATGATATTTGGGCTTCTATTCATAATCCAGTGATAATGGTTGATGTACAGAACCAAGTCATAAATTCAGGTCTTATTATTTTACATTAGCTCAGGCCTCAGCAGCTTAGAACAAATGCTCTTGAAAGGATTTTCTCAATCATACAAAGACCCTAAGTAAAATTTTTAAAAAGAGGAAGTTTCTTTTCCATGCCCTCATTCTATTCCTCCAAGCAGATTAGAAACTCACACCTCTTCTCCACTGCCTGAAATAATATCCTGGGGCAGAAGATCTGAGATAGCATAAACAGAAAAGCAATTTGTTTGGTTATCTGATGGAGGTAATTTATGTAGAAGTGTGAATCGACTTAAATTTCCTGCCTGACTTGCTTTTAAAAAAGGGATTATTAACATAAATGAATCTTGATTACTGACAGGAGGTGGTAGGCTCAGTGTTCTTTGCTAAAGTCTTCCCTAGGGCATGTTGGAGATAAGAGGTCAGTAACTTGGCAACCCTTTAAAGACTGCACCAACTTTTATTTTAGTTGAAAGTCTCTTACTTGATGGCCTCTGAACGAAGTACTGAAAGCAAGGACATAAATGAGACACTCTAGTCCCCGACCTTGAGAAGTTCTAACTTGAGGAGGTTGTCTCCCAGCACCATCTCCCCTCCTCTCATTCCATCACAACCACAAAAAATTAAGCAAAATAAAATAGGTATGAAAAGACTCTTTGCTACTCCAGAATGGGCAGCAGGATAATCAATAAATATTTTGCTTTTTAGTTTTAGAATTGTTCAACAAATGGTTTATTTATTTTTCCTATTAAAAGTGCTGCCTCTTAGAAGGAGTTTCCCTTTCCTGTTTCATGTTCTCTTGACTTTCCTGCCCCAAGGTTGACTTAGGAGTTGATTTAGGTGCTATTCCTTGTGTATCCACAGCTAAACTACTCCAAGGTGTTTTCTCTCATTCTGAATTTGTTTTCTCCTTGATCACTTTAATCTGCATCGATAAGTAGTGTTCCTTACAAACACTAAATGGCCTTTACGTATTTTGAATGAATGATATACAACTAATATTTTTCCCATAGGAAAGATATAATACTGTGTATTTAAACCATCTTTAGAATGAAAAGTTTACCCAATGTGAGACCATAACTTCGTACACTTTTAGATGCAAGATAATAAGTCAAATGCTGCAGTCTAATAAAGAAATTGTCTTAATTTGTATTAAGTTGGAAGTAAGAAGAATTTAAAATAACCATTAGTGAAAGAAAATTATTCAAGTTTTACTGAAACTTTGACTCAGCAAACTGATGAAAATTGACTCTGAGGCATTAACATTTGATATTATCTTCACAAAGGCACCACCAGAGGAAAAGTACATCTTCTAAATTTTGTCATTCTTACCTGTTTCTTTTTAAAAAAATTTACAAATGAAACTAAAGGACAGCACTTCAATCAACCCTGACAGTATCTTCTGACAGAGTTCATTAAAAAAATTTCTCCTCTTAAGATTAAATATTGCTAGAATGATTTTACATTGTTTACAGTGCCAATGACCAATTATTAAAAAATGACTTATAAATTATTTATAGTCATAAATCATAAGGTAAAAGAAAATTACAGTTTGTCTCACTTGGTATTTTGAACTTTTAAAGCTAAACAGGGGAAGTAACTACCATCTTTATGATTAACAGTGCTATAGGTTGAGGGCTTTCATTCAAAATATTGATTTATGCCCTGAACTAAATAAGTAATGAAGTGAGAGAAGAGAAATAGCATGCACATTCAGAAATTATTCAATATAATGCACAGTTTTGAAAACAAACTGCAAAGATGCTGAAATAAAATAATTTTCTTTTTTAGAATACAGAATAGTGTCACATAAAAATTTATTTTTAAGTTTTCCCAAAAAGCCTTGAATGTTAATGCTAAAAAGTAAAATGAAATTCACTTTTATTCATTTATTTCTTTCCATCATTTAAAAAAAAGAATTAGAAAAAAATGATATTATCTATATAACTTAATCTAGTTTTTCTTTTATTTATATTACTTTCATCATCATTTAATCCTGGAAACCTTACATTTCTTATTTACTTTTTAGACAATAATAATTAATATGCATTTTTCTTATGATGATATAGCAGAGCAAGGAAAAGTATAGAATACAAACAAAAAGAGAGTGGAAGTGTTCTACAAATTCTGCTAGGGACTTTCACATGCCTAATTTTATTTAAAGACAAATTCAAAATCAAGAAGGAGAATTACTATCATGCACAAAAAGAGTACCTATGATTTAAGATAAAATAAAGTTATAATATTAGAATAATTATTTATTAACACTTTAAACTTTATTTTTGATGATACTCACAGACCAGAACTGAACTGTAAAAATATTCCTTTAACCACACTTTTCCTCCTATGTTATAGCCAATAACAACGACAACGACAACAAAATGGCAAGTTTTGCAGCCACAGGGATTCTGCTCTCTATAAAGCAACTATACTTATTACTTTGACCTTCAGCCTGGAAGACTCCTTCAGGAAATATAAAATAGATCACAGAAATTACTCAGCCTTGGGATTTGGATTCATTCTGTGCTCTGAATACTTGTATCCTGATCTTACTGCACCTGACCTTTTAGATTCTAGATCAACACTTGCTCCAACTTTCCATCTTAAAATACAACAAGCTCAGATTCCACACTGAACCCAGATTCTTCACATCCCCAATTCCTATTCATTTGTGTTACTTATTTTATGGCTTTCTTACCAACAGAATCACAAGCTCATTTTAGAAAGAGGCTGTTTCTTTACCCAGATCATAGTAAGTATAATTTGTTGAGTGCTTACCATGTGGAAGGTGAATTCCATGATTTTCTATATATATATATATATATATATATATATATATATATATATATATATATATACCAAAAAAAAAAAAATCCCAAACATATAAGGTGTTTTTGTTTAGTTTCATTTTACAGTTGACCCTTGAACAACATGGGTTTGAACTGCATGGATCCACTTACACACAGATATTTTTCAGTAATAAATACTACTGTACTACATGGTCCATGGTTGGTTGAATCCAAGGATGCTGAGGAACCTCGGATATGGAGAGTAGACTATAAATTACAGGCAGATTAACCACTGCATTATCCAAGGGTAAACTGCGTTTTGTTTTGCCATGTTTATTGATAATGAAACTGAGGCACATGTCAATTGCATAAGGCTCTCAGATAATCTAAATGACTGATCTGGGATTCCATTCCAGTCTGCATCACCACCATTACAGGACTTTGCATTCAGTACATGTTTATAATTTAAATAATTAAATAAAATCTCTGAGACCTATTTACTCTGAGCTAATGAGTCTAAAATTCTTTGACTTCCGACTCAGTATAATCCTCTACCTTTTAGCCTAATTCCCTTACTTGTTACCCTAGGTACTAACAACCACAGATACATAGTTTCTGCTTTCTATCTTTGGTTACTCACTGTCTAGGACTCTCCATTCATCTCACCCTTGCCTGAAGAGCAAACACTTTCACCTATTTTGTAATTGTCATATAACATCCCAATCCCATATACCTTGGTCAGGAGTATAACATTATTTCTATATATTTTTCTGTATAGTATCTTTAACAACATGAATGGTTCATTGTAGGAACAGCAATTTGACATTTTTCTCATTAATCTACACTTGCCAGATAGTTAAGGATTGATGGAACATCCAAGTACTGGGAATTTCAAGAAAATAATAATGCCTATTATATTTAATGAAATGTTTATGTAACAATTAAAATTTATCATAATTTTGATATCTATTCCACAATGAAATATTTTTTAATGTTTATATATTAAATTCTCCCTAGTATATACTGAATAAATGTTATTGAATTACAGATTTTTCAATGTTTTTCTAAGAAATTCAAAATTTGATTAACATTATAAAATTATGTGTGCCCATCACATATAAAAATAAAAAAATAAAATGCCAAAGAGTCATAATGTTGAATAAACACACTACGTCAAAAATAAGGAAGAGTTATGTAAAAATCAAGCATGATAAATTAATCCTAAACTAGTATATAGTCTCTGAAAAATTAGGGGTTCTCTATCAGGCCCAAGAGCAAAAGACCATTAACTGGAATATCAAGCTTCCTACCGTAAGGAGGGTCACATTCTCTTTAAAGAATATGACAGAGTAAATATTTAGAAAACATGTTAGGAATGGGCAACAGTGGCCAAATTCATGCCTTAAAGATGACTTTTGCGTTATATAAGGAGTTGTGCAGAATCATGTATTCACAAATAGGGTTTGAATTTAGGCTACAACTTTTCTTTTAAAATTGAAATGTGGCCTAAATTTAAAATTGATAAAAATATAAATTTTCCTGTTCTGAGAGCTTAGGAATCTCTTCATATGCATGGCGGTAAAAATAGGCTGCTTCCAATTTATATACAATGGTTTAAGTATGGGATTTTGTATTCATTTGTAATTTGAAAATGAATTCATAACATTGTAATGAATTTTGGGGTAGATTTTAAAATGAAAACTTCACGTTAACTTACATTCTTTTTCCTCTTTCGGAGGAAAAAAAGTGTTAAATCCGATTCAGGAAGAGTCTCTTATCCCAGGAAGATGGTTTACTATTAGGACAGTAGTTCTTTTAATATTATAGCTAACTAGAGTTCCCTACCAGATACATACCAAAGGTTCATGTAATAGAGTTGAATTAATTTAAATGTCCTTATGCATTAAACTTTTCTTTCTTATTAATTGTGAAGGAAGTGTTCTAATATTTTAACACATAGGAACCAGCTAGCACTTCTTTTGCAAAACATCTAGGATTTTAAAAAATCATTTTATTTTTATTCCTTTAGTAAAGAGAAGAAGAAAAAAAAACAAATCCTTCCAGGTAATATCAAGAATACTAAGGAATAGTCTTTAAAAATTTTCCTTGCCTCAAGATATCTGGGGAGGCTGAGGGGTAGAAGGGATAGGAAAATAAAAACTAATTTTATCTTTGCCATGAAGTCATATATTATCATGGAAACAGGAGTCCAGAAATTGGGAAAAGCTTTCTAAAGGACAGCTAATGAGCTCCCCAAAAAGTATATGAAAAATAATCTTTTTACTAATGAAATTAAGCAAAGATTACTGTAATGTATGACATATTGCAAGTTTAAAAGTTCTGTTGTTAAGTTTTCAGAAGTTTATTACTATTATAGGCAATAATCAACTGTAAGGAGAATAAAACAAAATCCTTAGCATTTGTCCTCAAAATTACAGTGGGTGGAAGTGAGAAATGAATTAATCATGCAAACCCCGTCTTGAACCAAACTTGGATCCAAATAGTTCCCATATCATGAAGTATATTGCACCAGTTACTATGGACTGAATGTTTATGTTCCCCTGAATTTACATATTGAAGTCCTAACCCCAATATGATGGTACTAGGAGGTGGGGCCTTTGGGAGGTGATTAGGTCATGAGGGTAGAGCACTCATGAATGAGATTAGTGTCCTTATAAAAGAAACCCCAGAGAATTCCCTTGTCCCTTCCACCATGTGAGGACCTGAGAAAATGAAGATTTATAAACCAGGAAGTGGGCTCTCATCTGACACTAAACCTGCTGGTGCCTTGATCTAGGACTTCCCAGTCTCCAGAACTGTGAGTAATATATTTCTATTGTTTTTAAGCCACCCAGCCTATGTTATTCTGTTATAGGAGCTGGAACAGACTGAAACACAATATTTTGCTAGAGGTCAACACATATTCTGTCTCTCCCGCCAAAGTGAATAACATAAGAATAAGGATTTTTGTTTGTTTTGTCCTTTTCTGTGTTCTAAGTATATGGGACACGTAGCAACACTCAAACTATACTTGTTGAAAGAGTGGTACTTTACTTTCTGATTTTTCTTCCTTTCTGATTCCTTATTGGAGTGGCTATCTATTGCTTGAGCCTGCCCAGCAGTCATTCTCTCTTCTGAGAACAGCACCCTGATTGTCATTACATCATCACTCCTCTCCAAATCCTAGTCTATTCAATTCAGACAGGTTGACATTGTTCTCACCTCCACCCCTGGCAGGTTCCAGGTATGAGAACACACTTACTTTGGACAATAGGAAGAGTCCCATTGAGCCAAATGTATGGTTCAGATGGCATGTGACCTCTAGGTGGTGACTCAGGCCAAGGTAACTCAGGTGAAGAACTTTTACTGGAACAATTAAGGAAGAGAAGCTTTTTACACTGAAGTTGCTGAGTGGAAGAATTGTGATACTGGCCATCCTAACCACACACACCAAGGCAAGAAGTTGTTCAAATGAAGTCAAGACAAAAGAAAACCAAGCCAAGAGATGGTAAGATGTGTATGTTGGCATCACATAGGCCTGAAGCCAGTACTATCCCACTATTTCGAAGTTATGTGACCCAGTAAATTTCATTTTTATAAATGTAGTTTGAGATAGATTCCTACTTGCTACTGAAAAAGTCATAACCTCCAATACCATTGTATTAATTACTTAAAGCTTTATACATGGAAGAAATGAACAGCACCATGCTGATGCTAGATCGTATAATAACCATGGGAGGATAATAGTGATAGTCATATGGTATATTCTTAGATATGTCTAGCAGTGCTTGTGTTCTCTTTTTAATTTACTCATATTAAATTTCAGAATGAGAAAGAATAGCATTTCCATCAACAGCTCTAGATGGTGTGTTTTTCCTTGTGTGACTTGCCACTGGTTGCTTCAGCTCTGCTGACTACAGAACTGAAGTAAGATAATTAATTGTTTGTTTGTTTTTTTTGTCGATAGCACACAACCATAAGCATAGTTTAAAAACAGAGAAAGAACAATCCATATTTGAGAAGGAGTTACAATTTACTAAATCATATAGAGGCCTAAAATGGCTTGAGGAATCAACATACATGCCCTCATTTCACAGTTGAAGAAAGTTAATGGGTTTGCCTAATGTCATACCATTGCCTTGTAGCAGAGGCAAAGACTATATAACACAGCAAACCATACTAGGACTTTACTTATTTTCACACTGTAATTTCTTTCCAGAGACTTGCTTTTAAATCACAAACATAAAGAGTTTAAAATATTTAGTTAGGCTTGGAATTCTATTCACATGTAGAAAACTGGTTCACAATTTCTACATACATGTATTATCACTGGGAAGAATTTCATACTGTGTACTACTAAATAAGAGCTCATTAAACAGTAATTTCATTAGCACCCTCAAAATTCCAATATAAACTTATATGAGTTAAGAAATAAACAGATTCATTTCTAGAGAATTAGCTATCTTATAGGTCAATGGATCTTAGTTTACCTAATGCTACTTTAGTGTCCTGACAAATTTAATTTATCTCTACTTACCAATAAGAAAAGGTATATGAATTACTTTAGTAATTGCCCAAGAGGATAAAAAGGCCAACGTAGAATACGTTTACATATATTAAGACATGAAATTTTTTCATGAAAGAAACTCAGAATCTGAGACAAAATATTCTCCATATTATATTTTCAAAATAAGGACAAACCATTTAAAATTAAAATCCAATTTAAAATAAATAGATCCTTTATGTAACACCCTAAATGGGAAAAGAATTTGAAAAAGAATTGATACGTGTATATGTACAATTGAATCACTTTGCTGTACACTTGAAACTAACACAACATTGTTAACTATACTCCAATATAAAATTTTAAAAAATAAACAGTTATTAACAAAGCTAACTTTCCACATTTCAGTCTCATTTACCATGAACTGTAGAAAACTAAGACAATTGGTTAAGATAAAATTTTATGCATTTGAAATTTTCCCCAAAATTGTACTGTTTTTCTTAACGTTTTCTCACTTCAATATCAATCATGAAAGCAATTTATAGTCATATAAAATTAACCATAGTATGTGACAAATAAAAAGTGCTTTGAAGTTCCTGGATGAAAGGCTTTGTGTTAATGCAACACATTATTAATCCCATAAATACCAAAGCATTTAAAAGAGAAAGTCATTTCACAGGGAAAATAGAATTTGAAGTTGATATGAATCATAAGGAATTCTTAATATCAACAGTACCTTAGTCATATTTTAGATCAGTTAGTCTTATAATTGAGACCCTCCATATATCCCCGTTGGTGGGACAATGAAGTAAGTGACTTTGGGGGAAGGAAATATGAGTACAAAGAAACACCTCTATTGCTCTTAATTAATCACCCAGTCTTCTTCCTGGCAACAGACACAGGAGCACTTTTCTGCAGTGGGATAAAGACTAATTGGTAGATTCACTCTGACCATCTCATCATATGTCTATCACAAAACTTAAAGACACTGTTTACAATCCAGTTACAGGGTGTCAGCTTGTCTGAGAGTGTGCATATATTTCTTACTGTGATGGAAGTAATAAGCTCTGTTTAGAAACCTCCTCAGCACCCTCCAAAGAAGGTAGAGAAGGAATTTGCTAGCTTAGACATAACTTATTCATGGGTTCTATGCAAAACAATATTCAGGATCTTGTAGTGAAAAACTGCTTTGCTGGAATATCAGAATGTTTCATTGAACCAGGGGAAGCTCTGATTTGAAAACTGCACATTGAACATCTATTTATCGACTGAGCCTGTATCCTTCACTGACACTGGCATTGAGGACCTGGCATCAACTAGGATATCCTGTGACAAGCATCTGGCAATAGCAGAAGAATCAAACTAAGAACAGTGCTTAGAAATGTATCTAAAATACTAGCCTGATTATTATAGCTATAAGCAAGAGCTTTCATTATCTCTGGAAGGAGGAAAAAGTGATACTTAAACTGAAGTTTAATATTTACAATCCTGTTTACTTTCCTATATGGCCACTTCTCAAAGCTCAAAGTGTTCTGAACAAATTTCTCCAGTTTAATTTATGTGTGTGTGTGTGTATTAGTGGGGCAAATTGGTTACATTAAACTGGTTAATGCACATGTTCCTGTTATGTTTCAGAGAATGTGATTAGAATGAGAGTGTATATATAAATCCTCGTAACATACAGGTTTATACCATTCATTTGTTTTGCTCAGACTCTGCAGGAGGATTTTCTTTCTAGCATGCATTTTCCAATGCCTACATTTGAACTAATTTTGTATATGGCAGATAATCTAAACCTGAGAATAGTAAATGCATGTAACCTAGCAAGTGACTGAAAAATTTTTTTAAAGGTAGTATTGGGAAGTAAGGTATTAAATAAATGTAAGAGTGTATACCAGTGATATCCAAATATTACTAATGATCTTATGTGTAAAGCACTGTACTAAGTTTGACATTTTATATATCATTAAATTCTCATTAAAAAACATATGAGATAGACATTATACTTCCTTTTTACAAATAAGGCAACTGAGGCTCGCAGAAGTTAAAGACTCCAGCTAAACCAATTTTTCAAAACAAAAAATCAAGATTTCAGGGGCTTCCCTGGTGGCGCAGTGGTTGAGAATCGCCTGCCGATGCAGGGGACACGGGTTCGTGCCCCGGTCCAGGAAGATACTACATGCCACGGAGCGGCTAAGCCCGTGAGCCATGGCCGCTGAAGCTGCGCGTCCGGAGCCTGTGCTCCGCCACGGGAGAGGCCACAACAGTGAGGCCCGCATACCACAAAAAAAAATTAAAATTTTAAAAAAATTTTTAAAAATCAAGATTTCAGTGCAGATCTCCTTGGATCTGAAACTTTTATCTTTTTCATCACAAGGTGCTACCTCAAACATAAGCAGCTTTCTAAGGGAAGTGTAATAGAAACTGTTTCTTTTAGGATTGTCTTTAGCATATAAGATGTAAACATAAAAGTTTATGTTTAATTACATCTCACACATTATTTTCACATGTTCTGAGAAAAAAGATACTTATTTCAGTTTGTTTCAATTTTCCTACAGAAAAAATAGGATTTGATATGCATGAATTCTTAAAGGCGTATTTTATTTTAAACAAACCCTAAAACAACAAATATTCAAGTTATATATTTTGCAGTTGTCAATAAGTCTATTTGAAAGAGCATTTCCATGGAGACCTCTTTAGAAGTATGAGTTTATCCTTTCCTGAATATTCACTAAGAATAGATTATTCATATGTCTAATTCTGGCATAAATGTATATGGAGGAGATTTATAGGCTTAGCTAATTCTTTCATTTTGCAGACCTGTTCATTATTACACTTCAAATTTTGCTGCATGAACTTCTCATTCATATTGAAAATATACCCCTATTAAAAAGTTTTTTTTCAGTAAGATTTTATTATAATCTGAGATGTGTGCAGAATTGAAAAGTAAATTACTATCTTATACTTTTAAATGATTTGGTCCTCAGTTTGGAAAGAACAGCTTTTGAAATATGACAGTTCATGATAATGCTGCACTTCCATTTACTGTCATAATTCATAACAAAAACAGGGTGGAAACTTATTTCAAAAACAATCAACACACAGCCGGGAGAGCTTAGACACTTTCCTTTACATAGTTAGGCATGGTAGATTGATTGCTTTAATGGCCCTATTCTTTACCCCTTCCTGTATATGCCACATTTGCCATGTGACCGTTTAGTTCCTCTTGCTAAGGAAGCACAACCTCTTTCCCCTCTTCTTAAATTTGGGGTCACCTTGTGTCTTGCTTTGGCCACCATAATGATAGCAAATGTGATGCAAGCAGAGTCATCAGAAAAGTACTTACACATTTCTGCTCACTCTTGCCCAGAACATGCCCAGGCTGGCCTCCTTCATGAAGAGAGACGATCTTGGACTGGAGCTAACTTGCCCCAGTTATGCTACCTGAGGCATAACTAGCGCCAGCTGATTCGCCCTCACCACTCTCCCACCCTCTGACACCTACAAATACGTTTACAGTGAACCTAGCCAAAATCAGCCAAACTCAGCCCAGATAGGCTGAACCCCACAGACTCACAAGCTATATAAATGTTTATTGTTGTTTGCTGCTAAGTTTTGGTGGTTGTTTATAATGCCACATTACTGCAGCAGTATCTAAATTATATACTATGTCTCCTCTCATTTTTTTTTCTTTCTAAGGGTATAAGTGGGGATCTGCAATTAAGGATTAAGTTTACCTTAATAAAGTACATTTTCTATTTCTTAATCAGGAAATAGCCCATGAGCATATTTCTACATTTAGGTTTGCATTAAATTACCATTCATTGAGTATCTACTATGTTTCTGGCACTGTGCTAAGAACTCCAAATATAAATAAATAGTTCAAAAGATATTTCTGGAACTGTTAGAGCAACAAAATAAGCAAAGTAGTAAAGGAATATAATTGAAAGAATAAAATAAATATCCATGAGCACATACTGATATAAATGATTAAATAAATAAATAAGGGAGAATAGATAAATATCCCATGCAGAATAATTCCAAGTTATTCAGGTAGATACTTCACCCTTAAGGAGGCAAAGCATAAATACCCACTCTTTAAGTGAGGCCTGCACATAGTGACTTCCTTCCAAAAGCAATGGTATAGAAAGAGGGAAAAAGAGTAACTTTATTGGGCAGAAACCTGACAAACACCAACTCAGCCAGGTGTTCAAGATTAACTACAGCAGTTGTTAATCACGT
The DNA here is from genome assembly GCF_026419965.1 of Kogia breviceps. Taxonomy (NCBI): domain Eukaryota; kingdom Metazoa; phylum Chordata; class Mammalia; order Artiodactyla; family Physeteridae; genus Kogia; species Kogia breviceps. The sequence continues at coordinate 98,089,030 of NC_081314.1, forward strand.
TGATAGTATGGACCTCTGATATGATGGGATGAGAATTGCATTTTGCCTCTGTGGTTTCCCTCCTCAGAGCCTAATACTCCAATCCCAAGATTATCATAAGAAAAACATCGGACAAATCCCAATAAGGAATATTCTACTAAATACCTGACCAGTACTCCTCAAAACTGTCAAGATGAATCAAAAGGAGGGGGTGGGATCTGAGCAACTGTCATAGTCTAGAAGACCTTAAAGAGACATGATGACTGAATGGAGGGTGGTATTCTAATAATATTAGGTAAAAACTAAGAAATATTGAATAAAGTATGAATTTTAATTGATAATTATTTAATTATTATTGGTTTAATTGTGACAAATGTACCATACTATTGTTAAGATGTTAAGAATAGGGGAAACTGGGTATGGAGTATATGGGAACTCTGTGCTATTTTCACAACTTTTCTCTAAATCCAAAATAGTCTGAAATTAAACTTTTATTAAAACTGTACTGTCCCTGAAAACATGTAACAATTAGTATGTTTTTTATTTTTAATGAATCATTCACTGCTCTACTGTACAGACTGAAAGTTTTGATTGATTATATACAATGTTTTTACTTAGGTATTACTGATTTGTTTGTTTTCTCTTTTATTACCTGGTTAGGTTCTGTCGAAATTTCAGGCATAGTTTCTTTAAAATATCTGAAAGATTGTAATTTCCCAAACAGTGCTATAGATATATGAATTTTAACAGATTGCTAGTTTGCTATAAATTATTAAAGTAAACAAATAGTATCTCATTCTGAAAGATAAATTTTGTAAGTTAAAATAATTTTAATTCCAAAATGAATTTAAATGAACAGATTGCACACTATTTTAACATAATTTTGAAAGTTAAATGTAAATTGCATAATCAATTAATTTTCACTATCATTTTCTAAAATTATTGTCAAATATCACTTCTTGTCACAGTCTTTCTGGAGAAGATTAATGGTAGGATCACAGAGATACCAGCTGTTTAAATATTCTTTTTATTTACAATGCTAGCTTAGTAAGTTACCAATCTGCTTAGCAACTATAACCTTTTTTTCAGCTGAAGAACTTTCATGGAGATCTCCTACATATATGGAACATTATTATTTTTTAATGCTAGGCCATTATCCTTAATAATTTAATGGTATGAGACAAATGTCCAGTGCAGTGACAAAAATAACGACTAGCTCATATCTTTGGTGGCTTTAAAGAAATGAAGGATATCCAATGGGCTTTGGTAAACAGGTCTAAAAGATAAAGGAAGCAAGTGTAGAAGACATTTAATAAAACATGCCTCTCATTTTTATTCGTTTTCTGTTTGGTTTCTTGGGAATCTCTGTTTGACAGTGAACTGCAGTGTATTTGCTTCAGGCAGATGCTTTTGTTCTTCTCATCTACTGACATGGCAACCAAGAGAAGGATGGTGGGAAGAATGGTTGACACCTAATATTAAGTTTTAAAGAGCAAAACAGACTTTTTGCAGACAGGATTATAGTGTGAAACAATTTAAGATGTTGGTGGTTTTTTTTGGCTGTGCCACATGGGGTACCTTAGTTCCCTGACCAAGGATAGAACTCGCGCTCCCTGCATTGGAAGCAAGGAGTCTTAACCACTGGACCACCAGGGAAGTCCCAAGATGTTGGTTTAATGGTTATTATCTGAAGCTGGGCATGAAATGGAAGCATAGATTCAGATTCCAACCAAAGGTTAGAATGCAATCATATTACGTTTGATTTTTTTCTGTAACTAAGAATATCAACATAAATTCATTGAGAATGTTTCGTTTTCGTCCAGTGTGAAGGTTATATTGAGGATAAATGTAAGAAATGTAAGTCACTAAGTCATAAAGATTAAAGATTCATTGCTTCCTTTCTTAACAGTCTGGTCATGCCAATTTCCTTCTGGAGGCCAACTCCAGCGCACTCTGGCACTGGCTTGTTTTTTTGCATGCCCTCACAAACACACTTTCTAGTTTTAATAAATACTTCTGGTTAACTGTTTCAGAAACTAATAGTATTAATCTACCTTTGCTTTGTATAATGGTCTACACAGCAACTACCATGTCTCCACAGGAGAGATAAATAGTGGAATTATTAACAGATATATAAATGCAGTGTTTCATGAATTACCTTTTAAAAGTAGCAATTCTGAAATATTTATTAAAAGTCAGGACTGTAATGTCTACTCCTTGTAATTTGCTCAATATCCAATTCCATCATTAATGAAATTAGCAGAAAATTTTAAATGGTGTTTGTATATACATTCCTAGTATTTATAATACATGCATTGTATGTAGTATTCCAAAAATTATGTGTAGAGTACTCAATCTCTTCCAGTTCCAGAAAACATGAATATCACAATATTTTGGAAAGAAGAACATTTAGAAAAAATTTTTCCTTTCAAATCAAGAAAAGAAAGTGGCTCAAGAATATAAGGGTGAAAAACTGATAGAAAAATACTCTCTGATGTCTCTGGTTTTCTTTTTAGAGTTTATTGTTTCCAGGTTCATTAAACCTTAAGAGAAACATCGGGTGAAAAGGGCCTTTTAGCCCTGGAAATCTTTTGGTCAGAAAAGTTAAGCATCTAATTCTAAGGTTGTCTGATAATATTTATACAGTCATGGGGAGTTTACAAAGGATATGAGTAGAGTGATCCCAAGAGCACATAGCAACTCATGGCCTTTCTAGGCATTCAAATATTTAGTTCAGATGCTTCAAGATTACAAATGAAGGATTTAAAAATATTTTTCTTTCCTTTTTCAACATTCTTTTGTGTATGGGGCAGGGGGATAAAATATATCTTACCTCAATCCAGCCTTTGATTTGCCTATCATTTTATTTTAATAAATATTATAGGTTGTCTCTAATCTTAAAATTCTTTGTCTGGAAACTTCCTTTGTTTATCATTTGTAGACGTTTTCCAAAGGAAAGAACTTTGTAAACATGGTGGTTAAATTTTCAGGAGAACCCACAGAAGCAAAATAAGGGTTGACAAAGAGCTGGAGAGAAGACAAGGAAAAGAGTTAAAAAGCACGCGTGAGTTAGGTTACACTGAACCAAATTGAAGTCCAGGCTATATCTAAGAATCTAGTTAATTCTATGCACTCTCTCTGTCCAAACTCTCAAAGACACCCCAAACTAATAATTTCATAGAGTAAAGAACATTGTGAAGCTCATTTAAGGACCCCCCCACTCCCAGAAGATTAGGGTTTAAGAGCCTTTGTTCTAAGTAAGGTGTCATACAAGGCAGGGAAATAGAAGAAGAACGGTGGATACTGAGGGAGACCAGAGTTTTCCTATCTCCAGGTTCCTCTTTCTTTCCTTTACCACTCAAAGGCAATCTTCAGCCTACGATGATGAAACAGTAGGGACAGAGGGAAAGAAGTGGCAGCAATGGAAGTTTTAAGGCAATCTAAATTTGAGTTTGCCCTTCTCCCAGCACACCCTCTTTTCTTTCTCTGCCTCCCAGCTCTTCCTCTCCCTTCTCCTCTAGCTCTTTATTACAGATGAAAGAAAGACACAATAACAACAAGGGCAGTGCAAGTTTATCCAGAAAAGGAGAAGCATAGCCAATGGGAGTCCTCTGGTACAAGAGTGAGAAAGATTACCTTGGCCAGCCATTCTGCTTTCCTAGTTACCCTGGCTCCCCTCTCTTCACATATTCTATCCCTCCTGTGTTTGCTTTCTCTCCATTTCCATACTGTATAAGGAACAACTAAGAACTAGAGATGGTTCTTTTGGAAAGTATGGGCAGTGGTGAAGGAAAGAGAATGATTTCCTTTTTTTCTCCTTCCTTTCCCACTCCTTAAGGATTTCTTCTAAGATAGGACAATCCCTGGCATTGAGGAAGGCAGCAGAATCTCCATGTCTCCCCAGAAGGAATGACTGTTCAAATGTAAAAGAAGTATCTCGATAGTATATAAACACAAAACTACCCATATTGCTAAATTGTGATTTGTTTAAATGAATAATGGAAACATTAAAAAAATAAGTTTACAAAAGTCTTTCTAGTGATTCTTTTTTGTTGTAAATTCTAGCCATATTTATACTATCCAGGAAGAATACATTTATCTGTGAATTTACATTTTGCATTTGAAGCAAGTAGTAATTCTACATTGGCTAGACCTCCTTTAACATATCCAAGGTCAGTTATATTCTTGAGGGAAACCCTTTTCAAAAACAGACAATGCTATACACTCTTAAGCTTTGTTTGCCAAACTATAACTTTGTTATCATCTTTCCTCCATTTTGTGTTAATCCTAAAAGTAACCAAAAGGACAGAAATAATCATCATCATCCCAGTAGAGATGTCTGGGGATTGAATCTAAGTCTTACTGAATTCTGGGTAGGCTTAGGAATTTTATGGTATTTTGCCCAATGAGATCCAAAGTCTAATTCAGAAGAATCCTAGTTGCTTAAGCAGTTAACAATCTGCATAACTGGAAAGCAACTGAACCTTTTTCTTCATGTCAGAATATTGAGGGGTTGCTTTTTAAGAAATACTTTTAAGTATTTTTGACTTCTAAGATAATATTGAAAGAGCTTAGGTGCCAAGAACCTTCAAAAATAGAATGGATACAGAAATATTTTGATTTGACACCAACCCTAAAATGAGGAACAAGTGTGTAACCTAAAATGAGCAAGAAAGTGCCTACAAAAATAGCAAAGTAGAGTTTAGTTTTGCTATGATCCTAAGGCCAACATTCCCTTCTACTGGAGGAATAGGTCTCCTATGAAAATAAATAAGTGAAATCTTCCAAGGATGTCATTTTTGAAAGAAAGACGTCTCGTTTTCTAAGAAATGAACAAATCAGCAACCACGTAGCAACTAGGTAAAGTCTATTGCTCATGTTCTGAAAGAATATTTTGCCACTCCAATAATCATGTGATGGATACTCCCACTCTACAGAATCCACCCCCCCCTTTACAGTAAAAAGTATCAAAACTATGACAGCAAAAATGCCTACTAGTTGCAGTATTAATCTTTTTACCATGTACACACCAGTGGCTATTTAATTTATGCCTAGTTATTATAAGGTACCGAATGGTACATTTATTTATTTATGCGATACGCGGGCCTCTCACTGTTGTGGCCTCTCCCGTTGCAGAGCACTGGCTCCGGACGCGCAGGCTCAGTGGCCACGGCTCACAGGCCCAGCCGCTCCGCGTTATGTGGGATCTTCCCGGACCGGGGCACGAACCCGTGTCCCCTGCATTGGCAGGCGGACTCTCAACCACTGCGCCACCAGGGAAGCCTTCGAATGGTACATTTAAAACATAAGCTTACAGCTAATTAAAAAATTTACACTATAATTTTCTGTGCTTGCTTTCATCTATAGTTTTACAGGAATAATTTGTGATGTTTACAGTGTAATCTATTTAATTTTTATGATAAATTATTCTTTCAATCATTTCTGGAGAACAAAGATCAGTTCTCTAGAATCAAAAGTGTTCAGCAGAAGCCCTAAAAGAACAAGATTCCTCTAATGGAGGCTCCTCCTTTGACAACTCGAGAGGGTCGCCTCTGGAAGAAGAGAAAATTCCTCGAGCCTAGCTAGATAATTATATACCAGGAAAAAAAAAAAAAAGGCAAAGCAAATGGAACCATTGTGTCACCAAACACAGCACAGCCTTTACTCAAGTAGACAGTAATCTTTCCAGAGAGATTAGCACTTACACTGAAAAGATTATAGAAGTATTTAATAATCATGAAGCACAGAACAAGACTGCAAAGGTTCTGAATTTTAGCACTCATTCTTCTATTTATGGTTAAAATAACTTGAGGGATCTTTGAGCCCCATTCTCCCTATCTCTAGAATGAGACTCAAAATAGCTGAACATGCTGCCACCCACAGGTTGGAGGCAGTACAGTGAAATTAAGAGTAAAGACCATGTGAAACACCTGAGTTCAAGTTCTAGTTCTTCCACTTTACTTCATGGTACTTAACACCATGGAAGATACATAGCAGGTGCTCAGTTTTGATCTGTTCATCCTAAGTGAATGAAGCCAGACTCCCAAGTTAGAAAGTAAGCTGCTTTTTCCTCTTCTTCACCTATCATGGTCAGTCTATCACAAAGCATTTGTTTCTTTGAAATAACTATAGTGTTCTGAACATGATTTCATTGCTTTGATGTCATTTTAGTCTGGCTGGGACTTCACATCAAGATTCCTGTAAGGTCATCCTCACTTATCTTGCTAATCTTGTCCTTTTCCAAAGAAATTTGTCTTTTCTGTCACCTATAGACATTTTCAAATGTTCTCAGTGCCTTTAAATACCTGCCTTTAAAAAATCCCAAATTACAATGCCTCTCATTTAAGATATTCTCTAAACTGGCCTTACAACTATTTAATATTATTTACCCATAACTCTAAAATAAGCAAAGTTAATTCTTCAGCATAATCATAAAAATTCTCATTCCTATACCAACATGTTCTGCTCTGAAATTCCCTCTCATCCTCAGTATACTAAAAATAACATGATTTTTGGATTCAAAAAATTCTAAGTGTTAATGTGAATTCTGATACTTGACTAGATGTATAATTTAGGGTAGCCTGGCTCCCTGTAAAAATGGAATAAGTACTCAATAGGCTTTTGTGAGGATTAAATGAGATAATAATAGTTAATAATAGATATAATTTATTGAGATCCTACTGTGGCTCATGCCCCATTCTATACCTTTTACATGTATTTATGCATTTGATACTTCCAATAACCCTATGAAGTAGATAAGACACTATTTCTCATATATAAGGAAGTTGTAGCATGGAAAACTAAAGCAATTTTCTAGTAAAGAGTGTGTGGCTTCTGAGCTGGCATGCTTAACTTCTAAAAAACATGTGTATCCAGAGTAGTAGTGTACCTGGTATATGCACCAAAAATGTTAGTAAATGAATAATCTGAAATTTTAATAAAAATGTATTTCTTTGAAAAATACTAGCTGTATTTCCCCCAAACTATTCACATAAGGGTAGCCTATTTGACACAGGATAAAATAGTTGCCATGAATCAAAGTTACTGTATATATAATTAGACCCTTATAAGCTCTATTTTTCCTCTATGAAAAGTGCATGGACTCTTACCTACAGGATTAGGGTTTATTAAAGTGTTGATTGCTTTAGACCTAAATGCTAAGATATTTTTTCTTTATATTATACAATTAGAACAGTATTAATTTATAGAATAAAATGACATGTGTGTATATAATTTTCTAGTTAAATGTGTGAAAATACTGTTACCAACTAATTTGGCTAATACCTAACTAATACAAATCTTAGTCATTAGAGAAACAAGCATAGTCCTGGAAAGCATTAGAATTAGTACAGAACTTAAGAATACCTGATTGTATGTTGCTGTTTTTTTTTCTTCTGAAAGAAAAGATGTAAAAAAATACCCAGCACATGTGTTAAGTATCACCCACACCTACAAAAATAATTCAATATTGAAATCCTAGGATAACTGATTCAGCTTAATGTCTTTATTAATAATCTTTAGTCCTGTTTGTCCTCCCCTGAAAGAATCTGTACACAAGTGAGACTCCACAAACAATGCTAACAGTTACTTGTTGCAATATTCATTTTTTTATAGGCCCTGAAGAAAGTACATCACATATTTTTATTGAGTAGTGGGGAGGGGGTAGATTCAGTAAAGAACCAAGGATATTAAAGAACTAAGGATATTACAATGTTTGTAATACATTATTGCAATAAAGTTGTTACTCTAAAGACTTTATGATTCACTGTCTATAATATAGAAATGAAGATCTTGTACAAAATTTCCATTTTATCTAGCTTTATCAAAAATGCACTAGTGGCCAGTTGTTTCATTGCTAATAGTACAAACTTACATTGTAAGATTACAGTAAAACTATATGACTTACTTATATGTTCTAATATGGGATGGCTACCATATTCTCAAACAAAACTAGTACAACTGTTAGTTATGAGTCTAATAATTTCTGAAAATTATGTTCAGTTGTTGAACTGTGTCATTACCTAGAGTCATGACTACACTTGCTCTTTCTATTAGTGCTTTCCGCACTTGAGCATTTTGTTTCCTACTGACTCTTTAGGAAGTGGCTAGAGAAAAAAATATTTATCTGGCATAATTTCATAATTAACAATGACTGAAACACCGGTTGTTTGAAAAGCTGTTCTATCTTATTATTGTTCAATATTCTGCTGTATAATATACCAAAGAAATCCAATACTGTATCGTGATGATAACACCCAGCATGTTGCACACATTAAGCGACTGCCACAGTGTGCAACAATACTGGAAAAAAAGGCACTATTTTCTGCATTTATAACTTGTGGTCTGGAAGAGCACATGTTTTCCCCAATGCTATAAAATATCTCAGAGGCAATGCAAAATTTTAGAAACATTAATTCATTAATTGGTGTCCATAAAGTGCATTGATTCAAATGAAAGGAGGAAAGTCAACAAATTTTCTGCCAGAGTGTATTACCAGTACCACGGAAAAAATCACGGAATTACTAGTTATCTTAAAGTACTGTACCTTGGAGAGGCCAAAATTATTCAAAACCAAGTAGAAGTGGAGTAAAATGTTTTTAACTTCATGAAGGTTTTGACTCAAGAATGAACAAAGATCTCCTAGGAATTTTTTCAACTAGATCACTTCTTTGGTGCTCTAATGAATTGCCACGGATTGGGCAAAGTTGTGAACATAGGATTTCTATCGATGACAAGTCTTAATCCACGTTTTAGGGTGGCATGTTTCTGTCAGAAACCATCTCTTCTTGATCCTTCATTAGGATAGAGGAGGCTAAGGAAAAGAACAGATACTATTAAGAGTGATCTATTTGTTTTTCTATTTTAAAAATAGTGAGAAGTAATTCTTCAAGTTACCAATTTGATTGGCTTCTTATGATAAAAGTTTATTATTGAGATCTGGTATTTTCAATGTTATACTCAACACAGACACCTAATTCTTATGGACCTGAAAAGAAACATAGCACAGATATTATTCTTTTTTTCTATCAATTCCATAATTTCTTTCCTCATCATAGATTCTCCTCTTACATTTAATTCAATCAGCTAGAACGTTAGCAGTGATTCATAACTGTGTAACCAGAACCATTTGCTCACTCTCTCTGAAGCTATTTCTTCCCCTCTGAAATAAAGCTAACAACTCACCTCAGAGGGTTATTGCTACAATTAAGGGAGATACTATAAGCAAAACACCTCTTATCTAAAAATATGTTTTAAATCGAGTCTGAGGATTATAAACAAAGGTTTACTAAATCATTTGCTCACAGGTTGCCAATCCTGAAAAAATTGCTCCAGATTAAAGTTACTACTAATTCATCTTTCATTTCCTAGCTTAAAATGCAACCAAATTGTGTATGAAACCCCTGAATCTTTTACTTCATACTCCCACAGAGATGATGTCCTTTTTCCTTCCTCTCTTCTGCACAGACACCTTCCACACCTCCACCAAAATATATTGCTTACTCATTTATGTTCCCATAGCAATATCTCCATTACAGTCCCCATCCCAGTGTATTATAGCTAGTCGTGAATATGTCTGTCATTTTAGCTGCAGTGTGAGTACATCTAGGGAAAGTACCTGGTACCTGCTGGAACATGATCGCTGAACTGAATGGCCCAGGAGCAGCATTAAGAAATAAATATTCTATGAGCTAAGGAAGAGAGTACTAAAAATTATTATTTGATGGGACACATAATTTTTAAAATTCAAATATATAATTCCAAATACTCTCATCTATCAAATCAATTCATTCAGCTCCCTGAGAGTTCAGTCTCTAGTTAGTTGATTTTGGCTGATGTTTAGCTGCAATATTTCTTCAAAGCAAACATTCTTAGAGCCAAATTTGGATTCTCTTATAGTGGATAGCAGTGTGTGGAAACTGTCCTTGAATTTTGCTAAGTTAAAATGGTCTTCTCAATGTTTTGCAATATAGAACTCTGAGAATATAATAAAGGGTATCACATGTCTAGGCACTGAACACTTTTGGAGCACCTTTTTTTTTTAAGAAAAGCATGTTTTGTCTAAGCTGCTGCAAGTGTTCTATACATGACAAGTTGGAAAGGAGAAAGCTGCTCCTTCTTGAGCAAAAAAAGGGCAGGCTTCTCATTTTTCATATTTGGGTCCTGAGTATCTTCACTCCTTGTAACTATTTTCTAGGCTGTGTGCTACTTGTGGAATGAAGGGACTTCAGGAACTCTTAGCAAGCGCACCCTGAATCGACTCCTATCCAGTTCTTCCTAAAGTACAATTCAGATGTCTGGAATTTGGGAGACGCTACCACAGAGATGTGTGAACTCTCCCTTTCTCTTGGCTTTTTAGGCTTTCTCTCTATTATACTGGTTTTCATCCTTTCAGAGGTAAAGGCCTTTTTGAGAAACCAAGAAAAGCAATGAAAATTCTCCTCAGAAGAATGCAAGTGAGCAGATACTGCAGCCTGTCTGTGGAATCCACATCAAGAACCCCTGTACTTATGTTGAGTCATATCACCAAAACAACATGTATGCATCATATCAGTTTAGATGTCCACAGAATGACTTAAATTGAGTTACATGTCAATGAATTGTTCGAAACTTTTATTATTGAGAACCAATATAAAAATGACCACTTGAAGATCGTGTGTGTGTGTGTGTGTGTGTGTGTGCGCGTGTGTGTATGAAGAAGAAGAAAGTAAGAGAGGAGATCATCTAACAGTGACTCTACAATGTTAGGTAAGTCAACTGTCTATGGTAAAATTGGAGCACATACGCTTTAGGGAATTTTTAAAAGTATTTAATATTTGCTAATCTTTCTCACTTTGAAATATGAAGAAATATTTGTGACTCTTCAAAAATTCCAAAAAAATTTTTGTATTTGTGCTTATATATATAAGCCCCATCCACCTTCCATATACATATTCAGATGGCTAAAACAGTAAACTTATAGCTGTGCCAGGCACACAGTAGGCATGCAACAAATGCTCATTTGGGGAAATAAAGTTGAATTCTACCTTCACTATGTGACCTTCATCACAATGTGAACTATGTGATACTACACTTACTTGCATGTCATTATTATTTTTTCATTCTGCAGGGAAATTAAATTTTTCATAACCACCTGTTTATTTTGACCACATACTGTTAAATCTCAGATCAGTAGCAGATACTTCAACTGGAAAAATAAGACTCCTTTGGGACCACTCATAATTTCTAGTATGCTACATTTTAAAACATTCCCTATAGGAAATTTTATTACCATCTACTTTAAGGCCTAACAAAATTTGGCACTTTATATTCATTTTCCTCCTTTATCTCTTGACTCTCCCTGTCAAAATGACCTTTAAAACATCACAGAGTTACTGCATTCACTGTGACGTGGTTTGAGGTACCACTTTTATCATTTCTCAAAGCAAATGTAATATAGCTCTCTTGACTTATTACCTCATTTTTCCATTAGTGCTCTAGAACCATTAGTATTTTCCCTGACTCCTGTTTTTTGTTTTCATTTTTATTAGCTTTGTCTTTTATAGTCTAAATTTAACTGTTTGACACTACTTTCTCAAATGCAGCAATGAAAAGAAGTGGTACCAATCTGAATGTGAATCAGAAATCAAGTTGCCTCCTGAACTTAAACACTTTCCAGATTTCTTCCCTAAATTAAGTTTCTTTGGCCTCACTGTATCCTTTAAGGAAGTAAATTACAATTCAAAATGTGATTCTGTAATGTAATTAATTCTTTTACATTTTTGAGAAAAAGGAGTATACATTTACTATTCTGTATGTATAAGAAGTATATAATGATTTTCTACCTTATAGCATACTCTTTTAGACTATAAAAATCAGAGGTCCTGTAGATGTACTGGAATTGGGGGGAAAGAGAAATGATCTTAAAATAAAGCAGAATGTATCAACTGTTCAAGGAAACACAGAAATGGAAATTGGTAAGGAATTTTATTTGTACGCAGGCAAGAAGATGGTATTAATGAGCAGGTAGACGATAATACATAAGAAAGGAATAGAAATGTTTTAGATTTTAGATTTGTTTACAAATGTTCCATTTGTAACGAGTTGCACTTTTTTTCTGGAGTGAATATTTAGGAGACTCAAGAAACTAAAGATATAATCGAATACCTAAAATATCAAATGCTAGCTTTTGTCCTAAATGCACTTTTTATAACACTGCACTCCTTGTTTGTATTTTGGTTATAGCTTTGTAATGCTAAAACCCTCCAAATGAGGCAGATGAACCTTAATACATCAAATTAACTTAGTAGCAAAACCAGACCAAACCAACCAAACAACAACAACAAAAAAACCCCACATATGTCAGAAGAAAAAAATCCAGTTCTCAACCATCACAAACCATGGTTTTAGAAAAGTTTCCTCTATGAAGTGAATTTGAACTGTCATTACTTTTTAAAATCTCATCGTAGTGCAGACTGATTTAATGAAGCACATTTGCTTGACTGCAGAATCAAGGAGAAACGGTGTCATACTCAACCTCTCAGCTGTTTCTTAGTGGAGAATTAGCTTCAAAGTTTTTTGAGCATTTAAATTCTGGCTCTAAAGATAACCAACGCACACAGTGCCCCATGTGAGAAAAAAAAAATCTAATTTCTAAATGGACAGCTGGTGAAGATTGTATTTTAATATTCTTAAAACTGAAGGAACCACTTCTTCAACCCCTTTATTCTGTTTTACCTTTAAAAACCAAGTAAAAGATATTTTCAAAACACACAAGATTTGCATTAAAGCTTATACTTGAAGAATTTAAAGACCTCTGTAAGAAGAATGAGCCCAGCCATATATCATAGGAGGAAATGAAAATGAAATACATTTCTTCACTCAGGGTGAGTCAGCACCAATGCACCACATAATCAGACCACTCAAATTAATCAGCAAAAGGACAATTCCTTTTCTTCTGGTAGGTCTAACCATAATAATCATGTCCTCAACTTATAGCAAAGAAAATAATACTCACTCCTGAAGAAAAAAAGGGGGGAATAATAATTCCTCCATTCCCAAAGACACACAAAAATGGCTCATCATCAATTACTTAAAGAATATTGACAAAAAGAAGGAACGAATTTTGCTCTGCATGTCCTAGGAAAATATACAAAGAAAAGAAAAACCTCTAAATATAAATGGAAAAAAAGAAGTAACATTTATAGAAAATAAACTATATTAAGTGCTTTACATATGTTACCTTATTTAACTTTCCTAATCAACATGAGGAGAGTATAATTATCTCCCAACTTCCTGATTTAAAACAAACAAACAAAAACCCTACAAAACCTGAGACTAAACAATTTGTTCAAGGTAACAGAGTCAGCAAGTGGTCAAGCTGGGATTTGAGTCCAAGTCTGAATGGTTAGCAAAAGACTATTATCTTCTCACTATAGTTCATTTATTTCAAGTATTCACTAAATATCTATTCATCTATGTTATGTACTTGAGCCAAAATGGTGAAAAAATGGAATTGTCATTGTCCTCAAGGAGCTTAAGAATCAGTTGGAGAACACCTTGCCTGGAATGAGTAAACACAATGCAATGAATGTAGTGTAAAATCTAGAGGATTTAATAATAGATCAGCAGGGGGTGGAGTGGGGAGAGAGGGAAACATCAGGAAAGCTTTGGGGAAAAATTCCTAGAACTAAAGGGTAAGCGTTAACCAGGAGAAGCAGGAGCTTTAGATGCAGTTTTCCTTCTCTATGTGAGATGTTTTCTCTGTTCTTTTTAAAAATTTCTTTGGTATTTAGGAAGTTTGTAATTTTTGTTCTAGTTGCTTATTTATTTATATCAACCTTTTATAGATCCTTTAGTTCCCTCTTTTCTTACTCAACCTTTCACTTTCAGGTTGGTTTTCAGTGGTCTTTTTGACTTCTACCTATGGCCTGTGCTGCAAGTGAGTTATGCTGCATTCCTATTTTTTTCCCTTCTTTTCTCTCCATCTTCATCCCCATTTTTTTAGCTGCATTTTTTTTCCTTTAACAGAACATAAAACATTTACATATTTTTTCCTCTTGTATCTCCATTTTTGTTTTAGTCTTAGAGCTATTTAACTCTTGGTTGATTCTCTCAGTTAGACAAACTCATGTTGTAGGTCTTGTGATTACAGTATTCCCTGAGTTTTTGAAAGTTTAGAAGATTTTGTGTGGCTTTGATATTTGAAGCACATCTTGGCTGGATATAAAATCTTTGGTTTCTATTTTGTTTTCTTAACTTTCTTGAAAATGCTACTCCATTCTTTGTTTGCTTTGAATGTTGCTTTGGGGAAGTCTGACTAGGATAATTTTCTTGCCCTTATAAATAATTTGGCATTTTTATCTAGTGACTTGATTTCCTTTATCTTTAAAATTTAAATATCGCTAAGCTATGTCTTAGAGTTTACCTTTCCAGGTCAATTTTTCCTTTGCCAACACAGTTGGCCCTTTCCTATCTCATATATATATATATATATATATATATATATATATATATATATATATATATGTATATGCCTTTTCCTATATATATTATATATATATATTCAGTTCTCTCTCTTTTTTTTTTGGTCTGCAAAGTTTTTTTGGATTATAGTTTTAAATATTAGTTCTAAAGCACCATTTTCTTTTTCTTTTTCAGAGATTCCTTTTATATACACAAAAGATTTTTCCTGTTTTCCACTTTAAGCACTTTCTCTTTAACCCTTTATATTCTTCTTAATCTTATTTTTATTCTTTTTGTTGTTTTTCTGTAATTCTTTAATGTTGCTTATTAAATGTTTGTTTAACAATTCTCCAATGGACACATTGTAATTTAATCTTTATTTCTAACATAGCTTTTCTTTTTCTTTGATTTCTTTCCTCAGTTTAATCAATTCTTATTTTATTCCTTCCTGTTCTTTGTCCATTTCTGGACTTAGTTTTAGAATTTCTGATTCAAGAAATGCTTTTTAAAGTAATTTAATTCTGTTTAAAGTATTGTGTTATAGTTTTCTTTTTTTTTTGCATGTTGGGGGCAGGAATTTTCATTAGCTGAAATATTTCAATTTCAGTTGTCTGTTTTGATATACTGCCGTTGTTATACTGTACAGTTTGTGGGGAGGGTTGGGAGTTTTAGGTGATTCTTCTCTCATTTATGGTGAAGCACAGCTTATTTAAAGCCTTTTTTTTTTTTTTTTAAGTGTTGGTGGGTTAAAGTTGGCTTGTCCTCCAATATCATGGTTCTCTTTTGTTTTGAAGGACTTTTGCATCTGTTCTCCTTTAGCACTCAGCCTCCAAAGGGTACCTCTCCCTTCCTGTTCACTCTCTTCTCCTTAAGAAGTGATGCAGAGGAAGTGGTGTGTATAAAGGCCTTGGGTGGGAGTAAGGCAGGGGGACTGTTGGGGAATAAAAGAAGTTCAGTAAAGCTGAAGCTTGGGGACAGAGGAGATGGATGTCACTAGCCCATTGTGTTGTACTTTTCCCATAGTTCATATCAAGGATTTTGGATCTTTTATAAGAGGTTATAAGGTGCCACTGAAATATTTTAAGCAGGGGATGACACAATCAGATTGGGATTTTCTAAAAATCTCTCCAGCTATAATATGGGAATAGACTGTAGAGTTTACAAAAGGAATGTGGGGAAATTAGTTAGAAAGCTATTGCAGTAGCTCAAGGAAGAAATGAACTATGAATTAAAAATTTCTTTCTTATAGAAGTGGAGAAAATTTATTGAGACAGATATCTAGAAGTAAAATCAACAGAATTTGTTGATTGACTGTGGCATATGACAGATGGAGAGGTGTCAAAGATAATTCAGAATACTGGTCTAAAAATTGGTTGAATGGTGGTGCCGCTTCTCAAGACTGGGAACACAGAACAAGGGGCAATTTCATAAAAATAACATTGTTACTATATCAATAATAGGAATGGTGATAACCAATCATTGAACTTTAACTGTGCAGCAGAAACTGTGCTTAGTGCTTTACATGTATTTTCTATTTTCTCCAACTATGCCCCTGAAGTTGTTATTCTTATTATCTCAATTTTATAAGTGAAAAAATTAAGAACTAAAAATTTTGGCAACTTACCCAGATAGTATGCAACAATGCCAACTGGATAGGGTGTAATAAAAAAAGAGTTAAAGAGGGATTAAATGCTATATTTAGAAAAAGATAGCTTAAGACATTGTTGAAGTCTCCTCTTAGTCATCTAAATGTCCTAAGGGGATGTCCTAATGAATTTATTCTCCAATGGAAATAATTGGTCAGAAAAGTCTATACTACATGCTTGAAAGAGAGAGAGCAAGGTCAAGTTGAGAATGACAGATGGAGCAAAGAATCAGGAGCCACATAGAAGCTAATAGAAAGGGCCAAATTTGGAAACAAGCAGGATTGTTGGGAGACTACCCCAAATAGCATTACCCAGCACATCTGCCTTGTCTGTTGGCAGGAAGATAGTGCATGAGAGTGCCTGGTTGTCACAGAGATGCAATAAAGAATATAAATAGGAAAATATACTAAAACCAAAATGAAACATATACTTACTTTAGGCCCCCAAATCTGAGTTATTTTCACTATATTCTAACTATACAACCTACCAAAAAATGGTAAAACCTACGGAATGAATGTTCTCTGATGTTCATTTATGGTGGCATCAAGGAAAAGCCATTGGTAAAAGTATAATGAAGCTATATCTTTTGACATAAAATTGTAGGGATGATTTAAGAAGAAAGAGTGCAAAGACAAAAATCTTGGTGGAAAAAATACAACACATAACTCTATCAGTAATAACTAAAGGTTTGACATTCAAGTAAAAGTAATTTATATATGGCCACTTTGATTCAACATACTCGCTCATTCATGTGGTTTCCAGAAGAGAACCAATAAATGTTTCCATGAAGGGACTATCTATAAACTGTCATACGTCAGTGGGCAGAAATGTTCATTTCCTTGCAAAAGCTGGTCCTTGGGTGATCACTTATTTGGAGATTTCTACTAATCTTTCACTTTACAAAATTTCTGCCTTTTAAAAATGTACTTCGAAAGCATAGACCTAGAGACACCTATAATATTTATTTGTTTTGTTAAAACCATATGTTCCATAGTTCTTCTTTCTAAAGAACTTTATCTCAACTAATCAGTCCTTAAAACCTCTCTGAGACCAAAGTGATGAAGGCAAGTAATTCATGTTTACTGAGAAATAGCAAATTTAGGCATCTTGCCCAGAGTAAATGGGCATCCATCAACTATTCCAACATACTCTCCAAAGAGGACTCTGCAACATTTTCAGGCTACTAGCCTGACAATGTATGCAAAACAGTACTCTACAGAGAAGCCAAAACTTTCTAAGCTGGCACAGATCTTGCTTGTGCTTTGTCTAATATATCTCTTGAGTCAGCTCTACCAGCTCTGCTCTTACTGCTGTGGATCAGATCAAGTTTGTCTCTTGCTCTTAGCTGCATCATAGCTTCCTAAATGCTCTCCCTCTTTCCAAACTCTCTCTCTCTGCAAACATATCTTAAATACTATCATCAGACTTGCCTTTCTCAAATACAAATTGGGTCTTTTCATTCCCCCAGTCAAAAAAGCTTTTAATGTGTTTACAAAATAAGCTCCACACCCCTTAGCTTAGAATTCAAATCCTTCTTCAGTTTAATTACAACTTTAGTTTTTGAACTTTATCTCCCATTACACTCTGACTCTTAGTCCATGTCTTACAAATAAACACACACACACACACACACACACACACACACACACACACACTCACCCTATATTCCCTGAACATGCTCAGAGCTTCCTCAAATTTGAGTTTCTTTGCTCAAGCTGTTTTCAAAAGACTCGAACTTCATAGCAGCCTTCCCCCACTTCATAGGTCAGCTACGTAAAGAAGATACCCAATTCATCCCAGTTTGAACAAATCTATATTTCTCTTCCAAATTCATAGTACTTTGAAAGTGCATCTCTTCAAACACTTTCATTGCTTATCTTAAACTCTGCATTTTTGTGCGTCACTGGATTTTAAATCACTAAATAGCAGAGCTTTATCTAGCTTCTTACATGTATCCCCACCCCCAGCATTGGACATGATGTTTTACATACAATGGGCATTGCATTTGCTAAACTGAACTGAATTACGTTTGATAAATGACATCATAGCACATATCCATTTTAAGCCTACGTAAAGAAAACTATGTTCTAAACCATTTTTTTCCATTCAGTGAGTGCAAAACTTCATTCAAAATATTCCACATTCTATTTCTAATTACTTTTCATTTGTGTTTCTTTAATAAAAAGAGATTGTAACTGAAAGGAAGCCTACAATGATCAAACACATGTTGCAATAAAAAGGAGCTGTGGACACATTACTCATCCAGTATTAAGCCTGCTATAGAGATTCTTGACATGGTTATATCAATAATTCCAAACAACTTACATCAGTCCTCTCATTTTACAGATGAGAAGGTCAGAGATGGAATAGGTGACTTATCCTGTGCCTAGCCATTAGGTTCCAGAGCAGGAAATAGAAGTCAGGTATATTTTACTGTAGAATCTAGACATGTTCTAGGCTACAGTACAAATTCCCAGGTCTACAAGATTGAAATTATGTGCAAACATGTATAGTGGAGATGGAGAAACTATTTTTCATCCTGGTTTGTACAGCAAATTTATACAGAAATTCACCACCAGAAAGAATTACTAAGCAAATATACCTTTTCTCTAAATGTCCAACCTGTAATACTTAACCTAAAATACATGGTGTTATTATCAGATATATTTTAAATCGTATGATAATTTAAAAATATAATCTTCACAGACATATTAAATACCAGTTACTGTGCCAAGCATTTAATTCACTAATTAATTTAATCTTCACAAGAACACTAAGGTAAATACTATCATTATACACATCTTACAGATGAAGAAACAGAAACTCGGAGATGGCATTAATCTATCCAAGGTCACAATGCTAGCTAGTGGTAGGACATTGATTTAGAGCCAGACATGCTGGAATAGCAAAATGTATTTCCTAACTATATGCACAAGTTTATATAATCCAGGCAAAACTTAAGCCTCTGGAAATATTAAATTTAGATAAACTTTTCATTATTGTTTATCATATGATAAGGAGTTTACATGCATGAGATTTATGATCATTTACTTCAAAATGTTTCCTTGGAGAAATTCTAATTAATATCCTAGTTAATACATCCTTTGGTTCTTATTGAGTATTTAATATAAAATATCAAACAGTGGATCAACATTAACTTATATTTCATTTTTTTTTTCACATGTTCTTGTAGTATTCTCCAAAATTAGTAGGCTAGGGAAATTTTTTCTTAAACTAGACAAGACCATCATTTGTTTTCTGCTCATGTTGACTTGTGGTGCTATATCTAAGTCATTTTTCTTCTGAAGAACATAGCACTTAGATTGTAAATCATCTCATGTGTAAAAGAAACAGTATGGCAACTTAAAAAAATATGATTCTGAATTAAAATTTGAGCATTTCCCAAACACAAAAGTGCAATACAAGATTAATAACTTGCATGAAAAGGAGTGTCTGTGGATCACTAATTTTACTGCTTTTAAGTACAAAATCACTCTACTTTGCTTTACCTCTAACAGTGTTACTGTGAGAGGGATATATTTGTTTAAATTTTGTGTACCACATTACAAATTAATTATAATTATACAATTTAAACATCATCTACCATTTCAGTTAACAATGAGAATAAAGCATACTTGTTTCTAATGCTTTTTGACCTTCTTTTTTTTAACCACATTCTTGAAGGCTGTTAAAGTGGAAATGCAAAAGAAAACTATGTCCTAATTATTTGGACACACTGATCTCTTTCTCCCCTTATGAGTACTATTCTGAGATACCAAAAATTTAAGAATTACTTTATAAAATCAGAGGTCTGAAAAGGACTCTAGAAGTTTATCCCTTCTTTCTCCAGGTTTTATTCATGTCATTCTATACTTATGCTATTAGTCCTGACATTAAATGTCTCCAAGGGAAAAGATTTCATTTCCTCCTTCAGCAATTTGTTTCAGTTCATAAAATGCCCTAACCACTATGAGATTCTTTTCCCTTTTTCCAATTTACAGTATACATTTTTATATGCGATTAAATCATTTCTTATACTTTTCATCTTTAGGATAAACACATTCTGCTGCTTCACTTTAAGTTATATTTCGCTCCTAGGGTCTGAGACCCCAAGCACATAGGACTGTAGAGCTTTCTATATATTCTGCTCTTTAGTATCAGAAGCTGTCCATGTCAGTAGTCACCTGAGGACTTCTGTTGCTTTAAAGGCAGCATTGCTAGGAAGCCCCTGTTCAGCTCTGTTCAGATGATAACCAGCATCTCTAAGCTTTGAACAAATTGGCATACCAATTTGCCCTTAGTCCCTTTGTTGATTTTGGTGAATAATGTTCTCATAGATAATATCCTGTAAAATGGGAATGGCTCATGTTTTAAGGGCTATTTGGAGAATTAAATGAGTTAAAACACATAAAGGGCTTAGAACAGTGCTTGGCACATAGTTAATAAATGTCAGTTGTTGCTTCTGATATCATTGATACTATTTTAATTACTCCTATTACTTACTATTGCTGCTGTTGCTACTACTACTACTACTGCTACTATTATTACTATTACTCTTTTTTTTTTTTTTTTTTTTTTTTTGCGGTATGCGGGCCTCTCACTGTTGTGGCCTCTCCCGTTGTGGAGCACAGGCTCCGGACGCGCAGGCCCAGCGGCCATGGCTCACGGGCTCAGTTGCTCCGCGGCATGTGGGATCTTCCCGGACCAGGGCACGAACCCGTGTCTCCTGCATCGGCAGGCGGATTCTCAACCACTGCGCCACCAGGGAAGCCCAACTATTACTCTTTTACTACTACTACTATTGCTACTACTATTACTTCTTTGATACTGCTTCTACTGCTATTATACCCTGACAGATGCACTTTCTTCTACCATGTGGGGCATCCAGAGTGAGCTTTAGGAGGCTAGACATCACCTCCTCCCAACTCCCAGCTCCTCTTAATTGTACAGTTGAGCTGGTCTCTCCCTGATCACATGGCTTCTAACACAATTATTATCCACAGGTGACAAAGACACTACAGAAAATTTATACATATCAGGGCCTCTAGGTTTCCTGGCCCTTCATCCTTCCTGAGAGCTTTCTGAAAGTCTGTCATTTTGTAAGATCTGCATTAATGTTCTTCT
This sequence comes from Kogia breviceps, assembly GCF_026419965.1. Taxonomy (NCBI): domain Eukaryota; kingdom Metazoa; phylum Chordata; class Mammalia; order Artiodactyla; family Physeteridae; genus Kogia; species Kogia breviceps. Next base: position 98,110,221 of record NC_081314.1, read on the forward strand.
ATTAACATGAATAACTGAAAGTTTGCCTAACAGAAATATCTTTCAATATTATATGATGTTTATAAACTCCATTAATGGGTTATGACATTTTGTACAGGAGTATGTAGAAAATGATAAGGATAAACCAAAAATTAAATTTCTTAAAAGGATCTACAATGGGAAATATTACTTCTTCTCATAAGTTGATGTCAAAGGGAATTTTGAAAATAATTAAAAATAATTTTGTCAAAACAATTTGTATTTTCAAAATGTCACACAATTATTTTTAATGTTCATTCCTCAAACAACTCCCCATGTGGGAGTATGGCATCATCAAACATATTTTCACAGATGAAGAGTCTAAACTGTGGATATGAAGCCATTTAAGGATGGGTGAAAATGTGATTAGATTTCACAATCTCTGAGTTGCTAGCATGCTGTTAAGTCTATCGAAGCACAGCCTGCCTCAGAAAGGTAACAGAATAAATGAGTTAGCATTTAGACTTGCAAGTAAACCAACATAGACCATCAACCGAGTAAATAAAGCCTATTTCCATGGAGCTAAATATAAGACTGGGGTACACAAACACATACACACCATAAACAAACACACAGAAACACACGTACACACACAAAGAAGAAATGGACATTAACTCCTCTGCCCTGATTTGCTTTGAACTCACTTTAATTCTCTGATAGATTTAAGGAAGCCATCACAGCAGACACTACCTCCTTCCCTCCAACATAAGACAACTTGTCTTTGTGACTTCTAACACAGCCTGTCCAACCTGACTTTCCCATTGTGCTAATTCTGGGTGACCCAGATTGGTGATCTTGGAGACTGAAACTGCAAATGGATGGCTGTTCAGACGGCCCTGTTATAGCATCAAAGGTGACTGTGAGGATAAAATAAAGCCAGTAGTTTAAAGTTACAAGTAGCAAATTCAAATTCATGTAGGTGTTATTATCTTAAATATAGACCAATCTGGCCTATATTCATTATAATCATATAGTTCCTGTTGGCAAAGTATAGGACAGTAAACCATTTATTTTGGGGATAAGAAATTCCTAATACTATGACAAAGTGTCTCGAATTGGCACATTTCTTGACAGAAATTTCCATTGAGTATAAATGAAACCACTAGATTATCTAAGAGTAAATTGCTTCACTTGTTTTCTGTATAAGCCATATACTTGAAGTATTATATAAGTGCTTCAGAAATATTATTTTTATTATTCTCTTTGCTTCGTGTTTGTCATTATTCATTATCCCCAAATTACATAGTCGTTGCTGTTTCTCTTCTCTGTTTTTCTCTCTCAAGCAGTGGTTCTCAATCATGGCTGCACATTAGAATCAACTCCAAAGTTTTTTTACTTAATTGCCTGCAGTGAGACTCAGTTATTGGTATTTTTTAAAACTCCCAAGATGATCCTATGGTGCCGTCAGGGTTGAAAACCACCGATCTTGGTGGTTTATCTAATAATGACTAAAGGCAGGGGTCACTGAAAGGATTATAGTATGGGAGTGGCAACTTTACATAATTTCTTCTACATAGTACCCTGTGAAAGAACTGAAATTATTAGTTTTTTAGACACACTTTAAGTTCTATGAAAGCAGGGACTATATCTATCTTGGCTACTATTGTATTTACAGGTGTAGTTCCTTATTAATAACATAATAAACACTTGATAAAAACTTACTGGATAAATGAATGAACAAACAACCATATTGATAGAACCATGAATTTATTGGGAAGGAAAACATATTTCTTATGACAAAATTCTCTGAATATGATCTCTGGAAGATTCTGTCTAGCTCCTCTACTGTGTTGCTCCTGCATCAGTCCCTTAAGAAGCTTCTCAAGTAGCTGTATATAGAACTCAGCAGGGTTTATATGTCTCAATGGCGCTCCATCAAATACAAGATATAAATTCCAGGGAGACAGCTATTATGCTTTTAACTTCAATTATTTGAAAACAGAAGTAGTGACAACATATAAAATTTGTATATAAGAATAAAGGTGTTTGTTAATAAATCAGAGACAGAAAGTAGGCGATGGTAGTGAGGGATGCAGTAAGGGAATTTAAAACAATGTTTGCTACTTTTTAAGAACCGTTTTTATACAAAGAGATGCAGGTTGTCTACTAAACAAGTTAATTTTAGCCAGCGGGTAAAAATACTCTGTATTCTCAGGCCAATGGCAACTCTGCTGAAAGAGAGCCAAAGTTTTCCAAACAGAGTGACCCTTGTTGTCTTTGTGTGAACTGACCAGCTCTTTTGGATTTTCCAGGGAGGGCAGGTTTTCACAGTTTGGGTGGTCAGAAAATTCCAACCTGAAAGAGTGGACCGAAAACCACAAAACTATGATGATAGATAGAACCTTAAACAATTATGAGATAGAGACATTAACATTAATAACAATAACTAGCCATAGCCTTTTGCTTATTTCATTCACTGTTTTTCATTATATTGAAATTTGATAAGTAAATCTAAAGAGTTGAAGACAATAATTCTACTTAGGTCTAATATGTGTATATATGGGCAATACTATGTTTATTGAGCTAAATATTTAAAATATAGCTAAACATTTCTTGTTAGATATTCTGAATTGTTTTAACTAGTTATTTGGCACATGGATAATAATGAAATTAATATTCTTACACAGTATTATATATTATTTATCTTTTCAAATTTATAAAATTTAAAAGGGAAGATGAGTCTTGTAAATGTAGCAGTGACTATCCTAAGCCTCAGAAAAATAACAGACATGCAATTTCCTCTGAAGTTAAAATGTATAGAACAAAAATAGTCAGGTCAGCAAATATTTACTAAAATGTATTAGGCACTATAATGGATACAGAAATAAGGCGACCAGTATCCAAACTTTATCTGAATAATTCCTATAAAATCTGAGGTGCATTCATTTTTGAAATGGAAAAGACCACCAAATTCAAGTAGCATTTTTAAAATATGATAAAATTTTATTGCTATCTGTATTTTAAGGTAGTTTCAAATATACCTTATAAGAAATTCACATTTGGGGCTGTGCTTCTACGTACTTTGCCCCAAATCACTTAAGATTCCCAAGGGAAAGGGCTGAGACTCAGAACAAAATAAAGGAAGTGTAAAGGTAATCAAAAAAAAAAAAAAAAAAGTCTTATGAGGGCTAGAGGCCCTTTTCTTTTGCTGCTCTTGGCAGAAGGAACAAAGTGAAAGGCAATTTTCAGTGCTAAGAAAAATACAGACATGAATTAAAAGTGATTAAAAATTGGTAAATACTACCAGCTTCTTTATAAATATCTCTCCTAAACGTGCTATATTTAATGGTTTAGGATACAAAAGATATGACCAAAGCAAAAGCCATAAAAGAGGCTTTCATACTAGGAAAATAATTTATACAACAAACACAAGTGTAGTCATTCCAGCTGGCATGCTGCTACCCATCTTAATTATTGCAGTAAATGAACCACTGGTCATCACTTTTAAAAGACTATGGAAATCTGGAGGCTTACCAAAAGATCAGAAAGAAAAGCTTTATGTTAAAATAAAGTGATGATTAAATTGGAAATCAAGCCATAATGCTGATGATACATTTTTATTGGGATAAACAAGGTAGCTTTGTCTTTGAAAACTGTATCTATCTGACCTTGTAAATTTCTTGATTATTTGATAAGCAACTATACAATCTGTGGGCTATCCAAACACCAGACTGCATTTACAGAAAGCATATTTACTACTGAAAATAACTACAAAGAAGGTCCTGCAGCGGGCATGGGTCAGCAGAAGGTAGGCTAATTGGAGACTGGGTAGATAGACAACATTGCCTTCCTCTGGCACAGCTGTTCTCAAAATGTGGTTCCAGGATCAGCAGCATCAGCAACATAAGGGAACTTAGAAATGCAAATTCTGGACCCCACATCAGAAGTGCTGAATTGGAAACTCTAGGCACTGGACCCAACAATCTATGTTTTAGCAAGCTAACCAGGTCACTCTGATGAATGTTCAAGTTTGAGAACCACAGTTCCAATGAAATGAAAGCTCCATGGGACCATATTGTGTTTGCTGCTGTATCCTCAGTGCCCAAACTAGCACAATGGTTAGCCCATGGCTGGCACTCAAATGTTTGTTGATTGAATTCATTAAAAATAGAAACCTTTTTTCTGAAAGAAAGTAGATTTTAAAAGATATCCCAAACTATCATTTCAGGTATTTCTAGTGCTAGCAAATACATAATTTCATTTATAGAACAGAAGTTAAGCTTTTTTAAAAGCTTCATTAAAATGGATATGTTCTTATTCAAATTTAGTCAATAGTAGTTGGAAAACAAAATGTTCTTTAAAAAGTTATTGTGACAATCATTACATAAATAGTTTTGAACTTGTGAATGGGTAGTTAGTTGGTTTTTTGTTGGTGGTGTTGTGGGGAGGATTATTTGAGGAGGGATTGGTCTTGAAAAATAAAACTTATTACCTATTATTCTCCATAACTGGCAAAAATTAGTTTTTAAATTTAGTCATCCATTTAAACTTTTAGCTATCACTTCTTGTTATACAACATAACAATATATTCATTAAATTTTGTGTCACAAAATAACTCTAGCACTTTGGATAGGTTCAATTCATATATACATGTGTAAAATTTGCAAAAAATATCCTTTATTTTTCAAATCAGTGTTTACAGAGAATGAACAAAAATAAAAACTTGAAAATAATAGTAAGGTTTGCATCTGTAAACTCTAAACTTATATTGCCAGTTAAATAAGGGAATAGATACCAAGAGGATAATTTATGAGCCTCAAGGGGCAGAATAATGGCCATCATCATTTCACAAAGTACAATTTTAGGAGACACTTTTATTGTATTTTTGTTTGAATTATAAACTTCACTAGAAAATGGGAAATTGGGCAAAGTAATACATTTTAACTCTAGCACACCATTTGATATAGCCTCACAAAAATATGTTACTTAAAAAAATTAATTCAATTCATCTGCAATAGGAAACCTGTCACCATGATCTGAAAACTGGCTGAAAGCCAACAAATAGAAAGTCAACAAACAATGTAATGCCTAAAGATATACATTCCCTTTTTATAAAAATTACTATTTCTTTTGTGTATAACAAAAGAACTATAGAACTGCTACGAAATGAATCCAGAGGCCATGACCTTTGTAAAGGAATGATAACCTGTAAGGGAACAATCTCTTCTCCTGAATGTCTTCTACAGGATTAGCTATGCCAATAACTGCTGACAACAGGAGCATCCAGGACAGCGGAAAAGAACAAAAGAAAGAGAGGACCAGGCAGTGAAGAAAGCGATGGTTCTATCATATTTTAACTCCTAGGGAGTAGATATCACCGTAGAATGTCAAAAACTTTATTAAGTCCACTACAGATCTACTTTTAAAATTCAACTGGTATTAACGCCGTTATCCATATTCTGTTTTCACCTTTGAGGAAGAAGTCCAAGTTCCTAAGCACTCTTCTCCCATTTCTTGGCTTCTCCGCCTCCAACTTTAACAGTTTGCTCAATCAATCCCCATTTGCTTCCCAGTTTAGTTCTGCCCCTTTGGCTTGTTCCTTCTTTTCTGTTGACCTACATACATATTTAGATCTCTTCTTTTCCAAATATTCTCAAGAGGATCAAACCTCTTATCTCCCTGACCTCCTATTTCTCTCCATTTTCTGTCTGCATTGTACTCCAATGATTTGTGTAGCTGCTCTGTCCTGTTATACCTTTTGATACAGAAACTGTATCTTATTCATCTTTATTCAACACAATAGCTATATGCAATGGCATGCTCATAAAGGATGTCCAATAAACATTAGGTTAGTTAAATTAAATTTAAAGTGCTGTAGTAAGCAAGTATTATTTTGCCTGCCCAGTCCCTTCTGTTACCATATGCCCAGCTTTCACGAAACTGCACAGAAACCTGTCAACTTCCCCTCCTCCAATCTTAGTTGACTGATCCAAAGTCAGTATCTGATCCAAGCTGAGCCAAAAAGAATCCTTTCCATGCTAATTTGGAACTGAAACTAGGCAAACCATGATGGTTAGTTTATTGAGTGGAGGAGAACTAAATCCAGGAGATAGACTAACCTTCAGCGTTAGAATCAAAACAGGATAGTCTGTAGAAAGAGAGAAGGCACACAAAGATAAACAAGAACTGAGAAATGAAGACCGAGAACTGACAGCGCTCATGCCCTTGATTCTATTTAGTTCCCAAGTTCTAAGTCCTAGTTGTATCATCTCCCTTTGTTATAGAGCTGTTTTTTTTTTTTGTGCCCTCATTATAAATCCCCTTTTTTGCTTAAGCTAGATCAAGTAGACCACTGTCACTGCCATAAAAGATCCTAAGCAACACAGGTACCAGAATCATGGGTCATATTTAGTTAATTACTTTTGACTTAATAAGAGAAAGCATATTTTCAGGGTAAATAATCTAAAATAGAAATCCAATGTGGAAAAGTCACTTGAAATCAGATAGAATATATAACATGAGTATACAGAGTAAGAAAGTAAGAAAAAACATCTACATGTGAGAAGTAGGAGTCTATTTGTTGTTTTGGATTTCTACATTTCTGTATTTTCTCCAAGGACAAAAAGTTCTAGATATCTATTTTACTATACAGGATGAAGGTGACAATATGTGGAACATCACTATGAAAAAGTTCCATTGAATATGATTCAACATAAAATGTAAAAGCGTACTCTGTTGTGGTCACTAAATATTTTTTTTAATGGAGAGCTATAAAACAGTCCAAAGTAATTGTTAAAAAATTTCAATAGCACAAATCCCTTGTCAGTAAGTTGGCAGGAAGGTCAATTGATTAAAATTTAAATCACAGACGCTGATTGTTAACTTATGGTAAGCTTTAGGTGCAATTCTGTGGCATGAGATGCATGCTTTATTTACCACACTTCCAGTTTATAACCTTATGAAAAACTCTATATGAACCTGGTTATTATTACCTACCCTGTGTTTGTTTCACCAATTATAAAACTACTCCTACTTTCCACATTAATGGAAAGGATAATAACATAAAGCAAAACCTTATAAGGCCACTATGATGGATTCAGAAAAAGTAAAGGCAATCTCTGTAAGCTACTGAATTATTAAATAATTTTCCAAAATATAGTTATTGGCCTGCCACACTTTCTGTATGGCTGCAGTTAATCTTAAAATGAAAAAAAAATCATTTTCCAGACTAAATAAGTTTGCTCATGACAATAAATGCATGAGACCCATAGGCCATAGAGCTGCGTAGTTCTAAGTGTACACAATGTAACTCTGAAATAAGGAAAATAATAATTTTCTGGAGTACTTTGTAGAATATTGTTTCATATCTTGCATTTTCTTAAAAAACAGTGATAACTTAGTAAAAATCCTCTGGGACAAAGGTCTGTTTTACAAAGTCAGCCTAGGTTGAAGGAGTTAAAGGAAACCTTTGAGGCCTTAGTAAATGTAAATGGTAGCAACAAGCAAAGAAATGTTGATTGAGAGGCCATGTGCCTCTTCAAGATGGAAAAGCCCAGGCATACAGGAGTGAGGGTGGTAGTTGGCTGGCCAGGCCTTTGTATGTGTCTACAGCAGCCAACTGGAAATGTCTCAAGATGCCTGTGCTTCCCTCCTTGCTCATATGTCCAATTTAGGTAGTGTCATCTCAGACAGATGCACACAGGCAGTGAGTCAGGTGCTGGACTAAATGGAAAAGGAAAAGAGGAACTAAATACACTCAACCCACTGTCCCAAACTATTCTGTACTTTCTTAGTGGGTTCAGTGATCTAAGAATTAATTTTAATTCTTTCAGCTTTAGGTGGTTTACATGCTGTTACCATACTCAGTGAAAGTGCTGTAGGACTCTGGCTACTGATGTGGCATTCTTGAGGAAATGGACTAGAACTATATTTTAAAAACACACAAAGCCTTTTTGTTTGCTCCTGTAGCTATGGGATTACTATGGCAATTTGAGGGGATTCATAATGCCTTTCATATACTATTCATCCCAGCTCATAAATTGAAAGCACTTTTACTTAAATCAGCCTGGCTTCAATACTTGACAAGTAAGGTCAGTTATAATAGTCTGGAATTGTTGATTACCTACAGGCAGGTGTTCATTACATTTTTCAATAAAAAAACCAAGAACCTTTTACTACCTGTCTTAATTTTAGTATCTTATTCTTTCAGTTATTTCTTTTAAAACACGTTTACATGTGTTTTAAAGTCTAATCTCTTTTGAATTAGCTCTTGACTAGCTGTGAACTAAATGTCAGATACAAAGGAGGGCCTAGAAATCAGACCAATTTGGATTTCTAATTGTCAGAATACAATCTAAAAGTAAAACACCATTAGACTGCCAATATGGAAAAGAATCATTTTATGAGTGGTGTTTCTGAAAAATGCCAGAGATAACAGCTATAGGGAGATTGTGGCCAAGTGGTGTCTCTTTGATTCAAGTGAGTTATAAACATGTTTTGTATTAATCTATACTTGAAAAGAATCATCCTTTATTGTTGCAAAGATTGCTAGGAGGGTTAACTCTACCTCACAGAATTTAGCCCTGCTAAATTCCTCCAATAAAGAGATAAGATTTAATATTCTTCCATTCCTCTAAGCATTCCTTAAATTAGAATAACAAAAATGTTTTACTTGCAGATATTTATGCTTCGAAATTTTCTACGATTGATAAAAATAGTATGGCAATACAATTTTTCTCTATTCTGTGTAGTAAGGTTATATCTTTGATAATCCCTGAGGCCTCTAGCTTCCATTTATGAGATGCTAAGTATTCAGCATACCAGGCAAAAAATAATTTAAAAATACAATTATAATTGGCTACTTCCCCAAACTTAAAATTAGTCATAATTTAAGTAAGCTTAAAATTAAAAACTGGATGATATAAATTCCAAATTATGAAGAAATCTTATATTCAGCTTCAAAGAAATGAACCGTAGGCTTCTTTTGCAGGCTCTTTTGCTCTTCTGTCATTGTATTTTTATTTTTAATGCAGAAATATAGTTCTAGATGATACCAGAAATCAAATAATCCTAAATTTGGAAAATATGTTTCATTTGCATAATATATTTAATGTAATATATTTTATTTGTAAATGTGATTAATGTTTCCTAAGCACTGCTTCTCCAAGTGTAAAGTCACACACCAGATTAAACAATGTTAAACAAATTTCTTTACATTAGCATTAGGCATTAGCAAAGTTTATTTGTATTCTGAATTTTAAGAGTGCGTATAAATGTGCACCATTTCACAAATGAATTTGATCATGGCCTAATTATTGGCATCACAAGAGTCTGAGAAACATTTCTCCAGGACTACGATGCCACAAGCTTCTAAAGTTATCCATTTCATAAAACATGGTTCAACAACTTTGGTGTCAGAAAATTATTACTGATACAAAATTTAAATTCTTCTTGTATGTTTTCTTCTCATGCTTACTTTCTTGTCTACACAGGTGTGAATTCGTTAACTATATGTCTGAACAATCTTTTAGTAGGCAACATTTAGGCTTACATTTGTATTTGCAAATCACTTCAAAACGCCAGTCAACAAGCAAACTCTGCAATCTTGTCTTAAATTGATTTAAACTTAAATGTGGACTACTATTTTGTAAAATGTTAATAAAAATGAAGGGTCATTTTAATTCCAGTATATTTGTAGGTTTACTGTAATAAATCAGAAAACTTTCATGGGCCTAAAGAAGAGAAAGAGAAGCAAGAAACATGCAAAAATGATTATAACTGTTATTCTAAAATTTTATAATCATGGATAGCATTATATGCAATAAAATGTTCTAATTTCTCAATTCAAAATAAATACATTACTACTTGAGTAGATATATCTTTTCTACAGTTTTGGTAGTAGCACTATTGTTATAATGATCTTTGTGCTAGTAGTTTATTTAAAAATAATACACAAATTATAAATATTCAAATCACATAAAAGAATATGCACTTAAAAAAAAAAGTGCTTCCCTTCTATCTCATATCCCCAGCCCTCTCTTTCAGAGACAGCAATTACTAAATGTTCTTGTATATTTTTCAGAAAAAAATAGCTGTGTGTATACAGGCATGTTAAATTTTTGTCTGTTTAAAGACATATTCCACTTTCATGCAAATGAGCATATATACATTGTTCTGTCACCACATTTTTCTAACTATCCTTATATTTTTAATAAAAAAGGATAAAGAAAATTATAGTGGGATAATTTTCCACTTTACATGAAAATTTTTTCCTCTTATCTATTATATTTGAATATGTGTCATATTTAAACTTTTTCATGGAAGGTATGGTATATTAAAACATTATTTAAGATGTTGATAATAATGGCAGTATTAACAGTAATAGCTAACATTTCTGAAGCCTGTACTCCTTGCCATTCAATTTGCTAATTACTTTACAAAGATTATCTCATTTAGTTCTTTCAACAAAACTCTGATATAATTATTATTATTCCTTTCACTTTACAGATAAGGAAACTGACCTAGAGACATTACATAACTTGCCCACTTAAGTAGCTTGTTTCAGTTATTCATTCTTTCTCTTTTCTTTCACAAAATCCTTAATATAACCATTCAATTTATAGTCTTTATATCTTGATTGTAAAGTCTCAGGATTTTGAGCCTGCAAGCTAAAAGATCCACAGGGTGTGGTTAGACTCATTTGGAATCTATTGCAATAATTATTAAGTTCAAAATCTACCCATTTTATCTTTTAAAAGAAAAAGAAAGAAAAGTCTGATCTCTTAAACTAAGTTTCCTAGAAGGATATTTCTACAATCAAATATTAAGCTAAGGTGTAGATCCAATATCCCAACACTCAAAAATCATAGACAATTTGAACCAGAAGGGATCTTAAATTACAGTTTCTATCACTTTACAGATAAGAAAAATGAAGTATTTATCACCAAATTTATTATCCTTTCAGAGTGATGTCTACATTGAAAGCGATATCAGAAACATCTCTGCCTTGAGTATGGAATACATATAAAACATCCCAGACAGACAATTGGCTATAACATTTTCTAACACTATCAGCGATAGCAGTCTCTCAGTCATTCTCAAAAGCAGCAAATTCAAAGTCAAGGAACTAGCTTTTTCTTTCAGCTGCTGAATCCTGTTTGTGATTATTTGTGTGGGACAGCTGTCTGTGAAGACAGGGAATCATGGATCAGTGTTTTCACAACAGCTATTAATTCACAGTTTACACCTTCCTTCTCCAGACGTTAACTCTTCCTCACAGAACCTGTATTGTATAAGGTTTAATCAAGTTTATTGTTTTTCTCTGAACCGATTCCAATTTCTCTACATCTTTATTTAAAATATTGAGACCAAAATGAAATATAATAGTGTATTCTCATGAAGTATGTTCAGTGTTGAACAGGGGAGAAGTTGTATCCCTCCTTGTCTATCATAATTTCACATACTGTTAATGCTTGTCTATACTGTATTCTTTATTTCTATGACTTATTATTTTATTTATGGTCCACTGTGACTGGGAATCTCAATCTGCAAAATGTTACATGGCTAGCCCTTAATTGAGCATGCTGGTGAGAACAAAAAAGAACAAATAATACCAAAAGATACAATGCAAAGATCCTTTTATTTGGCAATGGAATTAAATCACATAACACATAATCACATGGAAGGAAATCCACCCAGTTCTGGCCTAATATCATCATTGAACAAGCAGAGAAACAAAGAACAAATGTACGAAGTGACTAACCAAAATCCCAGGGCTGCTGACAAAGGCAGAACCGAAACTTGGGGCACATATTCCCTCTCCAGTCTTCTATATCACTCTGCCATTGATCATTGGCAGTCAAGCCTCACAGAGTAGGAAAGCTCCTGGTCACTGTTATTAACGCCACAATGATCCTGGTTACTGTTATTGGTTCAACAATGATAAACCAACACTCACTATTAAATGTTTTCTAGTTTAATTACTAAATAATAAAGTTAGTGGAGTGTATGAACTGTTTGCATGGGGCCTATTTTCTTCCTTTTCATTTTATTTTATTATTTGTGAAGCAACTACGTTTAACAGTGTACTTATGTGGTTAACAAGTACAGACTGGTTCCGCTGTGAGAATCAATGTCATTTTTTTTTTAACTTAGTAGTACATTCCGTATCCTGCAAACATCTAAAGAGAAAAAGCTAACAGGTTGTGCAATATTTCCAGAGGGCAAAGTAAATAACCAACAAAAAAGTAAAGGATGATCTTATGTTTGAAGCGTTTCTGGGCTTTGTTTGATGGTTTCTTGGGGTTTTTTTGCCGGAGGTGGGGAGGATCGTTTATTATTTTTATTTCCTCCTGCCATTCCTATAGCAAACTCATTTGGAAGCTCAGCCTGTCTGACTACTAAACAATGCTGTGGAAAATGTAATTACTCCTCAGCTATTCTATTTCTCTTATGGAGAAATCGCTAAATTTCTATCTAGAAAATGATCTGAGGTGAAAAGAAAGATAAAACTCAAAACTTATCAATTTGAAATATCATTAACACTTAATATGATATTAACCAGAGTGAGATTAAAACTACTGGGAAAATAATGTTTATTAGATAACTTCTTCATACTACTTTGATATTTGTTTTCATGTTAAAGGATTAAGCTCAGAAGGATAGAATTCTAAACACTGGAGACTGTGCCTGAAAAAGGCATACAGTGATACCAGTTATTTGGTAGTTCCTGAATTGGGCTTTGTGTCCCAACAGGTATTCTTCTCATAAATATGCCTAACTCAATAGGAAATAATGAACACCTTCCACATAATTTTAATTTTAAAAAATCCACAACTCACTAAGAAAGCAACTAAACATATATGTTTACTTTAATATGATGATAGGCCAAGTCTAGGCTCTCAGGAAGCAGGGTCTGATATCTAGGGGTAAAGGTCACAGGGAAAAGGGGTACGAAGGTAGGATGTAGGGAAAAGTCATGCAAAATCTAAGCATGGGTAATAATGTCCCTAGCTAATGAGAATGGATTTGTTTGGGCTCTCTCTTTATGAATAAACCAAGAGAGAGGGAAGCTGTAAGTAGAACAAAATCTGCAGTTTATTATGGCCTTGAATATTTCTATTCAGTTGGCCCATGCATGAACCATTGCGTAGTTGATTCCAAACAGATGTAGAGGCACCTGTTCTAACCAAACACATTTCACTGGTTCAGTTTTGTCTTCCTAACTCTGGTTTTCTAAAATCCATTTCTTCTTCCTTCAGATTTGTTCACCCATCACACTTCCCTGTCCGGAACTTGACTAGTCACCCACTCATCTCTCTGTTATACTCATTTCTCTAATTTTAATGTCCTCTGCACACTTGGGAAGTAAACTCTTTATTCCAGCCCAGCCCTACTCTTTGAAATAAAATCCCAATGCTCAAGTCTTATCTCAGGCCCACTGATCTCTAGGTTTAGAGCAGATCATTCAATACTATATTAATAGTGTATGTTCCATCCATCTCTTGGGGGCAGTAGTTTCAAAAACACTATCTTACTAGATTCTCACTGGTTCAGGGAACCGAATCTGTACAGATAAGCCTTTAGCACTCACCAAAGATCTGAGTATACACATATACGCTCAGTTGGAAACTGACAGATGTATTGTATATTTATGTAATTTCACTATTAAATGATATGCCCTAGACTGTTCAGAATTACTCAACTTTGATAAAGAACCATGAATTCACATTCTGCTATTGTAGAATTTGATAAGCACTGCTAAATTTGGTCAATAAGTATCTGGATTTCAATAAAGATTGACATCAAAATTTCTCTGTAAGAAGTTTCTTTCCAGCCTTTGTTCTCTCCTCTCCAAGATGAAAAATTAAGTGATTTTTAGTTATTGAGAAGAGAGATTCAAATTTGGAATTATTAGAGTGTATTATCAACTACATGCATAGCCAAAAAGAAAAAATAATTTTTAGTATGACGTTACTGGTCCACGTAAGCAATCTGTGGTTATCTCTTTTTAAACAGCAATTTCTCTATCATGCTAGCATTCAGGTTTTGTCTCTCTTTTCTCTCTGTAGAGAGGTCCACTCATTCCCTCCTGTACCTTCCTCAGTAGTACAAGCTGCCCCCTTAAGTATCACATGTCCTCTACAGCATATACAGAACACTCAACGTTTCCTGTAATTACACCCTTTATAGTAAAATTTAATTTTTAAAATCTATTCACATAGAATAAAATAAGGCTTGTTGATGAGGAAAATTATTTCATTGGATTAACCTTAGATTCTGCTTCCATGGAAAAGTGAAATCTCTATTATTTTTATATTGTCTGACATGTCTGTGGCAAGATTATTTTGTTGGATCACAATATCATTAATGTGAAATCTATATTAGAACCCAAGAATCCATGCAATATTTGTCATAGAAATGGGTAACATTTTTTCAAGTAGAAGAGATAAAAAATAATAATTTTCATGTAGACTACTTGATTAATCCAGACTCTTAACAGGTCATTGGTATGGGCCAACCTGTTTTATATACTTAAAGAAAGAGTCTCATTTACTTGGCTTTATTTGATAATAGCTTTGCTCTGATTACTTTTTGATACATATGCTATACTGCATTCAAAGTCTTATATTGTAAAGGCTGAAAATGAGAGTATTTTGTAATTCAAAAAATAAAATAAAAGTACAGTTTTTACATTTAAAATTGATTATACAAATATATTGGTCATTCTTTTGTAAAGTACTACTGTGCATGGAGCACAGCAGTATACAATACATGGGAGCTATCAGTGACAACATATTGCATTTATATTGGTTTATCTGGACAAGTAACTTTTATAACATATGAGAAAAATATTAGAATTTCTCTGTGGGAATTCAGGACTTGACTATCAGACCATAGAAGTAAAAATTTATTAACAACGTTTTCTATGGGGAATAAAACCATAGGGAAGTTAAAATTCAGAACAACTGAGAAGGATCCAAAGTAAAGTAGAAAATAATAATAATAATAAATAAAGGCTTATTTAAAAAAAGACTTTAATTTAAAAGATTATAAGGATTTAGATTATTTTGCCCAGAGAAAAGATGTCAGTTTCAAGAGCACAAGGTTTATTTTTCAGTAAAAACAAAATCTTTCAATTTTTTCTTAGGTTTGTGTCTGAATTCTCTTAATTCATCAATTAAAAAATCCTTCTGCAGAAGTAACACTAGATTTTCTCTGAATTATCTCTGATATTTTACTGTTAACAGCATTCAAGGCATGGTCCACAATACACACATATTTTCTGTGGTATAAATATATTCAATATTGCCTGTGTGATTGATCAACTTCTCATGAAATCTTTTCTATACTATTTTTGCCATATTCAGGAAAATGCCCTGATCCAAAGGTTTAATCTAAGAATTAAAAACAGGAGAAATAAAAATATTACCAGTCATTTACTGCCTACTGAGAATGTGTTCCTAGAATTATCCTAGAAAAACTTAGTTAAATAAATCAGTTTAAATAAATTTTTGTATTTCTCTGGATGATCTTACATTTAACGTTCAATGTCTATGAAAACTCAAAGAAGACAGTTATTAAGGTTTTTATTTTATGTTAATCTGGATTGACACCTGGAAGAAAAATTAGTCTAACTTTATTTCATTTCTTTTTATACTTCATTGCGTAGCTTGGGTAGAATATGGCAAATACTGTTTTTTTTTTTTTTTAAAGAACAATAATTCAGGAGATTAGTCATTCTCTAATTAAATTTTTAAAAGCAATTGAAAAATTGTCTCAATACAGATATTTCTAATTCATATGTGAATATATGTAGACTTTATTAATAATCGATATTTCTAATTTTGACTAATGTATTCAATCATCATATATGTACTGGGGATATACTGTATATCAGTAGACACTGAGCAGAAAAAAGATTAAGACATAGCCCCTGCCTCTAGAACACAAAAATCTTCTAAAGTAGAGAGAAATGAATAAACAGGCAATAGGCAATAAGTGAAATTAGCTCTGGAACTACACTGAATGGACACTTTAGGGTGATCAACAAGAATTTCTGGAGAAGATGGAATCTAAACTGTGTTCTGAAGAATGGAGATGCTAGCTATTTTTCAGGCAAAGGGAGGGTGATGGGGGAGGGTGCAGAGAGAGTTCTGGAAGAAGACAGTGACATGAATAACAACACAGGAAAGAAGAAGTCCATGGCACACTTAGAAGTATGGCTGGAGCATGGACTTCCAAGAAAGACTGTGTTGAGAAATGCATGAAGGACCTTAAATGCTATGCTAAGAAGTTTGCAGTTTATCCTTACTGTAACAGGGAGCCACTGAAGTATTTTAAGCAGAGCAGATTCTATTCATATCTTACTATTCATATCTTACTCATTTTAATGGCAGCGGGGAGAAGAGATTGGAGGGGCACTAGACTGAAGTTTGGGAAAACTTTAGATTGTTTATTTTGTTCACTTCCTTAAAACTGCTTATAATCACTACTCTATTTTACTCAGAATCTAGAGTCTACATAAATCTGTTATAAGCACACACACATATTCTTACTCCTAAGTTACCTCTGGCCAATTTACAGAAATGACCTAAAACAGCAATATGCTCTCAGACATTGTGAATTACAATCTGCAAGGTGTCTCTTTTTTAGCCTTAATTTTACCTCTAAATTTAGATTTCAACCATAGGATCACAATGCAATGATGTTTCATTATCACATAAGAATTGTGTCATCATGAATATGATACTAATAATTAATGGTAAACTCTAGGCATTTGTGAATGATTTTATTTATTTTATATAGTGAATAGATTCAAGGTTATGCCCAATAAATAATATGACATCACTCTCATTAATATTCCACTTCTTGAGTAGGAAAAAAAGGTGGAGTGGGGAGGAGCTACAGCTGTCAATTTTATAATTTTGAACAACCTGAGACCTCTCTTCTTTATATACTCATCGGAGTAAGCTGGGTTTATATTTGTATTTGCAGGAAGGTGGAAAGATTAACTGAAATTAAATATTTCAATAATACTAACAATTTATTGAGAGCATATTATTTGACAGTCATACTATTGAATGAGTTTGTCCCTACTGCACACATTAGGACAGAAGACGGGTTAAGCAATCTGCCCAATGTCACCCGGCTGGGAGGGTGGAGGGTGGAGATACAGGTCTCAGAACCACACAGTCTAGCTCCAGAAGCCACATTCTCAAACTCTAATCTATCACAGAAAGAAAACTAAATAAAACCAGCACTTACTTGAAAGAACGCTTAAAAACGTAATGCATGAACTACAGGCCTCAATCCCAGGCTGCCCTACTAGCAACCGCCACAAGAGCACATATCTAATTTTAATATGAAATGTTTAAAATCTGTCTCTGTTTTGGAGACTCTTACATGTACCAGAGAACTGGGCCGTTTCTTTAACTGATGGCATTTTCGAAATAAATTAGGAGGTCTATGTGTGAGATTATGCAATTTTCTGCAGAACTCAAAAAAATAATTTCCATTTTGAAAAAAGAGTAAATGGAGATCATCATTTAAAACGTTTTTTTCCTTAATTGGATCTCCAGTAAAAATTATTGCTTACCATTAGTTCAAACCTATACAAAATTTTCTAAATCAATGTATAATTTTGAATCTTAGAATTTTTAAGCTGCAAAGATCTTAGAAATCATCTGAGACAATACTTCCTTGACAAAAGTGAACCTCATAAAGGGTAAATGAAATGTCAGGGTCACACAGGTGATGGATATCAACTTGTATTGAAAATATAGTTGGAGTTATCTAAATCATGGGGATATTGGGAAAAATAAAAAAGGGAAAGATGAGTATAGGCCATTTCTACATAGAAATCTATAATCACTTGATTAAAAATCTAGACAGTGAGAAAAATACTATTTTTCTTCTCCTATTCTAATATATAACTGTTTTCACTTAATAGATACCACAAAAGTATTATCAAAATATTCATTATTTTATTGGAAATAAACTTTGTTCTCCTTTGATGCTTTGCTATATTAAAGTATGCTTCTCAAGAGTATACCCACTTTAATTTCTTCTAGTGATTTATTATCCAAAGGGTATAGGGAACTAAGAACTAGGGTTTTAAAACAATTATTTGTAGAAGCATTTTTTGAATTCCATTAACAAGAGGAAGATATTACTCAATTTCAAAAAAACATTAATATTAAAATTACAGATTTTTAATAATTTCACTATTAAATTAGAGGTCACCAGAAAATCATAATTAATAGAAGCACCCTCCAGTGCTCACAAAAAAAAAGTAGTGGAGCTCCCTCTATTGAATTATGGTTGAGAAAATAGGCCTTGTATTTAAAATCATAATTTTATCTTCAAAACAATTCTATTATAATAATTGTAAATTTTTTCTTTCTAAGATCTAGTACCTTTCAAATTATAGAAGCATATATGCAATATCAATTTCTAAGAATAATATTATAAGTTACATATGTCTATAATTTTAGAATGTGTTCTTTCTCTTTCATGGTTTTTGTTTGCAGGAAATTACATTTTAAGGCTGCAATTTTCAATTTGCATTTTTCTTTTGTTTTCCTTGAGTTGGTAAAACTAAAAAGTTATTTGACAGATACTGGGACTACGATACATCCTAATAAGAATATGAATTCCAATTTTGTTATGGAAACTCAAAAATGTAGTTTAATGGAACTAAATATATCTTCCAACCAGTAAAATGTGGTTATTTCACATATTTTTCTGATATGAATAAACTGGCATTTATTATAATATTGTGATTACTTAAAAATGTGATTCATAATGATTATTATTGGTTGAGAGTCCACTGTGAGCCAGGCACTGAGACATGCACCATACACTCATTATCTTTTTGAACATTCATATCAAATGAACTTGATAGTACTGTAATCCTCATTTTACAAAAGAGAAAAAAGGACAAGAGACAGTAATCAAACTAATGCTCTGATCCAGAGCCCAAGCTCTTGAGCTCTTGTGCAATGGAATATATGCTATGTATTGACAGTCTGTGAAATCTGTAAGCCTTGAAAGTCTATAAAAATTAAGCAATTATTTTTTAATACCACTGAGGTATAGCCACAGTGTACGCAAAAAAGTCACTAAGCAGGCAGTTCAAATCCTTTCTAGCTGAACATTTAGGGTCAATTCTAAAAAATGATAACCTCTAAACTATACCTGGAAACTCTATTCTTTTTAATGTTTTATCATTTATTTTAGAAAGAAGACATACTTCTTATCAGCAAAGAGAAAAAAAGCTGAACAGATGCAGGTTTTGTTTTAATAAACAGATACTTATTTGCCATTCTAGTATGATAAGAAAAGCAATTTTATCATATGCTAATAAGTCATTTCTAAAGGAAAACTTCTATTTGAGAACTAAATTACCACATACTGGGGTTGGGTTGGGTAGGGGATTAATCCAACAGGGTAAATCCAAATATGTATTGCATTTTACTCTTAGATCTGATATCAAAAGCATTATTCATATTTAGAGCCATGCTCATTTCTGCAAAAATATAAAATCTATGCCTTATGACCAACATAAAGACTTTTCTTGGGAAGTATCATACCTATCACCACATAGAGAAAATGCTTGCAGAATGAAGTATAAATACCACAAGTTTGGACATTTAAAACTAAATGCTAAGCAGAAACTGCTTTAGTTTCATAAAATTAGAGTATGTACATACTTATATTAAGTCCATTATGAGTGTTTGTTGCCTTGTTTCAAAAATTTATCTTCAGCATATGTTTGGTGAAAACTCTTCATGTACATATTTTATGTTTTTTAAAAATAAAAGTAACTATAAAAATATATTTTACTCCTTTTCACAATAGGTCCAAACATTACAAGGTGAAACATTTATTAGCACTGAATTTTTTAATAAATTTACAGAAGATGGTATTTTTATCAGCTCATAAACAATTCTGATAAGCCTGTTCAAACAAACTTGTTGGAAAAAATGTTCAAAATATGATTTACTTAAAAATAACTGAAGTCTGTTTAGTAAAACCTATTAAACTGGGTTTACAAAATGGCATTAGTTAGATGTATATTGCATCTACAATGAACAAACACGAATATTTAGAAACCATTTGTGTAATGAAAAACATTATCAACTACTCTTAAGGCTCACATCTTGTTGCCTCTTAATGCACTGCTTCAGTTAATCTCATCTCACAGAGTATGAATCTCCTAAAATGGAAGAAAATATGGTTTACAATTACATGGTTTATGTTCTAAAAGTTACCCATCTTATGTGGAAAGAGCAATGATAATAATTCATAATAAATGCACTTCTTTCCTGCATTTGGCTCCAATTCGGCTCCATCTCATTTATAAAAATTTAGGCACAAATCTGTCTATAGCTTTTGCCTTACATATGAGTGTGTGTGTGCCTATTACTCCCTATAATTCTCATTTTTTCCATAAACTTTAAGTAAATAAGAACCAACATATCCTGGTTTTTAAGAAGTTATCGTGATAGTACAGAGTTATGGAGGAAGTATGGGGAAGGTGCATCCCCATATACTTTAGCTGGGACTAAAGATACTCTTTTTAAATAGAGATATATTTGACATATATTTGTTTTAGGTGTACAGTATAATGATTTGATAGATGTATATATTGCAAAAATGATCATCACAATAAGTTTAGTTAACATTCATCACCACACATAGTTACAATCATTTCTTGTGATAACTTCTAAGATCTACTTTCTCAGCAACTTTCAAATATACAATATAGTATATACTCTTTGAACCATAATTTTAGAATTTCTTTCTAAACAAAAAATACACATATTCTTTGACTCAGCAATTTCACTTCTAAGACATTTTCCTGCCAACATTAATTGCTCATATGGACAAGAACAAGTATTAAGATGTCCACTGCCGTATTGTTTGTAACAAATAGATTAGAAACAATCTACATTTCCAAGAGCTGGGGAAATGGTTAATTATGGTGTGTACAATAAACTCCAATACACCATGTTAAAAAATGAGGTAGAGCTATATGTGCTGATATTAGATATTCTCTTAATCTCCAACATGTGCTGCAAAGTGAAAAAGGAAAGGTACAGTACGTTCTCACTAGATATGTTTAAAGGGAAGGGTGGGAAGTTTATATGCAAATATGTGCTAGTATATAAACATTTAAATAAAATCAAAGAGATCCTCTTCTGAACCCCATAACTGGAAAGTAAATTAGGGAAATTACAAAAAAAGTATTTGAACAACTTCAAGGAATTCCTGGTCACCTCTAGGAGTTAGAGCCATGTTCCTCCTCCGTAGTGTCTTCACTCATCCCATTCTCTCAGCCCATATCTTTTGTTTGATTATTTCTCATCTCATACTTCAGATATCACTTCCTGAAAGAATCTTTCTGATTTTTTCCTAAACTCCAGACCAAATTTGGACACACTGATGTAAAATGCTCTTTATGTGCCCTTGCCGTACTTAGCAAAACTTCTAGCAAATAATTATATAATTAGTTGACTAATGTCTGTTTCCCATACAGAACATAATTTCTTGGAGTGACAGTGGACCTTGGCTATTTAGTAACTAGTTCATGGCAGTATCCCCAGCACCAAGCCCAATGCTTTGCACATATTGAGCACAATAACTATTTATTGAATGCTATTATTATACGTTGAATAGTTAATTGACAAGAGTTTTAATTTTGGATTGGTTAACAATATGACCTTAGGCAAGTAGCTAAGTAATTTTAAGGTTCTTCATAGCTCCAAAACCTTGAACCTATGGGTCTAAATATACATCAAACTAAGAACATTGTTGTCTCTAAAAATGGTGGTTAATCTTCTACTGAATTTTAGGTAATCTCTTTACCTGTATCTTCATCTATTTCAGCTGTCAAATAAGAGAACTGAACAAGATAGACATCTAAGGCACATTTTCATTTTTCCAAGAACCCCTTTTCTACCACATTTTAGCTTCTGATCATGAATTGCATGCCTTAAACCCTTCAATTTCTCTCTCTCTCTGTCTCTCTCTCCCTCCACACACACACACACACACACACACACACACACACACACACACGTACACATACACTTTCCATAATTTTATTCCTGGGGAAGATAAAGTTTGAGCAGTAGGAAACAGTACTCTTATTGGACACTGCTCTACTGCCCTATAATATATGAGCCTCTATAATATTTCTTGCCCAATAATCTGAAAGAAGAGGGTGTAGACTGTGAATATGGGGCTGAGGATCTGCAGTAAGGATCCCTGCTGTTGCCACACTCTTCACGACTATCGTGAGAGGTAGACTTCCATCAAGAGAACTAGCCTAGGGAAGTCTATTAGAAAATGAAAGACCTGGAGAAGAATTAATTTTTCCTGAACAACAACCGGCCAAATCCCAGAAGCAAACAGCAGACTACAGTAGAATGGCATGGAGCTAAAATCAGAAAAGCACCCAACTGTCCAGCTTAAACTGCCAAACTGCAAAATAATGAACTACATAAAATGGTTGCTGTCTTAAACCACTATATTTTGGAGTACTTTATTATGTGGCATAGTTAACTGATACACTGTGGTTCAAAATTTTAATAAGAGTAGCAAGACTTATTTTTCTGTTTTTTGCTTGATTTGGAACTAGGTAAATTTTATAGCCAGAAACCTCCCCACTATTAGGGAAAGTACTTGGGAATATGCTGACAAGAGTTTTAGCCACAGTGTCCAATGCCCTCTCCCTTCAATCCATCTTATTAAGGACAAATCTATGGCATCCTTTACCCATGTGCTTAGATAATACCCTCTCACCTTTCCTACCTCCATCTGCTTTTGGAGTTTTCTGAATATATGGGACACTCAGAGATATTTGAACCAAACAACATGTGGGTGATCAATTAGGAATAGTCAGTCTTGGCACCAACTGTTCTGGCTATATTGTTGGCTGTCCCAAGTCAGGTCACCATATCTAACTGATACAACTGTAGTTCACATGTACGAAAAGACTTGAGACCCTCCTTCAATTTTATAGACATCCTTGGTAATTTATTTTTAGATCTAAATTGATAGTGGAGCTACTGAGAAACCTCACAGAAGAACAGAATGGGAATTGTGCAGTTGGCTAAGAAAGGATTTCAGGATCAAATTGAAACAGGCCTTCCCTAGATAACTGCATGGCTAAGTATAGCTCCCAGGTGAATTTCAAACATCAGTATTCTCTTGGCATCTCAGGTCGATTCGGTTTCCACTCCAATCCATGGAATCCTTAATGTTCCACATCTACTAAAATATTCTGGGGTTCCAGCCATAACCTTGTATCTCTCTTATACTTGACATTAAAGAGGTATATAACCCCTTATTGATACTTCACTATAGCTGATACTTAAATAAAAAAGGTTAGAAATATTCAGTTTGTCAGGATGAGGAATGTCTTATAGTTTAGTATTCTATGACAGACACATAGACAGTCAAGTCATTAATAATTATTGTGATCATCTAATTTGCCATCCAAACTGCACTTTTGAGAGTAAAAAGGGTACCATTAATAATCGAATAAACCAGGCATAAACCAGGAGTGTCTTGGATATACCAGGATGTATGGATCATGGAGTGATAGAAAACAGAGCTTTAGGGGAAAAAAGGCAAGGAAGCAAGCCAGGGAAACTGGACAGCTGTCTAATTTCTGATTAGTCTATTCTCCCACAATTTTGTTTCATTTTATTGCAATGCTATGAATTCTTAGAAGATCAGACACAGTCATGTTCATTGAAGTACCTCAACTCAAAGTTGAATTATGTAATCCTTTGATTAGAAACTATTTTGGATTTTGCACAATTCTGATTGCCCCTTGAATGGAATGGATAATTGAGAACTGACTGGATAAATAAGAGAGTAAGCAGTAAAAGCTAATTTCATTCTTGGAACATACACTACAATAATGGGCTACGATAATAGGTTACCATAAAACAATTACTGAATACCACAGCATAATTGGAACTAGTCCTAGCTGAAATATATATGGTATTCTGTCTAATAAGGTTGGGGGGAAAGAACATAAATTTTGTTAAACAGAAAAATTAGCTGGATGAAAATATCAGTAACTCCAAATATATGATAACATTTTGTACACTATAGGGATACTTGTAATAATTGTAGGATTTAACCTTATCAAAGAGCCTATAATATCCTCTTCTTAAATATAGAAGATATATTTTATTCTTGCCTTTGTTCTCCACAGGAAAAGGAAACTTCTGCCCTAATAAAAAAAAAGTAATGAGAAATATAAATGGACATTTTTCTGGACATTTTATTGAAAATAAAAAGGAGCTGATATCCAAAAGTAATAATCAAATAAATATTAATTCATCACGCAGCACTCCCAAGAAAATTTTCTTTAGTATTCCAGTGAGTTAGCTCAAGTCTTAACATGCCACATACATTCATGTGTGAGAAATAAAATGGGCCTTTTGAATACCTAACAGTGAAGAATAAAATTAACACTTTGAGAAGAACCAAATTTAAGTTTCCATGTATACACACAGGCACAGAGATACTCTTTTATCATAGCTGTACCTATGTTGCTCTCCTGCGTATTGGGGATAACATGTTGCATGTGTCAGAGAGCTAGAACTCTTTGATGATGTTTTATGTGAAATAGATGGCCAGAACAAAAAGAGGTGTGTTTGGGAATATAAAACAAGGTGATTATAAAGTATTTAAAATACTATATGACAAAAAGCTGCCATCTTACACTAAGTAATGCTGACAACTTAGTGCTCAGTTTTACAAAGGCCTATATTTAGTGTCATGAAAACTTGAGGGAGAAAAAAAGAAAAGAAACATTTTTGCCTGCTTTTAATAAAATGGTCAAAGTGATAATTAAGTGGAATAAATTAAAGAGTTATTCTATTAAGAATATAATAAAAGTCTTAATATAGCATGTTTTACTTGAAAAAATCAAAATGCTGAGCAAGGGAGTTACTAATCTCACCAAAATCAGAACAGTGTACTACATAGGGAGATAATTTTACAGATGGGAAATAAAAAGGAGTAGAAAAATAACTTCCCCCAAGTTTACAACATTCTTATGCAGCACAGCTAAAAACTGAACACATGAGTACTGACTCCATCATAAATAATTTTTTGTTGACACTTAGGAGTCTTAAAGTAGGGTTTTTTGGGGTTTGTTTTTTTAAAATTTCTTTTGTGGTACGCGGGCCTCTCACTGCTGTGGCCTCTCCCGTTGCGGAGCACAGGCTCCGGACGCACAGGCCCAGCGACCATGGCTCACGGGCCCAGCCGCACCGCGGCACGTGGGATCTTCCCGGACCGGGGCACGAACCCGTGTCCCCTACATCGGCAGGCGGGCTCTCAACCAGTGCACCACCAGGGAAGCCTTAAAGTAGGTTTTTATTGATTTTCTTCTTTTTAATAAGTCCACAGTAGACAAACATTTTCTTCTAAATTTCTATTTTAAAAGATATGCTAGTGTAAATTTTCTAAAAAGTCAGAAAAAGTTTGGAATCTAGTCATGAAAATATTTTGGATTTCTATAGATTTGAAAACAATGGGAAAGCATTATTATTTTCTATTTCCTTCTGTATTGTACTTACAACCATGGAGCAAATCAACTTCTTTGTTTAGGAGCCTTTTTAGGGTGTACATATAAGGCTTTGTCACATAAACATATTAGCATCAACCATCACTGACATTTTATTCTAGGAACTATATATGAAGTTTAAATAGAGCCAGTCTTCCAGAAGGGATGGGTTGCATAAATGGGTTTCTTTTTTTATGACCTAAAGCCCTTTCTGACTGTTGGAGTCTCTTTTCCCAGGAGAATGGGAGACTAATTCTCTCCAGTATACATTTTTTAATAGGCTTATTCAGGCTTGGAGGAGTAATCACAAGATATGAGTTTATAAAAGTAGGAAAGAAGACAGAAAACTAGCAATTGGGAGCCACTGACATTTTTCTAGTAATACAACTTATATGAATCGTGTCTGTCCAGGCTGTCTAAAAGCATTAGAAAAATACAGTTGGAAAATGACTCTGCCTTGCCTAAATGGGTTTTTTACCCTAGGTCATTAGAAACAAACGGTTGAGCTGGCAGAGCTCTCAGAGAGCAGAGCCTTAGTCCACCCTTTTCCTTACACATGAGAATACTGAAACCCAAAATGGTGAAATGACTTGCTCAAGTGCCTGAAGGTAAATGGTCCCAAAACAAACCTAGGAAAGCAGTCTACTGAAAAGAGTGCCCCATTAAATCATAAATTGCTATTGGATTAAATAAATCATCAAAGAAAAAGCAGTATTACTGCCTACTAAGCAGTTTGCAGTTTTGAAATTATAAATTTTAATAGTCCCACATCAGTTAGTCTGAAAGGACATTATTTGAATTGATGCTCTTCCCAAGGCCTATTGAGATAAACGGATACATTCCAAACATGATAACCCACTGAAAAAAAAGCTTTAAGTATGCTTACGTCTTGGAATGAACTTTTTATCAGTGAGCAATTAAGAAACATTCCAGAGGGGGTGTACACAGATGACCCAAGAGAAGAAACAGTTCAGGGCCCCATCTCCTTGTTGTAAATAATCAAGGAAAGCCTTTTTTTTAAAGCAATACAAAATGTTACCACAGGCTGACGCTCTTTCTACGAGAATAATAAAATTCTTGCTCCCTCGGATGCTGAGCTCATACTTCGTTGCCTTCATCTCCGAATTCAGTTTCCGTGGTTCATAGATAATTTCCTCCTGCCTTCAAAACAGGTAACATGCCATGCCTAAAATATATCCATGGCTACGTAGCGACTACAGACCGACAGACCTGCAGAGGCAGTTTCACAAACTCTAGTTTTTGTTCTCTAGGTCTGGACACACTATCAAAACCGCTCCGGAAATGAAGGGCTGCAGGCGGGCCAGCCCTTCATTTAGTCCCTTTGCCTAAACCAGCTATTGGTGCTGCATCCCCCCCCCACCCCACCCCCCGGGCTCAGCGGTGCAGAAGGCTCTGGAGGAGGGGCACTTGCCGTCCAGGACTTGCATCCTGAGTCTGGACGTGGCGCTTTTAGCGTCATAATTCTTTCTTTTAAAATACACTGACGCCGCACCTAAAATCTGGCGCATTTGCCAACCGGGTAATTTCAAGAAAAGCGCTGATCTGAGGGTCTGAGTCTCCTGACGCGCAGATCAGCAGCGGGTAGGCGGCGGTGAGAGAGCCCGCCCCGCTGGCTGAAAGCGCGCAGCTGGGTGCCGGCTAGAAACGCGCGAGCTTGCTGCGTCAAAAGAATCGCCGCGAAGATCTGAAAGAGGAACCTCTCCCTTTTTAGCAGTTACATGTGCGGAAAAACATGTCCTCTGAGGTGGTCCAACTGAAAATAAATTCCAACACGGAAAAGGAAACTGGGCGTGCGCCTGTGGTCTGAGCGTGGTGGTGTAGGTGTGACTACGCTCTCCAAGTGGCGAGGGGGTTAAACCGAAAACCAATTGTGGGACTGTGGGCGTGTGGCTCTTCGCACTGAACAAACTACAGAACCCTCATCCTCCCTCC
The DNA here is from genome assembly GCF_026419965.1 of Kogia breviceps. Lineage (NCBI taxonomy): Eukaryota > Metazoa > Chordata > Mammalia > Artiodactyla > Physeteridae > Kogia > Kogia breviceps. The sequence continues at coordinate 98,137,729 of NC_081314.1, forward strand.
TCTCTCCCCTCGGCTCCAGAGTGAGTGCCCCTCCTTCCCACACCAGGCACTGGGATCAGAAAAAAGTGAAATCCGTACAGTGCCAAAGCCAAGGGGGTCTCTCCTTCCCACCTCCCGGGGGGTTCTCACCCTCCCTCCACCTGCTTTTAAATCCTGTTCGACTCTCGATTCACAGTCCCAGCCCCAGAGCCAGCGATCTGTCACAGACGCCTCTTGCTCTCGCCTCAAAACAGCAGGTGAGCTCATTACCTAGACTCGAAATGGAACTTTAAAAATGAGATCAGAACGGGAGGGGGCACGCACCTCGCGCGTACACCACCACTAACACACACCGCGGAGGCAGTTCACAAACACTAGGGATCTGCAGGCTCTAACCCCGAGCCCCACTCTCCCCCCTTTTCTGGGAGAGCTCCAGAGGCTTTCAAACCTCGTCTTTGACCTCAGCATGCCAACAACTGAAGGGATGAGCAGAAATTAAAGACGCGAAAGTTTTTCTTTGATAAAAACAAAAGAAAGGGGCAAGAGTACAAACAGAAGCCGAAATAACAAGAAGTAGGAGTTTTATTTGCAATTGTCTACGAGGGGCTAGAGATCAAAACTTCAAAGGGAGAAAAAAATTTCCCCCCAAATCTTCATGTCTAGCGAAAAATTAACCTGCTGCTCTGTCAAGCGACGGCGAGCACGCAGAATTTCCTGTTAGGGTCAACTCACTTCAGCCACCCGGCGGGTCTCTGGATGACAGTGCCAGGGGACGTCCCTAAGGGCAAGGAAAGAGATTCCCAGGCGAGATATATTAATTGTTGGGGCTTTTGCCTATTTTTTTTTTTTCTTATGAGGCTCAATACAGAACTGAGAACTGAGGTTAGGTCACAGGTCCTGAACAATCCACAACCCCCTCACTAAGAGCTCACAAACCTGGCTGTGAATTCCAGTCCAGTCTGCGTTCTTTGCCCGCCATCACCCCTACTCTCACCACCCACCCAGACAATGGGGGAGACGGCGTCCAAACCACGGTCAGAGCTTTAGGTTTTAAAAGGGAGTGATTGAAGTCCTCCCTTCCTCCTCTATCTACCCTTCCCCCTCCCATCCCCGCTTCGCCTTTCACCACGGGAAGTTACCAGGGGATTTATCACGAAAAAGTGCGAGCTATTGCCTCCAAGAGCTAAGCGAAAGGAAAACTGCCCAGAGCGCAATGACGTGGACTTTGATATCCAGAGACTGGAGAGGTTGTCAGAGGGCGAGAGCTCGCCGCCCAAGCTGGAGCCGCAGCGGGGAAGGGGAGCCAGATGAATCTTGCCCGTGGGCCCCGCGGAGCCCCGACCCCGGCCGCACCCAAACTTCCTGGAGATTTATCCAGTCCCCCCAGTCTCTGCCCCAACTTGAGCCAACCGGTCGAGCCCAAATATGCGGCACAGGTGAGGGTACCCAGGGCCAGCTCCGTGCCCTCACCGCCGTCCCCTTACCTCCCCCACGCACCCCGGCGCGCCTCCCCGGGGGTGCGAGGCCCGGGCCGGGGACCTAGGAAACTGCCCCCCGGCCCAGGACGAACTGGGGCTGCTCTGAGGCCCCTGCTCTTACCTGGCCGAAGGACAGCAGCGGAGATCAAGAGGCAGAAGACCAGACGGCAGGAGGAGGCCGCCTTCAATGCCATATTCCTCCTCCTCCTCGGGGACCACCGACAGAGTCCGCGCCGCAGGAGGGGGCGTCCTCCCCGGCCCCGCGCTGCCCGCGCGCTCGCGGGTCCGGACGCAGCGGGCAGCGGCTTGTCCCAGACACACCGCCCCCTGGACTCTGGCGCTGCACCTTCGGGTCTCCGCCGCCCGCAACTTTCCACCACGCAGTGCCCCAACTCCTCCTGTCTCCCCGTAAACACCCGCCCTTGACCCCTTCGGCTGCTCTTCCCGGGGCCGGCGACCCTCTCTTCCCGGGAAACACTTGAGTAATTCGGAAAGGTATACGTGGTTCTTTTTAGCTGGTCTGTTATTTTCCTTCTCTTGGAATAATAATAATAATGGTAGTGGCAGTGCGCATAAAAAGCCTGGTGCTAGGAAAGAATTGCCGGGAGGGGCAACACTGGGGCGACAGGTCCAGGCGGTCTCCTCAGGTGGTAGCGGCGGTGGCAGCGATAGCAGCGGCGCCAGCAGCGGTCTCTGGGCTGCTCTGAGTGGAGGGACTGGAAGGCGTGTGTAAGCTGCCGCTTTCCTCCTCCCTTCGCCTCCTCCCTCTCTCCTCTCTCCTCCCAGCTTCGCGGGACGTGGAGCCAAGCACAGGTGGTAGGAGCTGGATCTGCAGCCTAGAGGCGCTGCAGGACCGAGTCCGAGACCGATGTACGCCTCAGGAACTCCACTGGGTTGTCACGCTCGCCGAGTTCCGGAGACCAAGTGGGCGGGGCTTTCTAGTGGCTCCGCCCCTCGGTCATGCCCGCCAATAGGGAGCCCGCCCAAGAGCTGCGCGCTCCTGGGTGGGGTGGCACCCCCCACCCAGGACTGCCACTTCCCTGTGGCGTTATCTTTGCACTCGTCCTACGGTTTCTCACTTCACGCTGCCCACGCAGCTTCGCTACGGTTCAAATTGCCCTTTTCTTGCCCCCAGACGCCTATCCACTGGCTCACTCCTCAGGGACTTTTCGGCCGTGATATCGCAGCCTCCTTCTCCTATAAAGAGAGTAGTGGGGCAGGGAGGTGGGGGTCGGGACCTCGCCGGGGACTCGCACTTCGGGTCCAAGGGCGAGAGCGAAGGAAGGAGGAAGGGGCTGGAGGAGGTGGCAAAGGTGGGAACTTGCCTCCTGGGAGTTAACAGGAACAGCTACTGGTTGGCCGGGGGTGGCGGGAGGGGGTAACTCACCTGGTTGATTCCTACCCCCTACTCCTGCCACGTGCCCTTCTCGCACGCACCTTGTTTTGCAGGCAGATTACTTGAGTCGACTGCCCACTAGCAAATAGAAACTATTCACTCTTTCCCGGGGGAAATTAAATCAGGAATTTCTAGATCATACTTCGTTACACGGATTTTCCCAATATCTTACAAAAGCCAGAGCAAGTGTCTCTTATTTTGAATTAAGCGGCGATTTTAAGTTACAAACAGAAATCCTCAAATTACTCAGATTAAAAGCCAAGCTTCTCCTTGTCCGTTCCAGAAAGCCAGGCACCCCAGCAGATGGACAGGCTTTTCTGGCGATTTCTAAAGATTGAACCACCTCCCAGGCGGAACGTCGGGAAGCTGTGTCGCTTTCAGATCTGGCAGAGAGCGTGAAGGAATATTTCCCTCTAGAACACCGGGGTGGAGCTGTCGGAGCCCTAAGTGGCTCTAAATCAGGGATGTGGGATCACAAGTCTCATCCACGAAGCATAATAAAATCTTGGTCCCAGAACCACTTCGCCGGGGCATTAAATAGCCTTCCGTGCATCACAGGGACACCCCTGTGTGAGACTAGTCTCCAGCAGAGAATGCCAACTAGTAATCGTCACATACTGCGCTTTCATCAGAAGACTTGAGTCACCAGCTAGATGGGGATGAGGGAAGTTGGTGGCAGGAGAAATAATAAAACAAGCGGGAGCGCGCGCGCGCCCCCACACACACCTTTGAATTTTTTCTCTTTTCCAGCTCGAAACTATTAAGCTCCATCTTCCGCTGTGATTTTTATCGAAAGCCTGCCAGTCTTGTCCTCCCGGTTCTCCTTACATTACATTCGCAGTATTCTAGAGTAGAGCTCTTATATTTTTCCTCTCAGAATAAGTAGTTTCTCCCTTTTGGTTTTAATATTAGCATTTCATTTGCATCTTATGAACCTACAAGAAGGCTAATGCTATGAGGCAAATGCCTTTTAATTCAGTATTCCGTGAGCTAAGTATGGCTGAATTGCTAGCATTCCCGTGGGATCCTGCAGAATTCCTTTAGGGAATTGTTTCCCCTTTAACAGCGGCTCTAAGTAGCTCTTACTCAAACAAATCATCCTAACTATATATTTAACCTGGATCCCTCCCAACCCACCCTCTGTCTATCTGACCCCCTTTATTTTAGGGTGGGAGTTAATACAGCTTAATTGTTAAAAAGTTGATCTGCAAAGGCAGACTGTCTGATCTGGGCTTTGACATTCCCAGGGGCATGACTTTGGTGAACTCAACCCCTCTAAGCCTCAGTTTCCTTACTTGTAAAAAGTGATAACGATAGTGCTAGCCTTTTGAGATTGTTGTGATGATTAAATGAGAGCACACAAATAACTGGCCAGATACAGTAGAAGGAGTGTGGGCTTTGGGGAGCAATCAGAGCCTAGTTAAAACCCCTGTTTTGCACAAGCGAGTGACCTTGAGCAAAAGTCAGTCTCTTATAATCAAAGTATGATAAGTATGATGACACATCAGAGTACCAACTTTAAAGGTGTGCAGCTAAGTCGGATCAAAATAAGTTCTATAAATTAAGTGTATTATACTTACCCACACTTATGACAAGTATGATTGTATGTAGTCCAGTCAGTTGGTCCAGAAATCCTTTTAGAGAGGAATTTGTCCTAGTGTAGGAAAATGCCTTAACAAGCCACTTGGAGCAGTAACTTCAAAAGCTATTAGTCTTATATAGCTAAGGCCACAAAGTGATGGTGAAACTATTCCATATTAACTAACATAATAAAAATAAAATGAGGAATTACAAAATAATAAAAATAAGAATTTGGCAGGGTAGTGAAGACAGGGATGCTGAGAAAAGAAGGGACAAAGACTAAGCCATACAATTATAAATTGAAATGGTGGAAGACCTTTAAATATATTATAAATAATTAGTTAATGACAGTTATTGAACACTTACTATATGTTAGGTTATTCTAAGCAATATATATGAACTAGTAGAATAATTCCCCCTCCAAAAAAATGCTGCGAGGGAGATGTTAATATTATCTTCGTTTTACTCATGAAGAAACTGAAGCCCAGAGATATGAAGTAACTTTTCCAAGTTCACACAGTGATTCAGGATTCATAGTAATGGTAATAGTAATGCCACCATTCTACCAAAGGCACTTTGATATTAGAGCTTCATTTCTATCTACTTGCTCATCACTATCCACTTCACTTATCAGATATGTGCAAAAATAAACTTATGACTTTCGTTTTGGTTAAGGGGGGCTTGATTGAAACATAAATTTCTAAAACATTAATAAAGCCTCCTACTCTCAAATACATTGTCCTTGAGGAAATTAATAAGGCAGTGTGCACCCTATCTGCATGAGACAGATACAGTGCATATGAGATGACAAGACCATTTCTAGTAATCTAGCATAAGTAAGAGCTCAGAATTGGAAATAAACTTGAGATGTAAGCTCCACAAAATAATGTAGTACAGAGAGTATTTGTCCTTCAAGATCTAGGGAATGGGGGGTTGGATCCACCTTACCTAATTCTTAACAGGAAGAGCTTTTCCAGCTGCATCTAGACCACAATTGCTTTTGTTACAACCAAGAAAACATAGTATTCCAATGATATTTACCAGTTTAATCATGCCTCAGAGCATCATAATGGAGACTGCTTATTGCAAGGAATAAAATGAATAATGTTCAGCCAGAGGAAAACGTATTTCTTGTTACCTGAAACATGAGAAGCATTTTGCATCTCCAGTATAAAAGAATTCATCATCAGTCAGGACAGTATGCAAAGCAGTGACAGCACAGTAGGCAGCTTTCCTGCTTAGAATCTGTCGAGGTCAGATCTCAGGATCCCAGAGGCTCAGGCCAGGAGCCTTTGCCCCATCTGTACTACTCCATCAGTATGTGACAACATAGCTAGGTGGGGCATGTGAGCATTTGAAGAGTTGAGGTGACTTTTTTCTTCTGATCAATGTAAATAATTTCCCACTGGAGATGAAATTTCCCAAAAGTAGCTTTGGAGGCTGGTGACATTTGTTCCTTACCACAATTATCATAGTGTTTTGTGTGCCTTCCTAGTTTTTGAACAAAACATGTATGCAATTCAAGAGCATGCAACAAATCTGACTCACTTCCTCCCCAACCCCACCTCTCCATCGATGATTACACATTTCTAGCCAATACTTTGCAAATACATTGGGTACTCTGTAAGTATTTATGTATGAATGATAAATAGTGAGAAAGGTTTTTTTTATAGAACATAGACCCTGAAACAAACTTAACAGGGAGAATGAAATAAGGAGATGAAAGCTGTTTCCACTGAGCCTTCAATGATTGGACTAGTATGATTCTGGTACCAGTTCCAACATGTGGCGTTTTTTTTTGCATACCACCAAAGCAATTCTTGGACACTAGGTCGATGTTCTACAATTCAACTCAATTCTCACGGTATCAGCCTGGTTATAGCGTCAACCAAATAGAAGAGATACCTGGGGCAAGTTCTGTGGGAAGGAAAGCAGAGCATCCATGCTCTCAGAGCATGCCACTCTCCCCAAATAACCACGTGTTTACCAACTGGGAAGCTCTTGGAGCACAACCCTTTCAAGTTTTTGTGGAGGCTTCATTACATAGGCACTGCTGATTACATTCTAGGCCGTTGGTGATTGAACTCAATCTCCAGCCCCACTGTTCACCCAGGAGGTCCAGAGGTGGGACTAAAAGTTTCACCCTCTAATTACAGAGTCAGATTGGATCTCCTGGCAACCAGGTCCCATCTTTAGGTGACCTAGGGACTTTCCAAAGTCATCTCATTAACACAGCAAAACGCACAGTTATATTACCACTCTACTCACTTAGGAAATTCCAAGGGTTTTAGGAGCTCTTGCCAGGGATGGAGTCAAGACCAAATATTAAATTTCTTAGTATAACATACAGTATCACAACTAGGCAGAACTAAGGTTTAGGGAAGGCAAAGAGAATGAGTCAAGACCTAGTCACCATAGTGAAAAACTTTGAAAGATAAACTGAGGAAACCTAATCTACAGGGAAAAGAGAGTGAAAAAAAAAAAACTATTTGCCATCAGTGAGAAAAAAACAGAGCCACAGGAGAATAGAATCCTGGCTAGTAAAGGTTTCGAGTGACCAGGAAGGGAATGGGCAAGGGCCTTGCCTAATGCACTGATGAGAAAATTGAAATAGATGGCTAAGTGGCATTTATATTAAGTCTAAGAAGATATAACTATCTAAAGAGGTATAGAGATTACACAGGTATAAGATAAAGCTCTGTTTTATTTCTGGACCCTAAGGTTTTTAAGTCAATGATTCCTAAAATGACTCTATATATGGCCTGGGGAACAGATGGGTATCTGTCCTCCTAAGAAATATTCCCTTGAACTTTATTTTTAAATTTTGATTAATATTAATACCAGTCATGGTTTGAATAAAATTTTGCAACTCACATCTTCCATAACATCAGCTAATAAAGCTGTATCACTGGAGCTCAGGAGAGCAAAAATTTTCAAAGCCCATGGTAAACATTATGTTCTTATTTCAGACTGTAGCTCGCTCAATGTCTGGGTACAAAAAGAAATTCATAGCTATTTCAGTCAAAGTAGAAATCCACTTAGTCGTTTTCCTTCCTGTCTTAGACATGAAGAATGGAGAAAGAATCTAGCTAAGCCCTCTGACTGTGAAACACACCATAACTATAAAATAGATGCCCAAAACTCTTAGTGTATTAAACACTCATAATTCATTAGTGCTTTCGGTAGGTGCATAAAATTTACTGAAAAATTATAACAGTCTAAGTTCCTCCTACAACTTGAGAGTTTCTCCTTAGAGTTCTCTATGTGTTTTCAACTTTTAACTGAAATATATGGTTCTTTCAGTTTGGGGTAAGTAAAAGTGATTCAGAGCATAGTTATTCAAATGTTTGATACCTCAAAAGAAGTTTCAACTTAATTACCCCTCAAAATGTTCTCCAGAGTTATCTCTACTTGCTTTGTCATATATCTGCTAGCCATTCTGATCTATGATAATTTCATTCAGGAATTTGAAGTGGACATGTAATGACTATAGAAGTTGAAAACAACGTATTTTTGATTTCCTAAAACAGATCACCATGGATTTAATGGACTTCTGGAAAACCAAAATGAAGTATTAACCAAGCCCAGGTTATCTATACTAGTTTTCCTTAAAATAAGCAAGATAGGGCTTCCCTGGTGGCGCAGTGGTTGAGAGTCCGCCTGCAGATGCAGGGGACGCGGGTTCGTGCCCCGGTCTGGGAGGATCCCACATGCCGCGGAGCGGCTGGAACCGTGAGCCATGGCCGCTGGGCCTGTGCTCCGCAGCGGGAGAGGCCGCAGCAGTGAGAGGCCCGCGTACCACCAAAAAAAAAAAAAGCAAGATAGTTGCAAGAGTTTACAGGAAAGTATTAAGAAGAAATTCTTACGTAAATGCATAATCTCTAAGGAGTGATATTAATTAGCAAAAAAAGATGAATAACACTGAATGAAGTCTCATTGATTATGTAATATATGACAGAATCTTATAATTTTAATGTTTCTTAGGGCCTTACAATAATTTAGATGAAGAGTTTTCAATCTTTATTTAAATACAAACCTTTTTCTTCTAATGAAGGCTCACTCTGAAGTCAAATTTCCTATTTCCCCTTGTTTGACCCATTCAAACCATACAGATCTCCTCATTATTCCTAAATATACCTACCAGATTCCCACATCAGGGCCTTTGCACTTGCTGTTTCTAATCCTCAGAATTCTTAAACCCAGTTATTAGTGTTGTTTACTCCATCACCTCTTTCAAGGTACTTGTGCAAATATTACCTTCTCAATGAAGCTTTCCATGAACAACTATTTAAATTTTCAACCCCCATCCCCAGTACTCCTTATCTCCCTTTTGTGCTTCATTTTTTTCTCTGTTGACTCTATCCCCATATAGCATAATAGATTGAAAGCTCAATGAGGGCAGAAATGTGTGTCTGTGTTACTCCCTGCTATATGCCTAGAATAAACAGACACATTAGTATACACATAATACTACTTGACCAATGAGTTCATCAATTCTTGAATACTTGATGAATAATAAATTATAGTGCAAGGTAATTAATAAACTGATACAGGTGGGGCTGCTTTGACTGAAGTTTGATAAGTAGCCTGAAGTTTCACTTCCTCCTTTAGATACTTAAAAGTTTTTAGCATAATTAGAAAACCCACCAGGTCAGTATCATATGACAGATGAGGTCATTGAGGTCCCAGGATCCAGAAGTCTCAACCAAAATTTACACAGGTATGGGTACCACTCTTGCTTAAATGAAAATGGACCCCTTTCTGGTACAGTAAATACACAAGATACTCTAAATTTTTAGTCAAATTCTCAGAATAATAAAAAATTTTGGATGCATATAAGATATTATTAATCTATTTTAAATACAGTATATTTGCCCAAACTCTTTTCAGAACAGACATTCTGAATAGTGTCCTGTATAATATTTCTCTAAGGCATGATTATGGATGCAGTATCAATATTGCAAAGTCTACAGAGGTGGTTCAGTATTCAGGATTTTAAGCATCAGTGTTCTTTATACTTTGTTCTTTTCTGGTGGATTTGGCAAAATTATAATTCAAAGCAATGTATTCCACAAACATAGATGATTCATAACCTATTCAGCTAATAGTGCTATAGGACAAATATTTAATTTAATTTGATGTCCAACATTTTAACATTACATGGAGGTGTTTAATGTGTTTACTTTTCTTTGTAAGGGCAAGAAATACACATAATAATTGTACCTCAAGGTGAAAAACTTATAAGAAAACACAATACATTTAAAAACAGCTATAAAGTCCAGTGCACAAAAAGACTTATAAACATGTATATGCTTTCATTGAAATCACCAGAATCTGTGATGTGTCAGAGCCAGCAGGGAAGTAGATTAAATTATTTTTGGCTCTTGCTTCCAGTTTTGAAATTCTGTTAAAACCAGTTAATTGATACATCTCTTAAAGAAAATGATTTGCCTTTTTATAAAGAATGACATCCAAGTTATAGAGTGAAGCATACTGTCCATGTGTTATTAACATATCAAGTTAGAAGAGAATCCCCAAAAAGCATAACTCTCGATTATTTTTCCTAGACTCAAGGACATTTCAAAAGAGGGCAAGGTCCATGGTTATTTCTCAGGTTTTTTTCAGGGCTGAGACAAATCTTGAGTTCAGGATTAAATGAACTCTGAATTCAACCTTTAAAGGCAAAGACACATCAAAAGGCAGCTTGAGAAGTGTGATTAGAGGTGGAATCATACACATTTAGCCTGACTGAGAAGGTGAGCCTTGGTTACTCAGGTCTTTCTTCCACACCAGCATCATCTATTCTCACTTCACCTTCCGGGATCTTCCCAGAAAGTCTAAGAAAAACTCCCAAGTTACTCTATCCTGAGGTGATTTTTCACCATCCACTCAAATTCCTGCCATGAAACTTAAGATGTGAAGACCTTTTTTCTAGTGCTGATTTGTCCTTCCAGTTCTAAAATGATCAGCATTTCCTTCTCCTTTCTTTTCCTCTCAACTTCGTACCTTGTCTTTTGCCTATTCGGTGAAAGCTCAGAATTTTGAGTCAAATAATAAAGCCGTGATAATTTATGAAAGGAGAAATGAAAATATTGTGGCCTGTGTGCCAATGAAAGAAAGAGACGTTTAAAGAGAGATGAATCATAGGTGAGGAAAACACAAAATTAAATAAGCATATCAGAATATAGGCCCAAAAGGGAATTTAGTTCTTGGTATTTCCCCACCCCCTTTACTCTGCTGGGTTTTTTTTTTTTAGCTAGAAAGACATTATTTTCATAATCTCGGTCAGCCAAAAGGAGTTTGTCATCAGGTCAGGAAATTTTTACTAAAGTTTTTGTAATGGTCAGGATACTTTCAACTGAAAGTGACAAAAACCCAGTCCGAAGAGTTTAAGCAAAAAAAAAGAAAAGAAAAGAAAAGAAAAGAAGAGGGTTTAGATGATTTACTTACTGGTTTAAATGACTGGGAATCCCCAAAGTATGTATATTTTTGGGCATAACACGATCAAAGCATTTGAGCAAAGTTGTCAAGGCTCTTTGTCCTTTTTTCCATATTCCAGCTCTACATGCCTTTGCTTGTCTTGTACTGTTTTCTCAGTTTCTCTACTGCAGCCCAAGTTCCTTCATACCAAAAAGTTACCTTCAAACCTACTTTTGACCAAAAAGATACTTTCAAACCTAAGCCTATATCCACAGAGATTGAAATCCTAGAGATAGCCTCTCACTCTTAGAGAAGGTATGATTGGCTTTGTCCATCTCTTGAGATGGACAAAGATCTAGGACCATGACTGGCCAGACCTGAGTCATATGTTCACCCCTGCAGCCAGAGGGCAGGTGGGCATCATCCGTGACAGTACCTCAGAATCACAGAGATGGATGCCATTCCCCAAGGAGCAGACAAAAACAGTAGACAACCATTTCATTTCCTTTATGTTATTTTAAAAGTGATTCTTAGGACCAATATGGTTTCTGTCCAGATTGTGTACAACAAGAGCTTTGATTATGGAGGGAAAAAAATAGAAATATTCTGCAGCATAGGAAACCGAATCTTATTTTCGTCCTTGCTTCTTTTAAAGGGCTAGATTATTGGCACAAAGGGAAAACAGGCATTACTTGCAGGTACTTGTTAATGTTTTTTCTCCTCACTGGCCTATGCACTCTGATTCTGTGGGGAAGGAAGGAAACATTAGTGTTGTTCTATGCTTAGAAGGATGTGAAACAAAGTGACAAAATAAATATTCTAAAGTATTTGCAAAAATGTTTATTTCCCCTGAATACAGGTCAATATAAGGTACATTCAGAGAGTCTGCCAAACAAGCAGGTATTTCCTCAGGACTTCTTTTGAAAGTGAGCACTGAGTAACTCTTTTCAACTTTATTGTCCATATGTTTGCTAAAGCTCATTCTCCATCAGTTTATCACCTTCATCAGTCTGCTGTTGTCCTTACATAAAGAAAGAGAAAAGTAGATAAATAGCCAGAAATTCATATTGGCCAATCTTTTTAATTCATCTAGCCCCAGTTTCAGTCTTTTAAGTATAGGTTCAGTTTAGCAGTGATTAAGACAAGTGCCTATAGAAAGTTTTGGATGAAATAAGTCAACATTTTGGTCTTTTATTTTCAAGCAAATTGCCACCCTTCAGGAATGGTGATTTTAAGCAAGAAACTGTCCCCAGCCAATCCTCAATCACACTTTCTACTTGATCCAACTACAATTAGCTCAATCTATCTACCTTCTTCGAATGTAATTACACTAATCCCCATTCCAGCCTTCATGCATTACTCCTTCTTTCTCCAAGAATTACCCCAAATCTTTCCCACTTCTCCTCTAACACACTGCCGAGCATCTCCTCCTCTGTGGTACAGTTGTAGGCTGCAGGCTCTCCAGAGCTGCTTGCACCCATCGCTTCTAAATGCCGCCTTCAGTGATGTCTCGCTGGCAGCTTGAAGTTGCCATTGTGGAATTATTTACACACTGTGGGAATTGGAAATTGGCAAACCCTACAGATCCAGACTGCTTTTGGTTTTGTTTTTGAGACCTGGTTCTTAAACTACTAGCATACCATACTGTCCATGGAACTGACTTCATTCTTCACTAACCACTCTAATAGTGTTTACAAGTCTGAGTTTGGTGTCAGATAAACTGGAGCTTGAGTTCTGGCTCATTGATCTAGTATTTATGTGACACTGAGCAAGTTATTTCACCTGTCTACATCAGTTTTCTTAAGTAAAATAATACATGTGAAGCCCCTGGCACAGGGAAGTGTTGAATAAAAGTAGCTATTTTTTCAATAGCCCTTGATCCTTCATGTGTATTCCATTCATAGTTTTGATTAGCTATGTTTCTGGCAGTATGTTGATGTCATTTGTATTTGCTCTTTCTTTTACCATAAAACCCCCAGTCTTAAAAAGGATCATCAGAGTATCTTGCCTCGTGTGTTTGGTAGATAGTGAGTGCACAGTAAATGCTACTTCAGGGCATATTCATACAGGAGACAATCAAACAGTCGAAAATGTGTGACCAATGATGCCTGAGAGCACTAGATGAAGAGTAAGGATGCCTAATGGCAGAACACAGCATACAAAACTGTAAGAAATCCTGGATCAAATATCTCTAGTTTTGAATCCCAGTTCTGCCTCTAATTATTTGTACAGACTTCATCAAGTTACTGACCTCAGCTTCCTTATCTGTTAAATGGACAAAAGAGTAGCTTTGTGCTTAGCTTCATAGTTTAGGAGGGTTGCTTGTATTAAAGGATGCTAAATGTGTGGACAGTCTTCTCTTAATAAAAAGTGGCTATTTTTTTTTTTTTTTTTTTTCTTTCTGTATGCGGGCCTCTCACTGCTGTGGCCTCTCCCGTTGCGGAGCACAGGCTCCGGACGCGCAGGCCCAGCGGCCATGGCTCACGGGCCTAGCTGCTCCGCGGCATGTGGGATCTTCCCGGACCAGGGCACGAACCCGTGCCTCCTGCATCGGCAGGCGGACTCTCAACCACTGCGCCACCAGGGAAGCCCAAAAGTGGCTATTTTTATTCTTCCACTAGTTGATTGTGTTTTAATCTTCCAGAGCTTCATAGACTTTAACTATATCTATAAAAGTAAGAGGGCTAATTTGGTGCTCTCTCAAGAGGCCTTTTTTATTTTGAATAAAATTCTTTGTGCCTAAAGCCCTTTATTCTAGAAACAGATAAAGTCCTAATGCCAATTTTCTTTGGTGAACAAAATCTCTCCTTTCCAGTCTCAGTACTCCTAGCCCAGGTCCCCATCACCCATACAGCAAGTTTCCAACCAGTCTCCCATCACCTGAATGGCTCTAAGCTACTTTCTCCAGACTTCCCGTGGTCATCTTAGACAGACACACACATGCACACACACACAGAAATTTGATTATGTCACTCCTTTTCTTTAAAATCTCTGCTGGAGTCATTTTACCTACAAATGAAAGCTAATCTTCCTAGCAAGATCTCTAAAGTCCTTGACATTCTCATCCCAGTTTCATATTTCCCCATCTTAGTTTCATTTCACAACCCTCTCTCATGAATGCTATGCTTCAATCAGGTTGAATTCACTGTTTCCTAAACATACCCTGGCAGTCTTTCTCAACTTGTGTCAGTACATATATGTTTCCCGCAGCCTAAAATGCACCTACTACATCTATCCCTTTGTTTTCCTGGGATACTCCTACTCATATTTCAAGACCCAAATCACATGTCAAGTTGTCTTTTAAAAAGCCTTTCCTGATTCCCCTAGGCAGTGTTAGTCATGCTGTCACTGTATTTCTACAGTGCTAGCACTTACCTCCTTCAATTATATTTATCTGTTTACAAGTCTGGCTCCTCCACTGGAACAGTGACTTACTAGTGATGTGCCACAAGTCTGGAGTCAGACTGTCTGGTTTATAAACCCCTGCACCAACACATACTAGATGAATGAGCTTGAGAAAGCTACTTAGCTTCTTTAATCGCCAGTTTTCTCACCTATAAAATAGAATGTTCCATTATCAGGGTCCTTATAATAATTAAAAGAGAAAACGCATGTAGAGCTCCTACCCATATGCCTGGCATAAATTAAGGGCTCAATAACTCTCAATGTTGATGGAGATGACAGAGGAGATAGGACGGCAGGAGAGGGAGAGAAAGTGATGGGAAAAAACCACGTCATTTATCTTTTCAGTCCCTGGACCAGTTCCCAGAGTCTGGCATCTAGTAAGTACTCAATGCGTGTTTGTAGAATGAATGGTTGTGCTACTTTACAGTGCAGCTAAAATGACAGATACCAGCTCTTTTCTCATATCTAAGTCCACGATGTTGAAATAATTTTTGAGATACCAACAACTGAGGTGCTGATAGAGAGGGAGAGGAGTGGAGAAAAAGGATGGTAGGGGAGGGAGAAAGGAAGTACTGTGTTGGACGTGCAGAGAACAGCTCTTCAGAGCCTGTCTAAGCATTTCTATTATTGTTATTATCAAGAACTAAAACAGTTTTGTTGTTGCTGTTTTTTTTAAGGAGTTAAATGGTGAGGATTCCCAGTCTAGGGAGCAGCCCCACCAGTAGGCACCACTCGGGTTGTACGGGCAGTTAAAGCAAACTCCTTTGATGTGCTCTGATAGCCTGAGGGCAAAACAGCAACGCAGCGAGGGGTTGGAATGCAAGGAGCTTAGAATGAAAATGTGTTCCTGCAAGGAAGCGGGTAAGGAGGGACAGAGCTCACTTCATAATGAAACCCCTAGACTAGAAAGGACTGGAACATTGAGAGTGGAAGTCCAGTTTAGCGGAATATAAACTCTGGAGGCATTTACACAGATTAAAACAAAAATCGAAACAAACCCTGATACACAGGACGTAAAAACCGAGACAAGTTCGTTCAATTAGTCCCAAAGACACCTGGTAATTAGACCAGAGATGCTGTGCGAATGGTATACCAGAAAATAAACTGGGGAAGAAGAAAAACCGAGGTGGGGAAGAGAGAAGCAGTGCTGCTGAATTTATTTCAAAGAAGAAAAAAATGCTCTTGTTTTCATCAAATGTTGGATGTTTCCCAGACCAGAGAAGCGGCTGATTCCCTTTTGCGCTCGGTAGAGAAAACACACGAGCAAAAACAGAAATAAAAACAGAAATAAAAACAGAAAACACGATGGCTTCCCTGGTGGCGCAGTGGTTGGGAGTCCGCCTGCCGATGCGGGGGACGCGGGTTCGTGCCCCGGTCTGGGAAGATCCCACGTGCCGCGGAGCGGCTGGGCCCGTGAGCCATGGCCGCTGAGCCTGCGCGTCCGGAGCCTGTGCTCCTCAGCGGGAGAGGCCACAGCAGTGAGAGGCCCGCGTACCGCAAAAAAAAAAAAAAAAAAAAACAGAAAACACGAGGCGTGATTTCGTCTTCTCTTCCTCCTCCCTTATTCCCACCGAGTCCTTCCTTCAGGCCCAGAGCCCGCGCGCGAAGGTTCGCCTTTGCTGTCCACCGCCGCGTCCTGCCGGACCCCCAGCAGCTGGCCGTGGTTTCCATTCTCCAGACCCGAGTTGGGTTTGACCCTGAGATCCCACAGGCCAGGGAGCAGATCCAGTTCTCCCTCCTTCTCGTTTTCTCCCCTCCCCTCCCGCTTCTTCCCTCCGCTCCCCTCTGGTCCCTCAGCTCCTCTGCTCAGCCGTCACCCGCTCCCCTCCCTCCCCACGCCTACGTCCCCGAACCCGCGGCTGGGAGGAGGGCCCGCTGACACTCCGGGAGAGTTGGCAGGGTCCCAAGGGGAACCCCCGCTCTTCCTCTTTAGCAAACCACTGTCTTTCTGAGCAGAAACTGATTTCCATGGCCGAGGACTGTTCTGTCTACATCCTTCGGGACAGACACCGCGCGTGGTTCTTGGCTCCTGACTCGGGTCCCGAGAGAGCCCGGCTGGTGGGGCCCTGGCCGCGGACGTGCTTGTGTTCCGCTGCCCCAACCGGCTGGGGCATCGCCACCCCCCAGGGTCGGATCGCGTGCTTCCAGCCTCGCACAGAAGAGATCACGGTCAAGGTGTGGTCCGTTGCAATCGTCCCGGGATTCTGTTCCTCTAGATGAAGGGCCGCAGCCTGCCTCCTGGGTCAGAAGCCGCTAATCCACCGTTTCCGGGAAGTGGATGGACTGATATACATAGAGGAACAAAGGCCACAAATATGTTAAACAAAATAAGCAAGTGCGTGCCTCTGTCTTGTCATTATCACTGGCAAAAAGAAGTCCAAGATTTTCCCAAGTAAAATCTTAGTAGCTCCACTCCCCCACAAACTTTCATTTTAAATGACTCTATATTCCAGAAAATGTTTAGAAATGATAATTGCACTTAAATCAATACCTGACCCTACTCAGATTAAATACAACTACTTTTCCTGGAAGGAATTCCTTACCAAGGAAGAATGTGTGACTTCTGGAAGGCTACTACTTGAATTCTCCTCTGGAAGCCCAGGACAGGATTGTGAAATAGCTGACAATACAGCTGAGTTGGTTGCAAGAAGTGAAAGCCCTGCTCAGGTTTTAGGAGTTCTGGGGGACTGTTTTATATTTAGGTGAGAATGCTGATCTGGGCATAATTGACACGTAGGAAGTTATTGAATTGAGGCAGGAAAAAAATCATAAGAAATCCTTGGGCAATATCTGAAAGAGCATTTAATTCTCTGTCACTCAAGAAAAAGGAAGAGTTCAGCTTTCAAAATGTATCTACATTATACAGTCAGCCAATAAAACATAATCCCCACTCAAGCAATTAGAGGAGAGCAGGGGATTGCAGTTGGGATTTTTAGCTTGGTTAAAGCAAATAAAATACTATAGAAGGAATGAAATCAAACTTGTTGAAACTTGGATTTGCAGAAATATAAGGTAGCTTGGAGAAGATGAATTCAGGTGGAAAATGACATTTCTATTATGTTCAGGAAGGCATTAGAATGTCAGGAGAAATGCTGGAAAGGAGATTTATTACCATAAACACAGTTGACAAGTTCCATTTTGTTGAGTATCTTCGATGGAAGAAGGAAACCAATTTTTCAGGTGGTGATTTAAAAAGCTCTGAAAAGATGGGCTTCCCTGGTGGCGCAGTGGTTGAGAGTCCGCCTGCCGATGCAGGGGACACGGGTTCGTGCCCCGGTCCGGGAAGATCCCACATGCCGCGGAGCAGCTGGGCCCGTGAGCCATGGCCGCTGGGCCTGCGCATCTGGAGCCTGTGCTCCGCAACGGGAGAGGCCACAACAGTGAGAGGCCCGTGTACCGGGAAAAAAAAAAAAAAAAAAAAACCCACACACAAAAAAAGCTCTGAAAAGAGCGTTCAGTAATCCAAGGAGAACTGAGTGGAAGAGGAATGTGTTGCTCTTGGTCTGCTGAGTGGCTCTTGGGAGTCTCAGAGTCCCCCGGATTTGCTTATTCCTTGTCTGAATATTTGTAGTAGATGAATTACATGTGATATGAGATGAGTTGGATACAACATGTGTGTGTATGTGTGTATCCTTCTCATTCTCTTCAAAAATTTCTCCCCCCTCCCCTCCCTCTCTGTGTGTATTTGTGTATATGTGTGTACATGTGTGTATTTGTGTGTGTGTGTGAGTATATCTATCTCTGTATATACTCAGAGGTGAGGAGGAGATTCTCAAAAATATAAATAATTTTTTGTAGTAAAGTCATACAATATATTGTTTTACATTTTGAAGGCCACATTCATTTGAGACATACACATGCCTGCCTCGTGTGGCCTAGATGGCTAATGTTAGGAATCCCCTTTTAAAGATGAGGAAATGAAGATAAAAGAAGGGAAATGATTTTCTCAATGTCCTTTTCTTTACCATGAAATCTTTCACAATATTTGTGATTCATAAGCACAAACTTAAAACCCACACAGGACCTCAACACATCCTCTTTTCTTGAGCGTTTTCCCTCTCTCCTTTTTAGTTTGAATAAGCAGTTAAAATCTGATCGAAAACTTCAACAGTTCTCCATATGTGCTCACTTCCTATTCTTTTTCCTTGCTTTGTTTTTCTCCTTAGCACTTCTGACTCTTTAACACACCTTACATTTATATATTCATCTTGTTTTTTGCATGTGGTTTTCTGCTCCAGAGAATACACTCAGTAGAGACAGGGAATTATTTTGTGGGGTGAGATGGTGACTACACTTTTTCTGCTGGATCCTCAGTGCCAAGAAAAGTGCCTAGCAAATAGGAAGCACTCAAAAAATATCTGTTAAATGAATGCCCACATGCATGAATGAATGAAGGCTTGAAAATAGTCCATGTAAATCTAACTAGCATCTATCTGCCACTGCTTTTTTTGTAAGGGAGGGGTGTTAATTAATTATCTACAAGAAGAGTAATGAAAGGAAGCTTGCTGCAGGTCTCTGGACACTTGATGTAAAAATGATATCCCTTATTTGTTTGTCTTAGTTCTTTCTGACTATCAGCAAAATGTGGTGTTTGGAACCTCACTTCTGATGTCCAGATGATGCTTCTGCTATGGCTGGGAAACTTTTTTGTATGTCTTATGTCTTTGCTGTCCTACTCTCCCTTTACCTTTCTCTCACATGTGCACACCACACAGGAAATGCCCCTTGCTTACACTCAGCCAGGAAAATATTTTTCCTGGACCAGTGCCTTTTACTTAGGATGTTTCCAGGCCTTTTCCTCTCTCATTAAATTTTACCTAACCTTTTTCCCTTTCCCTCCAGTGTCTACTTTCCATACTGGTTTATGCTTCATAGTTAATACATTTTTATTTTGTTAGAATCAAGTAGTAGAATTTCAAGACCACATAGTACAGCTTCTCTTCCAGTGAACCAAATCTTTCTACAGTATTGACATGTAAGAAGCAGTGTGAGTGAAAATTCAGTCTTTGGACATAAGACAGATGTGCTTTCTGCCTTTCATGAATTATGTGACTTTGGGCAAATTACTTAACCTCTCTAAGCTTCAGGCCCTTCATTTAAGAATGATGACAAAATAGATTTCATCTCCCAGGGCCACTGTATAAATAGAATATGTGGAACAGTGCATTGAATAAATCCTTGCCAGTAGTAACCACTAATAAATATTAGCTATTCCTAGTAATGTCCTTGATAAATGGTCTTCCAGATTCCATTTCAATGCCAACAGTGTTGGGAAAGAGATCACTACTTTCTTAAGTCAATCAGTTCTTTTTGAAGATCCACTGTCCACCTCCTATAAAGATCCTTTTTAATTAGTCCAAGCCTGCTCCCTAATAGCTTCCACCCATTGGTCCCCAGTGTTTACTTGGAGAAACATGGAGTAGGAATGTGCTGCTATGGTCTGAATGTTTGTATCCCACTCCCCCCAAATTCATATGCTGAAGCCCTAACCCTTAATGTGATGGTATTTGGAGATAAGGCTTTTGGGAGGTAATTAAATGTAGATGAGGTCAGGAGAGTGGTTCTCTCATGATGGATTAGTGCCCTAAAAAGGAGAGCAAGAGACAAGAGAACTCTCTCTCCATGAGCGTGCACTGAGGAAAGGACATGTGAACATACAGCAAAATGGCAGTCATTGCAAACCAGGAAGAGAGCCCTCACTAAGAACCAAATCTCCTGGCACCTTGGGCTTGGGCTTTCCAGCCTCTGGAATTGTGAAAAATAAACATCTGTTGTTTAAGTCACCCAGTCTACGGTATCTTGTTGTAGTAGCCTGAGGTAAGACATGTGACTTCTCTTTCATAAATTTTTTTTTAAAGTTTCTAAAACAGTTTTTATAGCCTAGCTACATCTTCTCCGTTTTAAGCTAAGATTTTCCAATTCCTTCAAGTGCTGTTCATCTGTAGTGATTTCTCATCCTATCACCAACGGACTGCTCATGATGACGTCTAGTTTACCTATGTACCTCTTCAAGAGCTGCACCAGAAAGATATGCAATAGCTTAATTATTGTCTAACTAATACAAATTACAGGGGAGATAATTATCTCACATGGTCTGTACATTCTATTCTTTTTTTTTTTTTTTTTTTTTTTTTTTTGTGGTATGCGGGCCTCTCACTGTTGTGGCCTCTCCCATTGCGGAGCACAGGCTCCGGACGCGCAGGCCTAGCGGCCATGGCTCACGGGCTTAGTTGCTCCGCGGCATGTGGGATCTTCCCGGACCAGGGCACGAACCCGTGTCTCCTGCATCGGCAGGCGGATTCTCAACCACTGCGCCACCAGGGAAGCCCATGTACATTCTATTCTTGATGATGGCCGAGATCTCATTAGGTTCTTTGGCAACCATGTCACACAGTTGGAGGCATGTCTATCTTGCCAAACACAAGTTAGAAACAGAATAAGAACTCCAGGTCTTTTTCACATGAAGCACTGATAAACCAGATCTAGCCTGGTCTGTACCTGAGTATCTAAGAGTGTGTCTAACAGCAGAGTTTATTATTTATTCCTATTAAGTCACACTAAAGGAACTTCTGGAAACAATGTCTTCAACCTATTGTTCCCAACCTTTATTTTTCCCTCTCAGTACACATCAGTGATGGTATTCACCTGAAATACAAATGCCCATGAGCATACCCATGATTATTTGAAATTTCTATCTGCCAGTTTTAACTCCACCCTTATTCTTCTGTGCAAAAGAGCATATTGGAACTTGAGCGAGTAAACCAAAGAACTAAATGTGAAAAACAACAGCCTAAAGCTTTTGGAAGATTACATTGGTTAATATTTTCACGATATTAGGAAAAAAAGACTTTCTTACACAATGTCGTAAAGAAAGAAAGCAAAAATAATAAAGGAAGAAGTTGAGACATTTGGTTTTATTAAAACAAACAAACAAAAAAATCACCAATCCCCATAAACAGAATGAAAGTATTTGTAACACATATATTTGACAAAGGGCCAGTATGTTCCCTTCAATTATAAAGAATTCTGAAAAATTATTAAGAAAAAGGACAATAAATAGAAAAATTGGTAAAAGACTTAAATATGTACTTCACAGAAGAAGATACCTGATTGAACAAAAATCATATGAAAAAAATTAGCAATAGTAATCAGGGAAATATAACTTAAAACTCAGTGAGCTAGCATTTGATTCCTGCTAGAGTTGTAAAAGTTAAAATGATTGACAATACCAAATGTGAGGGAGGAATTATGGTAATGAGAACTCATACTCTACTGGTGGAAGTGCCAATTGATACAACCAGTTTAGAAAACACATTTTGGCATAACCTAGTCAAATCAAATATGCACATATGTTATATATTACACAGGTTAGAGGTCAAGATGCTGTAAAATAAAATCTCAGTGTTATTTGCCTCTCATATAACAGTCCCGTGACTTTGGAGGATTCTCCTATCTCATTAGTTTATCCTTTCTTAGGTCACTGTCCATGTTTGCATGGTCTGTAGACTGGATTTCAGTCACATCAAAGTCCCAGAGTGTGTGTGGGAAGGGGAATGAGAGCATAGAGAAGTACACATCTATTTTTTAGGCCTAGACTAGGAAGCATCTTACTTTCGTTTCACTTAGACTCCATTGGCAAGGACTTAGTCACATAGCCACAAATGGCTGCAAGAAAGCTGGGAATTGTCTTCTCTAGTTCTCTATTTTTGTGGAGTAAGAATAGGGTAGATAATAATGAACAATCTCCACCATACCCTACGACACAGAAATTCTACTCCTAGAGATTTATTTCTAAATACACACCAGGAGACATTGTACAAGAATATTCAGAGCAATGTTGTTTTAGTGACAAAAATTCTGGATTTTTTGGATTATCTATATGGACTATCCATCAACAATACACAGAATAAATGAATTGAGGTGTACAATGGAATACAAACTAAGGCTACACATCAACATAGATGAATGTCAAAGCAATGCTAAAAACATAAGCAAGTCACAGAATATACATAGGATGATCCATGTGCATGAAGTTAAAAAAAGGGGGCTTCCCTGGTGGCGCAGTGGTTGAGAATCCGCCTGCCGATGCAGGGGACGCGGGTTCGTGCCCTGGTCCGGGAGGATCCCGCGTGCCGCGGAGCGGCTGGGCCCGTGAGCCATGGCCGCTGGGCCTGTGCGTCCGGAGCCTGTGCTCCGCAACGGGAGAGGCCACAACAGTGAGAGGCCCGCATACCGCAAAAAGAAAAAAAAAAAAAAAAAAAAAAAAAAAAAAAGGGAAAAACTGGGCTTCCCTGGTGGAGCAGTGGTTGAGAGTCTGCCTGCCGATGTAGGGCACACGGGATTGTGCCCCGGTCCAGGAAGATTCCACATGCTGCGGAGCAGCTAGGTCTGTGAGCCATGGATGCTGAGTCTGTGCGTCTGGAGCCTGTGCTCTGCAACGGGAGAGGCCACAACAGTGAGAGGCCCGTGTACAGCAAAAAAAAAAAAAAAAAAAAAAAAAAAAAAAAAAAAGGGAAAAACTGAAAAATGTAATGTTTGGGGATACCTAACATGGGTGGTAAATTGATGAAAAATAAGAGAATGAAATCTCAAAAGTCAGGATAATAAGTAGCTGTCTTTCATGCAAAAGGAAGTTGATGAATTTGGGAAAAAGCACTCAATAGTACAGGCACTGCTCTATTAACGAGTTGGAGATTACAAAAATTTCCCCTTTTCTGTGTGTATATGTTGAGCAACAAAACCTGTCCTGAAAAAGCAAATTTAAAAAGTAAATGATTTGGGGCTTCCCTGGTGGCGCAGTGGTTGAGAGTCCGCCTGCCGATACAGGGGACACGGGTTGGTGCCCCGGTCTGGGAAGATCCCACATGCCGCGGAGCGGCTGGGCCCGTGAGCCATGGCCGCTGAGCCTGCGTGTCCGGAGCCTGTGCTCCGCAACGGGAGAGGTCACAACAGTGAGAGGCCCACGTACCGCAAAAAAAAAAAAAAAAAAAAAAAAAAAAGAAAGAAAAAAAAAGTAAATAATTTTTTAAATTCTGTACTTTAAGTATGTAAGTAACTAATTATTTGCGACATGTAGTTTGCAACACATGTGTCAAGATGACACAATCATCATTTTACCCAGAGGATGGATTTGTAAAGGGAATTTTAGCCGTCCTGGGACCAGAATTTGGGGAAGATACTGTGGGGATGTTGCAGAATGAGAGCTCATTCTAAAGTATAATGCAGGCTCCATGTTTCTTCTGTCCTCTGGAGGTCAACTAGTTTGGTGCCCACCTGTATGCAAATCATACAACAGAACACAAACTCCATACTAAACACAGTTCTGATTTTAGCAAGTAACTAGCCTATGTCAGTGTTCTCATCAATTCCTTCAATGCAACATAGTGATGAGAACATGGTTCTAGAATCAGAGTGTCTAGGTTAAAAGTCTGATTTTTCCCAGTAACCATAGACAATCTTCTTAACAGTACAGTCTCTCTGTTTTTTCATCTATAAAACGGAAACTTTAATAGTACCTACTTTACAGGGTAATTGTGGGGGTTAAATAATACAATGAATAATAATTTTACACATGCTCATTATATAGTAGGTGTTTAAAAATGTTAAGTTAAAAAATACAATGATAAAAACATTTTTTTCAATTAGCAATTAGTTAATACTAAGGGATATAGAAATGTAACACACTACCTGGCCAAGTATAGAGTCTTTTACAATTTGTTACGTATGTGCAAAAACTAGTTCTAACATGTGATAGTCTTGGCATGTAATGGGTACTCAATAAATCTTAGATTCCTTTCATTCTTTGGATATTTGGAAGCTTTGTCCTGTTTCTTTCAATGTGTTATTATCCATGAATCTACTAATTAGAGTTGTGAGCTGTAATTAGGACATAGAATATCCTACAACCTCTCTGAAGTGTTGAAAATTTTTGTTTTAAAATTTTTGCTTGTGTCTGGAGGTCAGAATCTCAAGGGGTCAATGATGTAAAATATTATAATGTAAAATGGGAGAACTATATGTAAGCTTCTAGAACTGTAATGGTATATAATAGGAACTTAATACACTTGAATTTTCTTTTCCTCACTTGGACTTGCTTTAGATGCTGTATAAAACACTAAAATAAATCCTTAATATATCTTTGTCTTTGGAATTTGAGTCTGATTTTTGAAAATAGCTCAGAGCCACTCAGAGCCAACTGTCATGAATAATAAAAGTGAACAAGTTGTATAATACCATTTTTGGTCAAACATGAGTTGTGATAAAATTAATGAGACTTTTATTTACTTGTACAAGTTTGTAAATGGGCTCTGAAGGCCATTCCAAAACGGAGTTCCACACATGGCTTAGGCAATGACAATATCTTTGGGATAAATTTTGACTCCTATTCATCTCATCAAGTCATGTTGACTTCACCCATGTATATAACAGTCATATCAGTTTTAAAAACATTGAAATAATTCTGTACCTACTACTAATAGCCCCTGACCTAAATTCCCTTGAATACAGTTCTCCCCACTTCCGAGCTGCCACTGTCCATACACTAGGTTAACTCATGATACAGCAAGGGGTCTTGAATCCTGCTTAAGCACTACAACTGGTATAAATTCTGATTGGCTGATGCCTGTGCCATTCACTCTGCTAATTATTTTGAATGTCACTACTGCTTGTCATGCTGTCTGACCAGCAATTTTATGGTCCTAGCAATGCTCATTTTGGTGTTAATCTTGGGTAGTTTGTATAACATCAACAACAATATCTTTCTGAGATGACTAGGACAGAAAATTAGTAGTTCTTCTTTGGAATAACTGATCACCCAGAAAATTCTTTCCTTAATAAAGTGCTACAGGCATCAGATTAAGACTTCAGATGTATTTACCTTCAACAAATAAATGCTTTATTGCTTTACTGCAAAAATCTGTTTGCAATACAGACAGAAAAGGATCCTAAATAGATCTGGTTAATTCCAACACCCTTACAGATGTTAAGGCATAATTAATTCTGCCAGTGATAATTCCATGGAATTCTTGTGTATGATAAAAATAAGTAGAATAAAATCCTAGATGCTTATAAAGCAAATAGTACAGATCAATCAAATCTGGAGACATGGTAGGAAAAAAATCTTTGAAAATCCGTTCAGGATTTTATGGTCCTTTTATTTTCACAATTTTAAGGTGTTCCTCATTGAACTCACCTCATCGATATTGTTATTGGTCACAGAATGGTGATTCTTTCATTTTTGTCATAAATAACCCCACCTTATTGTCAATTTTCTATTATGTTTTAATTTGGCATTAACTGCAATGGCCAGCTATTGACATCATGTGATCATACATTCATATGATCATACTGCTGTGGCTGCAGTTTACATCAACTAATCTCGAAGAAGCTGTATGATGAAGTGAGCTCTGTTTATAAATGTAATCAATAAAATATGTTATAAAAAGTTTATCCCTTTTAAATACTTTTTGTATATACATTTGAAAGTAATTCTGCTTTGCTTTTCTGTTCCTTGCATTTTACAAGAAAGAGAAAAAAGAAAAAGCAAGGAAAAATAAAACTAAAGAATCTGAAGATTGCCAGGATCTCCAGCACCCAACACAGTGCCTGGCACATAGGTGTTCAATCAATGGTGAGTGAATGGAGAACTATCTAAGCATAGAAATCAAGAGTCTTAAGTACTTCCATCAGTTATTGGCTGCAGCCCTGTGGTAGCCAAGAGTGGAGTCTGGAGCAGTCAAGTCCCTTGACCCTCTGCCAGTTAATTTTTAACTTGAGAGAACTTCCTGGTAGATGGTATGTGGGAGGTTTCTGGGCTCTGTTGTCAAAAGCTTTCTCACTTTGAAAAAATGAGCCACCTTGCAAGCTATGGAGTGAAACAGTATGATAAAGATGTCCAATTCAAGACCAATAGACTGACTTTCCTATAGTGCTATGTTTGAAATAGCTAGAGTAGGCTAATGAAACAAGAGGAAAATGGAAACTGGAAGATGATTTTATGTTTATTGCCAATGGGGATAATAACTTGAGTTCTTTGTTACAGACTGACAAAGTCTAGGGAGTAAATGGTTCTCAACACAGCAGTGTGTTGATATACTATGAAGCATTGTATAATTTCGTTCATCTCCTCTCTGAGGATGCAAACTTAGTGTTTATTTTAATAGTTGGCTATGGTTTTATTACTTGGAAAAAATCAAACTAGAATCCTGTATTAGTTATTTATTTCTATATAACAAATTACCCCAATACTTAGTAAAAGCAAACAATTGTTATCACTGTTTTTGCAGGTCAATAACTGGAGAGTGGATCAGCTCAGCAATTTCTTTTTTTTTTGCGGTACGCGGGCCTCTCACTGTTGTGGCCTCTCCCGTTGTGAAGCACAGGCTCCAGACGCGCAGACTCAGTGGCCATGGCTCACAGGCCCAGCTGCTCCACGGCATGTGGGATCTTCCTGGACCGGGGCATGAACCCATGTTCCCTGCATCGGCAGGCGGACTCTCAACCGCTGTCCCACCAGGGAAGCCCCAGCTCAGTAATTCTGGCTCAGAGTTTCTCATGAGATCAAGTGAAAATGTTGGCTGGGACTACCATCATGTGAAGGCTTGACTGGGCCTGGAGGATCCACTTCCAGGATGACTCATTCACATAGCTAACAAGTTGGTGCTTGTTGTTAGGAAGAGACCTCAGTTCTTCCCCACATTAGCCTCTCCTCAGTGCTGCTTGAGTGTTCACCTGACATGGCTGCTGGCTTTCCTCACACTGAGAGATAGGAGAGTAGGTAGCAGTGATGTCTTATAACTTAGCCTTGGAAGTCACATATTGTCACTTCAATATTCTTTCAAGCAGATCAGCCTTAATCACTGTGGGAGGGAACTACATAAAGGTGTGAATACCAGAAAGAGAACATAATTTGGGGGTCATCTTGGAGGCAACCAGAAATGCTAAAAACTTAAATGTAAATACTGTGCACTGGAGGACTAGGAAATGGTTGTATCCTATCCTCAGTTCCCCATCTCTCTAAAAGTTTTTATTAATTTTTTGTCTACTAAGACTATTTCATTTAATTCACACCATATTATTGGTCCCATTTTTAGGTGAGAAAATGGAGGCCTAGAGTGATTAACTAAGTTATACTATGTTATACAACTAGTACATAATTGAGTTCGCATTTCAATTCACTGCCACTCAAAACAAACAAATAGATAGGAATACTGTAGCTATTTAACTAAGAAAAATAAATAAAAGATTAGATGAGAATTTGCCTGAATTTCTATCAAAACTAGATAACCTGTCTTAATCATTAAGCTAGAATGTCTTTGCATGCTGCAAATGTGATTTCACCTGATTCTTGCACTCAAGTTTTTTAAGTATAGGAACAATAGATTTATACATTAAAATTGTAAGTAATTCACTTATAATATGAAATTTAATTGCCAGAACAATTAGGTGTTTACTTTGATCTGATTGGCATATTCTCCCTCTGTAGGGAGTTAATTAGTTAATTGTATCAGATGTGATAATCTAGATTATGCTGCTGTAACAACCTCACAATTTCAGTGTTCTGAAACAACAAAGATTTATTCTGCGCTCACACTTGTCCAACCTTTGTCAGCAGGTTGATCTCATTGTAGTGCATCAGGGAACTAGGCTGATGCAGGCTCTGTGTCACATGCTTCCAGGGCAGATCCAGGACATGTGGGATCTGAGGCCTATACTGTTTTGGGTGCCCTTTTTAAGAAATATAATACAAAATCACAAATACAGAATTACATACAGAGCTTTGCAGTGGGCCCATGCAAATGCGGGGCCCTAAAACTTAAGTTTTTAAAAATTAGCTTCACAATAGATCAGCTGCATGCTTCAATGATTTCCAGGGCAGTGAAAAACAATGCAGTGAATCACACACTGTTCAAGTTTCAATCTGGAAGTGACATAGCCCAAGTTCAAAGTGGGTTGGGAAGCATAATTCTACCAGGTGTCCCCAAGGAGGAGAGCTGGGAATATTTGGTAAACAGCAGTAATAATTACTACAATAATCAAGGAACAGAGGCAGGAGAGAGACATG
The DNA here is from genome assembly GCF_026419965.1 of Kogia breviceps. Classification (NCBI taxonomy): domain Eukaryota; kingdom Metazoa; phylum Chordata; class Mammalia; order Artiodactyla; family Physeteridae; genus Kogia; species Kogia breviceps. Next base: position 98,166,050 of record NC_081314.1, read on the forward strand.
ATTTGAATGCATGGTTATATTACTTTTAAACTTGATGCATCTGCTTGTCCACTTGTGCAAAATGTCGTTAACCTACCTCTCAAACAGAGTGGAACCACAGGTTAGCTTTTTGGGTCTCCATCCCCAGAATAGCACAGAGAAGGGTACAGGCAATGTTTGTTTCATACATTTCTATTTTTTTCCCTTTTCTTTTAAAAGTGATCAGTTCCTTTTCATATTGATACATTCTTTCTTAAATATAATATTATCTTTTGTCAAGTTAAATGATATGATATCTATAGATATATATACAGATATAGTACTATAGATATAATACTACAGTATACTGTATATATATGTATATATGTATATATATAGTAATATATTCTCTCCATATTACAGTTGACCCTTGAACAATGTGGCGATTAGGGGCTCCCATCCTCTGCACAGTTGAAAATCTGGATAACAGTTATAGTTAGCCCTCTGTATTCATGGTTCTATACCCATGTGGAACCAACTATGGATCGTGTAGTAATGTAATATTTAGTATTAAAAAAAATCTGTATATAAATGGACTCGTGCAATTCAAACTCATGTTGTTCAAGGGTCAAATGTATACTATACATATATAGTATGTAAAGAGATATATGTATAATTTAGACAGTATATATAGATTTGTGTATATATACACACACAGTAGAGCTATATGTAGTATACTATATAATAGCATATATACTATAAATACTATAGATATATAGGTAGATGCTAGGGGCTTATATAGTATTCAATAGATATGTGCTATATATTATAGATATATAAATATATAGGTATACTATATTTTACCAAGGTTTTTTGGTCTCTTTAATGTTGTTTTACATATAATCTGTGTTACTATATATTGATTTTCTAGTTTGTTGCAGAATCACTTTACTTTCAAATTCTTGGAAATGTACTGCCTAAAATATCTTCTAGCCTTTTTATAATGATGCCAATATCCCAAATAAGCAAGTATGATTGCTCTGAGTAATAGCTGCAAATGTGAGGATCTGAAATAATCAGCAGAATAAGATTTAGTACAAAGAGAAGAGAAATATGTTCATCAAAAGTTTGGATTTTTTGTTTTTTATTGGGTATTCTGGGAAATTAGAGTACAGAGATAAAATTCACAGTTAACTACTGTTTTTGAAATATGGATAAATTGGTGTCCTGTTTTATATTTGTATATTGATACTTCTTATAACATTATTTGGAAGACAAATCATTGTGTTCACTTGCTGTTAATCTGGAAATATGCCAAAAATTCATGTATATACACATGTACATGTTAATCAATCGAAACAATTATAAGAAGCCATTTGCTTTCTCTAATGTGATTTCTTATACTCAGCTCTTAACCATTTACCTTAACAAAAAGGAGGCTGTGGCTTAAATAATTTTTAAAATAATGACAACAAAAATCCTAAAATGTATTGAGTTCCTATTAATATACTAAGAAATGATTTAAATTCATGCTACTTAACTATGATATTTCACTGCATTTTATTTTAAAAAAGGTATTCTCTCTATTGTTTGAGTTGAACTAAACTTTCAAAGTCCACTATAATAAAAAGGAGCATTGGCATAAATAATATTTGAAAAAAATAATGACAATGTTTAAAATGTATTAAATATGCTTTGTGTGAGGCACGATGCTACTTAATGAGTGTAATCTCATTTCATCCACTCACAATGACTCTATGAGGTAGATCTGATTTTCCCCATTTTACCGATGAAGCTGAGACTCTGCGAGGTTAATGAATTTGGGATCACACAGCTAATGAGTGATAGAGTAGGCCAGCTTAATTCAGAACTGCAATATATGGTTTCACTAATTGTATTATCCTTGCACTATTCAAATCCTGAATAAATGAGTTGTCAGTAAGAAAGAGGTAATTAAGAACCTTTACAATAAGAAAATGATTCATCTCTAGATAATCTACAAACGGGGGTTGATTTTATGTTTTTTTAAAAAAGCAAAAAAAAAGAAAAGAAGGAAAATAGAACAAACAAGTAAATGTATAAATAAAGATCAGTCAAATATAGTAATTTGTGGATGTTACAGGAGGTCATCAAGAGGACATGACCACTGGTTGACCAGAGGTCTGGACTTTCACAAATGGAGGATCTTCACTTCCTCCTCTGTCCTCAGAATGTATGCTCTGCCCACCCTGTTCCCACAGTGGGAGCTTCTCCTAGGACATATCCTTGAGAGGATAAGATGCTGTTGAGACCCTCTGGACTGAATACATGACTGAACTGAGGTAAGGTCTCTGCATAAATTCTTAAGATTCTGGTAGGCAGGTGAAGAGATCTACAACTCTCATGTGTAAGTTCCCTTGGTTATTAAAAGTGCCACCTACCAATCTGAAGTAGTCTGTTTCTTTCTTTGGTCTCTCCTTGGCCTCCATGTGCAGGGGCCAGATAGTGAAGTAATGATTGGCAAGCCAGCCAGGAAATTGAAGAGATGGGTCTTTGGAAAGAGGCATCTGAGGGGAAATCCTGGGTTGGCCATTGACTTCTGTGTAGAGAGGGATGACGCCTATGTTAGGTGCTTGTGGACTGCTGTGTGAGTTTGGTGAAGCTCTGAAGACACAGGCTGGTTCAATGCACTTGGGTGAGGAACTGTACATAATACACTGTGACAAAGAAGAGAAACGAACAGCTGCCGTGGTGTGCTAGCCTCCGATGCCCAACTAGACATTGAAGCTCTAGTTAGAAAGTTGGAACAAGAGCTGAGGTTAGAGAAGGACATGCAGCATCCACTGCTCTGCTAGCTCAGGGCTGGCAGACAAGGTGGGAGAGCAGAATAAGAAGTTGGAGAACTTAGTGTGCATTTTGCACACTAAGATTAAGGTCACAACGCTTGTGAAGAAGGCTGATTGAGATGATAAGAAGCAGAACCCCTGGGAAAGTGAGGAGAGTGAAGAGGAGGAGGTTACGATGATTGACAGTGAAAGGGAAAAAATACCCGTTGCCATCTGACTCCTAATACACAGAAAAGGCAAAGTACGGTAATCATAACCCCAGCCAGCAGGGCAGACCCCCATGAGAGAATTTACTCCCACTGAGCTTATTGATGTAGCTGCCAAGTTCCAGAGACAGGCCAGGAAAAGTATCTAGGCATAGTTGGTGCAGTGATGGGACATGGGGTGTGATGGCATTTCCCTGACTGGGCAGGAGGCAGAGAAAATGAGCAATGTCACCACACTCTCTGCCCTCTGGCAGTGCCTGTGTGGTGAGCAGACTGTTCAAGGAGCTCACTCCCTTGTAGGTTGGATTATTCTAGCTGCAGGGAGGCTTGGGAGGCTTGGCTCAATGAGGGGGATCTCCCTGGACATGTGAGGCCCTGGAAATCTACAGAGGAGATACAACAAATTCTTAGGGACTTGAGGATGAGACAGGCCATATACACTCCTGTCTTTGAAGGCTCTCATCCAGTCACATTCACTGCAGGAATGAAAGCCAAGATACTCCAGTCCTCCCCCAGCACCTGGTATGGGATGGTGATATCCATGCTGAGACCAGTTGTGGGGTAAGACATTTATGAGGTTGAGCAACCCACTGCTGATTTGGGGGAAATTGACAAGTCTAGCGAATGGATACAGGTTGTGCGAAAGGCCCTAGGCAGAGTGGGAACTCAAAAAGCCAAAAGGCTATCCCAATAGGGTCTCAAAAGTTCAATAAAAATAACCTGGAAGCAAATGTGGTTTGATTTCAAGGCTGCTAGCACCCCACCTGAACAGGTAAACTGATAATCGAACACTATGTTGGTTGACCTTGACCAGTCCTTTCAGAGGATTGAAATTGCCTCATATTGTGATCCTAAATTTTATATTCCCTAAAGTATAGCTTAATAAATATTTTATGACCAGAAAAAAATAAAAAAACAAAACAACACAAAAAAACTGCATCATTCTTAGAATGGTGAGGTTCATCACTCTCTCTTGACTTTGTGTTGATTTAGCTGTGGAAAGCCTTAAAACCTGAACAATGGTTCAGAGCTGCCCCACCTGCCCCTACCATTTCTGATGGTAGGGGCAGGTGCTCCGGCAGAGGCCTCAGGGATAATCTTACTCGGAGTGGGTGCCTCCACAGTCCAGGAATAGGATGCAGGCCAAGATAGCCTCCAGGGAGGCTGTTGGAGGTGATTGAAGGCCTCCCGTTGAGCCTACTATTCACTGGTCCCCCAGAAATAAGCAAAAGGTGACGACTCTCTTGATACTGGAGCTGAGTGTACTCTAATACCTGGTCACCCCCAGAAGTTTTCTGGCCCCCTCAGTGCCATCAGTAATTACAAACAGCAAACGGTTATAGTCAGAAAGGTCCCTTTGACACTGCAAATTGGGCGTTCTCCCCGATGAGAACACTAGGTTTTAATCTCTTCAATACCAGAGAATATACTGGGCATTGATATCCTGCAAGCTCAAACTCTGCAAACCTCTGTCAGTGAATTCTGCCTCCAGTGAGTAATCAAACCAGCACTGAGGAGAAACACCAACTGGGAACCAGTAATTGTACCACTCCCATGAAGAATGGTAACTCTCAGACAATATAAATTGCCTGGGGGCCATAAGGAAATAGGAGAAACCATCCAAGAACTGCAATGAGTGAGCTTTGTACATCCTGCCCATAGCACTTTCAAGAGCTCAGTGGAGCCGGTAAAAAAGCCAGATGGCTCATGGCGGATGACCATGAACTACAGAGAACTGAACAAGGTAGTGCCCCCATCCATGTGGCTGTGCTCAACATTGCCACCATCTTAGATGCCTTGGCCCTGGTCCTCGGAGTGTATCCTACTGTACTGGACTTAGCAAATGCTTTTTTTCAGTATATCCCTTGTCACTGAGTCACAAAATCAATTTGCCTTCACATGGGAGGGAAAACAATGGACCATTCAAGTGTTCCCTGAGGCTACCCGCCCAGCCCCACCATATGTCATGGAATGGTAGCCTGAGGTGTATCTCTGTTCTCCTTCCCCACCTTAGTAAAATGGGCTCATTGTGCTAATGATAAACTGTTAAGGCGTAAAGCATTGGCTATGCTGCAGGACACTCTGCAGATTTTGCTGGAACATGTTTGAGGGAGAGAATGGAAGGAGGTGAATTCATAGAATTATCAAGGCCCAGAAACTGCTGTAAAAATTTTTGGAGTCATTTGGTTGGGTAAGATGCCCGTTGTTCCAGGAGCTGTAAATGATAAGAGGTAAACCTATCCAACCCCTAAGAACATGAAAGAGATGCAAGCCTCTGTGGGGATTTTTAGACTTTGGAAAACTTTTATTCCTCACCTGGCACAGTGCCTCTGTCCCTTACACCACCTGGTTAAGAAAGGGCATGTGAGGGGCTGAGGATAGAGCATCAAGCCACCTTCCAGAAAGCAAAAATACTAATGAAGCAGACTAAAGTTCTGGGCGTCTCCCAAGCAGGGTACCATCTGGGTAGATGTGTCTGTGACTCTGGAAGAGATGGGCTGGGCATTGTGACAGAGACAACAGAAGGAGAGAGTACCCCTAGGATCTTGGTCCCAGCTCTGGAAGGGGGCAGATACCCCATATACCCCATAGAGCAACAGATCCTAGCAGTGTACACAGAGCTCCTCCAGACAGATCCTCTCATGAAGGAACAGCATATCATGGTAAGAACTTCCTTTCCTATGAAGGGCTGGGTTGAGAATACATTCCATCCACTCACCTCTGCCATGGCTCACACTCCCCGGTTGACTGAGTGGCCTACTGGCAGCAGACAAGCACCCTGTCCATCAGCCACTGTCTCTAGAATTGTGAGTGCTATTAGACCCTGTGGAGTATGTGGATCCTCCAAATGCCCCCACCCCTGTTCCTGCAGAGGCCCCTGCAGCCTGTAGAGAGGGAGTGAAGAAATTCCCCCTAACACCTGCTATACAGATGGTTCTAGTAGGGGCAACACTTTCACACAGACTAACCGCCATTCAGTCCAACACTGACACCATCTGGATGGAAAAAGGAACAAACCACAGCAGCCAGTGGGCTCAACTTAGAGGGGTTTGGCTAAAGATCACTCTTGACCCCTGGCCATTAACTCTTTGCATTGACAATTGGACTGTTCTAAAGGCATTAACCCTACGGCTTAGACAATGGGAAGCCAAGGGGTGACTGATCATGAATAAACCATTGCAGGGTCAGGGTATGTGGGAAGACCTTCGGGTTCCTCTGCAAAAACCTGAGGCAGTTCTCACTGTCTTCCATGTCCCAGCTCATAGGATCCCGACACCCCCTGGCAATCAGGAAGCTGATGCTCTAGCTCGGGTACAAGCCTTAGCAACTGTATTGCCAAGGATGACAGATTGTTCTAGAAAGACAGTAACTTGGTTAACACAGTCCAGCATGCCCTGTGTGTTCTAAGTAATGCCCAAGGCAAATTCCCAAGGATGCCAAAGGCCATTCCCTGGAGTCCCCAACTGGTGAGGGATTGGTCAACTGATTATATTGGCCCCCTCCTGCTGAGGAAGGGTTCTAACTTTGCCTTTGTTTCTGTGGACACTGCATCTGACTTAACCCAAGCTTGTCAGCAGGCAAGCCTGGCTGCCATCGTTAGAGGATTAGAGAAGCTGAGTACCAGGTACAGATACCTTTGCTGAATAGACAGTGATTATGGGTCACATGTCAAAGGTCATGGTGTGCAAGACATGGTGTGCAAGAACATGACATTAAATGGAGGTTTTATCTCTCCTGTAACCCGTAAGCAGCAGAGTTAATAGAAAGGAAGAATGGAATATTAAAACAGCAGATTAAATTACTAATAGGTAAAACCCCCCAGGCCTGGTGGACTAAAGTACCTTCTCAGGCTATCGTATATTTAAATGATTGACGAGGAGGGCCTGTTACTCCCCACACCAGACTGAGTGCCTCTGTTGCTGCTCAGACTCCAGCACAGACAGATAGCCACAAATGAGCCATCTCCATGCTAGTGACCCCTCAGGGCACATTGTGGAAGAGGAGGGCGTGTGAGCTTGTAAGAGCCCGGCATGAGGGTGGAGTGTTGGAGGAGGTCATCGAGAGGACATGACTACCGGTTGACTCTAGAGCTGGACCCAGGCAACTGGAGGCTCCTCTCCCTCTCCATTGTCCTTGGAATGTACCTCTACCCACCCTTCCTACAGCTGGAGCCATTTTCAAGGATGCAGCCTTGGGAGAGCAAGGTGTAGTTGAGACCATCTGGACTGCATACGTGACTGAACCCCGGTAAGGTGTCTGTGTAAACTTTTAAGATTCTGGCTGGCAGGTGGGTGCGGGGATCTTTTGCAGCAGCTGCTGCCAATCCTCTCAAGTAAGTTTCGTTGCTTATTAAATCTGCCACCTACCAGTCTGGAGTGGGCTGCCTCTTCCGTCTCTCCTTGCCCTCCATGTACAGGGCCAATTTGGGAACTGACAGTGAAATATTTAGAACTTAACTTTCATAGGAATTAAAATCCTGTTTGAATTCTTTCCTAACTTTACCAAGCTATGTTTACAGAAGCCTGATATTATAACATGGGAGTGAACATGGCAACTCTGTTTTTGAGGTATTGCTTGTAATTACTGGTAGAGTTAGGGATATTAGAAAAAACAGCTGCAAGATTTATTGCTGTTTCACCATGCGTGGAGAAACTAAGTACAGATTATATAAAGTTTGCCTAAAAGATCTATGAATTAATATTATTGTATATTGTTTATTTTTCCTGTGTTCCTTATATTAATGTGATGAAAAAATATTCAAAAGGAGTAGGGAAATAAGAGGAGAAAGATAAATTCAAAACCACAAAATATGTCTTATAAAATTAATTTCTCTCCCACCAACTCTCCTATCTTATTTACCTAAGTGCCTGCTACTTGGTTTCCCATAACCTCAGATACCTAATAGTAGAATATATACAGACTGTAGGTTATACATATATTTAGTTTATAGGAATGTGCTTAATACTATTACCAATTCACTTATATATATTCCCAGTGTGTTTGAGATTAAAGCATGAACATTTATAAAAAATGTTCATGCTTTAATCTATTACAGCCTATTACTAATCTAATCTAATCTAATACAGCCTATTACTGTTTCAGGACCTATAATCGTGTGACAGATTATTTGGACTCCCAATTTGCAGTTAGAATGTCTTTTCAGCTGTGTTTATGCTAATCACACTTCATGTATCATCTTCCTTCACTTTAGTCCATAGTCCTATCTTACTCTAAACTTTTAAAGCATGCTTATTTGTAACATTCATTTGTGTCACATCCTGCTTTTTATTTAAATTCCCTAAATGGGTTTCCACAGTTCCAGTCATCAGAAGTTAATTGATGTAGCGAAATGTATACTTTTAAAAAAAAAACTTCAGGGCTTTCCTGGTGGCGCAGTGGTTGGGAGTCCGCCTGCCGATGCAGGGGACACGGGTTCGTGCCCCGGTCTGGGAAGATCCCACATGCCCCGGAGCGGCTGGGCCCGTGAGCTATGGCCGCTGAGCCTGCGCTTCCGGAGCGTGTGCTCTGCAGCGGGAGAGGCCACAGCAGTGAGAGGCCCGCGTATCACCAAAAAAATCAAAAAAAAAAAAAAAAAAAAAACCCTTCACTGAGCCTAGCAATTAATATTTGTTGAATGAAGTAATAGAACACCAGTTATTCAGCCAATAAAAAGCCTCTTTAGAACTTGTGTTGACGTTATGCACTTTAGTAGAAAAGAATAGGTACATACGTTAATTTATTTAAAATATTTTTGACCAGAAAAACTATAGATTCAAAAACACTTCTTTGGCACTTCCACCTCTTACAAAGCAAACGAAAAACAGTATGTGGTAAAATAATTTCAGAAAACTAATTATTAAAAGAAGACAGCATAGAGTTGTAGCACTGGTAATTTCTGTTCAGTGTTCCATAAAGCACAAATATAGATTCTTTTAATAAAAAAGTAAAAGTGGAAAAACACAAATGTCAAAAAAAATTATTTATGTCAAGGTTGAGATTTGATAGCTAGATGACTTCCTGCATATTATTAAATTAAGTTACTTGTTTATTTTCAAAAATCCATTTTCTAGGTGGTTCAACAGATGTTTACTAGTCATTTTTAAATGGAAATGCATATTAAAATAGTGCAAATTATTAACATGCAACACAATTTGTCCAAAGATGGAAAAGATTTGATGGAATGGCGATCTCAATGTATTTCTTTGAAAATAGGATTTTAAAAGTGTATAAGGCACTCAAGGAAGTTGTGAGGGAGGTCTTACTATTTGCTGGACACTTTTCTAAGTGCTGTTTCATGTATTCTCTCATTTATTCTAGATAATACTATGGGGTAGATATTATTATGATCCTCATTTTAGAGCTAACGAGAGTGAGGTCTATAGAAAGATTTATTAATCAAGCACCTTGCAGTGTCTGAGGACATAATAAGCTCTTCTAGGTGCTGTTTCCTGCCAACACTTCCATGCTTTTGTTTACTGTCACTATTTTCTTTGCTTGCAAAGAAAATACTTAACCTGCTGGTTCTTTGTCTGTAAACTCTTTTTCATTCTTCAAATCTCACTGATCTTGCCTTGGGCCTAGTTCTCGTTCATGAGGGCTCACCGACAGAGTACTTACTGCCCCGCTGCACTGAATTATCTATTGAATTTACCTGGGGCAGATTTCACTTGGCTGTTAAACTGCTGAGGGCAGGGACCTTGGCTTACTCACCTTTAGTCTTAGCTGCAGTTCCCTGCCAAACCAAACCTGTTATGTGCTATACTTTATAGAAAGATGCAATTTCAGGGCAGAAAGAATGTGTGAAAGGGGAAGTGCAACAGGGAAGGGGGGAAAGAAAACATAAGGCCATTGTTCTGAGCTGGTCACAGCTTCACAGGACAACGCAGCTGGTTGCTCAGCCACATGGGAGGTCTTCCAGGGCGGCCATGTGGAAACACTACACCTTGAAGAGTCACGTAGGAGGAAGAAGGATTGAGAATTTGTCTACTTCCTCCTTCCTGTCTCTTGTCTTTCACTGGTTAAAGTTAGACCCCTTGGATGTTACCACTCTCTGCACTTCTGAATTGTTCTCTGGCACCCATAGGGCAGCACTTCACCTGATTTTCAAAGTAGTGGGAGAAGCCATCATTTAACATTTTGATTTCTTTGTTCATTGTGGATTTTGCATTAATTTGATTTTTAAAAAATATTGCCTTAAACTGTACTTTTTCTTGATGACTGAATTTTTTGCAACCACTTAAATTTTGCTTCACCCTAGTCCCAAACCTTCTACGTAAGCATATATTCCCACAGGTCTAGGCTGTTCAACATGGCACTAGTTTAAAGTGGACAATTTTCAAATCACCAGATGCAGGAACTCAAAGATCCCCAGGCTTCAGACAAAGCCAGAAACACCTTAAGTCACTTTCATCGATTAATCAATCAATTCATTAATTCAACAAATATGTATTAATATTAAGGTTCTACGTGCCAGTAAAGGTGTTAGCAGGCACCCATGAAAATGACACTGAAACTATCATATCTAAAAGTTTAATTTCTATTGAGATAACCTTTAATTATTTTTCTGGAAATTTGCATTGGTATATAACTAGTCTGTCTTATGTAATTAAAATATGACATATCCAGCACTTTTCAATGTGAACAAATGCATCATGCTCCATTGTTTGCTTTCACATCAAAATTACCATTTTATGGAAAACCATTGAAAACAGTCTATAAGCATGCCCTACTCAAAAGCACATACTCAAATAACTTTCAATTTAAAACATTTTTTTGGTTGACAGGAACTTCATATTCAAGTATATATACTATTGTAGGATCTTGAGTGCTGACGTTCTAAATTTTCCTTTATACTTGATATATGACTTCTATTAAAATTTACATTTTGTTGAATTTGGATATTTGTTTAATCCTTCACTTTTTTTCTTACTGCTTATGTTACATGACAGAAAATAGGAAAATATATTTATATACTGTTATATTTATATTTCAAGGAGAGATAATGATCAAATAGTATAGAGTTCAGAGAAGGGAATGGTAATGAATTTCCTTGTAGCTGAACTTCCCAGGTTGAAACAGTATGTCCAAACTCACCAATATACTGCTTATGTACTAATATACTAGTATAACTCACTAGTATACCAAGTATACTGCTGTCATTCTTTCTAAGGAAAAGAAATAATTTGAAGCAGAAATTGATTCATTACTGCAACACATAATTACATAAACAAAACTCCAACTGTTTTGGAGTTGATATCGACAAGCTATACTACATAATGAGCAGATGCAGACTTGAATGAGTGACTAAGAACATATGGTAAGAAGAAATACAGAAAGATGAGCTAGATAACATTGGGAATTTTAAATGAGTTGAGGGAATAAAACTGAAAAAAAAATAACTGAATTTTTACAACAAAGAAGATATCAAGAAGGTATCATGATGAGATAAATAAGAATGCCTGCAACAGCAAGCGGCTATCCCTATTGTTAATTGAGGCCTCGGGCTCCTATGGTTTTGAAGACCAGTAAATAAACCTGCAAGACTGGGGTAGCTGATGATGTAGAGGACACAAAAGGCAACTTTTTTCTACCTATTTTATTTTCAGGGCAATAAAACAAAAATTGAGGTGTTAGAAAAAAAGGCAGTAAAAGGATCCATTCCAAGCTGATCTACCACTTTGGCCTTATGAAGGAGAAATATATTAAGGTGTTAAAATAGGAGATCGAGTATAAATCCCACAACATGACGAACACAATTAGAAAATAGATTATGACCATGGCAAAAAGGTAGCAGTAATAGTGTTCGCTCTGTTACACACACTGTGACCTAAGGAAATCTAGGATAAAAATGTGCAAGAGATGTTGCTGATAACCTGTGTCTCCTGAGTATGTTGCATGTTTCCTAATTTTCTTTTTTTTTAAAGATTTTTTTGATGTGGACCATTTTTAAAGTCTTTATTGAATTTGTTACAAGATTGCTTCTGTTTTATGTTTTGGTTTTTTTGGCCACAAGGCATGTGGGATCTTAGCTTCATGACCAGGGATGGAACCCGCACCTCCTGCATTGGAAGGCAAAGTCTTAACCATTGGACCACCAAGGAGGTCCCTCTAATTTTCTTTTAATGAGTCACTTTGTGTTATAAACTATTATTTATTCTAACAAGACAATGCATGACAATTACCTGTATATTTTCTCACCATATTAACATTCTTTGAACATTGTTGATAATCAACCATGATTAATCAGAATAAATTAGTGAAGTTAAATTTGCTCACATATATCACCTCCTGTTTTCATATTCATATTGACAGGAATCAGGGCACAAAATAAGCCTTTAACTAATCTTCCATTCAGTTGCTCTTTTAAAAATAGGACTCTAGTCAAATTAGTGGATAGGTAAGGCCTCATCAATTTTTCTATAGAAATACATCCAGATTTTATGGACTATTTTAGATATTTATTAAAGACAGTAACATTTAGTAAAAATTTCAGACTTCTGGAACTTCTCATTTTTCAATGCATTTCAATGCATTTAGGTCAACTGTATTATAAAACAAGGGCATGTAAGATACTCATACTATAGTAAGTAGCAATGAATATAAGTCTGTATTACTTCATTAGCAGGATATTTGTATTAATTGCAAACATTGTTAAGGGGAATACTCAGAATATGTATCACTGTGACTAAAAATTCCATGATTGTTATTTTATTTTTTTAAGCGATTTAAACTGTTTAGGAAACAACATTAATTATGATTATTTCTTTAGTCACCTTCATTTAAAAAACAATTTAGGTAGAACTTTTTTTCTTTAACTGTTATGAGTTATTTCAATTTCCCCCTACCATCATTACAACAAAACACTTGGAAGTTAGCATTATTATACCACTGATGAGTTTGTGTCCCTGCTGTACACACTATAGTACATCTCATCCACAAGATTAGTGACAGGTTGTAAATGAAATGCCACCCATGCTTCTTGGTATCTGTGTAGTAATGCTAAGGAGTCTGAAAAATTCTTTTAAACAATATTTTACAGTTATTTCCATTTAAATCCCAGGTATCTTACCATGGCTTCAAAGGACTCCTTTTTAAAATATAAATATTGAAAACTATTAACATCAAACCAGAAGCAATTTATAAAAAAGTAAATTAATAGTCATCCCTGGGACATAATCTTAGAAGCAGCTTTGTGGTTACTCAGGAGTAATAGTGTGACAGACACTATCTTGGACACTTGGAATCTTATTGTAATTTCCAAAACTCAAAAACGGGAAAAATCTAGCATAATAGAAAAACTAGCACTGCAGATATAAGAGATGATCACTGCGCTGTGCTTGGATAAGACCTGGAAGTGAAAGCTTAGTTCACGTGGCTCAGGGAAGCAATAGATAATGGAGTTTGGCATGACCTGTGGAGCTAAGGATTACTGCCTTTGAAAAGCAGAATATTGACCTAATTATTACAGGCCAAAAAAAAAAAAAAAGGCATGTCACGTTACTGGCTTCACATACAGGAATTTTCCCAGTCTCAGGTAGACCGAGGATGACATTTGGAACAGAGGCTTGTAAAGACTGTTATAACACCCATCCCCATTTTGTTGAAGATTGTTTTGTGTGTGTGTGTGTGTGTGTGTGTGTGTGTGTGTGTGTATGTGTGGAGGTGGAGGTGGAGGTGGTGGTATAGAGGCAGAATTCCCCTTTTCTTACTGATGAGAAGATTTATATGGCTCTCACAGCTCACTCAGATAAGAAGGAAAAGGCCCATTCTTTCTGTCACACACAATATCTTCATCTGTCTCTCTGAATGATCTGTCTAGTCCAGTGGGTTTGTGTTCTCACTGTCAGATGAGCTGCTGTACCAACGTTGAAGAGGAACTCTAATTAGCCAGCCTGGGACCAGGGAGACCACCACTTAATTACTCCCTGCACAGGTTTAGAAAAAGTAGTTTCCCAAAGGAAGGGATAAAGACAAAATGAAAAAGCAAAAGATAGGTCTTCCAAGGATGACCAAAATCTCCTCTGAAAGCAGCTAAAATTTAATGATTGAGTTGTGAGAATAGAATTATTTTTCTCTTTCATGCAACCTGTTTTTTTCAAATATTATTCCTTACTAAATATTGCTCTGTTGAACTACTGTACAGTTTTTCATTCAGAAAAGATGAAATATTGTTATCTGCCTTACTTTCTTCACCCTAAGGATGAGAAGCTGCACCATTCAGTGGGGTAAAAACAACTCAGAGCAAGAGATTTGAAAGACAGCCCTGGCTGATTAGTAACCTGTGGAGGGTAAACCTGAGTAAATCACCTCCAGTTAATATCTTCTCCAGTAACTGCAGCCTAGTCAAAGTTGTACTTGATGCCAGGAACTTGTGGACAGATTGTATGGATTGATGCAGGAAGTTGTGTTAGAGTCTTGGGAAGAACAGAGATATATAAATTATCCATGAGCAAGGAATAGTCTGAATGGTGTACTTAAATTTCAGTTCTGAGCTTTCATGAAAGATTTGCAAAAGAGCTCCTCCATACAGGTCACTTCTCTTAGAAACACACTCATCCTTATCTGTTCCCATCTTAACTTTCTTAAACTGGACTTCAGTTTTCAACAATCTACTGAAACTGTTGTAGTTTCCCTCTTGCCAAACCTAAGAACATTTCCTCTGCTTTCTTTGTCTTGACGCCTTTGAGATCTCTTTAGATTATTGTTTCTTATGAAAACTCTTCCTCCTTTACCTTTAGTATCACTAATGCTTTCTTGCTTTATTTCTACAACTTTGAGCCAATTCTTACCCTACTGTTGTGGCTCGTTATTCCTCATTCTCTAGTTAGGGGTATTAACAAAGACTTAACTTTTAGACTTCCGGTTTCTTCTTTCTTTCTGTACATTCCAAGACAGCTGATTCCTTCCACTCTCTCTCCCTCCCTCTCTCCCTCTCTCTCTTTCATTCTCTCTCTCCTTCCCAGCTCCCTTCTTTCCTCTTTCTTTCCTTTTTCCTCTAGCTCCTTCTCATCCAACCGCCCTGTGACTCTAATGTTTTTTTCTTTGTTTTGTTTCTCGTGGGAGAGTGATCTTTCTTTAAACTAATGTCCTTGTGTTGACCATGGCTCACACATGTTTAAGTATTTCCAAATTACATTATTGGCTCTACCTTCTTATCCTATTGGCCAGTTCCATTCGAATGTTTTATTATTACTTTAGTATAAACATGCTTAAAACTAATATCACTGTCACCATTGTCTTCATTTTTGTCATAGTCACTTGCCTCCAATCAAATTCTCAGCTCTAAAGAAGTCTTCTATTCTATTCTAATATACATTATTTTGCAAAACAAGCAAGCAAACAAACAAACCCATTGGGCTAATCCTTTGAAATATCTCTCATATATGTTGCTATCACCTTTCTCTGATACTTAACACCTCAGCATGACTAACTGCTACAGTTTCCTGTTCTTCCTGTCTTTAATTTCTCCTTTTTTCCCCACCTTACATACATTATAGGATTAGTATAACATCTAAATGTAAAAACTGACCATCTGAAAATACTGAATTAATTGTGCTATTTTCAATTGTTATATATTCCAGTAATTTCTCTTTGAATCCACCTTTCTCAAGTGGGTCATTAAAGGTGGTCCACAATCTGATCTCAGATTGTAATTTGCTTCTATAGTTTGGCCCTGTCTTAGTGTCAAATTCTATTCTGGATATAAAGTCCAGTAATAATATTAGCTTTTAATGATATTTTTCTCATTAATTCTGGCCTATTTGGTCTCTGTTTGTCTCAAATCCTAGAATTTGTGCCACACATTTAGTAGCTCTCTCTTTCTTCACGTCTGTCTCTATCTTTCCATCTATCATCTATTGTATAATATCAATTTCATGTTTATTATAGTATACTAAATTGTCTCATACATTATCTCATTTAATCCTCAAAATATTCCTATTATTATTCCTATTCTAAATAATAGAAAACTAAGCCTTAAAATTTTAAACTATTTCCCCAAATCACATGTTGAGACAGATCTAATATTCAAAAATCTTTGACTTTAAAAGTGTAATTTTCCACTATACTATACTGAAGTATTTTTCCTTGTATTATTTTATTAGTACTTAATAAAATCCTTAATTAAGTGGGGGGTACCAAGAACATGGATACAATGAATGAATGGATGAAAGTTTTAAGGTTTTAAGTCTAAGACTCCTAAATGGATGATAAGCAGCTTAAAACCTGGGTTCATGACTTATACTAATGTGAATGTCCCTAATGTCATTGTAATTGTAGACTCTATAAATACTAGTGCTTGTTAAAACTTCACCATCAACGATACTGTACATACATTTTCTTATTTAATCATCAGAAAAATCTAATTAGATAGTAGTTTTTCCAGCTTACCCATTGGAATAAACAGAAGTTCAGACAAGTTAAATAAGTTGCCAAGGACACACAGCAAGTGCCAGAACCAAGAACAATATGCAGGTACCTTCACTTCATATTCTTGTTTACTTCACTATGCAGCCTCCCAGTCAGTACTTGGTATTAAAATACATGTATCTTGGGCTTCCCTTGTGGCGCAGTGGTTGAGAGTCCGCCTGCCGATGCAGGGGACGCGGGTTCGTGCCCCGGTCCGGGAAGATCCCACATGCCGCGGAGCGGCTGGGCCCGTGAGCCATGGCCGCTGAGCCTGCGCGTCCGGAGCCAGTGCTCCGCAACGGGAGAGGCCACAGCAGTGAGAGGCCCGCGTACCGCAAAAAAAAAAAAAAATAAATAAATAAATAAAAAAATAAAATAAAATACATGTATCTTCCTGAGCTCTCCATGGGGCTTGAAAGAGCAGAGTCAAAACAAGCTTGGGCATACTCTTTGCCATGTACACTGAGGCTGCTGGCTCTAGTGCTATGACAGTGCCATCTTGCATCTGGAGGTGTACCCCAGATAGTGCTCCAAGGTCTCTTTTTCCAAGTGTGTTTGTCTGAGTGGCCAATTAGACCTTTCTAGGTTTTCTTCTGGGAAGAATCTGAAGACATTATTATTCTGCAGTGCTCTGAGTCTAGAGTGAGTTGATAATCACAGGAAAGCATGTGCATCCAGAATCAGATTGAGAACATTTTGGATAAGTGGATGAAATGAGTACCTATTTATATATTTATATATATAGATCATACTTGTTAAAATCAAATTGAAAACATAACCTACATTTGTGAAATTTTTACTTTGTTGTAAGTTATTACCATTTAGTATTCTTTTGAAAAGAATATAGCCTTCCATTGGCTTTTGTTTTAAAGTGTGCATGATAGATTAGGATGTTGAGAAGAAATAGAAAATATTATAAATTACTTGGAATATACAAATCTTCATATAGAATCTTAAGAACGTTACAAAGTTCTGGGATGCAACTTGCTACTGTTACTGATTCAGGGACATGTTAGATAATGAATGGGGCCAAGTTATTGACCAAAAATAGGTATTTTCTAAACATGAAAAAAAAATCATTTAAGAGAATGATGAGGGCTTCCCTGGTGGTGCAGTGGTTAAGAATCTGCCTGCCAATGCAGGGGACATGGGTTTGAGCCCTGGTCTGGGAAGATCCCACATACCACGGACAAACTAAGCCTGTGTGCAGCATCTACAGATACTGTGCTCTAGAGCCTGTGAGCCACAACTACTGAGCCTGTGTGCCACATGAAGCCTGCATGCCTAGGTGCCATGCTCCACAACGGAAGAAGCCACCGCAATGAGAAACCTGCACACTGCAACGAAGAGGAGCCCCCGCTCGCTGCAACTAGAGAAAAGCCCGAACGCAGCAACAAAGACCTAAAGCAGCCAAAAATAAATAAATAAAATTTGTATAAAAATAAGAGAATGATGATTGAGTGGAAGATAAATAATATTGCCCTTAGCAAAATAATTTATTGAAATTTTTGGCAAATTGTACGTCAGCAGGTAATGTTTTGTATTCAAGACATTTTTCCCTACCTTAAGCACAGTAAGTATTTATTTTTCTTTTTTATTATCACATAGTTACTGATATTTAATATTAAAAAGATTACAACTATTATATCATCACTTTCACATTTCTATTTCTAGTTCAATGAGTAATGAAAGTAAATAACACTGTGCTCAGTTAAATGTTAAAATTCAGAAGAAGTATGAAACTTGCAAAATACTAGCACATCCAGTATTTATGAGCAAAAGTGTTTGGCTGGTCTACATAGCATTAGCATTTTTCAATGATCACATAATCTCAAGCCAAAAGAAACAAACAAAAACTGTTTAATGCAAATCAAAGGATTTCAGTCAAATTTAATAAACTTAATATTGGCAGGCAGGTTGGGGAAGTTGTGATGGATACTTGAGGGCACGGTAGGTTAAGAAATGCAACTGTTTTGAAATAGTATGGTTTCTTATCAGTTTATTTCAACTCTACCTCTACAGTTAATGTTCTGTGTTTCATTTCATGAGTCTACATTGTAAGGAGTATGCCAGAGCTTGTTTTCAGATAACTGATGCCAGTAAAAGCTGTGTTAAAGAGACACACAGTGAAAATCTATGTGATAACAGATTTGTAAGTGGATGAAATATTTTGGTATACGTTATGTTCAATTTCAACACAAATGTTGTTCAGGGGTCTTCTGTGGCATAAAGGTGACATACTTTTAAAGACTTACTGCATGTCAGGAAAATGCAAAATGTTTCAAGTGTGCATTTCTGCAAGTCCAGATCACTGCGGTGAAATGAAATATAAGGGGGGATATGTCTACTCAGGACACCAGGGTAAAGAGATGTTGATTGAATCCAACACAATTAACTATCTCTCCTTAGCAAGAGGTCAAGCTGTTTTTTATCCCAGGATTGTATAATGGCAACAAAAGGTTTTTATCAATTATATAAAACTGTAGTGTTACCATAAACAAAAATATATGAAATAGATTATAAATACAGTTATAAAAAATAAGATATATCTAGAGATGTCTGGTTATTAATACAAATATTTAATGATGAAATAACATCTTAATATGTGCCAGGACCTTTCCAAATATTACTTTTTACAGATAGAGTAACTAAAGTTCAAGGGCAAAAAGAACTTTGCCAAAGATCACACCACTGATTGGCCTGAATCAAATTTTGATCCTACGCCTGTTTCAGGTTTAAGGCAACCTTATGTTCAGTTTTTTATACTGATTTGTGTAAAAAATCATTCCCACTTACTTGGTTTATCTAGTAGTGTTTCTGTCCAGCTCAGTCACCTCATATATTTTGGGGTCCTTTTATTTCTTCAGTCCATGTTTTTCCTGCTATATCTCATGTTCTCTATTCTGGTTTAATCCAAGTCAATATGTTCACTGTAATGAACTTATTTTCTCTATTTACTAATGCTTAGAATTCATTTTCTAGAATATTAGACTTTTGACTTTAGCAATTGAGGCCATGGTGCTATTGCTATTTTTCCTTCTTTTTCTTATGTTTTTACTTAAATCACAGCAAACAAAGAGAAGGAATATATATTCCATATCCCTGAAAGTTTTTATTCTGGACTGAGCACTGGTTGCACTGGAAGGGTTTGGTAGGTAGCAAGAAGACTGCTGATTTGGTTCCTTTTTCTCTTTGTTTCATTTTCTCTCTCATCCCCTCATCTGAACATGTCCTCTCTTGTATTGTCCTCCTTTTATTACGCAGGGAACTACAGCTCTTGTTGCCTAGGCACCCTCATGTTTCTCATCTTGAAAGGCCCACCATGGCTCACCAAGGGGTTTTCCTCAACAAAAGTGTCTGCCATCAACTTTTCACTTAAGTAGGATTTTTTTCTCCTTTCTGCTATGCTGTGAAAGCAGTATGTCAACCAAGTTGCCAACTTCTCTTTGTTTTCAAGCTGAACAACTGCAGAGCCTTGCCCTGGAAAGAACGAGAGTCCCCAATGGCTTCAGCAGTGTTTAGGTTATGTCTGTGAAAAAAACTGGTTCGAAATGAAAGAGCTAGAAGTTAATGAACCTAAAATAATTTTGAGAAATACAATAAGTGGCTCAACAACTTATGTGTCCCTAGTCCTGTTACAAGGATGAGAAAAGAGTCTATGACTCGATGATTCACACAGATATATAAAAGGAGGAAGGTAGTTTAAAGGATTAGTGACAGTGAAAGAGAAGTGGAAAACTGTTCATTATACTGACTTGGTTCTTGTATTCTTTTCTAGATCTTCCACAGTTTATATTCCTTTTGAGGGTTTTGTAAACCACAGGAAGAAAAATTAAAATGGAATACATGTTATAGCTTTTGGCTTGCTCACGATGAAGGAAGCAGGGATTGGGGCTAGCAATAAAGTCACCTTCCTTGAGCACATGGCTGCATGGTAGGAGGTTGAAATTCAATGAATTTGGATCATTGAAGTGAGGAAGGTGGTGTTGGTGAGTTAGGAGTTGGGACTTAGATGATGAATTAATTACCAGCATGTACTGAAAATTGTATCTCTCTAACACATGGTCTACAGGATAAATCAAAGGGCAATATCTAACTAAAAGTCTTACTTTATTTCTTAATAATAATCATTCTTTTTTTGTTTAGTTCAATTCAAGAAACAGATATTTTAGTCAAGATTGAAAATGACTACAGTTCCCATACTCTTAATCCATTCTCCATACTGTGGTCCCTGAATCTGACCAAAAGACATGAGAAGATTAGAATAAAGAAATAGTTGCTTTAGTTTTGCAAATAATATTCTGAGTCCAAGGAATTATGACAAATCCTTTTAGGTTGTTTTTTAGAAAGAACTGTCGATAAATTAATTTTGACTTCTCTGAGCTTAAACTGTGCCTCCCAACCCCCATTTCTTCATCTAGACTTCTAGGAACTTGAAAAAAGATAAATTTAAAAAAATAATAATTGGCAAAGTTAGAGAGACAACACCTCAAATGGAATTTAGATGAAGTCACACATAAGTGTATTAGGTTCAAATCCTTTTATAAGTAACTTACTCTTTAAAAAATTGAATTAAATCAATGGGAGTTCTGGGTGCAAACATCAGTTCCAATCCAATAATAAAGGTAGAGTAGGGAATGCTCTTTCTCATGTAATTACTTCTGTAACATAAATGACTGACTGAAAAAAAAAATGACTGACTGAAATCATCTAATGAAGAAGACCAGGCATATTACTTCTCTAGGTTTTACAGTTTTATGACATACTCATTTACATTTTCTAACTTCCAGGATTTTCTTAAAGCTTGATCCAGCAACCTCATTGATTTAAAAAATTTAAAGCTCAAAAGGACTTAAAATTTTTTTCAAAAGAATTTCTCAGCCTCAACACTGAGTGATTGGATCATATCAATGTTACTAATAAAATTTAGACATATTTCCTCTGGATGGACTCAAATTGTAATATACTTTATATTAATGAAAAGTCCTTTCACCACCCCAAATTAGAAAGCTGTTTTATTCCAAATACTCTCACAGAATTCAATGCTAATCTTTCTCAACAAATTTTAAGATTGAATTTTAATATATTATCTTTCACAATGACTATGTACGTATAATCCATAGACTACTGACACACAGTGAATAAATAAATGCAGAAATTTTTTATAATACAAGAAAATGTGTAGAAATATGTTAACAGGAATGTAAGAGCAGCTTAGAGGGTTTTTTTTTTATAAGTTTATTAATATGTAGCCAGGAACTATCTATTGATTAATATGTATGATCTTGACATGAGTTAATTATAACATTTCAGTTAACTCTACACTTAGTTTGTATGTTCTAAAATAAATTTGGATTTTTCAGTTTGTTTGCTAAAGGGAAAAGAGCTTTCCTATCATATGGAAAGGTTTGTTTTAATAGATTCAAGAAACAAATATATTGTTAAAAGCTCTTGTGTACCTTCTAATTCCCTCTATTGGCTTATGGCTGTGGTCTCAATTTATTGTACTTTTTAAAAAAGTAAATTAAATGAATTTTATTGGCAGGTGTGATAGGTTGAATAATGGCTTCCCTACAATGGCCACATCCTAATCCCTGAAACCTGTGAATACATTTTGTTAGCTGGCAAGGGAGAATTGAGGTAGCAGATGGAATAAACATGGCTCATCAATTAACCTGGAGATGGGGAGAGCTTCCTGGATTATCCAGGTGGGCCCAATGTAATCACAAGCATCCTTATGAGTTAATGAGGGAGAAGAAAGTCCGTGAGCAGCTTCTAGAAGCTAAAAAATGCAAGAAAATAGAATATCCTCCAGAGCCTCCAGGAGGGAATGCAGCCCTGCTAAAACCTTGACTGTAGTCCAGTGATACTCATTTTGAACTTTTGACCTCCACAACTGTAAGGTAATAAATTTGTATTGTTTTAATTCACTAAATTTGTGGTAATTTGTTTGAGCGGCAATAGGAAACTAGTATAGCCGGCATTACTCTGAGTAGCCTTAAAATTTTCTCCTGCTAATTTTAAGTATGTTCAAAAGATATTTGAAGCTTAAAATTCTTACCTGTCCTAATAAGATTTTATTCTAGAAATAATATGACTTTTCTTTATTTCCCGGGGGTGGATGTGGCGGTGGGGGACTTGGTGTTGATGTTGATGGCTGTGGTTTCAACTGAATATTTATTTCAGATTTTGTTTAAGTAGGCTTGCCATAGCTCCAAATCCATTTCTTCAAATACACTAGTCCTGGGGAGATTTGAAAATAAGCCGTGGCCCCAGCATCTCCTACTTATAGTTCGGAAATCTTGCTGACTTTTCCTAGCATTCTGCTTCTCTGCTGAGCCCCTCTGGTGGAAACCTCAGTGGTTCTTTGGTTGTGTTTTACTCTAGGGCATTGTCTGTCATACCATCTTTAGTTCTATAATCTGTCCCTTTGGGATCAGTTTCACCCAAATTTAGGCTCAAGATCCAGGGCTATTGCTTGTCTACAGGGAAATTTAGATAGATTCAGTATCTGTCCCTCTGAGAGAAAAACAATGAGGCTAAACGCCAAGGCATGCCTGAGACTTAACCTAGGTATAGTTTAAGATGTTTCTCTTTCTGAGAATACAACAGGCTTCTAAATTATTAACACAGATTTGCCAGCTGCCTGAATATTTGGCATCTAAGGCATAGGATTTCTTTCTAATAAACCAAACATAACCTCACTTCTTCAGGCAATGTCAGGAAGTCTAATCAAGAGTTGACTCTGAGGGACTTTCCTGGTGGCATAGTGGTTAAGAATCCATCTGCCAATGCAGGGGACACGGGTTCAAGCCCTGGTCCAGGAAGATCCCACATGCCGCGGAGCAACTAAGCCCGTGTGCCATAACTGCTGAAGTCTGTGCACCTAGAGCCCGTGCTCTGCAACAAGAGAAGCCACCTCAATGAGAAGCCCGTGCACCGCAATGAAGAGTAGCCCCCACTCACCACAACTAGAGAAAGCGCACCCGCAGCAACGAAGACCCAACACAGTCAAAAATAATAAATAAATAAATTTGAAAAAATGATTTTTTTTTAAAGAGTTGACTGTGAGCCAACACTTTCCATCTTCTCTGTTGAGACACAGCAACAGAGGCTAAGACTATATTAACTATTCATTTCTCTAGGTTTTCTAAACTGAATCTCTATATCAAGTTAGATCAGCCAGGATAATAAACCTGAGTGAGATTAGCTTGGTTCCTTTCAGAAGTACTTGCAAAGATATACGATTTAATGCTGTGCTCTAAGCATTTATAGAGGGGTGATGTAAGAAATGGCCATTTGAACACTTTATTTGTTTGGGAAATTGTAGTTGAAGACATTGTCCATTATGTAGCCTAGAATCTCTCATATAAGATTCCACATGATAAGGACATCCTTAAATTTTGTGTGGGGGGAAAAATGTCTTACCAGACAAACTTTTATGTTTCTTTTAATCAGTAAGTAAAAGTTATATAAGACAAATTTCATTTATAATTATGGTATGTAAACAAATGAATAAAACTTCATGAAATCATTCAAAATAAACCTCCTATCACAGCTTAACAAAAATTGTCTCAGAATAATTTCTCTATGCTATAAACATTGATTTTAACCACAACCCCTTTTCCTACCCCATCCTTGAGGGAAATGTGACTTTGAAAACAACAAAATGACAAGTGAGGCCTCTCAGAATGATGTTCATTAAACCCCCTGCACGTAAACTTGATAGGAAGCAGTGGAGCTTCTCTGTTGAATGGTTAAGACCCTGGTTTAATTAAATCCCAGATCACCCCACTTATTAGCTGAAGCCTTGGGCTATTTATTTAACCTTTCATTTTCAATTTCACATCTATAGAGTGGAAATAGTATAATATCTGCCTTCTAGGATTGTGGTGAGGATTAAATGAGGTAATTCATTTGAAGTACTTAGTACAGTGCCTGGCATATAAGGTACAAGACTCAGTAGCTATGGGTGTTGTAGGTATGGATGTGGTAGGTAGTAGGTTGATGATAATTATGACAGTGATGATAACATCAGTGAAGGTAGACCTAGTTGAAGACAGTTCTCTCTTTCTTCACAATATTTTTTTGCATCATATTATGGTGCTTCATTATTAGCTTTCTGCTGAGGAAACACCTGCCCTCAAGCTGAATATGCCCAGGTAGGGAGAATGGAAGCTTCCTCAGGAAGAAATCTGCATGATCTTTTCACGGAGAAGTATAAAAAGTGTTGGTGGTTTTCCTTCTCTAATTGGAAGTATAAGATTTAGACTGAATAGCTTTTTTTTTTTTTTTTAAAGCCTCTTGCCAGCTCTGCAAAGACAAGCATGGTTGGGTTAATCTTGAGGAAACTAAGGGTCAAGCTCTATTTTGTGTTGGGAGAAAGAAATATAGAAGGGGCTCTTTGAAGTTCATGCTTGGTCTAGCTCACATCATAAGGATGGGTGACCACATAGGAATTTGTGCAGAATCCCCAGCCAGAATTAAAAAGTGTATATTTCATGGAGCAGTAGTTTGCAAGCTTTTTGGCCTTAGGACCCTTATACTTAAAAATTACTGAAGGTGATAAAGAGTTTTGTTAAATGTGGATTATAGTTATTGATATTTACTACACTAGAAATTAATATTGAAAATATTTAAATATTAACTCATTTATAAACAGCAATACTTAACTCATTATGTGTTAATATAAAACTATTTTTTATGAAAAAGCATATTTTTCCAAAGCAAAAAGAAGTACAGTGGCATTATTTTACATTTTTTTTCAAATTTACCTAATATTTGATTTAATAGAAGACAGCTGAATTCACATATCTGCATCTGCAATTAGTCAGTTTTGATGTGTTATTTTGGCTGCAGTAAACAAAGTAAATCCAAATTTACAAAGATAGGAACTTGGAAAGGAGTATTTTAATGGCTTTTTGAAACAATTTTGGATATTCTTTTTCACTCTATCCCACTTACAAGTGGTCATTTCTTAAAGGTTAGTTGCAATGTGGAAACTGAAACCATACCAATGAACTTTTCAACTCCATGACATTAACATCATTAGAAAATCTTTGTATCTTCTACAATGCTTGACCTTGTAACATCATGCCTTTTTCATTTGGAAAATGTTGGTCCATTGAATTATATAGATTTCCAAATGTTGAAACATTTTATTATATATTATTAAATAGTAACATTTATTAATCTCATTAGAAAATTCTTTCTGTATGGAGAAGGTGTCAAGCTCATAAAGACATATAAATTTCCCCAAATTCTAGATTTTGCTTGAAAGCTCAAATTTTATCCTTGTCAACAAATACTGTCAGCTGTTTCCTTGAAATGTCAGGCTCCCTATGTTCATTTTTGAGAAAATATCTGCCAAGTGCCCAAGTCTGAATAACCATAGTATATCTGTCCACAGTTCTTTCCAGTAAACTTAGTGCTCCATAAGAAAAGCAGCTAGTTCAGCTTGCAACTCCAAAAATGGCACAAGAGCTTTTTCTTGATCCAAACATCATAGATCAGTGTACATCAAGAGTGACTGATATTTAAAAAATCATGCACTCAAGGGTTGGGATGAAATAAAATGAATAATCTTTACTGCTTCATTAATGACATTCCTAAGTAAAACTCATTTTTACTGCAAGTGTGTAGAAGTTGAGAATGTAATGACTATTAATTTATTTGGTGTTATTGCTTTGTTTTCTGCTTAGATATCAGCAGTTTCACCCACTTTTGCTTTTGTAGAATCAGAGCAAATATTAAGACAGTGAAATAGGCAAATAATATCTTAGTATTATTATTAACTGCTATGTTTATCGCTGGAAACCTAAGTGAGCTGATACGCTATTATGTGGAATTGGGACTCATGGAGATTCACAAGAAAGTGGATGAAGACTGTCTATTTCACCTAAAGCCTCCAATTTTCTACTTATTTGTATATCAGAGATAAACCCTACTAGTTCCTCATTTTAGGCACTAAAACCAGGAGAAACATGAAGACTCTGATGTCATTTATTTAGTTTATTTTAGTGTTAATTAGTTTCGACCAGTATAACTCAGTGTACCCATTTAAAGAAGTGTGTGTATATTTACATACCAATTATATAACTTTACAGCTATCTATGGTTATGTGGAGTGTAGTGGGGTAAATTGTGTTCCCTAAAAAATTCATATGATATGTTTAAAAGTCTTAACCCCTAGTACCTAGAATGTGGTTGGTTTTGGAAATATGGTCCTTAAGAGGTAATTAAGTTAAAATGAGGTCATTAGATTGAGCACTAATCCAATATGACTGGTGTCCTCTTAAGAAGAGAAGATTAGGACACATACACATATGGAGGGAAGCCCATGTGAAGGCATAGGGAGAAGACAGCCATCTACAAGTCAAGGAGAGTGGTCTCAGAAGAAACCAACCTTGCCAACAACTTGATTTCAAACTGCTAGCCTCCAGAACTGTGAGAAAATAAATTTTTGTTTAAGCCACCCAATCTGTGGTACTTTGTTATGGCAGCCCTAGAAAACTAATACATGGACTATTAAAATAATTTCAAGCATCAGTACATAACTATTGGAGATCAAGATTAAATTACATTCAGTCAGTTTGGGAAGAAAAAGAAGGATGGGATACTAACTGTAACTATTTAGTATTCATAGCTAAAACTTCTACCACCAGTTCTATTTAGGCTCTGGGATTCAACCTTAGTGCTCATTTTCCTTATTCCAACTTTCAGTTCCCAAGCACATACTCTTCAACTAAATAGGCTGTATTTTCAAATATTATTTTTCTTAAAAACAAAAACCTCACCAATACTAATAGAATCTACTGCCCAAATAGATTATAGATTTTACAGTGCTCAGTTATGGGTGTAGTATATTATAAAGTCTTTGCTCTTCAGAGTGCATCTGCAGACCAGCAGCATCAATATCATCTGAGAGTTTGTTAGAAATGCAGAGTCTTGGGCCCCACCCTACATCTACTGAGTTAGCATCCACATTTTAGAAATACTCCCATATGCTTCCTATGCACAGTAAAGTTTGAGATACACTGTACCAAAGGAATATGTCTAGAAAGATATCATTTTCTTTTATTGGATTCAAATATTCTGTAGAAAGACAAGGCTTGGAATTTCCTGAAAGAATGTGCAGTGTGGGGGAGTTTTCTGGGCCACATACAGTATACTTGGTTTTGAAATCATTTTTACAGTATTTCAATCACTAGGGTGACAGTATATTTTGCTTGACATATGACTGCTCTCTTCTAAGAAATTCCAGGACATGAGGTGGTCCTGCAGGAAGCAGTGACATTTCTCTTTCAGTGTCAATACTTCATGGGGAAAAAGCATTTATTACTACAGTTGCCAAAATAAAAAAGAGAGAATCTCTTATGTGTATTTTCAACAATTAAGTTTTTCTCTTTTCTGCTTTTTTTTAAGTATTCAGTCAGGACATCCCCAAATCCTATATATATATATATATATATATACAATGTGTTCAGAGTACATATTTCCTTCTTAGATCATTACTAAATTGTGTGCCTATAATGAACTACTTCACAAGTTAGTTTGTTGAGTGTAGACTGGAGTCCAGCGGTTCACTACAAAGTGGTAAACAGCTGGATGTCTTAGATATTTCTCCTATACCTTTTGTAGATCAGAATTTGAATCTATTTTCCCAGGAAATATACTGTGAATGAGCATCTGTTGAAAATCTCTCCTGTCAGTAGTAGTGTTCAATCCGGACATATATTTACTCAGTGAAAGCAGTTTTCTGATGGTAACACTACCATCAACCTGTCAAATTGAAAAAAAAAAGTTTTTTTCATCATCATAAAAATGCTATGATTGAAAATCCATTCTGAAGCAGTCATCAGTGGTATCATTTTATTTGTAGATCCAAAAATATTGACTACAGGTAAATGTTGTAACTGATGTTTAGTCCTGCTCTATGTTGTTTAGTACTTTAATGACAATATTAGTTTTTAGCAACAGTTTCCACGTGGGGAAGTTACATCATTTATTTGCACTTTTAAGTTGTTTGTACAACTGTGAGGATGAGTTTAAACTTAGACATACAGTGATGTTGTATGATAGAGGTGTCTACTGCTAAGCCCACAAAGCATGACCTCCAAAAAATCAAAATAACAGTCCTCCCCACCCTCATATGCTGACATTTGACAAGCCAGGTGGTGTAGCTTGTTCTTAGAAACCCATATCATCTTTTGTGTCCTCCCAGATGTTCCTAGCAGAGATTTGCCAAAACTTTCCCAAATACAAATGGGAGAATAATAGAGGCATTGAATTTCTTTCCTAGAAACTTTAGTAGAAGGTTACTTTTATATTTTCAACATGCTCATTTCTAAGATGATATAATCATTAGGCATTTGAAAAATTACAGCTGGTATCAGTTAATGATCACTGGCATTTTTCATATTTAACAACCTTCTGGGTGAATGAGCTGACCTTGGAATATATAATGTAGTTGTACAGGCTTCCAGTGGTTTTTCAACAGTTGCATTTTCAATAGCTGTACTGCTAAAAGATAAATGTAAACACATGGCAATAGGTTACAATTCATTATCTATTTTATTTTCATAAAATAAAATGACCTTAGGAAAATGTCATTAATTATGTGAAGTTACTAAAGTCCTCCTCAAGATTTTCTAAAGAAAAATCTTAAATTGTTAATACTACATTTTATAACTTCCTTAGAAATTTGCATCAATGTGCTATTTTTAAATGTGTATAAATACAAAAACTACAAGAAATATAGTAACCATTTTCTCTTCTTTCTAAAAAGCCAAGTATTGAGTTATTAATATTATATTTATATACAATAAAATTCACCCTTTAAGTGTACACAATGATATACAGTTGATTAGGAGATATTTTGAACTAAATGAAAATAAAAACAACATGTCAAACAGCATAAACTATAAAAGACAAAAAAATTACATCATTTTGCACAACTGTATTGTATAGTTACAGCAGTTACACAGTTACACAATTGATGAGTTGTAACAAGTGTATATAGTTCTATAACTTCCACCACAATTGTTCTGGGTGAAGTGTGTCTCCACAATTCATATGTTGAAGCCCTATTCCCCAGGACCTCAGAATGGTGACTGTATTTGGAGATTGGGCCTTTAAAGAGGTAATTAAGGTTAAATGAGGTCATATGGGTGGGCCCTAATCCAGTATGACTAGTATTTTTATAAGAAGACAAAATTTAGATACACAAAGGAAGACCAAAGATGTCCCTGCACAGAGAAAAGACCATGTGAAGAGGCAGCAAGAGAGTGGCCATTTGTAAACTAAGGAAAGTGGCCTCAGAGGATACCATCCCTGCCAGCATCTGGATTTTGGACTTCCTGCCTCCAGATCTGTGAGAAAATAAATTTCTGCTGTTTAAGCTACCCAGTCTGTGGTGTTTGTTGTGGAAGCCCTAGCCCACTAATACAACAGTCAGGATATAGAAACTTTTCACTAATCTCTCAAAAGCTTCTCCTGTCTCTTCGTACCCATTCCTTCCCTCCACTCTCAGCTGCTAGTAATCTCTAGTCTGATAACTCTCTCCACAGTTTTGCCTTTCCCAGACTAGAATGCCATTTAAAAGTAATCATATGGTATGTAGCCTTCAGAGTTCGGCTTATTTAACTTAGATAAAGCTTTAGATATTCATTCATGTTATTGCATGTATCACTAGTTTGTTAACATTTTATTGCTGAGTAGTATTCCATTGTTCAGATGTACTGCAATTTGCTTATCCATTCAGCAGTTGGGTTGTTTCTTCTTTTGGCTATTATAAATAGTGCTACAACCATTCTCATACGGTCTTTGTGTGGACCTCTGTTTTTATTTATCTTGGTGAACACCCAGCAGTTTGATTGCTGGGTCATGTGGTAAGTGTATTTACAGTTTCATAAGAAACTGTTAAACTTTTCCAAAATGACTGCACCATGTTGCATTCTGGCAACAATATGTGAGAATTCCTGTTGCTTTACATCTTCACCAGCACTTAGCATTTTCAGTCTTTTCAATTTTATGCATCCTGGTAGGTGGGTAATGTTATCTCACTGGAGTTTTAATATTTCTTTTCCTAGTGACTGAAGGTTTTGGGCTTCTTTATATGTACCCACTTGCCATCTACCTATATGTTCTTTGATATGATGTCTTTTCAAGTATTTTGCCGATTGTTAACTGTTATTTTTCTTCTGATAAAGGATTTATATGAAGAATATATAAAGAATTTTTTTAGATATAGGTTTTGCTTACATTTTCTCTCAGTCTGTGTTTTATCTTAAAATTGTCTTTTTTTCTCCAGCTTTATTAAGATGTAATTGACATATAACATTGTGTAATTTTAAGATGTACAAGTTATGATATGATAATTGTGAAATAATTATCACAATAAGATTAACACATTCATCTCATCACATACTTTTTTTCCTTTGTGATGAGAACTTTAAGATCTATTTTAGCAACTTTCAAGTGTACCATTCAGTATTGTTAACTATAGTCACCAAGCTGTACATTATATCTTCAGAACGTTTTCATCTTGTAACTGAAAGTTTGTATCCTTTAAGACCTTCACCCATTTCCCCCACCTCATGCAACCCCACTGCTGGCAGCTAACAATCTATTTCCATGAGTTCAGTTTTTTTAGATTCCACATATAAGTGAGATCATGCAGTATTTGTCTTTCTCTGTTTGACTTATTTCACATAGTGTAATGCCCCCAAGGTTCATCCATGTTGTCACATATGGCAGGATTTCCTTCTCTTTTATAGCTGAATAACATTCCATATATGTGTAGACCACATTTTTTTCATCCATTCATGTGTCCACTATAACTTAGGTTGTTTCCATGCATGACTATTGTAAACAAAGCTGCAGTAAACATGGGAGTGAAGATATCTTTTCAAGATAATGATTTTATTTCAATCAGATACATCCCCAAATGTAGGATTGCTGGATCATATGGTAGTTCTCTTCTTAATTTTTTGAGGAAACTTCATACTGTTTTTCCAAAGTGACTGTACCCACTTACATTTATACCAACAATGTACAAGGCTTCCCTTTTCTTCACATCCTCACCACCACTTGTTATCTCTTTTCTTTTTGATGATTACCACTCTAACAGGTATGAACTAATAATCTCATTGTGGTTTTGATTTGCATTTCCCTGATGGTTAGTGATATTGAGTATATTTTCATGTAACTGTTGGCAGTTTATATATCTGCTTTGGAAAAATGTTTATTCAGGTCCTCTGCCCCCTTTTTTTTTTTTTTTTTTTTTTTTTGTAGTACATGGGCCTCTCACTGTTGTGGCCTCTCCCGTTGCTGAGCACAGGCTCCGGACGCGCAGGCTCAACGGCCACGGCTCACGGGCCCAGCCGCTCCGCGGCATGTGGGATCCTCCCGGACCGGGGCACGAACCCATGTCCCCTGCATCGGCAGGCAGACTCTCAACCACTGCGCCACCAGGGAAGCCCCCTCTGCCCATTTTTAAATCATATTGTTCATTTTTTGGCTGTTGAGTTGTGTGAGTACTTTATATATTTTAGATATTAACTCCTTATCACATGTATGCCTTGTAAATATTTTCTTGCATTCAGCAGGCTTCCTTTTCATTTTGTTGATGGGTTCCTTTGCTGTGCAGAAGATTTTAGCATGATGTAATCACATTTGCTTATTTTTGCTTTTGGTGTTAAATCCAAAAACTCATTT
Organism: Kogia breviceps; assembly: GCF_026419965.1. Classification (NCBI taxonomy): domain Eukaryota; kingdom Metazoa; phylum Chordata; class Mammalia; order Artiodactyla; family Physeteridae; genus Kogia; species Kogia breviceps. Next base: position 98,198,162 of record NC_081314.1, read on the forward strand.
CCAAGACTGATGTTAAGAAGCTTATCCCTATGTTTTCTTCTAGAAGTTTTATGGTTTCAGTTTCTTCAGTTTAAGTGTTTGATCCATTTTGAGTCAATTTTTATGTATGGTGTCAGATAGAGGTCCAGTTTCATTATTTTGGGTCACTGTCCAGTTTTCCCACCACAATTTATTGAAGAGACTATTGCTTCCCCATTGTATATTTTTGGATCCATTGTTGTAAATTAATTGACCATATATATGCATAGGTTTATTTCTTGGCTCTCTATTCTGTTCCACTGACCAAAGTGTCTGCTTTTATGCCAATGTCATACTGTTTTGTTATATAGCTTTGTTATATATAGCTTTCTTATATAGTTTGAAATTAGGAAGTATAATGCCTCCAGGTTTGTTCTTCTTTACCAAGCTTGTTTTAGCTATTTGGGGTCTTTTGTGGTTCCATACAAATTTTAGGATTATTTTTTCTATTTCTATAAAAATGTCATTGGAGGATTGTATACAATCTGTAGATCACTTTGGGTTGTATGGACTATTTAACAATATGAATTCTTCCAATCTATGAGCATGGAATAGCTTTCTATTTATTTGTGTTTTCTTCAGTTTCCTTTATTAATGCCTTATAAATTTTAGTGTATAGATCTTTTACCTCCTTGGTTAAATTTGTTCTTCAGTTTTCTATTCTTGTTAATGCTATTATAAATTGGATTGTTTTCTTAATTTCTCTTTTTGATAGTTATTGTTAGAGTATAGGAATGCAATTGATTTTTGTATGTTGACCTTGTATCCTCAACTTTACTAAAATTTTTTTTTAGTCCTAATATTTAGGGTTTCCTATGTATAATATCATGTCAACTGTAAGTAGAAAGAGTTTTACTTATTCTTTTCTGATTCTGATGGCTTTTATTTCTTTTTCTTGCCTTAAGTGCTCTGGCTGGGACTTCCAGTGCTGTGTTGAATAAAAGTGGTGGGAGTGGACATCATTGTTATGTTCCTGATCTTAGAAGAAAAGCTTTCAGTTTTTCACCACGTCGTATGATGTTAGCCATGGACTTGTCATAACAGACCTTTATTATGTTGTGGTACATTCCCTTTATACTCAATTTGTTGCAAATTTTTATCATGAATGGATATTACATTTTGTCATATGTTTTTTCTGCATCTATTGAGATGATCATATTTTTATTCTTCATTTTGGTAATGTGATGTATCACATTGCTGTTTTGGATATTGAACCATCCTTACATCCCAGGAATAAATTCTACTTGATCATGGTGTATGATTCTTTTAATGTTGAATTTAGTTTGCTAATATTTTGTTGAGGATTTTGCATATATACTCATCAGATATATTGCTCTGTAATTTTCTTTTCTTGTAGTGTCCTTATCTGGTTTAGGTATCAAGTAATTGTAATGCTGGTCTCATAAAATGAGCTTTGCAGTGTTTCCTCTTCTTGTATTTATGGAAGACTTGAGAAGGATTGGTGTTAAATCTTTTTGAAATATTTGGTACAATTCACCAGTGAAACGATCTGGTCCTAGATTTTTTTGTTGTTGGAATTGTTTGATTACTGATTCAATCTCCTTGTTAGTAATTGATTCATTCTGATTTTCTCTTTCTTCATGATTCAGTCTTGGTATCAGTAGCTTGTATGTCCTAGGAATGTATCCATTTCTTTTAGGTTTTACAATTTGCTGGTGTATAAATGTTCATAATAATCTTGTTTGATCCTTTGTATTTCTGTGGTATCAGTTGTAATATCTCCTCTTTTATTTCTAATTTTATTTATTTGACTCCTCTTTTTTTCTTGGTGAGTCAACTAAAAGTTTATTTATCTACCTTTTAAAAATCAACTCTTAGTTTTCTTGATACTTTCTATTGTCTTTTTAGTTTCATTTTCATTTAGTTTCACTTTGCTTTTTGTTATTTTGTTTCTTTACTAACTTTGAGCTAAGTTTGTTTTTCTTTCACTAGTTCCTTGACATGTGAAGTTAGGTGGTCAAGTTGAGATCTTTCTTTTTCTCAGTGTAGATATTTATTTCTATAAACTTCCCTCTTAGAACTACTTTTGTGGCATTCTACAATTTTTAATATGTTGTAGTTCCATTTTCATTTGTCTCAAGATAATTTTTGATTTCTCTTTTGATTTTTTCTTTGGCTGATTGGTTGTTCAGGAGCATATTGTTTAATCCTTACTTTTTGTGAATTTTTATTTTATCCTTGTAATTGACTTCTAGTTTCATACCGTTGTGCTCAAAAAAAAAATGCTTGATACAATTTAAATTTTCTTAAATTTATTAAGACTTGTTCTGTGGCCTAACATATGGTCTACTCAGGAAAATGTTCCATATGTGCTTGAGAAGACTGTGTATTCTGCTTCTTTTGAATGAAATGTCTGTTAAGTCCATTTGGTCTTATGTGTAGTTTAAGTTCAGTGTTTCCCTGTTGATTTTCTGTGTGGATGATGTATCTATTGTTAAAAATACGGTAATGGGGCTTCCCTGGTGGTGCAGTGGTTGAGAGTCCGCCTGCTGATGCAGGGGACGCAGGTTCGTGCCCCAGTCCGGGAATATCCCACATGCCGTGGAGCGGCTGGGCCCGTGAGCCAAGGCCACTGAGCCTATGCGTCCGGAGCCTGTGCTCCGCAACGGGAGAGGCCACAACAGTGAGAGGCCCACGTACCACAAAAATAATAATAATAATAATAATAATAAATAAATATAAATTTAAAAATAAGGTAATGAAGTCCCTTACTATTATTATATTTCTGTCTGTGGCTACCTTCAGGTCTGTTCATATTTGCTTTACGTATTAAATGCTTCTACATGGATATATAAATATTTGCAAATGTTATATCCTCTTGTTGGATTGACCCCTTTATTATTATGTAATGACTTTCTTTGTTTCTTTTTACAGCCTTAGGATTAAAAGCTATTTTATCTGACATAAGTATAACTTCCTCTGCTTTCTTTTAGTTCCCATTTGCATGGAATATATTTTTTATCCCTTCACTTTCATGTCCTTAAAGCTGAATTGAGTCTCTTGTAGGGAGCACATAACTGGATCTTGTTTTATTAACCATGCAGCCACTGTATGTCTTTTGATTAGAGAATTCAGTCCATTTACATTTAAAGTAAGAGGAGAAACTGTGAGGTGAGATTTTTTTCCTGGCTCTCTGCACTAGGCCTACTATATAGCCATGGGCAGGGAGGGATTCTTCTGTACCCATTAATAATAACTTCTTTTTTGTTACAGACCTGTGGAAATTGTGCATGCAAGCCTTTTTGACTATCAGCCCAGGTGATCCAGGGGTCTGTCCCTTGGGTAGCAATCACAAAATATGGGGTGCTAGACATACATAAAACTTGTTTCATGGGGGGTGTACTGGTGACTTGGAGCAGGATAGAGCGAGAGGACAGAGGAGGTGTCAAGAGGCTTCCCTGTTTTCTGGATTGGATCACAGTCTATCCCTAGACGTGTGCTATATTAGAAGCTTGATGCTCAGGCAGCAGCTTTCATACTTTAAGTATGAAAATAAATATTTTTTAGGGAAAGTCTGGGAGATGGGTATTTCTGTCTGCTTCCTCTGCACTGAGCCCTGAGGAAGAGGGTGGGAGACTAGCCCCTGCAAGTCCCTGTGAGCCTTTTAAGAAATGTTTATTTGTTTGCTATGTAACCTTGTGGTTCTCATGGATGCAAGCACCACTGGCTTTTAGAGCTAGTTGTTTTGGGGGCCTGTCCCTCAGGAAGGAGTCTTACAAGTTGGGGCACTGGATATAGGAGTCAAACTCTTTTCTCCTCTGGGAGAAGCTGGGAGTTGGTGCTGTGCCAGCGGTGGATTTATGGTAATAGTGTATCTCAGCCTTTCCTACCCATTTTGATGTGAGTGATGTGGATATTTTCTTGTTCACACGATGAGGAGTCACTCAGCTAGTGTCTAGATTTGTTTTCTGAGGGAATTGTCCCATGACTAGCTGTAGATTCAGTTTATCCGTAGGAGGAGGTGAGTTCAGAAGGCTCCTGTGTCCCCATACTGACCTGGACAGATGGCAACAGGAACACATTGGTAATGAAATCTAATAACATTAATGTTTATCATTGATGCAAACATATGGGTTTTTAAAAGTTTGTTGTTTTCTTTCAAAGTGAAGAAAACCACCCAAGAATTTCTATTCATAGTCAACAATTATTGAGTTGTATGTGTTAGGGATTTTGCTGAAGCTTTCATAGTATATTTCTTTGATAATTTCAATGACTGAAATTTCATTTTATATTTTATATTTTGATTGGTTGTATTTGTGAGGAGAAAAAACCCCACATACAAATAACCAGAGATATATCTGGTGTGAATAATGAAAGACTGTGTCATCTAGGAGTCTACTATGTGTAAATAGAAGTGCTTTTTATTTTGTTATTCAAAAGAAGATCACTTCATAAATTAGCCTCTCTAATTTCCCTTCTAGGGTTTTACTCCTAATATGCATAGTTTATTAAAGGTGAATAGTGAATGATTTGGAGGCCAGTGATTAATAAAGTTTGGATTACCTGAACTTTAATAATTTGTAGCTGAGTTATTCCTTTTATTAATGTGGGAAATTGATATTTTATTGTTATTTTTTATGAAAAATTATTTTTTAACCATACAAGTTCTTGTGTTAGTTGATATGATAGGTCAAATATTGATTCAGACTCAGATTTTGTTTATAAGAAGTGTGTTTTCTGGGAGTAGTTATAAGACATATACATTTAAAGAATAAAGAAAAAATTTTATAACAGTAATACTGATGAGTTGTATAAGTTTAGAGGAGGGAAAGATTACTGGAGGGATGAGAAAAAGTTTTGTGGAGGTGATGGCATTTGAATTCCACTTGAAAGCTGGGCAGGATTTGGAATGTGAAAATGAGCATGGCAGATTGGGGGGATATATAATAAAAAGAAAGTACTTTCTTAGCAAGGAAAGCTATAGGGCAATCTTAACAAATTAAGTTGGGAAACTTTGTTGACTTAGATGATGGAGAACATTGGATGTTAGGCTAAATTTTTACAATTAATATCATAGGCCATGGAGATTTTGGAGAGAAATAATATAATCAGGACTGAGTTTCAGGAAGACTAACCTTGGTAGCAGTATATAAGAGGGACTGGAGACAGGAGAGATAAGAAATGATGGCACCAGCTGGAGGCTGTTTAAACGTTTTAAGAAAAAGGTGATCAAAGTTTGAAGATTGTAATGATGATGAAAGAATCAAACATAAAAATATTTTAGAGATGAAATGGAGAACGTGGCAATTAGTGTTTAGTTAGTAGAAACTTTTTAATCAGTATTATGTTGGATGTTGTGATTAACGTATAATGAGTAAGAAGGGTCAGGGAACTTACAATGTGCTAAATCACACACATGTGCATAAACTCAATACAGAACAGAATATGGTAAGTAACTTAAGAAAGGTACATAGAATTATAAAGATACAAGACTGAGAACATTCATGTATTTCATCTCCCTTCAAAATCCCATTGAAATGGGAGGAAATATATAAATTAAGAAGGAGAATAAAACCCAAACTCTTGAAAGACAGGAAAGGAAGACAGAGAGTAGAAATCTTGAGGGAATCTTGGAAGACAAAAAATAGAGCCAGTGTGGAAAACAATTGAGGAAACATAATAATCTAAAGCATTGGAGGTGTGAACAATCATTTCCAAGGTTCATTAATCGTCTTTAATGCAGCAATATGAACAAACCCTTGAGGAATAGTTATAGCATGAATAAGAGTGTTCAGGATAAACAGCTATTTCTGGAGGAGGCAGGAGAAAACTTAGAATAATTTGAGAGATTTAAGAATTAGAACTAATACTATAGTATATTTCACAAATACAACTAGAAAAGACTATTATGAAAAAGGAGCAGAAAATAATGCAGAGGTCTTTAAAATTTTAAAAATCTGAGCATTAAAATTAAAAATAAATTAATGAACAGATGAAACAATAGACTGGTTAGGGCTAATGGCCAAACTGATGATCTAGAAGTTAAACTCCAGAAATCTCCCATGCCATTGGTGAAAATGCCTAAGAGATGGAGCCTATGAGAGAAAACTGAAATGCTATTGAGGGTGACACTATAGGGCCAATATCCTCCTTATAAGAATTCCACAATCAGACACAATGTATGGAAGGATAAAACTTTTATAAATAAAATACTCATAATGTGTACTATCCATGAAAATATTTCTTGAAAGTATATTCTTGAAAATGAATGCAAGATTGACTGACATTAGAATCAAGAAACTGATAGCTGGTTATGACTTGGAAAAAGTAAGGGAAACTAAAACCACAGAATTACCATATCAACAATGGAAACTAATTGGCAATGGTAGACGGTTGTGGAGGGAATGATGTGCAGGGAAAAGGGAGGAAGGAGTAAAGGAGTGGAAGAATGCATCCTTTTAAAGCACAAGGAGAATGGTGGAAAGTCAAGAGGAAAAGATAGGATTGTAATGCAGAGCCATTATCAATAACTTTCCTTACTTCTTTTACAGTCTTGCCGACATTTTTTAAAATTTTGTTTTTAATAGAGTTATAAGTGTGTAAACCGGTAAAAACCCCATTTCCAATAAAAGAGTTCCTGAATTTTTTTTTAACATCTTTATTGGAGTATAATTGCTTTACAATGGTATGTTAGTTTCTGCTTTACAACAAAGTGAATCAGTTATACATATACATATGTTCCCATATCTCTTCCCTCTTGTGTCACCCTCCCTCCCACCCTCCCTATCCCACCCCTCTAGGTGGTCACAAACAACCTAGCTGATCCCCTTGTGCCATGTGGCTGCGTCCCACTAGCTATCCACCCTACGTTTGGTAGTGTATATATGTTCATGCCACTCTCTCACTTCGTCACAGCTTATCCTTCCCCCTCCACATATCCTCAAGTCCATGCTCTAATAGGTCTGTGTTTTATTCCCATCCTACCACTAATCTCTTCATGACATTTTTTTTCTTAGATTCCATATATATGTGTTAGCATATGGGATTTGTTTTTCTCCTTCTGACATACTTCACTCTGTAGAACAGACTCCAGTTCCATCCACCTCACTACAAATAACTCAGTTTCATTTCTTTTTATGGCTGAGTAATATTCCATTGTATATATGTGCCACATCTTCTTTATCCTTTCATCTGTTGATGGACACTTAGGTTGCTTCCATGTCTTGGCTATTGTAAATAGAGCTGCAATGAATATTTTGGTACATGACTCTTTTTGAATTATGGTTTTCTCAGGGTATATGCCCAGTAGTGGGATTGCTGAGTCATATGGTAGTTCTATTTATAGTTTTTTAAGGAACCTCCATACTGTTCTCCATAGTGGAGGTATCAATTTACATTCCCACCAGCAGTGCAAGAGTGTTCCCTTTTCTCCACACCCTCTCCAGCATTTATTGTTTCCAGATTTTTTGATGATGGCCATTCTGACTGGTGTGAGATGATATCTCATTGTAGTTTTGATTTACATTTCTATAATGATTAATGATGTTGAGCATTCTTTCATGTGTTTGTTAGCAATCTGTATATCTTCTTTGAAGAAATGTTTATTTAGGTCTTCTGCCCATTAAAAAAATTTTTATTTATTTATTTATTTATTTTTTTAACATCTTTATTTGAGTATAACTGTTTTACAATAGTGTGTTAGTTTCTGCTTTACAACAAAGGGAATCAGTTATACATATACATATGTTCCCATATCTCTTCCCTCTTGTGTCACCCTCCCTCCCACCCTCCCTACCCCACCCCTCTAGGTGGTCACAAAGCACAGAGGTGAACTCCCTGTGCTATGTGGCAGCTTCCCACCAGCTATCTAATTTACATTTGGTAGTGTGTATATGTCCCTGCTACTCTCTCACATCATCACAGCTTACCCTTCCCCCTCCCCATATCCTCAAGTCCATGCTCTAGTAGGTCTGTGTTTTATTCCCGTCCTACCACTAATCTCTTCATGACATTTTTTTTCTTAGATTCCATATATATGTGTTAGCATACGGTATTTGTTTTTCTCCTTCTGACTTACTTCACTCTGTATGACAGACTCCAGGTCTATCCACCTCATTACAAATAACTCAGTTTCATTTCTTTTTATGGCTGGGTAATATTCCATTGTATATATGTGCCACATCTTCTTTATCCATTCATCTGTTGATGGACACTTAGGTTGCTTCCATGTCCTGGCTATCATAAATAGAGCTGCAATAAACATTTTGGTACATGACTCTTTTTGAATTATGGTTTTCTCAGGGTATATGCCTAGTAGTGGGGTTGTGGGGTCATATGGTAGTTCTATTTGTAGTTTTTTAAGGAACCTCCATACTGTTCTCCATAGTGGCTGTATCAATTTACATTCCCACCAGCAGTGCAAGAGTGTTCCCTTTTCTCCACACCCTCTCCAGCATTTATTGTTTATAGAGTTTTTGATGATGGCCAATCTGACCGGTGCGAGGTGATATCTCATTGTAGTTTTGATTTGCATTTCTCTAATGATTAATGATGTTGAGCATTCTTTCATGTGTTTGTTGGCAATCTGTATATCTTCTTTGGAGAAATGTCTATTTAGTTCTTCTGCCCGTTTTTGGATTGGGTTGTTTGTTTTTTTGTTATTGAGCTGCGTGAGTTGTTTATAAATTTTGGAGATTAATCCTTTGTCAGTTGCTTCATTTGCAAATATTTTCTGCCATTCTGAGGGTCGTCTTTTGGTCTTGTTTATGGTATCCTTTGCTGTTCAAAAGCTTTTAAGTTTCATTAGGTCCTATTTGTTTATTTTTGTTTTTATTTCTATTTCTCTAGGAGGTGGGTCAAAAAGGATCTTGCTGTGATTTAGTCATAGAGTGTTCTGCCTATGTTTTCCTCTAAGAGTTTGATAGTGTCTGGCCTTACATTTAGGTCTTTAACCCATTTTGAGTTTACTTTTGTGTATGGTGTTCAGGAGTGTTCTAATTTCATGCTTTTACATGTAGCTGTCCAGTTTTCCCAGCACCACTTATTGAAGAGGTTGTCTTTTCTCCACTGTATATTCTTGCTTCCTTTATCAAAGATAAGGTGACCATATGTGTGTGGATTTATTTCTGTGCTTTCTCTCCTGTTCCATTGATCTATATTTCTGTTTTTGTGCCAGTAGCATACTGTCTTGATTACTGTAGCTTTGTAGTATAGTCTGAAGTCAGAGAGCCTGATTCCTCCAGCTCCATTTTTCATTCTCAAGATTGATTTGGCTATTCTGGGTCTTTTGTGTTTCCATACAAATTGTGAAATAACCCTGATACCAAAACCAGACAAAGACATCACAAAGAAAGAAAACTACAGGCCAATATCATTGGTGAACATAGATTCAAAAATCCTCAACAAAATACTAGCAAACAGAATCCAACAGCACATTAAAAGGATCATACACCATGATCAAGTGGGGTTTATTCCAGGAATGCAAAGATTCTTCAATATACGCAAATCAATCAACGTGATACACCATATCAACAAACTGAAGGAGAAAAACCATATGATCATCTCAATAGATGCAGAGAAAGCTTTTGACAAAATTCAACACCCATTTATGATAAAAACCCTGCAAAAGTAGGCATAGAGGGAACTTTCCTCAACATATTAAAGGCCATATATGACAAACCCACAGCCAGCATTGTTCTCAATGGTGAAAAGCTGAAACCATTTCCACTAAGATCAGGAACAAGACAAGGTTGCCCACTCTCACCACTCTTATTCAACCTAGTTTTGGAAGTTCTAGCCACAGCAATCAGAGAAGAAAAAGAAATAAAAGGAATTCAAATCGGAAAAGAAGAAGTAAAGCTGTCACTGTTTGCAGATGACATGATACTATACATAGAGATTCCTAAGGATGCTACCAGAAAACTACTAGAGCTAATCAATGAATTTGGTAAAGTAGCAGAAAGAAAAATTAACGCACAGAAATCTCTGGCATTCTTATACACTAATGATGAAATATCTGAGAGTGAAATTAAGAAAACACTCCCATTTACCAATGCAAGAAAAAGAATAAAATATCTAGGAATAAACCTACCTAAGGAGACAAAAGACCTGTATGCAGAAAATTACAAGACACTGATGAAAGAAATTAAAGCTGATACAAATAGATGGAGAAATATGCCATGTTCTTGGATTGGAAGAATCAACATTGTGAAAATGACTCTACTACCCAAAGCAATCTACAGATTTAATGCAGTCCCTATCAAATTACCACTGGAATTTTTTACAGAATGAAATTGTTTTAAACGGCTAATCCTTTGTTGTTACTCAAAACTTTCACAGTAAACTTTGAAAATAAAACAGATTTCATTGTAAAAATAATGTATAAATTTTGAAAAGTTGTCTATATGGTAAATTATAATCCTTGCCATCCACAGGTAGCCATTGTTAATCTCTTTTTTAGTATTTTTAGAAATTGCTTTTATTGATGTCACATTTTCCCATATTGTTAACTCTTTGAAAACAAAGCGTAGTGTCTGCACAATATTCCAGTGAATGTACATCTCATAATTGAGATATTAACTCCTAACTGCTTAAACAGGTCAGGAACTCTTGGCCAGGTCAGGAAGTGATAAAAAGTTATCAACAAAAACTGTTGAAAATTAGGAGTTGTTTAATACTGAGGTAATCGGTTGGGCTACATCCAGTCTTCTTTAAAATTTTTCTGACCCAAAGTTACATGCTAATGGACTTGGGTTTCTGAGTTTTATATCCTCTGCTTTTGGAATAAAGCAATTTGATAGAGAACAACTGAGTTTATTCTTCCCTAATGAGCCTCAAATCCTAACTCTACCTGAAAAGGCATGTGTTTTATCTAACAGTTATTTGGTTGTTTCTAGTTGTTTGATAATATAAATAAAATTACTGTGAATATCTGTTTGTAAAAATCCTTTTTGAACTATTAGTTTATTTGCTGAGTAGAGATTTCGAGAAGGGAAATTTATTTTTCAAAAGTTATTATACATTGCCTAACCATTTTCGTTAAAAATATACATAAGTGTTTTAGGGTTAATTTGATTTCAAATCCACTGGCATTGATAACTCACATTTGAAAAATATTTGCTAATTTGATCGGATAAACTATTATATTACTGCCTTAATTTTCATTTTTTTGTTTTAAATGCAGGTGAATTTTCCACACATTATTTACTCACTGGATTTCCTTTTTCAATGAATTGCCCACTTGTATTCATTTTCTATTAATCGATTTGTGTCCTCAGGAAAAAAAAAAATCAGGACACAAATTGAAACTTTGAGTAAAAGAGTGTATGGATTGTAGCTTTGATATTCTCAAATTGCCATCTGTGAGGTTATACCAGTTTACCTTCTCATGTTTCCTTATATCCACTAAGTAATAATACTTTTAGAACTTTGCTTTGCTTACCTGACAAGACATAATGAATATCTTGTTTCATTTTTCATTTATTTTTTTATGAATGAGATTTTAACATCTTTACATATATTTAAGAGCCATTTTATTTCTTTTTCTGTAAGAAAATTTCTTTTTAATATATTTCAAGGGTTATTCTTTTTCCCTTTGAATTTTATTTATGCTGTTTTGCCAAGCAGATATCTTGTGTTTTTTTGTGCAGCTTATTATATTTTTTATTAAATGGTTTCTGATGTTATTGTCATACTTTATAATGTCTTTTCCAATTAAACAATAAAAAAAGGATTATTCCAGTTTTTCTTTATATACTTAACCTTTTTCTTTTAAGATTTAAACTTTGGTCATCTGAATATATTTTATGTGTAAGACATGATAGACAATAACTTAAATTTTTTCAGATGTCTACCTTGTTGTCCAAACACTGCTTAATGACCAAGTTATCTTTTATTCACCTATGTAAAATATCAGCTTCATTTAACATACACTAAATTGGGTCTTGTTCTGAACTATATTTTTTTCTATTGTTCTGTCTACTCAAGCATCAATACTATATCATCTTATAAGTATAGCTTTATAATATTTTTAACATGTTATAGAATTTACTGATTTATGATGTATCCTCTCTCATATGTTCAGTTCTCATAAAATAAGGTCTAGTTTCACTCTTATTTTTTTATCATCAATCTGTGTATTCTTATGCAAGTTTTACATTGATTTAATTTTAGTAGCTTTAGATCATTTGTAAAATTTTCTTTGGTTAACTTTTGATCATTAATATTGTTTAAAATTTTTAAATTTATTTCCACCTGTTTATATTATTAAATTAACTCAAACATTAGCTTTTCTAATTTAAAAAATTCATTAGAATGGTGGTAATAATTTTGACAATATAAAGAATTTGAGAAAAATTGGTATCTTTTAAACTTAGTAATATCTTATAGGAAAAACATGTACAGCCCTGAAGCTAAATTTCCCAAACCAATCTGAATATATGAATGAGACCTCACAAGCTTTTGATACTGAAGAGAACAAGGGAAATAGAGGCTGTAAATGCTTGTATGTCAGCTATTCCTGAGGTTCTCTCTGGGTCACTGACTTGTATTTCTGGAAATAACCAAACTAATTCTTCTATATCCTTCAGGAACATATTCAAAGATCAGTATTTTTCCTTTATGTGATCTATAGAAGTAAGAAGTAGGCTTCTTTTGGTTGTTATTTATTTGTTTTATTTGTTAGAAGAATTGCTATTTGGTCTTTGATCTACTGTCAATGATTATTTCTGGTCTGGTGGAAAAAGATAGAGCCAAGCGGTTAAAAAATAGAAGAAATCTCAGATCTTCCTCTATCATAATTCTCTTTTAATTAGTTTTTATAGGTCTCAATGGGCATTGCTAAAAAGAAGGATATATCAGTATTTTTTTTTCTACTACAAACCACTTTAAATTTTACTGGAAAAATCAACAACCCTTTATTTAGCTCATATTTTGTGGCTTAGCTTTATAGGTTAGATTCAGCTGGGTGGTTCTTCTGTTGCTTTTGGCTGGATTCACTCATGTATCTGAAGTCAGCTGCCAGTCAACTAGCTCTGCTTCTGCAAGTTGACTCTTAGTTGATTGAGACAAGAGTGGGCCACATGTTCCACAACATCCTGCAGACTTTGACTTCAGCTTCTTTGCATGGTACCAATGGAAGAAGTCCCTAGAACAGCAAGGGAAGTTGCAAGGCTTCCTGAGGCCTTGGTTTGTAATTTTCACAGTGCCAGTTCTAGCACGTTCTATGGATTCAAGCCAATCATCTGTCCAGCTCAAATCAAGAAGTGAGGAAATAAGCTCTACTTCTTACAGGAGGAACTACAAGTATTATGACTAATTTTGAGAACTACTACAAGGACACAAGATTCTCTCTAATAATGACAGATTTCACCGCATGAGTCTATAACTTCACCTCATGGTGTTGTTTGAAAAAAGCATTCCATCGATCTGTAGTGAGGCTCAAGATTCTGCATTTCTAACAGACTTTGAGATGAGAGTGGTGCGGTTGGTCTGTACCACTCAAAGTATCGTTGGTGGATGGACAGCATCAATATCACCTGTAGAAAATGTAAATTCTTAACCCTTCGCCCAGACCTAATGAATCAGAATTTCTGAGTATGGTTCTGAAGTCCTTGTCTCCACAAACTTTCCTGGGGATTCTGATGTACACTAAAGTTTGATAAGCACTGCCCTAGAAGGCACTGGGTAGAAAATGAAGGTGTGCAGTGGAAGAGGAAGAAAATCATAAGAAGTCTAAATCACCGGACTTAGTACATGCAAGATTCGTCTCACCAAATATGAATCCAGGTCTTTCAAAGAAAACATATGAACTACAAAAAACATTGACAAACACCAAGAAGTGGATGTAAATGTAATGCTTGCTCTGGAAGAAAAAGATGAGTAATGATGGTTGGCAATACCTATAGACGAATTTCCTAAGTTCTCTTTATATTTTGGCAGCAGTGTAGAGCTGCCCATTCTTGTGTTATGTTTTTTTTAATGTTCTCATACTGAACATTGAAGGAAAGCCCTCTTGTGTATGACTGTGAGTCTAATCAATCAAAGTTCAGGCATGTTTTACTCCTGTCAGCTATGATTTTTTTTTTTCATTTCTTGCCACAGAATTCTGATAAATTCATTCAAAATGGTAGAGAGCAGGTAAATATACAGCAGTACCATCATAGCTTACATGTTTTCCTAGTATGATAGTCCCTAGCACAAAACTTGGCACATAGAAGTTATTCATAATACCCTTGAGGAATTATATAGAAATCATAGAATTCTATGATATACACAATTGAAATTTAACCCAGAAGCCAAGTTATGTGTTGAGGAGTTTGATTGTTTAGTTGAAAAATGTTATCTCTTTGTGGTGCAGGTATGAAGCACCATGGGATAAAGTGAGGAAATGTTTCAATTCTCAGGTTTTTTCTTATACTTTAATATTTGTCTATGGACTCTTTTTCAGCTGAATAAAATAAGACTTCCCTTCAAACTATTTAAAATAATTTTTCAGCCACTGGGCCACGTTAAATATATAGGCTTTATTTGTAGTTATCTGTAATTATCTTCAGAGTTCACAAAAAGAGTAATCTTTGATTCACCTTTTGTAATTTTTACCTATTCACTGACACAGTCCAAAGATTTCATATTCTAATCTTGTTAAACTCTTGAAGGCTCTACACATACTTTTTATCAACAGTGAACAACATTGGGCATAGCATTTTTACTGGCTGTGTGACCTTAGGCAAATCACTTACCCTCTCTAAGCTTCTTGGTATTACCTCTTACTTGATGAAGATGCCTAGGAGATTTTCCTGACTGGTCCAAACACCAAAAAAAATTTCTTTTTCTGAGTAATTGGTTTGTTTTGATCCCATGCAGATAGTGAGTACTGTAACCAGTTTAGGGAGCTGGCTAGGTAGATAGATAAAAGCTAGATATATTACTAACCTAACATCTCTGACTCTCACGTTTCTCATCTTTAAATGCAGAATTTCTGTGTAAATATAAGGTCATTTCCAATAAAACAAATAAACAAGATGTTGTTCCTCAATTTTATAATTTGATAAAAGTTTATTAAGTCAAGCATGCAGAATTTTGTCTCTGTCTCTATGTTGGCTACTATTTGGTTATTTCAAAGTATCCAGATATTAATTTTTTAGTTATTATATTCGGCACTGCACTGTGTAGACATTTCCTCAGTTACTTTCCATTTTCTATTATATGCTTGGAGACTGAAAGGCTAAGTGTGTATAATGTCATTAACAATGTTTTTAGGAAGTGCTCAGTCATTCTTGATGTTTATTCACAATCACGTCATTGTGATTTAGTCTCAATGCTATCATATGCATCTTATATTCCATTTTGAAATGACCGTGGGACTAAATAAAGTATGCTATGAAGTCAAGATAACTTACTAACTTACTTAATAAGTTAACTTATTTCTTAGTTTCATCATTTTACTGCTCTTTTTATTTGTTTCTTGTAAATTTTTACGGGTTCTTTGGAAAGAGTTAAGGAGAAACACTAATAAATTTTCTCCCCACAAGCAATATATTTCATTGACTCCCTCTAAAATGTATCTCTAATTTCAGTGACTTCAGTCATGTTAGTTTCCAGGCTCTACAAGCAGAAAAATTTTAGTAGAAAAATTCTCCAAATTTTCACAAGAGTACATGGCTGAATATGAGAAAATACATACAAATATAGCAGAGAAAAAACTCCATTCCATGAAAATTACCAAAATGAATCAGTCAGGACATCTTAATTCTAGAAATTTTATTTTCATAAAACAGATATGTGCCAGAAGTTGGAACCTTTTTTTTTTTTTTGGTCACTAGCCGGAATATATTCCAGAAAATTCCCTTAAGCAACTTATGAGGTTTTCCCTCTTTAGTAAAAAGAAATCAGAAAAGAAAAATGTTATGAGAGTCCTTCCCTTGTGGTGCAGTGATTAAGAATCCACCTGCCAGTGCAGGGGACACGGGTTCGATCCCTGGTCTGGGAAGATCCCACATGCCACGGAGCAACTAAGCCCATGCGCCACAACTACTGAGCCTGCACTCTAGAGCCCGTGAGACACAACTACTGAGCTCATGCACCATAACTACTGATCCTGTGCTCCTAGAGGCCATGCTCTGAAACAAGAGAAGCCACTGCAATGAGAAACTCCTGCACTGCAACGAAGAATAGCCCTCGCTCACTGCAACTAAAGAACACAGCAAAAAAAAAAAAAAAAAAAAAAAAAGAAACTCTTAAAAGAAAAATTTATGAGAAAATCCACATATAGTAGCAATATATGACTAAATATGATTTCCCTGGAACTCATATATTGTTTCTACAATTACAGCATAGTGTTCATAAGACCAACACTCATTCCATCATTGAATAAAAGGGTTAAGACTATCAAACTCTCATTCTGTAGTCTCCACCCTTGTCCCTTTGTGTCAAACTTTCCTCATTAAAGGCTGCCATCAATGGTCCCTTTAGGTATATTTGCTAAGAAAATAAAGTTATAGAAGGTAGAGAGGAAGAGGGCCTGGGAATGGACCTTCTGCTATGGATTATCCTCCATATTATACATATATGAGTCTGCTGTAAATAAGAGAAGTGAAAATTAGCAGGTGTAAATCTTACACCTTCATGTTGGAAACCTATTACTTATGATGCTTAAGAATTCAACATGGCATAAACTTGAGGGAGTTCAAATTTACTCCATCATATGTAAATATACTTGATTCCATGTGTGGTCTTCCCTTGACTCTTTTTTTTAAAAGAACTCATGTAGAGGAATTCTCATTTCACCATATCTTAATAGATATAAGCTGTCAATAAGGTTTAGCTTCTGTTAGACAGTGTTTGATTTAAAAATATAAAGACTATAATATGCATTCTGTTTTCCATTTGATGAGCTGAAAGAGGAATGTGTATCCCACGTGTTCATTCAATTTGTCTCAGAAATTCTTCAAGAGAACATAAGTGCTCAAATCATATCTTCTGTAGAATTGGATACAAAGAAATATATGATTTGAGGAAGTTAGTGAGAATCTTCGAATTTTCCCCACTGTTATAGCTTTGGTGGGAGACAGGGCAAAGCTTCACACTCACTAAGATCAAGGCACTCCTATGTTCAGAAAGAAGATGCATTGTTTAAACATTTAGCATACTTTCAGAGAGACACTTTGATTTAGTTCCATCTGTGTCCTCTGTGCTGAGAGCTCTCTGTTGGCAGTTGGAGAGTAAGCAGGAGCATGGGAGGCCCCACATGCTGCATTGCATCACAGCATGTATGTTCTACATGGCTGTTTCTTAGAATATTAAGCTATAGTCCCGGAATCAGTTTTCTCTAAAAGTTATTTTTTTGTTAGCTTTAAACTACTGGCATTTTTTCAACTTCCTCTAGTCATATGGTTGATTTAAGTTGCTACTTATTTTAGAAATGTGTTGTTTTATTTTAGATTAAAATTTACAAATTTTGAGCATGTGCTTGTTTCTGAATTAGAGATTCAAACTTATTATCCTTCTAATATATAATCATGATGATCTAAGGTCCACTTTAGATTGAACTCCTTTCATGTTTTACTGCAGTTCTTTGGACTTTGCTTGCTGGTCTTTGAGATCATGGCTAATTTGAAAGGGATTATGGGCTCTTTAATCCATGAAGTAGTTACAATACACTCTGTATCTAATTTTCACCACTTGCAGAGTTAGCCAGACTTCAGAATATTGGGGTAGAAATTGACTAACCATTTTCATATAACTATAGCACCTTCAGGTGTGGGTATAGGAGATAACAAGTTGGTAGTTTAAATATGAGGGTAAGCCTCCTTTGAATATAACAGGTCACTTCCTAGAATGATGTTCCTGTTGGAAACAGATGGCATCCTCTAAAGGGTGGTTGAAGAGGGATTAAGGAAGGTACCATTTATATTTGTAGACAGAATTAAGAGAAACTAACGAGGATAGTGAAGAACATTGGGGCTAGCAACAGCAGAAAGGTATTACCATCCCTGGGCCTGAAGGACAAGTGATTATCAGAGCTGGGAGAGGGGGCAGCTTGACAAGAGCTGTGGCCTATGGAAGAGGAAATAGTCTCTGCTGATGTCTCTCCTCCTGCCCTCTTATCTTCTTCCAGTGACTTCTATCAACTAAACCCAACCAGAAGCTACATGCAAGGGAGATTCCCAGAGCAGAGAGAAAGGTGAAGAAGGATAGAGGCTGAATCTGGCAGGGCAGAATTTCCATCACGGACTACCTTTTTTGTCCCTTAGCATCCATTCTTTTTGTTTTGTTTTGTTTTATTTTGTTTTGTTTTGCGGTACGCAGGCCTCTCACTATTGTGGCCTCTCCCGTTGAGGAGCGCAGGCTCCGGATGTGCAGGCTCAGCAGCCATGGCTCATGGGCCCAGCCACTCCGTGGCACGTGGGATCCTCCTGGAACAGGGCACGAACCCGTGTCCCCTGCATCGGCAGGCGGACTGTCAACCACTGTGCCACCAGGGAAGCCCAGCATCCATTCTTGATGCTTTGTCTGACTGGAAATCTTATGTCCCTATTAAGGGATGGGTAAAGTTCATTCAGTCACACTTTCCCCCATAAATAGAAATCATTAAACATCGCTAGTGTGATTCCTACAAAGTTGCACAACCCCCCTTACTATCTATCTGTACCTTGACTGAGCTTTTTACTATTCTGGGTGACACAAATCCCAGAATATGAATTCTTACTGGTTCTATCTTTATTAGGTTGTTTTCTATTGACTAGTGCTATTGGGTAAGGGACTACTAAGAGGTGCCCAGTGAATCTCTAAGTTCCAGCCAGAGTCTTCCTTGCCTTCATTGTGAGGAAGGAAACCAATTTCTAGTTGCTAATTCACATCAGTCACTTAGTCAGCAGGATGATATACTTCTCTCCCTGTTCTTCTCTCCCAGTCTCAGCTCCTTTTAAGATAACTGTGTTCTTTAGTGGAACAAAAGAACGCATAAAAACCTAAGCATAAAAACCACCAAATTCACCAAGCTCCATGTTTCAGGTACCAGAGCATAAATTTCTTAAGTCAATTATTTGACGTAATGATAAGGGGCCATCCCTTCTCCATCTTTTAGTTATAAGTTATTAAATTTTGACTATAGTTATGGCAGTGTCCTATGCTGGCTACTGATTAAACATTATACTGCATTCTAAAGGAGTATAAATCTCAGAAACCTCACAGGGTGGTATCTCAGATGTATATCAAATGAGCCTTTTTATGGCCATTCCATTATTTTTTCAAGCCAGTTTTTTTTTAATGTTCCAACAAAACTTTATTTACAAAAGCAAATGGTGGGTCAGATTGGGTACATGAGCTGTAGTTTGCCAATTTCTGCTTTAGATGGTCAAAAAACATTCTTTTTATCCTTGACATTTTGAAATTTCCTAATGAACTATCTATAGACTTATTAAAAAATTTTTTTCCACATCTTTATTGGAGTATAATTGTTTTACAATGTTGTGTTAGTTTCTGCTGTACAACAAAGTGAATCAGATATATGTATACATATATCCCCATATCCCCTTCCTCTTGAGCCTCCCTCCCACCCTCCTACCCCACCCCTTTAGGTTGTCACAAGGCATAGAGTTGATCTCCCTGTGCTTTGGAGCTGCTTCCCACTAGCTATCTATTTTACATTTGGTAGTGTATATATGTCAGTGTTACTCTCTCACGTTGCCTCAGCTTCCCCTCCCCCCCCATGTCCTCAACTCCGTTCTCTATGTCTGCATCTTTATTTCTGCCCTACCCCTAGGTTCATCAATACCATATTTTTTAGATTCTATATATATATGTATTAGCATAAGGTATTTGTTTTTCTCTTTCTGACTTACTTCACTCTGTATGACAGACTCTAGGTCCATCCACCTCACTACAAATAACTCAGTTTCGTTCCTTTTTATGGCTGAGTAATATTCCATTGTATATATATATGTGCCACGTCTTCTTTATCCATTCATCTGTTGATGGACACTTAGGTTGCTTCCATGTCCTGGCTATTGTAAATAGGAGCTGCAATGAACATTTTGGTAGATGACTCTTTTTGAATTATGGTTTTCTCAGGGTATATGCCCAGTAGTGGGATTGCTGGGTCGTATGGTAGTTCTATTTGTAGTTTTTTAAGGAACCTCCATACTGTTCTCCATAGCGGCTGTATCAATTTACATTCCCACCAGCAGTGCAAGAGTGTTCCCTTTTCTCCACACCCTCTCCAGCATTTATTGTTTCTAGAGTTTTTGATGATGGCCAATCTGACCGGTGTGAGATGATATCTCATTGTAGTTTTGATTTGCATTTCTCTAATGATTAATGAGGTTGAGCATTCTTTCATGTGTTTGTTAGCAATCTGTATATCTTCTTTGGAGAAATGTCTATTTAGTTCTTCTGCCCATTTTTGGATTGGGTTGTTTGTTTTTTTGTTATTGAGCTGCATGAGTTGCTTATAAATTTTGGAAATTAATCCTTTGTCAGTTGCTTCATTTGCAAATATTTTCTCCCATTCTGAGGGTTCTCTTTTGGTCTTGTTTATGGTATCCTTTGCTGTGCAAAAGCTTTTAAGTTTCATTAGGTCCCATTTGTTTATTTGTGTTTTTATTTCCATTTCTCTAGGAGATGGGTCAAAAAGGATCTTGCTGTGATTTATGTCGTATAGTGTTCTGCCTATGTTTTCCTCTAAGAGTTTGATAGTGTCTGGCCTTACATTTAGGTCTTTAACCCATTTTGAGTTTATTTTTGTGTGTGGTGTTAGGGAGTGTTCTAATTTCATACTTTTACATGTAGCTGTCCAGTTTTCCCAGCACCACTTATTGAAGAGGCTGTCTTTTCTCCACTGTATATCCTTCCCTCCTTTATCAAAGATAAGGTGACCATATGTGTGTGGGTTTATCTCTGGGCTCTCTATCCTGTTCCATTGATCTATATTTCTGTTTTTGTGCCAGTACCATATTGTCTTGATTACTGTAGCCTTGTAGTAGAGTCTGAAGTCAGGGAGCCTAATTCCTCCAGCTCCATTTCTCGTTCTCAAGATTGCTTTGGCTATTCGGGGTCTTTTGTGTTTCCATACAAATTGTGAAATTTTTTGTTCTAGTTCTGTAAAAAATGCCAGTGGTAATTTGATAGGGATTGCATTGAATCGGTAGATTGCTTTGGGTAGTATAGTCATTTTCACAATGTTGATTCTTCCAATCCAAGAACATGGTATATTTCTCCACCTATTTGTATCATCTTTAATTTCTTTCATCAGTGTCTTATAGTTTTCTGCATACAAGTCTTTTGTCTCCTTAGGTAGGTTTATTCCTAGATATTTTATTCTTTTTGTTGCAATGGTAAATGGGAGTGTTTTCTTAATTTCACTCTCAGATTTTTCATCATTAGTGTATAAGAATGCCAGAGATTTCTGTGCATTAATTTTGTATCCTGCAACTTTACCAAATTCATTGATTAGCTCTAGTAGTTTTCTGGTAGCATCCTTAGGATTCTCTATGTATAGTATCATGTCATCTGCAAACAGTGACAGCTTTACTTTTCTTTTCCTATTTGGATTCCTTTTATTTCTTTTTCTTCTCTGATTGCTGTGGCTAGAACTTCCAAAACTATGTTGAATAAGAGTGGTGAGAGTGGGCAACCTTGTCTTGTTCCTGATCTTAGTGGAAATGGTTTCAGTTTTTCACCATTGAGAACGATGCTAGCTGTGGGTTTGTCATATATGGCCTTTATTATGTTGAGGAAAGTTCCCTGTATGCCTACTTTCTGCAAGGTTTTTATCATAAATGAGTGTTGAATTTTGTCAAAAGCTTTCTCTGCATCTATTGAGATGATCATATGGTTTTTCTCCTTCAGTTTGTTGATATGGTGTATCACGTTGATTGATTTGCGTATATTGAAGAATCCTTGCATTCCTGGGATAAACCCCACTTGATCATGGTGTATGATCCTTTTAATGTGCTGTTGGATTCTGTTTGCTAATATTTTGTTGAGGATTTTTGCATCTATGTTCATCAGTGATATTGGCCTGTAGTTTTCTTTCTTTGTGACGTCTTTGTTTGCTTTTGGTATCAGGGTGATGTTGGCCTCATAGAATGAGTTTGGGAGTGTTCCTCCCTCTGCTATCTGTTGGAAGAGTTTGAGAAGGATAGGTGTTAGCTCTTCTCTAAATGTTTGATAGAATTCGCCTGTGAAGCCATCTGGTCCTGGGCTTTTGTTTGTTGGAAGATTTTTAATCACAGTTTCAATTTCAGTGCTTGTGATTGGTCTGTTCATATTTTCTATTTCTTCCTGGTTCAGTCTCGGCAAGTTGTGCATTTCTAAGAATTTGTCCATTTCTTCCAGGTTGTCCATTTTATTGGCATACAGTTGCTTGTAGTAATCTCTAATAATCTTTTGTATTTCTGCAGTGTCAGTTGTTATATCTCCTTTTTCATTTCTAATTCTATTGATTTGAGTCTTCTCCCTTTTATTCTTGATGAGTCTGGCTAATGGTTTATCAATTTTATTTATCTTCTCAAAGAACCAGCTTTTAGTTTTATTGATCTTTGCTATTGTTTCCTTCACTTCTTTTTCATTTATTTCTGATCTGATCTTTATGATTTCTTTCCTTCTGCTAAATTTGGGGGATTTTTGTTCTTCTTTCTCTAATTGCTTTAAGTGCAAAGTTAGGTTGTTTATTCGAGATGTTTCCTGTTTCTTAAGGTATGATTGTATTGCTATAAACTTGCCTCTTAGAACTGCTTTTGCTGTATCCCATAGGTTTTGGGTCGTTGTGTCTCCATTGTCATTTGTTTCTAAGTATTTTTTGATTTCCTCTTTGATTTCTTCAGTGATCACTTCGTTATTAAGTAGTGTATTGTTTAGCCTCCATGTGTTTGTATTTTTTACAGATCTTTTCCTATAATTGATATCTAGTCTCATAGCGTTGTGGTCGGAAAAGATACTTGATACGATTTCAATTTTCTTAAATTTGCCAAGGCTAGATTTGTGACCCAATATATGATCAATCCTGGAGAATGTTCCATGAGCACTTGAGAAAAATATGTATTCTGTTGTTTTTGGATGGAATGTCCTATAAATATCAATTAAGTCCATCTTGTGTAATGTATCATTTAAAGCTTGTGTTTCCTTATTTATTTTCATTTTGGATGATCTGTCCATTGGTGAAAGTGGGGTGTTAAAGTCCCCCATTATAATTGTGTTACTGTCGATTTCCCCTTTTAAGGCTGTTAGTATTTGCCTTATGTATTGAGGTGCTCCTATGTTGGGTGCATAAATATTTACAATAGTTATATCTTCTTCATGGATCGATCCCTTGATCATTATGTAGTGTCCTTCTTTGTCTCTTGTAATAGTCTTTATTTTAAAGTCTATTTTGTCTGATATGAGAATTGCTACTCCAGCTTTCTTCTGATTTCCATTTGCATGGAATATCTTTTTCCATCCCCTTACTTTCAGTCTGTATGTGTCCCTAGGTCTGAAGTGGGTCTCTTGTAGACAGCATATATATGGGTCTTGTTTTTGTATCCATTCAGCCAGTCTGTGTCTTTTGGTGGGAGCATTTAATCCATTTACATTTAAGGTAATTATCGATATGTATGTTCCTATTACCATTTACTTAATTGTTTCGGGTTGTTCTTGTAGGTCTTTTCCTTCTCTTGTGTTTCTTGCCTAGAGAAGTTCCTTTAGCATTTGTTGTAGAGCTGGTTTGGTGGTGCTGAACTCTCTCAGCTTTTGCTTGTCTGTAAAGGTTTTAATTTCTCCATCAAATCTGAATGAGATCCTTGCTGGGTAGAGTAATCTTGGTTGTAGGTTTTTTTCCTTCATCACTTTAAATATGTCCTGCCACTCCCTTCTGGCTTGTAGAGTTTCTGTTGAAAGATCAGATGTTAATCTTATGGGGATTCCCTTGTGTGTTATTTGTTGTTTTTCCCTTGCTGCTCTTAATATGTTTTCTTTGTATTTAATTTTTGACAGTTTGATTATTATGTGTCTTGGTGTGTTTCTCTTTGGGTTTATCCTGTATGGAACTCTCTGTACTTCCTGGACTTGATTGACTATTTCCTTTCCTATATTAGGGAAGTTTTCAACTATAATCTCTTCAAATATTTTCTCAGTCCCTTTCTTTTTCTCTTCTTCTTCTGGGACCCCTATAATTCGAATGTTGGTGCGTTTAATGTTGTCCCAGAGGTCTCTGAGACTGTCCTCAGTTCTTTTCATTCTTTTTTTCTTTCTTCTGCTCTGCAGTAGTTATTTCCACTATTTTATCTTCCAGGTCACTTATCCGTCCTTCTGCCTCAGTTATTCTGCTATTGATCCCATCTAGAGTATTTTTAATTTCATTTATTGTGTTGCTCATCGTTGCTTGCTTCCTCTTTATTTCCTCTAGGTCCCTGTTAACTGTTTCTTGCAAATTGTCTGTTCTATTTCCAAGATTTTGCATCATCTTCACCATCATTATTCTAAATTCTCTTTCAGGTAGATTGGCCATTACCTCTTCATCTGTTAGGTCTGGTGTGTTTTTATCTTGCTCCTTCATCTGTTGTGTGTTTTTCTGTCTTCTCATTTCGCTTATCTTACTGTGTTTGAGGTCTCCTTTTTGCACGCTGCAGGTTTGTAGTTCCTGTTGTTTTTGGTGGCTGTCCCCAGTGGCTAAGGTTGGTTCAGTGGGTTGAGTAGATTCCCTGGTTGGGGGGACTAGTGCCTCTGTTCTGGTGGATGAGGCTGGATCTTGTCTTTCTGGTGGGCAGGTCCTCGTCTGGTGGTGTGTTTGGGGATGTTGGTAACCTTATTATGATTTTAGGCAGCCTCTCTGCTAATGGATGGGGCTGTAGACCTGTCTTACTCTTTGTTGGGGATAGGGTGTCCAGCACTGTTCTTTGTTGGTCCTTGAGTGAAGCTGGGTCTTGGTGTTGAGATGGAGGTCTCTGGGAGATTTTCGCTGTCTGATATTACATGGAGCTCGGAGGTCTCTTGTGGACTAGTGTCTTGAGGTTGGTTCTCCCACCTCAGGGACACCGCCCTGGTGCCTGGCTGGGGCGCCAAGAACCTTTAATCCACACGGCTCAAAATAAAAGGTAGAATAAATAGAGAGGAAAGAAAAGGAAGGAAGGAGGGAGGGAGGGAAGGAAGGAAGAAAGGAAGGAAGAAATGAAGGAAGGAAGCAAGAAAGCAAGGAAGGAAGGTGCAGAGGAAGAAAGGGAGGAAGGAAGAGAGGAAGGGAGGAAAGAAGGGGGGAAGGAAGGAAGAAAGGAGGGAAGGAGGGAAGAAAGGAAAGAAGAAAGGAAGAAAGAAAGGGAGAAGACAGAGTAGTATAAAGTATAGTTATTAAAATAAAAAATAATTATTAAGAAGAAAAATTTCCTTTAAAAAAAAAAAAAAAAAACAAACAAACAAAAAAAAAACCAGAAAAATGGGTCGGTCTAACCCTAGGACAAATGGTGCAAGCAAAGATATACAGACAAAATCTCACACAGCAGCACACACATACACACCCATAAAAAGAAAAAAAAGGGGGAAATAATAGTATATCTTGCTCCCAAAGTCCACCTCCTCAACTTGGGATGATTCGTTGTCTATTCAGGTTTTCAACAGATGCAGGGCACTTCAAGTTTATTGTGGAGCTTTAATCCGCCGCTTCTGAGGCTGCTGGGAGAGACCTCCCCCTCTCCTCTCTGTTCGCACAGCTCCTGGGGTTCAGCTTTGGACTTGGTCCCGCCTCTGCGTGTAGTTGTCCGAGGGTGACTGCCCTTCGCTCAGACAGGACGATGTTAAAGGAGCAGTTGATTCGGGGGCTCCAGCTCACTCAGGCTGGGGGGAGGGAGTGGCACGGGGGCGGGGCGAGTCCGCGACGTCAGAGGCCGACGTGACGCTGCACAGGCCCAAGGCGCGCCGTGCGTTCTCCCGGGGAAGCTGTCCCTGGATCCCGGGACCCCGGCAGTGGCGGACTGCACGGGCTCCCGGGAGGGCCGGTGTGGAGAGTGACCTGTGCTCACACACAGGCCTCTTGGTGGTGGCAGCAGCAACCTTAGCGACCGACACCCGTCTCTACTGTCCGTGCCGACAGCCGCGGCTCGCGCCCGTTTCTGGAGCTCCTCTACGCGGTGCTCTTAGTCCCCTCACCTCACACCCGAGGAAGCAAAGAGGCAAGAAAAAGTCTCTTGTCTCTTCGGCAGCTCCGCGCCCGCTTCTAGGGCTCCTTTAAGCGGCGCACTTAATCCCCTCTCCTCGCGCCCAGGCAGCAAAGAGGGAGGAAAAGGTCTCTTGCCTCTTCGGCAGCTCCAGACTTCTCCCGAACTCCCTCCCGGCCAGCCGAACTCCCTCCTGGCCAGCCGTGGCGCACTAGCCCCCTTCAAGCTGTCTTCACTCTGCCAACTCCAGACCTTTCCCTGGGATCCGACTGAAGCCCGAGCCTCAGCTCCCGGCCCCGCCCGCCCCGGCGGGCGAGCAGACAAGCCTCTCGGGCTGGTGAGTGCCGGTCGGCACCGATCCTCTGCGGGAATCTCTCCGCTTTGCCTTCCGCACCCCTGTGGCTGAGCTGTCCTCCGCGGCTCCGGAGCTTCCCCCTCCGGCGCCCGCAGTCTCCGCCCGCGAAGGGGCCTCTAGTGTGTGGGAGTCTTTTCTCCTTCACGGCTCCCTCCCACTGGCGTAGGTCCCGTCCCTATTCTTTTGTCCCTGTTTATTCTTTTTTCTTTTGCCCTACCCAGATATGTGGGGAGTTTCTTGCCTTTTTGGAGGTCCGAGGTCCTCTGCCAGCGTTCGGTGGGTGCTCTACAGGAGAAGCTCCACGTGTAGGTGTATTTCTGATGTCTCTGTGAGGAGGAAGGAGATCTCCGCGTCTTACTCTTCCGCCATCTTTAAGCCGTCTATTTTTAGTTTTTTAAACAAACCTCCATACTGTTCTCCATAGTGGCTGTATCAATTTACATTCCCACCGTCAGTGCAGGAAGGATCCCTTTTCTCCACACCCTCTCCAGCATTTATTGTCTGTAGATTTTTTGATGATGGACATTCTGACTGATGTGAGGTGATACCTCATTGTGGTTTTGATTTGCATTTCTCTAATGATTAGTGATGTTGAGCATCTTTTCGTGTGTTTGTTGGCAATCTGTATGTCTTCTTTGGAAAATATCTATTTAAGTCTTCTGCCCATTTTTGGATTGGGTTTTTTTTTTTTTTTTTTTTTTTTTGATATTGAGCTGCATGAGCTGCTTGCATATTTTGGAGGTTAATCCTTTGTCAGTTGCTTTGTTTGCAAATATTTTCTCCCATTTTGAGGGTTGTCTTTTCGTCTTGCTTATGGTTTCCCTTGCTGTACAAAAGCTTTTAAGTTTCATTAGGTCCCATTTGTTTACTTTTGTTTTTATTTCCATTTCTCTAGGAAGTGGGTCAAAAAGGATCTTGTTGTGATTTATGTCAAAGAGTGTTCTGCCTATATTTTCCTCTAAGAGTTTTATAGTGTCTAAGCCAGTTGTTTCTTATTGATAAGGTACATGGTAATGTGGGTATGAGCCCCGTTTAACAATTCTTCCACCATAAAGTAAGTTGGTCTGTCAGAGATGATGTGGTGTGAGATGTCATGGTGCAGGAGAAGGCATTGCATAAGTCCACAGATGGTGGAGCTGGCAAAATCATCAAAGGGAATGAAAGCCAATGACAGAAGATGTCCAATGGCTGGCTGGATCCCCAGTGAACAGTGCCATATTAGGAGCTCAGAGTTTGCCTCAGCAGTTGTGGTAAAGGGAAAGGGAAAGAATTACCAAGACTCAGTGGGAGCTCAAGCATAGGAGAAGTATAGCCCAGGAAATGTAGAAGAAAAATAGCTACTCACACATTGCAGATCATCAAAAAAAGAGCTGAAGAAAAAAATACCCTGGTTTATCTTTTCTTCTACTTTTACACCTCCTTCTGGTCTTATACAACCAAAGCCAGAGGGCAAGACTGTTTGATGCAGTCCATAAAGTCAGTTTCCAGAATATAGAGTATGGGGTTGGGTAGAGAAGGGTGGAGAGTGGATCTCAAAAAGGTAAATGGAGACCTTCCCAAACTGTCACACAGTCCATTGAGTAAGAAGAATCAAATCTGATGTAGCCACAATGCTGAAATCCCTTTAAAGACTCTCAAACTCAATAAACCACACTGAATTATTATCGAACATATCTTGAAGGTCAGACAGCTTGACTTCAGATCCTGTTTATTAGTTGAGTAGCCCTGGACAAATTTCTTAAGCAATCTGATTCCCATATCAAGATATTTTTTTAAATGGGTGCCATACATGCTCAGCCTTCAATATGTGGTATTGTTTTTCCCATAGCTAGGATCACAGGTCCAGGAATCAAGGGGGTGGAAATTGGAGAGGCACCACTCAGCCCTAGTGATCCATCAGCAAAATGTTTGCTTCCAGTTCCATATCCTTATGCTCTGCTGGCCTAGAGGTGTTAGTTCCAAAGAGAAGAGTGCTTCTACTGGGAGACACAACAACTAGCCCAGTGAACTGGAGATTGAGGCTGCCACCTAGTCACTTTGGGCTCCTCATGCTTCTGAATCAACAGGTAAAGAAAAGACTCAGTGTACTGGCTGGGAAAATTGATCCTGATTACCAAAGGCAAATCAGACTGTTGCTACCCAATGTAGGGAAGGATGAGTATATCTCAAATATAGAAAATCCCTTAGGGCTTTTCTTAGTACTACCATGCCTTAAGATTAAAGTTAACAGAAAACTAAAACAACCCAGTTCAGGTAGGGATACTAATGGCCTGACTCTTCAAGAATGAAGGTTTGGGTTACCCCACCAGACAAAGAATCACAACAAGCTTAAGTACTTGCTAAAGGCGAGGGGATTATGAAATGGATAGTAGAAGAAAATAGTTATAAATAACACTTATGACTACATGGCCAGTTGTAGAAATGAGGACTATAATTGTTATGAGAATTTCTTCCTTATTTTGTTATGAATATGTTTGTATATGTGTTATTAAGAAAGTATATTTTTTCTTCCCCTTTTTACTGTCTTATAACATAATTTTACATTACAGTATTTAAGTATTGTTAACTTTACATTGTAGTAGTTAAGTTATAGAATATCAAGGAGAAGATTGAATATCACCCAAGGACTTTGCATGCCTTTGGGGAAAGTGTTAGTGCTTTTTCAGTTGTATATAGGATAGCTGTATCATGTGAGAAGTAAGTGTGACTTTGCTCTTGTCTTTATTTGGAGATTAAGCATGATTTAAGGTGATGTGTCTTGGTGCCAAGTTGACTGCAATGGTTAAGTTTTATGTGTCAATTTGGCAGGGGTGTGGTACTGAGTTGTTTGGCCAAGCAATAGTCTGGATATTTCTTTGAAAATATTTTGTAGATGTGATTAATATATATAATCAGTTGACTTTAAGGAAAGAAGATTACCCTTGATAATGTGTGTGGGCCACATCCAGTCAATCAGTTGAAGACCATAGAGCAAAAACCAAAGTTACCTGAAAAGAAGGAATTCTGCCTTAAAACTGCAAAATGGAAATCCTGCCTGAGCCTCCAGCCTCCTGGCTTGCCCCAAAAGTTTCAGACAAATGACTACAACATTAACTCCTGTCTGTTTCCAGCTTGCTGGCCTGCCTTATATATTTCAAACTAAAGACTACAACTTCACTCTTGCCTGAGTTTCTAGCCTGTTACAATAATCTATTAGTTTTGGACTTGCCACCTCCATAACCATAAGCCAATTTCTTAAAATCTATCTGTCTGTCTGTCTATCTATCCATCCATCCATCCATCTATCACCTATCTTATTTGTTCTGTTTCTCTGAAGAAACCTGACTGATACAGGTGCTAAAACTACTTCCTTTCTATAGATGTTGTTCACATTAAATGAAATAACATATGTAAGTGTGATGTGAGTTGGGTACTTTAGTTGCTAGAAACAAATAATTTAACTCAAATTAGCTTACACAATAAATGTATATTCATGGCTTACGTGCTAGGTTAGTTTTTCCACACTTGGTACAACCAATACATGCACTATATCAAGTGCCCTTTTTAAAAATGTGATATTTATTGACTTCTGTAGTGAGGTTCAGGTTCATATTCCTCAATGAATAGAATGACAAAGAGGCAATCCTGCCTGAATTTTGTAGTTAAATCATCAAAGACAACATTGATTGATTGATTGTGTGTGTGTGTGTGTGTGTGTGTGTGTGTGTGTGCGCATATGTGCATGTGTGTCTCTTTCTCCTTTGTATGTGTGCTTTCCTTTCCTTTGTAACCTAGCTACCATGGTGAAAGGAAGCTCACCCCACATGAGGAGTCCTTATCTAGGTGGTTCAGCCAACAACCCCAACTGGTTCTCCAGCTGACAGCCAACATCAGTTCCAAATGTGTGAGTGAACAAGCTGCAAATGGCTCCAGCCCGCAGCCTTCAACTCGTCAAGTATTTTACTTGATGACCTCTAATTGTGGAGCAGAGATAAGAGGTCCTACAGCGTTCTGTCTGAATTCCTGACCTATAGAAACATAAGAGAAAGTAAGTATTATTGTTATTTTAAGCCAATAAATTTTAGGGTAATTTGTCATGTGGTAATATATAATGAATACAACTTGCTTTATTGAAGAAAAATCTAAAGGTGGTATAATTTTAAGGCATGATTTGATCATAGATTGTCTATGTCTCTCTGTGATTTTTTTTTCTAAGTTCTGGTTTCCTTTGTGTGTTGGCTTTATCTACTTATGGAAGGAAAATAGCTATATTGGTTCCATTGCCTCAGATCTATAGAATATATGGTCCAGAGCAAAGAGATAACTTTTGTTTAAGCATTCCCAGAAGAAATCCTGAAATTCAATATGACTGAGCTATCTTAAGTCGCCTGGCCACCTCTAAAATAATCTGAGGTCTAGGCATATGGAATTTAATTATTGCCTTATCTTGCTATATTTTTCCCATCCTTGGAATCACAGAAATTCTCAAACCTATATCAGGGGTTCTCAGAAAAACAATACTCTGGAAGCAACCACAGACTTCCACTATAAACACATGACATAGTGTTTGAAATACAAGTTCTTTATACATGATAGTTATGATTATTACTTAGTTTATCCTTAGGGTCAAATACTTTCTCATGTATTACATTAGAATTCATCAGTCACCCAATCTTTTCATTACTGTCTCACTCAAGGAGATACAAACAATGCCATTATGCTCCAATCTTTTCCTCTTTAATTTCAAGGTTAACTATTTCTATAAAGCTTAGTAAATGTGTCTATCCCTACATAAGTTAGCTACAGCATTCACAGGCTATGTTTAAAATTAAGCCATTCTACACATTCTTTCTTGAAATTGTCTCCAGTATACTTGGCAATGTTAGGAGACAGCATATGTTTAATGTTGTTAAGAGCAGAGTCATTTAAGCAAAAATCTGGAATAGCACTTTAAATCTACAGAAGTACACCCCTCAGAGGTCCTAGAATAGCACTTAATAAGTATAGAAGGAAGAGAAGTTGGAGTTCATACATGATGTAAGATATAACAAGTTACTGTTAGTGGTTAGAATATTTCCCAAATTATTTTCTGGAGAATGTCATTTTGGGGAAAAAGTTTTTAGAAGTTATATATGTTTGGAAAATGTAATACACTATCTTGACCTTTGGGAAACTCAGGATGCAGGTTAAGTTATTAAGGGACCTAAAAAGCTTTATAGTAAAGGGACTGTTTAATTTTGCTAACCCAGCTTTTCCTAAACAGGTTTAGAAAACAAAGATGGACCACTTATTTTTAAGAGATATTCATCATTAAAAATGGAAACAATAGTGCCATGTGTACTAGGGAGTCAAATGATGAAGTATGGTTTATTACTAATAAAAATGAGCTACAAAACAAGAAATTAGTTGTTTGAAGCCTTAAAGTAGTGAAAAATGAAGAAGAATATGAGCCATACTAATGTCTTTTTAAAAAGACAATTTTCAATTTCAGCTAAGAAGGAGTAAACCCATTTCAGCTTATTTTTCCCAGTGATAATAACTAAAATACCAGGGCAGTTTATTAAGAAACTATCTGATGACTCTGAAAAGTAAATAATAGCAGGCAGATTAAGATGAAAAATCAAACCCCAAAATGAATAATAAGAGTAGTAAGTTTCCTGTTTGCATTTTTTCTTTTTCTTATCTGCTGGCTTAGATTCTAGGCAGTCTGAATCATGGAATATCACAGTGGGCATGGACAGGAAAAGTTCCAGGAAAAATCTATTTTCAGCTGGAGAACAAGGAAGTGGGCCTCTGTGGGGTGGAAAGCATTTGTGTGTGTGTGTGTGTGTGTGTGTGTGTGTGTGTGTGTGTGTGTGTGTGTACATGTGCATGCATGCAAATCTCTGTATTTTTTTTACTCTTTTTTTTTACGCTGTTGGCTCTGATATGAGACAAGACCTATTCATTAAACAACACTCCTGTGTTGGCAGTAGTAGTGGTGGCAGCAGCTTCATCGTTTAAAACACCGAGAGAAAACCCTTATCTCTGACCAGAGGAATTAACAAAGAGATGTATGCAATCTGAAGTATGTAGAGGGGATCCCAGAGTAAATTCTTTTTACTCTCTTTTCACTCATTACTTTGTCCAGAGGAAGATCCACTTATGGGAAGTGTGTAAACATAAGGAGGCTAAAATTCTGGCTATCTAGCTAGGACTCCAGGAAAGGAGCCCTTGGAAACCAGGAATTATAAGGGAAACAATGGAAGAGAGAGGATTAAATATTTAAATCTGAGTCTGAAGTCCTAAGCTAATCCTTGGGCTGTACTATGGAACTGAAACAAAGTACCATAGTAAAACTTTGAGAACTCAATTGTGAGTGAGAATGAAAGAATGAAAGTGAAATGAAGACAGTCTCAGATGAAGGAAAACAGGGAATTCATTGCCAATAGGCTTCTTCTAAAACAAATGTTAAAGAATAGACTTTAGCTAAAGAAAAGTGATTTCAGAGGAAATAATAGAAATTTAAGAATGGAGGAAGAGCAATACAACTAATAAATATATGGGTAAATATAATAGCCTACTTTTTTTTTTTTTTTTTTTTTTTTTTCGGTACACAAGGCTCTCACTGTTGTGGCCTCTCCCATTGTGGAGCACAGGCTCCGTATGCACAGGCTCAGCAGCCATGGCTCACGGGCCCAGCTGCTCTGCAGCATATGGGATCTTCCCGGACCGGGGCACAAACCCGAGTCCCCTGCATCGGCAGGTGGACTCTCAACCATTGCACCACCAGGGAAGCCCAAATAGCCTATTTTTATCCTCTTAAGTTTCTTAAACTATATACAGGCATACCTCAGAGATATTGCAGGTTCAATTCAAGACCATTGCAATAAAGCAAGTCACATGAATTTTTTGGTTTCCCAGTGCATATAAAATTTATCTTTCATTATACTGCAGTCTATTAAGTGTTCAATAGCACTAAATCTAAAAATATATATATACCTTAGTTAAAAAATACTTTATTACTAAAAAAATGACAACTGTTGTCTGACAATGGAGGGTTGCCAGAAACCTTCAATTTGTAAAAATGCAATACATGCAAAGTACAATAAAGTGAATCACAATAAAATGAAGTACTCCTTGGGCTTCCCTGGTGGCGCAGTGGTTGAGAATCCGCCTGCCGATGCAGGAGACACGGGTTCGTGCCCTGGTCCGGGAAGATCCCACATGCCGCGGAGCAACTAAGCCCGTGAGCCATGGCCGCTGAGCCTGTGCGTCCGGAGCCTGTGCTCCGCAACGGGAGAGGCCACAACAGTGAGAGGCCCGCATACCGCAAAAAAAAAAAAAAAAAAAAAAAAAAAAAAAAAAATGAAGTACTCCTGTATGATTCCTTTAAGCAAAAATATAAGATTGTCTGTTGGGATTAAAATGTACATAGATCTGATTCATTTATATTCATATGTACTCGATTATTGCTGTCATAAAAATAACAACTTTATCAATTTAAACAATACAAATTTTTTTATCTTATATTCTGTACATCAGAAGTGTGACATGAGTCTCACTGGGCTAAAATCATAATGTTTGCTGTGTTCTTTTCTGGAAGCTGTAGAGGACCTTACTCATTCAGGGTGTTGACAGAATTCATTTTCTTTTTAAAAATTTTTATTTATTTATTTATTTTATACAGCAGGTTCTTATTAGTTATCTATTTTATACTTATTAGTGTATATACGTCAATCTCAATCTCCCAATTCATCTCACCACCCCTGCCCCACCACTTTCCCCCCTTTGTGTCCATACATTAGTTCTCTACATCTGTGTCTCTAGTTCTGCCTTGCAAACCAGTTCATTTGTACCATTTTTCTAGATTCCATATATATGCATTAATATACAATATTTGTTTTTCCTCTTTCTGACTTACTTCACTCTGTATGACAGTCTCTAGGTCCATCCACATCTCTATAATTGACCCAATTTTGTTCTTTTTTATGGCTGAGTAATATTCCATTGTATATATGTACCACATCTTATTTATCCATTTGTCTGTCGATGGGCATTTAAGTTGCTTCCAGGACCTGGCTATTGTAAATAGTGCTGCAATGAATATTGGGGTGCATGTGTCTTTTTGAATTATGGTTTTCTCAGGGTATATACCTAGTAGTGGGATTGCTGGGTCATATGGTAGTTCTATTTTTAGTTTTTTAAGGAAGCTCCATACTGTTCTCCATAGTGGCTATATCAATTTACATTCCCATCAACAGTGCAAGAGGGTTCCCTTTTCTTCACACCCTCTCCAGCATTTGTTGTTTGTAGATTTTCTGATTATGCCCGTTCTAACTGGTGTGAGGTGATACCTCATTGTAGTTTTGATTTTCATTTCTTTAATGATTAGTGATGTTGAGCATATTTTAATGTGTTTGTTGGCAATCTGTATGTCTTCTTTGGAGAAATGTCTATTTAGGACTTCTGTCCATTTTTTGATTGGGCTGTTTGTTTTTTTAATATTGAGCTGCATGAGCTGTTTATATATTTTAGAGACTAATCCTTTGTCTGTTGATCCATTTGTAAATATATTCTCCCATTCTGAGGGTTGTCTTTTTGACTTGTTTATGGTTTCCTTTGCTGTGCAAAAGCTTTTAAGTTTCATTAGGTCCCATTTGTTTATTTTTGTTTTTATTTCCATTTCTCTAGGAGGTGGGTCAAAAAGGATTTTGCTGTGATTTATGTCATGGAGTGTTCTGCCTATGTTTTCCTCTAAGAGTTTTATAGTGTCTGGTCTTACATTTAGGTCCTTAATCCATTTTGAGTTTATTTTTGTGTATGGTGTTGGGGAGTGTTCTAATTTCATTCATTTACATGTAGCTATCCAGTTTTCCCAGCATCACTTATTGAAGAGACTGTCTTTTCTTTATAGATAAGGTGACCATATGTCCATGGGTTTATCCTGGGCTTTCTATCCTGTTCCATTGGTCTATATTTCTGTTTTTGTGCCAGTACCATACTCTCTCGATTACTATAGCTTTGAGGTATAGTCTGAAGTCCGGGAGCCTGATTCTTCCAGCTCTGCTTTTCTTTCTCAAGATTGCTTTGGCTTCGGGGTCTTTTGTGTTTCCATACAAACTGTGAAATTTATTGTTCTAGTTCTGTGAAGAATGCCATTGGTAGTTTGATAGGGATTGCATTGAATCTGTAGATTGCTTTGAGTAGTATAGTCACTTTCACAATGTTGATTCTTCCAATCAAAGAACATGGTATATCTCTCCATCTGTTGGTATCATGTTTAATTTCTTTCATCACTGTCTTATAGTTTTCTGCATACAGGTATTTAGGCTCATTAGGTAGGTTTATTGCTAGGTATTTTATTCTTTTTATTGCAATGGTAAATGGGAGTGTTTCCTTAATTTCTCTTTCAGATGTTTTGTTGTTAGTGTATAGGAATGCAAGAGATTTCTGTGCATTAATTTTGTATCCTGCCACTTTACCAAACTTGTTGATTAGCTCTATTAGTTTTCTGTTAGCTTCTGAAGGATTCTCTATGGATAATATCATGTCATCTGCCAACAGTGACAGCTTTACTTCTTCTTTCCAATTTGGATTCCTTTTATTTCTTTTTCTTCTCTGATTGCTGTGGCTAAAACTTCCAAACTATTTTGAATAATAATGGTGAGAATGGCCATGCTTGTCTTGTTCCTGATCTTAGAGGAAATGATTTCAGTTTTTCACCATTGGCAATGATGTTGGCTGTGGGTTTGTCATATATGGCCTTTATTATGTTGAGATAAGTTCCCTCTATGCCTACTTTCTGGGAGGTTTTTTATCATTAATGGGTGTTGATTTGCCTATATTGAAGAACTCTTGCATTTCTGGGATAAACCCCACTTGATCATGGTGTATGATCCTTTTAATGTGCTTTGGACTCTGTTTGCTAGTATTTTGTTGAGGATTTTTGCATCTATGTTCATCAGTGATATTGGCCTGTAGTTTTCTTTTTTTGTGACATCTTTGTCTGGTTTTGGTATCAGGGTGATAGTGGCCTCATGGAATGAGTTTGGGAGTATTCCTCCCTCTGCTATATTTTGGAAGAGTTTGAGAAGGACAGGTGTTAGCTCTTCTCTAAACGTTTGATAGAATTCAACATATGAAGACATCTGTTCCTGGGCTTTTGTTTGTTGGAAGATTTTTAATTACAGTCTCAATTTCAGTGCTTGCAATTGGTCTTTTTATATTTACTATTTCTTCCTAATTCAGTCTCAGAAGTTTGTGCTTTTCTAAGAATTTGTCCATTTCTTCCAAGTTGTCCAGTTTATTGGTATAGAGTTTCTTGTAGTAATCTCTCATGATCCTCTGTATTTCTGCAGTGTCAGTTGTTACTTCTCCTTTTTCATTTCTAATTCTATTGATTTGAGTCTTCTCGCTTTTTTTCTTGATGAGTCTGGCTAATGGTTTATCAATTTTGTTTATCTTCTCAAAGAACCAGCTTTTAGTTTTATTGATCTTTGCTATTGTTTCCTTCATTTCTTTCTGATCTGATCTTTATAATTTCTTTCCTTCTTCTAACTTTGGGTTTTTTTTGTTGTTCTTCTTCTTTCCTAATTGCTTTACGTGTAAGGTTAGGTTATATATTTAAGATGTTTCTTGTTTCTTGAGATAGGATTGTTTTGCTATAATCTTCCCTCTTAGATCTGCTTTTGCTGCATCCCATAGGTTTTGGGTCATCATATTTTCATTGTCATTTGTTTCTGGGTATATTTTGATTTCCTCTTAGATTTCTTCAGTGATCTCTTGGTTATTAAGTAGGGTACTGTTTAGCTTCCCTGTGTTTGTATTTTTTACAGATTTTTTCCTGTAATTGCTATCTAGTCTCATAGCTTGTGACAGAAAAGATACTTGATACAATTTCAATTTTCTTAAATTTACCAAGGCTTGATTTGTGACCCAAGATATGATCTATTCTGGATAACATTCCATGAGCACTTGAGAACAATGTGTTTTCTGTTGTTTTTGGTTGGAATGTCCTTTAAATATCAATTAAATCCATCTTATTTCATGTATCATTTAAAGTTTGTGTTTCCTTATTTATTTTCACTTTAGATGATCTATTCATTGGTGAAAGTGGGGTGTTAAAGTTCCCTATTATGCTTGTGTTACTGTCAATTTCCCCTTTTATGGCTATTAGCTTTTGCCTTATGTATTGAGGTGTTCCTATGTTGGATGCATAAATATTTACAATAGTTATATCTTCTTCTTGGATTGATCCCTCAATCATTATGTAGTGTCCTTCTTTGTCTGTTGTAATAGTCTTTATTTTACAGTCTATTTTGTCTGATATGAGAATTGCTACTCCAGCCTTCTTTTGATTTCCATTTGCATGGAGTATCTTTTTCCATCCCCTCACTTTCAGTCTGTATGTGTCCCTAGGTCTGAAATGGGTCTCTTGTAGACAGCATATATATGGGTCTTGTTTTTGTATCCATTCAGCCAGTCTTTGTCTTTTGGTTGGAGCTTTTAATCCATTTACATTTAAGGTAGTTATCAATACGTATGTTCCTATTACCATTTTCTTAATTGTTTCGGGTTTGTTATTGTAGATCTTTTCCTTCTCTTGTCTTTCCTGCCTAGAGAAGTTCCTTTAGCATTGTTGTATAGCTAGTTTGGTGGTACTGAATTCTCTTAGCTTTTGCTGTCTGTAAAGGTTTTAATTTCTCCGTCGAGTCTGAATGAGATCCATGCTGGGTAGAGTAACCTTGGTTGAAGATTTTTCCCTTTTATCACTTTAAATATGTCCTGCCTCTCCCTTCTGGCTTGCAGAGTTTCTGCTGAAAGATCAGCTGTTAACCTTTTGGGGATTTCCTTGTATGTTATTTGTTGCTTTTCCCCTGCTGCTTTTAATGTGTTTTCTTTGTGTTTAATTTTTGATAGTTTGATTAAATATGTTTTGGTGTGTTTCTCCTTGGGTTTACTCTGTATGGGACTCTCTGTGCTTCCTGGATTTGATTGACTATTTCCTCTCCCATGTTAGGGAAGTTTTCAGCTTTAATCTCTTCAAATATTTTCTCAGTCCCTTTCTGTTTTCTCTTCTTCTTCTGGGACCCCTATAATTTTAATGTTGGCACATTTAATGTTGTCCCACAGGTCTCTAAGACTCTCCTTAATTCTTTTCATTCTTTTTTCTTTATTATACCCTGCAATAGTTATTTCCACTCTTTTATCTTCCAGGTCACTTATCTGTTCTTCTGACTCAGTTATTCTGCTATTGATCCTTCTAGAGAATTTTTAATTTCATTTATTTTGTTTTTCATCATTGTTTGTTTGCTCTTTAGTTCTTCTAGGTCCTTGTTAAACATTCTTGTATTTTCTCCATTCTATTTCCAAGATTTTGGATCATCTTTACTAACATTACTCTGAATTCTTTTTTAGGTAGACTGCCTATTTACTCTTCATTTGTTTGGTCTTGTGGGTTTTTACCTTGCTCCTTCATCTGATGCATATTTCTCTTCCTTCTCATTTTACTTAACTTACTGTGTTTGGGGTCTCCTTTTTGCCATCTGCAGGTTCGTAGTTACCATTTATTTTTGGTTTCTGTCCCCAGTGGCTAAGGTTGGTTCCGTGGGTTGTGAAGGCTTCCTGGTGGAGGGAACTGGTGCCTGTGTTCTGGTGGATGATGCTGGATCTTGTCTTTCTGGTGGGCAGGACTGTGTCCTGTGGTGTGTTTTGGGGTGTCTGTGAACTCAGTATGATTTTAGGCTGCCTCTGCTAATGCGTGGGTTGTGTTCCTGTCTTGTTAGTTGTTTGGTATCCAGCACTGGAGCTTGTTGGCCTTTGGGTTGAGCTGGCTTTTAGCATTGCTGTGACCTAGATATCTGGGAGAGCTGTCACTGATTGATATTTCATGGAGCCAGGTGGTCTCTGGTGGTCCAATGTCCTGAACTCGGCTCTCCCACCTCAGAGGCTCAGGCCTGACACCAGGCTGGAGGAGCACCAAGATCCTGTCAGCTACACGGCTCAGAAGAAAAGGGAGAAAAAAAGAAAGAAAAAAATGTTTTTTAAAGAATAAAATAAATAATTAAGATAAAAAATAAAAATATATTAAAATTAAAAATAAAGTAATAATAATAAAAAGTGAACAACAAAACCAATGAACAAATCCACCAATGATAAAAAGCACTAAAAACTATACTAAGATAAACATAAAAAATCAAAAAGAAGTAAATCACAGACAGCAAACCCCAAGTCTACAGTTGCTCCCAAAATCCACCACCACAATTTTGGGTTGATTTGTTGTGTGTTCAGGTATTCCACAGATGCAGTGTACCTCAAGTTGATTGTTGGGATTTAATCTGCTGCTCTTGAGGCTTTCAGGACGTCTGAGGTCTTCTGCCAGCTTTCAGTAGGTGTTCTATAGGAGTTGTTCCACATATAGGTGTATTTTTGATGTAGTTGTAGGGAAGAAGGTGATCTCCATGTCTTACTCCTCTGCCATCTTGAAGGCCCCCTGAAACCAGTACTTTTATTCTTTAATTAACTTCAGCAATAACTGTGTGACATTAAAGCTCTATCACTCAGAGCTGAGTGGTCTGTATCTAAGTGCTTTTGGATGGTTTCTTTCCTATTCTAGAGTTGAAAAGCTTCTAGCAGCTGGTTTGTGGATATGTATATGTGCTATGAAGAGAGATGATTAAAAGTCCCTTTGGTAGCAATGAGTATGGCATGAAAGCAGTTTCTCCATTTGCATAGCACCTTGATACTTCTGTGTAACACCATTAAGTATCCCCCAGCAACAGTGACTTGGAACACTACTATTTAATTATTTAATATTCCAAATCCTCATGTGCTGGTAACACTTTATGCCTTATTAATCTTTCTGCCCCAACATTGCCCTTCTCCCCTTGGCCTTTTTAAGACATACTTCACTAATTATGTGGAGGTTGAACACAAGCATTAGAATAAATATCTGGGTTTCTAGTGGTTCCTCCAATAGACTTCACCAGGTATCACAAATCCCTTAAAATATTGTACAAAAGTTAATAATTATGTACATTAAGAATCAATTCACAGAATCTCAAATGGCATTTGACACGTAAAATAATAGATGCTCCTTAAAAATGAGTATTTATTCCTAAATTTTAATACTTTGAATAAGTTGTATTTTGGTTAACTAGAAAGTGCCTTGAACTAAGTGCACTAAGAAATCAATTTCCTGAACTCATTCTTTAGTTTAATGCTTTATGTACTAAGAATAATTATGATTTTCCTTCTTTCTAGCCAAGAATTTCTCAGTATATATATATCACATGAATGACAGTTTCTCTTTTTGTGTCTTAAAAAACCATTTCATTATTTTGGAGATGTATCATCATATTTTTATCTTAATGTTGTTAAGTTCTTATTTTTTGACCTCACAGATTTAAATGCAGATGATTTTGTGATTTTTAGTTATTTTTGACTGTGTTGTGATATTCTAGAGCTTTCCCTGTAGTGTGAACCTGTCTTGAACTAAAACAAAATCTTATTTCCTTTTTTAAAAAAGTTAGGTTATTCTTTTCACTAATATGGGAATCACCACGTGATGCTAAAAAGAAATCATATTCGATTCCCATAAGAACATTTTATTCTCTTAAAAAAAACATTACTTAGGGCTTCCTTGGTGGTGCAGTGGTTGAGTGTCCACCTGCCAATGCAGGGGATGTGGGTTCGTGCCCCGGTCTGGGAAGATCCCACATGCCGCGGAGTGGCTGGGTACGTGAGCCATGGCCGCTGAGCCTCAGTGTCGGGAGCCTGTGCCCTGCAACAGGAGAGGCCACAACAGTGACAGGCCCACATACCCCCCCAAAAAACCAAAAAACATTACTTAACATAACACACAGTTAAGTGCTTCGCTACACTCATTCATTATTCATAATGTCCCCAGTTGTTAGGGGTTATGATATGCTTAGGGGTATGATTTCACCTTGGGAAATGGTCCCATAGAAAAATGAAACCAGGGGTCCAGAATAAATGAACTCAATAACCAAATTGGAATTACAGTGTAGACTTTTCCTTAGATCTCAGATGACTCCAAATTCTCTACCTTTTCTATTCTTATAGATAGTATTCTCTTGTTTTGAAGATTATCTGAAATTTGACTTCTTTAAAAAGCAACAAATAACTACTCTCCACCCGACAAAAAAGAAAACCATCTTTGTTAGCTTAAGTTTGTGAGATTATGATTGTATTACACTTGCTGGTAATTCGGGAATGGTTATTCAGACTACATCCATAGACATAAAGGAATTTTCAGTTTGGAGCTAAATTTAAATGTCAGTTCAAATAATTGCTTATTAACCATATCTAACCAATCAATGGTGCCTGTTGTATAAGATGATCAACGTGGTACTATGCTTATAATTATATAAGATAAAAAAAATAATGTTTAAAACACAGTGTAATTTCCCTATGCTCTTAGCAACAAGTCATTTAGAGTGAGAAGTCTTGGGTGGAAATCAAGACTAGAACCATCAGTATAGCTGTGTGACCTCAAGTAAATCACTTTACCATTTCTTTATCCATGGTTAGGAATAATAACCTGCCCTGTGTGAAAGTGAAAAGAAAGAACACAGGATGGAATTGCTTTGCAAAATGAAATGCTTTACAAGTTTTATTAGTCATTATTACTTTTCTCACAAGATATACTTTTTTAATAGGTACTGGTAGACCTTAACTGATTGTCCTCAGCAGATATTTCCCATACTGCCTGAAGTCTTAAGAATGATGAAACTAGTATTAGTAAAGAAGCTTAGAGGACATAGTATTTCTGCATTTTTCAATTTATGAAAATTCTACGGTCACTTGTTTTCTAGTGTCCTTGCAACAATAGGCTTGTGGTAACTTTCAAAGCGATGTTAATTTGTCTTTATATGTCAGCATCAGTATGTCTTTCTTCTGACTGTGATCTTATGTAACAAAATAATTTGGTAGCAAACTTTTATACTGGTAATAATAATAGCAAATAGAAAGATCCCTTCTGATTTCCAAGGCATGTGTTTGTTCAGTATAATCACTTTGGCTTTACTTATTTTATATACACACATAGGTTTGTATATAGATATGAATATTTATATACTTATAAATTTGAAACTAGTGCAAATAGGAAAAAAAATACTTTCTTGTAGGTATTTTGGTAGTGGCTGTAACTCAGCCAAATAGGAAGTCCATCTTCATCTGTGGAACAGCTTGTTGGAAGAAACGCTTCAGACTTTTCTTAGAAAAGAAAGTCCATCTCATAGTCAAGGTGGCTGGAAAGTAGAGCCTGTAGAATTCACTTTTCTTCTTCTTTCTCTGGATCTGGCTCCATGACCAGGATTCCAGGGAACTATTTCATCCTTACATATGCACAAGGTCCAGGATTAGGAAAACTATTCTTTTGTCTCACAAGTCTAATATTATTTTTTATAATTTCTCTTTCTATCCTCTTTAATTACTTCCTCATTATTGGGAAAATCAAGCTGTTAAATTCAATCTGACTTTCTTAATTATAAATAGTGAATTTTTCTATGAGCAGATTAAGAGATTTAAATGAATGTTTCTCTCCTGGCTTTATTATGGACTTCATGTTCACCCTTCAAATTTCAAACATTACAATTTTGGAAGCTTAAAAGGTGATAGTGGATTTTTGAATTTGGCAAACCCCATGCAAGTATAGTTTCTCATTTTCTAAAACAGTAAAGAATAGGTTATTGACTCAACTCATTGAAATGTAGATGAAAGGTATAATTTTAATTTTCATATAAATTATAGGGCATGATAGGTAAGTTATATTTGTTTATAGGTAGTGAGATAACCTTTTGATAACATAATCTAGAATATTGGGTATGCTCTGCATTTTATTTCCTCTGGTGAATAAACTCACAGCTATATAAGTCAACTCACAGCTATATATGTTTTATGTGTGTGTGTATCTCTGTGTGTGTGTATGTATACATACATATATGTACTGTATTTATAAATCTGGTATTCTAGAGAATAGGTAGTAGTTATAGTTTAAAGTTAATCCAATTAAAATAAGTAAAAGGCTTTTGAACTTGTTCCAATGATCAAGGAAAAAAAATTCTAAAATTATATTTATGTATATGTAGTCTTTAGTTGATAATACCTTACATTTCAGTGTATTTTAAAATTTCCTTTTATAATTGTAATAATACCCAACTTGCCTTTTTAGGCTATTGTCACTGTTTTCTTTTTTTCTTTTGTTCTTCAGATTTCCATACAGAATATGGTAGATTTCTTTTTCTTTTTTCTTTTTTTTAAATCATTCAGAGAATTATTCCTGGTGTGGAAAAATGCAAGACATTTGAAGTTTAAGGCAGGAACCCACTAGCCAGAAAGAAAAAAAAACCTTTAAAAACAGGTACTCTACCTGACAAAGACACACTCTGGTCCAAATCAGCACATATACCTGGAATAGTAAATGAATTGATTTTTATTTTCTATCAACGTGCAACATACCAAAGCCTTATTATCAGCCGAGAATAAATCATGAAAGAGGAGTCTTCCTTTATCCCCAAGTGATAAATGTGGTTATTCAAGAATGTTATTATAAGGACTTTTCTTTCTCTTATCAGGTGGTGATAATTAGGGAAGAAAAAATAAACATAAGTCTATTTAGTAATTGGAACCA
Source organism: Kogia breviceps (assembly GCF_026419965.1). NCBI lineage: Eukaryota > Metazoa > Chordata > Mammalia > Artiodactyla > Physeteridae > Kogia > Kogia breviceps. The sequence continues at coordinate 98,242,233 of NC_081314.1, forward strand.
CATTCTAAGGCAAAGTAATTGCATATAATTATCCCTTTCTTTTTAGTTTCCAAATTTGATTCTATGTAAATCAGATGATTGTCAAACAAAGACTCTCATGATAAAAGTTAAGGAATCTTCTTTCGTGTTCCTTTTCAAATAACATACCAAGAATATATATATACTTTAACTCTGAATTTTAACCTCTTCTTTTTTTTTTTTTTTTTTAATTTTTGTGGTACGTGGGCCTCTCACTGTTGTGGCCTCTCCCGTTGCGGAGCACAGGCTCCGGACGCGCAGGCTCAGCGGCCATGGCTCACCAGCCGCTCCACGGCATGTGGGATCTTCCCGGACCGGGGCACGAACCCGTGTCTCCTGCATCAGCAGGCGGACTCTCAACCACTGCGCCACCAGGGAAGCCCTAACCTCTTCTTTTTGGTTGATTACTGTGACTTGGGCAGCTTTTAACATAGTTTCTATCTCAATTGACCCTTCTAAGTGAAAGAGAATTAGACTTTCCAAATAGGCATTTAATAAGAAATAATTTGGTATTGGTTTGAAGTGTTACTTCTTATTACTGACTTACAGTATAAGATGTTTTCAGAAATATCTCCATGACTATGTCAAAACTTTGCTTCTCATCTTCCCAGAAAAGACCTGATCTCAAGCGTTATGATTTTAAGTCTGATTATAAGTAAATGTGTACAAGTAAATGAAAATACTTAGATTTTCAGAAAATATGATTACCATAGACATGAAAAAAATGTCTGTAGCCTGGAATGTAGGCTGACCTCTACTGTAACCAAGGCCTATATTACTTTTCTTTCTAAATCAGTCTAGGCCCAAGTATGTAGAGAGTTCAAAGCTTGTTCTTATTCATATTTATATGCAAAAATATATGCTTTTTATGTGGAAATATATGTAAATTTATATATATTTTTAATAATAGCTTAAAGTATATTTTATATACCATACATTGTATTCTTTTAAAGTGTATATGAAGTGGTTTTTAATATATTTGCAAAGTTGTGCAATCATCACTATCCAATTCTAGAACATTGTTTTCACCCCCTCCCCCAAAAAAGCCCTGTACACATTAGCAGTCGTTCTCCATTTTTGCTTTTATTTAGACCCTGACAACTACTAGTCTATTTTTTTCTCTCTATGGGTGTGCCTATTCTGGACATTTCATATAAATAGAAACACAAAATATGTGACCTTTTGTCTCTGAATTCTTTTGCTTACCATAATGTTTTTAAAATTCATCCATGTTGTAGCATATATCAGCATTTTATTCCTTTATATGGCTGAATAATATCCCAGTACATAAATAAATTGAGTTTTGTTTATCAGTTCAAGTTGATGGAGATTTGGGTTGTTTTCACTTTTTGTCTATTATAAATAATGCTGCTATGAGCATTTGTATATGTGCTTTTGCATGGTCATGTTTTCAGTTCTCTTGGGTATACACTGAGGAGTGGATTTGCTAGGTCATATGCTAATTCTATGTTTAAGCTTTTGAAGAACTGCCAAATTGTTTTCCAAAGCTGCTGCAGCACTTTACATTCTCACTAGCAATGTCTGAGGAGTTAAGTATATTTAATAATATACTTAAGTATATTTAATATTATATTCTAAAATTATGTTAAAATATTAAAGGGAAAATACCCATATAAATAATAAACATATTTTGATTTTTGATATGAATGATACTTACAATTATTAGTGTAGTATGTTTCTTAGAAAAGCATTTTAAAATTGTTACAATTAGTCTACTGAAAAACAAACTTTTACCCCACATGTTCAGATTACAACAATGACATAAGCATATAAATTCAAAAACAATGATATGAAATTTCCAGAGTATAAATCTCTGCTTGTCCAAATTGATGTATATAATCCTATTCAATAGGTATATGTTGACTAGGAAGTGGGAGACCTTTGGGCAACTTTTCTCAGAATGAGTGATTCCAGGAGAAAGTCTAGAGATGATATACTTTTGAAGTCACTAGAAAATAAGTTTACTATGAAATATTTGCAAAAGTTCACTGAGATTTATGTCCAAAGATATTCATTTTTGCTTTGTGTGTAATATCAACACCAACAGCAGCAATAAAAAACAAATGTAATTTCTTTCAATAGGGTACAGATTGAGGAAGTTATATATCCACACAACCTCACGCAAAACAGTACTCAAAAAGAATGACTTGGGTCATTATAAAAATAGATGGAAGAACCTCTAGAACAGATTTTAATAAATGTAGAAAAGTGGATTCTTAATATGAAATCTTTATATGTAAAACTGTAATTGAATATATACATGTATTTAAGTATAGAAATTCTCAATGTCCAGAATCACTAGAAACTGTAAAGAACAATTGCCCTTGAGGAGAAGGAGGAGGAAGTATGAGAAGAAAGAGGTTTTCCTTTTTCCTTTTGAAATTTTTGGATACAGTTTCAACTTTCTAATCTGTATACATGTTATAAGTTTTATTTGTTTCCCCAAACAAATATCATCAAGGTTATATGGACTGTTAGATTTGTTTTCTCCATACTAAAAAGTGTTATATTGAAAAGAAAGATTTATGTACCAAAAAAGGATGGGATAAAAGCTGACATACAACTGGCATAAGCACAGCGGTTACTTATGAAAAAATAATATAACAATGCCCTGCTAGATATGCTTCATCATAGTGCTATCTAATTAAAATAGCAGAATTAAAAAACTTGGCAATGACAATGGTAAAGTTCAAGGGTTGCTGGGAGTTACAGCTCCTTATTAGAGTCAGCTTGAATCCTCAGAACCTAGCCTGCCTCCTGCCTGGCTTGTGTTTCAATAGCTTGTGGCTGATATCCAGGGGTGATTTAGAAATTGTGTGTCCTAATTGCAGTCGGGTAAAGCCAGGCGCCTGCTAAAACAAGGTTTTTAATGTTCTCTGAGGGTTTTCGAATACAGGACGTGAGAGGAAAATGGCACTCTAATGGAGGATTCTGTGCCAGAAAATCCTGCTCCCCTGCTGTCCCATAGTTAATCTGACTCTAAAGCATTTGTCACTTAGTATTCTAGTTGGCCTGTCTGACTGTGGTCCACATCCTCAATCCAGAGTCAAGCCAATCAACTGTTCTGATAGAATTGGGTGCTCTGGGGACTCTGCCTAAACTCCACCTAGATCAGAAAGTCCTAGGGTATCCTAGGAGGGATATATATGGCTAAGCTAACATCATGGATTTATGGAGATAAATGAGGAGAAATTGGGAACAAATTTCTGTGCAGCTTTGTACCTTATTCCAGAAACACCTATTTCCTATTCTTTGCTATCTTGTAACCTCACTGATGTTAATGCATTAGGGCAATTGGTGCTCCACTGGGATGATTGCCAGTGTCTGGAGACAGTTCAGATTGTAACTACTGAGGGACTTTACTGGCATCTAGTAGGTAGAGGCCTGGATTCTGCTAAAATCCTACAATGCACAGAGAGCCTCACCACAACAAAGAATCATCCTGTTTGAAATGTTAATAGTGCCACAGCTGAGAAACTCAGAATTAGAGGGGCATATTCAAAGAATCTTCTGAAGATCTTACCTGAATTAGAGATAGGAAATATCAGCTGAATTTAAATCCTACTTTTTTTTTAGTGGAGGGTATTCTATAAAGTGTAATCTCACTGGCCATACCTTTGGTAATTCAGAGAAGGCTTCTTTTTACTGGGCTGGTATGGCTATCAACCCTGAGGGGATCTTGTGTACTCTGAGCAATGCTCAGTCAGGGCTTGCAAGGGAAATGACCATATGTTCTACATCCACCATGAAAGAGCAGCAGGGGAGGATGAGAGCAGTCTATCTTTACCTAATGCTTTATAACGTCCTGTGATTTTCTACAGATTCTTCTATCCCAGTCAGTCTCCAGATTTCAATCTATCTTTTCTTCTTCTTTTTTTAAAGGTATTTAAAACATATTTTTTTCTTTATTGTGGACTCTCTTCTACTTCTTTGTCTTTCCCATCATTTGACTTTTCTCCTTTATCTGCCTCTTTTGTCTTTTCCATTTCTGTCCTCTCTCCCTGTGACTTTCTCATATGTTACTTCTCCCTTCTTAGATGTCTTCTGTGTTAATCTCTCTTCATGTGTATCTTTCCTCAGCTTTCTCTTTTTCTCCTTCCCTTTCTTGTTCTTTCTCTTTCTGTCCCTCCTTTTCTTTTTCACTTTTGCCTTCACATACAGAAGGAGCTAAGGTATAAACCAAGGAGTTGTGCTTATTGAATACAAATTTAAGCTCTTGTATTCTTCTAAAAGAAAAACATAATAAATTTGCATTTCTTTACATTTTATATGATCTGTAAAATCTATTGTAGGTATCACTGTGCCTCACTCCCTCCAGCATGACACATGGTGCCTCGTTTGGGATGCACGTGTGGACAAAGGACGTATTACCATGTGGTTCTTCATGCACTGATTTCTAGCCCCCATCCAACTTTTACCTCTTAATTTAAACACACACACACACACACACACACACACACACACACACACACACGCATACCCCATGTGTACACACGCTGAGATGCTAAAGAGGTGAATTAATAATGGGCTGTTTGACCCTATTCAGGCTTGATGAAATCACCGCAGGGAGGGAATCCTTTTACTGCCTCAAGTTATAACAGACAGGATAGCTGAACGTTTCTCTTACATACTGGGCCACAATTGGCTGCAGATTTATTAGCTTTGCCTCAGCTCTGATCTCAAATCTTGGGTGAATTTACAGGCTTAAGCCTCCCAACCCTCATTGACCTCAAACAGATTCTGAGTGGTTAAAAGTTCCCACATCCTTAGAATGTATTTAAAGGTTTGAGGTATATTTCACCTTTCCATAAGGGGAGAGGTAAACAATGACTTGAAAGGTGACTTTCTGGCAGGTGTGTGTCTCTCAGACTGTGATTACTCCAAGGTCAAATTGTCTGGAATGGACTATGCAGTGCTCTGGGGCTACACATGTATTCATGCCTCAAGAGCTACTGTTGACACCTTATTGGCTGAAATGCATTATATTTGTAGTAGCTTATGTCTTGACCATCAGTTTAAAAATCAAACCACATGGTACTCTTTGATTTTCATAATGTCATGCAGACCTCAGTGTCTAGAAAGCAGGTGATTTTTTGAGATGGCTGTTGAAGCTGCAGAGATGGCATGTGAAAAATATCCATGAAGGGTGTGCTTAATCCAGCTCTACTTTCAGCAGCACTAAAATATGTTGTCGATCTCAGGCTTTTAGGTGGTTAAACTTACTAGGATCAGAACATCTAAAAATAAATGGGGGGAAATGCCATGTAGAGAAGACCTTTTGAAAGAAATGTTCAATGTCTGAGACCTAAAGTAACTGACAGCACATGAGCCATAGGGGTCTGACAAGAAAGCATTAAAGGCATCCCTGCTGGATGAGGAATGGCTTTCTTTCTTTCTTTCTTTCTTTTTGTTTTTGTTTTTCATTGCTAATTGATGACTTTCACTACTGTTTTAAAAGAAATTTTCTTATGGCCAGAGCGAATCTGAAGGGCTGCTATTCATGTATAGACAGAATCTGACAGTTGATATATTCAGAACATGAGGTACATTGTGAAGGTAACAAGAACCGCTTTCTTTTAAATCTATATCTCATGTTTATGTTATGAAAATATGCAATCTATTTTTAACACAATTCTCTTTTAAAACTTTACTTCAGGCACTTCCCAGCCTGCACTAAATGTTCCACATTATAAAGCTTCTCTTCTGTCTACCCTCCCACCCTAGCCCCACTTTGGAACACTAATGGCAGTTTTTGTTCCACTTTAGATAATGAGCAGGATGAGCCGCAGGTTTCAAGAAGATTTGTGCTATCAGTTGACATAAACAATGAAAGGGAACCTGGACTCATTCCCTATTTCCTTTTAACCATTTCCTGGGAGGGGTACCATGTAGGCATTAACATATCTCAGAGAGATATGAACAGAAATGCCTGCTCAGTATATTTTAGATATATTAAATAAATATATTTCAAAGCAAGTGATTTATTTCCCTTTACAGGGATTTTTTTTAAAAAGCAGCTTGAGTAGCAGTCTGGTTTGCTAGTATTGGATCTTATCACCCAAATAGAGACAATATAGACCATTTGTGTGGCAGGCACGAATACTGCACACCTACCTCTTGGAGCAGGCCAGACAGACAGACCCAGCAGCCCTTGTGCCTCATGGAGATTTTCTGTCCATCACCACTACCAAATGAGCAAAAGTATCATTCAAATGTCTCAGACTGTGTTGCAAAGGGATGGAGAGAATGCTCTTACCTGATCCTTCAGGGGATGCTCATGGTAGGTATCTTGTTATCCTCCCAGGGACTTATTTCTCTACCAGACTGCCATTTCCTCCCTTTTTAAAAAAAATCATTGTCACATTTAACATTACTCATCATTTTACAATGTTAATGTTTTATTTAAAAATTTTTTGAAATTAAAATTACAACAAAACCATTACTTATATTCCCACCACCCAGTAAAAATTTGCCATTTTGAAAGAGAAATTGATATATTGTTTTTTTGTAAAAATAATTTATGCTCACTGTAGAGAATTTAAGCAATACAGAAAAGTACAAAATAACATAAAGAAAAAAAAAAGCCTACTTTTTAGGAGTAATCCTCAGTACTGTAGGCAAACATTATTACAGACGCAGTCCAAAGAAATAACAGAAAAATAATTTTACAGATATTGGATTGTGCTATTGATATCTTCAAAAGTAAAAGAACGTTAATTTTACTTTTACTTGAAATCAATGGAGAAAAAGCGACTGAAATGAAATGAAAGGATCTGTTGAATCTCAAATAAATTTATCTTTAACAAAAGATTTTCTTAAAAACTTTCTTCTAAGTAAAAACATAAAAATAGTAAAGACTTTTGATGTCATTATGTTTTTTAAAACGACATGTTTACAGTTTTAGACAATCGAAGCTCTGCTGTGAAAGAGAAGAATTTAGAACTTTCAGCACATCTCAGGTATCCTGGTTCTTGTTGCTTATGAAATTGGTTTTGAATTTTCTAGAATTATAAAATTCACATTTAGTTTTTTAACCATATTTCTCTTGGTTGTTTGGTCATTTTATGTCTAAATGGGTGAGCTTCATGCACTCAAAGATATTATTTGATTATTTTCAGCATTATATCCCCTTCACCCAGAGTAGTGCCAGGAAAATAGTAGGCAGTCAGTATTTATTCAATTGAATTTTATTTTTCTCAATAGTATTTACTGAGTGGAGTGAATACATGGCTCTATTTTTTTGAGAATGAATTCAGAGATGACTTCTAAATCTTTTCATATAGTATCTCTATTTACCAGGTGTGCATATTTTTTTTTCAAAAGTATTTTAATTTTTCCTGACATAGATTCTACACATTTTCTTTTTTTTAAAAAACATCTTTGAGTATAACTGTTTTACAATAGTGTGTTAGTTTCTCCTTTACAACAAAGTGAATCAGTTATACATATACATATGTTCCCATGTCTCTTCCCTCTTGCGTCACCCTCCCTCCCACCTTCCCTACCCCACCCCTCTAGGTGGTCACAAAGCACACAGGTGAACTCCCTGTGCTATGAGGCAGCTTCCCACCAGCTATCTAACTTACATTTGGTAGTGTGTATATGTCCCTGCCACTCTCTCACATTGTCACCGCTTACTCTTCCCCCTCCCCGTATCCTCAAGTCCATGCTCTAGTAGGTCTGTGTTTTATTCCCGTGCTACCACTAATCTCTTCATGACATTTTTTTTTCTTAGATTCCATATAAATGTGTTAGCATACGGTATTAGTTTTTCTCCTTCTGACTTACTTCACTCTGTATGACAGACTCCAGGTCTATCCACCTCATTACAAATAACTCAGTTTCATTTCTTTTTATGGCTGAGTAATATTCCATTGTATATATGTGCCACATCTTCTTTATCCATTCATCTGTTGATGGACACTTAGGTTGCTTCCATGTCCTGGCTATCGTAAATAGAGCTGCAATAAACATTTTGGTACATGACTCTTTGAATTATGGTTTTCTCAGGGTATATGCCTAGTAGTGGGATTGCGGGGTCATATGGTAGTTCTATTTGTAGTTTTTTAAGGAACCTCCATACTGTTCTCCATACTGGCTGTATCAATTTACATTCCCACCAGCAGTGCAAGAGTGTTCCCTGTTCTCCACACCCTCTCCAGCATTTATTGTTTCTAGAGTTTTTGATGATGGACAATCTGACTGGTGTGAGATGATATCACATTGTAGTTTTGATTTGCATTTCTCTAAAGATTAATGATGTTGAGCATTCTTTCATGTGTTTGTTAGCAATCTGTATATCTTCTTTGGAGCAATGTCTATTTAGTTCTTCTGCCCATTTTTGGATTGGGTTGTTTGTTTTTTTGTTATTGACCTGCCTGAGTTGCTTATAAATTTTGGATATTAATCCTTTGTCAGTAGCTTCATTTGCAAATATTTTCTCCCATCCTAAGGGTTGTCTTTTGGTCTTGTTTATGGTATCCTTTACTGTGTAAAAGCTTTGAAGTTTCATTAGATCCCATTTGTTTATTTTTGTTTTTATTTCCATTTCTCTAGGAGATGGGTCAAAAAGGATCTTGCTGTGATTGATGTCATAGAGTGTTCTGCCTATGTTTTCCTCTAAGAGTTTGATAGTGTCTGGCCTTACATTTAGGTCTTTAACACATTTTGAGTTTATTTTTGTGTGTGGTGTTAGGGAGTGTTCTAATTTCATACTTTTACAGGTAGCTGTCCAGTTTTCCCAGCACCACTTATTGAAGAGGCTGTCTTTTCTCCACTGTATATCCTTCCCTCCTTTATCAAAGATAAGGTGACCATATGTGTGTGGGTTTATCTCTGGGCTTTCTATCCTGTTCCATTGATCTATATTTCTGTTTTTGTGCCAGTACCATACTGTCTTGATTACTGTAGCTTTGTAGTAGAGTCTGAAGTCAGGGAGCCTGATTCCTCCAGCTCCATTTTTCGCTCTCAAGATTGCTTTGGCTATTTGGGGTCTTTTGTGTTTCCATACAAATTGTGAAAAATTTTGTTCTAGTTCTGTAAAAAATGCCAGTGGTAATTTGATAGGGATTGCATTGAATCTGTAGATTGCTTTGGGTAGTAGAGTCATTTTCACAATGTTGATTCTTCCAATCCAAGAACATGGTATATTTCTCCACCTATTTGTATCATCTTTAATTTCTTTCATCAGTGTCTTATAGTTTTCTGCATACAAGTCTTTCGTCTCCTTAGGTAGGTTTATTCCTAGATATTTTATTATTTTTGTTGCAATGGTAAATGGGGGTGTTTTCTTAATTTCACTTTCAGATATTTCATCATTAGTGTATAAGAATGCCAGAGATTTCTGTGCATTATTTTTATATCCTGCTACTTTACCAAATTCATTGATTAGTTCTAGTAGTTTTCTGGTAGCATCCTTAGGATTCTCTATGTATAGTATCATGTCATCTGCAAACAGTGACAGCTTTACTTCTTCTTTTCCGATTTGGATTCCTTTTATTTCTTTTTCTTCTCTGATTGCTGTGGCTAGAACTTCCAAAACTAGGTTGAATAAGAGTGGTGAGAGTGGGCAACCTTGTCTTGTTCCTGATCTTAGTGGAAATGGTTTCAGTTTTTCACCATTGAGAACTATGCTGGCTGTGGGTTTGTCATATATGGCCTTTATTATGTTGAGGAAAGTTCCCTCTATGCCTACTTTCTGCAGGGTTTTTATCATAAATGGGTGTTGAATTTTGTCGAAAGCTTTCTCTGCATCTATTGAGATGATCATATGGTTTTTCTCCTTCAGTTTGTTGATATGGTGTATCACATTGATTGATTTGCGTATATTGAAGAATCCTTGCATTCCTGGAATAAACCCCACTTGATCATGGTGTATGATCCTTTTAATGTGCTGTTGGATTCTGTTTGCTAGTATTTTGTTGAGGATTTCTGGATCTATATTCATCAGTGATATTGGCCTGTAGTTTTCTTTCTTTGTGACGTCTTTGTTTGCTTTTGGTATCAGGGTGATGGTGGCCTCATAGAATGAGTTTGGGAGTGTTCCTCCCTCTGCTATCTGTTGGAAGAGTTTGAGAAGGATAGGTGTTAGCTCTACTGTAAATGTTTGATAGAATTCGCCTGTGAAGCCATCTGGTCCTGGGTTTTTGTTTGTTGGAAGATTTTTTTTTTTTTTTTTTTTTTTTTTTTTTTTTTTCGGTATGCGGGCCTCTCACTGTTGTGGCCTCTCCCATTGCGGAGCACAGGCTCCGGACGCGCAGGCCCAGCGGCCATGGCTCACGGGCTTAGTTGCTCCGCGGCATGTGGGATCTTCCCGGACCAGGGCACGAACCCGTGTCTCCTGCATCGGCAGGCGGATTCTCAACCACTGCGCCACCAGGGAAGCCCATGTTTGTTGGAAGATTTTTAATCACAGTTTCAATTTCAGTGCTTGTGATTGGTCTGTTCATATTTTCTATTTCTTCCTGATTCAGGCTCGGCAGGTTGTGCATTTCTAAGAATTTGTCCATTTCTTCCAGGTTGTCCCTTTTATTGGCAAAGAGTTGCTTGTAGTAATCTCTAATAATCTTTTGTATTTCTGCAGTGTCAGTTGTTACATCTCCTTTTTCATTTCTAATTCTATTGATTTGAGTCTTCTCCCTTTTTTTCTTGATGAGTCTGGCTAATGGTTTATCAATTTTATTTATCTTCTCAAAGAAGCAGCTTTTACTTTTATTGATCTTTGCTCTTGTTTCCTTCATTTCTTTTTCATTTATTTCTGATCTGATCTTTATGATTTCTTTCATTCTGCTAAATTTGGGGGTTTTTTGTTCTTCCTTCTCTAATTGCTTTAGGTGCAAAGTTAGGTTGTTTATTCGAGATGTTTCCTGTTTCTTAAGGTATGATTGTATTGCTATAAACTTCCCTCTTAGAACTGCTTTTGCTGTATCCCATAGGTTTTGGGTCATCGTGTCTCCATTGTCATTGTTTCTAAGTACTTTTTGATTTCTTCTTTGATTTCTTCAGTGATCACTTCGTTATTAAGTAGTGTATTGTTTAGCCTCCATGTGTTTGTATTTTTTACAGATCTTTTCATGTAATTGATATCTAGTCTCATAGCGTTGTGGTCAGAGAAGATGCTTGATACGATTTCAAATTTCTTAAATTTGCCAAGGCTAGATTTGTGACCCAAGATATGATCTATCCTGGAGAATGTTCCATGAGCACTTGAGAAAAATGTGTATTCTGTTGTTTTTTGAATGAATGTCCTATTAATGTAAATTAAGTCCATCTTGTGTAATGTATCATTTAAAGCTTGTGTTTCCTTATTTATTTTCATTTTGGATGATCTGTCCATTGGTGACAGTGGGGTGTTAAAGTCTCCTACTATGATTGTGTTACTGTCGATTTCCCCTTTTATGGCTGTTAGTATTTGCCTTATGTATTGAGGTGCTCCTATGTTGGATGCATAAATATTTACAATTGTTATATCTTCTTCATGGATCGATCCCTTGGTCATTATGTAGTGTCCTTCTTTGTCTCTTGTAATAGTTTTTATTTTAAAGTCTATTTTGTCTGAGATGAGAATTGCTACTCCAGCTTTCTTCTGATTTCCATTTGCATGGAATATCTTTTTCCATCCCCTCACTTTCAGTCTGTAAGTGTCCCTAGGTCTGAAGTGGGTCTCTTGTAGACAGCATATATATGGGTCCTGTTTTTGTATCTATTCAACCAGTCTATGTCTTTTGGTGGGAGCATTTAATCCATTTACATTTAAGGTAATTATTGATATGTGTGTTCCTATTACCATTTACTTAATTGTTTCAGGTTGTTCGTGTAGGTCTTTTCCTTCTCTTGTGTTTCTTGCCTAGAGAAGTTCCTTTAGCATTTGTTGTAGAGCTGGTTTGGTGGTGCTGAACTCTCTCAGCTTTTGCTTGTCTGTAAAGGTTTTAATTTCTCCATCAAATCTGAATGAGATCCTTGCTGGGTAGAGTAATCTTGGTTGTAGGTTTTTTTCCTTCATCACTTTAAATATGTCCTGCCACTCCCTTCTGGCTTGTAGAGTTTCTGCTGAAAGATCAGATGTTAACCTTATGAGGATTCCCTTGTGTGTTATTTGTTGTTTTTCCCTTGCTGCTTTTAATATGTTTTCTTTGTATTTAATTTTTGACATTTTGATTATTATGTGTCTTGGCGTGTTTATCCTTGGGTTTATCCTGTATGGGACTCTCTGTGCTTCCTGGACTTGATTGACTATTTCCTTTCCTATATTAGGGAAGTTTTCAACTATAATCTCTTCAAATATTTTCTCAGTCCCTTTCTTTGTCTCTTCTTCTTCTGGGACCCCTATAATTTGGATGTTGGTGCATTTAATGTTGTCCCAGAGGTCTCTGAGACTGTCTTCAGTTCTTTTCATTCTTTTTTCTCTCTTCTGTTGTGCAGTAGTTATTTCCACTATTTTATCTTCCAGGTCACTTATTCGTCCTTCTGCCTCAGTTATTCTGCTATTGATCCCATCTAGAGTATTTTTCATTTTATTTATTGTGTTGCTCATCGTTATTTGCTTCCTCTTTATTTCTTCTAGGTCCTTGTTAACTGTTTTTTGCAATTTGTCTATTCTATTTCCAAGATTTTGAATCATCTTTACTATCATTATTCTGAATTCTTTTTCAGGTAGACTGGCTATTACGTCTTCATTTGTTAGGTCTGCTGTGTTTTTATCTTGCTCCTTCATCTGCTGTGTCTTTTTCTGTCTGCTCATTTTGCTTATCTTACTGTGTTTGGGGTCTCCTTTTTGCAGGCTGCAGGTTCGTAGTTCCCTCTTTTTGGTGGCTGTCCCCAGTGGCTGAGGTTGTTTCAGTGGGTTGAGCAGGTTTCCTGGTTGGGGGGACTAGTGCCTCTGTTTTGGTGGATGAGGCTGGATCTTGTCTTTCTGGTGGGCAGGTCCACGTCTGGTGGTGTGTTTGGGGATGTTGGTAGCCTTATTATGATTTTAGGCAGCCTCTCTGCTAATGGATGGGGCTGTAGACCTGTCTTGTTCTTTGTTGGGCATAGGGTGTCCAGCACTGTTTGTTGCTGGTCCTTGAGTGAAGCTGGGTCTTGGTGTTGAGATGGAGATCTCTGGGAGATTTTTTCCGTTTGATATTACGTGGAGCTGGGAGGTCTCTTGTGGACTGGTGTCCTGAGGTTGGTTCTCCCACCTCAGAGACACAGCCTTGACACCTGGCTGGAGTGCCAAGAGCCTTTAATCCACACGGCTCAAAATAAAAGGGAGAAAGTAATAGAAAGGAAAGAAAGGAAGGAAGGAAGGAAGGAATGAGGAAGGGAGGGAAGGAAGGAAGGAAGAAAGGAAGGGAGAGAGGAAGAAAGGAAGGGAGGAAGAAAGGAAGGGAGGAAGGAAGAAAGGAAGGAAGGAAGGAAGGAAGGAAGGAGGGAAGTAGGAAAGAAAGGAGGGAAGAAAGGAAGAAAGAAAGGGGGAGAAGACAAAATAAAGTAGGATAAAATATAGTTATTAAAACAAAAAGTATTTATTAAGAAGAAAAACTTCTATTAAAGAAAAAAAAAACGGGTCAGTCTAACCCTAGGACAAATGGTGAAAACAAAGCTATACAGACAAAATCTCACACAGCAGCACACACATACACACTCACAAAAAGAAAAAAGGGGAAAATAATAGTATATCTTGCTCCCAAAGTCCACCTCCTCATCTTGGGATATTTTGCTGTCTATTCAGGTGTTCCACAGATTCAGGGCACTTCAAGTTGACTGTGGAGCTTTAATCCGCTGCTTCTGGGGTTGCTGGGAGAAACCTCCCCCCTCCTCTTTGTTCGCACAGCTCCTGGGGTTCAGCTTTGGACTTGGCCCCGCCTCTGCGTGTAGGTCTTCAGAGGGCGTCTGCCCTTCGCTCAGACAGGGCGGGGTTAAAGGAGCAGCTGATTCGAGGGCTCTGGCACAGGCCGAGGGGGAGGGAGGGGCACGCATGCGGGGCGAGCCTGTGACGTCAGAGGCCGTCGTGACGCTGCACCGGCCCGAGGTGCGCCGCGCGTTCTCTCGGGGAAGTTGTCTCTGGATCCCGTGACCCCGGCAGTGGCGGGCTGCACAGGCTCCCGGGAGGGGCGGTGTGGAGAGTGACCTGCGCTTGCACACAGGCCTCTTGGTGGCGGCAGTAGCAATCCTAGCGTCCCACACCCGTCTCTGTTGTCTGTGCCGACAGCCGCGGCTCGTGCCCGTTTCTAGAGCTCCTTTATGCGGTGACCTCAATCCCCTCTCCTCGCGCCCCAGGAAGCGAAGAGGCAAGAAAAAGTCTCTTGTCTCTTCGGTAGCTCCGTACCAGTTTCTGGAGCTCCTTTAAGCGGCGCGCTTAAACCCGTCTCCTCGCGAACCAGGAGGCAAAGAGGGAAGAAAAGGTCTCTTGCCTCTTCGGCAGCTCCAGAGTTCAAATGGACTCCCTCCCGGCTAGCCGTGGTGCACTAACCCCTTCAGGCTGTTTTCACTCTGCCAACTCCAGACCTTTCCCTGGGATCCGGCACTGATCCTCCTTTCGGGAATCTCTCCGCTCTGCCCTCCGCACCCTGTCGCTGTGCTCTCCTCCGCGGCTCCGAAGCTTCCCCACCAGGTGTGCATATTAATTCAAATCCAAATTGTCTAAGTTTTTTTTTCTCCCAACGAAGACTATGAGTGGCGTATTCCTGGAATGTTTTTCATGTTTAATAATAACTTCTTGGCATTTATAACTGAGTGGTACCTTATGTGGGTATAGTGGGTTATAGTTTCTGCCCTTAGGACTTCACAGTTATCAGGCCATTTTGCTGAATGGTTTTGAACGTTGATGTGAAGTTTGAGGTCAGCAGCCTGACTTCTTTTTCTTTTTTTCCTTTCTTCTTCTCTTTCTTTTCCTTCTCCTACCCCACCCCCTTCTTTTTCTTTTCCTCTTCTTCTCCTCTTCCTCCTTCTTTGTGATGTTCTTTTTTTCCTGCCTTGGTATTTATTTAAAAGAATTCTTCATCTTACTTGCTGTATTTTTTTGTCTATTATGGCTTTTAAAATATTAATCATAGTTATTTTAAATTCCTTATTTGATCATTCCAACACTGGTGTTATACTTAAATCTAGTTGTGTTGATTCTTTTGAATCTTAAGTTATGTTGTTTTGTCTTGCCTTTTCATAGGCCTAGTTATTATTAGTTGATGGCAACCATCTATGTAGGACAGTAGAGATTGAGCTACATAGTTTTTATCTCCGGAAATGGATATACCTCTCTTTCTATGAGGGCTTTAGAGTGGGTGTTTGACTTAATCTGGTCTGGAGACGGGTTGGCCTGGAAGTTTATTGTTTCCTTGGTTATCCTTAATGTACCATAACTATCAAATAACTCTAGTGATACCTTGTGTCTAGGATGAGGGCTGATATGCCAGAGAGTTTCTCAGGGCTTGTTCCTCCCTCAGCTTTAGGTCATTCCTTTGCACAGCACCTCCGGGAGGGTCATCTCCATGCTCTTTGTACAGTATTCCATCATTATTAGTCTAGTGGTGGTGGAATCTGGTGGTGGTGGTGGTGGTGAAAGATGCATTCTTTTTTTGTTGTTGTTTTTTGGTTTTTTTTGCGGTACGCGGGCCTCTCACTGTTGTGGCCTCTCCCGTTGCGGAGCACAGGCTCCGGACGCGCAGGCTCAGCGGCCATGGCTCACAGGCCCAGCCGCTCCGCGGCATGTGGGATCCTCCCGGACCGGGGCCCAAACCCGTGTCCCCTGCATCGGCAGGCGGACTCTCAACCACTGCGCCACCAAGGAAGCCCGAAAAGATGCATTCTTTATTATTCTGAATAAACCTCAGCCTTAGGCAGGGGCTGTGTTGTGAGTATCAGTGCTATGGCCTCCGTAGTGCTCTTGTCTCTACCCCAGCTATAGTTCTCGGTATAGGATGCATTTCTGCTCCTCCTCCAGACGTCAAGATTTTTTCTGTCCTTCCTCCCCTTAGCTGCAGTGGGTCTCTGTCAGTCCACTAGAAGTGATAGATTTTGTTCCCCTTTCCCTACAAATTAAAGCTTCTTTTCCACAGGGATGATAGGTGGAAGGATCCCAGTAGAGATCTGTACCAACCCCACTCCCACTTCATGAAGGACATCTTCTTAGGACTCTCAGCAAGTGAGGTCAGTGGAGCAAAAGTCAGCAAGAGAATACAGACTTCTGTATCTGCAGCCTGATGGGCTCCCAAACTCTCTTAGCAGCCCACATTCACGCCCCCAGTTTTTAAAAACTATTCTAACTGAATTCTAACTGGTGTTGAAATGTGTCTGCTTCAGACAAGCAAATGTTCACAGGCTGTCTGTTCCTACAGGCTCCTGCCTCTTTGCAATTATGCATAATCCTTCCCTAACTGTCCCAACAGAAACTGGAAGCCCATCTTGATATGTAAAAAATATATATATTTTCTATTCTTGAAGTTCAGATGCTCAATATAGTATCTGTCTTGATGTGATCATTCTATTTCTAATTTTCCTGTTTGCTCCTATAGTCTATAGTCTTTCCTATTTTTTTTTCCCAAGGAAATTTTCTTGAACTAACTCAGTTAATAAAGTCTGTTACTTATTTGTTCATTTTATGAGTGTGTTTCTTACTACAGAAACAGCAATTATTATTATAATGGAGCATCTTTTTAAAATCATCTTCTTTACTCTATTCTCTTGACACTTATTTTCTTTTAGTTTGATGATAACAGTATTTCCTCTGTCTCAGTTCTTCCAATTCTAAGGCTCTTTATTCTGCTGCTTTCTTTGTTCTAATCTAATTTATTTTTCATTTGTGTAGAGATGGTTTTAGTCTTCAATTTTTTTTTCTTGGGTCTTAAGTCACCCTTTCTATCTTATTCTTTTGTTTTATTATCCATCTTTGATTTTTTGTTTTACTGAATCAATGGGTTTATTAAATTTTTATATAACATGGAGCAATTATGAGGAATTCCCATCTTTCCTGTAAGATTTACTTTGTTCTAGTTTAGTTTCTATGTCTATTGCTTGGTACATTTTTTTCTTTTTTAAACTATGATGTACTTTTATAGTATATTGTGCTCTCTAGAATCCAGAGACCACATATACCTGCATCATCTTCCTCCACTCCACAATGGCCAATATCTGTTTTCTTTCTGTACAGCATATCTTGGTTAAGAGCACTACCATTTATCTACTTTCCCAATGCAGAAACCTAGGAGTCGTTCATGAATGTTCCCTCTTCTGCATCTCCAAGAAGCTTTTGCTGTCATTTGGGCAAGAGATGTTGGGGTCTGATCTTAGGTAGCAATAGTCTGGATGTACAAGAAATATAAGTTTGGGAAGGATTTGTGACTTATTTGTTGCATGACCTTGGTCAGTTAATTTCAATACACTAAGCTTTATTTTCCTCATTTGAAAATAGGAGGTACTGTTAATCCACATATCATATTATGGTGAAGTTTAAATTAGATGATAACTCTGGACTTTTCATAGTGCCCTTTTTGTAGAGACTAAGACTTAGTAAAGTGCTTCATAAAGGATAGTTGTTGTTATTATATATTTTATGTGGATCAATACACCAAAAAGTTGCATAGCTTGGAAGTGGCAGATATGGAAATTGAAACCAGGCCACCTGAGTTCCAGCATTAAACTTTTTTGTTTCTTATCATGACACACTGTTCCAGAGGTAGACTGGAGGGAGCAGGAGACTAGAGGACAGACAAGTGCCTATCCAGCAATGGGTCAGTGTACTTCTGGATTGGGTACACAGGGCTTTTCCCTTTGTCACAAACCACAGGAGGATTCTATCACTGAACTTCTGAGCTTTTTCTGGTCGAGACATCTGAGTTTTTGATTTACACTTTGTCTTCTGCTTCTGTGCTAGCCACTGTAAGAAAGCTTGTTCAAAATGCATCCCTTTCATTTTCATCCAGATTGATAAATCAGGGAAGCCAAGGCTTGTTGTGGTCACACATTTTATTTGTCCCACCTGGGTTAGTGGGCAGACCATCAAATACACAGTGCTTTCATGCCCAGGAAGCCTCCAGAATCATAGATCAGTTGGCAGACAGACTGTGAAGCATGCAATGTTTATGATGATCTATGTTGTACAATCATATGAGATCGATTGCATATGTAATGCTCATCAGTGTGGAGTCATCTGGGGAAGCATCTGCTGAATTTTGTTTGCCAGCTTGAGGAAAAGATATTGCCAAAAGGTTGGAAAAGGCATTTATGTTCTTAACGTATGAAGCAAATTTACACTTTTTATTGTGACTCCTGGAGTGGAAGTGAAGCAGCTCCTCGCCTAACCATGATGTCACACCTGCCATTCTATCTTCTGCTGAAGATGTGCCATATGCCACCAAATCCTCAAGGGGTTCGATAGCAGAGAGTTTTATATGACTGGAATCATTTTCTTTAATGCAAAAACACAACTGGAAAATA
This sequence comes from Kogia breviceps, assembly GCF_026419965.1. Classification (NCBI taxonomy): domain Eukaryota; kingdom Metazoa; phylum Chordata; class Mammalia; order Artiodactyla; family Physeteridae; genus Kogia; species Kogia breviceps. Next base: position 98,260,683 of record NC_081314.1, read on the forward strand.
TTCTTCTTAAGCAATAAGAGCATCAAAGTGTGCTTATTACATATACACCTAAGGACATGAGTCTACAGCTTTGGTACTTGCACTGATTTTTAGTGAACCACACAAATCTATTGATAAAAAGAGAAAGAGATTATTAGATAAAGACTATGCTAGTTTTTTTTTTCCTGTTCATCTTTCCCATAAATTACATACATCCAAAATAAATTATTCATTGTAAAAGTGTATCTCCAGAAATGTATTTTTAAAAAACCTTATCAAAGCATAAACTCTCAAGCTCAGATAGAACCACAGCTCATTATAAATTACTAAATTATGGCTTCTATTTCATCCATATGATTTAAAGAAAATTTCCCATCTTCTTATGGTTCTTAGTACAACATAGAAAATAAATATTCTTTTTTGTCTGGCTATTTTTATCTTGAAAATCTCTCACATAGTTTAATCAACTTGGAACAAGTCAGGATCTTAGGAATCTCATGTATCAAAAATGTCAACGTTTCCCTACTTGGGAAGCACCATGAACTAGGGAAATACTCTTTAAACCATATTATAACTTAGTATGTGCTATGGGGACAGTAACTTTTGTTTATTTATTTGTAGCAGTGAATTTCCACAACATATTAAGCCAGTGGCCTATTTATAGCCTCACAATTGGTGTCCTGATCAGATCAATTCAAACTATTACTGTATATTCATCTTAGTACAAGTGTACTTTTTCTTTACCTTGTAGGATTTTTCAAAGCTCATTGAAATGATCTCCTTTAATAACCATTCCTGTGTTCCTTACCAGGCCAGGGAGTATAGTTTTAAGTTTCTCAATGTTTTCAATATTACCTCATTCTTCTTTACATCAAAATTTAGAGGAAATTTGCTTTTCCCTTGGCCCTTATTGCTTTAACAGAGACAGTAAATTTTCCCATTCTCTTTCCTCTCCTCAGTGATGTCTCTAACCATATTTTCATCATGAAATCCACAATCAAGATTCTTATATCCCGTAATAGTATGACTCAGTTTGGAAACTTTTTGGTCATAGATGAAATAGGCAAATGTTTCTTCCAGGTTTATCATTGTGTTATAAATTTCTTGTCATGAGCCAATTGTTCATGGCATAATTGTGCTCTACCAGTGTTTTCACTGTATTCATCTTTCTTATTACTGTAATTTACACATAATACAAGGCGATGTCTTGTCATAATTAGTTTCATCTTTCTTGTAATAAACTTAGGCTTTATAGAATCTGACTTCATTTCTGAGAGTATCATAGAAACATATGATGTTAGGCATTATACTACATTATAAAATTCTCTTCTTGTTCCCATATACAATCTCATTTGCGTCAATTACTATTTAATTAAATATGTTTAGAAGTTAAGAATTTTAAAATTGCTATATATATGTAAAAGATTGGCACGTACTGTATTAAGTGAAAGATTTAGAGACATGTTTTGAGTAAGAGGCTAATTAAATGACTGGAAAAATACCAGATATTTCATCTGCAGTCTATCAAAACATAAATGCTTTGGGGCAACTTGAAGATCTAAAGAATTTTAATTTAAATATGACAAGGTCAGCAGATGCCAAATAAATAATTTAATATTTTAAAGAGTTGTAACCTTTTGGCCAATTTGTGGAGAAAAGTTAAATTGTAAACCATTTGGTAGCAATTAGTAAATTACATCTTAAAGCTTATTCAATGATAACTAAGCAGTCTAAAAGCAGCAAATTGCTACTAATATAATGGTTTAACCTTTTACTTTCCTGCTCCTAGATCATTATTTGCGTGATCTATTATGCAAAGGTACTTATTTGTTAACGTACTTGAAAGTGCTGTAGATAAGGTGCTTAAAGAGTGCTGGATATAAATATATATGTGTGTGTGTGTGTGTGTGTGTGTGTGTGTGTGTATAAACTAAAAGAAATCCAAAATTAATACTCACTAGGAAAGAAACTTGTCTAGTCTGTAGTGTGTTTATTCAGATTGGTTTGATGTAGAAAGTCTTTAAAAGATGAAGATTTCTTTTCATTTCCACTACATTAACTTCCGATTCAGATGGATTACAATTCAGCTTCCTTGTTGTATTATGTAGCTATGATTTCGCCCACAATAAAAATGAATTTATAAGCAATTGTAGAAGTTGAGGCTTCAAAGATTAGAGGATTCATTGTATAGCCCTCAATAGGTTAAAACAACGGCATGATGACCTTCTATTATAGAAAGAATAGTTCTTAAAATGTATACCATGTGGTTATATTGCCAATGGGTCTACTAAATACAAAAAAATCAGATGACATCATCAGGCAGAATCAGTGTATTTAAGATTGTGGAGGAACCTGAAACCCGTAGAGAAGCTCATGTTTCTGATGTTCCTCTTAGCCTCCTTACAAATTAAGTTTTTCTTCACCAAGCACTCTTCCCATCACTCCTCCCTTCAAGCCAAAATTAGCAGTTAAGAGATTATTGTTTTCTCCACTCTCTAAGCAAAAATGAGCAGATAAGGGATTATTATTTTCATAAAAGTTCTAGGTCTAAAACAATTTTTTTCATAGTACCCACTCTGTATAACTTGTGAACCATCTGAAGAAAAGACAAGAAAAGAATCTGGTGACAGGTTACTCTGGGAAATCCTTGCTGAGCGTCCATCCACTCTGTGCTAGTCATGGTATAATGAACTGTAATATGCAAAAAGACTAAGTGATAGTTCTTTTTTTAAGCAACTTACAATCCATTCATTTTGCAGAGTAATCCTACTCGTATGAGCAACTTTATTTGGGTAGCAATATATAGGCAGCAAACCAAAAAATTGTATAGTCTAAATGAGTAATCCTGTCAAAATATTCCATAGGAATTCATAAGAGCAGTGGGTTCAAATGATAACAAAAAACATCATGGAGGTATACTTGGGAATTGGCCCAAAGAAATGTCATTTGCTGGTTTCCCAAGGGCAGGGCTTGACAAATTCTAGTCTATGGGCCAAAATTGGCTCACTCTCTATTTTTGTAAATAGTTTTATTGGACCAAAACCACACTCATTCATTTATGTTTGTCTATGGCTGCTTTCATGATACAACAGCAGAGTTGAGTCCTTGTATCAAAAACCCTTTGGTCTGCAAAGCCTACAATATTTACCATCCAGCCTTCTTCAGAAAAAAATGACTGATCCCTTTCCTAGGGGATTAAAATATGAAAATAAAAATCTGATTAGTCAGGAAGCATAAGTTTAGGTTAAAGATGGGTTCATTTCTTGACATAATGGCTTTGAAGTAATTGTGGGACATCCAGGTAACATATAATGGGTAGTTGGGGGGGCTGTAGAATTAATAAAAATGTTCCAGGTTAAGTCACTTCCAATAGAAGTGCTGTAGTTGATGTTTTGTCATATTATATATATATGTATATATATATATATATATACACATATATATATACATATATATATATATACTGATTTTGTAATGATAAAAAAGAGAAAAGAAAGACAGACATCTAAGGACTATTGAAATATTCTTTAAAGTATATTTCAGAATACTGAAAACAGCTTAGATTATAGGAGGTTAAGGAATGAGAGCTGGGAAAAACATGTTCAGGAAGTTTGGTTGTAAATGGATAGAAAGAAGTATGAGTGTAATTTGAGGAGAGTCTCATAAAGATTTATTTCAAGTTAAGAGATCCAGACAAATGAATATTTCAAGGCAGACAGAAGAAGTCACTGAAGTAAAAATGATGAAATATTTTGGTGAGAGAAAAGGGTAATTGAGTGTGTGTACATGTGTGTGGGAGATCCCAAAGGAATTGGTAGTAGATAGTATTTATGAACACAGATGGAGGGGTGTATTAGAACTCTTTTGGTTACAGGTGACTGAAACCCAATTTGAACTAGCCATGACTCCTGTAACCAAACTCTCCTCTCCTCTACATCTGTATCTTTGCTTCTGTCTATGTGTCAGTTTTAATCTTGGAGACTAATTCTATTTTAAAAATGTAGCAAACCAGGAACTTCCAGCTACTTTGGGACCCACATATTTGCAAAGTCTCATCCTAAGAGGAAAGACTCTATTTGGGAAGATTACAGGAAAATTCTGTTTGGCTAAAGTTGATTCACATGTGAGTATCCTAGAATAAACACCTAGACCTATCCCCTAACTAGTTAGGATATGATACCTTCTTTGTCCCATCTTCAATCACATGTTCACCTCCCCGCTGCCTCTAGCCCCCAAACTAATCACTGTTGTTAGGACAATGAGGCAAATGATTGGCTTTTCTTGGATCAGGAGTCCTCCTTAGGTGTATCATTGTGTCCAGGACAATGGCGGAACTACAATTCAAAATCCTTCTTAGAACAATGTGGATAACACAGTCTGGTCCATTGAGGGAATTGTTAGGAACTGGCAGCCACTGTGATCTGTAACTCTACAATCAAGGCTGCTAGTCACTAGTATGTACCTGTTTGGCTGGACTGATTGATTGGGTCTGATGTTTGTACTAATTGGTTGTGGCATCTGTCATAACTGGTTGAAACTGTGTTTTAAATACTTTAAGTATTACCTCTCTTTATGAGAGGATAGTCTTAGTAGTAAATTTTGTCATCTTATACGCTGAGATAAGAAGGAAGGAGAAAAGAATGACTATTGAAGCAAAGCTTTAAAGTGGTAGAGAAAATAAAATGACAAACTTCACTGGATTGGACTAACTGGCAAGATAAAGATAAACTGCAACATTACAAATGAATACAAGACTAACACTTGGCAGTTACTGCTTTAAGCACTTTACACACTGTATTTCATTTAAAACTCATCAGAATCTTTGAGGTATTATTATTTTATAGACAGAGGAACGGAGGTTTGGAAAGCTCTTGTGTCAGGTCACTAGGAAGTGGTGGTAACCTGAGCTCTTACTGCTGTGTTCTTCTGATTTTCCTAAAAGCAGAAAAGAAAAACATGGTACTTTAGGCAAAAGCAAGAAATAATCATTGTTATATTATTATTAACTAAACCACAGACTTTATTTGGATTTTACAATTTTCCCAGTAATATCCTTTTTCTCTTCCAAGATCCAACACAGGATACCATGTTGTATTTCATTCCTCTTCATTTTTGCTCTTCTCTCTCTCTCTCTCTCTCCTCCCGCCCCTTGTGCAAACATGTGTGTTCATTTTGCTCCAACTTTCCCATCCTCTGATTGCATCATTTTTTTTCCTTTTCCAGTTTTCCTTTCCTATCCTCCCGTCATTGTTTTATTTTATCTGATTATTTCCTGCCAAACTGATACAATTATAAAAAGGAAATTTTTGGAAGTGTATTGAACTTAGCTCAGGCAGTTTCATAGTGGCCTGGCAAAGGGTTGTTTAACACAGAGTTTTTGTTGTTTTATTATAATAAACTGAGAAAAATGGATTTCAAATCTGTATTGGTTCATCTCCCTTTAGAACCATGACCTGGAGGAGTATTCTTGCATTTGCTATCATTAGTTGAAATCCAAGTCCCCACAAAATAAAATGTATATTTTTAAAAAATGAATTTAGAAACCAACTTCTAGAATGTTACAGGTTTTTAAATGAAACTCTATACCTTTGAAGATATTAATGCCTGTGGTTACATAGAATGGCTGTTGGACTAGGGTATGTTTGTTTTGGTAGTTTCTAAGGAAGAAGCAGAATGTTGCAATGCCAAGAGAGGGTCTTAATGTCAAAGCAACAGGCATGAAAGTCAAATTCTGAGAGGGAAGTGAAGGCAGGAAGCATAGTGTATGTATCAGTAAGCAGATATAAAAGATACTGCATGCAATCAGCTTGAAGATAAAAGACAATTTTTACTGGAAATGTTTTTGAATTTTCCAAAATAGAGAAAGGTGTCAATATGAAAGCGATAGTGGAGAGAAGGTGAAGAGTGGAAAAAAATGTAAGGAGAGAGATAACTTCTAGAACCAAATCTCAGCTGAAAATAAGAATGTAGACTAGAGAGAAATAAGGACAAGTGGGTGGAGAAAAAGAAAAACTATGTTGGACATTATAGAGACCTTTAATTTTAATTATGTTTTGTTATGATCAACGTGAAAACCGAAGAAAAGGGATCCCGTAAACTTTGAAAAGTAACTATCACCAAAGGAGCAAACATTTTAAAGCAACCTTATTTTCCCTTAAAGACAGCAGCAAAATCACAGTTAACTTGTTTAAGGTGACATACATAAGGGATGATGCAGCTCCCAGTGAGCCGGGAGGGACATGCTGAACAGTAATTAGATTGGCACCTTCACAAAGTCGCTTTCCCGCTTACTTGCACTCTGAATCTTTTAATTCGGTTAGCTTGTAAGTTGTCTAAAAAACCTCACACGCATTAAAAACTTCCTCATCCTGTGAGCCCAGCAATTTAATACGCATGAAAATTACCCCTATCTTTTGCTTATTTTGTTTTACTTTTTTCCAAGACACTGATTTTCCTTTGTTTACGCTGATGGCACTCACAAACTGCTCTACCATTGAGTATACCACATTTATTAATTTTATTAATGGGTTTCTGTGACAATGTGGATGCTGTTAGTTTGGGAAGGTGCACACTTCTCTTGGTGTGACGTCTTTCAAGCGCTGTTGGTGCATAGCAGATAGAGAACATTTTTTTCTTCCAGTTTTGAGATATAATTGACATACAGCACTGTTTAAGGTGTGTAGCATAATTTAATTTACATACATCATGAAATGTTACCGCAATAAGTTTAGTGAACATCCGTCAACTCATATATTAAATACAAAGTGAAAGTAAAAGAAAAAAATATATTTTCCTTGTGATGAGAATCCCTAGGACTTACTCTTTCATCAACTTTCTTGTATAACATACAGCAGTGTTAATTATCTTTATCATGTTGTATATGACACCCCTAGTACTTATTTATCTTGTAACTGGAAATGTGTACATTTTGACCATGTTCATCCGACACCCTTCTCCCCGCCCAATACCTCCAGTAACCACAGATCTGATCACTTTTCCCACGTTTGTTTGTTGTTTGTTTTTTGAAGTCTAGTTGACCTACAACACTATGTTAGTTCCTGTTACACAACATAGTGATTCTATATATCTGTATGTTACAAAATGATCACCATGGTAGAGAACTTTTTAATATACAAGGTGAGGGGTGGGCAACAACAGATGCCTGAGAGAGACAACAAAGAAGTTCTTAGGTAGGCTGAATATTTACCACATAGGATCAAAAGGCAAGCAAAATTCTGAAGAAAAAAAACGGAAAGTAATTCATCTGTCTGTACCTTACTTACATTGCTCTCTATATGCAAGGAAAGGATGCGGAATAGCACAAGACTTCTAGGAAGTGAGAAAAGGTTTTCCATTTGATCTAGATGTTGTTTAATGGAAATTGTCAGTGATACCACTTGGGAATGAGAATGTGTGGCACCTGTTGGCAGCATCTGAAGGGAGACAGCTTTCATCATGAAAAAAAGGGCTGCCCGTTTCCCATCAGGCTTGCAGCTTTTATTCTAGTGAACTCTGTTCATCGTGTTGGAAGTCTTTAGCATTCATTGGGCCAGTCTTCAGGGGGAAATGACATGCTTGAGGCTAGGGGTCAAGGCACAGGTAGTAGGAATTGATCCTAGGAGCTCACTTGAGCTTAGAGAAAACTTCATAATAGAAGTTATAAAAATATCTATAGCAATATCTTAGTAACCAGTTGTAGTATGGCATAATAAGAAATATAGTTGGTCTTTCCCCTGTTCTTGGAACAAGCCTTCTAAAACCCTTGGAATTCCTTGAGTGATAGGAGTGCCCTTTGTTATACACAAGGAGTCCCTTTTTGATTATTCCTCAGTTTATGCTAATGCGTTAGCTGAGAGTAGGTTCCCTTGATAGCCTCAAAACAGGGCTAGTTGCCTCACTCACTGACCTCCGGGAATGGGAAGAGACAACTGGAGATTAAACTCTATAAAAACCCTTGAACAACAAAACTTGATGAGCTAGGTTGGTGAACACATTGAGGTGCTGGATGGTGATACAGCTGGAAAGGGCATGGGAGCTCCGCACACCACTTCCCTTATCCCCATGCCTTTCCCTATGCATCTCTTCCGTTTGGCTGTTCCTGAGTTCTGTCCTTTACAATAAACTGATAAAAGTAACTAAAGTGAATTCCTCAGTTCAGTGAGCCATTCTAGTCAATTATCAAACCTTGGGAAGAAGTCATGGCAACCCTCAACTTACAGCTGGTTGATCAGAGATATAGGTGACAACCTGGGACTTGCAACTGGCTTCTGAAGGGGGGCAGTCTTGTGGGACTGAGCCCTTAATCTATGGGGTCTGCACTAACTACTTGTGGTCAGTGTTAGAATTGAATTGTAGGAGAGTTGGTATCCAGAGGATGAGATAATTTGTTGGTGGTGTTGGAAAACACTCCAGACTAGTTTTTTGTTTTTGCAAATATCTACCACATGCCAAACTATAGGAGATATTAGGACTTGGGTACTTAGATCAGTAGTATCAGTCTCATCTGGAAACTTGCTAGAAATGCAGAATCTCAGGTCCCACCTCAGATTTACTGCTTCAGATTCAGCCTTCTACCAAGATCCTCAGGTAATGCATCTGCACATTAAAACTTAAGAATCACTGTGGGAGAAACTTTACAAAATTCAGCTTAAGATTTACTACCCAAATTAAGGCCCACATTTATCCCTAGAATGAAGACTAAGCAGGTAAGTCTCTAAGAGATTCCAAAGTAAAATTGAATTCACTTGTGAGACTTGGAGATTTTGGTCTGTATCCTCATTACTCAGAAAAGCATGAGCTGTTAAAATTTGAGGATGCTTACTCAGTATTCTGATCCAGTACTTAGTGCAATATTCAGAGGTAGGGTATAGGCTGGGTAGTATAGGCTGCTCTATCCCTGTGCTTTAATATTTTTGTACAGGCAAACTTATGGGAAAACAATGAACTGTGGATAGAATCCCAGAAGGAGAGATTGAAGGAAAGGCAGCTGAAGTGAGAGGGAACAGAGAAGATACATTATTTTGTTTTGGAGACAGTAATGGGTTTAAGAGCAGAGTATGTACATCTGAGACTGCAGATATATTTTAATACCAGCTGGCAAAGCCATTATTCCCCTTGGTGACAGCGTGAGTCACTGCTACTTCTTAGCACCTAGTGAGTGTGAAGTGGTAGGTGGGAGGGAGGAGGTGCTCTTACAGAGAAAACAACCTGAGTGATTTTGTTTGTTTGTTTAATCTGTGTCTCCTCTGCAGACCAGGATGGTTGAGTATATCTATTCTCCATCCAAGTTGAACACCTTTAGTTTTGCAAGAAACAGATTTCTTACAGTGCTTAGTAGTTTTTGAAGAAAAAGAGAAGGAAAATTCTCTGCTACCTCCTCGAAGATATTCTGTTTCTACAGATTTAATGTTTGTTCACATTTCCAAAGTCTCTTGGGTCACTTCTTTCCCAGTAATGAGACCATTTACATATATATGCAGAAGGCAGTAACAAAATCTCACTCTTATCTTCAGGTACAAGCACTGGGGGAGGTGGTAGGAGAGCATTGTATGGAAGGAAGGAAGACAAAATGAAATTAGAAATGAAAGGAGGTGAAGAGACAAGTAATGAAAAGGGGCAGGGATATTTGCCATCTTAGCTGAGGGAAAAAAAGGCTACAAAAATTGGTATGTGTTCCCAACATTAACCCTTTCATATCTGAATGCGTAAAGATTTGCATGCCTACTTCTGTTTCCATTCTTGACAATGGACAGAGCGTAGCACTCTGTGTTGGGAACATTGTAGCTGAGATAAAAGAATATTCTAGGGCTAGTTCTCCTTCCTAACAACCTTCTTTCTAAAGAATAAACTGAGCATCACTACAAAGGTGATTTTTGGGAGGGGTTTATCAAACACTTTTGTTCTAACTGGGCTCAGGCCTGTAATTTGGACTTGTTTCATGCTGCCATTAAGGAATGCACAAAAATAGGGCCAAACTGAGAGAGAATTTGACTAGTCAGCAAACCATGATAAGCTCACGTCTTCACACTTATGGAATGAAACCATTTTCGACATCCTGTCCGCCCTGATATAGTGTCATAAATTTGGATTATATGTCAGTTAACCAAATTTACTTCTCTGTACTTTCTCCTTTGAATATGAATGTGAATTTTAATTTAAAGCTTTCTTATACATGAAACTTCCCATCAGAACTGTTTTAAACATCATCCCGGGCTATTTCATATTTGCCAAACATCTTCTCTTTCCAAGGTTATCTGTTTCACTCCATCACTGGAAATGAAGTGGGACGTATGGTTCCGTTTAATCAAATTTCATGCTCTACTGCCAGTGTCTTATGGCCTCTCTGATAATTGATCAAGTTTTCAGTTAAAGTCTTCCATCTTTGTTTTAATTCTTTGTTAAGGTCTTTATTCCATTAGATGATTTCATGAGATCTGAGCTGCTCAAAGCCCTGCTATCTGCCCCTTTTATCTGCCCAGGATGGAGTTTTTTCCATTGAGGAAACATGGTTCTCTTTTCCTCTCTGACTTCACCCCATTTCTCACAGGTAAATTTGTCCTTGGACTGGGTTTGTCGACTAGATTCAGAATCTTTAAAATTTTGGTTTATTGGTCAAGAGGGGACTCGTTTACTTTGTGTGTTATCAGGGATTAAAAAAAAAAAACAAACAAACAACCTTTGTACCTTTTCATCTGTCTCGTTCAGTAACAATTAAGCAAATTGGAAGTATAGTCTCCTAAGCAGCAGCTAAAAAATGACTGTATTAATAAATGGCTGGCACGTGACATTGTCTTTTATGTGGGGCACTTCTCTGTGAGGTCTTTCTAATGAGCTGTAACACTACTTGATTACCAAACCCATTTATTGTTTCTATAGATCAATTAAGGTGCTATGTAACACTGAATCTCTCGGGCTACACTGATTCCTCCATTTTATACTTAATAAGCAAAGTGTCATCCCCAAAGCTGCAGTAAATCAAATCTGCCTTGAAATTCACTAACCAATGGTCTAATAGAATTTAATAGTTATTAAAATCAATATGTTTAACAAAAAAACAGGAAAATATGCTGATGGGATCAATGTAAATATGCTTTGTCTAGGAGGGCTTTGCTCATTGCAAAATAATTCTTAATTTCAAAATGTGGAATTTTAACTTTGATATTTTCAATGCTGTGGGAGAAATTCAGACAACACTGTTTCCTAGAAGCCTTTGCAAAGCATGACAGACTGTATTAAAGGTTTAGTGTTTGGAGGTTTTGCAATATGAAATTCTCACTTTATGGTAATCTTTAAATAAGGTGCGAGAGCCCATAAAATGTATTTCTTTTGCCTTCTTAAGATGCAAAGAGCAGGTATACTTTCTCACCTTGGTTACCTGCATCTTAAGAGCAGAACTCAGGCTTAGTTTGGGTCAGTGGCTCTTGGCACTCTCTATAAGGCTTGCTGTTCCATCCTACAAACAGTGGTTTCTGGAGCACAAAATATTTTGCTCCTACGAATATGTTTTAAAGATTCAGAACCTAGTAGTAACCTTAACAAGATTTGTTTATACTTTCAGAGCTTCTTTATTTCCATTCACTACTTGAAAAAGATGTAACTTTCATTGTCAGTTGGGGACGTAGCAAATGCTACCTCCTTCAGTGTCCATGGGTAACACTGGATCATTGGAAGCCCAAGTTGATTAACTGGAGGGTAGAAATGAGAGTGGCAGTTGAAAGATGGCCCTGATTTGTGTCCAGATAATACAGAGTTGCATTTAGTAATAGCTGGAAAATTCCTGATTCTTATTCCTGATCAAATTCCTGACTCTGACAGTGCAATGCATTCATGTTATCGTTCTGTTTCTTTACTGCTGTATACAGGTCAACCTTATAGAAAAGTCTATTAGCATAGGTCCAAATTGCTCTGTGCATTCAAGTACAAGGCCATTTATAGTCCTTATCTGTTAGCTGAAGAGTGCCCATGGGAGCTTCCCTACAGTACTTTTTTGGATGAGACTACCTTTTGAAGAACTTTTTCTTCATAATAGTATTTCTGGTTAATTATGTTCTTCTAGGGAGATTTTTAGATCTGTGATGGCAGGACACTTCAAGGGAGAGTTTGATGATAAATCCATTATGTACCCCTTTTCTCCCAATCCTAGGATAGTCAACATGATTTTTCTAATTCTAGCCCCAGGCATAGCAACATGAATCTTCAAATCCCAGGTTGGAGTTTTTCTTCACAGCGGAGAGGGGGCAATGCATGAATTTGAAAAGGAATATGAAGCTTTTTCGTTTAAATGCTTCCCAAGAGAAGGTATGCTCAAACCTTCATTTCCTTTTGAGCTGTTCCAACTCTTTGAACTTCCGCAAGAAAGGAAACTATATATATTGTTAGAGGAGAGTGAGATTAAAAGAGAAAGAAAATGTAAACATCAGAGAGATTAGAAGACTCTCAGAATAGGGCTCTCTGCCTTTTTAAGGATGGTGGTTTATTTCCTCCCATAGTTTCCTGCTTGAAGTGATTTGGGAGAAAGGTGTTGGTAAATAATAACATTCTTCAGAGGGGTTTTCATTTAGCAGCTTGGGAACAGCAAAGAGATTAAAAGCTGTGTTACCCTACATGACATAAGTAAGATCAACTTGTCCTATAATGTAATGGAATTAGCAATGAACTTGGAATTGGAAGGGAAGCCAAGGCTGGCTATATGGGATCAGAGTGGGGCAGGTCAACTTATTTATGCAAGCTCTCTTTCTTATCTATAGGAATGTACTAGCACGATCTCTCAGGTTTCTTAGGCTTAAAATTCTAAGATTTTAAGTAAGGACTGATTATATTTCTTCTATGTCTGGAGTTGGTAAATGTTTCTCCAGGATAGATGCTTGCTTACATGTTTCCTCTGAGGGGCCAACCCTAACACAGAGTACATGCTAAGCTTCAGGTCGTTTGTGAACCCAAGAGATTTTGTGCAAATTTAATGGATGAGCTCTTGTATATATTTTCTGGAGATCACAGGTCTTTGGTGATTTTTTTAAAAATCAGATTATCAAAGGAGTTTATGACCCCAAACAATTGCCCTAAGGAAGGGAAGTGTAAGAGAAATTATACTTGTACAAGTCCTGAGAGAAACTTGCAGAAAAGGCTGGAGGGAGCTGTAGACAGCTTACACTTCCTACCTCCTTTCCGGGATATGCAAGTATTTAAAATAATGACGGGACTTCCCTGGTAGCACAGTGGTTAAGAATATGCCTGCTAACGCAGCAGACACTGGTTCGAGCTCTCTTCCGGGAAGATCCCACATGCTGCAGAACAACTAAGCCTGTGCACCACAACTACTGAGCCTGCGTTCTAGATCCTGTTAGCTACAACTACTGAGACCACATACCACAACTACTGAAGCCTGCGTGCCTAGAGCCCATGCTTCGCAGCAAGAGAAGCCACCACAATGAGAAGCCCGTGCACCACAATGAAGAGTAGCTCCCACTCGCCGCAACTAGAGAAAGGCTGCCTGCAGCAACGAAGACCCAATGAAGCCAAAAATAGATAAATAAATAAATACATTTAAAATAATGACTTAACGGGAGATATCATTACTTTAATAGAAATTTAAAAACATTGTGCCAGAAGTAACGAAGTGTTCAAAACAAAACAAACAAAAATAAAACAAATCTCACAATGATGGCTGTGTGTCAAAGAGACACAGAAGCCAAGTGAAATAGCTTCCAATGGCCAAACTGAAACCATTTTAGCAACAAAATAAACGAGTATTGGATTATAACCCAAAGTATAAAATAAATATTCACAAGTACCATACAGACTAAATAAATGATTGAATAAATCAATTGGAAAGAATAGACAAATATTCCATACAAAAGAATTCCAAATAATTTATGTACATGCTCTGCTCTTGAGGAGAGAGACAATATCTCGCTACTCCTTAAGTGTGGACTATGCATAGTGACTTCTTTCCAGAGTGCAGTAAATTTGGCAAGGTTGGGAAAAAATAGTGACTTTACAGTAGAGAAACCTGACAAATACTCTTTCGAGTCAGATAATCAAGGTTAACATCAACAGTGATAAATCATATTGATAGTTTGGACCCTTGATATGATGTGATGAGAATGGCAATTTACCTCTATGATCTTCCTCCCCAAAACACATTTTCCCTGTCTAACTATGAGAAAACATCAGAAAAATCCCAAGTGAGGGACATTTTCCAAAACACTGGGCTAGTAATCTTCAAAACTGTCAGGATCATAAAAAATATGGAAAGTCTGAGAAACTGTCACAACCAAGAGAAGTGTAAGGAGACATGACTACTAAATGTATATTGTGTCCTGGAAGAGAGGAAGGACACTATGAAAAACTCAGATAATCTGAATAAAATATGGACTTTAGTTTTAAAATATATGTATATTATGGATTGTTTGTACATGTGTGTGAACACATCCTTGCAATTGTAATGAAATTTTGGGGGAATGTGATATTGTACAGTCATTAAGAGCAGACTCTTATTTCCAGTGTGCTTATTCCAGCAGCACTTATTTCCAGTGTTCAAATCCAGGCTCCACCAATAATTATAAGCTGTGTAGCTTTCAGTAGTTATTTAACATCTCTGATCCTCATTTTCCTTAACTCTAAAATCAATACAGGTAAAGCCCTTAGGACAGTATCTGACACACAGATACATAATTACTATTAATTGGAAAAATGAAATGATGTAGAAACATGAGCTCACATGTTAGCCTATGCAGGTATACTTGTGTTTAATGATAACTGTTATAACTAACATTTGCATAGTGTTTTACAGTTTATAAAGCTATCACATGTACATAAATTCATTGGATCCTCACAACATCACTATGAGCTATTTTGATATATTATGATCCCCATTTTACAGATGGGGAAACCAGTTCAAAAAAATTGAACTTGGAGTTCATAGATAAATGCCAGAACTGGGCTACAACATATTCTAATTTCAAAGCCTGTGTTATTTCGACAGTATAAAGCTGCCTCTTAGGCACTTTCTATTTGCAAACTCTCCAGAAATGTTATATTTTTAAAAAAAAGGTCCTGAAGATATTGCTCTAAAGTTTTATTCTCAGCATTTTATTACATTATTTCTCACAGTATCCTTAAGGAGCTAAAAGAATAAACACTGAATTCTGTATTTTGCAGAGGAAAAGGCAAGGCCCTAGGATTTTTCTTCTTTTCACATCAGGTATTTGTTAGATTCTGGGAGAAGATCCACATTAAATCAACCTGACTTTTATTTTTTGCTCCAATGTGATGATCTGTGCTAGACGTTGTGGGCAATACAGTTAATAATATATTAGGATTATTGCCCTCAAGGATTTGGCTATCTATTGTCTATAACTTCTTTTCATTTAAACCTAAATTAGGTAATATATTCCTCATACAGGCATTTCATGCTTAAAAGTTAATATGTCATAACATGATCACATTTTACAGCCAATTAGACAAAAGATAACCACGAATTTTTCTTGCGTTTTACAAAAGACACATCCAATTTAAAAAGTGAACAAGTTAGTGTCATTAAAAATAAAATTAAGTTGCATAAATTTGGATTTTATGGAATTATATAAGTTAGCATACATGTATAAATTCAATAAAAATATACATGTGTGTAGAAACATAATCCTGCAGGCATGTGAGTATGGATATTTTGCAAGGAGGGATAAAGGGATGATGGAAGCCCAAGCTGGCAATAAGTCACAAGTTTATTATTTATTATTGTATAACAAATTGTCCCCAAACTTAGTGACTTAAAACAATACACATATCACAGTTTCTGGGGATAAGGAGTCTGGGGACTTCTGGCTCAAGACTTTTCAGGAGATTTCAGTAAAGGTGCTGGCTGAGACTGTGGTCCAACCTGAAAGCTCAACTCATGGAGGATTTGCTTCCAAGATGACTCACAGGGTTGTTGGCAAAAATCAATTCCTCACTGGTTGTTGGATGATAACCTTAGATCTTCCCAGCAGTTGGCCAGAGACCTGCCTTGGTTCCTTGATCCGTGCGTCTTTTCATAGGGCAGTGCACAACATGGCAGTTGACTTCCCTCAGAGCATGAGAGCAAGTGAGGGCCCGGGGAAATCAGTCTTTTTATAATTTACTCCTGGAAGTGATATTCCATCACTCTGCCATTTTCTTTTTATAGAAGTTAGTCACTGGTCCAATACACACTCAAAGAGAAGGAATTACACAGGGCATACATAGCTGGAGATGGGGAACTTTTGGAGTCATTTTACGGTCTATTATACAGCATAATTTTTATGAGAAAATACTGAGAAACACTGAAGGAAAGTTGCCTTATTTTAACCCAGGGATAGATGAGGTTAAGGGGCAGGCCTAGCTCTATGGGCCCAGCTGGTGTGTTGTATCTCAGATGTCTAGGGGAATGTGGGAAGTACTGCCTCTTTTCTGCAGTTGCAATATAAGGAGTTGACAGATACTTCTGATTGTATATTTATCAAACTCATTTTCTCTTCTCCTGGGCACACAGCTAGACCATATTTGCAAGCATTCTTTGCAAGTAGATGAGGACGTGTGACTGAGTTCTAGACAAAGTAATGCAAATAGAAGTTATGTGACTCACATCCAGGTGGGACACAAAAGACTCCCATGCATAATCCTCCACCTCCTTCTCCACTTCAGGCTGTATAGGATGGGGACAAACTCAACGGTGACTTTGCAAGGCCCATGTTGAGCATGACAGATCTCAAGATGAAAGGAAATATGGTATCTGAACACATAACTGGAGGGAGCCACCCACTGATCAAGAATATTCATTTTGAACATTATGTGAGAAATAAACTTCTACTGAATTTAGCCTCCAAGGATGTGGCGATCATTGACTCTAGAAGCTAGCACTGTAACTACTACAAGAGCCAGATATCTGAAGTAGTTGTCCTGAACCAAACAATTAAGCTCTAACAATGCAAAGGCAAATCAGAAATGTAAGACCATAACTTAATTATTCTTTAAACAAGATGCTTAGCACAGTTCCTGTTACAAGGTGGGTTCTTTGTATTTTTGGTTAAATGGTAGATGCTGACCCAAGTTAGTCAGAAAATAAGGGAGCTGATGTACGTAGGTGTTTTTTTTTTAATCCCAGATAAAGAGGGCACTGTTTATTAATTCCAAGCTAAGTTTTTTTCCCACATATTTATTGGATTATAATTGCTTCGTAATGCTGTGCCAACTTCTGCTGTACAACAAACTGAACCAGCCATATGTATACATGTATCCTCTATCCACTCCCGCTTGAGCCTCCCTCCAACCCTCCCTATCCCATCTCTCTAGGTCATCACAAAGCATCAAATTGATCTCCTTGTGCTATGCAGCAGCTTCCCACAGGCCATCCATTTTACATTTCTTAGTGTATATATGACAATACTACTCTCTCACTTCATCCCAGCTTCCAGTTCCCCCCTGTGTCCTCAAGTCCATTCTCTGCATCTGCATCTTCATTCCTGCCTGCCACTAGGGTCATCAGTATTGTTTTTTTTAGATTCCATATATATGCATTTGTTTTTCTCTTTCTACATTACTTCACTCTGTATGACAGATTCTAGGTCCATCCACCTCACTACAAATAACTCAATTTCATTCTTTTTTATGACTAAGTAATATTCCATTGTATATATGTGCCACATCTTCTTTATCCATTCATCTGTCGATGTACATTTAGGTTGCTTCCATGTCCTGGCTATTGTAAATAGTGCTGCAGTGAACATTGTCATACATGTCTCTTTTAGAATTATGGTTTTCTCAGGGTATATGCCCAGTAGTGGGATTGCTGGGTCATATGGTAGTTCTATTTGTAGTTTTTTAAGGAACCTCCATACTGTTCTCCATAGTGACTGTATCAATTTACATTCCCACCAACAGTGCAACAGGGTTCCTTTTTCTCCACACAATAAAACAATTTATTGTTCCTAGATTTTTTGATGATGGCTCTTCTGACCGGTATGAGGTGATACCTCATTGTGGTTTTGATTTGCATTTCTCTAATGATTAGTGATGTTGAACATCTTTGAATGTATTTATTGTCCATCTATGTCTTCTTTGGAGAAATGTCTATTTAGGTCTTCTGCCCATTTTTGGATTGGGTTGTTTGGTTTTTTGATATTGAGCTGCATGAGCTACTTGTATATTTTGGAGATTAATTCTTTGTCTGTTGATTCATTTGCAAATATTTTCTGCCTTTCTCAGGGTGGTCTTTTCATCCTGTTTATGGTTTCCTTTTGCTGTGCAAAAGCTTTTAGGTTTCACTAGGTCCTATTTGTTTATTTTTGTTTTTATTTCCCTTACTCTAGGTGGTGGGTCAAAAAGCATCTTGCTGTGATTTATGTCAAAGAGTGTTCTTCCTATGTTTTCATCTAAGAGTTTTATAGTGTCTGGCCTTACATTTAGGTCTTTAATACATTTTGAGTTTATTTTTGTATATGGTGTTAGGGAGTGTTCTAATTTCATTCTTTTACACGTACCTGCCCATTTTTCCTAGCACCACTTATTGAAGAGGCTGTCTCTTCTCCATTGTATAGTCTTGCCTCCTTTGTCATAGATAAGTTGACCATATGTGTGTGGGTTTATCTCTGGGCTTTCTATCCTGATCCCTTGATCTATATTTCTGTTTTTGTGCCAGTACCATACTGTCTTGATTACTGTAGCTTTGTAGTATAGTCTGAAGTCAGGGAGACTGATTCCTCCAGCTCCATTTTTCTTTCTTATCATTGCTTTGGCTCTTCCGGGTCTTCTGTATTTCCATATGAATTGTAAAATTTTCTAGTTCTGTGAAAAATGCCATCAGTAGTTTGATCAGGATTGCACTGAATCTGTAGATTGCTTTGAGTACTATAGTCATTTTCACAACATTGATTCTTCCAATTCAGGAGCATGGTATATCTCTCCATCTGTTCACGTCATCTTTGATTTCTTTCATCAGTGTTTTATAGTTTTCTTAGTACAGGTCTTTTGTCTCCTTAGGTAGGTTTATTCCTAGGTATTTTATTTTTTTTCTTGCAATGGTAAATGAGATTTTTTCCCCTTAATTTCTCTTTCTGATCTTTTGTTGTTAGTGTATAGGAATTCAAGAGATTTCTGGGCATTAATTTTGCATCCTGCAGCCTTACCACATTCATTGATTAGTTCTAGTAGTTTTCTGGTGGCATCTTTAGGATTTTCTATGTATAGTATCATGTGTCATCAGCAAACAGTGACAGTTTTACTTCTTCTTTTCCAATTTGTATTCCTTTTATTTCTTTTTCTTCTCTGATTGCTGTGGCTAGGACTTCCAATACTATGTTGAATAAGAGTGGCAAGAATGGACATCCTTGTCTTGTTCCTGATTTTAGAGGAAATGCTTTCAGTTTTTCACCATTGAGAATGATGTTTGCTGTAGGTTTGTCATATATAGCTTTATTGTGTTGAGGTAGGTTCCCTTTATGCCCACTTTTTGGAGTTTTTATCATAAATGGGTGTTGAATTTTGTCAAAAGCTTTTTCTGCATCTATTGATATGATCATATGGTTTTTATTCTTTAATTTATTAATATGTGTATCACTTCGATTATTTTGCCTATATTGAAAAATCCTTGCATCCCTGGGATAAGTCCCACTCAATCATAGTGTATGACCTTTTTAAGGTGTTGTTGGATTCTGTTTGCTAGTATTTTGTTGATGATGTTTACGTCAATGTTCATTAGTGATATTGGCCTGTAATTTTCATTTTTGTGACATCTTTTGGTATCAGGGTGATGGTGGCCTCATAGAATGGGTTTGGGAGTGTTCTTCCCTCTGCTGTAGTTTAGAAGAGTTTGAGAAGGATAGGTGTTAGCTCTTCTCTAAATGTTTGATAGAATTTGCCCGTGAAGCCATCTGGTCCTGGGCTTTTGTTTGTTGGAAGATTTTAAATCACAGTCTCCATTTCATTACCTGTGATTGGTCTGTCTATATTTTCTAATTCTACCTGGTTCAGTCTTGGAAAATTGTACCTTTCCAAGAATTTGTCCATTTCTTTCACATTGTCCATTTTATTGGCATATAGTTGCTTGTAGTAGTCTCTTATGGTCTTTCATCTTTCTGTGGTGTCAGTTGTAACTTCTCATTTTTCATTTCTAATTCTGTTGATTTGAGTCTTCTCCCTTTTTTTCTTGGTGAGTATGGCTAAAGGTTTATCAATTTTATTTATCTTCTCAAAGAACCGGCTTTTAGTTTTATTGATCTTTGCTATTGTTTTCTTTGTTTCTATATCATTTATTTCTGCTTTCATTTTTATGATTTCTTTCCTTCTACTAACTTGGGGTTTTCTTTGCCCTTCTCTATCTAGCTGCTTTAGGTGTAAAGTTAGATTGTTTATTTGAGATTTTTCTTGTTTCTTGAAGTGAGCTTGAATTGCCATAAACCTCACAGTTAGAACTGCTTTTGCTGCATCCCATAGATTTTGGATTGTCGTGTTTTCATTGTCATTTCTTTCTAGGTGTTTCTAAATTTCTTCTTTCATTTCTTCAGTGATCTCTTGGTTATTTAGCATGCAGTGTTTAGCCTTCATGTATTTGTGTTTTATTATGTTTTTTTTTTCCTGTAATTGATTTCTAATCTCATATCACTGTGGTCAGAAAAGATGCTTGATACAATTTCAATTTTAAAACATTTTTCAAGGCTTCATTTGTGACCCAGGATGTGATCTATTCTGGAGAACGTGCGTGCCATGTGCACTTGAGAAGAAAGTGTATTCTTCCATTTTCGGGTGGAATGTCCTAAAAATATCAATTAAATCCATCTGGTCTATTGTGTCATTTAAAGCTTGTGTTTCCTTATTTATTTTCTGTCTGGATGATCTGTCTATTGGTGTAAATGGGGTGTTAAAGTCCCCCCCTATTATCGTGTTACTGTTGATTTCTTCTTTTATGGCTGTTAGCATTTGCCTTATGTATTGAGGTGCTCTTATGTTGGGTGCATTAGTATTTAGAATTGTTATGTTTTCTTCTTGGATTGATCCTTTTATCATTATGCAGTGTCCTTCCTTATCTCTTGTAACAATCTTTATTTTAAGGCTGTTTTAACACTTTAAGACTCATATCTGAATGAATATTGCTACTCCAGCTTTCTTTTGATTTGCATTTGCATGCCATACCTTTTCCATCCCCTTACTTTCAGTCTGTATGTGTCCTAGGTCTGAAGTGGGTTTTTTGTAGACAGCATATATAAAGGTCTTATTTTTGTATCCATTCAGCCAGTCTGTGTCCTTTGGTTGGAGCATTTAGTCCATTTACATTCAAGGTGATTATCGATATGTATGTTCCTATTACCATATTCTTAATTGATTTGGGTTTGTTTTTGTGGGTCTTTTTCTTCTCTTGTGTTTCTTGCTTAGAGAAGTTCCTTTAGCATTTGTTGTAAAGCTGGTTTGGTGGTGCTGAATTCTCTTAGCTTTTGCTGTAGAAGATTTTGATTTCTTTGTGAATAATGAGAGGCTTGCTGGGTAGAGTAATCTTGGTAGTAGGTTTTTCCTTTTCATCACTTTAAATATATCCTTCCACTCCCTTCTAGCCTGTAGAACTTCTGCTGAGAATCAGCTGATGACCTTATGGGGATTCCCTGGTATGTTATTTGTTGTTTTTCCCTTGTTGCTTTTAACATTTTTTCTTTGAATTTAATTTTTGTTAGTTTCATTAATGTGTCTTGGAGTGTTTCTCCTAGGGTTTATCCTGTATGGGACTCTCTGCACCTGGAGTTGAGTGGCTATTTCCTTTCCCATGTTAGGGAAATTTTCAACTATAATCTCTTCAAATATTTTCTCAGACCGTTTCTTTTTCTCTTCTTCTCTGGGTCCCTTATAGTTAGAATATTTGTGTGTTTACTGTTGTCCCAGAGATCTCTGAGACTGTCCTCAATTCTTTTCATTCTTTTTTATTTATTCTGCTCTGTGGAGTTTATTTCCACTTTTTTATCTTCCAGATAACTTATCCATTCTTCTGCCTCAGTTTTTCTGCTATTGATTCCTTCTAGAGTGTTTTTAATTTCAGTTATTGTGTTGTTCATCATTGTTTGTTTGCTCTTTAGTTCTTCTAGGTCTTTGTTAAACATTTCTTGTATTTTCTCCATTCTGTTTCTGAGATTTTGGATCATCTTTACTCTCATTACTCTGAATTCTTTTTCAGGTAGGTTGCCTATTTCATATTCATTTATTTGTTCTTGTAGGTTTTTACCTTGCTCCTTCATCTGTAACATATTTTTTTGTTGTTTCTTTTTTTTTTTTGATAAGTGGGTTCATATTCCTGTCGTAGAGGGTGTTTGGCCTGATGCGTCCAGCACTGGAGTTTTCAGACAGTTTGGTAGAGCTGGATCTTGGTGCTGAGATGAGGACCTCTGGGAGGCCTAACTCCGATTAATATTCCCTGGTGTCTGAGGTTCGCTGTTAGTTCAGTGGTTTGGACTTGTTGTCTCCACGACAGGAGCTCAGGCCTGAGCTCTGGCTTGGGAACCAAACCCTGCAGGGGCTGTATCTTTGTGGAGTTCAGTCTAGAGAATTTAAGGAAAACAAAGGTTATCTTTATAACATGCTTTAATATGTAATACCTAAGGTGTAGCATTAACTACATAATACTTGCAAAGAAAATATAAGTAGAATACTACAAATTGATGTTAATATTGACCTAAATGTCCTCTTCATTTTTGCATTCTTTGCTCCCAAACTCTGTACATTCACATACATCAGATATTTTTTTCCTTTTGAATTATTTTCCAGCATATTTTCTTATACATTTTTCCATTTGGCTTGTTGCTAAAAAAGAAGGAAACTAATTCATGCTACATGCAGCAACCCTTTCTATATCATTGGGATAAGATGTTACAACTCTACAGTCAGCAGCATATTGCTTTCCTTTCTGTGGTAAATGATAAGTCTCAGGGGGCAAAACATCTGGCTGGCAGTTTGGAGTAGAGCAGGCCACAGGATCTCTGTAGCCTGGGAAATGGGGGACAGGGAGGTGGGACACTTAAGAAAGGAAGGCTTCTCTCTGAACTTAAACATGTCCTATGGGTTGGCAGAATAATCAGAATCCTGCTGAGGACTAAGGTTTAATGGAGTGAAGGAAGGCAGGCACAGTTTGAGGATTGCTTTTCTGTGTTTATGTCACATCCTAATTTTTTTCTTAGTGCTACTGTTTCCTTTACTGCTCTCTTGCTTGCACTCAGCTAAATAGCTAGTACTCTGTGCACTTATGTCATACCTGACACTAGTCTAAGTGCTTTACTTAGCATTATCTCATGTAATACTCAGAACAACCTTATGAGGCAGGCATCACCGTTATCTTCATTTTATCAAAGGAGAAAGAAAGTGAATGTAAGACTAACTGTTGCAAGTCTAGTAAACGAAGTGGCAGTCTGACTGTAGTGGGCTGCCTGTTGATAACTTTATTTTATGAATATTATGAATGCATGTAGTTGACATCCACTGGGCCTCTCTTATATGGTAAGTCTTACAGATAGAGAATGTTGTTAGATTATTTCAAATTTCAAGTCACAGATATACATTCAGGCTAATTCAATTGATGATGTTTCATGAATATGTGTAGAACACCCGTAGTGGATAGAGCTCTCCTGCCAGGTTACCTTCAGGTAGGGTGAATTTATCTCAGATTTGCTCAAATAGTCTTTATTCAAGCTTATTGATCCAGCATAATTATTAGCAGCATCTTTTCTCACTATTAAAATTTTCCCAGTTTGGATGATCAATCATATGATTATCTTGTTCGAGTCCACTGGCAAGCCAGTAGAGGACTGTCAAGTTAGTCAGTAGTAGTTCTCAGAGATAGAAAAATAAGCAAAACTGCCATAATAAGGTTCTCCTAATTAGACTGATAACAAGAAAAGCAAATAATTTTAAAAATTCTGCCTGAATAACATGATAAGTAGAATAGAATTAACCATTATTTGGAGAGAACATAGAGGCAGAATATGAAAATGCTCTTCCTTTTCAAGCGTACTAGGATCGTTTTCAAAAGGATCACTTGCTGAAGCAAAAAAAAAAAATGTGCACAAGAAATTTTTAAAAGCTATCTCCTACAGATTACATTTTAGGCTACAATACATGAAAAATAGAAACAAATAATGAGAAGGGAATTAAAATGTGCCAAATGCATAAAAACTTCAAAAAAAGTGGTTTTTAAAAGTGCCTAGGTCAGGGAAGGAATCCAGAATGTAATAGCAAGAAAATGCAATGAAAATATATATACAATATATAAAAAAGTATGGAATGTTGCCAAAATAGCACTTAGGAGAAAATTTATCACTTAAAATACCTCTTTTTGTATGGAGGAAAAGGGAAAAACAATGAACTAACTCTCTACCTAAAGTGTTTAGGAAAAGAATAAACATCATGCCAAAAGAAAATAGGAAAAAAGGAAATGATAAGTAGAAATATATGGGAACAATAAAAGAAAAGGAATACAATTCACAATAAAGCAAACATTAAATTGTTAGGAATAACTTCAAAAGCCAAAAAGGATGCATAAACTACCAACGTTTATTGGGAGAATACTGAAATAAAGGAAGAAGCAAACTGTATTTCTGAATATGAAGACAATAATATTCCAAAATGTCACATGTTCCCAACTTCCCTTACAGCTTTGATATTGTCTCAGTTAAAGCATCAACATGATATTCTTATAAGTTGAACAAAAAACATTTCTAAGAATGCATCTGAGAGAATTAATAGGTCAGAATAGCAAAGATTTTTCTGAAAAAGAGAATTGAGAGTTATTAACTCACATGTATTAAAGTCCAGAGTAAAATGATACAAATAGAAACAAGGTTTACTTTTTGTGGAAATAAAATAAAATGAATAAACTTCAAATATATTAAAATGTAAAAATTCTTATTACAGAAAATAAGGAAAAAATGACTAGTGACTAGAACTTTGGAGTGGTCATTTTGTAAGCAGAGGTGATATCAAAATGGAAAAGAGCCACAGATTACACTATAATTTTTAGCTTCTGTACAAAGGAAAGATTGCAACTAAATTAAAAGAACAAATGCAGGAGCAGTTTCACAGAATGTGAAAACATTTTAAATAAGTCCTATATAAAATCTTCATTCAGCATTTTAAGAAAATTTTCAACAACAGAGCAAATAATTAGAGGATATTTTTAAATAGTTACTTAGTTCAACAGATATTTATTGAGCTCCTAGGTTCTCAGGATACTTATAAAAATATTATCACTGCCCTCAAAGAGCTTGCAGCTGCTAACCATATAAACATATGGTAAAGAAATGCAAATTAGAAGACTATTAAACCATTTTATACCTACTTAACTGGTATAATTAAAGCTAAATATAAATCCTTAGTATAGACGATTTTTTAAAAACTAATTCATTCAAATTGCATGTATCAATTCTCAAAATCCATGTACATTTTGTACTTTAAAAATTTTACCATAATTCATGTTAACTTTTGAAATATTCAGATACTTATATTAGTGCAAACATCACTTATAACATCCAGAAATAACTATAGTTGATATTTTAATGTACATTCTTCTCAACTTTTTTCTATGCTTACTTATTTGTTTACCAAAATAAGATTATACAGTATTTGTAATCTCTAAGTATTTAATTATACACTTTACATATTTTCCATATTAATAGTATCCTTTCAAATTATAATTTTCATTTATTTCAAATTCCATTGTGAAGATATACCATACTGTATTTGACTAATCTCCTTTTTTGGCTTTCTGTTTCTAGTTTTTCACTATTATCCAATTCATTCATTCAGTAGATAATTATTGCATTAATTGATGTCTTAGGTTCTGTGGACAGGTTGATGAGCATAGTAGATGTGGTGCCTTTTCCCATGGGGCTTGTATTTTGGATTGCTGTGTTGATCATGCTGTTCTCTTTGGGCTCCAACTTGATAATGTATGCCAACATGAGGATTACGTCCTACTGGTGCAGTATTCTACCTTCTGAAGGGTAGAATGCTACAACTATCTCCCATAGTATACTGTTAAACCTTGTTCCCTAGCTGATCCTTGCTGTACTTCTCCCCATAGACAAAGGGAAAAAAATCTGACCCTATATTAGAGCCAAATGTCCTTTTATTCCAGCCTAGAGTTGAATTCTATAAATGTGGATTGCTTCCTATCTGCAGGATACTGTTAAGGCCAAATTCATCATGCTTAACTTCTTTTTATCCTTGGTCATCACCCAAAATATGAATTCTTGCAGGCATCTAGCTGATTGATTCCTACATGTATTTCTCAAATGCCTAGAGAAGCCTTTCTCTTAACTTTCTATCTCTCTATATCTTCCCAGACTTTCTCACAGTGCCCTGTGAAATTCTCCCTGTATACAAACAGCTTTACCTATATCTACAAACATTTTTCCTTATTAAATCTTTATGTCCTCTGAGGAAATCGCTACTAGCCTCTTATAGGTTGCTCATTTTCTTCAATACCCAACTACCTTAAGGTTGGATAAGAAATTGGTGTTTGTAGGGTCATTACCATGTATTATTTTACATTTTCTTTTATATCTCTTCCCCTAGGCAGTAGTTCTAGTTTGTTTAATTTGTATATTTGTGTTTATAAATGTTCTTCCAAACATATGTTTTTTGTGTGCAACAATTTTTAATACAGGCATACCTCATTTTCTTGTGCTTTGTAGATATTGTTTTGTTTTTGTTTTTGTTTACAAATTGAAGGTTTGCAGCAGCCCTATGTTAAGCAAGCCTATCAGAGCCATTTTTTTCCAACAGCATGTGCTGACTTCGTGTCTCTGTGGCTCATTTTGATAATTCTCAAAATATTTAAAACTTTCTCATTATTGTATTTGTTATGGTGATCTGTGATCAGTGAACTTTGATGTTCCTATTGTAATTATTTTGGAGCACCGTGAACCATGTGTAAAGAAGATGGCAAACAATAGAATATTTTGTGGGTTCAGACTGCTCTACTGACCAGCTGTTCCCATCTCTCTCCCTCTCTTGGCTTCCCTATTGGGAAGACACAGCAATTTAAAAATTGGGCTTCCCTATTCCCTGAGACACAGAAATATTGAAATTAGGCCAATTAATAATCCTACTACAATGGTCTCTAAGAGTTCAAGTGAAAGGAAGAGTTGCAAGTTTCTCACGTTAAATCAAAACAGAAATGATCAAGGTTAGTGAGAAAGGCATGTCGAAAGCTGTGATAGGCTGAAAACCAGGCCTTTTGTGCCAAACAGTTAGCCAAGTTGTGAATGCAAAGGAAAGTTCTTGAAGGAAATTAATAGTACTATGCTTGTGAACACATGAATGATAAGAAAGCAAAACAACCTTATTGAAGATATGGAGAAAGTTTTATTGTTCTGAATAGATCAAAGCAGCCACAACATTCCCTTAAGACAAAGCCTAATCCAGAACAATCTAACTCTCTTCAAGTCTATGAAGGCTGAGAGAGCTGAGGAGGCTGCAGAAGAAAAGTTTGAAGCTAGCAGAGGTGGGTTCATGAGGTTTAAGGAAACAAGCCATCTCCATACAACAAAGTACACTGTGAAACAGCATGTGCTGATGTAGAAACTGCAGCAAGTTATCCAGATCTAGTTAACCTACTTAATGAAGGTGGCTACACTAAACAACAGCTTTTCAGTGTGGATGAAATAACCTTATATGGGAAGAAGATTTCATCTAGGACTTTCATAGCTACAGAGGAGAAAACAAAGCCTGGCTTCAAAACTTAAAAGGACAGCCTGACTCTCTTGATATGGGTTGTGCACCATTCTGGAAATCTTAGGACCTTTAACAATTATGCAAAATCAGGAGAGATTGGTTCAAGATGGCAGAGTAGAAGGATGTGCTCTCACTCCCTCTTTCGAGAACACCAGAATCACAACTAACTGCTGAACAATCATTGATGGGAAGACACTGGAAATCATCCCCAAAGATATCCCACATCCAAAGACAAAGGAGAAACCACAATGAGATGGTAGGAGGGGCACAATTACAATAAAATCAAATCCCATAACTGCTGGGTGGGGAACTCAAAAACTGGAGAATAGTTTTACCACAGAAGTCCACCTATGGGAGTGAAGGTTCTGAGCCCCACATCAGACTTCCCAACCTGGTGGTATGGCAATGAGAGGAGAAATTCCTCGAGAATCAGACTTTGAAGGCTACTGGGATTTGATTGCAAGACTTCGACAGGACTGGGGGAAAAATAGACTCCAATCCTGGAGGGCACACACAAAGTAGTGTGCTCATTGGGACCCAGGGGAAGGAGCAGTGGCCCCATAGGAGACTGAACCAGACCTACCTGCAACTGTTGGAGGTTCTCCTGCAGAGGCAGGGGGTGACTGTGCCTCACCATGAAGACAAGGACACTGGCAGCAGAAATTCAGGGAAGTACTCCTTGGCGTGAGCACTCTCAGGGTCCACCATTAGCCCCACCAAAGAGGCCAGGTAGGCTCCAGTGTTGAGTGGTCTCAGGCCAAACAACCAACAGGGAGGCAAACCAGTACCACCTAGCAGCAGACAAGCTGATTAAAGTTTTATTGAGCTCTGACCACCAGAGTAATAGCCAGCTCTACCCACCAGCAGTCCCGCCCATCAGGAAACTTGCACAAGCCTCTTAGATAACCTCATCCACCAGAGGGCAGACAGCAGAAGCAAGAAGGACTACAGTCCTGCAGCCTGTGGAACAAAAATGACATTCACAGAAAGATAGACAAGATGAAAAGGCAGAGGGCTATGTACCAGATGAAGGAAAAACATAAAACCCCAGAAAAACAACTAAATGAAGTGGAGATAGGCAATCTTCCAGAAAAAGAATTCAGAATAATGATAGAGATGATGATTCAGGACCTCGGAAAAAAAAATGGAGGCAAAGATCGAGACGATGCAAGAAATGTTTAACAAAGACCTAGAAGAATTAAAGAACAAACAAACAGAGATCAACAATACAATAGCTGAAATGAAAAATACACTAGAAGGAATCAATAGCAGAATAACTGAGGCAGAAGAATGGATAAGTGACCTGGAAGACAGAATGGTGGAATTCACTGCTGCAGAATACAGAAAAGACAAATGAATGAAAAGAAATGAAGACAGCCTAAGAGACATCTGGAACACCATTAAACACAACAACATTCATAATATAGGGGTCCCAGAAGGAGAAGAGAGAGAGAAAGGACCTGAGAAAATATTTGAAGAGATTATAGTTGAAAACTTCCATAACATGGGAAAGGAAATAACCACCCAAGTCCAGGAAGTGCAGAGAGTCCCATACAGGATAAACCAAAAGAGAAACATGCCGAGACACATAGTAATCAAATTGGCTAAAATTAAAGACAAAGAAAAATAATTGAAAGCAGCAAGGGAAAAATGACAAATAGTATACAAGGGAACTCCCATAAGGTTAACAGCTGATTTCTCAGCAGAAACTCTCCAAGCCAGAAGGGAGTGGCATGATATACTTAAAGTGTGAAAGGGAAGAACCTACAACCAAGATTACTCTACCTGGCAAGGCTCTCATTCAGATTCGATGGAGAAATCAAAAGCTTTACAGAAAAGCAAAAGCTAAGAGAATTCAGCAGCACCAAACCAGCTCTACAACAAAGACTAAAGGAGCTTCTCTAAGTGGGAAACACAGGAGAAGAAAAGGACCTACAAAAACAAACCCAAAACAGTTAAGAAAATGGTAATAGGAACATACATATTAATAATTACCTTAAACGTGAATGGATTAAATGCTCCAACCAAAAGACACAGGCTTGCTGAATGGATACAAAAACAAGACCCATGTATACACTGTCCACAAGAGACCCACTTCAGACCTATGGACACATACAGACTGAAAGTGAGGGGATGGAAAAATATATTCCATGCAAATGGAAATCAAAAGAAAGCTGGAGTAGCAATACTCATATCAGATAAAATAGTCATTAAAATAAAAAATGTTAGAAGATACAAGGAAGGACACTACATAATGATTGAGGGATCAATCCAAGAAGAAGATATAACGATTATAAATATATATGCACCCAACATAGGAGCACCTCAATACATAAGGCAACTGCTCACAGTTATAAAAGAGGAAATCGACAGTAACAAAATAATAGTGCGGGACTTTAACACCTCACTTATGCAAATGGGCAGATCATCCAAACAGAAAATTACTAAGGAAACACATGCTTTAAATGACATAATAGACCAGATAGATTTAATTGATAATTATAGGACATTCCATCCAAAAAGAGCAGATTACACTTTCTCCTCAAGTGCGCATGGAACATTCTCCAGGATAGACCACATCTTGGGTCACAAATCACGCCTCAGTAAATTTAAGAAAATTGAAATCATATAAAGCATCTTTTCTGATCACAATGCTATGAGATTAGAAATCAATTACAGTGAAATAAAAAACGTAAAAAACACAAACACATGGAGGCTAAACAATACGTTACTTAATAACCAAGAGATCACTGAAGAAATCAAAGGGGAAATAAAAAAATACCTAGAGACAAATGACAATGAAAACACAACAATCCAAAGCCTATGGGATGTAGCAATAGTAGTTCTAAGAGGGAAGTTTATAAGTATACATGCCTACCTCAAGAAGCAAGAAAAATCTGAAATAAATAATCTAAGCTTACACCTAAAGGAAGTAGAGAAAGAAGAACAAACAAAACCCAAAGTGAGCAGAAGGAAAGAAATCATGAAGATCAGAGCAGAAATAAATGAAATAGAAACAAAGAAAACAATAGCAAACATCAATAAAACTAAAAGCTGGTTCTTTGAGAAGATAAACAAAATTGGTAAACCATTAGCCATATTCATCAAGAAAAAGAGGGAAAAAGACTCAAATCAATAAAATTAGAAATGAAAAAGGAGAAGTTACAATAGAAACTGCAGAAATACAAAGCATCCTGCCAGACTACTGTAGGCAACTCTATGCCAATAAAATGGAAAACCTGGAAGAAATGGACAAATTATTAGAAAGGTATAACCTTCCAAGATTGAACAAGGAAGAAATAGAAAATATGAACAAACCAATCATAAGTAATGAAACTGAAACTGTGATTAAAAATCTTCCAACAAACAAAAGTCCAGGATCAGATGGCTTCAAAGGTGAATTCTATCAAACATTTAGAGAAGAGCTAACACCCATCCTTCTCAAGCTCTCCCAAAAACTTGCAGAGGAAGGAACACTCCTAAACTCATTCTATGAGGCTACCATCACCCTGATACCAAAACCAGACAAAGTTACTACAAAAAAAAGAAAATTATAGGGCTTCCCTGGTGGTGCAGTGGTTGAGAATCCGCCTGCCTATGCAGGGGACACGAGTTCGTGCCCCGGTCTGGGAAGATCCCACATGCCACGGAGCGGCTGAGCCCATGAGCCATGGCCGCTGAGCCTGCATGTCCGGAGCCTGCGCTCCGCAACGGGAGAGGCCACAGCAGTGAGAGGCTCACGTACCACAAAAAAAAAGAAAAGAAAAGAAAAGAAAATTACAGACCAATATCACTGATGAATATAGATGCAAAAATCCCCAACAAAATACTATCAAACAGATTGCAACAACACATTTAAAGGATCATACACCATGATCAAGTGTGATTTATCCCAGAGATGCAGGATTCTTCAATATATGCAAATCAATCAATGTGATACACCATTTTAACAAATTGAAGAATAAAAACCATATGATCATCTCAATAGATGCAGAAAAAGCTTCTGACAAAATTCAACACCACTTATGATAAAAACTCCAGAAAGTGGGCATAGAGGGAACCTACTTCAACATAATAAATGCCATATATGACAAATCCACAGCAAACAACATTCTCAATGGTAAAAAACTGAAAGCATTTCCTCTAAGATCAGGAACAAGACAAAGATGTCCACTCTCACCACTCTTATTCAACATAATTTTGGAAGTTTTAGCCACGGCAATCAGAGAAGAAAAAGAAATAATAGGAATACAAATTGGAAAGAAGAAGTAAAACTGTCACTGTTTGCAGATGACATGATACTATACATAGATAATCCTAAAGATGCTACCAGAAGACTACTAGAGCTCATCAATGAGTTTGGTGAAGTTGCAGTATACAAAATTAATGCACAGAAATCTCTTGCATTCCTATACACCAATGATGAAAAATCTGAAAGAGAAATTAAGGAAACAGTCCCATTTACTATTGTAACAAAAATAATAAAATACCTAGGAATAAACCTACCTAGGGAGACAAAAAACCTGTATGTTGAAAACTATAAGACACAGATGAAAGAAATTAAAGATGATACCAACAGATGGAGAGATATACCATGTTCTTGGATTAAAAGAATCAATATTTTGAATGACTATACTACCCAAAGCAATTTACTATTCAATTCAATCCCTATCAAATTACCAGTGGCATTTTTTTTTTTTTACAGAACTAGAACAAAAGATCTTAATATTTGTATGGAGATACAAAAGACCTCAAGTAGCCAAAGCAGTCTTGAGGGAAAAAAACAGAGCTGGTGGAATCAGAATTCCTGACTTCAGACTATACTACATAGCTACAATAATCAAGACAATATGGTACTGGCACAAAAGCAGAATATAGATCAATGGAACAGGATAGAAAGCCCAGAGATAAACCCACACACCTATGGTCAACTAATCTATAACAAAAGAGGCAAGGATATGGAATGGAGAAAAGACAGTATCTTCAATAAGTGGTACTGGGAAAACTGGACAGCTACATGTAAAAAATTAAATTAGAACACCCTCTAACACCATACACAAAAATAAACTCAAAATGGATTAGAGACCTAAATGTAAGACCGGACACTATAAAACTCTTAGAGGAAAACTTAGGAAGAACACTCTTTGACATAAATCACAGCAAGATATTTTTTCATCCATCTCCTAGAGTAATGGAAATAAAAACAAATAATGAACAAATGGGACCTAATGAAACTTCAAAGCTTTTGCACAGCAAAGGAAACCATAGACAAGATGAAAAGACCACCCTGAGAATGGGAGAAAATATTTGCAAATGAATCGTTGGACAAAGGATTAATCTCCAAAATATATAAACAGCTCATGCAGCTCAGTATTAAAAAAGCAAACAACCCAATCCAGAAATGGGCAGAAGACCTAAATAGACATTTCTCCAAAGAAGACATATCAAGGGCCAAGAAACATATGAAGAGCTGCTCAACATCACTACTTATTAGAGAAATGCAAATCAAAACTACAATGAGGTATCACCTCACACCAGTTAGAATGGGCATCATCAGAAAATCTACAAACAACAAATGCTGGAGAGGGTGTGAAGAAAAGGGAACCCTCTTGCACTGTTGGTGGAAATGTAAATTGATACAGCCACTATGGAGAACAGTATGGAGGTTCCTTAAAAAACTAAAAATTGAATTACCATATGACCCAGCAATCCCACTACTGGGCATATACCCTGAGAAAACCATAATTCAAAAAGACACATGCACCCCAATATTCATTGCAGCACTCTTTACAATAACCGAGTCATGAAAGTAACCTAAATGCCCATCAACAGAAGAATGGATAAATAAAATGTGGTACATGTATACAATGGAATATTACTCAGCATAAAAAGGAATGAAATTTGGTTATTTGTAGAGATGTGGATACATCTAGAGACTGTCATACAGAGTGAAATAAGTCATAAAGAGAGCAACAAGTGTCGTCTATTAACACATATATGTGGAATCTAGAAAATGGTACAGATGAACCAGTTTGCAGGGCAGAAATAGAGACACAGATGTAGAGAACAAACATATGGACACCAAGGGGGGAAAGTGGGGTGTGTGTGTGTGTGTGTGTGTGTGTGTGTGTGTGTGTGTGTGTGTGTGTGTGCGTGCTGAATTGGGAGATTGGGATGGACATGTATACACTGATGTGTATAAAATTGATGACATAATAAAAACCTGCTGTATAAAAAAATAAATAAAATTAAATTTAAAAAATATATTAATTTTTAAAAAAGAATTATCTAAAATCAACTCTTTCTGTGCTTTATAAATGGAAAAACAAAGCCTGGATGATGCCATATCTGCTTACAACGTGTTTTACTGAATATTTTGAGACCATTGTTGAGAACTACTACTCAGGAAAAAAGATTTATTTCAAAATATTACTGTTTATTGACAATGCGTCTGGTCGCCCAAGAGCTCCAATGGATATGTGCAGGGAGATTCATGTTGCTTTCATTCCTATTAACACATCCATTCTGCTGCTCATGGATGTCAACTTTCAAGTCTTATTATTTAAGAAATACATTTTGTAAGCCTATAGCTGCCACAGGTAGTGATTCCCCTGATGGATCTAGGTAAACTAAATTGAACATCTTCTGGAAAGGATTCACCATTCTAGATGTCGTTAAGAACATTTGTAATTCATGGAAGAGGTCAAAATATCAGGAGTTTGGAAGAAGTTGATTCCTACCCTCATGGATGGCTTTGAGGGGTTCAAAACTTCAGTAGAGGAAATAACTACAGTTGTGGTGGAAATAGCAGGAGACCTAAAATTAGAAATGGCGCCTGAAGATGTGACAGAACTGCTGCAATCTCATGATAAACTTTAATGAATGAGGAGTTGCTTTTTGTGCATGAGTATAGAAAGTGGTATCTTGAGATGGAATCTACTCCTGGTGAAGATGCTGTGAAGATTGTTGAAATGACACTAAAGGATTTAGAATATTACATAAACTTAGTCGATGAAGTGCAGCAGGGTTTGAGAGGATTGACTTCAATTTTGAAAGAAATTCTAAAATGCTAGATGCTCTAATGTTGTAAATATCCTAAGGTAAAATGCTATCAAAAAGCATTTCATGGTACGGAGAGATTTTTTGTGAATGGAAGTGAACTGATTTGGTGAACTTCATTGTTGTCTTATTTTAAGAAATTACCACAGCTACCCTAACCTTCAGCAAACACCACACTGATCAGTCAGCACCCATCAACACTGAGGCAAGACCTTCCACTAGCAAAAAGATTAGGACTCACTGAAGCCTCAGATGATGGCTAGCATTTTTTAGCAATAAGGTATTTTTTAATTAAAGTATGTACATTGTTTTTTTAGACATAATGCTATTGCACACTTAATAGACTACAGTATAGTACAAAAATAACTTTACCTGTACTGGGAAACCAAAATATTCATATGACTCACTTTTATTGTGGTATTTGCTTTATTGTGGTGGTCTGGAACCAAACCTGCAATATCTCCATGGTATGCCTGTATATTAAAAGATATTGAACAGTGACATCAGTAAGATGGCAGAGTAAGATGTCTCAGGCATTGTCCCCCCTCACAAACATACATAGAAAAATGCTATTTGAGCCAAAATACTTTTCTGAGAACTCCAGAGACCATTTAAGAATTTGCAACATCCCCAGTCTGCACAAAAAAACCAGAAAAACCACTTTGAAACAGGTAAGGAGAGCAGTTTCACTTTACCCATGTCAGTCCCTCCCCTAAGTATGCAGAGTTCAGTGCCAAGAGAGATCCACTTGGCCCGAGACTTCTCCCTTGGGGGGAAGAGTGAGTTATGCATGCATTTGATATTCCCTGCCTTTTGGGATGCTGCCCAAGAAATCTACTTCTGTATGACCTCTCATACAGACTGCTGCTGAGGCAACCAGCAGTTAGAATGCCTGAAGGCAGCTGAGAACAAAGAAAACGGGTGGGCAGCTCCCTGGTAGCCTGCAAGGCCCTGCGGGATTGAGAGAAGGTGCACAATTATGAGATTTCTCTTTCAGGAGACTAGGAGAAAAGTGGAACTGGCACCCACCCTGCTGGCATTCCAGCCCAGTGCCTTAGTGAAAAATGGTGAGTGGTTCTCAGCAGCCAGCATGGTGCTGCAGGATTGAGAGAAGGTGTGCAATCTTGAGACTTTTCCAATAGGAAGGAGAGAGAGAGTGGAACTTGCACCCAGCCTCCCGCATTCTAGGCCACTCCCCCAGAGAAGAGGAGTGGGTGGATCTCAGCAGACAGCACAGCTTTGCAGGACTTAGAATAGGAGTGCCATCCTGAGACTTCTCCTTCAGGAAGAAGGAAGAGAGATGGAGCTCACACCCAGCTCCCCACAATTTCAATGCACTCCCCTAGGGAAAGAGAGTGATTAACTTTGAGCAACCAGCATGATTCTGTGGGGTTAAGAGAAAATGCACAATCCTGAGATGTCTCTTTCAGGAGGCAGGAAGGGAAGTGAAGCTAGCTTCTAATATAATGGCATTTTAGTGTACTGCCCTAGGGAAAAGGCCTGGATGGCTCTGAGCAGCCAGCACAGCTCTGCAGGGTACGGAAAAGCATATAACCCAGCATCTTCTCCTTAAAGAGGAAGGAAAGAGGTGGAACTTACACCCAATATCCTGGCATTTTTGGAATGAAAGAAAGTATTTGCAAAACATAAATCTGATTAAGGGATAGTACTCAAAATAAAAACTCATACAGAGGAGACCTTCAAGATAGCAGAGGAATAAGATGTGGAGATCACCTTCCTTCCCACAAATACATCAAAAATACATCTACATGTGGAACAACTCCTACAGAACACCTACTGAACGCTGGCAGAAGACCTCAGACTTCCCAAAAGGCAAGAAACTCCCCACGTACCTGGGTATGGCAAAAGAAAAAAGAAAAAACAGAGAAAAAAGAATAGGGATGGCACCTGCACCAGTGGGAGGGAGCTGTGAAGGAGGAAAGGTTTCCACACATTAGGAAGCCCCTTCGTGGGTGGAGACTGAGGGTGACGGAGTGGGGAAGCTTCAGAGCCATGGAGGAGAGCTCAGCAACAGGGGTGCAGAGGGCAAAGAGGAGAGATTCCTGCACAGAGGATTGGCGCCGACCAGCACTCACCAGCCCGAGAGGCTTGTCTGCTCACCTGTCGGGGTGGGCGGGAGCTGGGAGCTGAGGCTCTGGCTTCGGAGGTCAGATCCCAGGGACCGGGGTTGGCTGTGTGAACACAGCCTGAAGGGGGCTAGTGCACCACAGCTAGCTGGGAGGGAATCAGGGAAAAAGTGTGGACCTGCTGAAGAGGCAAGAGACCATTGTTTTGGGGTGCCTGAGGAGAGGGGATTCCTGCTCTGTGTGCCCACAGAAGGTAGAGCACAGCCTAAGCAAGCTCCTGAGACAGGCGTGAACCATGGCTATCAGCTCAGACCCCAGAGATGGGCATGAGATGCTAAGGCCACTGCTGCCACCAAGAATCCTGTATGCAAGCACAGGTCACTAGCCCCCTTCCCCGGAACCTCTGCAGCTTCCCATAGCCAGGGCCCCATGATTCAGGGACAACTTCCCTGAGAGAACACACAGTGCGCCTCACACTGTTGCGATGTCATGCTGGCCTCTGCCTCCACAGGCTCGCCCTGCATTCCAGTTATGACTACTGTACCCCTCCATCTCCCCTGCCTGAGTGAGCAAGAGAGCAGTAATCAGCTGCTGCTTTAATTCCCCCTCTCTGGGCAGGGAACAGATGCCTGGGGGTGGCCTACATGCAGAGGCAGGGCCCAAACCAAGGTGAGCCCTGGGAGCTGTGCGAACAAAGAAGAGAAAGGGAAATTTCTCTGTGCAGCCTCAGGAAAGTGGATTAAATCCCCACAATCAACTTGATGAACTCTGCATCTGTGGAATACCTGAATAGACAATGAATGTTCCCAAAATTGAGGAGGTGGACATTGGGAGCAACTGTAGACTTGGGGTTTGCTTTATGCATCTGATTTGTTTCTGGTTTTATGTTTATCTCAGTTTAGTTTTTGTGCTTGTTATCATTGGTGGATTTGTATTGGTTCGGTTGCTCTCTTCCTTTTTAAAATTTTTTCAATTATTTATTTAATTATTTAAAAACTTTTTTTTTCCTTTTTCTCTTTTTGTGAGTGTGTATGTGTATGCTTCTTTGTGTGATTCTGTCTGTTTAGGTTTGCTTTTACCATTTGTCCTAGGGTTCTGACTGTTCATTTTGTTGTTGTTTATTTTCTTTTTATAAGTGTGTGTGTATGTTTCTTTCTGTGATTTTTTTCTTTTACCATTTGGTTTGGGATTCTATCTGTTTGGTTTTTTTTCTGTTTTTCGTTTTTCTCTTTTTTATTCTTTTACTTCTGAGCGTGTGCTGGCAGGGTCTTGGTGCTATGGCTGAATGTCAAGCCTGAGCCTCTGAGGTGGGTGAGCCGAGTCACGGACATTGAACCAACAGAGACCTCCTGGCCCCACGTAATATCAATCAGAAGAGTTCTCTCAGAAGATTTCCATCTCAACACCAAGACCCAGCTCCACCCAATGGCCATCCAGTGTTGGATGCCCCATGCCAAACAACTAGCAAGACAGGAACAAAACCACACCATTACCAGAGAGGCTGCCTAAAATCATACTAGGTTCACAGACACCCCAAAACTCACCACTGGACATGGCCATCACCACTAGAAGGACAAGATCCAGCCCCACCCACTAGAACACAGGCACCAGTCCCCTCCACCAAGAAGCCTACATAAGCCACTGAACCAACCTTACCCACTGGGGGCAAATACCAAAAACAATGGGAACTATGAACCTGCAGCCCACAAAAAGGAGATCCCAAACACAGTAAATTAAACAAAATGAGAAGACAGAGAAATATGCAGCAGATGAAGGAGTAAGGTAAAAACCCACCAGACCAAACAAATGAAGAGGAAATAGACAGTCTACCTGAAAAAGAATTCAGAGTAATGATAGCAAAGATGATCCAATATCTAGGAAACAGGATGGAAAAAATACAAGAAATGTTTAACAAGGACCTAGAAGAACTAAAGAGCAAACAAACAATGATGAACAACACAATAAATGAAATTAAAAATAGTCTAGAAGGAATCAGTAGCAGAATAACTGAGGCAGAAGAATGGATAAGTGACCTGGAAGATAAAATAGTGGAAATAACTGCCACAGAGCAGAATAAAGAAAAAAGAATGGAAAGAATTGAGGACAGGGCTTCCCTTGTGGTGCAGTGGTTGAGAGTCTGCCTGCCGATGCAGGGGACATGGGTTCGTGCCCTGGTCTGGGAAGATCCCACATGCCGCGGAGCGGCTGGGTCTGTGAACCATGGCCGCTGAGCCTGTGCGTCCGGAGCCTGTGCTCCTCAACGGGAGAGGTCACAACAGTGACAGGCCCATGTACCACAAAAAAAAAAAAAAAAAAAAAAGAATTGAGGACTGTCTCAGAGACCTCTGGGACAACAGTAAACACACAAATATTCTAACTATAAGGGACCCAGAAGAAGAAGAGAAAAAGAAAGGGTCTGAGAAAATATTTGAAGAGATTATAGTTGAAAATTTCCCTAACATGGGAAAGGAAATAGCCATTCAAGTCCAGGAAGCACAGAGTCCCATACAGGATAAATCA
Source organism: Kogia breviceps (assembly GCF_026419965.1). NCBI lineage: Eukaryota > Metazoa > Chordata > Mammalia > Artiodactyla > Physeteridae > Kogia > Kogia breviceps. Next base: position 98,300,045 of record NC_081314.1, read on the forward strand.
AAGGAGAAACATGCCAAGACACATATTAATCAAACTATCACAAATTAAATACAAAGAAAAAATATTAAAAGCAGCAAGGGAAAAGCAAAAAATAACATACAAGGGAATCCCCATAAGGTTCACAGCTTATTTTTCAGCAGAACCTCTGCAAACCAGAAGGGAGTGGCAGGACATATTTAAAGTGATGAAAGGGAAAAATCTTCCACCAAGATTACTCTACCCAGCACGGATCTCATTCAGATTCAAAGGAGAAATCAAAACCTTTGCAGACAAGCAAAACTAAGAGAATTCAGCACCACCAAACCAGCTTTACAACAAATGCTAAAGGAACTTCTCTAGGTGGGAAACACAAGAGGAGAAAAAGACCTACAAAAACAAACACAAAACAATGAAGAAAATGGTAATAGGAACATACATATTGATAATTACCTTAAATGTAAATGGACTAAATGCTCCAACCAAAGGACACAGACTGGCTGAATGGATACAAAAATAAGACTCGTATATATGCTCTCTACAAGAGACCCACTTCATACCTAGGGATACATACAGACTGAAAGTGAGGAGATGGAAAAAGATACTCAATGCAAATGGAAATCAAAAGAAAGCTGGAGTAGCAATACTGATATCAGACAAAATAGACTTTAAAGTAAAGACCATTACAAGAGACAAGAAGGACACTACATAATGATCAAGGGATCAATCCAAGAAGAAGATATAACACTTGTAAATATTCATGCTCCCAAATAGGATACCTCAATACATAAGACAAATGCTAACAGTCATAAAAGGGGAAATTGACAGTAACACAATCATAGTAGGGGCCTGAACACCCCACTTTCATCAATGAACAGTTCATCCAAAGTGAAAATAGACAAGGAAACACGAGGTTTAAATGACACATTAAACAAGATGGACTTGATATTTATAGGACATTGCATCCAAAAACAACAGAATACACTTTCTTCTCAAGTGCTCATGGAACATTTTCCAGGATAGATGATATCTTGGGTCACAAATCAAGCCTTGGTAAATTGAAGAAAATTGAAATTTTGAATCAAAATTTTTTTTTTATAAAAAATAAAATTGGCTTTCAAAAGACATAATTATGAAAGTGAAAAGACTAGCCACAGAAGGAGAGAAAATATTTCTCATATTTATCTGGCAAAGAACTTGGACAAAGAATATGTAAAGAATTCTCAAAGCTCAAACCTTAGAAAGCAACCTGATAAAGAGTAGGCAAGATATTTAAATGAACATTTCACAAAGTAAGATATAGAAATGCCCAAAAAGCACATGAAAATATGCTTATCATCTTTAGTCATTTGGAAAATACAAATTAAAACCATAATGAAATACTATTATGTACACATTAACAGAGCTGTAATTAAAAACCCTAACAATAGTAAGGTTGGTGAAGATATAGACAAACTGGAACTCTCATATACTTCTTTTGGGAATGGGAAATGGCACAAGCACTTTGGAAAACTATTTGATAGTTTCCTTATAAAGTTAAACATATGCATATCATACCATCCTGCAGTTCCACAATGAAAGCATATGATATGACCACACAAAGACTTGTATATCAATGTCTGCAGGAGCCTTAATAAAAATAGCCCCCAAATGAAAAACACTCAAATGATAGTATTATGTTGAAGCAATGGAATACTAGCAATAAAAAAGTACCAGGCTACTGATACACAAACATGTATAAATCTCAAAAATATTAAGCTCAGTAAAGAACCCAGACAGATAAATTTATGTACTATATAATTTCATTTATACAAAACTCTAGAAAATGTAAACTGATTTGTAATGACAATAAGCAGATCATTGTTATTCTGGAGTCCTGGGGTGAAGGAAGGAATTGACTGAAAATGAGAAAATGCTTTTAGGTAAAGGAAATGTTCTGTATTTTGATTGTGGTAATGGTTTTATAAGTGTATATAACTTTCAAAATTCACTGAATGGTACTCTTTAAGTGAATTCAGCTTATTGTATAAAAATCATACAGCAATAGTTTAATTGAAAATAATCTTTGGGAAGAAATTAAATGTCTAATAATAGAGGAATATAAATATATTGTGGTATGTTCAAATATGTGTTTGATCATAATTTTACTATTAGAGGTGTTTCTAGGGAAACTATTCTTTTATAAAATAAAATTTAAAATATATAAAGGAAAAGTTACTAATCTCCTCTTATAGAAAAGATCCAGAAGGATATACTAATAAATGTAAATAATATGATGGCCTATTAAAAAATGGTCAAGTACTGGTTAATCTTTTTTTTTTTTTTTTTTTAGTGGTATGCGGGCCTCTCACTGTTGTGGCCTCTCCTGTTGTGGAGCACAGACGCCGGACGTGCAGGCTCAGTGGCCATGGCTCACAGGCCCAGCCACTCTGCAGCATATGGGATCCTCCCAGATCGGGGCACGAACCCGTGTCCCCTGCATCGGCAGGCAGACGCTCAACCACTGCTCCACCAGGGAAGCCCGTGGTTAATTGTTTTAATGGAATACTCATGGTGCAATTTCAAGTGAGTAAACAGGTAGGTCTTAAACATATATGATATTTTTATATATATTATTTTTTATATTTATTACTATTCCACAAAATTGATGTCCTTTTATTTTTACAGATGAAACATGAAAAATTAGAGTTAGTAACTTTTCTCTGAATTGATGCTTTTATATATTTTCAGTTGGAGACTCAATTGCTACAGCCTTTTTGGAAAGTTCTTTTTAAAGAACTGTCTATTCAAATAAAATAATACATCAAATCTTTTATCAAGCAATGCCACTTTCCATGAATCTATAAATATGAATATTTTGAGGATAAATGTACATGAATATTTATTGCAGTATTGATTATGGTGGTAAAATAATTGGAATAACCTGAATGTTTAAAAGGGAGTATCGACATAGTGCAAATATGTATTCAACTACACTTGAATGTGGTGTATTCATACTATGGAATATTAAACTCTTGTTAAAACGTGAGTTAGTTAGCTCCGCCTGTGTGTATATAAAATGTAGAATCCGTGAATAATGAAGATCGACTATATATAATCAACTCAGTATTTGTGAATTCTCTTCCTTGTTAAAATGTATTTATAACACTCAAATCAATACTCATGGCACTTTCATAGTCATTTGTAGGCACATGCATGTGAAGAGCAGTAAAAAATTTGAATTGCCCAAAACACATGTTTCTAGTGGAGACTGAATAAGAGGATAGTTCTGCCTTATTGTTTAAGCTCATACTGTAAACAAATGTCTTTTATGTGGTCTATTTAGAGCCATGTTTTTGACAGTCGTGTATTTGTGCTGTATATTGGTTTCGATCTTTAAATGGCCCCCAAGTGTAGTGCAGAAGTGCTGTGTAGTGTACCCAGGTGCAAGAAGTTTGAAATGTACCTTATGGAGAAAGTACCTGTGTTAGATAGGCTTCTTTCAGGCATGAGTTACAGTGCTGTTGTCTGCGAGTTCAGTGCTAATGAATCACTAATATATGCATATTAAATAAGTGGTCTTTAAACAGAAACACACATAAAGTAAGGTTATATATTGATTGGTTGATGAAAATTTTGAGATTAGAGGCTTTCAGTAACCTAACTTGTATTTCACCTAGGACAATGATTCAGTATTAGCTAAAGCAACATTCAGAGCACCTTTATAGAATGTAACTACCGTGAATAATGAGAATCTACTGTATATACTTCTGGAAGGTTGACTAAAGTGTATTTGTGAGAAAAGCAAATATAATCAATTCTTTCTTTTATTTTAAGTAGAAATAACAATTTCTGCCAATGTTGTTTATATATTAGTACATATTTGTATAACTGTGAAGAAAAGCATGGACAGATATGCATGAAGATATTAATATCATTTGCCTCTGAACAGTGAGAATGGCGTAGGTGAGGAAAGGTTATTAAGTTTAAAAAACATATACATTTCTGTAAATTTTCTTATCACATATTACTTTTACTGTAAAATAGAGGAAATTTCAAAAAATTACTTTCCCAAGGTCAGAAAACTAATAACTAAAAGCAATATGAATATTTTCTTTTAGTCACTAATTTATGATTCCTAATCTAGGATTCTTTTCACTGCATCATGTTGTCATTAACATTAATACATGTGTGGATTGTATTGATATCTAAATACAATGAACAGAAAATAATGTTATGTTCTGATGTTCCATAGGTGATGTGTAGACATGCCTGTAAAAGAGAATTTTATGAATTTTAAGTTCAGTTATATATTCATCCATTTATTTTCTCCCTTTTAAAGTTAAATATAGAATAATAGTAACAGTATACCAAGGAGAATCTGAGGAGGGTAATGTGATATCATTATATGGATTCCAAAAAATATTCTGTCCCTTTGTATAATATCCTAGACTAATCAGTATAATAATTTATAATGAATACTTCTTATTGAGTACTTGTTGAGTACTTATTAAGTCAACTACTTGATATATATAATTCCATAATACTTCAGATGCTAATTTAAGCTTCATTTCTTCCTGAATTTTCTTCTATATCTATTAGTTGAGGAGGCTTTGCTCCTGTTTAGAGTCTCAGAGGAGATAGGAAGAAGGACAGGAGGTAGAAATTGTCTACATACCTTTCTGATTTTTATGTTCCATTAAGTCAAAGCCTTGAGGAATACTTAGATACTTTTCAGACTAGGTCTTGTGTCATATCAGATACTATTAATTCTCCCCAATATCTTTTTTTCCTTCTTGCACAGCAAGAGTTCCACTTTTAGTTCTAGATATTTCTGCCCTCCAAAATAACTATTTCCTAGCCTTATTTGCAAACCAGGTGTGGATATGCAAAGAAATTTTGTCTAAGCTAGAGTGTCATACCCCAGATTTGGGCCTCTTTCCTTCAAAGTAGGTCTGTGTATTGCCTCATTTACCTTGTCTCTTCTGTCTTCCTGACACTTGGAATGTGGCCCTGAAGGCTGAAGCCCATGCAGCCATCTCAGACTACAGCAATGGTGATGGTGGCTATGGACGATGGAACAACACGATAGAAAGATTCGGTGTAACAGATGCACCTTTATCACTCCTGGACAGCCCACTTCTGACTTTTGCATGAGAGAGATTGTGCTTTTACTTAACCACTGTCATTTTGGTTTTCTGTTATCCACAGCTTAGCCTATTCTTAACTGATACAGGGGTATGTGGGGGGAGGAGGGTAGTGGGAAACAAGCAGGGAGAGCAGGCACTTCTCACACAGACCCCAGAGATATTTTCTACAGCTAGGTGGTCAAGGGGGAACAGATGGAACCTGCATTCTTTCTAAGGCAGCAATGAATGACTGCATGCTATACCTATGAGGATGGAACCTGGGCAGCCACACAATAGATGCTTGTGCTTGACAAAGAACAGAGAAACGGTATACAATATGTACGTGTTCTATACGATGTAATTCTGGGAACAGTTAGTCAAAGACTTTTAAATATTCAACTGATAGTGTTTGGTAATTCTTTTCTCTTTTAACAGAATAACATCAACCTAGTGCTACCACCTGCTAGGTGTATTACCTAAACTATTTCATCTAATATTTATAATCCCTATAAGATAGGAATTAGTATTAGTAAAGAAAACTGAGGGTTAGAACTTCACTGGTGGTCCAGTGGTTGGGACTCCATGATTCCGCTGCAGGGGACATGGAGCTAAGATCCTGCATGATGCATGGAGCAGCCAAAAAAAAAAAAAAAAAAAAAGAAGAAGAAGAAAAGAAAAGAAAAAGAAAGAAAACTGAGGGTTAAAGAGTTTACGTAACTTGCCCAAGGTCACATAGCTGGAAAAATCATAAGAAAGCTAGTTTTCAAACACAGGTCCACCTCTTTCTAAGCATATACTATAGTTGAAAATGTGAAAACACAAAAAACAAAATTACCTTCAACATGTTAGAAATGATTAAAGGAAAATACTAACAAAATTCTAAATCATTGAAATTTGAACACCTGATTGAAAAATGATATAACGTATCACTTTATATTAAATGTGTACAATGTGTATGAATACAAATCACTTAAAGAAATCTAAAGAAGTAAAAGTATTTTAATATTTTACATGTATTTTAGCAAGTGAGACTCTTGTTTAGTAGATCTAGTAGTCTAATACCATTAGTACCAGGGAAAATAACACTATACATCGTATTTAGACAGATACCTGGTAGGAATATGTTCTGTAACATGATAATATGTAGAAAGAATAAATATCTTATATCTTGATGTTTTTCTAAATTAGAAATAATCTGACTAGATTCCCCATTTTTTCAGTTTTTATAGGAAATAAAATCTCAGTCATGTCTGTTGGTGGCTACTGTTCCTTTTCCAGGATTATTCATGAGCTCTGAGAGATTTACCTAGTCCAAAAAATTGGGTAAAAGACTTCTAGTTTTCTATATATTTTGATTGCCACTGTGATCTTCATTGCCTGTACCAGTGTGGTCCATTCTGGGGAAGCAATTCTGCTCCCACTTGCTCAATCTCAGGTAGTTACTTTCTATTCCCAGCTCGAACAAAGCTGTTCGACTTAGTGTAGACACCCTAATGCCAACATATTACTCCCAGACCTCATTATATAGCAGCAATATTATCTCCTAGTTATGACCAGAGTCACTTGCTTCTGGTATGATAACTCCTTTCTTTGACTACTGATCTACTAGAATAAGTGTCCTAACCCTGGTAGCAGACATGGCTTTTTTTAAGCTGGATTCCTACTCTATGCTCTGGTGGAAGATCATTCCTCTAGAAACCAGGGCTTCTAGTTTTAAAGAACCCAAATTTGAGAGGATGGAAAGCACCAATTCCAAATTGGTTGTTGAGGCTAAATATGAGTAAGATGAGTGATGTCACTCCTAATTCCCCATCCTGGTTCATGAACCCATGCATTCTATCTAATGGGTACTGTACCATACAGTGACCATTGGGTTATGCATCATGAAGGATATTTCTCTATCCTTGCAGGGTATTATTTCTAAGCTAATATATAACCTACAACTCTAAGAGTCCACTTCATCACTCCTTCTGGCCAGCCACTTAGGAATGGTATTTGGTGTGTAATCCCTCCAGATGCCATTTCCCCTAATCCACTTATATCCAATATTCCCCTCTTTCTCCTTCAGATCCCAAACCAACCAGTCAAGTAATGAGACACTGCCCATGAATCTATGCAAAGCCTTACCATGGGACAGTTTTATTTTTACAAAAAGTATCTGATCAGGTACACAGCTGGAAGCTCTGTGCCTTGATTTGTCTTTCAGGGTTACTCCTCACTGGGGCTACAGTACAGTAGCAGTCATCATTCAGCTTGGACTTGTACATCAAGAAGACTCAGTCCATGAACCAAGCTTGTGTTTTTTCTTCCTCTGATAGGTGATCATAGAGAACTCTCTATGAAGCAATAGGTATGAGCTAAGGAAGAGACATAGAATTACCTCTATTAGTAGGTGACATGGAGATCTGGACCACTTATTTGTGCAATTAACTTAAGCTCTTTAGACCAGCTTAAGCGCAGTCCTAGATGTACTATTTCTGTTTTAGGATGTATTTCTTTTTGGCTTATGCCAATTTATGACTTTGTACAATTTGGGAGCACTCAGTTATCCTGGATTCCAGTGTAAGTTTCATCAACTAGTGGCATGCCCATTCTGACTTCCCAGTCAGAAATTGGAAAGCAATTATAAGTCTGTGTAAAATAGTCTTGGGTCAGGGCTTCTTTTATTACATAACCCTATATACCCTTACCCTAACAGATGGGTCATGATGGAGCTGTGGATCTTTGAAAATCCAACAATCTTCCATAGGAAATTGGGTATTCTTCTTTATCCAGTTATGTTTACTGAATAAAAAGCAGGAGGACCCTTTGGAAAGGGTTGGGTACTATATTTGGCTTTTCCTCACCTGGTCTCTTTTATGATTACATGATGCCTGCTGTGATTCCAGGCCTTAGATACAGATATTCCAATGTCAACATATATGTCCTCATTTATATCAGTAAAGAAACTTTCCTCAGAAGTCCCCAGCAGACTTTCCTTCATGTTTTATTGGCCAGAATTGTGTCAAATGCCCTTATTTAAACCAGCTATTGAAAGGGGAATGGAGGTTTCATGATTGGCTTAGTCCAGTCAAGATTTATCCCTGGAGTTGGGGACAGGGCCAGTTTCCCCTGAATTTTAAAAGATTAAAAAAGAAAAAAAAATTTTATCAACACATCTAAATTAATTCAAGTCTTCTCAATATTATCCTTAAAACAACACCACAAATCAGCAGCCAATTTTTATATCCATATATGACCTGGGATAAAACCACAAGACTTTTTACCCTCTTATGCACCAGTATATACTATACGGCAGGATAATGAATATTTCTGTGAAAAGAAAGAAAAAAATAAACCTGACCATTGTTTAATGCTCATTAATATGAGAACAAAATGATAAAATAATAGTCATTTATATATTTGATGGGAAGTTTATTGCAGTAAGGTTTTTTTATGCTGTTCCCAACAAGTGAAGCAATATAGTTAAGGAAGTTAATATATCTGAGTGGGTCTGTTAGCATCTTTTGACAGCAAAACAACAACAAAAAGTGACTGGAAATTGCTCCGAGGGTATTATTAATACACTCTCCACACACACACGCACATACTCTATTGCAGGAAAGTAAATTTTCTGTATGAGACTTAGAGACTTAGCTGACCTGAATGTGTTATTTTCACATGAACTTAGAAGATAAGATAGGAGATGATAATAAAGTGGCTCAGCATTCTTAATACCGACTGGGTGACTGCTATCAGGCATCCTGAAGACCAAGTTGCTTTCAGCCTCCTTAAAGTGGAAAGGACTCTGGTATTGTTTTTATAGTATTATTTAGCTTAAACCAGGTGCTAAGTGCATGAATTTGTCAAAGACTGACACCTGAGATTAAAGAATATTATATTTTAGAAATACTATGTTCTGCCTTTATGAATAGCACAGTCACATGACTGGGTCTTTGTAAACATTTTTTAAAGACATAAATAAACCGTTTGTGACTTCAAATTACAACAATTTTGAAAAACCTGAAAGCTCTTTCAGAAAGGAAATGCCAAATGTATTGCAAGTCAGTACAAAAGGAAACACTTGTCTTTTGAATATGCTTCACAGAACTGAATGGTTAGTAGTCTTTTCAGGTATAAAATAATAGCCTGGTGTTTTTGTACATTTTACCTTGGTGGCTGGTTATCTATGGAGCCAATAGAAAATCAAATAAGGCTTTGTGAAACCTGTGGTTTCACCACAGGTTTTCAAATATTCTTCTACTGGATGACTGAAAACAAACAAGCAAACACACAAATAAATTTAAAAATGAAGTGATTTGAGAATTGCAGATAGTAGTTAGCTATTTTCCTTCTTGCAATAGGGTTTAAAAGGCAACCTACAAGTCCACGGTTTTATAGATTTCATTTTCATTTTCATTTTCATATATTATTATTAGGCAAACAAGTAAATTGTTATATATATCCCAGGTAGGGCAAGATTCACTTTTTCTCTCATATAATGCACATCTTGAAAAAAATCAGTTAACAAATTCAATGTAGACCCCAAAGTATCTGCATTACTGCAGGCTACATCAATAAAATGAAATCTTTCTAGGTTTGTACCATGAATCTTTATTCAGATGATTGTTTGTAATTGATGATTGCTAAATGAAAGTAGAATGGGTGTTCAAGATTTATTCTACTTAGTTTTCTTCATGAACTGTGGAAAATATGGCCTCTGTGGCTTGAGAGGGAAGGATACTTTCCTCTGACTTCATATTGTAATATATTTTCTATGGAAATCTTGCCAGATCAAGGAGGTTTAAAATGATTTATTTTCAGGGCTAGTGTCCAACTAAGTTTCTGTAATACCCCATTTCTTTCTCCCTGTGAGAAGGAGAATAAAGATGGTGAGAAGAGGATTATAAGCAAGTTAGTTACCTTGAAAAATGAATGACCATTCCTGTGACTTGGGGGTAGGCCATATTAGTACCAATTGGCAACTACTGCCATGGGTTTTCTGAGAGAGAAGAATAGCAAAATTTAGTATGTGGTTACCGTATGCATCATTACTGTGGTACATCAGAATTAAAATCAGTGTGAGATGGAGGACCTCAGTGGGGTTAACCCACAAGACAAGAAGGTGAAGTAGTAAAGGGCCGAAAGATTAATTAAGGGAAATCTGGCCTTTTTCTCAGTCTCTGGTAAACTTTCCTTGCTCTTCCACCTTTGCCCTCCCCTACTCCTACTCCACACTCTGCTAAAGTAAAGCCATGCATCATTTCTTTCATGTCTGCTTCCCAGATCTAGTCATAGGTGACCAAGATATTTTTTGTGTGTGTGAGTAGCAGCACTATCAGTCCAGAAGAGCAGACACACAGCTCAATTTGAACAAAATGCCAAGCTAGCTGTGGAGCTTGACCCCATCACCTCCGAGAATGACTAGTCTTAGACACAGCTGCTAGAGTTATTCATCTGAAGTTAAACCAGAATCTCTTCTGGATCTCATTTTTTGCAGTCAAATTTAAAGCAAAGACAGGGATAGAAAAGTTACTCTGACTTAAAGTCTACTTGGCATGAAGCTCTAAATTGATTCTCTGTCTGCTTTACAGCTGCCTATGAATACCTTTCCTGGAAAAGTTCTTACATCTTCTTAAACTCTGTGTCCAGACAACTATCATTTTTCACCACTAACTAACCCTCCTCTCCAAGTTCTACATTTGTTCCAACTACACTATTATCCTCCCCATTTCCTAAGTCAACTATTTTGTTGTTATCCTTCTTTCACTCATTACATGCATATTTTCCAAAACCTGGATAATCATCCTTTTTTAAGAACTTTTAGACTTATTCCTCCCCAATCTCACTGTTAGCACTGAGATGTAGGCTTCTAACTCACAGGTACCAAACCCTTCTGCCTGGTGTTCATCTCTAGTCCCTTTTCGTTGTATCACATTTGCTCATAGAATAGGCACATCTAATATTTGATGATGTTAAAAGTTTGGGAAGCAAGAGACATCCTGTAGGTTTTATTAATCTGTTTTTATGAGAGATTTTATGGTGACGATGATCAAGTTAAGTAACCCTATGTGTCCCAGTTTCTTAACCTGTCACCTGAAGCTAATGATTTATCTCAGAGAGTTTCTATAAGGATTTTAAGGAAACTTCTTTAAAGTATTTCTCATATGAGAGGAATTACATGTTTGCTGTTTTGTTGTGTGTTATCCAAAAAAAAAAAAAATCCTACTTTTATACTGACTGATTAAAAGTCTAGTAGTTTTCTGCCAACTATTGGATACAAATTTTTTAGTCTGGTTGTATAGACCTGCTATTATATCATCTTTCCTTCTCTAGTTATTCTTAATCTTTTTCCTCAGCTCCAGGTAAACACTCAGTTGCAGTGTCTGTTCTTCCCTAAAAACCCAATACCCAACCCCAACCTTGTGAATGTTATCCCTTGTTTATAAATCTAGCTCCCTTCTTTTATAACTGGGCTTTGCCTCAGCTACTTCACACAACATTCTTGGAGGAATCCACCCCACAGTGTTTCCTATATCATTCCACAACTTAAAAAAAAAAATTAAACACACAACTTGTGCTCCAATTCCTTCTGCTGATTTAGAGATTTGTGATAGCATTGCTCTCTAGTTTTTGCATTTATACAGGTCTTCTCAAATAGGTTATAAGTTCCCTGAGGGTAGGAACCATGCCTTCTGCCTTCTTTTGTAATTTTACAGTGCCTGTAATAGTAAAGCAGACAGTAAGTGATTAATAAACACTTGTCTAATTTAGTTGACAGTTTGGAAGTTTTCTATCTAGATTCCTTTGTATACACATTCTTGGAAAAAGTCCAAGACAAAGGGAAAATAAAACTTCAATTCACTTTGTCTTTGACTTTTTATAGCTTAAAATAGTGAATTAAAAATAAAATTCCCTACTTAAGAAACCGGTAAACTAAAGAGAATGGTGTCTGACAAGAAAAGAAGATTTTAGAAGATTTTTTAACTTTGTGAAAGGACCATTTTCCTTTTTCCCCCTATAGTTCTCAACCACTTGCCTGATCCACTCTTTTCTCCCCAATTCCCCATCTAACCAAACCCTTCAATTGGGTTCCTCCCCAACTTCCAAGCTCATGCCACCCAGTCTCCCTTTTCCTGCAGCCAAGCTATTATACGTCATATCCTTTTTATTCCCTAAACACACCAGGTTCTTTGCAGAGACTTTAGGACTTTTGCATTTACAGTTCTGTTTGCCTAGATTGCTCTTCCTCTGACTTTTCTATCTAGTTCTTCCTTACATTCTTCCAGCTAAACTCAAGGGTACCTTTTCAGGAATCATCTCCATGACTGCTCTATTCAAGGGAAGATCTTATTCTTTCCCCATCATCCTCTGTCATATGACCTTGTTTATTTCCATTATAGCATTGACCACAGAGTGAACTCATCATGTCCACTTTTGCCTTCTTGTTGCTGTCTTCCTTTACTGAAGTGTATATGTTCCACAACGGCTGGGACCTTAGTCTCCATGTTTATCATTGTGTTTCTTGCACTTTATAAGAATACCTGACATACAGTGGGCACTCATATAATAATTGAATGAATAATGAACTTATAATAATAAGTTTAAGCTGAAAAATATGTTTTATCCATTGAGGTATAAAATAAATATTCTTAAAAGGGCTGTAGTGAGGTGGGGATACAAAACGCTGACTGCTTACATATTCTCCACAGAGAGAAAAGGGGTCTGGAGTGAAGTTAGTCTCATATAATAACCCAATTACTTTGACAAAGCAAGGTTTCATTTCTCCTCAGCTGTGAAAGGACTAATGGATCCTGGTATATGTGTTTTTCTCCCATGCGTTTCCTGTCTATTGTATAACAGATGAAATGAAGAGAATTATTTTAATAGCTGCTAATGTTTTCAAGCAAAAGTAAAATATGTCTTGCCTTCAGAGCTTGCCAGTGTTTCTGACTCACTCTGCCAGTTAGTGTAGAGAGGAAATAAAATTTACCTCTGCAATTTCTGCAGACTCTCATAGATGTGGAAACAAAACAATGTCTTAGATTACAGTGTAAGAATTTATGTGATGACATTTAATATATAAATTATGTACTCTTACTAATCTAGGGAAACTTGTATACTTCCTTCTTTGCCCTCCTAACTATCCAGGTTTATCTCCTGCTGTCAGCTCTCCAGTTCTCCCAGCATACAGTTCTCAATTTCCAATAAAAGTCTGATATTTATTCTTTTCTCCATGTCTTGGCTGATGTTACTTCCCTGGCCTGAATTCACCAATTTTATTTCAAGGTCCAGTCCAAGTCCTTCGTCTTCTCTGAATTATTCTCTTCTAATCTTATCTTTTGTATTTTTTGCTTGTGCTCTTAATCATTTAATGTTAAAAGTTTCCCACTTAAGAGGGGTGGGATAGGGAGGGTGGGAGAGAGGGTGATGCAAGAAGGAAGAGATATGGGAACATATGTATATGTATAACTGATTCAGTTTGTTGTAAAGGAAAAACTAACACACTATTGTAAAACAATTATACTCCAATAAAGATGTTAAAAAAAAAAAAAAAGTTTCCCACTTAAAAAAAGAAAGTCTTTATGTGTTCCTCCTCTAATAAGGATTTAAAAGTTTTCTAGGGAAGAAACTATTCCATATATATCTTTTTCAACCCCTGTAACTCCTAGCACTGTCTGGACTCATCATGTGTTGGTGCTCAATACATATTTGCGGAATTGAATTCGCTTGTAAGAGAACATGGAGAGAATGGAAAACAGAAATCTACGGTATAGTAAAGCTCAATTAGGCCTGTGTTTCTTCTTGCCCACTAAATCTTTGAAGACAGTTTCAATGAAGTTATAAAAACTAACATTTTTATACTTATAAAATCAAAGTGTCAATAAGAATGACCAAAGGACAAGTGTGTAATAGAAGAAGGGAAACTTTTAGATATTAGATCAGTGAAATTATTCTCGTTAATTGAATCTCTAATTGTGCTAAATTTGCTTTCCATGGAGAAATATACACACACAGCCCAGGAGACAACAACAGAAGCTAAAGAGATATTTGGCAATAGCTCATATTAAAGAAATGTGGTCATTTGGATTACAGCAAAGACCGTAAGATGTCTCTGTCTTAGTTAGTGTGTATATTTGAGAAACCCACACTCCTGTGCCTCTCTCTGCCCCTGTTCTGGATTCTCAGAAAAACCCTGTGTTTATCCAGAGAATAAATTATTCAACTACTGGTTCCTTTCAGTTCTCCTGTATAGGGAAAGTAGTCTCTCATCAGATAAACATACCAAATTTTGATGATGAGAACTATATTTTCCATCCTTTCTCTTGGTAAACAGGAAGGTTAAAACTGCCACAGGACTTGTACTGAGCTTAGGTTTTATGGCATAATATTTTTATTTCTCCACTCCTCATTTACCCAAGTCATTTTTTCTGGTCAGTTTTTTTTAAAACATTTTTTATTTCACTTTTTCTCTAATTTTAAATTTCATAAAACTTTTTTCAAAGTAGGTGGAACAAATGGTATTAAGTTTCTTATTTTTTATTTTTTATTTTTATTTTTATATTTTTAACATCTTTATTTGAGTATAACTGTTTTACAATAGTGTGTTAGTTTCTCCTTTACAACAAAGTGAATCAGTTATACATATACATATGTTCCCATATCTCTTCCCTCTTGCGTCACCCTCCCTCCCACCCTCCCTATCCCACCCCTCTAGGTGGTCACAAAGCACACAGGTGAACTCACTGTGCTATGCAGCAGCTTCCCACCAGCTATCTAACTTATATTTGGTAGTGTGTATATGTCCCTGCCACTCTCTCACATCATCACAGCTTACCCTTCCCCCTCCCCATATCCTCAAGTCCATGCTCTAGTAGGTCTGTGTTTTATTCCCATCCTACCAATAATCTCTTCATGACATTTTTTTTTCTTAGATTCCATACATATGTGTTAGCATACGGTATTTGTTTTTCTCCTTCTGACTTACTTCACTCTGTAGAACAGACTCGAGGTCTATCCACCTCATTACAAATAACTCAGTTTCATTTCTTTTTATGGCTGAGTAATATTCCATTGTATATATGTGCCACATCTTCTTTATCCATTCATCTGTTGATGGACACTTAGGTTGCTTCCATGTCCTGGCTATCATAAATAGAGCTGCAATAAACATTTTGGTACATGACTCTTTTTGAATTATGGTTTTCTCAGGGTATATGCCTAGTAGTGGGATTGCAGGGTCGTATGGTAGTTCTATTTGTAGTTTTTTAAGGAACCTCCATACTGTTCTCCATAGTGGCTGTATCAATTTACATTCCCACCAGCAGTGCAAGAGTATTCCCTTTTCTCCACACCCTCTCCAGCATTTATTGTTTCTAGAGTTTTTGATGATGGCCAATCTGACTGGTGTGAGATGATATCTCATTGTAGTTTTGATTTGCATTTCTCTAATGATTAATGATGTTGAGCATTCTTTCATGTGTTTGTTGGCAATCTGTATATCTTCTTTGGAGAAATGTCTATTTAGTTCTTCTGCCCATTTTTGGATTGGGTTGTTTGTTTTTTTGTTATTGAGCTGCCTGAGTTGCTTATAAATTTTGGATATTAATCCTTTGTCAGTAGCTTCATTTGCAAATATTTTCTCCCATCCTAAGGGTTGTCTTTTGGTCTTGTTTATGGTATCCTTTGCTGTGTAAAAGCTTTGAAGTTTCATTAGATCTCATTTGTTTATTTTTGTTTTTATTTCCATTTCTCTAGGAGATGGGTCAAAAAGGATCTTGCTGTGATTGATGTCATAGAGTGTTCTGCCTATGTTTTCCTCTAAGAGTTTGATAGTGTCTGGCCTTACATTTAGGTCTTTAACCCATTTTGAGTTTATTTTTGTGTGTGGTGTTAGGGAGTGTTCTAATTTCATACTTTTACAGGTAGCTGTCCAGTTTTCCCAGCACCACTTATTGAAGAGGCTGTCTTTCCTCCACTGTATATCCTTCCCTCCTTTATCAAAGATAAGGTGACCATATGTGTGTGGGTTTATCTCTGGGCTTTCTATCTGTTCCATTGATCTATATTTCTGTTTTTGTGCCAGTAGCATACTGTCTTGATTACTGTAGCCTTGTAGTAGAGTCTGAAGTCAGGGAGCCTGATTCCTCCAGCTTAATTTTTCATTTCAAGATTGCTTTGGCTATTTGGGGTCTTTTGTGTTTCCATACAAATTGTGAAATTTTTTGTTCTAGTTCTGTAAAAAATGCCAGTGGTAATTTGATAGGGATCGCATTGAATCTGTAGATTGCTTTGGGTAGTAATTTTCACAATGTTGATTCTTCCAATTCAAGAACATGGTATATTTCTCCACCTATTTGTATCATCTTTAATTTCTTTCATCAGTGTCTTATAGTTTTCTGCATACAAGTCTTTTGTCTCCTTAGGTAGGTTTATTCCTAGATATTTTATTCTTTTTGTTGCAATGGTAAATGGGAGTGTTTTCTTAATTTCACTCCTAAATTTTTCATCATTAGTGTATAAGAATGCCAGAGATTTCTGTGCATTAATTTTGTATCCTGCTACTTTACCAAATTCAATAATTAGTTCTAGTAGTTTTCTGGTAGCATCCTTAGTATTCTCTATGTATAGTATCATGTCATGTGCAAACAGGGACAGCTTTACTTCTTCTTTTCCGATTTGGATTCCTTTTATTTCTTTTTCTTCTCTGATTGCTGTGGCTAGAACTTCCAAAACTAGGTTGAATAAGACTGGTGAGAGTGAGCAACCTTGTCTTATTCCTGATCTTAGTGGAAATGGTTTCAGTTTTTCACCATTGAGAACAATGCTGGCTGTGGGTTTGTCATATATGGCCTTTATTATGTTGAGGAAAGTTCCCTCTATGCCTACTTTCTGCAGGGTTTTTATCATAAATGGGTGTTGAATTTTGTCGAAAGCTTTCTCTGCATCTATTGAGATGATCATATGGTTTTTCCCCTTCAGTTTGTTGATATGGTGTATCACGTTGATTGATTTGCGTATATTGAAGAATCCTTGCATTCCTGGAATAAACCCCACTTGATCATGGTGTATGATCCTTTTAATGTGCTGTTGGATTCTGTTTGCTAGTATTTTGTTGAGGATTTTTGCATCTATGTTCATCAGTGATATTGGCCTATAGTTTTCTTTCTTTGTGACGTCTTTGTTTGCTTTTGGTATCAGGGTGATGGTGGCCTCATAGAATGAGTTTGGGAGTGTTCCTCCCCCTGCTATCTTTTGGAAGAGTTTGAGAAGGATAGGTGTTAGCTCTTCTCTAAATGTTTGATAGAATTCGCCTGTGAAGCCATCTGGTCCTGGGCTTTTGTTTGTTGGAAGATTTTTAATCACAGTTTCAATTTCAGTGCTTGTGATCGGTCTGTTCATATTTTCTATTTCTTCCTGGTTCAGTATTGGTAGGTTGTGCATTTCTAAGAATTTGTCCATTTCTTCCAGGTTGTCCCTTTTATTGGCATAGAGTTGCTTGTAGTAATCTCTAATAATCTTTTGTATTTCTGCAGTGTCAGTTGTTACATCTCCTTTTTCATTTCTAATTCTATTGATTTGAGTCTTCTCCCTTTTTTTCTTGATGAGTCTGGCTAATGGTTTATCAATTTTATTTATCTTCTCAAAGAACCAGCTTTTACTTTTATTGATCTTTGCTATTGTTTCCTTCATTTCTTTTTCATTTATTTCTGATTTGATCTTTATGATTTCTTTACCTCTGCTAAATTTTGGGGTTTTTGTTCTTCTCTAATTGCTTTAGGTGCAAAGTTAGGTTGTTTATTCGAGATGTTTCCTGTTTCTTAAGGTATGATTGTATTGCTATAAACTTCCCTCTTAGAACTGCTTTTGCTGTATCCCATAGGTTTGGGGTCGTCGTGTCTCCATTGTCATTTGTTTCTAAGTACTTTTTGATTTCCTCTATGATTTCTTCAGTGATCACTTCGTTATTAAGTAGTGTATTGTTTAGCCTCCATGTGTTTGTAGTTTTTACAGATCTTTTCCTGTAATTGATATCTAGTCTCATAGCGTTGTGGTCAGAGAAGATGCTTGATACGATTTCAAATTTCTTAAATTTGCCAAGGCTAGATTTGTGACCCAAGATATGATCGATCCTGGAGAATGTTCCATGAGCACTTGAGAAAAATGTGTATTCTGTTGTTTTTTGAATGAATGTCCTATTAATGTAAATTAAGTCCATCTTGTGTAATGTATCATTTAAAGCTTGTGTTTCCTTATTTATTTTCATTTTGGATGATCTGTCCATTGGTGACAGTGGGGTGTTAAAGTCTCCTACTATGATTGTGTTACTGTCGATTTCCCCTTTTATGGCTGTTAGTATTTGCCTTATGTATTGAGTTGCGCCTATGTTGGGTGCATAAATATTTACAATTGTTATATCTTCTTCATGGATCGATCCCTTGATCATTATGTAGTGTCCTTCTTTGTCTCTTGCAATAGTCTTTATTTTAAAGTCTATTTTGTCTGAGATGAGAATTGCTACTCCAGCTTTCTTCTGATTTCCATTTGCATGGAATATCTTTTTCCATCCCCTCACTTTCAGTCTGTAAGTGTCCCTAGGTCTGAAGTGGGTCTCTTGTAGATAGCATATATATGGGTCTTGTTTTTGTATCTATTCAGCCAGTCTGTGTCTTTTGGTGGGAGCATTTAATCCACTTACATTTAAGGTAATTATTGATATATGTGTTCCTATTACCAGTTACTTAATTGTTTCGGGTTGTTCGTGTAGGTCTTTTCCTTCTCTTGTGTTTCTTGCTCAGAGAAATTCCTTTAGCATTTGTTATAAAGCTGGTTTGGTGGTGCTGAACTCTCTCAGCTTTTGCTTGTCTGTAAAGGTTTTAATTTCTCCATCAAATCTGAATGAGATCCTTGCTGGGTAGAGTAATCTTGGTTGTAGGTTTTTTTCCTTCATCACTTTAAATATATCCTGCCACTCCCTTCTGGCTTGTAGAGTTTCTGCCGAAAGATCAGCTGTCAACCTTATGGGGATTCCCTTGTGTGTTATTTGTTGTTTTTCCCTTGCTGCTTTTAATATGTTTTCTTTGTATTTAATTTTTGACATTTTGATTATTATGTGTCTTGGCGTGTTTATCCTTGGGTTTATCCTGTATGGGACTCTCTGTGCTTCCTGGACTTGATTGACTATTTCCTTTCCTATATTAGGGAAGTTTTCAACTATAATCTCTTCAAATATTTTCTCAGTCCCTTTCTTTGTCTCTTCTTCTTCTGGGACCCCTATAATTTGGATGTTGGTGCATTTAATGTTGTCCCAGAGGTCTCTGAGACTGTCTTCAGTTCTTTTCATTCTTTTTTCTCTCTTCTGTTGTGCAGTAGTTATTTCCACTATTTTATCTTCCAGGTCACTTATCCGTCCTTCTGCCTCAGTTATTCTGCTATTGATCCCATCTAGAGTATTTTTCATTTTATTTATTGTGTTGCTCATCGTTATTTGCTTCCTCTTTATTTCTTCTAGGTCCTTGTTAACTGTTTTTTGCAATTTGTCTATTCTATTTCCAAGATTTTGGATCATCTTTACTATCATTATTCTGAATTCTTTTTCAGGTAGACTGGCTATTACGTCTTCATTTGTTAGGTCTGCTGTGTTTTTATCTTGCTCCTTCATCTGCTGTGTCTTTTTCTGTCTGCTCATTTTGCTTATCTTACTGTGTTTGGGGTCTCCTTTTTGCAGGCTGCAGGTTCGTAGTTCCCTCTGTTTTTGGTGGCTGTCCCCAGTGGCTGAGGTTGTTTCAGTGGGTTGAGCAGGTTTCCTGGTTGGGGGGACTAGTGCCTCTGTTTTGGTGGATGAGGCTGGATCTTGTCTTTCTGGTGGGCAGGTCCACGTCTGGTGGTGTGTTTGGGGATGTTGGTAGCCTTATTATGATTTTAGGCAGCCTCTCTGCTAATGGATGGGTCTGTAGACCCGTCTTGCTCTTTGTTGGGCATAGGGTGTCCAGCACTGTTCGTTGCTGGTCCTTGAGTGAAGCTGGGTCTTGGTGTTGAGATGGAGATCTCTGGGAGATTTTTTCCGTTTGATATTACGTGGAGCTGGGAGGTCTCTTGTGGACCGGTGTCCTGAGGTTGGTTCTCCCACCTCAGAGACACAGCCTTGACACCTGGCTGGAGTGCCAAGAGCCTTTAATCCACACGGCTCAAAATAAAAGGGAGAAAATAATAGAAAGGAAAGAAAGGAAGGAAGGAAAGAGGAAGGGAGGGAAGGAAGGAAGGAAGAAAGGAAGGGAGGGAGGAAGAAAGGAAGGGAGGGAGGAAGAAAGGAAGGGAGGAAGAAAGGAAGGAAGGAGGGAAGTAGGAAAGAAGGAAAGAAAGGAGGGAAGAAAGGAAGAAAGAAAGGGAGAAGACAAAATAAAGTAGGATAAAATATAGTTATTAAAATAAAAAATAATTATTAAGAAGAAAAACTTCTATTAAAGAAAAAAACAAACAAACAAACAAACAAAAAACGGGTCGCTCTAACCCTAGGACAAATGGTGAAAACAAAGCTATACAGACAAAATCTCACACAGCAGCACACACATACACACTCACAAAAAGAAAAAAGGGGAAAATAATAGTATATCTTGCTCCCATAGTCCACCTCCTCAACTTGGGATATTTCGCTGTCTGTTCAGGTTTTCCACAGATGCAGGGCACTTCAAGTTGACTGTGGAGCTTTAATCCGCCGCTTCTGGAGTTGCTGGGAGAAACTTCCCCCTCTCCCCTTTGTTTGCACAGCTCCTGGGTTTCAGCTTTGGGCTTGGCCCCGCCTCTGCGTGTACGTCGTCTGAGGGCTTCTGCCCTTTGCTCAGACAGGGCGGGGTTAAAGGAGCAGCTGATTCGAGGGCTCTGGCACAGGCCGAGGGGGAGGGAGGGGCACGCATGCGGGGCGAGCCTGTGACGTCAGAGGCCGTCATGACGCTGCACCGGCCCGAGGCGCGCCGCGCGTTCTCTCGGGGAAGTTGTCTCTGGATCCCGTGACCCCGGCAGTGGCGGGCTGCATAGTCTCCCGGGAGGGGCGGTGTTGAGAGTGACCTGCGCTTGCACATAGGCCTCTTGGTGGCGGCAGTAGGAACCCTAGCGTCCCACACCTGTCTCTGTTGTCCGTTGCGACAGCCGCGGCTCGCGCCCGTTTCTGGAGCTCCTTTAAGCGGCGTGCTTAAACCCCTCTCCTCGCGCACCAGGAGGCAAAGAGGGAAGAAAAGGTCTCTTGCCTCTTCGGCAGCTCCAGACTTCAACTGGACTCCCTCCCGGCTAGCCGTGGTGCACTAACCCCTTCAGGCTGTTTTAACTCTGCCAACTGCAGACCTTTCCCTGGGACCTGACTGAAGCCCGAGGCTCAGCTCCCAGCCCCGCCCACCGCGGCGAGGGAGCAAACAAGCCTCTTGTGCAGGTGAGTGCTGGTCGGGACTGATTCTCTGTGCGGGAATCTCTCCGCTTTGCCCTCCGCACCCTGTTGCTGCGCTCTCCTCCGCGGCTCCGAAGCTTCCCCCTCCATCACCTGCATTCTCCGCACGTGAAGGGGCTTCTAGGGTGTGGGAACCTTTCCTCCTTCACGGCTCCCTCCCACTGGTGCAGGTCCCGTCCCTATTCTTTTGTCTCTGGTTATTCTTTTTTCTTTTGCCCTACCCAGGTACGCGGGGAGTTTCTTGCCTTTTGGGAGGTCTGAGGTCTTCTGCCAGCGTTTGGTGGGTGTTCTATAGGAGAAGTTCCACGTGTAGATGTATTTCTGATGTATCTGTGAGGAGGAAGGTGATCCCCGCGTCTTACTCTTCCGCCATTTTCCGGTATTAATTTTTTAAAGATCTTGACCTATCATTACAAGCAAATACCCCATTCTAAATAAAAGTACACTGGAAGGTTTTTTCTTTTTTAAAAATTAACATATGCTCCCTACTTTCCTGCTCTAGGCCATGAACTAAATGTTGCTATCCCCTGAGAATGTGTAACTGTACTGGAGTCTCATATTTACTCTGTGCTTTAGAAGGAGAGGTAGGAAGTAACCCCTCTTTCTGTGTAGCACCATGAGGACAAACTTCATCAAGTTAGTGATTCCAGCTGAAGGGGAGCAATGAAAACATTAATGCAATGCCATTAAGGGAGATATATTTTTATTTCAGAGATGAGATAAAAAATATGTGTTTTATGAATTGTCTGAATCCAGAGACTCAACTGGGCAGGAGATCAGGATACGTACTTCAATTCTCTTGACATGCAACCTTGAAGAGAGGGGTTCAGAGAAGGGGAGACAGGGGAAGACTGGTGAAATCCTCACATCTCATGAGTAACTCCCATTCTGCAGTATTGAATCAATCCTGGAGAAACATAAAGTTCACCTCTGGAAGCAGAAGCATTATAGTATCTTCATCTAACATTATGTTTGCACCATTCAGAATCCCTTTTGCCTGATCCAAACCAGTCAAATATGGATGAGTCTATTTCAGAAGAAATACCATATTGAGTCTCTTTAGAGATGGGAAAACCTATTTTGGAATGAACATTATGATAAGTGTTATTATGCTGATACAGCAGCAACTTCTACAGTATAATGGAATACAAATGATTTCAGGCCAGTAAATTTTCTTGATAACCCAAATTATTCTTATTCATTGCAGCTTTATATTTTAAACATTTGGGGTGGAAGTTATTCTAAAGTGTATTATATAATGATTACCTCTCTAAACACAGCATAATGATCATTATATCCTCATTTTATTAATGACCAAGAGTCATCAGAATGAAGAATAATTATTATTTGGTGTTATAACATAGAAGTATTATTTATAGTGTGAAGTGAGCAGAATCTTCTCAGTGACTTATTAATATAGTACAAAGGGGAACTCAGTATTCTCATGGCATGAAGTGAGAGAATACCATTCCGTAAGGAAGAAGTTGTAAGGTTAAATCGTTAAAGCCTGGAATTAATATTGAGGTGCAAACAACTTTTAGAAATCCTTGCCTTATGAAACCAAAACTCAGTATTACTCTGTTGATTCAAAGTGCCTCTGAGGTGGCTTCACACTTCCCCTTAAAATGAAAGTGGATGGTTTGAAATGGGCATAACTGCTACACAGACAATATTCCCTTCCCAAAAGATAGCTTTAGCTTTTCTATTATTTTCCATCTTTGATTATGTCCAAATGTGGCATTCACTGAAAATATTCTGCCCTTCTCAGAGTT
The DNA here is from genome assembly GCF_026419965.1 of Kogia breviceps. Lineage (NCBI taxonomy): Eukaryota > Metazoa > Chordata > Mammalia > Artiodactyla > Physeteridae > Kogia > Kogia breviceps. The sequence continues at coordinate 98,323,318 of NC_081314.1, forward strand.
GCAGTTATTTTTCAGTTATTCTTGCAAGGTCCCTGTATTGTTCATCAGGATCACTAAAGTTGTTTTGGTTAAATGTTAGTTGTGGGAATACTTCCTACGTTATTTAGCTCCAGTGTAGTTTGGGTGATAAACAGACAGTTTCATAATGGGTAATAAACAAATGGCTCCTTGAAGGAAGGGACATTGCTTTGCTAGATGAATTTCTCTCCTCCCAGTAGAACTGAAAAATTTAAATAGTAGTATACACTAGTGAAACTTGTTATGATGCTTTCCCAACAGATTTGCTGCAGAATCCAAACTATTTCTAATTTTAATTTTTCACAGTTTTTTCTAACACAGTATATTTATTCAGAGGTTAATAACATACATGCAGGTCTCACACACTCATTCACAAATGAAGAAGCATTGTATTCTTTCCAGATTGCAGTCCTCTTTCCCTCTTTATACCTCTGATCTGATTTACAATGTCAAGACATTTCTGGAAAGCAAAACTGCTCTTTGTACTTAATGAGAGATAATCTTAGGGAAACAAACAGAAGTAACAATTTGATCAGAGACAACTATAACACGACAACTAATAGCTCCTAGCCCTTTATCACACTCCAACTTGGTCTTTGCTAAATATCTAGAATCCTGCGCATTTCTCTTTTCTCAAAAAGGCTTACCTTTCTAATAGCATAGAAAAGTGGCCTTGCAGAGGAATGTTCTGTGGCACTAACTAGTAATAGCTTTTTCTCTGAACTCCAAGCCGTCTTAGTTGAGAGACAGATAAAACCCTATCATTTACTTCATTTTCTCTAATTCTTTTTTCCCGTTGCCTCTAGGGGAAAAAATTTAAAAAAATAGTTGGCAGCACATTAAGGATACAAAGCAGAGAAAAATATAGGTTCCTGAATGTTTAAGGGAGATGAAAATCATCTACTTTTGGGAACTGCCTAACAATCTAGCTGGTGCATTAGTTATCCAAATTACCTCTTGCTTTTATCTCACAGACAATATACAGCTGAATTGTTAAATGATGTGCACTTTTTTTTTCCAAAGAGCAAGATTGGACACTTAATCAGGTCAATAATTATTCACGCATTAGCACAGTCTTCTTCTTAAAGTGTAACGGTGACTCACTGGGTATATAGTCATTATTACTGATTAGCAGGAAATTATTTTCGCGCATCAGTGGTTCATGTGAAAACAGCTAAATTTATTATGCTGAGTTATTTAACAGTTGGACTATGTGAGAACTCTGGTGTTACTGTTGTGATTAAGTCTTTATACATATACCAGTAGATAACTATGGAAAAAACTATACTGCAGACTTACTGTTACAGATGAAATTTGCTAACAGGTCCAGTTTTCTGAAGTTTGATACTCACCTTCAACATCCATAATGCACTTCCACAATAAAGTTCCTTTATAAGTAAATTTATTTGAGAAAGAAATGGGGAGCAGTAAGGTAAATAATATGAAAAAAGGTAGAAGATAAAATATGAACATAGAGAATAAGTATAAAAAAGAGAGAGATAAAAGTGAATAAGAGAGGAAAGAATGAGAGATAAAATTTCACTTAGTCTGAACTGTTAATTGGATGATATTTGATAAAATATCTGAAATTCTCCTTGGATTATACAATTAATTTTTAATATTATAAATGAAAGACAAATCTTACATTTCATTTCAATTATTTTTACATAGAAAATATTCCAAGAATATTATAAATATATTCCAAGAATATGCTGTAAATATATCAGTATATATTACTAAAAGGTAAGGATTCCCTTTTAAACATAGCTACTATCATATCTAAAAAAACATTAGAAATAACCCATTAATATTATCAGATATCAAGTCCATGTGCAAATTTTCCCAGTTATATAATAGCTTGTTTACATTGGGTTTGTTTAGATCAGTATACAAATAAGGTCAAAACTTTGTATTTATTTTGATGTATCTCCTTAGTATCTTTTAACCTATAGGTTACCCTTCCTACTAATTTTTGTTCCTGCAGTTTATCTGTTAAAAAACAGATTATTTGTATGGCTTGATCTGATTCAGGCTTGTTACTTCTGGCAAAAACACCTTATATGTGGTGGTGTATCTTTCATCAGCAGCTACATAATATCTGGTTGTCTCTCTTTTGAGGTTATCAGTCAAGTATTTTGTTAACTTGTGCATTTGTTTTATGTGAGAGAGACATGTTAAATGCTTGGTTGTTTCCCTTTATTTACTACTTTCTAAATAATGAATTAGTTATCTGTCATCATCTAAAGTGATTAATATATTTTTAAATATAGTTTTGAACTTTTGGATTTTAACATATTTGCTTGTCATCAATCCATTACAGTTTTAATTTTTTGATAGTCAAATCTATAATGCTACAATAAATAGCATTTTTCTTTATTGAATTGTTTCTTCACGATAAATTGTCATAATTGGAATTACTGAGTTATAACATATAAAAATCTTTATAGTTTTTGCTATATTTTGACATACACTTTTTCAAATAATGCACCTTTAATGCCACCATCAGTAAGTACTTAATTCTTCCTAGTTACAGATTTTAACTTTACAGTTTAAGTGTGCCTTTATCTCAAAGTAATTCTTGGAAATGGTTTAAAAATCAAAATGTAATAAGATGTAAACTGCAGTCTCCTGTCCATCCCTTCCAACAACAGTTCTCCATTCCCCAGCAGATGCCACTTTTAAGTTTTTTAGTAATTTTCTTTGGTATTTAGCTAGGTTCCAAAATAACTCATTTTGAATATTTGAATATTTCCTAAATTTCGGATATTGTGTATTGAGTTCTACTATGGAAACTGAAGATTTAGTTCTGTTAAACTCCTCTCACACCCTGATGTTCCTCTCACGGATATGTATATCTCCTCTTCCCTTCTAACAAACCCAGTTTTTAGCATTTAAATTGAATCTTGGTTCAGAGATTTTAGTTATTAATGGCTTTGTGTATATTGTTTAATTCGGAGCCAAATTGAGCTCTATTGTTAAAATTTTTTTCTTGTACAACTTGTTTTCATTTGTGGAGTTAATTGCCCTTTATTATTATTGATGTTATTTAGTTTTCTTATAATCTCTGGCTAAATTTTCCATGCTCTTTAACACTTCTCAGTCCCATTTTCCCACTAAGTCAAAGTTGTCAAATAATCTATTCTATTTCTTGGAATACTTTTAATTTAATTTTAGGAAATCCCTCCCAGAACTTTAATTCTTAAGTGTTCAGCTAGCTTCCATCTGTCTGGTTGTTCTCTAGGCTCAATGAATAACCACCATCCTCACACTCCATGTTGTCCTCTAGAAAATGCCCTTCACCTCTTACTAGTGCTGGAGCCACTATTTCATGGATATTATAAAAAAAGGAAAAAAATACAAAAACAAAACCAAACATTTGTTATTTGTTTTGTATGCCCAGCATCTGAAACCTTTTTGTGATTGGGAAAATCCTCACTCTTATGGACACTGTAGGGAAGTAAAGAGTGACTTACTGTATAGTAGCTGAAAATGCTAGATTCTCATTTTCCCTGATACCCTTTCATCCAGGACACAAACATGTGAGCTAGGATGTCTCAGTCAAATATGTCCATGGCTGACTTTAACTTGGCTCATGATGGATAAAGGAAGGGACAGGGAGTGCTCTCCTCTGGTGGTCACAGAAGTAACACTGTTTGTAAGGTGGAGTTCTTCATATAGGCAGAGGCAGCTTAAGGCTCTCACCCAATACTTGGAGGGGCCTCTGGTAGTTAACTGCCATCTCCCATCCCTGTTCTCACTACTTCCTTAGAGCTGTTACAGAGGCCAATCATGACCATCTGGAACCCTAGCTCTGTAATCACATGATTCACCCAAACCATTGTTTTTCTCACCTCACTGCCCACCAAGTGGCTGGAGCCATGTGTATCTACGTTGCGATCTCCGAGGTGTCCACAGGCATGATGCCCAGTGGTTTTGTATATAAAATAGAAAGGCCTCAATGATCCCTTTTTAAAATCATCTCATTTCACTTCATTTTATTTTCTTAATTACTTACATCCAAAATCTTTAATAACAAGGCAGGATCTGGGGTTAGTTTTTGTAGCTGTGTCTGTCCCGTTGGCTTTTGGCATGCTCAAACCTCTGGTTCCACGAAGGGTTTAGTGTGGCTGTGCTGTTCCCTGGGCGGAAACGCCCATACACCTCTCCGCCCTTGCGAGGACTGGAGAGCAGGTTGGAGTTGTAGCCCTTGGCAGAGTCCAGGGCCAGCTGGTTGAAGGTGACGACTTGCCTCACGGGCCTTGAGGACGCGGTTCTACATGCGCAGTGCACACCTTCAGTTTGGGCACTTCCTGGACATACACATTGTCGTTGGCTCTAGTCCCTACAACCACAGCTGTTTTGTCTTCCAGGCCAGGATGCTTCATTTTAAAGATCATCAGGGAAAGGGACAGAGGGTGGGCCAGTTGGTATGACTCTTGAATGATCTCTTCAGCACAACTTGGTTGAAGGTGGTGTTGATGCTCTGGCCGGAAATCTGTACAGTTTGACCAACAGCCTTCAGTAGATGTCCTGGATTTTGGGTTTCTTGCGCTGAACCTTTCAGTGGTTGTGGGGACCCATGATGGTGCCTACCAGCCCCTGCCACACCCCCATCCCCACCACTCCTTGAGAGATGTAAAAAGTCACATTTCTTTGGGAACAGTGCAGTGGCATGGCTTGTTTTTCTAGCCCTTCCAATGATTCTACAAATGACCCATATCTTCCAGATATGCTCTGCATCTATGTAATCACCTAGAATTCTCTTTAGTTGTTTGAAACTAGGAACTCTGATTGATAGAGAGCTCAAAGACGTATCGCATCTTCCTTTCTTATTTACTCCCTTGTTTTGCTGGAGAACATTCTCCAGCAGTTTCAGGTGATTATGTGGAGGGAGTAATTGTTTGAGAGCATGTATATTGGAAAATGTTTTTCTATTCTCACAGTCAATATATACTTTCGATTTAAATTTTTATGTAGCAAATGATGCTTCATAATTTTAAAAGCATGTTTACCTCATTTTATGCATGTTTCAGCAATGTTTCAGCATTGCTGTTGAGCAGGCTGATGGTACTTTTTTACATGGTCCTTAGCATGTTAATTTAATCTCTTTCTCTCTGTAAATTTTCAGGATCCTCCTTCATTCTTCAGGTGACATTTGCAGTGATGGATTGATGGATTTTGATGTGAGTTTATTTTGTTTGTTTTGTTTATATATTTCTGTTGTATATTGTACATGTACACTTTTTTCACTGTGGAGATCCATGTCTATCAGTTGAATTTGGGGAATTTTTCTTGTTTTATTTCTTTGATAATTTTTTTCCCTCCCATTTTCTCTGCCTTATTTGGAATTTCTATTATATAAATGTTGGGCTTCCTGAATCAATCTTGTTTCTTTGTTTCTTATATTTTCTGCCCTATTTGTATTTGCTTTTTTAATTTTCTGGGAGATATCCTCAATTTTATTTTCCAATCTTTCTCTTATTTTTACCTTTTTGCTATTATATTATATACATATATTTTAATTTTATTATTTTTTATTGAAGTATTGTTGCTATACAATATTATGTTACAGGTGTACAATACAGTGATTCACAATTTTTAAAGACTGTGCTCCATTATAGTTATTATAAAATATTGGCTATATTCCCCATGTCATACAATATATTCTTGTAGCTATTATACCTAATAGTTTGTATCTCTTACTCCACTATTGCTATCTTGCTCCACCCCCCTTCCCTCTCCCCACTGGTAACCACTAGTTTGTTCTCTAAATTTATAAATCTGCTTCTTTTCTGTTAAATTTACTAGTTTTCTGTATTTTTTTAGGTTCCACATATAAGTGATATTATATAGTATTTGTCTTTCTCTGTCTGACATATTTCACTTAGCATAACACCCTCCAAGTCCATCTGTGTTGTTGCAAATGGCAAATTTTCTTTCTTTTTTATGGCTCAATAGTATTCTATAGTGTGTGTATATATATATGTGTGTGTGTGTGTATGTATATATATAAAACACCTTCTTTATCCATTCATCTGTTGATGGACACTTAGGTTTTCCATACCTTGACACTTGTAACTTATGCTGCTGTCAACATTGGGGTGCACATATATTTTTGAATTAGTGTTTTTGTTTTTGTTTGGTTTTTTGGATAAATACCCAGGGGTGAAATTCCTGGGTCATATGGTAGTTCTATTTTTAGTGTTTTGTGAAACCTCCATACTGTTTTCCACAGTGGCTGCACCATTTTATATTCCCACCAACAGTGTATGAGAGTTCCCTTTTCTCCACATCCTTGTCAACATTTGTTAATTGTGTTCCTTTTGATGACAGCCATTCTGATAGGTGGGAGGTGATATCTCATTGTGGTTTTGATTTGCATTTCCCTGATAGTTAGCAATGTTGAGCATCTTTTCACGTGCCTGTTGGCCATCTACATGTCCTCTTTAGAAAAATGTCTTTTTAGTTCTTCTGCCCATTTTTAATCTGATTTTTTTTTATGTTGAGTTGTATGAGCTGTTTATATATGTTGGATATTAATCCCTTATTGGTTGTATCATTTGTAAATATATTCTCCCATTCAGTAGGTTTTTTCATTTTGTTGATGGTTTACTTTGCTGTGCAAAAGCTTTTAAGTTTAATAAGGTCCCATTTGTTTATTTTTGCTTGTATTTCCCTTGCTTTAGGAGACATATCCAAAAAAAATGCTTCAATTTATGTCAAAGAGTGTTCTGTCTATGTTTTCCTCTTGGAGTTTTATAGTATTGGGTTTTACATTTAGGTCTTTAATCCATTTTGAGTTTATTTTTGTGTATGGTGTTAGAAAATGTTCTAATTTCATTCTTTTACATGTAGTGTCCAGTTTTCCCAGTACCACTTATCAAAGAGACTGTCTTTTCTCCATTGTGTATTCTTGCCTCCTTTGTTGTAGATTAACTGACAATAGGAGTGTAGGCTTATTTCTGGGCTTTCTATACTGTTCCATTGATCTATAGGTCTGTCTTTGTGCTAGTACCATACTGTTTTGATTACTCTGGCTTTATAGTGTAGTCTGAAGTCAGGAAGTCTAATTCCTCCAGCTCCATTCTTCTTTCTCAAGATTGTTTGGCTATTCTAAATCTGTGTTTCCATACAGATTTTAAGATTTTTTGTTCTAGATCTGCAAAAATTGCCATTGGTCTGAAAGTCTTTTTTTGGTAGCATTGTGATTTAGATTCTTAGGTATAATAGTTCACTTATGTCTTTAAGGACAATAAAATATTTAAAAATTTTAAATTTTGCCTCTTAAATTGCCTTGGTTGCTTTTTTCCTGTATATTTTCATCTTTATTTGTATTAGGGACTTTCCATAATTGGTTGCTGGTCCTTGACCTTCCATTTATATTAAGAGTAAGGAGCTCTGTTTTCTCAGGTGAGTCTGCTTCATTGGTGAGTTTTACCCATGGGAGAACTCAGGTTTTTCATTGTGTTTCAGGGGAATCCCCTATTGTCAGATTGGTGGGATTTTTTTCTTTTGATCTGTTATTTTCCTTTCATTTCCTGCCTGGAGATTTAAACCTGGGTGTTAGTAGTCTAGGCAGCAGGAGGGGGAAGGGGCTGGTGAACTCAATGTTTAGTAATCGAGTTATCACTTAAATTTCATTTTTAGTACTTTATTTACCTCTTCCCCTCACCTGTGCCTTATATTCTTAGATGAGATGCTCTTTTATTCAACTTTCCAGAGGATAAACCCTTCATCTTTAGCACAAGTAGGAGAGAGATAATTACTGGACTGTTAGGGATGAGAGAAGAGGATATAGTAGCTCTTTTTAAAGACTCAGCTACTTATCCAGCTTTCTGCTCTGCCTTGCGTCTTCACTGAAGTAACTGAGCCCTCCAGTTCTTCAGGCTCCTGCAGTGTGAAACTGCTAGAGTCTTGTTGTTAATCCCTCTTTCTCCTCACACGGAAGCATCTTCCCTTCAGGTCTCTTAAATCAGTAATAACTGCCTTTTTGGCTTCTGGTTTCTAAAATTTAGTAAACATCTCTATGTTGTTCTATTTTTCTTTGGTGTTGTGAGTCTATCCTCTTTGTGAGACTGACGCCCTGCCTACTGCGCTAAGGAGGCAGGTGCCACTGTCTCCCCGTATTTTGGGTGTTTTAGATGGAATAGAAATAAATGCATGTATTATATTAACAATGCTTAACCAGAAGATTCTAGGTACATTTCTTTCAGAAGCAAAAATCAGGTGCTAAACAATCCTTCCATGGACAGTTTGGATAATAAAGCTTATAGTGGAATGGAAATTCTGAATTTTATTAACTCTTCCTGGGCTTTTTCATATATCTGCTCTTCACAGATTGGCACTTACTAGAATTGGTCTATTCTAGGATTGTATATTTTTCTGCTTTCCCTCTCTTACTGTACTCAGTATTAAAAATGTGCTGATATTATTTTATCTTATATACCTCACCTTTAACTCACTTTCCATGGGCAAGATCAATATTATCAAAAGGTTATAAATTTTGTTGCTTACATTCCAAAGTCTAGTTCTGTATTCTGTAACTTGGCTGAGTACATTTATTGAATCTGTGCTCCTGAAGTTACTCAACCACAGTATCTATGTTCAAAAATACCTTTTTTCTTCCTTAGAAATTTTATTTCCTTTCTAATATAATTTATTTTGTGATTATAAATATGTGTTAAATAATATTTATGTAACTAGTGTTCTATTAGTTATACACATAAGCAAATAAGGCATTCTATCCCCATATTTTCCTTTCTACCTAAAAGCAAATTATAAGTGTTTAGCATGTGTTAAACATTGAAGATAGAAGGAAAACAAGAATGTGGAAAGATTAGGGAATAAGAATTTATCAGGCATAGAGATACACAGAAAGAAAAACAGAAGAAAAGTAACAGGGTAGTGAAATTATCCTCTGATGTAAAATTACTGGAGGTTTGTATTTATTTAATTCGATCATATAGCATATAAAACCTGACTCTTCTTTTTCTTTCAAAATAAGCTATGGGAAAATTATTGCTAAATGATATATGTTGGTACAAAGTCACCAGTGAAATCCAGAACTTCATACCTAACAGAGTGCTTCCTTAAGAAGGTAATCTAAATGAGACCAGTAGACAGAGTATATTGCAGATTCTGTTTCTAATGTCCATGGAACACAAGTAAAGGCATTTGCCAAATGTAGAAATACCAAATGGATTACTTGTAATGAAGAATTCCTTCCTGTAGACGTTTATACAATTTTATGCTGACATCCCTCTTCTTGTGAAGCTCTCCGGAGGGAAAAGAGTTCACCAAATTACCTATAGAAGTCTCTTTAATGTATTTGTCATTTCAACTTTCCTTTCTCTGTGGTGCAAACAGAATACAAACAAAGATTACAAACAGAATACACTCTCATAAATAGAATGAAGTCAGTCTGGTTTGATAGAAATACATCTTGCAGCCATAGTGATGGGTTAAACTGTAGAACTTTCTAAAGGGATAGATATCTACTTCTCTGGCACATACACTGTTTCCCTAAAGTGTGAACTGAAAGAAATACTAGAAAACTACAGAAAACAAATCTCCAGAAACCTCAAAAAATATATATATATTTGTCATTTAAGTTTTTCAATTACTTGCTTTGTTATGAAAAACATTAAGTAAAATGCCTATCTATCCTCTGATAGCTTTAAAATAAAGCAAAATGAGTCATACAGGTAGAAGAAAAAACAAATATATTCAGGGTATGCATTTAAGTAAATAAAAGATTACTAAATGCCTTCTCTCTCTGTTGCTAGTCCAGTATTACCATAAGCACTGTCACCTAGTTAGAGAATACCTGCTTGTTCTTGACTGAGATGACAGTAAAACAATAAAGCATGTCATTTTTGTTTCCAGATTGGAAACTTGTTCTATGGCTTCACCTTACACCCTGTTTTGTTTTTGGACAAACAAGTCTATTTTCTTTCCTACATTTTTGTTTGTGTACGTCAGGAATCAAAACCCTAGATTCTTGAAGACAATAAGGCTTGGGAAATGGATATTTTAACTTTCTACTTCTTTTCTTATAATGCCTCTTATTCTAATCCTCGTGGCACCTTGCCCCAGTCACTGAATCATTTGCTTCATATTGATTCAACCTAAGATACTATGTTTTCATTTTATACATATAAAAATTTCCAGAATAGGTACTGAAAAGTGTTCACATTTTTTAGGGTTTAATATTCTATTTTAAGAAAAAAATAACATAGTATTTTTCTTCATTTTGTTTTATCAAATACTTCCTTTACTCTATATCTTCACTAAATTCTATCAGTGCTTTTCTTCCTTTCTAGGCTGTCTGTTCAAATATGAACAGGGAATCTCTTTTACCTCACTGTTTTATCTCAAGCATCTAACATCCTGTCTGTCACATAGCAGAGAGTCAATAATCAATCCATTATAAAATGCATGCATTCTGCCCTTTCATAAAGGGCACATAGTACTTGCTTTTTACTTTCCACATTGTGTAATATTGATTTAATATTTTTTAATTACTGGAATTGGAGACGAAAAATGATTGCTGAGTTGCCTTTTCAACCAGAGTGGTGTATGTTCAGTGAATAACAATAACAGTAATGTCATTTCACAGACTTAAAAAGTACTTCACCATCTCCCCCCACCCACATTTTAACATCTCTGTTATTAGAAAGCATCTACAATAATGGCATACCATGATTTAATTATAGACTCTTCTTCCTTCCTTCTTACCTCCATTCCTTCTTTCTTCATGGATCATAACATAGTGATGATATATCTTAGAATCAAGGTAAACTTTTATTTGATTAAAGAGCATAACTACAATTAGTAGAACTATTGTATGTTAACACACATGAGGTCTTTTTTTTTTTCTATTTTACAAATGAGGAAATTTAGGTCCAAAAGTTAAGCAGCTCACTCAAAGTTGCGTGTCTAGTTAATGGTGGCATCTGAGCTGATATTTTTCTAATCCAAAGATTGTGTTTTTTATATAACTTAAAGATACATCTATTCAGCATATGTGGAGTATACTTGGACAGGGCTCTTAAGTTGTAAAAATAGAATCATATATGCTAGAGTTGGAAGAAAATTTAGATCTATTCTAATTCCCTTATTTTTCAGATAAGAAAAGAACTCCAGATAGGTTAAGTGCTCTGGGTAGTAAATCTAGAAATTTGCAGACGTAGGACTAGGACAAAATCATGCATAATTGTAGTAACAAATTGCAATACTACAGAAGTGTATGATGAAAAAAAAAATCTCTATCCCATTTTGGACATATTCTACCTTTCAGAGATATACCATATGTGTGTGTGTGTGTGTGTGTATGTGTGCACTTATTTGTATGCTACAATTTTCTTCATATCTTGCCTTCTTCTCTTTGTGTCACATACATGCTATTGGTAGTTAAATTTATAATTTAGTATTTAGGTGACAGAATATTCAGTGGGCCTCTTACTTAATTTGAGGAGAAATTAATCTGGCCAGTGATGGATACAATGACTTTTTGGACTGTTTCTCATTTCGGGGAAGGAATAAAATCTCTTTTATGAAGCATACTATACATTGTTATGTAGTGATATACAGTTGTTTTGCTGTATGGGAGTTAAAATGTGAGCAGCAGGGACCATGTGGAAGTTGAGAGACAAAGGAGTGGACTGTACTCCTTATCTATTTATTGCCTATGGGATCCAAATTAACACCTTTTGCCTGCTCTGTGAAAAGGGATCTTGGCCCTTTTACAACTGGCACAATGTTAAGCTTTGTCAGTACAGAGGGTTGGAGAAATAATGCAGAGGAAGGGCTTTGTTTTCTGGTTTTGGAGTGCTTGATCAGTAGGCTCCAATAGCATGGATGCCTTCTTCATTGCTTGGCTTCTGCAGCCCCTGAAGTGGATAACTGCTTCATTAGTCCCAGCTTCTGCAGTGCATCCCAGCAGCATCTAGTGATCAGCAGTTTCCATGTGGGTGGTTTTGCAGTGAGAGGCACCTCCCTGTGAACAGCTTTCACAAGCACATTAGAACACATACTTCCAGCAAGTTCTGCCAGCTAGGCACCACAGCAAAGTCTCCACCATTCAGCCAGTCATGGTCGTGCCCTCTCCTTCAATGTCTATTTCTTAGTCTTGGCAGGGATGGGCGTTATTTAGGGTGTTCTCTCTCAGTTCTAAGGGCAGTGACTGCTTCTTATATATGCTATTCCTATAATTTTTAGAGTTCTCTTTACTGTTTACTAGCTAATACCTCCTTATTCCAATCCCTCATTATAGCTAATAATTCACTGTATTAAATTTTCCCTTCTCAAATTATTGTGTGGTTTCTCCTGATTAAACTCATGACTGTCTGATCTCAATTTCCATGCTTTTAGACCACTGCCCTGTACTACCACTGCTCCTTACCATTAACAGGGATAAATTAAAATTGATAATAATGTGGCTTGGAATAATTTTAAAGATAAATAATTAATACTGCAGGTAGTAGAATCATAGAATTTGAGTGTGGGAAAGAACATTAGATATGATGCAATATCATGGAAGCAACCTAAATGCCCATCGACAGACGAATGGATAAAAAAGATGTGCTCCATATGTACAATGGAATATTACTCAGCCATAAAAAGGAATGAAATTGAGTTATTTGTAGAGACGTGGCTAGACCTAGACTGTCATACAGAGTGAAGTAAGTCAGAAAGAGAAAAACAAATATCATATATCAACGCATATATGTGGAATCTAGAAAAATGGTACAGATGAACTGGTTTGCAAGGCAGAAACAGAGACACAGATGCAGAGAACAAACGTATGGACACCAAGGGGGAAAGCGGGGGTGAGGTGGGGTGGTGGGATGAATTGGGAGATTGGGATTGACATATATACACTAATACATATAAAATAGGTAACTAATAAGAACCTGCTCTATAAAAAATAAATAAAATTAAATTAAAAAAACAAAAAGAAATGATTCAGTACATTATTCTTTTATTGAGTTATGGAAACTGAGATCAAAACAACTTTAAGAATGCTGAGATCCATGTTTTTGTATCACCATTTTCTATCACAGAGTCAATGTTCCGTGAGTGTGAATTAAATTGAAATAAGTGAATTAACTTAGAAAATATTTATTGAGCACTGTGCTTGTAGCTACAGATGGAGTGATGATTTAGACAGACATAGTTCTTCCTTTCCAGAGATGTTCAGGCAAGTAGCAAATTTGAAATCAGAATTATAACTTTGGCTAAGCCTAAGCCCTCATCATTGTGGTTATTATCACCAAGTGGAATGGGTTGAAATCAGAAGCTGGTTTTCTCTGTACACTCTTTGTACTTGTGTATAAATTTTCATAGGAAACAGGATCATGTGAACATGTTTAAACTTTAAAGTTAATTTAACTCTGACATAGTTACTAAACCTGCTATCTTCTAGAATAAGCTTTGTATAGTTACCTCTAAAAGCTCAATTTCCAAAACACACACTTATGGTTTTACTTTTTCACTTATGGGAATATTATTTTTATGCAAGAATCCCAAATTTGTATTTGTCTCTATTCCACTTCCTAGAATGATGGGTGACAGGAAATAAGGCCATAGTCTAGTGGGGTAAGATTGTGAAATACCTTGATTATTTAGCATATGAGATTTTAATAAATCTTGGCTGAATTGGTCTATGAATTCTGATAACCATTAGAAGTTTAATAGATGCCTATCTTTTTTTTTTTTTTTTTTTTTTTGCGATACGCGGGCCTCTCACTGCCGTGGCCTCTCCCGTTGCGGAGCACAGGCTCCGGACGCGCAGGCTCAGCGGCCACGGCTCACGGGCCCAGCCGCTCCGCGGCATGTGGGATCCTCCCGGACCGGGGCACGAACCCGTGTCCCCCGCATCGGCAGGCGGACTCTCGACCACTGCGCCACCAGGGAAGCCCTAGATGCCTATCTTTGACATATTTTCATGGATACATTTCTTTGATAACACAGTTTGTGATAATCTAGACCGTTTATTTTTCTAATGTTAATTCACCACTTTCCCCCATTTGCAAGAGAGATTAGGACATATTTAAATCCATTAAGTTTATTTCAAACAAATTTCTGTTGCATTTTAATCAAACATATTTTAAAACTTCTGGGCATAGATATAGGGGCATTATAATTTTGTCATCTTCATAAGTGGTTGTGCTATCCTGTATTTCAAGTAGATATCTTGCCTCTAATCACTAGATGTGGGGATGGGGATTGAGTATCAGAACATTTCAGAAAACTTGGAATAACTCGTACCTTTTAAGAAAACAGAATTTCTAATAATTGATATATTTTAGATAGAAGATTTGTCTGGTAAAAATGTTTTATTCTTATGTAAAATTCATTAGTGAATAGGCAAACTGAAGGAGATCAGTAGGTGGCTCTTGTAATTCCATTTCATTATTTTAAAATAAACTGAAGTGCTAAGAAAAGGGAACAAGCAATATCTTTATCAAATAACGATTTTAATCTCTTATTTCAAGTAATAAGTTCCTATGAAATCATAATTATAATCATTCACTTTATGTCCAGTAACATCTTTTTATTTACATTAATACTGAAATCGGTGATATAAATTTAATATCTAGGACATCACGAATATTTTGGAAGATATCACCTTTTCTGCTTTCCCTTTCTTTTCTGCCTCATACTTCTGTGTCCATCTTGATGATTCTCAGTTCTTAAACTCAATTCCCCTCACACATACTTATTCCTTGCTTGTCCAGACCTTCCGTTGACCTCTAAAAGTCATGGAATACAAATTCTACATGAATATGAGGCTAAGGATTTGGCCCTTTGCTTCTACTGGTCCCTCCAGAGGTCATTTCTTTTATGATTGTATTTTTTTTTTCCTCACTACTTTTTTTTTTTAAAAAAAAACCCACGATTTAAAAGTACTATGGGTAGGGACTTCCCTGGTGGTGCAGTGGTTAAGAATCCACCTGCCAATGCAGGGGACATGGGTTCAAGCCCTGGTCCGGGAAGATCCTACATGCCGCAGAGCCACTAAGCCCATGCACCACAACTACTGAGCCTGCGCTCTAGAGCCTGTGAGCCACAGCTCCTGAGCCTGCATGCCACAACTACTGAAACCCGCGTGCCTAGAGCTGGTGCTCTACAACAAGAGAAGCCACTGCAATGAGAAGCCCGAGCACCCCTCGCCGCAACTAGAGAAAGCCCATGCACAGCAACAAAGACCCAACACAGCCAAAAATAAATAAATAAATAAATTTATTAAAAAAAAAATACTATGGGTAAAATGGTTTTATTTTTTTCCCTAGTAATAATGGTAGGCTGAATTCTCTAGCTGGGTTTATTATTTCCAGTAGTGTAATTGGGTTGGCCAACAGGCATCGACATGGTACAAATCAATGGAGGCTGGTGACTATTCTGAAGTCATCTATTTTGCATATTTTAATATCTCATAATAAAAAGGTCTGTGACTAATTTTTAGATTTGAAAAGTCTTTTTATGTGAGAAGATTAGTGATTATTTCTGGGCTTAGAGTGCACAAATAGATAAGCTACTTTGAAAGTAAAAGTTAAATGAAATGTTCACGTATCTGTTTAGATGATGGAACAATTTAATGGTTTTCATGAAACATTTGAAATTATTGTTTTGAGACAATGCTCTATATTTATATAATGGTGATATTACATCCTTCATAAATACTTGAGCTATTTGACTCCTGGTGAGCATCTTTTATTGAAGTTTACCCAGATGTCTAAATTTAGCAATTGGAGTTTTTTTTCTGGAGTTGCAATCAGACCTTGACTGTAATATCGGTTTAAATCTTTTTGCATAATTATTTTGAAGTTGATGTAATGAAGGAAAACAAAGAACACATGTGTGTGGGAGAGAGACAGAGAGAGAGGAAAAGCAAGGCCATATTTTAAAATAGCATTTGATGGTTTACTAGGCAAAAAAATAAACTTGCCCATTAATGTTAACAAACAGCAATAAACAACTCATTCTGGGTTTTAAAAATTATTATACATTTATTCTTTATCATTCATATAGTTTGCAATAACTTTAACAGATGTATGTGTTTGTTGATTTTATGCAAGATTCAATTTGGGACCAATCATTTCACTGCAGCAGTGAATCTCTGTTTTTAAGGTATGTGGTCAGAGTAAAACATTTTAAAAAATTTGCTTTTCATCTGAGACTAATTGCAATCTTCAAATAAAAGAGAAAAATAAAAAGCAAAAGAAGTAAGTTTTTGCTAAACTGCTATGTGAACTATAAACTTTAGAGCTTGAATGAATTTAGCGCTCATCTAGTCCAATACTCTTCTTTTTACAGACGAGGATTCTTATGTCCAGAGAGGTGATCTGACTTTCATAAAAGCTCCTTGGAGACATGGTTGGGAGTGAGGTGTGAGGCCTTTGTAGTCCTGGGCAGTTCCTTGGCTAACACCCTGTAAAGATGAATTTGTTCTCATTCTTTTGCTTATTTTAAGTCCTCGTGTATTTGTAGGTCCCACGCAAGCAAGTGCTTTATCTCAACAATTTCATTTATTATCTGTTTATAATAATATGCATGACCAACATTTATAAATATTTTTATTTTCTGTTAGGTAAATTTCTCTTTTACATTGTAATTTAAAAATAGAATTTTTCTAAAACACTGTCTTTTAAGTATCAACATGAAGAAATAGGAAGATTTTGTTGTCATCCAAGAGCAGGCAGCATTACCCTGTGATTATAACAAATAAGCAGTTAGGAATGCTGATCAGGTTCTCTTCTAAACACCACTTGAAATTTTTTAAATGACTTGGGTAGGTCCCTTAAGCTATTAGTACTTGTATTTCTTTATTGCAGAAAGGTGGTAATAGCTGTCCTCTGGCTGTTAACCTTTAACCAATATGTTGTGCACACACTGATTCCTCGTTTATTGAAGTATAAAGTTCCTTGATGTGTTTGTGTTCATGACTGGGCTGAATATTTTTAATATCCTCCCAGCAGTACTGTTGAAAGAAGACTGAAAAATAGATGAAAGTTTCTTCTCAAATTGGAATTTTGATTATTGCTGTGAACTTTTCCTAAGAATCATTTGATCAACTGCAGCTAGGTGAAGTCAAAAGTTACCCTAAAGTAGAATTCTGTGATTATCTGAGTCAGTGGCTTTCAAACCTGTGGTCCTTGACCTGAAGCAGCGTCACCTGGAAACTTATTAGAAGTTTACCTTAACCTTGATGTAGTTTACCTTAATTTTTAAATCCATGTATGGGTGAAATGAAATTTGAAATAAATTATGAGATTGGCTTCAATATTTCTTTTTAACATTCTTCCTCAGTTGCTTTAACACCATTCAAGGACTGTTGTCTTGAAATGCCACTGTTACCATATCCTGTATTTCCCTAGGTACTTAGCTGTGTTTCTTGTTTTTTTTTTTTTTTTTTTTTTTTTCTTGTTTTATATTAATTTCATTTAATCATTCATTGTGTCATTCATGCAACAAATACTTACTAGCTATTACTATGTACCAGGCACTGTACTAGTTGAATGGTATTGGAACAATGAGTTTCATCCCCAACTAACTCAGTGTTCTTTTTAAAACTCTACATAGTCCAGTCTAGCTTAGTCTAGTGAATTAGATTCTTTTCAAGTTCTTGCCTATGAGTCAAAGATTTAAGCAGTGCAGAAGTGGAGGTGAGTGTGATAATGAAAACCAAGGATGAAGAACAAGGGAAACATGCAGAGGACCCAAGAAGGGAAAAGTGAAAATTTTGACATGGTGCAAAGGTGAAAAAAAAAAAAAAAAAAGTCTCTGACTTTAAAGCCTTAAATCACCCTGAAAAGAAAAATCTATATTCAAACTCTGTGTTAGAGATAAAATTACCCTAAGTGAAATATGTTTTTAAAAATTTACTCTGTCAAAATTCACATTCATTCACTTATTTGGGGAAAAAATGAGGGCACATATAGAACAACTTTTAGTATAATAAAAATTAAGAAATTAATAAGAGAGAAGTTCCTGTATTTATGGAGCTTACTAATTTGTCAGTTAAGAAGTCAGAAATAATAGATATAGCACTGTGGATGCGGTAATAGAAGCATGCAAAAGGGAGTTTCATCAACACCCAAATAGAGAATGAACAGGCTTTCCAGTAGAGGACAAGTGAACTTGAACTGTGTCTTCAGATTTGAATATGAGTACTTCAGAAGCGGAAGTAGGGAATGTCATGCAAGTTCAAAGATTTCTCTAAATCGACATATAGAGAGTGAATTTCAGGAAAGAAAAGAACTTGAGCAAAAGTTCAGAAAAATAAAATCACTTGTGCTTGAAGAAGGGCTAGTTGCCTGATGCATCTAAATAGTCCTGTTGTGTAAGTGCGAGTAGAGGAGACTAAAAAATATTGGCTTGGGACATATCTTAGAAGACTTTGTGTGAAAAACTGTTGGCTGCATACACAATGCCCATTGCAACCTGTTTTCCTTACAAATGGATCCCTAATTTTTTCACAGCAATGATATACCCAAGAAAATGTACATTTCCAAGGCTTCTGGACAAGGTCAGATTATACAATTTTTCATGTGTTTTATTTATTTGAACAGTTATTTATTGGTATCTGCTCTAAGCCAGGCACTGTTCTAGGCACTGGAAATACAGTAATTAAAAAAACAAACAAATAAAACAGACAATCTCTAATCTGGATGAGCTTAACTCTAATGGGGGAAAGGGAGGACATTCAACACAACCCCCTCTGAAATGTAAAGTATAGTATGCTACACAAATATTATGGGGAAAAAAACAAGTAAGAAAAGTGTTTTATTTTCAAATGGGATGGTAATAGAGAGCCCCATTATTGAAGCAAAAATTTAGAGGTAAGGAAGCACTCCTTGTTGATTTCTGGGGAGAGAAAATTCAAGGCAGAAGGAACAGGAAGTACTGATACCCTGAGTCAGCAATGTGCCTCGTGGGTTTAAGGAAAATAAAGAATAGTAGGAAAGGTGGTCAGAGAGGAATTCAGAGTGTAGATACTCTAGCATTTTGTAAGCATTTCACTCTGTGTGAGATTGGAAGCCATTGGAAATTTTGAGCAGAGAAATGGCAGTCTCTGACTTGGCTTTTAATAGGATCTCTCTGGCTCTTGTGTTGATAGTAGACTGTAAGAGATCAAGGTTAAAGGCAGAGAGGAAAGTTATGAGGTTATTAGAATCATCAGTGAGACATATTATTGGCTCAGACCAGGATGGCAGTAGGGGAGATGAAAAGAAGCGGTCAAAGTCTGTGTACTTTGTGTTTTGAAGATAGGGAGTTTGCTGAGAGCATATGAGTGTGGGAATAACCTAGGAGTTGAAGAAAATTACGAGAGTTTATCCTAAATTAATGGTAGGATGTTACAACTATTAATTGAGAAACCCAGATGGGAAAGATTTGGGAGAAACAGAGTTTTTGTTGCTGTTGTTATTGTTGTTCTGTTTTTGTTATTTATTTTTCTAAGGTGTACACATCAGGGATTTGGTTTGGGACTTATAAAATTTGAAAGGCCTATTAATATTTGCATAGAGCTGTCAAAATGACACTTGGATTTAGGCAGGGGAGAAATCTTGTTGAGAGATACTTATTTGGATCCTGTCAGCATAAAGGCAGTGTTAAAGCATTGAGTCTACCAAAGGTCATCAAAGGACTGAATGTATACAGAGAGGTGAAGGGAAGAGCTGAGTCCTGGGGCTTTCCCTTGCAGAGTTTGAGTGGGGAGGAGCATTAGCAAAGGAGATGTAGAAGGAGCAGCCGGTGAAGTAGGAAGAAAACCAAGAGAGTAGGATGTTCTGTATGTCAAGAAAGTCTCAGAGTGGATAGAGAGATTAACTATTTCAAATGCATGCTACAGTACAAGCTAGAAGAGAATGGAAAATGGCCATTGAATTTGGCAATGTGGAGATTGTTGGTGAGCTTAGCAAGACATTTGAGTAGAGTGGTGGAAGTTAAGATCTGGTTTAATTGAGGGCAAGAGAAAATGGGAAGAGAATTATTGGAAACAGTTGTGATGCATAAGTCATTTCTTCAAGGAACTGTGCTATAAAAGTCAAGGGAGCTGTAAACCTGAGATTTTTTTGAAACTAAGATGGAGAAATGAGAAATAAGCATGTTTATTTGCTTACTGGAAATAATAAGTGACAGAGCAATATTCTCTGGTGGATGAAATAAACGGAGATCCTGTACACAAGAGAAAGTTTTGGAAAAATATCTAGTCTTGAAGCTGGTAGATAAGAAGATGTGGTGATGGAAGCTTATGGACATTTTCTATTGCTTGCTTCAGGTTTCTCAGGGAAATATGCAGGAAGGTCATGAGCTGAATGTGAAGATGTTCTGTGGAGATATAGAGGCTTAAGTAGAGGAGAAAGTATGAACTAGGCCTTGTTGGACAGTGGGGAAATGAATGAACTAGGAAAGGTTGCTGGGAAGCAGGAAGGCTCCCTTCCACTCTTTCCTACATGGATTAAGGATGCAGTGATGAAGGCACAGTAGCAATCTTGCAATCATAGCACAAGAATTGTGAGGACGAAAGTTTCACGTGAGTAAATGGAAAGAACCTTTAATCTGTTCTGTCATTTTGGAAACATTCTATATTTCCTTTACTTACTTCTAGACTTCATGGTATATTAGAAAAATAAAATGTCTGTTTGGTTAATCCATGGTTGTTTGGTTTCTGAATATATGCTCCTGAACTCTATCTTAACATATACTATAAGCTTCGCCTTATTTGTTAGATGAAGGAAGTCACTGACGTTTTTGAAGAAGGATAGGACATGACTGTTACTGAGATTTAGACGATCACTCTGTTATGGTAGTTGGATTTTCCCAAAGTATGCATTACCTCCTTTCCTTGATAACACTGGTTTGGCTTGGAGTCAAATCATCGTACAGAATCTACTGACGCTTGTGGCAGGAAGGGGAGTTTTTCAGTAAAAACTCATTGAAATATGGTGTTAACAGGTTGTTTTTTATCTGTTGTGAAATTATTAGGTGAATGCAATGGTGTTAAAGATGGTTGTGAATAAATTGCTGTAATTCTTCAAATTTATAACAGTAGACTTTAAGTTCCCATTATGAATTTTGGAGATACCCTGTCAATGTCCCCATGTAGGTGACAGTCAGAGTGAAGCGTGGCCTTCAAAATATCATAAAAGTTGTATTTTATCATTGAAGTTCCCATATTCATTTTGCGTTGGTAAATATATGTCCCTTAAATAATCATTTCTTATTAAATAACGAAGATAGATTTTAAAAATTGGGATGATTTTGGCATTATTTAAAGGTTAGCAAGTAATAATCTTTCATTAACTCTATTAAAAGCTTGTCAGATATCTTCCAACTCAAGGTAGCATCTGCACCCTGAGATATGTGTGGTGGTATTCTGGGAATACCTAGACAGTCAATTTGTATCATGGCAATAAATTAAAAATACTTTTCTGTTTAAAATAACTACCAATTTGTTAAGTGACAAAATGCTAATTATCATGATTTTGAAGATCCATGTAAAAGACTACATAATGAAGCTTTCTAAAGCTAAATCCATAGATGACCCTCTTATTTCATTGATTTGTTTACTTATGTATATTATTTTGATTTCTTACTTTGTGCCAAGCATTGGGCTAGGTGGAGAGAAAAAGAGCAGCAGACAAGAGAGACAGGCCTTGTCAACAGAGAGCAAATCTATTTTACGAACGAAAGGAAGAGAACTAAATTTACTGAGCACGTACAAAGTGCCAGTCACTTTGGACCAGGCCCGTGATGTATATTTTACCTACTCACTGCTCTCCTGTCCCATTGCTTACTGCAGGGCCATGCAGCTGTAGTGCAACCAATAATTGAATGTCTTCCTAGTTTAAAACAGTTGAAGGGATTGAGGAATGTAGAGTAAGAG
The DNA here is from genome assembly GCF_026419965.1 of Kogia breviceps. Lineage (NCBI taxonomy): Eukaryota > Metazoa > Chordata > Mammalia > Artiodactyla > Physeteridae > Kogia > Kogia breviceps. The sequence continues at coordinate 98,345,228 of NC_081314.1, forward strand.
CCTCTTGTTGAAAGGTCAACAATGAACTATATTTGAAATATATTCATGTAACTTGAATATTGTAGCACTTAGAAATTTCAGTATAATGAAATTTTATTCTAGATTTTACCATTAGCTATTGTGCAATGAACATTTTAGAAATTATTGCCATTAAGAGAAAACGATGTAAGATTTAAATATCAAGGAGTTCTTTAAACTTAAATAAGTCATATTCATTACTAGAAGATAAATAGTGTCTCTTTTTTAACATTTAGAGGTTGATTACTTAGTTTGTGGACTATTCTGGCTTCATCAAAGTCATTTTATTTAATTTCCCTTTGCTTGACTTACAAAAGTTTCTCTATTTCTTACCACGTTTTCTTCAGAAAGTTCTTCAAAAATTTGATGAAGAAGACAGCTGACAGTTGAAATTAATGATTAAATGAGGTATTTTGTTGATGTTGTGTTCCAAGTACCCAAATTTTATATATATATAACATATATTATTATATATATTGTATTATATATATTATATATATATGGAAACTTGCTGTAGTTGCATAGATTTTTGTTGTTGTTTTTTGCTCTTTTACTCAATCTCCTAGCTTTTGCATTGTTGTTTCTACTTTAGAAGGTTTATCATGTCATGTGCATATTACAAAGGAAATCTACTTACCAGGTAGTACAAACCTTCTTAGTGGGGGAAGATGGATGATTTTATTCTGTTACCTTTCCTTTTCAGTAATTTCAATGTTTTTAACCAATTAGAATAGTATTAATTTGATTAACAAAATTATATGTTTAAATTTTTAAAGTAAGTCTTGGAAAGAAATAATTAATGTATACCTCTTTAATTCTCTGCTAAACCCATCTGGGCAATAAACATAAACGTCAGGCAATATTTGATATTTTTAAAACAGTATCAAAATACCAGTTTAGTTATTATATCACTGAATTAACCATTGTTTTGATGCTCAGTAGTGTTAACATTTATGCACTCACACTTAAGTGACCTGAGAATGTTTTTTCCTTCATGAAAGTTCATGACCTCAACTACAGAGGAAATGACATTTCCTAAACTAGACCTATGCTTGTGAAGAAAATATTTCCTAACAGGTTGTCAGATGGAGTGACTGGGAGAAAACCCGCAAAATACCAGATAAGAGTAGGTGGTAGAGAATATCATTTGCACATGAATAGATCAGAATTTCCATCAAGCTTAGAAACCTGAGTGTTTTCCATGACACAAGAAGATCCTAAACAAGATCTTTATTTTCATTAAACAACCCATTGCTGACATTTTTACATGAAACACACTGCTACTTAGCTCAAGAGGTAAATGTCTCTGAAGATTTTTGAAATTTTTTCTATTTACTTTTTTGTAAAATAATTTGAAAAATATATTAAAATCCTGGAGTTTTGTGCATTTATTCTTTAAAAGAAAATGTCTATCAATAAATGCAGAAGTTAAAATTGTAGTGTGTCCTTGGTAAGGTGCATTTATTGTTGGTAATTTAATGTCATGAATTAGTTAGTAATTTATATTAAAATTTGTACTGAGATCATTGCTGATGTTTCTATGAGTATATGGACTTCCGTACAGATTTTGTAGTTTGAATATAATATTGATTATACATATGTGTATATATGTAATTTTTTTGCAATAAGATATATAGGGACCCTTTTTTTGAGAAAGAGAGTCTTGAGAATTATTTTAAGGCAAAATTTGCTTTGTAAGAAACATGGAAGGAAATCTATAAAGACATGGAAATTTGGGATAGATGCACTATTTTTTTAAAAGTAATAAGTGGTATACAATATTCTGCACATTGATTTCTTGGTCTATAAAATGGGGCTTGACAAGGAAGAGGGCTGGAAAGGAAACTGAATAATATTACTTGAGCTTATTGTCTATTTTTACAGGATTATAAATTTCTGAGGGATAGTTTAAACTGAGCATGAATTTATCCTTTTTTCATAGTTCTCTAGGTTTACAAATTGGTTATCTGACAGCTTCTTGCTCTCATGAAATATACATTTTCCTTCCCAAATGGAAAGGCAGAGAGCTTTTTTATTGATATAATTAAGATTGTTATTGCTAGAAAACAAAATTTTAAAGCATTGCCTATGTAGTGTTCTAATAATTGGTAAATTTATAAATAAGTAAAATTTAGACAAGGAAATTAATTGATAAACATGATCTTTTTAACAACCACTTTTATTATATTGTTAAGGAGGTAAAATGTTCTAAAAAAGTTTTGTATTTTCAATGACTTGATAAAAGTATTATATCCCTAGATTTTTTGGGGGAGTATTTATTGTTCAAAAGAAAACCTGTGTCAATAGATGAAGCAATTAAAAATCTTCAAGTGTTGTAAAAAAAAAAATAAAAGTAGCCCAAATTACTAGAATCAATTTAGTAATTTAAAACTTTAATAAATGGATCATATATTCCAGTGACTGCTTTGGCTGGTTTTTCTAATAGTGCTTTTCTAATACTGTCCAGACACAGAGTCCAAAGATTCAGGGTGGACATTATCCTGGTGAGACAATGTTATTTGTTTCCCATGTTCCTGTGCTTAAATAAAATGAATGGGAGAGAATATAGAAAAGAGAGAACCAAAAAAGGGCAGAGAATACTACACATGTGTAAAGAAAATAGATAAAGTTGGAATATTATGGAAGAAACAATACAAGGATACACATAGATATAATTAAATATTTCAAATTTAGTAAAATATTATTTTGAAAATATTTAACATTCAGAGATGATGATTCACTTACCTAAATTTATAATGATGGTCAAAATATATTTTATTAAATATTTACCAATGCAGGGAAATGTGTTTTATGAAAGGAGTTATATAAAAACTGGTACAGCCATCTGAGAGGTCATGATTTGGGACTAACAATGTAGTTAGAAAATGAATAATTACAGACTAAACACAAAGTAGTGACAGGGAAATCAGTTATTAGAATTAAGAGCTACAGACATTTTGTTGGTACAAAACCATAAAGAATTTTTATTAATAATGTGGACTCTGAGTCAAATTGCTTACATTTCAAATACAGGAATCACTTGCAAGCTGTGTAATGTTGCACAACTCTCTGTATCTCACTTCCTCATCTGAAAAATGAGGATGATAATAATAGAACCCAAACTCATATTTTAAGAGGATTAAATTGTATACATGTGTGTAGTTGTATATGAATGTTATTGTATGATTGTGTAATTGTGACGTGCATAATTGTGTATGTGATTATGTATAAGTAAGTGGTTACATATGTGTGTGTTGTGGACTGTATGTAATTGTGTATGTGAAGGTGTGCATATGGTTATGTGTGCATGTATGTATATATATGCATATGTGGTTGCACATGTATGTGACTGTGTTCATATATAATTGCATATGTGATTGGAGTATGCAAGTATGTGTGAAGTTCTCTGAGTATTTGACACATAGTTGGTCCTCCATGGAAGTAAATTAAAGCTATAAATGATAATTGCATTGAAAGTGGGGGAAGAAAAGGAAGGACAGGGGACAGGTTGAATACATTTTAACTATCGACATTTGAATGAAATTAGCATCTTTTGTTCGTGTTCAGAAGGATGAAGTCTAGTTAGGATGATTAATGGTGAGGGATTAATTTAATAGCTAGTGAAAAGAAGACAAAGGGGCACAAGGTAACACCTCAGAGGGAAGTGAATGCTAGTCTCAAATGTAAGCAGTTCATAAATCAATAAGTGAAAAAATTATTTATATCTGTATAAAATTTCCTTGATTTGATTCTAGGTTCTCTACTCTGACCTTTCTAATGTACTTTTAAAGGGTCGAGTTTTTCTCCATTCTGCTTATATGTTTCTATGGGTACATATGCTCATGTCTCCAAAGCATTTAGGTTATACGGACATAGGGAAAAGTTTCTGAAATTTTTCAGCAGTGCTTTAGAGTGTTTTTATTGTTGTTGCTGTTGTTATTGTTTCCTTCTGATATCATATTAAAATTTAGCTTATTTTAGGATTAAGATACTGTGAGTTTATTCTGCTGGCTTGTGAGCTTTAGAATTAACCTTGGGCAGTATTTATTGAATGTTTGCACAAGAAGAATTTATGTCACTAGGAGGATGGTAAATACACAAGTTAAATATACCAAGGGTGACACATGGTAGATAACTATCTTTACTTATGTTTGCTGCTAACTTTACATATTAAATATTATCTAGATTCTAGATGCAGAAGCATGTTCTGTCAACATGTAAAAATGCTCTCCACTTTGCTTTTATTACACAAACTTCTATCCTGTTCTAATGCAAATTACAGAATAAATTCTCTCTTCCACAGAAAACTTATAAAGATGTTCAGATGAATTCAATAGGTCTATTTATAAAGACAACCACTGAGGAATAAGTTATAACAATGATAAATATATATTTACTAAATTTTAAAATTTCTAAAACATGTTAAATCCACTGATCAATTAGCTCACATATTAGTATCTTGTTGGTAGTGTTATTCTCTAAATCTTTTAGTTGAAAGCAAAGATTTGTGACAATTTAAACATCTTCCTTTTGAAGAACACAAAGTATTTCTGAAAGTCACCTGAGCTCCATATCATTTCCATGAAATCCAGAAAATGGGAAGCATTAATATTTTCATGTTACAGCTATAGAACAGGAATGAACTTGAGGTAGAATGACTTGCTCAAGGTTATACATATAATGAATTGGTGGGAGAATTGGTGAATTGGGTTGGCAAGGTCAGTGAGCACCAGAGTTGAAAAGACATTTTGCTTGAGAAGGTCACTGAGAGAAAAGGGTTCATTCAGATATACTGAGTGTAGCTCGTACCAAATTTTACTTTTATTCCTTTATAATTTTCCCAAACATGGAAAAATATTATCTAGAGATTTTAGAACTTTATAGCTATGTTTAACAATATTTTTTCCATTTTAATCTCCATACACCCAGGAAAACATATTCCTTAGCATTTTCCAGAGATGCCAGAATGAAAGTCAAATTCTAAATCATTAATTTCAAAGGAACCAGTGTGTGGCCTCTGAATATTTAAGCAAGTTATATTTGCCTCTTCTATTTTAGACAGAATCAACTTCTAACCATCCTTACAATGGAGACTTCTCTAAAGAAGTGTTCCTTATGTTGCTTTACTTAATCTGTCTAGAAGGTTGGAAGTTCAGGCTGATATGTATAAAATGAATCAAGGGCAATTTAATATACAAATCATTTATTACCATTGTCTGTCATGGTAATTTCCTTAGAATCTCATCATTAATGTCAGAGAGTATTAATTGAACATTGAATGTCAGACTCCAGAGGTATAAACAGCATGAGAAGCAGGGCTTCCCTTGGTTGCGCTTATGATTCATTTAGCGAATGAGAAGATATATTTGAAAATATAGCTCACATATGAGGTAGGATGTGCTAAGTACTGAATAAGTGGTAAAGTCAATGAAGGACACTGGAATTTAGTAGTGGGAGGTTAAAATAAGTTGAAGTAATCAAGGGGAAGTTTCATTAAAAATTTAGAAATAAGCTGGTTTTCAAAGGAAAAGTATGATCCAGAGCAAAATTGACAAACAGATTTCTATTTAAGTGAGAATTCCAATTAATAGGTAATGGCTTCCCAGATCAATGTTAAAGATTATGAGACCAATTCAATGTATCAAAATATCACCTTTATTGATCAGAAAATTGGTTTGCAGAGTATATCTCTTATTCAAGGCCAAAATTTGACTTTCCTCTTAAAATTTAACCTATAAATAAAAAGAATCTGAAAAAGATATATATGTTTATTTATATACATATAACTGAATCACTGTGCTGTACACCTGAAACTAACATGACATTGTAATCAGATACACTTCAATTAAAAAAATAAATTAATTTAAAAAGAAATTAAAAGAGAGCAAAAGTGGACAAAGAACATGTTCTACTTTCATGTGGGCAGAGAGGGCAAGAATAGGAAAGGAGGATACTCTCTTTAAAGGCAGGTGAATTCCGGAGGTAGAGCAAGCGTCAGTATGCTTGACCATGCATGAGTAGTGCCCTGTACCTCAATCTCACAGAGTGAGTCCTCTGTTATGGGAAGGAGTAAACAAGGGGATTGGAAAAAATGACCAAATTTTTCCTATTATTCTCAAGATGGTGTATATAGAGATAGAAAATTTCCAGCACTTCTTGTGCTATTTTATCAGCCTAGGTAAGAATGCAGAAAGAGGAATGAGTTCCATTGTGTCTGCTATAGGTGTGGGGTGAAGGATCAGTGGCATATCTGCTGCACATTTTCATCCCTAAAGATGACCATGAAGACATTTAATCAGAGATCATCATGAGAGAGAAAGGCATGGAGGCAGAAATAGGTGATTTGACCCAGATAAAATAGCAACTATTTTGCCTTGATTATGAAGCCAGTACTGGGGGATGCTAGAGGACATTTAGTTATAAGTTTTTATAATTTTCTTCTCCCTCACAACCTTTCTTATTCTTTGTTCTCATTCTTTCTTTTACATCTTGGAGAACACCAGCAATTGGACACTTCTAGTTTTGCCGGAAAGAAGAGGTTGTTTCCATCATGACCTTTTTCCTTTGGCTGATGAAGCTTGTTCTGGATGTTCCAGACAATTTTTTTTCTGCATAGCAGTTTCTCTTTGTGAGGTGTTCAAGTGTCCAGTGGATTTTTGAAAGTAGAAATATAAGTTTGGGAAGGGGACAAATAAGTCATGCAAGCTCACAGCAAAATTATTTCAATAATTCTCCTTGACTTTTTATGGTTCCCATGTACTTTTTTGTATTATAATTGTTTATTAAACCATCAGTGTTTTGAGGGCATCTGGTAGAATTTCTGACTCATGATAGGCTCTTATTTATACACTGAGATATTTTCTTGGGGCAGGAAATCTGGGTCAGTCTATTAATGATTGTACCTAATAGAATGTATATTTGCAATCCCCAGTAGTCTTGGGATTATAGGCAGGGCAAGGATAATAATTGATATCCTGTTATGATTTTTGCAAATTGATGCTGTTACATTATTATGACCTGGATTCAAATGCTGACTACAACATTGAAAAATCTGGAGACCTGAAGCAAATCATCAGACCTCTCTAACCTCAATCTGCTCACCTGTGCATTAGGGATAACACTTTCTGCCTTGCCTACCTTACAGAATTTTATGAGGATAAAATACAACAATAGAAAGCTAGAAAGTGCTTTACAAATATACATAACTTTTAATAACATCTCTGAGACAATTAAAGTGAGCTGTAAGATACTTCATTACCTAATCCTTAATTTAAAATGCCCTTTCCTGTAGAAAATTTATTAAACTCCATTCTTTATTCATCTCAAAACCATCTAAACACACAGCCAGTGGGCCCTCTAGCAACACTGGCTGATGATAATTTGGATACACCATTGTCTGTGATCTTGGCAAACATACAATATTAAAGAAAAATGCATGCTTATTGGGACCAGTTGTCCTTAACTGTTAATATATACAGAAGTATTACAAAACTGGAGTTTGTTTTTAGTAGTTTACATTTTCTGTTTTTAAACTACAGAAAAATATTTTGAGCTTTACGAGCATCAATCTTAGTATGAATTCTTTATTGGTTATATATCATTATTTGATAACCTTAGAGGATAGAATTCTATATGAGAAGTTAGATGTTGGGGTGGAAATGCAAAACATAGCTCATTTGTGTGTTTCATAGCATAGTAATTATCCGTATTGGTGATGTTAAGTGTCAGTGTATCAACGCTGACTGCTTTCGACATGAGCTGTGTGCTCTTTCAATGGCTAGCTTTATTCACACCTCTATTTTTAGTAGATACTGTTTAATCTTGAAGTGTAAAAAACCATAGCACAGTCATCATTAAGTACAGCTTGAAAACACATTCTTATGAAAATACTCACTCTTCCCCAAAGTATACTTTGGACACTGAAACATTGACTTGGGAACAGATTGATAATTGGCATTGTTTTGCCCTCACAAATGATTATTTTGGAACTAAATAAGATAATGTTGACTGTGTTGTGTAAACACAGCAGGATTCTAAAGTCTTAGGTTTATTTTGTATCAAAATATTTGTCAGTAACTTGACTAATAAATAAATTTTTTAAAGTGATAATACTTGGTCAGTATAATAATCTGTCAAGCATATCTATTTATTTATTTATTTAAATTAATTTTTATTGGAGTATGGTTGCTTTACAATGTTGTGTTATCCTCCAGTGCACAACAAAATGAATCAGCCATACACATACAGATATCCCCTCCCTTTTGGACTTCCCTCCCATATAGGTTACCACAGTGCATTAGGTAGTTTCCTGTGCTATACAGTATGTTCCCATCAGTTGTCTATTTTATACATAGTATCAATAATATATATGTGTCAATTCCAGTCTTCCAATTCCTCCCACCCCACCCCTTTCCCCCTTGGTATCCATACATTTGTTTTCTACATCTATGTCTCTATTTCTGCCTTGCAAATAAGAGCATCTATACCATTTTTCTAGATTCCACATATATGTGTTATTATACGGTATTTGCTTTTCTCTTTCTGACTTACTTCACTCTGTATGATACTCTCTATGTCCCTCCACATCTTTACAAATCACCCAATTTCATTCTTTTTTATGACTGAGTAATATTCCATTGTATATATATACCACATCTTCTTTATCCATTCATCTGGTGATGGACATTTAGGTTGCTTCTATGTCCTGGCTATTGTAAATGGTGCCGCTATGAACATTGGGGTGCATGTGTTTCTTTTTCTTTTTTTTTTTTTTTTTGCGGTATGCGGGCCTCTCCCGTTGCGGAGCACAGGCTCCGGATGCGCAGGCCTGGCGGCCATGGCTCACGGGCTTAGTTGCTCCGCGGCATGTGGGATCTTCCCAGACCAGGGCACGAACCCGTGTCTCCTGCATCGGCAGGCGGATTCTCAACCACTGCGCCACCAGGGAAGCCCGCATGTGTTTCTTTGAATCATGGTTTTCTTTGGGTACATGCCCAGTAGTGGAATTGTTGGGTCATATGGTAGTTCTATTTTTAGTTTTTTAAGGAACCTCCATACTGTGTTCCATAGCGGATCTATCAATTTACATTCCCACCAACAGTGTATGAGGATTCCCTTTTCTCCACACCCTCTCCAGCATTTACTGTTTGTAGATTTTTTGATGATGGCCATTCTGACCAGTGTGAGGTGATACCTTATTGCAGTTTTGATTGGTATTTCTCTAATAATTAGTGATGTTGAGCATCTTTCCATGTGCCTCTTGGCCATCTGTATGTCTTCTTTGGAGAAATGTCTACTTAGGTCTTCCACCCATTTTTTGATTGGGTTGTTTGTTTTTTTGATATTGAGCTATATGAGCTGTTTATATATTTTGCAGGTTAATCCTTTGTCAGTTGCTTCATTTGTGAATGTTTTCTCCCATTCTGAGGGTTGTCTTTTCATCTTATTTATGATTTCTTTTGCTGTACAAAAGTTTTTCAGTTTAATTAGGTCCCATTTGCTTATTTTTGTTTTAATTTTCATTACTCTAGGAGGTGGGTTAAGAAAGATGTTGCTGTGATTTATGTCAAAGTGTGTCCTGCCTATGTTTTCCTCTAGGAGCTTTATAGTATCTGGTCTTACCTTAGGTCTTTAATCCATTCTGAGTTTATTTTTGTGTATGGTGTTAGGGAGTGTTCTGATTTCATTCTTTTACATGTAGCTGTCCAGTTTTCCCAGCATCGCTTATTGAAGAGACTTTCTTTTCTCCATTGTATATTTTTGCCTCCTTTGTCATAAATTAGGGGGCCATAGGTACGTGGGTTTATCAAGCCTATCTATTTTAAATGCAGACATAAATACACATACACACGTGCCCATATATGCTGAGCACTTATTGTAAAATGCTATGATATAAATGTTAAAAAAAAAAAAAGAGAGAAAACTACAAAGACACAAATACTGTGTCTTTTGTATCATAAAAGATTATGATTTTGGAACTTGGGAAATGGACCTGGTTCTCAGACCACCTTCTTTATCTTTATCAGAAAATATAAAGAACAAGGATCTATTTTCCCTTAAACTCTGTTTCCTGTTAATTCTAACTCCTTACTTTCCAGGTCTGTTTGTGACCCAATCAATATTTTAATTAGCAAATCCTTGACTTTCCTTACTCCCTTGCATAGGTGACCTTGACATCTTTCTTTGCTTGCTACAGATTAGAGGAGCAAATATACCACACCAGTGAATACGTGACAGGAGACTCTATTTAGTACAGCCTAGTTGTTGTGCAGAAGCCATATGACTGGCAAGAGGTGCTAGAGTCACCACTACAGAGAACCAGCTCTTTGCTATATCCTGAAGGCAAAATGTTCAGACTGAAATGGTACAGCAATGGCAAAAATGTGAGATGCTGGGTAAAATCTTGCATTCTTCAGAGGTCATAATAGCCATGGATCCAACTTTGCCTTACATATTACTGCATTGTTACAAGTGTTCTTAAAAGTAATAAAAGTTATCAAAGCTAGTGGGAAGCAGCTGCATAGCACAGGGAGATCAACTTGGTGCTTTGTAACCACCTAGAGGGGTGGGATAGGGAGGGTGGGAGGGAGACGCAAGAGGGAGGGGATATGGAGATATATGTATACATATAGCTGATTCACTTTGTTATACAGCAGAAACTAACACACAATTGTAAACAATTATACTCCAATAAAGATGTTAAAAAAAGTAATAAATGTTATCAAGTTGAAGCAATTGGTAGAATTTTACTATTAATTTGAACAAACTCATAAAGAGTAAAAGTAAACCCATATTTTTTGGTGAGAAAGAAGTCAAAGATAAGGACGTAATTTTTGTAGCTGGCAGCAGATAGGAGAAGCCAAGATCAGAATCATCCAGTCTCTAAAATCATGATGAAGTTTCTCCTCAACCAGGTGTTACACAAAAATTACTATAAATATAATTTTCTTGCTTTTTTTAAAGGCAGAATTTTAACTCATCCTGAGAATGTATTTACAGAGCAGTTGGTACAGAAGAATAATGGTAATATCAAAATAATCAAAATATTAGCATTGTAAGGATTGTATTTACTAGTGATATTCTTTTTTTCATTTAAATACCATTGCATATTAGCAGCATTCTTTACAAGGCTGGGTTAGTTCTCAGAAAACTATAATTTATTTTATATTTTATTTAGCTAATGTTTGGTTTCCCCTTGGAAATATTTTGCTATAACTCAGTTTTTGCCATTCAATGGTGATATTTAATCTACTTTGTATAAAATCACAAAATACTTATTGTAGTTTTATTACTGTCATCGTTAATATTATTACCAGACCTTGTGAGAAGATCTGAAATCTACATGAAATCTTATATATTAAAACTACTGAAAAATGGATTATTTAACTTTTAGTGTTAATTCACTTAATAAATTAATTTCAGAGGAAGGTCACGTTTTAATTCTGGGTGACACATTTCTAAGACTGCTCAGGATGGATCTTATTTTGAAAGCTGCATAATTAAGTTGACCCACATAGATCCATGTGAATCGACAGTTTACTCAAAGGTCACTGGACTCTTAAGAATACAAAATAAGATACAGCATCATTAGCACAGGAATATCTAAGTCTGGTGAGCCTCAGATAAACTGGGAATGTTATTCACTCACTGTGATGTTTAAAGCCTGTGATGTCATTTTAGGGCTATGTAGATAGTGGCCAGACAAGGACAAAAAAAAAAAAGAAAAGAGCTGATTCATGCTGAAGAAAGAAAATCCTAAATAATAAGGCAATGGCTTCAAAGCAGTGACCAGGAAATTACTTTCTGAGTAAGATGCTCCAGGGCAAAAGTCTTTCCTTAACAAATATTGTTTAAGGCAATGAAATCTGTTTGCCATCATTTTTTTCCTCCTAGGTGATTAAATGCAGAAGAAAAACAGTCATTTGATAGCCACGGAAGCTATTTACTAAAAGTATATTCAATCACCATAAACATTATTTTTACAGCAAGACTAGCAAAAGATACTATGGGGGATCCCATAAAACATTTTTTTAAAGAAAAAAATGATAGTACCATATATTTTTATGAGGGTTTCAGAGTGATCTGTATGCAGCTGTTTCCTCCAAGTACTGCCGGACATTGCAAACTCTAGTTTTGGAGCCAGATGGCATAGAATTCAGTTCCCAAATGAGAGAGATTTCATAGGCTAAGGAATAGGTTCAGGGCTTGTTTTATTTTGTGACTAAGGACGATTCCTGATTATTCTCTCTATATTTCTCATCTATAAAATGAGGCAAACCTATTGTAATATAAGCACTAAATAATTAGAAAACATTTCATTGCCCATACATTTTAAAGACAAAGGAAATAAACAGAAAAAGCCAATATGTTCTCAAATTGAAATTTTCTTTTTTTTCCTGTCTCCTTTTTCTGAAAATTTGACTTAAGTCATTCTGTAGGAAAAGACTATCACATTCATTCTCTAGGGTTTACAAGTAGAAGTTGCAGGTTTAGTTTGAAAGAGAAAGGGCAGACCCAAACTCTCAAGGTCTAGACAGGTTTTATCCAGGAAAAGTGTGAGGTGCTACAGAAGGGAAGTTGCCAATGGATGTGATAGGACAAAACAGCTAAGGTAAGCCCTGGTGTGAGTGATTAAGGGGTTCACTTATATGGAGCTGTGACCCTTTATCTAGTCTGACTTAAGTGACTGTACAGTCCCCTAATGCTGGGTCAATACTTCTTACATTGTCCTTTGGCTGTGCCTTGTCCTCTTTTTTCTTAACCTTCTCTTCCAGGAACCCTTTCATCTCTCTTATCATTTCCCAGCACAAGGGCAGGAGTTGCCTTTTTTAAACCTTCAAACTTTTCCTTAAGGATGTAGACTACGGAAATACAAAGATTAGAAAGAGACTCAAGTTTTTTTTTCAGTTCTGCCATATCACCTTCTTGAGATAATAAGTATAAAATCACCCAAATCAGTTTTTCTCAACATAGACTGCACAAAAGCATCATCTCTACCAGTGTGTGAGCCCCACCCCCAGAGGTGTATTGCAGGCAAAACTATTTTTTAAAAGCACTCTAGTGTAGTCAGCTTTGAACATCTGGTTAGGTATTTGAATGGGGAAAGGCAAAGATGAGAGAGGAAATGAAAAAGAAATGGTGAGGAACTACTAATTAATATTTTAAAATTATTTTGTGTATATAGTTTTAAACTACAAACTGTATTTACATCATTGTCTCAAAAGATAAAGCATACCTCCAAAAGGAAGTTTATCACTACTCAGAGTATTCAGAAGATTATGTTATAGGCCTGGAAGATATTTTAAGGGTATTTTGAGTCCTAGCAGTATGGCTGGAATGTATGTGATGTCTATGAATATAATTATATTGAAGGAGAACTATAGAGCTGGAATCCACACTTTTGGCATGTTAAAAAGAGCAATACTATAATCTTAGTAATTTCAGTTCTTGTATGGTTACTAGACATTGTCCAAAAAACCCAAAGTAGCATTTATATGTAAAAATCTATAATAGAATCAATGATACATCTGCACTTTTTAAAAAAGGTAGAAGTGACAATTTTCCTTAATCTTCCTCATAGGCTAATTATACTGTGACTTCTCATGGAAGCCTGGTCCCTGGAAATTTATCTGAAATACCAAAAATTTCATACATATTCTGACATATGCATGACTCAGGTGACATTCCCAAGCTTTACACATTGGCCCAATGATTTTCTTTTATGATGTCTTCCTTAGAGTTTTTCTTCCTTTTCCACAGTTTTAATTTCCCTGTTATTTGGATAACATTCAAATCTGTCACAGCCCCTTTATCCTCTTAAATGGTTTTACATTTTCAACTAATTGTTGAATCATTCCAAAGGAAATGTATTCATGATGCTATATGAGGGCAGTCATCTCTGATTCCTTTTCATATGGGAAGCTTAAGAAAATACATATTGATTTTAATGGCCCCCATTCCTTATTTTCAATCTATTTGTCAATAAGAACAATGTGAGATCACAATTCAGAAAACAAAGTAATAGCCAGGATGATATATTATTCTTAATCATACCAAAGAAGCCCTGGGATATTCCTCAGTTATATTTCAAAATATTTAAGACAGAACTGTATTATATTCTTTCAATATACTTAGAATTGTATGTTCAAGTACAATAACTACAATTAAATAATAAAATCCATGCATTAAAAAAATTAACTATTTCTTTTAATAAATATAACAAATATCCTGTATAATTTTCATAGTATGTTTTTCTCTTGAGAATGTGCTGAGCTACTGGAAAATAACTGATAATGGACATAGTACTTTATTATCTGAATTTAATATACAGAGAATTAAATTTAAGAAAGAACATTGAATGTGAACTCTAGGGTACTGAATTGAGAGAACTTGTTCCCAAAATATTTAAATTATTTTTATATAGTATATCACTCTCCTCTCTCTCTGCCCCCAAAGTCTACCTACTGCTATATGGAGAAAAATATTAGATTAATTTCTAGGATTTTAGTTACACCCAAATGCATGTAATTAAAACAATTTAATATGGCCTTTAAAATTATACTGAAGTGTATGTGTGTAATTACATCTCTAGTGCCTAATAAACCAAATAGCTTTTAAATAATAATAATAATAATGATAATAAAGATAAAACTAACTCTTAGGAACTTAGACCTTGATATTACAGAGTTCTTAAGTGTAAGCTATATTTATTTGAAGAGCAAGCCATTGTACAAAAGCATACTTGTATAAATGAAAAGTTAAGATGGGTTTATTTTTATAAATAAATGGACTTTTCATGTTTTATTTGTCTTGAAAACACCACAACATAATTCCAGCACTATTATGACCAGAGGCTGTTTTGAAGTTATGCTGTGCACATAGCCAGTGTGCAAGGATAGGCTGGTATGCCTGCTATTTGTTTTTTGTATGAAGATTTTTTTCAGATGATTGAACCATTTTTGATTTGATAAGCACTGACCTGCACAATGAGGGTGTAGATTTCCTTGCCCACCCTGGAATGTTTTTTTAAAGAGCTAGGGAAACAAGATAGCTAATTGTAAATTTCCTATGGGTATTTGGTTTTGTTTTCAGCACAGAAGTGTACATGCTGAGGAGCTGGCAATAATCTGAAATGACTTCAACAATTTGGACCAATTTTTCTTCTCCGTTTGCTCAAATGGATATGTGTCCCTCTGGGTTGTCCATGAACATTATCTTTACATTTGATTTTGTTGGAGTATTTCTCTGATCATGTGGTCAGAGTTTAAGGGTTTAACTTAACTGAAAGTTTAACTGAAACTTACATTTCAGTTCTGCTGTAAAGAGAAACCCATGTGACATCTGGAGGCAATGGAAATGTCTCAAAGACTGCTTAGCCAGAGGAAGTATGAGATATTTTACCTTCTTCAAAGAAATAATAATAATTATAAAATAGGAAAAAAAAACTTTTTAGAGCTGGGGACTGTAGAAACTGATCTATATTAAAGTTGTAGAAGATCGACCATAGTTGGCCCACTGGAGAGACCTTGTCCAGCTGTAGATGCAGATGTGTGCTTCCTTTAACTAGGTGTAGCTGGAACCATGTGAATGGATGAAGGAATTAAAGAAAACCCCAGATGAAGTCCAAAGCAAACCCCAGACAGGCATTCTAAGGGAAACTGGAATAAGAAAAAAACATAGATAACAAACAAGTCTGACATCTGTGTCAGAAGCAAGTGAATTTCATACAAGAACAAAGGTTACTAGTAGGTAATCAGGAATGGGTTCAGCCTTAGTTATGTGTTTAATCTGTGCAAGAAAGGCACTTATACGAAAAACATGTTTTTGAAGTAATTCCCATAATTATTCTGGGGGGTGATCTAATATAATTCTTTATGTACAGACAAGGAAACATAAAACCATAGTGGTTAAGTGATTTTTTTGTTTAAGTCTGGAGGAGTCATTGCTTAATCTTCCTGTTCCTATAGATGGGCTTAGACCATTTCAGAAAACCACTTCCTCAATGATCACAGTTATTTTTAATGTATACTTAAAATAAATTGTATTCCCCATTGTCTTTTTAAAAATTATATTAACAAATACAAAGAATTTGATAATTGAATATCCATTAACTAAGCTAACTTACATTGAATTCTCATTTAATTCTCATTTTGCTAAGGGAAAATTTTCACAAGAGTTTTTGTTCCCTCTTCTTTTACTTCCTTTTTTTGAGATTTCTCCAAGAATGAACATTTTAGTAGTGCTCTTAACATGATATGCTCCTGAAAAAAAGACATATGTTATGACCATTGTTCTGCTGAAATTCAGTGAAATAAAATGTTCATAAGGTTTTAATTTTTGCTTTTTGTTTCTTATCATCATAATTCAGTCTTTCTGAAAATGATGCTTGTATTAGTTTCCTAGGGCTGCTGTAACAAAGTACCCAAAACTGGGTAGCTTAACCAACAGATATTTATTTTCACAGTTCTGCAGGCTAGAAGTCTGAAATCAAGCTTATAGGTGGAATTAGTTCCTTCTGCGGGCGGTGAGGAGAATTTGTTCCATGCCTCTCTCTTAACTTCTGGTAGCCTCAGGGGTTCTTTGGCTTGAAGATGATATTCTCCCTATGTGTTCACACCAGCTTCCCCCTATGAATGTTGCCCAAAGTTCCCCTTTTCAAAAAGATGCAGTCATATTGGATTAGGCCCAGCCTAATGATTTCATCTTAACTTGATCATCTACAAAAACCTTATGTCCAAATAAGGCCACATTCAGAAATACTGATGGCTAGGATTTCAAGATATTTTAGGGGAGGACACAATTAAACCCATAACAATGTCCTAAACAGGATTAATATAAACTTAATGGTATCTTATATTCTCATATTTGCAGAACATTTCATTTGTTTATTTCCATCAGTATTTAAACATGCTCAAGACCAGACCTATTAAAAAAACCAAAAAACTGCTTTCCACATTTTAATATACCACCTCTAGCTACAATTTTTATTTTTCTCTTCTTATATTTGAACCTCTTTAAAAAAAACTATTCTGTTTGTGATCTTCATTTCCATACCGCACATTCACCCCACAATATGTTTTTACATTACACCATACTGATGAAATAGCTCCTCATAAGGTTGAAGACGATCTCCATTTTGCTAAATCCATTTGAGAATTTTTTTTCCTGCCGTCTAGTTGTTTGTCTTGTCTTTTCAGGACCATTGTTGGAAGATGCAATCTCCAACAGACCCTAGACGTGCCTGTATGTTCTTCCCGGCTGTGTTAAGCAACCAAATTTCTGACTATTCTTTACTTGGGCCATTTCTCAGGATTGTGTTTCTAGCAAGCAACCCTGAGGAATAAGGTAACACTTTCTTCCAGATAAAGAGCATGCTCACTTCCACCTTATATAAAAATGGTTAATCATCCATGCTTAGTGTTTCTCTCTTATAATGCAACCCACTACATGTGCAGGTATCCATTGTGGGTACTTCACATCACTCCATGGGACTTAGGACACATGGGGAACCAGCAAGGGCATCATGCTACTATTTTTGCTGTGAATAATCAATGTCTTCTGCCAGAATTCATAAAGCAGAAACAGACTAGCTTATTAGCTTGCACATAGAGAAAACTCCCAGACTTGTCATAGTTCTTCATAATCATTTGACATTATTGGAGTCTCTTCAAGTGTTACCTCTGTGGCTATGCCTTTCAGATTTCCTTTGCAAACAGTTCCTTTTCTACTGGGTCATCAAATTCTGGAGTTTCTGAAAGGTCAGACATAGTCCTTTTTAATAGTCTCTCACCAGGAAATTTCAACAAATCCACAGTTCTAGTTATCGTGGGGATGCCCAGATTTATTTCTGTAACCCAGAACTCTTCTCTGGTATATCAGTATATCCAACTAGTGACTTGACATATCACTTGGATAGTTTGAAGATATCACAAATTCATGATGTACATGACCCGATTCATGGTCTTTCTCTTCAAACCTTGTCCTCTTTCACTATTCCTTCTCACAGTAAATGGCATCATCATTTATTCACTAGCTCAGGCCATTCCCTTCTGTATCCCTCACTCCTATCTAATCTGTCACCAAGATCAATTGTCTTTGTCATCTCAGTGTCTGTGGAATCTGTTTTTCTCTTCATTGTTACCTTCACTTTGTTCTTAGCTGTGATTATCTCTTAGGAGATCCTCCTTAACACTTCACTCTACATTCATTTTGTTCTCCCTCCAATCTATTCTTCAACAGAAGTCAGAGTGAATGATCACTTTAAAACTCACACTGACTCACATCATTCTGCTTAAAATCTTCATCTTACTTAAGGTAAAAATCAATTTACTTCTACTCATTCTTTTGATCACAGCTCATGGAAAGGTTTCTGTGACTTCCCAGTCAGATTTGTATCCTTTGTTACATGCTCAGATATAACCCTATTCCCTTTCTTCAGAGCACTTTTGCAGATGGTATTTATGTATCCTTAGTGTGATTATTTAATTAATAACTATGTCCCTTCTCAGTCAGTAAGACCCATGAGAATAAGGACTCATATTAGCTCACATTGTATCTCTAGCAAGGAGTACAGTGTTTGTCCCCAAATTGGCACTCATATTTTGAAAATGTACAAAAGAGAACGACCACTTTGAAGAAGCAACAATGCACTTTTCCTTATCCTTAAACTAACAATTCACACAGAAACCAATGGGATGTTTTAAAATTATAATTCAGGGACTTCCCTGGTGGCACAGTGGTTAGGATTCCATGCTCCCAATGCAGGGGGCCCGGGTTCAATCCCTGGTCAGGGAACTAGATCCCACATGCATGCAGCAACTAACAGTTTGCATGCCACAACTAAGGAGCCCTCCTGATGCAACTAAGACCCAGTGCAACAAAATAAATAAATATTTAAAAATATGTAATTTAAAGTCATATTAACCCTTAAAACCCTTCATGACTTCCATCATAATGAGGATGAATCCAAATTTCTTATCTTGGCTAGAAAATTCTATATGATTTACCCTCTGGCCAACTCATGATATTTCTTGTACAACTCTTTCTCTCACCTACTACAATAAAGCTAAACTGGATATTCCTTCCTCATTCCCACCCAAAAACCCATGTGCCAACTCTTCCTCTTAATCTTTGCTTCATTGGCTCCATTTGTCGTTTAGATCTTGGTTTAAATATCACCCAAGTTTCCTGTCTGTCAAATCTTAACTGGTGATTCAATCATTCTCTCAGTACTTTTCACAAATTAGTGTTTTTCCTATTTGTTTATTTATAGTACATGTTCTATAACTCCTATAACACATGCACACACACACACCTCACCCCACTAGAAAATTCCTTGCATGTAGACTTTCTTCTTTATTGCTGTACACCCAGAACTTAAAAGAGTTCCAGGTACATTGTAGTCACAAATAGATAATTTTTGAATAAATGAACACATTTTAAAATTTAGGGGTCAGGTAATTTCCAGCAATGCCATTGGTTTAAAACATTAAAACTGCTTCAGATTACCAAATGTGAGAGTGATTATGACTTCTAACATGGCTCAAAATAATTTTTTATAATTTGAAGTTTGTCTCCAAATCAGGAAGGAATCAGTCTAGAGAATCAGTAGGTCTATGATTTTTTCTGTTTTCTTCATCACTGGTTTATCCTGAGAACAAGTTGTCTATTCCTTTTAAAAAAGTAAGTTGAGTGAAGATTTAAATTAATGTGACAGAATGTACAGATATTTATAAATAGCTGTATAAACACAGAGGAGCCAAAAGATCCCCTAACAGTCCTCTGATCTTAAAATAACCTTCCTTCTACACTCTTCCAGTATTTGGATTTGAAAGCAACAGGATGTACAGCCACAAATACTATAACATTGTCAAAAGCTGAACCTAATTATTTCAATTATTTCAACCTCTTCACCTTTAAGGTGTGTATGAACACTTTCCTTTTCCATTTTTTTTCTAGTTTTCTGAAGGTACTAACTTAATAAGAGCAAGATAGCTCATGAATGAATTAAAGACTGAAATCTTTAAGACTCCTAAACAGGAGATGGAGACATATTTAGAAAGAAGTTAGAAAAAAATTAGCATGTGTTTGATACTTTCACAAACACTAGAGGAAGAAAATATACCTCAAATGTAGCTCAGCATGCCTCCTTTTACTTGCTTCCATTAGGTAGAAATTCTCCTATACTGTTGACAGCCTTTCTGAGATATGTTCTGGTCTTTCAGGGTTAACCTTAGGCAAAATTTTGAAATATTTAGAATTATTCTTGTGCATGTTGTATTAGTGCTTCCCTTTATTTTGACATTGCCAGTCCACTGTATTCAGAGGTCCAACATTTTAACTCCTTATTTTTATCTTTCCTTGGCACACTCTGTAACTTTTTCTTCCTTTTCTCTCCTTCCCCCCATCAATGGCTCTGTTGAATCTGATTCACAAATTCAAACTAGTTAGGAAGAGCTAATTATTTAATATATCACCCTTTCAGGAGATTTACTTCTGTTTAAGCCAGGGGCTATCTTTTCACTCAAAAATGTGACTTTAATTCTCTTCCTGTTTAAGGATTTATAGGTTATATTTTGGTAATCAAGTATGAACAGCACAGTTCAGCTTGAATTAACAAAGCTATGTTAGGGATGCTAAGTCCAACAATCACACAGTGCTGTGGAAAAGAAGATTATGATTTGGCAAATGCCTTTAATAAAAGCTCTGACAACTTTTGAAATAGACAGCCTCCAAAAAGACAAGAGACACATCATGATGACACATAATCAAGTTTGTCACTTCGGTCTTGTGAAGTGTAATCCCAGACTTGGTGGCAAGGTGGTAAGGAAAATAAAACCCAAGTCCCTTTTAAAAATATCAGTCAGCCAAAAAGAAAACAAATAAGCCCAATGCCAATTACAGGATGCAATTGTGAAGGCCAGTTGTAAACAGCTCTCATGTGTGGTTGTCCGAGAACAGTTTCATGTTTCCCAATTAGGTGTCTTTTCAGGAACCAAACTCCACATGTGCTTATTCTAATGTAGCTGGGATCTGGTATTTTGGAAAAGGAGGGCCCTATGGAGAATCTCATTTACCAGTAGGTAGATGTAGAAGTCACTTGCTTAAAACTCCAGATCCAAGATTCTTTAATGAGAGTTAAAATGTTCACTATTTACTTTTATTCCTCATTTTTAATTTTCTACTACAACTCAAACATAAGTGAGCATGAAATGATTATATAGCAACATCTCCATCAGTCAAGAAGCAACCTGGATAAATTATGCAAGATAATATTTGCTCAGTGTGGAGTATTCTATTTGTCAACAGTAAGTGGCAGTAGTTACCTAAGCATAGTATTATTATTAATAATAAAATGATTCTCTGCAGCTATGGGTTGGGCAATGAGATACATTTTTGGTTTTCAAAGACAATCAGCAACTGTATTTTTATTAAATAAAGAATGGTCTTCTAGTTAGCATTCAGTATAGAAGATACTTTTTTCACTTAAAGCTATGGAACTCAGTAAGATAGGGACTTACTGAGGTGGGTGATAGCAGAACCACTTTGCATTGATGAAAGGCTTGAAGGACAGAGGTGACTGGTCTGGTTTGAAACAATATGGTTTTAGGGTAAGTAGGCAGTGTTTAAGGTATACTGGCTAACATATATGTTAAGTGCCTAATACACATACATATGAATATAGATATATAGATAAATAAAAATATGAATCCATCTAATGGATATATTGCTATCTCTATCTCTGCATGTTCCCTCTAATCTTTATAATGCCTCTCCATGATGATTATTTTTCTCATTTTATATATAAGAAAATTGGGGCTTAAGTAACTTAAATGAGTCCTAAAGTTGTATATTGCTCTACATTATATTAAGGTTTTCTGACTCTAAAGCTTGAGTCATGGACTACTTTCAGAAAGAAATCAGAAGATAATGCAGGATAGAACAGGGTGCAGAGATATGGTGTAGCAGCTTGGGTATTAGACATTCCTGGGTTTGATGATAGCTCTGTCAGGAACTACCTGGGATATCTTGGTCAAGATAATTAACTGTTGAAAGCTTTGACTTCTTTATCTTTGATATGGGACTAATGATACTTCTTAACAGATTGTTGTGAGGGTTTTATGAGATAAAGTATATGAATTGCTTAATAGAGAGTAGTAAGCTAGTCTGGTATGTAAGAAGCCTGGAAGTTGTCACTGTGTCCTAACAAGTTAAAAGCTGAACAAATTGGAAAATCAACAACTCTTCTTAGATCTGTAAGGGAAATGAGGTCACAGGACAAATCACTGCCTTCAAAATTGGAGAGACTGGCAGGCAAATATAGTAAATCAATACTTACTGGAGCAGAAACCCACAAGTAGAAACATTAGTGAGAACCAGTACAGGGAGAGGAAAACCTGAACTGTAATTGATGAATTGCTGGAGGCTCAGTGTGGACAATTCTGAGAATTAAAAAGTTCAGTGGGGGAGTTTCTGGTGGCTTAGTGGTTAGGATTTAGCAATTTCACTGCAGAGGCCTGGGTTCAATCCCTGGTTGGGGAACCATCCTGCATGCCACCAGAATAGAAAAATAAAAAAAAGTTCAGGAGACCCTGTCAAATTCCATGGCCCCTGCCATTTTCATGACTCATCAGGACTCAGGTTCTCAAAGTGAGTATATATATATATATACCCTCATGCTTCTGGAAAGGGGAGGGGAAAAGGAACCATGCCTGAGCATTTTGTTCCTCTTAACAAGGTCTGCCCTCAGGAGAAACTATTTAACCAAAACCTGACTCACTGGGATTTTATCAGGCCCCAACTGACCTGGGAAAAGGAACAACTCAACTCCAGTCCAGTTGAGTCATGCTGTCCCACCAAGGTGGGGGGAATTAAAAAAAAAAACTAAAAAGCACTTGTGAAATCCATGGTCCAGAGGAATATACTCACTACAGAACTGAGACCTAATCATAGGTCTGTAGAGTGCTTCCCCTCCCCCATACCTCATCACCACAGTTCCTTTTATCTAGTGCATCACATCCAGCTATGAAGAAAATATTACAAGGCATACTAAACGGCAAAAAAGACAGTTGTAAGAGACAAAGCAAGTATTGGATCCAGATGCTTATATGGCAGATGTGAACATTATCAGACCAGCAATTTAAAACAACTATGATTAATATGCTAAGGGATCTAACAGATGAAGTACACAGCATGTAGGTGAGCAACGTAAGCAGAGAGATGAAAATTCTGAAAAAATAACCAAAATGAAATGGTAGAGGTCAAGAACACTGTAACAGAAATGAAGAATGCCTTTTTTTTTTTTTTTTTTTGTAGTACGCGGGTCTCTCACTGTTGTGGCCTCTCCCATTGTGGGGCACAGGCTCAGCGGCCATGGCTCACGGGCCCAGCCACTCCGCAGCATGTGGGATCTTCCCAGACCGGGGCACGAACCTGTGTCCACTACATTGGCAAGCGGACTCTCAACCACTGCGCCATCAGGGAAGCCCTGAAAAATGCCTTTGATGGGCTTATTATTAGTAAGCTGGACACAGCTGAGGGAAGAATCTCTGTGCTTGAAGATATCTCATTAGAAACCTCCAAAACTGAAAAGGAACCAGAAAACAGACTGAGGAAATTAGAACAGAATATCCAAGAACTGTGGGACAACTACAAAAAGTGTAATATATGTGTAATGGGAATATCAGAAAGAGAAGTAAGAAAGGAAGGAAAAGAAAGAATATTTGACACAATAATGACTGAGAATTTTCCCAAATAAACATCAGATACCAAACCAGAGATCCAAGAAGCACAGAGAACACCAAGAAGCAGAAATGCAACCCCCACCTCAAAAAATAAGAAAACAAAAACAAAAAAACTACACCTAAGCATATCATACTCAAACTGAAAAAAATCAAAGATAAAAATGAGTAGGAGGCATTCGATGATTAAAAGACCCCAAAAATAGTATGTAGCTTTAACATACCTATTGATATAACTGCTGCTTGGTAGATTGCCTGTTGATAATATCGTAATGAGTCAATTATAAGAAACTGATTATTTTGCCATATTTATTTTACTGCAAGAGAAAAAGGGTTTATCATTGTTAGGGAGAGATACAGAAACTGATGGACTCTCTAGACTTTTCTAGTCCCCCTTGTGTGACCCAGCATGTTTTATAAATTATTGCCTGAATGGATCTCCTCCTTAGTTACCTTACCAGATAATATAGATCCAAAACAAACATTAGTGTTAGCATATAGATTATTCTTCACAGGGGTCTATGGGAGAAATCATTCAAAATTGAAATAAAAAAATTTGTGTTCCAGTCATTTTAAATCAAATTATGTGCAAAATGTGGGAGACTTTTCTATATAATGAGACATTAGCAAGTAGCACATACTACATCAGATAACTGTCACTTCAACTTCTACCTCAACCTTTGGACAGTATTTCCCTCTTTGTATTAGAAAATATCTAGGGCTAATTTAGTGAATTATTTTAGGTCATGAAAGGACAGAAGAGTTTACTTTCTAGTCTTCATACTTCCTGTCATATGATTGCTCTTCCTCTTTTACCAGAACATTTACCATAAAGGACTTTAAAAAGTTCTTGTTCTCTAAGGCACCTGCTGGCTCCATCTCATTCTTGAGTATGTAGCAGGGGTAACGCTTTAATGGCAGAACAATAAAAGTAGAAACCTGCCTATGTTCCTCTTCTAAAAGGAGGTAGGTTTGAAGTCTTGACAAAAAGAGAAAGTAGGAGAATTCCGCAAAACAAAGTGAATTCTTCCATTTAGAATCCATGATAATTCCACATCTTGTTTTCTTATTCTTTTACATTGACTCTAGAATTTCAGTAAAACCTTCGAATTTTGTCAATCTTTTATTTTATTAATGGATGTAAAACCTCTGACTTCAGTTTTCCAAGTCAATATTTTTAGTTGTGGAAAACCCCTGTAAAATTTTTAATAAAAACCTCTTAGTTTCTTCATATTATGTTTTCAACCTGTAGATCCTGGAAAAAAATGTTTATTTTACCAAACATATGAACAGAGGAAACTATCGCAATACAACATAATCGGGGAGAAATTTGTACTCAAATTTGTACTCAAATGGATTCACTTGCATAATTTGAAGCATATGCCCTGGGTCAAGGACTGATTTCTCTTGTGTCCTGCATGGCATTAAAGAACAGGCTAATATTTAATAAATAATATTACCACTTGACTGGAGTTATTACATTTGCGTGGAGGTGTCAAGGCTTATTTGCCTTCATATGTGCCCCCGTTTAAGGTCATCACTAAAAATTTGACTTTCAGATTCAATCTTGTTCTGATGTTCTGAGACCAGGTGAGCTCTAAGTTCTGTGTTTCCTATCTTGAGAAGGAATATTTAGGAAATGAATACAGAATTTGGAACTTGGATTCTTTTCATTTTAGTAGACATTTTATAAAAAGATGATTATTCCTGGATTTAGGAAAAAAGAGATGCCAGATTGTGAAAGTAAAAAAGCAACGTTCAATTTAAAATTACTACAGTAATAGAGAAATAAAGGAAGAGCTCTCATAATAAAATGTTTTAGATTTTCTGCTTTAACTATTTCTAGCATTGTCCAGAGTGAACATTCTTAAGAATATGCATTTTAACTTCAGACCCTTAAGAGGTCATCACAAACAAAAAAAAATAGTAAAAATATAGTAATAGATACCTTGACAGGATGCTTCCTGAACTGAAATCTTGAGTTTCTAATTTCTGTTGTTTTTATGAAGAAGTCTGTGTTGTACATCCACTAAAAATAGGTGAATTGTCTTGTCTAATGGCTTTACTCATCAACAGTTGACTGGGTAAATGGTGTAAGTTCCTCTGAGTGGTATAGGTAGGTTAGGACAGTGGTCAAGACTTCATTCCACAAACGTGCATAATTATATTTTATGATCAAAGCATTGTCTTTAGGGATTTACTTTAAGAAATAGGGGCAGGGAACTCCAAGGGCAGGGTTGTGTTGGTGATGAGAGAACAAATTTATTGAACTGCCTTAGACATAGATTTTCAAAAAGTAAAAATCTTTTCACATCAGAGAGGACCATGCATCAATCCAAAGATGTGTACTTACATATATTTAGTCAAAACTCTGGATTCTCCATTTAAAACTTGATCTTTGAAAATATTTGCTGATCCATCCTATGCATATCTGTGTCATGTCACCAAATATGTATGTCACAGGTTAAAGATGGACCCAGAATGTCTGCATAATATTGACCTGTGCTTTCTCTTAGATCATGAAATAAAAAAGAAATGGAGACTCTAATAGTTAGTTCCCTAAATTTGGAAGCATATTGTGTGTGTGTGTGTGTGTGTGTGTGTGTGTGTGTGTGTGTGTGTGAGATTAGTCTGTTTCTAATTTTTAAGCATGTTATAAATATTAGGATAAACTTTTAATCAGTCCTGTGGTAGATTACCGGTAATGATTTCTGAAACAATTCTCCTTACCTTTCTGTGCGTACCCCCTTGCAATGTGACTTAAGCACTTTTCCTATTGAAAGGTGAATCTCTTTCCCCACCTCTGGAATCTGGGCTCATCTATGACTTACTTGCTTTGAATATGGCAAAAGTGACATTGTGCAATGTCTGAGTCTGGTTCCAAATAGACTTGCAGTTTCCACCCTTTCTCTCTTGGAATGTTTCTACCATCATGTGATGTCTAGCCTACTGTAAGATGAAAGGCCATGTAGAGTAGAGGTAAGCCATCACAGTAGATGTGTTCAAGACCAACCAGCTAGCAGCAACCATCAGAAATGTGACTGAGGCTATCTTATGTCTTCCAGCCCTCGTTGAGCCACCAGATGACTTCATCCATTTGAGTGACTGTAGAATAGACCAGCAGAAGAGCTGCCCAGGTGAGCACCTAGCCCAATAGAATTATGAACCAATAAAATGGTTATTGTTTTAAGCCACATTCTGTGGTGATTTGTTACACAATACGTGATTCAAACACATTCCTAGTATTTACTGAATCTCCTTCCTGTAGTTCCTTGAGCAACAATCTTACCTTGATTTTTACTTAAAATTACTGTCACGCTGGTACAATAAGTAGCAATATGTATTGAGTACTATCTGCATGTGGTGTGTGAATACACACCTCTCACTTTCTTGGGCTTTACAATAGGAAATAACCAGAAGAGTTTTTGTCCTTATACACTGATACAGTAATCCAGTTCTATAGATTAAGGGTACTTAAGAATCTATAGAGGGGGCTTCCCTGGTGGTGCAGTGGTTGAGAGTCTGCCTGCCAATTCAGGGGACACGGGGTCGTGCCCCAGTCCGGGAAGATCCCACATGCCGCGGAGCGGCTAGGCCCGTGAGCCATGGCCGCTGAGCCTGTGCGTCCGGAACCTGTGCCCCTCAACGGGAGAGGCCACAACAGTGAGAGGCCTGCATACCACAAAAAAAAAAAAAAAAAAAAAAAGAATCTATAGAATAATTTATATTTTACTCTGCACACATACATGGACATATATACCAAAGACAACATTAGAAAGTGATGAAGAAAAGCAAAAGAATTTATCAGAGAGGTAATTCTGAAGGATGAGTTTTGACATGGACCTGGAGAAAGGAAAGCTTGGAGTACTAATGTAATATTAAGGAAAATAATAACTTGTTCTCAGGAAGACTAAGAAGCCACAAGGTTATTTGAAGTTTCTGTTAGTAAGCTTTAAGCACTATTGTGCAGTAGATAAATTTTGTTGTTTAAACTATTGTTTCTACAATAAAGTGTTGCCAAAATCCCAAACAAATGTTTTTAGCTTGAAAAAAAAAAATTCTTTTTATGTCTCTCTCAATGTTCATCATAATCATTGAAGAAATAGTTATGTATTTTAAATTGTTTTAAATTATTTCCTCTTTATTTTCTGATTCTTTCTCTCTCACCTCCCTTTCTCACCATCTTTCTACCATTTCAATTTATTTGCTCTTTGTTCTGAGAGGTATTTGAAGAGTGATAGGATATTACAATTAATCTTATTAGTAAATAAATGTCTCTTTAGAAAGCAACTAAGATAGCATGTTAGTTAAATTAGAACAGGAAACGAGAGGCAGAAACAATAGTTATCACCTGATATCAAAATCTAAAACACATCCAGGGTAGTTATTCATAGGTTATAGGCCTGAATTAAAGAGATATTGTTTACAAAGGAAGATATATAAATGGAGCCCTACTAATTCACCCGGTTTACTTCCGAAGCCAGCTTTTACCCTTTGTTTTTCCTGATTCAGGCAGAAGTTGTGAACATTTAAGTCAGAGAATTGATTCCAAGGTGGGAAATAAGTGTTGTTCTTAACTGTATCAGACATTAATATCTTACACTGCAAATAATTGCTATTTTTCTAAATGCTTCTTGTTGGGGCACTCCAATTTGATACTTTGGCTCTTCTCTAGAAGCAATGTGCTGCTAGGCCTTGCTGCTAAACAACATCACACTGTGAGAAGAGCTGAATTCTGAGATTTTAGTGGTAGATTTTAAAAATCACAATCTTAATTTAATATTAAATGACATGTATGTATACACGATATCTTTAAATTATATGAAGCAGAACTTATTTCATACAATCTAGAAAATTTCCTAATCAAGATATATTTTCTTTCAAGTTACAAAAGACTTTAAAGTGCATAGCATCTGTCATCTTCTAAAAGTTTAATAAGAAATTGCATTACAAACAAATCTAATATTTTATTGTGTGCAACTGTTAGCTATATCCTGTTGGCATTTTCATGGAGGGGGACACTCCCTCCAAACATTTATGAAATGAAGGTGTGTGGAGACAATTCTCTATGGGTCTCTGGTGTTTCTGCATGTCTTGTAAGCAGAGGCACTGAAAGCATTTTATCCAGGTTCTCTTTTCAAGGATGCTTGTATAACAAATAATTTTGGAAGGTAGAGAAATGTCTCCCTCCAGAGAGAAAAAAAAAAGCAGATAGGCTTACACCTTTGAAAGGTAGAAATAGTGGCTCCTTCTGGAGTGGAGAGCAAGCATGTTTACTGCCCATAATGAAAGGTTCACATTTTCTCTAAGCTCAGTGCTCCTCTCAGGTAATGCAATTCACTGTGTGTGCAAGTATCACCTGGCTCTCTGCATCACGCTGTGGGAACTGGGGCTTGAGGAACCTGCAAAAGAAAAAGCTAATTCTCTGGCTATTGTTATTGCTGTGAGTAGTAAGGTCCTTTGTCTTGTGACTACTCTCACAGAGTTGCAGACTAATTTGTTAGTCTAAAAGTAGGGTATATTCTCAGACCCTTCATGGTTCTTGACCGAAGGCACACTTTCATTGACAGTTAATGTTACAATAAGTGTATCTAACTAAATGAAACTTTAGGAGACTTCAATTCTTAAAAAGTAAGAAACAAAAAGTACAAAAAATATCAATTATAAGTAGCAGTGTGGAATGCGGGTTCTAGGCAATGTAAGAATGTAAAATTTGTGCCTTAATTTTAATTGTATGAAATAAATTTTTCTTTTTAAAAGACGTTTAACCTTGAGCCAGAAGAGTAGGCACAGCTCCCCAGAATCTTTAATATCATTCCATTTAGGCATTTTTCTGCTTTGTCCAAGTATATATCTCTAATCATGCCACACTTAAGGAAAATCAAATTACTAAATCTGATCTTAATGTTAATATGTGCTATTATATTATGATTTATAATAAATATATATTTAGTTTTCATCCCAATTTCTGGCAGAGAGCTCCTAAAACACTTGGCATTTCCTAAGTGAGGAGAGCAACAAATGTGTTTTGTTATGTTAATGAGGTGACTTTTGGATGCTCACCTAAAAAATATGAAAGGGAGCTAGTTGCCAGGGGAACCAATCCTGTGATTGGAGGGTTGGAACTTTCACCACTACCTCCCCCAACCACCTCTCCCCCGCCAAAGGGAAAAGGGGCTGGAGACTGAGTTCAATATCCAGTTGCCAATGATTTAATCAACCATGCCTATATAGTGAAACCTCCATAAAAACCCGAAAGGACGGGTGTGGAGAGCTTCCAAGTAAGTAAGTGAACACATGGAGATTGGGGGAGAGTGGCTCCTAGAGGGCATGGAATCTCCACATCCTTTCCCCATACCTTGCTCTCTGTATCTCTTCATTTATCTGTTGATTTATATCCTTTAGTATCCTTTGTAATAAATTAGCAATCTAGTTGGTAATCAGGTTTCCTGAGTTCTATGAACTGGTTGAGCAAACTAATTGAACCCAAGGAAAGAGTCCTGAGAACTTCAGATTTATAGCCAGTCAGTCAGAAGCACGGGTAACAAAGCTGGACTTGCGATTGGCATCTGAAGGGGAGGGGGCCGTCTTGTGGGACTGAGCGCTTAGCCGGTGGAATCTGATGCTATCTCCAGGTAAATAGTGTTAGAATTAAGTTGGATTGTAGGAGAATTGTATGGTGGCATGGGGAAGCTCTCTCTCTCCCACTGCGCCCACAGTGAAATTGGGTGCAAAAACCATTAATACCACGGGTTGTCATTTTATAATATGTATCAAACTTACCTGGAGGATGTTAAAACACAGATTGCTGGAGACTGTTCCTAGATTTTCCATTCCAAAAAGTCAGACAGGCCCAAGAGTTTGCATTTTAACAAGTTCCCAGATAATGCTGATGTTTTGTATTATGGGGAACAAACTTTGAGAATCATTAATATAGAATGACTTTTGGAAATGGTACAAAATATTGAAAGAGTTCACTATTTAGAATCATACTGACCCAGGTTAGAATACTGGCTTCACCACTTACTAGCTGTATAACCTTGGAAAACATATAATTTCTCTGAGACTCAGTATGCTCATTTGAGGGATGAGGACTACTGATGTGACTACTACTACTACTACTTGTCTCAAAGGGAGGTTTTAAGTATTAAATAATTTATTTAAAGTGCTTTGCATACTGGAGGCATAGCCCTCCCAGATTTCAGACTAAAAAGCTACAGCCATCAAAATAGCATGGTACCAGCAAAACAACAGACATATGGATCAGTGGAACAGAATAGAGAGCCCAGAAATAAACCGACACACCTACACCAACTAATCTTCAACAGAGAAAGCAAGAATATACAATGGAGAAAAGATAGTCTCTTTAGCAAGTGGTGCTGGGAAAATCAATGAAGTTAGAAGACTTCCTCACACCATACACAAAAATAAACTCAAAATGGCTTAAAGACTTAAATATAAGACATGACACCATAAAACTCCTAGAAGAGAACATAGGCAAAACATTCTCTGACATAAATCTTATCAATGTTTTCTTAGGTCCGTTTCCCAAGGCAATGGAAATAAAAGCAAAAATAAACAAATGGGACCTAATCATACTTAAAAGCTTTTGCACAGCAAAGGAAACTATACAGAGAATGAAATGAAAAGACAACCTACAGACTGGGAGAAAATATTTGCAAATGATGAGACCAATGAGGAATTAACTTCCAAAATACACAAACTGCTCATACTACTCAATAACAAAAAAACAAACAACCCAATCAAAAAATGGGCACAAGACCTAAATAGACATTTCTCCAAAGAACACATACAGATGGCCAATAAGCACATGAAAAGATTCTCAACATCACTAATTATTAGAGAAATGCAAATCCAAACTACAATGAGATATCACCTCACACTGGTCAGAATGGCCATCATCAAAAAGTCTACAAATACTGCTGGAGAGGGCGTGGAGAAAAGGGAACTCTCCTACACTCTTGTGGTAATGTTAATTGGTACAGCCACTATGGAGAACAATATGGAGGTTCTTAAAAAACTAAAAATAGAGCTATATGATTCTGCAGTCCCACTCCTGGGCATATATCTGGAGAAAACTATAATTCAAAAAGATACATGCATCCTAATATTCATAGCAGCACTATTTAACAATAGCCAAGACATGGAAGCAATCTAAATATCCAGCAACAGATGAATGCATAAAGAAGATGTGGTATAGATATACAATGGAATATTGCTCAGCCATAAAAAAGAATGAAATAATACCATTTGCAGCAATATGGATCAACCTAGAGATTACCATACTAAGTGAAGTAAGTCAGACAAATATCATCTGTTATCACTTGTGTGTGGAATCTAAAATATGATACAAATGAACTTATTTATAAAACAGGAACAGACTCACAGACATAGAAAACAAATTTATGGTTATCAAAGAGGAAAGATGGTAGGGGGAAGGATAAGTTAGGAGTTTGGGATTAGGAGATACAAATTACTATACATAAAATAGATAATGAATTCCCTGGTGGTCCAGTGGTTAGGACCCTGTACTTTCACTAAAGAGGGCCCAGGTTCAATCCCTGGCTGGGGAACTAAGATCCCCAAATCCACATGGTGTGGCCAAAAAATAAAAATGAAAAAGGAAATAATAAAAGAGATAATTCCTACTATATAACACTGGGAACTATATTCAATATCTTGAAATAAACTATAATGGAAAGGAATATGAAAAAGAAAAAAATATATATATATAAAACTGAATCACTTTGCTGTACATCAGAAACTAATGCAACATTGTAAATTAACTCTACTTCAACAACAAAAAAATAAAATGCTTTGCATAGTGTATGGTACTTAGTAGGTATTCAACAAATGGTAAATTATCATTATATTACTATAATCTAAACTATCTTTTTTTTTTCACAATAAAGATTTACAAAAGAACTCTTTAAATTTTATATCTTCTTCCAGTTCTTTAAGAATATAGTTAGTATGGTAATATCTTATATCTATGTTATAAAAAAGATAAAAATCTATTTTAAATATCATGGAACGAGTTAAAATATTTTCATTAAATCAGCATGTGATCCCTGAAGCATGTCATTTACTTGGACAAATTTTTCCAGGCTTCATTAAAATGTCTCTTTTCTGTATATCAGTCTTCTTTGATTATTGAGGCCTGCATATATTCCTGTGAATGGTATCATGAGCATATCCTTCTTGTTGCAGTTTTTTTCACTTGAAACTGGATATTACCTCATGATATCTATTGTAGCAGATTGTTTTGATTTTTTAGATATTGCCATAAACCCTGAGAAAATCTGTAAGGAGTTATGAGAAAATGTTCAACTTCCAATTTGATGATGTTTTATGAGGATTTTTTTTCCTTTACTAAATGAAAGGAAATACTCTTTTTTTAGGTATCAGAAAAAGGTAATCCATAAGAAATACCATGTTCCTGTTTATAGAGAGGCTCATTTTCAAAATGCCTTTTTCAGTATTTGTATGTATGAATGTGTGCATGTGTACACATGCGTAATTCTCCATGCACAGTTAGTAATAAAGCACAAAGGTTTTGTTTTTTTTTAATACACATCAGTGTATACATGTAAATCCCAGTGGCCCAATTCATCACACCACCACCCCCACCCCCCCACCGCTTTCCCCCCTGGTGCCCATACGTTTGTTCTCTACATCTGCGTCTTAATTTCTGCCCTGCAAACCAGTTCATCTGTACCATTTTTCTAGATGCCACATATATGCGTTAATATACAATATTTGTTTTTCTCTTTCTGACTTACTTCACTCTGTATGACAGTCTCTAGATCCATCTACATCTCAACAAATGACCCAATTTCGTTCCTTTTTATGGCTGAGTAATATTCCATTGTATATATATACCACATCTTTTTTTTTATGGTAATATCTTTTTATTTTTTTTTAACATCTTTATTGGAGTATAATTCCTTTACAATGATGTGTTAGTTACTGCTTTATAACAAAGTGAATCAGTTATACATATATATATATCTCCATATCTCTTCCTTCTTGTGCCTTGCTCCCTCTCACCCTTCCTATCTCACCCCTCTAGGTGGTCACAAAGCACAGAGCTGATCTCCCTGTGCAATGAGGCTGCTTCCCACTAGCTATCTATTTTACATTTGGTAGTGTATATATGTCCATGACACTCTCTCACTTTGTCCCAGCTTACCCTTCCCCCTCCCCATATCCTAAAGTCCACTCTCTAGTAGGTCTGCGTCTTTATTCCCAATTTGTCCCTAGGTTTTTCATGATCATATTTTGTTTGTTTGTTTTTTAGATTCCATATATATATGTTAGCATATGGTATTTGTTTTTCTCTTTCTAACTTACTTCACTCTGTAGGACAGACTCTGAGTCCATCCACCTCACTACAAATAACTCAATTTCATTTATTTTTATGGCTGAGTAATATTCCATTGTATATATGTGCCGCATCTTCTTTATCCATTCATCTGTCGATGGGCATTTAGGTTGCTTCCATGACCTGGCTATTGTAAATAGTGCTGCAATGAACATTGCGGTGCATGTGTCTTTTTGAATTATGGTTTTCTCTGGGTATATGCCCAGTAGTGGGACTGCTGGATCATATGGTAATTCAATTTTTAGTTTTTTAAGGAACCTCCATACTGTTCTCCGTAGTGGCTGTATCAGTTTACATTCCTACCAACAGTGCAAGAGGGTTTCCTTTTCTCCACACCCTCTGCAGCATTTGTTGTTTGTAGATTTTCTGATGATGCCCATTCTAACTGGTGTGAGGTGATATTTCATTGTAGTTTTGATTTGCATTTCTCTAATAAGTAGTGATGTTGAGCAGTTTTTCATGTGCTTCTTGGCCATCTGTATGTCTTCTTTGGAGAAATGTCTAGGTCTTCTGCCCATTTTTGGATGGGGTTGTTGGTTTTTTTGATATTGAGCTGCATGAGCTTTTTATATATTTTGGAGATTAATCCTTTGTCCATTGATTCATTTGCAAATATTTTCTCCCATTCTGAGGGTTGTCTTTTTGTCTTCTTTATGGTTTCCTTTGCTGTGCAAAAGCATTGAAGTTTCATTAGGTCCAATTTGTTTATTTTTGTTTTTAGTTCCATTACTCTAGGAGGTGGATAAAATTATATCTTGCTGTGATTTATGTCAAAGAGTGTTCTTCCTATATTTTCCTCTAAGAGTTTTATAGTGTCTGGTCTTACATTTAGGTCTCTAATCCATTTTGAGTTTATTTTTCTGTATGGTTTTGGGAGTGTTCTAATTTTACTCTTTTACATGTAGCTGTCCAGTTTTCCCAGCACCACTTATTGAAGAGACTGTCTTTTCTACATTGTATATCCTTGCCTCCTTTGTCATAGATAAGCTGACCATAGGTGCATGGGTTTATTTCTGGACTTTCTTTCTTGTTCCATTGGTCTATATTTCTGTTTTTGTGCCAGTACCATATTGTCTTGTTTACTGTAGCTTTGTAGTATAGTCTGAAGTCAAGGAGTCTGATTGCTCCAGCTCCCTTTTTTTCCTCAAGACTGCTGTGGCTATTCGAAGTCTTTTGTGTCTCCATACAAATTTTAAGATTTTTTTGTTCTAGTTCTGTAACACATGCCATTGGTAATTTGATAGGGATTGCATTGAACCTGTAGATTGCTTTGGGTAGTATAGTCATTTTCACAATATTGATTTTTCTAATCCAAGAACATGGTATATATCTCTCCATCTGTTGGTATCATCTTTAATTACTTTAGTTTTCTGCATACAGGTCTTTTGGCTCCCTAGGTAGGTTTATTCCTAGGAATTTTATTGTTTTTGTTACAATGGTAAATGAGAGCATTTCCTTAATTTCTCTTTCAGATTTTCCATCATTAGTATATAAGAATGCAAGAGATTTCTGTGCATTAATTTTGTATCCTGCAACTCTACCAAATTCATTGATTGGCTCCAGTACTTTTCTGGTGGCATCTTTAGGATTTTCAATATATAATATCATGTCATCTGCAAGCAGTGACACTTTTCCTTCTTCCTTTCCAATTTGTATTCCTTTTATTTCTTTTTCTTCTCTGATAGCCCTGGCTAGGACTTCCAAAACTATGTTGAATAATAGTGGTAAGAGTTGACATACTTGTCTTGTTCCTGATCTTAGAGAAAATGCTTTCAGTTTTTCACCATCGAGAATGATGTTTGCTGTGGGTTTGTTGTATATGGCCTTTATTATGTTGAGGTAGGCTCCCTCTATGCCCACTTTCTGGAGAGTTTTTATCATAAATGGGTGTTGAATTTTGTCAAAATATTTTTCTGCATCTTTTGAGGTGATCATATGGTTTTTCTTCTTCAATTTGTTAATATGGTGTATCACATTGATTGATTTGCATATATTGAAGAATCCTTGCATCCCTGGGATAAATCCCACTTGATCATGGTGTACAATCCTTTTAATGCGTTGTTGGATTCTGTTTGCTAGTATTTTGTTGAGGATATTTGCATCTATGTTCATCAGTGATATTGGGCTGTAATTTTCTTTTTTTGTGACATTTTTGTCTGGTTTTTGTATCAGGGTGATGGTGGCCTCGTAGAATAAGTTTGGGAATGTTGATCCCTCTGTTATATTCTGGAAGAGTTTGTGAAGGATGGGTGTTAGCTCTTCTCTAAATGTTTGATAGAGTTCACCTATGAAGCCAGCTAGTCCTGGACTTTTGTTCGTTGGAAGGTTTTTAATCACAGTTTCAATTTCAGTGCTTGTGATTGGTCTGCTCATATTTTCTATTTCTTCCTGATTCAGTCTTAGAAGGTTTTACCTTTCTAAGAGTTTATGCATTTCTTCCAGATTGTCCATTTTATTGGCATAGAGTTGCTTGTAGTAGTCTCTGCGGATGATTTGTATTTCTGTGGTGTCTGTTGTAACTTCTCCTGTTTCATTTCAAATTTTATTGATTTGCATCCTCTCTCTCTTTTTCTTGATGAGTTTGGCTAATGGTTTATCAATTTTGTTTATCTTCTCAAAGAACCAGCTTTTAGTTTTATTGATGTTTGCTATTGTTTTCTTTGTTTCTATTTCATTTATTTCTGCTCTGATCTTCATGATTTCTTTCCTTCTGCCTACTTTGGGTTTTGTTTGTTCTTCTTTCCCTAGTTCCTTTAGGTGTAAGCTTAGATTATTTGTTTCAGATTTTTCTTGCTTCTTGAGGTAGGCATGTATAGCTATAAACTTCCCTCTTAGAACTGCTTTTGCTGCATCCCATAGGCTTTGGATCATCGTGTTTTCATTGTCATTTGTTCCTAGGTAATTTTTGATTTCCTCTTTGAATTCTTTAGTGATCTCTTGGTTATTTAATAATGTATTATTTAGCCTCCATGTATTTGTGGGTTTTTTTTCCCCCTGTAATTCATTTCTAATCTCATAGCATAGTGGTCAGAAAAGGTGCTTGATATGATTTCAATTTTCTTAAATTTACGGAGGCTTGATTTGTGACCCAAGATGTGATCTATCCTGGAGAATGTTCCGTGTGCAGTTGAGAAGGAAGTGTAATCTGCTGTTTTTGGATGGAATGTCCCATAAATATCAATTAAATCTGTCTGGTCTATTGTGTCATTTAAAGCTTCTGTTTCCTTATTAATTTTCTGCTTGGATGATCTATTGGTTTAAGTGAGGTGTTAAACCAATAGATCATCCAAACAGAAAATTAATAAGGAAACAGAAGCTTTAAATGACACAATAGACCAGATAGATTTAATTGATATTTATGGGACATAAACATTATTATTGTGTGACTGTTGATTTCCTCATTTATAGCTGTTAGCTGTTGCCTTATGTATTGACGTGCTCCTATGTTGGGTGCATATATATTTATAATTGTTGTATCTTCTTCTTGGATTGATCCCTTGATCATTATGTAGTGTCCTTCCTTGTCTCTTATAACATTCTTTATTTTAATGTCTATTTTATCTGATATGGGTATTGCTACTCCAGCTTTCTTTTGATTTCCATTTGCATGGAATATCTTTTTCCATTCCCTCACTATCAGTCTGTATGTGTCCCTAGGTCTGAAGTGGGTCTCTTGTCGATAGCATATATATGGGTCTTGTTTTTGTATCCATTTAGCAAGCCTGTGTCTTTTCGTTGGAGCATTCATTTAATCCATTCACGTTTAAGGTAATTATTGATATGTATGTTCCTATGACCATTTTCTTAATTGTTTGGGGTTTGTTTTTTAGGTCCTTTTCTCTTTTGTTTCCCACTTAGAGAAGTTCCTTTAGCATTTGTTGTAGAGCTGGTTTTTTGGTGCTGAATTCTCTTAGCTTTTGCTTGTCTGTAAAGCTTTTGATTTCTCCATTGAATTTGAGTGAGATCCTTGCTGGGTAGAGTAATCTTGGTTGTAGGTTCTTCCTTTTCATCACTTTAAGTGTATCATGCCACTCCCTTATGGCTTGAAGTGTTTCTGTTGAGAAATCACCTGTTAACCTTATGGGAGTTCCCTTGTATGTTATTTGTTGTTTTTCCCTTGCTGCTTTCAATAATTTTTCTTTGTGTTTAATTTTGGCCAATTTGATTACTATGTGTCTTGGTGTGTTTCTCCTTGGGTTTATCCTGTATGGGACTCTCTGCACTTCCTGGACTTGGATGGCTATTTCCTTTCCCATGTTAGGGAAGTTTTCGACTATAATCTCTTCAAATATTTCATCAGGTCCTTTCTCTCTCTCTTCTCCTTCTGGGATCCCTATAATGCAAATGTTGTTGTTTTTAATGTTGTCCCAGATTTCTCCTAGGCTGTCTTCATTTCATTATTTTTTCTTTATTCTGTTCCACAGCAGTGAATTCCACCATTCTGTCTTCCAGGTCACTTATCCATTCTTCTGCCTCAGTTATTCTGCTATTGATTCCTTCTAGTGTAGTTTTCATTTCAGTTATTGTTTTGTTCATCTCTGTTTGTTTGTTCTTTAATTCTTCTAGTTCTTTGTTAAACATTTCTTGCATCGTCTCGATCTTTGTCTCCATTCTTTTTCCGAGGTCCTGGATCATCTTCACTATCATTATTCTGAATTCTTTTTCTGAAAGGTTGCCTATCTCCACTTCATTTAGTTGTTTTTCTGGGGTTTTATCTTTTTCCTACATCTGGACATAGCCCTCTGTCTTTTCATCTTGTCTATCTTTCTGTCAATGTCGTTTTTGTTCCACAGGCTGCAGGATTGTAGTTCTTCTTGCTTCTGCTGTCTTCCCTCTGGTGGATGAGGCTATCTAAGAGTCTTGTGCAAGATTCCTGATAGGAGGGACTTGTGGTGGGTCAGCAGGAAGGTTTTTGAAAGTCTACTTAATCCTTGTAAATAAATGTATGGGCCAAAGATAGAAAGCGTTAGCATCACTGGACAAATTGTTAGAAATGTAGAATCTTAGACCCTAATCCAGACACACTGAATTATAATTAAAATTTTACCAAGATCCCTAGGTGATTCTTACACAATTTAAAATTGGAAAATCACTGATTTAATAATGTCTGTGATGGTGTGAATTAATTTCCTTTTCTTCCTCTGATATATACTTCTTCTATTAAAAGCAATGAATGGTTTGTGATACCATAATAGAAAGCAATAAAGAGAACACCCTTTCTTTTCTCAAGGAATTAATGTTACCTAGCTATATTAAAATTATATAACATTGGGTGAATGTCACCAGTTATCCTCAAGCTCACACTGAAGAGGACATAAAATAGTTAAAAAGCAAGTTCTTAATCTCTTACACTGCAGGGTAAGTTAAGGAGAGGGATAAATGTTCATCACTCTGTCTCCTGCTGCCTATATTCCTGCCCAATGGGAGAACTTGTTATTCTTCCCAACAAAAAAATGATCAGTGTAGACACACACACCCTCACATTGCTTCAGGCTGGTGAGGACAGATCTTTGAAAAGAGGCGGGGGCCAGAAAACAGCATACACTCAGTTGCAAGGATTTAGCAGGGCTGCAGCTTGACCCACAGAGAGGTCATCCTCAAGGTCATTGGTAAGAGGTAGCCAGCATTTATGAGGGAGCCTTCCAAGACAGAAAACTTTATACTACTGACAAGAATAAGGATCAAGAATTTTCTGTGATTGGTAATGAGAGTCTTGATACAAGCTTTAAATAATTCCAGGAAGAATTTCATGGGGCATTTTCAAGAGAAACAGCAGATCACAAATGACTAAGAAAGTCAGGCTGTCTTAGACATGGGGAGTTCTCCAAATCTTCTAGTGGGTTTTCACTAATTCTAAGCCAAGAGGAATTAGAAATTAATTATAATAATAACAAAAACTTTATGACTTAGAGTTTGATTATAATTATTAAAAGTGCATCCATAATGAACTTTTGGTTGTCTCCATAAAGTCTACAGATACATTTTCTCTCTGGTATTGCCAGCAACAGCAATAAGAGTCTGTGAATCACATTGACAACTCTAGTACCCAGAATGGTCAGTATCAGGAGTGTACTACCCTGTTTATAAACCTCATTAATGGATATGGGAGGTGCATTTTGTCGTGAATTTTGAAACAGTTCCGGTAAAGGTGATTCCTTTTAAACTCTCACCAGTAAATTTATCAACCTCAAAAACTTTCTCGGCTATGACTTAACAGGAAGTCAGAAAGTTTAGTTTATTTGTCACTTTTTCTTCCCTCTCTTCTTCCATTTGCTTCTTAGTAATGACATTTTTATATGTTTAAAAAAACATAGTCAGTGTATGTCTTATTCGATCACCCTTATTCATCTTTTTGTTGAAGTTCTACAGTTAAATATAATCAGTGCTCTTTATTGGAGCTTATGCTGAAGTTCCTCCTTTGATTCCTGTCCAGGAATCTATATGTTTATGTGTTTGTATATGTTTATGAAGGATTCCCTTGTCATGTCTTTGTACATTTCAAACAGATTGATACCATTTTAGAAATATTTATTCTTACAACTTGAATATTATTCTTTACTCTTGAATTTATCTGTTCAACTGTGACATTTTTCTATGTTAATTTTTTTTACTTGCTTCCATACTAACCTCTCGAATTGTTCTAATTTTTTCAGTTAATTTTCCTGTTT
Source organism: Kogia breviceps (assembly GCF_026419965.1). NCBI lineage: Eukaryota > Metazoa > Chordata > Mammalia > Artiodactyla > Physeteridae > Kogia > Kogia breviceps. The sequence continues at coordinate 98,386,057 of NC_081314.1, forward strand.
TCCATGTATATTTTCTTTTTGTTTAAATAACCCACATAGTATTTACTCATCCTATTTTATTTTACTATTTTTAATTACATGGGCTAGCATTTACAGAAATACTTTAAATGAGTGGAGATATTGTGGACTCTTGTCCCATTTTTAAAATCTTAACAGAAATTTTGGGGAAATTATATTTTATTTTAGATAGTTTTCTCTGATTACATTTTCACCTATTACATTTAGTGGAAATATCTGATGAATTTGTTTGATAAATTTGGGGCATATATTGGGAAAATGAAGTATGTGGGTCCTTTGACCTATGTATGTAATGAATTGTTAATAGATTAATAATAAAACACTCTTGAATTCCTGGAATAAATGCTCAGCCATGACATTTCAGAATATTGTGTACTTCCATGAGTTTAGTTTGTTCTTTCTCCTAGATTCAAGGTGTTCAATATGCCAACCTGTCAGATCAACTCTATCTGCTCCCAAAAGCCTAATAATTGGTACTGAGATAGAACCTTGAGGTTGGTTGCTAATGCTGAACTATTTGGATCTCTGGAGAGGTGATAACCAAGTCATCTTTATGGAGGGAGATTCTCTGTTTTAAGTTTTTGCATAGGCTTCTTTTCTGCCACAGGGCTACTTTCACCATTAGTTAACTGAGCATGTACTGGTGTGGCTAGGGGAAAGAGTTGGCTTATTCACCTTGTTGATTTGGTTATTAAAAGCTTCACTCATTACTGGTGGCCTCTCAGTGATCAGTCCTCTGGGACACAGGAACCACCTTATTCATGAGTGGTGGATAATGATATCCTAGAAAGCTTGGGATTTGAAAGGAGCAATACTGAAAGGTGGGTTAGAAGGAGGTTTGGAGAAGATATCTATGGCTAAACCTTTCAGAAGAGCCAAGGATGCAAAACTATTTTTTAAAAATACCTTTTTCTTTCTGGATTAATGAATTTTAAAGGCATTATTAATTTACATTCAAACTGCTCCCTCTTGGTATATGGATGTGTGTATAGTTTATATATAGCTTTATTATTTTTCCAAATAACTCTTTGTCTATATCCTGTAGGATTTTAATGTAAAACTCATTAATCTTCACTTATATATAATCTGTCATTTCCACTAATTACTTTTTTCCAGAGTTATCTAGAAGTGTTATAAATTTCTGATTTGAAAGTTAATTTTTTGACTAAATGTTACTTGTAAATAGAATTCTAATGTTATTGCATTGTGTTAAATAAAAGTGACATAGTTATTTTCTGCCATGTGGAATTTATTGAGATTTTGGCTGTTCCATTGGACTGTAAAAATTATCTGTGTGCAAATACATTTAATAGTGTTACCCAAATTGTCTATAGTATTAGTTATTTTTATCCTGTTTGTTTCATTGAGCTCTGGATTTTCAGAGATGTGTATTAAAATCTCACGGTATGTGTCAATTTTTAATTTTTTTACCAGTCTTGCATATATTACTGCAAGTTATATTGTTTGATGAATATTGGGCCATGACAGTTTTAAATTTTGCTTGACCTCTTATCCTATTTAAGATTTTCTGTTTTTGTTCCACTTCATCTGATATTAGCTGTGTTGCACTTAATTTCTACTGGCTGGCATTGACCTGTTAAATCTTTTGTACCACCTCTTTATTTTAAACCATTCTGTGTCATGTTTTTCCCCTATAAACAGTATACTGATGATTTTTTTAAAAAGAAGTAAAACAAAACACTTAAGTTGAGAGTCTTGTAATATAAAATATATTTCACTCATATTTTTATTATGATGAATACATTTGTTTTATGCTTACAGTATTTTAATGATTTTCTATTTTCTATTATTTCTCCTTTTTCCTTCTCTCTCTTTGATTGAGCAAGTTTTCTTTGTTCCATTTTTCACATTGAGTTCTGCACATTTTTAATTTTTCTGGTGATTGTCCTATTATGTATTTATTTGTAATGAAAAGGTATTTATTAAAAAGGATTTAAATTAGATTTAAAGTTTATTGAGAGTTTATCATGAACTAATCACTGTGTTCAGTGCCCTCACAAAGCTCTGCGTTTCCAACACCACTGGTAAAATGTGAGGTAATTTTAGAAACTATTCTGGTAGTTACTATTTTAATATTTATTAGAAGTATAGCTAGAACATAAAAATCATAACTTCACATATATTTTTGCTTATAATGAGGCCAAGCAAATAAAAATGAGCTAATCTAAAATTGATTAAAATATTAAGTAACTTATAAAGGACTTATGACTACTTAAAAATCTTGAAGGTTAATACTGATAGGCATATTATATCTTTGCAATAATATATTTTTTAAAATTTTGGAGATGAGAAAATTTGTGCTCAGTGGCTACCATGTGCCAGGCTCTGATTAAGGCTTTGGGAAAATATCAGTAAACAAAAGAGAAGAAAATCTTTGCCCTCATGGAGTCTATTTCTTAGTGGGGTAAGACAGACAACAGGCAAAATAATCATGAATAAGTAAATTACTTAGTAAAATAGTTTATTAGAAGATGATAAATGCTGTGGAAGAAAGAAATAGAGTAAGATAAAGGGGATGGAGAGTAGCAGGGGCTGCTGGTGATGCTGGTGGTGGTGGAGAGGGAAATTGTGAATTTTTCTAACATTTTGTTTTAAAGGATTTTAAAACTTCAAAAATAGTTGTATGGAAAGTATATATATCCTTCACATAGTGTCACCGATTGTTAAATTTTTCTCTCTATCTAGTGTTCTGTGTCTCTCTCACACACTCTCTCTCCACATACCCACACTTTTAAACAATTTCAGGGTGAGTTTCAGGCACTGTGACACTATACCCCTAGCTATTCAGTAAGTTTAATTACTGCTAATCAAATGCTGACCCAAGGAGTACTCCCATGTTAGCTACTTCAGTGGTAACCAGTATGCATGCTAAAAATAAGTAGTAGCTAGTTACTCTGAATTAAATTGGAACCCAGCAATTTATACTTTATTAAATCTCTTCCAAGTGATTCAGATGCATAAGTATGAACAGGAACAAGTGGCTCAATTTAGGGTAAAAGAGCTTGTAAGCAGGCCACCTGAGACAATAGTTTCCTGAAAGGCAGAGCTTGTGGAAGGGAGGAAATCCTTTTCATATTTCCTGCTATAGTGAAAACTGAAACTGAAAATCATGGCCTGTCAAGTTTCCAAGGTTTTTCCAAAGCAGTTTATGATTCTTGTTATTAAGACTGGGTTTAATTTCTTTTGTGTAATATTTATGTATAACTCACTTGACAAACAGGAAGTATTCAATTAGTATTTGTTAATTGAAGGCTTCAATTATAGAAAGAGTTAATTTTTTATGCTTTCGTTTCTTTATCTAAGATATTGTATCTGAAAGATTTTTACTTTTATTCTGTATATTCTTCAAGTAAAATAAAGTACAAAGATATTTAACACTAAGTTTCTTGGGAATATAAGTAATATTAAAAGTTAATACATCATTGTTTAAAAAAAAATGGGTTATGGGAATTCCCTGGTGGTCCAGTGGTTAGTACTCCATGCTTTTACTGCCGAGTACCCAGATTCAATCCCTGGTTGAGGAACTAAGATCCCACAAGCTGCACGGTGCGGCCAAAAAACTAAGAAATGTTTTACAAAAAATGGATTATGTTATGACAAAGACTCTTTCCTTGACCTAATTCTAGTCAGATTCCTCTGAGTCCTCTTTCTGATGAGGCCTCAACCTTGGGCTCTGTCGCTGGCCCAGTTTTTCTAGATTTTTGGAGAATCCTGATGAGCCAGTTTAGGGAAAATCCTCCACCCTCAGTGTATAGTAGTCCTGGCCTGACTTCAACAAGAATCCTATTAAGTTGTTTAGTAGAAAATTACCCTACCTCTTAGTAAGTTTTCCATCGACTGACCCTTTACCCTGCTTCTTGGCTCTAAATCCCTACTTCTTATTATTGTATTTGGAATTGAGCTCAATCTCTCTCCCCAACTATAAAATCCTGCTGTAGTAGTACCAGTGAATAAGTCTGCCTTAGTATTCTTTAACAAGTGTCATGAATAATTTCTCTTTAACAGTGGCCACAAAAATGTAGAAACTGTCTTCTCATCTATCCCTAACTTGGAGACTCATAATCTCCATTGGCATCTTTGAAAATCCTGAGATATCCTGCAGTTAATGTTTAACCTAAAATTTCTAAAATTTGATTATTAAGTCCTTTGGAAATGGAATAAATACATTCAACTTTTATTTTCAGTGTGGAGAGGCAAAATGGTGTAGCGTGGTATTGGTAGTTTAAGTATAGTCCTAGGACTATCAGAATCAATATCATCTGAGCATTTGTTTATAGTACAGGAACTTAGGCTCTACCTCAGACCTTCAGAATAAGAATCTGCATTTTAACAAGATCCCCTGGTAATTTATGTACACAATGAATTTAAAAAAACATTCATATAGGTAATGTAAAAGAGAAGATATTATAATATTCATTTTATTGACTCTGCAGTGTTTAAAATGCTCTTTTGTGCTAGTTAAATGATCTGTATTCCTTGATTAAATACTGATGGATTAAAAGAAATGTATCTCATATTATGAATGGCATGAAAAGAATCCCCTAGGTTTAAGATTTTCTTACAGAGGGATGTTCAAAATAGGTTAAAAAAAAAAAAAAGTAACCTCAGTTGGGCACAGCTGTATTAAAGGTTTTTGCATGACATAGCTGGGGTTTTTTTCTAATTTAATTTTATCCAGATAATATATGTCCACAGTTTAAACAAATTCAGATAGTCCTACTAGTCCTATAAAGATAAACAGGACTCCTTTACCCTGTCTCTCCCTACTCTCAAATTCTACTTTTCACAGGTGCCATTTTAAATCATTTTTTGTTCTGTAGTATGTATGTGTGTGTGTGTGTGTATGTATATATATATATATATATATATATACATACACACACACATATATATCTTGCTTTTTCAAACTTTGATATTATCGTTTGACTTTAAATTGACACTGAGATTTTACTTTGCTTGTATCACCCTCCTGACCACTTCCTGCTCTCCCCTTACCCCATACTCCCAAAACATATCACAATTTTTGTTAAATTAACATTCAGAGTTTACATTTATAACTATAAGAATATTGTTCCTTTCTTATCCATGGAATTTTCAATAATTACATTATGTTATTGTGCATTATTTTTAGGGGAATAGTAATCCCCTCTTTTTTCATCATTTCTTGTTCTTTTATGCCTGTTACTAATTTATCCCAAATTCCCCAGAAAAAAACCCTGAAACACAACTTAATAGTCCAATATCATGAGTATTCTATCAGTTCCATATATATTCTGTTAAAGAGATTCCTCCTGAAGACTTCTGTCTGCCTAGATCTGGACTTTCTATTCTCTTGGATAGATGCACAGATATTTTCTGAGGACTTCATTTCACCACCATCCTGGGAATTCTATTCCCCTCCTTCTTTCTTTGAGTTCTCTGTTTTCAAATGACTTTGTTTGTTTGTTTCACTTTTTTGTTCCTTGAATCATCTTATAACTTCCAGATGGGTGAATCTAGTAGCTGTAGGCAGTAGAAGTACATTTTTTTGAAAACTTGGATAGACAAAAATGCTTCTTTCTTCCCTCATGCTATATTGCTGCAATTTATTCCATATCCTGTATAGATTATATGCTTTTATACTTCAAAAGTTTTGGTTATTCACTCAACCACCATTTCTGAAACATTTTGATAATGTGACTTGGTGTGAGTCTCTTTTCATTTATTGTTCTAACATGCACTTTAAATCTAAAAGATTATCTCCTACTTGAGAATTCTGGGGAATTTTCTTGAATTATGTCTTTCTTTACTTCTTTACTCCATTGTCTCTACTTGCTTTTTCTGAAAATCAAATTATTTATATGTTGCACCTCCCAGATTTTTCTTGATTTTAATTATCCTTTCTATTTCCTTTTTTCCTCTTTTCTTTTTCTTCTTGACTTTTTCAGTGGTGTTGTCAGGTTTATCTTAAAACTCTTTTATTCATTTTCTTTTTATTTTCTTCTTTCATTATTGAAATTCTTACAAGATATTTTATTCTTTCATTGTACATGTATATATTGTATTTGTATATACAATCAAAGAATAAAATATGTACATTACATATATTTAAAAAACATAGCATTCCATATACGTTTCATGGATATTATATTTTCTTTTACCTCTTTGTCCATAGTTAAAAGATTTTTAATCTGCTAGGTTTTTATACTACATTAGGTTTTTATCTATTCCTTGTTTTATTTCAATTTCTTCCTGCTTTTATTCTTTTTATTTTGATCTCATTTGTGTTTTTATGTTTCAGCTTAATTTTCAAAGCAATTTTAAGAGATAGCAACTATTTTAAGCTTCACATTATATATAAATAAAATACCTTAAAATAAATTCCCCCACATAACTTGGCAGCAAAGTGAGCTAGCCAAGCTAAAACTTGACTCCACCCTTAGCACTTCTAAGCTACATTAACCCTACCTTTTCCACATCAGTACTGGAGGATTGATTATTTTAGAAAAACTATTTATGAAAGAATAACCCTTGTGCATAAACAGAGAGAACTGTAAACATGATTCATTGATCATATTTTAAACATTATGTAAGCTCTCAAATGGTTTACAAATGTTTAAAAAGATAGTTATTCTTATACATATTTACATGTTCATTATTTATAGTAGATGGACAATTTATGTATTGTAACCTTTGGTTACAAGGTTATGTTTTTAGTATGTATCCTATAAAGAAAAATAACTGAGTGACTGGTAAGATTTTCTTTCTTGTGTTTCTTACCTGAAAGTTGAAGTGTTCATGACAGGAAAAAAAATTATTTTTGGTATAGTTTAGTGGTTGGAAATTCATATATGCATAAATGTCTTTCAAGTTTGATTTATTAGAAATTACCATAAAGAAACACCCATCCTACCTGAACAATATAAAAATTAGCCTACATTCAGAAGCATTTTGACTTTTTTTTAAAGCTAAATTTAAACCTGAAGGAACACTTATGTTTATACATGTTTCTCAGAGAATGTTCAGGAAACACCAGCCCATAGAGAGTTGACAGTGTTATATGAAAAAGGGTCCATGGACAGATACTTGTGCAGATCCTGGGTTAAAATTTCTGCAGGACTCCACAGAGGTTAGATGTGCTGATGTGCATAACAACTTTCCAAAACAATATACTGAGGGTATTTAAAAAGATACAAAATATATTTTACCATTCAAGGTACCTGTATTTTGTGGAACACTAAAGGTTACAATGTATAATTCACCAACCAACTTTATAGGTGAAGAAATTAAGATTTTGAAAATATCATGTGCCTTGCTAGAAGTTAGTTTATAATATCCATCATTATTTTATCTTAGGGGTAACCATGCCAGGTTAAAAACTTCACAATTTTTGATGAGGAGAATTTAGAAGTTAGTGAAATAAATGAGATAGCAAGAATAGGTGGAAATAAATTAAAATATCTGTATACAGGGTTGAATACACAATTTGTAGGTCCCATACAAAAGGAAATTCAGAGGCTCTTATTCAAAAAGCAGGAAAGGAAAAGTTCAGTAAAATGCTAAAATATAAACCATTTTTGTTTTAAAACATTTTTATTGCTTATAAAATGTAATAGGTAAAATGTAGTAGAGATACATAAGTAATAATAAACTTAAAAATTACAGAAAAAAGTTGTCTTACAGCTTATGATAATGAGATACATATAATGAGACTTTATTATATGTGATAAATATTGATAATATTTTATTAATGTTATAGCTTAATTTTTCTGACCTGCTTTTCTAAACTTTATTAGGTCATCAAATTTGTACTTTTAGCCGCAGGCTCAGCGGCCATGGCTCACAGGCCTAGCCGCTCCGCGGCATGTGGGATCTTCCCGCACCGGGGCACGAACCCACATCCCCTGCATCGGCAGGCGGACTCTCAACAACTACGCCACCAGGGAAGCCCGATAATTTTTATTTTTGAGAAGAATCTTTTTGCTGATACAACTGTTACTAGATCTGGAATAACTTTCCAATAATTATTTTAAAATAAAAACTTTACTATATCTAGAGCTGATGATTCCTGAAAAATAATTTTCCTAAAAGTATTTAACTCTTCATGAGAATCGATTTCATTTAAGCTTAATTTTAATTTTAGTTGCAATTTGTAAAATGGCTGTTTAATGTATCTTTGACATTTCCTGTAACTTCTGGAAGTTACCCAAAAAACAAAAGCAACTTCATGCTTTGTTTATAATTCAAAATGCCTGTTTATGCTTTCTATTAGTCTTCAATTACAAGAGAAGTTAATTTAAAATTGTCTTCCTTGTAAATAATTGGTTCATTTGAAGTTTCACATGAAAATAGTGTTGTTTTTCATCAAATGTGACAAACTTTAAATACAATTTCTATGCCTATGGATATTTGCTTTGCAATGTTATAGCAGTTTTCACAGCCTGAGTCTAAACCCTTTGAAGAATTCTAATAGTTTTCTGATATGCTTTATTGCAATGTTCATGTGTACAGTTGTAAATTGTTACAATTTACTGACAAAGTTTACAGCATGAGCACTGGCAGTTCTTGTCTCAGGACCTAGGCTAGAGAGTTAATATTTGTGATTTGCTCAGATGTGGCAGGGACGGGCTGTGGGAATGCATGGAAAAGCTGGTGTTCCATCACTGCTGCCACCGTTGCTGCTTCAGCCGCCATTGCTGCTATTGTTGCCACCAATCTGGATCCAGGACCCAGTCCAAGCGGCTCCCTTGGAGCTCTGTGGTGCCATGGACTGGCCCAGACATGAGCACTAGGTGGCCAGTTCACCTGCTTGGTGTGCATGCTGCCCACCAGACTGTCTGACCTGAGCCTGTGTTTACACTTAGTGTATCTCCTCTGCTCATGTGCATGCTCCATGGTCCCATTGGACTTGACTTACAACACAAGTTTAAAGTTAAAATTATGAATTTCAAGACAGTAAGAGCAGAACATTGAACCAAATGCAGGACCCTTGAACAACTGCACAAATTACATGTTCTGTTGCCAGCTCTATCTCTTTGTATGGAATTCATGTTATCACCCTGTAATCTTAGGTCCCAGTGTACTGAAATCTTTGAACCTTAATCTGAAGCCTCTGAGAATGCCTAGACCTCAGAGTTGAAAAATAGACTGTAGTATTCAAATTTCTCTCTATAAGCACTTAAATTCTATTTTTCACTGTCTTCTTGGGCATCATTTTACCCTCCTGTCGGTAGTTCACTTAGGTATGGTTTGTAGACACTGAATACACAAACATCATCGATCATGTGAAAACTATGCTTGTTGATTTTGTAAATGGTGACACTTTCAGGGACTTATAGCTAGTGATCACTTGTGACAGTTGTTCATTTCTGAAAATTTGATGACATTTTGACATGGTGACATAACATTTTTCAATTAATTTTACCAGAATTGATTAACTACTATTTTTCAAGTATATGAAAAGATAAATGAAATGTGACCTCTGTTTTAAAGGAGCTTGAAACTCAGAAAAAAACAACCTTGATTAAAAATGATCACAAATTTACTATAAAGAAGTGAGCATTTGCTGAAATCCAGCAGAATTTCACAACCAATAACCTGTAATCTAATTTTCTGACTTACTGTTATACTTACTAATATGCTCTAAGCTGACTACAGCGTTTAGTAGGTTTTCTATGAATGCCATGATTATGTGCAAGGATTTTTTTTACACAAGTTACCTTATGAAAATTGTGTCAACTCAATGAGATGCATATCATTGTCTCCTCCATTTCATAGATTCAGAAGTTAAATCTCTTTGAGAGATTTAAAAAACATCCTCAGGTAATTCAGCAAGTAAGTTGTATAATTGAGAAATGAATTCAAAACAAATTCTGTTTGACTCCAAAGTTCCACTGTGCTGCCTTGTGCTTATGGTGTTTTCTTTGGCATATCAAGCTCTGAATATTCAGTCTAGAGTATATTTTCTTAGCGGTATACAAAAGAGTTTTTTTCTAAGAAAGCTTTCTCGTGGGAAGGGGGTAAGGGCAGCACATGGGAGAATGGGGGGGGGTAATTTGTGTTCAAATATATTTGGCTGCATTCTCTTCCTCCCACTGGAAACTGGAAAATATATTAGTGTATTCAGTGATCTACAATGCCTTACATAAAGTATATCAGTTGTGCTTACTCAGTTAGCACATATACCTAAAATGTGCAAAGGAACAGAATAATAGCATAGTCCTTGTAGAGGCATGACACATAATTTTGAAGCACTGCATATTTCTATATGTCTTACCTATTCCAAGATAAATTTTAAAGGATATAAATCTGATAAATTTTGTTTCACTGTAACAGTATTTCTCACATTTATTTCTTTTCTTAATACCAATTAGCATATTGTGAAAATATTGTTTCATCAAACAAGTTTTTGAGAAAAATGATGTGGAGCTATAGGTCCAGAGAGATGATATATAGTTATTTAGAAGCATTAACCCCAACATTATGGACTATAGAGAGAACATCTAAATCAGTTTCTCACAGTTAGGGCCCAGTTTGTTTGTCCTTCTTTATTGTTTTATTGTTGTTCTTATTGCGGGGAGAAATTTCCTAAATTCACAAGTAAGTTAATAAAAATTATATTTAAAATAATCAGCATGCAAATTTGGGAGGACATTATTTTTACAGAAGGTGAGTAAGTGACTTTTGTTAACTGATCTATGGAATTGGCATTGGAGTATTGATGTAGCATAGTAGGACAGTAGTAAAATGTGTAGGGATGGTTGTGTATAGGAGATTTGACCAGTGGAAAAAAGGGGAGTTCAAACTGATTTAAAAAAGAAAAGAAAGAAAGAAAGCCAGAACTACATTTAAATCATGAAAGTCTGCAATCTAAGAAAAGTACCAAACACAATTAAAAGAGAGGAGGAAAAATACATCAAAAACAAAAGGTAAAAGAAAAAACTAGTTCCTGACGTTGTAAAAAAATATACAGAATAGTAAGAGAATGTTAATTGTTTTAATCCTCAACTTTATTTTGTCTAGGCCTGCATTTTTAAAAACTTTTTAAAAACAAATTTTTTTCAGAATGTGGGGAAATAAGTCTTTAATGTTTGGTATGTCTGCTGTATTCTTTCACCTTGCTTGGGCTCCTGACTGATTATATCATTAATTGCCTTAAACTAGAAATTCCTTTTAGAAAATCAAGACACCAGAAGAGTATGGTTCTTAACCCCAGTTGGAAATTAATGCATAAAAATGATGACCTGTGGTTTCATTTCGATCAGGTAGCTACCTCTTTTAGAACAAGGATCAACTCAGTGGAGCCTTAGTAAAGTAGGTCTTTCTTAATATACCCATAGTTGTCATCTCAGATAAGAATCTACAGGCTGAAGATTTGGAGGGTATGTGTAGGTAATGTTCTGAGAAACCCCCAAATTTAGTAAATAATAAATTTTTAAAAGGAGCACTTCTTTAGCAAATAGCTCATGTATTTGCTTACAGAGTATCATGCTGGGCACCAGAAGAGGTGTGTTAGGGGCAGCAGGGCTTGAAAAATTTCTATTGATTTGGTGCCCCAAAGCAATCTTTCGAATGGGACAGGTATTTTCAAAATAACACTTGCCTAAAAGAATCTATAGTCTTTGTAGGAGTATCAGCAGCTTGCAAACTTCTTGACTTGGGTTTCATTACTGGAAAAAAATCCAAATGAAACTTCTGTTAAGAGCATATAGCCACAGCAGGGGTCCTGATGTGGGTCTCTTTATAATAGAAATGAAGGTAGGTTGCATTTTATATCTCACTAATTTCCCAACATCTGTTTCTTATTCAGTTTCCTAGATCTGGGATTCTTTTCTGTAATGCTAAATGTATATCAACTTTGTAAAATAATCATGAAAAGTAATATTTTTATGTGTATTTTATGTGGGAATAAAAATAAATATGGCAAATGGAATAGAAAAAATTAAACATTTTTGTTTTATTGTATGAGAACGAATTTCAGTTATTAAATTTGAACATAGATGCCTATATATACATATATTCAGAAAGTTACTAGCTCAAAATAAATATCTTTTTTCATCCTGAAAAATAAGTATGCATTTGAATTACATGGAGCATTTCCCTATTTCATTATCACAGTCCATTAGAGATACATACTTAGGTATTCTTATGTTCTCAGAATACTTAGAGTAATACTTCTTAATGTATGATTCAAGCGTCTCAGCAATGAATCACCCAGTATACTTTGGTCTTCATACTTCTTAATATATAGATACCTGGATCCCACCCAAGATTTATTAAATCAGAATAAATAGGGTAGTGCTATGGGAACTTTATTTTACAGAAGATTTTCATTTAGTTTGACATGATAAATTTTGACTATATCTGCCTTAATGTTGAAGCAGAAATAATTTCTTGTACACTAATTCTGAAGTGGTTTTTTTTTTTTTCATGAAAGGTATATGTATTAGTCTTCTCAGGCTGCCATAACAAAATACTACAAACTGGGTGTCTTAAATACGTAAATTTATTTTCTCACAGTTCTAGAGGCTAGAAAGTCCAAGAGCAAGATAGCAGTAGGGTTCAGTTTCTTGTGAAGACTCTCTTTATGGCTTGCAGACAGCCACCTTCTCATTATGTCCTCACATGGCCTTTCCTTCTTGCACGTGTAAGGAGAGAGAGTGAGCTCCCTGGTGTCTCTTCTTATATGGACACTAATCCTATTAAATCAGAGCCTTATTCATGATCTTATTTGACCTTAATTACTTAGAAGCACCATCTACAAATACAGCCACACTGGATGTTGGGGCTTCAACATATGAATTATGGGGAGAACCAAACATTAAGTCAATAACAATGTACAATATATTTTGTCAAATATGCAATTCCTTGAACTTATGGTTACCGTGGGGGAAGGGTGAGGGAGAGGGATAGATTGGGAGTTAGTGATTGACATGTACACACTGCTATATTTAAAATGGATAACCAACAAGGACCTACTGTATAGCACAAGGAACTCTGCTCAATATTATGTAATAACCTAAATGGGAAAAGAATTTGAAAAAGAATAGACACATGTATATGTATAACTGAATCACTTTACTGTACACCTGAAACTAACACAACATTGTTAATCAACTATACTCCAATATAAAATAAAAAGTAAAAAATGTCAGTTCTTTTCTTAAAAGTGAAAAAATATAACAGCAAAAGACATTAATTCTGTCCAAAACTTGAAAGAAACTCTAGTTTTGAAAATTCATCCTTTCCAGGACAAAAACTTTATAAATAATTATGGTACATTTTGCATCTTAGAACAAAACTTTAGTTAATAATCTTTCTAATTTATATTCTGTGATTGTTCTAAGAACAAAGGATAAGCCATAAAAAGCCATCTGTAATAGTTTCAGATTTTAGCCAAACCAAAAGTAGTAGTGGGATTGGGGTGTCATATGGTAGTTCTATTTTTAGTTTTTTAAGGAACCTCCATACTGTTCTCCATAGTGGCTGTATCAATTTACATTCCCACCAACAGTGCAAGAGGGTTCCCTTTTCTCCACACCTTCTCCAGCATTTATTGTTTGTAGGTTTTTTGATGATGGACATTCTGACCGGTGTGAGGTGATACCACATTGTAATTTTGATTTGCATTTCTCTAATGATTAGTGATATTGAGCATCCTTTCATGTGTTTGTTGGCTGTCTGTATATCTTCTTTGGAGTAATGTCTATTTAGGTCTTCTGCCCATTTTTGATTAGGTTGTTTGTTTTTTTGATATTGAGCTGCACGAGCTGCTTGTGAATTTTGGGGATTAATCCTTTGTCAGTTGCTTCATTTGCAAATATTTTCTCCTATTCTGAGGGTTGTCATTTTGTCTTGTTGATGGTTTCCTTTGCTGTGCAAAAGCTTTCAAATTTCATTAGGTCCCATTTGCTAATTTTTGTTTTTATTTCCATTTCTCTAGGAGGTGGGTCAAAAAGGATCTTGCTGTGATTTATGTCATAGAATATTCTGCCTATGTTTTCCTCTAGGGTTTTATAGTGTCTGGCCTTACATTTAGGTCCTTAATCCATTTTGAGTTTATTTTTGTGTATGGTGTTAGGGAGTGATCTAATTTCACTCTTTTACATGTAGCTGTCCAGTTTTCCCAGCACCACTTATTGAAGAGGCTGTCTTTTCTCCATTGTATATTCTTGCCTCCTTTATCAGAAATAAGTTGACCATATGTGCATGGGTTTATCTCTGGGCTTTCTATCCTATTCCACTGATCTATATTTCTGTTTTTGTGCCAGTACCATACTGTCTTGATTACTGTAACTTTGTAGTATAGTCTGAAGTCCTGGAGCCTGATTCTTCCACCTCCGTTTTTCTTTCTCAAGATTGCTTTGGTTATTCGGGGCCTTTTGTGTTTCCATACAAATTGTGAAATTTTTTGTTCTAGTTCTGTGAAAAATTCCACCGGTAGTTTGATAGGGATTGCATTGAATCTGTTGATTGCTTTGGGTAGTATAGTCATTTTCACAATATTGATTTTTCTAATCCAAGAACATGGTATATCTCTCCATCTGTTTGTATCATCTTTAATTTCTTTCATAGTGTCTTATAGTTTTCTGCATACAGGTCTTTTGTCTCCTTAGGTAGGTTTATTCCTAGGTATTTTATACATTTTGTTGCAATGGTAAATGGGATTGTTTCCTTAATTTCTCTTTCAGGTTTTTCATCATTAGTGTATAGGAATGCAAGAGATTTCTGTGCATTAATTTTGTACCCTGCTACTTTACCAAATTCATTGATTAGCTCTAGTAGTTTTCTGGTAACCTCTTTAGGATTCTCTATGGATAGTATCATGTCATCTTCAAAGAGTGATAGCTTTACTTTTTCTTTTCCCAGTTGGATTCTTTTTATTTCTTTTTCTTCTCTGATTGCTGTAGCTAAAACTTCCAAAACTATGTTGAATAGTAGTGGTGAGAAATGGACAACTTTGTCTTTTTCCTGATCTCAGATGAAATGATTTCAATTTTTCAACATTGAGAACGATGTTGGTTGTAGGTTTGTCATATATGGCCTTTATTATGTTGAGGTAAGTTCCCTCTATGCCTACTTTCTGGTTGGTTTTTATCATAAATAGGTGTTGAATTTTGTTGAAAGCTTTTTCTGCATCTATTTAGATGATCATATGGTTTTTCTCCTTCAATTTGTTAATATGGTTTATCATATTGATTGATATATTATATCAATATACATATTATATATATGTATATTGAAGAATCCTTGCATTCCTGGGATAAACCCCACTTAATCGTTGTGTATGATCCTTTTAATGTGCTGTTGGATTTTGTTTGCTAGTATTTTGTTGAGGATTTTTGCATCAACGTTCATCAGTGATATTGGCCTGTAGTTTTCTTTCTTCGTGATATCTTTGGTTTTGGTATTAGGGTGATGGTGGCCTCATAGAATGAGTTTGGGAGTGTTCCTCCCTCTGTTGTATTTTGGAAGAGTTTGAGATGGATAGGTGTTAGCTCTTCTGTAATTGTTTGACAGATTTCACCTGTGAAGCCGTCTGGTCCTGGACTTTTGTTTGTTGGAAGATTTTTAATCACAGTCTCAATTTCAGTGCTTGTGATTGGTCTGTTTATATTTTCTATTTCTCCCTGGTTCAGACTTTGAAGGTTGTGTCTTTCTAAGAATTTGTCCATTTCTTCCAGTTTGTCCATTTTATTGGCATATATTTGCTTGTAGTAATCTCTTATGATCCTTTGTATTTCTGCAGTGTCAGTTGTTACTTCTCCATTTTCATTTCTAATTCTATTGATTTGAGTTTTCTCCCTTTTTTTCTTGATGAGTCTGTCTAATGGTTTATCAATTTTATTTATCTTCACAAAGAACCAGCTTTTAGTTTTACTGATCTTTGCTATCGTTTCCTTCATTTCTTTTTCATTTTTTTTTGGATCTGATATTTATGATTTCTTTCATTCTACCAGTTTTGAAGGTTTTTTGTTCTTCTTTCTCTAATTGCTTTAGGTGTAAGGTTAGGTTGTTTATTTGAGATGTTTCTGTTTCTTGAGATAGGAGTGTATTGCTGTAAATTTCCCTTTTAGAACTGCTTTTGCTGCATCCTGTAGGGTTGGGTCGTCATCTTTTCATTGTCATTTGTTTCTAGGTATTTTTTGATTTCCTCTTTGATTTCTTCACTGATCTCTTGGTTATTAAGTAGTATATTGTTTAGCCTCCATGTGTTTGTGTTTTTTACAGATATTTTTCCTGTAATTGATATCAAGTCTCAGAGCATTGTGGTTGGAAAAGATACTTGGTACGATTTCAGTTTTCTTAAATTTTCCAATGCTTGATTTGTGACCCAAGATATGATGTATCCTGGAGAATGTTCCATGAACACTTGAGAAGAAAGAGTAGTCTGTTGTTTTTGGATGGAATGTCCTATAAATATCAATTAAGTCCATGTTGTTTAATGTATTATTTAAAGCTTATGTTTCCTTATTTATTTTCATTTTGATGATCTGTCCATTGGTGAAAGTGGGGTGTTAAAGTCCCCTACTATTATTGTGTTACTGTCAATTTCCCCTTTTATGGCTGTTAGCATTTGCCTTATATAATGAGGTGCTCCTATGTTGGGTGCATAAATATTTATAATTGTTATGTCTTTTTCTTGGTTTGAACCCTTGATCATTATGTAGTGTCCTTCTTTATCTCTTGTAATATTCTTTATTTTAAAGTTTATTCTGTCTGATAAGAGAATTGCTACTCCAGCTTTCTTTTGATTTGCATTTGCATGAAATATCTTCTTCCATCCCCTCACTTTCAGTCTGTATGTGTCCCTAGGTCTGAAGTTGATCTCTTGTAGACAGCATATATATGGGTCTTGCTTTTGTATCCATTCAGCCAGTCTGTGTCTTTTGGTGGAGCATGTAATCCATTTACATTTAAGGTAATTCTTGATATATATGTTCGTATTACCATTTTCTTAATTATTTCGGGTTTGTTCTTGTAGGTCTTTTCCTTCTCTTGTGTTTCCTGCCTAGAGAAGTTCCTTTAGCATTTGTTTTCAAGCTGGTTTGCTGTCGCTGAATTCTCTTAGCTTTTGCTTGTCTATGAAGGTTTTAAGTTCTCCATTGAATCTGAATGAGGTCCTTGCTGGGTAGAGTAATCTTGGTTGTAGGTTTTTCCCTTTCATCACTTTAAATATGTCTTGCTACTCCCTTCTGGCTTGCAGAGTTTCCATTGGAAGATCAGCTGTTAACCTTATGGGGATTCCCTTGTATGTTATTCATTGCTTTTCCCTTGTTGCTTTTAATATTTTTTTTTGTATTTAAGTTTTGATAGTTTGATTAATATGTGTCTTGGTGTGTTTCTCCCTGGATTTATACTGTA
Organism: Kogia breviceps; assembly: GCF_026419965.1. Taxonomy (NCBI): domain Eukaryota; kingdom Metazoa; phylum Chordata; class Mammalia; order Artiodactyla; family Physeteridae; genus Kogia; species Kogia breviceps. The sequence goes on from NC_081314.1 coordinate 98,403,439, forward strand.
TGGGACTCTCTGCCTTTCCTAGACTTGATTGACTATTTCGTTTACCATATTAGGGAAGTTTTCAACTATAATTTCTTCAAATATTTTCTCAGTCCCTTTCTTTTTCTCTTCTTCTTCTTCTGGGACCCCTATAATTTGAATGTTGGTGCATTTAATGTTTCCCAGAGGTCTCTGAGACTGTCCTCAGTACTTTTCATTCTTTTTTCTTTATTCTGCTCTACAGTAGTTATTTCCACAATTTTATTTTCCAGGTCACTTATCCATTTTTCTCTCTCAGTTATTCTGTTATTGATTCCTTCTAGAGGATTTTAAATTTCGTTTATTGTATTGTTCATCACTGTTTTTTGCTCTTTAGTTCTTCTAGGTCCTTGGTATATCTTTTTTGTATTTTCTCCATTCTATTCCCAAGATTTTGGATCATCTTTACTGAATTCTTTTTCAGGTAGACTGCCTATTTCCTTTTCATTTTTTTGGTCTGGTGGGTTTTTACCTTGTTCCTTCATATTCTGTGTGTTTCTCTGTCTTCTCATTTTGCTTAACTTATTGTGTTTGGGGTGTCTTTTACACAGGATGCATGTTTCTAGTTCCTGTTGTTTTTGGTGTCTGCCCCAGTGGCTAACGTTAGTTCAGTGTCTTGTGTACACTTCCTGGTGTAGGGGACTGGTGCCTGTGTTCTGGTGGGTGGGGCTGGTTCTTATCTTTCTGGTGGGCAGGACCTCATCTGGTGGTGTGTTTTGGGATGTCTGTGGCCTTATTATTTTAGCCAGCCTCTATGCTAATGGGTGGCGTTGTGCTCCTGTCTTGCTAGTTGTTTGGCATAGGGTGTCCAGCACTGTAGCTTGCTGGTTGTTGAATGGAGCTGGGTCTTAGCATTGAGATGGAGATCTCTGGGAGAGCTTTCACCATTTGATATTATGTGGAGCTGGGAGGTCTGTGGTGGACCAATGTCCTGAACTCGGCTCTCCCACCTCAGAGGCATAGGCTTGACACTCGTCCGGAGCACCAAGACCCTGTCAGCCACATGGCTCTTTTGGGAAGGCTGAGGTCTTCTGTCAGCGTTCAGTAGGTGCTCTGTAGTTGTTCCACATGTAGATGTATTTCTGATGTATTTGTGGGGAGGAAGTTGATCTCCACGTCTTACTCCTATGCCATCTTGAAGGTCTCCAGCTTTATCCTTTTTATTGTTCAATGCAGAGCTTATGTTACAACATACAAAATAATTACATGACTTTAAATAAATTGTTCAGTGTCTAAGTTGACGTTTCTTACAAATGCATTTTTCTGGGAAAGGAGATAAAAATAATTACTCTTAGAAGAGTAATCAATGTTTTATTACTCTCCACAACTTTCAAGACATTCAAAATGTATTCTTTCCATCCAGATATCATATATGAAAGATGTTTAATTAGTCGTTCTCTAGGAGAGTTCTGTGAATTTCTGTTAAGATTCTTAAGATTGTCAGATGGCATGTACAAAAATACAAATAAAAATAGATTTCCTTAATGTGTATTTTCCAGAGAAAATGGGTTAAATATATTTAATCTGTAGTTAAATTAAATTACAAGTGTTATGAGAATAAATGTTCCATGACTATTTATGTGGTATATGCAAGAAAATGTAGACTTTGTTTCATTTACTGAAGTGGTTCTTGTATTGGAAAGTTTAAGAAAAACTTAAATAGAATAAAGTTTCCAATGCCCCCTAAATTAATAATATCCAGGAAATAGATGTTTAATTGGGCATATAGTGTTTTATTTCAGCACTTCAGGGACTGTGAAACACAAGTAGGTGGATTAAGCAGCTTTGGCATGTTCAGATACAATTAGTAGGCCTTGGCCACCTGCAGAAGATAACCTATCAAGCATGAAGCCTCTCTCATCAGATTGTGTTTCTGTGTGTGACAGGCAGTCTGCAGGACCAGAAGGGAAACAGCTTAGTTGAATCTTTTTTTTCATGGCTTGAATCAGCCTCACTGAAGTAAATCAATTTTCTGTAAAAATGGAAGTATCAGTTTGATGAAAATTAAGGTATTTTCTCACCTTTAGCATGCATTGGATTAAAGGGATGAAATGGGTTGTAGTAAGCAGTATGAATGGCTGGACAGTGAATGGTACTGTATGGACAGCTAAGGGTCCTCCTTACTCTCTGTCGTTACCCTCATCACTAAGCTGGAATATGTAATATAAATAAAACTTAATTATTCAATTTAAATGAAGCAAAAAAAATATATAATACATGAATTTCAAACCAAGACCCAAGACTGGCTACAGAATTTTCAGTGCACATTGTAAAATGAAAATGTAGAGCCCCTTTTCCAAAAATTATTAAAAATTTCAGGATGGCACAACAGAGTGTTAAAATTGAAGAATCCTTCTGAGCATGGTCTCAGGTCTCACACTGTAAAGCTGGGCCTGAAAAGGTCACCCCCTTTGACTCTGCAGTCTCCCAAGGATCAGTAGCAGGGTTGTCCCTAAGGTAGAATAAGCATGTACTTCCATTGCATTTTAGAGGAAAGATAGGATCCTGGGAGGCTTGGAGAATGCACTGTTGATGTTATCTGTGAGCTGGTTCCCCAAACACTTGATGATCTTGTGTTGGCTCTGGCTATCTAGCCCATACACCAAATGCACATACACTCTTCTGTATTTTCTTCTTTCTTTCTTTTACCATTTGATACTTATTTTCATCCTACTATACATGAATTGAAACACTGGCAGGCAAAATCAGTTTTTTCCTTTTCCCTATTCTTCATCCCATGTATGGCTCTGGACCTTCAAGGAAAATTCTCATTTTTGTTTGTTTCTTGAAAGAGGCTACATGATCACATCTTTATGAAATGTTGTAAAGTGTAGTCACGAAAGCACCATCTTTGGACTCAGACTTGTGTAGGTTTTATGACAGGTTCTTCTACTTCCCAGTTGTTTGATCTTTGGCAAATCATCTATCTTTCCTGAGTCCCTATTTCCTATTGTAAATGACAATAACAATGTCTTACTTCATACACCTGTTTTGCATATTAAATGAGATAGTGTTTAGAAAGTCAACTGCCCAGCTTATTATAAATACTAAAAAAATAACGTTCATTTTTTTTACTATTATAATTTCTAATCATACTTTGCAGAAAATATCAACTTATTTTATTTTGACTTAAAGACTTTAAAATTCAGAATCATAGAATTAGGGAGAACTTCATAGATTTTCTGGTTTAGTAGTTCTTAAATTTGTTGAGATCATAGATCCTTTTGTATTCTCATATAAGACAGTGGACCCTCTTTCTCCCCAAAAGTTACATGTGCATTCAGCATTCTGTTTAAGGGGATTCTTTCACCACCTGACACTCAAAGTTGAAACCTTTGAATGCAGTTTTAAAGGAGTGTATCAAACCTTATACTTAGTTTCCTATTCACAAAACAGTGGTGGGATTGCCCTCTAAATATCGAACTTCCATGATTGAAAGCAACCCTCTTTCCTGAACATGGGTCTTTTTTCTTTTTTTCTTTGCCACAGAAATGCTGAGCACAGCCTAGAAATGAATGAGAACATCAGATGATGATGCCACATTTTATTTCAAGGAAAATCACTACAATAACTTTCCTTTTGAATGTCTCTGTCTTCTGAGAGACCCTCTGTGCTGTGAAGTTCTCTCTTTTAAGTGGCTACATCTAATGTGTCATTGCTCACAACACTAGCGGTTTTATACTTGGGCAATGGAGTAGAATAGCAGCTCAGGTTTTGAAAAGTAACAGAGCTATGTGGGTTTTTTAATACGACCGAGAGGTTGTCACATTAATCCCTGTTTTAGTTTTCCTCTTTTGGTTAATTAATTCTATTTATCTTTATTTATTTATTGCTTCCTTTCCTTTTCCTCCTATTACATTAAGCTTTGGGCCTAGTTTGCAAAACATTTTAAAAAGTAATCTGAGTGACTAGTTTCCACCTGATTCTCAACATTTGCATTTGAGTGTCCGGCAGTTTATTCCCAGATACTTTCCTCCTCCTTGGCTACTTCCATCTTCCTTTATCACACAACAAACTTCTGGCAGCAGCAGATGCACTGATACTTTCCAAAGAGACCATGAAAGTAAAATGAAAAGAGAATAGAAAGACAGAGTTCCTCTGTCACTTAGGCTCATAGCCTGGTTTTCATTTTGTTCTTTGTCTGGTTTTCATTTGACCTGCACAGGTTCCTTCTCATTCCTAAGCACACATTCCAGGGTTTATGTTCACGGCTGAGAGATGCATGTAGAGAGTATGCAAAGAGTAACTTCCAAAGGGTAAGCCCAAAGAGAGCTGTCAAATTTCTCTTTTTGGATATTTTGGCTCCAAGTCATTTTTATATTTCTTCCAGCTCTAGATCAAGCTGATATTGAAAGGTAGGATACCTTGATTGTTTCCACATTTCTTGCAATGATAATGCAAGGCAAACTCCAAGAGGAATTGAAACATCATCTGTCATGTTGAGCCAGGATGAAGTTGTATGACATTTAAAGTGTTAGAGCAGGGAAAGTATCTGCCAACCTGGACGTTTTTAATCCCCATTTCTGAACATTTACAGAGTTGCCAAACTAATCCCACAGTGCTGGTGCCCTGTCTGCTGCTGACGTGCCATCTACTCTTGTTCATGTTGGATGTGATCTGATATGAACCTCAAAGACCTATTTGAAGTTAAGCCTTATTTGACTCCTGAATCATTAACTTTCACCCAGAGTCATCACATTTTGCCTTCTGCCCACACAGGTTTTGTTTAATAGGAAATTAATTGCCACATGGCAGGTAAGAAATGCCATACTGATGGAAAGAAACTTCAAGTTAAGTGCATACTTTTTCAGGGTCATAGAACTTTGACAGAGTTGTTCAGCTTTTCATTACTTAGCATGTTGGTATAATTTATCCATATTTATTTTTAAAAGTTGTATGTGAGCTTGCTCAAATTTTTAATTGCTTCTCCTCTTAGTAATAAAAAAGGAAAAATGCTTCTCCTGTGAGAAATGTGATTAGTGGGAAGACGCATTACGGAAGCCTTGTCAGAGCTGACCTCAAGAGAAAACAGAATGGGGACTGAACTATGTTTTAGGAGTTGATGGAGTTGCAGGTAGAAATCATTGTACTAATATAAGTCCCAACAGCTTGTCCTTGCAGTTCCAGATTCACTCCTTTGGTGTGAAAAGTTTTTAGTTTTCAAAAGTGCAGCTATTAAATTGCAAGTTATCTTAGAAAACCTTAGGCAATATCGGTTAATCCCATGGTGGAAAGTCAGTAGACATTCAATCCTGTAGGAACAGGACATGGCATGTGTATCAGAATGTGGAGGTTAGAAGGCAAAGTAGTCCTGAAAAGCTGATGGTGCAGAAAGAATAATCGTCTGCTTCCCGATTTGTTAAAATTAGGCTCTACTTTTAACTGTGGTACTTCAGTCAGAAAGGGTAATGAGATGCACAGAACTGACCAAAAGCTGTCTTTGCATTTAAATTACTGATAAATGCTTGAATGTCTGACTGATGCTGCTATTACTTTGTCCTAAGTAAATTAAATAATTAAAGTATTCTCGGAGCTCTCTACAGTGTACAAAGCCCTTTCACAATTACAATTTTTATTTTTATTTTCAGCCTGTATACATGGAGAACACCTGTTACTTTCATTATCATCTACAGACGAATACACATAGCCAAGTATGCATGAGTGTAGGGTACTTTATAAGCAAGTACCTTGGAGAAGAAAACTTAAGTTTGAGAACTGAGCTACAAATAGATAAAGTAATTTATTCATAGTTACATCAGAGATGTCTGTGTGAAATGTACATTTTTATCTTTATTAGCTTTAATTTACATGGCTTAAAATGTATGAGTCATTTATGGCAATTCCATCACTATGTTTGTATTTGAGCATGCAATTTAAAAAATTTCTGATAATATTTAAAGTCATTTGCCAAGATGGCTTTTCTATTATAAGTCAATAAGGGAGAAAGAAGCATGACAATATATTATTGTTCAAATAGGGAAATAACACATATGGTGTTTCTTTATGGCAGAGAATTCTTCATGCTTCCCTTATAGTGTTGCTTCCAAGAATATATCCCTGGACAGAAGAATAATCTTAATCTTACTTAAGCCTTAGGAGTATAGGGTACATCTATTTTTCCTAAATTTGTTTTCGTTGGAACATGAGGAGAGAATGATATATGCATGATTCCAACATTTTCTCAATAAAAAATATCATTGTGTGACCTGGCCTACACTAAATGTTTATTATTTTTTAAAAAAATATGAAAATTACTGCAGAGTTAGAAAACCTATATCACATTTAGCTTTATATTGATGAATCTCATTTACAAAAGAATCACATGAAAAAAGAATATATAGGACAAGTGACTGCTGTCGATTGTAATAAAGTTTTTAAACTGTGACAGAATGAAGAAAGTTAATTTAGGAAAATAATGAGGACAATCTAATATTACTTTCTTCCATATTATTTTCTTAGAAAATCAAAACATTTTAGAATGTAATCTTGTAGCACAGAATCCAAACTCCCACCAAAAGCACTCAATAAAATTTAATTATTCCTTTCAGATTTGCATGGTTACATAGTGAGTCTTCCAGTTTCACCAGTGTTATTTATCTTATGATGCTTAATTAATTAGCACCCATTCCTCACAGGATTTTTTTGGTTTTTTTTTTTTTTTTTTTTGCTGTACACGGGCCTCTCACTGTTGTGGCCTCTCCCGTTGCAGAGCACAGGCTCCGGACGCTCAGGCTCAGCGGCCATGGCTCACGGGCCCAGCCGCTCCGTGGCATGTGGGATCTTCCCAGACCAGGGCACGAACCCGAGTCCCCTGCATCGGCAGGCGGACTCTCAACCACTGCGCCACCAGGGAAGCCCCCTCACAGAATTTTGACTGTTCCAAACCAACAACTCTTGAATGGCCAGAACACAAAATTCTTCTCAGAAGTTGACTTAGAATTCTATGTGAAAGACTAAATTTTTATTTTTCTGTGGCCTCTCAAAGACATTTGAAGGACTCTGATATCTGTGAACAAGTGATAAAATAGGATTTCTACAAAGGCAATAATAATCAATTAATAAGTCTTAACTTTTCATGAATTGGTGCTAAATAGTTTCACTTGTTCTTTTGACTAAAGTGAGGACTTAGGAGAATGTAAAAGTGAAAAATGTTTTATTAATCTCTTACTTTACCAGTGGTTGTCCATAGGAGAAGCATTTTCCTGTTTTTCATCAAAAAGCACTCACTTTAGCTCTTAGAGAAGAATTATAAGATTAGGGGTATCAGTCATCTCACTGGGCATTCCAGGAGGGGCTATGTCTGGGAAACATATCAGGTAAAATTCAAAGGCCTGAACATAAGGTGGTTAGAGATGTTTCATGGCTACTAGAATGTGGTTTCCTGTTGTTTTTAAGGATGGAGTAGTAAAGATGGTATATTGTTATAGGGAAGTCAGTGGGTTTAAGAATCTATGGCACTTAAAATCTAGAAGGCTAGGGTTGAAGTCTAGGCTTTGTATCTCACAAATATAACCTAGAACAGTTCACTAAATTCCTCTGAGCTTCAGTTTCATCTTTTCTAAAATTCATACCTGTGTTATTTCAGGCAACTCAGGTATGAGATATGTTAGAATCCAGGCACCCCAGGACTGAGAATATGTTTCAGTTATTTATGTCTGCATAACAAATCACCCCCAAACTTACTGTCCTCTAACAATACAATTTATTTTTCCTGATTGTGTGGGTTGACTGAGTGAGTTTATTGCTGATCTGACCTAGATCATTCATGTTGCCTCTAGCTCTGGGATTGACTAGGGGCAGGGCTCAGCTGGGCTGTTAGCCAGGGAGACTATTTTCCTCCATGGGGCCTTTCCATGAAGATAGATTGGGCTTTCTCACTGCCTCCTGATCTCAAGCAGTGTTCCAATAGGGAGGATATTAAGAATGCAAGAATAGATGCTACGAAGCTCCTAAAGGATAATGTTAGAAGTCCTACAGGGTCCCTTCCACCACATTTTATAGGCAAAACAAGTCACAAGGCTATCCCACATTCAAGGGGAGAAAAAGTCAGCGCCACCACTCGATACGAGGAATGATGAAGTCTTGTTGCAGAAGGTATATAATATGGAAGATATTATTATGATCATATTTGAAAATAGTCTACCAAAGCAGGAGAGTGCTAAAGCTGGGACTTGGACATAGGATGGTGCTGAGGTGATAGTAACCTTCCCTTCAAAGGAAACCCGGCGATTCAAGTTGCAACATCCAAAGTCCATGCCCATGCAGAATTTACTAAATCATGGTTAAGAGCATGGATTCTAGAAGGGAAACAACTTTGGGGTTAAATCTAGCTCACGATTTCCTGACTATTTGATTAAGCTCATCTGTGCCTCAATTTCCTCATCTATAAAATGAAGAGAATAACATTTTCTATCTCATAGAGTTATTTTGAAGATTGAATAATTACTATATATAAACAGCTTAAAACAGTGCCTGGCAAACATAAAAACTTCAAGAATTGTTTATTATTATTACATCATCATCATCATTATTGCAATAGTCTAGGTGCACTTGGTGGGGGTGGCTGGTGTAAAGTTGGCAAGGAATTTCAATCATAGCTACAGCTGGGAATTCAAGAGGGATACATTAGCTTCAAGAAGTCAATCTATGTTCTTCAGAGATCTAGTCGGGGACCATCTGAGGGGACACACAGTGAAAAGAAGCTGGCTTCTTGTGAGGCGATCTGACAGGAGGTAGGTGATCTATCAATGTCTGGGGTGTAAGGCAGGACCCTGATTCCGGGGTCATAAAGTAGAGCACCAAGTAAACAGAAAGAAATTATAGAGGGGGATGCAATCATGTGCACACACTTGTGAACAGGGCCAACTCTTGGCTGCAGCTTTGTAAGGACAAGGGCACGTTGGGTTTTTCTCCGACTAAAAGCTCCATCAATGTACGAACGAGTCTTGGAACACCAGGAAACCCAGACATCTTGGCTGAATCACTGAGTCTAATATACATAACTTAATTAAAACTTCCATTAAAATGGACTTTTACTTCCCACCACTGCTGGTTGGCTCAGGAATTAAACTCAGTCTTGATCTGTAAGTGGGGACCAGAAATGTTTTCAGCCCTGGAAGCCAGGAAGAGAAAGATAAATGCAAGGGCTGTGACAAAGGCTGACATTCTATCGCACTGGATGGTTATGATTTTCAAATTAAACAGTGTATATAAAAGTACTTTGTAAATTACTATCATCAAGCATATTTCTGAGGGCAAATAATTAAAAAAAAATAAATGAACTTGCCACATTTTCAAACTAAACATCTGCGTATAGAATCCATGATGTTATGTGTGAAGGCTGAGGTCCTTGTCAGGCAGTCTAGGACAGAGGGAGAGCTGAAGCTGCAACAGTGTGTAAGGACAGAGTTCGGGACTTAAGCAATTATGAAGGAAAAGGTGACGAATGTATTGGGACTAGAAGATAAGAACCTGAATGCGTGGGCGGATCTCTCAATCGTGTGTGCAGTGGAAATATGACAGCAAATCCCATGATGAGGTTGATAATCTCTCTGCCCTGGTTTTAAGCAGTCTTTCTGATGAGGACGGATGAAGGCTCACAGGTGTGTGCTGAGCCCCAGAATAAATTCTGCAGGTGCTGTGATTGCAGTAAAGGTCGAAGTCCCTTTAGAGAGTACTCACCATCTGAACAAATGAAATGATTTTGAATGATCTGCTTGCTACGGGGAAATGTATAAAATGATGGCATAATTTCATGTTCCTTTGGATAGCTTTTTAAAAGAGACCTGGGCCAAGAAAATTATTCTCCAAAAGCCTGCTAAATTTTCATAATGGAAATAAATTTCTTTCTTAATATAAGCAACAATTCTTTTTTAAAGTTATTATATGAGAATGGAGGTTTTAATCACCCTGTCTATGCTTTAACATTGGGACTTTCTTTGTAGCCAGTATCTAGCAAGGATGTCACTGCTGTATTATTTTAAAATAGGAAGGTTTTGGAATTGACATTTTGTTCATTGTATACATTGTTTTATCTTGCATTGATAATTAGTCAAGAGTGTAGTGCCAAGTTTCTTATTCCATAAGAAAACATGAAGTTATTTAAGAAAATGAATTTTATGTAAAGGTGAAACTACTAAATAGTTGAGACTGTATCCAAAAGACTAATTTTCCTCCTTATTTGCTGATCTCTTCTTCTCCTTACCTCCAGTACCAAGAGAATGATTCCTCTAACCTAATCACTCCTAGCTAAACTCAGATAATATTCTAGAAATGAGTCGAGGTGAAAAGTTCACCAGTTCCATGATTCTTTTCCCCCAAAGTGTCATTAATTCAGACAAAATCAGTTCCAATTCTGTAATTCTGACCTATGTTTAGAGTCATCTTTACAATTGTAGTATTTACAGTGACGTTGTTCCAAAAGGGAATTTTTCTCATAATTTTCCAGCTTTATGCAGTGTCTGTAGAGGAGTAAGATGTTTAACTCCTTAAGGCATTGGGAGACAGCACAGCAAAAGGCAAAAACCACAGACTAGTGGGCAAGGTGCAGAAGTTAGTTAATGAGGTGGCAAGAGTGAGCAGTGTGGGAGTTCAGAGGGATGCTGAAAGGAATCACTGAACTTTAATAAGATGATGAAAAGGCATCTCGACAAAAAAAAAAGTTCATGAACCATTCTTCTGGGTTATACAATAGAGTAAGACTGTGAAACATTCATTTTTTTCTGGAAAAATACCCTCGTACATTTTCACTGAATTAAAAATTATATTCTTCCCATCAGAATATTATTGGCCTAAAACAAGGGTATTCTTTTCCTCTGCCTCAAAGTTAAATTAGACCAAGTTTAAATTATGAAAAAAATATTTTTTCATATTTGAAGACCTCTGTGAAAAATAGTAAGCTATTCAAATGCTAAATTTCAAATCAGAACAGCCTTAATGAGATTTGTGTCTCCTGTAAACCACACTGCAGTCAACAGAAAAACAAATTAATAAATGTTAAGCCCTGTTCCTTATTTTTCAGAAGCACATAATTCAATGCTTTATCAACTCTTAAGAAAATACTCTAAAAAGCAGAAACCAAAAACCCTTTTTTGCCTTTATGGTATGCAATCAATATAAAATTTAGTCATGGTATATCTCTATACCAGATCAAAATAATATCATATTGAAATGCATGGTTTCTCTTTGCCTTATTTAGCAACCACAGTGTCCTCACTGTGTGCCAAGCACATAGTGCACTAGTGCAGTGCTAATATCTCATTGAATTCTCATAATATTCCTATGAAAACAATATCATTATTATCTCCATTTTACAGATTAAGAAACTGAGGTCTAGGGCTTCCCTGGTGGCGCAGTGGTTGAGAATCCGCCTGCCGATGCAGGGGACGCGGGTTCGTGCCCCGGTCCGGGAGGATCCCACATGCCACGGAGCGGCTGGGCCTGTGAGCCATGGCCACTGGGCCTGCGCATCCGGAGCCTGTGCTCTTCAATGGGAGAGGCCACAACAGTGAGAGGCCCACATACTGAAAAAAAAAAAAAAAAAGGAACTGAAGTCTAGAAAGCTTAAGCAATTGCTGGAGTTCATGCAGCCCCAAAGTAACAGAGCAAGTATAGGAATCCTGGCAGTTTGGCTTCAGAGTCTGTGCTCTTAACCTATGATATTTTCATGCAACTGCTTGTAGAAAATATGCCTTAATAGATAATGAAATCTGAAAATGTCATTGATTAGGTAGGAGTCCCAAATGCTAGAGGGAATCCCAACTATTCTTTGCCTATCTTCATTTCTACCTGTATTTTCTGTGGTCATTTTAACTTCAGAATTTCAAAAGTTCAACTTACCTTTCCACCCAAATGTGTTCCTTCTCTATACCCATATTGGAGGATGACTCACTAGTTAGTTATTCACTACTTCAGGTAAAATCTAAGAGTTATTCCAGAATCCTAGCTGAGCTCAATGTCTACATCTAATTAGTTATCAAACTGTACTTTTTCTAAATATTCTCAAAATTAGCCTCTCCACTCTATGCCTTTGCCACTTTTATTGCCAGTTTTCAGGCTTTTTTTCATCTTATGATGAGACAAATTGTGACCTACATAGTCTCTTCATTTTTAAATATCCTCCATTGTAGCCATCCTTCACTTTATTGCTAATGTGATCTTTAAAAAATATTTATTGAATCACGTTTTTCTTCCAGTTAAAGAACTTCACTCTCTCCCTCTTGCCTTGCTACAAAATACAAGGCCCTTTTTGATCTGGTCCCTTTCTTATCTCCTGCTACTCCCCTAATCATACTTATGATTTATCAAATACCAAGCATCATGCAGTTTTTAGCCTCCTGGCTTCGCACCTGCTATTCCCCTCTGCTTGGAACATTCTGCTCACCACTTGTCCTCTTGGCAAACTCATATAAATGTCTAATAAATGTCCATCTGATGTGTCCAGCAAGCCTGCTGTAGCCTGGAAGAATTAGTTATGCATTGATGCTATATCTGTGCCTTGTACAGCCTTCTGTTGCATTTACCACAACTTATTGTAATTATTCTTTTACATTCTGAGTTAGACTCTTGTCTTCTTAAGGGGACAGCAATTACCAGGAGGTTAGTAAATGTTAGTGCAGTAAATTTATTATGAATCTCTATTCTAACTCACTGTGAAATGTATTCTGCAGAAGATATAGAAATTTGAGAAAGTGCATTCTAACACAAAATGATGGCTAAAGGGGAAAGATGGTAAGATAAAATGGATTGGAAAATTAGGGAAGTGTTTTATTTAAGGTTTTATTTGAACTAAAGTCATTTTGTCTTCTAAATTATCAAGATGTTACTTTCAATATATTAATATCTGATTCAGTGTTCTACCTGGGGCCATCTTGACTTGACGTTCTACTATGGAATGTCATTTGGCTGTATATGTTCACACTGGTGTGGCCCCAATAGTTAGGCCTAGCAGTGCCCATAGTAAGTCAGCTTGGCCTCTTTTATCAGAAATCTCAATGCTGGCATCTATTGTCCCTCAAATTTTATCTGTGCTCCTCTGTACGTTGCTATTTATCATCCAGAAAAATTCCTATCATTTGGCAGATAGAATTAATTTTGTATGTGTACCATGTAAAAAAAAGTAAGACTAAAGATAAACAGACCCTCTCTAAGAGGTTTTTATGTTTTCCTTAAAAAACATTTTAAAAAATTGGTCAATGACTATCGTATTTTCATAACCAAATCCTGACAGTTGGGCCCAGCAAAGAAATGGGTTTAACTTCGTTGGGCAAAATAGGATGATTACAAATATATCAGCAATTTACAGATTATCCTGAAGTTTATAACACAAATGCTTAACTATATTTCATAGACTTCAAGGCTGGATTTGGCATGATGTTTAAGAGTGTTTGTATTGTGAATCATAATGTATATATCAGAATTCAGGAATACCATATCTAAACTGTTGGTTGATCTCCCTTTGAATGTAAGAAGGCTTGATTCCATTAAGGTTAAATTTAAGCAATTTTTTTTTTAATCTCGTGATCCCCATTAACAGATGTTTCAAGGAGTTTTAGAAAAAGAAAGGTGGGGGAAAATTTCCCCAAATGGGTGTAATTATCTTCTTGCTAATTCTGTTCTATAAAATTTTCTTTGCTTCTGAGGTATTAGCATTTATCCTGATTGCTTACACCCCTTTAATGATTATTATTTTAGTTTAAAATTTTTTCTTCCATTTATCTATTATTTATTAAAAAATCATGCCAAAACTTAGTGTCTTAAAACAACAGCCATTTCTTTTTCTCATAAATCTTCAATTTGTTCAAGCTTCAGCAGGACAAGTGGTCTCTGGTCTACAATTTCCAGGATGACTACAACACCTATGATGTGGCTGAGCAGGCAGCCCTCTCTCCTTTTCTAGTTTGAATTTCTAAAGTATATTTCCCTGTGTATTTTGTTCACAATGGTAGTTTCAAGGTAGTTAAACTTCTTACATTGCAATTCAGGGCTCTCTGAATGACTGTTCCTAGAAAGCAAGATCTTTTATGACTTGGCCTCAAAAATCTTGCAACTAAGTAATATCCTCTAGTATATTTTATTGGTTCATACATGGTAAGCCCCAATTCATTGGAGTGGTCTGCAAGGGTAAAATACCAGGGGCATAGATCACTTGGAAATAATCTTGGAACCAGGCTCACACATTTCTGTAGCCCTCCTCTCCTTCCTCCTCTTCCCTTTCCTCCTCCTATTCTTCATCCTCCTCTTTTCTTTCCCCTTTAGTATTATTTATACACAGTAGAATTTTGAAAAATGTTTATAGTGATATAATCACCACTGCAATCAAGATATTGAATAGTTTCCTCACCCAAAACATTGCTATCTGTCTCTTTGTAGTCAAACTCATCTCCCTAATGCAAGCACCTGACAATTGAGGAATCTGTTTTCTGTCCCCAGAATGTCATAGAAAAGGAATCATACTGTATCTAGCTATTTGAGACTAGCTATGTCATTTAGCATAATTTGAGATTCATCTCTGTTGTTGCAGGTTTCAGTATTTTGTTCTTATTTATTGTTGAGTAGTATTCAATCATATGGATATAATTTTTTATTGAAGTATAGTTGACGTACAGTATTATATCAGCTTCAGTGGTACAACATAGTGATTCCACATTTATATATATTACAAAATGATCATCACTATAAGTCTAGTTACCCTCTGTCACCATAGGAAGTATTACAATATTATTGACTATATTTCTATGCTGTACTTTACATCTCTGTGACTTACTGATTTTAAAACTGGAAGTTTATACCTCTTAATCCTCTTCACTTATTTCACCAATCCCCCCACCTCCAATCCCTCTGACAACCAGTAATTCATTCTCTGTATCTATGAGTTTGCTTCTGTTTTGTTATGTTTGTTCATTTGTTTTGTTTTTTTAGTTCCATGTATAATTAAAATCATAGCATATTTATATTTTTCAGTCTGACTTATTTTACTTAGAACAATATATTCTAGGTCCATTCATCTTGTCCCAAATGGCAAGATTTGACATTTTATGGCTGAGTAATATTCCTGTGTGTGTATCACAAATGTATATACATATATATATGTATGCATGTATATCACAAATACATATATAGAGTACATGTTCTTTATCCATTCATCTATTAGGTTGCTTCCATATCTCGGCTATTGTAAATAATGCTGCAGTGAACATTGGAGTGCATATATCTTTTCAAATTTGTCTCTTCTTTTTCTTTAGGTAAATAACCCAGGAGTGGAATTGCTGGATCGTATGATAGTTCTATTTTTAATTTTTTGAGGAACCTCCATATTGTTTTCCATAGTAGCTCTATCAATTTACATTCCCAGTAAATCTTTCAACAGTGCACAAGGATTCACCAACACACATTATCTTTTGTCTTTTTCATAATAGCCATTCTGACAGGTGCAAGGAGATATCTCACTGTGATTTTGATTTACGTTTCTCTAATGAAGAATAATGTTGAGCATCTTTTCATGTGCCTGTTGGGCATTGATATGTCTTCTTTGGAAAAATGTCTATCAGGTCTTCACATTTTTTAACTGGATTTTTTTTTGACATTGAATTATATGAGTTCTTTATATATTTTGGATATTAACTTCTTATTGGATGTGTCATTTGCAAATATATTCTCCCATTTAGTAGGTTACCTTTTTGTTTTGTCGATCATTTCCTTTGATGTGCACAGGCTTTTTAGTTTGATATAGTCCCATTTGTTTATTTTTGCCTTTGTTGCCCTGGCTTGAGGAGACAAATCCAAAAAAAATATTATTAAGACTTATGTCAAAGAGTGTACTGCCTATATTTTCTTCTAGGAGCTTTATGGTGATTTTTATCCTTCATTTTGTTAATGTGATGTATCACATCAATTGATTTGCAGATACTGAACAATTCTTGCATCCCTGGAATAAATCTCACTTGGTCATGGTGTATGATCCCTTTAAAGTATTGTTGAATTCAGTTTGTTAATAATTTATGGAGAATTTTTGCATCTCTCTTCATTAGAAATTATTGACTTGTAACTTTCTTTTTTCACAGTCTGTCTGATATTCATATTAGGGTAATGCTGACCTCATAGAATGAGTTTGGAAGCATTTCTTCCTCTTTAATTTTTTGGAATATTTTGAGAAGGATAAGTATTACCTCTTCTTTAAATGTTTGGTAGAATTCTCCTGTGAATCTGTATAGTCCTGGACTTTTTTGAGGGGGAAGTTTTTTGATTACTGATTCATATTCATTACTAGTAATTGGTCTGTTCAGGTTTTCTGTTTCTTCCTAATTCACTGTTGGAAGACTGTATATTTTTATGAATTTATCCACTCCATCTGGGTTGTCTAATTTGTTGGCATAAAAGTATTTGTAATAGTCTCATGATTATTTGTATTTCTGTGGTTTAGGTTGTAACTTCTCCTCTCTCGTTTCTGATTCTATTTTTTTGAGCTCTTTCTTTTTTTCTTGATGAGTCTGGATAAATGTTTATGAATTTTGTTTATCTTTTCAAAGAACCAGCTCTTAGTTTCATTGATCTTTTCTATTTTTATTTTTTAGTGTCTATTTCATTTATTTCCACTCTGATCTTTATGATTTCCTTCTTTCTCCTAACTTTGTGCTTTGTTTCTATTTTTCTAGTTCCTTTAGTTGTAAAGTTAGATTATTTGAGAGTTTTTTTCTTGTTTGTTTGTTTCTTGAAGTTGGCCTGTATCACTATGAACTTCCTGTGTAGAACTGCTTTTCTGTGTCCCATAGATTTTGGAAAGTAGTGTTTCCATTTCATTTGTTTCAAGGTATTTTTTGATTTCCTCTTTGACTTCTTCATTGACCCATGTTGTTTAATTTCTATGTATTTGTGTTTTCTCCAGTTTTCTTCCTGTAAAAGATTTCTAGTTTCACATCACTGTGGTCCAACAAAAATGCTTGATATGATTTCAGTCTTCTTAAGTTTATTTATATTTGTTTTGTGGCCTAGCATGTTCTCTATCCTAGAGAATATTCCTTGTGCACTTGAAAAGAATGTGTGTAGTTTTTGGAAGGAATGTTCTGTACATAGCTATTAATTTAATCTGCTCTAATGTGTTATTTGAGGGCAATCTTTCCGTATTGATTTTCTGTTTGGATGATCTATCTATTGATGTAAGTGGCATATTAAAGTCCCCTGATATTATTGTATTAATGTCAGTTTCTCCCTTTATGTCTGCTAATATTTGCTTTATATATCTAGGTGCTCCTATGTTGGGTGTATAAATATTTATGAATGTTATGTCCTTTTCTTGGATGATCCCTTTGCCATTTTATAATGCCCTTCTTTGTCTTTTTTATAGAGTTTTAAAATATACTTTAAATATAAATAAATTATAAATATAAATAAATATATTTATAAACTTTAAATATAAATATACTTTTAAATATACTTTGTCTGATAGGAGTATTAATAGCTCAGCTTTCCTTTCATTTTCATGGAATATCTTTTTCTATCCTTTCACTTTCAGTCTGTCTGTCTTTAGAGCTGAACTGAATCTCTTGTAGGTTACCTATAGGTGGGTCTTGTATTTTTACCCATGCAGTCACCCTACATCTTTTGATTATGACATTTAGATCATTTACATTTAAAGTGATTATTGATAGGTATGTACTTATTGTCATTTTGTCAATTGTCTTCTGGTTGTTTTTTAGTTCTCTGTTCCTTTCTTCTTGGTGTCTTCCCTTGTAGTTTGATATTTTTTAAATGTTATGTTTGGGTTCACTTCTCTTTATTTTTTGTGTATCTATTGTAGGTTTTGTGGTTATCTTGAAGTTCATATATATTGTTCTATATATATATCAGTTTATTTTAAGCTGATAGTCACTCAAGTTCCAATGCATTGTAAAAATGCTGTATATCTACTCCCCTCCATCATGTTTAATGTTTTTGATATCATATTTTACATTTTAAAATTTTGTGTTCTTATTGTAGTTAAAGTTGATTTTATGACTTTTGTCTTAACCTTCATACTGGCTTTTCAAATGCCTGATCCACTGCCTTTCTATATACTTGTCTTTACCAGTGAGATTTTTTCTTTCATATATTTTCTTATATCTAGTTATGGCCTTTTTTTTCTGCTTAAAGAAGACATTTTAATATTTCTTGTAACGATGGTTTTGTGGTAATGAAGTTTTTAGTTTTCACTCCTCTGGAAATTCTCACACTTCCTCAATTCTGAATGGCAATCTTGCTAGGTATAGTATACTTGATTATAAGTTTTTCCTTTTAGCACTTTAAATATATCATGCCACTCTCTTCTGGCCTGCAAAGATTCTTCTGAAAAATCATCTGATAGCCTTATGTGGGCTCTCTTGTATGTGACTAGCTTTTTTTCTTTTCCTTCCTTAAAACTTACTCTTTATCTCACTTTTGCCATTTCAATTGTGACATGTCTGGGTGTGGTTCTCTTTGGGTTCACTTTGATTGGGATTGTCTTTGATTCTGAGACCTTAATATCTATTTCCTTGCCTAGGCTAGGATAGTTTTCAGCCATATTTCTTCAAATAAATTTTCTGCCCCTTTCTCTCTCTGGTCATTTCTAGGATCCCTATAATGTGAATGTTAGTGTGATGCTGTCTCAGAAGTCCCTTAGACTATCTTCATTTTTTAAAATTTCTTTTTGCTTTTCTGTTTGGGTGAATACCACTATTCTGTCTTCCAGATTGCTTATGCATTTTTTCTGAATCATCTAATTTACTATTGATTCCATCTAGTGTATTTTTCATTTCAGCTACCATATTCTTCAGCTCTGATTGATTCTTATATTTTTTTAACCCTTTGTTGAAGTTCTCACTGTGTGCCTCCATTCTTCTCTTCAGTTTGGTAAGCATTTTTATGACCCATTACTTTGAACACCTCATCCAGTAAATTACCTATCTCCCTTACATTACATTTCCCCCCCCTCGGCGATTATCTTGTTCTTTTATTTGGAACATATTTCCATCTATCCTCACTTTATTTGACTTCTGTGTTTGTTTCTATGAAATAGGCAAGTCTCTCAGCCTTAAAGGCTTGATTTTCTGTAGAGGCATCTCCTATGTAGACTGTGTGTACCTGGCAGCTTTTCAGGCTGGCTGGTATTGGGGTGAGTGCAGTCTGGTGGAGGAGTCCCAGGACATACGTGGTTGGCCCAGGCCACTTTGTTAGGATTGCTAGAGCTGGAGCAGGCAAGGGTCAAATGTTGCCTGGATGGGTTGGAGCTGTCTTGGTGGGGCCGCTGGAGCTGAAGTAGGTATGGGCCAGGTGTGTGCTGGAGTGCCCTTGGCAGTACAACTAGAGCACCTGGTACTTTTCAAACTGCTGCCTCTCTATTGGTACTTGGAGAGAGTGTGTTTGTACCTCAACCCTTTAAGTGTGGAGTCTTAGTTTCCTACAACCCTCCAGCTCTCCCACACATAAGCTCTGCTGGTTATCAAAGCCAGATGGTATGGTGAGTCATCTTCCTGGAGCTGTTCCCTAGGGCTATGGTGCCAAACATGTGGCTCTGACCCTTTACTCCTTAGGGAAGACCTTATGTTTGTGATATCCTAAACTGCTTATAGGTCACTGTGATAGGGTTGTGGGTCCTGAATAGACTGCATCTCTATCCCTCCTACCTGTCTAAAAGTGTTTTTTAATTTATATTCTTAATTGTGGAAAAACTATTCTGCTCGTCTTGGGGTTTTTCTCAGAAAGACTTTTTCTGTATGTAGTTGTATTTTGGGTTTGTCCATGGGAATAGTGAGCTCAGGATCTTCCTACTCTACCATCTTGACTCCATCCTTGGATACAATTTTTTCATTCGTCCACCTGTTGAAGAACAAGAACATTTGGATATTTTCCAGATATTGGTGATTGTGAAAAAAGTTGCTGAAAGAGTATTGCTTTGACAAATATCTAAAAATATGGAAGTTGCTTTGGAACTGGGTGATGGGTAGAGACTGGAAAAGTTTGAAGGTTGTAGAAATAGCTAAGATTGCCTTGAAAGGAATGCTGGTAGATATATGGATGTTAAAGGTGATTCTGTGAGAGATTAAAAATGAAACAGGTGAGCTACAGAGAAAACCTTTATTGTCTTAGAGAACACTTATATCATCAGCAACAGAATTTTGGTAGAAATATGGGTAGAAATATTAAAAGGCTATTTTGGCGAGGTCTCAGAGAGAAATGGAAACATTATTGAAAACTGGAGGAAAGGCATTCTTTGTTATAAAGTGGCAAGGAACTTGGCTGAATTGTGTTCTAGTGTTTTGGAAAGATAGAAATTGCATACAGTGAAATTGAATATTTAGCTGAGATTTCTAAGCAATGTGTTGAAGAAGTGGCTTTGTTTCTCCTTAATACTTTTGTAAAATGTGATGAAATGTGAGAAAAGAGAGATAACTTGAAAGAATTGTTTAAAAAAACAAACCAGAACTTGAAATTTTGGGATATTCTCAGCCTATCCACATTACAAAAAAAATGAGATAGCATGTTCTGAATAGAAGACTAAGAATGTGGCTGAATAGCCATTGATTAGGAAATCATGAGTGTGACTCATAGATTTAATCAACCATCTCAATCAAAGTCAGGAATGGAGATGGGATTATATCAACAGAGACACTGTCAGTTTGAACTAAAGTGAAAAGAGAAAAGGAAATAAAATAAAGGAAGTCTGTCAGCTGTCAGACTTTTTGGATTCTTCAGGACAGGTCAGTGGAAGTATTTATTCAGCTGCAAATACACTTTATCCTTCAACACAAGCGAATAATGACCCCAAAGTTAATTCATAGATCATTAGGGCTGCCACTCTCACCACAGATACAGGAAACAAGGTTGATTCCTCTTTGGTTCCAGAAGGTGGAGCCCCACCTCTGTTTCAGCTGACTGGGAATCTATCACAGAGGGCTGCATGAGTGGGTTTACCATAGAGAGCCATGGGAGTGGGGATGCTCTAGTGAACCAAAGGAGTGGTGGGGATGACACTGTTACTCCAGTGCCCCTGGAGGGCAGAGCATCAAACCAAAAAGGATTATTCTCAAGCCTTAAGATCCAATGGAATTTGACTTGCTAGGTTTGAACTTGCTTGGAACCCACTACCCCTTCTTCTGATTTCTTTCTTCTGGAATTTAAATGTCTATCTTATGCCTGTCTAACCACTGTATTTTAGAAGCACATAGCTTGTCTGAATTTACAGGTTTACAACTAGAGTGTAATTTTGACTCAGGATGAATTGTACCTCTCTTTTCATCCATATCTGATTTAGATGAGACTATGGACTTTAATCTTTAGAGTTGATAGTGAAATGAGTTAAGACATTAGGGATGTTATTATGGAATTAATATATTTTCAAGAGGAACATGAATTTGAGGGGCACCTAGGGTGGGATGTTATGAACTGAATGTTTATTTTCCCCTAAAATTTGTGTGTTGAAGCCTTAACCCTCAGGGTGGTTGTATTTAGAGATAAAACCTTTAAGCAAGGACTAAGGTTAAAGGAGGTCATAAGGGTGGGGCCCTGGTCCAATAGGATTAGTGTTCTTATAAGAAGAAATTATAAGAAATTATAAGAAAAATCTCTTTTTCTCCACTGCTCTCCAACCCCCAACCCTAACAATAAATATGCCCTGAGAAAAGGGCATATAAGGACATAGATAGCAGGCAGCTATCTGCAAGCCAGGAAATAGACTCTCACCAGAAACTGAATTCACTAGAATCTTGATCTTAGACTTCTAGCCTCCATAGACTTGAAAACTTAAACAATGTTCATTTATCACACTTCTAGAGGATGAGAAGTCTAAAATAAAAGTGCTGGCAGATTCCCTGTCTGGTGAGAGCCTACTTCCTGGTTCATAGATGGCAATCTTCTCACTGTGTTCTCCCATGGCAGAACAAGTGAAGTCTACCTCTTTTATAATCGTACTTATTCCATTCATGGGGGCTCTGCCTTCCAAAAGCCCAATTTCCTGATATCATCACATTGGGGAATAGAATTTCAACATATAAACATTGGGAGGACATAAACATTCAGTCCATAAAAGATCTTATTTTGGTACCATACATAAGAAAATTTTGCCTAACATAAGATCATAAATGTTTTTTTCTGTGTTTGTTTTATGGAGAAGCTTGTTAATTTTAAATTTTACATTTAGATCAATGATCCATTTCAAGTTAATTTTTGTATATTTTACAAGATAGAAAGTAAAGGTTAGTTTATTTAGCGTATGGATGTTCAGTATTTCATGCATTATTGTTGAAATTACTAACTTTCTCAACTGAATTATCTTTGTATCTTTGTTGGAAATCAATTTTTCTCTTATATGTGCCTCTATTTCTCAACTCCCTATCCTGTTTTATTGACTTTTACAGATGTTCATTTGTCAATACTACACTTATTGATTTCTTTAGCTCTATAATATCCTTTATTTATTTATTTATTTATTTTTTCATGTTCTTGGATTGGAAGAATCAAACTGTCAAAATGACTATACTACACAAGTAATCTAAAAATTTGATGCAATCCCTATCAAATTACCAACAGCATTTTTCACAGAATTAGAACAAAATATTTTACAGTTTGTATGGAGACACAAAAGACCAGAAATAGCCCAAACAATCTTTTTTGTGTGTGTGTGTGGTACACTGGCCTCTCACTGTTGTGGCCTCTCCCATTGCGAAGCACAGGCTCTGGACGCGCAGGCTCAGTGGCCATGGCTCACGGGCCCAGCCACTCCGCGGCATGTGGGATCTTCCTGGACTGGGGCACGGACCAGTGTCCCCTGCATCAGCAGACGGATTCTCAACCACTGTGCCACCAGGGAAGCCCAGCCAAAACAATCTTGAGAAAGAAAAACGGAGCTGGAGTAATCAGCCTCCCTGACTTCAGACTATACTACAAAGCTACAGCAATCAAAACAGTATGATATTGGGACAAAACCAGAAATATAGATCAATGGAACAGGCTAGAAAGTCCAGCGATAAACCCGCACACCTATGGTCATCTAAACTATGAAAAAGGAGAAAAGAATACACAATGAAGAAAAGACAGTCTCTTTAATAAGTAGTGCTGCAAAAACTAGACAGCACATGTAAAAGAATGAAATTAGAATATTCACTAACACCATACACAAAAAATAAATTCAAAATGGATTAAAGGCCTAAATGTAAGACCATATACCATAAAACCCTTAGAAGGAAACATAGGCAGAAAACTCTGACATAAATCACAGCAAGATCTTTTTTGACCCACATCCTAGAGTAATGGAAATAAAAACAAAAATAAACAAATGGGACCTAATTAAACTCAAAAGTTTTTGCACAACAAAGGAAACCATAAACAAAATGAAAAGACAACCCACAGAATGGGAGAAAACATTTGCAAACAAGGCAATGGACAGAGGATTAATCTCCAAAATATGCGAAGAACTTGTGCAGCTCAATATCAAAACAACAAACAAGCCAATCAGAAAATGGGTAAAAGATCTAAATTGACATTTCTCCAAAGAAGACATACAGATGGCCAAGAGGCACATGGAAAGATGTTCAACATCACTATTAGAGAAATACAAATCGAAACTACATTGCGATATCACCGCACACCAGTCAGAATGGCCATCATCAAAAAATCTACAAGCAATAAATGCTGGAGAGGGTGTGGAGAAAAATAAACCCATTCCTGTTGGTGGGAATGGGAATGTTACAGCCACTATAGAGAACAATATGGAGGTTCCTTAAAAGACTGAAAATAGAGCTACCATATGATCTAGCAATCCCACTCCTGGACATACATCCAGAGGAAACCATAATTCAAAAAGATCCATGCACCCCAGTGTTCATTGCAGTACTATTTACAATAGCCAGAACATGGAAGCAACCTAAATGTCCATTGATGGATTAATGGCTAAAGAAGATGTGGTACATATATACAATGGAATATTACTCAGCCATAAGAAGGAATGAAATAATGCCATTTGCAGTGACATGGATGGACCTAGAGATTGCTATACTGAGTGAAGTTAGTCAGGCAGAGAAAGACATGATATCACATGATATCACTTATATGTGGAATCTAAAAAAATGGTGCACATGAACTTATTTACAAAACAGAAATAGAGTCACAGATGTAGAAAACAAACTTACTGTTACCAAGGGGGAAATTGGGGGAGGGATAAATTGGGAGATTGAGATTGGCATATGCACACTCCTATATATAAATAGATAAGAACCTACTGTAATGCACAGGGAACCCTACTCAATACTCTGTAATGACCTATATGGGAAAAGAATCTAAAAAAAGAGTGGATATATGTATATGTATAACTGATTCACTTTGCTGCACAGCAGAAAGTAACCCAACATTGTAAATCAACTATACTCCAATAAAAGTTAATTAAAAAATAAAAGTAGGGCTTCCCTGGTGGCGCAGTGGTTGAGAATCCGCCTGCTGATGCAGGAGACACGGGTTCGTGCCCTGGTCCGGGAAGATCCCACATGCCGCGGAGCAACTAAGCCCGTGAGCCATGGCCGCTGAGCCTGTGCGTCCGGAGCCTGTGCTCTGCAACGGGAGAGGCCACAACAGTGAGAGGCCCGCATACCGCAAAAAAAAAAAAAATAAAAATAAAAGTAATTTTTCCCTCTCCCCAAAAATATAGTGTGCTTTAAATTAGGAGATGTGAGTCCTTCAAGTTAGTTCTGAGTTTTCCAAAGCGTTTTTCCATGTTAGGTCTTTTATTTTTCTATATAAATTTTAGAATCATCTTGTTTATTAAAGAAAACAAAATAGAACACAAACAAAACAGACTTCTGAAATTTCTACTGGGATTATATTTACTCTCTAAATCTATCTGGGGACAAAAGGCCTGTTAACAATATTGACTTTTCATGTCCATGAACATGGTATATCTCTTCATTTATTTCAATTGTTCGATTTATCTCATCAATGTTTTTCAGCATACATATATTTCAAATAATTTGATAGATCTTTCTAAGCATTTCATATAGTGTTATTTCAGATAGTAATAATGTTATTAATTTCAGTTTTTTCATTGCTAGTTTAAGGATACAATTGATTTCACTTCTTGATTCTAGTAGCATTTTTTTTTCTCTAGAGACTTTGAAATGTTCTATGCAGAAAAACATGTATCTTTACATAAACTGTTTATTTCTTCCTTTTCAATCTCTATGCCACTTATTTCCTTTTCTTATCTGTTGGACTGGCTAGGATTTCCAGTACAATGATAAATAGGAATAATGACAATGAATAGCTTCATTTTGTTCCAAGTTAACTAAGGGAAAAATATTTAGTCTTCTGTTCTCAGTTTGCTGAGAGTTTTAAACACACATAGATGTTAACTTTTGTCAAATACTTTTTCTATATTTTTTAAGGGCATCCTATAATTTTTTCTCTCTGTCTATTGACATGGTGAATGTTTAGTTTAATATTTTAATGTTGATTCAAACTTGCACTTCTGTGATAAATTCAGTTTGGCCTTGATATTTTATATGTTGCTAGATTTAATTTGCTGTTTTGTTAAGGATTTTGTGTCTCTGCTTATAAAAGATAGTGGTCTGTAGTTTTCTTTCCTTATAATATCTTTGTTTGGTTTCAGTATTAGGGTAATCTAATCTGATAAACTGTTTTTGTTTGTTTGTTTTGTTTTTTACCTTGAGCATTTATACAATTAGTGAAATTATTTATTTAGTTGTATTTAAATATAACATTTTTTATTCATCCCCATTTATCTACCTATTCTTTGTAATTTTTTTTTCTGTTCTTTTCTTTTCTCTTTTTCTTTTTTTCTTTTCTTTTCTGAGTGTTTTTGGTTATTCCATTTTATCCCCACTGTTGATTTATTTATTGTAACTCTTTTGTAAATTTTCCTGCTTATGGTGTTAAGTCTTCTAGATCCTTACTGATTTTCAGTTTATTTATTCTATCAATTAGTGGAGGAAAGCTATTGCTGTCTAATTATGACTGTTGATTTCTCTTTTTCTTATTTCAGTTCTATCTGTTTTACTTTATGCATTTTGAAGCTCTCTTATTTGATTGATTCATTCACTTATATATAAGATTGTTACGTCTTCTTAGTGAATAATCATTACATAATGTTCTTCCTCTTCCTTGTTCTAAGTCAATTTTGTTTGACATTAATATAGCCCCTCTGCTTTCTTTTATTGATTGCACAGTATATTTTTCAATATTTTAATTTTTATCACCTTATTTTTCATCTATTTATATTTTCATATTTAAAGTGAATTTATTGTAGGCAGTACTTTGGAGATGTCACTCAAACGTCTTCTAACTTGCATAGTTCCTGGCAAGAAGTTTTCTGTTTTACAAGTCTTTGGTCCTCTGTATGTAATGTGCATTTCCTCCCCTCTCTACTTGCCTTTAAGATTTTTGCATGCTGTGTGTGGTGTGGTGTGCGGTGTGCAGTGTGTGTGTGTGTGTGTGTGTGTGAGAGAGAGAGAGAGAGAGAGAGAGAGAGAGAGAGAGATTATCCTGAATGATGTTCTTTAATATGTCATTTATGCCTTTCATTATTTTGGAAAATTCTTTACGATTATCACTTCAAATATTTCCTCTGCTCCATTCTTCTCCTTCTGAAACTCAAATTACACATATGGTAGACCATATGAAAATTTCCACAGTCCCTAGATAATCTCTTTGTCCTTATTTCCCCTTCTTTTTCCTCTTTGTGTTTCAATTTGGATAATTTCTATTGATCTCTCTCTCAGTTCACTATTTCCTTCATTAACTGTTTTGAATTTACTTATGAACCTGCCAAATGAATTCTTCTTGAGTATCTTTTTTTTAAAAAAATGAGCATTTGCACTTGACTCTTTCATATAGTTTCTAGTCTCTGTTGAAATTCTCCATCTGTGAATGCATGTTGTCTTTTTGTTTATCCCACTAGATTAAAAATAATTCACCATAGTTATTTTAGAATCCTTGTCAGAGAGTTACAACATATGGTCATCTCTTATTCTGGTTCACCTTATTATGATTCTTTGGTTTTCTTTTCCTTCCATTTTTAAATTTTTTAATGTCTTATAATCTTTGATTAACTGCCAGACATCATGTTAGAATAATAAAAGTGAAGGTCGATATATTTTATGCCTGGAAAACTCATACGTCTTCTATCAAGGTGTAAGTGAGGTATAGGATTAAATGAATCTAGTCAGGAGGTGAACTGGTTATGGGTTTTATTATTGCTATGATTATCCTTAGTGCACCACTTGTTTTAAATTTCTTTAGTTTGGGCTGATCTTGTCTTGTTTTTAATGTTTCGGTTATGTTTTTGAATGAGTTTTCTCAGTATAAGTATTCTATCCTTAGCTTCAGCTATTCCTGCATACCTGTGCCGGAACTGCAGGTCTTTCTTCATGCTCTTATCCCATCCCCCATAGCAAATTACTGTTGCTTGTTGCTGTGTACTAGGATTATCTTTGGGTCAGGGTTTTCCTCTTTTTTTCCCCTAATTCAGCCTCATGCTGATGGAGGAGGCCCTGTGTGCCTTAGCTTTGGGAACATGGTTTTCTCAGCAGTCCAAGTCCTCATTTCCTTGACAGTCAAAGACTGTCATATTTATGGTTCATTTTGATGGAACCTTCCTTTCTTCTAGCAATAAGAAATCACTGCTTGGGCCTAAGATGTTTTCCTGCCATCTTGATTTCCTTCTATCTTCCAGAGTACAGAGTTTGTTTTTCTATCTTTCCCCAGTTACAAGGTCTTCGCCTGTGCTCTGGGTATGAAAGACTTTGCTGCCCTTCAATCAGCAGGCTAAAAGCTGCTGCTTAATAGGAGAGAAAGGTCTAGAGAAATATACAGTGTTTAATTAGTTTCCTCCCAGCCCCAATTACCTCTTCATACCTGCATTACTCATTCTCAGCTCATGTCCTGGTGCAAATCTTTCTTGTCTCACTTGGTAGAAACCTGTGAGAAAGTTTTGCAAATGTGTGGAGACTTCCCTTTTGTCTAGAATTCAGCTATTTGAAACTGATAAACTTGTCTACACTTGAACTTTTGCAGTTAAATAAAATTTTGTTTTTTCTTACCTAATCAGGTAAGAAATGGTGGGTGGCTCTACTACAGATATGACAGTTTGTGTACCTTCTTTCTCCTTGGAGAAGCTTGTTTCTCTTTGGAATTTACCTGGTTAACAGGTGTTTTATGGCTTTTGTTCTCTGATTTGTTCAAGAAATTGTGATTTTGTGTTTTTTCAGCTTTTATTCATTGTGGAGGTGGAAGCAACATTCTTCACATTTTACGTCTTAGCAGAAAAGCTAGTTTTATATGTTATTTCTTGATGTGTTATTGGGTGCAGATGCAGTGGCCAGAAGCTAAATCACATAATAAAATTATGGAAATATTAAAGGTAAAGAATTCATTTACTCAACTGGTTTTTAATGTGATACAATAAAAATTTTTATTTAAGGGGAGTCTACAATGTACAGGTCTAAAATCATATTGATAATTATTACCACAAAATTAGGTAAGTGTTATAAGCTCTACATTATAGAAAATTGCATTTACAGGGAGGTTAAATTATTCTTTATAGCTGATCAATGTTAGATATTAAATTTTAACCCAGCAACAGAGTAGAAATTTCAACTTATATCTTTATAACTTGGAATTATATGCTTTTTTTCTTGCCATAGACCAATGAGTTTTCAGAAATGAAACTAAGTTTGTGGGATATAAATATGTCATTTCCATTAAAGAACAAGGAGAAAAATCATATAAGCAAATAGTAAACAATAAACATGAGTACTATGTTAGTGATATGAATAAAGTGCTATGGAGATACAATTTAGATTACTGTTAATAATTCTACTTGGAAGAGACATGGATTAATTTACAGTGAAGGTAATATTATATTTAACCTGTGTTTTGAAGGACTAATAAGATTTTACAGAGATAAAATGTGCTGACATGCTTTTGTTTATGCCAGAACATATACATGTGCAAAGTAAATGCTGTATCCAAGAGGAAGTGGAAATTTCAGTGTGGCAGGATGCAGTGTGTGTAACATAATTTGGTGGATATAAGACTGGAGATGAAGAATGGGAACATATCGTGAAGAGCTTTGATGCCAAACAAAGGTTATAATAGGAAAATATTGGAATATTTCAAGCCAGAGTGTGACAAAATCAATTTCATTTTTAGCAGTTTGTTGATGGGATTAGTAGAAATGATGAACAGTCATGTTAATTGACTGGAAGTATAGGGAATTACTAGTAGTCCTTAGAATATTCCAGGTGAGTCCTAAGGTAAGGGAAATACAGGGGAATAAATTTACACAGGCTTTTCTCAGGAAAAATTTTAGACAAATTGTTGGATAATTCACTGAGACAATAAGAAAAGAGGGAGTTATTAAAACTTATGGTCATTTATGACTTAGGAGATGTGTCACAGCATTAACTGAGAGAGCATATTTAATATTCAGTGGTACTAAAATGAAGATAACTGGTAGATGGCACAGTGGGGTTAATAAAAGACAGTAGAGACTGTATTATTGTGACTATATTAATAGATTAGGATCAATATTTATTGGCCACCTATTGAGTGCAGAGAAAGAGTTCAAAGTAGTTTGAAAGACACAAATCTGTCCCCACTCCACAACTGTACCCTTCAAGTATATAATTGAATTGGGGGTTGACAGTAATGTGTGATTAAAAGCAATACTGGGAAAGAATAGAGATGATTTTCCAACGTGGTGAATGATGAATTGCTTAATGATTTACAAGATTTAAAAGGAGAGAGCTTAATTAGCAGTGGCCAGGAAGATAAGTAATAGAAGTTAGAGGAAATACACAGTATGTCAGCTTTCCTCAGGGGAAAAGCAAATAGAGTCACTCACTATTGGTTTTTTTAAATTGTGTGTGTGTGTGTGTGTGTGTGTGTGTGTGTGTGTGTGTGTGTGTGTGAGATTGTATAATGAAGATTGAATTTTAGAATGCTGAAAGTTTAAAACTGCCACTTTTGGTTTTTGCTGGAAGTTCCAGTGATTGGGGTTAGAAACTGGACTTTATATTTCTTTACATTGAATAGGGAACTTGTTACTCTGGTTTGCTCTTTTACTCATGCATATATAAAGCAAGTAGCTACACTCCCCTTATAGTGTAACCTTGAGGAGAGAAGTAATCAAAATGCAGCTGCTTCCAACCAAATGTGTTCTGTTTAATGATAGAAGTTATGTTTGTCTTATGCAAAACTGTATACCTGGGCTTCCCTGGTGGTGCAGTGGTTGAGAGTCTGCTTGCTGATGCAGGGGACGCGGGTTTATGCCCCGGTCCGTGAAGATCCCACATGCCGCAGAGCGGCTAGGCCCGTGAGCCATGGCCGCTGAGCCTGCACGTCGGGAGCCTGTGCTCTGCAACGGGAGAGGCCACAACAGTGAGAGGCCCGTGTACCGCAAAAAACCAAACAAACAAAAAAACTGTATCCCTGCTGAGATAGAGAAATGAACTTTTTTTCCTTGAATCTGGATATATGCTATCACATGATTGGAAACTATTATTTGTCCTTGGGAGGTAGTGTTCTTTTACATCCAAACATTTACTTGCATTTATTGGAAGAACAGATCACTCCAGGAAAGATATGTAAATCTGATAGTGTCTTCATCCCATAATAGCAGAAAGGCTGTTAGCCAGATTGAGGCTGTCACAGTCCAACTTGTGCTGCATTATTAGTATCCCACATGGAATGTTATGTAATATTTTAAAAGCCAGATACATATGATTATCTTGATTCCCAAATCCTATTTTATAGGTGGAAATGGGAATTTCCCTATACAATAATTAAAAACTGCCTCTCTTGAGAAGAGTTAAATTCTGGAGTAAGAAATGTTGAAGTCTTGGATTGGAGCAGAATTTCTTTTTGTTCCAGGATGGAAGCAGAGCTGTACTGTGACACTAAACTTTGATGGAGTCTGAGTTGGCTTTCCTTGTGTCAGTTTGCTGAGAGCTAGGCTGGGACATAAGCTATTCTCTCAGCTTACTTTTCTTATCCCTTTAGTGAATATTTTTAAAATATTATGGCTTGATCCAGGGTATGCTTCGAGGAATGAAAAAAGCAGCTTGTTAACAATGCTTGCATTGTGTGAGTGACAGCAGCTTTACTTAGGAAGCCACTTTTGAGTAGCAGGTTTGGGGGGCATCTGTGGTCCAGAATGAAAGTGATGAGAAGGAGGGATCTGAGGAGCATATGTGCATGCTTTATTAGTCTCAGAAATTTTAAGGGTCTCAGAAGTGGAGTGGAGAACTTAGTAGAAGAATGGACGTCCTGAAGTGCTATGTGGTCTCTATGACTGAGCATTGAAAGAAAATTGAAAGTCAATGACATCTAGGGTATGGTTAATAGAAAAATATAAAGCTTTATTACAGTTGGCCAAAAGTTCAGGAAACTCCTTTTCCACTAAAGGAGGATTCATACGTAAAATCATATTACAGTCAGTTTTTCTTACAAGCATCTCTTTAGATGGAATGCACTAAATAAACCATATGAGATTTTTGTAATTATTAAGATTCATGCAACCAAGCAATTAATTTCAACTCACTCCCATTTTTTAAAATAAAAAAGCAGCACATAAAAACAGATTATGGAAATGAAACAAAATACTTGAATAAATTTAAGTGTCAGAACCCAGTATTTTTCATAACCTAAAGTATGTATTCTTCAGATACTCAGGGGATTTTGTAGATGAACCTGATATTAATATCAGTCTCAATGAGACTACTTCAAGTGTTTGCTTTAGCACTTCAAGAGACTATATCTGTATAGAACTGATTTAATTAATATTCTACATCAGAATAAATAGCATTGGAAATGAAAGATTAGTGGTGGGTGTGGTGAATCACTGAATTGCTCTAATCCTCTAAACCACACAAGTATATGATAGGATTATTAGTGGTCCTTGAAAAATGTTCATCTCAGCCTTCCTGTTTAGTGATACTTGAGGCTACAATGTTTTGATATGTATTATTCAAACCGTTTTGTATTCATCCTGACTTACAGCCTACTACTTGCCAATTTGTAACCTAAAGATCTTGTTGGTTAAGCAACCTCTTTGTAACTCAGTTTTCCTTGATTCAAAATGGTGTAAAAACTGCTTTACCATGGTCTTACGAAATAATGAAGTAGGTGCTCTTTCTATGCCATGGACTTGTTTAAACAGCAGGGAAATTCTTGAGTATAAAGTTACCCATAGCTTATTTCTCTTACATCAATTAATCAAACTATATGAAAACAAACAAAATCAAAAGCAACATTAAACTAGTATTTTTATTACTTATTAACATTAGCAGATGTGCAGAAATGTATTATATCTAAATTAAATGTTTAAAAACCAAACACAATATTAATTTATTAATTAACTAGTCAGTAAGTAAGTAAATAACCTTGAGGCTACTATTCTCCAAGTGCTGGGTTGAGCCTTGGGGATATAATGGTGAACAAATGGTGACTGATCTTACAGTTTAATGGAAAAGACAAACATTGAACTAGAAATTGGAAGTGCAATGTGCTTAAAAAGTTGAAGTAAAGCATAAAATGGAAACTTAAAACAATAGGGTGAACCTAGTATGAGAGCCCATTTACAGTTCCTCTGGCAAAAATGTGGAGTATTTGCAGGCAGAGAAAACATCATGGATAAAACCCTTAAGATGAGAGGGTTGGGGAGAGGAGTAATTTCAAGAAACCGAAATAAAAACAGACTTGTATTTATAGAAAGAATAGCATATGATATATGCTACTGTTACTATAAATACAACATATATATTGCATTTTAATAAAAATGTGGATTTATATATAACATATATATATATAGAGAGAGAGAGAGAGAGAGAGAATGGAGAAACACAGGATTTATAAATGCAGAATCATGTATATGAGGATAGAATGGTTTTGGTCTTTATTCATAAGGAGACATTGAAAGATTTTTAAAATGTGAGTAACATGATCCAATTTTAATTTCAAAATATCTTTCTGGATACAATGTAAAAAGAAGATTAGGGGTAGGAGAAGTGAAGACATTAGGAGAAATGATGGTGACTCAGACTAATATGGGGGAATGGGAAAGGAGAGGAGTGGAATATTTTGAGAAATAATCAGCAGGTGGAATTGAAAGAACTTGGTGATTGATTAGATGGCAAGTGTGGGAAAAGGGAGATTCTGTGAGGACTCCTAGATTTATTGTTTGTATAAGGTGGCAGATAGTGGTGTTAATTACTAATGTAGAAAACACTGACATGGGATCAGATTTTGTAGTTGTGAGATTTTTAAAAAAAATTTTTTGAGAAGATCAGTTTAGTTCTGATCATGTTGTGTTTGAAGGGCCTTTTACTTATGTATGTGGGGGTAATAGTTTAGAGTTTGTACATATAGCTCTGGAATAGAGTAGAGGAAAATGAGCTTCAGATACAGATTTATAGGTTATTAACTTATTAAATTAGTTTGTTAAGGAAAAATGGATAGTGTGATCAGATAAGAATGTCTAGGAGTGAATCTTAGGTACCCTAATTTTGGGGTCACCTGGGAAAGAAAATCTAGCACAGGACACTGGGAAACAGAAGCTAGGAAGAATACCAGAAGAATATCTCTATTGAGGGAAGCAAGCATTTTGAGAATTTCAAGTAGTCAATATTGTAGAGCACTGACAAAATAATTCCATGTATATATGCATACATTTCTAGTAATATCATACTAGTTAGGACTAATTATTAGATGTCAAGGTTAAATGAATAGCTAATGACTACCTCCTTTCCATATTTATCCAAAATTTTAATATCTGTATTTTGAAAACATCCCATCAATTGCCATATCTACTTCCCCAATATCTATTGCATTTCTGGTCTGACAGTTACTTCAGCATCTCCACACTAATTCAGTACTTTACTATGATTTTCCAAGAATCTCTCACCTAGTTCACTTATGTCTCATCACCCCTTGCTTTAATTCATCCTATGTACTGAAGGATTAGGTTTTCTAATTTATCATTCTAATTTTACCAGTGGCTCACTTTTTGCTCAATTTATGATGAATTTCTGTGTGACAGGGGTACAGGGATATATAATAAATTATAAAGCTTTTATTCCACTGCAAGTGGCAGTATTAAATAAAGTGGTAGAATAGGCCTCATTAAGAATTTGAGATCTGAGCAAATACTTAAAACAGATGAGGTAGGTAGTGCAGTGGAGAGTCAGGAGGAGCATATTCAGGGAACCACTCTTAGGCAGGAGTGTGCCTAGAACACGTGAGGATTAGTAAAATGGCCCATTTTTGCATGAGAAATGCAGTAGGATTTTAGGCTCTAAAGGTAAGAAGTGGGGTAGATTTTGAGGGCATTGCAGGCCATTGTAAGAACTTAATTTTGCTCTAAGTGAGGTGGAAAAAAGTGTGGTGAGAAATAAGATGATTTGCTATAAGCATTAAAAGAAGCATTCTTGCTGCTGTGTTGAGAAGAGGTTATAAGAGTGTGAAGGCAGGAGTAGTAGGGAAGCTTTAGAGTAGCCCAACAAAGGGATTCATATTAGGTTGGTAGCAGTGTATATGGTTGGAAGTAGTCAGATTTCAGATGTATTTTGAAGGAACAGCTAACAGAATTTGCTGATGGATTTTATTGCTTTGTTAGAAAAGAATGAACCAAAGTTTTCTTCTCTCTCTTTCTCTCCCTCCCCCACTTTTTTCTCATTTTTTGCTTGAGTAGCTGAAAAGTTGGAATTGACATCAACTGTAATGGTAAAGTCTACCATAGAGTAAGTCTCTGGCGTGGAGTTGGGGAGATTAGGAGTTCAATTTTTGTTCTGCTGAGTTTAAGGTCTTTTAGATTTTAAAGTGGAGATGTCTAGTAAGCAAATGGATTTAAGAATTAGAATAGGGAATGAGATCCGGATAAAATATATAAATTAGGGAGTTTTCAGCATACAGATGGAATTTAAAGACACAGACTAGATGAGATCATCAAGGGAGTGAGCACGATACAGAAGAGAAGACAGCCTAGAAGTGAGTCCTGCATCATCACTACAACATTAAGTAATCTGGGAGACAAGGGAGAACCTAAAAAGGATAAAGAAAAGGAGTAACCCATGAAGCAAAAAGCAAAAGAGGTTAAAGCCTTGGAAGCCAAGGGGTGGAAAATTATCAGGATTAGGAAACATCAGCTGTATGAAATGTTGCATTGGTCAGATAAGATCGGGACTGAGAATTTACTTTAGGATGTAGCCATGAGGAAGTCATTAGTGACCTTAACATGCAATTTCACTGGGGCGATGGAGGTGAAAAAGGGCTCAATGTGGGCTTAAAAGATAATAAAAGGAGATGAACTGGAAACCTTAATATGGCAACGCTTTCAAAGAGTTTTGCTGCAAAGGGGAGAAAGAAATGGGAGAGCAGATTGGAGGGATAGTGAGGTCAACATGTTTGTATGCTGTTAGGAATGATCCAGCAGAAAGCAGAAAGCACAAACTCAATGTGAAGGGAGTGGAGTAATGCTGGAGCTGTATCTTTAAATGAATGAGAAGGGGGTGGGTTCTAGTACCTGGATGTCCAGGTACTCTTCTGAGTGCCCTACATGTGTCAGCTCAATTTATCCTCATGCAACTCCTATGGGATAGTTATTAACTTCCCCATTTTACCCAGGGTCATAGCTAGTTAGTTAGTGGTGGCGCTGAACCCAAGCAGAATTCCTTCATATCTTGAGCTGTTAAACACTGACATCTGATTTCCTGTCCTGTATTCAGGACTTTAGCCCCTGTGACCCTGCAGGAGCTGAATTCCCATCTGCCACTGCATTTTTCTTAACTGAAGCCTAGCATGCCTATGCATGGTTCACTTCGACTCAGTAATGCATAATTTTGTTACATTTCTTGCTTATAGAGACAGTTACTATAGTTTTAAGATGTGTTTTTCTTTTAGGATTTCACTTTTTATATATATTCATCATTGTTTGGTGTAGAAGGATGTATAAATGAATTGACTTACTGTGCCCCAAAGCTATATATTTAAGAATAATCTTAATGACATTTACTAAACAATTTAGAAGATATTGTTAATTCAATTCTAAATTCTTATTCCATGTATTTGAATTGATTGGAAAACTCCCTCATGTTCTCACCTTAGCATTGAACTTCTATAATTTTTCTTATGCCTCCATATTTTCTTTTTGTTTTTCATTACTAATATTTTGCTCCACTCTAACAAAATTTGCTTAAATTGTCTTATGTTTAGTGTCAGCTTTTTAATCTTTAGAGAATACCCTTTGTTTTCTGAGCTGATAACCCATGTTCCAACACCTTATTCAACATTTTATTCAAAAAATAACTTTCTAGGAATTCTCCCTGAATTCACTCTCTATAACACATCACGTCTTTCATTTTTATAGTAGATTGTTCTTTACTGACTGATAAGTTGTAGCTATTCTCTAGATATATTCAGTTTTTTGTATCCCATAAATAAGTTTTAGTTTCTTAGAGGGCTGTAATATTGTATTCTGAATTTTTTTAAAAGTGCATTCTTTCTAGGCAATGATAACTATGTTTTGGGTAATAATTTCTACTCAAAAATATACATCAATAATTTAATCTTTATTTTATCTGTAATGGGGATAAAAATTATTTAAAAAAACATAAAATGAGAGGTGAAGTCTTTTCTTTATAAGGAAGTGGCAGATAAAATTCAAGGGGAAATTAAATACCTATTACTGTATAATTTCAATTATTCATTCATTCAACAAATAGTTTTCCTTGAGTTCTATGTTCCAGGCACTGTCCCAGGCACTATTCTAAATACTTGAACATGATTATTGAACAAAACAGACTAAGTTCCCTGTCCTCATTAAGCTCTGTATGGATCCTATGGGAAAAGCAGATGATGTAATGTCAAAATTCATCTTAAGAAGTGAACCTGGAATAAATAAAACACCTATTAGCAAAGCAAAAAATTACTTTTTTTTTTTGATGGATGGTACTAAGCCCTGAATTTTTGGTGAAGAGTTAAGTGATCTACTTAAAAATGTGTGGTCATTACTCTAGGTGGGGACCTATACAGAGGGGAAAACAAGGAGTTCAGGGATGACGGTTAGGTATTACCACACCTTCACTGACATGTGAGATACCCAGAATGCCAACTTTGGAGAGGTGCTTTGAGATTAAATGAGAATACAATTCTTAACTTTTATTTGGGGGTGCTTAAATCATTAAATAATACTATATTGTTATTTATTTTCTCTTTGACCCATCTATGTTCCTTTTTTTTTCTCTTTCCTGCCTCTTTAAAAATTGACTATTTTTATGATTCAATTTTATCTTCTTTATTAGCTTATGGTTAAACTCTATCTATCTATCTATCCTTCTACCTATCTAATTGAACTAGGCCAGTGGGTTTCTACATCTGTGACTATTTGACAATACTGGAGACCTTTTTGCCTGTCACAACTGGGGGATGCTACTGGCATCTAGACAGCAGAGGTCAGGAATCCTACTAAACATACTGTAATGCAAGGGCAGTACCTGGCTCAAAAAATTATCTGGGGCTTCCCTGGTGGCGCAGTGGTTGAGAGTCCACCTGCCAATGCAGGGGACCACGGGTTCGTGCCCCAGTCCGGGAAGATCCCATGTGCCGCGGAGCAGCTGGGCCCGTGAGCCATGGCCGCTGGGCCTGCACGTCTGGAGCCTGTGCTCCGCAATGGGAGAGGCCACAATGGTCAGAGGCCCGCATACCGAAAAAAAAAAAAAAAAAATTATCTGGCTCAAAATGTCAACAGTGTCAAGGTTGAGAAAGTATGCTCTAGTGTTTACAATATAGACCTCTTTTTAAAAAATAGTTTTAAAAAAATTATTTATTTTTAAATTGAAGCAGAGTTGACTTACAATGTTTTAGGTATAGAGCAAAGTGATTCAGTTATATATATTCTTTTTCAGATTCTTTTCCCTTATAGGTTATTATAAGATATTGAATATAGTTCCCTGAGCTATATAGTATGTCCTTGTTCATGTATTTTATACATAGTGATGTATATATGTTAATCCCAACCTCTTAATTTATACCCCCCAGTTTTCCCCTTTGGTAACCATAATGTTTTCTACGTCTCTGAGTCTGTATCTGTTTTGTAAATAAGTTCATTTGTATCATTTTCTTTTAGATTCCACATATAAGTGGTATTGTATGATTTGTCTTTCTCTGACTTATTTAGTATGATAATCTCTAGGTCCATCCACGTTGCTGCAAATGGCATTATTTCATTCTTTTTTATGAATGAATAATATTCCATTGTATATATATATATATATATAGCACATCTTCTACATCCATTCATCTGTTGATGGACATTTTGGTTGCTTCCATGTCTTGGCTATTATAAACAGTGCTGCTATGAACATTGGGGTGCACGTATCTTTTTGAATTAGAGTTTCCATCTTTTCCAGATATATACCCAGGAGTGGGATTGCTGGATCATATGGTAACTCTATTTTTAGTTTTTTAAGGGACCTCTACACTTTTGTAGTATAGATCTTGGATTCATAAGAATCTACTTTCAAATATTATTATAACACTTCAAGTAAAGTGTAATGGTGAGACTTTCTCAGTATTTCTTCTCCTCCCCTAGAGGCAAACAACCAATTCTCCCTCCTTAAAAATGTTTCCTGAACTCTTCTCTCTTCCCCCATTGCAATGAATTCTGCTTGTACTAGCGTAGGCTCTTGAGCATGTTTAGGTATCCCGCCTCTCTCCCACTGGCAGATGGCTTTTGCCTGTTAGTACAGGCCTAACCCAGTTCACAGGTCTTCTGTTTTGCCACTACTTTTCTGTGAGGACCTCATGGAGGCCTGTGAAAAAGACCTGGAGAATGGATGAAAATTCCCCTTACATGTGAGGCTGTCAAGTATTCTAAACTGTTAAACTAGCTCACAGTGAGTCATTATTAATTGGTTAAATTTCAGTTGTTTCCTTCTTACTTGCTTTTATGGAGACTACCTTCTTCCTCTCTTCCTATCTTGTACTACACAAAATGAAGCCATGTGCTTTACTTCTCAAAGGGGATTTTTTTCCTTTTGAAATATAGGTTATCAAGTTTCCTTGTGGCTTCAACTCTGTAAAGGGCTCTAAAAATTATGCTTTGGTAAGTTATTAAGCTTTTTCTTGTTAGAGTTTTAAATTCTCACTTAGCACCAAGTAACATAGCACTGAAATACATAAAGCAAACAGGGCACAGGGTGGTGTAGTCTACTCAGCCAATAATCACAATCTGTGGCAAAGTAGCAGCATGCTTGTGGCTGGCTGCTGGTTCATTATTTAAAGGTAAAACCTTAAGTGGTGAGAATTCATCACAATCCATGCATGTGCAAACATATGCTCGTATACATCAAAAGTTTCCCAACACAGTTCTCACCCTTTCTACATC
This sequence comes from Kogia breviceps, assembly GCF_026419965.1. Taxonomy (NCBI): domain Eukaryota; kingdom Metazoa; phylum Chordata; class Mammalia; order Artiodactyla; family Physeteridae; genus Kogia; species Kogia breviceps. The sequence goes on from NC_081314.1 coordinate 98,442,854, forward strand.
TCATGAACTTTGTATTTTCTTGTTTGATTCTATTCTATTCTATTCTATTCTATTCTATTCTATTCTATTCTATTCTATTCTATTCTTTTCTATTCTACATAAAATGTTGATTTTTACTTGATAAATTGCTCTCCTCACCCACTAATTAATAAAATTATAGTTTACAAAACATTGTTTTAAAGTATATTTCTAGAAGTGAAATAATTGTTTCAAAAGTACATATTTGTATTGTCTCTCTTTTAATAGATAAAGAAATTTAATAAAATCTGTTAAATTTTATTGAAAGAGAGATAATATGAAAAACCCTTGCCTACCTAACAAAAATGATGACAGGAGGTACTTGAGGAAAATAAGTAAATGCATCAGAAAGTGCTGAGATCAATCCGTAAACATGAATGTCTGTCTATCTCTCTATCTCTCTGTCTATTATCTATTCATGGATATAACAATTAAAGACAAATAGAAATGTTTAATATAAATAGTAAACTTCTCTCTTCTCTCTCCTTTTTCCCCATCCCACCAACCAAATTAATTACTGTAATATTTTTAATGTTTTCTTGTGTTTCTTTCTTAAAATTTTGTATGCAAGTTCAAGAAAAGGTATATACACCTTTTATACAGATAGTATCAACAACTCACTGTATTCTATATCATTTTATAACTTGATTTTTTCCCTCAGTTCACCCATCTTAGAGATATTAAGCACTTATTTAATTCATTGTAAACTTTCACCTAATAAGGATTTTAAAAATAAATCAATCATTTTCTTATTTATGGATATTTAGATTTTATTTTTCAGTTTTTAACTCTTACACACAATGTCACAATCAATAATCTATCTTGTATATATTAGGCCATATTTTTAAATTTTTTTTTTGTTTTTTGCGGTATGTGGGCCTCTCACTGTCGTGGCCTCTCCCGTTGCGGAGCACAGGCTCCGGACGCGCAGACTCAGCGGCCATGGCTCACGTGCCCAGCTGCTCCACGGCATGTGGGATCCTCCCGGATGGGGGCACAAACCCGTATCCCCTGCATCGGCAGGCGGACTCTCAACCACTGTGCCACCAGGGAAGCCCTAAAATTTTATTTATTTATTTTTGGCTGCGTTGGGTCTTCGTTGCTGTGCACAGGCTTTCTCTAGTTGCAGTGAGCAGGGGCTACTCTTTGTTGCGGTGCATGGGCTTTTCATTGCAGTGATTTCTCTTGTTGTGGAGCACAGGCTCTGGGTGCACAGGCTTCAGTAGTTGTGGCTCGCGGGCTCTAGAGCACAGGCTCAGTAGGTGTCACGCACGGGCTTTGTTGCTTCGCGGCACGTGGGATCTTCCTGGACCAGGGGTTGAACCCATGTCCCTCGCACTGGCAGGTGGATTCTTAACCACTGTGCCACCAGGGAAGTCCTAGGCCATAGTTTTATTTCAGCCTTCCCATCAGATAAGTACCTAATAATGGAATTACTAGATAAAAAACATGTATGTTAAATTTCGATATTGGTATATTGCCTTCCAAAAGGCTGTTTCAGTTTATTCCCCCTCTGATTATATGTGAGAATGCCTCATTATTCAGATCTCCATCATACTCCTAGCATTGCACTTGCTTTGCTGGGATGAACCACTCTTATTTGTAGTATTTATTATTCTTTTAATGTTTGAGTTAGTTCTGTTTAATAATATAGTGTGTGCGTGAGAATGAATGTATGTGTGGGCATTGTGTGCCTGTGTATGGTTTTTTCCATCCATATATCATGGGAGACTGAGCTGTAATATTAATTTGGGAGGTCACATTTTATCAATGTGAAACATTTAAAAAAATCTGAACAAATTTCACAATGTTTTATTTCTGTGTTAAGTTTTTAGATATATGTTGCAACATAAAAATCACCCCCAAAACTTAGTGACTTAAAATAATAATATTATTTCCACCAATTCTGGGGTGATGGGTATCAACAGGATAGTTCTACTCCTGGCATTTTTAGAGATTATCATCAATTTAAATTTGTTGAAAGGAGGTAATGTGTACTTCTACATATTATTAATGTGTAGTAAACATGTGCTTCTACATATTATTAATGTAGAAGACTAAAATGGGATAAAAACTGATTTAGAGAAAGGAAATTAATAAATATGGCTACTTTGGGTATGAAATCTGATGATCAAATAAACATTTAAAAATGATATTTCCCCAAGTGATTGATTTTGGCTTATATTAATAAAAATGAGTTATTGAATCTGCTCTTATTGACAACACGTTTTGTATCAGTTTCCCTTCAAACAGCCTGATGGCAACATCTATAAATGGGCATGTTTATTCTGTTTCCCACCCTAAATGCCCCAATATAGTTCTGTCTATTTAGTTATTATATATCACCTACCATCTTTACTCCAAAGCACTTTGTGGACAGAACACATTCAATCAAATGTAGGCTAGGAAATGCAGCTCTGTTGACTAAACTGATTCTTGAATTTCTCTCTAGGGCACAACCTTAAAACACAACCTGAAGCAACATTTTGCTATTTAATTCATCAGCAGAAAATAGCTATGCTGAGATGAAATAAAATTAGGACTGCCTGAGTTAACATGGACATTTGGTATGGATAGTGATCAGAGTTTGGGTTACTCAGATACTCTCTTAAGTAAGGAAGCATAGGAACAATGTTCCCAAACTCAGGAATTATACTTGTAAACATACATTCTTATACTGTGGATGGAACTTATGCTTGTGGCTACAGGGTAGGGAAAAGAAGAAAATCAACATTGTTACAATAATCTTGGCACCTCTTTGAGGAACAAAGTTAGAAACTCAAATCAGGGTGTTCAGTATTTGAACCAGAATAGATCAGTCCTTTGATGCCCAGTCAGTGCTACTAACATTGCTTTTTGGAATTCCATTATTCCAGCTGGAGATTCTTCATGTCAGTTTAATCATGAGCCCATTGCCCTGACTTCTGCTATCATCAATTCCAAGTATTTATATAGCTTTGAAAGTGTCTACATAGCTTTGCATTTCCCTCACTTTGGGAAAGCCGAGCCAATTTTTTATTAGCTTCTATTGTTTCCAAATGTTCAGCACTGAATTTAATTGTGCAGAGGCAGTGGCTTTAATGCTTGATAATAACTACTATCAGCACTGTTCTGTAATCTCGTTCTTATTTGCCTCTCCCATGCTCCTTATTAATAAAGTTTATATCTTGCAATCAAATTATTAATTTAGTCACCACCTTAGCAGCATGAGCAAAAAAAGAGAGAGCCAGTGTTCTACATTTCAAGAAATAGATCTTGAAATGAAAGTAGTACTGTTCAACTGATATCTTGCTTCTACACCCTGCCTTTGTACTTTGTTATAGACAAGTGGCTCCACCGTATATGATTCTTCAGCCTAGCCCATGTAAGCCTGCCATAAGTAGAAGCCCACAAAAATACATTGTGATGGCAACTTCAAAGAGGATTGTATCCTGCTCCCACTGAGACATAATATAAAAGAAACAAATATATATATATATATATATATATATATATATATATATATATATATATATAGGGGGGGGAGATAAAACAGCAGAGAGAGAATGCACGCTGGTAAGACGATAAGATTTTGCACTCTCCTTTCTGAGTTCTACTGGGTATAAACAGGAACCATTTAAAACCTAATGCAAGTTCATTGATTTTTTTTGTTGAATATGAGACTGCATGCTTATCATCATCTCTGGCTCTAATTCCTTTCAGTGGTTTACTATAGTTTTCCAGTTCAAGTGCTACAATAATTTAGGGAGTACCAAACAGGCCCTCTTAAAGTCTTGAAGGTTTAAGAGAGAAATCTGGATATGAACTAAAAACAATTATGATGGACAATTTCTATGTCTACCTTACCCTGTTTACTGCTCAATCATTTATTTTATTTTTTTTTATCTCTGAAACAACTTTATTAGAAGGCTGTTTTAAATGAAAACTTCCAGTTCTTTCTTAATTTGCTTTGTCACCAATTCCAGTTATAACTCTATTTACATATAACAATAAATCTTGCATTGATCTTTGCATCCTATTTAAATTGTTCTCATCAGGCTGTTCCAGTGAACGGAAGTGTGACTGTGCTGTCGCACGTTGACCAGCATTATTGAACAGGGGTAGAGGGGGGCCCAGGACAGAGGGAGCCCACTTCACAGGTACGGGTGGGGAGCCGGCCTCCCTCTCCTCTGGCCCCCACCAAACTCACAGTGATAGGCACCTCACTGCCTTGCCCTTCAGAAAGGGTGAATAAAGAAATCCCTCCCAGTCCAAGAAATGATTTGGACTTCCATCTTCAACAGGGTTGAGATTTCCCCCACTCTTCCTGCCCCCTGATCAAACCCTCAGATCCTAAGGCTTCCTAGGTGCTGGTCCTGCCCTGACCTGCCAAAGGACTGTCTCTCCATGATCAGGGCCCTTCTGCCTTCTCGCCTTTCTTCTGTCACCAGTTCCGAGAGGAATTTCTTTGGACAGACACGATGCAGCATCAAGAAGGGTCACTCCCACGGCCCCCTCCTTCCTCTTCCCACCCCACCTCACAGGTGTTGGGAAGATGCAGTCAACCAGGAACATAAATATGAATAAAAAAATGAACTTGAAAATGACAGGCTATTAATTAAACAAGTCTATAAAAATAGTTAGGACATAACTCTGTTCAAATAAATACGAAATAAATAGGCTCCAAGCAGTGTGAGATGTTACATCAGTGGAATGTGAGGCTGGTCCCACTTTGCCCCAGTTGGGATTGGACACAAATCCCCAGGGTGTCAGAAACAGACTTTAATGCAGTCAGCCAAGCCATTGGCTCTCTTTGTCTTCCCTCTGGAAGAAGAGAACTTGTACATTTCTCCAGCTTGTCTTTCTGAACAAAACCCTTTCTCCAATGATACCTACTTAAGGCCTTGAACACCTTTTCCTTCTCTCACCAGGGCGTGCAGACTCAGGGCAGAAACTTCCCTTCTTGCTTCAACACAATGTCCACTGCCCTCATGCTAGCGGGGAGGGAGAGGGAATTAGTTCTGAGCTGGTGCCAGTCCTGACAGAGGCCGGGGCCGGCTCAGAGCCCCAAGAGCCCCCCAGCAGCAGGCAGCAGAGGCCCTCTAGGTTCCAGGACCCATGAAGCCACGCACCCAGGACACCAGGCAGCCTTGCCCTCGTCATGCACACGGGGATCCAGGTGCCCGTCTGTGGGGCAGCTCAGAAGCCAGACTCCTCCCTCTTCCCTGCCAGTGGCTGTGCTGCCAGTGGGGAAGTCAGGCTTAGGTCAGGTAGAATTACCCTTCCCCATGGACTGAGCAGAGAGGAGCAGCGTGGGGAGTGGGCTGCGGGCCCTCCTCCTACCATTGAAAACAGCAGCAAGGAAGGAAGCAAGGTGGGCCTGGAGGCGCCCTGAGCCAATGGTCTGGCTGTGAGTTCGCGATGCAAGAACTAAGCCAGCTTCCCAGCCCAGCTATTTGGCAGGCACCACAGGAAACATCCTGTCCCCACACGTGCGAGCCTGTGTTCTGCTGAGCTCTGGACCCTGAGGAACACCCACAGGTCTTCCCTGGAACGGACACGAGGGTCAGCCAGGGTCAGCAGGACAAACCCCGTGGGCCTGCCGGCTCTGCCCTCACCCTTGCAGGTGCATCCTAGGGTTTTCACAGCTTGGCTTAAGTCAGCTCAGTGTTGGCACATTCACAGAATGATATGGCTACACATCCTGGGGCTGCAGGCCTAGGATCAGCGAGTCCGCGGGCGGGCTGGCCTCCCTCCCGTCACCGCGACTGCACACCTAGGGTGATCTTCAGGTTCTCGTACACCATGTAGCTGATGCTCACAGCCGGAATCACCTTCCTGAAGTTGGGGGCCAGCCCCCAGTACAGGTCAAAGGCCCCCTCGGTCCGCAGGATCTGTTTGAAGAGGCTGCTCATTTTCACCTCTGGAGAGCCCTCAATGGAGGCTTGGGCCTGCATCCGGGTCCTGACCAGGGCCAGTGGGTAGCTGGCCAGCTGGCCACAGGCTCTGGACACGGTGCCACAGGCCAGGAGCACAAACGCACTGGGGTGTGTGCTGTTCATTGCATAGCGCTGCAGCCAGGCATTCATGAGCATGTCGTAGACGGCCAGGTCTATCCCAGCGTAGGGGATGATCCCCATCATGTTGGCAACGTAGCCTTTGTAGAAGGCGGCCATGCCCTCTCTGGCTAGGATCTTCCTGGCACAGTCCAGAGTGCTCGAGTACTGGCCTGTCTTGCACAGGGCCATGAGGGTCTTCAGGACCTCCATCGGGTAGATGATGCTCTGGGCGATGGCCCCTGCCAAGGACCCTGCCACAAGCCTCTCGCAAATCTTCAGAGTCTCTTGGTCACTCCCAGTGAGACGCTTGATCTGCGTCATAGGCCGTGAACTTGGTGGCCGACCCGGGGGCAATTTTGAGGACGTTGATGCCGTTGCCGCGCCAGAGTGATTTGGCCCCTCCTGCTCGAATCATCTGGGTGAAGCCACCCACGATGCACATGTTGTTCCTGCGGGAGGCGTGGACCTGCATGAGCACCTTGAATCTGTCCAGGGGGGCCGTGCAGGTTCTCGATACAGCCCCCGCCCCACCGCCAGCCACCAGGTGTCTCCACCACATCCCTGTCTGCCTCTCCTCCACCCGTGAACTCATCGGGGACCGTCAGATTCTCACCCACATCAAAGATCGTGGAATGCTTCCAGTACAGGATGATCTCAGCGATGCTTTACGCGGGAATGCAGGAGGCGATAGTCTCGCCACTCGTTCCAGTCCATGGTCGTCGTACCGTTCTTGTCCATGCTCTTGAGGATTTTTTCTGCCTGCTGTTCAGATATCTTGACTCCCAGGTCCCGCAGGGACTGCATGATCTCCTGCGCGTCGATCCGCCCATCATTCTTCTCGTCCAGACTCTTGAATACCAGCCTCAGTTTCTTCTCGTGATCTTGGAGATAATGGGCAAACTCTTCAAAGTCTAGCTGCCCATCGAGTTCTTTGTCGCCAGCTTGTACAATTTTCCGGAGTTCGCCCTCTGTGTGGTGCAGTCCCAGGAGCTGAAGTCCCATGGCCAGGTCGTTGACACACAGGCAGCCTTCGCGGTTGACGTCGAGAGTCTGGAAAAGGCTCCAAAGGCGCAGCCGGTGGTCTGGGCCCCCGCAGACGGCGCCGCCGCAAGGGTCCACGGACGCTGGCGGTAAGGCGGACGACTAGGCGGTGGCTGCGGCGTCCGGCAGCGGGGAAGCCACGCAGCGGCGCAACACACTGCTGACCAGAGGGCGCGAGGCAGGGGTGACGGGCCGGAGGCGAGAGCGCGGAAGACACGCAGGTGTCCTCAGTCCAGTAGCGCGGACTCCAGGTGCCGGCAAGCTGGCGGGATGGGCAGCTTCTGGGTGCTCAGTCATTTAAATGTCTTATCTTTCGTCTGTCTCCAATACATTCCCCTATGTAGGGTAATTAAATTACACTATTTTGACCACTCCATAACTGTGCTGTACCTATGGCAAAAACTTCATTCTAGATACCTTATTCATTAGACCTTCTATTTTGATTCTATTCAATATTAGTTCCACTTTTTAATTAAATTTCATGCTAAATGACTCTTTATCAGTTAGTTGAGAATAACAAAAACATGATGTATCATACAATTTTGAAATTTAATAATTAAAACATCTGGAAATGCTTTTTTTTTTGTTTTGATTCAAGAGAATCTAAAACCCCATTAGGAAACTTTCTTTTGTCTGACTAATGATGTATAAGAACAGTGAGAGTCATGGGTGATGGATCCTCTTGGAAGAAATCAATTACTGTCTCATCCACTCTTTCCCTGAGGGAATAGAATGAACGTCAGTACAATTCCAGTTGGCACAAAACCTTGCAAAATGTTTCCCTTTTCTTGGTAACATTTGAAAATGTTTCAAGTAAAAGAAGGCACTAACCCTGATGTTTGTGTAATTTCTTTCTCTCTTCTTGCCTTTCTTTCACTGGATCACAGAAGCAATGCAAATTTCACTGGATTAATATGATTCAGTTATTATACTCTGAAATGTTTAATTTACCCTCATTGTAAGAATTTGAGAAATATTTAAATTTTCTTTTCTTTTCTAAGCTGATTTGAAATCCAATCAGATAACTTTTAAGTAACCTTAACATTTTTAATTTGTGTGAAAAATTTGTCTCTTGCTGATGGGGGTGGTGACAAAAGAGAAATGACAAACTAATGTCTCTTATTCTTTAATTATTGTATCAGCCATCAACTGTCGTCCTCAAGCTCGGCCATAGGCTAAAGCTGTAATGTTAAAATCATAAATATCCTGTTTTTGGCGCAAAAAATCCTAAAACAGTAGTGGAGAGGGGCATTAACTATTCTCTTACCCTGCACAACAATTTGGTGTAGGTCCAACTCAAGCTATCACCTACTCTCCCTGGCCAAAATTATCTGTTCACTCTGAAAAAATTATGCTCCTCAAAGACCATGAATCTTCCCACTGAACTTCATGTGATGTTTAAAACCAGTCCAAGTGGTGGTAAAAAACTAAAAGAACTTTACATGTTAGATAGATGAATGAGTAAAGGAGATTTCTAATGCAAACAGAAGTACTATGAGTAGGTAAACTGGAGACTAGCTACATTGCTAATAAAGTCATACAAACTCAATTGAAATAAATGAGACTGCTCTAGGTCACCAGTTTGCAACCTCTGGAGAATAGATCAATATTTTTAAGGCACTTTTTTTTTTTTTTTTTTGCACTGTGCGGGCCTCTCACTGTTGTGGCCTCTCCCGTTGCGGAGCACAGGCTCCGGACGTGCAGGCTCAGCGGCCATGGCTCATGGGCCCAGCCACTCCGCGGCACGTGAGATCCTCCCGGACCGGGGCACAAACCCGCGTCCCCTACATCGGCAGGCGGATTCTTAACCACTGCGCCACCAGGGAAGCCCTAAGGCACCTTTTAAGAAACACTCATCTTAAAAGATTCCTGGAGTGGAGGGGGAAATTTCCATGGTTACAAAAGAAAAACTCTGCACATAATACATCTTCTTTTGCAGATTTGTAATGTATATCAAACACATTAAAACACCAGTCCCTAAATGGGGTACATCAGTATCATAGGGTGCACAAGATAATTCAATAGGAGGTAGTAAGGAAACTTGAGAACATTTTTTAATATTTATTTTTGTAATATTTCTATTTCATTTTATTTTTGTGTGTTTTATAATGTATATAACATTATCACAACAGTGAGTTATTCAATTTACATGTGAATGCATACACTTCTATTGAGAATAATGCTCAATTGTTACAGATGTATGAAGAAAAAATTTGCACACTTCATTAATCTTAGAACTTCTGTAGTAAAACATTACTTTGAATTTATATCATATAGGCGACTTTATGTGTATGAATGTATCACTGATTATGATCCAATGAAACACACTTTGTGAATCATGGTTTTAGTAGCCAGAAGCTTTATTTTTTCCAGACAGGATGCTTCCATTTACTATATCTGCTAACAGGGGAATGACAATGACCTGGATTTTAGAGTGTGTTTTGCAAATTCAATTATTCGTGGAAAGTCTTTATCAGAGAGGACATAACTAAAGGAAAAGTATCAAGAAATAGAATTTGGAACTCCCTGGTGGCACAGTGGTTAAGAATCTACCTGCCAATGCAGGGAACACAGGTTCAATCCCTGGTCCAGGAAGATCCCACATGCCATGGAGCAACTAAACCCGTGTGCCACAACTACTGAGCCTGCACTCTAGAGCCCGAGAGCCACAACTACTGAGCCTGTGTGCCACAACTACTGAAGCCCATGTGCCTAGAGCCTGTGCTCCGCAACAGGAGAAGCCACTGCAGTGAGAAGCTCACACACGATAATGAAGAGTAGCCCCCGCTTGCCACAACTAGAGAGAGCCCGCGCACAGCAATGCAGACCCAATGCAGCCAAAAATAAATAAATAAAATAAATAAATTTAAAAAAAGAAAAGAAGAAGTAGAATTTTTACCTTACTTGCAAGCTAACAAGTTAGTCTACCACATATTAATAGATGCTGTTAAAAGATATGCAATTCCTGGGTCAGAGATGAATGATGGCCTGACTGGTAGCCAGAGTATCAGCATTTTGGGGTAGGGGTAGGGGCAGTTCTCTAAGATCCAGGTCCCACAGGTAGACACGAGGAAGGCTAGATAACAGCTGCACACATCATGAGCTGCTTTCAGGAGGGGAATCCTTAGATGCGGTAGTCTGGCTCTTTCATGATGGGCAAAAGCATGCTCCTACTTTGCTTTGGATAAATACAATATCTCTGTCTTTCAAGGCTGTTCACTATCCAGACATCCTTGAAAAAATGGTCTTGAATTAAAGGCAATCAGTGCCTCTGCTTGCAAGATATGCAGAAACATGCAAAATTCATGGAGAAATGTCTCCCATTTAAGCTGTGCTAATGGATTTGGCTTCACAAAGCGTAAGCCAACATACCTGCACCTAGCCAATGATCTCTTTCAAATCCTTCCACACAGGATCATCTTCATGGATACACAACCAGTGCCAACACACAAAGCCCTATGCTCAGAAACCACACACGGAACTCTGGCTTAATGGCCTGTGATTGCTTCTCATTATTGTCTTGAAACTCTTAATAATGTCATCTTAGATCTTATGTTTGGTAAATGAGGTCCTATGAGACAATGGAGCAGTTGGCAGGCCCTTGGAGTCTTGGTTTATGCATAATCCTGTCTCTTGCCACCCCTCTGCCTCCTGGGAATGGGTTCTATGCCATCTACTGTCCCTGACACCCCATACCCTTGTCCAGCCTCCCCATCCAGGAAGGATGTTACTCTCGCCCTGGGGCAGCGACTAGGTAGTGTTAGTTGGGAGAGACCTTTGTTTGCTGTGACTCTTCTCCCTACACAAAGGCCTTGGATGGGTTGCAGCGGCAGCCATCTCACCCTAGGCTGACAGTTACACCTGCATCCAGAGGGTGGGCAGGCTGAGACTAGGTATGGGTGGGAGAAAGCCTCTAGCCCACCCTTGATCCAGTGCATCCTGAGTACTGAGGATGCATCCATGCATGCACAGGGGTTTAAAGACCCTGGATACTGCCTTGTTCACCATGGTTGTGGTGGCAGGCCTATGGGAAGAGGAGGTGCCTGGCTCAACTTTTGCAGATCACCACAACCACCACCACCACCACCACCCCCCCCTTCAGGTTGCAATACATCAGTCTAGCAGCAGGCAGGAAAAGTTGCCCAGCATGTATGTCCTGAGCCACAAGCAGGAGCCCCTAGGCACAAATAAGTGTTTGCACTGGCCCCATGAGTATACCAGTTCCCAAGGGAGCACTCCCCCTGCTGACTCCATGCCTGGCAGGGCATCTTTTCTGCCATCCAACCTTCCTGAATCTACTTTTCATTGTCTTTTCTAGTCATTTTGAGGCACCCTCCAGGGATTAACTCTGGAATACAAATTGTATAATTTCAGTAATTCTTTAAATGAGTTAGTGCCTTTATATTTCCATTTAAAACTGGCATTGTACAATATAAAAAGAAACGCTTAAATTAAGTGCTAGTAATTTAATATTTTAATTTTTCTTTACTTAGAGTGGCAATATATGACAAAGAAAATACATAATGGCAAGCTGAGAGAAAGACAGCAGAAGAAAGGAAAAGTTTATATCGAGTACTTTTAGTGATTTTTTTCCTGCTTTTGCAACAAAGGTCCTTGCATTTTCATTTTGCACTTGGCCACTGCAATATATTCCTCAAGCCCTGCTCACTCAAGATATCCCTGCTTCACCTCACCCTTCACCTGAGACCTCATTGGATTTGAAAACTGTTAGAGGAGGTGTCCATACTCTGTATGTGTACCATACTCTCTTTTTTCCACTTTTTACAAGGTACAAGGAGTCCCTGCTTCTATTCTATGAAGGAGGTAGTCCTGCAACTTATCCCCTTGCATCCTGTACCCTTTACTCTTGCTCTTATCAGGAACTTCCCACTTGGATTTATCCTCTCATCTGAATCATGAAATCTTCACGTTTTCCACCTCTCCGGTATGATTCATAACATGTACCTATAACATCACATGCAAAACAGGAAAATCTCTTAATCCCACCACGCTGCTTTTAGCTGCCTTTTCATTTCTCTGCTCTCTTTGGCAGCAAAAACTCTCAAGAGTTGTGCACACTCACTACCTCCCTGTCTTCACTTCAAATTCACTCATCCTCCCATTCCACTCCTGCTACTGTCTGTACACCACTGAATCTGTTTATTAAATTACCAAATGATCCCTTAATGCCAAATTCAGTGCTCACGTATCTAGTCCCCATCATACTTGACTTTTCAGCAGCATTCAGCATAGTGGACGACTCCTTCCTTCTTGGAATTCTTGGTTTCTGTGACTTCTCTCCCACCTCACTATTCATCCACCTTGTTGGCTATTTAACAGTTTTCTGCTGACTCCTTCTCTACCAAAACTTTAGATGTTGAAAGGCATCCAAAACTACATGCTACATGTCTCTCTAATCTTGTCTATTCTCTCTCTCTCTCTCTCTCTCTCTCTCTCTCTCTCACTATATATATATTTTTTTTCTCCAGTTTGCATCTCCAGATTATATATCCAATGGCCTCATCTCAAATGTCTAACAGGCATTTCAAAGTTAATATGGCCAAAATGGAACCCTTGATTTTCCCCAAGTATGCTGTGCTCTGTCTTTTTGAGCTCAGTAAATGGTGTCATTAATCAGTTACTCAACCCCTTGATTTATCTTCCCTTTAACTTTCACATGTTGTCCATAAGCTAGTACCATTTTCAAACATATAGCCTAGTTAGAATCTATACTCTCTTCTGTCTGCTCAGATACCACCGTAACCTGAACTACCGATACCTCCTACCAGCAAGACGTTTTACTAGTCTCATTTCCACACTTTCTCACTGTAAACCTGACAATAAGCTGAGTGATTTTTTAAAATCATAAATTATATTATGTTAGTGTTTAGCTCTTAAAATGAGTACCTTGGCTTTATAATATCATGCACTACTTGGTACCTGCCTATGTTTCCAAGCTCATCCTGTATTATTTTTTCCAGCATATTCCAGACATACTGGCCCCCTCATTACTCTCCCAGGTCCACAGAGCTCATTTTCTTGAGAGCAGACACCTTAGAGGACTGACTCATATCTGAAATAGTACTAGGAATATAGTATCCAATAGATGTTAAATAAATAAATACACTATTTATATTTCCATTTATCTCTTTTTCTAATATGGATTTATTAAGTACCCCCTATGTTATTATCTGAGGATAAATTTAATACTTTCATATTTAGAAAATACCACAAAAATCTCTATGAAACACATACTTTCATATATAATAGTTTCTGTTTTTAAAGTTATTCATTTCATTCCCTTAAACAGAAACACTTATTTGTTACTTTAATGTTGTGGTTTGGTTGTTTCCTTTACACTATTAGTGTAATTGATTGGTAGAATCATGGTTGTGGGAAACCATCTAGCTTAATGGAATTCTCAAGGACCAGGAATTAAAATCCATCCTGACTTTATGACTTTATTATTCTTCACCCTGTGCACATCCTTATCTAGAGAATGGTATTAGTATAATATCTATATCAGGATGAGCAACTTTACGAAGCAGAGTATTATGTAACTCTATCTTACTTCTGGTAAAATGAGGGTGAATAGCAAATATGAATAGGCTGGAAGCCCCAGAGCACTCACATTTTCATCTGATCTTTTACATTTTGGAGATTCTGATATTAAAAATTTTTCTCTGTGTAAATTTGTATGCTCTCTAGAGGACCATTCAGTTACATCAATAAGATTATCAAATGGTCTATTGATTGTCTATTGATTAGGACCACCAAATGAATGGGTAGAGGGCAGTAGAGTTTTGGGATACTACTGACTGAGCTAAGTTATGCTCGAGAGTGGGACACAAGGGGCAGGACTCTTTTTCTTTTTTTCTGCCAAGACTAAATGCACTCCTCTTCAAGTCTGTTTCCTCTGGGAAGCCTTTCACAGTGCTCAAGTCTCAAATTCTCTTATCACAGGGCTTATTGTGCTGCCCCAGATTTTCATTCCTCGATATCCTCCATTAAGTTATAAACTCTGTGAGGACAAGAACTATAAATGCCCTGACAAGGGCTATTTCCCTATTGAATTGAATGAATGAGTGAATGGACAGATGGAATTGAATAATAAATGAATGGAGTGTTAAGGCAATAGTTAATGATCACCTGAAAGAACAGTGTGAAGGTATACAGGAGCCTATGAGAGATCTTCTTTCATGTTTGACCTCTCTTATTTGAATCAGGTAAAGGGAATTAAAAAAACCCTGGAATGGTATTTGTTGATTATTTACACCCTGTATGAGGCTGTTTGCTGGGTTTGACAATAATAAAAAAGGAGAGAGAAAAAGGAAGAAAGAAACCTCATGAAGCAATTCTGACTCTATTTCTTACTGTAGGTTTATTGGTTATGGTTTATAAAATTAAGAAAATAATACCTGTCTTGAAAACTACCTAGGTATGGTGTTAGTAAAATTAGAAAAATATTAGCCACTATATGAATGGTAGATATTATCATTATTTGCTTATACTCCTTGGCTGGCAATTTGTAAACTTTTACAACAATATTAAATATTGAGCCTTTTTTTCATCCTTTTTCCAGGACTTAATTCATGCATAAGATAAAGCAATGATTTTTAGAACAATATATAGAATAAAGCAATGATCTTTAGACTACTTCCAGTATTATTAATTACCAAGTATTTGCATATTCAAATACACAAATGCATATTTTGTAGGAGAGTTATTTCTTTTTTTATATCAGACTTCTAAGTTTAAGTTCCAAGGACCTGAAGTTAGAATTTTTAGTTTCCAAAGTAGTTGATATCTCACCTTTGAAAACAGAATAAAGTTGGTGTTTCTCCTTCTAAAAATCACAAGGGTGTTTAAGTAACTTACTGTTCTAGACAATGGCTCATTTTAACACCTGCCTGCTTCTTGACTATATCCTTGTAGTAAATCTTATCTACTATACTGATTATATATCTCTTTCTAATCTCATCTCATTTCTTCCATCTCCTCAATTTAAAGACAGAGATTATGCTACATGAAGTAATCTGTTTTGAAAAAAAAAAAAGCCCTTGCACTCAACCCATATACATATCATTTTCCCCCTGGAATTAGGTCTTCCATACTTACTTGAAATAATCATATATATTAGTATAAACAGTAGATTTTAAAAGAGATTAGGCTCTTGTTTTGTGGATGGTTAAAAGGTATTGTGATTTTTAAAAATGGCTTTTCAGAGGTGAATCACTGGTTTAAACATAGGTAAGGTAGAAGTCAACTGAAGTTATTATCCTCTGAAAGTTCACTGGTGGTTTTGGTTCAGTTTATAGTTTTCCCATGGACTGGTGCCCAGCCTCAACTCTTACACGTACTTCAGCACTGCTGATGGGAGCTTCTCCTGAGAGGGGATGTGTGATTGGTCCCTGGTGTCTGGTACTAGAGAGCCATACTAACTTAGGGATGAAATGCAGCTGAAAACTTTTCTTGTAACTTTTGGTCATTCCATAATACCTAACCTTCTCAATCCAATCCAGTTAGATGAAATGAATACTTCTATACCAATAACATGCAAACTACAAATAGATTAAATGTTATGAAGTACTATTCAGAGGACATTGACAATCAGACTCACCTCAGATTTTTAGTTTTGTTTTTAAGATGCTATAATTTTCAACTGATAGTGGTTTATATATATATATATATATATATATATATATATACACAAAACCACCTCTACCCTGATTTCTCTCCACACAGGTTAGGTTGAGCTGCTGTCAAATTTAATCAGGCAGAATTGACTTTTACTTGGACCCTGGTGTGTTAATGAAGGTTCTTAAAATCTGTCAGGGTAAGTATTTCTTTGGCAAACCATACCAAATTGTATTGATATTTATCAAATTTGAACGTAGATATTTGCTAAATAAAAGCACAATGCAGAGGAAATTAGAAGTCAGACATAACTGAGATAACCTCTTTATTTAAGAATGGGTGTTGTTATTACTAAATGTTCTCTGTGTGAGTTTAATTTACCAGGAATACCTGACACCACCCTCACCTTCCCACACCTTTGCCCCTTTAAGTAGTTGGTAATCATTTGTCAGATCTGTGTTCCAGCCCATCCATGCTTAAGGGGCTGGATTCATGACTTGGCCCTGTGTGTGTGTGTGTGTGTGTGTGTGTGTGTGTGTGTATGTGTGTTTATATATGTGTGTATGTGCTTTGATTTTTCTTGATCTTATTGGCTGTGTTAATAATGGCTTCTTGCAATGTCTTTGTTCAGATTGTGTATGTATTGGAGTCCTGCAGGCACCCTCAACAATGTCTCAGAGTCAAACTATAATCACTCCTGAGCTTGCTGACCTAATTACTAATCTTTACAAATATCTTTGCTTATCTGTTTGGTCATTTGCTTTGTTCTGCTGCATTTTTCTCTTCCTCGTACTCCCCTAATTTTTCTCCAGTGTTCATACCTGTATTGGGGCTGAAAAATCTTTATGCTTGAGGTTTGTTATTTCCCACTCTGAATGAGGTGAGGATATTTATCCTAAATTTGAGGTAGGAAATGTTTGGCTTTATGCAGTATTACTAGGAGCAGTTATTGTTATAAAGCAAAAGAGAAACTGTTTTCTGAGCATTTTCTTGCCCTCTGTCATGTTCTTGCTCTTTCATTTAAAAAGCAGTATATATTAATTGCAGAAAAAATTGAACATAAAAAGTATAAAAGAGGGCTTCCCTGGTGGCGCAGTGGTTGAGAGTCCGCCTGCCAATGCAGGGGACGTGGGTTCGTGCCCCGGTCCGGGAAGATCCCACATGCTGTGGAGCGGCTGGGCCCGTGAGCCATGGCCGCTGAGCCTGCGCGTCCGGAGCCTGTGCTCCGCAACGGGAGAGGCCACAACAGTGAGAGGCCCGCATACCGCAAAAAAAAAAAAAATGTATAAAAGAGAAAGTGAAAATCGCTCATATACTCAAATCCTTGAAAGAACCCCTATTAACTATATGCTATACTACCTTCTGATCTTTTCCCAGTAAATATGAGTGCTGGTTTGTATATATTTTTTAAAAATTAAATAAAATGCATTTGTATATACAGGTACTTATGTATACATACACATATACTTGTATCCTGGGATCATAGTGTATATAAAATATTTTTAGCTTATTTCTTCTCTATTGTATTGTGAATAATTCCCATGTCATTAAGCCTTCTATAGAAACTTTATTTTTTAAAACTTCTTTACTATAAAATGAAACATACAGTCATAGAAGCATGGTAACTATGGTTGAACTGAAAGAAACTCAGCAGTCATACCACCCAGAGATGTCTTTCACTGTTAACATTTTCTTCTATTTCCTTCTAGACTTTTACATACATATACAGAATGTTTTAAAAATAAACACTAGTATTATATGGTACAACCCATTTTGTAACCATCTTTTAAATTTATTTTGAATATTTTTCTGTCATAATTTTTAATGTAAACATCATTTAAAATAACTGCATAATAATCTAATTCTTCATGTTTAAACTGTTTTGCCAGCTAAGTCAAGGCAACAGTGATTAAATCTTCTATTCACCCACTGGCAAAGATATCAGCTTGTAAATCTTAACTATTTGCTGGCCATTGTGAATTTTGTAAGGTCCAGAAGAAAAAGGAGAAAAAGAATTGGAATAGATCTTTGGATATTTCCCCCTTCTCTCTTTGGAGTTGAGTGTTATAAAATCTTATTGTCGTTATTTGTATTACAGTATTTATTCAGCCATAAGAGTATTAAATCAATTAGGGATTAGCTGGTGATATCTGTTCTGTGTTATAATCTTATTTCTTTCCCTATCAAAAAAAAAAGTCCTTTTTACAGAGATTTAGAGACAATAATATAAACAACATTAGAGTCGATTGACAAATTGTTAACAAGATAAAATGTGGATTATGTGTTTGGAAGAAAAGGAGCTGAACATGAAACCATAATTCCTTATTTGAACTTTAAGTTCAAGTGTTTCAAATGGAATTAACCTATTAATGCAATAGGGAAGTAGTAGAGAAGGGTAGCCTTCTCTACTTGGTGAGGCTGAGGGTGGGAAAAACACAAGGGTGGTGCAGTATCCTAGGAATGTAAAGATGGGACATTGTTACCACCTGTAAGATATGACCCTTGAAAGGAATTGAAGGAGGGCCAGATCCAGGTTTCATGAAGATTGAATCTCATATCATTTTGCTTGTCCTCCTTGAGAAAAAAGATTACAAAATTATGACTATAAATTTGGGTGGGAAGGTGAAGGGAGTATTTAGAATGAGAAATCATAACAAGTTACAAATTATAAAATGCTAAAATATACCACAATGATCACAAAATCCAGAGTAATACCTTAATATAGTCATTAATGAAATTTCTGACAGACATTTATAATCATTTTTCTTACATTTCTGGCAGCATACTCTTTGATTGCTTTTTCATATGATAAATATTTTGTAATATCATCTTCTGTGGAGAATAGAAAGATAATAAAATCTTTACTCTAGCAAGGCTGATATGAAATTGTTCTTTATTATTGATAGTTTAGAAAAGTTTCTTTCTGCTTCATAATTCATTACTGATAACGTCATGCTATATTTCAGGATTGGTGTCAAATTTGAGAAAGCCTCTCTGAGTTTATCAAGTGTGAACAGGGAACTTAAAGTTTCTTTTGTGCAATGGCTAATCTAAAATACTTCTCGAATTCATGATATTCATAAACCACTCTGCTATCAGTGTCACTGATGTCCTTGTTAGGGCATATTATGTTACCTTCATTGAAATCAGTTTTCCTGTCAAGTCAGCAAGAAATTCAAATCATTTTCCAATGGTTTATTCTCAGATTATTTGTTAAAATCCTCACATCTATTTATTATTTCTATTTAAGATGCCTCTCTTTCACTTAATGACAGCTTTGGTATAATCTGAAATTTTTCTATTATTATAATTCACTTCCCAGAGTTCAAATAATTTTATTTATTATTTTTTCATTTCACTAAGAAAGAATATCTACATACAGTAAAGTGTAAAGATCTTAAATGGACAATCAGAGTTTTGACAGACATATATCCATGTAACCAACATCTTAACTGAGACATAGATCATTTCCATGAGCCCAGGGATTTTACTTTTGTGCCCTTTCTGTCAATCCTCACCCTTACACCCTTGTAGGCAACTATTCTCATTTCTAACATTATAGGTTAGTTTTGTCTATTTTTGTATTTCATGTAAATAATATCATAAAATATTTTCTCTTTTGTTCATGGATTCTTTTACTCAAAATAATTTTTTAAGAATCATTCATGATCTTACATGTAACAACAATTCATTTTTTTTTTAATTGATAAGTAGGATTCCACTGTGTATGACTATTTATGTCTTCTTTTGGTAGGAACTTGAGTTGTTTTCAGGTACAAGCTATTATGAATATATTTGTTAAGTTGTTTCAACACTATTTGTTGAGAAGTCTTTCCCCATTGAATGAATTTATCTTTTAGATAATCAATTGACTATTTATTGAATTATTTGTCTATTCTTACACTAATTACACACTGTCTTAATTACTGTAGATCGTGGTCCCCATCCCCATCACCTCACAGCAAGAGGTGAGCAGTGGGCGAGTCAGCGAAACTTCAGCTGTATTTACAGCCGCTCCCCATCACTCACATTACTGCCTGAGCTCCGCCTCCTGTCAGATCAGTGGCAGCATTAGATTCTCATAGGAGCGTGAAACCTACTGTGAACTGCACATGCGAGGGATCTAGGTTGCATGCTCCTTATGAGAATCTAATGCCTGATGATCTGAGGTGGAGCTGAAGCAGTGATGCTAGTGCTGGGGAGTGGCTGCAAATACAGATTATCATTAGCAGAGAGGTTTGACTGCACAGAGACCATAATAAATAAACTGCTTGCAGACTCATATCAAAACCCTACCAGTGAGTGGCAAGTGACAATTAAACTGCATCTGGTGGCAGGCTTTATAGTGGCAAGTGAGTTGATGTACTTCCGTTGTACAGCTGCATCTGGTGACAGGCTTTAAGTCAGTATCTGACACTTACTTTAGTCCATGCATGGCCTGCCCATTATTTTATTTGCCACTTCCACCCGTGCCTCTTTCCTGCACTGCGCACTTGTCTCAGTCACAGTTTTGGTAAGCCCACAAGCTAACCCTAGTCAAAATGAGTAAAAAACAAATGTCACCATAGGGCTTCTTTGAAAAGGGGGAAAGACCCAATGATGAGACATCAGAAGACTCTAAGACCGCCAACAAAAAGAAAGCTGCATTTAAAAGAAAATACCAAGAGTGCTACTTAAATTACTCGTTCATTGCAACAGGTGATTCACATTCTCCAAGCCCGCTTTGTATAATATGTGGCAACCGGCTATCCAACGAAGCCATGAAACCTTCAAAACTGCTTCGCCACGTGGAGACCAAGCACCCTGCATTAAAAGAGATGCCTTTGGAGTTTTTCAAAAGAAAAACGTGTGAACATGAAGAACAGAAGCAATTGTCGAAGGCATAATTCTTAGTGGCTAATTGCATTGCTAAATCTAAGAAGTCCTTTACTACTGGTGAAAAGTTGATCCTGCCTGCTTCTGAGGACATTTGTCGTGAACTTTTAGGATAGGCTGCAGTTCAAAAGGTGGCACATGTTCCTCTTTCGGCTAGCACCATAACTAGATGAATTGATGAAATAGCAGAGGATATTGAGGCACAATTGCTAGAGAGGATTAATGAGTCACCGTGGTGCACAATCCAAGTTGACGAGTCTACTGATGTTGATAATAATGCAACAATGCTTGTTTTTGTGGGATATATTTTTCAGGAGGATGTGCATGAGGATATGTTATGTGTACTTTTGTTGCCAACCAACACCACAGCTGCAGAACTATTCAAGTCTTTGAATGATTACTTATCAGGAAAACTGAATTGGTCATTTTGTGTCGGTATATGCATGGATGGAGCAGCTGCCATGACTGGACAGCTTTCTGGTTTCACTACTTGGGTAAAGGAGGTCACTTCTGAATGTGAGTCTATGCATTGTGTCATCCATAGAGAAATGCTGGCTAGCTGGAAAATGTCACCTGAACTTTAACAACGTTTTGCAGGATGTGATTAAAATTATCAACCACATTAAAGTACATACTATATTCACGTCCATTCACGCAGCTCTGTGAGGGGATGGACAGAGCACCCACATCTTTTCTTATACACGGAAGTGAGATGACTTTCTAAAGGTAGATTGCAGGCTAGGGTTCTTGAGTTAACAAGAGTGCTCCAGAGATTTCTTTTAGAAAAACAGTTACCACTGGCAGCACATTTCAGTGTCACAAAATGAGTAGTAAAACTTGCCTACTTGTGTGACATATTCAACCTGCTCAACAAACTCAATCTGTCACTTCAGGGGAGAATGACAGCTGTGTTCAAGTTGGCAGATAAAGTGGCTGCATTCAAAGCCAAACTGGAATTATGGGGCGACAAGTGAACATTGGGACTTTTGTCATGTTTCAAACATTAGCAGAGATTTTGAAAGAGACTGAGCCAGGGCTTTCTTTCTCCCAGCTGGTTGGTGCATGATCACATATCTCAGCTTTCAAAAGAGTTTGAGCATTACTTCCCAACCACAAAACACCCCTGAACTGGGAAGGAATGGATCCACAACCCATTTGTGAATAAGCCACTTGAATCGACTTTATCTGTGCTAGAAGAGGATCAACTGCTTGAGATCACAAATGACGGTGACCTTAAAAGTTTGTTTGAGACAACTTCAAATCTCCATATGTTCTGCATTAAAGTCAAGGCGGAATATCCTGAGATTGCCACAAAAGCACTGAAAAGCCTGCTTCTGTTTCCAACATCCTATCTTTGTAAGGCAGGGTTTTCTGCAGTGACAGCAAAAAAAACGAGATTACAGAGTCCACTGGACATAAGCAACACACTTCGGGTATCACTGTCTCCCATCATCACCCCCAGATGGAACCATCCAGTTGCAGGAAAACAAGCTCAGGGCTCCCACTGATTCTGCATTATAGTGATCTGTATAATTATTTCATTATATATTACAATGTAATAATAATAGAAATAAAGTGCACAGTAAATGTAATGAGCTTGAATCATCCCAAAACCATCCCCCGCCAGACCTGATCTGTGGAAAAATTGTCTTCCATGAAACCGGTCCCTGGTACCAAAAAGGTTGGGGACCACTGCTGTAGATTATAAATAGAACTGCTATAAATATTCTTGTATAAGTCTTTTTTGGATATATTTTTAGTTTCTGTTTGGTAAATAGTGGAATTCCTGTGTCATAAAGTAGGTTTATGTTTAACTTTATAAGAAAATGTCAAACAATATTTCAAAGTGATTGTATAATTTTTCACTTTATCTTCATAATTTGCTGTTGTCAGTCATATTTATTTTTCCATTCTAGTGGATGAATCTCCCTTTGTTTTAATTTTCATTTACTATATTCACTCATTAATTCTACTAGTATTTTGTAGGTTGCTCATCATTTTCTGTAGAACTGTGGGGTTAGTAAAGGGAATTTTACTTCTTCTTATTAAACAATGCTAATAATAAGTGAAGTTAATATTTTTGCCTCAATCCCTATTTTAGAGAAAGAGTATGCAATATGTCATTATTAAATATGATGTTTGCCATAAGTTTTATATAGATGTCATCTATCAGGTCAGAGTAGTTCCCTTCTATTTCTAGTTAACTAAGAACCTTTTTTCTTTTCATTAATGAATGTTGAATTTATTAAATAATTTTTCTGCATTGACTGGGATTATCATATAATTTTTCTCCACTATTCTGTTGCAGTATAATAGGTTAAATAGTGTGCTCTCTCCCACCTCCAATTCACACCTATTTGGAACTTCAGGATGTGACCTTATTTGGAGATGGGGTTTTCATAGATACAATGGAATTAAAATGAGATTATACTGGATTAGGTATGCCTTAATCCAAAGACTGGCATCCTTATAAGAAGGGGGAAATTTAAACACAAAAACACAGAAAAGAGAGTTCCGTGTGAGCATGAAGCCAGAGATTAAAGTATGTTCAAGCCAAGGGAGGTCAAGGATTGCCAACCATCACCAGAGGTTAGGAGAGAAGTATGGGATAGATTCCCCCTTAGAATTTTCAATAGTGACTGACCCTACAGACATCTTGATTTGGGACTTATAACCTCTAGAAGAACTGTAAGAGATCAAATTTCTGTTGTTTTAAGTCACTCAGTTTGCAGTACATTGTTACAACAACCCTAGGAAACTAATACAGATTTTGGTATTAGTTTCCCACAATATCATTTCCCATTCCCTGGAAAGCAGACTGTGAGATGGATATTTGTGCCCAGGAATTTTTTTTTTTCCTGAATCAACTCTTGAGGGACACTAAAGGAGGCAGGATTGATCAGAGGAAGAAGTTGGACTTTGATGCAATCACAACAAAAGCCTCACCTGAACCCACATGTACTTCTGGAGTAGAATGACCTTTAGAATTGTCCCAAATTAGGGAAAGGAGCCTGGGATTTTAAAATCCTGCATCAATCACTCACTTCCAGCACTTCAGAGCAATGAATGCTTCAATCCAGAGGAGGTTGGGGAATCTGAGCAGTACCACAACATATACTATAGTCTACTCCTTGCACTATTTGGAGCTATCTTTTTTGTATTATTTCTGGGAGCAGCTCCTTCAGATTTCTGGTGGGCCTCTTTTCCTGCAAAGAGGATTGTTAGTAGCATAAATTCAAGCCTCTGCAGCTGCAGGTAGTATGACACTAAAGTTGATATTCATATTTCATTATTTATTTACTCTCCATCCTAGATTTCACTCATTCATGGTTTGATTATTCAGACCATAGTCCTTGAGAGATTTTAGCCCGTGGTCACTGTTTTCTCAGATTATGGCTACTGTATTTGTCCACATATCATTTAAGTGGGGCAAAGAAATAAAAAAGACACTTAGGTGGATCACTTAGCTATAAAATATACTCTTCCCATCACCCATTATGTATTCACAGCCCTTCCTGCTCCTGATGGACAGGGTAAATTACACTTGCTATGTAGTGACTTCTTTTCTCGCATGCTGGTATCTCAGCACAGAGCCTAAGGTGCTCAGGTGATAGTCATAGCTTGAAATTTGTTGAAACTATTATTGTGTTTTCATGGTGAAACCATTCTTCTGGATATCAAGACCTTCTAAACTCACAAAACCTAGAGCTGTAGGATGGAAGTGTAAAGAGTCACTGAGAGTGATGGTAGGTGGGGCCATTTCTGATTCCACACTTTGTTCTCCATCCCCTATCTATTGGGGATACCACACCATAAAAGGATCATTGATTTAAGAGTACATACTACATCCTGGAGTATAGTACCCATCCTTACAATATATCATCTTCAAGCTTGTACCCCAGCTGTGCCTTTAAATTCTGTTCCCTAGCTTAATAGGCCAGTAGCTTTGGGTGTTACAATACATGACAGAAGGAGTGGACACCATGGTCATATACCAACTTCCAAACCTCTTTTGCTGTAAAGTGTGTCTCTATTATTGATGCAATGTTATACTGTGTGGGATCCCATGTTGTTGGATCAAATACTCTGAACGCTCTCATACAGTGGTTCTGTGGGCAGGTTAGGCAAATCCACATGCAGAATATATATTGATTCTAGTAAAAAGAAATCTCTGACCCTTCCAGGATTGAAGGTGTCCAAGAAAGCCAACTTACTATGAATTGGCTTCGTGGGTTATTTTGAGGGATAGTGGTGTATCAACGACTCATCAATGGTCTCTGTTGCTGGCAGGTTGTACATTAAGCAGAAATGTTATGTAGCTCAGACTTGGTGAGTGTGAGTTCACAATGTTGGGCCCATATATAGCTTCCATACCTGCAACCTAATGCTCATTGTGCTAGCACTAGCCAAAGACAAAGGCTAACTGATGTTAACTGACCACGTAAAACCATTTAGTTGCGTTTGACTCCTCAGTGAAGGATGTTCTTTGGTGGGAATTAAAATGGCATACAAAGATCTCCACGCTTTGTGCCTATTCCTGTGGGTTTTACATTAATCTATGGTAAAAGGATTATCTATTTGATGGTAAGTAGCTTAAAATCTCTTATGCTCTAGGAATGCAGATTTTCTATTAAAAGAGCGTATGGTTGAAAAGAGCACCTATGGGTTGGGTGTTCAGGTATAAATGAGGAATAGTGGATGTGTCTGTGGTACCAGCATTACTAGTGATATAACCACCACCCCATCATCAACTTTGTCTTTTGGAGAGAGAACAATTTATGTTTAAGATGAGTCTCACTTTCTGCCTGGGATGCAAACAGGAAGAACCTAGTTTATAGTGTTATTTTGTTTTCCCTTTTTATAGGAAATAATAACTATACATGGAGGGGAATAAAAGGTTACAAGGATTTTAAGTTTTATTTTATGCTTTTTGCTTTTAAGCTAAGTGTCAGACTGATCTTTCCATGCAACTAAGTAGCATTAGCTAGTAGAAAAAGTAGTCCCTCAGCTAGTGAACTGGGGAGCAATTATCATTAAATGTAGCCAACATAAATATTATAAATTCAACCCAAAACTACTTCCAGTAAGAGAAATAGGGCATGTCCTTGTTATGTCTCCATGTATGTGTCTTCAGAGAACTAAGAGAAGAAAATTTCATTTGTATAAATTGGAGGGGATATTAACTATAACTTTCAATTTATGTAACACCTTGCTCCTGAATTCACACTCTGATTATTCCAGAGATTAAGGACTGGATAATGTTCAGAAAGTAGGCAAAAGAGACATATTTGCATAAATTCTATTTAATCAGAGGTAGACTTTCCAAGTGATCACTTTAGTCACATGCTCAGATCTTTAGGAAACCTGGTTTAGTTCTTGTCTGACCAAGCCTAGAGTGACTCTTTAAGGCTGGGCCTGAGGTATGACATACTGTACTATATTCAGACCCCTTTTACAATGTTTTTATCTCTACTACTGGTTTAATTTATGTATTTAATTTTAGTTTCCAGGGCACAATATGGCTAATTATTTGAGAACTGCAGAACCTTGTAAGTGAAATTTTTGCTTCCATAATTTGTGGCATATTAAGTATAATAATGTACATTTAATTTCCTCAAAAAGGATAATTATGCTAATAGAATTATTTGAATAAAATTTTGTACTTTGTGCTGGATTATATTCTCTACCTACTAATTTATATTAATACAAGTCAGTAAGGAATTTTTAATAAGCCACTTCAGTCCTGGGCAGTCAGGTCTGGGAACATCATACAAGCACCACCTCCTCCCTTAGCATCCTGGGGAGAAAGGGGTGTCTCACAGTCCCAGAGGGCCAGAATTCCTATCAGATAAAAGTTCATGGGAAACATTTTCTAGCTCTAATGTGTAAAACAGACAATTTGGGTGTATGGACTTTGTTGGAGGGAATAAACTAACTTATGGACATCTGAGAACAAAGCCAGTTTCTTTGAGAACAATTTTGTCTTTATAAAAACCAATCAAGAGTTGTATGAGCATTGTGTGGAAAGAGGTCTTATCTCTATTTCAATATTTAAGGAAGAGTGGTTTTTAAAGTCAAATTCAGGCTTCTAGTAGGTTCTATATCACCATGGTACAGTATGGAGTTTAAGGGAGGGTAGAGATTAGCATTAAGAACCAAGAACTTTGGGTGTATTGCTGCCATTTTTATTCACGTATTCTACAGGATAATAATTATTATTACTTTTAAAAATTCCATTGCCTTTATTTAAAAAATAAAACTACTCATTTAGGAAACATAGACATCTAAGTCATCATTAGATATGGAGTGTGCAATTAATATGCTTGATCGGAAGGCCAGTACTGGTCACTAGTCATTGAAGCACTCATCCTTAAGAGACAAGGTTGGTTGGATTTTATTGCTGGGTTATTGAATTTGGTTTGTGCTTAGAAACCCATGCTTGTTTGTCCACTTACATGAATACCATGACTAGAGAATGTGTAAGTTTTCTCATACTTTTCTTTTTTGTTTTTGTTAATGCATTAAAATCCCATGGTTTGGCAAATGTGCATATTATGTGCCCATTATGGAGTTTGCTATGTGCCAGGTGCTTGTTATTACTGGTGGATTCTGTGGTGGTAAAACCAGACTGAATGTCTGCCTGCATGGAGTTATTAGACATGTATTATCACAAATTTAAAGGGCTTAAAGTTGGAACTATCCATTATTTTTTCTGTCCATAGATGTAATAAGCTATTAGGGCAACATCCAAACAATACAGAGCTATAAAGAAAGAAAGTTTTCTATTAGGGCTACACTGGGAGGCCATGACTAAGAGCAGGGATTTGAGGTTTAGAATCAAAAAGACTTGGGTACAAATCCTGCCTTGAACATGTATTAGTTCTGTGTCCTTGGGTAAGTCATTTTCATTCTCTAAATCTTAGTTTCATCATCTTATAATGTAGACAGTTATAATAGCTACCTAATAAGGTTGTTGTGAGAAGAAATGAAATTATTTATATATATGTATGTGTATATATATATATATAGATGAGCAATACCTAGCACATAGTTAGCATTCAATAATTAGTAGCTATTAATAATATAACAGTTGATGAATCACCTTAGTAACTTAGCTAGCAAGTGTAACATACAGATGCATCCTTGCATTTTTAAACAAATTATCTACCTCAACTCAATAGAAATGTATTACCCAATTTGTGGATAAAGCTCAAACCACTGCAAGAATTAAAAAAGAAATTCTACCATCATGGTTCACTTAATCTATAATATAGAAGTTGCCACTGTGTTTCTTCAAAAGCAGACAACGTGACTGGTGACATTGAAAGCCTCAATTTTGTATAAATAGAAATAAATTTTAGAATGAAAATGGTGACAAAAGACCTTACTTTCCAGATGAGAAAACAGACCTTATTTTCCAGATGAGATAAGAAATGAAGGATACTAAGACTTGTTTTGTTTTTTTCCCAATTATCTTTCTATAATTTATAGTTTGGAAGAAAAATATAATTTTCTTCAATACCCTTTAGACACTTATTTAATTTCATGCAATGCTCTTTAAATGCACAAAAGGTAAACCCAGGAAGAGTTGAGGTAAATCTATGTAAACACACTATGAATTCTAGTGACGTTCTCATATAACTTGCTTGTGCTATTAACATGTTTGAAATTTGGCCTCTTGTTCATAAGAAAACTCTTCCCTTTCCCTCTTTGATGATACTTACTTTTACTTTTTTTACACAAGATTTCCTATGAAAATCATTGGTGGCACCAAGCCAAAATGTGAGACATTTCATGAAAGTGAGACTCATAGAATGCATTCTCAATGTGTTTAGTCAACGTCATTGTTCTCTGATGAGGAATTGGGTGTTTTATGTCAGCAATGTTGGCCTTTCATCCTGCAAGTTCAATAATCTTTTTCATGAGTTTTGGCTTGTGTACCCGAGGACTGTTTGCCTATAAATTACATTATAAAATTAATACTACATTAGTACTGAAGACAATTGCTCCTGTGCTTCTGAGCCTTTGTGCTACAGTGAAAGTTAGTTATATTCTAGCTTATGAGAAATTCTGGGCTTTTAATATTTTCTTTGTCTAATGAGCTCACAAGAGATATTACCTGTACTTTGGAAAATTATGGGTGTTTTATTAATTGTTCCTCTAAATTAGCCTATCTGAGGTCACTTTGTCCTTGGACAGTTAATAGTTCCTTTCTCTTTGTTACTGTAACACTCTATTCACATCATTATTGTAGAACAGAACACAGTCTTATAATTATCTATTTACAATATTTCTCTTCCCCACTAGACTTGGAACCAGATGAGAGTAAACATCTAGCATCCTTTATTGTTAATAGACCAACATCTAATTTGGTGAAGATCCAGACTAGACTTGGTATATGGTAGTACTGTGTACTAATACATATTCCCAGAGGTTTGCTATATTAGACTTTATCATGAATCTGGTTAAGGTTTTCATGGTAATAGGATATGTCAGGATAGATAGCAAGTTGAGAATTAGTATTTATTAAACGCCTACTGTTTGCACTGTTTGTAGACTATCTTATTTAATTGTCACACTAACACCTGCAAAATGGTAGCATCTGCAATTTAATTTTTAATATTAATAAGTTTTTACTCAGTACAGTTTAGAAATCATCCCAGTTTCATCAGGTCCTAAGGAATTAGGGCTTGAAAGCATAACTTTAGCCCTCCAGAACCATTATGCTATTGTACAGTCTTCTTGCCAGACATAAAGGATCATCAGATCAAGGTTCAAGAGGGGGTAAAACAGTTAAAAACAGAGCCAAGCAACTTTCTAAAAGGACAGGGCACATCATAGATCACAAGGAAGTAAAGTTTTACTCATAATCTAATGGAAGGAAAAGGAATGTTCTATTTCAGGTCTTTAATGGCCATTTGTTTATTGATTGTTTATTGTTTACTAAGTGTCAAATATTATCCTGGGATATGGCAATTAATAAGAAATAGTCCCTGATTTCACAAGGAGTTAACTATCTTAACGGAAGGAGATGGATGTTTAGTCAAATATATTTCTTGTTATAGGGATTATAAGTACCTACGACAGCATATGAAACAATATAAGAGGGTATTTAAAAACATGAACATTGACATCAGACAAACTTGGATTCAAGTTCTGACCCTGTTATTCAAAAAACTGTAAGCTCTAGGGCAAATTAGAAACACTTAGCCTTAAATTCTTCAGTTGTAAAATCAGAAAAATAATGTACATATTCATATAACTCATATGACTATTTTTAAGATTAATTTTAATGTATGTCTTTTCACATAAAAAGCACTTATTATTATTAGTTATTATTGTGTACAGGCTATACTAGGTAAACAAAGTTAAGTAGGCACTTACTAGGTAGACAAAACAAGAAAGAACTTTCAAAAGCTACAGCTTATGAGAAAGGAAGGAGGTGGTTTTGGTTTTATTTAGTTAAAAAAAAAACAAAGGTTAGCAGCTTTCTGATAAATAGCACACATTGGAATTATATAAGTTCCCCAAAGGCCAAGTCCCCTGCCAAAGAAATAAGAATGAATTTGAAGACTTTTTCATATAACCAAGCTTCATATGCATACATTTAGTTTGAGGATGACAAAACAAACAAAAGACACTTCCAGTTCACCCATTTCCAGTTAAAATATTTGTAATCTTCCATGCATATAGAATTTAAGTAAAATTGCCAGCAACTGTGTTGACAAGTAGTATTCAGAAGAGTTTTTTGTGCCCAGGAAAGTACAGAATGAACTAAACATTTCAAAAAAGAGTAGATAGTGAGTAGGTGGGAGTATATTAGTCCAGTCATATCATGACATTAATGTGGCTGATTAGCATGTATTCAAAATAGCTATGATCAACCAAATACATGCTTACTGAATCTATAGACTGTCTTCACTAAACGTAATCCATTTTGTAGAATCCTTTAGATATGTATTTAATACCCAGTGCATGATCACATATTCACACTAATTTAAAGCTGAACTCGCATTGTGACCTAGTGCTCTTCAAAAGGCAACCTAAATGTCCATCAACAGAAGAATGGATAGAGAAGATGTGGTACATACATACAGTGGAATATTACTCAGCCACAAAAAGGAATGAAATTGTGCCATTTGCAGAGAAGTGGATGGACCTAGAGACTGTCATACAGAGTGAAGTAAGTAAGTCAGAAAGAAAAAAACAAATATTGTATAAAATAGCTTATATGTGGAATCTAGGAAAATGATACAGATGAACTTATTTGCAAAGCAGAAATAGAAACACAGACATAGAGAACAAACATATGGACACCAAGGGGGGAAGGGGTGTGGGATGAATTGGGAGATTGGTATTGACATATATACATTACCATGTATAAAATAGATAGCTAATGAGAACCTACTGCCTAGCACAGGGAACTCTACTCAGTGCTCTGTGGTGACCCAAATGGGAAGGAAATCCAAAAAAAGGGGGATATATTTATACGTATAGCTGATTCACTTTGCTGTACGGCAGAAACTAACACAACATTGTAAAGCAACTATACTTTAATAAATTTTTTTTAAAAAGGCACTAAAGGAGTTACTGTGTTTTATCAAGCAAAGTAAATATTTGGAATTCTTTTTTAAAAGTCATAGAATCTTTATTTGAAAAAAAGATGATCTTAACCACTCCTACCACTCTGATAGCAACTTAGTTCTTGAATTTGGCTGATGTCATCTCTGACCTTTCATAAGGTGTCTGTAGGAAGATCAATTCATGGACTTCCTTTAGGAGTTAAGCCTATTGTCCAATTGTTCAAAGTATTAAAAAAATCTTTTTTCCCCCAAATGTAAGTTCAAAGTATCTTTTCTTTAGCTCTTGGGCACTGATCTTTTCCCTACTATAATCAGAGATTGTGGATAACTCCCTTACTTCATTTATATTTTTAACTTGAAGTTATAGACTGTGATCAAGTGTCTACTAGTCATTTTTTGTGTGGCCTCCTAGAGAGATATGGTGCCCCCTCAGTATTTCTCCACTTTTTATCAATCTACCTTTTCATCACTTTTGCTACCTTTTCCCCTCCAGGTTTTTCTGTCCCTTTCATTAACCTGCAGGAGTTTGGTCTGTACCACAGTATCCCTTCTGATGGTCACACTAGGAAGAGGTGGCTCTTGCTATTCATCTGCCACACAGCCACTTTGTCACGTAGCCCTTGTACTGTATCTCTACCAGCTGCATGTTTTTCTTTCTCTGTAATGCTAGTGATACTCAGGAGTTGGTTTAAGTGCTCACAGTCACATTCCAAAGCTACTCAGAATTACGTCTTTTCCTCAGGCTGAAATTCCATTTGACCTGAGAAGGAGAATATAGGTGATTTCATGCTTTTAAACCTGTTCCTTAGGTTTTATTGGTGCTGAGTTTGGAAGGCCAGCAGGTTTCATTAAACATTAACTGAAGGGGAAGATTTTTGAAAATAATAATAAATTATTCTTTCTGAATTCTTTCTTAGACTGTCATACATTATGAATTTAATACATATTTGTGCAATAATTTATGTTGATATAGTGTCTAAGGCATTGGGTCAAGTGCTGCAAGAATTAAAATTATTGGTAGGAAAACTGTCTTTCCATTTATTAATTGTTTTCCTAGGGATGCAAATGTACTTGGGATCTATACAAAGGTAGATTTAAGGATCTATACCTATTCAGATCCTGAATTCCCCACTTGTCTGACTTGCTTAAATCTTTTGTTTCTCCTCTGTAAAACTGAATGTAATAATAATGCCTATCTCATGATATTGTTGAAGGTTTTTAATGAGGTCACCTATGTAAAACACTTAGTGCTTCCACATAGGAAGCACTCAATAGTACTTGTTATATTTATTTTGTGCTTGTAGGGGACACTTCCTATTTTGGCTGCCCAGAAATCATATATTCTTTTCATGTGGAGGCCAGAAAGTCTGGAGTAGAGTGGAAACAGAGTGGAAATAATTGCTTTTCCCACCTCCAGAAGTTATAACATTGTCTCCTGGGATTTACACAAAAACACATAATGGGTTAAAGATCGGTATTTGTAATCATAGTGGAGATTATGAGGCAGCAAAGTGAAATACCCAGCCCTAGTGGGGGGGGGTACTATAGGCAGATGATTTCTTGGCTTCCCCAGACTCTCAACCATCTCTTCAATTCAGAGAGACCTCCTGGTTCTATCTGAGTTTTCTGTACCTTCATGGAAACTCTCAACAGGCAGTAAGCTGATGCAATGATAGGACTCATCTCATTGTTTTGTCTCTAAGGAATTGTTGTCCTTGCTGCCTATTGCCTCAATTGTCCTTTACTTTTTCATGTACTTTTTTGTCCACGTACTTTAGATGTTTCAGGTGGGAGCGTAAGCCTGTTCTCTGTTACTTTCTCTTGACTGAAGTGGAAGTAGTAATCTAGTTTTAGTCAAGCTCCAAATCAAGGAACTTTGATGAGACTAGGTTGTATACTGATGCCCTTTGTTCCTATCTCTGCTCTACAATAGACTCACAAAAAATGACATTTTTGCATAAGTAGAATTGGTTTCTGTTGTGTAACTCAGGAAATGGGAGGCTTTAAAAACTGTTGGGTATGGCTTCAGTTGTAATTGTGGGGCTGTATTCCCCACTTAACTTCGAATCTCTAGATTCGAAGTTGATTTAATAAATATTTCTTCCCAAATATTCATCTGGCATTCTGCCCTCCTTTTGTTTGCTGAAGAGAGTAGCTAGATGATACTTGTAACTGATATATTTATTATTAAATATTTTATTTATACATTTCCATATTGATATGTTGACTCTATAAAATTGTGACATTACTTTGCACAATTGATATTGGACATGAAGGGGGAACTTAGTTAATATCATGGGTGCCACTGGAATTTTCAGTGAACATAACTGGACCTGAAATACAAAGTTATCAGGATGCTGATTGTGGTGTTGTAGAATTCTAGCTCTTCCATTCTCAGACTGTGAGGATTTTGTTAATTATTCTGCCCCTCATGTTCCTTATCTGTTAAATGGAGATCATAAGATTAGGTGAAAGTTACATAAAATAAAGCTCAATAAAAGGTATCTACTATTATTTTCCACTCCTATGCCACTCTTATTTAGGAAGAAATTATAAATTTTTCCAAAATATCACTCCATGATATATCAAAATATAGATGCAAATTCCTTACAACAGTTTTGAGGTATTGCTGCAGTGTCAAGACTACAGTGCAAAACAAGACCATGATCTTGATATTCCTTACTTATTTCTTTTTTATTTCTTACATAGAAATTCTACCACACTCAAGAATATTTGTTCTGCATTGCCCTCATTTATTCGTCACATGCCTATTTCAATGGCTCTTTGAACTTCACTTCTCTAGCAGACACTGTTTTCTCACAGCTCACCAAAATGTATCACTTCTTTCATTCAAATACTACCTAAAATTGTATATTTTACAAAGTTCTTCACTTAGCACTCAAGTTTAAGTTTGCCAACCTCTGCTATGTTGAGACCTAGTAAGTAATAAATGTATCTCATCATGCATCACTTTTAATAACATGGACTTTACTGATTTTTATTTGCTTACCATTTGGTCTCCATATTTTAGTATTTTGCTTAATTATTTGGTTTATTTTATTTATTTATTTTAAAATTTTTATTGAAGTATAGTTGATTTACAATGTTGTGTTACCTCCTGCTATACAGCAAAGTGAATCAGTTATATGTATACATATATCTACTCTTTTTTAGATTCTTTTCCCATATAGGTCATTATGTAGTACTGAGTAGAGTTTTCTGTGCTATACAGTGGGTCCTTATTAGTTATCTATTTTATGTATAGTAGTGTGTATATGTCAATCCCAATCTCCTAATTTATCCCTCCCTCCTTCTCCCCTGGTAACCATAAGTTAGTTTTTTACGTCTGTGACTCTATTTCTTTTTTTGTAAATAAGTTCATTTGTACCACTTTTTTAGATTCCACATATAAGTGTTATCATACAATATATGTCCTTCCCTGTCTGAATTACTTCACTCAGTATGGCAGTCTCTAGGTCCATTCATATTGCTGCTCAGCCATAAAAAAGAATGAAATAATGCTATTTGGTTTATTTTAAACAACAAATTACTAAATATGAGTATCTATATATAGTGCTATTTTAAAATAGGGTTACAGCCCTTAGTAATTTTATTTTATTTAAGAAAAACATACTAGTTTAAAAATTCCATTATGATTTCCCTCTATGTCTACCTCTATATCAGAAGATGAGTAACATTGAAAAAAAAAAGCTGTGATGGAGCTTATCCCCTTTATTTATTTAACTATTTTTTGGTTCTTTATTTAAAGCAGTGTAGTTTGAAGAGAAACTGCATTTTCATTGAAAGATAATATTGAACGTCTATTGTTTGCTGTAGTTTCCCATGTTTTTTGTCTTCACTCAGATTCTATAGGGTAATATTTATATGTTCATAAAATAAAAGATATATATTTTTATTAGTGTAACCCAGTCTCTCCAAATAAATAAAGTAGCAATTAGAGCAAGAACAAGAGAGTTGTCTGTCTAAAGGCTACCAGAAAGAAATGTAAAGAGTCAATTGGTGTATACTCAAATCAAAGCCAATGCATATCTGAAAATCTGAAACAGTACAAACTTGAAAATACATAAAGTTGAATGTTTACTTGACTTACATTTTTGTTACTTTTGTACTTCTGTCTTATGTGAATTAGGGTTTCAAAATGATGTTTCCATACTCTATTTTCTATCATTCAATGAGGAGTCTTGTCTAAACCTATTGATCAATATTCCTGACTAGCTCTCATCATGCATCTACAGAGATGTGTGTTTATGGGCCATCAGCTATTCTACTGAATAATGATCTTTTATGAAAGGTTGTATTTAAATAGACATTCTTGGTATTAGAATGTACGATAACATAGCTCTTCAGAGCTCTCTATCAAAAACTAAGTATTACTGGACATTTATTATAGTATTTAAGACATTGGCCTAGGTGCCAGAGCAATATAAAACATGACAATGGCCTTTAAAGAATGGAAAGTCTAGTTGCAGAGGTATGGAGACACATCTAAACAAGTGAAAAATTATTCTTAAGTTATTGAATTTCTACTATGTTCCAGCCACTATTCCAAGTATATAGGATATAATGATAAATAAAATAGACAAAGTCCATAAAATTATATTGAATGGAAGATAATAATATCCTCAGGAAGAGTTTAACTGGTTATTCGGAAATGAATTATGTGAATGTCAAAACAAGTGTGTAATTAATAAATGCAATATATGGATTTACATGTATGTTCAACAAAAATAAAATGCAGTCCTAGGACAGGTGCACTTTAAAATCTGAGATCTTAATTATCTACTATAACTATTTTGACTATGTATGATTTTCAACTTAAATAGACCTTAAATTTAGATAAGAGGAAACAAAACTGATATGAAATAAACAGTAGAATATTTTCTTTAAATAAAGTCATTGGCTTTTGAATGTTTAATTTGATCATTTAAAAAACATCCATTCAGGGCTTCCCTGGTGGCGCAGTGGTTGAGAGTCCGCCTGCTGATGCAGGGCACACGGGTTCGTGCCCCGGTCTGGGAAGATCCCACATGCCGCGGAGCAGCTGGGCCTGTGAGCCGTGGCCGCTGAGCCTGCACGTCCGGAGCCGGCGCTCCGCAACGCGAGAGGCCACAGCAGCGAAATGCCCACGTACCGCAAAAAAAAAAAAAAAAAAAAAAAAATCCATTCAGAGATTCTCTGAGTCCAGCAGCCTTACCCAGGAAGTAGATTTTATCAGATTTGAGACTCAAACTGATATTGGCAAATCATTTAATGTAACAAAAATTGATTTTTCTCATTTGTAAAATGGATATAATAAGGATACCTACCATATAAAGTCATTGGGAGATATTAAATGAGAAAATATAATTTGTCAGTTTTATATATTAAATACTATGAGTTCTAATCTATACATAAAATACCTATTAATTTTATTAATATCTTACATGTCTGTCTTGTAATTTGAAGATCTTAGGATCATTTTTATAATGCTGATCAAAGCCACTGTAGGTCACTTGAGTCTGTACCATTTTTTCCAAGAGATAAGTACTAGGAAGAAATTGTTATTTATCAAATACAAAGCAAGAAAAACAGAATCTCATCCACTAAAAGAATAATTATTAGATCACATCACTAATAGGTATTATTAATTAACCATTTTTATGAACTAAACATTCATACTTAAATAATTCTATGAGGTAAGTACTATTGACCTTGGCTTAAAGATGAAGAAACTGGGTTTCCCTGGTGGTGTAGTGGTTAAGAATCCTCCTGCCAATGCAAGGGACACAGGTTTGAGCCCTGGTCCGGGAATAACCCACATGCTACGGAGCAACTAAGCCCGTGTCATAACTATTGAGCCTGCGCTCTAGATCCCGCGAGCCACAACTACTGAAGCCCGCATGCCTAGAGCCTGTGCTCTGCAACAAGAGAAGCCATCTCAATGAGAAGCCTGCACACCGCAACGAAGAGTAGCCCCCAACTAGAGAAAGGCTGCGCACAGCAATGAAGACCCAACACAGCCAAAAATAAATAAAAATAAAATAAAATAATTTTAAAAAAAGATGAAACTGAGGTTCAGAGTGCTTAGATGAATTGTACAACGTCACATTGTTGATAATGAGAAAAATATTTCAATCTAGTTCTATCTTCAAAGATTGTACATAAAATTCTGAATTGGAGACTGTGATGGATATGGAGATGCACTGCCTTAGTTCTTCTGATGAACAGTATGTTGTACCAATTGCTCCTTAAAGGATCCTTCAGTGATGGTGAA
Organism: Kogia breviceps; assembly: GCF_026419965.1. Taxonomy (NCBI): domain Eukaryota; kingdom Metazoa; phylum Chordata; class Mammalia; order Artiodactyla; family Physeteridae; genus Kogia; species Kogia breviceps. The sequence goes on from NC_081314.1 coordinate 98,480,320, forward strand.
CTCTGCTCAAGGCATAGAAGTTTCCAGGGTGGCCCACATTCAGTGACTGATGCGGCAAAGATAATTCCACTCTTTTGACTCAATTCGAGACAGCTCTGATGGGCTATTTTAATCCCAAAGCTTCTTGTGTGCTTGGTTGAGGTTCTTAGCCTGCTCATATTATAAACTGAATTTCTTCTCAGCCTGATCTTGATTCCTCCTCCTTCTTCCACTAGTGCTGATTCCAAGAGTGCTCCCTAAAATATCCTAAACACTAAGTCAATCTCAGGTTTGTTTCCTGGAGAATCCACCCTGCAACACAGAAGGTCAGTTAGAGAATGGTCTATTGGATCCTTTGGGCTAACTCTTAGTATCCCAACTAATTTTATTTTATTTTTTTATTTTGGAAGAGATGTTTTAATGCTAAACTGTCAACTCACATTTATAAATACTTTCTGACAACTTCCTTTCTATAGATTTTGATCAGATAAAACAAGTGACAAAACTGACAATTTTTTATTTATGATTGAAAGTAAGTGAAATAAATTTTATACTCTGAAATAGACATCTTACAAAAAAGTCTCTTGGTGATAACGTATTTGCAAAATGAACAATATCTGTCTGGTTTTGGTGTAATAGATGGACTTTTAGACTGTGGGCTGGAAAGGCTGAGTTTTTGCTTTGCCCATTCAGATAACTAGCTAGAGAACATAGGGCAACTCTACCTTCTCTTAACATCTTATCTCCAAAAATAAAATGTTTTTACCTTATTCTTTAGGTCCCTTCCAATTCCAAGAATATTTTGTTTTATTTCTGGTTGATCTTCAGAATTTTTTAGCATTAAGCCTCTCCATTTCCTTTAGTCTTTCTATGAAGTAGTTAATGAATTATAAACAATTACTTAAAATCACTAGTATGGTTTTAAAGGAACCCTGCAGTGAATCATTTACAGTGTAAAAAATCACCTCCTAATTTATGTGTTTTGTAAACTCAGATTTATCTACTGGAATATGTTACTTATTCTAAGAAAATTTGACCTTTGACAGTGGGGTAGAGGTAACGTCTGAAAACTGTCACTTTTTGGAATGTAATTTTAAAGGTGAAAAATGGCACCATATTGAGGTCACATTTTTAACATTTTAACATTCCTCACCAATAAAAATTCTCCAGTTTTTGTGACTGAGAATATTATTTCTGAGTATACTAAAATCTTTAGAGCTTCTGTACTGTATTCATCAGCAGTTAGTTATACATGTCCTTAAAGATAGCCTTGACATCCTTAATACCGTCTGAGAACACAGAGGGTACACAGAGGTTTTATTTTCACTGCTTTGGGAATAACGTACACTCTGCTTCATTTCTCCAAATAAAACTATGTTAAAACTATTTATTTTGCCAAGTTATGTTGGAGGAAATATTTATTCTATCTACTCATCTAGGCTCATGCTAAAATATCAAAACTGATGATGCATTATGAGACATAAAAGTTTAACCGAAGAAAGATAATGCAAAAGTGACACCCCTGCAGGAAATGTGCTATATATTATGGATTATGTATAAATTCAAAATCTTAAAACTTACAATTTCCAGATGTCTCTTGAGCACAGTGGTAGAATATAAAAAATATTGTTTGTCAAGTTGTAGGTCATCTATCCAGATAGTCTCAAAAATCAACTCTAGGAGTCTCTGAACCTGGCTACCTCATCTGCTTGAAGTTCCTAGATTGTCCTCATCAAAATTCATTGCTTCTCTTTTTTCTCTTTCATTGAACTTTGTTTTCATGTCTGTTGCACTCAATTTCTTCTCTTTCTATTACATATATTTGTTTATATATTCTCTTCCCTTATTAGATGATAAACTTTTGAGAGAAGTTTATTCAACTCTGAATCCATGAAAATCTGATTGAACAATGCTGAGAATAAGCACAAAATAGTATTAGTTGAAAATGGGTTAAATCTAGTCTGAGCAACATTTCCATATTCTGCATTAACTTTTTAGTTTTAACTGTAACCTTATATAAACAAACAGTCAGAAAGAACATAACACAACTTTGATGATGGAATGTTTATAGCAATGAAAATTGTTCTGAAGAGTGGAGAGTGTTTTACAAGTTAGAATCCAAACTAAATATGATTATAATGCTGGAGAAGAAGTAAGAGGCATAACTATTTTATGGTAATTGTTATTATCATATTGCAGATTATTTAATTCTTTACCTATAAAATTTAAAAACAAAATCTCTGAAAGTGAAAACATATTTTCAAAATGCCAGTAGAACTCTTTGGAATTTGGCATATTGATCCTATGACTCGTCTAGAAGTATGAAGAGGCAGAAATAAAAAACTGTTATTTTACCTGTTCATTGAACAAGCTAAAATCAGAAGGATACAACTAGGAGTTTCTCCTTTCCCAATGTTTTCAATAGCTTCTGTTGTATTTTCCGTTTTCATCCTGCAGCAAAGGGTCTTGTAGGTCTCTGTACTTCATCATCAATTGCAGAGCCAAAACGATCTCATTTATATGTAGTAAAAAATCTAGTCTTATACATGTAAAAACTTTTACTCCTTTCACCAATTTCACCTAGCCTTACCCTACTCTCCCATTCAGAGTGATGAAGGGTATTATCTGTCCTACTTTTGTCCACTTTTGCTAGACTGCTTCTGACTCCTCCAGGACTGGGAAGGAATAGGAGTATTAGCAGAAAAAGGCAATATTGGTGGTATTGGAATTTTGTGCTGGCCACCCTTTGTGTGGCTGTTGCCTATACAATGTGTGTCTTGTGAAATATTTTTGTTGACTCTTCTGAGAGTCTGCTTATTAGGGACACCCATAGTGCATCCTTTACATGGGTGATAGACTTCTTGATTAAATTTCTGTTATGGTCCTCAGCTCCTACACTCAGACTGTATGCCCTGAACAAACTATCTCCTGGGGTCCTCTTGACTCAGCAGTCAGCCTCCTTTAGTAAGGTTATTGCCAGATTGCTTATAGCCTGTTTAAGTTTGTAGTATCTAATTATGACACCGAAAACTACATATTTTTGTTATAAAATAGAATGATATTTAGTATAACATGACTTATTATGTGAAAAAGATGCCCAGTATGACTTCATACTTGTTATAAATCCATATGGATGTTTGCGCAAACTAGTATAAACATTTCCTTAAATATATTAAGAATCTTTAGCTTTGAGATTACAAGCGATTTTTATTTTCTTCCTTGTGGTTTTCCACATTTTTCAATTTTTCTGTGATAAACATTTATTGTTTTAGTAAAAAGAACAAAAGTCGATGTCTTTTGAAAAATAACATTTTAGAGGATTTTGAGGTGAAAAACAAAGGCTATTTTGAAAGTGAATATTACTACAGTGTCTGATGGAGGCAGCAACAGCACCAGAAGAGAAAGAACAGGTGATGCTAAATCAGAATTTAGAGGAATGTTGCCTCCAAATTTATGTCCACCCAGAACCTCAGAATGTGACACTTGGAATAAAAGTCTTTGTATATGTAATAAGGTAAAGATCTTGAGATGAGATCATTCTGGATTCAAATGGGCCCTAAATTCAGTGATTGGGATCCTTATAAAATAAAACGGAGGCAGATTTAAAGCTCATAGAGACACAGACAGTAATCACATGAAGATGGAGGCAGACATTGGAGATACCCAGCCACAAGCCAAGAAACACCAAGGGTAGCCCTCAACCACCAGAAACTAGGATATAGGCAGGGAACAGACTCACCCTCAGAGCCTCCAGAGGGAACCAAACCCATTGACACCTTGATTTTGGCCTCTGATCTCCAGAACTATGAGATAATCAATTTCTGTTGTTCTAAGCATTTACATTTATGAAGATTTGTTGCAGCAGCCTTAGAAACAAATATGGTGAGTAAGAACCAGGAGCACATCCATTGGATGAGCAGTTTCTACCTTGGATTTACTTCACAACCTTTAAGGTAATATTCAAGAATATGAACTCTACAAAACATAGTGATCGAAAAATTAGGACTAAAAGAGAGAGTCATCAAAAGGTTTGCTTTATTTCTTTGTGTTGGATATGCAGAAATAAATAAGGGAGAAAGGTAATATGTGAATGATGTTTCAAGAAGCTTTTTTCCATTCCCTTACTATGCCTTCATATACTGTGTAGCAACTGTTACGGGTGGAGTGGGTGAATTTTTTTGGTTTTGGGGTTTTCTCTCATTGAATTTTTTTTCTTTCCTTAAATCAAAAATAGCAAGTAATATTTTTTCAAGTGAATCCTAAAAATGTGAATTGGACTCTATATGAAATATTTAAATCAGGGAGCTGCTTTTAAAGAAAAATCACTGTTTGTCACAACACTTCCAACTGAGAAGCAGAGGGTGGTAATAAATGTTACTTTAGAGTATTTCAATGTATTGGCTAGAACAGCAAAACATATTATGAGCTGTGATGATTATTTCAAGGAGACTGTTTTCCACATGCATTGGTTTTCCAAGTCTGGGCTCTGGGAAATGATTCTTAGGATCCATCCAAATCAAGGTACACAGTGAATAATCAAGAAATCCAGGGTCTATTGTGTGGCATAACCAGAGTTCCGCAGCTTGAAATAAGATTTGTGTTGAATGACGGGTGTGAAGAGATATAATGTTGATATTTAGGATGTATATGAAATGCTGGGTCTCTGTTTATTTCTTTGCCCTATCATTGACCACTCTTAACTGAAAAAGGAGGAAGGGAAAAATAGTATAAATGAAACTTTAATTTATTAATGTGATTTGAGTTTAATGAGACCTTAATAAGCTATTGATATTATTTATTTATATATATGATATGATAGTCATGATATTTATTAATTATAATAGATATTCTTTTTATATTAATATTCTTAGTTTTATTAATGTTGAAATATTTTAATTTGTAATTGATACCTTTTTTTAACTAAGAAGTTCTAAATAACTTTACAAGATTAAAAACTAGTACTGTGAAGTTAAAAAAAATCAGAAACCTTTAAAAAACAAGTTCTTAACCTAGTGTTCATAATTATGATCTTTGAAATCCCTAAGTGTTTATGTTGAATTTTATGTGTATCTGCTCATTAATCGGGGCAGTGGCTTCATAACTTTGATCATGTTCTTAAAGTATTAGTGGGCCCAGAAATATTAGGGACCACTATTCTGGAAAGAAAAAAATCATTGTACCGATAACCCAGAATCGTTATATTCATTAAGTATTGAATTTGCTTTCAAAATTCTTGTAGACAAAGTAAAACGCACACAGAAACATAAAAGCTATATATAGCTCTTGTATAATAAAGAGGTACAATTTCATTTGCAGAGATAAAATTTTTTCTAAGTTTCAAAGGAAATCAATCATATGGCTGCTTCTATAATAAATATAACATAATTTAATTTCCAAATATCTTTGACAGCGGGATTGCAAAATATATGAACTCTTTAAATTGATGTTTCTAGTGAAATAGAATGAAAGAAAGACTGAAGACGTAGCTTTACTTCTTAACTGTGAAGGCATGACTATCTGTTGGGGCAGGGAGGGAGTAAGTAATATGGACCAGATGTAATAATATAGGAATATAGCTCCAGCCTGGAGAAATGGAAGTTTAACATATCTTTTAGATGAACTTGCTCATATATCAGAAAGAGCATGTGGTGAATGTCAGTCATTGCACTATTGAATTCTTTGGCACTGGCCTAAAGAGAAGTTGGTTAGAAGGATCATTTATTCTAAGAAATTGGTTAGAGGGATCATTTATTCTAAGAACTTGATGACAATATTTATTGGTTTGTATCCTGATGAAAAGACCATCTAAATATGCACAGGTGCCGGCAATAGATGTGCGCCAAAACAAGATCAAACTTTTCTCAAAGATGAATGTTTTAGCTCAAACACTTGGACAATTAGTGCAGATGTTAGAATTAAAATTCAGGACTTACTAAGCTGCCTTAAACCATTTAAATTGTAATGTTGGGCCTATAGGATATTAACTTTTCACAGAACTAAATATTCATGGGTCCACCAGAATATTTTTGATGATTTTATTTGTATTATTGACTTAGACAATAACAAATATTTAACAAAGTTAATATAAGTTTAGCATAGTTGCAGCAAGTTTTTTTTTCTGATAGTGTTACTTTTTTTTCACATCTTTATTAGAGTATAATTGCTTTACAATGTTATGTTAGTTTCTGCTGTATAACAAAGTGAGTCAGCTACATGTATACATATATCCCCATATCCCCTCCCTCTTGAGCCTTCCTCCCACCCTCCCTATCCCACCCCTCTGGTGGTCACAAAGCACCTAGCTGATCTCCCTGTGCTATGCAGCTGTTTCCCACTAGCTATCTATTTTACATTTGGTAGTGTATATATATCAGTGCTACTCTCTCACTTGGTCCCAGCTTCCCCTTCACCCACTGTGTCCTCAAGTCTGTTTTCTATGTCTGTGTCTTTATTCCTGCCCTGCCACTAAGTTCATCAATACTGTTTTTTTAGATTCTATATATGTGCATTAGCATCTTCTGCCCACTTTTGGATTGGGTTGTTTGGTTTTTTAATATTGAGCTGCATGAGCAGCTTGTATATTGTGGAGATTAATCCTTTGTCAGCTGCTTCATTTGCAAATATTTTCTCCCATTCTAAGGGTTGTCTTTTCATCTTATTTATGGTTTCCTTTGCTATGCAAAGCTTTTAAGTTTCATTAGGTCTCATTTGTTTATTTCTGTTTTTATTTCCACTTCTCTAGGAGGTGGGTCAAAAAGGATCTTGCTGTGATTGATGTCAAAGAATGTTCTTCCTATGTTTTCCTCTAAGAGTTTTATAGTGTCTGGTTTTACATTTAGGTCTTTAATCTATTTTGAGTTTATTTTTGTGTATGGTGTTACATGTAGCTGTCCAGTTTTCCCAGCACCACTTATTGAACAGGTTGTCTTTTCTCCATTGTATATTCTTGCTTCCTTTATCAAAGATAAGGTGACCATATGTGCGTGTGTTTATCTCTGGGCTTTCTATCCTGTTTATTGATCTGTATTTCCATTTTTGTCCCAGTACCTTACCGTCTTGATTACTGTAGCTTTGTAGTATAGTCTGAAGTCAGGGAGCCTGATTCCTCCAGATCTGTTTTTCTTTCTCAAGATTGCTTTGGCTATTTGGGGTCTTTTGTGTTTCCATACAAATTGTGAAATTTTTTGTTCCAGTTCTGTGAAAAATGCCATTGCTAGTTTGATAGGGATTGCACTGAATCTGTAGATTGCTTTGGATACTATAGTCATTTTCACAATGTTGATTCTTCCAATCCAACAACATGGTATATCTCTCCACCATTTTTGATTTCTTTTATCAGTCTTATAGTTTTCTGCATACAGGTAGTCTGTGTCCTTAGGTAGGTTTATTCCCAGGTATTTTATTCTTTTTGTTAAAACAATGTTAAATGGGAGTGTTTCCTTAATTTCTTTTTCTGATTTTTCATTGTTATGTATAGGAATGCAAGAGATTTCTGTGCATTAATTTTGTATCCTGCTACTTTACCAAATTCATTGATTAGATCTAGTAGTTTTCTGGTGGCATCTTTAGCATTCTCTATGTATAGTATCATGTCATCTGCAAACATTGACAGTTTTACTGCTTCTTTTCTGATTTGGATTCCTTTTATTTCTTTTTCTTCTCTGATTGCTGTTGCTAAAACTTCCAAAATTATGTTGAATATAGTGGTGAGAGTGGGCACCCATGTCTTTTTTCTGATCTTAGAGGAAATGTTTTCAATTTTTCACCATTGAGAATGATGTCGGCTCTGAGTTTGTCATATATAGCCTTTATTATGTTGAGGTAACTTCTCTCTATGCCTACTTTCTGGAGGTTTTTTATCATAAATGGATTTTGAATTTTGTCAGAAGCTTTTTCTGCATCTATTGAGATTATCATATGGTTTTTATCCTTCAGTTTGTTAATACGGTGTATCACATTGATTGGTTTGCATATATTGAAGAATCCTTGCATTTCTGGGATAAACCCCACTTGATCATGGTGTATGATCCTTTTAATGTGCCATTGGATTCTATTTGCTAGTATTTTGTTGAGGATTTTTGCATCTGTATTCATCAGTGATATTGGCATGTAGTTTTCTTTTTTGTATGACATCTTTGTCTGGTTTTGGTATATGGTGATGGTTGGTGGCCTCGTAGAATGAGTTTGGGAATGTTCCTCTCTCTGTTATATTTTGGAAGAGTTTGAGAAGGATCAGTGTTAGCTCTTCTCTAAATTCTTGATAGAATTCACCTGTGAAGCCATCTGGCCCTGGGCTTTTGTTTGTTGGAAGATTTTAAATCACAGTTTCAATTTCAATGCTTGTGATTGGTCTGTTCATATATTCTATTTCTTCCTGGTTCAGTCTTGGAAAATTGTACTTTTCTAAGAATATGTCCATTTCTTCCAGTTTGTCCATTTTATTGGCATACAGTTCCTTGTAGTAGTCTCTCATGATCCTTTGTATTTCTGTAGTGTCAGTTGTTAATTCTTCTTTTTCATTTCTAATGCTGTTGATTTGAGTTTTCTCCTTTTTCTTCCTGATGAGTCTGGCTAATGGTTTATCAATTTTGTTTATCTTCTCAAAGAATCAGCTTTTAGTTTTATTGATCTTCGCTATTGTTCCTTTCATTTCTTTTTCATTTATTTCTGATCTGATCTTTATGATTTCTTCTGCTAACTTTGGGGTTTTTTTGTTCTTTTTCTAATTGCTTTAAGTGTAAGTTTTGGTTCTTTATTTGAGATTTTTCTTGTTTCTTGAGGAAGAATTGTATTGTTATAAATTCACCTTTTAGAACTGCTTTTTCTGCATCCCATAGGTTTTGGGTCATCATTTTTTCATTGTCATTTATTTCTAGGTATTTTTTTATTTCTTCAATGATCTCTTGGTTATTTAGTTATGTATTGTTTAGCCTCCATGTGTTTGTATTTTTTAGGTTTTTTTTCCTGTAATTTATATCTAGTCTCACAGCATTGTGGTCAGAAAAGATACTTGATACAATTTCAATTTTATTAACTTTACCAAGGCTTGGTTTGCCACCCAAGATATGATCTATCCTGGAGAATGTTCCATGTGTACTTGAGATGAAAGTGTATTCTATTGTTTTGGATGGAATGTCCTATAAATATAAATTAAGTCCATTTGCTCTAATGTGCCATTTAAAGCTTGTGCTTCCTTATTTATTTGCATTTTGGATGAACTGTCCCTTGGTGTAATTAGGGTGTTAAAGTCCCATACTATTATTGTTTACTGTCGATTTCCCCTTTTATGGCTTTTAGCATTTGCCTTATGTATTGAGGTGCTCCTATGTTGAGTGCATAAATATTTACATTTGTTATATCTTCTTCTTAGATTGATCCCTTGATCATTATGTAGTGTCCTTCTTTGTCTCTTGTAATAGTCCTTATTTTAAAGTATATTTTGTCTGATATGAGAATTGCTACTGCAGCTTTCTTTTCATTTCCATTTGCATGGAATATCTTTTTCCATCTCCTCACTTTCAGTCTGTATGTGTTCCTAGGTCTGAAGTGGGTCTCTTGTAGACAGCATATGTATGGGTCTTGTTTTTGTATCCATTCAGCCAGTATATGTCTTTTTTCCCTTTCATCACTTTAAATATGTCCTGCCACTCCCTTCTGTCTTGCAGAATTTCTGCTTAAAGATCAGCTGTTAACCTTATGGGGATTCACTTGTATGTTATTTGTTGTTTTTCCCTTGCTACTTTTAATATTTTCTTTGTATTTAATTTTTGATAGTTTGATTAATATATGTCTTGGTGTGTTTCTCCTTGTGTTTATCCTGTGTGGGACTCTGCACTTCCTGGACTTGGCTGACTATTTCCTTTCCCATGTTAGGGAAGTTTTCTATTATAATCTCCTCAAATATTTTCTCAGACCCTTTCTTTTTCTCTACTTCTTCTGGGACCCCTATAATTCGAATGATGGTGCATTTAATGTTGTCCCAGAGGTCTCTGAGACTTCCTTCAATTCTTTTCATACTTTTTTTCTTTATTCTGCTCTGCAGCAGTTATTTCCACTAGTTTATCTTCCATGTCATTATCTTCTTCTGCCTCAGTTATTCTGCTATTGATTCCTTTTAGAGTATTTTTAATTTCTTTTATTGTGTTGTTCTTCATTGTTTGTTTGCTCTTTAGTTCTTCTAGGTCCTTGTTAAACGTTTCTTGTATTTTCTCCATTCTATTTCCAAGATTTTGGATTATCTTTACTATCATTACTCTGAATTATTTTTCAGGTAGACTGCCTATTTCCCCTTCATTTGTTTGGTCTGGTGAGTTTTTACCTTGTTCCTTCATCTGCTACATATTTCTTGTCTTCTCATTTTGTTTAACTTACTGTGTTTGGGGTCTCCTTTTCACAGGCTTCAGGTTCTTAGTTCCTCTTACTTCTGTTGTCTGCCTCCAGTGGGTGAGGTTGGTTTACTGGCTTGTGTACGCTTCCTGGTGGGGGGGACTGGTGCCTGTGTTCATGTGGATGGGTTTGGATCTTGTCCCTCTGGTGGGTAGAGCTGCATATGGTGGTATGTTTTGGGGTGTCTGTGAACTTAGTATGACTTCATGCCACTTGTCTGCTAATGGGTGGGGTTCTGTTTCTGCCTTGCTAGTTGTTTGTCATGGAGCTTGCTGGTCATTGGGTGGAGCTGTGTCTTAGTGTTAACACAAAGATCTCTGGGAGAGGTCTTGTCGATTGATATTATGTGGGGCCAGGAGATCTCTAGTGGTCCAAAATCCTAGACTCAGCTCTCCCACATTGGAGGCTCAGGCTTGACACCCAGCCAGAACACCAAGACCCTGCCAGCCACATGGCACAGAAGAAAAGGAAGAGAAAAAAAAAAAAAAAAACAAAGAAGAAGAAAGAACAGACAGAGCCCCAAGACAAATGGTATAAGCAAAACTAAAGAGACAATATCATGCAAAGAAATATATACACACACACATTCACAAAAAGGGAAAAAAAACAAGGAAGAGAGCAACCAAACCGATAAACAAACCCACAAATGAAAACAAACACTAAAAACTAAACTAAGATAAACATAAAACCAAAAGCAAATCAAATACAGAAAGGCAACCCAAGTCCACAATTGCTCCCAAAGTCCACCACCTCAATTTTGGGAACATTCATCTATTCAGGTATTCCACAGATGCAGGTTTACCAAGCCGATTGCAGGGATTTAATCTGTTTCTCCTGAGTCTGCATGGAGAGATTTCCCTTTCTCTTTGTTCACACAGCTCCTGGGGTTCAGCTTTGGTTTTGACCCCATCTCTGTGTGTAGGCCACCCTCAGGCATCTATTCCTTACCCAGACAAGAGGGGGTTAAAGCAGTGGCTGATTAGGGCTCTCTTACTCACTCAGGCTGGGGAGGAGTACGGTAGTCACAACTGGGATGCAGGGAGTGCCTGCAGTGGCAGAGAGTGGCGTGAAGTTGCAACGGCCTGAGGCACACTGTGTGTTCCTGGGAAGTTGGCCCTGGACCACAGGGCTTTGGCAGTGGCGTGCTGCACAGGCTCCTGGGAGGGTGTGGGTAGTGACCTGTGCTTGCACACAGAACTCTTGGTGGCAGCGGCAGCAGCAGCAGTAGTGGTCCATGCTTGTCTCTGGAGTCTGAGGTGATACCCGTGGCTTGCACCAGTCTTTGGAGTTCACTTAGGCAGTGCTCTGCTATCTCTGGGTCCATGGAGCAGGAAGCCCCTCTCCTTGTGCACCCCAAAATAATGGTCTCTTGCCTCTCTGGCAGGTCCAGACTTTTTCCTGGACTCCCTCCTTGTTAGCTATGGCACACTAACCCCCTTCAGACTGTCTTCATGCAGTCAAACCCAGTCCTCTCGCTGGGATCTGACCTCCAAAGCCCAACCCTCAGCTCCCAAACCCCAACTGCCCCAGCAGATTAGCAGACAAGCCTCTCAAGCTGGTGAGTGCTGGTTGATCTGCTGTGCAGGAATCTCTCTGCTTTACCCTCTGCACCCCTGTTGCTGCACTATCCTCCGAGGCTCCGAAGCTCCATCTCCATCCCTGCCAGAGAGGGGGCTTCCTAGTGTGTGGAAATTTTTCCTCTTTCACAGCTCCCTCCCAGAGGCACAGGTCCCATCCCAGTTCCTTTGTCTCTCTTTTTTTTTTTCTTTTTCCTTTTGCCCTACCAAGGTATGTGGGGATTTTTGCCTTTTGGGAAGTCTGAGTTCTTCTGCCAGCGTTCAGTATGTGTTCTGTAGGAGTTGTTCTGCATGTACATGTATTTTTGATGTATTTGTGGTAAGGAAGGTGATCTCCATGTCTTACTCCTCCACCATATTGAAGGTTGCCCCCTCTGACAGTGTTTTATTAAAGCTACATTTAGTTTTTAATAATAAATATTTTTTTCAGAATAAAAGATGGATATTTATCCAATTATTCTGATAACCATGCCAACTGTTATATTCATATTCTTATTCATTACTGCTTAATTCCAAAGAGATACAAGACAGTTAACAAGACCTGTTTGTATATTGTTTTAAAAGGTGGTGGAGGAATCTCTAATGTGCTATTCTCCCTCTCAAATGAGAAAGCCATGAACAAAATAATTCTAAAGCTATTAGGATTTTTAAAAATATATCTTTTTCTACATTTGGCTTTTTAATCTTCAAAACTTCTTTTGTTTTGTTCATTAAGATATTATAAAGAAAACATTGGGGAAAAGCTACTTGACATTGGACTTGGCAATAATTTTTTTGAATATGATACCAAAAGCACAGGCAATAAAAGCAAAAAATAAACACATGGGACATCAAACTAAAAGCCTTCCCCACAGCAAAGGAAACAGTCAACACAGTGAAATGGCAACCTATTGAATGGGAGAAAATATTTATAACCCATATACCTGATAAAGGGTTAACATCCAAAGTATGTAAGGAACTCATACAAATCAACAGCAAACAAACCAAAAAACTCGATTGAAAATGGACAAAGGACCTGAATAGACATCTTCCCAAAGAAAACATACAAATGGCCAACAGGTACATGGAAAGACGCCCAGTATGACTAATCATCAGGGAAATGCATATTAAAACCACAGTGAGATATCACCTTGCATCTATTAGGATGGCTATTACCAAAAGGCAAGAAATAACACGTTTTGGCAAGGATGTGGGTAAAAGGAAACTATATTCACTTTTGGTGGGAACATAAGCTGTTACATCTACTATGGAAAAAAGTGTGTAAGTTCTTCAGAAAATTAAAAATAGAACTACCATATGATCCAGGAATCCCACTTCTGGATATATATCCAAAGGAAATAAAATCACTCCCTCAGAGAGGTATCTTCACCCTCTTGTTCATTGTAGCATTATTCACAATTGCCAAGATATGGAAACAACCTGTCAATAAATGAATAGGTAAAAAGACTGTTGTATATATATGTACAGTGGAATACTATTCGGCTATAAAAAAGAAGAAATCTTGCCATTTGTTGCAGCATGGATGGACCCAGAAGGCATTATGCTAAAGAAGTAAGCCAGAGAGAGAAAGGAAAATACTGTTTGATGTCACTTACATGTGGAAGCTTAAAAAGTTGAATTTAGAACCAGAGAACAAAATGGTGATTACTAGGGGCTGAGGAGTGGGGAAAATGAGCAGAGGTTGGTCAAAGAGGACAAAATTTCAGTTATAAGATTAATAAGTTCTGGGAATGTAATGTATGGTATGGTGACTATAGTTAAAAATACTATATTATATATTTGAAATTTGTTGAGAGTAAATCTTGTGTTCTCACCACACCAAAAAACAAAACAAAACAAAACAAACAAACAAAAACCAAACAGGTAACTATGTCAGGTGATGTATGTGCTAATTAGCTTGATTGTGGCAATCATTTTACAATGTATATGTATATCATATGATCAGTTTTTGTACCTTAAATATATATAATTTTTATTTGTCAATTATACCTCAACAAAGCTGGAAAAAATATTACACTATATATATATATATATATATATATATATATATATATATCCGCAGAAATGTATTCAGTCCAAATAACAGTTTAAATTACTATTCATATATATACATATATATACATCTATGCAAATGGGTAGATATTGAGTATTTATTTAAATGGTCATATTGAGCACATACCATGTTTTATAATCCAGATCAAAGTTGTACCTCACTATGAATGTCAAAGAATTGTAAGGAAAAAGATAATATAAAAATTCATTACATTGAAAATGCCAAGGTTAATCATAATTTTGCCCCATTTGATTGGATAATCTTTAATCAACGTTTTACTTCCTTTTATGTCAATTTCAAAAGCAATAGATTCAAATGTCCACAGGTTAGTTAAATGATCTAGAATTGAACTGAAGAAACATTAACCTTTTAAAAATATTTCCAAACATATATACCGTTTGTTTTGTGCTATATGAATACACAGAGAACAAATGGTAATATATTTATCCCATAACACGTAAAACTGAGTATCATTACATGAGAATGTCTAAAAGTTGTGCAGAGCACATGTTACAGAAATCAGAACACATACAAAATATTACTGCTCAAAAATTCATAAAACTGCAAATGGAAAGTTCTTTTCCATCTTCATCTAAAATGCTACACCCTGATGACTCTTAATAGCTGTAGGTAGTGTTTGGAAAACGATATTTGCATCTCTCCACTGGAAGCCACAAAAATGTGCAGAAGTTCCAACTACTATTAAGCATTCTCAATGACTTTATCACCCTTTGGTTACCTTGACGTCAGAACCTTGAAGTGCGTATGTACTTAGTCTCACAGATTACTGCAGTGGGATGAATAGATCCTGTGTGAACCCTGGCAGGGCAAAGGTTAAGATGCCAAGAAGCCATACGCCTCTGCTGATCCACTAACAAGACTGAGCAGATCAACAGGGACCCCATGGTAGAATGCTGATGAGCCTAATTGGCAACAGATACTAGATTCCTAGATACAGAGGATGGAAACAAGTAAAAGAGAAGGAAATGAAGACTTGAAAGTACACCTCATCCAAATTACAACTTCCTGTTGGTGAAATCCCCCAAAGAACACCCAAGTACTTGCTACTGAGGGACCAGGTTGACAGTCAAAATGTGTTACCCTGTCCTTCATATCTCTTGATCTTTTAATTCCTCAGTCACGAAAAGATAGATTATTTAATTTCCAAGATTCCTTTCAATTTCACATTCAATGTTCACTCCTAATTTCATTGATTCTTCTTGAAATTGGCCAGAATCTTGAAATTTGGATCTTGAATAATGCTTTTTGTTTGTTTTTTGGAAGAAAGAATGTTGTAATAGAAAAAGCCTGCTTTTGGAACCAGAAAGACAAGGATTTTACTCTTCATTCTGTCTATTGCTATGTATCTTGAGCAAGTCTCTTCAGTTTCTTCCTTTGTGAAATTAAGAAAATAATATCTTACTTGCAAGGCAGTGGTGGAATAGCTTCATGTTCATACAATACAGCAAAATTTCCATGAGCCTATTTGCAAATGTAAGGGAAATTTAAATATAAGTTAGAAAATATATTTACATGTCACACAAAGAAGATTCTTTACTGAGATGACTTGAAATACTATAATTTCCTTAATTATACCTTATCTCTTAGTAACTTTGATGATATATCCAGGCTTTCAGACCTATGCTTTAACTTTGTTTTTTTAATTCACATTTAAATCTACATCTGACAAGCTTAAGTCTTATGACTGTCTGAAGCTTTTTCACACCTAATGATTTTCACATTTGGCGTATCTGATGATCAATCATTATCCCAACTATATTAAGTTTAAGAGGCATACCTTTTATCACTAGCACAACACATTCTTTTCTGTTGTTTTATATTTGCTTAAAAATAATACAGCAAAATGCAAAGATGGTAGATCTTAAAATGTTTGTTTGTCTGCTGGCACAGAATTCTGAATTCTGTGTGCAGAAGACATAAGGATGTGAGTTATAACATAGGAAATTTGAATGGTATAAAAACCAAATTTAACAAATATCAAGTACTTATAAATATGGCATATTCCTTACATTGTGACTCATTTTTTGATAAAATAATTTTCCAGTTTTTTACTTTTCAGTTTTCAAGTAAATTTAACTCATTTTACATTTTCATTTACCAGGCTGTTAAAAATATCATGAACTAGTGGAAAACCTGAGGAGATTTAATATGTATTTCCCTGTTTCCTGTTTTCTAAAGTATATATCAAAATCATTAGTTTCTCTTAGGCTATTCTAATGTGGAGATGACTAGAAGAATTTTAAATTTTTATTATTTATGTTGTAAGTCTTCAGTTTAGAAACAAACAAGAAACAATAGAGAAAGCAAAGATAAGTAATATAGCAACAATTCCTAATTAACATTTTGGTGTATAACTATCCAGCTTTTTTTTCTTTGTAACCATGCAGTAACTTATTGGGAAAGTATATGACTTAACAATATTGCCACATTTGTGAATTATGTGACACAGTATATCCAGTGATAAATGCCGGTTTTGAATCCTTTCAAAGAAGATACTGGTAATAGAGGATCACTGACTCAAGAGTAGGAACTCATCTTTTACCTCCATTGATTCTGTTCACTAATCTAGATACACTTTAGGCAAAAAATAATTTCTATAACTTCATGATAATGTTTCTAAAGCTTCAGAGTTAACAGATTCTTTTGTAGTAACTGATTCAAGTACTATTAAATTTACAACATTTTTAAGAACTGAAGATAACATCAAATATCTTCTATAGCTATTGGTATGGAATTAAAAATAGCTTATACAGGCAAAAGTACATAATCATGATTGTAAGAAATAAACAGCAGAAGATTTCATAAAATACAAATGTGTCCCATAATTTAACATTTAGATGAGTTAACATGAAATGAATCAGAATCACAGATGGGGCCTTTATCCCCTTTGAAAGTATGTTTTAGTTAAAACCTTAAGAGTAGAAATATTTGGCAAGAAATTGGTTATTTTATCAATCCAAACCATACAATCAGTTTGTGATGCTTAATAAAGACATAATTCTATCCTCTCTAATGAGGTAGAATTTCTAAAAGTGGAGCTTTTGAGGTTGAAAAGGCAGCTGCTATGTATCTCTTATGAATCTTTACTGTGAATTCACTATAATGGATTATCATGAAATGACTGGATGAAAGCAGCAATCTAATTGGGATGAAAGCAGCAATCTGGCTTGCTGAGAAACTCCCTCCTCCTATAATCATCCTATGGAAATTTAACCATAGAGGAGGGCTAATTTCACATTCAAGTGCAGATTTAAGTACTACTGAATGATGGTATTTGGTGACATCTAATGCTGGCTGTACCTCAGTATTTAGATTTTTAAATGGCGTGTGAACTGTGGTACTCATTTGCTTTTGCTATGTCCCATTCTCTTCTCATTATCAACATGGTAAATATTTTGTAGGAGTAAACGGAGCCCAAATGACAAGAGCTGAGGATAGGATTTTATGTGATACTTGGAATTGAGCTAAGTATATGCCAGGATTTAAAATATGGTTATTTTTATTTATATGAAGTCAACAGGATCATTTTTTTAGCCTCTTTACTGACTCTTTAAGACAAAATAATTTACTTAGTAAAAAAATATGTATACATATTTTTAAACTAAGGACACTCAAATATCTCAAATACTTTAAAACTTCCCCATTTAAAACTCTTTTTCTTGGAAGGATTAAAAGCAAAATGAATTGAAAAGGAAAAGAATAGGTTTCATGCTTTTATAGTTAAATTGACATCTCCCTATTAAAATGTATTACAGAGCCTGCAAATGCTTATGTTGCCTAATCACTTAGAAACATTTCCTTTGTAAATGTGTAAAAGTGTAGTAGTGTAGGACAGGTACCAAACATAAATTCTTGATTATTCACTTCAAAGGGGAAAAAAGAATATAGAATGCAAAACATTGAAATATATTCTGTAATCTTTTTAAAATACTAGTCACACTTTTTTTCTTCTTATGCTATCTTCCTTATTATGATAATCCCTATACACACCAAGTAGCCCAGTGTCTTAAGGAAATCACTTTGAAGAGGCAATTCATAACAATAAAAAAGTATCTTTACATTTAATTTGCATTTCTAGAAAAACTTTGTAAAATCTATTTGTTCCTCTCCCTGTAGGTGAGTCATTCTCTAATACACTCCTCCAAAATCTATCTCTGACCTCAGCCTAGCCAGCTTTGTTTCTCTCCTCCCCTTTCTTTTGCCCCTACTTCTCTTTCAATCAATCTCAGCTTTTCTAATGCAATTTCCCAAATCCAAATCCATGTTTAGTGTTCCCTTCCTTCAGGCCACTCATCTTGAATAAGACTTGAGCGTGTATGTGGGTGTATATATACACACACACACGCACATATAGAGGAAATATCGGTCATTTCCTATCAGGCAATGATAAAGTTTTCCTTAGCAGATATTAAAGGGAATGAAGCTCTAGAATATTCCTATCTTAATCATCTTCTCCATTTCAAATTATAAATTGGTAGGCATTTTTCAAGGAAATATAGGTAGGTAAATACCAAACATTTTGGTATGGTCTTTTTTCTCACAATTGTTTTTCTCCCTTTAAAAAAGTCTGGCATATTTAAGTTGGGTTTAAAATCAAACTATAAACTTCAGGTTTAATAAAAAGCAATGCCAAATAAACTGTGTAATAGATGTCTCTATTTGACAATGATAGACATTCAAAAATTTTTGTTGAATAAATGAGAAAGTGAATTAACAGACATTTCCTCTCCATTTTTAAGATTAACTCCAATCCCCCAACATGTTTCCTGATTCTTCTCATTCCTGGTCTATTATGCTTTTTACTTTTAGAGATGAGACCAAGGTGATCAACTCTGATTGTTTGCATACATTTTCAATGATTAAAACAAGTATGTTCACATTTTGATTCTTCTGCATCAAATAGCTATACAAAGATGTCTAACTATATGAGTGTCAATGTTAACTTTGCATCTGGCCTTTTAAATCAGGCCAATTCACTTATTCACCATGTCTAAATTTACCTTTAAGTAAAAGCTACAGGCTAGATGAGGCCCTAGCCTTTTGTTTAATTACCTTCAGTCTTCATCATTTTCTCCCACCTCTTAATTAAAATATTTCACTGATTACAGAGGTTCTATCCTTAATGTGAATCCTGGATTCTCTTTTCTCAACTTTGGTGACTAAAATAATTTCCTTCTGTCATTTTAGATTCTAGATTTGTTGTAATAACTTTTGGATTTACCTAATTATTTGAACTTGAGTTCTTCTCTTGTGTATACCTGAGTTCTATTCAAGTGCCAAATAACTTCAAGTTAACTCCTGGCCTAATTTTTCAGAGACTGAGTTTAAACAGATGTAAATAGAGTAGGAAGAAACAAGGAAATAAATTCTGTATCCCTAGAAATAATAGGGGCTGGTTAAGTGGCTAAAATTCACTCCAGTTTATGTTCAAGGTGGAGTACCCGTATAAGGGCAAATGTGGGTTGAGTGTACTTAGCTTTTTATTGGCAAAAGTGCTAATAGTGGTGATGTAATTATCAGGATGGAGATAAATCTATACTGAAGGAAGAGGTAGTAATAATATTACTTTCCATTCTTTCATGTCAGCATTAAAAATATAGTGAGATTAAATGATTAACCAAAAGACAAATTGAGGACTGTTGCATTTAGCAGGATTGTTTAATAGTGTATGACATAGAAGCTATCACAGTGACAATTTATGGTCACTGAAGAAGACTAAGTAATGTTACTTGCTTAGAAGCTTTAGTTTTCCAACCAAAACCTCCAGAGTATTTTAAAGCCCCCTAACCACCAGCCTGTATGCCACAGCAGGCAACATTTTGCAGCCATTTTTAAGAAAATAGACAGGTAGAATGTATATTTTCCAGTATTAAATTGAAGAGGATGGTTCCCTAAGGTAGAATCTAAGACATTGCCTGTATGTGTGCAGTAGAATGTTACCTTTGGTAGCAGCCAGGTTATAGGAATTCAGTTAATAAAACTCTAAGTTTAATATATGAACTATAAACATGTAAAGAATAGATTCCTGAGCATTTACTGTAACTTCTATTGTGCTTCAACTGTCTGTATTCACTTGTTGGTGGCTACGTTTTTGATTCCCAAATATAAAAGGTTCTTTGTCACTTTCTTCATGATTGAAGGAACACTGACTTAAAAATACAGTTTCTTCCCCTATCCCAAGTAATTTCAGGAGCCCCAAGTCTCCAGGGTTCTCTTCTGATTGTTGGTCTTTGCTTTTGAGTGTAAATAGTTATGCCAGAAGTTCCTAACATTTCCACAGTGGTGCTCGCTCAGCTAGAGCATCATTGCCTTCAATATTTGATGGTATGGCTAAATATATTCTCACCTTGTACATATGGGTATAACCTGAAATAAACCATGTCCAGTGCCAGTGGAACCAGAAGCAGGTTCTTGTGCTTCAATCACATATATTTGTGATTGGTGCTGCTGAGAAGTCAAAAGGAGAATTGCCTTCTTTGTTACTCTTGAGAACTTGCACAGAAGACTATGGGAGTTTCGGTGTGGCCAGTGGTTACGTGATGGAGTTTTTTCAGGTACTTTCACAGTTAGTCAGGTGTGTGTTCTGCAATCTCAGTTCCACAGAGATGTAACTCTTAGTCATAACACTACTGTCTTTATGAGTCCAAACCCAAGTGGTAGTGGAGTATAAATCTGCTACATCTTTTGAGGGCTGGTTCTGGTAGAGTGTAAATTCACTCACCTATCACTGTCAGCTATCATCCATGGACATGAAGGCCTGACTTGTTCATAATTGCTCTAGTGAAGTGAGGGGAAATCTTCAAGTCTCAAAGCAAAGTTACATAAGCGCTCCAAGTGTTACAGATATAAGTATGATAGGGCTCTTTTAACAATTCTTTTCAACATCTTTTATAACAAAATAGTGCTACCACTTTATCCAAAGGTAGGTGGATTTTATGCTAGAGCAGGACCACCATTCATGGTTAATCTCAGTCTTTGACCTTGTTCTCAGGCTTTGTCACTGTATCCCTCCTGATAATGAGTTTTCTCTCAGGACACTCTGAAGTTTTTCCTCTGTCAGGGTATTCCAGTCTAGTAAACATATGTATATATGTCTGGACATCATTGTGGAAAACCTTCAGGCCCCATCTCCTCTGCCTACCCCTCCAGAAAGCAGCTCAGTTCTTATTTGATTAAGTCAATTAATCCATTCAATATATTTATTCATTGTTCACTGTGTGCCTGGCAATGATGTAGGCATAGAGAATACAAGAATTTATAAAAAGAGAAATTTGTTAACTCATATAGCTTTCTCTCTACAGAGATGATAGAAAAAACAAATAAAAAATAACATGTCAGATGACAGTAAGTACTAAAGAGATAAAACAAGTAGGACTACAGGTCATGCTAGGAGTTAGGATGATTTTAAGTTTTCCTCAGAGTGACCAGGGAGAGCCTGCATATGAAGGGCACATTTGAGTCAAGATGTGAAGAAAATGAGGAAGTGGGCCAAGATATCCAGGAGGAGATCATTCCAGGCAGAGAAGGCAAAAAGTGTACAGTCCCTCAGGAGGAAGTGTCTTGGGTGTCTAGGGAAGGAATAGACATAGACCAGATATCTGAATTCCATGGAACAGCACCTTTCATGTTTCTTCTCCAGCCCAGTCAAGATACCCATTTATAATGAAAGGAAAAAGAATAGTTGACATGATCAATCTACTGCAAATTAACATAGGACATATGGTAATCAGCAGACTGTGAAGAACCAAAATAAAGAAAAGATGCTGAGACAGCAAGGTAAAATCAAGCATCTTGCCATAGCTGGCAAGATTAAAAGATATTGCAGGACTAGCATATATTTACACTTGAAAGCATTGGCCCAAGTTCTCTGCTTAATAAGCAGTGTATACAGTGCATGGAGTAGCAGTTTTAGAAGAGTTAAGTAATTATCAATTGGTTTAATTTAATTTTAATTTTACTTCCAAGTTTTATCAAAGACAGGAACTTTTAGCAATGAAAATCCAATTATAAGTATATTCAAACTATGTTGCTTTTAGTAAATAACTAGAACAAAATAAAACCTGGCAACATTTTCAGAAGCTGTTTTAAACAATGTGTTATATTTTGATGTGCTCAGTTTAGCACACCTCTGTTGATGTAGAGTCATAGTTATTCATTTAACATATATTTCATAGGTATCTATTATGTGAAAGGCTCTCATATAGGTGCTAAGGATATAGCACTGAACCAAATTATATCCCCACCACATATGCTCATGGGCAAGGCAGACACATGTCCAGTACTAAATTCTATAAAGAAAAAGCTGGGTAAAGGGATAAATAATTTCCACGGAAAATTCTTTGGGAAGGCATATAAATAGGAATATGCTACAGTAACGAATAAGCCTCCAAAGTGTAGTGGCTTTAAAAACATAAGTTTCCTGCTCATATTATATGTACATTGTAGGTTGGCACCAAACTCTGATTATTAAAATCATTCAGTGACCCAGACTAAAGAATCAGGCACCATCTTGCATGTTGTCAGTCATTGTGCTAAAGGGAAAAGAGAGTCCTGGAGGGACTTGATCTAGAAAGCAGTGTGACACATCTCTCTTCCACTTGTAACTCATTGCCCAGAACTAACTTGTGGCCCACGCAATCACAGCGTAGCCAAAAAATGGGCAGACCTAAGTATGTTTTCACCAGCACTAATAACCACCAAGAAGGGATGTAAGACAAAGAACTTTTTGAGAAGTTAACATTTGAGTTGAGACCCAAAGGAAATGAGGGAATGAGAGCTAGAGACAGATCATTCATAGCTAAAAGAAGAGTGAGGAAGTTAGAGAATATTGGCTCAGAAAGGAGTTAAGACTTCATCAAAATGAAAAATACAAAATGAAAAGAGAAGCTACGGATGGAGAAAATATAATCAGAAATTATATATCTGGTAAAGGACATACATCCAGAATATACAAAGAACACATAAGTTAATAATAAGAAGACAACCCAAGTTTTTTTAAAAATGGGCAAAATATTTGAGACACTGCACCAAAGCAGATATAGCAATGGTAACTGAACACGTAAAAATATTTTAAACATAATTAATCATTAGAGAAATACAAACTAAACTATAATGATATCACATACACATTGGAATGGCTAAAAAAACAAAAAAACAATAAACACCCAACTGGCAATACCAAGTGTTGCTAGATTGTGGAGAAGCAAGATCCTTACAGTGTTGCTTGTGGGCAAGTAAAATGGTATAGTTGCTTTGGAAAACAGTTTGGCAGTTTCTTAGAAAGCTAAACATACACTTATCTTACGACCCAGTCATTTCATTCCTAGTTATCTACCAAAGAAAAATGAAAAAACTATGTCCATACAAAGACTTGGATATTAATAATCATATCAGCATTATCCATAAGAGGCAAAAGTTAGAGATGTCCATGAAGCAGTAAACAGAAGCATAAAATGTAAAATATACGTGGATACCAGTCAGCGATAAAAATGACTGAATTGTTATATGCTACGATATAGGTAGGCCTCAAAAACATTAGGTTAAATGAAAGAAGCCAGATGCAAAAGGTGATATATTGCATGTTTGTATTTATATTCATTTACCAGAAAGGTAAAAACTATAGATACAAAAAGTAAATCAGTGGTCTCTTGGAACTTTGGGTGGGGATAGGAATTGACTGCACATGGGCACAAGATAACATTTTTGGAAAAAAGAAAATGTTCTAGAACTAGGCTGAGTTGATAATTGCACAGTAGTATAAATTTACTAAAATCGTCAAAATGTGTACTTAAAATGGTCAGGTTTGTGGTGTGTAATGTATGCTTCAATAAAGCAGGTCAAAAAAAAAAAAAATGGAAAGGAGCCATAGGGGATACAGTCAGAGGTGTAAGCCAGTGACGTTATCACGTAATCATTGAAGTCCTTGGCATCAGAGTTTGGACTTCTTTATAAGTTTATGGGAAGTCAAAGGATAATATGAGTAGTAGACAAACTGGAATTAATTTATTATTAATTAATTAATATATATCCTTTTTAAAAGGATGTTGTATGTTGATAGGAAGTAAGATTGAAGTAAGATAAGCAAGACACTTTTAGAGTAGTTCAGGCAAGAAGGTATGAAAACTCGATCAGGAGTGGTGCAGTGGAGGTGGTGAAAAGTAATCTGTTTGGGATATGTTTAAAAAGTCGAGCTTCCTAGATAATAAAAGTATTTGAGCATTAGATTTTTGGCATTTTTATTACCAAGTAATATGAGTAAATAACAACCTTATCCCATTCCTGAACCTCAGTCCAATGATGAACACAACTCTAAATCAATACTTATGTTTCAAACTCAAGACTTAGGGTTAAAGGGAGAAGCCACTGGTAGGATGCAGATCAGAGAAGTTTGATGCACACACATTTTAACTTTTAAAAACAAAGAGAAAAAAATTTTCTTTGTTTTTCATGTACTTTAAAAAAATTAGAGTATAGTTGCTTTACTATGTTGTGATAGCTCCTGCTGTACAACAAAGTGGATCAGCTATATGTATACCTATATCCCCTCCCTCTTGGACCTCCCACCTTCCCACGAATCTAGGTCATCAGAGAGCACCAAGGTGAGCTCCCTGTGCTATACAGCAGGTTCCCACTAGCTATCAATTTTACACATGGTAGTGTGTATATGTCATTCCTGATCTTCCAGTTCATCCCACACCTCCCGCACCCTCTGTGTCCACACATCCATTTTCCATGTCTGCATCTCTATTCCTGCCCTGCAAATAGGTTCATCTGTAACATTTTTCTAGATTCCACATATATGTGTTAATATATATTTGTTTTTTTCTTTCTGACTTACTTCACTCTGTATGACTGACTCTAAGTCCATCCACATCTCTACAAATGACCCAGTTTTGATCCTTTTTTATGGCTAAGTAATATTCCATTGTATAAATGTACCACATCTTCTTTATCCATTCATCTGTCATTGGACATTTAGGTTGCTTTCATGTCCTGGCTATTGTAAATAGTGTTGCAATGAACATTGTGGTACATGTCTTTTTGAATTATGGTTTTCTTAGGGTATATGCTCAGTAGTAGGATTGATGGGTCATATGATAGTTCTATTTTTAGTTTTTTAAGGAATCTCCATACTGTTCTCCATAGTGGCTGTATCAAGTTACATTCCCACCAACAGTGCAAGAGGCTTCCCTTTTCTCCACACCCTCTCCAGCATTTGTTGTTTGTAGATTTTCTGATGATGCCCATTCTTACCTGTGTGAGATGATACCTCATGGTAGTTTTGATTTGCATTTCTATAATAATTAGTGATGTTGAGCATCTTTTCATGTGCCTCTTGACCATCTGTATGTCTTCTTTGGAGAAATGTCTATTTAGGTCTCCTGCCCATTTTTTGATTAGGTTGTTTGTCTTTTTGATATTGAGCTGCATGAGCTATTTGCATATTTTGGAGATTAATCCTTTGTTAGTTGCTTCATTTGCAAATATTTTCTCCCATTCTAAGGGTTGTCTTTTTATCTTGTTTATGGTTTCCTTTGCTGTGCAAAAGCTTTGAAGTTTCATTAGGTCCCATTTGTTTTTTATTTTCATTACTCTAGGGGGTGGATCAAAAAAGATATTGCTGTGATTTATGTCAAAGAGTGTTTCTCCTCCTCTATGAGTTTTAGAGTATCCAGTCTTACATTCAGGCCTTTAATCCATTTTGAGTTTATTTTTGTGTATGGTGTTAGGGAGTGTTCTAATTTCATTCTTTTACATGTAGTTGTCCAGTTTTCCCAGCACCACTTATTGAAGAGGCTGACTTTTCTTCATTGTATGTCCTTGCCTCCTTTGTCATAGATTAGGTGACCGTAGGTGTGTGGGTTTATCTCTGGGCTTTCTATCCTGTACCATTGGTCTATATTTGTGTTTTTGTGCCAGTATCATAGGAGTCAAAAGGCCTGTGCTCAGAAAACTGGAAGACACTGATGAAAGAAATCAAAGGTGACACAAACATATGGAGAGATATACCATGATCTTGGATTGGAAGAATCAATATTGTGAAAATGACTCTACTACCCAAAGCAATCTATAGATTCAATGCAATCCCTGTCAAATTACCAATGTCATTCTTCACAGAGTTAGAACAAAAATGCTTACAATTTGTATGGAAACACAAAAGACCCTGAATAACCATAACAATCTTGAAAAAAAAAAATGGAGTGGGAGGAATCAGTCTCCCTGACTTCAGACTATACTACAAAGCTATTTTATTTTCAATATCAATAAAGCTGCATTGAAACAGCCATGTCAGGTTTCTTTTTTCACTCTTAAAATATATTCTTACTTGGGACTACAAACTGTTACTCCATTCCTTCATGACAGCTGTCCAAAAGAGTTGAGCAGAATTAGGTAAATAGAACTTAATTTTTATAATATATGATGTGCAATTTGGGTTATCAGCTTAATACTCAAATAAATCAAATACACACTATAGAAGTTATTGAGTAACATTTCCCTTCTCAAACTTGAAGTATGATTTTCTATTACAATAAGGCATTTTATAATATTTATGAGGAATAATTTCAGAGTAATTTTAAGTAATTAAAATATTGAATGGTAATTTTGAAAAATGTCTGTATGAGGAAATATAACAAATTATCTTTGCTTTTTATAGTTTGAATTTATGGAACTAAACATGAAATTTTTAAATTTTGAGGGAACAAATAATTTAGGAAGAAACAAATTGTAAAATTGGCTTTAAAATTTTTCACATTAAAGTTTTTAAAATATCTCCTATTCAGGAAATTAAAGTGATAGAAAAGTTCACATTACTACCAATTTTTGCAAGTAAGAAATTTTATTTGAAAGTTTTTTCCAAGAACTTTAAACTATAAACTCCACATCTAAGTCTTCAACTATTTGTTTGTGTTCACATAGTGAATGATCAGTGATACTTTTACGACTATCCAGAAAGTCAATTTCATTTTTTTGGAATATAAACTCTGTTACCTGGAGCAAAATATTTGTCCTCATGTGATGTGTCTGATTATTTTGGTTTTATCATAATTGGTTTGCTAATTTTGGAATTTACCTAGCAAGAATAGTTTTGTAATTAAAAAAAAAAAAAAACTGTCTGGAGTAACAGATAAACCCCAACGTCTTAGAGGCAGAAGATAATAAAAGTTTGTTTTTTACTTATTTAAATACCAAAATAGATGTTAATGATTGTCTGAGAAGCTCTCTTCTAGTAACTGTTTCATTGAGCCAGTCTCTTTGTTTGCATCTATGCCATCTTTAACACATGGCTTTCTTTTTGCTTGTTTGTATTAAAATGATGAATCAAAAAGACTATAGAGCATCTTGCATGAGAGGTTTATCTGGGCCAGACTGAGAAAATGTGCATGTCAATACTTTCCTTTCCATAATTGGTCAGGACTCACTCATATATTATCACAAATAATGATGATTTTGGTTCTTTATCCAAAAGTAAAAGGAAATTAACCTGGTGAAGAGCCAGTAGTCTCTGTCACAACTATATGGAGGTATACATTACTTTTAGATATCTAGAGAAAGAATCCACATTTAAAAATTACTGTAATATTTATATAATGTCCAGATCAAGATGGGATTCTTTCATCCTGTCATTTCTTTCCTTCTGTCCTTTTAAAAAAATAATAGCTTTATTGAATTATGATTTACATACCATAAAATTCACCCTCTTCAATTATGTAATTCAGTAGTTTTTAGTATATTCACAATATTGTACATCTAATAGTACTATCTAATTCCAGAACAAATTCATAGTTTCAAAAAGAAGCCCTGTACCCATTAGCAGTCACTCTCCCCCTCTTCCCTATTCCTGGCTGTTAGAAACCACTAATTTACATTTTGTCTGTATGGAATTTCCTGTTCAGAACATTTCTTATAAATGGAATCATACTATATGTGGCCTTTTGTGTAAGTATTCTTTCACTTAGCATGTTTTCAAGTTTGATCCATGTTGTAGTTTTGTATAGTTTTGTACTTCTTTTGTGAAATTTATTCCTAAGAATTTTATTTTTTCTGATGCTATTGTAAATGAAATTGTTTTTTTAAATTTTATTTTCAGAACATTTCTTCCTAGAATATAGAAATATAATTGAAATTTGTGTATTGATTCTTTATCCTTCAACCTTACTGATCTCATTATTAGTTCTAATTGTGTGTGCGTGTGTGTGTGTGTGTGTGTGTGTGTGTGTGTTCCTTGGGATTTTCTATATACAAGATTGTATAATTTGCAAATAGAGATCATTTTACTTCTACTATTGCAGTCTGCCTTTTATTTCTTTTTCTTGCATAATTTCCTTGGCTGGAACCACCATTGAAATGTTGAATAGAAGTGGTGAGGGCAGGCATCCTTGTCTTAATCCCAATGTTAGGGGAATGTGTACAGTTATTTATAATTAAATATGTTAGCTGTTGGTTTTCCATAGATGACATTTATTAGGTTGGGGACATTCCTTTCTATTCCTAGTTTGATGGGTTTTTTCCTGTGTTTTTATGTTTTATTTGTTTTGATTGGAGACATAAGAAAATGTCTGTGAAAACTGCAGCTTGATGAGCTCTAAAAGGAAGTTAAACTTGGGGCTCACTTTTTAAAAGAATATGCATTTTAATATACAGCACTTTGTCTGCTGTGTGGCTGAGTTAACATTCCTATGGCAACACTGACTTTCCCAGCTACTCTGCCAACTTTTATGCTTAATTCACAATGTCACAACATTCTAAGTACTGCGCTTTTAAGAAAATTCAACATGGCATGTAAAAAATGTTAACTAGAGAGAGGGAGTTCAAGATGGTGGCATATGAAAACCCTGAACACACCTCATCCCCCTACCTCCAACATGGTAATGTGCAGTAGGGAGGAATATCACAGAGGCCCCCTGCAGATTTGCCTACCTCGGGACACAGCAAAAAACCAATGGTTTGAAGGGCACCTAGACTACATGTGAAGGAAATCCATTTACTAACCCTCGAGCATTTGCCAAATGAACAAAGACCTAATAGCACTCTCTCTGGGGTGGGAAGTGCTGAAGAGTGGATTTTTTTGTGCGTGAGTTCCTTCTCCATCTTGATAGCAAGAGTGGTAACATGGTCCAGGTGCTCTAGTTGGCCTGAAAATCCTTCCCCAGTGCACCCCAGCTCCCTGGTTCACACCAGCCACAGCCATCTCCCTAAGGTGGCCCTGGTTTAGCCTGCCCCAAGCCCTCCAGCCTCTACCCACTCCAGCTCCACCTGGCCATCCAAAGCTGCCTGGCATATGTAGTTTACACAGGAGACATTCCTACACAAAGCCATGCCCTCAATATCACGAGAGGTAGCTGTTTTACCTAATTATTAATAGAAACAAACACAAAAGTGTCAAACCAAATGAGGCGATAGAGGAGTAAATTCTAAACAAAAGAAAAAAACCCCTAATGAAATGGAAATAAGTAATTTACCTGATGATAAATAGTTCAAAGTAATAGTCATAATAATACTTGCCAAACTCAGGAAGAGAATACAGGAAAACAATGAGAACTTCAACAAAGAGTTAGAAAATATAAGAAAGGACCAATCAGAGCTGAAGAATATGATAACTGAGAAAATGAAAAACACACTAGAAGGAATCAACAACAGATTAGATGGTACAGAACAGATCAGCAATCTGAAAGACAGAATAGTGGAAATCATCCAATCAGAACAGCAAAAAAAAAAAAAAAAAAAAAGGAGAGAGAGAGAGGAAAAAAGAAAAATAAGAATAGTTTAAGGCACAATTGGGACAATATCAAGCATACTAACATTTGTATTATATGGGTCCCAGAAGGAGACAAGAGATAGAAAAAAGGAAGAAAACTTATTTGGAGAAATAATGGCTGAAAACTTCCTTAACCTGGGAAAGAAAACAAATGCAGTAAGTCCCCTACACATGAGCGAGTCCTGTTTGGAGAGTGTGTTCATAAGTCAAATTTGTTTGTAAGTCCAACAAAGTTAGCCTAGGTACCCAACTAAAACAATTGGCTGTATAGTACTGTACTGTAATAGGTTTATAATACTTTTCACACAAATAATGCATAAAAAATAAAGAAGCACAAAAAATAAAGAAAATATTTTTTTGTCTTTGTCATTTTTTTTTGTTTGCTTTTTTGCGATACATGGCCCTCTCACTGATGTGGCCTCTCCTGTTGCAGAGCACAGGCTCTGAATGCGCAGGCTCAGCGGCCATGGCTCACGGGCCTAGCCGCTCCGTGGCACGTGGGATCTTCCCAGACCGGGGCACGAGCCTGTGTGCCCTGCATTGACAGGCGGACCCCCAAACACTGCGCCACCAGGGAAGCCCCAAGAAAACATTTTTAATCTTACAGTACAGTACCTTGAAAAGTACAGTAGTACCAGCTACATCACCACTGCTTTTACGCTTGCTTCCAGACATCCTGGGCTTGGAATAAAGATACTTTTCTACTGTACTCTATACAGTACTGTACAGTAAAGTACAAAAAAGCACAACCACTTATAGAGGATTCACATAAGTGACAGTGTACTCCAGACACATGAACTAACATGTGATTGCACATGCGAACCAACGTTTGCATCTTTGAAAGTTCACAACTTGAAGGGTTTGTGTATAGGGGACTTACTGTATTGAAGCCCAGGAAGCACAGAGATCCCAAGCAAGTTGATCTCAAGAAATCCACACAAAGACATATCAAAATTGAAATGGTAAAAGTTAAAGATAAAGGGAATTTTAAAGGCAGTAAGAGAAAAATGAATAGTCACATACAAGGAAACTCCTTAATACTATCAGGTGATTTTTCATCAGAAACTTTGTAGTTCAGTACGGAGTGGCATGGCACATTTAAATTGCTGAAAAGGAAAATTTACAACCAAGAATACTATACCCAGCAAAGTTATCATTCTGAATTGGAGAGATAAAGAGTTTCCCAGAAAAGCAAAAGCTAAAGCAGTTCATCACCACTAAACCAGCTTACAAGAAATGTTAAAGGGTCCTCTTTAAGCAAAAATGAAAAGGCAGTAACCAGAAATAAGAAAATATATGAAATAAAAAATATTTCACTGGTTAAGGCAAATATATAGTAAAGAAATTGAAACAGTAACTTTAAAAGCTAGTATGAAGGTTAGAAGATAAAAGTAGTGAAGACACCTATGACTATATATATATATATATATATATATATATATAAAACTTAAATATAGTATTTAAGGAATACAAAAACATTCTTAAGTGTAAAATATAGCATCAAAAACATAAAACTTGGGGAGTAAAAATGTAGTGCTTTTATAATGTATTTGAACTTAAGTGACTATCAACTTAAAATAAACTGCTATATATATATATATATAGGTTGATATGTATGAACCTCAGTTTGGGTTATTTACCAATCTCTTAATCAATATATATAGTCAGGTGATTAGAGAAATTTGATTAACCAGTCTTTGACATATAGTTTCTATAGTTTCTGGAAAATAAATTCAGCTTTGACCTAAAGAGATCTCAGAATATGATGGAGTAGTTCATCCAAAGAAATATTTTATGGTAGAAATAAAAAGAAAATAATGGATAACCATTATTTTGTGGTAGAAAAGCCATAATTACAATGTTTTTGTTGTTTTTTAAAGTCTTCAGATAATGAAAATGGAAAACCATATAACTTATATAGTTATTCTTGCTGAGGTCACCTAGAGAGTTGGACCAAATAATGAAAAATGATCAAGTCATGCTTTCAGGAATGACAGACTGAATCATTCCAGAAGACCTTCCTCTGGAGGAAACAACTAACAACCTAGACATAGTACAAAAGCAACCTGAAAGTACCAGAGGTGAAGAGAAGCAGTTGGACTCTGGTTGGGGGTTCACACTGGCTTGGAAAAATAGAAACAGGGAACTTTGCAAGAAAGAAAGAAAATCTGCTGCCAGCAGTCCTGCTCAGTAAGAAATTCTAAAGGAAGTTCTTCAAGATGAAGGGAAGTTATACTAGATTAAAAATTACAGGCAAAACAAAGCCTGAAAGACAAAGAGAGAAATCTGAAATAAGACCAGAGCTGTTGCCCTGTGTACACGGGCACATGAACAAAGGCAGGCAGACTCTGATGGGGAGTGCACATTTACCTGGCAGAATTGACACATGGGGTGTCAAGTAAGTTCTCTTCCCTATAACTTTTAGACTGGGGATAATCACAACCACAACATGTACAAGAATGGTGGTGGAGGTGGGAGTAGGGGGAATTTCTTGAAAAACCTTACCATATTTCCACTGGGGAATCAGAAGAGTAAAGCCAGGAAACCATGAATATCAAATATAGGACTCCAGAGGAGAAAGAGCTAGAGAGAAGATTCCCCAAATCTGTCTATTCACATCTCTGACTGACACCCAAAACATACATGTGCAGAACAGACTCAAAGAAGCCCAATTAAAGAAAAACTATCAGAACAAAACCCAGAGCTGTTGCATACTAAACAAATTATTTCAGTCCAGGCTCAGCCTAGAAAATTATTTCCTAAAACAAAACAAACAACGATACTCAATGGAATAAAATAACAAAACCCTGAATCGTCACAATTTAACATTGATAATGTCCAGGATAAAATTCAAAATTATCTGACATTGGAATAATCAAGAATACGAAACACAATTTCAAGAGAAAAGGAAATCAATTTTTTTTCTGGCCTTGAGATGAAACAAACGTTTGAACTAGGACACATAAGTTTTTAAAAAATTTTTATAACTATCATCAATGCAGTAAAACAAAACATGCTTCCAATGCATGAATGTATCAGTAGAGAAATAGAAACAACAAAAGTGAACCAAATGGAAATTTTAGAACTAAAAAAACCACAATACCCAAAATAAAAGTTCAGTGGATGGACTTAGATAAATGGGCATGACAGAGAAAAAAATAAATAAATGAACTTAAGTATAGAATCACTGCATATTTTTCAAGTAGAAGAACAGACACAAAAAAATATTTTGAGAAAATGAACAGGGATTCATGAACCTGTTAGGTGATACCAAATGTTTAAATGAATATGAAATTAAAATACTAGAGAGAAAAGGGAGACTGGGACAGAAAACATATTTAAAGAAATAATGGTTGAAATCTTCCAAATTTGGTAAAAATCAGATACTTGTAAATATAAGGTTCTAAACTAAATGAACTTTAAGCAGAATGAATTCAAAAAATCCCATGCTAAGGTACATCACAGTAAAACTCTAAAAAGCCAAAAGATAAAGAGCAAATCTTGAAATCAGCAGCAAAAAAACAAAAAATGTATTCTGTGCAGGGGAACAATGATTCAAATTGTGGCTACACTCGCCCCCCCCCCCATAAGAAACAAGAATGGCAAATTATCTTTACAGTGTTGAATTAAAAAGATCTGTTAACCTAGAATTCTATATATGGCTAGAATTTATTTCCAGATTGAAGGTAAATTAATTGATTTTTTTCAGATAAAATAAAGTAAAATTTTGTTACTAGCAGACTTGTAAGAACTGCTAAGTAAGTCCTCTCAAGATGAGGGGAAATGATAGCAGATGAAAATGTACATCTTTAGAGAATGAAGAAATGATAAATGAACATTTTTTCCTTTTTAATGCTAACTTTGTTATAAAACTTATAAATTGTTAAAATAAAATTATAACATTTCCTTATGGGATTTATAACATTTAATTGTATTATGTAAAATCTGTAACATAAATGAGGGAGTAGATATAGGTATATAAGTTTAAAGATTTTTATATTTTACAATTTTACATGTAGTAATTAGGCTATGTTGCAGATTTTATATGTATGTATATATATATGTATAGTCTTGCTTTTTATTTTTTAATTTAATTTAATTTATTTTTTATACAGTAGGTTCTTATTAGTTTTCCATTTTATAAATAATAGTGTATATATATCAATGCCAATCTCCCAATTCATCCCACAACAACCCCCACTTTGCCCCTATATGTATAGTCTTCTATATATAATATTTACATGACAACCACTATGAAAACAATTCACAAGAGGACAGGCAAAAAAGCAGCAGGAAAATTAAAAGTAAAAGAGAATTCTGAAAAATATTTCAGTAATCTTGTAAAAAGTTAGGAAAGGAGAAACAGGATAAAAAAATATAAGTAGAATACAAAAAGTAAAATGGTAAACCTCTATTTTATTAAAATTTTAATGAACTAAACACTCCAGTTGAAAGACAAAGACTATCTGAATGGGGAAGAAAACAAAAACAAGATGTGACTATATCTTTTCTCCAGGAGACATGTTTTGAATATAAAAACAGAATGGAAATAAATGAATGAGAAAAATTTATCAGGCAAATAGTAATCTTGTGAAGGCTGGATAGGCTATATTAATACCAGAAAAAATAGACTTTAAGTATAATTTATTAGCAGACATTGGAGGAACAGTTTATAAGGAAAAAAGCTCAATACAACAATACTATATAACAATAATAAATGTGTATAATTTCAATGACAAAGCTTCAAAATACATTGAGCAAGTTTTAACAGAATTAAAAAGAGAAAGAAACAATTCCACAATCATAGTTGCTCTCTTAGTAATTGAAAGAACTAGTCAAAAACTCAGGAAATAGGGCGTCCCTTGTGGCACAGTGGTTGAGAATCCGCCTGCCAATGCAGGGGACACGGGTTCGAGCCCTGGTCCGGGAAGATCCCACATGCTGCGGAGCAGCTAAGCCCGTGCGCCATAACTACTGGGCCTGCGCTCTAGAGCCCGTGGGCCACAACTACTGAGCCTATGTGCCGCAACTGCTAAGGCCCACGCGCCTAGAGCCCGTGCTCCGCATTGAGAGGCCACCGCAATGAGAGGCCCGCGTGCCGCAGCGGAGAGTAGCCCCCGCTCACCGCAGCTAGAGGAAGCCCGCACGCAACAGCGAGGACCCAACGCATCCAAAAATAAATAAATAAATAAAATAAAAATTTATTTAAAAAAAAAATCAGGAAATACTAAGAAGTTCTCAACAGTACTATCAACCCCAGTGATTTTATTGATATTTATATGTAAAAAATGCACTATATAACAAGAAAATACACATTTTTTAGGTGCACATTATATGTTACCCAAGATACAAACATGTATCAACTTATCACAATGCTTTTTTTAAAAAAAATAATTTATTTATTTATTTATGGCTGCATTGGGTCTTTATTGCTGTGCACTGGCTTTCTCTAGTTGCAGAGAGTGGGAGCTACTCTTCATTGTGGTGTGTGGGCTTCTCATTTCAGTGGCTTCTCCATGTGGAGCATGGGCTCTAGGCATGTGGGCTTCAGTAGTTGTGGCATGTGGGCTCAGTAGTTGTGGCTCATGAACTCTAGAGCGCAGGCTCAGTAGCTGTGGTGCATGGGCTTCGTGGCTCTGCAGCAGGTGGGATCTTCTCAGATCAGAGATCAAACCCGTGACCCCTGTATTGGCAGGTGGATTCTTTTTTTTTTAAACATCTTTATTGGAGTATAATTGCTTTACAATGGTGTGTTACTTTCTGCTGTATAACAAAGTGAATCAGCTCTACATAAACATATATCCCTATATCTCCTCCCTCCCACCCTCCCTATCCCACCCCTCTAGGTGGACACAGAGCACCAAGCTGATCTCCCTGTGCTATGTGGCAGCTTCCCACTAGCTATCTATTTTAAATTTGGTAGTGTATATATGTCCATGCCACTCCCTCACTTCATCCAAGCTTACCCTTCCTCCTCCCCGTGTCCTCAAGTCCATTCTCTATGTCTGCATCTTTATTCCTGTTCTGCCCCTAGGCTCTTCAGAAGCATTTTATTTATATTTATATATATATATATATATTATATGTGTGTGTGTGTGTGTGTGTGTGTGTGTGTGTGTGTGTTAGCATATGGTATTTGTTTTCCTCTTTCTGACTTAACTTCATTCTGTATGACAGTCTCTAGGTCCATCCACCTCACTACAAATAACTCAATTTCGTTTCTTTATATGGCTGAGTAATATTTCATTGTACATATGTGTCACATCTTCTTTATCCATTCATCTGTCAATGGGCACTTAGGTTGCTTCCATGTCTTGGTTATTGTAAATAGAGCTGCAATGAATTTTGTGGTACATGCCTCTCTTTGAATTATGGTTTTCTCAGGGTATATGCCCAGTACTGGAATTTCTGGGTCATATGGTAGTTCTATTTGTAGTTTTTTAAAGAACCTCCATACTGTTCTCCATAGTGACTGTATCAATTTACATTCCCACCAACAGTGCAAGAAGGTTCTCTTTTTTCCACACCCTCTCCAGCATTTATTGTTTGTAGATTTTTTGATGATGGTCATTCTGACCAGTGTGAGGTGATACCTCATTGTAGTTTTTTTTGTTGGGTTTTTTTTTTTTTTTTGCGGTACGTGGGCCTCTCACTGCTGTGGCCTCTTCCATTGCAGAGCACAGGCTCCGGATGCACAGGCTCAGCAGCCATGGCTCATGGGCCTAGCCGCTCTGCGGCATGTGGGATCTTCCCGGACCGGGGCACTAACCCGTGTCCCCTGCATCAGCAGGTGGACTCTAAACCACTGCGCCCCCTGCGAAGCCCCTCATTGTAGTTTTGATTCGCATTCCTCTAATGATTAGTGATGTTGAGGATCCTTTCATGTGTTTGTTGGCAATCTTTATATCTTCTTTAGAGAAATGTCTATTTAGATCTTCTGGGCAGGTGGATTCTTAACAACTGCACCACCAGGGAAGTAACACAATGCTTTCCTAAAGTTTGAAATTATACAGAAAATTTTTACTTTCCACAACGATGGAAATTAACTGAAACAGTAAGAAGAAGATAAAA
The DNA here is from genome assembly GCF_026419965.1 of Kogia breviceps. Lineage (NCBI taxonomy): Eukaryota > Metazoa > Chordata > Mammalia > Artiodactyla > Physeteridae > Kogia > Kogia breviceps. Next base: position 98,517,164 of record NC_081314.1, read on the forward strand.
AGAAAAATGTCAAATATTGGGAAACTAACCATATACTTTAATTATAGAGTCAACAAAGAAATCATAATTTCGATTTAGGAAGATCAGAAGGAGAAAATATAAATTAGAATACTGTGATATGAATAATAATGAAAATGCAGTGTCACAATTTGTGGGAGAGAGATAAAGCAGTGCTTTGAAACAAGTTAATGCTTTTATTTTTTAAATTAATTTTTATTGGAGTATAGTTTATTTATAATACTGTTAGTTTCTGCTGTATAGTAAAGTGAATCAGTTATACATATACATATATCCACTCTTTTTTAGATTCTCTTCCCATATATACAGGTCATTACAGAGTATTAAGTAGAGTTCCCTGTGCTATACAGTAGGTCCTTATTAGTTATCTATTTTATATATAGTAGTGTGTATGTATAAATCTCAATCTCCCAATTTATCCCTCCCCTGCTTTCCCCCCGGTGACCATAAGTTTGTGTTCTACATCTGTTACTCTATTCTGTTTTGTAAATAAGTTCATTTGTATCACTTTTTAAAATTCCACATATAAGCGATATCATACAATATTTGTCCTTCTCTGTCTGATTTACTTCACTCGGTATAACAATCTCTAGGTCCATCCATGTTGCTGCAAATGGCATTATTTCATTCTTTTTTACAGCTGAGTAGTACTCCATTGTACATAGGTACCAGATCTTCTTTATCCATTCATCTGTGAATGGACATTTAAGTTGCTTCCATCTCCTGGCTATTGTAAATTGCTGCAATGAACATTGAGGTGCATGTATCTTTTTGAATTTTGATTTTCTCTCAATATATGCCCAGGAGTGAGATTGCTGGATCATATCGTAGCTCTATTTTTAGTTTTTTAAGGAACCTCCATATTATTTTCCATAGTGGCTACACCAATTTACATTCACACCAACAGTGTAGGAGGTTCCCTTTTCTCCACACTCTCTCCAGCATTTATTGTTCATAGTTTTTTTGCTTTTAAATGCCATTGATAGAAGGAACAATCTCAAATCAATGATTTAATCTTCTGCCTTAAGAAACTGGAAACAAAATAGCAAGTGAAACCCAAAATGAACAGATGAAAGTAAATAACAAAAAAGCAGAAATCAATGAAATAGAAAAAAGAAAATCATAGGGGAAAATCAATGAAATCAAATTCTGATTCTTTAAAAAATCAGTATAATTCATAAACCTCTAGCCAAATTGATTAAAAAGAGAGAGCGAGAGAAGACACAAATTACTAATACTAGGAAAGAAAAAGGGATATCACTATAATCAGTTCAAACTTTAAAATGTTAAGAAAATATTATGAGCGACTTTATACTATTAAATTTTAAAACACATATTAAACATAAATTTCTGGAAAGATATAAATGAAGAATGACTCAAGAATAAATATTAACTCAAAATGAAATATTAGAGGAAAGAATTTAAAAAGTTCTAGTAGAATACATAGAAAAATATTTGTAATATTGAGTTAGGCAAAGATTTCTTTAACAAGAAAGAGAAAGCACCCAGGAATACAAAGAAGGAAAGAAAGAGAAATAAATAAAGGTAGGACAAATTGAAAGGAAATTATAATACAGTAGGTTTAAACCCAAATATATCAGTAATTATATATCAGGATATATCAGTGAGATTAAAGTTATAAGTATTAGAAAGGTAAAAATTTTGAGAAAACTTAAACAATATGAATGTAGATATAGAATATATAGAAGAATATATGGATACATTATTAGAATTAATAATAGTTTTACAAGGCTGCTGGATACTAAGTCAACATACAAAACTCAACTAGTATATTTCTATGAGCAGAAGTAAACAGAAAATAAAATATAAATATGTCACCTAACAGCATAAAATATGACACACCTATAAACTATCCTAACCAAAGATATTCAAGGTCTTTATATGGAAAAATTAATTACTTTATTGTTTCTATAACATAATAGAGAATCATGAAATAAAAACCTAACCAATTGGAGAGATATACAATATTTTTAGATTTTAGACATCAGTCCTATAAGGAAGTCAGTTATTCTGAACTTGATCTATAGTTTCAAATCAATCCTAATTGCTTTGTGCATGTGAACGTGCATGTGAGTCTGTACACATGTCTGTAGAACTGTTCAAGCTAATGCTAAGATTTATACAAAAATTATAAAAATAAACAAGATATTCTTATAGGAAAATAAGCAGGAGGTAGAACTTACTGAACCAGATTTCAAGACTTGTTTTAAAGGTACAATTGTATAGCCAGTGTGGCACTGGCTCCAGATTAGACAAATAGTGGAACACAAGACAATACTGACTTTAGATGTAGACCTATAAACTTTAGACACCTCTTTATTAAGAGGGAGAAGGGTAGCCTCATCAATAAATGATCTTTGGAAAAATTATAAAATTTATGTTTTAGAAAGTCTACATCATTTCATAAGCAAAAATCAATTTCAGGTAGACTGGAGACTTAAATAACTTCTATAACGTAGTACTAGAGAACATCTTTATGTCTTCATGATAAGGTTATTTCCTCAACAGGTGACATAAGGAAATGATTGGCAAAGTTCATTTATTCAAAATTCTTTTTGTAAAATGCTGTAGTATGGGAGATGATATTGGAGACATGTATGTATAAATAACAAAATGTTCATATAAAGAATATGTAAAGAACTCCTACAAACTATCAGGAAAAACAAACAGACAACCTAATAAAGAAATGCGCCAGAGACTTGAACAAGAACTTCACAAAAGATAATTTCCAAATGGAATATATGAAAAAGTATTCAACAAAATAATTAATCAGAAAAATGGAAATTAAAGGTACAATAAAGTACTACTAGGCACCCTCTATAAGGGCCAGTATTAAGACTGACAACACCAGAAGTGGGAAACAATGTAAGACTCTGCCAACTCTCGTACACCCCTGCAAGGAGTGCAAATGTTTGTAACCACTTTGGAACAGTTGGTATCATCTACTAAAAATGAAGATTATACATACCTAGAAGCTAGTAACTTATCATTCAGTATAACACAACAATAATATGCAAACTTGGGCAGCAAGAGACATGCAAGAATTTTCACTGCAGAATTTTTTCTGTTAACCACACATTGGAAACGATCTAAAAGTTTATTATCATTGAAATGATTACATAAATTTTTGTTCTATGTGGTAATGAATAAACAACTACACATAGCATCGTGATAAATATCACAGACATAAAATTGAGCAAAAGATGACAGACACATAAAAAACAAATAATGTTTGACATGGTTTGTAAAAACTCAAGACACATGAAACATACCAATAGTGTTAGAAATTTATAGGGATATAGACTTGGTGGTTAAAGACATGAATAAAACACACAGGTGGTTATCATTAAAATCAGGATAGTGGTTTACTTTGGAAGGAAAGGAGTAATGTTTAGGAGGAGACATGAGGTAGATTTATGAGTTACTGATGAGATTCTGTTTCTTGGCCAGGATGGCAGTGGCACAACTATGATAATCCTTTGAGCTGTGTATCTATATTTTGTGTACTTTTCATATATGTTATATTTCACAATAGACTAATATATATTCTGTTATATTTTATATATTTTGTTAAACTAAAATTTCCAAAACAGAGACCTGATTGTAATAAAGAGGCATTTATTTGGGGTTTGTTAGGACTGTAGCCCTGGAGAAACAAATTCAAGAAGAACTTGAATTGTGTTCTGCCAGACTACAAAATGGGGAGGTTTATAAAGACAAAAAAATGGCAAGGTTACATATATTGTTTAACAAAAATTGAGATTTGAGATGGCAAGAAGTAAAGGTGCTTATTAAGCAAGAAATAGTTGTGGTTTGGAATGATTGCACAGTTGCAAAGGGGATGGGGGGGACTTAGGAACTACAAGGATACCGCTAGCAGCTGTTAGCAGTTATTGTTTGGAAAATGGCTGGTGGTACCCTTGAGTTTGATAAGTTCAGAGGAAATTCGAGTTCTTACTGATGCAGGATCATGTCTGAAACCATACCCACAGTGGTTACCTGGCTCCACTTTGGACCATAGTTACTCCATTTTGATTTTGTAATGATCTTAAGTATGTCATCAACTTCAACAGTTCAGAAGTCTATATTTTAATAGAGTTGGGAAATAAATGGTAATTCTTTAAATCTGCCAAGGTATGTAGTGGTATGACAAGAGGGTGTTTGAAGCCAAGTGATATGTGATAACACTTTTACTTGAAGTCTGGAAATGGAAAGGGAGAATTTTCATCACTAAAGATTAACCATGATTTTATATTAAAATGATCACAAATATAGTATAGAATGCAAGGTTGCATGACTTTGAAAGCTAATTTTTGTTCAAATATTTTTCACTTTTAAGACGTCTTATTTTCCTTATGCTACTTCAAGCTATATTCCTCCAAAACCCACCCAAAATATCCCAGCAAGTTTCCCCCACTGAACATATAAATACAAACACACATACTCACATTACACACACACACCTGGTTTGCATGGAACTTTCTGGGGTTCACTACTAAAAGTCACTGCTGAAAAATCCTCCAATCCAGACAAACTGGGAAGGTTGGTCAGAGGCACTTCAGAAGCAAAGTTTTAAAATCGCTTTCTTACACCATTGTTTAATAGTGTGAACACTAACAATTTTAAACCAAAGAAAATAAATTATAATTTCAGAATCTAGAAATATATTAAAACCAAGAAATATTTTGAAGTTAAATTATGTTATTTGATAAATTGAACATGAATATTTTCTGCTATTTTGCCCAAATGAAGTTTCTCCTCATGTTCAGTGGTAATGATAAACCTTACCCACCAGGCTTCCTTTACCTGATCTGAGGTGAGACAAGGCTGAGCTAATTTTAGCCAGAGGCAGGCCTGAGGCAAGGTTAAGATATGACTGAAGTTTGAAGGATATATAACCATAAAATAAGAGAGAAGAAGAAGACATCTGAGAAAGAATGATAGAATAGGCTGTTGGAAGAATATTATGTGATTTATGGCCAAAAAATAAGGACTAGAATTAATGATTGTGGCACTAAAACTTTTAGTATATAACATTTTTATATGAGATGAGTTGAGATGAGAAAATTTAGTGTTAATGCATTAGATTTTGAATCACTGACTCATGTGAAGATATTTTATTCTCCTTTATTTCTAGATATTTTAAAATTAATTTTTATCATACTCATATCTCTATATTATGTCCCCTCTACCTTTTGACATATACCAGTATGACCACTAAGAAAGTCATTCTGATTTGGAAATCTTAACTCTATTTCCTGCTTTTCTAATTTAAACAGGCATAATTTATTGTGTTTTTTCTTTACTGTATTACAGCATAAAGACATTATAATTTCCCAGAGACAGAAATGACTATGAAATTGGTAAGGCACAGAATTTAGCAAAAAAATGGGTTTTATTTTATATTAAATTGCTATATAAGGAAATGTATCTCCTGAAAGTATCAATGAATTCCCGTGAATTATATGCCCTTGCAGTTTGCTTACATGTGCAGAGGTCAATTTAACTTTTGGTGAAATAAAACCAAACAAATGGAATTATGTTCAATTGAATGATAGAGTCTGTTGAATCTCTCATTAGGTCTGGTGAACAAGTTCATTTTGGAAACCAGCAGTGTGCAAGAGAGGTAGCCAGAGCTCCTACCGTCTGCTTTGGAGTATGCTTAAAATCTGTGAAGACCTATTTTATCCCCTTACCTTTCCAAAAAGAATATTTCCATGAAGTTTTTAGAGTTTTATGCTATTAAATCTTACCCTTTTCTATAGTGTCACTTTCAATCCCATACCTAAGCATGTCATTTTAGATAGCAAGGATTTTATGAGCCTTCTTGTATCTTTTTGTGAGCCTTCTTGTATCTTTGGGAGCTGCAAAGTCAGGCAATCCACCCTGTTTTTAACCCAAAGGGGCAGAAAGGTGGAAACATATTTTATAACACTCTCAGCTCTTTTTAACTTAAGAGGCATGCTTTCTGGACTTGTGCCCATGGAAAGAGACAAATGAGATGAAGCCTGCTTTTATTCCTGTTCCCAAGGCTTTCCCTCTAAGAATGACAAAAAAGTAAACTGCCTTGTTGGAAAGAGGCCCTACTTCCATCACCAGGTCAGAAGCTTAAAGGAAAATAATTGTATGCAGTTTTTAAGCTGAGCCTTTGTTTAAGAACAATCTGGCTGCTATTTTTGGTATTTATTGTGAGGAAATAAAGAATATATGGAGGAGTTTGAAAAACTGAAGTAAAGAAAGGAATTTTTGAAAGAAAAATCCTATTGTTTGCTTTCCAATATCATCACTGTATTATAGTACAAAAAAATAAAACAGAGTAAAAATTTTCACTCTCTATTTGTCTGAAATATTTAGCATGGGCCTTCTTGATTTCTACTGGCCACCAGGAAATATTTATTCTTCAATTTCAAAAGTTATAAGAAATTAGATATGTGGTAAAGGGAATATTGTGAAGTATGAGAAGTATGAAGAACATCTGTGGGCTTCCCTGGTGGCACAGTGGTTGAGAGTCCGCCTGCCGATGCAGGGGACACGGGTTCGTGCCCCGGTCCTGGAAGATCCCACATGCCGCGGAGCGGCTGGGCCTGTGAGCCATGGCCACTGAGCCTGCGAGTCCGGAACCTGTGCTCCGCAAAGCTAGAGGCCACAACAGTGAGAGGCTCACGTACCGCAAAAAAAGAACATTTGTGAGAAGTTGTTGTTTTCCTTCAGTTGTCCCAAGATTAATGATGTTAGGTTTCAAAATTGTCATGATAGGAAAACCGTGAAAATCAGGTAGAAATACTTAATTTATTGGTGTCTCTTCAATAGAACCTGCTTACCACTGATGATCTTTCCAAGATTAATTGAATCTTATACAATGGAGTCCAAATAGGAGTGGACACAAAAACTCTCTTACATTGGTTTGTTTCCATTTGAAAGACTTCTGAGTAGATTGATTCTTTTTTTTTTTACATTTAATAATATTGAGACTTCATTATTTTTAAAAGCAGTTTACGGTTTATAGCAAAATGGAGGGAAAGGTACAGAGATTTACCATATAGCCCCTGCCATGCACATGCATAGCCTCTCCCATCATCACCACCTCCCACCAGAGTGGTACATTTTGTTACAACTGATAAACCTACATCAACATCATAATCCGTCGAAGTCCATAGTTTACCTTAGGGTTCACTTTTGGTGTTGTACATTCTATCAGTTTGGACATATGTATAGTGACTTGTATCAATTATTATGGTATCATTCAGAGTATTTTCACCGCCCTAAAAATCCTCTGTGGTCTACCTATTCATCCTTCCTCACCTCCAACCCCAGTTGGATTTTTTTTAACAGTTAATTTTGATTCTGTTGGAAAAGGTTAAAAAAAAAAAATCTCATTTGGGACACTGACTCTATAAGATGAAGGCACAGAAGTGCAGGTCCCCATAAAATTCGACCCGGACTCTGGAGTAGAAAGACCTTTTATTCATTTAGTCTCTACTATACTTGTGATTCCCAGTTACCTCTCTCCCATCTTTTCTGGATTTTTTTCATCTAAATATCAAGTATAATATGCCCAAACCTATTTCCTTTTTCCCCAGCCTTTAAAAATAACCTCTTTCTACAACCACATTCTACAAAGAAAATAGGAATAAGGTGTCAGTTAACTTTTTCATCTGGTGTTACGACCAAATATTTTCTGAAGAGTCTATCAGGTTGTTAGAAAAAGGCAGTGATGATCTACAATATTAAATAATTTTTGGAATTCCATAATGATATTTCACTCAGGGAAACACATCACATTTTCAGAAATTTTGATGATAAAAATGCATTTTTGAAATGGTAATTTATGAAAAGTTCAAATGCATATTTTTTAATATCACCTTTCAATGATGTTATTATGATTTTATCAGTTTGGTATTTACAAATGCAGCACGTATGTTCTGAATATTTATATAATAGTATATTTATATTTATATTTATATAATAGTACTGATTAATATCACCGTAATTAATTTTTCAATAGGTCAAAATGAAAGGAAATAGAAAAATTATTGGAAAATTTCCCCCATTCTACTATCTTTGTTGAGACAAAATCAAAATAATTTACCAAAGGAAAATTATCTTCATCTCTCTGTACCAAGTAGGGTGGAGGTGTGAGGCTCTGTCATTTTTGCTTTACATATCTATTTACTTGTTGAAATAATTATTCTAGATATGTAGGCATAATTAGGTGCTCACTGGTTTCCTTATAATAACAATTGCCCACTGAGCCTACGGTGAAACTAGTGACCATATATCCCAAAGCAAAATTTAAGATGACATCATAATTCCACAGGCATCAGAAAGGATCCAGTTAGCCACACACAATTACTTTATATTAGCTATAACAAGGTATTACTAAATAACACTTTTAAATCTTGAAATTATAAGAAAAAGAAAGATGATATAATAAGCATTTTGATATGTTTTCAGTTCAAACACAACTTCACATGTTCTGTGTAATAGGAATGAGCTTGTTTTGAGGTTTTAATATCTTCTGTGTTTTATATCTTCAAAATTAATTATTTATGCGGAGTAATACAATCTTCGTATTTTGCCCTATAGCTGTTATTTATTTTAACATGAAGAAATAATCTGCTTTGATAAAATGATTGTATTTTATTTACAACATCAGTAAGGTCCTAGGTGAATTGAAGCAGTGTGACATAATAGTTAAGAACATGCCTTATTGAAGTATAATTGACAAATTTTAAAAAACTGGAAAAACTTAGATAAGAACATGAATCTGGAGCCAGAGTAATTGAATGTAAATCCTGGATACATCACTTCTATCTGAGTATATTGGGATGAATTACCTGATCTCTGAGATCCAGTTTCCTTAAATGTAAATGTAAAAAATGGCTAATAATCTCTACTTTACAGAGTAGAGATTAATGCTGAGACACAGGAGCCATATCTGACTCATCAGAATTACTCCTTAAATGTTTAATTAATAAAATCTTTACAAGATTGGACTTTTCCAAAATAAAATCAATAAAGAACAGAGAAAATTGGCATCCTTAGAGATTTGTAACAATTTTACCATAGTATAGATCATTCAGTTTCATTTTTAATAATATACAATTATAATTACATTGCCAATGATTTGATGTCATTTAATTATTTCATTTGCATTATGGCTTTTTCAATGTAGTCTTCTGTTTTATTTATCTGTGTTAGTAGACAAATATAAAATAATTAGCAACTTTACTTTGCTCTTGAAATCTAGATAGATTAAATGATGAAAAATGATGAATAATAATCACATCCTCTAATCATCTACCAAAGGCCAGAACTGTTGTATTGGCTCTCAACATATTAAGAAACAGAAGCAAATGTTTAAAGTACCTTCCAATTTGACCAAGAGTGCTTTTAGTTTGAAAAATATGATAATAAGCACTTCTTCATATGATTTTTAAGACAGTGACATTATCCTTGCAAAAATATGATTACAAAACTACTTTTAGAGTTTGTCACTTAAAAAGGCACCAAACAGCAAAGATTAATCTATTACCCTGGCACATCTTTGCATTTGCCAATTATACCAAAGACTTCTGAGTTCCTTCTATTAATAGTAAAAATAAATGGGGTAATAAATGCATGAGAGATGTTATTTGAAAATTTCTGAATTCTGCAGTTTAAATGTGAGAAGAAGAAAAATCTCTTGAGATAGTATGTTAATATTCCAGCTCTCTGTTTCTGTTTCTCTCTCTCTCTTCCTCTCTTTGTCTCTGTCTCTTTCTTGCACGCTCTCTCTTTCTTTCTCTCTCTCTCTCTCACACACACACATACACATGTGTGTGTAAGTAATTTGGTCTTTAAAATATTTAAGTAATTACAGATGTGGAGGATGCCTCATGTACTATTGAGCAATCAATTGAATTATTTAATTTTTCTGCATTACTTGAATAGAGTTTAGATACATTAAACTATCATGAGTTTCTTTCTATTGTAATGGGGTCTCAGCACCAAATTAAATGGTGTTAAAATTCCATAATATTTTAGCCCAGTTTTTAGGAAACTTGAGCCAAAGCTTAATTTTATACAACCTCAATTGTGTTTCTTCCCTAGTCATGACATACTGGTTTTACTAGCCTTTCAATAGCTTTGAAACTTTCACATTATCTGAGCTTCAATCCAAATGTATGGCCTCTACCTGCTTACTCTGTCCATTTTACTGAGTTCTTCAGAAATGAACACATTAGGTAACAAAGACAAGTCTCAAAGAATTAAGCTTTTGCAAAAACTGGAGGCTTAGGTTATGCTTATAATCCACTAGCTGGGTTGGTGGCCTAAATTTTTGGGTTGAAGACACCAGAAATAATATTATAATTTAGTGTTTTCTCTAGAAAACTTTCTTCCATGCATTAAGATGATATAGTTTTGTGTAAATAGTCATTTACTAAAGGGACGGATTTAGAAGGAATAGTGTAATAAATATGCAAACGTATTCTATAAAGGATAGGACTACTAGGAAATTTATTTTTGATTGCTATACATATTTTTAAAAATCATATAAAATCTCAATCACTTAAAATGACTCATCAAAAATAAAATATATGGAAAAAGTGAAAAAAAAATTGGTAATTTTGATTCTTTCATTTAGGATTCAAACATTTGGAAGTGCAGTGGTTTAGAGGTGATATTTATCATGGAAAAAGATGTTAGATAAACACATTATTCTTCTTGGTTGTGTCTTCTTTGAAGTTATGTAAGTATGGAGTTACTGAAGGTAAACAAACAGTTACGATGGCATAGTGTGTCAGTTTCTGTGTATTATGTGTGTCACTAGTGTGTGTATGCTCTTTGTGTGTGTGTGTGTGAGAGAGAGAGTGAGAGAGTGTATGGGAGGGAGAGAAGATAAAGAACTTCAAAGAAAGAGAATGAGAAATTTCAAGGTTAACAATACAAGATTCTTCTGAACATTTTTTTAAAAATATTGATCACTATTATAATCTAAATATCACACTCCCTTGTTTTAACCTATTCTCCTTTTTCTGTTCCAGGATCACATCCTGGGTACCATATTACATTTAATCATCATGTTTCCTTCTGTTTCTTTTGGCTGTGACATTTTCTCAGACTTTTCTTGTTTTTGATAATCTTGTTTGAGGAGTATTGATAAATTATTTTGCAAAATGTCCCTCAACTGGGATTTGTCTTATTTTTTCCCTTATGATTACAGTGGGGTTATGTGTTTGGGGGAGAAAAATCACAGAATTAAACAGCCATTCTCATCACATCATATATTATCTATATGACTTATTTCTATTAATTTTAACTTTGGTCACCTAGATGTAGTTATTTTCCTTTGTTTTTCCATACTCTTAAGAATGAAGTCACTATGTGTAGCCCATATTAAGGGTATGAGGAGTTCTCCTCTACTTCCTTAGAGGTGAAATATGTATATAAATTTGGGGGAATTTTTCTGCTTATGAAATTTATTCTCTCCTATTTATTTATTTATTCATGTAATCATTTTTTATATTGGCATGGACTCATGAAAATTTATTTTGTACTTCAAGTTATAATCTAATACTACCTCATTTTTCTTGCTTAAATTGCTCCAGCTTTGGACATTGGGAGCTCATTCAGTTGGCTTCTTTTGACATACGTTGTAATCTTCTTTTCCTTTCTTTTCTTCTTTTCTTCCTTTCCTTCTTTCTTCCTTCCTTTATTCTTTCTTTTTTTTTTTTTAGTACTTTCTTATTTTCTGGCAATATAAGATGGTCCAGGTTCATCTTGTATATTTCCTGCCCCAATCTTTGAGTCAGTCATTTCTCTGAGGACCACTAGTTTATTTTATTGTAGAATAGTATTAGAAACCAATATCTGAGTACAAGATGTGCTCATTGTCACTGGGGTGTCATTAATTATAGACCCTCTTGGCTGATAGAGCAATGACATATATGTGTGTATACTAACCACATGTTTACACACATATCTATAAATATTTCTGAATGTAACAACCTGTACCTATATTAAATGGTAAACATGTGTTCATATGGATGCTTCTGAGTCTCTTCCATTGCTGCATGGATCAGTCTAGCCTTCTCTTCCTTATTTGCAACCTCCTACTTCCACAATGAGAAACCTGGTTCTTATAATTGACTCTTCATCTTACTTAATTGTTTAATTACACTACACATGTACACTTGTTTAAAAATTAACCTGTACTCCCATGGGAAACAACTTTCTCTACCAGAGTGTAGTACTTGTATGCAGTTCCTTTGTCTTTAGTCTTATAGATTCCACTCATTTCTATAGTTACCTAGGTCAGCACCTTTTTTCTATCCCTTCCATTGTGGTTGTTTCTTACATATGTAGTATAGTTTGATTCTTCTGTCACATTCTGTATGCCATCCTGCAGAGTCTCCCAACCTCCCAAATAATTTTTTAAAACTTTGCATACATTAAGATTTGAATTTTTTGCTGTAAAGTTCTATGGGTTTTAAGAAGACATAGTGTCGTGTATCTACCATTATAGTACCATTCTGAATAGTTACAGGTCACTAAAAAAATTGTCTGTTCAATGCTCCTCCCCCGGTTTCCTGAAAACCTCTGCTCTGTTTACTGCCTCTATAATTTTGCTTCCAGGATATCATATAAATGCAGTCATATGGTATGTAGCATTTTTAGACTGGCTTCTTTATCTTAGAAATATGCTTTTAAAATTTATTCATCAAGCTGTGACTTGATATCTCATTGCCTTTTATTGCTGAATTATATGCCATTATATAAACCTACCACAGATTTTTTTATCCATTCACTTATTGAAGGGCATCTTCATTGCTTCCAGTTTGGGGGAATTATGAATAAAGCTCTAATAAACATGTATGTGCAGGTTTTGGTGTGGACATAAATTTTCAAATCTGTCTATTTTTTTTGATAAAAAGAAGATAACTATTTGTTATATCTGACAAAATGAGATAAATATACACGGTTGAATTAATTGCAATATCAATTTTACTAATGTATGATCATTTCATAAGTGGCTTATTAATGCCTTCCAAAGCACTCCAGTGTCTCCATAGTATCTAATTAAAAACTATTAAGTGATATATACAGTAATGTTTCCTAAGGAATTATATTTTGCTTTGATCACCAATAGAAAAGTATGTATATTTGAAAAATTTGGGGCTTGACGATTGTGTCAGAAACATGAGTTGATATGAAGAAATACTCTTGGCAGGATAATTGTAAGTTTTAATCAGAAGAAAGCTTTAAGATGGGTTCCCTTAACCAATAAACTTTTCAATATAAAATAACATACTTAGAATAGTTCTTACTGACAAACTTGAACTCTGAGAAAAAAGTATCCAAACATATATATCCTTCAATCATTTTAATCACTTAGAACATGTCAAAAATTTGTTTTTCAGTATGGTATATAATATTACAAATACTTAAACGAACAAAATCTGATCCCTGCCTTACACAGATTAGGTAATGTCACAGAAATGTCAACAGTCACTTAACAATGTGGCATGGACTGTAATAAAGGTATGTAGGATGTATTGCAGAAGTACATAAGAAGAAACTTGTCCTGGAAGGAACATTTAAATACTGTTCATATTATGTGGAAGTATATTGGGCAGGGAAATAAAAGAGATGTTCAAGGAGGTGAGTGACAAAGGCATTCTAAACAGAAGGAACAATATTTTGAAATGAATGATTTATTTGGAGATTGACTAATCATTTTTATATGACTGTTAACAGTGTGGTGGGATTAGAAAAACTAGAGTGAGGGCAGATAAGGAAGAACTTATGTAATTTTATCAAGGGATATATTTTGACTTTATCTGGTGGGCTATGGCAAAAAAATAAATGATATTTGTTTTAAAAATACTAAATGTTTCACTATTTGGAATTCTGTGATATACTATAAATAATTCATTTGACATTGGATCATATTCTTGTTGGAAATCGTATATTTGCCATTCTCTGTAATATTTTTGTTTGTACATTTGTTTTGTTATGTTTTATTTTGCTTTGCCTCACTTTCTCTTATCTTACATAACCTCTGACCTCTCTTTGTCTCTGTTCAAGCTGTGTCCAAGTTAACTTTTATATGGAAAGAACACTTGACACATACGGAAACAGTCTTTCTTATTAGACAGCCACCACATGTGTCATGCTTTCAGGTACCAATATCTTAGTAAAGGAAGTACTTTGTGTCTAGAGTCCAAAAGCTCTATTAATCCATGGATCTCACTCACAGGACCACCACATTCTTGTGGTATCTGACAACTCACTGGACTCTTCTCAGTTATTTTTGGATCAGTTACACTTGGTCACAATGCCTATCTTTGTTGCTATCCATTCGGATCTGTGAAACCACGGTGACTTTCTTATTTTATAGGGAACACAGAGTGAGAGGTGAAAGAGACCCAGTCACCAAATAAATGATTCACTGGTATTTGTTGTCTCAAGTGATTGAAGTTCCCTTAGTTGATTTGTACTCTCAGCTTGATGTTTCCCAGGGGAAGGAGTGGCTGCCTCCTCCCTGAGGAAACATTCCCTGGGCTTGGCCTGAGGTGAATAGTGGCCTGAGGAGCAGTGCCAGGAACTCTGTTTGCTTAGTTAGTTAAAAAGTACATAGCAAACCGCGAACAGCAGCTATAAGCTGTGCACTTTTTAAAAAAAGTGCTAATCATAGAAGAGAGAGAAGAGAGAGGTGAACAGAATAGTAACTGACAATGAAGCCAATGTGGTTTTGATAAGGATTACTGGATTATGAACACATTTATAGCTGATGAAATATGCTTTAGTAAGAAGATTGCTTTGTTTCATAGGGAGATAAATGTTTTTCATCTTTGAATTATGAGTATTAAATATGACTTCTGAAACTGCTGAGCTCTACATTCTGGACAATGTAAGCTCAATGAATACGTTTTTTCCCCCAATAAATAAATAAATAAATAAAATATGCCCCACACCCAAAAATGTGTGGGCAACAACTGAGAACGTAAATAAACTAACTTCATAAAGTAAATTCTTTCTCACTCAGGACAGTATTATTAACATGAAACTATGCAGCTCCCCTATGGGTATTATTATAACTTACGTAGAAAGTACAAGTGAAATAGATGTTTGCACTCTACAAGCAAGAAACGATAACTAAGGGTAGAGATTAAATTGATGCCTGAAGGGGTCAATGAGCAATGTGTCTACTTCTGAGAGTCAGTGAATAACAAACAATGGCACAAACAAGAAAAAGTTATTTTTTCTGACCCATGAACTGATTACAAAAGATATTCTGGAAAAACAGATGGTTTAACTTTAACAACCCGCACCTATAAGACTGAGTGTTTAAGGATTCACTGACTGGGTAGAATTACAGGGATAATATTTTCTCAGTAATAAATTGCATTTGAACAAAGTAACTGGCACAAGTAGACCGCTTCAGGAGGGTGTAGCTTTGTTCCTGAAGAGAAATGTTTGTATGCAGCAAGTTTGTGGAAACAGACTCTGCTGGTATTTGAATTTCTTTCTACTTGCCAGAAATGTCCAAGGATACACACTGAGGACAGGATCTCATTTCTTTCCTGCTGGGCTTATTTGGTACATAGTGAAATACTTTCAGTACTCCAATGTGGGTGGCAGGTGGGAGTGACCTCCTTCATAGTTTTCTTTCACAATTATAAAGGAAAGTGGTTTTAAGCTTGGGTGTCAAAAGCATATGTTTTATGATAATAATTTAGAGAACAAAGCAGAACATACATATGCCACAGCAAGGAAGGAAAGTCACTGTTTCTTGAATACTAAACAGAAATCATATTTGCTGAGTAAAATCAATCACAAAAGTAATCTCAACCAACCACTTACCAGCTGCTTGAATTTCCTAGTCTTCTGAGCTGCTGTTACACCTGTGGTCTAAATTAACATTTATGTCTTAAGTTTGGAGCTACTTGTAAAGGGTTAAAACATATTGGTTTTTAAAAAAATTTGTTTTTCCTTTACATTTGCAAAAACACTATTATTATTTTAAAGAACAGCTTAGAGAAAAGAAAAAATAGACAAATCGCCTATAATTCCACTACTCTTACCGAACAATCTTCATAGACATTTATCTTTTACAGTATATCTTAAAACTTAAACCATTGATTGTTTTCCTTTGTACCTTGCTTCTCAGGCTCTTATATTGGCAAAAAAAACACCACACTGATATTTTTAATAAAACTCGACTTTTTTAACTTCAAAAACACTTCAGCATTCTTCATTATACAAAATTGGCATTGTACGTCTTGTTTTAAATACAGATTTTTAATAGGAATTTAAGTAGCTGAATCGGTTCTTCATTTGCTAAAGTAAGTCTATCATTTTAGTTATAAAACTGCACTTAACTAACTAAATAAAAGAAATTATCATACCAGATTAAACCCTTTCCAAAACTAAGAATGAAAGTAAAATTCTAATTCACTGTGTACAGAATAATGACTCTAAAATTAATTAATGCACACTACAGCATAATTACATCTAATTTGTTCAAAGGGCAACGTTACTCTACGAAAGCTAAAAACATCAAGGTAATTTTCCCTTTTAAATTTATCAAAATTCTAGATATGTTTCCAACAATTTTGTAGCTTTTAAAAATTGCATGAGAGAATTTACTGTCTAGGATGTCTAAGACATTTTTTTAAAAATCGCAAAACATTTAAAATGCCATGTTTACCAAGAGCATAGTGCACAGAATGAGGAAAACAGAACAGCTTTTGATTTTTTTTAATGTTTAGAATGATATGCACAATATTCATGAAGCATGGCTGTTTTATGTATGCTAAGCACACAATCTAAAGCATCTTTAGCAACTATAATGCAATCATAATCCAATTTTGAAAGTACATTTAATGAGGTCAATAGAGTAATCTCAAAACTAAAGTGCTTCATTTGTGGTGTTTCTCCTAGTCTAAGACATGCACATAGAGATTGGTGTTTATATTATTTTACATGATTTTATTTTATTAAAATATTTTATTTTATTATTATCTTTTTCCTCCTCTTCATTTTCCGCATCTACTTCCTTTACTTCATTAGTTGCTTTTAGTTGTTTTCTTGGGATATTTGAAACTTTATTTAAAATTCAGTTGCAACACCTTTCATACAATTCTTAACTGTCTGCTTTACTATTTAAAGAGTGCTTCTAAATATTATTTAAATTGTTCCACAGTTGAGCACATGTCTTTTTTTCCTAATAGATATGTCTGGATGTGTAACATTGTCCTGAGGCAGAGATTCTGAACCAAATAGGAAGAACCTAAGATAGTTTGAGGCTATAGGATACCTTTTCTTTAGCTCTCTTTAATTTATTTACTTTTTTATTTTTATTTTTATTTTTTTGCGATACGCGGGCCTCTCACTGTTGTGGCCTCTCCCGTTGCGGAGCACAGGCTCCGGATGCGCAGGCTCAGCGGCCATGGCTCATGGGCCCAGCCGCTCCGCGGCACGTGGCATCCTCCCGGACCGGGGCACCAACCCGTGTTCCCTGCATCAGCAGGCGGACTCTCAACCACTGCGCCACCAGGGAAGCCCATAGCTCTCTTTTAGATGTTCCCTAATATTTCCTATTCTGTCACATCAAAGCTTATCAGCCTTTGCCATTTTATCGAAGTTGGGTTTCTCTCCCTTCCTTTTTTTTTTGTTGTTGTTGTTGATGAAGTCTATCTTATTTTTGAAAACCCTTTTAAAAATTTTTGTAAAACTTAAAGGAACTTTTGGATTCCTTTTTATTTCCCTCATGTACTGTCTTTACAAAGAAGGCATTTGCATACATCCGTTAGGTCTTTTTTGGAATAGCTTTTTATATGAGTTCCTTAGTGTTCTCTAGTGTCTATTTGATGTGTATATTCTTTTAACAACTGCATAAGCAGCTTAGGTATAATTAGCTTTCTCTATGTGTATTTGTATGTTTCTGTCTTTGTCTCCTTCTTTGTTTCTGTCTCTCTGTCTCTCTCTCATACACACACACAGGTGTGAACATACAGCCCACCTCCCCATTAACATTCAATTTTTTTAGTGGTGTGGGGAAATAGAACACTTGAGGAAATAAATGAGTTTAGTTTTAAGGAAAGTGATATTGGGTTTTGTAGCAGGACATTAAAAGAACATATTTCTACCATTCTATTTTGTATAACTGTTGCCTGAATCACTGTTTAACGGTAAAATTTTAGTGTTTTATCCTCCTCTTGTATTCCCATCTTGTGATAGAATATAGGCAAAATCATTAACATCTAAAAATTTCCTATATTTTTCACACATATCTTTTTGTTATTTGCTAGTTGATAACAATAACATGGTATTTGATCAATTTGAAGACATTATGACCAATAATCATGAAAAGATTTAAATAAGATTTTTCTTTAAAAATTGCAGTTAGTCTCTACTTGTATTGCATTTTTAACTTCATTAGAGAAAAATAGCTTAAACTTATTGTCTAACTAAAACTGGATACCTATCATATTTTAAAGTTTTGACTAAAATTGTTCATAAGAATTTAATAAAACTTCTGTATAATTTTAATTAAATTACCCAGCATATTAGAATCAGAATTAAAGCAGCTGAGAGTGTGAAGAAGACCATGAGAATATTCTCATTTTGAGGTCAAAATAAACCATGTATATCCTTGACAATGCTAATTGACAGATGTACACTAAACACTGGTGATCAACTCTGAACTCTCTTTTTCTGATTAAAAATCACTGTATCGTTTTAGATCCATTGCAATTTATGTTATGGCCTTCCTCCCTCCTCTTTCAACAAACCCAAACCTCATTATTAGATTTTGTGATGTAGTGATAAAATAAGTCATAAATATCAACATACTTTTTTATCTACAAATTTACTCAATATCTCTCATTAAGTTAATAGATGTCCACTAGCACTCTATAAAAAACTATTATTTTATATTTAATTATAGTTATAAATGATTAAATATGCTTTAGTAAATGTCTAATACTAAAAATATAATTTCTGTTAATATTTTCACTGACTTAATTATTGTAACAGTTTTATGTACCATAAAATTATTATATCATATATGAAAATATCAGTGGTGCTATCTAATGCTAATCCCATTATAACTGCTAATTTGTAATAGAGTCCTTGGGACTTTCCTCTTGCTCTGAGATATTTGGTAATTCACTTAGCATAGATATATCACTTATATCCATAAAAAAGATATAACTCTTCTTTGGTGAGTCTGGTTTTGAACCTGACTCTTGTCATGTAAAGACAAGGATGCATTTTATATGAAACTCAAGAATAACAATTTCAAAATTTCTTCATCAATCAGATAATACTACTGTAAACTTTACAATGTACTTTAGTTTTGCAATAAAATCTTGCAAATATTTTTAATCTTAAATCATTAAATAGAAAGATTTGATGTAACCCTGGCATCTCTTGCTAATGCATCATTGTTTTTTCTTGCTAATTGTTCTCTGTTCTCCTCTACTTATCTTCATCACAAATCTCTGATAGTTTATATATCTGTTACTGTTTAATTTATGATACCAGCACTTTAGTTTTTAACATGACTGTATATACATATGCAAAATTGGTACATGTATATCCCATGGTTTTTTTAAATGGGAAAGAGTTATATATGTAGGAAATGGGACAGGCCTTAAGCATAGGAAGATTTAAGGACAGCCTGCAAACTAAACTGAAGTTTTTATGCACACACGCACACACACTCTGAAGAATGGGTGTGAGCACACACCCTTACCTCCTCTCATTTACTGCTACCCTTTTCCATGTGAGGTCTGAAGATGGAGCTCTTTGTGTGCCAGCCTCCATCTGCCTCCTCCACTTGTCTCTTGAGAGTCTCCAATTTGAGAACTTTTGAAAATTAGATCTCAGTGTTTCTAAGTAAACAGAATTGTTGGGAATATTTTTTGAGTCTAAAAAACTCAGTATTATTGAGTCAAATCCATTTATACTCCACTTCTACCAAGAAGGATTTGAAGCCCAAGCCCTCAAAGTAACTTCTCTCTGAAAAGCTAATTCCCAGAACTAGAGGAAAAAATATCTCTGTGGTAAGGGATCAATGACGGAGAGATCTGCTCAGGCTACTCAGAGGGAACAACTTTGACAGGAAACCCAATTTAGGGAGAAATCTATTAAAGATGAAATACATATTCTGGTTTCATAAAAGTGGAGCTGAAGAGGTTAATGGAGAATTTTTTTTAAACCCTATTAAAGTGGAGTGAATAAAATGACTAAAACTAGCTATTGTAATCCAAATCAAATCACAATTATATGTTTACATTACTCTGGAATGTAGTAGAATTGTGGTGGATTTTTATGCATTAACTATTGGGGAAAAAAACACTAAATTGAAATATGGAATACATGTGACCTTAATTAACGTGAGCAAGTTACTTAATCATGGGGCATGTTACTTCATTTTTTATGACATGAGTTGATTTATCCATAAATTTCAAAAGTTGGAATGTAAGCACCCTCATATTCTTTAAAAATTTTAAAGTATGTATTTGGATGTTCCAGAATTCTTTCTTTTCTTCCAATTTTAAGCTGTCTCCTTTTATCCAGTTTGTAACGTAGTGATGGTTGACTTTTTTTTCAATACTTCTAAGTGTGGTGCTGATAAAATATGCATAATTATGTCAATCAATAAATTAGCTTTTTTAACTTGCCATATGGGAAATTTTAGTTTTCTTATAATTAGGTTTTTCATGCACCATTATACTCCATATTTTTTAATGGGAATTATATATGTAGGAAATGGACTTGACTTAAGCATAGGGAGATTTAAGAAAAGCCTGCAATTTTATCATTAGTGGTTCATTCCCCAATATTAAGACGTTACATATCCATTAAGACTCCAGTTAAACTATAGATACCTATGGGAGATATTGAAATTGGAATGATTAAAGTCTATAATAAATTAATTTACTAGAGTAACAAGCAGGTTCCTAAAGACGTGACTGTGGAATACATAGATTTTAATATGGCATGGTTTTGGTGGATATATCTGGAGGCAAGACTCAGCTACAGACCACTGGAAGCCAAAGGGTATACATATCAACAAAGAGGAGGCTTGCATCAAGGGGAATTTGGTCACCGCTTCCTGGTATTTGTATTTCCTTTTATTTCTGGATATGCTTTTCTATCACAACTGTCACTACTTTCATGATCTCACATTTGTATTATTACCAGAGTATCTTACCTTGTTATCCTGTTCCTTGTCTTTCCTCCCTTCCACACAGCCTCTCTGCAATTTCCAGAATGCTCTTTGTAAAACACAGATATTCTCATATTATTACAGAGAGTATGTGAATTTCTTAGTTTGGCAGAGAATCTTTCTAGTCAAGCCTACCTCCATTCTGTCTTGCCACTTTTTCCTTACATGCCAACCATCTTAAATTACTTGAATTTCTTCAAACAGAATGTCCTCCTGGCTGTCTCTGTGCCTTTGTACATGATATTATATATAGTTGCCTGTATTACTCTTGTCACTTTCTTTTTCTAACTCATGAACTCTGTACTAATTTTTGCAGTCACAGCTAAAATATCCTCTCCTATATCAGGATTCCTTGGATTCACTAAAACAGAATAATCACTCTTCCTTTGTTTCATTTCTTTATCTGGTACAGACCTCTATTCATTTATTGCCACACTTTATTGCAAATACTTGATTAAATATATGTTCCTTGAAGACTGGGCTGTGTCATATTTGTCTCAACATTCTTAGTTTCTTGCATTATGTGGGCCATATGGTATATGGTAGATACTCAATAAATCTTTAATATAAGTGATTGTATTCTGAAACACGTCTTCGTCTAACTTTCAACAATAAGAAAACTTATAAGTCTTGGTTTAATGTTAAGAAATAATTGATTAGGACTTCAAATTTCTCACTTTGTTATTTTCTTTAATATTATGGTCTTTAAAATGTTATTAAAAATTCAGACACTTTAGAATATTTATAATTTTCTGAAGTTGGCAATTAGACAACTGTGAAATTGGTCCAACTGTGTGCTATAGACTGGATTCCCTGGGAAACAAACTCTGAGGTGGGAATCTGTATGCAGAATATTAGTTGGAGCATTCTGTTGGGAACAATTCCTGGGAGCAATGAAATAAACAAGACTGTGTAGAGAGAGAACTTGATTTTTACAATTGCACCAAGGCCTTAGCCAGTCTCAAGCAGAGTATAAGCTTGTATAAGCATTCAGAGATATCTTAAACTGAGGCAAGGGGGCCAAGCCTCCATGTAGACCAGTCCTTTGGTGTGTGATATTCCTGAGAAGAAGTGTAATCCTGGGTGAGATAGTACCCTTACTCTAAGGGCAGTTCCTAAAGATGTCTCAGTTGTGACCTCAGCAGCCAACACTCCCAGGAGCTGGAGGAATGAGGGCCTTAGTTGTGGAAGGCAGATCTGGCTAGTAGACCACAGAGTCCCCTACTCTACAGTTCTTAGAGGTCTTCTTTTTTTATTATTATTAATTTTATTTTATTTATTTATTTTTTATACAGCAGGTTCTTATTAGTTATCTATTTTATACATATTAGTGTATATATGTCAATCCCAATCTCCCAGTTCATCCCAGCACCATCAGCCCGCCCCCACTTTCCCCCTTGGTGTCCATACGTTTGTGGTACATATATACAATGGAGTATTACTCAGCCATAAAAAGGAACAAAATTGGGTCATTTGTAGAGACGTGGATGGACATAGAGACTGTCATACAGAGTGAGGTAAGTCAGAAAGAGAAAAACAAATATCGTATATTAATGCATATATGTGGAATCTAGAAAAATGGAACAGATGAACTAGCTTGCAAGGCAGAAATAGAGGTCTTCTAATTAATGAATGTTTTCATTAGTCTTTTACTACTAGTCTTTCTTTAGACTGGGCCTCAGTCTCTGATGAGGTTGATGATTTCTAGGTAAGGCTAGCTGGTTTCTAAAGTTCTTTCCATTCTTCTTACAATGAAACTCTATGCTTTACTTAATGTAGTCTCCACCTCTTCACTGTTGTAGCCACAGGATTTTATCTTCATTTTTATGAGCAGCAGCTTTGAAAAAATAATTAGAAAAGGTAATCATGTAGAGCCACACAAAAACAGATAACTCACAAATAAGTACAATTAAGCTATTGTGTTTATTTGCAGGGCTGCTGTTAAGATAATTAAAGAGAGAAAGTAATACTGTGTTTAGACAGAAACAGTGGGAGGGAGAGGTTGGACTTGTAGAACAAATTAAACCACAAGAATATGCTTTACTGACAAATATGATGCTTATCAACATATGTTTTCACTTAACTGTACTGACTAAAGCAATTCTCAATGACAGTGACTCCTCTGGCTCTTTAGATCTATCACTATCTTGTTCTCACTGCAACATTTTTAATAAGTGGACTCTGTTGGATGGTGACTTTAGGAAAACATCATGTGGAAGCCAAGGAGAACAACAAACTGAAGTGAAAGAAATCGTCCTAAAGTGGTTAAAATTATGAGTTTTGAACTATAATTTATTGTAAATGGTACATTCAGGGCCTCAGGATTTTTTCACATGAAGGGTCAAATTGGTAGCCAGGGAGACATAAAAGGGAAAAATTTCCCCTATGAACACTCCCCTCTTTCAAAACAAGGAGAAATAAGATTAAATGTAAGTTTTATGAAATTGTCATAGGAGCTGGGCTTTTTTATGATTTGGTTTATTTTGCTCTACGTATTATTTGTTCCATTTAACCCTTCATTTTTATTAGAAACACTCATATAATTGCCCTAGACTGTCAGTGCTGAACTCTGATTGGAGATCATAGCAGATCTCAGTGGAATTAAAATATATGGTGCCTCTAAAGTTGTTTCAAATATGGGTCTGTTTTCCTTTTCCCAAAATCATAACGTTCCACTACTGCTAAACTTTGTGTGTGTGCATGTATATATGCAGTAATATAATTTAAGTATCTCTAAATAGATAACTCTATGTGCACTCACCTTCATTGCCTCAGGACCTGTCTCAGCAGAGTGTCATCTATAAAAGAAAATGCAATCAAACATTAAAAATAAAAGGCTTGAAAAGTATGTCTTACACAAAAGAGAAAAATTAGAGAAATGTTTTGCATAACACATAGCAAAATGTCCTAATTTCTCCTTTCTGATCTGAGTCCCCTAAACCTCATTTGTCATTGAATGTGCTCCTCAAGTAACTGTCAATCTCCCTTTTCCAATGTGTTCCCCATTCTAGTCTCTGCTGGTTCTTTTGTCTCCTTCCACTTCTCCCTCCTAATTGTGGGTTCTATCCTACTCTGATGTACACTTGCCAACCAATTCAACTCAGCCTCTCTTTTTGTTGCAACTCTCTCCATCAAACATTGCACTAAAAGGCAAAGAAGGTTGCTAATGAAATCCATAGTGCACCACAAACGCAGTGCTCTAAACAGGGTTTTGAATACTCAAATACGATCACTTTTGTATCTATTACATGTAATTTTGCCTATCATTAGTATTCTACAGTTTTACACTGATTAGACATTCAGTATAAAGGCCAATACAGGATAAAGGCCAATATAATGTAAAGGCCAATACTTTAAGAATATATGCTAGAAAAAAGATGGTGTGTTAGGACATCTTATTGCTTGGATACAACAAGATAATGTAATTTCTAGAAAGAACCTATATGAAAGAGGATTCTTAAGGATTCTGGATGGTTTATTAATGTGGAAGAGATGACCACAGTACGTTTCCATATAGGAAGATGGTCCTCATAATTGATTCTACTTCCTCTAGAACTGACTTTCCTAGTTTATTAGTTGAGATGTATATATTTAAAATTCACAAAACACTCATCTATATTTTATATAATTCTTTTGTCAATATTAGAATAACATTCTGCTGTTTTATGCCTTAGCTGACTCCATATTTCATTCTGTTTAAATATGTCTCATTTGTTTTTTGTCTCTGTCATAAAATTCATTTGTTTCTATCTCAGTGATCCTTGAACAGTTATCCTCTATCATAGATGGGAACAATAAGGCTCAAAAAAGTTAAAGGGCACAGAGATGAATATGCATTAGAAAGCTAAGCAAAGATACTAAATCCCTTCTTTTATCTCTAAATCTAGCACTGTATTCATTACACCTCAGAATCCCATTCAAAAGGACACAATTGGGACATAAGGTATGAGAATACACTGTGGCTAAATGTTCCACATAAAGAAGGTTTAACAGTTGATAGAATGGGTATGAGAGATGGGGATGCTGAATAACATATCCCCTCCCTCTTGCGTCTCCTTCCCACCCTCCCTATCCCACCCCTCTAAGTGGTCAAAAAGCACCGAGCTAATCTCCCCATGTAATGCAGCTGCTTCCCACTAGCTATCTATTTTACATTTTGTAGTGTATATATGTCAATGCTACTGTCTCACTTCGTCCCTCCTTACCCTGCCCCCTCTGCATGTCCTCAAGTCCATTCTCTACGTCTGTGTCTTTATTCTTGTCCTGCCCCTAGGTTCCTCAAAACCAGTTTTTTTTTTTTTTTTTTTTTTTTTTTTTTTTTAGATTCCATATATATGTGTTAGCATACAGTATTTGTTTTTCTCTTTCTGACTTACTTCACTCTGTATGACAGACTCCAGGTCCATCCACCTCACTACAAATAACTCAATTTCATTTCTTTTTATGGCTGAGTAATATTCCATTGTATATATGTGCCACATCTTCTTTATCCATTCATCTGTTGATGGACATTTAGGTTGTTTCCATATTCTGACTATTGTAAATAATGCTGCAATGAACATTGTGGTACATGACTCTTTTTGAATTATGGTTTTCTTAGGGTATATGCCCAGAAGTAGGATTGCTGGGTCACATGGTAGTTCTATCTATAGTTATTTAAGGAACCTCCATACTGTTCTCCATAATGGCTATATCAATTTACATTCCCACCAACAATGCAAGTGGGTTCCCTTTTCTCCACACACTCTCCAGAATTTATTGTTTGTAGATTTTTTGATGATGGCCAT
The DNA here is from genome assembly GCF_026419965.1 of Kogia breviceps. NCBI lineage: Eukaryota > Metazoa > Chordata > Mammalia > Artiodactyla > Physeteridae > Kogia > Kogia breviceps. The sequence continues at coordinate 98,543,216 of NC_081314.1, forward strand.
TTTGACCAGTATGAGGTGATATCTCATTGTTGTTTTGATTTGCATTTCTCTAATGATTAGTGATGTTGAGCATCCTTTCATGTGTTTGTGGCAATCTGTATATCTTCTTTGGAGAAATGTCTGTTTAGGTCTTATGCCCATTTCTGGATTGTTTTATTTTGTTTTTGGATATTGAGCTGCATGGGCTGCTTGTAAATTTTGGAGATTAATCCTTTGTCAGTTGCTTCCTTTGCAAATATTTTCTCCCATTTTGAGGGTTGTCTTTTCGTCTTGTTGATGGTTCCCTTTGCAGTGCAAAAGCTTCTAAGTTTCATTAGGTCCCATTTGTTTATTTTTGTTTTTATTTCCATTTCTCTAGGAGGTGGGTCAAAAAGGATCTTGCTGTGATTTATGTCAAAGACTGTTCTTTTTTTTTTTTTTTTTTTTTTTTTTCGGTATGCGGGCCTCTCACTGTTGTGGCCTCTCCCGTTGCGGAGCACAGGCTCCGGACGCACAGGCTCAGCGGCCATGGCTCACGGGCTTAGTTGCTCCGCGGCATGTGGGATCTTCCCGGACCAGGGCACGAACCCGTGTCTCCTGCATCGGCAGGCGGATTCTCAACCACTGCGCCACCAGGGAAGCCCAAAGACTGTTCTTCATATGTTTTCCTCTAAGGGTTTTATAGTGTCTGGTCTTACATTTATGTCTTTAATCTATTTTGAGTTTATTTTTGTGTATGGTGTTAGGAAGTGTCCTAATTTCATTATTTTACATGTAGCTGTCCAGTTTTCCCAGCACCACTTATTGAAGAGGCTGCCTTTTCTCCATTGTATGTTCTTGCCTCTTTCATCAAAGATAAGGTGACCGTATGTGCGTGGGTTTCTCTCTGAGCTCTCTATCCTGTTCTATTGATCTATATTTCTTTTTTTTGTGCTAGAACTGTACTGTCTTGATTACTGTCACTTTGGAGTTATATTCTGAAGTCAGGGAGCCTGATTCCTCCAGCTCCTTTTTTCTTTCTCAAGATTGCTTTGTCTATTTGGGGTCTTTTGTGTTTCCATATAAATTGTGAAATTTTTCTTCCAGTTCTGTGAAAAATGACATTGGTAGTTTGATAGAGATTGCATTGAATCTGTAGATTGCTTTGGGTAGTAGAGTCATTTTCACAATGTTGATTCTTCCAATCCAAGAACATGTTATATCTCTCCATCTGTTTGTGTCATCTTTAATTTCTTTCATCAGTGTCTTATAGTTTTCTGCATACAGGTCTTTTGTCTCCTTATGGAGGTTTATTCCCAGGTATTTTATTCTATTTGTTAAAGCAATGGTGAATGGGAGTGTTTCCTTAATTTCTCTTTCTGATTTTTCATCATTGGTGTATAGGAATGCAAGAAATTTCTGTGCATTAATTTTGTATACTGCTACTTTACCAAATTCATTGGTTAGCTCTAGTAGTTTTCTGGTAGCCTCTTTAGGACTCTCTGTGGATAATATCATGTCATCTGCAAACAGTGACAGCTTTACTTCTTCTTTTCTGATTTGGATTCCTTTTATTTCTTTTTCTTCTCTGATTGCTGTGGCTAAAACTTCCAAAACTACATTGAATGATAGTGGTGAGAGTGGGCATCCTTGTCTTTTTCCTGATTTTAAAGGAAATGATTTCAGTTTTTCACCATTGAGAATGATGTTGACTGTGGGTTTGTCATATATGGCCTTTACTATGTTGAGGTAAGTTCCCTCTATGCCTACTTTCTGGAGAGTTTTAATCATAAATTGTGTTGAGTTTTGTCAAAAGCTTTTTCTGTATCTATTGAGATTATCATATGGTTTTTATCCTTCAGTTTGTTAATATGGTGTATCACATTGATTGATTTGTGTATATTGAAGAATCCTTATATTCCTGGGAGAAGTCCCACTTGATCATGTTGTATGATTCTTTTAATGTGCTGTTGGATTCTCTTTGCTAGTATTTTGTTGTGGATTTTTGCATCTATGTTCATCAGTGATATTGGCCTGTAGTTTTCTCCTTTTTTGTGACATCTTTATCTGGTTTTGGTATCATGGAGTGTTCCTCCCTCTGCTATATTTTGGAAGAGTTTGAGAAGGGTAGGTGTTAGCTCTCCTCTAAATGTTTGATAGATTTCACCTGTGAAACCATCTCATCCTGGGCTTTTGTTTGTTGGAAGACTTTTAGTCACAGTTTCAATTTCACTGCTTATGATTGATCTGTTTATATTTTCTATTTCTTCCTGGTTCAGTCTCAGAAGGCTGTGCTTTTCTAAGAATTTGTCCATTTCTTCCATGTTGTCCATTTTATTGGCATATAGTTGTTTGTAGTAATCTGTCAAGATTCTTTGTATTTCTGCAGTGTCAGTTGTTACTTCTCCTTTTTCATTTCTAATTCTGTTGATTTGCATCTTCTGCCTTTTTTTCCTTTATGAGTCTGGCTAGTGGTTTATCAATTTTGTTTATTTTCTCAAAGAACCAGCTTTTAGTTTTATTGATATTTGTTATTGTTTCCTTCATTTCTTTTCCATTTATTTCTGATCTGATCTTTATGATTTCTTTCCTTCTGCTAACTTTGGGTTTTTTTTTTTTTCTTCTTTCTTTAATTGCTTACATGTAAGGTTAGCTTGTTTATTTGAGATGTTTCTTGTTTCTTGAGGTAGGATTGTATTGCTATAAACTTCTCTCTTAGAACTGCTTTTGATGCATCCTGTAGGTTTTGGGTCATAGTGTTTTCATTCTCATTTTCTTCTAGGTATTTTTTGGTTTCCTCTTGGATTTCTTCATTTATCTCTTGGTTATTTAGTAGTGTATTATTTAGCCTCCATGTGTTTGTATTTTTTACAGTTTTTTCCTGTAATTGATATCTAGGCCCATAGTGCTGTGATCAGAAAAGATACTTGATACGATTTCAATTTTCTCAAGTTTACCAAGGTTTGATTTATGACCGAAGATATGATCTATCCTGGAGCATGATCCATGAGCACTTGAGAAGAAACTGTATTTTGTTGTTTGTGGATGGAATGTCCTATAAATATCAATTAAATCCATCTTGTTTAATGTGTCATATAAAGCTTGTGTTTCCTTATTTAATTTCATTTTGGATGATCTGTCCATTGGTGACACTGAGGTGTTAAAGTCCTCTGCTATTATTGTCTTACTGTCAATTTCCCCTTTTATGGCTGCTAGCATTTGCCTTATGTATTGAGGTACTCCTATGTTGGGTGAATAAATATTTACAATTGTTATGTCTTCTTCTTGGATTGATCCCTTGATCCTTATGTAGAGTCCTTCCTTGTCTCTTGTAGTAGTCTTTATTTTAAAGTGTATTTTGTCTGAAATGGGAATTGCTACTGCAGCTTACTTTGGTTTTCCATTTACATGGAAAATCATTTTCCATCCCATCACTTTCAGTCTGTATGTGTCCATAGGTCTGAAGTGGGTCTCTTGTAGACAGCATATGTACAGGTCTTGTTTTTGTATCCATTCAGCCAGTCTATATCTTTTGGTTGGTGCATTTAATCCATTTACATTTAAGGTAATTCTCTCTATATATGTTCCTATTTCCATTTTCTTAATTGTTTTGGGTTTGTTTTTGTAGGTCTTTTCTTTCTCTGGTGTTTCCTGCCTAGAGCAGTTCCTTTAGCATTTGTTGCAAAGCTGGTTTGGTGGTGCTGAATTCTCTTAACTTTTGCTTGTCTGTAAAGTTTTTAATTTCTCCATCAAATGTTAATGTAGTCCTTGCTGGGTAGAGTAATCTTGGTTTTAGGTTTTTCCCTTTCATCACTTTAAATAAGTCCTGCCACTCCCTTCTGTCTTGCAGAATTTCTGCTGAAAAATCAGGTGTTAACCTTATGGGGATTCCCTTTTATGTTATTTGTTGGTTTTCTCTTGCTGCTTTTAATATTTTTTCTTTGTATTTAAGTTTTGATAGTTTGATTAATATGTGTCTTGTCATGTTCCTCCTTGGATTTATCCTGTGTGGGACTCTATGCTCTTCCTGGACTTGACTGACTGTTTCCTTTCCCATGTTAGGGAAATGTTCAACTATAATCTCTTCAAATATTTCTCAGACCCTTTCTTTTCTTTTTCTTCTGGGACCCCTATAATTCAAATGCTGCGTGCTTTAATATTGTCCCAGACATCTCTGAGACTGTCCTTATCCTTTTCATTCTTTTTTCTATATTCTGCTCTGTGGTAGTTATTTCCACTATTTTATCTTCCAAATCACTTATCCATTCTTCTGCCTCAAATATTCTGCCATTGATACCTTCCAGAGAATTTTAAATTTCATTTATTGTGTTGTTCATCATGGTTTATTAGCTCTTTTGTTCTTCTAGGACCTTCTTAAACGTTTCTTGTATTTCCAAGATTTTGGATCATCTTTACTGTCATTACTCTGAATTCTTTTTCAGGTAGACTGCCTATTTCCTCTTCATTTGTTTGGTCTGGTATGTTTTTACTTTGCTCCTTCATCTGCTGCATATTTCTCTGTATTCTCATTTTGCTTAACTTACTGTGTTTGTGGTCTCCTTTTCATCAGCTGCAGGTTCATAGTTCCTGTTGTTTTTGGTGTCTGCCCCCAGTGGGTGAAGTTGGTTCAGTGGGTTTTGTAGGCTTCCTCGTGGAGGGGACTGGTGCCTGTGTTCTTGTGGGTGAAGCTGGATTTTATCTTTCTGGTGGGCAATGCTGTGTCCGGTGGTGTGTTTTGGGGTGTCTGTGAACTTATTATGATTTTAGGCAGCCTCTCTGCTAATAGGTAGGGTTGTGTTGCTGTCCTGGTAGTTGTGTGGCCTGGGGCACCCAGCACTGGAGCTTGTTGGCTGTTGGGTAGAACTAGATCTTAGTGTTGAGACGGAGGTCTCTGGGAAAACTCTCACCTATTGATTTTATGTGGGGCCAGGATGTCTCTGGTGGTCCAATATCCTGCACTTGGCTCTCCCACCCCAGAGGCTCAGGCTTGACACCAGGCCTGAGCACCAAGACCCTATCAGCCACATGGCTCGGAAGAAAAGGGAGAAAAAAAGAAAGAAAAATAATAATTTAAAAAAAAAAATAAAAAATAAAAAAGTAATTTAAAAAAAAGAAGAGAGCAACCAAACCAATTAACAAATCCACCAATGATAAAAAGAGCTAAAAACTATACTAAGATGAAGATAAAAATCAGAAACAAGTCAGTATCATGGACCAAACCCCAAGTCTACAGTTGCTCCCAAAGTCCACTGCCTCAATTTTTGGTTGACACATTGTGTATTCAGGTATTCCACAGATGCAGGGTACATCAAGTTGATTGTGGGGATTTAATCCACTGCTCCTGAGGCTGCAGGGAGAGATTTCCCTTTCTCTTCTTTGTTCACACAGCTCCTGCGGTTCACGTTTGCTTTTGGCCCCACCTCTGCATGTAGGTTGCCCTCACACTTCTGTTCCCACACAGACAGGATGGGTTAAAACAGTGGTTGATTAAGGGACTCTGGCTCACTCAGGCCAGGGGGAGGGAGGGATATTGTAGTTATAATTGGGATGCAGGGCGAGCCTGTGGCTGCAGAGGCCGGTGTGAAGTTGCAACAGCCTGAGGCACGCTGTGTGTTCTCTAGCAGAAGTTGTCCCTGGATCAGTGGACCCTGGCAGTGGTGTGCTGCACAGCCTCCTGGTGGGGTGTGGAAAGTGACCTGTGCTTCTACACAGGATTCTTGATGGCTGCAGCAGCAGTCGTGTTAGCGTTTCATGCCCGTCTTTGTGGTCTGAGCTGACAGCCACAGCTTGTGCCCATCTCTGGAGCTCGTTTAGGTGGTGTTCTGCCTTCTGTGGGCAGACAGGGAAGGAATTCCCTCTCCTTGTGCACCTAGAAACAATGGTCTCTTGCCTCTTCTGCAGGTCCATACTTTTTCCTGGACTCCTTCCTGACTAGCCGTGGTGCACTAGCCCCCTTTAGGCTGTGTTCTCACAGCCAACCCCAGTTCTCTCTCTGGGGTCTGACCTCCAAAGCCCGAGCCTCAGCTCCCAGCCCCCACCCATTCCAGCGGGTGAGCAGATAAGCGTCTCGGGCTGGTGAGTGCTGGTCGGCACCCATCCTCTGTGCGGGCATCTCTCAGCTTTGCCCTCGTACCCCTGTTGCTATGCTTTCCTCCATGTCTCTGAAGCTGCCTCCCTCTGCCACCCGCAGTCTCTGCCCGCGAAGGGGTGTCTAGTGTGTGGAAACATTTCCTCCTTCACAGCTCCCTGCCAGAGGTGAGAGTTCCATGCCTATTCTTTTGTCTCTATCTTTTCTTCTTTCTTTTGCCCTACCCAGGTACGTGGGGATTTTCTTGCCTTTTGGGAAGTCTTAGGTCTTCTGCCAGAGTTCTGTAGGAGTTGTTCCACATGTAGATGTATTTTTGATGTGTTTGTGGGGAGGAAGGTGATCTCCATGTCTTACTCCTCCACCATCTTGAAGGTCCCCCCGAATATCAAATCTTATCAAACCAGCAAACTACATAAATTGCATTTCTTCCTGCAGCAGTTATGGTCTTTGAGGTGTGGACCGCTTTTAACATAAAAGAAAAAGAAGGTTTATGTAACAGGTTTATTCTAATACAACAAACACTTTGTATAAGGACAAATGGGGGAGGGAAAGGGCTCCTTTAATTCAATACTGTTGGTCTAGTTGACTATGAAATACATATGTTCTCATATTTCCTGCTTTGAGAACTGTCTAGGTGTATGGTAGGAATTTTGGAACCATATACATATACTATCAAATGCTTTTTGTATCTCAAAAATGTTGTATACCTGACATCCTTTAAAATTTTACATCTGCTTGTAGCCAGGGAATATATTTCAAGAAATATTTGTCTCCATTGCATCCTATTCCCTCAGTTCTCTGACATTAATTCTCCCTTCTTTCCATGGAGCTTTTCCATGAGACAGTATCAAAACCCTTTTCCTTTATGGCTCTTGGCATCTGGAAGAAACTTTTTGCATTTCTCTGCATCACTGACACTATCTCTTCTTTTTTTTATATGGTTCTTGAAAGTCTCTTCTCTGCCTAAAGCTCTCTTAATTTTCTTCTCCCTTTATGGTTATTTAACTGTGTAATTGTATTATTTAACTTTATAAATCATTTTGAAATTCTGTGTATGTAAGTCACAGTGTGACTAAAGTACTCATTGAATTGGGTTTGTGAGTTCAATGGAAAGATTTGCTTAAACAGCAGTTCCAATAAGTTGGATTCTTTACTGATCTTTACTTTTGCAATTTAAACCAATATGATACAGGAAAGGAAAATTGCTTCTATGTGATCAACTTAAGCTTTTTAATTTTGCATATAAAATTGATTCTGGGGCTTCCCTGGTGGCACAGTGGTTGAGAGTCCGCCTGCTGATGCAGGGGAGTGTCCCAGTCCGGGAGGATCCCCTGTGCCGTGGAGTGGCTGGACCCGTGAGCCATGGCCGCTGGGCCTGCACATCCGGAGCCTGTGCTCCACAATGGGAGACGCCACGACAGTGAAAGGCCTGTGTACCGCAAAATTTAAAAAAAAAAAAATTGATTCTGCATTAAACAAGTTAACCTCCTCCCTCCCTATTTTAGTGAGTTTCCCTAAACACTACAATACATTTTATGTTTTTTGAAAACTGGTTGTTATTAAATTACATAAATAGGCAAGATAACATTGGTGGGTCATATGATACTTCTATTTTTAGTTTTTTAATGAACCTCCATACTGTTCTCCATAGTGGATCTATCAATTTACATTCCCACCAACAGTGTATGATGGTTCACTTTTCTCCATACCCTCTCCAGCGTTTATTGTTTGTAGAATTTTTGATGATGGCCATTCTGACTGGTGTGAGGTGATACCTCATTGTAGTTTTGATTTGCATTTCTCTAATAATTAGTGATGTTGAGCAGCTTTTCATTTGCCTCTTGGCTATCTCTATGTCTTCTTTGGTGAAAAGCTATTTAGGTCTTCTGCCCATTTTTTTAACTGGGTTGTTTGGTTTTTTGATATTGAGCTCCATGAGCTGTTTGTATATTTTGGAGATATTTTTGAAGCAATTATACTCCAATAAAGATGTATAAAAAAAAGATAACATTGGCAAGTTTCAAATTTACTAAGCCATGTATATAATCCATAGTAACAATGATAAATATTCTAAATATTCTTATTGTTTATTTTGGTTTTGTTTGCAGGGTAACCTTCTATTGTAGATGTTATGAATTGCTTACCCATTATCTGATTCCTCTGGTTTCCTCTCTAACAGAACTTCAATTCCTCTGAGAGAGCACGGCGACAGCAGTTAGGTGTGCCATAGGAACTGGTTCTGGTCAATGAGACAGAACCAGAAATTTCTTGGGAAAGGTGTTTGGGAAACATTTCCAAGGGAATAAAGTTATATGACTTCTGCCTATTCCAATTTGCCCTTTGCCTTTCTCCATTCTTAATCTTTCTCATTCTTCATATGAAGGAATAAAAACAATGCCTATAAATTTAGGAATTATGTTGCAAGCCTAAGGAAAACAGTCGCACACTATGAATGGTAGAGCTGAAATAGATGAAAAGTCTGGATCACTGGTGACAATATGGATCTGCCATACTAACTTTGGACTACCTATCTGAAAATTTTTTGATAGATAACAGAAAATAACCTTTATTCTTTTAAGTGAACATAGTTCAGTTTTAGTTACATATATCTGCATGTAAAACTTAATGATTGTATTATCAGAATTGGAGTGGGTTATGGGCTCCATTCTAGTTGGGCAACATGAAAGACCGATAATGTTATCTAATAAGGCAGGCTGTCCCGACCCCTCCTTTTTGCATCTCTACAAACTATCAGGTCTGTGTTGAGTGCTCTTACTATGCTTCAGTGGTGCTGTTGCTTACTTCTGTCATATCTTTTGTTGTACAGATTTATAGTTGTTTGCTTGACTGTCATCACTTCTTAGATCAGGTTACCTGGGAAACAAACAATGAGACAGAGATTTGCTTGGAGGACGTTTATTGTGGTGTATCTTCCAGATCAATACTTAAGGGAGACTATAGGAAGAGGGCAGAGGAAGAGGGAAGATTTAGTCTGTGATATAGTCACAACAAAGGCCTCAGACAACCTGGGAGGGGGTTGCTGTGTGCTGCTGGGATAGTGTTTCATAATGGACATTTTTGAGGCAAGAGGACTGGAATATTGTATTCACTCCTTTCCTTTACACAACCAATCTTTGGATATGAGCTTTTCTCAGGGAAGGAACATGACTTTTAACAAGGAGCCTTTCTTTGGTTGATATCAGTTCCCAAAGGGACTTCCAGCTCATGGCCATCAGCTACTAACACTTTAGTTGCTGGAGGAATGAATACTACAGTCCTGAAAAGTAGATGTGCACTGTGGTAGACATGGAGAAGTTCTGCCCAATCTCCATTTAAGAAAGCACTTGCTGTCTAGCTGCTGGGAACATAGTCACCAGATAGTCGTCATCCATCAGGGCCTTCATGGTTTGGCTCAACTATAAAGAGCTGCCTTCACTGAATTCTAAGGAACCCCATGCAGTGACTGATCAAGGTGGAATATAAAGGCCTATCCATTTTGGCCCAAAGCATGAAAACTCCAATGAGATATTTAAGTTCCAGAGTTCCCCCTGGAGTGGACTGAGGCTGTCCAGGTCTACGTCACAGCTTGACTTCTGCACCTGCCCACCCAATCCTACTTCCTCCTTCTACCTTCCACCAATGTTGATCATAAGGGCAAGCCCTACTAAATATCCTGCAAACTAAGCTCTTTCAGAGTGTGTTTTCTGGAGAACATACCTGCAAACTCAATTGACTTTCAAGCTGAGAATTATTTTTGTACATCTCTTCCCAAATTTACGTTCAGCTACATAGGTAGCTTTAAATTAGCCATGATGAGAGTACTTACATTATAGCATCCACCATAGTTCAATGCCTGTGCTGGTTGGATCCACTTGCTTCATTTAATAATTTATGCAGATAACTCCTTCAGAATCCTGGTGATCTCCTTTGTTGTAGAAATTTAGAGAAAAAAGTTAGTACGGGGTATGGGGGAGCAGCCCCATTGCTGCAACTGATTTTGAGGCTGCAGTTGGTTCTTTTTTTTAATGGAAGTATAATCGACTTACAATTTTATATTAATTTCAAGTGTACTATATTGTGATTCAATATTTTTATACATTACAAAATGATCACCATGATAAGTCTCATTACCATCTGTCACCAAAGTTGTTACAATATTATTGACTATATTCCCAATGCTGTACATTACATCCCCAGATTTATTTATTTTGTAACTGGAAGTTTATACTGCTTAATCTCCTTTATGTATTTCATCCATCCCACAATTACCCTCCCTCTGGCAACCACCAGTTCTCTATATCTATGGATCTGCTTCTGGTTTTTAAAAATGTTTATTTGTTTTGTTTTTTTATATATCATATATAAGTGAAATCATATGGTATTTGTTTTTCTCTGACTTATTTTGCCTAGCATAAAACTCTCTAGGTCTTTCCATGTTGTTGCAAATGACAAGATTTAATTCTTTTTTATGGCTGAATAATATTCCATTTACATATATATATACCACATCTTCTTTATTCATTCATCTGTTCATAGACATTTAGGTTGCTTCCATATCTTGACTACTGTAAATAATGCTGAAATGAACATAAGGGTGCATGTATCTTTTGAAATTAGTGTCTTTGTTTTTTTCAGATAAATTCCCAGAAGTCGAATTTCTGGAGAGTATAATATCTCAATCTTTAATTTTGTGAGGAAACTCCATACTGTTTACCATAGCAGCTATACAAATTTGTGTTCCCAAAAAGAGTGCACGAGGGTTTCCATTTTTCCACATCCCCTCCAACACTTGCTATTTGTTGTCTTTTTTTTTTTTTTAAGAAATATACTTGCTCTCTTGATAATTGTGGGACTGCACTTGACAAAACATAATACCAGGCTAGACTTCCCCACTTCAGATTCACCCAGGACCAATTTGAACTGGCATATTTTGCTGGCCTGGGGTTGCCTATTGGGCCTGGCTATGCTTCTGCTAGTCATGGCTAGATATCCGAGTGGGAAAGGGTGAAGGGACAGGGATGCCACAAAGTGGCAGAGGGAGGGGAAGAGGGGAAGGGACATCCAGGTTTCAACAGTCCTGGGCCTCTGACTCCCCTATTAGGTCCAAGCCTGTGTCAAACAGACAAACAGATCCCTCTCAACCAAACCCTCCTGCCCCTCCTCCTCCTCCTTGCCCCTATTTGTTGTTTTTTTGACAATAGTCATTCTTCCAGGAGTGAGGTAACACCTCCTTGTGGTTTTGATTTGCATTATCCTCATGATTTGTGATGTTGAGCATCTTTTCCTGTCTGTTGGCTACCTGTATGTCTTCTTTGAAAAAATTATCTACCCAAGTCCTCTGCCCTGTCATCAATGTCTTATAGTTTTTCAAGTACAATTCTTTACTTCCTTGGTTAGATTTATCCCTAGGTATTTTATTCTTTTTGGTGCAATTCTAAATGGGATTGTTTTCTTAATTTCTCTTTCTGATATCTTGTTGTTAGTGTATAGAAATGCAACAGATTTCAGTATATTACTTTTGTATCCCATAACTTTACTGAATTTACTTACTGGTAGTAATAGTTTTTGGTGGCATTTTTAGGATTTTCTACATATATTATTATGTTACCCCATATAGCAAAACAGGGGCAGTTTTATTTCTTTCCAATATGGATTCTTTTTATTTTAATTTTTTTTGTCTTATTTCTGTGGCTAGGACTTACAATACTATGTTGAAAAACAGTGGAGAAAGTGAACATCTTTGTCTTGTCCCTAATTTTAGAGGAAATGATTTCAGCTTTTCACTGCTGAGTATGTGTTGGCTGTAGGTTTGTCACAGATGGGGATTATTATGTTGAGGTATGTTTCCGCCATACCCATTCTATTCAGAATTTTCATCACAAATGGAAGTTGAATTTTGTAAAAAAAAAACTTTTTATTCATCTATTGAGATGATTATATGATTTTTGTTTTTTAATTTGTTAATATAGTGTATCACATTGACTGATTTGTGAATATTGAACCATCCTTGAATCTCTGGGATAAATCCCACTTGATAGTATATGATCCTTTTAATGTATTGTTGAATTCAGTTTGCTAATATTTTGTTGAGGTTTTTGCATTTATGTTCATCAGTGGTATTGCCCTGTAATTTTCTTTTTCTGTGGAATCTTTGTCTGTTTTTAGCATCAGGTTGATGCTAGCTTCACAAAATGAATTCAGAAGGATTCCTTCCTCTTCAATTATTTGGAATAGTTTGAGAAGGATAGGTGTTGACTCTTTTTAAAATATTTGGTAGAATTCCCCTGTGAAGTAATCTGGTCATGGATTTTTGTTGGGAGTGTTTTGATTACTGATTCAATTTCATTACTGGTAATTGTTCTGTTCATATTTTATATTTCTTCCTGATTTGATCTTGAGAGATTGTATGTTTTAGGGATTTATTTATTTCTTCTAGGCTGTCTATTTTATTGATGTATAATTGTTCATAGTAATCTCTCATGGTCCTTTACATTTCATGGTATTGGTTGTAACTTTGTTTTCCACTCTAATTTTATTTATTTGATCCCTTTCTTTTTTCCTTGATGTGTCTTTATAAATTTGTCATTTTGTTTACTTTTTCAAGAACCAGCTCTTTGTTTCATTGATTTTTCTATTTTTTTCAGTCTCTGTTTCCTTTATTTCTGTTCTGATCTTTATTATTTTCTTCCTTCTACTAATTTTGGTCTTATTTTGTTCTTTTTTTCTTTACACCTAGTTCCTTTAGGTGTAAAGTTAGATTGTTTATTTGAAATCTTTCTTGTTTCTTGAGGTAGGCCTGTATCTCTATGAACTTTCCACTTAGGATTTCTTTTCCTATGTCCCATAGATTTTGGAAAGTTATGTTTCCATTTTCATTTGTTATAACGTATTTTTTATTTCTTCTTTGATGTCTTTGCTCACCCATTTGTTGTCTAGTAGCTATTGTTTAGTCTCCACATGTTTGTGTTTTTTCCAGGGTTTTTTTTTCATGTAGTTGATTCCTAATCTCATAGAGTTGTGGTTAGAAAATGTGCTTGATATGATTTCATGGAGTTTGGGAAAGATGTACAAAATTGTGCATACTTGAAAGCCAGTATGAATTGGCCAGTACACCACTGGTATGGATCCTTATCCCTGGGTGGTCTGAACACCTGGTAACCATACTTTTATTTGGCCATGGCTGTTTCACTCACCCACTTACCTTCAAAATTAGGAAATCAAATACCAAAAGGCATCTCAGTGGACCAAAAACTTGCAAACATATTCTTTCTGCCCCTCTGTGTTACAGTAGCTCTACCTTCTACTGATGTCCAGAGCCCATTACCATTGCCAGGATGGTAACTCCTTTCCTTGACTTCTTCCTGACATAAGTAGTCCAAACAGATTGAGTAGCAGGTGTACTGGAAAATTTAGTGAAACTCTTGTCTTGTTTTCTGCTGTAAGCATTTCCCATTTGCTAATCAGGTTTTCTTACCTGGTAGAACCCAGAGTTGTGGGAACAGGAAGAACATATAACTTATATAGTCCCTGGAAGTAATAATAAGCAGAGCCATTTCTATACACACCTCTTGGTTCCTGAATCCATACAGTCTCTCTGTTGGAAATAGCACTACATAACAACTATTGATTTGATTTAAAGGGTATACTACTTTCTGGATGATGGCGCCCCATTCTTACAGAGTATCATCTCTAAGCTGGTGCCTCATTGCAGTTTTAAAGGACCATTCCTTTTCTGGGGTAACTTCTGGGTGGTATAGTATGTGATAGAATCAGTAGACTTCATAGTCCTGGGTCTTTTGATTTAGCTTCCTTGCCCTAAAGTGAGTTATTAGTTTAATGCTCTATTATGTGGAATTCCATGTCAGTAGACCCAATCACTCATGAGCTTTTAGATATTTACACTGGCTAAGATCTTGTCAGTAGGAAAGGTCTCATACTTAGAATATAGATCAATTCCAGTTATGATGAATTGTTGCTCCTTCCAAGGTAGAAAATATCCAATGTAAAAACTTGACACTCAATAGCTTTTTGATATCCTTTAGAAAGAATGCCATAGCATATGCTCAGTGTTGGTCTCTTTTGCTGCCAGGTTAGAAAACTGGTAGTAGTAATAGCTAGACTGGATCTAGTTTGTGGGAGCCTATGCACTTGGGACTACACATAATCTTCAATACTGCCCTCTTGGCCTTATTTGGCTGACACTGGGTTATATGATGATCAATGAATTGAATCATTCTGCCTTCCTAGTAGTTTATTGCCTGGTGAATGCTCTTTAGTGTGCATTAACATGCAATTTTTATGATTGCTACACTTTGTTCTTACTTGCAATGATCAGTTGACATTCCTCTTCCCTAGAAGTCTTGTCCTCAATTTCATAAACTTTTTTCTTCCACACTCCTACACCATCAACCAAGTCATTTTCTATTGTTCATCATGCTGAGATGTATCTGTATCTTCCCTAAACCATCTTTATTTACATAAAAATGGATAAGCAGGTATATTGCCTGAAGTTCTGTCCATTGGGAGGAATTCCTTCTTTCATGTGTTTCACAGAGACTCTTGGTGAGACTGTGGTTTAGCAGCAGTATATTAAACTTTTAGGTCATACTCACATACCAAGCCAGTCCACTCATGAACCAAGTTTAGCTACATTTATTCTCCATCAGTAGATCATAAAAATCTCCCCTTCCCACATATGACTATATCTGTGAGATAAGGAAAAGTCCTCAGATTAAACAGAGATGGATGGTATAGGGGGTTAGGTCATTTGCTTTTGCAGTTTACTTGGGACATCTGGTGTATCACTTCCATCATACAATGGATTGCTGTTGAACTTATTATGACTTCATGTATCTGATATAACCTGACTGTTGACAGGCAGTTCGGGACACATAGTTAATTGTCATCTCACAGTCAAGTGTTTTATATCAAGGCCCAGTAGCAGATCATCTGCTCCATATGGCATGACTTTGATCCAGAGCTTTAGGAGCCTAGATTGTGTTTTCTATTACAGTTTGCCATAAACTCTGTACAGCATTTTTCCTAGTACTCCTATACCATAGGATCTGCAGCAGCAGGGCTCCTTGCGTTGTACCCTGATCCTGCTACAGAACCTTTTTTTCCTCTGGTTCCCACTCAAAGCTTGCAGCCTTCTGTGTCACTTGGGAATTGGGCTGGAGCAATGTATTCAAGTTGGAAGATATTGCCTACAGGACGCAAATAGGCATTATACTTATTTCTTAGTAATAGAAGGTACAAGTGGCAATAATTTGTCCTTTCCTTTGTCCTGTCATACTCAGGAGTGCTGGACTCCTAAAAATTATACTTTTCTCCTTCAATCAGTGGATCATAGGTCCAAAAATTGGCTATCAGAAACCTGGCAATGTATTATAGCTTTTTGGGGAAGTATCGACCCTCACCATTCTAATCATCTATTACTGTTTACTTTTATTTTATACGTTGAGCAATATCCTTTTTGATTGCCCATCTATCATGACTGTGGAGTACAGTGTTCTCTTACTTATCTCCACAGCTTTCTTGGATCTGAGTTCCCATGGTTGCAAGTCCAGAGAGTTCAAGATATTCTAGAGCTCCAGTGCTTTGAATGCATCATCATAGATATACTCATTTCCAAATTTCAGAGTTCCACTCCTTCCACACCAGAGCCATGATCTTAACATAGCATACTTGCTGGAGCAGGGACTTCAGCTTTCCCTAGAGCTAAGTAACTCTTGTAATTAAGTCCTCAGATTTTTAGCCTATGGTTGCAGGAGATAAGAGTTTTATTTTGCTGCCAAGGAGGTACTCTGATTGTCACACTTTATCTTCATTTGTTGATTCAATAACCTAAACTTTTCAGTCTTTCTCAATATACCTAGGCCACTCAACAGGGCCACCAGGTTCCTATTAACTTGGTAATTAATATTTTGTATATCCTCTTAAAAGCCTGATCTATTGTACTTGCCCATACATTCCCTTCTACTAGTATCCCACCCCAGTTACCACTTGTGAAAATTCTAACAATTACACTCCTCTAGGTTTCTAAGAGCAATTATTGCTTCATTTTTAATTGTGATGGCATCTTCATTGCCCTACAGCTGGCTCCAAAATCCCTTTTCTCAGTCCTGACAACCTCCCGGCATCAACTCTCTTAGTTTGTATTTTCCATGAAACAGACTCAGAGATGGAGATTTTTGTTCAGAAATGGTATAAGAGGCAGCCTAGGAACAATACCCATTGCAGATGACAGATATGGGTTTTTGCAAAGGGAAGAGTCACAGTGCAAATCAGTTGCAACACAGGCTTCAACCAAATCACCAGGAAGCTCTGGAATTCCTGGGATGTTGCTTCACAGTTATTCTCCTTGAGACAGGGGAGCCAGAATTTTATTAGCTCATAGCAACTGGTTATTGGATGTGGATTGCCTCTAAGGAAGAGGTATGAAATTATATCAAATAGTTATCTTCAGCTAAGGGAAATGCTCAGAGAGGGATCCAGCTGAGAGTCATCAACCCTCCCAGCAGCTGGGGGAATGAACGCCTTGTGCATAAAGGAAGGATCTTGGCATAGCATTTATTGCACTCAGTCTGGACTCTGAACTTTTTTCAGAGAATATGACTTATTAATCTTCACACCCTCGGACCCTAAGATGATGCTGGCATTTGCTAGGAGATCGAGAACTTCTTGCTGAATAAGTATAATACTAGCATTTATTAACAGACTGGTATAGCTGTTAATCAAAGATTTGAAATAATTATTTACCATTTTTATTTAAATAGAAGAAAATATGAAAAGTTGTTCTTGTAAATGTGAGGTTATTAATAGCAAAACCTATTCACTTGTTTTTTGTCATCTCAACACTTACTTGTTGAGTGCTTTAACATGTGCTAGGCATTATATAACACATTAAGGCAATCGATTTCTCTTAATGGAACATATATTTCAGCTTTCTCATTTTGTTAAGGAAAACAGTTAGCTCCCCTTATCTTTTTTTATAGCCTTGTTTGAAAAGGCAGCATGGAAATTGATCCTATCTCATGACTTTGAGTCTCCACTAGCCATTATAATGATAATCTCCTCTGCTCTTGAATGCTAACATTTGCTGTATAAGGGAAAATAATGATAATTGTTGTAGCAGCCACTCCCATTACACCTGTGTGCCTTCCTTCTATTTGGAGTTCAATACAGACTAGCTGTAGGAACAAGAGCAATCTAAAATAGACAATCATCTGAATTAAAACTTTTCAATTGTAATTCCTCAACTGTGACATGTGCTGATATAAGTATATATACAATGTGTTACTTCCTAGAAATGAAACTCCTCTTCATAACCTTTTGTCTACAAGTCACAACCAAACTACTGCAATAGTGGATATTTGTTTACCTGCATCTGCTTCAAAGATCAGTGGCACATCATTATCTTAATTTACAATTGGCTAGGAATTATATGACTACTTTCATTAATCATCTTAGTATTGTTCACTGGTTTATCACACAGACTACCTCACTTGAAAAGATATGCCATGCAACTATTCAAATATAGAAATTGTTTAAAAATATACTATTTTTTTACAATAGACTATTGTTTCTGTGAACAGATAACCTGCTAACTCCCTAAAGTTGATGTTTTCTAGAGCAAATTCAGTTAAAAAATAAGCAAAGCTGTGACCAACTCAACACATCTCTTTCACCAGATTTCCCTATCCTTCTCAAACATGCTAAAAGAAGAATTACCACTCTGACCCATAACAAATACCCAATCAAATCAAAAACATATATATATATATGTATATATATATATATATATATATATATATATTAGGTGACATATATACAATAGAAAGCAGAATGGGTATTTCCTTTGACCAACATGTTCTATGTTGTGTTGACAAATCCACTAGAGGCAGCACGTGCTCCAGTAGTGGAGAGTATTCAGGTCTACAGTATACTCCATTTATGAGATAATGACATATGTATTTATTATCTTATGAATAATTAATTTTCAAAAGTATTTTTCTTACATTTCAGTTTCCTGCATTATTTCTTTCCACTTCTCACCTATGATCTTATCCTAGAGTTACCATCTTTGATTCTTTCAATAATTTAAATAACCACTGTGTTTCTGGGAATCTATATAACATTTGGGTATTAAAGTATAAAAACTCGATGTTGTTAAGATAGATAATTCTGCTTTAGAGAAGTCTAGAGTTTTGTTTTGCCTAAATTAAAACAGAAGTAGCTATATAAATTTTTTTTTTTTACAGCCTAATCCATTTGTGTCTGCTATCCCAGGTTTAAACCATCCCTTATTAATTTTATTGTTGTTATTATTTTTTTAACCAAAAACTAGCAATAAAAGAGAGTCTTACTGTGGGTATTTAGAGTAATTTTATGTTGGTTTCTATATAGATTATTTTTCTAGTTCAGTGATTGTACAACATTGATGTGCATGGGAGTCACCTAGGGATCTTGTTAAAATGCAGATTCTGGTTCAGGAGGTCTGGGACAGGATCTGAGGATCTACATTTCTAACAAGTTTCAGATGATGTCAATGCTACTGATCTATGGAACATACTTTGGTAACAAAGGTCTAGTTGATATGTTCTCCCACTAATAAATTATAATTATAAGACTTGCCTGTGAGAAACTAAACCATTATAAAACACTCCTAATAAAGAAAAAAAACTAGGAAAATTGTCTCAGAAGATTGGATGCAAAATATGTTTTAAAAAATGTATAATTGAAAATAATATATGAGGGAAAATAACTCCAAGAGAATATAAAAGCTCAAGATTGTGACTTCTTTCTTGAAACTGTTTTTATTTCTTGGAAATGGTGAGCATGGACATATTTATTAGTATCATTTTGACATTATCTCTGAGATGCTTAGTGATAGCTAGAAGTATAGAAACAGTGGGAGGTTAAATAGGAGGAGTTGGAGCAAAGCTTTCCATTTTGAGTTTAAAAAGGAGATATTTGATACTTGGATGAAGTTAGGTGAAATTCTTATTCAAACTACTACAAATATACTTATCCCTGGGGAAATCACTACATTTCTATGTCTGTTATTTTTAATATGAAATATGGAAGTGTTCTATTAAATATTCTCAAATATTCCTTCCAACTTTAATATCCTATGATGTTATGATTCTGGTATATATTCATGGAATGATTTTATAGCCTACTTCCTAACTCTCACAAAATTTTTTTCTTAGCTGTTGAGATTGATGCCAGCCAACACCAACATATGGCAAAACATATCAGATTCCTCTTTCTAATCTCTTTCGAACTCTAAAGCTACATTTAGGTTCTTTAATAAATAACTAATTCTCTTTATCCATATTTTTCCTTCCAACATCACCAACTTAATGAATTCCAAATTGCTTGTTCTGACATGCTCAGCTAGATGTTAATATTAAGGTCAACCTTAATTCAAACTTCTCAAGTTTACTTCTGAACTTCTGGAGATAATCATGAAACTCAGACCATCTATTAGGGTTTCTTAGAATTAAACCATCAAGATAATGAATATTTTAGGTTTGAAACAAATGCAACAACGTTGGTAATAATAAAAACCTAACTTAAATTAAAAGTACAGATATAATTGAAAATTCCTGAACTTCATTACAAACCAGTAAACTAAGAAAACGTAAAATGATGATTCAGTTTATACACACAGGTACTTCTGATTAATGCTTTAAAATATGGAATTTATGTATTTAAAATATAATTGAATCTTAAAAGACTCGCCTATACCTGTAGTTTCAGAAACCCATCATTATATAAAGTAAAGCAACATTTGTATAATAAAAAAGAGGCTGTCTTCCTGAGAGGTATAGGTAAGTAATAGAAACTCTGAATTAATGGAGGATACAAACAAGGGAATACATTCAAGCTTAGCAGTTAGGGAT
Source organism: Kogia breviceps (assembly GCF_026419965.1). Lineage (NCBI taxonomy): Eukaryota > Metazoa > Chordata > Mammalia > Artiodactyla > Physeteridae > Kogia > Kogia breviceps. Next base: position 98,563,172 of record NC_081314.1, read on the forward strand.
TAAATGAGCAAGCATTATGCTGTTGCTAATGCAGTATACTAACAATCAGCTCTCAAACAGGCTCACCAATGAATTAAATTTTCACTGTAATTTAAATTTTGAGAATAACTTAAAATAAAAATAATACTCAATGCATTGTAATAGGATGATTACAATAAGCTATAAATCCTACCCAAGATATTTAAGTTTACATTTGCAAAGTTAATGCTGATACACTAACAATTACTTATTTATTACTATTCATTATTACAATTAATTATTTATTACTATAAAGTCAGTTCTCTTTTTATAAACTTTTACATTCCAAGAGGCATTTGGGTTGTCTTTCAAAAAATATTTAGGTGTTTTAAAATGAAGGTGAAACCTAAAAATGTAAGCCATGTAAAGAAAGGGGTGATATATAGAAACAACCTAAATATCTAATAATGGTTCAATGGATAAAGAAAATGTGAGATATATATATATATATATATATGTGTATATATAAATACATTCATAAAAAGAAAGAAAACATGTCGTTTGAGACAACATGGATGAACCAGAAACTGGGAAGGCATTATGCTAAGTGAAATAAGCCAAACAGAGAAAATCATCATGTTGTATACTTTAAATATCTCACAATTTTATATGTCAATTATTCCTCAGTGAAGCTGAAAAAAAAAACTGGAAATGTGTATCCAAGATAAATGCAGAGCCAAGAGGTTATTTTTAAAATTGGCAATGATTGAAGGATAATACAGAGGAAGGATTAAAGGCATTAACTACACAACAGATAAAGAATAAATGACCTTGCTTAAAGTGTAGTATAAACCTGTCTTGATAGTCAAATAATTAAGATATTTTTATTTCATTAAAAGAATAAAAGAAAGGGGTGATAAAAAACAATGACTTAAACATGAAATAATTATGCAATCATTTCTGCCTCAATCTTTCTTGCAACTAATGACAAATAAGATAATATAGGTTGTAATATCTTCTCTGAGCATAGAGAGCATATTGATACTTGAAGAGAAATAAATATTTTCCTGACAATAAAATAATGAATATTTATTATATAGTTTTCTCTATAATGATTATTGAGGAACATAATGGAATGTTCTGAAGAAGCGAGAAAATGTCTTTCTTATACCTGTTTTTTATACCTATCCTTACCAGTTTTAAGATGAATAAGTTATGGGGATCTAATGACAGCATAGTGACTATAGTTAACAATACTGTTTTATATAATTGAAAGTTGCCAAGAGAATACATCTTAAATGTGCTCACCACAAATATGAATGGTATAGTAAAGTGATGGAGTTGTTAATATGTGTATCAAATCTTTATGTTGTACACCTTAAACCTACACAATGTTATATGTGGATTACAGCTCAATAAAACAGAAAAAAAGGAAGATCTCAAATCAGCAACCTAACTTTACAACTTAAGGAATTAGAAAAAGAAGAGCAAACTAAAACCAAAGCAGTAGAAGAAAAGAAATAGTAAAAATTAGAGAAGGGAGATATAAAATAGAGAATAGAAAAAAATGAGTGAAAATTTTTAAAAAGTTGATTCTTTGTAAAGATCAACAAAGTTGACAAACCTTTAGCTAGATAAACTAGGAAAAAAAGAAAGAAGAGTAAATTATATAATTTAAGTAAAAATGGGGTCATTACTGATTCTACAGAAATTTAAAAAATTATGAGAGCATTATGAGTAATTGTACACCAAAAAATTTGGATAACCTAGATGAATTGAAGAAATTCCTAGAAACACAAAACCTAACAAGAGCAATAAAGAAAGAGAAAATCTAAATAGACCTATAACTAGTAAGGAGAATGAATCAGTAGTCAAAAACTTTCCATCAAAGAAAAGAGCTGGATCTGATAGCTTCACCAGCAAATTCTACCAAATATTTAAAGAAAAACTAACAACTATTTTTCTGAAACTTTTTCAAAAAACTGAGGAGGAATGAACTCCCTAACTCATTTTATGAGGCCCATATTACCCTCATACTAAAGACTGAGATACTACCAGAAAACAAAACAAAACAAAAACCCAAAAACTACACACCAGTATCCCTAATGAGCATTCATGGAAAAAAGTCCTAAAAAATACTAGCTTATCCAATTTAGCAGCATATTAATATGTTATACACCATGATAGAGTAGCATTTATTCCTGGAATGGAAGGATGGTTCAACATATCAAAATCAATCAATATAATAAACCACACCAACAGAATATAGAGAAAAAAGCCACATGATCATCTCAATTGATGCAATAAAAGCATTTAATAAAGTTCAACACACAACATGATAAAAACACTCAACAAACCAGAAATAGAAGGAAACTGTCTCAAATAATGAAAGCCATATATGAAAACCCACAGCATATAACATGCTCAATGGTAAAATACTGAAAGCTTTCCTCAAGGATGTCTGCCTTCTCTACTTCTAGTCAACATATTACTGGAAGTCCTAGTCAGAGCAATCAGACAAGTAAAAGAAATTAAAGATACTCAAGTTGGAAAGGAAGAAATAAAATTACCTATGTTCACAGATGATTTAATCTTATATGTAGAAAACCTTAAGCATGCAGAAAAAGTCTCTTAGAACTAATAAAAAAATTCATTAAACTTGAAGAATACAAAGCCAACACACAAAAATCAGTTGGATTTATATTCAGTAGTGATGAACAATCTGAAAAGGAAATTAAGAAAACAATTCCATTTACATTAGTATCTGGAAGAATTGAATACTTAGGAATTAACTTAACTAAGGAGGTGAAAGACTTGTACCAAAAAATTTACAGGACATTTCCAAAGAAATTAAAGAAAGCATAAATAAATGGAAAGTAATCCCATGTTCATGGACTGAAAGATTTAATATTGCTAAGATATTAATACCCAAAATGATCTCCAGATTTAAAATAATCACTGTCAAAATCCCAGTGAGATTTTCTTTGTGGAAAGAGGAAACTCCATCCTAAAGTTCATATGGAACCTCTAGTAACCTTGAATAGTCAAAATAATTCTGAAAAATAAGAACAAAACTGGAAGATTCACATTTCTTGACTTCTAAACTTACTATACAAAACTACAGTAATCAAAATTGTGTGTTTGGCATACAGACAGATATATAGACCAATGGAATAGAATAGATTCCAGAAATAAACCTTCATATATAGTCAGATGCTTTTTTGACTAGAGTACCAAGACCATAGAATGGGGAAAGGACAGTCTTTTCAACAACTAGTTTTGGGAAAACTGGATATTTGCATGCAAAAGAATGAAGTTTGATCCTGACTTTTCATGATATATAGAAATTAACTCAAAATTGATGCATGACCTAAATATATAAAACTCTTAGAAGAAACCATAGGTGAAAAGCTTCATGACATTTTATTTGGCAGTAGTTTCTTGGATATGACACTAAAGACACAGGCAACAACAACAACAAAACAGACAAATTGGATTTCATGAAAAATTTAAAAATTTGTACATCAAAAGACCATATGAACAGAGTAAAAAGGCAACCCACAGAGTAGGAAAAAAAATTGCAAATCATATATCCGACCAGGGATTAATGTCGAGAATATATACAGAACTCCTAAAACACAACAGAAAAATAAACCACCTGATCAAAAAATGGGCAAAGGATTTCAATAGACATTTCTCCAAAGAAAATATGCAAATGGCCAATAAGCACATGAAAAATTGTTAAACATTACTAATCACTAGGAGATTCTGAATCAAAACTACAGTGAGATACCACTCCATATATATTAGGATGGCTAATATCAAAAAAATTAAAAAACAGAAAACAAGTGTTGGCTAGGATGTGGAGAAATTAGAACACTTTTGCACTGTCAGTGGGAATGTAAAATGGCACAGCTGCTGTGGAAAACAGTATGGTGGTTCCTGAAAAAAAATTAAAAATAGAATTGCCATATCTAGCAATCCAACTGCTGAATATATACTCAAAAGAATTGAAAAGGTCTCATCGTGCACCCATGTTCATAGCAGCATTATTCACATATAGTTATTCTTAGATGGCATCCAAGACAATGATAAGCCTTATAGACAGTCCCCAAGGTTTGTCTAAACATGAAAGTCCTCCCAAAAACCTCTCACATCTCCAGTACTTTGTTGCCATATGAAAGAACATCTGCATGTTCTTGTGCCCCTTGGAAAGGCATGTAGACGTTGGCTGGCAGAGAGGTGATGGTTTGAGGATTACTCCACTGAATAAGCCAAGGTATTTAGGACCAGTTCTGGAAAAGAGAGGTTGAACATGCCAGAAAGTGACTGAGTTTTAAACTTGAGTGAGATGACTGATAATCATTAAATTGACAGTTTTCTATAAGCAACTAGATTTTCTGTATCAGACAAAATGGAGGCTCAACATAGACATTTTAGTTCAGTTGTATAAAATAAATACAATTGACCCTTGAGCAACACTAATTTGAGCAGCATGGGTCCAGTTATTAGCAGATATTCTTCAATACTAAATACTAGAGTATTACACAGTCCTGAGTTGTGAGAGTCAGAGGATATGGAGGGCTCACTATAAATTAAATTCAGATTAACCCCTGAGTTGTTCAAGGGTCAACTGTTAAATGAAGATTCAGCACTTTCAAATGTGTGGTATAGCAAATGTGTGCCCACCACAAGGACCCAAAGTGAAAGGAGAAATCGCAAAAGTAAAAATAGCTATCTTGCTTGTTACTGGATTTGTTTGACATCCTTTGGCATTAGTTCAAAAAGCAGACCTAATAGAAGTGTGCCCTATCATCAGGAGATTTCCAGCCTAACGATAGACAAATTATACTGGTCTTTTCCAGTTGTATCTGCATTGCTGTATTAATGTCAGCAAGGGGACAAAACTACATCAGATTATATGGTACATTTCCTTTTACTTTCTTACAGAGGACAGTCAGACACTTGTTACATACAATGTTGTAACTAGAGACACTGAGGCATAGAGCTGCTAAGAACCCTTTCCTGAAATTTACTCATGTAACCTTAGAGCCCCTACAACTAACTGAATGATGTATCCTGTAAAGCTCTGCTTCCCATTTGATTATTTTCTCATTAAAAAAAATGATTCAGGTCACTAACATGCTAATACTGGATTTCTATTGGGAGTTATCCACAGATTTGCAGAAAAACACCCTAGGCATATAGTCCAGGGCCACTCCTAGGTAAGCTATTGGGACCCAAAAGTTTATTCTTCATAACTTTCCATATCCATCTTAGCTTACCAAGGAAGAAATATACTTATTTAGAATGACTTTTTAAATAGTTGGGAGAAGTTACTAGCCTGGTTTCTCTAGTTTAGGAAACACTTGTCTGTTGAATTCCCAGCCACCTAACTATCTTCAGTATGTCTGAAAGGTTGTTTAATATAGGTTTGTTTGTTTTGTTCAAAATGAAAACAAACTTTTTGGAGAATATTTTAGCTTACATTACTGGATAATAATTATATAGATTTTACTGAAAAATGAACTGAGTGTGGTTACAAATAACATACTACAAATAGCAGTGAGAACTAGGATGCTCTCAGTTTTTAATTCCTTCACTCCAATGAATTGAAACTTAATCTGATGAGGCTGAGGGGAATATCTCTGGCTTTACAAGAGCCATATTCTCTTCTTTGCCTAATCATCATTTGTTTCCCAGGTTAATGACTTCCTATTATCCATGTTCATACCTTTTTATAGAAATTGTGAGACCTTTGTTCTACAATGGTTCAAAACCCACATTTTAGTACAGTTGTATTCATATAATTCTAACTTTTATTGTTGCTACTTGTTAGGTACTAACTTTTCATTATTGGAGATTTGCTTTCTTTCAGTGTTTTCTCACAGAAATGCTTGCTATAATTGCTCATGGTCTTCAAAAGGGAAGCAGGTGTCAGTCCCATTTTCTCATGGCTTGGTGTGGTCTGCCTCTTTACCTTCTGCATTGAATCTGTGGTCCTTGTTTTAATGATGGGTGACACTACCCAACAGATGCTCAAGCTGAAACTCAGAAGTCATTCCAGAAAATTTCCTTCTTCTCTCCTCCACCAAATGATTTTTGAGTCTTGTTGTTTCTACTTCCTATATTTGTCTGTTGTTTTCTTTTGCCCCAATTCATGTTCTCCTCAGTGTTTAGTTGGAATTGTGTAATATTATTTTGACTTAATTCGGAGAGTCACCAGAGTGACCTTTTCTATAAGCAAATATACTAGTGTTACTCCCCTGCTCTGAATAATTTGTAGTTCTCCATTGCCTCTTTGTTTCTATTATGTCTCTCTTGCATCTTAGACTCCAGCCATATTAAATTCCTTGATGGCTCCATGCTCACTCACATCTTCTAGCCTTTGCGTGATGTTTTCATTACCAGAAGTTCACAGCTCAGATTTATATACTTAGCAAATTCCTACAGGTTATTTAGATTTTCGTTCAATTTACCTTTTCTGAGAAGGCCTCTCTAACTCCCTTAGGCAAACTAAGTTACTTCTTTTTCTGTGCTACCCCTTCTACTACTTTCAAAGCAGTCATTATGTTTATTATGGGTTTGTTTCCTTTCTGACTCCCTAACAACATCCCAAATTTACATTGACAATTGGAGAGATAAAGTAATTTGCCTAAGGCCACCTAGCTTGGTAGTAAAGATCAAAATTTGGAATACAGATGGTTGGACTTCAAAAATCAGGGGTTTAACCCACTAGTATGCCAACTACTGTCATTTATTATGAAAATGATTGGTTACAAACTGCTATTTGGTCTGCTGTGTAAGGGTAGGTAGGCTAAAGTTTTTTTCTGGCTTTGTCAATATGAAATGAGATTTTGGATTAAAAAAAGGCTTTCTACCAGGCTGAAATCCTGTGTTTTAAGGACATTTCTTGAGTTTTTCCTATTAAGTGATCTTTCTGACCAAAACAGTTTGGTGTTTTCTGTTTGATCATTGGACATCCTCTATGTTCAGGTTACCTTAATGACATCAAACTCTTTCTTCTGCCAAAGATCCCCTCTCACTCTTCCCCTAACTCAAAAATTATTCTGAGCTTCATTTCCATCAGTCTTACTCAAACCATGCTGCCAACTAATTATGAAAAGAATTTAGTGAACCTACAGTGTCGGCTAGCTACAATTTGCATTGTAATAGGAAATTCTTGAAAATAAAAACCTTTAAGAACCAGAAGTATGCGTCTCTTGTGGAATGACATTTTGTGTGTTTTGAAAGGACATACTGTCTAGAACTTATCTCAGATCACAATGATTAGATAAATTTCTCCCTGAATGAAGCTGGTCCTGCTTGGAAATTACCTTTTAACCCTGAAAAACTTACTACTAACATGTAGCCATGAAAACATGAGACTTTCTTCCAATATTTTATTCCTCCTAACTATGCCTCATATGTGTATGAATGGCTCTCAATCTTAAATTTGCTAGTAAGTTGCTTCTATTGTACTTCAGAGGCAAGAGGAAATAAAGATGCTGCTGATCCAAACTACCTAATAGGAGCTCCTAAATTCACTTCACTTTTCTACAATTCACATCACTTCATTTCATTACATTCCTTTAAAATTATCTGCTGTGGTTTCATCCTCCATTAATCACACAGAACTAATTAAAAATTAATCACATGCTGCCTTCTTGCATTTCTTGTAAAGTTCAACACCATATACTATAAACTTAGGTTATTTGTAAACCCCAACTTTAACACAATATTCTATCAATCTTTTGATTAATAAGAAATATTTACTTCACTTGCACATTAAACAGGTTTCAGATAGTAAAGCAAAGAGAAGAAAAATTCTTTTTGCAACAGTATTCAGAAATCTAGTACTATAAAGGGGGACATAACATGACTTCTTAAACCACGAAGCATGGATAAAAACTTGCAAAAAAACGTAAACATTCTGGAGCTATGAGATGTTTCCTTGTTCATCATGGTTTATGAGAACATTCAAAGAAAAAAACTAATGACATTCTAATACTTTTTAATAGTTCACTTGGAAAATGTAAAATACAGGTAAACTGTTTTTAAAATGTAAATTAGAAAAATTAAGCATAAGTTATTGTTGGCATGAAGTTTAAGAGCATTGCATTGTTTGATTTAGGTCATATTGAGCTGAGAATATGTGGATGAGTGGGACCAGACACAGAACAGAAGATCAATTATAAAAGCAAACATCTTCCCCCATGGGCTGCTTGAAATTCGATGAAATTTTCGTGTAATCTTTTCTATACCCATTATGTTGAAACATGAGCCTCTCTTTGGGAGATTAGAGAATGGAGCCAAATGGCCATATTTCATGATGCATACATTGATCTGGGAGAGGAGATGTCATGACCGAAGAGAATGACATTCCCCTTCAGCAGGAAGGTAGGATTGAGAAATCAGACTACTACTGGAAGACTAGTGTTAATGCCATCAGGAGATCACATACAACTACTTTATTTGTATACAACTACTCATTTTCACTCACGTACACACCACAACTTTATATCTCTTTACAATTGCACTTTTCCTTTTTACTAGGATGAGATATCTCTGCTATTTTCCTTAATTAATCTTCTTAGATTCATCCTTTAAAACTCTGATTAAAAAATACACCTGAAAAGATTTTTACTAATGTAATTCTCATTATATTGTGCATGTTGTTTCCTTTATATAATAAAGCCAAGTTATTTGAGGGTTATGACTATCATTTTTCCATCTTTGTATATGAAGAATACATTCTATAAATATTTATCTAATGAATACATGCTAAGAGCTTGACCATATTTTTGGTTCACTGAAAATTAGTTTTACCACTTCTAACAAAATGTTCAAGCTACCGGTATATGACTTTGACCTAACTAAACTGAACAAGTTCTCTTGAAGAAAATATTCTATATTTATATTAAATGCTGCTTAAATAAATATTGCTTTTCCTATTTCTTTCCTTTTTTCTTTATTTTCTTTTCTTAATTGTTTTCTTTGTTTCTATTTTCTTTGTTTTGTTTAAGTATATTAGCAAAGGACCTGCTCAATTCAAACACCTTATCAAAATCACTTTATGTAATGTTACTAGAAGCTGATTTTCTGCTCAACTTTGCATCATTCCGGGAGTTAAAATCTTAAATAACTAGTTTTTATTGAGTAGGAATGGGTGTGTGTGTGTGTGGTTTTTGTTTTTGTTTTTGTTTTGTGGGGGTTTTATATTTCATTAATCACAGCTAACACAGTTTCTGAACTTCCAAAAGCTACATTTATATTTTAGTTTGCAATTTACAACCTATACTGTTGAAGTTTAACCATGACTCCTTTGTGCATAAGTAAAACAATCTATTTTGTTCAGTAAAATCTCTCCTAAAGTTTACTCTATGTTTGTTGGGCTGTTGTAAAATGCTGTCATCGAAGTTTCTAATGAGAGAGAGACAGACAGACAGAGAAACAGAGATCTTGAGGACAACAGTGATACATACCTTAAACTTCTTTCTCAATCCCTGTATTTCTTCTTGAATGCTGGTGACTGCTGGGTGAGAAACTCAAATCCTAAATTTGGTAGTTAGAAGCTGCAAGAGAATGTGGTCACTTATTTATGAACCTAATGCTCTGAAATGGTTCTATATCCACAAAGTAGCAATAAATAAAAAATGGGGCACATTACCTTTATTTAGCCAATATTTAGTGCATGTAATATAAGCCTAGCTTGGTAATGTAACATAGTCATCTACTACTGCCAAGGCATTAGTCCAATATATCCGCTCCCCTGAAAGACTCCCCATCTAGAACTCATCTGAAGAGTTGACCTTTATGATAATGACAGCATCCACATCTAGAGTGAAATACTTTCCGTGATTATGGGGTTTCTTGTCTGATAAATTGTTTTAGGTTCTCTAATTGCTCAGCTGGTTGAATGAAAGCATATAAAGTTCCATAACAGAGATTCTGAGGCAGCTGGTGTGAGTTTGTCTTTAAGTCTGATTTGTAAAGGTCATAGGTTCTGTAGGAGTAGAGTACCTATCCTTATTAATCAATACATTATTTTTAGCATTTAGTACAATATGTTAAAAGGTGGAAAAATGAAGATGGGGAAAAGTAATCTAATTTTTAAAATTGAACAGTTTCCTTAAGTGAGGATAAGTTTTACATATTCCTTTGTCTAATTTAATGCTTGGGACAATTCCATAAGTTAGATTTTATTATTCTTATGTTGTAGATGAGCATAAGAGGTTTACAAAGACTGAACAATTGTCTAATGTTACATTGAAAGTAACTGTCTGATAAAGGTTTTGAATTCAGATTTGTTTTACTTTAAAGACTATTAAACCAGCTTACTATAGTATCTGTAATATTTTTCCACTGACTCTGGAAGTTGTATGGTGAACTTTCCTTTTTCTCTTCCTTTTCTACTGCCTGTTCACTTTTTTCATTCGATTTTATTGGTCTTTTTTCTTTTTGAAAACATTGAGATGTATGTAATTGACATAAACATTATATTATTTCAGGTGTATGACATAGTAGTTCGATATTTGTATATACTGTGAAGTGATCACCACAATAAGTCTAGTTAACATCCATCAGCACACATAGTTACAAATTATTTTTCTTGTGATGAAAACTCTTAAGATCTACTTTCGTAGAAACTTTCAGATATATAATATACGTGTTGATGCATATAGCTTTGTTTGTTTATTTTATCAGTTCTACAGGATTCCAGTATAGAATATATACCACAGTTTATATTCAGAGTGTCATGTTGGTGAATATTTAGACTGTTTACATTTTATTTTGCTAATAAAAGTCAGTGATTCAGTGGATAATCTTCTACACATTTTCTTGTGTACTGGTGAGAGTTTCACAAGGATATATACCTATATGTCAAATTTCTCGTCATATATGTACAGCTACTAGATATTACCACATTACTCTTTCTCTAAATGAATTAGAACAATTTGTACTCCAACTAGTGGTACTGAAAATTTCACATTTTTCTATCTTTTGTCAATATTTTAAATGATCAGATATTAATTATCTTACAAATTTGGTTAGTGCTAAAGAGTATTTTCTGATTGTTTTAATTTACATTTCCATAATGAATGTTGAACATACTTTCATATGTTTATTGATTATTAGAATTTCTTATTCTGTAAATTATAAATTTGCCCATTTTTTCTATTCTTTTTTTAAAAAATAGATTTATTTATTTTTGGCTGTGTTGTGTCTTTGTTGCTACACTTGGGCTTTCTTTAGTTGCGGCGAGTGAGGGGCTACTCTTCATTGCAGTGTGCGAGCTTCTGATTGTGGTGGCTTCTCTTTGTTGTGGAGCGTGGGTTCTAGGCATGTGGCTTCAGTAGTTGTGACACGCAAGGCTCAGTAGTTGTGGCTCATGGGCTTAGTCACTCCATGACATGTGGGATCTTCCCAGACCAGGGATTGAACCCATGTCCCCTGCACTGGCAGGCAAATTCTCAATCACTGCACCACCAGTGAAGCCCTCTATTCATTTTTTAAAATTTACATTGTATTCTTTATATATTCTGAATACTAATTCTTTCCCTGTTATATATTGTTGAAGTATTCTCTTCTAGCCTGTGTCTTTAATTTTTAGTTATTTAATGGTAACTTCTATTGCATGAATGTATATAAAATAGTAACATTTACAATTTTAAAAAGTTATGAAGTGTGACATATGTGTTTGACTTAAGAAATCCCCTTTTACCCTGAGGCCCTAAATATGTGCTATATTTTGTTCTAAAATTTTTAAAATTTGCCTTTTCACTTTTGGGTCTTTTATACAACTGTAATTTATTTTTATGTTTGCAGTGAAGTATATATTTGTTTCTTATATATAAATACACAGAATACACAGCTGTCTCACTCAACTTTCTAAACTAAATGAGAGCTTTGGCTCTCAAACAACTAGGTGTCTTTCGAGTAGTCCTGTCTCCTTCTTCTTCCCTCTGCCCTGTCATCTTCTCCTCCAAATTCATGTGAGAAACATGGCACTTAGACCCACATTTCAAGATGAGAGTTCTCTAGACTCCTAATGACATTTCTGAAATTGATAGTTTTCTTATTTTAGCCATGGACACAGAGCTATAGGTCCTGAAGAAAGGATATCAGACCTCCAATCTGAGATACAGTTCCTCATAGGTAATAAGTAAAGTCACTTCACCTCTCTAAAGATCAGTTTCTTAAACCTTAACTGTGGCAAATGAGCTGGTTGAGCTTTACTTTCTATTTGCTCTTATAGAAGCTTGGTATATGAAGTTCAAGTATCTGAAGAGACTGGGGTCTTTGCTCTATAGTGTCATTGTCTAGTGGAAACTTTCCAAAACTACACACTCATGAATCCTGAAAGCATGTAAAGTTAAGTTTATGTAGTACCCCAAGTCTCTTTTCCCCATTTTCCCACTTGTTTTTTTAAGGCATTTTTTGCTTTATGGCATAAGTCGTTCTTAGGAGTGGCTGGAACAAAATCACCTGAAGAGTTTTTAAAATTTCTATTGCCTGGGCCCCACCTACTCAAATTAAACTATAGGGTGAGGGAAGAAGGGGTATAAAGTTTAAGCTTTAATAAAAAAAAAAATTAGCCAGCTAATTCTGAGGCACAGAGAACATTGAAAAGCACTGATTTACAAGGTTCTGATTTTCTTTTTTTAATGTGCTCTGTGTTGGCTCTCTGAAAAATTAGAAAACATAAAAATGCTGAGCCAATTTGCAGCATGAATCCTTTTATCCCCCCAGAGTGATTCACAGTTTATGAATCATCACACTTGGTTCAAAAACTACTCTTTACTCTGTGTTTACACTAAATAGTCCAAATTCTATGTTTCTGTCTCTTCTGCTTCTCCTTGCTATTATCCTTCATGTCTCCTATTGAACCAAGACAGCAGTTTCTTTGGATTTTCTTTAAAAAAAAAAAAGACTTCATGATTTATATACTGTTTAGTTCCCACACAAATGTTTGAATGTTTGCATACTATGGGGGGAAAATAATTTTCCCTTTACTCTTCTGAGTTCTTAGCCAAGACCCCTGTGACAAAAGACAGATTAATAAGAAAAAAACATGGGAGACACCCAGGAAAACATGAGTAACTCCCTGATGTGGTCTGGAATTCAGGATTAAATACCATCTTAATAGGAAAAGGTGAGGGGAGATGTAGGCCTCTTAGGGAAGAGTGATTTCCCGGAAAGATGAATGGGTGCTTAGAAGAATAGATGGGAGATGTGATAGTTTGTGACACAGTTTGTCCAGAAGTGGTGTCAACTTCTAGTCTCCTCTCTTGTGATAAGAGTCGATCTTCCCTGCTTGATGAAGCTCCCTGGGGAGGGGATTTATGACAATTGAGTTCCTTTTAGAGATCTGTCTTTAGGCAGATAAGGGAAGTCCAGAGAAAGCCTCTCGTTGCATTTGCTATTTTTCAAGACCCAATAGCTCAAAATAATCAATATAACAAAGCGATATATTTTGGGGTGGCATGTTCTGCTAGCCTTCAATACAAATGGCATACATACCCCTAGTTCACTTTTGAAACACCACTTTTTAATACACTAAGCTTCCATATTCAAACTCTTCCATTTTATAAAATACTCTACAGAAATATGATCTTCTTACACTGTTAAAAAATGCCAAGTGATTTTCAGTTTTCCTTGAGCAATACTAAGAGGAAACAATTATTTTCAAAAATCGAATCTGGCATAGATTGGAAAGGAGACCACTTGTTTTTCTCTTCACCAATTTTCTGCCTTAGTCTTTTTTTTTTTTTTTTTTTGGCGGTACGCGGGCCTCTCACTGTTGTGGCCTCTCCCGTTGCGGAGCACAGGCTCCGGACGCGCAGGCTCAGTGGCTATGGCTCACGGGGCTAGCTGCTCCGCAGCATATGGGATCTTCCCGGACCGGGGCACGAACCCGTGTCCCCTGCATCGGCATCTGCCTTAGTCTTTAAATTATCGTTCAAGAGGCCATCCTCCCAAGAGAGATGAAGAGTTTGTAGAGTAATCAAGATTCAAGAAGAATGAGCATAATGTTAAGGTCCTGAGTGCTTCTGTGGTCACAGGAAATGGTGAATATGCCCAGAGATGCAGCTAAGCTAGGAGCAGAAGCCCAGCAGAATGAGGAAACAGTCAAGGAGAGGTAAAGTTGTTCCCATAGCCAGTGTAAGAATTAATGCTTAATTTTTTTATATTATTTCTTCAGATCAAAGGAAAACCTCATTGCTTGGTGCAGTGGTGCATGGTCTGCCATGTTTGTTCCTCTGGCTCTCTCTGGTAAAGGTAATGATGCATGAAATTATTTTACAACTCCTGATCTTTAATCCTAATTCTTGACTCATCAATGGCTCTTTTTTTTTTTTTTTTTTAACTGTTTTTTGTTTGAAACTGGCCAAAAGCTGTGCCTACAGAAAAATTCAACTAGAAAAGGACACAGGGTTTACAGGTTGGATGAGGCACCTTCTCTGTGGGTTTGACTACCCTCCTTTCCCCCATTGCTCCTCCGCTCCTCCGCTAAAAACTTGGCAGGTGGTTAGGGGCTCCTCATCTTGTGTTCTGCCTTACAGAAGACTGTCTATTCAGCTCTTCTTTCTGCTCAGTCAGACATATCAGCAGAGACAATGGCCTAACAGATGCTGATATTCAGCCTGGATCAGCCTATGTTGATTTTATGCTTATTAGTCTGAGCTAGTCACAGCCAGCTGGTTGCTGTTTGCCTTGACTGAGCAGTAGAAATGCACACAACTGCAGTGGCCCCTTGTGTACACAGACACACAGGTGCTGGTTGCTGTAATCATTCTCATAGCATGAGGAGTATTTTTGGAGTATTTAATGTTTTGATTTATTTTTGTTTTTTAGTCTTGGGACAAGCATAGAGAGGGAATAGTAAGGACCCAGTGTATAAGACAGATCTATTAAAAAGAGTCCCTGATATTTGACTCTGTGGTAACTAGAGAAAGAACCTAAAGTTTAACTTTGTTTGCTTCATAGTTTCCTCCTAATAAGAATGAGAAGCCAGTACAGATTTTAAAAGACCCATAAGCAAGCTTCCTTTAAGGCATAGCGGATGAAATGTTTCCTGGGCCACCAGGTGTCATGCTGGCTAGTGCTTCAATATTCACAACTTACTCCTTTATTGGTCCCAGGAGTAAAATGTTTTGAACTGGCCATAAGCACTGGGGGCTTGCTGTGACATGCTCCACTTCAGAACTGGAAGCTTCCTGGATGCTTTAGGCATTATCCTACCTCATAGTGAAGGAAAGTGGGAAGTCCTTTTTAGGGTTGCAGTTTAGCTTTTCTGGTCTAGCTGATGTTCGTGCCTTGATTCAGTTTTTAAACAGTCTTGCTATGTTATAATCTCCCCCGCCACCACTGTCTGCCGTTAGCAATTTTTTTTCTATATGCTCCTTCCCCTAAACTGCTTATTCATCCTTCCTTTTACCCCTTAATATTGAATAAACAATAGTATTTTCTAAGGTAAGTATATGTAATTAATTATACTTTTCACACTCATATTACCATGAAATCATATTAAAGAGGAAATTGGTGTGGCTGAACATATGACTTGTTTGTTATACCTGCTGCTAGACTGCTGTTAGATACACCCTGGGCAGATGGAATAATATCTGTTTTCAGTTTTGGTTTAGGAAAATGTGAGATAGATATTATTAAAATATTGAAAATACCCTTGTTCTACATTTTAATGAATGATTTGGATAAACATATAGTTGTACTTATCAAATTTGTATGTGTCCTATGAATATAAAAAAGAGCAAACATTTGATATCAGAATCAAGATTTGACAATAGGTCAACAGACTAGAATGAGGGGCTCAAAATAATAATTAATAACCTGATAAATGTGAAGTGTGAAATTTGGAAAAATCAATTTCAGTATTGGAACTGTCTCGATTAAGAGAATTTTAGATTAAAAATAACAAATATATGGTAAGAGCATACCACTTTCTATTCCTTTGCCCAAGGCAGACATTTCCAATAGTACTCTTTCCCTTGGAACAGGATAAGATTTTAGATCTTGCTCAAGAAAATGACTAACAATTGATTACAATTGGCACCAAAGTTAAAACCTACAGGTTTTGGACTTGGTACCTGGTCCTGGTTCCATCAATACTAGGAAAATAAGCCATGTGACCTTAGTAAAACAGTTTGCCCTCTCTAGTCATTAGTTTATTATTTGTTCATTTGTAAAACTGGGATTTGGACTATTTGATTATTAAGGTCTTTTCTAACTCTGATATTCTATTACTCTATCATTTTATGAGTAAATCAAAATATAAAAATATGATGTTCTATATTTAAAATAATCGATAAACTGAATTATATCAAAGGAAACAATATTTCTAATGTGAAATGACAATAAACATGTATATAATTGGATTTTCATATAATTTCCTAAATGTTATCTTTGAAGAATGATGTTAATGAGTTGAAGTTATACAGAGGAGGGAAGCTAGATGGTAAATAATCTGGAAAAATTATATATGGAGAAACTAGGTATGTTTCATCCCACACCAAAAAAAGAAAAAGAAAAAGAAAAAAGTGGACATGAGCAGTACTTTATAATTATGAATAACTATTAAATAAAAGCACTAAGTTTCTTCCTTTGAAAACATAAATGGGACCAAAGTTCCAGGAAAGTAGATTTGGTTCAATATATGGAATGATTTTCCACATTAAAAACTATCCAACAAAGAATTGGGTAAACTTCTGAGCTCTGAAAGTACACTTCTAATAAAGGCTAAAGATTTTGGAGATTCAACTGTGAGTCAGTCTGTCTGACTTCAGGCACTGTCTGAAGTGCTTTACTAATTTTAATGTCCTTATTGACCCAACGAGGTAGGTACTACTATGATCTCTGCTTTTAAAATGAGGAAATGGTGAGGCAGAGAAATTGAGTAATTTGTCCAGTATTGCAAAAGTAGATTTAGTAAGTTTTCCAGGGTTGTCCAAGGTGGCAAAGGCAGGACTTGCCAAGGCTCTGTCCAGAGCCTATGTTGTTAACCACTATTCCATACTATCTACAGTAAAAGTGAATATCAGCTTGAGTCTCATATGCCAGATACTGAAGAAGAGAATGGGAATCTGAAATTATAATATTTAAGGCTGCTTCCCACTCTACGGTTAATACTGAATTGGAATTGCCTATATTTTACCTTTTCAGTTCATGCAAATATAGAAATTTGAAAGACTGTTTTAAATTATATGTTTTACTCTAGTTTACCACTGTTATACTTTAGTTTTATTGGTAGAGTTGCTGAAAGTAGTTAAAAAATATAAATATTGACAATGTTATATGTAGTAGGTTAAATTATCTAATTTTTTTAACATATTTTCTCCAGTTTGATAACTTTTGGTAGTCTTAACTAGAAAATTCAAGCTTAGGAAGGTATTAAATACAGATATAAATGTAAAATAAAGATTCTTCTTAAAAAGTCACTGCCTTTCTGATGTCTAACATACAATATCCCTTTGCATAAAATATGCATCTGTATTAGTGGCATAAGAAGTCAGTTTACAATAAATGTTATTAAAATGCATGCTACTTATTCATTGTTTGTACGTACTCCGTAACTGAAGCACCTATGAGACCCATAAAGCTCATAGGAAAGCAGACTAATGAAGACATGAAGAATCTAGAGAAAATAAAAAGCCTTGGCTTGCTGGTTGTCCATGTGAAGGTATAGCCCATCACTCTTTGGATGCACAGTCCTTCACAAGTTCCTCCAAAGTGTCTGGGACATTCATGATCAAGCAATGCAGAGCTTGGACAATCTGCCTGGGAGCTTTTGGCTTTTGTAGGCTCTCCAAGGAAACAAAATCATGTCTATTGACTCCCTCCTCTAGGTATTTTATTTTGTTATTTTTTCTTTCATATACAATTAAATGAATAACTCAATGGTATTAAGTAAGGTCATTACAGCTACAATTCAATAAGTAATGATAGAGACCTAAGATTCTGTAATCAGGTTGTCTGTCACTATTGGTGCTATCATTCTTTTTCCCAACCTTTTTATCCCTCCTGGATCATCAGTAAGCTTTAGTGACCTCTGTGGATGAAGCTAGGGCCCAGAGCATCATCCGTCAGGCTTCTTTATCTGTTGCTACTCAGAGATGCAAGAGTAGTTCTCTGGCATCTTTCCAATAGATTTCAGGCCCATGTTATTTATTTATTTATTTTTAAAAATATTGCCCTTGCTTTGCGGTTGTCTTTTATTCTTTGTTTTATTTTCTTACTTTTTATGGTCATGCTATATCTTGATTTGTATATCTATCTACCTACCTATTTTATGTATTGTTTCATTTTACATGTCTGTCTAAGTGTCTTTTGCTCACAAATTAAAATGTATTATTTATTATTATTATTATTATTATTTTTTTTTTTTTGCGGTACGCGGGCGTCTCACTGTTGTGGCCTCTCCCGTTGCGAAGCACAGGCTCCGGACGCTCAGGCTCAGCGGCCATGGCTCACGGGCCTAGCCGCTCCGCGGCATGTGGGATCTTCCCAGACCGGGGCCCCAGCATCGTGTCCCCTGCATCGGCAGGTGGACTCTCAACCACTGCAGCCACCAGGGAAGCCCTATTATTTTTTATTATGTACACCTTACCAACATTTCCTCTCCTAACGATTGATCAATAAAAGGTGAAGGATGTATGCTTTCTCCTCAGTCAGAATAACATTAAGCTTGGTTGATATATGAGTTTTGATAATAACATTGGCCTGCAAGATTGCTGAGAGAAATGAGTGGTGGAAACAATATATAAGAACACTGTCCGAGGGGAAGTAGTATCATCACTTCTACTGTTTATAAAGAAAGAAATTTATTATTTAAAAGAATAGCTAAAATGATTGAGTTTTTTCTAAGAGATTCATACTTTATATACTAAAGTTAGTTATGTACTAAAATCCTTGAAGTCAAGGATTATATTATGTGTAGTTGAGCCCTCCGACCATGCTTGTATAATTACTGTCACCTAATAAGTGCTCATTAAATCAATAGAATGAATGAATAAATAAATAAATACATTTATAATTAAGGTATAAAAATATAGCATGGCCCTTATTATACCAGTTGTTGTGCTACATAAATTATTGTACCCAAAGAATAATAGAACCCATCAGGAAAAAGACATATTATGTGATTTTAATCAGCTTTCCTGATGCCACATTATACATATATTTTACTATGTTTTAAAATAAAAATGAATGTGTTTACCATACTCATTAGACAAGTATATTTACACATCAAGAAAACAGAAAATAGTGGGCTTCCCTGGTGGCGCAGTGGTTGAGTGTCCGCCTGCCGATGCAGGGGACACGGGTTTGTGCCCCAGTCCGGGAGGATCCCACATGCCGTGGAGCGGCTGGGCCCGTGAGCCATGGCCGCTGAGCCTGCGCGTCCGGAGCCTGTGCTCCGCAACGGGAGAGGCCACAACAGTGAGAGGCCCGCGTAGCGCAAAAAAAAAAAAAAAAAAAGAAAAGAAAACAGAAAATAAATAATTTTAACATGTACCCTTAGTTGGGTATATTGTCTGATTTACTGTTCCTCATTCATAAGTGTCATGGAACACATTAGACTAGATGGTCTTCAATTTGAGCATTAAATATTTGGTAATTTTATAGTGTAAGTTTTTCCAATAGAAAGGATAAAATCAATGTTTATGAAAAGTTTGAGAATCCTAATCATATAAAATTTTGGGAATTCAGATCTTCACTGAATCTTAGTGTCCATCATGTCCAAACCCTTTAATTTTTAGCTGAGTTAAGTGAGGTTCTATGAATTCAGTATAATGTTCAGGAGTTGCAGAGTGAGACTGTAGCAGAACTTTATTTTTCTGGAACTGAGATTGTTATCACTATTTTTAATTAGCTTTGTTCTTCCCACAGAAATTCCACTGTTTGTTACAAGTTCATTTCAAAAGAACTTGTAACCTAGGTGGTTTTTTTTTCAATTTTTTTGTTTTTTTTGGTTGGCTGGTTCGTTCACGTGTTTGTTTCATTTTACATCAGCCAGGAAGACCTTGCATTGATCCAAAGTGGTCAGTAAATTTGAGTTTAGTAACTCCTGACTTGGGATAGACAGTAATATATCAACACCATGGTGTAGTAAATCTACTAAAGTTTGCATGTCTAATGCTCCTTCAAGGTATCTTATACTAGCACCCACTTTCTTGCTAACATCAGTTTCCCCCTACTCCATGTTTATATGAAGGTACTGATTACTCTTTACATATCAAACCAGTTTTACACTGAATTTTCAGCAGCTAATTGGGAGGTGTTAGAATAAAAGCTAATCGGTGACCCTGGATTGGCAGACATCTTAGATGCCCATTAACTATTCTCTTTCACTCTTTGACTCCTTTAGGCAAGCAAAACCAGTCACTGATACTTGCTCTAAGTTTGTTCTGAAGATTTCAGAGCCCTAAGCAAAAGTGAAAAAGATGAGCTGTTACAAAGAAAAGAGAACCCATGAGGGCTGTTTAAAGTGTTGCTAACTTATTTCCCTAATGTAGGAAAGGATGAATATTTAAGTACATTAAATCTCTTTACTCCTTAATATTCTCTTAAAATTTGTGGGTTGTAATGCTAAACTACTTAAAAACCATTCTGCTTTTCTTATGTCTCTACTATTTGTGTCTTTCAGGATTTTTGATTTGTTTGTTTGCCTTTGTTTTTAGCCAATCTTAATCTCATTTCTTGATCAAATTTATGTCAATTTTAGTATTATTTCTGCTATGTTATCTTTAATTTTTCTATTTTCAGTTCTTTGATGCAAAAGATTAGATATGCTTCACCTTTTCTTATGTATTCATTATAGTTATGAAACTGGTACCTATCATCTCTTGATACTATATTAGGATCCAAGAGTTAGGATGTCAACATCAGGATCTAATTTGGAATCTGTTTCCAAACTCTTATACAGGCCAAAATAGGTAATATTTTTGTCTGGAAAACAACTCCATATTTACTTTAGGTTTGCATATTCAATTTACATTTATTGAGAAAATTGGGAGAGAATATGAAAATGAAATTAAAATATCTATATGGAATTTGCATTTGGGGATAAAGAATTGAGTCCTAGCAATTAGAAAGTACATACACACACACACACACACACACACACACACACACACACACACACACACACACACACACATTTTTTCGGCTTCAAAAGATTTCCCAGGGTGTTTTTCTTTTTTGCATTCCTTTCACTTTATTTCCTTTTGGTGCTTCCTCAGTTCTATTCCCTTTCTCTGAATCTTGCGTCCACCCAACTCTATGTACCTGGGAGTGGAATCACCTTCATAATGGTTGAATAAAAGAAAGAAGGCTTTACACACAGACACACACACACACACACACACACACACACGCACACATGTACACATTTATTTATTTTTTGGTCACTCACTTATCACTCTATGTTTAAGACCATGTCATCTGATCTTCAGTTCAAAGCTTGGCCTACTTGTTTGCTTTGATTAAAAAGCTTATCATTTCCATGCCTCACTTACTCATATCTAAAATGGAGATGATAATAGATTCTATCTCATAGAATTTAGGGGAGGATAAAATGAGTTATTTCATGAGAGGCATTTAGATTAGAGCCCAGCACACTGTAAATTACCCAAGAAGTGATATGTTTGTATTGAACACGCAGTAAATTATCTATTCAAATTGCTGATTATTTTCAATGTACTTGCAAAAATATTTTACAGAATTAGTGCTAGTAAAACTTTTTCACTGAAGACTGTTTGAAGCAATATTGCTTCCACTTCAAATTTATACTGTTTCTCATCCTTTATTCTAACTCAGAAAACCATCTACCTGTCTCCTGTGGACCTTCTCTCATACTCCTCACAATGGCTGTTCTAATACTTTCTGAGACTTCTCACGCTATCCAAACACACCACCATCTTCTTTACTCTCAGAGAATTACCTTGCTTCCCACCTCACTATGATTAAGTTCACCTTTCCATTTGAATTGTTTTCTACATCAAAATTTTCTTGACCTGTTTACTTCTCTCTTATTTCATAAGAAAAATTTCCTACTACTCATGGAGTAGTCCAACTACTCCATGAACCAACCCTCTTTAACCTCTCTCTTTCCATCTCCTCTATTCCTTGAAACATCTGTGATACTTTTTTGTGTCTTTAAGCTCTCCTATCTTGACTAGGTTTTTCTTGTTTATTCACAAGTTTCCAGGTTCTCTTTGTCTTGTGCTTATTTTTTCTTCCATACTACCTTTCTTTTTTCCTTCTATTTCTTACAGCTATCTTTTCTTGCTCCAGACCTGACTGATATGCTCTATCAGTACTAATAAGCGTCAATTAGCAAATTCTCTCTATTCCCATGCTTCTTAATGTTAACAGCACAATATTTTAATCTTCCTTTTCTTCTTCTTTCAATTTTTAATTTTTTAACCTCAAAAACCATTTGTTGACAAACAGCTAGAAACCAGTTTCTATGATTAGGAGGGTACAGATATCTATAACAAAAGATCCCTGCCACTCAGGAATTCCCTATCTAGCAAGAAAGATATGTGATTAATTTCACTGTAATACAAGGGGAAAGTGATCATTGAAAGAGACACAAGTAAGATTATTTTATTTCCTTGATGCAATGAACTTTATAACTTTCTTTTCAGGATTTTTATTTGGGGGTTGTAGTAGATGACTGTCCTTTTCTTTTGGCAGAAGCTGCAATATGGTGATGATGGTATATTACCTTAGAATGTGTTAATCTGCTCTGTACAATGACTGTTGATTACATGGTGCTCTGAGGTGAAGAATACCT
The DNA here is from genome assembly GCF_026419965.1 of Kogia breviceps. Taxonomy (NCBI): domain Eukaryota; kingdom Metazoa; phylum Chordata; class Mammalia; order Artiodactyla; family Physeteridae; genus Kogia; species Kogia breviceps. The sequence goes on from NC_081314.1 coordinate 98,585,946, forward strand.
TTGGGAATCCACATATTTGGATATATTCAAATCTACATGGATGCCTTAGCCTTTATTTAGTCTTGTGTGTTAATATGTATTTACACAGGAAATATATATTTATATTTTAACCCAAGGCAGAGGCAAGCTTTTTGGAAAGAACACAGGCTGGAGATTAAGGAGGTTGCATTTCTAATCCTGGCCCTGGAGATCTTTAGCTGAACTAGAGGAAATCTCTTAATTAGGCTGGGCTTCAATATACTCATCAAAATAAATTGTCTCAGTTCTTTCTTTGTTGACGCTTGTGTTTTGGATGATCTTATCCAGTCATGTGGCTTTAAATATCATAATTACACTGACAACTTTCAAATGTATAATTCTAACACAGAACTTTTTTTCCCCTGAAATCCAGTTCTGTGTATTTAACCTACTCTTAATTGTTACCTCCAACTTAACATCTATTAGAATTTCAAGATTTAATATCTACAAGTGAACTCTCTATTACAGTAAAGTCTCCTCCATATTGGTAAATGGTAACTCTAGACTGTCTGAAGCAATGTATGTCTACTCCAAACCTGACTCGTTCTTTATGCTAACTCAGAAAATCATTTATCTATCTCCCATGGACTTCTATCACAGCAAATGGTAACTCCATCTTTTCAGCTGTGTAGACTAAATCCTTGGAATTATCCTTGACACCTCATATTCTCTTACACCTTGTATCTGATCTGAAAGCACATGCTTTTGGATCTATTTTTAAAATAAATTCAGAATTTGTCCACTTGTTACCACTTTCTAAAATAAAAGACTAAGCTGCCATCATCTCTCAGAGCTCTTGCAACAAAATTCTACCTGGTTTCCCTAATTCAGCTCTTGCACTCCTCATCATCCACTTTTTACACAAAACAGCTAGAGTAATTCTTTAAAAATTTTGGTATGATCATATCATCTACCACATTTAGAATTCAGTTGCATTTAGAATAAAACCCTAAGTTCTCATCACAGCCAACAAGACTAAATAATCTGAACCTTGAATATCTCTAAACTTTATCTTCAACAATTCTTGCCTTATTCACTTACACTAGTCTTTTTTGCTATTCCTCATACATACCGAATATATTCCCTTCCCACTTGAAAATATTTGCCTTTTCCCTCCTCTAGCATATTCTTCTTCAGTTTATTAATTGGATCTTGCAGATCTTCCCTTAGACCTATCCTAAAATGCCACTACACCCTGGGACTATAGCACCTTTTTCTACTCTATTTTTTTTATAGCACTTGTATCTATTTGTCTATCTACCTGTCTATCTAGATATGTATATGTCTATGTATGTACATACACACATATGTAAAATACACACACCAACTTTTATTAAAACTATTTATATCTACACTGACATTTAAACATTATGGGAACAAGAACATTATCTGTTTTGTTTCCTGCCAGGGAAAGAACATAATAACACTCAGGATTAGTAAATATTTTTTAAACTCACTATCCAAGGAAATCAGAAAAGCCTTCACAAGAGAGGTGGTCTCATATACGAAGGTTGCATTTACTAGATAGAAAGATGAGAGGGACATTATGAGAGGAAGGAATAGCAGGCAATAGTAGTACCATTATTTAGTTCCATATTTAATTTGGAACAAGAATGAACAATGAAATATTGTGGCAACAGATATATAAACCAAAAAACACACATTATTACCAGATTTCTTTTAATGTCAATGGAGGCAGTAGCCACAGGAAGAATGCCCTGGGTTTAAGTATAACATCACTTCAAAGACATTCTTAATTTTTCTTTTACTCCAAGTGATAAACAAGACAATCTTCTTCCAGGAGAACAACAGATAGTCCCTTTTTGTCATAAAAGTTAGAGTGGCTAGCACAGTTTTAGGGGAGGTGTGTATGCATGTTGTGAGATAGAGTCATACTTAACCACTTCAGCACGTCAAATCTCCATCAACAAGACAGTTATCAGCAATGAACAATATGATGTCTTACACTTATGGTGCACTGTATAGTTTCAAAATACATTCACATTCATTATCTCGTTTTCTATTCCAACAGTCTATTACTGAGCATCATAGGTGCTACCACTCTCACTAGGCTGTTAAGGAGCAGCACTGCGTGTGTTTGTGTGTGTGTGTGTGTGTGTGTTTCAGGGGAAAGTAGTGGATAAATGCATTCATTAATGAGAGATAAGAAAAATGTAAAGTGAGCTATGAGATGCTATTAGAAAACAGATGGAACAAAGGCTGACCTAATCCTGGAGAAGGTTAAAAGGATGCTTAACTAGAATTGCTTCTGAAGATACTTGCTTAGCAAGGCTATCTGGTTATGATGAGACGTGAGTAGGAAATTCCTACTTTGTCTATCATGGTTGAAATTTTATAATGTTTAAGAATTCAGAGGGAACATTTATCACCCAAATAAATTAGAACATGTTCCTTACTGTGAGATATCTAATCAGAAATTGCAAGGACGTTGGACACTCCTGTTAATGCTTTGAGGAAAGTCTGGAGTATAACCTGCTTTACTCTAGTGCTCAGGAAAGATGGTTTTCAAGGAATATTTAAACATTGATTGTAAAATGGTTGAAGATGTGAGGTAAATTTATTTTATTCGGTTACTGACAATAAATATTATAATAGCTGAAATTTTTGAACATTTGTTATATGTCAGACACTATGCTAAGAATATTATAAACATTTTCTTACCTAACTCTAACAACCAACCTACAAGGTAGGCACTATTATTTTCCCATTAAAAGTAAACTCAGAAAGATTAAGCAACCTGCCCAAGGTCACAGAAATGTTTTGTTACAGGCCTGGAATTCAAACAAAGGTCAGTGTAAATAGAAAATCAGAACTCTTGACTATGGCATATCTTGATGGCCTTTGTGGTAGGTAGAATAATGCCTCTTCTTCCCCAAAGATATCCATGTCTTAATCCCAAGAATATTTATTTTCTTACAGTTCTGAAGGTTTGAAGTTCAATATCAAGGTGTTGGCAGGTTTGGCTTCAGAGGCTTCCTCTTGGCTTGCAGATAGCCATTCTCTTCCTGTGTTCTTATATGGTCTCTACTCTCTCTGCACACCCCTAGTGTCTCTTTGTGAGTCCGAATTTCCTCTTCTTCTAAGGACACCAGTCACATTGGATTAGGCCTATCCTAGTGGTTTCAATTTAACTTAATTAGCTCTTCAAAGACTCTGTTTCCAAGTACAGTCACATTCTGAGGTGCTGGGGGTTGGGACTTCAACATATGAATTTGGAAGGCACATATTCAACACATGAATTCAGTCCATAACAAACTCCCAGTCAAGGAGAGTAGGGTAGGAGGATGTAACCTTCTTCCCCTCCAGATAAGTGAGAGGGCCTTCTACGAAGCTGCTTAGCATATTTGAAAAGTGTTCTCTGAAGCTGGAAGATGGACACAGAGGGTTTATAGTTGACTCATGGCTCAGAAAACCATGGGATCCATGATGTTAAGATATAGAAATGGCTGCATGTAGATCAGCTTGGACTTTCACAAATTATCTGGGAAAGAAAGGCATGCATATTTTTTTCTGTGGGCTAGACTGTGGACCACATGGGTGAGAGAAACAGTGTAAGGTTATTTGGGGTCTTATTCAAGGGGGCATATATGAGGTAGAAGGACCCTAGTAGCAGAAACATAGAGGTGAACTCTGAGATTTCTAGAAGTTATAGAAGAAGTTGAAAATGGCTATCCAGAAATAGACACTAATCATCCCTGATTAAAAGAATTGAAGGGGATAAATCATCATCAATTGGACTATGCAGCAAAAGTCAAAACAAAACAGAACAAATTAAAATGCTCATAAGAAAAATAGTCAGTTTGAACTCTGAGCTCAAATAATAAAATACAACCAAAAAATAGGAAACCTTCCTGCTGCCTTTCTACTGCTTATCCCCAGACAGTCTAAGCCATTGGTAACTGGAGAAATAGAACTGCAAAAGAGAGAAGCCATCCCAAGTTCAAAACCCATTCCTAGGATAGGTTCCTCATCTGAAAAATGCTGGAGTTTGGGGAGAGGAGAATATTTAATGTTAATTCAAGTTTTCAGTATTGATTATATCTTGGACTGGTTCATTCCACTTTTTATATGTGTACTTGAAGTATCAATAGGACAAGTACTATGCTGGTTAATAACAAGTGGTTCCCCCCAAAATGAAAGCTTTGATTTGTGACATTTGCCCTTTTCTGCAGTGTAAGTTCACCACCATGGCCAATTTCTATCTACCAACACGATATCACTGAAACCAGAGTGGGGAGAGAGGAGCATAATTGGGTCTCCCAAGCCTATTAGCTGACCCTAGCAAACCACCTATAGTACTATTAAAACTAAGAGCAGAGGCATATTTACTTAGACACCAATGCCAGTTTCAGGGTCCCTCAATGCTAAGAGACTGGAATCAGCTCTAGAAATGTGGTCACATGGGCACTTGTTTTTTATAAATTTTGCAAATGATATTTTAACCACAATCAGCATGGATGTTCCCTTCCATTCTAACTTCCTACTATCACACTTGCCTTCCAGGTAAGTGGCTTTTATGTGACCATGGACACACTTTTAGGAGCCAGCCATGGAGAAGTTGCTGATACTTTCATTTGGGTTCCATGGAATATATTTATGTTCTTACTTGCTTCCATGCATAGTTAATGTACTGCTGGCCATGCAGGTGTAGAAACGGCTGCCAGCAATCCCCCTGCTGCCCAGTGCATAGACTCATCTGGCACCATTATGCAGGGGTGCAGTCATAACGTCATATTGTGACTTGCCTGTTTCCATTGGCACCAAAAACATGTGGGAAGAAGAAACAAGGCTTGTAATATACAGACTCAGAAGTTGGTTCGTGGAAAATTCTTCCACATCGGACAGCTCATGTGTAAAGAAAACTTAATAGAAGTTTCCCCAAGTTAAAAATTATCTTAAAATTTTAACACAAGGTGTAAGTTCAAGAAACTTTCTAAAATAAGAAGAATGAATCTCATTTTTTGCTAAATCATGATTAAAAACTGATGTATATTACAATGAAAAAAATGACATCACAAAATTGCTGAAATGTGAAGGTAATCAAAGGGAATGTTTCCAAAAAATGTAAGGAAAAAAAGGTACTACACAGATGTTTCAGACAGGTCACTCATACAAATACAGTAGAGATTTTTTATGAGGATGAAGATTTGTGATGTTTGTGGTATTTGAAAAGTTTTAGAAATGTGCATGTTCTTATGATTTGTTTTTTCCTTCTGAACAAATATTCATTTTTAGTGTAATTTGTATTTCAGTGTTCATTTCCTTAAGGAAGTCACCCCAAACTACCTAAGCTTTAGGCCCTATAAAACTGCGTATTCTACTGCCTGAGAGAAAAGAGAAAAATCATAAAATCATGGGGCTTTTCTATGTTTAATCCAGATGCAGGAGATGATTACTTCCACTAATACATTTTAAAGGAATAGTGGGAAACAAAATAAATTTGGTTTGATTATGTCACAAATCCAACTTGTTCAATATATTGTTATTCCCTAAGCATTTTCTCATGGAGGATTTGAATTGGGTCTTTTAGGCCTAAAGGCATGAGGTTCTACTTGGGGAAGAACTTGGGGTTCTACTGCGACCCTAGTTCATGAAACATATATCCCCTACTGAAACTGTCCCTTCTGAGTTATCTCTGTTCTCCTTTCCAGATATGTTCTATGTATTTTTAACAATTTTGGAAAATAAAACATAAAAGTGTGTTAGAAAAAAAAAAAAATCTAGGCTATATGTGAAATCTGGCAGGTGACTCCTTTTTATCTTTTAAGTCATTTATTGTTATAGTTAGATGGAATTAAGATGATCTCCAGGTAATTGCAATCATAAAGAAAAGAAAATGGTTGTCTCATCACTCAAGCAAAAATTCATTTATTGTGATACAAAAATTTTCAAAAATAAGAGTGGCTTCCCATTTGTACAGAAACAACATGCTTTGTAAACCTTTATAATACCATCTGAAAGTGTTTATCTTTTCAAATATACACTTCTTGCTACAGGATTGGGGAGAAAAAAAACATAATTACCACTAGTCTGTTTTATATACCTTTGACAATGCTAATAGTAATAGTTAAAAAGCTTTCTGTATTTCAAAAGAATGTCAGAGATATTAAGAGAGATTGAGGAATGGGTTTGGAATTCTAACTATAAGATGAATATTAGACCACAGGGTATTTTTGAGGTCTTGACTAAAACATACCCTATTTTGGCTATGTATATTTACACAATAAACTCATTAATTTGATCAAGATGAGGGAAAAAATGTCAAGCATTAAGTGATTTAAAAGACTTTATTTTTTTCCAAGACAAATTTGTTGATTTTTCTTCCTGTTATCAACAATGCTAGAAATCACTCTTCGAAGAGAAAATAATGCCTTTTGCAATAATAACACACCAAGTAATTTAAGTTGTGTTAGTAAGTGCTCTTATTTTGCATCATCTAGCTTAAATTTTAGGTCTATAAGAGAAGCATTTTTTAAATCTTGAAATCTCTCTTTATTAAACATCTGTGCTCTTGAAATTCATCTGTAAACAACATTTATTCACAAACACATTAGAAGAGTGGTTAGGAGAGCAGGCTTTGGAGTGAAGTGTAACTAGGTTGGATTTCTGACTCTGCTATTTATCACCAAGTCACGTAGCTTCTTTGAGCTTACATTTTAACATCTAGAAATAAGGAAATGATAACTGCCATAGTCTATTATTGCTGGGATTAAATGATGTATAAAATACATCAAATGTAAAATGTTAGAAGTAGCTATCATGCAGTAACCAATAATTACATTATAGCTATCAATACTTTTCTCACTTCATTATTCTCATCTCAATTATTTTAAAACAAAATTTTATATGCATTTTTGGGGAAAATATTTGCATGATTTAGTATTTTATGAAAAAAAGCTGCACTTCAAAGTACCCATTAAAATGTGAATAATTTTCTATAACCAACCTAAAAAAAATCTGTGAAAAAATTACTTCACATTTCTCTTTAAAAACACTATTATGCTTGAATTCAAGTTCCCAAATTCTCCCTCACAGGCTTCCTTCAGTTTTGACTTGGTGGAGACTTGTCCTAAATGACCATTGTAAGAAAGATTGTCTCTATATCAGAGAGTTCAGGTCAAACTCAAATCTTTATTTGGATAAAGTATATGAGTGAACTTAATCATGTGAAATGTGCATGGTGAGAAAAGATAAAACTGTGAAGCTATCTTTACATTTGCCACAAAGGTCAGTGGTAGGACAAGAATTCCTTCTTTCCCCCACCCAACCAAGAGCATTCCTATTCTGTGGCACGTTGTGGAAGTTAATGGATTTTTAGATGTGACCTGGACTCTGGGCTGAAGGGAAAAGGAGACAGAGGAAGAGCAGAGGGACATATTAAAAATTCAGCATTTTAAATGGACAAATGGAACTTTATTTGCTGTAAGAGACAACTAAGATTCTGTAAAGTGATCCTTAATGTATCAGATTCTCTCTGATTTTGACACTGTAGATAAATGAACCTTCTTTATATGTAAAGCACTATTGAAAATGTACAAAGTCATTTTAAATGTAATTGCAGAGATTGATATTTAAGTAATCTTATTTTGCTTCTGGTAAATACATGAAATGTTTGAGTCAGATTTATAGCCATTCCCACCATTTTTTTAAATTAATAAGTGTTTTCCCTATGAAGTTTTGATTTAAAAAAAGTGATCAAGCCTTTACTGTCTATACTCTGTTTTTTAGTTATAATTTTAACACTGCTTTATGCTTTGGTTAGTTACAGTGATTTTCTCTTGTTAGTCGGATAGTTCTCCTTTCCTTTTCCAGTAGAATTTGGTCATTTGATATGTAAGAAAATGGACATGTAGATTATACCTACAAGGTCACTTCACTGATTAGAGAAGGTGAAACTCCAAGCCTGATGCATGGTTCATTAGGCTACTCTCTTAACCAGACCACCGACAGACTGAAAGTCCATCGTTTGTTTTCTTCACAGTTCATAAATTACTAAATATTGTTGCAACCACTAGAGTCTGGATTTGCATGCCATGCTCTAAATAAGATGATTACAGAATGTTGATCTGTCAGTGAATAATTACTCTTGAAAGGTTTTTGAGATTTCAAAAGATTTAGAAAATGTGTCTTTAAAATTAAGATGGATGCTTTCAGACCTTTAAAAATGTGGACTCTCATTTCTTGAATATTAGTAAGATAAAGTTAAATGCTATCTGTGAAAAAGGGCAGACCAAATTATAGATGCTCTGACTTTGTGAGAGGAATTACATTTCAGAGGAATTTGTTTAAAAGAGAATCATTTATTATATATTTCTAAAGAATCAGATATTAGGTAAAAAGAAAATCATAACTATCAGCAAAGCCTTTTATTTAAAAATCATAACAAGATTATTATATTTTCTATTTCTTTCTAAATAACAATTAAGGACCAAACCTGAACACTGAAGGTACTAAATACCCAATATTCTAAGTTCAGATAGATTGCAGCAGTGGGGGCAAACACTTCTCTGTTTCCTTTTGGAATTAAGAGGCACCAGAAATGGTTTTATAGACCTTAACATCACCATAAACTCAAATCAATAAGAAAGGAGAATTGGAGAGATAGGAAACTAAAGCCTTCGAGGCATGCAGAATTTAAGGTGACAGAATAAGGAAGAGACCTCAAGAGACACATCTGTTTAGCCAGCAGACTTGCTGCATGGCTCTGTGTTAGTTAAACAAAGGGAAAGGACTAGAAAAGTGTTAGTGGAGTTGAGAGAAGGAAGCCATCTTCCTCCTCACACTTGCCATTTAAAATTGAATAGATAGGGAGTTTGCTTGAGTCAAATAAACACCAAGAAAGACAGCTGGCTCTGTCTTCTCAATTTCTCACCCAAGAAGTATATTCACTGCCTGAAGATACCCCAGCAACAAGAAGTGGTGGAGTAGAGCTCTTCCACAACAGGAAACTGCAATAAGAAGGCTCTTTTTCACCCTTTCCAAAGAATCCACACATATATTCTAGAGGAGAGTTAGGGCTTGGATGGCTGCCACACATAGTCATTTATTTTTGTGTGAATGTCCTGAAGAGCACTGCCAGTTCCAAAAAGTGACTTTTATTTTGTGGTCTAAATTGGCACCATGTCAATATGAGCCAAAGAAGCAGAAGTATTAGAAGAGAGATGTTTGCTATCTCAGTGATCATCACAGCAAGAGAGCCACAACATAATAATGGATTACAGCTGAAAGAGCTGAAAAACAAAAGAATTTTCTGAGAAGTACTCAGGATAACCTAAAGTCATCAAGAGGGGAGACAAAAGCAAAGATACTAGAGGAATTTTAAGACTTTGGAAGGCAGCTATGCTCACCATTATACCACGAATGACACAAGTTATTTGAAGACTTTGGTACCTATACCTAGAGCAAACATTAAACACAGAGCAGCTTCTAGCCAGATTAACATAAATCTCACACTATAAGCCTATTGATCTCAATTTTTATTACTGAAAACAAGACACATGGTTTTCAGCAAAAATTATAGGGTTTTGATGAGTCTGGCTCCAGGTCAAACCCTATGTATGATATTTTAGGCCCAGACATAGGCAATTAACAAGCTTTGCCTGTCAGGTTTGTGGGGAGAGGATGAGGCTGTCCTCCCCATACTAGACTTGGTACACTGCCAGCCAATTGCATTTCTTTGGAAGGAATTGCAGAAATGCACTTAGAAACCCTCTCCTTGGGTCATGTCTGCATTTCTAGCCCAGACACCTCCATTTGGAGGCCTTCTTACTGAGGACCTTGGCTGATGCACTTCCCAAGGGCCTCTTTAAGACCTCCTTATCATAAGACCTTGGCTGAAGTACTTTTTCCCCACTCTGAATCAGTACTTTTCCACTTGTAGCCCTTCCCCTTATTCCTCCCCTTCCCCCACCACCTTAGTTCTAGAAAAAGGAGACTTGTGGTTAGGGCTTCTTAGCAATGAGATGATTCCCCTTACTTGGGCTGCATATTATCTTACCATCACTCCTTATTATTGTGTGGAGAAAAAATGAAACACTATGGAGCCAGAATCTATTTTTAGCTCTTGATTACACTATCATATAATAAGTGAATAAAGCTTTAACAAATTGAAAAGAGCTGAAATCATATAAAGTATGTTTTCAGACCACATTGGAACCAGAATCAACAACAGAAAGATAGCTGGAAAATCTCCAAATACTTGGAAATTAAACAGCAGGTTTCTAAATAACACATGGGTCAAAGAAGATATCTTAGAAATTGATCACTGTTTTGGACTAAATGGAAAGTAAAAGATAACTTATCAAAATTTGTGGGATGCAGAAAGTGCAGTGCTTAGAGGAAAATTTATAGCATTAAAATGTATATTTAAGGAAAGAAAGAAAATCTAAAACCAATATCCTAAGCTTCTACATCAGGAAACTAGATGAAGAAAAGCAGTTTAAGTCTATCTAAAAGAAACAGAAAAATTAAACATAAAATTCAGAGCAAAAATCAATGAAATTTAAAACAAGAAAACAAATAGAAAAAAACAAACAAAAATTCTAGTATTCTAGTTCTTTGAAAGTTTTAATAAAAAAATCTACAAACTATTTGCCCTGCTAACCAAAAAAGAAAGAAAAAAAAGTAAGAAAGAAACAATATAAATGAATAAAATCAGAAATGAACAAGAGGTCATCACTACTGACCTCATGGACATAAAAAAGATTATGAAGTGGTATTAACAAACAACACTATGGCCACCAATTTGATGTCTTACATGCAATAAATTCCTTGGAAGACATAAACTAACAAAACTCACACAAGTATAAATAGATCATCCAAATAAGATTATCTATATCTATTCAATGAAGTAAATCAGTAGGTAATAACTATCCAAAAAAATAAACCACTAGGCTCAGATTATTTCACTGATGAAGTCTCAGGGAAGAAATATGACAATTATCTAAAATATCTTCCAGAAAATAGAAGTATAAGTAACACTTTGAACTTATTCTGTGAGGTCAGCATTACTCTTACAACAAAACCACATAAAGATGTTATATTAGAGAATAACTACAGACCAATATCTCTAATGAACATATATTAGCAAATCAAACCCTACAATGCATTAAAAAACCAAGTGTAACTTATTCCAGGTATGAAAAGCTGGTTCAATATTAGAAAATCAATCAATGTTATCCACCATATTGACAGACTAAAGAAGAAAAATAATGTGAACATATCAATTGATGCAGAAAAAGAATTTTGCAAAATAACCACACATTCATAATAAAAACTCTTAACAAACTAGGAATACAGAGAAAAGCCCTCAAGTTTATAGAGAACATCTACAAAAGTCCTTACAACTAACATTCTTAATTAATGGGGAGAACTAGATCATGGAATAAGGCAGGGATAGTCCTCTCTCATCACTCCAATTCAATATTGTACTAGAAGTCCTAGCTATTGCGCCAAGACATGGGAGCCAACTGAAAGGATTCCTAATGACCAAAGCTGAAAAATTTTAGCAAAAAAAATTGTGCAGCATCTTATGAAATAAATATTCATGAGTCCAAACTGATATAAGTAAATGATTAAATACATAAATAAATGGAGGAAAATATACAAACTCCTTTGTAGAAGAATTTTTTAAAGTATGTAGATACTTTACTCTAAAGGAGTTTGAGCTTAATTCCTACTTAAGTGTGGGTAGCACATAGTAGTGTATCTAAAGAGGCATACTAGAAATGGCATTATAAGGAACAACTACAGCCAGGTGATTAAGTTTAACATCAACATTAATAAATAATATTTAAAAATATGCATGCTTGGTATGATGTGATGAGAATGGGACTTTACCTCTTTTTTCTTCCTCCTAAAACACATAACTCCAGTTTAAACATGAAGGAAACATCATGCAAATTCTAATTGAGGCACATACTGCAAAATACCTGAACGATCCTTCTCAAAACTATAAAGGTCATCAAGAATAAGACTCTCACAGCCAGAAAGAGCTTAAGGAGATATGAGTAGTAAAAGTAATGTGGTATCTGGGGTGAAATCCTGGTAAAGAAAAAGAACTTTAGGTAAAAACTGAGAGTATATGAACAAAGTATAGTCTTTAGTTAATAATAATGTATCAATATTGGTTAATAAATTGCAGCAATTGTACCATAATGATATAAGATTTTAATAATAATGGAATTTGTGTGATAGTTTTTGTGCTATTTTCATAATTTTTACAAAAATCTTCAACTGTTCTAAATAAAAAATGTATTTAACAAAAAGTTTTAAAAAACCACAAATCAGTAAGAAAGCAAAGAAGAAAAAAGATGTCTAATGCATGCCATATCCCTTTAGTAGCATGATCCAGAAGTTGTTCACATTATTTCAGCCCATATTTTATCTTATGGATTTTGGTCATTCAGTCTTACTTAACTGCAAGTTTAGGTTATGAGCCTACTTGAAAATGTTTCATTGCTAAAAAAGAAAGAAAAGAAAGTAAAGAAAATGGATTTTGGAGAAATTTTAAGTCTATTCCACAATTCCATGAGATTATTATTCTATTAGCAGAAATTCATATAAGATAAAAAACCCACAGAGAACACCCCGAGTTTAAAACACTCATGAAGAATACTGTCAACGACAGACATGATATTTAATTACCAAGATTAAAAACTAGGTAATCACTATCGTGTTTGAGAAAAATAAGTCTAGGTGATATTTTCAAATCCAAATGGGAGTAATAGAGAATAGATGAGTTCTGAGTAGCTCATCATAAAGCAGTTGTGTGTTTCTGTACGGTGTGGGTTGAGAGAGGAGATGGAAATCAGCGGACCATATAACTACAACCCTAAGTGACAAGGTCTAGCAGAGGAACCTGGAAAATTAGAAATTGATGACAGACAATTCACTGCTTTAAACTTAATTAAAATAACCTGAATTAGGTAAAATGTATAAGTGCTCTCAATTATACCTAGACTGAATCTCATAATTCACTTCTATTGTAATGGTTCCCTTCCCATGTCATGCATACACACACACAAAATAACTGAATCCAGTTAAATTTGGAGGGTCATGTGATGAGGAAATGGACTCTAAATTTAAACAACGGTAAAGGTAGATGACAGTTATCGGCCATGTTTATTAACTAGCACTTCAGTGTGCCAAATAAAGGCCAGGTGAGAATTAGGTTACAGAACAGATTAAGAAGCCAACTAAGGCAAGTATCGTACAAGTCAGAGCAGTAGGCCAGTATTAGACACTGGTGAAGACCTAAATATAAAAGCAAAGAAAGAAGGGATAATCAAGTTTTTCTCAGGGGATATGGCAGGGTTGTAGTGGCTTAGAGTGTCAAGAAAGAGGCTAATGAAACAATGCCTCCCACTTTTATTCAACCAGAGAAGCTTTATATTATTTTTTAATGTTGGGGTTATCTGTAAAGTTTCTCTTGAGGAAATATGGCTTAATTACTTTTTAAAAGGCTAAAAAATAATAACAATTAGGGAAAGATGCAGGCATAGGCAGCCCTCCAATTTCTGAGGAGCTATGTCCTAATAATATTTTAATTCTGTTCAATTAAATATTTACTGATACTCTTTTTCAGAGTTAACTGGGGTTACAGTAATGATAGAATTCCTGAAATGAGCTGAGACCTCTCTTCTCCACCATCCTGTGCACACTTATTTGCTCTCTGTAACGTCTTCTCCTTACTTTTTTGTTTTCCACTGATCTTATGAAATCAAGGATTCTTCCTAAATCTTCCAATCAGTCAAAGTTAGAAGGGAGGTCTTCCAGCCTCATTGTAAGTCTGGATTTCCTCAAACACAGTTGGCACATGTTTGAATTTAAGAGGGTGGAGAAGGTGAACCAGAGCATGGTATTCTTTCTTATACTCATCATTAACCTAGAGATTGCATATTCAAAGGACAATGTCCTTTGTGAATGGGATTAGCAAAAGGCAATAGTGAGTGGTGGTGTCAAAGGCATCTAAATTTAATTTATTTTTGGTAATGTCAATGTGCCAACAAAATATCTGAGTATCTTGTGCTAAACAAAATATCTGAGTATTAAATATGTCACTTCTGTGGCATATTTGATTGTAGAAAATATACCCTATGGAGAGTTTACCTTCATTAGGCTAAGGACAAGATTGTGATTTGAGGAGAGTGCATTATTGGAACACTTGAACACACTCAAGCTGCACTATAAGGAAAGTGATACTAAACATGTTATTACAGGAGATGGTGGTGAGAAGGAAAGGATCAAGGTGCTGATTACTTGATAATGTCAAAGCAAAATACAAATTGCTAAAGGCTGCAACCAAAAAGACCAATGTAAGGCCAGGCAGAAGAGGCAGAAGTGGTGGTCTTGCATGGGAAGTTTCAAGAGCTTTTTGCCAAGGTGTCATTGGGATCAACACATAGAATACGAGTCCTGATTTAAGTCAGAGGAAAGCTGTGGACAAAAATCAGCTGACTACTAGAGAACAAATCTTTTGAAGAAGAAATTTGTTATTACAACAGAAACCATTTAGGTAAAAAATAAATAGGATCCTAATTGGAAAGGCGGGTAAACAGTGAGGTCAGTACGGAAGAATTTTAAGTGATAGAGCAAAATATAGCCCTGATTTTGTCTTTTGTGGTCCTTTTTCTCATAGTTAGAGGCTTGAGTAGAATTTCCTATACTGCTTCAAAACCATAGAACAAAATTATTGCTTGGAGACCATGTGAGCAACCATTTGGCTGAAGGCAGTGATATCATTGCATCTTCTGGCATTAATTTGGCTAGGGTGAATTCCCACTGTGATCTCAGGCTTGTAGCTACCTATTGTCTTGGCAGAAAAAAGAGTGGCAGCAAAACTATGCAGGAATATTTCTAGAATCTTCAATCAAAAAGGAGTTGGTGAGGACATGCTTAGAGTGGAAGGCATTGGCCCGGGAATTTGAGACCTTTGTTTCAGGGCTGTCATTTCACAAATAATACTTTTCTTTGAGCTTGGGTTAAGAATAAAATTCTGTCCCCTTGCATCAGTTTCTATCCAAAGTAGGAATTCTGAGAAGAATAACATTCATGAAAGGAAATTAGGTTCAATGGACAAATAATCACTACGCAAATCTAGGTTTTCATAGCTATAATATAGTTTCTATTATTGGGAACTGTGTAGAATTCAGTGATATTATAAGGAATGAATCTTTTATTGATGTTAGCAGCCTATGTACAATTTAATATTCTTGGTCATTTTGAATTTTAGTTTAACTTTTTTTAGAAATGATTGAGGAAATTGATTTTGATTTAATTTTCTTTTTTAAATTAATTTTTATTGGTGTATAGTTGATTTACAATGTTGTGTTACTTTCTGCTGTATAGCAAAGTGAATCAGTTATACATATACATATATCCACTCTTTTTTAGATTCTTTTCCCAGATAGGTCATTACAGAGTATTGAGTAAGAGTTTCCTGTGTTATACAGTTGGTTCTTATTAGTTATCTATTTTATATATTGTAGTGTGTACATGTCAATCCCAGTCTCCCAACTTATCCCTCTCCCTCCTCCCCTTTTCCCCTTGGTAACCATGTTTGTTTTCTACCTTGAGCTAAAAATACAGATTGGATATTATTAAAAGACATCATCAAACATTATTATTATGAGATGTTGTATATCCCATTATTGTATACTGTTGTACATCCTAATACAGTAAATAAATTTTTGTAAAGAATTAACCTGTAATCTGAAGGGTAAACACATTAAATTATACAATATCATTTTAGCTTCTCTCCGTGCACATACTCTTTGATAAAGATTGGGTATTTCTTGACTCCTCTTAGTCCGAATTTTATAATTTGCACTCTCTGGCTGGAGAGATTGAATCCATCTGAAGGAAGCCCATTTAATGGTAGTTTTCAGTGTGAGTCTAGATCCAGTGGTATTCTGGGAATGAGTGCTACATAGCTGCAGGCCTGTCAGTGGGAGTGTGAATGTGTAATTACCAACTCAGCTGTACTCTCTGACTAGATGTAGTGACAATAACTCTCTAAGTCCAGTGTCTTTCAATTTTCTTTTCCTTTATATATTTTCTGACAACTTTCTTTACATGTATGTATATATGTATGTGTTTTTATATATACACATATATATGTATTTATGTGCATAAATATGTACTTAAATATATGCATGTGTTTGTAGAGGAGACTAAGATTGATTGACTAGAGTACTGATCAACAAATTGTAATATATTACCTATTCTAAGTATTATTAATTTTTGCTAATCTGGATTTCAGAAGATATTTGTTTTTTTAAATAAGTAATGAAGAATGACAATGAAGAACGACAATTAACTGGAATGGAGAAAATGAATTCTATAGAATATAAAAGTTGCTTGTTATGCCCTAAAAAAGACATTTGAATTTACATGTTAAGATACCTTAGACAATTATCTCATGCCGATCTTCAAGAAGCTTTCCTTTTTCCCCCAGTTTTTGAGGTATAATTGACAAAAAGTTGTAAGATAAAGAGTACAGCATGATGACTCGATATTTCTGTAAATGGTGAAAGGATTCCCCCTCATTGAGTTAATTAACACATCCATACCTCACATTTACCATTTTTTTCCTTTGATGAGAACATTTAAATTCTCTCTTTGTAAATTTCAATTATACAATACAATGTTATCAACTGTAGTCACTGTATTATATATTAGATCCTCAGACTTTATGCATCTTTTAAATGAAAGTTTGTATTGTTTTACCAATCTCTCCCTATTCCCAACCCCCTAGCTCTAGCAACCCAATTTTCTACTCTGTTTACGATTTCAATTTTTTTTCAGATTCCACATATAATTGGAATACCATGTGGTATTTGTCTTTCTCTGTCTGGCTTATTTCACTTAGCATAACATCTTCCAGGTTCATCCATGTTGTCACAAATGACAGGATTTCCTTCTTTTTATAAGACTGAATAATATTACATTGTATATATGTATATCCATATACCAAGGAGCTTTCTTAAAACACAAAACAAAACAATAAATTTACTTCAATTCTATAGAGCAAGTCCTTAATAATCTCTAAAATAGATGTAGTTTTTAAAAAAGAAATACAAGAAATAATTGTAATTTACTAATGCAATCTATGCATATGTAAGTATATTTGACATTTCTGATCTCATAACTTGTAGTTTTACTTTTTAAAGTATTCTCTTGGGTAATAGAAAAATCTTCTCTAATCATCTCCGTATTCTGTATTTTTATGCAAAGTGGAAGAAATAATTTTTATATTAGAATGGAGAATGTTCATTGAAAATAGAATCATAAAATAGAGCCCCATTGTTCTTCCATTCTAAAATAAAGCCACATGTCTGGAAGAAGAAATGGAGAGAAGATTACGTAACATAAAAGTATTGACTCAGTACACTATCACTTTTGCCTCTTTTAATCATTTAGTTACTTCCAATAGTTGTCGTGTAATATAAAATCATGACTTATCTGGAATTAGTATAGAATAAATGATGTATATTTAAATCTATACCGTATCTTCCACTTTTCTTTTTAGCAACTCTTCACTGCATAGAGTATACTTTTATTTTAAGCATTACAGTAATATGACACATGTTATAAAATAAAGTATAATGGGGGTAGGATAAAAATGTTATTACAAGTGACTTAAAGACAAATTATCCATTCAGCAGATGGCTACCAACAGTTCCTTCAATCTCTCATAAGATATGGAAGCTATTTTGCCTCTCCTGAATCGTTGCTAGTCTTATGACTTGTTTTGACCAGGAGAAAGAGGCAAAGTGATATCTTGTGAGTTCTGGTGCATGGCTCTTCCTTATGAGACTTAGCAGCTTCCATTTTCATTCCTTTGGGATCCAACCATAAAGTAAAAAAGCTATGGGCAAGATTACTGAGTGATGAGAGAGAAAAAGCCCAAACCAGCTTGCAGGCATTCCAGATACCACAGAAGAGGTACCATGCGTTTGAATGAAGCCATCTTGGATGTGCTGTCCCAGCCACGCTCCCAGCAGAAGGTAGCCAAATAAGTGATTTGTATCCTCAGCCAACACCCCATGGCACAGAAAAAAAGCTAAGTCAGCCAACTCAAAAAATAAGAAGCAATGAGAAATAGTAAATCATTGCTATTTTAAGCCACCAGATTTTGGACTCATTTGTTACATCAAAATCCAGAACTGAAACTGGTTTCTTTGAGAATACACATTATTTTCAAGTATAAGATTTTTTTTTATTGAAGTATAGTTGATTTACAATGTTTATTAGTTTCAAGTGTACAGCAAAGTGATTCAGTTACATACACACACATATATATATATATTCTTTTTCATATTCTTTTCCATTATAGGTTATTACAAGATATTGAGCATAGTTCCCTATGCTCTACAATAGGTCCTTGTTGTTGATCTATTTTATATATAGTAGTGTGCATATGTTAATCCCAAACTCCTAATTTATCTCTCTCCCCACTCCCACTATCCCCTTTGGTAACCATAAGTTTGTTTTCAATGTCTGTAAGTCTACTTCTGTTTTGTAAACAAGTTCATTTGTATCAGTTTTTTAGATTCCACATATAAGTGATATCATGTGATATTTGTCTTTCTCTGTCTGACTTACTTCACTTGATATGATAATCCCTAGGTCTATCCATGTTGCTGCAAGTGGCATTATTTCATTCTTTTTATGGGTGAGTAATATTCCTCTCTCTCTCTCTCTCTCTCTCTCTCTCTCTCTCTCTATATATATATATATATATATATATATATATATATATATATATATATAAATATAAAACAGATTTTTTATTCTTTCATTTGTTTATGGACATTTAGGTTGCTTCCTTCCATGTCTTGGCTGTTGTAAATAGTGCTGCTATGAGAATTGGGGTGCATGTATCTTTTCAAATTAGAGTTTTCTCCAGATATATGCCCAAGAGTGGGATTGCAGGATCATATTGTAATGCTAATTTTAGTTCTTTAAGGAACCTCCATGCTGTTCTCCACAGTGGCTGTACCAATTTACATTCCCACCAACAGTGTAAGAGGGATCCTTTCTTTCCACATTCTCTCCAACATTTGTTATTTGTAGACTTGTAAATGATGACCATTCTGACTGGTGTAAGGTGATCCCTCATTTTAGTTTTGACTTACATTTTTCTAATAATTAGTGATGTTGAGCATTTTTTCAAGTGCCCCTTGGCCATCTGTATGTCTTCTATGGAGAAATGTATATTTACACTTTCCTCTCATTTTAAAATATTTTTTATATATTAAACTGTATGATCTGTTTGTATATTTTGGAAATTAATCCCTAGTCAGTAACATTGTTTACAAATATTTTCTCCCAGATTACAGGTTGTTTTTTCACTTTATGGTTTTCCTTTAATGTGCAAAAGCTTTTTAAGTTTAATTAGGTCCCATTTATTTATTTTTTGTTTTATTTCCATTACTCTAGGAGACAATCCAAGAAAATATTGCTGTGATTTATGTCAGAGAGTATTCTGCCTGTTTTCCTCTAAGAGTTTTATAGTATCCAGTCTTCCATTTAGGTTTTTAATACATTTTGAGTTTATTTTTGTATATGGTGTTAGAAAATGGTCCTATTTCATTTTTTTTACATGTAGCTGTCCAGTTTTCCCAGCACCATTTATTGAAGAGACTTTCTTTCCTCCATTGTATATTCTTGCCTCCTTTGCTGTAGATTAATTGGCCATAGGTGCATGGGTTTATTTTTAGGCTTTCTATCCTGTACCATTAATCTATATGTCTGTTTTTGTGCCAGTACCATACTGTTTTGATTACTGTAGCTTTGTAGTAAGTATAGTTTGAAGTCAGGGAGTGATTTCTCCAACTTCATTCTTTTTTATCAAGATCATTTTGGCTATTCATGGTCTTTTGTGTTTCCGTACAAATTTTAAAATTCTTTGTTAAGTATAAGATTTTTAAACTAAATAATTTTTGTTACAAGTAAAAAGAACCAAACTACCCCATCTATATTCTCATGAATTGGAAATAAAGATAGTTTAATTATAAGAGAACTTGGGATGATCAGTAGTTTTATCAGTTAGAGTACTTTCAGCTGCAGGTACAGAATTCCTTACTTATACTTGCTTGAAGCAATAAAAGCATTAATCATGCCCAAGTCTACACAGACAACCCTGTACTGATAGAGCTGCTTAACAACATATTCAAGCATCTTCTTTTCATCCTTCTGTGTATCATCCTCAGCAAGTTACTCTCTGTATCATGGGTATAATATGACTTCTCTTAGATTCAGACATTATATTCATGTTCAAGGCAAGAAAGGTGTTGCCATCTACATGTTTCTTTTTTGTTTTTTTTTTGTTGTTGTTGTTTTTAGATCTTTAAATCATTGGAATTTATTTTGTGTGAGTGATGTCATGTGTTTCTTTTTGATAGAAAGTAAGTGTTCCTAGAAGCAATTCTAATCAAATAGTAGTTGAGGGCTATGTTCCCTTTGCCAGACGGGGTCTCATGGTCATAACTGGCTACAATAGGAAGCTGGTAAATTCCATATCTGGCAAATGAATAAAGATTGTCATAACAACTTAGGCTGATTTTGCTTTGTCATTTGTGGAAGGACACCAATGTTATTCTGAACAAAACTGGATTCTACTAACAAGAAATAAAGGATGGGGAGTAGGCAACCAAAAACATATGGCATATTGAATGAATTCACACTAGTATCTATTATTCTGAGTTTGGAGAAAATATTTTGTTTTCTTCTTAAATCTGTGAGAGATATTGCTTACAAAAACCCTGGCAATGATGTCTATAATCTTTTAAAGTCAATTAAAGGAAATTCCTGTTTATTCTTAATTTGTTGAGAGTTACTTTTAAAATATATATATGATATTGAAATTTGTCTAATTCTTTTTCTTTACCTATTAAGATTATCTTGATGAATCACATTCATCTTTTAATTTAGAAAGTAATTTTGCATTCCTGGGATGAATCCAATTCTATCATGATGTAGTGTCCTTTTAATTTTTTTAAGTATTTATTTTGCTAATTTTTGTTTAGAATTTTTGTATTTATGTTTATGAATGAGATAAGCCTCTAATTTTCTGATTTTTTAATCTCATTTTCAGATTTTGTGACTCAGGTTACTCAACATCAAAAAATAATTTGAGGAGTATTCTCATTTAATTTTTCCCAGAAATGTTTATATCTGATTATACTTATTCATTCCTTGAATGTTATTCCTGGTTTGCATTGAAGGAGTGATTTTATAGTCAGATTTGTTGCAATGTAATTTATATGCTAATATAAAATTGACCCATTGTAGGTATAGATTGATGATTTAGATAAATATATACTAACTATATGTTTTTGGTAATTCCAACTACAATCAAGATACAGAATAATTTCATCAACCTCAAAGTACCACTTTTTGGCAACCAATGATCTGATTTCTGTTCTTACAGTTTTGCTTTCTTCAGAATATCCAGAATTATACCCGGAATTCTAAGATTCACCCTTTCCTCTTACCCCCACCCATTCCTGAGCTAAGATAAAACAACTTTTCTTCTTAGTGTTTCTAAGTATATAAAATACCTCATAAAATCTATACCTGTGTGGTAGGTAGCCTCCAACATGGCCCCCAAAGATCCTTATCTCCTGCTATGCATGCCCTTGTACAATATGCTCTGCTTGAATGTACTTATTGACTCACTTCTAACTAATAGAATATGGCTATGTGATGAGATTTCACTTCCAATATTAAGTTAGAAAAACACTGTGGCTTCCATCTTGGAAGCCACATCTTGGCCTTCTCTTGCTTTCAGACTGCTCACTCTGGAGAAGCCAGCTGTTGTGAACTGATGCATCTATGTGGAAAGTACTGCATAAATGAGTTTGGAAGCAGATCTTCCAAGATCAGCCAATAAGTTTTATGAGTGAATTTGGAGAGAGATCTTCCCCAGTTGAGCCTAGAGATGATTACAGACAACTTGATCATGGATCTGTAAAAGATCTTAAGCCAAGGCAATCCAGCTGAGTCAATCCTGTATTCCTGACCCTGGGAAACAGTGAGAAAAATAAATATTTGTTGTTTATAGCTGCTAATGGTGTATGAGTTTCCTATGGCTGCTGTAACAGATAATCACACACTTGGTAGCTTAAAACAGTGGAAATGTATTCTTTAAGAGTTCTGGAGTCTAGAAATCTGAAAACAGTTTCACTGAGTCAAAATCAAGGTATCAACAAAGCCACACTTCCTCTGGAAACTATAGGGGAAAATCTGTTCCATGCTTCTTCTAGCTTCTGGAGTCTGCTGCATTGATTGGCCTGTCACTCCATTCTCTGCCTTCATCTTCAAATTGCTGTTTACTCTCTGTGTCTAATTTCTCTCTGTATCTCTTTTATAAGGACACTTGTGATGGGATTTAGGACCAACCTGGATAATCCAGAATAATCTCCTCATCTCAAAATTCTTAATCACACCTCAAAACCTTTATCATATAAAGTAACATCCATGGGTTCTAGAGATTATGACCTGATGTCTTTGGGTCTACTACATATGGTGATTAGTTATGTAGTAATAGATAATTAATACACTATGCAGGGTAATTTGTTATGCAATAGTAGATAATTAACACACTGACCTTTATTGCAGAGTTACATCTTCATAGGTCTTTGACTCTCAAAGTCCCTCTTAGTCTTATATCTTACCAATTGAGGTCTAGAAACAATTGACTTTTCTGATTTTTCTCTGCTACAATTTTTTTAAAGGTCTATTTTCTTTTATCTTGGCTGGCAAAGTAAAAAATTCTTATTTGAGGTTATATCTATCTTGTGATACCTTACCAAAATCAGAATTCCATGTATATTACTACACTGACTCTTTGCAACTATCTACTAGGAACAGCAGACTAAGAAGACATATGGTTTACCTTCCAGGTGTATCTCCAGGTGTATTGCCAGCCATTTCATGTTTCCCCATTTTTTTAATCTTTAATAAGAATCATCACAACCTAATGTGTATATATGTTTATATGCTGATATATATTTATGTTTATATATATATAATGATGTACTGTATTACACCACTTCTGATATCAATTTTTATGTTAGATATAATAACACTAGCATTTGTAATAGCTAAACTCTGAAATCCCAGTGAGTGAGCAAAATATAATTTCATTTCTTTTTCATGTAAAGCTTCCAACACATATGTTCTTGATTAGGAAGAGGCTCTTCTCTAAGCAGTGATTCAAGTTTCCAGACATTCTTTATATCATGGCTATAGTATCTTTGCACAGGGCTTCCGTTTCTTTATACTTAACCACCATGAAGGTCATATGGGAATGAGCATGGAGAATTATTTATGAGAGGTGTTTATAGCACATGCTTGGAAGAAACATACATCATATCTGCTCACATTCCATTGAATAAAATAGCATCTGTGGTTATGTATGCTACATGCACTTTCTTGTCTCAACTGGAATCAAGTCTGGGAAGTGGAATCCAGCTATTTTCTCAAAAAGAAGATATGGGTTTGGTGATGACTTAGCATTCTCTACCACATTGTATGATATCCATTTTTTGAAATTTGTTACAACTTGTTTTATGGCTCTAGACATAGTCAATTTCCATGAACATTATATATATGCTTTAAAAAAATTGTATTATGACAGTTTTTATTTGATCATTCTTGTTAAGTATGTTACTTTAAACTTCCATGTTGGGGCTTCCCTGGTGGCGCAGTGGTTGAGAATCCGCCTGCCGATGCAGGGGACACGGGTTCGTGCCCCGGTCTGGGAAGATCCCACATGCCGCGGAGCGGCTGGGCCCGTGAGCCATGGCCGCTGAGCCTGCGCGTCCGGAGCCTGTGCTCCGCAAGGGAGAGGCCACAACAGTGAGGCCCGCATACCACAAAAAAAAAAAAAAACTTCCATGTCTTAAGAGTTTTTCTCTTACTTATCTAAAATTTGGTGAGCAAAACTGTTAAAATGTCTTATACTGATGCCAGGTATATAAATTTCTTTTAATTATGATTAAATTTGTTATATATTTTGAAACTATTTTATTAAGTGTTTATATATTTTGAATTTTTAATTCTGTCCTTATGAATTAAACATTTTATTAACACAGAAAAGTCTATCTATAGTAAATTTTTGCCCTAAATCCTATTTTTTTTCTGAAATTAACATACCTACATCAATTTTGTTTTGGTTTATATATGCCTGGTATATGTTTCTCTTTACTTTGTCTTATCCTCATTTTATGTTCTTATACACTGAATACAACTAGCTCTTTTTAAAATACACTTGGGTAATCTTTACCTTTTAAGTAGAAAATTTTTCTTTTTACATTTAATATTTTCACAGACAGATTCAGATTTATGTCTGTTACTAATCTTGTTTTGTCCCTTTTATTTGTTTTATATTATGTAGATTTTTTTTCTTCTTCATTGCCTTATTTTACATTGAGTTTTTTTGCCCCTACATCCACTTTTTTTAATATATGTCCTAGTTTGGAAATTATGTATTCTAATTTTTCCTTTTATTAGTCTCCCTAGAATTTACCATAACTGTTTAGCTTGTTAAAGATTAAGTTAATATTTACTTTACTCTCCTCCTGAACAAGGACTTTAAAATGTTCTGACCAATTAACCTCTTCCCAGATCATATTACTGACTATGATTCCAGTTTTATCTCTCTTGATTCTCTTAACAACACAAATAAGACTTTTTAATTGTTTTATATATTTTAATATTTATACATGATTTTATTATTATCTTTGCACATTATTCCTTCTTAAATTATCCCTTAGAACTGCTGTCTAATACATAGCCATTAGCCATATGTGACTATTTAAATTTAAATTAATTAAAATTAAAATTTAAAATTCAGTTCCTCAGTCACAGTAGCCACATCTCAAGTGCTTAAAGTTATGTGTGGCTTGTGGTTACCATAGTGGACAAAACAGATGTAGAATATTTCCATCATTGCAGAAAGTTTTATTGGATAGCACTGCTTTATAAAGCCTTTTAGTGATATTTTTTTGATAGTGAACAGAACTTTTGTTTTTCTGAAAGTGTGTTTACTTTAACCTCTTTCTTAAAAGATAATTTAATGGATTTACAATTCTAGTACTGTGGTTATTTTCTCTAATTACTATGAAGATATTATCCAATATATTAGTATTTCCATTACAATATTGAGAAGGCAACTGTTGGACTAATTGTCATTGAATGGTAGATAATGCATCCTAACTCTAACTGCTTATAAAATTTCTTTCTCTTTGGTGTTCTGCCATTTCACCATACTCCATCCAAGGGACATTTTTTACTTGTGCTCCTTGGACTTTAAGTATCTGAATCTGTGATTTTATCTTTTCTAAACTCTGGAAAACTATTAACATATTTCTCTTTGATAGTTGCCTGTCTCCACTTTTCTTTGATATGCCTCTAAATATTTAATTTCCAGTCTGTCTTTCTCTGTCTGCTCTCTTAACTTTTCTTAGATATTTTTTCTCTAGTGTTTTCATGCCTTACTTTACATAATTTCTTTATATATACATTTTCCACTTTACCAAATCCTTCTTTATTTAAGCCTAACCTGCTGTTTGATATGACCATTTTTTTTTTCAGATCTTAATTATTGTATTTTTGATTTCTAGAAATTATATTTAGCAGTTTCCCTAAATAAGCTTGGTCTACTTTTTTTTCTATTTTAAATATTCTCTTCATATTTTTAAAACATATAAAATACTTTTATATTTTATAGCTTACAACTTCAACATATGAGATCTTCAAGGACTCAATTGTTTAGTTTGTGTGAATTTTTTTTTTTTTTGCTGACTCCTATTTATGGTGGTAGATTTCTTCATTTGTATGTTAATTTTTTTAAAATTGTGAGCTCCTGTTCCTATGAACTATTTGTTGGATTCATTTGAAAATTTTATTAAAATGCACTGCTCTAGAAATAATTTCTGCTTGCTTCAATCAGCTGCTTGAAAATTTGACCAACTTATCACCCTTTAAATTTTTTTTTTTTTTTTTTTCGGTATGCGGGCCTCTCACTGTTGTGGCCTCTCCCGTTGCGGAGCACAGGCTCCGGACGCGCAGGCCTGGCGGCCATGGCTCACGGGCTTAGTTGCTCCACGGCATGTGGGATCTTCCTGGACCAGGGCACGAACCCGTGTCTCCTGCATCGGCAGGCGGATTCTCAACCACTGTGCCACCAGGGAAGCCCACCCTTTAAATTTTTGACTTGGAGTTTTAATGCCCATGCTGGTAGAAATGCTGGCTCTAAAACTACAAGGATGGGACTTCCCTGGTGGTGCAGTGGTTAAGAATCCACCTGCCAATGCAGGGGACATGGGTTCGAGCCCTGGTCCGAGAAGATCCCACATGCCATGGAGCGACTGAGCCCGTGCTCCACAACTACTGAGCCTACACTCTAGAGCCTGTGAGCCATAACTACTGAAGCCCATGCACCTAGAGTCCATGCTCCTCAACAAGAGAATCCACTGCAATGAGAAGCCCACACACCATAATGAAGAGTAGCCCCTGCTTGCCACAGCTAGAGAAAGTCCACACACAGCAACGAATACCCAATGCAGCCCAAAATTTTTAAAGAAAGAAGAAAAAGACTCAAAGAGAACAATCCTGATGGATTTGACTATATAAAAATGAGGAATGTTCTTGAACTAAGGATACATTAGACAAAGTAAGGAGACAAAGACAAACAGGGGGCTTCCCTGGTGGCGCAATTGTTGGGAGACCTCCTGCCAATGCAGGGGACACGGGTTTGTGCCCCGGTCCGGGAGGTTCCCACATGCTGCGGAGAGGCTGGACCCGTGAGCCATGGCCACTGAGCCTGTGCATCCGGAGCCTGTGCTCTGCAACAGGGAGAGACCACAACAGTGAGAGGCCCACATACCCCCCCCCCCAAAAAAAAAAGACAAACAGGGAGGAGATATATGAAACAACAAAACCCAGCAAGGGATTAATAATTAGATATGTACAGATATGCAAATCAGAAAGAAAAAGGTTAGAAACTCAATAGAAAAAATAATAATAAATAAATAAATAAAACTAATCATTCTGGGAATCTTCCGATATCTGGTGAATTTTGCTTGTTGTTTTTATTTTTTCTTATCCAATGATGTGTTAAATCATGTCCAAGTTCTATGTGGGTGGAGAGTTCTCCTCCTCTGCTTAGACCCTATGATTTGCTTCTTTTCTCATTGCCAAGAGGCCATGAAAGCCCATGATGTCTTTAGGCTGCCAGAGTTGAGCAGATGTCCTCAGTGATAATGTATTTCCAGGGCTCACTAACTCATTGTGTACTCACTTTCCAGAATTTACTGGAATAGGTTATTTGTTTCCTTCACCAATAGCTTCGTTGTTTCTATAATGAAATTAGCATGCTGACATCATTTATCATTTTAAAAGGTTGATGTTTCGTGAACTTAGTAAACTGAGATGTTTGAAAAGCTTAAATATTTTCATCTATGAGATTTTCGTTTTCCATAATTATTCCATATGGAATTATATTTTCAAGACCAAATGTAAAATACATTTTAAAGTTTAAGGTAGTATATGCTGCCTTAGGTTTATTCCTCAAGTCGCATGTGATATAAACAGCATATATACCACAGTAATCAGAAATAATCAATTTTTCCCACAAGATACAAGTTTTAAAACTGTAACCTATAGTCCTCATAGAGTTCAGAGGCAGTGAATCATGTCACAAAGTGAGATAGTAGGGACAAAATTTGGGCATAACCCCTCCCCATCTTATCCTGCCTCAACCCAAGTAGCTCAACTTTTTCCTATGTTACAAACTGGAATTCTAAGCAATGTTTTATTTGAATAAATGACTATATCAGTTTAGAAATGGTTGATAATTACTGCTGAAAATCCCCATATTTTCTTCTAATGTTCTGGGCACTGATTCAACTCTAGAGGGGAACATTGATTATCTTCTTGAGAGTACTCTGGTTTGTCTGGTTAATTAGCTTCCTTCTGGAATAAAATTTATTCATTCATCCATCTTGAGAGCAGGTAATTAGGTGCTAATTCAAAGATTCTATAATATAAATTATTGTAGAACTATGAATATATATGATAACTATAAGTATACATATATATATAAAATGTATTATGAGATTTATTGGTAAGGGGTTTTGTTCATACACTTGTTTAGATTATAAGACCTAAACAGTTCTGAATGTAACATTAAAGTGTAGGTGGTCTAGGAAGCAGAAAATCCACAAAATTTCTTGTTATCTGAAACGTGTATGGTGATTATGAGTCGTTGTTAGCCTATATGTGTAGTGTACAATGCTTACATAGACTTGAGAGTTAAACTGAAGGAGAGAACAAGAAGATAGACAGAAAAGCAATGAAATTTGAAAGAGAATTGAATCTTTTGGATGTTAACTAAATTGGTATAAGATAATAATGGAACTTAAAGCAGAAATTGCAGTTTGAAATATTGTTATTGAATAAGTTTAGGATAATTGATAACCACATTAAATGGCTAATTCCTGACAGTATATTAGACAGATATCTCGGAAGGAAAGCAGTAACATACTTGGAAAAGAGAGGGTATCTTGACAGAGATCATGGGGAGGGAACATTTCTTAAAAATATGTAAATTTTCTACCAAAATGACAGAAAACATTTTTTGCAAATATATCTTTTGGTCACTGAAATGCACCAGAATTTCACAAACTCTCTCTGGTTTTTTCAACTGCTGCAGATGGCAGAAAGTGTTTGGTTGCCAAAGGGGTAATCTCTTGAGAGGGTTGAAAAATAAATGACCTATTCTAAGATGACAGAGACCTGTTTTCTTACCAGCTGCTGAGTTTAGATATAGAATTCTAGGAGTAATTCCCAGAAGTGATTTTGTATCTGTTACAAGTATTAGAGAGAGGCATGATATGTCTTAATGGTCATTTCCAAAGAGAGTGGTAACAATACTTAAGTTGGTCAGAACTTAAAAATTAAGTTCTTGATTCTCTGTGCAAAGAGTTAACTGACTGACTGCAGATTAGCAGTTATCTTAAAGGAAGAAACATTTTAAAATATAAGGATATTTTATACATACAAACATTAAGGTAAGAGAGATGATTTCCATCATTCTATAGATTTGACAAATCTAGTTCTATAATTAGATCATAATTTATGTCATCATGTTGGGAAATCTTAGGCAATTAAGATCAGATTTAATACTTCCTTTAATACTACCTAAAAATGTTGTTTGTGAGAATTAAAATCTACTTGCTCTCTAATGGAAAAATACAGATGATAGCAGATCTCATTTGCCATTGATAAATGGGAGGATAGAAAGTAGATTACCCATGAGAAAATATACCAATGAAAAATTATTGTTCAGAAGTAGCTCTTTGATTAAATATATTTTAAGGCCAAAGTATTCCATTTTTAAAATGTGCATTCTGGATTATCTGCCATTTAATCAGTAAGAGTTTCCTCTTATTTGTTACATTAACATTTTTTATTCTTAAAATCATTCTATTACATATTTAATTACATGTTTCTAGCTCCTGATGGGAAAACAAGGACATCTCTCTCCTACTCCTTCAAAGTCATTATAGAAACTACATAGAAATGGTGTTGCTTAATACTTATAAAATTTTTTCAGCTATAACAGTGTTAGAGTATAAGAAAGTTTGCCATAGGAATGTTTGAGTTATTTCAGCAATACTGACAGCAGAAATAATGTGAATGGAGATGAAATCAGAGCGAATAATGGCCCAGGTCTCTAGGGATGTGAAGCTCTTCTCAAGGAGGCCTCAGTGAACTTCTAAGTCAAGAATCAACAAAGTAGGATGTGGAGGGTCAGTGGGAGGGGAAGCATCAGATTAATTCATTAAAGAACTATATTAAAGTAAATTGGCTCTTAGGGCAGCTTTTGTTTTACTCTCTGTAAATCAAGCACTGACTCTTGCTCACTGTACAAATCTTGAGAAGTTTTGTTAAATGAATTGATAGATATTTAGAAGAAATTAGAAAGGGTGTTTGTCCTACTAGTGTAGTGAACAGAGTGAGGTATCAATTGAACCTCTTCAACAGAAAGGAGAAAAACATATATGGTAGGATAAGGGAGACAATTTGGTAGAGTAATAAAATATCCTGAATTGCTTCATCTTTCCAGGGTAAAGCCCTATTTATTTGGCATTTGGAATTTGTTCATTCTGTCTGCTTTCTTCGCTTTTTATTCCCACTTGTGAAGCCTGCCTGTTAAAATATCAGTTTTAGTTATAAAAGATAGTTCACGCTCCCATTCAAGAGAGAGGTTTGTTTGAAACCTATCTAATACTATCCTTTGCCAGCTACCTATTCTAACATCATCCTCCGTTAATAAATACGACTGAAGCACCAAGGACACAGCCTCTTAGTTAAACCATTAGCATGAAAGAGAAGGCCCACGAAGAACAAAAAGACGGACCCTAGGGGAAAAGATAATGTAGCTGTAAACATAAAAACAAATTCCAATTAGTGTCCTCAGAATCCTTGAATAAGTATTTCCTGCATAAAACTAAAGCTATCTAATGCAGAAAGGGGTGTGAGAGACATGTGAGGGGAGTTCAGATTTCCTTATATTCATAATCATCCCAGGTGTTCCAGTCAAAGGCCATCCTAGAAGAGACAAAATCCAGCCAACCTCCAGACAGGTGTAAACATATCAGAGGACTTAGACAAGAACAACAAAGCAACTTCCTCAACTTTAGACTAATTGCAGACAGGTGAATGAGTTTAGCCAAGACCAGAATAATGGCTCATATAAACTGTATTTTCATGAGCAATATTAAATGATCTTAGTTTTAAGCCTTTGAATTGGAGGTCATTTGCTATGCAGCATTATTGGAGCAATTGATAATATGATTTTTAATAGCACATTACTAAAATTGACCAACATGACATTAATTTAACAAGCTAAGTTTAAAAAACATTATTTGATCTGCTAAAATTATGATTAAATTATAGTGTAAGCAATGATATGCACTGTACTTCTTAAATTCATGTCATATTATGAAACAATTTCTAAGGTGTATGATTAGAAAAGGCAGATAGAATATTGAATACAACCATTTAGGTTTTGTTAAAGGCTACTCATGTTCATAAATATTTATATCTACCTATACATGGGCTTGTATGTGTAAATAAAATTTCTAGAGGTATATTCACAAAAATGTTGCATGATTGCATCTTGGGAAAGGGTGGAGGAACTTTAGGGGAGAGGGAGAATTATAGTTTATACAAATTATATTTCTAATATTTTGAATTTTTATTATTAGTTGAGCATGTATCATTTTTCAATTAAAAACAGCAGAACTGAAACATAAACGTATTCATAGAGTTTAAAATTAATTGTAATTCAATGCATAAGCATAACATAAATGTAACATATAAATACATTTAATAAACTGTTGAATTGTTTCTATGTAAAGGCAACATATGTGGAACAGCTTGGGTTAAATGTAAGGACAGTCAAATGAGGTAGAGGCAGCATCCAGAGCTCTATTCCTTTATTTTTAAATTGATTCAGTAGATGTTTCATCCTCACCTGTACCACAAGGTGCTATAATTCTCAGCCATACCTCTCTCCACAGGGTAAAGCATTCACATGAGCAAGTTGATCATCTATTCCAAGTCCCAGTTAATGCTCCAGCAGCAGTGGGAAACAAATTTGCTGGCAACAAGTTTTGAGCAACTCTAAGATATTCATTTAGAAACTTTCTCTTCTTTCCCCTCATTAATGCACAGCTTCTCTTAGAATATGTCATTTAACAGGCAGTCATAATTACAGTCTTTATATTAAAACTGCTTATATAGGTAATGAATCTGTGTAAAACAATTTAAACTCCACAGAAGTATACAAAGAAAAAAGTTTAAGATTTCTGATTTTTCATGTAGCTTCCAAAATCTGATTCGACTCCCCAGATGTAGGCACTGTTAATAGGCAAGATATTTTCTATGTATACACAAATATACACACCAATTTAATCTGTAAGGATTATTGTCTGTGTATGCATATGTACACAAATATCTATATACCTATAGCTATATGTTATATAAACATATATGTATGTTTCTGGAAGTAACTTTTTTCACTTATCAATATAATGTGGGCAAACGGTATTTGTTTCTGTCTTTCTGACATACTTCACTCTGTATGACAGGCTCCAGGTCCATCCACCTCACTACAGATAACTCAATTTTGTCTCCTTTTATGGCTGAGTAATATTCCATTTTATATATCCATTCATCTGTCGATGAACACTTAGGTTGCTTCCATGTCTTGGCTATTGTAAATAGAGCTGCAATGAGTAAACATTGTGGTACATGAATCTTTTTGAATTATGGTTTTCTCAGGGTATATGCCCAGTAGTGGGATTACTGGATCGTATAGTAGTTCTATTTTTACTTTTTAAGGAACCTCCATATGGTTATCCAAGGTGGCTCTAATAATTTACATTCCCACCAACAGTGCAAAAGGGTTCCCTTTTCTTCACACCCTCTCCAGCATTTATTGTTTGTAGACTTTTTGATGATGGCCATTCTGACTGGTGTGAGGTGATACCTCACTGTAGTTTTGATTTGCATTTCTCTAATGATTAGTGATGTTGAGCATCTTTCATGTGTTTGTTGGCAATCTGTATATCTTCTTTGGAGAAATGTCTGTTTAGGTTTTCTGCCCATTTTTGTATTGGGTTGTTTGTTTTTTTGATATTGATCTGCATGAGCTGCTTGTAAATTTTGGAGATTAGTCCTTTGTCAGTTGTTTCATTTGCAAATATTTTCTCCTATTCTGAGGGTTTGTATTTTAGTATAGTTTATGCTTTCCTTTGCTGTGCAAAAGGTTTTATGTTTCATTAGGTCCCATTTGTTTATTTTTGTTTTCATTTCCATTTGATACAAGGTGGGTCAAAAAGGATCTTGCTGTGATTTATGTCATAGAGAGTTCTGCCTATGTTTTCCTCTAAGAGTTCTATAGTGTCTGGCCTTACATTTAGGTGTTTAATCCATTTTGAGTTTGTTTTTGTGTATGGTGTTAGGGAGTGTTCTAATTTCATTCTTTGACATGTAGCTGTCCAGTTTTCCCAGAACCATTTATTGTAGAGGCTGTCTTTTCTCCATTGTATATTCTTGCCTTCTTTATCAAAAATAAGGTAACCATATGTGTGTGGGTTTATCTCTGGGTTTTCTATCCTGTTCCATTGATCTATATTTCTGTTTTGGTTCCCATACCATACTGTCTTGATTACTGTAGCTTTGTAGTATAGTCTGAAGTCTGAGAGTCTGATTCCTCCAGCTCTGTTTCTTTCTCAAGATTGCTTTGGCTATTTGGGGTCTTTTGTGTTTCCATACAAATTGTGAATTTTTTTGTTCTAGTTCTATGAAGAATGCCATTGGTAGTTTGATAGGGATGCACTGAATCTGTAGATTGCTTTGGGTAGTATAGTCATTTGCACATTGTTTATTCTTCCAATCCAAGAACATGGTATATCTCTCCATATGTTTCTGTCATCTTTAATTTCTTTCATCAGTGTCTTATAGTTTTCTGCATACAGGCCTTTTGTCTCCTAAGGGAGTTTTATTCTTATGTATTTTATTTTTTGTTGCAATGATAAATGTGTTTCCTTAATTTCTCTTTTAGATTTTTCATCATTAGTGTATAGGAATGCAATAGATTTCTGTTCATTAATTTTGTATCCTGTTACCTTACCAAATTCATTGATTAGCTCTAGCAGTTTTCTGGTAGCATCTTTAGGATTCTCTATGTGTAGTATCATCTCATCTGCAAATAGTGACAGCTTTATTTCTCTTTTCCAATTTGGATTCCTTTTATTTGTTTTTCTTCTCTGATTGCTGTGGCTAAAACTTCCAAAACTATGTTGAATAATAGTGGTGAGAGTGGACAACCTTGTCTTGCTCCTGATATTAGAGGGAACGGTTTCAGTTTTTCACCATTTAGAATGATGTTGGCTGTGAGTTTGTCATATATGGCCTTTATTATGTTGAAGAAAGTTCACTCTATGCCTACTTTCTGGAGGGTTTTTATCATAAATGGGTGTTGAATTTTGTTGAAAGCTTTTTCTGCATCTATTGAGATGATCATATGGTTTTTCTTCTTCAATATATTAATATGGTGTATCACATTGATTGATTTGCATATATTGAAGAATCCTTGCATCCCTGGGATAAACCCCACTTGATTATGGTTATGATCCTTTTAATGTGCTGTTGGATTCTGTTTGCTAGTATTTTGTTGAGGATTTTTGCATCTGTGTTCATCAGTGATATTGGCCTGTAGTTTTCTTTCTTTGTGACATCTTTGTCTGGTTTTGGTATCAGGGTGATGGTGGCCTCATAGAATGAGTTTGGGAGTGTTCCTTTCTCTACTATATTTTGAAAGAGTTTGAGAAGGATAGGTGTTAGCTCTTCTCTAAATGTTTGATAGAATTTGCCGGTGAAGCCATCTGGCCCTGGGCTTTTGATTGTTGGAAGATTTTTAATCACAGTCTCAATTTCAGTGCTTGTGATTGGTCTTTTTATATTTTCTATTTCTTCCTGGTTCAGTCTTGAAAGGTTGTGCTTTTCTAAGAATTTGTCCATTTCTTCCAGGTTGTCCCTTTTATTGGCATAGAGTTGCTTGTAGTAATCTCTCATGATCTTTCGTATTTCTGCAGTGTCAGTTATTACTTCTTTTTCATTTCTAATTCTATTGATTTGAGTCTTCTTTTTTTTTCTTGATGAGTCTAGTTAATGGGTTATCAATTTTGTTTATCTTCTGAAAGAACCAGCTTTTAGTTTTATTGATCTTTGCTATTGTTTCCTTCATTTCTTTTCATTTATTTCTAATCTGACATTTATGATTTCTTTCCTTCTGCTAACTTTGGGGATTTTTTGTTTTTCTTTCTCTGCTTGCTTTAGGTATAAGGTTAGGTTGTTTATTTGAGATGTTTTTTGCTTCTTGAGGTAGGATTGTATTGCTGTAAACTTCCCTCTTAGAACTGCTTTTGCTGCCTCTCATAGGTTTGGGGTCATCATGATTTCATTGTCAATTCTTCTAAGTATTTTTTGATTTCCTCTTTGATTTCTTCAGTGATCTCTTGGTTATTTAGTAGTGTATTGTTTAGCCTCCATGTGTTTGTATTTTTTGTACAGATTTTTTCCATGTAATTGATATCTAGTCTCATAGTGCTGTTGTCAGAAAAGGTAATTGATAGGATTTCAATTTTCTTGAATTTACCATGGCTTGATTTGTGACCCAAGATATGATCTCTCCTGGAGAATTTTCCATGAGCACTTGAGATGAAAGTGTATTCTGTTGTTTTTGGATGGACTGTCCTATAAATATCAATTAAGTCCATCTTGTTTAATGTATCATTTAAAGCTTGTGTTTTTATTTATTTTTATTTTGGATGATCTGTCCATTGGTGAAAGTGGGGTGTTAAAGTCCCTTACTATGATTGTGTTACTGTTGATTTCCCCTTTAATGGCTGTTAGCATTTGCCTTATTTATTGAAGCGCTCCTATATTGGGTGCATAAATATTTACAATTGTTATATCTTCTTCTAAGATTGATCCTTGATCATTATGTAGTGTCCTTCTTTGTGTCTTGTAATAGTCTTTATTTTAAAGTCTATTTTGTCTAATATGAGAATTGCTACTGAAGCTTTCTTTTGAATTCCATTTGCATGGAATATCTTTTTCTATCCCATCACTTTCAGTCGTATGTGTCCCTAGGTCTGAAGTGGGTCTCCTGTAGACAGCACATATATGGGTCTTGTTGTTGTATCCAATCAGCCAGTCTATGTCTTTTGGTTGGACATTTAACCTACTTCCATTTATAGTAGTTATTGATATGTATGTTCCTATTACCATTTTCTTAATTTTTTTGGTTTGTTATTGTGTTTCCAACCTAGAGAACTTCCTTTAGCATTAGTTGTAAAGCTGGTGTGGCGGTGCTTAATTTTTTTAGCTTTTGCTTATCTGTAAGGACTTTAATTTCTCCATCGAATCTGAATGAGATCCTTGCTGGGCAGAGTAATCTTGGTTGTAGGTTTTTGCCTTTCATCACTTTAAATATGTCTTGCCACTCCCTTTGGGCTTGCAGAATTTCTGCTGAAATATCGGCTCTTAACGTTAGGGGATTCCCTTGTATGTTATTTGATGTTTTCCCTTGCTGCTTTTAAAAGTTTTTCTTCTTATTTATTTTTTGATAGTTTGATTAATATGTGTCTTCACGTGTTTCTCCTTGGATGTATCCTGCATGGGACCCTATGCCCTTCCTGGACTTTACTGACTATTTCCTTTCCCATGTTAGGGAGGTTTCAACTATAATCTCTTCAGATATTTTCTCAGACCATTTCTTTTCCTCTTCTTCTTCTGACACCTCTATGATTAGAATGTTGGTGCATTTAATGTTGTGCCAGAGATCTCTGAGAATGTCCTCAAGTCTTCATTCTTTTTTCTTTATTCTGCTCTGTGGTAGTTATTTCCAATATTTTATCTTCCAGGTCACTTATCTGTTCTTCTGCCTCAGTTTTTCTGCTATTGATTCCTTGTAGAGAATTTTTAATTTCATTTATTGTTTTGTTCATCATTGTTTGTTTGCTTTTTAGTTTTTCTAGGTCCTTGTTAAACATCTCTTGTATTTTCTCCATTCTATTTCCAAGATTTTGGATTATCTTTACTATCATTACTCTGAATTCTTTTTCAGGTAGACTGCCTATTTCCTCTTCATTTGTTTGGTCTGGTGGCTTTTTACCTTGCTCCTTCATCTGCTGTGTGTTTCTCTGTCTTCTCATTTTGCTTAACTTACTGTGTTTGTGGTCTCCTTTCCATAGGCTGCTGGTTAGTAGCTCCTGTTTTTTTTGGTGTCTGCACCCAGTGGATAAGTTTGGTTCAGTGGGTTGTGTAGGCTTCCTCGTAGAGGGTACTGGTGCTTGTGTTCTGGTGAATGAGGCTGGATCTTGTCTTTGTGGTGTGCAAGACCATGTCCGTTGGTGTGTTTTGGGATGGCTGTGACCTTATTATGATTTCAGGCCACCTCTCTGCTAATGGGTGGGTTTGCGCTCCTGTCTTGCTAGTTGTTTGGCACAGCGTGTCCAGCACTGTAGCTTGCTGGTCATTGAGTGGAGCTGGGTATTTGTGTTTATATGGAGTTCCCTGGGAAAGCTTTCACTGTTTGATATTACATGGAACCAGGAGGTCTCTGGTGGACCAATGTCGTGAACTCGGCTCTCCCACCTCAGAAGCACAGGCCTGACACCTGTCCAGCACACCAAGACACTGTCAGCCACACGGTTCAGAAGAAAATCAAGAAAAAAAAAAGGAAGTAAGAAGAAAAATAAATTAATTAAAACAAAGTTATTAAAATGAAAATTAAAAATTATTAAAAATAAAAAGAGTAATAAAAAAAGAAAGAAGAGAGCAACCAAACCAAAAAAAAAAAAAAAAAAAATCCACCAATGATAACAAGCACTAAAAACTATACTAAATAAATAAATAAATAAAGGACAGAAAGAACCTTAGGACTAATTCTAGAAGCAAAGGTATACAAACAAAATGATACCTAGAAGCATACACATACACACTCACAAAAAAAAAGAAAAAGGAAAAAATGTATATATCTATATATAAAGGAAAAGGAATAGAGCATCCAAATCAATAAACAAATCTACAAATGATAATAAACTCTAAATACTAAACTAAGATAAACATAAAACCAGAAACAAATGTAGAAAGCAAGTACCAAGTCTACAGTTGCTCCCAAAGTCCACTGCCTCAGATTTCGGATGACTTTTTGTCTATTCAGGTATTCTAGAGATGCAGGGTATATCAAGTTGATAGTGGAGATTTAATTCACTGCTCCTGAGGCTGCTGGGAGAGATTTCTCTTTCTCTTCTTTGTTTACACAGCTCCTACTGTTCAGCTTTGGATTGGCCTCACCTCTGCGTGTAGGTCCCCTGAGGGCATCTGTTCTTTACTCAGACAGGACAGGGTTAAATAGTAGCTGATTAGGGGGCTCTGGCTCATTCTGGCCAGGGAGAGGGAGGGGTACGGAATGTGACAGCAGAGGCCAGCATGATGTTGCAACAGCCTGAGGTCTGCTGTGTGTTCTCCTGG
This sequence comes from Kogia breviceps, assembly GCF_026419965.1. Classification (NCBI taxonomy): domain Eukaryota; kingdom Metazoa; phylum Chordata; class Mammalia; order Artiodactyla; family Physeteridae; genus Kogia; species Kogia breviceps. The sequence continues at coordinate 98,624,112 of NC_081314.1, forward strand.
GGAAGTTATCCCTGGATCACCAGACCCTGGCAGTGGTGGGCTGCACAGGTTCTTGGGAGGGGAAGGGAGGTGTGGATAATGACCTGCACCTGCACACAGGCTTCTTGGTGGCTGCAGAAGCAGCCTTAGCATCTCATGCCCATCTCTGGTGTCCATGCTGATAGCCACGGCTTTCCCCCGTCTCTGGAGCTCATTTAGATGGTGCTCTCAATCCTCTCTCGTCGTGCACCCCAAACCAATGGTCTCTTGCCTCTTAGGCAGTTCCAAACTTTTTCCCAGACTCCTTCCTGTCTAGCTATGGTGCACTAGCCCGCTTCAGGCTTTCATGCAGCCAACTCCAGTCCTCTCCTTGGGATCTGAACTCCAAAGCCTGAGCCTCAACTCCCAGCCCCCACCGCCCCTCTCGGGCTGGTGAGTGCTGGTCGGCACCGATCCTCTGTGTGGGAATCTCTCCATTTTGCCCTCTACACCCCTGTTGCTGCACTCTCCCCTTTGGCTCCAAAGCTTGACCCCCCGCCACCCTCTGCCTCCACCAGTGAAGGGCCTTCCTAGTGTGTGGAAACCTTTCCTCCTTTACAGCTCCCTCCAAGGTGCAGGGACGTCCCTATTCTTTTGTCTCTGTTTTTTCTTTTTTCTTTTGCCCTACCCAGGTACGTGGGGAGTTTCTTGCCTTTTGGGAAGTCTGAGGTCTTCTGCCAGCGTTCAGTAGGTGTTCTGTAGGAGTTGTTCCACATGTAACGGTACTTCTGATGTATTGTGGGGAAGAAGGTGATCTCCACATCTTACTTCTCTGCCATCTTGAAGGTCTCCCCCCATTAACATATTAATCATAGATATTTTTAAATCCCTGATGGATTGTTCCAATATCTGGGTTGTATCTGAGTGTCTGCAGGTACCAAGGGTTCTATACTCTAAATGCTAGCTGACACTAAACCTTCAGAAGTTTATTAATAAAATCTTCTTACTCTCTTTTATGACAGTCCTGTATTTGTCTCTTGCTCTGCTCCAGGTAACCTAGAATATTTGACCACATCTCTTTGATGGTTTCTACTTCTCTTTAGATTTAAGGCTAGCTGATTGCCCTCTGATCTCTGCTCAAGAAATACATGCATTTGTAAATCACCCTTCTTTCTCCTAGGTGCTAAGATGGAAGCAGCACTCTTTCCTGTTTTCTAGATCCTTTAAACAAACTGGAATTCTTAGTTACCAATTTTTAATTATTTTTTTTAATACCTTTGTTTCTTGACTTAACAGCTTTAGGTAGTAACTAGAAATTTTCATTGAGTAAATGAATCTATTTATATTATATTTTACCACTTCTACCCTTTCCACACCTTCTAATTAGAATAAAATTTTCTAGTTATTCTGATGATTGTCGTTACCTAAAACACAACTTTTAAATCTCTATTTCTTAATTTATAAATTGTAGACATGTTCTAAGTATGAATGTTGAGAATTTAGAGCACTTTCACTCTCACATGAATTACAGATTTGTAAAATTTTTTAAATTGAGATATAATTGACATATAACATTGTATTGGTTTTAGATATACAACATAATGATTTGATATATGTAAATATTGTAAAATGATCACTGCAATAAGTTTAGTTAACACCCATACCCACACATGGTTGAGAATTTTTTTCTTGTGATGAAAACTTTTAAGCTCTACACTTAGCAACTTTCAAATACACAATACAGTATTGTTAACTATAGTCACCATGCTGTATATTGAATCCTCAGGACTTTTTGTCTTATAATGGGAAGTTTGTACCTTTTGACTACCTTCACTCATTCTGCCCACCCTCTACCCCCCACTTCTGGCAACTACTAATCTGTTCTCTGTATCTATGAGTTCCACGTTTTTATTAGATTCCAGGTATAAGTTTAGATTCCACATATAGTATTTGTTTCTCTCTGACTTCTTTCACTTAGCCTATTGCTGTCCAAGCCCACGCATGTTACAGCAAAAGACAAGTTTTCCTTCTTTTTATGACTGAGTAATATTCCATTATATGTATATACCACACTTCTTTATACATTCATCATTGATGGACACTTTTTTTTTTCATGTCTTGGCTTTTGTAAATAATGCTACAGTGAATGTGGGGTGGGGGAGTGTAGATATCTTTTTGAGACAGTGATTTTTTTCCTTCAGATAAATACCCAGAAGTGGAATTGCTAGATCATATGGTAGTTCTACTTTTAATTTTTTGAGGAACCTCCATACTAGTTTCAATAGTGGCTGTACCAAACTACATTTTCATCATCATAATATTCTAATTTTTGTTTTTATGAGTAGTTATCTTTCTTATTTTAAAAAAATTAGCATTGGTTGAGTCTACAGAACTATAAAGATGAAAAACATTATGTGTTTATTCTTTATTTCTGCTCCCTCCTCCAAAATATTGATAGTTAATTTTAAACGTGCAATCTTTTAAATACTTACACTCAATTTTTCCACATTTTTCTAAAGATAGTTTCTAAATATGTAATCTAATGAACTGATTTTATGATAGTAATTTCTTAATACCACTGAACCAAGAAACAATACTGTGCCTAATATGTGCACACTTGATTGTGTACACAATAATAAAGATGTGCACAGAGACTGATTATTTTTCAGACTACCAAGTGGAACTTTCACCTGAGTGTCTATTTTCACACATCCATGTCATTCTAAATTGCAATTAAGGGAAAAGATACTCATCTATGTATAAAACACTAAGCATTTAAAGAGTACATAAGAATTTGAAATGTACTTTTTTTTTTCTGTGTAACCAACTATTGCTTAAAATAGCTACAGATTGATGTATCTCAAATGCTCTTACTTTTTATAAATATATACAAATCAAACAGCTATAATAGACATAACACTACATGTACAACATTAGTTTTGTATGTCACAAACAGCCTGAGTATCTGTTATTTGTAAACTGTTTTTACTTTGCTTTGGATTGTAAATTCTTTTAATTCAGTTTTATGATTTATATGAATCCAGTTTTAGTTCTGAATGTAATAAAAATACACAATCCTCCACACAATGCCTCTACATTCACTTACTGTAGACTTGACTGAAAATGTTTTGTAAGAGACCCACTCCAAAGCTTTAAAATTCTTAGACAAAAATGGTATATTTTATACCTCAAACTCAAAGTCCAAAAGAAATTGCAATATCTAAACTGACAATGAAAATTGAGTGGCCTTGGTGAAATAGAGATTGCTACCAGCTTCATAACTAGTTAGTGGGTAGACATTCTGGGGGAGTTAATAGTTTGTCATGCAGCAAATTGGTCTTATGAAGAATGGCTATTGGTGAATGAATTTTCTGAAAATTTATCTGGGGCATTTAGTTCACCACCCCAAAATAATATTCCAGGAAGGCATCCTCACCACGTTGACAAACTATTGAAGGTAGCATGCAAGGATATACAGATACACTTGAATGGATGGTCTTGAGAATACAGTGTCATGCCTATAAGTTTGCATTGCTGCTGTGAAGAGTATTTTCTAAAATTTTTAAATATGAATATAGATTGCTTTTGGAATTATGTCAAATAAATGAATGGAAAAGCATATAAATTAGTAACATTTATAATATTAAATCTGATTTCAAATATTTTCTCCATAGGTCACTTTCAGTCCAGTCATTTTTTTTTACTTCTCTTTTGAATCACCTCCCAATTCATATGTCTTATTGAGGTACACCAAAAATTACCTATTTGAATAAATTTTCACTTTAACATTAATTTGAGGTAAGATATAGATTGGGAAAACAAACTAATTATGATAGTTTTGAGCATACCCATTCTAATAGATTCACATAATGGTGCCAATTGATTAAAGAAAGAGTTGTAAAATACCATATTCCCTCTTTTTATGCTTGTGTTTCCCTTTATTAATCTTTATGAAGAACTCCAAAACTGGTTAATTCTTTCATAATATTTTCTTTTCATATGATTTTTTCTGGTACTTACATTGTATTTCTTTTTCTTTCCTCAGAGAACGATAAATTGCATTTTTGTGCCTTCTTTCTGGTTATGCTGCTTGGGTTACATGATCTTACTTCAAGAACTGCTTGATCCATAACCATGTGACTTTGTGTAGCTTATTTCAGGCTTTTCTTTTCTACCTTCAGCTCTCCAGATGTGTCTATTTTCTGTTACTTGATTTCTGAGTTAGATTCGTTATCCTGAATCAGAAATTTGGCTTCAACCTCTAGTTGACTTCCATTTCATTTTCTTTTGGCTTAATCTTCCTTTGTTTGTATTAATGTCTTCCTCCTCCAGTCCCTTTTCCCCCCATAGTTAGACTTCACACAAAGCTGTGTGCTCAACAATAAACATGCTCTGTCTCACTCACTCTGTAAGAGCTGTCTTCCTCCTGCTGCTTTCTTGCCGTACTTCTTGTTTAGCTACTGTACATTGTGCCTCCTTATCTTTTCTCATCATATCATGAAACCCATCTTCTTTATTTTTCACTTCTATCCTTAAAACATCTCTTATTCCCTTTGTCTTTTATTTATTTAAATTAATTAATTTATTTATTTATTTTTAGCTGCATTAGGTCTTTGTTCCTGCATGCAGGCTTTCTCTAGTTGCGGCCAGTAGGGGCTACTCTTCGTTGTGGTGCACAGGCATCTCATTGAGATAGCTTCTCTTGTTGCAGAGCACAGGCTCTAGGCACGTGAGCCTCAGTTGTTGTGGCTCGTGGGCTCTAGAGTGCAGGCTCAGTAGCTGTGGTGCATGGGCTTAGTTGCTCCATGGCATATGTGATCTTCCTGGACCAGGGCTCAAACCCATGTCCCCTGCATTGGCAGGTGGATTCTTATCCACTGCACCACCAGGGAAATTCCCCCTTTGTCTTTTAGAGCCCCAGAAGACTCCCCTGCAGGTGGTATGAACTGAGACATTTATTTATTTATTTATTTATTTATTTATTTATTTATTTATTTATTTATACTCCCTTGAGCCAATGAAAGAGGTCACACTTTTCCTGCCCAGCTTTATTAAGGAATGTTCTGGGGAAGCTTGAATAGCTATATTCTTTTAATCACAATGGCTATACCTATTTCCAATTTTAGAGGAAGAACTGAGAGTTAGTTTAAATAAATATTAAGAACATTGGCTTTGGACTCAGACTTCTTTTGGACTCCCACTTCTACCACTCACAGGTTTTGGTTCTTAGGGAAATTCATTTATCCTTTCTCAGACTGTTTTTTTCATTTGTAACAATATTAGTATGTATGGTAACTTGTAGTCTGTATGTGTGTATATGTGTGAATTAAATGATATTTATAACACTTTCCTGAATGTCTGGCACATTAACAATAAATAAATGCTGTAATTCATAATTATTACTTCTGATATGTAATTGTTCTTTGTATCATAGAGTCTTTCTGGTTAAGCATCACATTAAGATGATGTCCTAGCCCTCATATTGAGAATTACTGGAGCAAAATTTTGCAATTATTATTCTCTCCCCTCACTCAGTGCAGTAACCCATAAAGTAGATAACTTACCCTCCCCTTGCTAGAGCTCTATTTTATAATTCTGTTACCTAGACCAAGTCCCCAAATTGTGTACTATTTTAACAATATCTGTTAATTTATCTCTATTTACCTTAATTAGTTCCCAATTTCTCCTATGTCTACTGTGTTATTTTTAAAAAAGAAATCACAATTTTTGGGTTTGACCTACTAAGTTCAATCTCATTGACCTGGTCCTTTTTTCAATGATAAAAATTTTTAGATGACTTTTGTTGTTCTCTAATTTAGATCTTTCATTAAACCCCTAAGCAATTGAATTACTTTACTAGCAATTTCAGATTATTTAAATTGAATATTTATGACCCAGTACATTGTTTCTTTCTGAGAAGATGGGCTAATATTTATAAAAATGACCCTGACAACTTCTTCTTGTACAGGAGTCTTTCTGCTCCTCTTCTCCCCTCCAGCAGGGCTTAATATTGTTTACTTTCATCTGTTCCTCTTTTCAAACCTCACCCCTCATGGCCTTTTAGGAGAAAACTGGCAAACAAGAACACCTTTTTTTCTTTCTTCTTACTCTGTAATTTTTTTTCTTGCCAATCTACTTCCCATCCTTTATCCATTCTCCATTATTTTGACTTCTTTACTCTTTCAGTTGTAGGTAATTAGTGATCTTGTCCTTACTCTTTATTCAGATGAGCAGGGAAATTTTGGACTCCACATGTCTTGTTTAGTATCGCTCTCCTCCTGATGTTCTTCTGGAAGCTTTCTACCAGGTTTTTATCATGGCTTGTGCCTCCATCATGATTTAACTGCTGCACCTTCCACTACAGCTCCACATGTCCTTCATCATTGCCATTTGTTCTTCTTGGCTTTTCTCAGGATCCATGACTTCTGATAGGTGATGCCACTTAGAATTCGCAGCAGTTTTTGTTTTTTTAAAGATAATTTGTGTAAAAGATTATCCCACTCCCCAAAGTGACATTCAGAAAAATTGAAAAGTCATCTTTTACAGAGAATTCATCACTTGATTTATACTTTTGTATAGTTATACTTTCCAGCCTTGTACTTTAATTAACTCTTTAAAAAAATAGAGAGCACATTCTGCATGACCTGGACATTTCAGCTTATTATTTACCACTTTTCTTTCAAGTAAAGTAAAACATTGAGATCCTTTCCTGGTATGAACAGGTTTAATGCTTCTAGAACTGGGATTATGATTCCACCAAGGGTGGTTCAAAGAAGTAGTGAATATATATATTCACTACTATATATATAATATATTATATATATATAATGTTTAATATTAGACAGGAACAGAATAAATAGATGGCTGGTTGTCTTGACTTCATTGTAAGAATATTTATAAAAAAGACAATCTAAGATTTTCATGACTTAAAACTCTTATTAAAAGACATTCATGAGGGGCTTACCTGGTGGCGCCATGGTTGAGAGTCCACCTGCCAATGCAGGGGGCACGGGTTCGTGCCCCGGTCCGGGAAGATCCCACATGCTGCCCATGAGCCATGGCCGCTGAGCCTGCCCGTCCGGAGCCTGTGCTCTGCAATGGGAAAGGCCACAACAGTGAGAGGACTGCGTACCGCAAAAAAAAAAAAAAAAAAAAAAAAAAAAAAAGACATATATGAGTGTTATAGGTTTAAGCAACACTAGCAAAGCTTTTTAACTCAGTAGCCCAGATTTCATAGAATACTTGTGCCTATTTCATAGAATCTTGTACCAGATTTCACACAGAGCTAGCATTGTACCAAAGAAAATCTCCATCATCCTTTTTAACAGCTGATGGTGTTCTTCCATAAGGCTTTCTCTAAACACATTGTACAGAATCCCTAAGGATGTGGCTTGTAACAATTTCCCAATAGTTCATGGTGTGACATCACCACACACACACACACACACACACACACACACACACACACACACACACACACACACACCACACGGCTGATAGTTGAGAACCCATTCACAGAGCAGCATGGGAATGCACAAGCCTTTCAAAGAGTCACAATGTAATTTTTCAGTGCGGCAAATTGCAATCCACGGGAGATGACGGCAGCCAAAGGAGAAACTCTCCTTTGCAAGATTTAGGAAGGGAAGTCAAGGTCTTTATGAGGCAGAATCTTATTTTTTTTCCTTCACAGTAAAGAAACTCTTTAATGAGTGTTTCCACAACCATTGCTGAGTCATGGCTGAAAGAATCAGGTTGGTAGGTTTAAAGGGTATTTTACCTCCAAAAATTCTGGTAAGATATTTTCCCTGAGTTTTTCACCTCACTGCTTTTACTAGGTGCCAGATGTGGAGGCTATATGGTGACAACCAGATGACAGAGCTTGTCTATGAGAGAAAGGGTGTGTGTTTAATCCACATGCAAATGAGCACTAAACAGTTTAACAATAAGCTCCTGGAATACAGCAAGCAGGTAAGGTGAAGTCACAGCAGCTGCTTTGGTGGAACAAAGTTGGCGTTTCTTGGTAACTGAAAGAGGAAACGACTATACAGGGAAGGGAAGATGAGAAATATAGGTGATTTTTGCAAGTAACATTTAACAGCTAAGATGATATTTTCCCAGTATCATCTTTTTGATAATATTGAAGAGAGGAGATGAATAAAACCAGTCCCACCACAGATGAAGCAGGCAATCTGGAAAGAGCACTTTGTGGAAGGCATTCCATTGAAAAGAGCTTCTGAAAAGACATTAACAGATTTTTCTTTCCCTACATTTGCTATTTCACAAGTACAGGAAATATAAATTGTAGTAGATATAACTAGAAGAAAAGAAATTATTGATGAAATATGTGTAGTCAACTATTTATCCTGCTTTAAATACTGATCTTTAAGCAGTTTCAGACAGAAAGATAATTTTCTTTAATTAATATACTGGCTCTGAATAAAGTAAGCAGTTTGCTATTGTCCAGCATGAATCAATGTGTATAAAAGCAGATAAAGAACAATCATGAGAGTAAAGGAAGAAGAACATCTTGACAGGGTAAGGAAGGAGATTTTTCTCAGAAAATCATAACTAATGATTTCCACCAAAGCCCAAAGAAAAGTGATTTGTAATTAGCATAAGAATCACACTATAGTGATGTGTAAAATTTTTTTCATTTTTTCTATACATTTAGGCTTATGTTCAATGTTTTAAAACACTGCTCATTTCTCAGTATGTTTAATTACTTAGAAACTAAATTTAAAATTTTTTTATAAGATTGCTAATTGAAAATAATGGTTAGACAGTACAATGGGAGTTACCTGAACAAGAAGAATCTAACTGAGAATTTTATTCAACATAATTTTGGGGGCAGATAATCTCAGTTCCACTTTTTGTATGGTGTCTGAAGAGGTATAATTTCCATTTGGATAGAATGTGCATTATATTTCCAGAGATTTTGTGTTCAAGGGTTAGGCCAATTTATTACTGGATTATGTTTATATTTGAGGAAAAAAAATGCCACTAACCACAATTGCCTGACATCCTATTTGTCAATCCTGGACAATCTTACACTTTCCTGTTAATTTTTTTCTATAAATCAACATTTAGTTATTTTCTATTAAAATTTTTTCAAATGTTTCTACTTTAAGTTTTATTACCAAGTAGTTGGGATTATGGCATGTTTTAAAAAATTCTTTCCCTGTCAGCAAAACATCTCTAATAATTCTTTAACTTGTATTCCTTTTCCAGCTGTGTCTGGAGAGAGATTGTACTTGCAACTATGCTTTGCATTGAGGCCAGGCCCCATTAAACAGTTAAGGCCATTAGTATGTGAGTGGAAGTAATGAGTGTCATTTCCAGAGGTCCCCAAAACCTCTTGCACAATCCTCCATGGTCTCTCATTTCCCTTATCTGCCAGCTGGTTGCAGACTCTAGTTGAGGCTACCAAGGCTCTAGAGGTGTGACTAGCAATTTTTTTTTTTTTTTCTGAAAAGGCCAGATAGTAAATTATTTGCTTGTCACACACATTATTTTTTAAAAATAGCTGTTAAAAATGCAAAAAACACTTTGTCCACATGCCTTACAAAAACAGGTTTGGGGCCCAAATTGTTCCATGGGTTGTAGTTTTCCGACTTTTGCTCAAGATGGTGGATGAACTTCATGGCAGAAATCTGAATTCCTAAATGACTCCATGAAGCAGTACCCTGCTTACCCCTTTCTTCAACCCACAGTGGAATAGGATGAAAGCATTAAACTTATGAGATTTGAAAGTTGTTTGTTTTACCTGTTTCTTTGGCATAATATATTCTCTTTTATCTAATGCTTGATCCTATTATGATTTAACCTAAAACTGAGCTGCAATATTTTTCCCCGATTGACTCTTAAATTTGCTGTTTAATAGCCTGCGGATATTTCTAGTGTGCTTTTAATCCCATTCCCTATTGTAGTTGACCAATCTGTTTACATTTAACACTTTTAATCTTACTTTGTATCCATCCAGATTCTTAATCAGTGAATACTTTCTGCTTTTCCTCCTATTTGACAGCATCTTTCTGGAGTTCAGGTACCCATACTTTTGATAGCAGTACAGAACTGGTAGAAGGTTATTACCAAGTAACATGATCTTGCCATTTGTGAACACTAAGTACTTCAGTGCTTCCCCGTAAGTAGTCCTATCACTCGAACCTGCAAAACCATTTGTTGGTTTCCTGTTTCAAAATAAACAACAAAACTCTGCCAGCCTGGGACCGGGCACTGAGATAAGCTAAAAGTAAGCTGTATCATGCAGCTGTCATGTTAGATTCTGGCCTTGTTGGGCACTTTAGAGAATTCAGGTGTTAAGATTAGTAAACCAGACAAAACTTTTAGTTCATTTCATACGTGATGGCATATCACTCACACATACAAAAATGATTGCACTCTAAATGATAATGACAAAAACTCTAGATCAAAAAAGAAGTTTGGCGTGAAAATGGATAAGTTTTTTGTTGCTGCTGAACAAATTATCACAAACTTTGTGACTTTAAACAAGACAAATTTATTATCTCACAGTTTCCATGGGTCAGGAGTCTGGGTGTTAATTAGCTGGTTCCTCTGATCACATCTCAGAGGGTGAAATCAAGCTGCTGGCTGGGGCTACGGATGCTCACATGAGGCCTGGGGGCCTTTTCCAAGCTCATTGGTTGTTGGCAGAATTCACTTCCTTGAGGTTTTAGGGCTAAAGGTCCCTGTTTTCTTGCAGGCTGCCAATTCAGGGTCACAATCAGCTTCTAGAGGCTGTCCTCCATCAGCAGTTTACTAAGTAGCTGTCTGTTTTTTTTCTTCGAAGTCAGTAGTAGTGTTTTTGACTTCTTTTGCTGCATCTGTTCTGTCTCTAGGTGGAGAAACTTTGCTGTTTTGAAGTGCTTGTGTGATTAGATTGGGCCCACCTGGATAATCTCAGATTATCTGCCTATTTTAAAGTCTGTAATTTCAATCACATCTGCAAGGTCACCCCTTTTTCTTGTCAAATAAAGTAACATATTCACTGGTTCCAGGAATTAGGATGAGGACAGTGGTTTTTTTTTTGGGGGGGTGGGGGGGCACAGCACATTATACCTACCAGAATGGAGCTTCAGGAAAAACACACAATCCTAAATATATTTTGAAAGGTATAATTCTTGTTAGTGTCTGTGCTATTTCTTCATAAAACACTTAGAAAACTTTCTGAAACAAAATAAAAAATAAAACTGTGGCACAATATGTTACAAATTAGAGCTTATGATTTAGATAACAGAATTCCCATCAATTGTCCTCATGTTGAAAAAATAATTTAAAACTTTTTTGTTTATTAATTTTTTCATCCTGCCAGGAAGAATTTTCAAAGACTCTGAAATGAAAAAAAATTTAATGTGTGTTCTGTCTGGTTCACGTATATGTGTATATCTGTCTATTATCGACTTTGAGTTTGTAAATTATAGAATACTGATCATAATGCAAATTATTCTTGTATAAGAAATGTAAATTAGTTGTGACCAGTGAAATGCAAGTGGTTATTGCCCTGTGGATATAGACCCATTTTGCATCTATTTGTAAATTTATTTCAGAATTCATTATTCTCTCTTTTTATGGATGGTTCTTGGAATGCTCCTCTGAATTTGTTGCAACATATTACTGTTCTCCACATTAACTGTTGAGTTAGGTAATATCGGACGTGTGTTCATTCTGTATTTGTATAATAGTCACGATTTTATCCTTTTAAAAAAATTGATCCTTTAACAATTTTCAGCATGGGAACAACCATTCTTTCTTTGTTTTCTACATTCTTACCTTCTACCTCAAGGCTATTCTTCAGTTGGAGGCTTTTCGAAAAGGATCTCCCATTGGGAGTTTCCCCTATTTGGTGTGAGATAGCCCCAAGGTCATACCAGAAAGCTGAAAGGTCTAGGTCAGTGCTCTCCGATGGAAAGGTAATGGAAGTCACAAATGTGAGACACTTAGGTAATTTTATGTTTTCTAGTAGCAATATTTTAAAAACTAAAAAGAGGGCTTTCCTGGTGGCGCAGTGGTTGAGAGTCCTCCTGCCGATGCAGGGGACACGGGTTCGTGCCCCGGTCCGGGAAGATCCCACACGCCGCGGAGCGGCTGGGCCCGTGAGCCATGGCCGCTGAGCCTGCGCATCCGGAGCCTGTGCTCCACGATGGGAGAGGCCACGGCAGTGAGAGGCCCGCGTACCGCAAAAAAAAAAAAAAAAAAAAAAACTAAAAAGAAATAGGTGACACTAATTTTAATAATCTAATTTATTTAACCCAATATATACAAAATATATTTATTTCAACAGATAATAAAATAGTTAATGTTATTTTACATTTTTATTCTAATTCTTCAAAATCAGGTGTGTATTTTACACTTACATCTCAATTCAAACTATCCATTTGTTAATTGTTCAATATCCACATACAGATATTGGCCTGCATATTGAGCTGTTGCAGCTCTAGCAATACCTTGAATTCTATTCATTTTCAAAACAGTTCTCCTAGGCTTTAATTAACTTTGAGCACCCAATATATTTCTCATAAATTCCTTTTTTTTAAAAAAACTGTGATAGCCCTAATATTTTTGCAGCTTACAAAAATATTTGGTATTCAACAAACAGAACATGAATAATTTTTATTTATATAGTAGTTTTAATTTACAAAGAGCAATCATATCTATTAGTCCACTAAATCTTAACCACATTAGGAACAGATTATTTTAATCTTATTTCTTAAAGAAATTAAAGGTGTCAGAGATTTCAAAGATAGTATTAGAGCTAACAACAGCTCCTAGACATTTTTATTGCTGTACATATTTGTCAAGAGAAGTTACCTCTGCTGCCTAGGTAATAACTGCACAACCTATGCTGCAGTAGTAAACAACTTCCAAATCCTGGTGAATTAACACATCAAATTTTTATTTTTCATTCACTTCACAGATCAGTGTGCGTAGGGTGCCTCTCATAAGGGCTCTCTTCCAAAGTTTGGGTTAGAGATCTAAACCTCTTCCATTTTTCAGCAACTCGATTAAGGTATCTTTGCTTTCCAGTGCTGGGAATGAGAGAACAGGGACAGTAATCACCTGCTCTAAATTGTCTCATTCTTGCTGATGTTCTGTTTGTATAAGAGGTAGTCACATAATCCAACCAGGATTCATGCCAATGGACAATTTAGAGCAAGACAGGTTATCTTGTCTACAATAATAACCTCAGCCACATTGAGCAATGGTCAACCCAGTGATTTAGGAAAATTTATTTTGTTTTTGAATATACAAAAACCTTGTGTTTCTTTTCAAGTTTAAAATGTCTAAAATGAAATTTGCCTTCTATTCTCTATTTTCTGGTTTGTCCATTTTGCCTAAAGGCATAACAATTTTCCCTGATAACTTTTCATTCTTTGTATCTTATTGGCTTTCATATCCATTCTATTGTCATATGCTGCATAATCTGATGATATAATTTTTTCACTTCACACTTTTTTTGTTTCATTCATACAATTGATATTTTATTTCAAAGCTCATAACATCTGAATCATCTGATAGACTCTGATTAATATTTTCTGAATTTAGTGTCTCTCCATTCTTTACTTGAATCCTGGCTTTACCAGTAACTCATTGTATAACCTTGTTCAAGTTGCTCACCTTATTTGTGCATCAGTATTCTCACATGTAAAGCTTCAAAAATAATAGAAATACTTTAATAGAATTGATAGGAGGATTACATAAGTTAAAACAAAGTGCTTCTAAGAAAGCTTAGTGTATGCTACACACTCAAATATTAACTCTTATTATTACTAGTTCATCAGTGCTTCTTATACTGAAGTTTTCATTATGATCCAGCATTGCAAATCTCTTAGATTGGCATTTGATGCCTTCCACAATAATATCCCAAACTATTGTTATATGACTATATACCAGTGTCTCCATCCAGACTGAACCATTCATTAATTTTCAAACACTATATCAGAATATCTTCTCCTGTAATCATGATCTTCTACTTGAAGCAGGTTTCTCCTGCACTTCTGTCAAAAATTGCATCTGTTTACTACTACCCTAACAATGAAGGGTTTCCTGATCCTGTGAAGGGTGGAGGAAAGAGGTAGAGATGTGGCAAGGGAAGAGAACATAAAAATATATAAACAATCTTGGGTCTTCCCTGGCAGTCCAGTGGTTAAGACTTCACCTGCCAAAGCAGGTGTTTGAGATGCCTGGTCAGGGAGATAAGATCCCACATGCTTCATGGCCAAAAAAACCAAAACATAAAACAGAAGCAATATTGTAACAAATGCAACAAAGACTTAAGAAAAATTTTTTAAATTAAACAATCTTAGTCATTTTAGGGAAAAATGTTTCATCTTCCTACACAGTCTCAGTGGCTAACCTCTTACATTAGTCAGTGTTCTCCAGAGAAACAGAACTAATAGGATTGATTGATTGATTGGTTTAAAGAATTGGCTCACATGATTATGGAGGTTGATAAGTCATAAGATCTGCAGTCAGCAAACTGGAGACCCACAGGAGCCAATATGTATTACAATCCAAGTCTGAAGACCTAAACACCAGGAGAGCTGATAGTGTAAGTTCCAGTCTGAAAGTCATCAGGCTCAAACCCAAGAAGACCTGATGTTTTAGTCCAAGTCTTAAGTCCAGAAAAAAACAATGTCCATGTGAATGGATCTAGAGACTGTCATACAGATTGAAGTAAGTCAGAAAGAGAAAAACAAATATCATATATTAACACATATATGTGGAACCTAGAAAAATGGTACAGATGAACTGGTTTGCAGGGCAGAAATAGAGACGCAGATGTAGAGAACAAACGTATGGTCACCAAGGGGGGAAAGTGGTGAGTGGTGGTGGTGGTGGGTTGAATTAAGAGATTGAGATTGACATGTATACACTAATATGTATAAAACAGATAACTAATAAGAACCTGCTGTATAAAAAAAAATTAAAAATAAAATAAAGAAAAGATCAATGTCCTAGTTCAATTTGTTAGGCAGGAGGAATTCTCTTACTTAGACTTCTTGTTCTTTTCAGGTCTTCAGTTGATTGGATGAGGCCCACCCAAATTAGGGACAGCAGTCTGCTCTACTTGTTCTGCTGGTTCAAAAGTTAATCTCATTCAGAAACCCTTTCACGGCATACCCAGAATAATGTTTCACCAAATGTCTCGGTATCCCATGGCCCTTTCAAATGGGTACATAAAATTAACTATCATACATCTCCTTCACTTATTGTTGCTTTTAAAGTTTTTAAAGTAATATGATTCTATCTTTAAATAGTAATACTATCTCATCTTCTTGTCTGCAAATTCTTGAAGGAAAAGATCACATCTCATTTTTAATTTTCTTCTTTTCAAGAGGTTGTACAATGATGTGTAGCTTAGAATTTCTCAATAAATACCTGACCAACAGACCTTGAACTTGATCATATGGCATAGAGGGAGACAGAACCTAACATCAATTACTGAATGACAAGTCTTCTGAGCAGCAACTAGTTTTAATCTCATAAATAGTACTCAGTGGCCCATATCAAATAGTCAATGAGACAGCACATGTGACATGCTGCAAGTTTAACATCAGGAAACAAATGGATAACCAATGCTTACCTACAAACCTATATTTTCAATAAATTTTAGGAGTTGTGGAAAGCCTACAACAAATTCTAACCTGTATGCAGTTCATCCATAAAAAAGAGTACTTTACTCCCCACTTTTGGAATATTTTAGATGTAGAATTTTGTTTATGTTCTTAATTGTCTTGACATATATTTGTTAAGACTACAAATCTTCTGTTACTTCTTGCAAATTAAATTCAGTAGACATGTTTAAATGATGTCCTTTTATAACTAATAAATATGTATTTTTCTACATAAGAAGTCTGCAAATATGAACAATTGTTTTAACTATTGATTAAATATTTATTTTTATTTATTGATATTGCTGTTTTTCCCAAATGTGATACTTCCTTAAATACATACACACACACATACACACACATATATAAAACTCTTTATATTTTCAATTATTTACATAATGTTTGGTATGGATTATTTATTATTATTTTATTAGTTATTATTAATACTGAACAGAAATAAATTTCCTAAGAAATTATGTTACTATGACAAATTATGTACCAATCTGTAAATATTGTAGCATATATATATATATTATATATATATATACACACATATATAGTTTAGAAAGTTTGCTAAAGCAAATGATAAAGCAACTGGGGCTCTTCATATCAGTAGACTAAGAATTAAACTCTCCTCATAAGGAACAAAGTAATATCAACTGTGATGTTAGTTTGGATTTTTCTTTTTTTTATCGGAGTCAAGTTAAATACATGCTTGACCTTAACCAGCTTTAAAATTCTGTCCCCATGAGAAGTAAAATACAATTAGTCAGAAAAAAACCATGAAATGGATAAGCTAAATCATGGTCAGCCAATGTTGCTCCAGGAAATTCAGCCTGATGTAATGATTAATCTGTTTAGATTATATGAAATACACATATGTAAATATTTAAATTATCTAAATGACTTTAATTTTTTCATTTTAGAATGATTAGTATGTTCTCTAACACAGCTGAAAATGCAAAACAAAGAAAACAATATATGACATTCATTTCTATTTCAAACTATGGTTTTATTTTCCACCCAGGATTCTGCAGTTTTTTCCTTAATTTCCTACTATCTAAATCACCTTTGCCATTTCAATGCTGTTGTTGGATTGCAACATACATGTTTACACATACATATATTTTAATCTTCAGTTTGAGTCTGACAATATAACCAAAAGAAGTCTTTATGTATAGTTGTAACTCTTTTTTATGAGATGACTTTGATTTTACAATTTCATGTTCTAATCTAGACAGTGGTCTAAAATATATTTTATTTGCATTTTCAGTTTTAACTCTACTGAAGTTTTTTATAATACCAGCAGAATCCTGCACTGAAACTGCTAATGCAATAAGTATGCAGAGGGTGTGAATTATTTATTTATACAGATGACTTTTAAGTTGAGGCCAACATTAACTTGACTAGGTCACTGGCTTTGGAGAGCTGAAAGCCATGTAAATAGCTAGGGAGCCAATGTCTTTTAATTAGCATACTAAAGCCTACAGTTTCTGAATAATATATATTCACTTCAAAAAATTATTTGTTGTTGATAAAAATGATCTTTTTTATATATCTTCATTAGTCAGATTCTCTCATCTTTAATAACATGACTTCATATAATTTTCTGATCATTTATTGCTAAATGCCAAAACTCTTTATATGCTAAATATGTAGCTAACACTGGTTCTTCTTCTGCTGTTTTATAGATGAAGGTGAGCCTTTGCAAGAATTATAAATCAATCCAACCTTCTTTCCCCCTCATCACCATATACAGTTAACAAATCTGAGCTAATTTCATAAACTCTTGATGGATTTTTCATTGATTTTTCAAGATCCACATCCTCAAGATAAGACTCCTTGTGTTGAACTAAGATATAGATTCAAGTTTTAGAACATCTGAGGTCTCTGCACAGGGAATACTCTCCATTATTGACAATTTCAGGTTGCTGCTCTGATTTCACTTCACCTTGCAAGATGGATTTAATGGTGGAATTAGACGTAATGCCTTTTGTTAAATAACACACTGGTCTCTGTTAAAACAGCTCACCTGCTTTGGTTATTTAAATTCTCTTCTTTTTCCTGCATGTAAATGTATTCATTTGTAAGTCTTTATTTATTTATTTATTTTCTCATGCTGGAATTTTTATGCTATGAGAACTGTGTTCTCTGTAAACTACAGAATTTTTTTTTTCGTTCCCTGCAATTAATGGAACATACGCATTATGTAGGAGGCCCAGTTTTCATCTGGCCTAGGAAACAGTTTAGGCAACAACATGATTTGTTTCAACTTTAAATTTATAAGTGGACAAAAGCCAACACATTTCTCACACCTCATAGACTTGCTTGGCATTTTATGCAGCATTCTTTAAGCAAACAGTCTCTGAGTATGATTTAAAAGCATCAAAATCTTGCTGGTTTAGTTAGAAGCCACAATGCAGAACTTAAACTCTCTGGAAAACTGCTCATTTTCCTACTCTTGCCCTTTGAAGGGGTTCAGAACAAGTCTCCCCAAAATATGCCACGTTGGCACATGGACAATTTTGAACTGAAGGCAATCAAGACCCAGCAGATTCAAGAAAAACATTTACTTCTCCTTTAACTGCCTAAAATAATTTAGATAGATGGCCTGGTCTAGGAAGAGGACTATCACCAGAGATAACTATGAAGACTATGGGCTGGGTGCGGTGAGCTGGGGGAAGGTTAGATGGGTCTAGAGACCAAATTCCTCTCCGTGTCCCCTTGTCTCTGCATGGCATGGTAAACATTCATTTACCAAACATTTGTTCTTCCCATCTTCCTGTGAACTGTCTTTCTCCCCTTTGAAGACCCAAACCCTCATCCCTTTTTCTTAGCTCAGGATGGCATATAAGCCTCATTTGTCCTACTGCCTGTGGGTCTCATAGTCTTATGGAGCCCCCATACATACATAATTAAATTTGTTTTTCTCCTGTTAATCTGTCCTATGTTGTTTTGATTATTAGACCAGCCAAAGAACCAAGAAGGATAGAGGAAAAAATTCTACTCCTCTACATTTCAGAGAAGCAGAGTGTTGATTCCAGACAATAGGCAGTTAGTTAATTATGGTAACATTTATTTCATATTTTCTTTGCTTAACCACGCTAAAACATAAATCTAAATTTGACTGTACCTTCACGGTCTTTATATAAAATATAAATCTCATTTATTTCTCCACACATCTATTTTATTGGCCAAGAGAGAGATCTAGGTTTGGAATCTCCTTTTAACTCCTAAGTAACTCAGGGAACCTGATCAACCTATATGTGATAAGCTGTTCCACAGTACCATCTGCAAAAGTCTGTACCTGTCTGACAAGTCAGAGTTACCTTCAGTAAACTTTCTAATATTTGTGACAATAAATAACTCTCCAGGTTAGAGAAAAACAAATGCTTGACAAATTTAAGACATTCTTGTCACTGCATACTCTTGTAGTATGGGAGTGATTAAACTTCTTTATAAATAAAATTGTCAACCTAGTTTAAATTTTTTTTCTTTCTAAAACTATAAATAGATACAGCCAGATTCAGGTCTATCTCATGGTGAGTTCTGCTATTGGGTGAACAGTTATAATGAAATTACACTGGATTATTATGCAGATGCATGCATATATTGATGTGTTTTTTCTTTCATTTTTAGATTGAAATCAGTTCTACTTTAGTGTCTGTACATTCTGGGTAGAAGGGCTATCCTACTGTGATTTCAGCATAATAAAGTCTGATTGAAGTGTCAATGATTCAGCTGTGTTTTGTATTACAAAGTTAAACATGGGCTTTTCATTTAAACAAAGTGGTTCAGAATAGATGGAGGTGTCAGGACAATAGGGCACCGTGGAACAATTTAAGTACATGGCATATTCCATTGGAAAATAAAAAAGAATTTATTAACTTGACCCTGACCGTGACTGGAGTTGTACCTCCCCCTCTCTCACACTTCAAGAACAAGATCTTCACCAGCAGCACAACTTTCTGAACACATTACTTTTTATTTTCTACGATGTTATTGCAGATGATGTGATACCATTTGACTGAATTGTTTAAAATTTTGAGAAAAGGGGATTCTAAATATTAAAAAAGGCTATATATTTTTATTCATATATTTAGAATAATTTTCTTTTTGGGGGGGATGGAAGCAGGTGTGGGAGAATAGCTTCCAAATGCAATGACTGCACTCTTGAAAGTGAAATGGGATATCTTTGCAAGGTGTAGATAGCTTCATTCAGCTTCTTACTATGGCCCTGGATTTTAAAATTACAATAATAAAAGAATTTTGAGATTATAATAGGAATTTAGACCACACCCTTCTTTTAAAACATTACATATATGAAGATAAATTGGCAGTGTATATAGTTCATAATTAAGAGTCAGAAAGCATGAGTATAATCTTACCTCTACAGCTAACTAGCAGTCCAACCTTAGTCAAAATTTGGCATTCTGTACCTTTATCTGTTAAAATAAAGAGTTGGGCTAGATCTCTAGTCCTCTACTTCAGTGCTCTACCCTCTTCTGATTCAAAAATCAACACTCTAAACTTGAGTTTTCTCATAAAAGTGGGACAAAAATAGCTGTACATGATCTATAAGATTATGTACATAAAACACTAAGCAGAATGCCAATATGATGTAAGTGCACAATATATGCTAATTGCTACTATCATTCTTATCACAATTGCCATTGTTGTTGTCATTATCAGTCATCATCACCATCACTGTCATCATCTTCAGGTGTAAATATTATGGGAGATTGTTATTATCTTCTTTGTAATTTTTCTATGTATTTCAGAATTTTGATTACTTATTATTTATTAATGTTATAATGTCATATACTTATTGTAGGTTCATGGAAGAGGTATTGATTTTTGTCATCTGATTTAAAACTTAAATTTTGGTGTTACTGAACTAAACTTGGGTCTGCTTACCTGCATGCAGTAAAGCCAATCTATTGACACCAGGCTGTGGTGAAGGAAAGTGCAGCATTTATTGTAAGGCACCTGACAAGGAGTCTGGGACAGCTAGTGCTCAAAAAGTCTGAACTCCATAATGGGTTTCAGGGAAACATTTTTAAAGGCAAGGTGAGGGAGGGGTTTCACAGGGTATATGATTAGCTCATGCAAAATTCTCTGATTGGTTGATGGTGAGGTAACAGAGCAGTATTACAGGAGTTTACATTATCAATCCTTAGGCTCCAGCAGGCCTGGGAGCTATGTGCTTGTGGTCATCAAGTAGTTAATGTCTTCCATTTGGTGGGGGTTTTAACATCTGTAAAACAACTCAGAAAATGTGCATCAGATACTATTATCTAGGTACTTCAAAGAAGAGCTAAAGCAGAGGATATGGGGGAGGGCTCTGTCCCAGGAAGGCCCCATAGGATCCTACTCAGTTACATTAGCAGAATTCACTAGAACAGACCAGGTTATACTCCCGTCCTTTCCTTTAAAAAATGGTACTTATTAGACCCTAGGAAGAGACAGATTGTAGCTAAAATTCAAGGACAACAATTTGTCTTACTTATAAAATTTATTCACTAGGAAAGGGAGCATATGGTGCATTTTGATCTTTTTTCCCCAAAAGTTTGACAAAATCTGCTGGCACCTCACCAAGTGACCATCTCTGTCTGTGTTAGCAAGGGCACTGTCAGGGAGGAAAAACTTTTCCAGTACCCTCTTAGGTTTAGTGTATGTGGTCCTGAAAATTAAACTGACAAAAGACAGATTAATAAAAGAAAAGCCAACATTTAATCACGTATTTTTATTAGCATACATATGGAAGTTCACAGAAAAATGTGATTTTAGGAAGTGATTAGAAGAAATTGAAGCTTATATACGGTTTTAATAGGGAAAGGAAAGGGGGAGAAGGGCACTTCTGGGAAAGTGAATGATGTCTTAACATGGGAAGAGGTGAAGAAACAAAGGAACTTATCGGAAAACAAATGACTTTTAGGAAAGATAATAGATGGGCTCTTAAGATAATAGATGGGTAATCTGAGCTTTGTGGCAATGTCTGTTTACGTGTGGTTCTGAATTCTCCCATCCAGTGGTAAGAGTCGATCTTCCCTGGTTGTGAAACTCCAGGGTAGGGTATTTATGACAACTGAGTTCTTTTGGCAAGCTCTGCTTTTAGGAAGATAAGAGAGTTCAAAGAAAAAAAAATCTATTCTCAAATGCCTTCAGCTCAAAGTAATTTTTATTCCACAGTGGCTTATCCTGGACCCCTCTTGATTACATAATCAGTGCTGTGCATTTCATGATGTGAGACAGGTTTTAAAACATGTTGGATACTGCCTCTGAATAAACAGCTTACTGGAATCAATATATTTTTTACCTTACTGGTTGGCATTCCTTTAAAAATATACCCAGTGTACCAATGGATATTATGGTTGTACAGAGTCTGAAAAATTTGCTGTTGGATGATAGTGACAGAGAGAACCTGCTTATTAGTGGATCTTCAGGCCTTATCCTTTCTGGGACCTCCCTGTTTAAGTGGAATCACTGCCCAAAGGTTTCATAGAGGCAATATTTGTGTGATCCTGGCATTCACAGATGGAAAGAGTAGATTATTTTATTTACTTTACATTTGAAGAAATTGAGATTTTCAACACTGTTCCTCACTTGATTTATACTGTTCAGATTGACTTAATTGTGCATATCTGATAGATGTACATTCAGTTAATGCATTAACATTTTTATATCCATAACTCAATTTAACTCTTAGATGACTCAGTGCCACACTGACATTTTCTTTCCAGCAGCTTACTATCAGGAACAGATTTTAAAATTTTTTAATGTAATTAACCCATGTTCACTGTAAAAAGTAAAATAGAAATATCATATAAGCAAAAAGAAAAATGAAAAACCTTATATAAATATATGAACAAGGGATAACATTGTTAAAAATTTTATGTTCTTCCAGATATGCAACACAAATTTATATAAATTATTTTTATGAAACGGGGGACCTATTGTCCATACTGTTTTGTAATCTGCTTTTCTCCCTAAGAAATATGTTGTGAATATTCTTCCATGTCATTCGGATAAAATTCTTTTCAAAACACTGCCTTTGTCCACCTATAAAATTGAAGCATACTTTAAAAACCGTACCCTATAATTGGATATTCAGATTGTAACACTATTTCAGTAATAAAAGCATTCTACTTTGAACATCCTTTTTATATATGTTCAAACATATGTCCCATTATATCAGATATACAACCTTATTCCTCAGAATATATCTGCAGAAATATAATTCTTCAAAGTTTACATATATTTTTAAGTAACCAAATTTTGCAAATTATAATCTTTATTTTTTATAAGTAAGTTTTTTCTATTTGCTGTTGATAAATAACCTCCCTGTGCCCTCCTCTCCATTGCCCCCATTATAGTCACATGTTCTTGTTTCTCTGATTTCAATTTTTTTGGTGTTTTCCTTTTTCCTCTATTTAGTTCTTTTCATTTATGTTTCTTACTGCTTATTGAGTTGGCAAACAATAGATCAAAGATGAAAAATAAAGTGATAGTCCAATATTACTTAAATGCAAATGCATAATATTGCATTTCAACTTAGAACTATAAAACTTACATAAATGATGAATGGAAGGTAATTTGGGAATAAAAATATAGGCCTATGGAATGATGGAGAGATATAAATATTTAAGATAATAAAGAATTTCTCTTTTTTTAATACTCTACTTTCTTATTCTCACACCAACTCATGAAAGTACTCAGCCTCAGTCCTACCTTTGACTGCCTGTGAAGTACACTGTATTCATATCCATTGTTGTCAAGGGATTTATGTATAAAGGACTTTCAAAACTTTATGAACAGTGAATAGAGTAAGAATGTTTTTCACCATTTAGAAAAGTAAATGTACAAAAGTAACATGTCAGTTATTGAAATTAGTTCACTTTATGCTGATAGTTTACAAAATGAAAGTTATTACTGAGAATAAAGAAAGTAGAGGTACAGCTTTGTGGAATCTTGGATAGATTAAATAAAAGATCCATGTTTCAGAGTTCAGGTGGGTGGTTGTAACGAAATCATCTGACATATGTCACTCTTTGATAGAGCTATTGAGAAGATTACAGAAAGACTATGTAATCAAAGGCATAGTTCTCTTAAAATGAGTAAAATTGTTTAACATAGAGATTATTAAATTTTTTAAACTCATATTTGAAAATCCTTCTTTTGTATACCCAAGGTCCACACATCTAGTAAATAAAACTGAAATGTACCTGAAGCTTCCATGATATCACTAGGATTCGTTGTTTTCATTGCACTTAGTGTATTCCTCTGTTAAAGCTCTTTGCCATATCAGAATGTCATTAATCATTTAAAATACCTTTCTTCTCTTCTAACTATTGAGCAGCATAACTCTTATTCATTCTTGTGTCCTTAGTATCTAGCTCAGTGATTTGTACGTTGAAAAATGTCCAGATCAGGTACTGCTTTGTCACCCCAAAATCTCACCTAGGTATCACCTGTTGGCTTCACCTTGGTAATACTTTACATATCACTCAGGTGAAGCCAATAGAGAAATTGACAAGCAAGTTTTTAGGCACAGTGGAAAATTTTTTTCTTTGTAGATTCATTAATGTAGTATAGGAATAATCCTGAAAATTTAAAAATTGTAGTTTTCCCTTTGCAGTGGATACATTCTTATAAAAACAAAGGTTTTGTAAAAAAACAAAATTTGCTTATAAAACTAAATAACTTATAAAAACCAAAATTAAATATAGATTCCTCAGTGTCAAATTTGCGTTTTGTATTGTACACATTACATTTATTTTTGTTTCGTTTTGTTTTTGGCTGTGCCGGGCAGCATGTAGGATCTTAGTTCGCAGACCAGGGATTGAACCCACATCCCCTGCAGAGGAAGTGCAGTGTCCCAACCACTGGACTACTTGGGAAGTCCACATTTGTTTTTGTTAATGTAATAATAGGATAACTCTGGATGGGCTTTGGTGGGAACATTTTTCAAGGTATAAAAATAAGATTATTATTTGTTAATAATCATTACTAAGTAGTAATGAAGTGCCTGGCATGTACAGACTTTCTTTTCTGGCCTCTGTTACATTACCTCCCATGTTATAACAGTTCCTTGAATAGTTACAGAGGCTGATGACATCAGCTGTCCTAGTGTAGGTATCCGTGCCTAGATAGAGGTAGTTGCCTTCCCATGACATTTCTCATTTCCACCGGTCATTCATTGGAAGGAATGTAGAGGAAATAAAAGATAATAAACATTAAGTAACTTTAATTCTTATATTTCTAAAGATTCAAAAATATTATTTTTACTTGGAGGTTTTACCTTTTCTATCAATAAAAATTAGAACATATTATCTTCATTTTAATTAAAAAATTTTTATATGAATCATTATTACTATACTTGTAACTCTTCATGGGGGTCAGACCAATTGCTGAAATTATATTCAAAAAAGATATTTTTGATATTTTAAATGATTACTGCTGAAGTTAATTTAGCTTGAAAAAGATAAATCTACTGACAATCTAATATACTCAGCTTTTGTTCTCCTGTCATTCTCCCAGCATGTGACCTGCTCTTGATTATAATTTAGAGGTACGTTTTCTGCTGTCACATAGGCTGAACTAGAATGACATTCCTTTTTCTGAAGATATGCATACCCTGGAGATGGTTGGTTAATTATAATGTGAAGCAAGAGGTGAAATCATGTGACACATGAAAATCAAACACTGTTATGTGCCCATGATTTCAAAAGGCTCATTTGGGTTTCTGGAAGACCATGGGGAAGTTTGGTAGAGATAAGAATGTAGAAGTCTGGTTTAGAGAGATGATAACCTGGCCAAGAGAAATTACATGCTTTTAACTTCCCAAGAATGTCTATACTCTATGGGAAACAAACTTAACAAAGTGACTATTTCTGGGACAGGAATGAGGGGAGTAGGTTTCAGGAGGGATACAAAGAGATATAAACTGATTCTATATTGTTTTACTCCCTAAAAAAATGAATTGGCAAAATTTTAAGATTTTTAAAATCTTAATGGTACATAAATATTATGAACATTGGTCTCTGTGCTTCTGGATACACTTGAATTTATAAAATATAAATTGAAATAAAGAATATGTTAAACAGAGAAATGCAAAGGTAATTCCTCATTATATCATCCTGGAATTTTAAGAAGGGAAAAATCTTTCAAATAACTAAAGTATTGAGAAATATGACCTGAAAATAAATATAAATAAAATTAGTATTAATTTACTGCAGTAGGCTAGATAATAGTCTTCACAAAATTTTGAGTGCATTTATAAGTGGCAGATCATTTTTTTTTTTTGTATGAGGAAGTAGTGAACATGAGAAAATAATTTGTATTATAATTATCAACTCTAATGTATCATTTAAGACCTCAGTCTAACAGATAAAAGCTTAAAATTTGACTTGATCAAGAATACAACTAAAATATCAATCATTAGCATATGTCATATTAAAAAGAACATAAAAGATATTATCTAAGTCTTTGAAACTATTTTGATGCTTTGCCATCTGGAAGAAATGTTTACAGCTTTAATTGTCACAGCGTGAGATAGCTAAAATTGAAATAGAAAAAGTCTAAGAAAGGTTGCGAAAACAATGCAGAAAAAGAGAATAGGGTGAGATGTTGCATGAGGATTTTTCAGTTGTGAAAGGTAAACTCTGGGAGAAGGTATACAGTTAATATCAAGAAAAGTATAGACACTGTGCATAGGGTACCTATCCACGCCTAGTGTAGCTTACAACTAGACATCCCCTCACAAAACAGATAACATTTCCTAAGAGTAGGGTGAGATAAAACTACAGATGGATTGAAAGGTCAGAAAAAATCATTAACCATTTATCTATAATGGCAAACTGAGGGAACTGCAGCTGTTTAAGAGAAGAAAAGCACTATTTCTCTCCTGTCCTACCTACCATGTGACAAAGACTCTCTCTGTGACCAAACTTTAGGCAAGCTCCTCTGTCTTCTTTTCAACTGGGTTTCATCCTTGGGCCCTGCTGGGCCTGTCTAGTGTAGTTGTAATGGGAAAAGTGCTAAGTCAATTTAGTGAGAATCCCTCCACCATTAATATCTGATAACCTTGGCCTCCCTGCAGTAAGAATCCTGCTAGGTCAGTGTAGCAAGAATCTCCTTACCCTTGATGTCTCCTCTTAGTAATTTTCCATCCATCGGCACTGCTCATTCTCCTGGTTGACTATAAGTCTCCAGCTGCCTGCTGTATCTCTCCCCTCGGTTGGGATAATCTTGACACCTACTGCAATAATCCTGATAAAGTTCTTGACACCTACTGCAATAATCATGATAACGTTTTTCTTACTGTTTTCACAAGTGTCAGAATAAATTTTTTCTTTAATAGATGTTTGTTCTTTCTTCTGCTAAAGACAGAATGCTGGGGTCAAGCCCAGCATAGGAAGTCTCATAACCTTTTAAACATGGTATAGATAGGAATAAGATATGTTAAATTAACAGTTGTGTCTTGAGTGGTTCACAGATGAAGGGTCCTGTTTGCACTAATCACTTGGGAATATATATAACTTCAAAAGCTTATGGGCAAAATTAAAAAATCACACAAACGCAAAATAAGAATAAAAGCACTATGGAGAGATCACATTGAATCAATATCAGTAGATTTCATAAAGAATTAGAGGAATGTATAGGATAACAAAAGGAAGAGATGGAGTGCATTTCACAAAGAAACAACATTACAGTAGTTCAAAATTGAGAGGCATAAGTAGTAAACTTAATTAAGGGTGGTGGTGATAACATATAAGGTCAGAGTGGTACAATAAGCCCTCCCAGTGGAAGACATTGAATGGTTAAATGAGAAAAGTTCCTCTGTCTCAAAGAAGAGTGGATCTGAGTACAATGGATATGATGTAAATCTCTGTCACTAACCATATAAGCCTATTCAAATATTTTACCTCTGTGCATCTCAGTTTCCTCATTCATAATAAAAAGTAGAATATTTTATAAGCCTATTTCTGTGACAAAAAATATGATAATGGATGCAAAGTGCTTAGTTAATTGTAAAACATTATTATGCAACTGTAAAGGATTATTCCTTAATTCTCAATACATTGGGGAGCACTGAAACATTTCTAGATGCTAAAAAGTATAATCATTAGTTCATTTTAGAAATATTTACTGGGCCAAGTTACAGGGAGACAACATGGAAAGCAGCAAGTCTATTATAGTGGTTCCAATGAGAGGTAAGGAGAATTAACACACAGCTCTATGCAATTAAGAGACAAATTATTTTGAATTTTATCAACTGGTTAGAAATGAATAAAAACAAAAAGAGAGAGAAAACAAAGATGACTCCAGGGTTCCAACTTTGGTTAGGATGATGTCAGTAACAGAAAGAACAATTAATTAGAGAAAGAGTTTAGAAGAAATACAATGGGTTTTACTTTGAAAATACAGATTTAAGGATTCCAATGAGATATACAGGCAAAAATGCCTAGCAGGGATTGAAAATGAAGCTTAGTTTAGGGATCTGGGAAAGAGATAAAGATTTGGGAATCCATTATTAGTCATGTAGTAATCATTGATTAGTATCAGTTGATACAATAGAAATGGATATAGATGGTGATGAAAAAAAGGGTGAAAAAATAATGCAATGGTAATGTTCATAAAGCTCTCACTGGTAGCATCTACTTTCAAGATTATAAAGCAAAGCCATCTGTTGAGAGTCAGAGTTTATGGATAATATTGAGACCTTGCAGATTATCTACTGAGAATGCCAGATCATGTCAGTCAACTAAAGACTGATAATAATACTAGAAAATAGCTGTGTTAGGCCATCTGAGTTTCTTCTGAAAATCCATCTATTCTTTGAGGAAAGTGTTCTATCCTGTCGGTTCAGGCTGCTGTAACAAACACCATAGACTGAGTGGCTTAAATAACAGAAGTTTATTACTCACAGGTCTGGAGGCTGGGAAGTCCAGGATCAAGGTACCAGCATGGTCAGGTTCTGGTGAGAACTCACTTCCTGGTTTGCAGGTGGCTGTCTTCTTGCTGTGTGTTCACAAGGCAGAGAGCAGGGAGACCTCTTCTCTCTCTTCTTGTAAGGACACTCATCCAATCATAGGTGTTCCAATATCACGACTTCATCTAACCCTAACTACCTCTCAGAGGCACACATGCTAATACCTTCTCATTGGGGGTTAGAGTTTCAACACATGAATTTGGGAGCCACACAAACATATCCCCATTCATAGGGCTATCATTCAAAGAGCACTGTTCTACTACCATAAGGGGAAAGGTGTTTCCAGGCTTGCCTATGGTGGTAGGCAGAAAAACAGCCCCTAAAAATGCCCATATTCTTATCCCTGAAACCTAAGAATCTGTTGCTTTACATAATAAAAAAGACATTCATTGCATGTGTGATTACATTAAGGACCTTGAGATGGGGAGCTTATCTTGGATTATAGGGGTGGGTCCATTGTATTCACAAAGCTCCTTATAACAGCAAGGCAGGAGAGTCAGTCGAAGAAGGAGCTGATGGAAACAAAGGACAGAAAGGGAACAGATTTGAAGATGCTATGCTGTTGGCTTGTAAGATAGAAAAAGGGGCCAAGAGCCAAAGAAAGCAAGCAGGCTCTAGACAGTGGAAAAGGGAAAGGAACAGATTCTCCCTTATAGCTTCTAAGAGAAATGCTGGCCTGTCAACACATTGATTTTAGCCCAGTAATACCATTTCAGGCTTCTGACTTCCAGAACTATAGGAGAATAATTTTGTATTATTTTAAACTGCCAAGTGTGTGGTATTTGTCACAGTAGCAGTATAAAACTAATATACTTAGCAACATACTTCACCCTCCTTTTCAAAGGAATCATTTCAGGCCATCTAACTATAAATTCTCTTGTTTGGTGATCTCATTTGGTGATTCAAACAGGAACAATAGATTTTTTTCATTGATTGATATACATACTGGAAGATAGATGATTGATGCTTGATAGATGATTGATGTTTGATAGATCTATGTTTGGGTAACTGCTACAAAGGACCCGTAAGGCTGGATAAAAAGAGATCATCTTTTATTATTATATGGAGAACTCATGCCTAAAAATAGTACAAAGCATTATCAAGAAATTGGGAAAAACAAAACAAAAAATAGATTCCTGAGGTCCTTGGGTGACCAAGGATCCAGCCATGACAACTTCACTATTCCATGAACCAATATTTTCTTTTAATAAAATTTGAGTTGAATTTATATCAATTGTGACTGAAAAAATCCTAGAACAATACACAAGGTAAAAGACATAAGATGACTCAAAAGGAAAAGAGTGGAACTGGAATTGGAACAAAACATATTAAGAAACTGTAAAGTTTACAGGTGTACTGAAGTTCCTGAAATTGATATTATGGAGAAAGAGAAAGGAAAATGAACAGGTGTTAAATGATTTAATTGGGTAGACATTAGCTTAAAGATTGGTAGATGGTAGAGAAAGGTAGAAGAGAATATTAGAAAAATTGGTATGACTTCTAAAGGGAGTTGTATAATGAAGAAATTATGAGAGACACCTAAAAACAATACTATGGGCAGGCATAAGTGTGACATCCTTAGCTAATAGGAACATAGGAGGAAGCTAATGAGAATAACTCTGCATTGGAAGAGCCAATGTTGTTCAAAGAAGAAAAGTGGAAACATGTAATGGAATTATAAAATTTAAACAGCCCATGTATTTCAGAAATTTTAGATTTGTGATTTAAAAAAAATTTTTAGTCCTTTAGCCAAAATTTAAAATATAACCAGTTAGAGAAAACTTCACCTGAATGGATCCTATGGTACTCAACTGAGCTAGAGTCTTCTAATGCATAGGAAATTAATTCTTTTCCTAACTGTTAGTTTATGATGGAAGGAAGAGAAGAAGCAAGAGGAGGAGGTGGAGGAAAGGAAACGTAGAGAAGGAGAGAGGAGGAGAAAGAAAAGGAAAAGCTTTAGGAAAAGGATCTAAAGCTCAGTTAACAATAGTGATCGAGATCGTCTCCTGTTACTACCACCTTCATTTTATTCTCCACCACTCTGCTCTTTTTCCAGCAGAAGTAATTTAATTTTCACAGAACATAGAATCCCTAAAACAGCTCTTAGTATAATGACATTTACTCCCAGAGCACTCAGAAAACATTTGCTGATGAAAATGATGTTTGTCTTCCAACTATCATCATTCTAATGAGCAGTGAGATGGATTAAAGGTGAGAAAAGAGGGGTTCTGGATTACTCACCTGGGGATAACTAAGAGTTGAATAAAAAGTAGAGCAAAAATTTGATTTACTCTCTCCCTTTCTTACTCTCTAGTGGACGTAGATGCCAGAGGATGTAGTGAATTGTATTAGTCAACCATAAACCCCATTCCTTCTCAAGCCTAATTCCAGAGTATAAAGTAACACTTCTCTAAACTTCTCTTAAGAAGCAGAGATGTTCAACTGTGTTAGAGCAGGACCTCATCCAAGATAATCCTGTATTAAACTTTAAAAATGGTCATGAAAACAGTGGCAACCATGCTACTTGAGTGTAAAATATTTAAATACCATTTTGACTGTTGCTGGGCCTGCAGATTTGAAATTTGGCAGAGTCCTCTGTGCTCAGTGCTGATCTATTTTGGGGTTTCCTCCAACTTGAGCAGAGCAAGGAAAATGTCACCACCTTCATCTGGGTTAACATTGAGGAAATACTCTTATACGATGCAGCTCTGCTTGCTTTGTAAGGCCTTTTTTTCAAAATATTATCTACACAAAAATTGTTTCCTATTGTTAAAAAAACCCACTAACCTTTCCTCTTAATGTTTTCCATTTTTCTGTCTAATGAGGATTTTAAGTTTCTACCAGCAGTTTCTTCTAAATGCTTGGAGCTGATTTTGCCTTTTATGAAATGGAACGCTTAGTGAGTCAGCAAGGGAGGAAAAGCGCTAAGATTTCATCAATTTGTTGACCAATCTACGTGTACAGAGAAATGCATATGGAAACCTTAAAAAAAAAGGAAAAAGCAGGAAAGTTTTTTGCATTTTAATACACATACAACTAAATGTTTGTCATGTTTCATTACTAAACCTCCAACGAATCCCTCAGAGCTTTCTGCTACCTTTTTCCTAACACAAAGTTTTTGGACATAAGTCAACCTTATTTTAATTTTTCCTTTGGGTGGGCAAAATAATTGTGAAGCATTAGACAAATACAATTTAGGGAAAATTGTGTCATTTTTTCCAATGGAAATTAAATATGTTGTCAATGATAAAGGGTGAGCCTCAGAATGTCATGCTTTTCTGATCTGCTCCCAGGCTGTCTGGGGCTCACAGCCTCCTCCTCGGCCATCAATATGCAGAACTAGGAGTCCTTCCACTTATTGTACAGGCCTTTTGAATTTCCTCCACCAGGCTGAATGCTAATGAAGAAGGTTTGCAGTGTCATCTGCCAGTGGCAAATCCCAGGATATATCTACCAGCAACCAGAATGGGAGGGTTAAATTGTCTTGAGCTAGGGACGCTCTAATTAGAAGAACACAACTAAAAGCTTGTCAAAATATATTCCTTTGAGTTAAATCAAGTAAACTGTGATGTCTTGAAATGTATATATAATGGGTAATTTGCAGGGGTCAATTACTAGTCTGTTTTGCATTTGATCATCAGTCATTTATTACTATATAAAAAGACCAGTATTATTATTACTGAATCATTTATACTATTAATTTAATCATAAGAATAATAATTATATGTTAATTCAAGGATGGTTTATTATAAAGTATGTATTTATTAAAAGATTAGTCATAATTATTTCAAATTGAAAAAGAATGATATTTCTTCATGATTCTCCCAGAAATATGCTTCAAGTAAAATATGCCTTTGAAGTGACAAAGTGTTTATAGGAAACATACTTTTAAATTTAATTTTGTTTATTTTTTATACAGCAGGTTCTTATTAGTTATCTATTTTATACATATTAGTGTATATAAGTCAAACCCAGTCTCCCAATTCATCCCACCACCACCACCCAGCCCCACCCCTGCTTTCACCCCTTGGTGTCCATACGTTTGTTCTCTACATCTCTGTCTCTATTCCTGCCTTGCAAACCGGTTCATCTACACCATTTTTCTAGAGTCCACATATATGCATTAATATATGATATTTGTTTTTCTCTTCCTGCCTTAATTCACTCTGTATCACAGTCTTTAGGTCCATCCACTTCTCTACAAATGATCCAATTTCGTTCCTTTCTTTGGCTGAATAATGTTCCATTATATATATGTACCAATCTTCTTTATTCATTCATCTGTCAATGGGCATTTAGGTTGCTTCCATGACCTAGCTATTGTAAATAGTGCTGCAATGAACATTGGGGTGCATGTATCTTTTTGAATTATGGTTTTCTCTGGGTATATGCCCAGTAGTGGAATAGCTGGGTCATATGGTAATTCTATTTTTAGTTTTTTAAGGAACCTCCATACTGTTCTCCATAGTGGCTGTACCAATTTATATTCCCACCAACAGTGCAAGAGGGTTCCCTTTTCTCCACACTCTCTCCAGCATTTGTTGTTTGTAGATTTTTGAATGATGCCCATTCTGACCAGTGTGAGGTGATACCTCATTGTAGTTTTGATTTTCATTTCTCTAATAATTAGTGACGTTGAGCAACTTTTCATGTGCTTCTTGGCCATCTGTATGCCTTCTTTGGAGAAATGTCTGTTTAGGTC
The DNA here is from genome assembly GCF_026419965.1 of Kogia breviceps. NCBI lineage: Eukaryota > Metazoa > Chordata > Mammalia > Artiodactyla > Physeteridae > Kogia > Kogia breviceps. Next base: position 98,657,395 of record NC_081314.1, read on the forward strand.
TTCTGCCCATATTTGATTGGGTTTTTTTTTTTTTTTTTTTATCGAGATGCATGAACTGTTTATATATTTTGGAGATTAATCCTTTGTCCATTGATTTGTTTGCAAATATTTTCTCACATTCTGAAGGTTGTCTATTCGTCTTATTTATAGATTCCTTTGCTTTTCAAAAGCTTTTAAATTTCTTTAGGTCCCATTTGTTTATTTTTGTTTTTATTTCCATTACTTTAGGAGGTGGGTCAAAAAAGATCTTGCTGTGATTAATGTAAAAAAGAGTGTTCTTCCTATATTTTCCTCTAAGAGTTTTATGGTGTACACTCTTACATTTAGGCCTTTAGTACATTTTAAGTTTATTTTTGTGTATGGTATTAGGGAGTGTTCTAATTTCATTCTTTTACATGTAGCTGTTCAGGTTTCCCAGCACCACTTATTGAAGAGACTGTCTTTTCTCCATTGTATATCCTTGCCTCCTTTGTCATAGACTAGTTGACCATAGGTGCATGGGTTTATCTCTGGGCTTTCTATCCTGTTCCTTTGATCTATATTTCTGTTTTTTTGTGCCAGTACCATATTGTCTTGATTACTGTAGCTTTGTAGTATAGTCTGAAGTCAGGGAGTCTGATTCCTCCAGCTCTGTTTTTTTCCCTCAAGATTACTTTTGCTATTCAGCATCTTTTGTGTCTCCATACAAATTTTAAAATTTTTTGTTCTAGTTCTGTAAAAAAACTCTATTGGTAATTTGATAGGGATTGCATTGAATCTGTAGATTGCTTTGGGTAGTAGAGTCATTTTCACAATATTGATTCTTGCAATCCAAGAACATGGTACATTTCTCCATCTGTTTATGTCATCTTTGAATTTTTTCACCAGTGTCTTATAGTTTTCTGGGTACAGGTCTTTTACCACAATAGGTAGGTTTATTCCTAGGCATTTTATTCTTTTTGTTTTTGCAAAGGTGAATAGGATTGTTCCCTTAATTTCTCTTTCTGATCTTTCATTGTTAGTGTATAGGAATGCAAGAGATTTCTATGCATTAATTTTGTATCCTGAAACTTTACCAAATTCATTGATTAGCTCTAGTAGTTTTCTGGTGTCATCTTTCGGATTCTCTATGTATAGTATCATGTCATCTGCAAACAGTGACAGTTTTGCTTCTTCTTTTCCAATTTACATTCCTTTTATTTCTTTTTCTTCTCAGATTGCCATGGCTAGGACTTCCAAAACTATGTTGAATAATAGTGGTGACAGTGGACATTCTTGTCTTGTTCCTGATTTTAGAGGAAATGCTTTCAGTTTTTCACCATTGCGAATGATGTTTGGTCTGGGTTTGTCATATATGGGCTTTATTAGGTTGAGGTAGGTTCCCTCTATGCTCACTTTCTGGAGAGTTTTTATCATAAGTGGGTGTTGAATTTTGTCAAAAGCTTTTTCTGCATATATTGAGATGATCATATGGTTTTTATTCTTCAATTTGTTAATATGGTGTATCACATTGATTTATTTGCATATATTGAAGAATCTTTGCATCCCTGGGATAAATCCCACTGATCATGGTGTATAATCCTTTTAAAGTATTGTTGGGTTCTGTTTCCTAGTATTTTGTTGAGGACTTTTGCATAAGTATTCGTCAGTGATATTGGTCTGTAATTTTCTTTTTTTGTAGTATCTTTGTCTGGTTTTGGTATCAGGGTGATGGTGGACTTGCAGAATGAGTTTGGGAGTCTTCCTTTCTCTGCAACTTTTGGAAGAGTTTGAGAAGGATGGGTGTTAGCTCTTCTCTAAATGTTTGAAAGAATTCACCTATGAATCCATCTGGTCCTGGACTTTTGTTTGTTGGCAGATTTTTAATCACAGTTTCAATTTCATTACTTGTAATTGGTCTGTTCATATTTTCTATTTCTTCCTGGTTCAGTCTTGGAAGGTTATACCTTTCTAAGAATTTATCCATTTCTTCCAGGTTGTCCATTTTATTGGCATAAGGTTGCTTTTAGTTGTCTCTTATGATGCTTTGTATTTCTGCGGTGCCCGTTGTAACTTTTCCTTTTTCATTTCTAATTTTATTGATTTGAGTCCTCTCTCTTTTTCTTGATGAGTGTGGCTAAAGTTTTTTTTTTTTTTTTTTTTTTTTTTTTTTGCGGTATGCGGGCCTCTCACTGTTGTGGCCTCTCCCGTTGCGGAGCACAGGCTCCGGACGCGCAGGCCTAGCGGCCATGGCTCACAGGCTTAGTTGCTCCGCGGCATGTGGGATCTTCCCGGACCAGGGCACGAACCCGTGTCTCCTGCATCAGCAGGCGGATTCTCAACCACTGCACCACCAGGGAAGCCCGTGGCTAAAGTTTTATCAATTTTGTTTATCTTCTCAAAGAACCAGCTTTTAGGTTTTTTGATCTTTGCTATTGTTTTCTTTGTTTCTATTTCTTTTATTTCTTCTCTGATATTTATGATTTCTTTCCTTCTACTAACTTTGGGTTTTGTTTGTTCTTCTTTCTGTAGTCCCTTTAGTTGTAAGGTAAGATTGTTTATTTGAGATTTTTCTTGTTTTTTGAGGTAGGATTGTATTGTTATAAACTACCCCCTTAGAACTGCTGTTGTTTCATCCCATAAGTTTTGGATCATCATGTTTTCATTGTCATTTGTCTCTAGGTATTTTTTTATTTCCTCTTTGATTTTTTCAGTGATCTCTTGGTTATTGAGTAAGGTATTGTTTAGCCTCCATGTGTTTGTGTTTTTTATGTTTTTTTCCCTGTAATTTATTTCTAATCTCAGAGCATTGTGGTCAGAAATGATGCTTGATATGATTTCAATTTTCTTAAATTTTCTGAGGCTTGATTTGTTACCCAAGATGTGATCTATCCTGCAGAATGTTCCGTGTGCACTTGAGAAGAAAGTGTAATCTGCTGTTTTGGGGTGGAACGTCCTATAAATATCAATTAAATCTATCTGGTCTATTGTGTCATTTAAAGCTTGTGTTTCCTTATTTGTTTTCTGTCTGGATGATCTAACCATTGGTGTATGTGAGGTGTTAAAATTTCCCCACTATTATTGTGTTACTGTTGATTTCCTCTTTTATAGCTGTTAGCATTTGCCTTATGTATTGAAGTGCTCCTATGTAAGGTGCATATATATTTATAATTATTATATCTTCTTCTTGCCTTGATCCCTTGATCATTAGGTAGTGTCCTTCCTTGCCTCTTGTAAAATTCTTTATTTAAATTCTATTTTATGTGATATGAGTATCACTACTCCAGCCTTCTTTGGATTTCCATTTGCATGGAAAATGTTTTTCCATCCCCTCGCTTTCAGTCTATATGTGCCCCCAGGTCTGAAGTTGGTCTCCTGTAGACAGCATATATGTGGGTCTTGTTTTTGTATCCATTCAGTGAGCCTGTGTCTTTTTGTTGGAGCATTTACTCCATTCACATTTAAGGTAATTATCAATATGTATGTTCCTATTACCATTTGCTTAATTGTTTTGGGTTTATTTTTGTAGGTCCTTTTATTCTCTTGTGTTTCCCACTTAGAGAATTTCCTTTAGCAATTGTTGTATAGCTGGTTTTGTGGTGCTGAATTCTCTTAGCTTTTGCTTTTCTGTAAAGCTTTTGATTTCTCTGTTGAATTTAAATGAGATCCTTACTGGGTAGAGTAATCTTGGTTGTAAGTTCTTCTTTTTCATCACTTTAAATATATCATGCCACTCCCTTCTGGCTTGTAGAGTTTCTGCTGAGAAATCAGCTGTTAACCTTATGGGAGTTTCCTTGTATGTTCTTTGTCATTTTTCCCATGTTGCTTTTAATAATTTTTTTTTGTCTTTAATTTTTGTCAATTTGATTACTACGTGTCTCAGCCTGTTTTCCCTTGGGTTTATCCTATATGGGACTCTCTGTACTTCCTGGACTTGGGTGGCTATTTCCTTTCCCATGTTAGGGAGGTTTTCTACTATAATGTCTTCAAACATTTTCTTGGGTCTTTTCTCTCTCTCTTCTCCTTCTGGGACTCCTATAATGCTAATGTTGGTGGATTTAGTGTCCCAGATGTCTCTTAGGCTGTCTTCATTTCTTTTCTTCTTTTTTTTTTTTTTCTTTATTCTGTTCCGCACAATGAATTCCACCATTCTGTCTTCCAGGTCACTTATCTGTTTTCTGCCTCAGTTATTCTGCTCTTGATTCCTTCTAGTGTATTTTTATTTCAGTTATTGTATTGTTCATTTGTGTTTGTTTGTTCTCTAATTCTTCTAGGTATTTGTTAAACATTTCTTGCATCTTCTTGATCTTTGCCTCCATTCTTTGTCCAAGGTCCTGGATCATCTTCACTATCATTATTCTGACTTCTTTTTTGGAAGGTTGCCTATCTCCACTTCATTTAGTTGTTTTTCTGGGGTTTTATCTTGTTCCTTCATCTGGTACATAGCCTTCTGCCTTTTCATCTTGTCTATCTTTCTGTGAATGTGGTTTTTGTTCTACAGGTTGCAGGATTGTAGTTCTTCTTGCTTCTGCTCTCTGCCCTCTGGTGGATGAGGCTATCTAAGAGGCTTGTTCAAGCTTCCTGTTAGGAGGGACTGGTGATGGGTGGAGCTGGGTGTTGCTCTGTTGGGCAGAGCTCAGTAAAACTTTAATCTGCTTGTCTGCTGATGGGTGGGGCTGAGTTCCCTCCCTGTTGGTTATTTGGCCTGAGGCGACCCAGCACTAGAGGCTATGGGCTCTTTGGTGACTCTAATGGCCGACTCTGGGAGGCCTCATGCCAAAGAGTACTTCCCAGAACTTCTACTGCCAGTGTTCTCGTCCCCGTGGTGATCCATAGCCACCTCCTGCCTCTGCAGGAGACCCTTGAACACTAGCAGATAGGTCTGGTTCAGTCTCCTATGGGGTCACTGCTCCTTCCCCCTGGGTCCTCATGCACACACTGTTTTTTGTGTGTCCTCCAAGAGTGGAGTCTCTGTTTCCCCCAGTCCTGTCAAAATCCTGCAATCAAATCCCACTATCTTTCAAAGTCTGATTTTCTGGGAATTCCTGCTCCCATTGCTGGACCCCCAGTTTGGAAGCCTGACGTGAGGCTCAGAACCTTTACTCCAGTGGGTGGACTTCTGTGGTATAATTGTTCTCTAGTTTGTGAATCACCCACCCAGTGGTTGTGAGATTTGATTTTATTGTGATTGTGCCCCTCCTACCATCTCACTGTGGCTTCTCCTTTGGCTTCAGATGTGGGGTTTTCTGGTGAGTCCAGTGTCTTCCCATTGATGATTATTCAGCAGTTACTTGTGATTCCGGTGATCCCTCAAGAGGGAGTGAGCACACATCCTTCTATTCCACTATCTTGAACCAATCCTGGGAAACTTTTTTTTTTTTAATTGAGGTATAATTGACAAGTAACCTTATATTAGTTTCAGGTGTACAACTTAACAATTTGATGTTTGTTTATATTATGAAATGATCACCACAATGAGTAGAGTTAACATCCATCACCATAAATAGTTAACAAATTTTTTTCTTGTGATAAGAACTCTTAAGATCTACTTTCTTAGAAATTTTCAAATAGGCAATACAGTATTATTAACTATTGTCACCATGCTGTACATTATATCTCCATGACTTATTCATTTTATAACTGGTAGTTTGTACCTTTGGACCTCCTTTGCTCAGATTTGCCCACCCCCCCCAACCCCCTGCCTCTGGCAACCATCAATCTCTTCAGTGTAATTGTGATGCAGGAAGCATCTTAAGTGTTTTTTAAAATTATAAACTTGCTTGTTTAAGGTATTATAACCACATATTTTATATGCAAATTTATTCCCTGTCCTCATAAGTAGCTATGTAGTCCGGAAATTCTTGGTAGTGGAAATTAAAAATAAAGTAAAACCTGTTTTTTTTCCATTTCCATCTCTGATATTTTTTATACTACTCCCTTCTACTTTTGATTCTTTCTTTGATGGCAGATTGTAGGATAACTTTTATGTAAGTGTTTTAGTTTTAGCTTTATTTAAGACAGAGTACAATGTATAAATAATGGTTTAGCTTAGAAGTGGAACATGGCTTCAACAATAGTAAGACCTATGGCTTTTTTGTCCAAATTTTGTAGTATATTTTTAATGTGGTGTTCACAAAGGCAGTGTAACCTGTAAAATACTAGATATTTATTAACATCTAATATATATTAGTCAATGTGTAGACAATGAACTTATAGGTATAATAAGATGCAATGGAAAACAGACCTTGTTCCCTTTCAGTGAAACATTGTTTCCAACATTTGAGACATTTGCAAAGCACAATATGCTTATTAGAATAAAAGACATTATTTTAAGAAGAAATGCTCTGAATAGGAAGGTCATAATGTACCAGCAATAGATTGATACACCAGAAGTAATTGACGGTGTAGCAGCTAACAAAAGCGATAATAAAAATCACTGGAAAAGATTATTTCAGTTGCCAAAATCAAATTGAGTATGACTCAAAAGAAGGAAAAATCTAATAATAAGTTCCATTAGGGTTTAAACTCCCAAAATATGATACCCCCGTATGATTTACAGATGAACAAAAGGAAGGAGTAAGGATATTATCTGTCATTACATACAAGAAAGAAAAAGAAACTAGATTGGAAATGCTGTTCTGCCCTAGCATCAGGCCTGGTACACACATGAGTCTATTTAGGTGGGGAATGAAGGGAATTCATGAGGGCTATAGGCCTAAAACTAAAATCAAGACCAATCTGAAACTATCTTAGAATATAAATAGAAAATTGTAACACATTTTTTCTATCAGCCAGCTAGTTGGTGAACTTTTTACTACTTTCGGATGCTCAAACTTCAGTTCCCATGTCTGTGCTCACAAAATGTTCCCATGCACATAAAAAAGGTAATTTCATGCCCAAATGGAATTTTCTGCTTGCATTTTGCATATAGAATGTTCATTTACATAAACAAATTTATGTTTTGAGGAAACACACTTTGTGAGTTCAACTTAGGTGTCAATGGATGAAAAATTTCCTGAATATCAGGTTTGGTTGGATGACTTGAGACAAACCTTTTGTTAGTTAGCCAGTCCCCTTCCCTAACCTGTTAAATGCTATTCATCAATTTTAGGCTTTATGAATCTCCCTAAATTCCTTCCATGTATGGTTCAATTAGTACATTGTACCATTGCCTTTTGTAAAGTAGGACAAAACTAGAGACAAATTGAGAACAAAGGAGTAATGCTATTGTGATATTATGAAATGAAGATCATGTCTTTTAGGTAAAAATCTTGCCCCGAAGGATGGAAATTCCCATTTTAAAGAGAAGAAGTGTTTAATAAGTTGTTAAAATACAAAGTGAAAAAAATGAACCAGAATATTAGATCTGTAAGAAACCTTGGCCTTTACTCTGTCTAATCCTTTTGATCTTCACAGATTAGTTGATGGTTAAACCACAAAATTTTCCTGTATATTTCCCTTCATCGTGTTCTCTCCATAGAACATAAAATTTGTAGGGGAGGAAACAGCTTCCCTCAACCCTCTTAAAGTTCCTGGCTGGATCTGCAAATTAAACTGACAAAGACAGATTAACAGGAAAGAAGAATACAGATTTATTTAATATAAATTTTATGTGACACAAGATCCCTCATAAGGAAATGAAGACCCAAAGAAACAGCTAGACCTGAGTCTTTATGCTAGTTGTGGAGGAACATGGTAGGTTAAGGAGTATGAGGTAATCATAGTAAACTAGAGAAACTTAGCAAGCCCTGTTTGTTAGGGTTCTTCTCAGCATCCTTTGTCTTCAGAGATAAGGATACTCCTGTCCTCTGAGTATAGGGAGGGCACTTTTATCGAGAGTTTTATGGCCTGTTTCAGGGAAGAAGGGTGGAGTAGGGGGAGGTCAGTGTGACCTTCTGCTTCTAACATTTTCTTAAACTCCTTCAGCTTAATATATTCAATACACCAAGATGCCATATTTTGTGATAGCATGTCCTAAACCCCATAACATCCATTTATAATGGAAAAAAAGTTTATCATATTGTCAAATATGGTGGGTGGATTAAAGTTCCTGAGACAAATGAGTGATCAAAGAAATGGGAAGGAGGGCATGTCCTAGAATCAAGAACCTTGGTGATATATACTTAGGTATTTATACTAGTTGTTATGCATTTTTTGAAAAGACCATCTTGGACTCTGAGCATTGTTTGCTTTAAAATTGTATTTGCCTTTTCAACCCTGTCCTTATGTTGGTATGACAATTCTTTTTATAGTTTGTACAATTTCAGACTTGAAAATAATATAATACCCTAAACTTTAATTCAAAAGATTATGAAAATGTTCACATGCACTCACTGCCTTAAAAATCCCCAAAATCCATGAAATAAAATATGACCCATTTATACTTTCCTTTGTCAGACTACCTTGGTGTTCTTGGCTAGAGTTGCTTAGCTACCTACCAATTCTTTCCTACCGGTAGCAAGCAGATCCTTCCCCAAAACAGTGTCATCTTTGTATGTTTTATGCCCCAGCTAACGCCTGTCCTCCTGTCCTCCATTTGACATCCCGCTCATCTCACGTGCCCTAACAGTCACATGTGGTTAGTAAGTAAATTGTTATTTTCAAATCAACACTGGTTTTTTATATGTTTGTAGATAAAGTTTCATTTTTCCCATTACAAGCTCAGGGGACCTCAAGATGTATTAGTTTCCCCCTCATTCCTAAAATACAGGTATAGGACTTTTAAAAAATCTTTTTTCTTGGGCTTTCTTAGAAATTGTTGTGAAGGAGTATATCTAAAATGCGTTGTTAGACAGGAACCAGGCACTCAGGCATTCCTTTTGCAAAACAGTGAACTGAATCTGGCTACTGATCAAGTAAATCTACTCTGCTGTGGTCTACACAGTGGGTGGTACTCAAGAGGTCAGCTAGCCTCTAGACATGGGCTCAGCCCCCTCCATGTTCCAAAACACATCAACAGTGACCCTCATCAGGTCCATCCATTGCTACTTTGATGCCAAACTTGGATTGTGTGAATCAAGACACTATATGCATCTTTTTCTTCAGTGAGTGTTGGTTTGGAGAACTTCCCATTTCCTCTCTTCTCTCCTTTTGATCCTCACATACTGGTTGATGCCTAGCTCAGAACATTCTCAAGTACATTTCCCTTCATCATATCTTCTCCATGGAAGCCAGATGCATCAAAGAGAAGATTCTGTTATAATGAAAAAGTTATTTAAAGGAGTTAAATCACCTGAGACCAGTGGCTGATCAAAGAGTTGGGAAGGAGAGTACTTCTTAGGACCCCAAACCCTGAAACAATTAGTCCATCTTATGGACCCACAGTTTGACAAGTTTTTGTGTTAAGATTGAATTTCATTTTGAAGACCCTGAAGTAGTAAGAACAATGGTTTTCCAATAATTACCTTCTTTCTCTTTTCTTTTATAAAGATGTATGGTGTTTAGGAAGGTTGCATTAAAGTTGCAGATAATCTATGTATTTCCTCTCCTCCCCTCCCCTCTACTCTCAGCTTGTCTTCTTTTTTCTTTCATCACATTTCTGCTGTATCTTTCTGGTCAAAGGGGATGATCTCCTTTGCGAGTGCTTAAGCTTTCTAAGCCCATATATTCCTTTCCTTTTACCTCCTCTCTAAAAAGTTCTTCACTCTTTTCCTTCACAAAATACTTGATAGCTCATTAGATCCAGGCTCTAAACAACCAAATAATCTTATTCCTTTAGAAATTTTATATCCTTTCCCTAGATGACAAAAAGAGTTTCCACACTGAATCTTGTAACACAGTGAAAAACAAACAAAAACATCAGGAAGGAAGGGAAAAACATTTGCATTCAATGAATCTGAAGGTTTACATCCTTCTACACTCAGAGACTAGGTCTCTTGTCTGAATTTAAATATATGCTAGCTCTTTAGGAATTTTCTTCTATTTCAAAGCTAGAATGCTACTCTGATCTCTCATTAGTAAGTGGCATATTATTTTTTCAGCCTCTGTTCAGTCCTGTTTATGAAGTTCTCTTATCTGAAGGGAAGTTAGTGGTGTTCCCATTGTTACTATTCCATTTACAATAAAAAATAATCTTTTCTTTTTTTAGAAGACTGAATGATCCAGCCTTTACACCACATTTTCCAGCAGTTTAGTTAAGAGATTGCCATTGTGATGCAGAAAGCTGTTACCTCTTCAACTATTGACCAAGAACAGAAAGCTTCTTAAGGGCACTTCATGTTGCCCTATTACTGCATGATTAGGCATACTTTACATTTGTTTTATGTTAACTATTGCACTGTATTATTTATAAAGTATAATTCACCAAAAAGTATGCTGTTTTCACTTCCAAATAAACTCCTCTCCCTCCTCCCCTGCCCCCACAGGAAGATACAGACTCAGAGACACACATATATTCTGTCTGTACTGAACTCAAAGCCATAACCACAGAGATACCCTTTATCGGGTGATAAAAAGAAAGAAAAAGCCTCTTGAGGCCTGAGTTTGCAAGCCTAAACTTAAAAGGTGACACTAATGCCATCAAAAGGAATATATTTTCTTACAGAAGGATCAGAGTGCAAGATATATCATCAAATGAAATTGGGCCCTCGAGTGTTCTTCATAGCTCATAATTATTGATTGGAATGGCAAATGCAGTAATTTGTAGGCAGCTAGCTTATGACACATTGTAATGAAGAAGCCATATGTAAAAGTATGTGGAATTAACAGGAGCAGTGTTACTCCTTCAGCATTTTAGATGAAAAACACATGCAGTTTTGAAACTTCAGATTTGCTATTTCAAAGACTGTAAGAGCATCTGTTAGGTATTGTATGATCTCATCTCTAACACAGCACAAACAGTCAGCTTTTCAGCATGTCACACCATAACTAAGTAAGGAGCCAAAAAATGAGCAGATAGGTCACTTTTCACCTCATTAGCACAGCAGGAGGGGGCTCTGGAAAACTAGATGCTAGCAGAAGCCGAGGGGATTGCTGGTATCTTTTTTGAATAACAGAGAAAGGGCCCAGCTGTGTACTCCTTCTAACTCTGTACTTCTGTTCTTTCCCATATAACCCCTTCCCTTTTTTTCTGACCTTTCATCAGTTTGACCTCTATAGTGTTCATAAACCATCACAAATTTCTGTCTTGGAATAATTTATCTCTATTTTTCCACGTGGTAAATCTTGGTTTTAATACAATTGTATTCAATATGACATGAATACACAGTCTTTAATGTCCTTGACAAGACTGAAATTCAGGGTCCTTTGGACACAAACATAGAAAAGATAATGGGAAAGCAGCTATCATTACATTCTATGAGCTGCTACTTGCATTTGTAAAACTATCAAAAGTTTACTTTCTGTTCTGAAATTTGTTTTCTATTTCTTCATCTTTCCTTTCCTTTATTAACCTTGTCATCACAATGGTGACTCCTTCATCAGCCTCCATAAGCCTTAATTCCTGGGTGACTACAGTGTTCAGATCACTTCTGCCAACCCACAATGGACAAAATATATATAATTTCTTTTTTAAGCCATTAAAATTTGGGATTATTTGTTACACAGCATAATGTAGCTGATCCTGAGTAAAAAATGAGCTAAGATGTATTGCACAAGGACATTGTACCAGGCAGTGTGCTAAATATAATCACTGTCGTGATTTCATAACAATGGTATGTGGAAGGTACTACACTCACCCTCCTTTCAGAGTGAGAAAACTAGAACTTGTAGGTATTGTTTTCACACCTCTCCTGCACCATCCCCAAATCCTTTTGCAACATCTCCTCTTCTAGCCACTGCCTCAGAAACCAATTCCAAGTCTACTTCTTACTTCATAAACAGACCCACATAACCAGGATATGGACCAATGAAGTCTGGTGGTATTAATGCCTGACCCAAGGATCAGGAGACAATGGCAAGTGTACCCTTGGCCTCCTTTTTTCCCATTGCAGACAGTCCTGAGACATATTTCATAAGATTCCTCATAAAGGTCCTAAATTCAGTGTTCAATTTGATAAGACATTTTTTGAACTTGCTTTTTTCTCATTCCCTTTAACTCCCATTGTCCTGCATGCCTTTTCCCTCAGATCAGGTAACTAGGCAAAGTATTGGCATGTAAGCGTTTTTCTCAGACTCTACTTTGAGTAGAACCAAGAAAAAGACACTAAGTGACTCACCCAGGACACAAGGCTTCTGTGCAAATCTAGGATTAAGAAGGGTAAAGGTGAAAATCATACCCCTAATCACTATTAGGTACTGCCTTAGTGTATGTTGTTACAATTTTCTTTTTTTTTGGTACCATGACAAATCCATTAAGTAATTGGCTCATCTTTGGCACTCGGTGTTTTCTCATATAATGATGACTTTATATGTGTTCTATCAATATGTATCATTCTTTCCTATCCTTTTTTTTTTTGAGTGAATACTTTCTTATTTCTTTACAAAACGTCTTCCATGTTCTGACTTTTGAAAAACAAACATTAGTCTACATTTTAGGCTTTAAATTTCCATTTTTAATGTTACCTATATAGCAGTATATTACCCATATGCTCTTCTAAAGACTTCCTATCTTGGGATTTCTACAAATAAATTTTTTTAACACTCTATCTATAGAGACTAACATATTACAGTATACAGAAAACAAGATTGAGAATTTGTACCAAGAGAGGCCAATATGTAATTTAAAATTTGCTGATAGTCATATTAAAAGAAATAAATTGTAATAGTCATAATTAATTTTATAATGTTTTATTTAATACAATATATACAATATATCAAAAATATTATTTCAACAAATAATCAAGATAAATAATTATTATTGAAATGTTTTGCCTTTTTTATACTAAGCCTGTGTAATCAGGTGTGAACTTTACACTTAACAGCACACCTCTGTTTGGTCTAGCTACATCGCAAGTCCTCAATAGCCACATGTGGACAGTGACCACCACAAGGGACAGTGCAACCAGCTCTAGAGCTTGCTATTTTTGTTTCTAACTTAATAATTCTTCCAGTCATAGTTTATTTTACCTGTTATATATGAGGACTTTTTGGTTCTAACTCCCTGAATATGTTTAATCATTTGGAGAAACATTTTTCAGATCAATTTTTTAGAACTCGATTTCCTCTGCTTCATTTACTATAAAGTGCCTAATGAAGACCTGTAGTTTACTTTTTATCAAATGTATATTTGATGATTGTACAACTTCAGGGCCCAGTTGCAAGACAAATATATCAGAAAATGCACATTGAGAGTTTAATCTTAGGATGGTCTGATTTAACACATGTTCCAGAAATATACTATGTTCATAAGCTGAAACTGTCTGTATTATTTAATGCCCCAAGCATTAATTTACTAAGATAGCCTAATGTCTAGGAAGAGGTACTAATACAGCCAATAAAATGTTTATAGAACAGTTCAATTTGAAGAATTACTTTATCAAATTTTAAAATCTTTTCTGAATCAGATTATTTGTCTGTAAAATTGGGATAATATAGTACCTACCTCATAGGAACATTATAATAATTAATTAGCTAATATCTAGAGCCACTTAGAAATATGACTGGTACCTAAATAAGCCTTCAGTAAATGTTAGCTATCATTATTCTTACAATTACTGTTTTATAAGAATTTTTTTTCCTAAAATGAAAATGTGGAAATCCAACTATTTTGAGTAGTACTATAACTATTACTAACAGTATTACCATTTTGAGTATTGAGTATTAGAGGCATAATTTGTACATATAAGAAGACTATGTATAGAAGCATATATGTAAATACATATATACTTGAGTATAAACCATACTTTTTTATCCATCAGAAAAATATAAGGTGAAATTATAAGATAGCAAGAAGTAAATAATTCACAATTTTCCATCTTTTCCCATTTCCCTGTAAAGGAAAACATTTTCAACATTCTAATCTCAGTTTAATCTTTATTTCAATACATTATCCCTTCCCTGTTAATATATTTGGGTAATTTCAACTACTTACCTACCGTTGGCAAGTGTGTCAGAGAATGCTTATATTCTGGCAACTTTTCAGGAAGAGGTTCATGGCTGATCATTGAGTTGATGTTATAATGGAATTTACCTGGTTAAATAAATAGACCATGTGTGATTTTATGTGTTCATAAATATCAGTGTGTCTTTTAAGGTAGTGGTGAATGGAGGGCAAAGAGAGTGGTAGAACTGCCATCTGTATGAACTATAGATTATTGGCACTCATAAGAAAAGCGGTAACTTTTCTTAAAAGGCAGTAAAGAAGGGCTTCCCTGGTGGCGCAGTGGTTTGCCATGGAGCAGCTAGGCCCGTGAGCCATGGCTGCTGAGCCTGCGCATCCGGAGCCTGTGCTCCGCAACGGAAGAGGCCACAGCAGTGAGAGGGAGAGGCCCGCGTACCGCCAAAAAAAAAAAAAAAAAAGGTGGTAAAGACCTAGACCTTGCCATATTGTTTGATAGAATAGTTCAGCAATTTGTTGGCCCCAAATTTTTTACTATTTCTGATTATATAGTTGGTGAAGAGGATAAAAGTTAGCAAGCTAGGAAAATGAAGCTTTTATGGTGTGTAGGAAAGAGAATTTAATGCCACAGCAAGTAAATGGATAGCTGCTCTTACGCAGTTTAGGTACCACAAAGAAAGCAATTATTTTGACACTGGGTGGAGGATAGCTTAAACTGGGAAGTTACTCATAGCATCCGTTATTCAATATTTTTTGGTGATGCATTCTTTTGTCCAAACCAATCATTATTCTTGTAATTATTCCAAGTGCTGTGCAAACTCCTCCTAGAATCAACTCACTGTGAAACATCACCTTGAATCGATAAGAAGAGCAGAATTCCCTGGAGTTTGGAGAGTTCTTCAAGGGTGCCCACTGGCTCCCCACCAAGAGTTTTAAGCTAAAATGTTCTGAAGTAGGATTTTCCCCTTTTTAAGATTTCTCTTGTAGTACTTTGAGCACTTTCTTATGTCTCTCACCCCACTTATCCCCATGCAGCCCAGGCTGCATGACAATATTCCCTTTCATTTGGCTCTGAATGGGAAAGCATTAGGTTCCAGTAAGTATACCTGGAGCTGAAATATTAAGGAGAATCCAGCACTTTAAAAAGACCAAATCAAGCAAACCTTACTTCCTTTAAATCGGCTGTCAAGATTATAAACATCATCTATGAATAAAGGTAGTACAGAAAATGTCCAAATGTATTTTCTTTCTAATTTTAATAAGCATTACTGAATGGCTAATATATGATATAGTTATTTGAGCTAATAGGTCACAACAATTTGTTGAAAGACGTACTTCCTCCTGTGCCTATCCACTCCACAGTCAAGAATAATGGTTCACTGAATATTTTTACTGGAAAGAAGAGACCTAATTATTGCTATTTACTGAAAATCTCCTGACAGACTGCCTTTTGAGAGAATCTACAACAGTTAAAAATTAATCATGTAGCCTGCATATCAGCATGTTTACTAGTTTATAATCAATTTGATTTTGCAGCAGTGCCAGGCAATGCTTTGAAATGTTTTTTTTACAGAGGATCTAGATGTACATAAGGCACCAAAAGTGTGTTGTCAGTTTGAACCAGATGTACCAAAGAAAGTCATTTGCAGAGCTAGGAGTAGACTGATACCTAGGTACCTGACTCCAACTCACTTTTCTCCCCAGGAATCTTCACTTATAATGTTTTATTTCACAAAATCACCCCACATTTCTTTTTGTAAGATAAAAGAAATAGAATAGAGCATCAAATTATGTTACACAGTAGAACTTGAGTAAGAGATCAAAAAGAAAAAAAAAAAAAACAGAAAGAAAGAAGGAAAAAAAAACTAAGGAAATAGAAATAAAGCATTTGCCAACGGCTAGGACAAATTAAATCATCTTACAGTATGCAACAATGACAATTGCCCTTGAACTACAGCACATTGCTAAAGGAAGGTAGAAGGTTATGAAGCTTTAATAGTCAATGAAGAGATTTAAATACCTTATACTCTCCATCTTCTGAGATGATGGCATGTGGGAAAAAGAAGTGCATGTAATGAGTCTCACAAATGATTCAAATTGCCTTTGGTAAAATATAATGTGACACAGACTATGGTTTGATTACCTTTTTGTTTCTGTTTATTGTTTGTTTGGTTGATTTTGTTTTAGTACAGAATTTCATCTTGCTTTTTTATTGGTTTATAAATGATGGGTTGAGGATCTTAAAAATTGTGTGAATAATTCCCCACATTAAGTGGGAATCTGAAAGAACCCAGGGAAGATTTAAATACCCGAAGACAAATCAGAGCCCATTATAAGGAAGAACCCATGGCTCTTAAAAATGAACTGAGTTCCAGGATTCTGGAAACCCAATAGAATTTCCTCTGTTCCTATAGTTTTGAACTAGTCTAAAAAAATGTGTGAGGGATTGGGTTCTGATCCTCAAAACAATGGCATAATAATCTTCCTAGAATGAGTGTAGTGAGCTCTTTCTAATCACGTGTAAAGATAAGTCTGAATTATTTATTAATGAATGAAAAACCAGCACTAAAAAATAATTTATATTTCCTTATATGTAAAATTTTAGGATGGAAAATTCATTTCAAACTGACTTACAGTTATCTATAAATGTTGCATCTCTGTGTAGTCAAACTCGTACATTCCTCCGTTTTTCTTTGGGACTTCTTAAATTAGATGACTTCTGGGAAATATTCTTGTTCAGTACTTACCAATGTAAGAGGCTTAGTATTTAAAAGTTGCTATATCATGTATTGTGTTCAAAGAAAGCCAATGTTCTGTATAGTAGGGAAAGTGAGTAAATATACTCTAAATACTCAGAATATAATTCTGAGTTTGAGACTGCCTAGGGCAAGCTACTGTAGACTGAAAGTCAGTTGAGTGCTAGGAGCATATCATTTTTATATTGTATCTTAAAACCATCTCAGTACCTAGCATGTAATTGGGAACCTACATGAGATTGTTTACTTGCAGTAGTAAGATCAACAATAAAACGCTCCCTGTGGTGCTGGAATGTCAGCCCAAGAAGCAAAAAACAGTATTGAGTGATCTGGAGTAGACAATGGTTAAAAGTATAGTCAATGAAAATTGAAATTTGCAGCTGTAAAGTCTCAAGGCTTCTAGTGGATCTCTGCCTCTGGGTTAAGATTCAGGAGCTGGAATCCAGTCCAGAGTAGAGATGGATTTGCTAACAAAACAAAGTAACCTATGTCCTGAAAGTTTGAGGCTGGTTAACAAAATGGAGAGATGAAACAAATGCCTAGTTATCACCATCAGAGAACAAATCTCAACCTGAATTCCTGGCAAGGCTGTTGAAGATGAATCTCACAGCATTGAGCTTGAGAGATCTTTATTGCTCCTTGCGATGGTTTACCCTCCACAACGGAGGTGTAGGGCAGACATGCATAATAAGCACCTTCTAAGATGGTATGGAAATCAAGTATCAATTTTCAAAGACATTTTGATGTATGTCTATTTTCACTAGATTAATTTATGGGTTTTCTTTTTTTTAAAAATCTATAAGATGGGAATGTAACTGAACTTCATGGTGCTGCTGTGAGAATTCAATGAGGTAATGAAAATAAAAGCATAGCTCCCGAGTGTCTGTTACAAAAGAAGCACTCAATACTCACTATGAATAATCTCAAGACAGTATACATTATATATTACCTGTAGTATTATATCTAATAATTCATAATGTTTTGATAATGATATTAATAATGAGAGTTATGGTTTATTTAGAGATTATTCTTGTTTTAATAAATGATCTTCCAGTTAAGACCTGAAAGGGAGCAGGCCAAATTACTCAAAAATCAGTTCATTACACAGCTAGCTTGTTGAACTATAGAGAACTTCTCTGAAGATTTGGTTTACAGGCTGAGCTGCTTTGAGCTGTTTAAGGCAGTTCCTTTGTAGAGCAGCTGGATTTAATATCTCAAAGATCTTGTATACCTAGAATTCCTATTACTTGTCAATGGTGGGGTTTCCCTACAATGCATCTCCTGTCTTTATTTTTGCAGAGCTGTTTCTGCCCGTCCCACTTTCCCTTCCCTTGTCCCTGCCAGGACTACCTTTGCCCCTTGTCTTGCATGTCTCTCTTTCTAAACTCTTGCTCCTGCCTTTTTAGCCCACCCTTCCCCAGTCCCTTTCTGCCTTGGGTTCTGGTGGATATTCAGTTGCAACAGATTGTCCTAGATACTGTGGAAAGTGTTTGTTGAACAGTTTTCATAAACTGACTATTCTGCACATCAGGCTTTTGGTGAATTGACTTTTGAAAATTGACAGATTGAGAGACACCTTGAAAATTTCAATACTAAAGAATCATATTATTTCCTTTTTATTGAGAGTGTCTTTACCTGACTCCATTTTACAACTTTTCTATTCAACACAGGTCTTCAATTACTATCAATCTTTTCTTATCTTACAAAATTTTTCTCAAAGTTGTATTTTTTTCTCTTTTTAGTCCCTTGGGGAATAATTTTTTTCTGGACCAAGCAACAAACATGATTAAAGAGTCTATGTGCTTTCTTACAGCCTTTTTTTAACGTGTTGAGGACACCGTTGCTCTCTTAGCAAAGTTTGTTTCTGCCCTTTATAATATAAAGATCATTTTTCCTGATAGTAAACTACAGTAAACCGTTCTTATTCTCCACATTTCCTTTTCCCTTTTCTTCTTCTCTGTCACTTCTTCCTCCTCTCTCTTCCTGCTCTAAATAGAAAAAAATGATCCTCTTTCATAGTCCCTATTTTACATTAACCTAAATTCATCATGACCTTGATTCTCTGATGCTGCCCTTAATATGACCTAATGATACTTTTGAAAATACTCCCTTATTTCATTTGAATAAAGTCTTTAAAAATATGAGTTATTTTTAGAGCTCCTTTTGTAGCCATCTCAATGTTTTTTTTATAAACTTCTCTTCTTTCAAGCAGGTAATATGCATTAGTTTTTGAAAAAAAGTTACAAAGTTTAAAAACATGAAATAATGACAAAAGCACTTCAATCTCACCAAAGATAGCTACACATAATACATTATTAAAATTCCTTCCATTTGTTTATATACATATATAATAGGCATTATATATATTATACACACATTTTCTCTTTTAAAAAGAAAGGGATATATACTAACTAATTTATAACCTTTTATATTAAAATATTTTTCACATTAATGAATATAATTGTAGTACATATATTTTAATGGCCACATGATACTTAATTTCCTGGACGTAACATGAATTACTTACCCAAGGCTTCACTTTTGCCACTTAGGCTATTTCTAATTTGCCATAATTATAAACAATATTACCATGAATATCTTTGTGCTTACCTATTAAAGGTATTCTTAAATCTTTATTTTTGAAATGGAATCTCCATGCTCATATATAAACTGGAAAAAATGTGCATTATTAAGGCTTTACACAAGGATTTGCCAAGTTTTCTTCCAGAAAGATTTTATAGGAGTAACAAACTCACTGAACCTCTTTAATAATGTGTATAATAATGGCATTAACTGCTGCTTTCTTTTATTACTGGTGAAGTTGAATTTTTCTGTATCAAATGAGAAATTATATTGATTTTCAAATTAAATTTCTATTCATTTCCATAGGCTATTTTTTAGGGAGATGTTTATCTTTTTAGATTGATTAGTAAGGGCCTTTGAATATAATTAAGTTGCTTTTGGTCACACCCTTTGTTTTTAAATTTTATGTGTGAGGATTTAAATTTTAGTGTAGTAAATATATCAATTTTTCTTTAAATTACATATTTTCTTTTTTCTACCCATTTCATAAGTGATTTTTCTAAACATTTTTGAATATTTTTATAACTGCCGAAAAATTGAATTAGCAGTACAACGAACAACACTTAAATATTGTGTTGGCCAAATGTTCGCTCGGGTTTTCTCTAAGATGCTAGAGAAAAATTGGAACAAACTTTTTGGCCAACCCAACCTTTCGCCTAGACTCATCAATTTTAAACATTTGCTACATTTATTCTCTCTCTCTTTTTCTGTCCTCCCCTGCCTCTACACACACACACACACACACACACACACACACACACACACACACACATACAGGAAAGAAGCTTCAGTATTTTCAACTTTAAATATTTCAGCATATGTCTAAGAACAGGTATTATTTTACACAACAGAATATCATTATCATATCCAAGAATTTAACACTGATGAAACAATATAAATGACATTCAGTTTATATTCCAGTTACTTTATTTACCCCACAAATTTCCTTTATACTTTTTAAAAAATGTTCCTGTCCAGGAGGTCATCAACAGTCGCACATTACATTGGGTTGTGATATCTTTTCTCTATTTTTGGTTCTTAGACTATAGCTACTAAGTGTGCAGTTTGAATTCTGTTCTCACTGGTTTGTTTAATTTTACTCTTATATTTACTTTTTCTTTGATTTTATTTTTTAAATATACAAAACATTTACATGTTTCAAAAGTCAAAACTCAAAGTGTTTTCTTAGTGCCCATATTCCCAAACCTTTTCTTTCTCCCCTTTTTCCACTTTCCCCATTTAGGTACCATTTTCAGCAGCTTCTGGTTTATCCTTCTTGAATTTCTTTTTGCAGACCAAAGGGGGCATGGACTATATGCACATACACACACGCACACACTCACCTAAGCCTCACTCTAAACTAATTAAATCAGAATCTCTGGAGAAGAGGTATTTTAAAGATTTTCAAATCTGACTTCTGTAAAGCCTGGTACTCACTGCTCCCCTTCTTCACAAGATCCCCATAACTTCCACTTCAGCAAATATTCTTCCTCTTTGGCAGAATTCCATTCAGGGCAGAAGTTTTCTCATCACTTCTGCCAAGCTTCATGGTGATGAAACTGTCAAGAAAAGTCAAGAATGTATTCAAGTCAGTACTTTTAGTTAAATAAGACAACCATCTGCTCTGGTTGCGGTTTTCATCAGTGTGCATTTATTAAAGAAAAGAATGTTTGAATAAATGTATGAATGGGTGCAAACATGAATTAATCAGAGAATAGGCTTGTGGCAGTTTTCTTTTATGCTTCGTGAATCAATCATGCATTTTCTTCAACCCTCCAAGTAACTTTCTGTAAACCACTGAAATGATGTCACTTCTGCTCGTTAACTCTAATACCCTCCCTCACAAGATCTTAAAGGACATTTTGCTATTAACTGTATGATGCTGGAAAATAGCACTGAACTTCTCCAACCTTCATCTTCTATAAAGTGGGGCATAATAATGATACCTTCACAGTCCTCTTTTGAATATCTATATAAAATGTGTATAAAGTCCTTTACAAAGCTTAAGGTGATATATCCATAAATTAACTACTATGATATCAAGAGCAAAGATACCTGAAAGGCTGCATTTATGTCTGTATTAAAACCATAGCCACTCTCCTGCATTACTAATGCTCTGTGAATTGGCAGGTAGAGATCTAAGGCCATTAGTATTATATTTTTGGTTAGTAGAATTTTCTTGAGTTTTCTTATTTTATATCATAATGTTCTGCTTTGCCATATTTCAATTAATTTTTCTTGGAAATGACTATAATGTTTCAAGCTGAGCATTATAACTTGAAATGATGAACAGTTAATTATGTTATCTTTTAAAAATCTGTTATTATGTAAAAGTCCTCCAATAGAAATAAAGGAGGAGAAAAAATAGAAAATGAAGGATATGCCACAAAAATTTCTGTCATCAGAATCAAAAGAATTAAGGCAATACATTAGTAAATGGGATTAGGTAATAAAAGCATAGGATCAATTGACAAAAATGTTAATGTGTTATAAACAGAGGCTAAATAAGAGAATTTGTAGGTCCTCAGACACATCATTTTTTATGTCTTTCCTTTTTTTTTTGGCTGCTAAATTCTCCTTCCCCCAACCGGCCAACCAGTAGTTCCCTTTCAGAGTTGAGATCAAGGACTTATGTTTAAGTATGAAGTCCATGTTCCTTTTTTGTATCTTCTTTTTCTAAAATATTCAGGGAAGCTCCTAAAAAGTCAGAGAAATTCACAGATTATTAAAAAATAAGCATATTTACTTTGCAATTTCAAGTTTGTGAGAATACCTATAAATAAGAGCCTATGTCCACATGCCAGAAAAAAGAAAAAACCCAACTTTTTTTGGTAAGACCCTAATGCAAGTACTACAGCTAACTATGATTAGTTTAGATCCTGAATAAAAAGGCCTAACACCTCAAATCAAGGCTGGCTTCACAAACATGTGATCTACTACAGCTAACTATGATTAGTTTAGATCCTGAATAAAAAGGCCTAACACCTCAAATCAAGGCTGGCTTCACAAACATGTGATCTGGCCTTGCACTGAGAAGAAACTGTACTTGGTTTAATGCTCTGCTGTCACATATTAAAATTCTTAATAATTTTAAACAAGGGACCCACATTCTTACTTTTCACTTGGCTCCACAAATTATGTAGCTTGTGCTGTCCAAAATCAATTATTCAGACAGCTTTCTAAGCAAGAGCAAAGTGAAGCTTAAGGAATAAATGCTGTGCAGGTGCCTGCATAATCAACAAGAGATAAAAAATCTACTCAACATCAATGGATGTAAAACATAGCCTAAAAAATTCAGTAGTACCTTTGTGGAGCCATCCCCAGCCACAAATGATTCCTCATTCCAAAGACTCACAAAGTGGTGTAAATGAGTTGACCAAAGGCACTCAAAACTTGAGAATTCCACATTAATTTAGTTGACATTTAAATGAGAAAGAAAGAGAGAAAGAGAAGTAGAGAGAGAGAGACAACAAGAATGGACTCACTTCCCAATAAATATCCAATGATGACCACAGAAAATTTACATATTTATGTAATACTAGAAAGAGTCATGCTAAGGTAAAGTAACTCTTAGGATAATGTCATTTTGTTGCATGAGAATAACAATAATAGCTAATATAGCAATGTCTTCCTCCTTGTTCCAAGCATTGTTTTAAGTGCTGTGTATATATTAACTCACTTAATCCGCAGAAAATCTTATCACATAGGTACTAGTTATTATTCCCTTTTTTAGAGAAAAAGGAAGTTAGGCACAGAAAGGTGAAATAACTTGGCAAAACCATGGTCTATCTTGGAAGCAGGGTTATACCCTGAGAATTGATGACTGTCTTCTTTGCCTCTCTAGCAAAAGCAAGCTTTGGCCAGAAAATCATGAAACTTTTGTCTTGAGACCCATGAATATGATTCAACATTTTCTAGCAATAAATATCAAACCCTTTAATTCTGACTATTGTGTCTTTAAAAAGACCTTTCTAGAAGAAAATATCTTGTCTTAGAATAAACACAGATTTTGCTTTATTTTATTTTATCAAGCCCAGCCCAAAAAGCACAGTTTTAAAGATGGGAATTGTCATTGTCTAATGGTTTTCACAGATTTCTTTTTCTCAGTTCACTAGTCTCTAGATTGAGGGAGAACATGCATGGCAAAGGTGATAATATTAGCTTAGACTTCTAGGCTGCCTTGGCCTCTCTCCTCTGCCAATAAACAGATTTTAGTCTCTGGGGCCATCAGATGAGCAACTTCACAGATGCTAAACTTCCTGCAAATTAATCACATGTAGGTAGAAAAAATTACAATAAGAGCCACCCTGCTAATGGTTTCAGTAGGGAAATTAGTGAATTAAACTGGTGTTGGAAACCAAACCTCTAAATTTTGCTTTTATACACGTTTTATAATGTATTTAGTTTTTGTATGTACCACAGTGGACTTTTCCTTTACATCAGTTGACAATATCGTCCTTTGTTTTCTTCTTTAGAATGATAGACTGTGTAGATGTCTGGTCGGCACTCAGAGGTGATCTCTGCTCCAGCCAACTCCTGCAATTAGTTGATGGATAATTTAGCATATTTTTATACCTGTCAAACTAGCTTTATACCAACATCAGCTTTGACAATTCAGAGAGAGAGATCAGTGCCTGCTTACTCAGGTTCATGTGAAAATGGAAAATTTAAGCAGAATAGGTTAATTGCCCAACTTAATGGCCAGGTGTGACTGGCTTCTCTATGTACCCATCACCTGACACTTTCTCTGGATGGTGGGTTTGTTTTATCCTTTCTTTGTTCCTTGTTGGTTGATGTACAGCACCGTCTCTAATTGTAGAAATTGATTCATCTGTAGCTGGTGAATGAGAACACCACATAACAATGGGCAAAATAATTGAAATGGTGTATCTGAGTTGAAATAGCTCTGTTGGCTGTGTTTGGTAAAAAGCTTAATCAGAAATTTCTTGTTGTTTCTTTGAAGTCTTACACTCCCTAGAAAATTGTATTCACCTCAAGTGTTTCCAATATTTGAAATAATTCTGAAAACTCCCTTGTAAGCAAAACATAGTGATATTGAAAATTAATATATTTCTCTTTGTCCAAAATTCTTCTAGATAGTTGCCTGAAAATAGTAGGTTCACCATTGTAGGCTATGGCATTGAACTATTTGACCAAATTTTAGTTTTCCTCTACCTCATGAATACAATACATGTGTGTTCACCATTTTTATTTTGCTTTTTGTGAGAGATTCAATTAGGTAACATTTATGGATTTTTCCAGTTGTAGAACTCCATAGCTAACTGCTCAGTCAATGAAGCAATGGGTACATATGAATCAAATAAAAATGCTTATTAAAAATGTAGATTCCGTACTACTCCTCCAAATATTCTGTTTTAAAAGGATCTGGAAGAGCCAAGATATCTGCATTTTCCTATGATTCCAGTAATTATTAATTCAGGTCCCCTGGAAATTACACTGCCACAAAGTCACTTGAGATGTCTATGGCTTTCCCTTTGTCTTCTATTGCTCCCTATCATGTTCATAAGCAGCTAAATCTTTTGAAGCTTCAAGAAACTTGAGAGCACTGTAGTTGACATTGGATACAGAAACATGCCTAATACCTGGAAAATACCATTGAGAGGTTACAATTAAGTATGAATGGATAGAGGTTCACAGGCAAACTTGTGTAAAATGAAGCAGCAGAAATAAAGTGCTAAACAAATGGTACATACAAGAGTGTCCCAAGAGTTTAGTGAGAGATTGGTCGCTTAGGATTTCAGATGTGGAATATCTGAAATATCACTACTTCCCAGAAGTAGTGATATTTCATTTCATCTTTGAAGTAACAGCTGGACAGAACGGAAAATGAAACCCCAAACCAAGAAACGGCACTAACAAATGAATAGAGATGGAGATGCATATTGAGTATTTGGGGAGGTGACAGAAAAATCTTGTTAGAGGTCTGTGGTTACAAGGAGCAACCACCAATTAAAAATAGAAAAAGAAAAATAAGACTGAAGTTTGTAGGCCTTCAGCACCCAAGATGCTTGCTTTCTCTATCTCAGGGGGCCATGTTGACAAAAGAGATCTCCTCTTCTGTCAGAGAGCTTTCATCAAGCTGCTCTTTCTTTTCTGTCCTTCTCTGTCACTATCATGAGGGCCAGCTTAGTCCACATCTCATAGTACATCATGAATATTTGTGGGGGGAAATGGAGTACCCCATCCATACTGCAGATTCTTGATGAACAATATAGGCATAACTCTTCATGATCAAGGAAATTCAGAATTTCTATGTGAGTGTATGTGTGTGATGTGTCGTTTAACTAAGAACTAGGACACATATTTTGTTAGTATGACAACAGTAGTGTTAAGTTCTTAAGGATTATAATGAGGACTTCCAGGTTTTGGTTCTGCATGTAAGGGGCATGGAAGTCACCACTGGTTCCCAACAAGTAAAATGTTGAACAGACTGAAAAATCAACATTTCATCTTGGATCCATAAGAGAGAGGAGGACATAGGGCAAACCTCTGCCCCCAAGATTGGAGAGAGACACAAGAATACAGAGAGAAGCAGCTTACCAGACCAGAGACTCAGGAGTGGAAACCACTGTGGGAACCAGTGCCTGGGTAGAAAACCTGAACTGTAATTCATAAATGGCTGGAGGCTCAGTGTGGACAACTCTGAGAGTTAAAAACTCCAGGGAGACCCAGTCATAGTGGAGCCCCCATAATATTTTGAGACTTACCTCCAGGAACTCAACTAGATTCCCACAGCAAATATTGGAGAAAAATCCCTACATGCTTCCAGCAGGGGAATGGGAAAAAGCACCTTTTTGAAATTAACCAGAGCATTCTGTTCTTCTTAATGACGTTCAATAATAAGAAGATTTTTTAAAAAATTAGTCAAAGGCCCTAAAGACACCTTACCAAAGAAGAGTTTGTAAAAAATTAATAAGCTAAAACCTCAATTGAATAGAGTCAGAAGACCAGAAGGGGAAGCTTTTATGCCCTGAAAGGATAGCAAAGTCCAACGGAAAGAAGAAAGACTCCTCTTCTTTCCTGACAGGGACTCAGCCAATGAAAAGCCATGGACTCTGTTTACTGTAGTCCTCCCAACTTCCTCCTATTCCGTAAAAGAGCCTCCTCTTTCCCTTACGGTTAGGGGACTTGCACATGGCTTGCCATGGTTTCAGATTCCTTAACTGCAATTGTCTGCTGATTTCCAATAAACCCATCTTTACTAGAGGAATATCTAGCAGTCTATTTGTTCCAGGTGAACAATAAACAGATGGTAAATAAGCATATAAAAAGTGCTCCACATCATATGTCATCAAAGAAATGCAAATTGAAAGGACAGTGAGATGCCACTACACACCTTAATAGAATGGCCAAAATTTGAAACACTGATAACGCCAAGTGCTGGCAAGTATGTGGAGTAACAAGAACTCTCATACATTGTTAGTGGGAATGCAAAATATTACAGCCACTTTGGAAGACAGTTTGACAGTTTCTTATAAAACTAAATATACTCTTACCATATGACCCAGAAATTGTGCTCCTTTGTATTTACCCAAAGGAACTGAAAATTATATTCACACAAAAACCTGCATATGGGTGTTTATAGCAACTTTATTCATAATTGCCAAATTTTGGAAGCAACCAAGATGTCCTTCAGTAGGTGGGTGGATAAATAAACTGTGGTACATCCAAACAATGGAATATTATTCAATGCTAAAAATAAATGAGCTATCAAGCCATGAAATTACATGGAGGAAACTTAAATGCACATTACTAACTGAAAGAAGCCAGTCTGAGAAGGCTGCATACTGTATGACTCCAACTAAATGAGTTTCTGGAAAAGACAAAACTATGGATACAATAGAAAGATCCTTTGGGGTAAGGGGTGGGGGCAGAAGACAAAGGATTTTTAGGGCAGTGAAAATACTTGTATGATATTATTATGATAGATATACATTTGTACAAACCCATTGAAGGTACAACACCAAGAGAGAACTCTAAGGTAAACTAGGCACTTTATAGATTCATCCTTTGGAAAAATGTACTGTTCTTGTGACTGATGTTGATATTGGGGGAAACCATGCATGTTTGGAGACTTGGGGGTCTATGGGAAATCTCTGTACTTGCCTCTCAATTTTGTCATAAACCTAAAACTACTCTAAAAAGAGTAATAAAAAAAAAAACAACCCACCTGTAATCAAAGGCTAATAAGAGGATATACAATGTTTATATTCAGAGTTATACAAGTGGTTTTCTTAGAAAAAAATTAATCTATCTCAGTAATAGACGTTGTGGCGAGCATTGCCCTCTGAGGAATGCGCCATTAAGACCCTCATAAGCCTCAGGGCCCGATTGTACTCTCCTTGGTATGCATCCTGGACTTTATGGTATGACCGTAAAAAAGGAGATGGCCTTTGGCCAGATCGCTCCAGGGACCTGCTCAGTTAATGAGAGTCCCTGGTTGTTCCCTAAAGCTAGGAAAAGCAATCCTGGAGGGGAAATTGGTGCCTTTGTGGAACAAGCGATAGACCCGCTGATGCAGGTAAGGTGGCGACTAAACCGAGAGACAATAAACCCGCTAATGCAGTTATGGTGGCGACTAAGCCTAAGATGAAAGACTAGTTCCACAGAACAAAGGTTATGCAAAGTTTCTGCTTTACAATGACTATGCAAAGTCCCTGCTTTAGGGGTATATATATGGCTATGCTTCGTTATTAAATTTGCCTTGCAACAATCAGTTGCTTGTGCCCTTCTGATCCCATACCTTGGTGCTTTCAGTTCCCTACCCCCTCTCGTCGATTGTTGCTGCACTTTGAGGACCCGCCGCGGCTGGCGGCAAGACGTATTTGATATGATTTTTTAAATCCTGGGAAGAGTCAGCCACAGCCTGAAGTACCTCTTGTTTCTTCTTTTTTCTCCCTTAAGTCAACTAAGTCGCTGATCTCCCCTATTTCTATCCCTTTCAGTCTTCTTTGAGTATCAGTGGCTAGGCTTCTGAGAAAAGTATACAGAGGTCCCTTGTAATAAAATTTCCACAGATGGTTCCACAGCTGGAGTGGTGGGTAGGGTGGGGGAACAGTGCAGAATATGACTGTTTCACAGCAAAGGCTGTGGGCAAGAAGAGTACCCTGAAATGTATGTAGCTAAATAATATTTATGCAGGAAGAAGTAAAAATGATCAGTTAAATTTAATTAGCAAACATTTTATCAAATGTATACTACTCACAAGGCACTGAGGCAATCACTTTGAAAACTTCCAATGGTTTTAGATTTTCTTGTACTCACTCTTCTCTCTTAGTTTAAATTTTCTTCTATATAGCATATAAAAGCAAGATAATATCTCAGCTGAGAAGGGCTTTGGTTGCCATTTGTGTTTATCCTGCAGGCAAAGGTCAGCTATTGAGGGGTTTTGAGCACAGAGGACACTGGGGCCAAAACACTGTGCTGAATGTGTGATCCTATTGACGTGCAACCAGAGACTGGAGCCTCCCCGACCAGCTGGATTGGAATTGTCATGCATGAAGGTTGACTGGGATTTTAAGAAGGAAAATAAGCATAGACTTGATTGGAACTAGGTGCTAAAATAATTTGTTCTTGGTGTCTGGCTGCATGTCAGGTGGAAAGATACCAGATAGAATCAATACCTGGGGCTTCCCTGGTGGCACAGTGGTTGAGAATCCACCTGCCGATGCGGGTTCGTGCCCCGGTCCAGGAAGATCCCACATGCCGCGGAGCGGCTGGGTCCGTGAGCCATGGCTGCTGAGCCTGCGCGTCCAGAGCCTGTGCTCCGCAACGGGAGAGGTCACAACAGTGAGAGGTCCGCCTAGCCCAAAAAGAAAAAAAAAAGAATCAATACCTGAATGTCTAAGCAATAGGTCTTTCTTTTAAAAGTATTTCCACATTATTTTGAACTCTGTTTTTTCTTCATCAGCTGTTATCAGAACATCTATACACTTTCCTTTATCTCTAAAGTCCACAGGAAGTATTTTCCTTCGTTTGAACATCTTTCTCAAAGTATTTTCTACTAAACTGAAAATACATTTCTCTTCAAGGGATTTCTTGCCCTCACAGAAGAACTCTGAAAAAATACATGAAAAATTAATATTTTAAATTTTAAATTCTCCTTTTCCAAGGATCTCTCTGTCACTTGAAATTGGCCAAATTCTTTCTATCTTGTAGTCCAGGTGTCTTTAATAAAACAAGATATTAAAACAGTTAAATCATTCTCCAACAATGTTACTGTGAAAATATCTTCAACTCATGTTATTATTCATCTGATGATTTCAAGTTTCTTTCCACAAAAACTTTGCCCTTTTCTGAAACTGTGAGGATAAATGAGAAATATATATCCCCTTTAAACCAAAAATAGGACAAGAAAATGGTCACTGTGCTGGTTCAGAGTTGCCTACCTTCTAGTCTCCTGAGCCTTGAAATAACAACTGTTCATCCATGGGCCATAAAGTGTTGACTGATTTCTTTCCATTAGACTGTTTGACCCTGAAAGTGTTTATTTAAACAAGGAAGGAACTTAAAAAAAAAGAAAAGAATGTTTAATGAAGCAAAAAAGGCACTATTCATTGGTCAAAGATAGAAAGTGCAAGATTCTTGTGTGATGTAGGGTCAGTAAGTAGGACACAACTAACGTTTAATTGTCTGCCACATGCCAGGATTCACTTGGTGGTTCACTTAGGCTATCTCATCTAATTCTCAGAAACACCGTCAAAATATTTGTTTTTACCACTGATAAAAGATGAAATTACTCATTTTTCCCTGGGTTAATGTTAGGGTAAAGAAAAGAGCTAGTATTACGCATAAATATTCTGTTCCAATACTTAAATATTTACTTTATTTCTATATGCCTACGAATCATACCTATGAAAAAAAAATTCTCTATATAATTTTCTTATATTCTCCCTAAAACATCTTAACTACTAAAGATTCTATTTTTTTTGTTTTAACATTTTGATTACAAGAGAAAGCAAGGCAGATGGCAATTGACAGGTACATCTCAAACAGTGGTCTGCAGATGCTATGTAGAAAAAGAGGTTCTATGATAAATTTTTTTAAGTCTGTATTAAACAATAATAACAGGTGAGACTTGGAGTTATTAATGTGCTAATGTACACTGTGAATCTTTAAGAAGGGAGACAGGGTGAAGAATTTATCAAAGTTATGTGAGAGAATTCCTACATCACCCAGGAAGTCTCCATTAGTATACAGTGCAAAGAATACTCACATCGTCAACTCTGGTGATTGTTTTCTCATATACAAATGTACAATAACTTATTTAGCTAATCTCTTTTTGCAGAACATTTATCTTATTTCCAAGGTTTTGATATTTTACATATCTACATGTACATAGACATTTTAATGTGAATGTATGTGAGCTTGTGTGTGTGTCTGTATGTATCTTTCCTTACTTTTCTAGAATTTCCTTAGCATAAATTCCTAAAAGGGGGATTTCTGGGACAAAGGACATGTACTGTTTTAATATATATTGCAAAACTGCCTTCCAAAAAGATTATTGCAATTTGAACTTCTACTTGGAGGATGTGAGCAGGCCCTCACACATCCATCATCTCTTCCTATTCTATTTCTTTGCAGTTTTTAACTTTATGTAATTTGTTAATTTAATCAACAATTTTATTACTTAATAAAAAATATATTCTATATAACTTTATATGTATTGATTTAATTATATACATATATATTATAATATATTATTTAATATGTACTTTCTAAGAACATGTATAGGTTATTATCCCAAGAAGAAATCTGAATAGCAAATAAATATGGAAAAGATTTCCATTTCACCAATCTTCATAGATAAGAAAATTTAAATCATATATATAATAATAATATAACAATTATATAGTGATGTATAACATATTTATTATTATGATTGATATGTTGTATAAAGTATAACATACTTTATAAAACATATACTTTATAATATAATAAACATTAAATATAAATATATAATATATAAGGTATATAATTATACTTTATAAAATAATAAATATATGTTGTATATTACTTTATATGTATTGTCTTAATTATCTTATCTATAAAAATTGGTGAGAGGGAAATCTTTTCCATACTTATTTGCCATTCAGATTTATTCTTGGGATAATAACCTATACATGTTTTTATTATATTTTTCTGTTAGAAACTGCACCTTTTAAATATGATTTTGTAAGTATCCTTTATAAATTAAGAATAGTATTAATCATATATCCATCATTATTGTTGCATATATTTTTCATCTCAGGTCCATTAAACATAATGTACCAACTCAGGTCAGGACATCAGCTGTGCAATTCTTCAATAGGCAAAGACTATTTTTTTCAATGTGACTATGAAATTTGGTTTGGGTCTACCAAAGACATATATCACAATGAATGGTGTCTCAGTCTACAGTCTTATAGGTTAGTCAATTTCAAATTAATTTCTATGTTGCTACATTACAATCTCATTGTTGCTGGAGTGAAGCTAAACTTCATAGATTACCACTGCAAAAAGACCACACATTTATATAGAACTGTAAGTTTTCAAACACTTAGACAAA
Source organism: Kogia breviceps (assembly GCF_026419965.1). NCBI lineage: Eukaryota > Metazoa > Chordata > Mammalia > Artiodactyla > Physeteridae > Kogia > Kogia breviceps. Next base: position 98,689,196 of record NC_081314.1, read on the forward strand.
CATTGTCTCAGGCATAATAGCAATGATGCATTCATGAAGTAAATGGCCATTGATAATCTGGCTCTCATCCTCCTCTTCCATCTTTCTTTACAACATGCTCATAATTTTCCAGGTCTTGAAAAAAACATGCTCCTTCCCATAATAGTCTTTAAATCAATGTTCCCTCAGTTAGGGATGCATGTTATCTCAAATCAGATAAATATGAATAATTAATTCCTATTCTCTTTCAAATCTCACCTCAACCCACCTCTGCCCTAGATTTCCTTAAGTGATTACTCCTACTATAAAATTTGTAGCACGATGTACTTCTCATTAATGGCATATATCTCAATTGTTATATTAGAATATTGTTATTATTTACTCCCTTACTCTATTGTAAATTCCTTGAGTGCTGAGAAATTGATCATTTTTTCTTACCATTGTATCCCAGGGGCCAAACACTGAGCCTAGCACAGCGTAAAGATTCAAAAATGTTTATGAAAGAATGGATATGTGTCATTATTATACTAATTTTGCAGATAAACATTGGGACTCAGGAAAGTAAATGTCTCTGTAGTTAATGATTATACAAACAATAACCAGTACAACTGAGACTTGAATACCTTCACAGTGTTTTTTCTAAATTCTATGTTTTTCCCATTTTATAGATCTCCCAGATATTTTCCATTGCCTACTTTTTTTTTTTTTCTGATTTTTTCTTTCTCTTTTTTGGACTTTAATGTGGTCAGTTATGGAATGGAGTGGAAGGTGTCATTACTGAGAGTCCAAAGTCAAACATGAGAAAAAAATGTTGGAATAGTCATAGTTCATTCCAGAAAAGCAACAAATTATTTTTTAGAATGTTTTCTAGCAAACCCTAAATCCCTGGGTTTGTTTTTTTTTGCCAAGGCTTAAGAAGTTAAGTTTTATTAGAAATACATTTGCTTCCATTTTTCAATTAGGTGTCTCTGGAGCCAACTCTCCATGGCATGGGTCACTCTTTCTTCCTTTCCTTTCTTTATTTCTTTTCTTCTTCACAACTAATGATTATTTTATGCATTACATAAACTTACTTTCTGTACCTCAGTTTTTCCATTTGGAAATGTAATGGCTAACATATCACATTTTATATATTATTTAATGCTGGAAATTTCATAATTGCAATGAACTTGACTGAATGTCCTACTAAGGATGAATTTAGAAGGGCTGGAAGAGATGGTCAGATAAGGACAGAAAAAACGTAGTTTATCAAAATGAAAAAAGACTGGGCTAAACTGATTTAGGTATAGTGTCTGACCTCAGTATGGAAAGTTTACTTGCCCAGCCCCTGTGAATGAGGCTGATACTAGAGTCTCTGGCCTGGGGAATAATCAATGGTGGCATCGTGTTGGAGAGTTCATGATAACAGAGACCATTTATGTGATGCCTGTCTTTTTACGTAAAGCTATGGGGTGGGGGCAAGCATGCAAGTAAGGGGAGGTGGCAAGAAATAAGAAGGATTCTATATATGCAGGCTTTATTTTGGCCAATATTAAGATCTTAGATGACATATCAGACTGTTAGCACTACAAATCAGCGATAAGGAAAGAAGGAATGAACTTAGAACCACAGCAACAACAAAAGGTCAGTACATCACTTATGGCTAAAAGAGCAGTAAAGGCTTTTCTGTGGTTTCAATAATCTTTGATCTCCTGACCAGTGAGGTCAAACTGGTACTTAACATCAAGAATGCAACAGACAGGGCTGGATCCCTGAATCCAGAATGAATGATTTCACTCATTTCTTCCTGCTTCAACCTGTGGCTTTAATCAAGCACTGAAGGAAAAGGAAAGCCCTAAGGCATTTTAAACATCCCTTTGAATACTTCATTCTTTCAAATCAGATATTTCCTCTGATCAGAAAGCCCCCAAATATGTCATTAGAAGCTAAGAGGAGAAAGAAGAAAGGCAAAGATTTCAAAAGTTTAATAAACAGAATCCAAATAGAACCAATGCAGGGGAAGCTTTTTAAAAATATTTATTTAATTGTTGGTTTTCATTTTTTAGAATTGAGACCAGGTTGGAAATTGGAAATTGCCAAGGGTCTGTGTATTGTAGATGCTCTAATAGCCGAGCTTCATTGGCCTCCATACACCCAAAGAACTGCATTCTTGATGGATGAGAATTATAATCGCTTTAAAGAAGTATGTTTTTAATTTTAGAAATCCATGATTAAACTACAATATCAAGAATAGAAAAAGGTACTTACTATTCCAGAATACTTCTGTCCTCTTTACTATCCTCTATAAAATTTGCCTCAACTCTGAATGCATTTTTGTGTTTGTGTGAGTGATATATAACTATCTTTAATTTTTCAATTCAATATTGCTACATAGAAAAATATAAGATAGAGGACACTATCTTGAACTGCTTCTTTTTTTTTGTACTAAGTCTTCAAAATCCAATGTGTGTTTTATATTTACAGCACCTCTTAATTCTTTTTTTTGGAGGGGATGCATGCCACACAGCTTGCAGGATCTCAGTTCTCCAACCAGGGATTGAACTTGGGCCATGGCAGTGAAAGTCCAGAATCCTAACTACTAGGCCACCAGGGAACTCCCCTTGAAACTGTTTCTTAACAAATGTTGTACTGGCATGGAAAAGTCAGCTAAATCACAACATCCAAGAGTTTTCTACCCAGCTACTATATAGTCCGTGACAGTCATATAGAAAAAGAAGAATGTTTTAAAAGTTTATAACTTCCAAAATATAAACACATTCAAGATTTCAAGATTTAGGAGGATGAGATGGGCCCCCAGACTACTGAGAATATGGCATATCTGGCCATCAGAATTATGAGGTTAGCTTCTGTGTTTCAACTTCCTTCTAAAAAGTAAGAGCATTAAGTAAAATTTCAGTGAAATGTTACCTCTTACTACCAACAGGTTTATGGGAAATTCTAGGAAGAATTGTGATGCACTCTTCATCAAGAGAGATTAAGGGAGCACAGTGCCATCGCTAGCTGTGGAAGATCTGAGTTTAAATATATTCAAAGAATTAACCAAGACCCTTAAGAATTTTCCTAGCCTGCTCTCATGTCACTTCCCTAGCCTGCTCTCATGTCACTTCCCTCTCACTTTTCTTTCCCTTATATCCTTGCTCAGGATTCTGATGATGGGTTCCCTGCCACCAACATGAGAAGAGAAGAGAGAAATATGTAACACTAAAGTGTCAGTGACTTGAAGTGTTTGCCAGTGAGGGATATTTTCATTTGAAGGAGTATAACAAGAGAGCACACTGCTCTACCTAACAAAATTAGCCTTGAGCAATAGAACTGCAGTCACACTGGCACCAGGTGAAAAAGGTACTTCTCAGCAAAGAGCTTTCTCTACACTGCTCAAACAGTACTATGCAGTATTGATTACTATGCCTGACAATAAGACAGGCACTGATACAAATCCAGCCACCTTATTAAGAATAAGTGCATTTTTGTTTCAGAAATTGATTCAGCATATAGTACATAGCAAATAAACTGATCTAATACTTGTGTAAAAAATGATAAATTATTGAAAATGTGACCTGATAAACACTTTAAAAATAATTTTTCTTCTGAGGTTTTAACTTCTGACTTCAGGAGTTATGTGAATCACTGAATTTTGAAATTAGAAGTCAAGCTATAACTTTTAGAGTTCCCTTAGGCTAACATGATAGTAAGCAATTTTATTTTGGCATTGCTGCAATTTATCACGTCAATAACAGTCTTGTATCAAGTGGGGTTTACCCCTGAGTAATTAATACCCCCAGGCCTGTTAGTCTTCCTTATAGGCCAAAATAATTGCTAAAGGAAGATGAGCAATCTAGGACCTGTTGTGTCATTGAATTTTTAAATGTTCTAAATATACCAATCTATCCCTCCCTACTTCTTTTTACTGCCCTGGAGAGGAACATTAGGATGACATGTTGCCCAAAGTGGAATAGTTAATAGCATGCTCACCAGGCATAAGAAAAAAAAAATTGAAACAAATAACTCTATTAGGTGAAAGGCTAGTAAGCTGATATATTGTATGTTGATTTATGCCCGTGGCAGCAGTAGCTAAACACAATTTTTGGCATTCTTAGAGGACTATGGCCTAATAAATGAGCTCAGCTGGTCAAAACCTCATGCCTTACCAAACTGGTGGTATTTGAGTCAAGTCTTAGACTCTAGTGACTACTTTCAATACTTAGAACTGAATGAATACTATTCAGAGGCAGTATGGAATGAGCAACCCATAACTATACATGCTCCCAGATGAAACTTACAGAGAAGGAATAACATCAGAATGGTTGTGTATATAATATTTCAGCACAGACCAATTGAATACCTGGCTTAAACAGAACCATTATCACTGTTTGACAGATACCTAGTCAATTGGGAAAGAGGATACAATTGATCCTCGTCTTACAAATCCATTCATCCCAGTCCCCACTGATCAGGTAGAGTAATATTCTATATTTCATGGACCTAAGGATATGAATTACATACCTCAAAAAACTTAGAAGAAGCAGGGACTTTAAGGGAACGATCACATTGAGGACATCCAGTTATTCAGCATAGGCAATCCTATTCCCATGATGACATAATTGATTTGTTCCTGATACTGAAGACTGAATATCCAATGAAAGGGAAAACCAAACAGTTATCTCAAGTATTCCGTTATCTCTGTATTCTTCTGGATCCAAACATCATTTATATTCTCATTGATTGAAAAAATCCACCTCCTTGCTTTGACCTAGAAAGTAGTGGTCCCTTAGGGTAGGTATCACACTGTAGAGGGCCTAGTGTGTCCCACCTCTGGGCAACCCTTCCAAGTAATATGGAGTTTGTGGAGCTGAGAGAATATGCTCACTCAAAGCCTGTGCACCCTCCTTCAAACTACACTCCAGGTTTGTTCTGGAATTATTTGTGTACAAACAACTCTGCGTAAATTTCCAGGACTTACACATGCCCTTTACCAGCTCTGTTTTCCCAAGAATATTGTGTTAGTGATGGAGAAAACAAAGATGAAATATTCAAGCTAATGGGGATTATAGGAAAAGGATGTAAAAATAAAAATATTTACAGAGGGCTTCCCTGGTGTTGCAGTGGTTGAGAGTCCGCCTGCCGATGCAGGGGACGCGCGTTCGTGCCCCGGTCCAGGAAGATCCCACATGCCGCGGAGGGGCTGGGCCCGTGAGCCATGGCCGCTGAGCCTGCGCGTCTGGAGCCTGTGCTCCGCAACGCGAGAGGCCACAATCGTGACAGGCCCGCGTACCGAAATAAAAAATATATATATTTACAGAAAGGAGGGAGCAGTTTCACAGATGCAGGGAATTCAATTTATATATGAAGAATTAGAAAGGAAAGAATACAAATAAAGTATACACGATCATGTATTAAAATGTTCAAAGTGTCTAGGAGAAACAAACATTTCTGCACAAACTCAATAAGAAAGAAAGCATATATAACTGCGAATAACCAAAAATCTGACTAGACTCAGTCATCTCCTCTATAAGAATAGGTATGATATGAAAGATACTGTTGTGGAATTATGAGGAGAAAATATTGTGAGGAAATAATACTATTTTAGGAAACAAAAAAATAGTGGCCCAAAGGTGTCCATATTCTAAACCCTGGAATCTGTGAATGTTACTTTATATGACAAAGGGGACTTTCCAGATGTGACTGAGATTATGGATTTTACAGGGAGATTATCCTGGCCCAGTATAATCACATGAGTTCTTAAAAGCTGAGAACTCGTCTAGGCTACGGTCGGAGATGTTACAATGGAAGAAGGTCATGGCTAACATTAATGATGGGGGAAAGGGCTGCAAGTCAAAGAATGTAGCAGCCTTTAGAAATGGGAAAGTGCAAGAAAATATTCTCCATTACAGCCTTCAGAAAGGAACTTGGTGTTATAGACACTTAGCCTACTAAGACATGTGTCAAACTTCTAACCTACAGAAACATAAGATAATAAATTTGTAGTGTTTTAAACCCCTAAATGTGTGATAATTTATGATGGTGGCAATAGAAAATCAATAACTGTATCAAGAGTTATTACTCATTGGAAAATGGAATAGTGAAAACATTGTTGGACATTCTTTGTCTTAGAAACTACTGCCAAAAACACAGGATGAAGTACTTAAATATTAATCTAATCAAAGAAAGATGAATATAAATAAAGAATAATTATAATAGCTGCCATTTGTTAAATGATATTTATTATGTGCCAGGCATATGATGAATGTTTTAGATACATTATCTAATATAATTTTTAAAATCCCTAAGAGGCAGTTATTTTTAATCTCATTTTATACATGAAGGAATTTAATCTCAGCAAGTGAAGGTCACATGACTAACAGAGAACATATAATGCCAGTCTGTATCTGTCTGACTTAAACATCCTTACTCATAGCATATGTCTCTTCCAAGATTGGGGAAGGCAAAGTAAGAGGACTAGTAATGAGCCATGAACCTAATTAACCACAGAGGTAATAACACAAATATCAAGAATATTGAGGCAAATTTATAGATTTGAAATTACAGTAATGATAAGCATTTGGTTAAAATTTTCTAAATTAAATAATTTATTATTCTGAAAATGTGACAAAGAGGAATGACGGGGGAAAGTAATTAAATTACAATTTACTCTTATATTGAAATATATGTTATATCTATAACTATACTTATATTACATATATAATGGTAAAGGCAGTCAGTTTCATTTTTAATGTTGGTAATTAGATGAAAATAATCTTAAGTATTTAATTTCAAAATGTCATCTGGTTATCAAATTCTAGTATAGCATTTCCCAATTTATCACTTAATGAAACATGTTCACCATTATAAACAAAGGAAATGACAAGCAACTATATAGAGCAGAAATCATAGAACAGTGTGGGAAATATATGTTCAAACATCTCCATTATAATGACATATTAATTAGTTCCTTCTGTGGGACAGAGTGAAATAAGCTCCATGAGTATGTCAGAATTTCTACTTTAACCCAAAGGGAATCAACTCAACTGGAGAATAAAAATATCACAACTAAATTCTTACTTAGTTAACATTCAAAATATATTTCCTCCCTCATCAAATGCACTCTTCGGGTCTAAGGCAAAAATGTGCAAAAAGGGAAGATCTAAAATAAAATGACCTTCAGAGACCTTGGGCAAACTATCTAAGTTGTAGTCTGAGCACAGGAAACAATGCAAGCTGTCCTGCCCACTGCCAGGCTGCCCTGCTGTGTGAGATGGGGAGGGGCTGGTTGTGTACACAGGAGAACAGAGAGAGCATATCTCTTGCTTTCATACAAAATTGACAAAATTTAGAAAATCTTATTTCATATTTTCCTGAATGTCTGTGACCATGTATCACACAAGGTCACTTAAACTTCATATTCAAGTAAATAGTAATCAAACAAACAAGCAAAACTAAAAACAACTTGCACAGAATTCAGGGATTTGCATTGTTGTTAACACAGTTCACAACAAAGACTTGCATGTTATGAATCATTTTGTGTTGAACAGCATGGCACAGAGATACATGAACATGTATTTGTAACTTTACTAAAATCTCTCAGATTTACCAGATCAAAAATTCAAACATCAAAATAAAGGACAAAATGGATGTTAAAATAACTGAAAATATTCAATTGTGTTAAAGGCCAATGCAGTTATTAAATAATGATCATATAATAGGCATAGAGAAAATACAATTAAATTCTGGGAAGAAAAAGGTAAAAGAAAAAGAATATAGTTAGAGGTTGAAAAATATAAAAATGGGAAAATAAAATTAGTTTCATATATATATATCACTAATGGTGGCTTGAAAATAAAATACTGATTTTTAATGTCATTTTTTATTCACATAATAAATTCTTCTATGGACTAGAATATATCTTGATGTTACATTTTTATTAGAATTTTTAATTGGATTTTAATAGAATTTAATAGATTTCTTAGTAGAATCTCTCATACATTAAAAATTTTTTTTTTTTTAATTTTATTTTATATTGGAGTATAGTTGATTAACAATGTTGTGTTTCAGGTGTACAGCAAAGTGATTCAGTTATACATATAGTTGCATCTATTCTTTTTCAAATTCTTTTCCCATTTAGGTTATTACAGATTATTGAGCAGAGTTTCCTACCCTATACAGTAGGTCCTTGTTGGTTACCTATTTTAAATATAGCAGTGTGTATATGTTTGGGGTTTACATTATCTTCTTTTGATATATCTTCTATTCTTGTTGCAATAACATCGTTTTATTATGATACCTTTATAATAAATTTTACTTCCAATTCTCTATTACTCTTCTTCTATTCAGAATTTTCTCTGCAATTATCACCTTCTCATATCCCCAGAGATATTTTGGAATGATTCTGTCAAATTAAGACAAAACAAACAAATGAAACACTGAGATTACATAAACAGTATAAATTAGTTTGAAGACAAATGACATCTATTATTTTTAGTCTTCTCATTTATTCAAAATTTTACTTTTAGAAAAATTTGGTTATATCTTAGTAGACATTATATATATTATACTTACTATGTTATATGTTAACTATTTATTACATATATATTACTACACATATACAATAAATGTTATATTTACTATATATTGTATGTTATATTTTGTTATATTCATTCTTGTTAGGTGTACATATAAATAGTTTATATTTTGGTTACTAATATGAATTGAATAGTTTTTTTTTTCTTTTCTTTCTCAAGTAGTTCAAATAACATAACATGAATGAATAATTAGCATATTTCTATTTCACTTTGCTACCCTCAACTGAGCATACATGCTCTTTATAAACCCAAGAATAATTGGTACACAGTGACAGCAAAGACTTAAAATATTAAAAAACTCAGAGACTTCTGAAAAAAAAATTTTACAGCCACATTTCTTTAGAAAAATGAGGCAAAGCTTTAGATTATCCACAGAAGTAAAAAAATAGTGTGCACTTCTAGAATACGAATTTGTTTTTAATTAAAAAAAAAATTTTATTAGAGGATAGTTGGTTTACAATGTTGTATCAGTTTCTGCTGTATAGCAAAGTGTATCAGTTGTACATATACATATATCCACTCCTTTTTAGATTATTTTCCCATATAGGTCATTACAGAGCACTGAGAAGAATTCCCTGTGCCATACAGTAGGTCCTTATTAGTTATTTATTTTACATATGATAGTGTGTATTTGACAATCCCAGTCTCCCAATTTATCCCTCCCCCCACCCCCCGCTTTCCCCTTTGGTAACCATAAGTTTGTTATGAATTTAAATGAGTATTCCAGTGTTTTGAAGATATTTAAATTTAAATCTCTGTTTTATGGATAATTTCTCCTTTGTTTGTTTACCTTTATGTTCCGTACAACTTTTTATAGTAAACATGGATTCCTTTTTCTGTACAAAGAAGACATTTTTCTCAAAATTTTAATTGAATTTATGTAGTAAGTGTTTTACAACAATAGTACAAATGTTTTCTTTGTGGCAAATGTTTAAACATGTACAAATTTATTTGACATATATAATTCAATTCAAATGAGTTGCTCATAAAATTGTTCACAAAAGTATATTTTAAGTCATTTGACCAACAAGATGTCCTTTCAAGGTTCTTTTCTTTAAATTTCTGAATCTCAACAAAATTAATAACCATTACCTGAATCACATTATTTTCTTAACACTTACTAGGAACAAAACACTGGCCTTGCCACTTGCGAGAGAGTAAAATGGTATATCTCATAGTCCTTATTCTTCAGGGTTATACAATAATACAATGAAATTCAAAACAAAAATTAAAATTAAATATCTTTTTAATTATTGGCTACAATGACAAAGATAACAGAATGCAACTGTTATTTGTTATCTACTTAAATTTCAAAACTCAACTAGCTTTTGGAATGAGATGGAATATTTAATAAAGAAGTTATAACATTTAGGGGAAAATCCATATCATATTTAGGGAAAAGTATTGGTTAAAGAAAGATTATAATCACCAACAAAACCCAGTTGCTGCACATCTTAATGGTTAAGAGTATTGATTAGAATCTTACTGCAGAAATCAAATCTTGACCATGCCTCTTACTAGCTCTGGGACCTTGAGCAATTGACTTAACCTCTCTATGCTTCACCATCATCATCTGTATAATCGGGGTTTGACGTTAATAGTATTTATCATACGATTGTTTTGACTGAGTTAATATTTTTAAAATGATTAGAATAGTGATTTGCAAAACTTGTATTTGCATTACTATTATTTTTTATTGTTATAATTGTGATGGTAGAAGTATTAAGAAGTAACTTTGGGTTCTTGAGTAAGATTCTGGAAGCATCCTGAATTGACACTCTGTACAACTTTAGCTCCAGCCATTAGGATCTATGTTGAGTGGGAATCTGGATTAGGTCAGCTGTTTATTGGATATTGCCCCATTAAGACAAACTATAAGTGTCTTGTATTCTTTAGAAGTAGGTTTTTAGAAACAAACAAAAAACTGGATTGTAATGCTGCTCTGGAAGATAGAACAATTTAATAAATCTGAAACCAAATGAATATCAAATGCTATTCCAGATTCAGCTAGAGCAGATGTTGAAACATTGAGAAAAGCCCCCTTGAGAATCAGTTTTGCAGTTAAAAACAGAAAATTATCAAGCAAACTCAGCATTAGAGGGAAAATGTAGACGGGTTTTACTGTAATGATTTTGTAAATAATAATTCTAAATATAAATGGGGGTTTTATAGAAGATCATTTTAGAAAATGTACTCTGCAGTGAATAATGATGTTTGATTAGACTGTTTTTTAAAATTAACAATTCCTAAAGAAACTGTATCAGTAAATTAGAGTGGATAAAGGAAGGAAGCAAAATGAAAAAATAAAAATACTTTTCCAAGGGGAGGAACCTTGAAAAAATATTTTAAAATAAAGATCCTAGGGATTTGTAATCCTCACCCACAGCATAGAGATTCTGATGGAATAACCTGGGGCAGGGCCAGGGTATCTTCTATGTCAGCAAGCCCCTGAATATGCTGAGCCAGCTGGTGACAGACTGCTCTCTGAGAAACACTGTCCAGGTGATTGTGTGTGCTTCTGTGTTCTGGAAGCGAGAAGCCTTTGCTGGAATCAGCTGGGCTGATAATGAAGCAGAGAAAAGCAGGAAAAGAACCAAAAAGATAGAAAAGAAAAATATGAAATATAGAAAATATTAATTTCAAGCAGGTATTTTGCAATGATACCTATAGGAAATTCTTTCAATTTGCTATGATATAATAATTGTGATGGACCAGAAAAACACAGAAAAACGCACCCAAACTGGAAATTACTTAAATGTCTAATGAAAAAGACATGGTTTAGTGAACTAATGAAAACCATGTAATCTTTGGAAATTATGACGAAACATGAGTCATGTTTATTGATATGTTATTTGAATAATATTTGAAAAGAATTTATAAGTATGTATGCAAGTACAAATAAATAAATGTAAAGTGCAAAAACTGTTGTGAAATTAGAATTATAGGTAATATTTTTATTTTGTAGGAAATTATTTTTAATGATATATAATTATTTCAACAACATATCATGTCATTTTGATTAATAATCTATTTTAAGTTGGCACTTTAATGTCCTTTTATGACATTTAAAAGGCACTTTTATGTCCTTTACCATATCTATTGCCATGTATGTACAAACACAATGAATTTTTAAAATATACACAGTCTGAAAAAATTAAGTATCATTTGGGAACCTATAATAGGTTGCCTAAATATTTCTGAGTGGATGCTTCTTCAGATAATTATGCAAATGTAAAATTATGAATTAGAGAATGTGATGGTAAATACAATATATATACATAGACTACACACACACACACACACACACACACACACACACATACACACAATTTTGTGTTTATGTGGGCTGGATATGTTTCTATTAAATGACCTGAAATGCTGAATACTAGAAGTTTTGTGGTGCTTCTTTGAGCATATGTTGGATTAATGACTTATAAAGTAGAAGAGAAGATAAATTTTGTGTTTTATGATGTTGTCTTCTCCAAGGCATTTTTCTAAGTAGTAGATAAAAACACTTGAAGAATGTTTGAAAACATGTTTTTAAAGTCCATTCAGCAAACTTTCTCTTTTAAAAACATGAGTTTATATGGTCATATTTCTGTCTCTTTTAAAAGTTATTTCCTAGGGGTGTGAAGACCTCATTTTGAAAGGTATAGGCAAAGGGATTGGGCTGAGAGTTAAGGAGCTCAGTTTAAAAACCTTCTAATTTTAGTAAAGAACTGTATTTACAGGGTAAAAAAGCTCTTCATGATCACAAAACATCACTATATTGATCTCTTAAGCCCATTAAATATGGAAGTTTAAATTCATGTCTCCAAGCAATGTATTAGAAATCTTGGAAATTTTAGAAGGATTTTGAATTTGAATGTGGAAGACATAAAGGAAGGAGTCATTGATCTTAGTAATGTTCCCAGGGAGGAGGCCAAAAGATGCTTCAGTGCCAGACAATCACGATTACATCTTCATTCTTCATTTCTGGAGAAAGCAAATGTTAGATGGATAGCTTCTGTATGCTACTACCATGATTGAAGTTCTTTTCTTTCCATTTTTTTTTTTTTTTTTTTTTTTAAGTTAGGGAAGAATAAATCAGTATTGCTTGGTCACTGTGTTCTGTACTTCTTGGAATGCAATTTTGCAACTGTGGTAAGCAGACATTTTTAAATGTCTCTCCACAGGTGTCCAGCTCTAATACTTAGAACCTGGGATATCATATTGTGCTCATGGTTGTCATGTTATATGGCATGATTTACCTTAAAGTAAGGAGATTGTTCTGGATTACCCATGTAGGCCCTATGTAATCACGTAAACCCTCATAAACAGAGAGCTTTCTTTGGCTGGGGGCAGAAGCAAATATCAGAGAGATATGAAGTCTGAGGAGGACTCAACACATTTTGCTTGTTAGAGATGGATGTAGTCACATGAGAAGAAATGCAAGTGGCCTTTAGGAAGAGAGAGACCCCTGACATCCAGCCAGGAACAGAGATCTCAGTCCAACCACTGCAAGGAACTTAATTCTGTCAAAAACTTGAATTGACTTGGAAGCAGATTCCTTCCAGAACTTCTAGATAAGAAGCCGGTCTGGCCCATGTGGACTCACTTAAAATGACTTACAGAGTTGTGAGGTAATGGATAGGTGTTGTTTTAAGCTAAGTCTGTGGTAATTTGCCACACAGCAATAGAAAATCAAAACATAGTTTGAAAGATTTATTGTCATTGTGATTAATTTTAATGTCATATATATGTTATATATGAAAGACAAGAGAGCAGTAAAGTTGGGTAATTAGTGTAGTTCAAGTGAACTGAGGTTCCATATTTATGACTGACTCTACCAAACCCCACCTCCTTCTTTTAATTCCTTTCTCCCTGGCTCGTGTCCATAGTTTGTATACATTCTTTTCCTATCTGCCTCGTAGATGTGAATACAGCATATTCGGTTACCATTAATATGATATTTATTTCACCAAAGGATATTAAAAAATGCTTTAAGTAAATCTCAGTTATTCTATCATTATCCTTATGTTTCAGGTTAAGATATGCTTTTTTTTACAAAAGGGATTAGTGATATACTTTTGTTATGTATATGTGTGGTATCTAGTCAAAGAAATAGCTTCCTGTGGTATCAGCAATGGGCCGGAAATTTGCATCTCTGAGCAGTGCTTTTCTCCTTCTCCATGTCTTCACTTATTCATATATGCTATCACCAACACTACCACCAAACAAACAAACAAAAAAAACAAAAAGAGAAAAAGAGGATTTGGAACAAAATAGATGTTTAATAAGTGTTGGTTTTTATTTGCTATGTTTGAATTTCTCATAGCACCTAGAATTATGCCTTGTATATAATTGATTCAATAAATATTTTAAGAACATATTTATGAATCACTTACTTGGTCTATAAATTCAGATTGTCCTCATTTAGGTTTTCATTGATTTGGTTTCAACACAATTTCGAAAAATGGGATACATTGTTTGCAGATAAAGGAAAAATAACGAATCCGACTTACGACAAATTCAGAGCATGTAAAATATGAGTATCCTTCAACCTCACCATCTTGTATGTTCTAGGAAAGGCTACATTCACTTCTCTGTCCAAAAGCCCTACGTACCAAGTGATGGCATCCTAGTCCTCACTGCTTCTCTTTTCTTAGCAACTGTCTGCAGCTCCGCTGCTCTTCTGTTTCTTTGGGACCCACCAGCGTCTGCTCCTCCAGCATATAATTGCTGTTATTAATTACTACAGCTATTGCTGATGTTTTAGGCTCCACTAAGGCATCACAGATGGTGGCAGAGACTTATCTGTGACCTCAGATGCCTTCAGGCAGTTGCTCTTGATTGCAATGCTTTATTTAATCTTCTCCTGTTTGACTCTGAATCTCCCGTTTTTCTCAAAGTAGGTAGGGTCTCTGTGTGGGGGGTTGGGGAAGAAGTCAGTGGAAATACTGAATTCGAGTGGAATACAATGCATCTGTACACTGAACCCAAGACAGCCACCACTTTTGGCTCAAGACACTCCCTTTTCAATTCTAGCTTACCCTGTCAGATACACTTTTCACTTCATAAAGCATTTCTTTCAAGTATACTTACTTTATGCTTTAAAAAACAAAACAAAACAAAACAATCTGCATTTCCCTGGAATATGCAGATACATTGGTACATTAGTGACTAAATTCCAATTATGGCCATTAGATTTCAGGGGATATGGCTTAAGGCATATGCATTTAGGTATTTCATACATTTTAAAGTAGTTGAGGACATTTTATTCTGCTGAAAACACACAGAGAAATTTCAGAGAATCCTTAGTTTTTACTGAGTTAGGACACTAACATATATATTTGAAATGTTCATAAAAATGTTCTAAGATAAGACTTTAAATACAATTTTACAGATTAAACATTTGTTAGTATTTTAACAAGTAAGAATTTGCTTTCACAGCAAATTGTCTGGTATATTAAAATGTAAGTTCTCCTCAGTACAAGTTTTGAGTTTCTCAAATGGCATCTTTATAATTATGTGAAAAGTTTTGTTGGTTTTGTTATCTATTCTGTTTTTTAACAGAGATCTGGAAATATATTTCATTTCTATTTTTCCATCCCCCTTTTCACTCACGTGCAACTTTTTACTGTAGAATGTTTAATTTGCCAAACACTATTTTAATGCATCACACAATAAATTACTATCACACCGTACCTTAGAACATGTGCCACATTCCAATTAAAGCATAAATCTCTGTTCATCTGGCCACCCAAGAAGGTGTCATGCATTTTGATTTTTTAATTCATTCTATGTGTCATGAAACATTTTCATCCAGAAAGCCTTCACTATGAAGAAACATTTTTATTCCTGACAAAATACGAGGAAATGCCCTTAAGTTCCAGGTCTCTTATAATTCATCAGAATGAAAAGATCTGGACATTTAAATAGCTAAAAAAAAAATGTAGGGCTTCCCTGGTGGCGCAGTGGTTGAGAATCCGCCTGCCGATGCAGGAGACACGGGTTCGTGCCCTGGTCCGGGAAGATCCCACATGCCGCGGAGCAACTAAGCCCGTGAGCCATGGCCGCTGAGCCTGTGCGTCCGGAGCCTGTGCTCCGCAACGGGAGAGGCCACAGCAGTGAGAGGCCCGCATACAGCAAAAAAAAAAAAAAAAAAAAAAAAAAAAAAAAAAAAAAAATGTAGACTATATCTTTATTCAGCATGTTAAAACAAACCTCAACTTTTCAATGAAAATGAGGAAGAATTCCGTCTTTCTTTTTTTTTCTGGCCAGTTTCCAAAGTTGGCTCTCATTTTTTTATCATATATGTCAATATCAATAGCCTGTTAAACACTAATAACAATCCCAAGTCTGTGATGTGACTATTGTCCTTTTACATGGCATGTATGCCAAATGCTAATATGCATAACTTAGTGCCTGGTATACTTATACTATTAAATGTGGTTGAACTCATCCACAGGGATTCAATAAAAAATTATTGTCTAACTTTGGTCAACCAGTTCCTGTGCCATGAGGACAAATCCTTCCTCCAAAACCTTGTATAAAATGACCTTTAATCATATAACTTTTAACATTTGTTCTCAATTTCCTCTTCCTTTAACTGAGGCAGACACAAAAGCTGGTCTGATATCTGGCTAGTGAGAGAGACAGTAGCTGTCATTGTCCCTGAATGAGTTGGATATCTGAAAAGGGTAGTGCCTGTATGTGAAACTTCAATGTTTCTTTTTGAATTTTGGGCCCTTGGATACTACTCATTTAGCAGTAAAATGATCTGTCAACACATTTTAAGTATATTGCATGTATTTCTAGCTTATTTTCGAATTGATAAAATGGAATCTTATATTACTCTGGCAAATTTCTTGTTTGTTTTAATGTTAACTGTCCCCAATCACCTTATTTTAAAAGTGAGAAAATAATGTTTAGAAAAGGTATTTGTGCATTTACAGCACAGCTTATAGCCCCTGACTTTTTATTCTGTTATTTGGTCTTGGACTCTTAAAGTTAACAGTACATGCTAAGTGACTGATTCACATTGGAAAGAAGTGTCCCTAAGGATAATGACGAATGGAAGAGCAGAACTTCTGTCATATGTTGGTCCCTATTGAAAGTGTTAATTGGTGAATAGAAAGTAAAATTTTGGTTTGTTTACTGAAAGTTGTGAAGTCCTGGAATTATTTGTCCATGGTCCCTGGGTATTGTTGAAAATAATACACAGATAAATAAAGTTCATGAATGGCTGAATTCAAGAACTCTTAATCTTTCAATACCAGTACCCTGTCCCTCAGAGAGAAGCTCATCTCCAGATATAATGTCATTTGTACAGCCCATTTGTTTTACCTCCTAATAGCTGCCGTTTAAATTAGAGTGACATTATCTCTTAAGCCACCTGCCCCTCCACCCCAATTTGCCCCACTGCTTGAATGTCATTCCTAAGCAGAACATTCTTACACACACACACACACACACACACACACACACACACACACACACAAAACACGCATCTCCTTATTCATTTAGCATTCACTTCTTTACTCCCTCACAACACAGCATAGTAATTGATTATGTCTGTTTTCCTCACATATTATATTCTTCCCTGCTCTCCCAGTTTTATTAATCATCATTTTATGATTTCAGTTGTAAACTTGTTTGCCAGCTGTATTGGTTTCTGGAGGCTGATATAAAAGATTGCCACAAACTGGATAACTTAAAACAGAAATTTATTCTCTGCCAGGTCTGGAGGCCAGAAACCTGAACTCTAGACGTCAGCAAGGCTCTGCTCCCTCCAGAGGCTCCAGGCTAGATTCCATTCTCCCAGCTTCTGTTGTCTGTCAGCTTCATGACTCCAGCCTCTGCTTCCATGGCCACACTGCCTCCTCCTCTTCTGTCAAATCTCCTCTGCGTGCTTCTTATAAGGACACTTGTCCTTGGATTTACTGGTAATCCAGGAGGATCTCGTCTCAAAATCCTTAGCTTAATTAGATCTGAAAAGATCCTTTTTCCAAGTAACTTTCACTAGTCCCAGGCATTTGACTTGTATATCCTTTGGAGGACAATTTTTCTGCCTACTACATGAACATTGCCCTACAAGATTATTGAGCTCATGTGTTTCTTTTTTCCCACTCCTACCAAGAAAAAAACTGGAAACTGCTTTTGTCTTAAAAAGGAACACACTAAACTTCCAATCGTTTCACAGGAAGGGATCTCCTATCTAATGAAAATAGGAAATATTCTTTATGAGCTTCAGAAGTGGAGACTGAAAACCTGGGTCAATGCCTATGGAACTAGTTTTCAGTGAAGTCCTCTACATATATAGATGTAAATTAGTTGAAATAGATCAGGAATTATATTACAAAATTCAACAACTACTCTGAACTCAGACTGATTTTCAATTTGACTTGTCTGAATCCTTAGCGATATGTAATGCCAGATTAAGGAGTGAAAAACGTAACATGTAAACAGAAACCAGAACAGCCTCCAATAAGCAGAGAATGCCAAGTTCACTTGGGAGTCTCAAATACTCCCTAAAATAAAGGTACGGGTGTACTATGTAGATATTCTACGTTCATATGTTGCTGGTTAACAACACATTTCCTGATGCTGTCTCAAATTTTATATCTGATTTTAAAATATATATGACTGTTTTACACTTAAGTTTAATAACTCTCTGAAGGAGTGTGGTGTTCATTAATAGCCGTAACTTTGAGATACAGTTTTTGCTTAGGTTAATGTAATATTTCATCTCACCTTAAGCTTCCAAGCTCTTAAATGAGCAACAATAGTGAAGAGTAAATGAACCTCTGTCCTGGAAACAATGTGCAATGGTAATTTTTTGAAGAGTAAGAACATAAATGATGGCTTATATATACATGTGTATTTTTTCCAAAGGGAAAAATTGTCAAAAATCTTTTTGCCTTATAATTTTTTCCCCAGAGATTATCATTCTACTCTGCTAGCATGACTTTTTTTTTCCCACCTTGAATACACTTCTGTGTGTGTGTGTGTGTGTGTGTGTGTGAGAGAGAGAGAGAGAGTGAGAGAGAGAGAGAGAGAGAGAGAAAGAGAGAAAGCTATGTATATGTATCAATTAGACTTCATTAAATATATTTATTGACAGCATTCATCTATTGAATAACATAACTGGTACATATTTTTTAAGGATAACACATTTTTTATTTAACAACCTTCCCATATGCAAAAATTAACAATGGTGACTGATTACTCTTCCTGGTCACTGGAGTGCTAAAACCCTATGATTCTAGAATGCTACCAAACTGTACCTTGCTGTAAGACATGTCTCTCAGTGTACTGGTAGAATAAGAGCAATCTGATTTAAAAAGAGTAGTAATAATAATTTGGTTGAATGGAGGGAAATAGGAAAGTGACTACACATATATTTCTTTCTGTGAGCCATTCTCCACATTTCAGAAACATGAGGAGATATTCAGATGACTACTGTGTGAATAAATAATAATTCTATCATTGTCCATCTCTTGCTTTCACAAAGATCTTCTGAGAAGATTGAGATTATGTATGAACTTCTCAGGAAAGTGTTATTTTTGGCTTCTTACCCAACATTCTCAAATAATAGATGATAGTGAGAATAACACTCCAGTATTCAAATTATACATCAAATCACTCCTTTAATATGTAAAGTTTTAGTTGCAAGCAATTGTTTTGTATCTTTGGAGTGATGGACATGTTAATTTTAATGACTGATTTAGGAAACAATCTTCTTGAGGTCACTGTGGAGATAATCTCATCAGGCATCATATTAACTCTTATTTGATAAAGACTATTCTTGTCCCTCTGAAAATGACCAATTAAATCAATGAAATGGTGTCCAAGCTAATGTTTAAAGAATAATAATGAGGTGAGAACTGGACTTGAGAATTTAGTTTAAATTTTAAATACTTATTATTTCATTGATTCCCTCAAATCAGAGGCTGGCTGCTTCTGCTTAAGGACAACTTGCTCCAGACATTACTAATCTGGTGAGGATCATTTTTCTGGAGAGCTGGATGATTCTAGTTTTATGCCTTTTGAGTAATCATCCCAACTCCTGAGCTAATAGTGTTAACATTGTCTTGACAACAATCAACTTAGCACTCACTCTCTGTGTAGTTCAATAGGTTAGTATTCTTATGGTTATATCATATTCAAGCTATAGTATTATAAACTTTAACTTGAGAAAAACTACAAAATATGTTTAAGAAGAAAACATAATATAGAAAGTAACTGGGTAAATCATCACAGCTGCATGAAACGATATTTGCATATGTATAAGTATGTCTCTATGAACTGTCAATTTTTGCATAGAAGCTGTTAGAAACTCCAGCTCTGATGGCTCTGATTGAGTTTGGCTTCTTCCGCAGTGCTTATCGGTTTCTTGGAGACATTTTGCACATCACCACATTTTCTCAGTATTTGATGAGAATCGTACAAGATTTTACCACCATTACTCCAAAAAATTACTCTCTACTCTTACTTTTAGGACTGCCTCTATTTCTGCCACTAAAACCTTTGTATATTTGAAGTTATATGACTTTATATATGACTTGAGCTCCTTCCTGTTCTTTCTTGTACTCTAAAAAGGGTAAGTTTAGTGAAAAGAACATGAGATCCAGAACCTATTGATTGTGTAAAGTTGGTTGCATTTCTCACTCTGAGACTTGGAGCTGTTAACTTCACCAAGCCTCGGTTTCCTAATCTCTGGGCTGTACCTAATAATATCCACACTGCAGCTTCACCGTTATTTTCAGAATTAGAGATAATATATCCAAGAACCTACAAGTTATTGAAGCTGTTATTATTAGTGTGACAGGTTATAAACGGACAACCTGTTTTAACAGGAAAACAACTATTTAGTTCCACTTTGTGTTCTATGATGTGCTTGAAAGATGAACCATAAATACTTCATTTTATCTCCTGGGAATATTTGAACACAAATCTCCTCCCTGCTCTTGTTTTAATGGGCAGTCATGTTGAATTTGAAAGTGAAAAAGAGAAATACTGTTTGAAGCAAATAAGATTTGGGATATTTGTTGGACATTGAGGAAGAGTGGGCTGTGAAAGAATAATAAATTTTTGTGAGAGCAACTACGGGGAGGATCAGGGAGAGAAGAGCAAACAAAGGCAATTTGGAGTTCTGGGAACTAATTTTATTTCCCAGAAAGAGTTGGGTGTTTTGACCTAGAGAAGGATCACTGTGAGAGAACTTAAGTGTCCTGGGGGCACATGGGAGTGTAGTCTCCCAGGCCACCCAGCTTCACTCAGGCATGAACCTCTCAGCCCTGTACCGTGTCTCAGCTCAATGATTCCTCAAATAGATGTATGAGAGCACTTCGCTAACTATGCTCCATGTTATGTTAGCTGAACAACAGGAATGACAGACACCATTGCAGCAAAGATGTTTCTGTGTCTGTCCTGTGGGAACTATTGAGGAAGAGTGGGCGGTGTGAACAATTCTCCCTTAGATGTCTCCTCTAAGGGACGCCTAGAAGGTTTGTAATAGGTAAAGTCTTGCACTGTACCTGTACTTGGATAAACAGCCTAAACAAGCTTAAAATCCCTAACTGGGAGTAAGATGATTGATTGGCGACATTTTAAGGACATTCATAATAATTAGCAAGCCTGCATTTCCACTGATGTCTATATTTACTCTTATTTTCCAAGGATAGAACTGCTCCTCTACCAGGCCTCTTTCGTGTTACATGGGCACAGGCTTAGTGACGGCTGGAATTCCTATTTTATTCTTTAGGTTACTCTCCTGTGGTTACAGAGCAAAGAATTGCTGGCCTCATGGCTTCAACATTTTGACTTTGTTGACTTTTGAATTTTGCTGAAAATTAATCACTAGGCAGTCATAACTTAAGTAGAGCACTAAGCATAGATCAGGATACATAATGGATAATCAATAAAAATGTGCCTGCACCCTAGTGACCAGTTCTGATCTCATCTTGATTTTGTAATTTTGGGTTCTTAATGATACAATAATTTCCACTTTGCATACCAGGCTGAGTTCAACCTCAGGGTAAGGACATAAAACTCATACTTAAATTTTTTTTTTACCCTGTGATCATTAAACAAAAGCATTTTAATTTTTTTCCTGCTCACTTCTTGTGACAAGGAATGTCCTATAAAATCATGCTTTGGTCTTCCCACAGTGGGTTTACTGAAACAATAAGATACTTGCAGGCTCCCCATACCTATGTTGATAGCATCAGGGATACTGTAACTGAAAGGAACTGGGAAATGACTTTCATTTCTTATGCAAGATGGAAACATCTATTAAATTTTGTAATTGTTCCTTTATGAATACTCATGCTGTCTGATTTAGTTCACATGCCTTAGGTGTTTCTACATTCAGATTTTTTTTCTTATAAACAAGCTGCTAACACAGTTGTCCTACTTAGGAAAAATAAAGGCTTAGCTAAGAGAAAGTATTTGTGTGTTTGGAGTTTCAACATCTGTATTCAAACACAGACCATGCTTCTTATTTTAAAACTGAAATTGATGTTTTCAGCTCATTTTTTTTTCCACTGGTAGTGGGTAAAGTGCCTGTCTTGAGGCACTAATTTTACAGAACTAAATTTGTTTGAAATTAAAGACTATAAACTTCAATGAGAGAAAACATATTGTTTGGCCCTCAGATTTGGATACAATTTGCACTGGTGACAGACGCCCCATTTCTGGGAGAGTTAACACCTTGAGAAACAGAATGTCCAAATGTAAATGAAAAGTGTTAACACTTCTTGTGTTTGTAGTTGTTTGTTATTAGGAGAATTTTGCCAAAGGCAAAAACAGTTTCTTTGTGAAATACTACCTCATTTTTTTTTTTAACATACATTGACGTTTTTCTTTTGCAATTTACTTAAAATTATAACCCCTTTGAAGAGTGTACAAATAGGAAAGGATCACGGATGTGATCATGAGAGTTATCAGTGCCAACATAAAAAACCCTTACCCAAACCTGACAGGGAGAGAGAGAGATTTTCAGATTTCGGAGAGTTGTTCATCTTTGCTCCTGTACACTCTGCTCCTAGTTTGAGTTCAAGTTTAATTTCTAATATTTTTATTAGAAATGAAGTTTGTGCCAAAAAAAATATTCTAGATGCTGAATGGGACACAAATTCACCATTTGATTTAATATAATTTCAACCAACATTCATTGATGTCTACTGGGAGACCATAATGGTCTCTTCTCTTATGTAGCTTAAACTCTTACTGGGTAACAAATATTTTATGATAAGATTATTTTCAAATATTATATAGTTAAGTGCCAAAATACATGAAAAAAACCTATAGGAAATCACACTAAACATATCAGCTTTTAGACTTGGGGAAATCTTTTTGTAGGAGTTGGGAATGTAGTTTTTTTCTTTTCTTTGTTTTTCTATTATACCTTTTCTTCCACGTTTATTTATTTATTTTTTAAACATCTTTATTGGGGTATAATTGCTTTACAATGGTGTGTTAGTTTCTGCTGTGTAACAAAGTGAACATGTATACATATATCCTTGCCTCTTGGACCTCCCTCCCACCCCCATCCGCCACCGCATCCCACCCATCTAGGTCATCACAGAGCACCGATATTAGCTCCCTGTGCTATACTTCAGGTTCCCACTAGCTATCTATTTAACACATGGTAGTTTATTTATGTCAAACCTAATCTCGCAATTCATCCAACCCTCCCCTTCCCCCACCCCATGTTCACATGTCAGTTCTCTATATCTACGTCTCTATTCCTGCCCTGGAACTAGATTCATCTGTACCATTTTTCTAGATTCCATGTACATGTATTAATATACGATATTTGTCTTTCTCTTTCTGGCTTATTTCACTCTGTATAACAGACTCTAGGTCCATCCACATATCTACAAATGATCCAATTTCGTTCCTTTCATGGCTGAGTAGTATTCCATTGTATATATGTACCACAACTTCTTTATCCATTCGTCTGTAGATGGGCATTTATGGTGCTTCCATGACCTGGCTGTTGTAAATAGTGCTGCAATGAACATTGGGGTGCATGTGTCTTTTTGAATTATGGTTTTCTCAGGGTATCTGCCCAGTAGTGGAATTGCTGGGTCATATGGTAGTTCTATTTTTAGTTTTTTAAGGAACCTCCATACTATTCTCCACAGTGGCTGTATCAATTTACATTCCTACTAACAGTGCAAGAGGGTGCCCTTTTCTCCACACCATCTCCAGCATTTATTGTTTGTAGAGTTTCTGATCATGGCCATTCTGACTGCTGTGAGGTGATAGCTCACTGTAGTTTTGATTTGCATTTCTCTAATAGTGATGTTGAGCATCTTTTCATGTGCTTCTTGGCCAACAGTATGTCTTCTTTGGAGAAATGTCTATATAGGTCTTCGGCCCATTTTTTGATTTGGTTATTCATATTTTTGATATTGAGCTGCATGAGCTGTTTGTATATTTTGGAGATTAATCCTTTGTCAGTTGCTTGGTTTGAAAATATTTTCTCCCATTCTGAGGGTTGTCTTTTCATCTTCTTTATGGTTTCCTTTGCTGTGCAAAAGCTTTTGTTTCATTAGTTCCCATTTGTTTATATTTTCATTACTCTAGGAGGTGGGTCAAAAAAGATCTTGCTGTGATTTATGTCAAAGAGTGTTTTTCCTATGTTTTCCTCTAAGAGTTTTAAATTGTCTGGCCTTACATTTAGGTCTTTAATCTATTTTGAGTTTACTTTTTTGTACGGCATTAGGGAGTGTTCTAATTTCATTCTTTTACATATAGCTGTCCAGTTTTCCCAGCATCACTTATTGAAGAGACTGTCTTTTCTCCATTGTCTGTTATTGTCTCCTTTATCATAGATTATGTAACCATAGGTGGATGGTTTTATCTCTGGGCTCCCTACCCTGTACCATTGATCTATATTTCCATTTTTGTGACAGTAACATACTGTCTTGATTACTGTAGCTTTGTAGTATAGTCTGAAGTCAGGGAGTCTGATTCCTCCAGCTCCATTTTTCTTTCTCATGATTCCTTTGGCTATTCAGGGTCTTTTGTGTTTCCATACAAATTGTAAAATCTTTTGTCCTAATTCTGTAAAAAATGCCATTGCTAATTGGATAAGGATTGCATTGAATCTCTAGATTGCTTTGGGTAGTATAGTCATTTCCACAATGTTGATTCTTCCAATCCAAGAACGTGGTATTTCTCCATCTGTTTATGTCATCTTTGATTTCTTTCATCAGTGTTTTATAGTTTTCTGAGTACAAGATTTTGTCTCCTTAGGCAGATTTATTCCTAGGTATTTTATTCTTTTTGTTGCAATGGTAAATGGGATTGTTTCCTTAATTTCTCTTTCTGACCTTTTGTTGTTAGTGTATAGGAAAGCAAGAGATTTCTGTGCATTAATTTTGTATCCTGCAACTTTACCAAATTCATTGATTAGCTCTAGTAGATTTCTGGTGGCATCTTTAGGATTTTCTATGCATGGAATCATGTCATTTTCAAACAGTGACAATTTTACTTCTTCTTTTCCAATTTGTAATCCTTTTATTGCTTTTTCTTCTCTGATTGCCATGGCTAGGACTTCCAAAACTATGCTGAATAATAGTGGCAAAGTGGACACCCTTGTCTTGTTCCTGATTTTAGAGGAAATACTTTCAGGTTTTCACCATTGAGAATGATGTTTGCTGTGGGTTTGTTGTATATGGCCTTTATTATGTTGAGGTGGGTTCCTTCTATGCCCATTTTCTGGAGAGTTTTTATCATAAGTGGGTGTTGAATTTTGTCAAAAGCTTTTTCTGCAACTACTGAGATGATCATATGGATTTTATTCTTCAATTTGTTAGTGTGGTGTCTCACATTGATAGATTTGCATATATTGAAGAATCCTTGCATCCCTGAGATAAATCCCACTTGAGCATGGTATATGATCCTTTTAATGTGTTGTTGGATTTTGTTTCCTAATATTTTGTTGAGGATTTTTGCATCTATGTTCATCAGTGCTGTTGGTCTCTGATTTTCTTTTTTTGTGGTATCTTTGCCTGGTTTTGGTATCAGGGTGATGGTGGCCTCATAGAATGAATTTGGGAGTGTTCCTCCCTCTGCAAATTTTTGGAAGAGTTTGAGAAGGATAGGTATTAGCTCATCTCTAAATGTTTGATAGAATTCACCTGTGAACCCATCTGGTCCTGGGCTTTTGTTTGTTGGAAGATTTTTAATTACAGTTTTAATTTCATTACTTTTGATTGGTCTGTTTATATTTTCTAATTCTTCTTGGTTCAGTCTTTGAAAGTTGTACCTTTCTAAGAATCTGTTCATTTCTCCCAGGTTGTGTATTTTATTGGCATATCGTTGTTTGTAGTAGTCTCTTTTGATCCTTTGCATTTCTGAGGTGTCAGTTGTAATTTCTCCTTTTATAATTTCTAATTTTATTGATCTGAGTTCTCTCCCTTTTTATCTTGATGAGTCTGGCTAAAGTTTTATTGATCTTTGCTACTGTTTTCTTCATTTCTATTTCACTTATTTCTGCTCTGATCTTTATGATTTCTTTCCTTCTATTACCTTTGGTTTTTTTTTGTTGTTATTCTTCTTTCTCTAGTTGGTTTATGTGTAAGGTTAGGTTGTTTATTTCAGATACTTGTTGTTTCTTGAGATGAGATTGAATTGCCATAAGTTTCCCTGTTGGAACTAATTTTACTGTGTCCCATACGTTTTGGGTCATCATGTTTTCAATGTCACTTGTTTCTATGTATTATTCCTCTTTGATTTGTTTAGTGATCTGTTGGTTGTTTAGTAGCCTATTGTCTAGCCTCCATATGTTTGTGTTTTTTACAGTTTTTTTTTTTTCCTGTGATTCATTTCCAGTGTCATAGAATTGTGGTCAGAAAAGATGTTTGATAGGATTTCGATTTTCCTAAATTTTCTGAGTTTTGATTTGTGACCTAAGATGTAATCTACCCTGGAGAATGTCCCCTGTGCACTTGAGAAGAATGTGTATTCTGCCACTTTCGGGTGGAATATCCTATAAATATCAGTTAAATCTATCTGGTTTATTGTGTCATTTGAAGCTTGTGTTTCCTTATTTATTTTCTGTCAGGATGATCTATCCATTGGTGCAGGTGAGGTGTTAAAGTCCCCACTATTATTGTGTTACTGTCAATTTCCCCTTTTATGGCTGTTAGCATTTGCCTTATGTATTGAGGTGCTCCTATGTTGGTTGCACAAATATTTATAATTGTTATATCTAATTCTTGGGTTGATCCCTTGATCATTATGTGGTGTAGTTCCTTATCTCTTGTAACAGTCTTTATTTTAAAATCTATCTTATCTGATATGAGTATTGCTACTCCAGCTTTCTTTTGATTTCCATTTGCATGGAATATCTTTTTCCATCCCCTCACTTTCAGTCTGTATGTGTCCCTATGTCTGAAGTGGGTGTCTTGTAGACAGCATATATATGGGTCTTGTTTTTGTATCTATTTGGTCAGTCTGTGTCTTTTGGTTGGAGTATTTAATCCATTTATATTCAAGGTAATTATCGATATGTATGTTCCTATTATAATTTTCTTAATGGTTTTGGGTTTTTGTAGGTCCTTTTCTTCTCTTGTGTTTCCCACTTAGAGAAGTTCCTTTAGCATTTGTTGTAAAGCTGGTTTGGTGGTGCTGAATTCTCTTAGCTTTTGCTTGTCTGTAAAGCTTTTGATTTCTCTGTCGAATCTGAATGAGATCCTTGTTGAGATAACTAATCTTGGTTGTAGGTTTTTCCCTTTCATCACTTTAAATATGTCCTGCCACTCCCTTCTGGCCTGCAGAGTTTCTGCTGGAAAATTAGCTGGTAACATTATGGGGATTTCCTTGTATTTGTTGATTTTCCCTTGTTGCTTTTAGTATTTTTTCTTTGTATTTAATTTTTGTTAGTTTGATTATTTATGTGTCTTGATGTGTTTCTCCTTGAGTTAATCCTGTATGAGACTCTGCACTTCCTGAACTTGGGTGGCTATTTCCTTTCCCATATTAGGGAAGTTTTTGACTATAATCTCTTCAAATATTTTCTCAGACCCTTTCTCTTTCTCTTCTGCTTCTGGGACCCCTGTAATTTGAATGTTTTTGCATTTAATGTTGTCCCAGAGGTCTCTGAGACTGTTCTCCATTCTTTTCTTTCTTTATTCTGCTCCATGCCTGTTATTTCCACCATTCTGTCTTCCAGCTCACTTATTTTTTCTTCTGCCTCAGTTATTCTGCTATTGATTCCTTGTAGTATATTTCTCATTTCAGTTATTGTGTTGTTCATCACTGTTTGTTTATTCTTTAGTTCTGCTAGGTCCTTGTTAAACATTTCTTTATTTTCTTGATCTGTGCCTCCATTCTATTTCTGAAATTTTTGATCATCTTTACTATCATTACTCTGAATTCTTTTTCAGGTAGGTCACCTATATCCTCTTCATTTATTTGGTCTTGCAGGTTTTTACCTTGCTCCTTCATCTGTAACATTTATTTTGTCATCTCATTTTTTGATGGGTGAGGCTGTGTTTCTGTCTTACTGGTTGTTTGGCCTGAGGCATCCAGCGCTGGAGTTTACAGGTGGTTGGTCGGAGCCAGGTCTTGGTGTCAAGATGAAGACCTCCGGGAAACCTCACTCAGATTAATATTCCTGAGGTCTGAGGTTCTCTGTTAGTCCATCAGTTTGGACTTGGCAATCCCACTGCAGGAGATCAGGCTTGACCCCTGGCCTGGGAACCAGGATTCCACAAGCTATGTGGCATGGCAAAAGAGAGAAAGAAAGAAAAAAAAGAAAAAAGGATAAAGAATAAGAAGGAAAAAGAAGAAATAAGAGCAGAACAATAACAAAGAATAAAAATAAAATTAGAAAAGTAAAAACTATATTAGAAAAAATAAAAATCTAAGTGCAACAAGAACAACAAGGGTGGGGCTTAGGCTGGGACGGGGCTTAGGCTGGAGTGGGGCTTATACAGGGTTAGGCCTTGGATTAGGATCAGCATAGCCAGAAAACGTCCTGGGGGGTGGTGGAGGCAGGGCTTAGGCTCTGCATGGCTCTAGGAGGCCTCTCAGGGTGGCGGTTGAGGCCAGGGGCCCCAGCAGGTTCCCTGGGGACTGAGTAGGCTGAGGGAAACACTGGATCTGTTCCCTTCTGATCCTCCAATCCCCCGAAGGCCCTCCTCATCCCTGCTGATCCCCTCATCATGAGTGGCCCTCTCTTAGTGTGGGAACCCCTCATCTCCCCCAGCTGCCCCTCAGGGGCATTAGTCCCATTTTGCCTCTACTTTTCCTCCTTCCCTCCCTAACCCTCCCCCAGGACCTGTGTGACTGGAGGGGGCCTTGGAGGGCAGAGATTCAGGCCCAGGACCCCAGCAGGCTCCCCAGGGCCTGAGTGGCTGGGGACATTCCCTTCTGATCCTCCTACCCCCCAAAAGTCTCTCCTCATCCCCACTGATTTCCTCCTTGTGAGTGGGCCTCTACAAGCATGGCAACCCCTCCCCTTCCCCAGCTGCCCCTCAGGGATGCCAGTCCCATTCTGCCTCCACTTTTGCTCCCCCTCCTTCCCCACTACATCATACCCAGACATACGGGGGGGTCCTCCCATCCCCTTAGGTGTCCAAGGTCCCCCACCAGCACCTGGTTGGTGCCCTAGTTGTGAGGAGATGCGAACTCCACATCCTTCTACTTTGCCATCTTGTCGCAGGGTAATGGCTGGTAGCAATGGCCTAGTGCTAAGGGCTTCGCACTGCAGTGCTCTATTACAATCCTATAATTTTCTTGTTCTTTCTATACTATCATTCATATTCTTAGTTCAACTACTTGATTTTCTAGACTTTATCTTGTAATTAATATTTTATTTTGGCTATCTTATTCTACATTTGGCTTTGATTTCCTTTTTGAAATTTAAATAATTTTGTCCAACTATTGATACAAATTATTTGACCAATTATTTGACCAAAAATTATTTGATTTATTCAAAAGTCAGAATGCCTCAGGAAGTGAAATGATATACACAGATAGTTCTTGCTTTCATCCTGCCTTCTCTACCCTTTTCTCCTCCCCCATCCCATTATGTTGTCATCATTATCATTACATTGTTACTTCTTAGAAATGAAAGCATATGTTCGTGTCTCTGTATGTGTAGATAAATCAAAAAAAGATCCTATTATCCCACATTCTATCTAACATTAGTTTTTATATGTAATGTTCTATACCTTAATTTTTCTCTTTTCCTTAATCTATAGATCTTGCCATAATAATACAAGGAGATCACTTTTCATTCTTAATTATGGATGCATAGTACTCCATGTACATCAGGGTTTCCACCTTCAGCACTATTGTTATTTTGTACCACATCATTATTTATTATGAGGGGATTCCTGTGCAATGTAGGAATTTAGCAGCCTGGCCTGTACTGACAAGAGGCCAGCAGCAACACTTCACCACATGTTATGACAACCAAAAATGTCTGCTAACATTGCCAAATGTCCCCTCAGGGATAAAATGCCCCCTGTTGAGAACCACTCACATAGGTTTACCATGTTTTTGTTTTGCCGCTGCTGTTGTTTTCAACAGCTCCCCTATTATTGAATGATTGCTGTTATCAATAATAGCTATAATAGCTTTATTTATTATAATAGCTATAATAGCAATAGCTATATAGCAATATAGCAATTATAGCAATAGCTATAATATAGCAATATAGCAATTAGCTATATATATATAGCAATATATATATAGCAATATAGCAGTTATAGCAATAGCTATAAATAATAGCTATTGCTATTATCAATAATAGCAATCAGTGATTGCTATTATTACTTTTACTGTTACAAATAATACCATCAATCTGAAAAATAGGTGCTTTTATACTTAAACAGGCAAAATAGGTTCTAGGAAGTGAGTTGTAAGCCAGCTATTAAGATTATTTTTAGTTGGAAGATCTATCTATATCTATGCTAGGAATCAGTTGGTACAATCTTGAGTTCCTACTGACATCCAATTCAAATATAGAATTACTGAATTTCTACCTAATTTAAAAACTATTTTTCTTCTTTGTATCTCTTAAACTGAATGTCTTGGTTCCTATCAACATTAACACATATAATTATTTAATCATATACATATATAAATTATAAATCATATATATCCATATATAAATGAATTCATATATATATTCATATATGAAAACCATATATAAATTCATATATACATGTATATAACTCTCTGTGTTGTTATGCCACCAATTTGCTACTCAGTGTTTATGTTTCATTTTGTTTTGATTTTAAGATTTTTTAAATTTAATGTTTTTTATATTTATATAAAATATTTATGTGGTTCTAAAGTCAAACCTACAAATTAGGTATATATCAAGAATTTAGTTTCTTTGTCCATTCTGTTTTCTCCATCCTCTCTGCTAGTCACATTTTGTTAGTTTTGTTTCACTGTTCTATTTTTTAAATAAAATAAATATGTATGCCCTCATATTCCCTCCTGTCTTAAGTGTCATACTATTCATGTTTCTTTCTCCTTTGTTTTTTATCATTTATTATATCCCAGAAGTTATTCCATATAGTTTATAAGAAATAGCCTTCTTCCTTTTGACACGTTTAGCACTCCATTGTGTGGTTACACCACAATTCATTCCAACAGTTTGAAAGGGAGTAAAGATGAAAACGTGCTCAGCCTGCCATCTTTATCTGAATGTGTCATATTGGCATCAGGTTAGGTTGCAGTTCTTTACTTACTAGCTTCTTGAAATCAAGTTTGAACATATAGTTCAAACTAATAAATAAAGATCATTTTAAACAGTATAACAATTAAAAATGTCAATAAACCTAATCTGAATTAAAGAGTGAAATAAAAAATGAATGTCTTTATCAGAGACTTTTCTGACCTAAGAGTATAAGAATAGGAACAATTGTATCAACATGATAGTACTTAAATTGTTCCTTTACTAATGTGTAAAAGAACAGAGGCTCTCCCCAAATAGTGGGAATAATGAGAAGAATGGCATGTGTTTACTAATGTGTTTACAATATTTAAAGGAAAGAGTTGATCAGTTTGGTTAATTACTAATACATTCCATTAATGAAATTCAATTCATGAATCTAATTGTTTAATTAGAACTTTAATTATAAGAATAAACAATATCCTTCAACTTTGCCAAGTATAATTGAGTCAGTATTTGTAACAAATATGATAAATTGGTGTTCTCATTTAAAGTCTCTTTAAACTGAAAAATATTAGACCACTTCTGGCCATGTTCAGTGTTGAATCAAAAGGAAACTCAGACCTCACACTAAAATCTTTACTAAATAATGTAGGTTTGCTACTATAGGTTTTATCTAGAGTGACAATAATGAGGGTATTATTACTACTCTTGTCCTATATCTTTTCAGCATTTCCTATCACATGGCACTTGTACAAACCACTCTTGTCTCTTTTTCTATAAATTGTTCAACTTCAGGCTAGACTGCTTCTAGGTGCAAAATTCTCTCTCTACTCTGAGTCTCTGCTTAGATGGGCACTTGAAAAGTACTGAATGCTCCCAGTTCTGAATGTCTTTTTGTTGTTTTGTTGTTGTTATACGAAACAGTGTCATTGGAATGCTAGTGGGGTTCAATGAGGAAAATATGTATATTGTTAATATATAAAGGAAGAATTTTATTTATTTTCAAAAGCAAATAAGAAAAAATATGAACAATTCATAATGAAGAAACCCTAAGGGCTTGTAAACATATCAAAAAGCATTCAATTTCATAAGGTACCAAAGAGATGAAAATTAAAACACGAGATCTTGTTTTTTACCAAAATATTTAAGTGATTAAAGCTGTGATAACTGTGTTAGTGAGAGTCTGAGGACATGGGATTTTTTCTCATATATAGCTAGTGAGATTGTATATTAGCAAAATAATTCTGGTGTGATATTTGGAAGAATGTTTTAAAATTTGTACTCCTCTTCAGCAAATAATTCTCCTTGTCAGTATCTATCAAAAGGAAATAATAATGGATACCTAAATGTAGATAAATATTTATAAATATTATGTAAAATTGTTATATAATACAAATATTATATATTTATAATTACATTACATATATAAATTATATATATATATAATTTTATTATGTCTAACCATTAAAATGGCCCCTAATGATCCCCACCTGCAGGTATTCAGGCCCTTGTTAACCCTTCCGCTTGAGTATGAGCTGGATATAGGGACTTAACTTCTAATGAATAGAATACAGCAAAAGTGATGGTGTGAAATTAGGTGTTGAAAAACTCTGACTTCCATCTTGCTCACACTCTTCCTTTGAGTCTTCCCGCTATATGGCTTGGATGACAAGCTGCCATGTTTTGAGCTGCCTTATGAAGAGACCCACATGCTAAGGAACTGAAGGTGGCTTTCAATCAACCAGCAGCAAGAAACAAGCTTTAAGTGCAAAAACTCAGGAGGAATGGAGTCCTGCCAGCAACCCCTGAGAGAGCTTGGAATTGAGTTCTGCCCTGGTTGACACCTTGATCTTAGTTTTATATGGTTTCTTGATGAGGAAAAGTCAGTCAGTCATACCAGGATTCCTGATCCACAGGCACCATAAGATAATAAATGTGGGTTGTCTAAAGCTACTAAATTTTGGAGTAATTTTATATGCAGCAATAGATAACAAATAAACATGCAAAAGTGATCTTGCTATATAGATGAGTGAGAAAAACATGATCTAAGTAATAACAAAGTAAAGCATAATTCAGGTTTAGGCAAAAATATAACCATGTCCACACATAAATATATGGGTTAAAAAACTGGGAGAATATCAATACAATAATAAATATTAATGTTTCTGAGCTAGGAGATAATCAGTGATTTTAAAATGATTTTCCTAGATGTTACTATATATTTCAAATGTTTTAATAATGAATTAAATTTTAATTCTGATATCTAAGGGAAAAAAGAAACAAAAAAACTTGGCCAGTAGAACAAAACACCTTTAGAGTCCAGTTTAGTGCTTTGCACATAGTTGGAAATCAGTTAAGTCTTGGGTAGAATTTCTTTAATGGATGAATTTAATGGTAATTCCCAGAAGTTTCTCAAGACCAAAGAAGCTTTAGATATTTTCTTACAGTACAGACAGTCAAAACACTGGTTTTTGTTTCATATTTTTACTTTAAATTTTGTCAACATGTAATGATGCACTAAAGAACTGGCACAGAGTAAACACTGTGAGACTATCACTGTGAGAATATCAATAAGATAATAAATATTAATGTTTCTGAGCTATGAGATAATAGGTGATAATAGGGATCAAGCTCTCAGTACCAAGTCACTAGTTAAAAATACCTCTTTATAACTAATTTTACCTACTTTCTTATTATATGGCATAACTTGTCCCTATAGATTAGTATTGTTTTTCTTTCTTTTTTTTTTTTTTTTTTTTTTGAGGTATGCGGGCCTCTCATTGTTGTGTCTTCTCCCGTTGCGGAGCACAGGCTCCGGACGCGCAGGCTCAGCGGCCATGGCTCACGGGCCCAGCCGCTCTGCAGCATGTGGGATCTTCCCGGATCGGGGCACGAACCCGTGTCCCCTGCATCGGCAGGCAGACCTTCAACCACTGCGCCACCATGGAAGCCCAAGATTAGTATTTTTTAGTTTCCATTTCAAAGGTTCTTTTTATAAGATGTCTTTCTAAGTTAATTTGTTGGTGGGGGATCGTTGGCTTTCATTTTGCATTCCAGCTATGTTCTCAGGGCATCGATTAAGTTAAATTGCCAAATTTCTTCCCTCAGGAAGAACATAGAGCATTTGAAATATATATTTTCTATAAGGTTTATGTGTTTCTGTGCTACCAAAGCACACTGATTAAATGATTGCCAACAGCAATTTCTGCAGCACCTCAGTTTTTCTTTTAGATCTTCTAAAGAAAAGTACTAAATAAATTAGGGTAAAATTCAGAAAAAATAACTGATATTCCTCTCTTTCTACCAAGAAAGGCACTATTCATTTTGGTACTGGGAAATCTCCTGAAATTCCACATGGCTGCCAAATCCACAGCATTTGTGCCAGGACACAAAGAAAACACACCTCCCTGAAGCATATACTTAGAGACGCTCTACCTGATTAGTCAGTGAGCAGAAGAGATAATTTTTTGGACAAGCACTATCTCTTGTGAAGAGGCTTTATAAGAACTTTATTCTTAATTTGTGAAGTGTAGTACATTTTCTCAGTTTTTGTTTACAATTGATCATTCCTTCACACACATTGGGGAGGCTTCTCTGTACTTCAGTGATCCACAAGGGTCCTAGGTGTTGCTAAAACTGCCTCATGGTTTCACTCAGGTTCCTCAAAAGATTCTTTTTGGCATCCTCACAAGTTTTCTTATCTATATTTCTTTATTTTCCTCCAGGCTCCTCTGAGTTATGGAAACTCAGTGCTTTCTTACCCAGCAGATAGGTTCTGCATGCTCCTGAGTGCTGATGGAAGGTCAACTTCCCAAGCCCTTTGCTCAGGTATATTATGCCTCTAGCATGCCCAGGTCTTAGACTGGCCTGTGAGGCTATATCAGCCGTGAATGTAGATAAGTCACTTGATCATATTGAATCAGTTATCTTATAGATGGAGATGATAATGACCATTTTTTCTTCCCATTTTTTCTGTTGTGTGCACCAGACGAGAAAATCTATTACATTTTAAGTAGAAAAATGTTCTCCAAACTGGGGAAAACAGCTAGCTCCCTGAGTTGTCAGACTGCCTGATAGTAATCACAGACATTACTCTTTGGAAATGGTCATAACAAAATTTTTGCAAGTGACTTCTAGTACCTATTGATGGTGAATAGCAATACCAGGCTTTGTTAGGGGCGGCCCTTGGCTTAGGTGCAGAGCTCTCAGAGAGCCTTAGTAGTTATGGTGGCTCTTAATCATTCACAGGAAGTGGAAATGTTAGGTATTTAGACTTAAAAGCAGTTTGTCAATAAACAATTATAATCTGCTAATACAAATCTCAAGGCCCAGGGAAACTTTTGTCAGGTATTTACAGTATATGAAAACGTGAAGAAGAAGCAACTTTAAAAGAAATAAAGCTATATTTCACTTTATGAATGGAATAGTTAACTTTTTTTTTTTTTTTTTTTTAATAGTTAACTTTTTGATGTTTTAATTCAGAGAATTTTTTTTTATAGACTCTGAGGTGGTGTAAATGTAGGTTCATAGGATTTCAAAGGTACAATCTTTGAGAGATTTTGTAGTCTTTTGGAGTCCATTGGAGAACATGTGCCTTCAATGCAAGAAACAGACTAAAGAATATTCTTGATTTCAAAACTCTTTCCTTTTCCCAATGTACAACATTTCACAAATTAAGTGACTTGTTTTGTTAAAGCCTCTTTGTATTATAGTCAGTAAGACAAAAACAATACATAGGAATTCTAAGAAAATACAGTCTGCAGTGGGAATGTCTCTAGTGGACATGTGTTATTTATTATTATTATTATTATTTGTTGTTTTCTGTGCTTGTTTAGATGATGCTTGCACAAACCTGCAAACCTTTTGGGTTGGAACAGTGTTTTCTTTTCTGGCCCATGCAGTGCACTGCTTAGAATTCTGACAATACTCATCGCTCAGCTTGATAATGATAATGAATATTAATTTCTCATTGGCTGTGCATGGAGACCTATAGTAAAGTTTTTATTTTGTTTTCAGGAAGCACATAATTAAAATATTTTGTTTCTATGCTTTTTTTCTGTATTTAATATGTATTTTTATTTTCCTATATCTCAATTAGATGTCTGGCATACCACAGGAATACATATTTGTGCAATGAATGGATAAATGAACAAATAAATAATTGAATGAACAAATATATAAATAAATCAATCATTGAGTAATAAAACAATTCTCATCCCTTTCATCTTATACTTCTTAGATTTAGTCATTTTCTCATGACATTTGCTTTTGATTCAGGATGATTTAATGGGGCTAATATGAACTTTGGCTTCAATGACCACACGTATAAGTCCAAATTCCACCACATCATGTAATCTTGCCTATAACTCAGCTCTACTTTTCTACTTTTCCCTTTGTAAATAGAGGATAGTTCTGGCTTCTCCATGTTTCTTTGAGATGAAATGAAATATAAAATTATGAGCACCTAGCTGTGTGCTGCTAACATCTAAAGTTCAGTAAATGTATTTTCAAAAAAATCACTTCAAGTGTCAAGGCATCTAAAAGAAGCAAAGATCTTTAGAGGAAGACAAGAAAAAGAATAGCCAACTTTATTTGAATTTCACTTTAAGGCATAACAATTGCCTTGAATTCGTTGGATAGGAGAATTTATACTCCTGCCCCAATAACAATACTCAAATCATACTTAACACCATCAAAGAACAAGCCCCAGGGACGCCTTTCCAATTCTTCCTTAGTTACTCCTTCCATGCTAGCATTAAGGGTCCTTCATTTATTCATCAAGCATATCTGTGTAGGGAAATCAATATTCTTCCCATATTTACTTAATCCTGTTTCCCTTAGAAGTAAACACATTACTATTTAGTCCTGAGGCTTTTGAATACTAATTTCTACAAAGAAACTGATGGTTAATAATAAAATAAACAAACATTAGAACATTATATACTTAAAAAATTATAACAGTTGTTGACCTCTGTCTTTCTGACCTAAGCTGGTAGTTGATGATGTAGGTTGCAGCCTTTCTCTTTAATCCTCTAAAAGTGGACCTTACCAATTCCCCCCACTATCCCAGATCTTTCTGACCCTTCTTTTAGTGATGATTTGTAGATTCTTCCTTGCAAGACTGAAGCTCTTTCTAGTTTAAGGATTTCAGCAATATAGAAAAACACTCATTTATGTCAGTTGAATTGGTCCTTTGCTGTCTTAGGCCACCAGAATGGCCAACATTCTATTTTATAAGCACCTTCAGTTCAGAAATGGCCCTTTTGATAATCAAATTTACATCATTTGTAGCTACAGTAGACATCTGTGCATGTAGTGGAAGGACCCAAGCCATCTCAAATAAAAGAAAATAATGAGGATAAAAACAATAATAATAATTGACTTTAAAACTGCCAAATTTTTGTATAAAGTCCTTGGACTAATTGATTTTACAGCTTAATATGGACAAAGAAGAAACTACTTAAATTGTCACTGGAGAAATTAGCTATTAGGAAGGAAAAAAAACCTGTATTCTGATTATAGAAATCGCAACTAAAAGTTACATTATTGCACATTATAATTTTTAAAAATAATTGTTTCCTTGTTTATTTCATCAGCTAGTCAATCAAAAGAATAATTTTTATAATATTTTTGGAATTGTTTTTACATTTCCTATCCTTACTAACACTATATTTGCTGATTTATATCATACAAATCAAGAGAAGCTAGTGTGCTTGCAAGTCACATCTTTCATTGCCATATGCAATCCTCTTTCCAAACAATTTGTAGCTCTTAAGCACATTTTATGGAGAAATTCTGGAGCCATGACAGTTTCCATGGTATTTACATTTCAAGGCTAAAATAGAACCTATGGTGGTTGGCAAACAATAGCCATGGGTACTAGGAGGTATTGTGGGCCCTAGAGCTTCTTTTGTAGACCTTTCCACTCTTAGCATGATGCTAACATAAAAAATCTTTCTGCCCTGCAAATGCCTTTTTCCAGTGAGTTAGTTTTGCATAACTGTAAATGATCTGAATCTCAGAAGCAAAGTTCCAGAGCTATAATTTTAGTGATTATTTGAAAGAACATTTGGGTACAGCATACTCTATTAAATTCATACTAACGTGGTCTTCTGATTTTTTTTCAAATGTCATTACCTCTTTGCTAATTATAACTACTGTACTTTAAACTCTTACCACTCCAATATTGTTCTCTGTGTACCATTTCTCTCTATTGCTGTAAATCCCAAGGGGATTCTGCCCTTAAAAATAAAAAACAAAACAAAAACCAAACAAACAAAAAAACCTCATTTGAGCAGAAGGTATCAGAGCACAAAGCTGGATAAAGTAATTAAAAATAAATAAGATAAGGACTTCCCATGTTACTGCAGAACCTTCTACACAGTCATAAGCATTTCCATATGTGGTCATTGGAATATAATAATAAAGGACAGATTCTGGATTTGTGCAGTGGCCTGGTGCCTAACACTTCCTGGATCATACACTGCTTCTGCCATCAATTTGTTATTTATCTGAGCCTGTCATTTATTCTTTTTCTGTTCTCTTTAAGTAAGTGCAACACCACAATCTTACTAAAGATAGAGAAATAATTTGCGATTCTGAGAGGAAAAATAAGCAGCAAATTCTAAGCTCCTAACTTCCCCACAATTGTGCACTTTATTCTCATATGCTTTGTGTAGTAAGCACCTGAGAAACTGCCTTTTCCTCATAAAATGATTTCTCATCTGGCTCAGAGACTTCATGTGTGGTCAGATAAAAGGAGTGAACTAATTCTTTGAAGTCAGAGGACGTAACCTAGTATCAGACTCAAGAGAGTTCAAATGCAATATATGCTTTCCCTTATCTTTTTTTTTTTTTTTTTTTTTTTTTTTTTTTTTTTTTTTTTTTTTTTGCGGTATGCGGGCCTCTCACTGTTGTGGCCTCTCCCATTGCGGAGCACAGGCTCCGGACGCGCAGGCCTAGCGGCCACGGCTCACGGGCTTAGTTGCTCCGCTGTATGTGGGATCTTCCCGGACCAGGGCACGAACCCGTGTCTCCTGCATCGGCAGGCGGATTCTCAACCACTGCGCCACCAGGGAAGCCCTTCCCTTATCTTTTAAGTGAAGAGGCCAGGCAGATTTTCTTGATGATATAAGCTCCCTTCAGCAATTAGGCATTCACTCCAACTTCATCTCTCTTACTTGTCTCCCTCTTTTGCTGTTAGGATATTTTGCAATAAAGCTACGATAGCTGAAAGCAAACTGGGCATTATTACCCAGTAGAAAGTAGAAAGGGAACTAAAATAAATATTTTGCCTTTCCAAAGAAATGGAACTTTAGATTCTTTTCTAGAGAACTCCTCCCAATAAATTTTCCATCAGCAACCCACTAAATATTTCATGCTATCCTAACAGAATGCTCCTTTTTCTCAAAGGGCTGTGACTTGGCCACAGAGGAGAGTAGAGTGGGAGGTGTTTGTGCGTGTATTTGGCAGGGGATGGGGGAGCATGGAATACATAGGTCATTCAATTATCATTCCAGGAAATCAGAACTTTCAGAAAATTAGAACCAATCCATGATAATGATGGGTGTCTCAAGGGACTATCACACAAATAAATAATGTATCAAAGTGTAGTTAGTTTCCAAATATAGCTGACTCAAAATGAAAAACAAATTGAAAAGAAAAATCTCTTGTTGGAATGTGAAAGGAAAAAACTTGCAGATATCCAGGGAATACCATCACTAACAGAATAAAAATCTTTTTTTTCTCCAAAGAGCCACAATTCTCTTGTTGCTTGTACTCCTTACTATACTATTAGTCATTGCAGAAAGTTTTTATAAACCTAGTCTTAAGGGATCTTGTCTGTCACTCCGTTTCTGGCTGCCTCGATATTTTTCTCCCCTTTCTTCACATTCCAATAAACGTGCCTTTTCCATTTTTTACATATTTGAATAGAACATTACTTTCAGTTGAATCTTAAGCAGGGGTTTCTAGTTCTTCAGTCCTGGCATTTATCCCACGAGGAATATTTCCCTGAGGTCTTGTGCTTTTGCTGAATGGGGGTGGGGAGAGTTTTTTCTCTAAACCATCTTTTTCTCTGTTTAGGTCTACCAGGGCATTTTGCCCATTCCTTTCGTCTACAGAGCAGTGAGCTTGGGTGGCTGCCACTTCGGGTTTCTCCCAAAGAGCCATTTTCCCAGAGGAAGCTGAGCCTGGGAAAGAAGCAAGGGCAGCATTCCCTTTAGTTCCTAAGTTGTGAGCTTTTCTCTTATTTTAGTAGAAGAAGAAACACTGCCAACCTGCCACCTTCTTCCTTCTTTCTACTCTCATTCTAAAACACTTCTAAATATAGCAAAGATCCCATTCCTTGGCAAAGAAAAATGAGTGACCTCTTTCAATTCCACTAAGAACAAGGCAATGTTGGTGTGAGGATATTATTGATATTGTGAAATAATAGCTGTTTCCTCTCGAAAATGCTACCTGGCATAGGTTTGCAACTCCAGATTACAAGTAGGGTGAGGGAAGCTAGACAGGGGCAAGCATCGCTAATTCAGCACACTAAATAATTAATTATCTTTGCCTCTTTATTTTCTATAACTCTATATAACTTGAAATTTTTATGTAATTTTAAGTAATATGCATGTGTTGCCACATATTTAATCAAACAAGAAAACATAGAAAGTATATATTTAAAGCCATATCCTCATATCCCTGCTTTTGTAATCTTATTCCTTCTAGGTATGCATTGTTAAAGGTTTGGGATATTTCTTTCTAGACTTTTGCAATGCATGTGAACACACATGTACAAAAATGTAGGAAAAATTGGGGCTTCCCTGGTGGCGCAGTGGTTGAGAGTCTACCTGCCGATGCAGAGGACATGGGTTCATGCCCCTGTCCGAGAAGATCCCACATGCCGCGGAGTGGCTAGGCCCGTAAGCCATGGCCGCTGAGCCTGCGCGTCCGCAGCCTGTGCTCTGCAACGGAAGAGGCCACTACAGTGAGAGGCCCGCGTACCGCAAAAAAAAAAAAAAAAAAAAAAAAAATGTAGAAAAAATTGAAACAATGATATTATACCATGAACATTATTCTACTTGAGTTTTCTTTCTTCTTTTTTTAACCTAATAATACATCTATGACATTTTCAAAAATACTCATACATCTATATGTTCTTTATTCTTTTTAATGTGTATGGGTAAGGAGTATAGTGAAATTCCCCATTCCCTTGATTTATTTACATTATAGCAATTTCCATTACCTTTCCCCATTAATTAAATTGCCCACATTTTTAAAAATAATTTTAATCATTCCTAAAATTTGTACAAGTTTCCCAGAAATTCTTGTAAATGCTATTATTTGCTGTTAAGCCAACTCCAAAGATAGAGAGGCGTCTGAACAATTCCCTAATTATTTGGTTTGTTAAAAAAGAAGAAAGCAAAACCGTAACTTTTTGGAATAATTTTAGATATTTCTGTAGTAATATGAGAAACTTTTAGGGAAGACCAAGTACTTGAAGTGGGAATTGATCTGCCTTCATCATATAAAGCTGTTCTTGTTATAGAAAGGTTTTAAGAAATGTCAATCAATAACCTAGAAAATGTGTTTCCTTAATTTATTCATTTTTTCACTGTTTGCAACATTTTCTCATATATACATGGATAAATTATGCATTTAATAAATATTTCTTAAATTCCTAAAGACATCTAATCATGCTAGATGTAGGATATATAAAATGATTAAACTCCATTCTGGGTTTCAGTCTAATGGGGAGACAGATGTTTAAAAATTAATTTTGAGAGTTATAAAATGATAAAGCCATCCTAGGAAAATCTAGTTCAGCAAAAATTATAATACAAAATTGGAGATGCCATGTAATTTACAGAGAATTCGGTGAATTTTAAAGCTGTGCTTAACAACACATAAAATTTATGAGAAACTCATGTGGAGACACAAGGTGGCAAGATTTGTCATTGTGGGAACTTCATACACTGAGAGATATGCCTGGATGCCTGCAGTAATAAATGCACAGGGTCCAATGCAGGGGGTGGACAAAAGGAGGTCTTTCTAAGTAATAATGATAATCTCCCACTGAAGTTGGAGGGATCTTTATCAGCTTTTTTTCTGATAAGGAAGATAGGAGCAGTACCAATCTAAGGTGGCCTGAGGATCAAGTAATATCTAGATGGCCCTGGAATCGGTCCTAGGTGAAGAAAAATAGCAATGATAGGTACAATTCCAGTCCTATTTCTTAGTTCCTAAACCACCCCTGCTTCATGTGCTGAGCAAATACCACAGAGAGAATTTCCTCTGAAATGGTGATTTCAGGAGACTTCTGCCTCCAAGTCAGATGGAGAAATTTGAAACAGTCTGGCTTCCAAATGAAAATAACTGGTAAAAAAACTGAGTAAAATACGAAGAATATTTTTAAGAACCAAAGAAATGCTGCAGCAAGCAGGGCTAAGGGGTGGAGATCTAAGACAGAAAAGAAACACCAAATGAGAGCAACTCCGTGAGCCATTTTCCCTTCAAGTTACTGGCAAACTCACAAAATGCTCCGAAGCTAAATAAGATAAATAAAAAGAAAACTATGTGTAGATATATAAGTAATGAAAAAAAGAAAAATCTTAAAACCATATAAATAAAAAGATAGCAAAATATCAAATCAATACTGGAAATCATTACCCTTATTATTTATTTCATAAACAGATATAATAAGAGATAAGACCTCATTCAGCACAGCAGTAAAAAGATAAAATATCTGCATATAAACTCTGCAAGAAATTCTCAAGACCTTTAAGAGTAAAACTTTTAAAAGCTACAGAAAAACACAAAAGTGACCTTGCAAAATGGAAAGGAATAACATTAGTGGATTGGAACACTGAACACCATAGAGATATCTGTTCTTTCTAAGTGAATATACCAATTAAAGTGATCCAAAAAGAACATCATTAGACTTATTTAAAATTCATGTGAGAAAATAAATAAAAAAAATAGTATCCCAGAAACCCCTGAAAAATACAAAGTAATACAGGATTTTTAATGCCAGTTATTAAAAATTATCATAAAATCTCTATATGGTGTGATTTGGTACATAACAGGAGAACAATGGAACAAAATAGAAAATCCACAAATGAAACCATGTGAATATGACAGTTCTATTGTTTTTCTGTTTTTTCTCTCCTTGGTTTCTACATTATTGTACATTTCTTTCTTCTACTTACTTTTTTTTTTTCTTTTTTGCTGTGCCACATGATTGCTTGGGGATCTTAGTTTCCTGACCAGGTATCCAGGGATTGAACCCAGGCCAGCAGTGAAGGCACTGAGTTTTAATCAACGAACTGCCAGGGAATTCCCTCTTCTCCTTACTTTTATTTGCTCTTCTTTTCTCAGTTTCTTACAGTGATAGTTGAAGTCATTGATTTCTTTTCCACTATGGGCATTTTGTGGTATAAATTTTCCTCTACATACTGCTTTATCAGTATCCCCCCCAAATTTTGATATGCTTTGTTATTTTCATTCATTTTGAATAATTTCTAATTTCCTTTTTGACTTCTTTGATTAATGGATGATTTAGAACTGTATTTATTTTCAAATTATTTGGAGATTTTTCCAAATTTTTTTGTTATTGATTTTGATTTTCTTTTTTTCTGTTTTTTTTTTTTTAGTTGTGGCATGCAGGCTTCTTAGTTGCAGCTTGCATGTGGGATCTAGTTCCCTGACCAGGTATTGAACCCAGGCCCCCTGCATTGGAAGTACAGAGTTTTACCCACTGGACCACCAGGGAAGTCCCTGTTATTGATTTTAAATTTAATTTGTGGTCAGAGAACA
Organism: Kogia breviceps; assembly: GCF_026419965.1. NCBI lineage: Eukaryota > Metazoa > Chordata > Mammalia > Artiodactyla > Physeteridae > Kogia > Kogia breviceps. The sequence continues at coordinate 98,733,194 of NC_081314.1, forward strand.
TACTTTGTATAACTTGAATGATGCTTTTTAAATTATCAAGACTTTTTTAGGCCCTGAATATGGTTTATCTGTGTAACTGTTCCATGTACAGATGAAAATGGTGTATATTCTTCTGTTGTTTAGTGGAGTATTCTACAACTGTCAATTAATGGTTTGACAGTATGTGTATCAGTTTTCTAAGGCTGCCATAAGACAGCAGCAGCACAGATGGGGGCTTAAACAACCAAAAAAGTTTTCTTACTTTCCTGTACAAGATGTCAGCAAGGCTGGCTTCTTCTGAGGTTTCTCTCCTTGACTAGTCGATGGCTGTCTCCTCTGTTTCTTCACATGGTCTTCTACACATATCTGTGTCCTAATCTCTTCTTTTTTTTTTTCAGATATATACACACATGAAGTTTATTTTAGTTTTGAAAATGAACATTCTTTCTCAGTTACCACTCTCCCAATTTATTTAGGAAATACATATTTCATTGTTCTTTTTTTATTGGAGTATAATTGCTTTACAATGTGTTAGTTTCTGCTGTACAATGAAGTGAATCAGCTATATGTATACATATATACCCTCTCTCTTGGACTTCCCTCCCCTGCCATCCCACCCCTCTAGGTCATCACAGAGCACCAAGCTGAGCTCCCTGTGCTATATAGCAACTTCTCACTATCTATTTTACACATGGTAGTGTATATATGTCAATGCTACTCTCTCAGTTCGGCCCATCCACCCCTCACCCCTGTGTCCACAAGTCCTTCCTCTACATCTGGATCTCTTTTCCATCCCTGCAAATATGTTCATCAGTACCAATTTTTAGATTCCATATATATGCATTAATATATGGTATTTGTTTTTCTCTTTCTGACTTACTTCATTCTGTATGACAGACTCTTAAGTCCATCCACCTCACTACAAATGACCCAATTTCATTCATTTTTATGGCTGAGTAATATTCCATTGTATATATGTACCACTTCTTTATTTCTTCTTATAAACGCACCAGTCATATTAGATTAAGACCCACTCTAATTTCTCATTTTAATTTAATTACCTCTTTAATGACCTGATCTCCAAGTACAGTCACATTCTGATGTACTCGCTGTTCAGACTTCAACATGTGAATTTGGGAGATACACTGTAGTCTATAATGAAATGGGACAAGTATTCTATATCTTTTTATTTTTGCCTATCTATTCTACTAATTATTGCAGGAGGGATGTTAAAATCACCAAGTATGATTATGGATTTGTCCATTTCTTACTGAAGCCTATTAGTTTTTGCTTCATATATTTTGAGTCTCTGTTATGAGGTGTACAGTTACAATTTTTGTCTTCTTGATTAATTTACCCCTTTATCATGAAATGGCCCTTTTCATTGTTGATAAATTTTTTCTCTAAATATTTTTTACTTGATATGAATATAGCTACAACAGCTTTTTTTAAAATTGGTATGGATTTCTTGTAGGCAGCATAACAATTTCCCATACTCATTGTAAATAATGTATTATCTTTAAGAATATTTTTGAATTCAAAGAGTACCAGAATTTTTTGAAACATAATTTATTTTGCATTTCAGATTTTATACACACATATGCATTGTATACAAATATAAATACATTTATAAAACAAATTATATAGGCAAATATCAAATATATATTATATATAAAATCAGTTCACTAGTATTTCCCCTGACACTTTTAAGCCAGCTGTGACCACCCAAGGTCCAATTATGACACTTTGAGAAAGAAACAGTGAATTTTGCCTGGGCTAAGATGGCTATTTTGGCTGTGATATTTTAAAATTCAACCCTTAGCTAAGAAAGTCCAACTAATCATATTTTCAGAGTTCAAGTGAAGAATTATCCTGATGACACACTGCAATACTTAGAGCTAACACTTTGCTGTTGAATGTAAACAGTAATTAGGAAACTTTTCAGAATATAGAATTTGATTCTTCTGTACTCTTTCAAATCAGATTTGCAAGCAGTGAGAATAAAGCTTTTGTCACAGGTTTTTTTTCAGACCCATAATGTTATAGTTTAAAATTCTTTAAAAATATCAATAATTAAAATATGTATTTTAATGAATATTAATAAATATTTGGTTATAATTCTACTTATTTAATTTTATATTCACCTTTCTTATTAAAAACTAATATTATTTTCTAGAGTCTCTTTTATTAGTTTTTTTATGGTTAGTGGAAAAGGAGTTGATTTCTTTTTTTCCTTTTTTTTAGCTGCATTGGGTCTTTGTTGCTGTGTGTGGACTTTCTCTAGTCGTGGCAAGCGGGGGCTACTCTTTGTTGCGGTGCATGGGCTTCTCATCATGGTGGCTTCTCTTGTTGTGGAGCACTGGCTCTAGGCACTCGGTCTTCAGTAATTGTGGCACGTGGCCTCAGTAGTTGTGGCTCGCAGGCTCTAGAGCACAGGCGCAGTAGCTGTGGTGCACGGGCTTAGTTGCTCCACGGCACGTGGGACCTTCCCAGACCAGGGATCCAACCCATGTCCCCTGAACTGGTAGGCGGATTTTTAACCACTGTGCCACTGGGGAAGCCCGAGTTTCTTTTAAAGTAACCTTTTATATGAAAGTGTAGTAAAGATACATAAGATTACATTAATTGATTATGTGAATGGTTAATGGATTTTCCAAAGTGAACATGCATATGTAATCATTAACTTCATCAAGAAGAGATCATTACCAGCAGCCAGAATCTTATGACCCATCTCAACCACTATTCTCTCCTGAATTACTTCTCTATGTATTAGTTTTATCCTTTTGCAGAAATGTATACAAATGGAATAAAATAGTATGTTTATTTTGTATCTGGCTTCCTTTGCTCAAAATTTTGATCTGAGATTCAAAAATATTGTTAAATGTAGTTGTAGCTTATTAATTTTCATTGTGCATAGCATTTTTATATGAATATATAGCAATGCATTTATTCATGCTACTATTGGTGGACATTTAAGCTGTTTACAGATTTGGGCTGTTATGTATCATGCAACTATAAACATCCTTGTATATATTTTCTTGGAGCACATACATATGTATTTCTAGGGGTGAAATTACTGGATTATAGGGAATGTGTAAGTTCAATTAGTAGGTAGTATTTCTATGAAATTACATCCTACTAGTAGTATATGAGAAATGCAGTTGATGCAAATATTGGCCAAAACCATGGTATTGTTATTTCTTTTCATTTAAATCTTTTTGGTCACTGTGTATTGATATCTCATTATGCTTTTATTTTTTTAAATTTCTATGATGATTCAATGAGATTGAGCACTTTCAAAAACATTTTTTGGTCATTTGGAAATCCTTTTATTTGAAGTATACTTATACAAATCTCTAAGTTTAGTTTAAATTTCTTTATTTTTTGGTTGTGCTGTTTATCTGTTTCTAACTGATTTTTAGGAAATCTTTATATACTCCTTTTCATTTTTATGTATTATAAGTATCTTCTTCCTCACTGTAGCTTGGCATTTCACTATTAACTATGATAGAAAATTCTTAGTGTTAATGCTATTTAATTTATTAGTCTTTTTCTTTGTGGCTTCTGGTATCTGTGCTCTGTTTATGAATTTTTTTTCTCTAAAACAAAAGTCACAATTTTCTTATATGTTATCTAATAGACACTTTATACTGTGTTTTATATTTAGATTTTATATTAATTATCTAGTGCTGCTATAACAAAGCAGCATAAACTGTGTCGCTTAAACACAGAAATTTATTTTCTAAATGTTCTGGAAGCTAGATATCTGAGATCAAGATATGGACAGGGTTGGTTCCTTTTGAAGGCAGTGAGGAAGAATCAGTTTTATGCCTTTCCATAGGTACTGGTGATTTCCTGGCAATTTTTGGCCTTTCTGGGCATGTAGAACCATCTTCCTGATCTCTGCCTTCATCTTCACATGGTGTTTCCCTTATGTTCATGTCAGCGTCTAATCTCGTCTTTTTAAAATGACCCCCATCATATTGAATTAGGGCCTACCCTAATCCAGCATGACCACTCCTTAACTAATTACATCTACAATGACTCTATTTCCAAATAAGATCAAATTCTGAGGTACTGGGAGTTAGGACTTCAACACATTAAATTTGAGGGGATACAATTCAACCTATAACAGACTTAAGGTCTATCTATTACTGCTTTTTGTTAATGGTGAAAGGTATCTCTTTTCTTCCCTGTGGATAAACCAACACCATTTATTGTTAAGGCATCTTTTTTACTGCTTTGTTCTCAATGCTGACTTATTCATAAATTAAAAATTTATAAATGTGTTACCTTGTTTCTGGATATAAGTTCAGAGAATCAATCACTGGAAGACTCAGTATTTTTAAGGTAATCTGCAAATTAATTAATCACAATAAAAAATTCAATGTTATTTTTTTGGTGGAAATTGGGAGGATTTACACAAGACAGAAACTTAACTGTATTAAGACAGACGAATATTAGCACAATGATAGACAAAGGCACCATTACATTCCTTCCTAAGTGTTTTGTGTTTTTATGCTCTTAGAAAGAATTTTATGTTAAATTTTTATTTTCTAATTTGTTGCTTGCCTACAGAATTGCAGGTGTTGACCTGGCATCCAGCTGCTATTTAAATTCACTGATTAACCTAAATAATTTTCCTGTAAATTATCTTGGATTTCTACATGTACAATTATGTCATCTGCAAAAATGGCAACTTAATTTTTTCTTTCCATTCTTTATATATCTCAGTTGCTTTTCTTGCCTATTACCTTGGCTATGACTCCAGGACAATGTTAAATAGTATTGGTAACAACATCCCTGTCTCATTTCTAATTTCAGGGTAAACACTTTTGATTAATCATCATTAAGGATGATGTTTGCAATAGAATTTTAATAGATACGATTTACCTATTCCTGGATATTTGTGTTCATTTTCTCTTTATACATGACAAATTGGCACAGACTTAATGGCTTAAAATAACACCTATTTATTAGCTCACAGTTCTATAGGTCAGAAGTCCTGGGATTTCTGCTCTGGTTATCACAAGGTTGAAATTGTGGTATCAGCCACGTGAATTTTCATCTGGAGGCTCTGGAAAGAGAACTGCTCTGAAGCTTATTCTTGTGTTTATCAGAATCTAGTCCTTCCTGGCTGTCAGCTGGGGGCAACCCTGAGTTCCTGGAGGCTGCCTGCATTCCTTGCCACATTGTGCCCTCCATCTTTAAGCCAGTATCTGGCTAGCATGCCAAATCCTTATACTTTGAGTCCATATCTTTCCCAGTGTCTGACCTCTAAATCCAGATTTAGAGGGTTCATTTGATTTGGTAAGGCTTGCCCCATTAATCTCCCCATTTTAGGGTCAGTTGATTTGCTTCATATCTGCAAAATCCCGTTTGCTACATAAAGTAACAAAATCATGGGAGTGATATCTCATCATATTCACAGGTTCAGTCCACATTCTAGAGGAAGAGATTATAGAAGAGTGAGAATCATTTTAGAATTCTGCCTTAATTTCCCCCAGTGTTTAATATTTGCCTATGACATAATCAATACATTTCTTCTTTGTTTTTGAACTTCATGTGAAGAATTACATAGACTTTTTTGCTGTTAAACCAACTGGCATTTCTAGAATAGATTCACCTATTTTGAGATTATTCTTTTTGTATCCTGATACATTTAATTTGATAAGAAATTTATAATTTTTTTCAACTTACAAACATAGTAATATTCTTTCCTTACTATAGCTTGTCAAGTTTTGGTATTAATAATGTGCTGGCTTCATATAATGTGCTGGGAAACTGTTTCTTCTTCTTCTATTCTTAGAATATTTTATACAGATTACTGACATTCTTTTATGATTTAAAAAAATTAACCAATAAGTTCATTTTTAACAAGCATAATTTATTTAATAGATATATAATTGTTCAGAATTTCTACTTTTTCATGTTTTCCCCCCAAAATTGATTTTATTCAAATTTTCAAATTTATTATCATTAAGTTGCTTATAATATGCTTATGTTATCTATGTAATGCTTACACAATCTATAGAAATGCCTGTTTTTCATTCCTGATCTTAGAATCTTGTTCCTTTTTCCTTGATCAGATAAAAAACAAATTCTTTTTAAATTTTCTCTATTATATTTGTTTTATTTTATTTTATTTATTTTTTAAATAAAAACAATCCCACAGCATTTACTGTCATCTGGTAATAACATAAAGGCGAGCAAAACAATATGAATAAATGCTTTAGAACTACAATTCTAACAAAGCACACCTAAAAAAGCTGTATTGCCTTCTCAACAATTTCTTACTTCATTGATCATTTCTAGATGGAGACACTTTGGAGCAGAGTAATGTTATCTCCTTTTAGCATGATCCGACCCAGTTGTTTTCTTGACTTTGTTTTAGAATGAATCTCTTCTGCATCATCTAATATGAGGTTCATATACTCATCAAAACCAATGATACAGCCCTCTATCCAGATATTCACTTGCTCATAAAGGCACACCTGAATCCGAGATCTATTTTGCAAGTATCTGAAGATGAGATTGATTGGCTGCATCATCACCTTCTGCACCTTCTGGCCCTGGCCCCAGTATGCCATGGTGGAAGCTCACAAAGACCACACTATCCTGCACAGTACCTCAAAAAGCAACTATGTTTTATATTTTATTGATTTCTCCTTTTGTTTTATTTTCTTTGTTCTACTTTCTTTCATTTTAATTTTCTTTCCTTAACTTCCTGATATGTATGCTAAGATTATCATTTTTAGGCAGAAACAGAAATTTTTAAAATAAGAATCATAATCCTCAAGTTTTAGAAGAAATGATGTAAATCTAAAGCCAAAATTCCTTTTGATTTAGTTTTATTGTGCATCCCACTCTGTCCTCTGGCTTTGCACTCCTGGACTGCTCTCCCAGATCTAGACCCACAGGTTCTCTTGGGTAAGTTTATTACATTATTCATATTATTCTTAAATTTCTCATCAAGTTTATTTTTATATTCTATAGATTTTGTCCTTCAAATTAAAACTCATTCTTGTTACCATAACTCCAACATTGAATTTCTCATTCTACACCAGTTCCTTCTGATTCAGCAAAATTTATTTTCTCTTGATCATATTATTAATTCATCTTCTTCAAACACTACTTTTTTTTTTTTGCGGTACACGGGCCTCTCCTGTTGTGGAGCACAGGCTCCAGACGCGCAGGCTCAGTGTCCATGGCTCACAGGCCCAGCACTCTGCGGCACGTGGAATCTTCCTGGATCAGGGCATGAACCCGTGTCTGCTGCATTGGCAGGCGGACTCTCAACCACTGAGCCACCAAGGAAGCCCCTCAAACACTACTTTTATGTTACATGTTTGATTAATACAATGAAATTGGTCTATGCTCATTCTTGTTCCTAGTAGTTTTTGCTTTTCTCAATCCTAATATAAATTTTCCCTCATTTCTCTAATGATAACTATTTCTCTAACAGGATCATTTCTAACTACCCCATCCCTGTGATCCATCTTGATTACTTTTCCTTGTGAACAGAGATCATATATTTTAGTTTCCTTTCAGAATCAAGTAAAAACTAAACACATAGTTTTGTTGACAACAAAATATATTTATTGATTACATTTTAAAAATCAGTGCATTAGTTATATCAGTTGAGCTGTCATGAGGACAATCAAGATAATATAATTTCTAAATTGAAACTTTGAACAGATACATGCACCCCAATGTTCATTGCAGCAATATTTACAATAGCCAGGACATGGAAGAAACCTAAATGTCCATCAACAGAGGAATGGATAAAGAAGATGTGATACATATATGCAATGGAATATTACTCAGCCATAAAAAAGAATGAAATAATGCCATTTGCAGCAACATGGATGGACCTTGAGATTGGCATACTGAGTGAAGTAAGTCAGACAGAGAAGGACAAACGTCATATGATATCGCTTATATGTGGAATATTAAAAAATGGCACAATTGAGCTTATTTACAAAACAGAAATAGAGTGACAGATGTAGAAGACAACATTATGGTTACCTGGGGGAAAGGGGAGGAGGGATAAATTGGGAGACTGGGATTGACATACACACACTATTACATAGAAAATAGATAATAAGGACCAACTGTATAGCACAGGGAACTCTACTCAATTCTCTGTAATGACCTATATGGGAAAAGAATCTAAAAAAGAGTGGATCTGTATATATATATGTATAAATGATTCATTTTGCTGTACAGCAGAAATTTATACAACATTGTAAATCAAATATCCTCCATTAAAAATTTTTTAAAAATCAAATGTTACAGATATGGCTTGAAATTTTCAAGACTTCAGAAAGTTCTGGACTTAATTAGCTTCGCTCTAAACAAATCACTTTAGGTTTGGATTCATCATATGGTAGTGGAGTGGAGAAATATGTATAAAACATTAGGTTTTCATCCCTTCTCCATTTCACCTTCTTACAGAATCAGATGCTCCAAAGAGTGAGGAATTAGTTATTGCAAAACTTCAAAGTGACAATCGACTACACTCTTTCCAGTGATGATATTTTTTTTTTCCAGAGACAATATTAAAAGGCATCGAGAGAGCCTTTCTCCCTTATTTTTTTAAATTTTTATTTTGTATTGGAGTATAGTTGTTTTACAATGTTATGTTTCAGGTGTACAGCAAAGTGATTCAGTTATACATATACATGTATGTATTCTTTTTCCAATATTTTTCCCATTTAGGTTATTACAGAATATTGGGCAGAGTTCCCTGTGCTATACAGTAGATCTATCCTTTTTATTTTATTTTTAACATCTTTATTGGAGTATAATTGCTTTACAATGTTGTGTTAGTTTCTGCTGTATAACAAAGTGAATCAACTATATGTATACATATATCCCCATATCCCCTCCCTCTTGTGCCTCCATCCCACCCTCCCTACCCCACCCCTCTAGGTGGTCACAAAGCACCAAGCTGATCTCCCTGTGCTATGCAGCTGCTTTCCACTAGTTATCTATTTTACATTTGGTAGTGTATATATGTCAATGCTACTCTCACTTCGTCCAAGCTTACCCTACCCCGCCAACTCCCTTATTATTATTATTATTTTTTTTTGCGGTACGCAGGCCTCTCACTGTTGTGGCCTCTCCCTTTGAGGAGCACAGGCTCCGAACGTGCAGGCTCAGAAGCCATGGCTCACGGGCTCAGCTGCTCCGCGGCATGTGGGATCTTCCCGGACCAGGACACGAACCCGTGTCCTCTGCAACGGCAGGCGGACTCTCAACCACTGCGCCACCAGGGAAGCCCAACTCCCTTATTTTAGATGAAAAGGAAAATATGACTTTGGTCCCCATTCAGAATTTATTCTACTTTTTATAAGAACAGTATGAATAACCTAAGCTTTGGGCATTTTTTTTCTTTTCTTTTGAGGCCAAAAGAAGAAAATACATGGCTTCCCATTTGGGGATAATCTAAATTTAGAAACCCCAAATATTATCTTGATTTGTGTCTCTGTTATATTTACTTTAGTAACAACTAAATTGTTAATATAATATTTTTAAAGATTAACAAAAAATAGATGAAGAAAAGAATAAAAAGCTGTTACTTTGGACTGTTCAGTAACCTTAATAATAATAATAATAAATGTGTCTATGGAAGAGTGGCTGTTTTTAGCACTAGCAAATATTCACATATTTTATTGGAAGATAGTTGAATGTTTTCCCACTTCAGTATGCATAATGAATGCATTGTTTATAAAATAGAGTTTGAAGTGTGAGTAATAAATAATTATTAAATGCCTAAGGATGAAGAGGCAAAAAACAGTATGTTTCTAAAACATGAGGGAAGCTTACATATGTAATGGGAAAAGCAGAGTGCTGTGAGTCAGGATATCTGGATTAAAGAGGCAATGTAACACTGTACAATTAGCAGTGATTTTGAAGGCACACACACACTATATACAAGGTAATTGAGGTTAGGAAAGTCAATTAAAAACTGGATCTCAGTTTTTTCATCTAGAAAATGGTAATACTATTATCAAACCCACAGTGTAGATGCCACTTTAACAACCAGTGTTTATTTTTATTGTTTTTTTCCTCAGTTCCACAACTTGATCAGGAGATTATAGAGGTTTTAATGTATAGATACGTTAAATAGAATTACAGAAATAAATATAAGGAAGTCTGTTTGGCTTGAAAGTGATCAGAAGTAAATAAAACAGTCAGGGATGAAATACCAAGCAGAGATTGAGGCAAACTGGACAAAGTAAGTTTAAGTTAGGGAACTGAGCTAAGGAAAATAATAGAGCAGGGGTCTGAGATAGACTGGAATTCAGGGCAAATGGATGTTAGGTAAAATTTGTACCAAGGAAGAAAATAAATGATAGAATGAATGTGTGAATGATAGAAAGCAAACTGCATCCAAGGAAACAGACTAAATAGTGAAAAATAATTCTACTAATCCTACTGCTTGTTGAATTTGATGGGGCAAATTGGTATGTTCCTGTGCCACTCCCCCTGGAGTTACTGTCTGTGCCTTCACCTTTGGTTAGGTATTTTGTTAGTCCATCTGTAGACTCTTCCCTTGTTTCATTTGTTTATTCACTTTTTCTCTAAATATTTGTTTAAGTATTTTGTGTTGGGCATTGTAACCTTAAAAGAGATAATAATCTCTGCCCTTATAAGGGGTGTCAGGCAATAAATATAATCAATATATAAAAGCTTTTATGCATGTTGGAAGATAATTTGATTTGTTCTTTGGAGAAGAACAAACCAAGGGTGTATCAAGGGGACCTCAACTGTAAATAAGTTGGTCGAGGATGGCCTCCTAAGGAGATAAGCTAATTTTCAAAGTACATTAAGTATAGTCATACAGATATATAGATGAGGCCTCCAGAAAGAGAGATTAAGAAAATAGGTAGAGGACCCCAGGACCTATCTCTAAAACTAAAAACCATAAAACTACTAGAAGAAAACATAGACAGTAAACTCTTTAACATCAGTCTTAGCAACATTTTTTTTATATGTTTCCTCAAGCAAGGGAAACAGAAGCAAAAATAAAACAAATGGACTACATCAAACTAAAAATTTTTACACAACAAAAGAAATCATCAACAAAACAAAAAGCAACCTATTGAATGGGAGAATATATTTGAAAATGATATATCCAATAAAGGGTTTATATTCAAGTCATATAAAAAACTTATAAAAATCAACATCAAAAAAAAAAACCCATTAAAAAATGGGCAGAGGACCTGAATAGACATTTTTCCAAAGAAGACATACAGATGGCCAACAGACATAAGAAAAGATGCTCAGCATTACTAATCATCAGGAAAATGCAAGTCAAAACCACAGTGAGATACCTCCTCACACCTGTTAAAATGGCTATAATGAAAAAGGCAACAAATAACAAGTATTGTCAAGGATGTGGAGAGAGGGGATCACTTGTGCACTCTTGATGGGATTATAAATTGATGCAGCCACTAAGGAAAACAGTATGGAGGTTCTTCAAAAAGTTAAAATTAGGACTGCCATATGATCCAGCAATTTCACTTCTCATATTTACCTGAAGCAAACAGAAACACTAATTTTAAAAAACACATGCACTTTAATGTTCATTGAAACATTTACAATAGCCAAGATATGGAAGCAACCTATGTTCATTGATAGACAAATGGATAATGAAGATGTGGTATACATGTGCAGTGGAATATTACTCAGGTGTAAATAAAAACTTGCCATTTATGACAACATGGACGGATCTAGAGGGTATTATGCTAAGTGAAATAAGTCAGACAGACAAAGACAAATACTGCATGGTTTCTCTTATTTCTGGAATCTAAGAGACAAAACAAACAAATAAAACAAAACAAAAATAGACTCATTGATACAGGGAAAAAAATGGCTGGTTGCCAGAAGGAGCACAGCAGGAGGGTAGACAAAATAGGTGTGAGCATTAAGAGGTACAAATCTGTAGTTATAAAATAAACTATGAAGATGTAATATATAGCATAAGGAATATGGTCTATAATATTGTAATAACCTTGTATGGGGACAGATGGTTACTAGAGTTAGTGTGATGATCATTTCACAATGTATGAAAATGTCAAATCATTACATAGTACCCCTGAAACTAACATAATATAGTATGCAAACTGTATTCAGTTTTTTTAAAAAAGAAATTAGGTAGATGAGATAAAGTCAGAAAACTACCAGGAGAGTAAATTGTGTAGAACCTTACAAGCCATCCTAAGGACCTTGCCATTCATTTTGAGTGAGATAAAACATTGGAGGATTCTGAGCAGAGAGCATATTATGATAAATGTTTTAAAAGATTACTTTGGTTATTTCGTTAAGAATAGATGCCAGATGGGGAAAGGGCAGAAACAGAGAAAAAATTTTAGAGACTATTACAAGAATGCAGAGAAGAGATAATGTGGTTTAGTCCCAAGTGATAGCAGTGAGGTACTGACAAGGGATCAGAATATGAAACCCACATGATTTCTTGACAGATTGGACATAATATGTGAGAGAATAAGTAGAATCAATGATGATTCTTAGAGGGTTTTTTGTTTGTTTGTTTGTTTCTGTTTTGTTTTGTTTTGCTTTGCTTTGTTTTTTTGGCCTAAGCAGCAGGAAGAATGGAGTTGATTTTAAGTGAGATGTGAAAGACTACAGGTAGAACAGGTTTGAGAATTAATATCAAGAATTCATTTTTTGAGATATTAAATCTGAGATTAAATTTGAGGTGTATATTAAATACCCAATGGTGATATTGAGTTGGCAGTTGAACATACAAGTCTGGGGTTCAGAGTAGTGATCTGGGATAGACATATGACTCTGGGCATTATAAGCTTTAAATAATATTGTCAAAGGAGTATATGTAAATAGAGAAGAGATCCAAGGACTGAGCCGTGGGGCACTTCAGTGTTACGAGGTTGGGAGGAAAGTAAAAATCACTAGCAAACAAGACAGGAAGGGATATTAGTGAGGTTAAGGTAAGAGGAAAACCAAGCATTTGTGATTTCCTGGAATCCAAGTGAAAAATGAGTTTTCAGGAGTAGATAGTGATCAATTCTACCAAATATTGCAGATGGGGTTTATAATATGAGAACTGAAAATTGGCAAGTAGATTTAGAAAACTGATGTGATCTCCACAATAGCAGCTTCAGTGGAGTTTTGTAGGCAAAAGTTGAATTGCAGTAGGGTTGCACTTTCTAAAGTTGGGCCTGCCTTCTTATCTTTAGGGATTTGGATAAATTTTAAGTAAGGTAAGGGAAAGGTTACAATGAGAAATATTTGTTTATTTCCTTTCAAAGCCAATAGTTATAAAGGGATGACATTTGGCTGTCATTTAGGATCTCTGAATGCAGTTTTCAAATAGCTGTCTATTACTACCACAGATTTTTGAGTGAAATATGCAAATATGATACTTTAGGAAAAATACGATCTGTTTTTTATTTTAAGAGTTTTGTTTAATTTTTGTTTGGTTGGTTGTTTTTTGACTCCACCTCCAATAGAATCTCTTGGTGATCTAGGGAGAAAATTTGGAGGTATAAGCAAAATACTTGCCTTTGCTAAATAAAATATTTTCCTAATGTAAGGAAAGCAGCCTCTTTGCTATTCTGTAATTGGTTTAATGTAAGTGGTGACAGTAGGTAATACTAAGAAAAGCATTCAAAGGAAAACTGATGCAAATTGAGTTTCTTCTTAAGGCAACAGAAGTCCATGTAAATTTATTTATCATGTTGCTCACTCTGATTCTTATCAAGTTTTATTAGGTTTGTATGGGAAGTGAAATGGAGGAGGATGTTTCCTTTGGAATAATGAAGATCCAAAACCCCATGTAATTGCATCAAACCACTAAGGAGCTAGAACTTCTGAAATGTTAACCGTAATGTCTAGAATTTCAATTTAAAAAAGAATTTCAAAATCCCATGAAAAAATATCACCATGGAAGAATGAGGTTTTAACTGACACTTAAGCTTCAATTTCTAGAAATATAATTCAGTAAATGTCCTTGATTTTGACTATCCATATCACTCTTACTAATTCTTGGGGCTGGTTATGGGGATTCAGGATGAGGGGTCGTCTAGAGGTGACTAACTTCCTCTAGTGTTCAACAAATGTATATGAATTAAGAAAAACAAAGTAATAGTGTTTGCTTATAGTTCAGAGTTAACCCCATTCTTTTCTCATTTACCCTTCTCTCACTTTTCATCATTTCAAGTCCTCCCCCAACCTCTGCCTAGTCTAGAAGTGGTTTTTCTCTCAGGGTTCACTCAATCTCAGCTTGCTTCATTTCTCAGCACTTTTTTCTTCTTGAAATCCCAGCAGACTCATAGCCATTCCCTTCTGTTCTCCCACTTCCCCACATTCTAAGGTCCCATATAGCTTCTTTATAATTCTCTAATAGGCACAAATACACTTAGAATTCTTGTTCCTGTCCTTAAAGGACCAATCAAGGAGTAGATGTCTAGTTTTTGTTTGAGGGTTTTTTCCTTGTACTAATAGGTTGACATACTAAGTTAGCCATAAAAATAACTATAGACATAGTAGGCTTTATGTTTAACATTTGTTACTAAAAACTGGCACAAGCAATCTTTCGGTAAATTGAATAATATTTTCTATTAATACGTATTGTCAAATTTTGACCTGATTAGGATGACTGTTATTTTGGCAATAATTTGTTAGTAAAATATTAACAGTGGTATTCAATTCACTGAATTATGAAACCTTAGTGATGTAAGGGACTTTAAGTGTCATCAAACTCAATGCCCCTCATTTCACCATTGTGGAAAAATAATGTTACAGGTGTAAATGACTTGTGGAAGTTTCCTTAACCAGATCTGACATCTTTCAATAGTTGGTTCAGTATTTTTTCTGTTGGCTCATGTATTCAGGTTCTTGCCCAGGCTTGTACAAATAGAAGTTCTTTACCTCACTGGAAGAATGTTTAACATTTTAAAACACTTAATTCATTTTATTAGAATCAGTTTTAATCATTTTTGTTCCAGGTCATATACCTTTCTTGGGCATCTTTCTATGCATTGTCAGTATAAGTAATGACCTTAATTTAGAAAGGTACTGTCAGGCAGTTGCAAGACGATCAGGATGTGCTATTTCTTTCAGGGTATAAGATGGAAGCTGAGTTGACCTAGCAAAACTTCTCTAGTCTCAGCAAATAAGGGGTTTCTTTTTCTCCTCTGCGCCTGCTTGAATTACAAACGACTCCTTGAAGCATCTGTTTTCACTAAGTCTGACAGCCAGGAAGGAAGGTTCACAATTTCATCAGCTGTTATTTGTTTTTCTCCTTTACCGAGATGAGCAGCGAGACCAGTGTCTAGAGATTTGTTTGATTACTCAGCAGGACAGTAGGAGCTAAAGCAGAAAGACAATAGAAAGCGTGAGAAGGGAGGCGAAGGCATGACGTGAGCGAACATCAGAAAAGCATGGTTTGATAAGTAGGATCCCAAAATAAAGTTTATTCCAATGACATGGGGACCAGAGGGAAGATTACTGATGCAAAATAGCTGAAATCAAGGGCTGGATTCAAGGGCACATATTAACATTTATAGAATATAAACTGAGTCCCAGACATCTTCATTTCCAAAGCAGAGCTTTATGTTATTGGACAGTAGGTTGACAAACATTCTATAACTCAGTGTCTTCTCTTTTAAACAACTATTAATAAATTCCAAGTGGGGGAGTGTATGTTTCCAAATGGCTTTAAGACAGGATATTTGCTTCCTGGCTTAACAAGGGATTGAGAGATAAGTTTGGGACCCAGGGTGTGAAAAAGCAACCCAAAGGCAGAGAATAAAAGTGCAGAGCTGAGATGAGCAGAAGATTCAGGAAAGATGCAGAGAAAAGCAGGGTACCAAAGTCAGCATTGAGAAAATGTAAGCAAATGAGCCTGCTAGAAAAAAAAAAAAAAGAAGCCCAAACCACTCAGCTTTCTCAGAGGAAAACATACGCATAACATTCAGTAAAGTGTGAGGAACTAATGACCTATTCCTCAGGAGTGGAGAGCCTGAGCATGAAATCACAAAATTTGTTTCTGTGCATCAACCCAACTCATGAGACAGGGAAAAGCAGTATAACTCTGTGCAGATTAGAAGTGAAATCTGAAGAGTACAAGACAGACAGGGAAAGAAGGTTCAAATCAAAGTGGAAACATTATGAGAAAAATTGTCTCTCCTGAAGATGTACCAGAGAATGGTGAGATATGTTTTGTAAGCAACAATACTATTAAAATTATAGTTTATATAAAAAACCCTATTTTCAAACAACCGTAAAAAAAACAATTGATGGTTGTTTGCCAATTGCAGAAGTAGAAAGTGTCGAAGGAGGGTTTGAAGGTAATGGAAAGGTAACTTTTTCTCATCAACTAACATTGTGAAGATATCAAAACAAAGCATATTCTGCATGATCCTTTTAAGGGGGAATTTAATTTTAGCTAAGTGGATTTTTTTCAGTTTTCTATTCGATCTTTAAAATGAAATATTTTCTTTAACAAAAAAGAAATCTTTATCTTCAATGTGGGTCACGGTGACCTTAAATTATTTATTCTTTGGAGAACAAAAGAGTGCTCAATGCCATGAATGGAAATTGTAGAAATTTGCTAATGTTTTATAGGAGGTCTTGATAACAGAATTCTTAAAACTAAGAGCAGTTTTAAAACTGAGTTTTTGCTAACGAAAATAGTGCTACACACATTTTGACAGGGAGAGAAACATGGCCCGGGTTTTATCAGACTTTCAATGTTTGCTTGACATAATTTAATTTATTGGCAAATTAGATCGATAAGCTTAGAGAAACTTTTTCCTGTCTTCCTTCAATTTTGATTATTTTGATTAAATACAAATTATTAGTCAAAGACTATCTTGATTTTATAAAATAGAAGTGACTTCTTTAGGGAAAAAGTAACAAAACTGTAGTATTGACAAAATAAATGGGTGAATAGATATTCTAATAGGGTTGATGTTGTGGAGATAGGTGTGTGTCAATTCACAGATACTTATTTCAAGGCAGAATAATAGATGTTGGTTTAGTAATATAACATATGTCAAAATCCATGTAGTATTACTTGGTACCCAGGAGATACTTGAAGTCAAATTCTGGGAATGTTATGTTCTACCCAGTGGCAGATATGAAATATTCATTTTATAAATTTTTCAAAATGTCCAGCTGATGGAGCATCTTATAGGAGAAAGAAATTCAATGAGTTTATGATCACTTCAAAATAAATTTTTGGCTATATTTATATATGAAGAATATACAAGAACAATTTGAATGGTTATGTCTGATGATGAAATTATGGATGATTTTTTATTCTTTGTGTTACTCTTTATTTCTATTTCTTTCTACATGTTTCTTCCATTTGTTTTGTATTAAAAGTATAACATTAAACATTTTCCAAACTGGTCACCTAGTTGGTCCATCTAAACCTGAAAAACTAGAGTCACTATTGAATCCCATTAGCTCAAACTTCACTGATTAAAACTTTTAGTATGGTTTTAGTCATATTATGTTAGTTTATACTAGGATTTAAAAAATCATCTAAAAATATCAGTGGCTTTAAAACAGAAAACATTAATTTCCCAATGGTAAGACCTTATTCACTATTGTACCTAAAATGATGGCACACAGTAGAGTCTCAATAAAATTTTGTTGAATAAATAAAACACACACATGCACTCCCCCATTCTCTGCCCCTGCCCCCAGATTACCTTCCTCCCAATTGATTGGCTCAGCCTTCCAGGATGCTTAGATATTATCTCCATATAAACATACTGCCCTATTCACTGTAAACTAGGAGAACTATGGAGAATTGTGTACTTGTTCCATAACTCTTCCCCTTAGACGTAACACATATAGTTTCTGCTTGTATATCATTGCTCAAAATTAGTGGCAGGATATAACTCAAAGAGCATGTGCCTGTAAGGAGAAGAGGACAAGAATTCTTGTGGGAACTTTAGTCATTTTTACCAGAATTAACATTTGTAATTTAAAAAATATATATACTCTAATGAGCATCAGTATTGAAGTTTAGTGGCTCAATGAGCAATTTAAAATTTAATGTAATTTGGCCAGTGGTGGGGATGGGGCAACATACAACCAGTCAGTAATTCCATAAAGAGTAAAGGTGATTCATTCATCAAAAGAAGGTCAATGTTATATTGAAGAATTATAAATAGAAACCAATTAGTCAGACATTCCTGGACAAATAAGAGGAATCATAAGAGGAATGGTTCCTTCAAAACTTTCTGAGATTAACTCAAGTTCATATATAATGTGGACAATGACACTTCTAGTTTACCTCTAAATTTACACATATGTGTTCCTTTAAAAGATATCAGTTTTCCTGGGCCTGAAGGGGTCATGCCTACAGGTAAGGAAAAAACTTCATGATGCTACATTGAGTGTTCTTTCAGTTTATAATAGTAGTTCCCTGTAGTAGAATTTACAGAAGATTGTTGTAAAAGAGGTATATATCAAGTATCCTGACAGAACTCACTAAGCCTTTGCCTCTGGGGGGAAAACTGCTAAATTTATATAAGCCTTAGTTTGCCAGTGAATATAGGACCAGATTTTTCCCAAAACCACAGTGGAAGTTTGAGATTTGTGGAATATTGGAAAATATTATAAACTTGAAGAAGAGTTACATTTCCCCTACATTTCAACTTGTTTTAATGTGAACCTGCTGTGATTTCTACTTACTACCATATTGTTATAAATTTAATAACATGCCTATATATAATATATTTTGTAATCACATAATCATTATATGTCTTATAGAAATGTAAAATAAAACAGCAGGATACCCTAATATAAGAGCAAGAATTCATGTTTGTAAAGAACAATAGTTCTAGAAACGCTCTCTATCTGAAACAGCTTAAATAGCCCCAGCCACTCAGAAACATATACACAACCCCACACTACCACCATTCCATACATGCCTCACAAAATTCTATAAATCTTCACAAAGAAAAGGACTCTAGGTATTCTAAGTGGCAAATAATTAATCAATACTATAAAATATTTTTATTTTATATTATATAGTAGTCAATATAGAATTCTTATTATATGTATGCCTCCCTGATCAATTTAAATTGTAAGGAATATTTTTTACTTGTTTCATATTTCCTTTTTGGGAGATCTCTGTATTTATCATAAACCTTTTTTTAAAAACATCTTTATTTACAATGTTGTGTTAGTTTCTGCTGTATAACAAAGTGATTCAGCTATACGTATAAATATATACCCATATCACCTCCCTCTTGATTCTCCCACCCTCCCAATGCCACCCCTCTAGGTGGACACAGAGCACTGAGCTGATCTCCCTGTGCTATGTGGCTGCTTCCAACTATCTGTCTTATATTTGGTAGTGTATACATGGCAATGCTACTCTCTCACTTCATCCCAGCTTACCCTTCCCCCTCCCCATGTTCTCAAGTCCATTCTCTATGTCTGCATCTTTATTATTTGTCCTGCCCCTAGGTTCTTCAGAGCCATTTTTTGTCTTTAGATTCCATTTATATGTGTTAGAATATGGAATTTGTTTTTCTCTTTCTGATTTCCTTCACTCTGTATGACAGACTCTAGGTCCATCCAACTCACTACAAAATAACTCAATTTTGTTTCCTTTTATGGCTGAGTAATATTCCATTGCATACATGTGCCACATTTTCTTTATCCACACACCTGTCGATGGACACTTAGGTTGCTTCCATGTCCTGGCTATTGTAATAATGCTGCAATGAACACTGTGGTACATGACTCTTTTTAAATTATGGTTTTCTCAGGGTATATGCCCAGTAGTGGGATAACAGGGTCATATGGTAGTTCTATTTTTAGTTTTTTAAAGAATATCCGTACTGTTCTCCATAGCGGCTGTTTCAACTTACATTCCCACAAACAGTGCAAGAGGGTTCCATTTGCTCCACACACTCTCCAATGTTTATTGTTTGTAGATTTTTTTGATGATGGCCATTCTGACTCGTACTAGGTGATACCTCAGAGTAGTTTTGATTTGCATTTCTCTAATTATTAGTGATGTTGAGCATCCTTTCATGTGTTTGTTGGCAATCTGTATATCTTCTTGGGAGAAATGTCTATTTTGGTCTTCTGCCCATTTTGGATTGGGTTGTTTGTTTTTTTGATATTGAGCTGCATGAGCTGCTTGTGAATTTTGGAGATTAATCCTTTGTCAGTTGCTTCATTTGGAAATATTTTCTCCCATTCTGAGGGTTGTCTTTTCATCTTGTTTATGGTTTCCTTTGCTGTGCAAAAGCTTTTAAGTTTAATTAGGTCCCATTTGTTTATTTTTGTTTTTATTTCCATTTCGATAGGAGATGGGTCAAAAAGGATCTTGCTGTGATTTATTTCATAGAGTGTTCTGCCTATGTTTTCCTCTAAGAGTTTTACAGTGTCTGGCCTTACATTTAGGTCTTTAATCCATTTTGAGTTTATTTTTGTGTATGGTTTTAGGAAGTGTTCTAGTTTCATTCTTTTACATGTAGCTGTCTAGTTTTCCCAGCACCACTTATTGAAGAGGAAGTCTTTTCTCCAATGTATACTCTTGCCTACTTTATCAAAGATAAGGTAACTATATGTCCGTGGGTTTATCTCTGGGCTTTCCATCCCGTTCCATTGATCTATATTTCTCTTTTTGTGTCAGTACCATATTGTCTTGATTACTGTAGCTTTGTAGTATAGTCTGAAGTCAGGGACCCGGATTCCTCCAGCTCTGTTATTCTTTCTCAAGACTGCTTTGGCTAATCGAGGTCTTTTGTGTCTCCATACAAATTGTGAAATTTTTTGTTCTACTTCTGTGAAAAATGCCATTGGTAGTTTACTAGGGATTGCATTGAATCTGTCGACTGCCTTGGGTAGTATAGTCAATTTCACATGGTGATTCCTCCAATCTAAGAACATGATATATCTCTCCATCTGTTTGTATAATCTTTAATTTCTTTCATCAGGGTCTTATAGTTTTCTGCATGCAAGATTTTGTCTCCTTAGTTAGGTCTATTCCTAGGTATTTTATTCTTTTTGTTGCAGTGGTAAATGGGAGTGTTTCCTAAATTTCTCCTTCAGAATTTTCATCATTAGTGTATAGAAATGCAAGGGATTTCTGGGTGTTCACTTTGTATCTTGCTTGTTTACCAAATTCATTGATTAGCTCTCGTAATGGTAGCATCTTTAGGATTCTCTATGTATACTATCATTTCATCTGCAAACGGTGACAGTTTTACTTCTTCTTTTCTGATTTGGATTTCTTTTTCTTCTCTGATTGCTGTGGCTAGAACTTCCAAACTATCTTGAATAATAGTGGTAAGAGGGGGCAACCTTGTCTTGTTCCTGTTCTTAGAGGAAATGGTTTCAGTTTTTCAACACTGAGAACAATGTTGGCTGTGGGTTTGTCATATATGGCCTTTATTATGTTGAGGTTCCCTCTATGCCTACTTTCTAGAGTGGTTTTATAATAAATGGGTGTTGAATTTTGTTGAAAGCTTTTTCTGCATCTATTGAGATGATCATATTGTTTTTATCCTTCAATTTGTTAATATGGTGTATCACATTGATTGATTTGCATATACTGAAGAATCCTTGCATTCCTGGGATAAACCCCACTTGATCATGGTGTATGATCCTTTTAATGTGCTGTTGGATTCTGTTTGCTAGTATTTTGTTGAGGATTTTTGCATCTATGTTCATCAGTGCTATTGGCCTGTAGTTTTCTTTCTTTGTGACATCTTTGTCTGGTTTGTGTATCAGGGTGATGGTGGCCTTCTAAAATGAGTTTGGGAGTGTTCCTTCCTCTGCTATATTTCAGAAGAGTTTGAGCGGATAGGTCTTAGGTCTTCTCTAAATGTTTGATAGAATTTGCCTGTGAATCTATCTGGTTCTGAGCTTTTGTTGGAAGATTTTTAATAACAGCTTCAATTCTGTGCTTGTGATTGGCCCGTTTATATTTTCTATTTCTTCCTGGTTCAGTCTCAGAAGGTTGTGATTTTCTAAGAATTTCTCCATTTCTACTAGGTTGTCCATGTTATTGGCATACAGTTGCTTGTAGTAATCTCTCATGATCCTTTGTATCTCTGCAGTGTCAGTTGTTACTTCTCCTTTTTCATTTCTAATTCTGTTGATTTGAGTCTTCTCCCTTTTCTTGATGAGTCTGGATAATGGTTTATCAATTTTGTTTATCTTCTCAAAGAACCAGCTTTTAGTTTTATTGATTTTTGCTACTGTTTCCTTCATTTCTTTTCATTTATTTCTGATCTGATCTTTATTATTTCTTTCCTTCTGCTAATTTTGGGGGTTTTTTGTTCTTCTTTCTCTAATTGCTTTAGGTGAAAGGTTAAATTGTTTATTTCAGATTTTTCTTGTTTCTTGAGGTAGGATTGTATTGCTATAAACTTCCCTCTTAGAACTGCTTTTGCTGCATCAAATAGGTTTTGGGTTGTCGTGTTTTCATTGTCAGTTTTTTCTAGCTATTCTTTGATTTCTTCACTGATCTCTTGGTTATTTAGTAGCATATTGCTTTTCTTCCATGAGTTTGTATTTTTCATAGTTTTTTTTTTCCTGTAATTGATATCTAGTCTCACAGCCTTGTGGTCGGAAAATATACTTGAGATGATTTCAATATTCTTAAATTTACCTAGGCTTGATTTGTGACCTAAGATATGATCTATCCTGGAGAATGTTCCATGAGCACTTGAGAAGAAACTGTCGTTTTTGGATGGAATGTCCTATAACTATCAGTTAAGTCCATCTTGCTTAAGGTATCATTTAAAGCTCATGTTTCCTTATTTATTTTCATTTTGGATGATCTGTCCACTGTTGAAAGTGGGGTGTTAAAGTCCTCTACTATGATTGTGTTACTGCCGATTTCCCCTTTTATGGTTGTTAGCATTTGCCTTATGTATTGAGGTGCTCCTATATTGGGTACATAAATATTTACTATTGTTATATCTTCTTCTTGGATTGATCCTTTGGATTGGTCTTGTTTTTGTATCCATTCAGCCAGACTATGTCTTTTGGTTGAAGTACTTAAACCATTTACATTTAAGGTAATTATTGATATGTATGTTCCTATTACCATTTTCTTACTTGTTTTGGGTTTGTTATTGTAGGTCTTTTCTTTCTCTTGTGTTTCCTGTCTAGAGAAGTTCCTTTAGCATCTGCTGTAATGCTGTTTTGGTGGTGCTGATTTCTCTTAGCTTTTGCTTGTCTGTAAAGGTTTTAATTTCTCCATGGAACCTGAATGAGATCCTTGCTTGGTAGAGTCACCTTGGTTGTAGGTTTTTCCCTTTCATTATTTTAAATATGTCCTGCCACTCCCTTCTGGCTTACAGAGTTTCTGCTGAAAGATCAGCTGTTAACCTCATGAGGATTCCTTTGTATGTTATTTTTTGCTTTTCCATTGCTAGTTTTAATATCTCTTCTTGGTGTTTAATTTTTGGTAGTTTGATTAATATGTGTCTTGGTGTGTTTCTCTTTGTATTTATCCTGTATGGGACTCTCTGTGCTTCCTGGACTTGATTGATTATTTCCTTTCCCATATTAGGGAAGTTTTCAAATATAATCTCTTCAAATATTTTCTCAGTCCCTTTCTTTTTCTCTTCTTCTTCTGGGACCCCTATAATTTGAATGTTGGTGTGTTTAATGTTGTCCCAGAGGTCTCTGAGACTGTCCTCAGTTCTTTTCATTCTTTTTTCTTTATTCTGCTGTGCTGTAGTTATTTCCACTATTTTATCTTCCAGGTCACTTATCCGTTCTCCTGCCTCAGTTATTCTGCTATTGATCCCATCTAGAGTATTTTTAATTTCATTTATTGTGTTGCTCATCATTGCTTGCTTCCTCTTTATTTCTTCTAGGTCTTTGTTATATGTTTCTTGCATTTTGTCTATTCTATTTCCAAGATTTTGGATCATCTTTACTATCATTATTCTGAATTCTTTTTCAGGTAGACTGCCTATTTCCTCTTCATTTGTTAGGTCTGGTGGGTTTTTACCTTGTTCCTTCATCTGCTGGGTGTTTTTCTGTCTTTTCATTTTGCTTACTGTGTTTGGGGTCTCCATTTTGCAGGCTGCAGTTTTGTAGTTCCCGTTGTTTTTGATGTCTGTCCCCAGTGGATAAGGTTGGTTCAGTGTGTTGAGTAGGTTTCCTGGTTGGGGGGACTAGTGCCTCTGTTCTGGTGGATGAGGCTGGATCTTGTCTTTCTGGTGGGCAGGTCCACGTCTGGAGGTGTGTTTTGGGATGTTGGTAGCCTTATGATTTTAGGCAGCCTCTCTGATAATGGATGGGGCTGTAGTCCTGTCTTGCTATTTGTTGGGCGTAGGGTGTCCAGAGCTGCAGGTTGCTGGTCGTTGAGTGAAGCTGGGTCTTGGTGTTGAGATGGAGATCTCTGGGAGCATTTTCGCTGTTTGATATTATGTGGAGCTGGGAGGTCTCTTGTCCTGAAGTTGGTTCTCCCACCTCAGAGACACAGCCCTGACGCCTGGCTGGGGCACCAAGGGCCTTTAATCCACACGGCTTTTAGGTCTAATTTGCATAATCGTTACTCTAGCAACTGTGTCTCCATGCAGGACCGTATGGATTATAGGGGCTGGACCACGCCACCTCAGGAGGCAACTGGGATGGACATTCAAGATTCCATAGGGAAATTAAAGAATAAGAGCCTCACTCAAAAGTCGGCCAAATGAAACTACCACTACAACATCATATTCTCCAGATCTCACATCTGGCCACTCATACACTGGAAGATGAGATTGGACAGCATATTGGTTCACCGGCAGTCTTTTTGGTGATGGGGAGGGAACTGTGACCACCTCCAAGTTTTCAATTAACTCTCCCCCTTTGTTTTCCCTGGTGGCGTGCAGCGCCCACAGCGTTTTGCAGGCGAACCGGTCAGTGCCAAAAAGAGGACCCACCAAGGAGGCTTCTCGTGGACTCGAGCGCCCCGGCCGTCCTCCCCACCAGAAGACCTGCTCAGGCCGATCAGGGATCACCACTGAGGGCTCGGCCTCCTGCCTGCGCTGCCGCCGCCGCCTGGCAGGGGCCCTTGGCAGCACCATACCAGAACCCTCATTCTAGGTATTACTTTTAAGCCTAGTCTACTGGAGGTGAATTCTCAATGATTTTGTCCACCTGTAGCTATCCTTAACCTTAATTTTTGAAGAATATTTTTGCAGTTATAAAATTACACATAGAATGTTTTCTTTCTTCTTCATTCAGCACTACAAAGATGTCCCATATTTTTTTTCTAACCTTCATTGTTTATGAAGAGAAGTCAGCCATTATTCTTCGTACTACATATTCATAGGTCATAAATTCACCACTCCCCCCCACCACCTCATCCCACCATAAGATTTTAGATTTGTTCTTTAGGCTTGGTTTTTTCAGTACTTCAACTATGCAATGCATAAATGTGGTTTTCTTTTTATTTAAACTGCTTGGGGTTCATTAAAGTTCTTAGAAGTATGGATTGATGTCCTCCATCAATTTTAGAAAATTATCTTCAGATTTTTCCTCTCCCTCATTCTTTCCTTACACTTTTTATGACTAAAATTGCACATATGTTCAATGGTTTGATATTGTCCCACAGATCTTGGATACCCTACTGTATTTTTTTCATGCTTTTTTTCCCTTTATTTTTTTCAGTTTGGATCATTTATATTGGGCTGTCCTCAGTTCACAGATCATTTCCTCCTCTATATCTAGTCTATTAATCCATGAAATGAATTAATTTCTTATATTGCATTTTTTATTTATAGCATAATAATTTGAGTCATTTTAATAGGTTTCTTCTTGCTGTTGAAAATTCCCAGGTAGTTACAGATGTTGTCTATTTTTCCCCTACATATCATCACAGTTATTTCTTTTTTTGTATAGAAGTATAGTTGCTGTACAATATTATATAAGTTGTAGATGTACAATATAGTGATTCACAATTTTTAAAGGTTACACTCCATTTATAGTTATTATAAAATATTGGCTATACTCCCCATGTCATACAATATATCATTATAGCTTATTTTATACTTAATAGTTTGTACCACTTATTCCTCTGCCCTTCTATTGCCTCTTCTCCTTCCTTCTCCCCACAGGTGAACACTAGTTTGTTCTCTATATCTGCTTCCTTTTTGTTTTATTCACTAGTTTGTTACATTTTTTTAGATTCCACTTACAAGTGGTATCATATAGTGTTTGTCTTTCTCTGTCTGACTTACTACACGTAACATAAGATCTTTTAAGCCCATCATCATAGTTATTTTCTAAGTCCATTTCTGGCTATTTGTATATCTGGCCCATCTCCTAGTTTGTTTGTTTTGGATAGTTTTCTTTCTCAAGTCACATATTTTTCTTCTTCATGTGTCCTGTGATATTTGATTGTATTATAAATTTTAGGTGTAAAAGGACAAAGAGATCAAAATAAATCATATTTTCACCTAGAGTGCACCTTTCTCTCAAGCCTCTAGGGTGAGCAAGAGAATCTTTTTCTGTAATTAGCTGGGTCTGAGCCTTGTTATTTATTTAGCTAGATTCATTCACCACTTCATTCAAGGAATTTTAGCATGGGATCAAGACCTCCCTTCAGGAGGACTTGGGATTTGAGTCTGGGAAGACACAAAAAAATCTCTTTGTGCTTTATAGCCCAGCAACATGCACTCAGGATTTTGGGGGTCTTCACTCTGCCTTACAGTCTGGCTACCGTTTGGGGGTTGGGGGCTGGTAAGGAGTGCTCTCTGGACCTGCCATGATGGTATGTCTCTCAGAAGATCTCTTCACCTCTGCTGCACTTTCCTCAGACTCAGAGTGGAGATGGGCGGTAGCAAATGCTTCAGAGAAATTTTTCTTAGTTCTCTTGCTCTGCGCGCAGATCTCTTCAAGTTCTGTACACGTATGTTTCAAGGGGCCCTCTCTAAGCAATCCTTCCCCTAGTACTCAGTGAGAGCCTAGAAAGCTTCGGATAGTTAAAATTAGATTTTTGACCTACCCTTAGTCCTTAGCCATCCCTGCAAGTCTGCCTCAATTAAGCAGCATCTCTCTCAGCTCTCCTGTTATGCGCTCATTCTTCTGCCAGAAACTTAGTAATAGCCCATGGCAAAGAGTTGGAAAGGTGGATATAGATTATCTTTGTTGATGAGGTTTCTTGGAATTTTGAAACATCATGTGGCCCTTTAAAAATTCTTGTTTCTTTTTACCCTCATCTATAACAATGTTCTCTTCCTCTCACTGCTTCACCAAGGATGAAAGTGTTCACATCTTTTCTAGTGGGGTAATTATAACTTTTTGAATTTTAATTCATTCAGGTTTCTCTTTCCTCAATTCCCTGATGGATTTTAATAAAATTATAAGTTTCTATTTTATCTGATTTGTTGTCATTGTTAGGTTGGAATTAACATTCTTAGCAATTTTCTATATCCTTAACTGAAAGTGAATTCTAATCTGCTTCTTAAAAACTGTGTTTATCATTATTTTATCTTTTTGTTGTACTAATTTATTGGGTTGTGAATTTAATTTCACAGTGAGATGATTGCATATTTCTGCTATCCTACTACTTTTTTTAATTTTAAAAAAATGTTGAAAAAGTTGCATGATATATTTCTAGAAATGGACACAGGTTTACATTGAATATTTTAATCAGTATTGAACACATAAAGCATTCTCTGTCATTTAGTTTCAACAGATGACATTGGCAAAAAACAATAAATGGAGGAACTAAGTTATTAAATTTAGAAGATTTAAATAGTCTTACACTAAGTTTCTATCTAAATTTCTCCTACTTTGTTAGAAACTCCACCAATACTTACCTTAATTAATTATTGATTTATAATGATTCCTTCTCACCTGGTCCTCAAACATCTATTACTATAATACAATTCTAATTTAGAAAATGCCATGTCGTTTTTTTCTTTTCCACGGCATTTATTATCTTGTTCTTAGTCAAAATTACTAATTGATCTGACACAGATGAACCCTTGTAGCTGGCAATCCTTCACTTAATGTTTTATAAAACAGACTTGCTGTCTTAAAGCCTCAGGAGATTTTTCTATTTCTTTTGCTTTCTGGTGAGTGATTCAAACAATCAATTCTTTCCTTATTTCACAATATTTTTTATTTATTTGAGATCATCTATTTTTGTCCTGGCATATCTCCATATACTGTCATCTCACTAGCTAACAATATGTCAAGAGCAGCAACAAATTTCCAGTTTGTTCAAGTTACCACTCTGTGAGAGGATTTCCAAAGAGTGTCTGATTTTATTTCATAGTAATTCAAGATGGAGGGAGGGATGTCCCTGGATTCCCTCAGTGGCCTAGAAGTAAAACTTATTTATTTACTTATTAATTTTTACAAACTGATGGACTTGAACCAGAATCTAATTATAATTCATATTTCAAAACTGTTTCACTTTTATTCCAGTATATATAACTTCTTAGGTTAAAAGAATAGCCCTAAAATTGGTGTCGAAGAAATATTTGCCTCTGAATTCTATAAGGCTCTTAAGAAAAGTGAGTATTAACCTGGAGGGAATCTCTCTCTCTCTTTATGTCTTTGACTCTCTGTCTCTGTGTCTGTCTTTCTCTTCCAAGCTAGAAACAGTCCACCAAAACTTCCTTCAGGATATTCACTATTACTCTTATTTCAAAGTCACAAATCTTGAAACTTTTATCTAAATTTGAAATTAGATTTTTTGTGATAGCACTCTAATTGTACCCAACTTTCTTTCCAGTGTCTTGGGAGCCATGTTGTTTTGGGGAGATAAACTTAACCATCAACCTTCTCAAAATCATAACGACTGGCTAATAAACTACTTTACTGAATAAATAGTCCTGAAATCCTCACAAACATAAACTATATCTGCACACTTCACATTCTATTCCAAATATTTCAAATCTCTAAGCTTGTAAACCTTGAGGTTTTTATTCCAAAGGAATCATAAAATTGTATATTGTAGAGGGAGAGAAAAAGCATAGGGAATTTCAAAAGAAGGACAGTTGATACCACTCTTTTCATGACATTACTTTAGAGAGAGAGAAGAGAGCTGGCCATTGCATATTGAATGATTTGAAAATGCAGAATTAAGAGATGAACAGAAAGCAAAGCCTGCCTCAAAAGTCTCTGAAGTAGCTCATAGAAACAGAACATAATGATGTCTATGCTGACTTAGTTTTACCCCAGAGCAAGAAGGGATTTTTAAAATTACTGTATGAGTTTCCTCAGGCATCTACATATGCAGTATATTTTAACAATAAAGAGAGACTTAGCCTTAGTGTACTTGGTTAACCCCTTCCATACTAGTACTAACTTGCTTTCTTTAGGTACAGTTTGTTTCAAATAGAAATCTTGTATTTGGTAAATACAAGTGGATGATATCCTTCAGTGTTTAAAATGTTATATGTGGCTGGGTAATATTTTAAAATATGAACTTGCATGTTTTTAGTCTCTCTATATTTTGACATTTTTTCCCTCTCAGGAAAAGATATATGACAGGGTCTCAAGAATATATGAAGCAGGGCCAAAAGCACTGGTCAAAATCCTGAAATTCTTACTATTCTCCTGTATATACAACACATGTCATCCCCAAAATCTAAGCTTTTAGTAAAATTTCTATGGTTGATTGAGAAGGCAGAAGTGAAATAGGATGTGTCGAAAAAGTTAGCATGAACAAAAAGCATGGGTAAAGAAGGATTCCTTATAAAGCTAAAAAAGAAAGATTTATTGTGGTTATGCAAAATAAAAAGAGGTCTGTAACTCCTGGGACAACTTGACATAGCTTCAGTGCCATTTCCTAGGAAGAGGTTGAAAGGGATAACTGCACAATCATTGATCTAAGGAAACTGGATCATACATCCTTTTGCACTCATGAAAATACAACTGCGAAGGCCCTGATTACTCCTGATGCAGGGACAAGGGATATCTTATAGTAACATATGTTAAGAGCTAGATCATCTCAACATTCAGAGAGCGCAAACCCCACCCTGGTCTATGCCTTTCCGCTGCCTTAGTACTGCTTAGGATTCTAAATCTCTGGTGGAACCCAAGGAAAGGGAACAAAACAAAATAAAACAAAAGAATAACGAAGATTGCAGTCCTATGGATTGAGTGGACAGATCTTAAATTGGATTACTGAAAGAAATATCTGTTTCTTATATACCTGACTTTGTCAAATGAAATTCCAAAACTCTATGCATAACTGGGCACAGGGCACATGATATGCCAATGAGTTGCTAGAAGAATTAATTTCTGATCAAAGTGATTTCCTATTCTAATAAAATACCTTCTTCTTACTGTTCTTTATGCAACTAAGTGGTCATTACCTTCAGATGCTAACTTGGGCTTCAGTATCATGCCAACTTCCCTTTCAATAATCAGATCCCCTCAAAGTGAAAAAAAATTTTAAGAAGTAGTACTTTCAAACTGAGTCATGCCTCAGAGTGCCCTGTTGTCTATTTGCAACTATATATAACTGCATATGGTTCACATGAATAATAGAAAAAAATCAATCTATTAATTGACCAGTCTAGGATAGAGCTATATATAGCACTTTAAATTTTGAATAGACTTTCCCTATATATTCATGAGTTTGTGGAGGTAAAAAGGTTGGGGGATGGGTAGGAGTTCCAAATTCATAGAAGTGTCAGTCAAGGAGGACAATTCCTAAAAGGTGAAGCATCTCTTAAATTTAATGTAGTCTTTCTCCTAATCCATTTCCTGAAGCTACTTTTTTATCCTTGAAAAAGGAAAAATTGAATTTCATTGTCATGCGCAATCTGGTGGTTTTGATATTTAATACTTTCGTTATACAACTGTCAATACTATAATTCATTATACTTTAGAGGTATCTTTTCAAATTTTGTAACTCAGAAGTTTATATATATATATATATATATATATATATATACAAGCTTAAATATATATATATATTTCTATACATAAAAAAACTTTCTACATATATACATTTTATATATATGTAAATAGTTTACTTTGGTACAACTAGTATCTTTATGTATGAGGGTGTTTAAAAAGCACAAATTTATATTTCTTTTAAAAAATGTTTAAATTTAATTTTATTTATTTTCTTATACAGCAGGTTCTTATTAGTCATCAGTTTTATACACATCAGTGTATACATGTCAATCCCAATCGCCCAATTTATCACACCACCATCCACACCACCCCCGTGGGTTTCCCCCTTTGGTGTCCATATGTTTGATCTCTACATCTGTGCCTCAACTTCTGCCCTGCAAACCAGTTCATCTGTACCAATTTTCTGGGTTCCACATACATGCGTTAATATAGAATATTTGTTTTTCTCTTTCTGACTTACTTCACTCTGTATGCCAGTCTTTAGATCCATCCACGTCTCAACAAATGACCCAATTTCCTTCCTTTTTATGGCTGAGTAATATTCCATTGTATATATGTACCACAACTTCTTTATCCATTCGTCTGTAGATGGGCATTTAGCTTGCTTCCTTGACCTGGCTATTGTAAATAGTGCTGAGTGAACATTGGGGTGCATGTGCCCTTTTGAGTTATGGTTTTCTCTGGGTATATACCCAGTAGTGGGGTTGCTGGATCATATGGTAATTTTATTTTTAGTTTTTTAAGGAACCTCCATAGAGTTCTCCATACAGTTCTCCATAGTGGCTGTATCAATTTACATTCCCAGCAACAGTGCAAGAGGGTTCCCTTTTCTCAACACCCTCTCCAGCATTTGCTGTTTGTAGATCTTCTGATGATGCCCATTCTAACTGGTGTGAGGTGATACCTCATTGTAGTTTTTTTTTTTTTTTTTTTTTTTTTTTTGTGGTACGCGGGCCTCTCACTGTTGTGGCCTCTCCCATCGCAGAGCGCAGGCTCCGGACGCACAGGCTCAGCGGCCATGGCTCACGGGCCCAGCCGCTCTGCGGCATGTGGGATCTTCCCGGACTGGGGCACGAACCCATGTCCCCTGCATCGGCAGGCAGACTCTCAACCACTGTGCCACCAGGGAAGCCCCCTCATTGTAGTTTTGATTTGCATTTCTCTGTTAGTGATGTTGAGCAGCTTTTCATGTGCTTCTTGGCCATCTGTATGTCTTCTTGGGAGAAATGTCTGTTTAGCTCTTCTGCCCATTTTTGGATTGGGTTGTTTGTTTTTTTAATATTGAGCTGCATGAGCAGTTTATATATTTTGGAGATTAATCCTTTGTCTGTTGATGCATTTGCAAATATTTTTTCCCATTCTGAGGGTTGTCTTTTTGTCTTGTTTATGGTTTCCTTTGCTGTGCAAAGCTTTTAAGTTTGATTAAGTCCCATTGGTTTATTTTTGTTTTTATTTCCATTACTCTAGGAGGCAGATCAAAAAATATCTTGTGTGATTTATGACAAAGAGTGTTCTTCCTATGTTTTCCTCTAAGAGTTTTATAGTGTCTGGCCTTACATTTAGGTCTTTAATCCATTTTGAGTTTATTTTAGTGTATGGTGTTAGGGAGTGTTCTAACTTCATTCTTTTACATGTAGCTGTCCAGTTTTCCCAGCATCACTTATTGAAGAGACTGTCTTTTCTCCATTGTATATCCTTGCCTCCTTTGTCATAGATTAGTTGACCATAGGTGCGTGGGTTTATATCTGGGCTTTCTATCTTTCTCCATTGATCTATGTTTCTGTTTTTGTGCCAGTACCATATTGTCTTGATTACTCTAGCTTTACAGTATATTCTGAAGTCAGAGTCTGATTCCTCCAGCTCCGTTTTTTCCCTTCAAGACTGCTTTGGCTATTCGGGGTCTTTTGTGTCTCCATACAAATTTTAAGATTTTTTGTTCTAGTTCCATAAAAAATACCATTAGTAATTTGATAGGGATTGCATTGAATCTGTAGATTGCTTTGGGTATAGTCATTTTCACAATATTGATTCTTCCAATCCAAGAACATGGTATATCTATCTGTTGGTATCATGTTTAATTTCTTTCATCAGTGTCTTATAGTTTTCTGCATACAGGTCTTTTGTCTCTCTAGGTAGGTTTGTTCCTAGGTATTTTATTCTTTTTGTTGCATTGGTAAATGAGAGTGTTTCCTGAATTCCTCTTTCAGATTTTTCATCATTAGTGTATAGGAATGCAATAGATTTCTGTGTATTAATTTTGTATGCTGCAACTTTACCAAATTCATTGATTAGCTCTAATAGTTTTCTGGTGGCATCTTTAGGATTCTCTATGCATAGTATCATGTCATCTGCAAACAGTGACAGTTTTACTTCTTGTTTTCCAATTTGTATTGCTTTAATTTCTTTATATTCTCTGATTGTTGTGGCTAGGACTTCCAAAACTATGTTAAATAAAATTGGTGAGAGTGGACATCCTTGTCTTGTTCCTGATCTTAGAGGAAATGCTTTCAGTTTTTCACCATTGAGAATGATGTTTGCTGTGGGTTTATCATATATGGCCTTTATTATGTTGATGTAGATTTCCTCTATGCCCACTTTCTGGAGAGTTCTTATCATAAATGGGTGTTGAATTTTGTCAAAAGCTTTTTCTGCATCTATTGAGATGATCATATGGTTTTTATTCTTCAGTATGTTTATATGATGTATCACATTGATTGATTTGCATATATTGAAAATTCCTTGTATCCCTGGGATAAATCCCACTTGATCATTGTGTATGATCCTTTTAATGTGTTGCTGGATTCTGTTTGCTAGTATTTTGTTGAGGATTTTTGCATCTATATTCAACAGTGATATTGGTCTGTAATTTTCTTTTTTTGTAGTATCTTTGTCTGGTTTTGGTATCAGGGTGATGGTGGCCTCATAGAATGGGTTTGTGAGTGTTCCTCCCTCTGCTATGTTTTGGAAGAGTTTGAGAAGGATGGGTGTTAGCTGTTCTCTAAATGTTTGATAGAATTCACCTGTGAAGCCATCTGGTTCTGGACTTTTGTTTGTTGGAAGATTTTTTTTTTTTGCGGTATGCGGGCCTCTCACTGTTGTGGCCTCTCCCGTTGCGGAGCACAGGCTCCGGACGCGCAGGCCTAGCGGCCATGGCTCACGGGCTTAGTTGCTCCGCGGCATGTGGGATCTTCCCGGACCAGGGCACGAACCCGTGTCTCCTGCATCGGCAGGCGGATTCTCAACCACTGCGCCACCAGGGAAGCCCTGTTGGAAGATTTTTACTCACAGTTTCCATTTCATTCCTTGTGAGTGGTCTGTTCATATTTTCTATTTCTTCCTGGTTCAGTCTTGAAAGGTTATACCTTTCTAAGAATTTTCCTATTTCTTCCAGGTTGTCCACTTTATTGGCATAGAGTTTCTTGTAGTACTCTCTTAGGATGCTTTGTATTTCTGTGGTGTTTGTTGTAACTTCTTTTTCATTTCTACTTTTATTGATTTTAGTCCTCTCCCTCTTTTTCTTGCTGAGTCTGGCTAATGGTTTATCAATTTTGTTTATGTTCTCAAAGAATCATCTTTTAGTTTTATTGGTCTTTGCTATTGTTTTCTTTGTTTCTATTTCATTTATTTCTGCTCTGATCTTTATGATTTCTTTCCTTCTGGTAACTTTGGTTTTGTTTGTTCTTCTTTCTCTAGTTCCTTTAGGTGTAAGGTTAGATTGTTTATTTGAGATTTTTCTTGTTTCTTGAGGTAGGCTTCCAAAGCTATAAACTTCCCTCTTAGAGCTAATTTTGCTGCATCCCATAGGTTTTGGATCATCATGATTTCATTGTCATTTGTCTCTAGGTATTTTTTGATTTCCTCTTTGAGTTCTTCAGTGATCTCCTGGTTATTAAGTAACGTATTGTTTAGCCTCCATGTTTTTGTGTTTTTTACGTTTTTTTCCCTGTAATTCATTTCTAATCTCATAGCATTGTGGTCAGAAAAGATGCTTTATATTATTTCAATTTTCTTAAATTTACTGAGGCTTGATTTGTGACCCAAGATGTGATCTATCCTGGAGACTGTTTCATGCGCACTTGAGAAGAAAGTGTAATCTGCTGTTTTTGGATGGAATGTCCTATAAATATCACTTGAATCTACCTGGTCTATGTGTCACTTAAAGCTTCTGTTTCCTTACTTATTTTCATTTTGGATGATCTGTCCATTGATGTAAGTGAGGTGTTAAAGTCCCCCACTATTATTGTGTTTCTGTCGATTTCATCTTTTATAGCTGTTAGCAGTTGCCTTATGTATTGAGGTGCTCCTATGTTGGGTGCATATATATTTATAGTTTTTATACCTTCTTCTTGGATTGATCCATTGATCATTATGTAGTGTCCTTCCTTGTCTTTTGTAACATTGTTTATTTTAAAATCTATTTTATGTGATATGAGTATTGTTACTCCAGCTTTCTTTTGATTTCCGTTTGCATGGAATATCTTTTTACATCCCCTCACTCTTAGTCTGTATGTGTTCCTAGGTCTGATGTGGGTCTCTTGTAGACAGCATATATATGGGTCTTGTTTTTGTATCCATTCAGCAAGCCTGTGTCTTTTGGTTGGAGCATTTAATCCTTTCACGTTTAAGGTAATTATCAATATATATGTTCCTATTACCATTTTCTTGGGTTTTTGTTGTTTTTGTTTTTTTGTAGGTCCTTTTTACACTTGTGTTTCCCACTTAGAGAAGTCCCTTTAGCATTTGTTGTGCAGCTGGCTTGGAGGTGCTGAATTCTCTTAGCTCTTGCTTGGCTGTTAAGCTTTTGATATCTCCATCTAATCTGAATGAGGTCCTTGCCGGGTAGAGTAAACTTGGTTGTAGGTTCTTCTCTTTTATCACTTATAGTTCATCACTTTAATTGCATCATGCCACTCCCTTCTGGCTTGTAGAGTTTCTGCTGAAAAATCAGTTGTTAACCTTATGGGAGTTCATTGTATGTTATTTGTTGTTTTTCTCTTGCTGCTTTCAATAATTTTTCTTTGTCTGTAATTTTTGCCAATGTGATTACTATGTGTCTCTGTTTCTCCTTCGGTTTATTCTTTATGGGACTCACTGTGCTTCCTTGACTTGGGTAGCTATTTCCTTTCCCACGTTAGGGAAGTTTTCAACTATAATCTCTTCAAATAATTTCTCTGGTCCTTTCTCTCTCTCTTCTCCTTCTGGGACCTCTATAATGTGAATGTTGTTGTGTTTAATGTTGTCCCAGAGGTCTCTTAGGCTGTCTTCATTTCTTTTCATTCTTTTTTCTTTATTCTGTTCTGCAGCAGTGAATTCCACCATTCTGTCTTCCACGTCACTTATCCGTTCTTCTGCCTCAGTTATTCTGCTATTGATTCCTTCTAGTATAGTTTTTATTTCAGTTATTGTATTGTTCATCTCTGTTTGTTTGTTCTTTAATTCTTCTATGTCTTTGTTAAACATTTCTTTCATCTTCTCTATCTTGACTTCCATTCTATTTCTGAGGTCCTGGATCATCTTCACTATCATTATTCTGAATTCTTTTTCTGGAAGGTTGCCTATCTCCACTTCATTTAGTTGTTTTTCTGGGGTTTTATCTTGTTCCTCCCTATGCCTTTTCATCTTGTCTATCTTTCTGTGAATGTGGTTTTTGTTCCACAGGGTGCAGGATTGTAGTTCTTCTTGCTTCTGCTGTCTGCTCTCTGGTGGATAGGGCTATCTAAGACAGTTGTGCAAGTTTCCTGATGTTAGGGACTGGAGGTGGGTAATGCTGACTGTTGCTCTGGTGGGCAGAGCTCAGTAAAACTTTAGTCTGCTTGAATGCTGATGGGTGGGTCTGGGTTCCCTCCCTGTTGGTTGTTGGCCTGAGGCAACCCAACACTGGAGCCTACCTGGGCTCTTTGGTGTGGCTAATGACAGACTCTATGAGGGCTCACACCAAGGAGTACTTCCCAGAACTTCTGCTGCCAGTGTCCTTGTCCCCACAGTGAGCCACAGCCACCCCCTAGCAGGTAGGTCTTGTTCAGTCTCCCCTGTGGTCACTGCTCTTTCCCCTGCGTCCCAATGTGCACACTACTTTGTGTGTGCCCTGCAAGAGTGGATTCTCTGTTTCCCCCACTCCTGTCGAAGTCCTGCAATCAAATCCCACTAGTCTTCAAGTCTGATTCTCTATGAATTCCTCCTCTCATTTCCAGAGCTCCAGGTTGGGAAGCCTGACGTGGTGCTCAGAACCTTCACTCCAGTGGGTGGACTTCTGTGGTATAAGTGTTCTCCAGTCTGTGAGTCACCCACCCAGCAGTTATGGGATTTGATTTTATTGTGATTGTGCCCCTCCTACCATCTCATCGTGGCTTCTCCTTTGTCTTTGGATGTGAGGTATCTTTTTTGGTGAGTTCCAGTGTCTTCCTGTCAACAACTGTCCAGCAGCTAGTTGTGATTCTGGTGTTCTCACAAGACGGAGTGAGAGCACGTCCTTCTACTCCGCCATCTTCTATATTTCAATAATGATGAAATCTTAAATGATCTTAAATCACCTTAGACTTTGAAATCTGAAGCTCTGAATCTAAGACCTATCTCTGTATGACTTGTTAATATAAGTATAGCACTTGAAGAGTAATCTTAAGGCCTGTTAAATATTATCTAAATATCTTCTATTATCAATTTATTATTTTTTAAGTTTTTATTTTGAAATAAGTTTAGACTCGTGGAAAACTTGCAAACATAGTTCAGAGTGTCCTCATACACACTTTACCAAACTTCCCCTAGTGTCAATGTCTTATACAACTACAACAGAAGTATTGAAACCAAGAATGACATTATCACTAATGGAAAAGCAATGACATTTGATGTTAAAGCAAAGCACAACCCATCTCATCCCTGCTCACTGACTGTATAACTATACAAATATCTTTGATCTATTGTATATCCAAGTTCCTCATCTTCAAATTAGAAACTGGAGTGCCATTGCTTTATTTTCCAGGCCTAAAGTAGATAATAGCTACAAAGTAATAAGCTCTTTAGAGAGCCATCAGAATGAATGACCTTGTTTTCTAAAAATTAGGCAAAGGAAGTAGGACCCAGAGAAACCAGACATAATTTTACAGCACTTATTTTGCCTTTTTTTAGACACATTTTAGGCTACTTTAGATAACTGTGAACTGGCTGTATTTCCTAACATATTAACTGAGTACCAATTATGGGTCAGGCTGGGGACACAAAAATGATAACACATACTCTTCCCTCTTAATGGGATTACAGCCTGGTGAACTGTCAAACAAATTCTCAGGATTGATTTGTGTACAGAATCCAATATGATCTTCTAGAAGGATGATTGGTAGAGAAGTAAACCAATGTGCATTTTGTAGATGTGGAAACAGTCTGCAAAAAGGTAAATGCTTTCCAATGTTCACATTTTGAATGGAAAGTCTAGACTCTTCAACGAGCATCCCACCTGGAAATTTGTTGATTTAGGCTTCTGAGAAAGTTACTTTATATACATCTAATAACCTTGGGGCTATGTTTTACATCAACAACAATTTTAGAGCAACATTATTAAGAACAATAATCCAAGGCTTGGGCTTCCCTGGTGGCCCAGTGGTTGAGAATCCGCCTGCCGATGCAGGGGACATGGGTTTGTGCCCCAGTCTGGGAAGATCCCACATGCCGCGGAGCAGCTGGGCCCGTGAGCCATGGCTGCTAAGCCTCCATGTCCGGAGCCTGTGCTCCGCAAAGGGAGAGGCCACAACAGTGAGAGGCCCGCGTAATGCCAAAAAAATAAAAATAAAAATAAAAATAAAAATAAATAATAATCCAAGGCTTGCTTAACATGGACTAAAGTAATAAATCAAGATTACAACAATTGAAGAGTATACTTAAATTTATTAAAATAGCACTATGTAAAGATTATAGAGAAAGTTTCATTAAAAGTAAATAGTAGGACGGCTTAAAGATGGCGGAAGAGTAAGACGCGGAGATCTCCTTCCTCCTCACAGAGACATCAGAAATACATCTACACGTGGAACTGCTCCTATAGAACACCCACCGAACGCTGGCAGAAGACCTCAGACCTCCAAAAAGGCAAGAAACTCCCCACATATCTGGGTAGGGCAAAAGAAAAAAGAATAAACAGGGACAAAAGAATAGGGACGGGACCTACGCCAGTGGGAGGGAGCCGTGAAGGAGGAAAGACTCCCACACACTAGAGGCCCCTTCGCGGGCGGAGACTGCGGGCGCCGGAGGGGGAAGCTCCGGAGCCGCGGAGGACAGCTCAGCCACAGGGGTGCGGAGGGCAAAGCGGAGAGATTCCCGCAGAGGATCGGTGCCGACCGGCACTCACCAGCCCGAGAGGCTTGTCTGCTCGCCTGCCGGGGCGGGCGGGGCCAGGAGCTGAGCCTCGGGCTTCAGTCGGATCCCAGGGAAAGGTCTGGAGTTGGCAGAGTGAAGACAGCTTGAAGGGGGCTAGTGCGCCACGGCTGGCCGGGAGGGAGTTCGGGAGAAGTCTGGAGCTGCCGAAGAGGCAAGAGACCTTTTCCTCCCTCTTTGCTGCCTGGGCGCGAGGAGAGGGGATTAAGTGCGCCGCTTGAAGGAGCCCCAGGGGCGGGCGCGGAGCTGCCGAAGAGACAAGAGACTTTTTCTTGCCTCTTTGCTTCCTCAGGTGTGAGGTGAGGGGATTAAGAGCACCGTGTAGAGGAACTCCAGAAACGGGCGCAAGCCGCGGCTGTCGGCACGGACAGTAGAGACGGGTGTTGGACGCTAAGGTTGCTGCTGCCACCACCAAGAGGCCTGTGTGTGAGCACAGGTCACTCTCCACACCGGCCCTCCCGGGAGCCCGTGCGGCCCGCCACTGCCGGGGTCCCGGGATCCAGGGACAGCTTCCCCGGGAGAACGCACGGCGCGCCTTGGGCCTGTGCAGCGTCACGTCGGCCTCTGCCGCAGCGGACTCGCCCCGCCCCCGTGCCACTCCCTCCCCCCAGCCTGAGTGAGCTGGAGCCCCCGAATCAACTGCTCCTTTAACATCGTCCTGTCTGAGCGAAGGGCAGTCGCACTCGGACAACCTACACGCAGAGGCGGGACCAAGTCCAAAGCTGAACCCCAGGAGCTGTGCAAACAGAGAGGAGAGGGGGAAGTCTCTCCCAGCAGCCTCAGAAGCGGCGGATTAAAGCTCCACAATCAACTTTAAGTGCCCTGCATCTGTTGAAAACCTGAATAGACAACGAATCATCCCAAGTTGAGGAGGTGGACTTTGGGAGCAAGATATACTATTATTTTCCCTTTTTTTTTGCTTTTTGTTAGTGTGTAGGTGTGTGCTGCTGTGTGAGATTTTGTCTGTATAGCTTTGCTTTCACCATTTGTCCTAGGGTTAGACCGACCCATTTTTCTGTTTTTTTTTTTTTTTTAAAGGAAATTTTTCTTCTTAATAATTATTTTTTATTTTAATAACTATACTTTATACTACTCTGTCTTCTCCCTTTCTTTCTTCCTTTCTTCCTTCCTTTCTTCCCTCCTTCCCTCCTTTCTCCCTTCCTTCCCCCCTTCTTTCCTCCCTTCCTCTCTTCCTTCCTCCCTTTCTTCCTCTGCACCTTCCTTCCTTCCTTTCTTGCTTCCTTCCTTCATTTCTTCCTTCCTTCCCTCCCTCCCTCCTTCCTTCCTTTTCTTTCCTTTCTATTTAATCTACCTTTTATTTTGAGCCGTGTGGATTAAAGGTTCTTGGCGCCCCAGCCAGGCACCAGGGCGGTGTCCCTGAGGTGGGAGAACCAACCTCAAGACACTAGTCCACAAGAGACCTCCCAGCTCCATGTAATATCAGACGGCGAAAATCTCCCAGAGATCTCCATCTCAACACCAAGACCCAGCTTCAATCAAGGACCGGCAAAGAACAGTGCTGGACACCCTATCCCCAACAAAGAGCAAGACAGGTCTACAGCCCCATCCATTAGCAGAGAGGCTGCCTAAAATCATAATAAGGTAACCAACATCCCCAAACACACCACCAGACGAGGACCTGCCCATCAGAAAGACAAGATCCAGCCTCATCCACCAGAACAGAGGCACTAGTCCCCCCAACCAGGGAATCTACTCAACCCACTGAACCAACCTCAGCCACTGGGGACAGCCACCAAAAACAACAGGAACTACGAACCAGCAGCGTGCAAAAAGGAGACCCCAAACACAGTAAGATAAGCGAAATGAGAAGACAGAAAAACACACAACAGATGAAGGAGCAAGATAAAAACACACCAGACCTAACAGATGAAGAGGTAATAGCCAATCTACCTGAAAGAGAATTTAGAATAATGATGGTGAAGATGATGCAAAATCTTGGAAGTAGAATAGACAATTTGCAAGAAACAGTTAACAGGGACCTAGAAGAAATAAAGAGGAAGCAAGAAACGATGAGCAACACAATAAATGAAATTAAAAATACTTTAGATGGGATCAATAGCAGAATAACTGAGGCAGAAGGACGGATAAGTGACCTGGAAGATAAAATAGTGGAAATAACTACTGCAGAGCAGAAGAGAGAAAAAAGAATGAAAAGAACTGAGGACAGTCTCAGAGACCTCTGGGACAACATTAAACGCACCAACATTCGAATTATAGGGGTCCCAGAAGAAGAAGAGAAAAAGAAAGGGACTGAGAAAATATTTGAAGAGATTATAGTTGAAAACTTCCCTAATATAGGAAAGGAAATAATCAATCAAGTCCAGGAAGCACAGAGAGTTCCATACAGGATAAACCCAAAAAGAAACACGCCAAGACACATAATAATCAAACTGTCAAAAATTAAATACAAAGAAAACATATTAAAAGCAGCAAGGGAAAAACAACAAATAACACACAAGGGAATCCCCATAAGATTAACATCTGATCTTTCAGCAGAAACTCTACAAGCCAGAAGGGAGTGGCAGGACATATTTAAAGTGATGAAGGAAAAAAACCTACAACCAAGATTACTCTACCCAGCAAGGATCTCATTCAGATTTGATGGAGAAATTAAAACCTTTACAGACAAGCAAAAGCTGAGAGAGTTCAGCACCACCAAACCAGCTCTACAACAAATCCTAAAGGAACTTCTCTAGGCAAGAAACACAAGAGAAGGAAAAGACCTACAAGAACAACCCGAAACAATTAAGTAAATGGTAATAGGAACATACATATCGATAATTACCTTAAATGTAAATGGATTAAATGCTCCCACCAAAAGACACAGACTGGCTGAATGGATACAAAAACAAGACCCATATATATGCTGTCTACAAGAGACCCACTTCAGACCTAGGGACACATACAGACTGAAAGTAAGGGGATGGAAAAAGATATTCCATGCAAATGGAAATCAGAAGAAAGCTGGAGTAGCAATTCTCATATCAGACAAAATAGACTTTAAAATAAAGACTATTACAAGAGACAAAGAAGGACACTACATAATGATCAAGGGATCGATCCATGAAGAAGATATAACAATTGTAAATATTTATGCACCCAACATAGGAGCACCTCAATACATAAGGCAAATACTAACAGCCTTAAAAGGGGAAATCGACAGTAACACAATTATAATGGGGGACTTTAACACCCCACTTTCACCAATGGACAGATCATCCAAAATGAAAATAAATAAGGAAACACAAGCTTTAAATGATACATTACACAAGATGGACTTAATTGATATTTATAGGACATTCCATCCAAAAACAACAGAATACACATTTTTCTCAAGTGCTCATGGAACATACTCCAGGATAGATCATATCTTGGGTCACAAATCTAGCCTTGGCAAATTTAAGAAAATTGAAATCGTATCAAGTATCTTTTCCGACCACAACGCTATGAGACTGGATATCAATTATAGGAAAAGATCTGTAAAAAATACAAACACATGGAGGCTAAACAATACACTACTTAATAACGAAGTGATCACTGAAGAAATCAAAGAGGAAATCAAAAAATACTTAGAAACAAATGACAATGGAGACACAACGACCCAAAACCTATGGGATACAGCAAAAGCAGTTCTAAGAGGCAAGTTTATAGCAATACAATCATACCTTAAGAAACAGGAAACATCTCGAATAAACAACCTAACTTTGCACTTAAAGCAATTAGAGAAAGAAGAACAAAAAACCCCCAAATTTAGCAGAAGGAAAGAAATCATAAAGATCAGATCAGAAATAAATGAAAAAGAAGTGAAGGAAACAATAGCAAAGATCAATAAAACTAAAAGCTGGTTCTTTGAGAAGATAAATAAAATTGATAAACCATTAGCCAGACTCATCAAGAATAAAAGGGAGAAGACTCAAATCAATAGAATTAGAAATGAAAAAGGAGATGTAACAACTGACACTGCAGAAATACAAAAGATTATTAGAGATTACTACAAGCAACTGTATGCCAATAAAATGGACAACCTGGAAGAAATGGACAAATTCTTAGAAATGCACAACCTGCCGAGACTGAACCAGGAAGAAATAGAAAATTTGAACAGACCAATCACAAGCACTGAAATTGAAACTGTGATTAAAAATCTTCCAGCAAACAAAAGCCCAGGACCAGATGGCTTCACAGGCGAATTCTATCAAACATTTAGAGAAGAGCTAACACCTATCCTTCTCAAACTCTTCCAACAGATAGCAGAGGGAGGAACACTCCCAAACTCATTCTATGAGGCCAACATCACCCTGATACCAAAACCAGACAAAGACGTCACAAAGAAAGAAAACTACAGGCCAATATCACTGATGAACATAGATGCAAAAATCCTCAACAAAATATTAGCAAACAGAATCCAACAGCACATTAAAAGGATCATACACCATGATCAAGTGGGGTTTATCCCAGGAATGCAAGGATTCTTCAATATACGCAAATCAATCAACGTGATACACCATATCAACAAACTGAAGGAGAAAAACCATATGATCATCTCAATAGATGCAGAGAAAGCTTTTGACAAAATTCAACACTCATTTATGATAAAAACCTTGCAGAAAGTAGGCATACAGGGAACTTTCCTCAACATAATAAAGGCCATATATGACAAACCCACAGCTAGCATCATTCTCAATGGTGAAAAACTGAAACCATTTCCACTAAGATCAGGAACAAGACAAGGTTGCCCACTCTCACCACTCTTATT
Organism: Kogia breviceps; assembly: GCF_026419965.1. Lineage (NCBI taxonomy): Eukaryota > Metazoa > Chordata > Mammalia > Artiodactyla > Physeteridae > Kogia > Kogia breviceps. Next base: position 98,777,169 of record NC_081314.1, read on the forward strand.
CAACATAGTTTTGGAAGTTCTAGCCACAGCAATCAGAGAAGAAAAAGAAATAAAAGGAATCCAAATAGGAAAAGAAGAAGTAAAGCTGTCACTGTTTGCAGATGACATGATACTATACATAGAGAATCCTAAGGATGCTACCAGAAAACTACTAGAGCTAATCAATGAATTTGGTAAAGTTGCAGGATACAAAATTAATGCACAGAAATCTCTGGCATTCTTATACACTAATGATGAAAAATCTGAGAGTGAAATTAAGAAAACACTCCCATTTACCATTGCAACAAAAAGAATAAAATATCTAGGAATAAACCTACCTAAGGAGACAAAAGACTTGTATGCAGAAAACTATAAGACACTGATGAAGTACATTAAAGATGATACGAATAGGTGGAGAAATATACCATGTTCTTGGATTGGAAGAATCAACATTGTGAAAATGACTATACTACCCAAAGCAATCTACCGATTCAATGCAATCCCTATCAAATTACCACTGGCATTTTTTACAGAACTAGAACAAAAAATTTCACAATTTGTATGGAAACACAAAAGACCCCGAATAGCCAAAGCAATCTTGAGAACGAGAAATGGAGATGGAGGAATTAGGCTCCCTGACTTCAGACTCTACTACAAGGCTACAGTAATCAAGACAATATGGTACTGGCACAAAAACAGAAATATAGATCAATGGAACAGGATAGAGAGCCCAGAGATAAACCCACACACATATGGTCACCTTATCTTTGATAAAGGAGGGAAGGATATACAGTGGAGAAAAGACAGCCTCTTCAATAAGTGGTGCTGGGAAAACTGGACAGCTACATGTAAAAGTATGAAATTAGAACACTCCCTAACACCACATACAAAAATAAACTCAAAATGGGTTAAAGACCTAAATGTAAGGCCAGACACCATCAAACTCTTAGAGGAAAACTTAGGCAGAACACTATACGACATAAATCACAGCAAGATCCTTTTTGACACATCTCCTAGAGAAATGGAAATAAAAACACAAATAAACAAATGGGACCTAATGAAACTTAAAAGCTTTTGCACAGCAAAGGATACCATAAACAAGACCAAAAGACAACCCTCAGAATGGGAGAAAATATTTGCAAATGAAGCAACTGACAAAGGATTAATTTCCAAAATTTATAAGCAAATCATGCAGCTCAATAACAAAAAAGCAAACAACCCAATCCAAAAATGGGCAGAAGAACTAAATAGACATTTCTCCAAAGAAGATATACAGATTGTCAACAAACACATGAAAGAATGCTCAACCTCATTAATCATTAGAGAAATGCAAATCAAAACTACAATGAGATATCATCTCACACCGGTCAGATTGGCCATCATCAAAAACTCTAGAAACAATAAATGCTGGAGAGGGTGTGGAGAAAAAGGAACCCTCTTGCACTGCTGGTGGGAATGTAAATTGATACAGCCGCTATGGAGAACAGTATGGAGGTTCCTTAAAAAACTACAAATAGAACTACCATATGACCCAGCAATCCCACTACTGGGCATATACCCTGAGAAAACCATAATTCAGAAAGACTCATGTACCAAAATGTTCATTGCAGCTCTATTTACAATAGCCAGGACATGGAAGCAACTTAAGTGTCCATCAACAGATGAATGGATAAAGAAGATGTGGCACATATATACAATGGAATATTACTCAGCCATAAAAAGAAATGAAACTGAGTTATTTATAATGAGGTGGATGGACCTGGAGTCTGTCATACAGAGTGAAGTAAGTCAGAAGGAGAAAAACAAATACCGTATGCTAACACATATATATGGACTCTAAGGGAAAAAAAATGTCATGAAGAGATTAGTGGTAGGACGGGAATAAAACACAGACTTACTCGAGCATGGACTTGAGGATATGGGGAGGGGGAAGGGTGGGCTGAGACGAAGTGAGAGAGTGGCAGGAACATATACAAACTATCAAATGTAAATTAGATAGCTAGTGGGAAGCTGCTGCATAGCACAGGGAGATCACCTCTGTGCTTTGTGACCACCTAGAGGGGTGGGATAGGGAGGGTGGGAGAGAGGGTGATGCAAGAGGGAAGAGATATGGGAACATATGTATATGTATAACTGATTCAGTTTGTTGTAAAGGAAAAACTAACACACTATTGTAAAACAATTATACTCCAATAAAGATGTTTAGAAAAAAAAAAAAAGTAAATAGTAAAGTTTGTTGCAAAAAATGGGAGGTGACCAACAAGAACGATAGCAGACTAAGCCTGGATATGTTAAATCTATGTTGAAAGCATTTAAAATCATGTTTTAATCTATCAATCCTCTATATGTGTATGTATGTATGATGTATGTATCTTTCTATTTTTCATCTAATTGGGATGGGGGATGTGAGTGAGAAGCAAAGTGAGAGAGAAATTCATGTATTTATCATTTCCTTGCAAGTTTTCTTTCTGTTTAAATAATCCTGTTGAGGGTAACGCTTTTTGTATTAGTCAGCATGGTCTGCAATAACAATACCATAGACTGAGTGACTTAAACAACAGAAACTTATTTTTCCACAATTCTGGAGGTTAGAAGTCCAAGATCAGGATGTCAGTATGACTGGGTTCTGGCAAGAGCTCTCTTCCTGGTTCGCAAAGGCCTGCCTTCTCCCTGTGTCCTCACGTGGCAGAGAGAGAGAGGGAGTGAGCAAGCGAGCTATCTCGTGTCTCTTCTTATAAGGGCACTAATCCCATAATGAGGGCCCATTCTCATGACCTCATCTAAACCTAATTACCTCCCAAAGGCCTATCTCCAAATACCATGACACTGAAGGTTATGGCTTCAATGGATGGATTTTAGAGGAACACAGTTCAGTCCACAGGACCTTTCTACATAGGCTAGATTATGAATTATAAAAACATGTAAAGGTATATGGTATGAATTGAAGCTGATATCTGTGTTGATATAGATGAGTGTGATTAGGATAGGGTAAGACATATGGTAAATTTTTATTAAAGCAGGCTATTATCTTCAATAATATGTGTTATAAAAGAAAAGTTTGTTTCTACAACACATCAGAGTAAAACAAGTTAGAACCATATTGCAGGTTTGAAGAAAGACTTGACCCTTGGGAACAATCAACTGCTGATACAACAAATCATTTAAAACATCTTAAGCAAGAAGAAAATGTAGTTTTAATTTGTAACTAATATCAGAAGAAAAAAATAAAATCAATATCAGAAATATTAGGAATTTGGGGCATAAGACACTGATGACATGTTAACATTGAATTTTTTAAAATAGCACATTAATCATCTGCTTCCAAAAAATAAATATGAAGCTAAAGTTACTTCTGGAAGATAGATATAAATGGGACTCCTACAAACAAAATAAAACACAGCAGTCACAGAAACAGACTCAGTAAACCACAAACAACATTGATAATAGTCAATTTTTTATAGTCATGTTATTAACTATTGAAAGTCAACTAGTTATATTTTCAAGGTGTTTTAGTAACTTTTAACCTTATCTCCCACTCCTTGAAGGTTGGAAGGAGTTGGTCAAATACAATGGCAATAGTTGCTAAGTTGAGTAAAATAGCACACACTTGGCTGAAGGAGAATGCTCTATCTGCTACCAGTAACCTTAGAAACTTGAAAAGGAGCTGAAAAGACAGGATTACAGAATTTTCATTTTTGCTTTTTTAAAAAAAAATTCAATTAATTATCTAGGAGCACAATCAACTTAGCAGGCTTCCTTTAGAAATTTCTTCTCTATGGCACTTCACCACAGAGCAGAGAGTTTCACTAGATGGTTTTATTAGTATGCAATTAACACTTGGAGCCCAAAAAAGCATCCAACCCGTCTTTTTATTTAGCTCAAGTGAAGAAGCACCACATAAGGCTTCCACAGCAAGGTTCTGATAGTCAGAGGAGTGTTGACAGCCTGTGTCCTTTGATGACAAGAAATTTTAGTACAAAGAGACATATTTAAAATCCTTATGTCTGAATATAAATAAATTTGGTAGAAAAATAAACAATCCATCCTTGCCAAAAACAGATCTAAAAAAAGCTGTGGGCCTTTTACCCAAAGTTTTAAGGGTGAAAATAAGGGTAAAGGACTTCTTTATGAGTTCTCACAAAATAATGCTCCAAATAGATTTGTGTTACTAAGAATCACATTTTAGATCTAAATGATACAAACGTACATGTGTGTTTGTGGAATAATAACTCTAATTTTGTTTTAAGTTTGAGGTTTGAAGTTATCATTCTGAAAAATCCAGAATTTTATATAACCAGAGATTTAAAATTAAGTTGGGGAGTATAAACCAAGTAGATAGCTATGTAATTTTGTTAATACACACAGAACACATGTATAATACATTCTCTATCAGCTTTTTAAAGAAGTTTTCTTTGGTAAAAACATGTTCTATATTTATTAAAGGCATATTATTATGTTCATTCTCCATGGAGTAGCTAGAGGGAATGGGAATAAATTCAGTGGGTATCATTGATAAATGTGGTTGGAGACCACAAAAATGTGGTAGACTAAACATCATTCCCTATCCACTGATTTATGAGGAAAATTCTGAATCCCAGTTACATTATCTATTAGAAGCACTATAAAGAGAGCCTCATCTAAATAGTTTCCAAAACAGTTTATTATTGACTATACTACCATTGGATAAAATTTTTGAATTATTTGGAGCCTCTTTTCTTATTTTAACATTATTCTAATTTTCATAACAGAATCTATTGACTACTTAACAATTTCCATGCTTCATGTTATACAGTTTATGCGAATCATTTCATTTGACCAAATAAACCTATGGACTAGGTAATGTTATTATACTGCCTTTTAAAAAAGAGTAAACGAGTTAGAGTATAACCGATGTGACCATAGTGTTATGTGATACAGATTTCACACACACACACACACAGAGTGTGTATATTCTGAAATATGAATTGGGAAGAGGAGAATAACTGTTCTTCAATTATAATTGTATAGCAGGTTATTCATCTATTACTCTCCCCTATTTCCCCTCTCAGTACTTCTCAGCTCTTCCTTTTCACCATACCCTCCAAATATACAAATAATCCCTCCTAAGGTATACAGGTTACTAAAGAGGTTACTAACAGTGCTGTCCAATATGTGTCAACACGATCATGAATTCACAGCTATGAGGAATGTATGTTGCTTTCTTTCTTCCTAACAGTGATGAGCAAAAAGCCATAAATACTTGTCTCGTGAACATGAATATTGAACATTATTCACTCACAAATAGTGAACATTTATTCACTCATTCATCCAGTCAAAAAATATTAATTTGAGCCAAGGATAATGGTAGACCCTAGAAATAATGCAAAGAACAAGACAAACATGCTCCCTACACTCACAGAGCCCACTACTTTTATAAAATTGGAATGTGCACTGATAATTACACATGTAGTATAACAAAAAGGGAAGTAAATGATGCTCTGGGAGAGAAAACACAGAAGCATACAAGCTTCTCTGGGAAGACAGGGAGCATTTCCCTGGAGAATATGGAATTGAAATTGAAAATTTAAGAATAAGAAAGAGCTTTGAAAGGAAAACTTAAAGGAAGAGTGTTCCAGGCAGGAAAAATAAAAAAAAAAAATTTGTGCAGTCAATGTAGAAGGTACTCAAAGAATACAGGGTAGCTGCAGCCGGGGCAGCTACAGGAGAATGCTGCTTTAGAGAAGGGAGGAACCCAGTAATGCCATTCCTTTTTAACTCTGGCAAATATTCTGAGAATGGGATTCCACTGAAAGCTTTTAAGTGGTGGTGGCACAACTGATTTACACACCAATTTCTGTGTAGAGATTAGAGATGAGCAAGAGTGGAACTGGGGAAGAGTTAGGAGGTTACTGTAGTAGTCCAAGAAGGGAAGATGGTGGATTGAACTATGGTAACACAATACTGAGGGAAGCACTGGAAGGGAGAAGACATATGAATAGATTATTGAAGATGAAAAGAGGGAGCAGTTAAGGGCCACTCCTAGGATTCTGGTTGGAGTAGTTAGGTGGACCATGGTGGCACTTATTTAGTGTAGGGAGGCTGGGAGAGTAGTTTTGAGGAAGAGGCAATAAATTCACTATATGATGTGCGTTTGAGGTGTTTACATGACATATTAAGTGAAGATGGAAGTAGGAACTTGGTAATAATTGTCTGGAGTTCAGTAAATGTGTAGTTTCTGTATGGATTTAGCGATTATCAGCATATTGATGAAAATTGAAAAAGTTACAAAAAAGTTTCTCTGGGTACTAAGTTTACAGTGAAAAGAGAAGAATACCTTGCTTAGTGCATAGAGGAAGTTTAATATTTGAGTGTTGCTTGGAGGAGGAGTTTCCTTCAAAGGAAGCCAAGAAGTGAAAAGAGATAAACAAGAAAACCAGGAGTATGTGGTTCTATGAAGCTAAAGATCTCAGAGAGTGTTAATATAAAGTAGTTTTCAATGTTTAATGATGCACTGAAAGGCCAAATAAGGACTGATCACTATCCAATGGAGTCAGTTAATGAGGAGTCATTCACTTCTTTCAATGATAATCTCTCATCATTTCCTATGTGCATGACATAGTTTTATTGGAATTAATATGATTACTTTCAGCTTCAATTTCAATTACTATTTTACCTAAATTTGTTAGAATGATATTCCGCAGCTCTCAGGCATATAGCCATGGCAACTAGCAATTGGTTAAACACTTGAAACCTACCAGTTCATGCAGTTTCCTTATATTGTCTGTGAAACAAGGTAGATGACATAACGAAACCAGAACTATTATTTTATGTGTATCTGATAAATCCATAACATGTCCTTTGGTAAATTCCATATGAGCCCTACCCTAGGGTTAGGTACCTTCTATATGGGATTTCTTGGTTTTAAAAAGTTATATTATGTACATACTTACCTTCTATGAAGAAATCCCTACAGACCAAATAATCTTCAGCATTCAAAAAATATTCTAGTGATAATGTACATGTGATAGGCAGTTGACAGGCATTTTATTTATTGTTGGTTAGTGTGTACTTGTGTTGTAGAGCTACTTTCTGGAGCTTCTCAAATTTCCCCTTCCTAAAAGTAGCCCTAACTGACCCAGCAAGGGAAACAGAAGACTGTTTTGACACAAGCCTTCCCAGAACAAGATGAAATCAGCACTGGGTTAGATAGCCCCAGGGAATTATTCAAGGGCAGATCTCATGGAAGATCTGACAGGACCAATGCCACCAGTTTCAGATGCTGTCTTTGATGGTTTAATGAATGTTATAAAGGTGTATATTTTTTGCATATTTTCTAGGCATGCAGCATTATTTATAAGCTGATAAATAACCATTGTTTAGACATTGACGTTTTAAAATTGCATGTTATCAAGAAAGCTGCTTTCTTTTCTCTTAGTCATGGCTCTCCATGCTGGCTGTGCATGAGAGTCACTGGAAGCACTGTGTAAATTATACAGTGATCCAGAAGTCATCTCTGGAAAGTGTAGCTATTACTGGAGAAAGGCCCAGGACTCTGTATTTTAAATGTTTCACAAAAATTTCAAATGCATATTTCTGGCTGGGAATCACAGTAATGCTATCAAAATTCTTGGCTAATATCACTGATGGCTTGTTGGTGGCTGTCTCAGTGGCAGCAGTGCTTAGCAAAATGATCTTTTTACACATTGCAAGACTGCAGAGAAACACTTCCAATGCTGAAAATAAACGTAACTTTTTGCTGTAAAAATGACTCAATACTGTCCCTTGGAGGCAAGATAATAAACCTCTAAGAATTTGTCCCTGAGGAAAAATTTTCATTTTCAGAACACTTTGCCATTTTTATAATGGGAGAAAAAGCAGTAAAATGCTTGTGGCAAAACAGCAGTTCAGAGCTCCACTTACTGACTCCTTTTGAACAAAAGTTGATGGTGTCAATGAAAACTGTCCGTTTACTTTGGTAACCAAAGAAGGTGTGGTATTTTCCTATTTTTTTCTGTTAAGTGCAATGAAGATATTTTCATCAGCTTCAGGAAAAAGAAGCATACAAAGTCTTAATATACCTATGTATCCATCAATCATTTTAATAAGAGAATGACAAAAGTTTATCTTTAGTGATAAAATTCATGGCCTTTTTGATTATCCATACATATGTTGGATATGAATCCTTTATTGTGCATAAACCCAGGTAACCTTGATTAGCTTTGTTCTAAGAGATAACTTCTACACCATTTATAGGCATGCTTGTAACTGTAAACAAGTCATTTTATACTTTAACTCAGCTTCTTTATTTGGAAAACAAAGACATTTGGTGATATTTTCAAATTGTATGTAATGTTTAGCATGTTCAAGTTTCCACAAACTAAAGCCCCTAGGCCAAATATGCTGATCTCCTAATTTTTGTATATAAAGTTGTAGTGAAACACTGCCATGCCCATCCATTTACATATTGTCTCTACCTGCTTCTGCGTTACACTAGCAGAGTGTAGCAGCTGTGACAGAGACTTTATAGCTCACAAATCCTAAAATACTTCCTTTATGGTAATCAATAGAAAAAATTTTCTGATTCCTGTCTTAGACTGATACAACACGACATCCAGTTGAAAACTGCTGTAACTATAATGGATTGATTTGTTCACATATCCAGAGATAGGCGGGTCCTTAATATTAATATTTTTGTATCACAATGATGTCATCCAGGACCAAGTGGTCTTTAATATCTCTGTACATGGTTGCAAGATGACTTTAACTAGTCAAAGCAACTTATAAAGAACTTAAAATATCCAGTTAGAAAGAAAATTATTTTTTTTATTTAATGTGTATGGGTAAGGGTCTTTCTATTAGGGAAAAGAACATTTCCTAAAAGCCTCCAGCAGACTTACATTTGGTTCCACTGGCCATTATTTAGTCACATGAACATACCTAAATAAAACACAAGGTAGAAGAATAGAATTACCGAAACTGACTTAGGGCCTGGGAGAGAATCATCTGTGAACAACAGGCACTCTGTCAGCAAGAACAAGTTAGGGATGGATGTGGACTAGACATTCACCCGTGTCTACCAATGGGCCTAAAAACAATGGACTAGTATTTGGATCGGTGCTATAAAATTTCCTAGCTGCATAACTAGCCACGGTAAATGTATTTGCCAAATGGTGATAGTGTCATCCTTAGTCTGTTTGTGTAAAGTGAAAATGTGATAACATGTGTTATGTTCCTAGCACATGGCTTCAACTTCCCAATTTTCCCTTTGGATGAATGGTGTGAGCATGAAGGCACTATCCAAGTTTTTCACCTAGTCCTCAAATTATTCATGTGATTTTGGGAGCTACCTTAAGCTGAGTCTCTATGAATGTTGTACAAATCCAGCCATACAGGATGGTGAGTTATTAAAGAGACTGGACACTCTCAGTGCTCTTGCACACATAGGGCCAAACTTGCATTCATTTCACAAAGTGCTGTCTGAGAGATTCAGGTCATATGCCTTCCACGCTGCCTATAAAATAAAGCTTCTTTGGATTGATCTAAACTTCAAGCTGTGAGCCTGCCTCAACCAAAGGTTTTTCTTTCAGTAATGAAAAGATAAGCAAATGAGTCATATTCATATGTATACATATATATACATGTATGTATTTCTCTTAAACAAATGGTCTAAATGTTTACAGCTTCTAATTCTTTTTGTAAAATTTTTAAAACACATAACCATGATTTTCTTCTAGAATGAATTTCAGACCATCAAAGATACTCTCCTGGTTTCTTCTTGGGTCAAGATACATTTTATTTTTCTATTTACTCTGTATTCACTTAGGGATGAAAGAGACTCTTATTAACAAATGAATTTAAGATTATGAAGATTTTCTCTTTGACATAATTTTGTCAGTTAATTTTCATGCATGATGTGTGTTACAATCAAGAGTCTGCCTAAAGTCATCATCAGTAGAAAGTACATTGTAACCAAAAACAATGATTTATATATGGCTAATATCTGATAATATTAGATCATTCCAAACATTTTGTCTAAGAATCAAGAGATATTCACAGATTCACAAATATTTTCAGCAGGAGTGTATTGCAAATTATGTTTCTAAATCTGGTACCTATCTGATGTCCACATACAATTTTACAAAGCGATATTAGCTAGAAATGCCATATAATTGGACCTTGGTCTTTTGTGTACACAACTTTTCCTCTAGCTCTAGTCAACATAGAGTCTAAGGGATGGAGCACAATATTTTCATGATATGTCACACAATAATTTCTGTATATGTGTATACAGATATAATTTTATATTTATATAATATAATTTACACACACACACACGAGTACCTTCATCTAGTTTGGCTGAATGTCTTTTGATTAATGGATCAATCCTTAAAAGCCAAGATAGGGCTATTAAATTATATAATAAAATCTGCACATATATATTTATTAAGACGGACTATAGCATACTGATTAAGAGCAAGGACTTTGAACTTTGAAGATATATTTCACATCTATTTATTAGCTATGTGGTCTCCTTAACTTCAGTTCCTTATCTTTAAAATTGGATCTTGGAGCCACCACATAGAGTTGTAAAGGTTGAATATGCATATAAAGTACTTAGAGTGATACCTGGCATAGCGTAGGTGCTCAATAAAAAGATACCACTCATTAATATTACCACTATCATTAATCTTATAACTCCATGCTGGAGAAGCAAAGAATAAAACAAGCACCGATGGGAATTCAAGGTGCTAGAGACAATAAAATGTTTGTTTAAAATGCTTAAAAGCCAACCTAAATGCCCATCAACAGATGAATGAATAAAGAAGATGTGGTACATACATATAATGGAATATTACTCGGCCATAAAAAGGAATGAAATTGGGTCACTTGTAGAGACATGGCTGGACCTAGAGATTGTCATACAGAGTGAAGTAAGTTAGAAAGAGAAAAACAAAATTTTGTATATTAACGCATATATGTGGAATCTAGAAAAAGGGTACAGATGAACCAGTTTGCAAGGTAGAACTAGAGACATAGATGTAGAGAACAAACGTATGGACACCAAGGGGGGAAAGCGGGTTGGGGTTGGGTGGTGGGATGAACTGGGAGATTGGGGTTGACATATATACACTAATTTGTATAAAATAGATGACTAATAAGAAATTGCTGAAAAAAATAATAAAATAAAATTTTAAAAAATTAAAAAGAAAATTAAAAAAAGAAAATAAAATCTGAAATATGCATTGTGTGTTCAATAATTACTTATTGGGGACCTGCAATGAGAAAGCACTCTTGGGGTGAGAGAGTATGAAGATAAATAAGAACACAGTCTCTGCCCCTCATGAACTTACCATCTGGAAGAGACATCAGGTATGTTTACAAATAATGAAGGGGTGATGGAAGAGAGAAAAAGCACTATATGTGGGCTGTGTATGGAAGTAGTCCATCTAAAACTTCCTAATGGCATCATCAATGCAATGGTGCCTGGGGTGTCCCAGGGAACCAGGTATTTTTAAGAAATGCCTTTTACTTTTGGAAAATCAAAGTCCTAGAAAAGAAATCTGTATTATTGATTTCTCTTTAAGGTGATTATGGAATTCTTCTTCATAAAATGAGATGTTTTTAAGTGTAAATAAATATAGAATGCTTAAAAGCATAAAAATAAATCAAAACCATTAAAAAATTTAAAAGGTAGGGAGAGGAAATAAAAGTAAAAAAAATTCATTTTATTAAATATATGTATATATAAATACATAATGAAGTACTGATATCATATATGTAAAACCAGTACATTATTATACGGGTATCTATATGTATAACTTATGTATAATATATATCATATATCAGTACATTATTATACCAGTACATACATATAATAAAAACACAAAGATGAATTTAAAGGCAAAATAGATACAGCTGTGGAGGGAATTACCATGAATACAGCAAAAAGGGATAACAATAAAGAGGTGAGGTTGAGAGGCATGGGGAATAAAAGAGGAAGGTCTAACAGATGTTTAGTAAGATTTCCATAATAGATAGGGAGAATGGGGGTAATGTAGTGAAGAGAAATAATTAGAAATAGACTGAGATGATGAATAAATCAAAGACTGAAATGATGAAATAAAGTGAATCTTCACATTCAATAACTATGCAAAGTAGGATATAAATTTAAAAAATAATGCAGACAATAGAACAGTTTACAGGGCATAAATAACATAGTATCAATATGAATGCATTTCAAAAACACACTGTTGAGTTTTCAAAAAAGTATCAAAAGGGTTCATCTAGTGTTGACCCCATTCATATAAATTCAAAACTGTGCAAGAAAGCTGTTTACAAATATGAACAAAAAGTAAAAGAAAAAAGATTTCATTTTTATTCATAGTTTAGGGATATAAATATAAGGCAAAGTTTAAAACCATATTTGGAAATAATATACACTGGATTTAGTAGGGCTGAAAGGGGTATGAGATTTAAGCTATATCTCAAATATTTTATCCCTTTGAAAAATAATTTAAAAAGGGAACTGTGGCCAATATAGCAAAATATTAACATTAGTTTATTGGTAGTGGTTGGTGCATTACGATATGTTATATTCTTTTCTGTGCATTTAAAATATTTCAAAAAATATGTTAATCATGGAGCCCTAATGAGATTTAGGATTTAACAAAAGACAATTCTTAAGAGAAAATCCTAAGGGGAATTCTTCATTAATTAGTTGGTTAACACAGACGTTTGGAAATAGAAAAAAGTTTTCCCCAAAGACCCATATAAGCTGAACTACAAGGAATGTACCTTATCTCTCAGAAAATTAGGGAGCTATGTCAGTCTTGCCAGGAACTGAAAGTGTGGTTCCAGAGAGTCTAAGAATTTCAGTACTGATACATATTCTACTAAGGGTAATTTCAAGAGACATTTATAAACCAGATGCTCCAAATTCAACCTTTACCAGCACAATTATAAAAATGATTTAATGTAGAGGATCTATAAATAGTTTTCCCTAAAAATTAAAAATGTCTTTACTGAGAACATAAATGTTTAAGTTGAAACAATGAAAACCAACACATGCAAACTGAGTAAACCCAAACCACACAAATGTTCTTTCTCTATGCTTGAAGGCAAGCATCTGTTGCCATAAAAACAGAAAAAATATTCAAGCTACTGTCAAGCAGTATGCAGTGATTTCACTATACTTTCTGTTTACAATAGGGTTAAGGCTCAATGATAAAAGAAATTTTATAGGGGTAAGAATTGTGTAGAATATGAGATCAGACCACAAATCAGGTCCCCTCTGTTTTCAATCCTCTCTCTGCTACTCTTCTGCTGACACAGCAGAACCTTTCTAGAAGCAGGAGGAGTGAGCACTGCACTTTTCATGGTGTCATCTTTCAGTCATAATGTTAGGCTATGGTCCCTTCTGCTTGATTCTCATGACTGATGGAAGGAGCTGATCAAATTTTAAAAATCATTACACCAAATGATGTCTTTCAGCATTACACCAAAGACAGTCTGTATCTTATTGGCACAATAAGAGAGATAGAAAATGGGGATTAGCTCTCTATGTCTTTACAGTGCTGTTTCCTTATTAAATTTTTGTTTTGAAATTATGCACACACATATATATTCATTTTATAAAAATTATGATTGCTTAAGAGTATCTATGTCTATACCTGTATCTATTTCTAAAAGCTAGTCTCAACACTCAGAAATAATCATTGTTATTCATATACATATTCATACTTAAGATGTAAAAGCTCTTATTTTCCAGTTTTGTGATTTATTTTTGGCCTAATAACATGGGGCAAATGTCTTTCTAGGCAAAGGCATATTTATCAATTTCTTATGGTTTAATTACTACCAGTTTAACTTATTTCCATTGTATTTTAAGGTCTGGGGGTTCTGAACATCCTTGTACAAATGTGGAATGGCAGATACTACAAAATGAACCTATGTAGAGACAAAACATGATACTCCAAACTAGAACTTCTTTTCTCTTTGAAGAGCGATCTTGCAACCAAGCAGGACACTGTGGGGCCTTCCTGGGGACGGAACCCCTGACCCCCACTCCCTGCCCCGTGTCCTCCACCTCTTGTTTGTAAAAAATAAATAAATAAATAAAAGCTTTAGCTTCCTAGGTCCTCCTCGAGTTCCAAAAAAACAAATTTAATCAAAGGAGTAAAAACATGCAGGAAGAAAGGAAAACAGTCAAGCAGGACAAAATAATAATAGTTTAGCCATAAAACAAAGGCAAAGGCAAGGATATTTAGTTCCTCCTCAAGGGCTATAGATAATATCCTGAGCCATATCTTTGTGTTGCTTTACAGATACTAAAACTTCTACCAGGTTGAAGAAGCTAACTGCATGATGACCATGAAGACATAGCCCCCCAGATGGGCTGGAGCCTGAGGACTGATAATGCTGACTCCTGTGACCTGACATGGTTACCTCACCACCTAACAATCAGAGAACTGTACATGAGCTGATCCTGTACCTGGTGACCCTCTCCCTCATTTTGTCTCTAAAAACCCTTCCTTAGAAGCCAAGGGAGAATTTGAGTCTTTTGAACAGAAGTTGCCCATTATCCTTGCTTGGTCCCACTTGCAATAAAAGCTGTACTTTCTTTCATCAAAATCTGGTGTCAGTGGATTGGCTTTATGGTGCATGGGCAAGAAGACTGAAGTTTGGCTTGGTAACAGTCTGAAAGCCAAACATCAATCATATTCTTCTTATTTATTTATTATTGGAATAAAACTGCTTTACAATGTTGTGATAGTTTCTGCTGTACAAAGACATGAATCAGCTATATGTATACCTATATCCCCTCCTTCTTGGACCTCCCTCCCACCTCCCCATCTCACCCATCTAGGTCATCAAAGAGCACCAAGCTGAGCTCCCTATGCTATACAGCAGTTTCCCACTAGCTATCTATTTTACATGTGCTAGTGTATTTATGTCAAACATAATCTCCCAATTTGTCCCACACTACCCTACCCCCACTGTGTCCATATGTCTGTTCTCTATGTCTATTTCTCTATTCCTGCCTTACAAATTGGTTCATCTGTACCATTTTTCTAGATCCCACATATATGCATTAATATTTGATATTTGTTTTTCTCTTTCTGGCTTACTTCACTCTGTATGACAAACTCTAGGTCCATCCACATCTCTACAAATGACCCAATTTTGTTCCTTTTTATGGATGAGTAATATTCCATTGTATATATATACCACATCTTCTTTATCCATTCATGTATCATTAGACATTTAGGTTGTTTCCATGTCCTGACTATTATAAATAGTGCTGCAGTGAATACTGGGGTAGATGTGTCCTTTTGAATTATGGTTTTCTCAGGGTATATACCCAGTAGTAGAACCGTTCATATGGTAGTTCTATATTTAGTTTCTTAAGGAACCTCCATAATGTTCTCTATAGTGGCTGTATCAATTTACATTCACTTTTTCTCCACACCCTCTCTAGCATTTATTGTTTGCAGATTTTTTGATGATGGCCACTCTGACCAGTGTGACATCATACCTCATTGTAGCTTTGATTTGCATTTCTCTAATAATTAGTGATGTTGAGCTTTTCATGGGCCTCTTGGGCATCTGTATATCTTCTTTAGAGAAATGTCTATTTGGGTCTTCTGCCCATTTTTTGATTGGGTTGTTTGTTTTTCGGATATTGAGCTGCATGAGCTGTTTGTATGTTTTGGAGATTAATCCTTTGTCCATTGCTTCATTTGCAAATATTTTCTCCTATTCTGAGGGTTGTCTTTTCATCTTGTTTATGGTTTCCTTTGCTGTACAAAAGCTTTTAAGTTTCATTAGGTCCCATTTGTTTATTTTTGTTTTTATTTTCATTTCTCTAGGAGGTGGGTCAAAAAAGATCTTGCTGTGGTTTATATCAAAGAGTTTTTCCTATGTTTTCCTCTAAGAGTTTTATATTGTCCAGTCTTACATTTAGGTCTTTAATCCATGTGGAATTTATTTTTGTGTATAGTGTTAAGGAGTGTTCTAATTTCATTCTTTTACATGTGGCTGTACAGTTTTCCCAGCATCACTTATTGAAGAGTCTGTCTTTTCTCCACTGTATGTTCTTGCCTCCTTTGTCATAAAGTATGTGACCATATGTGTGTGGGCTTATCTCTGGGCTTTCTATCCTGTACCATTGATCTATGTTTCTGTTTTTGTGACAGTACCATACAGTCTTGATTACTGTAGCTTTGTAGTATAGTTTGAAGTCGGGGAGCCTAATTCCTCCAGCTCCATTTTTCTTTCTCATGATTTCTTTGGCTATTCAGGGTCTTTTGTGTTTCCATACAAATTGTAAAAACTTTTGTTGTAATTCTGCAAAGAATGCCATTGGTAGTTTGATAGGGATTGCATTGAATCTGTAGATTGCTTTGGGTAGTGTAGTCATTTTCACAATATTGATTCTTCCAATCCAAGAATGTGGTATATTTCTCCATCTGTTTATGTCATGTTTGATTTATTTTCGCTGTGTTTTATGGTTTTCTGAGTACAAGTCTTTTGCCTCCTTAGGTAGGTTTATTCCTAGGTCTTTTATTCTTTTTGTTGTGATGGTAAATGGGATTGGTTCCTTAATTTATCTTTCTGATTTTTCATTGTTAGTGTATAGGAATGCAAGAGATTTCTGTGCCTTAGTTTTGTATCCTGTGACCTTACCAAATTCATTGATTAGTTCTAATAGTTTTCTGGTGGTATCCTTAGGATTTTCTATGTGTAGTATCATGTCATTTTCAAAAGTGACAGTTTTACTTCTTCTTTTCCAATTTGTATTCCTTTTATTTCTTTTTCTGCTCTGATCACCGTGGCTAGGACTTCCAAAACTATGTTGAATAAGAGTGGTGAGAGTGGACATCCTTGTCTTGTTCCTGATCTTAGTGGAAATGGTTTCAGTTTTTCACCATTGAGAATGATGTTTGCTGTGTGTTTGCCATATATAGCCTTTATTATGTTGAGGTAGGTTCCCTCTATGCTCATGTTCTGGAGAGTTATTGTAAATGGATGAATTTTGTCAAAAGCTTTTCCTGCATCTATTAAGATGGTCAGATGGATTTTATTCTTCAATTTATTTATATGGTGTATCATATTGATTGATCTGCATATATTGAAAAATCCCTGCACCCCTGGGATAAATTCCACTTGATCATGGTGTATGATCCTTTTAATGTGTTGTTGGATTCTGTGTGCTAGTATTTTGTTCAGGATTTTTGCATCTATGTTCATCAGTGATATTGGTCTGTGATTCTTTTTGTGTGTGTGACATCTTTTCTGGTTTTGGTATCAGGGTGATGGTGGCCTCATAGAATGAATTTGGGAGGGTTCCTACCTCTGCTATATTTCCAAAGAGTTTGAAAAGAATCAGTGTTAGCTCTTCTCTAAATGTTTGATAGAATTCACCTCTGAAGCCATCTGGTCCTAGACTTGTTTGTTGCAAGATTTTTAATTACAGTTTCAATTTCATTACTTGTGATGTCTGTTTATATTTTCTAATTCTTCCTGTTTCAGTCTTGGAAAATTATACCTTTTCAAGAATTTGTCCATTTCTTTGTGGTGGCCCATTTTATTGGCATATAGTTGTTTGTAGTAATCTCTTATAGTCCTTTGTATTTCTGCAGTGTCATTTATGATTTCTCCTTTTTTATTTCTAATTTCATTGATTTGCATCCTCTACCTTTTTTTTTTTTTGATGAGTCTGGCTAAAGGTTTATCAGTTTTGTTTACCTTCTCAAAGAACCAACTTTTAGTTTTCTTGATCTTTGCTATTGTTTTCTTTGTTTAGATTTCATTTATTTCTGCTATGATCTTATGATTTCTTTCCTTCTACTGACTTTGGATTTTCTTTGTTCTCTCTCTAGTTGCTTTAGGTGTTAGGTTAAATTGTTTGTTTGAGATTTTTCTTGTTTCTTGAGTTGAGATTGAATTGCTGTAAACTTCCCTCATAGAACTGCTTTTGCTGAGTCCCATAGGTTTGGGTTGTCATGACTTCATTGTCACTTGTTTCTATGTATTTTTAAATTTCTTCCTTGATTTCTTTAGTGATCTCTTGGTTATTTAGTAGTGCACTATTTAGCCTTCGTGTATTTGTGTTTTTTGCAGTATTTTTTCCTGTAACTGATTTCCAATCGCATACCGTTGTGGTCAGAAAAGACACTTGATACGTTTTCAGTTTTCCTAAATTTTCCAAGGCTAGATTTCTGACACAAGATGGGATCTATCCTGAAAAATGTTCCATGTGCACTTGAGAAGAAAGTGTATTCTGCCACTTTCGGGTGGAATGTCCTATAAATATCAATTAAATCTATCTGGTCTATTGTGTCATTTAAAGCTTGTGTTTCCTTAGTTTGGATGATCTGTCCATTGGTGTAAGTGGGGTGTTAAAGTACCTATCACTGTGTTACTGTCGATTTCCCCTTTTATGATTGTTAGCATTTGCCTTATGTACTGAGGTGCTCCTATGTTGGATGCATAAATATTTATAATTGTTATATCTTCTTCTTGGATTGATCCCGTGATCATTATGTACCGTTCCTTCCTCATCTCTTGTAAAAGTCTTTATTTTAAAGTCTATTTTATTTGATATAAGTATTGCTACCCCAGCTTTCTTTTGATTTCTATTTGCATGGACTATCTTTTTCCATCCCGACTTTCAGTCTGTATTTGTCCCTAGGTCTGAAGTGGGTCTCTTATAGACAGCATATATACGGGTCTTGTTTTTGTATCCATTCAGCCAATCTATTTCTTTTGGCTGGAGCATTTAATCCATTTACACTTAAGGTAATTAACGATATGTATGTTCCTATTATCATTTTCTTAATTGTTTTGGGTTTGTTTTTGTAGGTCTTTCCTTTCTCTTGTTTTTCCTGCCTAGCGAATTTCCTTTAGCATTTGTTGTAAAGCTGCTTTTGTGGTGCTGAGTTCTCTTAGTTTTTGCTTGTCTGTAAAGCTTTTGATTTCTCTATCAAAACTGAATGAGATCCTTGCTGGATAGAGTAATCTTGGTTGTAGTTTTTTCTCTTTCATCAATTTGAATATATCCTGCCACTCACTTTTGGCCTGCAGAGTTTCTGCTGAAAAATCAGCTGATATCCTTATGGCGATTCCTTTGTATGTTATTTTTTGTTTTTCCCTTGCTGTTTTAAATATTTTTTCTTTGAATTTATTTTTTGTTAGTTGATTAATATGAGTCTTTGTGTGTTTCTCCTTGGATTTATCCTTTATGGGATTCTCTGCACTTCCTGGACTTGATTGACTACTTCCTTTCCCATGTTAGAGAAGTTTTCCACTATAATCTCTCCAAATATTTTCTCAGACCCTTTTTCTCTTCTTCTTCTGGGACCCCTATTAATTCAAATGTTGTTGTATTTAGTGTTGTCCCAGAGGTCTCTGAGATTATCTTCAATTTTTTTCAATCTTTTTTCTTTGTTCTGCTCCTTGGCAGTTATTTCCACCATTCTGTCTTCCAGCTCACTTATTCGTTCTTCTGCCTCAGTTATTCTGTTATTGATTTCTTCTAGTGTATATTTCATTTTTTATTGTGTTGTTCATCTCTGTTTGTTTGTTCTGTAGTTCTTCTAGATCTTTGTTAAACATTTCTTGTATTTTCTCAATCCATGCTTCCATTCTATTTCCACGATTTTGGATCATCTTTACTGTCATTACTCTGAATTCCTTTTCAGGTAAGTTGCCTCTTTCATCTTCATTTATTTGGTCTTGCAGGTTTTTACCTTGCTCCTTCATCTGTGACATATTTTTGTCATCTCTTTTTTTTTTTTTATTGGTCAGATTGTGTTCCTGTCTTACTGGTTGTTTGGCCTGAGGCTCCCAGCACTGGAGGCTGTTGGGTAGAGCTGGGTCTTGGTGCCAAGATGAGGACCTCCAGGAAACCTCACTCCAGTGAATATTCCCTGGGGTCTGAGGTTCTCTGTTAGTCCAGTGGTTCAGACTGAGAGCTCCCACCACAGGAGCTCAGGCCCACCCTTGGCTTGTGAACCAAGATCCCACAAAGAGTAAAAAATAAAATAAGATTAGAAAACTAACAGATATGTTAGAAAGAATAAGAAAATAACTATATAGATGAAACAACAACCAGAATGTAAAACAGAACGACAGTAGTAAAAAAGAGGAGAAAAAAATAAAAGCCAGAAGAGGCCTTGGCTGTGGGGTGCGGGGCTTAGGTGGTAGGCAGGGCCTATGCTTAGGACCACAGGGCAGGAAAAGACTCTGGGGAGGAGAGGGTGTGGCTTAGGCTCAACTCAGCAGGAGGGGCCCAGGAGTGTCTCTGGCTTTGGAGGGCAGAGGACCATGTCCAGGACCCCAGCAGTTTCACTAGGCCCGAGTGGGCAGGGGAAATGCTAGGCATGTTCTCCCCACCCTCTGATCCCAGAGGTCTTCTCCCTATTGTCCTCTCCTCTTCTTCCCCCACTCCATTTCTCCTATGCTCCTAGGACCCATGTGGCCGGAGGCAGCCTGGGAGGGTGGAGGACCAGGTCCAGGAGCCCAGCAGGCTTCCTGTGGCCTGATTGAGCAGGGTAAATGCTAGGCACACTTCCACCTGATTCTCTGAGCCTCTGAGGGTCCCTCCAGGCATGGGAACCCCTCCCCTCTCCCAGACATCCCTCAGGGGCACCGGTCCTGTCCAGTCTCCACTTCTCCTCCCCAGTCACTACCTCCCACATTCTACCCAGTCGCTCAGGGGTTTCTCCCATCTCCTTGGGCGTTGAGGTCCACCACCAGCATCTGGCAGGTACCCTAGTTGTAGGGAGACTCAAACTCCATGCCTTACCCCACCTCTGTCTTGACCAGTCATGTTCTTCCTTTAAAAACATTACTCCATGCCCTTTTTCTGGACAAATAAATTCCATACAAGAAGTTACCAATTCTGAATGAATAACACAACACTGTACGGATGCATTCTCAACAGCCTACAACTGCATGCTTATTTGAAAAATTGGGGTCTTTAAGTAAAAAAATGATAATGATGATGATCATTATTATGATATACTGACACTACTATGTAAAATACTGAGCCTGGGTTAACAGACTATGAATTTAGTAGATGTTAGTATTGAAATGCTATTTTGTGGATTTCACTCAAATATATAAACTTGACGTTTACTTTTGAGAGTCTTATTTGAGGTTCATAAATAATAAAATCAAAAGATTATATTTTAATGTAGTTGGTTATTTATGGATATAAACATTTGTGAAAAATATAAGTATCTCTCATAGAGCTACTTTTCCAGCATGTCAGTAGCATAGGGTCATGTGAATAGTTGCAAAACTGAGGAACTGTTAAATTGATATACTATAGGAATAAAAATTAATGTTAAGTATTTTTCTACTAACTCTTGCCAAATTTAGAGATATTATCAATCCACCTACCTATGATAGATAATACTTAATTTTCTGCATGTGTTTTATAATTGTAAAATAAAGACTTCCTGACATTATAAAAGTTGCTACAAAAGTTGACATTTAAGCAAGATCTACTACACAAGATGTGAATCTAGAGGGTCTTGTGTTTTACCAATTACTTTCATTAAAATAGTAGATAAATTGGAAGCAGCTAATATTATAAGCTGCTTTTCCTCCTGTTATTGAAGCCATGTAAAAGTGATGTTAGGAACAAGGGCGGCTGGGAAAAGCTGAAAGAGATAATATTCTTCACCCAAGTAGGAACCTCTGCCCAGACCAACAGAGTGTTCTGCACAATATCATACTCTTATGTACCATATTATCAATTACAACAGATGGTATAATTGGAAGGACAAAATAATCATTAATTACAAAGCACTCTTCCCCAGGCTTTCAGAAATAAAACATGCACCGTAGGGAGTATGCTTATGTAGTCTCATCCAGTATTCATGAAGATCAGCTACTCTCAATCTAAGATGAATGACAAAAAGGAGTATTACCCCTGTAGTTATAAATCAGCCTTACTACAAGTTTCTTTCCCACTAAAAGATCAAAATATGTCTTATAAAACTTGATGATCAGAATCAACATATTTGCAACCGGTTACTGCTGGTTTAATGTTTACAGTTTTAAAATAAGATGTGTTTAAAACCAAGCAATGATGGCATTTAAACAATATTTTGAGGTTTCCTTTTGATGCCAGCAATGTTTACTAAACACCTTCTATGAACTGGGGATGAATATAGGTGTTGGTGACACAATCATGAGCAATAGAAAACACAGACCCTATTATCTTGGAGCTTGTAGTGAAGATGGGAAAAAAAAAGAATAAAGAAATAAATACAAATACAATACATGCTATGAAGAAAGAAGAATGAAACAAGAAAAAATGAAGGAAGAAAGGAATGCTACATAATATGTGGTCAGGGAATCTTTTCTGAGATGGAAGGGATGATCTGAACTATATACAAATGCAAAGAAACTAGGCATATGGTGGTCCCGTGGGTAGGACTCCACTCTCCCAATGCAGGGTGCCTGGGGTCTGATCCCTAGTCAGGGAGCTATATCCCACATGCTGCAACTAAGAGACCACATGCCGCAATTAAGACCTGGTGCAACCTAAATAAATAAATAAGAAACAAGGCATATGGTTATTTGGGGATGTATATTTCATACAAATAACATGGGCTATACCATTCCTGAGGTGAGAGTAAGTGTGGCTAATTTGAGATAAAATAAAAATAGCTAGTTTGACCAGAGATGAAGTTACAGTGGTCAGCAGGACCAGAGTATATAGGGTCTATACACAACACATAAGCTCAGATTTTATTTTCAGGGAAACAGGAAGCCGTTTGAGGATTTTAAGGAGAGTAATACAGTCTGATTAATATCTTGACTATATCACATTGGCTGTGTGAGGTAAGTGTAAAAGCAGAGACCTGTCATCCACATGAGGTGAAAGGCAGTTCAGAAAAATGTGACCGTAGTGGAAGTGGAGGAAGGAGCATAGATGACAGATAGGCCAAGACAAGTGAATGAAAAGGAACGAGATGAAGAGTAACCAAAGATAATTCCTAGTATTATGTCTTGAGAAATTTGGGAGAAGATGATGCCATTTTCTGAGATGGGGAAACCTAGGAGAAGATATAAATTGGGAAGTTAGTAAATCAAAACTGTTTTGGGTATTTGGGGTTTGAGAAAACCTATTATGGTTGAAGAAAAAATACCAAGAATGGAGTCTGGAGCTCAGGGATGAAGCCATGATTGAAGATGTGAATGTGGGTGTCATGGACATAAAAAAGGTGCATAAATCCTAGGGACTGGAACCAAAAAGATCAAGATTGTTGGAACAGTGTGAGCACATAATAGGAAATAAGGTTCATGTGGGGCCTTATAGGTCATGTTAAAAACTTTACTTTCACTCCAAAGGAAATTGGGAGTGACTGAATTATAGGTTTTGTGTTTTCAAATATCCTTGATGTGTGGAGAACATGCTGGAAGGAGTAAGATAGAAATTGGAAGATCTGTTATGATGTTATTGCAGAGACAGGTGAAAGTATAGTTAACAATGGGAGTATTTACAAGTGCCCTGATTCTATATATGTTTTGGAAGTAGAGACAAGAGGATTGCCTGAGAAATTAGATGGAGCGCTTGAGACAAAATGCTCTGTCAAAAATGACTCCCAGGTTTTTTGACCTGGGCAACTGAAAAGATGAAATGATCATCAACAGAAAGGTAGAAGGATGTGGGAGGAGTGTATAAAGGTTCTCCTGAGAAACAGAACCAGTAAAAGATATATATAATATTGAATATATATGTCTGAGGTATATGTAGTCTGAAGGCTTGAGAACCAGAGGAACGGAGGGTGTAAACTCCAGTCAATAGGAGGGGAAAATGTGATGGGATGTCTCAGCTCAACTAGTGAGGCAGAAAAAAGGGGCAAATTCCTCCCTTCTCTGCCTTTTGTTCTATTCAGGTCCTCAACGGGTTGGATGACGCCCTACCACATTGGAAAGGACAATGTACTTTACAGAGTCCACCAATTTAAATGCTAATCTCATCCAGAAACATCACCACAGACTCAGCCAGACATAATGTTTAATCAGGATACCCCATGGCCTGTCAAGTTGACACATAAGATTAACTATCATATGCAGCTTTGGGTAGAATATGAGGAGTTCAGTTTTTATGTGTTTACTTTAAGGTATGTATCTAGATTTCCAGGTGGATAGTTTTATGCTGATGGAATTGGCAGAAGAGAAAACAATAGTCCCAGCAGGTTAGTTACTGCCCCAGTTTCATATAAGTTTACCAGGTTTAGCATGATAAAATAGAGCATATTTCACTTATGTACATCTTAAGCATAGGGGCTCTTCCATGAGAGTAGACAGTTTCCTGAATATTCTATTTAGTTTTTCATTTTGGAAATGTGTACAGGTATGCTCTGAGAGATTTAGAGACTTGGTCTCTAAATTTCCTAAAGTTTGACAGCCATAGTCTGTGAAATAGAATTCTTGTCAACAACCATTATGTCTATGGTGACTCTAGTAAAGATAGCCATTTATTCACTGTCAATAGATGTTCCCAATCATATCATAATTTTCTCTATGATGTCTGATGAATAACCTCAATCTTGTAAGGGATTTCATCCTATGTCCTAGCATTGACCTTCTGTTTTACATGTTCCTATATTCAAACTACATATATAGTTTGGATGCAGATGATGATTTTCATGGGGTGGGAGGAATTTTCAAATATATGTGCTCTCAAGGAATGACATTAAAATCACTACACTGATTTGTCTTAGAATCTCAGGTTGGGCTTCTACCATTATTATTAAAAGTAAAGAAGTGTGATTTAGACCGTCCCAACTCCACCATACAGTAATTCTTCACAAGCCTATCTTGACTTCCTGTTTTATTAGACGAAGGTTTGATTCCATACTAAAACATTAGCTCAGAACAAAGTAGCCATATGGGACACATTCTACCTTGAGATAAATAATTCTGGACAGCTTCTTATTTGATATTTTTCTTTCTGTATTCTGTTTAAAGTTTGTCTACTACATAAACAAACTTCAAGTAGGGCATAGCAATCTATAGGCTGGGTTAAGTTCAGTTCAGCCAAATAAAATGTTAAATAACTTAGTTAAAGCTTATCTACAACAAAGCTGCCAAGTGAGAAAAACTGGGTCCCAGAGCTTCTCATAAAACAGACATTCTGGTGGGATTTCTTGTTCTTATTTCCTTATGACTTTTGGATATTCTAAGGACAGCTTTCTGTGTCTTTTCTGCAAAGAACAAGTGCATAGTGGCTTGATAAAAATAAAAGAGAACTAATGATGATTACTATTTTTGGCTCTCAGTGGGTTTCATTCAGCATACTTGGTTTATGCATTTCAGAGTGGAGTACATTTAGTAGAAATAATCTGTGTGTTTCTATTTATGTTGTCCATGTTTATTGCCTTGTATTAAACCTAAGGGGATCTTTAAGGCCACCAACATTTTTGTGATTTACATTACATCTGAGTGAGAAAAAGAAATTAAATTATCTTCTACAAAGAGCAAATACTTTTCCTATTTGCTCTATTTATTATGTCCAGGCTTATTTTTACCAGATGATTTGAACTATTTCAACCAAAGGTGAATGAATACTAAATTTTATATCTTAACTACAGTAGAGAGATACTATATAATAAGGTGAAATAAAAGAGTTCTGCATTTTTAATGCTTTTACTTTTGATCAATAATGGCCTTATATAAACCATGTGTTCCCTATGATTTTCTGATATTTCCTACTTTAATGTAGACGAGTATTAACCTCTTTATTCAGTGAAAACATGAACTTCTCAGGAATTACTTTAAAAGATAATTAAAAATAAAAGAGAATAATAGATACTATAAATAATTTAACATAATACATGTAGGCAGGAAGGATGATTTTCTATATGGGGGTATAATCTGATAGCAGGGAATAAAGCAATAAAAGATGTCTCATCTTTTAAAATATGTAAAAATATATCAATACTGCATGTGTGTGTATTCACTTACTGGGTAAAGCCTGAACATTACTGATATAGAAAGTTTCATGATACTGTGCAAAAAACCAGGAACATAATATGTTTTTACCATTGGACTAAATGTAATGGTGTTTTGTTTTTTGTTTTTTGTTTTTTTACCTGCATCAATTTATAAACTTGTTTAGGTCATTATCCTTAAACTATTGATGTTATTTTATTATCACCTAACTTGTTACTACCTATTCATTGACAACTTTCTAAAGACTGCTCCAAAGAACAGGTTGGTTCATTGGGTGAACTCCCTACATTTTTTTCAGGCTTAACTTTAACTAATGACATATTGCAGAAAGTAACTCCAATTTTTTAAACATTTTTTTCCCCAAATAAGAAAGAATAGTCTTATCTAAACTCTGGTAAGTTATTACAAGAAAAGAAGTCCATTCCTTCTGTTCTCCTATAATTCTTGAAGTCAATTGCAGCTTTTTCTTTTAATTTTAATTGTAATTCATATTTATCAAAAAAGAAATATATAATAGCAAGGAGCACAAAGCAATCTTTGCAGCTATCCCTTTAGCTTCATATCAATTTGTAATTATTACAAGGGACATATATAAAAATAAATAAGCATACATATATATATATATATATATATATATATATATATATATATAAACAAGTAGAAGATAAAAAGCATACATGTTCACCTACCCAGAGAATACCACTGTTAATATTTCACTGTTTGCCTCCCAGTAGCTTTTCTGGGTTTCTAATAATACACACACATATACATACACACCACACACAAAGAACATAAAGAACATAAATTTCTCATGTCACAAGCTGAAGAAGGCAACAACTCCAGCTTTCATTATTTTTCCATATCAGGGATTCATTTATGTCTTGATTTTTTCATTTATTCTTGGAAATAATTAGATCCTGGCCATGTCATTCTAGGACACTAAAAAACATAAGGGGATATTTTTGATTTAATTATCTAGGCACTCTATGCCACTATGTCTGTTCTACTCCTAGGACATCAACTAGATTGTTGGGTACTCTTTTTAGGGGAAGGTTGTTCTGGACGCTATTACTCCATGGATTTCCCCAAGGAAGCAAGATGCCCACCCCTTTTGTGCTTAGATATTCAAACACATCGACCTGTTCTATAATCTCTCCCCAATGATTGATGTCTGCAGAGAGGTGGGGTGGGGGAATGGGGACAAAGTGCAGGGCCTCTCAGTTTATTCTTTTTCCCCTCCCAAACTCAGATTTTTGAAAAATCTTGATGTGGTAGCATATACTACCACTTCTTATAGACTCTACTTTGCAACATTTTAAGGCTTAAAAGTTTAAATTTAAAAAAATTCCAGTTTTTGCAGCACAAATTTGTTTCTGTCAGCAATAACTAATAATTTCAAAGGCTAACTAGAATTTAAATGCCGTGAATTAGCGTCTTTCACACTAGTACATCATACTTATCATCTTTTCTCTGCAATATCTCATCATCATCTTCTAGTTTTGTTGTTAGTAGGGGAAAGGTGTGGGGTTGAATTAGATAATGAAGAACTGCACTTCAAAAAATATTTCAAAATATCTTCCTTGTACTTAGTCTTTAATATACTCAAAATATTTTAATTTGTGGATAATCATCTGCACAGGGCCTTTTGTAACATGTTTTTATGACTTAACTATGTATTGTGAACATGTCTCTCACATACTTTTAAATGGCTACCTAGATATCAAACAAATATGTGAGATTATAAATAATTATATATATATATATATATATATATATAATTTTGGTCATTTGAAGTTAAGTTTATACAACCAATCTTGTTCCACTGAGGCAGTTCAGTACCACCTAGGTTTCAATTGAGTTTGATGCTTTTTATTTAGGTAAGCTTCTATAAAACTTTTAAGGATTTTAAGAAAGTACTTGAAAATGCTTAGTGTGTTTTCTCTAATAATTACCATATTTCACTCTTATGAGGCCAGCATTTAAAAAATAAAGTCACTGGAACATTCTCAAATTATGTCTGTGCTTTACATGTAAACCATTGACTAAGATAAAATTTGTTTATTAAGAAAAGAGAAAATAATTAGTTTGAAGGTACATGAGTAAGACAGTGTCTCACCATAATAGTTCACAATAATACTAAAATATATTCTTGCTCATTTATACAACATTAAATTTTGCTATGTTGCTGGATGTTTGAAAAATGCATGATCTATGACAGTCCTTAAACATAATTACCATATAGTAAGCTCACAATTTAAAGGATAGTGAGAATGTTTATGGTAATGTGTAGCTTATTCTGCAGGCAACAGGTTAATCTGTGCTTTCCTTTATTTTTAGATGTGTAATATTTACTGCTGTTTTAAATTCTCAGGTTTTCTTAATTGAAAACCTGAGAATTTTTATTTTTAGTGATTCTAGCTGAGCTGATTCTAAGTATTCATTTTGATTGATCCATCTCCTGAAAGATTATATGTTCTTCAGGGTAGCAGAAACTGTTAATGAAGGCTTTTCCTGGTTTTCTTTGCAAACTTCATTAAAGTTCAATCTTAGTTTTCCAAAGGAATAAAAGTGAATCATCTTTTCTTATGGTTATGTACTTTAGAAGGTCCTAGACACACTTTTCAGAAGGTGGAAACTTTCAGTATCTAAGCACAGGTTGCATTACAGCATTTGGTAAATATACTTTAAAGATGGTTTCATTTACTGGAAACAAGGTAATTTTCTGGAAGCATTTGAAATCTATCATGATATGTATAAGAGTCAGATGTACTTTTTTGGTATGAAGCATTTTTCTTAATAGGTACTTGTTCACTATTCTGTGCTATAGCTCTTGCTACTGTGGAGAGAGCAGGTCAATGGTAAGTGAATGGGTAGTCTTGAATATCAAGTAAAGGAATAATCCATTTTAGTGATCTTTGTCTCTGTCAGAGGTAGTGTCTTATTCTCAAAAAGTCAACACGTTTGGGACTTCCCTGGTGGCACAGTGGCTAAGAATCTACCTGCCAATGCAGGGGACATGGGTTCGAGCCATGATCCGGGAAGATCCCACATGCTGTGAAGCAGCTAAGCCCGTGCGCCACAACTACTGAGCCTGCGCTCTAGAGCCACAGAGCCGCAACTACTGAGCCTGTGTGCCACGACTACTGAAGCCCGTGCGCCTAGAGCCCGTGCTCTGCAACAAACAGCAGCCACCGCAATGAGAAGCCCGCCCACCGCAACGAAGAGTAGCCCCTGCTCGGCGCAACTAGAGAGAGCCCGTGCGCAGCAAAGAAGACCCAACACAGCCAAAAATAAATAAATTTACATTTTTAAAAAGTCAACACGTTCGTCTATTTCTATATATTTTATAAAAAGGGGAAACATCCATATGTTTACTATGTGCTTTGAAATACATGGATACAAGTAAAATAATTCAACATTAGTATAATTATTATTTTGTTAATAAAATAGTTCTGAACTCAGCATGATAAATTTGATGAGCTGCAAAGACAACTGATTTTACAAGTTTATTAGACTTACTTTTAAAGTCATAAATGAATGCCATTGCCTTTATAATGGAAAACACAAATTCTCTTCAAACTGGCATTTGGTTGGAAAAGATAAAACTAAGTTATTTCCATTCTGTTGTTACAATTTAAAAAATGATTTATAAACTATGTTAGAGAGCGCACAAAACAACTCATGATGCCCCTATACACTTATCCATTTATGTATATTTCATGTTATCAGATAATGAGAACATCCTTTAGTTATATAATAGTTGCTAATGTTTATAAAAGATAAAATACGATAGAATATACCTTATGAAATATAAGTTAAAAGACACAGTTACATTGAAAGTCTTTGGAAATCATCTTAGTGTAAATATTCTTAGTCAATTTGCCAAGCATAACAATATTTGCTATAACCGGCAAATAATGTCAAATTTATAATTTTTTTCTTAGTCCATTTTATTTGACATGGAGTTTTTGAAGTAAATATAAGCTTTGGACTCTTAAAAAGTTCAGAATTCAGGGGTTCCCTGGTGGCGCAGCGGTTGGGAGCCCGCCTGCCGATGCAGGGGGCACGGCTTTGTGCCCCGGTCCGGGCGGATCCCACATGCCGCGGAGCGGCCGGGCCCGTGAGCCGTGGCCACTGAGCCTGCGCATCCGGAGCCTGTGCTCCGCAACGGGAGAGGCCACAGCAGTGAGAGGCCTGCGTACCGCCAAAAAAAAACAAAAGTTCAGAATTCAGTTATAATCAATAATGTGCCACCCTTTTTTGATTCATCTAGCAATAACTATAGATGGAGAAGAAGTACAACAGTTTTTGCTGTGATTTTTCTGGAAGAAACATTTTGAAGAAATGAAAGGTGGGAAAGCAGCATGACATTGGGCTGAAGGGTACTTTTAAACATGTGAAGTCAGGTTGTGAGCTTCAACTCCTACCCCCTCAAACTCAGCTCCCCTTACTCATGTGCACAGAAGTTCTTCAAGGTCACCTTCTCACTGTGAGAGGACAGCACTAAACATTCTCCCCATGATTCTTTTTTAGAATAAATTTTAGAAAACTAAGTCTTGAATGAAAGGTAATTTGGAATTAATCAGTGAAAACTGGAAAGGATAAAAAGGGATGTTTGGGAAATGTATTTTTTAAAGGTAAGGGGAAAATGACAGTAAGTGAAAAAAGAGAGATGATTTATCTGATGATCTTTTGGGGTTGGGTATTCTATGAGTCTGATTTATGAATAAGGAGTAATAAATTCTAAATAATGGTATAATTTATGAAGGGTTTTGATGTGTATGTGGGTGTGTAAGTGTGTGTATGAATTCTAATTTGATATCTAAGGTTTTGGCCTCAACTTTGTTAGTGTGGAAAATATTACTTTCTAGTGTTGCTAGAGACTCAATTCTAAAGAGAAATATTTGGAGCTAGTATTTACCTTGGGTATTAACAAGTGCTTGTGGGTGTACATCCTGTCAGAGTGGACTCCACCCTGTGTTTCACTGCATATTCAACTTGGTTTCCTTCATGTTCTTTGGACTAAAAATTCAACCCTCTTATAGGAAGTTTGGGCATTTTTTTTTTTTTTTTTTGCCGTACGCAGACCTCTCACTGCTGTGGCCTCTCCCGTTGCGGAGCACAGGCTCCGGACGCGCAGGCTCAGCGGCCATGGCTCACTGGCCTAGCCGCTCCGCGGCATGTGGGATCTTCCCGGACCTGGGAACGAACACGTGTCCGCTGCATCGGCAGGCGGACTCTCAACCACTGCGCCACCAGGGAAGCCAAGAAGGTTGAGCATTTCTTCAAGGTCAGAGTTTGACAGATATTTAGGCCAATAGCCAGCCTTCCTCTCCCTTAAGGTTTTTGTTTTTGTTTTTCTAGTTACTGTAGAAATAGTGAGAATTTGCTAAGCCTAGCAGGCAAAGATACAATGTTTTTGATTAGGGATACCTAAGTATGCCCGTGGACTTTTTTGGAAGAAAATAAAACTAAGAAAATGGCTAACTATAACTGAGTTAATACTACATACAACCATACATTGTTGGAAAAAGGAAAATTAAGGAGAATTATTATAGATTAAGGATGTTGTTAGATTAAGAAATATCTAGTTTGCTATATCCTATTTATGATTATACTTACACTGTCACCTTTTCTTATTTTAAGTGGTATTCTTTTCCTTGAGATCTACATTATGTAACTCAAAAATCTCACTTGCTACATTTGAGATCTTAGAAACACTAAGAATTGTTAAAGCTTGAAATAACAAAAAGGAAAATATCCTATACATCATGAGATTCTGTATCATTTTCTATACGTTCTTTTAGCATAAATTTATCTAAAACAGAGTTCTTCACTAAATTCCTCTTAAGTTCCATGCATGTCTTTTTTTCTGCA
Organism: Kogia breviceps; assembly: GCF_026419965.1. Classification (NCBI taxonomy): domain Eukaryota; kingdom Metazoa; phylum Chordata; class Mammalia; order Artiodactyla; family Physeteridae; genus Kogia; species Kogia breviceps. Next base: position 98,808,984 of record NC_081314.1, read on the forward strand.
TTAAAAACTTCTCTACTTTCACTCTTCTAAACAAAACAGAACCACTCTCAACTAAACATACACATTTATTTTTGCCTTTTAGAAAGATGCAATAGTTGAAGCCAAGAAAATGAACACATATAGTTTAATCATGTAGACCAAAGAACAGGGTATACCCAGGGTCATAGTGCTAACTTTGTTACTTGTAGGCAGCCAATTTATTTTCACTTCTATGTTTTAATGTCTTAATTGAGAAAATGGAAATTATATATACATGTCTTAGCTTAAGGTATGTACAGGTGGGTATGTATGCATGTGTGAGTATATTTGAGAATGTGTTTATATGTGCACATGTGGAGGCTATTGCAGGATATTGCATGTGAAATACATGTGAAGAGCTTTGTTCATTTGTTTGCTAGCAGATGCTTACTCAATTTCATATACAATTATTAAGTAAGTTACTCCTGTCTTTGAGAGTTCATTCAATTCCCATAATACTCTGCTGTACTTATATTACTATGTTATGAAGAGAGCATTATAAATAATTAGAATTAAACTATGATTGCAAATGAACAGATTCCACATGAATAGTGGCTTGCATTGTGCTTTCTCTGTTGATTTAATACTTTCCAGTGGTTTCTTAGTTATTTTTGACAATCACCTCGGTTCCACTCTAAGAAGAACACAACTTTTCCACTGAGAGGACCATCCAGATGCTCCTTCACTCCCCATCCCTACTGTAGTCTAAACAACTAGCTGCATTCTACCCCCTAAACAAATTTTCAGTCATCAGTGTATTTTCAGTGCATTCTTGGTGTGCAGAAATAAAGTTTGTACTTTCTAGCCACCACCTGGGAGCTATAGACCACACTATGAGATCTAAAATAGGCATTAATTATTGCCTTAAATCTCCCTCTTTGGGAGGAATATACAAAGAATATTTAGCCCTTAGCTAAAAAGTAGAAACATATCTTAGGAAATGCTCTCTTCTAGAGTCAAGGCACGTGTGTTCTGTTTGGCGATCTTTATATACTTTTCCCTAGCAGATTAGTTTTTATCCTTTAAAGCTCTTTAGAATAACATATGGATACACATTATAATAGTGTAAAGTATTAGAGTTCTGTTTTCTGTAGTTAAAAGAAATCTGTGTTAACAAGTGACTTCTTATCATTGCAGATCATTTTAACTTCTCGTTAGAATTGGCCAAAAGTGACAGATGCATAGCAGCATTAAACAGGCTAAAACAAACAGAATGGATTTTGGTCACTGTGCCTTTCCTTATTGATGAATTCTTATGTATGCAGACATTGTACTTCTAGCTATGTAACTGCCATTTCCTTTCTCCTCACATTATACAGCCTAGCCATTTACACTATTTTATAGTGAGGAGGTTAACAGCAGGATCTTGGATAGGTCTGAGTCCAAGACAGTATTCTACTGTTTTCCAGATCCATGACTTATTCTCCAAATGCCTCAATTTTTTCAGGCTTAAAATAGATAAAACGATGGTAAATTAAGCACTGAGTCAGATTGTACATTTGAATTATCTAGCATAGTTTGGCACATAATAAGTACTCAATAAATACTACATTTTGAACAGACAACTATGATTATAATTGTGATGATTAGAATACCTGAAAACAAACAGAAGTAAAGTAACAAAAAGTAGAGGATTATAGTGTTAAGAATCAGATTCCTAGTCACTTGTCTTCGATAGAGGCAGAAGACTCAAATCATGATTAGTGCACTGTTATCTAGGTTGAAGGAAAAAAAAACAACAGCTCTGTTTTCCCCTTCTCACTGATTTCTAAAATGAGGAAATGTGAGTACTGTTCTATTATTTCCCATCTCACAGATCAAAATTGGACTATAAATAGGATAACTCCCCTCCTGCAAGGAAGACCTTACAGGACAGGGCCTCTCTTTTTGGCCCCAAGTTCATTTTGTGGACCTGAACAAATGATTGTTATCCTTACTTCAGAGGTGGAGAAAAAGGTCTATAGTAATGAACTTTGAGTGGAGAATTTTTTAGGGATTTTTCTCTGATGTTTCATTAGGCTAATGATGTTGAGAATTAAGTCATAAAGCATTCCCGTTGCTGAAAAAGAGGTGAGTAAATATAGTGGAAGCTGTTTTCCTGTTGATCTTTCAAAGGCAGTTTAATTAGCTAATGGTCCACTCTCCAAAGCCAAAGGTAGATAATTGGACTGGGGGAGGAGTAAACTGACTTCTTTGACAAGTGTGCTTATTTAGAGAATTACTTTAATTCCTTTGTTCATTACAGGGACCCTGTAAGACAAGGCAACCCTGGGATTTCATGGAGATGCAAATAATTGCTCTAATTTATTTTTATAAATCTGTCTTCAGTTTCACAGCTCATTATTAGTCTTTTGTGTGCTGAAAGTATAGGCATCTTATGTGCATAAAATAATTAAAATAAATCTAAGACATCTTTTGCCTCTTGTGGCATATAGAATTAGTCTGACTTGTTTTAGGGCAACGTGAGGATCTTATTATGATAGTTGATTTTATGGTCTTTAGGAGAAAGTTCCAATATCCTAACCAAAATCAAATTAAATAACCTTTGCTCTCTTTTCAGTGTCTCTAATCACTAGAGTAAGACAAATCATAATTTTCCCTACCATAATCGGTTAGGTAAATGTCAATATTTATGTATTTCTGTGTTTGATCAATGTCACTGCATCATTTTCAGCCCAAAACACCACACACACAAAAACAAATAACCCAAAAGGAAACAAAAATGACAACTGGAGAAATTTTAACATTGAAAGCTTAGTAAGACATCTTAATCCTTCAGTTGGAGGAAAAATAGAAAACTCGATTAGCATTAAATTACCAATTTGCTATATTCTGCAACAGCAATCAACAATAAACAACTATATCAGAACTGGCATACCAATTGAACAAAATACCTGTTCTTGGATCTCTTAACACAGAAAAAGCAATAGACTGGAGCAACCTCTAAAAAGAATTATTAGTTTCTAATTCAGATGAGATTAGTATAACTGAAACTTGAATCATCAATATATTCTTAATATGAGTATATATGCTTTTATCATAATCTCTGTAAATAAAAAGTACATTATAATACCTATATGCACTCATTGAAGATGAAAATAATTAGAATAGAGAGAAATATAAAAACTTAATACACAATAAATTTTAATTGAAAGTGCACTATGTGTAGGAACATTGCTTAATAACAGAAATATCAAGATGACAAAGATATGATACTGATACTGCTATTTAGGGACTCACACCTTGATGAAGTGAAAAGTAAGCAGATAAACTATAACATAACATGGAAATCTTACTGGCATACAAATGAACCGAATGATGTATGAGCCTAAAGGGGAAGCAATTCATTCTGCTTCTCAACAGTGCTTTATTATTCTGGTGTTCTGGGTTGGCAGAATCTGAAACTCTGACCATAGTATTGATCAGTTGATCTAAATAATTCACTAGAAATCTGTTGTTTATATTTTATAATAGAGATAAAATTTTATCTAAACAAAGAACATAGGTTATTGTATTTTAAATCTCTACTACTTTTATTGCATTGGGTTTGTAATTAATTAGGTAGAAAGTTAAGAATGGTGCTTTCAAAATCTCTTCTTACCAATTCTGAAAACATGAATAGATTCATGTATTTTAGGAAATGTAAACTGATTCACAGGAAATCTGAGTGTGTGTGTTACACATGTTGTATTAAGTACCTTGTTGTTATATATGTACATACTTATCAACATCTCCTCCATGACTAGTTAGTGGAGTTTTTTGAAACATCATGATAATAAGGTCAAAGTCATGGATGTGGGTTTCCCTCATTTTGTTCCATGGCTACAGATAGATTTTTCATCTCTGCTAGGCTTCTTGAAAATATCTGCATCTGATCACAAGGAAAGGTACTTTAAATAAATCAATGCAATCCATCAGCCGTGCTTACACCTGGCATTGAATAAGTCACCCAGATAAACTTGTCTGCAAGCAAAATGGGATGAAAAGAATGTCCTAAAAATGCTGAGTGTAATTTTTTTCAAAGTAGTTTGCAAACCTTTTGATGACAGGATGCAGTGTTATACTCTCATGTTCTCTACAACCACAGTGTAGTATGATACACAGCGACTTTTTTTGTTGTTGGATGCATGACTGTAATACAATAAAAATCTCTCTACTTTGATGAGAGAGTGGCACGGACATATATACACTACCAAACGTAAAATAGATAGCTAGTGGGAAGCAGCCGCATAGCACAGGGAGATCAGCTCGGTGCTTTGTGACCACATAGAGGGGTGGGATAGGGAGGGTGGGAGGGAGGGAGACGCAAGAGGGAAGAGATATGGGAACATATATATATATATATATATATATATGTATAACTAATTCACTTTGTTATAAAGCAGAAACTGACACACCATTGTAAAGCAATTATCCTCTAATAAAGATGTTAAAAATAAAAGTTACCTGGAGACTTGACGACAGAAGCTAGAGAGACCCCTGGTTCAGGTGTACCACAGACACGCGGGCACCCAGTTCCTGAGGCCACAAGCACCGCCCAGAGCCCTGACAAGCTGCAGGGCCACATTTAACCCTGGGAAAGAACGTGGAGAAGCCGCTCCACGCGCGCAACAAACTCAGGCGGAGCCTCAAGTGCCGGAAGCCCTGGCTTCACGTGGACTATAGACGTCGTACGTCTGCGCCTGCGCCCACTGCACTGCACGAGTGCAATGAGCAGGCGCAGCGCTTGGGCAATGACTGGGCACCTGCACGGATCAGCACGTGCAGCCCGCTCCTCCGCCTAGTGATGGGCACAGGTACCCCCCCCAGCCGGCGGGTCCAGCGCTTCCGCACTCAGAGCAGAGTCTTACAGGCAGGTGGTCCTCCCTCTCCCCGGTTCCACCCTCCTTCCGAGCGCCTTGGAGCAGAATTATAATTAAAAATAACACTACCTACCGGGACTTCCCTGGTGGCACAGTGGTTGAGAGTCCTCTTGCCGATTCAGGGGACACGGGTTCGTGCCCTGGTCCGGGAAGATCCCACATGCCGCGGAGCGGCTAGGCCCGTGAGCCATGGCCGCTGAGCCTGCGCGTCTGGAGCCTGTGCTCCGCAACGGGAGAGGCCACAACAGTGAGAGGCCCGCGTACCGAAAAAAAAAAAAAAAAAAAAAAAAGAGTTTCCGGGGGGCTTCCCTGGTGGCGCAGTGGTTGAGAGCCCGCCTGCCGATGCAGGGGACACAGGTTCGTGCCCCGGTCCAGGAAGATCCCACATGCCGCAGAGCGGCTAGTCCCGTGAGCCATGGCCGCTGAGCCTGCGCGTCTGGAGCCTGTGCTCCGCAGCTGTAGAGGCTACAACAGTAAGAGGCCCGCGTACCGCAAAAAAAAGTATTAGAGTTCCAGCTTTAACCTCAGACTTCTTTGTACTTCACATATTATCACCTAACTTCAAACTACACTTTATACTAGTTCCTCTATCTCTCTCTCAATTTTTTTCAAGACATTTTCATCTATAAAGCTAACAAAAACTCCTCTCTGACTTCTGTCCCACTAGAGATTGTCTATCTATCACTTGCAGTTTATAGCTTTATTTCTTGAAAGAGTAATTTAATTTCTTTTTATTTTCTTAAGTCATATTTACATAAATTGAGTATCTCCTAGTATTCCTTTAAAATGCCACTTGGTAAGATCACCAACAATCTTTCATTTGACACAATTTGTAGAAAAATACTGCTGCTTATCTGATCAAACTTTGCTTAAAATATCTCTCCTTTTAAAGTTCCCCGTCTCAATTAAACTATTTCTCTCTTCAGTTCTTTTCTCTATGCATATTCATTCTCCATCTTTCTCTGACCCCTTGATATTTCCAAGGGCTCCTTAGAACTATGTTGCTTCACAATCCAATTCACTCTTCTTGCTCTATAATCTTTACATTTATATGGCTCCTAACCCTCAAGATAAGCTGGGCTAACCATTCCAGATCTATCCTAGACTTGCCTCCTAAATTCCACACATGTTTTAAAATTACCTACTTGACATCTCGGCCTGGATCTCCAATGGGCAACAGAAGTCAGTAAACCTAAAACTTTCTCCCTAAAGACTGTTCTTATTTTTGAGTAAACTCACCTAAAGTAAAAACTTAATTTCTCTAGTCATTGTAGGATCTACCTACTCCCTTTATAACTTCATTACTTAATGGATTATTAAGTCTTCTAGTTTTACCCCCCATGCCAATTATAATCTTTCCCTGTTTTTATTACCAACTTGTTTAAATGCAGATTAATTTTTACTCAGTTGACTCTATCCAATCTACTTGTGTCTAATATTGCTTATCCAACCAAACCTTCCAAACAGCTCACCATGTCCCTACTCATCTTGGTACTGGGTCTCTGTACAATCCCCAAGAAAAACCTAGTTTCAAATAAAGGTTTTTTTTTTTTTTTTCTTACACTTTGTCTTAGAGAAGTTAACAACTGTAGGCGTTAGAAATAAAATGGCTGATCAACTTGACTATAATATAGCTATCAAGTCTGTGTTTGAAATCCCAACATGTAATTTGTCTTCTGTATAAGTGTGTAATGGCTTTTAAGAGTACGGCCTCTGGAGGCACACTGGCTTTTTGTGAATCTTGACTTTTCCCTTTACGACTTTGAAGAAGTTACTTATTGTCTGTGTCTCAGGGTCCTCATTTGTAACAAAGGAGTAAAAAAACCATACCTACTTCTTTGGGTCATTTTGATAATTACATTTACTAACATATGAAACTCATACCAGTGTCTGGAACATTGTATGTGCTCAAAAATATTCACTAGTATTTTTCTAAGGGTATGCTTTAAAGAATGGATGAGTTGTGTGTGTGTTTTTTTGTTTTTTGGTTTTGTCTAGAGGAACCTCAGACCCTGAATGTCTGCCTACACTTGATGTGCATGGGCAAAGCAGCCTCTAAACCACGCTTGACGCCATTAAATTGCCCTTTTCCAACTTCCCAGGTCACTCCAATATAGGAGACAGAAACACATTCAGTGAGCCCTACAGGGATGAGGAATGGACTATAGACTCTTTAACCACATTTGGTCTACGCCTCCTACTCCCATACCAAGCCAGTGCTACTGCTGTTGCATTATAAGGAATGTCAAGTACTGTACTTTTTCTGTCCATGTGTGAATGGGTCAGCTTTTGAAGACAACTGCAATCAAAATTCTCAAACTCCTTCTTTGTCTTCAGAATTCATTGCAATTTTCCTAGACTAGATCTCAATATCTAGAATAAGAAAACTTGCATGTAGTTTTTATTAATAAGGAATCAGTATTACTCTCTCTGGAACAAGAACATATTAGTGTAATATAAATTTAGTATACTTTCTTAAAATCCTTATTGGTTCCTACTATCTTACGGCAAAACTAAAATCCTTAGAATAAGATGGGTCATTCATAATCTACCCTGCTCGTTTTTCCAGAATCATTTTCTAACCTCTCATATGTACTCCATGTTCAAGAAATAACAAATACTTGCAAACCGCTGAGTATACCATGATTTTTCTCATTGCGTGCCTTGCCTACTTCCATTGCCTGCCCCTTCTCCCACCTCTTCTTCTACCTCTACTTACTAAAAACTTACTTATCTGTCAAAATACAGTTTAAAATTAACCTCCTCTGAGAAATTCAGAGTCTGTGTTCCTGGATAAAGGTCCACTTAGGTAGACACCTTTGGGGCCAAACCAAGCACTTCTTCCTGTCTCCTGCTTGATCTTTGTATGTACTTATGTTATAATAAAACTAATGACTGACATTTATGGTAGCTCCTTTTCTTGATTGAGAGACCCTGTAGGCTAAGGCCCTGTGGGCCAGTGACCTTGCTTAGTTTAATGTTTAATCCTCAATGCCATGCATGGAGACCACAAGGTAAGGACTAGATAAATATTACTAAATAGGTATATATCCATAAAACCTACATCATTTTCCACTGTGAAGAGAAAAATGATTATTGAGAATTTCAGAAGACTACAAATATTGAAAGTTGGGTACATTTATCTTGGTTAATTGACTCATTTACTAGAGAGTATTGGAGGACATTCTCCACAGTTCATGTATGACTTGTGCAGATTCTGTCATATTTCCACACATCTTGTGATGCATGGACTGCCTTTGTTTTAACCATATTTTCAAGCATGTTTTTATAGCAAACAGCTTTGGAAAATAGAGATAGTTTTTCCCTCTGGTCAAAGGTACTATCCAGTATCATATAGATAATGCCTTCCTTTAGGACAAAGGTCAGGAAGGTTACTTACTGCCCAGTATAAAAGATTTGGGTTCCCTAAATGCAGGCTTCCCATCCTACAACACAACTCAGTGTGTGTTCAGATGTTCCCTGGTCCAGTTTTCCCTTCATGTATCATTAAAAAGTAGGACCTAGATAAAACAAATACTCTAAATTAAAATGTGTTTTATTTAATGCTAGTGAAAATAGCACTATAAGCTTGAAATGAGTTTCTGAAATAGGCAAAATCCACACTCAGGTTTCCTATCTTCTGTCCTCACTGCTGTTGCCCAGATAGTTACCACTGTGCTTATCATTGGAGTGTCTATTTCTTCTTTCTTTATTTGAATTGTTGTTGAGGAAAAAATAATAGTATGATTAGATACAGATATTATCTTGCTACTTCTAAACTCATTCCTTTTTCAGTACAACCTAAATTGTTGCCTCGTATTTCCTTTTGCAAACCACCTTCCATAATCCTAGCCTTACTCCAAATAATAGCAAACAAGAAAAGGAAGAGAAAGATAAACTGACAACCATAGATTCTATCTTCTGTAACAGATATGTGTGTTGTTACTTTTAGATATTAATAACATTTCATTTTAATAATCTCATAAATCCCATGAAGTTGTAGTAATTATTCCCATTTTATGAACAAGGAAAGTGAGACTCAGAGGGTTGACTTAATATGCCCAAGAAAAAGTCCAGTAAGTAAGTAAGTGGCAGAAGCCAGGAGTGTTAGACCCTGAAATTCACCAAAAAATAATTTCAAGAATTTCATTTTATCTTTAGGTCTTCCAACAAAAATTCCATTCCTGCTTTTCCTTGTCACTTTTCACTATAAATATTTAGTCACTGGGCTAACTCCTCTACCCTCTATCCAAAATTACTTTCCTCTCTCTTCTGTTTATACTCTTTTTTCTCTTCAATCCTCTGTTCTCATGTAAAGAGTTTATATTTGAAATATAATATATCCATAGGCCACACTAAGCATTATGCAACCTATGGAGATATTATATTTGCTCAGCAGAACATTTTCAAAATTGGATATTTTATGAAAGAGTTCAGGTTAGCAACTTTTCTTGAAGATTGACAAGATCTAACAACACTGGACCCACATTTCTGTATAACCATCTGCTTGGGTGGAACAGTGGCAGTCCCCTTTAAAAATGGCACTCTGAAGTGTGCAGTAGGCTCAGTTGCTTCCTTTGTCTCACACCTGGATGCTTCCTCATTTATGTTGTAGGCCAGGACCCACAGGCATTTGAATTTGTGGTGCCTGATTTATACAGTACTGGTTAGCTGTACAGATAGCAAGGAACTACTGCCCTGTGCCAAGAAATTATTATGGCACATAGAGTCATTTCATTTAAGAGCTTTCTGGTGTCAATGGAATAAAACACCCCCTTTATAGTCTATTACGTGATAGGAAAGAGATCACTCGCTATCATTGTGAGATATGCTATTGTTTAGCATTTTGATTTTTGTGGACTTACAAAGAAATTTGTGGGACTTCTTGGTTTCTTTTTTTACTGTCAAACACTTCAGTGAATAAATTGTATCCTCTGGGATTTACCTAACAAGAAATTTGACAAGCCATTTATCTTTTAAGTAATTTTTAATGTCTGACCATTGGCTCTAGCAAAGAAAAGTAACTTTAGTGTTACAGATGACAAATCACATTAGCTAAAACCAAGAACTTCTCCAGCAAACTTTATGGCAACACCATTGATTTGTCTCTGTGGTATATATTGTATATTGAATGGCACATTTGACATGTATAAGTTGCTACTAAATGGGGAAGAAAGAATTTTAAGTGTATTTAAACTTCATCAATGAGATTAAATTAAAGCTAATAGAGATTTTGTCTTACGTTTTTTCTCATATTAATTAATTGAAACAATTTCTTTCTTCATTATTGCATTAAGATATTTATTCTCATTTGAATTTCCTATTATATTAAAAAAGAAAGACCATAGAAGTCTTTAAATGCAATAAAGTATTGAGGCTCCAAAGCCTTAATTTTAATACTTGACAAAAACATTCTACAAACAAGTATCTTTCTTTGTATATCACAACATAGAAGTTCACATAGAAATAGTCTATGTACATTACCAAATTTTTCCTGAAATCAGACAAGAAAATAGAATGTGTTTATAATTATAAGCATTTCTTACTTCATAGGATTCATCAAATCTAATACTGAACTTATAAAATTAAAGGAGCTTCAAATTTATTTTGGGCAATATTACTTGTACAACAGAGAATTTTCGGATTATATGTTGTGATTTTGCTCTCATGTTGACTACAGGAGATGGTGAGGGCAAAGACTCTGGAATCAAACTGATCTGGATTTAATATTCTGGTTATACTATATTCTTTGAGTTTGATCCTTTACTATTTCTTTAACTTACCTTGCCTCTGCTCTCTTCTCTCATTTCATTTAAAAAATAAACCGCGATGAAGAGTAGGCCCTGCTTGCCACAACTAGAGAAAGCCCTCACACAGAAACGAAGACCCAACACACCCAAAAATAAATAAAATAAATTTATAATAAATAAATAAATATTTTTATCTTGGATGCCTTTATCCAAGATAAATTGAGTAATGAATTCATTGTTCAAAATATAGGAAATTCTCAATAATTGATTGTTAATTCTTTTTACTTATATTTATTAAAATACCAGAGAACAAAGTTTTAGAAAAAATAACCCAAGTGGGGCTTCCCTGGTGGCGCAGTGGTTGAGAGTCTGCCTGCCGATGCAGGGGACGCGAGTCCGTGCCCCAGTCTGGGAAGATCCCACATGCTGCGGAGTGGCTGGGCCCGTGAGCCATGGCCGCTGAGCCTGCACGTCCAGAGCCTGTGCTCTGCAACGGGAGAGGCCACAGCAGTGAGAGGCCCACATACCACACAAAACAAACAAACAAACAAAAAATAACCCAAATATTATCAATTAAATTACTGAAAACATGCAGGACCACATACAGAAAACAGTTGTATTTAATTTGAAAAATTAAATTTTAGTTAAATTAAGATGTAACTAATGCCTTCAATAATTTTAGAAATTAAAACATTTTTCTATATAATAATCACAGAAGATATAAAATAGAAATTAAAAAATTGTAATCTTACAAATAACATGTGAGACATTTATGAGTAAAATTACAAAAGAGCTAAAAGAGATGAAGGCATATATCCATGTTCATGGGAATATGATGCATCAGTAAGATGTTCATTTTTTTCCTTGATTCATAATTTGATAGTTTCAATTAAATTCTTTTTTTGTTTATTTCTTAGTATTTATTTACTAACATCTTTATTGGAGTATAATTGCTTTACAATGGTGTGTTAGTTTCTGCTTTATAATAAAGTGAATCAGCTATACATATACATATACCCCCATATCTCCTCAATTAAATTCTAATCAAAATTTCAAAATAATTTTATGGCTTTGATAGCAAAGCCATTAAAGAGCCAAAACATTTTTGGAGCAAAAGATTAGGATGAGGTTTCCCTAAAAGATATAAAAATCATAATAAAACTAAATTAATAAGCGTACGATGGTACCAACACAAGGTTACCATGTAGCAAATGTCATGTAATAGAAATTCCAGGGTGGGTATTGGCAAGGATAACAAATAGAAAAAAACAAAAGAATAGAATTTAACATAAATTTATCAGCAAATCAATACAAACATAAGGAGAACCAATATATGACAACAGTGAGATCAATGGGGAAAGGTAATCTATTCAATAATGGTACTGGGGCTGTGCTTACCTATATGGAACAATGAAATAGGATGTCTATTACATAACATACTCCAGGCAAAGTAAATAATTCTTTGTGAGATATAATACTATAATGGTTTTAAATAAAATAAAGAACAAAATGGGAAACAATAATACTGATTATATTAATTTTTTTCACAAATAGAAATAAAAGAGTAAAAGTAAGTAGCTTAATGGGAGAGGCTGTCACATATAATTAGCAGTAAACTAATATAGAGCATGTACAACATTTAAAAATCAATTAAAATGCAAAACAATTGAACAAAATATAAAAAGAGACATTTCCTAGAAACAAGAATATGGGTAGCTAATACAAATAAAACAAAAGGTCAACCTGTTCAGAAATTAAAGAAAAGCAAATTAAAACCATAGTGAGAAACCAGTTCAATCACTTAATTGAAAAAAACCCTGAAAAGTCTGAAAATGGTCATGGCCATTGCTTACAACCAATTAGAATGTCTTTCAACCAATTTGTAAAACAATTTGGAGTTATATATACATTTAAAAAATGTGCTTGTATTAAGGCGCAACTATTTTCTTCCTACATATTTATTTGTTTGATAAATACTTATACACTTGCACCAGGAGACAGAAGAATGTTGATATCAACATTATTTCTAATAGCAACACAACTAGGAACAACCCAAATGTAAAACAACAGGAGGATGGATTAAAGCAAATGTAGTATATGCAACAATGGGAGAGAATGAGACAGGGAATTCATGAGAATGAGACAGGGTAGTTCATGTGTGAACTACCGCAACATGTACCGTATGTTTGCATTTCACCAACAAAATATTGAGCAAATAAAGCAAATCACAGAAGAATTAATTTAAAATGGCATCATTATTTGAATTTCAATAATTTACAAATTTAAATAAATATTAGCATATATAATATGTAGCAAAACTATATTTAAAAACTAGGTAATGAGAAATATAAAATATAGTCGTTCTGTATTCAGAAATGTTAAACACAGTGAGAATGGGATATGATTTGCCACTACTTATTTGTCAAAATAAAAAATTTGGAAAATTTCTCAAATTCCAGGTGTAGAGAAATAGACAGCCTTATATGTTTGGAGCAAGTATGTAAATTTTTTAGACACTTTTGCAAAAAGCATGATATCTTTTATACAGCAATTGGAGCAAGTATGTAAATTTTTTAGACACTTTTGCAAAAAGCATGATATCTTTTATACAGCAATTGTATTGCTAAATCTAGTCTATAGTTACATTCATCCAAAGCAATAAAGATGTATACATTATGATATTTATTATGGTATTTAATAGAATATTAACTGGAAACATTTTTCAAAGTCAATTATAAGGATATAAGTTATGTTAGATGTATGGAATGGAACACTATGGAATCATTGGAAAGAAGTAGATCTATATGTGTTCATATCAAGAGATAAACAACCTATAGTATAATTATTTTTAAGTATGATATATATAATACTACTCAAATGCTTTTGATTTTTTAAAATTTATTGAGGGTACCCCTACTCTTCTTTTTATAATTATTTTTAAGATTTTCTTATTTTTTTCAAGACATAAATAAGGAAAAACATGTTCTAAAGTTGTCATTTTGAAAGATAAAATCTAAGTATTATTTTAACATTTTATTAAATGACACATTTTAAAGGGATGAGTAAATAAATTCAGTATGATAGCTTCTGTCACAAAGGTTTCACATTGAAGGAATTCTCAAGAAGAACTGGCAACAAACTCCAACTCATATACAGAATGTATCTTACACTTAGATTTTAATGAAAAACAATTTGTAATAAATTATTCACCAATAAGATATGGTTAATTATTCATGGAATGTACATGCAATGGAATATTACACATCTAATAAAAATGTCTAGGTAGGTATTATATCCACTATATATTAATAAATGAAAAAGTATGCAATACAACATATATCATATGATCTTAGTGAGGAGAATGCACAAAGAATTTTTAAAGGATTTGAAACAAACCACTGTAGAAAATTTTATTCTTAGGGTTTAAGAATTGTATAGAAATCCTTATAGTTTGATTTATTTTTTACAATGAATATCTATTACTTCTATAAACAGTAAATAATAAAGTTGTTTCTATTTACAAAAACAAATCTTCACAACTACGTATGCAAATAATATTTTAAAGTACTTTAATTCTCAAATTCTAAATAAATATTGTGTTATATAGAGACTATGAAAATGGAATTACAAAATATAAAAGAATTTTTGTTCAAAATATTAAGTGCCTATTCTAAGTTTGGCCCCCTTGTTGGCACTGATATAGCAAGCAGCACATCGCAGGATGAAGGCTGGGGTTATGGGGAAGCAGAAGACAGTATAGTCTGTGAAAACTGGTTTAGCCCCAGGAACCTGATCTGACCCAGTATAGAGAAGCTGTGAGCAAAAGTTAAAGTGGCCATTTTAATAGGAACTGTTTTAGACAAAAAGCATATTCAACATCGCCTTAGGGCCCAGTTAAAAGGGTAACAGCACCAGGGAGAGAATTTTTCTCTAAATTGTTAGGAAGTAGTTTTGACAACATAAGTTACCAGGACAGCCCATGGCAGAGGACTTCTTTGCCTAGTTGACAGCTGCAGGATATAGCAATTACACTGCTAAATATGCTTCTAAATTAAACTGCTAAGTAGGCTCACAGAAGGGGCAAGTCACCTTCAGACAGTCTATTGAGGAAAGTAAGACACCCAAGAGGGAAGCTGGACTTGTGGAAGAGCATGAAAAAGCCTGCATGCCATTTCTGAGCACCTATAAGTCATACTCTGTGACTTGGGAAAAAACTTTTAAAGGAGAATTTGCAGGAGACCAAAACTCTAGCATGAGCAAGTATGAGCAAGAGCCAGGAAAGCCACTTAGGATTAATCATTTAGCGCCACAGGTGATGAGGCTGCACATTTGGATTGAATGTAAAAGAAAGCAAAGAGAATTTTTCCAGGGGAAAGTTTTCGGAAAAGATAAATCTTGAATTTTAGCAGGGCGGTGGGGTCCCAAAACTAGATGCATCTGCCTTTAGGCAACAATAATTTTGAAAACGTTGACTAGTCCTTTGTTATTTTACTTCAATTTTAGTTCTTAATGACGATTGACATTCTAAATCTCTGACATATGTTGCCTCAGCTGTTTTTAAGTGACATAAAAGAGAAAAGGAAATTGAGAAGTACTGATGTTTTAAAATGTCTTTTTTTCCTAAACAACTCTTAGTGTCAATGAATACTATGCTTCCTTAACCAGTAAGTAGGGGAGTCAATTGCTTACTCTTGGAATGTGAATCAATACTTCCAAACATTGTGGGAAGATATGATAAACTACCACATGACATACTTCTAAATTATACATTAGCTTACAAACATCTCTCATCATAATAATATACTATTTTTAGGCCCTGATATATGTACTGATATATGTACTTGTCCAGTACATACTGCCAAACAGTGAGACAGATATAATGTCACCCCATAAGACTATGCTGTTCAGTATGGTAATTATATGTGGCTACTGAGCACTTAAAATGTGGCTAGTCTGACTGTAGATGTGTTGTTAGTATAAATTTGACACCGGGATTTGAAAAGGAAGTATCAAAAAAATACATCATTAACGAATATTTTTATAATGAACATTTATTGAAATAATAATATTTAGGATAAACTGGGTTAAATAAAATACACTTTAAAATTGATTTACCTGTTACTTTTTCTTGTGACTACCAGATTATATAAAAATGTATTTATGGCTTGCATTTTATTTCTAATAGACAGTATTACTCTAAAAGACTAAAATCAAAAAAGAGTAAGAAAAATTTCTAGCCACATCAAGATAATTATATCTCTAGTCTTAACTATGTTCCAAAAGTGGGTAACAAGAGATGCTGAGACATAGCAAGTTTAAGCAGTCATACAAACTTCTGGAACAGTATCCAGGTCTTTTTTGGGTGCTTTGTCATCACTTTTGCTTGTTGTATCTTATATCAATGAATCGTTCAATGTCCTTGAAACAATTAAATCAATTTAGCTTATGCTTTCTTAAAAACAAATTATTTCTTCTCTTTGGTTTTGCATATGCAGAAAGAGACTCAAACAATTTCACAGTGGTTGTTGTTAAAAAGTTATTAGATTTTTTTTTGAGTGAAATTATAACCCAAGTGCCTTTCATACCTTAATGATGGTGTCTTTAAATCTGAATTCCAAGGTGACCTGTTTCTTCCATCCTCCTTAGTGTTTATTCAACATGAGACAATTAATGAATTCTAAGGGTTCATATACCCTGTTTTCTTTGGAAATGGTTTGGCTGGTAATCAGTGTTAGGAGATTCATTGGCATGTTCTTCTGTACAAATAATGTTGGCTGGGGAAGGATGCTGATTATTTAACATCAGTGTTTGACAGAAAGCTTGTGTTTATAGTGTGAAAAGGTACAGGCTTAGAAAACTGCACGTTCAGATGTTAGAAGGGGTTTTTAGGGAAGGGTCTTCTGCCAGATCAGCTTCTAAATGTTGGAACTGGCTTTCAGAATGTTCACAATCTTTCGGGGTCTGTTGGCACATCCATCACAATGTGTCATATAAGAAAGCATAAACTAAGGCTGCAGTTGGGACTGCATAGTTAGATGTTGTGTTGACATGCCAGGAAGCATAGGCACCTTAGCTATTCCTGGTTGACAGCCCCATAGAATAAGATAAATGCCAAGATCTGTTAAAAAGATGGGACTGTGGTAGGCTTAGAAGAAACACAATTACATGTAACATAAAGTCCATCTTATAATCAAGCTCCAACCTACCTTTCCAGGGCTAATTTCTCTTCCTACTATACTCTAAGCTCCACGAAGGAAGATATTTTGTCTGTTTTCTTTACTTTTAACCACAGTTCTATAATGGAATCTGGAATATAATAAGTTCTCAATAAATGCCTGTTAAATCAAAATTATCTAACTAAGTCTCAGAACTGGCTTTCTCTTTATTGTGTATGTTTCTCCATGTGTCAGCTTTAAGGAGCTGGCTGCCTAAAGGGTAGCCACATGACCTTCTAAAATCTTCTGGGATATCTAGTAATTAAAGATCAATTAGCTATTTGTATTGTCATATTTTTTCTTAGAGTCACACTAAGCTTTATATGGTGTATGATTTATTTTAAAAATGGCCAGTTACCTGATCTGTTTGCCTTTACGCAGTGAAATTCCTGTGTACAGTAGGAAACTCCTACTCACATACCTTACAGTTGAGCACAGAGAGTTGTTTAAAACAGGGATCCATGTCTGCATTTATGGAAGATAACCTTTTTTGGTCTTCAAGATAATGTTCTGAATTTCTAATGTGCAGGTTTTAATTTGTATTATAAGGCGCAAGCTTAGGCTTTGAAAGGATTACTGAAAATAGAATTATGTAAATTTTGTGAGTTTAGTTTAGTAATCCTATGACCATTGGAGGAATAATCAAGCAGGGAAATAGGAAGGTATTGCTCTAGGGAACCTGATTATGAGTCTGGTAATTCTGTATTTCGTATTGTGCAAGGAGTGATGTCAATGAAACATGTGAAACAGTATTTGTTTCTGAAGTCAGAATTATTTTTAAGAATGAAATTTTAGGTAAATGGTGGGGTATTTTTTTGAATCCTAAAGGTTAATAGGTGTTTTGAAGTACTTTCCCGAGTTATATAAGAATTCTCATTTTATTGAAATCAATTTGGCAAATGATTTCTAGCCCAACCATGAAGCAAGCACTCTGACGTACTTATTCAAAGATTAGCAAATCATGGTTCCTGTCCTTAAATATCTCATTCTCAAGCAGGAAAGGCAAACACACGCACAAACACACACACACGTGCGCACACACACATACACACATGAGGCAACAGAGGGAGTACTGACCTCTTTCGAGAGCAAACGGCTAAGGGAGAACTTCAACTTCATTAGGTGGGCTCACAGACAGGGCAGACTTTAAATTAGGCATTTTAAATACAAAGAGGGTTTAACCTCATTTAGGTAGTCTGGAGGTTGTTGGTGGGGTTACTGGCACAGAACATACAATGGAAGCAAAGGAACAGATAAGCTGTGATGGGTCTAACCATGATACGGAAGTGCATAATTCTGGAAGGCATGTTCCCATTGTAGTTCATGTGAATGACTATGCCTTGCAAAACTCCAGGGGTATTGTTCACATAGTTTATATGAATGTATCCACTAGAATTGTGTAACACAGCAGCTCAGGGTTCTGTCAACAGTAAATAGTTTAGCCATCTGTGATTACTTGAGGAAGAATTATGGGAATTGAGTCTGTAAATATCTGTAGTATGAATTTTACAAGATATAGAGCTAGGGATTATTAATTTGCAAACAAATGAAGTTAATTAGATCATTAAGATTAAAAAATAGGTAATTATAAATTATTTTGAAGATTGTAATTCTAAAGCTAAAAATAGCAATAGAATTTGAGTTTATTTACATTGTTTCTTCAGGATTTAGTCACCATTGAGTCTGAATTAATATTTTAGCACTTAAAATAAGTCACAAATATGCCTTAGTATATTTATAGGACAACCTGAGCATGGAGTTGTTATAAGATATTTAAAAAATGAAAGTTTGAGTGTCTGTGTGAAATTATCAGGGAAATTAGAGGATAGAAAGTAGGGAAAAAACAAGGCACAGAGATTTTAGAACATTGTAATTTAAGATATATTAACAATAGTGCCTAAGACTTTTCAAGCAACCTTGATTCATTAGTTCAAATGTTTCTGTTTGTATTACAGCTCTTCCTCTACCCCTCCATACCCTTTTTCACTGAACTGGATATTCTTTAGCTGCCTTCTAATTACAGGATATGTGACATTCATCTATTCAAAAGAAAACAGCAATTTTTTAAAGTATTAAATATAATCTTTTTAGAAGTGGCAACCTGAGGCATTACTTATGTGGTCAACGGCAAACCCTAAGTAGGTAATTGTTGTCTGGTTGCTTCTCAAATTGGTTGTATGTTTGGAGCATTGTGTGGATATTGGTCTGTTTGCTTTCAGATGAATCATTCTCCTAATGGACTATCAAGTATTTGGATAAATCTATCAGTAATGCAGACGACGGCTCCTGTACTTATTTATTATTTTTTTTTGTGCTAGGCGGGCCTCTCACTGCTGTGGCCTCTCCCGCTGCGGAGCACGGGCTCCGGACGCGCAGGCCCAGCAGCCATGGCTCACGGGTCCAGCCGCTCCGCGGCACGTGGGATCCTCCTGGACCGGGACACGAACCCGCGTCCCCTGCATCGGCAGGCGGACTCCCAACCACTGCGCCACCAGGGAAGCCCCCTCATTGTGGTTTTGATTAGCATTTCCCTGATGATTATGATGTTGAGCACATTTTCATGTACCTGTTGGCCATCTATATGCCATCTTTGGAAAAATGTCTATTCAGAAGGTTTGCCCATTTTTTAATCAGATTGTTTTTATTTTATTATTGAGCTGTATGAGTTCTTTATATATTTTAGATATTAACCCCTTACCAGATGTATGATTTGCAAATATTTCCTCCCATTTGGTAGGTTGCCTTTTTGTTTTGTTGATGGCTTCCTTTGCTGTGCATAATCTTCTTAGTTTAAATATAATCCCACTACTGTGATTCTTATTTTGCTCTTCTACATATAGTATATCATTTTTCTTAGTCTTTCAGGATTTTCTCTTTATTATTGTTTTTCACCTATTTGTTAGGATAGGTTTTGGTCTCAGTTTTTGTTGTTGTTGTTGTTTCTTCATCTTTGGGCTTTTGCTATTCCTGGATCTGTAGATTTATAATTTTCATCCATTTTGGAAGAATTTGGCCATTTTTTCTTTAAGTATTTGTTTCTGCCCTTTTTGTTTATTCTGAGACTCCAATTACACATGTAGACAACCTGACATTTTTCAATGGCATATCAAGCCATGGTCATTTTTGCTTATTTCTTTGGTCTTATTTCTTTCTGAACTTCATTAGGAAGAGTTTCTATTAGTGTATCTTTATGTTCACTGATATTTCCTCTTCAGTGTCTAATCTGCTTTTAATCCCATCCTGTGTATTTTTCATTTAAGATATTGTATTTTTCATCTCTACCAGTTCCATTTGGGTCTTTTAAATATCTTCCATTTTATTTCTTTGTATATTCAAATTTACATTTTAACTTAGGTTATGTTTATAACATTTATAAAGCTGTTTTAATGTCCATGTCTATACATTACATCATCTCAGTTATTTTTGAGTCTGTTTCTATTGCTTGACTTTTCTCCTGGTTTGGTTCATATTCTCCTGCTTCTTTACATGCCTGATAATGCTTTATTAGATGTTGGACAATTTTGAATTTTATGGTGTTTGTTTCTGAATTTTACTGAATTCCTTTGAAGAGTGTTGGATTTTGTTCTGCAGCATAGATAAGTAGCTTGTGGGAATTTGATCTATTCAAGCCCAGCGTTAAGCTTTGTTTGGACAGGTCCTTCATTGACTTTACCTCTGGGATTAATTTAATCCCAACTGCTAAGGTGTGACATCTCTGAAAACTCTACTCAGTGTTTTTTTATATTATAATGTCTTTCTACTGTGGCCAGTAGGAAGAAAAACTATTTCCAGTTTGTGTGAGTTCTGAGTAGTGATCAGACTGTTGCTTCCCTGTAGTTCCTTTTATTTTGGACGGTAGGAGTCTCCTTTACACATGCACACATTAATATTCAACAAATGCCTCAAGGGTATCCTTCTTAAATTCTTCAGTGTTCTTTCTTTCTGCAGTTCCTTCCTGTCCTGTATTCTTCCCCATAAATTCTAACTGCCTTGATCTTCCCAAACTCTAATTTCTGTATCCTCAACTCAGTGAGATCACCAAGGCTTTCTCCTGGAAACTGCCTGCAATAAGCTGGAGTATTGTAGGACTCAGCTCATATATTCCTCTTCTCTCAGGGATTACAGACCAGTGGTGCTTGTTTTTCAATGTCTGAAAATGATTGTGTCATATATTTTGTCTGATTTTTAATTGTCAGATGTTTTAATTGTTTATGATGGAAGAGCAATTCTGAAGCAGAATTCTGAAGTGTTCTTTCTGTGAAAAGTTCTACAGATCTAAAAATGGCTTTATGTGCAAGAAGGAGTATTTATAGTTACCCAAGTTATGAATTAACATTGATCTATTAAACTTAGACATTTAGAATCGAGATGTTTAAATTCTTAAGTTCAAATTACATACTTTATCTTAACCATACACAAAAATCAATTCAACATGGATTAAAGACTTGAACCAGTAAGACCTGAAACAATAAAACTCCTAGAAAAAAAACATAAGGGGTAAGCTCCTTGACATTGGTTTTGGCAATGATTTTTTGGATTTGACACCAAAAATAAAGTCAACAAAAGCAAAAATAAATAAATGGGACTACCTCAAACTAATAAGCTTCAGCACAGAAAAAAAATGAACAAAATGAAAAGGCAACCTATGGAATGGGAGAAAATATTTGCAAGTCATATATCCAATAAGGTGTTAATATCCAAAATATACAAGAAACTCATATAACTCAATAGGCAAAAAACCCCAATAATAACAACAACAAAATCTCCAAACCCAAATTGACCAATTAAATAATGGCAAAAGATCTTAAACATTTTACCAAAGAAAACATACAAATGGCTGACAGGTACATGAAAATGTGCTCAACATCATTAATCATTGGGGAATGGAAATTAAAACCACAATGAGACATCTCTTTACACTTGTTAGGATGTCTGTTATAAAAAACGCTAGAGATAACAAATGCTGGTGAGGATGTGGAGAAAAGAGAACCTTTGTGCACTATTGGTGGAAATCTAAATTGGTTTAGCCACTATGAAAAACAGTAGGAGGTTCCTCAGAAAGTTACAAAGGGTACTACCATCTGATCCAGCAATTCCACTTCTGGTATATATCCAAAGGAAACTAATCATTATCTCAAGGAGAGATCTGTACTCCTCTATTCATAATAACATTATTCTCAGTAGCTGAAGTATGGAAACCACCTAGTGTCCATTGACAGATGAATGGATCAAGAAAATGTTGGGAGAAATGTTAGAATGTCAAGCAAATTGAGGCTATTAGGATGATAATTTTGAATGTCAAATCTGATCATCTCAAAGAGTTGACATTGCTTATCCAAGATTAGAGACAGATCAAGGGACCTAGGGGCAGTAATCATCTTCTTAAGTTTTCTCCAGCCATAGATAGACATTCTAACTAACACTGCTTTATAGACAAGGGTCTCCAAGTCTGCATACTATTCAACTGATATTCTTTATAATAAGATATTCTTTATAATGTAATATGATACGGTTAGATGAAAATCTTCACACCTATTCAGATTTAGCAAACTTCATTGATTTCTCAGTGGAGTGTGCATTTCTTTAGCTTTAGGCAACAATTCTATATTCATTTTAATGGCATCCCATTGAATCTTGACTATCTCTCATATTTTTTCTTCCTCTGAAATCACAACTCTAAAGTTCTGCTAATGAAACTTTCATAAACATATAAACTATACTAGAATTTTCTCAGAATCTACCTGTCATTTCTGGCTTCTATTCCTGCCTTCATTTTGAAAGCATTTAACCATCATTAGTCTTATGGCATATTTTCCTTTTATTATGAGTTTGTTTGGATTACTGACAGGTATTCTGAAATTACATCTATGAATTCATTTGATATTGTAAGATAAATTTTCTGAGTTTAGTGTCCTAATCTCATTTAGACAATTACATGTGTTCTCATTCTTTCCTCACCCAACTTTTACCTCTGTTTTATTTAGTCTGTTCTTTCCAGTTTTTGTAGCTGAAAAATGGGAAGTAAAATTTGTTGCATGATTCTTTGTACTTTCTCTCTAACAGTACAGTCTATCTATCCTTTCTTTCTTTTTCTGAGTGTGATTTATAGTCACTTAACAATCATTACCTTGGTTTCCATTGATTCCATTTTCATGCCCCTTTTGAGTGATAAAAACAAAAACCGTTGTAGAAAATGCTTTTGCCTTATAGGAAAAAGTGTGCTTTAAGATTTCAACCAACTTTAGAAAAGAAACATTAAAGACTTCTCAATTATTGATTGTCCTTTTGCAGCTAAAATGAACATAGAAGTGCTAAGTAAAATAAATTACTTTATGTCATTAGCCTACCATTCCAGTATATATGAATTTACTTAGAATTATCATATAGCTAATCATATAACTAAGTTCAATTTTTGATTGAAAACTTCTAAGTCTTATAATATTAGTGGAAGTGGAAACTTTTCTTCATGCTCTATTGAATAAAAAAATTTTTCCAAACTTGCTAAAATTTACGACAAAGAAAACTAAGTTTTAACTCTCTCTAATTCTTAGGGTTTAAATGTTATATGATAAATTTAAGTTAAACCAACAAAAAAACAAATAATGCAAAAGGAATTTTGTTACTAAACAAACAAAAAAATCCCTAAACATATTACAATCTATAAGTATATGTTATTTAAGCTCAAGAAAGGACATCATGTTGTTATTCATATGAAACCTTTAGGTATCCTGCCATAATGACATGGAAATATTAATCTGTCCCATAAAGCAATTTTCTTTTTTTATGAACAAGAGTAATTTGTGACCCATTAGTAAAGAAGGGGAAATTATTTTAATGATAGTAATCATGAAACAAATTTTAATGCTAGTGTACTTACAAAAAGTCAATATTCTGGTCTACAAAAAAGTTTCATCATGATTATATGCAAAGTGCAACATCTCTGTGCTTGCCATGGAGAGTGCAAGTATAACAGATGATAGCATACAATTCCTAAAATATATTATTTACAGTAAACTAGTAAAAGAAGAATGAGTTATTATACATATTGTTACCCAAACTAGGTTTAACATATGTATATATGTTTTATCACCAAATAGAAACATGGTTTTAGTCATAATTAATAGCCTAAATATGTTCAGATATTTTTACCAAATTAACATTACTAAATAAAGCAAATTAACATTACTAAATAAAGCAAATTTTCATAAACTGTGTATGTGCATACTGTGAGAATTGCAGATGACACCATTTTTGAGAACTTAATTTGGCACTTGTATTAGGAAAAAATACACTTGAAACACCTAGTGTTTGGCACCCTATGGTGAACTTTTGCTGAGATCTGATAATGCTGGGCACCAGTAGCCTCTTGGAGCAGGAGCACATCACAGCTTCACACAGCACTCCAAGCCTCCAGGCCTCTGAAGGCCTGTTTCTTTGGTTCAGCATTTCTGCACTAGGATGGCCCAACACTAGAGAACGTGAAGTTGAGGATACACTTCAATCACTGGGTCCTCTGCTTTATTATTTTGCAAACACAATAGCTCTTTGCTCCTGCAATATTCTCTTCTACATTGTATTTATATCTAAATGTCTTCCATTTCTTGAAGCTCTGGGAAGGAGAAAGTGATTCAGGTACTATATCTTTTTACAGATTGCTTTCTGATAAATACCAATGTGATTGGCAAAAACAAATGTGAAGTATAAATGTATTTGCCTTTCACAATTTTCAATTTTCAATTGAAGTATCAATATTTAATTTTCTTACAAGTTTTCTGGTGTGTTGTATTAAGTACAGTTCTAATTTTATTTTATTTTTTAAAGTTTTCTCAACATTTATTAAGTGCATATTTCATAATACATATTTGAAAACTGCCATTTTAAGCACAGAGTCTACTGAAGTGTATACATCATTTTAAGAGAAACAAGTAACTTTCATATTAAAAATAATTATCTCTTTTGGATGGATTATGGAGAATTTTTCTCATCTTTATATTTTCCTCATTGAACTTATTTTTATAATTAATGAGGAACCCATTGTCTTTAGAAGTGGATTTATACTTGTAACATTTCAAGTTTTTAATATAGGATCTCATTCTCATATTATAAGATTTGTGCTGAGGTAAATCGAATCAGGCAGAAGTAAGAACATATAAACAAAAGTCCTTTGTCAGGACCAAATTACTATAAGATAACTCTATCCTAAACTTCTACAGTCTAAAACTATAGATGTTCAAAAGGAGCAATATAATAGAATCAGTCAGATATTTTAATACTTCTTGCCATATATGAAATACATTTCAAATTTCAATATTCTTGTCAGATATAAATAATTAAAAATTTTTATAACATAAGCCAATAAGAAAAATAACATACTACTTTAAAATACACATAATTTTTCAGAAATGCTTTTGAGTTAAATATTAAATTTAATATATTTTTGAAAAATGTGTTTGAAAACAGATAATTATAGAAATTTTAAATTTTTTTAAGCTTTGAATGTATAGACCTTTCATGAAACCATCTATAGAAAACCAACCTAGACTGTTTTAAATCGATAAAAAAAAAAAATGATATGGGACTACCTCATTTCTCAAATGCATATTGATGTTATATTAAGTGTTTGAAAATAGTTTGATTTCCTCAGTAATCTAAGCCAGAAAATGTGCTGTATAAATGTTTTTTAAATGTCCAGGCAATATTTTCAGCTAGCAAATATATCTCACTCCCCAACTCCCACTCCAAAAATAGACAGTTACACTGACATTACAAGGTCTTAATTCAGTGAGTTAGAATTAATAATGTTCCACTGTATCTTGTAATTGGTGGAAATCTGTTTACTTCTACTCTGCTCTCCCTTTGTGCTTAAATGTTCTGTTGACTTCACCATGAACTTCAAGGTGAACTTCAGAGGTTCAGTGAGAGGTTTATTCATTTTGGCAGAAAAAAGGGCTGACTCTATACATAGCTAACTTTTAAACTACATTCCTGTACCTTGCAAAACTACCAACATTTTCTCCACAACTGGCTATTTTCCACTTTTGATATGATGAGAGCCAAAACAAGAGTTAGTTAAAAAACCAGAATTCTTTTCAGCTCTGGAAATTAAAAAAAGAAACCACTAGGAGAAAAGTTTGGTTGTATGCTCACTGTGTTGATCCTCCAATCTAATTTCATTTTAAGGTGGAAATTGGATTATCTTTGGTTTTTTTTTTTTCCTTTGAAAGCTGTTGAACTCACTATAAATACAAAAATCTATTTAATTTACCTATACTAATCAAGTAAGTGATCTTTCTGTTGGTATTTTTTTTTTTTTTTTTTTTTTTTTTTTTTTTTGCGGTATGCGGGCCTCTCACTGTTGTGGCCTCTCCCGTTGCGGAGCACAGGCTCCGGACGCACAGGCTCAGCGGCCATGGCTCACGGGCTTAGTTGCTCCGCGGCATGTGGGATCTTCCCGGACCAGGGCACGAACCCGTGTCTCCTGCATCGGCAGGCGGATTCTCAACCACTGCGCCACCAGGGAAGCCCCTTTCTGTTGGTATTTGAGGAAGGAAGATCAAATGTAATTCCCAATGTCATATATGCACAGAGCTGTATATCACTTTGGGATGCGAATTTCAAGTCTTGAAGCACAGTATGCTTGCACTCATCCTTGGCCTCTACTTATTAGACAAGTTAAGTGCAGCCCAAATTTGAAAGCCTGGCTATAAACTATTGTCTTTCAATTTTATTTATGGACACGTTTAGTAAAACATGAACTTTTCCCCTGAATGTTTGAAATATGGTAGTTTTAACATACCCTGTGTCTACTACTTTCTTCTTATGCATATTCTGATGAAACATTACCATCTGACAACTTAAGGGGAAATTTGTAGATCCCAGTAAATAATTGTGTAATTCAGTTAATAAAGCCAAAACATTCATATTAAATTAGGAAACTTGGTTTTCTTATATTTGGACATTTTAAGCAATGGAGAGAATAATATTGTCCTAAATCTCTGATTACTATTTCTAGAACCTAGTATAGAATTCTGAACTCTAGGCCCATTAACATGTGAAGTATTCTAAGAGGGTATTGCTGTGAAAATTAAATGTAGCTGATCATTGTAATGCTTTTAAATGCTCTCCCATTCTTAATTCACATCAATCAATTGCAATCATTAATCATGTTGAATGCAGTGGTTTGGGTGAACACTTAATATTGATTCTAGCTTAAATTTCACTGCAATTATAACTTAATGGTAAGTAGTATGTGTAATATTTAAATATAATCTAGTTTAAACTGTCAATTAAGTGACAGCAGCAAGAAAGGACAAGTTCTGTGACCCAGACAGAAATTATAATTTTTTCTTAAATGGAGAAGGAAAGAAGCCAATGGATCAAAAGAGCAAGAGGAAGGGGATGTTTGATGGTACATGTTAAGTACAGTGTTTAGCTATGCTAACACTAGTGTATTTACAGAGGTGCTCTAAGAAACAAATGGAAAAACAAGTGCACCAACAAACAGAACAGCAGTCATTCAGGTGTTAGAAGACAACAGATTTCAAAGCCCCGGGCATTTTCTGCTACAATTCAAGATTGCCTTCCTAAATGGAAAGTCTTATTTATTTATTAAAAAATCCTACATTTAAAAAAGAAAACCAGTCACAATTTATTTCCTGCTCCAAATATATTACTCAGGTTTCCCTGAGACAACCAGTCAGCCAGCTTTGTTCAAGTCCCTTAATTACACTGATTCTAACATTCCTCATCTGAAAAAAATGTTTCAACCAAATAATTCATAAGGCTTAAGGCATGGTTTCAGCAGTTTGAGTTGATAATATACATACATATAGACTTATTTGAAGGGATACTGTAAGGAGTGATGCTCAGAATGTGGCTCCCTGACCAGCAGAACTGGCATCACCTGGGAACTTGTTAGCAATACAGATTATCAGGCCCCACCTCCTATATGCCAAATTGGACAGGTGATTCTGACACAGGCTGAAGTTTGAGAAGTATTGCTTTCAGGCATGGTATGCTTCTATGTTAGTTAGACAGGAACAGGGGGAATCAAATGCAAAATGGTTAACTTCTCTCTCCAAAATCCCACCAAATTGACAATATTTAAGAGGAAAAATAACAAACAGAACAAGTAAATAAATCCTAAGCAATATCAACATTCTGGGAAGTTATCAACTGACTATATCTGTGAGCAATTTCTTGGAAAAAAAATATAGGTAAAGTCAAAATGATGCCAAAATCCAATGGACTTGAGGAATTATTTACCAAGTATAATTAAAATAGTAAACTTTAAAACTAGTTAGTTTTTTTCTGAAGAACTGAAAAAATCTAAACAACAAGATTCTTGTGTTGGGACCAGGGATAATAGAAGTGAGAAGTTGATCCAGTTATTATTTAAAGGCTGAGGAAGAGCTGATCAGTCCCATTTTCAGATGAAGAGCCACAAAAAGAGCTGTGAAACAGTTTTGACATTGGAAATGGTCAGAGATCCAGAGACTTCTGAATGTGTTCCAAGTAATATTAAGCATTATGGACAGAAGAAAATATATTCCCAAGTGGTAAAACATACTGCCAACCTGAATTGAATGTATAATCCCTTCTATCTCCAACCACACACTTATGCATAAATTCATCAAAGCCACCATTGTCATGCATTAATCAGATGCGACATGTACATGCAGAAGCAGTGACAGGTGCATAGGCTACTAATACCACTACTACCAGCTATGTATATACACATACTAAAATCCTAAGTATTTTAAGATATCTAACTGCATAAGAAATGGTAAAAAAAGGAAAAATAAAAAGTAAACACACACACATACATACAAACCAATACTAGGATGACTAAACTCCGATGGAGAAAGGTAATACAGGGACAAAATTTATCAGACTTCATTCATAAAGCTACAGAAATAAAAAATATATAAATAATATATTAAAAGAAAATTATATGCTTAAAGAAGAAATTAATAAATAACATATCAAAACTCTAGATTTGAGCAATAAAACAAATACCTCATTCTTTGCAAAGATCTACAAGGACAATATAGTCTTGAAGGCTGAAGATATTAAAAGTATTAAGGAAGCATGACTAGAACCTGATGAGAGTCAGAAAATAAATATAAATAAGAGGACATTAATTTATAAAAGAACTATAATCAAATTATATCAATAATTTTGTGAGTCCAGCTGAAATGATTAATTTTCTAAGAAGGATTATGTAACTTGCTAAATTCCCACAGTTTAGTGATGGATTCAGTTTGGTCTGAATATAAAGTTTTTCCTATCAATTTCTACCACACCATCCCTATCCTTTTTCTGGTACTGTTAGAGATGATTTTGATCAGGTATCCATCTTCTTTCACAAGGCCAAATATTTCAGGGCAAGCAGGCTACCTTAATAACCATAGAGGGAGAATCACATGGGTTTAATCCATTTTAAATACCATATATTAAATCAACCATCCTTTTCCCTCTAACTTGAAATAGTAGCTTTGTAATTTTTTAATATCCCACATATGTGCAGCTTTATTTCTGAAATCTGTTGTTTTATTATTTTATTGATCAATTTGGATATTCCCTGTATTAATACAATATTCTTTAGAAAACAGAACCTTTTTACTGTTTTAGTATGTGGTAATAAAACTCCCAGCTTACTTTTCTCATTTGATACTAATCATTTTAAAGAAGTAATAACTTTGATCTCAGTAAATATATTTTCATAATTTGCCTTTAAAATCCCTGAAATAATTATTCATTTGAAGGTTCTTGAAACTTGTAATTCTACCAAGTTTTGCTTTATGTAATATGTTTCTTTTACCATTTACCTACCTATATTCCTATTATGCCAAATAATTTTAGAACAAAGGAAAATGAAGTTGTTTTAAATAACATGGGGGTTGTCAAAAGTTGAATTATTTCCTTATTTTAATATTATTTTTGTTTGCATTCATCATGTTTAAAAAACTATTTTAAAAAAAGTATATTTTAAAAAAACTATATTTTCCCTGTGTGTGCTAGAATGTTCACATTTCCTTATCTTTATTATTTATTTCTCAGTGTATTTAGAATATAATATTTCTCCCATTTTAGATGAAGTTAAAAAATATATTAAACAGCTCATAAAGTCAATATAAAAAAAAACCCCAAACCCAGTCATAAATGGGCAGAAGACTTGAATAGATATTTCTCCAAAGAAGACATGCAGCTGGCCAACAGGCACATGAAAACATGCTCAACATCTCTAATTATTAGAGAAATACTTATCAAAAGCACAATGAGATATCGTTTCACATCTGTCAGAGTGACTATCATCAAAAACTCTACAAGTAACAAATGTTGGTGAGGATGTGGAGAAAAGGGAACCCTCATGCACTGTTGGTGGGAATGTAAATTGGTGCAACCACAATGGAAGTAGGGAGGGAGGTTCCACAAAAAACTAAAAATAGAAATACCATATGACCCAGCAATTCCACTCCTGGGTATATATCTGGAAAAAAATGAAAACACTAATTTGAAAAGATGCATGCATCCCAATGTTCATCCAGCACTATTTATAATAGCTAAAATATGGAAGCAACCAAAGTGTCCATCAACAGAGAAATGGATAAAGAAGATGTGGATATATATGGAGACATACACACACACACACACACACACACACACACACACACACACACACACACACACTGGAATATTACTCAACCATAAAAAATGAAATTCTGCCATTTGCAGCAACATGGATGGACCTAGAGAATATTATGCTTAGTAAAATAAGTAAGACAAAAACAAATACTGTATGATATCACTTATATGTGTAATCTAAAAAATAATACAAATTAATGTATATGCAAAACAGACTCATAGATATAGAAAACAAACCAGCAGTTACCAGTGGAGAGAGGGAAGGGAGGAGGGGCATGTTAGGGGTAGGGGGGTAAGAGATACAAACTACTATGCATAAAATAGACAAGCAACAAGGATATACTGTATGACACAGGGAATTATAGCCATTATCTTGTAATAATGTAACAGGGAAGAACAAAATCTGACTCCATGCTGGATCTGTTTCTTTTATGTTAACTTTTCTCTCCATTGTTTTTTGTTACTATAATCACTAAAAGGATGTTGTCTATAGCTATTGGCATACATAATAGCCTCCCTCAGGGAACCCTGCCCCTCTGCCTAAATGTTAAACTAAAGTGCCTTTGTTCAGCTCACAGGGAAACATTCTGACCCTGCCCACCTGTGAATGGCTGCAAGAAAGCAGAAATTAACACATCCTTTCCCCAAGGCTGGCCAAATCAGGAGATACTTTGAAAGACTATGGCCTTTTTACTTTACTTCCTCACCTCCTCCCCCTCTCTGTTCTATAAAAGAAACTAGCATCCAGACCCCAGTAAGATGGTACTTTAGGACATTAGTCTACCATGTTCTCAGAAGCCCAGCTTTCTGAATAAAGTCACTATTCCTTGCCTCAACACCATGTCTCCAAATTTATTGGCCTGTCATGCAGCAAGCAGAGCAAGCTTGGACTCAGTAACAATAACTTTTAATGGATTATAAACTGTAAAAATACTGAATCACTATACTGTACAAATGAAACTAATATAATATTGTAAATCAACTATACTTCAATTAAAAAAGAAAACACATGAAGACATGCTAGTCTTCTGAGAATCATTCCACTTAAAATTTTCAGTACCTTGAATTTGTAAAGCTATTTCTAAAATACTAAGATGTAAAGATATCTTTTAAAATGTATAGAAGCTTAGTCTATTAGAAAAAATATGCAATTTAGATGAGATGGTTAATACCTCTAGAGACCAATAGTCCATTCCAGACTGTATACCACTCTGCCTTTGTGCAGTCTTTGTGCAGACTTTGGGGAGAGTCTAGAGAGCAGGGGACAGAGCCTCTGGGTGGTTTGTCCCTGTCAAGACCATTAGACATAGACTGGAGATCAGAAGCAGGACTTCAGTTAAGCAAGAAAATAACTGGCAAAAAAAAACAAAAACGAAGGACCCCAGCTGCAGGGAAATTTGGGAGCTAGGTGAATTTCTAAAACAAGAACTCAGAATAAGAACCAGAATGATAGGTCATTTGAATAACTCAGGATACATAAAAACTGGGGAAAACCTGTTTGGAAACTCAATCATTAAGAACCTCAGCAGAGTTGACTTGTATCTTCGAGTATAATGCGGAAGTCCCAAGACTTTAATTTAATTAACTCCCAGTGATTCTAAGCCCTCCTGGTTGTGCATGTGTTAGCAGTAGTGTGGGAATAAAGGGAATTGATGGTAAAGCAGACAAATGGAATTGAATATACTCATTCTGATTTAACATTAAGTTGGCTTGAAAACTGGGTCAAAGCAGATTTTGCAAGTTAAGAGATCAATAGCTCAATTATAGCAGAGCTGGAGAAGGAGGATCTAAAGAAGTTAGGTAGTGAAGAACAAGGAGAGGCTGAATGGCACCGTTATACTTTGCTTCTTCAGTAAATTGGCTATTTTGCTCACTGCTTCCTGTTCAAATGAAGGGCTTTGTCATGAAGTAGATCTGACTCTAATGTAAATGTATTAAAAATATTGATTCATTTAATTCATTTTTTCTCCAATATAAATATCTATGGTTAAGCTGTCTTATACTTAGTTTACTAGGCTGACTGATTTTAAATTTTTCATTAAAAAAAATAAAACAACTTTAAATGCCAAAGTATCTTTCTAGGAGTAGAAAATCCCATTGACTTTGAATAAATTTGGATCAAGTAGGTGAGGAAAAGACACTGCTCAAATATACAAAGTAACTGCTTCAACAAGAACAAAAAGGATTAGACAGATTTAGCCTCAGTGCTTGAATTTTTCCAATTCAATCACGTTAGAATAGTTATGTACAGTGCAGTCTACATAAAAATGGTCTAACTGTGAATATAATGTTGTGTTCTTAATTCTTTGTTAATCTAATTCATTTGCTCCTGCGATACAATACCCCTTGCTCACAAATTTGCTCTTGAATCAGAAAGAACAATGTAAATTCCAGAACAGCATGTCTTCTTTCACATTTTTTTTTTTTTTTTTTCTTGTGGTACGTGGGCCTCTCACTGTTGTGGCCTCTCCGGTTGCGGAGCACAGGCTCCAGACGCGCAGGCTCAGCGGCCATGGCTCACGGGGCCAGCCGCTCCACGGCATGTGGGATCCTCCCGGACCGGGGCACGAACCCGTGTCCCCTGCATCGGCAGGCGGACTCTCAACCACTGTGCCACCAGGGAAGCCCTTCTTTCACATTTTGATATTATATTATCCAGTTCTTTGATGGGGCAGCATGGAGGGGGGAGCAGACTCACTGAGGAAATTAAAAATATATGACAGCACTTTTTAATACAAAGGTTCCCTGAAGCCAGGCAAATTGGGACTGGCAGTTATCAACATCAGCTCACTGTTGGGTGGATCTGCTGAAATGCTTTGGGTGGTCTTTATGAACTTCCTAGTGGGCAGCTTGTTAGGCTAAAGGCAGAGAAATAGCACTTAAATGATTTTGAAATTATCAGGAAGATAAGAAGATATGAGAGAACACCAACCAAGGGCAGTACTGTGGTTTACAGTTTGGAGCAGGATAACAAGGAATTTATTTGGAAAAAAGACCAACAAATAGGATCAGGGAAAGGAGATTTCTGTATTTAAATTTATTCTCACTTTTTTTCTGTAACTCTTAAATCTCCAGACTCACATGATTATTCTATTTAGTGCTTCCCAAATCTTACAAACTCAAGAATCCACTTTTGTCTTACCTTAACCTACTCCAATCACATCCACATTATGAGTGCAGAAGCAGAGAACAGTTTTTTTTTTTCAAGAATGTACATCATCAGTTCTTAGATTCAATGTGTAAACACATGGGCCCCTGGGAGATGCCTGTACAGTTCAGCAAGTCTAGAGGCCAGACTCACAGCTGGAATATTACCTGCCTACTATCTCCTGTGCTAACGTCCCCACTAAATGAATATTATTAAACACACGACAGAATAAAGCTAATTTCCCCCCTCAATTTTAACCTGTGATTTCTTAATATAAAATGAAGAGAAACTTGTGTCCTGGCATGAGTGAAATAGAAAGAATACTTCAATTCTGTATGAATGATCAAAGTCCATATCCTTGAATAAAAATCAGAGAACCAGTATTTTAGTTTATTCTATGTAGAAAGAAATCCACAGATATTTAAAAATATAAGAAGTTAAGAAAAGACATTTTATAGAAACATGTTATATTGAACAACACTGACTAATTAGTAATGGTTTCCAAATATTCCTTCTGTACCTTGCATTTAATTAAGATATTACTGGTTGACACTGAGTAAGATTGTAATGGTTAATAAGATTTTTTTTGTTGTTTTCAAATATCTAATATTTATGATCTCTCTCAGAGTCATAATGACAGTGCTAAACATATAACAATATCAAAAGATAAGAGAATGATATAAAATGAAAAGATGGAGTATAATGCAAAGAAAAATGGACTGACATGAGAACATATGAATTCTACTTGTGACGAAGCAACTCAGTGATTTTATTAAGTTGCAAAAGTTATGTAACCTCAGGTTTCTTATCTATAAAATAGGGATATTAAGATCTGACCTGTCCATTTCATGGGGTCATGTGAAAATAAACAGATAATAAATGATTAAAACAAAAATGAATTTTAAAGATGCAAGATATTATAAAACAGAGCTAGGATATGGAAGGAGGTCAATGTGTTCAGTTCAGTGAGCTTTTTTACAAATGTTAAGCTTTATAAACTCATTTAAGGGAGGAGGAAACAGCAATGCTGATCTTAAAAGTACTAATTCCATTCTTGAATTTTCCACATGCAGTATACAAAGACTATTGAGACAATTCAGACAGCTGACTCAATTACCTGCTCTTGTGTCAAAAAAGGTACACTCTACCTGATTTCAGGATGCTCATATTTCTGAGTTGAAAGAAAGGCTTTGATGACAGCCATGTTAGAAGTGTGCTTTGCTGAAGCCTAGACAATGCCATGGTTATAAGAAACCAATGAAATTCAATGGGGCAAATGTTTTTTTCTTCTTTTTTTCCTATATGAATTGCCCTTTTAAAAATAGCTTATTATTAAACATTTTTTTCATATTTTTATGCAACATTTATAATTGCATCCTGAAATTTTGAGACCAATGTTTTATATATTTCAGGCAGGTAAATGTTATTTTTGAAAATTATTATCTTTATTGTTGGGATGGAGTAGACAGCTTACTTGTAGAAATTCTTACCTGGTACAGTGTTCCTATACAAAAAAAGTACATATAAGTAGTATAAATATTATACACACTTAATACACACACATACACACATAATAAAATACCTAATGTTTACCAGGCATTTTCTATGTGCATGGGGATATCCTTATATTTTATAAGTATTATCTCATTTAATCCTCATCACATAAAAAGATCCTGTTTTTTCCTATTGTGCATATGAAATCAAGCACAGAAAAGTTAAGTGGCTAGCCCAATATTGCACAGCAAGTAAATGGCAGAGTCGAGATGAAACTCAGGCAGTGCACCATCAGAGCCTACACTCTTAAATCCCTCCACTGTGTGGCCTCATCAAATAATCTTTTCATAAACCACAAACTTTAAGACAGACCTCCAGTGTATTTCAGATAGGAATGGGGTTGTGCTTTTGGGTCCTGGAACATGAAAGTGAGCTGGTTATACCAGCCTGAATGGGCTGAACTCACCTCCACATCCCAGAACTCCTATAACTGAAAATGTTTCCCTTCCCTTAAGGAGCAAGTCCCCACAGACTCCCTATTTCATATTTATGTAAAAACTATTCATTCCAGACAGCATCAGAAGACTTCCTCAATGGCAGGCACTCTTGAAACAGCGTCTTTTCCCTGAGTTTATCACAGGAACATGTTGGAAAATTTGTATCAAGAGTAAAATCAGAGGCTGATATTAGAGTTGGTAAAGGTTAGCCTTTGGCAGAATTTTGAAATAGGTTAAATGTGCCTGAGGCATTTTTCCTCTTTCATGATTAGTTCTCAAGCCCTCCCATTTGATTCTCATGACCCTACTGGGATGATTAATTAATTATTTGTTTGATTTTCTACTTACTGCTTAACTCTGCTTAAAAGCTATAATTTTCATATGTGCGGGAACCATACTTGTCTGTTTTGTTATTTTACCCTAGCCCCTAATATAGTACCAGATCAGGGAATATGCTGGCCATTTATTGAATGAAGGAATAAAATGTTTACTAAAAAGATCTTGACCCCTTTCTTGCATCAGTATATGGCACACAAATTAGTTGTTCAGTTACTATCTCTTAACTGAATGGATGAAAAACATGACTAAGGGAAGTGGTTAAGGTATGAATCGTTCTGGGATTGAAATTCCGAAGAAAATTCTCCAAGACTTACCATAGGAGAGAGGAAGAAGTGAGACCTTTTAATACACTGCATATTAATAAGAACTGCAAAACTTCCCATAGTATCTCTTCCTTCTTTGCAGCAAGCCTCAGGTTTCAACCTGCTCTCTCTACTTTCATGTTTACATTATCTATTTGATCTCTTGTGAATTCTGTCTCCATGTGACTGGTGGTGGAATAGATGCTATTTTTCTTTCTTCTTTCCTTTCTATCTGTATGATAGACACAAGTCCTAATCATTTTAATCCCTTGAGAAATTTACTGATGGGGGAAATAAAACAACACATTGAGAATACGTTTTACAATCTTGGGATATTTTTACTGTTTTAGCCCCCCGACCATAGCTCTAAACTCTTCAGTATGGAAGTGATAATAATCAATGATTGCTAATATTTATTGAATACTTGTTACATATTCCATTCACTTGACACTTTAAACTTGCTTGCCATTTAGTCTCAAAAGGATCTGGATTTACAAATTACTAAGTAAACTGAGGTTCAAAAATATAATAGGCTATTTCTAAAGATCATTCGCCTCCTAAGTGACAGAAATAGATCTGAAATCCTGATCTCTGCTGTTCCAAAGCTTTTGTTGTTGCTGACCAAAGACTGAATTAAGCCAAAATAGTGTTGGCTTCTGATCTCAAGATAAAAAATATTATTTAGAAGGATATCCAGACTTTGTTAAACTTCTCCTCATGCACATTTGGTGACTTCTTCCTGTCTCTTTAGTATACGCAGCAGTAGCTCAGAAAATAGTCTCTAAAATGAAGGAATACCTGTAGTCCCCTAGTGGCCTATGGATATTATCCACTTCACAGTGAGTTGGAATGCCTTGTGAGCAATGCTTCATGTAACTGATGCCCCACCAAGAGAGACCCATGTGGAAACAGCAGAGAAATCTCTACCTAGTATGACTTGAGACTTGAGGGATATTATACCATTTTTTTAGAGCACTTTTTCCTCCAGTATCTATCAGTGGTGTGGAGGTCACTTCCTCAATTATATATCACTGTATTCCCTTTCCTTGCTAGACAAAATTCAGCTGATGAGGGGAAAAGCGTAGGTTTGGGAAAATGCTAAGTTAACAACAATAACCAAAAAATAAATAAAGTGACTGATAGAGTAATGAGTAACAAGGAGAAAGCTATAAATCAATGTTTTTTTCATTTATTGGTTCACTTAAGACACGTTTATGGAGAGTTCACTGTGTGACAGGGACTGCGTCTAATATTGCTTATTCAAAGACAATAAGACTGTCCCTGCCATTAAGATCCTTACAATCTTGGGACTTCCCTGGCCTTCCACTGCAGGAGGTGTGTGTTTGATACCTGGTCAGGGAGCTAAGATCTCACATGCCTCGTGGCCAAAAAAAACAAAACATAAAACAGAAGCAATATTGTAACAAATAATTCAATACAGACTTTAAAAATGGTCCACATCAAAAAAATCTTTAAAAGAACAAAAAGACCAGCTCAGTCAATAATACTTATTTACTAATAATACCTCTAGTCAATGAAACTGCAAGGGATAACACATTATAAAAAGAAAAAAAAATCTTTACAGTCTGCCTTGGTCATTTTGCACTGCCATAATAAAAATACCATAATATGGGTGGCTTAAACACCAAACATTTATTTCTCACAGTTATGGAGATTGGGAAGTCCAAGATCAAGGCAACAGCAGATTCATTGAGGACCTGCTTCCTGGCTTGTAGATAGCTTTCTTCTTTCTATGACCTCACATGGTGGAAAGCAGAGAGAGATTAAGCAAGCTCTCCTGGATCTATACTTGTAAGGGAACTAATCTCATAATGAGGGCTCCACCTTCATGACCTAATTACCTCCGAAAGGCACCATGTCCAAATACTATCACATTGAGGATTGGGGTTTCATATGTGAATTCTGATCAGTCGGGAGGAGGTGCAAACATGCTGTCCATAGCACAGTCTAATGGGGAAGAGGAGATGCCAACAAAATTATAACACTGTGTGCTAAATACTATAACTTGTTCTGAAAAAGAAATGCAATGGGATCATAGAAGAATAAACTCATAAATATGCCTGAGGGCATCAAAGAGGGCTACACAGATTAGATAAACTTTGATATTAGAGGATATCTAAGGAAGAGTTTGTTAGAAGCACAACTGGACAGAGAGAATTCCAGGTACAGTCAAAAGTTAGGAAAAATGTCATGGCTGGAAAGTCATGGAAAGATAGATATTGCTGGGATATAAAGTGCAAGGCACAGTGAAGTGGAAGGTAAAGATGGAATAGCTAAAAACGATACCAAATCATCAAGGGCATGTATGTATTGAAAAATATTTTATCTGGAAATTTATAAGAAATAGTTGAAGTCACTGGCACCAAAATATTCCTTGCATTTTCGAACAGTTTTCTGTCAATTGCAATGGAACACAATAGAAAGGATCAGGACCAAAAGTTGTGAACTTGGCTCTTAAGACAAAAGGGAGATGCAAGTAACGAAAAAAGTAGAATTGAATTATAGAACAAACAATAATTGATGTATTTTGATGAGGGTTTGGGAGCCTCAGGGAAGGTAATGTATGATCATCCTCCTCTCATGTGAGACACTCACTCTAGTGACTACCCCTTTCTCCTCCAATGTTTTCTTTGTCAGGCCAGACCACCATCCTTCAGCTTCAAAACCTTGGCTGCTTTGATCAAAGGTGCCCTTCTTCTCTGAGTATTGCTCTACACTAAGAGCCACTTGGCCCAGGAAGTTATACTTCTCTCAACTACCTGCTAAGTGCAGCCTTTAGTTCAAGACTGTCTGACATAGATGGTAGACTTGCTTCATGTTGGGAATAATTTTGTGGTGCTATTTGTCCTCAAAAATTTTCCCATGGGGTCATACAGGAGCTAGTCTCTAGTTGAGACCACATTCTTCTTAGCCTGACATAAGACATCAGAGGTGACCCAAATTCTAGCCCTCAGTTTACTCTTCCCCTTTTTGCCCCTTCCCAAGGTAGAGACAACAAGAGGAAACATGATGAGTCATAAATTAAGGAGTGCTCTATCTTTAGAGAAGGTACCAGTCAGAGCACAAGGACCCTTAGGAAATATTTCAGTTGCTATCTTGACCCTGGTTCCATAGCCATCCTAGTTTGCAACTCTGGTCTTGACTTCATTAATTTACTAAACATTAACCTGTCTATTCTGTTGACATGACCTTGACCCCTATTCCTAACTATATGTCAGTCTGACATGTACCTTGTTGTCAATAAACTTTTGTATCAGCTATGCCACTGATACTGCTGACCCTCATCTCTGTTTGTCTAATCACATTTCACTAAAACTTTGCCCAAAGCATGCCTTGACACAAATTGGTTCTGTGCACTTGTCTTGGGCTTATGTTCCATACTAGTCACCTCAGATTGCTAAAACAAGTTACTATAGAATGTGTGGCTTATACAACAGATATTTATTTCTCACATTTCTGGAGTCTGGGAGAGTCTAAGATCAAGGTGCCAGCTGATTTGGTTCCTGGTGAGAGTCCTCTTCCTAAGTTAAAGATGGCTGCTTTGTTGCTGCATTCTCACATGATAGAAAGAGAGCCATCTCTCTCTCTCTTTTTCTTTCTCTGTCACCCTTCTTATAATGCCATCATGAGGGCCCCACTTTCATGACACCATCTTACTGCCTGCGAAAAGCCCCATCTCTAAATACTGTCACATTGAAGTTTATGGCTTCAACATATGCATTTTAGTGGGACACGATTCAGTCTATAGCAGATCCCCACTAAGTTTGTCTGCAGATGTTGCAGCTAAGACTGGCTCTCCTTAAACAATACACTGTCACATGCACATTCATTTAACTCCCATGTATTTAGTACTTGCTCTATTATAGTCATTGTGTTAGCTGCCAGGGATATAGAAATGAGCCATATGAACAAGGCTCACTTCCTGTCTTTAAAACAAGCCAAAACAAACCAAAACAATATAATTGGCCAACAAAGAAGGGTTGGGAAATGAAACGTGTATTGAGCAGCGAACAGTTAAGAGTTTAGTGAATGAGCATGTGCTCTTCAGTCAGACTGCTTGGGTTGGAATCCTGATACCAACACTTAATAAATGTAATATGAGCAAACTGTTTAACCTCTTGTTGCTTCGGGTCCTCTTCTCTAAAAAAAAGATAGTAAAACCTGTAGGATTTTAAGAATTGAGGAGGTATTTAGAACAGTACCTGGTAGGAGTAAACACTCAATATTGTTAGCCACTAGTAATAATATGTGCCATTTGCCATTCTCTTTAGGCATTTATACCATTTAATCATGAAAAGCCATACATGAAGACTATGGTTTTACCATTTCACATGAAACCAACTTTTAAGGAACTTACATGATAAGTTGGAAGGTTGAAAATGGAGTTCAGTTAAGAACTGATGAAAGCAGGGGAAGAAGTCAAGAGTATTTTGTAGGCCACAATTGGACAGAGTTGATGTCTGAATGAATCTAAAAGATGATATGTAAAGATTACTATGAGATTTCTGGGTAGACTACTAGAGATGACAGTCTTAAATATTTTACCTAGGAATTCTCACACTGTAGTCAGGTAGATGTTATGCTGTAAGTAACTATTATGATTTAAATAAATAATGACTGTGATGGCCATGATAATTCACTTGCAGATGTTGAACTGCAGGGAACAAAGTTAAATGATGGCCTCAAGTACTGTGCTTTGAATCTATTGCT
Source organism: Kogia breviceps (assembly GCF_026419965.1). NCBI lineage: Eukaryota > Metazoa > Chordata > Mammalia > Artiodactyla > Physeteridae > Kogia > Kogia breviceps. The sequence goes on from NC_081314.1 coordinate 98,849,987, forward strand.
TCTGAGGTAACATCTCCTCTCAGCCAAGGATGTGGTGCCACAGGAATACTAAAGAAAACCCATTCTTGGGAGATACAAAACTGCTCTGACAGACAACTTTGGCTCAAGGACTCCTCATAACTTTGTCAAATCTTCCTTGCGCTGCCTGACAATCCAGGACAGTTCCATCCAACTTTCTCTCATGTCCTCCTTTACTTTTTATCAAATTTACGTCGCAGTATGATGGACAGATTTGGGAGCAGTTTACTCCATCATCCCTGTGAGCATTTCTTTCTAAAAGTAAACGAAACCCTTTTTCACAATCCAATCTTTTTTTTTTTTTTTAAATGAAGTATAGTTGATTTACAATGTTGTGTTAGTTTCTGGTGTACAGCAAAGTGATTCGGTTACACACACACATAGAATCTGTAATTTTTTAAAGAAAGTCTCTTTAAAGAAAAGTTCAGGACCAGATGGCTTCACTGTAGAATTCTACCAAACATACAAAGAAAAACTTATACCGATCTTTCTCAAACTCTTCCAAAAGACTGAAGAGGAGGGAACACTCCCAAAGTCATTCTATGAAGCCACCATCACTCTGGTATCAAACCCAACAAAGACACTACCAAAAAAGAAAATTACATGCCAATATCTTTGATGAATATACATGCAAAAATTCTCAAAAAAAATACTAGCAAACCAAATCCAACAACACATTAAAAATATCATACATCACAATCAAGTTGGATTTATGCCAGGGTCAGAAGATGATCCACTATCCATTCTTAATTCCTTGAGCTTTCAGCTGCCAATTCAGATCTTGGTGGCGTGTGACCCAAACCTTCCCAGACAGGACACTTGATAGTCATGCCTTTCTCAGATTGGGGTTGCTCCACATGTTTGTTCACAATTACAATGGAACAAAAAAGTATCAGAAGGTACCCAAGTGGATCACCTGGGTTACACAAATATTCCTCCCAGTTCCCATTGTTTAAAAGCAGCCTTATCTCCTGCTGACTGGGGTCAATCACCTCTGAAAATATGGAGATTCCTGTTTTTGCCTGCTGGCCCTTGGGCACAAAGTGACTCAATTTATAGTTAACTGAGACTCTGGCTCAGTCTCTTGACAAGAGTTTGCCCTTTTGGAGGATCAGGACTTACAACTCTGTAGATATCAGAGGTGTAGAAAGGAGAATCACAAAATCTCCCAGTGAGTCACTGCAAGTGTTGGTAAAAGGAGACATTCGTGCTTCTCTATCTTGGATTCTGGACCTGTGTTTTTCCTTTTGTGGGCACAGCATCATATGGAGGTCTTTGACTTAATAAATGTATTGCTTCCTGACAGATGAAACCCCATCCTTTCATAGTGCTTCAGCCGAGCTGGTCTTTCAGCTGCACCTTTAGAAAGCTATTCCTGCTTTCCTGAGGTTGGCTGTCATTAGATGACATGACATATGATATAACCAGTAGATTGCATTTTCTTGGGCCTAATCACAAAACTCTTTGGCTACCAAGTGGAATGTGGCTGTGTTGTGTGGCATTTTATCATCTTTGTACATCAGGTATTCTGTAAGTCTTGGATGCCTGGTGCTGTCTGACACAACAGACATACAAAATAGGTATCTATCCCTGTAAGGACAACTACTGGACCATTGGCCCAGGATAAAAATGCCCTGATGTAGTCAACTTACCACCAAATAGTCTTCTCAAGGAATAATGCCATATTGGTGGTTCAACACTGGTCTGTGTTCTGATGCACTGGATATTCAGAAAGAGCTAGATTAGCCTTGCTAAGTGGAAGTATATGCTATTGGACCCGTACATAATCTCCATCTGTGCTGTCTGAGCAATTTGTTCATGTGCCTATTGTGATAGTTTTGGCAAAGTCTGGTTTATATCAACTGGCTGAGAGCATTTGTCTACTTGCTTCTTCAGTTCCTCTTCTATTATGGATGGTTTCTGATTAGTCTTAACATGTCTCTTCATGCTTTACGCCTACTCTGACATGTTTATCTACATGCCTCTACCCAAGACACTTAGGGCAGGAGGGTAGGACCAAGGCAGAAGGAGTGACGGCGTTCCTTATAGAAACTCTTTTGCTATTAGGAGGAAGTTTTCATTTATACTGTGACAAGCAAATAAAATGTTATTATACAGCCTTGTGTCCATGGCCAGATACTAGGAACTTTGAAGGGGTTGGTGCAGGGATGGAGTCAGGTTTAACATGAAGCTCATATAATTTGGAAGAGGGGAACTCTTTCTAAGAAAAAAACCCAAAATAACAAATATGAAATTAGATAAATATATAATTACTTATTTATGAAAAGAGCCTCACCAAATTACTGGGCCTTTGGTGATTCAGATTCCCTTTTGTTTGTTTGTTTCTGGTAATTTTTTAGGCAATTTACCAAAATTCTTCCATTAAAAAAATGTTGAGGGCAGGGGGTATATGAGAAATCTCTGTACCTTCTTCTCAGTTTTGCTGTGAACCTAAAGATGCTCTAAAAAATAAACTCTATTCTGAAAAAAAGGTTTTCTGTTTGTAACCAGGCTGCCCTCCCTAGCTAGAACACTCAATAGTTTTCATACATCTTCCAGGACTTATAGAGCCCAAGTTAGCATGTGTAAGGTGCCTAGGTTAGGATTCATTAGCTTCACAGAATCTACCAGTGGGCTGGTGACACTAACTCAGTCAGCATCATTCAACACCTTGAGCACTCTCTCCTGAAAAACAATGGTATTTCATCCATTGGTTTCTAGGTAGTATTGCCCTAGTGATTTTTCTTCCTCTTTGGGCTTTTTCCTCTTTAACTTCCTTTATTCAACCATCTAATTTTGGAGTTCTTCAAGGTCTGGTCCTAGGTGTACTTCACTTCTTATCTATACTCTCATTAGACATTTATATTGACATTTACTTTTCAGTTACCTCCTATTATGCACAGATGACTCATAATTTACATCTCCAGACCATATGCCTCTTCTGAGCATTAGATCTAAATGTCCCCTAGATATCTTCCCTGGAATAACTCCAAGTCTCCCCCAAGTCAATATGTTCAAAATGAAATCATAATCTGTCTCACCCTTCAAATCGAGTCATCTATAACATTGCCAATTCCAGATAATATAATTTCCACTTCAGTGATCCCATACAGTTATACAAGCCTGAAATCTTGTAGTCAACCTTGAGCTTCTCTCTTTCTCCCCATTTTATCCAAACAACTAAAAGAAACTGCAAATTTTACATCCTAAATATCTCTCAACCATTTTCATTCTCTCTAACCTTTCCACTACTATCTTAGTCCAGGCTGCCGTCACATAAATTCTGCCGTCACAATAGCCTACTAACCAGTGCACCTTCATCTATTCTTGCCCTGTTTTTTTTTTATCAAATCTATACACAGAAGCCAGAATGATTGTTTAAAAATGCAAATCTGATTAAATCACATGCTTGCTTAAGTCCAGTGAATGTTTTTCCATTGCATGTAAGATAGAGAATAAATTATTTAGCAAGGCCTACAAAGCTGTGGTGGTCTGGCCCTACCCCTCAAGCCTCATCTCACACTGTGTTCTCCTTTCCTTAGTCTATGTAAGCTGTACTGTCTTTCTTTAGGCTCCTTACACACATCATGGCCTTCCTGCCATGTCTTTTGCAAGTGCCAGAACACAATTTCTTCTTTTCCCAGGAAACTTATAATTGTTCTTAATATTTCAGTTCAATTGTTCTATCCTAAGGAAATCCTTCCAGACCTCTCTGATTATAACCTACTAACTATCCTTATAATGATGGCCATTTCACATTTCCATGATTATTTGCTATCTTTCCCACTATTTGTTAGCTCTATGGCACTAAGGACATTTATGACCTCTTTTACCACTGAGTCTCTGGTGTCTAGAATAGTCCTTGACACCTGACACTCAATGCATATTTATTAATGAGTTAATGAAGTTTGTAAGGTACTGTTTTTGATAATTTGTTTATACAAGCAACATGTATTTAAAACACTTAGGGGTTACTATCTTGGTAGTTTTTTTCAAAAAATCTTGCCTTGAAGATAATTTATCCAACTTGTAAAAGTGGCATTTTCTCCAGCAGAATGGGGTTCCTAAAGTTTAGCAAAATGTTTATCTGTGTGTACAGAGTGAATACAGGGAGTATGCTGCATGAGCTAAATGTGTTACCTACCAATTTCCCTAACGGTTGTTTCTCATCATAAATGTTGGCTGTCACTTTTGGTCATCTAGTTAGGCTTCTAAGTGTATTTGCTACACACATATCAAGTTGATTAGAGATGATTTGCTGATCTGTTTTACTTTAGATAAATAGAAATCTAGTGTTCCAAAACATGCAGTTGAATCGATTTGGCAGACTACTAAAAGAATACTTAACACATGTTCTTCAACCCAAGGGTATCCAGTCTGAAGCTATAGCAACAGCCAAATTAAATTCTCTGTGAAAAGCACGGAGGAAGCTGGTTCTATATTGGCTAGATTAGTGTTACATGCAAGACTTACAGAGAAGTAGAGCTCAAGAAAAGAAGTCAGTAAGAGATGAACACGGGCTTGGGGGGTGCAACTGTAGATGGCTATAATGTTCCATGGACTTTAAATACAATATCTCAACAATCCTTGCAAAAGTCCTACAAAGAGTATTTTTATCCCAGTCTTACAAACAAGGAGGCTGATATTTAGGGATTAACTGATATTCAGGGGCCATTTCTAAAATGGTGATATTCAGAGAATATTGGTGATGCCCAATTGCTACACTTTATCTTTTGGGCTCAAATATAACTTTTGAAAGAAATACTTCCTTTAACAATGAGGCTTATGATAAGCACTACACTATAATTATCTTATTATTCATCTGCATATCTCAGCTGAGTACAAGTTTTTCAAAGACTCAGATTATACCTTCTCTATTTACCATTTTATCCCCAGTGGGAACATCTTGGCCTTAAAAGACTGCTGAATAAATGGATGCCCAAGATTATTTGACCTGAAAAAATTAGTTCTGTTTCTGATCCTAAACCATTTTTCTTCTTTTATATCATGTGTTTTAAAATGTAGATTTTATTACTATTCTGGTATGATGACCCAACAGACCAGGACACAATTACCCTTGAAAGATGACTTGTTATTCACAGTTCCCAAGAAGAGGGGGCCTCATGGGGAAGCACCAGGGTTAGTCAGGAAGCTGAAGGAGTGGAGGAAAATCATGAGCAATAGCTTTTATTGTGGTTTTCTCAAGAAGGCAAGGCAAGGCAGGGTAAGCAGGCTTAGGATATGCTATCTTGAAAAATTTTGGCAGACTCTGAGGCATAGAGACTGGCCCTAGTTATCTGAAGTGAGTAGGGCAGGGGGACAGTGGTCCTGCATGTGGGAGCCTTGTGAGAATCAAATAAAGGAAGTTGTTGGGGCATGGGTTCAGATTGGTTGCTTTGCAAATGAAAGGCATGCATGCAGGTAAGTCCTTTACTATTTCTAGGAATTAGCTAGCCCTGGAAAGTGCAGTCACCTCAGGGTCAGTAAGGGCCCTGAGTGTCGAAACAATGGTATAAAATGACATGTTTAATATACCATGTTAAAGGAGTAATTAGTTAAGAGAAAAGAATCAGTGCTGAATTCAAGTTTTTGCACATGAAAATAATATTAAGTTGCTATTATTCAAATACTCAAGGATAGAAAGGGGTCTTATAGATCTTCCATTTTACTGTCATTTGAGAGTACCAAATTTAAATACTTTGAGGAAAATAATTTCTCCTTTCTCATCTGCCTTTAGAATATATTTCAATATATCACGACAACATATTACTCCAATTTATTACATTTAGATGAAGTGTGTATGTAGGTAGGAACCTCAATACTAAGTAAAGAGGGGCTAGACAGAGGTTACGATTGGGAGAAACTGGGTTAGGTAACATTCTAAGAAAGGATTGTTTTCATTCTAAAGGAGCAGAGCACTGTCAGACTCCTTGCTATGAGGGTTTATGATGAAACACCAAATAATTAAAAAGTAAATTATATTAGAAAGCAAATCATTAATAAATATTTATAGCAGTAGATTTCATTAGTCTTTTTCACGACTTGCATTCTCAGTAAAAACATTATTGTCACTAAGCAAATATTTTCATGGTTCACATACATGATCTGAGAGAAGACTGAGCTCCCTGAAAAATTTAAGCAATGTATTCCTCTTTATCAGGAAAAAAACTCACTTCTTTTTCTCTTGGATTTAGTTGAAAAGCACGTATTTGTGTGGCCATGCATGCATGAGTTTGTATGTCTTGGCGGATGAGGCAAACATAAGACAATTGCTCGGATTTATATTTTTTAGTTGTTTCTTGTACTTCAGAGGGAAATATGCTAAACTGAGTTGTTGACCATTTTTGATATTTCAAAAGATGCTTTCCAGGTGGAAACTTGCAGGTAAGAATTTTAGGCTGACACAGTTGGAAATGTTTAAACACTCAACACAATGAAGTTCACAACGGAAAATCTGACAAACCTTTTACATTATTTGCAACGTGAGGTTCCACTGAGATTACCAAACAGGCAGCAAGTGCCATAATAAAAGCAGCTTCTGGAAATTGTGGGGGGAAAACCTGTAGCTGCTTTTCGATAATTATTTTTCTAATCGTGTATTCCTAACTCAACAGAGAACCTGGTGGTAACAGTATGTTCCCCTATTGTAGTCTATCCATTTAGTTTTCAAATAGTCGTGCTAGGTTAGCATTGTGTTTAAGGCTTGGAGTGGGGTGGTTTTTGTTGCAAAGGAAAAATGTAATATAAAGAGCCCCTTTTAGCAATCTAGGTTCCATGTCTTTGAGTTAGATGGCAGATGATGAATGTTTGATTTGTTTTCACAGATAGTGGCTTAAAAAGCAAATAAAAAAATGAGTTCCCTGGATGAAAAAAGAGGAAAGCGAAACACGAGCCTCTTTGGTATTTTTGTTCCATATAAGAAAGATTTCCAAAAGGCAATAAAATAACAAAAGAACCATTCCAAGCATTGTTGATGCCTTAAGTTGAGGGTATGTGAGCATACAGCCAGCAAAAACTCACTTTTAAAAACATTAAATCATCATACAAAAGGCCTGGAAATATCTACCAAAGATCTAATGCATCTCAGGCAGATTTATCATTCATTTATTTAAAAAATATTTATTGAAAGATTACTGTGCACCAAATCTTGTTCTGAGGTACACAATGGTGAACAAAAATAGAACACATGTTGTAATGGCATACATTTAAAGATCTCTATCTCCTTTGATGAAAATTTAACCAGCTTTAGCATCACACCATTTTCTAATGTGGGTATTTACTTCTTTATGCTTCCTTTCTTTAGGTCAAGTTTGTGTGTGTGTGTGTGAACATATGGATACATCTGCCTGGAGTGATGCAAGGGGTTTTATTCAACAGCTATAACATTTGAAGCTACACCTAACTAAAAGACAAAAATTGCATTTAAAGACAAAATATATGACAAATAATGTCTGGTTCAGTAAGTACTGGATTTTCTTCCTCTTTATCAGATCTTTTATTCTTTACCCTCCATTTTCATGATTGTGCTTTTCTATACTTCAGTGTTCTCAAATATGACTACACATTGGAATCACCTGGGGAGATTTAAAAATTATTGATTCTTGGGTCTAACACTTGGCATCCTGAAAATTCTATTTAATTTGTGTACTGGTTAGTGTTCTCCAGAGAAACAGAACCAATAATTGTGTGTGTGTGTGTGTGTGTGTGTGTGTGTATAATTTATTCTGAGAAATTGGTTCACATGATTAAGGAGACTGAGAAGTCTCATGATCTGCCATATGCAAGCTGGAGACCCAGTGGTGTAATTCCAGTCTGACTGTGAAGACCTGGAAACCAGGAAAGCCAAGGATATAAATCTCCATCCAAGGGCAGGAAAGGACTTAGGTCCCAGATCAAGATAGCAGACAGGAAGGGAAGGAATACCCCCCTCATCTGCATTTTGTTCTATTCAGGCCCTCAATGGATTGGATGTTGCCCACCCACATTGGGGAGGGCAATCTCCTTTACTGAGTCCACCTATTCAAATGTTAATCTCATCCAGAAACACCCTCATAGACACACCCATAAATAATGTTGAATCTGGGCTTTCCATGGCCCAGTCAATATGACACATAAAATTAACCATCACAAATTGGTCTGGGGTACTACCTATACATGAGGAATTATAAAAGTTCTGCTAATAAATCTCACGTTTAGCCAAGGTTGAAACTCACTGTTCTGAAACTCTGGTTCTCAAAGTGTGATCCCTGCAGGCTCACCATCTCTTGGGAACTTGTTAGAAATGGAAATTCTAGGGTCTCACCCCAGACCTACTAAATCAGAAACTCTGGTGATAGGTCCTGCAATCTGTCTTTTATCAAACCTTCTAAGTGATTGTGAAGGATGTGAATGTTTGAGAAACACTGAGTGGGGCCGGAAATTAATTTGTATTTCTAATCAGTTCCCAGGTGATGTTGATTCTATCTACTAGTCCAGAGACAACACTGAGAACTACTGCTCTAAACCCAGCTCCCATCTAATTCTTTCAGGATATATCTGCTCACACTTGATGGAATGGATTTCTCAGGAAAAAAAAAAGTTACATCCAATAGATTTAGCTAATGCACAAAATCAGTGTTTTATTTTCAATGATATTCTCTTATCTGATGGATTACTGGGGGGAGGGATGGAGTTTAGCTTACGAATCAAGTTTAAAATTTTCCATGTGTTTTCTACAATCACAGACACTTGACTTGGAATATAAGTTGGTTCAGTTGTTCCCTTGCAGGCAGGAATAAATATCCAGGTGTTGGAGTCACAAAAAATGCACCTGACTCAGCCAGCTTTTGTGTTTGGCTTCGAGGTAACTGCCAACTTTTGCCAGATATGCTGACCACCTGTGAAATATTTGATCAACTTGCTGATCCAGATGCAGCCTCTCTGTGCTGTAAATTCCAGCTCTCCTATGGGATGAGAGGGTGCTTGGTGGCATAACAGTCTAACATGGACCAAGTCAGAAGGAGGGAGTTGACTCAGGTCTGGCTGGAAAAATAATTCGTTTGCCCCTATTGTCTCTGCAACCAAAGCACATGTTTCAGTACTACCTTATTACATCAGTGGTATAGCCCTTTGTTCATGTGATATCAGGTCAGACTGCTGGTGTAACTGACTCACATTCAAATGTCTCAGATTAATGCACCAGGATTATTTCCCCTTTACACTTTTTAGGGCCTGACTGCTAGAGTGCATGTCTGTGGAATTTGACAATACCTGCTGTTGGCCCAGAAAAGGTCATACAACTTCCCATTTGTCTCACAGATTGTGGAACTGAAAATGGGCTAAGAGAGAACGTATGAAATTGTTCTGAGATCAGTTAAGAAAAAAAGCAACTCCTGAAGAGAATAGAAACTCGAAGAATTTTAGAGAAGTAAATTATTAAAGACGTCAACAAGCCTAGGGAATCTGAAACATGTCTGATCATCAGAATCACCCAGAAGATGTAAAAAGAGAGATACTGGGGCCCAGGAAGAGATTTTCCTCTGGGTGAGCCTAGAACAGATCCAAGTTATTCTGATGATTCTGTCCCAAATCTCTCTATCCTCTGTTATCCCACTACCACTTTGAGATCCACTGGCCTAGACCACCCCTCTCTGAAGGCCAAGTGATCTTGCAAAGTAAATTCTTTTTTCTATCACATTCAGTCTCTTAAAAGTGTAATGATTCTGAATAAAGTATAAAGTCAAGTTAATCAACAAATTTCTATGAGTTGAGACTTTGATTCTAGCCTGTCTTAGCCAATGACTAGCTCTATGACTTGGTTTATGACTTAACCTCTTTCCTCCCTGGTAAAATAGGAATAGTAATTCCATAGGATAATGTAAGGATTAAAATTATATAAAGACTATAAAAATATTTTGAATATTTTATATTTTGTATATTGTACAATATACATTTTAAATATTTGTTATTAATAATAGTATTGTATAATGTTTACTAAGCCTGAAAAATGAGGTTCACATTACTTACCATGTTGGGAGATATTAAAAGAAATGAGTTTTAGAAATCTTGATTTAGAGCAGTGAACAAAGCAAAATTTATGAAATAAAAGACAAAGCTCAAAACAAACATTTGGCTAATAAGAGGTGGTATGTAAATATTATGTGATTGTTTATTCATTCAACAAATATTTGCATATTGAGTTCCTAATATGTGCCAGACATCTACTGATATCACCAATTAGTGACAAAACAAGTTTTGACATTGCCCACCCATTACCAAAGGAACAACTGAAAAACAACCTGATTAAAGATATCTTAGCTTTATACTTTTTAAAGGAGAAATTCCAAATTCCTCAGCATGGCATACAAGGAATCTCACAATCCGGGCCCTACCGTTTTCAAAGTCATGCATCACAGGAAGGGACTATGCTCAAGTCACATTGACTTTTTTACTTCTAATTGGATAAGACGTCACCTCAGGATTCAGATCATGGAAGATGAATTCCTATTCATTGCCCTTACAAAGATGTATCAAGTGCTCAGTTTTAAGTTCTTGCAAAGAAATTTGTATATCTGAAATGCAACTGAAGTTTGAGCATCCTTCCGAGCAGCTCCATGAACCCTGTTTATCAATTAGGAAAGCAAGTCAAAGGCATACCATGTTCACAGCCAGCTCAAATGCAACCTTGTCTCTGAAGCCTTCTTTTTAGGCAGTTAGTCCTCCCTAAGCCCCTATTCATATTGCTGTTAGAGAAAATATGATATTGTTTAGTGTTGTCTGTTTATATTTCCCTTCTCTTTTAACCGTAAACTGAGAAGCAAGACTCTCACATAATCATCTCTCTGTCATAAATGTTTATTGCTCTTCTACTACATAATAGGGACTGAATAAATATGTGAGAAAGGAAGGGAAGGGGAATGAGAGAAAGGAAAGAAAACAGGTATCTTATAGCCAAATACCCCCTTGTACCTCATCCTGTGGATTTTGAAATAGTCAGCCAGGTGTTCCAAATGATGAGGCTGTGAAAATTAAATATGTTTAGAGGTAAATAGACTTTTCCTCAGAAAATCAAAGAAGAAAAGGTGAAGTCAGGTGACACACTGAGTCTGAGGTCAGCACTGTGAACTTTTTGGGCCTGGAGACAGAAAGGGAGTTGAGATAGACCCTGTTGGCTTCCAGGTGTAATTGTGTTTATACCCATTAAGATTATTGTGTTGACAGTACACAGGAGAGATAGTCAGACTCCAGCAGTTTCTAAATCTTGTCCTGGGAATTCCTAAGAGAAAACTGTGGGCACTGATCCTGGAAGGTGATAGATGGAAAATGTCAGTAGATGCTTTTAGTTTCCTGCTTCAGAACAATAGAGAGTCTGTATGGGGGCTCAGCATCCCTGGAGGTGGTCCCCCCACCAGAGTGTTTTTTTATGTCAAGAAGTCTGAATTGCTAAGATATTTGAGTTTCTTTCCTAGAATGTCTATCCTACTAGCATTACATTGAGATAAAATCGAAAAGCTTGCAGTAGAATTTCTCTCTTGCAGTTCAAATTTCATTGTTATCTTCAAAAACCTTCAGTCCAGAGGTGACTGCTGGTGTGCTAGAGGCTGTGCTAATCTTCACCTACTGTAAAGGAGTAAAGATTTATTATGCTTAGTAGTATCCATTACTACTAGCAAAAACTTGCTCATAGTATGTAGGTATATAAAGAAAATTAAGTACTTGTTCATGAAATTGCCTTTTTTTTTTTTTTTTTTTTTTTGCAGTACGCGGGCCTCTCACTGTCGTGGCCTCTCCCGTTGCGGAGCACAGGCTCCGGATGCACAGGCTCAGCGGCCATGGATCACGGGCCCAGCCGCTCCGCGGCATGTGGGATCTTCCCGGACCGGGGCACGAACCCGTGTCCCCTGCATCGGCAGGCAGACTCTCAATGACTGCGCCACCAGGGAAGCCCGAAATTGTCATTTTTTTTAAACAAGTATTTATTGATTCCTCTTCTTACCCAGGCACTGTTCTGTGCCCTTTGTGTATGTCTGTGAACAAGATAGATATAGTAATAGTATCTACCCTTATGAAGCTTACATACTTGTAGGGTAGATAGACCATAAACAAATAATTGTCGAAAAATAGGAATAACTTAATAGCAAGTGACTTACTAAGCAACTCTTGATAGGATAGTCAGGGAGAATGTCTCTGAAGAAAAGTAAAAAGAGATATTTGAAATGAAGCCTGAATAATGAGAAAGTGTTATATACACAAAGAACTGGCGAGAGGATGTCCCAAGTAAAGAGGACATCAAGTACACAGTTCCTAAGGCAAGAAGGAGTTCTGCCTGTCTGGAGGACAGAAAAATAATCAGTGAGGAAGGTAGAGAAAGGTAGAAAAGAAAGGGACCATGTAGGACCTTTGTAGATAGTGACAGAAACTTGGAATCAATTTTATGATCTATGGATTTTAAGCAAACTATTGCTATGAAATGATTTATATTAATGAATTTCACTTTGCCTTCAACAAAAAATGAAAATAAAATAAAAATTAATTGTTTCTAAGAGGGAACAGAGGATTTCACTGTGGAGGGATTTTGAGTTGCAACTTGAAGAAAGTGTAAGGGTTCAGAAGGTGAATGAAAAGGGGAAAAGTCCATTCAGCTTTGAAGACATGTGTAAGCCAAGCCACGAAAGCATGTGGTTGAATAGATGTCTAATATGAATGGGAGGTACATACCAGAAGTGGCTGCAAAAAATGTGGGTTTAGGTAATGATAAACTGCTCACAGGTATTGAGTCCTTGTCATGTGCCAGGGCTTGGGCTTAACAGCTTACTTCAGTTGATAGCAAACCCACTGAATTTCCTGAGTACATTCATTCTCCCATTCCCTGAGTATTTCACATAACCTCCTGCCTCAGACTTTTAACATATCCTTTCCCCTCTGACTCATAACTGAAGATCTTGTTCCTTCTATTAATAAGAAAATGGAAGCAATCAGAATTAACCATCAGATCTACTAACTTCCTTCCATTTATGTCTACACACTACACCTTCCTGATTTTTATTTTGGATGACAGGGACTTGTCTGTCCCTGTTCCAATCTAACATTAACCTTTGTATTTGTGCCCTGGATCCCATCTCCTTTTATTTTTCAAGGACTTGCTTCAGTTATTATCCCTTGTTTTAATTCATTCAATTATTGTTGCTATATTCTATCATTTCCTTCACTATAAAATCACGAAGTAATCTCTTTAATTAAAAAAAGCAAATGAAAAATAAAAAACTTTCTTAACCACTTCCCTTCTAGGTTATACTCCATTTCTCTGCTTCCCTTTGGAGCAAAACTTATGGAAGATGTGTCCAGTCACTACTCAGCTCCCTTTTCTCTTGAAACCACATCAGTCAAGCTCTCATCACCACACTGTTGAAACCACCCAAGGTCACTCATGATCTCTATGTGGCAAAAAAGCTCAATTCTCTTACTCAACTTTTCAATTACATTTAACACAGTCGGTAACTCTTTGAAGCTTTTTGTTCAACAGACTTCTAAGACTCCACCTTCACCTAATTTTCCTCAAGTCTCATTGGTTAGTGCTTTTAACTCTCTGGATATAGAGCCTCATAATTTCCCCAAATCAGAATGTTACAAGGCTCAGTCCTTGGACTTTTGTCCTCTCAGTTTATACTCACTCCCTAGGTAATATTTTTTCCCATACTTAAATAACATACATTTGCTAATGGATTCCAAATTTACATATCCTCCCTATCCTGCAATCCATCTGCCTTCTTAACATCTCAGGAATCTTATGCTCTTCTCATCATTTCTCTTAATTATACAATACGTATCACAATTGTAATATTTCTGCCTCTAAACTGACTCCAATCATATTTTACTCCCCATGTTCCACATGTAAAATAATCATTATATCCTTTACATATTATTTTCACAATTGTACTGAGATGCTATTTTTCTTAATCATGCTTTTTCTCTCACGGTTTTATAGTCAAGTTTTCCAGAGGCTGTGTGGAAAATATAAAGTTATTGCTTTTACAGTTAATGGAATATGTGTTTGTGTATTATTGTACTTTAAAAATTTCTCAGCTTTGAATGATAAGGAAAGGTGTTGGAATTTCCTCAAAGGTCAAAATTAGAGTTATCATATGACCCAGAAATTGTACTCCTAGTTTCATACCCAAGATAAAAACATATGAAAATACAAAAATATGTACACAAATGTTTATAGCAGCATTATTTATGATAGCCAAAGGTGGAAACAACCCAAATGTCCATTAACTGATGAACGGATATACTAAATGCAGTATATCCATACAATGGACTATTATTTAGCAATAAAAATAATAAAGTACTGATACATGCTATGGCATGGTTGAAACTTGAACCATTTTAAGTGAAAGAAGCCAATCACAGAAGATCACATATTGCATGATCCGATTTATATAAAATATTCAGATATCCAGAATAGCCAGATTTGTAAACATAAAACGTAGGTTAGTGGTTGCCTCGAGTTGGGTGGGAGGGATGAGAAGTGACTGATAATGGATACAAGTTTATTTTGAGGGTGATGACAATATTTTTAAATTAGGTGTAATGACTGCACAACTCTGAATATTCAAAAACCACTTAACTGTATACTTTAAATGGGTGAATTTTGTGGTATGTGAATTAAATCTCAATAAAGGTTTTTTTTTTTTCAACAAAGGTTTTAAAATTTTTTCAGTCTGGATTTTTAATGTTGTAGAAAGATAAAACCCACACAAACAATAACTCTTAGAATTTAAATAATTTTTCAGACAAAGTTTTAAAAGTTGGATAACCTCTGTCCTAATACAAATAAGAATCTCTTAACTGGTTTAGATGTTTTTATTCTAACTAACTCCCTAATGGTCTACCTTCATAAAGTGTTAACCAGAGCAATCTTTTAAAAATATTAGATCATACTATTCACCTATTTAAAAATCTTTCAGAAACTTTCTGTGAGTTAGAACAAATCTTATAGCCCTCATCATGACCTACAATTTCTTACATATCCCATTTCCTATTACCTTCTCAATCGTATCTTTACCAATAGCTGTGTTCTAGACATTTTGGCATTACTACTGTGTCACATATATATCAAACATGATCTCACCCCAAGGCCTTAGATTTTCTGTTTTCTCTGCCTGGCTCCTCCCAAGATTTTACTTGAGTCACCTCTTTACTTTATTCGGGCTACTGCTCAAATGCCACTTCCTCATATAGTCCTTTCTTTCTCCTCCTATCCAAAACAACACCTTCTACCCCCATTGCAGCCTCCATTTCTCTTGATTTCCTTTCTCTGTCCTTTTGAATTGTCCATGAGCACAGCAGGTCATAATTATCAAAGAAATTAACCCATCCTGCAGCCTACCCTCAGCATCCCCAAAAAATGACTGATGGAGTTGATGTAAAAATACTCCAGCTCTCTAGAGTCCTATGTGGGATTGTTCTTGAGACATAATGTTCTTCACTGACACCCTTAGTTTCCCAGAGGAATTATCTTCTAGTTACCCAGGGCAATGACTTACTTGACAACACACTTTGTTGGCTGCTTTTCCTTTGCAGTTCATTTTCCTACTTGCTTAAGAATATTTCCTGGTATTGCCTCCTAAATGCACTATTTGCATTCAAATATTTGTCTCTTATGACTTGATATTATGTTTATTATCTTTCTTTATACTTATTGTTTTATTTTCTCTTTCACCCACTAAAATATAAATACTCAAAAGGTGAGGATCTTGTTTTGTTCACTGGGCTCATAGTGCCTAAAACAATGCCTTGTATAACTTCTGCATTCAATAAATATTTATTGAATGTAAGAATGAATGATTATCAGATGTATTCCTTATAATGATCCTGTGAGGCAGGTGCTATTGTTATTATTTCTATATCATGGAGGATGAAACCAAGATTTCAAAACGTTAACTAAATTGTCTAGGTTGCACTGTATGTGGATAAACAAGTGTCTAAGATGCCTGTCTACCATCAAAGCCCATACTTTTAACAAAATTCATAACAGTGAAAACTCAGCTCTGAGATCTAAGATACATAGTCCAAACACAACTAATAGCAAGTGATCTAGATTCCTCCTGACTAAGCTAGAGGTTAAGAAAGGTAAAGTTTCAAAGATTAGACAAATATAGAGACAAAATAAAAACAAGTTTGTATAAATTCTCCTGAAGTTCCGAGTCCCTCCCTTCTAAATTTTGTTTCTGTATTTGGTTTAACTTGCTCTCTTTCTCATGGATTATTATTGTGGTCACTTTGGTCAGTGGTAAATTTAATACACCCTTTGATTTCCTACCGCCTTGCTCTGAGCTTTAGGTTTTAGATTTCAGAGTAAATCCATGGTTTCCTACTTCTCTGTCATTTTTTGCCCAAGTCCAGGAGAGCGACCTAGAAGCTTACCAAGAAGAGTAGCCAGCACTATTCTCAAAAGGTGGTCAATTAATGGAATTACCCAAATGTAATGGGTACATCTTTGATCTGTTTTCTATTCACTTATCAAATACATACCTACACCATTCTGAAACATCAGAACAGAAATAACAAAAGAGAAAAATTATTATGGTTTTAATGCTTTCTGCTTATTGTTTGTTCTTTATTTTCTTCAATTTTTATTAGACAATCAATAAGCTCATTTGGCAGATGGAACCAAATTGAGGCATTAGAAGCCTTCCAAAGTAAATTATTTTATTAATTGTAACAATGTCTATGGGTAAGGAAATTGACAAATGACTCTGTCTTCCTTAGTACTTAATTTAATCAGGAATTTGTAACTCTTCAAACACATTTTAGAACAGGCCAAAGATGAAGTTTTCCTGTCATAGGATTTCAAAGGATGAATGGGGTGGGTACTAGTTATGAAAGTGGGGGATCTGGTATTCAAGAAGATAGCAGTAGGAACAAGTGAAAGATGGAGAGGGGGGAATTGGATGAAGAGGCAGCAAATAAAACCTGTTACATGATTCAACATTTTTGCCAGAGAATTGTTATTTCAATGTTTATAGATTCCAGAACTTTGTCAAATTATCAAAGGAAAGTCTTACTGAAAGAACATTTCTACAGAAAATAAAAATCAAGGGAATTTGATATAAAATTTGATTTGACTTCTGCTCTACTGCGATCTGAAGTTTTGAGGAGATATCTGCATTGCCAGTGATATAATTACACTTTCCTAAAGGGTTCAAAAATATTCATTGAGTTGACTTGCAGTTCTTAAAGAGGCAGTCTTCATTGTCATTTTTTCTTGTATCTCCTGCATTTAGCAGAGCTTGATGCTTAAGTAATTGTGCACATTAACACAAGATATCTACCTTAGCTTATCTTTCTATCTATCTATCTATCTATCTATCTATCTATCTATCTAGCATCTATCTAAATTCACTGTGTTATTTATGTATTAATTCTAATCTAATGGAACACTGACAAATAATCTTTTAATTTACGGATATAATTTAAAAAACCAGTAACTTACCTGGTTAATTAGTCTTATTTTGTTCAACTGTTCACTGCCATGGCCATTATGAATGTATATGGCAGTGAAAAAAAGGGAAGAGCAGGTCTGATGGCATCAAGCACAGCTACAAGGCAGCTGGCAATGACCAGGCTGTGTGGCAGGAAATGTTTCCAGGACTCCCATTATGTGAAAAGGCAACAGGTTTCATCGAATAATGCCAGTGTGGAAGCAAGAAGTCTTTTGTTCCCTCTCTTCTCCCCTCAAAGAGCTTCCCACCTTGAAGAGATTTATGTCATGATTGGAATGAAGGAAATTCACAGAGAATAAACTGATGGTATTAAGAGGTTATCACAGGTCATCACTTTTTCTTTCATTTACTCTCTTGGAGAGAAATGGGTAGCATTCTATCATTTTTGATAGTTGGCCTCCTAACTGGTAGTATCACCATGCTGCATATCTTGGCCAAAATTCCCAGGGGTAAACTCAGCAGGAACTTTTAGTGTGAGGTAAATCCTTGGCTACTAGGGGCAAGAGAACATAAAAGCTGAGTTTATGTATTGCAGGGCCCCAATTAGGAATAAACATATTTTTAATATAATCTTACAAATGACAAGTAACTGAAGAGGACTACAATTATCTCTAGGAAGAAATGTCCTTTTCTTTCCCCTGCTTTTCTTTCTTTTTATAATATTGTTCTATTATGTCTTAAAATAAAGAGATTATTAGGACATGTAGAGATGAACTATTTATTGATAAGTTGATGAATTTGCCATCAAGCACCTTTACACAAATTCAATCAGAAACTTTTAGATGTAAAATATCATTATGTTATATTTTGTATTATGTGTGTATGTATTGTTAGTGTGTAAAATATGGTGATGATGATGATATTGCTTCCATAGACTTTGAGCTCCAAACTCTCCTAACCAAAAACAACAGGAAAGCCTTCATCATCAATCCAGTCTACCAAGGCATTCCTCGTCTCACAGCTTCCTGTTTTTGCTCAGCAGTAAAGCAAAAACAGGAATAGAGAAGAGAAGCCTCCTTTTCTTTCTCTCTTGAGTAAAAGAATTACTGTACTGAAATATCTAGAGTTCAGAAAGAGCTCCACATTTTGCTTGAGGGTTCTGGCTTGACATCCTTTCATTAGATGAGACAAATAAGATTTTATTGAGCCACTAGGGAAGCAAGGGCTCTCTGAGCTAGACAAGAATGTTGGATGGGAAGACGTGATGCATTATAATTCAGCTACACAAATGAGCATGACCTAACAGGCTCAGATATGAGAGGAGAGGTGATAATAGGCAATTACAATTATAAAGATAATTATAATATTGAGCTGTTTTCTTAATCCGTTAGACTCCTGTTATCTGATGTTATATTTTTATATGTTTGGAAAAACTTTTCATGCTCTTGAAAAGGAAAATATTAGGCATAATCAATATTTTAAAACCATGATAAAATTCTCATTTTGTTGCTAATTTATAAATTGGAGCAGAGTAAAATAATGCACACAGACAATATGTGATCATAGTGTATTCTCTTATGGATAAGTAGTGAACTATGTTTGGAAAAATTAAACCCATGTTTTCAAAATAAGTGTAATAAAAGCACAGAAAAGTGTATAAGTTTCTGATTTTAATTTCATAATTGTGGCTGAGTATATAACAGGTGTTACTGTGCATGCTCTTATTAACTTCTTTCTCCATTCACCTCTCCCAGCCTTACTTTTTCTCTCCAGAGCTCTCAACCTTCCCACACCTCCATGTTTCCCCAGCCCATTCATTAAATTTTTCTTATAAAAATGCACTCAGTTTAACTTTGCCATTAATATTTAGCAAGTACAGAATCATGCTTTAACTAAATGGGTATATTTTAATTTGTGGAAGGCATTTCTTATTGGCCCAGGTATGATCACCCCTCTCTTAAACTGATCAGAAGAAATGATTAACTAGATTTTCCTTGACATTTTCAAAGATACAGATACCTTTTCTTTTTGATATGTCACTTGACTTTCAAGAAACTATTTCTGTTTAGAAAAGCAACACCTGCTATTGTCTGAAATGACCTCACAGACTTGAAATGCCCAAACGATGCATAGAAAAGCCTTCTGTGCCTGGAATTGAATGAAAGCCCTGTTTCTAATTTGAAGAATACATTGTATTTAAATCTCCAACATAAAGGTCTTTAGTGTACCACGATTTTAAAACGAGCCTAGGTGACACAGATCAATTTCATGACCAGTAATAACACTAATTACAGCTTTCCACTCATTTAATATGATATATAAACACAAGGTCTGACACCTTCTAAAAAGTTCTTGGGACTTTTCCTTCTCCAGTGTGATCTAAATAAATCCTTTACATTGCTTGGTTATAATTACTAAGTTTGTTTGCGGGGGAGATAATTGAATGGCTTGTTACCTGACCCACTCAAAACAAGAAAATGGTAGACTTAAATCTTGTGAAATCACTCACCTGCCCAAATCAGAGTATGACCAAAGATAGGGACTTGAAGGCAAAAGCCAGAAAATTTGACATGGTGCCATCATATTTTATTGAAGATAAGACCCCAAAATGTCTTTCAGTGTCTATGACAGATGAATTTGCCTGAAGGTGCTATCCAGTTGAATTCAGAACACTTGTCAGAAGCTAGAGAAGTTTTATAAGATGGGATCACCAGAAGGAAAAAAAATGTACTAATCAACTCTATCCAGGGGCTGTAAGAATAAATCCCACTCTTATTGATCAGTTTGGGACTGGAAAATGAGCTATAAAATATGTTGGACATCTGTTCTCTGTGAAATTCTGGATGGTTTCTTTGAAATCATGCATTAAAGGCAAAATTAAGGATTTTTACTCATAGAAATGAATTGTTAAATTGTCTCTTTTATTCCTTATTCCTTACAGCATCTCTTCTTCAATGTCTGATCACAGCTTCTTTGGACTTCCATGGGAAAACTGACCAAAGAAAGGCTTCAATAAGAAAAGAAGTTACTCAGCAAGAGAAGGGGAAGTTTAACTGTGGTAGGGAGTGTGGGCTTTTAAGCAGTAATCTGCTCTCCTGATTCTACCTTCTTTACCTATGGTTTTGGGGTGTGTCTCTTGGGGAATGATTTTCCCCATTGACAGTTATGTGCAGAAAAAAGAGATTCTTTGTTTGTTGTTTTGCTCTGTTTGAAGTACAGCAATATATAAAGCAAGTCACTGCCAAATCTCCATGAGAGGGTTGGGTGTATATTGGAAACAGGTTGAAAGTGGGTGGGTGCAGGGAGGGGGTGGAAGCTGATAGGTATAAGCTCGTGTGTGTTCCAGACCCAACAGCAGGTTTTGCAAGTTCTGAGACTGGTAATAAATTTGTTCTCTGAAAGAAGTCTGAGCCTCTTTGTGGATAAAACAAACATTTTAAATTGAAACTCATAAAAGAATAAAAGAGCCAAAACATTCTTACTCTCTCTGAGAGGTAGATGGAAGCTTCAGTTTCTGACAGGTGCAGCTTATGAGTCACCTGGACAGCAGCCAGAAATTCTTGTAAGAACAAACCAAAAAGACCACACCTGTTGATTGAAAACACTGCCCTCTAACACAACAGGTGAAATTGTTCAAAATGCCACCCCTATTTCCCACTTTCCAGGTTGCCTGATTTTTATTAAATGAAGCTTAACATTAAGTATGCTGTTCCAAATCCCAGAGTCTTCCATTGGGTACAGAATGTACCAAATTCCATTTGATTAAGATCATAATCTTGCCTGGAATGGAAAGATTCATTTTTCATTTTCATCCTAATGTTGCCTTTGTATGTCCTTTAGTGTCCTTTGCAGGACATTTAATCTATTTGCTTCCTAAACATAGTTTATTGAATATGGCTTTTCACAGCTAAAAGTATTATGAAAGCCTGCTAAAGGTGGAACATATGTCATGTACCTAGAAGGTGAATTAAATAAGGCTTCAAGGGAGTCTCTTGGGAAAAAAAAATTCTCACCATCAAATGTGCAATGGAAGAAAGAAACGGCTCTAGGGAATAGTTGCTTGCATAACAAGAAAGAAGCCATCTGATACGAGGGAGCAGGAAGAGAAAGGGGAAAATCTGTGCCAAGAGGTTTCAGAAGAATGTGCTGACAAGAACATTTATTAACAATTCTTGCTTAAATTCTATTTAAACTGTTGAAACACAACCGAATGCCTCTCCTATTTCTGTTCAATTCTTTATGTTCATTCTGTTTTTTTTTCTTTATTTGAATTGCTGTAAATATTAAACAGCTGTGTATAAAGGTTACCTATGTGTAAAGATTAAGATAGAAAAGAACACAATCAAATCATCTCTTATGTCTTTTAAAGTATTGGTATTCGAACTTTGTCCCCTCTTCCCAAACACTGCCAAAGATTCTAAATTTTAGATCTTATATGGTTTTTCTTCATGAAAACCCATATTACTGAGGTTGTCTTTGCAGTTTAGTTTTCTCCCAGATGCCGTTATAGTCCTGTCAGGTATGCTGGTCCATATCACTGAGTTCCTTCATTAGGAACATGTTGAAAAACCAACTCCTGGTCCAACGAACCTGGGAGAATCTTGGATCCCCACTAGGTAAATGAAATGATTTAGACTTAAGAATGAATAATACTGGAAAAATGTATTTTGGGCCACATATACACTATATATCTTATGTATACAGAAATATATGTGTGTAAAAAAATTTTGTGTAATACAATAAGTATTTCCTCCCTCTTCACTGCTTCTCTATTGTATACATCTAACCGCAAGCTCCACACATTTGAGGAATAAAAGTTCAGAATAAAAGGATTTGATTTAATATGCCTGATGGGGAGATGATACATTAACTTTATTCCCCCCCCTCCCCAGTGAGAAAAACAGGAAAAGCCATTATTATGTGTTACAAAGAAAGCAGCTAGAGGCATTAAAACAGAGATTTTCTGTCTTCTATAACTAAATCCCTTTTCTTTCTTTTCTCTCTCCAGGCCTGTAGCAGATGAGTCTTTATGTCCCATGAGCATATTTTACACATCATCCTGTACAGTAACCTCAAGATAAGCAGGGCAGTAATTAGAAATCTTTAACCCATGGGGATTTTGTTACTTGCTTCTTAAGAAAAAATGGAGAGACACTGTTTTTCTCTTAGAGTTGTTTATAAAATTTCACCCATGACTCCTACCAGGAACCTATATGGCATTTACTCCATAATGCACATATGTTCTAGCATATTCTTCGTCTTCAAACATCTAACCCCCAGCCACCAACACCACCATGTGCACACCCCTCGATCTCACCCTGGCACACACCGCTTACATAAATGGCATTTGTGTTGATTGGTCGCTGAAGCTCTGGGCTGCTTTGGTCTCCACATGGGAGATATGTATTGATTTGTGACAGGAATGAATGCTAGGTTTGGGTTTGCTTCTGTCTTATGAGCTAGTATGATTCCATTTATATTCATATATCCCTGGTTCTGTGGATCTATGGTGACATTATTTTCTAAGTAGATACATAGTGGATTCTCAGAAAAAAAGAAAAAGTAAAAAAAGCAAGAATTCAGGAATTATCAGAGACAAGAAATCCCCCTCTTCCTCTGTACTCTAACAGAGTAACCTGATATGGGCTGATTTAGAGAGCCTTCAAAAAGTATATTTTAGTGCTAATGGTCAAAGTTATTATAGATTTTCAATCAGTATAAGAAAGAAGAAACAGAACAATTTAAACTTTTCGGATATGGAAATGCTGACGTTTCTATCTGTGTAGACCAGTTGGCTGCTATGCACTTGATCTGTATCCTCTCAGCATTTTCTTTATGACTTGTGGAGATTAAGTGGCCTAACTCCACCTGCTGGATGACTAAGAATTACATCCCCTTGGCTTAGAAAAGCAAATGGGCATCATAAAATGCGACCTAAAAGCAGTGTCTGACTTAAGCTCTTAGCTTTGCCACTTTCTGGCCTTGGAAATCACCTCTTAAAGAGTGACTTAAGATTTCTAGACTTCAGCTTCATCATCTGTAAAAGATAAAAGTGGCTTGAGCTGATGATCTCTAATGACCCTGTATTCTTAATTCCCTATGATTGTGATTTAATTTGAATTAAGAAACCTAGACCATAGGCTCTTTATTCACATTGGCTATAAGTGGTGCATAGAGTACTTTATTCTGATTTGGTTAGTTGCTAAGGAGAATACTCACAAACTGTCACCATTTTTGTTATCACCCATCCTGGTTCTGCCACTTAACACTTCAGGCAAGAACTTGATCCCTTTAATCCTCATTTTGCTAAAGACAAGAATAAATGCTAATATCTCCCCCTCAGAGCTGCTGTATAGTTTAAATGGCATTCTAGGAATACAAGGGCCTTTCTTTTTGGCAACCATGGTACTTGGCGATATAGGATGATGTAGGAATGACAGAGTCAGAATTGTATGAGAGTTTGTTTATATTAATTAATGCCATGAATATGGAGCAACGCTGTGAACAATTCAAACTCAGGTAAAAGGAGATTTTAAACAAGAATAATGAAGTCATGAAGGACAAAAAATCTATTTCTCATTTCAACAAATCATAATTTTCTCTTTGGGACAACCCTCTTTCAAACCATGGCAACTCAAATCACAGAAAACCACACTGACACAGGCACCCATACACACCCATATACACATATACACACATGTGCACACAGAAAATAGTTATGACCTAGCCCCCAGTTCAGACCTTGAGGCCTTGACTTATACAGTGTCTACAAACACTGTGTTTCTCAGTACAGTATGTCCAATACGCAAAAGTGAACACTGAAAATTGAAGAAGCTATGCATAACTTGACATCTTGGTATCAAGAATGTTGTTTGTGTTTTCCCTCTCCAAGATCAGATGAAGACCAAAACCATGTAGATCTTCCATGTTAAGTAATGAAAATGTTAAAGATTAATGATCAAAGATAAGAAAGAAAACTCGTTTATAGAGTTGGTCCTGTTTAAAGAGACCAAAGGGGAAAAATATTAACTCAGAGTGGATTTGATCTTAGGTCCCTACCTCTTATAAATGGAGTCCAGAAAGGCTTCTTTAATTCTGTTCAGTTAGAATTAGGGACTCTTATGCTCATATTATTTCTTGTTTCCCTAATCTGTCTCCCTATTTATCTTAATAATTTGCCCTTTTTGTCTACTTCTGACATTTTCATTCTTCTGCTAATATGCTAAGTAATCTCTAATATTTTTGCTACCCTACAGATCCCATTTTCCAAGAACCATATAGCCTGGGATCAATTCTTTTTGGTGCTTAGACATTCAACATTTATTTATACCTAATTAAATGAAAGATCATAATATTTCTTCCACTTGTACGTATAAGAAAAGTAAGTCTTTATAAAAAGCAGGAAAGCCATAAATGCTTCCATCGTGTGCTACTATCTACACATTTAAAAATAATCTGCACCCTCT
Organism: Kogia breviceps; assembly: GCF_026419965.1. Taxonomy (NCBI): domain Eukaryota; kingdom Metazoa; phylum Chordata; class Mammalia; order Artiodactyla; family Physeteridae; genus Kogia; species Kogia breviceps. The sequence goes on from NC_081314.1 coordinate 98,874,894, forward strand.
TTTCATATAATTGGGATAAAAGTCTCCTTTTTTGAAAATTGAAATAAAACCTTCTAGGACACTCTCAATGAAGGAGGAAATCATTTCATAATTTAACAGAGCTCATTTTAGTCAAATTCAAAATAAATCTTTCATAAATTGTCTAGGACATTTCTTACTTTGCCTTTAACTTCAACTAAGTGAGGATCTTCTAAAGTTTGAGTAGAAGAGAATATGACAGTCATTATCTCAGAGATCATTTACAAATTACAAGTTCACTGAATGAAAGTTACATCTTTATATGTATATATTCTGCTATAACCAAATATTATGATCACAATTATTTGATTTTAAAAGTGAATTATAATTTGAAAAGTTAATAATGATAATAGCAGTTAGAATATGAGCTAAGGTAGGATGATGGACATTGGAATATAAAAGTAAATATCTCAACAATTTGGGTAAGGGAATCTGATAATATATTCAACCTGTCCTAACATCTGGAATAAGTTTTCAACATTTGCATTAGTGAAACCACTAATAGTTTCTGACAGAGTTTTCCCAGCTTTATTTCTAAGCATTTATTGAAACACAGTTAAAATAGTATCCATGTGTACCCAGTTCATCCTTACTACATTCTATAAAATGTGGCTTTTTGTAAGCCACTGAGGATATGGTCTCATTAATGCTTTCAGAATGTGTTCTTCTTTAACTCCAACTCGTATCCCTCATTATAAAGTTAAAAACACATGTTAGTCCTAGATTCCCATTTTAGAATTGATCTAAAATGTCATGTATCCCTCTTCAAATTATTTACTTCCCCTGTCAAAACAAACTAAGCTATAATGACATTTTCATATTTTATAAAATATATACGACAAAAATATTTTTCCTGATTACAGAAATATGATAACCATTTTTAAGAGGTCAGGAAATACTTAAAAGTTTACTGTTAGCATGGGTACCTTGTCTTCCAGACATTTCCTTTATATATAGATTCAATATAATCTTTAACCACAAAGCAAATATTGAATATTTTATATAACTGTTTTGTAGCATACATTTTTCTCCCAATATATTATCATAGACATTACCCTATGGCAGTTATTTTGCTTCAGTTCCATTGCTTTGAAAGGCTGTATACTATTTCAGTTAAAATATAACATGATTTATTGAACTTATCCCCTTTTGATTGACAATTACATATTTTCATTATATTGGCAATATAATATATTGCCATATAAAGAATATCCCTTAGACATGTCTCCGTAGGCTTAACTGATTATTTTATGCATAAATTCCCAAAAGGGAGATTGATATGTTGGACAATTTAAGCTTTTATAATTTTTAAATTCATATTGCTAAATTGTCCTCCAGAAATCTGTATCAATTATTTTCTTTAGCAGTGTGTAAAAATGCCTATTTCCCCACACTCTTACCAATACTATTAAGTTCATGACTAAGGCATGTTATAATTCTGTTTGTTGATGTTTATATATATGTTATCTAATAGGGGGCTTAAGTAATAAAGTATAAGTGTTCAGTTAGTCTGTCTAGAACACTGTGACAGAGTTATAAGCAGAAAAAAAATTCATTCTATATTATAAAGACATTAAAAGAAGTCCCATCACACATTTTTCTAAACATTCACTTTGTATTTCAACATTTCTGTAGAAGCCCATGCTGACAAAAACAGAGTAGTAATTGTAGACTTGTTCTAATAATTGATGGGCAGATTTCATTCATTTATAGTATCAAACTTGCTTGAGGGGTTAGAATCATTCTCCAAATTTAAGGTCCCACAATGGAACTTGACAACTAAAGTGAGAAGATGGTTTTATTTGTCTATCTTATCTAGGTAACTGGTGATAATTCAGAATTCAGAATGCAGTTAAATGGAATGTTAAATGGTTCAAGTGTGTGTGTGTGTGTGTATGTGTGTGTGTGTGTGTGTGTGTGTGTGTGAGAGAGAGAGAGAGAGAGAGAGAGAGAGAGAGAGAGAGAGAGAGAGAGAGAGACAGAAAGATTCATTCGCTCAGATATTTTACTTTGTATTCTTGATAAACATTTGCTATCTCATTAATTCCCTCAACCTCTTTCCAACTCAATCTTCCTCCGCTTTTATTATCACTGTTCTCACAGTGCCCTTTTTGTGCCCATCCTTGTTTTTCCTGCTCTTTGCCTATGTACTGGCCTTTGCTTTTCATGTATTGTACAGCTTGCCTTTGTTTGTGGACGTGTTATCTGTTTCACATGTCTTTGGAGATTCTGTTATCTGTTCCTTTCCATTGTCTGGGTTAATTTTCCCTGTTAAAATTCTTGCCTTTTATGGTGACTAGTTTAATTTTAATGCAAATTCCAAGGTAACTTACTGCATTTCATCACTCTCCCATTTCCAGTTGTTTTTGGACATGCTCCAGTCACTTGATGTGAGCTTCATTTACCTCTCATGCCATATTTTCTCCCTTTGGATTGCTTTTTCCATTTTCAACGTTACTCCCCTCTTCCTCTTTGATAGTGTTCTCTTTAATGGCACTCATTTGTTGGTGGTGAAATTTTTTGTGGGTTTTTTTTACTCTTATCACTCTTTCAGTTTCACCGGTCATCTTTTTACTTTGCTTTCATGTTCATTTTCATTCAAGGCCTTCTGTTCTCAGTCTTGGTCTACTGTTTCCTGGGATATTCTGTCATTATCTATGATACATACATAAGGTATGGTCCATAATAAAAGTACCATTTAGGTGACAAAAAAGCTATGTTTCTCTTTATCAACATACTTATTAGAGCAGAATCACATACAGCTAAAGATCTGATATCCATGTGAATTTGGAAATGCCTTGGGATATGGAAAATACCACAGTGAGTGTCCAAACATATAAAATACCCCAAAAATAGTGCTGAAAGATAAGATCAAGATAAAGATGAATTCGAAACTTAGTTAATTAATGACTCTAGCATTATTAAGTCGGGACTCAAAGAGATTTTAAATGTCATCTAGCCCATTTTATCATTCAGTATCTGAAATCTCTATGACAACACAAATAATCATTTAAACATGGATAACCAAATACAGATTAGCCAATTAGATTTTAATCTTTTCCTTATATTGAGTGAAAATCTGTCTAAATGCAGATTTACATTTTGGCCCTAGTTCTACTCACTAAAAAAAAAAAAAAAAAAGTCTAGTTCTTTTGTAGCATAATGCTTCAAACATTGAAAACAGATGTTTGAAGATCTTTTGTTCTTCAGCTTAAAATTTCTTAATCATGACTAGATATTCTCAGTTTCTCTAATTAACTCATCTTTGTCAAATCCTTTATAGTACATTTCTGGATGCCTAGGTAGGTATTTTTATATGCTTCTACCAAAATTGAACACATCATCTGTGAAGCATTTGAACACATAAGAGATGGTCCATCTCTTCCATCAATCAAGAGATCATAGAATTATAATGTTTTGTAAGGTATAATTAACCTTTTCTGGAATTGACACTTATATTGAATATCTTTCCTTTTCATCTGTAGTGTACTATTCTACTGCACTTGTGTTTTTAGATATGAGTATGTATTGCACATCATCTTGCAAGATTTGGCCCACCATTCTTACTTATCAAGATGATTTTAGAAACTTATTTTATCATACTATATATTCAGTCATACTTCTGTTGATTGATGCCACACTGCATTCATGTTATTGATAGTGAACAGAACATATTCAAGGGCAGAACTCTGTAAAACTTTATTACAGACTGACAGTCATTCCCTTCCCAGAATTCTTTGAGCACCTCCATTCAATCAGTTTGCAATACACCTAACTGAAATATCATGTAACCCTACATGAACTTTAATCTCATGAAAACATCTTGTCAAATGCCAATATGTTTAATATATTTCCCTTATCAACCAGTTTAGTAATTCTTTCAAACTACATTTTATGCTTTCTGACTAGTGTAGACAGATCAGGCACACAGATTCTGATAATTCCTATTCAGGTTTTGATGTAGAGAAATTTTGTGTCTCTTAGTAGTTCATATGGTCACACTCTGCCTCTGTTTTCTAGGTTACAAAAGCAAAAACATGGTTTAGTACCCATGATTAGTCATTCTTCAAGTTCTATGACAAATGCAGTGTGAATAGTTTCTATGTTTTTTTTCCCTCCTTTCTGGGCCAAAACTTCCAAGTCTAATAAAAAATTATTTGTCATCTAGCAATAAATACGTATTTCTGAAATCATAGAAATAAATTTTCCAGAAAGATATAATAATCATAGAATCTAATGAGATTACTCAATACTCCAGTTTTTAAGCATAGAAACTTAAGAAAATGAACAGATTTACAAGTACATTTTAAACTATACAAAGTACTGGGCTTCCCTGGTGGCGCAGTGGTTGAGAATCCACCTGCCAATGCAGGGGACACGGGTTCGTGTCCTGGTTCGGGAAGATCCCACATGCCGCGGAGCGGCTATGCCTGTGAGACATGGCCGCTGAGCCTGCGCGTCCGGAGCCTTTGCTCCGCAACGGGAGAGGCCACAACAGTGAGAGGCCCGCGTACCGCAAAAAAGAAAAACAAAAACAAAAAACTATACAAAGTACTATATTTTCCAATCTCAATTAGGTCCATCAAAGTGCTTCTTTCATTGCTTAGGCATGTGGGTTATTCTATTTTGCTTGATAAATTTTTACCTATTTGTATTGATTATTAGCAGAAGAACATAAATATAAATAAGTAAAGGACTTGAGAAATCAATATATTGAAGTTTGAATAGGTATAGAATCACAAAATTGACATAGTACAGTTGAAAGCAGAATTCCATTGAAGAACAAGATCTTGTCTTTTTATCCAATATTTTCTGGACTATTACTTGGTTTCAATTTAGCATAGTTTGCTGTTGTTGTTTTAAAATCTTGTTTTCCGAACACTTTGGAAAAAAATTGTAACTGGCCTATAGGACAGTAAATGACATCTATATCTAGAGAAAATCATACTACAATAAGAATGTATACTTAACTTTAAGTTATACAACTTTTATTGGTCTGTTTATCTAATTCTCTATGTATATAAAGGACAAACTATAGAAAATGGCTAAAAACTCAGAAAGACAGTTTAAATCTTGACAAAGAACAACTTCTTAAAAGTCTTACAGATGAGTCTACTCAGTGAAACTGCTATTAATAATTGTAGCTTATTGTCGACTGACTATTCAATTTCACTTGAGCCCTACATTAAGTTCATGCTTTATTTATTCAATGATTCAGACATGTGTGGGTTTGTCTGGCAAGTCATTAAATGATTCTATTTACATGGGAGCTCTGGTAGCTTTCTGGAAAAGAATTTACACAAAGAGAAGGAGAGTCTGGCACATGGTTTTGGTTCACAGACAGTCAGAAGAAGGGTCATGTGATATACAATATGCTCTATTTCATCCTCTACGTTGTGCTGATGGATAATGCCTGAGTTGTAAAACAAAAAGGCTGTAACAGAACATAGTGAAGACTAAAAGAGCTTAGCTATTGAGAGGATTAAAACATCAGTGGCCTTCAAGTAGCATGTTCTTCAGTGATAGGAGAGAGTACCTTCAGCTATGAAGGGCCATGTCTAGGACTGCTAGATTAAGCAAATAAAAATACGAGTGCCCTGTTAAATTTGAATTTCAGATAAGAAGCATTTTTTTCCTAGTATAACTAAGTCCTGTGAAATATTTGAGGCATATTTTTACTAAAAAATAGTTGTTCATCTCAAATTCAAATTGAACTGGGCATCCTGAATTTTATCCGGCAACCCTAGGCATGCCATCAACATTGACAGTGACAGTGGAAGAGGTCAGGGATTTTCAGTCAGATATATTTGCCCTTGTAGAAATCCTTGCATGGAATTCATAAACAGAAGTTTCTATGATGAGTAGCAATGTCACTGGCACCATCAACAATTTCCTCATATTGGCCGTGAATTTGCAGCCATCAAGTTTTTACAATGCTTTTTGTGCTTACTATAAAATCCTTTCTCTCTTTACATGCTTAGTTCCAAATAATTTTTTATCATGAAATAATTGATCCAGTAAAAAAAATGTAAGGAAGGATAATAAAATTAAAATAAAATATAATAATAAAGCACATTCTTGAGCCTATCACCCAACATAGAATAGAACAGTACCTATACAGTACTATGTTATTCCCATATCCCATTACCTTATTCACGAGAGTAAATAACTATTCTGAAATTTGTGTATAATCAGTTTCTTGCTTTTTAAAGTAGTTTTTCACATGTGTAGGTATACCTAAACAGTATATGATTTTATTTTATTTATGCCAAACATTATGCTGCAACTTGCTTTATTTTCTAAGGTTGATCCATATTGTGGCTTATGCCTCTAATTTGCGTATTTTTGCTGATATATAATATTCTATAGGTATATTCACTACAAATCATTTAACCTTAACCTGTAGATAAATATTTTCTTAATTTCCTCTGTTTTTAATTGTTATTATAAAATAATGTCGCCCTGACATTCATTTGTATGTCTCCAGATGCACATGCAAGACTTTCTCTTTAAACACTATATTTAGGAGAAGAATTTCTCACTTAAGAGAACATGGGCATATTCAGTTTTACTAGATAATGCCAAATTGTTTTCCATAGTGATTATACCAATTAATTTCCCACTAACTGTGTCTAAAACTTTCCCCTTTTCCACATTCACATCAATGCTTAGTATTTGTAGACTTCTTAATTTTTTTTAATCCAATGGGTATAAAATGATATCTTGTTACATCTTAATTTACATCTCAGAATGCTAATGAAATTGAATAGCTTTTCCATTCATATTTTTCTTCTGTAAAAGACTTTTTTTTGGAGATATTCATATTCTATGCATTAATTTAAGAATTCTGCTACAAATTTTTACAAATAATTCTTTCATATTTATGTTTGTTGCTAAGATCATCCTCAAACTTCATAAAAATCTTGAGAGTCACAGAGCATGTCTTCTCTTTGTTCTCTTCTTCCTACTACCATTTTAAATATATTTCTATATAGTTTCACATTTTATTTTGTATACTTAGGCCATTCATGTTTTGGTCTTCCCTCTTTTTATAATAATATTTTCTTCTGATTGTCACTTTTGGTATTTACCTGCTTCGTGTCTGTGGATTCTTGTCTTCCACTGAGTCTGGTATATTTTTAACTAGCTTGAATGCTAACTCTCCTCCATTGTCTCTATTATCTCCTTATCAGGTTCTCATTATACATATGTTATGCTTTTCGTTATTCTGTCATATACACATACACACAAACACACATACATTTTATTTATTAATATTCTTATTCTCCTCTGCAGAAGTTTGAGTAATTTTTTTAAATATTGAACATATAATTTCCTAATAGTAGAATACAATTTTGCTTAATCTTCTGTTTAATCCTGGTATGGGGTTTTCAATTTCATTAATTATATGATTCTTGACAATTCTATTTGTTTATATCTAAAGTCTGACTGGTTATTGTTTTCAGATCTCAGCATAGGTATTGGTAATTGACTCTAGTTTTCTGGCACCATCTAAATATTGATTTGTTCTAACTTTCTTGCAAGCCCAATTATCTTTTAAAAGTAATTATTTTGGTAGCATATCTACAATGTTCCTACACTTTGAAGGGGACCCATTCCAAGTACTTATTTTTTCAGATCTCTGGAGTAGAAATCTGTGATTTATTTATTCTTGTTTCAGGTTAAATCTCCCTTTTTGAGAAGCCTCTCCTGCTTCCCAAATTAGGTTTATCCTCTTTGTGTAGTGTTCTTGCCTTTACCTAATGTTTCTCACAAAATTATTTAAGATTGTTTTCTCTGATAGACCTTAAACCCCTTGCAGCCATTTACTATATAACTTTGCCCTGACTCATAGGTTTTCATATGCAGGAAACTTCAGTTAGTTTCTTGAGTTGAGTTTGCACACACTTAATCCAATGGGTTTTGGCAGCTGTGATTTCTCTAGTAGTAACAGTAGTAAAAGGGGACATCATCAAATGGCGCCAAAATCAGGGAAGTAGGACACATCCAATGCATAGTTTAGCAGAGAGGACTAACCTACTGCTGACATCATGAGAGTTCCCAGACATTTCAGGAGAATTTTGAAGGAGACTGGAGTTTGTGAGGAAAGACAAGCAGAGCTAGAAAAGTAATGATTTCATGTCCTGTGTTGTCTTCAGACTTGTGTGTCTTGGAAAACATAGGTAATTTAATCACAGTCATTTAGAACTAAAGGAACTTAGGGTATTCTTTCACTAAACTAGTAAATTGAGTGTTTTGATCACAGCACACTAATGTCTTTTACAATTTTAAGGGAATCAGTGACCTTATTTGTATTTCCATTTTCTATTGTAAACAAGCAAGAGTATAGCTAAAACAATGACTATAATTCTATCAGTGAGCTTCAGAACATACTGGATTTTAACAGGCAGTATATGGTTTATAGAAACAGTCTTTGCAAATTATTACAAAATAGGTTCTAATTTTTTTGATAGCTTCAGGTGTACCCAATGAAAGGTAGGAAAAGATAGAGGATCCCTCTCAATGAGCCAATTTTTTACTTCAGCTACTCTGTTATCTCATCTTTATGATGTAGGGCTTTTTTCCATATTTTCTTCTTTGCTTTGTTGTAAATCACAAGTCTCTTCTCATGTTTTATCATATTTTTTCAGCTCTTTCCTAATATGAATTCCATTTTTCATTCTCCTTGTTATAATCATTTCCCCATTTAACTATTTGCTGAATTTGAGCTTCTATGTCTTCAGTGATCCTTATGATTATAGAAGATTATATGTGGTTTCCTCAGCCAAAGCTGGTGCATTTCACAGCTTAGAATATCCATTCCTGTATAGATTCAAGTGGAAGAATAAGTTTGTGAGAGTGGAAACAAACTATACTCTGGGCCAGTACACCAGGGTTTAGCAATGCCCTGGAAAGCTACAACTTGAGCAGATAACACTGTCCCTTTTCTCTGCATGTGGCTGCAAATAGTGTCTCTCCCTTGAACCATGAATAGGGAAGAATTAACACAGGATACAAGAAATTATGTGGGAGCCCTGGCAATGTTAACATTAAAGCAGTGACCTTATTCTTTATGGTGAAATTACCTGGAAATGCTGCTCCCTTATCTAAACAGGGCAAAAAGTTAGCCTGAATGAGAAAATACTCTGTAGGGGTACTGATGACACTGGTGGAGACAGGCTCAGTAAGCAGTCATTATCCTTTCCCATACACTATATCCTATAAAAGCTCAAAGCATTATATAAAGACTCACTAAGAGGATATGAGGCAAGATTAATGAGGAATGCCAATAGTTCCTTAATCAACACTACTTCCCTTTTCAAGGTGTATTAATTATACCTACTAAGTCTAAAATAACTCATTTCAAGTATGTCAGTTCATCTACATTTCTAACACCTTGTGCAAAAAAAATCATTTAATATTGGAGGTAAATTTTAAAATATTTCTACATTTAGAATGAGAGTGTCAGCAGACCGGTTGGTATGGTTTGCCATTTATTTTATTTTTCTCATCTCATATAATAGAATTACAGCTATGAATAATTTTTCAATAATATAAATATAAAAATCTATATTACCTGAAATTTAGATGGAAAAAAACTTCACTACCTACAAATAATCTTAATTTGTATATTTTTGGAATTCAAAAATCTTTGTTCATTTAAAAATACCCTTACACATAATGGATATAAATGTGTAAATATATTATATAAACATTGAAAACGTCATGGAATCTTTTTCTGTCTCTGTAAATAATACTGCAAAAAGAATTTTTAAAAGTACTATCCTGATATAGAAATTAGGTGAAAGGTATATGAGATGAAATTAATTTAATTATATAAAATAATTAGGATTTATTTTTTCATAGCTCTGGGACCTGCATGACAAAATCAAGACCTGTGTGAAAACTATTTACCTAGTCAATGTAAAAATATTATACTGCCCACCTTTAGATGAACAATTTTGTAAATTTTAGAGGTATTATCACCAGGGTCAAGCTGGGCTCTTGCAGGACAAGAGCATGCAGGTTCTTCATGTGCTCTAAGTAAGCTTTTCTTATTACTCTTGGAAAAATTGACATTTTAAATAGTGTTTCTAGAAGTTTATAAAGCTAAATCATATCTTCACCGTCAGCAGTTGTCTGTGTCATTCTAGAAATAGAACCAGGCAAACTCAAATTGTATTTCCTTTTCATTTATAAATGTCTAGCAAAATTAATTGGGACACATTTCCTGTTTGTGTACATGATAAGAAGCAAGGTAAAATATCTGGCAACTAACTACTTTCATTCGAAAAATCCCAGCTTAACACATACAGTAATTTCTAGATTTAAAGTATGGTATAAAAAAATTCTCATGTGTCAGTGTCTTCTGTATTTCTAATGGACAAAAGTATACTTAATAACTGTAACTGTTAATGGTGAAGGAGATATTTATCTAACACTCTACCAATATAAACTAAAAAGATACATACACTAAAAAGATTTCACTGATTTTCATGTAGTTTTTAGTCAGTTTTGAAATTGGTGAAACCAAAAACAGAAAGCAAAAAGATCTAAGGGCTAGAAGAGTCATCATTAGACTAAAATTAGAAAACACCTAATTAGAGGTTTAATCAGCACCACATCTTATGAATCATTAACTATATTTTAAACATCTGCATATCCAATGGCAGGTGGGTCTTCATAATCATTATCTGGATAATTCATATTCTGCATCAGATCACTGCCAAAATTGAGGACACTTTGATAATACTACTACTTTGCATATATCTAGTGCTTTCTGCTATACAATGTTATTTCACATAACCATCATTCTTGTGCCTTTTGTCAAAACTGTGGTGGAAGCAGGAAATTTGAACAGAACAGATGTGGAGAATAGGGTCAGAGAAATCAAACAAATTTCCTAAGTCATTAATAATTAAGAATCCAGATACTCTGAATCTACAGCTTTCTCATCACCAACCTGTTGACTGCTAAATTAACTGATGCATCAATTACACAACTTCAAACTTCTGATTTGCTTTGCCTCTGCAAACTTAAGATATCTAATAAGTAAAAACAAATAAGAGAAGTCACTCCACATTTTAAAATAATAAGGTTAAAAAATAAAACACTGATATAAAAATCTCAATTTGATAGAAACTCAAAGCTGAAAGTCTTCTGTTGTCTTATTGTCATAGATCTTCACTCCCCTCCAACCCCAATGCACACATCTCTTTCCATTTATTTATTCTACTCTAATCAGAGAAGAAACAAATTGTGTCAAACTCAAATGGCTTCAGGCTGATTTATTTTCTCTCTTTTTCTTTTTCTTTGCTTTTTGTTTGTCTGTTTATTTTAGCTCCCAAGGTATATATTCATGGGTTCAATATGTAAGCTTTCTTCTGACTCTTTTTATTACGGTAGATTTTTTTTTTTTCTTATCTAATAGAATAAGAAATGTGCTGGATTCTAATCCCAGCTTTACTTCTAAGGACATGGCATCAAGCCAGTCAATTTTCTTTGTGTTTATTTATGTCTTCTTCTCTGACTTCAGGCTACTGGTTTGTTTCAAAAAATACACTGAGATTAATTACAAAGCATTTAATATCCTGTGAAATTTAACATGAATGCTTTTGTAATATAAAGAGGGATTTATTCTTAAACATCATTTTTTTATAAGGTACATTTCCATGTTTGCTGGAACTCTAAAGATGCTGATTCCTGTGGGATCTTTATAGAATATTCTTTCTCTCTGTCAGAAGCTGGCAACCTTCACAGGTGATAGTCAATCTTTCTTCCAGTTTTGTCTTTGTTTTCCTTTGATACACAGTACAATTATTTTGATTGTTAAGTAAATATGTTTTACTAAATGCTTAATGATTTCTATTCAAATTTAACTAAGATAAAAATCTTACTGGTACATTTTTTGCTTGGACTTGTTTTTGGATCAAATATAGGAAAAGTAAGTAAATGAGTAAATTGTCCTTAAAGAGCCAATTTAAGGGAGTGAATGGGAGACTAGGTGAGAAAACTTTGACACCTCTGTGAGACTCTGTGACTCACACTTTCTCTTTACCTTTGCTAAAACAGGAAGATTTATCATATAAACTGTACTAAGTAAGAAGAGTGGAAGAGTCATATTTTCATTATATATAGAAAGTAAGAACTGGCAAGAAACTTAAGGATAAGTTAGATCTTCATTTTACGTATGAAATCTCAAATGACTAGACCAAGTACACATAGATACTACACACTAAGAACTGGGACTAAGGTCCTGTAGATTCACATAGGTCAGTGTTTTTCCCAATGTACTACATGCGATATACATCTTTTGTTAAAGTAACATACATAATCAAGAAAGGTGGAAGACAAAACGTTATTAATAATAGTCCATATCTCTAACTTGACAAGTATCGTGTATATTATTTGTAAATATCTAGCATGTACCTTCCAAAGACCATAGTATACAAATGGAATGTACTACTTTTATTTACATAGACTGCTTTTTCAAGGAAAGTGATGCTAGTTCAAGATGATTTCTTATTCTCCTTACACATAGAAAGTTGGAGATGGACTTTATAAGATTTAGTAGGTTAAAAAATATCTTATTACCGGCTTACATTGAATAGCTAGTTTATAGAAGAAGCAGAAAGAAAACTTGGAGTGAAGAAAATGTAAAGAATAATGAGATATGATATTAACATGAACCATATGTGTCCATACCTAAGACGTAAAATCATTGTTAATTTTCTTAGTAACAAAATTGGCAGTACAAAGAGAATTATTTTATATCTATAACTAATTAATTGTTTGACATCTATTATAGATTAAAGATAGATTTTTTTGAATAACAATTAAAAAAACCTTTCCAAGTGATTCACTCAAATAAAGGTTTACCAATTTATTCTTGTGATGCTATATAACACCAGTACTGTTCTTAAGGCAGATTACAAAGGAAAACCCAGGAATTCTAAAGTTGGTGACCCACTTTAAAATCCTGTACAGAGAATCAGAGTGTTGTAGAACTGGAAGAGGCCTTAGAGATAATTTATCCCAACCCCTTCATTTTTCTGACTCAAAATGTGGGGTTCAGAAAGATTAAATTATTTGTCCAAGGTAATAGGACTAACAATAAAAAGAAGAGCTGGTCTAGGATTTAAGACCTTGTTTCCTGCCTGTTCTCTTCTATGTAAGTCTGCTTTGGAAAATGATAGCTCTCCAAAGTAGGAAAAACAGTGGTAGAAATGAAAAGAGTATGACTTAGTGCTGGAAGTTTGGTCTAATTTACTAAACAGGAACAATAGCAAACCATTTTTAGAGCTGGAGTTGGAGAACACTTAAAAAGCATTATCACAACTTCTAAATAACAGATTATGTCGTTTCAAGAAGTCAATGTGATTATATATTCTAGCAAAAACAAATCTACTGAATCATATAGAATATTGCATAATTAACCACTTGCCTGTCATAGCAAGAGAGTTGTCAAATTGTTGGCTTTCACATTTAAGGGACTAAAACACAACATAAGCATTGAGAGCAGTGTCTATGGCTTATGTATAGCTTCTTTCCATAGGAGTTATTTACTTTTTCCACTGATCTTATGGAATATTGGTAATGTAGGTATTTACTTGGATTTTTAATTGGCATATAGCCAAATTAGAAATACCTTTTCTAAATGTTACTTTTTAATTTATATCTTCTATTCATCTTGTTTCTTACTGATATAATGATATTTGTCATCTTCCTAAAAAGGATATTGGTAAGCTTTTAGGAGAGGATGTTACAAAGTTTTTCCAAAGCAATTTGGGGAAAAGTACCATATATGCACAAATTATTGTCATTAAATCACAAATTTAAAAAATACCTACACTACTCTTAATTTATTATTTCTACAAGGTTGACACTATGTATAACTTCAATTAGATATGAAGAACAGAATACTATGTATAGAGCCAGTAAAATAAAACATCTTAGAACTTTCCACAATTATTTGCTAGTATGGAGTGTTTTAACTAGTTATTCTGTGTAATCTTAACAGAATTCTGAACAGGTTCCTGAAACTGTTTACATTAAAATTCTGTTTAACCTTAAAACCTAAAGCTGAGGTAAAAATGCAGCTAATATTAGTAGTTTTTAACTTATGAATTCCATCTGAGAAACTGTTGCAAGGCATTAGAAATATTCTATGTAATACAAGTAAATGGAAATCCTCATTTTGAAGGATACTCAAATGTTTGAAATATAGTTGAGAATTCAGAAAAAAGAAGAAAAAAACTTGTCTCTAAACAAAACAGATGTCTTAAAATTTAGGGACTAGAATTAGTATATTTCATTTATAGCAAACCTCATAGACAGTTAATCAGGAATTCCATCTTTTTATAACACAACATTCTAATGAGTTTGGCCGTCCATTTGGTTGTTTAGAATATAGTAAGCTAGTTAGAATTTAGATTAAAAAGCAAGAGTTTGATAGAGGTAGTCACAGTGGAACAAGAGAAAAAAGTGGTATGCAAAAACCTGGTAAGATATATAAAAACCAAAAAATAAAATTTTTAAATTAAAAAAAGAAAATTCAAAGCAAATGTACTTTGGGATTACTTAATATGGGAATAAATGGCTTCCATATATCTTCTGAACAAAAAACATAGCATTGCATTTAGATATGTGATACATCTTTCTCTCCGCCTATTTAAATGTACTTTTGTCAAGTTGATAATAAAACTCTGATCTGACCAAGTATGTTAACACTTCATTTTAGAGTTTGTACCACTCTATGTAAATCAATTATTCAAATCACTAAAATGACACAGTGTGGTAGAAGAAGCATCCCTAGAGTCAGGTCTGGGCTTGAGATCCAATTTTGTCACTTTAATAGCTGTGCCAACACTGACATGTTTCTTAAATTCTATGAGCCTATATTCCTCATTCATAAAATAAAGATTAAAAATAATGTACCAAATAGGTTTGTTTCTGTGATGACATATTTATATAAGGCATTTAGCATTCTGCTTACCATAAATTAAAACTTAGTTCTTTTCCTGATTATCTTTCAGAGTTCTATTTCAGTTATTTTAAATTAAAACTTTTTTCAAAGTCATGACAAATATCTATATTTTTTTCTAAACTGTTACATTGTATATATATATATATATATATATTCCCTATCATTGTTAAAGACATTACTTATGCTTCAATATAGTTTTAATATAGTGGTATTAAGAGAAACCATTGAGGTATATAGTATTATTTTATACTACACTAAATTACCCCAGATTAAGAAGAAAATTGTCAATCTGAGTATGTACTTATGTGTGTATGTGTATGTATTTCTTACAATTCTTTTAATCTCTTCCCTGTTAGTGATCACCACATTGCTAATAGTAGACATGTCTTCAATAGTTTCTTTACCTTTCTACTGGGTTTCTTCTAATTTACTTAGGGTTAAGAAAACTAAATTTGATAGTGAAAGTCCAAAGTTTGTCTGTGTGTGTGCGCCTGTGTGCTGGGGATGGGGCAGGAACAGTGTCAATTCATGAACATTTGTGTTTGTTCTAATTTGTTTGTTTGAACATGTAACACGTATTTTAGTTTCTCTGATACTTTGTGTCCAGGTTTCTGTGCTCTGTTCCTGATACAGTAGTTTGATTACTTTTATGTAGGTTAGAATTTAATATCAATATAATTTAAAGAAGGATACAGTGCTAGCCACTGGTTGATTCTATGCAAAGTCCGATTGGACTAATCAATTCAATTAGAAAAATAAATCAGGCCGTTATTTTATATAATTGAAGGTATTCATCAAAAATTTCTGAGTTGGCAAATTCATATACTTTCCAGAATGTTTTCTCCATCTACTCACAAATTTTAGTCTATTCCAAGTAGAAAACAATTCTAGAATGTAACACAAGAAGATTTTCCTAGGAAGAGCTTCAAACAAAAAGTTGCAGCTTCCCTTGGTTCTCTGACCAAGAATAAATTGCATTTCTTTTAGAGATGTTTTCCTTCACACTGCTTTCTCTTAATGTCTTTATAAGTTACATTGCCACCTACTGGCAGCCTCCAATATGGTAGCCATGCTTTGAGTCCCCAGACTAAATGTCTATCTGTTAAACAGAAAGTTGGTCATTGATATTGTTGGAAATATACTCTAAAATTTGAAATATACATGATGCAGTGATAGGTATTAAATTTACCTGGACTTCACTTTTTAAAAAGTAAATAAATAAAATGGATCCTCCATACATTTCTAACTCCATTTTAGGATTGATGAAATAGCCTTTATATTACATCTTTCTGACATACACTTTTATAACATTAAACCATAATATAACCTTATTATATGTTGATAGTTAAGAAGCTTACTTTTCCTTCTTTGGGTTTGATGAAATAAAAATTATAAGAAAAAATTACCAAATTATATAGTCTGTTGATTTTAGATTTAGAAAGTTAGAATGTGTCCTGAATTAGATGTGAAATAGAGTTAGTTTTACTTCATAATTCAGAAATATCTGAATTTTAAGTTGTTTTAGGCAATTTTCAAACGCAAAGGGAATCTTCAGATTAAAGAAAAACACCTCCAAAGTGATGTGTTGTGGTGTCTACTCAGTGAAGTCATAAAATAAGTCCTTGGCCTACTTTTAACATAATGGCTACAAAACTTAGATCATTTTGTAAATATCTAAACTCAGTGGAGGTGGGAGAGGAGCTTGAAGTAAATTTACATCTTTTAGTTGAAGCACAAATATATTTACTGGCAACCTTTAATCACTATAGACTATGAAACATCGTTCATGTCTAAAGCAACTTAGTTAACATAATTAATGGGTTGAAAAGTCCTTTCCCTTTTCCCAAAAATTTCAACTTGGGGAGTAAGTGAAATTAAGTTATAAAATTGCGCTTAGGAAATCAATGAATACATTGAAGGGCAACCTCAAAGAGGTGACTTTAACCTTGTCCTTTCAGAGCTATGCACAATAAAGTAAATAATACGAACATAATGCATATAAACATTCAGCTCCCACCTTCATGTTTTAAGAGAGACCACTTTTAAAATAAAATTTAAAATGCATTTTCTCATTTTTTACCTAAATTCTAATGCACTAACATTTGTTATACTTTTTATATGACTCTAAAAGTATTTTTTAGCAATAAGCTATCTTAACCACCCCCTTTTTTATTTTCCAACTCCTGCTCTTTCTTTTAAAAATATATTTTATTATACTTAGGAATAAACCTGACCAAGGAGGTGAAAGATTTATATTCTGAGAACTATAAAATATTAATAAAGGAAATTTAAGATGACTTAAAAAAATAGAAAAATATCCCATGCTCTTGGATTAGAAGAATTAATACTGTTAAAATGGCCATACTACTAAAAGCAATCTACAGATTTAATGAGATCTTTATCAAATTACCCATGACATTTTTTGCAGAACTAGAATAATGTTAAAATTTATATGGAACCATAAAAGACACAAAGCAATCCTGAGCAATAAGAACAAAGCCGGAAACATAACCCACCTAGATGTCAGACAATACTACAAAGCTACGCTAATTAAAACAGCATGGTATTAGCACCAAAACAGATATATGGATCAATAGAACAGAATAGAGAACCAAGAAATAAACCCTCACACTTATGGTCAATTAATATTTGACAGATGAGGCAAGAATATACAATGGGGAAAGACAGTCTCTTCAGCAAGTTGTGCTGGGAAAGTTGGACAGCTGCAGGTAAATCAATGAAGTTAGAACATACCCTCACACCACACACAAAAATAAACTCAAAATGGCTTAAAGACTTAAATATAAGACATGACAGCATAAAACTCCTAGAAGAGAGCATAGGCAAAACATTCACCGACATAAATCATACCAATGTTTTCTTAGCTCAGTCTACCAAGGCAATAGAAATAAAAGCAAAAATAAACAATGGGACCTAATCAAATTTATAAGCTTTTGCACATAAACAAAACAAAAAGACAACCTATGGGCTAGGAGAAAGTACTTGCAAATGATGTGACTGAAAAGGGTTTAAATTCCAAAAAAAATACAAACAGCTCAAACAACTCAATAACAAAAAAGGCAAACAAACCAATCAAAAAATAGGCAGAAGACCTAAATAGGCATTTCTCCAAAGAAGACATACAGATGGCCAATAGGCACATGAGAAGATACTCAACATTGCTACTTATTAGAGAAATGTAAATCAGAACTACAATGAGGTACCACCTCACACCAGTCAGAATGGACATCATCAAAAAGTCTACAAATAATAAATGCTGGAGAGAGCGTAGAGAAAAGAAAACCCTCCTACACTGCTGATGGGAGTATAAATTGGTGAAGCCACTATGGAGAACATACAGAGGTTCCTCAACAAACTAAAAATAGAGTTGCCATATGATCCAGCAATCCCACTCCTGGACATATATCTGGATAATACTATAATTTGAAAAGATACATGCACCCCTGTATTCACGGTAGCATCATTTACAATAGCTAAGACATGGAAACAACCTAAATGTCCATCAACTGATGAATGGATAAAGAAGATGTGGTATATATATAAAGTGGAATATTACTCAGCCATAAAAAAGAATGAAATAATACCATTTGCAGCTACATGGATGGACCTAGAGATTATCATACTAAGTGAGGTAAGTCAGAAAGAGAAAGACAAATACCATATGATATCACTTATATGTGGAATCTAAAATATGACACAAATGAACTTATCTACAAATCAGAAAGAAACTCACAGACATACAGAACAGACTTGTGGTTACCAGGGGGGAGGGGGAGGGGAGGTTGGATTGGGAGTTTGGGACTAGCAGATGCAAACTACTATATATAGAATGAATAAACAACAAGTCCTATTGTATAGCACAGGGAACTATATTCAGTATCCTTTAATAAACCATAATGGAAAAGAATAATATGTATATTATCCTTGTCTGTTTTTGCTCTTCTCTTTCATTTTCAATCTATGACAGCTTTCTCAGGAATTATGTAACCACCTTTAAGAAAGAAAAATATGTGTTTGTTTTCTTATAAAATAGACTCAGTATGTAATGAATAAAACCAAATGAGAAAGTATATTTAAATATTAAAATTACTATTCTTAAGCAATTCTTATTATTATTCCTGCTTTCCCTCAAAATAAAACAGAATACACTACTTTGCTGTTTGAATGAGGTAACTGTTCAATTACAGCAGAGTAAAATGTATTGGTAGTAAACAGTGGTGTGCAATCTACTGTTAATGATCACTCATTGAATACATTTTAGGGATCTGATGACATCACATTACATCATTTTATTTCTTTCATGGACAAAATTACCATGGTCTTTAAGTTTTTAAGATCACTAAAGAAAACTATGAACACTCCTCTTTAAAATAATGTGCACAGGGCTTCCCTGGTGGCGCAGTGGTTGAGAGTCCGCCTGCTGATGCAGGGAACGCGGGTTCGTGACCCGGTCTGGGAAGATCCCACATGCCGCGGAGCGGCTGGGAGCCATGGCCACTGAGCCTGCGCGTCCGGAGCCTGTGCTCCGCAATGGGAGAGGCCACAACAGTGAGAGGCCCGTGTACCGCTAAAAAAAAAAGAAAAAAAAAATAATAATGCACACAAAAATTTCATGGTCTCTCTCAAATCCACCCAACTTGGCTTAGGTAAATACTCTATACTTGAGGGTGCAAGAATGGCTTAAATAAATGGAAGATGACAATATATTTTGTTCCAAAATGATGCATAAATTATTCATTTTAGAAATTATACCACCACCAACAAAAACATGGAATACAATAAATAAAAAATTCAGGTTAATTTTAAATGCTTCACATAAAAGCCATACCCACTCTACCAAGTAAATGTTTGTTCTGATACCTATATCGATTAATCTTTTCAAGAATCTCAAATGACTCTACAATGTTGAAGATTGGGTAGGAACATCAGAACACTTAGAGCAAATATTGACACAAAGAATTTTCTAGGGGATTGGTCAAATCTTACATAGCATCCTATGATTCAGGCAAATGTTCCAAATACTTTTCTTTTGGAAAATTTAAATATGTTTTATATAGATTTGGCAAGTTAATGAAACATTTCCCATTTATACTCCTGGGTAGTTGTTGAAATTTTCTTTTCTGCAATATAGATGACAGTTAACAGGAATACTAATGAAACAGCAAGCAATTAAAAGAAAAAGTTAGGGGCTTCCCTGGTGGCTCAGTGGTTGAGAGTCCCCCTGCTGATGCAGGGGTCACGGGTTCGTGCCCCGGTCCGGGAGGATCCCACGTGCCGCTGAGTGGCTGGGCCCGTCAGCCATGGCTGCTGGGCCTAGGCGTCCGGAGCCTGTGCTCCGCAGCGGGAGAGGCCACGGAAGTGAGAGGCCCGCATACCGCAAAAAAAGAAAAAGTTATTTATTCTGTGCAAGTGTAAATCACAAAATTTGCAAATTTATCATGAGTCACTGATTATTCTAATACTGTTTGCATAAATCAGAAAGAAGTCCAAAATGGTGAGAGATCATAAAGCTGTAATTTCTTCCTCACATTCCAAGTTGATTGTCTATAGAAAACAAACTAAAAGCATTCTTTAAAACACATTCTAGGGCTTCCCTGGTGGCGCAGTGTTTGAGAGTCCGCCTGCCGATGCAGGGGACGCGGGTTCGTGCCCCGGTCCGGGAAGATCCCACATGCCGCGGAGCGGCTGGGCCCGTGAGCCATGGCCACGGAGCCTGTGCTCCGCAACGGAAGAGGCCACAACAGTGAGAGGCCCACGTACCACACACACACAAAAAAAAACACATTCTAATTACCTGATCTGATAATAATATTTTTGCTGACTTGAAGATGAAAAAGTAGTTTTCTCAGATAATTCAGTCACAGAATAAAATTGTGGGATGAAAAGACCCACTGGCTTGATGAAAACACTGTACTTTGTCATAAAAGAACTTTTATTGGGCGTTTCCAGGACAGGTTTCCTATGCCATTTATGGGCGACCTTGAGCACTCCAGTGTGTCTATCCATTCTTCAATTTATTGCATGTTGCTTGAGCATCTGAGAAAGCCACTGCACAGCTGAGAAACATGTTGCTCTACTATTTCCCCTGGAGTAAAGTAAGTCCGTCATCTGAAAGTACTTGAAAATATGTTAAATGCTCTCTAGGAAAAGTTTCAGTCTTCAGTTTATTCAATCTCTAAATAGCCTTTGACCAGTTTGTTGGTCACTTTTTCTTTCTTTCTTTTTTTTCTTCCCTTAGCTGCCAATACTCCACATACTTCTAGTGTTCTACTTCCTTAATCTCTCCTTCTTTGTTTTTTCTGGCTCCTCCTCTTCTTCCCACCCTCCAAATTTCGAGTTCCCTGGGATTTTATCCTTAAACTTTATCTTTTCATCTTTACTCACTTCTTAAGTGGTCACATCAGCTCTCATGGCTATGAGTACCTTATCTATACCAACAACCTGTCAGCTTTTTATCTTCAGCTCCAAACTGCTTCCCTGGATTCCAGATTCTATTTCTAACTGCTGATTCATCAAAACTCCAATGTCTCACAGGATTCTCAAACTTTAATATGACTAAAACCAAACTCTTAATTTTTCTCTCTAAATTTATCTTCTTTTATTGATCCCTATTTCATGAAATGGCATCACCGTCATCTACTTGCTCAGACCAAATATATTAATATCAACTCTGACTTTACTTTTTCTCATACCCAATGAGACTAGTTGATTTCTTTAAGTATAGCTCTATCTTAAAATATATCCCAAGTCCAACAACTGCTACTACCTTATTCTAAGCCATCTTTTTTTCTTTCCAATATATTTTCTACTAGTATCAAGAGAAGTCCTTTTAAAACACAGGTCTGATCCTGTAACTTCCCTGCTCATGATATTCTAATGGCCTTCTGTGAAAATAAGCAGAAAATCTAAAGTCCTTGCTACAGCCTGCATGGCCCTATATGAAGTAGTCCTTAAAATTACCTCTCTAATCTCATCTGTTACTTTCCATCTCACCTCCTCAAGCAACGACTGTCTTTTGCTATTTCTTGTACACAAGTCCAGAATCTTTCTGGCTTAAGGCCCTGGTACTTGCTGATCCCTGTGTCTAAAACTTTTCTCCTCAAATATTGAATGACTTGCTTTCTTACTTTATTTAAGTCTATGTTCGCGTATTACCACCAGAGTCCCTCCTTGATCACCATATGTAAAATAGCACCCTCATTTACTCTCTCTATTGTTTTATATACATCATTACTAACACAGTTAGGGTGTGTATTGTTTGCTGATTTCCATCTTCCTAAACATGAATGCATCAAGGCCTTAATCTACACTACTTAACAACATTGCCTAAACATGTGTCTGGCACATAGCAGGTTCTTAATACATATTAGTTGAATAGATGAATGAATGAATGAATCCTAAGTATAAATGCACTTCCAATTAAAGGGTTACTATAAAGTATGTTGCTTTAAACACGTAGATAAACAATATTACATGTAGCGAACCACGGTTAACAATAATAGCATTTTTCTGTAGTTTTGTCAATAAAAGTCCAATATTTTAGCATTCTGAACAATTCCCATTGCGGAGCACAGGCTCCGGACGCGCAGGCTCAGCAGCCATGGCTCACGGGCCCAGCCGCTCCGCGGCATGTGGGATCTTCCTGGACCGGGGCACGAACCCGTGTCCCCTGCATCAGCAGGCGGATTCTCAACCACTGCGCCACCAGGGAAGCCCTGCATTCTGAACAATTTTATGTGAATACGCAAGCAATACTGGTCTTTCACTTTTCTCAGCCATTACAATTATTACATTCCATAACTGTCGAATCATCAGCTTTCCTTATTCTGACACTGGGAAATTTAAAATAATGATTAAGTGATGACTAACCAATTTGAATTTTCTTCCTAATTTTTAAATTCTTTTTAAAAAGGTCTAAGTATGGATAAAAATTTCTGATATATTTTTACCACTGACCATTCACGAGACATTTACGTTTAATATTTCTTTGTCTATGTATTAGCTTGCTAGGACTGCCATAACAAAATACCACAGGCTGGTGGCTTAAACAGAAATTTACTTTCTCACAGCTCTGAAGGCTGGAAGTCCAAGACAAGGTATCAGCAGATTTGATTTCTTCTGAGGTGCCTCTTCTCAGCTTGCAGACAGCCACTTTTCATTGTGTCCTCACATGGTCTTTCCTCTGTGTGTGCACATGCCTGGTGTCTCTCTGTGTCCAATTTTCTCTTCTTGTAAAGACACCAGTCAGACTGAATAAAGGTTCATGCTTAGGGCCTCATTTTAATTGAATCACCTCTTTAAAAGCCCCTTCTACAAATCTAGTGACATTCTGAGGTACTGAGGTTTAGGGTTTCAACATATGAATTTTGAGGGACACAGGTCAGCCTATGGCATTCTATAATCAAGATTTTATAAACATTGCATATGCTTTTTCCTTTTCACATCGCATTTTGCTATGTGTGTTACAGAATACAAATATCCTTGTCAGAGACAATTCCCTTGATTAAATTCATTCAGTGATAAATATTTTTAGAGATCATACGATCAATAAGGATGTTAGATTAAGCGGACAAATGAAATGGTATTTTGGTCTTTGGGGACTATGGGAAGGAGAGCAGACATGACAGACTTGGAGTTCAGAAATCACCTTTTCCTAAATTCATCACCCAAATCATATCCTTGACTCCTAGAACTTAGTTTGTTGCTGTTTAGTATCTGTGATAGACAGAATTTTGGCCCTTTGACCTTTGCCCCGTGGCACCACACCTGTGAATAAATATATTATGCTACATGGCAAAAATGACTTTGCAAATGTAATTAGGGTTAATAATCAATTGACTTTATGATAGAGAGATTATTGGGGTTTATACAGGTAGTCCCAATGTAATTACATGAATCCTTAAAGGCAAAGAATTCTCCTGACTGAGAACAGAAGAGGAAGTAAGAGATTTGAGCATGGATGTCACTGGCTTAAAGATGGAGGGGGACGCATAAGAAGCAATGTGGGCAGCTTGGAAGATCTGAGGATGACTCCTGACCACCAGCCAGCAAGAAAAAATGACCTTAGCCCTACAACAGAAAGAACTGTTGTATCTATCCAAATTCACTGATTCTGGAAGTTGATTCTTTCCCAGATTCTGCAGATAAGAGCCCAGCCAGATGATATTTTGACCTGCCTTGTGAAAACCTGAGCAGATAATTCAGTTGAGCCATTCCATACATCTGACAGAACTATGAGCTCATCCATTTATGTTGCATTAATTTAAGTTTGTGGCCCTGTGTTACAGCAGCAATAGAAAACTAATGCAGTAACTTGATACTCAGGAAAATTTAAGTAGATTCAGATAGCCCCTGTTTATGGGGTTTCTAATTTTCTGGTGGGTCAAGGAGAGAAATAGGTCTCTTTTTCTACAGATGAAACTTCATCCTGATAGGCAGAAGTTTGTGAAATCTGTTTGTTACTTTTTTGATTCATTTATCCATTCATTCATTAACTCATTAATTTAATTACTTATTCACCAAATGTTTATAGATTCTTGGAACATGCAAAAGACTACATTAAATGCTGGCAATATGCAGAGATTTAAAAATGCAGAGTTCCTGTACACATATACTGATATTCTACTGGGGAAGACAGAAGTTAAATGAATAATTTTACATAATGTGGTTCAGAGTTTTAAAATAGCCCCTGATGACTTTCTTGAGTTCATGCCCTGTGCATTGTGATATTTCTGCTCCTTCCAGCAAAACGTGAAGTCTGTCTCTCCACCCCCTTGAATCTGGGCTGGCTGATACTTTGGCTAACAGATTGAAACAGAAGTTTAGTGTGTAAATTCTGGATCCTAGGTCTTGAGATGACTTATGGCTTCTATTCTTTCTTATAATGCTGTCCTAAGACTGTCATGATGTAAGAATGCCAGGCTAACATACTGGAGAATGAGAGGCCATCAGTTAGCACCAACTTCCAGACAAGTGAGTAAAGCCAGTTTGTTTTCTCTAGTTGAATGAGAATGGGAGAGACCAGTAGATGAAATAGCTGATCAACCTATAAAATATGAGCAATAATATATATTTTTGCTTATTTTGAAGCCATTGAGCCTGGGAAAGATTGTCACACGGGAGTAGGTAAGTGATGTACATAAATTATTAAAATTGTATTATTTGTTACAAAGGAGAATTATTAAGAAGGTCTTGTTCAAGATGGTCTAAGAAATGGGAAGTTGAGTTCTAAAGGATGAATAAGAATTTGAAAGGTGAAGGGTGCGTATGTTAGAGTGGGTGGAGTGGATTGAAAGGGTAGTGAATCATTCAAAGCAGAACAAATAATATAATCGGGAGTAGAAGTCACAAATGTGATAAACTAAAAGAACAAAAAAAGTGGTGTGGGGCTTCCCTGGTGGCGCAGTGTTTGAGAGTCCGCCTGCCGATGCAGGGGACACGGGTTCGTGCCCTGGTTCGGGAGGATCCCACATGCCGCGGAGCGGCTGGGCCCGTGAGCCATGGCCGCTGAGCCTGCGCGTCCGGGGCCTGTGCTCCGCAACGGGAGAGGCCACAACAGCAAGAGGCCCGTGTACCGCAAAAAAAAAAAAAAAAGTGGTGTGCATGACTGGACATCAGGAAACAAGAAGGACAGTGGTGAAAACTAAGGCCAGTGAAGATATGATGGGAGTTTTATAGGTATTGTGAGAGATAAGTTAAAAGGCATGGTCATTTCCATAAAGAAGCATGTCATTGCAACACTGTGTGGGAAGAAAGATAGACATGTTTAGACATTCTGTATTACAAACTTGAGTAAAATAAGTAATTCACCATAACTTCTAAGGACTTTAGGTATTGAAGACAGAAGTAATTTATCAAAGTGCTATGAGATTATCCTGTCTGCAGCCTTTAATCCAGCACGCCAGAGACTATCCACTGGGCAAACTGCCCTTAAAGCAGATATAGCCCCCAGTTTTGTGCAAAGATTTTTACTTTTTATAAGATTTTTTCTCTCTAACCAAAACATTTTTAAGAAGGCTGAAAGAACCTAGGGTTATGGAAGTATTTTTAGAGTCGCATAGTTTTAAGAATCTCAGTGATTACTTAGTTCAATTCTTTCATTTTGTAGATGAGGAAGCATCTTTCAGAAGGGTAGACTGATCTGCAGAGTTTTCAAGCTAGATAATGATGACACTCCGAGTAGAATCCAGGTCACTTGAATTCTATATCTACATTTTTACTAAGATTTACTTCTGTTTGTTATTTAGCTGCCTCAAACTTGAGGGGTACTTGGTCAGGTACTTGTCATTACTCTTTAAAAGCAGACCTGCCTCATTAGGCTTGCATCTAAGGATATCATTAATACAAAAATCACTATTATGCCCATTTTTGGTCACTCAATTAATGGTTACTGGTACAGTTAACAATGAACTTTATCCTGTATATCGATGCTCCCACTTCCTTTAAGCTCTCCTTACCAAGCTGATTTAGGGGGGATTTGGAAATCCCATCGTTTCAGGTGATATGACTTCAATCGCCAAATGTTCCTTTAGCCAATGTTCAATGTAATGAGAGACCATTCAAAAGTGCTTAAAATACGCCTTTAAAAATTTATAATTCACTGGGAAGAAACAAAAAAGATACAAATATATTTTCAGGGCCAAACTTTCTCTCAGAGTCCTATACAGTATTTTCTTTTTAGTGTCTTTACATTTTGTTAAACGGGAGATGTAGCTGAACAACATCAGATGGAGAAAGGACCTCCTAACTACCACTGTGGACATTTGGACAGTTTTTC
The DNA here is from genome assembly GCF_026419965.1 of Kogia breviceps. NCBI lineage: Eukaryota > Metazoa > Chordata > Mammalia > Artiodactyla > Physeteridae > Kogia > Kogia breviceps. The sequence continues at coordinate 98,901,695 of NC_081314.1, forward strand.
TGGTGTGTTTTTCAATGGGAGACCTGGCCAGGGAAATGCAAAAATGTTCCATTTCAACTATTAGAAAAAACATGTTAGCAGCAGAATCACATTCCTATTTGTTGCTCTAAATATGGACATTTTCTTTATTGTCATTTTCAATTCTTGAATATTAGAAAAGTTTTTACTTCCTAAAGGAGATCATTTGAAGGAGGAAGATTTTTTTTGTCTGTTTCAGACAAGGGCTGATAATTTTTTTCAGATTCTGTTCATGTAAAACGTAATGCATGAAAGGATAAGGGAGTCAGGATAAGGGAATCAAGATAAGGGAAAATGTCAGCAGAAAATAATCTTTTTCTACATTTCCTTGTACTTGCTGACTGCCCATAAGGATCTGTATTATACCTGTCTTTTGTCTATCTTGTTATGCCTAACATTCCAATGCAACAGAAACGGGATGAAGGATAGCCTAGCTTGATGCCTTTTCAAAATTACAAAATCCTGAAAGTCATTCCATTCAGACAGACATATGTGGACAATATCCTGCTTTCAGTGAAATTGATGCATACAGACCTGAATGTCTAGCAACAAAGAAAGAAATATGATATTTCACACTTGAAGCTTTCACATGGCTTTTGCACTCATGTAAGTTCTGAATTCATTATCAAATATATTCTTTCAAAATTGACTCAAAGGGCTGCCAAGGTATAATTTAGGGAGGGGAGAAAAAAAGTGAAAACAGTTGTTTAGAGTTTAAACAATATATCATTTTCAAATAAAATGTCTATAGTAAATTGCGGATTGAGGGAGAAAATGATTATATTCTGTGATTGAGCTTCTTAAGCCACAGGGCTTTTGTGATGAGAAGGGGCATCTACATAAAATATAAATGAAGGCTGAAAGTGTATGTAATCATGTAGTCTTCTATTTTGAGGTGTTTTGCATATGATTCTGTGTGTGTATGTGTGTGTGTTTGTGTGTACATTTCAGAAGGCATTGTTTTACTTGCTTGAATAACTTTTCTTATCAACCTATCTGCATCTGACTGTACTAGTATTTTGCTCACCTTTCAACTTCTTTAATGTTTCTCCCTGGTTTGAAACAACATAAATTTGACTTCCTCATCAAGAAGCTCATTTAGCTGCAGCTTGATTGCAAGTAATTTGCCCTAAGTAGCTCCATCTTTTAATTGTCTGTGCCTTTTTCCAATCTATAAACTGTAACATCAGGCAGGCCATTTTTGTCTTACTATTTCCTCCTTAGAAAAGCATATCTAATAATCCCCATATCCTGTGGCTTTAGGCATCCCTCTCAACATGAACAGAAGGAATAGGATTTTCATGCAGCTCTAATTGAGCTACAAAATAAATCCCCCCAATTTTTGGTATCTGGAAAGAGGTAAATCAAATATGATCCACAAAAGTTAATTTTATGTCTTTTGTTAATTTTAAGGGGAAGAGACAAGAAGGAAAAGAGGACATCAGTCTCTATGACTACTAATGACAACAGCAAGAAAGTTCTCATTGACATCAGAGAGGTTGTAAAAGGAAAGGGTTTTTTTGTGGTTTGTTTTTTTCTGATACCAGTTTAGGTACTCCCTGAATTCCTATTTTTATTCTGGAACTAAAGAAAAGTATTCTGGCCATTCTGAACTGGCATAATTTTCTCTAATGAAGACAAAAATAAGACATCATTACATATCTGGGTTTTCTCAAGTCCATGCATAAAATACCCTTTTTAGGATAATCTTATTGAAGCTCTATGATATAAGATACTATTTCCAAATTCATTTATTCCTTGCAATTAATCCATTTTATCTAAGTATACCATAAATGTATTAATTAGATAGTATATATTCATGGATAAGCCATTCTAAACATGTAAACTATACATCTTTCTGATCAGCACCTTTATTTACTTTATTCCAAAACTAACTGATAAAATGTAAAACATCTCTTGTCCTCCCCCAAAATATAAAGAGCAATTAATGTGTTCTCATTCCCTTATTTATATTTTTAGTAAGTAACAGACACTTTCCTAATCTCTTTGTACCCTAACCAAGTGAGAATTTTCCCTTCATCCTTGCTTTAGAGGTCATAGTGGACATATCAAATGTTTGAATTACACAGTTCTAAAAATAGTAGTAAAGAGGAGGTCTGTTGCTAGTGTGACTCTAACTACAGAAAGATTAGGGATCCAGGGATTAGCATCTTAACATTTCATTATAAACCTAAGGCTAGATCATTGAATAACCATTTAATTAATCATTCCCTACCACATTCTTTATAAAAAAGAAAAATGTAACTTGAAAGAAATGCCCTTGGGATAAGAAAATGTTTTTACCTATGTTAGAAGGTCTAGTTTACCATTTTAGTTTATATACTTTTTTTAAAAATAGAACTATGTTTTGTTTTTTTTTAAATTTTATATTCTCCAAAATATTTTACTTGGAAATTTTCACTAGAAGTAGGAAAACAAAAAACAGTAAGGAACAGCAGCATATACACAAAGCATACTTTAATTATGGATATATTAAATGTATGGTTAATGTAATACTTCCTTAACATGATAGCTCTTATTGTGTTAAAAAAATAATACAAGGAGGTGATAGTAGAGAACTACAGAATCCTGTATTCTGTGGCAGAAGGGGTATCCTTTTTGGAACTACTTTCTAGAAGATCAGCCAAGTGAGGTCAAGCCACAGTTACTTTAACTCTTGGTCCTGACTAGTAGACAAAAGACCATGAGAGTTTTATTTTCCTACAGAATGTTTGGAACACTAAGCTTGACGGTCTCATAAACTCTTTAAGTAAAAGCACCAGTCTTTTACTACTGGGTTTTACAGAAATTAAAAAGAAAAAAAAGAAGTACAATTTGCTTTACCAATTATTGAAGTGATTACTGACTTTAATACTAGTTTGATTCAGAGTTGACTTCTGAGATGTTATTATTTTACCTAATCTAGGTCTTTGTCTCTGAGCATACTGTTAGTCTACCTTCTATAAACTTACGATTCTTTTTCTTTGTAAATTTGAGCATTACAAAAGCAAAGGTCTATGAGCTGGATCCACAAATGGATTCCACATAGTATACTCAAGGTCAAGTTACTATGTTGTATAACAGTTCTGCAAGTGATATAGAACTTTGCTATACAGAGAAATCAGAATAAAACATGACAGTCCTTCCTTATAGTGATGTGGATATTTGGTTCTGTTCCAAGAGGTTTGGGCCCTTAGAAATGCAGCTGTTTTAAATAAATAAGTATCACATCTTAACATGTAAGTATATGTTTCACAATATGTGAGAGAAAAAAAGTAAATAAACCTAGCAATTTATCTATAGACATAATCTTTTGGAAAGTAATAACTAGAATACTAATTCATTCAACAAAAATTTACTAAGTACCTACTATGTGCAAGGTCCAAAAGTTACAGAGATGAACACAATAGACAAGACTGGAAGCTTCATGGGACAAACATTTTAGTGGGAAAGACTGAGATCAATTACTGATTGTGTGATGGTAGCTTTGTTTGGGTGGTTGTAAGTGTATTTCTTTAAGTTTAGTTAGGGCCAGGATCCCTAAAAGGGCATCATTTAAGCTGAAATCTGAAATGTAAGGAATGGCCTAGTAAATAACGTTGTTTCAGGCAAAGATTAAAAACACACTTACTGAAATTTGATCTACCATTTATAGAATCACAGGCTCCACTGTAGTCTTTATACCACGTACCTTTCATTTTACTCCAAGTTGGCTTAGCTAATTTTGTTCTTTTCCTATTATTTGCTATTCTCTTACCTCTTCTATCCAAAATCAAACAGGGCAGTGCAAGTTGACAAGAAAAATAAAATATTTATTTTTTCACATTGCCAAATCATTATATAATTAAAAATTTTTTTTTTTAAATTCCTAATCTCTATAAACAGTAAATGTCAGCTAAATGAGACCAGAGACTAAATCTCCTGCTTCCTTTATAGCCCACATTATCTGCATATAAGGACACAAGGATGTCACAACACAAAACCCGCAAAAGCTTACTTCAGTGAAAAACTGTACATGAGCAAATAAATAGATTTACTAGTCACTATAGTCAAGGAATCATGCACATAATTTGTTACTAATACACAAGAAACTTGTATGTAGTGTCATTGCTATTTTAAAAATACAAACTATTTAAAAAAGTAATTTCATGTTTAGAACAGAAATTAACATCTGATCTCAAATTTTCACTTTTATCCATGTAGATCATCTTTCAAACCTACTGGGCAGGTTGAAATACATGTAAAATCAATTCTTGGGCCTGCTGAAGCTTTTTACTGGTAAGTTTCACAACACGGTTATTTTTGGATCAGCATCAGAAGTTTGGGGATATTATCTGACTTTCAAACAACTTAGATAATAGGTGGCGAACATTGCAGATCTTGTTTCTTATCAACTCTGCCCCAAATTAAAATACCAGGAATGCAATAATATTTTCCTCTGAGTCATGTATTTTTCCACTAGCTTAAGAATCTTTTTATTTTTTATTTTATTTTCTTAATTCTGCAGCTCAAGGTATCTGACAAAAAAATTTCTTTGAATCTGCACTTGATTATTAGTCTCACTTACTCTGTGCAACAGCAAGGATCCTGTTTTCTTGGAAATATTTGAGACAGCCTCATGGTGAGCTATAAAGTTATTAATGTTGCTTGATATTTGCTTTGACAGCTGCTCTGTACTCTCTTTAATCATCTTCATCATGGTCTGTAGCTCTTTTTTCCCTCCATTTCACTTTTGCCTATGTTGCTTAGAGAGGATGATGCACGCAGAAAACCTGGTAAATTCCCTTTCGTTTCACATTCTCCCTGATTTTTCTATTCTACAAATTTAACTTCACTTCTTCATTCTTACATTTATTTCTTTAATAAATATGTATTCAACATCTACCATATGCAAGGTCCTGGATGAGGAGATATTACAGAGATGTTATATAAAAACATAATTTATGCTTTTAATAAATGTAATACATTAACAGATGTATTAATTTACATTTATTAATTTACATACTTAGCCTGGCTAAGACAGACTAACAACAGCGTAGTAGCCTGTGACAAGACCCATAATACAGAGGCTAAAAGAGTGTGGGTTTTGGAATCAAGCAGATGTCGATTTGAAAATCGATTTCACAACTTACTAGCTAAATGACGCTAGTAAGTATGAGATACTAAGCTACTTAGTACCTTCCCATTTATCCTCAAACTTTAGTTTTTTTAATCTGTAAAGTGGGAATAATATTATACCTTCTTTAATGAGGATTAAAAATTGTGAGGCCTAGGTGGTAGTTAAGGCTTTAATAAATGACAACAGCAATTATGGTGAAAGGAGTGTTAATAAATATGGTAATAATAATAACTATAAAAAATTAGTTAAATAATAAGGTGAGGTGCATGATAAGTAGAGATTTAGAAATCATGCAAAGGAAAACTAGTAGTATGGTGGAGGGGGGCAACGATTGTCTTGAGCTTTCACAGTTGAATATTTTGTCTAATATGGTATGTATGTAGCTAACTGGAGAGACTGGAAGGAAATTGTTCTTACCATCAATGAGTAACCTCAAAGTAAATGCCCTAAGCCAGGAGCATAGCATATATTGCCTCATTTATTTTAGTCCTTATATCAACCCAATAAACTACGTACGCCCCTGCCCCTGCTTTAGTCACCATTTTATAGATGAAACAACTGAGGAACAGAGCGGCTAAGTCACTTATTCCAGCCTCAGCTAGGAATACGTGGAACAAGGATATTAACACAGATTCGCTTTCCAACAGAATACAGTAATCCCCCTTATCCGCAGTTTTGCTTTCCAAAGTTTCAGTTACCTGCAGTCAACCACACCCTGAAAATATTAAATGAAAAATTCCCCAAATAAACAATTTATATATTTTAAATTGCACAGTTCTGAGTAGCATAATGAAATCCTGCACAGACCTGCTGCTTCCCACCCAGGACCAGAATCCAGTGTCCAGTGCATCTGGCCTTTTAGTCACTTAGTGGCTAAGTTATCAGATCAGCTGTCACTGTATAATGGTGCTTGTGCTCAAGTCACCCTTATTTTACTTAATAATGGTCCCAAAGCATAAGAATAGTGATGCTGGCAATTCAGATATTCTCTTATGTGCCTAAGTTACAAATTAAATTTTATCTTAGGATGTATTGATATGTATTTAAAAAAAAGTATATATAGGGTTTGGTTCTGTTTGTGGTTTCAGGCTCCACTGGGGTGTCTTCGAACATATCCCCCTTGGATAAGGGGGGGACTACTGTACAGGCTTTATAAGGAGAAAGTACCTTCAGTTTAGCTCACATTAGGGTCTAGTGCACAGTGTAGTCCCTGGCACCTGCTAGATTATGGAAAGAACTATTCAACATTCATGTTTGTTCAACAATCCATGCTGATTCTTTTTAGGGGTTGAGCCCTGATGACAGAGGTAGAGTCTCTGTGCTTTGCATGGTAAGTAGTAGAGATTTTGAGGAGGGAACTAGGAATCTGTGTTGCTCATAGCAAATTGGAGAGGCAGATGCTGGCTGGGAAAAGTGACAGAGAAGTTTCTTCTGTGTATGTAGAAGACAAGAAATGAAGCTTCACAGTAGGCAGGTAGGAATGGAAATGAACAGATTTGAGTAGATGGGGAGAGAGTGATTTTTTTTTTAACCTGGATGACTATGAGTAACAGTGCTGTTAAAATAGCATGTACTGTTTAAAACAACAACAGAAAGGAATGCAGGCAAGATGAAAAAAAAAGAGTTATTGTGGGCTGGAAAGTAAGGCATTTTGGATTTTAACCTGGTGTCTTTTGAGTAGTTGGGAAAATATCTAAATATTCTTCAGGAAGTATTTGGAAATGTATTAAAGCTCAGGAGTATAGTAAAGTTGTAAATGCAAATCTGAAAGTTTCTAGTATTGAGGCAATATTTGTAAAATGAAATGATGGAATTTCTAAGGGAGCTTGCATTATTATTGTAAAGGCTGATTTTTTATTCCTTCTGGTTAAGTTGTATCTCAGAAGAGGTATAATAACAGGAAAGTCTTAGCTGAACTTTGTTCCTTGGTTAAAAACAAGCCATGAAATTCAAACGTGCTTGTGAAATGCAAAAACATTTCATTTACTCATGAGCACTAAAAACCAAGTCTGAATCTCTTATTTAAACAGATAATTAGCTCTGGAAATAATAGTTTAAGCAAACTAATTAATGAACTTTAAAATTTTCCTTTTCTGCTGAGGACTTCAGCTTTATTCAGGCTTCAGATTTCACACACACAAAGTATTGAATACACTCTGATTTTGCCAATATGAAAAGAAGGCCACTCTCTAAGTATCACAAATGAAAGTTCAAGGGTTCACTGTCTTTGCCATTGCCAGAATTTTCTCTTTCTGTAATGATATGCAAGCTTATCAAGGAAAATTCCTGCTAGCCAGCTCCAGCCTTTGCTCTTTCACAATATTTCTGGTAAAGGGAATCAACATCTCAAATGAGATGCAGCATTTCACCTCTTAGGGAACAGATGTGTTGCTGTTTGCATAGCTTCCAGGGGTTCTGCCAACTAGTGGGCCTTATGATGGAAAATAACACTGGAAGCTCTTTAAAACACTTGCTGGCAGTCAAGCTTAGTGCTGTTGCTCCATGTACAGCAGCTTTTACTCTGTGTAGTTATATTTTAGGAACCATAATTATCCTGGAAACTTAATAGAATCTGTTAAACGAGCTGTGTTCAAACAGAATTAGGTGAGAGCTTTAGCTCTAACTGAGATTTCCAGAGATAATTTTTGGGTATCGAAAGTGAATAATTACAAACTAAATATATCATTGCATTCTTCATTATAACGGTGAGGGATAATACATCAAGAAAATTTTATGGTATTATGTGTTTTAAAAATGGTTATGGAGAAATATTATTATATTTTTCATAAAAATTTAATATGAAAGGGTAACACTTTTAGTGATTATAATCCCAACTCCTATATTTTTATTGTCATTAAGCACTTAATTGGGAATTATGGATTTAAATTTTTTTTTGTTTTTAGTAAAGTACTACCTAAAGACAGTGAAAAACGAAAAACCTGACGTCTTTTTAAAAAAAATTAATTAATTAATTTATTTATTTTTGGCTGCGTTGGGTCTGTTGCTGCACATGGGCTTTCCTAGTTACAGGAAGCGGGGGCTACTCTTCGTTGCGGTGCGCGGGCTTCTCATTGCCGTGGCTTCTCTTGTTGCAGAGCACGGGCTCTAGGCACATGGGCCTTAGTAGTTGCAGCACGCAGGCTCAGTAGTTGTGGCACACGGGCCCTAGAGAGTGCAGGCTTCAGTAGTTGTGGCTCGCGGGCTCTAGAGCACAGGCTCAGTGTTTGCGGCACACAGGCTTAGTTGGTCCGCGGCACGTGGGATATTCCCAGTCCAGGGCTCGAACCCATGTCCCCTGCACTGGCAGGCAGATTCTTAACCACTGCGCCACCAGGGAAGCCCCAAACCTGATGTCTTATGTGAAGTTCCTGGGGACTGCTTAGAAGCCACACACAATTATTCACAGGAAATCAGAGATCACCAGAACTGACTCAGTGACGTTAACATAATGCCTCTGGCAAATACTTCCGAAGCACAAACACAGGCTTATCCTGAACATGTGGCAACAGGTTCTGCTTTATTGGCCCAACATGCATTAAGACTTTGCAGTTCTCAGTGATAGCATTGCGCATTATCTTACCCAGTGTTTTCCTAATTAATTTTCATTGTGCCGCTCAGTAGCTAATTAATTTGAATGAAAGATAAGCTGCTGAGGGTTTATTTTAACTTGGACAGGCTGACTGATAAGGCTGGAGATACTAGTCAGCATCCCATTTGGTAGAAGAAGCCAGAACAGCCTCGGCCAAACTGTCCAGACCCCCTTACTCTCTTCTAGAAATGTCTCAACATATGGTAGGAATGGTGACGACTCACTCATTTTTCAGTCCCTTTGAAACGGATGCTCTTCATTGTTCAATGATTAATAGTTGAATGGCTAGAAAGGGTACATAAGAACACAGAGATACCCTTTTTTTTCTTTATCCTCGCCTTTCTATACGTTCTAATCAAATTAACTAAGTTTTATGGTCTGTATTTATTCATTGATAAAAATGCATGGGAAACCTTTTTTTGTACTGTTAATCAATACACAATTTGTTAGTACTACTAGTCATGCCACTTCTACTAGTGTGAGCCAAGAATATAATGCTAACCTTCTGCCCTTAAATTCCCTCTGATAATCACTGGGAGAAAGCCAGTGGATCTGGACTTAATTAGAGCTTCTGTTCTTCTTTACCCTGCCCTTTCCTCAGCCCTCCCCCACTGAAGGAGCTAATCTGTGGACAGAGCTGCTAGATATTTCTCATTCAGTAAGCATTCTGCCAGTGCAGTTACGACAAAAACACCAGTACAATGAACAATGAAAACAATAGCTTCCTCCCAGAATTTTCAATTAAAGATTGTGAAGACAAACTCTTCCCATGATAATTTGACCGATGGAATGTCATCAGGAAGAAGAAAAGAAATGAGAGACAAGTAAATCAAATTTATTTGGAAAAAAAATTAATGAAAAAACAGATGTTTGAAAGAAGTACCAATAAAAGGAAACAACTCTCCCCCAAGAAGACTTACTATTATTTTTGATATATCTATTTTTAAGAAATATTCCTTCCTGCCACCTAATTTTGAGAACAGTAGCCAGAGTAAAAGTTCACATGAGAGGTTCTAGAAGTAAAGAATTAAATGAGAAATATCTTTATAAGAGGTAAGCTTCATTTGGGCTTCATTTGGGATGAGAAAGGCCTATGCTTAGCTTCTAACTCTAATACTTGTTTTAAAACACAATTGTTTGGAATGATTTTCTAGAACCATTCTGCTTCATTAGGTCCTAAAATATACTATGTGTCATGCAAGCATATTTGTTTTCAGAGTCCCTTTTCTGAAATCATCTTCCCAGTGTTTTGCCCATGTTCATTTCCACCAATATACTGCAGTTTATAAAATATTACCTAGCATGAATAAAGTGACTGTCAAACTAGCAATGCCTGCAACCTAAGATAAGATTTCTGTAATATACCCCATGGGGTTTAAGTTAGGTATATACATCTCAAAATAGCTCCCTGATGTTTATAGTTCTTTCTCCCCCAGAAACCTAAAACATTAAGAAATGTAGAAATTTAGAGTAACAATGTCATGTATGGCCAGCAATTTACCATTTGATTGGCCTGTGGGCTGGGAAAGTCAATTGATGTGTTTTGATACACAGCATTTATAATCTGAATGAATTTGTCATAATCCTGCTCTCAGGTTTTCAGATTTAGAATCCTGATTGATTTAGCATACCGAGCATGGGTTGCTTTCAGGGTTAGTCTCACATTCAATAAAGTCACAGAGACTGATGTATAAAATCAGAATGCCAATGTCTTATTTTACAATAAGATTCAAACCATCACATAGACTGTAATACTTTTATCAGCGTAACCACATCTGTGCCTGAAGTAGATCCTATTAGAAAGCAAATTACATTCAGAAATTTGCTTGGTGTGCACAGTATTAAGCCACAGGCCTTTAATACAATTATGTCTTAATTCTGGTTTTGAAAAAGCATTCATTTTTTAAGAACACACCCTCTTCTGGATCAGAAGAGTGTTTGGACAGGGACTGCCAATGTTTTTCCAAGTGTCTCTCTTTTCCTTGCTTCCAAGACTGACAACCACCTCTGAATGACATATTATTTCCCTGATATGTTAATATATTCAATCAAGTTACAGTTTGCTTTAAACGTTTGGGAGCCATCCTTTATTTTTATGATGACTTTGCTGATCTTTTCTCTTATCCAGAATATATTGAATTAACTTTTAGCTCAGAGGGCAGTCTTAATCCCTTTATTTCCAGGTTCTTAAGAATATCTGTATGAAAACTCATAGTTAAACTCCAAAACAAAGATAATTATTTCAATAAATATATAAATTTATGTACTTACTGCCTTTTTATAAACACTGTCCCTGAAAGATGCTATTCTGTGTGACTCATAAAACAGGGACTGTCTTTATTATTATCTCTTCAGTGCCAATTTTAATATAAGCTCATGGTAAGTACTGAATTGAAATTTATTGAATAAATTAATTTTAGTATTAATTTTATTAACTGGGTACTGAAAGCAATAGCTTTCTTATCTCTCTCATAATTAATTAATACTTATTAAAGTACAAGTATACTTAAATATGTAAAAGAAAAACAGACCCTGCCATAATTATAGCCTAAGTAAACCTCATACTAAGTTTTGTCATGTGTCATATTTTCTTGGAAGTATCTGACATCCTGTCTTGAAGAAAAAAAAATTATCCTAAACAACGAAGGACAGAATCAGTGCTTATTATTGATAGTAATTCACATGTCTGAAATTGTTTTCTGATTTAGTTAAGCCCCTTATTTATTTAAGTTCATTACATTTATTTTACTTGGCCCATCCAGATTTAAGCTTCTTGAATGTAGGAATGGTGACTTTTTTTTTTTTTTTTTGATGTGGGGGCAGGGTGTGTTCCACAGTTCGAAATATAGTACTGGGATAAACAATATTGCCAAAAATAGTTTCTTATTTAACTGAATCTTCTATTTTTGACTTATAATTTATCCAGTGGGCTTTCTAACATGAGTTCTTTGAGATAAGAGTGGTTGGACAAACCTGCTACTGTATCTTAATTTAGAGAAACCACATGACCCAATGTATGAGTACAACCACAGACTAGACATTGAGAGATGCTCCATCTATTCTGTTTTGAATTTGGTGTGGCCTGGCCTGAGTCTATTCCATTAACTTCACACTACTCCATACCTTAGAAAACCAATCAGGGCATTTATATATGTGTATATAGAACCTTGAATGTACTGTGAATTTTGGATGAAGTTTTTACACTTTCTCTCTGTCTTATCTCCCATCTTCCTCCTATAACATCAAAAATGGATAAATGAAGAGAAAATAAAAGTGTTGTAAATGTGTAATCTTTCACAATGGTAAGGGCAGAAGGCTGACCGTGACAGATGGGTAAAACATATCTTAACCTCTTCAATCAAGGAGTACATTTTTTTCATATTTTTCATTGTCTTCAAATTGTAACTTTATTCAATATTTAGAATTGAACTTTATTCAATTCTTAGCTAGTTAATCAGTTTTCTTTGGAAGAAACCTTCAGTCAAAAGGCATATATAAAATGGATCAATATTAAGATGAAAGGTCTGGCTGTTAATTAACTGATCATCTTCACAAGCATTAATAATATGCTCTATTGGATTGGTATAATTCCTTCATGAATATACATGGGAATATGCAGTTCCATACATATGAGTCATGTTTTGATTATGTTTAATGTCATGAGAAATATAACCTCTTATTCTGAAACAAATGCCTATTTCTAAGTAAAAGCTCTACATAGGCAATGTTATTTGCTACTGATAATCATGTTTTGCTACTGATTGTAAATGGAGCTTTGGAGGACATATGTTACAAACTGTGTATAAGATTTAGATAATTTCCTTTGCTGCAATTCCTGCCATCTACAGTCTAGACATTATTATAATTTCCTATCATAAAGTTCTTGAAAATTCTTCTAGTTCTTTGAACGAAAATGTTAGAATATGTATAGTGTTCTACTGTTTTTTTCTTAATAATACATTGAACTTCCTTTTGCCTGATATTATTTATTGCTATTTTTAATAATGTGCTAATATCTATTTCTTTTCTAATACTTTAATAAGATGAAGCCACCAAGGACTAGATATTAAAGATCAAAGTCAGAACTGGAGTGGAAAGAAAAGATGTAGAATATGAATGAAAGTACACTTGCACCTCTAATCAAAGTTTTTGATCCCTAGGGTAAATGTATAAAATACTCCAGTTGCTATAAAAATACATAACAAACAATGAGGTGTTTTTATTTTGTTTTTTGTTTTTTTAACAGTGTAAAAGAAGAAATTGAGCTAGGATTGGAATAGGAAAAGAGTGAGTACATTTAAGTCTGAAATGATAAAATTACATATCTCTATCCATCTTTGCATACACATATATAAGTATAAGCATGTACACACACATGTATTTACACAAATTTTGCTTTTTGCTATAGCTTATCTTTGTGATTTAGGCAGAATAAATGAGAAGGTCACCCACACTGAGCTTCAGTGGTAGTACAACTTAGAAAGTTTCATTTCTTGTAATTAAGGGGAATGAAAATCTATTTTATTTAGGAGTTTTAGGGGAGTTTGATAAGGAAATTAAGTTTCCCTAACATTTCACTCATGAATTATAGTCATAAATAATTTGGGAATCTAAATTTTATGTAGATTTCTTAAAAATTTGACTTTTGGAAACTGTTTTCTGAATGCAGGAATTCATGTGTGTAGCCTGTGTTCTTCTGAATTCCTCTGCATTTATTTTTTCTATGATGGTTGTATGTATTAAAATGAATTTATGATAATCTCCTTTACCCATTACCTTTTTTTTTTAAAGATTTTTTTGAAGTGGACCATTTTTAAAGTCTTTATTGAATTTGCTACAATATTGCTTCTGTTTTATGTTTTGGTTTTTTGGCCCCAAGGCATGTGGGATCTTAGTTCCCTGACCAAGGATCGAACCCGCACCCCCTGCTTTTTTTTTTTTTTTTTTTTTTTTTTTTTTTGCAGTATGCGGGCCTCTCACTGTTGTGGCCTCTCCCGTTGCGGAGCACAGGCTCCGGACGCACAGGCTCAGCGGCCACGGCTCACGGGCTCAGTTGCTCCGCGGCATGTGGGATCTTCCCGGACCAGGGCACGAACCCGTGTCTCCTGCATCGGCAGGCGGATTCTCAACCACTGCGCCACCAGGGAAGCCCTGCACCCCCTGCTTTGGAAGGCAAAGTCTTAACCACTGGACCACCAGGAAAGTCCCCCTTACCTTTCTTTCTTCATGGATGGAGGGAGATTTACTTATCAATAGTCATTTTGATGCTTTCACAAGAACCAAACTGGTCTCTCTAGAAATCCAGAATCCTGATTATTCTGTGACTCATCTGGGATGAGAAAAGATATAAATGGATAGTTAGTCCATTATTTTCCTAACTAGAATGGTTCCAGATGGCTCCTCAGACAAACATGATCACGACCAACATCAGTTTTATCTTCCTTCTGACTTAAGCAAAGTGATCTGCAAAAAGCTTTAGAAATGATTTTTTTATAGAAGTATGAAAATTATATATATGTGTGCATTTCACATTAAAATTAATGCTCATAATGAAACTTTTTTTAATTCAACAAATTATGAGTAAAGAATATAGTTTGTCTCAAGAGCATAATTCCCTATAAATCAGTTCACATAAAGAAACATTCAGGAAGCTATTTTATAACCTTAGCTAATAATGACCAATTTTAGAAGAATGAACTTAAAAGTAAAAATTAGTAATTAACATGTAGATAATAAATAACACTTTAATGACATTCTGACTTTTGTATATAAAAACTGGTAGAGATTTTGGTCTTTTCTTTCCCTTTCTTCCTCCCTTTCTCCCTTCCTTCCCATCCTTCCTTCCTCCCTTCCTTTTGTTCCTTCTTCTCTCCTCCTCCTTTTCTTCCTTCTTATTTTGTCAAGTCCTTTTACATAAGACTGCAACTATAAAAGGGATAATTAGGAAGCTCCATGAAGATATGTTTCATTTATTATGAGATTTCTTCCAAATCCCATTAATATATAGTATTTTCATTTTGAATTAAATGAAATATACATGACCCCCAAATAATTGTCCCATGCATTAGAACTGTAAAAATGCTAGAGGAAAACAGTGGGAAAAAACTCCTTGACATTGATCTTGGCAATGATTTTTTTGACATGAAAAGCAAAGACAATATATCAAAAATAAACAAGTGTGATTACATTAAACTCAGAAGTTTCTGCACAGCATGGGAAGCCATTAACAAAATGAAAAGGAAATATGGAAAGAGAGAAAATATTTTCCAGTAATATCTGGTAAGGGGTTAATATCCAAAACATATGAAGAAATCACAAAACTCAATAGCAAAAAAAAAAAAAAAAAAAATCAGATTAAAAAATGGGCAGAGTACTTGAATAGACATTTTTCAGAGAAGACATACAAATGGCCAACAGGTACATGAAAAGATGCTCAGCATCACTAGTCATCATGAAAATGCAAGCCAAAACCACAAAGATGTCATATCACACCTGTTAGAATGACTATTATCAAAAAGACAAGAGATAACAAATGCTGATGCAAATGTGGAGAAAGGGGAACCCTTGTACACTGTTCGTGGGATTGTAAACTTGTACAGTCACTATGGAAAACAGTATGGAGTTTTCTCAAAAAAGTTAAAAACAGAACTATCATTTGATCCAGCAATCCCACTTCTGGGTATATATCCAAAGGTAATGAAATCAGGACTCAGAGAGATATCTGCACTCCCATGTTCATTGCAGCATTATTCACAGTAGCCAAGATATGGAAACAACCTAAGTGTCCATCAGAGATGAATGGATAAATATGTGGTACATATATGTAATGGGATATTATTGTGCCATGAAAAAGAAGGTACTACTGCCAATTGAGACAATTTGAGTGAAACTTGAGGGTATTATGTTAAGTGAAATAAGCCAGAGAGAGAAAGACAAGTACTGTACAGTATAACATATGTGGAATCTTTTAGAAAAAAGTCACACTCATAGAAACAGAGTAGAAAAGTGGTTGCCAGGTGCAGGGGGTAGGTGAAATAAGGAGGGGTTGGTAAAAAGGTATAAACTTTCAGGTATAAGGTCAATAAGATCTTAGGATCTAATGTATAACATGATCACTATAGTTGATAACACTGCATTATATAATTGAAATTTACTAAGAGAGTTCTCACCAAAAAATAAAAAGGTAAATATGTGAGGTGGTGGATGTATCAATTACCTAGATGGAAGGAATATTTTCACAACATATACATATATCAAAATCATCCATGTATACTTTAAATATCTTACTATTTTATGTGTCAATTATATCTGAATAAAGCTGAACAAAAAAGAAAATACTATGATCAGCCCATTTGAAGAGAAATTTTCATTAGCTGGATTTTCTGAAATACATAAAAACTTAAGGAATAATCAAAATCAAATATAAAGTTGCTTCAAAAATTATTTATTCTTTATGAGAATATTAAGCTACTTGTTTTTGAAAAAAATGCGTTCAAAGAAGCTCATGAGGATTTTTGATTCAAGGAAAGCAGGCAGTTGTAATGAGACTATTATAAGGAATATGAATATTTATTCTGCTTGTTTAACTAGCAGGAAACAATCCAACAATCCAACAATTTTCCTTAAATTCTGACTCCTAAAAATTCTTTTGTAGATATGCATATATATTCTTAGTCTCCACATGGGGTAAGTAATATTCATTCATTTTTCAATTTTATTTTTCTTATTTCTTTGCCTCCATTTAGTTTAAAAACTTTCAGAAAACAAATGATGCTTGTCATTTTATCATATACCTTCTTAAAAAATGATGGTAGTGGAATTGCTGTCTGTTCATTTAAATGTGCATATTTTATATTAACGTCATTATTGTGATTTCAAAGTGCCAAAAGTAAATCTATAAAAAACCAATTATCATTTCTAATAAATGCCCTCTAAACATTACAGCAAGTCAATTATTTCATTTAGGTAAGCATTTAATGAATGCTTATTATATACGTGACAGGCATGGGGTTATAAAGATAAGTAAAACATATTTTTCTCCCTATGCTCCAGCCTAAAGGAGAAGCTCAGAAATGTTTGGAATGAAGGAAGCCTCAAGGGGAAAATTAAGATTAAGAACAGAACAACTGGCTCTCACTTCCGTCAAGAGGCCCTTAGAAAAATCTTCCAACTAAAAGTTCTCCGTTAAGATTGCTGATTTTCTATAGATGTTGGCAGGACTAGTCACATAATCTGGAGGGGCAAGTGCAAAATAAAAATGGTGACCACCTGTTTAAAAATTCTTAAGAATTTCAAGATGGCAACAGCAGAGCACTGACCAAATGTGAGGCCTTCTATCGCATGTCCATAAAGCTGGCCCTGAGGTTAGATTTGTTCTTGCTAAATCTTTAGTTCCTGTTAGGATACTTTTGTTGCCTGATGCATTAATTTTATAAAAGTGTTCCGGTGTCTCTGGGGTCCAAAGAGCATAGATCATGACAGCATGGATTTCTGGCAATCTTTTAGCTGTATATGGTATAAAGTAAAAATGAAAACTATGAATAAAAAATGAAAAATCTACGGCTATCTTCTATTTTACTTTTTTGTAGGGTTTCACTGGAAATAGAGATCTAAGAATAACTGAGGTGTTTATTTTTACTTTATCATTCTTTCATTTGATAAGGAGTAAAGTATAACATGTTAACTAGTGTTAAGGAATAAAACTGGAATACCAAAGGGGATTTCAGATATCCTTCACATACCTGTCAATAGCATCACTAATAAGTAAAATATTATTGAAAAATGATGCTTTTGAATGTTTCCTACAAGTAGACAGTATTATGTATGACTATATTTTTCCATAATTCAGTAAAGTCATCTGATTATATCATAACAGTGAAATATTGCTTTTCACACTTTCCTAGAACCAAGATTTTTCCATAGCTGTTAAGGAGAGTGAGAAGAGATTATTTCCTCACCTGATTTGTGATTACATGTTTACATGTATACCTACATATACTTAGGGATATACCAGATACCTACATTTATATGAGATACTAAAAGATACAAGTTGATATGCTCTGTTGGTTTTATGACTTAGGAATGACTGGAAATTTTACAAAATGTGAAACTGTTTAATAATAAACAAAAATTGAAATGCTGTTTGGCATCAATATTAATCATATGCATCTCACAATGAGGAAGTTTCTTAGGTTCTAGTAAGTAAAAGAAGTTGATATTTAGTTACTAATGCCTTTATGAATTTAAAGAAGTGCTCATAGAAATCATTTTATATAAATTGTGTTTAAAGGCGAATGACTTGTGAAGTCATGTTATACATGCATCTATAATCAGAATGATATGCATATAAAATAATAATTAATTTTTATTATAAGTTTGGGCTGCATATCTTATTTAATTAACTGAAACAGAGAATGCTTCCACTCCAATGTCAGAAGGTACAGCAAAGCACAATAAAGTGTTACACATATTGCAAATAAATTTCCTGCATACTGAATATGTTAAGATTTATTGTGATGTATTCCTAAAATCTATTGGGAGTTGTATAATATAAGTACACAATTTATGGCTGGGAGATAAAATGTAGGTTAAAAATACCATTATCTAGCAATGTAATTTGGAATTTAGCATCTAATTCACACATACACACAAGCACACACACACATGAGTAACCAAATCTCATAAAAGCTAAACGGTCATTTGTCTCTTGTTTTATTTACTGAGAATAAACTATCTCTTCATATAAAAGCAATCAGATTTTTGCAAGTTTTTTAAAGCCACTGGCCCATTCCATTCCTCTTAACCTGGTTCTGAACTGAGGACAATTTGTTTCCTAATCTCTACCACTAGAAAAACAAGGTGAAATAAATGAATGAAGAAATAGTACTTAAGAATAAGCATTTTATGACACTAGTGTAAGTGGCAGCTCTGATAAGCCCTTTTCTCCATATACTCCTGAGTGGGCAGGAAAGTGAGGATGAGGCATTGGGGCAATGGCAAAAGGAGTCAGCTATGACTTGTTTTGTTAAGGTGATGTCTTGTGTCTTGGAATACATAACTAAGTAATAATGTCAGTGAAGAGAGTTTTAGGAAAAACTGTGCTACTGAATTCGAACACTGGCTAAACAAACACAAACACAATAAATCTGCTTCATTTAATTTTGTGCTTAAATTTATTACATTTATGAAGTTTGAAATATAATTATATTTCACTAATAAAAAAGTCAAGCCTTTCAAAATAGAAAATGTGTTATCCTATTTAGAAAGAAAATTTCTAGGAATAAATTGACTGTGAAAATATCTAATTTAAGCTTTAAAGTGAGTGTATTTAATAGCATGTTAGTATTAAATTTCATAACTATTCTATCTGTGAACATTTTTTGCACTTCACAAAAATAACATTTTATGTTTCAGGGTTTTCTTTCAATTATTTGTAGTGCTAAATATATGTTAAATTAAAATATGAATAATTGCATTTCAGGTTACAGAGAAATCATTCATTTAAAATTTTTAAAAGTACACTATGATTTTTTTGTATTTGAAAGAATTTAAAATTTGTTTACTTATAATCCTATCATATTGTTTTTAATATTCTTTAAACACATGACATAGATATTTACATACACACACACACATATAAACATACACAGTTTTTTTTCAAAGTCACTCTACATATAATGACCACATAGAGTCCATGTTTTTTTTTAATAAATCAGAATATGGGGAGGCAAATTACTGTAGTAAGTGTAGTGGCATTCTTAATTCTTCTCTGCTAGAAAAGTGAATATACTGTGATTGTTCAGAGAATCCCTAATGAGATATATATATATAGAGAGAGTCATAAACCTAAGAATGTACACAACTTCTCTGAAGGAATACTTTAAAATACTTAAGAAAGACAAAAATGTAGAATTGAGCAAATGATAAAACTTATTAAATTTGTAGTTAGAAAGTTTTAACATTGCAAATGTGTCAATTCCCTTAACTTAAATTACAAATTCATCATGATCTTAGTAAAAATCCCTGAAAGAAGTACAATACAGGGGAATTAGTCCTAACAGATATTGTATAATAAAATATCTGTAATTAAAGTAGTGTAGTTTTGCTGCATGAGGAGACAAACCAGAGAAATAGAATAGTATGCTTACAAATAGATTCAAGTCCATTTAGAAATGTATTATATAATCAAGTGGGGTATGTTAAATAAGTACAAAATTTTGCCTTTTAATAAATGTGAGTTATTCAACTATATAACTATTTTAATCTAGAAAACCAAGAGAAAATGTTCTAGTTAGAAGAAAAGCTCCATTAGATTAAATCAATTAGAAAATTTAGGAAAAGAGGTGCATACAAGTAAATATTAAAAAATTTAGAACTTTCTCTTTAACCACCAATGGGTCAAAGAAGAAATCAAAAGGAAATTTTAAAAATATCTTGAAACAAACAAAAATGGAGGCACAGGATACCAAAACTTAAGGGATAAAGCAAAAACCGTTCTAATAAGGACGTTTAAAGTGATAAATGCCTACATTAAGAAAAACAGATCTAAGATAAGCAGACTAACTTTACACCTCAAGTAACTAGAAAAAAGAACAGAGTAAGCCCCAAGTTAGCAAAAGGAAGGAAATAACAAAGATCAGTGCAGAAATAACAAAATCGAGAGCAGAAAAACAATGGAAAAAATCAACAAAGCTAAAAGCTGATTCTTTGAAAGGATAAACAAAATGTACAAAAGTTTAGTTGTACTGAGGAAAGAAAAAGAGAGAAGACTCAAGTAAATAAAATCAAAAATGAAAGTGGAGAGATTACAATTGATACAACAGAAATACAAAGGATAATAAGAGACTACTATGAAAAATTATATGCCAAAAAATTGAATAACCAATAAGAAATGAATAAATTCCTAGAAACATATAACCTACCGAGACTGAATCATGAAGAAATAGACTATCTGAACAGATCACTAGTGAATTAAAAGATTGAATCAGTAATAAAAAAACCTGCCAACAAAAAAAAGTCCAGGACTACATGGTTTCACTAGTGAATTGTACCATTTAAAGAATTAACACAAATCCTTCTCACGGTCTTCTAAAAAATTAAAGAAGAGGGAAAACTCCCAACTGATTTTATGAGGCCAACATTACACTGATACCAAAGCCACATAAGGACACTACAAGAAAAAAAAAAAAAAAAAAAGCTATGAGCTAATATTCCTGATAAATATAGATTAAAAAATTCTCACCAATATCTAGCAAACCAAATTCCAGAGCACATTAAAAGCATCATACATCATGAGAAAGTGGCATGTATCTCTAGGATGCAAGAATTGTTCAACATATGCAAATCAATAAATGTGTTATACTACATTAATGAAATGAAAGACAAAAATCATATGATCATCTCAATAGATACAGAAAAAGCTCTCACAAAATTAAACATCCTTTCATGATAAAAAACTCTCAACAAACTGGGTATAAAAGAAATGTACCTCAACATAATAACGGCCATATATGACAAAGTGAACATCATACTCTAACATACTCAGCTAACATCATACTCAATGATGATAGGTTAAAAGCTTTTGTTTCATGATTAGGAAGAAAACATCAGTGTCCATTCTTATCATTTTTTTTCAATATTGTACTGCAAGCCCTAGCCAAACTAATTAGGTAAGTAAAATAAATAAAAGACAAATTGATAAAGAAGAAGTAAACTTATCTCTGTTTGCAGATGATATGATC
This sequence comes from Kogia breviceps, assembly GCF_026419965.1. Taxonomy (NCBI): domain Eukaryota; kingdom Metazoa; phylum Chordata; class Mammalia; order Artiodactyla; family Physeteridae; genus Kogia; species Kogia breviceps. The sequence continues at coordinate 98,923,161 of NC_081314.1, forward strand.
TTATATATAGAAAATCTTAAATACTGCACTAAAAGGCCATTAGAAGTAATAAACAAATTCAGAAAATTTGCAGGATACAGTATCAATATACGGAAATCAGTTGCATTTCTATACAATAACAATGAAATATTTGAAAGAGAAATAAAGAAAACAATCCCATTCATAGTACCATCTAAAACAATAAAATACTTAGGGATAAATTTAACCAAGACAATGAAAGATCTGTACACTGAAAACTATATGACTTTTTAAAAAAGATTCATATGCTTCTGATTTTTTAAAGTGTGCATTGTTTTATTTTTATTTAAAGACCCTATTTTATTTTATTTTTATTTTTTGGCCATGCCACGTGGCATGTGGGATCTCAGTTCCCTAGCCAGGGATTGAACCCATGCACCCTGCACTGGAAACCTGGACTCTTAACCACTGGACCACCAGGGAAGTCCCCAAAACTATAAGATTTTGATGAAAGAAACTGAAGAACACACAAATAAATAGAAAGATAGTTTGTGTTCATAGACCAGTTGAATTAATATTGTTTAAATGTCCATACTACCCAAAGCAACCTATAGATTCAGTGCAATCCTTATCAAACTTCCAATGACACTTTTTACAGAAATAGAAAAACAGTTCTAAAATTTGTATGAAATTTAAAAAATACCCCCAACACCTAAAGTGATTCTGAGGAAAAGGAACACAACTGAAAGCATCACAGTTCCTGATTTCAAACTATTTTACAAAGCTACAGTAATCAAAGCAGTATGGTGCTGGCATAAAAACAGACACACAGACCAAAGAAACAGAATTGAGAGCCCAGACATAAACTCATGTACATGTGGTAAAATACTATTTGACAAGGAGGCCAAGAATATTCAATTGGGAAAGGATAGTCTCTTCAATAAGTGGTGCTGGGAAAACTGAATATTCAGGTGCAAAATAATAGAATTAAACTTCTATATTACACTACTCACAAGAGTGAATTTGAAGTGTATTAAAAACTTAAACATAAGACATGAAACTACAAAACTCCTAGAGGAAAATATTGGGAAAAAGCTCCTACATTGGTGTTGGCAACATTTTCTTTTCTTTCTTTTTTGTATATGACCCCAAAAGTACAAGCAACAAAATAAAAAATAAAGAAGTGAGACTTTACCAAACTAAAAAGCTTCTGTATGCAAAATAAACAATCAAAAAAATGAAAAGATAACCAATGGAATGGGAGAAAATATTTGCAAGTCATCTATCTGATAAGGGGTTAACATCTAAAATATAAAAGAAACACATAAAACTAATGGCAAAATAAGCAACAATTTGATTTTCAAATGCACAAAGGACCTAAAAAGACATTTTCCCAAAGAAGACACACAGATGGCCAACAGGTACATGAAAAAAGATGCTCAACATTACAAGTCATTGGGGAAATTCAAATCTAAACTACAGTGAGATATCATGTCACACCTGTTAGAATAGCTATTATCAAAAAGATAAGTGATAACAAATGCTGATGAGAATGTGGAGAAAAGGGAACCCTCGGGCACTGTTGATGGGAATGTAAGTTGGTGCAGCCACTACGGAAAGCAGCATGGAGGTTTCCTCCAAAAATTAAAAGCAGAATTATCATATGATCCAGCAATCCTTTGGTATATGGAAGTGAAAATAGGATATTGAAGAGGTATCTCCAATGTTAACTGCACCATTATTCACAATAGCCAAGATAAGGAAACAACCTAAGTGTCCATCTACAGATGAATGGAGAAATACGATGTGATACTTTGTATATATATATATATATATATATATATATATATATATATGACACCAGTGGCTGAGGGAGCAGGGAATGTGTGAGATGTTGGTCAAAAGGCATAAATTTCCAGTTAAAGATAAATAAGTTCTGGGGATCTAATATACAGCATAGTGAATATAGCTAACAATATTGTACTATGTAGTTGACAGTTGCTAAGAGTGTAGATCTTAAATGTTCTCACCACACACACAAAAAAAGGAAATTTTGTGAGGCGATCAAAGTGTTTTGATGATCATTTTGAAATATATATGTGTATCAAATCATCATGTTGTACAACTTAAACTTACACAATGTTAAATGTCAATTATATTTCAATAAAGCTGGAAGAAAAATAAAAACGTCATACTAAACTGAGCACTGAAAAATAAAATGGGAACATTGCTTTCATAATTTGAAAAGATTGTAACCTTTAAAGATTAAATTTAATAAGAGCCTAGGACCTATAGAGAAAGGTATAAAATTCTGTTGACAGAGAGAAAGGTAGTCTTAACAAGTGAATAGTGCATGCTATGTTTACCAGTTTCTTGCATGTGAAAACAATATTATTGTGTAGTGATTTGACTAAATTTGATATATTCTACACATTTAAAACAATTCTAATTAAAATATCGTCTATCTTAAACAGCATTCATTCTTCTTAACAGTTATACAGAAGAATAAATGCTTGTGAAGAGTTAAGAAATATGTGAAGAAATAGTGATGAATGGTTAGTGTCCTTTTCAGTTATCAGAACATAGCTCTAAAGTCAGTGACCTGAGGAACTGAGCATACAATCCAGAAATAGATTCCCCAAAATGACATTCTAATATATAAGGAATGTGATATTTCAATTCAGTGGGAAAAAGATGGTTTATTTAGAAATAAAATGATACCAGCTATCCATTGAAAAGACTGTAAAATTAGAGGACTATTTAAACCATTTACAAAATCAGTTCCAGATGATTTAAAACAGAAAACAAAAATCAGTGATGCATACTCTGGTAGAGAATACTAAAACACAAAAGTTGTAAAAAACTGATATATTTAACCAAGTAAACATGAAAAGCCTTTGTGTGGTAAAACATACCACACAAAGTCAATAAAAATGATAGATTTGAAAAAAATTTGCAACAAAGTTACAGGTAAAGGTATGATATTTATAATATGAAAACTTACAGTCTATAAACAGATACACAAGTCAATGTAAAATTGGGCAAGGCATGTGAATCCTGAATCACAGAAAATGGTCAAGCAACATAAAAAGTTGAATAAACTCACTAGAATTAAGGGAAATGCAATTGAAATAATGAGGTCTTTCTTTGTACCTTTTACATTGGAAAAAGTTTAAAATATATGCAGTTGGTGAGGTAGGGGAAAGTATACTATCATATATACTTGGTAGAAACTAAAATTTTACATCCTATTAGGAGAGTATTATTGCAACATTCTTTAAGAAAAACAATGCTTATGCCTTCAACAGAGTAATCTACTCCTGGAAATCTATCTATCCTTCAGAAATAAATACACCAGTTGAAAATGTTATGTGTTCAAGGATATCTACTGTGGAAAAAAAAAAAAAAAACTTGAGAAAATGACCAGTAACAAAGAAATGTTTAAATAAATTGTGTTATATGCCCACCATGAATATCATACTGCTATTAACAAGAATGAATTAGGACTCTTAAGAGTTGACAGGCTGAGGGTGGGGATGTGTCAGATTTTGTAAGGTATGAAGAAAAGTAAAATGCTCATCAAGAAAATGAAAAGGTAAGCTACTGAATGGGAGAAAATATCTGAAAGTCACACATCTAATAAGAGTTAATATCCAAAATACATAAAGAACTCACAGAACACATCAAAACCCCCAAACCCCCAAACGATCCAATAGAAAAATGTGCAGAGGATCTAAATTTATATTATTCTAAAGAAGACTTACAGATGGCCAGCAGGTACATAAAAAGATGCTCAGCATCACTAATCATCAGGGAAATGCAAATCAAAACCACAATAAAATATCAACTCACACCTGTTAGAATGGCTGTTATCAAAAATGACAAGAAATAAGTGTTGGCAAGGAAGTAGAGAAAACGGAAACCTTGTGCACTGTTGATTGGAATGTAAATGGTTGAAGCCACTATGGAAAACAATATGGGAGTTTCTCAAAAATTTAAAAATAGAGCTATATAATATGATCCAGCAATTCCACTTCTGGGTATTTATCTGAAGAAAATGAAAACACTAAATTGAAAAGATATATGTACCCCTTTGTTCATTGCAGCATCATTCACAATAGCCAAGATATGAAAACAACATTATCATCCATCAATGGATGAATGGATAAAGAGTATATACATATACCATATATATCAATGTATAGCAATGCATATTTTATATTCATACATATATATATATGCAATGGAATACTATTCAGCCATAAAAAATGAAATCTTGCCATTTATGACAATATGGATGGACCCTGAGGGCACTATGCAACGTGAAATAAGTCAGAGAGAGAGACAAATGCCATACAACTCATATGTGGCATTAAAAAACAACAACAACAAAACAAGCTCATAGATACAAAGGAAAGAATAGTGCTGCCAGAGGCAGGAGGTGGTGGGTGGGAAAAATGGGTGAAGGGGGTCAAAAACTACAAACTTCCAGTTAAATTAAGTCATGGGGGATATGATATATAGCATGGTGACTATAGTTAATAATATTGCATTGCATATTTGAAAGTTGCTAAGAGAGTAGATTTTAAATGTCCTCAGTATAAAAAACATTTTTTTGTAACTATGTATGGTAAAGGATTATTATGGAGATAAGTTTGCAATACACATAAATATCAAATTACTTTGTACACCTGAAACTAATACAATGTGATATGTCAGTTATACTTTGATAAAAATATAAATTAAAAAAGAAAAGAAAATGCAGAAAACTGTGTACAGAATAACTCCACTTTGAAAAGAGCAAATTGTGACAAAAACCCATATAGTTATACCATCTGTATCATAGATCTATATCATTCATATATATGTGTGTGTGTGTGTGTGTGTGTGTGTGTGTGTGTGTGTGTGTGTGCGTGTGTGTGTGTGATGAACCTGGGGCAAACCAAGGGAGGATACCCACTAAGTTATTAACGTGTGTTTTCTGGGAGAATTGGGAGTGGTATCACTCAGGTAAAGAGAGTGTCTAGTTAGTCATACACTCATACAGTCATTTTGAGGGTAATACCAACATTTATGTAGAATGCACATCAAAAAACGAGTGTGAAATATTAAGTACAAAGACTGACTTTGCTCAGTTTCGTATTCTAGTTTGGTTCTGATCAACTGTCTTGATTTTTTCACATGATTTTTCAATTCCTGACCAAATTAAGGTACATTTTACTTAGCATTGAGAAACAACCACATATGGTTTAGGGCTATTTACTCTGAAATATCCTGTTAAAAAAACCTTGATTTCCTTTTTATTTGCCTCAGGGTAGAATCTCATTAGTATCCTTCAAAAAACCTAACTATATATCCATTTGCAGAGATAAAACCCAAAACTTCTTCCACACAGATCAATAAACTACAGATTTGTGTTAGTATCATAAACTCATATTTCTTTATTCCCACTTAGAAATATTTTTCTTGCTTCATTTTATTGGAAATTGTTAATTCTATATATGCCTTAGAATCTGTGGATAAAATCTCTAAGGGTATTCAGCTGAAATGCAAAGAATCCTTATATTCATTAGGGCAGTGTCAGTATGAATGGACTTGGATATTTCTTTAACTAATTTCAATGCTTTGTCTGTATATTGAACACCTAAGAAACAAAAGATCAGACTTATTGTGTGACCAACCATGTCTCCCAAGTTCCCAGGAAGTTAAAGAAAAAAATGTTTTTCAGGAAGCTATATTGTGCTAATGTAAAGTAGAGATACTGGATAAAGCAATATGAGTTACATCCACATATTACAGGTAAAAGAAAAAGAAATATTGTTATTTTAAGAGATAATCCTGATTCCTCATAGGCAGGGAGGCATTTTGTACAGGAAATAAATTTATAAGTACTGTTGAGTGTGGACTTAATCTCTGATGTATGGAAGGAAACAGGCAAAAAAGAGATACCTAAGTTCTCCAATTAATCGACAGAAATGTACAAGGATGAGAGAAGGGAGTAGACAGGTGGTTGGAGAATAAGAGAGAATAGATAACAAAACATAGCAGGAGGCTGCCAGTTTGGGAGAAGTCAACCAGTGAAAAATTCTATGTGTTGGTAAAATCAAAGGGTGTATTCAAAGGACTTTTAATGAAAAGCATACTTTATATCCCAGGACCACAATTGTTAGCTTTGTGACTTCTTCTTTAACTTTGTGTGCTTCAGTTTCTTCAAGTGAAAAAAAAAAAAAAAATAGAAATCATTATAAATTCTACCTCCTGGGTTTGTTATGAGAATCAAATGAGCTAAAACACTTGAATCACTTATGCTGATGCATTGTAGATGTCATATGGGTTGGGTTTTACTGTTTTTGTTTGTTTATTTAAAACTGTTGATGTTGTTGCATGTAAAGTCTTGCATTACTTCTAAATGTCCAGTAAAATCTGCTGCAAACATAAATGAATTGTGTGACTAGTTGGGGGGGATAGCAAATCAAAAAAGGAGCTGCATAACTTGGCTTTATTGGCTTTATGCCAGAGACAATAGCATAACTGAAATATGAATAGTAACATTTAATCAGTCAGAGACTCCAGAGCTAGAAGTGACCCTACTAATATAAGCTGTTGGCAATTTATAGACATTTGGAGGAAAGCTTTAGACTACCCACCCTATAACATAAGATGGAGATACAAGCCAATTTGTTGAAGACTTCGAAGAAAGGATTTTTTTTGAGTAAAAATTACATAATTTCTTTATTAAAGTTATTCCTTCAGCTTACTCAAGAAACATATTGAGAATTTAACATGTTCAGGTACAGTGTTAAGCACTAGACATTTATTTAATTCTTGCCTTCAAAGATCTCAAATTTAATGAGAAAGAAAGATAGAAAAAAATTGCAATAAACTGTGACAAATTTTTAATTTGGAAGTATTCAGCTAGCAATATACTTCCTACTATAGCAAGCAAAATCAGACCAAATGACAAGATGATGACATACTTATATTCAATATTAATTATATTGCATAATTATTATTCACATATTTTATTGCAAATTATTTAGCAGAAATAAAGAATAGAACAACATGAGTTATAATCAACAAAACCAAGAGATGGTTCTTTTAAAAGTTTTATAATATAAACTTTTCAAAATATTGTTTTTTGTTCACAACAAAGTAGACTGAAGAATTATGATTTTATGACTTTAAAAAATGGTTTTAAAAAGGAACATAACTGTAGATACACTATCAATTTAAAAATCACAATTGAAGTCTATGAACAAGTTATAAGAACAAATAAAAAAACTGTGAAAACTTTATAAATCTTTAAATTACCAGAAAAAATATTTAATAGAATAAAAGTTTTATAGAAAATGAACCAATACTTAAAAATTGTCCTTTCCCCAGTCAAACACTTATAAATTAAATAAGATACAGAGGATTAGTTTTAAAGTTAAATTTCACCAAACCACCAGGGGCAGATACATTTCATTCATTTCATATACAATTTGCTATGAGAATTAATGGATGTGACTCAATTCATTTTACAAGGCTAGTGTGTTCTCAGTACCCAAATTAAATAAGGAAATCTTGAGAAAATAAAAATAGAGCCATTTTCACTTACAAACATAAATGCAAAAAATGATCAATATAGTATTAACAAATCAGATACATAAAATAGGACAAAATAGTAAAATAACAAACAATAAAAATCTTTCTCTTAGATTTAATTCTCAATCATGTATGTATACATGTATATTATATATTATATACATATTTTATATATATTAACATGATAATATAGAGAGACTGTATGTTTAACTTTGGAATAGGTAGTTCATATTCAAAAAGATTATAAAAAGACATGAACAAAATTTTTATGAACTTTAAGTTATTACTTCTAAAGCCACCATAAATAAGCTTAATGGAAAAAGAAATGAGGTGAAAATGCTTTTAACAGATGTAACATATATATAATGGTACAGGAAGAATATTTTAATGTGTATAAAACTACAAATCCACAAGAAAAATAAAACAGGGTATTAAACATATATTATTAACAGATCACTTAAAAATAGTTTATATGTGTTTTAAATAATTTACACAAATGTTTAACGTTAATGGAAATTAAGGAATTCAAATGTGACAACTTATTAAGTTGCACAAGTTTAAATTTTGATTAAAAATAATGATTAGTAAGAGTGGGGAATATATTACTTTTATACAGTAACAAAGTAAAGTGGTGCAGCCTCTTTGGAGGAAAATTTGTAAAAAAAATGGAAATGCATAGATCCTAAGAATAATAATTTTCAGGGCTTTTCCTACATAAATTTAAGTATATGTTGTATAAAATTTAAACAACTAATCTAATTATTTGCAATGACATAATATAAGATATGATGTCAAAGTGCATCTGTATTAGAGAAGAACTACACAAACAATGACATATAAATGCCATGTGGATTTTTTAAATAAAGTAGATATATGTACCATAATTGATGTATTGCTAGGACATATTGTTGGGAGCAAAAGGAAGGTGCAGGTCAATAACAATGTTATGCTATATTTAATGTAACATAAATGCCTCCCAAACACCTACAAAAGTGTATGTATGGAAAGTTATCTACAATATATGATATATTTGAATATAGCAAAATTTCTAAATGCATAGAGAAAGGCTGAGGGTAGTGACACTAAAGTGATATCACTGGCTACTATTCATAAGGAATGAGAGTTGAATATATATACAGTATAATGTTTCAACGCTTATAGAAGAAAAATGCTTTCATAGTTTACTTACATAAATAAAACATAAAAACTGGAGGACCTTCAAGATGGCAGAGGAGTAAGACATGGAGATCACTTTCCTCCCCACAAATACATCAAAAATACATCTACATGTGGAACAGCTACTACAGCACACATGCTGAATGCTGGCAGAAAACCTCAGACTTCCCAAAAGGCAAGAAACTCCCCACGTACCTGGGTAGGGCAAAATAAAAAACAGAGACAAAAGAATAAGGACAGGACTTGCACCACTGGGATGGAGCTGTGAAGGAGAAGCTTTTAAACACTAGGAAGTCCCTTGACTGGTGGAGATGGGGGTTGGGCAGACGGGAAGCTTTGGAGCCACGGAGGAGAGGGCAGCAACAGTGGTGCAGAGGAAAAAGCAGAGATATTCTCACACAGAGGATCGGTGCTGACCAGCACTCATCAGACTGAGAGGCTTGTCTGCTAACCTGCTGGGGTGGGTGGGCGATGGGAGCTGAAGCTTGGGCATCAGAGGTCAGATCCCAGAGAGAGGACTGGGGTTGGCTGTGTGAACACAACTTGAAGGGGGCTAGTGCGCCACAGCTAGCCAGGAGGGAGTCCAAGAAAACGTCTGGAACGGCCTCAGAGGCAAGAGACCATTGTTTCGGGATGCACGAGGAGAAGGAATTCAGAGTACTGCATAAACAAGCTCCAGAGACAGGCATGAGCCACGGTTATCAGCGCAGACACCAGAGATGGGCATGAAGTGCTAAGGCTGCTGCTGCAGCCACCGAGAAGCCTGTGTGCAAGCACAGGTCACTAACCACACCTCCCTTCCAGGAGCCTCTGTGGCCCGGCACTGCCAGGGTCCCGTGATCCAGGGACAACCTCCTTGGGAGAACACATGGTGCGCCTCAGGCTGTTGCAACGTCACACTGGCCTCTGCCACCACAGGCTCACCTCGCATTCCATACCTCTCCCTCCCCCCAGCATGAGTGAGCCAGAGCCCCCTAATCAGCTACTACTATAACCCCCTCCGGTCTGGGAGGGAACAGATGCCCTCAGGCAACCTACAGACAGAGGCAGAGCCAAATCCAAAGCTGAACCCTAGGAGCTGTGCAAACAAAGAAGAGAAAGGGAAGTTTCCCTGTCCAGCATCAAGAGCAGTGGATTAAATCTTCACAATCAACTTGTTGTACCCTGCATTTGTGATACCTGAATAGACAACGAATCATTCCAAAATTGAGGCAGTGTACTTTGGGAGCAACAGGAGACTTGCAATGGGGATTACTTTCTGTATCTAATTTGTTTCTGGTTTTAGGTATATTTTACTTTAGTATTTAGAGTTTATTATAATTGGTAGATTTGTTTATTGATTTGCTCTCTTCTTTTTAATTATATATATATTTCCTTTATCTCTTTTTGTGAGTGTGTATGTGTATGTTTCTTTGTGTGATTTTGTCTATATAGCTTTGCTTTTCCCATTTATCCTAGGGTTCTGTCTGTCCTTTTTTTTTTTTTTAGTATAGTTTTCAGTGTTTGTTATCATTGGCAAATTTCTTTATTGGTTTGATTGCCCTCTTTTTCGTTTCTTTCTTTCTTATTACTTTTTTAGAAACAATAATATATATATTTTTTATTTTAATAACTTTATTTTCTTTTTCTTTGTTTGTTTTTTTTCCTCACTTTTCTTCTGAGCCGTGGCTGACAGGGCCGTAGTGCTCCGGCCGGGTGTCAGGCCTGAGTTTCTTAGGTAGGACAGCCAATTTCATGACATTAGTCCACCAGAGACTTCCCAGCTCCACGTTATATCAAACAGAAAAAGCTCTCTCAGAGATCTCCATCTCAATGTGAAGACCCAGCTCCACTCAACAACCAGCAACCTACAGTGCTGGACACCTCATAGCAAACAACCAGCAAGACAGGAACACAACCCCATCCATTAGCAGAGAAGCTCCCTAAAATCATAATAAGGTCACAGACACTCCAAAACACACCACTGGATGAAGTCCTACCCACCAGAAAGACAAGATCCAGCCTCATCCACCAGAACATAGGTACCAGTCGCATCCACCAGGAACCTACACAATCCACTGAACCAACCTTACCCACTGGGGGCAGACACCAAAAACAACAGTAACTACGAACATGCAGCCTGCGAAAAGGTGATGCCCAAATGTAGTAAGTTAAGCAATATGAGCATACAGAAAAATACACAGCAGATGAAGGAGCAAGTTAAAAACCCACCAGACCAAACAAATGAAGAGGAAATAGGCAGCTTACCTGGAAAAAAATTCAGAGTAATGGTAGTAAAGATGAACGAAAGCTTGAAAATAGAATGGAGAAAATACAGAAATGATTAACAAGGAACTAGAAGAACTAAAGAGCAAAGAAACAATGACAAACAACACAATAAATGAAATTTTAAAATCTCTAGAAGGACTCAATAGCAGAATAACTGTGGAGAAGAACAGAGAAGTGACCTGGAAGATAAAATAGTGGAAATAACTACTGCAGAGCAGAATAAAGAAAGAAGAATGAAAAGAATTGAGGACAGTCTCAGAGACGTCTGGGACAACATTAAATGCACCAATATTTGAAGTATAGGGGTCTGAGAAGAAAAAAAGAAATAGAAAGGGACTGAGAAAATATTTCAAGAGATTATAGTTGAAAACTTCCCTAATATGGGAAAGGAAATAGCCAATCAACTCCAGGAAGCACAGAGAGTCCCATACAGGATAAATCCAAGGAGAAATATGTCAAGACACATATTAATCAAACTATCAAAAATTAAATACAAAGATAAAATATTAAAAGCACCAAGGGAAAAGCAACAAATAACATACAAGAGAATCTCCATAAGGTTAACAGCTGATCTTTCAGCAGAAAATCTGCAAGCTAGAAAGGAGTGGAAAGACATATATAAAGTGATGACAGGGAAAAAGCTACAATGAAGATTACACAATCCAGCAATGATCTAATTCAGATTCAATGGAAATTAAAAGTTTTACAGACAAGCAAAAGCTAAGAGAATTCAGCAACACCAAACCAGCTTTACAGAAAATGCCAAAGGAACTTCTCTAGTCAGGAAACACAAGAGAAGGAAAAGACCTACAATAAAAAACCCAAAGCAATTAAGAAAATGGTAATAGGAACATACATATTGATAATTACTTTAAATGTAAATGGATTAAATGTTCCAACCAAAAGACACCGACTGGATGAATGGTTACAAAAACAAGACCCATATATATGCTGTCTATAAGAGACCCACTTCAGACGTAGGGACACATACAGACTGAAAGTGAGGGGGTGGAAAAAGATATTCCATGCAAATGGAAATCAAAAGAAAGCTGGAGTAGCAATTCTCATATCAGACAAAATAGACTTTAAAATAAAGACTGTTACAAAAGACAAAGAAGGACACGACATAATGATCAAGGGATCAATCCAAGAGGAAGATATAACAATTTTAACTACTTATGCAACCTAAATAGAAGCGCCTCAATACATAAGGCAAATGATAACAGCCATAAAAGGTGAAATTGACAGTAACACAATCATAGTAGGGGACTTTAACACCCTACTTTCACCAATGGATAGATCACCCAAAATGAAAATAAATAAGGAAACACAAACTTTAAATGACACATTAAACAAGATGGACTTATTGATATTTATAGGAATTCCATCCAAAAACAATAGCATACACTTTCTTTTCAAGTGCTCATGGAACTTTCTCCAGGACAGATCATATCTTGGGTCACAGATCAATCCTTGGTAAATTTAAGAAAATTGAAATCATATCAAGTAACTTTTCCAAGCACAAGGCTATGAGACTAGATATCAATTACGGGAAAAAAATCTGTAAAAAATACATACACATGGAGGTTAAACAACACACTACCAAATAAGCAAGATATCACTGAAGAAATCAAAGAGGAAATTTAAAAATACTTAGAAACAAATGACAATGAAAATATGATGACCCAAAACTTATGGGATGTAGGAAAATCAGTTCTAAGAGGGAAGTTTATAGCAATACAATCCTATCTCAAGAAACAAGAAACAGATCAACTAAACAACCTAACCTTACCCCTAAAGCAATTAGAGAAAGAATAAAAAGAAAAAGTTAGCAAAAGGAAAGAAATCATAAGGATCAGATCAGAAATAAATGAAAAAGAAATGGAGGAAATGATAGCAAATATCAATAAAACTAAAAGCTGGTTCTTTGAGAAGATAAACAAAATTGATAAATCATTAGCCAGTCTCATCAAGAAAAAAAGGGAAAAGATTCAAATCAACAGAATTAGAAAAGAAAAAGGAGAAGTAACAACTTACACTGCAGAATTACAAAAGATCATGAGCGATTACTGCAAGCAACCATATGCCAATAAAATAGACCACCAGGAAGAAGTGGACAAATTATTAGAAAAGCACAATCTTCTTAGACTGCACCAGGAAGAAATAGAAAATAGAAACAGACCAGTCACAAGCACTGAGATTGAAAATGTGTTATACATCTTCCAACAAACAAAAGCTCAGGACCAGATGGCTTCACAGGTGAACTCTATCAAACATTTAGAGAAGAGCTAACACCTATCCTTCTGAAACTCTTTCAAAATATAGCAGAGGAAGGAACACTCCCAACCTCATCTACAAGGCCACCATCTCCCTGATACCAAAACGAGACAAAGATATCACAAAAAAAGAAAACTATAGGCCAATATCACTGATGAACATAGATGAAAAAACCCTCAACAAAATACAAGCAAACAGAATCCGACAGCATATTAAAAGGATCATACACCATGATCAAGTGGGGCTTCTCCCAGGAATGCCTGGATTCTTCAATATATTAAAATCAATCAATGTGATACACCATACTAACAAATTGAAGGATAAAAACCATATGATCATCTCAATAGACGCAGAAAAAGCTTTCAACAAAATTCAACACCGATTTATGATAAAAACCCTCCAGAAAGTGGGCATAGAGGGAACGTACCTCAACATAAGAAAGGTCACGTATGATAAAACCACGGTGAACACTGAGCTCAATGGTGAAAAACTGAAACCATTTCCACTATGATCAGGAAAAAGACAAGGTTGCCCACTCTCACCACTCGTATTCAACATAGTTTTGGAAGTTCTAGCCACAGCAATCAGAGAAGAAAAAGAAATAAAAGGAATCCAAATAGGAAAAGAAGAAGTAAAGCTGTCACTGTTTGCAGATGACATGATACTATATAGAGAGAATCCTAAGGATGTTACCAGAAAACTACTAGACCTAATCAATGAATTTGGTAAAGTTGCAGGATACAAAATTAATGCACAGAAATCTCTTGCATTCCTATACACAAATGATGAAAAATCTGAAAGTGCAATTAAGGAAACACTCCCATTTACCAATTCAACAAAATGAATAAAATACCTAGTAATAAACCTACTTAAGGAGACAAAAGATCTGTATGCAGAAAACTATAAGACACTGATGAAAAAAATTAAAGATGATACAAACAGATGGAGAGATATATCACGTTCTTGGATTGGAAGAATCAACATGTGAAATTGACTATACTACCCAAAGCAAAAGACAGATTCAGGGCAATCCTTATCAAACTACCAATGACACTTTTCACAGAACTAGAACAAAAAATTTCACAATTTCTATGGAAACACAAAAGACCCTGAATACCCAAAGCAATCTTGAGAAAGAAAAGGGAACTGGAGGAAACAGGCTCCCTGGCTTCAGACTATACTACAAAGCTACAGTAATCAAGACAGTATGGTACTGGCACAAAAACAGATATATAGATCAATGGAACAGGATAGAAAGCCCAGAGATAAACCCACACACATATGGTCACCTTATCTTTGATAAAGGAGGAAGAATATACAATGGAGAAAATACAGCCTCTTCAATAATTGGTGCTGGGAAAAGTGGACATCTACATGTAAAAGAATGAAACTAGAACACTTCCTAAAACCATACGCAAAAATAAACTCAAAATGGATTAAAGACCTAAATGTAAGGCCAGACACTATAAAACTCTTAGAGGAAAACAGGCAGACGACTCCATGACATAAGTCTCAGCAAATCCTTTTTGACCCATCTCCTAGAGAAATGGAAATAAAAACAAAAATAAACAAATGGGACCTAATGAAACTTAAAAGCTTTTACACAGCAAAGGAGACCATAAACAATGAAAAAAGGCAACCCTCAGAATGGGAGAAAATAGTTGCAAATGAAGCAAGTGACAAAGGATTAATCTCCAAAATATACAGGCAGCTCATGTAGCTCAATATCAAAAAAACAAACAACTCAATCCAAAAATGGGTGGAAGACCTAAATAGACATTTCTCCAGAGAAGATATATAGATTGCCAACAAACATCACTAATCATTAGAGAAATGCAAATCAAAACTACAATGAGGTGTCTACTCAGACTAATCAGAATGGCCATCATCACAAAATCTACAAACAATAAATGCTGGAGAGGGTGTGGAGAAAAGGGAACCCTCTTCCACTGTTGGTGGGAATGTAAATTTATACAGCCACTATGGAGAACAGTATGGAGGTTCCTTAAAAAACTAAATAGAGTGAAGTAAATCAGAAAGAGAAAAACAAATACCATATGCTAACACATACACATGGAATCTAAATAAAAGGGAAAAAATGGTTCTGAAGAACCTACAGGCAGGACAGGAATAAAGACAGAGACATAGCGAATAGACTTGAGGACGCTGTGATAGGGAAGGGTAAGTTGGGACAAAGTGAGACACTGGTGTGGACATATATAGTCTACCAAATATAAAATAGATAGATAGTAGAAAGTAGCCACATAGCACAGGGAGATCAGCTTGGTGCTTTTCTGGTTATTTTTTTAACATGTTTATTGAAGCATAATTGCTTTACATTGTTGTGTCAGTTTCTGCTGCATAACAAAGTGAATCAGCTAGAGGGGTGGGATATGGAGGTTGGGAGGGAGATGCAAGAGGGAGGGGATATGGGATTATAAGTATATGTATAGTTGATTCACTTTGTTATGCAGCAGAAACTGACACAACAAAGTAAAGCAATTATGCTTCAATAAACATGTTAAAAAATAACCAAAAAAACAAGAAAACATAAAAACTTTGTGCTCCATCATAGACACAGATGTATACCTGTGCATACACACACAAAGTTTTTTGTGTGAGTTTTTTATACCTCTGCATCCCTACCTACAATATCACAGTATTCCATATGTTCACAATAAAATACATATATGTATACATATTTATTCAACAAATATTTATTGAATGCATAGTATGTGCCAGACACTATTTTTGGCACCCCATATCAACAGACAAATAAATAAAAAATCCCTGTCCTCATGAACCTTAATAATATAACTGTTTGTGCACGGAAGCTGGCTTAAGAAGGGTTTATTAATTTGGGTTTCAGTCAGAAGCTGAATTGTTTCTATTGCTAATGTGTAAGATATCATAGATGGTTTTTTCCTCTTTAATTTCAGAAGGTCATTTGAAAGAAAAATTAGAAAGAATAAACAGGATTTTTTTACATCTAGGTTTGAAATTTTTTTTACTACCATTCTTTCCCCCACAATAAGACCACTTGTTTCTTCTATTCCAATCTTATAGAATCATTTTAGCATACAGCTGTTGTTCAGTACCCTTCTATTAAAACCATACATTATCTCATGTCATCTAAAGAGGTAGGAGGGAGGGAGGGAGGGAGAGAACATGTCTGTTACTTTTTGACCTATGAAATTTTCAAATGAGAAGTTTAAGGAAACAAAAGGTGATATTGTGATGGTAGAGGCATTCCCATTCAACTCAAAAACGTTTTATTACTGCGTGTCTTTCTGAACATGAATTCTGGAGATTCTCATATGCTATGATGGGATAAAACTCCATGGATAAGAATCATTGATTTAGAGATTCTGCTTCTAAGTAGATAAAGCCAAATGTGATCATAATAATTCTTATGCATATTGGATTCCTTACATATTATTTTCTCTAATGACAGTTATGTCACAGCATAATATTTTAAACCCAAATGCCTACAAGAGTATGAGGACAAACATGTAAAGTAAGTAGATGAACAACTGTGTTTATGAAAATAGGGGTTTGGAGGATTGTGTTGAAACAGAAAGTATGTTTTCGATCCAAAAAAATAAATATGTAAGCCCGGTTTTATTTTGAAAAATCTTTTCTGAATATCAGTTCATTCTTCTCCCTCTTACTCTCAATATGTGACATTCGTGACCTACAGTCCCCTGCCAGGGTGCGCCTTTTACCAATACTGGCAGATAATTAGGACTGTGTTCTCTGTTCTTACCAAGAAGAAGGCATATTATATAGCAAAAAGCAAAGAGAAGTTTGATTTCTGTGACTTTTGTTTCATAAGCTCTTACTGGAACTAAGAGGGTTCAATTTCTAGAAAAAAAAATTTTTTGAAAGAAGCAAGAGGAGACAGGGTTTGCCACTCTACCCCAAATCCCATTATAAATAAAGATCTGCTTGTCAAGGGGGAGAAGAAGTAGAAGGGGTAAGAGTGCTGTGTGTGAGATGGTACAGGATTAACTGTAATCCTTGCCTCATGCAGAATTTTGTGATAGTCAAAGGCAACGCATTTAGACAGGTATTACCATAGACAGCGTCATAGAATTTCCCATATCCCAGTTGTAGTAATAAAGCAGAAATTTCTACGGTCTCCAAAGTGTGATGAAGTACTATAAATATCATTCACTGGCTAAAGCATGGCCTAGGAGTAAGGCAGGTCTACCTTATACTGACATATCCTGACAGTCTAATAACAGAGACACCTTCAAATAATTAATTGTTACTATATGCATCTCCCAGAATCTAGCCACATTCCTTAGGAAGATAGGAGTGTGGGATGGTGCTGAAAAGCCTGAAGTTAATGTTTCCTGGAAACGTCACAAGATGGGGTTTGATATTTCACAAGTGAATTTCTGAAGTGAGAGACCACTCTTGAATGAGAAATCCCATCTATTTTTAACAGCATAAATAGAATTCATTCATTCTTAACTTTACAGAATGGGATTAAAATACACATTAGTAAAATGTTGAATACTTCAGGGCATGTCCTAAACTGTAATTTTAAATTTTAGGTATTTGAATTCATGATATTACTCAATATTCAATTTAACATTCTTAATGAATTATTAATTTAAATATTAAAAATCTTCCATATGTTCTATATGCTTTAGATACAATTTGAGAATTTTAAAGATTTTCATAAGGGTGGGATAGGGAGGATAGGGAGGGTGGGAAGGAGGGTGATGCAAGAGGGAAGAGATATGGGAACATATGTATATGTATAACTGATTCACTTTGTTGTAAAGGAGAAACTAACACACTATTGTAAAACGGTTATACTCAAATAAAGATGTTAAAAAAAAGATTTTCATAAGGTATATATCATGACAGTAAAAAGGTACTTATAGATGTATTTATAGTAACATTCCTATTTACTGGAAATATGTTCAAATTTAGCCTGAAACAAACAAACAAAAAAGCACAAAATTTATCTGGGTAACCAAAAGAAATTTTATGAAGTCTAAGACTTAATATCTCATGCCTTTCCTTCTTTGAAGGCCCCTCAAGGACTATTAACTTTAATTATATAGACATCTAATAAATTTGATTATTGGCATTACCTTCCCTGACCAGATATAACCATTTTAAGGAAAACTGTAAAGAGTAAGTTCAAGAACTTGAAAAACAGAACTGGCTATATTCATATAATGTAAAGCACTATATCTGTTCCATGTACCTGCACCTTCCATCTGAAGCCCCACAGGGAAGAACTCATTTTCAGAAAAAAAGTATTTATTTCAAGCCTCCTTGGAGATACCAACCAATGAACATAATGAAATAATCAGTGTGAAACTGCAGTTGTCCCTGTCAGTTCTCCAAATGAATTAATATCATTTTATTTTTTCAGTCCAAACCACTTAATAGAATTTTTCTATTTAGATTTTTTAAAGATGAAAGAAAAAATGGTTTTAATAAACAGTAAACTTTATATATATATATTATTAAGATGACTGTTTTATACTTTTCCTTCATTTATTACAAATATCATTGGTTCAATTAGAATATATCGGGACTTTAGAGATTGTCTCATCCTCTTCTTCCAATTAAGCTGATTTCAACATATATTTTATTTCTTTTACTCATTTTAATTTGAATAATTTTGCATTTATTATTTCTTCAATCACTTATTTAATACATATTTACTGAGTATTTAATATGTGCTATGTCCTAAGTTTAGTTTTGGGAAAATATTAGAAATAAGACAGATAGGAATGGCCTAGTGGTTGTGATTTTACTTCTAGAGACAAATATAGGTAAGGTAACCAGAAATTACAACCTGATATTGCAGAGAGAATTACTGAAGAGTTTTCAGGAAGGGTATTACATGATTCACTTTTCTTATTTATAAAGATCAACCTGGATTTCGAAGTGAAAAATGAATTAGAAGGAGGATTAATAGGAATTAGACCAGTTAAAAAATATAAAGAGGAAGCAGAAAAGACAAGCGTATATGTGTGATTAATAATTTCAGTTGGACTAGATGATGGATTGAATGTGAGGGGAGAGAAAGAGGGAAGAACTAGGAAAGACTCTCAGATTTTTCATTTGATGTTGTCATTCATGATTATTAAGAATATGGAGCTAGGAACAAGAGAACAGAGATGAGTAAACTTTAAGAAATGCTGAGTTTGAGGTGTCAATGAGACATCTTAATCAGGATATTTAAATTAGATATAAAAGGCTAAAAATTCCAGAAGTCATGTCTGAGCACAGAAATGTTGCTACAAAGGAATTTACTTTAGTGAACTAGTTTATACATAGACATCAGTTAGAGAAAGAAGAAAGTGGGTTTAAAGTAGAGAATTTTAGGAGATTGTCTTCCTCCTCACAGAGACATCAGAAATACATCTACACGTGGAACTTCTCCTATAGAACACCCACCGAACACTGGCAGAAGACCTCAGACCTCCCAAAAGGCAAGAAACTCCCCACGTACCTGGGTAGGACAAAAGAAAAAAGAATAAACAGAGACAAAGATTAGGGACGGGACCTACACCAGTGGGAGGGAGCCGTGAAGGAGGAAAGATTCCCACACACTAGAAGCCCCTTTGCGGGCAGAGACTGCGGGTGGCGGAGGGGGAAGCTCCGGAGCCGCGGAGGAGAGCTCAGCAACAGGGGTACGGAGGGCAAAGCGGAGAGATTCCCGCAGAGGATCGGTGCCGACTGACACTCACCAGCCCGAGAGGTTTGTCTGCTCCCCCTCCGGAGCAGGCGGGGGCCGGGAGCTGAGGCTCGGGCTTCAGTCGGATCCCAGGGAAAGGTCTAGAGTTGGCAGAGTGAAAACAGCCTGAAGGGGTTAGTGCTCCACGGCTGGCCGGGAGGGAGTCCGGTTGAAGTCTGGAGCTGCCGAAGAGGCAAGAGACCTTTTCTTCCCTCTTTGCTTCCTGGGCGCGAGGAGAGGGGATTAAGCGCGCTGCTTAAAGGAGCCCCAGAAACGGGCGCGGAGCTGCAGAAGAGACAAGAGACTTTTTCTTGCCTCTTTGCTTCCTCAGGCGCGAGGAGAGGGAATTAAGAGCACCGCGTAAAGGAGCTCCAGAAACGGGCGCGAGCCGTAGCTGTCAGCACGGACAGTAGAGACGGGTGTGGGACGTTAAGGTTGCTGCTGCCGCCACCAAGAGGCCTGTGTGCGAGCACAGGTCACTCTCCACACTGCCCCTCCCAGGAGCCCATGCAGCCCGCCCATGCCGGGGTCCTGGGATTCAGGGACAGCTTTCCCGGGAGAATGCGCGGCGCACCTTGGGCCGGTGCAGCGTCACGTCAGCCTCTGCCACCGCGGACACGCCCCGCACCCATGCCACTCCCTCCCCCCAGCCTGAGTGAGCCGGAGCCCCCGAATCAACTGCTCCTTTAACCCCGTCCTGTCTGAGCGAAAGGCAGACGCCCTCGGATGACCTACATGCAGAGGCCGGGCCAAGTCCAAAGCTGAACCCCAGGAGCTGTGCGAACAAAGAGGAGAGGCGGAGGTCTCTCCCAGCAGCCTCAGAAGCGGCGGATTAAAGCTCCACAATCAACTTGAAGTGCCCTGCATCTGTGGAAAACCTGAATAGACAACGAATCACCCCAAGTTGAGGAGGTGGACTTTGGGAGCAAGATATACTATTATTTTCCCCTTTTTTTCTTTTTCTGAGTGTGTATGTGTGTGCTGCTGTGTGAGATTTTGTCTGTATAGCTTTGCTTTCACCATTTGTCCTAGGGTTAGACCGACCCGTTTTTCTGGTTTTTTTTAAAATATAAATTTTTCTTCTTAATAATTATTTTTTATTTTAATAACTATACCTTATCCTAATTAATTTTGTCTTCTCCCTTTCTTTCTTCCTTCCTTTCCTCCCTTCCTTCCTCCCTTCCTCTCTTCCTTCCTTTCTTCCTCTCCTCCTTCCTTTCTTCCATTCTTGCTTTCTTCCTTCCTTCATTTCTTCCTTCCTTTCTTCCTTCGTCCCTTCCCTCCCTCCCTCCTTCCTTCCTTCCTTCTTTCCTTCCTTCCTTTTCTTTCCTTTCTATTTTTTCTCCCTTTTATTTTGAGCCATGTGGATTAAAGGCTCTTGGCGCCACAGGCAGGCACCAGGGCTGTGTCTCTGAGGTGGGAGAACCAACCTCAGGACACTGGTCCACAAGAGACCTCCCAGCTCCACGCAATATCAAACGGCGAAAATCTCCCAGAGATCTCCATCTCAACACCAAGACCCAGTTTCACTCAAGGACCAGCAACGAACAGTGCTGGACACCCTATCTCCAACAAAGAGCAAGACAGGTCTACAGCCCCATCCATTAGCAGAGAGGCTGCCTAAAATCATCATAAGGTTACCAACATCCCCAAACACACCACCAGACGTGGACCTGCCCACCAGAAAGACAAGATCCAGCCTCATCCACCAGAACAGAGGCACTAGTCCCCCCAACCAGGAAACCTGCTCAACCCACTGAACCAAGCTCAGCCACTGGGGACAGCCACCAAAAACAGAGGGAACTATGAACCTGCAGCATGCAAAAAGGAGACCCCAAACACAGTAAGATAAGCAAAATAAGAAGACAGAAAAACATACAGCAGATGAAGGAGCAAGCTAAAAACACACCAGACCTAACAAATGAAGAGGAAATAGAAGGTCTACCTGAAGAAGAATTCAGAATAATGATAGTAAAGATGATTCAAAATCTTGGACATAGAATAGACAAATTGCAAGAAACAGTTAACAAGGACCTAGAAGAAATAAAGAGGAAGCAAGCAATGATGAGCAACACAATAAATGAAATTAAAAATACTCTAGATGGGATCAATAGCAGAATAACTGAGGCAGAAGGATGGATAAGTGACCTGGAAGATAAAATAGTGGAAATAACTACTGCAGAGCAGAATAAAGAAAAAAGAATGAAAAGAACTGAGGACAGTCTCAGAGACCTCTGGGAAAACATTAAACACACCAACATTCGAATTATAGGGGTCCCAGAAGAAAAAGAGAAAAAGAAAGGGACTGAGAAAATATTTGAAGAGATTATAGTTGAAAACTCCCCTAATATAGGAAAGGAAATAGTCAATCAAGTCCAGGAAGCACAGAGAGTCCCATACAGGATAAACCCAAGGATAAACACGCCAAGACACATAATAATCAAACTGTCAAAAATTAAATACAAAGAAAACATATTAAAAGCAAAAAGGGAAAAACAACAAATAACACACAAGGGAATCCCCATAAGGTTAACATCTGATCTTTCAGCCAAACTTTACAAGCCAGAAGGTAGTGGCAGGACATATTTTAAGTGATGAAGGGAAGAAAACCTACAACCAAGATTACTCTACCCAGCAAGGATCTCATTCAGATTTGATGGAGAAATTAAAACCTTTACAGACAAGCAAAAGCTGAGAGAGTTCAGCACCACCAAAGCAGCTCTACAACAAATGCTAAAGGAACTTCTCTAGGCAAGAAACACAAGAGAAGGAAAAGACCTAAAAGAACAACCCAAAACAATTAAGTAAATGGTAATAGGAACATACATATTGATAATTACCTTAAATGTAAATGGATTAAATGTTCCCACCAAAAGACACAGACTGGCTGAATGGATACAAAAACAAGACCCATATATATGCTGTCTACAAGAGACCCACTTCAGACTTAGGGACACATACAGGCTGAAAGTGAGGGGATGGAAAAAGATATTCCATGCAAATGGAAATCAGAAGAAAGCTGGAGTAGCAATTCTCATATCAGACAAAATAGACTTTAAAATAAAAACTATTGCAAGAGACAAAGAAGGACACTACATAATGATCAAGGGATCGATCCATGAAGAAGATGTAACAATTGTAAATATTTATGCACCCAACATAGGAGCACCTCAATACATAAGGCAAATACTAACAGCCATAAAAGGGGAAATCAACAGTAAAACAATCATAGTAGGGGACTTTAACACCCCACTTTCACCAATGGACAGATCATCCAAAATGAAAATAAATAAGGAAACACAAACTTTAAATGATACATTAAGCAAGATGGACTTAATTGATATTTATAGGACATTCCATCCAAAAACAACAGAATACACATTTTTCTCAAGTGCTCATGGAACATTCTCCAGGATCGATCATATATTGGGTCACAAATCTAGCTTTGGTAAATTTAAGAAAATTGAAATCATATCAAGTATCTTTTCCGACCACAACGCTATGAGACTAGATATCAATTACAGGAAAAGATCTGTAAAAAATACAAACACATGGAGGCTAAACAATACACTACTTAATAACGAAGTGATCACTGAAGAAATCAAAGAGGAAATCAAAAAATACTTAGAAACAAATGACAATGGAGACACGATGACCCAAAACCTATGGGATACAGCAAAAGCAGTTCTAACAGGGAAGTTTATAGCAATACAATCCTACCTTAAGAAACAGGAAACATCTCGAAGAAACCTAACTTTGCACTTAAAGCAATTAGAGAAAGAAGAACAAAACCCCCCCGAATTTAGCAGAAGGAAAGAAATCATAAAGATCAGATCAGAAATAAATGAAAAAAAATGAAGGAAACAATAGCAAAGATCAATAAAACTAAAAGCTGTTTCTTTGAGAAGATAAATAAAATTGATAAACCATTAGCCAGACTCATCAAGAATAAAAGGGAGAAGACTCAAATCAATATAATTAGAAATGAAAAAGGAGATGTAACAACTGACACTGCAGAAATACAAAAGATTATTAGAGATTACTACAAGCAACTCTATGCCAATAAAATGGACAAGCTGGAAGAAATGGACAAATTCTTAGAAATGCACAACGTGCCGAGACTGAACCAGGAAGAAACAGAAAATATGAACAGACCAATCACAAGCACTGAAATTGAAACAGTGATTAAACATCTTCCAACAAACAAAAGCCCAGGACCAGATGGCTTCACAGGCGAATTCTATCAAACATTTAGAGAAGAGCTAACACCTATCTTTCTCAAACTCTTCCAAAAGATAGCAGAGGGAGGAACACTCCCAAACTCATTCTATGAGGCCACCATCACCCTGATACCAAAACCAGACAAAGACATCACAAAGAAAGAAAACTACAGGCCAATATCACTGATGAACATAGATGCAAAACTCCTCAACAAAATACTAGCAAACAGAATCCAACAGCACATTAAAAGGATCATACACCATGATCAAGTGAGGTTTATTCCAGGAATGCAAGGATTCTTCAATATATGCAAATCAATCAACGTGATATACCATATCAACAAACTGAAGGAGAAAACCCATATGATCATCTCAAAAGATGCAGAGAAAGCTTTTGACAAAATTCAACACCCATTTATGAGAAAAACCCTGCAGAAGGTAGGCATAGAGGGAACTTTCCTCAACATAATAAAGGCCATATATGACAAACCCACAGCCAGCATCATTCTCAATGGTGAAAAACTGAAACCATTTCCACTAAGATCAGGAACAAGACAAGGTTGCCCACTCTCACCACTCTTATTCAACGTAGTTTTGGAAGTTCTAGCCACAGCAATCAGAGAAGAAAAAGAAATAAAAGGAATCCAAATAGGAAAAGAAGAAGTAAAGCTGTCACTGTTTGCAGATGACATGATACTATATAGAGAGAATCCTAAGGATGTTACCAGAAAACTACTAGACCTAATCAATGAATTTGGTAAAGTTGCAGGATACAAAATTAATGCACAGAAATCTCTGGCATTCTTATACACTAATGATGAAAAATCTGAGAGTGAAATGAAGAAAACACTCCCATTTCCCATTGCAACAAAAAGAATAAAATATCTAGGAATAAACCTACCTAAGGAGACAAAAGACTTGTATGCAGAAAACTATAAGACACTGATGAAGTACATTAAAGATGATACAAATAGGTGGAGAAATATACCATGTTCTTGGATTGGAAGAATCAACATTGTGAAAATGACTCTACTACCCAATCTACAGAGTCAATGCAATCCCTATCAAATTACCACTGGCATTTTTTACAGAACTAGAACAAAAAATTTCACAATTTGTATGGAAACACAAAAGACCCCGAATAGCCAAAGCAACCTTGAGAACGAAAAATGGAGCTGAAGGAATCAGGCTCCCTGACTTCAGACTCTACTACAAGGCTACAGTAATCAAGACAGTATGGTACTGGCACAAAAACAGAAATATAGGTCAATGGAACAGGATAGAAAGCCCAGAGATAAACCCACACACATATGGTCACCTTATCTTTGATAAAGGAGGGAAAGATATACAGTGGAGAAAAGACAGCCTCTTCAATAAGTGGTGCTGGGAAAACTGGACAGCTACCTGTATGAAATTAGAACACTCCCTAACACCATACACAAAAATAAACTCAAAATGGGTGAAAGACCTAAATGTAAGGCCAGACACTATCAAACTCTTAGAGGAAAACATAGGCAGAACACTCTATGACATAAATCACAGAAAGATCCTTTTTGACGCATCTCCTAGAGAAATGGAAATAAAAACGAAAATAAACAAATGGGACCTAATGAAACTTAAAAGCTTTTGCACAGCAAAGGATACCATAAACAAGACCAAAAGACAACCCTCAGAATGGGAGAAAATATTTGCAAATGAAGCAACTGACAAAGGATTAATATCCAAAATTTATAAGCAACTCATGCAGCTCAATAACAAAAAAACAAACAACCCAATCCAAAAATGGGCAGAAGAACTAAATAGACATTTCTCCAAAGAAGATATACAGATTGGCAACAAACACATGAAAGAATTCTCAACGTCATTAATCATTAGAGAAATGCAAATCAAAACTACAATGAGATATCATCTCACACCGGCCAGATTGGCCATCATCAAAAACTCTAGAAACAATAAATGCTGGAGAGGGTGTGGAGAAAAGGGAACCCTCTTGCACTGCTGGTGGGAATGTAAATTGATACAGCCACTATGGAGAACAGTATGGAGGTTCCTTAAAAAACTAAAAATAGAACTACCATACGACCCAGCAATCCCACTACTGGGCATATACCCTGAGAAAGCCATAATTCAAAAAGAGTCATGTACCAAAATGTTCATTGCAGCTCTATTTACAATAGCCAGGACATGGAAGCAACCTAAGTGTCCATCAACAGATGAATGGATAAAGAAAATGTGGCACATTTATACAATGGAATATTACTCAGCCATAAAAGGAAATGAAACTGAGTTATTTGTAATGAGGTGGATAGACCTGCAGTCTGTCATACAGAGTGAAGTAAGTCAGAAGGAGAAAAACAAAGACTGTATGCTAACACATATATATGGACTCTAAGAAAAAAAAATATCATGAAGAGATTAGTGATAGGACAGGAATAAAACACAGACTTACTAGAGCATGGACTTGAGGATATGGGGAGAGGGAAGGGTAAGCTGTGACGAAGTGAGAGAGTGGCATGGACATATATACACTACCAAATGTAAAATAGATAGCTAGTGGGAAGCTGCCGCATAGCACAGGGAGATCACCTCTGTGCTTTGTGACCACCTAGAGGGGTGGCATAGGGCGGGTGGGAGAGAGGGTGATGCAAGAGGGAAGAGATATGGGAACATATGTATATGTATAACTGATTCACTTTGTTGTATAGGAAAAACTAACACATTATTGTAAAATAGTTATACTCCAATAAAGATGTTTAAAAAAATAGAGAATTTTTAAAAATATTTATTATTTAAAAAATATTTACTTAATTTGACAATGCAAAAATATTTCACTAGGTTTTATACTTAACTGGGTTTCCATACTCTCTTGAATGTTATAATAAGAACAATTCTCTGGAAACATGTTGAAAGATTTTGGTTATATAAATGCTAGAAACTATATAACTTTGCTGTATTTCATATCCATATCACGTTCCCTGAATTCCAGTCAAATGGATGACATTTTCCACTTGAATTTCCTATGACATAGTGAACTTGGTATATCCAAGTTTGGACTCACCAACATATATTCCCTTCCCCCTCCTTCCAGTAACTTCTCATATTTTCTAAATCTTTATCAACAGTTTCTAGGGTATCTTTGTTAAAAATTTCAGAGCTACTCCCTCTCATTCCTTTTTTTTTTTTTTTTTTTTTTTTGGTTTCTCCCCTCCATATCTGATCGGTCATTATGGCTGAAGAGAAGTTTGGGGAAATATTTATGATCTTTGGTACATCTGACTTCATTGTAGCTTTGGGTCCTCAAACCTGGCAAATTTTTTATTATATAAGTTTCAGAGCTTCTTACTCAAATTGCAATTACTCATCTCTCCAACAATCTGATGTCATATTATCCTACTTCTTTCACTAAGTGGGTTTCCTGCTCAAAAGCTTCCAATGTCTCCTTTAGTTTTTCTATCATGTTCAAAGTCATTCATATGGCCTTTGGTGTTCTTCATAGTCTAACCACACCCTAACATAGGATCATATTTTCTCCCTCTCTTATAAAACTTATGGAAGCTTTTCCAACTTTACACACATTCTTTCTGCCTTCTAAGTTGCCATTTTCCCTGAACTGCATCTTTTCGACCTCAGTTCTAACACAATTCATTCCAAGACTTAGTTCACATTTAAAGTCTCCACATCCTTCTCTGATCATGATACCCCATTGCTCATCCCTTCTTATTTTGAACTTCTACAGAACCAATGATTTCGCTTATGTCACACTACCTTTGAAAGTCTTTCCTTTTAAATTCAGGACAGAATGTAAACTCCTTGAGGCCGCAACATGCCTTATTTAGAGATAATAATAATAGTGATAATAATAACAATGGCAATCATATAACATTGAGCACTTATTATGTTCTACTTATATATAATTTCTATTTTATGTCTTATAACAACCAAAGAAGTAGGTGTTATAATTATTATTCCTATTCTATATCTAAAGAAATGAGACAGAGAAGTGTAGTTATGTCTACAAGGGAATAGAATTATTGAATGGCAGACGTTACATTTAAACACAAAGTATGTCTGACTTCTGTGCCTGTGCTCTTAACTATGACCTTATGTTTGACTTCTGTGCCTGTGCCCTTAACTATGACCTTATGTTACTTTCTTAGTGTCTCCCATGTACAGAGCACAGATCTCAAGAGAAAGGACAATTTCAAAATATTTTTGATAAAATGAATCAAAAATCTTGAAATAATATTCAGTGATTTCCAAGCAAATTTTATATCATTTAGACTGCCTCTCACAGTAATGAAACACCTTATAATCCCTGGGTTTTGCTACTAACTTTGCTTCTTCACATCTCTACCCTTCTCTTCAGCTTCATGGATAATTTTCCAGTAGCCCAAATGCTTTGACAGTGATGTTTCATTAAACCTGCAACCAGCAAAGCTAAAACATCCTGAGTGCTGAGCGGTGACAGTGTCAGTAAGCAATTAATCTCCAACAGTTCATCTACCATATATGAACTTCAGAACTTAATGCAGTACCTCAAATGACACTACAGCCTAATTCTCTCCTGGAGGAGAAAATCTATAAGCCCAAAATGGAACATCAGGAAAATAGTAAGAAATAAATGATGAGATAAAAACAGTTTTTCATCTCTGAAAAATTATGACCCCCTTTTTTACAGAGAAAAATAATTCTGATCTTGGAACTTTCTTAATTGGTTATTTTTCAGCTTGCCTCATTTTCACTCTCTGCAAAATAGGTTTAATGGTATTTGTGCATTTCAGAAGGAAGCTGTAGGACTTAATTAAAGCTTGTGAAACATAGAGGG
Source organism: Kogia breviceps (assembly GCF_026419965.1). Lineage (NCBI taxonomy): Eukaryota > Metazoa > Chordata > Mammalia > Artiodactyla > Physeteridae > Kogia > Kogia breviceps. The sequence continues at coordinate 98,952,184 of NC_081314.1, forward strand.
AGCTTCTGTGATTACCTTGCAACTCACCTTTGTCATTTAGCTTTCCTCAAGGGGACCATGCCTTTTATCAGTTGTAATGTCGAAGAAAACCACAGAATACCATGTGATGTAATTGTGGGACAGGATTTTATGCAGCGGTAAATAAGTAGCAACATAAAGCAATGCTAGGCAAGATAAAATTCCAAGCATAGAAATGCTGCAAAAATATAACACCAAACCTTGTCACTGTGTCAGCGTTTACTCTTCTCTTACCCTCCTAGAGCCTATTCCCAAAAGAACAGAGCTGGGGTGACCTCTTAAGAATATAAGACTCCCCCCCCCACACACACATACACACATCACAAAAAGGTGATGGATGTGTTAATTAACTTGATGGGGAAAATCCTTTTTACAATGTATACATATATCAAATCTTCACATTGTATACTTTAAATATCTTACAACTTTATTTGTGAATTATACCTCAATAAAACTGAAAAAATATAAGACTAATAATGAAATTTTCCTTCTCAAACTCCCAGTAGATTCCCATCTCACTGAGAGTAAAAACCAACGACTCTGCAGGAAGTGACCTACAGGGAAATGTTCTCTAACTTTCTTTCACCTCTCTAACCACACATACCATTCTCTCCCAAATCATATGGCTTCCCTGCCAGGCAAGCACCCACCTCATGGAGTCTGCACTACCTCTTTCCTAAGCTTTTTTAGCCAGATCTCTGGAGGGCTCATTTTCCTGTCTCTCCTTCAGGTTTTTACACAAATTACCCCTTGACAGTGAGGTCTTGTTTGCACACCTTATTAACAATTGGATCCCAGCCTTCACATTTTCTAATGCTCCTCCCTGCTCAATTTATTCCCTCATCTTTACCATCATACGACAGACTATAGATTTCAATGGTTTGTTTATTGTCTGTTTCTCTCTACTAGGTTGCAAGTTCCATGAGCACAGGAAAATTGAGTCATTTTGTTTACTGATTTATTCCCAGTACCTAGAAAACTGCCTGTCACAAACTTGGTTTACTGAGGAAAATATTTGTTGAATGAATAAATGAAACGGAAAAGTTTCAAATCTCAGAATGGAAATGAGGTAGTATGAAGCATAGTTGATCAGGGGTTTTCCACAGGAGGAAAAATGTCCAGGTGAATTTACAGATAAATCTTCATTTTACATATATTATTTGTTGCTATATTAAAAATCATATGATTAGTCAGGCTATTGCATAATATCATATTTCTTTAAAAAATTTGCACATGTAACATCTTTTCCAGTTTGTGGGAAATAGTACAGAAAAGGTGGTACCATATCTAATAAAATAGCCAAGAAAATTGAACATTTAAAGAAAACTAGGATATCCTGTACTAAGCTACCTGCTCTTATATTACTGTTCTTGGATTTTATAATCTACACTGCAATGAAAAAGAGGAGAAAAGAGAGAGTAAGAGAAACAGAGAGAGGTCCAATAAGCACAGAATACAAATAGAAATATATAGATTGAAAAAAATCATGTTAAATGGGAACTGATTTAGTGAAGTAAATCTTACTTTGATTTAATAATTAGATGTTTATACCAATAAATACAATGCAAACTTACACAAAAAGTACTGTTTTTATTTACAGGTACTACATTTAAAATGAAAAGTGACTAAGCTCTGGTAGGATTTAAAATCATGTTATATGAAGGTAGGTGAGCAAAGCCAAACAAAACAAAACAAAAAAAGAAAAGCAGGGGAAACTGAATACTCATTAAATATATTTATCTATCATGCAGAAGATAAATTAAACTTGGCTGGTTGGTCCCCAAAGCAGTAGACAAGGACCAGACAAAGGATAACACATACCTGAGGAAGAATGTGGTGAATTTCCCACCCTGAAATGCCATGCCAGAGGTAGTAAATTTTGTACCAATGAATATGTTCATATATAAACTGGTTGAATACTAGGTGGGGGAGATTTGAAGAAGGATTCAAGTATTATAGCAATGGATGGCAATCCTATACTATTAATAACTCCTTTCAACTTTAAATACAACTTATCTACATAAATTAATAATCAGAGGTAAACACCAGAGAGAGAACATGGCCACTGCCAGATTTCTGATGTGTTTTCTAAAAGCAAATTTATAATTCTATTTCTAATTTTACTTATTTTGAAAGGCTATAAACTTTAAAAATATGTATCAAATTTTTAAAAACATACCCTTCAATTCCATGTCTTGAAATGTATCCTAAATTATCATTAGGATGTATCCTTCAACACTGTTTATAATAGAGAAAAGGTGCAAACCATTCACATTTCTAAATATAGCAAATGGGTTTAAAAATTCATGATATATCCAAATATTTGACCCATATATAGCTATTTAAGTGCTGTTATAGAAGAAAATGTAATATCATATGAATAGTCATGTTACATATATCATTAACAGTTTTTAAATGTATAAAAATCATTTGTATGGTATACTTCAATTATGGTTGCAAAAGTTAGCTTTTATATTAATTAATTGACTAATACTGTCTGCAATGTGCCACCTGTAACATAAGTTTCAACTCATTATAAACACACATATATATGTATTGGAATAAAACAAGCAATATTTACAAAAACATTAGTGGTTTTCATCACAGAACATATTATGGGTGGTTTATTTCATTTTTAAAATTAGTTCAGTTTTAAAATAAATGCATATTTCTATTAAAATTATGCTCAATCCCACTGAACTGAGAAGCCACTAATTCAATTTTATTTTACTTTCTCACATTCAATCATTAACCAAGCCATGCTGATTCTACATTTAAAATATTTCCAGAATTACTATTCCTTTTTGCTGAGTATTTAAAAAAACTCCTAATTTCTGTTTCCAGCTTTTTTGCCCTCAATGATGTCTTCAGTGTTAGCTATTTCAATGGAGTTTTGCTGCCATTCACCAAGACAGTTATATAGGAGGAAAAATAAGAAAAGGTGATGGATATTTTGAGGATGGAGCCAGAACAATTTCTTAGATCACACATTGATCGATAGAGTTTTTCTCCACCACTTTTAAGACAGTTTTCAGAGCTGTCAGTCAACAGATAGGGTTTAGAGAGTATTTTATAGAAATATAATAAAATTACATCCTAAGATTCTTTTGTCTCATTTATTTGTATTTGCATAACCAGTACAGATTAAAATCTTACCAAATACTTTCAAGGTAGAGATTTTAAAATTATGGAATTTGTCACATTCAAATCACTTCTCAGCAATTACAAATAAAATCCATATATTTTTCTCATTTTACTATTTTAGAAAATGTAATCTATAAATGTATTATGTTTCTAATCTAGCTTTTGAAGAATAAGAAATGACTTTCTTAAACCTTTCTGTATAACTTGATATCCACATTGTGTTCTTGCATTTTATTTAATACCAACTTCTCTAGAAAAAAGTTGTAAAACAAAACAGGGCATGATTAACATTCTAAATGATTATCTTGGTTTCTCTGGTTACTTACTATATTGACATACACCTTAGAACAAAAAGATATATTCTAATATTGAGTTTTGCCTAAAAGTCATTGTGACAGGATAAAAAAAGCTCACTGTACCAAATATTTCAGTTCTATGTATTATTCTTCATATTATATGTATTATTCTGAAAGAGTTCCTTCAATACTTCTCTACCAGAAAGAACTATTTATAATTTTGTGGTAGGCTTTTTTTACACAGAGAAATATTTGTGTGGAATCAAATAAGGGTTATGACTTCCTTTAATTTCCAAAGGACTTACTTAGTTCAGCTAAATTAGGTTCTTCATAATTTCTGCCAAGAAAAATATTAGAGAACACTATTACCTGTTCGTCTTTTCTCATGCTTGCTTTTCCTAAGACAGACAAGTTTGTGAAACTATCTTTTGGATAGAGCATCTGGTGCGTGAAAGGTGTTTTAAATAAGGCGGGAAGACTAAAAATGTCAACCAGGGATTTTATACTGAGTGACACATGTTGTTTCATATCTATTTTCAATTTCCAAAGAAAATGTTATTTATTAATTTTATTGCAATATTAATTGGAATAAGCATTTTTACCTTTTCAGCATTAGCCTAGACAATGACACTTTTTAAAAATTGTTGTTTACAAATCAATAGACTATAGAAGTGACATTTTAAAATCTACTTTTAAGAGAATGCACTGAAGCTATGCCCATGTCTATATGCTTGATTGAGTCTAGTATCCAGTCATGTGTTTCAGTCCTGATTATAATTGCTTTTCAGATGCCATGAATGGAACTTCACCATAGTCAATCCAGTAAGGTCATTATTATCATCAGAGTTTTTTTTTTTCCGTCATAACTATTTTAATGGCTAATTGGATTGGATATGTAAAAGCTTCATTGATCTCACAATGTCCTCAATATGGAAGAGAATGAACCTCAAACAAATTATTTTTGTGAATGGAGATTCCCTTTTTCTATATCAATGAATAAACAGGAAAAATGGAGTTAATAATTTGTTTCACTAGTGAAATTACATTATTAACTATAATATGCAAACAAAATAAGTAATTTATTCCCACTTCCTTTAATAGAGAATTAATTTTGCAAGTCTTTTTTTTTTTTACATTTTTTACTGTGGCTTAAATTTAAGATAAATCTACTTAAAATATACTCAAGACTAAGTCAGTTACTATTTTTTACAAGGCTTAACATGAGTTTATGCATTAGATATTTTTACCATCACACACTCATAGCACAGACACATGCACACACAAACACCATATACATACAGACACACAATCATCAATCTACACCACAGATAGACACACATACACACACAGACCAGCTGTTTCACTGAGCAATGTTCTACAAGGCCTTTGGTTGACCTGTCTCCAGTTATTGATTTTTGGCTATTTCACTTATACCAGAAGGAAATAGGTAGTGATTCAATTTCCTATTACTCAATTTAGAAGTAAGGAATTAGTGTCAGAGTGAAGAAAAAAAGAAAGCACATACTGTGTAAAAATGAAATATGGTATATTTTGTGAAGGGAATGAAGAAAAGAGACTGTTAACGAGAATGGAAAAGATCTAAAAAAGGTAAAAAGCTTAATGAGAAAAGGTAAAGGAATGAATATGAAAAATGACAAGGTAGACAGAGGAAGAGAGATGGGATTGAATAAAGAAAAGAGATTCAGTGAGCACAGTCTTCACTTTTTCTGTCAGAATGTCTTTCCATCCACATAACAAGGGAGAATATTTGCAAAAGGAATGAAGACACATCCATTTTCCTCTGGCATTTTTGGAGGTTGATTCTGCCTCTTCTCTGTTAAATTCCTAAATGTAATGAAAAAAGTAAGCTGACAAGTCTGAAGAACAGGTCAAAAAGAGAGTTCAACTATTTGACATATTTTTTTATGGTTTAGTAAAATTCCTCTTCCACTATCACTATCTCCAGCCAACCTCCAGTACAAATGAGTTGCTTAGAACTTAACTGACATAAATTATTTCATTTCTAGAAACATATTTTTAAAATTCCACCTTTGTTTGGAAGTTCTTTTCCCTTACTTTCTAAAAAAGACACTCACTCTCTAATGCTGCACAAAATTTTTTGTCAGATTTTTCTTAAGCTAACATGCTAGCTGACAAAATAGTCTATTAATTATCAGAACTAATCTGCTATTGTTTTTATTGGATACTTGTGACTAGGGAGCAGAAGAATAAGGGTATTTTATTTCTCTTTTTATTTGTTTTTCAATTTACAGCCATCTGACTCAAACCTGAAACTTGTGGCAGTAGTCCCATTAAAAAGAGGAATACAAAAACATGAATAAGCGTTGTTTTCATAACTGAAAATTGAGACTAGGTTCACATTTTTATAGAGGCTTGGTTAAAAGACCTAGTATGATTACATATTTCAGAAATCTGTAGTCTAGGCTCTGTCATGACTTACAAAAAGAAGCAAAAATGTGTGACTTTCCCACAGGAAAAGAATGGATTATTAAATGGGGACTCCTTACTTCATGATTAAGGATAGAGGACTGAAATCAGATAACTTGAATCTCTTTTCTGCCACATTCTAGCTGTGTATCTATAGGTATTTCACAATTTTTTATAAATGGAGATCATGATACAACTTCCTCAAGGGGTTGGGTTAATGATTAAATTAGAATAATAGATAAAAACCAGTTCGCCCTTTGCTCAGCTCTTCTAATTTTTAAGAAAATTGTGTCATTATTACTTGAGAAGAAAACATGGTTTTAGTCATACAGTGAGGCCATAGAATACTGTCAAAACTTTGATTTAAATGATTTTTCTTCTGTATGTGGACTCAAATATCAACACTGAAAAGAATTTTAAACAGTAATATGTCAGGTTGCATTTCTGCTTAAAATGAAGAAAGCCACAAGTGAATGTCATACACTAAAAAAAAAAAAAAAAAAAAAAACCTGAATAATCTACAAAATGACATATTTTGAGCCTATCTGAGAACTATAGGTCCCTGCAGTCCTCTCACTGAGTACAAGGAAACAGTGGTAGACCACCACTGAAGGGATTGAGGCCTATCATACACTTAAGGTAAACACAACAACGGCAAAACAAATACCACCCAGACTATATTGATTCAGCTCACCACATTAACTGCCTAACAGGAAAGAGGGGTCCATTTTTGGACACAACTATTATTTGCTTTGGCTGCTACCTTTTCTTTATAAACAGTGTTTGACAATTAATAAAAAATTATGGAACACACATGAAAAAAAATATGCATTATCAAGAGAAAAAACTCTCAAGATAGTTACATTTAGAGATGACCCAGATGGTAGAACTATCAGGAAGGGGCTTTAAAATTTAAAAAATCTAGTGAAGAGACTATTTTTAAGGGTTATTTTCATACTCTACATAGCAGAGAAAAGAATCAGTTATCTTGACTATACGTCAGTAGGAATAATCTAAACATAAATACACATACCAAAATGTGGGAAAAGAACAGAACATAAAATCAGAGAGTATTAAGATAATGTTAAACAGTCTAAAATGCCTGGAATTGTTATCCTGAAGAGAAAAGTGAAGGAGTAATAAGAAATACTGAAAGAGACAGTGTATAAGAATTTTCTAACATTAATGAAGAATTTTAAAAAGCACAGATCAAAGAAGTTCAGAAAACCCCAAGTAGGAAAAGTAGTAAGAATTCAAATAATGAAACAAACAAAAACATGGCCACATAATTTTCCAGCTGCTGAAAACCAAACATAAAGAGAAAATCATGAATGAATTCAAGGAAAAAAATAAATATTGCAGACAGTAAATTGAAAGTCTTGCCAAAAACTATGTCAGATGTCAATGGAGAGACATCTTAAAGTACTCAAAGGAAAAAATGTTATTTTAGAATTATTATGGCCTATAAAACTATCCTTCACAAATGAAAGCAAAATAAAGATATTAAAAAGAGGGCTAAAATTCATTGTCATCACTCTTATACTAAAACAAATATTAAGAGGAGTTCCTCAGGTAGAAATAATCAAATAGTAGATAGAAACTTGAATTTATAGAAAAAATGAGCATGGAAAACGGTGAAAAATATAAACTGAATTTTATTTATTGTTAATATCCTTAAATGATAACTAAGTAAAAAATAGAAATAATTTTTTTGCTTTTTTTTGTGTGGTACATGGGCCTCTCACTGCTGTGGCCTCTCCCGTTGCGGAGCACAGGCTCCGGATGCACAGGCTCAGAGGCCATGGCTCATGGGCCCAGCTGCTCTGCGGCATGTGGGATCCTCCCAGACCGGGACACGAACTTGCGTCCCCTGCATTAGCATGCAGACTCTCAACCACTGTGCCACCAGGGAAGCCCAGAAATAATTTTTTTCTATTTAAAATACACATAGGTTTAAAATATACATAGAATAAAATATGTGACGAAAATAGTACAATTGTATGGGAGGGAGGAAATGAAAGGATATTCTTGCAGACTTCTTACGTTATGTGAGAAGAGGTATAATAATAATTAAAGGTACTTTGTGAGAAGTTACAGATATATGTGGTAATCCTAAATAACTTTAAAAAATAATATTAAAATGTATAGCTAAACTAGTTATAAGGGTTATAAAATAGAAACAACAAAAAAAGATTCAACCAATCTAAAAGAGTCCCAGACAAGAGAAAAAATAAATAAAAACAGATGGGGGGAAAAAGAAAACAAATAGATTATAGATTCAAAACTCAACTATATCAATAATTACATTGAATACCTGATGGTATAAACTCTCCAATTAAAGGCAGATATTATAAGATTTGATTAAAAAAAAGAGCACTAACTAACAGTACAATGTCCATAAGAAACCCACCTCAACTGTAAAGAAATGAAAGACATAAAAGAGTAGGAAAAGTTATACCGTGTTAACACTGATCAAGAGAAAACTAGGATGCTATATTAATGTCACACAAAGAAGACTTTGGAAGAAGGAATTTTACTAGAGATAAAAAGAGTCATTACAGAAAGATAATGGGTTAACTAATCAATAAGACAACAATCCTATGTACTTAATAACAGAGCTTTAAAGTGAAAAAAAAAAAGCCTAATAGAACTAAAAAAGAAATAGGCAAATCCACAATTATAGTTTGAGATTTCAGCACTCCTCTCTTTGTAATTGATAAAACAAATAGACAAAAATCAGTTAAGATGTAGAAACCTGGAATAACACTGCTAGCCAACCTGACCTAACTGATACTTATAGAACATTCCAGTCAACAATAGAAAACACATTCTTTTCAAATAAAATATAACATTCACTAAAGGTGTGATGCTAACACCTTAGTAAATTTCAAAGAATTAAAATACTATAAATCATGTACTCTGATCATAGTAGAACTAAGACAGAAATCAATAATAGAAAGACATATAGAAAATGCATTTGGAAATTAGAGACCTCACTTGAAAATAAATTGTATTCTCCATTGGTATGAAATCATAGGGGAAATAAAATATTTTTTTACTGAATAGAAATAAAAGCACAACATATCAAAAGTTGTAGATTGCTCAAATTCAATACTTAGAAATATGTAGTTTAAATATTTATTTTAGAAAATAGAAATGTCTCAAACCAGTAATCTAAATTTTCAACTTAAGGAACTAGAAAAAGATGAGCAAAGAAAACACAGAGGCAGAAAAAGGAGAGAAAAATTTGAGGTGAAAATAAAAATTAATGAAATGGGAAACAGGACAACAGTAGAGAAAATTAATAAAAGCAAAATATATTTTTGAAAATATTAATACAAATGATAAATTTTTCACCAGTCTTTTTCAAGAAATAGAGGTCTCAAATTATCAACATCTGAAAAGTAAAAGGGAACATTATTACAAATTCTAGAGTTTAAATGGATAATATGAGAGTGTTATAAACAATTATATATCAATACAACTTTAAAAAAATATGAAGTAGAAAATGCCTTTAAATATATAAAGCTCACTAAGGAAGAAATAGATAACTGAAAAGCATGATCTTGAATTTGTAGTTAACATCTTTCTACAAAGAAAACTCCCAGCCCAACAGGCTTCACTGGTAAATCCTATCATCCATTAAACAGACAAATACCAATTCTACACTTTGTTACAGAAAATAAAGGAGGGAAAGACACATTCCAAGTCATTTTATGAAGTTCACATTACCATAATACCAATGCCAGATAAAGTAACTGTAATAAAAGAGAATTATAACACAATATACTTCATAATATTTGAACCTCTATCATTACCTTAAACCATATTTAAAATATTAATTACAAATGGAAAATAGACCTAAATATAAAAGCTAAACCTATGAAATTTCTGTAGGAAAATAGTAAAAAAAAAATCTTTGTAACTTTGAATTTTGTTGTGGTCACCCTATGGAGGTGGCAATTAGTTTCAGATGTAATATAAAGAATAATGGCCTCTCAAGGATGTTTACATCCTACGCCCTGGATCTAGTGAATATGTTATATTATATGGTAAAGGGGAATTAGCTGTAAATGGAATTTAAATTGTTAATTAGCTGACCTTAACATAGAGAGTTTTTTTTCTAGAATATCTGGATGAACCCAATGTAATAATAACAGTTCTTAAAAGTGGAATAGGGAAGCAGAGAGGTTTAAAGATCCTATACCACTGGCTCAAAGACGGAGGAAGGAACTGTCAGCTAAGGATTACAGGTGGTGTCTAGAAGTTGGAAAAGACAAAGCAATTAATTTTCCTCTAGATCCTCCATAAAGGAATGAAGGCATGCTAACACATTAATTTTTGTCCAGTGAAACTTCTAACATAAAGAACTATAAGATAATAAATTTGTGTTGTTTTTAAGCCGCAAAGTGTGCAGTAAATTGCTAAAGCAGCAAGAGACAATTGATTCAGATGTCAAGACTGTTGACATCACATATGCACTAAGAGGGCATGAAAAGATTTGCTAACACATAATAAGGCTTTCTGGGGAGGTCAAGGTATCTCACAATTGAGAGAGCACGAAGGGGCAACTGGCTTTGGGATTTTCTTGTGTTTAAGAGGTGGAACTATGGAGAGGGGTCTCCTGTATAGCCTGAGGTTTACTTGGCTTGAACTTCCTGCCAGCACCAAATGAGGAAGCACCTGAAATTTCTTATCAGCTTTTCAAGATGTGGAAGAGAAGGCAGAGAGGTATGAGTGGAGCATGAAAATTGTCAACAAAGATCAAAAATGAAATCAGACTTTATCATAGTGTACAGTTTTCATCAAAATTAGAATCTTCAGTTCTTTAAGAGATACTGTTAAGAAAATGTAAACACAAGCTATAGATTGGGGAAAATATTTGAAAAAAAGATACATTTGGCAACAGAACTATGTCCAGAATATTTTTTAAAAAGTGCTCTTACTACTGAATAATAGAAGAAAAATATTTGAATACGAAGTACCAACAAAGATATACCAATGGCAAAGAACCACATGGAAAGATGTTCAACATCTTTATACACCAGAGAAATGCAAATTAAAACCACAATGCAATATATATATAGCATTGTGGTTTTAATTTGTGGATATATATATATATATCCACTAGGATGGCTAACATTAAAAAGACAGAGTTTCAAGTCTTGGTGATGATGTGGATCAAATGGAATTCATACTTTGCTGCTGGGAGTGCAAAATGGTACAGATACTTTGGAAAACAGTTTGGAAGCTTCTTATAAAGTTATATGTATCATTATAATACAATCCTGTGACATTTCTCCTAGATATTTATTCAGGAGAAATGAAATATATTGGTACACAAAGACCTGTACATAATAGTTATAATACCTTTATTCATAATAGCTAAATACTGGAAAATTCCAAAATGTTGATTAATTTGAAAATGGATAAAAAATATTTTAATGTATCCATACAATGGAACACTATGCTATAAATGGAATGAACTACTTACCGTTGCATACTACCAAATGTTTTGATACTCAAAAATATGTTAAGTTAAATAAGCCAGATACAGAAGTCTAAATATGATCTGAATTCTTTTATATGACAGTCTAGCAATGGTAAAACTAAAGAGAAAGAAAATAAGAATTTGCCAGGGAACAAGATGAGACAAAGGGATGGACAGCAAAGGGACCAATGGCAAATTTTCAGGGTGATGGAAATATTCTATCTTGACTATAATAATGTTTACATTACTGTATATGTTTGTCAACTCATTAAACTCTTAAATCAAAAATGGTGAAGTTTTAATATAAATTACACCTCTCTAGATGGAACAAATAGGGTAAAATGTTAATAAACATTGAAAATTTTGTTTATATGTGTGCTCAAAGTTCCATTCTTTCAATTTTTTCCCCTATGTTTGAAAATCTGCTGTAATTAATGAGGGCCATAGGGCTTTGAAGTTCTGAAAACTTGCATTCAATTCCCAACCTACTTTATTTATTAACAAATGCTTAAGCTTGGACCATATTTTCCCCACTGCTAAGTAAGGAACACAATGTCTAACTAGTAGGATATACAGATTAAATTAATCAACTTGTGTAAAGTACCTCTAATATAATGAATGCTGAAGACACAATCCACTAAATTTTCTATAAATTTTTCAGTTCCTGAATTTACTTTATCAGTGATGCCTTACTACCATGGAACATGAATAACATTGTCTCTGCTTGTATAAGTAGTCTGCAGGACGTCCATTTAGGTATTTCAGAAAGCTTCCTTGTATCTAAATATTCTTTTCACTGCTACATGTGATAGAGTATTGCCGTTAATCATTGTTTTAAGTTAAATATTGAAGGGTCCGGTAAAAATATATATTATGGAGTATAAACAAAACTTTAATTCTTGACGAAATAGACTGTAAACTAGTTGGAGACAGCGAGAAGAGTTCATAATTCTTTCATTAGAATACTTGCACACAGATTAAGTTGTCTAAAACAAATTCATGTTAAATGCAAAAAACCTGAGAAAGTTTCTCCTGTTCTTTTCTATTCTTTTTTAACAACCATCTTCTTCCCCTCCCCTTACCTACTCATCACGATATTTTGATGTTATAAGTTTTTTCATTTTTTTCTTTTACTATCTACTTCAAATAGTACTTTTGTCATGAAGCCTCTTCTGATCTTATTTTAACAATCTCATTCTCTACTCACTTCATCCTCCTGACCACACATAATCTCTTCCTTTTATGAATATCCACAGCACTTTTATTTTACTTTCAAAATTCTAAACTGAGAAACAAAAGAATTTGGGCTATTTTCCTCATTCTACCAGATTTTAGTCATATAGCATTCAGAAAGTTACATAATATAAAGAGCCACAGTTTTCTCATCTGCAAAATGGACATAAAATTACTTTTTCTGTTCCTTAACAGGAATGGTGAAGAGACATAAAAAGTCCAAGGTTCCTGAATGGATATATATATATATATATATATATATATATATATATATATATATATATATTTATTTATTTATTTATTTATTTATTTATTATCTGGTGAGATGCTAGTTTTTAAATATTAAGTAAAGAATGATGTTAAACAACGATGTGAGATTTCTATGGCCCAAAGACTGAATTCTGACTATTTAACAGAGGAGAGCTGGATCCAAAGAAACTTCTGGAAAGGATAAAGAGACAACACAGCAGAGACCTGTATAGATCAGAGATTAAAATTTAGAATAGAATAATGACATCAAATTCAATGGCAGAATGAAGAGATGAAGATTCTGATTAATTGCCTAAGATAATCTGTTTCACACATACACACTTCTTGAAACACACTTGAACTCAGAAACAATCCTAGGAAGGCAAGAGAAAACATCTTCAGTTGTTGAAACTGTATTCCTTATTTGTAGAATGGAGGTTTAAAATATAATTTGGATTGAAATACAAAAAAAAGAGAAAATTACATACTAAACCTGTATTTTCTACATGCATACCTAATGAACTAAGAACAGCAAGACAATATGATGGGGTCAATGAAGAGTAAGCTTTAAGACTAGTTATGTCTAGGTTCAAATTCCATTTTCCCACTTACTAAATAAATCACTTGGGGGTAAATCATGTAAACTCCTTGACTTTTAAGTTTCCTCATCTGTAGAAATGAGATAATATTAGGATATAATTCATTAGGTAATTTTGAAAACATAATGAGATAAAGAAGTGTTAAGTATCATTTCTGGAATGAAGTGAATACTCACTAAATATGCTTTATTATTATTATTATTTAGGGTGATGTTTTTATTCTGCTTGGTATAATATGTGTTTCCCATCCTGTTAGATTATTGGTTATTTTTTTATTACAGTATCTGTATTATACATAATTTATGTTCCAAACCAAACTTGAACTTTTGCTTGAGCAGAGAAGTTACACAATATGTATGTATTAACTGAGCTGTCAATTGGATTTTTTAGTCACTAATATATTTCAATTAGTTGGCTTATAAAATTATCTCCAAAGGGCAGAGCCCTGAGGGACTATAATACAAGGCAAAGGAGTTTTGATAAGGGGAAAAAATGTCTTGAATGAGGTGTTTCAGCAAAGACAGGATTCAGTAGGTGCCCTCAACAATCCAGAAGCTGTATTAGTATCACTCCTGGGCATATATCCAGAAAAGATGAAAACTCTAATTCAAAAAGGTACATGTACCCCAATGTTCATAGCAGCACAGTTTATAATAGCCAAGACATGGAAGCAACCTAAGTGTTCATCAACAGATGAATGGATAAGGAAGAATGAAATAATGCCATTTGCAGCAACATGGATGGACCTAGAGAATATCATACTAAATGAAGTTAAGTCATACAGAGAAAGACAAATGTTACGTGATGTCACTGATATGTGGAATCTAAAAAGATAATACAGGGCTTCCCTGGTGGCGCAGTGGTTGAGAGTCCGCCTGCCGATGCAGGGGACACGGGTTCGTGCCCCGGTCCGGGAAGATCCCACATGCCGTGGAGCGGCTGGGCCCGTGAGCCATGGCCGCTGAGCTTGCGCGTCCGGAGCCTGTGCTCAGCAACGGGAGAGGCCACAACAGTGAGAGGGCCGCGTACCACAAAAAAATAAATAAATAAAAATAAAAAGATAATACAAATAAATTTATTTACAAAACAGAAAATGACTCACAGACATGAAAACAAACTTATGGTTACCAAAAGGAAAAGAGGGTAAGGGATAATTTAGGAGTATGGTATTAACAGATACACACTACTATTTATATAAAGTAAACAAGGATTTACTGTATAGCACAGGAAATTATATTCAATATCTTATAATAACCTATAATGGAAAAGAATTTGAAAAAATATATAACAGAATCACTTTGCTGTACACCTGAAACTAACACAATATTGTAAATCAACTATACTTCAATAAACTATATATATTGAAAAAAGAAAAAAGTTCATCTATTTCAATGATCTTCATGAAAATGACTACATGGTATCAGCTGTACATTGGTCTAAATTTCTGGCTCACTTTTAATTTTTAGATCATTTCTGATTCACGTCAAACTTTTAGAACAGTGGATTATCCAAACAAACAAAAATCAAACAGGTAGCAGAAGAGAGAGGGAGAGAGAGAGATAGATTGACAAAGAGAGAGAAAAGAGAAAAGAAAAGTAAAGGAAATAAATGTCCTAGATGTCTAAAATTACTTATTAGAACTTAAATGCTAAATGAAAGATATGTATATGTTCAAGTATTTGTGTGTTTCTGGGCACTAAAGGTAATTACTCCAATCAAGTTAATCACTTAAATGTATTGGGGTCATTTTCATTCATTTTCTGGAGATATGTAAGTTTATTATTTGGTGTCTAAACTATGAACACATTCAAACTATATCTTTTTAAAGACTATTTTGGTTATTGGTTTTCCCAACTTGGAAAATTACCGCAGTCATGTCTCCTCTTTGCTGATAGGAATGTCTAATGAGATAATTTAACTGGAGGGAAAACATTACTTACTTGAAGGAGAGGGGCGATTAGTAGTCAGACAATTTATCTCCAACAAATATTATTTTTTGAAAATCTTGAATGAAGGCAACCATAATTGCCACAGGGAGCTAATGAGTTATTACTACTGCATACCTCAAAAATGTAATGTACCTTTCTTTTCCCTTCTGCTGCAACAAACCTGGGTGCTATATATTTCTTCAATCTCTTTATTTATAGATTCATGTACATCTATAAAATATGTGTGTTGTTGTTTGTCCATGGATTTCCAAATCACTTATAAAATTTAACCCAAATAAAAAACTTTAGTCTACTCTTGCAAAATAGGTGATAAACAAACATATACATTTATTTATTTATCCTATGAAAATATTATCTTTGGCAACAGAACCATACAAGTTTCTGTCATTTTGTGATATAATGGTTATTATCTATATTTTATCTTTAGTCATTCTGTAAAGTACTAAATGTACCTTGTGGTAGGTATCTTGTAAGTATGGAATAACATAACCTGAAATTTATTTTAGTATAAAGGAGATAAAATATCTTTTAGTCACTGACTGTTACCATTTCTTAAAGGAAATCCTTTAGGCTCTTGCTTCAAAATCTGTACAGAAGCTAACTGCTTTTCACTATTTTCCTCCTGGTCAAAGCTACCATCTTCTTCTACCCAGGTTTTTAACATAGTTTCTTATCCAGCAGCCAAAGTGGGCTTTAAAAAAAATCAGATCACTTCATAACTTTATCCAGAATCCTCTAGTGGCCTCCCTTTTGGCACAGAATAAAAATGAAAGTTTTACTATAGCTTCAGGTCATTAAGGAATCTGCCTTGCTCCCACTTCTAGTCCCATGCTTACCATTTATTTCCTGACCTCTTCTCCTTCGCTCCTATCCTTTCCACATTGGTCTCTGATGTTATTTCTAGAAATGCCAGGGCTGCTTAAAGCCTGTCCACTACCTGTTCCCTCTGGTTGGAATTCTCTTCCTCCTTATATCCATATAGTTCCTTCACTCACTTATTTCAAGTCTATTCAATGATACCTTTTCCAGGAGGCTTACCATCATGAAGAATAGTTAAATATAAACTGTTTAAAACAGTAACATTCTCCTCCTCCACTACCATGACACTCCCAATTCCTCTTACCTGCTATTTTCTTTATTTTTTTAAATAGCAGTTATTGTCTCATTTTTTATGGTTTAGTGTCTATCTCTTCTAACTAAAATATTTACTTCTTAAAGGTGGGGTTTTTATGTCTTCTCTTTAGCTGAAGTAACCTCAGGGCCTAGAACAATTATTGGAATATATTAGGTACTCCATAAGAATTGGTTGTGTAAAGAACCAAATCACAGTGATAAGAAAATGTTCAAATGACCCAAATCAATGAATGACAAGCAGGAAATGGTTAATCCAGGCCTGTAGAGAAGAGCATGAGTGGGACCTCTTAAGAAATCTTTAAAATGATCCTGGAAGAAGATATTCTCATCCGCATTAAAAGAATGAATGGAATGAAGTCAATGTTGAATGTACAAAATAATACACGGATATTTTTGGGCTGTGGCACTTAAACATAGTTATATATGTCTATCCTTGACTATCAGAATGGAGAAAATGGCTGAAAACGAAGATACACCAATCAAAGACATTCGGGAAAATATATGGCCTCAATCAATAATGTGGTATAAAAATATGATACAACACTAATAACTGGAGGACAAATTTAATTTCAAAATATTATGAATTTCAACTGTGAAATATTTAAATTTCAGAAAATTATTAAGAATAATATACTATATAAATAAATCCACTTGCTTACATTGCAACAGCATGAGTAAAATTATTTTCTGAAAATCCTAAATATTATAAATTTTCTTACAGTCTTTCTATGAGGAGTTTTGTTGTCAAATAAGAATAGCAAGGTTTCAATTGTTAGAATTATAAGTGAGTCGTAACTGAAATGTTGATTTAATTGAACTTTGATGGCTATACTCTAGGACTGTACTCAAAATAAGACTGTAGAAACTTTACCTGAAAGGGTCCTGCTCATATTTCTAAACATGATTTATTTGAAAAATCAAATGTGCCTGTCTTCAGGATATATAGTGTCCTTAAAGTAGACGTTTCCATGAGGGCACAAACTTTCTATGATTTATTTTTGAAAAGCAATTAGCATTTATTAAAGTAATATTTAAGAAATATTTCTAAAATATATAATGAAAGTCTGCTCTGTTCCAGGCAAATACTGACAACACAAACAATGAAAATGAAATAAAATTAAACAAATAAAAATTTGTTCTTTTTACTTTTGAAATTTAATTTCAAGTTACATTTAGTCTTCAAAGTGGATTTGTCCAACAAGCTGATGGATATATGACCCTGGAGCTCAGAGGAAAGATATGGACTAAAGACATAAATTATGGAGTCCTAAATATATAGATGATGTTTAAGTCTTGAAATGGATAAGATAATCTAAGAAGAAAGTTTATAGAGGAGAAAATAAGAAGCCATATGTAAAGAGAAAAAGTGTCTATAGAAAAAGCATGGAAAACAAATAGCATTACTAATATCATTTTATGGAAATCATGACTAACCGTATCAAATGCTGCTGAAAATTCATGTAAAATGAAACAAAATAGAGGTAACCTTAAGGTAATGGATACTTTACTCATCCAAATCCTCACTCCAGCTTCTAAGAGTGTTGTCAATTGACAGCTCTCAACTGTCATTCTTTTTTAGATATGGCTGACAAAATCACACAGTCTTCCTGAGTAAGCCTAAAACCAATAACTGGACTATTTGGGTTACATATACATTTCTGACTCTTCTCCCCAACTAGAGATAAATCAGAAGGATCATCTCAGTTTCACAATTCCTTGTTGTGTATCCAAGCTAAAAATTTAATATCCAAACTAAATTCTTTTTCATTCTTCCCTTCTCTCAAAGGTAGGCATTCCCCAAATTTCCTGAATATGAATTTCTATCTCAGTGACTGCTTTCCAGGTAACTGACCTGTAACAGTTGATGATGGTAGTGTACAGAGAAAGTGGACATCAAGTTGGGATTTTAGAGCTGGGAAAGACGACTTCATCTGGTGGTAGTGGAACACAGATAGTTCCGGCATAAGATGGCAATGCAACTGTTAAGACTTTTACCTAATGGGGAACTGGGATAGAATAATCTGTAAAAGGAAATATACTAGCAGGCACAGTGCATCATTCATTTGAAAAATATAAGGAATTAAATTGATGGCTTTTGAATTGGATTGCTTTTGCTAGGGGCACTTTCATGAACTTTGTGGATAAAGATAATGAAAGGCTAAATGTAATTAATAAGTAATTAAAGCCTGAATGTGAAAGCCAGAAAGCCTCCTTGGCAGCATATAAAGATACTGTAGTCTCCTGCAGTTAAAGGGCAGAGAAAGCTGAGGATCACATCCAAATTTAAGATGTGATTGTGTAGCAGACCTTCAATGAAAGTTACATTTTCAACTGGGCAGGTCTGCTGTGTCAAGGTCAGAACTCTGACTGAAAGGACATGCAATGAAAGTCACTGAAAGGGAACATCTGGATTGGTACATTAAATACTCAGATTCCCCTGAATTTTCAAGTTTGTAGAAGAGGTTGTGCAATCCTCTCTCTTAAGAGCTAACAAACATTCGTTTTCTTGAAGATGATGCAGAGGTCTCTGCCCTGCAAGAAAACGACCCACTCCACCAGAGTTATCCCCAACTTCCCCCTAACCATTAAGTCAATAACGAGAATTAAGTTACTACCTAACCCATAGAGGAAATCTTGCTAATGGGGCACAGAAGCTATAAATGCTGGACTGGTACCAGGAGGAGTGAGAGTGTTTATAGGTAGGAGACAGAAGATGCTGAATCGTAGGGGACATAATATAAAGTTTGATAATGGACAATTTATCAATATGGGAACACATTTTCAGATACATAATTTAGTACTCTACAAAGAACTTCCCCCCAAATTCAAACATTTTGCTAGGATGACCCTTAGAAACTTGGGGAAAATGTAAGTCCATGCAAAGTGAAATAGAAATGCCAAATGTTTCATAGAAAATGACATGGGAAGGAATCAAAAGGTCTAGAGGTTTAGTCATTCTGCAGAGTGGATATAATGTGTAAGGCCAGAAAACCCACTAGATGATTATGTTCCACTGGAGGATTTGGAGGACATCAAATTTACAATAGTAGTAATGGCCCAGTGAAAAATGAGAAGCTTATCCATACCTGTATTTTCTAGTCCAGGGCTGATGTAGAAGGTGTTGTGACCGATTTGAGATTTCCACTAGTTGAGGATGCTACGAACCTAAAATACTAAAGTCTACAGGGTGGTACTTAACCATCAGAAGCCGGATGGGTACAATGATCGTAATAAATGAGAATATTTGAGTCCCAGCAAGGAGGATTGGACATGAAGAGAGCTAAGAGAATGCTTAATAAAATATAGCATCCCTAAGGCAACATAGAAAGACAGTTGACAAAGGTATTGCTTAAAATATTCAACCCAAAGAAATCAAGAATGTGTTTTCAGGAGGCTGATGACACCTGCTCCTATAGAACGGTATAATATCTTGCCCAGTTTCCAAAATTTAATTGTTCAGACGTGGAATTCATTGAAGGAAAGGAAGATCCTAGGAGAAGTTATTCTGTAACATTACATCAGGTGTTTAAGGTAAGGAATCACTCAATGCTTTCCTAAAGGAATGTAAAACTATTCAGTAGCTGTTACCGGTGTGAGGAGAATATCTACATGTTTGGAGGACTATAGAAGCTAGGATTGATAACTGATAAACAGGATTTAAAGGATCCTCACTATACTTATGGTAAGAGTGGTGGCATATAGGAACTAGTTAATAGACTGAGCCCTGGAATAGGGTCAGATCAGAGTGAATCCCCTGGGTACAAAGATTCTATGATGGTCGTTCCTCTTGTTCCTCAATGTGTAATTAGAATGCAAATATGAGTTACAGGCACATCACTATCTTGGCTTGTAGAATAAGAGCAATTGTATTGGTACAGGCAAGTACAGACCTCTGAAACTGCCCCTTCCCTCATGTCCTAGCCAATATAGTAGAATAATCATATATTCCTTAGGGAAAGGGAGAGATCAGAGTCACCACTAAAGGATCCAGGGATGGTGGTTCTCATCATATCACAATTTAATTCATCCAAGGCACCCATAGAAAAAACAGATAGTTCCTGGAGGAAAACAGTGAACTAATGGAAATTCAATTAAAGAGTAGCTCCAATTGTACCTCCTGAGCTAATCATTGTATCTTTACTAATGTGCATTACTAGAGTCTCAGATATGTGATTTGTGGCCATTGTCTAATGAATGCATCCTATCAAAGAAGGGGATCAAAAATTGTTCACATACTTAAGAAAATGAAAATATTAACTTGAAAATTTATATGCACCACCAGGTTCACTGCAGCATTATTTACAATATTCAAGATAGGAAGCAAATGTCCATCAATAGACTAATGGATAAAGAAGATGTGGTGTATATATATATATATATATATATATATATATATATATATATACACAATGTAATATTATTCAGCCATGAGAAAGAAGGAAATTCTGCCATTTGGTACAACATGGATGGACCTCAAGGGCATTATGCTAAGTGGAATAAGTCAGAGGAAGACAAATACCATAAGATCTCTCTTATATGTGGAATATCAAAAAAAAAAAAAAAAAAAAAAGAAGCTCATAGATACAGAAAGTGGTGGTTGCCAGAGGCAGGGAGCCGGGGAGTTGGGACAAATGGGTAGAAAGAGTCAAAAGGTAATGAGAAAAAAAAAGTTGAGGCACCATAGGGTAATCAAAGTAACACCCGGGCATCAGAGTAGTGGGAAATATACATATTTAACTTTATATTTTTATGAATAATATATAAGGAATATTTTTACCTTCATAATAAAGGAGAAAAACTTATTTTCAAAAGGACAGTTCAGCCCAAGATTTACTTCTTCCAGTATAATTTATATAAATTTCAATTTCTGATTGCTAATTTTTTGCATAAATACTTGCCAACTCTGAGACAAAGTGGTTCTACAGGGTGCAGCAGCAAAGAGGCCACTGATGTGAGACAGATTATAATCTTGAGTGGAAGTGATTCATTTGCAGAAAAATTATGGACCTAAATAAAAAGATAAAGTGCTTAGATCAGGGTTTGGCACACAGTAGGTGCTACTTAAATATTAGTTTTTATCATTATTGTGACTATTGTTACCATTACTTAGCCTTCTGGGCATCAGTTTCTCTCAGCCATTCCTTAGTGTGTAGGAGCTTGCTACTCAAAAAACAAAACAAAAATTCACATTCGCAAACACTAGACAAGAGTGCATACTTACAGTCTTGCCCCAGGGCTATGTAAACCTGTCTGTCCCCCACACAGCATAGTATAGTATGTTTGAATTTTCTTCAAATTCAAAGAAACCTGGATGGTCTGGACATCCAGAGAAAATCACAGGGGTCCACTATATCAATGGTCTCAAGATAATAAGAACAAGTGAGCAAGAGGTTGCAAATGCATTGGAAGCCTTGGAAACACATGCTCTCCAGAGGTGGGATATAAACTCTTCAGTTTCAGATGAACACCTTATAAATCATCCACTCATGAAGAAGTACTAAATCAATTAGCAATATTCTGCAAGTTTCCATCAGTCACATTCTGTAATTGACCACCCCTTTGCTGGCAAGCAAAGGTGCCCACTCACCAACCCTGGCTAGGTACTGCTGCTGCTGAAAATGTAACCTCCCAGCAACAGAAACCAACTCTAGGTCCCCTTGTATGAGACCATTCTCTTGGCCAGGAATTGACAAACTGTGGCCCATGATGCAAATCGAGCCCTGTTTTTACAAATAAATTTTTATTGGAACCTAATCCCTCTTTTATATATATATATTTTCCATGGCTGCCTTTGTGCAATAGTAGCAATGTTGAGTTGCAAGAGAGACTGCTAGCCCACAAAGCCTAAAACATTTACTTTCTAGATCTTTAGAGAAAATAATTGCCTATACTTACTCTAGAAAATCAACCAGACACTTTGGTGGCAAATTGCCTATAGTGTACCCCTTCTAACTTGGAACTGAAAGTGATCCATCTGACTAAAATCAACACATATTCTGAGTATAGATTTGCCTTCTCTGCCCAAAGGATCTCATCCAGATTTGAGGCTTACAATCTAGAGACGTGGAACGCCGCTTATTGCATTGGACCAAGGAACCAAATTAGCAGAAAAGGAGGTGTGTCAGTGGATACATGACTAAGATCCTATTACATACAGCATGACCTATAAGCTGAAGTCCTAATAGAGCAATGGAGAAGAATTTTGAAGAGGCGGATGAGATGTCAGCTAAGAAATGGTACCCTGTAAGCATGGAGAATCATCCTACCACATGTAGTGTACAATTCTAATCAATAATTATCATATGGTGCTATATATTATCTTGAATACTTGGATTAAGAAACCAAAGGATCGGGACTTCCCTGGCGGTCCAGTGGTTAAGACTGGATGCTTCCAATGCAGGGGGCGTGGGTTCAATCCCTGGTCAGGAAACTAAGATCCCACATGCCTCACTATGGGGCCAAAAAAATAGAAACCAAAGGATAAAAAAAGAAATGACTCCATTTAGCATGGCTACTAGTTACTTATTTGGGTCATAAAATTTCTTTTGCCTGATATTAGTTTAGCTACTATAACTTTCATATGCTTACTGCTTTTATCATGTCTATTTTTGCCAACCTCTTCCACCTTTTATTTAAAATGAGTCTCTTATAGACCTTGTATAGTTTGACCATTTTTGTTCTTAAATTTGAGTGTTAATTCATTAAATTTAATGCAATTTCAACATGATTGTATTTAACTTTATAATTTGATTAGAAATGATCTATATTTCATCTTTTGACTGATTAATTTAAAAAATATGTTTTCCCTTTCCTGCCTTTTTTGGGTTATTTATCTTTCATTGTCCTATGTTAATTATTCCTTTTAGCTTTCTAGGTATAGCTTTTGCATTATTTTACTTTATTTTACTTTTGGGGAATTATACTATGCATCTCTATTATAATCTATTTAGAATTAATATTTTTCCCTTTTATGAAAAATATTATAAAAGGCTTACAAATTTATATTTCAATTGAACTCCCAAGCTTTGTGCTATTACTATTAAATATGACAATAAGTTGCTGTAATTTTTGCTTTATATTGTTATCCATATTTAACAGGAAATGTTTAATCTTCTCTGTATTCACCTACATAATTACTATTTCTTTTCTTGTCCATTTCTTCCTTTACATGCTTTTTTCCATCTGTTGTCAATTCCTTCAAAATGAAGAACTTCCTCAGTATTATTTATAGGAGTAGATTTAGAAGCAAAGAATTCTTTCAATTTATTCATATATATGTATTTTACATTTTGAAAGTTGAAAAATATTTGTGTATATATCTCTGGATGTAGGGTCCTGTGTTGACAGTTTTTATTTTTTTTCCTCAACCGTTTGAATATATCACTTCATTGTCTTCTGGCCTTCATTGTTCCCAGTAGAGGTCAACTGTGGTCTCTATTATTGTAATTTTTCTACCTTTAACTATTTTCAAGATTCTTCTCCACCTTTCTTCATTTTCAGTATTTGATTATTTCGGTAATATGACTACTTTGTGCTGCATAGTGGCATCAATGCATTTGTCCCATTTGAGATTCACTGAGCTTCTTCGAAATGTAAATTTTATCTTTTTTCAACAAATTTTTGAATATTTGGGTTTTCATAGTATATTTTATTTGGTCTTTTTTGTCTGTGAAGTTTTCATACTTCTCTCCTTGTAACTTCAGATGTAAGTGTGCTAGGCTGTTTGATATTGCCTCAGCTCACAGAGACTTTATTTTTTAATTTTAAAATGTTCTGTGTTCTTCAGATTGCATTCAAGTTTAGTGAACCTTTCATCTGCCTTATATCTTATGATCATGATCCTTTTCAGCAATTTTTTCATATCAGATATTGTATTTTTAGTACTAAATTTTCTATTTTATAGCTTTAATATGTGCTATTATTTCCTTTCATTTCATTAAGCATATTTCATATTATATCTTTGAACATATTTATAACAGCTACCTAACCTTCAATATCTGTTAAATACAACATCTTGAACACCTTTAAATCCTTTCCCATTCCTTTATTAAAGAAATAAATTCCCTTGTGTATTTTCCTTCTTTTTCTAAAATCCAGTGGTTTTTAATTAAATACTGATAATCATGTATTCTATTCCGAACAGCTTTTATGCTGCTTTAGAGAAGCTTCTGTTTTTTTCAATTTGTTTTGCTTTCCTGGCAGGTAGTTTTTAAGGTTATCTCAGATTGACCCCCTTGAGGCATGTATTAAGCATTATTAGGGCTGGTCTAGAGTTGTATGTACTATATAATTAGGATATTCCTACTCTTAACTATTTTCTGGTGTGTCAGCTGAGTTCCTGTGGTGTTTAATGAAGTCTCTACACTTCGCCTAATTAGATATCCTACATCTCTATGCAACCTCTGGAATCTGTTCTGATCAGAGTTTTCCTGTACCTTTTTCTGCCAGGCTTTATGAAGTCAACTTTATTATCAGCCACAGACTTACAAGGAGTCTGTACAAACCTCTGGAGCTTCTTCTCTTCATACTTCCCTCCTTCCTTAAATTCTGTCCAGAAATTTCAGCTGCATCAGACCTTTGATCATTGCCTGCCCAGCATCTCCATACTCCGCTTAGTCTCTGCATCCCCATGGTGTCATCCAGAATGTGACATTGAGCAGAAATCTAAAACAATCTTGGATTCATTTTGTGTTTTTTTTTTCCTTTCTTTTGGTGCTCACACTCTTGTACAGTCTATATTACCCACCATCCAAAAACAGTTATTTCACATATTTTTTCCAGTTTCATAGATTTTTATATATTAAGGTCTAGATCAGTAGCAGTTATTTACTCATTCATGGCCCAAGGACTTAGATATTAGAAGAAACACAGCATCAAATGTAACAGGGTGGAAAGAGGATTATGGGTATGAATGTATTTAGCTTATAGTTTCTTAATGTAAGGTAAAAAAAAAGTTTCTATCACATGGATTCTACATCGTTAATAAAGTATGTAATTATTAATAAAGAAAAATTAATATTAATATTAATAAAGAAAAATATTAATAAAGAAAAGAGGGTGTTTGGGTCAAGGTTGGGTAAGTAAGGGTGAGGGGAATTTGCTAGACAGAGGTGAACATGTTTTCTTTTAAAAAATGAAAAAAAATCACTTTAATAATATTTAATTTAAAATGTTTTCATCATTGTTTTAAAGTGGTTGTCTGCCTTACCAAATAAAGATATATAAGAATAGAGGATTTAAAGAAACTGACAGTAAGCTAAAGGGTAAAAATTGCATCCAACACATCTCCAAGTTGCTGAGAATTTTCTAAATATTTTCTGAATACAATTCTAATATATAAATATTAAATTTTAAAATACATTGTCAACGTATTGACCTCTAGAGTAAATTGATTAAAAAAGACTATAGCATAATGCACGTTTCATCGTAACTAAGATGTGTTGTCTATAATGTTTAAACACCTATCATTTGACTTCCTCTTTATCCTACGTACATAAAAAGTACTAAACAGACACATAGACACACAAATGAATATTAGATCATGGGTATCATAGGAATAGAACTGAAATCAATAACAGAAAATCTCGTTCAGCTATTTACCAGGCTTGGGAATTTGGAAGTCACTTAAAAATACCTGGGACTTTGAAATTGCATCCAAATAATAGGTAATAAACATTACATATGCTCTTTATATGCGTAAAAAAAGAACAAATGACATAAGTTATATGAAAGCATGATGTTGAGTCTAGGGAAGGCATAGAAAAGGCAACTTTATCCTATAAAGACTTTTTTTGTTTCTGTTTGTTCTTTTTTTTATAGAGTTTTAAAAATTTAACATAATAGAATGTGGCATATGTTGGTTTGGGGTTTTTTGTTTTTCTGTTCTTCCCCCCATTGCTTTCTTCTCAGGAATAGTAAAACTCTGACTCAAGATCAGAATAATTTATTTGTGATAGTTCTAAAAGTCATTTTTTTCTTCCAAGAGTACTGTCTCCATTTAATAAATATGAAATAATGAAAATTAAATGAAACAAACAAGAAAAACAGTAAGCAGGCTTCAAAGTTCCATCTTAATTTTTCAGTCAACTTAGCCCAGTGAAAAGAACATATGTTTATAGATCTAGTCGTTTATGTAAAAATTAAATTAATGTGTTAGACACTGTATTAGGCTTTGTGAATTAATAGACAAAGTACCTAAATTTTGCTCTCATGAAACTTAACTTTTGATTGTTACAGTAGAAAATGAAACTGAACATAGAAAATGAAAATGAGAATAATCATAAATTGATAAATGCCATGATTGAGGTAAATGCAAGGACAATATTACCCCCTCAATTTCCACCCTCCTAATATCTGTACTTTGATTCTCCATCAAAAATCTCTCTTCTTGTGCTCTTTACATTCCTTCTGTTCTTCTCAAGGGTGCTTCTACTGCCATAGGTCCTCTCTCTGCTGCATTTTAAATGTTATTTTTTTCTCTCATTACTATATCATTTCCAACAGTATACATATATGATCTTAATCCACATACCCTCTGCTGTATCTTTCTCCTCTCTTTCAAAGCAAATGTAATGAAAGAATCATCTTCAGTAATCTATACATGCTCACGTCATTATCACTCCCTCGTCCATTCAAATTGTCCTTCATTTCTACGATTCCAGAGTGTCGTCTTGTCAAGATATGTTTTCCATCTCACTCTGCAATATCATCTATGACCACCTTTTTGCTTAATCTCTATGATCTAGTAACTCTGGCCTTCTTTCAAATTCTTCAACACCCCAGGTGGGGCCTTTGCATAGGCAGTTTTTTCTGTGCAGACTTCTCTTTCCTCTGAAATTCACATAGCTGAATTCTTTTTGTCATGTACATCAAAATTAAAGGTCACCTCATTTAGAGCTTTTCTACCTGCTTAAAGCAAAATAGACAAACGGTTCATTTCTATCAATCATTTCAAATTTTTTGCATAGCTTGTGTGGTTCTTAAAGGTCAACTTATTTTATTTATATATTATCTACATCTCACATTAGAAAATAAACTTCATGAAATCAAGAACCTTGCATGTTGTATTCACTACTATCATCAACACTAAAGATACAAGGCAGATAATTCATGATTAACTGACACTGGTTAAAATATTGAATGAATATATAAATAAATATGAAATAAATAGATGTCCTTAATCCAGACTAAGGTTTTCTGCTGCAGATGATACTTGAACTGAGCCTTAAGAATAAACAAATGTTCTGTTCTTCCAGTATAGGAGAGGAGGAGGGCAATTCCAGTTATAAAGGTCCAAGATGAGAAGGAACCAGGACATGATAAAGATGGGATTTGTATGATTTGGCAATTCCTTATATATATTAGGTAAGTTAGGTAAGTTTATTAATATCTCTGTGTGCAAATATTCTCATTTGTAAAATAAAACATAATTTACCTTATAAGGTTGTTTGCAGAATTAGAGGATAAGAATAAACTTACTCAATTCAGTCCAGTGTATAATAATTCCCATTTTCAGATACACAAACAATTGGCCATTCTTTCCCACTGTTCTTTAATAATGCATTAGATTTTTGTGTTAAGTAACAAATTACCACGTATTTAGCATCTTAAAACAACACAAATCCATTATCTCACATTTTGGCTGAATCAGGAATCTGGGCATGGCTTAACTGGGTCCTATGCAAGGTTAGAATCAAGATGTTGGCAAGGGCTCAGTTCTCATCTGGAAACTCAAATGGCAATGAATCTACTACCAGGCTGATTGAAATGGTTGACAGAATTCATTTTCTTGTGGCTGTCTGACTGAAGGCCCTGGCTTCTGGCTGGCTATCAGGCCATCCTCAGTCTCTAGAGGCCACCCTTATTTCCTTACCATGTGGAACTCTACACATGCCCTCTCACAACATGGTCTCTTCAAAGACAGAAAGAGAGAAAGAGTGTGAGTCTTCCAAGATGAAATCTTATAAATTGTAATATTAGGATTTATGTCCCATCACCTTTACAAAGTTTTATTGATAAGAAGCAGTTCATAGATCCCACCACCACTAAAAGGGAAGGTATTATACAAGAATATGAACACCAAGAAGAGAGGATTAGGGAGGCCTCCTTAAAATCTGTCAACTACAAAACATGATAATAACAATCTCAAATTCCCAAACTAAACTATGAGCGACTCCTACCTTCTTTATTTCTCTCTTCCTTAAAAAAGAAAATCTGAACAGATCAGTAAGTTGCCCCAATTTTCAAATATTTTGTTTCTTCCAAAGATGTCATTTCCCAGGTTATTTTTTTAAGACCCTAGGCACAAACTCTTAAACCAGAAAACTGGAAACTACAACCTATTAGACAAACTGATGCTTTTTCCCATTGTCCCTACCTTTCTTCATTTCATGGCAAATAGTTTGAAAACAAAGAATTATAATGTACATTCTGTGATTTTTTTAAGCACAAAATCACCACCCCTCCCTCAATATTCTTAGGCTTTATTGTACTTAATATTAACCAAAAATTTCAATCACTTGATGTTTTTCACAGTATAGTCTTCCAAACTGCTCCAATGGGCCCTTTAAAAATTATCCAGCTTTTGTAAGATAAGATAATGTCTGGCAATTATCTAGCTTGAATCCTTTAGCCTATCACACATAAAACAGGAATCTTGGGGTTTAATAACTAATTTGTCTGAGTGACAAGTTCCTCTTTTCTACATTGCCTTCCTGTCCAGCCACAACTAAGGATCATTGCCTCTACCTCATTTAATGTGAAATTTACTCTATCCCACTCCATTTCCTCCATCTTAGTCAGAAGAAAACAGGCTGTTTTTCTACAAAGAATCTCCTTAGTTCTCCAAGGAGGTTTACTTACTTTCATTTTTATTTTCTTTTCATAATTACAAGTGGCACTAGATTGCATAATGTAAAATAAACACATTGAAGTCAGAAGAAAAGGAACGTGCAGCAGTCAACATGGTTTTCTACAAAATCTGCTTTAGTTAATAAGTGGACATTGAGTATGAAGAGAAACTGTGGCTTTGGGAAAGGGGCAAGAAGTCTGTAGAGATTCAGGTCACATATAATCATGATTGCTATTTCATAAAACATTTCCCTTGAACTTATCTGTGTCACTACCAATTAAACTCCTCCTTTAAAGATAGTTTTCAGTTATAAACTTTTAAAAAAGGGATCAATTAACATGTTGTCACAAAAGACAAGGGAAGCCTGAAGATAAATCAGAAAAAAATACCAGAGACAAAGTTAGAAGAAAATATGTTTAACCCTTATTTAGAACTATCTGGGTCTCATTTGAAATAAAGGGAGGAAGTATTTGACCTTCAAGCTTTGAAATAAAGGGAGGAATTATTTGACTTTAAGCTCTTTTGTATTATTAATGCATTTGTATAAACAGAACCTTTTAAGGAAAAGAAATGCACTCAGAGACTAGAAAGGGAGACTGCTGACAGTTATGCAGTTGTATTTTTGGACTTTTTGGCAAAGTCATATATATTCCATTTAATAATTTTTCATTCCTTAAGCTCCAAGAATATAGGCCCTATATAGTAATTTGAGAATTTGGGATCCTTCAAGACCTTGCAATAATTCCTGACCAATAGCCATGAAACCACTAAATTGGTAGCAACATTAACTTTACACCACTCGCTATTTATTTAGGACTAGGTTGTTTAAATCATTTTCCTTTGCAGTAGTCAGTGAGCAGTTTTCCTCTTTGAGGCTAACTTCAGGATTACATTAATAATTTATCATAAAGTTAGCACATAAGTAGACTGTTTTCATAGGATTATGAAATCAATCCACCAATATTAACTATTTTTGGAAATAAGACAATACATGTGAAGATGGTGGGTAAAATGAAGAAAACAAAGAATTGGTTTGAGGAGTAGAGATGCAAAAGAAATTTGATTTAGACAAAATGTAAATTGTAATCTCTTTCAGTGGGTTCAATAAGTGAAAGCTGAAGAATGTCAGCTTTAGATATTTATACTTAGGCATATAAAACATGATAAAATTGTTTCAAATATTAGATGCTATATAAGGAATTCTATTTTGACTAGCACATGAAGATAAGCAAAAATATAGGTTAACCTTGCACTGTAGTAAAAATGTGGGAAATACTATCCTACAACTGGAGGACACCAGTGTCCAATACAGTGGTTAAGCAAGGGTGAAATATTTTCTTCAAGCAAAAATCACCTGCAGAGTTTTAATAGAAAAAGGGAGCATGTAAACTGATATTTCATATACGTTACATCCAGGAACACATTATGCTACCTCATTTATACATACAATTAGATAAATTATTTAGGCTAAAGTTTTCTGAAAACTTATCACTAACATTTTAAGCCTCTTTCTTTTAAAAAGTATTTTTGTTATAGTTAATAGAATCAATGTTCATTATAATTTCTAGCCATTTTTTTCTATTAGAGTAGTAAGCCATTACTTTTGTGTGAGTCTGTGTTATCTTGTATTCAGCAACTTGGATAGTGTTTTAAGAATTTTATCTGTAATCTGGTATGTTTACACCTACAAATGCATAACCTAAAAGTAATGACATTTTGTTTCTTACTTTTCAATAAGAATGGATGTTAATATTGACTGCACGTTTGTTGTTTTATATTTGTTCTTAGAAATTCAAATCTGATCTTCTCTCTATGCATTACTTGTTAAAAATATTGTGTATTAAGATGAGACCTGGGCTTCCCTGGTGGCGCAGTGGTTGAGAGTCCGCCTGCCTATGCAGGTGACGCGGGTTCGTGCTTCGGTCCGGGAAGATCCCACATGCCGCGCAATGGCTGTGCCCGTGAGCCGTGGCCGCTGAGCCTGCGCGTCCGGAGCCTGTGCTCCGCAACGGCAGAGACCACAACAGTGAGAGCCCCGCGTACCGCAAAAAAAAAAAAAAAAGAGACCTTAGGAAAGCTCACAATTTGTTTGTATACTAAATTTTGGTTTCATATATACTAATTTAAAACATCAATATAATTTGCAGAACAGTAGAGAAAGAAGGTACTTGTATCTTGTTCTTAACTTAAAAGTGAATACATGCCTCAAATCTTTTACTCTATACAATAATTGCTAAAGGGTATTTACATTAACAATAGCTGTGAGTAGGCAGGATGTGTTTTGATATCACCATTTTATAGATATGAAAACTGAGATTCAGACAAGGTAACTAAGATGCTTGAGGTTTTTGACAAATGTTTAGAATTCTTTGACTCAAACAGCCCAAGTCGGACTATTTGGTTAAAATGCTCTACATAGCTATATTACACATGGAGAAAATTTCTCGATGACTTAACAGTTTTAGGATACAAGACATCGTAATGGAAAATAATTATTTTAAGAGGCTTTTTTTTTTTTTTTTCCAATTGTGAGCATAGCTAGGAATAAAGGGACAGCTACTGTGTAATATGCTTCAATTGCAGAGGACAGGAGGCAGGGGGTCCCTGCATTGTGTTGGACAAACTTGTAATGTTTAGTAACAGTTACTAGGATGGCTGGAATTTTAAAGTAACTTGTGCAAGAACCAGAGGTTTCACAGAGCATTGTATGTTGGAAGGAAAGTGATCATTTACTGTTCAGTAGAATTTCCATTTCTGGAAACTCATCCTCTATAATGTCCTTTGATAACATTGAACACTGTATCAAAGACATCCTCTGGAGCCATTGAGATTGATGAGGAGGAAGCTGTACCCTTCCATTCCAGGCTTTATAAAGAATTTGCATTTTCAAAATTTTTCCCTCTGCATTTCCAATAGCTATTCACAAAGAGGATGGAAGCTAATATCGACTACATACTGGTTGCTTTATACTTTCTGGG
The DNA here is from genome assembly GCF_026419965.1 of Kogia breviceps. Taxonomy (NCBI): domain Eukaryota; kingdom Metazoa; phylum Chordata; class Mammalia; order Artiodactyla; family Physeteridae; genus Kogia; species Kogia breviceps. The sequence goes on from NC_081314.1 coordinate 98,984,573, forward strand.
AAATCTAATCAGATCTTTTCCTTATGCATCATACTGAAAAGTTTTGTGTGTCCTGTTTAATTAAGATGGGACCTCAGAAAAACTCAGTGTTGTTTCAGATACTTTGATCTTCTAATATTTGTTTTTTATGTTTGATGTTCTCAGAGTTTGCTTCTGATGTGATGATAATTTTAGGATCAAATTTTGATTCTTTAGACTTTCACTCCTCTATACCTCAAACTGTGCTTGTTTGTTTTATATTTTTTTAAAAATGTGTTTGCTCATAGAGATCGACTCTTAAAGGAAAGGATTTTAATTCGGTTACTCTAAAGTAGGGTTTCTCAATCTCAGCACAATTGACATTTTGAACTGGATGATTCTTTGTTTTAGGGAACTGTCTTGCACACTGTAGGATGTTTAGCAGTGTCCTTGTCTTATTTTAACTATATGCTTGTAGCACAAAGTAGTGGTTCTCAATGGAGGGCACTTTTGTCCTTCAGGGAACATCTCTAACAACTGGCGAAATGGGTGCTACTAGCATCTAATGGGTAGTGGTCAGGAATGATGCTAAACATCCTACAATGCACAGGGCAGACCCTACAACAAAGAGTAATCCTGACAGAAATGGCAATAGTTCTGAAAGTGAGAGACCCATCTAAATCTTTTGTAGTTCTTTATTTAAAAGTTAGAATACCAGATTGATTTCTCTAGGATGAAAGCTTTCAGGAAACTTCAACTCTAGTTTTAGATGTGTGGCAGAAAGTAAAACAAGACATTTTGCTCTGTAATTTTGAAATTCTGACCTCCACCTTTCTATACCCATCTACTTCTGTCAAATTCAGTTACACAATCACCTTGTGTTCTACAATTGCTGCTCTTCCATCAGGTTCTGTGGTTTCAGTTACACACCTTTCATATTTAAGATTAAGTTCCTATGTGGATAAGCTTTCAGATTTAGTTGCTCCTACATTTAACAGTGCTACATTTATAATATAGTCAGGGATATTTCCTCTCACCTTGCATTGCTTCAAACTACACTTGGTCTTTGTTCTCAGTACAGAAACTTAAATCTTAGCTTTTAACAACATTGCAGAGCAAAATGGAATACTATGGGGTCATTCCTATAAGCTTAAATTTCCAACTGAATGAATATTTAAACTATACACTATAGAAGGGCATCTCTGTTAAAAACTTTAAACTATCTTTCATAAATTTCTCCATAAAATTCAAATCTTGGAATGTTGCTCCATGGCTGTTTCTTTCCCAGTGAACCTTGGAATATCTGAAATTTAGGCACCACAAATTTTTATTAAGAAATTTAATGTGCTGTAGAACAGCATTTTTCACCCAAAGTGACACTAACTGTGCCTGTACAGAGAGATACAGCCGTTTCCTGGGTCATCACAGCTTTTGCAATACTGAATCCTTTCACACACCTGTGAAACTTTGAGGTGTGTGTTGTTTTTGATTCAGATTTAACAATCCCATATCTGTTCAGAATTCCAGTGACTAAACTGACCCTGGGCTTATTTAAGGCTGGTACTGGACAATTTTTCATCAATGCATATGCCCGCTCTCTTCCTTTCCTGCACATACAGCAGGTAATGGATCTTAGAAATGGGCTGAAAATCCTCTCCATTACATCCCGGAAGAGCAGCTATCTCCTCACCAGCTCCCACCTGTTGGCCTAGTGCTTGTACTGTGATCTGCTACACTTACTGCTTTCTGAGAATTTATGGGTCATGAAGTCATCACAGGCTGCTTAGCCAGCTCTCAAATTGTAGCTTTGCATCAAATAATCCTTCTAATCCTGCCAAGTGAAGGGAAAGTATATTTTCCCCTGAGAATTCACAACTTTCTTGTTCCCACTTTTTAAAACATAACTTTTTCTGTGCTGGCCAGACAGTCACTGTCAATTCTCTTCAGGGTCTTTTTCTCTAGATATGTATAGATTTTTCTGCCCAACTTGCCTTCCAATTTCATCTCTCTATTGTATAACCTATTATTATATTGTATTCCAATTATTTCTGAAGAGTAGCTTTTATCTGCCATTTAAATGCTGTTGACAAGACTATACACTCAGTAATAAGAACAAGATTTTTTAAAAAAAGTCTGTAGTGAGTACTCTCTCCAGGGATATTCTCATATACTCACTCTTTTATTTTCCTGTTTCTCACAGTTGTTATTTAATCACTCTTTGTTAACTGGATTTCTCCGTTACAAAGATACATTATATTCTACAATTGATGCTTTTCCATCAAATTCTGTAGTTTCAGTTACACACCTTCTGTATTTACAATAAAATTCATACTTGGATAAGCTTTCAGGTTTAGTTACTTGGTTTTTAAACCTGTCAATGAATCTAGATTTAGCCATCTGTGGATTCTACTCCTTGTCTCTGCTCTCCTATAGTCCTGTCTATGGCAGTGATTTAAATCTGCTCCAGGTTCTAGCCAACATGTAACTTGGTGAGATGGACCCAATTTTTGCTTTTTAGCTTAAAGAGTGAAACAGATATTACCATAAGTAAAGACTGCAAAATTTGCAGCAGCATCTTGCACTACTTAGCCATTTTTTTATAGCAAGAATAATTTTAAAATTTTTATAAAGAACTGGTAACTCATTTGATTCAGAAGACATGATGGAAGATGTGACAAGAGTAGTGATTCTTAGATACTTTGGCATAGGCTTTTGTATTCTGATAAAATTTTTTTTTTCTTCAGAATATAATACTTTAAATTTCAAAGGGTTCACAGACAGTAAAGACCTTTCAGGGACACCTTAATGACCCATGCATACAAAGTTAAAAAATTCTATGCTAATGACTTTAAGTATCAAACATGAGACGTGAGATTTGTTATAGATACTCTATCTCTCTAGTCTAGAAACTTTTCACTACTCTCCTAGAATAGCACCAGTCAAATACAGTGGTGACAGTTTCCAGGATAAAATAATAATAAAATAAAAATTAACAAGCAAAAATATACTCCAAGTTTTTCATTGCAATATGCTCCTATAAATATGCTTCAATATAAAGAAACTATTACCAATACTCAGGCATAAATAGAAAAAACAAATAGATATTCAAAGGTAGTATACTTTATGCAAAGAGACAATCATAGAATAAAGAGTGAAACTAAATTCAAATGACTAGAGACTCATTGCCATCCATTCAAAGTTAAGGGACACTGGTATATAGATAAATGTTTTACAGAAGCTTGGATGATTTGTCAAGAATTAGAAAAAGATATAAAAAGAGAGCAAGAGAATGAAAGTAAGGACAGAGCAAGAAAGAGAAGATGGGGCAGGAGAGAGAGAGAGAGAGGAAGAAGAAGAAGAAGGAGATGAGGAGGAGGAGGAGGAAGGGGAGAGGGAAGGAGAGGAGGAAGGGGAAGGGGAAGGGGAAGGGAAAGGAGAAGGGGAAGAAGCAGGAGAAGGAGGAGAAGGAGAAGGAGGAGGAGGAGGAGGGGCATAAGAAGAAAGAGAAGAAGAAGAGAGAGAGAATGTGTCTGCTATATTTACTTAATTTTTTAAAGATCTAATGTTAATTCTCTTTCATTTAATGCTTCATGATCCCATATTTCTTTGGTAATTTTTTCTAATGGCACTAAATAAATCAAGATAATGGAGACTTTAATTTCTACTGCCTTTAACCCCAACTTAAGTGATGATCCCTTTACCAAGATGAGGCAACATAATTACTGAAAGTCACACATTACCCAAGCATATCTGTTTCTTGAAATTTGTCATGTCAGTAATTCTTTTTAACAGAACTTGTTTTAAAGTAGGTTGTTTCAACTTAATGACCCTTATTTTCCTGCAAAATGCCTTCAAATTTCTTTTACTTTTTCTCTCTGCTAGTATTTATATTCCTGAATTTATCAGTTAATAGTAAAACTCAGTAAGTTCTTTAAGATAAATTTCATTTGTATTGCTCACTACTTTCATTGCTGTTGCTCAGCATTTATATAAAAAAACTTTTGTTTCTTCAACTTTTAACTATTAGGAATAATGCCCCTATAAGCATAGTATTATATTTTTTCCAATTAAGAAACCATCATTTTAAGTTGTTTAAATAATTTGTTTTGACTGATGCAAGCAGATATAAAATTAAAATTTAGCACAGCTACACTTGGGCAAGATCTCAAGAAATGGGGGAAAGGGATCTGACAAACAAGTGCTGCCTCAATTTTTCAGACTCTATCTCAATCCTACTGTACAATTGCTGATTTAACAGATCATTGCTATGGCAACTTGAGAGTAATGCTCAGAAGAAGGGGTCATAAATACAGCATAGGATTATGTTTAGATTGCTATATATAGAATCAGGTGATCTCGAAAACTAATCAAGACAAAGCAAATTGTGCACAGATCTATCCCTTGTCAAGAGTGAGCTCTATTGCTGAGGAGAAAAGAGAGCTCTGTGTGGGCAACTGATATAGACATTTTGCAAGTATTTTGTCTTCCTTAAATGGAAGTAAAACATGTCAATACTTGAAACTTACTGGTTGCTATTTCCTTTAGCTAATTTATAGGAAATAATGTTAAAATGAGAAAGCTAGTGTATTTCTAGTGATTTTTGTAATTAAAATATTAGGAAGAATTTGGGAAATGTAGGGTTTTTTTGTTCAATCAACAGTTCATATTGAAAAATAATTTATTAATTCAACAAATACATATTAAATATTTATTCTGTGGATTAAATGCAAATCAATTTTAATATATGTCCTTGACTTTGGAAAAATAAAAACATATAGGAAGTCAAGAAATGGAAATTAGTTATATCAAGGAGTCGTAAGTTCTATGGGGTCAGCTATTAAGCACCATGATACGTAATTTTATTATGAGGTTTGAGTGTGGCATATAGGATATGAAGGCCATGAAGTTCTCAGGGCTTCAGTTCAAACTTCTGCTAGTTCTGGGAGCTTGATAAGGGTATTAGCAAATTATCAATGGCATTGTGGGTGCTTTGAAGGTAGATGATGATTTTACATAGGTTAGGTATAGAGAAACTGAAAAATGAACAAGGTTTTTATTTAATACATTAAGTAATATGTAAAAGATAAGTTGGTGTCTGACAGAGGTAAAATAAGTATAGATAAAAATGAAACAAAGAAAAATGTAAAGGGACATCTAATTCCAGACATGATAGAATCACTGGTACTAGACAAGGTCTCTCACCCAGGCTACTATAAAACTGGAAAAAATATATGAAATACTGTTTTCATTCATTGGAAAACAGGTGACCCACAATGTACAAAACCTATATACTGACAACTACAAATCATTTTAAGAGATATTATAGAAAACATAATTAAATGGAGATGCACACTATATTTACGGAATGAAAAACTCAAAATTGTTTAAGATGCCAATTATCTGCAAATTGTTTTAAAATTGTAATACAATTCAGTCAAAGTCTTAGCAGATTTCTCTTTTATAAAAATTAACAAGCTGATTCAAAAATTCAAATGAATAATCAATTTTAAGTAACAGTCAAATTTATATTTAAAAGGGGGAAATAAATGAGTAATAACACTACCATAATTTAAAAGTCTACTATAAAACTACATTAATCAAGAGACTGTGGTATTGATCTAAGGATAAGACAAAACAATCAACAGAGCAGAATAGAGAATCCAGAAAGAATCCTGGATTTACTTGGTAAATTGGTTTTCAACAAAGTTGCCAAAACAAGTCTATGTGGAAAAGAAAGCCATTAAAAATAGTGATATAAAAATTGACTACTCATAAGGGTGAAAAAAGTGCAGCTCAATCCATACCTCACATGTACACAAAAATTAATTTGAAAGGTATAATAGCCCTAAACATAAAAGTTTAACTATAATGCTTCTGTGAATGAAAAATATTTCCTGCCATATCATTAAACAAAGGATGTTGCAGCTACCAAGCCATCACTTTACAGCCACCCAGAAAGTGAGCCCTGAGGGAACTCAGGGTAGAAACAGGATGCCTGCCATCAAGCCCCATCAAGTCCCCAGCCACTGTAGCCACCCCTCAACAATGCACCCTGAGGAGGATATCTGAATATTCTCCTCATCCTGAGGAGACTCAGGATGAGAAAGCACAAGATACTAGCCCCATATAGCTGAGGTACATATCAAAGGAATGATTTCAGTGAGCCCAGACTCTTGCATCTTCCCATACATAGAAAAGCACTAAATTCTTTAACTTGAGATAACTGGTTTTCTTTAATTAACAGTAATCTTTTGATGTTCCGACTACTTGGTGTTTGTTGCAAAAGCTCCTATATATCCTGACTCCTCACTTACCTCTCTGCAGCAGTCTCTAGAGGAGATGTTGTGTCCTGGGCTTAAGTCCTCAGTTTTGTCTGCCAAATAAAACATAATTTTCAACTTTTAGGTTGTGCATTATTTTTCAGTTGACACCTCCAAAAGAAAGTGAGGAAGAATATCTTTGTAACCTTAGGGTAGGCAATGATTTATTAATTAAGATACAGAAAACACCAACCATAAAAGAAAAAAAAATTGACTTCAAAATAATAATTTAAAAAATCCTGCTTTTCCAATGACACATGTTCAGTAGATGAGTAGGCAAGCCACAATTTTTGAGATAACATTGCTAATACATGTTTTGATAAATGACATTTAAGAATGCATAAAGTACTCCTCAAAGTATTTGATAATCTTAGAACAATTCCAATGAGAACAAATCCAATAAAAATGTGCAAAAAACTTGAATATTTATTTCATAAAGATAGACATTTTACAAAAATTGTATACCAATGACCACTACGCCCATGAGAAAGTGCCTAGCCTCACTATCTATTTTAGAAGTACTAATTAAAAACACAATGTGGTAACATTATGTATAATTTAGAATGGGCAAAAGTAATAAAAGACCAATTTTAGTGATAACGTGAAGCAACCAAAATTTTCATACATTGCTGGAGGGGAAGCAAAATGATACAACTTTGGCAATAGTTTTGATAGTTCTTATGAACTAGTAATTCTACTTTGTAGGTATTTGTTCAAGATAAATAGAAGTATATGATCAAAAATACTGTGAACATAAATCCTCCTAGTAACTTTATTCACAATAAACTCAAAATTGAAATAACCCATTCTCCTTCCTTAACAGGAGAATGGATGAACTTAATGTAGTACATCCCTCCAAAGTAATTCTACTCACCTATATATGTGAATCACTATTATATTCAACAGGATGAGTAGATCTTAAAAATATTATGCTTTGTAAAAAAACTGAATGCAAAAGAATATCTATTTTATTTTCTATTTATATGAACTTATAGATCCAGCAAAACTAATCTTGGTGCAATAAATCTGATTAATAAAAATCAAAGGTACAATAAAAGAAATTATTCATTCAAGAAATATTTATTGCATGAAGCTATATGCTGAACATTTTTATTGAGTTACACCAAAAAAAGGCAAAACTCTCTCCCTTTGTAGATTTTTCATTCAAGAAAAGTGGGGATACATACATACATGCACGCATGCATAAAACACAAAGTATATCAAAACAATATGTGTCAAGTTTTATAGAGAAAAAAACAGGAGGGTATGCTGGAAAGGACTCTTAGAGAACAATAACTTTGAGGGAGGAAATGAAGAGAAAAAAGCTCTACTTACAAAGAAGAAAGATATTCTAGGCACATGGAAGAGCAGGTGAAAAGTTCCTGAGGCAAGTGAATACCTAGATTATTGGAGGAATAGAAATGAAGCCAGTGTGGCTGGAATGGACTGACCAAAGAGCGAAGCAGTAAACAAAATCAGAGTGATGAGGCCATAGGAGGGGGAGCAGATCCTATAGGGTCTTGTATCTGGGACTTATATATATATATGTAAATCTCTGAGTACATTCTTACATTTGAAAGATACTGAAGGCTTGAAGCAGAGTTATGACATGATATGATTTACTTTAAAAAAAAGGCTCTGTTTTTTGTTTTGAGAATAGACTTTAGGGCCTCAGGAAAAGAATCAGGGAAATCTGAAGGGAAATTATTGCAACAATTCAGGAAGAAGCGGAGTAGTGAATTATAGACAGTTTCTACATATTTTTTTGACAGTAAGGCCAAGAGTATTCACAGACTTATTTGATGTGGGGTAAGAGAAAAATATAAGAATTGAAGATGACATCAAGGTTTTGTTTTTTAGTTCTTTTGGGTGTCGTTTTTTTGCTTTGGTTTGTTTTGTCCTGAGTTTATTTTGGAGTGGAATAACAATTTACTGACATAGAGAAGACTGTGAGAAGAGTGAGTGCAATAAAAACAGAAATTCAGTTTTGGATATGTTAAGCATGAGATTTCTATTAGGTATCATATAGGGTTTAAGTAGGTTTTTCATTACATGAGTCTGATGTTTGCATAAATGCCAGGACTTAAAATAAAAATTTGAGAGTTACTGATATCTGGATGGTATTTAAAATCATGAGACTCAACATCTAAAGGGGTGAGTATAGATAGCATAAAGAAGAGGCCCCAGGACAGAGTCCAGCTACCCTCCAACATTTAGAAATTGGAGAAATAGCCAGAAACCAGAAAAAGAATGAGAGGGAGAGAACAGCAAGTTAGGAGAGAATGCAGGAGAGTGATGTGTCTGCAAAGTCAAATGAAGAACGTGTACCAAAAAGGAGGTGGTTAATGGTGTCAAATGCTGATGAAAGTTCACTTAAGATAGAGACTGAAAACTGTTGGCTTTAGCAATATTGAGGTCATTGGTGACCCTGAATAGAGCAACTTCAATAGAGTGAGATTATGTGGAAGTCTCTTTAGAGGGAGTTCAACAGAAAGTGGGAAGAATGAAATAAAAGACATCTAGTATGGATAGGCTATTTGACGTTTTGTGTTTTTTATCTCTTTAAAAGGTAGTACCTGGAGGTGGATTACTATGGAGTAAAGAGATACTTTTTTTTTTTTTTTTTTTTAAGATAGAAGAATTTACATTATGGGTATATCTAAAAAGAGAGCAAGAGAACAGCTTAATCTTCAGTTTCTTCTGTGCTGGGTCACCATGAGGTGACTGCAGACCATCAAAGAAAGCTACAGGTCCTATGAAGTCCTAGCTTATATCTGCAACTACATTTTCCAGGTTCCATTAAAGTTCCTTTGAGTTACACCAAAAAAAGGCAAAAGTCATCCCTTCTATGGATGGCACTGGTTTCCTATGGTTTCCAGCCCTGCAGACTTCACCATTCCTTTGGTGAAGTGAATTTCACTTGTGAATGGAAACCATTTCCAGCTGGTTTCTCTCAGCTCTGCTCACATTTTGTAAATAGTTCATTTTTGCAAATTTTCCTAAATTAACACAATTTTGAATGTACTACCTCTATTGTGCTAGGATTTTGATTGATCAAACAGGTTTTATAGCCTATATTTTTTCTTAAACTGTATTATCTACATTTGAACATGTGTATAAAAAGGACAATTTCCTAGGTTATTCTAATACTGTACAATTAATTCAAGTAGAGGCGTTAACTAAGTTCATAAGAAACAAGGAGATATGCATAACTATCAGTAAATCATGGAAAGACGTTTCATGAGCAAATTCTTTCAAACTTTCAAGGAACAGAATAATTTCTATGTTACTTAAATTTTTCGAGGGAAAAGAGAAGGAAAAAATGCATCTCTGGTATATCTTGTTTCATGCTATTAGCATAGACTTAATTTTAAAAATGTTAAATAAATGAAACAAAAATAAAGTTGGGTCTCCATTTATGCATATAGATTTTAAAAATTCAAAATAAATATATTAGCAAATATTTTCATTCTAGTTGGATTTTTTTTATAAGAAACAAAATATATACTCCTATCTCAAGAGTAAATTGTTATGATTGATGCATTGATGCCTTCTGGCAACATTGAAATGGACACCTGTAAGAAACTAGGGGAAATATGGGAAAAAGTTATACTCCCATACTTTCATCTACATCATAGGATATCTCTGTTGTAGTATCTCTGCATATCGATTCCTTTCTTTCTTTGATACAGAATAGCATTTCCCTCCTCTAATAGGTAATTCTTTTTTCATTACTTCATGATTTCCTCTTGACAGTATTGGATTAAAATACAAGTTTAGACCTACATGATACCACAGAGATTTAAGTCTACCTCATAGCATTTTTCAGATTTGGATCCTATTGCTATTTCCTTTCCTTGGCATTTCAAATTCCTGAAAGTCTTTCTCATTGACCCAACAAATAGTTTTTAATACTATGACCTGTCATAGATCACTGGATGGTTAATATATACTGCTTCTCCTTGAGATGTTTTTTTTTTTAAAATATAATTTTAACATTATGGTTAAAACTATTCACACATCAACAGATCTTCACAAATTTCCCTATCATATATCAGGCAATGCACTAAGTGGTAGGGTTTCAAACACAAATAAGAAACACTTCCTTCCCTAATTAATCTATGTTCCTTTGAGTCAGATAGACAGTAAATGTGTAAAGAGATGTGCTACATAATTTCATACAAGCACTATGAAAAAAATAAAGCAGTCTGAGGGCAATATAAATGTGACAGACACATTTCAAAATGGAATCGTTCTGGAAAGCCAAACTTGGAACTGCAATTGAAGCCTATTTGACAAATATAATGAAAAATACAGTATAAGCAATATTTTCACAAATTGATTAGAGATTGAGATAATTTAAAAGAAAAAAAAAACCTTAGTCTAGGTGTTGGAAGGAGCATGGCAAATAAAATACATTTTCTCTATCCAAATGCTCAATTTATTAAAAAAACATGATAAAGAAGTAATGCATATGGGCACCCAATTATGACTTGCTGAGTGGCTTACCTCTTTGTGCAAGTAAGTTCTTAATAACAATGAACTGTAGACTGTGAACAATTCTTCCCTTCCCAATCACAGACTGTGTGGGGCCAGGTCTAGGCTTACTATGCAATGTCAGAACATTACCTCTAAAATTAAAGCATAGGGAACAGAGTGGATATGACAGCTTGCTCACCCAAAAATAGGAAACAGAGAAAAAGAATGGGAAATATAAGCCAGTTTCTCCTTTCAAATCAAATTTAATCATGATTCTTTTCCAACAAAATAAGGAATAAGGTGGTAAAAAGTTGTTGGAAGATTATAGGGAAAGTCACCATTCTTAAAGTCAGAAATAAGGAGGAAACATTCACAATCTGATATTTTCAAGTTTCTTAACAACTGGTTGAATTTAAGGACTTAAGCACTAAGCCTAGAGTTAATCCAGAGTTGGAGGCAAGATCAGCATATCACTGCCCCTACCTCCATATCAGCCACTTTTTAGGATCATCCCAGGATTACTGATGAACAGTGTCAATTTTTTCCCTCAAAAGGTTATGAAAAAGCTGAGAATACTATATTAACTAAAACTTTGAAAAGCTGGTATCTTCTCTTGGCTCAAAATTCACCATTTTATTTTTTGGCTCAAATTTGTTCCAGCCATGTAGTCCAATAAAACTCTTCAAAGGGTCTGCTCTGTGACTAGATAACAATATTAAAATTCTAGAACACAGTGTTAGTGGAGATCTTCCAAATTTGAATATAAATCCTTTATTAATTTCCAAAGAACTTCAAGTTCAATTAATTATCCTTGCAAAATAATGTCCATAGGAATTTAATCACCAAATAATATTCTCATAATAGTCTAAAGTCTAAAATTGTTACATTAATCTTTTCTCCAATTTCTTATTTTATTTTAATCCACCATTTTATCTGAGTAAACCAGAAGAGTTCTGAAAGCTGATGGAGATAAGGTCTCTTGAGCAGCTATGGTGTTGATGTCTCACTGGAATGAGTGAGCTCCTTCAGATATTGTAGAAGATCAGTGACAAATCTCTTATATGTCTCACTTTTAAGAAAATCTAGAATTAATAAGATACAAAACATCATTTCAGCACTGGCATATCTTCCAATAAACTTAGAAAACATGTCAAACCTTGGTCACTAGCGCAGTTAAACTAGGCAAAATTTTGCTTTCAGAAGCCCACACTCAGATGTGCCAAAGAATATAACAAAACTCAATGGTGTTTGAGAGAAGGGGCGTAGAGGGAACATCTGGGTTTCAGCTTTGCCAATGTACCTGTCAGTTTTGCCAGGTGACCGGATCCCATGGTTTGTGAATAGGCGAGATAAGGAAAAATCATACAATTATGCCACTATGTTTAGGATATCTGGAAGGAAATTCCACTATGCAAATGTTCCCTCTCTTAGAATAGCATTTAAGATATTCCTGCCTTCTGGTAAAGTTTAGAAATTGGTAATGGTGACAGCCTCAATCACCAGATCTTAGTTGACAAGTTTTTCTTTCCCATCCAGAATATTCAAACTCTTAATTTACAATGTCCCTGGGAGTCCACATTTTTGGCAGGACAACACTACATGGAAGTAGTCTGTGTTAGTAGCATGCCTTTACTATCTCTTGTGAGCAGGTCTCTCCATCCTATTCCATAATGGCAGCTTAAGCCTATGACCCCCCTTCTCCTAGGCAAGTTTCTCTCAACCCCATATGTGTTTCAGCTGGAAATTTATCCACAAGGGTTTTCTGAACTAAAGCCACTATTGGTGCATCTGTCATATGCTTCTTATCACACTGCCTTTCCTTTGGAATAATGGAGAACTTTGATGACATTTCTTTATGTTACACATTTTTCTACACTGGGTGTTCTGTAGTGGAATATGTCTGTAGTGTTTTTATTTCCCTGTTGGAAGGCTTATCTGAAATTATAAGAGTTTAAACCATTTGTAGTTTGATTCTTTCTTCTTCTATTCAATATAATATCAGCATATTTTGTTGAATCAAAAATCTTTCTAGGGGCTTCCCTGGTGGCGCAGTGGTTGAGAGTCCACCTGCCGATGCAGGGGACATGGGTTTGTGCCCCGGTCCGGGAAGATCCCACATGCCGCGGAGCAGCTGGGCCCGTGAGCCATGGCCCCTGAGACTGCGCGTCCGGAGCCTGTGCTCCGCAATAGGAGAGGCTGCAACAGTGAGAGACCCGCGTACCGCAAAAAAAAAAAAAAAAGTTAAAAAATCTTTCTATTTTACATTTGCTTACTGTGTCAGATATTTCACTAACAGCTTCTTTTAGGTTTTGAATTGTGGGGTCTCCCCTAATTCAAATAAGATTTTATAATCAAAGACTTCTGCATCTACTAAAATCATCTCTTATTCAAAAACAATTGTGTCTACATTCATTGTATATACATATTGAATAATTTTACCCAGAAAGTATTCTACCCATGAGGTATTCTCTCAGCGGACTAACTCCAGCCTAGTCTCTATTCATTATTATTCTATCTGGCTCCCTCTTAATATATTTTATCCTTCATCTTCTCTTAAAGTTTTAATTTCAAGGAAACCAGAAAATGTCACCTCAAAAATGTGCATCTTTGACATAAAACTTATTTTGAGCTGGAGGCAATTAAGAAGCAGCAAACACAGGGAAAGTTCTCTCCACCTCCCTCTTTTCTGCCTAAAGGCAAGGTATAAATTATTAGCTTACAGGATACAGACCCATATCAGCACAGAGATGGCACCAAGGAACCTGCAAAAAAACCATACTCCATTAGTACGGAGTATGGTTTACTTACATATTTACTTTCCCACAGTTTACAACACCTAATTCCCAGAGACAATCTTTAGATCACTTAAGGCTATACTTCTCAAACTTCAACACAAGTAAAAATCACCCAAGGTCTCCATAAACATGCAAGTTCCAATTCATAGGTTTAATTTAGGAGAAATGTATCAAGGTGTAAAAATACATCTTGATTGATGCCAATGCTGCTGGTCTGTGGACCACACTTTTAGTAGCAAGGTTTAGAAAGACCTTAGGGTAATCTGTGACTTCAGAGTTGTCCATCTTCTTCAACCTAAGAAGATGATAATTTCTCCTTACCAACAGAGATCCTATTTTTGTATGTTTTTTATTATAAAATATATCCTCCCTTCTTTGGGTAAAGTCATAATTTGCATCTCAGAAATCTCAAGCCATGTTTATAGATCTTGTATTGAATAAATACAGAGTCAACTTGGACAAACTACATTAATTCAAGGATAGTTATTTCAGAATTTTCCCTTTAGTTTCTGAAAGACATTTTAAAGAATATTTGAGACAGCACATCTATCATTGTCTATATGACTAAGAATAATGATTTAAAGCTAGAACTCCATTAGAGCTCTGTAGCACCAATAGAGTTCAGTTGCCTTATTATAAGCAGCATTTGTGGTTTTCCTCACCAAGGCTAAAGATTTTCAATCCTGCCCCAGCCTCATTTATAAATCAGGTCAGGATTTCTGTTTAGCAAAAGTCAACCTGACATAAATTGTAACCCAAACCCTGTCATTTTTCTGCAACCTAGAGCCCTGCATGGTTCCCTTTATTCTTTTTTTCTTTTTAATATTTATTTATTTATTTGGCTGCTCTGGGTCTTAGTTGCAGCACACGGGACCTTCATTGCCATATGCAGGATCTTCATTATGGCGTGCAGGAACTTTTAGTTGTGGCATACAGAACATTTAGTTGTGGCAGGTGGGATCTTTAGTTGTGGCATGCAGGACCTTTAGCTGTGGCATGTGAACTCTCAGTTGCATGTGGGATCTAATTCCCTGACCAGGGACTGAACCTGGGCCCCCTGCATTGGGAGCGCAGAGTCTTAGCCACTGGATCACCAGGGAAGTCTGGTCTCCTTTATTCCTGAGAACTTTACACCATTCCTGAGGCTTTTGAGGCCCAAGACCTTTTTAAAGAAATTTTTAAGGGCTTCCTGTTTCTGAAATCCATAGGGTTTTTGTTAAACTATGGCTTTCCCATTAAAATTTTTAAAACGTATTTGTCTGTAAAAATGGACACCAAAATGTCAACAATATTCATCATTTCAAAATAGCATAAGAGGGGTGGAGTCAAGATGGTGGACTAGGAGGACACGGAATTTGTGTCTCTGTAAAACTAGGGCACCTACCAGGCACTGGTGGGAGGCCACAGACACCTAAGGGGACGGGATGAACCCCCAGTGACTGGGTAGGACGTGGGGCATAGGGAGAGTGAAGGGGGAGAAGAAGTGGAGGTGGGACGGGACTGGTGCCCCTGAGGGGCATCTGGGGGAGGAGAAGGGATCCCATGCCTGAAGGAGGAAATTAGGGGACCACTGGGAGGACAGAGGATCAAAAGGGAGCATGGCCAGGTTTCCTCTGCCCACTTGGACCCCCAAGAGCCTGCTGAGATCCTGGGCCTGATCCTGGGCCTTTGCCCACTGAGGCCCCCTCCAGCCATATGGGTCCTGAGAGAGTGAGAGGGAGGGAAGGGGTAGCAAACGTAAAGGACTGACTTCTGGGACCGGCACCCCTGAGGGGTGGTTGGGGGAGAGGAGGGGTTCCTACACCCAGCAGGACATGGTTAGGGGTCCAGAGGGGACAGGGGTGACCCTGGGGGAGATGGTGCGGGGGACACAGAGGAATGGAAGGGAACACAGCCAGTCCTTTCCCTATCAACTTAGGCACCAGGGAGCCTGTTGAGCTCCTGGGACTAATCCTCTGCCCAGGAGCCTCCCTCCTGCCACACAGAGCCCAAACCCACCCCCACACCCCCATCCAGGACCCTACCTCTACACTCAGAGACCCCCTCCAACAAGCTGGGCCTAAACCCCACCCACACACCCTCAGGCAGGGCCCTACCTCCAGACTCCAGAACTCCACATTCCAGAGGCCCTCCTTTCCGATGTGCTGCCTCTCCCCTTCCGTGCAAGTCCTGAGCCTAGGCCTTGCTCCATGATCAAATGTCACCCCCTCACAGGCCTAGGTCCTGCCCCCTAAAATTCTGCCCCTGCCTAAGTTCCAAACCTGCCTAAACTCCACCCTCATAGGCAATACTTTTTTTTTTTTCTTTTTTCCACTTTTAGATTGGGGTTCTATTTTACTTTGTTGATTCTTTGTTGTTGACTCATTTATATTTTTATTTGTCCTAACAAATCTTTTATTATTCTAATTTCATTTTATTCTTTACACTTTGTTATTGTTCTCTCCTTTTGGCTTGTTTCCCCTGCCCCCACCTTTTTTTTTTTGTTCTTTTTTCTGTTGTGGTTTTACTTTACCTTGTTGCAATTATTTCAATTACATTTTTATTTTTCCTAATATATTTTTTATCTTTCTATTTTATTTTGTTTTTTATTCTTTGACATTGTACTGCTCTTTTATTCTTTCTTTCTTTTTTTTTTTTTTTTTTTTTTTTTTGCCTTGCCACACAGCTTGCAGGATCTTGGTTCCCAGGCCAGTGGTTGGGCCTGAGCTCCTGCGGTGGGAACTCCAAGTCCAAACCACTGGACTAACAGAGAACATCAAACACCAGGGAATATTAATTGGAGTTAGGCCTCCTGGAGGTCCTAAGCTCAGCACCGAAACCCAACTCTATCCAACTGCCTGCAAACTCCAGTGCTGAATGCCTCAGGCCAAACAACCAGTAACACAGGAATACAGCTCCACCCATCAAAAAATAAAAAATGAAATGACAAAATGTTATGCTACAGATAAACGAGCAAGGTAAAAGCCTAAAAGACCAAATAAATGAAGACAAAATAGGCAACCTATCTGAAAAAGAATTCGGAGTAATGATAGTAAAAATGCTCCAAAATCTCAGAAACAGAATGGAGAAAATACAAGAAACATTTAACAAGGATCTAGAAGAACTAAAGAGCAAACAAACAGTGATGAACAACACAATACCTTAAATTAAGAATACTCTAGAAGGAATCAATAGCAGAATAAGGAAGGAAGAATGGAGATGTTAGCTGAAAGATAAAATGGTGGAAAAAACTGCCAGGGAGCAGAATAAAGAAAAAAGAATGAAAAGAATTGAGGACAGTCTCAGAGACTCTGGGACAATATTAAACACACCAACATTCGAATTATACAGGTCCCAGAAAAAGAAGAGAAAAATAAAGGGTCTGAGAAAATATTTGAGGAGATTATGGTTGAAAACTTCCCTAACATGGTAAAGGAAATAGTCGATCAAGTCCAGGAAGTGCAGAGAGTCACATACAGGATAAACCCAAAGAGAAACACTCCTAGACATATATTAATCAAACTATCAAAAATTAAATACAAAGAAAAAATATTAAAAACAGCAAGGGAAAAGCAACAAATAACATACAAGGGAATCCCCATGAGGTTAACAGCTGATCTTTCAGCTGAAACTCTGCAAGCCAGAAGGGAGTGGCAGGCCATACTTAAACTGATGGAGCGAAAAAACTACAACCAAGATTACCCTACCCAGGAAGGATCTCATTCAGATTCGACAGAGATTTTAAAACCTTTACAGACAAGCAAAAGTTAAGAGAATTCAGCACCACCAAAACAGCTTTACACAAATGCTAAAGGAAATTATCTAGGCAGGAAACATGAGAAAGAAAAGACCTACAACAACAACAAAAAAAACCCAAAGCAATTAAGAAAATGGTAATAGGAACATACATATTGATAATTACCTTAAGTGTAAATGGATTAAATGTTCCTACCAAAAGACACAGATTGGCTGAATGGATACAAAAACAAGACCCGATATATGCTGTCTACACGAGACCCACATCAGACCTAGGGACACATACAGACTGAAAGTGAGGGGATGGAAAAAGATATCCCATGCAAATGGAAATCAAAAGAAAGCTGGAGTATCAATTCTCGTATCAGACAAAATAGACTTTAAAATAAAGACTACTACAAGAGACAAAGAAGGACACTACATAATGATCACGGGATCAATCCAAGAAGAACATATAAAAACTGTAAATATTTATGCACCCAACATAGGAGCACCTCAATAAATAAGGCAAATGCTAACAGCCATAAAAAGGGAAATTGACAGTAACACAATAATAGTAGGGGACTTTAACACACCACTTTCACCAATGGACAGATCAATCAAAATGAAAATAAATAAGGAAACACAAGCTTTAAATGGATACATTAAACAAGATGGAATTAATTGATATTTATAGAACATTCCATCCAAAACAACAGAATACACTTTCTTCCCAAGTGCTCATGGAACACTCTCCAGGACAGACCATATCTTGAGTGATTAATCAAGCCTTGGTAAATTGAAGAAAATTGAAATAGTATCAAGTATCAGTTCCAACCACAACACTATGAGGCTAGATATCAATTACAAGAAAAATAACTATGAAAAATACAAACACATGAAGGATAAACAATACTAAATAACCAAGAGATCACTGAAGAAATCAAAGAGGATATCAAAAAACTATGGAGAAACAAATGACAATGAAAAAAGGACAATGCAAAACCTATGGAATGCAGCAAAAGCAGTTCTAAAAGGGAAGTATATACCACAACAATCCTACCTCAAGAAACAAGAAATATCTCAAATAAACCTTACACCTAAAGCAATTAGAGAACGAAGAACCAAAAAAGAAAAAGAAAAAAACCCTCAAAGTTAGCAGAAGGAGATAAATCATAAAGATAAGATCATAAATAAATGAAAAAGAAATGAAGGAAACAATAGCAAAGATCAATAAAGCTAAAAGCTGGTTCTTTAAGAATATAAAAAAAATTGTTAAACCATTAGCTAGACTAATCAAGAAAAAAAAGGAGAAGCCTCAAATCAACAGAACTAGAAATGAAAAAGGAGAAGTGGCAACTGACACTGCAGAGATACAAAGGATCATGAGAGATTACTATAAGCAACTATATGTCAATAAAATGGACAACCTGGAAGAAATGGACACATTTTTATAAAAGCACAACCTTCCAAGACTGAACCAGGAGCAAATAGAAAATATAAACAGACCAACCACAAGCACTGAAATTGAAACTGTGATTAAAAATCTTCCAACAAGCAAAAGCCAAGGACCAGATGGCTTCACAGGCAAATTCTATCAGACATTTAGAGAAGAGCTAACACCTATCCTTCTCAAACTCTTCCAAAATGTAGCAGAGGGAGGAAAACTCCCAAACTCATTCTGTGAGGCCACCATCACCCTCATACCAAAACCAGACAAAGGTGTCAACATAAAAGAAAACTACAGGCCAATATCATGGATGAACATCGAAGCAATCCACAACAAAATACTAACAAACAGAATCCAACAACACATTAAAAGGATCATACAGGGCTTCCTTGGTGGTGCAGTGGTTGGGAGTCTGCCTGCTGATGCAGGGGACACGGGTTCATGCCCCGGTCCAGGAAGATCCCACATGCCATGGAGTGGCTGGGACCGTGGGCCATGGCCGCTGAGTCTGCGTGTCCAGAGCCCATGCTCCGCAACAGGAGAGGCCACAACAGTGAGAGGCCCGCATACTGAAAGAAAAAAAAATCATACACGATGATCAAATGGGGTTTTTCCCAGCAATGCAAGGATTCTTCAATATACACAAATCAGTCAATGTGATACACCATGTTAACAAACTGAAAGATAAAAACCATATGATAATCTCACTAGATGCAGAAGAAGCTTTTGACAAAATTGAACATCCATTTTTGATAAAAAACCCTCCAAAATGTAGGCGTAGAGGGAACTTACCTCAACATAATAAAGGCCATATATGACAAACCCAAAGCCAACATCGTTCTCAATGCTGAAAAACTGAAACCATTTCCTCTAAGATGAGGAACAAGACAAGGTTGCCCACTCTCCCACCTATTTTTCAACATAGTTTTGGAAATTTTAGTCACAGCAATCAGAGAAGAAAAAGAAATAAAAGGAATCCAAATTGGAAAAGAAGAAGTAAAACTCAGTGTTTGCAGATGACATGATACTATACATAGAGAATCCTAAAGATGCTGCCAGAAAACTACTAGAGCTAATCAATGAATCTGGCAGGCTAGCAGGATACAAAATTAGTGTACAGAAATCTCTTGCATTCCTATACACTAATGTTGAAAAATCTGAAAGATTAGGGAAACACTCCCATTTACCATTGCAACAAAAAGAATAAAATACCTAGGAAAAAAACTACCTAAGGAGACAAAAAATCTGTATGCAGAAGACTATAAGATCCTTATGAAAGAAATTAAAGATGATACAAACAGATGGAGAGATATACCATGTTCGTGGATTGGAAGAACTAACATGGGAAAATGACTATACTACCCAAAGCAATCTACAGATTCAGTGCAATCCCTATCAAACTACCAATGGCATTTTTCGCAGAACTAGGACAAAAAATTTCACAATCTATATGAAAACACAAAAGATCCCGAATAGACAAAGCAATCTTGCGAAAGAAAAACAGAGCTGGAGGAATCAGCTTCCCTGACTTCAGACTATACTACAAAGCTACATAATCAAGACAGTATGGTCCTGGCACAAAAACAGAAACATAGCTCAATGGAACAAGATAGAAAGCCCAGAGATAAACCCATGTACATATGGTCACCTTATCTTTGATAAACGAGGCAAGAATATACAATGCAGAAAAGACAGCGTCTTCAATAAGTGATGCTGGAAAAACTGGACAGCTACACGTAAAAGAATGAAATTAGAACACTTCCTAACACCATACACCAAAATAAACTCGAAATGTGTTAAAGACCTAATTGTAAGGGCAGACAGTATAAAACTCTTAGAGGAAAACATAGGCAGAACAGTCTGTGACATAAATCACAGCAAGATCCTTTTTGATCCACCTCCTAGGGAAATGGAAATAAAACCAAAAATAAACAAAATGGGACCTAATGAAACTTAAAATCTTTTGCAAAGCAAAGGAAACTACAAACAAGATGGAAAGACAACCCTCAGAATGGGAGAAAATGTTTGCAAATGAAGAAACTGACAGAGGATTAATCTCCAAAATATTCAAGAAGCTCATGCAACTCAATATCAAAAAATCAAACCCAATATGAAAATGGGCAGAAGAACTAAATAGACATTTCTCCAAAGAAGAAATGCAGATTACCAACAAACACATGAAAGGATGCTCAACATCACTGATTACTAGAGAAATGCAAATCAAAACTACAATGAAGTATCAGCTGACACCAGTCAGAATGGCCATCATCAAAAAATCTTCAAACAATAAATGCTGGAGAAGGTGTGGAGAAAAGAGAACCCTCTTGCACTGTTTGTGGGAATGTAAATTGATACAGTCACTATGGAGAACTGTATGGAGGTTCCTTAGAAAACAAAAAATAGAACTACCATATGACCCAGCAATCCCAGTACTGGGCATATACCCTGAGAAAACCGTAATTCAAAAAGTGTCACGTACCACAATGTTCATTGCAGAGCTATTTACAATAGCCAGGACATGGAAGCAACCTAAGTGTCCATCGACAGATTAATGGATAAAGAAGATGTGGCACATATATACAATAGAATATTATTCAGCCATAAAAAGAAATGAAACTGTGTTATTTGTAGTGAGGTGAAAGGACCTAGAGTCTGTCATACAGTGTGAAGTAAGTCAGAAAGAGAAAAACAAATACCGTATGCTAACACATATATGTGGAATCTAAAAAAACCAAAAAGGTTCTAATGAACCTAGGGGCAGGACAGGAATAAAGATGCAGATGTAGACAATGGACTTGAGGACACTGGGATGGGGAAGGGTAAGCTGGGACTTAGTGAGACAGTAGCATTGACATATGCACACTACCAAATGTATATACATAGCTAGTAAGAAGCAGCTGCCTAACACAGGGAAATTAGCTCGGTGCTTTGTGACCACCTAGAGGGGTGGGATAGGGAGGGTGGGAGGGAGATCCAAGAGGGAGGGGATATGGGGATATATGTATGCATATAGTTGATTCACTTTGTTATATAGCAGAAACTAACAACATTGTAAAGCAATAATACTCCAATAAAGATGTTAAAAACTAATAGCATATGATTTAAGACAATGCCTTTTTCCTTAAGAACTGAGAAGGGTCTGAGATGTTACCTGTAAGCTAGCAAATTAACCTGTCACAGTTTAATGCAAGCTGGCAAAAGAAACAAGAGTCCTGGTTTAGAGACAAAGGAAGGACTTAGTTACTTGTGGCACATGCAGTATGAGCTCCCTGTTTGCATTACTTCGTCCTCCCACGGGAGGATGAGAAACGAGAAATGGTCCTGGTGGGTGCTGCACATAGTAGATTTGTGTCACAGCTGAGGATCCCCAAGCTTACAACACACTCAACCTTAGAAGAAGACTGGGAGCAACTGTACTCCATCTTTGCCCCAGAGGGAGACATTGTCTTTAGTATCCTGAAAAGCAAATAGATTTGCTCTGTCCCAAAGGAAGAAGCTATCTTTATAGTCCAAAGCTAGTTGCTATATAAATATCTTTAAACAGATTTTCTGGAACAAATATTGTCAAGAAATGTGCAGAAATGCAAGAGAATTATCTATCGACATTGCCCAGGTCTCAACCATTAACAGTCAACAACACAACTGTAAAACCAGCCCTGCTACACAAAAAAAGACATTGCAAGACACTAAATTCAAGAAGTTGCTTGATGCTCATTTTTAAAACACCATTGGAGAATAAACCCATTCACTGTAGCCATGCCAAATGTTTCAGTCTCTGCTTAAAATTCACTGCCCCAAATTCCATAACTTTTATTTTCTTTGAATGTATTTTTTCTCACAACATCTGATTATTTGTTTAAATGTAACTTTTCACCTAAAACGAACACATCTGCCATTCCCAGTCTGATGCACAGAGAAGTAGAAGTCTTAGTCCACATACAAGCTGCTATCCAAGAGAGAAGGAAAGAAAGGTGCTGAGCTGCATGTGCCCAGTTTTGTCCTCCAAAAAAGACCAATCTCATGTGTTCATTTCTTTTTCCTGAGGTGGAATGAGGTATAGAGAGAAGAGAAAAGAATTTAGGGAAAAATTTTCCTTATGGAAACTGGCAGTAGAGAATGACAATGAATAGTAATTTATAGACAAAAATTTCTAGAATTTGAAGAAAGAATTTATAGAAGAATTACAAATAACTAAGTGTATATAAAGATATTTAACTTCATATTTTAATTATCTAGCTTGTTTCTCTAAATGTCTGTGAAAATGCACGTGCCTGTCAGTATGAAAGAAAATGCTTTTTCCTCAACATTGCCAATGTAGGTATTATCAAACAATGTTTTATAGGTAGACAAAGTAGAAAACTTGTTTAGAGCTGCAAATATAATAATTACCTACAAAGGCTGTTAAATAATAAAGACATTTATGATCTAATATAACAAGGTCAAAACCAGGGCAGTTCTAGAATTGGTTCATCGCTTAAATGGCTACTGTCTCTCTCAATATATGTGGCCTGCCATCTACAGTACATTGTTTTTTGGCTTTTAGTATCATTTGTTTCTGTTCTTAGCATTTTTTGAGGTAAGTTTGCTATTTTCTTACTAGTTAGATAGAAACAAGAATTTTCATCTGATCCTGTGAAATTTAAATTGTTCTATGACCTTGTAAATGTAGAATTTTTATAGAAGATCCACGTGTACTTGAGAAGTGTATGTATCTATGCATTTGTCTATTAATTGGTCACTTTAATTGTTCAAATATCATATATTATTTCTGTAACTTTTCATAACTGAGCGATCTATTTCACCCTTCTAGGATGATGTAGATTGGTTTTACATATTTTGAGACCAATTTATATTGTGCATCAAGTTTAAAATTGTTGTCTATTACTGCTGAGACATTTTTTTGTAAGATATCAATAAACCTATCCCATGTTTCATTTGCTTGGCATTTGCCTGACATTTTTTTTTTTGTATTTTTTATACTGTCTTGTATAAGACATTTTATTTTATACAAGATATTTGTTTTTCTATTTTAGATATTTATTTTATGTATTTTTCTTTGAGATTTTTTTCATTTTATTTTAGTTATTTTAAGATATTTTTCCTAAAAATGTCTTATTTTAGATAGTTTTTAGATATTTTTATTTTAGATGTTTTATATTACATAGTTTTTCTAAAAAGAGCATATAGGTGTATTTTTAATCCAATCTGACAAACTTTGTTAACTAGAAAATTCAATCTACTTAAATTTATTTTAATTATTGCAATGTTTTGACTTAATATTAACACAGTATTCCCTACTTTATATTTTTCCATATTTTTCTTTATTCCTTTTAATATTCCCTGAATTGATTTCTTTTCCTCATTTCAATTTCTTTCCTCTGCTGATTTGGCGGCAACATATTTTAGTACTATTCTATTCTTTTATTGGATTCCTTAAAATTTTTCATGCATACTTACCATAAGAGAGTCCCAAACTAATCATGCTGCTGCCATTTATCTGAGAAATACAAAGACCCTAGACAACTCTATTTCTAATCACTTCACTCATTATTCTCACTTCATACTACATTATTGTCATTTATTGCAGCTCTATCTTGAATTATTACTTTTAACCTATAGATTAGACATTATTCTTTGTTACAATGATAATGAGTTTATATTTACTCACAATTACAGCCATTTCTTTGATCATTCATCCTAGTCTTTTGCCAACTGAAGTATATAACTTCAAAGCTGATTCTTTGAAGATCATCAGTCTTTTTATGAATTTTTAAAAATTTCTTTCAAAAATATTTTTATTTTCCTCAATTTTGAATAATAATTTAGCTGAAGGGTCAGCTGAAATGTCTGAAGCATCACCATAACCTATGTAGCTATAGACTTCTTTTTATTAATTCTACTTCATATGCTTACTATTTATTAGAAATTTCAATTGTTTCATCAGTTTTGAAAAATTTTTAACTAATGGCATTGCCTAATGGCATTAGCTGTGAATAGTCTTTTTAAATTTTATGTCCCAGTCTCTTTTTAAACATCCATGCTTTATCAGAAGATATATCCCTTCAATTAAATGGAAAAAAATACCTGATATATCTTACTTTCAATTTTATCACCATTTTAATCTTATGCAATAATTAACTGATAATGTATAATTGATATTTATTGAGTCTACTGTGCCAGCCATTTTTCTCCAGGAATTTAATATTTATCATAAATTCTTGATTGCTTTCAAAAGTAAATATTTATTAAGAATCAATTATAACTCAGTCACTGTATTAGTGTTCTCCAGAAAAACAGAACCAACAGAATGTGTGTGTGTGTGTGTGTGTGTGTGTATATATATGTATATATATATGTAAATACACATATCTTACATTTATGATATCATGTATATATGATATTATATATATCATATATAATATATATATCATCTATATCATATATGTGTGTAATATATATTATATAATATCATATATATTATATATATATATATATAAAATGAAGAGTTGACTCATGTCATTATGGCAGCTGGCACGTCCAAAATTTAAAGGGTGGACTGGAAAGCTGGAGACAAAGGAAAGCCAAAGCGGCAGGTCCAGTCCGAACACTGACAGGTTGGAGACATAGGAGAGCCAGTGCTTCAATTTGAGTCTGAAGTCCATCTGGTGCAAAACCAGAAAGAGTCAATGATGAAGATGAAGTCGAAAAGCAGTCTGATGAATTCTCTCTTGCTCAGGTGAGACCAGTCTTCCTGTTCTATTCAGACCTTCAAGTGATTGCATGAGGCCCACTCACACTATGGAAGGCAATATGTTTTGTCAAAGTCCACTGATTTATATGTTAATCTTATCCAAAAACACCCTCATAGAAATATCTAGACTAATGTTTGGCCAAATATCTGGCCCCAGCCACTTGGCACATAATATTAACCATCACAATCACCATGCACACAGAAAGAAAAGAAATATCCTTGTGCACCTGTTGCTTATATCCTAATGGAGAAGTTGAAGAAATAAATAGAAAATACTAGCAAATTCAGCAAATGTTATGATGATGAGATGCATGAGATTGGTATATGTCTTGATTACATTTCAAGTAAAATACTTGATAAATTTTATGCCCTAAAATCCTTAATATGGACCATTAAGGTTGGAAACATATGCTAAAAATGGCTAGGATAAGTTAATGTTACAGGTTGGTTGGGTTTTAAAGAAACAGACCCGGAGATAGAGTATATTGTACAAGATGTACAATATATTAAGGATCAACAACAATGAAAGTAAGGTGGAAAAAGCAGGATAGGCCTGTGATAGAATTTTTTTTTTTTTTTTTGGCAGTATGCGGGCCTCTCACTGCCGTGGCCCCTCCCGTTGCGGAGCACAGGCCCCACCCCAGACGCACAGGCTCTGTGTCCATGGCTCACGGGCCTAGCCGCTCCGCGGCATGTGGAATCTTCCCGGACCGGGGCACAAACCCGTGTCCCCTGCATCGGCAGGCGGACTCTCAACCACTGCGCCACCAGGGAAGCCCTGTGATAGAATTTTAACTATGATAAAGGCCCAGCAAAGCTTCAGCCAATCCAATGTGACACACTAAAGCAAATGTTGCCTTTCACTCTTATTCTGTGTTAGACTGAAATGACAAGCTCTTTTTAGCCCCACCTTGCTCAGTCAAGAGGTTCAGGCCATTTTGGGAAGGGTGTGACATTGGGTGAAGTGGCTCTCTACTGCTGAAACAGATAATCAAGAAACTGACTGCTGGAGGCTGTCTGCTGACCACACTCCTTGGTGCTCAGCAGATCCTTTCCTGATGGGGATCTGTATGTCACATTTCTGTGTCTATCCCACTTCATGCTTGGTTTCCCAATCAAGTGACAAAAACAAGTCCATACGCTGGAATAATTTGACCATTTCTTATGTATTGTAAACAGTTATAGAAAGAAGGGCCATCGATATGGAGTGGCTTCCATTACCATTTAGCATTTTTCATCTGTAGTTACTGAAACACATAATTTAACTCAAATTCTCTTAAACCATAACCAAATATATTCATTCACATAACAGAACATCTAGAGGTAAATTGGGTTTCAGGATTGGTTAAGATGTGTCATTCATTTATGGCTTCAAGGATAAAACTTTTCTATAACTGCTTTTTAAAAAAAATTTTTTTTGGTCCTCCATGTCTGCATCATTCTAAGCCTCATCCTCATGATCAATGAATAGCTGTCACTAGCAATTGGGGATATATATTTCTAACATATAGCACTTTATGTCTAATTGTCCACAGTTTGGTCCCGTAAATTTCTTTAACTACGGTAGATGAACTTACCAGGATCATGCCTACTTATGGTACTAAGAGTAATTCAGTAAACACATATAATTTGGGAGGGAAATAATTTATGCTAGAGATTCCACTATAGTGTCCTTTCTAATTTGAGATATTTTTTCTTATCAATGGTGATTGAGGAAACATCTAACAGGAATTAAAGTACATGAATCGTAACTTTGGAAGGAAGCAGAGACTGACATCTAAGGTAGGGAAACTTCCAGATCTAAGATTATATGATTATATGCTATTTTTGCTGTTGTTGTTCAGTTGAGACCTCTTTTTTTTTTAAGTGTAGGTAAGTAGAGGAAGATGTGTGATTACTGATGTGAATACGCCTGTTAAGTTAGCTGTCTATTGCTCGTAGAGATCTTTCCCTTAGTTTATAACCTCTGATATAAAATTTTTCTTCTCCCAAAGTGATTCATTGTGTCTACAAAAACTTACTTTCATCTCAAAATTCAATAAACCTTTGATGGCTTGTTAATCGGACAGAATTACCTAATCATTTGTTTTGATACACACAGCTTGGTTATTTGTAATAGCTATTTTATTTCAGTACTCACAGATCAACTCTTGGAGACTTATCAAATAACATCTAAACTTGAATACTTTTACTGTGACTGACATTTGGTGCTCATAATTATTAAATTGTGCTAAGTTGAACAAAAATACATATAAACAAATTCACATTTAGTTGGATCAAATTATTTTTTTCTGCAAGGCTATTTATGTTATTTCAGTTATTTGATAAGGCCAAATCCTTCATAGGAAAAGAATTAAGCTTGCCCTTATTCAAGCTAACAAAGAGAAAAGATAAAAATACAAAGAAAACCAGCAAATAGAAATGGAAGGCCATGACCAAATCTCATCTAACATTTCCAAGACTAATTCTTTTCCTGTAAAACCTTTCTAAAGAAAAGTGATGCACAGATGCAGCTTCTATTAAAAGTATTACGGCCTAGATTTCGCCCTTTGTTTTTTTATTTCAAATTCAACAGATCACCAACTTCTCTTTTTCACAGAAGGTGCAGTTAGTGAAAAAGCAAAATTTCTTATTATACTGTCAAGAATAATATAATTCATGGTTGAGATTTTTAAGAAGACCAGTTTAATTTTTAAATGTATTATTGTTGTTAACTAGAATGATAAAGTTCAGTTACCTGTAATGATGCTCAACTTTAATGTTTTCCTTTTGTTTCTAGTTACAACTGAGATTTGCCTTGTTGTGCTGCCAAAATCCTACTCTGATGAAGCTCACTATTGTTAGTATCTAATTCAACCCTTGCTTGCATAAGAAACTCTTACTGATTTAACTTCCAAAGCTGATTATCATACATTTAAAAATGAATAGAGGAGGGCTAGGTCAATATAAATGAAAATATTTTATTTAATAGCGCACTATCCCTTAGTACTGATTTGTTACAAATGTGTAAGGTATTTTGAGACAGGAAGGAAGGGGGCAGGGCACAACAATTAAAAGAATGACACAACCATTAAGAAGAACAGGACACCACAAAAAATGGTTAGAACCTGCTAGGCCCAAGATGGTGGAAGATTCGACTTCCAGTAGACCCTGAGCCTCATTATACACTCATTGTAATGTATTAGCATGCTAAATGGCACACCCACAGGTGCCATGACAGTTCCGAGGCTGACCATCAAAGGACAAACGTGGGTGATGTCGCAATTCCTGGAAATCCCTTTCTCCAAGATAATGAGAATATTCCTCCCACTCATTAGTCTATGAAATTACCCAGCCCATAAAAACTAACCACCCCACACCTCACCTTGGCCATTCTCACTTCCCAACATGACCCCAAGCCCTGGGGCCACCTCTCTCACCTTCTGAGACAGCCCACACTCTGTCTATGGAACGTGTATCTCTCTAAATAAACCTGCTTTCACTTTACTATGGCTCGCTCTTGAACTCTTTCCTGTGTGGAGCCAAGGACACTCACTTGGCGGCTTGTCCCGGGGACTCACCTAGACCTGGAACATGACCATCCTCTCACACCCCATTTTTCCTACATCAGACTAATACCCCCAATTTCATCTGTCCCCAGTATAGTTTCTGCATAGCAGATAATGCTTTATATAAGCCTGTATACACACATACAAATACATAGATGTATACATATATATGTATGTATATGTGTTTATATATGTATATGTGTGTATATATATATTATTATTATTATGCAATTTTTATCAAACTATGCAATGGCTCTCTATTGTCTTAGGATGAAGTAATAATTCTAATAATTCTTTATCATGGCTTACAGTGCCTTGATAGACACTGCCTCTTTGCTCTAACTCATTTTCCTCTAACTACATTTTAAGTAGCTATCTAATTATTTTCTTCTCACTACACTGCAATTACAGTAGTCTTTTATTAATAACACTTACCAAGTTTTTAGCCATCTCTGTGTTTTTATACATATGTCTTAATACCTCACTTGACTCAACTTTTGGAGATTAGATTGAATATCTCTTCCTAGAAAGACTATCCATAGAACATCTTCCATCAATTTTTTTTCCTTCTTTCTGGTCTTTCTATATTTTGCCTTTGAAATGATTATAGATATTTCATAGTTATTATGGTTTTTTTTGTGTGTATGTGTGTGTGTTTGCACATGCACACATATTTCCCCTTATAGATACAATGTTGTCTATAGTTCTTACATATATAGTATATGAGGGAAAGGATTCTGACTGCCTTTCTTTCACTTGATAGGATTTGGGGTAGGATCAGTGGAAGATGAAAAATTCTCAATGTCATGAAAAAAAGAGTTGGAACAGTGTCTCCTTGGCATCCGAGTGCCACTTTTTCCTTCCAAATTTTTTGGGACTGATAATGTAGACAGTGAGGTTTACACCCACTACTGCTGTAGCCAAAATGATTTTCACTCCAGAAATAGTGGATTTCACTATTAATTCACAGGAGACAATGTCATCTCAGTATAACCCTTTCTATCCCTCAATGGTCCATCCAATGTTTCCTTCTCCATCCTACTGACATAAAAGTACTTTGGCATCTTTTTTAAGACTATAAAACAGATCTTCAAAAAATGTGTCTGGGATTGGTACACAAAAGGCCATGTCAGTGAATTTCTCATTTGTCTGAAGACTTGGCAGTGTCTTTGAATGCAGGAATAATATTCTGGGTAGCACAACAATCATCAAATCACAGTCTGCCAGAATGGCCATTCACTTTCTTTTGGATAGTAGTTGTACATACCCTATGGTCATGATGGTGAAGTTGCTTGGATATTCTTGTCTAAAGGAAATGAAAAGTTGTTGGTGTGGGAAATATTGTTGACAATCGTGAAAGAGTAAGATACTTTCATGGTTTACTTCCATCACAAACATGGAAATATCAACAAAATGAGAACAGATAATGACATTTTTATTCCATGCTGTAAGTGAGCTTAAACTTTCTGAGGCTGAAGATATCTATGAACTCCACATCATATTTAGCACTGTACCACCCCATTCAGGCTAGTAGAATTACACTCCTGGAAAATAGAAATGGGCTTCCCACTGATCAAAAACTTCCTATTCTCAGTCAGGATGGTGCACTGAGCATACCATAAGAATAAATTATGTAGTTGAGGATAGTGAAGGAGGTGGTAATTGTTAGAATAGCTTCTGTGCTGCTATTGAAAATAGTCCTAGTGACTGGTTGCCTAAGGCTGCCAAATATTTTTGCTCTAATTTTCTTCATCATGCTTCAAGAATGTGACACTGAACAAGAAGGTATGACTATTTCATGAAATTTCAAGGGACAGTATGTTTACTTTCCAGACTCCCTTTCTCTTTAGAGAAATTTTGTAAGCTTAGAGACCAGGCCTTTCCAGAAGAAGTATTTGTTAATAAATGATACAAATGTAAATATACACAACTGAGTTCAACCTTCCCACAGTGATATATGGGAAGTCAATGGCTGAAGCAGTAACATATATCAAGTAGCATGTGCCAAGTCACTCAAAAAGAAAAATTCCATATAGAAATTCTTTTACTTTTCTTTAAATACCTCAAAATATATATCACCTTAAAACAACTAAAATCTACATGATTTTTATTATCAAATGATTCTGAATGCAAACTTCTTACATGACACACCTGCTTTGGGGATATACATATTATATCACATAGTTAAGGAACAACAGAAAACATATTCTCTCCTTATATTTTCAAAAAAACCTGAAACTGTAGGTTTATCTTTGGATTGTCTGATATTATAATTTTTAGGGAAGAGGTTTTCTAAATATGAAGGTTATTCTTATCTTGTAGGAATGTAAATTATCATTATAGAAAAATCATGAGATTAAAATGCCACAAGGAAGGATACAGAGTGTCAGGTATAGAGGATAGCTTGGTGGGGAGGGGGATTCACTTCTCATTTAATGTAGCTGCTTTCCCCTACTAATAAATAGTGATCTGTATGATTGTTAAATGATCTTGTAAGAGTTATTTTGCAATCTTCAAAGAAAAGTGATAGGTGACCGCAATTAACTTTAGACTTGTTTTTCATTTAGACTTTTTTAAGAATAGAGTAAGAAGAAGAGAACTTTGTTAAAAATGGAAGTAACAGTGGCCCTTAATTCACTTCATAAAATGATATTTAATAAAATGTAGTCAAAGTTGTAGCCACTTTTTGAAAAAACATAGCCAATAATTTCTCAGGGTATAATGTACACATGTAATATAAAAGCTTTCAGCCTTAAGCAAGAATAAGACAATATCTCATTCAATTTGCTTAGTAACAAAAATTAGTTGAACCATGTATGGTTAGCTTATCATCATTGACTGGAATTCAATTTCTGCATGTCTATTTATACCAACAAAAGCCATTATAAAAACAGGGATGTGATTATGTGGTAAAGGTAGACTTTAGGAAATTATTTCAAAGAGGTCTATGAAACATATTCTTTCCTAGCAAGATTATATCATTAAAATAAGGCCTAACATGTACACAAAATTAGAATGTTGGTTTTTTTAAAAAATACTTCAGCATTTTAAAAATTTATACAACAACTAACAAACAATGGTAAAGATTATTTTGTAATGAATAATAAACAAATTTCCTCAGGGTGGTGGAGACAGTGGACATCAGTAAATTCTGTAAATTTTATGAGTTTATACACGATGAAAAAAATCTTATTTTTTGTGCATTGAGTAATGTGTATATATTTGTATAACCACATAACTCAAAGTGTTAAAAGGGAAATCCTCCTTGGAAAACTTTCTGGCAATCATAGTTACTAGATATCACTCACTTCTTAGCCAAAGAAGTCTTTTCCTGGTCTTATTTGTGTTGCTCTCTACCTATCTATACAGACTGTTTCATTCTTCCCATTATTACTAAAGCCAAGGCCATCATATCTTGTTTTACCAAAGCTGCCTAACACCTGATCTTATTGACCCATAATTCATAAACCTGGAATTACATTACATTTACACTAATGCAAATCTGAGCATGTGTGCACCTCATAAAGATCTCCAGTCTCTCCCCATTGCCCTGGGTCATATCCAAATGTCTTAACAAGGCCTATTTGACCTGGCTCTGATAAGCTCTAAAGCTTTACCACATGGCCCTTTCCTCTTGTAACATAACACTTAGAGCTCCTTGTTTTCCCAATAGCCCTTGGCCTCTGATCTATAGTACTGGAAGGCACTCTTCCTCCTGGCTAGAATTCTCTGCTAATTCTTCCACTAAGTCCTGTTCAGACATCAGCCGTCAATTTAGGTACTCCTTTCTCTAGGAAGAGACCTCATCCACAAAGCCCTGGTGAGGTGCTCAGTCTGTGTTCTTCAACAGCATGAATATATATCTGTTTGTTAGATGTCTGAGTCCTTCTCAGTGTGTGAACTGCTTGGAGGCAGGCATTAGAACTTCTTTCCTCTCCTATCTCCACTACAAAGAGTAGTGCATAACTGTTCAGTGAATAGTTATGGATTAATGAGTTCTGAAGGCCTTTAATAGGCTGAGTTACATGTGTATTTACATTACTATTATGATATACATGTCAATATTAGTATTTACTTATAGATATTTATAAAATATATAGATATTAGATATTTAATCAAGTTTCTACATAGTACTTTAAAAAGCCATATTTAGTAACTCTCATTTGTATGCTTTATTTCTACGTATTTGCATCTGTCTCAAGAAATCTAAATTGATTATTTGGTTATAAAATCAAATAATGATAGTGTGGCACTCATCTGCTTG
This sequence comes from Kogia breviceps, assembly GCF_026419965.1. Classification (NCBI taxonomy): domain Eukaryota; kingdom Metazoa; phylum Chordata; class Mammalia; order Artiodactyla; family Physeteridae; genus Kogia; species Kogia breviceps. The sequence continues at coordinate 99,017,852 of NC_081314.1, forward strand.
AGTGATTATTAAAATATCTCCAGTGAAAATGTCAGGAAATATCAAAGAAGAGAAGGGAACAGAAATCAACACTTTTTCACATTGTCAGTTTAAGCTTCTTAATGAAAAGAGAAAGTAGAGAAAAGAAGTAGAAAATATTAATTGATTTTAGAAAGTATTAATCAAAATTTAAATCCAAGATAGAAGAGAACCAAACACATTTAAATAATCTAGGTCATATGACAGCCATGCTATATTAATACAAAATTTACTAACTTACTTAGTGAACTTGTAGTTAAGTGGAATGATTGATGATGGTCTGGGTTAATACCAAGATCTGAAAAGGAATAAAGAAAACTGTGATACTTATTGTAAAGTATACAGAAAACACTTTTACTTGTTACTTTAAAATAACATTTTTATAATAAGATCTTACATTTAAATAGCACTTTGTAATTTAGCAAATAAACTTTCATATCCATTATCCAAAAGGACAGATAGGAAAGCTGTGAATATTTGTGCATATTTAGAATAATTTAATCCATTATTGCCTACATAAGCAAAATAGATTTTTGAGACACAAATTATGGTTTAATGATCATTTAATACACAAATATTTTAATGAGAAGGTAGAAACCATCTCTTTTTTTTTTTCACACTCAGTTTCATAAACTGCTCTTTGAATATCGTCTGAATGTATTTATACCATGGAATCTCTTTGTAATGACTATTATACTGTTTCAAACACAGGATAAACATATTCATCCAAAATATTTTACTACTATTAAAATTACTTTTGATATACTTGCTTAAACCTTTGGATGATTTAAACATAAATGAATCACTACAGATAGACAAAATTTTTAAGGTGTCATGAATTTTAATATTTATTAAAAATGTGGAGTTAACATAAATAAATTAAGAAAAGCATGAGAATAAAATCAATGTTGTTAGTTTCCTTGACTAATAAGACCATTGAAAATCAAAAGTGCATAAATGTAAAAAATTTATTTAAGAAATTTATAAAAAATTTATAAAAATACTTTGAGTTGATTTACATTATCTAAACTGAAGAATTAGTTGGAAGGGTTAAAACTCTGATGAAAACCATGTGAAATGATAAATACAAATGAGAGACTTAATGAGATAATTTCATTCTTGTCAATCCTAAAGAAGTATTTAGTATTTTATTAATAAGTTTCAGTTTCTGGAACAAAGCTTTTTTCTGGATCTAAAACTATAATATCCACAGGTACAATTAACTGAAACATTTCATTTACAATAATTTAGTGACACAGTTGGAAAGAGCTCAATGTTAGATGTCAAATACTGTGGTAAGCTTACTACTTTTTAATAATTTGTAAAAATAATTTTAATATTTTATTTATAATAAAATATAACATATAATTAAATAATGGCATTAAATATATAATGATATATTTATTTTTTTCAATTAAAGATATTGTATTACCTTTTATTTCACTTTTTTTTTTAATCCCTTCCTCCTATCTATTACTAAGTACTCTCAAGTGTGGTCTTTTCCAAACCATTAACTGCAATCCATTTCTCATATTTCCAATATTCCTTCTTTAAAGCAATTCCCACTCTAAAAACAGCTCTCCCTTTGTTGGTACAATAATTTTACAGTTGTTCACCCCAATGACACTACTCTTCCACTGTAATCCATACTCTACAGAGCACACTTTCTCTTCATTAGAAAATGTATATCAGATCTTCTCTCTCATAAATAACAGATTGCATTCATTCTCTCACTACACTTAATACTTTTTAAACCCCTTATCCCAATTTACAAAACCTTACATAATTTTTGTAAAAAAATAACTTTTAATGTTTCCTCTTATAAGCTTTTAAATTTTTTCCAACATATGTTTGAACATATAATTATCAGAAGTGAAATAATGTTTCCTGCAATCAATAAAGAAGCCTATATGAGGTCAGAATAATCTAAAGAATCTAGAGGAAGCCAGAGGAAGCATAAAATGTAACAGTATAGAACTTCAGATTAGACATCAAACATGTTTCCAATAAACTCTGACACTTGATTTCTTTTTAAAAAAAATTATTTATAATGTCTTAATCTAAATGCCTTTATCCTTAAAATATCCATAGCAATAGATCTTACCTAAAAGTGTGGCTATAAAAATGACCTAAAAACATAGGTGTAAAAAGGTTATACTTCAAGTAATTAGCAATCTATAAATATTGGCCACTATTATGTGGGATTTAATTTTCTTCCACTTTTAGTTGAGAGTTTTAAACCATTTTCATTATAGATAGAAATGCAGTTGCAATAAATTTCAAAGATCAATATTATTTATATCAATATATTTTTTCTCATTTGATCATTTGTCTGTTTAAGAAGAAAACTTATTCACTACTAAACACATTCTTTCTTTTTGTGTCCTTTGGAAAAGAACCACTGCATGACCAGGGAAGTCCCAATTTATTTAATTTTAATAAATTTAAATTTACACAGCCACATGTGGCTGCTGATTACTATACTGGACAATGCAGAGCAGATCCAGAAGGTCAAGGTGACTGTCTTAGGGGTCATTAAACAATGCCAGGATAACACATGTGCTATAAGACATATTCCTTGACCTTTGCTATGATTTATCTGTGATTACAGCCTAGTATGGACACCAATCTATGCTTTTATTTTCTCAAGGACAGAATTCCGTAGGCCTTCTCCCTCCAAATTATATTTTGATTTACTTTAAAAAATTTATGTACAGAAAAATTCACCTTTCTTTGTTGTAAAGTTCTATGAGTTTTGACAAATACATATATTTGTGTAAATATCAATACAGCCAAGATTTTGAATAATTCTATCACTGTAAAGACTTTCTCATGTGCCTTTGTAGTCAACTTCATACAGACTTTGTTACTGAACGCAGAACATTTTTTCAGAGAATCACATGTTCAAAAATATTTGGAAAATATTTTAAGAATTCCCCAAAGAACAAGAAAAACATCTTTGGAATTCATTATGAGGAAATATAAGGACATTGGCTAAATGATATGTGAGAGAGGCAGACAACAAACTGTTTATAAACTGTTACTGGGAAAGCACAAACGTCAAAGGAAGGGATGAATGATTTATTTTGCACGGGGGAACGTATTAAAACAGTATAATGGAAAGGGAAAATTTGCCTTTCAGAACAGATAGTGGATCATTGACATATGCATTCATTTAGAATGAATCTCTAGTACCTATAGCAATGAAATAATGAAATAATGAAATAATAGGTATCTGTATATTCCTTTAATTAATGACAGACTATTTGCATAGAACTTACTTAAAATGGTCAGAAAAATCAGAAAAAAATATTTAAAAACTCTGCTTTAAATCATTTTTTAGTTAATAGAATAGTGAAAATTTACTAGGCCAGGATTTGGGGGAGGTTGGAGACCTAGTAAATTACCCAGGTCATAGGAGCTACTGCTTTTCTGGGCTTTTACCAGTTCAGTAGGATCAGCTGTATTGCTAACAAATTAATAGAACTGGAGATACTGACCAACACTTTTGAAAGCTTCATGCAGCTACAAGCATCAGGTATTGAAATCTACAGACTTATAAATTATGGATGAGCTCAATTAAAAATCTCTCTACATTGGATTAGGACCCATCAAAGGTGTACCTTGGGCAGACTAATTATTTGCATAGAACTTACTTAAAATGGCCAGAAAAAATCATAAAAAAATCTTCCTATACCAAAGGCCCTCACAAACACTATTTCAATTTGGTGGTTCCTCAACAAGTTAAACAAAGAACTTCCATATGACACAGCAGTTTCACTCTTGGATATATACTCACAAGAATTGAGAACAGGTATTCAAACAGATATTTGTACACAGATATTGATAGCAGCACTAATCACAATTGCCAAAATGTGGAAACAATCCAAACATCCATCATCAAATGGATATATAAACAAAATGTAGTATATCTATACAATGAAATATTATTCAGCCCCCAAAAGGTATGAAGCCTGATACATAATTAAGTATGGATGAACCTCAAAAACTTTATTCTAAGTGAAGGAAACCAGACACAGAATGTCACATACTATATGATTCCATTTATATAAAATACCAAAAATAGTTAAATCCATAGAGAAGGAAAGCAGATTAGTGGTTGTCAAGGCTGGTGGTAAAGAGAGGTAGGGAGTGAGTGTTTAATGGGTATGGGGTCTTCTTTTGGGGTGATGAAATGTTTTAGAATGAGATAGAGTAATGATTGCACAACATTGTGAATGCACTAATGTTACTGAACTCTAAATTTTAACATGGTTAATTTTATTTTGTGTAAATTTTATCTCAATAAAGAAAGAAAAACAAAAGCAAAAACAGTAGGTAAAATTAATATGTGACTACCATATAACAAGCTGTGGTATATCTATACTGTGGGACACTACTCAACAATATAAAGGAATAATCATTGATAGAAGCAGTGGCCCAAATGAACCTCCAGAGAATTATGCTGATTGAAAAACACTGACTACATAATTTATGATTCCATTTACATAACAGATTAGTGGTATCCAGAGTTCAGGGATGGGGAGTAGGGATTAGGAGGGATGTGTGGTGAGTATAAAAGGATACCATATTATTTTATTGATGGAATTGTTTTGTCTTTATTGTATCAATGTCAATATCTTGATTGTGATATTGTATAGTTTCATAAAATGTTACCATTGTGGTAAACTCATAAAGGGTATGTGGGAATCACTTTGTATTATTTCTTACAATTCCATGTAATTTTACAATTATTTTGAACTAGTAAGCTTAATTTTAAAAGATTCACACAAACTCTTGTCATGAATATGAAAAGGAACACTTCCCAATCGATTTTATGAGTCCAGGTTAACTTCAAAAGTAAAACTCAAAGAGGCTATCACAAGAAAGGATAGTTTTAGGTCATCATTCATGAACATACTTGAAAAATACTTAACAAAATAGCAAACTAATCTCAGAAATATATTTAAATAGTTATATCTTACTACCAAATTGGTTATAAAAATTAACCAGGAGAGCAAAATTGATTTAACATTTTAAAAAATCAGTCATACAATCCAACACAGTGGCAGAATAAAGAAATAAAGGAAATAACCCATATCATAATTTCAATAAATGTGGGAAAATTATTTAATAAAGTTCAACATTTATGCATAGTTTAAAAAAATTCAAGTTACATATATGGCTTCTAAATATAACAGGAACACTTTAATCCAAAGAATTCAGCAAACATCATAGTTGAGAGTGACGTTTTAAAACTGTTCTTTTGGAAATGTGGAAAAAAACAAGAATGACTGTGTTTATCAATTTTATTCAATACTGTACTATATTTTCTAGTTAATTAAATAATATTAAGTACATAAAGTATAAGCATCAGGAAGGGATAAATAATATTATAGCCATAATTTCATAAAATTCTGTATTTAAAATTTAAAATGCACAGGTACATTATTAGAATTAATAAATCCTTGCTTTGGGGAGACTCAGAATTATTCCAAGGTTTATTATAAAGTGGCTATCAATGGCAATCCAGGCTATCTGCTTTTTCAGTCATTTACCATAAGAAAGGAAGTTTCATGATAATAACAAAGTCTTTCAAAAGACTCTAGCAAACTTTCTCTTCTTAAAGTTTTCTAAATTGTGTAACATAGCTTGCATGTATACAAAAGAGGACAAAACAAAAACTGTACAGCTCAATTATTTACCTCAAAGTGAACTTCTGTATTTCAAATACTTAGGTCAAGAAATAAAACACCTTGACACTTTGCCTCCTCTTCAATATTATTGAGATTCTCAAAGACTTTTTCTTAATGTGGGTATATCTATTAATATTCTCCATATTGAAATAATAAAACAATAAAACACTAAATATTTAATTATTAACTAGGTTAATAATATAAAACCCGTTATATTTTGACAAAAGTTGATATCTCATAAAAATGAAAAATGACTACATTTCCAAAACAATAAAAAGCTAGTGAGGTAAGTAACACAGATTTACACTTATGTATATAACTTTAATTGCTGGCTGAGTAGAAGACAATTTTAATTTGCTCTTTTGATTTAAATATATGAAAAAAGTGGGGTTCCCACAAACACATACTTTAAAAAGGGAAAGTATTTTAATAGTCTTTTTAGATAATAGTGAATATCCTTTTATAATATGAAACAAAATTCAACATGTGGTAATTTCTTCAAAGTAAATTGCAATGTGGAATATGAAAGCTTATTACTAAACTTTAGTACTATCTTATATTAAAATCCATTTGTGTAGTTTGCACTTTGAAGGAACATTTTACCCATAAGTGATTTGGAACATCATGGACTCGTCATTTGGAAAATATTTGTTAACTGATTATGTTGTTCCAAATGTTATCATGCTCCACTTAAAAATTTCAAAAGAAAGTTATTTTGTTAATGTCACCACTGATCTAATTAGAAAAGTCTCTAAGAATCAGGAAACTGCCAAGCTCAAGGTGACAGGTACAAGTTTTCCAAAATTTTAATTTTCTCTTAAAATCTTAAATTTTATCATTTAATATAAATACTGTAATTTGTTTTCCTTGAAGTGGAATGCTCATTTTGTTCATTTCTAAGAAAATGCCTGCCAAATGCTGCAGTCTTAATAACCACAATTTGCCTCCCATTTAGTTTCAAGGACTACTTTCTTAAAAAAAAATATTTTTAAATGATATATTTAATTTTATTTAATTGAATGAATAAATATTACTAGCTTATCTTAAGTAAAATTGGCATTTTATTTTCTCTGTAAGTGACTACTGTTACAATTTAGTGCCATTGTCTAATTTATACAATCACTTTCACCCACTATTGCTTTTGCACCATTAGTGCAGTGTCAAAGAAGTGAAAATGGCAAGTAACACCTAAGTGTTATTATGAAACTAGTTTTAATCTCCATGACCCACAGACCAGATGTTGTGAGAAACAGTTTACAGTGCAGAAAGAAATAAAGCAAGAAATACTTTCACAGTAAGAAATGTCTTATCAGCCTTCATGTACATTTCAATTTGGATATATAATATGTTTCTTAGTGTTCATTCCATTGATATTTTGTAGTTAGAAAGAAGATGGTCTATAAATTCTGTGACTTCTTTTCTTAGGCAAATTCAATCAAATGTTTATTCCTTAGAGAACTGGAGTCTAGGAGCTTCAATCATTTTAATGCTAAATATTTAACATTTCCAGAGTACAAAGAACAGTAGTGAGGAAATAAGAGAGGAAGAAACTTGAATGCTAAAAGTGATATTCAAAAATTATGCAGTTACACTACTTACAAAAAAACCCCGTAACTGCTAAATAACACATTCTTATACCTTTGAGTGCTTATTTTTCACGCATATATAGTTCTACTGGAAATAAAGAGTAATATAATTCATTATGAGAATGTGAATATGATACTAATGTTTAGAACCTTTAGTTCCCTTTCTTCAATCAAAAAGTACTCCTCCTTTAAATACATATTTTTTTTTGTCATTGAAGTGTTTACTATGAATGAGTGTTAAACATAGGTGACCCTAGGAAATGGATAGGCATAAAATATTGAAGTGTACATGACAATGTTCATTCTAACAGCTTGTTTTTATTCACAGAGATATAATGGAACAACTGACTATAAAGATAGGAATTTCAGAGTTATTGAAAGACCTTGAGGACTGGGGGTCTGAAATACTCATTTGTTAATGAAATGGAGAGTCTCAAAATGGTTGATAAAGAGATGGTCAAATTAGTAAAATGTCCATGGGGTCTATATGAATAAAGAAATGAACGAAGAAAAAGTCCAGTACCCATTAAACCAATTTCCATTCAAAATACTAGAGAACAGCAACTACAACACCAAAAGAGTTATTTATAGGTTATGAAGCATTTGCTTTCAATAAGGAAACACCATAGTGGACTGAGGATGGAGTTATGATTAGATTAGCTATAGGAATTATGTTTGTTATTTTTAACAGTTGTTAGGTGAATTATGTTGAAAGTGGTTAAATTAAGTGCATGGTAACCTGTTTATCATTAAAGTAAAATAATTACCAATTAATTATATTATTTCAACCTAAAAATGTTCCTTTTATAAAATTTAAATATATTTTTGTGCAATATTGTGTTAGTTTCAAGTGTACTACATAATAATTTGACATTTGCATACGTTATGAAATGATTACCACGATAGGTCCAGTAACCATCTGTCCTCATACAAAGTTATTACAATACTATTGACCATATTGCTTATGCTATATATCCATCTCCAACTCATTTATTATATAATTGGAGATTTGCACCTCTTAATCCCCTACACCTATTTTACCCAGTCCCCTATCCCCTTCCCTGCTGGCAACCACCAATTGTTCTCTGTATCTGAGTCTTTCTTTTGTTTAGTTTATTAGTTTGTTTCATTTTTCAGATTTCATATATAAGTGAAATCATGTAGTATTTGTCTTTCTCTGTCTGACTTATTTCACTTAGAATAATATCCTCTAGATCTAGCCATGTTATCACAAATGTCAAGATTTCTTTTTTTATGGTTAAGTGATATTCATACATATGTCACATTTTCTTTATCCATTCATCTATCAATGGATACTTTGGTTGCTTCCATGTCTAAGCTATTGTAAATAATGCTGCAGTGAACATTGAAGTACATCCATTGTTTTGAATTAGTATTTTATTTATTTATTTTTCCTCTTTGGGTCATAGCAACTGTATTTTTAATTTTTGAGGAACCTTCAAATGTTTGCCATTGTGGCGGCAACAATCTATAATCCCACCAAGAGTGTATGAGGGTTCCCTTTTCTCCACATCCTCACCAGCACTTGTTACTTGTTGTCTTTTGATGATAGCCATTCTGCCAGGTGTGAGGTGGTATCACATTGTAGTTTTGATTTGCATTTCACTGATGATTAGTGATGTTGAGCAACTTTTCATGTGTCTGTTGGTCATCTGTCTGTCTTTGGAAAAATGTCCATTCAGGTCCTCTGTTCATTTTACAAATCTGGTTGTTTGTTTTGATGTTGAGTTGTAGGAATTCTTTGTATATTTTGACGACTAACCTCTTACTGAACATATCATTTGCAAATATCTTCTCCTATCCAGAAGACTGCCTTTTCATTTTGTTGATAGTTTCCTTCACTGTGCAAAGCCTTTTAGTTTGATTTAGTACCATTTGTTATTTTTGCTTTTGTTTCCCTGGACTGAAGTGACATATCTGAAATATATTGCTAATTCCAATGTTAAAGACTGTCCTGTCTATATTTTCTTCTAGGGGTTTTATGGTTTCAGCTCTTACATTTAAGTTTTTAATCCATTTCAGTTTATTTTTGTATATTGTGTGAGAAAGTCATCCAGTTTTATTCTTTTGCATGTACTGTCTAGTTTTCCCAACACCATTATTGAAGAGGCTTTTCCCTCATTGTATATTCCTGCCTTAATTAACCATATAAGTTTGAGGTTTATTTCCTATCTCTCTATTCTGTTCCATTGATCTATGTATCTATTTTTGTGCCAGTACTATACTGTATTGATTACTGTAGCTTTTGTAGTAGTTTGAAATCAAGGAGCTTATATCTCCAGCTTTTTCTTCTCTCTCAAGATTGTTTTGGTTATTCAGAGTCTTTTGTATTTTCATACAAATTTTAGAATTATTTGTTCTAGTTCCATGAAAAATGCCATTGGCATTTTGATACGGATTAAATTTAATTTGTAGATTATCATGAGGCGTATGGTCATTTTAACAATATTAATTCTTCAATCCATGAGTAGGATATATCTTTTCTATTTGTGTTGTCTTAAATTTCTTTCATCAGTGTCATATAGTTTTCTAAGTACAAGTCTTTTACCGCTTTGGACATATTTATTTCTAGGTATTTTATTCTTTTTGATGCAATTGTAAATGGAATTGTTTTCTTAATGTCCCTTTCTGATAGTTTGTTGTTGGTGTATAGAAAAGCAACAGATTTCTTCATATCAATTTTGTATACTACATACGTGGTTCTCCAGTTTTGTTTTGTTTTTCTTTCCTGTTCTGTCATTTTCTTAAAGAAACATGAATCTCCAAGGAGTAGAAACCATATTATGTTACTTTTTGTGTATTTGCTGTGCTTAGGTATGTAGTGTTCACAAACTCTGATTAACTCTTTCCCATGACAGGATTCCATTTCATGATCGAATAAAATAAAACAATGCAAAAGAAGCCCAGACATGTCACCTGTGTTATATAAGTATTTTTGGTCACATAGAAATGTATAAAAGCAAAGAATAAATTGATATAATCTTAATCTAATAAGAGAAGCTAATACCAATATTAGTTTTCACATTTTTTATTTTAAAAAATGTTTCTTGGTTGGAATTCACACATAAAACCAAATTTGAACTAACACTGAGTAAGTCTGAATATCAATTAAATGTTTAATACCTTATTTCACTTGTTTTTATATGATCTCATTTTGGTGTCTGCTTTCTGAGCCATAATCATTTCTGATCATGTCAAGTGAAAAAGAAAATACATTTTTTTTCAAACAAGATGTTTTTTCAAGTAAAAACCCTACATATGTAGTATTAATAACACATCCCATTAACTTTGGGGTTCTTTTAGTGAGAGTGATCCTAGATATTATTTTGCCTCTTCAAAATAGTGTTGACTAAAGTAGCCTAGGGAACTACTACTTAATTGTTTCTGTACAATGCAGATGCTGTTTAATTTATTGCAGCAGTACAGACTTATCATAACTATTTGGCAGGGTGCCATACCACAGCTACCTAACTTGTTCCTTGTTTTTCTTCCCATTGTAATTTTCCACCTTCTTATATAACAGAAATTTGGGGAGCTCTATGGACAAAAGCAAATGTACTTTTTATGCTCAGTATCTGTGAGTTTCAAACATATTGAGTTTCTTCTGCTGCTTATTACTCATTAAGTTTGAATAAGCCTGAGAAGCCTGTAAACACAAGTAATTGTCTCAGTATGTGTAGAGATAATGATGTATCAGAAATATAAACTATCTATAATGGACATCAGAGATCTTTTATGAACAGAAGTAATTAAATACCAACAGAACATATTTTATATGTATTTACAATACTGGTATGTGAGAGTACTATATGCAAAAATATACTGCTGGCTAATTTTAAATTATGTGGAAGGCTGAGAATGTGTCCCTCCTGAATTTTAAACATGGAGGAAAATCTTGACTATTCCTATGCCCACAGAAAGATTAATGTTTTTTGGTAATTTGAGCATGCTTTTTGTGGGGAGATATAATCCATCTAGTCTTATGTAACAAGAATCAATACTGAAATAGGATCTCTGCTAAGTGTAGACAGTACACCGATCCTAGAATTTCTTATGACATATTTTCAGTGAATAAAATGTAAAGTTTTGCCCCCCAAAAACTAATTGTATAAAAATTATTTTGTATCTACATTATGGATTTTTGTGTGTTCAAGCTGGCAATGGTCATGGGAGAATGACTGCAATAATTTAGAGGAAAGGATAAATGAGGGTTTCTTTACATATTAATCTTATATGTGACTCATGAGAGCACCTGTCAACATAGCCACAGCGATGATGTAGAAATTTTGACCTATTGGTCAGGTGAGCAGGTTTGAGTTCAGAACAAAACAGGTTTGGAAAAAAAAAAAAAAAAAAGAGACAGAATGCTATTTTAAAAATGAGTACATTGAACTATGGTTGATTATGCTGTGAGTCAAAAATAAATCTTTATTATGTAAAGTCATTGAAAAAATAGGTAGATTAAGAATAAAAGAAAGAAAAAATATTTTAGAAAGTGAAGATCTGGATCAGGGATACTAAGGGATAGAGGGATAGATGAAGTGCACATGAAAAAGGAAAAGAAAGAAAGGAAGGAAGGAAGGAAGGAAGGAAGGAAGGAAGGAAGGAAGAAAAAGAAAGAAAGGAAGAAAGAAAGAAAAGAAAGAAAGAAAGAAAGAAAGAAAGAAAGAAAGAAAGAAAGAAAGAAAGAAAGAAAGAAAGAAAGAAAGAAAAAGAAAAAAAAAAGGAACTAGTCAGAGCACTCTTGCAGGTCTAGCCAAAAGGGTAGACCTTAAACTGAAATAAGAAAAAGGATGCAAGGAGAGCTAAATTCTATTTAACATCTCCTAATTTCTATGTGTTATGCTAGAAAGTTTTATATTATTTTAATTGCAAAAATACACTATGAGGTTTGTGTTATTATCTATTTTAATGATAATTAAATTGTGGCTCAGAGACTTTAAATAATTGCAACAACAACAAAAAAATCAGGGAAGTTGAGATTCAAAAGCTTACACTTACCCCACTAAAAAAAAAGTCTAGTTTAAAGAAAATAAGAAAAATAAGGAAATGTTTCAAAGAGCAGGAAGTGAAGGAGGAAAACCTGGACTATATCTATAATTAACATAATATTGGTTCTAGCCAGTGTTGCATAAAGTGAAATGAATAGTTGTATCCTTTGAACTTGTAATTCAGGCTTTATCATAGTGACTTGACACCACGCTGCAGAGTTTACTTTCTTAAATACTATACCTAAAAATGGATGTGATTTCTAAAAGACGATGAGAATTTGTTCTGAGTTGCAACCTTTAGCAGGCTTCTAGGGAAGAGATATAGTCTTAACTCAAGCTGGCTAAAAATGTTGGGCTTCTTTTGGCTGCTCTGAAATTTGCTTTAAAAAAATTGTGATATTGATCACAAGTGGAAAAAACTTGATTTAAAGAGTAATAAGGAAATAAATATCTCTATATGGCTTAAATGTTTTAAATTACCAATGCCTTTAATTGCTTCTACTGCACTTCCTACCCATCTCCCTGTCCCCAGGTTAGATTTTCCCATTTTTCCCCAGGTGTAGCTGCTATTCTGAATCCTTTGCTCATCATTTCCTTGCTTTACTTTATATGTATAACATATTTAAACATTCCTGGACAACATGGTGTTTAATTATTTTTCGTCTTTCTGAAGCTTGTACATGCTGGGTTATATTGCATGTATTCTTCTGCTGTTGGCTTATGTTGTTTAATATCATGTGGTTGAGATCCATTCTTATTGATATACATGGCTGTATTTCATGTTTTTCCTCTGCTTTCAGGTAGTAAATGGTACATAAATACCAAATGTAACCATTCTCTTTTTTATGGAAAATTGGGCTGTTTCTATTCTTCTTGTTGTATTTATTATTTAGCTTAGTTTTTGTGGTTTTTTTTTTTTTTTTTAGTGGTTCCTGTAGGTTTTGGTTAACTTGTTTGTTTTTGTAGTTATTATTACTAACAATAGAGTCATGATTATTTCTATGGATGTCTTATTGCAATGGTCTAATTCTTGGCATGTGCGCAGGAAATAATATAAGCGTAAATCATAGGTTATGCCCATCCTCATCTTTACTAGGTTATGCTGAATTATTCTCCAACATAGTTGAACCATGTTATATTCTACAAACAGGGTTGTTACTTTTTTTCAACTATATTTTGCATTTCTTTATCTAACATGGCATGTACACACAAAAAATTTTGTATTCCATTTTACCATAGAAGTTTAAAAAGTCTCCTTTTGAGATTAGACAAGTTTGAATTAGTCTTCTTTCATTTACTCATATATACTATAGAGCACATATGTATGTTGATATCTACTGATCATGGATAGTTGAGAGACCACTTGAGGCTTTGACATATTACTTTTAGAATCAGGAAGTTGTGAGAGCCCTTTTTATGATTAGGGTTTCAAAATGCATACTTTCATTTATCATTTGAATTTAAATGACTTCCTGTTAACATTTCTGAAAACAAACACCTTCAAATTTGATGTGAGCCTCATATTTCCAGGCCAGTTTCTTCTTAAATATTTTAGTAATTGTATTACTCAACTTCTTAAAATATTTGCATTGATTTGGAGAGAAGTGGTGAAAATGTTAAAATGTGGGAAAAGTCTACTAATTGTATCATCATATTTCTTTTTTTCTTTTTTTTTTTTTTTTTGTGGTACGCAGGCCTCTCACTGTTGTGGCCTCTCCCGTTGCGTAGCACAGGCTCTGGACACACAGGCTCAGCAGCCATGGTTCACAGGACTATCCGCTCTGCGGCATGTGGGATCTTCCCGGACCAGGGCACGAACCCATGTCCCTTGCATCGGCAGGCGGACTCACAACCACTGCGCCACCAGGGAAGCCCACCATATTTCTTTAAACATTGTTTTAACATTCTTTAAACACTCACCTATTGAGGAAACATTTCAGTTGTTTCCAGTTTTATAAATAAAACTTCTATGAACAACCATGTACAAATTTGTATGGGCACAATTTTTCATTTCTCTTAGATAAATGTTCAGGTTGAATGGTAAGTGTATGATTATTTTTTAAGAAACTGGCAAACTATCATTCAGAGTAGCTATACCATTTTATATGCTCACTTGAAATATATGAGAGACTCAGGTTCTCTCTATCTTTGCTAGCTCCTCATGTTCTGAATTTTTATTGAAGTATAGTTGATTTACAATATCACATTAGTTTCAGGTGTACAATATAGTGATTCAATGTTTTTGTAGATTATAATACATTTAAAGTAAAATAATGGCTATATTTCCCTGTGCTGTACAATATATTCTTGTTTCTTATTTATTTTATACATAGTAGTTTGTGTCTCTTAATCACATACCCTATATCACTCATCCCCCTTCCCTCTCCCCACTGGTAATCACTAGTTTGTTCTCTATATCTGTGAATTTGTTTCTGTTTTGTTATATAAGGTGTTTTTTTTGTTTTATTTATTAGACTCTACATATAAGTGATAACATAGACTGTATTTCTCTGTCTGACTTTTTCAGTAAGCATAATACTCTCTAGGTCAGTCCACTTTGTTGCAAATGGCAGAATTTCATTCTTTCTTAATGACTGAGTAATATTTCACCGTATATATCTACATAGATACACATATATAGTATGTATGTATGTGTGTGTGTGTATATATATATATATATATATATATATATATATATATATATATGGCCTATAATGTATTGGCCTGTAATTTTCTTTTTTTTTAGTGTCTTTTTCTGGTTTTGGTATCTTAGTAATGGTGTTTGTAGAATGAATTTGAGAGTGTTGCAACCTCTTCAATTTTTGGAATATTTTGAGAAGGGTAGGTATTGGCTCTTTTTTATATGTTTTTTGCAATTACCCTGTGAAGCCATCAGTCCTGGACTTTTGTTTTCTGGGTGTTTTTTATTACAAATTCAACTTCTCTACTACTCATTGAACTGTGCAGATTCTCTATTTCTTCCTGATTCAGTTTTGGAAGGTATGTTTCTAGAAATTTGTCCATTTATTCTAGGTTGCCCAATTTGTTAGCATAAAGTTCTTCACAGTATTCTGATTTTTTTGTATCTCTGTGGTATCAGTTTTTATTTCTCCTCATTCAATTCTTATTTTGTTTATTTGGTTCCTCTCTCTTTTCTTCTTGATGAGCCTGGCTAACAGTTTATCTATTTTGTTTATCTTTACAAAAAAACAGCTCTTGGTTTCATTGATGTTTTCTATTGTTTTTTTGGTCTCTCTTTTGTTTTTCCCCACTCTTATCTTTATTATATTCTTCCTTCCACTGACTTTGGACTTTGTTTGCTTTTATAGAGCTCCTTTAGCTGTAAGGTTAGACTGTTTATTCAAGATTTTTGTTTCTTGTGGTAAGCCTGTATCACTATAAACTTTCCTCTTAAAACTGCTTTTGCTGCATCCCATAGTTTTTGGAAAGTTGTGTTTCCATTTTCATTTCTTTCAAGTTATTTTCTGATTGCCTCTTTGATTTCTTCATTGACCCATTGGTTGTTTAGTAGCATGTTGTTTTGTCTACAAGGGTTTCTGATTTTCCCATTTTTCTTCTTCTAATTGATTTCTAAATAGTTTCATACCATAGTACTTGGAAAAAATGCTTGATATAATATCTATCCTCTTAAATTTGTTGAGACTTGTTTTCTGGCCTAGCATGTGATCTATCCTGGAGAATATTCCATGTGCACTAAAAAAACATGTATTCTGTTGTTTTTGTCTCTATTTCTTTCAGCTGTTCCAAAAGATATGTAACAGTGTGATACACCACATTAACAAATTGAAGAGTAAAAACCATATGATCATTTCAACAGATGTAGAAAAAGTTCTGATAAAATTTAACATCCACTTATAATAAAAACCCTCAAGAAAGTGGGCAAAGAGGGAACCTACCTCAACATAATAAAGGCCATATATGACAAACACACAGATAACATCATACTCAATGACATACTCAGGACAACTTACAGAATGGAAGAAAATATTTGCAAAGGATGCAGCCAACAAGGGATTAATCTCCAAAATATACAAATAGCTTATGCAACTCAATATCAAAAAACAAAACAAAACAAAAAACAACCCAATCAAAAAATGGGCAGAAGACCTAAACAGACATTTCTCCAAGGAAGATATACAGATGGCAAACAGGCACATGAAAAGATGCTCAACATCACTAATTATTAGACAAAAGCAAATCAAAACTACAATGAGGTGTCACCTCACACCAGTCAGAATGGCCATCATCAAAAAGTCTACAAACAATAAATGTTGGAGAGAGTATGGAGAAAAGGGACCCTCCTACACTATTGGTGGGAATGTAAATTGGTACAGCCACTATGGAGAACAGTATGGAGATTCCTCAAAAAACTAAAAGTAGAGCTACCCTATGATCCTACAATTTCACTCCTGGGCATATATCCTGAGAAAACCATAATTCAAAAATATACGTGCACTCTAATGTTCATTGCAGCACTATTTATAATAGCTGATACATGGAAGCAATCTAAATGTCCATCAACAAGTGAATGGATAAAGAAGTGGTATATATATATTATATATATATTATATATATATAATATATATATTATATATATATTATATATATATTATATATATATACAATGAAATATTACTCAGCCATAAAAAAGAATAAAATAGTGCCATTTGCAGCAACATGAATGGACATAGAGATTATCATACTAAATGAAGTAAGTCAGAGAAAGACAAATATCATGATATCACTTATATGTTAAATCTAAATAAATGAAACAAAAAATGTATAATAATATCTTATAATGATCATCTTTGTATTTTCAGTCTAATGTCTAGTGATTTTGAAAATCTCTTAACAGACTTATTTTTCTGTACTTGCAATCTATATATCCTCTTTGGTTAAACATCTCTTCATGTGTTTTTTCTCAAGTTCTAATTGGATCTTTTCTTTTTCACTACTGAATTTTGAGGGTTCTTTTTATATTCCCAGTATAAGTTTTTTGTAAGGACTCATGAGTCAAAAATACATGCTTTGCAAATACTTTCTTCCAACATATAGTGTGTTTTTTATCATCTGAACAGAGTATTTTGCAAAACAAAAATCAGGAATTTTGATAAATTACAATGTATTGACTTTTTTCTTTTATGGATCATGCTTTTAATTGCATGTCTAAGAACTCTTCACTGATTCGTAAGTCCTAAAGACTTTCTTCTGTGTTATGTTCTAAAAGTTTTAGAGTATTACAATTTATATTTAAATATATGATCCATTTTAAGTTAATTTTTATATAATGTATGAGATTTAAGTAAAGCTCATTTCCCTTCTCTCCATGGATAATATCCCATTGCTCAATTACTATTTATGGAAAATGCTGCTCTTCTTCAATAGACTTACTTTGCAACTTTGTCATGAACCAGATGGCAGTATTTGTATGGATCTCTTTCAGGGTGCTCTATTCTGTTCAAATGCTCTATGTGTCTATGCCTCAAACAATACAACATAATATTGTAGCCACATAGTTACTTTTAGAAACAGGTAGAATGATTGCTTCCATTTAATTCTTCTTTCTAAAAGTTGTTTTAGCTATTCTAGTTCATTTACTTTCCATATGAATTTTGGAATAATTCTCTTTATATACCAAACTTTTTGCTGTGATTTTCATATAAATTGTGTTAAACTTGTATACCAGGTTGGGAAGAATTAAAATCATCTCTAGAATGAGTCTTCGAATCCATAAACATGATGCATCTCTCCATTTATTTAGATCTTCTTTGATTTCTTTAGTGTTTTGCATATGTTCCAAACTACATTAGACAGTGACATGATTTTTGTTTCAACCACTGAACACATTTTTAAAAATTTAATAGAAGGAAATCTATTTTATTTAACCATATTTTTGCTCTTATCATTATTTTTCTTGTTTCCTGATAATCCAAGATTCCTTCTCTTATCATTTTTTTTTTTTTAGAGAAGTTGATAATTTATCTTGGTTTTCCTTCATCTAAGATTGTCTCAATTTTCCCTTCATAATTTAAGAATAATTTCACTGGATATAGACTTCTGTGTTAACAGTTTTGTTTTGTTTTAATCAGTATTTGAAAAACACTGTGCTATTTCTTGCTGGTCTCCATGGCTTTTGATGAGAAATCATCTCACATTCAAATTGTTCTTTTCACTATATGTAATGCATTGTTTTTTTCTGGTCATTTTCAATATTTTTTTCTTTGTGTTTAGTTTTCAGAATTTTGAGTAGGAGAGTCTTGATGTGGATTTCTTTTAGTGCAGATTTCTCAGTTTTCAAATCTATTGTTTGGGTGTTTTAAGGCCAAATTTGGGAAACTTTAAGCCATTATTTATTTGAATAATTTTTCAGTCCCATTCTCTTTCTTATCTCCTTTTGAGACTGCAGTGACATGAATATTAGATCATTTGTAATAATTGTTCATATTTCTCAGGTTCTGATTTTTCCAATTTATTTTTTGTTCAGGTAATAGCTATCATTATGTGTTCTATATGTTATAAGTTTTAATTGAACTTAACTGCTAATGATAAAGTAAATAAAATATATCATACACAAAACAGGAAAAAACCAAAAATGGTACAATTTAGGAGAAAAATCTAAAATGAAAAATACAAGAGATTTTTAAAACCAGAAAGTAAACAATCTTATTTTTGAAAATTAATGAAAGCACATTAGCTGTAATAATAAATGATAATAATTTGAACTGGAATCAATAAAAGACAACAACAGCAAACTCTCTGGAGCCTATAAGAGAATAACTAAAAGTTAAATAAAACACAAGAATGAATTCAGGTTAACTCCTGTTTGACTGTGACAACAGAGTTAGTAATAGAGATACCCTCCTGCTCTGAACAATTCTAATTTTGACAAAACATATGAAGTGACTCTTTTCAGGTACTAGACAGCAGAATGCACAGTGTTCTGAACACTGAAAAACAGATGGGGAAATTCAAGAAATGAAAGGAAACTCTAAATAAGGAACAAAATAAAAAATTAAATGACAAAGTATCTAAAATAAAGAATTTTTTGATGGAAATAATAGAAAACTAGACATGGAAGAAGAGAAAAATTGTAAAATAAAGTAAGTAGAAATTGTACGGACTAAAGTGTAGTAAGAAAAAAAAAATTTTTTAAAGATTAAAGTATCTGAGACCTGGGTGGAAACATCGTACTATCGAATCTAGATATGACTGGCATTCCAGAAGGAGAGGAGAGAAAATAAAGGGCAGAATATTTTCTAAAATTGATGAAAGATGTTAAGTGACTGATCCAATGACTTAATGAATTCCAAAGAGAAAAACACAGAGAAAGCCACCACTACATGCAACATAGGTAAGCTGCTGAAATCCAAAAGTTAGCAAAAAAAATTTTTTTAAAGCAGTCATGAAAAATATACACAATGCATTCAGAAGGAAAAAAAAGGAAATAAAAAACATTTGGTATCCCTCATATCAGATACAATGGAGCCAGAAGACAATGTAACATTTTTAAAGTGATAAAATAAATAAAACTAGTATGCTATATCTAGCATCTTCTTTAAAATTGAAGGTGAAATAAAGACATTTCAAACAAATATAAGCTTAGAAAATTTGTTGTACTACAAAATTACAATAGAAATGTCTTATTTTGAAAGGCAATAATCTCAGACAGAAGCCTGGGTCTGTAGAAAAGACCCATGGAAACAGTAATTTTGTGGATAGATACAAATTATTATTAAAATACTATTGAAAGCTTAAGGCAAATTTAATAGCAATATATGGTGGGAGTTATAAAATATGCCCAGTAGCATGTAGAGGTATAAAGGAATAAATGAAATTAATCAGTTATAAAGTCTTATATTTTTAGTAAACTGATCTAATATTTATTAATGTTGACTGTCATAAATTCTAGTCCACAAATTCTAAAAAAAAAATTCAAAAAAGTATAGCTAAAAAATCCAATAGAGGAGATAATGTAGAATGATTAAAAAGAAAACAAAACTTGATTAACTCAAAACAAAGGGCAAGAAAAAGGAAGAAAAGAATAGATGAGACAGATAGAAATTTCTTTAAATATTACTTAAATAAATTTAGCTTCTTTTTGAGTAGCATATCTATGAAATCAGTGGTTCTTAATGCTGATTTTATGTTTTCAACTTAAAAAAATAAAGGAACACAACTATTAATTATCTCCTCAAAGCATGTGTGTACTGCACTTAGAAAAACAATGCTCTGCAGGTAATAGGGTTCAAATATCAGAGAGCAGGTCTAGTGTTTCAGCCAGCCTTTCTCATTTACCTGTTAACTACAAGTAATATGTCTTTAAGGAGAAATGAAATAAATAAGTTCACCAGACCTAAATTCCCATTGTTAAGATAGAAACTAACATATTTGGAGGCATCTGAAAAGTATCCTCACCATTTTTATTCAGATGGATTTCCTTTCAATTGAACCATCTTCTGTGTTTTCCTTTATCCATGGTTTGATTTCTATGATTCACATACATGTGATTTTGAAATAAAATGGCTTCAAATTTTAAAACATACATATATAATCTAGTATTAGATTTAGTTAATACATTATATATCTTACATTTCCAGATCAAAGCATAGGAAATGTAGAAACTGAATGCATTCCAGTAACATTTACAAAACTCAATTTCTCTCCAAGACAAATAAAGGGCTCATAGTGGAAGCTTGTAAAAAATTCTTTCAGAGTGATGTATTGGACTTTATTCTTTTCATAACAGTAGAAAGGCTTTCTACTGAGAAAATGTGAAGTTAATAAACCCCATTTTCAATACATCCTGTGAATCTGCAATTCTCTGTTCCTTTAGCCAACCTGCTTTCTAAATGAGGAGAAAATTGACTTTCCAGGCAAAAAAGCAAGTACACATTAGACACATCGTAAGCTCAGCCAGACTGAGCTAACTAGACTATTTGTATTATTTTCCAAGAAATATGTAAATAAACTGCATGTGATATCTTCTCAAAATCCATTTAGAAATTTTTGGTCTCTGTTGCTTTTTATTATTCTTCCCCACCAATACTCTACCTTCTCACATACAGGCAAAGTCTACTGACAGCCAATTCTTTACAATTTTGTCTAGGGACTTCCAGAAATGTTTTAACCCTTATGATAAGGCATCTATAGAATCACATGTGAAATATTTGTTGAATGACCTGAACATTTTATTACTTTCAAGTTTACTAATCACCACACGTTATCCAAAAGAAGGGAAAAAAGCAGACACTGTACTTTTCTTTTTTAAAATTTTCCAAGTACCACTTCTTGTTCTCAGAATAGCAAACTTTCTGAAGCATGCCACTATGTCCCTCCAGTTCTGCACAATTTTTGCTCCACCGCTAGTTTATTGCATATAGGGAGGTAGCTTTTTCTATTGTCAAGCTCTGCTCTACTGCCCTTTCCTCTTTGTTGGAACAGCATATCTATTTGGGGCTGTGCATGATAATCCATGAAATCTCCAATGGCACAGTTTGCTGAACACCCAGTGAGTCAGGTACTGCAGCAGTTACAAAGAAAATTAAGTCTCATTTTGACCTTAAAGATCTTAGGTTTCATGGGAAAACTGAGCTAAAATAAAGTATGTTCTAAAGTCTAAAACATAAGATAGCAAATAAAAACTACCATAGAGAAGAACACCTCATTTACAGGAGATGACAGTATTTACTCTTACCTGGTGAAATTAGGAAAAATTGTTATTTGTCTTTCTCTTTCTCTCTCTCTTTCTCTCTGCTATGAATTTCTTATAGCATGTAGGAATATGTGAAAATAACATCCAATTTTTCAAAGTTTTGCTGAGACTTGGAAACTCTATTTTTTCTGGCCCTATCTTCAATGGCACATCATTCAAACTTCCATAATAAGGATTGGCCAGAGAAAGATGAAGCACATATATCATTTGAAATGTTAAACAGAAATTTCATTTGTTATAATTTATTGGAACGGGATTTGTCAACTAGATATGTTTTCATTGAAAAAACATCATGTCTGCAACATACTCTTTACATAGTTACTTCCAATTCATCACATGTTGTCATAGAACAGGAACTAGTTAGGCATTCAAAAACAGCTATGTTTTCAGATACAACTATAAAGAAATTTGCTTGTCTAATGTTGAGGAGCTATGTTAAACAGATTATTATTTAGTCATTCTTCTACAGTATAAGTTATTCAGCATTTTATCTCTCCCTGAGACAGTGCCCTACACACAAGCCAGCAGAGCTTTGTGAACGTTTGGCTACATATGTGTATGATGTTTGTGCTTCTCCTCTTAGAGGCACATTTATTGTTTCACATAACACGCATATAAGGAACTATGATAGCTATAGCTACCTTACTATTTACAGTGCACCTGTACCGGTAGGCATAAACGCATTCAGGAAAAGTCTACAAACGTTCATCGTAATTATTATTTAATGACATTAAATCCACCATTGTCCTTTTGGGTTTCTTGATATGAGTGCATATCTTTGTTTAAGAACTTAATTCAAGAGGAAAAAAAAATTGAATGGGCTATTCAGGAGATATATATTTCAGTTATATACAATACCCATGAAGTTTGTGACTGTTTTAAATTAATCATAGTTTTATACTGGAATGAGCACTAGACTATGACTCACAAAACCAGAGACTGAGTCCAAATTGCAGTATTTAATAACTGCAATGGAAATCATGGAAATCATGGAGATCATGGAAATAATCATGTGAGGTAATAGCCTAATCCAGACCTGAGGTCTGGGATCTCTGTTCTGAGATTCTCTGGGATAGCTCTGTATCCTTATTGTGCATTACCTTTAGGTCCTGGCTAGTTAAAGTACATTTCTCTTATTTGCAGTTTTCATAGTTGAACTGTTTCAATTAGATAAATTAGCTGAACCTAATACTTATCACATGGTACACATATAGACAGATACACTACTATTGATATATGTAACAAACAAATGCCATTCTTTTAATGACACATTTAATGATGACCAGATGAGAAGAAACAGAGGTGCATTTCTAATACTCCAATTCAAAATGGAAGCCATATGTATACGAAGATAGATGTATAGATTTAAAAAATAAATTTAAAAGGTGATGTTAATAGACACATTATTTAATAATCAGTACCTCAAACTATTTTTAATTAAAGGACACATCTTTCCAATAATATAGAGAATTTCCTAATGAATAATCATAATAAATGGCTGAAAAGAGTCCATTTCAAAGTATAGGGTGAAAATCGAATGGCAAACTCTTGACCTTTCGAGTCATTCTGTCAAAGAGAAAATAATCTGAAACAGAGCTGTGCTACACAGCTGCATAATAGCCCCATTGTGAGAGTGAACTATCCTTGTTTTGTAACTGGGTACGAATCTATGAATAGTGTCAGGACCTTTTAAATGTCAGGATTTTCTGGCTCTGGGCCACCTCTGTCTGTTCTTCATGGAACATTATGACTGGTTTGCAATAGATGGAAAGATACTACTTAAAAATTTCCTGAATTCTCTCCTATGATCACAGATAGCAATAGTTGTATGAAGAAAGATTAAGGGAAGTTAGAAAGTACTGGAAAGAGCTGGGTTGAAATTTTGGACTTGTATTAATCTCATAGTGGAAATGTATTAAAGTCAAAACCCCACAATAGAATTTAAGTAAATACTTCGTTTATTGGATGTCTTATGGAATATAAGTACTTTTAAGGACACACTTCCTATTTTAAATATATATTTCAATATATTGATTTCCATTGTTGAAAAAATGGTAATAACCAAAACTTAACAAGTTTGCTTAAAAATAAGTCTTGGAATTCCTAATTGGATCTGTTCTTCTCTCCCTCTCATTTTCCAAACAAATCTAATTAATGCGTATCCATGTAGCCCTTATGGGGCGCTGAGCTTGTGATTTAAATAGCATAAATATTCTTTTTATATCTAAGGTTTGTACGTAAGAGAAATTGTCTTCAAGTGCTTCATGAAACATGCATTTATTTTTAATGTAGAAAATTTCTTGTTTTCCTTTCAAAACTATTTTAAAATAAAATTATACTTCAAAATTTCTCCAGGAATTAATAACGTCTGTATAGGATCTCTCCTGGAGAAGTAATCTCTGACTTTTGTGACAGTTTAGTGTCCAGAACCAAGCCCAAATAAGACAGATTAAGAAGTTGATAAAAATATTTTAAAATTTTGACACCACTTTAAGAGACACTTTTAAGTAGAAGAATAACTATAAGAATTCTGATGAATAACTCTCTGAATTTGAAGCATGTGATGGTTCACTGTCATGAGCATTATTTTATTATCAGTAACAAGGATTCTCTCACTTAACAAAGTAAATGTAAACATAGATTTCATTTAAATATATATACAAAGCAGAGTGTAATAAGATTTTTTGAAATTAGAACAAAAATGAAAAGAAAAATGATCCTAGTGCAATATTTATGTGAATGTATTTCTAACAAATTCTATGTCTTAAAAATATAGAATAATGATGCATTTACTTAATTCCTATTATTATTTTTGCTTTGTTAAAAAAATTAAAACTATGAGGGCAAATTTTTAAAAAAGCATTTTAATTTTCTACTGGATATTTTAGAAAATAAACTATTCATTTATTTGCTGTTACTACCTGTATATGTTGCTGCTTTCTTCTGGATTTACTTCTATTTAGGATATTTCCTCCAATAATATTAAAAAAAATTCTTTGTATAGCTAAATTTTCATAGTTTTATAAACTTCAGAATAGTTTTATTGTGTTCTCACATTTAATAATTGTTTATTTTAAAATAAAAAATTATGTTTCAGATTCTTTCTCTTTTCTACTTTTAAAATATTACTCCATTTTCTTTTTTATTCCATTTTAGATTTTTCAAATGTAATGTCAATATATTTATTGTTCTTTTTAGATGATCCTTTTTGGAATATTTTACAGTAAAATTTAATTATCCTTTTGTTTTATTAATTTTCATTGTGAAGTGTCTAGGTGCAGGGTTTTTTTTTTCATGTATCTGGTTAGCTCTCCATGCATCTTTTCAATCTGAGATCCATCATTAAACATTTTTAGAAATTTGCAGTGATTAATTTTTTTCAAATATTCTTCCTCCTATATTTGCTATTTTCTTTTCTTTGGGATTCTAGTTACATAGATGTTAACATGTCAATTTCTATGTTTCTTATTTAATTTATTGTTTATGTTTTAGTCTACCTTTCTGATGCACATATATATTTGCATTGAACATTTTTTCATTTTGTTATTCTAGTTCATTCAATTATTTCTTATCTATAACTATTCCTTATTCATTTCATAGCTATGTATTAATGGTCAATGTTACCTATAATTTCTATCTCTTTGAGATTTCTATTACATTTATGTTAAATATTTATTATTTCTCTCTGTTTCTTCTATTAATTCTCTTGACATTTGTACAAGTTGACCAGCTACTTATTTATTTCATGATAAGTGTGGTAATTTTCTGCCTGTCAACTCTATTTCCCTGGGGCTATCAAGTACTTTGGCTGAAAATATATACACTGAAGAGAGATTTCAATGTTTGGGGCCTTTTTTCCCTCTTGGTGAGTTTGAGTGTATATGTATGTGTGTGTGTGTGCATGCATGTTGTGGGTGTTTTTATGGTGGGTACATAGAGCAGAGCCACCTCTATTGGCTGTTGCACTCCCTGACCTCAATCTTACCACACCCCCATGGTAACTTCTTGAACTTTCACTCTTGATATTGCTCTTTTCCAAGAGTTTTTGTCTTTTTTGTCATGGTCTTTTAGACTTGGTGTGTAGGTGCAAGTGTGTAGGGAATGGGGCGGTGCCTAGCATCATCTATTATTATCCACTCATCTCTCCTGAGAATCTCTGGTTTTCTGGTGTTGCTCTACTGAGTGCAATGATGCTAGGAAAGAGGCCAAACATATGGTCATAACCAAACCGTTTCCATAATGATGGTATTCTGTCCCTTGCCCTGCTCTGCAGTTTTCCTCCCTCAACAAGTCACAAATGAATTTTGAAAGCCTCAGGATATTTTTTACTATTAATATGGGTTTTTATTTTCCCTAAATCCATTCACATCTCTCCTTTTTGACTTCTTCAAGATTGAAATACGGGAAGTAAACAGCAGCCCATTCTAGCAAGTAGTTTCTTTAAGGTTTATCAAATTCCTTTTAAAATATGTATATTTCACATTCAGTGCAAGCTCTGAAAGGGCAGGAACCATGTTTAACTGCATCATGCAATATCCACTCCATTTCATATGTCATATGTCATTGGTAACATTTTTGTGGAATGAATTAATACTATGAATGCATGGTGGAATAACAAATACAAATGTTTAAATACATACAAAAAGTGTTATATCTGAATATTGAGTAGAAATTCAATGTTTCACTAATAAAATACATGTACTTTTGCTTTGTCATTTGTTATATGTATAGATGAGAATTACACAGGCTTCTTAATTTCTGTGGAAAAATCTGGTCTTTATATGACCAGAATCAGATTCTCTGAATCCTGCTCAGACCTAGGTTCCTGGATAAATTCTCGCCCTCTCTCTGTCCTTCTTCCTCTTTCTGGCTATTTCTCTGTCTCTCTGTCTTCTCATTTTTCTTGAAGTCAAATGAATGTTGCTCATGTCCATAGCTGGCTTTTGTTCCAAACACATACATAGTCCCCTCTGTTGGTAAAATTGACTGGCTATTTGTGAGGCCTGATGTCTTCTGTAATCTATACTAGAGTGTAATTTAAGCCACTTCCTTTCTTTTGCCTCCCTTTATTGCTCATCTAGTGCCTGCTTGATATTATAATTTATCTTCTTCAGGCCTGGGACTGTGTGGTAACAATGTAAGAAAGTGAATGGCAGTCCCTGGAATCCAGGAACCGGCCTGGTAATATCAGCTGGGCCTTAGTGTTGCTATGAGCTGACCTGGCCCTCACAACTTAGCCTTGGTGTTCTTCTGATGGACATAAACAATTTCACAAAACATCACTATGAGACAAGGCTACACTAGGTCTATGATACATTTAGACAAAATCAAGACCACTTACTAACAACGTGTATATTCAGGAAAAACATGAACATTGTCTAAGTTGTAGACACAACAAGGAGAAGAGCACACTTAGAAAAATGACTAAACATTTCCCTAACCTGGCTAATATGGTGACTGTTACTTTTTTACAATCACAGTGTTAGACTTGCTATCATCTATGCTTCTTTTAGATAAAATGTCTGAAGAGACCCAGTCATAGAACTGTCTTTACTTCATGAAAGCACTCCATCCAGAATAAGCCCTTCCTTGAATCCTTCCCCCAAATCACTTAAACAAAGCTCAGATAGTCTAAATCTTTTCTCAGATAGTCTAAATCTTTTCTTACACCCACTTAGTGAGACTCCCATAGTTCCCCATGGTGTGCATTCTCCTTTCCTAAAAGGTGAAATACAACCAACTTGTTCAAATACAGGTGTGTTCCAAGTAGTTTGGGGTTAAAGGATATTGAAAAAAGAGAAAGAGAGAAAAGAAGCACAAAACAACTTATTAAAAATCACTCAAAAATAATCACATAAAGGATACTCAAAACATTTTAAATTTTTGTTATGTTCCACTAAAAGCTGTAAGCCCAGGTACACTTTCTAACTGGGTCTCTGAAAATCAATTCTATCACATTAGAATTTCTTTTCTCAGATAGAGACAGAGTATATGGTCAATATTTCTTTGGTAGGGAGGAAGTTCTTTTTACACACACCAGCTCTACGTCCCATTAAAAAAGGAATAAATGTAAATTAATTCAGAGAATATTGACCTCTGAAAAAATTGTTTGCACCTCTTTACAGATATTTATGTCAAAACATAAGGATTAGTATATATGATCTTCCAGACCTTTTGTTCCCCATTCTTGAATCTGTTAATAAGTTTGCTCTCTGCTTAGCTGAGATGGTCTACCTAGAAAAATCATACAGGCATCTAAGCTACCAATACTGTGGTTTTATTATTGAGAAACTCTGGGTTCTGTTTTCATTTTGGTTCTTAATAAATTTGACAATTCTCGACATATCACTTTGCCTCTTTGTCAGACTTCCCTGCTGTGAAACAGGGAGAGCTGATCTGCCTGATGGGGAAGTGTGAAGGTGATTAATGTTCAAGAAATATTGTAAGGAAAAGTGCCACCCAAGTTCAATGCATTATTACTACACTAAATCACAATTTTCTTGATGCTCATGTCAGTGGCCTACTCTTTATGCAGCAATAACTGATTCAGACTTCATTAATAAAAAGGAAAAAAAAACAAGAACAAAAGAAAAGAGAATTCACAACACAAAGCAAAGAGAAATTACAGCAATATGAACTCTAACACTGTAGTGTTCTTTCACGGTCTGGTACTTTTTAATCTTGAGCCATAGATGGAAAAAAAAGAAAAAAATTAAGGCACAACCATTGTACAGTAGGCAAAGCAAGCGAGATTGCTTGGACTGATTACTCTGAACTCCAGAAAACAGCTAAAGAATGTCTAGAATTCCCCAGACATGACTATTATGGTTCTGAGTAGTGGTTCAACAGCCTTCATTTTCAGGTTACTCTGGAGCACCAATTTTCTGTCTCAAACCTTTTATTTTAGTGTTGAATTGGAAATAACCCATGGCTATAGTACTTCTTTAGCTAATACCTCATAGAAGATTTTGTTTCTGATAGCATAACAACTTTTACTCAGCGAATAAGAATTTGAGAAAAACATGTAGTTTATATTAGCTGTTTCATTTAACAATAACTCTACCAGGTTCATATAATTTGGTCTATTGTTTTTCTTTCTTTTTTTTATGTCTCTGATTGAGATCAGGTAGGCACAGTCAATTTGGAAGACTTTTAGGGAAAATAGCTGAAAATAATGAAATTAGGTATGTGTTATATTGATCTTCATAATTTCTTAAATGTATAATAACTCAATATGATCTTTCCATGAAAGAGATGCCTCTTTTAGAATATCTGAACTTTCTAAATACGCACATGCAAACTTAACACACACTAAATTACATGTTGAGTAATATTTCAGTACATATTTAGAAAATTAATCTAAATTCTAAATACTCTCTTGTGAATGTGTGCAATATTTATAAATCATTTGGAGGACAAAAATTCTGACATTGTTCTATAGCAACAAGGATGAGAAGCAGCTTAAAAACATCTGTGTAAAGAAGGATTTCAGGCCACTGTTAATGGTACAATTTAAGGAAGCAGTTCTTACTATGAAATATCATAAAGCCACTTAAGATTGTGTTTATAACAAATATTTATATACGTTGAAAAATGATCATAAATTGATTGTTTTTTAAACAGGCAAGCAAAACAGAATGCCACATAGGCCATACGATCTTAATTATAAATAGGTTGAAAGATCGGAAGCTAGATTGATGGCAGATTGGTTGATACATAAAAGAGAATGAAGATGAAAGGGACAAAAAGAGACAAACAGAGAAAGAATAAGAGAGGAAGGAAAAAAGGGAGGGAGGGATGAAAGAGACAGCTGGAAGCAAATGAAAAGAATATTAAGTGTTATACTTCTGTGGGGTTCTGATCGAAAGTGAGTCTTACTATGCTGTTAGATATCCCAAATTTTCTGTATTAGATATATATTTTCTGTAGCTAGAAACATTTTAGTTCAATTTTAAAAAGAAAAATTTTACTATTCTTACCTTCTAAATTCATGCTCCAATAATCATAGTCTAATGTTAATATTACTTGCACACAAGTTCTAAAGTCAAGACTTTATATAATTTTTTATTAACATAGAAACATTCATATTAGCCCTCATATTAGTATTGGTATGATTTCCCATGAGCTTGTTTAAACGCCATATTGCTCAGTAAATGAAGATTTCTTATGACCCAATCCTAGGAAATTATTATTTTATTTTCATTTTACAAACCTCATTTTGAACAAAGTTTATCTATTGTTAAAACTTACGAGGTCCTATATGTGAAAAAGAAAGTATTATCAATCTCTATCCCAATTAATACCCACACATCATGGAAAAGTTAATTCCAGCCAGAGGGGTAACACTCTGTGCACAGAAAAGGGGACCCACATTATTGTTTATGCTAATTTATAACTTCACATCAATGACAGCAGTGGTAATGTTACCTACACTAGTTTGAGTCTATTATTAGCCTTTCCTGTGAAACCTAACCAAGCTCACATTAACAATTACTTTAGTTGGGGCACATGGTGAATCATAAGGACATTTGTGAAATTAGCATCTAGGTCTTCAAAAATGTTTAATTACTTCTTTCAGTAGTCTTCTTCTTTGAGATATTTTTTCCTCTTCCAGACATCAAGTCCCTAGCTACAGACTTGACAGAGATAGTCCCTTCCTCCAGGCTCAGGCTGGTGTCATCACTACTAAGGCAGCTCCCCACATTCTTGGTCTTGCAACATGTATGTGTATACAGATATAATGGAAAGAGCATGAAGCTAAGACTAAGAATGAATGGATTTAAGTCCTGGCTGTTTGACTGTAGCTTTGTAATATAAAGTGTCTGTAAAGGATATTTTTCACAAGTCACACAAGGCTCCATTTAGGCATTCTTCTTAGATAGTTTTGCAGATTAACCAGCATACCTGGATGATAAGAACTTCATTAAAAAATATAAAAGTAACCTATTATTTAAACAATGTAGAAAAGACATAATAAAAATGAGATTATATAATATTTCCACCAGCCAGAGATGTTATTCTACCAAGCAATGATAGCTACTATTATATTATATTATATTATATTATATATTATACATGCATAGTATAAAATATTTATACACTTTCTTAACAGAGTTTTCTATGACTAAGTTGTATATAAATTTACTTTACAAAATTTTAAATTTTTAATATTTTCTGCACATGTAATGTTTGAAATTATTTTCATTGTAAAATGCATACTATTTCTATTACTTTTGTAATAGATGTAATTTTTTTATCTTAGATGTAAGAAAATTTATTAAAGCATATCCCTTATTGAAGTTCAGCTCCCTCTTAGATTTCCCTTGCTATTTACTACCTATTTATTAATATGTAGTTGTTAAATAATATATTTAATATTATTAACATAGTGAGATATGTTTTCATGAATACATTAGTTTTTGTATTTCAACTTGCTATCATAATATATATGTAGTGAATTATAAAATTGGGGGAATTAAATTTTTCATATTTTTATAGGAATATTTTTATATGTTTATGATATTAAGCCCATGTTTATTACATTTGTTACAAATGGTTTTCCTGATGTTTGTCTGTCTTTTAGTAATTATGATCTTTCATCATGTGGATTGCTTTTTTTTGCATTTTATATAGCAAAATGATTTCTTTGTTTTACACCTTCTTTCTCATCTGATGATTACTTAATTATCTGCCTATATGGACTTTTTCATATTAAATATTGAACACATCTGAATTTTGCTCTGGCATTAAGTATGAGATACACATTTGTCCTTTATTCACTGGGAAAAAAAGCCATATATTTTATTTTTGAATATGTTTCTAATTTAAAATTTAATATATTTATTGTATACTATATAACTTCATAATAATTGTACCTATTGATTGAATTGTAAAATTATAGTCTATTTTATTATATGATAAATCACCCTTTCTTACATGAGTCTATATATTATACTCCAAGATGAACTTAAGAAACATTATTTTTCAGTTCTAAAATCTAATGAAAATTTTCATTAAAAATCTAATAAATAGATTAATAGGCTAATATGAGAAGCAATACATGTTTGACAATATTGAGTATTCTCATCAAGGGACCTGCTGTACCATTACACTTATTTAAATTTTTTTGTCCATCAGTTAAATTCCTTTTTTCTTTATACAGAAAATTTATAAATGTAATTAAGTTTATTATTTACTTTGGGCAACTTTTGCTAAAGAGATGATTTATTATCATCTTATAGAGCTGATTATTTCTTTTATTTAGGAAAGTTGCATTTAAAATACTCTGAAATGGACTAATATTTTAAATTTCCTTTTAGGCAATCAACTATACAACATTAAAACATTTTCTCTTGTTTTTCAATATTTACTTTCTTTTGTCATTGTTTTAGGGTGATAGAGAGCTTCCTAAGTCATGTTCTTGATTTCTTACAGAAATGCTTTTGTCAGTGGAATATTTAAACATTAACCATGACTAGGGCTTTTGGTTTGATACAATGCTAATTTTATTATGTTGGAGCAATAGCCTGTTCTGCTTTTTTTGTTTGGCTAGGAGTGAATGCTGAATTTGATCAAATCTATTTTTAGCTTGTTTTAGTCCAATTTGTAGCTAATGAGTTTCCTAATTGGATCAACTTTGAATTTTAAGGATAAACACAAGTTGATCCTGGTACATTTAATTTTTAAATGATACTTAATTTAATTCACAAGTATATTATGCAGCGTTTTGTCTCTGTTTTAAAAAATGTTTCCCTCTGAAAGCTTATAAGGTATATGCTGAGTTCAAAAAGGCAATGAGAAATAGTTTTAACTGTTCTGTGTGCTCAAGAAATTTTAATATTGTAGGCTTAATCTATTGCCTAAAAATGTTATGGAAATCTCATATAAAACAGTTTGTACTCAGTATCATATAGGGATGTTGAAAGATAATTTTCTGTTCTGTTGGTTGTTATTCTGATCTAGTTATGATAGATTTAAAGTTTATCTATCAGTTAAAGAACTAATTCATCTTTGATCAATTATATTTTATTAGAATATTCTACAGTTTATTATGATTTTCAAATTGATTAGCAAACTGACATAATCATCTTTTGTTTTTGAAATGCATTTAATCTATACAGCTATGTCACATTACTTATTGATATTGCTGTGTATTTGTGACTTTCTTTATTTATCCATGATTTTATTTGTAAGAAATATGTCTAACATTTTTGGTCTTTAGAGGACCCATTGTTTTGATTTTCCATTTGTGCTATTTTTTTTTTCTAAATTACCCATGTCTTTTTTGCTGTTGTAATTATTCTACTTTATTTTTGATATTTTTTACTATGTTGGATTTGAAGAATTTATTCTTTTTTTATATTTAAAACATTTAGGATTATAACTTTTCTTTACATGTATATGTTTGGTACATCCCATTATTTTGTTTGCTATAGTATTATTGTTTTTTCTATTTGTTTGATTTTATTATTGACTAATGATTTATTTTCTTTTTCTTCTTTTTATTTATTTTTTAACTTAGTCCATTGTAATTTCCTTCCTTTTCTTTTTCATTTCTTAATATTTTGTTGTCTTAATAATATGACAAACAAGAACTTTTTGATTTCTTCTTGGGGAAATTAATCACATTTTAATTGCTCATATATATATAATCTATTTATTAATTGTATTATTATTGATATGATTTATCTTTGTTATTTTTTCAGAGAATATTATATTATTGACTCTGATTTTACGGAATTTTTTTCTTTATATTTCTCTAAACT
Organism: Kogia breviceps; assembly: GCF_026419965.1. Taxonomy (NCBI): domain Eukaryota; kingdom Metazoa; phylum Chordata; class Mammalia; order Artiodactyla; family Physeteridae; genus Kogia; species Kogia breviceps. Next base: position 99,051,662 of record NC_081314.1, read on the forward strand.
ATTACTTTCTAAATTGAAATTCTATGGAATCTGACCAAAAATATTCAGAAATGTATATATTCACATTACTTTTTCTTTTTTAAAAAAATCTTTCTTGGAGTATAATTGCTTTACAATGGTGTGTTAGTTTCGGCTTTACAACAAAATGAATCAGCTATACATATACATATTTTCCCATATTCCTTCGTCTTAAGTCTCCCTCCCTCCCACCTTCCCTATCTCACCTCTCTAAGTGGTTACAAAGCACAGAGATAGATCTTCCTGTGCGATGTGGCTGCTTCCCACTAGCTATCTATTTTACATTTGGTACTGATATATGTCCATGCCACTCTCTCAGTTTGTCCCATCTTACCATTCCCCCTCCCTGTATCCTCAAGTCCATTCTCTAGTAGGTCTGCAGTTTTATTCCCATCTTGCCCCTAGGTTTTTCATGACCATTTTGTTTGTTTGTTTTTTAGATTCCATATATATGTGTCAGCATAAAGTATTTGTTTTTCTCTTTCTGACTTACTTCACTCTGTATGACAGACTCTAGGTCCATCCATCACACTGCAAATAACACAATTTCATTTCATTTTATGGCTGAGTAATATTCCATTGTATATATGTGCCACATCCTCTTTATCCATACATCTGTTGATGGACACTTAGGTTGCTCCAATGTCCTGGCTACTGTAAATAGAGCTGCAAGGAATAAATATTGTGATATATGACTCTTTTTGAACTATGGTCTTCTCAGGGTATATGCCCAGTAGTGGGATTCCTGGGTCATATGGAAGTTCTATTTTTAGTTTTTTAAGGAACCTCCATACTGTTCTCCATAGTAGCTGTATCAATTTACATTCCCACCAACAGTGCAAGAGGGTTCCCTTTTCTGTTCAACTTCTGCAGCATTTATTTTTTGTAGATATTTTGGTGATGGCCATTCTGACTGGTGTGAGATAATATCTCATTGTAGTTTTGATTTGCATTTCTCTAATGCTTACTGATATTGAGCATTCATTCAAGTGTTTGTTGGAAACCTGTATACCTTCTTTGGAAAAATGTCTATTTAAGCATTCTGTCCATTTTTGGATTGGGTTACTTGTTTTTTTCATACTGAGCTGCATGAGCTGCTTGTAAATTTTGGAGATTAATCCTTTGTCAGTTGCTTCATTTGCAAATATTTTCTCCCATTTTTAGGGTTGTCTTTTCATCTTGTTTATGATTTACTTTGCTGTGCAAAAGCTTTTAAGTTTCATTAGGTCCAATTTGTTTATTTTTGTTTCTATTTCCATTTCTCTAGGAGGTGGGTCAAAAAGGATCTTGCTGTGATTTGTCATAGAGTGTTCTGCGTATGTTTTCCTCTAAGAGTTTTATACTGTCTGGCCTTACATTTAGGTCTTTAATCCATTTTGAGTTTATTCTTGTGTATGGTGTTAGGGAGGGATCTAATTTCATTCTTTTACATGCAGCTGTCCAGTTTTCCCAGCACCATTTATTGAAGAGGCTGTCTTTCCTCCACTGTATATTCTTGCCTCCTTTATCAAAGATAAGGTGACCATATGTGCGTGGGTTTATCTCTGTGCTCTCTATCCTGTTCCATTGATCTATATTTCTGTTTTTGTGCTAGTACCATACTGTCTTGATTACTGTAACTTTGCAGTATTGTCTGAAGTCAAGAAGCATGATTCCTCCAGCTCCATTTTTTGTTCTCAAGATTGCTGATAATAAATGTGTGTTGAATTTTGTCAAAAGCTTTCTCTGCATCTATTGAGATGATCCTATGGTTTTTCTCCTTCAATTTGTTAATATGGTGTATAACGTTGATTGATTTGTGTATATTGAAGAATCCTTGCATTCCTGGGATAAACCCCACTTGATCATGATGTATGATCCTTTTAATGTGCTTTGGATTCTGTTTGCTAGTATTTTGTTGAGGATTTTTGCATCTATGTTCATTAGTGATATTGGCCTGTAGTTTTCTTTCTTTGTGATATCTTTGTCTGGTTTTGGTATCAGGGTGATGGTGGCCTTGTACAATGAGTTTGCGAGTGTTCCTCTGTCTGCTATATTTTGGAAGAGTTTGAGGACAGGTTTTAGCTCTTCTTCAAATGTTTGATAGAATTCACCTTTGAAGCCATCTGGTCCAGAGCTTTTGTTTGTTGGAAAATTTTTAATCACAGTTTCAATTTCAGTGCTTTTGATTAGTCTGTTCATATTTTCTATTTCTTCCTGGTGTAGTCTCGGAAGGTTGTGCATTTCTAAGAATTTGTCTATTGTTTCCAGATTGTCCATTTTATTGGCATACAGTTGTTTGTAGTAATCTCTCATGATCCTTTGCATTTCTGCAGTGTCAGTTGTTACATCTCCTTTTTCATTTCTAATTTTATTGATTTGTGTTTTCTCCCTTTTTTTCTTGATGAGTCTGGCTAATGGTTAATCAATTATGTTTATCTTCTCAAAGAATCAGCTTTTACTTTTATTGATCTTTGCAATTGTTTCTTTCATTTCTTTTTCATTTATTTCTGATCTGATCTTTATTATTTCTTTCCTTCTGCTAACTTTGGGTATTTTTTTGTTGTTGTTCTTCTCTCTCTAATTGCTTTAGGTGCAAGGTTCGGTTGTTTATTTGAGATGTTTCTGGTTTCTTAAGGTAGGATTGCATGGCTACAAACTTCCCTCTTAGAATTGCTTTTGCTGCATCCCATAGGTTTTGGGTCATTGTGTTTTAACTGTCATTTGTTTCTAGGTATTTTTTGATTTGCTCTTACATTTCTTCAGTGATCTCTTGGTTATTAAGTAGTGTATTGCTCAGCCTCCATGTGTTTGTATTTTTTTGCAGATTTTTTTCCTGTAATTGATATCTAGTCTCATAGCATTGTGCTCAGAAAAGATACTTGATAAGATTTCAATTTTCTTAAATTTACCAAGGCTTGATTTATGACTCAAGATATCATCTGTCCTGGAGAATGTTCCATGAGTACTTGAGAATAAAGTGTATTCTGTTGTTTTTGGATGGAATGTCCTATAAATAGCATTTAAATCCATCTCTTTAATGTATCATTTAAAGCTTGTGTTTCCTTATTTATTTTCATTTTGGATGATCAGTTCATTGGTGAAAGTGGGATGTTAAAGTCCCCTACTATGACTGTGTTACGCTTGATTTCCCCTTTTATGGCTGTTAGTATGTGCCTTATGTATTGAGGTGCTCCTATGTTGGGTGCATAAATATTTACAATTGTTATATCTTCTTCTTGATTGATCCCTTGATCATTATATAGTGTCCTTTTTTGTCTCTTATAATAGTCTTTGTTTTAAAGTCTATTTTGTCTGATATGAGGATTGCTACTCCAGCTTTTTTTTGATTTCCATTTGCATGGAAAAACTTTTTCCATCCCCTCATTTTCAGTCTGTATGTGTCCCTAGGTCTGAAGTGGGTATCTTGCAGACAGCATGTATGTGGTTCTTGTTTTTGTATCTATTCAGCCAGTCTATGTCTTGTGGTTGGAGCATTTAATCCATTTACATTTAAGGTAATTATCGATATGTATGTTCCTATTACCATTTACTTAATTTTGGGGGGTTTGTTCTTGTAGGTCTTTTCCTTCTCTTGTGTTTCTTGCCTAGAGAAGTTCTTTTAGCATTTGTTGTAAAGTTGTTTTGGTGGTGCTGAATTCTCTCAGCTTTTGCTTGTCTGTAAAGGTTTTAATTTCTCCATCAAATCTGAATGAGATCCTTGCTGGGTAGAGTAATCTTGGTTGTAGGTTTTTTTCCTTCATCACTTTAAATATGTCCTGCCACTCCCTTCTGGCTTGTAGAGTTTCTGCTGAAAGATCAGGTGTTAACCTTATGGGGATTCCCTTGTGTGTTATTTGTTGTTTTTCCCTTGCTGCTTTTAATATGTTTTCATTGTATTTAAATTTAATAGTTTGATTAATATGTTTCTTGGTGTGTTTCTCCTTGGATTTATCCTGTATGGGATTCTGTGCTTCCTGGACTTAATTAACTATTTCCTTTCTCATATTAGAGAAGTTTTCAACTATAATCTCTTCAAATATTTTCTCAGTCCCTTTATTTCCCTCCTTCTTCTGGGACCCCTATAATTCGAAAGTTGGTGTGTTTAATGTTATTCCAGAGGTCTCTGAGACTGTCTTCAATTCTTTTCATTCTTTCTCTTTATTCTCCTGTGCAGTAGATATTTCCACTATTTTATCTTCCATGTCACTTATCCATTCTTCTACCTCAGTTATTCTGCTATTGATCCCTTCTAGAGAATTTTTAATTTCATTTATTGTGTTGTTCATCACTGTTTGCTCTTTAGTTCTCCTAGTTCCTTGTTAAACGTTTCTTGTATTTTCTCCATCCTATTTCCAAGAATTTGGATCATCTTTACTATCATTACTCTGAATTCTTTTTCTGGTAGACTGCCTATTTCCTCTTCATTTGTTAGGTCTGGTGGGTTTTTTCCTTGCTCCTTCATCTGCTGTGTGTTTCTCTGTCTTCTCATTTTGCTTAACTTACTGTGTTTGGAGTCTCCTTTTCACAGGCTTCAGATTCGTATTTCCTGTTGTTTTTGGTGTCTTCCCCCGGTGGCTAAGGTTGGTTCAGTGGGTTGTGTAGGTTTCCTGCTGGAGGGACTAGTGCCTGTGTTCTGGTCGATGAGGCAGGATCTTGTCTTTCTGGTGGGCAGGTCCACATCTGGTGGTATGTTTTGGGGTGTCTGTGGCCTTAGTATGATTTTAGGAATGCTGCTCTTCTAATGGGTGGTGTTCTGTTCCTCTCTTGCTAGTTTTTTGGCATAGGGTGCCCAGCACTGTAGTTTGCTGATCGTTGAGTGGAGTTGGGTCTTGGTGTTGAGATGGAGATCTCTGGGAGATTTTCGCCATTTGATATTATGTGTAGCTGGGAGGTCTCTTGTGTACCAATGTCCTGAACTTGGGTCTCCCTCCTGGGAGGCACAGCCCTGACACCTGGCTGGAGCACCAAGAGCCTGTCATCCACATCGTTCAGATTAAAAGGGAGAAAAGAAAGAAAGAAAAGAAAGAAAGAAAGAAAGAAAGAAAGAAAGAAAGAAAGAAAGAAAGAAAGAAAGAAAGAAAGAAAGAAAGAAAGAAAGAAAGAAAGAAAGAGAAAGAATAAAATAAAGTTATTAAAATAAAAAATAATTATTAAAAAAAATTTAAGTAATAAAAAAAGAAAGAAAGAAGAGCAACCAAACCGAAAAAACAAATCCACCAATGATAACAAGTGCTAAAAATTATACTTAAAAACAAACAAACAAACAAAAATGGAGAGACAGAACCATACGGCAAATGGTAAAAGCAGAGCTATACAGACAAAATCACACACAGAAGCATACACATACACACTCACAAAAAGAGAAAAAGGGAAATATATATATATATATAGTTGCTCCCAAAGTTCACCTCATCAGTTTGTGATGATTTGTTGTCTATTCAGGTATTCCATGGATGCAGGGTACATCAAGTTGACTATGCCAATTTAATTCACTGCCCCTGAGGTTGCTGGGAGAGATTTCCCTTTTTCTTTGTTCGCACAGCTCCTGGGGTTCAGCTTTGGATTTGGCCCCACCTCTGCATGTAGGTCACTTGAGGGTGTCTGTTCTTCACCCGGACAGGCTGGGGTTAAAGGAGCAGCTGCTTCGGGGTTCTGGCTCACTCAGGCCAGGGGCAAGGTTGGGTATGGAGTTTGGGATGAGCCTATGGGGGTAGAGGCCAGCGTGACGTTGCAATATCCTGAGGTGCGACGTGTGTTCTCCCAGGGAAGTTGTCCCTGGATCACAGGACCCTGGCAGTAGCAGGCTGCACAAGCTCCCAGGAGGGGTGGTGTGGACAGTGACCTGTGCTTGCACACAGGTTTCTTGGTGGCTGCAGTAGCAGCCTTAGCATCTCACGTCTGTCTCTGGGGTCCACGCTGATAGCCGCAGCTTGCGCTCATCCCTGAAGCTCCTTCAAGTGGCCTTGTTAATCCCCTCTCCTTGTGCACCAGGAAACAAAGAGGCAAGAAAAAGTATCTTGCCTCTTCAGCAGGTCCAGACTTTTTCCCAGGCTCCCTCCTGGCTAGCTTTGGTGCACTGGCCCCTTCAGGCTGTGTTCACGCAGCCAACACCAGTCTTCTCCCTGGGGTCCAACTGAAGCCAGAGCCTCAGCTCCCAGCTCCCACCTGCCCCAGCGGGTGAGCAGACAAGCCTCTTGGGCTGGTGAGTTGTGGTTGGCACTGATCCTCTGTGCAGGAACCTCTCTGTTTTTCCCTATGCACCCCTGTTGCTGTGATCACCTCCGTGGCTCCAAAGCTTCCCCCCTCCACCATCCGCAGTCTCCACCCATGAAGGGGCTTCCTAGTGTGTAGAAACCTTTCCTCTTTCACAGCTCCCTCCCACTGGTGCAGGTCCCTTCCCTATTGTTTTGTCTCTGTTTTTTCTTTTTTCTTTTGCCCTAACGAGGTACGTGGGGATTTTCTTGCCTTTTGGAAGGTCTGAGGCCTTCTGCCAGGGTTCAGTAGGTGTTCTGTAGAAGTTGTTCCACATGTAGATTATTTTTGATGTATTTGTGGGGAGGAAGTTGATCTCCATGTGTTACTCTTCTACCATCTTGAAGCTCCTCCTTCTATTCACAGTACTTTTATCCTCTGTTTCAAAATGCAGTAATTCATTTTTGTCTCAATTAACATCTTTTCCTTTAATTTCTATTTTTCTGATGTCAATATTTGATCTTACCTTATTTAATTACAGTTGCCTGACATATCTTTGACATAATTCTAATAAATAAATAGGCTAATATGAGAAGCAATACATGTTTTATAATATTTAGTATTCTCAACAAGGGACCTGCTATACCATTACAATTATTTATTTTGTCCATCAGTTAAATTTCTTTTTTCCAAATCATGGTTTTAGCTCTGTTTCTTATATATCTTTATAGTTAAATATTTTATGTATTTCATAGTTCTTTATCTTATAATACAAGAATTTAACCCATGTACAGTTATTAAAATTGAGATTTCTATTTGATTTCTGCAGTAATTCATTTATGAGAATAAATTTACATTTTAACATAAAATGAATGCTTGGGCCTCCCTGGTGGCGCAGTGGTTGGGGCTCTGTCTGCCAATGAGGGGGACGCGGGTTCATGCCCTGGTCCAGGAGGGTCCCGCATGCCATGGAGCAGCTGGGCCCATGAGCCATGGCTGCTGGGCCTGCGTGTCCAGAGCCTGTGCTCTCCGGTGGGAGAGGCCACGGCAGTGAGGGGCCCGTGTACCGCAAAAGAACAAAAAGAATGCTCATGTAAAAAAATACCTTACATAAAAGAAGAAAATAAGTAAAAAAAAAAAAATTTCTATATATATATACGCCTATAGCATAAATCTTCAAAGTGAGGCAAATCATGATAATATTTTGGTGACCATTCTTCAAAATCACTCTCTCACAAAAGATAAATAGAAATAAAGATAATTGATGATATAAATATAGATACAGGTGTAGGTATATGTCTACACTCAGGATAAAGCAGTGAAAAAGACAAAGTGCTCCTTTCATGAACTTCATTTAAGTCAGTGATGAAATTAATTAACAAATAACTAAATCAAATAGAAAATAAAACAGTTGTTTACATCTTTTAACTATTACTGCATAATAAATTCCCTCCAAATTCAGTGGCCTAAAGTAAACACTTATTATTCCTCATAAGTCTATGATTCATTTGGACTATTCTGCTGATGTGAGCCAGGCTCAACTCATATCAGTTGGGCTTGCTAATGTGACTGTGGTAATATGACTAGAGGTGATCAATCTAAGATGGTCACAGTAGATGTTTGATATCTGGCCTGCTATCAGCTGGCATGACAGATGTGACTAGGCCACGTGTCTCATCATCCAGCAGGCTATCCTGGGCTCTTTCTCCTAGTTACAATAGAGCAAGGCTTCTTGAGGACTGTGTTCAAATCTGGTACCCTGTCATTTCCTGCACATTCTATCACAGTCAAAGTGAGGTCAGTTCAGACTCATAAGGTGGGGACAGGGATTTCAAATCTTGATGGAAGAAAGATCAAGTGTCATTGCAAAGTATGTAGATACAATAGGAAAAATGGGAAGGTATTCTAAAATGTTTGGACAATTAAGGTCTCTCAAATTAGGTGATATATTGCATAAAATCTGGATGACAAAGGAGGTAGCTAGTCCAATATCTTATGAAATAGTACATTAGATATAACTGGTAGCTTGTTCAGAAGTTTTAAAGAAGTCAAGATTTGACAGCTTGGAGGAAGAGATAGATGACTATTATGAGGGCTAATAAGACCTGGGCAAAGGCAGATGTAGTGGAAATAGTAACAGAGGGGCAGGGTCCAATCAGGGAAGGGTTTGTGGGCCTTGGATTTCAATCTAAGAGCTATCAGCTCCACTATAACACAATATACATGTGTTCCTGAAAATCACTGCACTATGCAAAATTACACAAAGCAATGAATAGGAGGTCTGGGAAGTGCATTCTGCTGGTCCTTACAGTTATATAGAAGACTTCCCTGCCTGTGAGTTCAAGAATTTTAGAATTGAAGACCTGATCTATTTCTTGCTGGCGATATCATAGTCTGTGAAATTAACTTATTATTCATAAGAATCTACATTGCTTTACTTGTTCCTCTGATGAGCCTGGTGATTATGGAAGCTATTGATTGGCAAATATGAAACCTCATTTTTGTGGTATATTTTTATAATTGGTTTAGGGTATTGAACTTTTAACCATTTGTTCCCTTAATTAATTTAACTTTCTCTAATACTTACAATGAAGGACCAAGCCTCTTAGAGGATTAAGGATAGACACAAGGGGTGAACATACACATTGAAAGCTCCCCCTCTGCTATCTAACATCCAGTTGGTCAATGAGACCCATCAATCCTAGTTTTTCCTAATGTTTGACATTTCTAATGCAACTGCTTAATTCAAGCCAATATTAGTACTTACCTGACCCACTATAATTAATATTAATTATTATCCTCACATACACTCTTTCGCTATAAATAATATTATTGTTTTACAAATAAAGAAAAAAGTAAATTTTAAGCATAGCTTGGATGGATTTCTACAAAGTGAACATGGCTGGGAAAATACTGCACAGGTCATACATAGAATTATCAGTGGCAACCTAAGAAGACTCTTTTAAGTCTCCTTACAGTCATTAACAAAATATTAAATAATCCTGGCTTCTATCTTATTCATTTTACCAGTTTTTTTATATTCAAAAAAAAGGAAATCATAAAGAATGAGTTATTTTGTATCCAGCTTCTTTCACTAACATTGTTTAGAGAGCCACCCATATCTGGGTTTCTTTTGTGTGTGTGTTTTTTTTAACAACTTTATTGGAGCATAATTTCTTTACAACGGTGTGTTAGTTTCTGCTTTATCACAAGAGAATCAGCTATACATATACATATATACCTATATATACATATATATCCCCATATATCCTCCCTCTTGTATCTCCCTCCCACCCTACCTATCCCACCCCTCTATGTGGTCACAAAGCACCGAGCTGATCTCCCTGTGCTATTCAGCTGCTTCCCATTAGCTATCTATTTTACTTTTGGTAGTGTATATATAAGTCCATGCCACACTCTCACTTCGTCTCATCTTACCCTTCCCCATCCCCATGTCCTCAAGTCCATTCTCTACATCTGAATCCTCATTCCTGTCCTGCCCATAGGATCTTCAGAACTTTTTCTTTTTTTTTAGATTCCATATATATGTGTTAGCTTACAGTATTTATTTTTCTCTTTCTGACTTGTTCACTCTGTATAACAGTCTCTAGATACATCCATCTCACTACAAATAACTCAATTTTGTTTCTTTTTATGGCTGAGTAATATTCCATTGTATATATGTGCCACATCTTCTTTATCCATTCATCTGTTGATGGACAGTTAGGTCACTTCCATGTCCTGGCCATTGTAAGTAGAGCTGCAATGAACATTGGGGTACATGACTCTTTTTGAATTATGGTTTTCCCAGGGTATATGCCCAGAAGTGGGATTGCTATGTCATCTGGTAGCTCTATTTTTAGTTTTTTTAAGGAACCACCATACTGTTCTCCATAGTAGCTGTATCAATTTACATTCCCACCAACAGTGCAAGAAAGTTCCCTTTTCTCCTCATCCTCTCCAGCATTTATTGTTTGTACATTTTTTGATGATGGCCATTCTGACTGGTGTGAGGTGATACCTCATTGTAGTTTTGATTTGCATTTCTCTAATGATTAGTGATGGTGAGCATTTGTTCATGCGTTTGTTGGCGATCTGTGTATCTTCTTTGGCGAACTGTCTATTTAGGTCTTCTGCCCATTTTAGGATTCGGTTGTCTGCTTTTTTTGATATTGAGCTGCATGAGCTGCTTATAAATTTTGGAGATTAATCCTTTGTCAGTTGCTTCATTTGCAAATATTTTCCCATTCTGAGGGTTGTCCTTTCATCTTGTTTATGATTTCCTTTGCTGTGCAAAAGCTTTTAGGTTTCATTAGGTCCCATTTGTTTATTTTTGTTTTTATTTCCATTTCTCTAGGAGATGGGTCAAAAAGGATCTTGCTGTGATTTATGTCATAGAGTGTTCTGCCTATGTTTTCCTCTAAGAGTTTTACACTGTCTGGCCTTACATTTAGGTCTTTAATCCAATTTTGAGTTTATTTTGTATACGGTGTTAGGAAGTGTTCTAAATTCATTCTTGTACATGTAGTTGTCCAGTTTTCCCAGCATCACTTATTGAAGAGTCTTTCTTTTCCTCCATTGTATATTCTTACCTCCTTTATCAAAAATTAGGTGACCATATGTGCGTGGGTTTATCTCTGGGCTATTTATCCTGTTCCATCGATCTATATTTATCTTTTTGTACCAGTACCGTACTCTCTTGATTACTGTGGATTTGTAGTATAGTCTGAAGTCAGGAACCATGATTCCTCCATCTCCGTTTTTCTTTCTCAAGATTTCTTTGGTTATTCGGGGTCTTTTGTTTTTCAATACACATGAATTTTTTTGCTCTAATTCTGTGGAAACTGAATCTGTAGAGTGCTTTGGGTAGTATAGTCATTTTCCCAATGTTGGTTCTTCCAATCCAAGAACATGGTATATCTCTCCATCTGTTTGTATCATCTTTAATTTCTTTCATCAGGGTCTTACAGTTTTCTGCTTAGATATCTTTTGTCTCCTTAGGTTTATCCCTAGGTATTTTATAATTTTTGTTGCAGTGGTAAATGGGAGTGTTCAGTTAATTTCTCTTTCAGATATTTCATCATTAGTGTATAGGAATGCAAGAGATTTCTGTACACTTATTTTGTAACTTGCTAGTCTGCCAGATTTGTTGATTAGCTCTGGTAGTTTTATGGTAGTATCTTTAGAATTCTCTATGTATAGTATCATGTCATCTGCAAAGAGTGACAACTTTAATTCTTCTTTCTGATTTGGATTCCTTTTCTTTCTTTTCCATTTCTGATTGCTATGGCTAAAACTTCCAAAACTATGTTGAATAATAGTGCTGAGAGTGGACAACCTTGTTGAGTTCCTGATCTTAGAGGAAATGGTTTCAGCTTTTTACCATTGAGAATGATGTTGGCTGTGGGTTTTTCATATATGGCCATTATTATGTTGAGGTAAGTTCCCTCTATGCCTACTTTCTGGAGGGTTTTTGTCATAAATGGGGGTTGAATTTTGTCGAAAGCTTTTTCTGCATCTATTGAGATGATCATATAGTTTTTATCCTTCTGTTTGTTAATATGGTTTATCACATTATTTTTGTATATTGAAGAATCCTTGCATTCCTGGGATAAACCCCAATTGATCTTGGTGTATGATGCTTGTAATGTGCTGTTGGATTCTGTTTGCTTGTTTTTTGTTGAGAATTTTTGCCTCTATGTTCATCAGTGATATTGGCCTGTAGTTTGCTTTTTTGTGACATGTTTTTCTAGTTTTGGTGTCAGGGTGATGGTGGTCTCGCAAAATGAGTTTGGGTATGTTTCCCCCTCTGCTATGTTTTGAAAGAATTTGAGAAGAATAGGTGTTAGCTCTTCTCTAAATGTTTGATAGAATTCTCCTGTGAAGCCATCTGGTCCTGGGCTTTTGTTTGTTGGAAGATTTTTAACCACAGTCTCAATTTCAGTGCTTGTAATTGGTCTGTTTATATTTTCTATTTGTTTCTGGTTCAGTCTTGTAAGGTTGTGCATTTCTAAGAATTTGTCCATTTCTTCCAGGTTGTCCATTTTATTGGCATATAGTGGTTGTATTAATTTCTCATGATCTTTTGTAGTTCTTCAGTGTCAGTTGTTATGTCTCCTTTTTCATTTCTAATTCTATTGATTCGAGATTTCTCCCTTTTTTCCTGATGAGTCTGGCTAATGGTTTATTAATTTTGTTTATTTTCTCAAAGAACCAGCTTTTAGTTTTAATGATCTTTGCTATTGTTTCCTTCATTACTTTTTCATTTATTTCTGATCTGTTCTTTATTATTTCTTTCGTTCTGCTAACTTTGGGTTTTTTTGTTCTTCTTTCTCTAATTGCTTTAGGTGTAAGGTTAGGTTTATTTGAGATGTTTCTTGTTTCCTGAGATAGGGTATTATTGCTATAATATTCCTTCTTAGAACTGCTTTTCCTGCATCCCATAGGTTTAGGGTCATCTGTTTTCATTGTATTTGTTTCTAGGTATTTTTTAATTTCCTCTTTGATTTCTTCAGTGATCTCTTGGTTATTAAATAGTGTATTTTTTAACTTCCATGTGTTTGTATTTTTTACAGATTTTTCCCTGTAATTGATATCTAGTCTCATAACACTGTGGTTGTAAAAGATACTTGATACAATTTCAATTTTCTTAAATTTACCAAGGCTTGATTAGTGACCCAGGACATGATCTATCCTGGAGAATGTTCCATGAGCAATTGAGAAGTAATTGTATTCTGTTGTTTTTGGATGGGATGTCCTATACAAATCATTGAAGTCCATCTTGTTTAATGTATCATTTAAAGCTTGTGTTTCCTTATTTATTTTCATTTTGGATGATCTGTTCATTGCTGAAAGTGGGGTGTTAAAGTCCCCTACTATGAATGTGTTACTGTCGATTTCCCCTTTTATGGCTGTTAGCACTTGCCTTATGTATTGAGGTGTTCCTATGTTTGGTGCATAAAGCTTTACAATTGTTATATCTTCTTCTTGGGTTGACCACTTGATCATTATGTAGTGTCATTCTTTGTTGTAATAGTCTTTACTTTAAGGTCATTTCGTCTGATATGAGAATTGCTAATCCAGCTTTCTTTTGATTTCCATTTGCATGGAATATCTTTTTCCATCCCCTCACTTTCAGCCTGTAAGGTTCCCTAGTTCTGAAGTGGGTCTCTTGTAGATAGCATATGTCTGGGTCTTGTTTTTGTATCCATTCAGCCAGTCTATGTCTTTTGGTTGGAGCATTTAATCCACTTATATAAGGTAATTATCAATATGTATGTTCCTATTACCATTTTCTTATTTGTTTTGGGTTTGTTATTGTAGGTCTTTTCCTTCTCTTGTGTTTCCTGCCTAGACAAGTTCCTTTAGCATTTCTTGTAAAGCTGGTTTGATGTTGCTGAATTCTCTTAGCTTTTGCTCTTCTGTAAAGCTTTTAATTTCTCCGTTGAATATGAATGAGATCCTTGCTGAGTAGAGTAATCTTGGTTGTAGGTTTTTCCCTTTATCACTTACATATGTCCTGCCACTCCCTTCTGGCTTGCAGAGTTTCTGCTGAAAGATCAGCCCTTGTATGTTATTTGTTGTTTTTCCCTTGCTGCTTTTAATAGTTTTTCTTTGTATTTATTTTTTGATAGTTTGATTAATATGTATCATGGCGTGTTTCTCCTTGGATTTATCCTGTATAGGATTCTCAGTGCTTCCTGGACTTGATTAACTATTTCCTGTCCCATATTAGGTAAGTTTTCAACTATCATCTCTTCAAATATTTTCTCAGCCCCTTTCTTTTTCCCTTCTTCTTCTGGGACCCCTATGATTCGAATGTTGGTGCGTTTAATTCTATCCCAGAGGTCTCTGACACTGTCCTGAATTCTTTTCATTCTATTTTCTTATCCTGCTCTGCAGTAGTTATTTCCACTATGTTATCTTCCAGTTCATTTATCCATTTTTCTTCCCCAGTTATTCTTCTATTGATTCCTTCTAGAGTAATTTAAATTTCATTTATTGTGTTATTCATCATTGTTTGTTTCTCTCTAGTTCTTCTAAGTGCTTGTTAAATGTTTCTTGTGTTTCCTCCATTATATTCCAAGATTTTGTATCATCTTTACTCTCATTACTCTGAATTCTTTTTCAGGTAGACTGCCTATTTTCTCTTCATTTGTTTGGTCTGGTGGGTTTTTACCTTGCTCCTTCATCTGCTGTGTGCTTCTCTGTCTTCTCATTATGCTTAACTCACTGTGTTTGGGGTCTCCTTTTTGCAGGCTGCAGGTTGGTATTTCCCATTGTTTTCGGTGTCTGCCCCCAGTGGCTAAGGTGGTTCAGTGTGTTGTGTAGGATTCCTGATGGAGGGGACTGGTTCCTGTGCTTTGGTTTATGAGGCTGGTTCTTATGTTTCTGGTGGGCAGGACCACATCCTGTAGTGTGTTTTGGGGTATCTGTGACCTTATTATTATTTAAGTAGCATCTCTGCAAATGGGTGTGTTTGTGCTCCTGTCTTGGTAGCCGTTTGGCATAAGGTGTCCAGCTCTGTAGCTTGCTGGTTGATGAGTGGAGCTGGGTCTTAGCATTTTAATGGAGATCTCTGGGAGAGATCTCACTGTTTGATATTACATGGAGCTGGGAGTATCCAGCTCCATGTAATACCAATATCCTCAACTCAGCTCTCCCACCTCAGAGGCACAGGCCTGACACCCGGGCAGAGTACCACGACACTGTCAGCCACACAGCTCAGAAGATAAGGGAGAAAGAAAGAAAGAAAGAAAAGAAAGAAAGAAAGAAAGAAAGAAAGAAAGAAAGAAAGAAAGAAAGAAAGAAAGAAAGAAAGAAAGAAAGAAAGAAAGAAAGAAAGAAAGAAAGAAAGAGAAAGACAGAAAGAAAGAAAAAGAAAGAAAGAAAAAAGAAATAAAGTTATTCAAATAAAAAATAAAAAAATTAAAAAGTAATAAAAGAAAAAAGGAAAGAAAGAAGAGAGCACCCAAACCAAAAAACAAATCCAGCAATGATAACAAGTGCTAAAAAGTATATTAAAAAAAAAAAAAGCAAAAAAGGAACAGAGAACCCTAGGACAAATAGTAAAAGCAAAGCTATACAGAGAAAATCACACAAAGAAGCATACACATAGACGCTAACAAAAAGAGAAAAATGAAAGAAAAATATATATCGATATATAAAAATCAAAAAAGGAAGAGAGCAACCCAATCAATAAAAAAAATCTACCAATCATAATAAACTCTAAATACTATACTAAGATAAACATAAAACCAGAAACCAGTCAGTTTTGGTGTGATACATTGTCTATTCAGGTATTCCACAGATGCAGGGTACATCAAGTTGATTGTGGAGGTTTAATCCGCTGCTCCTGAGGCTGCTGGGAGAAATTTCCCTTTCTCTTCCTTGTTCGCACAGCTCCTGGGGTTTGGCTTTGGATTTGGCCCCACCTCTGCATGTAGGTCGCTTGAAGGAGTCTGTTCCCCACACAGACAGGACGGGGTTAAAGTAGCAGCTGATTAGGGGGCTCTGGCTCCTAAGGTAGGGTGGAGGGAGAGGTTCGGAATGCAGGGCGTGCCTGCGGCAGCAGAGGCCAGCATGACACTGCAACAGCCTGAGGTGTGCCATGTGTTCTCCCAGGGAAGTGGTCCCTGGATCACGGGACCCTGGCAGTGGCGGGCTGCATAGGCTTCTGGGAGGGGAGGTGTGGACAGTGACCTGTGCTTGCACACAGGCTTCTTGGTGGCTGCAGCAGCATCCTTAGCATTTCATGCCCATCTCTTGTGTCCGCGCTGATAGCCGTGGCTTGCTCCCATCTGTAGGCCTTGTTTAGGCAGTACTCTGCATCCCTTCTCCTCGTGCACGCCGAAACAATGGTCTCTTGCCTCTTAGGCCTGTCCAGACATTTTTCCCAGACTCCTTCCCAGCTAGCTGTGGCATACTATCCCCCTTCAGGCTGTGTTCACACAGCCAACCCCAGTCCCCTCCCTGGAATCCGAGCTCCAATGCCCAAGCCTCAGCTCCTAGCCCCCACCCGCTGGGGCGGGTGGGCAGACCAGCTTCTCAGGCTGGTGAGTGTTGGTTGGCACCGATCCTCTGTGCTGGAGTCTCTTTGCTTTGCCCCCTGCACCCCTGTTGCTGTGCTCTCCTCCATGGTTCCGAGGCTTCCCCCCCACCCAACCACCCCCACCATCCACCCCACACCCCGTCTCCACCAGTGAAGGGGCTTCCTAGTGTGTGGAAACTTTTCCTCCTTCACAGCTCCCTCCCAGTGGTGCAGGTCCTGTCCCTATTCTTTTGTGTCTGTTTTTTCTTTTCTCTTATGCCCTACTCAGGAATGTGGGGGGTTTCTTGCATTTTGGGAAGTCTGAGGTCTTCTGCCAGCATTCAGTAGGTGTTCTGTAGGAGTTGTTCCACATGTAGATGTATTTCTGATGTATTTTGGGGGAGGAAGGTGATCTCCACATCTTACTCCTCCGCCATCTTGAAGGTTTCCTAGAGACACATCCTTATTGTTACATGTAGTAGTAGTTTATTCCCTTTTATTACTCTGCATTCCATTGTATGAAGATCCCACAATTTAGCTGTATATCTTACCAGTATATCTCTACTGTTGGTAGAGATTTAATGCATTTATTGTTTTGGAATCTTAAGGTTAATGCTTTTATGAACATGTATGTTCTTATACATTTCTACAAGTGAACATATGCATGCATTTCTTGTGAGTGTATACCTAGGAGAATTGCTAAGTCAAGAGTCATGCACATATTCATCCTTAGTACACTCTTCCATAGAATTGTCCAAAATAGCTGTACCAGCTTACATTACAAAGAACGTTATATTAGAATTCCAGTTACTCCACATTCTTTCCACTCTTGCCATTTTGGTTCTTTACTTTTGCCAATTTGTTGGGTGTAGAGTTACTACAAAGTGGTTTTAATGGCCATATTTCTGATAATTAGTGATACTAATTTTCATGTGCTTATTTGCCATTTCGATATCTTCTCTTGTAAAGAATCTGTTCAAATTTTTTGCTATTTTTGTATTGAGTTGTCTGTTTTCTTTGTCTTTATCTTAGTGATTTTTAGCTATTCTTATATATTCTCATTCAGAGTTATTTGTCAGATGAATCATCTGTCATTTGTGTGTATGCAGATGTACAAATATATCGTTGCAAATACTTTATTTTACTTTTTAGATTGCCTTTTAATGGTATCTGTGATGAACAGATGTTCAAGTTACAGCCATATTAGTTGTTATATAATCCCATGAAATAGTTCTTTCTTTTTTTTAACTTCAGTTTTGTAGTTGCTTTCAGTGATGATGTTAACTTTATATTGGTTATCCTACTTATGCTAGAAGCAGAATATCTAGTTCATTCTCTCTCTCCCTCTCTCTTTCTCTCTCTGTCCCCACTTCCTCCTTCCTCTTTCTCTAGGTAGGTAGGTAGACAGACAGATAGATAGATAGATAGATACATAGGTAGATTTACCACTTTCGAATATATAATTCAGTAGTTTTAAGTATATTCATAATGTTGTACAATCATTACCACTATCTAATTCCAGATCATTTTCATCAGTCACTTCCAAATTCTGTATCCATTAAGCAGTAACTTCTCATTCATCCTCCATCATGTTTGTATTTATAGTAGCTTTATTTATAACAGCCCAAATTTGGAAGCAACCAACATACCCTTCAGTAGGTGAATGGGTAAATAAGCTATGGCACATCCAGATATTGGAATGTTTCTTAGCACTAAAAAGAAAGAAGCAATCAAACCATGAAATGACACAGAGTTATCTTAAATACTATTACTAAGTAGATGTCAATCTAAAATGGCTACATACTGTAAAATTCCAACTAGAAGACATTCTGGAAAAGCAAAACTATGGAGAATGTAAAAAGATCAGTGGTTGTCAAGGGTTGAGAGGAAGGAAAGGTGAGTAGGTGGAGCACAGGGATTTTTAGGTCAGTAAAACTCTTCTATATAATAATATAATAGAGGGCACATGTCATACATTTGTCTGAACTCACAGATTATACAGCACAAAGAATGAAGCCTAATGCAAATATGGACTTTAGCTGCTAATGACGTGACAATGATGGTTTATTGATTATAGCAAATTTACAACACTAGTGTGTTAATGATGATGGAGGCTGTTGTGGTGGGGGGAGAGGAGATATGCAAGGACACTCTATTTTCTACTCAATTTTGCTACAACCTTAAAAGTTATAAATATATAGTCTATTAATTCATAAAATTAAATTAAAATGAATTCTTGAAAATTTTTTAATTTTTCTGATTAATTAGAACAGAAAAAGAAATCAATAGTTACTAAGCCAATAACAATGAAAAACAGAAATAGCAAAGTCGAAATTAAAGAAAAAGCAAGACAGAAGGTATAAATTAAAGTATACTCATTAATACATCATTTGTGAATATACTAAATATTCCTTTAAATACAGAGACTGCATTAATAGATTAGAAATTAATCCCAGCTATATGTTTTTATAAGAAATAAAACAAAAATCTAAAATAGGTAAAAAATGGTTAAAGTTGAGAGAGGAGTAAATATTTTAGAAACTGGTAAAAACCCGAGTAGCAATATTACAGCAAAAAATGTGAAATTTAAGGTCAAAACATTAAGTGCAAAGTGAGACCCAGGAAGACATTATGTAATAATAATAGGTATAATTTAGGAAAAATAATTTTAAATCTATAAATGTTTTTATACAGAGTAATAGCCATAACACATAAAAAGGAAATATTCCTAGAAATACATCAAGGACCTGACAAATATATAATTACAGGTGATGATTTTTTAAATGCCACTTCCAGAATGTGACCAAGCCAGTTAAAATAAAAATAAAGACAGTGAGGATATTAATAGTAAAATCAACCTCAGTCCTTGAAGTATGGTTCTTCTGACTATACCAAGTACTACCCTTTCCTTATGTTTTTTCTAACTAATTTTCTACTGTTCTCCCTTATTCACCAAGTAGTTCAGCACCTGGGTGACTCTCTTTTTCTTTACCATTAGTCGTATCATGATTATTGATAATTTCAAAATGTATAATGATCCATACACTATCTGGGATTCTGATTTTATTGATCATCTCACTTCCAAAGATAGTGACCATTATTTAATCTCAAGTATTTTACTCCTATGGATAAACTTCATCATCACCAAAAATCACACTGCCCCCACTATCTTGATTTGGAGAATTCTGTTCTCTAACACACACATGCCACTTTCAGTACAGGTTTCCTTCTAGTACACCAAATATGAAATTTTTTTATACCATTAAGGTAATCAAATCTATGGATCCAACACCTTTTCACTGTCTATCATATATTTCCTATTCTCACTATCCTATTTATCTAAATTATTACAGATTCCATGAAGGAAATTATAGTTACACTCATGCAAATACTCTCAAATTTTTCCATCTTTCCCTCAGTCTTACTCACTTGGAAAAATCCTGCTCTTTGTGAATCCCAAACTTCTGCCTCTGACTGGCCACCATCAAAGAACCTGAACACGGATGGAGAAAACAGACAGATGTGTTTTAATGCTTACTATGACCAGGCATTGCTTTAAGTGCTTCATACATGTGAACTCATTTAGTGTTATCAGCAAACTTATAAAATATTCAGAATTATTATCCAGATCCATCTCAATTCAGAATATAGATATAAATGCATAAAGCAAAATATCTGTACCATCAAAGTATCTGTTATTCATTAAGTGGTATCAAATATGCAAACACAATATTTTTAATGGAGTACTTGTCATATGTTTTAATAATAATCCAAAAATGGATACTTTTTTCCATATTAATTTGTAACTTAATAATTCATGATAGATATGATGGATATGCTAGTTCCATTGCTACTAAAATACCCTATAGATATTATTATTTCAGGAATGAAAGTGTTTAACATCAGGAAATATATTAATATAGTGCATTATATCGACAAAAAGGACAGAATGTATTTACTTTCTGTATTTACATGCTAGAAAACAAATCAACTGATAAAATACAGCTATTTTTAAATTGGTATAGATATAACTCATTTTTTATAACTGCATTACAAATGTATTATGTTTACTTGTAACAAATATTTAAGTAAAATAGAGTTTAAGCAAATAATATAAATATGGCTCAATACTTAATAAAAGCCTATTTACAAAGGGGAAAAATCCTAAAAGTGTTACATTAAATCTTAGGAACAAGAGAGGATAATTATTATTATTCTATTTCAAAATTGTTTGGCTGTTTCTAGGTAATAAAATTAGAAAGGAAAATTAAATAATTGACAATCATAAAAGAGGGGTTATAATTATCCTTATTTGGAAATAATTATCAACATATTAAAACATTCTATTATTAATAAGTTAATTTGTTAAGGTAACAGGATATAATTTTTTTTCATACTAGACATTATCAATTAGAAATAAAGCTTAAAAAATACTCTGTTCACAATATTGTTAAAAACTATAAAACTTAGAATTAATTTAACAAGAAGGAAAGAAACAGTTTAAAATATTATTATAGGGTATAAAATAAAACCTAGAGCAATGGAAAGAGTTCTCTGTAACAGAACAGTCAGATAAATTCTAGCAAATACATAATACACTATTCAGCACTTGAAAGCAATGAGTTACACTTTTATAACAATTGTTCTGGAGTTATGTTTCTATGTAATTCATGTTGGAAAAGTGTATTGGAGAAATGATATTATTTTTGTAAAGGACAAATATGTAAGGTGGTATTAATTTTTAAAGGCAAATAATGATCATTTTCATGAAGAAGAGAAGAAAGATTGTATATCAACTATACCTCAATTAAAAAGAAAAAGACAGGGAGAAGACAGTAATATATAAGCCAAACATATATATATTGGGCGTCTAGGATTATAAGAAGATTAATTTCTGTGGTTTAAGACAAAGAAAGAAAGAGAGAGAGAAAGGAAGGAAGGAAGGAAAGAGGGAGGGAGGGAGGGAGGGAGGGAAGGAAGGAAGGAAGGAAGGAAGGTAGGAAGGAAGGAAGGAAGGAAAGGAAAGGAAGAGAAGGAGGGAGGAAGGGAGGGAGGAAGGAAGGAAGGAAGGAAGGAAAGAAGGAAGGAAGACTATCCTTAATATACTAGGAATTTGCACATATTCACATGAGAATGGTCATTAGTCTGGTAGGATAGACATGAAGCTTTAGAGACTCGTTTAAACCACGTCAGATCTTTGAGCTATTTTTATACAGTGTATTTCTACAGATGTTATAAAGCTCGTATGACATTGTTATTATTGTTGCTCTTCACAATCAATGTTCTTTTATATTTGCAAACATATTACCCCTCCATGAGTGTATTTTAATAGTTTCTTATAGTTCCATTCTTCTATCTCTTGTAATAACCCTTTATCCTAGGGAAAATCTAATTTATTCTTAAACCACTCACGTTTCCTATGGTTTTCCTTAAGTAATCATAAGCTAAGTGCTGATGATAATTGGAAAATGAAAATGCTTTTAATTTTTAATCAGATTTCCATAATCTCAAAACAGTGTTCTCAAATCCACTGCGTTGAAGAATGTAACTAGGAACATGGCCTAAGTTAAGTTGTTTCCTCCTCCCTAAACTCTTTTACTAGATAATTACCAGATGGCAAACATCTTGTGCATTCAAGGCAAGATAAGTGAGTAAAAGCAAAAAATAGAACCCAATCTCGGGAAGCAGACATTATCCAAACAAGTTGAATTTCATCCTATCTTTTTCATGGGAATTTGAATTTTAAAGGAAGTCACTCAAGAATGCAAGAAGATAAATCATCCTAATGGCAATACCCTAAGTCTAGAGATATATTAAAGAGTTCCTGCTGCTAAGATCACCATTGTTGCCTTGTTTCTTATCCTTCCTGTATCGGCCTGTTAGCCTCTTCATTTTATTCTTTTAGCCACTTTATCCTTTCAAGAAATTGATTATTCTCTTCTACTTAATTAAATGGCTAGTCAAATTATCTCTGATTAATGTGGCTAGTCAAATTATCCCTGATTCCTAACATATTTAAGGTAGAGTTTTTATTTCTTTTTCCCTAGAGTAGATGTGCTTCAGATCTGACTTTCCCCCTATTACAGTGATGGGATTTTGTTTTCAGGCAGAAATTCCTGCTATTCACTATACCCTGACTGGCACATTGGTCTGGAATTTACCTGTTTCTTGAAAATTTGATATAAATTATTCATGCACTAACTAGTCAGGAAGCTTTCTGAGAAGCTAAAGTGTGTGTGTGTGTGTGTGTGTGTGTGTGTGTGTGTGTGTGTGTTTGTATGAGAGATTTACATTTCATCTGGGAGAATGATTAAATTATTAAGATATTTTATGTTCTATAATATCAAATCATTCTAATATCTTAGAAAAATTAGCATCCATTTGAATTAAAGATAAATTTAAATTTTTACAAATTTGCTATATGCAGGCTTTCTTATAGCAGCTGGTACAGAAAAAGACCAGGCCAGAGAGATGTTTTGAAGTACTACTATTTCAGTTAAAATAGGATAATTTTCAGACAGTAACTAAGAGTTTTGAAAATGTAGCAGATGGACCTCAGTAGAAAAATATCCACTTGAAAGTTTTCCTAAGCCAGTCCCTTTTGTATTCCAATGTCATTTCAAGAATACCTGTGCTTGCCTATGAAAAATTAAAATATCAGCAGAAATTTTGGTAATTTTTACAGGAAATTATAAAAATTTTATGAAATTATCATGAGATATCTTGAGTTATCTGAATGAATGCTATATATTTCAATTTTTAAATTAATATTAAATAAATATTAAGGTTATATTATATTTAATATTTAAAATAATGTATAATGTTTATAGTATATTTATAATTTATTCTTGCTCTGAAAACTTCCTGAGTGCTCACTACATTTAAGGCTTATTACCAACCACTTCAGGGTTTTTTATAGTGGAAGGAAAGTTGGGAAAGAATAGGTGAACAAATACTATTCATCACTTTCCATGTGTCTTTATACTCTGATGTAGAATGTAGCACATCTGTTTCATAGGTGAAGAACTAATGTTCCAAAGGTAAAGTAACTTTAAGTTTTAAAATTTGAAAGTAATAGGATAGAGACTGGGATTTAGCTCTGTTTTATTCCAATGCAGTGCTCTCTTCATTACATTATATCGATTCAAAAAATAGTTAAAACCATATTTTCAAGGAACTCAGAGTTTAGTCAAGAAGTAAGAAAAGCAAAGAAGTTAATGATAACTATCCTTAAATAGCTGTGAGAAAGAGGGAACGGGGAATGATGTTTCTTAGGTGAAATCATATCTTTGTGTTTATTACATAGAGAAGTGTTCTAAAGATTGAGGGGAGGGAATAAGTCTAAAGTGACTGCAGTAGCAGTGTCAGAAAATAGGTAAGTCAAGTTTTTAGGGCTATAGAGAAAGGGTGACTGATGATACTGGAAGAGTAAATTTATGGGTTTTGTTTTTGTCTTTTTAAATAATACCAGGATGAGTAATTTGACCCTTTACAATTTTGAGTCAACTAAAATTAGACTATTAATCCCAAAATATTGTAAAGGATAAAGAGAAACACAGATCACAGGGGAGATATTATAAAACAAAATTAAAAAAAATAATTTTAAATGATATTAATATAGGATATTTAGGAAATTTTTATGACCTAAAGTATGATAGCAAAGTATGATAGCCTAAAGTATGATAGCCTCTTTGGATGTTAGAATCTCTATAGAAGTTCTAGTTTAATGGTCTAGATTATGGAATGATCTACAAAGCCTTGGATTCTGATGTCATATCAGAGGATGAAATCTACATGAAAGGTATTAGAGAATTATTTGTGGGCTTGATATGGAACTTGAAAGAAAAGTTTAACATCAAGTTAAAGTGGTAGAAGGGAGTCATGGAAGAATGCTCAACACATTGTGGGGAATAAACGTCCATGTTATGAAAGGAATGATATTGAGATCTTCATGGAGAATGTAAAGAATTTTTCAAATGCTGGAATGACACTGTAGTGGATAAAGATTTCAGTGAAGACTGAACAGACTCTTTGCCAAATGAAGTACATCTTGTAGATGTGGAAGCTGAGGCTCAAAGCAGTTAAGCAACTCCACAGGGACACAGATATTTTCCAGAACTGAGTTTTAAACTTAAACCAGTATTATTTCAAAACCCTTGTTCTTTCCATTACTCCATGATAGTTTTTTAACTCTTGCAGTGAAATATAGAAAACCAATTTGAGTATACTGGAGGTGTGAAAGGCAGATTACATGGAAAGAGTATGACCAGGCAGTCTTAAAATTTAAAGGTGAGGGAAAGAAAATGAAAATCTCATGTCAATATCAGGATGTAATAAAATGAATTGAGTTGTTGCATTGATCTTATGATTAGTTAACATTTATTGAACATATACTATGTACAAAGCACTGATCAAAGCATTTTACATATATTATTTGTTAGTCTTCTGAATAATTTTATAAAATGGGTTCTATTATTACCTCAATTTAACAGTTGAGGAAATCAGCACAGTGAGATGAAATGATTCAGAAAATCATAAAGTGGTAAAGCAGCATTTGAACACAAGCAGCCTGACTCCAGAATCAATAGAATCAACCACCCTACTGCCTGACACTCTATGTTACAGAGATCTGAAACTCAAATTATCTGACAAAGCATATTCAGTAGAGGTTACCTCTAAATTAGGAGTGTCGGTAGAAATGTTTGATCTTTGCCTATATGGAAAATTTTAGTGAATTTGCCCCAGGTTTCTAGGGCCCTGAACTACAATAAGAGGACAGAGGACAGTTCCATTATGTTTCTTGGTGGCCTCACATTTCCCCCAGGCAGTCAGGGCCCTTTTCAATTAAGTGCTTTATTGAGTAACCCAATAAAATGGAAATTTGGATTTCGGCATTCTACACTATAGTTCATCAACACCTCCTATAAATCATGTTCTTAGTGGTAATAAATGCCATGATTTCTACTTAGTTATCAGGAAGTAATAAATAATACAAAGTCAGATAAATTGTGATTCTGTTGAATGCACCATATGAAGTAAACATTTTAAAATTTGCTTTATCCTTTTGTAATTATACCTCTGTGTAGATTAACTTGCTCTTCACTTTATCCAGTCTCCTTACATGTGTAGGACTTACAAGCAGGTAGTTTACTGCCAGAAAACAAATGGCCTTTAGAAGCGCAGAGATATATTTATAGCCAAAGGTAGAAGGCCGGGGGTGGGGGGAGGATACTTAATTAAGTGACAATCAGAAGTGTCACAAATTTCAGGGACACAGAATTGACTACAAGAATTATAAATTAGTCAGAACTACAACTTGAGCTATTATTCAGCTTTTTCTTTCCTTTTTGTATAATAACAGAACTTTTTCTTTAGAGTAGTGAAACATATAAATGCATATCTAAGGAATAATCACGATGCCTTTAAAGGATTAAAAGTAGAATATTCCCCCAAAATAGGTTAATAGTTTGAAATTGTCCTTTAAAAATTGTACCCTTAAGAAACAAACTTTCATTATGTAGGTGTTTCTGTCATTTAATATTCCCTAAGTTCATGTCTACATTTAGTCTTATGCTCCACTTGCAGCACTTTGTTGATAGCACTTGAACATCCTTGTTTTAATGGCACATATCTTAATATATCTATAATTTATTTATTTTATGTGAAATATAACCATGGACTCTATAACAAAAATTGCCATTTCTTTAACATGAAAAATTTTGAACCCACACACAGATGCCATTAGTGCAGAGATAAGAAAAGTTTAGACTATCCAATGTAATAATAGAGAATCAGAAAAAAAAAATAACAAGACCAAAAGCATTAATAAAAATAAAGAATAAGTATGTATGTAGCTGTCTGTAGCTGGAAACAAATAGTGAGTAGAAAATATACTGAATGTCATTAAAAAAAACAAAGAAAAAGGGAAAAAATGGTGTTTCTTATTTAAAAAGTAGTCAGTGTCTGCATATTCATAGGAGAGAGAAGGCAAATAATGGTATTATAAGAATTATGTTAAGGAAAAGTTAGATAAAATTATGTGTGAACATATATATATATATATATATATATATATAGAGAGAGAGAGAGAGAGAGAGAGAGAGAGAGAGAGAGAGACAGAGAGACAGAGAGAGAGAGACAGAGAGAGAGAGAGAGAGAGAGAGAAAGAGAGAGAGAGAGAGAGAGAGTGAGAGGGAGATCAAGCTTCAAAATCATGAATTGTCTCTATTCGAGATAAGTAGTCCCTGGCCTCTGAAGGACATAAGTCCCAATGAAAAATATCCTCCCTCCCAGTTTCTGTTCTAATAAAACAAAAAGATTATTGTCTGAAAGGCACAAGAGGCTTTAAGTCATGCTCAAATGTTGACTAGAGAAGGTCACTTTTCTAGAGCTTGTTATTTATTTTTCTATCTGTATCCCCAGGCTTCAAGGGCCAGAAGGGTGGGAAGGGGAGCACAACAGATTAATAACAACAATTTTTTAGCTTAGGCTGAGTTTCTGTATTCCTTGATAATCCTTTTTTCCAGTTTCAAAAGCTGGTCTTGTAACTTGCAATGCCTATATTTGCTCTGGTTTTAGCTGCTCTGGTCTCTGACTTTTTTTGTATACTACTCTTTGTGATCCTTTGTGACTTAGTTATTTCCATTGTTTAATTTTTCCTCTTAACAGGCATTTTACCACTTAATGGGTGATACAGGAAATTACATTGACCATAAAATTATGCTGTCCTCTGTTTTTTGTATCATACAGAGATTCTTTTTCTTGTTAATTCAAATGATACCTGTTTTCTAAAAAAAAATATTGGATGAGAGGAAACAGGAGGGAGGCATATCTAATGAGATTTTTAGTAATGTGCTCCTGTGCAATCCTCTAGTGTTAAATTTCTTTTAACAGACAAGCCCTTGCTTTGGTCCTAAGCTTATAGCCACTACTTTTTTCTCTTAAGGCAAGCTTCTCCTCACAATCTCCTCAATTCCTTATTTATTGATCCAATACCTTTCTATTGAGGATTTACTATATCCTGGGTACTGTTCAGATACAATCTACCAGGACCCATCTAACATGCTTGTATCTATAGAGACCATGGGATCCACCAAAACAATTTTGAATTTTTGATGTGTACATACCTTACATGGATGGAATCAAAATTAAATTGATTATATGCTAAATATACACATGCTGGTCCATTGTATATGGGAACAAAACATTAGAGCTTCTGTTTGTATTGTTTTAATTTAAATAATAAGAAAAGTGAAGTTTTACCTATAACTAATGTTAAAAAAGAAACAACAGGCCCAAAATGGAGCCACTTAGGCTAGGCCCCACCAAGACGTAATGCCTAACATATTTACAGTTTAAACTTTCCTCAGAAATGTTACTAGACAACCTGAAATGTCCTGGTCGGCACTAAGAAACTCACTGATAGACACTTTCCATTCCCCATAGGAGGGCGGTCTTGCCTAAAACAATGCATTCTTTGCTAATGATTTTCTTTTTTCCACTCCCTCTCTGCCTTTAAACTTTTTTTTTTTTTTTTCTGCAGCTTGGCAGAGCTTTCTTCGATGGGGTGCTGCCCAATTTATGAATCATTTAGTAAAGTCTATTAGACCTTCAAATTTACTCAGTTGAATTTTTGTTATTTACCACCAATAAGAATTGATGTTAGCAACTTCATTCAGTCACAGGTCACCTGCCCTCAGATTTCTTATGGGATGAGGGCAATTCTGTAACATTGAGGGGGCAATGGTGCCATTAATTTTTCTGGTTATCTTTTGGCATCCTGGTAGGCAGAAGTCTGAAACTGACCGCAAGATTGCTGTCTTTTAGTGTATATGCCTTGGATAATTAAAAATCCCAATCCTTAAAAATAGATATCATTTTAAATAAAAGTAATGTTATAAGCAAAAACTATCTAAATGTAAGTAAGGTTGGTGTGGTTTCTTTGAGTGGGATATGAAGGCGACTGCAGGGTAAATTTACAGAAAATGCATCAACCAGAAATCCAAGCATTCTATCATTCAAAAGCTAACTTTTGCATCAAAAATTCCCTTCAATTTAACAATCACTTAATATACACCCATTATGTGCCAGGAAAAATTGGGCAAATCAGAAAACAATCTAATGAGCATGCAGCTTGTCTTCTGCTTTAGAAGTCAGAAAATAAAGATAAATAAATAACATACAGTAAGGTAATTGTGAAGGGCTATGCGAAGGCTGACAGTGCATAACAACATCTTCATCACATTCTTAGACACACCATGAGACTACATTTTCCAGACTTCCAATGTGGCTGGATCCCTAGCGGTTAAATGGAGCCAAATGACTGAATTCGATCAAAGGAATGAAAGTAGAAATGATCTGGTCTCAGCCAAAATGGCTAAAGGTAGATGTGCTTTCTTTAAGTTCTTGCTCTGTTCCAGTTATCTAATGCTGCAAAAAATATCACTTCCAAATTTAATGGTCTGAAACAATTTTATTATGCTCATGGAGTCTGTAGATTAGAAATGTGGACAAGGAAGATCAGGGATGGTTTGTCTTTGCAAGTCTGTGTTCTTAGTTGGCAATACTAGGTGGCTGGAGATGATTCTATGTCTGGGATCTCAACGCAGAAACTACTTCACTCACTTGTCTAATACTGGCTAATACTGGCTGTAATTTGGGAATTTATCTGGAATTCTGTACCAGAAGACTAAAACATTATCTCTCCATGTACCCTTGGCTTCCTCACAGCACAGATGTTGGAGCATCCCAAGCGAACAAGACCTAACTTCGAAAGTCACATTGTGTCACTTATTTCATACTAATAAGTACACCCAGTTCAAAGGAAGGGAACATAGATACACCTCTGATTGAAGAAGTGTCAATATCACTTTTCAAGAAGAGCATATAGGATGAGAGAAATTGTTGTTGTTTTTGAAAATAGTATCTACCACATTCTCTTTCCCTATTACCTATGTGAATACAAATGAGAACAAAATTGGAAGGATCCCAGTCTGCTGATTCACACTGGTCTCTGATACGCATGAGAATACATTTTTATTGAGTCAAGCCACTGCATCTCTTTGGATTTTTTGTTTTATTTTGTTTCTATTACAACAGTTACTCTGTTTGGATTTACATAGAGCTAAGGATAATACATAAAGGAGAGAAAGAGAAAGAAAATGTTAGCCACTCACAGATGTTGATGTTAAAACTTAACTCACTGAACTGATAAATTTTAAAGTAAAGGTCTTAAGGAAGTAAGGGAATTAGCCTTATAGGTATCAGGTAGTAGGAAAAGAAGCACAAAGACTTTAAGTGGGAGTGTCAGATAAACTGCAAAGAGGACAGGGTGGCTGAAGCAGAGGGAGTAAACAGGTGAGTCAGAGAAGATGAGATAAAGGAAGTACCAAGGCCAGATCACGTGGAGCATTATAAGTCATACTAATGACTTTAGATTTTACCCTAAGTGAGAGGGGAGACCATTAGAGGAAAGTCATGATCTGATATATTTTAATAAAAGCACTTTGGCTGTTGAAAAAGAAATTGCAAGGGAATAGGGGCAGAAGCAGAGAGACCTATTAGAAAACTATTGTAGGAATCCTAGCAACATA
This sequence comes from Kogia breviceps, assembly GCF_026419965.1. Taxonomy (NCBI): domain Eukaryota; kingdom Metazoa; phylum Chordata; class Mammalia; order Artiodactyla; family Physeteridae; genus Kogia; species Kogia breviceps. Next base: position 99,081,476 of record NC_081314.1, read on the forward strand.
TGATAGTGATCTGGCTTAGGGTATTTAGAGTGCCAGCACTTCGGAGTGGTCAAATTCTGGACTTTTTTTTTTTTCTTTTGGTACTTGCTGAGGATTTTTTTTTTATTACTTTTAATTGTACTGAAATACACATAGCATAAAATTTACCATTTCAAACATTTAAAAATATACAGTTTGGTAGTACTTCATTCACACTGCTGTGCAACCAACCTCCAGAGCTCTTTTCACCTTGCAAAGTTGAAACTCTGTAACTATTAAACAACAACTTGGATATACTTTGAAGGTAGAGATGACAGAATCTGTAGGAATACATAGATGTGGAGGTTGAAGAAAAGAAAAAGAGAAGTAAAAGATGACAAAGATTTTGGTCTAAGTAACTGGAGGAATATCGCTGCTATAAGCTGAAATGTGTAAGACCTAAGGTACTGGTTAGTTATGTAAGGGGAAAGCAGAAGTTCAGTTTGAACATGTTAAATTGGAGATTTCTATTATATATTGATGTGAAGATATCAAAGAGGCAATTGTGTGTGTGTGTGTGTTTATATATATATATATATACACCATAGACATATATCTATATATCTAGATTTTAGGAAATAGTTCTGGGATGAAGTTATACATTAAGAATTCATGAGCATAAATGGTATTTATTTTCTTTTATTTTATTTTTAACATCTTCATTGGAGTATAATTGTTTACAATGTTGTGTTACATTCTGCTCTATAACAAAGTGAATCAGCTAAACATATACATATATCCCCATATCCCCTCCCTCCCACCCTCCCTATCTCACACCTCTAGGTGGTTACAAAGCAAGAACCTGATCTCCCCGTGCTATGTGGCTGTTTCCCACTAGCTATCTATTTTACATTTGGTAGTGTATATATATTAATGCCACTCTCTCACTTCATCCCAGCTTACCCTTCCCCACCCCACCACCCCCCTGCATCCGCAAGTCCATTCTCTACGTCTGCGTCTTTATTCCTGTCCTGCACCTAGGTTCATTAGAACAACTTTTTTTTTGATTCCATATATATGTGTTAGCATACAGTATCTGTTTACCTCTTTCTGACTTACTTCACTCTATAGGACAGATTCTAGGTTGATCCACCTCACTACAAATAACTCAGTTTTGTTTCTTTTTATGGCTGAGTAATATTCCATTGTATATATGTGCCACATCTTCTTTATCCATTCATCTGTCGATGGACACTTTGGTTGCTTCCATGTCCTGGCTATTGTAAATAGAGCTGCAATGAACATTGTGGTACATGACTCTTTTTGAATTATGGCTTTCTCGGGGTATATGCCCAGTAGTGGGATGATGGATCGGATGGTAGTTCTATTTGCAGATTTTTTAAGGAACCTCCATACTATTCTCCACAGTGGCTGTATCAATTTACATTCCCACCAACAGTGCAAGAGTGTTCCCTTTTCTCAACACCCTGCCCAGCATTTATTGTTTCTAGAGTTTTTGATGATGGCCATTCTGACCGGTGTGAGATGATATCTCATTGTAGTTTTGATTTGCATTTCTCTAATGATTAATGATGTAGAGCATCCTTTCATGTGTTTGTTGGCAATCTGTATATCTTCTTTGGAGAAATGTCTATTGAGGTCTTCTGCCCATTTTTGGATTTGTTTTTTTTGTTTTTTTTTATATTGAGCTGCATCAGGTGCTTGTGAATTTTGGAGATTAATTCTTTGTCAGTTGCTTCATTTGCAAATACTTTCTCCCATCCTGAGTGTTGTATTTTCATCTTGTTTATGGTTTCCTTTGCTGCGCAAAAGCTTTTAAGTTTCATTAGGTCCCATTTATTTTTGTTTTTATTTCCATTTCTCTAGGAGGTGGATCAAAAAAATGTTTTCATGATTTATGTCAGAGTGTTCTGCCTATGTTTTCTTCTAAGAGTTTTATATGTCTGGCCTTACACTTAGGTCCTTAATCCATTTTGAGTTTATTTTTGCATATAATGTTACGGAGTGTTCTAATTTTATTGTTTTACATGTAGCTGTCTAGTTTTCCCAGCACCACTTATTGAAGAAGCTGTCTTTTCTCCATTATATTTTCTTGCCTCCTTTATCAAAGATAAGGTGACCATAGGTGCATGGATTTATCTCTGGGCTTTCTATCCTGTTCCATTGATCTATATTTATGATTTTGTGACAGCACCATACTGTCTTGATTACTGTAGATGTAATATAGTCTGAAGTCCAGGAGCCTGATTCCTTCAGCTCCGTTTTTCTTTCTCAAGATTGCTTTTGGGGGCTTCCCTGGTGGCGCAGTGGTTGAGAATCTGCCTGCCGATGCAGGGGACACGGGTTCGTGTGCCAGTCTGGGAAGATCCCACATGCCGCGGAGCGGCTGGGCCCGTGAGCCATGGCCACTGAGCCTGCACGTCCGGAGCCTGTGCTCCACAATGGGAGAGGCCACAACAGTGAAAGGCCCGCGTACCGCAAAAAAAAAAAAAAAAAAAAAAAAAAAAAGAAAAGAAAAATAGCTTTGGGTATTCAGGGTCTTTTGTGTTTCCATACAAACAGTGAAATTTTATGTTCTTGTCCTGAGAAAAATGCCATTGGTAATTTGATAGGGATTGCATATTGAATCTGTAGATTACTTTGGGTAGTATAGTCATTTTCACAATGTTGATTCTTCTACTCCAAGAACATGGTATATGTCTCCATCATCTTTAATTTCTTTCATCAGTGTCTTATAGTTTTTGCATACAGGACTTTTGTCTCCTTAGGTAGGTTTATTTCTCGATATTTTATTCTTTTTGCTGCAATGGTAAATGAGAGTGTTTCCTTAATTTCTCTTTCAGATTTTTCATCATTAGTGTATAAGAAGGCAAGAGATTTCTGTGCATTAATTTTTATCTGCTACTTTATCAAATCCATTGATTAGCTCTAGTAGTTTTCTGGTAGCATCTTTAGAATTCTATATATATAGTATCATGTCATCTGCAAACAGTGACAATTTTATTCTTCTTTTCCAATTTGGATTCCTTTTTTTTCTTTTTCTTCTCTGATTGTGGTGGCTAAAACTTCCAAAACTATGTTCAGTATTAGTGGTGAGAGTGGGCAACCTTGTTTTGTTCCTGATCTTAGTGGAAATGATTTCAGTTTTTCACCATAGACAATGATATTGGCTGTGTGTTTGTCATATATGGCCTTTATTATGTTGAGGTAAGTGTCCTCTAAGCCTACTTTCTGGAGGGTTTTTTATCATAAAGCGGTATTGAATTTTGTCAAAAGCTTTTTCTGCATCTATTGAGATGATCATATGGTTTTTATCCTTCAGTTTGTTAATATGGTGTATCACATTGATTGATTTGCATATATTGAACAATCCTTTCATTCCTGGAATAAACACCACTTGATCATGGTGTATGATCCTTTTAATGTGCTTTTGGATTCTGTTTGCTAGTATTTTGTTGAGGATTTTTGCATCTATGTTCATTAGTGATATTGGCCTGTAGTTGTCTTTTTTTGTGATATCTTTCTTTGGTTTTGGTATCAGGGTGATGGTGGCCTCGTAGTATGAGTTTGGGAGTGTACCTCACTCTGCTATATTTTGGAAGAGTTTGAGAAAAATTCGTGTTAGCTCTTTAAATGTTTGATAGAATTCACCTGTGAAGCCATTTGGTCCTGAGCTTTTGTTAGTTGGAAGATGTTTAACACAGTTTCAAGCTCAGTGCTTGTGACTGGTCTGTTTCTATTTTCCATTTCTTCCTGGTGCAGTCTCAGAAGGTTGTGCTTTTCTAATAATTTGTTCATTTCTTCCAGGTTGTCCTTTTTATTGGCATATGGTTGCTTGTAGTAATCTCTCATGATCCTTTGTAATTCTGCAGTGTCAGTTGTTACTTCTCTTTTTTCATTTCTAATTCTGTGATTTGAATCTTTTCCTTTTTTTTCTTGATGAGTCTGGGTAATGGTTTATCAATATTTTTATCTTGTCAAAGAAGCAACTTTTAGTTTTATTGATCTTTGCTTTTCTTTCCTTCATTTCTTTTTTATATCTGATCTGATTTTTATTATTTCTTTCCTTCTGCTAACTTTGGGTATTTTTTTGTTCTTTCTCTAATTGCTTTAGGTGTAAGGTTAGGTTTTTTTTTTTTTTTTTTTTTTTTTGCGGTATGCGGGCCTCTCACTGTTGTGGCCTCTCCCGTTGCGGAGCACAGGCTCCGGACGCGCAGGCCCAGCGGCCATGGCTCACGGGCTTAGTTGCTCCGCGGCACGTGGGATCCTCCCGGACCGGGGCACAAACCCGTGTCTCCTGCATCGGCAGGCGGATTCTCAACCACTGCGCCACCAGGGAAGCCCCGGTTAGGTTGTTTATTTGAGATTTTTCTTGTTTCTTGATGTAGAACTGTATTGCTATAAAATTCCCTCTTAGAACTGCTTTTGCTGAATCCCATAGGATTTGGGTCATCGTGTTTTCATTATCATTTGTTTCTAGGTATTTTTTTATTTCCTCTTTCATTTCTTCACTGATCTCTTGGTTATTAAGTAGTGTATTGTTTAACCTCATGTGTTTGCATTTTTTACAGATTTTTTCCTCTAATTGATATCTAGTCTCATAGCATTGTGGTTGGAAAACATACTTGATATGATTTCAATATTCTTAAATTTCCCAAGGCTTGATTATTGACCCAAGATATGATCTATCCTGGACAATCTTCCATGAGCACTTGAGAAGAAAGCATACTGTTGTTTTTGGATGTAATGTCCTATAAATAACAATTAAATCCATCTTGTTTAATGTGTTATTTAAAGCTGTGTCTCTTATTTATTTTCATTTTGGATGATCTGTCCATTGGTGAAAGTGGGGTGTTAAGGTCCCCTACTCTTTTTGTGTTACTTCCAATTTCCCATTTTATGGCTGTTAGCATTTGCTTTCTGCATTGAGGCGCTCCTATGTTGGCTGCATAAATATTTACAGTTGTTATATCTTCTTGGATTGATCCCTTGATCATTAAGTAGTGTCCTTTTTTTGTCTCTTGTAATAGTCTTTATTTAAAGTCACTTTTGTCTGATATGAGAATTGCTATTCCAGCTTTCTTTTGATTTCCATTTGCATGGAATATCTTTTTCTATCCCATCACTTTCAGTCTGTGTGTGTCCCTAGGTCTGAAGTGGGTCTCTTGTAGACAGTATATATATATGCATCTTGTTTTTGAATCCATCCAGACAGTGTATGTGTTTTGGTTGGAGCCTTTAATCCATTTATATTTAAGGTAATTACTGATATGTATGTTCCTATTACCACTTTGTTAATAGTTTTGGATTTGTTATTGTAGGTCTTTTCCTTCTTTTCATTCTCTTGTATTTCCTGCCTAGAGAATTTCCTTTAGCATTTGTTGTAAAGCTGGTTTGGTGGTGCTGAATTCTCTAAGCTTTTGCTTGTCTGTAAGGGTTTTAATTTCTCCATCAAATCTTAATGAATCCTTGCTGGCTAGAGTAATTTTGGTTGTAGGTTTTTCCCTTTCATCACTTTAAAAATGTGCTGCCACTCCCTTCTGGCTTGTAGAGTTTCTGCTGAAAGATCAGCTGTTAACCTTATGGGGATTCCATGCATGTTATTTGTTGCTTTTCCCTTGCTGCTTTTAATAGTTTTTGTTTGTATTTAATTTTTGATAGTTTCATTAATATGTGTCTTTGCATGTTTCTCCTTGGATTTATCCTGTATGGGACTCCGTGCACTTCCTGGACTTGGTTGACTACTTCCTTTCCCATATTAGGGAAATTTTCAACTATAATCTCTTCATATATTTTCTCAGTCCCTTTCTTTTTCTATTCTTCTTTTGGGATCCCTATAATTTGAATGTTGGTGCATTTAATGTTGTCCCAGAGGTCTCTGAGACTGTCCTCCATTCTTTTCATTCTTTTTTCTTTATTCTGTTTTGTGGTCATTTTTTCCACTATTTTATCTTCCAGGTTATTTATCCGTTCTTCTGCCTCAGTTATTCTGCTATTGATTTCTTCTAGAAAATTTTTAATTTCATTTACTGTGTTGTTCATCATTGTTTGTTTGCTCTTTAGTTCTTCTAGGTCCTTGTTAAATGTTTCTTGTATTTTCTCCATTCTATTTCCAAGATTTTGGATCATCTTTACTCTTATTACTCTGAATTCTTTTTCAGGTAGACAGCATATTTCCTCTTCATTTATTTGATCTGGTGGGTTTTTACTTTGCTCCTTCATCTGGTGCCTACTTCTCTCTCTTCTCATTTTGCTTAACTTACTGTGGTTGGGTTCTCCTTTTCACAGGCTGTAGGTTCATAGTTTCCATTGTTTTTGGTGTCTGCCCCCCATGGGTAAGGCTGGTTCAGTGGGCTATGTAGGCTTCCCACTGTAGGTGGAGGGGACTGGTGCCTGTGTTCTGGTGGATGAGGCTGGATCTTGTCTTTCTGGTGGGCAGGATTGTGTGTGGTGGTGTGTTTTGGGGTGTCTGTGAACTTATTATGATTTTGGCAGTCTCTCTGCTAATGGTGGGGTTGTATTCCTGTCTTGCTAGTTGTTTGGCATGGGGTGTCCAGCACTGGACTTGTTGGTCATTGAGTGGAGCTGGGTCTTAGTGTTGAGACGGAGGTCTCTGGGAGAGCTCTTTCCAAATGATATTACATGGGACCAGGAGGTCTCTGATGGTCCAATGTCCTGTACTTGGCTCTGTCACCTCAGATGTTTAGGCCTGACACCTGGCTGGAGCATCAAGACCCTGTCAGCCACATGGCTGGAGGATGGGCAAGTCCAAAAGGAATTAGGTTTCTGGCCCTTGGATATTGGCTGACTTGGGATTGGGACTCCACAGCTGTGCCTCAGTGGTTGGCGTAGCCACCCCAGGAGCTTCCGCACATTGGTTGGTATGCGGCTATGTGCAGAAGCCTTGCACCTGACACGTTGGATTGGTTTTCCCAGCACAGAACTTCTGCAGGGACACACCTTGGCTCCTGTGTGGAGAAGCGCTGTGCACACCACCACAACCCAAGATGGCAGCGGCCGGCTCATAAATGGTGTTTAAATCCATGTACCTGTATAGGCGCACCAAGAGGCAGAGTGTAAACAGAAGAAAGAAGAGGTATGAGAACAAGCCCTAGAGCATTCCAATATTTAGATGTTTGAGACGTAAAAAAATACCAGTGAAAGAAATTGAGAAGGCACGGAATGTGTGCTCTCCCAGAAACAAAAGGATAAAGTATTTCAAGGGGGAGAGATTAATCGATTGTGTATAATGCTATTGACAGGTCAAGTAAAATGGATGCTAAGCAATGACCATAGGATTTAATCATTTCAATGTCATCAGTGACTTTGAGAAAAGCAGTTTCAGTCATTTGATGAATTCAAAAAGTTGACCAAGTGGGCCTAAGAAAATGCCAAGGAAGCAAGCCTGGAAACAGTTAAGGTATACAGTACTTTCAAGAATCTGTTTTATAAAAATAAGAAAATAAATAAGGGAGTACTTGGATGGGAATGTGGGATCACGGCTCAGATGTGCAAAAAGTGGTGTATGACTTCACAACATGGTTAATTTTATAAAATAACACCTTAAAACATATATTCATTACAACATTTTGAAATAAAAGAAGGGCAGTACTGTTGAACAGTGTTTGTATCACACAGTGGTAAGTTAACGATCTTGTGGCAAAGTTTTTAAAAGAGGTATTGAATATATGATGAATTATGCATTTCCAAATTTGCTGATGTTTTCTCTGATGATGATAACTGTCAGTAATTTGCTACATAGCAGTGTTTTAAGAAAATAAACACAATCTGTCCAGGGTAAAGGTGACATTTTAACAATAAATGAGAAAGTAACTGCTTTTTGAAATTGCTCGCACTGAATAATTTCCCTCCAAGGGTGAGTACAGGCCTTCCCCAATTCCCATGATGCTTGTGGATAGCACTTAACAGTTAACAGGTCTTTACTAAAGACGTGGATACAAAAGGGAAGTATGAAACAGGAAACAGTATAATACTACATGTGACTTACATTCTATCCAAGGGCCCAGTCTTTTACATCCTGGCTCCCAGAAACCCTAAAACTCAGATAACTCACTTCATCCCACACATCCTCCCGGAAAATGTTCCAGGCCTTTCCATCACTTGGAGTCTCACTGGGACAAAGTTATCACAGGCCCAAAGATGGAAAAAAGTTATCCTTCCTCTAAATTTCAGGATCTAGAAGAGAGCCTAAGTCTGCCTAAAGAAAAAGAAAAACACGCTTGATTCCTTTCCAGAATAAAACAAGGGAAATGTCTATTTCCTTCATTTCAAAACCTGATTCTGTTACATAGACATGAAAGTCACAAAAAAAGTTCAACACTTGTATATTTTTGCAAAGTACCAAGTTCATTAAATCTCTTTATCTATAAAATAAACATTATTAACTTGTTGAATTACTTTGCCCTTTCATAAGAGAAAAATAAAGTACTATTTAAAACAGGATTTTACTGGCAATAAATTTCAATTTCTAGCATGTCTACTGATATCTAGCACATCATTTTCCAAGTCGGTGTAGAACTAGAGCATTAAGTTATAAAATAAAGTTTTTGAGTGTCTTTGCAATATAACATATTGATTAAGAGAAGGACATGGAAGTCAGTCTTATATCTGGAACCATATCCTGGTGCCTTCACTTAGTGCTTTTATCTCTCTTATAATGAACTTCCTTATCTTTAGTATCAGTCATAATACTACCTCTTTCATGAGCTCTTGGTAAAAATAAATATGATGATAGAAATATCATCTTAGATTTCAGAATAGGATCTGCGACATAGTACATGATCAATAATTGTATCTATCATTTTTAATGCTGTTTTCAATACTGTAGGATTGTCCTCTAATTAGTTCATGTCTCAGTGTTTTCTCCTAAAGAGTTTCTGCTAATGGGAGAGGAAAGCAAATTTTTTCTACTTGGATCTGAAGCCTAACTCAAACCTTCTCTCCTTCGTTCCATTCACTCACAATCATGGCACTTGTAAAGTCTCATGTTATATCTCTTACAAATTATGTTAATTAGAACTCCTAATCATTATATATGTTTTTCGCATTCATAAATGTCTTCCGACTCACTTATCAAATACACTATTTTATTTTCTCCAAATGCTTAAGTAAACACAACATTCCAGGAGGACAAACCATGCTTATCATGTGTCCTCTAGCTTTATTCCCAAGGGTTTCCACATGCCTTGTTTGAAAAGTAGGAACCTCCATCATACAGTGCATTCATATCCACATAGCATTAAAGCCCCACATCTGTCACATGGTTACCATACTAGCCTCATATCCTCACACTTTTCATCTCCCATTTTACTTTCCAGTTGTGTCAAATTGCCTGCATATCCTTAACTCTATTCTTTTTCTTGCCTCCAAGTCTTTGCTCCTGCTATTCCTAATGAAAGCATAACTCAGTCTGAAATTGATCCTGTGCTTTAAGATGAAATGGCTGTTCTTAATTCAGGAAGCTACCTTCCCATTCCCATATGGCTTTGTTAATATTTAGCTATATTTATTGACTATACAGAATTATATTATTATCAATACATTATGTACAACTATAGAATTGGCTATATACAGTTATCAAGAAATATAAAGGTGTGAGTTTTCTAGGGCTGACATAACAAATTACCATAAACTTGATACTTAAAACAATAGCAATGTATCTCTCACAATTCTGGAGGCCAGAAGTCTGAAATCCAGGTGTCAGCAGGACCATGCTTCCTCTGGAGACTCGAGGGGAGAATCCTGCCTTGCCTCTTCCAGCCTCTAGTGGCTTCCAGTGTTCCTTGGTTGCAACTACATAACTCTAATTTCTGCCTCCATTTTCATATGTCTTTCTCCTCCCCAGGTGTCTCCTCTCTGTGTCTTTTAAGGACACTTATCATTGCTTAAATGTCAGAAGAAAAATGTAATCTGATTTTTAGCAGTTACTACATTAATTATACAACTGCCATTAAAATATGAATTTAAAAAATATAATGGCAGGCTAATGTGAACAAAAGTAACCTAGTGAGGTTTTAGAAATCCTCCTGCTTGGTTAAAATGAAAAACAAAACATTTGCTTCTACTTTGTGTAAAATGCAGTCATCCCAGAGTTCCACCTTCTCACAAAGAAATTCATCAAAATTACACAATTTTGTTACCTACTTATTAAGCCTGAATATACATGAGCACCATTTCAATGTGCAATTTTCTTAGATACTGAGCTTATTAGGGTATAACATATAGTGTGTTCCATTTGTCTAACCTAGTAAACTCAGAGGGTATGAATCATATTTCCTCAATGGTTTTATGTTATATATTACAGAAAATAGGGGGGAAAGGTAGGAGGTATGATGTGGGAAAGGTATGTCAAAATAATGTTGAACAGTTTGTAGACATGTTCCAAACAGCTTGCATTCAGTAGAGCATGCTGGATCTTGGACTTCTCAGTAACTTTCTCTAGTTCTTCTAGTAATATTCATAAATTCACTACTCAGCTTTGTTCTTTTTCTCCCTGCATGCTGATTCCCTAGCTGTTTAATTTTCTGCTATTACTTATTTCAAAAGCATCTCAGGGGCTTCCCTGGTGGCACAGTGGTTAAGAATCTCCCTGCCAATGCAGGGGACATGGGTTCGAGCCCTGGTCTGGGAATATCCCACAAGCCACGGAGCACATAAGCCCATGCGCCACAACTGCTGAGCCTGCGCTATAGAGACTGCGAACCCAACTACTGAAGCCCACAAGCCTAAAGTCCCTGCTCCACAACAAGGGAAGCCACTGCAGAGAGAAGCCTGCACACCACAATGAAGAGTAGCCCCCGCTCGCTGCAACTAGAGAAAGCCCGTGTGCAGCAACGAAGACCCAACGCAGCCAGAACTAAATAAATAAATTTTTTAAAAAAAGCATCTCAGCTTTAAAAGACAGCAATAGTAACAGAACCAAGTACCAGGGGACTAGCATCACACTTGGCCAATAACTTACACTCCCATAAGAATATATTGATTATATATGAATGTGTAAGAAACCTGTCATGTTTACTCATCTTTTGTTACATTGGGCAGATATAGTTATTACTAGGGAGGGTGGGAGGGAGAGAGATGCAAGAGGGAAGAGATATGGAAGCATATGTATATGTATACGTATAACTGATTCACATTGTTATAAAGCAGAAACTAACACACCACTGTAAAGCAATTATACTCCAATAAAGATGTTAAAATAAAGCCACTATTATGCATTTGTGGGGTTTTCTTTATTATTTTCAAAGGACACATAATAACATCAGTCATATCATTCAGTGTGTAAACCGTGTACATGATCTGGTATATGACCCTATGCTTTTTGCCACAAAGAATAGGTTTTTGAGTGTTTACAGAGATTCTAAAGCAGCTACTCAATATAACTATTCTTTGTTCAACTTATTGTTATATTTTTCCTAATCTAAGTAAATTATTTGGTTAAAAGAAAAGTATTCTGAAATATTAGTGAACTGTTTCCTGTCTAAGGTGGTAAATATAAAATCTTCCTCATAGGGCTTCCCTGGTGGCGCAGTGGTTGAGAGTCCACCTGCTGATGCAGGGGACACGGGTTCGTGCCCCAGTCCAGAAAGATCCCACATACCGCAGAGCAGCTAGGCCTGTGAGCCATGGCCGCTGAGCCTGCAGGTCCGGAGCCTATGCTCAGCAACAGGAAAGGCCACAACAGTGAGAGGCCTGTGTACTGCCAAAAAAAAAAAAGAAAGAAAAAAAAATCTTCCTTATTAAAAAAAAAAAGGACACATCATTAGATTTAGGGGCCACTTGTGTAAATCAGAATGATCTCATATCAATCCTCTTAACTACAGCTGCAGAGATTCTTTTTCTAATTAAGGTGACATTCAAGGTTCTAAGGGATAGGACATTCACAGATTGTTTTTTCTTTTTTAAAAAAATAAATTTATTTATTTTTGGCTGTGTTGGGTCTTTGTTGCTGTGTGTGGACTTTCTCTAGTTGCAGTGAGCAGGGGCTGCTTTTTGTTGTGAGCAGCGAACATGGGCTTCTTGCTCTGATGGCTTCTCTTGTTGCAGAGCATGGGCTCTTGGTACATGGGCTTCCGTAGTTGTGGCACAAGGGCTCAGTAGTTGTGGCGCGCGGGCTTAGTTGCTCTATGGCATGTAGGATCTTCCTGGACCAGGGCTCGAACCCGTGTCCCCTGCATTGGCAGGCAGATTCTTAACCACTGCGCCACCAAGGAAGTCCCTCACACATTGTTTTAAGACCACCATTCAACCCACTCTAGGGGAGATGGTGACCAGACCTGTTTTAGTTAATCTGGTTCTTGAAAGGTTACAGGACATTTTAAATAAACTGACAATAATCATGAAAAGACACAGATACCACTAAGAGTACTTCACTTGGCTGATGGCTAATTATAATAAAAATAAATTTCAATATAAAATATGGCTAATTATAATAAAAATAAATTTCAATATAAAATATTACAACAGTTAAATGTCAGAATATGGAAATTCACACTGCAAAAAATGGTTTAGAAATAAATATGTGAAGTTTAAAGTGCCTGAAAAATATTAACTCAATAAGGAATGATGACGATGAAATTTGACTTCAGAGGAAGTGATGGTTTTCAAACACGCATTATCTCTCCAAGAATTGACCTTTAGTATTCATACATTGTGCCATAATTTGTCTTCTCTTTATCCGAAGACAGCGTAAAGAAGTCAAGAGTCTTAATCAGAGGTTGTTCCATCCCCTCAATTGTCACTATTATGGCCAAGAAAATACCATTCTAAGAAGCTGGTAAAGCAGGGAACTGACTCCTGTGTTTGGACTGTCTTAGAGCAGTCCTCAGCATGATCCCTTGATTAGATTTTTCAAATGGGATGTGAAGAATAGGGAGCAACAGGAAGGGCCATAAATGAGTGATTTTGTGTTTTGTTGAGTTTTTCAGTTAAGAAAAAAGGGAGATCTCCAGAGAGAGAGTCAATAATTAGCCTTTGTCCCTGCAGTTGCAAGAATTGGGAGACTTCACATTTTGAGCAGAAAAGCCATGTCTGTTATTGTTAACTTACAGTGAATTTTTAAAGTCTCAGAAAGTGTAAAAATAGAACTTGGATAAGGAGCAGGGAGGGGATGAGGTAAAAGTCATGAATACAGTTCAAATTCAAGGTAGATATTCTAAAATACAAAGCATATACAATGACCACAAGGCAATGCCAGGAGAAAAATCAGAAATGAAGCAATATAAGTTAACCCAGTTTACTTAATAAAGTCAGAACTTTAACTTGCAGAGTCTATATGTATCAGATAAAATTAACCTGCTATATATGAAATAAGAACATAGAGAACCAATGGAGACAGACTGATAGCAAGGGAGAGGAATAAAAGAAAGATGTGGTTCTGTTGGGAATATCTGCTCTAATTCCCTCCCACTCATTTCAGTAGTAAAGAAAAAAGCTGACTTTCTTAGCAGCATCTGAATCTGCTAATTAGCAACATAATTCCAGCCTGATGTTCATTGTCCCAGTAATGGCTTTCCTACATTAACTCTCAGTATACGCAAGCAAGCATGAAGTATGGAAACATCCTAAGCACTCTCTAAGGTTTTAGGATATTTGGACTGAAAGTGTACTGCTATTCATGAATTAAAAAGAAAATCAAAGCACAGAGAGTCCCATAAATCCAAGGAGATAAATCCAAGGAGAACCACAGCAAGACACATATTAATCAAAGTATGAAAAATTAATACAAAGAAAACATATTAAAAGCAGCAAGGGAAAAACAAATAACACACAAGGGAATCTCCATAAGGTTAACAGCTGATCTTTCAGCAGAAACTTTGCAAGCCAGAAGGGAGCAGCAGGACATATTTAAAGTGATGAAGGAGAAAAACCTACAACCAAGATTACTCTACCCAGGAAGGATCTCATTCAGATTTGATGGAGAAATGAGAACCTTTACAGACAAGCAAAAGCTGAGAGAGTTCAGCACTACCAAACCAGCTTGAAAACAAATGATAAAGGGACTTCTGTAGGCAAGAAACACAAGAGAAGGAAAAGACCAACAAGAACAAACCCCAAACAATAAAGTAAATGGTAATAGGAACATACATATCAATAATTACCTTAAATGTAAATGGATTAAATGCTCCCAGCAGAAGACACAGACTGGCTGAATGGATACAAAAACAAGACCCGTATATATGCTGTCAACAAGAGACCCACTTCAGACTTAGGGACACATACAGGCTGAAAGTGAGGGGATGGAAAAAGATATTCCATGCAAATGGAAATCAGAAGAAAGCTGGAGTAGCAATTCGCATATCAGACAAAATAGACTTTAAAATAAAAACTATTACAAGAGACAAAGAAGGACACTACATAATGATCAAGGGATCGATCCATGAAGAAGATATAACAATTGTAAATATTTATGCACCCAACATAGGAGCACCTCAATACATCAGGCAAATACTAACAGCCATAAAAGGGGAAACTGACAGTAACACAATCATAGTAGAGGACTTTAACATCCCACTTTCACCAATGAACAGATCACCCAAAATGAAAATAAATAAGGAAACACAAGTTTTAAATGATATATTAAACAAGATGGACTTAATTGGTATTTATAGGACATTCCATCCAAAAACAAAAGAACACACATTTTTCTCAAGTGCTCATGGAACATTCTCCAGGATTGATCATATGTTGGGTCACAAATCTAGCCTTGGCAAATTTAAGAAAATTGAAATCACATCAAGTATCTTTTCCAACCACAATGCTATGAGACTAGATATCAATTACAGGAAAAAATCTGTAAAAAATAAAAACACATGGAGGCTAAACAATACACTACTTAATAATGAAGTGATCACTGAAGAAATCAAAGAGGAAATAAAAAAATACCTAGAGACAAATGACAATGGAGACACGATGACCCAAAACCTATGGGATGCAGGAAAAGCAGTTCTAAGAAGGAAGTTTATAGCAATACAATCCTACCTTAAGAAACAAGAAACATCTCGAATAAATAACCTAACCTTTCACTTAAAGCAATTAGAGAAAGAAGAGCAAAAAACCCCAAATTTAGAAGAAGGTAAGAAATCATAAAGATCAGATCAGAAATAAATGAAAAAGAAGGAAATGATAGTAAAGATCAATAAAACGAAAAGCTGGTTCTTTGAGAAGATAAGCAAAATTGATAAACCATTAGCCAGACTCATCAAGAAAAAAAAGGGAGAAGACTCAAATAAGTAGAATTAGAAATGAAAAAAGGAGAAGTAACAACTGACACTGCAGAAATACAAAAGATCATGAGAGATTACTACAAGCAACTGTATGCCAATAAAATGGACAACCTGGAAGAAATGGACAAATTCTTAGAAATGCACAACCTGCCGAGACTGAACCAGGAAGAAATAGAAAATATGAACAGACCAATCACAAGCACTGAAATTGAAACTGTGATTAAAAATCTTCCAACAAACAAAAGCCCAGGACCATGTGGTTTCACAGGTGAATTCTATCAAATATTTAGATAAGAGCTAACACCTATCCTTCCCAAACTCTTACAAAAGATAGCAGAGGGAGGAACACTCCCAAACTCATTCTATGAGGCCACCATCACCCTGATACCAAAACCAGACAAAGACGTCACAAAGAAAGAAAACTACAGGCCAGTATCACTGATGAACATAGATGCAAAAATCCTCAACAAAATACTAGCAAACAGAATGCAACAGCACATTAAAAGGATCATACACCATGATCAAGTGAGGTTTATTCCAGGAATGCAAGGATTCTTCAATATATGCAAATCAATCAATGTGATATACCATATCAACAAACTGAAGGAGAAAAACCATATGATCATCTCAATAGATGCAGAGAAAGCTTTTGACAAAATTCAACACCCATTTATGATAAAAACCCTGCAGAAATTAGGCATAGAGGGAACTTTCCTCAACATAATAAAGGCCATTATATGACAAACCCACAGCAAACATCATCCTCAATGGTAAAAAACTGAAACCATTTCCCCTAAGATTGGAACAAGAAAAGGTTGCCCACTCTCACCACTCTTATTCAACATAGTTTTGGAAGTGCTAGCCACAGCAATCAGAGAAGAAAAAGAAAGAAAAGGAATCCAAATCAGAAAAGAAGTAAAGCTGTCACTGTTTGCAGATGACATGATACTATACATAGAGAATCCTAAGGATGCTACCAGAAAACTACTAGACCTAATCAATGAATCTGGTAAAGTAGCAGGATACAAAATTAATGCATAGAAATCTCTAGCATTCCTATAAACTAATGCTGAAAAATCTGAGAATGAAATTAAGAAAACACTCCCATTTACCATTGTAATAATAAGAATAAAATATCTAGGAATAAACCTAACTAAGGAGACAAAAGACCTGTATGCAGAAAACTATAAGACACTGATGAAAGAAATTAAAGATGATACAATTAGATGGAGAGATATACCATGTTCTTGGATTGGAAGAATCAACATTGCGAAAATGACTCTACTACCCAAAGCAATCTACAGATTCAATGCAATCCCTATCAAACTACCACTGGCATTTTTTACAGAACTAGAACAAAAAATTTCACAATTTGTATGGAAACACAAAAGACCCCGAATAGCCAAAGCAATCCTGAGAACGAGAAATGGAGCTGGAGGAATCAGGCTCACTGACTTCAGACTACACTACAAAGCTACAGTAATCAAGACAGTATGGTACTGGCACAAAAACAGAAATATAGATCAATGGAACAGGATAGAAAGTCCAGAGATAAACCCACACACATATGGTCAGTTTATCTTTGATAAAGGAGGCAAGAATATACAGTGGAGAAAAGACAGCCTCTTCAATAAATGGTGCTGGGAAAACTGGACAGGTACATGTAAAAGTATGAAATTGGAACACTCCCTAACACTATACACAAAAATAAACTCAAAATGGGTTAAAGACCTAAATGTAAGGCCAGACACTATCAAACTCTTAGAGGAAAACATAGTCAGAACACTCTATAACATAAATCACAGCAATATTCTTTTTGACCCACCTGCTAGAGAAATGGAAATAAAAACAAAAATAAACAAATCAGACCTAATAAAACTTAAAAGCTTTTGCACAGCAAAGGATACCATAAACAAGATGAAGAGACAACCCTCAAAATGGGAGAAAATAGTTGCAAATGAAGCAACTGACAAAGAATTAATCTCCAAAATTTACAAGCAACTCATGCAGCTCAATAACAAAAAAACAAACAACCCAATCCAAAAATGGGCAGAAGACCTAAATAGACATTTCTCCAAAGAAGATATACAGATTGGCAACAAACACATGATAGAATGCTCAACATCATTAATCATTAGCGAAATGCAAATAAAAACTACAATGAGATACCATCTCACACTTGTCAGAATGGCCATCATCAAAAACTCTAGAAACAATAAATGCTGGAGAGGGTGTGGAGAAAAGGGAACCCTCTTGCACTATTGGTGGGAATGTAAATTGATACAGCCACTATGGAGTACAGTATGGACGTTCCTTAAGAAACTAAAAATAGAACTACCATACGACCCAACAATCCCACTACTGGGCATATACCCTGAGAAAACCATAATTCAAAAAGAGTCATGTACCACAATGTTCACTGCAGCTCTATTTACAATAGCCAGGATATGGAAGCAACCTAAGTGTCCATCGACAGATGAATGGATAAAGAAGATGTGGCACATATATACAATGGAATATTACTCAGCCATAAAAAGAAACGAAATTGAGTTATTTGTAATGAGGTGGATGGACCTGGAGTCTGTCATACAGAGTGAAGTCAGAAGGAGAAAAACAAATACCATATGCTAACACAAATATATGGAATCTGAGAAGAAAAAATGTCATGAAGAGCCTAGGGGTAGGACGGGAATAAAACACAGACCTACTAGAGCATGGACTTGAGGATATGGCGAGGGGTAAGGGTAAGCTGTGACGAAGTGAGAGAGTGGCATGGACATATATACACTACCAAATGTAGGGTGGATAGCTAGTGGGAAGCAGCCGCATGGCACAGGGAGATCAGCAAGGTGGTTTGTGAGCACCTAGAGGGGTGGGATAGGGAGCGAGATGCAAGAGGGAAGATATATGGGAACATATGTATATGTATAAGTGATTCACTTTGTTGCAAAGCAGAAAATAACACACCATTGTAAAGCAACTATACTCTAATAAAGATGTTAAAAATAAAAACCAAAAAAAAAAAAAAAAAGACAATCAAGCATAAGAAAATATCTTCAGTCAACAGACAGAGAATTATAGACAAAGGTAACAGAGATAATAAGTAAGTGAGCGATTTTGTTTACAGACATGACTGGTTGACTAGCATGCAATTATGGGACCTGTTTTCAGTTTGTTCTTTGCCAAAATAATTGGTGTGTGCCACATAAGGATCTGTTTCAATAAATGGATCTCTTCAGGAAGCAGAAGAATGGCGTGGGATGGCAGCATAATTTAGCACGGTGAGAACTAGATGTGGACACTATTAGTTGCAGCATTTCTTATGACACATTGTACTCAGAACGACTGCTCAGCCTGGAAAAGGAGTGCAAAAGATAAATGGAGTGCCAGCTTGTAGTGTCATGGGTCCAACTGAGCTAATTAATTAGTCTTGCACTTCTGTATTAGCAGTGTCTCAGTGAATGCTATGGGGATGGGTAGACAGGAAGAGCTAGCTCTTGAAGGAAACATATATCCAGACAATGGATGGCATACTGAATATAGCTCAATGGCAAAAAGATAACTGGAGTTTTCTTAGGAAAAGTGCATATATAAAGGGATCTGTCCATGTCATAGCTATTTTGCTGTAATGTGTGTTTGTTATCCACATAATGACATAATCTATTATGAAATCCTCAAATAATGGTAAATTAGTTAAAGCAATAACGGTAATCTCTATTGCATTGGTTCCCAAACTTAGATTTACACTGGATTCACCTGGGAAGCATTAAAAGTACAGATGCCTAGGTCAAATCCCAGGGATTTTGATCTAAATGGTCTGGGTTGGAGTCTGTCCATGGGATGTTTTTGAAGTTTCTGAGGTAATTCTAATGTGTAAACAAGGTTGAGAACCACTACTCTAGTGTGTTCATTCATCTGTACCAAATGAATGGTTTGCAACCCTCCCTACACATTAAAATCACTTGAGAAGCTTTAAAAATAAATCAGATTTTAATAGAATAAGGCCTCACTTTTGGAAATATTCAAAATATTATTAATTTACTAAAAATACTTGTAACAGTTACCAAAATGCACCAAGCATCACACTTAGCAATAAGGAAACAAATGCAAGATTGCTCTTTGTTCAACAAATGTAAGTATTTTGAAAGGAGTTTACAGTTTACAAAGGATTTATAATTGCCTAATTCATTGTATATTATTGTAAGATGAATTCTTCCTCTTGCCCAAGGACTATTCCCATAGAAGTATTTGAAAAAAGGAGAAAACTTTTCGAGACATTATTTTAGGATTACAAATCAGATTACAAATCACAAAGGCAGAATGACAAGGTACCGAGAGCATAGAGTGAGAATTAGTTATGACTTTGCCACTAGTTTGTTCTGCAACTTTGGGAAAGTTATTTTATATTAGATTTATATATTGGGGAAATAATGTTTTCTCAAACTGTCACACAATCTTGTTATGGATATCGAGGCAATTCAATCAAAAAAGATAATGGATATCAAAATGCTTTGAAATAGATCAAGATTTACAAAAGTATTTTCATGATTAATGTGGAAATGGTGATAAATCAGACCAAAGTCATGTGTTTGCTATAGAGAAAAATCTGTAAAACTGATAAAATATCTGTGTTGTTTATCATGACACTCTGCCATTTCAAAATACTTTCACAGGGCTTCCCTGGTGGTGCAGTGGTTGAGAATCCGCCTGCCGATGCAGGGGACACGGGTTCGTGCCCCGGTCCGGGAAGATCCCACATGCCGTGGAGCGGCTGGGCCCGTGAGCCATGGCCACTGAGCCTGCGCATCCGGAGTCTGTGCTCCGCAACGGGAGAAGCCACAACAGTGAGAGGCCCGCGTACCACAAAAACAAACAAACAAAAAAACCAAACTTTCATAACTTGCTACATGTACTAAGATTAACATACGTTTAATATTAATTACATAATATCTTTAAATGACTTCCTGGTGACATGATGAAACCTTAATATTAACATAATCAAATTACTTATAATTTAATTTAATTCTATAGATTATTATTAAACTTGTTATGTGAAATGTTTTGTGTCAAGGATTAGGAATACATAAATGACTAAGGCACAATTTCCACCCTTCAAATATCATAGTCTAGTTTGTTGATACACACACACACATACCTCAACATCTATTTACCATATATTTTTCTATCCATCTAGTACTAAAATGTGAAAATTCAGAAGGTGATATGAATTAAAGGGCTAAGGAACTAGAGGAGGTAAAACTCATTTTGTTGGAATCAGACTTCACAGATAAAATTACTTTCAAATTGTTTTCAAGAATGAGTGGGAGTTTGCCAGACAGGACAAAGAGCCTCCTTGATAGGGAAAACAGGAAGTGAAAATACAGGGAATTGTAAAAATTTACAGTGTGTCTGTAATGTCACAATCCCCATCTTAAAAGTTTCTTCAGTATGGCTAATCTAATCTAAACTGTGTGGATTTTTCCAAGCATCTTTCAGATGGACTGCTACTTTCATGTCATTATGGATGGTCTGTTCTCTTCAAGAAATTCACTGTGCAAATGTCAAAGTCAATTTTACATTTTAGCCAAATACCTTCCTGACTACTGATATTCAAATATACTTTGTAGGTCAAGTGTTTTGGTAACAGCTATCTAATTTGACCTAGAGTTCAACTCTGCCCATTTGGGAAATATGTACGTGCACTCACAGGGAATTATTTGGGAGTCTGAATGTAATCCTTCTCAAATGATAGTTTATTAATGAACATACAGAGGGAAGTATGTGAATTTACTGATTTTGTAAAGGTATAACTATAACTTTTCTACATATGTAAGTCTATAATTTAATGAGTTTTAAAGAGTTTTTCCAGAATTTAGCCTAGAGGCTCTGATACATATACAAAATCACATGATCACTCCAATCCAGTGGCAAATGTGTCTTTCCCTTGAATGGAAATTCCACTTTGAGGAAGAGACAGAAGCATTTTCATCAACATGTTGCCACTTAGAGACTGTACTTCCATACCTGGCAGATTGTATATATATATAAAAAATCTTTAGAAAGCGACAAGACAGAATTAAAATAAAAATGTAAAAAAATTAGCTACAATAATTTAAAAGTATAAATATAAATAGAACTTATTGACAAGAAAACCATGAAATACTGTTGGGAAGTGTCTTTTTTTCATATTAATATGGAATGAGGAGCCCAATCCAATAAGAATTTTTTATAGTTCTAAAAAAAGTGGATGTGCCAATTAGAGAAAGTAGATCTGTTCAGTAGAAAAGGAAAAACTTAACTATAGAGACACTTATAGTTTACAGTTTTTTTTTTACTTTGTATGTTTTAATTTAAGAAGTACTTGTCTAAAAAGTTTTATAATAAAAATCAACAGTTCCTAGCTATAACCTCCACATGCCCAGTCTCAATCTCCAGTTATAACTTTCTCAACATTTTTTCACTGTTTCTATTGTGTTCCTTCAATTTCCCAGATATTTTGCTTAGGCTGTTATTTTATTATTTACCCAATCTCGGACTAACATAAAACTTTTAATATGAGAATGAACTCATCTTCATAGCTCTTTTATCCTATCCCTCACTTCCATTCACCACTCCTTACCAGTACATTTTTAAAACTTTTTATTTCCTTTGTTTTTTTTAATCACCATTACATCATTATATGATTATATCAATGGGATCCTAGATCCAGTGCCAGGAGCAGTGGTGGATGAAGCTGTGGTCTATTGCCCTGTAGCTTTGACAGAAGTCCCTACTGCCTGCTTCTGTGCTTGACTGGGCTGTTGTTCTGGCTACCTAGCCTCCATTTATGCCCACATTCCAAGTCAGGTTCCTTATTCCAATAATTCTATGAGCTATTTACTATTATTTCTATAAATTGTTTTTTCTTTGTTTAATTATCGATGGTGATTTACACTTAGAATACCATTTATCACTGTTAATTTACTTTATAGATAAAATAGTTGGTATGTTTTCTCTAAAACATATTTTAAAATTAGGTTTATTTCATCTTCAGTCTTTCACTTCTAGCTGACTAAACAGACATTCTACAGAGAGGCTAAGTCTTGGTCTTTCAAAAAATGAAAAGAGAGAAAATTATCAATTGCTCAGCCCTTATAATAGCTCAGTTGGGATATAATAATACAAGTCTAAGTGAGAGATTATTGAATAGAGAAGCAAATGACAGAACTTTGAGAATGGGGAAAAAAAGAAAAGGCAAAGGAAGAGAAAAAGGTCAGCCATAAAGAATGAAAATTAGGGGAATTAGGGGAATATGATTCATGAAAGCCAAGATTACAGATAATTATAAGAACAAGGAAGAGGTAATAAGTAATAATTCCCAGAATTTTTAAAGAATATAAGGTTCTGAAAGAAATTGTAGCCTTTAGTGACAAACATATCCGTTGCTACCGTCAAGAAAGGAGTTTAAAAAAGAAACGTAGAAGCAGAAGTCAGATTGCAAATATCGTGAGGCACATATTGTATAAAGGTAGTGTAGGGAATAATCTTGCTACTATAAAAATAATAAATGTGACAGTGTGATGTGGAATCAGGCAGAGTTATATCTAATCCCAGTTCTACCATTTAGTTGTGGCATTGGGCAAATCAATTAACCCTTAACCCTCTAGACCTTAATTAACTCATCAATAAAACTTGAACTATTATATCAGCTACAATGTGTAGTTAATGCTTTCAGTAAATACTTATCTCTCTCCTTAAATGGAGTGACTGATAGGACTTCTGACTTTTTCCTTTTCTTTTCTTTTTTTTTTTTTTTTTTTTTTAATAAGAGAAATTGGAGCATTTTATGGCCAGATTTCGGGGGTGGGGGAAACCTGTAAGTGAGAGAACAGATACAGTGAAGAGGAAAAAAATAAGGTAGAAGAGAAAAAGGAGTGTAGTAATTGATGGAGCAAGGTAGGTGTGTGTAAAATTTTAGAATCAATCAAAGCTACGCCAATAGAATAGAGTTGTTTTCTCATGATGCAGGAAAGCAGAACAACAGATGATAAAGATAAAAATTTAGGGGCTTCCCTGGTGGCGCAGTGGTTGAGAATCTGCCTGCCAATGCAGGGGACACGGGTTCTAGCCTTGGTCTTGGAAGATCCCACATGCCGCGGGGCAACTAGGCCCATGAGCCACAATTACTGAGCCTGCGCGTCTGGAGCCTTTGCTCCGCAACAAGAGAAGCCGCGATAGTGAGAGGCCCGCGCACTGCAATGAAGAGTGGCCCCTGCTTGCTGCAACTAGAGAAAGCCCTTGCACAGAAACGAAGACCCAACACAGCCAAAAGTAAATAAATATTTTTTTAAAAAAAAAAATACAAATTTACAAAATTAAATTTAAGGAGGCTCATATTAAAAGGCTTCCATCTAAGAAATTTAAGAACTAATGCCAACTATATGTATGAAAAGGTGGGGTTAGAAGTGGATGAATAGAATTACTGAAAATGTTTGTAGTAAATGATGTAGGGGATGACAATGAACTGGAATAATGGTGAAGGCAGAATCATTACAAAGAAAATGATATAATGTAGTAGTAGAATCAATTATCTTTCAAATAATTTTTAAGTATCTTTTAGTGTGGAGTCATCTATCTTATGGTATAATCTAATAGCAATAGAAAAAACTGGAAGCTGTTATAAATTTTTATTGGTTCTAGAACATATTTTGACATTGATTTGTTGACTAAATTCTTAGTTGCAATGTTTATTTTGAAATTTAACTATTTTGTTTAAGGTTAATTATACAACATTCTGAAGGAGGATCTGAAAACTGGAGGTTGTTCTTAAAGTTCCTTAGAAAGTAAAAATAAATATTTTTCGAGGTACACTTATGAATAAAATAAGAAATAGTATTAGAAGTATAACATTCAGGAGTTATTTTCCTTGCTTCATTTCCAGTTATACTATGCATTTTCAATTGGTGAATCTCTAGAGAATATGAATATGGAAAGAGAAATTCCAATTTCTCTTATTATCACATTAAATAACATAAGCTATATTGATTTGCTTACACTTTTGTCTCTTTCAGATATTGTTTATAATCAGCTTGACTGCAAAATGCAAAGAACACGGGAGCTTTTTGAACTCAGTCTGATGTGAACTTAATGAAAAAAATGAAGAATGGGTTAATAGCCTTTAGAATCAGTTCTTATCCCTTTCTCTGCTTGTTTCTTCTTCGTTTTCTTCCCGTATCTTTTACCTTTTCAGATGAAGGCATTTCTTCATACTATTCAATTTTTTAAAAATTATTGAAGAGGACTGCTCCTAACTGGAAAAGTGACAGTGATTAATGAAACTAAAGACCAACAGAATATTCAGTATGAATCATGTTTGTCTTTACTGTACTTTTAAATTAATTTGTATATTTTCAAGTCTTTTGTTTTCTTTGTTCCTTATTCATTGACTTGCAATAAAAGTTAATAAAAAGTTTCTTCAGTTATTGCCATTAAGTCATTTAGATGTAAAAGCATATTTTCATCTACTTAGCATTGGAAGGTGTATTTTACATCATTTCCTCAACCAGGTGTATAAATAAAAGAAAACAGGTGGCAGAATACTTAGTTCTATTTCATACTCTATCTTCCGATTCTTGAACCTTGAATCATGGAATAATTCTGCTTGATTAGGGGGAAGATAAGACAATGTAAAGCTTGCAGATTCTGCAACATTCTAGAAAAGGCTTTGAATTCACACCTCTTTAGTTATTTAGAATATGTAATTTCATAGAAAAATATGTTGGTAAAGAAATTCTGAGGAGGAAGGGACACTAAATAAGGTTGAAGCTCAAGACGAAGGTGGGTTGGTTTTGTCTCAGCCCATCTTTAACAGAAACATTAGAGTCAGTGATATTGTAGGTGTTTTCAATCATTTTATACCTCTTTTTACTGTGATTATGTCACCAGTAATTATTCTCATTAAACAAATGGAGATTTGATGGTCCAAAATGGTATATCATTTTTTTTTTTTTTTTTGGTGGTACGTGGGCCTCTCACTGCTGTGGCCTCTCCCTTTGCGGAGCACAGGCTCCGGACGCGCAGGCTCAGCGGCCATGGCTCACGGGCTCAGCCGCTCCACGGCATGTGGGATCTTCCCGGACTGGGGCACGAACCCGTGTCCTCTGCATCGGCAGGCGGATTCTCAACCACTGCGCCACCAGAGAAGCCCTGGTATATCATTTTTAATGCCCAATTTATTTGAGCAATATATTTTTCTTCTTTTGTTAATTGTTTTCTTACTCACTTTGTCTGTTTGTTGTTTTGCATTTTAGCTTTTTTCTTATTGAAGTGTATGAGCTCTTTAATTGACATTAAAGTTGTCAACCCTTCGTCTATTTTTTTTTTCTTGCAATAATTTCCCAAGTGGGTACATTCTAATGATATAAATTTCAAAGTTATATTATAGACATTATCAAAACTTTCATTCTGAGTTTTTTTTATTATTTTGTTAAAATATTTCCCTACAGTACAGAAATTTCATAAACATTTATATAGTAACAAATTATATTATTACAAAATATTGTATATTATGTTACACAGTTATAATTATATTATAGTAAAAATGTATATATAGAAACAAATTTATACATAGTAAGGAAGTCTTTAGAGTTCCAATCTATATCAAATTTTGGAAAAATAATTTTGTTCTCTGCATTACTTACATTTTTCATTTTTCAAGACATGCTTGTGTCATCTTGCTAATGTTTATTGTTGTGAACAGAGCTGTTATTACTGCCACCTAATCCCAGGGTGAAATAAATCCTGAGGGTTTTATAAGCCACTGAGAGTGCTGAATTTTCCTCTGAGTCTGTACTTCTTACATTAAGATTTGTAGCCTTACTGCAGGAGCTGAGGAGGTGGTATGCAAGAGAAACAGAGTAGTGTAGTGAATGGGAATGCCAAAAGGATACGTGGGATCTAGCATCTGCTATGTTAATTTTCCACTTTAAATAAATTTTCATAATCCTTTGTCCAAATTCTGTTTGAAACCCAATGGTTGGGCAAAAATAGAAATTATTATCCTTTTCTTTCCATTTTTTTCTCTTTTCCTTTATATCTAATTAATTTATTTACTGTTTCCTGGCTTTATTTTTATTTCTACAGGAAGATGATTATACACTATCAAACAGTATATGTCATTTAAGTCACTCCCCCACAATAACCTCCCTTACAGTTTGTCCTCCAGCTGCTGGTGGCTGCTTCTCTCCATGAAGGGCTCACCTCCCCAGAACTTTGAATAACATTACTGTTAAGAAAGCCCTTCTACATAATTGCCCTGTTAAATTAAATATCCTGAAAATGCAACAGGTCAAATCTGGTGTAGCTGACCTTAATTATTTTAATATGCATTAATGGATTTAGAAGAATCTAAGAAAATATGTTGGATCTACATTGCTCTTGGATAAAAAACAAAAAAACAAAAAACTCATTCAAATTATATTTTAGTGCCAGAGAGCAAAATAAAGGTGATTACTATTTTAAAAGGCAATTAAAATATGTACATCTCCAGGTGAAATTGTATTGAATGAGTCATGTAATATACTAAAAATATAAATGTACAGGGTTAATTTATTTTCTAATTAAACATCTACTTTTGTTTTAAATTCCAGGGCCTCAAGAGTCATATCTACCTCTAAGCTGTCAGACCATCCAAAAATGAATACAAATTATAACTGTAACTCTCTTATATCTTAGGTCTCTGAGACATTTGTTATATTTAAATATGTCTAAAATAATTAAAAGCACATGTCACAGAATAGCAGATAAAAATGGTGTAAAGTTCCATATAGCTCCTTTAAATCTGTAAAATAAAATGTTTCATTTTCTGGTTGAGGTCATTCACTCTTTGGAGGAAGGTGGTGGTTTAAGACCCAGACTCTGGGTAAGGAAATGTACACAAATTGGGATATGTGCATGTTTATTTATGGCAACTAAAAACATCAAAGTCACCTGGAATGTTTTTCAGCTGTACAAGAAGTTAGACCTTGATGGCAGTTTCTTGCCCTGAAACCGGGAGTAAAGTACTAACCAGTAACACATAATCATACACATTCCAAGAGATAGAGTTGTTTGTTTCTCATTCTGTCAGGTTAGATTTCTTGGTCAACTCAAAAGAGTCTAAATGTGCCTTGAAGCAATAAAACAATAGAAACTTCTAACCTATGACTGAACTCCACAGGGCAAAGGGAAAAGATACAGTGGATAATGTGGTGATGGCAGAAGGAAAACACAGGGCAAGTGAACTACAGCAATTTACTATTCAGCTGTAATGCACAGCACACAGGAAAACTTTAACCATACTTTTAAGGCCAGGTAGCATTACTGTTCAGCACACTGAAACTGCTCATGCTAAGAAAAAACAAACATATTTCTTCCTGGGCCCAAGCCCTTTAATCTCCCTAAAGTAATTGTAACCATTTTTGCTTGGGTAAGAGAAGTTGGAAAGGAGCATACCCACACAGTTCTCAGCAAATCTCTGCTCAAGTTCCCTTTACACCTTGCATAATATAATGTTTCTTGAGGCCCAAGTCTGGGCTAAGAAAATGTAACCCTCGCAAAATCTTATAATGGGGAGTGCATTAGTTTCCTATTGCTGCTGTAACAAATTACAATAAATCTTCTGGCTTATAAATTTGTTGCCTTAACACTTCTGGTGATCACAAGTATGAAATGGGTCTTCTTGACTAAAACCAAGGTGTTGGCAGGACTGCCATCCTGGAGGTTCTAGGGAAGAATCGATTTCTTGACTTTTTCAGCTTTTAGAGGCCACCCACATTCTTTAGCACATGGTCCTTTTCTGTCTTTAAAGCTCACAAAGGTGTGTCAAATCATTCCAACCTCTACTTTTGTTGTTCACATCTCCTTCTCTGACCCTGCTTCTCTTGCCTCCCTCTTTAACTTATAAGGACCCCTGTGATTACATGTGCCCAACAGATAATCCATGATAATCTCCCCATTTCAAAATTTTCATCAATCATGTGTTCTAAGTCCATTTGCCATGTAAGGTAACATATTTATAAATTCTAAGGATAAAAACATGAGCATCTTGGAGGGTCCATTATTTTGCCTTTTACAGGGTGCTCCCCATTCTGTGTATAGGAAATAGCCTCAGAGAATTGAAGTGACTTGTCACTCAGTCTTTAATTCCTAAAGCCAGAAGACTGCATGACTATATCACTCGTGTACTTTCTACTGCAGTGCTTCATGCATGAGGTGTTGTCGTCCAATCCTCTGTCAATTCTCTATCTCTAGATTTTCTACATTATCCTTGGGAAAACATTAGAAGCTCTAGTGTGCCCAAAAGTTTACAGTAAAAGCAACAGCCAGGAAAATTTGGAGTCTAGCCTTAAGGCTCTATGTGACCACCCATATTTCCTGTGCACTTTGCTGACCACAGCTATATTAAAGAGTGTTCAGATATCTGATAGAATTATATTAACACTCAAAAATGATGACACTTTTACTATGGAATACATTTCTCATGAGCAAGAGAAAAATGATACAGATACAAAAAATAATATGAGTCAAGATTTGGCTTTAATCTGTTGGAACAGGTAATGTTTATACCAACAGATAAATTAATAAAAATAAAATGTGAAGGACATTAGATTGCAAAAACACATATTAATAATTGTATCTCTATTTCTTGGCTTCCCAGATAAGGTTAACATTAACACTGAAATTATAATATAAGGAGCTGTCCTTATTCTGCCAAATTAGGGAATCATAAAATTTCGGTTTATGTCAAGAACATAAAATATAATTATAGTACCACATAATACTCATCTTGAACTATAAGAATTACCAAGGGTAAAATATGATCAAGAAAAGGAAAGATCTATTTCTTCTAGCTAAAATGTGGGTTTCCATGATATTTAATAAATTTTCAAAAATATCATGATGAGTTCTAAACTTGACCTCCCATTTATTGAGACTGTTAAAGTACTATGACAAAGTGTAAGGGCACTTTATGTTTTATTTAACTACATACTGTACATGTCCTTTGCTCAAACTGTTTCTAGAGATGAATGACTCTAAAGAAATAAAAGTATTTGGGACAATCTTTTTCTCTATACACAAACACATATTTTTAAAAATTTACAAGGCCCAAAAGAGGTGTTTTAAAGAGTGAATTGTAGGGCTTCCCTGGTGGCACAGTGGTTGAGAGTCTGCCTGCCGATGGAGGGGACACGGGTTCGTGCTCCGGTCCGGGAAGATCCCACATGCCGTGGAGCGGCTGGGCCCGTGAGCCATGGCCACTGAGCCTGCGCGTCCGGAGCCTGTGCTCCGCAACGGGAGAGGCCGCGACAGTGAGAGGCCCGTGTACCGCAAAAAAAAAAAAAAAAAGTTAACCTTATGGGATTTCCCTCGTGGTCCAGTGGTTAAGAATCCGCCGTCCAATGCAGGGGATGCAGGTTCAATCCCTGGTCTGGGAACTAAGATCCCACGTGCCATAGGGCAACTAAGCCTGCACGCCACAGCTAGAGAGAAGCCCGCCAGCCGCAACTAAGGCCCAAACGCAGCCGAAAATAAAATAAATTAAATAAAAAAAGGAGAAAGAATGAATTGTAGCTTTTATACATCATTTTGTACATTGTCTTTATTATAATGGAACTAGAAGCAACATTTTCCAAATTCAAGGGGAATATGACATCTATGGTGGTTAAAATGAATAATGTGATCATATTAACTAAAACAATGACTAGAGTTTTAAAAGGTGATGATGTTTTAGAATACATTCAAAGAATCTAATTAAATGAAGGTCTCCCTGTACCTAATCAATAGAAACTGCTCTGGTTTCATTCATCATTAGTTGTAACTTACACTGAAGAATTATTTCAGGAGAAAAGAAATGGCTTGGTACAAGAATTCTGATCTTGTATTAGGATGTATAACATTAATTACTCAGAGAATTAACAGGTACACATTTTCCTCCTGTAAAATGATTGTCTGCATTGGACTGCTATTTTGTCCAGAATGTGGTCTTGAGAACGACTATTTAAGAATGAGGGCAGCCGACACAAAAGATTCAGAAATAGATGACAAATAGTAAATTAGAAAATGAAGAAAATAGAATGGGATTAGATGTTTTTATTTCTGTCACCTAACTCTGAAATGTTTCCTTTTCCAACAGCACTGTCCAATTTTCAACAGATATGTTCATTATGTTTACCTGGAAATAATATAATAATGATAAGAAGCTTTTCTCATGTAGGACCATCAAACGTAAAGCCCAAATGATTATTGTATTTGTCTTCTTCCTTTATCATTCTAGTGAATGCCTAGTGAATTGCAAACATAAAAGAAATTGAACTCCTTTTTATACCAAATTATTATAAATACCCTAGTCCCCATCACCTGTCTCACCTCATCTCTTACCATTTGTCACCTGCCTCACCATCCAGTCATACCAGTTTGCTTTCTCATACTCAAAACAGCTAAATCACAGCACAATCAGTGCTTTTACATTTCTTATTTTTTCAGTCTGGAATGTTCTGCTCACATGGATACCTTGTTGATACCTGAATTCAAATAAGACCTTTTCAGAGAGATTTTCCCCAACCTCACTAACTAAAATAGCCCCCCCTAAGACTATCTCTCTTTGTTATTTTGTTTGGTTTTCTTCATACCACCAGGTCTGGTTACATTATTTGCAGGGTCCAGTAAAAAATAAAAATATGAGACCCCTTTGTTCAAAAACTATTAAGAATTTTAAGACAGTGAGAACAGAGCATTAAACCAAGTGCATGGCCCTTCTAGGTTC
The DNA here is from genome assembly GCF_026419965.1 of Kogia breviceps. NCBI lineage: Eukaryota > Metazoa > Chordata > Mammalia > Artiodactyla > Physeteridae > Kogia > Kogia breviceps. The sequence goes on from NC_081314.1 coordinate 99,112,481, forward strand.
CTGTGTGACTGCACAGATTGTAAGCCCATGAAGCCAGCCCTCTATAGCAGTATTACCACTTGAAATTAACCTCTTAATCATGCTTGTTTGATCTGGCTCCCCTGTTAGAATGTGCACTCTGTAGAGCTCAGATCACAACTATTATATTGACTATTATATTTCACATGTTTTGAATATCCCCCCAAACCATAATTAAATATTTTTTTAACAAACAAATGAAGACAAGCAGAGAGAGAGGAACTCTATCTCATTTAGCTTTTTTTGTTCTAGTTAGACCTTCAACAGATTAGATGAGGTCCACCCACATTAGGGAGGGCAATTTGCTTTTCTCATTCTACCAATTCAAATGTTAATCTCATCCAGAAACACCCTAATAGACAGACCCAATATCTCGGCACCCTGTGGCCCAGTCAAGTTGACACATAAAATTAACCATTGCAAATCCACCTCTTGTCAATTTGGCACCCATACACATCTCTTTAAAGCCTACTTAATCTCCAAATAAAGGTAACAACAAGGTCAGAGGAGTGGTTGTAGCCAGGTGAGCCTTGGTAAAAAGTCAATGATGCCAAGCCCATGCATAACCTCCATCCCTGCCATCATAGTCACTTTGTTCATGAGTCCACTGGATGCAACAGAAGTGGCTGGGGAAAGAAGTTGACTTATATCCATAGAATTAGTCATGCTATCTACTTGATTATTAAAGCCCTCCTCTGCTGAGGTCACTCTGGTGAGCATTAGCATGGTACACAAATATCTTCACATTATCTGACTGTTCAGATAGGTCTATTCACATACCTCTTCCCCAAATTTTCTTGTCATCTATTTTCCAATCATGAAAGAGGGCTTTCTTCAGAACCTGACCATGCTTGCACTCTGATCTTGGATTTCTAACTATCAGAACCATGAGAACTAAATTTTTATTGTTTATAAGCCACCCAGTCTGTGGTATTTTGTTATAGCAGCTCAAATGGACTAAGACATCTGGTTTCATAGGTTCACTGCTAGAGAAGAACTTTGCCTTAGGGTGAATCATATCTCAAGTCTCACTCATATTTGATTTAGATGATATTTATATAAGTCTGTGGACTTTAGAGTTGATGCTGAAATAAGTTAAGCATTTTGGAAATGTTAGAATGGAATGAAAATAGTTGACATGTGAGAAGGACATGAATTTTGGAGAATGCTATGGACAGAATTGTGTCCCCTCAAAATGCATATGTTAAAGCCCAAACCCCTAGTGTGATGGTATTAGGAGATGGGACCTCTGGGAAATAAATTGGTTTAGATAAGACCATGAGCTAAGTGTGAGACCCTCATGATAGGAACAGTGCCCTTATAAGAAGAGGAAGAGAAACTATAGCTTTCTCTCTCAGCCAGGTGAGGACACAGGTAGAAGACAGCTATCTGAAGGCAGGAAGAGAGCACTCACCAGAATCCTACCATGTTGACATTCTGATCTTTGCCTTTAGAACTGTGAGAAAACACATTTCTATTGTTTAAGCAACCAGTCTGAGTTGAGCCAACTAAGACAGTATGCTACTATTAAGGACTATGGCAAAACTATAAGTGTAAGCATTTTCTTATCAAATCGATTGTGGCTAGTCAAGAACCATGATTATTATTTGAACCAATCAGAATGTTCATTTGTAGAATGTTTGGGAATACTACACATTTTTTTTTTTGCGTACACGGGCCTCTTACTGTTGTGGCCTCTCCCGTTGTGAAGCACAGGCTCCGGATGGGCAGGCTCAGCGGCCATGGCTCATGGGCCTAGCCACTCCATGGCATGTGGGATCTTCCCAGACTGGGGAACGAACCCATGTCCCCTGCATCGGCAGGTGGACTCTCAACCACTGCGCCACCAGGGAAGCCCTGGAATACTATATTTTTGAATCCAATCTTAAGATAGTGAATCAGGAAAATAAAGCACCATTTTTGTATATTAAATAAATCATAGACCTAATTACAGAAGAATAAATTTCTCTTGAAAGGCAGAGGAACAAGTTGCAAAGCCTTGGGAATTCATCTCTGACTAACTTACTCTGTTCATGTCAAGGCATACTCATTGTTTGGTTTTCATCTCAGTGGGCATCTAGTTTAATCCTAAATTCTAATTATCTATCCAGCATAAAGGGATTTCTACCAAGTCTTTATACCTGAATAAATATTTTTAATGCTGGGGAACTCAACATTTCCTAGGGAAGTTTTTATTTTCACATACTGCAAATAACTATACTAAAAAGGTTTTATTGCTTCCATTTTTCTCAAACTATAGTCCCCATGTATAATAGCTATTCTCTATTCCTCTCACTAACAAATGAAGCATTCTACATGAAGCACATTGACAGTAATCTGATAATAAAAACACATATTCTCAAAATATCTTAGCTAAAAGTTTACTTCATTTATATAAATAACCAGTTCAAATTTACTAGCAAAAAAATTGATAATATGAAGTGTAACTTAATGAGTTGAAAACATGATGACTTGAAAGAAACAAGAGCTAAAGTTTAAAAAACTGCAAGAGAAAAGTGAATCTGAATGTCCTTAATTGGTAATAACTTTTTTTGTTGTTTTATGGAGTGGCAGATTAAGAATGAGAAAAAAGTAATCAAATTTGATTTATTAGATATATATGGTAAATCTATGCTTTGCAAATTTAGTGCTTTGAAACCAAAACCTCTAAAAAAAAAATTAGAAATCTAGCACCCTGTTTCAAATGTACAAATGTGTTCATTCATTCAATTGAGATTTTTGTAAACGCCTGATCTTAATCCAGACTCTCATCATCTCTGATATCTGCAGCAGGTCTTTTAGTCAGTCTCTTTGCCCAGATCTGCTTGCCTTTATTTGTCGCCCCCTACTTCATACATCTGCCAGACCAATCTGCCGAAATAGCAGTAAGTATGATGGCACTAACCTCTCAATAACTTACAATTACATCCTATGACCTACTGAGTCAAGTGTAAATGTTTCTTGAATTTCAAAATTTCTGAAAGTTGTTCTTCCTTTACCTACCCAAACCCTACTCCCTGTTTTTTTTTTAATTTTATGTATATACTTTATTTTTATTTATTTATTTTTAACATCTTATTGGAGTATAATTGATTTACAATGCTGTGTTAGTTTCTGCTTTATAACAACGTGAATCAGCTATACATAAACATATATCCCCATATCTCCTCCCTCTCATGTCTCCCTCGCACCCTCCCTATTCCACCCCTCTAGATGGTCACAAAGCACTGAGCTGATCTCCCTGTGCTACGCGCTGCTTCCCACTAGCAATCTATTTTACGTTTGGTTGTGTATATACATCCATGCCACTCTCTCACTTCGTCCCAGCTTACTCTTCCCCCTACCCATGTCCTCAAGTCAATTCTCTACATCTACATCTTTATTCCTGTCCTGCTCCTAGGTTCGGGACCTAATGAAACTTAAAAGCTTTTGCACAGCAATGTTAACCATAAATAAGACAAAAAGACAACCCTCAGAATGGGAGAAAATATTTGCAAATGAAGCAACTGACAAAGGATTAATCTCCAAATTTTACAAGCAGCTCATGCAGCTCAATATCAAAAAAACAAACAACTGAATCCAAAAATGGGCAGAAGACTTAAACAGACATTTCTCCAAAGAAGATATACAGATTGCCAACAAACACATGAAAGGATGCTCAATATCACCAATCATTAGAGAAATGCAAATCAAAACTACAATGAGGTTATCACCTCACACCAGTCAGAATGGCCATCATCAAAAAATCTACAAACAATAAATGCTGGAGAGAGTGTGGAGGAAAGGGAACCCTCTTGCACTGTTGGTGGGAATGTAAATTGATACAGCCACTATGGAGAACAGTATGGAGGTTCCTTAAAAAACTAAAAATAGAACTACCATACGACCCAGCAATCCCACTACTGGGCATATACCCTGAGAAAACCATAATTCAAAAAGAGTCATGTACCAAAATGTTTATTGCAGCTCTGTTTATGATAGCCAGGACATGGAAGCCACCTAAGTGTCCATTGACAGATGAATGGATAAAGGAGATGTGGTACATATATACAATGGAATATTACTCAGCCATAAAAAGAATGAAATTGAGTTATTTGTAGTGAGGTGGATGGACCTAGAGTCTGTCATACAGAGTGAAGTAAGTCAGAAAGAGAAATACAAATACTGTATGCTAACACATATATAGGGAATCTACCTCCTGTTTTTATGCCAACTACACCTCTACATATATTACATATATTCTGCTTATGGCTTACTCTGTTCTTTTGCCATATGGAGTAACTTCCATTTTTTTTTTTTTGTTTGTTTGTTTGTTTTTTGTGGCATGCGGGCCTCTCACTGTTGTGGCCTCTCTCGTTGCGGAGGACAGGCTCCAGACGCGCAGGCTCAGCGGCCATGGCTCACGGGCCCAGCTGCTCCGCGGCATGTGGGATCTTCCCGGACTGGGGCACGAACCCGTGTCCCCTGCATAGGCAGGTGGACTCTCAAGCACTGTGCCACCAGGGAAGCCCGTAACTTCCATTTTTGATTCTTAAACTCATTCTCATTTTCTTTCAAAATCTGGTCTTCTCTCGGTCTGCTTTGGAATTTTTATTTTATAAACTTCAGTTTTATTTATTATCTAAGTCACATAGTTTAGAAGTTGTTATTTTCTAATTTTTAAACATAGTTTTCCCAGGCTTCCCTGGTGGCGCAGTGGTTGAGAGTCCGCCTGCTGATGCAGGGGACATGGGTTCGTGCCCCAGTCCGGTAAGATCCCACATGCCACGGAGCAGCTAGGCCCATGAGCCATGGCTGCTGAGCCTGCACGTCTGGAGCCTGTGCTCCTCAACAGGATAGGCCACAACAGTGACAGGCCCGCGTAACGCAATTAAAAAAAAAAAAAAAAAGTTTTCCCTTTCAACTAATTTACAAGCTATTTGAGAGGAAACAATCACTGCATTCTACAGAGGGCTTCATGCACAAAAGTTGGCAAACTCTTACTTCATAGCAAATATTTTCGTCATGGTTTAGGAGCTAAGTAGACTATGAAGACATATAAGAAAGGAATTGTCCTCAATGGAATGATAAGTTAAGTGGAAGAAACAGTATGTATATAACAAGATATGTGAATATGCTTGTGATAGTCTAAGCCAAATTCTTAAACATAAGCTATTAAAGATAGTAACAAAGACCAACATGCATACTGAGAAAAGAGGAATGCAAAGAACAACTCATGTTTTCTCATTTTTGCACAACAAATGGTTTAATAATGAGGATGATAATAATAATAATGAACAACCCAGGTTCCAGTGGAAAACATAGCTCTTCTGCTTTTTAAATGAAGGTTATGTAAAACACAATACCTGGGTAATTCATTATTAGTAAGGATAATAAAGAAGAGAATTCTAGGGGTTTTCTTTATATTAAATTAAACCTATGGCATCTGTTATAATATTTAATGCTTATTTTATTATATTTACTGAGGGCAAACCTAGAACTTTTTGAAACTACATAAACTTTTCTAAGCCTATTGGTCATTATTTGCTCTATGACCTTACCCACATTGATTAAAGAAATGGGAGTGTTTAACATGAAAAGAAAAAAATAAATAAAAAACAAGATGATGATAACTTGTAGTTATGTTTTATAAAAATGAATTAGAATTATTAAATTTAGATTCCAAATATGCAAAGCTCAAATTAAAATAAAAGCTCAATTTTTTTTTTAATTGGGATATAGTTGCTTTACAATGTTGTATTAGTTTCTGCTGTACAGGGAAGTGAATCAGCTATATGTATACACATATCCCCTCTTTTTTGTATTTCCTTCCCATTTAGGTCAGAGCATTGAGTAAAATTCCCTGTGCTAGCTATACAGCAGGTTCTCATTAGTTATCTATTTTATATATAGTAGTGTATATATGTCAATCCCAATGTACCAATTCACCCCAGCCCTCCTTTCCCCTGTTGGTGTCCATATGTTTATTCTCTACATCTGTGTCTCTATTTCTGCTTTGCAAATAGGTTCATTTGTACCATTTTTCTAGATTCCACATATATGTGTTAATATACGATATTTGTTTTTCTCTTTCTGCCTTACTTCACTCTGTATGTCTGTTTCTAGGTCCATCCACGTCTCTACAAATGACCCAATTTTGTTCCTTTTAATGGCTGAGTAAAAAGCCCAATTTTTAATTATAAAAATGGATTTCTAATCATTGGAAGTGCCTAAAAATAGTATAATCTACGCTATGATTTGATGAGTTTACTGACTCTGAAAACATTCAAGCAATAACACTTCTACTCATTACAATAAAATCTGAGACAATCTATAGTTGTGTGCTCAATGAGTGGTACAGATAATAAGTGGTCAAAGGAGGAAATTACAACTCTCCATTAAGGAAAGCAGAACACTTTCATTGAGGAGGTCAGAACTGATCTGAGTTTTCTTATAAATTGTTCAAAATTTATAGAAAAATTATCATATGTCAGATTTGTTGAAACTCATGATAACGCTTAGGAATTAAAGAAAGTAAAGGTGAGAGAGAGAGACAGACAGACACACAGGCGAAGAGGGAGAGGACAAGGAGAGATGGAGAGAGACAGACACAGAGATACAGAGTTAGACAGAGTTATCAGTTTCCAAAGGTACATAACTAGAAAAATGGAACTGAGATTTGAACACTGGTGGTCCAACACCTGAGTTCAAATCCATAACCTTTATTCTATACTACCTACTAGGCTATATGTATAAGATATGGTAGGTAAAAAAGAGACAAGAAAAATCAAAGGTAATAAAAAGCTTAGTACAACAAAAGTAGAGCACTCCCATTGGAAAGAATTGAGAAAAATAATTGTAAATTATATTGGGGCCAGATTGCCAGTGTGTAGCAAAATGTCCTAGCACTGCAAAATGTCAAAGTTGTTCATTATGTTCAGGAGTTATGCTGCTGTATTTTGCACGGTGTTAAATGACTAGAGGTTTTTCAAGACAAGTGTCGTGTGTACTAGTTTTCCAACTGAGAGTTAACAAAGACCAACATACCATTGGGAAAACTGTATCTTAGACAAAGCAAAAAAAACATACCAGTAAGTTCTTAAATGAAAGAAGGTACAAATTCTGCCAACTCCTCAGGTGTAAGAACAATAAGAAAACAGTATGAATCAAAAGTAGAAGCAAAATGGGAATTTTGACTTCTTGAATACTAAACTGTTCTTGTCCACTGACCCTTTGCCACTTTCACTTTTCTCAGAATTGATTTTCAACTAATTTCTTATTCAAGAAGTAGGAATGCCCTTGCTTAATTCTTGGGTTCTGCATTAAAAGAGATTGTAATTCAAACTCTACTTCTAAGACATGCTAAATATGTGATTTTGGACAGGTCGAGGAACTTCTTTAACTGTGTTCTTGTTATGTTTTTATCTCCTAGATGAGGAAATGAATATAAATTATTTTTAAAAGATGTGATATATGTAAAGTGCTCAGCACACATTTAACATAATAATAATTATTATTTTATTTTGATTCTCATTTTTCTTAAGCTCTTCAAAATTAATAAATGGTAACTGATCCATGGATAAGTTTGGTATTAAGGAAGATATGTGGACTAAAAATAAATTCTAAGACTAAGATTCCAGCCCCAAGAGTTAAACATACTGATCAAAATACTAGTTTTCTCAAGATAGTAGTGTCTCCTCTTCAATCATACTGTGAAAAGACCAAAGAATTTGTCTGACAGTGTCCTCCTAAAACCTTAGCATGAATAATTTAACTTGCAATGTCTCTGTGAAGTAGGTATGGAATAGAAGATATTACCATGATGTTATAATTCAGCACGTTGAAAAAATTTACCCAAGGTTCTGGAAAAGTTAATTAGAGGTAATGATCAGATTCAAATTTTCTGATTGCCAACCCAGTATCTTTCCACTTGGCTGAAACCTTATGATTTTGTCATGTGTGATATCAAAACAAGATCAGTGGGGATCCAGATAATCTCTGGAATACTTGCACAATTAGAAAAGTTCTGGCAAAATTTCCTTAATAGATTTCTCCCCAAAAGATAATTTGAGACTATATGTAATAACTACTAAATCAGTATTGTTTAAAAATGTACTAACTCAGGAATGTCAGCCCAATGTAGGGAGATAATATTGCTTTGAGTTTAAACAGTGTAGACTCTGGAGTTAGACTGCTTGTATTTAAGTACTGAACTCTGTTGCTTTAAGGTAAATTATTTAATCTGTGTAAATCTTAATGGCCGTGTTCATAAAACAGGGCTATCTACCTTATAGGATGTAATCTACCTTGAGGATTTACTTAAATTTTAAATATAAAGACCTGGACAATGAATAAGTGCTTAATACATATTAGCTATTACTCCTACCTGTTATATTTATTATTGAACACATTTCTTCCAAAACAATAACTAAATTATTGTTTTGAGACATTTATTAACCTTTGCAACCAAGTTTTAAAAATAAAATTCAAAAGACTAAACCTAGAGACTTCCCTGGTGGTCCAGTGGACTCCGCACTCCCAATGCAGGGGACCTGGGTTCAATTCCTGGTCATGGAACTAGATCCCACATGCCACAACTAAAGAGTTCTCATGCTGCAACTAAGAAGTCCACATGTCACAATGAAGATCCCATATGCAACAAATAAGACCTGGTGCAGCCTAAATAAATAAATAATTTTTTTTCTAACACCAGAATTTGTGTTCCTTTTGTTGTATATTTTTTCAATAAGGAAGATAAGCTTTTAAGACAAAGAATTAAGTCTGATACATGATTTAGAAAATACACTTGAAAGATGCTTTTGGTTTCTATAGAGATATTGATGTATGCCAAAGGATGTCCAGTGTTCTCCTAATCATGTTATTTTCTTAGATATTTGGTATATTTCTCTAGTGAGTACTTGAAATCAAAATGCAACATAATAATAGAAGAAGTTTCTGGACCTTAATATGTAAGACTCTTAAAAGGAAGAACACCTACGAAGAATGATTTGTCAAACATAAAATTAGGAGAAAAGTGTAGATTTTTCATGAAATCAGAGAAAACTAAGGCATATCAGTAATGAGATCCTTTAATAATTGTTTCAGTAGAAATTTGCTTCACTTACTCATTGAGCCAAAAGAAAAAAAAAATGCAACCCAACCAATGGAGAGAATTATACCTCTATCTTTCAGATAAAATTGTCTTTAACACCTACAGAAAAAATGATATATTATGCAAGTAAATTATGGCTTCATCTTACAGAAAAAATACAGTTCAGCTTGTTTCATGAAAAAGGGTAGTAAGAAGCCAAATAATCTTTTAGGAGATGTGTCCTTCAGGAGCCTTGGAAGAGACTGCTCAAACTAAGATGACCCCAGAGGATTTGGAGATGATATTGGAACATGTTAACAAACGTCTAGGTGATTCCTAGGTGAAAGAAACATGGGAAGTATTTCCCTAGTCTAATTAACATGGGAATTCTTGAATGTGAATGCATGAACAACCATGGAAGATTCAAGAACCTTGGCTGTTGATGTAATGAGACATTTAGAAACAATACTGGAGAGAGGTAAAACAAAGTTTATAATTGTACCATGCTATGATAAAAATTTCATGTAATTTATGCATGTAATTTAGTAAGCCTGCACTCCAAATGGAATCAGCAAATCTCATATGCTTGTTCATGATGATGTGTCAAAAGGGGGGTGGTGGTGTAGCATTGTTTCTTAGAAATCTGATAACTATTTTATATAAATCATTTAAATTAAACTTCACTTATGCCCTAATAGCCAGCTTTGTAAATCACTGACATATGCAAAAAGAAACTGGGGCCAGGGGACTGTTTCCATACACCAAGGACATTTAGCAGCCAAGATCCAAGATTTAGAAAGATTAGCTCTTTTTAAATCAAGGCTTAGGCTATTCCAATCTATTCATGCCTTTTTCCCCCCCAAATGTCCTTGAAGCTTGAGAGTAAAATGAGATTATTCCTGACCTAAAAAACTGAGATATAAGTATGTTTTTTAATGTTATCAAAAACATCTGTTAAAAGTTGAATAAGCAATCTGTTTTCTATATTTCAATCTTAGTAAGTGGTATGTGGTAAAGCATAAGTCTCTATAACCTGAGTGGCAAAAACAAAACAAAAAGTTCCAAAAATGTAATGGAGACATAGTAAAAATATGAAAGATAAAGAAGCCTGGGTAAGCTCTTCATACATCTCTCACTAATTTGGGAACTCCACACAGGAACAAAGAAAACACAGTGGAAAGTAAAAGCTGAGACAGACTTGAAATTGATCATAAGATCATATACTCCAATCCACACACAAATCCATTCCTCAAGATATTTGAGGAAAAAAATCTACTCAGCTATTGGTTGACCACTAATCTACTAAGACACTAGGGTAACTTCTAACTAACTAGTTTAAAGATAAAAATAAGAAAAAAAAAATGATCAGGGACATTAATACCTGTACACCATGAGGAGAAAGATTAAATAAATGCAAGTTACCAAAACAAAACAAAACAAAAACCCTTTAAGACAGAAAAACTATCCGGAATTGTTATACTATGTTATCTAACATATACAATTTTCAACAACAGAAAATAATTACAAGGCATACAAAGACACAGGAAAGTGTGACACACGCTCAAGAAGAAAATAGTCAGTGGAAACTCTCTAAATGGGTCCCTGTGTTGGATTTAGCAAGGAATTCAAAGATGCTTTTATAAATATGTTAAAAGACTGAAAGAAAACTATGCTTAAAAAGTTAAAGGAAAATATGATAACAGTGACTTGTCAAACAGGGGTTCCAGTACAGAAACAAAAACTTTATTAAAAAAAATTCTAGAGTTCAAGTATGTGAAAATCAAAATAAAAAAACAGTGACTAGATGAATTCGAAAGCAGAACAGAAATGGCAGGAGCAAGAATCAGTTAATTTGAAATATATCAATAGAAATTATCCAATATAAAAGAGCAGATTGCAAAAAGATTAAATAAACAGAGATAAGTGAGATAACAAAAAGTATACCGACAAATATATAATGGATTCTCAGGGAGTGAGAGGAGAAAGAACACACAAAAAATATTGAAGCATTTCCAAATTTGATCCCATTTAACTTCAGATAGGACAAATTAAAGGATATTCATAGCTAGACCATCAATTAACAAACTGCTGAAAGACAAAGAGGAAAATATCAAAGCAGTAAGAGAAAGATGATTCAACACTTGTAGGTTAGCAATAATATGATTTACCACTAATTTCTCATCAGAAAAAAAAGACAGGCAGCAACGGAATGACAAAATGCTAAAAGGAAAATAAAGTCAACCAAGAATTCTATAACCAGTAAAACTGCCCTTCAAAATGAAGGAAACATACTCACTGATAAATGAAAAAGAAAAGCATTACTTGTTAGTACAGTTGTCCCCAGTATCTTCAGGAAATACCAAAATCTTCAGATACTCAAGTCTCTTATATAAAATGATGTAGTACAATGAATACAGTCAGACCTCTATATCTATGGGTTTTGCATCCTAGGATTCAACGAATAGGGGATCAAAATTTCAATTAACAATTGGTTGAGTCTTTGTTGGTTGAATCCTTGGATGTGAAACTCAAGGATAATGAGGGCTGACTGTACTTCTCACTCATAAGATAAAACTATAGAAAACAGATTTTGAATATACAAGCAAACTCGTGTTTCTTTTTATATCTGCTTTACTACAAATTGTACTATATACATATATATATATAGTTTAGGTATTTGTGTATAGCTATCCATTTTCAACAGAATTAATAAGTACAAAGAGCTTATTTACAACTTGACAAAGGAGTTTGTGCCCAAAAATAAATCACCTTTATTATTAAACTCACATAACGATATTCTGTTTTTTTAATAGCAAGACATTCTCAATGAAGAAGACAGTGTGGTTTTTTTCTTAATCCTAGTATAGTGACAGTTTGTGATCTGGCAGCTGGTCTATTGACCTCACATTGAATAACACTGCCTACAAGTCCATTTATGAAACGGATATTGTATTTTAACAAATGTTAAAATTCCTTATTAGAAAAGCAGTATGAAAAATATAACAATATTTATTGATTTTTGTATGTATTTACTTCTTATTTGAACAATTATAACCTAACAAAATGGATCAAACCTGAATTTTACTCCTTCAAAATTCTTCAAATTTTTATTATTATACTCATTTCTGAATTGTATCACAAGGTAATAGTTAAATATTTGTTAGTCCAATTTTCATCCAGAAAAGTCTATTTACTTTCTAATCATTCATATCCTCTCTAATTACTTTCCACAATTATACAAGTTATAATAAAAATGTTCTTTCATGTTTTTCCTTATTTTCTTTCCAACTCATGTCTAAATATTGTGAGGTCTAATGGTTATAAGTCAGAAGATCTCTGATTACTCCATTTTCATTTGAAAAATAATGAAGAACTTACCCTCAGATTAATTTACATTTTTGCATATCTGAAAACTAAGGTCATTCTATCCAAGTAAGTGAAATTTAAAGCTGAATTTTCAGTTAGAAGTTTGCTTTTTACCCATGATCAATTTACTTTTATATGTGAGCCCTCAATAAATTATAGGTCAAAGGATCTGATCTTTCACATGTTTTATCAGTGAAGGTATGAAAGTAAATACTCAACAAACCTTTCTGGGACCAGCATATCTTACTGTAATTTAACCACACATTTTTATTGAACCATAACTATAGTTCTAGCCCTACGTTCTCTCTGGGATTTCAAAGAGGAATAGTGTACGACCTCTGGCCATAAGTGGCTAGCATCAGGCTCTAATTACAGAATTTCACAATAAATGATGTGGATGAGGTAGTGGAGAAATATGTATAAGAAACAGTGTAAGTTTAAGAATTCAACAATTGTGTAGGTGTGATGAGGTGCACACATGAATATATGGTAAATAGTAAATATATGTGACACAATTAGAAAACTGAATGTCATATTAAAATGCTGATTCTGTTACAGATATACTGACATTTGATAAGTTCATTAGAGAAGCTTCCAGAAAGAGGTAAGAAATGAAGAATGACAAATTTCATTGGAAACAGAATTCAATATGAAATGTTGGGTGAATCGTGAGAAAAGAAATTGGCCTGACAGTAAAGAATAAGGGCTAGTTTATAGGAGTAAACACAAAAGTTGTTTTTACATTCTACTAAACAAAAATCTAGCTGTCATAAATCTACCCCATTAATTTACCCAATTCTTACCAAATGTCAATACTTTATTAGATGGTTATTATTATTTCATTTCTGATTTCCACTTTTTAAAAATATGCAATAATCTAAAAGAGGCATGTGAAAACTGCCATCCTAGTTCCCCAAACTGGACAAGTGAAATGCTGTTTTCCAGGGATTCAGAATTTAGATAAAGAGAAACTGCCATTAGTTAATTGAGAAAGCTCAGAGTCAATGTAGGGATCAAGGGCTATGGCTGCCATTTGGCATGGGATGTGTGTTTGGTGCGGGGGGTGGGAGGGGCAAACTGAACCATGTGCAAGTAGAACCAAAAGAGTTTGTCTGTAGAATAACAAAAATAAAATGACACACAGAGAGCTAGAATACAGAAATCAGCAGTTTTTAGAGATCTTTAAACCACAAAGAGAGACTAGGTTTTCCATTCTTTAAGATGGGTTTGTACACTTCTACTGTTTCAACTGATCTCATCTGTGAACTGAAATAGAGCTTATTCAAATTACTTTTTGATACTAAACTACTAATTGCCTTAATACTTTTTATTTCAAAATCTGTTTGAAATTTAAGCCTTTTATGGTTATTTATCTAACTTACATTTTGGGGCATTTTTATGTGCTTCAAACTTTGAAAAAATCTGTTGTATTTCTTAAAATGTTCTACTCTTTTTACATTTTAGAAATGCAAAGTTATTACTCAGTTTCATTTGAATACTGAGAAAACTTCACAGAGACCATGGACCTGGTTTGTTAAGTATTGTCACAATTTTTATTCCTATTGATAATGAATTGAGGATTTACAGTTGCACTGACCTGAAATACAGTAAAAATAGACCAAGAGTCCCATTATTTACATGTAGAAGATACAGTGGGTAACATAAAGTTATGCTTAAATATAATAAAATATTTTAATATTCAGAGTTCAGATTGTCCTTTAAACATAAAAGCACCTAGGCATGGGTGGGCTCTTTCAAAGATTCAATGTTAAAATAAGTAAATTGAGACTCTATGTTTATGAAATATGACAAATTTCACCCCTTGAACAACTTGCTGTTTTAAGTCAGTTATCAAAACACCAACTCCTGCTCTAGGCAAAATACAGGGCATGTGAGAAGAAACAGTACAAAATTTCTTCAGTCTATCATCACAAAGTTATTTTGAACAGGTGTGTTTATAATCATAAGAAACAAAAAATCAATCTTTAATGGTAAACTCCCATTTTTTACCCCAGAGGGAACATGGGGCTAGAATACAAAACAGGAATTTTGGCAGGAATAAGACTCGTTAAAACATCTTATGTACCTCCTGTGGACATTATCTCCCTATGACACTCCAGTCCCTTTATTTTGCTATTGTTTTAAGGCACATTATAGAGACAAAAAAATAGGCATTTACAAGGCTACAGTGTATCTTGTGTGGCAGCAAACTACGTTATCAAGCAGCCAGGTGTACACCACATGAAGTGGTAAAATGTGATTTGTAGAGATTTGATGACAAATCTGTCTCCATAAGGCTCCATCCCAGGTTGTGCTCTCCATCTGTTCTACAGGACTTCATTTGGTTGCATCTAAAAGGAAGTAAAATATCTTCATCTTGAGATCTAAAGGAGTAATCTAAAAATGAATTAGTTTGATAAAGGGAAAAAGGAATTTTTCACATTTACTGTTATTAAAAATTTAATAAAGGCTGTTACTTATCAAATTAATTTAAAAATGCTCCTACTTATGCTATTATAATGTAAAGGCTGACTACCATTCCAAATCAAAGCCAACCTCATTGGTTAAAGTTAATATTAGCAATATTCTCTCTAGTTGATAAATCTGTATTTTTGCTTAATTTTCTATCTTGCTTCTTCAATGGAAAAACAGTGAAAGTAAAATTCACTTTCAGATATTTAAGGAGATTCTTTCCTATAATATAGAATATTTTCCTGCCTTGATCATTCCATTGTGAAATTCTAACATTTTTAGATAGACTAAACTTTTTGGCTGATTATAATAAATAGAGAATAGATGTATGAACCAAAACAAAAATCACATATATAGACAATGAATATGAAAGAGCTAGTTATTATTCAGTGACAGTTTTGTTTTTCTGTCTTTAGATTTTGATTGCATTTAAGGGTTAGGGTTGTTGTTTGGACCTCTTCTATTTGCTGAAAAGTGGAGTTGATCATAAGACTCACATGACCAGTGAGTTGTTCCTCCTTTACCTCCCATTCCAAATTGTATTTATAGCTTAACATTTCTTCTTCCTCAGCTTACCCATAAATAATTTATTGCACTGAGCTAAATTTTATTTTTTAAAAGCATATGAATTAATAGTTTCATACTCTGATGCTCATTCATTTACATGTATTAAACGTATGGGAGACAGCTAATGAAACTCATCTGGAGTTATTAAAATACAATTTTTCCTTAGAGAAATAAAGAAAGATTCAATTAATTTTGCTTCAAAAATTAAAAACACAATACTTAATAAATATTATTACTGCCCAAGTTTTTAAATGTCATCTTAAAGACAATAATTGTATTGGGATAACAGAAATAGAAAGAAGGAAGGCAAAAGAAATGTCAGGAGAAATAGAAACTAGAGGTGCAACAAGAAGTATGGTTGTATGTCAGGGTCAAGTCAGAAGACATAAATTATATCAATAATGTAAGCAGGGAGAATTTAATATTAAGAACTGTTAACTAATATGAGGTGATTACTAAATAAGATAATGAAGACTTTAAGGAGTACAGAAATAGCAGATGTATAAATTTGTTCCTACCTCTAGGGCTGAGGGAAAGTGAATAAGAAAGGAACTTAAAAACTTATGATAGGGAGAGACTCAAGGCTAGGATTCAGACCTCTTCGGATAAAGTATGGGAAAGAGACACTCAGAATCTTGTGGCAAGTAAACTTGCTGAAGGGTGTCGGCAACCCTCCAAGTGGCAAAGAAACTTGTGCAACTGTGTGAGCCATAGCTGTTCCACATCAGTGCCACTGGGTGGCAGAGAAGCCTATCAGAGTGTTTGGGTTTCAGCTAGTTCACGAGGGCCTCTGAGGTTAATGCTACCAGGCCATTTCACCAACATTCCAACACCAACATTCTAATCTACTGCCTGTCAGACGGGAAACAGCTCAACCCCTTCATCCTGCCTTAGTTTTGCAATCTCTATCAAGTACCCTCTCTTGACAAAACTGAACATCAAAATCACTTGTCCAAAGAGTAATGTCCAGGTCTAGTATAGCAATGCAGGAGAAGAAAGGACTGATCTACAGCTGGCAGTCAATAAATTGATAACTGTTGCAGTCTACGCTGATGGCTATTCACATTCCATATACACCTTTATACAAATGTTTGAATTTCCATAAAACAACAGAAACAACTTCATGTTTCTACCTAACAAGATGTAGTTATTCTTTGTACAAAGGATGAAATTCTCACCCTCCCCCAAAGTGAGGGGACACAAAATCCTAATTGTCACTGGGTCCCACCACTGGCTATATTAGTTACTACTCCAATCCAGTCACCATTTCACTGAATATTTGTTACCTAAAAAACATACAAGTTTATCTTTCAATAATTTTTATATTTAACAATAAGATGAAAGAGAGAGATGAAAATAGGTAATATGCCTATAGAAATAAATATATATACATAATAAGTAAAAAAATTATAGGCAAAGCTACCAGTCCTCACGCCTATAATTGACTATGAGGCTATATTTGATATCTGCAAATTATTCTCCTGTTACTTATTCCATATTTTATTTGCTTTCAGCCAGAACATCAGTAAGTTGGTGTTCTTTACCCGATGTGATAACTCAAACCCTTCATTTCTGCAGGATTTGAGTCCTCAATAGTTCTCCTTTCTTTGGATGCTCTAGTTTTCCAATTACCTTCACTACTGTGCACAAAAGTCTTAAAAGTCCTCTGTGTTCCTATGGTGTGGAAGCAAAACCTTTATCTAGTGGGAATCAGTATTAATCACCTCAGCCATTTAGAGTAATGTTTTTCTGTCTATTAGTTCAATGGATATGGAGCCCAAATTGTGGGTGGCAAACTTGTTTTCCAATTCAATAGTACTAGTGTTGCCCTCTCACAAAGGAAGCATTCCTCCCTTAAGAATTAAGTCTATTTTACAAGTAGAGCTTAAAGTTGCCAAACAAAAAGTGAAAAGTCATTGAGTAATTTATTAGGAATAATAGTGAGAGAGGACAATCACTTGATCACTCCTTGATTTCCTGATTCCTGTATTCTGCCTAAGGGGTGAAAGAATCATACAACGGTTTCTAATTCAAAGCAGAAAATGCATCCTGTAAGGGAGATCCCCATCCTTTCAATATACTGTCTCCCAACTAATGCTATGCTTGAGTCTTCAGTAAGACATTGCTTTAGACCGGCCACTTTTTGGTAATGAGGTACTTGATAAGTCCATTAATTCCATGGGCATGTTTAAAATCCTCTTGACAAAATTGAGTGCAGGAGCCAATAACTGAGGCCAGTGCATTACTTGAACACACACTCTGGACCTCTAGACCTCCTTGAACCCCAGTTTTGTTGTTATTGTTGTTGTTGTTTTTGAAGAACAATGTTTTTCAACAATAACCAGATAGTCAGTCTAGATCTGTTTTTACTTTTTTAAAAAGCATTTAAAATTCATCACCTTCAAAAATCTGTTATTCTCCTGATTTGGGGTCTATACTATAAGATGCCCATAGTGTTTCCTTTATCATAATTAATTTGTAGTCTAAATGGTTTTGACACTTCACTTTATAAGCTCCACTTTTGGGTGTTGAGTCTTCATATGAAATAAAAATTGAACTTTGCGTGTGATGGGTCTCATGCTAAGTCATATCTGATTGGTACAAGAAGTATGATTCAGTTTGTATAACCAACATACTACCAGTCCTTGGAAGACACTTGGCAGATAAAGTTACTCAATTACATCCGAACAGGGCATTCTGACTCAATAACTGAAATTAGGTCTCCAGCATTTATAATGTAAATCCTACCATACATAATAATTTTAGTTCTTCCATTACTTATAGGTGGATGGCAAGAATAATGCATTGTTATATACACATACTACAGTTTTATTATATTGCACATATACCTAATTTGTTATAGTCTTTTAAATTTTCATTTCTGTTAGAAAATGTAATTTTTTGCAGGGATTCATGAAGTCCTAGCTACTTAAAAGTGATGTTCTTGATTGTATCTTTTACAGATCCCTTCTACAATAGAAATGCCATTAAAACGATTATTTTAAGTCTATTCCTTCAGCAATGTGTCTAAATCTAGTTATTCTAATCAACAGCAATGACAGTTGTGCACAGTAGAACTGCAAACAGTCTTTCTTTTTATGCTGCATGATTAAATTCTTGTCTGGGATAGTGAAACAGTTTTACATTGTTTTTCTTGTTGTTGTGTTGTGTTTTTTTATAATTTACTTATTTATTTTATTTTTGGCTGCATTGGGTCTTTGTTGTTGCACACAGGCTTTCTCTAGTTGCGGCGAGCAGGAGCTATTCTTCGTTGTGGTGAGCAGGCTTTTCATTGCAGTGGCTTCTCTTGTTGCGGATCATGGGCTCTAGGCATGTGGGCTTCAGTAGTTGTGGAACATGTGCTCAGTAGTTGTGGCACACGGGATTAGTTGCTCTGCAGCATGTGGGATCTTCCTGGACCAGGGATCGAACCCGTGTCCCCTGCATTGGCAGGCAGTTTCTTAACCACTGTGCCACCAGGGACGTCCTATATTGGTTTTATATCCAAGTTTGTCTTTGGTATTTTGCCTCACTAGATATTCAAAAAAATATATGCAACATTATCTCAGTTTTTGCTACCCTGATATTGTTTATTTGTGACTTAAGTAATTTGGTTTCTTTTGCCACTGAGATACCAATTCTGTCTCAATCAGGTGACTTCTGGGTTCCCAGGCAGAGCTGCTTTACTGATAAAAGAATACAGATCTGATTCTTTATGAGTTATTTATACTTTGGATACACATTGAACTAGCAACTCCAGTCAACAATCTCATAAATGTTTCCCATGACACAGTAAAGACAAGGGGAAACTTTACAGGAATGTCAGTGCTGAAGATGATTCAGTAGCATCTTCGCTTTTAAGAGGAGAATGTTGACCAGTTACAGATGTCTTGAGAGCAATGAGCAGCACTTAGGAGAATTTTTCCAGATAGAGCATGTCCAGGGAAAGGAGAGTTACTAAGATGTTGTAAGTAGATTTTAAGGGAGAATGAAACTTCAAGTTTTAGATTTAAGTGGCTTTGTAGAGTATACTTTTGAGCTATTGACAGGCATTTATACCTGCATCAAAGAAAAGTGAAAAAAAATATTTTCAATTATTAAACTAAAAGGAAAGGTAGAGACACATACTAAAGAGTCACATACTAAAGCTCCCAAAGTATTATCCTTGTGAATATCTGAGATAAACTGAACCTAAATATTCATATGTGACTTGTTAGTCTACTGTTCAAGGAATATGCACTGTGATTTCCTTACACTATAGCAAATTCATGTGGCACACTTACTCTAATTTCAGTTGCCTATTTCAGAAAAAGGGCAGCAGAAGAAACATATGGGAATATCTGTTATAAAAAGTAGCTGTATTAATTAGTTATTGCCAAAATAAAAGAAACAAAGAAAAATATGTCTTTGTATCAAACTAACTCAAGAATGAGAGCCTTACTCATGCCCTTAAAGGTTAGTTATGAGTGGCTGACTAAGGCAGGGCTCAGCTCTGCAGCTCAGTTAATTTTGAGCTGTTCCCTTATGAATGTGAGAGTGAGCTAGGGGTCATCTACTTCAGATGGGCAGTTTTGTTCCATGCTGCAGATCTATGGGTTCTGGTCTGCTTCCCATGTCTCTCATCCTCCTTGGATCAGCAGACCAGCCAGGGCATGCTTTTCTCATAGCAATAGCAAGAGTACAGAAGAACACACAGAACGATGCAAGGCTTCTGAACACTTAGATTCAGCTATGGCACCCTGTCAGCGATCACTACTTACATGCCTTTAGTCAAAGCAGTCCACATAAGGCCAAGTCTAAAGTCAAGAGGCTGAGAAAGGTACCACACCTACACTAAGACCATGCCAAGGGTAAAATCATAATTCAGTTTACCTCAGTAGCCAATGTCAGAAAGGAAGAATTAGTGGCAAGTACAATGATACCTGTATCCAGAAAATGAATCAAGATTTTTCTCAATGATTTAAAAATGACTAATAGCTCATCAGCCTTTTAAAAAAATGTATCCCAAATAGGTAGCATATTTTACTTTCAGTGGTGACCAGACATAATCAGAAGTCCCAGTATGAAATAAAATATTTTAATAATCCACAAATTTTGCCCTTCTTCTGCTTCAAATTTTTTTCATTAAAAGGAGAACTAATGATAAGACACAGAATGTATCAAGTTTGCCCCTGCTGTATTCTTGGAACTCAAAACAATGATTTCCACCCCTAATGGGGCAGAGTGTTTGTATTGCCAACAGCACTGAATTTAGTACTTAGTCATATCCCTGTCAGCTTCAATGTACAGAATGTCCAGTGTTGCAAATCACCACATCTCTATTTTCTCTTTCATTCTGACATAACCACTAATAGTATATTATTAGTGATTAATATTATCTCATAGGCTCTTCAATATGTCTGAAATCATAATAAACCTTTATAGCACATCACTCTTTTTCTATTTATAAATTATTTTTCGGACCTGGGTTCAACACTTTCATTGAAAAAAGCTGTAGATTTTAAGAATGTGTTAATAAATAGGAAAACAAAAACTAAGGTGATATTTACAGTGAGCATATTCTACTGCAATGTTTGAAAATAGGCTTTATACATTTTTCTTATGGAACCAACCTACAGTATCAGTGTAGGTAAAGGACGGTCATTTATTCAAACTGCTAACATGACACTAATCTGCTTCTTATTTTCTCAAGTTTACAAAAACCTGTTACCTTTTTGAGAACTCATCATTCATTGCTAAGTACATAAGTTATTACCAATCACCTTATTAAATAAAGTTAATGTCACTGAGCAAATCGTGAATCAACTAGGCAGAGACAGGCAAGAAAGTCCACCACAGAAAACATTCATCTCTTTACTCCCATGAGGAGACACAAAATTTAGCAATGCTGGCATTGCTGGTTTGTCTGCTTTTTTTATTTTACCCATAAGACCATATTTTGTCATTAAGTCTGGTAACAGAAAATCAGCTTCAGCTTCAGCTTGAGTTGAGAAAACAAGGCATTTGAATGCATTTTCTTCACTCCTTCACTATAATTATGTTGCACTTTTCAAGACCCAAGGTTATAATAAGAAGATGAATGGAAGAAACAAGAGGAAAGGAGTTGGAGAGGAGAAATGTGACAAAGATGTGATAGAAAAGCACCTGGAGAAAGAGAGGTAGAATTAATATTGATAAGATGATTGAAAAGCTGTTACTCTCTCTTAATTATCTGTGTCAAATTTGTCCTAGCCTAATTTATGAGAAGAGAAGTGAAATGTTAATTCAGGTCTTTATCTCCTGTCCTCTCCACAAAAAAGACCCCTCAGGGATTTGTCTAGTACCTCCTGCTTCCAGGTATATCCATATTCAACACTGTATATTTAGGTTATGTATACAGGAAGCATATGAGATTAAATCTGAGAGGACAGATAAAAAGATTGATATATCAGGCTATTATTTCAACAAAACTCTATGCTGCCCAGACATTTAATGTTAGCTCAATTTGTTCATTACAACACCATCTCCTTCTACCAAAATTTCAGGAATGTAATACTCAATATCATATTTACATTTTATGTCATTAGAAAACACATGTACTATAAATTGGGAAATATATCTACTAGAAGAATCTGTGGTAATATTACGGAAAACAGAAGAAAATGTGAATATCTGAGTCATATGTGAGTCATATTAGCAGATAATGATAACAAACAGTTGCATCTGTTTTTTTTTTTTTGGAACTCAGAGCAATGGTCCTTGCATTTTTTTTAACATCTTTATTAGAGTATAACACACACAATGCTGTGTCAGTTTCTGCTTTACAACAAAGTGAATCAGCTATACACATACACACATCCCCATGTCTCCTCCCTCTTGCATCTCCCTCCCACATTCCCTAGCCCACCCCTCTAGGTGGTCAAAAAGCACCGAGCTGATCTCCCTGTGCTATGTAGCTGCTTCCCACTAGCTATCTATTTTACATTTGGCAGTGTATATGTGTCCATGCCACTCTCTCATTTCATCCCAGCTTACCCTTCCCCCTCCCCATGTCCTCAAATCCATTCTCTACGTCTGCGTCTTTATTCCTGTCCTGCTCCTAGGTTCTTCAGAATCATTTTTTTTTTAAGATTCTGTATATATGTGTTAGCATATGGTATTTGTTTTTCTCTTTCTGTCTTCACTCTGTATGACAGTCTCTAGGTCCATCCACCTCACTACAAATAACTCAATTTTGTTTCTTCTTATGGCTGAGTAATATTCCATTGTATATATATGCCACATCCTCTTTATCCATTTATCTGTTGATGGACACTTAGATTACTTCCATGTGCTGGCTATTGTAAATAGAGCTGCAATGAACATTGTGGTACATGGCTCTTTTTGAATTATGGTTTGTTGCATCTGGTTTTGATTTTTAACTTTATGATCCATTCAAGAATCACAAACACACTAAAAAAGTGAAAGAATGTGGAAAACACTTAATGAGTCCAAAACAAAACAAAATCTGTGTCAGTAACCTGCTTTTCACTTTTCCTGTTAACAGTTAAGATTATATTTGTCATTTTCATCACCAACTGGAATTAAAAATTTTATGGCTGGTTGATGTTTCATGGCTCCTGTTTATGTTTCTGTGTATAGGACTATTCATTTTCAACAAAGTTTTGACCCTAGAACCCATAGCATAACCCAGAGTTACTGGCCTTTGTGTGTGATGATGAAGTAATTTGAATAAACATTATTCATAGGTTACAGAGTGAATGTATTGACCAAAGACAGATCTTGTTCCATTATATTCATGATCATACTTGTAACCTTCAGCTTTCAATTTCGGGTGCACATCTGGTTGAGGCTGTAATGCATTCAATTTTTAAATTCATTTTCTGTGATAATTTATCACATAAACTCTTCTTCATTTTTACAGGTTCTTTAAGGAGACATACGATTGACTTTGTTAATATTTCTTTTATTCAAGGGTCCTCAATACCACCCACAAATCCACAAGCATCACAGTCTCTTTCCTGGCTCATGTTTAAAACTCTTGTGATTCTAAGCATCTATGTCACTTTCCTCTTAATTTGTGTTGTGTCCACATTGAACTTACATATCACCTAAGTTGCCTGTGTTGTTTCAAAGTTCAAGGAGTACTGTATAGTTGAATTTAGTCATTTAATCTATTTACATTCATGTTTGTTTTACCAAAGGTCTTTGAGGTTGCATAAAAAAATATTATTTCAAGAAAATATTTAAATATATATGCATACATATGTATCTGGTTATTATTTGATGAACATTTTAATTGCAATACTGATGCAAATTAGGTTAATTGCAATGAGTTAAAATTAAAATTGTAGCTCATGACCAATGTGTAAATAGTACAAATAGATGTATTTTTTAAATAAACAAAAAACACAACCATTAACAATTATGATTACTTCACACTTAAATGATAAACTTAAGGAACAAGCCACATGATGAAAAAAATATGTTATTTGTGAAAAAATAAATCACATATGTGATTTACTGCAACTTAGTAGCTGGAATTTGGAAACTGTATTTCTTTAAAACCACTGAAAGAAACAGAAGTTTCTCATGAGCTGTCAGTCAATAGATAGACTAATTGAAAAAAATTGTATGTCATTTTTACTTGACTCATCTTGCTTTTGGATTTTCTACTGATGCTAAAGTATTATACATTTGTTGGTTCCAAGTACACAGTTTTCTTTTACATACCACTGATTGCTTATACATGAGGAGATTTGTTTTAATCCCACATCTTTAACTTCATATCTATCAGTAGTGAATTGATTAATGTTTCTAAGATGTGCATTTATTACACTATAGTCAGTCCATTTCACACTAACAGCAATACCATTCAATTTATCACTGTCACTTCAGGCAATGTTTTATAGATGTGTTTACCTGAAAAGGTGCATGTAAAACGATGTAGAATAGTGTGATTGCAAGAAATGAAAGGTCATAAGCAATATGGTAACAAAATTTTCCCTGGATTTCCTTTTCAATTTACCTTCTGCTACTCAAGTCCCATACCTGGTAAAATATTTAGAAAGAATCGTGTGGCAAAGAAACTGTTATTACTTGTGGGAGGAGATTGCCCTAAGTCTGAAAGTAGTTTGACTATTTGAACAATATTCCAGTGGGTGCTTACCATGACTGCAACATTGCCTTTACATCACCATAATAATTTTATTCTGTCACTGAATATATTTCTTTAGGTTTATCTCTAAATTACCCATCCTAAAAGCTCAGATCCTTGAATTTGATCTTCTCAGTCTGAGCAAAGAAGGAGCTAACTGTCTAGGTTGAGAATATTGTTTTAAGCCTGTTACAGTTGAGTGTAATGCTTTATGACATTATGAATCTGTCTAGATTCCAGAAGGGTTTTAGAGTGGTTTAAAGTTACATTACACAATCCTCCAACTTTTTTATCCTTACTCAAGACTGCTTTTACTACTCTAGATTTTTTGCATTATCATCTACATTTTGTCTTTTTGCAATTTATATTTTTCCAAAAGCACACTGGAATTATAATGGGATTGTTTTGGTTCCATAAATTAATTTGGTGAGAATTGATACATGAACAATATTGAGTTTTCTAGTTTTTAGCCTTACTACAAGTTTCAATTTATTTCATACATTTAATATATTTTTTAAGCCATTGGGTATATGTAAAATAATTGCTTTAAACTTCTTAACTACTAATCTCAATATCTGCTTTACCTCAGTGTTGTTTCTCTTGACTCTATTTTCCCTTCTTATAAATCTTATTTTCCCACTTCTCACATCCACCATTTAAAAAAATACTTTACTTTTTTAAGGCAGTTGTAGGTTCCCAGCAAAATTAAGAGAAAGTTATGGCAATATCCAAATGCCCACTGCCACCACCCAAGCCTAGCTTCCCCCATTATCAACAACCCCCACCAGATTGGTAAATTTGTTACCCAACTCATGAACTTACACTGACATGTAATAATCACCCAAAGTGCATAGTTTACACTAGAGTTTACTCTTGATGTTTTACATACTAAGGGTTGAAACATAGGTATAATGACATATTTCCAGTATTATAGTATCGTACACAGTGCTTTCACTGGCCTAAAAATCCTGTTCTGCCTATTCATCCCTCTTCCATCCAACCCTTGGCAATCAATAATTTTTTTACTATCTCCCTAGTTTTGCCTTTTCCAGAATGTCATACAGATTGAATCATATAGTATGTAAGCTTTTCATGTTGGCTTCTTCCACTTAGACTTAACATTCCTCCATGTCCTCTCATGGATACACAGTTCATTTTTTTTAAGCAATGAATAATATTCTATTTTATAGATATACTACAGTTTATTTACTCATTTGTATATGAAAGTGAATGTCAGTTACTTCCATGTTTTTGGCAATAATGAATAAAGCTGCTATAAACATTCTATGCAGGCTTTTATGTGAACATAAGTTTTCAACTCCTTTGGATAAACATGAAAGAGGGTGATTGCGGGATCATATGGTAAGAGTGTGTTTGATTTTGTAAGAAACCACTAAATGTCTTCCGGAGTAGCTATAATTTTGATTCCTACCAGCAATTAATGAATTTCCATTGCTTCACATCCTCATAAGCAGTTGGTGTTTTCAGTGTGCTGGATTTTGGTCATTCTGGTAAGTGTATAGTAGTATTTTATTGCTATTCTAATTTGCAATTCCATGATGTAGAACATCTTTTCATATGGTTATTTGCCATTTCTATATCTTCTTTGGTGAGGTGTCTGTTAAGGACTTTGACTCCCTATTTCAATCAAGTTGTCTGTTTTCTTACTGTAGAGTTTTAAGAGTTCTTGGTATAATTTGGATAATAGTCCTTTATCTGTGTCTTTTGCAAATATTTTTTCCCAATCTGTCGGTTGTCTTTTCATTCTTTTAACATTGTCTTTTGCAGAGCAGAAGTTTTTAATTTTAATGAAGTCCAGCTTATCAATTATTTCTTTCATGGATCATGCATTTGGTGTTTTATCTAAAAAGTCAGCATGATACTCAAGGTCACCTAAGTTTTCATCTACGTTACCTTCTAGGTGTTTTATAGTTTTGCATTTTACATTAGATCTGTGGTTCATTTTGAGTTAACTTTTGTGAATTGTGTAAGGTCTGTGTCTAAATTATTTTTTTCTTTATCTTTTTTTTTGTATGTAGATATCAAGTTGCTCCAGCATCATTTGTTGAAGGACTATGTTTGCTCTATTGTATTGCCTTTGCTTCTTTATCAAAGATTAGCTCATTATATTTAGGGGGGTCTACTTCCAGGCTCACTATTGTGTTCCATCGATCTGTCTTTTCTTTTGCCAATACCACACTGTTTTGATCATAGTAGCTTTAGAGTATGTCTTTAATCCAGGTGATATCAGTCCTCAGATATTGTTCTACTTCAATATTTTTCTATTCCTTCAATATTGTGTTGGCTATTCTGGGTCTTTTGCCTCTCCATATAAACTTCAGAAATCAGTTTGTCAATATTCATAAAATAACTTGCTATGATTTTGATTGTTTGCTATAGATCAAGTTGGGAAGAACTGTCCTCTTGACATTATTGAGACTTCCTATCCATGAACATGCAGTGTCTCTCCATTTATTTCTCTGATTTCATTCATTAAGAGTTTTGTGGTTTTCTTCATATAAATATCCTATGTATTTTGTTAGATTTATACCTAGGTGTTTCATTTAGGGGTTACTAACATAAATAGTATTGTGTGTTTTTGTTTTGTTTTTTTAAAGAAGGGTAGGAGTTTATTAATTAATTTATTTATTTTTGCTGTGTTGGGTCTTTGTTTCTGTGCGAGGGCTTTCTCTAGTTGTGGCAAGCGGGGGCCTCTCTTCATTGTGGTGCGCGGGCCTCTCACTATCATGGCCTCTCTTGTTGCGGAACACAGGCTCCAGATGCGCAGGCTCAGTAGTTGTGGCTCACGGGCCTAATTGCTCTGCGGCATGTGGGATCCTCCCAGACCAGGGCTTGAACCCATGTCCCCTGCATTAGCAGACAGATTCTCAACCACTGTGCCACCAGGGAAGCCCAGTATTGTTTTTAATTTCAAAATCCACTTGTTCATTGTTGATATATAGGATAATGATTGATTTTTGCATATTAACTTTGTTTCCTGAAACCTTGCTATTTTTTTGTTTTCAATTTTGGCTCTAATTATTATTTCTTTTATTCTGCTTACTTTGGATTTAATTTGCTCTTCTTTATCTAGTTTCTTAAGGTGGAAATTTAGATGATTGATTACAGATCTTTCTGTGTTAATATATGCATTTAATACTATAAATACCCTGTCAGCACTGCATTTGTTGCATCTCACAAATTTGGTAAGTTGTGCTTTTGTTTTCATTTATTTATTTCAAAATATTTAAAAATTTTCTGAGATTTCTATTTTGGTCATGTGTTATTTAGAAGTGTCTTGTTTACTCTTCAAGTATTTTCTAGTTATTTTTTGTTATGGTTTTCTAATTTAAATCTATCGTGGACTGAGAACAGACATTGTTTGTATTTCTATACTTTTAAATTTGTTAAGGTGTGTTTTATGGCTGAGAATGTGGTCTATCTTGGTGAATGTCCAATGTGAGTTTGAGAAGAATGTGTATTTTGATGCTGTTGGATGAATACTCTATAAATGTCAATTATATCCAAATGATGATTGGTGTTAAGTGCAACTACATTCTTACTGCTTTTCTGCCTGATGGATCTGACCATTTCTAATAGAGGGGTGTTGAAGT
The DNA here is from genome assembly GCF_026419965.1 of Kogia breviceps. Lineage (NCBI taxonomy): Eukaryota > Metazoa > Chordata > Mammalia > Artiodactyla > Physeteridae > Kogia > Kogia breviceps. The sequence continues at coordinate 99,140,724 of NC_081314.1, forward strand.
CTCCAACCATGATAGTGGATTACTTTATCTCTCTTTGCAATTCTTTCATTTTTTGCGTCATTTAATTTGACACTCTATTGTAAAGTACATACATGTGAAGGATTATTGCTATGCCTTTTTTGGAGAATTTATGTTATCTTTCTATGATGCTCATACATATATCTAATAACTTTTCATCCTTTTGTCTGAAATTACTATAGCCACTCATGCTTTCTTTTGATCTGTGTTAGCATAGTATATTTTTTCATCCATTCACATTGAATGCACATTTATCTTTATATTTAAAGTAGGTTTCTTGTAGGCAACTTACAGTTGGTGCTTGTGTTTTTATCCACTCTGAATCTGTCATTTAAATGCTACATTTAGACCACTGACATTCAGTGCGATTACTTATATTGCTGAATTAATATCTATTATATTTGTTACTGTTTTCTTTAGGTTCCCCTTGATCATTGTTCCTACTTTTGTGTTCCACTATTTTTCTGCCTTTTGTGGTTTTGAGCATTTTATGATTCTATTTTTTCTTCTTTCTCAGCATATAATTTATATTTCATTTTTTACTTTTTTACTGGTGGCCCTAGAGTTTGTAACATACATTTACAACTGACCCTTAGGGGGCGCCAATCCTCCCCTGCCCCTCACAGTTGAAAATCAGCAGTTGGTCCTCCATAGCCATGATTCTACATCTGCATATTCAACCAACTGTGGATTGTGGAGTACTGTAGTATGTATTTATTGAAAAAAATCTGGGTATATATGGACCCATACAATTCAAACCCATGTTGTTCATATGTAAACTGTAATTTAAGTCCTCTTTCAAATAACACTACATTGCTTCATAAGTAGTGTTCCTGTAATAACAAAATAACCCTAATTTCTCCCTCTTGCTCCTTTCATCATTGTTGTCATTCATTTATATTAAGCATACAGAACCACATATGTATATAAATACACACACACGATATATACATAAGTGTACACACTTTAATACATTGTTGCCATTATTATTTTGAACAAACTGTTATCTGTTAAATCAATTAAGAATAAGAAAAATAAAATTTTTTATTTTACCTTCACCTATTTCTCTCTAATGCTCTTTTGTGCGTATGTGGACCTGAGTTTCTGACCTATATTATTTTCCTTATTTCTAAAGAATTCTATTTAACGTTTATTGAAAAGCTGGTCTGGCAACAAATACCCTCAGTTTTTGTTTGTCTGAGAGAGTATTTCTCTTTTACTTTTGAAAAATACTTTCAAAGTACAGAAATCCTGGTTGGTGGTTTTCCTCTCTTGGCACTTTAAATATTTCACTGTATTCTCCTCTTGCTTGCATAGTTTTTGAGAAGTCAAATGTAATTGTTGCCTTTGTTCTTCTATAGGTGAGATATTTTTTCCTATGGCTTCTTTCAGGATTTTTTCTTTCTTTGATTTTCTGTAATTTGAAAATGATGTGCTGAGGTGTAGTTCTTTTGGTATTTATCATAAGTTGGATGTTTCTCTTCTCCCAGGTCATTTAGACTCTGATAATACCTCAGCAGAATTAGCTCAGACTTTTCTACACTAAGCCTCCAGCTATTCATCAATTACTATTCAGGTTTTCCGACCCAGGCATTGGTTCCTGCAGAGGTTTCCACTCATATATCTCTGCTTCAATAAACCATGACTCCCAGTATTCACCTATCTCCCCAGTCTTGGTGCCAGCAGTTTGCCCCATATATTCCCTCTCTTAAGGATGCAAGAAGAGTCATTGATTTTTCAGTTTGTTAAGTTTTTTACTTGTTGTTAGGAGGGAGTGGTGACCTCCAAGCTCCTTACACGTGAAACTAGAAACTTTTTTCTCTCTTTTTACTGATTTTTAATTGTATGCTAGATATTGTGGATATTTTAGTCTCCTTAAAATGTGTTATGTTTTAGCTCACAGGCAGTTCCTTAACTCATGCATCAGATTCATCTTTACAAAAAGATATTTTTTGAGTTATCTTAAGACAGATATAAAGTATACAAAGCTAGACTAGCCGTTCTCATAAAGGATGACTTTCTAGCATGTAAACTGATTGTCCTGGATGTGCAATAAACTTTCTTTTGTCTAGCTACTTAGAAGTCCTGTGTCTCTCACACATATATGACCTTTAGAGTCTCCATGCAACTCAGAGATCAACAGCTACTGTGCCCTGCCAGGCCTACAGAATCTTGGCCGGTATAAGCACAGCTTAATATTTTTCTGAAGATGATGTAACATTATTACATTTGGGGAATTTCTTCTTTGCGTATTTTCCTTCTTTTTGATACTCTTTCCTTTGAATTCCTATTGTCAGAGCAGACCCACACTCTGCTCATGGAATTCCTATGTTCTACTTGGATTAAACCTCACACTTCATTTTGATTGGACTTCCAGGCAGAAGCCAGGGTAAGCCTAAATCTCATCTTGCATGTGTTGACCTGAAACAATAGACTGCCAGATATTTCCCCAGCAAAGATGGGTTTATTCAGGAGCAGAATAAAACTGCAAATTGGGGTCAGCAATCATTCCAAACCACTTGCAAGTCCCAGTATGGCAAGGGAAGGAGAACACATTTATAGAGGAGAAAATGAAGTTGGGAGGGCTAAAGTAAACAGAGTCCATGGCTTTTCATTAGCTAAGTCCTTTCCAGGAAAGAACGGCCATCTTTCTTCTTCCTGTTGGGCTCTGCTATCATTGCAGGGCATGAGAGCTTCCCCTTCTGGTCTTCTGACTCTATTTAATTAAGGTTTCTGTTTATTAATTTTTTAAACATTTTCCTGTTAAAAGAGATCACAGCTTTGTGCTGATAGCTGTACAATGTCTGAAAATTAGTGACTCATTTGTTTTATCTGGTTCTCTAATTTACTATGAGAGTGATAGTTCCTTACTGGTTGCCCTATCATGGCCAGGAGAATAATTAAGCTATCTTATTGATCCAGTACTTATTTCTAATATTTATTATTAGAAATTGGCTAGTATAAAATATGATTAAAAGCATAATACAATATAGCTAAAATTCCATTTTGTGATGAAGCATCTACAACTACATCAAAATCACAGCAAATCTTTTAATCTAGATAAAAATATTACTTTCAAAAGAACCGTAAACAACAACAAAACAAGTCAACCTGAAAGCCCTTTCTAGTAATACTTGTCTCAAAGCTTTATTGATATTAGTTCTCAAGAGATCAATCTCTTTTAAGAGAGTTCATTCTTCATTGATTGATTTTTAAAATCCCCACTATCTAGAAAAAAAATATTTCTAGAGAAAATTGTTGAAGTTTATATTAATGTAGCCACCTCCCAGATCATACAGTCTCTTCATTTTACCAGAGAAACTTCTTGTTATGGTTAAATTATTAGTGCCAAGACCAATTTAAAAAGCTATTTCTGAAATGAATGGATTGGTATGCAATTACCTTCCGATTTAGATCATTCCAATATTTTAAACCACAGGGATGAGATCATTAAAAAGCTACTGTTAGAGAGAAAAAAATCAAGCAGCTTGAATATTTATGCTTGAAACAGCATTAATATTTATCCTTCCACATTCCTTAAATCTTGGTGAGTCAATGCCAATTCCCAACCAAACTATACATAGGCAGGACAAAAATGTAAATCATTTCTTTTTTTTCCCCATGATTTGTTTATTTATTTTTACTTCTTTAAAGATTTATTTATTTATATTATTTTATTTTTGGCTGTGTTGGGTCTTAGTTGCGGCATGCAGGATCTTTGTCGAGGCATGCAGGATCTTTTGTTGCAGTGCGTGGGCTTCTCTCTAGTTGTGGCAAGTGGGTTTTCTCTTCTCTAGTTGTGGTGTGAAGGCTCCAGAGCACGTGGACTCTGTAGTTTGTGGCACACCATCTCTCTGGTTGAGGCGCATGAGCTCAGTAGTTGTGGCGGCGTGTGGGTTTAGTTGCCCCACAGCATGTGGGCTCTTAGGGATTGAACCTGCATCCCCTGCATTGTAAGGCAGATTCTTTACCGCTGGACCACTAGGGAAGTCCCGATTTGTTTATTTTATAACTGGAAGTTAAAAATGTCAATCATTTCTGTTTGTTCATTTTTAAATCTCTACACAAGCAGGGATACAAGATATCCAATTTTGATAATATAAAACATTATATTAAGGTTAAAATAAGAATATATAAGTTGGATCTACTAGAAATATAACCCTGTAATTTTATTTTATTTTATTTTTAAAAATTTATTTATTTGTTTTTATTTTTGGCTATGTTGGGTCTTCATTGCTGTGTGCAGGCTTTCTCTAGTTGTGGTGATCGGGGGCTTCTCTTGTTGCAGAGCATGGGCTCTAGGCACGTGGGCTTCAGCAGTTGTGGCACGCAGGATCAGTAGTTGTGGCTCATGGGCTCTAGAGCTCAGGCTCAGTAGTTGTGGCACATGATCTTAGTTGCTCTCTGGCATGTGGGATCTTCCTGGACCAGGGATCAAATCCATGTACCCTGCATTGGCAGGCAGATTCTTAACCACTGCACTAGCAGGTAAGCCCTAACCCTGTAATTTTAGAATTATTTGGAAATATGCTTTGCTACAAAGCAATTCCAATCTCCTAGATAATTAGAAAATAAAGCAGTAGTAAAATATGTAGAAGAGAAAAAAAGAATTTTTCCTTTACCCTTCTGAGTTCTTGGCTATGACCCTTTAATAAAAGACAGGTTACCAAAGAAAAAACCAAACAGAAGTTTATTAACATGTATACTTTATCTATACATGGAAGATACCCAAAGAAAATGAATAACTCTCTCAGGTGGCCTAAGCCACCACCTTAAATACCATCTTTAGCTAAAGACAAAAGAAAAGTTGTGTGTGTGTGTGTGTGTGTGTGTGTGTGTGTGTGTGTGTGTGTGTGTGTGTGTGGTAGAGGGAGAGTGCAGTGATGGGCTATTACCGGATAAAGCAAGGAAAATAAGGGTAAGGTCTGTTGTGCAGAATTAAGTCTGTGCTTCCTCCATTATGATAAGCTTTCCTGGTGATGTAGAGCATCCTTCTCTTTCTGGTACAGAAAGGGTAACAACACTACAAATGGAGTTTTCCTTTATAAATATAAATATATGTTACAAAAAGGGTAACTTCTACTCTGTTTTCTGAGCTTCTCCTGAGTCTGCTGCTTTTCAAAATAATCAGCGTAAAATAATTCTTATGCCAAAGAGACATATTTTAGGGTTGCATATTCTCCTACCCTTCAAATACAACAAAAAGCAAAAATGATTTCATCTATAAATGTCTTATATCTCATACCATATTAATATTGTTAATTAAGAAAAAGAAGAAAATTAATTGAGATATTATTGATGACATTGTACTGAATATTTTAATGGATGATCTCTTTATATTTCTACCTATGTTTATTATAGATAATAAGCAGCTACGACCTTCTCAAAAGGTCTATTCTCCTCTTACTATTACTTTCTCTTTTTGAGCCAGGAATTATTTTTCCTGTCTTATATTCTTCATTCAGAGGAACTGGAAATCTGTACAGCACCACAGTCACTAACCAATATAAGCACAGTAAATTCTCCTGGAAAAAAATACCTTCTATGCCTCACTGACTTTGTTAGAAGATAAAATGAGGCATATTACAAATTTTAAGAGTTTGAAAAAAAATCGATTCAAATTGGGCAGCAGCCATTCTAGCAGATAGAAAGGAACTCTGAGGAGCTGTACAAAATGAAAGACTTTTATAGGCAGAAGGGTGCAGGAACAACAAAGTTATACTAGGCAAAAAAGCAGGTTGGTTGGGCTTCCCTCGTGGCGCAGCGGTTAAGAATCTGCCTGCCGATGCAGGGGACACAACTTCAAGCCCTGGTCCGGGAAGATCCCACATGCCACGGAGCAACTAAGCCCATGCACCACAACTACTGAGCCTGAGCTCTAGAGACCATGAATCTCAACTACTGAAGCTGGTGCACCTAGAGCCCATGCTCCAAAACAAGAGAAGCCACCTCAATGAGAAGCCCGTGCACCACAACGAAGAGTAGCCCCCACTTGCTGCAGCTAGAGAAAGCCCGCACGCAGCAACGAAGACCCAACTCAGCCAAAAAGCAGGTTGGTTATTGCAAAATTATTTTCCTTTAGGGAATGGCAGAGGTCTATTAGATGGATTATCTATCTAGTGCTAATCAGATGATACCTGATTGACTGGTTTAAGATTCCATTTCTGGAAAGCCAAAACTAATTAAGTCTTGGTTTGGTGATGTGAAGCTTAGTGTAAGTGACTGCATGTTGGGCCTGTTATCTTGTTTTTAACAACTTACATCTAGTCCATGACTCTATTTGGTTAAATGTTTAGAATATCTACTTTTCTTTGAGTAGTTTTCTTTACAGGGACTTGATATATAAATATTTCAGATCAAATTATAGGGCAATGCTGCTCTAGCAGCAAATAAGTAGTTGAAAACTTTTATGTAACCTTGTTAACAATACTTGTATACCGTGGCCCTGGGTTCAGGAAGAATGTAGTGAGGGCATCACTCTAGTCCAGCTCTGAGTCCTCATTTTATGAATGGCTAAGATAGTTTCCTTTGAAACTATCTTTCAGGCTATCCTTTCATAAATGATTCAGCTCTGTTCTAATGCATGTAAAACTTAATTCAGGGTTTTAAATTAAAGGGCAATGACTAAAACTTCTTTCTCCTCTTATGGATTTTTCATAATTTTCCCTTTTAAATTTCTCTACATCTTAGTTTTCTCCAGTACCAGAAATGCTCTTGATTATTAGAATACACACAGTACATTTGAGAGGTGAAAGGAATGTGGGGTAGAATTGCTTTGTCAGGGAGGAAAACTCCTCTACTCTTCTAGGTTCTTGTGGCTGGTCTAAGAATTAAATTGATATAAGACATATTAAGAGAAGAAAATCAAAAGTTTAATGACTATATACATGGGAGAGACCCAGGAAAACTGAGTAACTTACCAAAATGACTGAAGCCCTCACCTCAAATAAATACCACCTTCAGCTAAAGACAAAAGAGGATGTTTGGCTGTAGTGGCTTGGAACTTCAAAGGGGAGGAAGACAATTCACATGGAAATGGAAAAGCAAATGCTTTGTAAACAAATGTTTGCTGCACCATATAGAAACAATGGGACACAGAGAGGAATTTTAACAAACAGACTTTGCTATGTTCCTTCCTCTCTACCACAATTAGTTCATATCATACTGTAGTTATCTCTGGTGATAGATAACTATCCTGGAACAGGTCCTCTATCTAATTTCTTTTAGGCAGTTAGGGGGAAAGTCAAATGATCTTCCTGAGTCTTCTGGGCCTTGACTGTTTACAGCTTGAAATAATCCACATGCCAAAGAGATGCATTTTGGGGTGGCAAATTTTGTTCCACTACAGTCTACTAGCTTTTCCGGCTCATAATTGAAGAATGATGACAATAGGAAAGGGTAGTGAGGTCTTCCTAAGACACATGAAAAAACATTCCTGCCAGTGATAACAAGGGACATTTTTAGGATTGTGGTCCAAAAATGGAGATAGAATCCTAAAAGAGGGCAAAGAGAAGACAGAAATAATAAATGATGAAAATGGAAGGGGCTGTGCTTCCACCTCTTGCATGAAACTTTCTCCAAGTTACAAGTATCTCTTTCTGAACTACCACAGCACATTGCTTTTTTCTTTCATATACTTCACTAATTCCAGTTTGGTTTATGGTATGGTTATTTTCAAGTTCCGTTCTCTATTAGAATGTAATTTGTTTAAGTACTATATCTACAGTATTAATCTTTCTGCCTCCTTTCCCATCACATGTGATAGAATTCAACAAATTTTGTTGACCTAAGGTGAAATATGTGCAGGTTCATAGACAGTAGGACACAATAAAGTAACATTGGAAACCCTGGTGTTTATTCTTATAAAGATAATTTTTAAAAATTATTTTAATAGAACTCATTGTTAGTAATAAAAAAAAAAGTTACATGTTTAAAACAAAATAGTCAAAAATGATGCTTCCACCAGGTCTTGTAACACCACTAACATTTTGGTATACCTTTTTTCAGATCAGGTGCCAAAAAAAAGAGGAATTATACATACACACACATATACATTTTGGGATCTGGACAGTCCAGTCACAACATTTACTATTCATTAGAGCTGTTAGGTAGTCAGTCAGATATCAGCAGCAAGGAGGTGACAGTGGCGAGAAAGACAAGAAGAAATCGAGTCACACCTAGCCATCTGGGGACTCTCCCTTGACCCCACCCAGCATGGGTGAAACTATGGTCCTTTGGTGGGCAGCTTATCTTGATAATGAGAGGACAGTAACATGAGAGGACTTATCCGGGCTGCGCATGCCCAGACCAGACAGGCATATAACCTATAGTAAACCCAAACTCATTATACCATAATTATAAGAAAATTTACTTGTGGTTTTGCCCCCCGCCCCCACAGCAGGCGTTTCTTAGAGATTCAAGAGTGAGAGCATGTGCAGCTGTAAGCTTGTTACGTAGCTCTGGACTGTCAATCAAATAATGAGCACCTGTCACCCCCTGCTCCTTAAAAGAGCCCTTAAGCCTGTACAGGAAGGCTGCTTTCAATTCACAGAAACAGCCCGATCTCGATCTCTCTCTGAGAGTGTACTTTGCTTTGATAAACTTTGCTTTGGGCTTGCTTCACTTCGCTGAAACAGCCCGCTCTCAGAAGCAGCCCGCTCTCTCTAGCTCTCTCTCCCACTCTGAGAGTGTACCCATGCTTAAATAAACTTTGCTTTGTGCTTAAGTCTATCGTGGTGGTTTGCAATTCTTTGCTTACTATTGTGGAACGGAGATTGCTGGTCCGAGCCTTCCGTTGACCTCCTTGGTTGAAGCTATTTTGTTATAACTCACGTCCACCCAGTGACAGAGCCATATGATAAATCTTATTATCAGACATTTAAGTTCCTTCTCTAAAAATTATCATGTTTAGACTTTTCCCTTCATGACAACAGCCACCGATCTTGCTTTTTCTTTTTTCTTTTCCTTTTTCTCACTTGCACTAATTTCACACCCAATATCCCAATGACATCTTATTTTTCCTCCATTTTTTTACCCTTTCCTTTTTATGACTTTATTTATTCTAGAGTTAACAGTGAATTATCACAAACATGTATCACACAATTTGGGTCAAAGAAACAAAACATTTTCTTCCCCTACATACTTAGTTTATTTAATCTGCATGAAACTGAGCAAGTCAATGGTGCTCCTGGGCACAGAAGCTTTTCTGTCCCCCCTTTCTTGACTAGTCTCCATGACTTTCCCTGAGTTCCAAAGGGCAGATTCGAACAGTTGCTAATCTAGGAAGGGAAGGAATGCAAAGACAAGGGAGTGGCAGACAGGAAACAATAGTGCAGTCTTGGCAGGGTTCTGGTTCTACCTCAAGGGATACACATACCAATGTCTTTAAGCTCTTTAAGATGTCAGCATTCTTCATACCAGAGAAAGATCACCTGAGGCTACATTAAAGGAACCAGAGAAACTCATCAAGAGGATTACTTGAGACCAGAATAGAGAAGTGGAGGCCCTGCACACACCCTAATCTTAGCAACCCCACCCTCGAATCATTGCTATAAAACTCCTTGTCAAATCCTCCCAGGTTGGGACACATACTTATTCAAGACAGGAGCCTGTAGTGTCCCCCTTTGCCTCGCAAGGCAATAAAGCTACTCTTTTCTGCTTCACCCAAAACTGTGTCTCCGAGATTTGATTTGACACTGGTGCACAGAGTCTGAGCTTTTGCCATCATGCATAATTAAATCGATATGGATACCTCAAAAATATTTTATAAAATCCTGGCAATAATCTTACACAGTAAAGATAATTCACATTTTACAAATAAATGATTTAGGACTTTTTCCAGGATCTTACTGTTTTCATCGAGATTTCTCAATATGTCCGTCCTGTAAATCTTGAAATTCAAATCCAAATTACTTCATATTTCAATTCTTTTATAGTTCTCAACATAGACATTTTCAATACCCAAATCCTATGCTGATTCTCTTCACTTTCAAATGTCTCAAAGACCATAAATCTTTGTTATTAATTTCCTGAATGATTTACTCCTAAGTCAGCATATGATGAAATTACTACCTATTATTCCTTCTTCACATATATTTTCTATCAAAACTCATGCCCTTGTTACTTTTCAATAACAAGTGCTCTAAATTCCTTCTTTGTCTTCCTACATTGTAGCCATGCTATGGTAATTAATTTCAATAAGTAAATAAGCCTTCTCCCTTGTTATATCAATATGCATAGTCTCTTCACCATTCAACTTTACTTTCCTCTTCATTTCCCCTTATATTTACTACTATACTTTAAGCAAAATTTATATTTACTCACTCCTCTTCATTATTTCCCAGTCTTACTAAAAAGATGTTCCTCAATAGTACTCCACTGAATTGACTTGAGGGAGTCAGCAATGATTTTTTACTTGCCAATTCTTGTTGTCTTCTTATCTTACTGAAGTTATAAGTCTGATGTCATAGAGCTGACCAGTCTCTCCTTGATAATTTCCCTTGCTTTGTGTGACACTGTATTTGCTTCTTTTTCCCTTTCTAATCAATTTAGTCTTTCTCTTACTTCCTCTTTCACTCCATTTCTCTCTCTACTCACACCTTAAGTGTATGATTCCTTTTTTTTAATAAATAGGTTTTTTCTATTTTTTTTTATACAGCAGGTTCTTATTAGTCATCAATTTTATACCCATCAGTGTATACATGTCAATCCCAATCACCCAATTCATCACACCACCACCACCACCACCCGCGGCTTTCCCCTCTTGGTGTCCATATGTTTGTTCTCTACATCTGTGTCTCAATTTCTGCCCTGCAAACCAGTTCATCTGTACCATTTTTCTAGGTTCCACATATATGTGTTAATATACAATATTTGTTTTTCTCTTTCTGACTTACTTCACTCTGTATGACAGTCTCTAGATCCATCCACGTCTCAACAAATTACCCAATTTCGTTCCTTTTTATGACTGAGTAACATTCCATTGTATATATGTACCACATCTTCTTTATCCAGTCGTCTGTCGGTGGGCATTTAGGTTGCTTCCATGACCTGGCTACTGTAAACAGTGCTGCAATGAACATTGGGGTGCATGCATCTTTTTGAATTGTGCTTTTCTCTGGGTATATGCCCAGTAGTGGGATTGCTGGATCATATGGTAATTCTATTTTTAGTTTTTTAAGGAACCTCCATACTGTTCTCCAACAGTGGCTTTATCAGTTTAAATTCCCACCAACAGTGCAAGAGGGTTCCCTTTTCTCCACACCCTCTCCAGTATTTGTTGTTTGTAGATTTTCTGATGAAGCCCATTCTAACTGCTGTGAGGTGATACCTCATTGTAGTTTTGATTTGCATTTCTCTAATAATTAGTGATGTTGAACAGCTTTTCGTGTGCTTCTTGGTCATCTGTATGTCTTCTTTGGAGAAATATCTGTTTAGGTTTTCTGCCCATTTTTGGATTGGGTTGTTTGTTCTTTTAATATTGAGCTGCATGAGCTGTTTATATATTTTGGAGATTAATCCTTTGTCCATTGAAAGTGTATGATTCCTTAAAGCTATTCCTTTGTCTCTCTTTATTCTCCTTAAAGAACACATTGCTTCTGAAATATAATTTACTTCCATTTCTTTAATTATAGTTGCTTTAATGATTGCATTAAAATTTATCTTTTTGCCCCAACCACTTAGAGGTGCTTCAGACATAAATTCCAGTTGTTTACATTATTTATTCCACTACTCTTTTGCCCATTCCTCAAACATGGCAGTCCAAACTGAGTTCCTTATTTCTAAATGAGTTCCCATTTTATCCTAGATGATAACACTGGGCACTAACTAAAGAGTCATAAATGCACATATGAGTGAAAGCGTACTTTCTGTCAAGATAAAAAACTGAAATGATTAACTGTAATATAGTGTATGCTTTAAAGTAAACTGATGGACAAAGTGCTACTGTAGTAAAGCAAAGTCAAAGTGATTTTGAATAAGTTAGTGTGAAGTAGGAACATATTATCTTTAATCCAATTTTGTTAGACATGCTATCTCACAAGCCACACAATCTCTGCCTTCCATCTAAGAAACACACCCAGCAAATTAACATAAATATTTATAATTGATACATTCTATTTAGTGTTTACTGAATGACAGAACTCTGATAACTGCTTTGCAAATAACATCACTTAATATTCAAAACAATCTGTGGATTAAGTGGCACCACTATTTTTCTGTAAATGAGGATTTAGGAATTAGAAATATTAAGTTAAAATATTCTGGGGATCTCTCAGGTTTTCATTAGCAAAATTAAAGGAAAAGTCCAAATTTGTCTGACATTAAACCTATGATCTATACTCATTTGCCTCCCTGAGTAATAAAAACTGCTTTATTGAGTTTCACAGATTACTTTTTATTAAAGACCAAACTACAAATATACGTCAAAGCAAAATCTTTTGTTTTTTTACTTACAATAAGTGAAATGAATTAACCATACATAGCAATTGATTTAAAAAAGAATATTTAAATAACTTGTGAAAAAAATATATTAAAATTCCATCTGAATTCATTTCAAAATGTTAAATAAATAAATGTCTGGAATTGCACTGTGAAATATTTATGATTTTAAAATGTTCCATATTGAGACATGAGACACCTATAAGTCATTGCTGAGTATTGATGAAAAATTATTTGTACCTCCTAAGCTGTAAGATATACTGCAGTCAATACAAATGTTTTTCCACTTCATGTTTTTAATATTTAACAAGGGATGTCAGGAAATATATAAGTAACTAAAGAAGAAATGATTTGGAAATTAAAGACAACATCAATGGTCACTTTTTCAAACTCCTAAGAGGATAAAATAGAATGAAAATTTCCGCTTTTCACTTAGGGTAAGGAAACTTCACTGACCATGACCATAGAAATAATAGAAGAAATATTACTTGGTGAGAGATACCCATGATATGTTTAGCAAATAATTGCTAACTATAAAATGTATCACTTGTTTGGCATAACATTTTATCATAGTACAGAATGAACTGTCAACGATTAATCCCTACATAAAGTAAATTCAAATTGTGTTATATATATACAAACAGGATTATATAAAAAATAGCTGAACCAATTAGTTTGATAAGGGAAATTGTAAGAAAGCAAAATGTGCCACTCCAAAATATGTCTCTTTGGCATGAGGATTATTTTAGGCTGATTATTTTCAAGAAACAGAAGACTTAGGAAAACGTCGTTTTTATTTCCCCCTTAGCTATCTAAAGAATTTAGTTAAAGAGCCTGGTCCCGGAGGAGCACTTTCAACAGAGATATCTACAAAGAATATGGACTACATGTGGTATGGGAACTCAGCAGGGCCTGGAATCCAAAGTCCTGTCTGTGTCCCATTGTCTCTGCAGGGCCCAGCAAACATTTGTTAACCAAATATTTGCTTTTCCATCTCCATGTCAATTGCCTTACTCCCCTTTGAAGTTCCAACCTATTACTCCCAACAACCTCTTTTCTCTTTAGCTGAAGACAGTACTTAAGGTAAGGACTTCAGCCATTTTGGAAAATTACTGTCTTTCTGAGTTTCTGCAATATATACAGAAGGTATACATGTTATTAAACTTTTATTTGTTTTATTTTTTAGAAGTGTTTTTTTTTGATGTGGACCATTATTAAAGTCTTTATTGAATTTGTTACAATATTACTTCTGCTTTATGTTTTGGTTTTTTGGCCCCAAGTCATGTGGGCTCTTAGCTCCAGTACTAAGGATCGGACCCACACCCCCTGCACTGGAAGGCAAAGTCTTAACCACTGGACTACCAAGGAAGTCCTAAACTTTTATTTGTTTTTTTCTTGCTAACTTATCTAATTCTTAAGACCAGTTAGAAGAACCTAGAAGGGTAGAGGAAAGATGTTTTACCTCCTGTGAGCAAATGTTGATAAACAAATGTTTGATGGGCCATAAAGAAACAAAGGGACACAGAGGGGAATTTTAACAGACTTTGCTAGGTTCCTCCCTGTCTACCCTATCTAGTTCATATCATAATATAGTTACCTATGGTGATAGCTCCCTTCCAGGAACAGGTCCTCTGTCTAAATTCCTTTAGGCAGTGGGGGAATGTCAAAGGTTCTTCCTGAGTCTTTTAAGCCTTGATTGTTTTCAGACTGAAATAATCTGCTTGCCTGAAATATACATTTTGGGGGTGGCAAATTTGGCTCCAGTATAGTTGTGCCTTTGAAATTTCTCCAAGAAGTTTCACACTCCAGAAGTTGAGTTGATAGATTGTTTTATATCTCACTGAGCCCCTCTCTTAGTCCTGAACAATAGATCAGTGCAGTTAAACTTATTTCAGAAGGTGGTAAAGTGGGTGAGTTCTCAACATTAGGCCCATAAGGTACAAGCAATCAGGTATTTAATAAGAGGCATTTCTATGGAAACAAAAGAAAAACAATGCTTAGTAATTAGAGCAAACTATAATCCTACTTTCTGAGTTCTAAAGTCAGTCAGTTGAGAAGATTTTTAGATATCTGGCTTGAAGCATTATCAGATGTAGTGAGGTCAGGTGGTGGCAGACTGACAGATTTTCCTGGTTTGCAGTTTGAATGTCTCTGGTAATCATTCTAAGTGATATAGCAACAGTCATGAAGATTGTCTATATATGATCTATTGGATGATTTCTCTGAAGTTTACAACAAGTTGTAAAATTTTAGCTTGAATAGCTTTGGAAAAAGGGCCATTTTAGTTCTTAATGATTCCAAGTCAGAAAGATGGGAGAAAATTTTAAAATGTTCAGGCCCAGAGTAAGTGGCATCCTCTGTCTGGCCCAGAAGAAAAGTGTGCATGCTCAGAGCAAGTTGGTCCCAGGCTGGGTGGCCCTGGACTGCAAAAAGAGGTGCTCACCTGGTAGGCAGCTTGGGTGGCTGGCAGTGGGACAGTGTGGCAGCACCCCCAGCAGGCCATGAGCCCCCCACTGCCTCCCACTGCTGCAGAGAAACTGCGAGACCCACCTGGCCACCCCACCTCCTCATCCCATTTCTTAATAATCATCTAAAGATTTACATCATTCTGGGACAAGTCCCATGACTCTTCCTTTCCAATTCCACTTTGTTCCGCCTCTTCCAATATTTGCTTTATTTACATTATTTCAGTACTTTGTTTTTGTCTATTTTTTGGCCATGCCATGCAGCATGCTCTTAGTTTCCTGACCAGGGATCGAACCCATGCCCCCTGCAGTGGAAGCGGAGTCTTAACCACTGGACAGCCGGGGAAGTCCCATATTTACACTATTTCTTAATACTCCTTCAAAAACTTTCATCTGTTGAGAAGAGCTCCTTGACTCCCCCCTTGGTCTCTTCCCATTCTTTTCTTAATTAACATAATGTTTTTACTAGCATCTCTAAGACCCATGAAAGGAGGCTGAGACCACACATTTGATAAGGTTTCCCAAACAGGTTTCTTTTTTTTTTTAATGGAAGTTCTTAAAGTTAGCTGTTACATTTCTTTGTATCTATCTTTTAATTTGTTCTCTCCATAGATACCAATAAAATAGCTGTTTACAATGAGAGCTTTCTAAAAATCTACCAATTTAGAAGTTTTTCTAATTCAAAGGATCCATTGTCTGGCCATTGCCTTTATTAATATTGACTTATACCAATAAGCCTTTTTATGGCTTAACCATGGATGCAAGAGGAATCCCCAAGGGAGAGTACAAAAAGATGCAGCTCTCATAAGATCGAAAAAGTTCACTCCCCAAAATAGTCTATGAAAGCAAAGAATTTCATCACACAGGTGGTAAAGGTGGTGCCACTAACAAAGCAATAAAGTTTGAGACAAGAAAGGTCCCTTATTGACTGAGAACACTTATGACAAATTTCCCTGATAGCTGGCATGGCCAGACAAAGAGATGCCAGTCACAAGCCCAGGTTGTGCTATCTGGATTTATGACAAACTTGATACAGCTGCTTGGAATCCCAGTCTATTTGACTGATGGCCAAATGCACACTGATAGTTGTACTTTCTAGATGGTGGATAGCAGATAGAATATAATCACTGGTCATAAAGTCAAGCTCTCAGAACATAAAACAAGACAAATGACACAACAGACAGAGACAAAGAAAAACTGTGACCATCTCTAGAAGGCAATGGACCAATAAAACCAAGAGTGCACTACCAAATTTACCAGAGTTGTTAAGGCCAAGAAACTAGCTCTACAAATATTTCTCCTGATAATATAAATTTAGAAAAAATAAAAAGGGCTGTTACCACTCTTGCTTCCAACAGACCTAGCAGGTAGAGATCTGGAAGACTGACACAGTAAGAATTCTTACCTTTTGTGGGCACTGATCAGATGTCTCAGGATCTATCAGCTGCAGCAGCCTCAGAGATAGCAGAGTTCAACCAGAGAAGTTAATCCTGCTGACTACACCATCTGCGAGAGAATGACATGACACAAATTCACAGGAGACAATCAAGTTTAATTATGTACATATGGTGGGGGTCTGATAAGAATATGGGGCCCAAGGACAAGTTAGGCAATGGAAGCTTATATGCTATCTGAGAGAAGAAGAAGGTAGTGGGGATTTGGGACTTCAGAGCAAAGGAAAGCAATTCACAGGAAGAAGAAAAAGAAGCAATGTTTGGTAAATGAATGTTTGCTGGCCATAAAGAAAGAATGGGACACAAAGAGGAATTTTAGCAAACAGACTTTTCTAGGTTTCTACCTGTTTACCACACCTAGTTCATATTACACTGTAGTTATTTATGATGATAGCCCCCTTCCTGGAACAGGTCCTCTATCCAAATTCCTTTAGGCAGTTAGGGGAAAGGTCAATTGTTCTTCCTGAATCTTTTGGGCCTTGATTGTAATAATACACATGCCAAAGAGACACCTTGTGGGGTGACAAATTTTGGTCCCCTACACTCTCACTCAAAATATAATCTTAAGTGAGAAAATTCTAAGCAACTAAACTAATTGCAGTATTGATTTTATGTATAACTGATAGACAATACACAAATAGAAATATTTGATGTAAGATAAAAACACAGACCCCTCAATTTTTAAATTAAATCTTTTATTTGTTTATTTTTATTTTATGTATTTTGGCTGTGCCAGGTCTTAGTTGCAGCAGGTGGGCTCCTTAGTTGTGGCATGTGAACTCTTAGTTGTGGCAGGCATGTGGGATCTAGTTCCCTAACCAGGGATTGAACCCACGTCCCTTGCATTGGAAGGCTGATTCTTAACCACTGTGCCACCAGGGAAGTCCCACAAAACCCCCAAATTTTCAACACTTCAAAGTAAAATAAAAGAATACCTTTGAACTGTGGCAGGATTTGTCTGAGGTAGTTAAATACAAAAATGTAATATTTTAGTGCTTCAGAGAAACTGCTTTTATTGTTCTCTTCCACAGAGACCCTGTATTTTCAAAATATTTACTTACCAAAAAATAACATATATAAACAGACATGTTCTTTTCTCTTTTTGATCAAATAACCTCAGATCATGTCATCAGAAATTACATTAAATTTATAAAATTTTAGTATAAAGTAATGAGACTTGATATTTTCTTTTCTTAGAAGACTTTAAAATATTGAAAATAGCTCAAAATTCTCATTAGTACAATGCCAATTTCTAAAAGAAGTTTGCAGATGAGGAGACTAGTTTAGTCCAAAGCTCCCAAGCTATAGATAAAAGAAAACAAAGACTAGGAGATTTTAAATAATCTTTCAAGGTCATATGGTGAATTAAGGATAGTGATTGTAAGAAAGCTTAAATTTTCTTGACGCTTAATAGATTGATCTGTCATACAACAGTACTCTTCTAATGCCTGAGAATTTGAAGGATTAGGAAGGCATATTTATGGATATCTGTGACAAACTCAGGAGGTCTTTCTCTTTTTAATAAGAAAATTTATAATTTATATTGCATTTATAATTTGTATTGTGGGAAGATTACATTAAATAGAGTAGTATATGAAATTGAATACTCTATTCAAATTCAATGAAATCTATCTGTATTTGATCTCTCCTGGTACTCTCTCTGTTAAGCATACCAATTTCTGCATCTATGCCATACACTTAAACTTTAATAGGTCTTTCTTTCTCTTTTAAAATAATACCCTAAGGTGTGGTTTTGTTGATAATTATTTCAAAGTGTATTAACAAAAATTAAATAACATTGAATATTTAATAAAGAAAACATATTCCACTTTGTAGTTATTACTTTAAGAAATATTATTATGCCTAATTTAATGAAAAATGTGTATGGTGTGATGGGGAGGATTTTTTTTTTTTGTAGTTTGTACATGAGATTATGAATAGCTATCAAGCTCTCTTCTGAATTTTTTATTTCATGGTGTCCTCTGCATTGAGGGTCGTGTTTTGTAGATATTGGCATAACTTGCAAAAACAAGTTCTAACATGAGGAATTTCCCCTTTGACCTTCAACTTCTCCTCTCTCCTTGCTGTGATATGCAGGTCTTGCTCTGCAAAGTTCAAAATTGCATTTTGGTTTCAATTTTAAAATATATTCATCAGAAGTATAACGGTTGATAAAGCAGTCATCTCACTAAAAGAGACAAATTTATTTCCTATGGCAGGTAGTTAAAGGGAAGTAGTTTTCCTCATCCCCAAAATGCCACACCACTTACAGACAAATCTTTGGCTAAATGTCTTCTTAACATTACAGTGTTTGTTTTCTTTTGTATTTTATTTTTATTTATTTTATGATCCTCTCTCCTCTTTTATTTCTTTTTTGTTGGCTGGATTTTGTTTCTTCATAAGCCTTATATATTAATCACTATAGCCACAACATTTTAAAAATTTCTTGCTGTTTTTATGTTTTAACAATTAAAAGCAAGAGGAAAACCAAAAGATAACTATAAGTAGACCTTCATAATAAGAACAAGAAAAACCTTCCAAATATAACCTTGGCTTCTCAACTCCTAGTCAGTCTATGCTAACTATATTTTAATGTCCCTACAGCTAAACATGCCCATTCACCTCTAAAGGTCACATGTATGCCAGTCTGAGGTATATGAAATCTCACAATATTAACTATTATGACGTGAAAACTTCATGACATTAAGAAGAGACAGGAAATAACTCTTTAGGGTTATAGCCCTGCTTGATGAGTTTGCTAGAATAATTCTAGAAAGGTAATTTTTCCCATGAGAAGTAATAACGAACTCAAACCATTGGTCAAAATACAGTGATTTTTGTAGAAGATAAAAATCATTATGGATAACTGCACAGATAATAAATTTTAAAGTTTTTCTTTTAATTAAAAAGCATCTTGAATACATATACACATATATATTATATTAGGAGAGTTGAGTAAAACTTATTCATAGATTCTACCTTTTCAAAATTTATGTTTTTTGTTTTGCTTTTTAATATTTAATGGTTTTATGTTTGTACATGGTAGGGATGGAATGGGGGTTGCTGATTCACCTAGTTAATTTTGATTGGAGTTCTAAAAGACATAATAATAATTGTTTTCCTATACTGTCTAAAACTCTTTCACTTATTCTCTAATTGTACACTTGTATTAATACAAATAAGTTGCACAACAAACAATGAAAAGTTGAAAATGATCAGGACTCTAGAGATCTTTTGCTATACCCTCTCAATTTGCCATCAGACAGAAGTAAACATAATAAGTATGTATGCTGAATAATCAAATGCCTGGATTTTGATTGATGGTGGCAGCCATAGCATATCAAAATGCAATTGGACATATATACAGGTGTGTTTATATATATGTTTGTTATATGTATATGTACATAAATATATTTTGTTTGTTCATGAAATATCTACACTAAATTTTGATATTAGAAGCTCAATTCTGTGGCCTCAAACATTGAGAAGTTTAGTATTATAAACAGTTTATCTTTTCTGCATTGCAAAATTCTATGTCTCTCTTAAGACTGTTCAAATGTCTTTTTTTTTTTTTTTGTGATAGCTTCCTGATGATTCTCTCCTATCTTCACTCTTATAAATTATCAGTCTTTCCTTATATATCCTGCACCTTTGTCTATTAAAATATCAAACCACTTGTAGTAATTAAGAAAATAAAAGGATGACTATATAACAGATGATATTGCTGGTGAGGAAGTTGTACTCAGCCTCCAAGATTCCTAACTCCCAGGCAGTGAGTTTTCACCAGCATCCAGACAATTCAATGACTGGGGAATTAAAATTCACTGGGATGGAGCAAAGTGTATTACTCTTTGGGGTTCAAGAAATTATTTGACTTTTAAAATTATTTCATACTGGTAAAATTTTGTAAATAAGAAATTTTATCTATATCCATATAAACAGAACTTAATTTCCACATTTTTCCTATATATTTTAATAGAACATATTTTAACATTTTTGTCATGTTTATTTTTCACTATCTTGACACTCTCACTTCCACAATTAGAACTTTCAAATTCATTTTATATATCACTAAAAATAGAAAATATTTACTGGGACAAAATAATACACAACTTATGTATGTTACAAAGATGATAATACAAGCATATTTCAACTTTACTCACCAATCAGCTTTAGGATTGCAATATTAGAGTTCTGATAAACCCTTAGAAAAAATTTTCAGGTTGCATTTCTCTCATACAATTACAGAATAACCATTAACCTAGGAACTGCTGGAAGACTTTTGTCTCTAGCCTAGTATTTATATAGTAACCAAATTTATATAGTAACCAAATTTGTTTTAGTTGAGTCTCAAACCTTATAGATTTTAAATGTGCCTGCCTAAGTAACTTTAATTTTTTCATAGTTCACTGTTTTAATTATTTCTGTGCTTTTTGATTTCTCTTTAATTATCCATTTATGAACTTTTATACCCATACTTAGTGATGGGTTCTTTGAAGTAAAAATCTGGATATTATTTTTTATTAGTTCAATAAGACATTTTACTTTAAAAAATTGCAAATTGACATCAATTACATATATATGCCTCCCTTCTACTAATCATGAACCTTGATCACTCCATTTCACTTAATTTTCTATGCAATCCTGCATGCACTGTTATATTTTTCCTCATTATCATTATCAAAAATCATGTATTCATCTTTATAAAAGTTTTGTTATCTATATTGTCTTCTTATATACCTCTTTCATTTCTACATTTCCATAACATTTCAATCTACATTATAAGAAATTGATTTATCAGGATGAAAAATCCAGATGGTAACAAAGCATTTCACATATGTAGCATATGGATTATGTATCACATATGTTCATGCTCACATATCATACCAGGAAAGCCACTGTCTTGGATTTCACAAGTATGGATAGTAAAGATGTTGGGAAGATTCAGGAACTTTTCAAAATCTCTGAAATCTTACCAGGGAACTCATAATTAAGCATGTGCTGTGTACTTACCAGGGCCTAGGGAAACCCCAGCTGTGAGCAAATACAAAACTTAGGATTTGGGTTTCAATAACAGTTCCCTTGATTTCACAAGTACAAAAATACACATCATCTCCAAAGAAAACTGCCACATACGGTCTTCATTTAATTTGTGCATCAGAACATCCAAGGTCAACATATCAACATTAGCAATCATTGGATTTCATTAAAAGGTGTACCTTCAGAAGCAATAGATATTAAAAAAAGAGAATGTTTTGACTCCACCCCATAAGAGATAATGCAAGACCTGGTTTAATGTTCCTGTTTAATTAAACACATTCCATTTGATTCCCTGGGATCAAGTGAGAAGAACAATTTGGCTTAATGCTGAAGACATATGAAATTAATTGGCATATAAATACTTTCAACTTACATTTAGGGAATAAAATCAAATCCAAGACCAATGTTTCACTCTGGCTTTTGATGTTTTTAATAATATGCCTTTATCTTTTCTTTCCAACCTTCTCTGCCATTACTGTCCAGTACTAAACTTTCACTCTAGTCAGGCAGAATTCCACATAGTTATTCTAAACTGGGGATTGGCACACTGTAATCCACTGGCCAAATCTGGTCCATTGATTATTTAGGTACAGTCCTCCAGAAAAGAACAATTTTTTTTTCACATTTTTATATGGTTCAAGGGAAAAAAGAAGGAAAATATATGATAAAGGCTATATGTAGCCTACAAAACTAAACTATATGTTTTCTGGCTCTTTACCTAACATGCATATCTCTATACCTTCTTTACTGTCCTTTAGAAATCTGTGGTTCTCTCCACTATTTGCCAAGCTCTAATCCCAGTCATCATTTAAGACCAATCTCTATTACTCACCTTCAGGAATGAAGAGAGTATAAAGTGTATACATTTGACTCCTGTTGCACTAATTGCTAGCACTACAAAATAGCACTTTAGTATTGAGTGGGCCAAAAGGTTCTTTCGTTTTTTGCTGTAAGATGGCTCTAGTAGCCCTTAGTTGTCTTTAACTTCATTCAAAACAATTTTGTTAGATTGTATGTGACAGCTGTCATAACAGCATGCATTTAAAAAAGACATTAAAATTGGTAAATTTTTGTGTAGCCATTTTAATATTGAAGATGGAAGAAAAAAACATTTTCAGCATATTATGCTTTATTATTTCAAGAAAGGTAAAAATGCAACTGAAATGCACAAAAAGATTTATGCACTATATAGAGAAGGTGCTGTGATTGATCAAACGTGTCAAAAGTGGTTTGTGAAGTTTCGTGCTGGAGATTTCTCGCTGGACGATGCTCCATGGTCGGGTAGACCAGTTGAAGTTAATAGCGATCACATGGAAACAATAATTGAAAACAATCAACGTTTTACCACGCGGGAGATAGCTGACATACTTAAAATATCCAAATCAAGCACTGAAAATCATTCACACCAGCTTGGTTATGGGAATCACTTTGATGTTTGGGTTCCACATAAGTTAAGCAAAAAAAACTTTCCTGACCATATTTCCACCTGCGATTCTCTACTGAAACATAATGAAAACCTTCTGTTTTTAAAACAAATTGTGACGGGCAATGAAAAGTGGATACTGTACAACAATGTGGAATGGAAGAGGTCATGGGGCAAGTGAAATGAACCACCTCCAACCGCACCAAAACCAGTCTTCATCCAAAGAAGGTGATGTTGTGTATATTGTGGAATTTGAAGGGAGTCCTCTATTATGAGCTCCTTCTGGAAAACCAAACGATTAATTCCAACAAGTACTGCTCCCAGTTAGACCAACTGAATGCAGCACTCAACAAAAAGCATCCAGAATTAGTCAACAGAAAACACATAATCTTCCATCAGGATAATGCAAAATCGCTTGTTTCTTTGATGACCAGGCAAAAACTGTTACAGCTTGGCTGGGAAGTTCTGATTCATCCGCCATATTCACCAGACATTGCACCTTCAGATTTCCATTTATTTCGGTCTTTACAAAATTCTCTTAATGGAAAAATGTTCAATTCCCTGGAAGACTTTAAAAGGCAACTGGAACAGTTCTTTGCTCAAAAAGATAAAAAGTTTTGGGAAGATGGAATTATGGAGTTGCCTGCAAAATGGCAGAAGGAACAAAAGGATGAATACGTTGTTCAATAAAGTTCTTGGTGAAAATGAAAAATGTGTCCTTTATTTTTACTTAAAAATCCGAAGGCATTTTTTGGCCCACTCAATATTATGTCCACTTTTTTAGATACATTAGTCTTGATTCTCCAAACAACCTGTAAGGTCCTCATGGGCTAGGAATGCGCCTTCAGCCAAGCAAACAGCAAGAATTTCTTGAATACTAACTCATGAGTACTCACTGCTGTTTAGAACAATGCCTTTGCATCAGCATGCAATCTTATTTTATAGATGCTTAACCTCTATCTTGTCTACTCTAGAACTAAATGCATCCTCCTTTCTAGTCTAAGAATAGCCCCAAATGTTAAATATATCTCAAGAAAATATCAAATCCATCATTTTCCTTTACTCAAGGAAGCTATTAAAGCATAATATGCGTATGTAGAAGATATCAGTTCAAGCTTTTAACTCAGTGGATAGTTCTTTTCTATTTTCTAGAGATAGGATGTGGTGTTGATAATACAAACAAATAATCCCCATTTCATTCCCAGTAGTTTAAATTGCCTTGGGCTCTTTTTTAAAAAAATTCAAATCAAATTTTCTTTATGATATTCTATGGATGGTGATATAAAATAAGATTACACTCATTTCATTTCATCATATCAAGAGATATGTGAGGCAAGCTAAAAGACTGGAAACACCTTTCTTTTTTAAATATTTGATATTCATAGTTGAAAGACAACATAGCATAGTTATTAAAAGTAAAGATTTTGAAGCTAAACAGCCTAGCTCCAGATCCTGGCTCTTCTACTTAATGTATATGTAAACTATGGAGATTACCTAATCTGTCCATGTATCAGTTTCTTTTTGTATACTGAGGATAATAATAAAACCTACATCACAAGATGGTTATAAGGATTAAAGAATATATATATAATCCTTAAAACGGTGTCTGACACATATTCAATGTGTAAAGGTTTGATTTTTTGATCAATAATCAAATATACATATAAAAAATAAGATTTAACAGTGCTTTGTTTTGTAGAGCATAGTGGTATTTTAAAAAAATCCAAATAATTAATTGACCCATTTGGCATAGCAAGAGATTAGCAAAATGATCCTATTATAACTTTTGTTTCAGTTTTATTTGTTTGTTTTAAGCATGTAAGGTCAATATTTCCTGAACGTTACTCTTCCGAGGTGAATTACTTTACTTTTACGGAATGTGAGTGATGGGGGGAAAAGGAGACTAGAAATGATTATGTAGATGCTTATTAACTTTATAGGATAGATCATTTATGATCTAGGGTGTTCTCAATAGGCCTTATACCCTTAATTAACATAAATTACTGTTGACCATTGAACACCATAAGTTTGAACTGCATGAGTCCACTTATACATGGATGTTTTTCAATAGTAAATACTACTGTACTACAGGATCCAAGGTTCGTTTCATCTGTGAATGTGGAACCAAGGATGCAGACGGCTGACTATAAGTTATACATGGATTTTCAAGCATGCAGAGGGTGAGCACCTCTAACCCCCATGCTATTCAAGGGTCAACTGTATTTCATACATTTTAGCAAACCAATTAATCTTCCTCTAGTTGTTTCCTCATTCGACTACTGAGAACATAAACTACATAGCATGAAAAAAAGAAGTTTTGGCCTTACAAACCAGATCTGAATTATAAGTTCTAATTATGCAATGAAATCTCTTTGTGTTCATAGACATGTCACTAGGCTACTATTTCTTCAACTGTGAAATAAGGCTCTAGTAAGACTACAAGATAAGACTGTATGGTGAGAAGTGAGAAGACTGTGTTGAAAAGTAAGTATCCATAAAGTTTATCAGAGCTAGGGCTGACACTGGAGGTAAGGAAAGTGAGCGTAATTGCAGTCTGTTTTTCTTACAAAGTCAGTGAGAATTTAAGAACATTTTTCTCAGTGTTAGCCAATAGATACTATGTAAGAAAGATAGTGAAAGCAAAGTTACACAGTAACCAGAAAGTCCACCACCAGGAAAAATAAAATCAGAGGTTCTTTGAAAAGGACTTCATTGAAATAAAAATTGCTGCTCACTTCCAAAGTGTGGAACGTAAAATGGAAGATGAAAAGCTAAACACAGAAGTAAGTG
The DNA here is from genome assembly GCF_026419965.1 of Kogia breviceps. Taxonomy (NCBI): domain Eukaryota; kingdom Metazoa; phylum Chordata; class Mammalia; order Artiodactyla; family Physeteridae; genus Kogia; species Kogia breviceps. Next base: position 99,166,352 of record NC_081314.1, read on the forward strand.
GAGCACCAGGTTACGTGCACTTTCCCAGATAAAGGAGTATAATATCAGTGAGTCAGAAGAAGGAAAACATTTTTTTTCAGACAGGTAGCTCAGCCATTCATATAGATTTTATCCAGTCTGTGGATATAAAGCTAATTATTCACTCCTTTGTTCATTTATTCATTCATACATTCATACAACAAAAAAATTCATCACAATGTATTTCATTTTGTCTGTTGTTTTCAGATTGCTTTTTTTTGTTGTTGACTACTTTTGGTTTTGGAAGTACTATATGTCCCTCAAATCTCTTCCAATGACAAAATTTGCTTTAATATCTCATCTGCTTTTAGAATTAGATCAATTTCCTTTGAAAGCACTTGTTTGGTTACCCTTATCTTGGTTATCTTGATCATCCTGCTTCCTTCATAGGTTCAAATGAAGTACTCTATTGGAACAGGCAATCTTCACGAGTTCATCTATACCTCTGAAAACCTCTGAATAAGGAACCTCAAGGACAATTCACTGAAAGAAGTCAGGAGTTATCAACTAGCTGAATCTGTATAGATAGGTAGGTTGGGGGATCAAGATTTGCCAAATTAAAGAGACCTTTACTCTGAAAATGAAGCAGTTTAAAATATTTTCCCATTTGAAAGAGCTGCCTTTTTAGTTTTTCTTTACCCTCTTTGAGGCTTGCTTCGCATTTTGCTCTGTGTTCCACTCATGACCTAGCAGGACAGGTACTTACTTTCCTTAGTGAATTGCCTTTTGCAATTAGCCTGAGAATACAAATCATTGCTGATGTTGAATTTCCTCAGAGAGAGAAAGGGAGACTGTTGATTGATTTTAAAACCTCTTAGAGTTAACCTAAGAATTGCTACAATTAACCCAGTTTCTTAGGATGTAGCTTCATCTCCTCCTTTAACTTAAGTCTTACAAAATCTTCTTTCTGTAGTTTAGGAGTTCCTCAGATTTTATGGTAGCTGAATTTCATTTCCCCAGTTCTTTTATATTTTCATGTATTTTGTTTGGCTTTGGGTAGATGGAGAGGCAAATTAAATTTGTGCTTGGACATCCTGAAATGAAAGTATAAATCTGAAATTTAGACCATTCTGAACAGAAGTGTATAAATATGTTAGGAAAGGGCTAAATCAGAAGCTGATAAATCAAGATTATTGTATCAACCTAATTAAGAGATAATAATCACTTAATCTAAGGCAAAAACTACTAGGGATAGAAAAGAACAGCTGCATTTGGGAGACATCTGGGAGAACACTACCAGGATTAGACAATTATTTTGAAGAAAAATAATAATGGTTAAAGAGGAATAAAGATTTACTTTCCAAGTTACCTGCAACAGCTGTCTATAAGTGAAATATCCGAGACATAGAATACAGAGTTGGAATAGAACATGAGTAGGGTAACTTTTAGTGGAGAAATATATGAATTAATTTCTGGAGTTTTTTGAGTTGCATGTGATTTTAGACATACAGATGTTGTTGCCCAGAAGGCAGCTGAATATATGACACATTCTAGTGCGGTGACTGTAAGAGAGATGAGTTTTAGGAAAATGACAACAACAATAACAACAACAAGGATACTCTCTAGGGAAGTGAATTGGGCATGGCTTCTATGAACCATTTTAAGATCATCAACATTGTGATTATTAGCTAGGTTTCTATAGGATGATTCTGGGACTTTCTTGTACATACATAATTTGTGAGCACTAAAAGAGGTAGCAGAACACTTACTGAGATGGAAGCCGAAAGTGATTTCCTTGACTTGAAACATCAGAAAATAATTTTGCCTGTTTGAACTTTATGTGAATGATAACATACATTTTATAATCTGTTTCTGGTTTCTTTTACTCAACAATATACTTGTAAAATTCATGTGTGGTTGTAGGTAGTTGTAATTTATTCATTTCAGTATTATATAACATATGAATACAATGATCCATTCTTTTGTTTGTGCACTTTTCTGTAATTTCCAGTTTTCAATTATAAGCAATACTGGTATGAAAATTCTTGTACATATTGTGTGGTAAACATTTGTACACATTTCTGCTGCATATTAATCTAAATGTGAAATTGCTAATTCATTGGGTAAGCACATATTCAGTTTAGTTGATATTTCTAAAGAGTTTTCCTATGTGGTTGTAATTTACTAACAACAGCAATGTATGAGATATCAAATTGCTTTGCATCATCACCAAACCAGAGCACCACTTCATCAAAGATGATTATTCTCCATTACAAAGGCAAGACACTTCTGAATAGTCTACACAATGTGCTGTGCATTATGAGGTTGCATTGGTGTAGCAGGCACTATCCCTGGGCTCTTGAAAGTCTCAAATACAGGTCTCTGTTTTTTGGGTGGTTCTTTTCCTTAATTCAGGAAGTTTCCCTGTATGTATACATAGTATGCTTCTGAATCCTTCACAAGGATCCTCTGCAGATACCCAGATTTTTCTCTGTATGAAATTTTCTCTTCTTTGGTACTCTGTCCTGTGAAGTCTAGCCATCTAGAGGTCTTGATATCCCTGGACACTTAGCTTCTTCACCTCTATTGAGGGGGTTAGTCAGGATCTGCCTGGGTTCCTTCTCCTTTCGGCACAGCCTGGAAATCTCCTCATCCTATGGATAGTGATGCTATTGGCTAGAAATGTCTGAGGGCACTCACCAAGGTCCAGGTTCCCCTTTTGAAACCAATGACCAATGTTGTATCTGGACCAGTCTTCGTAGATTTTATTATGACTGCAAGACATCTTCAGCAATAAGGAAGCAACAGGAAACTTTGAAAGAGACAAGTTTTATTACTCCTGGTTTTATTAGTCCTAGAGGGTTCAGGGCATGACTGGGGCCACACAGCAAGGTTCACTCTCTCTCTCTCACTCTCTCTTTCCATTTCCAGAAAACTGGGACTAGTTTATGTAGCATTATTACATCTACTATGGTCAGTTCATCATGTTACTCTTTCTTTCATTTCCTTTCTTGGTTTAATTTGGATTAATCATATATTTTTCTTCTTTTCCTTTAATAAATTGTTATTTTTCTTACTTCTAGTGATTAACTTAAAATCTGACTTGAGTGATTACTGTATAACTTGAATGATTATTATATTACTTATATAACTTATTACTATATAATAAATTCTTTTACTTTACCACACCCTGATAATGCCAGAACTTTAGAGCCTTTAAATATATTTACCTCCTATGTTTTTGTTTCATGATGTCTGTTTGCATATATTTTACAGGCCAAGATATTAAAATATTTGTTTTAGATACTCAATATTCACTTATATTTACTCACTATTTACCTTTCCCATCGTTGAAGAGCATCTTTTCTTTTTTTTTTTTGGAAGGATATATTTTGCTTCTTACATAATTCTAGACTGGTGCCACTTTACCTAATTTCTGTAATTTATTCAGATTTTCTAGTTTTAAGATGTAATGTTGGTTGGTCTCCCCCAAGCTTCCCCATTCTGCTTATAACTGGAAATTTGAGTGCATGAATTTATCTTCCATTTATACATTCAATGGAAGAAAATAGGAATTTTCTTTTTGCAATCTAACATCACGCTCTTCATAATTCTTTTCTTCAGAAACCAAAACTATCACTTTTGTTTTCTGGATACACTGTTTTATGTTATTACTAAAATAGATTTTTTTCAATTATCTTTTCCACCTGGCTACTTTTCTATATATGAATGAGAATGATTTTATGGTTTTTAATTTTGTACTTGAGAAACTTTCTAAAGCACTTTATTAAATTTGTGGATTTCTCAATTTATTCCTTTGGGCCTTTTACAGTAATATTTCTACATTAATTAGTGAAGTACTTATATCTTTATAATTATGACATATCTTCTATACTTCTGTTTCCTAAAATATTCTTTAAATCATATAATATTCTGATTAAAATTATTTTTAAGTACTTCACCAATTTTTTCCCAAGGCAGTTTAAATATTTTATATTTTTATAAGTTTTACTGGTGAATTAGTAAGGGTTTAAAATTTTTATATCTATACACTCATCAATTTTATTCATTGGTTTTGCTAATTGTCTTGGGTTTTATAGGTAGATAATTACATCTTTTTTAAACATCTTTAGTGGAGTATAATTGCTTACAATGTTGTGTTACTTTCTGCTGTATAACAAAGTGAATCAGCTATACATATACATATATCACCATATCTCCTCCCTCTTGCATCTCCCTCCCACCCTCCCTATCCCACCCCTCTAGGTGGTCATAAAGCACCAAGCTGATCTCCCTGTGCTATAAGGCTGCTTCCCACTAGCTACCTGTTTTACATTTGGTAGTGTATACATGTCAATGCCACTCTCTCACTTAGTCCTAGCTTACCCTCCCCCTCCCTGTGTCCTCAAGTCCATTCTCTACATCTGCGTATTTATTCCTGTCCTGCCTCTAGGTCCTACAGAACCATAGTTTTTTCTTTAGATTCTATATATGTGTGTTAGCATACAGTATTTGTTTTTCTCTTTCTGACTTAACTTCACTCTGTGTGACAGACTCTAGGTCCATACACCTTACTACAAATAACTCAATTTTATTTCTCTATTATGGCTGAGTCATATTCCATTGTATATATGTGCCACATCTTCTTTATCCATTCATCTGTCAATGGACACTTAGGTTGCTTCCATGTCCGTGCTATTGTAAATAGTGCTGCAATGAACACTGTAGTACATGACTCTTTAGGAACTATGGTTTTTTCAGGGTATGTGCCCAGTAGTAGGATTGCTGGGTCATACAGTAGTTCTATTTTTAGTTGTTAAGAAACCTCCATACTGTTCTCCATAGTGGCTGAATCAATTTACATTCCCGCCAAAAGTGCAAGAGGGTTCACTTTTCTCAACATCCTCTCCAGCATTTATTGTTTGCAGATTTCTTGATGATGGCCATTCTGACCGGTGTGAGATGATACCTCATTGCAGTTTTGATTTGCATTCTCTAATGATTAGTGATGTTGAGCATCCTTTCATGAGTTTGTTGGCAATCTGTATATCTTCTTTGGAGAAATGTCTATTTAAGTCTTCTGCCCATTTTTGGATTGAGTTGTTTGTATTTTTGATATTCAGCTGCATGAGCTGCTTGTATATTTTGGAGATTAATCCTTTGACAGTTGCTTGGTTTGTAAATATTTTCTCCCATCCTGAGTGTTGTCTTTTCATTTTGTTTATGGTTTCCTTTGCTGTGCAAAAGCTTTTAAGTTTCATTAGGTCCCATTTGTTTATTTTTGTTTTTATTTCCATTTCTCTAGGAGGTGGATCAAAAAGGATGTTTTTGTGATTTATGTCACAGAGCGTTCTGCCTAAGTTTTCCTCCAAGAGTTTTATTACTTAGGTCTTTAATCCATTAGGTCTTACACTTACACTTAGGTCTTTAATCCATTTTGAGTTTATTTTTGCATATGGTGTTATGAACTGTTCTAATTTCATTGTTTTACATATAGCTGTCCAGTTTTCCCAGCACCACTTATTAAAGAAGCTGTCTTTTCTCCATTGTATATTCTTGCCTCCTTTATCAAAGATAAGGTGACCATATGTGCATGGGTTTATCTCTGTGCTTTCTATCCTGTTCCATTGATCTATATCTATGTTTTAGTGACAGTATCACACTGTCTTGATTACTATAGATTTGTAATATAGTCTGAAGTCCAGGAGCCTGATTCCTCCAGCTCCGTTTTTCTTTCTCAAGATTGCTTTGGCTATTCAGGATCTTTTGTGTTTCCATACAAATTGCGAAATTTTATGTTCTAATCCTGTGAAAAATGCCATTGGTAATTTGATAGGTATTGCATATTGAATCTGTAGATTACTTTGGGTATTATAGTCATTTTCACAATTTTGATTTTTCCAATCCAAGAACATAGTATATGTCTATATCATCTTTAATTTCTTTCATCAGGGTCTTATAGTTTTCTGCATACAGGACTTTTGTCTGTTAGGTAAGTTTATTCCTATGTAATTTATTCTTGCTGTTGCAATGGTAAATGGCAGTGTTTCCTTAATTTCTCTTTCAGAGTTTTCATCATTAGTGTATAGGAATGCAGAGATTTCTGTGCATTAATTTTGTATCCTGCTACTTTACCAAACTCATTGATTAGCTCTAGTAGTTTTCTGGTAGCATCTTTAGGATTCTCTATGTATAGTATTATGGCATCTATAAACAGTGACAGTTTTCCTTCTTTTCCAATTTGGATTCCTTTTATTTGTTTTTCTTATCTGAATGCTGTGGCTAAAACTTCCAAAACTATGTTGAATAGTAGTAAGAGTGGGAAAACTTGTCTTGTTCTTGATCTTAGTGGAAATGGTTTCAGTTTTTCACCATTGAGAACGATGTTGGCTGTGGGTTTGTCATATATGGCCTTTCTTATGTTGAGGTAAGTTCCCTCTATACCTACTTTCTGGAGGTGTTTTTGTCGTAAATGGGTGTTGAATTTTGTTGAAAGCTTTTTCTGCATCTGTTGACATTATCATATGGTTTTTATCCTTCAGTTTGTTAATTTGGTGTATCTCATTGATTGATTTGAATATACTGAAGAATCCTTGCATTGCTGGGATAAACCCCACTTGATTGTGGTGTATGATGCTTTTAAGATGCTGTTGGATTCTGTTTGCTAGTACTTTTTCAGGATTTTTGCATCTATGTTCATCAGTGATATTGGCCTGTAGTTTTCATTTTTTGTGACATCTTTGTCTGGTTTTGGTATTGGGGTGATGGTGGCCTCGTAGAATGAGTTTGGGAGGCTCCTGGTTGGGGAAATGTGGATAGTGACCTGCACAGGATTCTTGGTGGCTGCAGCAGCAGCGTTAAAATTTCATGCCGGGGTCTGGCGTCTACGCTGATAGCTGCAGCTCATGCCTTTCTCTGGAGCTCATTTAGCTGGTGTTCTGAATCCCCTCTCCTTTGCACTCCGAAACAATGGACTCTTGTCTCTTGGGCAGGTCCAGACATTTTCCTGGACTCCCTCCCGGCTAGCCGTGGCGCACTAGCCCCCTTCAGGCTGCAACCAACCCTAGTCCTCTCCTTGGGATCTGAACTCCAAAGCCCGAGCCTCAGCTCTCAGCCCCCACCTGCCCCAGTGGGTGAGCAGACAAGCCTCTCAGGCTGATGAGTGCTGGTTGCTAGCGATGCTCTGTGCGGGAATATCTCCGCTTTGCCCTCTGCACCTCTGTTGCTGTGCTCTCCTTTGTGGCGCTGAAGCTTCCCCCCGCCCACTGCCCACCTCTCGTCTCCACCAGTGAAGGGGCTTCCTAGTGTGTGGAAACTTTTCCTCCTTCACAGCTCCCTCCCACTGGTGCAGGTCCCATCCCTAATCTTTTGTCTCTGTTTTTTCTTTTTTCTTTTGCCATACCCAGGTATATGGGGAGTTTCTTGCCTTTTGGGAAATCTGAGGTCTTCTGCCAGCATTCAGTAGGTGTTCTGTAGGAGTTGTTCCACATGTAGATGTATTTTTGACATATTTGTGGGGAGGAAGGTGATCTTCATGTTTTACTCCTCCGCCATCTTGAAGCTCTTCTTGATAATTACATCTTTGATAAATTTGATAGCTTACATTTATTAATTTGATACATGATTAACACACAAATATTCCTATATCTTTATATAATTGCCATTGATACAAAATTTTATTCCACAGATTCAAATACACAAGAATGATAACTTTTTTCTTTTAAGTTTTTGGAAACTCAACTTAATTTCTATTATGAGTCCCCATCCCTCCTAGATATCAAAACTGAATCCAAATCAATGTTGGGCTCCATCAACATCAGTCCCTTCACCACTTCTCCAAGAGAACTGATACAATGAAAAGACTTTATAAAGATGTAGAGTGAGAAACACTGGACTTTTCATTCTTGTTAGATGTTTTCCTACATTGCCATCACATAAAGAGACACTGACCATTTGAGTTTGTGTCATTGTACCATGAATATTGCTACTGAGTTACCCTGGTTCCCAGTAGCAATTTCTATGGATCTAGAAGGCATTCTGGTTCTTTAGGCATATTGGGCATAGTGAAAACCTCAGTTCTTACACAGCACTGGGAGTCAGAAGATGCAGTGAACTTGAGGACCCTTTACATTAGAGAACTATTTCTTCCATAGAATGTTGATACAACTAGTCCAGCCTAGGAAGTGATGCAGACATATCTTTCACTCTTAGATTCCAGAAAATTATCTGAGAGTTCTGCCACTTCTCTCATTAGCATGTTCCATATCTCAGGGACCTCAGAGTTTCTCCTCCCCAGAATAAGAAACCTCTACATATTCTTGAGTTAGAGAAGCTCTAGCTCATTAGAATTCTTTGTAATTTATTGCCTATGATCTAAAAACCTTTCTGTTACACTAAGGCCTTAGGCTTTTGAAAGACATTGAATCATTGACTTTTTACCCACCTCTGTTTTCCACTACAATCCTTTCTCAATAAATAGTAGACATGTCAAACAGAAATTAGAAACTCTGAAAAAAAAAAATCCCCCAAACTAAAGCATCAATTAATATAAAAAAAATCATACTCTCTTATTTATAACACATCTGTTTTGCCTTAATTTACAATTGTTTCCATTTTATTTTCTATATATTATATATGAGTGTGCATATTTTAGGTGTGCTTTTTAAAAGCATCACTGAACACTTATCATTATTACTACTATGATCATCACTATTATCTATTGAGCACTTACTTTGCTCCAGAACTATGCAAATATAAACCAATACAATCTGAGAAATATTAATAATACAATTTTACATATTTATGTTAATAATGTGCAAATGCCTTTATGTTTATGACTTCCATATTTATGTATCTTTGCATTGCTTTATTTTCTGTTTTCTTCTGCATGGTCATTACTTTGCTTTCTTTACTATTGGAGACATTTGAGAGGTATGGCTTCTGCTTTTAATTCACTCTGTCTATATCTGAAAACCCTGCCTTTACTTATATTTCTTTAATTTGAGTATTCTAAATCCTCTCTGCATAGGAAGGAATTTAGGCCAATTTGATTTTAGTTACTTTAAACACTAGACTGCTCAATTAGTTTTTGTTAAGATAAGTTCTTTGGGTCACCATTTCACAGTGTTTTTACTATATATTCAATATTTTGCAATTAAATTTTATCCCTCTGTGTAAACATTTTTGTTTAGATATTTTTGATATATGCCATTTCACTGTTTGGTAAACGTATTATTAATTATTTTATTTTTATTTTTTCTGGTTAGAAGAATTTATTTCTTGATTCGGTTTCATCATCTTCACATCTCTCATAAACATTTGAACACTGCTGAAGACTCATGGATTGGGATATTTTTATGCTGTTCTAAGTTTAATGTAGGAAATCATACTTTCGAAACTAGAGGGGGTTAGTTTTTCAACCACCACAGAAAACAATATAAAGCTACCTCATATAAGCACAAAAAGTCTCAATATCTGTTTTCTTTCCTAAGAAGTCACCAAAGCAACACTTATCCAGCTATAAAGGGTTTAATTAAATAAATTTAATTTAATTTAATTTAAACAATAAAGGTATTATTATTTGGGGCCATACTATTTCATTCTTGAGTTTGTAATTCAGTCTAAGGGTGAGTTGGAGTACTTCTTTAAATAACGTTTTATTTTGCAAAAAGAAGTTTTTTGTAATGTTTTCAAAATGAGTTATTTTTAAATTTTGAGTTAGAAACTTTCAAAATATTGTTGACAATGCTCTGAGTAATTACTACTCTATGACAATGCTCTGAGTAATTACTACTCTAGGTAGGACATATTTTGTATTTATTATCTCTTTCATAACTTTTATTTTTTCTCTCCAACATGAGCAAAATTTTTAATCTTACATGCAAATTTAGAATTTTCTTTAGTATGCACATATTACTTATGAAATTTGAGTTTTCTTAAATTCTTTCTTATTTCCCTGAATTTTCTTTATATCTTCCTTTATAATCTCTGCAGAAATTTTTCTCTTAATTATCATTATTTCTCTGAGAGTCATATAGACTTCTCATTCTAGTGTTTCTCCTTATATGTGTCCATTCTATTTAAGGGAAGTCATCAGTGTCTTTCCGCATTATTTGTATCATCTATAAGGGCACACAGCACCCCTGCCAAGACTTCAACCAGTTTACTAATGATGCAAAGACCATCTCTGTCTTGGTGGGGTTCTCCATTGACCAAGTGCAATACCTGAATCTCATCAAGAAGGACACTAGCAAAGCACTCAACTATTAATGGCTGATTGACAAGACCAAGGTGACATATCTGAAGTGGCTGCCTGGGTCAGAGAAACTGCTTCTGTCCCTACATGCCAGTGGATACTTGTATCTCTATGAGGAAAGCCACCTATGCACCTGGGTTAGCCCTGGTATCCGCTGAAGCAGGGCCAGAGCGTCCCTGTTTAAACTGCCAAGAGCAAGGGACCCATGACCCACTGCCAAGTGGGCCTTCCCAGCCCATGGCTTGCACCTAGCCTGTCAGCTAAAATGGCTGTTGGCGAGTCCCCACTAACACACCCTGCTCCTGATGCGCTCATACAGATCTACTTTGGGCATTCTGCTCTGAGTGTTGTGGAGCTTTGACCGCCGCTATGTGGTGACAGGTGGCAAAGATTACCTGCTCATCGTGTGGTTCTTCACCGAAGGCCGAGTGGTGGCCTACTCCACGGCCACTGGTCCTAGGTCAAAGCAGTAATCTTGGACCTCTACTTGGCTGGGGCTGAGTGGGCGGCGGCAGCCACCACTGAGGAGGTGGAGTGGAGAGGAGGAGGAGTTTGGGGCAGAGGTTGAAGGCCTTTTCTCCTCAGCCCGAGGCGGATTCTCTTGCCGGGTTGGCTCCAGCCCGGGCACACCCACGCGCTGCTCTGTGGGCGCTCACTGAGCATGCGCCTTATCCTCGCCACCCTTGAGGTGATTCCTGTGCTCCCGCCCGAGCCCGCGCACGCGCGGCTCTGTGGGCACTCACTGAGCATGCGCCTTATCCTCGCCACCCTTGCCGTGACTCTGGCAGTGGCCCAGTTCCCTGCTCTCTGTCCTGCTCCAGAAGCCCTGCACCCAGAGAGCGACCCAGGCTCAGAGGCTGAGCTGGAGATGTTATTCACCTTCTGCCGGGGCCACACCAGCCAGGGTGGCTGTGGGGGCAGGGGCAGCAAGAACAAGCTGAGAGGCCCGGTCCTCTGAGGCCCGCAGGCCCCAACCTAGGTGCTGGACACACCGTTGTGGCAGTGCATACATGAGGTGCTGCTGCTAGAGGCCCTAGAGTGCAGGACGATGGCTCAAGGGCAGCCCGGTTATCTTCTTCTTGGAGGACTGCATGCTCACTGCCCGCCGGGAGGGCCTCATCTGCTGCTTGGCCAGCTGGCAAGGCCTTCACAGATAAGGAGACAAGGGCTTGGCAGAAGGAAGTTGGCCCAGATCACCCAGGTAGAGAACATCTCCTCACAACCAGGTAAGTCCTCAGGCGGCACTGATGTGAAGCCGTGAATGTGGTGGACGCCCACTCCATGCCTAACCCTCCCCACTGACCTGATTAACCAAGATTAAACATGGCCCATGAACTGCTAGGGTCCCCATCCTGCACAGACTTGGGGAATGGGCAGAGGATCCCCAGACTGACTCCGACAGACTCAAGGGGTATGCAGTGCAGTGACCCGTTCCTCTGCCTGTGTCAGTGTTTCCTTCTTCCCTGTCCCTAGGATATGACTGGTCATTCCCCAGCTCTCTGCAGTGTGCACCTCGCTGGCCAGTGGGCAGGGCAGGGATGGGGGTCTACCCTTTGATACTACTACTGTCTGTGCTTTCAAAGAGTGTTCAATCAGGGAAACCCCTCTGGGCCCTCCCTGTTCTCCAGGACCTTTATTTATACTAAAGTTCCCTATTTTTTGAAATTGTATTCTTGATACAATTTCCTCTGACTCTTCAAGATGATGTGCCCTTTCTTTGTACTTCAGTTTCTCATACATGCTTATTTTTTAGGCACTGGTCAACATTTTAAGTGATTGTTGTAGCTTTAAAAAGCTCACATTCTGTTTGGTTGCTGGTAATATCTACTTTGCATCTAAAGAGAAGCTTGATGTGAACAAGTCATGTGCATATATTATAATATTTAGGAGCCATTCCCGTAGACTAGCTCCATAGGACTAAGGGCAGATATTCTCCTAACACACCGTCTTCCTGGTCTCTACACCAATGGATTATATATATATATATATATATATATTTTTAAAGACAAACTATGGTATTCTAGGACTCTTCTTATAATTCCTTTCTCTCTTGTCTGCAAATATTACTTATGGAAAACACGTAATTACAATCATCCTGAACTTTACCCTTATCCAGAATTCCTGACATACAACAGATTGCCAATCCCTCCACAATATATCTGCAACCTCACTTCTATCCATATATAAATCACATACAAATTTTCTCCTCAATAAATACAGTCCCCCACTCCAAAGCCTGCCAGCTATTCTTTTTACTGCGGCTTATGTTCTTTGCCAAATTATTCTCTACGTCAAGAGCAGGATATATTTACCTAAAATGTAAATTTATGTATGTCATTTATTTGCTTAATATCTTCATAGGCCCACCTAGTGACCTATTATACTAATCAAAATGGCACAGGAAATGAAAAATGACTAGTCTCATCTCTTCTTCCCAAGTAATTGATGTGTACCTATTTATAAATAAGATTCGTTTATCTCTTAGGCATTTACACTATTTACACTACAGTGATAGTGCCGAGAAGTGGATGGGCTTGGAGTATTAAATCCATAATCTCCATTAATCCTTCCATTACAGCCCCCCCCAAATATACAGCCTGTGTAAATACAGAGTAATTGCTTTGCTCAAATAGGTTCAAAACAAATCTTATAATTCCCTTTCAAACCAGATTGCCACCCTGAGGGAACTCACAGCCTGGATTGTGAATCCTATAAAAATTGGAGCTCTTAGCTAGTATCAAAGTTTACTAATTTAAAAATTTCAAAAATGACGATAAATGTGAGACATGGGTAAAGAAGCATGGTGAACTGCAGGACTCCGCACAGCTCCCCAGGTTGCTACTTGCTGCATTAGGATGTACTCTGGTTTGATTTTAACATCTGTGGTCCCTAAATAATGCATGTAGGTCATCATTAACACAGAAGGGAGCTAATTTATGAAACACCTACAAGTTATACCTTGAAGATTGTAATTTATGTTACATTTCTCAAGAGTCCCAAAACACCGTATTTATTTTCCACAAGCAATCCTGAACAGGCTAAGTACATCTTGCAAAAGCATCTCAAATATAAGGATTCTTCTACTACCAAATACCAAGTATGTGTGATGACCACATACCACTTGGCATGTTTGCAAAGCGATTGGACCAGGCCATCTTTCTTTTTCCTTTTTTGCAGCATCCCTGCAGTTAAAGAGAGACAGTATAGTCATATTTCCAACATTTCCTTTTCCACACAACAATATCCTAATATATAGAAATTTAATAGTATCTGTGGTTGATTATCACTGATTGTTTACATACCCATTGCTCTTCAATTAATTATGATATACATGATCCTCTACAGCATTTCATTTTGTATAGGTGCTTTATAAAAGTACTATTGAATGATCATTAAGATAACAAAATTTAGCTGGAGTAACAGAGGATGAATGTAGAACATGGCAATTCTGATTTTTGTAGAGATATCTGCTCATATTTCAGGACAACTTTGGTATTTATTCAACATAGATTAAAAGTGATAATAAAAATTATTAATTGCATGGATCATTTGATTGCCAGTTTTATTCATATATTTTAAAAGGGGGACACAAACTAGAGAGGGCAGCTGCCTTTGAAATGGTGTATTTATAGGAAAAAATCTACATTTTAATATCAAGTTATATTTTCTTTGTCATGATACCTAGTTGCCCTCTGTTCTAAGTCTTGTGTTCCTATTTATTATGTAATTGGGCAGGAATAATCTTTCTGTGCTAATGGTAATACCTATGTAGATCTTGTCCTTTTCCATCTGTCGTATCTTTGATCAAAACAAAAACTCATGATATTTGAATTCAAATAATTTGAGGGAAAGAACTTACTGTTACAAAAAGCCTCATGCTCCATTGAAACATTACTATGAAAAAGGAAACTTCCATTGATTTGACAACTTACCTGTCAATATAAAATCATTTAAAATTTCTTTTTCTTAAAAAAAAAAACCCTTCAAATTATTGCTTTGTATTTACTGCCATATTTTGAATAACACATTTGCAAAGAACTTTTGATTCTTGTTGAAAAAAGACTATTCTGTGCTGTTTATTAATTATTTATTCCTACTTTACACAATTACTCTGTAAGGTACTATTTGTCGTTATTGTTAAATCTTGGTTCACAACTTTTCATTAAATTAATTTATATATGTATCTATCTAATGAATACTGTATGTTACATATATGTATACATAGGAAAGTGGCATATCTATTGAATAGTAAAATATGCACTTGGCACAATGAAACATTTCCAATATGACTGAACTTACAAACAAAATCATTTTATTGAGCAGGAATATTCAATCAATAATTCTGTCAAATTGAATAAAACATTCTTTAGCAAGTATTCACAGAGATACTTTGTTTTCAGCTAGAGATGTTATTCTGTTTCCATATTATATAGAATATATAGGTTTAACTTTTGGTTCACACTAATTCTTTGTAAATTTTTTCTTCTCATTTTAAAATGAAGGATTTTGATTAGTTTACAGTGAAACTTGTTGTGCTCATTTTGATACACAATTACCAGTTTATTTTATTTTCCTAGTCACAATTTGATACATAGTCTATGTGCCTGTTTATTAATGCCTAAATAACAACCTCTGAAAAATAACTAAAAAGATTTGTTTTGGAGCCTCACATGTAAGTACTATGGCTCATCAAATTTGTTGGAATTCCTGTCTCCTTAATGTTATAAATGCATGAACCAACTAGGTAAATAACTAATCAAGAGCTCTTTGGTTTGGTGAAATTAACAGGCATGAGGGTGGGAAGAGAGAGAGAAAGAGTAGGGGAAGGGAGAGAGGGAGCGAGGGAGGGAGAGAGAGAGAGGAAGTGATAAAGGGAGATAGATAGTTATTAGGCAGGAAATAAGAAAATGAACATACATGGATTATCCTATATAATTAGTAAATAAAACCAAACTAAATTATGAGTAAAAGCTCAGAAGCAAACAAAATTCAATACACAGTAACAAGCAAGTTTTCTTTTTCATGGATAATGGTCCTTGCTATACTGTTACAGAGAAGAACTATCTTTGTATCTCTATGCAGATGGCATAAGAGTTAAAAAGTAGGCAGTGTGTTTAGATGTGATGTCTAAGATTTTCAACATGTAGTATATGTCTTTTGAAAACTAGTAATGTATCCATGATGCCTTTGCATGGATGATGGATATCACTTGAATCAGCAAAACAGATGCACCCATCCATTTCAAAACTTAATGCAACTTAAAAAATTCAAGAGGAGTTAACTCTTGGTAGTTTAGCAGCTTAGTACACCTTTGAGACAAGACAAAATGATTGAGAAGGAAAAGTAAATTTCATATGATTATGTATTTTAGAAACTTCTTGTTGCTTTTTTCAGTATCCTAATTGTGCATTACAGCAAACTATCAATTTTGTTAAGATATTTATAATAAGCCCTTACATTTTCCAGTGTCTTCCATCTAAAAGAATCATGTGGTGCTTTGCAGATGACAGGATATTAGCCTTACCCACCCCTCAAGTGAAGTTATCCTTAGGTTGAACAATGTAAAGTTCTTTGCCAGTTACATTTCAGTGCCCTGAAGACTAACTTATCTTACTTATTAGTTTGAAACCACAGCCAGACTTTTACAGGATAGAATGTTGTCATCTGTCTTGGATCCAGAACACTGAAGCTAAAGTTATTTCTATATACAGAAAATAGTATTGATTTATCTGGCTAAAAGAGCATAATTAAATATTTGCTATTTCATTAATTATCAGCCAAACTAGCACATTCCAAGTAGAATAGAAAAGCAGATATATTACTCACTATCACATGTGGTACACCTATATCTTTTGGTCTTCGATTGTACCTAAATATTCTTAAAGCATATTTTACTGATTGCAACCCATAAATATCTTCTCTGATGACATGTACATAAAAGCATTTGTTATGA
This sequence comes from Kogia breviceps, assembly GCF_026419965.1. Taxonomy (NCBI): domain Eukaryota; kingdom Metazoa; phylum Chordata; class Mammalia; order Artiodactyla; family Physeteridae; genus Kogia; species Kogia breviceps. Next base: position 99,182,518 of record NC_081314.1, read on the forward strand.
TATTTTCTGAACCAGTATCAACATTGTTAAAGGTATATATTCAAATTTTATAGCATAAAAACTATAGCAAATAATTGAGGGGTTTTTTTTTTTTTTGTCTTTTTAACTTGTGACAATAACTGTAAGTTTGATCATCTAACATTCAGAGTTATTTCTGCTTTGGAGATAAACTAACTAGAGAGTAATACAATGATGGTATTTTTTTTTTCTAGGAGAAACTCTATTTACTTACTTATTTATGCATATATATATATATACCTCCCTCCTAGAAACTTTCAGCCATTTGCCTATTGGTTTTTGTATTTATGTGACTGAGCTAATTGCTCTCATGTACTCAGCAATATTAACTGGCAGCCAGCACAAGGAGGTCTGCTTCTTTGCTGTGCTTCTGATGATGCAATTCCAGCTTCTGAATGCAGACCCCTTCCCTGCACAGGCACACTTCTCTACTCGTACTCACACTGTTGAATCAAAGAGAAAGAGGGAGGAGGAGAAAGGGGGCAGGGCCACGATGAAAAGATAATAGGGAGAGAGGTGGAGGACTAGGATGGTGTAGTGGGTTGAGCAGTGGCCCCCCAAAAGATATGTCCAAGTCCTAATCCCCAGAACCTGTGAATGTGACTGTATTTGGAGAAAAGGTCTTTGCAGATGTAATTAAGCTAAGCATTTTGAGATGAGATCATCCTGGATTACCCAGATGGGCCCTAAACAATGATGGCATTTTTGCTATCATGGTCTACTGTCTCTCTAAGTAACTTTTTGTTAAAGTTTTAATGAGATCCATTTTCCTTACATTTGTAGATTGCTAGAACCTTGATACGTAACGAGTGTGCAACATAAGAAGGCATATCTGAGAAACACAGATTAGCTGAATTAAAATATGTTGACTCCAACCTTTTTTATCTGCATTTATTAAATGTCACATTTTCTTTCACTTATATTAAGGGTTTTAATATTTCAGCACTAGTAATCCAATGACACATCTTTCATACCAAGTTATCTATAACACCTTTGGACACATGCCCTTCAAGATTACCTCCCTCCCTACCTAGGCAATAAAAATTAACATTTTTCTAGTGATGAGATTTTTACTCTTACCGTGTTGGAATACAATTTGATATTTATTATCCGTGAAACCAGAATGAGTTTTCAACTAGATGAAATATGTTCTCTTCTTAATTAAAAAAATATTTTTTGCAGCTTTCTATTTCGTGTGTTTATATTGAAGAATATATACTAAACCACATTCTATCCAGTTATGTTATGATTACTAGATTCTTCTTATACATGCCAATTAAGTTTATTTCCTCACTTAGTATATATTGTAATGGGATCACAGCAGGTCTCCATGGTGTTCTCAGATTATATAATAATTTTTGAATGGAATATTTTGATTCCCCATGTTTGACATAATGCTTCTGACAGTATCAAAGCCACACAAAGCCAGTAGAAAGCCAGATATACGTTATTCTCATAAAAGCTGTCTCATTTACGCCAGTTCTTACAGAGATGACAGACATTCCTGCCCAAAATGAATGAAGGACAGTAGCTGGTGATTGCTCATTGACATGAATGAGACAGCCCTCCTGGAAGCCATTTTGGTTTCCTTGCTTCCTTTTGTTTGGACAGAAAAATCTAATTTAAGACCTAGAAGTAAATGAATCCTTGTCATTTTATTTCCTGATTCATCATCTTAGATAGACTTGGAGTTATATTCAAAATGATATTATATAACCCAATGAAGCACAGCATAACCTGTCATATCCTAATATAATAAGATATGATGTATTGGAAATCATTTAAAGCAATCACTTCATTTCAGCTTGGGTACCTACTATTGATTCATGTGCATTCTTATCCTGAATTAATTTTGGTAAAAGTGAAACAATGTTATTAGAATAAAAATTCCTCTTAAATCTTTATAAGTTGACTGAATGTTTTCATGTATTTGGTACAGCTTTATTAGTTTCTTGCATGACTGTAAATACCTACTTTAATAATAGAAGTATTATGTATGCATTCTTTCTTGTCACCTTTTCTGTACATCCTTTTTTATTTTAATTTTTCTGTAGACATTTGAATGAAGCTAGCAGAAATTCAGTAAAGAGAACAATGGGGACATGCCCTATATTGATACTATTTAGGGATGAGTATTTATTTTTTAACTATTTACTTTTTTAACTTTTAACTTATTAGACAGGACATAGGATGACATGAAAAAGCATGTTATAGCCATAGTAACAGCTATATTATGGTAAAATAGTAGACCCTTTAAAAAGAAAGAGCCTGTGAAATGCAATTCTCCTGGCTAAATTTAAGTAAAGACACAACTATAAACAATTTAGTATTACATTTTATTAAAAAATCTTATGTAAGCTATTAGATCCTTTGATTATATGAATGAGACTTGGCACCTTTTTAGATCTGGCATTTCTTATGTGGAATGAAAGTGCAAAAGAGTGCTTAAAGGATTGTGATATCCCTCAAAGTTGTTCTTTTTTTTGGGGGGGGAGTAGATTTTAATTTTTGTTTGTTTTGGTTTTTATTAATTTTTCTTTTTCCCATGTGAAGGGAGAAAGCAGGAGTCTTTTCTCATGCATATGACATATTTCAAGATGAAGATAGGTGTTTCTTGAATTTCTGGAACTAACCATGAAAAGTAGAGGGTTGATGTCAATTACATTCTTGTTCCCCCTTTTCAGTTGTGTTTTTCTGAGGTCTTTAAAGATACGGATGTATACTGAGTAAGCATGAAGCCTACAGTAGCACTTGTCTATTGGGGAGTATATATGTAAAATATAAAATTTCTCAAGTTTCTTCAAAAATAGAAACATGAATTTGTGTTGTTGTTTTCTGTTATTTTTTTTGTTTTTACACAAAAACAGACTCTGTGGTCTTTATACATTATTCCTTATTCAATAAAATAGTACTACCAAAATAGATAGATACATGGCCAGAGATGAGTTTAACTCATCCTGAGTTATTTCATTAGGATAAACTATCTAGAGGCCCACCCAGCTCTATAGCATAAACTATCCAGTGTAGTCCCCAGGGGCCCACTGTGAATAACAAAGAAACTCCTATCATTCTGGAAACTGAGAGTTTAGAGTCTGCCTCCCAGAAACAAGAGGCAAAGCCCAGCCAAATTTTTTATTTGTACATAGGCAGTTGCACAGCAAATATTTACTAGCTTTGATTAATTGGGAATGTAATCTTTGTTCCTCAGTTTCATCATTTTTAATGTAGGGATAATATTAGTACTTATGTCAAAGAACAATTATGGAGTTTTGATAAGTTAATATGTATAATATATAGTTAATATATGTAAAGCATTTGGAATGGTGCCTGGCACATATAAGCCCCATTGAAGTGTAAATAATTATACTAGTTATTATATTTATTATTTACTAATAATACTGATTTTTATTATTTCCCCAAATGAGGCACTTTTTCTCCATAGACAAATAAAATAATATCAAAAGTTATCTTTTAAAGCAAGAGGATTTTGTTAGATGAAATATCCTGAAAAGAGCATATAATTTGTATCTGTTGGAAAAAGTAATTAGCATAAGTCCTTTTAAATGGAGTTAATACATATGTATGTATCAATATTGTATATAAGCATTCATCTCTATGACTATAACAATAAGAAGAATCCCAACCCAGATGCAAAACATGCAAGTAAATTGTACCACAGCAGAAAGGTCTTAACATCTAGATCAGGTGATTGGTTTTGAAGACTTTAGAGCTGTCACTTCACTCTAAGTTAATTTTTTTGGCTTTGTTTGGAGGTGAATGGTAAGAATATTATCAACACTTGAAATTTTAACTGTAATTTTTAAATGTCAAACTTTCCAGTCAGTAAGAGCTTATTCAAAAGGTACTAATTTTGTTATTTTTTAAATGAAGTATCATTTTATTTTCCCCTCGTTTTTACATTTAATACTTCTTGATATAGTTAACTGCAGTGATGCTGTATAAATATGAAAATATTTTTTCAATGAATAACTGAAGGATTATGCTGAAAATTAGAAATACTTAGTGTTTGTTTATATCTTGACAATGAAAAACACAATGTAGAACATAATTTGCCTTGCCATTCCAATTTAATCAGCATAGGAGGGCCAGATTTCAGTAGATAGGACTAGTGAAGTGGTTATTACCTCTACAAACCAGAGAAAATATTTCCAGTTTTATTTTTAAGTTAAATGGAGATGTTCAAGTAACTTGGGTACAATTTATTCACTTCCTTATATTTTTTCCATTTCTTAAATCATGCTCTCCTTATTAAACTTTAACAACTTGCTGTCTTCCTCTAACCCCACAATTGTGAGAATCTAAGGCTTTTTACAATAATGTTCCTTTATAACAGGCAAAATTCTATCAAGCCTGTTAATTCTGCAGTATTTGTGTCTTCCTCAAAATTGTAGTATTTTTACATCTTATTATTTTCAAATGATCAGAAAATGTTTTTCTCATTGCTTAGGGAAAAACTAAGTAGTGTTAGCCTGTGCAAGACTGCTTGAATAACATACATTGCAGCAAACTTCAGAGGTGAAGGTTATCAGGAGGCAAATTTGGGATGTGTAATTTACCAGAGAGACTTTTTAAAAAAATAAGCTCTCTGTGTATTTCTATTTCTTGCAGTCTAAATTATCAGTATGTTATACCATTTTCTATTTGTTTATTTTTTTAAAAGGATATTGAGACTTCCAATATATAATGCCTGATTTCTGATATCTCATACCATCTTGTTAAAATACTCATAAAAACACAAACATAGATCCAAGAGATTTAACTGCCTGGGAATATAGGCATATTGGTCTATTATATGCCAGAAACCATGAGAAAATTTTCTTCAGTGAAGTAGAAGCTATGGGCTCAGGCACAAAAGTGATGGAGCCCAAGCAATATTCTGTAGAAAATTATGTCTTCCCACTTTCACATATCATCATTATATCAAAGTGAAAGGAGTTGATGCTTTTCACTAATGTTCACAATCAGTTTCCAAGATAATTAGGGCTTTTTCACCCTGCACTATAGTTCATTATTACCTCTCTTCTACAATAAATATGTAAGTGTAAATCTTAGAAATGTTGCCTAGGCAATTAAAGAGGTGAATAATGAGTGAAGTTGTAGGTTGGGGGAAGTTAGCAAAAGTACAGTGCTAACCCTCAAAGAGCCATTAGATTTTCAGAGGGACATATTTTGCCCTCCATTCATTCTCTGATATATTGAAATGCCAGGCACAAGCTACTTCAAATTATAGGCCTTATAATATCATGCAAATGGAAAGTATCTGCTTAAATCATCACTTTCCCAGGAGCTAAGTGATTTAAAACAAAAAGCAAGATACTTGGCTTTAGGGAATGGGCATAAAATTGAGCCTTCTAGTTGAAGATGTAAGAGGAAGATTCTAACGATAAATAGGTAAACAGAAGAAAGACCAAAGAAAATTCTACTTTATTCTTTAGCAATAAATAGCAGACCTGAATAAGTCTACTCTCATTTAAGGATCAGTAACACCCCTGAAATATTCCCAACTTAAAAAGTAGAACACAATGCAACTTCCAACCAGAGATAAAAAGCTTACTTTTCACAAATGTATCATGTAGAAATTAGCAGTAATCTTTTAAGTGGATAATTTGTAGGCTAAGTAGCAGTGAAGCATATATTGGAGCACATAATGGAGTCCAAACTTCCATAATGGATGTAGTAAAGGACTACCAGATCACCCATTCATGAGGGAAGCACTTATGTTCCCCAGCTTACAGGAATGATGCCTGTTGATAGCCCACAGCTAAGTCTTTTCCCAGGACCCTGCCCAAAGAATCTGCTTCTATGAAGCATGCACTACCTCAGGGAGTCAGCCGACATCTTTTTTTTTTTTTTTAACATCTTTATTGGCTTATAACTGCTTTGCAATGATGTGTTAGTTTCTGCTTTATAACAAAGTGCATCAGTTATACATATACGTATGTCCCCATATCTCTTCCCTCTGTGTCGCCCTCCTTCCCACCCTCCCTATCCCACATCTCTAGATGGTCACAAAGCACGGAGCTGATCTCCTTGTGTTGTGCGGCTTCTTCCCACTAGCTATCTATTTTACATTTGCTGGTGTATATATGTCCATGCCACTCTCTCACTTCGTCCCAGTTTACCCTTCTCACTCCCTGTGTCCTCAAGTCCACTCTCTACATCTGCATCATTATTCCTGTCCTGCCCCTAAGTTCTTCATAACAATTTTTTTTGTTTTTTTTTAGATTCCATATATATGTGTTAGTATATGGTATTTGTTTTTCTCTTTCTGACTGACTTCACTCTGTATGACAGAATCTAGGTCCATCCACCTCACTAAAAATAACTCAATTTCGTTTCTTTTCATGGCTGAGTTATATTCCATTTTATAAGTGCCACATCTTCTTTATGCATTCATCTGTTGATGCACACTTAGGTTGCTTCCATGTCCTGGCTATTGTAAATAGAGCTGCAGTGAACATTGTGGTACATGACTTTTTTTGAATTATGGTTTCCTCAGGGTATATGCCCAGTAGTGGTGGGATTGCTGGGTTGTATGGTAGTTCTATTTTTAGTTTTTAGGGAACCTCCATACTGTTCTCCATAGTGGCTGTATCAGTTTACATTCCCACCACCAGTGCAAGAGGGTTCCCTTTCCTCCACACCCTCTCCAGCATTTATTGTTTGTAGATATTTTGATGATGGCCATTCTAACTGGTGTGAGGTGATACCTCACTGTAGTTTTGATTTGTATTTTTCTAATGATTAGTGATGTTGAGCATTCTTTCATGAGTTTGTTGGCAATCTGTATATCTTCTTTGGCGAAATGTCTATTTAGGTCTTCTGCCCATTATTGGATTGGGTTGTTTGTTTTTTTGATGTTCAGCTGCATGAGCTGCTTGTAAATTTTGGAGATTAGTCCTTTGTCAGTTGCTTCATTTGCAAATATTTTCTCCCATTTTGGGGGTTGTCTTTTCGTCTTGTTTATGGTTTCCTTTGCTGTGCAAAAGCTTTTAAGTTTCATTAGGTCCCCTTTGTTTATTTTTGTTTTTATTTCCATTTCTCTAGGAGGTGGGTCAAAAAGGATCTTGCTGTGATTTATGTCATAGAGTGTTCTGCCTATGTTTTCCTCTAAGAGTTTGATAGTGTCTGGCCTTACATTTAGGTCTTTAACCCATTTTGAGTTTATTTTTATCTATGGTGTTAGGGAGTGTTCTAATTTCATTCTTTTACATGTAACTGTCCAGTTTTCCCAGAACCACTTATTGAAGAGGTTGTCTTTTCTCCATTGTATATTCTTGCCTCCTTTATCAAAAATAAGGTGAACGTATGTGTGTGGGTTTATGTTTGGGCTTTCTATCCTGTTCCATTGATATATATTTCTGTTTTTGTGCCAGTACCATACTGTCTTGATTACTGCAGCTTTGTAGTATCGCCTGAAGTCAGGAAGCCCATTCCTGCAGCTCCGTTTTTCTTTCTCAAGGTTGCTTTGGCTATTCGGGGTCTTTTGTGTTTCCATACAATTGTGAAAATTTTTGTTCTCATTCTGTGAAAAATGCCATTGGTAGTTTGATAGGGATCGCATTGACTCTGTAGATTGCTTTGGATAGTAGAGTCATTTTCAAAATGTTGATTCTTCCAATCCAAGAACATGATATATCTCTCCATCTGTTTGTATCATCTTTAATTTCTTTCATCAGTATCTTATAGTTATCTTTATACAGGTCTTTTGTCTCCTTGGGTAGGTTTATTCCTAGGTATTTTATTCTTTTTGTTTCAGTGGTCAATGGGAATGTTTCCTTAATTTCTCTTTCAGATTTTTCACCATTGATGTATAGGAATGGAAGAGATTTCTGTGCATTAATTTTGTATCCTGCTACTTTACCAAATTCAGTAATTATCTCTAGTAGTTTTCTGGTAGCATCTTTAGGATTCTGTATGTATAGTATCAGGTCATCTGCAAACGGTGACAATTTTACTGTTTCTTTTCCAATTTGGATTCCTTTTATTTCTTTTTCTTCTCTGACTGCTGTGGCTAAAACTTCCAAAGCTATGTTCAATAATAGAGGTGAGAGTGGGCAACCTTGTCTTGTTCCTGATCTTAATGGAAATGGTTTCACTTTTTCACCATTGAGAATGATGTTGGCTCTGGGTTTGTCATATATGGCCTTTATTAGGTTGAGGTAAATTCCCTCCATGCTTACTTTCTGGAGGATTTTTATCATAAATGGGTGTTCAATTTTGTTGAAAGCTTTTTCTGCATCTATTGAGATGATCATATGGTTTTTATACTTCAGTTTTTTAACATGGTGTATCTCATTGCTTGATTCGTGTAGATTGAAGAATCCTTGCATTGCTGGGTTAAACCCCACTTGATCATGGTGTATGATCCTTTTAATGTGCTCTTGGATTCTGTTTACTAGTATTTTGTTCAGGATTTTAGCATCTATGTTCATCAGTGATATTGGCCTGTAGTTTTCTTTCTTTGTGACATGTTTGTCTGGTTTTGATATCAGGGTGATGGTGGCCTTGTAGAATGAGCTTGGGAGTGTTCCTCCCTCTGCTATATTTTCGAAGAGTTTGAGAAGGATGGGTGTTAGCTCTTCTCTAAAGGTTTGATAGAATTTGCCTGTGTAGCCATCTGGTCCTGGGCTTTTGTTTGTTGGAAGATTTTTAGTCACAGTCTCAATTTCAGTGCTTGTGACTGGTGTGTTTATATTTTCTATTTCTTCCCGGTGTAATCTCGGAATGCTGTGCTTTTCTAAGAATGTGTCCATTTCTTCCAGGTTTTCCATTTTATTGGCATATAGTTGCTTATAATAATCTCTCATTATCCTTTGTATTTCTGCAGTGTCAGTTGTTACTTTTCCTTTTTCATTTCTAATTCTACTGATTTGAGTCTTCTCCCATTTTTCTTGATGAATTTGACTAATGGTTTATCAATTTTGTTGATCTTTTCAGAGAACCAGCTTTTAGTTCTATTGATCTTTACTATTGTTTCCTTCATTTCTTTTGCATATATTTCTGATCTGATTTTTATGATTTCTTTCCTTCTGCTAATTTTGGGGTTTTTTGTTCTTCTTTCTCTAATTGTTTTAGGTGTAAGTTTAGGTTGTTTATTTGAGATGTTTCTTGTTTATTGAGGAAGGATTGTATTGCTATTACCTTCCCTCTTAGAACTGCTTTTGCTGCATCCCATGGGTTTTGGGTCATCGTCTTTTCATTGTCATTTGTTCCTAGGTATTTTTTGACTTCTTATTTGATTTCTTCAATGATCTCTTGGTTATTAAGTAGAACTAAAGAGCAAGCAAACAATGATGAACAGCACAATAAATGAAATTAAAAATTCTCTAGAAGGAATCAGTAGCAGAATAACTGAGGCAGAAGAACGGAAAAGTGACCTGGAAGATAAAATAGTGGAAATAACTACTGCAGAGCGGAATAAAGAAAAAAGAATGAAAAGAATTGAGGACAGTCATGGAGCCTTCTGGGACAACGTTAAACACAACAACATTCAAATTATAATGGTCCCAGAAGAAGAAGAGTAAAAGAAAGGTACTGAGAAAATATATGAAAGATTATAGTTGAAAACTTCCCTAATATAGGAAAGGAAATAGTCAATCAAGTCCAGGAAGCGCAGACAGTCCCTACATGATAAATACAAGGAGAAACGTGCCAAGACACATATTAATCAAACTATCAAAAATTAAATACAAAGAAAAAATATTAAAAGCAGCAAGGGAGAAACAACAAATAACATACAAGGGAACCCCCATATGGTTAACAGCTGATCTTTCAGCAGAAACTCTACAAGCCAGAAGCGAGTGGCAGGACATATTTAAAGTGATGAAAGGGAGGAACCTACAACCAAGATTACCCTACCCAGCAAGGATCTCATTCAGATTTGATGGAGAAATTAAAACCTTTACAGACAAGCAAAAGCTGAGAGAGTTCAGCACCACCAAACCAGCTTGAAAACAAATGCTAAAGAACTTCTCTAGGCAGGAAACTCAAGAGAAGGAAAAGACCTACATTAACAAACCCAAAACAATTAAGAAAATGGTAATAGGAACATACATATCGATAATTACCTTAAATTTAAATGGATTAAATGTTCCAGCCACAAGACATAGACTGGCTGAATGGATACAAAAATAAAACCTGTATATATGCTGTCTAGAAGACAGCCACTTCAGACCTAGGGATACATACAGACTGAAATTGAGGGGTTGGGAAAAGATCCTCCATGCAAATGGAAATCAAAAGAAAGCTGTAGTGGCAATACTCATATCAGACAAAATGGACTTTAAAATAAAGACTATTACAAGGGACAAAGAAGGACACTACATAATGATTAAGGGATCAACCTAAGAAGAAGATATAACAATTGTAAATATTTATGCACCCAACATAGGAGCACCTCAATACCTAAGGCAAATGCTAACTGCCATAAAAGGGGAAATCGACAGTAACACATTCATAGTAGGGGGCTTTAACACCCCACTTTCACCAATGGACAGATCATCCAAAATGAAAATAAATAAGGAAACACAAGCTTTAAATGACACATTAAACAATATGAACTTAATTGATATTTATAGGACATTCCATCTAAAAACAGCAGAATACACTTTCTTCTCAAATGCTCATGGAACATTTTCTAAGATAGATCATATCTTGGGTCACAGATCAAGCCTTGGTAAATTTAAGAAAATAGAAATCATATCAAATATCTTTTCCAACCACGATGCTGTGAGACTAGATACCAATTACAGGAAAAAATCTGTAAAAAAATACAAACACATGGATGCTAAACAATACACTACTTAATAACCAAGAGCCCACATTTATTGACTGATCCACACAGGAGTACAAGTATTCATCCTGTTTGTCTCACATGTGGACAAATTTGAAGGGCCCTCTCAGCTTCAGAACTCTCTGTGGGATCAAATGAGGTCTTTAATGCAATTCTTCCTTTGCCTATTTGCCTCTTCTCCTTCCCTTATGTCATTACAGTTGTTGTTTCTGAGTGCCCCACCCCTAAACTTCATGGACACAAATCTCCCTCTCAGACTGTTTCCCAAGAACTAGACCTATGACATTTGGTACCAGAAGTGGTCTAAGTACTCACTGCAAAATGGGTTTTTGGAGCTGAGTTACCTCTGGTTGCTTACCCAATAGCAATGCAACTGTTAGAAGTTTTAAAGGTGTTAAGTGGAGATGGTATACTAGGAAAAGTGAATGTGCCTTGGAGGTAAAATGTATCAGACTTCAGGACTGTGAGGAAAACTTATTATAGGGACTGTACAATTAGTTTTTTTGTTGCTAGGGGCAATAGATGCTTTAGTAAAAGAAAATAAAAGGCTGAGGGTGATAATTCAACAATTAAAGGCTAAGTGTGAAAGCCTCCTGGACAACTTAAAAAGGGAATCTCACTTCCTCCACCTACATGACAGAAAAGTAGAGTAGTAAGTCAGACTTCATCATAAGGGTAGCAGATCTCCAGAGTTGGTTGATGTATCAGGCCTATAAGTCATGCATACCAAGAAGTAATTGGACATTGACACATGGTATAGGTTAATGTGCTAAAAAATCTTGAACAACCACTTTCTTTTAATCTTCTGAGCTTGAGCAAGTAGCCCATTCCTCACTGCTAACCTCTACCCCTGTATTTCTTTAAAGATGACAGTGATGTGGTAGGTCTTTTACATAAGGTGAGTTTATAAATATAGGAGCACTTTCTTGGGATTTATTATTTAACAAAATGCAAAGGACTCCGTGACATGTTACTAACATACTGTTAGGATGACTCTTGGAAACAGAGAAAATAATGGTCCTCATTATGTGAAGTCAAAATGCCAGCATTAGAAGAGATCAAAAGTCTCAGAAATGGGCATGAAGTCAAAAGAATTTTGTCTAGCATATGAAAGCCCACCAGATACCATTCTTCCCACAAAAGGCACTAAACAGCCAAGTAGAGAGAATGACTCAGCTAGTTGATATTAGCCAGCTTCTGTCATCAGCCACATCAGTGCTGGCACAATAGGCACATGAATACATTAGCCGTGGTGGCAGGAATAGTAACTATTCTTGAACCTGATGGGATTCTACTCATTGGTTACTGGTCTAGTTACTGCTGTTGGTGTATATCCATTTGTCATCAACAGACTGACATTAAACCCTTGATATTGTACCATGTCTTTAAGCTATTAACCAGATATGTCTAGAGGTTTGATTACATTAGACCCCTACATCCCTGGAAAAGGTAGAGATGCATCTTAATTGAAATATGCCCATATTCTTTTTGTGGGTTTCCCTGTCCTGCCTATATAGCCCCAGCCACCTCTACTATTTGAGGCTTCTAAAGTGTTTGATCCACTAATCCAAGACCCACCATAACATTTCATCAACTCAAGTATTCTAATTTATAGGAAAGGACTTGCAATAGTAGTCACATGACTATGGTATTGTATCCACTGGTCCTATCAAATACCAAACTACTAAGATGCTGCTGGCCTGATAGAGCATTGGAATGGCTTATAGAAGTTTCAACTGAAGCAAAAGCTTTGAGATGATACACAGAAGGGTTGGAGTGTCATTTTCTAAAATGGAGTATAAACTTTAAATCAATGGCCATTATATGGTGTTATATCCTTAATATGAAATCAAGAGACTGGCAACTAAGAGGTGGAAATAAGAGTGATATCACTTAACAGTACTGCAACTCAGTCATTTGTGGAAATTTGTGCTTCTCATTCTCACAAGTTTAGACCCTGCTGGTATGAATGAGCTTGTTAGAGAGGAAATGATTTCACCAGGGAAGCTTCATCTTCCACTCTATCACTTTAGACTCCTTATGTCAACAGACCAGCCGGCAAAGAAAGGAGTTGTCATTTTACCAGCGTAATTTATCTTGATCATCAGAAGGAGGTACAGTTGCTGTTACATTCTTGGGGTATGTAATTTGGACCCAGGAGATCCACTGGGGATCTTGTAGTACTGCCTAAAGTTTAATGGTAAATAGAAAAGTGAAGTAGCTATAACCTGAGAATTATGTGGTATCTGTTATGAGTTAAATGTTTGTGTCCCCCCAAAATTCATATGCTGAAATACTAACTAGAAAGCAGCCCCTCACCAGACACCAGATTTCTTGATATTGGTACCTATGGCCTCATAGGGAGTTCTTTACTGTGAGCTGACAGAGGAAAGAAGATGTGGGACTAGTTAACAGATGATTCTGTATGATGTGCAGGCACCAATAGAATGTGGACAGCTGTGACACTATAACCCCCTTTTGGGCATTCTTGAGGGACAGTGGTGAAGAGAAACCTCCCTGTAGGCAGAAGTTTGAGCATGTGTCACCTCTGGTTGTTCACTTTGCTTGGAAGGAGAAATGGCCAGTCACGAGGTTATGTACTGGTACATGAGCTGTGGCCAGTGGTTTATCTAGGTGGTTAGAGACTTAGATGATCATGACTGGAAAATAAGTGACAGGGAAATTTGGTAAGGAGGTATGTGTATAGACCTGAATAGGCAAAAAGAAAGTCTAAATATCTGTATCCCATGTGAATGTTCACCAAAGAGTGACCTTAGCAGAGGAGAATTTTAGAAATCAAGTGGATGAGGTGACCCTGTCTGTGCATATTAGTCAGCCTGTTTCCACAGCCTAATAAGCTTATGAACGAAATGACCAAGGTGACAGAGATGGAGGTTATGCCTGGGTTCAGCATGGACTTCCACTCACCAAGGCCCCTAATGAGTGTCCAACTTGCCAACAGCAGAGACCATCAATGAATCCTAATATGGCACCATTCCTCAGGATGATCAGCCAGCTATTTGGTGGCAAGTTACTTACATTGGATAGCTTTCATCATAGAAGGGGCCGCATTTTGTTCTTACTGGACTAGACCCTCTAAAGTGGATTTTCCTTCCCTGCATACAATGTGTCTGCCAAAATTATCATCCACAAACTTACAAAGCGCTTTATCCACTGGTATGTCATTCTACACAGCATTGCTTCTGGTCAAGGAATTCATTTCACAGTAAAATAATTGTGCCTATGAGCCTATGCTTGTGAAATTCACTAATCTTACCATGTTCCCCACCATCCTGAGACAGCTGTTTTGATAAAAGGGTATAAGGCATTTTGAAGATTGAGTTACAGCACTAGCCATGTAGCTCTACCTTGCAGGCCTGGGAAAGGTTCTCCAGAGGGCTGTATGTGTTCTGAATCAGTGTTCAATATATGGTTCTATTTCGCCCATAGCCAGGGTTCAGAGACCTAGGAATACAGGCAAGGAAATGGAAGCAGCACTACTCACTATTACCCCTAGGGATTCACTGCAGAATGTTTGCTTCCTGTTCCCTGGCCTTATGCTTTGATGGCGTAGAGATCTCAGTTCTGGAGGGGGGAATACTTTCCACCAGAAGACACAACAATGATTCCATTGAACTGGAAGTTAAGACTACCACTGGCTACTTTGGACACCTCATACCTCTGAATAAACAGACATAGAAAGAGTTACTGTGCTGGCTAGGGTGATTGATCCTGACCACCAAGAGGAAATTTGTATACCTCATGTATTCATGGGAGAAACCCAGGATATTTTTCTGAAATGGCCCAAGCCACAACCTTAAGTACCATCTTCAGCTAAGACAAAAAAAAATGTTGGGGGTGGTAGAACAGTTATACAAGGTTATCAGTAAAAGTACAATAAACAAGGGTAAGGTGGTTATGCAGGTTTGTCTGTGCCTTCTCCATTGATTAGAATTTCTTGTGATTTAGAGTCATCTTTCTCTTCCTAGTATAGAGAGGAAGATATCCTTACAAATAGAGATTTCTCTTATAAATTTCACTCACAAAAGGGCAATTTATACTCTGTTTTCAGAGATTCTCCTGTGTCTGCATCCTCTCAAAAATAATCAGCTCAAAATAATCCTTATGCCAAAGAGGCATATTTTGAGGTAGCATATTATGCTACCCCTCACTTGATATCATAGTATTTAAGTATTGTTAATTTTACATCATAGTATTAGGTCACAGGATATCAAAGGGAAGAGTCAACATAACTCAAGGACTTTACCTCTTCTCTGTCTGACCATCTCAGTTGGAGCATTGGTCTTCTCCTGCCTTTGGATTAGAACTCAGAGTGGAACTATTCCCTCATCATGTATCATAAGATATATTTCTGCCCATTTTTTAATTGGGTTGTTTGCTTTTTTAAAATTTAGTATATATGTTCTTTATACATTTTGGATATTAACCCCTTATGAGATATAGCATTTGCAAATATCTTCTCCCATTCAGTAGGTTGTGTATTGTCTATTCATTTTGTTGATGGTTTCCTTTGTGTGCAGAAGCTTTTTAGTTTGATGTAGTCCCATTTTCTTATTTTTGCTTGTTACCCTTGCCTGGGGAGACATGTCTAGAAAGCCATTGCCAAGATGTCAAAGAGCATACTGCCTTTGTTTTCTTCTGGGAGTTTTATGGTTTCAGGTCTTTCATTGAAGTATTTCATCTGTTTTGAGTTGATTTTTGCATATGGTGTGAAATAGTGGTCTAGTTTTATCTTTTTTTTTCTTTTTTTCATGAGTCTGTTCAGTGCTCCCAACACCATTTATTGAAGAGGACTATCTTTCACCATTGTGTGTTGTTTACTTTTTTGTCATAAATTAATTGTCCATATATGTGTGAGTTTATTTCTGGGCTCTCAGTTCTGTCTTATGGACCTGTGCATCTGTTTTTCTGCTCGTAACATGCTGTTTTGATTACTATGGCTTTGAAATCTAGTTTGAAATCAGGAAGTGTGATACTTCCAGCTTTTTCTCAGGATTGTTCTGGCTGTACACAGTCTTTTGTGGTTCCATATACATTTTAGAATTTTTTGTTCTGTTTCTGTGAAAAATATCCTTGGGATTTTGATAGGGATGGCAATTGAATCTGTAGATTGCTTTAGGTAATATGAACATTTTAACAATGTTAATTCTTTTAATCCATGAGCATGGAATATCTTTCCCATTTATTTGTGTCTTTAGTTTCTTCCAACCACATCTTATAGTTTTCACTGTATAGGTCTTTCACCTTCTGGGTTAAATTTATTCCAAGGTATTTTATTCTTTTTGTTCCAGTTGTAAGTAGAATTGTTTCCTTAATTTCTCTTTGTGCTAGCTCATTGGTGTATAGACAGGTAACACGTTTGTATGTTTTGTACCATGCAATTTTTACTGCATTTGTTTATTATTTCTAATAGCTTGTAGGGTTTTGAGTCTTTAGGGTTTTCTATGTATATAATCATGTCATCCACTAATAGTGACGGTTTTACTTCTTCCTTTCCAATTTGGATGCCTTTTATTTCTTTTCTTGACTAACTGTCCTGGCTACGACTTCCAATACTATGTTGAATACAAGTGGCAAGAGTGGTTTTTTTAGTCTTGTTCCTGATTTTAGAGGGATAGCTTTTAGTATTTCACCATAGAGTATAGTGTTAGCTGTGGATTTGTCACATTCATCCTTCATTATGTTGAAATATGTTCCTCTATACGTACTTTATTGAGAGTTTTTATCAGAAATGGGTATTGAATCCTGTCAAAGTCTTTTTCTGCATCTGTTGAGATTGTC
The DNA here is from genome assembly GCF_026419965.1 of Kogia breviceps. Classification (NCBI taxonomy): domain Eukaryota; kingdom Metazoa; phylum Chordata; class Mammalia; order Artiodactyla; family Physeteridae; genus Kogia; species Kogia breviceps. The sequence continues at coordinate 99,199,154 of NC_081314.1, forward strand.
ATATGGTTTTTATCCTTCAGTTTGTTAGTGTGGTATATCATGTTGATCGATTTGTGTTTGCTAAAACACCTTTCATCCCTGGAGTAAATCCTATATGATCATGATGTATGATTCTTTTAATGTATTGTTGTATTCAGTTTGCTCATATTTTGTTGACGATTGTTGCATCTATGTTCATCAGGGATATTATCCTGTAATTTTCTTTTTTTGTGTTGTCTTTGTCTGGTTTTGTTATCAGGGTGATGTTGGGCTCATAAAATGAGTTAGGAAGCATTCCCTCCACTTCCAGTTTTTTGGAAGAGTTTGAGAAGGATAGGTATTAAATTGTCTTCGAATGTCTGTTAGAATTCACCTGTAAAGCCAAGTCATCTGGTCCTGGACTTTTGTTTTCAGGGAGTGTTTTGATTACTGTTTGACTCTGTAGTAGTGACTGGTTTTTTTTGGATTTTCTATTTCTTTGTGGTTCAGTCTTGGAACGTTTTATGATTCTAAGATGGGCTTCATTTGTTCTTATTTTTCTAGTTCACTTAGGTGTTAGGTTACATTGTTAATTTGAGATTTTTCTTGTTTCCTGAGATAGCCCTGTATTGCTATAAACTCCCCTCTTGGTACTGCTTTTGATTCATTCCATAGATTTTGGTACATCATATTTTCATTTTCATTTGTCTTCAGGTAATTTGTGGTTTCTCCTTTGATTTCTTCATTAGCGTGTTAATTGTTCAGCAGCACGTTGTTTGGTTTCCACACATTTGTGATTTTCCCACCTTTCTTCTTGTAATCAATTTCTAGGTTCTTAACATTGTGATCGGAAAGGATGCTTGATATGATTTCAGTTTCTTAAATATATTGAAACTTGTTTTGTGTCCCAACATATGATCTATCCTTGAGAAAGTTTCACATGTACTTGAGAAGAATGTGTATTCTGCTGCTAATAATTATTTTATATATTTTCTTGCTCCCATCTTAGGTGCATATATATTAATAACTGTTATGTCTTCTTGTTGAATTTTCCCCTTTATCATTATGTATTGTCCATTTTTGTCTTTTGTTACCTTTTTTGCCTTGAAGTCTGTTTTGTCTGATATGAGTATGGTTATACCCACTTTCTTTTGGCTGAATTTGCTTGGAGTATTATCTTCCATCCCTTCACTGTTAGCCCTGTGTTTGTCTTTAGAATTGAGGTTGAGTGTTCTGGAAGCAGCATATTGTTGGGTCTTTTTTTTTTTTTTTTTTTTTTTTTTTTTTTTTTTTTTTTTTTCAACCACCCAGCCACTCTGTTTCTTTTTATTGGTGAATTCAATCCATTTACATTTAGAATGATTATTGACAGATGAAGGCTTAGTACTGCCATTTTATCTTTTGTTTTCTGGTTGCTCTATATCTCTATTGCTTTTTTTTCCTTGTGCTTCTGTCTGCAGTTTTGATTTGGTGGTTTTCTATGATGTTTTCCTCAATTTCCTCTTTTTTTATGTTTCATGTATCTGCTCTAGATTTCTATTTGTGGTTAATATGGAGTTTATATAAAAGGTCTCATGGACAAAATAGTGTTTTTCTGCTGCTACTATCTTATCTTCATTTACCTGTAGTCAGACCATCCTTTTCCCCTTTTGTGTTTTTGCTGTCTCAAATTATCCCTTTTCATGTTGTGAGTTTGTTACCAATTGAAGTACCTATAGTTATTTTTTACCCCCCCTTTAACCTTTATGGTATAATAAAGTGTTTAAAAATCTATTCTGATAAAGAATTGCAATTTTCTGATTCTTCCTGTTTATCACCTTACTCAAAGTTTTGTGTACTTTGGATTTTTTGTTTGTTTGTTTCTGGTAGAAGAGCTCCTTTCAACATTCCTTATAAGGTGGTTCTAGCATTGATAGACCCCATCAGATTTGGTTTGTATTGTAAAGTCTTTATTCCTCCTTCATATCTAAATAACTTTGCTGGATCGATTATTCTTTGGTGATAGTTTTTATCTTTAAGTATTTTGAGAATGTCATTCCACTTCTTCCTGGCCTGTAGAGTTTCTGTTGAGAAATCTAATGGAGGTTCCTTTGTAAGTTATCAATCTACCAACCATTTCTCCTGGCTGCCTTTAAAATTCTTTATCAGTTACTTTTGACAATTTTAATATAATGTGTTTTGGAGAAGTTCTTTTTGTATTGAGGTAATTAGGGGTTCTCTTAACATAATGGAATTGTATATCGAGTTCCTTCCCCAGTTTGGGAAGTTCTCAGCTATTGTTTCTTTCAATAAACTCTGCTCCTTCTCCCTCTCTTCTCTTTCTAGGATACCCATTAGCCTAATGTTGCCCTTTCTAAAAGAGTGGGATTACTCTTGTGGAATTTCCTCATTTTGAAAATATTTCTCTTTTCTCTTCTACTTGTAAGATTTCTAGATTTCTGTCTTCAAGCTTGCTAATTTTCTCTTCTATATGGTCTGTTCTATTTCCATTGTTTTCTAATGCATTCTTTATCTTGTTTATTGAGTTCTTTGCTTCAGAATTTCTGTTTGGTTCTTTTTTAGAGTTTCAAAATCTTCGGTAAAGTGTTCCTTCTGTTAGTTAAATGAGCTCAAGAATAAAATTAACTTTTCTGAGTTTTCTTATAGCTTGTTTAGTTTCTTCATGAAAGCTATTTTGAATTCTCAATCAGATCACAATATTCTGTGACTTTAAGTTTGGTTTCTGGAGAATTATCATTTTCTTTTTGTTGTATAGTGTTACTGTGGTTCTTCACAGTGCTTGGTAAGTTGCTCCTCTTTTAGTGCATTTGAAGTAGCAAACACCTTTCTGATTGATTCTAAGGTTTCAACAGAAGTTAGAGGCCTTTCTTTTGTTTTCCAGAAGGTGGCACTATAACACAAGTTTTAGGTTTCTATTGTAAGCTGCCTTTGGTTATGTTTAAGAGTATGCACTTTCTGCCCTCCACCACATCTGTCAGATATGTGGCCCTGTGCCCTCATTATCACTTACTGTGCCTCTAGGGTCCTTGCTTCTGCCAGTGTCACTGGCATTGCCACCTGGCGCACAGGGATGATGGGCTCTTCCCTTATGTCTGGGGTCCCCTGAGTTTCAGGCTACACTGCTGCAGGGGGTGGGCAATGGTGGGGTGGGGAGCTGGTAAAGAATAGGCACCTCTGCCATATCTGGTGTTGTAAGGTTCATGGGCTCCAATGCTGTGGGCAGGGTCTGGAGACCTGGGTTCTTCACCAGCTGAAGGGATGGGGTCCCAGACTCAACTGCGACTGCTGCCCAGTTACCTGTGGCCTCAGGTGCTGATATGGCCATGAGGCTGGATATTTGTGTGCTGCCTCCCCTTCTGTTACTGGGTTCTCAGTGGCTACTGGCTCAGCTGCTGCAGCTGGGGAGCCAAGAACACTGACTACCTTCTCTCTTTGCCCCAGTTCCACCCCCTCTAGGTGTTCTAGTCCACCCACCATTAGATGTACAGATGTGGAATTCTCTGGCATCCTGGTGTTTTGGGCAGAGGCACCTTTGATGTGTTGTAGCGGTTTTACTGGTTGTAGATTGAAGGGGAGAAACGAATGTAGCTTTTCACTTCACCATGTTACTGACCTCATCCTAGTTTTTCTTTTGTTGTCTGTGCCTTTGGTGCCATATTCAAGAAATCATTGCCATATCAAATGTCATGAAGATTTTGACATGTTTTCTTCTAAGAATATTATCTTTTAGATAAAATTGTCAAATTCTTTAAAAAATCACAAAAAATAATCTAATTTCATAGATAATCTGAATAGTTTTATATTTATTAAAATATTGAATTCATACTCAAAAATTTCCAACAGGAAAAACGGTTCTAAATAGCTTTGCTTGTGGATTATACTAATAATTTCATGGAGAAATGAACTTTCACACAATATTCCAGTAAAATAGAAGACAGGAAACACTTTCACCTCATTTTATGAGGCCTGCGTCACTGTGAAACCGAAACTGAACAGATGTATTTCAAGAACGATATTGCACATGATAATAGATGCAAAAATGCTCAACAAAATATTAACAAATTGAGTAAAGCACTATGAAAAAAAAAGCATACACTGTAAATTAGTTGGGGTTTCCTTGGGAATGCACACTTGATTCAGCATTCAAAAAACAACTGATGTGATTCATCATATACACATACTAGGGGAAAAAAAAAATGTAATTAGCTCAACAGACACTGAAAAGCATTTGGGAAAATTATATTCTCAGCAAAGTAGGAGTACAAGGGAACTTCCTCAGTATGATAAAGAGCACATACAAAATCCCAACAATTAATATCGTAATTGATGATAGACTGAATGCTTTTCCCTAGATATTAGAAGTTAAGGATATTTGTCTCACTATTCAACATTGTTCTAAATATCTTAGCCAGGGCAAAATGCAAGCAAGCAAACAAACAAACAAACAATAAATAAAAAGACATATAGACTGGAAAGCAATAAGCAAAATGGTCTCTATTCATAGATGCAATATTATCTTCATGGAATATACCAAAGAATCTACAAAAACAGCAAGCAGAACAAATAAATGTATTTATCAAGATCACAAGATATAAAGTATATACAAGTATATTTTTATTTACCTGCAGTTAAGAATTTCTAACTATTTTTAAAAGTATCTTTTATAATAGCAATCAGAAATATAGAATAGTTGGGTACAAATCTAACAAAATAAATGTAAGATATGTAGGATGGAAAGTATAAAAATTTTATTAAATCAATAAAATAAGACCTTACTAAATTGATACATACACCTAACTTGTATATTGGAAGTTTCAACTTTGTAAAGATGTCATTTCTCTGAAGTTGAGCTATAGACATGGTGTAGTAACAATCACAATTCTAGCATAAACTTTTTTTATAGTTAAGAAATTGACAAGCTGATTCTAAAATTTTAGTATAAAAAATCATGGACTGGAATGACCAATATCATTTTGAAAAGTACTGTATTTGGAGGACTCACAATACCTCATTTCAGTATCTTTTAAAAAGCTACAGTAATCAAGACAGTGTGGTATAGTAAAAGTTTAAATAAAAAAGAATAGAAAATCTAGAAATTGATCTTCACTTACATAATCAGTTGATTTTTGACCATGGTAGAACAGTAATTCAATGATGAAATAATCTTTTTAACAAATAATGCTGGGAAAAATTGATAACAATATTAAAAAATATTCATCCTTAACTCATACCTTGGAACATATACAAATATTTAATAATTCAAAGTGGATTATATAGCCAGATATAAAACTTAAAAGTGTAATAATACTAGGAGGAAACATAAGAGGACATTTTTGTGACCATGACTTATTCAAATGTTTCTTAGATAATACAAAACATGATTCATAAAAAATATGATAAATTGGAGTTTAACAAAATTTAAAATTTTTGCACTTTTAAAGACACTAAGGTAGTATAAAGACAAGACACATACTGGAGAAAAAGATTATAAAACATAACTAATAAAAGGATTGTATCCAGAATACTTTAAGAACTTTCAAAATATCACAAGATATCACAATTTTTAAAAAGGTACAATGTTTGAAAAGCCTCTTCACCAAAAGATTTACAGATGGTAATCAGGCACCTGAAAATTTGTTCAACATCACTTGTAGTGAAATAAATCCACATTAAAGTAAAAATGAAATATCACTACATATAGGCATACCTTGTTTTATTGTGCTTCACTTTATTGTACTTCACAGATACTGTGTTTTTTTACAAACTGAAGGTTTGTGGCAACCCTATGTCAAACAAGTATATCAGCACCATTTTTCAAACAGCATTTGCTCACTTTGTGCCTTTGTCACATTTTGGTAATTCTTGCAATATTTCAAAGTTTTTTTATTAATATTATATTTGTGTGGTGATCTGTGATCAGTGATCTTTGAGATTATTACTGTGACTCTCTGAAGGCTCAAATGGTGGTTAGCGTTTTTTAGCATTACAGTATTTTTAAGTTAAGTGCAGATTTTTTTAGATATAATGCTATTGCACACTTAATAGACTACACTATAGTGTAAACATAACTTTTATATGCACCAAGAAACCAAAAAATCCCTGTGACTTGCTTTATTGTGGTGGTCTGGAACTGAATCCACAATGTCTCTGAGGTATGTGTGTACTTCTTAGAATGGCTAAAATAAAATAAAACACAAATTCTGACAATAACAAGTGTTGACAGGATGTAGAAAAATTGGAAAACTCTCATATTCTGCTTTTGGGAATGCAAGATAGGGCAGCCATTTTAGAAAACAGCCCCTGGAATTGAATGCAAATTTTAATAACTTCCTTCATAATTGCCAAAATTAAAAAAAATTCTTAGACTGTTGAATGGATACATACATAAAATGGAATTCTACTCAGTAAAAAAGTGGAATGAACTACTGATATCCACAACAATAAGGATAAATCTCCAAAGCATCATGCTAAGTGAAAGATACCAGACTCAGAAGTGGTTAGTGGATTAAAAAGAATGTCCTCTTTAGGCCCTTTATATATGTTTTTATTAGTTTCCTGTTGCAGCTGTTACAAATTACCATATACTTAGTGGCTTAAAACAGCACAAATTTTTCTCACAGTTGTGGTTGTTGAAAGTCCAAAATGGTTCTCAGTGGGCTAAAATTAGTATTGGCAGGCCTACCTTTCTTTCTGGAGGCTCTTTGAGTGAACCCATTTCCTTGCCTTTCCCAGCTTCTAGAGGCCACACACATTCTCTGTGACCCTCTTTCACCTTAATCTCTTTCTCTGACCATAGCTGGAAAGGTTCTCCACTTTTTAGGACCCATGTGATTAGATTAGCCCAGCAGAATAGTCTAGGATAATTTTACATCTAGGCAGTTAACCTCAATCACACCTGAAAAGTTCTTTTTGCCATATAAAGTAACATTTCACAGGTTCTAGGAATTAGGACATGGACATTTTGGGGGGTGGGGATATCATTCTGCTGGAGCACAATTCTTCCTAATTCATAAAGAGACAGGTAAGCAAATAATAGACCAGTTCACAGTTGAAACGTTACATATAGGAATTTCACCTCTCCAAGAAAAATTGACCATAGCATTTTTCTAAACTTGCTTCTGCAACATTTCTTCTCAGATTGTGTTTCTTAGAGGTAAAAATTTCCACAGTACCTAGTCCTTAAAGAAAATTCAAAGAAATTGAATAACTATTTCAACTGATTTGAATTCACAAAGAATAAAGATTTGTCTCTTTCTTTTTTTTGTTTGGCTGTGTTGTGTCTTCGTTTCTGTGTGTGGGCTTTCTCTAGTTGTGGTGAGAGGTGGCTGCTCTTCGTTGTGGTGCATGGGCTTCTCATTGCACTGGCTTCTATTGTTGCAGAGCACGGGCTGTAGGCATGCAGGGTTCAATAGTTGCAGCACATTGGCTCAGCAGTTGTGGCTCACAGGCTTAGTTGTTCTGCAGCATGTGGGATCTTCCCAGACCAGGGATGGAACCCATGTCCCCTGCATTGGCAGGCGGATTCTTAACCACTGCGAATCCACAGGGAAGTCCACAAGATTTGTTTCTAAGTTACTAATTTGTACAATATGCAACTTGGTTTAACAAGACCCAGTAAATGCAATAAGAGAGAAGATACCTCTGGTTCACAGGAGAGATATTTGTTTTAATCTATTTATGAGGTCTTTCTGAATAAAATATACTGAACATATTTGGAGGCTATCATTGTGGTTTACAATATGCTTGATTTATAATTATGAATGATTGGCAGACTTTTAACTGGAGGTATGACATCTTTGAATAAAATTGAGTTTAGAAAAATTTCCATAAAGCACTAAATATGGATTTATTGAAAAACAATGTGTTTAATCATTTTCCTTGAATTAGGTATAATTTAAATTATTATAATAACTATGTTTAAAGTGTTTTGAATGCTGGCTTATAGGGAACAAGTGAAGAACTTACCTATATACCATTTATGCTGAGGCAAAGTCTTTCACCATGTTCCATTCACCACAGTTATATGAGATATGATAGGGTATTGCTCTTACTGCAGTTTGACGAATTACTGTAATATTAGCAGTGTATATAAGGAGTGTATTATCATGGCACTTTTTATTCCCAGTACCCTGATAAAAATGTCACAGGTGCTTTGTTACTTCCTATTTATTACAGTTGTTTTGAGAACATAAATGACGATGATATGAGGCTGCAGTTATTTAATATGCTATTAAATAATGTGGAAGCAGCATCTGCTCATCATCCTTGAATATTATTGAGTTTAATAAGTGGTAGAACTTCTTTTCATAAAATATTGATAGCTTTGCAAATTATTCTGGCTATAAAACTAAATGCAATTATGTGCAAATCCAAAAACAGCAGTGAATTTTAAAACTTGAAAAAAGTAGTCCAGTTATTATCCAAGTTTCTTTTTCTGGAAATGTCTTTTCTCAAATGCCAAAGAAAATAATTATTTTAAATGGGAAAAAGATAAAGCAGTCTATAAAAGAGCTGGGAAGAAGGCTAACTAGATTGTCTGATTTATCAAACAAACTGATCACCAGGAGTGGTAGGGGTACATGCAACTTTAGGAGAGATACAAATTATGTGACAATATTGCTTCAGGATATTTGAATGAAGCAGAAACTGAGGGTATGCTAATGCAAACAGATTTAGAAATCTGAAAAATGAAGGATTCAATCAATTATTTTAAAGTTAAACATTTCTCCTGTCCAATTCACAAATACTTATATGGTATAAAACACACACATTAAGAATCAGAGCTAGAGGGATATATTGACAATAAAAGACAACCAAAAGAAAGATGTAGAATTTTGAATTTGTATTTTCTGGGTTTATATTCAACACTTAGGAAATACTATGTATAATGGCATGGTGGGGGAGGGATCATTTCACTATGATGACTTCCTCTTTCCCAGAGTGTTATTTTGTAGTTTTTAAAGAAGCAAGATGATCTTTCCATGTTAAATCAGTGATTATATGCTGGTGAAGAAATGTTTTCCTGAGGAAGGTGATACAAGTCTCATTTGACAGGATAGCATAATGTGTCAAAAGTCATGGGGCTCTTTAAGGTATTAATTAGTTTACTGTTTCTATAAATATATTCTTTTTTTAAAATAAATTTATTATTTATTTATTTATGGCTGTGTTGGGTCTTCGTTGCTGCACGTGGGCTTTTCTTTAGTTGCAGCGAGTGGGGGCTACTCTTGGTTGTGGTGCGTGGGCTTCTCATTGCAGTGGCTTCTCTTGTTGCAGAGCATGGGCTCTAGGCATGTGGGCTTCAGTAGTTGTGGCACGTGGGCTCAGTAGTTGTGGCTCGCAGGCTCAGTAGTTGTGGCTCACAGGCTCTAGAGCACAGGGTCAGTAGTTGTGGCGCACGGGCTTAGTTGCTCTGCGGCATGTGGGCTCTTCCCAGACCAGGGCTCGAACTTGAGTGCCCTGTACTAATAGGCGGATTCTTAACCACTGCGCCACCAGGGAAGTCCTTATAAATATATTCTTGTTGGCAGGTGTTCTATGAGCCGTATGTTATGTTGACTGCCCCAATGCAATTGCAAAACCACCTAAAAAAAAAGTATAATTATTTTATTGTGGAAAAAAAAGATGATCTTAACTGTTTCCATTTTAAATTGACCTGTCAAAAATATAGTTTGGCATTTTAATTATTTGAAATTTATTTAATCAAATCAGTTATTTTAAACAATACATTAAATTTACTATTGTAATAAATATAAGAAGATGTTTCTTATTTAAAGTTGGTATAATTTCTCAATAATATATTCTGTGGGCTTCCCTGGTGGCGCAGTGGTTGAGAGTCCGCCTGCCAATGCAGGGAACACGGGTTTGTGCCCTGGTTCGGGAAGATCCCACATGCTGCAGAGCGGCTAGGCCCGTGAGCCATGGCCTCGGAGCCTGTGCTCCGCAACGGGAGAGGCCACAACAGTGAGAGGCCCGCATACCGAAAAATAAAATAAAAAAAATAATAATAATATATTCTGTAAGGCATAAACTTGAAGTGGACATTAGATCATCTTTTCAGAATTTTTATTTGCACAAATATGAATACAGCTTTTAAATATATGACATTAAGATCATTAACATGGTTTTTAAGTTATACTATTTTCATAATATTTAGAGTCTTTAAATATATGTTACATTGCATTTGCATTACACTTGCATTTATATCAATCAAATTATCATTTTTTTTTCCTGCCAAAATACATAGAAAGATGGAAAGACAGTAGGAAGAACTTAAAATAGTCGTGTCAGTCCATTTCAGTGAGTTGATGCCTATAATAACAGAGAGATTACTCAAGCTTGAAATAGTCAGCACAGGAGGCTAAAACTTGATTGACTTGATTAAAGGTTTCCAAAATATTGCTTAAGAAGAAAAATGCATTGATCAGATTCTCAAGCAAATGGGAAGTGGTAACATCTTTGACTTTCTTGAGGAAGAAATTAAATATTAATTGAAAGCCAATGAAAAGCAATTTAATTGGAAGGTTGATAAAGTATGTCTACTGATTTGAATTAAAAAGTTACCCAAATCCAAAACGTGTTTGTTCCACTGTTAATAAATCAATGTCTTATTCATAACGTAAGCTTACCAGTTTAAACAACTGGCCACTGAGGTGTTGCCTGGTGCTCTGGGGTATGATATCACAAAAGGAACTTGTGCTTATTTGCTGCTGTTGTCAAGATGGAACAGAAGCATAATTTAAATCCCTAACACCATGAACAATTTGTTAGCCCAGTGAAGATGAAATAGGATTATTGTGAAAGAGGATGACTGACATTTTAAGCAGGCCATATTATCTAACTTGATTGGTTATCAGTTATATGAATATGAAAAAAAGAATACTTTAACATACTGCCATGAACCCAAATCTCCAAATTATCAACATTTTCACAGTCTTATTTCATTTAGTCCTCTGAACAAAAATATGTTTTGTTTTGTATATATATTTTTTGTTTTGATTAGAGATTTTTGAAGCAAAACAAAACGTCCTGTTGGTTTAACATTTAAAAATCAACCAATGTAATTCATCACATTAACAGAATAGAGAAAAGTCTTAGGATCATCTCAATGGATGCAGAAAAAAAGTATTTGCAAAATTTAATGTCCTATTGCCTTGACTAAGAACCAGACAAAGGAAGTAACCACAGAGCCTCAAACAACAAAAAACAAATGGAATAACAAATGGAATAACATAAGATCAGGAATCAGTGAAGTAGAGAAAAGAAAGAAAACAAGCTAAGATAAACTAACTTTTGGAAAAACTAACCAGAAAAATATCAAGAGAGAAATAATGCAATGAACATAATATAGAAAAGAGAAGAAATTAAAACATTAAAATTATTTTTAAAAATAACTATGGTAATATATTTAAAAACTTAAATAATTCTGGTAAAGGGGAAATATATAATATTACAATACTGGTCCAAGATGAAATATATATCATTAATAGAAAAAAATAAAATAATTGTAATGGTGATATTTTAAACTATTCACAAGCATCCCAAGTCCAGGAAGTCTTGCAGTCAAATTCTGTCAAACATTTAAGAATAGATAACTCCATTCCACACTTTCTGGAAATAAAAGTAGAGAGAAAACTACTGAAGAAATTATATGAAATAAGTATAATCTTGATAACAAAACACAGAAGTATAATACAATAAAATTGAATTATAATTTCACTTAATGTCCATATAATTTTAAATATGGACATAAGTGCAAAACTCCTAAATAAAATATCTTGAGTTTAACTGCATGTCAAATATGACAACATATCACATGAAACAGTATTTGTCACAGACATACAGAGGTAGTATAACACGAGAAAACCTCATGTCAATTCAACACAGTTTTGGTCCTAATGAAACACAATGCCTGAATATCTACAAACTCGAACTCCAACACTCATTTAAAGCAAAAGCCCTAAAAACTGCTTTAGATGAAGCTACAGAACATCTTTTTCAACACAGGATAAGTAAAGATTTATTAATTAGGACATAAACATGGTATTAATAAAAGGAAAAAAAATGTATTGGATTATTTTAGGAGTAAGAACAAAACATCACAAGACTTTAACAAAAGAGTAAAAATGCAAGCCACAAAGCAAGAGAAATTAATTGCATGCAAAAAACAACTATATAAAAAAAGAACTCCTAAAAATCAATAAGGAAAAAAGCAGACAATAAAACAGAAAATGGTCAAAAGATCTAAAAGAATAGGATGTCCTTAAAGAGGATATCTATATGTATGAATGATATGTGAAAATGAATTCAGTTGTTTAGGAAATGCAAATTAAAACCACAATCTGAAACTATTGCTCTATTATTAGCAGAAGAGCTAAAATGGAAAAGACACAAAACTACTAGAAGTATAAAATAACCCATTTGACAAATACAAGACTAACATGAAAAAGCATCATCAATTGTTAGCAATAAAAATATTAGAAAATATAATAAATATTCTCAGTAGAAACAGAACTATATAGAAATTACATAACAAATAATACAACCATTATTAAAAAGCAATGTAAACTCTATTAAAATAGTTAATAGAAGACCTCGATAGGGAGATTTGTTTTTAATATCAATAGATTCTAATTTAAGAATTCAGCAAAAGTTGACAAATGATTCTAAAATACAGGTGAACATACGTAGTCTATGGATATCTAAGGCAGTTTTATAAAATAATAATAAAGAATAAGACATATTACTAAGCCATATTAAGTAAGGTATTATCAGCAGACCTGGGGCTTGTAACAATAGTTATACACATATGTTAATTATACATATGATTCTTAATATGTAGTTTCTAGAGGAGCAGCAGCAGCAGCATCTCCTGGGAACTTGTTTTTTATGCAAGGACTTGAGTCTCACCCCAGAGCTGGGGAATCAGAAACTCTGGTGTTGCACTCCAGTAATCTGCATTTAATAAGCTGTGGTGTCTTTGTAATATGTAAACTTGACTGGGTTGAAGTAATTTCCCAGAATACTCTTTTCTGTATGCTTGTGATTAGGGAGAACCCAACCAGGATTGTCATATGAGATTTAGAGGGTGGAATTGAAGCAGTGGCCATTTTGTAGCTCACACATCCTGTAGCTGACCTGCTGATTGACTTCACTGGCCTGAGGCAGTAACTGAGCTTGCACTGCTCTCCCTTCCCTGGATCATCCTTCTTTTTCTCCAACTTTAGGCAAGGTAGGTGGGTACTTTAAGTACCCACTCCATAATGGTGAAAGGCGACAAGAATTGATCATGGGTTCCAACCCTTCCTTGTGATCTCCAGTTTATGCTTGGGGTATCCCATTTGTTCTTATTCTCTTCTACTTTGTGTACAACTTTATTTCTGATTGCCTGTTCTGTAGACTTTAAATTTCAACATCAGACAGATAAAATAGTCTTACAAACTGCTTAACCACCAGCTTCCACAATTACTTAAAGTCAAGTTCCTGTGACAAATCCCTACTCATCTGATTGAACCCTAGCTAATACAGAAGCACTCATCATGGTGCTTTTGATACTGCTAAAGTTTGAGAACCACTACTACAGAGGTATTACAAAGCATTAGAGAGATTATTTAGTAAAATGTGTTTGAGGGAATTGTGTCATGTTTAGGGTAAAAAACAGACTATATCTTCATACAACAATCAATAAACCAGTGGATTAAAGGCTTACATATGAAAAATAAAACTGTAACACCAATGTGGATAATATAGGAGCATTCTTCATGGCACTGGACTGATAAAGCATTTTTCAAAGAATCCAAAAGCACAAATTATAAAGGAATAAATGAAGGATTTGATAAATATACAAAAAGAAGGAAACAAAATTCATAGCTTAAAGCAACCAATAATTATTGTCTCACAGTTATGTAAATCAGAACTTGGGTTTGGCTTAATTGGCTTCTCTGCTCTGGGTTTCACAAGCCAAAATCAAGGTGTTGGCAGGGTGGGATTTTATTGGGAGGCTATGGTAAGAATCTGCATCCAACTCATAAAGATTGTTGGCTGAGGTCAGTTACTTGTGAATGTGGAACTGAAGTTCCTCTTTCCTTGCTAGCTGGCAACCAGGGGGCTACTTTCAGCTTCAAGAGACCACATGTATTCCTTGACTCCTAATCCCTTTCTTCCATCTTCAAAGCCAGCAATAATAGGTAAAGTCTTTCTTGTGTTTTAATTCTGTCTGATTTCCCTTCTTCCTCATCTTTCCTCTGCTTCCTACCTCTCAGTCTCAAACTTTTGCCTTCCTCTTCTGCTCTTAAGGGTACATGTGATTACACTGGCCCTGCAAATCCTTATCCAGTATAACTTCTCTGCTTTAAGGTCAACTATTTGAAACCTTAATTTCATCTGCAAAGTCACTTCACAGCAGCACCTAGATTAGTGTTTGACTGAATAACATGGGAAACTTGGGAGGGGGAGCATCTTTATAATTCTGCCAACCAACACACACCTTATGTCTGTAATATTAGCAGAAATTAAGGGTGGCGATAATGAATTGTAACATGAGCCTTCAAAATGTTTCTGTTGGGAGTGTAAATTATTGCATCTATTTTAAAGAGCATTTAAATATCATGTATTTTGCTTGTATGCATACATAAATAACGTGCATGTATGTGTATTGAAAGAAAATTTGGAAGACATACATTAAACATATAATAATGTGTATTTATAGTTGATGAGGGAGGGGTAAAAGAAAATAGACGGTAGAACTTGTTATGCTGATAGAAGTTTGCCCTGTCCTGAGAAGTATGGTCAAAATGATTTTGTGCACCTGAAGGAAACAGTCACATAAAAAACAAACAAACAAAAACATAAAACAAAACAAAAGAATATAAACCCTCCTGGGAACACAAAATAACTAGGAGAAAAATGTGGTGGGATGATAATCTTTTCTTTTTTTAAATTTACCTATATCTCTTGTCCTTCCATCTTATCTTTCCTCAATTCAAACATACATTTAGGGCTTCCCTGGTGGCACAGTGGTTAAGAATCCACTTGCCAGTGCAGGGAACATGGGTTCAAGCCCTGGTCCACCTGTTAATGCAGGGGACATGGGTTTGAGCCCTGGTCCAGGAAGATCCCACATGCCGAGGAGCAACTAAGCCCATTCGCTGCAGCTACTGAGCCTGCGTTCTAGAGCCCAAGACACAATTACTGAACCCACACGCCTAGAGCCTGTGCTCTGCAACAAGAGAAGCCACTGCAATGAGAAGACCTCATGCTGTAACGAAGAGTAGCCCCCGCTTGCTGCAACTAGAGAAAGCCTGCATGCAGCAATGAAGACCCAACACAGCCAAAAATAAATAAGTAAATAAAATTCTTTAAAAATAAAAAAACATACATTTAATGCTGTGCTCATAGATACAGGGAAGCATGAAATAGGTGGAAATCAGAAATATATAGTACATTATTCTATATTTTGTCTTTTAAATTCCAAAGCACTTTTTTGTGGTGAGGGGAGTAGATGAAGATGGGGGCAGGTACCAAAGGAGATCAAAGTTGGGCATCTGTGGGCATAGATTAAATTCCTTGAAAAAATAGACAAGGAGAAATATTTTCCATTATCTTCAAGGTTTTTTCCCCTCATGGGCTTGCAAGAAAGAGGAAAAAAATAATTAAGGTGGGGAGTTCACAAAGTATTTTATAGTAGTTATCAATTGAGAGGTAATATGAATCCAGGTACATATCGCAACCAGTCATGTGAGAACTTACACAGCTCGACAATTGAGATAGAAAAATCAGAGACGCCAGAGCCCTGTGGACATGGATTAAGGCTATCATAGAAACAATGCAAATGTATTGTTATTAAGGAATAGTTGGGACACCAAATCTTCCATGACCCAAATGCCATGCCATTGCATAAGATTACAAAACTATGTCACAGTTCAAGGGAGTGGAGAACCTGGTAAAGGATAACAGTGGTTACGTTTGCCACTGGTATGCGGAAATGAGGTCCAAAAGTCAAGTTAAAGTTGCCATTAATAGAAAGTAAAGCTACATAATCACACATATAGATATTTGAATTGGTATTCATATTTATCACATGTTTCAAAAATGATGTTGTAACCAAAAGTTTCAAACTTGATATTCATTGAATTTTACAATGTGGTCATTGGTGATGTTAGTAAGAGATAAAATGCATTGTAAAGTAAGAATGAGATGAGAAAATGGAAATTCATGATAACTATCTCTCTAAAGATTGTATCTGAAGCACAGCAGAGAAATTAGACAATGGCTGGAAAATAATTGCGGATTGAAAAGCTGTCAGATCTCATCTACAACTAATTTATGTCAATGTTAAATCCTAAATCTCTTTCAAATCTATTTACTTTTCTCCATTGCTTCCACATCAACACAAGCCTAATCCAATCTACAATATTCTGTCCACTGGAGTATGAGCAATATCTTCCTGACTTAGTCTAAAAGTTCCTTAAAAAAATAGAACAAGAAGATAAGAACAGGAGATTCACACTGACTGCAATTCACCGCATAGGATGAGAGTAATAGTGTGGAGGAATGAGGTGTGAGATGGAAAAAGTGCAGAAAGAGTTCTACTCTTCCAAATATATTACTAGCCTCACTATCTAATAGAAATGTATTATATTTTATCATATAAATTTGAAGAGCACATGCTGCTCTCAAGAACCTTCAGATTTGCAATGAGTATGAAACAAATGCATAATTCTAGGTAGATTAGCCAGGGAAAAGAAAGGAGGGAATTAAAAGTAAATAGAACCATAAGGGAAAGCAGGAAGCCCAGAAAGTAAGTGAAACATTCAGAAAGTGAAACCTTCAGAAAGTAACCGTAGACTAGAAAAGGGTAAAGTAAATACAAGAGAATTTAATAAGGATAAAGTCAGAAGTAGGGTTGCATCATAAATTTTGGAGAAACTTGTAAGACATGGAGAAATCTGTACTTTATTTACCTAGAAATTAGGAAACCTCAAAAATTAATTACAGGGAGAAGCCATAAAAGAATTACACATTGGCAAGATCATTCTGGCATTATCCTGTGTGATTACCCTGACGGATGATCACTGGGTAGTTGTAGGCAAAGCCCAGATATACCTTAATTACGTATAAATTAGAGTGGAAGGACTTAAAGGAGGTGTTAGATTTAAGGAAAAAAAAACCAAAACAATGAAAGAGAAAAATAATGAAATCAACAGAAAAATAATATAAATAGTTAAGTAAAATAAGTAGAATACAAAATTTAAACTTTTTATCACAGCAAATATTTACTTAATCCAGAAGTATATGGATAATGTATAAATAAAATAGATGGTTTATATATAGCAATCATGTTTGCCTTATCAATGATGTCATCTATGTCTTATGTGATGTTACAGTTTTGTTTTACCATTGGATTAGTCATGACCTGGGAAAGATAAATTAGTCTCTATAATATGTTTTGATTTCTCCTTTTATCTCATTCAGTCTCTATTTTATGATTGTTGCTGCTAGGATAATTTGTGCGTGAATATTCACAACTGTTATACCTTTATTTTACGAATTAAACCCTTTAACATTATGAAGTGCCCTTCTTTGTTTTATTCAGTGCCTTTGGTTTGACTTCTACTTTGCTATATAATTTTGTTGTATGAATTTTGATTTTGTCTTTAATTTCACACCTTTTGTATCCTTTTGAATTAGATTTACTTCTTATATGCAGACTGCAGTGGAATTTTGCTTTGTGATTTAACATGAAATGAAAATCATTTTCTTTTAATAGGGGGTTAAGCCATTTATGTTTTAAATGACTTATATTTGGTTTTAGTTCTGTCATGTTTTATCTTTTTATAGTTTTTTAATTTTATTTTTATTTATTTTTTTTTCTGTAAAAATACTATGTTTATTATAAATATACTTTTTTTAAAAAACATCTTTATTTGAGTATAACTGTTTTACAATAGTGTGTTAGTTTCTCCTTTACAACAAAGTGAATCAGTTATACATATACATATGTTCCCATAACTCTTCCCTCTTGTGTCACCCTCCCTCCCACCCTCCGTATCCCACCCCTCTAGGTGGTCACAAAGCACAGAGGTGATCTCCCTGTGCTATGCGGCAGCTTCCCACTAGCTATCTATTTTACATTTGGTAGTGTATATATGTCCATGCCACTCTCTCACTTCGTCACAGCTTACCCTTCCCCCTCCCCATATCCTCAAGTCCATGCTCTAGTAAGTCTGTGTTTTATTCCCGTCCTATCACTAATCTCTTCATGACATTTTTTTTCTTAGGTTCCATATATATGTGTTAGCATACGGTATTTGTTTTTCTCCTTCTGACTTACTTCACTCTGTATGACAGACTCCAGGTCTATCCACCTCATTACAAATAACTCAGTTTCATTTCTTTTTATGGCTGAGTAATATTCCATTGTATATATGTGCCACATCTTCCTCATCCATTCATCTGTTGATGGACACTTAGGTTGCTTCCATGTCCTGGCTATCGTAAATAGAGCTGCAATAAACATTTTGGTACATGACTTTTTTGAATTATGGTTTTCTCAGGGTATATGCCCAGTAGTGGGATTGCTGGGTCATATGGTAGTTCTATTTGTAGTTTTTTAAGGAACCTCCATACTGTTCTCCATAGTGGCTGTATCATTTTACATTCCCACCAACAGTGCAAGAGTGTTCCCTTTTCTCCACACCCTCTCCAGCATTTATTGTTTCTAGAGTTTTTGATGATGGCCAATCTGACCGGTGTGAGATGATATCTCATTGTAGTTTTGATTTACATTTCTCTAATGATTAATGATGTTGAGCATTCTTTCATGTGTTTGTTGGCAATCTGTATATCTTCTTTGGAGAAATGTCTATTTAGTTCTTCTGCCCATTTTTGGATTGGGTTGTTTGTTTTTTTGATATTGAGCTGCCTGAGTTGCTTATAAATTTTGGATATTAATCCTTTGTCAGTTGCTTCATTTGCAAATATTTTCTCCCATTCTGAGGGTTGTCTTTTGGTCTTGTTTATGGTATCCTTTGCTGTGCAAAAGCTTTTAAGTTTCATTAGATCCCATTTGTTTATTTTTGTTTTTATTTCCATTTCTCTAGGAGATGGGTCAAAAAGGATCTTGCTGTGATTTATGTCATAGAGTGTTCTGCCTATGTTTTCCTCTAAGAGTTTGATAGTGTCTGGCCTTACATTTAGGTCTTTAACCCATTTTGAGCTTATTTTTGTGTATGGTGTTAGGGAGTGTTCTAATTTCATATTTCTACAGGTAGCTGTCCAGTTTTCCCAGCACCACTTATTGAAGAGGCTGTCTTTTCTCCACTGTGTTTCCTTCCCTCCTTTATCAAAGATAAGGTGACCATATGTGTGTGGGTTTATCTCTGGGCTTTCTATCCCATTCCATTGATCTATATTTCTGTTTTTGTGCCAGTACCATACTGTCTTGATTACTGTGGCCTTGTAGTATAGTCTGAAGTCAGGGAGCCTGATTCCTCTAGCTCCATTTTTCGTTCTCAAGATTGCTTTGGCTATTCGGGGTCTTTTGTGTTTCCATACAAATTGTGAAATTCTTTGTTCTAGTTCTGTAAAAAATGCCAGTGGTAATTTGATAGGGATTATAGTTTTTTTAAAAGTCTGGTTTCTTTGCTGTTGGTATATGTGTCATTCCAATATTTCAAAGGATATCCATTTTTGTTGTAGTAATTGTGTTTATAATTATGAGGGTTTTTAGTCCTATATTTCCTCAATTCCCTCTGAAAGTCAGTGGAAAAATGAGCATGTTTCTTCTCTCACCCTCTTCTCTTTTCTATAACATAACATTAGCCAATAAAGTGATCTTTCTGTAATAAACTTTGTACTGCTAAATATGTTCTACTGCTTTTGTTCCCATTTAATGTTATGGTTTAGCACAACTATTGCAATGTGATTAGAAAATTTACCCTACCTACCTACCTTTTGCTTCACTGCCTAATTTGTGTTAGTTGACATTATGATGGTCATATCCTCTTTTCTTTTTTTTAGAATCAGTTCTTTCATTTATTATTTGTTGTTCATTGCCAGTCATCTTGCTCTGATTTCCTTATGAAATTTTGTTTACCTGATGTTCATTCTTCAGTTTCAGTCAGTTTTTTCCCCTGCTCTTGGTTACTCTTTTGATATATAAATTCAAGTTTTTGTTTATCAAAATAATATTTGCCTTAATTGTATTTCTAATATTAGATTAGTTTCATTGTCTATGTTTTTATTTTCCAGGGACCACTGTTTGTGTGTGCTGGAAATCCTTTGCCTGCTTTCTCTATAATTTTCTCAGTAATACAGTTTTTTCAGTTTCTACTTTAGTTATTTACTTTTGTGATATCTATAATGCCTTTGTCTTTACTTGAGTTTTCCATATTTGTCATTTGTATTTCTGTGTCTTTTTGTGGTTTTTCTTCTCATTCAAATTTAGATGATTCAAGTTTCACTTCATCCTTTGTTGTCTTACTCTCTTTTCATGATTTCTGGCATTTCTTCATTGTGTTTTTACTTTATAAAGGCACACATGCCATATTTTTTTTTTCTTGGTTTTTACATGAAAAAATATTCAGTCACTATTTTACTCTGCTCCCTGGATTCAGCATTTTTTATGGTGACATTTAACTGTAAGCATCTGGGCTGTGTTCTCATATTTTTTTTAACAAGACCTTTATATCAATATTTCATGTGTCCTTTTTATTGTTAACCATTTAATAATTTGTACTTTCTTCTAGCCAGTAGATTTTTATAGGGAGCAGAAACTTAGAAGGGGTTGGGAGTACAAAGGTTTTCGGGAGCATAACATCTGGGAAAGAAGAGGGAAGGAAATAAGATTGCACATGGAGCATTTAGATCCCAGCACAGTCTTGACTCTGCCTGCCCATCAGGATGCTCCGGAATAAAGATCACCCATTAGAGGAGGTCTTTCTGTGTATATGTGCATCTGTAGCTGGGTGTAGGGCAAGGAGTGGGAGACGGGATAGTTAGATCCTTATAGTACTCCCTTGCTGATGCATTGATTGAGGACTGTCACACTTAGTGCATTTGAGCAGTGAGTCTTTCTTGTAGGAACTTTGAGCAGTATCTGTCACACTGAACCAGGTATTTTTAAGAGCTCCCTAGCATGCATGCATGCAGTGTACTCTTCCTATTTCAGAACCCAAAGTATCAGTTTTTTCCTAATACTTCAAGAGATAGTGTTTCTCAGCATAACCTCTCTGTGCCCTATGCTGAATTCTAGCTAATTTTGCTGCAAAAAATGTGATGTTTTGCACTTTAGAATTAACCATTCCCCTGCCTCCCTCCCCGCTTTTTGCTGGTGTTACCTAAACCTTATCACCACTCCCCCTTCTTGGATTTGTCTATTCTTTGCTTTATTTTTTCCCATGTGGGTTCTTAAAGACATCAGACATTTTTGGCAACGTTTTTATGTACTGTAGAGTCTGAAGATTACATTTATCTTCTAGAAGTGATTTTTGAAAACGGAGTTTGATTTTTTTCCTTGTCTTTGCTGTATTTTTTATGATATACAAGAAGAGAAAAGAAAAAAAGAAATACTGAATGATGTATTTATATTTTAAAAAATTTGTTTTGGAATAGTGTTTTGGAATAATTATTTTTCATTATGGTTCTTCCTTTAAATAAACATAAGCAGAGATTCTGGAGGCAAGAATATAGCTGACTTTGCTGCTACCAATTTAAATGTAGAAAAGGAAAAAAGGAGTTAAGAATGATTGTGAGTTTGCTAACGTAGGAAACCATGAGAGAGATCATTTTGAACTGTGGAAAGTTTTCTCATCAAACAGGATAAATCAGACAGTAACACTGATCAAATTCTCACATGTATCAATATGAAATCAAAAGGATAGGAGGAGCACAATATAACTAGATCAGATATTTAACAGAAGTGGCTTAGCATTTGGTAAGTGTAGTTACCTAAGGAAGTTTGTTGTTAAGATACTTAACCAAGATTTTCTGAGCAGAAAATTAGATATTTGTGGTTAGAAGTGCTTAGGTACTTGAATCATATTCTTAAGTAAACCATTCTTGTCAGAGTGTTGTCTCTTTGAATGGGTAGCCACAGTTGGGAATAGCATGCTATTGGTATAAAGTATATTTTAAAATTTAGTTAAATAGTGCATTGCTCAAAGATATATGTTACAAAAAAAGTGATTTTCAAAGTTTTGTAACCCACTTTTAGCAATTTATTTTTTTAATTTAAAAGTTTTATTAGAATTATGAGTTCTTTGTGCTCTCAAATATCAGTAGAAAAAAACAAAGCTAAGTTATTTTAAATTGAATCAATCTGAGTATTGTTTATGTAACTTTGAAAACTTACACCTTTTGTGGCCTATTCAACATAATTATTACTTTCAATTATTTATGATTTTGGGATTTGTTTTCAGCTTAACCTCAAGACTCCTTTTATTCCACTTTTTAAAAAGTACATGTTTTACTGTTTTCTATCTAGAATAGTGGCACAGTTCTTTGTAAAATACATGGAAATTTTATTGAGGGTCCATGATTCTGCAATACTAGAGTTAGATTACAGTTTTCTTCTTTAAAATATTATAATTTTACGATATAATTTTACTAAAGGTTGTTATCTGTATAACAACTGCTATTTTCCCTTCTTAGTACAACTTTTATTATTTATTATTAATCTCATAATTTGTTGAAGTTTCAGTTCTGTTCTTTCATATTGATGCATTGCTTTGATAAGAGGAAGATACATTACTCTTGAAGATAGAAAACTAAAGAGAAAAAATATATATATACATACACATACCATATAATATCATGCATGTGTGTTTGTGTGTGTGTATGTATATAAAAATGTATAAACACAAAAATGTTATGGTTGTTGTCTTGTGTGGCTATGGCCCCAGCCGTATGAGCTGTGTTTGGGCTGCTTCTCCATTGTGCTTTTTTTTAAAATTTATTTTAAATTTATTTTTTATACAGCAGGTTCTTATTAGTTAACTATTTTATGCATATTAGTGTATACATGTCAATCCCAATCTCCCAGTTCATCTCACCCCCCCTACCCCCCGCTTTTCCCCCTTGGTGTCCATACGTTTGTTCTCTACATCTGTGTCTCTATTTCTGCCTTGCAAACCAGTTCATCTGTACCATGTTTCTAGATTCCACATATATGTGTTAATATATGATATTTGTTTTTCTCTTTTTGACTTACTTCACTCTGTATGACAGTCTCTAGGTCCATACACGTCTCTACGAATGACCCAATTTAGTTCCTTTTTATGGCTGAGTGATATTCCACTGTACCACATCTTCTTTATCCATTAGTCTGTCAGTGGGCATTTAGGTTGCTTCCATGAACTGGCTATTGTAAATAGTGCTGCAATGAACATTGGGGTGCATGTGTCTTTTTTTTTTTTTTTTGTGTGTGTGTGTGTGTGTGTGTGTGTGTGTGTGTGTGTGGTATGCAGGCCTCTCACTGTTGTGGCCTCTCCAGTTGCAGAGCACAGGCTCCGGATGCACAGGCTCAGCAGCCATGGCTCACGGGCCTAGCTGCTCCATGGCATGTGGGATCCTCCCAGACCAGGGCACGAACCCATGTCCCCTGCATCAGCAGGCGGACTCTCAACCACTGCACCACCAGGGAAGCCCCACATGTGTCGTTTTGAATTATGGTTTTCTCTGGGTATATGCCCAGTAGTGGGATCCATGGTGCTTTAAGCCAACCCTACAGGGGGAAGAATACAGAGTAAAAGTTTAGTACATTGTAATCACACAATTACTAGAGAGAAGAAAATTGAGATATTAAATTGAATCAAGAGAATTTGTTGCTTTTTCTCCTTTTTCCTCCAGTTATTTTCAACCATTTTTTTTGTAGTTGTATTCTAACCATTCTTCAGTGACTTTTAAAGAAAAGTCTGTACATTTCTAACAATCACAGGTTAGTAAGCTTCCTTTTATTCTGATAGAACAGATTTGTGGGAGATTCATACATAATTGGATTTTCGTCACCATCTCCACTGGTCTTCTTCAGAAATGTGACATCTCTCATCAGGGTGTTACTTTTGCCTCTTTACCTAATGTGTGGAAGCCCATTTGGTATAGAACAGTAGTTATTGTAAGCTCTTCCTAGTTTGTGAATCATACATATGATCCTCACTAACTATTGCTCCCCATGCATCAAGCAGTGAAGTAAAGGAAGTGGGTGAGTCTGCCAATGACATTATTGAGATTTATATGGCTAAGTAGTTCTCTAATTAATAAGATGGGCACAGTAGAACTGCCAGCTGAAATCAAATTGAAAGAACACAGTGTGCCTATCCTATTTTCCAACCACTGAAAAGACCTGGCAACGGCATTAAATCATATGAAAATCATCTGTATCCTACAGGATGAGACCAGAACTCAGGTAGTCTGACTTTAGCTCTGCTTACCATTGACTCATTGCTTCTTTTAGTTTTACTTTGACCCGGGTGAATAGCAGCCTTGACCACAAAACAACAAAAAAACAAAACAAAACAAAAAACGGTTTTACGTGACAAAGGGACAAAGGCTTTTTAATAAAAATTTGTTTAAATTTATTCACTTTAAATTCACTCATTTGCAAAAACTGAAATGCTTATTTCTATGTAATTATAACTGTTATCACCTTATGTTGTATTGTGAAGGAAGGAAGGGTTTCATCTTCTCTTTTTTCCTCAGGATGCATAAACCATTCTAAGTTCCATTCTGCTATTTTTCCCTTTACAATGGAGAAAACTACCTCATTCCATAGGAAAATATCAAATAAAAAAGAGGGCACAAAATTGGTTCCTGAAGTCCTAGCACCAGTATCTCTAGTCATTTTCTTAAAATATTTCAGTGTTATTAGCAGAGGTGAAATCTTTTTTTTTTTTGCAGTCTCACTGTTGTGCCCTCTCCCATTGCAGAGCACAGACTCTGGATGCTCAGGTCTTGAGAGAAGTAAATAAAGAATTAACCAAAGACTTTTGAAAACATGGAAGAATAGGTTTGTCTAAATACAATAAAAATAAGTGCAAAACAGGAAAAGAAAGCAAATTGGAATCTTCAGTAGTTTGAAGAAATATTCCAAGGGATAAAACACTTGAAGAATTGAATTTCAATATATCCATCCATGGTATTATATCATTCCTATGCCTGTATTTGTTGTACACTTTTACCTACATGTTACTATGTACGACTACATAAACAAAACAATGGACTACGTATTTTGTAGCTCATTTGAAGAGGCTTTAAAAGGATAGTTGGGTTGCATTCTGCTTTCTCCTTATCTGTTAGCTGTAACAACAAATACCCTTGAAAGAAGCAACCTCTGTATTCGGAAGTCTTTCCAGGACAAGTCCTTCCATGCCTCTTCCCTCTCAAATTCTGTGTCTTTCTGCCTTGTATTGCATATTTTACAAAAGACTTAGACTCTTAAGGCTTAACAAAAATTAAATCTAACTTCTCCTTGAAAAGTTGTCGAGACTTCTGATATTAGGGCTGGACTAAGAAACATATGTATAACCTGTTTCTCTCCAATTCCCAGTGAATGAACAGTACATCCACTAAAATAATGAATCTGTAACTATGTGTAGAACTAGGAGGAAGAACAAAAAAATGCAATAATGCTAATAAAAATTGTTAGGATAGTGATAAATTAGTATTCTTTATTGGAAAAAAGCTCTAAGCTCAGAGTAAAGAGGGTGTACATGAATGAATATAGCATTGGCTTTCTAAAAAATATATATTTATTCATCACTACTGTTTTTTTAATTATGTGCTTTTTGGAAAAATATATACATACAAATATTTAATTATATGTGCAAAAATAAAGGTGGTTTTAATGATGTTAAAATTAAATAGTCTAATACTTTTTCTAAACCCTGTTTAATCATCTTGCTCCTAACCCCAGGATTAGAGCCCTATTTTGTAGATCATAGAGTTATAGAGAACAACTAAGAGAAGCTAATTCAAGAACTGTATTTTGGTGTCCAGTTTATTTCTCTACTCCCTCTCCGCAGCTGGTGTTGCCAATTTGTATGATCTGATTATGCTTACAGAGCTTCATTCCTAATGGAAGGGCCTGTCTGAGAACAGATGTATACAATAACACAGGAATTCCAGGCCTGTATTTATCTACCTAGTTTAGACTTCCATTTACAAATATAATTGTATTGCCAAGTACCACTGAGCATTTGAAGAAAATCAACAGAAAGACAATTCAAGAAGAAAAAATGTAATAGATCTCAGAAAAATGAAATGGAAATCAAGGAAGAGAAGACCATTTTAAAAATTATATCACTAGAATATGAAAAAAAGTAAGTCATTCAAAATACAGGAAAAGACTGCTAAAAATATGAGTGAGCCACCATGTAACAGAGTTGTAGCAATAAAAAGTATAATTGCTGGGCTCCCCTGGTGGCGCAGTGGTTGAGAGTCCGCCTGCCGATGCAGGGGACGCGGGTTCGTGCCCCGGTCTGGGAGGATTCTGCATGCCGCGGAGCGGCTGGGCCCGTGAGCCATGGCTGCTGAGCCTGCGCGTCCGGAGCCTGTGCTCCGCAGCGGGAGAGGCCGCAGCGGTGAGAGGCCCGCGTACCGCAAAAAAAAAAAAAAAAAAAAAAAAAGTATAATTGCTAAAAGTAAAAACATAAGTAAAAGACAACAATGAAAGCAAGGAATTA
This sequence comes from Kogia breviceps, assembly GCF_026419965.1. Lineage (NCBI taxonomy): Eukaryota > Metazoa > Chordata > Mammalia > Artiodactyla > Physeteridae > Kogia > Kogia breviceps. The sequence goes on from NC_081314.1 coordinate 99,225,790, forward strand.
TATAACAAAGATATTTGATTCTTATAATGATGGGGTGAAAGCTTATCTATTATGTCTAAAGGAGAAGAGAAAATATTTAGAAATCAATAAAGGGCCAAATGCAAAGAAACTATGTTTTAATTTAGAACGGCTATCAAATTGTGCATAAGAAATGTATTTACTTTGATACTTGGAACATTCTCTTTAACATAGTGGTTTAATGATTTACTTTTTATACTCTTACACATTGCTTGTTTATGATCTAAAAAATTTAATGACATTATTTCTGGTTTTTACAATTAAATTATAGTGAAAGCATAGGTGGTTTGCTTATACATACTGATTATGTATATGCATGTAAATATCTTGGCTGTGAAAATATTCTAATTTAATGGACATCAGATGAAATTTGGGAGCAGAGAAAACTGGGTGAACGAATGGCAAGAGTGGTAAGTTTGTCCTATGTGTTTAAGAATTGAGAGATAAGAAAATGGAGATTTAATATATATTTTAGAATTATAAAGACAGGATCTGAAGACTGCGTATAATTTGAAAGTATTGAAAGGGAGATGAAAAATAAATGTGGTATGTAGGATCAATTAAGTAAATTTTCAAACTTCAAATAGGAGAGTTAATAAATAAAAATAATAAATCAATAGAGGGAAGTATCCACTTGAAAACCCCAAACCAGCAAAGGTTAAAATGTTTACTTTGTGGATTAAGACTGAGGGTCAAAGTTCAGGTGGTTGGTTGGTGGTGAAATTGGCTACTTTTACATTTCATTTTTTTTTTTTCTCTTCTGAAACACTGAATTTTTTTGCAAACTGAATTCTTGTGTTAAATTTATAATAATTTTAAAATTAAAATGATGTGACCCTTGACTTAAGAACATCACGGAGGGGCATGAGAGAGGGAGTAAGGATAATTTTCCATTCCATATTTCTTGCATTGTTTTAATTTAAAAAGAGGGACATTATCAAGTAATATATTCAGCATTGAAAGTATAACATTCCATATCAGTATATTAAAGATTGCTTTTTTCCCCCTATTTTTGAATTGCTCCATTTCCACTATCACTTCCAATATCAAAATATTCCTGTGTGCCTTCAATTACCACCATACTTGGCATTTCATTTCTAGGACAAATAACTACCCAGTAGCTCTTTAAGGAACACAGTACACAAGGGAAGGACAATAATGTTGCAGGAGTAAGAGAAGCAGGAAATGTTCTGTGTTTAAATCCTACTGTGTACAATTCCCTAGGAGGAGATTAGTAAAAATTTCAGAAATAAATAGTGCTGCCCTGTTCCTAGCCTCTTTTTTTTTCAGTATAAATTCTACAATTAAAAAAATGTGCCCTTTGGGAAAACTGTACATAAATTTTGATCAAAAGTCATTATCAGTAAAACTGCCTTCAGTTTTTTTAGTTGTGCCAGGGTCACCCAAGTAAATGGCTTACAGAGAATTGGTTTGCTGCCCCAATTACACTATCATAGATGCTTCTGAGGTTTGAAACCAAAACTTATTATTTAAATATTTGAAAAAGTAATAATACTTTCAATCTAAAATGATTAATATAGACACAGAGCAGAGGAAAACCAAAATCTCAGGAATCAAATTAGGATTACCATTTGATATCAAATATTCTGTAAAATGAAGCTCAATTTAAGAATTTTTGATACTTTTTTATAGAGAAATTATTTGAGTATGACCTATGCAACATAAATAAGGTTTGGGATTATAAATCATGAGACTGTATTAAAATTCAATGTATGTCATTATCATGTAACGTAACTTTACTCTCTTTATTTCTCTATGTCCCTCAGTTTTCGTCTCTGAAAATCAAAAATTAACTGATGCACATGCATGATTTTAGAAAAGAATTCCATAAAATGGCAAAGAATTATTTTCTGTGTTAGTAATTCCCAGGGCTACCCACTCTTAACTCCCCAGAGGAAATCATGGTTAACATTTCCAAGTTTAATTTCTTCTGATGACTACTACCATTATAAAGTGAAATGATGCTAATGCATCTATATCTCTATTTATGAGTGCATCAGCTATAGAAGTAAGTACTGATAGTCCAGAATGAAAAAGCACAGAACAGGATGCCCTTAAATTACCTCCTACTTTTTCTCTCACCTACTCAACTCCTGATTTTGTTGTTGCATATTTTAGTTCTCTTAAAGTTGTTTTCATTATTATAATCATTTTTCCTTTTATCTACCTCCTAATTTTCATTAGTTATTTTTACATTGTTGTGATTTATAATACTTGCATTAACTTTTATTATTAGAGAATAAATGTAGCACTTCATTTAATTGTATAACATATGCTGTAATTTCCCAGCCCTATGCAAATCCTTTCTTATCTGGAAGTTTAACTGCTGTTGCAATGGAAATTCCTATCTATGCTGAAGGTTTCCCTCCTCAAGAGTTTGCATCTCTCTACTTCTCTTCCTGGGAGCTTTCTCCTGAGCCATGGAGGCTGGCTCAGCCCATAGAGAGGGCAGGCCTGAAGTGCTGGGATTTAACATCCCCAGGTACAACCCTTAGCCAATAAAAGGTGGGAGTTGTTGGATAAATTATCCAAGGAATTTATCCTCAAGGAAGCAAGTCTGAAATGTGTTATACACCATTCCTCCCCTCCCCAGGGTCTCCAGAGAGATGAAACTTCCAGGTGGTCAAAGTGGTGACCTTTTCATTAAGGCACCCTTGATTGTCTTTCACTGTCTAACTTTTCCAACTCCCTCATTTGTTTTTCCTTGGATCATGTTCCACATAAACTACATTCAACCAGAATTTTGTGTCAGGGTCTATTTTCCAAGATACTCAACTAAGAAAGGGTGTTTTATTATACATTTATCTCTAAATTCTAAATATTTAAAACAAAATACACACATAGAGATAAATTCAGAAATAGTATAGGACTGAATATTATTTACTGCTTATTATTGTAATTATAGATTAGGAAATAAAAATCTTTTGATTAAAATACATTTGTATGGAGGATCACTTTTTAACACTTAAGATGTTACAAATTCCTTTAAAATATCTCTCTTGTTTTCCTTCAAGTTTCCTAGGGTCTCTGAATTTAATTGTATGTTGCAGTGTCCCTTTAAACATCATATTTAGTCATCTTGCTCATAGGAGAGACAAACACTTCAATAATACTTTGTGTAGTATTTCCAAGATGCAAAAAATCAGATTTATTAAATATTTTGCCTGAGGTCATATAGAAGATAATAATGAAACCAGGAAGTAGAATACACCAATCTTTGACTGCTTTTCCAGGACTTTCTAATGTTTTCATTTTGTTCTTTGTTTTTATTTAACTTATTTTGAGGTATAAAGTTTCAGTAATTTAATTCTGTGGAAGGACTATATGCAATCAGATATGAAGTTTTTAAATTTGTTACTTAAATTCAATTTGGGAACAGCTTTTCAGACCAATTCCAAATGAGTTTAATTCTTACTCTTTATTAGGAAAACCCCAAGGTATCTTCCTGATATAAAGGGAAAGAAGAAAAGAAATTCAGATGTAAAACATGAGAAACAGCTATGGGTATGGTTCTGCTCTCACAATATATAGAGCAGCATGGCCACATACTTTATTATACCATTTGCTGCAAAAGCAGAGAAAAATTGTAGGTAGTATGGAAGGGCACTGAACCATTTTGTTATCCACTGACCCATGTGTTGGTGCAGAGGGCTTTAACTTGGACAGACTTTACCAGGGTCCGTAAGGAGGTACACAGAGTCCTATTTTACCCACATTTGTTTCTTTGAGGAAAGATGAAGTGGCCTGACTTTTGTGCTTATACATTTTACAACATCTTCTATACAACAGGAAAATATAGAAAGAGGTATAGATTTGTAAAAGGGAAAGGTAATATACTTTCTGGCTCCATTATTTGGTAGAGGTAATTAAAAAATAATTTTAATATCATTCCCTTCACATTTTATGTAAATTGCAAGGCAGCAGTGAGTGTCACTGTGCTTTGACCCACATCAGGGCTGGAATCCCAGTTCACTAACCTAGGGTTGCCCTGTTTTTCACAAAACAACAGTTATATCAGGTAGCTCCCTCTTTTTAATAATAGTAGTTGTGGAATTGACAATATATCAGTATATGAGTCTTTTTATTATAAATGTGTGCTTTTTTTCATAAACTGAGACAAAGTCTTTGAGGCCAGACATTGGGCTGACCTTGTATTGCTATGAGCCTTAACGTAGTTGCCTTAAATATAGATGATGCTTACATCTGTTGACTGGAGCAGAATTTACCAATTGAGATTATTAGTCAATCATTAGAATTCAAGCCTCTAGCTTTCAGGGTTCATCTTTGTTGACTTTTTTTCCCCCCCATGGTTGGTAATATTCCCTCTGGATTTAAAGACTTCAATGACTTCTTCCCATCAAAATCTGCTGAGAAGCTTTAAAAATATGCTAGTGTTCTGGCCCTAACCCTAGACTGATTAAAATAGAATTTCTGGAAGTATTTCCTAGATGTATTTTTTTCAGAGCTCCACAGTTCATTGTAATATAGAGAATCAGGAATCAGTGATAGACTGTTAGATAAGGTCTACCATCTCCCATCTCTACCTCCACTACAAAAATCTTTTCATTCTCTGCTTTTATTGTACACTCTTTGCTGCTAAAATTTTCATCCTCTTTGATAGACATAGTAGGAATTGCCTTTACTAAGTCCTTAAGTGTGTGCTCACTGCACTAAGCTGTATATATTTATTATTGAATTTTAGACATTTTCCACAATGTACAGGGGTAGAGTATTTGGAAGGGTGTCTTACTCAAGGTAAAACAACTAGTTACTTTTTTCAGGATTTTATTGTTTGCTTTCTTCCTCTTTGTGTCTTAAGGATCTCTTCAATCCTGAGCCTTTATTTCACTAATGGCAGAATGTCTTCATATTGCCTTTTTTCATTTCATACCTATAAGGAACTAATGGAAATAATTGATGATCTTCTATTGCTTTGATTTTAAATACATCATGGATATATTGACAGTTAAATCTAGGACATCCCAATTTTGGACTGAATTATCTGAGTTTACTGGAACATAGAAATATGAAGAAACTAAGGTACAGAGAGAATAAGTGACTTGTCCAAATGCGCAAAGCTTGTAATTGGCAGAAATAACATTAAAACTAAAAGTACCTTCTTTATTTTTCTTATGAAATACTTCAAACATATGTTCAATAATGTATAGAAAAATAAAATAGTCATATTCCCACTATGCATTTTTAAAAACCTAGTATTTTTGGCCATATTTGATTCAGTTTTAAAAGAAATTGAATATTACATATGTCCTTAAAACTCCGTTAGGAATCTCTCCTATGTTCAATACACATCCCTTGATTCCTTTGTCACTGCTGGTTCCAGATCTCTTAAATGTGGTATTTATTATTTCAAGACATACTACTTCTAAAATAATTTGGATCCTTTGAATTCGTAGTTTTTTATATTCTCTATCATTAATTTTTGCCTCTGAATTTATTTATACACTTAAGATTATAGTACTTTAGCAAATTTAACTCCACAGTAAGCAGCACTATTTTTGCTTTTTTTTAACCATCTTAGCGAAAAAGTTATATGAAATTCAATGTTTAATTAAATTTACATCATAATTCTTTCAGTATAAGCTAAATATTATTGTATTGCATCCTAACAAATCTTTATTCTCTTATTTCAACTATTTCAATGACAGTAAAAGTTATTTGTTACATCAATAATTTCTTATATCTTTTCTGTCTTCATCTTCTGTAATTTTCCATTATCTATCAAATTGAGTTTAAAATCTAATAATTGGCTTTACGATTGCCTGATACTACCATTTTCTTTTCTTTTTTTCATATCCTACAATGGCTTTGAATGCTCATTCTGTTACAGGCATGCTAACATCTTGGGCATACTAGTTTATCCCACTCCCCAGGCTTCTGTCGATACTATCCCATCTATCTGAATCACACTCTCAACTTATCTCTGATAGACATACTTCCATCCATTGCTGTGTTGTTTTAAGGAAACAATAACAAATAACTCAATAATTTGGGAACTCAGTCTGATTTTATATTTGGGAAGATATTTTCCTAAATTAAGCTTTCAAAGTGTTGCAGTGAGCTAAGTTAGCCAGTGACACACCAACTAGAAGTGCTCAGCACCACTAGAAGTGCTCTGAACTCTGCTTTTACTAATTTGCTTGTACCATATACCTGAATGTAGTTTTTCCTCTCCAAAGAATAGAGAATTTGTAGAATCTCACTAAATGAGCAGATTTTAGTGATCCTTTAGCAACTAAAATACTAAAAAAATGTCTCCTTTTAAATCCACTGCCATTACTCTACACATACTAAATGACAAAGTATTGAAGCATCTACTCAGACCTCCAAGTAATTACCTAGCATTCGTGATTCTTGTTTTTTCTCGAGTTACCTTCAATGTAAAGGAGAAGATAGTTGAGAGATAAATATCATTTAAGGAAATTGGAGTGACAGTCATATCCTAAGTTACTCCTGCTGCTATCATGAATGTGTTTTATTTCTGGAATGAAGAATCTGAAAAGTAAAGCATAAATCTAAGAAATATCAATAGTGAACATCACCTGTCATGCATTTCTGGGTTTCTCTAAATATTGAGTTATTTTATTCCTTTATTATGAAAAATAGAAATATTGCTTTTGCTGGTTATATATGGTTTATGGACATTCCAAACAAACTAAAAGAAAAAACAAACAAAAAAACACCGTGTGTGTGGTTTTTTTTTTAATCCTGAAGCTTTTCTGTTAATGGTGGCACTTACTTTTTAGAAATCAAAAACAAAATTATTTTTAAAAATTGAAACTGAATTTATACCAGAAGGAACCTCTAATCCTGTCTTGGTGGTAGGATAATGTCTTGAGGTCAGATAGGGAATAAATACCTTCACAATAAAGCTTGTGTGATGAGTCTTATCTGCAGAATGAAGATATATATACTGTGCTGCTGATTCTAAGTTAGAAATATTATCCTAATGCATTAGAGTCTCAGTTGCCAAGGGAAAAAAAGTTGTGTATTATTTATTAAGAGATAGGATTACAAGTGTTAAAAAAAAATGTTATTAACACCAGGGCAGTTGCCAGCGTTGGGTTGGGTCACATTATTTTTCTTTTCTCTTTATCAAATTAGTGAGGAGGCCACCTCCAGCACAGGAGGCAAAGTGATATTGTATACACTTCAAAACAGAGACACTGGAGATGAGGAAGGCCCTGTGTTGTTTGGCCAAGCCACATTCATGTAATTGGATCTGGGGGCTGACAACACTAATGTACCCGATGACAGGAGGTGATGGAGGCCCATCTGTACTGGCCTGCTGAGTTGATCATATCAAGGAAACTGCTGATCAATTTTCTGAGAGTGACTCAGAGCCAAAATTAGGTAGCTGAAAATTTCCATCCATCTAATATGAAGACAGGAAGTAATCTGCTGTTGAAGAAGGAAAATAAATGTATTATGTTAAGAAACTCTCAAATTACATGTAATTTTCAACTGATTGTTTTGTCAAAAACATATTCTCTTTCTAAAGTTTTTGAAATGTACTTATTTATTTACTATTGGATAACTTTTTTTTTTCATATTCTGATTCCATGATTAGATAGCATAGCAAAAGTATAATGTAGGCCCCAAACCAGACAGGCTAGATTTATATCACTTATGGTAGCACCTATGTCCTTATGAAATATGTTTAGCTTCTCTGTGCCACAGTGTCTTCATCTTTAAAATGGAGCAAATAGAATTGATGCATTAAGTATTATGCATCTATGTCCTACTAAATGCTTCATAGCATTTCAGGCACATACACAAGATCAATTCACATAAATACAAACATTTTTATTAGCTTAGTAATGTTAGGAAAAAATATATCAGACCTGATTTTGCCCCACATGGCTTTATATGATCTGTTTGAAGAAAGTGGGTAAAGAAATAGAGGACTGTACTCATGATTTCCTTAATGCAAATAAATGGGTCCAGTGAGCTCATCAGGAATATTGTTATTGGCTAAGAAACTGTTACTTCCTCATATTCTCTTCTCTGTGTAATTCCTATTTGTCCCCTTAGTGTTACTCCCTTACAATTCTCTATGTTATCTATGTTGTCTTTCTCATCTTCACTTGAAACCTATTCTCATAACTTTAAATTATCCTAAGTTAGATATGATCTTTGATGTTTAAAATGCGTCACAAGATTACTGGCTCTTTAAGAGTGTGTAAAGGGTCAAATGCAAAGATGTAATTGAGAGGATGGAGTCAGGTGTCTGTTACAGGATGTCACAATTTCTTCAAGGTGTAGGACTGCTCTGCCTCCACTGCCTGCCCCATCTGACCTACCACTGGAGACTGTACCCACTAGTTAGGTAGCTTTGTGGAGCAGATTAGAAGCTGTTCCTTTGCTAACTCAGCAATATGAGTGGATATTTATAATTATGCCCCCATCCCTATTCAATCCCCTTTATTATCCTATCATATAATAGATAATTTGAGAGCTATGCTTTATTATTTTCCATATTTTAATACATTTTCACACTCAGTCATTTTCCAGCACAACTTGATAAAGCTTTTTTGGTTCAGAATATATGTTTTCCTACCAATTAATAAAAATGATTCAATAAATGGGAACAGATATTTGCAGATCTTCTTCCATCTGCCCATCATCTTTCTCCTGAAAATTTCTCATTATGAGCTTATGCCAATGTGGGGGCTTCCTCATGCTCAGGCTACCTAGGTGGAAGTTATATCCCATTGGTTATCTTATGTTGCCTGGAGCAGGGGTCCCCAATCCCCTGGCCACGGACCAGTACCGGTCTGCAGCCTGTTAGGAACCAGGCCGCACAGCAGGAGGTGAGCAGCGGGTGAGAGAGCAAAGCTTCATCTGCCGCTCCCCATTTCTCTCCATCGATCACATTACCACCTTGAACCATCCCCCCCATTGCTCGTATTACTGCCTGAACCATCCCTCCCCCCCCCATCTGTGGAAAAATTATCTTCCATGAAACTTGTCCCTGGTGCCAAAAAGGTTGGGGACCATTTGCCTACAGCACTCTGCCCTGCACTTAACAGACATTAGAATATCTTGGTGTTGCCATACCCCAGAAATCACGTGTGTAAATTACTGTGGATTTTAGTAACCAACTAGAAACTACAAAATCAAGAAGTGTCTTGTGTCTAGTTACCATTTTAAATAAATGATATATTGGGCAAACAATGCCATAGAGGAAAGGATTTATTGATCAGTTCATCTAATCACTTCATCAAATGAGCAAACTGAGGCTCAGACTTTTAAAAATAAAATTAAGGACTTTTGTTTTACTTACGGCAAGAGACTGCTTTGAAAAAATACATAAATGAGTAGAGGAATGAATGAATACAAGTTATGCTGCACTATCATTCCTTTAGGAGTTTTGAATTAGATCATCTCCCTTTTTAAAATTTTGTCTCAGTCAGTACATTCCTCTTCTCCAGATGAGTTTCATGACGAATAAATTATCCATGGAACTCATGTGTATATAGTAGCTAAATCTCTATTCAGTTAATTCAGATGACTTCTTCCCAGATATTGAATGTCAAATTAGGTCAGGTGAGTAATAATTTGATCTAATTAGCTTCCCCACAAGCTGTTAATTCCCTTACCTAGAGCCAAATAGAAGACTGTTGATAGTTTAACTGCCTGTGTGAATGTATATAATGTCAGCATGAGGAGCAGCAACGTTCTTTGCCGCTGAAAAATGAAAATATAAAATTTGTTTTTTATTGTGACCAAATAATATTGAAACAACCAACCTGGGTTTGATTTCTTGGTATTAATAACAAAGATATATGGGACAGTTTTTGTATCATATTTCCCTTTTAAAGGATAGTATATTAAAATGAAATTTAGAATATTTCATAATCAAGGATTAACTTCCCTGGTCATGCTGGGGTTTTGCAATATAGAAATCAATAGGGCTTATAAGTGATATAAATGAGACCATGGTTACTAAGAACACATTCAGGGTAAGGAACTAATCCGTAAGGAACTAATCCCAGTTGCACTTGTCAGAAAAAATAACCTTTTGACAAAACCTGCTGTATTACTTTGCAAGCACGTATTACCAAATTTCCCCAACTGGATTTAAAAAATTGTAAAGGGTAGAGGATGCAGAACTTTATAAAAAGATGATGAGTGTCTCAATGACTTGAAATCAAAGAAAGGCTCGACAACCAATCATACATGACTTCATCTACTGCTAGTTCCCTAACTTTTTATTCCAAATTTAAAATTTTGGCCCAGTCTAGGTCAAATATATTCCTGAAAAATCAGCTAGGACAAAAATGCTGAGTTGTGATAATTGGGACATCACTATAAAGGCTATTCCCAGATGAAAGAGGTTGTTTTGAGATAGCTAGCTAGCCCCAAGAGAGGTCCTTCTTAGCTTCTCTGATTACATTTAATTGTGGTAGGAAGGGCAACATTTTGAAATGAAATGTAGGCAACAGAAGTTTTAATGGAATGGTACTCAAAGGTGTAAAATGTTCAGGTGAAAGACAATTAATTATGGGGCATTGTTGAAACTTACGATGATTACTATATCAAAGAATATAAAATTATCCTCTAGTAACAAAGGCAGCAAAATCTTGGGTAATTACACTTTTTCTTATTAGTCTTCATACAAATGTATTTACTCATTTGGGCTTCTGTAAGACATCCCTATTTTGTATTAAGAGACATTATAAAACTTGTCTACTATAAGAAATGCGTTGTTGGAATTGTTGCAAATTCCTCATTATGAGAGTGTTTGGAGAAATATATTTCTGTTATAGTACTGTTGATAGTTGTTCTTTCCTTGAATAATTTGTGTGATTTTTATCATTAAACACTAAAATTATTTTGCTGATCTGGTCTTCCTATTCAGATTGCTGCTAACATTTCAGAGACAAATTAACGTCCCAAATCTAGAAAATTTATGATTTCACTGTATTTTTATTTTAGGCATAGTTCTATCTCTTTTCTATTATTGTTCATGTCACTTACCTATTTTCTTTTTGCATTCTTTTTCATTAAACTCTCTTGCTGTGTTTCAAATATTTTTATAGGCTACCCTAAATCTTTTCTAGATTGCAACAGGATATACATAAACAAATATAAAACATTGCACACCTTTGGATAGCTTGATTGATCACCTTGGACCAGCTCTTTCATTTTCACAGTGAGGAAGTTCAGACTACATTGAATTATCTAGCTCATTTGAGGTTTAATACGTTATTAGGGGTAGATTCCAAAGACAATGATTGGGGCTAACACTAAGCTATGGAGATAAGGGAACCATTTAGTTAGCATTTTCATCAGCACACTGAAAAGTGGTAAGAACATAAAATGAGTCAACCAGCAGTGCCTCCTCAGGATGAAGTTAGATCCTGATTAGGGAAAAGAAAATGCACAATTAGGAAACTTAGAACCGGAAGTAGATTTTGGCAGCTATTTTTAGATGTAATAAACTGAACAGTTAAGAGGCAGAGTCACTCAAAATAAGATTTATACTGTTATACTCAATCCTTCCGTGTCTGAAACTATGACCAGTCACAATCTGCTCTTAAAATAGTTCACATCCAACCACCGATCTATGTTATTTGACATGATGATCAACCCTCGTGTAGGATTCTGAACAATTCAAAATTCTTCCCTAAGAAACCTCATAAGTACCAAGCATTCTGCATCAGTGAGTAGGTTAAATGGCTCCTCTCTGAAGGGAGATTAGGAGGTAAGACCCTTACATTTCTTAACAGTTCTGCTTTCTGACTATTAGATGTCTTTTTCAATCTATTGCAGAGGTGGTCTGCATAACAGGCACACTTCAGAGATCGCAAACTTAGGAAAGTTGTCTTTCTCCTCAGTTCATGTCAGTTTCTAACAGGAAAAGTTTACAGAGTGCCACTCATCACATAACTGGGTATGGTAATTCACTGCTATGAGCTTTCCTTTTAAATGCCTGAGCATCTGTCACCCAGACAGTTTTGGATTCAGGCAAAGGACCTTTTGTTCCCTTATATTTGAATGCACAGTAAAACAGTTTTAGTCAAATGAGTATTGAATGGAGTCTGAAGATTCAGCACTTTCAACACACCTACTAGTTTGTATCATTATTTATTCATTTATTTATTTTTTAGTTTCCACTTTCTACTAATTTTTAAACAGAGTAATGAGTAAAATGTTCTAACAGAGTCAAATAATTACACTCTATTTGTGTACAAGTAGCAAAGATGTATAAACTGAACTTCTGACTAATAGGTACCACTGTCTTTTAGAAGCCCACTGTTATATTCATTTTATCAGAGGCACCTTAGAGGTGACACTGTAGAGTTGAAAGGGTGAGCATGCCTTGTGGTTGAGGCCAACCTCCACTAGTGCATGTGAACAGTTGTGTTGCCTTTTGAACTTTCCGTAACCAGAGGAATAGGTTTGGAAGAACCAGGGGTCCCAGATTGTGCTGATAAAGCAAAGCTGTATTATTATATTCTGTTGTTGTGAACTTTATTTAAAGAGACATTATAATATATTCTGTTAACTTTTGGAGGCATTGTTAGTATCAAGACTTTTAACCATACGAATTAATACATTTAATATTTTGTATTAATAAATGCACAAAGAACTTTGGTTGTGAGCATCATTTTTCCTAATTATTCACATAACTACTCTGCAATATATTGTAGGTATTGGGAGTACAAATCTGGGAGGCATACTTCTCTGGTTCAGATCTAAGTTTTGTCATTTATTGGCTGTGGGATTTTAGGGAAATTGCATAACCTCTCTGTTTTTCAGTTTTCACATTGGTATATGGTATTGTGATAATAATGACTGACTAGGTGTGGAGATTAAGTTAATGCACATTTTATCAAAAGGAAAATAGTCTAGATATTTAAGAAAATTTTTTAAGTTTGTGGTTAAAGGACAATATGGGGCTAAGGAAAAAATTTGTACAAAATTCAACTGTGAATTTCATAAAGTATATATCAAAGATTGTCCAGGGGATTCTGGGAAGATGGAATAGGTATCATCAGGAATCTGTCTCTCCACTTAGCCAATAATTGCACTGGCAGAGTCTTTCTGATGTAACTATTTTGTAATTCTGGAGTCTGTTGAAGGCTTGCAACTTTCAGGGGGAGACTTGGACAGTAAATTGTGGTTAATTTCAGTCAACTTCAGCTCTTAGCACAATAGCAGCTACTCATTCACCACTCCTAACCCTGTGGCAGGCAGCTGTGCATGTGTTCCTGAAACAGTTTTCACATAGTTTGTGGGAGTGAGGGTGGCAAAAAAGACCCTGTTCCCCAAATATTAGGGAACTCTGCTCTGATTATTTTTTTTGTTTCTGATCACAGAAGTGCAGCCAAAGAGGTGGTCAGCCATTGCTGTTGCACCACCTCCCATTGTTGCAGTACCTACCCCTCTGCTTGAAGTGACTTTCAGAAGATTTAAAGGGATGAGCCCCTCCTCCCCTTACATTTTGCTTTTTACCTCTTCAGCGATCATACTTTAGAGACCAGAACATTCAAAAATTATTGCGTATACAATGAAAATTAGAAAGTGTGCATGCTGGGGAAAGGCTGAGAAGACCTTAAGTTTATACCTAAGGCTGATCCTCAGCACAGAGACAGCCTACAATTAAAACCAAAAATAAAACAAAAACCCCCCAAAAATAAAACAAAACAAAAGGCAACAACCCTCCCCTCCAAAACCCTGGGAAAGAAGGAGAATCTGATTTCCAGAATTACCACATTATTAGATTTAAATGTTCATTGTTCAACAAAAGAATAATAATGCATACAAAGCTACAGGAAAGTATGGCCCATTTAATTTTTTTCTCTTAATTTAATTTATTTTATTTTTTAAATGTTTTTATTGGAGTATAATTGCTTTACAGTGGTGTGTTAGTTTCTGCTTTATACCGAAGTGAATCAGTTATACATATACATATATGCCCTCTTGCATCTCCCTCCCTCCCTATCCCACCCTTCTAGCTGGTCACAAAGCACCAAGCTGATCTCTCTTTGCTATGTGGCTGCTTCCCACTAGCTATCTATTTTACATTTGGTAGTGTATGTATGTCCATATATACACTACCACTTTCTCACTTTGTCCCAGCTTACCCTTCCCCCTCCCCATGTCTTCAAGTCCATTCTCTAGTAGGTCTGCGTCTTCATTCCCATCTTGACCCTAGGTTCTTCATGACCTTTTTTTTTTTTTTTAATTCCATATATATGTGTTAGCATACACTACTTGTTTTTCTCTTTCTGACTTAACTTCACTCTGTATGACAAACTCTAGGTCCATCCACCTCACTACAAATAACTCAATTTCATTCCTTTTTATGGCTGAGTAATACTCAATTGTATATATGTACCACATCTTCTTTATCCATTCATCTGTTGCTGGACACTTAGGTTGTTTCCATGTCCTGGCTATTGTAAATAGAGCTTCAATGAACATTGTGGTACATGACCTTTTTTGAATTATAGTTTTCTCAGGGTATATACCAAGTGGCCCATTTAAAGAAAAACAAGAAAGTCAACAGAATTATCCCTGGAAAAAAACATAATGGCAAATATACTAGACAAAGATTTTAAAACTAATGTCTTAAAAATACTGAAAGAACTAAGGAGAGATGTGGAGAAAGTCAAGAAGATGATTTATGAACAAAATCAGAATATTAATAGAGATAGAAAACCTAAAAAGAGACCAAAAACATTTCTAGAGCTAAAAAGTACAATAATAATTAAACATTTTACTAGAGGGTTTCAAAGACAGGATTTGAGCAAGTAGAAGAAAGAATCAGCAATTTAAAGATAGGACAGTGGGAAATTATCCTGTCTAAGGAACAGAAAGGTAAAAAGATTAAAGAAATGACCAGAGCCTAAGGGGCCTGTGGGATGCCATTAAATGGATCAAGGTATGTGTCATGGTAATCCCAGAAGGAGAACAGAGAGAGAATGAACAGAGAGAATATTTGAAGATATAATGGCTGAAAACTTCCAAAATTTGAAGAAAGACATGAATATGAACATCCAAGTTCAATGAACTCCACGTAAGATAAACTGAAAAATGCTCAATAAGATAATAAGCAGATTTCTCATCAGAAACTTTGGATGCCAGAAGACTGTGGGCTGATATGTTCAGAGTGCTGAAAGAAAAAAGCTCTCAAACAAGAATTCTTTAACTTGCAAAACTGTCTTTCAAGAGTTAGGAAGAAATTAAGATATTTCCAGATAAACACAAGCTGAGGGAGTCTGTGACCACTAGACTTGCCCTGGAAGAAATGCTTAAGGGAGTCCCACAAGGAGAAATGAAAGGATACTAGATAGTAATTAAAAACCATATGGAGAAATACAGATCTCAATAAAGGTAAATACATGGACAATTGTAAAAGCTAATATTATTGCAACAGTTACTTGTAACTGTACTTTTTGGTTTCTACATGACTTGACTAATATATTTAAAGAGAAATAATTAGAGTAAAATCTGGTGTTACTGTAACTTTGATTCATAACTCCAAATCTGGGTCTCCCTTATTTTTAAATTTATTGAAGTATAGTTGATTTACAAACTTCCAGGTGTACAGCAAAGTGATTCAGTTATTTGTTTTTCCTCTCTCTCTCCCTTCAATTAGTATGATAATCTCTAGGTCCGTCCATGTTGCTGCAAATGGCATTATTTGATTTGTTTTTTATGACTAAGCACTGAATAATATTTCAGACTATATATATACATATATATACATATATATATGTATATATATACATATACACACACACAGACACACCACATCTTATTTATCCATTCATCTCTTGATGGACATTTAAGTTGCTTCTGTATCTTGGCTATTGTAAATAGTGCTGCTATGAACATTGAGGTATTGATACATGTGTCTTTTCATATTAGAGTTTTCATCTTTTCCCGATATATGCCCAGGAGTGGGATTGCTGGATCATATGTTAAGTCTATTTTTAGTTTTTTAAGGAATCTCCATACTGTTCTCCATAGTGGCTGCACCAATTTACATTCCCCCCAACAGTGTAGAAGGGTTCCCTTTTCTCCATACCCTCTCCAGCATTTATTATTTGTCGACTTTTTAATGATGACCAAATCTTGTTTTCTACATAATTTAGTGACTAGTGCACTTAAAACTTAGTTTATGTTTTTGTGCATACAATATAAAAAGATGCAATTTTGTGACATCAACAACCAAAAGGGTGGGGAAAGAGATGTAAAGAGCACAGTGTTTTGTATCTTACTGAAGTTAAGCTGGTATAAGTTCAAATTAAAATATTATAACTTTATAATGTTAAATTATTGTCCATTGTAACTACAAGGAAAATAGCAATAGAATATACACAAAAGGAAAAGATAAAGGAATTTAAACTTTTCACTACAAAAATTCAACTAAACTCAAAAGAAGACAGTACTGCAGGGTATGAGAGACAAAAAACTATAAGGCTTTTTAGAAACAAATTTATATAAAAATAGAATAATGATAGAATTAAGTCCATCCTTATAAGTAAATGGATTAAACTATTCAATCAAAAGACAGAGATTGAGGGAATAAATAAAAACACATGATCCAACTGTATGCTGTCTAAAAGAGACTCATTTAAAATTCAAAGACACAACAGGTCAAAAGTGAAAGGATAAAAAAATATATTCTATGAAAGTTGTAACCAAAAGACAGCAAATGTGACTGTATGAATACCAGACAAAATAGACTTTAAACAAAAAAGCTTATAAGAAGCAAATGACATATGTTAATAAAATTTTCTATTGAGCAAGAAGTGTAACAATTATAAACATTTACACACCTATTAACAGACCATCAAAATATATGAAGCAAATATTGAGAGAATTGAAGGGAGAAATGGACCGTTCCACAATAAGAGTTGGAGACTTTAATATCCCACTCACAAAAATGGACAGAATGACCAGACAGAGGATAACTAAGGAAATCAAGGACTTAAACAACACAATAAACCAACTAGGTATAATAGACGCATAGAGAACATTCTACCCAATAACAACAGAATACACATTTTCAAGTGCACATGGGACATTTTCAGGTATAGACCATATATTGGGTCATGAATTAAGTCACAATATAATTTAAAATGTAGGTAATCTACTAAGTATCATCTCTGACACAATGGGATAAAGCTATAAATCAGTAACAAAGGAAAACTAGAAAAATTACAAAATTGTGGAAATTAACACACTTTTAAACAACCAATGGATCAAGGAAGAAATTTCAAGAGAAATTTGAAACTAATTAGAGATAAGTGAAAATGAAAACACACCACACAAAAACTTATAGGATGCAGCAATAGTGGTGCTATGAGAGAAACCTACAGCTATAAATGTTTACATTAAAAAACAAGAGACATCTTAAATCAACAACCTAATTTTATAACTTAAGGAACTAGAAAGAGAAGAATAAACTAAACCCAAAGCCAGCAGAAGGAAGGAAATAATAGAAATTAGAGTAGAGACAAGTGAAATAGAAAAATAGAGAAAATCAATGAAGCCAAAATTTGGTCCTTTGAAAAGATCAACAAAATTGACAAACCTTTAGCTAGATGGACAAATAAAAAAATAAAGAAGACTTAATTTACTAACATCTCAAATGAAAGTGGGGACACTACTACTGGTAATATAGATATAAAAAGTAATATAAGAGAACACTATAAGTAATTGTACACCAACAAATTGGGCCACAGATCAGGGGTTCTCAACCCCTGGGCCATGGACCAGTGCCAGTACCAGACCAGTACTGGTCCATGGCCTGTTAGGAACCAGGTCGCACAGCAGGAGGTGAGTGGCAGGCTAGCTAGTGAACCTTCATCTGTATTTACAGCCGCTCCCCATCAATCACAATACTGCCTGAGCTCCACCTTCTGTCAGATCAGCGGTGGCATTACATTTTCATAGGAGCGCAAACCCTGCTGTGAACTGCGCATGCAAGGGATCTAGGTTGCATGCTCCTTATGAGAATCTAATGCCTGATGATCTGAAATGGACCTGAGGCAGTGATGCTAGTGTTGGGGAACAGCTGCAAATACAGATTATCATTAGTGGAGAGGTTTGACTGCACAGACCCTAATAAATCAATTGCTTGCAGACTCATATCAAAACCCTATCAGTGGGCTTCCCTGGTGGCGCAGTGGTTGAGAGTCCGCCTGCCGATGCAGGAGACACGGGTTTGTGTCCCGGTCCGGGAAGATCCCACATGTGGAGCAGCTAGGCCCGTGAGCCATGGCCGCTGAGCCTGCGCATCTGGAGCCTGTGCTCCACAACAGGAGAGGCCACAACAGTTAGAGACCCGCGTACCGCAAAAAAAAAAAAACCAAAAAAATACCCTATCAGTGAGTGGAGTGAAAACAGGCTCAGGGCTCCCACTGATTCTGCATTATGGTGAGTTGTATAATTATTTCATTATATATTACAATGTAATAATAATAGAAATAAAGTGCACAATAAATATAATGCACTTGAATCATCCCCAAATCATCCATCCCCAAATCCCTGGTCCGTGGAAAAATTGTCTTCCACAAAACCAGTCCTGGTGCCAAAGGTTGGGGACCACTGACCTAGATGAAATGGACAAATTCCTAGAAGCACGAAACCCACCAAGACTAAATCATGAATAATTAGAATATTTGAATAGAGTTAAAATTAGTAAGGAGATTCAATCAGTAATTAAAAATCAGAAAAACCCCTAATTTGATGACTTTACTATTGAATTCTACCAAACACTTTAAGAACTGTTACCAATACTTTTCAAACATTTCCAAAAAAATTGAAGGGGAGGGAATACTTCCAAGCTCATTCTATGAGGTCAGCATTGTTCTGATACCAATGCCAGACAAAGATACTTAGAAGAAAAGAAAATTACAGACCAATAAATCTTGTGAATATTGATGTAAAAGTCCTCAATTAAATAGTATCAAAAAGAATTCAGCATATTATAAAGATTATGCACCATGATCAAGTGAGGTTTATTCCTGGAATGCAAGGATGGTTTAACATATGAAAATTGATTAATGTATTATGCCACATCAGCAGAATGAAGGCGTTAAAAAGCACTTGATAATCTCAAGATAAAAGAAGCATTTGACAAAATTCAACACCTTTCATGATAAAAACACGTAAAAACTTAGAAATAAAGAAACTAACTCAATATAAAAGTTCCTCCTTAATAACTGAAAGTATGTAATCTTTGCATAGTGGAGAAATTTACAAATTTAAAGTCAGTTCATATTTAGAAAACAAAAAAACCTCGATTTATTTTATATGCTGGTCTCCTGGGCAGATGAGATGTTATATGATTAGATATTATGGTTGTAGTTCAGAAATAGCTCCTCTTTCCAAAATATCACTACATCTGGTCTAAAATCCTCAACATCATGCAAATAAATATATCCAACAAATAACTAAAAAATTATTAACCACCATTAAAGGCATAGTATAGTAAAGTACCTAACACAGTATCTGGAGACTATCATACGTTTTCCCTGTTTCAAGGAGGACTGATTGATTAGAAAAGAACCATGATATGTTTGCAATGGTGGCTAGAAGGTTAGGATAAATGTAAGAGTCTTTCTAAGAATCTATTGTATATTTCTCATTGGCAATTTTGACAAAGACAGCACAGCTTATATTGCTTCCTCTTTACATTTTCTTTGAGGTTAAGAAGCCCTAGCTAAACCCATTTACTCGCATGTTCTTAGTGTTTATATGAAACGCTGATTTCTAATTCATATACAGATTTTGAACAATTGCTCTCAGACATTCTGAAAAAAGCAACACTGCCCTTCAGTTTCCAGGTCATTTGTTTATAATACAAATTACCAAATTTTGAAAGACTAAAGCAAAAGTTAATGACCGAATCACATAGCATATGCTATCTTCATGTTAAGGAAAAATTGCAAGATCTCTCTACCCCTATTTACATGTTCTGACATGTTGTATATGTTAAATGAATCTTATGTGGGTATGAAGTGGATATAATAGAGGTATTTGGGTTGCAGGATAGATCATTGTAAATTTTAAATGAGCTGATACTTATAAAACTCTAAGAAAAATATATATAATAAATTGTTATTTAATGAATATAAGCTATAAAAACACTATCAGTGATCATAATGATAATGAGATTTGGAGCTTGGAGCTAAGTCATACCATTTCTCAAACCTAGATAAAATGCTTAAGATTCAGGGACACAAAGAATATCAGAGGGCTAACTACTTCAGCTCTGGATGTTTCTGAGGCGTATTTGATTTTTTTTTTTTCCTTATCAGTTGATTTGCACAGACATCTGTTCTGGAGCAAGCTGGTAACACTCTACAGAAGCCAAATAAAGAGAATTCTAGATCAGAACTCCAACAAAGTTTGAGGACAAAGGCAACATGGAATAAACAGATATATGCCTTTCTTCAGCAATGTAGAAAGTCTGTTTCTTGTTGCTTTCTTTTCAGTTATTTTTCTGCTTAGCAAATCATTTGAAACTTTTAGCTATTGTAGGGTGCCTATTTGGTCAGTGCATGGAATGTTTATATATGTTTGGTTGGTTGATTTGTTGGAAACAGTTACTTGTTTATTTGCCAACTGTCAAAAATATTTGCAAAAGGGAAAGAAAGTGAAATGATATTAAATAAAAAATGCATTCTTTAGGAAAAGCAATTCCTGGAGCGCATGTTAAATTACTCTTACGCTTTCTAAAAGAAAGTAGTACTGGTAACCTAATTTACTTCAACTCCTTAAACTTTCAACACTAAGGAGAACAGAATTGTTTGCTTTGTCTTTCTGATTTCTTAATCAAGTACTATACTCAAAGAAACATGTAAGGCATAGAAGCAAGGAAACATGACTGAAAAGAAAAGACTGTGGAATTCCCTGGGGGTCCAGTGGTTAGGACTCCGAGATTTCACTGCTGAGGGGGTGGATTCAATCTATGGTCGGGCAACGAAGATCCCACAAGCCAAGTGGCATGGCCAAAAAAAAACCCAAAAGAAAACAAAAAAAGAAAAGACTGGTTGACTGGTTTTGAAAGGTGATGATTCCTACGTAGGTTTAAAAATGCCCAAGTGAAGTGACAAGGAAATAAGGGTCCTTTCCTTTAGATGCTTTTGCCATTTAGAAAGAAGGTGTACACATATTTACTGTGATGAATCAAGAACCTACAGAAGGCTACCACTTCTGTTGATCAGATGAGTCAGATCAAATTGAAAGTCATTAAATATTTGAATACATTCATTAGTGTTCCTTGAAATGTATAGATTCAAGCATTAAATATGGTAAATAGCAAATTGCTATTGTCCTTGTTATTTGTTAATGATAGTAATGTGGATAAGATAATTTACGTTGTCTTTTAAGTTGTTTTATTCAGAGTCCTTGTTTCACTGGTTAATATGCATGCCCACATAGGATAGGATATGCGACACAGTGTTACACTTCTACACCCTCACGAAACACATTACGTTTCATAGTGGCTAAAAGAAAAAAGAATATGCAAAAATATTACCAATAATATTTATTTCCTAGCAATGTTTCAGTGTTCTGATTGTGTCAATAAAAACATGTTTTAGTCATTGATTTGTTACTTACGTGTCTGCTTTAATGTTTTTCACTCTATCTCCAATGACCAGATGAGCTTTCTGGCAACATGCCATCCATCAAAAGAAAATTTCTAGATATGAAACTGAGCTATGAATCCAGGCAAGTTCTGTCCAATTGTGTACTTGAGTCTGATTACAAATATGAGTAGTAGAGCCTGTGTAGAAACAGCAGGGCTATGTTTTATGAAATGTCACTCTTTGAACCTTCTTAATTTAACAAAGAGGCAATCTATCACAGTCTCTTGAGAATATATTTATATATGGGATTTAACTTACATAAGTGGCAGGCAATAATGGTAATTGCCTTCTCTTACCCAGATGGCTTGTTTTTTAAATGGCTATATACTGTTTTAAACCTCACTGTGTAGTCAATACAGCACTCAGGTGGCAGACTCTAACATAAATAATATGTCAAGAATATGGATATAAACACATATATATAGGCTCAGTATGAACTGCCTACAAACAGCATATTTCAAGGTGAGTTTGTATGTACATATTTTCTTTGCAGATTTAAGGTTACAGTGCACAACTGAACTAACCAATGTGTTTTAGATCTAATTCAATAGGGCACCATTAAAGGCTAGCATCATTCATGCATTGGATCAAATTCACAGCTATGACCAGTAGCTCATTCGTTTGTAAGAAAATGTTTTTTTATATCCCCTCAGGGTTTAATCCAGGAAATTCAGAGGATTTCCAAAGGTTAATCACAAAGAAATGGACAAAATTGGGCATGAAAATAAATCTTATAGTGGAGAGTACATTGAATACATCATGCCTCTCACACCTAAATGCTATAGTGTGCATTCCTTTGACTTAAAAACAAGGACATTCTTTTTAAAACCACAGTATTTTTATCAAAATAACAATTTTGATATTGCTCAAATGTTACCCACAGTTCATACCTAAATTTTGTCAGTTGTCTCAATGATGTCCTTTATAGGTTTTGTTCTTTCCCTGATCCAGGATCCAATACAGAATTACTCATTGGATTTAGTTGCTATATCTCTTTAGTAATTTTAATTACTAGAGTTTCTTTAATAATCTTGCTTGACCTGGATATTTTTGAGGAGTAGAATGTCTTCTATTTTATGTTTGTTAGATGTTTTCTCAGGATTTTATTCAAATTATGCACCTTATGGAGAAATATCACAGATATGCTATTGTATTATTCTCAGTATTGTTGATGTCAATTAAGATCACTTTCTTAAGGTAGTGTCCCTCAGGATTCTCCACTGTAAATTTTTTCCTTTTGTAACTGATAAGTATTTGGGGTGAAATTCTTTGAGATCATGTAAATATCCTTTTTTTCATCAAATTATCATTAATTTTATGATTATTGCTGGAAGATTTTCTAACTTCATCATTTCGTCTATATTTTTAAGTTGCCATTCAAAGGAAAAGAAGGGGTTTCCCTTCTAGTACATGTATTTATTTATTCCTTAATTTATTCATACTAGTATGGACTCATATTGTCCTGTTATTTAGAGCATTATAATCCATTATTATCTTTATTTTGATAACCGAATTTTTCCAAATTACACTTGTGAGAGCCCCTTCATGACAGCAACTATGTCCTTTTGATGTCTCTATCATATATCGAGCACTTTTAGGCACAATACGATTAACATATTCCAGGATTATCTTGTACTTTCCCTGCTTCAATATTGGATTTACCTCTCACTCTAAGGAGTATTGGTTCCTTAAGTGGGAAATGAGATTTTGATAGGAACATCCAAGTGC
This sequence comes from Kogia breviceps, assembly GCF_026419965.1. Lineage (NCBI taxonomy): Eukaryota > Metazoa > Chordata > Mammalia > Artiodactyla > Physeteridae > Kogia > Kogia breviceps. The sequence continues at coordinate 99,249,198 of NC_081314.1, forward strand.
TAGAAGTGTTAACTGTTTCAGTATCATTGCTTCAGGGTACTCTCATTGGACACAACTAAGAAATGTAAATATTAATAGATATTACTTATATTTGGAGATTCATTCTCTCTCCCTTCTCCCTTTCCCTCTTGTTCTCTTACCCCTCCTTCCTCCCAATGTAATAAAAAACCACAAAGTGAACTCTAGTCTTCTCCCTTTCTGTTTTTTTGACTTAGTTTTCCAAAATTGAGAGACATGGCTCCCAGATTGTCAATGCATTCATTCAATGAAAAATAATTTTAGAGTTCACATATTTATTTAGGATGATACATATCAATAATGCACAAATCATAAGTATATATCAACAGTTTTCACTAAGTAAACTCACTTCCTGTAATCAACACACAAAGCATATTACTGTAGCTCTAAAAGCCCTCATTCTTTTTCCTACTCAGTTTTACTCTCATAAGGTAATCCATATCCCCATTTTAAATAATTCATGTATGCCCTAAAACTATATAACAATAGAATTGTACTGACTGAATTATTTTGTGGCATTATGTTTCTGATGTTTATCCATGATGTTGCATATAGGAAGCTCATTTGTACTCGTGGCACAGCATTACACTGCGTGAATATATCACAGTTTACTCAATTTGATGGGCCTTTCTTTTTGTTTTTGTTTATAATTGGGGCCATCATGTAAAGGGCTGCTAAAAACACCTTTGCACATGTCTTTGTTGAATAATGTACACATTTATCTTAGATAAGTAAGTGGAGTTGCTGAATCACAGGACGTTTATATGTTTAGCACTAAAAGATAGTGCAAAGCAATTGGTTGTGTCACCCTGTTTAAACTGACACCAGAAGTAAATGGGATTTTCATTTGCACTGTATCTTTTCTAACATTTGGTATTGTCTTTGTTTCATTCTAGTCATTCTTTTGGGTGTGCAATTGTATTGCACTGTAATTTTAAATTGCATTTTCTGATGACTAATGATTTTAAACATGTTTTCATAAATCTATTGACCATTTTTATACCATTTTTAATAGTGTGTAAATTCAAATCATTTGCCCATATTATCTATTGTATAGTGAGTAATTTTCCTATCGATTGTAGGAGTTCTTTATATATTCCAGATAGAAGTTCTTTGTCAAGTATGTGCATTGAAAATATCTTCTGGTTATTTGTGGCTTCACTTTTGACTCTCAGTGATATAATTCGTAATTCTAATGTAGTGCTATTTGCCATTTTATGGCTACCTTTTTTGTCTTGATAAAAAGAACTTTTATTGTTCTGCATTCACATTTCTACAATACAACTAAAATTGATTTTTACTATGTACCATATGAAGTAAGATGGAATATATTTTGCCATATAAATATCCAATTGACTCAGTGGTTTTATTGAGAAGATCATCTTTTCCTTTTAGCACTGTCATGTCATTTATAAATCAAGTGGCAATATATGTTAGAATCTGCTTCTGGAAACCATTCTGACCTATTAGTTTACTATTTATTATTTTATCATTGCATTTATACTGACCATGTTAATATAGCTTTATAAAAGCCTTGATACCTGTTAATGCGAGTCCTTCTACTTTGTTCTTCTTCAAGAGTGCTTGGTTATTCATAAAAATTATATTTGGGTGGAAATTTGAGAGTCTATTTGGCTGCTTCAGAACCCCTGCTGGGATTATTATTATTGTGTTTGTATTGTTTTTATAGGTCATTTTGGGTGGAATTGACAGCTTTAGAATATTAAGTGTTCCTTTTCACAAGGATGGTATATCCTTCTACTTATTTGGTTTGTCTTTAATTTCTCCCAGTGATATTTAATGACTTTCAGAAAACAAATTTTACCTCTGTTAAGTTTGTTCTTAGCTATTAGAATGTTTTAAGTTTTTGTAGATAGTATTTTTATTTCATGTTTTTTGGTTTGCTTCTGGTATTTATAAAAACCATTTCCTGAAAAAAAATAACATATTTGTTCTAATAGTTTGTAGAGTCTTCCAAATGTTCCACATATATCATTGTCATTTTTATATAATGACATTTTTATTTCTCCCTCTTCAATTCACTTATATTTACTTATCTTATCACTGTGGATAGGAACTCCAGTCAATGGTGAATAGAAATGGTGATAACATTTTTATCCTAGTCCTGATATAATGGGGGAAAATTATGAATATCTCAACATTAAGTTTGATGCTTACTGTAATTTTATCTTTTTTCCAGAGATTCTTTATTTTAATGTTCTCTGTCTACTTTCCTAAAAATTTACAATATATATTTTGAATTCTACATTAGTTTTCTATTGCTGCATAACACAAGAGGCTTCAAACAACCACCATTCATTAGCTCACAATCATCCTGTATGTAAGAAGTCTAGCACAAAGTGTTTGGGTTCTGTTCCCAGGATATCATAAGACTGAAATCAGAGGTTTGGCTGGGCTGAGTTCTAGTCTGGAAGCTTTGGGGAAGAATTTGCTGCTAAGCGCATTGGAGTTTTTGGCATAACTTATTAGATCTAAGTTATAGAACTGAGGTCCCTGTTTCTTTGCCTGCCTGCTGTCAGCCACAAGTTGTTCTCAACTCCAGAGGCTGCCTAAAATTTTTGCTATAAGGCTTCCATATCTTCAAGCCAACAGTGGCCCACTGAATCCTTCTCAAGCTTTGAAATCTCTGATTTCTGTTATCTCTGAACTCTAGAACTAGATTTAAAGGGCCCATTTAATTAGGTCAGGCTCACCTAGATATCTTTCACAAGGTTAATTGATTTGGAACTTAATTAATTTTGAAAATTCTTTTCACAACAATACCTAGATTAACATTTGAATGAATAACTGGGAGAAGTGTGTACAACAGAGGCTGGGAATCTTGGGAGTCATCTTAAAATTCTGCCTACCCCAAATTATATTAAGCAGCTTTTTTTCTCCCACATCTATTGAGATGACCATGTGTCTCTTTCGGCCTTTAATTAATGTTGTGAATTACACTGATTGATTTTCAAAGATTAAACTAACATTGCATTCTTTGAATAAATGCAAAATAGTTTTCACATATTGTACTTTATTTCTAGATTTAATATGCTAAAATTTTAAGATTTTTACGTCAATGTTCATGAAGGAAATTGTCTTATGCATTTTTTTTTTGTAAAGTTTGTTTTCTTTTTCCAAGTTACTGAATTAAGGAAATGCTGATTTCATCACCTGAAGTTTTTTTTTTATTGTTCATTCTTATTTTTTCTATTTTCAGAGAGATTTTCAATGAGATTGACATTATTTCATACTTAAAGGTTTGGAAGAAATTACCAGTTAAGCCATATGGATTTGAAATTTTCCCTTAGTGGGTAATTTTCTTTTAAGTGAGATATAGAACAGTGGCAGTTTTCTTTTACTTTTTGTTTTGGACTTGTATTTGGGAAATTCTACTTTACTTAAATCTTTAAAACATTATGTTATTGATAACTGTTGGCTTTTTATTAACTGGAGTTCTCCATATAAACAGAACCAGTAGGCTATCACTCTATCTCTCTATATCTATATCTATTTATTTGTAAGGAATGACAAATTGGCTTATGCAGTCATGGGGTCTCATATGGCTGCAATTTGTAGGGCATGGTATGGACTGGGAATTTAGGTAATAGTTGATGTTACAGTTTTGAATCCAAAAACTACAGAAAATTCCGGTAAACTGGGAACTCAGGCAGGATTTTTATGTTGCAGTTGAGACAGATTGCTTCTCCTTCAGGACACGTCAATCTTTGCTCTTAAGACTTTGAGCTGATTGGATGAGGCCCACATTCTGGAGAGTAATCTGCTTTAATTAAAGTCCCAGATCAATTGACATTATGATAGAGAGGTTATCTGAGTGAGCCTGACCTAATCATATGAGCCCTTTAATTTAGGTCTTTAATGATTGTGTGGCTGTGTTTTATTTTATTTTCTTCTCTGATCTTCAGTTTGGACATTTTATATTAACTTTATACTTCATTAACATTTTTTTTTCTGCTCTGAGTCTAATATCCTATTAAATTCATCTGTTTATTTCTTAATTTCAGTTTTTTTAACTCTCAAAATTTTCATTTTATTATTTAATGTAGATCTCAGAATCTGGTGCATTTTTAATTCTTTCTTCTCTTTTCTCTGTATTTTCCTCTACAGTCTACTATTTCCAATATCTCTATCACTTGTAATTTACTATTTTTTTTTCTTTTCACTATTTAAAAAATATATATTTTGTCTTTATCTGTGCCTGGTAATGTTTCCTTAAATGCCTGTCATTGTGTTTAAGAAATTATAAAGTATATAGATGTTCTCTCCCTACAGAGAGTGTTCACACTTTTTTCTTACAGAAAAGAAAGGAATATGGGTTGATTATATTAATCTAATTAGGGCAAGACTTGATTGTAGGATAGTTTATATTTAGATCTTTGGGGGTGTTTCATGAAGCCCCTCACTCACCTAAACACAGGTCTTGAAATCTAATTATTATCTTCAATAGCTATCTTCCCAGAACTACAAACTGTCAAAATACCTACTCTGACTTTTGTAAACACTTTGACTGACTTTTGGCCTCATACATTTGCAGTTTCACAAGTTAACAAATATCTGGGGAGAGGGGCACATCAGATAGTTTGTAGCACTCTTTTCCCTACAGTTTATGGCTCTATTTTTGGAAAACTGAAACTGAAAACTCTTCTTTCTCCCACAGGATCATTAATATCTGTGCTGGTTTCTCTGCCTCTTAGTAGAGGCCTTTAGTCCTTTTTTTTTTTTAACATCTTTAATGGAGTATAATTGCTTTACAATGTTGTGTTAGTTTCTGCTGTATAACAAAGTGAATCAGCTATACTGCAAAGCATGCTCAGAGTCTTTCCTGGCACTCAGAATTTAGGCCCTATAAGAGAAAACAGTTGTTGACTATCTCTTATATTAGCATGTTTATATTTATTCATTGATTATTTTCTTCCTCATGTTATTTTGCCTTGATAATTCTCTAATTTCCAGGTTACATTTAGTTGTTTTTAAACATTTTATCTGGCTTTTTAAAGCATTCTCTCTGAAAGCATGGGTCTACTACAAGCTACTCATTTGTATTGAGATGTGGATTCCTGAAGGCCTAATCCTGCATGAAATATACATGAAAATGAATAAATGTATTCATCATATATCTCAATGAGATTTAATAGGTCTTTAAATACTACTTTATTGCTGTCATGAAAATGGAAATAAAATGTCAGCCATCTAAAATTAATAATATTATTACTTAAAATGTATTTTTCATTTGAGAGTCTTAGTGTACATCCTTAAAATTGGTCCTTGTGTGTGAAGACTATGCAAGATTCCTTTTTTGTTTTAAAGCAAATAAATTACCTGAGAAGGGTTCATGAGAGATTTCATTTTTTTCTAGTGGCAGTGAAAAAAACATGTTTAGGAAAATAAAGTCTGAAGCAAAGAATGGTTTAAGTGTCAATGCAGAATAAAGTTTAATTGGGGCTGTTTTCTCACAATTAGTTAAATTTTACCTCAGTTAAATTTTGTCCCTGAAAATAAATTATGTGTTATTCTAATTTTAAAAATTATAATCTTGTTCTCTCTCTCCAATTTAATACCTTCTTACTTTTTATAACAGAATCACAGAAATTTGTTATCCCACTGCCATGATTATAAAATTAAAAGTAAAAAATCTTCATTAAAAAATAAGCAGTAGAGAGAATGGAAATAAATGCCTTACCCTCTTTGCTAAAGTTTTATTCCCCCCCCCTCAATTAAAAGGGTAATTCATAGTTTGTACATAGTGGTATTATTTAGTTTCTGACTTTACATGGATTATTTTATAATTCAGCTGCCTAACTTATTATTAAATCAAGACAGCATACAAATGTACAAAACATTATTTCACTACTTTTTTCAATGTGGACTTAATGAAAGGCATATAGTTTTTATTATTCATACATTTTATAATTAGAGTTCTGAAGTTCTGTCCCAATAAAGCTAAAAATAAGGAAGAAATATTTGCTGATTGAAAACAATCTTTTAAAATTATCTGTGCATTCACAGAGAGTATCCTAATGCCTAGAATATATGAGATAAAGAGTTGTACATCTCTTATAGCCGCATAGTGTATAATTAAAAAAACTACAAGAAGTGAGTGAAGGAAGATTAAAAAAAAAAAAAAGGTTGTTCAGGAATGACTGTTTAGGAAGTAATCTTTAATTTGGCCTGTATAGAATGTGTAGGTGTTTAAGGTATTCTAGTTAAAGAGTCAATAAAACAAAGACAAGTATATAGGAAAGAACACTTGACATCTAAGTCACATGTGAGTAGTCTGGTTTAATTTAAATGTTAAATATAAATAAAGGAGTATTATTAGATAGACTAGAAAAAATGGAAAGATACAAGGTTATGGAAGGTCCTGACTGCGACGAAAGGGATAATACAGGTGTGACAAAGAAACAATAAGAATTAAGCAGATGAGAGAAATAGTTATGAAGACACTTAAAGCAGCTAGATATTTTGTATAAGATAGAAACTTGAAGAGTGTGAGATTAGTTCTACCAGTTAGGAAATTATAATATACTAAAATTAAGTGCTCATAAACTCATGAAAACTTAAAGCAATGCAATGATGGTAGGAAGGTAATCGTGATATGAAATTATCAATTAATAATCTTGAATTAAATTGATAACTGAGTGTAGTAAAACAGAGTGAAGGGTAAAGTTTGCGCTAAGATTTTAGGCTTACCTTCCTGGAAAAACCAAATTCAGATATAGTCATAAATGGAAGAGTTAGAAGAATAAACTAGTTTTGACCTGTTGGTGAAGGTAGCACGTAATATAATGGACTTTTTGCAAAGTCAGCTTTGATGATCCATCATGATATGGAAATGAAAATGATCACTAGACCTCTGCACATGCAGAAGAGACTCTTGAGGTCTGAGAAACCACACTCTAAGTGGCTGGGTACTATAGGTTTACTAGTCAGAGATGAGGAAATGTGTGGAAGAGGGAAAGAAGGATGAGATGAGACATCTGTTTCCTTGAGAGAGGTTTGGTAGTATAGGTGAAGAAAAGGAAGACATTAAATGTGAAATGAAAAAAATGAAGGTCAAGTAACTTTTTTTCTAATTAAAAAAATAAATCAGAGTCTTTTTTGACTTAAAGTCACTAGTTGGATAAAGATTAGTTTCAGTTGGCCAGAGGAAAGAGCTTCTTATGCATCTTTTTTTTTTTTTTTTTTTTTTTTTGCGGTATGCGGGCCTCTCACTGTTGTGGCTTCTCCCGTTGCGAAGCACAGGCTCCGGACGCGCAGGCTCAGCGGCCATGGCTCACGGGCTTAGTTGCTCCGCGGCATGTGGGATCTTCCCGGACCAGGGCACGAACCCGTGTCTCCTGCATCGGCAGGCGGATTCTCAACCACTGCGCCACCAGGGAAGCCCTCTTATGCATCTTTGATGTGTAATCAGATTATTGATTAACATTATCCTGTTCGAATGAACTGTGCTTACCTTTATTTATTGTTTATTTACCAGTTATATATGTCAATGACTTCTTAAAATCTTCTACTCGCATGACTTTCCTTTGAATAATAATATTTACTCTATTGCCTAGAGTCACACAGTAAGAACATGAAATAAGACATGAAGCATAATTGCTATGTTCTTTCTTTTCTTAAACTACTAACAGTGAAATCCCTAGCTAGTATTAAAGGTCACTAGGACAACATGTAGATATTTCTTCTGAAGCATAAAGGTTAAGAAAAAATGTAGTTCCCAGCAAGTAATGGATATAAACAAGATTAGGACCCCATAAGTGAGTTCTAGCAATCATGTTCCTGCTGAAAACCCATAAAGCTAAGTGTCTTTCAAGGCATGCAATATCCTTTCTAAATCTTTTAGAGCACACATATCATTATACAATTTGGCAATCTTTAAACCCAATGGGGATCAATGTTTTCAGTGTGCTACATTATACTTTGCTGTTATAGAAGCTCTAGGTAATAAATGTTTCAGCATCCAATTTAAAGAATATCCATTATGCAAATATAATAATACATGCATGAAATTCTTGATGTTACAGTTTAGTATTATGTATCAAGCTGACTAATGACTTCCCTAAATAAGTTTGTTCAAACAAGGGAAAAAATAAAATACAGTTAACTTGCGTGTAGCCATTATGATAAGGAATAGGGGTACTTAAATCTCTAGAATTTGTCATTGAAAATTATTTTAATTCTGAATATGATTATCAAGGCATTCTTCTAACTTTTTGATGAGGACTTTTTTTTTTTCTGCAAGGCTTTCTGGCATCTATTTTTCCCTAAAATATCTGCCTATGTATCACACGAATATAAATACAACCGTATGTAAAAATGATATTAGTATGTATTTGTATATAGACACACACAGAGACACATGCAGAAATACTTCTTACATCCTACTTTCCTCTGGTTAATTGAAATAATTAACTCCTCCTTTGCTGGACTATTCCAGGATGAATATGTTGAGCTGTATGTTAATTTTTTAATGACATGATATTATTAGTTAATAGATCTAATCTCTAAGTGAATAGATAGGGATGAACTAGGAAAACATAATTTTTAGTTTCTAGAATAAGCATTAAAAAAATAACCTGGTGTATGACATGGGAGCCCCTGTTACTGGATCTGACTTGCCTCTGCAGGGGTCAGTTGGCAGCCCCAGAAGCCAACCCTCTGCTGGCCTTCATGTCTCCCATAGCACAAATCCAGGAGGAGCCTTAAACTCTACTAGATTCAGGAGAGTTCCCAATACTCCCCTAATATTCACAGCTTCGCAACCATTATCTGCCTTGGTTCTTTCAGCACAAGTATTACTGTGCCCTCTGTCTCTGTTTTTGATCAATTGCTCATCATCACAAGAACATACTAGACTCCCAGGTCTTTCCTCACACCTGGAATATAGTGTCTCTCCACATTGTCTTTTCTGTCCTATCTGTCACTCCCCTAGAACTCCTGGAACTTTCTACTCCATTTGCAGGACCTATTAAAATCACCTAAATTATTTATCTCCTTTTTGAAGGTTCCCCTGTATCCTTCCTCTAAAGAAAAATTGTCTAATCTAGCTTGCATAAATAATATATTTTTTTACTCATACTTTGGATAGCACTGGGCCGGAAAATGAGTATTCTGGCATCAAATCACTACCTTCTTTCATGAAGTCATCTAACAGTTCTTAAGCACTTCTTGGTATTCCTAGATTCTATAGGTTCTTAGCTCACTGTCTTTCTCCAGTAGTACAGGAATCTTCTTTCTTGGTAATTTCAGTACCCATATAGATGATCCAACTAATGCTGTGCAGTCGGAACCATGGCTTTCTCTCTTCCAGTAACTTTCTTGAACTACTGTCCTCCAACTTACTCCAGTTTAGTCCCTCCAGCCTCCTTTTGGTTCCTAGGACACACCAGACATGCTTGCACCATATTCTTTCTGCCTGCATACTCTCCTGTGCATACTCACATGGCTTGTTGCCTCACCCTCTACAAGTCTTAGTTTATTTGTCACCTTCTTACTGAGTCTTCTTTCTAATTTAAAACTGAAAACTCACTTGTCCCTGCATTCCTTATATTCCTTCCTTGATTTATGTTTTCTCTATAGCACTTCTCACATCTAATATACTATATATTTTACTTATTTTATCTATTTATATTATTCATAGTCTGACCCCCATTTTAAAAATAAATTCCACAAAGGCTGACTTTTTCTCATTCCTTCACTATTGTATCTTCAGTTCTAGAAGAGTTACTGGCACATGGCAGGTTTGAAAATAAGAATTAAAATTATCCTTATTTATAAGAAGTAAACACTCCCAGTGTAAGTAAATACAACCAGTGACTTAAAACAGCTTAACTTACTCACTGGCTGATTTATAAATTAATGAATCCATCTTTTAAATATGCACATTTATTTTCTGAGTAATACCTTCATCAAAATAAATCTTTGGAAGATTGTTTAAACCATATAATTTAAATGATAAACCTGAATTTGTTACTGTCTTTTCAGTCTAGCCATGAAAGTTTATAATCAGAATGGAATAGTTATGTTAGAGCAGGCAGATAGCTAGATATGAGCAGAGAAAGGGGGGCACAGGTCAAGTGTCAGGAAACCATGCATCTTTTGAACAACGGGGTCCTTGGGTAGACAAAGAAAAGCAGGAACCTCTGGACTGATAGGAAGCTGTACAACTTGAGGTGACAGGGATCTTAAAGGCAGACACAGAAAGGTGGGAAAAGGAGGGAATCTCTGGCATTTGAATGTAACTTTTTGCTCGTTATGCCATCATTACAATAAAATTAGCCTTGCAGATAAGAAGTACCCATCATGCACTGACGCCATGATACTTCCAGTCAAGACTAAATAAGGATAAAAATTCCTCCTCCCCTTGGGAAGGTGGAGCTGGGATGAGAATCAGGGAATATGACCCCAAACCCCTCCCTCCTCAATGAATATCCCACCCCTTCATTTTCACACCTCATATAACCAGATTGCCAAAGAAACTCAGGGCAGCTACTCACCTGAGTCTGCCTGCTCTCCCCTGGGAGCATACTATCACTTACTAAATCCTTTCTTGTTTTCTTGACTTCTGTGTCTTGTCTCTGAATTCTTTCTGTGATGAGTCAAGAACCTACTCTCTGGTAACAATTATATGATGAGTAAATTATGAGTAAATAATACTCAACAAAACCAAATCCATCTTCCAAAATGAGAAGGAAATAATAAACAAAAATATATCATTTTTAAATGCATCCTTCACTTTCTAATAAATTATAAAAATATCCAAATAAAAACCAACCAAATTATTTGTGCTCAAATAACTCAGTCCCTAAAATAAGTCTATAGTTTGACATAAAGGAAATCTTTCTATACTTATTTTAGCTAGATGGATATGAGTATTTATAAAAATGGAAAGCTAAATGGAACTATAAATTTCCCAGTACTTATTATAGAGTCATTGAGATAAAATTCCTAACTAGGAATGCACCTAACTAATTTCTCTGTCAGCAAATAATATTCAGATTTTAAAGATCCTCAGTTATATATCCTTCTACCCTAGACTCATCCAAAGCAAATTTGAGTTGTTTACCATAATCTCTACATCCCTCACTTTTAAGCTTGTTTTCTTCTTGCCCACTGTAGCAATTGATGGTCTCATGCTGGGCCCTTGGTGCCTTAGACCTGAGGATGCAAAATTTGCAAAATATTAGGATCCCAGTTAAATTTAAATTTTAGTTAAATGGCATGTATATTTTTAAGTCTAATTATGTCTTAGGCAATATTTAGAACATACTTATTGTACTAAATGTTATTTACTTTTTATCTTAAACTAAACTTAGCATCCTCTATTTTATTTGGCAATTCTACTTAGATCTCCTACTTATCCCCAAGTACTCCATATATGTACACTTTTACCTCTAAACCCAAGTATTCCATATATGTACACCTTTACCTCTAACTCCTCAAACTTATTTATCTGTGCCATATTTTCTTAGAGGCCTATGGGATATTGTCTTATGTGTCATGTATTCCAGTCCAGTGTAAATCAGAATGTGGGTTAATAAATAAAGTAGATAATTTAAGTCTGCTAATATTATAGATTAGGCCATTAATTACCTATACTGTTAATCTTGTTTGCCCTCCCTGAAAATCAGACAGATCATAAAACACATAAAGGACTTAATTCTGTATTTTTCTTTAAGAAGGGATTTTTATTAAAAATACTTAGAATTTAGATATGTTTGTAGCCAATTAATATGGGTAATTTTGTAAGAATGGGTTTGGGAGTAGAGCAAGGCTTTTTTGGTGCTCCTCAAAAATTTATTGAAGGCAGTTGCCTTCTTAGTGTCAATCATAACAGCTCTTTAAAAAAATGAGTATTACAGGGCTTCCCTGGTGGCGCAGTGGTTGAGGGTCCGCCTGCCGATGCAGGGGACATGGGTTCGTGCCCCGGTCTGGGAAGATCTCACGTGCCGCGGCGTGGCTGGGCCCGTGAGCCATGGCTGCTGAGCCTGCGCGTCCGGAGCCTGTGCTCCGCAATGGTAGAGGCCACAACAGTGAGAGGCCCGCGTTCCGCAAAAAAAAAAAAAAAAAAAAAAAAGAGTATTACAGAACCTTATCTTGAAAACATTGGAAAATTATTAATAAATTGATTTTTAAAATAAACAGACTTGACAAATGATAATATATTTAGCTAGTCAATCTCTAGTAATTATTTTGGCTTCCATGACAAAAGCAATAAAAAGAACTAAAATCAGTGAACTTTTAAGTTCTTGAGAAGGTTGCAATTGATTAGGGTAAACTAAATGAACAAATATAGCAAAACTATGTAATATATGATGAATAAATTTAGCAGAAACATAGATCTACAAAACTGACCTACCAATAGATATACCAAATTGTCTTCAATAGTTTAATTCCTAGCATCTTCGAAAAGGTGCCATTGAAATACAGTTTCCTTTTTATGGAAGAATTGTGCTACTCCTTTAAAGAAGCTAAAATAGAAGAATATATACATCTATACACACATATACATATGGGTCATATATACATGCATATACATATGTGTGTGTTTATATATATATATATTTGAAAATTTGCTGTAAGAATTATCCCTAGAGTAAAAGTAGGAAGGCATATTTAACTGGATTTTCGAGAGTTTTACTGGAGTTTCTCCATTTCTTCACTTCTATTTATCCAATATGTTTGACAATTTTGATTTTTGTAGCATATGTTATAGAGAATGACTCAGTCAACTTATATTCAGTCAGAGTGCCATTCTTTCATCTCTCCTACTCACATAGGCAGACACACACATGCTGCATACACACATGCACAATCTTATACCTGAATAGTGTACAATGCCATTCCTTCCTGTTGTGAAAGAGACTGAAATAGATAACTCTCAAGATACCTTAAGTACAATTTTAACGTATATGACAATTAAATATACTTTGATTACATTCCTTCCTAATTTTTGTTGAACTCAGATTTGAGACATCATTTCAGCAATTATATATCTTTCTCATCTATAGTAATAACATTCGCATTTTGCAGTCTGTCACTGAAACTGTAAAATCAGAGTCTGAAAAATCCCTGAAATCTGTTCATGATTTTTGGCTCTCTTTAAGTTAAAACAACAACAATAACAACTAACAGCAAAATAACATTAAGATTTTTTTCTGATACATATTGCTGTTTTTTTTTTTTTTTTTTTTTTATGTATACCACAGGGCCAGTGCCTCTCTCAGTTTAGAGCCTCAAAGAAGTCAACAACCCTTTAAGTCCCAGTGCAGTCTTCCCATCTGTTGGGTGAACAGACCTCAGAGGAAACTGAGGTAAGTGCTGGGTTTAAAGTATGGCAGAAATAATGGAGGTTTTAAAGCAGTCGTCACCCCTCCAGAAATACTGATGTTCACATAACTCACAGAATTCTTTCCATCGGTCATTTTACCTTCAAAAACTATTTCTCCCAACAAAAAATGCCAAGTTACCCTTTTTGCAATTACTGTGAGTTGTGTTTCCTACCCTCTTAGAGGCATCTTTCTACTGGCAGCTTGGGAGCTGTTATCACTAAGATAGACTAAGATGCCTGCTCTCAAGGTGCACTTCATACCTTCAGTCTTATATAACCATCCTTAGCAACCCTCTCCCTGCCTCCTTGTATTGACATCAGACTGATACACATACCTCCCACAACCAACTGAACAATACATTGCATTTGTGACTAACTTGGGAGTTTCAACTATTGTTTTAAGCATAGCTTTTAACTCAGTCATTTACATTTTCAGTTTCAAAATGGTTAGAAAACTCACTAGACCCAAGTATTTTATTAACTTGAGATAAAATCATATAGACAAACAAGTACAGTTAAATAAAGTCAGTAAGATCAAAGGGATAATTTTCTATGCAGTCAGTATTTTTACAAAACTACTCTGTTCTCCACTTTGTCTCCAGTGAAGTGCTCATGTAAATATACCCTCAATCAATTAAAACAAATATTTCATTGTGGGTTTAATTTGGATTTCCCTGATGATTAGTGACATTGAACATTTTTCATATACTTGTTGGCCAGTGTATGTCTTCTTCAGAGAAATGTCGATTTGAGTCCTTAGACAAGTTTTAAGTCTGGTTATTAATTTTTTGCTATTGAGTTGTAGGCGTTCCTTATATATTTTGGAGATTAAACTATCATCAGATACTGATTTACAAATATTTTTTTCCCATTCTATAGATTGTCTTTTCACTCGATTTTTACCTTTGCTGTGCAGATATAGCTGATGGAAATGCAGAATGCTAGGGCTTCCCTGGTGGCGCAGTGGTTGAGAATCCGCCTGCCGATGCAGGAGACACGGGTTCGTGCCCTGGTCTGGGAGGATCCCACATGCCGCGGAGCGGCTGGACCCGTGAGCCATGGCCGCTGAGCCTGCGCGTCCGCAGCCTGTGCTCCGCAATGGGAGAGGCCACAACAGTGAGAGGCCCGCATACCGCAAAAAAAAAAAAAAAGAAATGCAGAATGCTATAGCTGCTATGAAAATAACATGTCAGTTCTTCAAAAATTTAAAAATAAAACTACCATGTGATCCAGCAATCCCACTTTTGGGTGTTTATCCAAAATAATTGAAATCAGAATCTTTTTTTTTTTTTTTTTTTTTTTTTTTTTTTTTTTTTTTTTTTTTTGCGGTGTGCGGGCCTCTCACTGTTGTGGCCTCTCCCGTTGCGGAGCACAGGCTCCGAGGCCATGGCTCATGGGCCCAGCCGCTCCATGCATGTGGCGTCTTCCCGGACTGGGGCACAAACCCGTGTCCCCTGCATTGGCAGGCGGACTCTCAACCACTGCGCCACCAGGGAAGCCCTGAAATCAGAATCTTGAAGAGATATTAGTACTTTCATATTCTTTGCAGCTCTATCCACAATAACCAAGACGTGGACTGCTGTACAGCCCTGTACATATCGTCAACAATAATGTACACTTAAAGACTTGTTAAAAGGACAGATATCATGTTATGTGTTCTTACCACAATAAAGTAAAAAATAATACACATTGATTATTTCATGTTTAACACTAGAATAACTACCACGTTAATACAGAGGTAAGAAGAATTTATTGATTACATGTGGATTTTTGGTCACTATATATTTTGTCTAATTGCTAATAGAAAGTTATTAAATGTATTATTAAAAGTTTATATTTTTTCATGCATTATAAAAAGCATTTGCAGATGCAAACAAAATATGTTTTTATAACATGGGTTTCTCCTTTTTATTCTGGAGACGTGATTAATGTACATGTAAGAATTGTTTGGGGCCATCAAGGTTTTCTTTCTTTTTTTAACATTAAAATAAGTTTGACATAGAAAATCATACATGTCACAACCACATTTGACATACAAGGTGAAAACTTACTGTATTCCAACTTTGTATTAAGATTTAGGAATACAACCTAATGGGGGAAACAGACAAAAACAAATAACCAGTCAAATAAAATAACACACTGTGGTAAGAACTAAGAGGAAAGAACCAGGTAGCAGACAGTGAGTAATGGTGAGGGAGTAAGAGTGCAGGAATAATAGGTTAAGACAAATTTTCTTTTGAAAAGTGCGGAGGCAGAATTTCAAAGTTTAAGAAGGAAAGTCATATTAGGATAAGGAGGGGAGGAGTATTCCTGAAGCAAGAAAAAGCTTGGTATAGTTGAGAAGCTAAAAGTTCGAATGGCTAACATGTAATGAGTAAATGGGAGAGTAGTGCTATACCAAATGAGACAGATCGGCACAGACCATGCAGGGCCTCTCAGGTCATGATAAAGAGACCATATTCCCTTTTTTGGTATTATGGTTAAAAATTGATATAAGAGAGTGACAGTATCAAGGTTTGTGAATGCAGTCATCCCTTTGTATACATGGGGCATTGTTTCCAGGAGCCTCTGCAGATACCAAACTTTGTGGATGTTCAGGTTCCTTACATTCAGCCGAACTAATGTGGTTGGATCCATGAACGATGAACCTGTGGCTAGGGAGGGCCATCTGTAGTTGGAAATTTTACCTTACTTGTAAGCTTATAAGTTAGCCTATCAGAGTTAGGTAGAAGACTACTGGTAGAAGAGGCTTGAGTCAGAGACAAAAGACATTATTATTCATGACACAGAAAGTGCTATGAGGATCAACATATCTGTGCCAGTTCCCCTTGCCTCTAATTTCCACAGCAGCAACACAGGTGGGCCCAGAGAAGTGCTGGAACAGGCAATGGATTGTATTGCAGGAGAGGGACCCTGAGTTTAAGGAACAGGAATCTTTTGTAATGGATATTAAGAAAATCTGCCCTTTTTCTCCACAAAATGACATGATTTTTATTATATTGGACAGTACGCATGCCTACTCTGCACTCAGTAAGAGACTCTTTCTCTATCTTTGTCCTATACACATCCTTGAAAAGATAGTCTAGAAGAAAGGGAGATGAGTGTCTCTGCTCACAAGACATACAGACATGCAAGAAACCCATGGAGAATTGTCTAACAACAGTCAGGCTCTGATGTATGTTTTAGGCAAATCACTAAGGTCACATAGTAGAGAAAGAATTGAGAGGAGGCAGGTGTTTATGTAGGGTGACCACTGGGATGTCACTACTTTGTGACAGAATATACATGGGCTTCTGTCACATGTTCTTGCTTGAACTAGACATCTGCTTGGGAAGGTGGACAAAACAATATGTTAGTATATATTTTGGACGTAAAATTGACAAAATTTGTTGATTTGTGCTTGATTGGATATGTGAGATAATTCACAGAGAAACAATTTATTGGAATAGAGATGATTCTGTGATAGAAGTAGATACAACCGGGTTTATTTAATAAATCAAGAGTTGAGTTTTGAATATGGTATGCTTTAGATAAATGTAAAGGAATGAAATGGATATGTACAAGTTGGAGCTCAGAGGATAGGTCTTGGTGGAGATAATTTTGGAGTCAACAACTAGATGATGTATGAATCACTGAGCTTAGATGAAACAACCTGAGGAGAAATGTATGAGAGAAGATGAGAAAATTCAACTGAATATCAAAGAAAATGAATTCTAAGATATGATATATGATATGTAGTACCTGAAATTTTATGAAATAGAAGTAAAAAAGGACAGAAAACAAAGTAAATTAGTGTTGCAGGAAGTATACAGACATCTGGTTCAAATGGTCCTGATTAACGATTCACCTAGTCATGAATTTAGAAAGCTTAATTGAGTGAACTTTACTAACTAGAACAAATAAAATGTATTTTTTCCTCAAAAAATAATTCATAAATGGAATAAACATTAGCCAAGAAATTAAGAACTACAGTTGGAATTGTAACAGATTTTAAAATTAAAATTGCCCATCTAGCAGCCCTCTACGACCAAAAAAATACAAAAGACAATTACAAGTGAAGTGCAGTATGTTATAAACCATGTGAATGTAAAAGTAATAGTATAGAGAGAAGGTGGAGGAGCCTGTTAAAGTGGAAAAGCAGGTGCTAGATTTCTTATTCTTATTATTTCTTATTCTTTCTGGTAAGAAAGAATAAGAAAGAATTTAAAATTCCAAAGAAGCAAATATACAAATGATAAAATATAACTAACAAAATTAAAGCTATCATAGTATAGTAACATGATGCTACCTTTCTGGCTTTGATCATTGTACCGTGGTTATGAAAGGTATTAACATTAGAGGAAACGGGGTAAAGAGTACAGGAACTCTATTTTTGTAACTTTGTCTAAAATTATTTCAAAATAAAATGTTTTAAACATTAAACGTATCAATGATATGAGAGAAAGGAGAAGTATGCTATTCCCTCATGTTATATTAGAATCTGTAATAATGTTGATTACCTACACTGCCCATTCCCATTATTTTCTTCCTATTCAAGTATCAATACTATTAATAGATTCATATTTTCTTTGAGCCCATGTATCTTAGAAGCTGACTCCACTGACACATCCAGATAAAGCCTGCATTAGTCAAAGTGTACACCAATTACTCCTCGAAGTAATTAGTTCAGGAATGAGTGTGTGACTTAATCCTGACCAATGAGCAATAAAAGGAAGACTATTGAGGGTCTTACGAGAATAGTTCCACTTCTAAGAGAGACTACATGACAAGATGTCTTTTCTTCTTCCTCTGGATTTTATGTGAGTTATTTGACACCTAGAACATGAGTAATCAATTTGCTACCTCTAAATATGGAATAAATTCTGCAGAGGTGGAACAGAATAGAAAGAACCTGGGTTCTTGATAATATAATTGAGCATCAAAAAAATTAACCCTGAGGTCTGTGAAATTATGAAATAGTGAAGTTATATGAAATAAAATAATAATATACTATATTTTAAGCCAGGTCGAGTTACATGCATGAAATTGAAAGCATTATAACTAAGGGAATTTACCAGTGGAAACTATGTAATGGTGGTAATTCAAGAAATGAATATAGAATTAATTGTTTAGAATTCTCTTGGTAACCAATGAATAATTAAAACAGAATGCCTAACTCTATTAAGTGGGGCTAGAATAGGATGAAGAGGATTTAAATTTTTTCAACTTTTCACTTATTGTCATTTAGTCCTGTTTGATTCTTCCTCTATAAACCACCCTCACCCCTGTTCATGCTGTCACTTATATAAGATGCCAGATATTGAGGCAAAAAAAATAATA
Source organism: Kogia breviceps (assembly GCF_026419965.1). Classification (NCBI taxonomy): domain Eukaryota; kingdom Metazoa; phylum Chordata; class Mammalia; order Artiodactyla; family Physeteridae; genus Kogia; species Kogia breviceps. The sequence goes on from NC_081314.1 coordinate 99,267,886, forward strand.
ATAATATATACAAAGTTAAAGATAAGAACCAGATTGTAAGAAAGGGTTTGCAACATAATTCATAGTGATTGGATTAGTATATGTATATATAGACTTATTATTACAAAAAAAGACATCTAAGTATAAAATTGGGTAATGGATGATAATTAGCAACTTACCAAAGATTAAATGCAAATGCCCAATACACCTATAAGATGGTACTCAAGGTCACTAATAATCAAGGACAGTAAAATTAAAACAATATTGAAGCTTTTTTAACGCATCAAATGCCAGTAATGTCAAAGACTACTGGTACACTTTCTTGAGCAGAATAGACCAAAATAGAAAGACAAAAATTCTTTTGACAAGAGGGTTGCTGGTTACATCAACCCTTGGTCACATCACTTCTGGAAGCCTTACTAATCCCTCTCAACACTTCCTGGAGCAGGTTTTGATTGTCCCCCATAGTAGATAAAGGGGAAACAGAGGCATAAACATATTAATAAATGTTCTCAAGTTCAAATAGGTCACAGTCAATGAAGCTGTGATTTGAACATTTTTTTCTTCGATATAAAACCTCTTGGTTTTAACTGTTGGAGACAACCTGAACCCTTTGGCTAATATTTACATAAGAATAATTCCGTGAGAGGAAGCCTCTTAGGCTTCTCTCTGCTACCTCTCACAGAGGCTGTTTGGGCAGAGACTAAGCATAATTTATGCAGCTCCTCTAAACTATTTTTTTGACTCATCTGTTTACAGATAGGAAAATCTAGTCTTCTAATCCAAATTGAGGAATTTTAAAATTGATATTTTATTTCCCTATTAGTTCCATAAAAGTACCAGAAGAAAAGTATACCATCTAATTTTCCCTGAAAACTCCAACATAAATCTCTAAACTTAATTTCTCCCTATAGTTTTCTTTTCTCTCTGAGAGGAAAATAATTGGGCTGATAGGTATGAACAACTAAAATTTGAGTTAGATGGACATTCAAATATTTTTTGTAATTTTAGTGCTAGAGCAACCTATTTTTTATAAAGCTTTTAGATAGATTAATTACTCTAGGAAAATTAAATTAGTATGCTTATTTTTATTTTTCAGGGTTATGATTTAGGTCACTATTGTCTTTAATAACTCCTTCAGTTGTATTGATTTTATATTTGCATGTAAGGGTAATGTCTGCTTTTCTTCTTCCTTCTCCTCAGCTTCCTTCTTCTTCTCTCTCTTTCTTTCTTAAATTTATGAGGTCCATTTTATGTTCTGTTTTATAATTTCGAATATTTACAGATATTTCCCTAGCAAAATATTTACCCTTGGGCTGTTCCCTTTAATGAATTTCCAGACAATAGACTAGTACAAAATATTTTTGCCTTGAAATATTTCTTAAATGGCTGTCATTACATTTTTTTTTCACTTAGAAGCTCATAGGTAGTACTTTAATTAAATTAATTATATTTCCTTCCTCATCTTAGTTTCTGAAAATTGGAGCAAGACTTAGAAACTATGTAGTTTGAAATGAGTATATTACCTGTGTGGTAAGCCTGAAGATTTTGGAAATGATCAAGGAAGAGACAAGACCATGAGAGGCAGTAATACATGGCAAGATTTGTTGGTCAATGCCTGGACAGGGCTGCATGAGGGTGAGTTTGGCATGAGGAACCACTCAGAAGGGGAATAGGGCAAGAGACTGGACCTCCTCAGAGAAGGGAACATCAGAGCAGGGCAAATATGTCTTGGTGATGTCAGTCAGCAGTAAGGCTGAGAGTTTCCAGGTCAGAGTTTGGAAGAGCATTTGTGGTTTGGGGTCTTTTATAGCCACAGGGTTTGTCTTATCAATGGTTATCACATATTGGGCAAGTTTTGAGGAGTATACATAGTAGATAGACTCTAAATGGCTAAAAATATGTTTGTATGGACTATATTTAAAACAATTTAATGTGTAAGAATTTGAGTTTGGCACCTGTAAGCTTTGGGCTAGCAGGCTTGGCTGCTGTGAAGAAATAAACAGTGTGCGGCCATTTAGGACAAGGCCATTTATGTAACAACCTCTAAGTGTGGAACAGGAATATAAGCATAATTTATTTTGTTTCCTTCTCCATTTATTGAATGAGTTAACCTGTACTGAATAATAGGCATGTCCTTTTAGGAGGCGCATCATGTAATTTTGTCATTGGTAAATTCAAAGCAGACAGTATACATTATTTATCATAAATGATTACAGGATTAAACTATTTTGCAGCTATAGCACAGAGCAAATTGTTACAGTATCAGTAAACTATAAAACCATTCCCTGAAGCCCGATATCCTGGCCAAAAATTTGGAAAGGGTTTTTGCTTACTTACTGATACAACTAAGCTTCAATATTTAAAGGGGAAAAAAGAAAAGCCCAGAATGAAATCATATTTATACAGTGCTCAAGGTGCTAGGGAAGAATGTATGATATTACTCTTCTGTAATGTTCTCTGAAAATTTCTGGGTTTTATAGAGAGAAATTCAAGTCGTGCAAAGGGAATGGTGAAACTGGACAAAGCAACTCCCTTTTCTAAAGATAAAATGGTATCTTACTAACTCCAAGAAAATTTTTTGATTTATTCATTAGAAGAATTTCTTGGTGCATATAAATGAGTGTTGTTTTATTAGTTCTTTGATGCTTTAGGAATGAAATTAAAATTATTTTCAAAGTAAAATTCCATTAGAAAACACCTTGCTGTAATCATGGATTTGGATTATTTTAGGGCAAATACTATCTCCTGTACACATGGGAATTTAGTACAACTCTTTCCATAGAAAATATTCCCTGTAATATAATAATGATGCTAGATTGTAACTTGACATTCAGTGCAACACAACCTCCTTTTCTCTGTTTCATTGGCCAAAGTAGAGTGAGCATTATATGCTTTTGTCTTGCCCAGCATCACTTTAAGAAACCACCCTTTCTTTTCCCATTGTTAGTTTAAGTGGTTTGGATGGGACTAACTAACTATATTTCAGAGATAAGACTGTGTCATTGGAATTTTTTGTTTCAACATATTAATTATCAAACAAAATTAGTCTTGTCAGTTGAGTAGAAATTTAGCCCTTTTGTGAAAGGGTGAAGGAAGAATCAAAATGTGTAAGACAGAGTAATATTGCTTTTCCTTTTTTGACTGGGAAGATGCATGGTTGCTGTCTTCTCACATAGAAGGGAGATAATGAATGGAACAACACAATCATACAGCATTGAATATTAGAGTGGATTGGGTCCTAGGAATACACTAATCAAATATCTTCAGTTTACAGATAAGGGAACTGAGGCCCATGTAAGGAGCTAGATAACTATGAGCCATCCTTGTCATGTGACAATGTTATAAACATTATTGAAAATACCAAGTCATGAGAACTTCATCTGTATAAATTATGAAGAAAGTATGACATAGGAGAGTGGAAGAACAGGAAAGAATTTTCTGGTACTACAAGGGTTAATGGAATATAAAGTTTTATTTATCATAGGATATACACTAAAATTGAGGTTTGAAGGTAATAAAATGTACTTGCAGCATTATAGAATAATAAAATACAACTGTTTATTAAATTTTTAAAGGAGTATAGTTGATTTAAATGTTGTGTTAGTTTCTGCTGTACAGCAAAGTGAATCAGATATACATACACACATATCCACTCTTTTTTAGATTCTTTTCCTATATAGGACATTACAGAGTACTGAGAAGATACCCCTGTACTATACAGTAGGTCCTTATTAGTTATGTATTTTATATATAGTAGTGTGTATATGTCAATCCCAATCTCCCAATTTATGCCCCCCCATCTCCCCTAGTAACCATAAGTTTGTTTTCTACATCTATGGCTCTATTTCTTTAAATACAATTCGTTTTGAGAATAAAATCAAGATGCCAAAGGTAAAGAATTTGGAGACACTACCTGCACCTAGTAGGTACTCAATAATTAGTACTTCCTTTTATCACTGTTTTTTCCACAGCAAACAGACAATTCTTTTTTTTTTAAATGACAAACCATTATTTTCTTAAATAATCAAGGTCATGATAAAGTCAACACAAACCATAGAAGGTTATTATTACACAAGTTCTCTTTTGTGTGGCCTGTGGAACCTGCTTAACTTTCCTAGCACTTTGTCTCTCGCTCTTGATAATGGGGATAATTGCACAGTACTTGTTACTTATGTAGCATATTGAATTCCTGTTGCTAAATGATATAGATCCATGGGTTTAAGATATGTCCATGCACACGATATTATCATTGACAATTTAAAGGTTTTTCAGTTTCACAAAGAGTATCTTCATGATCACTTTGAAAGATTTATAAGGTTTGTTTTCATCAGGAAATTCTTGTCTGAGAATTAGCATAAATAGTGCAGGGGAGCCAAGGTGCTGTTAGACATTTTAAGGACAGTACTATAAATGGTAATTACTAGTTTCAGCATGTATTTGTTCCAGTGAAATACAACCCTCCATTTACATCTGAGTTCTAGCTGTGAAAGATGACTTTTCTGTAAGCAGGGAGTGGGTTTTTTCCAACACCTGTTAGAAATGTATATAAAATACATTAACTCACAAAGAAAACAATTTCATTCTAAAGCCAAATGAAATGGTGTTCTATACAGTTCCTATGGAAGAATGATATCCCTTTATCATTTCATCTCACTGTGAGCCTAGTGATAGAAACCAGTGAAGACAGGAGGCTGATGAATGGAGAAGGTTGAAGAATTGATGTAAATAACCCTTGATTAAATCTTATGTACAAGATTATTAATAATAATATTTTAGAAAAAATTTTAGTAGTTGTCCTAAGCCAGTGGTCATTGCTTTAAAAAGTGATAACCCCCTTTAGAATTTAGTAACAGTATTTTAAAAATACAGTTACTTTGAAGGAGCTAAATCATTTCATGTGATATGTGAATTGAACTCTGAGTTCTCACATGGGATTGCATGGGGGAAAATCATGAACATGTTGCACTTCCTTTTATGGAAAATTGCCAGATGTGTCAATAGATGCCTCCAAATATCAGGCATTCTTAAATCACACTCTTTCGTGCGTTAGCCCTGACTTAGTAACTTACAAATTTATCGAATAATATTGTTTTCTTTACTTTGGCTAACAGGTTCATAACTGACTGCAAAGTTTGTCATTATTAAACAAGGAAATAAGACATTTAGAATTTTAGGGAAATACAGTTGAGGTTGAAGTGATTATTTTCCACACAGGTATAAATTTTAAAGCTAGTAAAAGTTTTCAGTGTATGAATTTATAAATAATAAATCTAAGAAAAATATATACTGTCATCTGATATTGCAAATTCTGATTACACAGAGAATAAACTAATAGAGTTTTATCAATTTCTTAATTTCTACATACAGTTGTTAGTGAAATATTTCGTTATATTTCTGGGAACATGCCAAGAATATGTAATGTGATGATTTACTTTGGAGTCTTTTTATGTGTTTATTATTATTATTTTCTTTGCCTGGAAGATCATTCATCTTCTCCTCATCTGATTAATCCCTACTTATTCCTCTACACTAAGCTCAAGACCTTCTAGAAAAAATGGCATAAAAGAATGGTATTCAAAAATATCTATTCCATGAACTCATTGAATTTGCCAAAATGGGAAAAATTAGTGGACAAACTTCTTTTAACACTGAAATTAGAGCATGGTGTAAACCAAGTGCTGAATAGAAGAATTTCTCCCAGACATAGTGAAGATGGTATTGTGTTGAAGGAATTTTTCCATTGCCAACACATAATTCCCATTTCTGCAAAAACAATTCAGTGTTATGTGAAATAGATGAAGAAAATCCAATTCGGTATTTTATGGGCATCTTTGAATCATTCAGTAAGAGTCATTTTTGCTGCAATGAAAGCCATTCTGAGACTACAGGAAGTATAAAGTTACAACAAATAGAAAAGTCTGTGATTAACTGATTTTTACTCTGACTTACTAATAGAGGAATAGAGGTTTTAATAACCCAGGAATTGGTAAGTTTGTTTCCTAATCAAAACAGAAATATTCTAACCCAGTAAAGTGAGGTCTAAAGTGTTATTTTTAACATCAGAAGGACAGGTATTCCTACCCTAGGAGGGATTTTATCCTCAAATGGCAACATTTTTCAGAAAAACTAAGTGCAGGCATAGCAATATCACCTGCAAGCAACAGGTATTGCCCCAAACAAATTTCTTCCTGTCATCGTGCTAAGAACTCTCTGTAGGAAAGCTCTTAAATAACGAAGAAAATTTCAATTAAGTGAAAAAATTTTAATTTCTTCCAAATTGGCTAGCACAATAACCAAGAAAATTGACTATACATGGACACAGTGGTTATCTAGAGCAGAGGCCACGTCAAATACAAAACCAATGTAATGAATATTTTAAATATATATATATATATATATGAAACCAATACGTTTTAAATTTCCTTCACCCAAAATATATATTTCATATAGACTGTTTCACCATTATAATCTCAGAAGTGAGTTGGAGTGAATGTGGTTGGAACATTCTTCTGTGAAGTATAAATTCAGCTAATGAAGCCCAGAAAAACTGAAAGCCCCTTAGAAAAATCCTTGCATTTATTGTGGGACTAGAGCAAGATTTTCCCTCTCAGGTGGTAGGTTAGAAATGGATGGGGGGAAATATCTAGTCAAGCATCCCTAAGCCAGCCATCTCCTCCACCAAGTGTGGATTCCTCAGCTCCACTGTTCTTTAGGCTGACCCTAAGTTTCCGTGTACAACTATAGGGTGAATTTAAAAAATTATTAAAAAGAAACAGCAAGCCTGCAAAGAGCCACTCTGGCTAAGGATGAGGTGTCCTATAGTAAGTTATGGGATTAACATCATCAGCCATGGACTGGATAGAGGATGGCTGAGACCCAGAGGTATGGCCATGTTCAAAAAGCCATAGTGGGGCTTCCCTGGTGGTGCAGTGGTTGAGAGTCCGCCTGCCGATGCAGGGGACACGGGTTCGTGCCCCGGTCCGAGAAGATCCTACATGCCGCGGAGCGGCTGGGCCCGTGAGCCATGGCTGCTGAGCCTGTGCGTCCGGAGCCTGTGCTCCGCAACGGGAGACACCACAACAGTGAGAGACCCGTGTACCGCAAAAAAAAAAAAAAAAAAAAAAAAAAAGCCATACTTAATAGTACATAAGGGCCAGAATATAAGAAAGTTGGAAGTCACCACTACATCCTAAGAACAAGTAAAAAGCTGAATAGACTAAAAAATCAACAACTCTTATGGATCAACTTAGATCCATAAGAGAAGTAAGGTCACAGGGCAAACTGCTGTCCCCAAATTGGAGAGATAGACAGTAATACACAAAGCATCAGAACTTACCTAAGGAGAGCATATATCTTCATGGGAACCAGCGCCAGGGCAGGAAAACCTGAAATGTAATTCACTAATTGCTGTAGGCTCAGTAAAGAGTAAATACTACAAGAGGACCCCGTCATTTGATGTCCCCCAATACTTTCATGAATTTACATCCTGGAGCTCTGCCAGGTTCACAGTGAACACTGGAGAAAAACTCCTCGTGCTTCCATCAGGAAGAGGAAAAAAGGAACCATTCTGAAAAATGCCAGAGAATCCTGTTCTTTTTAACAAGGTCTGCCCTCAGGAGAAACTAATTAACTAGAACCTAACTTGCTGGGATTTTATCAGAGCCCAACCAACCTGGGGGAAGCAAAATATTTGCATATTGGCAAATTTTATAATGAATTATTTTACAGGATACTGTTGGGAATGTGAGGAAATAAATACTCTCAAGAAGTATAAGAAACTGTAAATTGTTTCACTATTCCAGAGTTTTTAGGCAATTGATACCAAACATCTTAAAAATATATACTTTTACAAAGCATTTGACTTTTTAGTAACTTGGCCTAATAAAATTATCAGACTCATTGTTTGATAGATACATCATTATCCTTATGTTTTAAAACATAGGTTTTATTTTATTTTGTAATTTTTTAAATGTCTTTTTTTTTCATACTTGTTTTACTCGATATTGTAATTACATAATTAAATAAGCCCATCAACTATGAGTATTGATAGAAAAAGAAAGACTTCCTGTTTCTATGAAGGCTAAATTGAATGCTTTGGAAAGACTAGATAAAGCTGTGTTGCATCAAAAGAAAAAAAAAAAAAAGGTAAATTACACCACCAAATACTTATTAGGGGCTCATTCTCAAAGAATGTGGGAACTTAGTTCCCCGACCAGGGATTATTGAACCCATGCCCCATGTAATGGAAGGGCAGAATCCTAACCACTGGACCGCCAGGGAATTCCCTAGATTATGTATGTTTAAAAGGTCATTGTTAAACTCTCAAGTAAGATTAAAAGGACTAATGCCAACAATGGTAACCAATTACTCTCCATCTCTGCTAGTCTCCTTATATGAGAGAACTCACAAGGTGGGGTTTGGGTTAGATTTAAACAATTGCCATGAAGTGGGGAACAATGGTCAAAGGGAACATTGATTGTATATGTAATGTTTACATTTTTAAACAAATGGAATGTATTTCTTTATTTCCTATTGAATTAACATTAATAAAAATGAAAAGGATTGCTAGATATTCATTGTTGGATCAAATCCTTATCTTTTCTATATGTCAGTAGGATGGATAGCCATGTTGAGAAATACATAAGATGCAGTACTTCCTAGAGGTGAGGTCATGAGTAGGGAGAAAAGAGGTTCATCCAATTTCAGGGAAAAAAATTGTTTTTTTAATGAAAATCTTTATCCTGCCATTACCCTATTTTTTTTTTAACATCTTTATTGGAGTATAATTGTTTTACAATGGTGTGTTAGTTTCTGCTTTACAACAAAGTGAATCAGTTATACATATACATATGTTCCCATATCTGTTCCTTCCTGCGTCTCCCTCCCTCCCACCCTCCCTATCCCATCCCTCCAGGTGGTCACAAAGCACGGAGCTGATCTCCCCATGCTATGCAGCTGCTTCCCACTAGCTATCTATTTTACATTTGGTAGTATATATGTCCATGCCACTCTCTCACTTCGTCACAGCTTACCCTTCCCCCTCCCCATATTCTCAAGTCCATGCTCTAGTAGGTCTGTGTTTTATTCCCATCCTACACCTAGTCACCTCATGACATTTTTTATTTTCTTAGATTCCATATATATGTGTTAGCATATGGTATTTGTTTTTCTCCATCTGACTTACTTCACTCTGTATGACAGACTCCAGGTCTATCCACCTCATTACAAATAACTCAGTTCCGTTTCTTTATATGGCTGAGTAATATTCCATTGTATATATGTGCCACATCTTCCTTATCCATTCATCTGTTGATGGACACTTAGATTGCTTCCATATCCTGGCTATTATAAATAGATCTGCAATGAACATTTTGGTACATGACTCTTTTTGAATTATGGTTTTCTCAGGGTATATGCCCAGTAGTGGGATTGCAGAGTCGTACAGTAGTTCTGTTTGAAGTTTTTTAAGGAAACTCCATACTGTTCACCATAGTGGCTGTATCAATTTACATTCCCACCAGCAGTGCAAGAGTGTTCCCTTTTCTACACACCCTCTCCAGCATTTATTGTTTCTAGGTATTTTGAGGAGGGCCATTCTAACCGGTGAGAGATGATATCTCATTGTAGTTTTGATTTGCATTTCTCTAATGATTAATGATGTTGAGCATTCTTTCATGTGTTTGTTGGCAATGTGTATATCTTCTTTGGAGAAATGTCTATTTAGTTCTTCTGCCCATTTTTGGATTGGATTTTTTTGTTATTGAGCTGCATGAGTTGCTTATAAATTTTGAAGATTAATCCTTTGTCAGTTGCTTCATTTGCAAATATTGTCTCCCATTCTGAGAGTTCTCTTTTGGTCTTGTTTATGGTATCCTTTGCTGTGCAAAAGCTTTTAACTTTCATTAGGTCCCATTTGTTTACTTTTGTTTTGATTTCCATTTCTCTAGGAGGTGGGTCAAAAAGGATCTTGCTGTGATTTAGTCATAGAGTGTTCTGCCTATGTTTTCCTCTAAGAGTTTGATAGTGTCTGGCTTTACAGTTAGGTCTTTAACCCATTTTGAGTTTATTTTTGTGTATGGTGTTAGGGAGTGTTATAATTTCATACTTTTACATGTAGCTGTCCAGTTTTCCCAGCACCACTTATTGAAGAGGCTGTCTTTTCTCCACTGTATATTCTTGCCTTCTTTATCAAAGATAAGGTGACCATATGTGTGTGGGTTTATCTCTGGGCTTTCTATCCCATTCCATTGATCTATATTTCTGTTTTTGTGCCAGTACCATACTGTCTTGATTACTGTAGCTTTGTAGTATAGTCTGAAGTCAGGGAGCCTGATTCCTCTGGCTCCATTTTTCTTTCTCAAGATTGCTTTGGCTATTCGGGGTCTTTTGTGTTTCCATACAAATTGTGAAATTTTTTGTTCTAGTTCTGTAAAAAATGCCAGTGGTAGTTTGATAGGAATTGCATTGAATCTGTAGATTGCTTTGGGTAGTAGAGTCATTTTCACAGTGTTGATTCTTCCAATCCAAGAACATGGTATATCTCTCCAATCTATTTGTATCATCTTTAATTTCTTTCATCAGTGTCTTATAATTTTCTGCATACAGATCTTTTGTCTCCTTAGGTAGGTTTACTCCTAGATATTTTATTATTTTTGTTGCAATGTAAATGGGAGTGTTTTCTTAATTCCACTCTCAGATTTTTCATCATTAGTGTGTAAGAATGCCAGAGATTTCTGTGCATTAATTTTGTATCCTGCTACCTTACCAAATTCATTGATTAGCTCTAATAGTTTTCTGGTAGCATCCTTAGGATTCTCTATGTATAGTATCATGTCATCTGCAAACAGTGACAACTTTACTTCTTCTTATCCAATTTGGATTCCTTTTATTTCTTTTTCTTCTCTGATTGCTGTGGCTAGCACTTCCAAAACTATGTTGAATAAGAGTGGTGAGAGTGGGCAACCTTGTCTTGTTCCTGATCTTGGTGGAAATGGTTTCAGTTTTTCACCATTGAGAATGATGCTGGCTGTGGGTTTGTCATATATGGCCTTTATTATGTTGAGGAAAGTTCCTTCTATGCTTACTTTCTGCAGGGTTTTTTATCATAAATGGGTGTTGAATTTTGTCAAAAGCTTTCTCTGCACCTATTGTGATGATCATATGGTTTTTCTCCTTCAGTTTGTTGATATGGTGTATCACGTTGATTGATTTGCATATATTGAAGAATCCTTGCATACCTGGAATAAACCCCCCTTGATCATGGTGTATGATCCTTTTAATGTGTTGTTGGATTCTGTTTGCTAGTATTTTGTTGAGGATTTTTGCATCTATGTTCATCAGTGATATTGGCCTGTAGTTTTCTTTCTTTGTGACATCTTTGTCTGGTTTTGGTATTAGGGTGATGGTGGCCTCATAGAATGAGTTTGGGAGTGTTCCTCCCTCTGCTATCTTTTGGAAGAGTTTGAGAAGGATAGGTGTTAGCTCTTCTCTAAATGTTTGATAGAATTTACCTGTGAAGCCATCTGGTCCTGGGCTTTTGTTTGTTGGAAGATTTTAAATCACAGTTTCAATTTCAGTGCTTGTGATTGGTCTGTTAATATTTTCTATTTCTTCCTGGTTCAGTCTCGGCAGGTTGTGCATTTCTAAGAATTTGTCTATGTCTTCCAGCTTGTCCATTTTATTGGCATACAGTTGCTTGTAGTAATCTCTCATGATGTTTTGTATTTCTGCAGTGTCAGTGGTTACATCTCCTTTTTCATTTCTAATTCTATTGATTTGAGTCTTCTCCCTTTTTTTCTTGATGAGTCTGGCTAATGGTTTATCAATTTTGCTTATCTTCTCAAAGAACCACCTTTTAGTTTTATTGATCTTTGCTATCGTTTCCTTCATTTCTTTTTCATTGATTTCTGATCAGATCTTTATGATTTTTTTCCTTCTGCTAAATTTGGGGTTTTTTTGTTCTTCTTTCTCTAATTGCTTTAGGTGCAAAGTTAGGTTATTTATTTGAGATGTTTCCTGTTTCTTAAGGTAGGATTGTATTGCTTTAAACTTCCCTCTTAGAACTGCTTTTGCTGCATCCCATAGGTTTTGGGTTGTCGTCTCTCCATTGTCATTTGTTTCTAAGTATTTTTTGATTTCCTCTTTGATTTCTTCAGTGATCACTTCGTTATTAAGTAGTGTATTGTTTAGCCTCCATGTGTTTGTAGTTTTTACAGATCTTTTCCTGCAATTGATATCTAGTCTCATAGCGTTGTGGTCGGAAAAGATACTTGATACGATTTCAATTTTCTTAAATTTACCAAGGCTAGATTTGTGACCCAAGATATGATCTATCCTGGAGAATGTTCCATGAGCATTTGAGAAAAATGTGTATTCTGTTGTTTTTGGATGGAATGTCCTATAAATATCAATTAACTCCATCTTGTTTAATGTATCATTTAAAACTTGTGTTTCCTTATTTATTTTCATTTTGGATGATCTGTCCATTGGTGAAAGTGGGGTTTTAAAGTCCCCTACTGTGATTGTGTTACTTTCAATTTCCCCTTTTATGGCTCTTAGTGTTTGCCTTATGTATTGAGGTGCTCCTGTGTTGGGTGCATATATATTTACAATTGTTATATCTTCTTTTTTTTTTTTTTTTTGCGGTATGCGGGCCTCTCACTGCTGTGGCCTCTCCCGTTGCGGAGCACAGGCTCCGGACGCGCAGGCCTAGCGGCCATGGCTCACGGGCTTAGTTGCTCCGCGGCATGTGGGATCTTCCCGGACCAGGGCACAAACCCGTGACCCCTGCATCGGCAGGTGGATTCTCAACCACTGTGCCACCAGGGAAGCCCTGTTATATCTTCTTCATGGATCAATCCCTCGATCATTACGTAGTGTCCTTCTTTGTCTCTTGTAATAGTTTTTATTTTAAAGTCTATTTTGTCTGATATGAGAATTGCTACTCCGGCTTTCTTCTGATTTCCATTTGCATGGAATATCTTTTTCCATCCCCTCACTTTCAGTCTGTATGTGTCCCAAGATCTGAAGTGGGTCTCTTATAGACAGCATATATATGGGTCTTGTTTTTGTATCCATTCAGCCAGTCTGTGTCTTTTGCTGGGAGCATTTAATCCATTTACATTTAAGGTAATTGTTGATATATATGTTCCTATTACCATTTACTTAATTGTTTTGGGTTTGTTCTGTAGGTCTTTTCCTTCTCTTGTGTTTCTTGTCTAGAGAAGTTCCTTTAGCATTTGTTGTAAAGCTGGTTTGGTGGTGCTGAACTCTCTCACCTTTTGCTTGTCTGTAAAGGTTTTAATTTCTCCATCAAATTTGAATGAGATCCTTGCTGGGTAGAGTAATCTTGGTTGTAGTTTTTTTTTTCCTTCATCACTTTAAATATGTCCTGCCACTCCCTTCTGGCTTGCAGAGTTTCTGCTGAAAGATCAGCTGTTAACCTTATGGGGATTACCTTGTGTGTTATTTGTTGTTTTTCCCTTGCTACTTTTAATATGTTTTCTTTGTATTTAATTTTTGATAGTTTTATTAATATGTGTCTTTGCGTGTTTCTCCTTGGATTTATCCTGTATGGGACTCTCTGTGCTTCCTGGACTTGATTATTTCCTTTCCCATATTAGTGATGTTTTCAACTATAATCTCTTCAAATATTTTCTCTGTCCCATTCCTTTTCCTCTTCTTTTTCTGTGTCCCGTATAATTCAAATATTGGTGTGTTTAATGTTGTTCCAGAGGTCTCGGAGACTGTCCTCAGTTCTTTTCATTCTTTTTTCTTTATTCTGCTCTGCAGTAGTTATTGCCACTATTTTTTCTTCCAGGTCACTTATCCGTTCTACTGCCTCAGTTATTCTGCTATTGATCCCATCTAGAGTATTTTTAATTTCACTTATTGTGTTGGTCATTGTTGCTTGCTTCCTCTTTATTTTTTCTAGGTCCTTGTTAAATGTTTCTTGCATTCTGTCTATTCTATTTCCAAGATTTTGGATCATCTTTACTATCATTATTCTGAATTTTCAGGTAGACTGCCTATTTCCTCTTCATTTGTTAGGTCTGGTGGATTCTTACCTTGCTCCTTCATCTGCTGTGTGTTTTTCTGTCTTTTCATTTTGCTTACTGTGTTTGGGGTCTGCTATTTGCAGGCTGCAGGTTCATAGTTCCCGTTGTTTTTGGTGTCTGTCCCCAACGGCTAAGGTTGGTTCAGTGGGTTGAGTAGGTTTCCTGGTTGGGGGGACTAGTGCCTATGTTCTGGTGGATGAGGCTGGATCTTGTCTTTCTGGTGGGCAGGTCCACGTCTGGTGGTGTGTTTTGGGATATCCGTAGCCTTATTATGATTTTAGGCAGCCTCTCTGCTATTGGATGGGGCTGTAGTCCTGTCTTGCTATTTGTTGGGCATAGGGTGTCCAGCACTGTAGGTTGCTGGTCATTGAGTGAAGCTGGGTCTTGGTGTTGAGATGGAGATCTCTGGGAGATTTTTGCCGTTTGATATTACGTGGAGCTGGGAGGTGTCTCGTGGATCAGTGTCCTGAAGTTGGTTCTCCCACCTCAGAGACACAGCCCTGACACCTGGCTGGGGCACCAAGAGCTTTTAATCCACATGGCTCAGAATAAAAGGGAAAAAAAAATAGAAAGGAAGGAAGGAAGGAAGGAAGGAAGGAAGGAAGGAAAGAAAGAAAGAAAGAAAGAAAGAAAGAAAGAAAGAAAGAAAGAAAGAAAGAAAGAAAGAAAGAAAGAATAAAGTACGATAAAATAAAGTTATTAAAATAAAAAATAATTATTAAGAAGAAAACTTTTATATAAAAAAACAAAAAAAACTGGTCAGAACCCTCGGACAAATGGTGAAAGCAAAGGTATACAGACAAAATCTCACACAGTAGCACACACATGCACACTCACAAAAAGGGAAAAAGGGGAAAATAATAATATATCTTGCTCCCAAAGTCCACCTCCTAAAGTTGGGATGATTCGCTGTCTATCCAGGTATTCCACAGATGCAGGGCACTTCAAGCTGACTGTGGATATTTAATCCACTGCTTCTGAGGCTTCTGGGAGAGACCTCCCCCCTCCTCTTTGTTCGCACAGCTCCCGGGGTTCAGCTTTGGACTTGGCCCCGCCTCTGCTTGTAGGTTATCCGAGGGCATCTGCTCTTCGCTCAGACAGGATGGGGTTAAAGGAGTAGCTGATTCGGGGGCTCTGGCTCACTCAGGCCGGGGGGAGGGAGGGGCACGAATGCGGGGCGAGCCCATGGCGGCAGAGGCCGGTGTGACGCTGTACCGGTCCAAGGCGCGCCATGCGTTCTCCCGGGGAAGCAGTCCCTGGATCCCGGGACCCTGGCAGTGGCGGGCTGCACAGGCTCCTGGGAGGGGCGGTGTAGAGAGTGATCTGTGCTCGCGCACAGGCTTCTTGAAGGCGGCAGTAGCAGCCCTAGCATCCCACGCCCGTCTCTGGAGTCCGCGCCGACAGCCGCGGCTCGCGCCCGTTTCTGGAGCTTCTTAACGTGGCACGATTAATCCCCTCCTCTTGCGCCCCAGGAAGCAAAGAGGGAAGAAAAGGTCTCTTGCCTCTTCGTCAGCTCCAGACTTCTCCCGGACTCCCTCCCGGCTAGCCGTGGTACACTAGCCCCTTCAGGCTGTGTTCAAGCTGCCAACCCCAGTCCTCTCCAGGCTTCCGACCGAAGCCCAAGCCTCAGCTCTCAGTCCCCTTCAGCTCTCAGTCTCACCCTTCCTGGCGGGTGAGCAGACAAGCCTCTCGGGCTGGTGAGTGCTGGTCGGCACCGGTCCTCTGCGGGAATCTCTCCGCTTTGCCCTCCGCACCCTGTTACTGCGCTCTCCTCCACGGCACCGAAGCTCCCCCCGTCCGCCACCCTCAGTCTCTGCCCGCGAAGGGGCTTCTAGTGTGTGGCAATCTTTCCTCCTTCACAGCTCCCTCCCACTGGTGCAGGTCCCGTCCCTATTCTTTTGTCCTACCCATGTACGTGGGGTGTTTCTTGCCTTTTGGGAGGTCTGAGGTCTTCTGCCAGCGTTCAGTGGCTGTTCTATAGGAGCAGTTCCACGTGTAGATTATTTCTGATGTATTTGTGGGAAGGAAGGTGATCTCCGCGTCTTACTCTTCCGCCATTCTCTCTCCCTCTAGGTTTTATTATTATTCAGGCATGGTGAGGGCAACAGATCAGGAGACAATTGACATTTGAAATAATAGCTTGTTACAATCCTCAAGAGGTGGGACATGCCACACCATGCACAAGTCACAAGGGGAAGCAACAGGGTCTGTTAGGAAATAGAGGGAGTGAGGGGAAAACATGGGCAAGAGACTTTATTGTGGTTTCCATGGGAAGGCAAGACAAGGTAAAATTTTAGGTTTAGGATTGGTTTGTTTGAATAATTTCAGCAGGTTATGGCACATATGGAGTGATCAGGGTAGATGAATAGTGGTCCAAAGTATAAAGGCTCAGTAAAAGAGCCTTTAGTAGTTGGGGGTTATGAATTTTTGATTGGTTGGTTTGTGTATGAAGGGTGCACTTGCAGCTGAGCCCTTTACTGTCTCTAGAAATAGGCCATCCATGGGGCATTCTTTCCTGGATCAGAAGTCACCAGATGTCAAAACTTCAGAAAATACAGAAAATAAAAGGCATGATTGATACAACTTACAAGGTTATTAAATGACACATATTTCTTGTGATCATAAAATGAAAAAGAGCAAAAGAAGTGACTAAAACATATTTTGAAATATTAATAGAATAGTTAAAAGTCTTATGTTACAGATGTCATTTGCCATATTCAATCAGCTAAACATTCATTATTCTTTGCCTTAGAGAAAAGATAAATAGAGAAAGTGGTGGGTGAAGTGAGGGGGCAGGGGACTTCTCCTAACTTCTGATTTTTTTAAAAGTCTTGAACTTACTGGAAACAAATTCTAGCTAATATCACCAAACAGATGATCAAAATTTCTTGTTCAGGGGAGAAAGTGAATATAATAGGAAGTGAGGAAAACATAGATTTTTATGTGGATTTCAGAAAGAATGTTCTGTGCTCTCCTTATACTCTTTCAATATATCTTTGAGTATCTTTAAAGTAGAGTGGTTGTATAAAATTTCAAATATCCAGTAAAGTCGGGTGATCCAAGAGCAGAAAGGACTGGACAAAGTACATAGAACCCATTTTAAATCTGTGGGATACAAAGACTAGATTTTTTTTGTTGGAATTTTTAAAACAGATGTTTTAAAAGTTTATAATGCAAAATATGTATGTAAGAAAAAAATTAAAAACATTTCAATTCTAAAATCAAGAGAAAAATTAATAAAAATATAGTCATAGCTTTCAGTTTCAGCTCCAACTTGTAAAGAGCTTAGAAGTCATCATTCCCATTCTTACAATAAGAAAAATTTGAACAAAATGAATATTAATGACTCTTCCTGGACCTAACAGAAAACTAAGATCATAGGGCAAGCAGCTACCCTAAAATTGGGAACAGGTAACTCAGGGTTGTTACAACTAAGATTTTCCTCCTGTAGCAGAAGCTGCTGGAGCCATGAACTGGTAGAAATACTTCAGTGGTTATTTTGCTGAATTGCTGGAGGCTGAGAGTGGACAAGTTTGAGACTGAGAAACTCCTGAAGACAGTTGTCTTGGTGGGGATGGGTGAATCCCACACTTTTCATGACTTTTAACTCAAGCAATCCCACTAGATTCTCAAGATGAAGAGTAAAGAAAAGAACCATTTTTCTGCTCTGGCAGAGGGAGGGGAAGACATACACACAGAAAATTCTTCATTGCAAAGACCTACCCTCTATGGTAAAAAGCGTTAACAGAACTTTATTCTTTTGGAGAAAGGGGAATCTCTATCACTCTGGCTTCCTCTAGCCTTTTTGTCACACCTAAGTAGGTGACTGGATAAATAAACTGTGGCATATCTAGAAGATGGAATATTATCCAGTGCAAGAAAGAAATGAGCTATCAAGCCATGAAAAGACATGGAGGATCCTTAAAAGCATATTATTAAGTGAAAGAAGAAAATCTGAGAAGGATACGTGCCATTATGATTCCAACTATAAGACATTCTGGAAAAGGTGAAACTAGCAGACAATAAAGAGATAAGTGGTTGCCAGGGTTGGGGGTGGGGAGTAATAAACAGGCAAGGCACAGAGGACGTTTAAGCCAGTGAAAGTACTCTGTATGACACTATAGTGATAGGTATGTCACTATACATTTGTCCAAATTTATAAAATGTATAACTCCAAGACTGAATTCTAAGGTAAACTGTGGATGACAGGTGATTATGATCTGTCAATGTAGATTCATCCTTGGTAAATAATATGTATCATTCTGGTGAGTGATGTTTATCATGGGGACAGGCTCTGCATGTGTAGGAGCAGGGAGCATGTGGGAAATCTCTGTGCCTTTCTGTTAATTTTGTTGTAAACCTAAAACTGCTCTTAAAAATAGTCTTTTTTAAAAAAATTAATTAATTAATTTATTTATTTATTTTTGGCTGTGTTGGGTGTTCGTTTCTGTGCGAGGGCTTTCTCTAATTGTGGCTAGCGGGTGGCACTCTCCATCACGGTGCGCGGGCCTCTCACTATAGCGGCCTCTCGTTGCGGAACACAGGCTCCAGATGCACAAGCTCAGTAGTTGTGGCTCACAGGCCTAGTTGCTCCGCGGCATGTGGGATCTCCCCAGACCAGGGCTCGAACCCGTGTCCCCTGCATTGGCGGGCAGATTCTCAACCACTGCGCCACCAGGGAAGCCCAAAAACAGTCTTTAAAAATTTTAAAAAAAGTAAACGTTAATCAATGCAACCTACCATAATAGGCCAAAGAAGAAACATCATAAGATCATATCAATAGATACAAATAAAAGCATTTGACAAGAATCCAACACTCATTTATGATAAGATCTCTCAGCAAATAAGGAATAGAATGGAACTTTCTCAACTTAATGAAAAACACCTACAAAAATTGTATAGTTAATTTCCTACCATTAAGGTGAGAAGCTGGATAATTTTCCACTAAGATTGGGAACAAAGATGTATGTCCTTTCTTACCACTCCTACTCAACATTGTAAAATTGTCTTACAACTAATGCAATAAGAAAAGCAGAGTGGATAAAAGGTATACAGATTGGGAAGGAAGAAATAAAGCTGTTACTATTGGCAGATGACATGATTGTCTATGAAGTAAATCCCAAAGAATCAGCAAAAGCTCTTGGAACTAAAAAGTAAGTATAAAAGGTCATAGCAAACGTGGTTAATATCGAAAAGTCAATTGCTTTTCTATATAGAATCAATGAACAATTGGAATATGAAATTTAAAAAAAATTAAAAAGCACTAAAAATTAAATACTTAGCTATAAATCTAAGAAAATATGTACAGGATATATATGTGAGAAACTAAAGAACTTTGATGAAAAAAATCAAAGAACTAACTGAATAGCGAAACAGTCTGTGTTCATGGGTTGGAAGTTTCAATATTGTTAAGATACCAATTCTTTCCAACTTGATCAATATATTCAGAGAGACCTCAATCAAAATCTAGTGAGAAATATTCTTGATACTGATAAACAGATTCTAAAATTCATAAAGGGATGGCAAAACATCTAGAATATCTAACACAATACTGAAGAAGAACAAATTTGGAGGATTACCACTATCCAATTTCAAGAGTTACTATAGATCTACAGTAAGCAAGTATCACTAGTGTGGTATTAGTGGGGGGAAAAAAAAGACACACAGATCAGTAGAACATAATAGAAAGTCCAGAAATAGGCCCACATGATGTAATCAACCCATCTTTGACAAAGGAGCAAAGACATTTCAATGGAGAATGGATATTCTTTTAATAAGCCCATGGTGCTGGAAAAATTCAACAACGATACGTTAAGAACCAAAAGACAGAATTTATACCTATCATAAAAGTTAAGTCAAAATGGACCATAGAACGAAATTTAAAACTATTAAACTTCCAGAAGAAAACTTAGGAGAAAAATCTAGGAGACGCTGGTTTTGGTGATGAGTTTTTAAATAAAAACCCCCAAATGATCAATGAAAGATAAAAAGATAACTTAGACTTTATTAAAATTAAAACCTTCTGCTTGTAAAGGACTCTGTAAAGAGAATCATAAACAAGCCACGAACTGGGAGAAAATACTTGCAAATCACATATCTGACACAAGACTTGTATCCAAAATACATAAAAAGAACATTTTGAACTATATAATTTTAAAAATCCAATTAAAAAACAGTGAAAATATCTGAACATTCATCAAAGAAATATACAAATGGAAAATATGTAATGAAAATATGCTCTAAACAATTTGTCATTAGGCAATTACAAATTAAAACAACAGTGAGATACCACTACACATCTTTAAAATATCTAAAATGCGAAATACTGACCATCTGATTGCCTGTGAGATAGTGGGACAACAGGAAGTTTCATTCAATGCTCATGGGAATGCAGACTGGGATCCTTACTTTGGGAGACAATATGGCAGTTTTTTGCAAAGTAAATGGGATATTAGCATAAAGTACAACAATCACCCTCCTAAGTATTTAAAATTTATGTCTATACAAAAACTTGCACACAAATGTTTATATCAGCTTTATTCATAATTGCCCAAAACTGGAAACAAGAAAAATGTCCTTCAGTAGGTGAATGGATCAATACACTGTGATACATCCGTTCATTGGACTGTTGTTCAGTGAAAAAAAGAAATGATCTGTAAAGCCACGAAAAGACATGA
This sequence comes from Kogia breviceps, assembly GCF_026419965.1. Lineage (NCBI taxonomy): Eukaryota > Metazoa > Chordata > Mammalia > Artiodactyla > Physeteridae > Kogia > Kogia breviceps. Next base: position 99,288,602 of record NC_081314.1, read on the forward strand.
ATGAATCTTGAATATGTGTTGCTAAGTAAAAAAAGTCAGTCTGAAAGGCTCCATACTGTATGATTCCAACTATCACTAAAACTACAGTGATAGTAAAAAGAACATGGTTGCCAGGGGTTCCTGGAGGCTGGAAAAAAGAGATGGATAAGTGAAACAAAGGGGAATTTTTAGAGCATTGAAACTAGTTTGTTTGATACTGTAATAGATATACAATACAATGCCTTTCTTAAAACCCATATAAATTTATAGCACAAAGATTGATCTTTAATTTTTGAACTTTAATTTTTAAAATAATTATTTAGGTAGTCATGAGCTCTTTGGATGGAATACAGAATGTGACAGCAAAGCAATCTAACTCTATTATGAATTTATGAAACAACCTCACTGAAGGGCATGGGGGAAAATGATGCTGACCTAAGTAATTTTGGAAATGAGCAGAGTTTGTAACACTAAAGCAGAAGTAATTGTACATAGGTCCTGTACCTTAGTTGTTAAAGTTTATTTCTCACAGAGGGCACAGGTCAACATGTCTGACACTAACATACATGTATACTGGAATCGAACAATCAAGTAAACAGATGGATGGTGGAGGCCAGGTTTCTCATTGTTGAAATGGGAGTTCACAGGTAAGAAATGGTAGAAGCTAGAATGGTCCATTATAATGTATTAAAGTTGGAGACATCACTATTAACTCATATTTCACTTAATATAGATATAGATTATTACATATAGAAATTTTAGAGATATGTGCTTACACACTAGTATATACACATATAATTCCTTTCTCTGTCATTTGAGAGGGCCTGGTAATAATGACACTCAGTAACAATGAACACACCTAATACCCAGGTCTTGGTTTATAATATGATTTTCAATTAAAGAAATGAGGTCCTTGGAGAAATGGCTGATTCTGGGACTGGGACAGAAATACACAAGATGAACCTGGAGTACCTTTCAGTGCCAGAAAGTAAGAAACTTAAAATAAAAACAAAAGAGAGCACTATGACGTGGATATATCAAAGAGATACGGTAAGTAAACAGAAATCAACTGAAAGTGTTCCCAATGGCCAATCTACAATAGTTTGAACAAAAAAATAGACATAGTAATAGTGGATTATAAGTCAAAGTACAAAATAAAGATGAGTCCATATTGATATAAATAAATGATTGAATAAATGGTAAAATACAAATCTGTGCAAAACAGTTCCAAATAATTTATGTAGATATTCTACCTTCAGGAAGGTGGAGCATAACTCCCCATTTCTTAAGTATGGGCTGTGCATAGTAATTTCCTTCCAAAGGGTAATATACGGAGGGAGGGAAAAGAAGTAACTTTACAGTGGAGAACTCTGCTAAACACTACCGCAGCCATGTGGTTAAGGTCAGCATCAACAGTGATAAGTCACGTTGACAGCATATACCCTTGACACGATATAATGAAAATAGCACTTTCCCTCTATGCTGTCCTCCCTCAAAACACATAATCCAAACCTAATTATGAGAAAACTATCAGACAAATCCCAGTTAAGGGACAGCCACAAAATACCTGAACAACAATCCTCAAAACTGACAGAGTTATCCAAAATAACACAATTCTAAGAAATTGTTACAGCCAAGAGTAGTCTAAGAGGACATGACAGCTAAGTGCAATGTCATATCCTGGTTGGGATTCTGAAGTAGAAAAAAGGAAAGTCTATAAAAAACAAAGATACCTTAATAAAATATGGACTTTACTTACTCATGATTAATCAGTAACAGTTCATTAATTATAACAAATGTACTATACTAAGGTAAGATGTTAATAATAGGGGAACTTGGGTATATTACTATATTCATTTTAAAAAATAAATCTGAGACTGTTATAAAATAAAATGCTTTTTGAAAAAATATATAATTATGAAGAATTTGCATTATTTCATTAAAAATCAAATCATTGATTTGATAAATAAAATGTCCTAACTATACCAAAAAACTTCCTTTGTAAATAGTTTACCTTTTAAGCTCACTTAACTTTAATTTCCTTTCCTAGTGCAGTAATGCACTGGGGACAGAGAATAGTTTGATGATTATATTTTTATTTGCAGTCAATCTTCCAGCTTTGAGCTCCAAAAAACCAACCACAGTATGCAACCATTTATTTAAATGTTCTGTTTATCATCAGCATGGCTAATAGAGCAAAGCAAGAGACATGGGACTTTGTTCTTCTTTGATCAAGCAAAGACATTAGAAGAAAAACTAGATCTTTAAGAAACCAAAGAATAATCAAATTATTAGAGTTATTATTTTCTTTTTATTTATTTATTTATTTATTTATTTAATTTATTTTTGGCTACATCGGCACTTAGTTGTGCGGCACTCAGGCTTCTTGCTAGTTGTGGAGCGCAGGCTTAGTTGCCCCATGGTATGTGGGATCTTAGTTCCCTGACCAGAGATCAAACCCATGTCTCCTGCACTGTAAGGGGGATTCTTTACCACTGGACCACCAGGGAAGTCCTGAGTTATTATTTTCTATTTCCTGTAGAAATTTTTTTTCCCCTGAATGTTCATTAAACTTCAGGATCTGCCTGATTATACTGATTGCAACCCATGAACCAGTTGCTAAATAAAAGATTCCTGACACTGATATTGAATGATATCCACCGTGAAGAACAAAATATATTTGCATACTAACATAAAGTCTTATAATTAAAGTCTTACAAAATTTTATAATTAAGATTGTGTGACAGCGAGGATGGAGCAAAATACTGTTTTTTAAAAATAGTTCATTATCAATCTAAAGTCAAGTTTAAATGTGAAGGTGGAAGCCAGAGACGAGAGGTACACTAAAACAGAAAAGGTTAGTAGGGTTGGTAGTAGACAGATTTTATGTGGACAATCTATTAAAATATATTTTATTTCTTCTTATTAATCAGTCACAATATGATTTGAACATAGGGATGCAAATAATAGGGATACTATTCATAGTTAATAATTCCAAAATTGCTGATTGCTTTTATTGGTGGTAAAATAACTATGGAAATCAGAATAACTCAGTTTGGGTTAAATTCACAATATTGGCTTTCTTTGTTGACTAGAGCAAATGATGGAATATTTTTATACCACAGTTATCCTAGAGGTTAAAAAATGAATTATATACTTTCTCACTACTTCTACCTTACTGGTACCAGAGAAGCCTTTTATTGAGAGAGATATTACTATTAATTACATTATTATTGTTTTTTCTAATGCAACACATATTAAACTCTGATATGAGTAATAAGTAACAATTAAATAGTTCATCTTTCAAACACTTGGATTATCTTCCCCTTACAATTTTTACACCATATCTGTACATATTACATGGATGTTAATTGATATTAATAGAGCATATCCTTTAGGAATAAAGTTGGTCTGTCTTCATTAATAATGTTAGATAACTGACTGCTTGAAAAGCACTAAAAAATCAAGGAAAGCACTGTTTTTCTTCAATCTAGAAAAAAATTTAAATTATACTTTCTGCATAAATATTAAAAGATACAAAACACTGGACAGGGTGAGTTAGGGCCAAGTCTTCTGAAGATTGATTATATGACATTTAGTTGCTCATATCCTATTAGAATGAGTATATCAGACTAAGTAGCACTTCCTTTTGAGGGGAAAACAATTAGCCTGATAGATATCAGAAATGTGATGACTCAGTGTGTAGATTGGTGGGAAATTATGAAGATATCTTATTAGCAACAGTGCATTGTTTGGTTGACCTAAAAGCCACATAATTTTATAACTTTGCATTACTAATGTCCAAATAAGAACCATTTACAAGCTATGACTCATCCCAGCTGCAGCTCACAGAATTAACATACCTCTGCATTTGACTTTAGTCTGTATACCTAAGTATAATCTCTCTCACATTCCTAACTGGGTATCTACTGATACTTCCTTTTAAACATCCCCATGTTTCCCCATTCGGTTCACATTAATATTATCATAGAAGCATACTACTGCTGGAGAGACAGTACCATCCTTAGGTCTGGGCAAAAGAGGCCCTTTTCCTGTACCCTGCATTATTGAGAGTCCTGCTTTGGCTTTTCCCTGGATGGCCCCCTCCCAACAGTGTGAAGGGAACAAACACACTGAGAGTCTGTTTCTCCTATCCTACATTATGTTTTGGACATAATCTTTGTCTAGGACAAAGCTAGACATTTGATTAATTAAATACATGGATTTTTTTCATTTTCATTTTTTTCTTACTAAACATCAAAAGAACAGCTTAAGAAGCCATTTTAGAATTGTGCCTTTTAAGCTATTGACTAGTTCTTAAAAATAATTCCTATCTATGTTAAAAAATAAAATTACATTCTCAGCTTCTGCTGCATTTGTTCAGATAGTAAATTATAAATTTAGACTACTTCTCAGCTTCTCAAATAGGCAAAAATAATGTGGGTTTTTTGGGTGCTATTTATTTATTTCATTTTTATTTTCCAATAACAGGGCTAATCTAATTCATTAACCAGAAGTAAACAACTAGAAACTTGCCAATAAATGGTCTTCTTAAAAGTTTTTTCCCAGACTCTTGCATGGAAATCCTCCATGTTTCATACATCTACTATAGTCTTCTCCAAATAGGCACTAAATACCTAGAGTGGCTTTTATGACTCCACAGAAGCCAGTCAGAGAAGAGACTCAGTCAGTTAAGAATTTCATGATCTTCATTTCATCAGAGCTCTTGCTCTGATGAAAAATGGCTGATTTGTTTTGATTCCTTACTCATATCTGCCATGTTATGACTAATCCTATCTAATCTTTTGGAATGACATGACACCCACTACTGGCATCTGGGCAAATAGCTTTGTCTCTGGATTCAAAGACCCTTTGCATTATGGCTCCTTTAACCTCAGCATTCTGTGTTCCCTTCCATAGCATTTAGGAGTTTCTTAATTATCTGCTACTGCTAGAGAGTAACAGGAATTAGAAAAACTACCTTAGTTTTTACTTCTTTCACCAGTCATGCAGAGTAGTTCCCACTCCACATTAAATGGTGCTAAGGGGTGGTAAATCTGCCAGTGATGAGCAATACTAGCTTGATTGTCTTTCCTATATACAAACATGGATATTTGCATAGCAACAACCTTCTCAAACCCCAAAGTTTAGGTCCATAATCCCATCTGACCTCTTTGCTCTACTTTTATTTCTGTCTTCCTTTCAAAAGTACTTCAAAAGTAGTGAAGGAAGCAGCTTTTCCTCTTCCCATTTGAAAGGTACTTCTATCCCATATCCTGTTACTAATGAAGTGGCCTTCAACCTGTCCCTTTCTGTATAGTCATATTTGAAAAACAAAAAATTTTACTGTTTAGGGAAGAAGCATCAAATGGTCTCTCATTGCCTCAGCTGTGAAAACAATCAGCTTGCTTTTCTCCTTGAAGCTGTATTATATATTTAATCATCATTTTTTAAAAGATCTTTTTGATGTGGACCATTGTTAAAGTCTTTATTGAATTTATTACAATATTCCTTCTGTTTTATGTTTTGGTTTTTTGGCCACAAGGCATGTGGGATCTCAGCTCCCTGACCAGGGATCGAACCATCATCCCCTGCTTTGGAAGGTGAAGTATCAACCAGTGGACCTCCCGGGAAGTCCCTTAATTATCATTGTTTAAATGTTAGTGGCAATATCTGAGTCATCTGTGGGTCTGTTTCTACTGAATATTTTTCTCTTAGTTATGTATCAAGTTTCTTGTTTTTCCATCCTTCTCACTTTTCCCCTCTTCTTTTATTTTCCAGATAACGGGTATAAAATAACAGTGTAGAGAAGATGGAAATATAACTTTAAATTTGCATTCCTGAGCTTACAGCTCCTTCCTTCATCTGGCAGCTAGGATAAGGAGTTAAACATTCTAATTCTATCAGTTCAGGTACTATTTTGATTAGATTGTTTTTAGACCTTGTTAGTAAAAACCCTGTCTGCTCACATAACAGTTACTGAAGGGCTGATCTCTTTAATCTGGTAAACATTTGACCTGTGCTGTAACTGGAGTGCTACTTGATAGAGTTTTGTGTCAGGGTTTATTAATGTAAACTCTTTGAATATCATCAAGACTTCATAAATTCTTTCTAATTTCTAGCTGCTTTTTTTACTGCTAATTTTTCAAAAAAATTCAGGAAAGAGGAGAATTTTAGGTTGAGTGATTTAATTTTACATTTGAAGCTTTTTGGATTCTAATTTATCATGCTGTTTCAAATTGTCATTAAAAATTCTGCCTGCTTCTTTATCTGTCTGCACCTGAAAAAAGTGTTTTATTCTCAACAGCTATGGTTCTCTGCTCACCTATGGAAAACATGTTCATCTCAGGAATTCAGTTTCTCAGCGTTCCTTGCATCCACTATTCTGCAGTCGCCTCCTATAAAAGGCTATTGTCTTTTAAATAATTCATTTATTTTTTTTTTCCTTTTGCTACCACGAGAGCATAGACTTTACCATCATTTTACGTCCTAACAAGAAGTATCAGGATTTCAGTTTATTTTAAAGCATGAAAACATAAGAATTATTTAAGTTACACCTATATTTAATTCTAAACCTAAATTCCATGGAGTCACTAAAAGTCTGTGTGTGTGTATGTTTATTTAAGCTACAGGTAAATGTAATTTTAAACTTACAACATCTTTAAACTGAGTTGGTATAGGTGATTGTATCATAATTGAAGAATAAATAAGTAAATGGAGAATTTATTTTAAATTTCCCATTTGATTTACCCCCAACCTAAGAAAACTTTATTTATATATTTTTCCAAGGTTCACTCACATTGTAGCATTTTCCCCATTCCTTTTATTATATCATGGTAAAATATGCATCACAAAATTTACCTCATAACCATTTTTAAGTCTAAGCAAACTTTAGAATCATGGCCCAAAACATAAACTTAATTATTGGTCAGACTAAATGCAATAAACTGGCAAATGTAATGACATGTTTCTCACATATGAATGTATAAAAGAAATAAAGATATAGGAAAGTGGAAATTTGTTATAAGATACAAGTGAATGTCTTCAAATAATCAGTGACAATACTGACACATAACTTCTCAGAGAAAACAACAGAAGCAAAAACATGACTGAATATGATATTTAAAATTTAGTGTGTGTGGTGGTGGGGGAGAATTCTGGCCTAGAATTTTAGCAAAATTTTCATCAAAAATAAAGATAAAATAAAAACCTTTTTATTAAAAAAACTGAGAAAATGTATCACTAGCATCCCTAGTGATAAAAAAAGTATTATAGTATTATCTTCAAACAAAATATTAATGAAACCAGATAGAAGATCATACAATCAGGAAAGAACAAAGGATTTCTAAAAGTAAAATATTTTGGTAAGTCGAAATAAATATTAACTTTTAAAAACCATATAGTGACATCTAATAGAGTTTTAAAATTTAAGATACATGAGAGCAAGAAGATATTAATTTAGAGAAATTTATGAGCTAATGTGATAAAAAATGTGGAGGTAATGTGATCCAAAGCCCTTGACATTTTCATGTTGAAATATATTTATTTTATTAGCTTTTGATAAGATAGCAGTATATGATATAATTTTACCATTACTGTAATGGTTAAAGAATGAGTAAACATGGGTAATAGAAGGAGAATTGGATAATTTTTAAAAATCAGTATATATGTCAAGTGATAAAATACACAACATGCAGAATATAGAAAAAAAAATGGCAAAGTGGTTTATTTAAACCTGAAAATGTCAGAAGGTACTTTAATGTAAGTGAAATTCATGTTTAATTAACAGATGATAATTATCAGACACAAAAGAAAATAAGTTATATACTAATAATAGAAATATATAAAATGAGTATTTAAAAGAAAAAGCATGGAAAATCAAATACTAGTCAAATACCAACCAAAAGAAATTAATGGAGCTATTAATCAGATACAGTTAAATTTAAGGGGAAAAGATAAAGATAGAGAAAAATTTCATGATGATAAAATGCTTAATTAGTCATGAAAATATAGCAAATTTTAATTTGGAGTCACATGATATAACATCAAAATAAAGTAAAATTTGACAAAACAAAAATACAAATATAAAAATCCACAATTATAGTGGGAGACTTTAACATACCTTTCTCAGTGCTTGATAGGACAATTAGACAAAAAATGAGTAAGACTATAGAAGAATTGAACTCCTTGATTACCAAACTTGATAAAATTTTTATCTATAGAAGACTACTTCCAACAATTGTAGAAAGAGCATCTTTTTAAAGTACACATGGAACATTAATGAATTTTCACCATATGTTATGCCACTAAGCAAATGTTGACACAGTTATAGGATTTAAATGATTTAGAATGATTCTGATCACAAAATAATAGAAATAAGCTGGAAAGCCATAACAAAATATAATTTGAAAATCAACCTACGTTACATTAAGAAATGTAAAGATTTTTTCCTAAATCATCCATAGCTCAAATAAATAAACTATAATGGTAACTAGAAAATATTTTGTACTAAATGATAATGAATATATGATATATCCAAATTGCTAAAGAGAGAAATAAGAAAATTATTGCTTTGAATAGGCAGGAAAAAGTGAACTATTTCTGACAATGGAGAGAAGAGAGAGAGGCAGAGAGAGAGAGAGCTTAGAAACAAAGTAGTCAACATCAGTAAGGAATAAAGGATATGACTACAGATATTTTAAGAAACCAAAAAGAATATTGTGAACAACAAATGCCAATAATTGTTTTAAAAATTAAACAGGAAAAATTCCTATAGGAATTAAAATACAACTTACTAACAATGACACACGAATAAAGGTATATTCTAATTAGTCCTGTTATATATTAAAGAAATAGAATCTGCACTTAAAAACTTGCCCACAATGATGAATCCAGGCTAAGGTGCTACACTGAGGAATGCTTTCAAACAGAAGAAATAATTTCCATCCCATAGCAAATTCTTCCAGAGAATAGGAACAAAAAGGGGGCAGATGTTCTGAATACTTTTATGAGGCCAGTGTATCCTTCATCCCCAAATCTGAGGAAGACATTGGAAAAAACTATAAGTATTTTACTAGTACGTACATAGATGCAAAAATCAATGAAACATTAACAAATTTAATCCATTGATAAATAAAGTGAATAATACATCACAAAAAATTGTCTTATTCAAGGAATGTTAAGTTGTATTTGATAAAGAATATCCACAAAACCTTACAAAAAACAATTACTCTGCACGTTGAAATTTTGAAAAGCAACCCACTAAACTTAGGAATCAGGCATGGAAGCCCATCATTATTTCTATTTAATATTGTATTAGAGGTCCTAGCCAGTTCTATAATAAAGAAAATTTTAAAATAAAAAGCACAAGGATTGAAAAGAAAACGGCAGAATGAATCATTCACATGATTCTGTATGTAGATTATCTAAACAACCTATAAGTAAGTTGTTAGATCTAATAAATGAGTTTAGCAGTACTGTTGGATGCAAGTTCAATAAAATTTTGATTGCATTTCTAGGTTAAAAACAGGAATAAATACTAAAGAGTGCTCACACCCCACACACACCATTTGGAGCAACATCAACAGTATCAAAGGCCTAGGAATATATAAATAAATTATATAATAATTTATAAATAAATAAGGGTAAGATATGAAAGACTTTTACTGAAAAATATAAAATATTATTAGGGGAATTTTTTTTTTAAAGAAGTAAACACGTAAGGGAATATACCACATCCATGAATTGGATGTAATACTGGAAAGTTGTCAGTTCTTTACAAACTGACTTATAGAATCAAAACACTCCCAAACAAATGTATGCATAACTTTACTAAAATTGGCAGACATAGATACATTATTAGAAATTCAAAGGCCAAAAATATCCTGATTCTTGAGGGAAAGACAAAAAGGTAAGAGTTATTCTATTGAATATTAAGACTTACTATAACAGAAAAGTTATTCACAGTTTAAAAAAAAAAGTAGACTAATAGAATAAGTAAGTCTAGAACAATGTGAATGTTTCATTCATGTGAAGATGACACAGAATAGCAATGCAGAATGAACATTTTTACAAATGCTGTTTTGTCAGTTTAGTTTCCATATGGAAAATTTTTTGTAGTAGTCCCAAACTGGATACAACCCAAATGTTTAACAAAAGTAGACTGTGTATATGGGTTGCTGCATATTAAAATGCAATGCTATGTGAGGATGTAATAAATGAACATAGGTTATGTCTTCTCACAAACATAATGTTGGATGAAAAATGCCATTACAAAAGAGTGCATACTAAATGACTCTATTTATATAAAGGCCCAATACAGGCAAAACTAATTTCCAGTGTTTACAGGTGAAGATACAGGTTAGCTTTTGTAAAAGCCAGGGGGATAAAGATTGAAAGGGGTGGGGGGGAGGCAGTGAGGCCTCTAGTTTGTTAGCATTATTCTGTTTATTGAACTGGATTGTAGTCACATGGGTATTCTCAGTTTGTAAAAAATTTTTAAGTAGCACACTTAGGTTTTGTGCATTTTCCAAGAAATACTTTCAGTAAATAATGTAATTAAAATTTATATTCTTGGGAAAATAACTTGTTTTATAACTATATATGTTAAAATGTCTAGGTTTTCTGTATTACCTGAACATGAGGCACTAGAGATAGCTCTGTAAGTTATTGAATAAGGTATGGGTATATATGTATGAAAAAAAATGAATGACATACACACAACCCAAAATGCAATTTTATACATATCTCAAAACAACAATATCATTCTAACCACTGTAACTCTTTTCCCAAAACATAGCATAATACTGGAAAAGTAGTATGTACTGAAGAATTTTTTTCTATGGATTAGAATTAAATGTACTTGAGAGTCACATTCCAGTTAGGCTGTTTATAACCTTGTGATCTTGACCAAGTTACATGAACTCTCTCTTCAGTATCCTTATTGGAAAAATTTGCATATATTCTATCTCCTTTCTGAAATGACTTGCAGAAAGTAACTAGCACTTAATAGGTACTTAATAATAATAAATAAAATAATAATATCAATATTCCAAGCTTAATTTGCTAAATTAATGCCTAATGAACTCCTGATTGAAATAAAAATTTTCATATCATATATGTGTAGTAGTGAAAAAAATATTTTTATTGTCATTTTTCATGAAATTTAAAGTTTTTAATGTGAAAAATCCATATCAAATGATTTGGTAAAAATACTTATTTTAGTGAGATGTTTGCTAACTTATAATTAGGTTACAAATATTTGAGAGGCACATAGAGGAACTTATATGCTGAAAACAATTGGTAACTTGTCCCCACTTCCTATTCCAGTGACCTCCAATTGGAAAGATACTAGGTGCAAATTATGTTTCTGTGGTATTTCTACCATAAATTTTAAACATAGATTGTGCAGTTTTATTTTATATTAATAACTTTGCTTTAAAGAAAATTCTGTGATCTTGAGACATTGACTTCATATTCCCGGCATTCAGTGAACTCATCTTCAGAGTAGAGTAAGAATAATTACTTCATTTATAAGATTTGGGTGATTATAAGTGGTAAAGCTTGACAAAAATATAAGTTTTAACATTGTTTAAGAGCTTTCCCTAAAATTTTCATTGGTACTCCCAACTTTTTCTATCCTACATCTCTCACATCTAATTCATCAGCAAATATTTTTAATTTGGCCAATAGATTACATTTCAGATAAGCCTGTTTTTCTGTATATCCATTGGTACTATCCTAAACAACCATTGTTTCTTACATGGAACTAAGGAATGTTAATATTTTGCCACTTTTTATTCATTTTTTACAGCAACACCCAGATCCATTATTATAACATTTGTATTATAATCAGAACCAAAAATTTATTTCCTGTCATTCTTGGCTTAAAATCTAGACTACTTACTCTACTGTAAAAAAAAAAAAAAAGAGGAAGGAAAGAAAGAAAGAAAGAAAAGAAAGAAAAAGAGAAAAGTAAGAAAGAAAGAGAAAAAGAAAGAAAGAAAGGAAGGAAGAAAAAGAAAATCTTTTTTAAGTAAGTTAAGCTTATTCCCACCTCTGGACTTCATGCTAGTCATGGACTAAAATCTTTCTTCTTCTGATTATCTGAATACATTGTTGACAAGATTCAGTTCACAGCTTGAATTTTCATGTCCTCTATGAGGATTTCTTTCTTGATTTATATACAATAATTGTTCCTTAGATAATACTTCTGTGAATGGCTCTCTTTATGACATTATTATCATGAGGAATTATCTTTTTATTTCATTTTTTCCTATTTATGTTTCTTAAAAGTTTTATGAGAGTAGGGATCTTGTTTGTCACATTGAGTGCTTTGTTTTCACTTGAGGATTATCACTGAGACAATGGTTTTTGAATAAATATCCAGTGTAATCACTAGCCAACATGGCAGAGGGCACATAAACCAGATGGAATTCATGATCAAAGGGGCTTGTTCTGATGTGACATAGTTCTCAATTTTAAGAGGGAATGCTTTAGCAATTCACTGTTAAATTTGTAGTTGTAAACTTTAAGACACAGTTATAGAAACAAGTTAGTTGAATATTTTATTAGTGCAAGATCTTGTATATACAAATATTGATATCTTCATAATATTGGTTCTTAAGAAGTTTGTACACATGGTAGGCATATATGATATATATACTCAACATTATTAGGAATTGACCAGTTTCAAAAACAATTTCTTTGGTAGAAATAGTAAAATATAACACAAAATATATGATGAATATAAAATACAAGTTGTTATTAGGAGAAATTTAGTTTAGACTAAAATTATCACTTAAAAATTCATGGAGAACTTAATGGCAATCACCATCATTGATTAAGAATATTTAGATAACGAAATGTTCAAGGTACAGGTTAAATTTTTTTCCACAGGAACTTGAGGAATGAAAACCTTGCTATTAGACATTCTTATGTAATTGTCTTTCTTTTAGAGAAAGCTTTTTAAAAAATACAGCCAGTCAAAGCAAACAAAAAACTTCTTTCAAATAAGTAATCAATTATTAAACTAGGCCACTGGCGTCATTGTCATTCTAAGCTGTACAGGAAACAATTAAAAGTTGCCAGCTGCACAAGGCCTCTACTGGCAATACCAAACTGTTCATTTTGAGTGAGACGACTTTTCAGCAAATAAAATGTAATGCCAAAAGTATTTTCACAAGTTAAGGATACTGAAAGAACTTGGCATCTGAAATGCTTGATAGGGCAGCATTTCACAATGTGAGTGTTATAGCACCAGAACATTTCATTGGAAACATATTCTGATTCCGTCATTAAATATATAAAACTTAACCAAATTGATAGTTGGATAACTCCTAAGTAATGTTTCATGGGAGACAGATTAACTTCAAAACAGTTGACTCTGAGCATTGACTTTAATTTTTTATTTATCAAATACACATAGACAGTGCTTTTATACAATTAAAAAAGACTGTGTTCTTTTAAGTTTAATTACGTCCCATTTGTTTATTTTTGTTTTTATTTCCATTACTCTAGGAGATGGATCCAAAAAAATATTGCTGCAATTTATGTCAAAGAGTGTTCTGCCTATGTTTTCCTCTAGGAGTTTTATAGTATCTGATCTTACATTTAGATCTTTAATTCATTTTTACTTTATTTTTGTATATGGTATTAGAGAATGTTCTAATTTCATTCTTTTACATGTGGCTGTCCAGTTCTCCCAGCACCACTTATTGAAGAGACTGTTTTTTCTCCATTGTATTTTCTTGCCTCCTTTGTCGTAGATTAATTGACCTTAAAAGCTTTTGCACAACAAAGGAAACCATAAACAAAACTAAAAGACAACCTACAGACTGGGAGAAAATATTTGCAAATGATGCTACCGACAAGGGATTAATTTCCAAAATATACAAACAGCTCATACAACTCAATAGCAAAAAAACAAACAATCCAATCAAAAATGGTCAGAAGACCTAAATAGACATTTCTCCAAATAAGACATACAGATGGCCAACAGGCATATGAAAAGATGCTGAATACTGCTAATTATTGGAGAAACACAAATCAAAACTACAATGAAGTATCACCTCAAACCAGTCAGAATGGTCATCATTAAAAAGTCTACAAACAATAAATGCTGGAGAGAGTGTGGATAAAAAGGAGCTCTCCTTCACTGTTTGTGGGAATGAAAATTGGTGCAGCCACTATGGAGAACAGTGTGGAGGTTCCTTAACAAACTAAAAGTAGAGTTGCCATTTGATCCTGCAATCCCACTCCTGGGCATATATCCAAAACAGACAAAAACTCTAATTCTAAAAGATACACACACTCCAATATTCATAGCAATGCTACTTACAATAGCCAAGACATGGATGCAACCTAAATGTCCATGGGCAGATGAATGGATAAAGAAGGTGTGGTACATATATACAATGGAATATTACTCAGCCATAAAAATGAATGAAATAATGCCTTTTGCAGCAATATGGATGAACCTAGAGATTATCATATTTAGTGAAGTAAATCAGAAAAAGACAAATATCATATGATATTTCTTATATGTGGAATCTAAAAAAAATGATAAAAATGAACTGATTTACAAAACAAATAAACTCACAGATACAGAAAACAAACTTGTGGCTACCAAAGGATATGTGGGGCAGAGATAAATTAAGAGTTTGAGATTAACAAATACACTCTAATATATCTATATCTATCTATAAATATATATAGGTCCTACTGTATAACACAGGGAACTATACTAAGCATTGTAATAACGTATAATGGAAAAGAATCTTTAAAAAAGTAGATATATACATATGTGTAATTAAATCACTTTTCTGTATACTTGAAACTAACACAACATTGTAAATTAACTATACTTCAATTAAAAAAAATACACACACAAAAAAAGACTGTGTTCAAAGCTGGCATAGCTTTTTACTCTTCTTACTCCATTCTTTTCATTGCCTCTTGTGTATGTAAGCCATTTGAAAGGAAGCTGTTATACAAAATGACTGGCACAAAATAGATTCCCAATAAGTAGTAGCTCTTTTATTACTAACATTAGTAATAATATTGATGTTATTGGTATGTTTTTACAATACTCTATAGGGCTAGCTTTTTACATCCATGCTATTCGACCGTGTCTGTCAGAGCCCAGTTAGGAAAGCAAAAATATCATAGGTAGTTCATAAAGAAGATGTTAAATACTGGGAACTGATTATAAATGTGTTAGGGTAGAGGAGTGAAAGGGAGATACTGAAGTGACTAGAGATTGATAATTTCAGGAAGCTTCTCCCACACCAGAGGGCTAGAAAAACCGAAGGAAGGGAGACAGTTTTTCGAGAGCCCAGGTGCACATTTCCCTTGACTCTGCTGGAAACTGCCAATGCCTGACCCTCCAAAGTCTGCTGAGGCCTACAGCTACTCATCGCTTTAGCCTTTAGTGCAGCTGAAAGCCTCTGTAGCCTGTGGCTGGCAGTCTCCCACTGCTACTGCTGCTGGAATACTAAAGGCACTGAAGTCAATCACCAGTCACTGATCTGCTTCCCATATTTCTCTTAAAATCCTACCAGTGATCTCTAGGACATTATGTTTGGCAAACAAATACCAAAAGGTCACATGTGGTATAATTCTATTTAGATAATATTCTTGAGATGACAAAATGATAGATATGGAAAACAGTAGTGCTTGTCAGGGTTTAGGGAAAGTGAAGGGGTAGGGGAGGGATGGGAGTGACTATAAAAGATATAATGAGGGAGATCTTTGTGGTGATGAAATAGTTTTATATCTTGATTGTGGTGTAGGTTACATAAATCCATACATGTGATAAAATGAAATAGAACTATACATACATTTTACAACTGTAAGTGCCTGGTTTTCATATTGCATTAGAATTAGGTAAGGTGTAAAAACTGGGGGAAACTGAGTAAAATGTATACTGTGCTCTGTTCTTTCTCTACAAATTACCATGAAAATATAATAATTTCAAAATAAAAATAATAAATAACTTCTACTAGTTCTTCTCATTAGCCAATACTAACTAAAATCCAACTGACAGAGGAGTGTGAGAAATTTAATTTTTAGGTGTTCATATGCCTTCAATATAGAGCAGAAAACTGAATTATAGAAATGAAATTGATTACATATAGATGAAGAAAAAAATGACACAGTTGCAAATATCTTAAATATGTATCCATTGGTTAGAAAATTAAACTGTACATTAAGAAACACTTGTAGAACTAAACATATTTAATTCATTCATCCCATAATAACCACTATCAATACCAATGGTGTTGAAGGCTATAAAGAGATAATTGGGAAAAGTAATACTTGGGGAAATCTTATATTCAGAAAACAATATTCAGTTCTTACCATATTCCTACCACATAATACAAGATAAATAATATTTTTCAAGTAAATGGCTGAAATGAATGCACTAAATCTAAGTAATATTCTATCATGATATTTTTCTGTTTAATACTATAAAATTTTTCAAGAGTTTTGTATTTGCAGTAGTATATAGCTGAGTACTAACTTCAAGGATTTCATGGAGTAAGAGCCTATAGTCATATAGGCTGACTAAATGGAATATTACCTTAGCTTTGAATTTCTAAACAAACATGTATATTTCTTCAAAAGGAGATAGATTAAAATCTGTTTCATTATTTAGCTCAGAACACCAAATTTCATTTCCTTTTGTTTGTCTTTGTTAGATGCCTCCTAAGCCAGCAAATCTGGGGAATTATTAAATAAGATTTAATATTTTTCTTTTATTTTAACTTTATTTATACTTCAACTTTATTATAACACATTTAAATCTAAACTGCCAGATGTACATCAGAATACATGGCACAGAAACAAAAATACACATTGAAATGTATCATACACTAGACAGTCATCTCTTTTCATTAGTCAGGGCTACAATTTATAGAAGCTGACATGATCAGAAACTGCTAGTTCACTGAAAGTTTGCATCAAGAATAGATGTTGAATTTTGTCAAGTACTTTCCATACGTGTATTATTATGACGATATGGTTTTTCTTCTTTAGGTTATTAATATTGTGAATTACATGGATTGATTTACAAGTCAATTGACCCAGAAATCCCATTTCTAGCTATTTATTCTAAAGAAATAAAAACTTGCATCTGTGCAAAAAACCTTCAGATGAATATTTATAGCAGGATTATTCAGTATTGCCACAAATCATAAACCTAGGTATCCCTCAACAAGTCAATGTGTAAATAGACTTTGATACAGCCACACAATGAAATACTATTGGGCAATAAAAAACAAAAACAAACAAAACAACAACAAACTATCATGTCATGCAACAACATGGATGAATTTTTATAACATCTAAAAAAAGTGAAACTATAGCAACAGATAATAGATAAGTGGTTTCAGGGGATAGGTGAGGGGAGAGGGCCTGAATACAAAGGGAGTTTTTTAGGTGTTGGAATTGTTCTGTATCCTATGATGGTGGTTATTTGTCTAAGTATATAAACTCATATCTCACTCCAACAAAAAAGTGAATTTTACTGTTGTGTAATTAAAAAAAAAATCCCTCTTTTTATTAAACTCTCCTCAAATAACTCAACTTGTTTTCTACTACAACTCAATTAACACAGATGGCTACCACATCTTTAGCACCCCCTAGAGTCTCAAGGACTATTGAAAAGGAAAATCTTAATTCCTTCCATTCCTATATGCAAATGCAGAGTTGGAATGAACCTGTTTCTTCTGATCTTCTCATATTTATTCATACAAGGGAAGAAATGTGTTTTGTTTAGTATTGAGATATTAGGAAACTTTACAATCTCTATTCATTCTTCATATTTTTCTTCAAAATGTTTGGTAACCAATAGTATAAAACATACTTTCTAGTATTAGCTATTTCTGATACTTGTTTTTATTACTAAGAATACTACAATAAAACTGAAATTGCTTCATGTTATAACTATGTTTTCTCTGAATTAGAATCAAGGGCAACCCTTAGCCAAATTGTGAGATAAGTAAGTTTTTATGAGTTCTTTTCCCAATTTTACTTTTATTCCTCCTACATTTTGTGCCTTATTGAGAATAGCTTCTGAATTTTTCTCTCCCCCCCCAAAATCAATCATGCTTTCTCTTAATAAATCATCTGACAGTGCGAATGAAGAAATATCGATTGTATATCCACTGTTTACAGGAAAGTATAAATGAATGAATAAAATAGTGAGTCCCCTCCCTAGGATATTTACATTTTAATAAAAATAAAAGTCAAAGCACTGCACCAAGAAAAATAAGGATCCAATTTGTATCTTTAGATATCAGTGACCTCATTTTGGGTCATTTTTTTTGGAGATAAGAGAGGATTTACTGCAAATCATCACAAATAACTATATGACCCTCTCCTTTCCCATACATACAGAATCACATATTCAAAATTCTTCTTTTAAGATCTTTTCTATTCTTTTTAAAAAGTGACTAATTGAAGTTAAAAACTCCCTAGTATAAATCATTCTAATAGACCTCTGTAATATGAGATCTAAAATTATTAGTTGACTTTAAGTTAATGGCCAAAAAAAAAAGAAAGGAGAAAGGCACTTTAGTTCACACAGATGATGGTGGTGGTTTTGCACATTAAACCTAGATTTATCTGATGAAATATTTAACCAGATCAGTTATATCAGTTAGCTATCTATTTCTTCAAAACTGAAATATCTGATCAAAAATAGTTATTTGAATATTAGATTTGCTCAAATGGCCCTCTGTTTTTGGCTTACTACTACCTCCATTTTTTCCTTTCATAACCTCTTATATTGGAGAAATATGTTTTGGGAGATTATCACTGAGAAAAGGAATGCTCGCATTGTGGCAATTCAGCATAATCATGTGCTCCCAGTGTATGCAGTCACTGTGGGATCATGACTTTCGTTGCATATAATTTAGAGTCACATCCTGAGGATACATCATAAATGTACTATAGTCAGTATTCTAATATTTCTAGTAAATATATAAGCATAATACAGCTGGAATCAGCCAATGAATGCTCAGATTTGGGGTTTTTCTGAACTCTAACTACTTTTTGTATATTTGTAAAACTACTCTTTTACAAATTGTAATGTTTCATATAAAATACTAGTCAGCTCTTAGACTGAGCCACAGATAAAAGAGTTATACAAATTAATTTTCAATGTTTCAAATTAATTTTCAGTTCCCCACTAGTGTGGAATCAGAAGTTTTCAATTTCTTATATCCTTATGAAAAATTCTGAAGTATGCAGATTCAATCTCTTCTGAGTATTGGGATTTTAATATATAAAGGTACAGATTATAAATGGAAGCTTGTGAAGCAATTCAGTTTTACATATACGTGATCTTATTGCTCTATTCTTAGACTATGCATAAATTTTGTAATGAATGTCTAATATTTCATTGAATGAATATCTAATATTTCATTGGATAGAAAAAATCATTTCATTGCTTTCTGGGTAGGTCTAAATAATTTCCCTCTTCTGTTCTATTTTTTAAAAATAATTTAAAATGTGCCTTAACACAACTATTGAAATAATTTAAAACTATAGGTCCATGATGCTGGTCACTATACACATGTGCTGGATATTTTAAGGACACAATAAGAAATATTATTTCATAAATTATAAAGTTAAATGGTAACTTATTTTAAAGAAGAGGTTAAGTAAAATAAAATTTAAAAATATACAAAGTTGTCTTGGTTTATATTTGACTATATGAGGAAAATTAAAGTTAACTATAGGGCTTCCCTGGTGGCGTAGTGGTGAGAATCTGCCTGCCAATGCAGGGGACATGGGTTCGAGCCCTGGTCTGGGAAGATCCCACATGCCGCGGAGCAACTGGGCCCGTGAGCCACAACTACTGAGCCTGTGAGTCTGGAGCTTGTGCTCCACAAGAGAGGCCGTGACAGTGAGAGGCCTGCACACCGCGATGAAGAGTGGCCCCTGCTCACCACAGCTAGAGAAAGCCCACGCACAGAAACAGACTCAACACAGCCAAAAGTAAATAAATAAATAATTTTTAAATTAAAAAAAAAGTTAACTATAAGACAGTATGGAAATTAGTAAAAATGAGGGGAGGAAATATTTTAATTGAAAATGAAGGATTATACTCTGTAATCAAAAATCACCCTTTCTGATGGCTCTTTTTATCCAAGTGAAACTGAGTTTTACCACATCAAGAAAGTAGCTGAGTATAGGATACCTCCTTTTGAAACTAGATTGCCAATACAAGAGTGCATAACTAAGTAAAATGTTTGGAAGACCCATAATTAGAAAGCCCAGACTCTGTTAAAAATAAATGGAATTAAAAAATTTAAGCCCACCTAATAGTGTAATTTGCATTACTATGACATTAAACAATTCCTTTCCATCAGTTTATTTAAATTATAATTAGAGGCCTATGCAAATTGTGAAAAAATTCCACAAATGATGTATGTTTTTTTTGGATAGAGAGATATCTTAGTGTTCAAAGTCATACATTGGAAACATTTCATGGAGGCTACATTTGCTATAAACGACTATCACAGGGACATAATGCCAACTGAAAAATCCTATCCTAGAAAAAGAGATGAAATGGAAAGAACCATTAAGTTCTTATTACAATATAATTTGACTATAATTTTTGCATGTGGAATTCCCAACAGAAATGTGTTTCAATTACCTGATAAAAAAAGACATATAATAAAACAGAATTACAAAAGATAAAAGTAAATTTAAGTGTCTTAGAAAAGAATCAATATAGCACACTAGTCAAAATCAGGTGTCATATTTAAGAAAATGTTGAAAGTCAGTTGAAAGGAGAGTGGATATGACATTAATCTAATTAGATATTATAAATCATAAAGAAAATGCTATAAATTAACCAGCACATGTACTAACTCCACAATGGTTATGCTAGGTAGATAACTTCCATTCAATTGTTCAACTATTATAATTAGGGAGGGAACACTGGAGCTCTTCAGGTATTTTCTAACAGGAATCTCAGTTATTTATCCATGTACTCTTTCTTTCTCACCTCCTTATCTGGTTTCAAATATCTTTACCACCCTATTCATTCCTTTCATTTTGCAAAGTTTTGAATACATTGCTTTACTTGTATAAGTATGATTGAACTAAGTCATGCATGATGATAATTAACTGACTAATAGTTTGGTAAAATAGAATTTTTTTTCTAGATGGGATGTGAGAGGGATAAAAAGAACTTTAGTTATCAAGAACAAACTACACCTAGAACTGTGTCACCATGAATGAAAAACACTATTTCAAACCTACCCATTGTTGCATTTAATCATAAATTTCAAAATGGTAACAGCTTTCCTTCCTTTCATCTTGATTCTTTTTTTCTAGGCTTACAAAGCTATAAAGGGTACCATTTCTACTTTACCTTCACCTGTGTTAGACATTCCTCTTATGCTATTTAGAGTCCTGAACCTTGCACACATATCTAATTTAACGTATTTCTAAGAACATAAAATTTTAGAGTAATGTTTCTATAGTTCAAACTTTTCTGTATCTATCTATCTATCTATCTATCTATCTATCTATCTATCTATCTGGCACCTATCTATCTATCTAGTATTTTAGCTTTTGTGAGGAAATAGAAATGTTACACTATTTGTTGCTTTAAAAGATAACAGTAGTAAATGGGTAACAATTTTCCTAGAGATTTAAATGAATGACTTAAGAATTCCTACATTAATGACTAGAATCTGACTGGGTTAGTGAAGGGTTAGTGAGAAGAATATGTCAGAGAAAACCTGGTAAAAAAGCCAAAGGTTTGACAGAAATGAAAATTCAGGAGCTAAAATGCAATTTTCCAATAGTTAACAAAAAACCTATTGGTTGGGCTTCCCTGGTGGCGCAGTGGTTGAGAATCCGCCTGCCGATGCAGGGGACACGGGTTCGTGCCCCGGGAAGATCCCACATGCCGTGGAGTGGCTGGGCCCGTGAGCCATGGCCGCTGAGCCTGCGCATCCGGAGCCTGTGCGCCACAGTGGGAGAGGCCGCAACAGTGAGAGGCCCGCGTACCACCAAAAAAAAAAAAAAACAAACCTATTGGTTTGCAAAATAATCACCTTTCTATGAACTGCTCAGTGGGGGAAATGATAGTCTGTCGCCAGATGGCCTTGCCCAAGCTCTATTTTAAAATTGACACCTTTGATTTTTTTTTTTTTTTTTTTTTACTTGAATTATCAGTTCCCTTACTTCTTACCTCTAAGATCTGCTTGTAGAGGACCAGCCCATAATTTCCCTTCTCAATAAAATTTTTTATTAAAAAAATCAAAACTAATGAAAAGAGGAGAGGTTATATGTATGTTGACTATGATATTTGCATGACCACAGAGGAGTAACAAATTCTATAAGCATGTTAAGAATACTCCATTTTTAAAATCTAATTTCCAGTAAGGAAAAGAGGGAAGTTTGTCTTAAGTTCAGCCTCACTGCCACTACTTATTTCACAGGTGTGCACAAATTATGATGGAATAAATTGCTGCTAAGGAGGAATTTCTAAACCAAAGTAATCCGTTTAACAGCATTTACTTATATCTAATACTTCAAGAAATTTGCCATTATGGGTGTCCCGTGAGAAATGTATAGGCAAAAAGTCAAACTAGCAGTCAGAGAAATCAAAAGACTTCTTTTCTTTGAAAAGAATTATGATTTTTTAAAAAAATCTCTGAATTAAACAGAAGTTTACAGTAGGTTAGAATCTTAAATTGCTTAGTTATGAAACAGTTAAGCAACTATGATGGGCATAACTATTCTTCAGTGGGAACTTTTAAATTAAAAGAATAAATTGAAAATGAAACTTTGTTTCTTTACTCCTTCAATAGTATTTAAGGTAATTTTCATAGTTAACAATAACAAACAGAAGTATTTTTTTTAGTATGTTAAAAATAAATAGTCCTCTCAGTTACTGCCGATGCAAGGGAAATCAAACATAGGATTAGAGAACTGTTTTATTTTGCTTAGTTAACAGCAAATGTTACCTAGATAGTTTGTTTCCTTCCCAGATCAATTAATTTTTCTTCCTGCTTAAAATTTGAATGTCTTTTATGTACATATACAGTATTAAAAAAAATGGAACTTTGAATTCTTCTTAATTTAGAGAAGGATTTTGTAACTACTATAGAGAATGGAAAATTAGCCCACTGTTAATAAAAGTTGATCTCTTTTTATTGAGAAGAGGTTGATTTAAGCCTGTTACTATGGGAGGAAAGATAAACTATGTGTGAACAAGGCTAGTATTGGAAACTGCTTTCAATAACTTCATCTGAAACATGAAAGGTTTTAACATGAAACAAATAAGAATACCTCTACTACCAAATATCGATGAACTCTATAATGTGAGTGTTGTTTATTAACAGGCAATTGAAATTGTTGGTATATACTGTACTTACTGATGTAAGTAAGAATTTGAGCTCTTATTGAACAGCAATCTGCCAGTAGTTTAATCCATTTCACATACATGCAAAATTTGTGACTCTCTCCTTAAATATTAAAACTCTATTTTGAATATCCTTTTCCAAATTTTTAATATACTATCTGAAACTATATCATGACATTTCTGTTCCCGGATTTTTAATTCTTGATCAGTAGCAGATAGAAAAATATTTTCTTTCTGTTTGATTCTAATAATAATAAAATCCATAACTACTCATGGTTCCTGTAAGGGCTCTCATAAACAACTGCTGCATAACAGATAAATCAGTGCATGCTTACATCCACTGAAAAGAAGTTGGTAGATGAAATAAACTTGTGGATACAGAGTAAGAGTGAAATGCTGCAAACATATTACCTGAGCTTGTTGATTTTAGGGAAAATAAAAATTGAACAATCATTTATGCCTATTAAGTTAAGCTCTTCTAATCCTCCTTGTAGCCATATCTATTAAAAAATTATGTATTTCATATATATTTGCTCAAACATTTGCCTTATTTCATAACATTATATTACAAGTTTCTTAAATATTTGTAAGTTGTATATTTTAAAAATATTCAGCATGACCACACTGCTTTGGAATTAGACATTTTTTGTGAGAAAGTAAAACTACTTGTTGCTTTGGTTTTGATTGTGTTAGGGTAGCTGCTTTTCATATATTTTTATTTTTATTTCTTTTAACTTTTAACTTGTATATAGAATTGTAGGTTGTCCTTTTTCCAATACTTGAATGATAGTACTCCATTGTCTTGTTTCCATAGTTTCTGACAAGAAATTTGCTTTAATTTTTACCTGTATTTCTCAGAGTGCATTGTATTATTTTTCTCCATTATTCTTCAAGATTTTCTCTTTACGATTTGTCTCTGGCAGGTTTAGTATAGTATGTCTCTGTGAATAGTTTCTTTGATTATATTTAAACTTAATTTGAGGTCTGGGCATCTTGGATCTGTGGCTTAATGCCTTTCATTATTTTTCAGAAAATTCTTGACTGACATCTCTTCACATATGTATTCCTCCCTGTTATCTCTCTCATCTCAGTCTAAGATTTCAATTACATGTGTGTTTCTTTTTGATATTTTCCCAAAGATCTTGATGCTATTTTCTTTGATTTTTATTTTCACATTTCTTTTACTTTGTGTTTGGTTCAAATTTCTATTTCCTTATCTTCAAATTCTTTTAAAGTTGAGTGTCAAGTCTTCTGATAGTCCCATTGAAGACATTCTTCATCTCTATTACCATTACTTTTCAAAACTTTCTAGCATGTCATTTTGATTGTTACTTATAGTTCTCACTTCTTTGAAGACATTCCACATCTGCTTTTTCATGTTGTCCATCCTTTCCACTATAGCCCTTGACATATTAATCATGATATTTTAAATTCCCTGTCTGAGAAATCCAATATCTAGGTCATATCTGAGCTTGCTTCTGTTGACTGCTTTGTCTAATTTGTCCCCTATGTTCTTTCTTTCTTCCTTTGTTGCATAATTTTTGGATAAAAGCTCTAGATCACCTGTAGGTTAAGAGACAGAGCTAGTGTTTATGCTTCAAAATGGGAATTTTCTCCAAGCTTTATTAAGGTATAATTGACAAATAAACATTATATATATGTAAGGTGTACAACATTATGTTTTGATGTATATGTACATTGTGAAATGATTTCCCCAATGAAGCTAATTAAACTATCCATCACCTCACATATTTACCTTTTGTGTGTATATGTGGTAATAACACTTCAGATCTACTCTGTCAGCAAGTTTCAAGTATAAAATATTATTAACTGTAGTCACCATGCTATACATTAGATCATGAGAACTTATTATGGGTATGCTTCCTTTGTTAGAACTTTAGTGTGGAAGTTTTTGTCAATATAGTCATGAATCAAGCTATATTTGTGTTTTATTATTGCTATTATTAGAATCATTACCCTACTGGCTTCAAATTGTTGCCCATCCTTATTGCGGAGCTGGGTTGATGGAGATTTTTGCTCAATGTCCTCTTCTTCTCTCAGATTTAGGTTATTCTGGTGGTTTCTTGCCTGAAAGAGAATATCTTTCCAGGTACTTGTTCCTGCCTTCAGGGATAAACTGTTGTTATTTGTTAGTGTTATTTGCTAGTCTAGGGATGGATACAGCAGTGGCATGCTCTTTTCTCCACTTTCAATTTCAGACATAGGCTTTGTTTGTATCACTAGGTCTGAGATTTGATGGCCAGTGACTCTGCCCCTCCTGCATATGTATAGGGTCTGTAATGGTCTGGGATCAGGATAGTTTCTGCCCATCGCTTATAGTTAGCAGCTATTGTTTTCTATTTTTTACCCAACCTGTATTGGATATTTTTCCAGTTTAATGGCTGTTTACTATGAGAGAGCTAGTCCAGTGTAATTTTTCTGCCATAACCAGAAATTGAAGTTTGAAATAACTGTCCACAGTCCAAGTAAGTCATACCACATCTGAACATATGGATATATTAACGTATTAGAACAGACCTGCAGATGTGTTTGTGTGTGTGTGTGCATGTGTGTGTGTGAGTTTATTGCATGTAAATATTTGCCATCTATTTTAGGGGTTTGGTCTGCTTTCTAATTCTAAAACTTGAGGAAAGTAACTATCTTTTTGAATCTTTATCATATTCAAGGTACCTTAAGAAGTGATTTACATAAGTACCATTTACTATTCCAAAAACATTTTGGCCTTACTCTAAATTGTCTAATTGCATAGTAGTTTTAGACCTGGGGCATATGAATCTGCACTAATGCTGAATTATCTACTCCTTGAGGCGAGTGTACAGCTAGCCAGCTGTCCATTAACAATGATGTCGTTGCAGCAAATCTTTTACATCTTAGTGTCCTTGTTAACTTTTAGTCTTGGTTGTTTTCTTTGTAAGGGTGAAGAACTTTGCTCCCTTAATCCATCCTAGAAGTTTATATTTTCTAGGTATTTGATCTGTCTTGTGGGTCTTAGAACAATTTTTAAAATAGTTTCTCAGCTGAATGTACTGAAAAATGGGTGTGCTCTTTAGGTAGAAAGAGTAGAGTGGAGATAAAGCAGGGTGAAACATTTGTCTCTCTTAATCAAGGTGAGATTAGTCTATTCCAAATCAAGGTCTCTTTCATAATACATTCATCTCCACTTTGTTTCCAGTGGTAAATTATAGATGTTTGAAGACTCTTTATATTTAGCTATTAATTGATCTACTTCAATATTATGGTTAATTTGTTTGGTTCCCATTATTTAGGACTGATAAATTTTAAGAGTTATAGGAGGGAAAAGCTGAATAGAACCTCTAAAGAGATTGTGAAGCAGAGGCATATTTATTTTTAATATTTTGAATTGAAGTAACGTGTTAGCAAAATGATTTAGGGGTGCTACCTTAGCTGGAAAAGTTACTGTGGTTCTCTTTGATTGATTTAAATTATAGTGATGTATAGCATTTAACAGATGACCCAGGAGTATATTGTTATTTTTTAAGTGATGCTCCAATTTATGTTGTACCTTGTGGGAATGTACTTGTTAACCATTTTTTTAACCATTTTCTAGAAGCAAGAAATAAAATATCATGTTAATTTTCAGCTTATTATATAAGTAGAATTTACTCTCTTCACATTTTTATACTTTACATTTTTAGTTTTTACATGACATATTTTACACAAATACTTCACAATAGAGTAAATAACACCTAAGTTGGGTATGTTAGTTAAATTTCTGCAATGTAAAAATTAGTAAGAAAGGAATCAGATGGTCATGAAAATTACAATAGAATCATGAGGCTCTGGGTGTACATTTACAAATCACTAATAAGTAAAATGAAGATTCAATCAATTATGATTTAAGAATCAATTAAGAATAAAAAGTAAACCTGAATATTTTCTAAAATGATAAATCATATCTATGTTAACCACATTGAATGTGAGAAATACAGAGATGAATTTAATCCAAAAGGCCTAAAGTGGGCTCTTTTGCTTTGAGGATGAAAAGGGGCATTTTGTTTATTTCTTGATTTATTCTGAAAGGATATTTTAATATCCTAGTGTGTTCTGAACCATCAGCTACTCCATATTTGTTAGATTCAGGTTGGAGGAATCAGGGCATAGAAGTAAAATATAGTCCAATAGAAGAAGCAAGATCTAAGACAAAAAGTTAGTGAAGATGAAGATCACAGAAACATACCACTCAATCGAGTTTGTCCAGATATTTTACAACAGGTGCATTCTGTAGGTGATTTGTACTTATACATGGGGGGCCATTTTATAAGTTTCCCAAGTAAAATTGCTTTGTGGTAATTAGATGTTAATTTATTCCTCATGCATCATTAATTCATTTCACAAACACTTATAAAATATTTACTTGTTTCAAAACAAATGAAACAGAGTGATAAGATGTTTTTCTCCTCACTTTCTCATAAACATCTTCACATTCTCCTTATCTTCCAAGATCTTACAATACATGTAAAACCTAGTTTTAGCAAATATATCTTCAGGTAGGAGAATATGTAAAACAAAAATCTTATATTCCTTCCAACCCTCCACACCTGCCCTACTGCATAAGCTATGCTATAGAACAGTGTAGAAAGTCAGAAAGAGAACATGAAGAAAACTAATTTTCAAAGAGCAGAATAGGTGGTGTACACAGGGGGAGTATGTATTCTACATACTTGTTTGATTTCTGGAGCAAGGTATAAAGGAGAAAGCTTATCTTGTATGGTTTATGAAAACAATTTTGAAAATGCAGGGCTGGAAATGTTTTTCACCTTTTTATTTCCAGTCAGTGGAGGTGCCCTAAATACTCAGTGGAAACAGGTTGAGGAAATCTAGGTGGGAAAGGGCAGACACATTCTCTCCTCCCAGTTCTCCATGCCTCTCAGGTAGATACAGAGGCTGAACCCAGTACCCTGATCCCAAGCAAGGAGACCCTGATCTCAGCTAAGAGGTTGTGCTGCTATCCTGGAGGACAACTTACTGTGCTCTGGAAGCAACAGAGGGAGACCATTTGGCCCTTTCCAACTGCTCCTTGCCAGCAGCCTAGATAAATCTAAATATGGCTTTGGTGTGCACAATTCTGAGAACACCACAACAGATAAAATCAATATAGTAGGAACATTGCACAGAGAAATAACTGATTTCTATGGTCCAGACCTCATGCAGTCACTTGCTGTTTTCAGGAACAAGCACAGAAATAACCCAAACCCAAAGCATACTTTTCCTCTATTGACATCATAGTAAGGAATCTTCTCCTTAATTTGCCATCCTGAAAAGGATACAGAAGGGTACGAACTTAAGCATTCAATTAAGAGGCATTCTGTACTAATTTGAAATCATTTAAATTTTTCTTAAAAATACAATCCTATAGATATGTTTGTTATTATAAATTTTAGTCCTGGTGCATATTTTTTAGTATGAGCACTAGGCTAACTACTGAAATTTTTTAAAAGTGAAAAAGCATATTATTAGGTTGGCCAAAGAGTTCCTTTGGTTTTAAAGTAAAAATAAAAGACACAGTTTTTCATTTTCACCAAGAACTTTATTGAACAACGTATTCACCATTTTGTCCACTAACTTTTGCCATTTTTCAGGCAACTTCATAATTCCATCTTCCCCCCAAATTTTAGCTTTTCGAGAGAAGAACTGTTCCAGGTGCCTTTTACAGTCTTCCAGGGAATTGAAATGTTTTCCATTAAGAGAATTTTGTAAAGACCGAAATAAATGGAAATCTGAAGATGCAATATCTGGTGAATACAGTGGATGAATCAGAACTTCCCAGCCAAGCTGTAACAGTTTTTGCATGGTCATCAAAAAACATGAGGTCTTGCATTATCTTGATGGAAGATTATGTGTTTTCTGTTGACTAATTCGGGATGCTTTTTGTCGAGTGCTGTTTTCAGCTGGTCTATTTGGGAGCAGTACTTGTTGGAATTAATCGTTTGGTTTTCCAGAAGGAGCTCATAATAGAGGACTCTTTTCCAATCTTACCCTGTATACAACATCACCTTCTTTGGATGAAGACGAGCCTTTGGTGTGGTTGGTAGTGGTTCATTTCACTTGTTCCACGATCTCTTCCATTCCACCTTATTGTACAGTATCCACTTTTCATCACCCAACACAATTTGTCTTAAAAATGGAATGTTTTCTTTACGTTTCAGTAGAGAATCACATACGGAAATATGGTCAAGAAGGTTGTTTTTTTGCTTATGTGGAACCCAAACATCAAAGCGATGAACATAACCACGCTGGTGCAGATGATTTTCAAAGCTTGATTTGGATATTTGAGTATGTTGGCTATCTCCTCGTGGTATAACGTTGATTGTCCTCAATTTATGTCTCGATTAGATTGCTGTCAACTTCAACTTGTCTACCCGACCGTGGAGCATTGTCCAGTGAGAAATCTTCAGCACAAAACTTCACAAACCACTTTTGACATGTTTGATCAGTCACAGCACCTTCTCCACACACTACACAAATCTTTTTTTGCATTTCAGTTGCATTTTACCTTTCTTGAAATATAAAACGTAATATGCCAAAAATGCTGCTTTTTCTTCTATCGTCAATATTAAAATGGCTACACAAAAATTCACCAGTTTTGATAAGTTTTTTAAAAAATTCGTGCTGCTATGACAGCTGTCATAATACAGTCTAACAAAATTGTTTCAATTGAAGTTAAGGACAACTAAGTACTACAAGAGTCATCTTATGGAAGAAAACAAATGAACTTTTTGGCAAACCCAATATATTAGCTGGGGCTGTCATAACAAAATCCCCCAGAGTAGGTGGTTTAAGCAACAGAAATTTATCTTCCAACAGTTCTGAAGTCTGGAAGTCCAATGTCAAGGTGTCAGCAGGTTTGGTTTCTCCTGAGACCTCCTCTGTAATTTGCATATGGCCACCTTGTTGTGTCTTCCTGTGGCCTTTCTTTTGTGTGCACATGACCTTGGTGTCTTTTCCTCTTCTTATAAGAACACAGGCCTATTGGTTTAGGGCTCACCCATATGACTTCATTTAATTAAGCCCTCCTTAAAAGGCCCAGTCTCCAAATTCAATCACATTTGAGAATTGGGATTCAACATATGAATTTGGAGGGACACAATACAGTCTATAATACATTCTAAAATTCAAAGCTTAATGGGGAGGTTAATGTGATAGTCAGAATAATGGCTTCACTGTTGTTGAACCAGACTTGGGTCTGCTCACCCATGCGCAGTAAAGCCAATCTATTGACACTGAGTTGTGGTGAAGGAAAGTGCAGTTTTTATTGCAGGGTGCAAAGCAGGGAGTCCAGGCAGCTAGTGCTCAAAAGACCCAAATTCCTTGATGGCTTTCAGGGAAAGATTTTTAAACAGAAGATGAGGGAGGAAGGTTGTGGGGTGAGTGATTACTTATGGATATTCTTGTGATTGGTTGGTGGTAAAGTAATTGAGAGTCAATATTATCAACCTTCTGGTTCCACTGGTCTGGGCCTTGTGGGCAGCATACATAACGTCTTCCACCTGGTGGGGGTTTTAGTATTTGCAAAGCAGCTCAAAGGACATGGCTCAGAATATTATCTATAGCCCTTGAGGAGGAACTAAATGTCCTTGACTTTGTTTAGTGGCTAAACTATTATTATTTTGTCTTGCTTGACTGTTTTCCTTTTCTTCTACATTTTCTTACTTCTCTGATTAAATTTATTATTTTAACTCAGGGAAGGCCTAGGAGGCTAAAGTTTTTCTGCAGACAAGAGGCAGGTGGAAAACATGACAGGGTCGGGGTGGGGGGTGGTTCTTCTCTAGAAGGCCCCATTGTGTCCTGCTTAGTTATAACACAAGGATGTCCACATCCTAATCCCAAGAAACTGTTAATATGTTACCTTACAAGAGATACTGCAGATGTGATAAAGTTAAAGATCTTGAGAAAGGGGAATATCCTTGATTATCCACATGGGCCCCATGTAATCTTGAGGGTCTTTATAAAAGGAAGAGAGAAGGATCAAAGTCAGAGAAGGAGCTGAGACAGCAGGAGTAAAGATCAGAATTATGCATTACCATGAGTCAAGGAATGTAGGCAGCCTCCAGAATGGGAAAAGGCAGGGGAAAGAAATCTCTCCTGGAGGTTCTAGAATGAATGCAGACCTGTTGACCCATTCTAGACTTTTCATCTCCAGAATTGTAAGACAGTACAATTGTGTTGTTACAGCCTCTAATTTGTGGTGATTTGTTAACAGCAACAATAGGAAACTATTACAATTGATTTAGAAACAATAATGGTGATACAGTTTGATGAATGTTGTAATATGGGGAATGAACAATAAATTAGTAGCAAAAAGAAAAATATAGTAAAAAGCTTCACAGAGAGGGTAATCCTTGGGCTAAATATTAAAATATGAGTATAATTTAGCTAATGAAATAGGGAGGGAGGACATTTTAGGCCTCCTTTAAAAGGAAAGAAAATAATTTCAGAAGAGAATTGATAAGTTGAGATAAAAGAGAAGGGTTATGGGATCTGTTGGAAATTTTAGAAGCATATGTCTATAGAGAATTAGAGTGAAACATCTCAAAGGATATTGGATTATAGATAGCAAGTCTTAAAATTTGTCTTGCAGCCTATTTGGAGCTGTACAGGAATTAAACTTTCTAGGTTGTCTTATCCCTTGTTATAGTGGACAGTGTCTCCAGAAAATCATCTATTAGAAACCAGTTCTCTAGACATGGAACTGTGTAAACCCAGTAGAAGCAGTGGGTTAAAATAAAATTGCAGGTGCTTTAATATCAGATCAGATAGTTTAAAAACTTCTACATATTGCAAAGTTGCCTTAAGTTAAAATTTTAAAAAAATAACAATGTAGAAGAATCCTTTAAAAGGCATTTTTGGAGACCTAATGAATAATACTTTAAAAAATTCATCTCAAGTGTATTATTGACGGGGAGAGAAATTGTGAAATATAAAAAAGAATAACAAATTGGGAATAATTTTTATAACTTTATTTCATAAAAAGTAAGTTGATACAAGTTATAATAATCAAGTTCCTTGATTCTAAGGCATATATT
This sequence comes from Kogia breviceps, assembly GCF_026419965.1. Lineage (NCBI taxonomy): Eukaryota > Metazoa > Chordata > Mammalia > Artiodactyla > Physeteridae > Kogia > Kogia breviceps. The sequence continues at coordinate 99,321,038 of NC_081314.1, forward strand.
TTTCACATTTTAACATCCCTGAAATTGGGGTATAGCATAATAAATATCATGGCAATTATAATTAGCAATTTTTTTTTTATTCATAGTAGTATAAAAATATAATGTATAATATCATTAGTGATGATTTAGTTTCAATAAATAGAATACTAGTCCTTTACATCTTGCTTTGGTAAAAAATAGAAAAATTAATTTAAAAATTCTTAAAAATACACAAAACACAAATTCTGGGGGCAGTGCTTACAGATGAATAAAAGAATGACATTGTCAATGAATAATGTCAGCATTAATAGAATAAATATATGGTGTCTCAAAATTATGACACTTCTGCATGTATGTCAAGTCCCAAAACAAAGATCCATATCAATAAATAAAATCTGAAGCTTATTTACAATTAATAGGAAAAAAATTAGCCACAAAGGAAAATTCTATATTAATTTTTGTCATAGATCATAGATAAACAAAGAATGAGCTAAAAAGGACACCTGGGAGCACCCAATTCAATCACTTGGCCTTAAAAATGAAGAGCTTAAGACGCATATAAATAAACTTACAGGGTATTTTTCACCCACTAGCAAAACTAAGACAAAATCATGGTTCACCAGACTCAGTTTCCTGTTTTTGTTCCATTTCATCACAGCTGTGCTTTTTCCACTCTACCAAGTGAACAGCCTTGCCTCTAACTGTCAACATTTGCTGTGGTGTAGAGATTCAGATGAGCAGTGTGACTGAGAAAAGGTAGTTGTGAAGAACAAAGTTCTTTTAAATTAGAGTTCACAAAGTCAAGGAAGCTAACAAAGGCCATAAGATTACTTTCTGTGGATTATACCAGCATTTCTGTCCCTTTTCAAAATTATGAAGCAGTAAGCAAAAGCAAAAAGGGAAGGTGCCACAAATATAATAATAATTTGCTTTAAGTAAGCAATTTCTTCTCTTCTGCAAATATTACAATGAATACTTTCATTTGAGTGTATTTCAGAGTTTGTTACCAGGCTTTGAGACATTATTATATAATACTTTCTCAAATAAGTATCCTTTTCATTATATTCACACTGTATACAGTGCAATGAACAATAGCATCAATATTACATTTTCCATCATGTTAGAATTAACAGACATTTTTAGGTACATTATCTTGTTTAATTTCCACAAAAATAACATAAGATATCAGGACAGATATTATGACACCCATATATAACAAAGAAAGACTGATGATTCTCAACTGATAATGATTAAAATAATTTTCCTTGTGATGATAAGTTTTAAGATTTACTCTCTTATCAACTTTCAAATATGCAATACAGTATTATAAACTACAGTTTACTATGCTGTTAAAAAAAAATAAAATTCTGTAACCATGTATGGTGATGGATGGTAACTATACTTAATTTGGTGCTTATTTCATAATACCTACAAATATCAAATCATTTGGTTGTATACCTAAAATTAATATAATATACAAGAATTACACCTCAATAGAGAATTTTTTTTTAAATTACATATATATATACAACTTAGGACAGTGATAATGACCCAGTTTTATAGGCGGTGGATATTTAACTTCTTTAGATAATTCCATTTTCAAAACTGGCTCTATAATTATACATACCCACAAGATGTGTATGAAATTTTCTTGTTAACATTTAGCAGTCATTTTCATTTTACCATTCTAGTATGCATTAGTGATATTAAATTGTGATTTTTGTTTGCATTTTTATATAATGCTATTTAACACCTTTTTATCTGCTTATTTGCCATCCGTATGTTTTCTTAGATTAATATCCTTTTAAATATTTTACCCATTTTAATTATTTTTGGTTAAAGCTCTGCTGATAACTTATTAGTATTGAGTTATTAGAGTGATAGAAAGATACATAGATAGATAGATAGATAGGTGATATCTACCTATCTATATTCTATCTAATATCTATATTCTGTAAATAAGTCCTTTATCAGATATATTATTTGGGAATATTTTCTCCCTCTCTGTGGATTCTCTTTTTAATTTCCTTGACAGTACTTTTTGAAGACCTAAAACTTATAATTTAGAAAAGAAAATTTTACCAATCTTTTGTTTTTATCCTTTTTAACATCTTTATTGGAGTATAATTGCTTCAAAATGGTGTGTTAGTTTCTGCTTTATAACAAATGAATCAGCTATACATATATATATATTCCCACATCTCCTCCCTCTTGTGTCTCCCTCCCACCCTCCCTATTCAGCCCCTCTAGGTGGTCACAAAGCACCGAGCTGATCTCTCTGTGCTATGTGGCTGCTTCCCACTAGCTATCTATATTATATTTGGTAATGTATATAAGTCCATGCCACTCTCTCACTTCGTCCCAGCTTACCCTTCCCCCTCCCCATGTTCTCAAGTCCATTCTCTACATCTGTGTCTTATTCCTGTCCTGCCCCTAGGTTATTCATAAACTATTTTTTTAGATTCCATATATATGTGTTAGCATACGGTATTTGTTTTTCTCTGTCTGACTTATTTCACTCTCTGTGACAGACTCTAGGTCCATCCACCTCACTAAAAATACCTCAATTTTGTTTCTTTTTATGGCTGAGTAATATAACATTGTATATATGTGTCACATCTTCTCTATCCATTTATCTGTCGATGGACCCTTAGGTTGCATCCATGTCCTGGCCATTGTAAATAGAGCTGCAGTGAACACTGTGGTACATGAGTCTTTTTGAATTATGCTTTTCTCAGGGTATATACCCAGTAGTGGGATTGCTGGGTCGTATGGTGGTTCTATTTTTAGTTTTTTAAGGAACTTCCATACTGTTCTCCATAGTGGCTGTATCAGTTTATATCCCCACCAACAGTGCAAAGAGGGTTCCCTTTTCTCTACATTTATTGTTTGTAGATTTTTTGAGGATGGCCATTCTGACTGGTGTTAGGTAATACCTCATTGTAGTTTTGACTTGCATTTCCATAATGATTAGTGATGTTGAGCATTCTTTCATGTGTTTGTTGGACATCTGTATATCTTCTTTGGAGAAATGTCTATTTAGGTCTACTGCCCATTTTGGGATTGGGTTGTTTGTTTTTTGATATTGAGCTCCATGAGCTCCTTAATAAATTTGGAGATTAATCTTTGGTCAGTTACTTCATTTGCAAATATTTTCTCCCATTCTGATGGTTGTCTTTTCATCTTGTTTATGGTTTCCTTTGCTTTGCAAAAGTTTTTAAGCTTAATTAGGTCCCATTTATTTATTTTTGTTTTTATTTCCATTTCCCTAGGTGGTGGGTCAAAAAGAATCTTACTGTAAATTATGTTATAGAGTGTTTTGCCTATGTTTTCCTCTAAGAGTTTGATAGTGTCTAGCCTTACATTTAGGTTTTTAATCCATTTTGAGTTAATTTTTATGTATGGTGTCAGGGAGTGTTCTAATTTCATTCTTTTACATGTAGCTATCCAGTTTTCCCAGCACCACTTATTGAAGAGGCTGTCTTTTCTCCATTGTATATTCTTGCCTTCTTTATCAAAAATAAGGTGACCATATGTTTGTGGGTTTATCTCTGGGCATTCTATCCTGTTCCATTGATCTATATTTCTGTTTTCATGCCAGTACCATACTGTCTTGATCACTGTAGCTTTGTAGTAAAGTCTGAAGTCATGGAGAGTGATTCCTCCAGCTCCGTTTTACTTTCTCCAGGTTGCTTTGGCTCTTCGAGGTCTTTTGTGTTTCCATACAAATTGTGAAATTTTTTGTTCTAGTTCTGTGAAAAATGTCATTAGTAGTTTGATAGGGATCGCATTGACTCTGTAGATTGCTTTGGATAGTAGAGTCATTTTCAAAATGTTGATTCTTCTAATCCAAGAACATGGTATATCTCTCCATCTCTTTGTACCATCTTCAATTTCTTTCATCAGTGTCTTATAGTTTTCTGCATACAGCTCTTTTGTCTCCTTAGGTAGGTTTATTCCTAGGTATTTTATTATTTTTGTTGCAATGGTCAATGGGAGTGTTTCCTTAATTTCTCTTTCAGATTTTTCATCATCAGTGTATAGGAATGCAACAGATTTCTATGCATTAATTTTGTATGCTGCTACTTTACTAAATTCATTGATTAGCTCTAGTAGTTTTCTGGTATCATCTTTAGGATTCTCTATGTAGGGTATCATGTCATCTGCAAACAGTGACAGCTTTACTTCTTGTTTTCCAATTTGGGTTCCTTTTATTTCTTTTTCTTTGCTGATTGCTGTGGCTAAAACTTCCAAAACTATGTTGAATAATAGTGGTGAGAGTGGGCAACCTTGTCTTGTTCCTGATCTTAGTGGAAATGGTTTCAGTTTTTCACCATTGAGAATGATGTTGGCTGTGGGTTTGTTATATATGGCCTTTATTATGTTGAGTTAAGTTTGCTCTAAGCTTACTTTCTGGAGGGTTTTTATCATAAATGGGTGTTGAATTTTGTCAAAAGCTTTTTCTGCATCTATTGAGAAGATCATATTATGGTTTTTATCCTTCAGTTTGTTAATATGATGTATCACATTGATTGATTTGCATATATTAAAGAATCCTTGCATTCCTGGGAAAAATCCCACATGATCATAGTGTGTGATCCTTTTAATATGCTGTTGGATTCTGTTTGCTAGTATTTTGTTGAGGATTTTTACATCTATCTTCATCAGTGTTTTTGGCCTGTAGTTTTCTTCTTTGTGACATCTTTGTCTGGTTTTGGTATCAGTGTGATGGTGGCCTCATAGAATGAATCTAGGAGTGTACCTCCCTCTGCTTTATTTTGGAAGACTTTGAGAAGGATAGGTGTTAGCTCTTCTCTAAATGTTTGATAGAATTCGCTTGTGTAGTCATCTGGTCCTGGGCTTTTGTTTTTTGAAGATTTTTAATCACAGTTTCAGTTTCAGTGCTTGCGATTGGTCTGTTCATATTTTCTGTTTCTTCCTGCTTCAGTCTCAGAAGGTTGTGCTTTTCTAAGAATTTGTCAATTTCTTTCAGGTTGTTCATGTTATTGGCATGTAGTTGCTTGCAGTAATCTCTTATCATCCTTTGTATTTCGGCAGTGTCAGTTTTTACTTCTCCTTTTTCATTTCTAATTCTATTGATCTGAGTCTTCTCCCTTTTTCTTTTTCTTTTTTTTTTGGGGGGGGGTACGCGGGCCTCTCACTGTTGTGGCCTCTCCCATTGCGGAGCACAGGCTCCGGACGTGCAGGCTCAGTGGCCATGGCTCACAGGCCCAGCCGCTCCGCGGCACGTGGGATCTTCCCGGAGCCGGCCACGAACCCATGTTCCCTGCATCGGCAGGCGGATTCTCAACCACTGCGCCACTAGGGAAGCCCTTCTCCCTTTTTCTTGATGAGTCTGGCTAATGGTTTTTCAATTTTGTTTATCTTCTCAAAGAAACTGCTTTTAGTTTTCTTGATCTTTGCTATTGTTTTCTTCATTTCTTTTTCATTTATTTCTGATCTGATATTTATGATTTCTTTCCTTTTGCTAACTTTGGGGTTTTTTCGTTCTTCTTTCTCTAATTGCTTTAGGTGTAAGTATAAGTCCATCTTGTTTAATGTATCATTTAAAGCTTGTCTTTCCATTTTTATTTTCATTTTGGATGATCTGTCCATTGGTGAAAGTGAGGTTTCAGAGTCCCCTACTATGATTATGTTACTGTCAATTTCCATTTTATGGCTGTTAACATTTGCCTTATGTATTGTGGTGCTCCTATGTTGGGTGCATAAATATTTACAATTGTTATATCTTCTTGGATTGATCCCTTTGATCATTATGTTGTGTCCTTCTTTGTCTCTTGTGATAGTCTCTATTTTAAAGTCCAAATTGTCTGATATGAGAATTGGTACTCCAGCTTTCTTTTGATTTCCACTTGAATGAAATATCTTTTTCCATCCTCTCACTTTCAGACCGTATGTGTCCTTAGGTCTGAATTGGGTCTGTTGTAGACACCATATATATGGGTTTTGTTTTTGTGTCCATTCAGCTAGTCTGTGTCTTTTGTCTGGAGCATTTAATCCATTTACATTTAAGGTAATTATCGATATGTATGTTCTTATTACCATTTTCTTAATTGTTTTGGGTTTGTTTTTGTAGGGCTTTTCCTTGTCTTGTGTTCCCTACCTAGAGAAGTTCCTTTAGCATTTGTTGTAAAACTGGTATGGTGATGCTGAATTCTCTTAACTTTTTCTTGTTTGTAAAGGTTTTAATTTCTCCATCTAATCTGAATGAGATCCTTGCTGGGTAGGGTAATCTTGGTTGTAGGTTTTTCCCTTTCATCCCTTTAAATATATGCTGCCACTCCCTTCTGGCTTGCAAATTTTCTGCTGAAACATCAGCTGATAACCTTATGTGGATTCCCTTTTATGTTATTCATTGTTATTCCTTACTGCTTTTAATATTTTTTTCTTTTATTTAATTTTTGATAGTTTGATTAATATGTGTTTTGGTGTGTTTCTCCTCGATTTATCCTGTATGGGATGCTCTGTGCTTCCTGGATAGACTGACTAATTTGTTTCCCATATCAGGGAAGTTTTCAACTATAATCTCTTCAAATATTTTCTCAGTCCCTTTCTTTTTCTCTTCTTCTTCTGGGACCCCTATAGTTTGAATGGTGGTACATTTAATGTTTTCCCAGAGGTCTCTGAGACTGTCCTCAATTCTTTTCATTCTTTTCTCTTTATTCTGCTCTGCAGTAGTTATTTTCACTCTTTTATCTTCCTCATCAGTTATCCGTTCTTCTGCCTCAGTTATTCTGCTGTTGATTCCTTCTAGAGAATTTTTAATTTCACTTATGTGTTTTTCATCATTTTCTATTTGGTCTTTACTTCTTCTAGGTCGTTGTTAGTCATTTCTTGTATTTTCTCCATTCTATTTCCAAGATTTTGGATCATCTTTACTATCATTACTCTGAATTCTTTTCAGGTAGACTGCCTGTTTCCTCTTCCTTGTTTGGTCTGGTGGGTTTTTACCTTACCCCTTCATCTGCTGTGTGTTTCTTTGTCTTCTCATTTTGCTTAACTTACTGTGTTTGGGGTCTCCATTTTGCATGCTGCAGGTTGATAATTCCCATTGTTTTTGGTGTCTGCCTCCAGTGACTAAGTTTGGTTAAGTGGGTTTTGTAGGCTTCCTGGTGGAGGGGACTGTGTTCTGGTGATGAGGCTGGATCTTGTTTTTCTGGTGAGCAGGACTGTGTCCAGTAGTGTGTTTTGAGATGTTTATGATCTTATTATGATTTTAGGTAACGTGTCTGCTAATGGGTGGGTTTGTGTTCCTGTCTTGCTAGTTGTTTGGCATAGGGTGTCCAGCACTCTAGCTTGCTGGTCGTTGAGTGGAGCTGGGTCTTAGCCTTGAGATGGAGATCTCTGCGAGAGCTTCCACTGTTTGATATTATGTGAAGATGGGAGGTCTCTGGTTGACCAATGCCCTGAACTCGCTTCTCCCACCTCAGAGGCACAGGCCTGACACCCAGACTGAGCACGAAGACCCTGTCAGCCGCAGAGTTCAGAAGAAAAGGGTGAAGAAAGGAAGGAAGGAAGGAAGGAAGGAGGGAGAGAGGGCGGGGAGGGAGGGGAGGAAGAAGGAAGGAAGGAAGAAAGAAAGGAAGGAAGGAAGGAAGGAAAAAATAAAAAAGTTATTTAAAAAATTAAAAATAATTATTAAAAATAAAAAATTAAATAGTAATTTAAAAATAGAAATTTAAAAAAAGAAAGAAGAGAGCAACCAAACCAAAAAACAAATCCACCAATGATAACAAGTGCTAAAAACTATAGTAAAAACAACAACAACAGCAACAGAAAAGATAGGCAGAACCCTAGGACAAATGGTAAAAGCAAAGCTATACACAGAAAATCACACAAAGAAGCATATACATGCACACTCAGAAAAAGAGAAAAAGGAAAAATATATGTATATCATTGGTCCCAAAGTCCGTCACCTCAATTTGAGATGATATATTGTCTATTCAGGTATTCCACAGATGCAGGGTACATCATGTTGACTGTGGAGATTCAATCTGCTCCTGAGGCTGCTGGGAGAGATTTCCCTTTCTCTTCTTTGTTTGCACTTCTCTGGGTGAGCAGACAAGCCTCTAGGGTTGGTGAGTGCTGGTCAGCACCGAACTTCTGTGCTGGAATATCTCCACTTTGCCCTCTACACCCCTGTTGCTGCACTCTCTTCTGTGGCTCCGAAGCCCGCCCCCGCCCCACCCACCCCCCGCCACTGCCACCCTCTCTCTCTGCCAGTGAAGGGGATTCCTAGTGTGTGGAAATTTTTCCTCCTTCACAGCTCCCTCCCAGAGGTGTGGGTCTTTTCTCTATTCTTTTGTCTCTGTTTTTTCTTTTTTCTGTGCCCTACCCAGGTACATGAGAAGTTTCTTGCCTTTTGGGAAGTCTGAGGTCTTCTGCCAGCATTCAGTAGGTGTTCTGTAGGAGTTGTTCCACATGTAGATGTATTTCTGATGTATTTGTGGGAAGGAAGGTGATCTCCACATCTTATTCTCTGCCATCTTGAAGGTCTCCTGTACCTATCTAATAACATCAGAAATCAGATAGTCTAAGTCCTCTAGTTTTTTTCTTCTTATTATGTGAGCTATTCTAATTCATTTAATTTTATATTTCCATAAAAGAGCCAACTTGAACTTTAATAGGAATTTCATTGAATTTATAGATTAATTCTATCAATGGGAATATTGTCATTTTAATAAATTGGGCTTTCAATCTATATACATGGTGTATCTCTTACTTTATTTAGGTCTTTTCAATGACTATTAGCAATATTGTGTAGTTTTCAATGCACAGGACTTGCATGTTTGTTAAAATTATAAGATTTTCATAATTTGGGAATTTTAAAAATTTACTTACTTCTGCTAATGTATAAAATATTATTACCTAATTAAATCTACTCTGTATCCTTATTGAATTACCTATTTAATTACTTATGTTAATTTTTGTATGTTCCTGCAAATTTCCTCTGTAAACAATCATATTTACTGCAAAAAGAATTTTACTTCCTCCTTTCAGAATTTCATGACTTTTATATCTTTTTATTGACTTTGCATTGGCAAAAAAACTTATAGAGCACAGTTTAATAGGAATGGTAAAAAAATAGCCATCTAGACATTTATTCTTGCCTTTTTAAATCAGTTTTTAGGAAAATTATTTAATCATTAATCATTAAATTTGATGTTAGCTTTAGGCTTTTTAGAGATTCCTTTTATCAAATCAAGGAAATTTTCTTCTATATCTAGTTTTTTTTTTTAATGAGTGACTATTGAAGTTTGTCACATGATTTTCCTGCATCCATTGAAATGAGCATACATTTTTGTTACCATAGTGAACTACTTTGACTTTTGAATGTTCAGCAACTCTGCAAACTTATAAAAACCCCAATTGATCATAATAGATTACTACTTTGATATACTTGTGAATTAAAGTGGCTAAAATTCTGATAAGACTGTTTGCATGTACAGTAAATAGGGTTATTGGTCAGTAGTTTTCTTATCTTTGATTTTATATCTTTTGGTTTTATATCTTTGTTTTTATGTCTTTGGTTTTATATGAGGGTAATGCTGGACTCATAAAATGAAATGGAACTTCTTACATACTTTTCTAATTTCTGAGAGATTTTGCATATAATTGGGGTTATTTCTTCCTTAAAATTTTGATAAAATGCACCAAGATCATTTTGGCCTGGAGTTTTTATTCTATTTTTTAATGATGAATTCAATGTATTTAATAAACACAGCATTGTTCAGGTGATCTATTTCTTCTTGAGTGAATATTGATGAATTTGTGTCTCTCAAGGTAGTTGTCTACTTAATTAATTTATCAAATTAGTTGGCATTATGTGTTTAATTTTTTTTCTCATATAGGAATTATGCATTTCTTTTTAAATTTATACTGAAGTATTTAATCATTTTTGTTGATGTTGTATATTGGCTTTTCTCTACCATTTTTCTGTTTATTGGTTTTGTATATGAAAGTTATTAATTTTGGTTGCTTACTTAATTTTCTGCAACACTATTAGAAACATTCAGTGATTTCTTTTAAAATCCAGCTATTATATGTGTTTTGCTTCTGAAGTTTTCATGTGATTATTTTTACATTTTTGTTTATTTCTCATGGATATATCTTATCTTTGCCTTCACTGTGAGCATGAATTATTATAACCATGCAGTATACAAATAACTATATAAATACTACATAATAAAATAGCTATTTTAAATTTATGGTTTGGTAATTTCAGCAGCAGTGACATTTCAAGGATTGCATCCATTTATTGTCTTTTCACTTTAGAATGGCTCATATTTCTCTGGCTTTTTGTATGTTGAGTAATTTTGGATTATATTCTGGCCATTGAAAATAGTGTATATTCTACTAGATTATTTTATGTTGATCCAAACATTATTTACGGTTCATGTTAGCAGACGATTAACTTGGTTGAACTCAAATTGAATATACTCAAGTCTGTAGAGAGCAGTGACTGAGATCATTTAAATATTTTATGCCACAGTCACCAGATAAATTTTATTTGCACCATATATGTACAGATGCCCCTTACTGGATCAAGGAACTTGAAGATAGGTCAGTAAAAATTACCCAAACTAAAATGCAAAAAGGAATAAAAAGTCTAAAAAAAATAGAATTCAAGTGCTGTGGGACAATATTAAATGGAATTCCAGAATGAGAAGAAAGAACTAGGCAAAATAAATATTTGAAGAAATAATGGCCAAGAAATTTCCAAAATTAGTAAAAGACACTGAATGACTGATACAAGAAGATTAGAAAATAGGAAATAGATTTTTTAAAAAAAAGAACAAGGCATATCTCATTCAAATTGTTGAAAACCAAAACAAAAAGAAACTATTGAAGGCAGCCATGGATGGAGTTGGGGTGGGAAGGCATTTATTACCTGCAAAGAAATAAGGATAAAAGTCATAACAGATTTCTTACCAAAGTCTATGCAAGTAAGAAGAAAATGGTGTGACCCCTTTGAGTGTTAAAAGAAAAAACAAACAAACGAGCCTACCAACCATACCCAGTGAAATATTCTACATAAGTACAATGGAAATGAAAACTTCCAGACAAACAAAATTGAAATAATTTATTGCCAACATACCTACTGTGCAAGAAATATTGAAGAATATCTTCACACAGAAGGAATACAATTTAGAGGTCAGAATTTAGATGAACACAAACACACACACAAATATACACACCATGCACACAGAGTATTGGTAATGGAATGATAAAATAGAATCTATTTTTGTCTTGAAAGTTAACTGTATAAATCAATTTGGAAGAATGCATTGTATGTTTATAGCATGTTTGGAGGTAAAGTTTTTGACAACAGTAGCATAAAGGAAGGGAGGGAGGAATTGGGAATACACTGTTTTAAGGTCATTGCAAGTGAACTTAGATTATTATATAAGTAAAATCTTACACAGCCAGAAACATTTTTTTTTAGAGAAGCACATGCTGTCTATAAAAACCCTGCCTAAAATGTAAAATTCAAATGTCTAATGTTTAGAAGAATTTGAGCTAGAATCCATATCTTGAATATATTAGTAAGAAATGCTACGTAAGGATGTAAATACAAGAGAATCACAAAATAAGGCATTTAAATTATCTTATGTTTTCTTGAATACTAAAGGCAATATCTCCTTCTAGTTTTCTTGAAGAGTATAAATTCCAAGTTTCACAGGGAAGATGGAGTGAAGAGTGGGTTGGTGGTTGGGCAACATGTAAAATAGTAAAAAACAAAACAAAAGTGAGGTAAGGATTAGGATTAAATAATCACTGGAGTCAGAGATGAGTCACAACCAGGATCCTATCCCTCCACCATCATATATGTACATACATACAAGTTAATTTTTGTTTTTATAAATTTAACTCCAAAAATATTCTAAACATGGATAATCACTTTTTTCAAATATAATTTTAATTTACCTTATGTGCCAAATGACAGACATATTCTATTTATGATAAATCAATTAAACAAGCTATGCTATTTCTGAATGTTGCTTACAAACAAACATAAAAACCTCTTATTTTTGTCAGGAGAGGACTTTGAGAGCATTTATCACACTGAGGTTAAGTATCAGTGGTTCTCATAGAAATTATAGGAATCAAGTTCTAGCTTTACAGAGCTAACATTCTCAAATAAGAGTTTTGGTAGGAAATGATATTTTCTTTAGGATGAAGACTTAAAGGAGGAGATGCATATCAGAAAAATAAAAATATGTCTATAGTTTTTTAAAGACATATTATAAACAAATAAGCAAAACCCCAATGAAACAGGCATCCCAAGAAGCATTTGGGCTAGCCTGAAAAGAGGCATCATTATCCAAATCACAGCAGTAATCATGTCATTACAAAGTTAAATTAGAACTCTGAATTGTGTGCAACAAAGTTTTATTAAGAATGGAAAATCTAGAATCAGAGCATATGTTTTCCAGATGCATTGGTATAAACCTCTATGGACTGCTGCTAAATTCTTTAGGTACTCCAGGGAAAATCTGTAGTTAAATTCAGATGATTTTGCCTTAGCACAGTGGAAGTTGTGAATCCATTTGCTGACTTTCTCTCTATTTTTTAAATATACATTTTAAATAAATTACTTAATTTCAGGATCATACATTTAAACAAATCCACAAAATTGTCACTTATTGCTATTTTCAACCATGTTCCATTCATACCTGTAAAAAAGCATATTTTGAATTTCTCCTTATAGCAATTTTATTTATAAAATTATTGGTGTTACAAAATCTAAAATAATACTACCAGTCAGTCTTTACTGCATTGCTGTTTATACATTACTGATCCCCATTTCTCTGTACAACTATAATGATTCTAAGAAAATACATGGATAGAAAAATAGATGTATATATTACAATAATTATTTGAAGTTACAGAACTCCCTTCTTTCATAAATCTCAGAATTTATCATACATGTGATTTAAGTATCAGTGTTTTCCTTTCCACCATGAAGTGAGCTCAGTAATAATCAGGTATCTTTTCCTTTGCATACTAAGATGGATCTCTGTGTATATTATTCAGCATTCTAAAACATTTACTGAGGACCTTCTTACAGGCACTGTGCTAGAGTTGAGAATTTTTTTAAAAAAAGCTTAACAGAATGTGCAGATATGAAAAGAGTTTTAGGCATATATTCATAGTGTGAGAAGAAAACAGAAAGCAGTGGTTTTTACACTTTTGAAAGAGAGAGATGGACCCTCCCTTGAGAATCTGAGGACAATTAAAAACCTTTGTGGTTTGCAGTAATCTACATTTACAAGGAAGCCAGAAAGGCAGCATTTATTGTTCCTTTATATTTTCATGAAGATTGTGTTTTTAACATGTGTTTTGAATAAGTCAGGCACATGATATAGAATTCAAATGGACATAAGCTTATACCATGAATATCAAAGTCTCTGCTCTCTGTCAGCTAGCACCCAACTCTGCATCTGAAATAAACTCTCTGTTACTGATTTTTTGGTGAATCCATTGAGAAATATTTTATTTAAATACAAACATATATGAAACTATCCTTTCATTTTTCACACCAATATTTGCTTTCTATACATAGAAATTCACATCTTGTTTTTTCTCACTAAGCAATGTATTTTAGAAGTTATTTCATATCAGTGTATACAGAGTCACCTCATCCTTTTTAATGCCAGTTTATTATGCTATTGAATGAGGTACCATGATAAATTTAACAGCCCCTTAGTTGATGGGTATATAAATTGTTTCCAAGAACTTGGTGTTATAATTATGCAATAAACATCCTGATACCCTATTTGGAGTGTACTTCTAGGACAAATACCCTAGAGAGTTATGTACATTTTAAATTTGATAGATATTGCCATATTGCCCTACAAAATGTGCTGTCAACTTCCATTCCATAAGTAGTGCAAGAGAGAATCTGTGCCCCAACAAAATATTACATTACATTTTTTTCATTCTTTGCCAATCTGATAGGAAAGAAACCTGTTGCTTTTTGTGGTTAGAATTTTCATGATTTTTTATAAGTGTAGCTGAATGTTTTTCATGTTATGGCCTTTTTTCTTTTTCATGTTGTGGTATTGGTCTTTTCCTTATCGATTTATGAGAACTTTTAGACCACCATTCATTTGAGACCACAGCATTCCACTTTAGTGCTGCAGATTTTACCTTGTAATTTTTTCCAAAGATTTATCAGTAAGTATAGTGACCATAGGAAAACCCAATAATATTCATGAGCCATGGCTGATTCTTTGTAACATTAAACTTCCTAGTGGGCTTGAGTATTGTCAAGTGAACAGTGGAACATTCTTGCCTGCTTGTTTTAGGCTTCATTGATCATAAAATTGTTTTGATCATAATTCTTCTTATTTAGGATAATAGAAATTAATAATGGTATGCAGTAAAATTAGTATGCCCGAGCAAACCTGTTTCTCATGTAAAATATTGGGTTGAGAGTCCCACATCTCCAGGTAGTTAGGAAGGCAGCTGTCATAATTTTTATGCATAAAATATTGGAGCTGATGTAGAATTCTGTATTATCAGTTATATTTCATAAGTTTCTGGGTATCCTCTTTAATGTTCCATTTCAAAATCACTACATCTATTACTTAGTGAAGCATTGTTTATGTTTCCTTTTAGCCCTTAACAAGCCAGGAGCAAACAGGGCAAGGCTCACTAATGTCATAAGATAGAAGAGACAGACCAATTGCAATTTTTCAAAAATATTTTCCGAGTGGTGAAAAATGGAAGAAAAAATTGTATCTCTGCAAACAATCAGGACAGAGTTTACATAAACTTTTTGACAGTGAGAATAAATTTATATAACTTGAGAGAGTTACCATCAACTATTTCTGGATAAAGTAGAACTGCATATTGGTTGGCATCAATACAAGTGAAAATAAGCTAAACAATACAGATGGCTCATTCTCCCTCCCATCCTACTTTCACAAACAAAACCTTTTGTTCATTTTTTCTGCTGTAATATCCCCATTATCTACTCTTTCTATTGTTAATTCCATTATTTGAGATCACACATTAGTATCTCCTCTCTGGTTTGTGGCAATAATTTCTTTTTTTTTT
Source organism: Kogia breviceps (assembly GCF_026419965.1). NCBI lineage: Eukaryota > Metazoa > Chordata > Mammalia > Artiodactyla > Physeteridae > Kogia > Kogia breviceps. The sequence continues at coordinate 99,336,104 of NC_081314.1, forward strand.
TTTCAAGATCTTTTTAAATTGAAGTATAGTTGATTTACAATGTTTAAGATATATAGAAAAGTGATTCAGTTATACATATATATTCTTTTTCAGATTTGTTTCCATTATAGGTTATTATAAGATATTGAGTATAGTTCCCGGTGCTATACAGTAGGTCCTTGTTTATCTGTTTTATATATAGTAGTGTGTATCTGTTAATCCCGACCTCCTCATTTATCTTTCCCTTTGGTAACCATAAATTCGTTTTCTATGTCTGTGGGTCTATTTCTGTTTGTAAATAAGTTCATTTGTGTCATATTTTAGATTCCACATATAAGTGATATCATATGATGTTTATCTTTCTTTGTGTGACTTCAGTTGTATGATAATTTCTAGGTCCATCCATGTTGCTGCAAACAGCATTATTTTTTTCTTTTTTATGACTAATATTCCACTGTGTGTATATATATATATATATATATATATATATATATATATATCTCACATCTTCTCCATCGTTTAATTTTTTACCCTCCAATTCAGACTTCACATTTCCATTAGAGTTGCTTTTCAAAACTCAGATAAATGAAGGTCCTATTCAAGTCTTTGATTATCCTCCTCCATCCCTCACAAATCTGAACTTACTAGCATGACATTCAAACCCCTCAGTATTTTGGCCATACCTGGATTTTCTCATTAAAATTGACAGTATCGGGGCTTCCCTGGTGGCGCAGTGGTTGGGAGTCCGCCTGCCGATGCAGGGGACACGGGTTCGTGCCCTGGTCCGGGAGGATCCCGCGTGCCGCGGAGCGGCTGGGCCCGTGAGCCGTGGCCGCTGGGCCTGGGCGTCCGGAGCCTGTGCTCCGCAACGGGAGAGGCCACGACAGTGAGGCCCGCATACCACAAAAAAAAAAAAAAAAAAAAAAAAAAAAAAAAAAAAATTGACAGTATCTTCCAATCACTCCCATTTGTACAGGTTTACTAAACCATTTATCATTTCTCAACATACCTTGTATTTTCCTATTTCTGGACTTTTGCTCATTCTGATCTGTCAATCTGGAAGTCATTTCCCACTCAGTATAGGTGTACTTAAAAATAGCTAAATTTTTTTGATGACTTACTGTCCCAGGAACTACTTTAAGCATTTCACACTCATGTCACCACTGAAAAACATAGGTACTATAACTCTTCACACTTTACAAATGATGAAACTGAAGTATGGAGAGGTTAAGTAGTATGAACTGAAACATAACGCTGAATTTCAAACCTGGCATTCTTTCTCTAGAGTTGGAACTTGAAAGACTGTGTCTTGATTATCTTTTTATCCCCACAGCATGTTATACATTATTTGTACAGTGCAGGTGCTAAATAAATGTTGTTTACATAGAATGTTTTATTCAGATTATAATTTGGGCTTGAATGATCCAGAAAATTAACCTAATTATCCACTTGAGAATGTCAGTGTGGTCTTGACCCATTTTTCTTGAGAGTGGCTTCTTCCCTTTTTAAAAAAATATTTCTGTTTTGACATTTACAGCCACAGCAGATGCTAATCTCAGAAATCCAAGGACACCACAACATAGCAGTTTAGAGAGCAGTATATTACGACCCCAAATGGTAGCAATTACCTAGAAGTGGCTACAGTTAGTAAAGTGACATGAAATTAAATCTACTTTCCTTTAAGGGAAACTTATAAAGTAAATGTAAAAAGCCATAATTAAGAAAACTGATGTTAAAAATGTAGAATACATGCAGATTTCAGTTTCTGTTAGTCACAGGAAGTGTGATTAGAAGAAATTGGGAGACGTTATTTTTCCATGTCGTAGACTTTATTTGATAAAGCTAAATTCTCTATTAAATTAATAATTTTTTGTATTTTAATCACAAACTATACTTAATATTAAAAGGAACTGTTCACAGCCTTCATAGCATTCATGTCAATTGAGGCCAGATGTAAATTTCAAATATGGACTAAATTTACCCTGCGGAAATGGAAATGGAAAATTAAAAATTAAAATTAAGGTCAATGGAATCTCTTTACCTTTCCCTAACACTTGTAAGATTAAATTTCAGAGTTAAAAATGTGTGAAACTTAAATATCCAGGTAGTTTTTACAATACAGTAGAGATTCATTTGGTAGAAAAAAATGCATTTTTGCTTGGTACTTTTCTGTGTTAACCTTTCTGAAATAACTCTTTTGAATGTGATTATTCTTTACAAGAATTTTATCCTGGCCTAAATTTCTTACCTTATATCAGGCTTATATACTGACATTATACTAAAGTTCCTCAACCTCAGCAGTACTGGCATTATGGACAGGATAACTCTGTTATATTGTTATATGGGGCTGTCCTGTGAACTGTATGATGCTTTGGCAGAATCCCTGATCTCTAACTTGTTACTGGAAGAGGGACCCGTTCCAGGGCCCAAGAGTGGGCTCTTGTCTAACACTTGGAAATGAATTGTCCGAGGAAATACGTGTACCATCAAAGCAAAACACTTTATTGGGAAGGGGAGGCTAGGTGGAGAGTAGCAGGGTAAGGGAACCTAGGAGAACTGCTCTGCCATGTGGTTTGCAGCCTCAGGTTTTATGGTAATGGGATTAGCTTTCCTAGTTGTCTCTGGACAATCATCTTTCTTGTGCCCATATTTGGTCTGACTCAGGGTCCTTCCTGGTGGTGCATGCATCTTGCAGCCAAGATTAATTCTAGTGTGAGGATTTCTTTGAGGTTGGCAAGACATTATCATGCCTGGCCAAGGCAGGCACTTTCTGTCAGTGGTTCCCCAGCATAGTCAGTAGCTGCCATTAGCACCCTTTAAGCTGTCTAAACCAAAATGTCTCCAAACATTTACAAGTGTCCTGGGGAGGTAAGGGGAGATTTCCTCCTGTTGAGAACCACTGATTTATTTTGACTCATTGCCCTTAGAATTTTTAGTCATTCCAAAGGATTCCTTAAAGAGAGCATGCTTTCAGGGAAGAAGACTACATTCCCTGCCTTTTTATCATTCCTTTTCTTTATTACTATAAGAGCCTTATCCCTCACCTGCTTTGGTTCCAACACATTTCTCTTATCCGATTTGTCACATGTAGCATATGTAGCAAGGACACAGTACCTTCATATAATGCATTATTAACTACACACTCAGACTTTGATGCCACAACTAGGTCTATTTAGATATCATGCTTCATTCCAGGATAGGAAGGAATGGTTGAGCTACATCATGAGCTCTTGTCTTTCAACATCATGATATCAGGAATTAGTGAAGCAACTCCACCTTTTGAGTTCCTTTCTCTCAAGCATCAGCAACTGTTAATTCTGTTATTTTGGATATTATGCATTAAAGTAATGCGTCAAAACACTTGACATGAGTTTCTACCTGCTTTTTAGACAGCCTTCTACTACCAGGGGTGATCTCAGCAGGTAGATGTGTGGCCAGAGAATAAAGGAAACAGTGAACCACCACTGCCTCCCAGGATATTTTCATTTGATCCAGAGGCAATAGCTGCAGCAACAGAGACCTGCAGATATAAGAATGCAGCCTGAATAGCCAACAAACACAGATTATGTGGAGATATCATTCAGGTTTCTTAACACCTTTAATAGCTTCCGTTTGTATTCTTTAAAAAATAAACTCAAAATATATTGTTCAAGTATTCATTTCACTAGTTTGAACTGTTACTGGTTTTCTTTCCTTTTATAGTCTCCGTCCCATTTTACTGTAAAATTGATTTGGCCCTTGGGGTGGGGGAACAGCATGCACAGCAGGTCCTACCAATGCTGAGCACTTAAAATGCTATCAGATCTCTCAGCAAATCAGTGCTGTACAAATGGGGCATTGACATTTCCTTATTTAAACCTCACTCCCTTAGGGAAGGCTCTGTAACCAGGGTTATTAACTGGGATCTAGATCTAACTACTTCATGGTACCATCTATATCCAGATAGTATAAAAATAGAAATTTCCATATTTTTGGGGTGACCTGTAGGATGAAAACCAATTTCTTTCTTTTTTTATTTTTCCTTTTTAACCCACTTTCAGCTTTTTGTTCTGCAAGGTGATACTGTCTAAGCATAGAAAGTGGGTAGCAATTTATGATAACATGGTAAAAACATTGAGCCCATACATTTGTCAGAATAGATCTTTTTCCATTTTATCATTATTATTTGCCTCCTCATTGTGACTTACCCTAACCACAAATGTAACAATCTAAGATCCTTCTTACTTATTTCTTGCCATGTACACTTTGGTTTTGATGGAGTTTTAATTTTAATGTAATTCATTTCGTAGATAGAAGGAATTCTTAGTATATCTCTGTTTTAAGTTAGTCAATTACAAGTACAAATCAAAAGTTATACTGAAGAGACTAGGCAGCAACAAAGGTTAAGTATACAGATTTTGGAGTCAAAAATGGGAATGCTAATCCAGTTTTACCACTTCATATTTGTTTGATTTCAGGAAGTTAACTGCTGTCTTGGAGCTCCATTTCCTTAAAGGCTGAGTCACCACTGCACTACATAACTTTAAACACCACTTTAAGTTTCATGAGACTTAATCATGAAGTATAAATCACATGAGAATGTCAAGCCTTGTTTTTCATGAAGTCCAATCAGCCTCTCTCCAATATTCTCTGAATCCTCACTTCTATGTATTTCAGTTTTTCCATCATTCAACAGTAAGAACTATTGAATGATAATCATTTCTTCTCATTGCCCAACTCCTATTTCTTAGGAGAATAACTCAGCTTTAACTGTTAAGAATGTATGTACGCACTCTGTGTATGTGAGTGTTCTGTAAAACATTTGTTTGACAAAAAAAAAAAAAGAAAAATCAGCTCTGGCGAAACTTGAAAACAAATCTCCTATGATTTTTCCTGCTAGATTTCTTCAAAACAGTTTAATTTTTTTCTTTTTTTAACCTAAAATTCTTAGAGTCATGGACAGTAGTTCAGCGTGAGAAATAAATATATGAATAGTTGGTCAAATCTAACAAACTAGAAAACATATCTGACTGAATCATCAAATAGGTAGAGCAAAAGTAGCAATTTGAAACCGGAGTTTGAATAAATGAGAACCAAGAGCCTACACAGAGGCAATGCCTGACTTAGAGTTTATCTTCCCATAGCTTTCACTTGCTTTCTATGGTATAGTACAGAGGTGGGCCTACTGCAGATAAAAGCATCAATAATAGCCTAAACAAAATTAAGCTCTAAAGGTACTTTGGATCATGAGTATGGAAAATCTGTGCAGGGAAAAATCAGAACATTATTTATAATAAACATGAATTGTGTTATTATTGTTCTGTTTTTTCTTGTTCTGTTGCTGATTGGACAGGAGAAAACATTGTCTTTCCTTCCATGTTTCTCCATTGTTCTCTGACCACTACCATGCTCAGAACACTGACACCAGAGGTGTAGGTATTTTCACTGATCCAAGCAATTCTCTGTGGCATCAGCTGGGTATTGTACAATTTCATTCAATTCTGACAGTATCTAACTGGAGATAGCATCAGATCCCACAGGTTAAGGGCTCAGAGACTGCTCCTCACCCCACTTCAGATGCTAATGCAAGTCCAGGTTGTCACCTATAAATCTGAGGTTTCGATGTCCCTTCCTAGGATTTGATTAATTTCCTAGAGATGCTCACAGAACTCAGAAAAACACTTACATTTAGCAGTTTATTAAAGGATATGATAAATGATACAGATAAATTATACAGATGAACAGCCAGATGAAGAGATACATAGGGCAATGTCTGGGAGGGTCCTGAGCACAGGAGATTCTGTACTTCTGGAGTTGGAGGTGTGTCACCCTGACCAGTACATTGATGTTTTCACTAACCTAGAAGCTCTCATAATCCCATACTGTTAGATTTTATGGAGGCTTTTTCATGTAGACATAATCAATTATTAACACCATTTTCAAACTCTTTCCCCTCTCAGGAGAATTGGGGGTGCAGCTGAAAATTTCAAGCTTCTAATCATGACTTGGTCTTTCTGGTGACCAGCCCCATCCAGGAGCTATCCAAGAGTCCACCCAGAGTCACCTCATTAGAACAAAAGATGTTCCTAGGGCTATTATCCCTTAGGAATTTACAAGAATTTTAAGAACTCTATGCCTGGAATAAGGACAAAGACTACATATATATTTATTATATATCACAGTCATTCCCTTATCTTATAACATGTATTCCTTATAGTAAAACAATCTTAAAAGTCAAAAGATACTGACACATTACTAGAATACCATTCAGGTGTTAATATACTATCTAATCCATCATCATATCATATGAAAATATCTCCCATGGCAAGGCCACAGGTGTTTACAGGCTCCCATTTGATCCTATCAAGTTTCAAAAGCAGCAATGGTGTCAGAAATATTTGCCTTCATTTTTTAAGGCATCTGATATAATCCAACCAAGAGACAGTATCATCCCTTGCTTTGAGTCTCTTTTGAGGTATTAATGTAATATGAAAGTTCCCTCATTACATAACCCAACTATTTATTCCTTTACCTAGAGCTACTATTTTTCCTTACCTCTTTTTATACCCCCAATTTTCCACCTTTGGAAGGGACATTAGGCCCAGCCACTGAGCAGATCTGGATTGCATGCAGCAATATTAGTCTAGCAAATCCCTCCCCGTCACTGATCATTGTGATTTTTGTATGTGGCATAAGAGTTACATATGCTTATTTTCCAGCTATCTTAACAAGAAATAGTGAGATAGACAAGTGGACAACTGTAATACAGGGCATGTCAGTCAAAATGGAGAAATGTTACAATTTTAGCCATTTAGGAATTTGGGAAAGTAAACACAGCTACCATACCCATCTAATATCCAGAAATAATTTTAGAACTGAAGCAGATAACTCATTCTCTCTGAGGCAGTGGTTCTTGCCTCTGGCTATATTTTAGGATCACCTGGGGTCGGGAGAGTTGTTCAGAAATACTCACCTCTGCGCCTTACTCTGAACCAAATTAGTCTAATATCCCAGATGGTATCTGGACATTGGTATTTTTTAAATACTTTCCAGGTGATTCTCATGTGCAGCCAGTTTTGAGAATTACTCATGTAGGAAATTTGTGTGCTGAATTCTTCTAGTATGAATGAAGGTGTACTGATTTAATTTAAGTTTAAGCAATTATTTGGTTAATTGCACTTTAGTGAACACAGGTGGTACTGTGTTCATTTTGCTTTGTACTTAAGCAATCTGTTGAAATTCCCATAACCTCGGTATTTTTGTGAATCAACTCTTTTTTAACACTACTGTTTTGCTATATCTATCTCCACTCTCACTTATGCAAAGTTGTGTCTACATTCTGTTAAATTTCAGCCATTGCCATTTTAAGAGGCTCAAACTCTAATGTTCTTCAACTGTACTACTTGCTGTGATCCAAATTTTAACTTCTGTATTTTTCTCTTTCCATTTCCCTTCCAACTTGCCATCTTTTAGGCTGCAAGAGGAGGATTATTTGGTGATAAAACGAAATTCCAATTTATCATTGTAGCTAAGCAAAAAGTAAATTAGTGTATAATTTGTTTTTTGACATTTCCACTTTATTGCAGAGAAGCACGTGAATTCAATTAAATGCAGTTATGTCAAATATCTAACTAATGTACTTCTCAGGAATTATTTTGTACACACACTAATGTATAAGCAGTGTGGCCTGCAGGAGTCATTTGGTTCTATATGCAGCAAGATCTCCAGGTTACAGTAAGCAGCTTTATTACTTGTTAAAATATTCTTCAAAAATTTGTAGTGGTATTTCAATTGTAAAACATAACATTACTGTGTAATTATTGACAGCTTCAGGATGTACTTTTTTCAGAATCATTAGAATTACTCTGTGGCATTAGAACAACACTAGTGTTTTTTTTTAACTTTTGTTAAAACTGATTTAATCAGACCACAATAGAAACAGATACAAGCTGATATAAAATATGAAAATAATTTGTTGTATTTAAATTGCACTCCTTTACCTAAAAGTACAGAGCAATTTTTACATGCAGTATTATGTTACAAATCCTCACATCATTCCTCCAAAGCAAGGACTCATTATTTTTCTCATTTGACAAGTGGAGGTTAAATTGAAGTTTTAAGTGACACACCTAAGGGAATGCAAAGTGTCCTTGGTGGAGTCAGCCAGCTCTGTTAGCCTTTTAGAACAATATTTTCTCTTTTTCCGTGTGCTATTCCACTTGAATAATATAATCAGTTCATGAGCCCCACTATGTTCTAGCAAAATTCTAGTAATGAGGACAGATACAGCAGAAAACGATACAGCAAAGATACAAGTACACAAAGGTTGACAGAACCATTTTTTTGTAACAGCTCTAAACTGGAACCAAACCAATTTGTGAATAGATAAATTTCAGTGTATTCATACCATGGAATATTATTCAGCAATAAATTGAAATTAAATATTAGTGTGCACCATCATAGATGGATTTCAAAAACATAATATTAACTGAAATAAATTAAATACAAATGAATACTCTGCATGATTCCATTTGTAAGAAATTCTGGAGGTGCAGAACTGTGACAGAAAGCAGATTGGGGGTTACTCAGGGCAAGATGTGGGGGGAAGGGGATTGATGTAAAGGGTGTGAGGAAATCTTTTAGACTGGTAGAGCTGTTCTATTTATTGAGAGTGGTGGTGCCAACATGTATAAAATTATGAAAAAACTTACAATTAATTAATTTTATTGTAGGTAATAGCTTAATAAAAATTTATAAACTTGTATTTGCATAAAATTGTTCATAATATCTATTATGTTTTCAAGGTATGTAGTATCCATAGTGTTTCCAGATTTAATTTGTTGTTGATTATGGTTCTTCCCTCTCTCTCCGTCTCTCACTTTCCACCTTTTTCTTTTCTAATTAATCTCATCAAAAGTTTTCTGTTTGATAGTCTGTTCCAAGAACCAAATTTTTCAATTTTTGATCTTACCTATTATGTGTGATTTCTGGATCATTGCTCCTGTGGTTATTATTTCCTTGCTTCTAGAGCTTTGGGGTTATTTTGATATTATTTTTACCTAATGTATTGTGATAGATGATTAGCTCCATATTTCTTCTCCAGTATATGTATTTTATCGCGGTACGCGGACCTCTCACTGCTGTGGCCTCTCCCGTTGCGGAGCACAGGCTCCACACCCGCAGACTCAGTGGCTATGGCTCACGGGCTCACGGGCTCAACGGTCCGCGGCACGTGGGATTCTCCCGGACCAGGGCATGAAACCGTGTCCCCTGCATCGGCAGGCGGACTCTCAACCACTGCGCCACCAGGGAAGCCCCCAATATATGTATTTTAAAGCTATGCCTTTTCTTCTAGACACTGCTATATCCACATCTCATAACTTTTATATGTAGTATTTTTATTACACCTTAATTCAATATATTTTGATGTGTCATGGTCAGAATTTTTAATAGAATATTGAAATAAGGCAATAAGAGAATATCCTGGTGTTTTCCCACCTATATCATCACATCAAACAAGCTTATATCAAACTTCTCCTCAACACAGTTTTTTAGAAGTCAGGTTTATTGAAGTGAAATTGAAGTACAATAATATACACTCTTTTTAAGTGCACAATTCAATGAATTTTTTAAGTGTATAGTTATGTAACTACCACAGATCAAGATGAACATTTCCATCATTCCAAAATGGTTCCTGGTGCCCCTTTGCCGTCCATACCATACCACACATTGTCAACCATTGATCTATTTCCCGTGATTTTTGCCTTTTCCAGAATGTTGTTTAAAAAGAACTGTATAGTATGTAGCCCTTTTTCTTGGTCTTTTTTCTATTTATGATATTTGTCCGTAAGTTTGCATGTTCATTTTATTTATATGCAGTGTTCCATTAAATAGATGTACTGCAATTTGCTTATACATTTACCAGATAATGGGCATTGGATCATTTCCAATTTGGAAATTTACAATAGAGTATAAATAAAGCTGATATAAATACAAGTCTTTGTATAAAGATATGTTTTCATTTCTCATGGGTGAATACTTACGAATTAAGAATAACTGGGTTTTATGGGAGATATGTGTTTAATTTTTTAAGAAACTGCAGAACAGTTTTCTAAAGCATTTGTACCACCTTGCATTCATGCCAGCAGCCCCACATATTTTTCCCAGTTTTATTGAGGTATATTTGACAAATAAAAGTTGTACTATATATTCAAGGTGTACAATGTGATGTTTTGCTACATGTATACTTTGCAAAATAATTACCAAAATCAGGTTAATTAGAAGATCCATCACCTTACATAGTGGTCTTTTTATGTATGTGTGGTGAGAACACTTAAGATCAATTCTCTTAGCAAATTTCAGGTATACAATACAGTATTATTAACTATAGTAACTGGACTGTATATTGGATCTCCAGAACTTATTCATTTCATAAAATTGAATCTTGTGCTCTTTAACCAACATCTCCCTATTTCCTCCATTCCACAGACCCTGGAAACCACCAGTCTACTTTCTGCTTTTCTGAGTTTGACTTTTTCAGTTTGCACATATAAGTGAGATCACGCAGTTAGTGTATTTCTGTGAGTGGCTTACTTCACTTAGTATAATGTCCTCCAGTTTCATTTATGTTTCACAAAATGTCAGGATATCCATCTTTTTCAGTCTGAAATTTTGAGGTTTAGTCTGCTGAGGTATCGTGTCTTTGAAGAAGACACAAATAAATAGAAAGATATTCCATGCTCAGAGATTGGAAGAATTAATATTGTCAAATGGTCCATCCTACTCTAAGTGTTTACAGATTCAATGCAATTTCTATCAAAATTCCAGTGTCGTTTTTCACAGAAAAAAATAAATTTGTACAGAACAACAAAAGACCCCAAATAGTCAAAACAGTCTTTGGAAGTAAAAACAAATCTGAAGGCATCACAATTCCTGATTTCTAACTATATTACAAAACTAAAATAATTCAAGCAGTATAGTATTGGCAGAAAAACAGGCACATGGATCAACAGAACAGAATAGAGACAATAACAATAAGCCCACACATATATGGTCAAATAATTTACAACAAAGGAGACAGAATATATAATGGGGATAGGGTTATATCTTCAATAAATGGTGTTGGGAAAATGGATAGCTACATGCAAAAGAATGAAACTGTACTCCTATCTTACAACATATACAAAAATCAACTCATAATCGATTAAAGACATAAATTTAAGACTTAAACTATAAAACTCCTAGAAGAAACCATAGTGAGTAAGCTCCTTGCTTACTTTTTCCATTAGTCCTAGCAATTATTTAAAAAATTTGACACCAAAAGCAAAGGCAAATAAAGGAAAAGTAAGGAAGTGGGACTATATCAAATTTAAAATCTTCTGCACAGCAAAGGAAACTATCCACAAAATAAAAGGCAACATGTGGAATGGAATAAAATATTTGCAAATCATATATCTGATAAGAGATTAATATGCAAAATATATAAAAATCTTATACAATAGAAAAAAGCAAACAATCTGATTGAAAATTGGGCAGAGGAACTGAATAGACAGTTTGTCCAAAGAAGACATACAAATGGTCAGTAGGTACATGAGAGGATTCTCAACAACACTAATCATCATGGGGATACCAATCAAAATCACAATGAGATATCACCTCATACTTGTTAGAATGGCTACCATCAAAAAGACAAGAGATAACAGGTGTTGGTGAGGATGAGGAGAAAAGGGAACCCTTGTGCACTGTTGATGGGAATGTAAATTGGAGTAGCCACTGTAGTAAATGGTATGCAATATTCTTCAAAAAATTTTAAAAATAAAATTGCCGTATGATCCACCAATCCTACTTCTGGATATACATCAAAAGAAAAAGAAAACAGGATCTCAAAAAAATCTGCAATCCCCTGTTCATTGCAGTGTTATTCAAAATCCCCAAAGTATGGAAGCAACCTAAGTGTTTATCACATCAGTGGATGAATGGATAGAGAAGATGTGTCATATATATACAGTGGAATATTATTTAGCCATTAGAAGGACATCCTGCCATTTATGACAACATGGATAGACCTTAAGAGAGTTATGCTAAGTGAAATAAATCAGACAGAGAAAGACAAATACTGTATGATATCACTTATATGTGGTAGCTAAAAAAGCTTAACTCATAGAAACAGACTAGAATAGTGGTTGCCAGAGGCCAAGGGTAGGGGAAAAAAGGAGATGTTGGTCAAAGGGCACAATCTTCCAGTTTTAAGCTGAATAAGTCCAGGGAATCTAATGTAGAGCGTAGTGATTGTAGTTAATACTGTGTTATATACTTAAAAGTTGCTTAGAGAGTAGATCTTAAATGTTCTCACCACAAAAAAGAATTGGTAATTATGGAGGTGTTAGCTGAACTGTGATGGTAATATTTTGCAATATTTAAGTGTATCAAAAAATACATTATATACCTTAAACTTATACAATGTTATGTATGAACTATGTCTTAGTAAAGCTGGAAAAAATAAGGCAAAAATAAATAAATAAACCTAACCATATTAATAGTCACTAAAATATAAATGATCTGCACACCTAAATTTAAAGGCAAAGATTTTTGGATTGGATAAAAAGCAAGTACCAGCTCTTTGCTGGCTATATACAATAAGCAGTATGTAGTACATAGTTGGTAGGTGGCACTAGTACAATGGTGACTACATTAGTATCAGACAAAGTAGATTTTAAAACAAATATTACCAATGTAAGTGTATTTCATAATGGTAAAGAGATCAATTACTTGAAAGTTCATAAAGATACTAAACATTCATACCTTTATGAAACAAAGATAGATAGATAGGTGGATAATTACATACATACATATGTACTCAAAGAGAAATTGACAAGTCAGCAATTATAGTCAGTTTTCAATATCCCTCTCTCAACAAATAACAGATTAAGTAGAATAAATGAAAAGAAAATCAGTAAGGCTGTAGAAGATATGAACATTGCTATTGATCAGCTGAACCTGATTGGTATTTAAAGAACAGTCCACCTGACAACAGCAAAATACTTATTCTTTTTAGGTACACCGATAACATTTAACAAGATAGACAATATTCTGGGCCATAAATTTTCAAAATTTACATCATACTAAGTATATTCTCTGGCCTCAACCAACTTTATATTGTTAAAAAAACATATCTGTAAAATTCCAAAACATTTGGAAACTGACAAAAAATTTCTAAGTAACCCACAAGTTAAAGAAGAAATATAAAGCAACTTTAGATTTTATTTTGAACCGAATGTTAGTGAAAACCCAAATTTTAATATAAATTTGCAGGATGCCCCTAAATTTAGCAGTAGTTGAAGGAAGTTTGTAGCAATGTATCCCAATTAGAAAGAAGGGCCTAAGTAAAGAACCTCAACTTTAATCTTAAGTAACTACAAAAAGAAGAGCAAATGAAATCCAGAGTAAACGGGACAGGGAAATGATAAAAAATCAGATTGGAAGTCAATGAGAAATAGAAAAAAATCAGTGTATCTAAATGCTGGTTATTTGAATGAATAAAATCTTTGAGAACTTCTGGTCAGACTAAGCGTGAAAATAATAGAAAAGACTCGAGTATTTAATATCAGAAATTAGAGAGATGATTTTGATACAGATTTTACAGATATTAAAAGGATAACATGGGATAATATGACCAATTTTATGATAACAAATTCACAATTTGGATGAAATGCGCAATTCCTTGAAAGTCAGAAATTTTAAAAGCTCACTGAGGAAGAAATAAATAAAGGAAAAACACTGTATTTATTAAAGAAATTGAAGTTATACTTTAAAACTTTCTCATGAGAAAAACTCTAAGACTAGATGGTTCCAACTATGATTTCTATGAAATACTAAAGGAAAAAAAAATACCAATTCTACGCAAACTCTTTCAGAAAGTTGAAGAGGAGGGATACTTCCTCAGTCATTCTGAGTTAAGCACTATGCTGATTTCAGAAATTACAAAGAAATTACCAAAAAAAAAGGGAGAATAAGAAGAAGCAAAACAAAAGCCTGTATACCAATATCTTAATGAATACAGATGCAAAAATTCTAAACAAACTTTTAAGGAATTGTAACCAACAGTGCACAAAATATACAAAATAGAAAAATTATATATGGTGACCAAGTGTGGTTAATGCCAGAAGGCTAGGTTTTTTAAGCATTCTATATCCCTAAATCCATGGGTCTGGGATGTAAGAAATGGTCAATAAACATTTGTTGATCTGTGTAAGCCTGGTTTGTCAGAAATGTTGTTTGTGGTTATGTTCCTGTGGTAGATTTTATTATGTTCAAAACTTAATCACATGCCACTCCTATAAGTGGTTAATATATCCCTGCCCATTGCCATGGACTTTACATGTCTTTCTCTGTGTGGTTTATTATGCTCACATCATTGTTTTGGCCTGTTACTTACTTTGTCCAGTAAGAGGAAGTACATTTGGTAGTTTTGAGCTCAAGTTTTGAATCACTACATATTTCTGCCAGCACTCTTGCTCTTTCCCTCTGCCATGAGAATAGCATATCCATGATGGCACCAGTTCCTTTAGCTTAGATCCCAGAATAAGACACATGGAGAAGAATCATAGCTGTCATCCACAGTTGCTTACAGGGAATGTTGTAATGTAGGTGAGAAATTCACATAGTTGTTACATACCCTGATATTTGAAGTTTTCTTTATTGTAATAGCAAAAAAGAATAATAGTTTCACTATCAAAATCTACCTTTCAAAACTATATTTTTGATCATTGAAGAAAGAAACTTGCTGATTATTTTAAATACATTTTCCCCATTCTGGGCAACTATTGGTAATGTGGCTAGAGTAACTTATTTCACACTTAGATGTATCAAATATTTTGATGATATGGCTCAAAATACTGAATTAATTCCAAGGGTTTCGATTTAGCATGACTGGGTTCATCTTGAACAAACCAACTCTGAATATGTTGGTTCATGTAATTATATTTTTAGTTCTTCATTCAGTTCTTTTGTATAGAAAGTACACAGAGCTTAACATCTGCCTGTTTTACAGGAAACATGGCTCCTATTGTAAAAGTATCTAAACTGTGTGTAGTAAGAAATAGAAAGAGGGCTGAGGTTTGTGGGCTCAACAACCATGCTGAAAAATATTGCACTATATTCTAAGGCCATGCTTAACCTGAATTGAAAGGACCCGACTTTGTTCCTTCTGTCACCTCAGCCTCTGTACCCTGCTGTATATAATCTAATATTCTACATATTCTATATATCCTTATATCCACCACTTACTGTAGATGTGTTTTCTCATCATGACTATCTGCCATCCCTTCTTTCCAGCTGGCCTTTAACAAAGAGAACATACAGTCATGCTCGTTGAATGCCCATATTATTTTTATAACTTTTTTTTAAACTGTTGTGTAAAGGCTTAGGGGTGGGAAATAAGGTAAGCATGGGGCTAGGAGGATTCTTGTGCCCTGAAGTAATTTAAATTGACAACGATAAGTTTACCAATAAGTGAGACAAGTTTCCTTATTGGTCCTTATCATAATCAAGCTAAAGGAAAAACTGAGGTCAGTAGCTGGACTTGAGGTATCCCCCTGAGCATATACAATATTAAAATGGTTTCTAGATATTTTCTTTTTTTCCTTTCTTCTTCTCTTGTATTTTTTCTTCAGTATATTTTTATTTGTTCTGTCTACTAAGGAGTACTGGACAATGAAAATAAAACAATTAATTAGTCAACATGATCCCTTATATGAAACATTCAGTGTGCATTAACATAGGAACCCAAACTAATCTAAAGATTCAATTAAGTTTACCCTAAAAAGACATTTGTGTTGAGGGCTGAAGGAGTTACCAGATAGAAAGTAGATTGAAGAGAGGTTACAATGAAATATTAATTAAAAGAAAGAAATAATGGGTGAGGAAAGATAATAATGTTCTTGGAGTAGAAAGAACCCTAAAGAGGAAGGTAAGGATGAACAAAATGTAGTGACTGAGGGACAAAATGGTGAGAATCTGATTGAGCTAGGAAGGATTTTGGATCATGTTCTAAGAGAATTCAGAAGTCTTTGAAATAATTTAAGCAAGGGAATAATATGAAATTTTCCAAAATCTTGTGCGGAGAATAGTTGAAAGGAAACATAGCTGATGAAAGAAAATCATGATACTAGAAATGTGGTTAAGAATTCACCTGCCAGAGGAAAAAAAAAAAGAATTCACCTGTCAATTTGGTCATGCAAAGCACTTAGGTTTCTGATAATGAGAAAAAATTTATGGTTGGGTAAGATTCGTGGCTTCCACATAAACTTGCTGGAAAGTTACAGTGAAATTCTGTCAAATTTTTCTTGAACAAACCATAAACAAAACAACCTGTTCTGAAATCTGTGGAGTCCCAGCACTTTGTCCTTTTTGGTTCTCCCATCATCACTGATATGAAAGTTTCATATGGTCAATGAGACAAAATTCCAGAAACAGGACTCTTTTATCCTCATTGTCTTCAAAAGACAGTAAGAAATTCTCTCTCTCTTTCTGTCCCTGTCTGTTTGTCTCAGATAGACAGATGATAGATAGATAAATAGTTAGATAGATGATAGATAAAAATCTGCTACGTGGGGATCAAGACTCAGGCAGCATTTTCAAGGGCACAGGATTTAGGCCTCACTAAATTTGTATATCCTGTTCATAAAAAGGAAGGAACATTTTTCTAAAATATGTCCATAATCCATATATAATAAGCACTTCTAATTTACCTTCTAATTTCTAGCACCCATTGTGATAATTAACAAAACCATTTGTATATTTATCATAGTAATTAATAAGACATCCTCTTATTTTCTAGATACGGCTTAACAGCACTTGCAGTGGCCTAGTAATTGTATCTGGGGTGAAACGTTGCTGGGATCACACAAGTTTGCCACCACTAGAGAGTTAATTCCTGATTAGGAGAACTGCCAACACCTGAGTGGTACCCTTAATCAAAAAGTTACATTTTTCCTGCTTAAATATTTTAGGATAAAATACAGATGTTATATTAGATATACAGCAAAAAAAAAAATATACGAAAAATGATTGAACCTAAGCTACAGTGGTGGCAGTGGAGATAGAGGGATATTGAGATTTGAACATAGAACTTCCTAAGAATTAAAGTAGAATAAGCAACCTGGAGAAGTGAATAGTTGTGGGTAGTGGTGAAGAGAAGTTGATTGTAAAGCAAGACTGTGAGTTTAAGTGACTCATGAAAGGATATGTGACTTATTATTTAATTCTTTCTGAGGGTTCATTAGAAGGCCAATAATATAATTGATAAAATATATAGAGAGAAAGGAGATGAAGGTGGATCCTAACTTCTCCAAACTCACTAGTGGTCTTTACCCAAAATGCATTTGCTTCCAGGATGGCCAGACTGTCTGTCAGAGCTACTTTTGTCAATCTGTTAAGAGGAATATATACAGATATTGAAATATGCTTTCAAAATCCTAAATGTAAGTAAAATTTCCTGTATAGGTATTGAGTTACAGGTAATCCTCCACTGGAGGATAATGTTACATTTTACTTCATCTTAATATCCTTGATTTTTTTTCAAGTTAAATGCTTTGACTTGAAATGTTTTTTCTGCGTCCTTGTCAATGACCTCTTTATTTCTAAGTTGACTTACATGGTTTAAGAAGGAAAATGGAAAGAAACTAAGATAGATAAATAATATATGCCAATATGGGGTGCTATAAAGGTTTTATTGCCACTTGTTTGAGAGGTGCCCTCATAAAACAGTGTACCATTACAAATGCACAGAAATAAATCTTTATAGCAGAGTACATGTAAAAACTATCAAGAAATAAAACATGCATGTGTGTATACGTGTGTGTATTATATATATATTAGAAATAGGATGTAATCTTGCATTTTTACTTCTTTAAAGAAATTTTATTTGCTTTATGCTTATATTTAATGTTTTGTTGTATGAAGGATATACATTTAACTCAAATTCTCCTTCATTAAGATAATCTTTCATATTAAGTCAATTTATATCATTTAATTCAGATATGATATATATTACACTTCAGACCTTTCCCAAAATGAATTTTGAAATGTATTTAATACTCAGTGATATTTAAAATTAAAATATTTGTATTTTAATACTCAAAATACTCAGTGATATTTTTCAAAGTTTTTTTGTTTGTTTGTATTTGTATTCAAGATGACTAAACTTTCTTAAACTATGTGATTTATGGTTACATACTGGCAAAGGAAGCACAAGAGAGATTATCCAGTGTGGCTGAATAAAGCTTTATTGATTTTTATGCATGTAAAAAAGCTGTAGAACTACAAGAAATTCCACTCATATCTCATCTTAGGTTGAACATTGGCTATTGTAAAGCCACAGTGCTTAAATGTGGATGGAGCTTATAGGCCACAAATGATTTTTTTTAATGAGCTGGAATTTGTGGTTCTGGCTCATGGGTCCTAGGGAAATGGGTATAAATTTTACACAGATGAATAAAGCAGGAAATGTCATTGATTTGAAGTAAACCACAGCTAACCCTCCATTATCAATTTTGAAAACACTGTATTTTGTTATTTTGAATATGTACTTCGTTGTTTTCTGGATGAGAGAAAATGAACAACTCTAAGATGAACAGTATCGTTTGGCTTATAATAAGATTGCTGCTGCAAAGTTTTGAGGTTTTAATTTGGTTGATGGGATTAGAAAGAAAAGGGATTACTTTCTTTTTTTTAAAATTTAGAGTATAGATGATATATGGCACTAGAGTCCTGCACAGTTTCTAGTCTTTGAGTGCCTGAAAGGCAGAGACCTTATTTTATTCATTTTTATTTTCCTAAGACCTAATAAGTAAGTGATTATTCAAGTTAAAACAATTCTGTAGGTCTCTGTACTTTTAAAATGTATGTCCATACTTAAGAGTATTATCTTTTATTTCTTCTATCACTAAGGGAAAAAAAAGTTTCCCTCCCTTGATATGTACCTTTTTCTTTTCTGTTACATATTAATTCTCATTATTAATTATATTGTTTGCTCTTTTTCTCTTTTACCACAAATATTAATCCTTTCGTTTTTTTGTTTCCTTCTGATTTCTTCCAAACCACAGACTTGATCATCTCTTTAAATACAGCCAATGTTTCATGGCCCATTGTGTGCCTTTTGGTATTCTATTATTATAGGACAAAAAAGATCATAAAAAATTATTTCTCATGATTCTAAGTTGACTAATTGATTATTCTGCTTCATGTGGCATTGGATGGCTACTGAGATGACTGAAAAGTCCAAAATATCCTCTTTTTCTTAGCTGCCATGATGGTGCTAGCCATGACCTAGAAGTTCAGGTGGGGTTGTAGACCTTGGTTATCCTCCATGTGGGCCTCTCCAAACAGCTGTTTTGGCTTTGTTTTAGCATTGATTCCAAGAATGTATGCTCCAAAAGAACTAGCCCCAATGTGCATGTGCTTATCAAGTCTGCATGAATCATATTTGGTAGTGTTTCATTGGCCAAAGTTAATCATGTTCCAAATCCTCAATCAATGTGGAAGTATGAATACTGGAGGGTGGTTCATTGGGAACCCAAAATAAGAGTCTAGGGCTTCCCTGGTGGCGCAGTGGTTGAGGGTCCATCTGCCGATGCAGGAGACGCGGATTCGTGCCCCGGTCCGGGAAGATCCCACATGCCGCGGAGCGGCTGGGCCCGTGAGCCATGGCCACTGAAGCCTGCGTGTCCGGAGCCTCTGCTCTGCAACGTGACAGGCCCACGAACTGAAAAAAAAAAAAAAAAAAAAAAAAAAGAGTCTATCACAGTCTGGGATTTGCAGATAAAAGTTTTATCAAATACAGAATTGATAGTTTCTTTAATAGTTTGAAATCGACAGCTGAGAACAAATGATTAAAAAACATATAAGTAGAAAGAACATATAAATAGAAAAAAATGATTTTAAAAAACATGTTTAGAAAGACAATATCTCTTCTTTAGAGATATGTTATGAATCCTCTGTTCACTATATGATTCGTAAGAGAAATACTGTTCAAATGCCAACATTTGAAGTCACGGTATCTTCGACCAAATATCTTTCAGAAAAGAAAATAATGTTTAAGCTTTAAGCGTTAATGTGTAAATTTAAGAAATGAGGGAAATGGAATGAACATTTTTGAGCATCTACTGTGTGCCATATACCTCACTAATGTCATATTATTTAATTATCATAGCATTTTTTGAGAAGAAAGTATTAATTTCCCAATTTTATTGAGAGAAAATTAAGACTCAGAAGAGTAACCATACTGTACTTCATAAGAATAGTAGATAATGGATAATAGACTCAGGATTTCGTCAGTCTTCAAACTCCATGTTCTTGCTACTACACCATGTTTTCAGAAAGACGGAATACATGTAGTTGAGTCTTCAAAAGAATGAGCATTTGAAATACAAGTAAACGTAGTAAAATTCTAAAAGGAGTCCTGCATGCATCAGTCAAACCCACCACTGTCCTTTACTGGAAGCATGTTTGCTCTCAACTTTTTGACTTCTTATATAATCTCAGGGGACAATAGTACAGGTTCTAAAAAGACATGAGCTAATTTACAGTCAAACTCATTTTTGTTAGGACAGCTAAAGCACATGCTTTTTTCCTCTATGCTTTCTTAATTCTTAGTTATGTTTATTTACAGTCTGGTATTGCCAGATGTAGTATTTTACTGCTTAATGAAAGTTTTTAACTACTTGCTATAGTAAATTCAGACCAAGACCAAATATAAGATAAAATAAAATGAAGAAAGGGCAAAAGAATAACTCAAAGGAATAATATCATCGAGGTTCCAACTTATCTCCCTTATGGGGTTTCAGGGTTACAGACATTACCTTTAAATCAAACACACTAACTTCATTTCTGTCACATGACAATATCTCCTCATCTTATGTGTTTTACATGGTTGAGAATAATAAATTAAAATGAATTCCAAAGTACTTCAAAGAAGAAAATAAACTCTTAATAAAGTAGTTATTCAAGATATTTAGTTTTTTTTCTTTGATGAGGCCATACTTCATTGAAGAGACATCTTCAAACTAAAAATTCCAGTAGTGAAATAACACCAGAACTTAGAATATAAATGGTTTTAAAGGTTTTATCAAGGAAATCCCAGATAATGTGGAACTAGTCTCAAATATGGTCTTCTGATCAGTTTCATTTGGCCACATTCCAGCTGATTAGGTAGAAATTCCACTGTCCTGAGCAATGAAATTATTATCTATGAATAGGATTTTAAAACAAACAAAAAAATCAACTCTACTCAGATGTTATTAATATGAAAATATTCTATTGATTAGTTGCCTGATTAAATATTATTCCATGCTGGTAGCATTTTTCTGAGTGAAAAGAAGAGCGTTCCATTCTTATAGTATTGTTTTAATTCTCTCCTGAGACGCTATATTTTAAAGGGAAAGGGGAGAATGGAAAGGGAGTTGTTAAGCAGGAAAGAAATGTGATCTAGTCACTCTCTGGATTTGTGTCCTGGCTGTATTAATGCACCCTAAGGTGATAAAATTTATTTGAACAGGGCTAGCTTTGTAGTGCTCTCTGCCGTCTAGATATATCTAAAATAACAGCAATGCTTTGACTATATAATCCTATGTTAGTAGTTCAAATCTATAGGTAGTCTCTCCTTTTTTATTTTTCCCTTGGGAGAGAATAATAAATGAGTATGAGTACTAGAAATATAATATTAAATGGCCTTAAATATGACTGGCTGTAATATATTTGGATATAGTAGTTGTAAATGTTGAGCTCAGTAAAATTTACTGAGAAAACCAATAGAAATGTATTAGAAGTAAATCAGAAAAACTTTTCACATTAATAAACATAAGCTTAGTTTATTTACTATGAAAAAGCATCTGGGAATGCTGAAAGAATAGGACAAGAAGGATAGGAAGAGGTAAAGCGTGAAAAGGATGTTTACCTCCTCATACATACTAGAATCAACCTTCAACCAGTAGGCACGATTATCCTCAGATTTTCAACGTACTTACAAGAAGAAATCTTTATTCTAGTCCCTAGTAATTTACACATGTCTAAGTGGCTATACATAGGATGTTTTATATCCACTAAACTGTGAGACTTCAAAAATCTTAAAGTTCTTTCAAAATAGAAAAAGAAGTATTTTTTTAATGTCAAAAGGTACTTGAAAGAGATTTGGAATGTAGAAATTTAGAAAAGAAGACGTCAGTTCCCTTTTTCCTTTTATAGAGAATGTAATCCAATTAATCATTTTTCTATAAAAAAGCAAATCCCAGGTGCAGCAATGAGCTGCTGCAACCAGCAGCTTTCCTAAAACACATCTGGCAGTAAGAGAAGAGCTACAATGTGAAGAGATATACATAAGATGGCACTGTTAATTTTATTTCATCCATTATAAAAGAATTGAGCTATATGATTGCCAATGAAGATATGTATACTCCATATCAAGTTTCTTCCCTAAGGGAAATTAATAAATGCAGTAATGCTCTTGCCTTTACAAGGGTCCCAGGAGTACATTATGGGCACTTAGAGGCAATACTAAGTGGTTGAAAGCTAGATTTCTTTTTAAAGGGGGCTTCAATGGACTCTGAGCCATATGAGTTTTAAAACAAAATTAGAAAGGTTGTTAAACAATTTACTGCTGCTAATAGCAAATAATGGCACAATTTATTATACTATTTACTTATTATCTGGCATTGAATACCTCTGACAACAAAGGAAGTGAGATATTTTTTAGAGTGGTCTTGAGATAGTAAAGGACCAATGTGTGCTTGAGGGCCACATTGTTCCAAATTTTCTAATTCTGTATTTAATGTTTAGAAAGTGTATAGGTGGCACCATTCTGGTCCCTGGGAAAAGAAACTGTGTTGAAAAAATATATGTGATGAAAAATATAAGAAACATATATGTAGTATGCACTATATCCCATTGTCAATGAGAAGGAAATTTCTCTTTTGTATTTCCAAAGTAGAACTGAGCTGGATAGATCAAAATAAGGAATAAATAGAAAGGAGTCACCAAATGAAAGTATACCTTGTGTGTATAATTATTATTAATGTTTGACCCCTGACATCTGAACTTTAACTTGTTCTTATTCTTGTGGCATATCCATTCTGGGATGTAATTAAATTTTATTGGGTATTGAATTTGGATCTGTCATGACAGAGACAGGACATCTTTCCTGTATACCTATGCACAAATTTTGTGAAAGCACATTAATAATATTAGTAAATATCATATCTAATTCTTATTCTGTGAAGACCTATCCCAAATGATAAATATAGACAAATTTAATCAAAAAATATTTTCTAAAGTAAGGATTTTCAATGGTTGCTAACTGGAACTGGTAGAATCAGATGAATGCCAACTAAAGCAAAAGATTTCCAACATTACACTAAATGCACTATTCAATGAGTGGAGTGTAGATTGAGTTACATAAAATTATGTTTAAGTGTTTCTTTAAATTGCCCACTGATATAAACATCCTGTTTCTTTTAAATTGCACAGCATTTCAAAGCAGAACAAGAATGAAAGAATGAGAAACAAAGAAAGTTGAGTAGGTATGTCTATCTCTATATATCTATGCTAGATGCATTCCATTGCTACATTTTAGTTCACTGTAAAACCCACAGAAAACATAAGGGATTCATCAAACCTTGCTCACATTCCATTCTGACGGTTCCTCTAGGCAGTCTGTTCTTCTGTTGAAAATGATAACTTCCTTATGTTTGGGTTTCCTGCAAAGAACATGTTTGGAAAACAGACCCCTATAAATAATCTGTGGACTCAATAAAATCCATTTAACTTGATAAAGTATAATTTGCAGAAAGTGAAAAAAATGACTCTCTACTCAGTGCCCAGATTTGGATTTCTAATAACATTCTCCAATAGAAGGAAATGTTTGATTATTGGGCTGGGACAGGTATTATGTAAGATGAGCCTGCAACATCTTGTAGTGCCAGAAAATAGGGAAATGCTCAAACACACACTCACACACATACACACACACACTGTGTCAAAGGATCGTGGGAGCAAACTGAAAGGGCTTCCAATGACCAAGCTGGAACAATTTGAGCAACAAAATAAATAATGTAACATTGGATTATCACCCAAGGTATAAAATTAATATCCATGCGTCCATAATAATATAAATAAATCATTGAATAAATAAATGGGGAAGAATAGATACATTTCCTGTGCAGACTTCCCAATAATTTTGGTAGATATTTCCTATGCAAAAAGTGGAACGTAACTCCCCGAACTCTTTATGTGTGGGCTACACGTCCTTCCAAAGAGTATAATATGGAAGGGGGAGAGGAATAACTATTCAGGGAAGAAAGCTGAGGTGACTAAGGCCAACAATAACACTGGCAAATGATTCTGATAGAATATACCCTTGGTATGATAGGATGAGAATATCACTGTACCTCAGCAGTTTTTCTCCCAATAACTCCAGTATAATCATGAGAAAAACATCAGACAAATACGAATTGAGGTTTATTCTATAAAATATCTAAGACTCCTCAATATTGCCAAGGTCATTATAAACAAGGGAAGTTTTCACAGCCTAGAGGACCCTAAGAAGACATAATAATGACATGTATTATGTATTCTGTATGAGATCCTGGAACCAGAAAAGAGCATGAGGGAAAAACTAAGCAAATCTGAATAACGAATGACTTTAGTTAATAATAGGGACTTCCCTGGTGGTGCAGTGGTTAAGAATCCACCTGCCAGTGCAGGGGACACGGGTTCGAGCCCTGGTCTGGGAAGATCCCACATGCCGCAGAGCAACTAAGCCCGTGTGCCACAACTACTGAGCCTGCGCTCTAGAGCCTGCGAGCCACACTACTAAGCCTGCCTGCCACAACTGCTGAAGCCTGTGTACCTAGAGCTGGTGCTCTGCAACAAGAGAAGCCACCCCAATGAGAAGCCCACGCACTGCAACAAAAAGCAGCCCCAGCTCGCCAACTAGAGAAAGCCCGTGTGCAGCAACGAACACCCAACGCAGCCAAAAATAAACAAATAAATAAATATATTAAAAAATAATAATTTAAAAAATCAACTCGTTAGTTGTGACAAATGTACCATACTAATGTAAGATTTTAACAAGGAAAGTAAGTGAGGGGTAATGAAAATTGTCCTATCTTCTTTGTAAATCTAAAACTACTGTAAAATAAAGTTATTAAAATTTTAAAGCACAAATTGAGATTGTATCAGACTTAATTTGCTTGTTAATGAGGGATCCACAAGGTGGTAAGTTTGGTTCAAAGAGAAAGATGAAAGTATTTATAGTCACTGAAAGAAGTAAGTTTGAATAAGATTTCTAAATTAGATTAAAACTGGTACATGTCCTTCAAAGCAATAGAAGTATAAATATGGGGGGTTATTTTTTCTATAAATTATTTGCATTTTTACTGAATGAAATTGGACAAGAATTGTTTGCATTGCAATTGTTTTTTTACAAGTTAACATCTTTACAGAGTTGTTAAATACCCTAATCAGTAGAAAATGACAGTCAAATAAAGGGACACACCTAGAGAGTTACATAAAGGGTAGAAAGTGATCTCTTTGCCTATTTTAAAGTTTTGATCATTTTTCATTATAGTTTGTTTGACTTGGTTGCATACACAGAAATGATGTTATATAGCCAGTATCTTGCCTGTATTATTATGTCTTACAATGCAGTTTTTGAAAAGCACACAGAAATTATTTCACAGTTTTATTTTTTTTTAATGGCATAAAACAATAAGTATTTATTTCTTGCTTATGTATCTGTAGGTTGGTTGGGTTTTAGCTTATTTAAGCTAGACTTGAGTGGGCTTGTTGCCAGTCATGGATCAAATTTAAGTCAGTTCCATATGTCTTTTATTCCTGGATCACCAAAGTACCTAAAGCAGGTTTGTCTCATTAATGAGGTCAGATGGTCCTAGAGGATGAGCAGAATCACACAAGGCTTCTTAATGCCTATGCTCAGAACTGGCATCTATCATTTCTGCACATATTCCACAATGACAAAAGCAATGACCATGCTCAAGTGGGTATAGGATATACCCTTCTCATGAAGACCAGAATTTGGGAGAAATAAACTTTAAATGAACAATAATCAAATGTACTATATTACTGTATTAGAACTTTGAGTGTAACACACATTTCCAATGGCAAAGTTTTTATTTCACAATTTTATTAAATTTTTTCTCCAGAGCATGAGTCATCAGTTTTCTTTTTAAGGCTTTAAAACAAGGTGGTGTCATTCCAGAAGCAAGAAAAGTGTATTCTACCCATGAATTTCGTTTTTTAGTTTAGATACTAAAATAAAGAAACGAGGACATTATTAATTAACACTGTCTTCCTTTAACCTTAACCTTGAAATAAAAATTGCTTCTCAAGAAAATATAAATTTTTCATGAAAATGTATTGTTTAGAAAACCCCAGCATTACCTGAGGAAACATTGGTAGTTACTAATAAGTTTGTGTAGAAGGATGCCATGCATAATTCTGTAGAACACAGGTAGTTATATGTAACAATTCGGCTAATTATTCAGTTAGTTGCTTATGGATACACTTTAGTTTCTTGTGCAATTTTTATGCCTGTTAGGTGATAGTAGGATCAAATCTTAAACTCATTTGGAAAGATGCTGTGACTGAAAGGTCGCCTTTAAAATCCATGAAAACTTGGCAGTTCTAATAATAACTGGGGAAACAATTTGTAGATTACTGAATTTTATGAATTTTTTAACATGTAGAAGAAAACATGATTAAAAGAATAAAGTGATTAAAGGAACCACATGGAATGACATAATTTCATTTATTGGCAGGCATAATTTCCTTTCAGTTTTACAGTTCAAAATATATTAGTTATTGTCTGGAAAATTGAACAAACTAGAATAAACTAAGACCTATATCACTGCTGAGTTTTTCAAGTCGATCTTTTTTTTTTTTTTTTTTTTTTTGCGGTATGCGGGCCTCTCACTGTTGTGGCCTCTCCCGTTGCGGAGCACAGGCTCCGGACGCGCAGGCCTAGCGGCCATGGCTCACGGGCTTAGTTGCTCCGCGGCATGTGGGATCTTCCCGGACCAGGGCACGAACCCGTGTCTCCTGCATCGGCAGGCGGATTCTCAACCACTGCGCCACCAGGGAAGCCCTTTCAAGTCGATCTTTGTAAAAGAATAAGACCAATAACTCTATTATGATAAGTTTTGTGGATGTGAAAAAATGAAATGTATATTCTATCTTAACAATAAAAAATAGACTATTGTCATCTTTTTCTATTTGCTAAGGAATTTACCAACTTGGAGAAATCATTCAACATTCCTATGTACCTCTTAGTACCTAGTTTAGACTGGTAAATTTTGGGGTGCTTAAAACATATTCTCTGTTTATCTAATTAATAAATAGGTAAACATATAGCCATTAGGTCATAAGCTTATCTCTTTAACTTGTTCATGAAACTCTGTACAATGGTCATTTAGAAAAAAATTCCCTTGGCCCTTACAGGGGAGGTAGTATTTAAAGTTGTCTTTGCTGGTGTCATGTATAAGGAGAATCAATTTGGGGTACTGGCAGGTCAGTATTAAAATGGAATTACTCCCTATGTATATGCAGTATATTTTTCTTTTGTCATCTTAATTTTATTTGCTTAAATTGTGTTTTTCTCATAAATAATTCAAGGGAAAATTATTTGATTCTGAAATGGATAAATCAATTAATGATTATCTCAGTATTTATGCATGTTAGACTCACAAGCCAATGCCAATCAGTTCTGAGAAACTATTACCTCATTTTGACTATATTAAAGGACAGTGTCTATTTGCACTATGAGTATGAAAAATCAGCAATCCCCAGGTTTACTGATACAAATTATAATGATGTGTCTATTGCAAGGGGCTTTCTAATTATCTTCTGATTAGGCAGGATATGCAGTTTTAGGGGGAACTGTAATATCTTATATAATAAAAAATATAAAAATATCCTCAAAGTAATTGCTCCTCTGGAATGGGGGAAAAGGTGGCTTCCTTTCAACCCATGTTCCAATCTGACAAACAAGTAGACCCGTATTCATGCAACTGATGAAAATGCAAAGTAGTTGTTTAAATTGCAAAACATATTTTTTTCATTGTGAGCATGGTTAGGTTTTATTTGACTGATTCCTTGTGTTCAAAGCCCCTTTTATAAAATAATCATGGCTGTCTGCCTGTTCCAACACTATTTTTTCACTTCTAAGCTTGCATTTCATAGAGTATGCACACAAAACTGTCTGAAGTGGTTTTAAAACTCTAGTTCTACATGCTTTGTATAGTCCAATATAAAAATCCTGATATTTCTCCCTGAAAGTAATGATTTCCAGGTTTCTTTATTTTGAGTTTGGTATTTGGAAATCACTACGTTAATATCTGTTTCTTGATGTTCTTTCCCTTAAACTTCTGACCTTCCAACCCTGCAACTAAAATATTGAGTCTGGAATCTGACAACCTCATAGGTATTTTGGGCATTTCATAGAATAACAAGGTGCCTGACACCTGATAGAGTTCAAAATTATTTCTTGAATTCGATTGAGATGTAGAGTTTGAAAGAGTTGAAGTTCAAAAATAAAACTGAAGTCTTGTTTAAAGCATGGATTATCTTTCTAAATGCAAGCAGGTGGTAAATTTTTGCTTGAATTCCTCTGATACAAAGAACTTGTTCTTTTTTATTAGCTTTTCATTGGATTAGAATATACAGTCTCTAATTTTTGGAGACATCCTCTGATCTCCCATAGAGTGGCTTGTCCAATAGCATGGAGTCATGACCTGTTAATCAGAGGCTTTCTTCTCACCTTGGTTGAGCACCCACTCCTCACATCCTCCCTGTTTTCCCCTTCGGAAATTTCAGGGAAGTGGAATAACGTTTTCTTATTTAAGGAACAAGCATTGAACATTTACTACATAACAGGGAGGCATCATGCTTCTACCAGAAAAATAGGATAAAGTAAGTCATTAAATTCAAGCTTGCAAAATGTAGATGAAACAAATAAATTGATTATTTTAGTTTGGCACAACGTTGAAAGTGCCATGATAAGGGTTACCATATAATCCAATAAATAAACTAGGTAGATAAACCCAACTCTGGTTCACAGAAGGCTTTGAGAGGGTAGATGTTTAATCAGAGTCTTTAAGGACCAGGACTGGTTGCCAATTAAAGGAAGGGGAAATAACTTTTAAGATGTAACAGTGGCATGGGCAAACTCACAGATACGTAAATAGCGTGGCTCATTATGGGGCATGGAATTAACTCTGAATAGCTGGTTTAAAGTAATTAAGGAGGAAGAGAACTGAGGGAGAAGAGGCTGAAAAAGAGGGCTGAGAAGGGATCCTGAAGGATCTATATATTATGCTGGATAAACAAAAAGTAGTAATTGAACAGTTTTAAAGATAATCCTGGTAATAACTGATGAGGGCCAGAAAAAAAGGTAGCAACAGTTAGGTTCAACAAACAAACATACAAAGAAAAGCATAGAGATAATCTAGAAAATATTTAGCAAATACAATGAGGAAGACCTGAAAAATGATTCTGAATAAACAAAGATAGGAGCCTAAATTAGCAAACTTCTTGACTTCTAGCTTGAGTGACATGGGGAATGGTGTTGTAATTCTCTATGTAAGGAAGGCAAGAAGAGGAAATAAACCATGAGTGGTATTAAGGGTGAATTCAGTTTGGTACATTTCCATTTGAGAGCCTGCTAGGTCATCTAATTCATAAGGAAGGGATTGTATTTAGAGGAGCTTAAACAAATACATAATATGAAACCAAAGGAGTCTTTTGAACTAAAGAGTTATGTGATGAAATTTCTGATATAGGATGAAAAAGTTAGCATAAATAGTGTAGGATTATCATCAGAAAGTCTCATTACTCCGAGGCAATGCATTATTGAAAATACAGGAGAAAGTTAAAACATATGTGTAGCTAGAGCTCAGGTCTTCTTTATCAAATTCTGCCTGTTCTCCCAGTACCGACTTCAGTCAGGCAGGTTCTCTCTCTTTTATTGTTGTCATTGTATCCCGAGCACACTTTGCTGTTCTGTTTAGAATGCTCTCTTCTTCCTTATACTTTACACAGATTTTATTTATTTATGAGCTCAACTCAGGTCTTATCATAACTACGATAGCTTATTATTTATTTACATTGTCATGTAATGGCTTTATGTATTTAAATCTCATTTTACCAACTAAGATTTTAAGCAAAAGGGACTTTCTTAAATATCTTTGTGTCCTCTTTAATGACTTCATAGGTATAAATGTCTAGTAAGTCCCAGTAAATACTTGCTGATTAAAAGAAATATTGGACTGTTTGCTTAGAAATTAAAACTTAATAAATATAGAGGAAGGAGATCTCTCCCAAGATGAACAAGTTTATCTCACAAATTTGATTATAACTTCGGAGTACATGCAAATCTTTATGAAAGGATGCAAGGTACTTTGCTAATCATTTAGAAAATTGTTGCTTGACTTTAAATTGTTTTCTGTAGACATGAGAGAATCAGTGCAGCTCCCAGAGAGGCTGACAAGGTAGTAATGAGAACAAGAATACACAGGACACCTCAGTTTTGTTTTTTTTTTTTCCAAAAGATACTCTCCTTCAAAAGTAGCACTAAAGGAGATATGCAAAATGGAAGGTCCAGTGACATGCTCCTGAGAAGAGTGATTGCCCACCTTTTATAAATTTGTCTCATTCCACTTAGTATTTTATGACTCAGGCTAGGAAGGGAGATACAGTTTCCTTTCTTTACATGAGAAGATGAATCTTGTTGTTGTTTACCCAAAGTCACAAACAATTGGAAAAAAATCTCAAAAGTGCTGTTGTCTCCAATAAATCGCATATTTGTGCTTCAAATGGAGGTATATATAGTAATATAAGAATAAGAAGCATACCTGTTGTAATTAGATAATCCAAATGATTAGCAACACCAAAAAAACTGGCTTCTTTTGAAAAATAAATGTTTCTAAAGCTAGAATCATTTTTGCCTAGATTGTGCCTGAAGAGCATTTTTCATAATCCAAATTATGAAGTACTAAAAACTAAGAGAATATAGGAAATGCAGACAGACCTTTAAAGTAAATGGTACAGTTTTCAAGACTTTGTCACTAGTTAAAGAGTAACCAAAGGTCTCTTAAAATGTGTGAATATATTGATAATCAATATTTAATAATTTATACATGTGAATACTAAACTGGAAGACATAACTAGAATAAAATGATTGAAAAATCAGATGAACTTGGATCTTAATACACAGTGCAAATAACTAGCCATATATGATATTTTACGTTATTGGTTTCTTTTATTATAATTATTGCTTCTTGTATCATCCTAAAGCAAAACATATACATTTACTCTTTCAGTACTTTTCTTTGAATCAGCCATAACCATAACAGATTGGAAGGATTACACAAACCTGTTAAAGTGAAGACAGTTACCTAAGGGGGAAAGTATTTTCCAAAATGCTATTTGAACAAAAGTATAATGAAAAACAATGATAGATGTAATTGTTAATTTTGTATCACATAGAAATTTTATCTTTGACACTGCATTTCCTTTGGACTCAATAAATAAATAATCAAAACATAATGAAGCAATAAGAAAGTAGTCATTTCTTAAAAGACCACATTTTAAGGTATTTATATCTGCTATAGATTTAATGTGTAATCAGAGAAAACCATGATGTTTATAACAAATGGTGATTAAATTATATTGAATGAAAAAAATCAGCAATGAAGGTTTGTGGAAGATCAGATTTTATTAGCAGTGATTTCCATATGAACTGAGATATGACAGAATTATTACATGAAGCTTGCTTTTTAAAATCTTCATTTCACATGATTTTACTGATGATCTAATTTATAGCCCAGTTAGTCAATTTTTCAAATACCGTAAATTAAGACATTCCAGGAGAGTCCATTTTATATACCTGTCCCTCATACAGTCTTAATTTTATTCCATTTAACATTTACCAATTTGTTCTGAATTTGTTCAGCAAGTTAGAGATCTTCTAAGATATCAAAATGCTGTGGTAGCATCAAAACAATGGAAAATTTTAAGTGGTCCGAAGATAATGTGGAAGGGTAGTGTTCTCCATAAGGAAGAGTAGGCTATGATGCTAAACACTTTTGTAAACATAAACTATACAACATCATAAAAATATATGTTTGTAATAACTTCTGTAGTGAGAAAATGTTTGCAAAGTAAACAATGAAACACTTTATGTTTCTTAATTACCATAGACAGAGTCCTTTTTTTTTTTTTTTTTTTTTTTGCAATACCCAGGCCTCTCTCTCACTGCTGTGGCCTCTCCCGTTGTGGAGCACAGGCTCCGGACGCACAGGCTCAGCGGCCATGGCTCACGGGCCCAGCCGCTCCGCGGCATGTGGGATCTTCCCGGACCAGGGCACGAACCCGCGTCCCCTGCATCGGCAGGTGGACTCTCTTCCCTGGTGCACCACCAGGGAAGCCCCAGAGTCCATCATTCTTAAAAAATGTTTTGTTATTGATAAATGTTGGGAATATTAATATTTGTTTTGGGTAGATTATAATTTGGGGAGGATAATTTTTTTTTAATTCTAAATTGTCTTCTAAGTCTGGTTCAATGTTTCATAAAAGTATTTGGTGATGGTTGCTGAGATTAAAAGAAATATATTAGAGTACTTCTAAATTCACTCAAATTTACTCACATTGAAATTATCAAAAATGTTTATAGAATTAATATTTATAAATAAATATTTTCATATGATAATTGCAGTGAGGGATACAAGTAGTTGGGATCTTAATGCTCCAGTTTCAGATATGACAATTATATAAATATTATATAGTATATTTTGGGGGATTAGGGCAGGCTACCTCAAAATATGCCACAATGGCATATTGATTATTTTGATTTGAGGTTGTTTGAGAAGCAGCCGATGCAAGAAAGAAACTGACTGTACTCTCCCCGTGAAAGCAGGAAATAAATCTGCCATGTGAAAGGTTCCCTCCCTGCATCTGGAGGTGGAAAGACACCCTACTTGGCAGAGATAGGGAATTCAGGGCCAAGAAGCCTACATAAACAAATCTTGTTACTACTTTAACTTACCACCCCAAGAGCAGACTCTGTTTAGATTCTTCACTGATTAAGCACCCAAAGCCTAAGTTTCTTTGTCCTGTCAATTCCTCAGAAATTTATTGTTTGTCTAAAAAGTATGAAAACTGTCAGCTTTGGCCACTTTTTAGGTCCCATTTCTATGTGACTTCCCTGTACATGAATTAAATGTGTTTTCTTCCTGTTAATCTGTCCTGTGTCAATTTTATTATTACTCCAGCCACAAGAACTCAAGCCTGGTAGAGGAAAATACTTCCTACTCCATGACAATATAGTTTGGAGCTGTCTCTAAAATGTCAGAGAAAATTTGGATATTTGGAGTAAAGAGAACACATTTGACAGGGATACTAGTAAAAGGAAGGCAATGCGATTTTAAAAATGCATACACAACAAAGGAATGGAAAGACATATTTGGCTAACAGTGAGCATAAAATGTGTCTGGAACAGATCATTCATGTAGGAGATCCATCAGAATTAAGGTGGTCTGTGGCCAGATTATTGTGATCCATGAAGGCTAAAAATTGTGTATCTTTGACTTTATCCAGAAGGGTTTGGGAGCCATGGAAAGTGAGGTCTAATGTAGGTTGGTATATCTGGTGGTTAGCACAATATTGTTCACTTTGTGAGAACAGTTAAAACGGTATAAGAGAAGGTAAGGAATTAAGGACAGTGTGGTATAAGTGCCTGACATTAAGCTTTTGGTTTCAGAGGCATCAATTTCAAAGATATACATATCCTAATAAATGTATTGCCAACTGTATGACACAGCTACAAACAAAACAACCAGAGGAGAAATCAGGCTATCCCCCACCCATGAAGTTTCCTCTTTATGTAAGCCCTGGGTAACCTAAATAACTGACTGCTTGAGTAACCTGGCAACTCTCTTCTCATGCTCTAATTCCCAAGCTTATACTTTGAAATAGCCAATAAGAGTGAATCTGAAACCCTAGACACCCCACCTTCAACCCTAATAAAAGCTGAGCTCCAGATCTGAGGGAAGTGTCTGTAGCTATTCCCCAGGAGTAACAGGGACCAGGCCAGGGGAGTGCCTCAGGCATTCCTAGTATCATTATCAAAAGGCTGGGACCTACAGGACATGTAGACACATAGGCTGTGATTAGGTAAATGCAATCATTGTATTCTACTGCTTCCAAAGTTTAGAAATGAAATGCAAGAGAAGGTAGTTAGAGGCACAATGACAGCATTGTTGTGACTGCTTACAGTAACATTTTAATTTAGGGGTATGACCCCTAAACTATC
Source organism: Kogia breviceps (assembly GCF_026419965.1). Taxonomy (NCBI): domain Eukaryota; kingdom Metazoa; phylum Chordata; class Mammalia; order Artiodactyla; family Physeteridae; genus Kogia; species Kogia breviceps. Next base: position 99,370,437 of record NC_081314.1, read on the forward strand.
ATTTTAATGATCAAAAGGACATAAACAATGTCAGATGCAGATTGGTTCACTCTATCATTTAATATCTAAGGAAGATAAACTCAAACCCAACACCATATCTTGTATAAAATACAAGGTAAATTCTCCAATTTATGTTCTCATGTCACCTCTGGCAGAGTTCCTGCTTCCATTGGTTAAGTGTATGGAGATCTCATTATCTTGCAACTGCTGCTTCTATTCCTGGACCTTTTCTTGCTTACAAAAGACAAAGTGCTTATTTATGGCCTTTGTGCACTTAGAACAATGTCAGTCCATTTTGAAACCTATGGCTTGCGGCAATACAAATACCTTAAATTTGAATATTTTATATCCCAACTTTTAAAAAGACAAAATTTGGTCTCCTGTCTCTTCATACTTCTCCATCATCTGCCCCACTACTTTTTTCTCATCTTCCTATATTATGATAATTCCTATATTATCAGATGAAAAACAAACCAAAAAGAGAACATGAATAAATTCCCAACATTTTCTGTTTAAACAGGCAGAAACTTAAGCCCTCTTGTAGTTTTGGTGTCTCCTATGAAGTTCTAGTCTTTGATCTGAAGCATATCTACGTTTTCATACACAAATACGTTTGTTTTATAAATAAAGATAATTCTTTCTAAGAGGAATCTGATACCAGGGGAAATATCAACTACCAAATTCCTAGAATGATTCTTTTTACCCCTAATTTTAGCCAGCCCTTGATGCTAAATTATTATCCTCTCTCTTGGATATTCAAGTGTCAGATTTCACAAACAGAGGCACTCAGTTGGTCAAGTGATCCCTAATTCCCTTGTCCTCAAAGCAATTCTTACTTTCACATTTAAGTGCAATTATTTGTTTACATGTTTTATTCCCTGACCAGACTGAAAACTACTTAAGTTCAGGAATCCAGTAATATTCGGCCATTAATGTAATGAGCATCAAAGGATCAACAGCTCAATGAATGGGTACACAAAGCATATCATGAAAGGGAAGGAAAGGCAGGAGTGATGTCGTGGCCCCATAACCATCCTCTCTTTAGAAAGTGGATTGAATGTGCCTTTCTCTTTCTATATGTTACATGTCATGTATTATAGGAAGTGATTTACATAAATCCCTGCCTCCTCTCTTGAATCTGAGTAATTTTACAACTTCCCATACTCAGCGGTTTCATCCCTCTCTCTGGCTCTAATATTCCGTTTCAACTCTAAGCAGTCTCCCGCTCTTCCCTTATTTGATTCCCTAATTTGTGATTGGTCTTTTAAGATATAGATTGTAATATAGTGTTGTAATTCACACAGCAGGATTTTGGAGAAAAAGTATACCACGATTAGAAGCAGGTAGGTAATGTGAATTCAACTCGATAGTCTTGAAAAAGAGAAAAAGAATGCGTATATAGTGTCATAGACCCTATGGGACTCTTCGTTAAGTGAATTTATGCCCCAGTGAATGATGAGATGGATCTCTGGTTCTCCTGCTTTTTCAGTTGTCATAGTCACCTTCCACCTCCCTGATATCAGCGTTTCTCCAAATTAAGTGTAATTGTAATAGTTGTAATTAATTAATTAATTAAGTGTAATTGTGATAGGTGTTAATCTAATGTTTAAGAAAAGCTCTTTTCTCTAGGGCATGTAACCAGTGAATCACAGGGTACCGAGCAGATGGGCATTTATTATATTGGTTGATAAAAGTTTGTATTTATTATGCATGAAATGTTGAATAATTTTAAATGGATTTTAGATAAGTACCTAGATATAAGGCAACTATCACATGGCATTGCCAATTAAAGAAGTAGTAATTAGATACAACAATAAGGAAAAAACTGCCTGTTTTGGTATCAGACATGGCTTTCCTGAGGGATTTTCAAGTATGATTCAAACTAAACACAATTTTTTTCTCTGTGTACTGAATTTCTCACAGAATGTCTAGGATAAGTATACTCTTCAGTGTAACACTTTATATTCCTCAAAGCTTTTCTAAAGTCAATCACTTTGTAGCCCTATGGTAAAATATAGTTGTATATATCGTGTGTGTGCCCACATAGAGATGGAGATGGATTTGATAACTATTTAACTTTTTAAAACAAAAACCATTGTGAGTCAAAATCTCAAACACCTAAAACAAAAAATATCTAGAGCAAGATTATCTTCCTACGTGTGTGTGTGTTTCCCCAATAGTGATTTGATATCCATACCTGTGAAGCACACTGACTTAGGGAATGATTCTGATTTTGGTGGCAAAATGTGAGAGAGGGGAGGGATTACTGAATTCTATTAAAAATAAAACCATGTTTTAAAGGAACACCAAGCTGTTTGGAGTGTAATAGATTTGAAACCTACAACTGTTTATGAAGAGAAAGGAAGCAGTAGAGAGGTGCAGCAGCTACCCATTACCTTACTCTAGCCTGCTATAATATAATTATAGGGCGAGTGGTGTTTTTAGTGAGTTAAGTAAGTTTTAAGAGTGCCTTAAAGTACTTAGCACATGTTTGATGTCCAATAATGAAAAAACAATGTGGTTTAAACGGAAGATAAGGGTAATGGACAGCTAGACAGAGTTTGAGTTTGCCTGGAGGTTACAGAACGGAAGAAAGGCTTCATCCTTCTTTATTGATAACACCACTGTTCTGTCTCAGACATGATGTTAGTTTAATTTTAATGCACTGTCAGATCTTAACATTGAAATTGAAAACTGAATTTGTCATATTTCCCATAAGATGTCATTATTCCTGGATATTGCTCTTCTCTTATCTCACTGGTATGATCCTTCTCTAGTTGTCCAAGCTCAAAACTGAAACCTTATTCTCCTTGTCCTCGTCCTCATCAACATCTAGGTATTAGTAAGTCCCCAAAATTCTATGTCCGTTTTAAAATTTGGCCTGCCTTTTCCATGTCCTAAATAACTGCCAATCTTAGTTAAATTCCAAAGTAATATGTGTAGACTTTTCTGTTCACTTATGCTACAGAGACTTTGCATAGATTTCCCTCCAATTCATTTCTCAACTTATACTTGATGTATCATTCTCACCTAGTATTTTTCATGTTGTTCTGCTCTTTAAAACTTACGATTCTTAATTATTTTATGTCAATTAACCATCCTAATCTTCCATCTCTACTATGTGTGGAGTTACCTGTCACAGGTCAGTTTCCTAACCTGCAATATAACATGTGCAGCACCCCAAATTTACCTTTAGGCAAATGAACTTGAGGAAAAGTTCATGGAATAGACCCCTCAAAATTTTATTATATTGAGAAAGAGTGAAAAAGAGAATGTTTACTATAACCATGCCCTTCACAATTTTTTTTAAATATAAGCAATATTAGTTTTTATTTTCCTAACCTAAAAAATGTTACGCATTTTATTCAAACTTAACATTACTTCCAAAATGTTTCAATATTAAAATTTTAGAATTTTCAAGCTATTTATAACCAGCTATATATTGATCACTGTTATGTGCCAGGTATTTTACCAATAATTTTTTTAAACATGGGCAATGCAGACAGAAAAGCTTATGTTCTAGAACAAGACAAAAATAGGTAAGCAAATAATCAAGATCATTTCAATAGAAATAGGTCCTAAGAGAGAGTAAAAGCGAGGCTTATAATAAAGGGCAATAACGGTGGAGAAAAAGAAGTGGAACTCTTCAATAGAGTAGTCTAATTCCTCCTAATTAGAGGAGACTGAGCTAGTATCTGACTATTCAAAAGGAGCCAAGCCTGTGACGATATGAGGAGAGGCCATACCTGACAAAGACAGTAAACACAAATACCATGATGTGAAGTTGGAGACACAGTCAGGGCATGACCAGAAGCCTTATAAGGAATGTGTAAGGTGTTTATATTGTAGTCCAGGTTAAGTACAAAGTTATTAGAGATTTTGAATAAGAAAATGATCATTCTAGTTTCTATGTAAATAAAAAATTATAAAAGACATCATTTCAAGCTTGACTTTCATGAACGTGTTATTCTACCTCACTGGCCTTCTCTCTGTTTCTGAACATGATATAGAGATAAAAAGGAATTCAAGGGCAGAGTCTTGAGACATACCAATATTTAGAATTTGACCATAAGCAAGAAGGAAAAAAAAATGGGGAATGAGGGGAACTTTGAGATAGGAAGAAAATCAGAGTATTATGTAGTTATAGCAACCATGATCGAAAAATGACTCAAGAAAATAGGGAGTGGTCAACTATGTCCTATGCTGCTTAGAGGTGGGATTAGTTACAAGTCAAAAGTGAGCATTGGATATTACAACATGAAAGTCTCTGATGACTGTGACAAAGAGCAGTTTTATTGAATTGGAGAAGATGAAGTGGGAAGGTGAGAAAGCTGAGCCATTGACTGCATGCAGCTTGATTGGATGTTTTGCTCATGAGGGGATGAAACAATTTTCAAAGTAAGAATGTGGTCAAGAGAGATCTTTTTAGTTCATTAGCTTATAAATATACAAGACCTAAAAATAAAATATATTGTATGCTACTGGGCATGACTCCAAAGACTGAAAAATCGATGATACAGAAAAGAAACAGTGTCATCACCATAACCAAGATGTTGAGTGTTCTAGAGGAATTGGAATTTCCAATTGGAATTGGAAATCAAATGGAAACTTGGAGCAAAGGCACAGTAGCAAAGGAAAAAATTTTAGGTACAGATGTGGGTTGTTAACTGATTTGATTGTGAGAAGATAAGAACTTTCTTCAATCCGCTTTATTTTTTTTTTTTAATGAAATGAAAGGCAAAATCTTTAGCTGAGAGAATTGACAGAGGATTGAGAAATGATTTGGTAAGGAATAGGTAGTTTGAAATAGCCTTCTCAGTGGTTGGGAAGGAAAGCTCACTAGGCAAATATATATGTGAGCTGCTGACAGTGTTGAGTGCTCATACAAGAGTCAAGATTATGAATTTCAAGTGAGACCAGTGAGCACTGTTGTGTCATTTTTTTAAAAAAATATTGACCTACAAATGGGGGTATGTAGAGAGTTGAGATTTAAGACCTAGATAACAGAAGAGAGTTGTTTTTCTTGAAATATGGTGTCCTGATGAATATAAAATATTCCCAGTTCCAGAATCCCATATTGGCTGTACTTTGCATTTCAGTTCCAGTGGTCTTCCTCATATAGATGCACTTTTAACTCCAGCAAACATCATGTAGAAAGGGATCTGATAAATTCCACATGTAATTATTTAGGTAAGCCATTCAAAACATTTATGCACCAAGAAACAATTTAAAGAAGCAAAAATTCCTTCAAAAGACCCCAATATTAAAAAGGCTTCATTCACTATAAAATTATTTTATTTCTCAGTTTTAGTAATTCAATTTCATATGAATTCATATAACTTTACATTATATAAAATTTTATATGCATTTATATTCAATGCATACTTTAATCACAATATAAACAACGTATAATCAAAATCTAATAAAGTTTGTCTTGTCATATTTGTAATGTTACATATTAAATGGTTAGCATATAGAATAATATGTAAGTATATAAGTGTTGTCCTTATATATACTACAGCTTCAACCCGTATCAGATGAACAAGCTACTACATTATTATACATGATTCCATCACATCAAGACAACAAAAAGAAATAAAATAAACAAAACAGAAAGAAACATGTTTTTTAATGTGTAGTCTTGTCAAAGATAACGTTTTTTTCCACTAGATTTTTTAAATTGTATTTTAGAAAATTTGAAATAGAACATATTTCTGAAGCTACTGTTTCCAAATATAATGAATTTTGTAAAGTCTAAGTAAGAATTATGGTCGTATGTGGAATACACCATACTATGACGTTACCTTAGATAGTTTTCTAATATCGCTACCTTGAAGTTTTGCTTATCTTGAACATTCCCAAAGCTGCAATTTTTTCTTCCCGTTCAGACCATTGAAATTAGAATATTACTATCTTCTTACTGGTAAATAGGAGTTGTATTACAACTCTAGTTTTTTAAAGATCGGTACTACTGTTTGAGCTGTGATGTCATCTCTGTATTTTTATATCTTGAATGACTTATTTTGAACATTGTTTTAGCACCGTGTATAAAGAAGTGTTTATAATAAGGGGATGTGCTCTGTTGGTATGCATTTAGACCCAGCCATAAATATCCTTTTTAATATAAACTTTTGATAATCCTCATCCTTACTGTATTTGATTAGCAGGCTCTCTGATACGTCTAACTATAAAACTGTGTTCACTACATTCTAGATCAGACTTGAGTTTAATTACTTTATGCCAAGGGTTGGGTAATATTTTAGTGATGATAAGCCAAACATCAGAGTCCTTATACGATTAATTTTGTTTCTTTAACTTTATATTTAAATGTTTGCCTAAAATTACAGGCTTTTGAGGAAGTTAGTAATATTAGGTCACCTTGTCAGATATGCTTGGATATCCCAATTGAAGATTGATCTGAAATATATTGAAAGCTGTCTCACTCAAGACTGTTTTCAATGATCAGTCAATAGCTTGTCAATGCCAAATCAATGAGACTGTTACATGCAAAATCTAGAAGGCTGAATATTTAGTCTTGGAAGACAGTGGTTAATGGATTCGTGATCTCTCTCTCTCTTTTTTTTTTAATTGTCAAGGTCTGCTCTGAAAATATTTCTTTATTTTTGGTTTCAGCATTTGTATATGGTTTATAAGATTGCCTAATAATGTCTCATCAATTTTTTTTGGAGCACAGGCTCCAGACGCGCAGGCTCAGCGGCCATGGCTCATGGGCCCAGCCGCTCCGCGGCATGTGGGATCTTCCCGGACCGGGGCACGAACCCACGTCCCCTGCATTGGCAGGTGGACTCTCAACCACTGTGCCACCAGGGAAGCCCTGTCTCATCAATTTTTATATTTGATGTGCCAGTGACACCATCAAGAGACAAATTCTGTGACTGAACATTCTCACTACAAACTCCAACTGCTCTTGACAAATAAAATAAAGTAAAATAAAACTAGTGTTCAGGAGTAACCATTTTCATTCACATAGTAGCAAGATTTTCTCCTATTGGTAATGCTATGCCTTGTAAATCTTTTGACTATGATGTATGCAAACTTATAATACCTTTCTTCAAATTGCTATTTCCTTTCATTTGGTGACGAAATTATCTGTTTCTCATTGGAATACTTATGGGAAATCTCAGTTTACCATAGAAGGTGATTAGAAAGCTTAGATGATTTTGTTTTACAATAGACAATTACAAAAATGTAGTGATAGAGATAAATAACAATAAATCCCATTTTTAAATAGTCATTTTGGCAACTCCTAATTGTATTTTTTCATTGCTTGTGTGAAATCAGAATACTTAGAGGTTAATTCATCCTACCTTTTACAAATAACAATAATGCAACACAAAAGAAGCAGTGATCATTTTAAATTTTACAAATGTAAACAAACGCAAATGACATATATATGTGTTTACTAATCCGCACTGACACAGTTCTTAAAATGTACACACATAATTTAAAAGCATAGCAATTATAAAAATATGGAACTCTGTAAAAATCACAATTAACCATTCTTTTCAAATGTATGAAGAAAATTATTCAAACTTCTATTAATAATTTTCTCTCTACATTTACCAAATTGTCAGAGGACTATTTAATACATCACTAGGAACCTCAGTGACTTGCAGAACACTCTGAGAAATATTATTAGCATATTGCAGTGTTTCTCAAATTTTAAGAATTACTTGTGCTGCTTATTACAATGTCATCCCGCAGAGATCTGGATTCTTCAGTAGTTCTAAAGTGGAACCCAGAAATCTACTATCTATTTATTTACCAGCAGGTCTGTAGGTGATTTTGATACAAATTGTTTAAATTCCATATTTAGATAAATATCAGCAAAGCAGTTAAAAAGCACAGATATTGGAATCAGACAAATCTGGATACATATTTCTACTCTATGGACTTTGAGTAAGTTATTTATTCTTATGGCAGTGAGTCTCCTTGTCTGTACAATGGGAGTAATAATCTTTGTGTTTATTCTTCAGACCTTTGTGAGATAGTTAAAATAATGGATTTCAAAAATTTTGCTCAGTGCCTAACACTCAGGACTTGCATAATAATTGTAAAGCAATCACAGTTTTTGTAATTTTTATCAGTCTAAACCAGGATCTAATGATCCAGTATAGGTCAATGACTGATTAGTAGAGTCCACTCTACTTCTTAAAGGCTTTTCTTTCTTATGATTTTTCTTTGAACTGTATGCCTTCTCCTTCGCAGATTTCTTTGTAGGCTTGTTTTATTGACCTATCCCATTATGTTGTTTTTTTCATCACTCTTCGTTATAACATATTTGCTTTCTAAGCATTCTCCTTGCGTGATCTCATTTCAGTGACTACAAAATCTTCAGCTCGGGCCTTCAACTCTTTGCTCTATCGATGCCTGACTACTTATTATCTTTAGTTAGTAGTTCTCAAATCAATTCAAAACAATTATGTACAATTACTTCATCAATTTCTCTCCCCCAATTAATCTTCCTCTTCTTTTTGATAAGTGTCCCCTAACATCCTCCTGCTTATGAAAATTTGATGTAAAAGCATCCACCTTTGGCATTTTTCTCTCCCTTTTCTTCTGCATCTCACCTACCTCCAAAATATCTACGAAATATTTCTGCTTATCTACCACTCACAGTGGTATTACATGAATTCAAGCAATCAGCCACTGAGCTTAATTCCACTTTACCCATTATGTGCAATACAGAAGAATCATCTTATTAAAACAGATCTAATGATGTCACTTTTTGCTTTACAAAGTTTTGTTTCTACATTTTCTTTTATCTTCAAATTCCCTGAAATGTGTAGTGAGGTGTTCTGACCCAAGCTTAGCTTTAACTATGAACATAACTCCCTTTAAACTTAAAACAGCATTCATAGTATACTCCTCCTCTTTACCTTTCAAAATGGTGGTAGCCAGAGGAAATGCTTAGCTGAATGGACCTTTCTATATAATCTTCAATAATGATTTAAACTATTAAGGCCATTGTGCTTTCATTTCTAGTTTAATAATACTAATTTATAGAGAATGAAAATCCTAAAGCATCCTTTCGTTTGAATTAAAACCTTATCTTATAATCTTTTATAAGTTCAGTAGAGCTTCTCAAATCGTGTGCCATAGCATGCTTGTGTGCTGAGTGAAATACTGAGGTATTTATTACTACAGTCCTTGGGATAATGGGGTGGAGTGTGAGGTAGCTGGAACCTTGGGTCTTTCTTCTCATCATGAACTATCTCACTTCTTTCCCCACATGTGCCATGATAAAAAAAGAGATTGATAAGCATACTGCTACTATGATTACTCCTTCAATTTCATGTCTTTCACTATGAAAACAGCACACAAAGAGTTGGATATTACTTTATAAGCAGCTTTAACTTAAAAATTCTGAGGACTGGATTCTAAATTTGGTTCTTTTATTAACTTGGATAAGCATGAAAATTTTACAAATCCATGAACCTGCTTCTCTTCATTAGAAGACAAAATGGATGAACTAGAGATGCTAAAACCAGTTAAAGTTCTAAAAGTGTATGATTATATTCCTTGCAATTGCATGGAAGGCCTTACAATTTTATTTATGTATCACAAAATATTACATGAGAATGACAAAATTATGAGCATGATTATTGTATATTAACTTTATAGAAATGATAAACTATCCAGGAAAGGAAAGGAGAAAATAATGCATGTCAAGTATTAATAATCATAATATAGAAAACAAAGCCTTGTATTCCATGAAGATTATACAGATGTAATATAGCAAATCAGATGTCTTCTATGAAACTGAGAAAAACAGAAGAGCAAAATCATAGGTGGTACCTTAAAGAGGCAAGGGCCTAATAATATTCTTAGGGGTTTTGTACATGTTGCGGACTTTTTCTACCCGCGTTTTCTGATCTTCCCTCATTCCAGGAAAATGTTTGTGGATCTTAAGTATTTATAGCTAATTGACTGGTTATAAGAGGCAAGTGAAAAATTCCTAAAAGGAGCTGTATATATTCTCCAGGGGAGTTAGCCTATAATTCAAAGCTTTAATTTCCATTCTGCAATGGACTTCATCATATGGGAGCCTGTTGAGGTAACTTAATATTTCCCTACCATGAATTTCATGAGAGAAACTGCAAAATAAAGAGTATAAATCAACAATATTTTTAAAATAAAATATTTATGATACAAGAGAGCAATAGTGTTTTATAAATTAAGTTTAAGAATAAAAATTTAAATAGCTATAGAAGGAACGAATTATTATCATCACACACTTTTAAACTTGTGATTCAAAAAAAAAAAAAATCCCAAGTAAAACAGTATTTAGACTGGAATAAAACAAATATCACATGTTAAATTAATAAAATATATGCCTCATGAATTATAACCCTTCTGCTCCTGTAGTTTATTGTTTCCAAAACTGCATTTTGAATGAGCTTGAAGAATAGTTTCTAAGTACCTAAATGAATTCTTGGCACTGTTTGCTAATTTTCTCCTGTGTTATGGAGGACAGTATATTAGATACTTGATTTTGAAAACCAGAAGAGTTTGCCAGCTTGTCTCCCAAAGTGAATTCAACTAAACAAACCTTAAGAGCACGATTTCTATCTAAAGATGGGTTTTTATATATTCCTTATATTTATCTTTTATTGATTGATTTAATCTTTATAAATTAACTCTTTACCTAAGGGCTCCAAAGCTCATGCACACAGTGGAAATTCAACATTCAACAGAAGTCAATTCACAATTATTCAGTGGCTGGTTCCCCAGTGCAGTGCAAGGATAATTCATGCCTCTGGCTGCTTCTCCTTCCTCTGAGTGCTTGCATTTTGGCTGCTTTGCTTTTGTGATTTTTTTCTCCCTCAGGATCAACAGTGATGGAATACCAGGTACATTACTTTGACAACCTCACCTTTCAATTTTAAGTTTCCAGCTTCTAACCAAATCAGTATTTTGGTTGAAGATTTTACCTTTGATGTCACAAGCTTTCTCTGTCTCATTTATTCCCAATTTATAGCTTCATGCAAATCAGCCACACGCCATGATGCAAGAACCAGACTGCTGCATTTAAAACTTCTGTGCTTGCTTTCAAATGAGTATTGTAGATTCTTAACAATTCATTTCTTCTAGAAACTGCCACTTCTGGTAAATATTTTAGGATTGTTCTTTATAAGTTTTCCTATATATTATTATTTTGCCAGCATCTGCTGATAATTTGGTAGATGTTATAAAGCAGTAGAGAGATAAGAAATTAAGTCTTATATCATCCCAATTTGCTATTAGTAAATATTTATTTATTGGATGTTTTTGAAATTCATGAAAATCGTATTTCATAGTAGATATTAAACATGTTATTTCCTACCTTCAAAGAGATATATTATTTTTTAAGAAGCTGAATTTTTAAAGGTCTCTTGAAATCTAATAAGATTGTCAAGCTCTGGAAGAATGAAGAAACCTATAGAAAATCTGTGAATCAAGCTTTTCTCAATCATTTTTATCATCTTGACTCTGATTTATCATTTTCTTCAATCTAGAATTGTCTTTTCCATTCTACCTCATGTTGCTATATCCTGTGTTTCTATCAAGCTTCACAACACACATAGTGTGTGACAACTTACCATTTTAATAGATTAAAAAATTTAGATCCAGATTCTGTTCATATAATGGATAAAGGCCAAAGAATTTTATTTTATTTCAGGAGGGACTTGACCTGGGTCAGTATTCTTTCCTGACCTTGAAATTTAATTATTGGTAATTAACAGGCATAATATCAAAACAACCAAATCAAGCTTCCATTCAGACAAATCTATAACCATGTACATGTTATATACTTGGTATTTTCAAGACCATGGCTACTTATTGTTTATTATTTTTCAGATGAATTTATAAGCTTGATATTATGGGTTCAACTCAAAGGAGGATACCTTCCTAATCAAAAAAAAAAAAAAAAAAATCATGCCAGACCCATCCATCCCTCCCCAAGGAGGTGGACTACATGCTTCCCTCATGCTTTATAAAGATGCTCGTGGGGCTTCCCTGGTGGCGCAGTGGTTGAGAATCCGCCTGCCGATGCAGGGGACACGGGTTCGTGCCCCGGTCAGGGAAGATCCCACATGCCGCGGAGCGACTGGGCCCGTGAGCCATGGCCGCTGAGCCTGCGTGTCCCGAGCCTGTGATCCGCAACGGGAGAGGCCACAACAATGAGAGGCCCGCCTAGCACAAAAAAAAAAAAAAAAAAAAAGATGCTCGTGGTTCTACTGTTCAGTGATTCAACCCCTACTCTTTTCCAATGGAAAAATCATAATGATTATTCCTTGTAAGTATGTTTGTTATTGTACCTCTTGTTATGCAGGTTCTTTAAGTAATCTATGTACCTTTAATGACAGTTACTACTAAACAAATATGGTAATTTTTTGTTGTTGTATGCTTAGCCCTATTACTTAAAGGCACAGCATCAAAGGTAATTGAAGAACTGGCATGAATAAAGAGAAATATAGATGCGCTCAGATTTAAGAAAAAAATTATCAGAAGAAAGCACCTGAGAGAGCAAAAATGAAACTCAGTCGACTCAGTCAAACCGAAGAAGCTTCATCAAAATGCATTAACACTTCAACTATTTTTCCTACTTTTCTGATTAAATAATTTTTTAACTTCTTAGTTTTTAAATATTTGGGTTGACTATCACTTAGTTGCTTACATAGAGAAACATTCTAATTGATTTATTGAACAAAGCATTACAGTGAATTGTCCAGACCCATATGAAAACTATAAATACCTAAGGAATGCAATAAAATTTCATAGTAACATGAATGATAGGGTTATATATAAAAATTTCTGTCATATTTAATCTATGGATTTAAAGTGAGGAAAAAATTAATTTCGAAGACCAGTTTAATTTCATCTACTGAAAGGAATGGTTTTATTTGAGTTTTTACATATTACTCATCTTGTAAAAAGAAAGGTGTAAATTTTTTATGATAAAACACTCTATAGGAGATTGGGTAAAAATTGGTTTCAATTTCTACCAGATTCTAAAGGATATTAAGTTGGGTTAAGGCTATTTGGTTTCTGTAAAAGGCCTATAGAATTATAAGAAAGAAATTTCATGGAAATCCTAAATTGGAAATATTGTCATAAACTGTACATTCTAAACCTTATTTGACAGGTTACAATACATTATTTTTACCTATAAATGAAATATAAGGCAAAAATTATAACCCAGAATCTGCTTTTCAATTAGTCTTTTTAAAGTTTTTTTTTTTTTTTTTTTGTGGTACACAGCCCTCTCACAGTTGTGGCCTCTCCTGTTGCGGAGCACAGGCTCCGGACGCGCAGGCTCAGCAGCCATGGCTCACAGGCCCAGCCCCTCCGCGGCATGTGGGATCTTCCCGGACCAGGGCATGAACCTGTGTCCCCTGCATCGGCAGGTGGACTCTCAACCACTGAGCCACCAGGGAAGCCCTAAAGTTTATTTTTTATTGAATGAAATATTCTTTAAATTCTATAGTGCTTTACAATTTTCAAAAGTTTCACAAAGATGATTTCATATAATCCCATAATAACCCTTTTTTCTCTACCCCTATATTGCTCCTCCCCCCTTTCCTCTCAACACTGGCAACCACTAGTTCTCTATATCTGTGAGTTGGCTTCATTTTGGTTTATACACTAGTTGGTTGTATTTTTTAGATTTCACATGTAAGTGATATTATTCAGTATTTGTCTTTCTCTATCTGACTTATTTCATTTAGCATAATGCCCTTCATGTTGCTGCAAATGGCAAAATTCCATTCTTTTTTATGGCTTACTAGTGTTCTATTATGTGTATATGTGTATATATATATATATATATATATATATATATATAGACACTTAGATTGCTTCCTTAGCTCAGCAACTCTAAATAATGCTGCTATGACCATTGGGGTGCATGTATCTTTTCAAAGTAGTGCTTTTGTGGGTTTTTTTGTTTTGTTTTGTTTTTGGATATTTACCCAGGAATAGAATTGCTGGGTCATATGGTAGTTCTATTTTTGTTTTTTTTGAGAAACTTCCATATTGTTTTCCACAGTGGCTGCACCAATTTACATTCCCACCAACAGTGTACAAGGGTTCCCTTTTTTCCACATCATCACCAACATTTGTTATTTGTAGACTTTTTGATGATAGCCATTCTGACAGATGTGAGGTGTTATATCATTGTGGTTTTGGTTTGCATTTCCTTGATGATTGGCAGTGTTGAGCATCTTTTCATGGGCCTGTTGGCCATCTGCATTTCCTCTTTGGAAAAATATCTATTCAGTTCTTCTCATCATTTTTTAAAATCAGGTTGTTTATTTCTTTGATGTTGACCTATATGAGCTGTTTATATATGTTAGATATTAACTCCTTATTGGTTATATCATTTGGAAATATTTTCTCTCATTCAATAGGTTGACTTTTCATTTTGTCAATGGTTTCCTTTTCTGTGCAAAATCTTTTAAGTTTAATTAGGTCCCATTTGTTTAATTTTGCTTTTGTTTCCTTTGCTTTAGGAGATGGATCCAAAAAATATTGCTGCAATTTATGTCAAAGAGTGTTCTCTGCCTATGTTTTCCTCTAGGAGTTGTATAGTATCCAGTCTTACATTTATATCTTTAATCCATTTTAGTTTTATTTTTGTATATGATGTTGAGAATGTTCTAATTTCATTCTTTTACAAGTAGCTGTACAGTTTCCCCAGCAACACTCATTGCAGACACTCTCTTTCTCCATTTTATATTGTTTCCTCCATTGTCACAGATTTATTGACTATAAGTGCCTGGATTTATTTCTGGGCTCTCTATTCTGTTCCATTGATCTGTGTGTGTGTTTTTGTGCCAGCACCATACTGTTTTGATTACTATAGCTTTGTAATATAGTCTGAATTTAGGGAGCATGATTTAGAATGTTGTGTTAGTTTCAGGTGTACAGCAAAGTGAATCAGGTATATATATATATATATATATATATACATATATACACACACACACATATGTATATCTCCACTCTTTTTTAGATTCTTTTCCCATATAGGCCATTACAGAATATTTAGTAAAGTTCCCTGTGCTTTACATTAGGTCCTTATTAGTTATCTATTTTATATATAGTACTATGTATATGTCAATCCCAATCTTCTAATTTATTCCTCCCCCGTTCCTTACACCCTGGTAACCATAAGTTTGTTTTCTACATCTTTAACTCTACTTCTGCTTTGTAGATAAGTTCATTTGTACCCTTTTTTTAGATTCCACATATAAGCAATATCATATAATATTTGCTTTCTCTGTCTGACTTACTTCACTGATTATGACAATCTCTAGATCCTTACATGTTGCTGCAAGTGGCATCATTTAATTCTTTTTTATGGCTGAGTAATATTCCACTGTATATATGTACTGCATCTTCTTTATCCATTCCTCTGTTGATGGACATTTAGGTTGCTTCCATGCCCTGGCTATTGTAAATAGTGCTGCAATGAACATTGGGTACATGTATATTTTCAAATTATGGTTTTCTCCAGATGTATGCCCAGGAGAGGGATTGCAGGATCATATGATAGCTTTATTTTTAGTTTTTAAAGGAACCTCCATACTGTTCTCCATTGTGGCTTTTCCAGTTTACATTCCTGCCATCAGTGTAGGAGAGTTGCTTTTCTCCAGCATTTAATGTTTGTAGATTTTTTGATGATGGCCATTCTGACTGTTGTGAGGTGATACCTCATTGCAGTTTTGATTTTCACTTCTCTAATAATTAGAGATGTTGAGCATCTTTTCATGTGCCTTTTGGCCATCTGTATGTCTTCTTTGGAGAAATGTCTATTTAGATCTTCAACCCATTATTTTGATAGGGTTGTTTGTTTTTTAGATGTTGAGCTCCATGAGCTGTTTGTATATTTTAGAGATTAATCACTTGTCAGTTGCTTCATTTGCAAATATTTTCTCCCATTCTGTGGGTTGTCTTTTCATTTTTGTTTAGGGTTTCCTTTGCTGTGCAATAGCTTTTGAGTTTAATTAGGTCCCATTTGTTTATTTTTGTTTTTATTTTCATTACTCTAGGACATGGTTTGAAAAAGATCTTTCTGCAATTTATGTCAAAGAGTGTTCTGCCTATGCTTTCCTCTAAGAGTTTTATAGTTTCTGGCCTTACATTGAGTTCCTCAATCCATTTTGAGTTTATTTTTGTGTATGGTGGTAGGAAGTTTCTAATTTCATTCTTTTACATATAGCTGTTCAGTTTCCTCAGCACCACTTATGGAAGAGACTATCTTTTCTCTATTGTATATTCTTGCCTCCTCTGTCATAGATTAGGTAGCCGTAGGTGCATGTATTTATCTCTGGACTTTCTATCCGGTTCCAGTGAGGTATATTTGTTTTATATCTGTTTTTTGTGCCATACCATACTGTTTTGATGACTGTAGCTTTGTATCAATTAAGTACATTCTGAAGTCAGGGAGCCTGATTCCCCCAGTTCCGTTTTTCTTTTTCAAGATTGCTTTGGCTATTTGTGGTCTTTTGTATTTCCATACAAATTGTAAAATATTTTGTTCTAGTTCTGTAAAAAATGCTATTGGTAATTTGATAGGGATTGCATTGAATCTGTAGATTGCTTTGGGTAGTATAGTCATTTTCACAACATTGATTATTCCAACCCAAGAATATGGTATATCTCTTCCTCTATTTGTGTAATCTTTTATTTCTTTCATCACTGTCATGTAGTTTTCTATGTATAGGTCTTTTGTCTCCTTGGGTAGGTTTATTCCTAGGTATTTTATTCTTTTTGATGAGATGGTAAATGGGATTGTTTCCTTGATTTCTTTTTCTGATCTTTCATTGTTATTGCATAGTGATGTTTCCTTTATTTCTCTTTCTGATCTTTCATTGTTAGTGCATAGGGATGCAAATGATTTCTGTGTATTAATTCTGCATCCTGCAACTTTAGCAGATTTATTGATGAGCTCTAGTAGTTTTCTGGTAGCATCTTTAGGATTTTCTATGTATGGTATCATGTCTTCTGCAAACAGTGACAGTTTTACTTCTTTTTCTTCCAATTTGGCTTTCTTTTATTTCTCTTCCTTCTCTGAGTGACGTGGCTAGGACTTCCAAAACTATGTTGAATAACGGTGGCAAGAGTGGACATCCTTTTCTTGTTCCTGATCTTAAAGGAAATGATTTCAGTTTTTCACCATTGAGAATGATGTTTGCTGTAGGTTGTTGTATATGGCCTTTATTATGTTGAGGTAGGTTCCCTCTATACTCACTTTCTGGAGAGTTTTTATAATAAATGGATGTTGAACTTTATCAAAAGCTTTTTCTGCATCTATTGAGATGATCATATGGTTTTTATTCTTCAATTTGTTAATGTAGTGTATCACATTGATTTATGAATATTGAAAAACTTTTGCATCCATGGGATAAATCCCACTTGATCATGGTGTATCATCCTTTTAATGTATTGTTGGATTCAGTTTCTTAATATTTTGTTGAGGATTTTAGTACCTATGTTCATCAATGATATTGGCTTGTAATTTTATTTTTTTTTGTGATATCTTTGTCTGGTATGGGTATCAGGGTGATGGTGGCCTTTTAAATTGAGTCCAGTAGTGTTCTTACCTCTGCAGTTTTTTGGAATTGCTTCAAGAGGATAGGTAACAACTCTTCTCTAAATGTTTGGTAGAATTCACCTGTGAAGACATTTGGTCCTGGACTTTTGTTTGATGGGAGTTTTTTAATTACTGCTTCAATTTCATTACTGGTAAGTGATCTGTTCATATTTTCTATTTTTTCCTGGTTCTGTCTTGGGAGATTGTACCTTTCTAAGAATTTGTCCATTTTTTCTAAGTAGTCCATTTTATTGGCACACAGTTTTTTGTAGTAGTCTTATTATCCTTTGTATTTCTGTGGTGTTGGTTGTAACTTCATTTTCATTTCTGATTTTATTGATTTGGGGCCCTCTCCTTTTTTTTTGATGAGTTTGACTAAAAGTTCATCAAAATTATAAGCAAAAATCTGCCTTTCATTCAAAGTCCTAATGGAGTATTGAAGAGGGCTCAAAATAGCATTTCTTATGAGATTAAATTTCCTAAAGATGGCATCATCTTAATATAGCATTAAAACATTTTTAAGTATTGGAAGTGGGTGACAAATGCTCCTGTTTCTCAAAGGATTCAGCTTCATTTCGAACAATCTTCCCAAGCATGGAGCCTTACATTTGTAACATTTTGATTAATTTCATTATCAGCCCTTAATTTGACTCCCAATTAATTGTGAACTCACACTGTCAAGAGGCAATAAAAAATTATAATGAATGATTTATTGCAGAACTGGGAATTTCTCCATGAAGAAGGTTGATACAGATGGGTAAGATAGGAAATAATGAATAGATTAAGATTGATTAGATCCTTCAGTGGGAAGGAAGATAAGGATACTCAGCCCAGTGAATAAATGAACACCACAAACTATTATTTGAACAATAATTTAACATAAATAATGGCATAATGCCTATTGAGTGAAGTTAAACATTTTTTCAATTTCTAATAATGAATCTTTTTCTATAAATGTGAAATCATAAAACTGTATATATTGTCAACTAGGGAGGTTGTAAACTCTATGTGTATGAAAATTAAATCCAGGGACTATCTGTGATTTATTGACTCTACGTTTGAATTAGAATGAAGTAATCATCCATTGTGTTCAATGTTTATTTATCATTATGTAAGAAGTTTAGGAATATAACATTTTTAAAAATATTATTTCAGTCCTGAAGATAAGGGGGAAAAAAGATCAATTAAATGTTAGATTTATTTATTTATTTAGCTGCACCACACAGCTTGCGGGATCTCAGGTCCCCGACAAGGGATTGAACCTGGGCCCTTGGCAGTGAGAGCACAGAGTCATAACGACTGGACCTCCCATTGCCAGATGCCCAGGTTGGGAAGCCTGATGTTAGGCTCAGAACCTTCACTCCAGTGGATGGATGTCTGTGGTATAATTGTTCTCCAGTTTGTGAGTCACCCACCCAGAGGTTATGGGATTTGATTTTATTGTGATTGTGCCCCTCCTACCATCTCATTACAGCTTATCCTTTGTCTTTGGATTGTTTTTAGTGAGTTCCATTGTCTTCCTGTCAATGATTGTTCAGCAGTTAGCTGTGATTCCAGTGCTCTCTCTTTTTTTTTTTTTTTTTTTGCATGTTTCTTTCCCCAATTGTTAGGACTTTGAAGAGTCAAACAAAAGTTAAATATTTTATTGAATTTTTAATTTTGCCTTAGAAATGTGTCAGAGAATGAGAAGATTGTCATCACAGAGTTTCAAAAGTATAATTAGTATATCCAGAGGAAGGCAAAATTCCAATTGATGTTTATCAGTAGCATATAGGCAGTGGTAAGCATTCTTCCTCACCATTCCCAAGTTAAAGAGCTAAGATAAAGTATGTGAAGAGTAGTAAGGTGGCCTCCCTGCATTACATCAGAAGTTCGCAGAAATTTATAAATAGTCTTACATAAGTCATTCAAATTGTTTGTTAAAGTTTGCATGGACTAACTTTTGTCTGTTTTAAAATGCATGATTAATTCTCAATTTAGCATAGGTGCCTGATAGTACAATTAGAATTACAGTTTCAATATTTTCATCTTACATTTTAATATGAAAATTAAATAATATATTACTATCAGTGAATTAACTTATGGTAAGCAATTTGTCAGTGATAACTCTGGATAACATATCCAAAAGAGAATTCAATTTTAAAATTCCCTTTGCAGTGCAGTTAAGCCCATAATGAACCATTTAATTCACTTGATCAGTTTTATTTAGCATCCAAACCTAAACTAAGCTATATAAAATTTATTGAGTTGCTCATATTATAATACATAAATATTTAAGTGATCAATCAGATGATCCTGCACTAATTTTCAAAACATTTAATTCATACATTCAAGACATACTTATCAAAAGCTGACTATGTGCCAGGCTCTGGGCTATAATGAGTGCTAAATAAAGTCTCACAAATATTTTAGAATTCAGAATGCAGTACATTAGGGAAATTTCCTGGGAGTGGAATTTCATGTTCAGTGTCTGGGTAGGGTGAGAATTGGGAGAAGTTGTCCCCATATCAGTCTTCATTAAACCATTTTTTTCAAAGTTGATGAACATGGCTACCAAAATTTTTCAGTAGATCTGCTATTTCTAGGACTGCTAATCTCTTTTCTTCTTATGAAGCAGGCAAATATATATTCCTAGTTATAAGCCTTCCATCACTGTTTTGTAGGTAACTGCCTTTTTAGGTACTTTCTGAGACTGGAAGCTGGTAAATAAGGTCAGGAAAAAGGAATTGTAAGAGAAAACCTTCAGTAAGCATAAAGGGGATGCTTTAATCAAATGGATATGTTTTAATATTCAGTTATTTTGCTGCATACTATCCAAAGTAAAGAATGTTCAGTCATTATAAAGGGTATTTTATAGTTTAAAACATACTGTATGGTGTTAGAAATTCTGATAATATCTGCATTCTTTTTTAAATTTAATTCTCAATGTACACACACATACACATATATGGAAAAATATGTTAGAGATATCACACTAGCTTCTAATCTCCATCACCAGTTACCTCTTAAGTATTGGTGTTGACTACTGTAGACCAAGCATTTGTAAATCATAGATTCTGCTTTCCTGGTCAAGATCCTCTGCTGCATGTCCCATCTCACTCTTTACCCACACCATCTGCTCTAAGATGTCTGTTTCCCCTTTTAGTGATTGTAATTATGGTCCCAGAGAAGTATTAAAGTTGGCTTGTTAATCCCTGGGATGACTGCGTAATGTTGCATCTTGCTTTCTTCTAACTAAAGCACACAGTGTCTGTGCTTTCTGCTATTTGTATTCTCTACCTAGAATCAGGATTGCTTTTTAAATCATGGCATGAGGGTGAGATTAAATCCCCTTCCATAGCAGAAATATATTTCTGTCAAATTTCTACCTTAATTTTTTTTTTCCTGAACTAAGACACTTCCTGTATACTATTACAAAAACTATCTACACATAACAGTGGCTCGGGGCATTGCTCTTGAATTGTTTTCCTTCCAAAGTCCTTATAAAGAAAGCTGACCATATCATTATATTTTTAGAAAGAAAGCAACCATATAAGCAAAAGCTCACAGCTCATTTGGAATGCTTATTGAAAACTTTGATAAGATTAAAAATTAAAGAGAGTCATTAACATCATCAGACATCTATCTCTCTCAAAGATTAAAGGTGTGCTGGTATGGAACAAGGTAAAATCTTAACAATAAGCCACAACCTGAAATTATGTATTAACCATAATTCTAATGGATCCCATTTTTCCTTTCTACACCTAAACTATATTGAACTCAGAGTATAAAATGGGAACACCATTAAAGTATAGAATTATAAGAAAAATATATTTCTCCTAGCAAAGGAAAATATTAATTCATTCTCTACATCTGTGGGCGGGTGTGCTGCTTTCAATGGTTTCTGCTCTCTGTTCTTATCAATACAAGTTGTTTATCACATATTTCAAATAACTTGAAGTAATGAATTATTTTATATGATTTAAAGTTTGTATTAGAATATATGTCAGAAGGTTCTGTTTTTTTGTTTGCAAGGAACCAAAACATCCTTTAAATAGTTTCTAGAGGAAATGAATGAATGGATCAATTGCTATTATGGAGCCCACAGAATCTTAAGAAATGCCTGAGTATCAGGCAGTAATGACTCACAGTCAGGAGCATCAAGAAAATGATACTACAAGACTCTTCCAGTGGAAATGTACTGACCCCAGCCAGTTCCAGGCACAGACCCTGCAGCTTGCTGTCCACATGCTACCACCAGGCACAACAGTTAGAATTACTGCCAAGCTGACCCTGAAAGAGGAACATTGTTGCAGCCACCCATAACATGATAACAAATTCTATGTGTTGCTTGCTTCTCCACATGACCAGTTTCTAGATTAAAGCTTCATACATTGATTTTGATTTGTGGATCTTAGGGCAAATCTATGCACTCTTGCAGGAAAGGTAAATTTCTGTATTTTCCTTTGGGAGAATTTTCAAATATACTAAAAGTATTCAGTCATTACATATGACTTAAAAGAATGACAAATGACTGTTACACAGAGACAATGCAGTTTGTATATTTAATTAATCCATTCAAGCTGAGATTTAATGTGAAACAGGAGAACAAAGTAGAATAATCAATCATTCTCATGTAACTTAAAGAGACAAGAGAAAGAGGAGTTGCAATTAGAGTTCACCACAGGTGCAGCAGGTTGGAAGCATATTCTTGGAAGGAAAGGAAAGGAAAGAAGATAGATACATCAGTATCTGAATAGATATAGATGTCTATTTATATATAAATAGACATCCCTATATATCTATAGGGATGTATATATAGAGATATATTTTTTTTCTTCTAAATAACATAGTAATTCATTAATATTCAGCTATCTCACTTGCCTTAATTCCTAGAGTATAAATATTTTAATTAAGGATGGAAAAAGTATATAAAAAATGTTATTCTTTCTAAAGATTCCTCTAAGAGTGTAGTTATAAAAGTAGGAGTAATTAATTGCCCCAACTCACAGAACTTTATTATATATGTTGTTGTTAAATATATATCAGGTTTTGTATTTTTATTCATTTGGAGTCAAAGTTGTACTGAACTGTACTGTCAAGGAAGGAGAGGCAGGCAAAGGGACAGAGTGGGTAAATCAGATAAAGTATACTAAGTACAAAAGGCACACAAAGCTTCATTCTCTTCTATCTCTGTTACTCTGTGAGACAGCACCCAGCATTTGACTGAGGTAGGCATGATTTATAAGAATGGGTATGGATACATTTCTATTTCTTTTCAAGAGTGATTTTGCTAGTTTGAAAAAGACCTCAGATAAGATTTCAGTTGCATTTTTTTCTGTGACAGTTGCTCTTCCTACTTTCTTTTCATGCATTAAAGTGTTTAGTGTGTACTATAATGAATTCACCTGCCTAAGTTTTATTTCAAGGCTTATTTTTTTTAATAAATTCATTTTTCACCAAAAGGGTTATGGTTACATCATTGGTAAAGTAGTTAGGAAAGCATATTCCAATCAAAGTAGAAAAAGATACAATTCAAGGAGTCAAGGAGTCCACTAAAATGTCAAAATGACATGTTACATGTTGAATGAGATGGTATAAAAAATCCCGATAGAATAGTTTGTGCAAGTTATGTATTTATGTTTAATTTTTGTTCTTCAAGACAATGTTATTACCATGAATATATTTTCTCTTTAGTAATCTAAATCAAATTATCCTATTCTCTGTGCTAAGGGTTAGCTTATAATACCTCCTTGCATCCCTTCCAACACAAAAGTATGTGCCAGTGACTGCATGCACACATACATTTAACCATGGGTTTTGGCAAGTTATTTTTCTTAATCATATGATGCAGTGCTACGTAAAATACTGCATATGGCCTGTTTTAGCTTAGTATGATTTCAACACAAAATTTGACTCTGAACATAATTACCTTTGTATTTCATTATAGGTGTTCTAGATGTATGCTTCTAAAAAGGCTTTTCTGTTATGATGTACTTGATGAATTATATTTACCTGAGTGGCAGATCCACGGGCTTATTCTAGATGTTGTGGAAGTCATACTTCTTTATTTGCCATAGTTCTTTACTGCTGTCCTATTTGGAATTTAAAACTATCTTGGGAATTTTGTTGTGATCATTTGTTTTGTTTTGTTTTGACTCTCCAAGACAAAAGAAACAAAATATCTTGATGCTTTGCTCATGCAATAAATTTTCCATGATTTGTTCTTCCTTCTCTCTTCTTTTCTAGATAATATAAGCTTTAATGATCATCTACTTTCTCTAATTCCACCACATAATTTTTTTTTTTTTTTTTTTTTTTTTTTTTTCCGGTATGCGGGCCTCTCCCATTGCGGAGCACAGGCTCCGGACGCGCAGGCCTAGCGGCCATGGCTCACGGGCTTAGTTGCTCCGCGGCATGTGGCATCTTCCCATTCCGGGGCACGAACCCGTGTCTCCTGCATCGGCAGGCGGATTCTCAACCACTGCACCACCAGGGAAGCCCTCCACCACATAATTTATCTGTCCACTTCTAGTGCTTTGTCTATAGGCCAGTTTTGTAGTATATCATTTCATTCACATTACTTCTTTATTTGTGTATCTCTCTTTGGTATTTTTATCTCCCAGAGAGGCATGTACAATAATTCATCTTTATTCTTCTTGTTATAATATCAATATGTAATTAATAGAAAGCATTCAGTAATTGTTAGCTGAATTGAAATAAAATACAAAAGTGAAAACTATTATATTAACCATTTTAATAATATGTAAACAAACAAGGGGAAGAATATGTTATAATGGTTAATTCTGGCTCAGTCTTTTAGAAAGTAAGTATGTATGTATGTATCCATATGTACATGAATGTATATACCTTCTAATTTATAAAACCACTGGCAGAGATGTCAGAACCAGAAAAATTCAAATAAAATATCTAAACCCAGGTATTGGTTTTAAAAAACAACTTACAGTACAGTAAGAAGCTCTTCTTTGTTCCTTTATAATATTCTTTATAAACATAGAGTTTATATTTTGACTTTGAACATAATTACCTATAGTAAAAACAGAATATTGCCTAAGATTGGATGTAGAACCCTCTTTCTCATTAGTATTACAGCAAATCTTTAATAGTGGTTGAATGTAAAAAGGAAAAAAATATCGGAAATATTGGGAAAACTTTATCTCTTTTACTTAATCTTATGGAAAGGATTAAACAGGAAACAGAAGAGATTTCTACAAAATTTTAATTAGTATTCTCAGATAATGAGAGGTTATTGTATCTACACAGAAGAAATAGAAGGCTATGAAATAAATAGCATACATATTTCTAGTAGTGGTATTCCTTTCTCTAATTTTAAAGTTTTCTTGATTATAGTACCACAATTAATAGCATTATTTCTATGAATTCAGTCTACACTGGAAGTGTAGAATGTCATTATTAAACTAACTCAGGCAGATCTGACATTGACTTCTTTGCTTTGAATTTTTAAAAAAATTTTTTAAAAATCAGTTTGCAAGTGAAAAAGATAGGTTTTAAACTACTTAAGTTCTATGAAATAAAAAGTCACATAAATCTTGTGTTCTACATGAAACATCCAATTTAGATGTTTTTAAAAACTGAAATTTCAAATTCAGCACGGCCTCCATGGTGACTGTCTGAAATGTCATTGCAGTCTACTAACTAATACAATTTTGTCCTTAATTTATTCACAGTTATGGGGTTTTAGTTTGGTGCAAATGTAGACACTGAAATATAACCCTCACTGTCACCCCTGGACCTTTTTCTCACAAGCTTTTCTTTTCTTTTCTTGTCAATAGATGTTTTGTGTATTTATCCCTTCACTTATTTTACCAAGGTCAGGAGGACATTCATTCTGTGTTTCATAGGCTTATGATGTTGGATATAAAATGGAGTGAATTTCATTTCTAAACATGGAGTTGGGGAGAATGCAAAGATGGAGAACACTTAAATATTAATACGTATTGTCTTCTCAATTTTAATGCAGAGAAAGTAGTGGTTACATGTAAGGGAAAGAGAGGAGGTAACAAATGGAGTGAGCTTTGAGAGATGGCAAGATGGGATAAGAGTCAGGAATGTGATGGGGAGGAATGGATTAGAAAGGAATAAGGTATAGAAAGAACACCCCTTCTATGCTTTAGTAAGAAAGCAAAAAAGTAGGGGTAACTTTTCTAGGTGGAAGTTGTTCAAATTCTCATCTCATTGCTTACCTCTTTCTGTGAACGTTATGCAAAAACATCTGCTGAAAATTAAATCTGGTGGATAGTATGTGAAAAATGTTTTTATAAGAATGGAAACACTTGAAATATCTGCTGTGTAAATGGGGAAAAATAAACATAATAGGATTACCAGGCTCCAATTTATGTTGAAGACCATGGCTGTGTTGAAGCACCTATCTGTGAGTGTTGGTAGAGTTCTCTCTGGATAGTGTTTAGGTTCAGAGAAGATAAAAAGATTTATCTGGGGTTAGAATTTTCCCTGGTTGTGCTGAAAAGACAATCAATATAATCAATAAGAAAACTGGTACAGAAAAACCTAACATGGAAGGATGGAAATGGTTTAGGATTAATGACAAAAGAGTAACTAATACTTTGAATAGCTTTATGAGGTCAAAAAGTAGTGGTGTTGTGAGTAGCTATATGAGGAAGCTAGAGACAAACCTGTCATGGGGTTGGGCTACCTGAATGTATCATTTCAAAGGTAGGTTGTTTCAGATGATTTTTAAATGCCCCAGGTATGTCCGCAGCAATTATTGGTTGAAGTTGTTTTGAGAGTCTTATTAGTCAGCCACAAGCCCCAGATTACATTTTGTACACCTATCACTCATCTAGTCAATGTTTCTAATCCAGTTTGCCTAAGTATCCTCTTTCCTTCTAATAAAACTAGATGTTCAGCATTAGAACCAACATCAACTGTTAAGAAATTTTAGAGACATTAGTCCTGTGTGACTTATCAACCAACTATTGATTACTATCACTACATTTCCTGCAAAGAAACACATTTCCAGATTCAGATATCACAAACCTCAATAGCTAAATGAACACAAACAGATGGTTACACACCAAGCATTACTAACCAGTTTAGATGTAAGAGTTATGTGCCACATAAAGAACCATGCTTCCTTTACACTGAAGATCTTCTGACTTGTGAGTGTTAACAAAACAGAGAAGCACTCACTAGTAGCACATGAGTCAGGGTAAATCACTGATTAAATAGTGAGTATCTCTGCTGTGATAAACTTTTCCATTAACCCTTAAAAAAAAATGTATAAGATCTATGGTAAAGAGGAGAAAAGGCATTCTACATAAGGAAAACAGCCTCTATCCTACTGTCCAATTCCACAAATCTTTAACTTTATATGCAGATTTATTCTCACAGCAAATCCTCTAGGTTCCTGTGTCCCTGATATGATGACAAAGACATATGTCCTCTAACGTCTGCTGTGCTCTTTCCCTTCTGTACTTACCACCGCTGTCTTTTTGCCTTGCATTGTATTCTAAGATTTTAAACTCTTAGCCTTCATCTATAGAAAAAAAAAAAGAGCTACTGTTCCACTAATTTCTGTTTATCATTCTTTGAGGATGACTTAATTTCCTTGTTTCCACTGTAATAACTCAAGTCAGGGTATCAGTTCATCAGCAATGTCTATATTTTGTTGAAATCTGTCTGAAAACTACTGTAATATAAACTGTGTACTATTCTCACAAGGTGGAAACAAAGTGTTCCCTTAAACAAATGCTGATTTATTACTTATGGGCCAAAGAGAAATCTTTTTCTCTAAGGACATAGGGTGGTCAAATATGACTAGTGTAGGAGAAATCCCCAAGACTAGAAGTTCTGAAAAATTGTACAGTGTTTCAAAGTCCATCTGGGTGTGGAAAGAGAAACTTCAACTGAACTATATATTTAAATATATTTTTGCTTAAGATTTATTGTATTTTAAATGAAAGTATTATGTTTGGAGAGGGGTCGTAGTTATGAATTGGGATCCTGTTTGCGGTAGGACAAACTTCAACTCCTCGCTGCAGAGTTGAGTGAAAAAGCAACCTTCTTATTCCCCCTATTTCTGAGCTAACTTAGACAGTTGCAGTGTTATTTTCATGTATCTTCAGCTTCAGTTGAACTGGAAGAAATCCTAAATATGGAATTCACTTTGCAGACTTCCTTGGTTCAAGGAAGAGAAATTCCTTTCAGAATTTTTGAAGGCATACATGCCTTAATTCTAAAGTGCAAATACCCACCAAGTAGCTTTAGATGTGTGCAGCCGCAGGAGACCACCCATCACTCTTGTCCTCTCACATTTCTCAGGAAATGAACTCCTAGTCCTTCTAAAGAATGAAAATAATCACACTGGAAGGCACAAAATGTTGCAGATTGGCTGTAGGCTATGATGTAAGTATGAACAATATTACCCAAGTTTACAGATGAGGAAACTGCAACTCAGAGAGTATGTTTCAGTAACTAATATAGTAGAATTGGGGTAAAATTCAGACATCCATCTCTCTTGAAATTGTAGTTTTTATGATTTCCCTTACATCATTGGTTTTCAATTGGGGCCTTTTTTGCCCCCAGAGGACATTTACAGTGTCTGGAGACATTCTTTGATTATCACAACTGGAAATGGTTCAGGCATCTAGTGAGTAGATGCTCGAAATGCTGCTAAAAATCCTGCAATGCACAGGATAGCACCCTGCCCCCCAACCCAACGAATAACTGTCTCATCCTAAAAGTCCATAATGCCAAGTTGAAAAACCGTGCCTTAAATATTATTGATATATTTTGGCGTACGGAAAGAACCTATACTTACTGGGGCACTATAGGAAAAGAATGTCTTTCATCCTTGCATTTACACATAAGCTTTGCTAAAAAGCAAACCTACTGGTTGAGTTTCCTAGAGCAAATAAGCTGTCTTCATAGTGCTTCCCAGAATATGTAGCCATATCTCAAGGACACCAATGTTACCCTTAACAGGTCACTAATCAAGTGGGAGAAACCAAAGCTATGGGCCGTAGCTAGGTTATTTTTTCCAACAAACTAATTAAATTTTATGCATTTTATTCACATTCTATGAGAGAAAAAAAAAGTTGTTTATTGGAGCATAGGCCTTTTCTGGTGTCTGCAGTATTAAAGGGTCCTCAGTAGAGACCAGTATAAGCAGAGAAAGAAATACAAGTGTAAACAAGTACAAATGAAAAGTTGATTGCACATTTGGACAACACTCCTCTTGTAGAGCTTTAAATCAATATGCCCAAATAGAGGAAACTGAAAATTCTGAGCTATATTTGTTGCCGACCAATCAAATGGTCTCAAACAGAGAACTCTTGTTCTAGACAAAATCAGTCATCTCTTAGTGGTTGCTGAAATAAAGTCTTCATAATCAAGAACTTTCTTTCTCCTTTAACACACCCCATGACTGACATATATAGTGTTATTTTATGAAGGTACTCTGTGGTGCATTACATAAAAATAAAAATAAAAATAAAAATTAAAAAAAATCAATGTATCTTAGTGTTTAAAATGACTATAGCTCACCTTTTCTTCTGACACTATACTTTTGTTATTTAAAAAGAAAATTTGCCAGTCTCTTGGGTAAGGGTTAATAGCTAACATTTTTATTAACATTTTCTTTATTTCTAATTACGTTAAGCATCTTTCCTATGTGTATTGTCAGTTGATATGTTTCCTCCATGAATTGTCTATTTACATTTTTTTCCAATTTGCTACTTTTTTCTTTTCATTATTAAAAAATTTGAATACTGTTTTCTTAATGATACACATTGGGAATGTGTAATTTCTCATAACACCATGGGCTGGCAAGATGAGAGCTACAGAGCTTTTAATACTCCTGAAGGATACAAATATTTTGAAAAACAATTTCTCAGTGTTTTGTGAAGTTGATGATGTGTATATAATACTATCCAGCAACTTCAATTGTATGTGTCTCTCTACTCTTACCACTATACTTATACAAGTAATCATGTTGTAGAAAGATGTTCAAAGTAGCATTTTTTAAGGTAAACTATGTATTGATAATTTTCTATAGTCCAAACATTTAGATGGCTCTATATTCTACCTTTTAATCTTACAGAGTCTACTGAGAGGTAGACTATTTCTAAAGACATTTTTAAAGAGTCGTATTAGGTTAACAACAAAATTATGTGGAAAATATAGAGATTTCCCTCATCCCCCATCCCCAAACACACAGAGTCTGCTCCACTATTGATAACTCCCAACAGAGTGGTATATTTGTTATAATCTATGCACCTACATGGACACGTTATCACCCAGAGGATCATAGTTCACATTAGCATTCAGTCTTGCTGTTGTTTGTTGTATTCATTTTGACAAATGTATAATGCACTTATCACCCATTATAATATAACAGATTATAGTTTCCCTGTGCTGAAAATCCTCTGTGCTCTACCAGTTCAACCCTCCTCCCACCAACCCCTGACAATCACTGATCATTTTACTGTCTCCATAGTTTCACTTTTTCCAAAACTTCATCATAGAGTTGGAATAGTATAGTATGTAATCTCTTCAGTTTGGTTTCTTTTGTTTGTAATATGCGTTTAAGGTGTCTTCATGTCTTTTAATGGCTTGATAACTCATTTTTTAGAGCTGAATAATATTCTGTTGTCTAGATGTACCACAGATTATTTATCCATTCATGTACTAAAGGACACCTTGGTTACTCCCAAGTTTTAATGATTATGA
Organism: Kogia breviceps; assembly: GCF_026419965.1. NCBI lineage: Eukaryota > Metazoa > Chordata > Mammalia > Artiodactyla > Physeteridae > Kogia > Kogia breviceps. The sequence continues at coordinate 99,400,750 of NC_081314.1, forward strand.
ATAAGGCTGTAATAAATATCCTGTGCAGGTATTTGTGTATACAAAAGTTTTTGCCTCATTTGGTTAAATAACAGAGTGCATTTGCTGGATCATCTGATAAGAGCATATTTAGTTTTGTAGGAAACTGCCAAACTATCTTCCACAGTGACTGTACTACTTTGCATTCCCACTACCAATGAATGAGAGATCCTGTTACTCTACATCCCCACAAGCAGTTGGTGGTATCACTGTTCCAGATTATCGCTATTCTAATAGGTGTTAGTGGTATCTCATTGGTGTTTTGTCTGCAATTCCTTAATGACATACGATGTTGAGCATCTTTTCCTATGTTTATTTGCTATCTTTATATCCTCTTTGGTGCCATGTCTGTTCAGGTAGTATGCCCACTTTTTAATTGTTTTTTTTTCTAATGTTGAGTTTTAAGAATATTTTGTATATTTTGGATAACAATCATTTATCAGATATATCTTTTACAAATGTTTTATCCCAGTCTGTGACTTGTCTTCTAATTCTCTTGTTGTTTTTCACAGAAGTTTTTAATTTTAATGAAGTTCAACTTATCAATTATTTCTTTCATGGATCATGCCGTTGACATATCTAAAATTTCATCACCATACCTAAGGTCATCTAGATTTTCTTGTGAGTTAACATCTAGGAGATTTATAATTTTGCTTTCTACCTTTAGATCTGTAATCCATATTGAGTTAATTTTTGTGATGACTGTACAGTCTTTGTCTAGATTCATTTTCTTACATGTAAATGTCCAGATGATGTGACAACATTTATTGAAAAGACTTTTCTTTGCTCCATTGTATTGCCTTTGCTCCTCTGTCAAAGATTACTTATTTTATGTGAGTCTATTTAACCTTTCTATTCTGTTTTATTGATCTATTTGTCTGTTCTTTCACCAATACCAAACTGTATTGATTACTGTAGCCTTATAGTACTTTTTAAATTTAGGTAGTGTTGGGTCTCCAATTTGTTCTTCTTCAATATTAAGTTTACTCTTCTGGGTGTTTTGCTTCAGCAACTTTAAAATCATTTTGTCAGTATCCACAAAACCTGCTGGTATTTTGATTGGAATTGCATTGAATCTATAGATAAATTTGGGAAAAACTGACCTCCTGACAATATTGAGTTTTTCTATACTCATGAACATGGAATATTTCTTCATTTATTTGATTCTTCTTTAATTTTTTGTAAGAGTTTTCCTCATGTAGATCTTGTATATATATTTTTATATTTACACTTAAGTATTTAAGTTTTTGGATGCTAATATAAATGCTTTTGCACTTTTAATTTCAAATTCCACTCATTCATTGCTTGTATATAGGAAAGCAATTGACTTTTGTATATTAACATTGTATCCTGAAAACTTCCTGTAATCATTTAATAATTTCAGGAGTTTTTTGGTTGATTTTTTCATATATTCTACATAGATAATCAGGTAAAATACAAACAAATACAGTTTTGTTTTTTCCTTCCCAACCTGGTATACCTTTCATTTCTTTTTCTTGTCTTACTGCATTACCTAGGACTTCCAGTATGATTTTGAAATGCAGTGGTGAGAGAGGGCAACCTTGCCTTTTTCCTGATATTTCTGGGAAAGTTTCTAGTTCCCCCTTAAGTATCATGTTAGTTGTGGGGTTTTTTGTAGGTGTTCTTTATCAAGTGATGAAGTTTTCCTCTAGTCTTAATATTCTGAGAGCTTTTGTTTTTTTAGTCATGAATAAATGTTGGATATTTTTCAAATGCCTTTTCTGCACTATTGATATGATCAGGTTTTAACCTGTTGATGAGATACACACATTAATTGATTTTTGAATATTGAACCAGCATTGCAAACCTAAGATACATCCTGCTTGGTCATGGTGTTAATTTTTTTAAACATTGTTAGATTCAATTTGCTAGTATTTTGTGGAAAGGAAGCAAAGCAATCCACTGAGTAGGAGACATGTAGAAAACAACTGGTGTAAAGCTTGAAATTTCTGGAAATTGGCATAAATATTTAAGGTTGCACGTTGATATGTTCAACTTTATACTGATTTCTCATCTTTTCCATTCATTTCACATATTGAACATTACAGATAGAGAACTCACAACTGCTGACACTAAGGTCAAAATTATGAATATATTGTAAAATTGTTCCCTTTAGAGGATGAAGTATTAACAATATGGACATTGGGCTTCACTGATGTTCTGCACATCAGTGGAATAAAATGAGGGAATTTTTATGGTAGGACAGTGTGGGGAAAAAAAACAAGATTAGAAGTCCAGGAAATTTGCCATGGAAACTGTCAAACATTGAATTATTCTCCTACAATTATGTCCCTGCAAGGCATGTGGACCATTAGACATTCTGTGGTAGAAAAGGCAATGAAGGTCAGCTTCTCCTTGTATTTTATAGAACAGATAGTTACACCATTATGAATTAAGATGAAAGATTACAGTCATAACTAAATGACAAACTCATAACCATCACAGTCCTGATCAGAATGATGTGATCATGATGATGATTAATATAAGATTGTTAATCTTATAGCTATCTCTGGGCCTGTGTTAAGCATTGTGTCTAGCCATTTATTATAGTTGGATATACCATAATACTAATGGAGCTAAATTTGGGGTTATGTCAGCTCTTTAAAGCATACATTTCTTGGTTTTAGAGTCAGGGACTGAAATCTTAACCTGCCAGCTTTCTTGCAGTTGAACACAAGGTGCATCTACATAAAATGTGTGCATGATTCAGTACAGTCAGTCAGCACTACAGCAAAGTACAGGAAAATAGATAATTTTTTTGTCAAAAACTTCAATGAAATTATGTCTAGGAAATGACAGCTCAGTATTTTTAGGATTCTCAGTCTTATGACTACATTTGACACATTCAAAATTTTATTAATGAAATTCTGTACATTAATGGAATACTTAAACATTATCAGAATAAATTTCAAGTATGAGGTTCTTTGATCCTGTACTTAGCTCAAAATTTCTGTCAATGATTTGAATAAAATAATAAAATTCATGTTCATAATGTGTATGGATAAATCTTGCAGGGCAAATTGTGTGTTCCATTACAAACATAATGTTAACAAATTTTTCATTAGTCTGAAAATCAGGTAAAATAAACTAGAGCAATTTGTATGAAATCCAAGGTAAACAATTCCATTTAGTCTAAAAATTCTACATAATTATGAATAGAAGCTACATATAATACAGAAAAAGATGAAATTTTAAAAGCTTGCATACATGGATAGTAAGAAATGCTCAAACTTAGCACAAGCCCCTAAAAAATTAGGATGTCTGCAGAGAATTGTATCTTGAAACTAAGCCATACAATGAAGAAAAATTGTGACTATATAGATCAGGAGAAGACCTTGATAAGTTGTGACAGATGTTTGTATGCCTCTCATTTGGGAAAGATATTTTGTAAATTCTAAAACAAGCGAGTGGGAATTATAAAGAAATTATTTTACTTCAGCATAAGAACTTACTGTACATAAAAATATGTAAACTTTTGTTTATTCCAAATATTACTGGGCCTCCCTCTGATGTGATCTTCCCATCCCTGAATGAACATATATCCATTTTGCAAGTACTGGTTGCTATGTACTATGTTGTCTCTGAATAATTTATCAGTCGACATGAAACTTACATGTTAGTGGGACAACTACTCATGGATAGTTGCAGTGGAGAGTCCTCTGCAGTGGGTAGGGAGAATTCTATGATTGACAATGAAAGTTTATGGAATGTTTCTCTGTTTTTCTGGGGTTTTCTTGTTTTTTCTTTCTGTTTTTTGTTTGTTTGTTATTTCTGTTTTTGTTTTGTTTTGCTTTGTTTTCCTTCTGAAGTTAGAAAGGAAAAGAAATGCTCTGAACATAGTGGATGAAAGTGGAACAACAGCCCAAATAGCACCAAGATTCTTGATGCTTTACTTTGTGTATCTGTTTGTACTGCTTTTTCAGAGAAGAAAGGTGAATGAGAAGATTCAACTCCTCAGGCTACATCTAACTCCAATTTTCTAGGAGTCAGATTATACAAACACCATAGGAAATAATATTTTTTAAAAATAACATTTTGAACCAAATATTTTAAAACTTCTTTCCTTGAAGAGGCACGTTATACTTTTGTTTGCTACCTGGAATGGAATTGTGTCTATTCACATACAAAGTAAATAAACATAATTGAATTTATATGCTAGGAAATATGTTTTATTGTTCTATGTAGAATGATTTTTGTCTGTGGTGAAATAGATGACAGCTCCCAGATAGAGCTATGATTTTTCTGATAAAACGTTTTTGTAAAAAATGTGTTTTGAAAAACTAAAATACATTCTGAAACATTTTCTTTAAGTAAGCCAGACTTTGTCAGTTGGGGTGGTTTTTATTTCTTTATTTTGGCATGTCTACACAACATGGAAGGAAAAGTAGTGAAAATCTGTGCCAAATGACACACTGCCATCCATCCATAGGGAGCAGCTCTTGGATTATCATCCCCACAGCTATCCTAAAACAAGTCATTTGGAATGGAGAAGAGCACAAGTGAGACTTGCTTTCTGTAACTCTTTGCACCTCCCATAATCTCTAAGCATCCTTCAAGGGGATGATTTTGGAGGAGATGGAGAAATTTGCCTGTGATATGTGGGGCTTCCTGTGATTACTGCACTTTTTAAAACAGGGAAAGCTTGAATACCTTGCTCCTTAATGTGTGGTCCCAGGACCAAAAGCATCAGCATTACCAAGAATCTTGATAGAAATGAAGAAACTCAGACCCACACCAGTCAAAATGGATTAGAATTTGCATTTTTAATGAGATCCCACATTTAAGTTTTAAAAGTAGTGTTCTAATCTGTGCTTTTTATCAAGAGAAAATGAGGATCATATAATTTAAAGGAAAGTCTGAGAAACTTGTGTGTGTACGTGAATTTTATTAACTTGAATTTATTAAGTGTTTTCAATGACTAGGTAATGTTCTAAATGCATTACAAACATGATCTTCTTTAATCCTCCACATAGGCTTTGAGTTGAAAACTATTATGTTTTTTTCACCAATGAAGTAATTAACACTTAAAAAGTTCAGATATAAATATTACCCAAGACCACTGAGCTAATGAGAATCAGAATCTGTCCTCAAACTTCCTTGCTAGTTCCAATTCTCAAAATATAGAGTCTTAAACTGATAATTTGCCTCTTTGTTCCTCACTTTCCTATATGTCTTTTGATGTAGAACCTATACAGTCAGGGGAAAACAAGGTCATATTAGAATGTAGCAGATTGATAAATACTGTTTATCTCAGTAGGTTAATCTTCACACTAGTAGAATATTGATATGAATTAAATTCTGATAAAAGCAAATTATTGGAAATATTACTAACGATGTCAAGCTCTAGTTAGTCTTAATATTTACGATGATACTCAAAAATTAAGTCATTAAAATTTTTTTGTGTCTGAATTTTTTTCACACAATAAATACTAGCTACAATTCAACACAGGCATTTTGTAGGCAATTAATTAAACTATGATATAGTTAATGAACTTTGAATGACATAATCATTAAGATTTGAACAGGGACTATTTGGAAAATAACTTTCCCCCTTTCTAAAAATTTAAACTCTTGCTAACTGTGCTAAATATGTGTAAACAATGCTTAATTATAACAAAATATAGGATCATGGATTTCTGTTGTTTGCTATCCCTGAGTTTTTCCTTTCTGGTGAGCATAGCATATGTTTTACTACTAAGGTTCATCATACAAAAAATAAAATAGAAAAAAATGTATTTGTTTTCCAAATGAAATGTAAAGAGGCCATGTGATTCAAACACAAACATATTAAACAACCAAACCCATTTACCAAATTTGCAAAATTCTATATTCTTGCTGACCTTGGTGTGGTGCTTGCCTCACATACTAAGAATTTAGGGCAATGACACTACTAAATGCTTCATAGCAAACACCCCAATGTATTATTTATACATGTTGATTTTTCCCCTCAGTAGTATTTCTCTAGGTAAATAAAAATATGAAAGGGTAGCAAATCTAATCAATTAGATATAGAATTCAAAACCAGTATCTCTTATGCCTTCAGTGCATTCAAGCATGTTATTTGTTTTCAATATTGAATCTAAAATGTGCAGAATATGCTCTAATTAAAGGCTCCTGAAGACAAGGTCCCTCAGTCATTGTACAGACTCTCTGTTTCCTAATTTGGTTGCTCTTAAGTTTTCCTTCAAAATGTTTCATTCCTCTCAGGATTATGCACGCACACACATGCACGCACACACACACAATCGTGATCTTATCCTCCCTCATCTTAATTTTTCTCAGTTATTTCCAGTTTTTGAAATGTAAAAAAGAAACATATTATCCATTAATTACTGAGCATCTATATTTTTACAGACACTATATGAGTGGTTTTACTATGCATATGTTCTATTGAATATGTGAAACAACTGCAAAATTCTATTTCTTATTATTCCCTTTTATCAAAGTCAAAAATTGAGACCCAAAGAGGTTTTAAATAACTAACTCAAAGTCACACAGCTAAAAAGATCAGAGCACATTGGTATTTCAACATTTTCCTTTTAAAAATGTTTCAATATCTATATTAAAATTTCTACAATGAGTTTAACAAGAATTTCAAGTCTTATGCTACTTTTAGAATGATTTTAATATGAATATGATGCAGTGAGCCTCATAAAATTTGTCACAAAGCACTATAATGGGAATCTAATCCATTTCTTAAATGGACTAGGGATCTCTGGATGCTTAAGGAGATCAGTAAACTGCAGTGTTTTCTGAAGAGGAAATATGTACATAAGCAAGAAGTGGAATTGACATAATAGAAAATAAGAAAAATGGTAACATATTTTTGGTATATTTATAATGAAATTATTGCAGAATTGTTCATGAAATTTACTTTTATATAATTTGATCTTTAAACAAAACCTACTAAGATAAGTTGATAAATTGGGGAAAAAATAAAAATGAGTCACAAAATACTATAATTTAATCTAAAAAATTTGTGCTGACATTTATTGTCCTACATCTCAGGAAATATTCAGTCTCTCAGAGGCACCATCATATAATCCTGGAATGCTTTACTTGCATAGACTTAGGTTTAATTTCCATAATTTTATAGCCATGGTAGTTAAGAGATAGAGAAGTAACTTATTTCCCAATAAAATTAAGCTAATTAGAGTTACGTCTTTACAAAAACCTAACCCCACTCTGTTTGCAGCATTCGTCTATTCTTGTTTGGTGAGAAATGATTTTTATTGGTTTTATAATTTGATAATGATTTGTGTGGCAGTTTGACTCATGCAGAATTCCTCACAGCCACAGATTATAGGCAACACCATGGGGAGGGGGAAGGGTAAGCTGTGACGAAGTGAGAGAGTGGCATGGACATATATACACTACCAAACCTAGGATGGATAGCTAGTGGGAAGCAGCCACATAGCACAGAGAGATCAGCTAGGTTCTAGCTGAGGGGTGGCATAGGGAGGGTGGGAGGGAGGGAGAAACAAGAGGGAAGAGATATGGGAACATATGTATATGTATAACTGATTCACTTTGTTATAAAGCAGAAACTAACACACCATTGTGAAGCAATTATACTCCAATAAAAATGTTTAAAAAAAATACTATCAACAATGAGGACAAAATAAAAAAACTACAAAGAAGTTGTAGTCCAAAGATGCTAAAATTGGTGGCAAAACAAAGTTCAGTTTTTATGTTTGTTTTTGTTTTCCAGTTGAAATCAAGGTGAAAATTCTATGTCTTTTCCTTAGCTTCATGTTCTGGCTATAATTTGGGCAACAGAGATACATGAGACTTGTCTAGTGAAGAGCTGGCAGTCCATTAGTAAATCCTTCAGGGATCTTGATACAAATTAGTTCAGTCTTTTTTCCTGGGTCTCATTGCAGATTTAACCTGGTGAGTTGATACAATGCAATTACTTAAAACATCATTGTTCTAAGTTCTGTGTGAAGTCATGCTATTCTGTTCCTATATACATCATAATATGGCAGTCCATAGAAAAAATGAAATAAAAAGGAGGATATCTTTTCCAATAAAGTGGCATTGCTTGGCTGAATATGAAAATTGTTTCTTCTGAGAATATCTGTGTAATTTAATCACTCATTTGGCAAATATAACAGCTTTTTATAAAGCACTGTATTTAAAAACACACATGAGAGTAAATCCCTTATAAGAGATACACACATTGGTTTAACTTCATACATAAGACATGAAGAAATTCTGAATAAGAAAATACTCTCAGAGGTGCAATATTAATGATGTAAGGCAACAAAACAAATGGGAATGACTGTTTATTAGTTTCTGAAAATCTTCACACATATATAAGACTCTTTCTGTGTCTTGGCTCATTTTTATTTCTTCATTGTTATGTTTTTAAGCTTTTTTTAAAAATGTTTTTTTTTCTCTCTGTCCTTACTCCTAAACACACGGGTATATACACACACATATCCCAATACTCACATATAAGGATTCCATTAATTTATAATACAGAAAGGAAAAATCCAACCAACCTATGTCTTAAGTAAATTTCAACTTATTATTTTCTCATTTAACAGGAAAAACAGATATAGTCATTTTAGGACTGAACTAATTTCTTCATGATGACATCAATGATTCAGTTGCCTTATAAATTTCTACTCTGTCATTTTTAGTTTATGGGCTTCATCCTCATATTTATCACCTCAAAGTCCCAAGAAATCTTCTTCACTTCCACTATATATCTGTATTTCCAGCAGGGAAAAAGAATAGGAAGATGGATAAAATAATATTAATCACCCAAATTTGTTCTTTTTCAAGGATATTTACTGGGAGCCTTATCCAATATCATCTACTAACATCTCTTTGGTCAGAATTATTGTGTCAGATACTTATTTTTAGCTATGAATAATGATGAGAAATGTAGTTAGTTTAAAGCTGAGCACATTGTCCCCAAACTAAATATAAGTTCTGTTAGTTAGCAAGAAAAGGAGAGTGAATATTGAATTGGAATTTGTCGGTGTGTGTGCACATACACACAGGTTTGAGTGGAATATACTCTATTAAACTCTCCCTGTTTTGTTTTTTTTCTTCTGGCTCTCTGCCACTTATATAGTATAAGTAACAATTTTTAATACTCTCTATTCTTCACTGTGCATCCCTTTACCTAACACATTGCCTAGGAAATGGGGACATTTAAGAAATATGTTAATGTGTGCTTATACATCTATGTGTGTAAGTGTATATACATGAATAAACGCAGCAGATTAGTTTTGAAACTGGTAAGCATATGATGCCAGCAGCCTGGTGACCTTCAGAATTCATTGATGGTGACTGCCAAATAGAAACTGTTAAATAAGACTGCAGAAGTTCTATTGAGAACACAGAAGTAAAAAAGGAAAATCCTTGTATTTTTTTAAGCAAATTTATATAACCTTATTTTGTACTCCTTATCAGAAAATCAATGTATGTGAAAGATGATTCTCACTGTCTGACTTTTTGTGGTTTTTTTTGTTGTTGTTAAATTCAGTAAAAAAAAAAACCAAGAATGTTAAGAATGAGTCAATTCATATGAAACTCATGTTAAGAGGTAGCAACTTCCCAGAATAATGAATGTAGTGCATCAGAGTACAAGATAAATAAGTATAAATGAAGAATTCATTTCGGGGAATTAGATATTGATGTATGCTTTGTGCCTTATGGGCTTGTTTCACTGAATGAATTTGAAAAATAATAAACTTTCTTATAAGCTGATTAGAAAAAATTGAGAAAACTAAAAAAAATCTGTTTATAAGTAATTCACATGATTATAAAGGCAAAGAGAAATAATAACTATGAAGTTTGTTGTGCTTCTTTGTGTGTATATGTGGTAACTCTGATAATAGAAGCCATTTATTTAATTATCTCAACAAACCGATAAGCAGCTATTAGTATCTTGATTTTATAGATTAAAACAGCTGATGATCAGAGTTTAGTAATGTCCTCAAGTATAAGAGCTGGTTAATGGAACATCTAGGATGTCCCTCTCTTCAGAGTCCTTTTGTGATATATGGCCCATTCAACCCACAGTTTTCTTAAAAATATATGTTCTGAGGAATTTGTTGTAGGATATAATTGCCTTTATATAATTCCCTGCTTTGGCTACACGTTGGGAAAGCATACTCTTTAATAAGATTGTCTTGGGCTTCCCTGGTGGTGCAGTGGTTCAGAGTCCGCCTGCCGATGCAGGGGATACGGGTTCGTGCCCCGGTCCGGGAAGATCCCACGTGCCGTGGAGCGGCTGGGCCCGTGAGCCATGGCTGCTGAGCCTGCGCGTCCAGAGCCTGTGCTCCGCGATGGGAGAGGCCACGACAGTGAGAGGCCCGCGTACCACAAAAAAAAAAAAAAAAAAAAAAAAAAAGATTGTCTACTCATTAAAATGTGACTTTTAAAAAGTTTTCCAAATTACTCACATACAAGTTGTATCTTAGAATTTTAAGATTTATTGTTTATTGTATGTCTCTGTTTAACTCAGCCATGACCTCAATGATTTAACAGCCTTCTTCTTTTGTGCTGTCACTTGGTCTTAGACCCTTCGTACTGAAAAGTCATATTATTTTCTGTCTCTTCTTATACAGCACCTCTTTTCATCCTATCTATCTATCTACCTGTATCTATAGCATCTATATCTATATCTATGTAGGTTTACATGTGTATGTGTGTTTCTCATTGATCTTTCCCTGCATATTATTTTATTTTAACTTTCTGAAGGTGTACCTTTAGAGTTACGTACAGCATGCCATAATTTTAATATTATTTTATTTAAGAAAATTGAGCACTTGATTTTAATAAGGTACTATACCAGACCTCTTAATATTTTCTCTTTTGTTTCTGTTTGTCTCCATCATGCCAATATATTCTTTTAAGCTATAGCAGCACATTGGGAACAACTTATTGGCTTATTTACATGATCATATATTTGGGCCAGACACTTTTTCATTAAAAAGTTATTTTGGGAGGGGCAATGTCCTTGGCATTGTGAATTCTATGTATCAAATATTTTAATAAAAATGCCTTCCAAATAAAGAAAAACCCATATTTTCCAATTAACTTTTAGTTCTCTTTTTTTTTTTTTTTTTTTTTTTTTTTGCGGTACGCGGGCCTCTCACTGTTGTGGCCTCTCCCGTTGCGGAGCACAGGCTCCGGATGCACAGGCTCAGCGGCCACGGCTCACGGGCCCAGCTGCTCCGCAGTATGTGGGATCTTCCCGGACCGGGGCACGAACCCACGTCCCCTGCATCGGCAGGCGGACTCTCAACCACTGCGCCACCAGGGAAGCCCCCAATTAACTTTTAGATATCAAACTGAATAAAACAAATATCTACATATACTTAAAATAATTTATTAATTTTATTCGTGTAAATATATGTCATCTTTGTAAAATGTATTAATTCTTATATATTGTTTACATGTATGATAAAATTAAATTATACACCTACTTTAAGTATCTTTTTCTCTGCAATAAGTATTAAAAAATATTCAGATGCTGTGTTGGCATCTTTGATAATAATTTTTGATTTATTAACACTATTTCAGAGGATATCATTTTTACTTCCTTTTAAGTCATTTAATATGGATTATTTTTCCTTGTGTGAATTTCGGTTTTAGTTCATGTAGTATGATACCTGAAGAATCCATTCACACATTATTGGACTGCTGTTTTTATGTTTGTATTTTTATGATTACCATATTTTAGTTACTTGCTTCTAGTGACTTAAAATGTTTATTTTCAATTACATCAAATAATTGCAACTGTGAAGTTTCATCTTTGAAATTAAATGGCATATCTGTGTTGTTTGTTTATCCCCATGATTTTATTTAACAATTTGTAAAACAAATTTCTTTAAGTATGCAAATTGATACTGATTGAAAATGTTTCTGGTTATTCTATATTCCCTGAACCATATTTAGGGCTCAAAATACAGCATTATATTTTATCCATTTTAAGACGTTTATTTTCATGTTTTAACAACTTTGAAATTAGGATGTCTCTTATAGTCAGTGATATGTCATAGTTTAATTGCAATCATTTTTTCCCTTTTTAGTAATATATAAAATAATGTACCTCTTCCAATGAATGGCATTTTAAATTTGATGAACTAGAGCAACTGAGTACTTTGTAACAACTGATGTATTTAATGAATCCCTCTTTTCTGGGGAATAACTATGTACATCCAAGTTTGTACATTTGGGAACAGATGGAACATGGTTTCTAACCTTAAAGCTCTCATGGAGGAGGATAATTACACTGCAGTTAGTAATGTCTATAATAGAAGTATAAAGAAAATTCTGCTGGAGTCCACTGAAGGGCTGAACAGAGTGTCTCACTGTAGAGAGTCAGAAAAGGCTTTAAAGAGTAGATGACTTTGAGGTGAAATTTGTAAAATTAGGCCTTTATTAGGTGGAAATGTGAAGAGGAAAATTTGAACAGAGGAGGAAACCTGTGAATAAATATGAAGACCAATGAAAGAATGACATGATCTAGATGCCCAATTATTCTCACTGGATTATAGGGTGTGGGACAAAATTGTGAAAATAATATGAAAAATTATACAGGAGCACTTAAATAAAAGTCTGTGGCCTTAATAAAGAAAATGAACTTTTTCTTATAGGTAAAAGAGCACCATGGAACAGTTATTATTATCCACTATATGATTTAGAATGATCAGTATGAGGGCAATGTGCAAATCAAGACGAAAAGACTGGAAGTAGGAAGATATAACAGGTTAATGAAAAGAGGACCTTAAAAGAGAAACAGTATAACACAAGAAGAGTGATTGTATCTAGAGATTATCTAGAAGAAATTATCTGGCATATGTGATAATGTTACTGAACCAAACGTGGATCCATTGTCCTGTGGGCAGTAAAGCCAATTTACTGACACCAGGTGGTGGTGAAGGAAAGTACACCATTTATTGCAGTGCACCAAGCAAGGAGAAACAGGCAACTCATGCTCAAAAGACCTGAACTCCAAGTTTCAAAGAAGGTGTTTTAAAGGGAGTGTGAGGGAGGGGGCTGCAGGGTACTTGATCACCTAGTGCACAAATGTTGGATTGGTTGGCATGAGGTGAAGTTTCAAGCATCATCAACCTTCTGGTTTCAACCAGTCTAGGGTCTTTGTTCTTGCAGTCCATAGTTTTCATCTGGTGGAGGTCTGCTTCCTGTAGAAACAACTTAGGAGTGTGTGTCAGGCCTTTATCTATATCTTTCAAGGAACTGTGTGTTTGATGATTCTGCTATGTGACAGATTTATAGTCTAAATTTTACCAGTTTCCCAGCCCAACAGCTAATCTTTGTTTCTACACCTTTACATTTCCTAATCATTAACTCTTGAGTCAACCTTTAGAGACTCAAGGGAGGCCTGGAAGACTAAAGCAAAGGCCTGTTGCTTCAAAGGACAGGGACACAAGGGCTTGTATATGGTTTCAATAGTAGACTACATGAAAAAAGAAAGAACTTGAACATGAACATTTAGGATTTCGGAAACATTCGCTGAGATAATATGTAAAGGAGTAGCTTTGGTGAGAATGTATGTGTTTTCCTAGGTATGGAGATGTTCAGTAGATAGAAATAGTATAAAGTCAGATATCTTAACTTCTAGTAGGTCTCAGAAAAGTCATCATTATAACTATGGAGGATTGTATGTCATAAATAATACCACACAGCTCTTAAAGCTTAAATGTTGCTTAAGTTAATTGTTCCTGGACTGTTTTGGGGAAGCACTAGATAGCACAGGGTTATTTTAAGAGTTTTTTGGATGGTGGTGGTTGTGGGATTTGATAAAAGTAAGTAAAATTTTAGTTTATTCATCACACTTCACCAAGAGGAGCTCTGCTGATATTTAATTTATTTGTATATGTTCCTTGGTATGATTTCATTGGAAGAGAGACAGACAGACATACAAACAGGACAGAGATTTCCCGTGTATCCACTGCCCTCACTACACATGCATAGCCTTTCTTACTACCAATATCCTCCACCAGAGTTGTACATTTATTACAATTGGTAACTAACAGTTTAACCTCAATTTACACATTATTATCACCCAAAGTCCATAGTTTACATTGGGCTTGACTCTTGGTATTGCACATTATATGGATTTGGACTAATATATAATTACATGTATTCACCAAGTAATTATAGTATCATACATAGTGTTGCTACTGGTCTAAAACCCTTCTGTGCTTTGCCTTTTCATCCCTTTCTCCCCCCGTCCCTTGACAACTGCTGATCTTTTTACTGACTACATAGTTTTGCCTTTTCCAGAATGTCATATAGTTGGAAACATACAGCATGTAGATATTTCAGAATGCCTTATTTCATTCTTCATGTCTTTTCATGGCTAGATAGCTCATTTCTTTTCAGCACAATATTATTCCATTGTCTGGGTATAATTCAATGTATTTATCCATTCATCTACTAAAGGACATCTTGACTGCTTCCATGTTTTGGTGATTATGAATAAAGCTGCTATAAATATCCCTGTGCAGGTTTGTATGTGGATATAAGTTTTCACTTCATTTGGGTAAATACCAAAGAGCACAATTTCTGGATCGTATGATAAGAGTATGTTTAGTTTTACGAGAAACTGCCAAACTGTCCTCCAAAGTAACTGTACCATTTCACATTCCCACCAGAAATAATGAGAGTTTTGGTTATTCCATACTCTCTACAGTATTTGATGTTGTCAGTATTCTGAATTCTGCCAAAGGTGTGTAGTGTTAATAAGGTGTGTAATGGTATCTCATTGTTTTAATTTACATTTACATGATGACAAATAATATGAAGTACCTTTTTTCTAAGTTTATTTGCCATTTGTATAGCTTTATTTTGAAGTGTCTGTTAAGGTCATTGGCCTATTTTTTTTTTTTTTTTTTTTTTTTTTGTGGTATGTGGGCCTCTCACTGCTGTGGCCTCTCCCATTGTGGAGCACAGGCCCTGGACGCACAGGCTCAGCGGCCATGGCTCACATGCCCAGCCGCTCTGCGGCATGTGGGATCTTCCCAGACCGGGGCACGAACCCGTGTACCCTGCATCAGCAGGCGGACTCCCAACCACTGCACCACCAGGGAAGCCCATTGGTCCACTTTTTAATTGCTTTTTTATTTTTGAGTTTTAAGAGTTATTTTTATATTCCGGATAATAGTTATTTATCAGATACATCTTTTGCAAATGTTTTCTTCCAGTTTGTGGTTTATCTTTTCATTCTGTTGTCCTTCACAGAGAAGAAAATTTAATTTTAATAAAGTCCAACTTAACAATTATTTCTTCCATTGATTGTGTGTTTGGTGTTGTATCTCAAAAATCATCATCAAACCCAATGTCACCTAGACTTTCTCTTATGTTATCCTCTTGGAGTTTTATAGTTTAATGTTTTACATTCATGTTTGTAATCCATTCTTAGTTGATTTTTGTGAAAGGTGTAAGGTCTTTGTCTAGGTTCAATTTTTTTTGCATGTTGATGTCCAGTTGAAAAGACTATCTTTGTTCCATTGTATTGCTTTTGCTCCATTGTCAAAGATAAGTTGAACATATATTTATATGTTCTATTTCTGGTCTTTCTATTATGTTCCATTGATCTAGCCATCTATGTTTTTGTCAATACTAAGCTGCTGTGATTATTGTAGCTTTATAATAAGTCAATATCTGAAAGTATCAGTCCTCCAACTTTGTTTTTCTCCTTCCATTTGCTATTCTGGGTCTTTTAGCTCTGCATATAAATTTGAGAATAAAATTGTCAATATTCACAAAGTAACTTGCTGGAGTTTTGATTGGGATAGCAATGAATCTATACATCAAGTTGGGAAGAACTGCCATCTTGATAATATTGAGACTTCTTATTCAAAAGCGTTAAAGATCTCTCCATTTGCTTAGTTCTTTGATTTCTTTCATCAGAGTTCTATAGTTTTTCTCATATAGTTCTTAAACATATTTTGTTAGATTTATATTGCTAATATAAATGGTATTGTGTTTTACATTTTAAATTACACTTGTTTGTTGCTGATATATAGGAAAGTGATTGACTTTTGTATATTATGTTGTATCCTGTAACTGTCCTATAATTGCTTATTAGTTCCTGAGGTTTATTTTTTCTGTTCTTTCAGATTTTCAACTTTTCAACCATGTCATCTGAAAACAAAAACAGTTTTATTTCTTCCTTCTCAGTACCATTAATTTTATTTTCTTGTCTTACTGCATTACCTAGGACTTCCAGTACAGGGTTGAAAAGCAGTGGTGAGAGTGGACATTCTTGTCTTGTTTTTAATCTTTGTGAGAAAGCTTCAAGTTTCCCATCATTAGTATGCTATTAGCTGAACGTTTCTTTAATAGATATTCTTTATCAAATTGAGGAAGTTTCCTTCTAATCCTAGTTTACTTAGTGCTTTTATCACATATTAGTGTTGGAATTTTGTCAAATATTGAATACTTTTTCTGCATCTATTGATATAATCATGCGAGTTTTTTGTTTGTTTTTTTTTCCTTTTGATGTGATGAATTATATTAACTGCCTTTTGGAATGTGCACTAGCCTTGCATACCTGGAATAAATCCCACTTGGTCATGGTGTATAATTCATTTTATACATTTTTGGATTCAATTTGAGAACATTTTGTTGACAATTTTTGCACCTATGTTCCTGAGAGATATTGGTTTGTAGCTTTCTTTACTTGTAATATCTTTGTCTTGTCCTGGTATTAAGGTAGTGCTGGCCTTCAGCTTCTGTCTTTTGAAAGAGATTATAGAGAAGTGGGGTAATTTCTTTCTTTAATAATTGGTGGAATTCACTTTTTATCTGAGTCTAGTGCTTTCTGTTTTGGAAGGTTATTAATTATTGATTCATTTTTATATTTGATAAAGTCTTATTCAGATTGTTTATTTCTTCTTGTATAAGTTTTGGCAGGTGTGTCTTTCAATAAATTGTTTAATTTCATCTATGTTATCAAATTTTAGGGCATAGAGTTTTTTATAGTATTCCTTGATTATCCTTTTTCTGCCCTTGGGATCTGTTGTGATGTCCCCTATTTCATTTTTGATATCAGTAATACGTGCCCTCTCATTTGTCTTAGTTATTCTTGTTAGAAGCTTATTGATTTTATTGTTTAGAAAAATTTTAAATAGAATGGTAAAGAAAATCTCACCAGGAAGTTGGTGTTTAAAAACAAACAATCAAACAAAAAGTTCGTAGAACGAAAAGTGTGAATCATGTGTATATTTGGGGAAAATGTGTTTCAGGCAGAGAAAACAGCAAGAGGAAATCCTTGAGTTTTAAGCTTGTCTGGTGTGCTCCAGGAATAGGAATGGTGCCAAAATAACTAGAATTAAATGAGCATGATTGGGGAGACAGTATAAAAAGAGATCAGAGATGTTATGAGAAAGTGCTTAGATTTTTATAGGTTATTTTATGCACATGTAAATATTGGGATATTTATTTCAAGTAAGATGGAATTTTATTGGAAATGGATGAGCCTTTACATTAAAAATACCACTTTAGCTTTTGATGAAGATGGTGTAGACAATACTAGAAGCATTTATCAGATAGAAAACATTTTGTAATTTTCCAAGTGAGAGATAATGATGGCTTGGACCAGAGTCTTAGCAATGGAGGCTCTGAAAAATTGCTGTGTCATAACCACTAGAATTTGATCATTTGTTTTTTAAAAGCCCCAAGTAAATTACAATTGCCAAGTTTATACATACATGCATACATTATGTGTGTGTGTGTGTATAAAGAGAGAGAGAGTGCTTCTGTATACAAGAAAATTGATGGGAGTAGTACAAAAATAATAACTAACAGTTATTGAGTGCTTAGTAGCTTAGTATATGTCAGGCCCTGTTCTGTGTATTTGAGATATATTTACTCAGTTAATCGTGATAATAACCCTTTAAGGTAAGTAAGTACTATTTATATATGACAATTTTAAAGAAAATAAACCTTCTGTATATGGTGCTGTCCAAAGCTAATAAATGTAATAGTAACTAAAACCTAAACAATTTAATCTAGAACCTACACACCTCATCATTGTTGTATATTGCTTCCCTCCTGAATATAAATGTGAAGGGAGAAGAATGAGCAAGTATGTGTGCTGAATTTTCAGCTTTTTTATGGAAAGGCATAGGAGGTTTTCAACATTTAATGAATCAAGTACACAATTTAATTCACATTATACAATTGTACAATTATAGAAGTAATCATCAGAAGCACTAAAATCGGAAATGTTTAATAGAACTTCCCTCTTGGGAATGATTCTCTAAAACAGGGAAGATAAGGGCAGAAGCCGTTACCTTAAAACTGAACTTCCATGATCACCCCAGTCAGTGCCCACTTTACATGTTTACTAGACTCACTCACTTTATGGGAAACATTTTCACTGTTAGACGTAAGATGATTTTTTTAAGGGCTAAAAGTTATATTCTGCTTTATTTTCAGTAGAAGGATTTTATGAAAGTCAATGAAATTGTAACCTCATAAACATTAGGATTTGATGGAAGATAGTGCTAATCTCTAATTTAACTCCAGCTCCTTAGCTATTTGAGAGACTTTTGAATAAATAGACTTGATCTAGTGTTTGTCCAGATTTTTGAATTTTTGTATTAGCTGTAGTATTACTGAGTTACAGATATTTGTCCACATAATTTGTGTGAGAACAACATAAGAGGTACTCAGTAGAGGGCCAAGAGAAGATCAAGAGTGCCAATTAGTAGCCACTCAGAGTCCCCTGCCAGGAACTTTTTCATTTGTATTCAGAGGTTTGGAAAAGATGGTTATCCATGCCCAGAAGAATTCAATGTGAACTCTTCGGTGACATGTAAAAGAGAAAAGTTCCATTTCCAGAGAGTAGTGGAAACACAACTAATCTTATGTCCACAATTCTCCCTTCCAAATTTATGAGAAAATATGTATAGAAATTTTTAAATTTTATTTTAATATTATAATGTAGATGAAAGCCTGAAATTTAAAAAGAAAAAGCAACTCATGAAAAGAAATAGTGTATTCATTTCTTTAACTTATAACCTTTTGTTTTTTTCAAACGAATGACCCTTGGGAGGGAGGGAGATGCAAGAGGGAAGAGATATGGGAACATATATATATGTATAACTGATTCAGTTTGTTGTAAAGCAGAAACTAACACACCATTGTAAAGCAATTATACTCCAATAAAGATGTTTAAAAAAACAAAACAAACAAAAAAACCACAAATGACCCAGGGCTTCAAAATTACCTATGTCTTGTAATTTAGGATTATTTTCTTCTTCTTTCTGAAACACTTCCTTATATACTTATTTTCTATGCCCCGTGCCTACAACCTATCCTTTTAGAACCTGATTAAGGGAAGACAGATGGTCAAATAACTTTTGAAGCTCAATAATTTATTAATATAGCTCCAGTCAAAAACATTGACCCGAATACTGTCTTCCTTTTTAACTGAGATGTTAAAAGCTATTTCAGGGATTCTTTTTTCCATTTAATTATGCTTATACTTAATTAAATCTACATAATTCAGCTGATTTCCATCATTATAAAGTATTGTTGTAGGCATGCAGAGAATAAATAGATTTGATTTTATCAGGAAGAAAGAGCAAAAGCTGAGAGTTGCTGATTCTTTAAAATATAATTTCTACTTAGTAAAGAAATTAACTCCAAAAAATATTTATGCCCTTGCTTTTTCTCAGGATCACACTCAAGTAATGAGCAATTGGGTAATCTCCAGAGCCTACCCTAGCTTTAATGATAATTTTCCCCTTATCTTTCCCATTACTTTCTTTACTCTTTTTTTTTCTTGGTCTACAGTCCTCTGCATGCCCAAAATTCTAAAGCTTTCCCCTGATTTCCCAGAGATTCTTCTGTGACACATGTGATTCTCCACCCTGAATTCAAACTAATCTATAATTTCTTAGCTAGTGTCTTGTGCTCTTTTTCTCGTCATCCTTCCCCTACTCAACTGTCAACAATTCAATATGATAACTCATATGAGACTCATCTGTGCCCATGTAGTATTTCCTTATAGGAGTAATTCTCTAACTAGATATTTAGGGCTGCTGGGGAAACATATTTTCAGAGTGTAGTGAGTTCTGTACAAGAATCTATGAAAACCTTTTATTTATATTTCAAAGATTGTCTATTATAAGCATATTTTACATATTTACTATTGGGATAAGTATTGAATCATTAAGTATCTAAAGGAATTATTCAGTGGATTATTATCATCATTTTTGCAGCATGCATAGATCCAAAGACCCTCCTTGAAATTGTAGTTAGTTCAGTAGTTCAAATAGAGAAAAACAGTGGAAAAATTAAGCCATTATATCATGTCTAGGAAAAAAGGCATGTAGGGGAGAAAAAAATTTCCTTAACTCCCTTAGGATCCCTGGCTGAGCCTGAAAATTAGACTGACAAATACAAATCAACAGGAGAAACACATAAAAATTTATTTAATTAATAGAAGTTTTATGTGACATGGGGACCTTCATAAGGAAATGAAGACTTAGAAGAAATGATTAAGTCTGATGATTTTATACTATGTTTGATGAAAAGTGGAGAGCTGTGGGAAAACATGATAGGACAAAGGGTATGAGCCAAGGGTAGTAAACTGGGGAAAACTTAGCAAGCCCTGTTCATTCAGATTCCTCTTAGTGTCTTTCCATCTTTGAAGATAAAAATGTTACTTTCCTCTGGATATGGAGAAGTGACCTCTCACTTGAAGGTCCTATGATCTGCTTCAGGGGAGAAAGGGGATTTTAGAGAGCCCTTCACCTGCTGTTTCTATTATTCCTTAAAATCTTCAATATGCCAAAGCACCGTATTTCAGGAGCAATGCATCCTGAACCCCAATAGGTATATCAAATTTAAAGAAATCAATTCTATCACCATCAATACTCAATTTACATGGCTAGCAAAAGTAATATGTTAGTCATATCTCTTTAATACTAACTTGCTAAAATTCATTTTCAGTAAGAATCCTGGTCAGTGTAAAATGAGTAAATGCTATGTCCCTGATTCTATCAGTATAGATTATATATCCATTTTTGGTAAAGCCAGAGAGCTAAATTTAAATTTCAGGTGAGTGAGACAGTTTTTAGAGATACCTTGTTAAAATTAGCCTTTGAAAGTTGTTCCCAGGAAGAGTTTTGGCTAAATGTAAATTAGAATTATCCTGAGTTAGCAAGTATATTTTCAAGTTATTAGAGTGTTTTGCACAGTATGCTTATGTTAAGTATACTTATGTTACATTTTACTAAAGTCAAAATGAAGAATCAGTAAATCTAGACCTGAACCTGATGCTACTGTTTGTATTTTTAAACTTCACATTAGAAGTTGGTCAACTGGTTTTAGGAAAAACAAGGTCTGTCACATTAAACTATGTATGCTATTGAATTTTATTATTTTTTAAGAATAATTTATATCTAGTTTATAATTTTATTGTTAAAATTTAATAGTGTTTGTATCTATTGTTATATTTATTTGTTTTTAAATAGCATCAAAAGAAATATAAAATACATTGACACAGTCAAGTAAAATTATTGCATTACATTTCACTTGGATATCACTGAAGTTTGAAGAAAAATGCCTCATAGCATCTGCAGATAAAGGGATTGTTAGTCTCTAAGTTAAATGTTTCAATTAGAAGAACTGATTTGTTTTAACTGTTTGCTAATATTAGCATTTAAATGAAGAACAGTACATTTATGGGGCAAATTTTTATTCTATGGCTAGTCAGCTAAGACATGCCTTTTGCACAGCTAAAAAACACACACAAAATATTTTTACCCATAACTTTCAAGTCATATCTTGACAGTCAGTTATCTATTTTCTTACAAATTATGCCATCCTCCAAACTGAAGTTAGTTCTCCATCGTCTCAAAAATGTTACATTTTGATTACTTTAAAGGTGAACACTTTATAAAGACAAATCCTTCAAAATATCTCATTTATTTTGATGCTTGCAAATTGTTTTGCTTTCTTTGCTGTCTCACATCAGTGATCAATTTTCTTCACAACACAATGTACTAGGAGGAATGGGAACTCTACCAGGTTTAATGTTACTAATAGAAAATTTTAATTTTTTTCATAGGATCCTAGGTTTTAATCATATATACTTTTAAAAAGCAATTATTTTAATATGGAATAGTGCAAACACATATACAGTTTATAATCATTGGCATTCACAGTGTCTCATTTTCCTGGACATCTGCTTTTACTTACATGGGAATGTATGTGTGTAACTATACATAATATTTTGTTTTTTAAAATGTTTTAGTTTTTAAAATCTTTATTGGAGTATAATTGCTTTACAATGATGTGTTAGTTTCTGCTTTATAACAAAGTAAATCAGCTATACATATACAAATATCCCCATATCTCCTCCCTCTGGCATCTCCCTCCCACCATCCCTATGCCACCCCTCTAGGTGGACACAAGGCACCAAGCTGATCACCCTGTGCTATGCGGCTGCTTCCCACTAGCAATCTATTTTACATTTGGTAATGTATATATGTAAATGTTACTCTCTCACTTGATCCCAGCTTACCCTTCCCCCTCCTCTTGTCCTCAAATCCATTCTTTACATCTGCGTCTTTATTCCTGTCCTGACTCTAGGTTCATCAGAACCATTTCTTTTTTCTTTTTTATGGATTCCATATATGTGTGTTAGCATACAGTATTTGATTTTCCCTTTCTGAATTACTTCACTCTGTACGACAGACAATAGGTCCATCCACCTCACTACAAATAACTCAGTTTCATTTCTTTTCATGGCCAAGTAGTATTCCATTGTGTATATGTGCTATGTCTTCTTTATCCATTCAACTGTAGATGGATACTTAGGTTGCTTCCATGTCCTGGCTATTATTAATAGAGCTGCAATAAACATTGTGCTAAATGACTCTGTGAATTATGATTTTCTCACAGTATATGCCCAATAGTGGGATTGCTGGATCATATGGTAGTTCTATTTTTAGTTTTTTAAGGAACCTCCATACTGTTCTCTATAGTGGCTATATAAATTTACATTCCCACCAAGAGTGCAAGAGGGTTCCCTTTTCTCCACATCCTCTACAGCATTTATTGTTTGTAAATTTTTTATGATGGCCATTCTGACCAATGTGAGGTGATACCTCATTGTAGTTTTGATTTGCATTTCTCTAATGATTAGTGATGTTGAGCATCCTTTCACGTGTTTGTTGGCAATCTGTATATCTTCTTGGGAGAATTGTTTGTTTAGATCTTCTGCCCATTTCTGGATTGGGTTGTTTGTTTTTTTGTTATTGAGCTGCATGAGCTGCTTGTATATTTTGGAGATTAATCCTTTGTCAGTTGCTTCGTTTCCAAATATTTTCTCCCATTCTGAGGGTTGTCTTTTTATCTAGTCTGTGGTTTCCTTTGCTGTGCAAAAGCTTTTAAGTTTCATTAGGTCCCATTTGTTTACTTTTGTTTTTATTTCCCTTTCTCTGTGGGGGGGCGGTCAAAAAGGATCTTGCTGTGATTTATATCGTAGAGTGTTCTGCCTGTGTTTTACTCTAAGAGATTTATATGATCTGGCCTTACATTTAGGTCTTTAATCCATTTTGAGTTTATTTTTGTGTGTGGTGTTAGGGAGTGTTCTAATTTCATTGTTTTACATGTAGCTGTCCAGTTTTCCCAGCACCACTTATTGAAGAGGCTGTCTTTTATCTATTATGTAGTCTTGCCTCTTTTATCAAAAATAAGACCAAATGTGTGTGAATTTATCTCTGGGCTTCCTATCCTGTTCCATTGATGTATATTTCTGTTTTTGTGCCAGTACCATATTGTCTTGATTACTGTAGCTTTGTAGTATAGTCTGAAGTCAGGGAGCCTAATTCCTACAGCTCCATTTTTTGTTCTCAAGATTCTTTTTGTTGTTTGGGGTCTTTTGTGTTTCCATACAAATTGTGAATTTTTTGTTCTAGTTCTGTGAAAAATGCCATTGATAGTTTGGTAGAGGTGGCATTGAATCTGTAGATTGCTTTGGGTCGTATAGTCATTTTCACAATGTTGATTATTCCAATCCAAGAACATGATATATCTCTCCATCTGTTTATATCATCTTTAATTTCTTTCATCAGTGTCTTATAGTTTTCTGCCTACAGGTCTTTTTTCTCCATAGGTAGGTTTATTCCTAGGCATTTTATTCTTTTTGTTGCAATGATAAATGGAAGTATTTCCTTAATTTCTCATTCAGATTTTTCATCATTAGTTTATAGGAATACAAGAGATTTCTGTGAATTAATTTTGTATCCTGCTATTTTACCTAACTCATTGATTAGCTGTAGTAGTTTTCTGGTAGCATCTTTAGGGTTCTCTATGTATAGTATGTCATCTGCAAACAGTGACAGTTTTACTTCTTCTTTTCTGATTTGGATTCCTTTTATTTCATTTTCTTCTCTGATTGCTGTGACTAAAACTTTCAAAACTATGATGAATAAGTGGTGAGAGCGGGCAACCTTGTTTTCTTCCTGATCTTAGTGGAAATGGTTTCAATTTTTCACCATTGAGAATGATATTGGCTGTGGGTTTGTCATATATGGCCTTTATTATGTTAGGTAAGATCCCTCCATGCCAATTTTCTGGAGGGTTTTTATCATAAGTGGGTGTTGAATTTTGTCAAAAGATTTTTCTGCATCTTATTGAGATGATCGTATGGTTTTTCTCTTTCAATTTGTTAATATGATTTATCACATTGATTTGCATATATTGAAGAATCCTTGCATTCCTGGGATAAACCCCACTTGATCATGATGTATGATCTTTTAATGTGCTGTAAGATTCTGTTTGCTAGTATTTGGTTGAGGATTTTTGCATGTATGTTCATCAGTGATATTGGCCTGTAATTTTCTTTTTTTGTAGTATATTTCTCTGGTTTTGATATCGGTGATGGTGGCCTCGTAGACCTCTGAGCTGAATTCTGTTTTTCTCCTTAATAGGAATAATGATTTATGTATCTTACCTTGATCGCTTGTGAGATTGTATTAGTTTTCCACAACTATCCACTCCCCTTTCTCTTCAATACCTTGAGAGGACTACATTTCCTCCTTCCTCACATTTCCTTAACTTTGTGTTTGGCCAAGTAACTTGCTTCAGCCGAGCACATGTGGGAAGACATGAAAATACATGAGTTCCAAGTTTCTATTAGCTTTCTTGCCCTCTTGCAATCTACCATACGAAGGGGTTGTGACTGCTTCATGTAGTTACTGCTCTTTGCCTTACTGCTCTTTGCCTTGTTCTCCAAAAGACAAATCTATACAGTGGACCTAAACCCAAGTCTAGTCAAGCTCAGCTGAGCCACGTAATATCCCAGACAACCTACTGACCCATGAGTGAAAAATACATGTCTGTTTTAAGCTAATAAATTTTTTGATCTGATGTTTATGTAGAATTCTTGCAGCAAAATCTAAGATATTTCTTGCAGAGCTATGATCTTCAAATAGTTCCCATATACAAATATGATTTATAAATGTTATAGTATAAAAATATCTTACAGCCATTATACTGCAAATAAATTAAAGACTAAAAATACACACTGCATAATTGTACTTTTGTGAAGTTGTAGAATAGGCAAAACAAGTCCATGGTGATAATAATTGCCTCAGGGGTAAGGCTGAAGGACCTTGGAAATAATTTAATAGTATGAGCTTTAAGGAACTATTTGGAGTACTGGAAAGTTTCTAAAATTTGTTATCGATGTTGAATACATAGATATGTACAACTGTCAAAGCTCAAATAGCTTAAAAATTATGCACCATATTATATGTTAATTATAACTCAATAACACAAAACCCATTCAATATTGCTGACTCATCCTTGAACTTGACTTTTACATCCAAGTACACACTCAGCATTTTCACTTAACATTGATAGGCAACTCCCACTCAGTATTCTCACAACCAAACTCCTAATTCTACCCACTCCTTAAGAAAATTTCTCTTGTAACAGTATGCCTTATCCAAGAAAAGAAAACAGCTCCATTTCCTTAGTTCTTCAGGCCAACAATTTTTTAAAAACATTGATTCCTATCTCTCAAATAGTGCATCCAACTCATTGTCCACTCCTCACTACTTCCTCTGCAAATATCCTGGTCCAAGCCGTAGTCATTTGTAAGGCTCCCAACTATTATCCTTGACATTCTGCTGCTCAGATACCTATAGCGTGCATAGTTGATTCTCAATTGATATTTACTAAAGTGATGAGTGAATGAAAATGATTTTTGCATCCTAGCTTTTTCTGTTTAATTTCATCCAGAAGAATCGTGATCTCCCAGGAGTTATTATGGCTCAAACACCAGCTCTGAGAGCACTTACTGCTTGTTCAATCTAATTAGCATTACTTACAAAGGAAATGTAGAACAGCCCAATGCAAGTGTAAAGAAAGCATTAATCAACCTGAGTGCAAAGCTTAAAAGCAAGATAGTAAGAGAAACTACTTCCCTGCTCCTTTTATTATTCTGGCAGCCACAAACAAAACAGAATGAAGAGAGAGAATGAAGGCACTTAAAAGAACACTGCCATGATTTTATCCCAAGGAAGTCATCCTTTCTCCCATTTTCTTCCAGGTTTCTGGCACCTCCATCCTAAACAGTTCTAAATCTTTACAAAGTGAATTCAATCACTCTAGAATTCATGCCTGAATTCTAAAAATTACAAGCCTGCCTTATATCGGTTAAGTAAAAACAATCTTCACAGAGAGAAGGGAGCATCAATGAGCCAAAAGCAATATGATAATGACAACCCAAGTATCTGAACACATGTTAAGACCAATTTTCCCTCTTTAAC
This sequence comes from Kogia breviceps, assembly GCF_026419965.1. Taxonomy (NCBI): domain Eukaryota; kingdom Metazoa; phylum Chordata; class Mammalia; order Artiodactyla; family Physeteridae; genus Kogia; species Kogia breviceps. The sequence continues at coordinate 99,427,584 of NC_081314.1, forward strand.
TTTGTACATTCTGGTTCTTCCAGTCATTAATTCACTTAATAATAGCAGTAAAATATAATTTTCAAAAAGAATAAATTTATGATTCACACACAAATATAAATGAACACTTGTAAAATATTTCAGTCAACTCTAATTAATGAGTGAGCCAATAGACATTACAACCAGTTCAAATGAGAGTTTAATTACAGAGATTTTTATTCTCTACAGTACAAAATTCATTTCCATCACCATGAACAAGAATCATCTGCATTGCTGTAAGCATTACTGTTTTCTACAAGTTAACTTCTATCTACAGAGTTGTTCAATTGTTGGTTGAAGACATAGCTAGCTGCACACCCCTATGGAATCCAGTATCTCCAGTAAGTCTGTTAAATAGTGCAAGCATGCCACTCAAAAGACACTTGAATTCTATTTTGCCCATTTCCAAGTCATTGGCAATTTTTCCTGGAAACAAGAAAAGGAATTACCTTACTGAACTATTATGTAATAACTTTTCAAAACAAGTTCTACTGAAAAGTTGCCTAAACAAATAGTTTAAGCAGCTTTATTATCAAAAAACCAGTGTGTACATGTTTTCTTCTCAATTCTTCTTCGACTCATGGCTTAAAAGTTTACTCTCTAGAGGACTGACTTTTTAAAAAAACAATTGCACTCCATTGCTTCAGTGAAACTATCATTTGTCATGAGTCTGTGACTGTAAAAACGGTGACAAAGCAACATGTTACAGAAATGCTTTATTTAAATTTATCATTTTCCATTTTTCATCTTCATGTGTCTGTAGTCTGAGTTCTCCTGCTGGCAAGAGAAAAGCTCTTTACTCTGTGGCAAAAATGAAATCATTGAACAATGCCACATACATTGTACAATACTGTTCTCACAGTTTCACTAAGACACATAAACATAAATACCTCCATTCTATAAGAAATTGCCCTTTCAATTTTATACACAGAATTGCCAGTAAGCATTTGGATTTTAAAGTTCATCATGCTCTCATATTAAAAAAAAAAAAAAAATTTACATATACTTTAAAGTCTTCTTATCCCAATGGCTTAGAGAATGTCTTCATTTTAAATACATACATACATACATAGTATAAAAATTAAATCATTTCAAAAATCTGAAATTGATTGGTCCCCACCACCACTGCCAACAACAACCAAATAACATGAAATTTATTTTAATAAGTTTGCGAGTTTTATATTATTTCTAGGCAAATTTTTACTGAATATCAAATCTTGGAAAAGGTTTGAAAAATCATTACCGTTTGCTAAACACACTCTTATTATCCTGTTTCACCCTTCTAAATTCAACTACCTTCTTTCTGTTTTGTATTCTCTCAGGGACAAATTCACATCTTCTATTGCCCCATGGGGAATTTTCCTTTGGGTAACATATCTCCATGATTTTTCCACATTTGGATAAAATGAAAAAATATTATGGTTCACATAAACCTACATCCAATTCATCTATACTAGCAAAAAAAGCCATTTTTTATGCTAACATCAGTTCTTTTTTTATTTTTTACAAATGTAACATCTTATTTTATTTTGTTTTTAGCTTTTCAATTGTGTGCTTGTTATTTAGTGGTATTATGACAAAATTATTATTAAATTTAATCCTGACAGACGTTTTTATATAATTCAATAAATATTGCATGCATCATTTATTCTTGATATGTGAAGAATCCATGATGATATTACATATTTAAATATGCTACGGTATATTTAAAATGTTATGGGAGAGACCTTCAAGATGGCAGAGGAGTAAGACATGGAGATCACCTTCCTCCCCACAAATATATCAGAAATACAACGACATGTGGAACAACTCCTACAGAACACCTTGCCTTTTGGGCAAGAAACTCCCCACATACCTGGGCAGGGCAAAGAGAAAAGAAAAAACAGAGACAAAAGGACAGGGATGGGACCTGAAGCAGTGGGAGGGAGCTGTGAAGGAGAAAAGGTTTCCACACACGAGGAAGCCCCCTCACTGGCAGAGGTGGGGGGTGCGTGGGCAGGAAGCTTCAGAGCCACAGAGGAGAGTGCAGCCACCGGGGTGCGAAGGGCAAAGCAGAGAGATGTCCGCACAGAGGATGGGTGCCAACCAGCACTCACCAACCCGAGAGGCTTGTCTGCTCACCCGCCAGGAAGGGCGGGGGCTGGGAGCTGAGGCTCGGGCTTCGGAGGTCGGATCCCAGGGAGAGGACTGGGGTTGGCTGCCCGAACAAAGCCTGAAGGGGGCTGGTGTGCCACAACTAGCCTGCAGGGAGTCCAGGTAAAAGCCTGGAAGTGCCTGAGAGTCAAGAGATCATTGTTCTGGGATGCACGAGGAGAGGGGTTTCAGAGCACCACCTAAACCAGCTCCAGAGACAGGCGCGAGCCATGGCTATCAGCACGGACCCTAGAGACGGGCATGAAACGCTAAGGCTGCTGCTGCAGTCACCAAGAAACCTGTGTGCAAGCACATGTCACAGGTATAAAAAGTGATAAAGTAAATGGAATGCTTCTTTAGAGGCTATGAAGACATAGCACAAGGTAAAACAGATTTTTTCTTTATTCTATGAAACATCTGGAAAACACTATAGAACAAAATTCAGTTTAGTGTAGACCATCTTGGAAGCCATTTATGTCAATTTAGTCTCTAAATTATTACGCCTAACGCAGGGTCTTGGTCAACATAAGTGCATTTTTGCCTTTATGAAGTGTTTTTCTTGAAGTGGCTCCAGTGGCATAAATCCCAAGGATTTCTATAAAATAAAGCACAGGATACAGTCCAAACTCAACTTATTTTCACCTTGATTTACATATGTGATAATTTATGTGATGGATATCTTATTTAGGCATCTACAGGAATATTTCATTTTTTCTGGTGTCACTGATTTATTTCTATTTGAAGAAAGAATAATTGCTTTTTATAATTCGATTGATGATTTATTTGAGATGCCTTTTATTTGAGAATCACTAAGTTAGCTGCCAGAGATGCAGAGGTAGAAAATTCATGTAGCTTGGAGTTCAGCATAAAAGTAAAATGAATGAACAATTATAACAGAGTTTGTGAAAAGTGTTATGATGTAGTTATGCCCAAAGGCCTGTGGAGTTGCAGTGAAAGGGTTCAAACTGAGATTAAAAGATCAATGTTTGAAGGATGTATAGGAGTTAGATATAACTAAAGTTAAAGAGAATGAAGAGAAGAACATTCTTAACACAGGAAACAGACTGCATGGATGAATAAGAGGTGTGCTGAGAATTTCAAGTAGTTCAACATGACTGAATTGAAAAATGAATATGATGCTATGGCAGAATATAAAGGATCCCACAGTACTTGAACTTTCCTTTTTTCGCTTTGCCTGTGTTCCTTCCCCATAAATTCCCTATGTCTCAGAAGCTCCAGTGTCTCTCAGGATCTTCTTATTCACCCAGAAAAAAAAGTTAGTTGAAATCACAAACTAGCAAAGCTGGAAGGAATCTTAAAGGTGATATATTAAACCCTTCATTTTTCAGATAAATATCTTTAAGTACATAAAATTGAATTTTCAATTTGTAAATAGGAATTCAAATATGACTATAAACTAAGACTTCCTGCTTTAATTTCAAATAGTTTACTAAACAACTTGTTGATAGTCTCCTATTTTTCAATCAGATTTTCAACCAGCTGAACATCTTGTTTTATTCAAGCTTAAAAGCCAGCTACTGGATGAAAATTATTTTTAGAGTAAAATGTTAAACACCCAGCTTTGTTCCACCCAGTTTCAATTATTTTGTCAGAGGTCCTTGTTAATTCTAGACACATTCACTAGGCAGAGTTGATGGACACTACTGAGGCCTAATTATTCTTGAATAACATACCACACATATCTAAATCATTCCCTTATGATTGGGATGACTTATAACCTGGCTTTCCCAGGAGACTCTCACTTTACTACTGTTGTCCTAAATGTAATTACTAATAGCTCTTATTTTGTTCTCTAACAGCACCCAAGTTTGGACAATAAATGATATGGTCACCTTTCTAGTCAGTCAGATGAGTCCCTTTTACAATTAGCATAATTGTCCTGCAAAATTTCACCCAATACCATTTTAAGTTATAATTATAATTCAGCTATTCCATAATCAAGATAAATAAACAAGAGATCCAGCACATATGATATAAGCACTCTTCACAAATTGTCAAGGAACAGGGAAGTCCCTAAAGTTATAGATACCAGAAACATATACTCTTAGCACATTTATTCTAGAACAAGGTCAAGGGAGTTATGACCATGAGTTGTGTCTGGGATACTTCTAATGGGACATTCTGAAAGTGGATGTGGTCTTTGAGCTTTCCAAGGGACTTTTAAAGAACTGACTGATTTTGGATGCCTTTAATTGTGAGAAATGTATATCTTCTTTTATACCTCGGCTAAAATATCTCTTCCTGCCATTTCCTACACAGTGTGAGAAGGAACTTAGCAGAGAGTGAAGATCCCTAGATAACAACCTACTGCCAGTCTAACAGCCCCCACATAACAGTTATTTTTGCTTTGCCCATGGAGCTGCTCTGCGTTTAATGCCTCCCTGATTGAGGAACCAAATTTAACCTCCTCAGAGCCATGAGAAAAGTCCTGTGAGCCTGTGTCATTTCTGAGTGTCCTTATCCAGGTACAAAAGCTATTGAGCTGTTTTAAAGCACCATTTCTTCTTTCCAGAAATGTGATTACCCCTGCTGTAGAAAAGGGAAATAAAACCCTCTCTGACAGAGAACAGCCAGCTATACTTTCATGTGTATGTTAACAAAGTGGGGATGAATAAAAATATAAGAAGCAAATGGAAACTCACATCCTTCATATCATAGAAAAGATCTAGGCACCCTTCCAAGAACTTTTCAGCTTAGGTTAAAACTGTCTGGAATGAGGCACCATTAAACTCAGTAATACTCCAGACATATTTGTTTAACAATAAATAATTCCACAGTAAATGATTCTGGAAGTGGAGTTGTGGCAAAGATATTCATGTATTTAGATACTTTAAAGTAAGTAATTTTTTAAAATGATAAACTACATACACTTGAAAGGATTAGTAGTGACTTAATTGATAAAGCATATTTGCCTAAAGTTGTCCTAGTGGGTTTTCTATACATAAAAGAGAAAATTCAGTTATACTTAGTGACAACTCTTTTATTCCTGAAATCCAGCTGCTCAAGTTCTTAAAAATTGTTTTCCATTGAAGTGTACAGAACATGACTATCTATATACATATTTTAACAAACTTTTCCCCAAAAAGTATGTGAAGATAAATCACAGTCCAACGTGTGAGAATCATTTTGCTGAAAACTGTTAATTCTGATCAACATAAATAGCTTTATTCAACTAATGTCTGTCTAGTCTATATTTAAATGTGTTCAACAATAAGAAATCAATGCTACTTGATTATTATTGTAGAACTTTAGAAAAACTTCTTTAAAGGAAATAAAAGTATGATGTGTTCCCACCAGTGTCAAACTTCATAGGCTAGCGAGATCATTTGTCAATGATATTCTACTGTTCACAGTTTTGTTCCTAACACCAGCTCCCCCTACTACTCCCAAGTACACATTGGCTCTACTAACTCTGCCTAGTGACCAGACTAGTCAGGCTTGTCTGTGATGCTTACATAGTCATGTAATAATTACATAGGTATTGGCACTCCAAGACACCTGACAGCAAATCAGGGGAGAATAACATATAAGTGTGTTGTCACCAAGAGAGCTGAGTTAACCCAATGATGCTCAAACTGTCAGAGAAAGACTAGTAAACATCAACCAGTATGCTTCAGTGCACAGGGGCTTGCAGAGAGGAGTCAGCAGTACACAGCTTCCTGGCCTCTGGTCTTCTCATGGAAAAGCAAGCATCTGCCAGGCCATACCTGGAAGGCTCATGACTTTGTATAAACTGAGGAGATACCCTGCCCTTGACACTCTCTCTTTCTATAAGATGTTTTTCCTTCTATAGTCTATCTAAAGAAAATGGAAGCATTTTGATCATACAACGCTTTTACTAGAAAATGCACAGAATCTCCAAATCATATAATTGTTTCTCCCCCACTCTCTTTCTCTCCCTGTGTTTATCTGTCTGTCTCTCCTTCTCTCGTTTTCTCTCTCTCTCTACACACACACACACACACACACACACACACACACACATTGCATTCCACTTCATTATAGAGCATAGTATGTCTGACATGCAAAAAGAACCAGCAACTTTGAGAGAGTACTTTATCTTTTCATTTCAGAAACAATCCAACAATTAAAAATAAACATAATAGTTAAAATAATAAAACAATATGTGATTTACAATCAATATTGTGATTTATAATCATTGTAATCTTTATTTTACAGTCCACATAATATTACTTTTGTAAATACAGCTTTTGGACAACAAATATCAACCAGATTTCCACCTTTACGGTCATCTTAATAAGACAAAGAGAACACTCTTGAATTTGTAACAGTGTTGAAGAAATGCCTAGGGAAAAAAAAATAGGCAAACTCCATAAGAAACTACTAAAAGGAGAAAAGAAAAAAAATCAATCAAGATATTTCAGCTGATGAAAATTCCTTTCCTCCCAAAGCCACCCACCAAGCAGAATAAAATGAAAACACAACTTTTCAACTAAATTCAATATACTCAAATGAGCATTTGGACCTATAAAAGCATTGTAAAACAAAAATCCAAAAACTCTGAAAAGAAATAGAGAAGAAATGCACTGAGAGCTGATCAAACTAAGAAAGTCTGGAGTGGAGGGTGGGTGAAATGAGAGTAGAAGGTCAAAAGGTACAAACTTCCACTTTTAAGATATGTAAGTCCTGGGAGTGTAATATACAGCATGATGACTATAGTAATAATGCTGTATTCCATATTTGAAAGTTGCTAAGAGAGTAGATCTCAAAAATTCTCATCACGAGAAAAAAAATGTAACTAAGGGTGCTGATGGATGTTAACTAGACCTTATTGTGGTGATAATTTCATGATATATACATATATTGAGCCGTTAGAATCATTATGTTGTTTACCTGAAACTAATATAATGGTTTACGTCAATTATATTTAAATTTAAAAAATAGGAAAAGAAGACAAAAACTCAGAAGTAAAGAATAAACTGTAAGTTGCCCAAAATAGAAATTAAAAAATAAATTATAGCAGATAATTTTACATTGCTCTACAGAAATATTCTTTAAAATTTATATGATATAAATTCATAGAAGGATAAAATTGACAAAGCTGGCCACAGTAGAGATAAGCACACACACACATAAATACATACATACACAGCCCCAGATGGTTTTACTAACCAATACAACCAACCTTTAGATACACAGTAGTGTCAATAAATAAATTGTTTTAGAAAAAAGAAAATGAAACTTGCCACATGATTTTGTTAAGTAAGTATAAAATTCATGCTTAAAGATAATAAAGACTGCACAAAAAATAATAATATTATGCATGAATATTGATGGAAAAAATCTGAATAAAATATTAGCAAACAGGATCAAATTTAACATTTAAAAAATGATATAACATGACCAAGTGGGTTAGTATGAGAAATGTAAGTGGAATTCAATAGTGAGTCATTTTAATATAATGTACTAATAGGTGTAAGGAGAAAAATGATAGCTTTATAGAGGCTGAAAATCCTTCTAGACTTAGCTCATCACATATTACTAATTAAAATCTTGGGAAAATAGGAATGGATGGATACTTCCTTACTATGATAAAATATATATGTATATGTGTATATATCTCAATTTTAAACTCAACATTCTATTTAACAAAAAAGTAATGAAGGCATTCTGGCTGTGATCAGGAAGAAGGCAAGGATGCTCAACATCTCCAGTAATATTTAATATTGTACTGTAGATATTAACTACTCAAGAAAATTTGATGAGTAAACAAATTGAGAAATAATAATTTTAAAAATATAATTTATTTGAAGATGGCAAAATAACATTCCTGGAAAAATGTATAAGACTAATAAAACTAATTCAAACAATAAGATAATTCAGCCAATTAATATAATATAAAATTAACATACAAAATATTCATGAAATAACCATTTAAAAGATATGGTGAAAGAGAAGACCCTACTCAATATAGCACACAAAAAATAAAATTCTTAGGAATAAACTGAAAACTTTTTGAAACTTGCAAAAAACTAAAATACTCCTAAAAACACAGAAGTAGACTTGAAGAAATGTAAATATAACCCCGTTCTTAGGATGTTTGAGTTCTCTCTAAGTTGCTTTATAAATTTAATAAGATCACAGTAAATTTTCATTAAGATTTTTTTCTGGAACTAAGAGTTGATTCTAAATCTCATAGGGAAAAGTAAGCACACAAGAATAGATACTGAAAAGGAAGAGTTATGGAGGTTGACGAGCCCTGCCGAAGCTTAAATATCTATTGCAGAGCCTCTATAATGAAAACAGAAAAATAATATAGAAATAGAATACACAACAAAGACAGTCTTATGGGTTAATTCTGTCCCCCAAAATTCCTATGTCAAAGCCCTAAACCTGGTACTTCAGAATGTGATTGTATTTGGAGATTGGGCTTTCAAAGAAGTGATTAAGTTAAAATGAGACCCTTAAGGTGTGACCTAATCCAATCTGATTAGTGTCCTTATAAGAAGAGGATATTAAGACATATAAAGAGGCAAGGAGAAAAGACCTGTGAACACAGTGAGAAGGTGGCCTTTTGTAAGCTAAGCTGAGAGTCTTCAGAAGAAAGAAAACCTGCTGACACCTTGACCTTGGACTGCCAGCCTCCACAACTGTGAGAAAATTAATTTACCTTATTCAAGTCACTCAGTTTGTTATATTTTTTTATGACCCTAGCAAATATACACAGATAGTATCTTAGATTCTTGGAAAAGATGGACTTTGAAATAAATGGTGCTTGAACCACTGGCAGCCTTATGAGTGTAAAATTAAATTAGATACATTTCTCACTGTGCACAAGAATAATTTCCATTTAGGTATACAGATCTAAATTTAAGAAAAAAATTCGAGTATTAAAAGACAATATGTGTTAATTCTTATACAAGCTCAGTCATCAAAAAAGTCTCTCTAAATATGACTAAAAATGCATATACAATGAAAGAAAAGAGTGATAAATTTGATTATGAAATATAAAATATTTTTGCGTGACAAGAAGAAAAACAACATAAGAAACTCAAAAGACAACAACTGGGATAAATTATTTGCACTGTATATAATAAATAGAGGGCCAATATTACACTAAAAGAACGTTTTAAAATTGAAGGTAATAAAGAACTATATTCCTACAGAAAATTTTGTAGAAAACATAAGTAGAAAATTAACAGAAGAGAAATAATGACCTTTAAAAATATGAAAAAATATTCAACTTCATATATACTAGAGTAAATGAGGATTAAAACTGTGTTGACATACTATTTCTTACCCATCAGATTAGTAAAAATTGAAAAACCTATATCTATTGGTGAGGCTGTGAGTAAAAAGGCACTCTTTTACATTGCTGGCCATAATGCAAAATGGCACAAATTTTAGAAAGGAATTTGGCAATAAAATGACATCATATATACAACCTAACCCCAAATAGGTCAGAATTTTGTTGAACTTTGTGTGTGTATGTGTGTAATAGAGAGAGAGACAGACTGATCAAGAAATAAATCTGATTGAAGGGCATATAAGAGTGTCTCTGAATTAGGTTTGGAACTTTTCTATAATTTTAAAATAAAAATAAAATAATTTATAAAGAATGTAGGGAAGAGCATTTTTATAACATTGAGTTGGGTAAATTTGGGTTAGGAAAATATTTCTTAAGCAAGTAAAAAAAGCACACCCCCCAAAAGCAGTTTTGCAAAGCACATCCCCCCCCCAAATTTTTGCAATCTAGGAGTAGATAAGTAGAATGAATATAATTAACTGAGGATTGATATTCATTAAAAAATAATATTCACAGCTATAATTTCTAATAGAAAAATAGGCTAATCATGAAAACTTAATTCAGAGAATAAGAATGCTAAACATTTGATAAAATGTAAAAACATTCTAAAAATCTATACTAACCAAATTGATTTAAAAAACAATCTTAGAATATTTAACATAGATTTTAAATAATATACCAATGGTCTTTGATGTTACACCAAGAACTCTCAAACTTTGCTGAAAGTGCTACAGTACTTTGGAATACAGTTTGGGAATATCTAAAAAAAATGGAAAATCTATGTACCCTACATTCAGTAATTCTGTTCCTATGTGCATCCAAGAGAAAATTCCCTTCATGTTAAAAAGAAAGATCTATGCAACAATAATACTTTCTTATGATATAAAAACAAAAAAAGGAACAACCTCAGCTTTATCAATTAATAGGATAAATAGTGGTGTATTCATGTAATTGAAAACTAAAGAACAATTAAAGAAAACGGATTATATCTATATGTATATATCTTTCTATTTGTATACATGAACCTCAACAACATAATTTGAGGGGAAAAGTATATTTAGAATTATATGTAGAGTAGTATATAAGTTACATAAAATTTAAGAGCTCAAGAACAATACATGTTTAATACATTCAGACACATGTAGAAAAAGCATATCAAAGGGAAGTATTATATAGACAACTCATGAGAGTGTTTTTATCTCTGATTCCATTCAGAACATGGAATGTGGAAGAGGTAGAGAGTTTCTCTTGAAAGGATTTTCAATATTTATTCTGAAATCAATTTGTTAAATATGAATGATTGGATTATGCTTCCTATATTATTTATACAGTTTTCTAAGCATTTTAAATACTTCTAATACAAAAGTATATTTATAAATAAAATGTAACTGTAGTTGATATATTTGCTTTTATCCTGTTAAACAGTGAGCCTGTCTCTGATTTGTAATTTTCCTGTTCTCCTTCCTCCCTTCCTTGTCTATACTTGTCTCCTCTTCCTTTTCTAAAATGCTTAGGATCTACATCATAATACCACATGCAATAAGAACAAAATATTAAGAATTAGATGGGAAGGCTCTAAGTCCTGGTGTCACTTCTTACTAGATGAATAAGCTTACTGAGATATTAAAATTTGCATAATTTTCCTAATCTTTTGTGAGCTACAGCTAGTAACCAGCTACAACTAGCTATATCAAACTAACTAGCTGCTATGTACTACCTCAAAATATGTGCCTCAGATGAATCTCAAAAGCATAATTTGAGGGAAAAAAAGCATATTTCAAAATACATACAAGTCTCTTTCTTTCTATCATATCAACATGGAGATTTTGGAGATATTTGACTAAATTTAGAGTCTATTTAGTAGACAATCTCCTTTTTCCACTTTACCCTTTTCATACATCCCTTCCTTCCCTTCTTCCCACCCTCCCTCCCTCTCTCCCTTCCTTCCCTCCCTCCCTCCTTCCTCCCTCCCTCCCTTCCTTCCTCCCTCCCTTCCTTCCTTCCTTCCTTCCTTCCTTCCTTCCTTCCTTCCTTTACATTTTCTCTCTTTTTAGCTAAATGTCATTTCTTTTGCTCAGAGTCAGGCAAAATATCTCTGCTGAAATGGCATCAGTGGTGGCCTAGTGGATCATCAACATTTTTTAACCACTATGCAAGTATACCCTCACCAAAATGTCAGTGAAGAACATGTGGGGAGCTGCTCCCAACCCTGCCCAATAATGAGGAGGCTTCCTTCAGGTGTCAACAGATGTTGACTGGTAAACATGAACTTCTACCTCCACCTGAAAGTTCCAAGGCAAGCCCTCTTCCATGATGGAGCAGTATCAGAAAAAGCCACCAAAATTAGAAAGTTTAAATAAGATTTTGTATCTCATAATATAATATGAAAATGTCTAGGTTTCAAACAAAAATCACTCATCATATCAAGACACACAACTGAATTTTAAAAAATCAATTGCTGCTAACACTGAGATGACAGAGATATTAGACTTAGGACTTTCAAACAGCCATTATGAAAATGTTTCAATAACCATATACAAGAAGTAATTAAAAATAGAAAGGTAGGGACTTCCCTGGTGGCCCAGTGATTAAGACTCCACTGCAGGGGGTGTGGGTCAGTCCCTGGTCAGGGAACTAAGATCCCACAGGCTGCATGGGCAGCCAAAAAAATAATAATAGAAAGGAAAAGCAAAAAATAGAAATTCTCAACAAAGTAATAGATTATATAAATAATCAAATGGAAATTATTAAACTGAAAAATATAATAACCAATATGAAAAGCTCAGTGGATGTGCTCAACAACAGACTGGATATGGCAGAGTAAGGGATCAGTGAGCTGGAAGACAGAACAAAGTAAATTGCTCATGCAAACAAGAGAGAGAAAATAGGTTAACAACAACAAAACAAAACAAAAAAATGTGATCAGAACCTCATGAACCTGTGGGACTGTAACATAGGTCTAATAGCTGAAAGCTTCACAAATGTGCTAAGAGCCAGATATCTACAGATTCAAGAAGTGGAGCAAAACCCAAATTGGATAAATGCAAAGGAATCCGTGGCAAGACATATCATAATTACACTTTTGAAGAGTAATGAAAGAAAAAATCTTGAAAGCAGCTAGAGAAAAAAAACAACTTACCTATGAAGGGAAAATAATTCAAATGATAAATACTGCTTATCAGAGACAAAAGAGGCCAGAAGGAAGTGGCACATTGTTTTTAAATACTGGAAGAAAAGAATTATCAACCATGGAATCTGTATCTGGCAAAGCTTTAAGAATGAAGAAGAAATCGAGACATTCTCAGATGAAGGAAAACCAAGAAAATCTGTTGTGAGACCTACCCTAAAACAATTGTTAAAAGATGTTATCTAAACAGAAAAAGAAATAATAAAAGAAAAATCATTAGAGCTTCAAGAGAAAAAAAAAACATGATAAGCAAAAATGTGAGAAAATAAAATAAGCTTTCCTTCGCCTGTTGGATTTCCTAAGTTATGTATCATGGTTGAAACAAAGATTATAACATTGTCTAATGTGATTCTAAATCTATATACAAGAAAAATTTAAGACTGGACACACATTGGCCAAATAACAAACAACAAAAACCTCAGCTAAGTCTCACACCTTATACAAAATTAATTCAAAATGGATCAGAGATGTAAATGTCAAATAGAAAACTACAACTTTTTAGAAACAAAATGTAGGTAAAAATTGTTAGTATCTAGGACTAATTGAAGAGCTTTTAGACTTGGTGCCAAATGCACAACCAACACAAGTATAAATGAACAAATTGGACTTTATAAAAATTAAGAACTTCTGCACTGCGAAAGGTTATGTGAAGAGGATGAAAGGACAAATTACAGACCAAAAGAAAATATTTTTAAACCACATGTCCAAAAAGTGTTTAGTATCTAGAATAAATAATGTACTCTAATCCTAATAGAAACTAACAAAATCCAATAGAAAATGGGCAAAAGACAGGAAGAGACATTTAACTGAAGAAGATATACAGATGGCAAATAAGCACATGAAATGATTTTTAACATCATTAACCATTAGAGAAATGCAAATTAAAACCACAAAGAATAAACAAGACGAATAGACAACCCTCAGAATGGGAGAAAATATTTGCAAATTAAGCAACTGACAAAGGATTAATCTCCAAAATTTACAAGCAGCTCTTGCAGCTCAATATCAAAAAAGTAAACAACCTAATCCAAAAATGGGCAGAAGACCTAATAGACATTTCTCCAAAGAAGATATACAGGTTGCCAACAAACACATGAAAGAATGCTCAGCACCACTAATTATTAGAGAAATGCAAATCAAAACTACAACGAGGTATCACCTCACGCTGGTCAGAATGGCCATCATCAAAAAATCTACAAACCATAAATGCTGGAGAAAAGGGAACCCTCTTGCACTGTTGGTGGGAACGTAAATTGATACAGCCACTATGGAGAACAGTAGGGAGGTTCCTTACAAAACTAAAAATAGAACTATCTTATGACACAGCAATCCCACTATTGGGCATATACTCTGAGAAAACCTTAATTCAAAATAGTCATGTACCACAATGTTCATTGCAGCTCTATTTACAACAGCCAGGAATGGAAGCAACCTAAGTGTCCCTCGGCAGATGAATAGATAAAGAAGATATGGCATATATATACAATGGAATATTACTCAGCCATAAACAGAAATGAAATTAAGTTATTTGTAGTGAGGTGGATGGACTTAGAGTCAGTCATACAGAGTGAAGTAAGTCAGAAAGAGAGAAACAAATACCATATGCTAACACATATATATGGAATCTAAAAAAAAAAAAAAGGTTCTGAAGAACCTAGGGGCAGGACAGGAATAAAGAAGCAGACGTAGAGCATGGACTTGAGAATACAGGGAAGGGTAAGGGTAAGCTGGGACGAAGTGAGAGAGTATCATGGACTTACATACACTACCAAATGTAAAAATAAATAGCTAGTGGGAAGCAGCTGCATAGCACAGGGAGATCAGCTCAGTGCTTTGTGACCACCTAGAGGGGTAGGATAGGGAGGGTGGGAGGGAGACGCAAGAGGGAGGAGATATGGGTATATATGTATATGTATAGCTGATTCACTTTGTTATAAAGCAGAAACTAACATACCATTGTAAAGCAATTTTACTCTGGTAAAGATGTTAAAAAAAAAAAACCCAGAACACAAAGAGATATAACTACATACTTATAAGAATGGTTAAAAATTATTGACAATACTAAACCCTGATCAGGATGTAGACTAGATCACTCATATATTGCTGGTAGGAATGAGAAATGGTACAATGACCCTGGGAAACATTTGGACAGTCTCGTAAACAATCTAAACATGCACCTATCACATGACCCAGCAATTTGTACTCTGGGGTATTTATCCCAGAGAAATGATGGGTTTAGGTCACACGAAAAACTGTACACAAAGAGCTTTAGAAGTTTTATCCATAACAGCTCCAAACTGGAAAAACTAAATGTGTTTTTCAGTGGGTGAATAGTTAAACAAATAATATATACCCGTATCATGACATACTACTCAGCAATAAAAATGAATGAACTACTGATACACATGAAGCAACCTGGATAAATCTCTAGAGAATTATGAGTGAACAGAGCCAATCCCCAAAGGTTACATGATATATGATTGCATGTACGTATCATTCTTGAAACGACAAATTTATAGAAATGAGAACAGTTTAGGAGTTAATAGTTTATAAGGAGTAGATGGGGTGTAAGCAACCTGGGATGGCTACACAAGGGCAATATGAAGGATTCTTGTGGTGATGGAAACACTCTGTATCTGCCTGTAGCAGTGTCAATATTTTGGTTGTGATATTTTACTATAGGGTTGAAGATGCTACCATTAAGAGAAATTAGGTAAAGGATACATAGGATCTTTCTGTATTATTTCTTGTAACTATGTAAATTTATAATAATTTCAAAATTAAAAGTTTTATCAAAAATAAACAGGAATTTTAAAAATTTTCACATTGGAATGCCTGGGAACATTGGCATAGAGGGCCAATCTAAAGCAATTAGATAGAACAATGGTAGGAATAAATAAAAGACATGAATATATGACCAATTAGATTAATCCTGAAGAACTTGCCCTAAGATTAAGGAAAATGGTATCACATTCAGAAATTTACATGTGGTTTTGTTTACATTTTCACTTTAATATCAGACTATAGTATTTTACAAAAGTCTACATCATTATAAAATAACAAAAGTAAAGGCTGCCATTACTTGAGCACTGTGTAGATTTTCAGCACTGTACTGCTCTGCGGGTAGCTTTACAATCATTGATGCACTAGATCCTCTCAAATCTCATTGAGACTTGAAATGCTTGAGACAAACAGGTGAAGTTAATTATGTAAGACCAAATAGTTAATAAATACTGGATTGAACTCAAGTATTTGTGACCTGAGAACCCAAAGTTTTTAAACGCTATACATCCACCAGACAGATTACCAAAAATTTTTATTCTTGGTCCCTCTCCCTCTCCTTCCTCACCTCTGATTCTTAGTCACACCCCTGCGCTCCTTTCTCCCTCCCTGCCCACCCCCCCCCCCCACCCACCGGCCCTAGCATTTAATTACAGCCACTTTATGTCTGGCACTGAACTAGATGGTAGAAATAAAAGATTACGTGTACTGATAATTCAGGTCAGTAAGATATAGTTTTCATCTTTGAAATAATGCTCTGTTTCTCTTTAAACAAAAGACAGTATTTTGAAAGAGCAAGTTGACAGTTTACTCCTGCCCCCTCATAAATTATTCTGACCCTTATTGTCTCAGAAAAATAAGAAAGTTTAATTTTATATATATATAAAATGCTAGTACTTTGCTGCCTTTTGCCCCATGACCACTATTAAGAACTTGTTCTGAATGGCAGGGCTTTTCCCTCTCCAAAGTGCTAGGAGGATGATGAGCTGGAAATCAGGAGTTCAGGATTTATTCTTATGAAACCATCATTCTTCTAAATTCAGGACAAAAAGGAAAACATCTACTGACTTCCTTCAGAGTCCAAAATATATTCCATAATATTGGGGATACATCCATTTCTGTCAAGATCAAAATGTATAGATATGAAAACTTGAATAATGAACTTTAAAATTGTTTTAGAAAAAAATTTAGGTTATCTCCCCCAAATTTCTGCCATATACGAGGCTATATTATTTTGCTAACTTAATATGTTAGTTACTGATTTTTGAGCACAAAAATGTAATACCTGATGCTTTTAATAACAAACATGTCATGGTGTTTTTCTCTCTATCTTAAAAAAATTATCTATCAATAACAATAATTTGCAATCCTGCATTTTTTACTCTATTTTCTTTAAAATTATATAATTATATATCTCTTGAATTTATGAGCTACCTCAAATTTACCACTTGAATATTTGTTAAAATGAAAGCAAACATCCCTTTCTCAAAATGTGTGAGTTATTTTTTTTACTTCTTATTTACTATTTCTATTTACAAAAAAATTTTATTTGCATATTTATTCACAGTGAAGCCACAGAGGGAGAGAATAAAGGTTTTTTTCTCAGAAGGGGACATCTGTAGATACCCTAAGCTCACGGGTAGCTTCAGGGTAGGATTTAGTTAGATGAGAAAGGGAAAGAAATCAACTATAAGAAAGTCATCCATGAAAATCACTTTATTGCCACATTGCTGGTATCCTGTTCAGAATTCCATAACTTGGCAGACATTAGGAGCATACTGCCTGATAACTGAGTATCACTATATTTCTTGAATAGGATTCCAATGAGACACATATCCATGGGGATCTTTTATAGTGAAATAGAAAACTCAATTTTTCTCCAATAAACTGTGATGTAACACTGTTTTTCAGAATAAATGAAAAGGAAGATAGCAGAGGAAAGAACCATCATGTGCCCCCATGCACATTCTGCCCATTGGTTCTGAATTATTCAGCTACTATGTGAAAACCTGGGCATAAGTCCTGACCTATCGTGCCAGTTACACCAGAGCCATCTGATGGTTTGCTGACATTCAGATTTTTAGTGCCCCAAACAGAGTTCCCCACTGAAACAGAATCCGCATCAATTCTTACTCATTCTACAGGGAGAGAATTGCTTCTCTAAACATCTACAGCCTCCTGGGTAGTTAGCCTCTTGAATCACACCTGGAAACGACTACATAGCTGGTCCATAAGGCATCAACAGCAGATGTCCTGCACTGTGTGCAGAGGAAACTCTTTCCAATACCTAAATCTAGGACTAAGAAGTGTGTTTCTTTCATTTATTATGTTGTTATTCCATGGTTCCAGGAACAGTGTTTTAGTCAGCAGATGGAGAGCTAGATCACGCCTGCCTTCTTATTTATTATCAATACTTTGCTGTATCCTTAGAGGAATGAACAACTATTGCACTGCTTAGAACAAAAAGAAAATTATATCATAAAATTAGAGTTAAAATCAAGCATCTGTTCCTCTCGCTCCCCTTTAAGGGGTGTCCAGTAAATGATTTATAGGCACTTATATAATGCACTTTATGACTGTTTATAGAATTGGCTATTCAAAGCATAATTCTTCTGGTCATATATTGTACATCATAGAGTTTAATTAAAAGTGTATCTGCTTCACTATGTAGTAAATGATGCATGCACGTTACTCCACAGTACATACATATTTCATGTTATAATTATGCATTTCACAATCTAAAGTATAAATTTAATTATACAAAAGTTTTACAATTTACAAACTTGGTAGATTATAAACACCTATTTTTTAGGAAGGAATGAGGGGAATGTGAAAACATGGGTTCTCTTAAAGAATTCATACTTGAAAACTTAACCTCTAATATCAATTGCTTTTATCTTTAGAAACGTATATTTTAATCCAAAATATCATATATATCTTATAGAATGTTTTAGCTGAGGGCCAAGATGATGATAATGAGAATCATAATTCTTGTTTTTACAAACCCAAAAGCATTTTCTGTGAAAAGGCAAATATTTTAAGTTTGTGAAATTTGACATAAATACTCTTAGATGTGTCTTTTGTTAGCCATTCTCTTTTGGGCCTTCTTAGACTTTCAGTTAGTACTGCTGCCAGTACTCTTTTAAAACCTGATCTCTGGAATGAAGCTGAAACTTGCTACTTTCAAAGAATTTGCTCTGAAATTGACCCTACCTCTCCCAGGGTTAGGCTCATTTAAGTGTCACCTCTATGTGAGCACATCTTGCTGAACAAGCCACTGTTAACATTTTCCTAGAAAAGTACCTGCTTCTTTTATCTTACCTAAGTTGTGTAGATTGGCCTCTAGTCTATTTGTTGCATCACTGTAGATGACTTTTTCTTTCTGTTGCTGTTTTTAAAGTTTCCTAAATTTTAGTTTTCAACAGTTTTGCCTAAAAGAAAACTACTTTAATACAAAAACACAAATAGATTAAATACACAATTATGGATAAAGATATCCTATGACAATGCAACTAAAAAAAGTTGGAATGACTATATCTCAAACAGAGGGCAAAATATTACCAGACATATAGAGGATCAATTCATAATTATGAAAAAGCCAATTCATGAAGGACATAAAAATTCTAAACCATTATGCATTGAATAATGTACCTTAAAAACACATGAAGCAAAAACTACTAGTACTGCAAGGAGACAGACAAATCCATAATTATTATCAGAGATTTCAGAAAGCTGAATTCAATAATTAATTTAAAATATGGGAGAAAATCAGTAAAGACATCGAAGACTTGAAGAATACTACCAACCAATCAGACCTAACTGACATTTATAAAACAGTTCAGCCAACAATGAAGAATACATATAGTTTACAAGTGCTACTGTATTTACCAAGAATGATTTACTTTTGGCCATATAACAAGTCTCAATACATTTTAAGTACTCTAATTACATAAAGTATTAATATATTCTTTGACCACAACTGATTTAAAATACATACCAACAGAAAAAAGATATATAGATGATCCCCAAATATTTGCAGACTAAATGACACATTTGTAAATAATGCAGGGGACAATGAAGAAATACAATTGAAATTTGAAATAATTTTAAACCAAATAGCAATGAGAAGATGGCACATAAAAATTTGTAACATGCTGCTAAAGCAGTAAAGAGGGAAATTTACATCACTAACTGCCTAAATTAGAAATTATGAAAGATATCAAATCACTGACCTCAGCTTCCACCATCAAAATTTAGAAAACAATTAGTGCAAAAACCAGAAGATAGGAAATGGATATCAATGAAAGAGTAAAGAGCCAAAAAATACAGAAAAATTGATGAAACCAAAAGGTAGTTCACTGAGAAGAGAAATAAATATAACAATCATCCAGCCAGACTAATCACAAAATAAAGTCATAAACTACAGGAAATAGGAATGAGAAAGATAACATTGCTAAAGATTCTACAGATATTTAAAATACATTAAGGAAATAACATGAAAAACTTTAAAGCAATTCAATTGACAACTTGGATAAAAAGAAAAATATTCTTTAAAGAGAAAAATTATCAACGTTTGCTTAGGAAGAAATATATAACCTAAATGACTCTAATAAATTAAAGAAATTTTTAAAAATTTAAAACCTTTCTCACAAAGAAAACTTCAGGCCCACATGGCATTACTGGGAAATTCTATATAACATTTAAGAAAGAGATAATACCAATTCTACATGATTCTTCCAGAAAATTGCATAAGAAACACTTTCCAATTCATTCTATGGAGCTAGAATTAGTATGAAACCATACCAGACAAAAAAGATATTACAAGGAAAGAAATCTACAAAACAGTATCTCTCATGAATATAGATGCAAAAAACTTGTCAAAATTATAGCAAATTATATTCAATGATATTTTAAAAGGACAGTATAACTTGGCAAAATAGTGTTTATCTGAAGAGTGCAGTGTAGGTTTAACAGTTGAGAATGAAGTCATGTTATTCATCATAGAAATAAACTAAAAGATAAAAGCTATGCTATCATCTCAATAGACACTAAAAGAACCACTGACAAAATTCAACATCCATTCTTGGTACAAACTTTCTCAGCACACTAAGACTATAACCAAACTTTCTCAGTTTCATGAAGGGCATGTACAAAAAAACCTTACAGCTTACACCATATTTAATAATGAAAGACTGAACGCTATAATGTTAAGATCAGGAAGAAAACAAAGATATGCACTCTCATTACGTCTACTCAACGTTTGACTGAGAGTTCTGGCCAGTACAAGTAAATAAAGTATAATTGATTTTTTTTAAAAGACTTAAAATAATACATGAATGTATCTGTACTTGCTGATGAAAGGACTGTTCATGTAAAAAAATGATAAAATTTTTAAAAGAGCTACTATAACTGCATTGACACCAGATCAATATGCAAAAATCAACTTTAATTCTATATTCTAGCACAAATTTAGTTCTATATTACAGTAATAATCAGAAATTGAAATAAAAAGAATCATAAGATTTACAATAGCAAGATCTAAGTCTGTCTGAAGATGTGCATATCCTGAACATTAAAAACTGTAAAACATTGTTGAAAAGAATTAAAGAAGACCTAAATAAATGTAGACATATAGTATGTGTTTAATATATATAATAAAATTTATCTATATACATTTAATTTTATTCATATATTTACATATTATATGTATATATTTTATTTAATATATTTATTAAATATATGTATATAAATTTATATAAATTACTGTTATGTATAATATAGTAATTATATACCAGAAAGCCAATTATAGTTAACGTGCTAATTCTACTCTCAAATTAATATATATATTTAATGTAATCTCAGTCAAAATCCCATCAGTCTTTTGTAGAAACTGATGATTCTTAACTTCATATAGATCTATGAATAATCAAATCATTTTGAAAAAGAACAAAGCTAGATAACTTATCCTGTCTGACATTAAGACTTATTATGAAGCTATGTTATTGAGAGAGTGTAGTACTAACATCACAGCAGACAAATAGATCAATGGCATGAAATAGATAATCAAGAAATAAACCTACACGTAAAAGCAAAATAATTTTGGAGAAAGATCTAAAGGCAAATCAATTGAGAAATGTTAGTCTTTTCAATAAATTGCTCTTAAACTAAAATTAAATTAAATTAAATTTAAATTGCTCTTAAACTTTAATTTATACCTTATACCTAAAAAAATTAGTGTATAATGACTTATATCCAAAATTTGTACATGAACTTTGACACATATGTCACACCTGCAAAAATTATTACAAAATAGTTCATCACCCCAAATGTAAAAAGTAAAACTTCAAAAATTCTAAAAGTAAACATAGAAGAAAAAATGATGACCTTGGATTAAACAAATGTTTCTTATTTATGATGCCAGAACTATGATCCATCAAGAAAGAAATAGGACTTTATCAAAATTAAGAACTGGTTTTTGTAGAATACTATTAGAGCAATGAAAAATAAATAAATAAACTGGGAGAAATTCCTTGAGACCATATACCTGATAAAGAACTTGCAACCATAATACATGAAACATCTCAAAACTCAATAACAAGTAAACAATAAAATTAGGCAAAAATTTCGAATAAACATTTGACCAAAGAAAATATGGATGTTCAATTAACATAGAAATGATATACAACATTATCAGTCATTAGGGAAATGCAATGAGATGTCTCTGTATATTATCTATTAGAATGGATAAAGTTAAGATGACTGATCATGCCAAATACTAGTGAGAATGCAGAAGAACCATAACTCATGTCTCGGTGGTGAGAATGTTAATTGCAAAATGTCTTTGCAAAACAGTTTGGCCGTTTCTAAAAAGCAAAATATATATTTTATTCTTGTATCATCCATCCTATCTACTCTCAGGTATTAACCCAAGAGAAATTAAAACAATTGTCCATACAGATACTTGTGTACTAATGTTCATAATAGCTTTCTTGTAATAGCTAAAATTTGGCAACTTGGCGCCAAATGGTTAAACATATTTTGTCATATCACCACAATGGAACACTATTCAGCATTAAAAATGAAGTGACTATTGATACACACAAAAACATGAATGAATCTCGAAATAATTATGCTGAGTTAAAGAAGCCAGACAGAAAGATTAATACTGTATGATTTAATTTATATTAAATTCCAGAAAATAATCTATAGTAACAGAAAGTGGATCGGTGGTTTCCTGAGGAAAGGGATTGGGTAAGGAAAAAGGGTCAAAAAGGGAACTGGTTTTATAGCTATATTTAGGCAGTGATGTATATGGTCGCTATCTTGATTGTGATCATTATTTCACGCATATATGCATACAACACAACTTGAACACTTTAAAGATGTGAAGTTTATTATATGTCAATTATACCATTATAAATTTGTCTAAAAATTAAAAATTAATAAAATATGCAAAAAGGCAGTAGCTAGAGAAATGTGTTTGTATATCAATGAGAATGAGCCAGTAGAGAATCAGATATTGATTATGAGGCATGGGGTTTAATTTAAGGAGAAAAATATTAAAGAAGGCAAAATAAAATTGAATTCAGAGAAAAGAAGGATTATAATCAAAATAAAAATATATTTTACTGTAAATGAAAGGATGACAGAGATACATAGTATAAGTGGACTAAACATTTAGGGGTGGCAAATGAGAACATTCCACTTTGCAGTGAAATCAAAAACTTGTGAAGAAAGAAAAATTTGAGAGAAGAGGAAAGTTATAACATAGTTTCCTTAGAAAGCTTGAAGGAAAATTACTGTACACTAATTGCAGTGTTAATAGAGATGTACACATCATGATGTGGAAGGAGAATGCTGGAGGAAATGCAAAAGATTTCAGGATAGAAGAGATATATATTCTCTAATGTGAAAAGGGTTCTGAAGCTACCAGCATATAATGAAGACCATATTTCTTTAAATATTATTTAAAGTGCAGTATCAGTATGACTAAGATTAGATTGTTGTTTTCTTTCCTTTATATTATTGGGTAGAAGTAGATGAACAGAAATGAATATGCTGATTCATGAAATGGAGCTCATTAAGCTTTATTTTCATCATTATTTTTAATAAGTAAGACATATTATTATGCCAGTACCAAGTCAGCTGTCAAATGTAGACTGAAATAAGATGGACAGGTGTGTATGACATTTCTATGAATGGTTAGGGCTACATATTTTAAGTGTGCATAGTGTAACAGGAGTCAATATTCATAACAGATGCCATTTGTAGCATGGCAATATAATCATAACATTAATGATTATCCTAAGGCTATGACTGCTACAAGAAAGAAAACACTATAATCCACAAACCAGTTTCTTTTTAGAGAATAATGGGAAAAAATAAGAAAATTGAATCAGAAATAGCCAAAGCTTGTCAGACTGCTAATTATCTACCAGTATCCATTCTCTTCTTTCTTAGTCATAGAGTTTGGGTAGGCATGTGACCACCCAGCTAAATACTAATTTCTTTTTTCTTCTTCTTGGTAGGTGTGGTCATGTAAATCAATTTTGGCCAATCTGATGTGTATGATAGAATGGTTGCCTATTCTAGGAATGGTTCATAAAAGGATTAGGTATTTCCTACTTTAGTCCTTTCTCCCATCCATTTGCAAAAAGATGACAGAAACAGAATAGCACAGTTGATACAGAGAATGGCAAGAATGTCAGAGCAGGCAAAACAGCCCTAATATGCCTACCTTTCTACAGTTACTTCAACCTTGTTTCAGCCATTATCTTTAGTGGTCTTCTTGTTTGAGCAATTTATCAAAATCTTCCCAGACAACTATCAAATATGCGATAACCATAATGGCTACTGTTTCCAGTATTTTCTTATACTATTTATATCCTAAACAACCCTATAGGCTATAGAGAGAACAATGAGACTGGGAGAAAATAAGCAGTATGCACAAGTTCAGACATTTAACAGGTTGTAGATGTGGAATGGAATTTGAACCCCGATCTTTGGGGGTGGGGGGCTAAAGTTCTTCTTCCTTCCATTATGTTACAGAATCTTTTCAAAAGCGAAGAAAAAACTTCATAGAAGCAGCAAACACCCAATTTGAAAGATGTAAAAATGAATCTGAGGTCATGGCTTACCCATTTTTGCATTTCTAGAATTTCTAAGACATTTAAGAAATGCTTTAAGCTGATTTAAGTTATTCATTAGAAATAAATTGTACCTTCTCTGTCTGTGTTAGACAAGAAAAGTAGCTGAGTGACCTTGTAGGACTTTTCCATGACAACATCAAAAACCAATTCAAAGATATGGGTGGGGCTTCCCTGGTGGCGCAGTGGTTGAGAATCCGCCTGCCGATGCAGGAGACACGGGTTCGTGCCCCGGTCCGGGAAGATCCCACGTGCCGCGGAGCGGCTGGGCCCGTGAGCCATGGCCGCTGGGCCTGCGCGTCCGGAGCCTGCGCTCCGCAACGGGAGAGGCCACAACAGTGAGAGGCCCGCATACCGCAAAAAGGAAAAAAAAAAAAAAAAAAAAAACAAAGATATGGGTGGCATACAATCAAAACAATATGCCTCTTTTCAAAACAGAAACAGAAGAATCAGGATGGAAGTCTCTTTCTTGCAGGGCTTGTTGCTGTTGTTGTTTATTTAATAAAGTTTACTGATAATTTATAATCATTAACAACTACTGAATCAATAGTGTAACACAATTATAAAGTGCCTCAGAAGCATGTGCTCTTAAGAGAGTGTGTAATGGCAGGGTGGATAGTAAAATCTGTGACAGTCTTTATTTAACACAGCCAGCTAAGGCAGCCACATAGGATTTAGTAGTTAAGAGGCCATATACCAACAGCAGCATATCCAGCCAGTTCTCAGAGAAGGAGCGTGGCCTCCTCAGTGTTGAAATCAGTGTGGCTCACCCAGAACTATTTAGGAGCATTGGGTATAGCAGGACCTCTAAGGTTCCACAGCCACAGGAGGAGTGGCACACAAATGAGAAAACTCCATTTGTCAGGTTATTGCTTGTGACCAAATGGTAGCTTACCAATTGCTGCCAGGGCTCCGGAGAGTGACCCAGCAGCTGCTTCTATATGGGAGAACATACTTCATGAAAGGACAGATTCAGTGTTGGAAAATAGGCCAATTCCCAGGATGCCTGTGAAACTCTGATAAGCCCAGCTTCTTGCCTTATAGCCTAAGGACACAAAGTGGAACAAATTTAGGTAGCTTTCTTTTTAAATTTTATGTCATTTTATTTTTGTTTTGTTTTGTTTTTGCCAAGAGTATGTGGGATAAAAAAACCACTGACTGAACCAAATAATGACTTAGATGAAATTTCAGAATAAGTTATAGAAACCATGCTTAATTATTGTGCTAAAATACTGCTTCTGGAAAAAAAAAGAATGTTAAAATGTTCCACTATTGCATTTGCTTCATAGTAATATAATTTACTTCTCAGCTAGTTGTCAATTCCTATAAGCTACATCTTCCATTTACCATCTAAAAATAGCTTTTCCTACATAAACTTGATGCTATCTCATGCCAGAAATTATAATCATAAAAACCACTGAAGGAAAGAATAGCAATTGTTAAAAAGTAATGAGAGGCATGTGTGGTCATCGGGTGGTAATAGGAATCAGAGTATTGCAGCAGAATCCCCCATGACTCCCCTTTCCCACATACACAATACACTCATACCTATCTTCTCCTAGCATATTGCCTCAGTCAACTAAACCGGAAATCACAACTCATTGTTAGACTATGTTAAGGATGGCACCTGCCCTTTGAGCAAGAAAAATAGAGGCCTCAAGAATTCGGTTCTTTGTCCACACATGCACTACCCCATTTGTGATATTCTCTCAAGTATTTTTAAATATATATATCTTTAAATATGTTCATTTATATAAACTCACAAGAGAGAAAAAGAGCCTGCAAAATACAAATGCTGCTGAAGCTTGCCCACATTTTCAAAAGATTTTACGGACATAAACAAAGTTCAGCAACTGTCTTTTGAGCAACCTCTTAGGTGGTTAGCAAGGCAGACATGATCTCCTTTACTAGGACTTAGAGTCTTGCAAAAAGACACACCTTAACAAAATATTTAGCAGGACATAAGCTATTTGAATTCAGAGATGGTTTTGTGTTCTGTATATATAACAACCTAGAGCAGAACTGGGCATATGTTAAGGACTCAGTAAATACTTGTGAATGATTCCTAAGTAAAGTTCTATGAAGAGCTTTAGTTCAACATAACCTAATCTATATGGTCAGGAAAGAATTCCCTGCAGAAAGAATATTGAAATTCTAATCTAAAAGTTATGAAGATGTTAGCTGGGTGAAAAAAGATATGAGACCATCCAAGCAGAGGAACATATGGGAATGTTTCTAAGATGTTAGCACGATGTTGTGTTCATATAAATGGAAGAATTCTAACAGGGCATTGGAAAGTAAAGAATGGTATAAGAAGACAGGTAGAAAATGTATAAGACAAAAAGTCTTAAAGGGCACCATATAGATTGGGTATTTTTTGCTAAGAACAATAGAAAGTCATTGGCACAATCAATACATTTTGTCTATTTATTATGTTTTCATTCATTCATTATTTAATTAATTTAATTTCTCAAAGCTGTAGGAGATATTATATTGACTCAGATCAAATCTTCCGTACCTAGTTCTGTAATCTTAGAGTAATCACTTAACTTTTTCTTGTCTTAGTTTTATCATTCATAAAATATTTTTAAAATGTAAATAGGTAATCACCAACCTTCCCTTGTCTAAAAGCTTATACTTTATAACAGTTGCAAGTTTTTTTTTTTTTTTTTTTTGCTGTACGCGGGCCTCTCACTGTTGTGGCCTCTCCCGTTGCAGAGCACAGGCTCCGGACGTGCAGGCTTAGCGGCCATGGCTCACGGGCCCAGAGCGGCATGTGGGATCTTCCCGGACCGGGGCGTGAACCCGTGTCCCCTGCATCGGCAGGCGGACTCTGAACCACTGCGCCACCAGGGAAGCACCGCAAGTATTTTTTAATAGACCCTTAATTTAAAGTTTGGCTAGCAATGGGTACCTTCCCTTAGTGAGCAGGATAATCAGAGAGGAAGAAGAAATGCCTACTTCCTGACATTGTGCCTATTTACATATACTGTTGCTTTAGTTTCAGTTCTCTCAAAAGCAAAATCTATGTATCAATACAGACAGAGGGAGGAGGTGGACAGAGCTCATTTGGATGAGGGGATCAGGAGGATAGGATAGGATGAAGAAGGAAGAAAAGTCAAAAGGCCCATTGTTGAGCTCCTTACTGCAGTGGACAACTGAGGTTCCATCCTACTTGGAACCCTCTGAGGACTTGTGTAAAATGCACCTTAAAATTTCACCTCCAGATTACAGGGATATAGACCAAATTTCTACACCCTCTTGCTCTCATTAATTGAAGGCTAGTTCTGAGAACATTAACTCTTCGTACTTCTAAACTGTACCAACACACGGGCTTAAGGAGACTTCTGTCACTCAGGAGACATCTCTGGAGTAGAAAGGCAAAAAAAAAAAAAGCCCCACTTAGTTCCTGAGGGGAACCAAAGGTCTACCAAGTTGGCAATGTGAGGACACAAGGAATCAGTAAAGGTATAGAGAGTGATTCTAGGGAATCTGAGTATCATTCCATTGGAAAGAGTAGTCATTAAAGGGGTCTATGGCGATAAGTGATTGCCCTATCTGTATTTTAGACTGAAAAGTTTGGATGCAATGTGGAAATTAGTTTAAAACTGGAAGACTCCTACTCGAATACCTCTTTAATTCTTATTTTAAAAAGTCCACACTCAATGTTCCGTATATTCTACTCAATTAATGTAGGGAGGCTATAAAAGTGATACAAATAATAGATTCATAAGGTGATAGAAAGAATGAAATGGTGGGGAAAGAACTATGAAACGTTTTGGAAATTAAATCGATTTTATTTGAGGACTGAGTATGGTGAAGGGAGGATTATCTAGACTGATTCCCAAGTCTCTGGCATGAGTGACTGAGAGTAAATTAATAACATCAACTAATACTGGTAATACAGATAAAAAATATTTGTTGTTGTGTGTTGTGTTTTTTATAGTTATATCTTGAAAACAGGAAGCTGAATTCACTTTTGAATGATGCGTCTAAGGTTCTAGCTTGAACTAGCCCTAGTGATTTGGAAGTCATTCAAATACCATTATATTTCCTGCTCAATCAGGACTTGTTAGAGAAATGTTTGATTCCAACTCTGAGACATTAAATATACAGTATAAACCTGGAACACATTGTCACTTCAGAGAGCAAAAAACTAACAAAGTCCACGTGGGTCACGTTAAAAGAAATTAGGAGCCAACTAGAAAAGGTACCAAAGGCCAAAAATGGAACATTTTTTAATCATTAATGAAAAAAATTGCAACTGATTAAGCATATCAGATATTTAAGTTTCTGAGGTCATAGTGGGACAAAAAGTCTAATTTGCTATAATTGGAGGGTGTGAGGGAACAGCTTACTGTTTTGAAAACTAGTAATTAATGAGAAAATAATAACATTTGTTCCTGCTATTCCTATGCAAATTTTATCACTGTATAACTAAATAGTAAACAAAAGATGTTTTTATTATACAAGTACACAGGTAAGCAAATGTAAAAGGAATAATAAGATTAAAGAACATTGTTTTATAACTCCAATAAATCAATGGAGCAAGGCATTGATTATTGACAGTTGTTAATAGAATAAAGAGTCAAGCAGGACTTTCAAAGATGGAGTAGGAGGACTGGAGTTCATCTCTCCCCACAAACACATCAAGAATACATGTTCAAATGGAACAGTTCTCACAGAACATCTGCTGAACAATACCAGAGGACCTTGGACACCTAAAAGGACAAGAAAGATCCCCATGTAACCATGTAGGATGAAAGAAAGGAGAAGGGAAAAGAAAGAGGAGAGGAAGCAGGATGGGACCTGTGCCCTGGCAGGGAACTGAAGGTGAGAATAGGTTCCCGCATCTGGGGAAGCCCCCTCACCAACGGGGAGATCTGGGACAGAAGAGGAGCTTCAGGGGCTTGCAGGAGAGCTCAGCAACCAGTCTATGGCAGGCAAGACAGAGGGAGACCTACACAGATGGCCCATGCCACAGCCCTGCACAGCCCAGCCTGAGATGAGTGTCCGCTGGTGCACACAGGGGCTGGCTGCTGGAACATGGGGTTTGAAGAGCAGATCCAGGGAGGGGACTGCTGTTGGCTATGAGGGGACAGCCTGAAAGGATGGGAGTGAGTAGCTCCACAACTGGGAATGCTCGTGGAGGAAGTCCGGACCGCCACAGAAGGGAAGCACCATTGTTGAGTGACCTGCAAAGGGTGGGGACACCATTGCAGCCTCTCTCCCCATGCGCTGGCCCCTGCCTGTGCTGGCCCCTGCCTCCACTGGCACTAGGGAGGGCTCCTGCCGGAGCCAGCTCTGGTGCCCCAGCCCTTGGTTCCTCCATTTCCTTCCCTTGCCTGGGCAACCCGCTTGTCCAGATCTCCACCTGATAGACACACTTTCCAATCGCTACCCCAGCACCCTCCTTCCTGGGTGGCCAGCTCGCCCCAATGGCTGCCTCAGCTCCTTCCTGTCTGACGGGCTCGTGGGCTCTGGAAACCTCTAAAGCAGACTCCAGAGGGAGGAACACACACAGAAGTGGGGCTGAAATCACAGCTGAGCCCCAGGGGTCATGTGACTAAGAAAGAAGAGCTGAAATCTCTCCTCCTGGCTGTGTGAACCACAGAGTTACAACTCCAGTGATGGCTTCCTAAATCCAGCGCCTGCAAAACATCCCAAAGGACAAGTGCTCCTGCAACTGGGAAGGGTCTAGCTTTAGCAGCTGTGGGATTTGTGGGCATGTACATGCAGAGGTTAGACCAGACCAGAGTCTGAGCTTCCTCCATAGCTCCCAAATGGGGCCAAATGCACAACTACTGCAGCACCTGACCTCAGTGGATCTATTCCAGTGGCCTGATGAAAACAATGCCTGATAGTCACCAGGGTCAATGACTGGTATACCTATAGTTAAAGTGGGACCGAGAGCAGAGCCAACAACAGTGTACTTTGGGAGCCTGCACAATGGGTGAAAGGGGATGAAACAGTGCACATTCACAGGTGCACAGCTCCAGAGCAGGAATACTCAGTGGCTTCTCTCTCAGTGGGAGTGCTCCAATCCCACCTACCTTGCACCACAAATCAGAAACACAGCTCAGAAACAGATCTAGGGGCCTCTACTCCAACAGCTAGGGAGCAGACCATGTCCCTGATAAGGCAGTGAAAACCACACAGCAAAGGGGAGGAACCACTCAATATCCAGGGCAGGGTCTGATCGCCACAACACCAATCAAACCCCCTATTAAGGGGATAATGGCACAAACCTCTAGACCAACCTCACCCACCAGGGGGCAGAGACGAGAAGCAAGAGGAACCATGATCCTGCAACCTGTGGAGAGACCACAAACACAGTAAGTTAGTCAAAATGAGATGACAAAGAAATATGTTGCAGACAAAGGAGCAAGATGAAAATCTAGCCACGACATTCAGAGAAGAACGAGAAATAAAAGAAATCCAAATTAGAAAAGAAGAAGTAAAACTGTCACTGTTTGCAGGTGACATGAAACTATACATAGAAAATCCTAAAGATGCTACCAGAAAACTACGCAAGCTCATCAATGAATTTGGTAAAGTTGTTAATACACAAAAATCTCTTGCATTGTTATGCACTAACAACAACAAATCAGAAGACAAAATCAAGGAAAAATCCCATTTACTTTGCATCAAGAAGAATAAAATACCTAGGAATAAACCTACCTAAGGAGACAAAAGACCTATATCCGAAAACTATAAGATACTGATGAAAGAAATAAAATATTACACAAATAGAGGGAGAGATATACCATGTTCTTAGGTTGGAAGAATCAATATTGTGAAAATGACTATACTACACAAAGCAGTCTACACATTCAATGCAATACCTATCAAATTACCAATGGCATTTTTTCACAGGATTAGAACAATTTTTTTTACAATTTGTATGGAAACACAAAAAATCCGAATAGCCATAGCATCTTGAGAAAGAAAAATGGAGCTGGAGGAATCAGGATCTGTGTCTTTAGACTATACTACAAAATGATAGTCATCAAAACAGTATGGTACTGGCACAAAAACAGAAATATAAATCAATGGAACAGGATAGAAAGTCCAGAGGTAAAGCCACACACCTATGGTACCCTAACCTATGAAAAAGGAGGCAAGAATATCCAATGGAGAAAAGACAGTCCTTCAATAAGTGGTGCTGGGAAAACTGGACAGCTACATGTAAACAAATGAAATTAGAACACTCTCTAACACCATACACAGAAATAGACTCAAAATGGATTAAACACCTAAATGTCAGGCCAGATACTGTAAAACTCTCAGAGGAAAACATAGGCAGAACACCCTTTGACATAAATCACAGCACAATCTTTTTTGAACCACCTCCTAGAGTAATGAAAATAAGAACAAGAATAAACAAAAGGGACCTAATTAAACTCAAAAGCTTTTGCACACCAAAGGAAACCATAAACAAAA
This sequence comes from Kogia breviceps, assembly GCF_026419965.1. Taxonomy (NCBI): domain Eukaryota; kingdom Metazoa; phylum Chordata; class Mammalia; order Artiodactyla; family Physeteridae; genus Kogia; species Kogia breviceps. The sequence continues at coordinate 99,459,580 of NC_081314.1, forward strand.
TGAAAAGACAGCCCTCAGAATGGGAGAAAATATTTGCCAATGAAGCAACTGACAAGGGATTAATCTCTAAAATATACAAGCAGCTCATGGAGCTCAATATCAAAAAAGAACAAGCAACCCAATCAAAAAATGGGTGGAAGATCTAAATAGACATTTTTCCAAAGAAGACATACAGATGGCTAAAAAACACATGAAAAGATGCTCAACATCACTAATTATTAGAGAAATGCAAATCAAAACTGCAATGAGGTATCATCTCAAACCAGTAAGAATGGCTGTCATCAAAAAATCTACAAACAATGAATGCTGGAGAGGGTGTGGAGAAAAGAGAACCCTCCTACGCTGTTGATGGGAATGTAAATTGGTATAGCCATGATGGAGAACAGTATGGAAGTTCATTAAAAAGCTAAAACTAGCACTACCATATGATCCAGCAATCCCAGTCCTGGGCATATATCCAGAGAAAACCATAATTCAAAAAGATACATGCACTCCAATGTTCATTGCAGCACCACTTACAATTGCCAGGACATGCAAGCAACCTAAATGTCCATCAACAGAGGAAAGGATAAAGAAGATGTGGTACATATATACAATGGAATATTACTCAGCCATAAAAAGTGAAATAATGCCATTTGCAGCAACATGGGTGGACCTAGAGATTGTCATACTGAGTGCCATAAGTCAGACAGAAAAAGACAAATATCATATGGTATTGCTTAGAAGTGGAATCTAAAAAAGTGTACAAATGAACTTATCTACAGAACAGAAATAGAGTTACAGATGTAGAAAAGGAACTTATGGTTACCAGGCAGTAAAGTGGGGAGGGAGGGATAAAGTGGGAGATTGGGATTGACATATATACACTACTATATATATAAAATAGATAACTAATAAGGACTTACTGTATACCAAAGGGAACTCTACTGAATACTCAGTAACAGCCATATACTGGGAAAAGAATATAAAAAAGAGTGGATATATGTATATGTATAACTGATTCACTTTTCTGTACACCTGAAACTAGTACAACATTGTAAATCAACTATACTCCAATAAAAATTTTTAAAAACTAAAATAATTTCAGTTTACTAAATACAATTTGTAAAAAAGAGTCAAGCAGATGTGTTTAATGGTAGAAGAACATAAAATGACCTATACTTTCTTAAAGCAATTGAAACCAGAATCTATCAAGCCTCTATATATAATGCCAATTTACAGGAAATAGAGGCAAAAGTACACTTAAACTACAACATAAAGAAAAAATCAGCACAATCCTAACAAATTCTATAGAAAAAGTGATCTAGTTTCCTCAACAATTTAATTTCTAGGAAAAAAGAAAACATTGAAGATGAACCTATGGATTAAAAGAAAGTTAAAAAGAATATTATCCAAACATAATGTGTGGAATGTCTTTGGATTCTGAGGCAACATAATTGTAAAAGTAGACATTTATGAGACAGTTGAGAATTTGTCCACTGACTGAATATTTGAAATTATTATATTATTGTTATATTATTAACTTGCTAATATATTATAATTTTGTTTAAAACATATATTTAGTTTTTTAGACATATATACTGAATTATTTATGGGTAAAATGATTTATCTAAAGTTTGCTTCAAGATAATCTAGAAGTAGCAAAGGAGGCTGTGGTTATGATTTGATAGTTGTTGAGGTTGGATGAAATTAGATGGAAGTTCATTATACTGTTTTTCTTTCTTTGGTGTATGTTTGAAATCTCCTTTTAAAAAAAACAAATAAAAAATAATCATTAGAATACAGAAAAAAGCATACCAGAAGAGTTATCAAGTTAGTAGGTCAAGTATAAGGAAAAGAACAGTAATATTTAAGAAGTGGTAAAATTGGGCAAACTTTTTAACATGAATAAGTCTCAGTTTTTATATCTATAAATGAAATGAGGTATATAAAACACCTGTAAGCAAAGAGGACCTTGAAGAGTGTCGGTTCTCTTCCTAAAACATGTGAATGAAAATCCTGTTTGTGTGTATGTCTACATATTTGTCTCCTGCAGTCAAGGAAATGAGACTGAATGTTAGAAGCTATAGTGATTATATAAAAATATAAAAGTGAGCATATAGGAATAAGAAATTAAGAAAAAGTAACAATGTGAAAATCAGCCCCATTCTGAAAATCAGACAGAAATACTTTAATCCCTCTGTTGCTTTATGCTTCCTTGCTGTGAAGAACATCATCATAGTAGCTGAGTACTACTCCTCTCCCACAATTTATAGTTTATTTAAAACCCATTTTAAGCTGCCTCTCCAAACCATGAAAGTGGAAATCCTTTGGCTTTTGACAAAGCCTGGAGGGAGAAGAAGGAGGAGATGATGGGGAAGTGATATAAGTAACTGTAAAAATGAAAAGGGCATTGACTTAGAATCAATGGTTAATATGAAAGGCAAATGGAATAATTAATACCAATACCTCAAACCTCTACCGTCTTTGAGGAATTGATATTTTGGCTTATCACCATAAAAGGCACAAGCACATTTTGTCATAAACTCTAAAATGCAAATCAATATTTTTTTTCTCTTTTACCAAATCCCTGTCTAACACGACCTTTATTAAAGATGTTTAAGGCTAGTGAGGTTAGTAAATGCAACTGATACCAAGAAGATAATAAACCTGACCCAGTAATCTCATTGGGTGATTACTGCCTCTCAGGTATGCAATATTCTTATATTTACTCATCCACAATTATAAACAGCAACTGAAATTTCCCTCAGAGGGAAAAGCCTTGCAGCAAGAGACTATAAAATAGTCTTGCTTGTTTTTAAAGTGTAAATTTCTATAACAAAACATAATTGAAAAAGAATGATTTAAAAACAAAGAAAATGAATGAATATGTATGAGACATTGGCTATCTCATACGGATATGTATGAGAAATTTAGCAGCTGTGTGTCTCACACACAAACACACACACAGACGTCCAATTTTAAGTCAGTCTTTATCCTGTGAACTGGATTCAAGTCCACCTCTATTCTGTAATTGTCAAATAAAACCTTTAAAGTCAGAACTTGCTTCCTAAATCCTCAAGTTCCTGTAAATGATATAAGCCTCCACCTGTATTTTTAACATTAGTCTGAGTTGTTTCAGTAAACTAGTGGTATGTGTCAGACAACTTTTTTATAGCCAAATGCCAGCAGAACCGAGAGATAGAATGATATATTTACAATAGCAGAGCATCCATGGGTCACTCATGAACTGGAACAGGCTACTGTGGAAATGGCCTTTAATAAGGTTAGTCAATAACCACTATACACTCATAATGTGAAAGGGTGATATGTAGTATACAGCAAAAATCATGATATTTAGCTGCTTGACATTTTGAAGATATAATCACATTACTAATGTGACATTTCAAAACCAGAAATGGTTATCATAAAGAGTAAATTATCAGATGGGGAGATGGGTAACTCAAAAAGTGTTGATGCCTATTAGAATGCAGAGAAAATGCTGTATATACCATATGAATTTGCTGCAAATGACGTGTGTGATAAAGAACAATGTGGCCTCTAAAACAGGAAAAGAAAATCTACTAGTAGCCATATTTTCAGACTCCATTATTTTCTTTTTTTATCCTGAAGACAAATTTCAATTGCTGTTTATAACTGTGGATAAGTAAATATAAGAATACTATATATCTGAATGGCAGGAACCACCCAGTGAGATTACTGGGTAAGATTATTATCTTGTTAGTATCACTTACATTTACCAATAATAGTTTGGAAGTTTCCCCACAGTATAAAAATTAGGTCAGATGGCTCATCAACAGTGTATCATATGGATTAAGATATCTGGAACTTTCTATAATACCTGATAGGAATCATGGGTTTCCAATTTATTCTGTCAAAGAAGAATTATAGATAATAATCTTCAGTTGAAAGATATCCACAAAAGAACTATAAACTCTCAATTTACAAAGATATATTTCTCTTCCCCTTGTATTTATAGGTGCTATGACATCATAATGCTGGGAACTATCGTATTTATATGTTTTCTGCAATGGGATCACTTACTGTAAGACTATTATACTGACTGAAGAACAGTCACTAAAATTGAGGCAATCAGGAGATCCCCTCCTATATTACTAGATTTTTACATTGTGAGAAAATTCCTTTGGGCTATTTAATATTAGTGTGGATTAATTAGTACAATGGAGCAGGACATCAGGAGCATTATTTTCCTAAAGATATGATCTGTGCATGTTTACCTGAGAAATTATCTGACCTCCTACCTGTTCTGACACTTTTACTCAGGACAGTATCTTACAGAATTGCCTGAACATATTGATACTCATGATATCAAATGTGGGTCTGCTCTATTCTCCCTGCTTGTAAATATCTATAATTTGAAAAATGTTTGTTTTTCCATGCATGCAATAAACTATATGGAACACATTACAATTCTGAGTGATGCTGTACAACAGGAAACAGCAATTTTGAATTGCAGAAATGAATAAAAAAAAATCCACTTGTGTAGGAAATCATATTTTAATGAAATTGTCGTTAATATTTATGTTAAATGCCATCTAAATCTAAAGAGATGTGTTAACATCAGTGTCTGAATACATTAGGATTGCTTGAAACTGCATTTCCAAGGAAATATTTTGTTTTTATTCAAAAGCTCTCTGATTTCTGCTCAAATGTTTATTGTTTTATTTAAAAATACTTTCTCATTTTTGTTCCAGATGTTCACAGAGCAAACACAGAACATGGTAGATAAATGAGAGTTTACAGCTGTAAGCATAAATTGACTGTTCCATTCACTAACAAGTTACTCTGATAAGGTCTTCTGATGACTGAATAACAAAGTATTATCTCCACATGGCTCTTATGGCTCACAGTATTACGTACTTGCTATGCAACATTTCACTTAAAATTTCTTCTTCTTGGGCTTCCCTGGTGGCGCAGTGGTTGAGAGTCCGCCTGCCGATGCAGGGGACACGGGTTCGTGCCCCGGTCCGGGAGGATCCCACACTGCCGCGGAGCGGCTGGGCGCGTGAGCCATGGCCACTGAGCCTGCGCGTCCGGAGCCTATGCTCTGCAATGGGAGAGGCCACAGCAGTGAGAGGCCCGCGTACCGCAAAAAAAAAAAAAAAAAAAAAAAATTTCTTCTTCTTATCCAATAACCACAGGCTGTATCTTTTTGCTCATAAGAGGTCATTTTGATATTCACTATCTACTGTTTTATGAAATTATGTTTCAGGAAAATATTATTGAAGCTTAAATGACAGTGTTTGGAGAGTTAGAACAAAATTATTAAAGTATGTAATCTTTCAGAAATGAAGGGATATGATAAAATGCTTATGATGAATTGTGATCAACATATCAGATATAGTACAATATGCACAATATTTGGGTATAATTATACTCATCTATCATATATAATTGACCACATGCTTTTATACTAATAATCTCTTTCCCTAAAATGATAATTCATTTGCATATTCTTAGTGTAATCAAATAAATGTTTACTTTTTTTTTTCCTAGTTCCCTAGTCTTACAATGTACTTTTCATCAGAGATGTCAGTAATCCTTTGGGTTCTTAGGAGTGCCATTAAGGAAACTTTCCCAGAATGCTTAGAAGTGTTTGCTTTATCGAACAGTTTTATTTATATGGAGTATAAATAAAAAGGAAAGTGGCCTATTTATAAATTGACAGAAGAGAACCCACAAAATTGTTTTTTGACAATTTCAGAGCCTATGCTTTGACTTTCAGAGCCTATGCATTTACTTTAAAAAGTTATTGCTCAAATAATCTTAAAACTCCTTTTAGTAACTATCTTCAAAATAAGGCTACCAGTCTCTTAGAGAAGCAGTTACGTCTTCTGTATTCACCATTCTTTCATCCATTCTCTCCTAATAGATCATTTAAGAATTTTAAGGAACCTAAACTTTGTAGTGATTTTTTTTAAAGCAATCATAAAAAGTTGTTCTTTCAATGATCGACTATTGTAGGGAAACATGTGTAGCAGGGTAGGTTCAGGGAATCCACTTTCAACAATCCCCCAGGTGGCTGATACTCTAAATGTGTCCTCAGCAACATGAAGTATGGAACACAAGTCTTATGCCAAGAATAGTTTATATGCTCTACAGACTTCTCAAAAATAGCTTTGGACTAGCAGTAAGGAGATGTGTGTTCCCATTACCTTTCCAATCTAAAAATGTAAGAAATATACCTAGTTCACTCTATTTCACAGGGAGATTAAAAATAAATATAAAAATTCATGTCACAGTCAGGCCTTAGTAACTGTTGTATAATAGACAGGTTAATTTTTTTTGAAGTACTCCTGTTTTCTATCACACAGCTTCCTCCCCACCTCACCATAAGGCAACAGGGTGTTGTCATTCTGTACAGGCCTTTATCTCAAAATGAGCAAAGCATAACATGCCACTGACATTTTTGTCTGATTTTAAAATTACCTTTAATTGTTGAATACACTCTGAGAGTTCTGACATCTTGGAAACTAGATCAGGAAATTATTTTAGAATAGATTGACTTCCATGTAACATGTCTTCAAAATGACAGTGATAACAATCACATTTACCTTGTGTTCTGTCCTACAGAAAGAGGGTCATTTACATTTTAGTTAAAGTGATAGGAACTGAAATTGTGTAAAGAATACAAACAATGATTTGTCCTATTTCATAAGGCAAGGAGGATGGCTTACTATGCAAATTCTTTTTCCTTTCCTCCTTTTTCTCTTTCTTCCTTCTCTTCTCTTCCTTCTTCTCCCCCTACTCTTTTGTTTTCCTTTTTTTCTTTCTAAGGTTTTAGATGAGTGACTTTTCACTTTTAGATATCGACCCCTGGAAATGATATGAAAGTAATTAAGAATCAGCTGTCACCTTAATTGATAAATCTTTCTTTGAGCTGAATATAGGTGTGTCTGTGGAAAAAAATATCTAAGATAGACTGGGGAAATAAAAAAGAGTTTTTACTTACATTAAACATGAATTTATGTAGAGGAAGGACATTTATCTTCCCCTTTTTAAAGGAGAATTAATCCTATTATTCTTTTTTGAATACCCTAAAGACAAAGTTATTATCTTAATATATAAAGATATTAGATATATACATATATGTATGTATGTGGATCTATCTATCATCTCTTTATCATCTGCCCAAGAGAGTGACTTTATACATTTATACTGATGCCATGTATTCATATCAAACACAATATTTATAGATTTAAGGAAACTATTTGAAGTAGCATTTTAAAAAGTGCTTTTATGAAGTGTGGAGCTTCAAATTACCTATATAAGTCCAATGATAAATAATGGATAGATCAACCCCATTTTTTTAAATCTTAAATGCATAAGTGTGCTATTTAGTTTTCTAAAGACAAAACTGGTTTGATTCATAATAGGTTTATAATGTCTAATAGGATTATAAGCAAATCTTTTAGATGCATTTTGGTTTTTTCAAATTTGGTCTTCTATTTGAAGATCTCTTCTAATTAAGAGTTGTGAAATGATTCTTCTTTTGCTTAACTTTTACAAACAAAACTAACAGAAGTTTTTATTCTATATGTCTGAAAAACATGGTAGATAGGATTGTATATCAGATCAGTTTTAGATAATCCACACAGCACATTTTCTCATCTTCCTACCTATGTTTATTTGACTCACCAGAATAATCGCAGTGTTTACAATTAAGGCCTATCAACCATACATAGACAAGTCTTTAGGAGTAAAGATATTGGTAATACTGAGGAGAAAGGGAAAGGCTCAATTAAAAAGAAGAAAAAGAAGACAAAGGGAAAGAGGAGAAGTGTAGGAGATAGAGGAGGGGAGAAATTGAAGGAGGAAGGAAGAAAGGAAGGGAATGAAGGAAAGGCAACATCTGCTATTAGAGGGAAAGTTCATTTCAGTCTTTGGTAGAAAGACTACAAGAAAAATTCTTCCCTCTTCTACTAGATTTATTTGATGATGTCATCATTACTCTGAAACAGAAGTTACCAATGTAGTGAGTATACAAAATTATAAAACGGTGACATCCCCTCCTCCAGAAAAATGTATCTTTTTATTTTAAGGCCAAAAGGAATAATTTGAGTGTTTCTTCAATTGTCATTAGATCAAAATGCTGTGAATCATTTTAAGTTCCTTATTTACATTTAATACTTTCCTACACAAATGCCTATCATCTTAAATAAAATTGTAAATGAATTTGATTCTGTGTGCCTCAAAACACTAAAATAGGAACAAATTTCTTACTACCTTTAATTCTAATAAATATATTCAGTACATGATCAGACTATCAAAATGCTTTCTTTTGGACACGTGGATCAAAACCCAGTTTCCTCAGGGAAATCCTCTGACTTCAAATAGAATCACAAACAGAAGCTCCTAACAGTATAAGTCTCATTAACCAGATATATTGCAATATTTTAGAAGAGGGGTTAAAGAGCTAGAGTGAAATGGCAATGGCTTGCAGCGTCTAATCCTTAGAAGTAGATACACTTCACATATATAACAGGCTTTTTGTTATGCAGATATCATATAAACCACTACAGTTGGCACATCAGGGACATTTTTTTCTTTGCTTTTTTGGTCCACATTATTAATTATTAATGAAATGAAGATGAAAAACCAATATTTTATAAATCATTAATTTTAGCCACATGATCAGAAGAGAGTTAACAATCATAGTTGTTTTTAGAAATTTGATGCATAAGAATATGGTAGAATAGTTTGTCATTGAAGAAGATCCAAGGTTTCTTTTTATCTGAAGCAGGAAAAGGGTGAAGTTCAGTAATTACCCTTAGAATTATGAATCATTCATAAAAGTTGGAATTTTAATGACTGCAGATACAACATTCATCATTTTGGTTGAAAATATTTTATTATTCAATTATTAAACATGTTATGCAGTGTTGCATTCAAAATAAGAAAGTATCCTGTGTAAACTATTATGCAAGGATATTAGTCTATATATGTTTATTTATGCTAGATTATGCAGTCTTGCACTTTATTTTCTAAAATATAAAAATTAATAGAAAATGTTTCACATAATGAGATTCCTGCTGATTATCCGACATATTCAGAATTTTTTCAATATATCCACTTATAAGGATTACGATTCAATAATAACAATTTTTTTTTTTTTTTTTTTTGAGGTACGCGGGCCTCTCACTGTTGTGGCCTCTGCATTGCGGAGCACAGGCTCCAGATGTGCAGGCTCAGCGGCCATGGCTCACGGGCCCAGCCGCTCCGCGGCATGTGGGATCTTCCCGGACCGGGGCACGAACCCGTGTCCCCTGCATCGGCAGGTGGACTCTCAATCACTGCGCCACCAGGGAAGCCCAACTTACATGGAATTATTTTTGTCTTTTTTAAAAATAAAAACTATATAGGTTATGAGTAACTTCTATTATGATTTTGGAAGTGTAGATACCCGTTGTCATTTCTAATGATGATCTCAGAATAGAGACAAAAATAAAAATGAGTCTTACACATTCCTCAAATATGATGCTTAATGCAATAACAAATATAAACATTATATCATAACAGTTAAATTGTTACTTATCACCCCCTGCAGGGGACAAAATCCCATAGCAGATAAACAGAGGAATTTAATCTTAAGAGATTGTGGGCATAAACTGCACGTATCTGATTATATGACCTGGAGGCATTTGATAATATTACATTTCGGAAAATTATGTTGATGGACACTTTTGATGCCATCCTCATGTCTCTAGATATTTAAAAATATATATGTGTGTATATAAATGTGGGACTTGCTTTATCCACAGAATTTTTGAAGCTATTTATTAGCTTTTTATATGTATCTTAACTAATTAATTCACCAGAATCTGATGAATTGTAACTTTATATTTTAACAGTAATAAATCAAGAAATCTTTAAATAGAAGAAACTGCATAAGAGTGTCATTATTTTAATACTACTTTTCCAGTCCACATTTTATCAAAATAGTTATTATTTAGAACTTATCAATTTTCCATCTGCTACAAGGTAAATTTAATGATATGACATACACATACATATACATATATAAAATAGTTGTAAACCTAATTTTTTACTTTTATTACTATTTTTTTATGTTCTTTAGTGTGTGATCTTAAAGATGTATAGTAAAGTGAAGGTGAAATATGCAAGATTATAGAAATTTTAGTGTTCTTTTCCAGATAACTAAATTTTTATTATATATTTATAGACTAATTTATTTCTAACTTTATTAAGAAATTTTTAAACATATATTTTCTTACTTATTTTCACATCCTTTCATCTATGTGACTTTGCAATATTTTTTTCTTCTTTTATAGTTGAAGATTTTGATAAACAGCTTTCATTTATTGAGTAGTGAACTTTCTCATTAACCCATAAAGGTGTTTTCTTGACTTGTTATCCTCTTCAAGTAATATACTGAAGATATTTTAGACCTGTCTGTCTTTACTATCTACCAAATTAAAACAATTCCTGACTCCTACAATATGACATGTATTAATTCTCTATCCAAATCCTAAATGTTAGTAGGCATTTTAATTTCAAATCATCTAAAAATTATCTTAAACTCTAGTTATGAAGGCAATATCTATAGTACTGTGAAACATAGATTAGGAAAGATTTTTAAAGTTTTTGTGGAGAGCAGATAATTCTTCTCCACTCCCAGAAAGTATTTAAAATAGGGATCAGTTTAAAGACAAAAACAAGGAAGTGCTCAAATACACTGGAAAGTTTAACAGAATAGGAGTAATAGAGAACATTTAATTCAGCGTATCCAGCTATTTTAGTTGCACCGGTTAGAGGAGACCAATTCTTAAGAGGATTTTTAAAACTATTAATACTTTCAAAACAGTTGATTATTCCTATTTGATACAGGTATAATAACAGATATACAACACAACCTTATTTTAGTTATTTGTATAGTAAAACTGATCACAACAAATTCCAAAATACTCCTATTACTACCGATGAGCTGGGTATTTTAACTGACTATACAAAGTCTGTTATAATCATATTCAATTGGGGAGTTTATTCTTTTCATTCCTTCAGATTTCATTTTATGCTTTATTTAGCTCATATTTAAAACTTCCACATCTCAGAAGCACATTTTTTATTTATTTTACATGTGCCTAAATTGACCCTAATTATAAATATATAATAAAAACACTTCTGCAAATAAATAGATTACAAGATTTTTTAACATCTCTGATAACACATCTACTTCACAGATGAGTTCAAACATGCCATCAAATACAGGGAAAAAAAATAGTTATATATGTAATACTTTGCAAAGAAAATAAGGAGCTTGTGATTTTTAATGAGACTAAGGAGCCCTTCAGAATTAGGTTCCTATAGTGTTTCTCAGTGGAGGTACCCTTAACATTTTGGTCAGGACAAGCTTTTATTTTGTCAGTCTATGCTCTATATGGGAGGGTGTTCAACACTTCCTGTTTCAGAAAACAAATGTCAATAGCATTCCCCAGTCAAAAGAGAACTGTAAGTTGCCCTTGCATGTATTCAAATTTATCTGAGGGCTTGGGATTGTGACTCCTGATTGAAAACCACTGGATATAGAGGGACCTATGTATCTTCTACTTCCCAAAATTTCAAAGATGAATACTTCTCCTGCTCTGCCCTATCTCACTCATTTCTTCCTAATGAAGATGTGTTTGAAGAAGGAACTGATTGTATGGTACTCAGTTTCTTCTGATTTCTTTCTTTAGGAGTACCTTGTCCTCACTGTGCCAACTCCTCCACTTCTCTCAGCAGTAAACCTATAGAGGTAGGCTCAGGGCCAGCAAAAGCTCTACAGTTGTCTAGATCCATCTGAGACTGGGAGAATAAAGTAAATTCTGGGGACAAATACCAGGACAAATTGACACCTATTTATGTTATTTTAATCTTCATCTCTCTGGTTGTTATTCCTCATTTGGTATCAAATTTGGGAGGACAAGAGAAGTGAGTAATCAGGTTCCTCAAATCTCAGCTAGGCTGAGAACAAGCCTATCAGAGATCCCACTCTCCCTAGGTGAATATGAGCTTATGCCAACTCTCTAGCTATACTTTAAGCATATAAGACACAGATACCAACCTTATCCTAGGACCCACAGATTTCATGGTCATTTCCAATCTCTTCTTTGGCTCTTAAATTCCTAAGTGCATTTATTGTTTCTTGGCATCAAATGTCTGAAAATGTGAATTCTGAATAAATGAAGTACTTTCTGGTAACAGTCAATTCATAATTACGTGAAATGGATGGAGGTTAACTATAGTAAGAAATAGTATTAAAAACATATTTGAGGACAATATAAAATTTCTAAGAAATCAAGAAAAACTTACAAGTTGTCTATGCTTTACTGTAATTGTAGTATAGTTTGTGCTTTCCTCTCAGTGTCTTCTTGCATTTATTTATACATAGTTCACACAATCTTGCCATCTGGCTTCACGCTCTTTGTTCAAGCTTTTATCATATCCAATCTGAGGAATCTGCATTTAAACTCTCCCTTCTTCATTCCACCATGTGTACTTTCTCTTGTGTTATTTTCTAAAATATAAAGCTAATAATGTCACTCCATGTTTAGAAAAGGTTCAAAGCTCCTCATCACCTAAAGTGATATTAAACCTCTTTAGTTTCTTTATGACTTTGAGCCATTATCATCTGTGGAACCTATTCTTTCCTTATTTCACAACTGCTATCTTTAGTTCTGGCAATTCAGAACTGATTGTAGTCATTGAATGCCTTCCCCTTTTGCCCCATTGCACATGCTGTTTGGTATCCAAGGACTATCTGTTCTTTCTGGACTGCCTAGGAAAATCTTAATCATGATACTGCTTAGACATTCTATCTCTGTGAAGCATTTCCTGGCCTTCCTGAAATGAGTTTGAACATCCCAGTGCTCTACTTCTGCTGCTTCTTGTTGTAGGTTCTATACCATATTTTAATTGCATACACAAACATGAACTTTTTGAAGTCACATCATTTTAATAATTTTTCATGTCACAAACTTGCTAAGAGAAGGAACAAAAGACAGGAAGAAGATAAAACCAAGAAATTCTGCAAAATTAGAATAATAAATGATATCATCATCATCATCATCATCATCTTCTTCTTCTTCTTGTAGAAAGTAAACTGGGATTTTTAAGGAAAGAAGCATCATCTCATGTGCTTCATACCTTCCTGTTTATTCATTTCATTCCACTTCATTCACTCATTTATTTCTTTTTTCAAAAATACTCGGTGCCATTCACAGAAAAAGAGGTGTTCACAGATATAGAACTATGTTACTATTCTCTATGGAGAGAACTTTTATTAGTGACACAACTTTATACATAGAGTGATTTTACTATGACCATGACCAGAATCTATAATTGGACAGTATTGATTTCATTTCTTGTGTGGTATTTTAGGAATGACTTAGGAATATATCCTATAAACAATATAAAGCTATACTTGAGATCCTGAAAAGATGTACTGAACATTCAAAGACCACAGAATTTTAAAAGTAATGAGTATATTCTAAGTGTGAGGGTTGTATAAATCAGGATAAGTCATGGTTTATGACTGCAAAAATACTTTGCACTTTAGGTAAACTGGTAAAGAAAACTTTAAAGCATAAAATGAGAGCAAAATTAGATACGTATAGGGAGTGCTTTGTGGTCCTATGTGTGTTTTTACAAGAACTGGCATAATCAGACTTCTGTTTTAGAAAGCTAAATCTGCTAGTAATATGGAGAATAGACATCCAAAACACAAGGCTGAAGAGCTGGAAGCTCATCACACTTACTGAACATAACCAGTATTTTGTTGATTTGTGCAGGAATAAATATTGGGCCAAGCTTTGAAATCTCATTTATGGATCAAAAGACTTTAAATACTTGTGGCTTTTTCATCTCTTCTTTGGTTGATACTTTCAGAAAGGAAAAAGCATAAGTGGTGTATTAGATGATATCATAAGTAAGATTGGATTCTATGGATTTTGCTATCAAAAAAGTGAGCTTCTAGGAAAATATGGATTGTGTAGTGAGATTAGAAACATATATTTGAAGAGAAATGTGAGACATACCCAGATGAAAAAAACTTTAATAGATACTACAGATGCATGCCATAGAAGAAGTGCAATAGTTTTTAGTTTTGAAAAACAAAGAAGGGAGGCCAGGAATATTAATTGTGAGTTAAAAAGAGAAGTGCAAATTTTAAAATGAGGTGAGTAGAATTTTATAGATGTCACCAAGATCTAGGGTAATTGTGTTTGTGACTAGAAAACAAAAGTGAAGAATACCTTGTTCAAAGAGACAAATCTATTTTCAAGTCACATGATTGAATATGACACGTTTAATATGAATGCATTGTGGAGAGCATGCATATGGATTAGTATAAAATTAAGATTTAGCAGAATTATTTTGAGAGAGTACTACAGCACCTGTTCTGAGATAATATTCCAGATTCTATTTCAAGGAACATTCTAGAAAAATACAGTAAGAGAAGCCAAGAGAACACCTTTATGCTTGAAAGGAAATTCGAAAAACCTAGGAGCCTAAATGGGTAAACACAAGAAGATATAACTGGTAGTTGTGTTTGATTTGTGGTTCAAATAGTGATTTGATTAACTTGACATTTTGCCAATATCCAAGCTTAAATAGTGGCTCTATTCTATTGATAGTATATCTAATGAGTTAATCATATCCTACTTTGTAAATATACTAAAAGCCAGTTATATTGATAAGAAATATATTATAAATGACCCCCCAAAATAGTTTTTTTACTTTTATACTGCAGTTTGTAAAGTGGTGAGTAAGAATAAGATGTCATGCAAATATTTGGACACAAGAAATATAATTCCAGGGGCTTAATAAAAACAAAAAGGATTATGTACAAATAGTTTGAAATTTATAAAAATTAAAATATATTCCCAAGACTATGGAAAAAATGTAAATTAGTAGACAAAATATAATTTGAAAGACTGTATATATCTCTATTAGTCTATTAGACTACATAAAGGAAGGTCCTAATTTATTTAAGAAAAGTTTTAAAAAGTAGTCTGTAGGAATATGCAATGTGTACATATGTGCTAAAGGGTAAACTTTGGGTATTTCCTTCCTTATTGGAAAAGCCACTTATGTTACCAATTTTTATATACTCTCTGTCTCTCTCTTTAG
This sequence comes from Kogia breviceps, assembly GCF_026419965.1. NCBI lineage: Eukaryota > Metazoa > Chordata > Mammalia > Artiodactyla > Physeteridae > Kogia > Kogia breviceps. The sequence continues at coordinate 99,474,730 of NC_081314.1, forward strand.
GATATAATTCAAACCATTTATCATAAGCAGTCTTTCTCAAAGTTTATGAATATAAACTAATTTGAAAACTCTCCCAAGTTTTATTTTTCTCTCCTGATATTTTAAGATGAAATCCAATAAAGACTTAAATTAAAAAAACAAAAAGAAAACAGAAAAGAAAATTTAATAACATTGACTACTTGAGAAGATTGAAAAAACTCATACGCAGGAGAAAATTGAAATGAAATAAAAGGGAAATGACAAGAAATACAAATATGTCACAGAATCTCAAATGAAGAGTCAATTGAGGGAAATATGAGTAAAATAAGATAAAAAAATTAGGAAAAACTTTTAAAACATAGAAAGGAAAATATGTAGCTTGAAAAATGAAAAACACATGCATATAGAAAGGGAAGAACATAAAACATAACATTTGATAATACTTTTTGAATTTATATAGAAATTCCACTCAACTTTCCCTTTATTTCCCTGCAGCACAATCCTATTAACTTTTCTCCTACTGGAAAAAACCATTACCATCAATACAGTTATCTCTGATCTATGTTTGATACATTTTTTTGTACAGGATATATATGTAAAATTTATAAAATATTATCAGTTTTAAAATTTACAAAAATGATAACAAATTAAATTCATTGTACTTCAATGTCCTTTTCTTACACAACATTGAAATTTTAAAATGTATTTTCTTTGATAAATAAAAATGCTATCTAAATATAGTAAAATAATTGTAACTCATATAATAAATATTTTGTCATATCAATAGACATACTTAGTTTTATATTCTAAGATCATTTCTGACATTAACACACATGTATATGTTTCCTGTGTGCATATGAAAATGTCTTCCTAGAAGTAGAATTGCTGGGTAAGTATATTTTAAATGCTTTCCAAATTTGGTAAAAGTGTTTTCCAAAATATATTTTAAAAAATTTCTACTACTACTAGAAGTATATGTGAGGTCCATTTTCCTCCAATCTCCCTAGAAAATTTCTATGAGAAGTTTAATTTTTGCCTGTCTTGTTGGATTGTGTTAATAACTTACCATTTTAATCTGCATTTCTTTGATTATTAATCAACTCAAGCATATTTTCATATATGCATTGGTCCCTAATAGGCCCTCTTCAATGAAATATTTGTTTGGTCTTTTACTCTTGATTTCTTGATGCTATTTACATATTCTAGATCTTACCATTTTCTTTATTTTATGGTTACAAATATCTTCTACTCTACTATTTGCCTTTTCATTATGTTGATACAGGTTTGGAAAATTTTTGATCTTAAATGTATCTGGCTTGGACTGTTTCACTCAAAGCATTCAGGTTTTAAATTCTTACCCTAGAAACCCTGTAGATTTATGGCTTTAGTCTCCATTTTTTTGTATTAGGTTTGAATTTCATTTTGGTCCACTTTGCTTTTAAATGTTACTGTGTTTATTTTTGTATCTTTTATTTTTCCTTTTTTTTTTTTTTTTTTTTTTTTTGCAGTATGCGGGCCTCTCACTGTTGTGGCCTCTCCCATTGCGGAGCACAGGCTCCAGACGCACAGGCTCAGCGGCCATGGCTCACGGGCCCAGCCGCTCAGCGGCATGTGGGATCTTCCTGGACCGGGGCACGATATTTTTGTATCTTTTAAATACACTCTATCATTGTTACATATTGAGGTGTACTTTGTAATACCTTGTATGTCTGCCTGTAACAGAATTCTGATGAGATGAGGACATGACTGAAGTTTTGAAGCAATAAAATCATTCATTCAAAATGTTGAATGTATACTCTGTTTTCTAAGAGAGAAAATACATATTACTTTTATTCTAGGTAGACTTGTTCCCCAATCTTTTTTCAGAAGCAAACCATATTTCAAACATTTGTTCTCGAGAAATCCTTAATACAGTGAAGCAATTCAATTCTTAGATTAAATTATATGAAAATGGGCTTATTTGGCCATTGTGTTAGTCAAGATTCTCCAGAGAAACAGAACCAATCGTAAATACACACACACACACACACACACACACACAAACATACACACACACACACACACACACACACACACACACACACACAGAGCAGATCCTCAGTATCCTCAGAGAATCAGTTTCAGGACCTACTCATGGATACAAAAACCCTGGGATGCTCAAGTCTCATAGTCAGCCCTCCATATCTGTAGATTCAACCAACCACCATGCATCACTTACTAAATTTGCAAACCTACAGATATGGAGGGCTGACTGTATAGTTATTGAAAAAATCCACATGTAAGTAGACCTGTACAGTTCAAACTGGTAATGTTCAAGAATTAACTATGTATAATAATATAATATATAATATATATACTTTTTTATATATAAAAAGACATTTGTTGTAAGGAATTTGCTCATGTGATTATGGAGGCTGAGATGTCCCAATATATGCTGTTTGCAAGCTGGAAACCCAGGAAAGCTGATGGTATAATTCCAACCTAAGTCCAAAGGCCTGAGAACAAAGGTAGCACATGGTGTAAGGGCAGGAGAAGACCAATCTTTCAGCTCAAGCAGGAAGGCAGGAAACAAAAGGGCTGAATTCCCCCTTCCTTCACTTCTTTGTTCTGTTCAGGCCCTTAAGGGATTGGATGATATGCAGCACATTGGGAAAAGCAATCTACTTTATTGAGTTCACTGATTCAAATGCTAATCTAATCTGGAAACACCTTCACCCACATACCCAGAAATAATGTTTAATCTATGTATCACTTGGCCCAGTCAAGTTGACCATAAAATTAACCATCATGCTTACATAAAAGAAAAAAGAAAAAAGTCAGTATCAATTTCATATGATTCAACCTAGTAAATGTGGATGCTTCAGATCATGTGGTTAAACATCCTATTTTGGAAATAAACTATATCACTATTTTGATTTAGAGAGTACTTTGACTGAAATGTGTTGCTTTATTTTTATTTTTCCACCATCATAATATCTGTGAATGCACGTATACGAGTGTCTGGAGTTTGTGCATTTGGATCAGGAAGGATGTGAAGACTTAATCTTTATTTTGTTGTTTACTAGAGGAAAGTCAGTGATATAACAAATATGGTGTTATTTGAAATGGAATCATCCCAAATCCCAGGCACATGTTATTTTATTTTTGAATAGTTAGCCATATGTCAGGCTCATTGGAGGCAGAACATACTATTGGAGATAGGGGAAGGAATTCTCTACTGAAGGAAATAAATTCATTATATCATTCATTCTGAGAGGGTTTAATTGTTGGGCAAGAAATATGATAGGGCTTAGAAGATGAAGTGTATGTATGGAGCCATTTAATCTTGGAAATTTCTGATGATGCAGATGAGTCAGAACTGACCTAAAGAAGTTATTCATGTGGTCTTAGATATTACCAGACTTTCACAAAAATGTCATTGTTACTTACTCTTGGACTTAGCTTACTGTAGGAAATTAGCTAAATTATGAAGAGGCTCTTCCATATTTTACAACAGCACATGTAAGAGAAAAATTTGTAAATGTCTTTGGGAATTAGAAGGGTGGCTATTTCTAATGACTAGTCAAATGGACGTAACTAATTTGATTACAAAATGATGAGTTCTGAAACAAATGTGACAAAATGTTAACATTTGCTAATTCAAAGTGGTAGTTAGAAGGGTATTTGTTGTCTTGCTCTCTGTATTTTTTCATATGTATGAAAAACTTCATTACTAAAAAGAAGTGTAAGCTTGTTTTACAGTACATATCACTTTGTACTAAAATTATTTACATGGTTTCACATCTGTGACTTCCAATATTTAGTAGAACTCATGACTTTTTCATCTTTGTATTCACAACATCTTTAATAAAATATGAAATCATGAATAATGACTGCATAAATAAGTAAATGATCAAATTAATGAACAAGATAAATAAATTCATAGCAGAATGTGTATGACACATTTGTTGAACTATCGGTCGATACATTCATACAAATGAAGTGTTGGTTTAGAGATATAGGAAAAATATAAATAAGTAGAAATAAGTCTAAATAATGAATGTCCTGACCGAGACATGTAGACTTCATCATGAGAAAATAACTGTGAGTGCCAGATATTTTTTTAGATCTAGGATATGGATGAATTATATGCAAAATAATGACATATGTGTGGCAGTGATGTTTAAGATGAAGGTGAATTGTATAGGAAAGAACGTTTTCATTCCAAGGGATGCAATGGAAAACAATTGGAACAAACAACATATGGGGAGCTGAAAGTCTAGATGAGTTATATAGGTAGGAAGAAATGAAAGAAATATATATACAAATACTTCACAAATATTAAACAAAATGACACGACGAAGTTGGTACTATAATTGCCTTTATTTTAAAGAGGAAGAAACTGAAGCACAGAGAATTTAAATAATTTATTCAGGGTTTTATAGCCAGGCCTTCTGGCCCTAGAGTCAATGTGTTTCTTCAGGGATTGAATAGCATATTATACTTGGTTAAAGAGCAAATTGGTAAAGTAAAACATCACCTTATTGAAAATCACTAAATTGTTATACAAAGAGATGAGTTGGAAACTATCAAATATAATTTAAAGAACAGAGGATAGATCCATAAAGCCCAACATGTGACTAAGAGACATTCAAAAATCAGTGAATAAATAAGATGATAGAAGGATACTGTTTGAAGAAATAATGATTGAAAGTTTCCTAGAACTAGTAAAAGGCATGAGTCATAGGTAAAAATCTCAATAAATGGCAAGTAGGATTGCAATAAAATTTTAAAATATCTCTACACCTAGACATATCATAGTGTTTTAGAAAATAATGGGTAAAAGAGAAACATCGAAATGAAGAAAAAAATCAGATCTGTGGAAAAAATAATAGTGAAATTGACATTGGATTTATTGTCAGCGGCACCAACAATGTTGAAGAAAGAAGAGGAATATCTTAACTATTATGCTTTTAGAGGTAGCTTTGAGTTTACAATTTTCTACTTGGCCCAACTATCATTACTGAGAGAAAATGGAAAATATCTGTCACAATGGTAAGCAGAGACGATGTGGAATTTCCCTTGCCATTCTACAAACTTGGTGCTGTTAAAATATATATATATGAAATATAAAAAGAAAGCTCAACAGTCAGGAGATGTTGAAGATATGCTACACATGGAATAACCAGCAGCTACCACACCCCTTATGTCCTAGAGTGGAACGTCTGCATTAGAAGGAATTGAGCTTGCTGTACTTGGGCAAGGCAAGTGGGTGTATAACTGGGCTTCCTGTGTAAAACCAGGAACAGAACAAGAACAACTATGGCCAGAACAGTTGTAGTTAAGGTAGTGCATGAGTTTTACTCCTTTTCTTTTAATCACTCACTTATTTTAAAAGTTATCATTTAAGCATCACAACATAATTGACATTGTCATAATTACTGGAAAAAAATTCCTGAGACAAACCCACTGCCACTTAAGGAAGTTAAGTTTAATGGGAAAAATGACATGTAAAGGAGTAATTTTAAGACATTGTTCAATAAATATTTATCCCTGCCAGAAAATGGAAACATGGAACATGATTTCTATTTAGAGCCCTAGCAACCTCAGTTGGGAGTGTACACCTGGGGTTGGGCACAGTGTGGAGCTGGCTAACTCAGAAATCTGTCCAAGGGTGAAATGGGACTAGGAAAAAACTCTCTATCTGTGAGACTGTAGAAAGGGAAAATCCAAATATAAGAAAGTAAATTGGCATATGGAGATATTTGGAGATATGATTTAAAGCATAGCCTAGGAAAACTAGCCTGAAGAGATATCTTGAGTCTAAAAGCATATTTATGTTTTTGTTTTGTTTTGTTTTGAATTATTTGTGTGAAACTCCGAAGTGATTTTTTTTAATGTCTATTAAATAATCAGTGAAAATAAAACCTACACTGAGTAGGATGTCTGCCATGATGTTCATGACAGGCATCAAAGAAGAAATACGATACAAACTGTTTTGAGTTTACAAGTAAGACAGATAGAAGAAAGAACATGCTAACACTTGGAGGCATGATACTGCAGCATGTTTGTGGCAGTGCAAAATGGTGATAAAGCTGAAGTTTAGCCTGTGGGAATATAAGTGATTTGGGAGAAATAAATAGCAAGTTAGGGGTCTGAGGTAACCATGGAACATATAAGGGAGGTATAATTCATAGATGGTTGAAATGTAAGTCTGAAACTCAGGAATTAGACTTTCCCATTGGGAAGGCATTAGTATATAAGGAGCTCAAAAGTGAATTAAATAAGGTCACTCAGGAAGAAAAAAATATATTTATATACAGAGAAAGAGAGAGAGAAAAGAAAATAGTATTTGGTTCCAATTGAGCACTAGATATGTGTCAGTGATATCTCACAACAATACTATGATGTAAGTATTAATGTAATAATTTAATACATGAGGAAACTGAGGATCAAAGAAGTTATGCTTTTCCTAAGACCACATATACTGTTTGAAAAATGAGATTGAAATCAATACTTCATGGCTTGAATACTATTACTGGTCTCCAACTATACGATGGTAATTATAGGACGTTTGGTATGCAAAATATGAAAGTAATGTCAGAGGAAGTGAGGCCTAAGAAACAACCATTAGAGATGTTTCTCTACAGTCCCATTAGCACATTGACATTCCAATTCCCCTTTCCCCTTATTTGTTATCCTCATTCTACCAAAAGTAGCTTAGACTTCATTATCCACCATTTCAATAATCTTCTTCCAAATACCCTGAACTTCTTTGCTTTTCTCATTTTTATTACAACCACCTGTTAAAACTGCCACCTTGCATGAATGTACCTATCCTTCTTCAACATAACTGCATCAAAGTTGAAATTTTGAAATCTCTCTATAAAGTCATGCCCAGCATCGTAACTTGGGTTCTCTCAACACTCACTGCTGAAAAATCTGACTAGTTTTCTTCAGTCACATTTTTCACCTTTTCTTCTGGATAATTATGATTACCATTTGTATACACACACACACACACACTTACTTTTAGAAAACAAGCCTGTCTACTACCTCAAGGAAAACAGAAACCATCAGAAGGTATCTCCGTCAGTGTCACATTACCATGTGCATAAAGAAATGATACAGACCGTCTTCTTCTCCTTTACATGGTTATATCAGAAATGATACTTTTCTCTAGGCCCACTCCTTACATTTTCACAACACAGGGAAAGACAAGTCAAAATCAAACTAGAAAGTTGTTAAATAAAATACGTTCTCTCCTTCTTCCTTTGAAAATATAACTTTATGTTTACAAACAGAAAATAAGATTTGGATTTAGATTCCTTGCACTCCTTACAATCCCTTCTAGGAACTTAGCAACACAAAGAGTTTCCCTAACACCCTAACACCCTAAACTGCTCTTAAAGCTGGCCCACCTTCTTTCTCTTCTCACACCCTTTCCCTTACCAAATTTCATCAGTTTCTTTTCTGAAGATCATGTATGTGCAAAAACATCTTTACATTTAAGATTTTTTTATATCCTTTGGCTATACCTTGTGTCTCCGGCTGTACATGCTGGGACACACTGGTAGTGCTGTTTCTTACAGGGAGGAAGAATGTGAAGAAGAAACCCAATCAGCCTTGGATGTAGGTTTTCATCCAAGTTTGCAGGCTATTGCAGTATCTTGGGTATTAGAAGAGCTGAGCATATGCTCCAGATGGATATGTCTCCTTGGTCCCAAGGACTCCTCACTCTGCTCTGTCAAGCATGATCAAAGGAGGGCTGTAGGGAGGCTTTCTAAACATAAAGTCCAGAAAAAGTGGGTGGGGAGTCTCCCACTTGGATCCAATTTAAGGTTGCCAGAAAAATGTAGCATGTCTAGTTAAAATTGAGTTTCACATAAGTGACAAAATTTTAGTGAAAGTATGACCCAAATATTATATTGGACATACTTATAGTAAAGATTTAATTGTTTATCTGAAATTCAATTTAATTGGAAATCATATACTTTTATTTGTTAAATCTGGAACCCTAGTCTAAGGACCAAAATGTATTCATCCATCTAATGCTCATATTTTATCTTAGGCCATATATTACAATATATACTATTTTCTAGGAAACCTTACTTTATTGATTATTGTTCTCTCTCCTTTATCTTCACCCTTATATTCTACAAAAGCTTTCGTATCATTTAAAAATTCCCCTAAGAACCCACAATTCCTATTATTTAAAATATTTTTTAAAACACAATTTGAAAGTTTTCAAATTCCACTGTCTTTTAAACATTATCATCTTAACTCATTTTCTCCATTACTGCCAAGTTTTCAAGAGATATTTATGCTGTTTACATTGCTCTTACCAACTCATTCCATTCTGTTACCATCTTTCATCATTCCACAGCATTTTCCATGTTTTGTCAAAGCCTAACTTCAATGGATGTATTTCAACCTTCTGATTTCTCAGTCCACCATATCTTTCCTCTTTAATTATTTTCTCTGTGGTTTCCATGACACCACACATCTCAGGTATTATTCTTACTTTACTGGCCTCTACTCAGTCTTTATCAGTTCATCATTATTTACCTGGTGTTTAAATGTTTGAGTTCTTGAAGATGTCTCAAATTTCTTCTCTTACCACTTTTCACAGTTTGTCTAGAGAAAAATGTTTGTATATATAATGACTTCCAAAAAGAATATATCCAACCCAAGTTGTCCTTCAAGCTTGAGACAAGTTTATTACATGGGTTTCTTGACATCTGTACTTGGATATATCAAAAACAACTATTTTAAAACATCAGAACTCCAATCTTTCAGCCCTGCTCTTTTATTCATTTTTTGATCTTTTAGAAAATTGAATAAACCACCCCACTAACACACTCACAACAAAAGTGGGAATCACTGATACCTAGCAGAGAGTTGATTAATGGGCTCAAAATTAAGTGCATGAAGATTTGAAAAGCAAAATTTTGAAATGATGTGCTTTCACCTAGTTTTCCTGAAAATTTTAACCATTACCAATTCTAGTTTCTTTACCTTTTTTTGTGGTACGCGGGCCTCTCACTGCTGTGGCCTCTCCCGTTGCGGAGCACAGGCTCTGGACGCGCAGGCTCAGTGGCCATGGCTCACGGGCCCAGCCGCTGCACAGCATATGGGATCTTCCCGGACCGGGGCACGAACCCGCGTCCCCTGCATCGGCAGGCGGATTCTCAACCACTGCGCCACCAGGGAAGCCTCTTTACCTTTTATGTGACTGATAATCCTGTCCCCTTCTCACTTTTTTTCCAACCCTAAAACTATTCAATAGATTATCATTTTTTTTTAATCTACTAAATGCATAGTCTTAATCTATATCATTGGTTATAAGAAACTGGTATTAGTTACTTATAAATATTAGTTTGTTTATAAGTAACAAATGTCCTCAAGACTACCATAATTATGAAGGAGAATTGGAGAGAATTTTATTGAGATCTAAAGTGTTAATATGATTCTGAAATATTTCCCAGGAGACAAAAACCATAAACAGTAAAGCTACCAGGAGTCAAGGCTCATGTATTTCCTTGATACTTGTCACTCCACATGGCCCCTTTTTTTGGTGGTTGGGGGCACGTAGTAAAAAATGTGCTTGGCATCATGTTGCCTTTATGTTCATTTGCTCAACAGGGTCTGAATGCAGTCACTATATGGTCTTTTTGTAGGAAAGAGAATCTCAATATTCTGATTTGAGACAAGTGAACATCTATAGTTATATCAGCAATGACCAGAAGGTGGAATCAAGGGCTTCCTTGAGAAGAGTTTTTAGAGCAGACTAAAAGGGCATAACCTTGTTCTCTACGAAGGAGATATGGGAGTAGGAAGGAAATGATAAGTAAAGGAAATGATTACTATCTCTCATAGACTAGGTGGAAACATATTTTAAGTACTGCGATTTGGATTCCTTATCAGAACCTAAAGGCACATCAGAAGGAAAGCCATCGACACTATTCCTCAACAAATTTATTTTAGATAATTTCTACCATGTATAACCTATAATGATTATTACTATAGAGAAGAAAGACAATTATACAAACTAAAGATGGCTCTGTAGAATCTATTTTATTTTCAATCTATAATTCTACTATCTGTTAATGAACCTTCATGGAGAGTGATTAGTAAACAAATGTGTCTGATATGATATAGACTGTATCATATTTGATAATGGCCAAATTATGCTATATATTTCTATAAAGTGTTAATCTAAAACAGACTAATTTAATTTTTGAATCTTTACTTACACTTTAGATTAACTGACTATAGAAGTCAATATAAACGTACAAACTGTGGAGACAAAACCTAAAATTGTTCCAAATTTAAAATAAGATAATTATAAATTTGAAAGATATCACTATGTTATTCAGGAAAAAAAGTCATTGCTTGTGAAATAATTCATTTTTCCTGTAAAGCAGTACACCGCACAACTAAAATTTCCTGATAAATTACTACCCAGGTAAAATTATATGTATGCAGTTTATTTCTGTTAATGGTATGTGTGCCTCTGTGCATGTGTGTGTGTGTATTTGTGTGTTTATTCATCTTGCACAAAGACAATTCTGGAGAATTAAATAGCTATGGTGTTCTCTCTTTTATCTATAAGCAATGCATCATTTGCACATAAATGACTCAAATGATTCTTACTAATAAGGCCAGAATTACTTATGTTTTAGAAAGGTAATCAGTATAATACGTATTCAGTTGTGTTTATTATGAATAATCCATAGTTCATCATCTTTAAACATATTAATTTTGCATCTTTTTTCAGGTACTTTAAATAATTATGTGAATTCTGAGAATAAAACGCATTCACTTAAACTGAATGATATTAGAATATATATTTTACTTCAGTATGTGAAAAGGAAATCTGTGAAATGACCAAGTAGAAGTTACTGATCATAAACAGTATATGGAAACTAAAACCAGACTTACAACTTACAATTTGAAATGAAAAGCTCTTCTCTTTAATAATAATTATAATAAATAATAATTACAACCATAATGAAGATAATGATACCTGATTTTATAGAACATTAATATGTATCTTATATGTATTCATTCATTTAACCTTTGTAACTATCTTATCACTTCCATTTTATAGAAATAGAAACTGAGAAACAAATGCATTAAGTGATGTGTCAAATAAAATAATTGGTGAAATGAAGATTCTAATCTAGGCAATCTGTACCCAAGTTTTTATTATTTTCAGAAAAAACAGAAAAGGATCTTTCACATATTTAAGCTGGGGAATATAAGCTCTTTTATTTATCAGTTCATCTCTAAGCATCACTGAGAATTAATTATTTTGTGTCACTCCTTTGAAACAGCGAGTGAATCACAGAAATATCAATGAATATACCCCGTGATTCTGAAGCCCATTCCACACAAGTCACTGAGTTTGCAAATCCTGCAACTTCCATCACTTCATTTTGTAATTGTCCTGGAGGTCCAGTCAGTCTCCTTGGGTACCGTTATTGCTCTCCTGCTGTTGCTTTTCTCTGTTGTTCAGGATCCAAAGCTGCTGCTGCTGCTCTATTACCTTTGCAACATCTTCATCTGTTCTTATAATTGCTGATTGTATTGTAGAAGTTCTCAGACTCCCCCTCATTCTTCTTACCCTCAGTTCCCCAGCTGTTAGTTCTGTGTTCATGAGAGAGGAGTTTCTATCCAGAAATGTAATACTCAATTTATGTGTCTCACCTCAAAGCAATATCACTCCATTAGTTTTCGATCAATCTTGTAAACACTTATTGTTCTTTCTACCACAACATTTTATAAAATTGTAAAAATTCTCTTCATAGATATTCTGGCAACATTTGTTTGAAACCACCAGTGCTGTATAGAAAAGCACTTCTGCATGTTAGAATTAACCAATTTTCCAGGCTATTCAACTTTCTGAACCTTCTAGTGACCACCCATAATACTTCCTAGATCTTCTCAGTATTGCAGACTTTATTTCTCATTCTCCCTAGAAGACCAGCATGTTCTTTTGTAAATCACATGGCAGAAGAAAGAAATTAACGTGTATTGAGTTCTTGTACTTGCTAAGCACTGTGCGCTTATTATTAAGTGCCCATTACTTCTCAGGTGCTTTACATACATATATATCATTTCATTCTCACAATAATACTGTAAGAAAGGTATTATCACACCAGTTTACAGAGAGGCCTTGAAAATTAAATAACATACTCATTCTTAACTGCACCTAGATAGGAGCACAAACCATTTTTGCCTGACTCCAAAGAATGCACATCTTCTTTTATTTCTTACTCACTATAAATATATAAAGACTTGCACACTTACATAGAGCTATAGTTTTCATTCCATGCAGAAAATTCCCAGTAGAAACGATGAGGGCAATATATTCAGGCACAGGTGTTAGCACTATCCACAGTTCAGTAGCAGATGGGAACGCATTCCAGATGCTCACCAGAAGAATAGTTAGACTCAGCTTTCTTGATCTGTGCTAAGAGTGAATTGCAAAATCAGTTCTTATGTCCAATAAAAAGAAAAACATTGAGGCACAATCGTTGTTGAAACATCGTAATATCAAGTGACATGAATTATTTCTTGGCATAAATAGCAAGGCCATAATTCATAATATGAAACCAAAGAGGTGAAAACCCTCCAAGGAACATACTACTCCCTCCTGTAAATATTTTCCTTTTTACTGAATAACTTGTATAGTGTTCTTATGGAAAATAATTTCAAAATGTTTATTAATTACTAAATAATTTGTTCTTTAGAGAATTACCTTAAAAACTTAACTGATATGTTAAATTGCAACTTATGATGTGAGTAAAATTTAAATAAGTGCAGATTTTTTATCCATTAAACTTGAGGGCCATGAAGATTCTCAGAAGGGAAAGTTTCATTTAGGTGTAAAGAATTATGCAGAGTACTGCAGTTGCTGCCAAATAGCCAATACATAAAATATGAACTATTGACACAAGATGGTAAACTAACTTTTTGTTGTTTTTATTAAAAAGCAAGATGGTATTTCTAACATAAATGTAAGAATATTGAGGCTGTAGTAATGCATTCCAAAGAGAATAACGCTATTGCAGCTGAATTACATCTTAGCTGGACTGAAAGAAATCATTTTTCTTGCCTAAGATACAAGTCAGTGGGCCACTTTTATTAACAGTTCTATGATTTCATAATATTTCATTTCAATGAAATGATATGAAAGCACCAGATCTGAATACACAAAGACAAATAAGATTTTATGGAACTATTTTACTAAGGATGCTTCTTTGCTTTTGTTTCAAAAGAAAGCCTATGAAAAATATGAGCTTTATGTAATTTGAAAATTTAATAATTATACCCCATTTATATTTAAGTTTATACTTCTATTTATATTTTATATTATATTCTCATGAAAATTAGCCTTTTCCCCTTGAAAAACCCTTTTTTAATTTAAAATTTATCTTATAGAGTGTGAAATGAACAAATACATGCATGTGAGACAATTGGACATACACATGCCATTTACATTTCTATAATAATAGTCATGATTCCTAAGAAGCAAATATCATGTATACTTAGATGAAACACTTCAAAACTCTTAGCTGGGAAATTTCAAATTCAAATACTATGTAAATAAGTTAAAAGCAACACAATGACAATTAGATTTCACAATATTGACACACAATTCTTATCTCTTCTATAAGAATAAAGAAATAATTATTGCTGAAATTTGGTCAATCCTCCATAACAAAAATAGTCAAATATAGTCTCATGAGTATTACACACGTATTCATGCATTTCTGGTTACCAACTCTGTATTCCCACTTTTTTCCAAATTCAAAATCTATGAGAGGATTAGAGAAGAAAGTAAGTTCACATTTTCAGTGGAGGAATAAAATGAGAAATCTTCCTCCACAACTGTGGTTTCTACAGTTTAACAAAAGACAGCAATGCTCTTTTTTTGTAAATAAATTCAATTATAGAATGCTAATGTATAAGAAGAAACAATAAAAGTTATGTCCTGCCTGATTCCTCCTTTGCACACCGTCATTTCTTAGAAACTTGCCGTTCTACAAAGTGAGTTGAAAACCACTGTTCCAAAAAGTGTTTGCTTTTTTGCTTGTTGTAGTAGAAATTAACTGAGTTATTTTCTGCTTATTCTGAAAACTAAAATGCTCTAAAAATGCATACCGTGTTGTCATAATTAGTCAAGGGAGGTTTATATTTGGTTTTTCTAAAAATGTTATTTCAATTTCCTAAAAAGTTTCCATCTTGCTCATCTCTATCTTCCTTTAATTTTTTTTCTTTTATTTTCTTTGCAATAACTTAACTCATCTTTAATTTTTTTCTTTTATTTTCTTTGCAATAACTTAACTCATATAGAAATAAATTAAAAAGAAATACCTTTGTACCAGGACATTAGTCTGAAGTCTAGTGATATTTCAAGGCAGTTTTTTTTTTCATTTGAATCATGTTATTCTGAAAAATTCATGGGTATTTGAGAGATTCTAACATGGGATTGCTTCACCCACAGTCTTCCCTATCTGCACTGATGGCAGATGTATCCTTCCATTACTCAGGTCGAAAATGGGGTGTAATTCTTGACCACTCTCTTTCTCTCTCACCTCATACCTATTGCATAAGGAAGTTACTTTATCTGTACTATATCAAGAAACCAACCACTTCTAATCATAGCTGTTAGTACCTCCTTTTACCAACCTACTGTCATCTTTAGTATCAATTGATACATTGTTTCTCTATGATCTATTCTCAGAAAAACAACCATGGTCAAAGATTTATGACTGCTCATAGATCCCATCTTCCTGAGAATAAAAGGCAAAGTCCTTACAATGCCTGTATTAATCAGGGTTCTCCAGAGAAACAGAACCAACAGATTATACACACACACACACACACACACACACACACACATATATATACAAATATAAACATAGTTTACATCTATATCTTAAGGAATTGGCTTTTGTGATTATGGAGGCTGAGAAGTTCCATAATCTGCCATCTAACGCTGGAGACCCAGGAAAGGTGGTGGCATAGTTCCAGTCCACATTTGAAGCCTGAGAATCAGAGAGTCAATGTTGTAAGTTCGCAGTCTGAAGGCAGAAGACTGATCATCATTCAAAAAGCCTAGCAGAGAGAATGTATTTTCTCTTCCTGTGCTTTTATTTCTATTCAGACCCTCAATAAATTAGATGGTGCCCACTCACATTAGGGAGGGCAATCTGCTTTACTCCCTTTACTGATTCAAATGCTAATCTCATCTGGAAATACCTTGACAGATATACTCAGAAATAACGTGAACAAAATATCTGGGCACCACATGACCTAGTCAAATTGATGCATAAAATTAACCATCACGATGCCTTACCAGGTTCTTTGCAGACTGGCTGCCATTACCTGAATATCTCATCTCTTGACACCCTGCTGCTCCAGCTGCACTGGTTTGTTATACTTTAATAAGCAATAATCGTGCCTCGGATAAACCTCATTGGCTACGATACTGCCACTGCGCAAAGATTGGTTTGTTGTACTTTAAGCACAGAGGATATTCTCTGACTTTAGGATTTTGCATTGGCTATTTCCTTTTATAGAACATTTCTTTCTCAGGTATCCGCATTGCTAACTCCTTTGCCTATATCAAGTCTGCTCAAAGATACATTACTGCTGAGACTGCTTTGACCACCCCATTTAAAATTACAACTTTCCCCTCTGCCTTGGACCACCTTGCACTCCCAATTTCCCTTCCCTTGCACTCCCAATTTCCCTTCTCTACCTTTTTTTAAAAGCTGTTTTAATAACCTTGGCTATAGATAGCAAAAGAAAATAACAGTCACTAAAAATATATATTTATTCATTTATTAATCTTTAAAAGAAATATTGAATAGGTTTAATGTCTTAATATGTCACAAGTGAATATCAAATCTGAATTGGTCTAAGTTGAACTCATTCCAAAAATCCCTTAGTATTATGACTGTTATTCAAATGACAATTTTTTCCACTGCCTTTATACCACTCAATGTTTATTCTTCATATCATTTCTAAGTTAATTATTAGTACTATTGAGCTAATTGCATAGTGATAAAATCATGTAGGAAAGATTAAATGATCTATCCAAGGACAAATTACTGTGCTTCAAGAATAAGATAAAATAAATTTAAAAAAATATTACATCTGGGTTTCCCTGGTGGCACAGTGGTTGAGAGTCCACCTGCTGATGCAGGGGACACGGGTTCGTGCCCTGGTCCGGGAAGATCCCACATGCCGCGGAGCGGCTGGGCCCGTGAGCCATGGCCGCTGAGCCTGCGCGTCCGAAGCCTGTGCTCCACAACGGGAGAGGCCACAACAGTAAGAGGCCTGCGTACCATAAAATAAATAAATAAATAAATAAATAAATAAATAAAATTTACATCTGTGTGACTATAAGTCCTCTTGATCTCAAATTTCTTAATATTGTATATAGCTTTTTAAACCATATAAGTATTTACACTGCTCTTCTCTAGTTTTTAAACTGCTTTACCATATAAAAGGTAAACTAAAGTTAAAAGGTGAGAAAAAAATTCAGGATTTGAAAAATGAGAAATAGGTTTTGTTTTTTGTGTTTTAGCATTTTTCACATGGCAACATTATTGCCCAACTGTGAGGTTGTTTGTCATCAAGTTTGAAAAGGTTACTGCATGACCACTCAAATGAAGTATGAAACACTTAAACCTCTGCTTGCATTTAGAATCAGAAAACTGTTCATTATATTTCATATTCTCCCTCTCCACTGGTCTTCAAACACAGTAATCTTGATAGATCCAACATCAATTATATTCTATGAATATTTCTGGAAAGAAAGAGTAGCAATATCAGGCAATTGCTGCTTAAGGGTGACTTCATCTCTCTTCCTATTACTTTTGCTAGTTTTGTGACTTGGGTATTATTTTTATAGCAGATTTCAGTGTAAAATATTATTGCATGGGTACTGCAAGCAAAAAGCTCAACATAGCTGTTTCATTTTGAGTTTTGCTGTGCAATGCATGAGGCAACTCATGGGTCATAATTTCCTATTTCTTGTTAGCTATAGGAATCACTTAACATGAGCGCCTACAGACTCTGATATTTGCCTTACACACTGGTATGATTTCCTTTTTGTTTAATTTTCCTTCAGATTTGATTGATTGTAAATATTCTGATTCCTCACCCACACACAACAACCCACCATTATTTTTAGTTGATTTAACTGTGTCAATCTCTGACTTCAAATTACCAGCAGTCCTCTTTCAGTACTATTAATAATCCTTTGCCATTCACTGCATGCTTTTCTTTTTACCTGGCCTTTGGGATGGTTCTGAGCTATATTTAATTGATATTTATCTTTTTTCATGTGCTTTGGTAATAGTCCCAAAGTTTCCTATCACATAAGAATATACATTATTAGGAAGTATTTGCCAAGTTTTAATATTATCAATATTGAAACTCTTAATTGAAACTCTTAAAATTCTTAAACAATTAAGAAAACTTTGCTAACTTAATTATTTTTACATAAATAAATTTCCTCTGGAAACATATATAATCAATTTGTCAAAATTAATAACCAAAAGGATAATCTTATAATTAACCTTAATTCTATAATTAAACTTTATCCTTATATTTCAATGACAGTAAAGTAGGAAATACATTGTTATCTTCACTGTAGGGAAACATCCTTTTTTAAATCAAATATTTTAAGATAAGTTTTACTACAATTTCAACAATTCAATCCCTAAATTAATGAGAATATAGAATTCTAAGGTTGAAAGAGAATTTCTAAAGATGTTACTATAGAAAACATAAATTTAGGGGGAGAAATCGTGGTTTCAGTGAGTTAAAAAGTTTTGTTCAATGTCATGAATCTAGTTAAGGGCCAGAGATGAAACACGAAATAGTTTATCAAGATTTCAGTTTGGGTATGTTTCTTAAATCATTACCTTAGTCCCCCCTAAAATATTTCAAAATACTGTCTTGTTATTAAAATCAACATTGCTGGTTTCAGTCAACCAGTAGATTTATTTATTTATTTATTTTAAAAATCTTATTTAAATCTTATAAAATACTTTCAGTAATGTGCAGGATTCTTAAGTAAAAATGTATTTTCACAAACTGGACACACAGATCAAAACAACAGGATCTAATTAGTATCTCAGAAGTCCCCTCATGCTTCCTCCAGTCACAATTCCTTCCCACCAACCCCACCAAGAGTAATCCTTATCCTGACTTCTAACTTTCTACATTAGTTTTTCCTGTTCTTGTACTTCACATAAATGAAAGTATGTATATGGTTGTGTACTCCTTTATGTTGGCCCCTTTCTGTTTGTAAGATCCATTCGTATGTCCTAATTGCTATATAGTAGTTCATAGTATAAATATATCAAAATTTACTTGCTCATTCGGTTTGTTACACTAATTTTGGATAAATTATATTTTGGAGATATTATGGATAGTACTACAATAAACAATAATGTGCAGGATTCTTCATAAATATGTATAGGCATTTCTGTTGAGTATCTTTATGGGCTGAATTATTCCCCCCTTTTTCAAAATTCATGTGTTGAAGTTCTAACTTATAGTACCTCAGAATGTAACTACTTAGAGATAGGGTCTTTAGAGAGGTGATTAGTTTAAAATTAGGCTATATGGGTGAGTCCTAATCCAATATAACTTGTGTCTTTATAAGAAGAGGCAATTTGGACATAGACACAGACAGAAGGAAAACAAAGTGAAGACATGGGGAAGACAACCATCTAAAAGCCAAGCTAAGAATCCCAGACAGATTCTTCCTAATGGATCTCAGAAGAAATCAGCTCTACCAAAATGTCAACCTTGGACTTCTAGCCTCTATACCGAGAGAAAAACAATAAAATTTTCTGTCATTTAAGCCTAGTCTGTGATACTTTGTTCAGGGAGCTCTATAAAAGGAATGGCTCAGCAAAGTGTGTGTATATGTATAACTTTAGCACCAAAGATTTCTAAATTACAGATTTATACTTCTAGCCATCTATAAGCATTCCAGGTGCTCCCAAAACTTCTCTAACACTTTGCATTTTCTTTTATTAGTCTATTCTGGTTGGTATGAAGTAGTATCTCATGGTTGCGTTTTGCATTCCCATGATTACTAATGTTGAGCACACTGTCACATGTTTATCAGCCATTTGGATGTCATCTTTAATAGGAAGCCTCTCTTCATTACTGTGTACTTATCTACGTACCTTAAATTTAAGGAACATTGACTCTAGCTTCTTTACATGTCTGAACTGTAATCCTTTTTTTTAAATTTATTTTTGGCTACATTGAGTCTTATTTGCTGCGCGCGGGCTTTCTCTATTTGCGGCGAGTGGGGGTTACTCTTCATTGTGGTGCACAGGCTTCTCATTGTGGTGGCTTCTCTTCAGTAGTTGCGGCACGTAGGCTCAGTAGATGTGGCTTGTGGGCTCTAGAGTGCAGGCTCAGTAGTTGTGGCGCACAGGCTTAGCCACTCTGCAGCATGTGGGATCTTCCCGGACCAGGGATCAAACCCATGTCTCCTGCATTGGCAGTCGGATTCTCAACCACTGTGCCACCAAGGAAGTCCCTGTAATCTCTTTATATCCATCCTGTTGTCAGCTGTACAGCCTACTCTTTGTCAAAGACTCCCATGTAGGAAAGTCAAGAAAGTCTTAGTTAATTATTTTTGATTATGTTTTATCTTTAATATCAGCTCTTCACTGTTATATTTTCTCCATAAACCAGAGTTACTATTAAAAATTTTTGTATTTTTCACTGATTCTACCATTCTTTATGCTGTACATATGTATTTCACTGTCATTAAACTATTCATAATTCCTCGCATAAAATGCGTTTCTCCCTAGTGTAGCAGTCCATTAAGCCTTTTCTTTGAATGATGGTCGCTGATCTTCTCTTTCCAGTTACAGAAGATTTGCAGGATATTTTTAAAAATCCTGCTGTATTCAAACTTTTAAAGAATCTAATAATTATGATCTGAGCTAAGTAAAATAAATAGCTTCAAGGTTAGAGATAGCTGTGGTGTGAAACAAATGTTTTACATTTGGTTTAAATCTTTGTAAATAAGCAAATAATCATTTGAAGATTTTGATATGAATATAATGAGTTAAAAATAATGTGAAAAAGCAAAAATTCATCACTCATCAACTATTCAATATTTATAATTAGTAGTAGTTCTAATTTACTGAGACCATTTTTTTTTTTCATCTCATTGCAAACATTTAAGAAAGGTACTCTTAAGAGCATCCTTTCAAAATCAGACAGCACACTCTAGACACGAAACACCTGGATAAAGCAAAAGGGGTCTAATTTCAAAGCAGTACATGTATTTTTAAAATTACATTTATGTACTCATAACATATAATTTATCATTATTATCCCAGTATTCAAAAACATACCAGATGGTATCAAAGCACTGCTTGCCCTTTTCTGAACTCTGAAATGCATCCTAGGAGACTATCTAAATAGTTTATAAAATTTTACTTCCTTTTTCCATTTTGCTGTTGCCTCTAAGGAGTGTTTTGATTAACTTTATGATAAAAACTTGCTACCTTTTATAAAATACCTAACTAACTTTTAAAAAAATGTTATTCTAATTGGAGGAATGTTTAGAAAGCCAGGAAATATGTATATTTCTTTTTAATGCACAAATGCTACTTCAAAAACAGAAATTTAAATTTGCTTACGGATATTTTAAAACACAAACAAATAATATTCCATTGTATACATAGCTTCAATTTTCTTGCCATCCTATCATGTCCTCTTAACTATTTCATTGTGTTGATGACCATGTAACAAAGTTATTTTGATGAGCAAATTTAATGAAAACAAAAATATGTCATGAGATTTGCAAATGTCCTTTGCAATATTTCTATCAATATTTAATATTTTATGTAGATGTATAGGAAAAGGAGTTTTATCTGAGACCCCTTCATCCACACAATCTACCCCCTAATTCCTAGCCCTTTCTCATGGATGAGGAAAACCAAAAACTTATTGTCCAAATTTCAGGATCCTGAATAGAAATGCTAGGCTTTAAGGAGTCAAAATAGTGTATGGTGGTCTCTCTTATGCTTCTTCCTTCTCTGCTGAAACAGCAGGTAACTTGTCATATGAAGTTCTGTAAAGTCCCTATAAGAACACCTTGAAGTAAATTGATGTTTTCTTTTGCAATTAAACATAATTCTTTAAGAATAGCTCTTGTTGGGCTTCCCTGGTGGCGCAGTGGTTGAGAGTCTGCCTGCCGATGCAAGGGATACGGGTTCGTGCCCCGGTCCGGGAAGATCCCACATGCTGTGGAGCGGCTGGGCCCGTGAGCCACGGCCGCTGAGCCTGCGCGTCCGGAGCCTATGCTCCGCAACGGGAGAGGCCATAACAGTGAGAGGCCCGCGTACCACAAAAAAAAAAAAAAAAAAGCTCTTGTTTTTCTTTTAGGCTTTTGATAGGAACTGGTTGTTAATCATGAAGTAACAAGTAACTAGGATACTTTATTTTCTCTTTATTAACTGGATCATTTCCACAAAGTCATATATTTCAGTGAAAATAGCATTGCCCAGTTTTAAAGGGGAAGTGGTATATTTTATATCAGACCTGAGTAGCTATGAAAACTCAAATAAATTGCATGAGCAAGTTTCTCATATTTCCACAGCAACTATTTTTGACTCGTTGCCATTCCTCCCTCAATTGATTCTTATATCCTCATGAGAAGTTTGCTATGATGAGTTAGCAAAGGAAAAAACAACAAAAACAAAAAAACGCTGATATGTTAGTTTCCTATTGCTTAGTGGCATAAAACCACACAAATTTATTATCTTACAGTTCCAGAGGTCAGAAGTCCTAAGCAGTTTTCACTGGGCTAGAAATAAAGGTGTCATCAAGGCTGCATTCTTTCTGGAGGATCTAGGCAAGAATATGTTTCTTTGCCTTTTTCAGATGCTAGAGGTCTCCTGCTTTACTTGGTATGGTCCCTTGCTCCATCTTCAAAGCCAGAAGAGCAGCAAGGCATCTTAAAATATTTTTCTGACTCTAATCCTCTTGCCTTAATCTTTCTCTTAAAAGGACACTTGTGATTATATTGGACCTACCTGGACAATCCAAGATACTTTCCTTACCTCAAGGCTAGCTGATTAGCAAACATAATTCTACCTGCAACTTTAATTACCTCTTGCAATGTAATATAACATATTCCAAGAATCCACATATTGGCTAGTGGACATATTTAACATTTAATATATAACATTTAATATAACATTTAATATATTATTGGGTATTTGAGCTATTTATTTTTATCTAATATAAAAATAATGCTGCAGTGGACATTTGTATGTGCAGTTTTTTTTCCCATACTGTTTATTAGACTAGATTTGTAGAGATGAATTACTAGTTCAAACAACTTAAATTTTAAAATATTATTATGTTTTTATAATAATATTTTACTTATAAAATAATTGTTGTTTATTTTAGAATATTTGGAAACTATAAAAGAAACACCAAGAACATAAAAATGATCTAATACTCAAAACAAAAAGGAAGTTAATATTGAACTCAAATACTTCTGTTCTGCAGTGAGGGAACTAGTCTGCTAGCTTATATCAGGTTGATTATATTGGATGTGTTAAAACACAGAAAAGGAAACAGGATCTCAGGCCCATTCCGATCTTCTGGTGCCAGTAAGAAGATTGCCAAATAATGTAATCACTTTCAGGTGTGATCATTAAAGATACTGGAAGAGAGTGTCTTCCCAGTAAGCAGAATTTCAAGTGATATATTTGGTTGTCACTTTGTATGGATATAGATATGACCATATCTATAGCCATAAATATATATAGAGAGACACTGGCTAATAATTTAACCATATGATCAAAGATGTGAAAATTGGAGAATTGTTAACAGGTTGGTCAGAGGAAGAGATATGTGGATGAATCTTTAAAAAATGGCAATGAGAATGCTTGTGACTAAAGCAAATTTATAAATTATTATATTTTATGCAGAAGATGCCATTATTAATTATATAATCAATCAGCCATATTTTTTCCAGACATGTCAGTACTTTCTCAATGGACTAATTTACAAAGTGGCTGTGGTAGCAGAGTTGGAAATTACGAGCTTAACAGCATAGATTATATCTCACCAAGTTTGATTAGTATAATACATGACTAAATGCCCAACCTATGTACAGTGAGGGCTAATATTGAACTCTTAAATAATTCTATTCTATAGTAAAGGAACAAGTCTGGTAACTTATATCAGGTCGATCTGTTGGGTCCTTTAAAACACAAAAAAGACAGCAGAGTCTCGGGCTTACCCCCAACCTACTGATCCAACATCTGCATTATAATAAACTCCCTGTGTAATATGTACTTTTAAGTTGGAGAAGCAGTGATCCAGAGGATGGATAATCTCTACTTGTAAGAAAATGAAATAATTGATACTTTTGCGTAAAATGGCATTTTACCATATAAATGATACGCATTATCTGCCCTTAGGAACATATTGAGGGCATAAAACAAAAACACTTTTAAAAGTACATAGAATGTCTAAGGTACCAATTTGAGGGATTTATATGATGATGATGAAGATGATGATGACAAGGATAATGATGATGTTAATAATGAGATATTTTCAAAATTTAATACAAATGGAAATAATCTGGAGAGTTTGTTAGAATTTAGAATGCTGGGATAGGAACTGAAGTTAATAATTTTTAAGAAGCTTCCAAGTAATATTGCTATTGTTAATCCAAAGACCATACTTTGAATAGCAAGGATAATGATATAATAAAGATGCTACTGCTGATGATGATTTCAGTTATGAAAACATGGAAATCTAATTTTCCATAGTGGATAAAAATTTTTGTGCTTTATTAAGACATTTCTTATGATTCAAACAACTGTTTTCTCCTGATTCAAAAAGTAACTCATAATAAAATATTTAAAATTATCAAAGATTTTTAAAAACCATTTATGGAAATGTCACTATAATCAGCATACATTAAACTCATGTCAGAAAATCAACATTCTAACTGGGTTTATTCACGGAAATATTGTTGAGCTTATCCTCACTTTAATTAAGCACAATGGCATATATAATTCAATATTGACAAGGATTAACCAAGCAAAAATAGGAAAAGGGCAAACCTATAAATTTGGCCTCAAATAAATGCTGTTACAACATTGAACATTTTTAGCTTTGATATTTCACCCCAATGATGTTGACTTTTTATCCCAATTTTCCTATCTCGTGCTTCTGGAACTAGGGGCAATAAGTTGTCATATTATTTTGTTTGTTTTACTGTAAATTACTCCTTACTCGGGGTGTCTTCTATGAAAACAGTCCATTAGTAAGGACCAGAGTAGCAGAGCCTGTTTAGAAAATTGTATCTCTGAACGATGCTTCTTAACATTGTAAAAGCCTAACTAAAAATATAATGGCCATGACAGTCTGGGCCCTGAATGACAGCAGAGTTTCAGTGAACCCATGAATATACCATCTCAATGGATTTATTCCATAATAGAGTAATTCTCAGGCATTATTGCACTACAAAGACAAATATCAGAGAGATATTTCTTCAATCGAGTCAATTAATTAACCAATTAGAAATTAAACAATTTAATGCTAAATCAAAATCCATATTTATCTGTATATGTCAAAAATCAGTTGGTTCATAGTATTTATCTAAGAACCAGAAGAAAAAAAAGACTTAAAGAATACTTTCTGATCATTCTTTTTAAAGAGAAGATATACAGAAATAAGCGAATAGTAATATCAGTTACTTTTAAACTCACAATGATTGTAAGAATTTGGAGAAATAAGAAACAACGTTGGTCAAAACCATTAGAGAAAAAGATAAAATTCAATTGAGCTATTTAAAAAAATAGATTTTTCTGGGTAAACAATGAGGGGTGTGTATTTGTGTGTGTGTGTGTGTGTGTATATTTCAAACAACTTCTGGTCAAATGTTCAGAAATTGTAATATTTCTCTTCATTTTATTTTCATTAAAAACGTATATTTTGTGTTTGGGGATAAATGCTTGGTATATAATTATTAATAAGTTCTGATCCAACTATCAGGAATGGATGACTAATTCAGGCACAATGATTTATAATGGATTATGGGAAGAAAACTGTTATAATGGAGGCATGAATAAGATACAGTTGAGAGTCAACATCTCTATTAAACGTGAAGGAATTCAGTGTGGGTACATATTAATGTATAAAATTTTGGCTAAAAAGAAATGTGAATACATAAATATTGGGGTTAAAGTAGGCAAGATTTGTTGAGAACAGATTCTAGAGGGTTTTTTAGAGTTTGTTTTGCTTTTCCTTTTCTCATGCTTCCTTTTTGTTATATCTCCCCTTTTTGCATAACAAAGGCTATGCAATTTTTTTAAGGAGGTGGGTTTGGCTTTTTTTATTGTGGTAAAAAACACATAACATAAAATTTACCATATTAACCAGTTTTAAGTATACAGTTTGGTAATGCTTACTATATTTACATTGTTGTGAAAGATATCTCCAGGTCTTTTCTGCCTTGTATAAATGAAACAATATTTATTGAACAGAAACTCCCCTTTCACTCATTTCCATAGCCCCTGGCAACCACATTTCTACTCTTTGTTTCTATGAGTTTTACTATTTTAGGTATAACATGTACATGGAATCATGCAGTGTTTGTTCTTCTGTGACTGACTTATTTGTCTTTAACGTAATATCCTCCAAGTTCATCCATATTGTCACATATGACATGATGTCCTTTTTTTCAAGGCTGACTACTATTTCATTATATGTATATGCCACGTTTTCATTTATTTATTTATTTTTTAACATCTTTATTAGAGTATAATTCCTTTACAGTGTTGTGTTAGTTTCTGCTGTATAACAAAGTGAATCAGCTCTATGGATACATATATCCCCATATACCCTCCCTCTAGCATCTTCCTCCCACCCTCCCTAACCCATCCCTCTAGGTGGTAACAAAGCACCAAGCTGATCACCCTGTGCTATGTGGCTGCTTCCCACTAGCTATCTATTTTACATTTGGTAGTGTATATATGTCCATGCCACTCTCTCACTTCATCCCGGTTTACCTTTCCCACTCCCTGTGTCCTCAAGTCCATTCTCCATGTCTGTGTCTTTATTCCTGTCTTGCCCCTAGGTTCATCAGAACCTTTTTTTTTTTTAGGTTCCATAAATATGTGTTAGCATATGGTATTTGTTTTTCTCTTTCTAACTTACTTCACTTTGTATGACAGACTCTACGTCCAACCACCTCAATACAAATAACTCAATTTCATTTCCTTTTATGGCTGAGTAATATTCCATTGTATATATGTGTCACATCTTCTTTATCCATTCATCTGTCGATGGACACTCAGGTTGCTTCCATGTCCTGGCTATTGTAAATAGTGCTGCAATGAACATCGCAGTACATGTTTCTTTCTTTCTTTTTTTTTTTTAACATCTTTATTGGAGCATAATTGCTTTACAATTGTGTGTTAGTTTCTGCTTTACAACAAAGTGAATCAGTTATACATATACATATGTTCCCATATCTCTTCCCTCTCTGAACTGTGGTTTTCTCAGGGTATATGCCCAGTAATGGGACTGCTGGGTCATATGGTAGTTCTATTTTTAGTTTTTTAAGGAACCTCCATACTGTTATCATAGTGGCTGTATCAATTTACATTCCCACCAACAGTGCAAGAGATTTCCCTTTTTTCCACACTTCTCCAGCATTTATTGTTTGTAGATTTTTTGATGATGGCCATTTAAGCTCACTAATTCTTTTTTTGGCCTTTTAGGGTCTACTGATAAGTCTATCAAAGACAGTCTTCATTGGTGTGACAATGTCTTTGATTTCTAGGACTTCCTTTTCACACTTACTTAGAGTTTCCATTTCTCTGCTTACATTATTCATTTATTCTTAGCTGGTATCTATTTTTTCCATTATACCTCTTTAATATATTTATCACAATTAGTTTTAAATTTTTTATCTGCTAATTCCAAAATCCATATCATTATCTGAGTCTGGCTCTAATGATTGTGTTGTCGCTTCAGACTATGTTTTTCTTGCCTTTTGGCATTACTTTTTTGTTGTTGAATGTCCTATATGTTACATCTGGTAATAGATACTGAAGTAAATAGGATTTCAGTGCAAAGATTCATTTTAATATGGCTAGGTATTGGTCTTTGTTTAGTGTTATCTATAGCTCTAGGTGCCTGTAGTGTCCTATTCTTGTCTCCCTTCTTGACTTTAGGATTCCTTAAGAACTCTTCCTTACAGAGAGTCTGTGTCTTGAAACTATTATAACATGATACTCTTGTTGGTATGGAAGTAAGGTGTAAGTGAGGAGGAAGGTTTTATAATCCTCCAATTAAAATCTCCATCTTTTAGTGGCCCTTTGACCCTTAGAAATGTTTTTCAAGAGCTATAGCTGTTTTCCCCCAGTCCCTTACTCTCTCTCCTGGTGACTGTATTTTCCCATCAAACACTGATCTCTGCTGGCTGCATTTTTTTCCTTATGTGAGACAGAAAGTTTAGAGGGGACTGAAGTGGGAGGAATTTCCTTCCTTTAGAATAAGGATCTGGAAAAGTCTTCTGCCCTGGAGAATAGGCCTTTGTTATGGAGAATGCTGTGGGCATATTTCACAGTGATTACTCTTCCTTTCCCCTGGCAGAGGGAATACTTATCACATCTCCATGAAATCTTGGTGGAGTTCCTAGAAGGAAAGTCCACAGGAGTGTGGGTACCCTGCTCAGACTGCAGCTCCCAGGAATTTCTTACTCTATGACTAGTCCACACTCAGCCTCCAGCAGTTCATCAAAATTAGCATTTAAATTCTCCTACAGTTTGTGTCTCCAGAAGTTTCTGTTCCAGTAAGTATATCTTGGCTGTGTCTCTCCAGATGTGCCTATCTCTCCAGATTTCTAGTCAACAGTTTTCCCTGCAACTTCAGTTCTCTGAAGCATCCAAGATTGATGACTTCCAAGCACTTTTCAAGCTAAAGCCCAAATCAGAAATCCTTATTTTTTCTTAAAATTTAAGTATAAAAAGATTGGTAATAAAAAAAATTAATAATGTATTTTAAAAATTTTTCCTATAATTATCTTTGAGTATATTTATAGTATGCAGTTTTATGCAAACAAACAGAAATCTTGGTAAAATGTTCTAGAAAACACAACATGAACAAATAGTCATGAGATTTCCAAATAAGGCGCTCAAATTCACAGAACTACTCCAGAGTTGTTTTTGGAAACTTCTTAAAACTAATCAGCTATACAATCCATATAACCTACCTCAGCCTTTAATTAAATAGTGTTTAATACTATCTGCTTCATGTCTGTACTAATTTATACCATCCTTGAAGATGAGTTCTGTCAATACATTTTGTGTATCACTTAGGACATCCAAAATATTACTGAACACATCATATGCTCCATAAAATGTTGTCGAAATAGATTTGGAGATAATAAACACAAGCTATTGTTTGTTGAGTATTGGAGAAAGCACATGTATCCTCTCTATATTGCCTTTGAACCCTTATCTTAAACATGTAGTTGATTCTAATGCAATTATTTGGATGCTGTTCCTTAAAACATCACAGTTTTAGCTATATCTAAGAGTCTCAGAGGGGTCTATATATAATACATTTCCGTGATGCTTTTCTTTATAACCATATGCTTGTTGTATATTGATATCATCAGTCATACTTGAATATTGATTTGCTGTATGTTTTCTGTGTAAGAAAGAGAGTTTGTCATTCATTAATTTCTTCATTTGATTACGTATATCTTTGAAGTTAATAATTTTATATGCTGAGTTAATGATTGCAATTTATTTGTATTTGTATGCAGAGCTAATTGGTTTGTACAACACAAGGCTATAGAACATAAACACAAAAGATCTGCTGACTTGTTAAGTATAATAAAAGACACTATCTCTTATCAGGTACTTGTGACACTTTCAGCTTTGATATTTTCTCTTTTGAAAAAGAAGAGAATACATTTAATTTCTTCTTCAAAAATATTTGTTTATGCTGATTACCAAAAGTAACTAATTAATTATGAACATTTGAATCATTCTTTAGATTGGAAAGTGAAAGTATTATCAGTTGCACATTACAGTATACAGATCTATGTCCATGCAAATGGACATTTTTATAAATGAATCATAATAAAACAACATTTGGTATGATTAATGTACAGTTTTTAAAGAAATGAAGAAAGAGCTAAAAAGAAGACCATCTGCTAGTTCAGTAACTATTTGCTGAACATTTATTATATATAAGATATTAGATTGGATGCTATGGAAATTTACAGTGATAAACCAGTCATGGACCATACAGCAGAGAAAGAAGAGGGAAGGAAAATACTCTTGACTGACTACCTAATAAAATAAGAAGTATTCTGTCAAACACTTTACATAAATGATTTGTTTTCTGTTTTTGTTTACATGTAAACAAAATGGCTCAAGTAAATAAACATTCTCATAGTTGGTAGTTGATAAATATTTGCTGACTAAGTGGATTTTAAGGAAGAAAACACTTTTATCAAATACTGGCAATAGAGTGCTAGCTCTGTCTACAGGAGGGAAAATTTGCTTCCGGAAGATGTGTGAATTCTAGGAAAATGTAAGAGGGTATCTGACACTTTAAACAAGCCCTTAGTGATAGGTAGGATTTACATGTCTTGATGGTGAGAAAGCCATTTTAGTAATAAGTGGACATGTGATTACTTTATGATGATTAGTTAGATTTGCCTGAAAGGTAAGGCCCTTGGAATATTGAGTAATATTGATAAACAAGTACGTTTTTGTCAGGATATTGAAACACTTTATTCAGCCTGAGGATTTCAATTCTAGGTTGTAGGAAAATGAAATCCCTGGAGACTTGGAGCTAAGATAAGCCATGAACACAAATGTGTTTTTCAGAGCTAAGATGAGCCATGAACACAAATGTGTTTTTCAGGATATTGAATCTGACAGTATGTAAGAAATGAACTAAGTCAGAAAGTGACTGGAGCTGATGAGATGAGTTGAAAAGCTATTAAAATATCCCAGGTAACAGGTAATAATGACCTGAACTCTGAACCAGCATAGGAATGGCGAGGTGGGCCAAGGTAAGATAAATTATCCAACAATATATCTCATACTCCAGTCTCATTTCCATCTATCCTGCTAAAATGCATGTCAGCTCTTTTTCACACATCCTTGTATGAAAGCAAATTTGAAGTTAATAACACCCCAACTTTCTATCACTGTTTCTTTTTTCATTTCATTAAATGGAAATTATCTTCATTTCTCCATTTTCCTACATGTTAGCAGTTGTAAAACATAAATTGAATAACATTTTACAGCAACCTAAGTATATGCCACAAGCCAAACAGCACAGTTTGCAGTGATAGTGATAAAATGCAGTCTAATTTTAAATCTCCTAATACTGTGGATAGGGGAGCCTAAATTTATCCAAAAGTTTCATGGGACCACCTGTCATTTCTAAATTCATTTTGCATTATATATTTAATGAGGTTTATCAGTACAGCTAATTTACTTTTCTTTCCTAATGCTCTTATTTAACATATCTGTGGTTAGCATCATAAAACTTCCTTGAAAGATAATACCTTGACTCAAACGTGCTAAGGGGTTATCATGAACATATAACACAGACAAAGCAAATGTCAAACTCAATTTGGCAAATAGAGTGCATTACCCATATACAAGAGGAATATTGTCAGACTGCACCACTTATTAAAAATTGTCATGAGAAGATGTGTTGACTCTAACTTGATTAATGCCAATGATATATTTGTCCCATCACAGTTTCTGAATTCTTTAAGATTTCCAATACAGGCTCTAAAGTTGACCAAAAAAAGAGGAAGGAACTTAAAAAGTGATTCAATAACATTTGGAAATATACTAAAATGTGGATGCCAAGCCTATTCAAGATGTCTCATCTACCCTCATTCAGCTTTTTTTATTCTATACCCTAACTTCTGGTGATGGGTGTAGTGGAGAGGTGTTGGAGAGGAAAAGAGGAATCATAAAGTTCAAACATTTTGCATTTTATGTTTCCAATTTTTAAAAATATTTTGCAACATTTTTTAGAAATGTCTCATCTCAAGAGGGTGGTTGAAATGCTTCAGTTGCATTCAGGGATAAAACAATATAATTTTTTAAAAATATCAGTATATCTTGAATTTTTGAACCACTGGGATAATACTCAGTTGAATAATTCCATGAGCAAAACTAAATTAGGAAGCTTCTGACTCTTTTACTTCTTTATAAAATAACAATATTTTTCAGGCTTCTCATTCTATTTACATAGCCAAAAAAGGAAGTGGTGTTTTCTATATGCATGTGTATATTAAAACAAGATATACTGTACAGGAATGTTATTGAAGAGATCTCTACTTCAACCTAAATGGCCTCTGAGTATATTAATAACTATGACAATAAGTATATAAAAGTACTGTGAAGTAAAGCATTATGCAGAAGTATGTAAATGTTTTGGTGAATTATATTTTTTCAAAGACAAAGAGGCTGTGTGAGACATATGTCCTGTTAAAACAAAATTTTAAATATCATATTTAAATTACATTAAATATTAAGTGAAATCATCTATTCAAAAGAAGGCCAGATTTCTGGAGTATTTTTTTGCATCTACATGACTGAATTCTTTAGAAAGCTTATAATGACTATATTTACTGTGCTTCCTAGAACATGTTTACCAAGCTTTTTGTTTATTTAGTTGAACAGAAACCTC
The DNA here is from genome assembly GCF_026419965.1 of Kogia breviceps. Classification (NCBI taxonomy): domain Eukaryota; kingdom Metazoa; phylum Chordata; class Mammalia; order Artiodactyla; family Physeteridae; genus Kogia; species Kogia breviceps. The sequence goes on from NC_081314.1 coordinate 99,506,470, forward strand.
TATATCTATTCAACAATAATTCAAGGAGATTTTACATTTCATTTTTCTTATTTCCAAAATTTTTCTACCCAGTTAAGCCCCCAAATTAACTCCTGAACTCCTATTAATTTTATTTATAGGTGGAGGTAATGAAGTCAAATGGCTACAAAAGCCAGGTGATAAATAAGATGAAGGCGGTAAAGGTATTGTAGAGAAATTAGAGCATAGACACAAAAAGGATAAATCCTAAACTCATGTCCAAGTGACTGTTCCCATATTATAATTCAGGACTAGTGTTACTGGATATACTGTTTGCTTGTTGTTTTACCCAACAGAATCCAGAAATCCAAATCTTTACAAGTGAAATCTCAAGAGTTTGTTTTTTTAGTGCAAACAAAACCTGTTGTGTCACTGTTGTCTGCTCTTGCATAGGCAGCCAGTTCCCCTAGAATATATAGTGAGTCACTAAACTTGCTGGGTATAAAAGTCATGATTAATTAAGTAATGTGTTACTAGATATCCAAAATGACAGATACTCCTATTAAAGTGTGGTACCAAGGTCATTTAATTATTATTAGGAAGGCTCCATACTTTAAAAAATCATTATCAATGAGGTTATTAAAGTATTAAATCAGATTTTTCTTATCTGAAGGGTATTAAGGAATTTGGATTAAAAAAAAAAGGGGGGGGGACTTCCCTGGTGGCATAGTGGTTAAGAATCCACCTGCCAATGCAGGGGTTATGGGTTTGAGCTCTGGTCTGGGAGGATCCCACATGCCACGGAGCAAATAAACCTGTGTGCCACAACTGCTGAGCCTGAGCTCTAGAGCTCACGAGTCACAACTACTGAGCCCACGTGCCACAACTAATGAAACCTGCACGCCTAGAGTCTGTGCTCAGCAACAAGACAAGCCACCACAGTGAGAAGCCCACGCACTGCAACGAAGAGTAACCCCTTCTCACTGCAACTAGAGAAAGCCCACATGCAGCAATGAAGACCCAATGCAGCCAAAAATAATAAAATAAATTAAAAAAAAAAAAAGAAGCAGAGGAAGAAGGTTGTGAGCACAGGGCAAAGCTATAAAAATTCAGTCCTGCCATGGTGCTAATGATGATGTGAGACAGTAGGTAGTTGTGGAAAAGGGGAAAGGGAACAAGGCTTTGCGAGGGCTCTTAGGTGGGGGACAACTGCTGGTGTTTTTATTTTGCTTCACTTTTCCTTATTTCATTTTCACAAATATCCATCAGCTAACCATTGTATAGCCATCATGTGTCTGACTAGATGTTAAAGACGAAAACTATAAAAGTGAACTAGCAAGGATATAACTTAGTATTTTTTAGAGAAGCTAGGCACTAAACAAGTAACTAGCACCATGGTAGGTATTGAGAAAAGAGACCTGTTGGGTTCTATCACCCTCCCCACTAGGTACTGTGGATTATTATTTGCTTTGTAGTGTGTGGTTCAATATTATTCTTGGAAACCTCTTATTACTATTTTTATGTATATGCAAACTTTTCTAATTAAAATTAAATGAAGTATAGTCACTTCCACTCATAATTCTGAAAATAATACTGCTCAAAAAGACCCAGAAATCGTTTAAACTCAGTTCAATGAGAACTGAAGAGAAGACTTTACAAATTCTGGAAAACTTAATATTGTTGATAGAGTCATATATGAATCATAAAGTATTCACTTGGAAGCTAATGAGACTTTTTTCAAGTTATTTGGAGGGGGTGTAAGATAATTCCCTGCCTGGTTCTGTTGTAAGTGTAGCCTTCAGCCTTTAAAACATGTTATCAGATTGCTTCTCCTTTACCTTCATTTATAAGTGCTTGAACAAAATAGTCCACCACCAGAATCTTTGGTGAATATTTGATTTATTTGAGTTAATCTATGCCCCCAAGAAGCGGGTCAGCTAGGGAGGAGGTGGGGAAGGCAGTTAGTTCTGTTTGATTCTCTTTTCTAATACCTTACAGACCTTGCCATGGTCTAAAAGGAGCCACTGCTTCTTGAAAGAGTTCTTTGCTGTTCTAAAATGTTTACTTCCACCAGGAACTTAACAGATGCTTAGAATTTCTGCACATTATATTACCTTTGCTCATCCAGTCTAAATCCTTACAACTCAGGCTTGATGATGTTGAGTTGGAGCTTTCTGCTCTCCTTATAAAACGTGAGCAGCTCAGTATGATTTTCCAAAACACTCTGCTGTGCTCTGCTCTTCACTGCTCTGCTTCATTGGAGACTTTGTATCACAGTTTGAGTTGTTTTAAATGATCACTCCTAAGGATGCCCAAGAAGAAGAATTTGCACATCCTTAGGTCTCTCAGTTTGGAGGTATACATTGTTCTTTGGGGAAACAAACAAACAAACAAATACTGAAGAGATTCCCAACATGAAGCAAGGAGTGTGTTTGCAGTTAGTTACTAGTTATCTTGGTCATTATTAGTTACTAGTAATAAGTAACTAATAATTAATGGCATTAATCAAGGAGTGTCTTTGTAGTTACAATTACTAGTTATCTTGGTTAAATTCTCTAATTCATCTGAGTCTTACTTTTCTTCTATGTAAAATTAAAACAATAAAATATGCTGGATTGTTGAAGTTGATGCCATTTTAAAATGTGTGAAAATATTTTTACAAAAATACTGAATACATATCAGGGAATATTGAAATATTGCTATGAATTTTTATCACCTCATTTACTATCTGATAATGAGGTATTTGGTATTGAGCAATTGAAGAGTCCAGCTGAATACATACCCCAATAAAAAAGGTAGTAGGCATTCCAAAAGCAATCACAAGGATACTGGGATTAAATGTAATTTGCTTTCCTACATCACAGATTCAGTCCAGTGTTTAAGGGATCTGACACAAGCTAGTTTAGTGTGAAAGTTTTGGTGGCTTTTCTTCTTAACTTTGACTCATAGGGCATTGAGAAGTATAATTCCAATGGCATTTATAAGAAGCCCTATAGACACTGAGTATCATTTAAAATGATAACATTCCTATTCTGCCTGAATTTTTAAATGTCAATCCACAGTTTTTTCCTCAGTATACATTCAAGACCACTTGCTGCCCTTTAAAAAATAGACTGGAGCTAGAAATATTGGCAGATCTGGCTAACATATCCAACAGCAGAGCACCTCTTAGGTAATATACATTCACTTGACTGGCTCCTGTTCTCTGATGACATTGTGGAGACCTTCAGGCTTTCAGATCTGTACTTCAGAGAAGCAGTCAGGGCTCCCCCAACATAAGAAACCTCTGTTGTCTCACTGTACCTTGCTTATTCTTCAGTGCAGACTGAGACCTCACTAGGAAGTGTCTTTACAACTTCAAAGTGCATGATTCCATTCTTACACATAGCTAGCCATTTCTGAATTGATATTGATATTGATATTTTGTCAGAGGGATATTTTTCCTCAGTAGTTTATTTGGAGCAGTTCTATCCTAAATAGCATAGCCATGCTCTGCTATAGACCCCAACAGGGGGAATGTTATAAGTATTTCATTTTCTACTGTGGTGTCAAATCTAGCTTTGTCAATTCAACATTTTAGAAAGTGGTACAGCTTCAATTTTCAGAGTACAAACAAAAACTTAAACACATTTAAAAATAAAGAAAGGGAATTACTATATGATATATGAGAATTGTTTGACTGTTTTTTGTTGCTGTTGTTTTGTGGGCTTTTTTGTGAAGTATTCTTTCAATGTTTTATCTGCACCCAGTCCAGGACTCAGTGCTGAGGTAGATCCAAGAAAAAGAGAGACAGGAAAAAAAAAAAAACCAGAAAGCAAGCAAGCAAGCATGCAAGCAGATTTTGGCCTAGAAAAAGTTTATCATTTATTAAAGAATCCACATTGTAAACATATATAACAACTTGAGAAAAATCTATTAACAGATTCTGATTTTTTTTTCTGATGTTGATTCTTTTATTTTCCTTTTGCATCACTCAAAACTAGGCTTTTTGAATTATCATTCTTGAGGGTGGAGTAAAAGTAAAACAAGGAACTAAAAAGTGACATCTTGGAAATAATTGTAGAAATAACAGAGATAAGCTAAGTGGAGACGAGTGCTTCTGGTATAAATTTAATACCTTGTTAATGCACTTTTCAAAGGCTGAGCTACTGTTATGGTGCAATTATGGTCATTCACTATCTAGGGGTGTGTGTGTGTGTGTGTGTGCATGTGTGTGCATATGTGTGTATATTAACCTTCAACAATAAGAAATATCTTCACAGCACTGAGGAATAGTCTTTGAATAACTGGTGTTTTCCTTCCCTTGGATGTGTCCAGCAGTTCAGAATAAATCCAAAATTTCAACTGCTTGAGTACCCCAAATATCAGTTCTTCAGCAGAGAGTATCTGCATATAGAGCAAGCTCACTGCTCTCTAATTTTCAGTGACCTACCCTCCTCCTTTCTCTTTTATTTCTGATGTAGGATCTGACTAACAAATTTTATTATTGAGAAAAGTAATAAGCAATTAATTAAACATAGAGACAGTTGTCCAAATGCTATGGGAAATGATAATCATCATCTTTTGTGGCCCTTAAAAGAGTAATTATTTGGATAAGTGCAGACCTGAGGTGTGGAGGCTTTGCAGCTCAATAAAAAAAAAAAAAAAAAAAAATCCAAAAATGGGCAGAAGACCTCAATAGACATTTCTCCAAAGAAGATATACAGATTGCCAACAAACACATGAAAGAATGCTCAACATCACTAATCATTAGAGAAATGTAAATCAAAACTACAATGAGGTATTAACTCACACTGGTCAAAATGGCCATCACCAAAAATTTGCAAAAAATAAATGCTGAAGAGGGTGTGGAGAAAATAGAACCCTACTACACTGTTGGCGGGAATGTAAATTGATACAGCTCCTATGGAGAACAGTATGCAGGTTCCTTTAAAAACTAAAAATAGAGCTTCCATACCACCCAGCAAACCTGCTACTGGGCATATACCCTGAGAAAACCTTAATTCAAAATAGTCATGTACTACAATGTTCACTGCAGCTCTATTTACAATAGCCAGGACATGGAAGCAACCTAAGTGTCCTTTGACAGATGAATAGAAAAAGAAGATTGGCACATATATACAATGGAATATTACTTAGCCACAAAAAGAAATGAAATTGAGTTATTTATAGTGAGGTGGATGGACCTAGAGTGTATCATACAGAGTGAAGTAAGTCAGAAAGAGAAAAACAAATACCTTATGCTAACACATGAACATGGAATCCAAAAAAAAAAAAAAGGTTCTGAAGAACCTAGGGTCAGGACAGGAATAAAGACACAGACATAGAGAATGGATATGAGGACAGAGGAGTATGAAGGGTAAGCTGGGATGAAGTGAGAGAGTGGCATGCATATATATATACATTATCAAATGTAAAAAGGATAGCTAGTGAGAAGCAGCCACATAGCACAGGGAGATCAGCTTGGTGCTTTGACCACCTAGAGGGATGGATAGGGTGCGTGGGAGGGAGACTCCAGGGGGAGGAGATATGGGGATATATGTATATGTATAGCTAATTCACTTTGTTATAAAGCAGAAACTAACACACCATTGTAAAACATTTATACTCCAATAAAGATGTTAAAAAAATAAAAGAAAAAAAAAGGAAAGTCTATACAAATAAAGTAGTATATTCCCAGCATGAGTTAACCCATTATTTTCCTTTCCTGTTGTTGCAATCTTTTTTTTTTTTTTTTTTTTTTTTTTTTTTTTTTTTTTTTTTTGGTGGTACGTGGGCCTCTCACTGTTGTGGACTCTCCTGTTGCAGAGCTCAGGCTCTGGACGCGCAGGCTCAGTGGCCATGGCTCACGGGCCCAGCTGCTCCATGGCATGTGGGATCTTCCCAGATGGGGGCACAAACCCGTGTCCCCTGCATCGGCAGGTGGACTCTCATCCACTGTGCCACCAGAGAAACCCTGCAATCTTTTGTTTACAGAAATTATCCTTTATTTCTTATACCCTTTCTTCTGTGACTCAGATGGGTACAGATCAAGTAGTGTATAAATGCAGTGAAGGTGAGTGGGATTTGTATCTATTTGTCTTACTATTATTTCTTAATCATAATGATTGATTTACTACTTGAATAAGAAAATGGGATTGGAGCACTGATAGTTTGGAGCTACAGAAAGAGCTAGTAAAGGTGATTATAAGAGATGGAAATATCTCCATTGGGTTATAATGGTAAAAGAAGTCTAGGTTGGTAAGAATATGTGAATGAGATAATGTGGTATGGTGGTATTTGGCTGCACCCCACAGTCTTGCAATCCTTGCAACTGCCCAGTCTTGAGACCAAAGAAAGAACCCAAAGTCAGTGACAGAGACATCAACAATTTATTGGACAGGGAATCTTACAAGTCAGCGGCAAATATCTTGGAGCTACACCCCATCACGTGTGGCAGACTGCAGGCAGGACACAATAGCAATCTTTGCTACACAGGGGAGGAAGAGGCTATCAGTTACAGAGGGCATGACATCAGAAGGCTCCGTGGTTGCAAGGAGAACTGCTAGAACAGGTCCCTCACAACTCTTTGGGTTACCAACTGTTGCAAGGGCTGCTGTTTCCAGTTGATGACCGAATATACTGGAGCCATTTTGGTCTGAGGGTTAGAACAATCTTTAGCTGGGGGTCTGGCCTATCACACAGGTAGTTACTGATTAAGCTTTCAGCTTAGAAGGGGGAGCAATCATTCACTTAAGGTGAGGCTGAGGCAGGGCCTGGTCAGGCAGGGAATGTACAGAGAACAAGAGAGCAGCCATCCTATAACGACTGATCAGGCTTGGACTAGAAGAAAAGGAACAGGTCTGAAAGACAGAAACCTTGAATTCCAGTCCTGGATATTTTTTACCTAGGAATTAAGTGACCTTAGGCAAAACATTCAACTTCTTGGAGACTTGCTTTCTCTTGGTTGCTAACATGTGCCCAACCAATCTCAATGATGATTTATAACAATCAGATGAGATCATGAGTACAGTGTAGTAATTTCTTCTGTGTCTATATGTATACCTGCTTTCTTTATAGATAAGGTTGGAATTGCTTTGAATAGGTAAGAATAAGGAATTTTTGCAGAGATAGATATGACTTTTTTTTTTAAGTAATGCAGTTTCCTTCCCTTGAATCATGTGGGTAAAAGAAGCTCTGACTCTTTTAAATCCAAGAAAAGTACTGTGGTCCTAGTGTTTAATTTCTCATGGCTTCAGCCTAAGTAGTTACTAGAGAAGGAAAGTTCCTTGAGACATTAGAATGTAAATGAGAAGAAAAGACATGGATATAATTTAATTGAACTAAATGTTTATGAAAGTTTGCTCTTAAAATTTAGTTTGAAAATTCACATGGACTTTTTTCTCCACTCTTCCTAGAATACCCTTATTTAACATTGTTCACGTGATCGAGTCAACTTCCCACTGTGTATGTAGGCCATTTTTCAAAGCAAGACTACAGCTTTCTGAGGCAGCTCTAGGCAAAGTTTAAAAGTACATGAATTCTTCTGGGGAGACTCTGCTCTCACCCGTTCCTTCCAGGCACCTATGCTCTGTGTCATTCCCATAGAATTATAGTCTTAGCTTGTTATCTCCCTGTGTTTTCAGATATCACTCTAAGATTCTTCATAGTTTAATAAATAATTCTTGGAGATCGATAATTTACTGTGAGAGACCCAATGAATTCCCAAAGGTGAAATCTGAAGCTCAGTTATAGTAGTTAGAAAAATATTTTAGGAGCAGAAAGCCCTCTCATATAAAAAAATCTCCAAACTGTATCACATATATCCTAAGCCTTCCATTTGCTAGCTCCTCCTGACAGCTGGCTTGTCATTTCGTATAAACAACAAGGTATTCCATCAAGGAAATGAATATTCTTGAGATGGTTCCTTCATATAACAATAGATATTTATTGCTGACATTGATATAAATGATAAAGGAATGTTGGTGTTTAAGAAATATTATTTAACGCAAATTGCATTTAATGTCAGACTAATATCACACACAGAAAATGCATGTCAGTTGAGATTTAATCTTATTATTTATAACACCTACCACTTGTTCTTGCCTAGTTGCTTATTTTTTAATATGGCTTCTTCCAGCCCTAAGCAAACATGAAACTTATGTACAGAAACTAAATATCCTGATTGGATTCATGTAATGATTTTAGTCCAACAAACTCCAAAGGACCTTATCCATATTAAAGATGCCCTGACTACCAATATAAGCCACTCTCACTAGAAAGTCAGCTGGCTGCTCCCCTTTAAAGTAGGGTAGAGCTCTGTCTGTGACCTTGAATTCCCAACTGAGAGGATAATTATTTCAATTAATTTGCTCTTTCCTTTTTATTCTTTCGTGGTAACTGGATGCATGAGGTGGTAGAGACTGCTTATTTACTTGACAAAAGCTGTTTCTCTTTCATGACTTAAATATGTACTTAGGATGTTCCATCAAATAACATTTCCTCAGGCTATGATGCATATTGTAATATATTTTTGAAAAGCTTATTTAAAAATCACATCATGGTTTCTAATTTATCATATGTTTCTGGCTAAAGAAACACCTTTGGGTGTTGACTTCTTTTGAAAATGAACAGTTTCTTTTATAATTTCTGACAATTCATGAACTATGTAAAATTTTGTTATCTTTAGAGATGGAAATCTGGTTGGAGCAAGGGAGTAGGGGTTTTATCTTGAAGCTATGTTTACATGGAAAAGCACATTATTTTTGCTTAGAACGTATATACAGCTCACTTTAAAAATAGCAACATTGTCTAAAGATATTTTTATTATCACGTTTTGAAAGACTACTCATGAAGCATATTATTTTATTAGAGGTAGTTCTGGCAAAAATGATCAAAACTGGGGAAGACATAACTAGAGTTCTCTCTCAGTCACCCATCCCCAACTATTAATGGTTATGATTTCACTGAAACCTGTTTTGCATATTTAACTGATAACATATCTAACACAAATTGTAGTTCAGATCATTCTACACTCATCCACCATGGCTTAGCAGGTAGGAGATATGACTCAGAAGGTAAGTAGAGAAAGATCTCTTGGGAGAGAAAAGAAGTTGCTATTTTTAAAAAATATATTTGTATATGTATGTGTATTAAGTTCTTACTTTTCATTTAATAGTTCATTATGTGACACATGTGGGCATGATATAATTATATTTTTAGTTATCTGAACTATTAAGAGTGTTTTTAATTATCCAACAAATAGCCTAAGGAGATAGTTCATACAATCTACATATTTAAAATGGACACTTTAAAGGAAAGTCAATAAAGTCAATTTGGGGGTACTTTAAATAATATATGTAATTTAATGAAATAACAATTTAATTTGAAATTAGTATTCATTTTAGAATGATAATACAGGTGATGCTGGGCCTTCTGAATAAATTTTGCAAAGTTCTTTTCTCTTCCATTGAGTTCTTCTTTTCTAGTAAACTAATCCTTTGGCATACAGTTGATTCTCACAGTTCCAGATTCCATATTTGTAAATTAGTCCATTTGCTAAAATTTATTTGTTACCTCAACATCAATACTTTTGAGGTCTTTTGAAGACATGCACATATGTAGTGTCATAAAAAATTTGAGTTGCCCACACAAGTCTGAGGTCAAATGAGGCAAAGCTCTGCCTTCTTGTGTCAACTGTCATACTACAAATAGTGTCTTTTCTGCAGTCTATTTAGTGCTACATTGTCCTTATTTTTGTGCATTATGTTGGTGATTTTTCACTGTTTACAATGCTTTACAAGTGTAATGCTGAAATGCTGTCTAGTTTTCCAAAGCTCAATAAGGCTGTGACATGCCTTACAGAGTAATTACACATGTAAGATAAGTTTCCCTCAGGCAGGAGCTATAGTGCTATTGGCTGTGAGTTCAATGTTAATGGACCAACAATGCATTAAAATGTCTTTAAACAGAAACACATATGAAATAAGGTTTTGTATTGATCAGTTGACTTTGTGACCTAACAAGTACCTAACCCTATACTTTTCCTAGGGCAATGATTCAGTATTCACTAATTCAGAGTTCCAGGCAACTTCATAAACCATAACTACACGAATAATGAGAATTGACTGTCTATGGCTTAAGCTTCTAAGCACCAGTGACTTATGTTGGCATTAGGTTGCTTTAAGCAGTGCCCTGCACAAGGCCTTTTGTAAGAGCATATTTGGCTTAATCTACCAAGGCATGTACATTTTCTATTTTTCGAGAGAGAATAAATAAAAGGACTTAGTCCATTTTATCTTTCACACCTCTTTACATAGATCTTCTTTTGTCTTTTAATGTTTCATCACAGGCCAGATTGTAGATACATAGTAGAAGAATAGCCTCAATCCTGTAAGAAATAACTATAGTTTTACCTGGTAGAATAGCTTTTCTGTTTCTGGGTTTGAACTGATCATCACCTGGGATGTGCTTGCTTCTGTTTCATGATATACTTTGAATGGTCATATCTGCATGGGGATTTTCTGCTTTATTTGAGGAATTTTTTATCAGATCATAGTTGTAATGAAATAAAAGAATTTTTCACCACATGGTCAATGTGAAGATTATATTTATTGCTTTTTCTGTTGTAGTTTTTTTGGTTTTTGTTTTTCCTTCCCTGCATGGTACTACCCATAGCAAAAGTCTCTCCTATGGCTAACTTTTACCATGAAAAAGGAATGAAATATACCATAAAAAAATCATGCATTTCACATAAGACTCAGTAATGAAGAGCTTATGAAATACAAACCTTAGAAACTCTTTGTTAGTTTTGCTTTGATGAATGAATTGAACCACCATCAGAGAGAAAAATTTTGTTATTGCTACAGATGATTCATAACTTTAGATCTGAAGGCAGATTTGTGTTTGTGGAGCTACATACGCAGTCAGATTTTATGCTTCCTTTATTGGTACCCACAGATTGGTTTGCAATTTACTGCTACCTTTGCTCTCTTGTGTTAGATATTTGGAGAGAGGAAATAAGGAGCTGGAGTCATTATTTCTTCTCTAAGATTTTAGAACCAGTTTACTTATCCAATATCCTTTTGTTTGACTATAGCACCTATAAAACTCTGAAAAAAGAAAGATTATAGAAAAACTGCCAATATGGCCTCAACCTAAGCAGTATGTACATAATAACATCTAGGTAGCTAGTAAACGAATCATTCTAACAATCATAGGACATATTCTGGTGAAACAGAATGTTGTTAGAGTTCTCTGAACTGGTTAAGGTCTCTTTGAATGGATACTGTTTTCTCAGTTGTTTCTAGATAAAAATTTAATGAGTTATAATTATTTATATTTCCAAATTCAGTAGTGCACTTAGCTATACTGTGTGATTTTAAAGATACTTTTTAAGGATTAGAGGTTAGGATTATATATTTAAAAATTTTGATTTGTGAATACAAAACACTAGGGCAGAGTAGGACTGAGGTGGGAGTCCAATAGCATCTTTTTTTGTTTTTAATGATTTCTTATGGATACCTCCCCAGAATGCCAATATATACAGTAGAAATACTGACAGTTTTAAAAATTTTTATTGTAACTCTACCTATAACCATTTTAAAAGTAAATATTCTGCTTTCTAGTTGTCTTTGGCATTCAGGGAGCACAGTGAAATAGACTCTTTTGTTGACTTCCTTTTAGGGGAAAATATGCATAGTCATCACAATTGACAATTATGTCCAAATCTTACCAATATGTTCACATAATTAGGATAAGAGTTTATGAAAAAAAAAGGACATATGGAGAGTGTATGAAAAGATGCAGATGTTTTAAACAAAAATTGCTGTTATTTGAACTTATGTAGTACAGTATTTTACAAATTTAACATCTATGCTTTTCTGTCTTTCAAACACATATACTGTGGGCTGTGATGAACCTGACGTAGATCCTTTGGCACAAGCTCTCAGCGAGTAAGACTGCATGTTCCCTAACAATAAGACTCGACTGCAAAATCACACGGGGACCTGGCAAGTCAAATCCCAGCTGCAGGGTCTGTGAGTGAACACGTTAAATCTTCTACTCAAGACTTCAGGCTTTTACACCAGCAAATATGCAGAGGCCTTTTTATTCCCTGCTCTAGACTTTTGTTTGACACATGAATAAAATTCAGTGTTATCATGTTCTGTAAGCCCCAATGTTTACATAGCTCCTGGCTACTTCTTTATCATAAGGTTCTATTAATCTAAATTGTCTTCTTTCTGCAAAGTGTCTTCCTTATTATTCCTTATAGCCTTTGTACCTGCTCTTTCCTCCGTCAAGAAATTCTGCAGATATTTTCACAACTTTCTTACTTCATTTGACACCTCCCAGAAAGGCTTATTCTGACCACCTGTTATTACCTCTTAATACCTTTATAGTATTTTATGTTGTTTATTCATAGCACTTTTCACTACCTGAAAAATATCATTTATCTCTTTATTTGTTTTGATCTCTAGACTATCTCTTACAAATAGGGACCTAATTTTTTTTTATTGCTTTTTTTCCCCAATCTATCCCAAGCACCAAAAATGTCCCTATTACAATGTAGTAGGCACACAATAAATATTTGTTGAATAGATTAAACAATTTCATTGCTGTATTTTACTTTTTATCCTTTCTCTTCATTTTAATCAGCATCAGGGAAGATAAAGACATTAAAAACTAGGATAAGCAAAGATAGTTAAAATTTAAAAGGCAGCATGTATGCACAGTGTTTAGGCAACAGACTTCTGGGAGCATAAGAGAGCCTTGCCAGGTTCATATCCTGGCCCTTATGTTTGCTAACTGTGCAAATGTGGGCAAATTACTCAATCTCTCTGTACCTCAGTTTCTTTATCTATAAAACAGGGTAATCATAGGACATGTATCTATCCCCCTGAATTATTTAAAAAATTAAGTGGATTAATTTAAATAAAGCTTTTGGACAAGTACCCTAGTATATAAGCATGTATTTAGTGTTGGCTACAATTGTTAGCATCTGGGTCAAAGTATTCGGAAAAGGAAAATGACCTCATTTGTATACACTATGGGATATGGGATGATATGGATTGGAAGGAGTTTGATCAAAACATATAATTAGCTTTTTGCATTTGGTAGTCAGTGAGCTAACAAATGCAGTAAATTTTATTCCAAATCTTCCAAATGTCTTTTCTTATTGAGATGAACCAGTAACTATAAAATGTCAAAATCTGTCTGCATAAGTTTAGCATTTTTCAATTCACCTGCACAAATTAGTCATTTATAATACTTTAGGGGAAGTTTCCCCCTACTTCAGCTTTGTAAGCTAGGATAAATGTAACATATTTGAAAGTAGGAGACAGATGGGAGGAGAAAGTTCACAACTTCTTACCCCTTTTTTGTCAATAAGCAAATGCCAATCAGTATCTCTAGGTCAGGCCTACTTCCCAGAAAAACATAGACATGATACACAGGCAGACACACAGGTATGTTTCCTGTGTGTGGCTGATACTGCCAACAATCATGGCTCATCCGCTCTGGAGGGCTAAGTTGGCTTTAGGGTCCTTCCTAGAACAGCATTCCAACCAATCAGAACTGATGTAAGCTCTCCAAGACCATAGATTTCTACTATACTTCCTGAATTAATAAACAATGACTTTTTAATCTTCTGGCTTGATAACATTGTCATAGCTGTAGGTCATTGTTTAACCTAGCTGTAATTAATTGTTTCTCTCTCTGTTTCTCTCTGTCTCTCTGTATCTCTTCTCCCCACTCAATAGCTATCTATATTTTTCTATCTCTCTCTCTATCTCCATATTCTTCATTTCTATTTCCTTTTTTCATTTCTTGGAAAAGTCTGAAAATCAATAAAGTGATAATAATATTTTAAATGCTAGAAACTGTAGAGATAGAATGCTAAGAACTTCTAAAAGGAATAAGAGCAATTAGTTTTTCTTTCTTGAGCTTTAAAAATGTTAACTCTGTAAGAAATTATTTCTGCTAAAATTTCAACTAAAAATATAATTAAATAATATCTTTGTTCACTAGTTAAAATAAGAAGAGCTCTAGTTACAAGATAAGATGATAAGAAGATATTTTAAATGGTATTTTTAAATTTTAAAAAAATTGAACACAGGAGTTTCCAAATTAGAACATTTTTATATAATAGCCGTAATAAATATATGAATCTTTGAAAATTTAAAGTGAGTTAGTGACTTTGATTTAAAGACTATTGTTTGTCTTTTCATCCATTTAATTGTATAAAATGAAAACTAATACAGTATTCTAGGTTGTGAAAGACTAAGCTTAATCTCCTCCTGATACAAACTTTCTAAATTTTTATGTTAGTTTTATGAGTCATTTATCATTATTTTCAAAAATGAAGATTATAGGGCCTCCCCGGTGGCGCAGTGGTTGAGAACCCGCCTGCCAATGCAGAGGACGCGGGTTCGTGCCCCGGTCCAGGAGGATCCCACGTGCCGCGGAGAGGCTGGGCCCGTGAGCCATGGCCACTGAGCCTGTGCGTCCGGAGCCTGTGCTCCGCAACGGGAGAGGCCACAACGGTGAGAGGCCCGCTTACCGCAAAAAAAAAAAAAAAAAAAATTAAGATTGTCTTTAACTGAATGAATTTGCAATTTATATATCTTTCGTTAAGACCATGGCAACTTTTAAATTTAATAAATTAATAAAGAATATTTGGATAATATTTTTGATATAAAATTTTGGTCACTAAAATTAGCTCTTATACATTTTTAAATGGCTAAGGATCATCAGGTGTGTAAATGAGTTCAGATAATGTTGATTATGGAGGAGTTTTTGCCAGCTCTACTAAATACTCTGTAATGAGTAATATGTGAAAGAATCTGAAAAAGAGTGGATACATGTATATGTATAACTGATTCACTTTGCCGTATAGCGGAAACTAGCACAACATTGTAAATCAACTATACTCCAATAAAAATTAATTAAAAATAAATTTTAAAGGTGATATGAAACATGTTTATGAATAACAACAGCTACATAGCTCTTGGTCGCTTGTCTTTAGTTCCTTTGTATCAGGAGGAAATGAAAGTTAATTATTTTGTTAAAGATGGTATTAATATAATGATTGAGACTATACTAGGTATAATAATTACAGAAAGAAATGAATATTCATATTATTAAATTAATGTGGTATGGCAATTTATTTAGAGAATTGTTATACTTAAGATTGTAAATTTAAATACAATATGTATTGTTTTATTTACTCTGTCAATAAGTCAAGTAAGCTTAAATTTACATGTTTAAGGTCTAATTTTATTATCTATTTATATAAATATAAATGTATTTGTATATGTCCAGCCATATACATAGTTATATTAATATTAGTTTAAAAGCTTATAAATAGTAAAAGTGAAGTTAAAAAAAACAACAAAATATCTTAAAATGTTTAACCCAACTAGATGCATATTAGTGGGTTTATTTATAAGGAAAAATGTATTAATATAATTTTTTTCTCTAAATTTTTACATGGATGATATACAAAATCGGAAAAAAAAATTTTGGATTTTCCTTCTATGAGACAGCCAAGTTATTCTGTATCCAGACCACATAAATTCTTCTTATCACAATATTTTGTTAACTCCCTCTACTTCTGACAGTCTTTTATATCATTTTAACTTTTCTCTATTTTTGAAAAAAGTTAAATTCCTAATAATGTTTTCTTATAATTTGGTTTTTAAATATTGCCTATAACTATCTCCTCACCTTGAAAAATTATGATTTACTTTCAAGTATTTTCTCCCCTCTCAATCCTTGATATTTCCTTTCTCAAACTCAGTCCTCAAATTCAGCAAACTGGCAAGACATTTTTTATGTCTTAAACTATCTTTGAGTTGCCTAGAAAGGCTATTAGATAATCCCATTCTTTTGTCTTTTAAAAGAAAGAAAAACAAAAATATTAAAGTTGATCTTGGCATTCTGTAAGTCTTAATTATCTAAAAGCTATTACAAAATAATTTTACTTACCAAACTTAGGGAAAATGAAAAAAATCTAACATATCAAAAGGAAGGTTCTTTTATAGACTTACTATGTGTTATTATGTATTATATCTCAAAGGCTGTATGCCTTTCTGTCTACCATTTGATTTTGTTTCTACGTTTCAACAACTTGTCAATGAGGAAGAGTCAGGTAGCCGGCCCTACATGCTTTTGGTCCTGGAGGTTGGCCAGGGTCCTTGCTGTTCATAAATACTCTTATTTCTATTGCAGTCATGAACTGTATACTTGATGTGCATTATGCAGCAGGAAAGGGTTTCATACTCTTCTATTCTGATAACACTTGTTCACAAAACACATCAGCACTAATTATTCTAGGCCTGATGGCCCTGGCTCCTTCTCCATTTTGCAGTCCTTAGACATCAAGTAGCTACCAGTGGTTGTTTCATGCAGACATTGACACTGAAAAAGACCCATGAACTTGAAAGTGCTTTTTCAGTCACTGTGATAGACTTTCTCCAATGCACATACTGTATTCATTTAATTCTTCAGTTTCCCTTTTTAACAATTGTTAAAAGCTGCTTGGAAATTGTAATGTGAAATATGAATAAACATTTTTTTCCTGTAAAAAGCTTAATGCTTTCTATATACCATTTCCAACCACACCAAACCCTCTACAAGACACCTATCAAGCAAGTGAATAAAAGTGAAATTTTGACTTTTTATTTATTAGTTGCAAATGATCACTCAATTCAGAAACCTACAACACTTTTTAAAAAATTGATTACAAATGTTTTTAAGCCTTTGTACTAGGATGAACTACTGCTCATTCACTCACTAGAGATTTAAGGGTCAGAGCTGCTATTTGTATTCAGCTCCTAAGAGCTGAAACATTTCACTCTTCTTTCTGTAATTTTAGCTGTTGTAATTATGTGTTCCTGCTGAGTAAAGGGCAGAGTGGAGTTTTCAACAGATTAGGTACCCATCATTACTAGTACAGCAGTCTAACTGAAGGGTGTTTTTGTTTGCTTTATTTTATTACTTATCTATATTTATTTAGCGTGTATATGCGTGTGCACGTATGTGTGTGTGTATGTTTTTCCTGAGGGATCATTCAGTAATTCAGCATATCTATGTTTGTTACTAATTATTTTCCCCTTTTAGTTCCCTTCTCCTTTCCCATTCCATTGACTCAGTTACAAATTTTAACACATACAATATATTTGGCTATTATTTCATCAATGAAAAATTCCACTGTGTGATTTAACTTTCAAAGATACAGGGAAGTTAAAGGTATTTGTTTTGTTTTTCGGTTTTTGTGGGGGTTTTTTTGCAGAAAATCGTATTGAGAAATCTACTAGATCTAGATGGGAGATATTTTTCTTAAGGTCTGGAAGAATTTGCCAATCTGAGGAAGCACATAACATCAAAGAAAAGCCCAATTTGAGTGAACTATGTGCTGTAATAAGAAAATCATAAATACAAATGCTTGTAAACACTGCATCTAAGACAAGCCTACAGTAAAGCCTTTGGCTTGTTTTAGACACCACCAGTTTGCAAACTGCACTTGTGTATTTTACACTGCTATCCCACTTTCTCCCTTGGTTTCCTTTTGTGGCAGTCTTCTTTATGCACTCAGATATATTGGTTGATTGTGATAGGCTTTGAACTCATTGCTATACCATATCCAGGTTCTTAAATTCTTCATCTTCCAAGAGGAAGATACAAAGTAATCAGCAAACCTTATAAAAGATGAAAGAAAGGTATCATCTATTTAAAATAG
Organism: Kogia breviceps; assembly: GCF_026419965.1. Classification (NCBI taxonomy): domain Eukaryota; kingdom Metazoa; phylum Chordata; class Mammalia; order Artiodactyla; family Physeteridae; genus Kogia; species Kogia breviceps. The sequence goes on from NC_081314.1 coordinate 99,524,147, forward strand.
ACCGAGGGGACAATTTTAAAAAAAGAATTAAATCTGTCCTTAGGTACTGCCAGCTTCAAATCCTGAATTTTCCCCCCTAGGCACATACTATCTATTTTTGGCTGTTTCAAAGGCCCTCACACTGTAGGGGCTCTAATATATTCAAATGATACTTCATGAAAATAATACTTTGCCTTTTCCCTGATGTACCATAGGATGACAGCCCCAGATGGATATATGAGTTGTGCACAGAGATTATAAGTTGTCTATTTTGAACTTGAAATACATTTGCCAACTGAGGGGGAAAAAAGAAAAGTTCAATAAAGTGCTTAGATCTCCAGGCTAACTCATCAGAGCAAAAAGTAACTGGAGATGAATTTGCTCTGTTATTTCACTTTGGTGCCTCCTAAAACTAACTGAGCATCAGAATATACCTTGAAATCTTACTCAAGTAAAAGATTTCTGAACTACCATTCCCTCCCTCTTACTCAGATTCTAATGTGGTATATCTAGAGAATGGTTTGGTATAACGTGGATTTTAAAAATAACTTCCAAATATACTTAGTATTTTAATGTGACATATATTGTACATAAGAAAGTATGTATAGTATTATGTATAAAGTTAAAAGCAAGATAAAATGAATATCCTTGCACTCACCACTTCGTTTAAGAATGTGAGCATTATTATTTTCTTGGAAATTCCATATACAACTGTCCTGATCCTGTGTTTTCCCTTCATACCCCATAAAGGAACACCAGCCTGAATTTTATAATCTTTTCCTTGCTTTTCTTGATATTATTACCAACCGTATATGTATCCATTTCGATAAGTGGATAGATATGAATTTTTGCCTTTTTTGAAAATTATGCAAATGGAAACATACTTCAAATGCTTTTATATAACTTGACCCCTACAGACAACATTGTGGTTTTGAGGTGTAGTGATGCTTATGAGTTGTAGTTCACTCATGTTCAATGCCCTAAAGTATTTCCCTCCATGTATCAAAGTGTATTCACTCTATTCTATTACTAACAGCCATTTGGGGACATTGCATTTGAATCCAGGACCCATTGCTAAACTTTTTTCAAATCTTATACTTAATCTGTCAATATAGGTTATTTATATAGTCAATTTTATCAACAATTAATGGGAGCTTTATTTTTTAATTTTTAATTGTTTTTCATTGAATTTTTTTCCCTAACTGTAATTTGTTTAATCCAGGTTTTCTAGAAAGCAGAGACCGAGGTAATAAATATAGGCTAATGCTTTATGGAAGGGGGATGCAATCCTAAAAGTGAAAAAGAAAAGTGAGGCAGGAAAGTAATTATAAGATAGTATGCTACTTAGCTGTTAACAAAATTAAAACAAACAAACAAGAAAACATCAGACTGCTGCGGCAAATGAAAAGTCTCGAGAGAGACTACAGGTAACTTCCGAATCTTAGAGCACTGTCAGCAGAAGGAAGGTGGCAACATTTATCTACATTTTCTGGGCCTTCTGTTATCAGTCATGTTGTCCCACAGGGCACTGACTGCCAGACTTTTGAGTTATGTTACCAGACATCTCCTGGAAGCCTTGGGGAAACCGGATTCTCTACCCTGCACTCTGCTATTTCATGTGAATGAAGATGGAGCAAGGGGAGCTAGAACTTCCAGGGATCCTGCTGCTAGAACTTGCAGTTTAATCCTGGGTGTGAAAACCCCTGTAGCTTCTGTCATGCAGGCACAAGGAAACTCTGGAAAAGACAGTGGCTGTCAATGGAGTTAAGAGACAAGACAATGACAGTGATCCATTGAGAAAGTAGTGAGGGTGGGAAAGTGGGGATGGGAAGAAGAGGAGACCAAATGATTTCCATGAAAATTGTTGTGAAACATATCGCTAGTAAAATTTTAATTTTTTTAAAAAATTTTATATTGGAGTATAGTTAATTTACAATGTGTTAATTTCAGGTGTACAGAAAAGTTATTTAGTTATACATATATCTATTCCTTTTCAGATTCTTTTCCCACATAGGTTATTACAGAGTATTGAGTAGAGTTCCCTTTGCTATACAGTAGGTCCTTGTTGATTATTTTATATATATAGTAGTGTATATATCAATCCCAAACTCCTAATTTATCCCTTCCTCCACCTTTCCCCTTTGGTAACTATAAATTTGTTTTTTAAGTCTACGAGTCTGTTTCTGTTTTGTAAAAATGTTCATTTGAATCATTTTTTAGATTCCACATATAAGTGATATCATATAACATTTGTCTTTCTCTGTCTGACTTACTTCACTTAATATGATACAGTTTTGAAACATGAATCATGGTGGTTCCAGATATTCTTTTATTTTCTTTGACCTTTGGGAAAGGGTTTGAACCTCTGCTGTATGTGTTTTATTTGTTTGTTTTTGCCTTCCTTTAAGCTAAGGAAATTTCTGTTTATTTTTATTTGTTATAGCCTTTGAAATCATGAAAGAATGTTGAATCATATCAAATATATTCTTTAATCTATTTAGATAATTATATGATTTTTCTCCTTTTAACAAATGTGATGTATTTGAAAAGCAGTATCTTTTTTGTTTGTTATTTTTTCCTTTAGATAAATGAATTTTATTTACTAACATTTTATTGAAAATTGTTCAGCCTTTCCTTCATGTTTTGCAGCACTTTAACTGGTTAGGCTGGCTTTACTGATAGGCTCTAGATCATCATTCCTCAGGTGTTTGACTTCTATGTTTTCTTGACTTTGTTGGGCTCAGCCCATCATAACTGTTCCTTTAAGTAAATCTGATCCATTTACATTCTGCAAGTTTAGTGTTTCCAATAGAGAATTATATCACAACAGCTCCAGCCTCCAGGACCATGACTGTTCCCTTTGACTTGATTATAAACTCATGGAAGGCACAGAATGTGGCACAAAAAGCAGACCCTTCATTTATTTAAATAAAAGAATAAACAAATGTTTGATGTGAAAAGAAATATAAAAGTATATTTGAGCATACTCAAAGGAGTGAGGAAAGAATTACCTGAGTATCAGAGGAAAGCTCTAATTCGGTATTTCTTTAAAGAAATGGGAAGATGGCTTTTGTGTTGAAAATGCAAGGATAAAGTAGTGGCTGAAGATGCTGCGTATGGCATAATTCTAAGGTTGGCAAAAGCTTACTATTAAGAGTTGTAAGCATACAAATTGGAATCACTGTCCATTTCTCGTATTACTTTTTCCCTATATTCTGTCACTATATATCTTTATGCAGTAGGCATGCTAGGTATAGTAAGACACAGGTGTCAGTATTGGGAAAGAAAGAAATCGGAGGGAAAGAAACCAAATCAGACAGAAGGAGACCTATTTGATACTGGGTAATAGGAGCAAACCCTCTTAAATGGCCCTTTTCACACAAAGAATCCATGAACAAAGAAAGGCAAAGATGGGCTTGGTTATAAATACTTTTCATTCATTTCTACTGAATTTTTTTTCTTCATTATGTATGTCTGTGTGTAAGTATGTTTGTGTTAATGATGTAAACTAACAACTTTCTTATCATCAACTAAAAGTATAATTTGAAAAAAGTTATTGGCATATATAAACATTGAAGAATTCAACTCATTGCCATCAGGTGTTAGACACATTTACCATTAGTTTAATTGTGATCAAGTAAAAAATGCATCAGGGAATACGCTGCTGTCATGATTTGACTCTCTTTCTAGAATGGAAAAAAACATTCAAGAGAATAATGTAAAGTGGAAATGTTAATATATAAAACCATCAGTGAATAAAGAAGTCATCTGACAAAAACTGCCACTGAATGATAAGGCAGGAAGAAGGAGGAGAAATACAAAATCAACTTTGTCAGATTACCTTAATATTAACAGAGAGCTATTAGAAAGAAACCATTTAAAATCATATCATAGAGAATATCAACCAGTTTTGCAACCTCTTCTATTTGGTATAGGTAAATCTTTTAAAATTCAATGGAAATTTCTCTTTTTGTCCTCTATATTTGGCTTTTAAATAAGAGAATTTGGATTGTTTATATTGTACTGACATCTGGTGGACCTTGGCCTTGATACAGCTAGAAAAAAGCAATGATTGGAAACATCCATCAAGATCCATTGAACAAATCTCTGGCAGTCTTCAAGTTACACACTAAATCAAATAAGGGTGAGAACATTATTTTAGGCTCTATCAACATCCCCACACTTCATTTAAAGGGAAATATTGAACAGCTCTTGGCCACACAGGGAAGCTGCTTTAATACCGTGCACTTTAATAATGCCTATCTTTGTGAAGTCCAAAAGTTATGGTATTTAGGAGATTATCATAAAAGAAAACTGATATCTTATTTCTTGAATCCCTGGAACTTTTCATGATTATGTCTTTTATGCTCTAGAATACTTGGAATACACACACACACACACACACACACACACACACACACACACACGGAACTATGTATATGTAACTATTGCCAAACTACTTGAAAGCAATTCATATATGTCAAAAATGAAGGGATATTTACAAGGTTCAGAATGAACTGTCTTTGATCCACTTTGGTTATGTTCACTTAACAAAGTTTAGCCTGGATTCATGGGTTCTATCCCCTGTGAAATAGTGCAAAAATGCAACCAGAGAAAATGGGGCATTGAGGATAAAAGAACATTTTTAGTTAGTCAAAACCTACATGAGGAAATGGCTTTCCTGCAAACAAAAATTTTCACCCTGTTTTTCTTTTAGACTCCTGAGACCTACCTGGCATATCCATTAGAACTAGATGGAGATAAAATCAGGGAAATTCATTCCAAAAGCTTAGTTATGTTTAAGAAAGCCTTTTATTTTTTTATTCTATTTCACTCTGAAGGATTTCTTCTGCTGTTTACAAGTCATAGAGGAATTTTTACATGGTAATGAAGAGTAAAAGTATAATCATGTTATATCCTTTTTCAATGCTATTAGTATTCCATTATAATTGAATTACTAGTCCAAGATACTACTAGTCAAAATTATGCATGAGAAACCTGTCCGTGCATTTTATTCTGACTCTAATTCACTGGTCTCACATACTCGCTTATGTGGTACGGAGTTAATAACCTCACTGTACACTAAATTCCTGAACACCCATTGTACTCAGAACAAGAGAATAATTATGATTAACTCCATCCCAGAAAATGCAAAATTACTGAATTGAAAAGTTGTTTAGCAAGGTATATATCACAAAATTGACAAGTTAATACATATTGCAGTATCTTTTAATCTTAAGAATTCCAAATAATTTCGAAAATGAAATTTCTGGGTACTTATCTAGCAGGTCTTTAACAGGACACAGATATAATTCACAATGATGAGAAAAAGGAAATCAATATTTCTATGTCCACAGGAGATATATGGGGGAAATAGTTAATTTAATTGAGTGAACATTCTAAAGTGGGGATTAAGCCAATGAAATTATCTCTGTTAAGTGTTATAAGTATTTATGTGTATAAACATATATATTAATACATGAGTTATTTGTGAATATCAGTTTAGGATAGCACATACATAAACCCTGCATTTGGAAATTACTTGGTTAATTTCATTAATGGAAAATGCCACTTTCGGCTAAATAATGAACTTTGAGACTACAGGTTGACTGCATTAATCGGGAAATTGCAAATTTGCTCCATCATTATATTTTGTGTAGCTACAACTTCGTGTGTTAATACACTGATATAACTCTACAGTTTTCTTTTATCTCATAGAATCAGTTCAAAACTACAGTGCTATTTGTCTTTCCTGAAATGGCCATTTTTATTGTTTTATTGCTTTCCATTCTGATGCTTCTAGATATAATTGTGACAGTTCTTTTCCTTCTCTCTTATATTATTCAATTTTTATGAAAAAACCTATTATTATACTTTTTTCCTGCATTTTATGTTCAAATATAAAATGTTGAGATGTTACGAACAATGTTGGTCTTAGGAAAATAGAATGCAGTGAATGACTACAATCACTTTCAAAACCTATCCGGGGGCACGGAACGTGATAGTGAGAGATAAAAGGCACTCGTAGCCATAATTGCTTAGCTCTTCTTGAAGAAACAAATAAATTATATATATATATATATATATATATATATATATATATACATACACACACACACAATTTTGTCAGATGGTTGTGGTTATTAAGACTGAAGACACAAGTTCATAGTAGTATATAAGAAGAAGAAAACTCATCATTTATTCCTTCAGTAAGTATCAGTGTATTAGGGGAAATAAACTGAGTGCTAACTGCATTGTTATCCCTCTGAAGGGTCATATTTATTACACAAGTTACAGTAGGTAGTTACACTAAGTCAAAGCATCCTTTATCTAAAAAAAATTATTTTTATACAATTTTAAAAAAATCTTTATTGGAGTATAATTGCTTTACAATGGTATGTTAGTTTCTGCTTTATAACAAAGTGAATCAGTTATATATATATATACATATGTTCCCATATCTCTTCCTTCTTGCATCTCCCTCCCTCCCACCCTCCCTATCCCACCCTTCTAGGTGGTCACAGAGCACCGAGCTGATCTCCCTGTGCTATGCAGCTACTTCCCACTAGCTATCTATTTTATGTTTGGTAGTGTATATATGTCCATGCCACTCTCTCACTTTGTCACAGCTTACCCTTCCCCCTCCCCATATCCTCAAGTCCATTCTCTAGTAAGTCTGTGTCTTTATTCCCGTCTTGCCCCTAGGTTCTTCATGACCTTTTTTATTTCTTAGATTCAATATATATATGTTAGCATACGGTATTTGTTTTTCTCTTTCTGACTTACTTCACGCTCTATGACATACTCTAAGTCCATCCACCTCACTACAAATAACTCAATTTCGTTTCTTTTAATGGCTGAGTAATATTCCATTGTATAAATGTGCCACATTTTCTTTATCCATTCATCTGTTGATGGACACTTAGGTTGCCTCCATGTCCTGTCTATTGTAAACAGAGCTGCAGTGAACATTTTGGTACATGACTCTTTTTGAATTATGGTTTTCTCGGGGTATATGCCCAGTAGTGGGATTGCTGGGTCATATGGTAGTTCTATTTGTAGTTTTTTAAGGAACCTCCATACTGTTCTCCACAGTGGCTGTATCAATTTACATTCCCACCAACAGTGCAGGAGGGTTCCCTTTTCTCCACACCCTCTCCAGCATTTATTGTTTGTAGATTTTTTGATGATGGCCATTCTGACTGGTGTGAGATGATATCTCATTGTGGTTTTGATTTGCATTTCTCTAATGATTAATGATGTTGAGCATTCTTTCATGTGTTTGTTGGCAATCTGTATACCTTCTTTGGAGAAATGTCTATTTAGGTCTTCTGCCCATTTTTGGATTGGGTTTTTGATTTTTTGATGTTGAGCTGCATGAGCTGCTTGTAAATTTTGGAGATTAATCCTTGTCAGTTGCTTCGTTTGCAAATATTTTCTCCCATTCTGAGGGTTGTCTTTTGGTCTTATTTATGGTTTCCTTTGCTGTGCAAAAGCTTTTAAGTTTCATTTGGTCCCATTTGTTTATTTTTGTTGTTATTTCCATTTCTCTAGGAGTTGGGTCAAAAGGATCTTGCTGTGATTTAAGTCATAGAGTGTCTGCCTATGTTTTCCTCTAAGAGTTTGATAGTGTCTGGCCTTACATTTAGGTCTTTAATCTATTTTGAGTTTATTTTTGTGTATGGTGTTAGGGAGTGTTCTAATTTCATACTTTTACATGTACCTGTCCAGTTTTCCCAGCCTCACTTATTGAAGTATATTCTGAACTGTATATTCTTGCCTCCTTTATCAAGGTATTTTTATACAATTTTAAAGGTTACTTTCCATTTAGTTATTACAAAACATTGGCTGTATTCCCTGTGTTGTACAATACATCCTTGAGCCTATATTACACCCAATAGTTTGTACCACCCACTCCCCCACCCCTATGTTGCCCCTCCCTCACTTCCCATTGGTAACTGCTAGTTTGTTCTCTCTATATATGAGTCTGCTTCTTTTATGTTATATTCTCTAGTTTGTTGTGTTTTTTATATACCACATGTAAGTATCAAAGCATCCATGTTAACTGGCATCAATGACCCTATCCTTACAAATGATCTAAAATCGATGTGAATTGGACAAAGAGTCTTTACTATAAAGGGCTATCTATTGCTGAAAGAAATATTTTTCAGAGGCTCATAGTACATAAAGTTCTATTTTACAATTGAACAATTTGAAAGTTAATGAAATGAGTTGTCTCATGGCAACAGAGTGATAGTGCTATAGTTAGTGATAGAGTGACTTGAACATGTTTGGAATATCTTGAATGTCCCTTCATTTTATTAATTGGCTATTAAACATGCATATCTGGGGGCAAGTATCATCATCATTACAAGAAATTCACTGAAAACAATGGGGTCAGGTGCAACAATGAACAAACAGTTTAGCAAAGCAAACAAGTGGCAATAATCGGATTGTTCCTTTTTGCACTAAGAATTCAAGGAGCCTTATATCTCTGCCCATTTTTAAAGTAAGAATTGATAGATGAGAGACATATTTCACCCTCACAGGCAGAAGCAGGTTAAAACAGGGCACCAATAGGAGGCAAGTGAAAGGAAGATTTGAAAGCTCTAATTATAATCACTAGTTTTGATCACACTCCAATCACAGTGAGCATAAATTAAGCTGTGTGAAAATTGAAAATGTAAAGAATATGATATTTATAAAATTGCCAAGATTTTTCTCAGTCATGCTTTGTGTAAAAGCATTTACAGTATTGTACATCAATATTAATAAATCCAGAGGATAAGTAAGTTTCCCCAAACTGCATCTAATACAATGTATGACCCCCATAGCTAGAACATGATGTCACAATACCATCACCCAGTGAACAATCCAGGTAGCTATCCAGCCACTGGATCCAACTAATGGCTAAACAAGATAAGCCAGGTTGCAAGGATATGTTGTTCAGTGTGAATTATCCAGATTTCCTTTACTAGCAAAGAGATATTTTTCCTTCCACCAGTTTTTTCCTAAAAGAAAAAAATTTATGAAGTAATCAGTTCAGACTACTGTCACTTGACCTTTGTGTACTCATATATGTCCACTTTGTGTTAGTACATGGTCTGAATTTTCTAATAATGGACCCAAATCCATTAGAATGAGGATAGCCAGCTGCCTGAGGTGTTGAGGTGGAAGAATGCAGTGAGAGACATCAGGACTATCTGTAAAATCCATTTTTAAACCTTGCAGCTGTGTTTATGTGACTGTCTGATCACTGAGATTGGACATTGAAATAAGTAACTATGAATAACTAATTTAAAGCAAAGATCAGATATTGAAATCAAACATTTGCATGTATTATTTTAGATCATACAAATAAAATATGTTTTCCACTAAAAGCAAGGTAAAACATACTCTTACATTTTTCTAAACGTTCAAGTCCAGTGCAAGGGTTTGTGTAATTGACAGGAGAAGTATATTCAAAATAACCCAGGATTAAATCATAGCTTTATCTTTGACATCTTGGACAATTAATATAACTTTTCTGAAACTTGGTTCTCTCTTTTGGAAAGTATCCCTTGACCTACCTTCCAGGTTTTGCCAATAATCAAATATGGTAATAGTATTCATTGTCTATTGTTGCATTGCAAGTTACCACAAACTTATGGCTTAAAGCAAATACACACATATATTAACTCACAGTTTCTGTGGGTCAGGAATCCAGGCATTACTAAGCTGGATCCTCTGCTTCAGGGTCTTTCACGAGACTACAAAGTGTCACTCAAGGCTGTGATCTCATTTGAGGCTTCAAATGGGCAAGGATCTACATCCAAGCTGATGTGGTTATTTGCAGGATTCACTTCCTTGCATATTGTTGAACTGAGGGCCCCAGTTCCTTGCCACTTGTTTACTGGAAGCCACTCTCAATTTCTTGACAGATGGGCCTCCACATGGCAGCTTGCTTTATCAAAGCCAGCAAGGAAGAGAGTATGTTAACAAGACAGAAGTTACAACTCTGGTAGCCTAATCACAGAAGTAACATCCCATTACCTTTACTCTAACATATTGATTAGAAGCAAGTTTCTAGGCCTGCCAGCACGGGAGGCTGGGATCACTGAGGCTATCTTAGTGTCTGTTTACCACAGGAATCTAGGAAAAAGTACTAAGCTTTTAGGAACTTGAAATATAAAATTTAAAAATTGTATTTCTGAGAAGTAAAATTGTCTTTACTCAAGGAAAACAGCTCTAAATACCCAAATTTCTGGTAGATCCACTAATATAATTACTTTTTTATTAATATGCACAGTTTGACCTTCATAATCAAGTAGTTCAATATGTTGGACTTGAGGTCAAATAAATATGGGTTGAACCTTTGACTCTATCACTTACTGAAGGTGTAGTCCCTGGCAAGTTACTAAACTCTCCGTCTTAGCCTTGTCATCTATAATATTTCACTCTGGGTATTTTCATTATTAAATAAGACTTGTTAAGCATTGACCACCATTTTAAAATATTTTATTATATTTTTAGAAATAGTGATATTATAATTAGTTACTACTGTTGCTATTACTTTACATACTTGTCACCATAGACTAAGATTTATGATAGCAAAACAAACAAATGAAAAAAACCCACAAAACCCCAAATCATTTGCATTTCCTCCACTTCTAAACTTTGATTCCCTTTCTGCTTTCATGTTTAATAACACTTTGACATTTAATATGAAGGTGAAGAATAATATAATACATTTTATATTTTTGGTATTTGAGTGGGCAGTGAGTATGGAAGTAACTTTTTCTGTTAGAGGAACCTATCACAGGCCATTTTATTATAGGCCCGAACTGCTAACTGAGTTCAGAGACTAGAATAAGTGCCTCTGCTCCCAGCCAACCCTCACTATCCTTCAAGGCTGGACCAAAGCCTGACCTCCTTCGTTAGAGAGTCATCCACATTCCAGCCTTCAGTGACCTCCTTTCTTTATGAATTTTTTTTAAGTGTACTCAAGCCTGTTCTATACACTTTAATATCTAAATATATAATATATCTTTCTTCTACAGATAAAGGCAAACTATTTAAAGGTATATCCATGCCTATTTTACATTTATAGTTTTCAACACCACTTAGCACAGTGATAATAAAACTAAGTACTAAACAAGTACTTACAGACTGTAATACTCAAATGTCTAAATGTAGCAAGTAGTTAAAAACAAATCAAAATTGAAACTTGGCTTACTAGGAGTTAATTGAGTGATCTATGGGGAAAGTCCAGAGTTTGGGCAGACTTCAGGGTTTATCGGTCCGGAAGATTCAATGATACTACCAAAGGCTTAGTTTTGCTTTAACGGCATTTCTAGTAAGCATTCTAAAATTCACATATATATATATAATATATATATTATATATATGTAATTTAATTTATATAATTTCCTAGGAATTGGCATTAAGATCTAAACTTGGCACTGTTAATAGAACTTTCTGCAATGATGTAAATGTTCTATATCTGTGCTCTTCAGTAGGACAGTTTCTAAGCTACTAGCCATATGTGAAGTGTGAAGTGTGCCTAGTATCTTTTATTTTTATTTAATTTTAATTAACTTAAATCTAAATAGCCACTGTAGCTAATGGCTAGTATACTGCATAGCACAGGTCTAAAGCATATAGGCTACTTGGGAGAAGGGTAAATACTCAGATAAAAATCAGAGACTATTTAGGAAGGATTATGGGGAAAATGGATAATGGATAGATAAACAATAATATTCAGTAAATTGACTGAAAATGGGTCATTTTAAACAACTCAAAAATTAATTCATGATCAGTTGAAATAACTAAGATATCAATTACCTGTAGCCTCAATATTCTGTAACTAATACTTCCAAAAATAGAGTGATTATAAACATATACAAATCATCTTTATTTCCATGTTAAAACTTGTATCTTACCACTTACCCAGTCAAATATAAATTAACCAAAACATGGTTACTTAACCCCTGTCATTGTAGTTAAGCAATTCTGGCATAGTAAACTACAGAAAATATTATTAATTATTTGGCAAATTTAAGAAATGTAATCAGGTTCCCACATGTCAACTTTCTGGTTTTATCTATGTTCACCAAATGAGCTTGATAAATGTGAAATTGTCCTTTTGCTTTGTGCTATAGTTTAAAAGTTCTGGTAATTACATGCTTCTTGAGGAGAAAAACCATTTTGGTTTGTGTTCATATGTTCAATTTTTTTCTGCTGAATTTATTAGAAAATAAATGAGGTATAAATTTGCCTTCATGACAGTGACTATGAAAGGTAACTAAATTATTTGGTTTAGAAGTACTAATGATTAAAAATGTCAACTTCAATGTTTCATTAATGTAGTATTTAAATTGAACTCTTTATAAAATTTAATCATGGCATCATCATGTGAATTGGCAAGTTCAGGAGCAAAGGGGTCACTTGGAATTTAAACTGATAGTGTTTGGCAGGATGCACAATGCTTTTCCAATGTATGTTGAATTCTTCTTTAAACTCCAAGCTGACACATATTCTACATGTCTGAAAGTTGAGCTTGAATCCCACAGTTTTGTGGAAAAAAGAACTGTTTTATTTCTGCATCTTATAATGACTATAAGGCACACCTGGGAAGAAGACAGTGACACACAGCCTAACACTGGATTTCTCCTGTCGATGAATTGAATCACTGCCCTAGAGCCTCTAGGTGCAGCTTCCACCTCAACACTCAGCTTCTTGCACTCCAAAGGCAGTTGTGCAACAGATTTTTACTCCCTGGACATCATGATCAGAAATACAAGTTGATAACAGAGAACATATCTTGTAGAGCTGAATCAATAAATACATTTTCTAGTTATATGAGATTGAAAAGATTTCAAAGTTAAGATTACATCCAGATAAATCCTACCAACCAGTTTCCCACGAACAAAATAGTAATAGCTAGTGCAAGAGGTGACTTAGGTTTGCTCTTTATGTCCATTCTTTAAAAATCAATTTTGAAATGTATTAAAAGATCTGGTGAAACTATTTCCAACTGTTAAGACAAAAGATGTCATAGTGACAGTCTTCTGGCACCTTAGAAACATGCAGTAGGTGTTTATTAAAAAATATAATTTTATTTCATTAAGGATTCAACCTCTGCTCCTTTATAAGGGTGACCTTTAATAGTTCTTAATGGTATGAAATAGCTCATACTCTACTAAGAGTTGATTACTTCCATTACTCTGCTCATCACTATGGAGAATAAAAGGATGTAAAAGCCAGAGTCACTGACCTCTAGTTGCTTATTGTATTGGTGAATCAAGACATTTCATCATTTTTAAAAAAATGTTCCCTGCATTTTCTTCAGCCTTTTAAAACATTCTCTATTTTCTCATCTTACTCAACAAGCATTGTAGAAAGAGCTGTCTCAGAATGCCTCAACTGTGTTTTCAAATCCAGTACTTACCAGTCTCTGTTAGCATAAGAGGACTACTATGTTAGATGAGATGAACAAAGGGTGCAAATACTTTAAGAATACCTAAATGCAGGAGAACTTCGAGATTTAGAATGGTATGAAAATCTCAGTGTTTATGGAATTGTTGAGCAGAAGAAAGGGAGGAGTTCATATAGCAAATCCCTTATCATTTTGCAAGTGAGAAAGCTAAGTTCAAAGAGAGCAAATAAAGGCTATGAATCACCCACTGAGTCAAAGCAGCCCCAGGACTAGACACCCAATCCCCTATCACTCATCCAATATTCATTTTAATGCATTAGATTGCTTCAAATGGCAGGTGGATTTTTAACAAGGTATAGACTGCCACTGTTTTTTCAATTACTTTATATCAAAGTAAACAAGGAGTTGGTCTCATATGTGAATATATTTCCCTCTGCCACTTTACTGAAAGTGACCTTTGCTAAACTGAACCAACTTCACTCTAACTTAGATGCCGTCTTGTGGCCATGAACATTTTTCCTCATTCTAGTTGGTCAGCTGAAGCATGGAGTGCAATCAAATATATAGTCTGAAGCTTTAACCTATGCCAGTTCACTGTTTCAACATGTTTTAACTAACTGGATTATAAACTCAGTGAGGCAGTGGCTTGCATCACTTGCCCTCTTTATCTTGAAATCAGGCTCAGTGCTGGCATATAGTAGGTATTCACTAAATATGGGTTAAATATATAGTTTACTGAAATATCTGTCTCATCACCACAGTGATTTAAGATGAATTGCTTTGCCTTTGTGCTATTTTCTTTACTATTCAATGTCAATAGCTGGGATATGTCCCAAAGTTGGTACTCAGAATAAAAGTCTCTGGGATTTTCTCTTGGGCAGAATAAAAGCACAGCATACCATATCTGGGATTAAATATATAACAACTTATCTTTTACTACAAATTGAAAGTTTGAGTCAAAGAGATTATTTGAATTTACAGAAATTATGAAATAGATGGAGATAAAAGGAGAACTACATTTATATTATTTGCCTTCTCATGTCTTTACTTAGACTACATTAGCCACATTGATAAACATGCTGCAATGCCAAACCTGACTGAGGCTCCAGAGAGAAACCCTCAGTACATGTATATTAATTAATTGAAAATATAGCACAGCATTATTTACCATGATAGTTTCAACAGTTCTCAGACAAGTCTATTGCAAAAATAGATTTTGTTATTTCTCACTCTTACTTTCCTTCTTTTCATTCTTTTTATAACCACCAAATTCCTGGAAAATGTCTACCCCCTTGTTATCTTTTGAAAGTGTACATAACTTTCCATTAAACCCAGTGGTTATTTTTTTTTCCATTGGGCCTTTCCCATTCATTACAGCTGAAGCTTTTTCTTCCTACTTTCATACTGTAGAACTTACTGGCTCATTCTACACATTTCACATCTATTATTATTATCCTATATTATTAAGTAACTTTTCTATTTATATATGGCAAGTTTTCCTCAACAACTTTTGTTTTTGTTTCCTCAACAACAATTGGGGTAGGGCAATTACCCCAATTCTGCTTAAGCCTAAGGCAGGTGAAGTTATTGTTGATTATATCTAGTGTTAAATTTTTTAAGGCATGAAATTATGATTACATAGAATTATATTCTTTATGCAAATAATTTAGATTCTCTTAAGAAGTCATTTATACTTATTTTATAAGACTCAAATGAAACAATATGGTAGAGTGAGAAGTAAACTAGATCTAAAGTGAAGAAACCCGATTTTTTAAATCTCTAATTATAGTTGTGGCTTGGACTTTGTTTGAACATCTGCTATTTATCTGAGAACACCCAGATAAAATACAGTAGTGGGGCCAGGTAAAAATGTATCATAAAATATGGTATTTTAGGCTTACTATAGTAGAATATATAAGAGATACCTAATGTTCTACTTGAAAACAGAGAACCAGAGGATCCCTGAATGAAGCCCTAAAAAGCACATAGAAATGAACTGGGAGAATATTGGGAGGTCAAAGCATTTTTGCTAAAGGTATATATATTACCAAGGGCTTGGTGGCATGAAAACCAAGGAAAATCTGCAGAGAACTGAATATGTTTGCATAACCAAATTGGGTGAGGGGTTGTGGGAAAGAAAGGCAGTGTAGTGAAATGAATCTAGAGTGGTTCACAGTACACTTGGGAAAAATAACAAAGAAATATTATTTCATTTTATAGACTATGATGAGTCATTTAAGAATTTATATTCTATTTAAATATTCTAAAGTCTATTTAAACTATTCTAATACTGACACCGATACAGATTGGTAGGTTTAGGGAAGATACAGTTGAAAGTGATTGGGAAATATAAACGAATGACTGGCTTCAAAATCCTCTCCAGAACTAAGAAGAGAAAATTTCCTCACCAACCTGTGGGACAAGTGCCTCTCTTACTCCTCTGCCTGGATCTTCCTTTGGAAAACCATTTTTTAAAGGACTTTTATCTCACTCTAAAAGGAAGGTGATACTCAGAAAGTTTATAAGCTCATCAAACTCTCTAGGTCTGTTTTGTCACTTATGAGGTTGGGAGTCTACATTAGATTTCTGATGCCTAGGAAGGCTTTGATTTGCAGAAGTTGTTTTATTCCTGTACAGATCTTGGACTATACTTTGAGAAATAAGTGCACTTATCACATTTATGACATTTTATTTGCAGTCCTTGTCAGTGATTAAGCACTCAATTGTTTCTCTGTAGGACTGTGATTTGCTTTGTGATAATCTCCTCTATAACATGCTTTCCAGAAGCCCATCATGAAGAAAAGAAAGAATAGTTGGTAAAATACACAATTTAACTTAATTTCTAATTATGTACCCTCCTGTCTGATTTCCAGATAACTTATAAGGAGCTATGCTGAGGGCACAAGAATGAATAATTAGGGAGTCATATATCCAAATTAGATTATATTATCTCCAATATTTAATTTGTATTTCTCACAACGCTTAATACAATAATGGGCTCTTGGGCTTCCCTGGTGGCACAGTGGTAGAGAATCCGCCTACCGATGCAGGGGACACGGGTTCGTGCCCCTGTCTGGGAAGATCCCATATGCAGTGAAGCAGCTAGGCCTGTGAGCCATGGCTGCTGAGCCTGTGCGTCTGGAGCCTGTGCTCCGCAACGGGAGAGGCCACAACAGTGAGAGGCCCTTGTACCGACAAAAAAAAAAAAAAAGGTCTCTTAATATTATTTTTCATAGACTATTTCACTGAATGCCTGTTATGTTCCAGTTGACTCAACAAGCCTACTTAGGCTCCACAACAACCTACATGGTAATACTCCTTGTTTTATAGGAGAATAAGTCTTAGAGATCACTCAAATGATAAAAGTTTAACTGCAAAATCAAGACTTGGAAAAAATTTTTACTTAAATAGGAGACACATTTATGTAACATTCTTAAAATCAGAATAGCCAACCATAGGCCAGCAGGGTTAGATCCAAGGTGCTAGCAACACAGGCTACTTATACCTTACTTTTCCACTATCCTCTAGGACGTTGTTTTTCTCTTCATGGTCAAAGATGGATCACCACCACCTTATCTGGGTCCACATTCAAACTAACAGGAAAGAGGAAGCAGAGGGCACACTCTTTCCCTTTAAGAAAACCATGTGGAAGTTGTAGACATCACTTCTACCCCACTGGCTAGGATTTAGCCACAGAACTATTCCTCAGTATGAAGAATGTTGGGAAATGTCATATTTAGCTGACAGTAGGAAAAACTAGATATTTGATGCTAACAAACAGCCTAAACTATGAATTTGTGGAGCAAGGATTTAACACTTTCCACCACTCCAAAGCTTATGCCTTAAATTAGGGGTCAGTAAACTATGGCCATGAGTCTAATCTGCCCAGGCTTCTGTTTTTGTAAAGAAGGTTGGTTTGCAACTCAACCATACCCATTCTTTATGTATTATCTAGAGTTGCTTTTTTTCCTTACAGAGGCATAGTTGAGTAATTGCAACAGAGGCTGTGTGATCCACTAAGCCTAAAATACTTACATCTGGCCATTTGTAGAAAAGTTTGCCATCCTGCTCTAAACTACTGGTTTAACCTTGTTTGTTTCCTTTAGTCCACCACCCTCACATATATCTAGTCTCCACCTCCTACTATGCTGTACTATGCATTGAGTAGAGGAGTTTTTGACTCCTCTTGTACTAATGCAAAATTAGTACAAGGAGAAAGTAGTGCAAAATAATGAGTGAAAGCAAATAAATCAAAAGGGAGATTTTTAAAAGAACAAAGGAAAAGAGAGGATAAAAAGAGAAGAAGGAAGAAAGGAAGTAAAGATGAATAAAAGAATGGAAATAAAGTGAAAACATAAAATATTGAAAGTGGAAGAGGCAGAACAAATAAAGAAAAATCTTTTGCGAGACCCACCTGCAAAACAACCCTTAAATCCAAACACCCTTTATTTAATAATTCCTATACAGACTTTGTAATCTTTCTTTTCTGAACTTACTTCTTCATCAAGAATGCAAGAAACCATCTGCGCTTG
Organism: Kogia breviceps; assembly: GCF_026419965.1. Classification (NCBI taxonomy): domain Eukaryota; kingdom Metazoa; phylum Chordata; class Mammalia; order Artiodactyla; family Physeteridae; genus Kogia; species Kogia breviceps. The sequence goes on from NC_081314.1 coordinate 99,542,075, forward strand.
ACCCCTCACCCCTTCATTCTGGCTCAACTTTTGTGTGCTCACTCCAAATTCTCCTTGCTTACTCCACTCCAAACTACCATTTTATACTTACATCTTATTTGGAGCATTTAGGCTTTCTTTTTACTGCAGCATCACTACACCTTGGGGCTCTTTCTTACCCACATGTTTTAAGAATGGAAAGATTTGTTCTCCTTCTGACATTAATCAAATCCTTGTTTTATTGCACTTCACTTTATTGCACTTGGCAGATATTGCATTTTTTATAAATTGAAAGTTTGGGGCAACACTGCATCCTGCAAGTCTATCTGTGCCATTTCTCCAACAGCATTTGCTCACTTTGTGTCTCTGTCTCACATTTTGGTAATTCTCAAAATATTTTAAACTTTTTCATTATGATTATAGTTGTTATGGTGACCTGTGATCAGTGATCTTTGATGTTACTATTGTAATTAACCTCACACCATGCCCATATAAGATGGCAAACTTAATGAATAAATGCTGTGTGTGTTCTAACTACTCTACCCACTGGTTCTTCTCTCACCTCTCTCCCTCTCCTCAGGCCTCACTATTCCCTGAGATACAACAATATTGAAATTAGGCCAGGTAATAGTCCTACAATAGCCTGTAGATGTTCAAGTGAAAGAAAGAGTCACACATCTCTCACTTTAAATCAAAAGCTAGAAATGATTAAGCTTAGTGAGGAAGGAATGTCAAAAACCAGGACAGGCCAAAAGCTAGGCCTCTTGTACCAAGTAGTTAACCAAACTATGAATGCAAGGGAAAAGTTCCTGAGAGAAATTAACGTGCTGCTCCAATGAACACGAGAATGATAAGAAAGCAAAACAGCCTCACTGCTGACATGGAGAAAGTTGTACTGGTCTGGATACAAGATCAATATAGCCACAACATTCTCTTGCTGAAGCCTAATCCTGAACAAGTCCCTAACTCTCTTCAATTCTATGAAGGCTAAGAGAGGTGAGGAAGTTGCAGAAGAAAAGTTGAAGCTAGCAGAGGTTGGTTCATGAGGTTTAAGGAAGGAAGCCATCTCAACATATCATATCACCATATCATCAACATCAAAGTGCAAGATATAGCTCCAAGTGCTGATGCAGGACCTGCAGCAAGTTATCAGAAGGTTTAGCTAAGATAATTCATGAAGGTGGCTACACTAAACAACAGATTTTGAATGTAGACAGAACAGCTTTCTACTGGATGAAGATGCCATCTAGGACTTTCATAGCTAGAGAGGAAAAGTCAATGCCTGGATTCAAAGCTTCAAAAAACAGACTGACTCTCTTGTTAGGGGCTAATGCAACTGGTGACTTTTAAGTTGAAACCAGTGATTATTTGCCATTCCAAAAATCCTAAGGCCCCTAAGAATTATGCTCAATCAATTCTGCCTGTGTTCTATAAATGGAACAACAAAGCCTGATGACAGCACATCTGTTTGAACATAGCTTACTGAATATGTTAAGCCTGCTAAGATCTACTAATCAGAAAAAAATATTTCTTTCAAAATTTTATCAGTCATTGACAATGCATCTGTTCACCCAAGAACTCTGATGGAGATGTATGATGAATTAATGCTGTTTTCATACCTACTAACACAACATCCATTTTGCAGCCCTTGGATCAAGGAATCATTTTGGCTTTCAAGTCTTTTTATTTAAGAAATACATTCCCTAAGTCTATAGCTGCCATAGATGGTGATTATTCTGATGGATCCGGGTAAAGTAAACTAAAAACTTGGAAAGGATTTGCTATTCTAGATGCTATTAGGAACATTTGTGATTCATGGGAAGAGGTCAAAGTATCAACATTGACAGGAGTTTGGAAGAAGTTGATTCTAATCCTTGTAGATGACTTTGAAGGGTTCAAGACTTCAGTGGAGGAAGTAAATACAAATGCATGCAATGGAAATAGCAAGAGAACCAGAATTAGAAGTGGAAACTGAAGATGTGACTGATTTGATGAAATCTCATGATAAAACTTGAATGGACAAGGAGTTGTTTCTTATGGATGAGCAAAGAAATTTGTTCCTTGAGATGGAATTTACCTTTGTTGACTATCCTGTGAAGATTGTTGAAATGACAAAAAAGTATTTAGAATATTACATAGACTTAGTTGATAAAGCAGTGACAGGGTTTGAGATGATTGACTCCAATTCAGAAAGAAGTTCTACAGTGGATAAAATGCTATCAAACAGCATTGCATGCTGCAGAGAAATTGTTCATGAAGGGAAGAGTCAATTGATGTGGCCAGCTTTATTGTTGTCTTACTTTAGGAAATTTCCAAAACCACCCAAACTTCATCAGTCATCAACATATAGAGGCAGGACAGGCAAAAAGATTATGACTTGCTGAAGGCTCATATTATGATTAGCATTTTTAGCAATTATGTGTTTTTAAGTTAAGGTATGTACATTGTTTTTTTTAGACATAATGCTATTTGCACATTTAATAGATTACAGAATAGTGCCAACATAACTTTTATTTGCACTGGGAAACAAAAATATTGTGTGACTCTCTTTATTGCAATATTCTCTTTATTGTGGTGGTCTGGAACTGAACCTGCATATCTCCTAGGTATGCCTGTGTCAGGCATAGATCCAAGAGTACCAGGCAACTTGACTTTGAAGGTGAAAGCCAGGGATGAAGGCAAATGGGGGTTACATCGATCATCACTTCTATAAGTAGAGAGAAAATTACAGGTTGCATCATTTCTTGGATTCCTACCTCTTAAAACAATAAACCACCAATGAAATATACTATTTGGAAAAAGAAGATAAATAAAAGCAGCTAATTTCAGTCAAGAGAGGAAATGTTGAGTGTATTGATGATGGGAACTGAGTAATTTGGTGGAATGTTAGCATTGTGGACAGTATTTTCAGTTGGAATTAAGTTCAGGTTGAGTCTTCTTATTTAACAGTTAGTGTAAGACTGATGGACTCCAAGAATTTAATAAGTAAAACTCATCCTTGCTCTCACTTTCTTCATGTGTTAGTAATTTAGGAAACAATGCATATTTTGGGCAGATCCTATATAAACAACTATTTGCATATTATGAGTAGTACAGCAGTAGGTGATCCATTTCATACTCTAAATCATGATCAAGTATGCTTGGAAGTAAACAATATTTTTGTTTTTACCAGATCTTCATTTTATGCCATTTCTTAGGACTTCTATTTAATTACATATATATTTTGCACATGTGAATCAAGCAAGTTTGATTAAGTCTCCTGGATAATTACTTCCTTAAGGCCAGAAAAAAATCTCTAAGTATGAAACAGGTTTACATTTTTTTTATTATGGTAAAATACACATAACAAAAATTTACCATTTTAACCACTGTGAAGTGTATAGTTTAGTGGCATTAAATACATTCACATGTTGTGCAACCATCCCCACCATGCATTTCCAGATCTTTTTTTTTTTTTTTTTTTTTTGCGGTACGCGGGCCTCTCACTGTTGTGGCCTCTCCCGTTGAGGGGCACAGGCTCCTGACGCGCAGGCTCAGCGGCCATGGCTCACAGGCCCAGCCGCTCCGCGGCATGCGGGATCCTCCTGGACCGGGGCACGAACCCGTGTCCCCTGCATCGGCAGGCGGACCCCCAACCACTGCGCCACCAGGGAAGCCCTCCAGATCTTTTTTATCTTCACAAACTGAAACTTTATACACATCAAACAGTAACTGCTCATTCTCCATTCCCATCTCCTGGTGACTAACATTCTACTTTCCGTTTTTATGAATTTGACAAATTTAGATACCTTATATAAGTAGAATCATACCTATTTATGTCCTTTTGTCTCTGGCTTATTTCATTTAACAAAATGTCTTCAAGATTCATCCATGTTATAGCAAATATAAGATTTTTCTTTTTTTTTAAGGCTGAATAATATTCCATCATGTATATATACCACATTTTATTTATCCATTCATCTGTTGATGGACATTTGAATAGTTTCCACCTTTGGATATTGGCAGTAGTGTTTCTATGAACATGAATGTATAAATATCTGTTCAAGTTCTCACTTTCAATTATTTTAGGTATAAACCCAGAAACAGAATTGCTGGGTCATATGATAATTCTATGTTTCATATTTTGAGGAACCATGATACTGTTTTCCACAGAGGGTGTACCATTTATGCTTCTACCAGCAATGCACAAGTATTCCAATTTCTCCATATCCTCACTGACACTTATCATTTATTGCTTTTTTGATAACCATCCTACTGATTGTAATGTGGTATCTGATTGTGTTTTTAGGATTGCATTTTTAATTGTATAAAGATATAAGATAAATGGTCTTTTCAAACTTAGAGTTCCTCTGTGGACTCACAGCAACATGAGTGTTGCAGACTACCTGATGAGGTACAAAAATAAGATATTATTCCTAAGGATCAGTTGTAACCTTGCAGGAGTATTTCATCTGGTGGTCAAGAATTAGCTCTATAGTCTTCAGTTCCTTAAATACTACTTCAGCTAGTGTTGTGGATTTTAAGTCCATTTGTAGTGTTATATGGTGTTCAGAAGGTAGGGCAAGGTTTGATAAATGAGAACTTCAGTTTCATAGATTTAGGCCTGGGAGAACATAAATAAGCCTAAATAATAGAATTGTCCAGCAGAATAACAGCTAACAGGTTAAATAGGTAATACCTCCTCACCAGAATTATTCAAGGAGAATTCATGAAGAGGATTTAAGAAGAAATTTCTACATTGATTGGTGACTAGCTCCAATAAAATGCCAAAGCTTCTTTCACTTCTCAAATCCTGCATCTTACTTTGAACTATCTATGTTATATTCCAAAATATGAGCCCTAACCTTAAAAAAAAGTCTACCTTTACACCTGTGACACACATTTCAATGGTATAGTGTGCACATGTCTACATTATTTCTGTAAAACAGGAATAATGCTATGTGCACAACTTTATGCCCCTAAGAGAAAATCCTTATCAATTTACAGACCAATAAAATGAATTCAGGGGACACCAGTAAACTTCTGTTCTCCAGTGATGCCTGTAGAAGAATCTATTAAGTTTAAAACAATCATTTTAAAAATCATGCACAAGGTACCCTAACCTATATGAAATATGATATAGTATGTGTTTCTTACTGAAGTACTGCCCTGTAGAGTCCTTTGAAAGCATTGAACACTACACTGAATATAAGAAAAATTCCATTTTCAGAACATTCAAGTTGCTGTCTGAATTTGGCTCTGTAAATGGTATTCCTTGGCTCAAGCTAAACACTCAGTCAGATGCAGGCGACATTAGAAATGTCGCCTGCATCTGACCTCACAGATTATGTCCAATGCTATAAATTGTTGTTGAGTTATAATGTTCACTTACTCAGCTTTATTAGATAAGAAATGATCATCTTTGCTCAGGCTATAATTGCTTTTATCAAATTTGACCATTTGAAAACAATTGATGAGAGATCTCTATTGCTTGTAGGGTGTGACAAATTTTATTCAGAAAGCCTATCTATTCCACCAGAGCAAAAATTTTATGGGAGGAATGGCTGCAGTTGACACACTCTAAGTTGCTTTCTCAGAACCACAAAAGCAGGTAGTTATACACATGGGTTGAAATTGTCTCATGCTCATTTACAGTTAGGCTTAAAATATCCATTTTTGTGTGCAAAATATGATCATATGTGCCCTATGAGCATTTGTTCAATTTTTTAAACATGGTATTTTGTGATATAAGGGCAGATGTCATACATTATTTGTAATAGAAAAGTAAGTACATTTTCTGTAATATGGCCAAATTATCTATTCAGAATTTTGAATTATGTAGATTTTAGCCCAGACAAATGAAAGACATTGTTTGTACACATTTCTTACAAATTTCCATTTTAAATAATGATCTTTGTATTTTTTCCTAAGGCTGTATAACAAATTACCAGAGACAAGGTAGCTTAAAAAAACCCCAGAAACTTATTTTCTAACAATTTTGGAGGTCAGAAGTCTGAATCAATGTGTCAGTAGGGCTGCACTCCCTCAAAGGCTCTAGAGGAAAACCCTTTCTTGCCTCTTCCAACTTCCAGTGGCTCCAGACATTCCTTGGCTTGGGGCTGCATAACTCCAGTCTCTGCATCCATCATCACATGGTTTGCTTCTCTGTGTCTTTGTGTCCGAAATCTCCCTGTACTTTTCTCTTATAAGGTTTTAGAAGGACACCTGTCACTGGGTAGGCCCTAAATCTAGTGATATTTCATCTCAAGATTCTTAACTTACTTCTATCTGCAAAGTGCCTTTTTCAAGTAAGGTCAGATTCACAGGTTCCAGGTATTAGAAAATGGACATATCTGTTTGTTTGTCAGTTTTAGTGAGAATGGAGGCACCAGTCAACTCCCAACACCATATTCTTCTGAAATGTTTTAAGAGTTGTTCCATGTTAGGGTTATTATCCATATAAAAGACGAATTAAAAAAAAATCAGTTATGTCAGTCTGATCTATAAGTTGTGAGGAATCAAATCAGATTTAAGATGAGGTTTATCAGTTAGGTGAAATAAAATGTGAGAGAATCATGAGGAGCTAAAGCATGCAAGGATACAAAGTGGAATTATTATGTCTTCACTTTGTGAGAGTCCCTCTAGCTTGATAAGAAAATAAGAGGGGGAAATAATACTCTGTTAACTATAACATTCAAATAACTGGCTTAGACAAATAAATTAGGTGAGGTGATAAACTTCATTTAAAATATGCACTATATATGAGAGCATCATTAACTCTTCAATCCCTTAAAATGTTAATAATAGAGTTAGTGTCCATATGCATTAATTCACATTGTCTGCATTAATTTTTCTCAAATAAAAATAAATGGCTTAACTCTCTTCAAAAATTATATTTAAATTGTCATTAAATTTCAACTATTCTGTAATGATGCTATATTGCTTGCATGACGAAAAAATATGTTTTGAAAAATTTTTCAAATTATGCTGCCTTTTGTCAAATACATAGTTTCTTTTAGGTTAGATTCTTCTAAGAGACTCTAACTGCAGGGATTTGGAACATGTGTAAGTTGTTCTGTATACTATGGCAACTTACTTGGAACTGCTTTATTCAGAATGTTTTATTGCTCTTAAGACAGGTAAATAAAGTTTAAAATTAAAGGGGTGGGCATTTTCAGTAATCAAGGGAAATTAATTTGTAATCTACACATTTGTATTAAAGTATAGACTATAGATAGTAATATTATCTTGGTTAAATGGCTTACGTATAATGTAAAGTCCATCTCTAGAAGCCCTTATCTGTTTACTTAGTTGACCTTTATTTCTTAAATATTTTGACACTTTTTCCTCCTGTGTTTTCCTACCCAGAGTCTAAAAAATTGCCCATTCATAGAGACTGACACCCTCATATGCTCCCCATGTCTTTTGCTATGCCCTGCTTCTATACTAATCAACCCTATCTTCAGTGTTGGATGCAGGCAGGTATAACAATCCTCTCTCTCTCTCTTTCCCTCTTCCTGGAAGCACATGCCCTTTATTCTACCTCTAGTACTCTAAACCTTTGAGGTCTGGCAGAGAATTTGATGATCCTCCAAAATATTCACCATTATATACCATTGAAAAATTATTCTCATTGTAAAAAGGCAAAGTTACTAGAGAAAAAGACAATAGTAATGTTTGTGTATTTATGTGTCAGTGTGTAATTCAATTCCATAAATTCAAAGGCCAAGTGCAGCCCTACAGGCAGATATAGGGATTGGCTGGATAATCCCATTGCCTATTACCTCCACATTTTTCTATAAAGTTCCCTTTTAGAGGGAAAGTCCTTACTGAAAAGTGAATACAATTAATTAGAGATCATCTAATTCAGCTTCTTTTGAAAGCTAAGTAAAGGCCTAAAAACAAGAGGATATATATGACCCCCGTATTTTAAAACCTCATTTCTGAATCACTTGAGTAAAGTAAATGAATGTGCTAATGACCATCTCCTTTCTTCTTATCACCCCTATGTATCAAGAGCAGTAGGAAGCAAAAAGAAACCAGCATCCTCCAATAGCACTGTTGATTAATGATCATTCTTAATTCTGATTCTTGTTTCCATATGCTCATAAATTAAGATTACATTATTTTGAAATCTTCAAATATGTAATATTTTATAGAATCTCAGAAATCAAGCTTTGGGGATTATTTATTTATTTATTTATTTATTTGCATATTAAGAGAGACCAGGCAAGGGTAACAGATATTCCTACAATATAAATCTTTTACATGCCGATTTTTTTTGTCACTTTGACAGCTGATATTCTATTTTCGTGTCTGCTCTTTATTATGCTTCAGGAAATATAAACTCTATCAAGACTGAACTATGTGGTTGTCTCCTCACCTAACTTATTAGTTGAATTATTAAGGATGTAACTATAATTTGCACATACGTTTTATGACTGTAACATGGTAAGCCGAGTTTGGTTTCCATTAATGATCTCCTGAATTTAGATCTATGTCTCTGATGCTTTCTCAAGTGATGACAAAATCAAATAGAGTGCACACAGAAGCAGGCATCAGTGAAGCTAGTGGATATCTTTAACACTTGCCTGAAGAAATATTCTATCATATTGGAAAGACACATAAAAATTGATTTTTAAAGTGTGTATCAATGAAATCTGCCTGATATTTAAATATGAAATAATAGTAACTGATCAAAGCAAATTCAGTATTCTTTGTACTTATTAGAAGTAAACAATTTAAAACCTCAGTGTCGTGAGACTATATAATTTCCATTCATAATGAGATCATCTTTTCCAAATAGTACATTTAAACCTTAAGTCTGTGCTACTGCATTCTTGTAACTCTTCTCTTTTCTCTTCTTTTTTTATATTCAAAAATCTATAGCACCTTTATTTCTGAAAAATGTTTTCTTTCCATTTTGATTATGCTGTCTTCCTTTCCTCTCTCCCTTTCACTAACAAATATTTGTAAAATGTTGTTTTATGTCAGGTACTCTGACAGACTCTTTGGAAACAATAAAGTATGGTCCTTACTATCAAGAAGTCAACCACTGACAATCCTAGAGAAAGGGTAGGTAAACACCAGTCATCTTTCTAGTTGTCATTGACAGAACACACACACACACACACACACACACACACACACACACACACACACAGAGGGACACTCTACTTTGGGGATGGGGATTCTAATTCTGGGAAGTGACATAAAATTACAAACACAAAATTAAGAACAGAGCCTTGAAAAGATGTGAGCACATGATAGCCCTGAAGCCTAACATTTTCAGCTTCCAGGTCAATCCACTTCTACTTGTATGAGCCAGGGTGAGTGAGTCTGTGTGTGTGTGTTGCTAAATCCAGGACTTCTTAGGAGAAACAACAATAATTATAGTGCTGAAATTCTCTTAGATGTGATATAGTATGTTGAATGAACTCTTAGGAACTATAAGCTATACTGCTGTACATTAAATATGGCACCTGATCAAATAGTTCTAGAGTAAGCACACTCAACGTTAATTTTTCTCTTTCAGCCCCTTTCAGCTAATAATTTAAGAAAAAAATTTCTCTACATTATTTTCACTCCTATCCTAACCAAGGCACTAGACATCCCCTTGTAGATGTCTTAAAGCTGCTATAACGAGTACCACAGACTGGAAACTTAAATAATAGGAATCCATTTTCTCACAATTCTGGAGGCTAGAAGTCTGAGATCAAGGTGACTGCAGGTTTCTGCAGTCCTCTCTTCTTGACTTATAGATGAACATCTTCTTATGTCTTCACATAGTGTTCCTTCTGTCTTCTGTGTCCTAATTTCTTCTTCTTATGAGGACATGAATCATATTGGACCAACGCCCAACATAAGACCTCACTTTAACTTAATTACTTTTTTAAGACCTTATCTCCAAATACAGTCACATTCTTAGGTCCTAGAAGTTAGGACTTCAACATGAGTACTGGAGCCCATATCACTCTACTATGTTGGGAACAGTTCCCCATTAAAACACCCTTCTCATACCAGACACAAGACCCAAATCCTGACCCTTCATTATCCCAAATTTTACCCATAATTAATTTCAGTTTTTTGAGATCCTGAGAGCTCTTAACTAGTGATATATTTTTTAAATGCCATTAAATTTATTTTATTTTTATAAGTATTAATATTTTTGTGACATTCACTCTTTTTACCTAGGAGCTTTGCATTTTATCTTGTCTTCAGGTCTTGCATTAAGTTATTTGAAACTTTTTGCATTTTTTTTTCACATTTGCAGTTTCTCCTTTAATTTTTTTTTTCATATAGGAAAAAAATCAATAAACTAATCCCTCCAGCTGTATCAACCTAGCTAAGAGTTTTAGGAAGAAATGCTAATGACAAGAACCTCAGGAACTGTAAAAGAGTTGGTAGGAAACATTACTTGTCTCGAGGTCAGTTATAGCTACTCAAATTCCACTATATAGGAAACAATTTACATCACTAAATATAAAAGGCCAACTCTTCTCTCATTAAAATGGAGAAGTCACCAATCCAAAATGATGCCTAGAAGAGGGAATAAATTAAAATTCTGACTGAAAAGCATGGAAGAATATTAGATATCATAAATATTTATGCATTATAGCTTATTTATTCCCAGCTCTGTAATTATTTCAGTTTAAAAACTGCATTTCCAGCTGCCCTTTCTATAATAAGGTAGAAAATGAATACCCTCCAATGACAATATTAAGGCTTAATTACAAGTTATAAACCATGCTTCCAGGTGAAGTCACAATACTCGTCCGTCTTCTCATTAGTGACAAATTATTGACATACTTCAAAGCGAGGTTATGACAACATCCTCAAGATCATGCCTAACTTATTTCTATCTATGAAAAATATATTTATGAACATACCATTTTAAGACTATATTACATGACTACAAATTGGAAAAGTCTACATATATGTATGCATACACCTGTGTATATAGGTGTTTCCCAATTATCATTACAATTATCTGATGGGATGCTTTGATTTTTCTTGTAGAGTATGGTGAACACTCTGGATTGAGTAACTTAGCCATCATTCCATTCTTTTGCAAAGAGTAAATTAGGTTCTATGTATTAAGTGGTTCTAACTATAAATTTGTCCAGAATTTGAAAGGTAGAGGTACATGAAAAGGCCTTTTACTTGCTCTTTTGGACATGTTTTGATTTTTCCTTCTTGTAAGAAAAATTTTGTTAACATGAAGATTCTCTGCAACTACATTCCAGATTTCTGAGTATCAAAAGATAGGTAGAGTAGTAGCAATGGCTTTTTGATTATTTCTGTATTGCAGTTATGAGCATAGACTTTTTTCAAGAAGTCAAATTGGTGGTCAGATTTGCTTCCCTGGTGGGTCAGTTCTGGAAGACATTCATGGAGATTGAGGCTAAGACTATCTTCCTCTAGTCCTTCCAATAATTTTGTACAATAATTAGCCAAAGTCCCTAATCCTTTGTTTGATAAATTTATTCCTGCCATGTTTAGACCTCACTCCATGCAGTGTTTGTTATTATTGTTCTTAAAATTTTTTAATGCTATGTTTTATTTTAGCAAGTTGATCTCAGATTTCCTGAGGGCTAATCTCTGCCACTTCTCATTTCCTTTAGATAAATAACTAGGCTCAGATTCAAGTGTACTCTAAATATACAGGTAGAAAATCTTACCCAGATTTTCTAACAGATTTTCTAAAAGCTAACACAGCAAAGTAATTATAAAATATTTCTAATTAATACAGGAAGTAACCTGATAACTGTGTACAAAAATAATTTTAATGGTTCTAGAACAAGTAAAAAGAAACACAACTTTAAGCCAAATGCTTTAGTATGGGTACATTTACCACAGATTCTGGGGCAGTCTAACACATTGCTTAGCTGTTTGGCAAGAAATCTGGTCCCAGTGGTGTACTACACTAAATGAAGTAGAGATTTGAGAAATCCAATTGTACAATGAAAAGAAAAGCATCCAAAATTAGGCTCAGAACCTCGTTGAAGGGATTTGTTATGTGCTCATATATTTGTTAAATATGTCATCAAGATGATCCAGAAGTCACTCCCTTCAGCAAGATTTTGTTGCTCTAGCTGTCCTCAGCAAGATGGAAACAAAAGGTCTGAATATTACTATTGAAATGGAATATTTGATTACAAACAAGGTTATTAAATCACAGAATTACTGGGGACAAGTATTAGCACTTAACCACCAGTAACTAATGAGTCTGATCATCATAATGGGTATCTGCGAGACAGTGGTAAATATAATACTTTTACATGCAGTCGTTTTGCTCTTACCTAACTGATCATGTTTTCACTAGGATTGAAATATGCAATAAGCCTACTAAGGGGATGCTTGATTGTAAAACTAAAAATATGAAATTAAAATTCAGTTTTGAACTGAGTCCTGACTTGAGTCACTACAATGAGTAATCAAAGACTTTGATTTAATTATTAGATCTGAATCATTTCTCAGAATTGGCCCCTGGAGTGATGGGGAATCTGGATATCTTGAAAAAGCACACTTTTAAACTGCCATAAATATATTCTTTAATTTTGCTACCAACATTCCCTAAATTGGTCCAAGTCCATCTACAAATATGAATGTGTACTGCGGATAAAATAAACAACTGGACGCTGGTTCTAAGTCACTGCCAATTCCCAGGTGTCAGAATACAATTGCAGTATACTAGTCAGAGGAATACCTTATGGAAGCCAGGTGATAGTGATTTGGCTGAATTAAGGTAACAGAAATGTCTGTGTCTCTTTGAGTTTTATTTTGACTATAGATCATGTCTCCCTGATTCTTAGCGTGCTTCATAACTTTTGATCATATTTCAGATATTATTATACCTTACAGAACTATACAATTTAATATACATATATATATATATATACACAATATATATGTGTATATATATACACACACATATAAGTGCACATATGTGTATGTATCAACATTCTTTCCTCTAAGAAGCTAGAATGAGGGACTGGTCATGGTGACCCTATCAGGAGTTGAGCTTGTTTGAGTCTGGGTGGCAGTTTCAGCAGGGCTTTAGAATATAAACACCAGGAAAGCAGAGGAAAATCTCTTTGAATTTCAGCTCAGTTCCCAATTGCTTCTACCTCTACTGTGTTAATATCTTTGATTGCATTGAAGTTTGAATTGGATTTGGTTTTCATTGCAACTTCAGTGAGATGGTTTACCTCACTTTTCAAAGGCTTTTAAAATGAGTTCAGGCCTTTTCCTCCAAGAGGGCCATTTAACTAAACATTGTGAAACGGATTGACCTTAAAGCAGTAAGAATACAAATAAGTTGGACTTTGAAACTGTAAGGCCACAAGGATGCTAGCTTTAGAATCTGCTAGCTTTAGAATCTCAAGAATATATACGGATCATGAGACTTTGAGACCAAGAAATCAGGGACTGTGCAACCTCAAGGCTGAGACTGTGAAAGTACAGGTTAAAAGATAATAGCTGGACTGTGAGACTGCAATACCATGTGAGGCTTACAGATTGTTGGATGTTGATGGTGTGTGACAGACACAGATTTCACAAGACTGGGAGACTATGAGATCACATGATTCATTCCCACTGTGTAGCCATGTCCTCATTCTCCACTTTGTAAAATTCCCATGTAGGAGAATTACTTGACAGAGAGCATTGTCTTGCTTTGGGTGTTACTCTAGATTAAAATACAACACACCAGGCTTCCCTGATGGCACAGTGGTTGAGAATCCGCCTGCCGATGCAGGGGACACGGGTTCGTGCCCCAGTCCGGGAAGATCCCACGTGCCGCGGAGCGGCTGGGCCCGTGAGCCATGGCCGCTGAGCCTGCGCATCCGGAGCCTGTGCTCCGCAATGGGAGCGGCCACAACAGTGAGAGACCCGCGTACAGCAAAACAAAAACAAAAATACACACCTACTACTGACTTGTCAAAAGATTGTCCGATGTTTTCTAATGTGAGCAAAGAGTATCCTTCTATGGTAGGCTTGCTCTTCTGCCTGCCCAGCACCCAAAATTATCATCTGGCCTCAAGTATAAAAGCTTCTATATTTCTTGCTCATCTAGGAATGGTTTATTCTTACGAAATTCAGTTCTTTTAGATTTCTTCGTGTCCATAGCTCTTTAATGGTTTTATGATTTTTTTAAATGATCTGGTTTCTTATTTTGGCAGTATGAAGACTTTCATGTTCATTTATTTCCTAATTGTTACAGACCTGTATGTTTTAATATTTGATAGCTGTGTTAATCAGGGTTTTCCAGTAATACAAGTGTTTTTTTTGTTTTGTTTTATTTTTGTTTCTGTTTCCTCATTATTGCTCTTTTATCTTTCCTGAAAAACAGTTAATATTATTAATAAATGACTAACATGATATATGACAAGAACACTTCATATGATTTTTTAAACATTATTTTGTCACATACCTAGCTCTTCCTAAAACTAAACTTTCTTTGTAACTGAGAGGTGTCTATAAAATAGCAAAAATATCCAGTTAATACACAAACATTCTGGGGACTCATCTTCCCAAGGCAGCCTGGGATGGGAAGCCGGATGTGGGGCTTAGACCACTTCTTCAGGAGAACCTTTGCAATTGTGATTATACTCCCATTTGTGGGTCATCTATCCAAGGGCATGTGTCTTGACTATACAGTGTATCTGAATCTCTTACCTATCTCATTGTGGTTCCTTCTTATATCTTTAGTTGTAGAATATCTTTTCTGCTAATCTTCAAGTCATTCTCATCAATAGTTGCTCTTAAATAGTTATAATTTTGGTGTGCCTATGGGGAGACATGAGCTCAGGGTATTCCTACTCTTCCATCTTGGCTACTCCTCTCAATTCTGAATGAAGTTATAAATAGACAAGCCTGTACATACAAACCTGTCATGCCACAAAGAGAATCTCAGACTCTGTAGGCCAGAACAGTCCAGCTGAATCCCCAGCCACTTCATGTGTCTCCACTCCCTAGGAAAGATCAAAGCAGTTCCGAATGCCAGCAGCTGAGGCCCTCTATTTATTTTTTTAATCTATTTTTCTTTATGTTTGTCCAATATTTGGCATTTGTTTGTCTCCCTTACATGCACATATGCCAGGTAAAGAATCTGTTGACTATGGTTGTATTTGTCTACCTTGAGACCTTTGCTTTTTTAAAATTTTATTTTATCTGTATGATTTACCAGATAAAATGCATCCCAATGGCATAGTTACCACTAGGAACTCAAAGTTCTACTAACACTATACAGTACATACTTACAAATATTCTATAGTCCAAACTCACAACAAGAGATTATTATATAAAATAAATGAAGTACATTAAAGGCTGTTTAGGGGTGAAATTTTTAAGGAACATTTTATCTCTTTGGTAAAAGTCATTAAACATCATAACAAATACGTTTTAATTATTCATGGTAAGTGTGTTCCAGAAGAACACAAGGAATTTATTAATCTATTGATTTGTTCCAAGAAGAAAATCATGATGGTGCCAGACTAATGTAACACATCACTTGCATGGAAATTATAGAGCATGAACCAACAGTGAGATAGGAAAAACATCTGTGATCACCTTCTTAAGAAATGCATTTTAAAAAGCAGACCTGGGCTTCCCTGGTGGCGCAGTGGTTGAGAGTCCGCCTGCCGATGCAGGGGATACGGGTTCGTGCCCCGGTCTGGGAGGATCCCACATGCCGCGGAGCGGCTGGGCCCGTGAGCCATGGCCGCTGAGCCTGCACGTCCGGAGCCTGTGCTCCGCAACGGGAGAGGCCACAACAGTGAGAGGCCCACGTACTGCAAAAAAAAAAAAAAAAAAAATGCACACCTGAGACTAGTTCCCTTCACATTTTCATGTACTCTCATATCTTCAGTATACAGTGATTCTGAAAGCTGAGAATCTAATGTAAATGGTGATTGGCAAGATGAGGCAGTATCACTAGAAGAAAAGGGAACTAGTAGCTAATTTTAGTCAAATATGGAGCTTTATTTTCCTCATCTATGATCACATTTTGTTGCACACATAAAGTATTTACACTAACTCCTCTCCAGGACACTCATTTCCAGTAGATATTCTGTTTTTCCTCCAACACTTACCTCCCCCTGCCCCAGGTAATAGTCTTAAAGTTTAAATATAAAATTATATCCCTATTTAAACCAAGAATATCTATGGTTTGAAAGACAAAGACCTAAATCTTTAACATGGCCATAGTTCTAACCCTTATTTACTTCTCCACCCTCATCTCACACCATGTCCCTCTTGGCACCACATACTCCAGCCACATGGGCCTGTTTTTCATTCTTATAGTGTGTTGAGCCCTGTTCTACCACATAACCACTACCTGTGTTGTTCTGAATCTGAAAAATTCTTACACCACCTCTGCTCTAATATTCTTCAGACCTCAGCTTAAGTTTTAATCATGTAGGGATGTCCTTCCTGACCTCCAAGTTGAAGTCAGTAATCTCATAAGACTAAGGCTTTACCAGCATAGTACATAGCAGTTTGTATTATGCATCATTTAGTGATTACTTGGTTATTTTTTCTCTTTTCCTTATAGAAACAGGGTCATATATCTTTGCTCAGCACTGACTCTTTCATGCATAACATGTCTGTTACACATATAAAAAATGTTTAACAAATATGTTTTGAATAAAGAGGTGAATGAATTAATTTATACTTTAAAAGGTTTTGCTTAACAAATTCCAAAACAGCACTAGGTGGTAGAGTAAATCTGTTTGTAATAAATATAGCTAGGACTTTTTAAAGAAATATCTTTGATTAGTATGCATCTTAAGTAACAAGTGATGAATTGTTACAGTAATGAAAAACAAATGCTTGAGATATTGGAAAAATCGATAAAAAATAAACAAGAATATGTTATTACTCATGACAACTTTAATAGATGTAGAGGATAGGAATAATGAGTGGCTATGCACCTGGGTATTGGGGCCAATGTAATTTTATTTTATTTTTATTTTTTATTTTTTGCGGTACGCGGACCTCTCACTGTTGTGGTCTCTCCCGTTGCGGAGCACAGGCTCCGGACGTGCAGGCTCAGCGGCCATGGCTCACGGGCCCAGCCGCTCCGCGGCATGTGGGATCTTCCCAGACCGGGGCACGAACCCGTGTCCGATGCATCAGCAGGCGGACTCTCAACCACTGTGCCACCAGGGAAGCCGTAGGCCAATGTAATTTTAATGACAAGATGTTATACCCTAGACTAAGAGATTCAAAATCAAAATTTCCTCACGAATGATAACTTTGTGGAATGAACCTGTCTATATCTGCTGGAGGCATGTTTTTCTCACCAAGTTCCTTCAACTCATTCTTGTAAAAAATGAAGGGTCTGGCTCAAAGTCTCAGCATATTGTAGGCATAATTTCTGAATTTATCCATTAAACAAATCTAGAGCAAGAGATACGTCATTCTTGTTCTTGATAACAAGCAGATGTTCAGAGCAGCTTGTGTCCAATTATGATACAAATATTTAAAATCTGCATTGAAATACTTCACTCTTCACAGTCTTCACTCTTTGTAATCAGAGCAAAGATGAGTGTGTTTTTTCATAGAATTTATTTTAATGATGCTTTAATGGATAGCACAAGCTACAATGAATAAATTAAATGCTGACAAGTGGCATAAAATCCAGAGATGAACTATCCTGCCATAGTCCACAATGAGGGTTTAGTGGTTGCATTTTATTCACACTGCTTCTTAATACCACTTAACCACAATGGTCACATCAACCACATATCACCTCCAATGCTTTTCTAAATTATATTATGGAATAAATGGCTTATAGTAGAATCTCTCATAGAAAGCAACAGAATGTTGTGGGATAAATTAAATTACATTGCGGGAATCATATCCATTGCCTAGTGATGGGATTTTGGACATGCCACCCCCAAATTTGGCATCTTGGCATATTGAATATTTTAAGCTGAAGGAGTCTGAGAAAAAATGTCAGAAGAAGGAAGGTCATTCTAACTTTTCACTCTGCCCTTCTCTTTTGAAGCAGATCATAAGACCCTCATGTGATATATGTCCTCTCTATACCCAGAGGAGAGGAGCATCCTTATCTCTGAAAACAGAAGGATACTGAGAAGAATCTGAACAAACAGGCCTTGCTAAGTTTCCCACAGTTTACTGCACCTACCTCATACTCTTTGCCCTATCATATTTCTCCATGACTGTCCATTCTTTGTCAAACTTAGCATTAAAATACTCAGGTTTAATTGTTTCTTTGGATCTTTATTTCCTTGTGAAAGCTCCCATGTTACATAAAATATATATTAAATTATTTTTTTGCTATTTTCCTGTTAATCTGTTTTTGTTGGTTTAATTTTCAGGCCCACCCAAGGACCCTAAAATGGTTGAGAAAAACTATTTCCTCTCCTACACTGAGAAAACAAAAACAACAGAAAATTTACAGATACATAGCAAACACACAGAAGTCTTCATTATCTACATGTTAGATTCCCTGTCATTCCTCCGAAAAAGTTTGGGTGTGCTTATGTGAGCCTATGTGTGGTGTGTGAGTAGGTTATTATACGTGGACTTTCTGGACGTCATATCAACAATTCTAAAAGGTTATCAGTTTAGGATTCCCTTTACCTAGCATTTTGTCAAAAGACTGTCATGTGCCTAGCAGAAAGCCTTAAAGGCAGATGCTCAATAAGTAGTTATAGATTTGTATTTTCTAAGACCCTGGCTTATTGACTGCATTCTCTTTCCATAATTTACTCATAAAAAACCAGATTTCCATTTAGATTAAAGTGAATTACCTAAAAGCGAAAGCTATTGAGTTTCTAAGGAAGGATCACCTTCATCAATCCTGACTTATTTCATGATCTTTTATTTCATCCAGTATGCATACTTTTGTAAGATTGTTTCATTTATCAAACAAGTTCCAGAATCAATATTAATTAATTGAGTAATTAATTTACCAATTAAAATTCCTTAAGAATTAATGAAATGAATAAAATCTGTTTTTTTTCTTGTTATGTAGTTATTTTTGAACATACACTCTAGAGAATAATATCAGTTCTGTTAGATCCTAAGAGTTTGAAACATTTTGAAACCTTATTTAATATTATAATTGGCCCATCCACTAACTTCTTAAAAATGTTTAATGTTTTTTACAGAAAATTAGTGATATATATGAAGAGCAGACAATGTTAAGATAATGGTCAGGTAGAACTTTTATATCTAATAATGATAAAAAAGTCTGTCACTTTATTAACCTATTATTATTAGTTAGCTTCAAACTAATGTCAATAATTAGTCTATTTATTGGAACAGATGACTCCAGATTGATTAGTCATTTTTGTCTGTCTATATATGAGAGAAAATGTTCAACCTTGTTAACAAGCCTTTTGTCTAGGCAACATTTTCATATCTATATTCATAAATAAATTATTTTTATATTTTAATCTTTTACAATAGAAACATAAAGTAGAAGCACTAATAAATTGATGTGCTAATTGTTCCACCATTTATAAACATCTGATGAACTTTCTGCCATAATACCTATACTACATTGTGTTAATATTAGGCTATAGAAACATTTATAAAAAAAGAAACATGTTTATAATGTTTCTTTAATTTGTAAGAAAATTCAATACTTCTATGCACTTAAGAAGTGTCTGCATATAAAATATTTGAATAGAAGAGAATAACCAAATCACTTCTGAGATTATCACCCTCCTAATACAATCAACAATCATAAGAAAATCTTCAGAAGAATGAGATAAACTACTAAAGACTTAACTTCTAAGATCAATATGACTGGGAAAAAAATCATTAACCTGTGAGTGTTCTTAACATCTGTTTTCCTCCTCAAACTATCTTAGGTATTTTGTGCAGCTTATTAGGAACAATAAGAAAAAGAAACAAAGTGGGAAATTTGCTTCAGAATAGGATAGAAATTACTTTGGAGGGCTTGAGGAAAAGCGACGTGATATGAAAGAAAAAGCCATATGAAGTGGATAACAGATTTTTCATATGGCTGTTGAACTCTGAGGGGAAAACTTCACCATGTAGAGAAAATTGAGTGGGTGAGATTTTGAGAAAAGTTTTAAAGATACTTTTCATGGATTAAAATTTTTCACCCTGATTTCCATGTCCTCAAGAAATGATTTAAAGATTAAAATGAGTTTCAACTAAATTTTCTTTGCTGATTTCTGCTTTTTTGAAAACTACATTATTTAGAGACTTTGCTAGCTGAGTAGCCACTTATATTCTGGTTACATGTGCTGATGTCTATAATGCAAACTAGGCATTTCACTTCATTAAAATGCCAAACATTTTCAGGGGGGTGAAAAATAGGTTAATATTTTTGCCTAATTTTTTTATATTAAGATGATTTTATCAATGTATTTTCTTTATTAGAAATAAAATTTAAGTAAAAGTGCTGCTGATGGTCTCACATTAAAAAATTAAATCACAGTATAACAGAATGGGAAAAAAATTAATCATAGATGAATGCAATGGAAACAGGAACATTAAAATCTGTTAAATATTTTTCATAAGTTCAAATAAATAAAAGCTGTTATAGATAAGAAGCTAAGAAAATATATTAATATTTATCTTATCTGATCTATACATCTATCTACTTTATTCATCTATTTATATAGGTTTATAACAGAATTTTTTGAACGTGCAAATATCTGGAAAACCCTGAATGTTCTGTAATAGAGGAATGATTAAATAATATATGATAATATAAAACAGTATAGAAGGTTTTAAAAGTGGGTTCGATCTTTATCTATGATTTGTTGTTAAATTTTAAAAATCAATCTTTATAGTGGTGTGTTTAAAATGATTTGGTTTTTAATTTTCAAGAAAACATAACTTGTGTATGTTTATGTAATTTAATTCTTTTTTTAAAGAACAGACAATTGTATATATGAAAACATACCAAACTATGAGTACTTTTAATTTCAGGGAGTTAAAAGTTAAATGAGTAAAAATTTATCACCAATGTCTTGTTTATAAGTTCCATAGAGAGAGTTTGAGTCATTATAACTAACATTCATTTATTTACTTTGTAAAATTCAATGAAATGAGGGGGAATCAACATACTTCAGACAATTCAAGAATTTGTAGTTGCTTTAGAAAACACTGCTTAATTATAAGGGTATTTAAGCTAAGTACTCTCTCTCCAAATTTAAGTGGCTCTAGCAATCCATGTTACTTTATAGCATCAAACAGTTAATATCTGTCAGTACTGGTTAGATTATGTGCTTAAAGATAACTTCCCTTCTGACTGCATGATTCTGGTGGAATTATGCTTTAGCCAAGATCAAGCTTTATGATTATCTATCTCTTTTCAAACACCAGACATTCTGTATTTTATAGGGATAACAACTTCCAATATTTTGAATATAATAGTGTCTCCTATTAAATATTGGAACTGCAGAATAAAAGCCAATAGAGAAAATGAGGTACTAGCTAGAAATTTACTTTATAATTGGAGTGACCTTATAATTTATGGTCAGAAAGTGAAAGAGAAGTAGAGCTATTTTTTTTCTTTTTCCTCTGTTGATAATTGTGAGCAGATACATTGTCTTCCCAGATGCAGATAAGTTTCAAAGCTGTCGTTTCCTTCAGTCTTCTGACCCTTGGCAGCTGTTCTGCCTTTCTTTGGCAGTAAAATTGAAAATTAAGGCTGTCACATAGACTTTTTTCTTCTAAGGTTTTGTAATCACAGAATTTACTATTTCTCTCTTAAGTCAGTCCCTAACTGATTCAAAAAACAAAAGTAGAAGCAAATAAACTAGTCTGTGCCTATTGCACTAATCCTGGTAGGAGAAGTTGATAATAGGGAAGTGGCACTGAAGGTCATATTCAGGAGATATTTGAGAGTAGAGCCAAGAGGATTTACATGATGAACTAAATGTAGGGTTTGAGAAAGAAACTAAGGATTACTCTAAGGATAACTCTAAGGTCCCATGGAATGCCAACAAATGTCATAAAGAAGGGAAGATATCATCAGAAGAAACTGATAAGAGTTAACCAGTGATGTAGCGGAATAAACAATAGCGGTGTTCTCAATGCAATGTGAAGAAAGTTCCTCCAAGGAAGAGAATGATTACCTGAATCAAATGGCACCTTTAAGTCAGTAAAGATGAAAACTAATCATAAACATGAAGAATAATTGTTGGATTTAAAAACACGAAGACATAGGTATACTTGACAAGAACAGTTTTAGCGAATTGCTGAGGATTAAACATAGAAAAGGAGTAAAGGAGATCACCTGCCTTACCTCTAGGCTCAGTTGTATGGGGATTGTGGAAGGAAAAAATAAAAATAAAAACTGTCAGAATTTGAGAGAGCTGAAGGGAACACAAGAGCCTTCAAGCGAGAGCAAAATTTCTGTTAGAGTGAGAAAGTTATGGGTATGATCAGAAAACAGTTTGAGGATGAATATTAGAAGGCAAAGAGAAAGCAATTCCAGAGTTGGGAAGGGATGGAATAAAGAGACAGAACAGGTATTTCAAGACTCATACAAAGGTTGGGTGCAGGGGATAAAGGATAACCTAAGAGTCTTGTCCCTCTTCCGTAGACTGATATGAAAAAAGAAAATACATAATGGCGCCCTGAAAATGGGGTCATCTAAACATACATATTTTAATGTTATGTACAATTCCTATGTGTATTTCCACCTGTTCTTTATGTTCTTTATACCAATAATGATCACAGCTGGATTCTGATTATTCCCTTTTCACAGTGTTTGTCCCACAAACCAGTCATCTTTCAAGTACCCCGTAGCTTTCCCAGAAGAGAGAATACATGTTACTTTCTCTCTGAGTGATTGCTTCTGTTATGGCACTTTCTCACTGGTGCAGAGCCAAAGCTGAGGGAAATGGCTGTTTGTATTGTTCTCCTTTTGGGAGCCAAATGGAAAATAACAGCGTTTATAAACACCTGTTTTGAGATTTCTCCAGTTACAGAAAAGAGTTGAGCACGATACAGATGAGCAGTGAGAACAAACTTAACCCTTAAAGAATAATACATTGGTACTCAACTGTGAAGCAAAATTAAAACAAACAATAATTGCTTGGATTATTTAGGAGCAGGTACATTGAATGTTAAATAAAACATCTCCTAATCTACTTCAGTTGCCTACAACCCAGGATGCCATCTGTTACTTGGTGTGTGACTTTTCTCTTTTCTTAGACACAGTGATTAGAATAAACACATCTATGTAAACTTGTTGTGGTCTAATTAACCTAGATTTCCATAAGACCTTGAATTAAGGTGGAGAGTGGAAGAAGGGACAGAATTTAACTACCTATTAATCTCTAGTGAATACCTTTGTGAATCTTCTGTAAACAGATTGAGTAGCACACAAATATGCAACACTATTTGAAAATGTATGTCTAATGAATACAATAAAAATACAATTTAAAAGCTTAATACATAGGGCTTCCCTGGTGGCGCAGTGGTTAAGAACCTGCCTGCCAATGCAGGGGACACGGGTTCGAGCCCTGGTCCAGGAAGATCCCACATGCCACGGAGCAACTAAGCCCATGTGCCACAACTACTGAGCCCATGTGCTGCAACTACTGAAGCCCACACACCTAGAGCCCATGATCCACAACAAGAGAAGCCACCACAATGAGAAGCCCACTCACTGCAACTAGAGAAAGCCTGCGTGCAGCAACAAAGACCCAACACAGCCAAAAATAAAAATAAATAAAAATTAAATAAATTAAAAAAAAAAAAAAGCTTAATACATAGACATTTTTACCAATATGTTTTCTCCCTAAAACCATATCTAAGGGCTTCCCTGGTGGCGCAGTGGTTGAGAGTCCGCCTGCCGATGCGGCGGACGCGGGTTCGTGCCCCAGTCCGGGAAGATCCCACATGACGCAGAGAGGCTAGGCTCGTGAGCCATGGCCGCTGAGCCTGCGCGTCTGGAGCCTGTGCTCCGCAACGGGAGAGGCCACAACAGTGAGAGGCCCACGTACAGAAAACAAACAAACAAAAAAACCCAAAATAAACCTCATCTAAGAATCTCATATTTTCATGTTAAAAAGCTTTAAAAGAAACATATATTAAGCTGTTTAGCAGCATCTACTTTTCTGCAACAACATAGTGACAATGACGTTTTTAAAGAGAGAAACTGTGGATGCTGATGGAAGGTGGAATCACTAACCAGACATGTAGCACCATAAATATGAGATGCTCCTCTATTTCCTCATCTTACCTATTATTAATTCAACTTGCAGAATCTCCTGAATTTACCAAAGTATGCAGTAAAGCAAATTTGTATCAAATCGCTTTGTAGCAAATGAATCCAATCACCCACACCAGTCTTAAATTCACACAGATTAAGCTGCTGCCATTTAAAGATGTGATTGAATCAGCTGTCTTCAATCCTGGCTGTTCTTTATAAACACAGACTCCAAGGCCCTACCCCTTTGTGTACCAAATCAGAGTCTCTGGAGGAACCTCATGATCAGTATTTTATAAATCCCTGTTGGTGATACGGCCCGAATGCACACTGGAGTTGGAAAATGCTGAGGTAAGTGATGTGAAAAAGTTGCTCTTGCTTAAATATATTCTGAGGAAAAAAACCATACAAACAAACATGCAATGACACATGTAAGACATCTTTCTTTTGGTTAAAATATTAACCAGTATTCAAAAAAATAATATAATTAACCATTTTGAAGCATTGACGCTTGAGCTTGAATTAGTTTATTAAATCCTTTATTATCTGGCAGTTTCTTTGGGGTAGTAAGGTGGGTTACAGGTAGTGTAGGGTGAAGAGAAGATACCAAAAATGATTGTGAAGGCAGAAGAGTACTGCAGGCAAATATTGCACTTTCACAATTGTGTATGAAACCACTCATTCTAAAGAAAGGGGACACGCTCCACCTAACATTCAGTTGCAACAGTGCTTGGTTGACTTCATTATAAATACATTTTCAGATGAGAATAATGACCAGGAAAACTAGGGAGGAAGGACAGCTTTCAGGTTGAAATATTTCCTAAGGCATGTATTGAAGCAGAATTAATTACTATGCAAGTGATTTCCTCTTAGTCATGAACATGTTGTAGTTATTCTCAGTAATCAAAAATCACAAAGCTCTGGGCTTCCCTGGTGGCGCAGTGGTTGAGTGTCCGCCTGCCGATGCAGGGGACACGGGTTTATGCCGCGGAGCGGCTGGGCCCGTGAGCCATGGCCGCTGAGCCTGCGCGTCCGGAGCCTGTGCTCCGCAACGGGAGAGGCCACAACAGTGAGAGGCCCGCGTACCGCCAAAAAAAAAAAAAAAAAAAATCACAAAGCTCTGACGGTACGATGGACCCAGGTAAATGGGATGGAGTGCTGCTGGTAATTTGTCAAAAAACTTATGCCACATTTCTTCACTGAGTTATGAAATACTCTTAAGCTGAGGCAATATCTACAGGAGACTGTGTGGCGAGATGTGAAGTGAGCCTGAAAATTTGTCATCCACATCTAACCCTGTTGGTAAATTCTGAAATTCTGTGATTATTTTTGTCATTATTCTGTTAAACATTGTCCTCTTTTTTATATTAAAATGGAGGCAATTTTATGAAGACATATTTCTCTTCACTAGCTCAGTCAGTATCGTGAACTAACTGTAAAATTTTTGTTTGTGTTAGAAGAGATTGGGTAAGGTTTGAGCACCTGATAGGAATAAAAGAATACATAAACACCAAAAATAAAGGAAGAGAGAAGACCATTATTTTTTATATTAATATTTTTCTGTTGAACTGGTCTTTTTTTCTTGGACAGTACAACTAATAACATGCATTTCTTCTGCCTTCCTAGAAGAAAAGTAGAAATTTTGTCACTGCTAGTGTCTAGATCCCCACTATTTAGACTCCTCAGACATCCTTAACATATGGATTTCCTGTTTCCATCTCATTTACAATGATGATATGTGATTCTAACAATAATTATCTGAAAGAAAGCTAATAAACTGATTACCTTGTTGGGACAAAGATAGATTTTATATTTTGCTTTGTGTATTTAGGTATCTGTGGTTGTATAATATCTGTGAAAGAAAAGTATATAGTTGTCCTTAGAAAAAAGAAAAATATATAATTATTAATTTGACATTGTCCGTGGGATTTAAAAGACAAACTATATAATATACCCTGAAACTTGTTTAATAAGCCTTGCACTGGAATTTGACCTCAATTTGTGAAACGGTGGATGTGGAGAGAACAAAAGGGCACACACAGTTCAGCCCGGAGGCATATATTTTTCTCTGAGTTAACAGATTGTTTTCAGAAGCCATGGCACAGGCTGCCAGAATTCTTGTTCTGCATTCTATGCCATTCCTTGCAGGGTCAGTGAATAACAAAGTCTCCCCCAAGCATTATCTAATCATGGGTGAGGCTTCTAGCTTTATTGCAGTCACTGTTCTGAATGATAGGGTATGACTCATATTGGCTCAGCTTCCCTGAACTGGTAACACATGAGTTGGAGGGAAGTGTTAGTCTGTGAATCTATCTCACTGCAAAAGGCATATCTCTCTTTAACCAGACTTTTATTTGTCCTTTGCATATACATATCTGGGGCCAAGAATAAATCAGTATTAGTTTAAATTGATCAAAAATCATGGTTTATATGCACACTTCTAAACTTAGTCCAAAAAATCAGTCTTCAGAAATATTCAAGACCCTAAATAACACAGTAACTTATTTTCAAGATGAATGGTTGAATTTGATAGCTTTTTAAAAACTAATTCTAAAAATGTTAGTATAAAATTTGAACTTGAAATTAGAGACCAAAACATGAGAACAGTGGTTTGAGTTAATATTATCATTTTCTGAATATCTGAAAGGCATATGAGCATAATTCTGATTTGAGCAGATTTTGGCATGGATTTTTACTGTTTCTTGAAGCAGATTTTTAAAATTATTTTAGTCCCTAGATGATATATTGTAACTTTATCACAGACAAAGTTAGCCCCAAATCTAAAATTGTCTAAATTTTTTTTCCATACATGAATTAATCATTAGTTCTACACCTTCAGTGAATGAGGCTGTGGGAGTCTGACATTAAACTGGATGTTCTCTAGCTCCTAATCCTGTGTAACAACATGACCCACTTGCACTTTCTTCAATATTCCATACATTCTCTGTTTTTTGAGAAATCACCCACTGCAGAAAAAAAAAAAAAAAAATCACAGTAAAAATAAGCTCAAATAATCAAAAGGTCTAAACAAATTATTTTATTATAAATTGAATATAAAATATTATATAACTTATCATATATAATAATAATACAATTGTGGAATAATGATGTCTTTTTTGGAAGTCATTGATAATCTTACCAGTGAAAGATTTTTCTATCACATTAGTAAGTTTTATACATGCTATCAACATGGCTTTCTTTCTTCACAATTTGAACATAATGCATGTAGAAGCTAAATTTTTTTTCTTGGTGCTCTTGTGTTAGTCAACTTAGGCTGCCATAACAAAATGCCGTGGAATGAGTGGCTGAGCAGATACATATTTTTCTCACATTTGAGGAGACTGAAAATCCAAGAAGCTTCTGGCAGGGTTTGGCTTCTGATGAGGCTCTGTTACTGGCTTGCACATAACCACCTTCTTTCTGTGTCCTCAAATGGCTGAGAATTTCCCAAACCTGGGAAGAGATTTGGACATCCAAGTTCATGAAGCTAATGGATTACCTCATTATTTTAATTTTAAAAAAGTCTTCTCGGGCTTCCCTGGTGGCACAGTGGTTGAGAGTCCGCCTGCCGATGCAGGGGACGCAGGTTCGTGCCCCAGTCCGGGAAGATCCCACATGCCGCGGAGCGGCTAAGCCCGTGAGCCATGGCCGCTGAGCCTGCGCGTCTGGAGCCTATGCTCCGCAACGGGAGAGGCCACAACAGTGAGAGGCCCGCGTACCGCAAAAGCAAACAAACAAACAAAAACTTCTCTAAGACAAATTACAATGAAACTATCAAAAATCAAAGACAAAGAAAGGATCTTAAAAGCAGAAAGAGATAAAAAGACTGTAACCTACAAAGGAACCCTCATTAGGCTATCAGTGGAATTCTCAGAAAAAAATCTTAGAGGCTAGGAAAGAGTGGAAAGATATATTCAAAGTGCTCAAAGGAAAAAAAAAAAAAAGATGGCCAGCCAAGAACACTCTATCTGGCAAATCCTATCCTTCAGAAAGGAGAAAAAAATCAGAACTTTCCCAGACAAACAAAAGCTGAGGGAGTTTGTCACCACTACACCTGCCTTAGAAGAAATGCTGAAAGTAATTCTTCACACTGAAATAAAAAGACACTAATTAGTAACCTGAAAACATATGAAAATATAAAACACACTACTAAAGGTAAATATATAGTCTGATTCAGAAAACTCTATTCTGCAACATGATGGTGTGTTAATCTCTTAACTATAGTGCAAAGATTAAAAAAAGTATTAAAATATATAATTTGTTAGTGAATTCACAATATACAAGGAGGTAAATTGTGACATTAAAAACATAAAGTGGGGAAAGAAGTAGTTTTTGTATGAGAACGAAGTTGAGTTGCTATCAGCATAAAATAAACTATTGTATCTACAAGATGTTTTACATAAGCCTCATGGTAATCAAAAAGCAAAAACCTATAGTAGATTCACAAAAGAGAAAGAGAGGAATCACAGCACACCACCAAGGAAAATCACCAACCCACAAACTTAGGCAGCAAAAGAAGAAAAATGGAATACTAGATCTACAAAACAGCCAAAAAACAGTTAATAAGATGGCATTAGTGAGTTCTTACATACATATCAATAATTAAACTAAATGTAAATGACAGTATGTCTCCATTCTAAAGTCATAAAATGTCTGAGTGGATAGATTAAAAAAAGAAGACCCATCTATGTGTTGCCTACATGAGATTCACTTACTATTTAAAGACATGCATAGGCTCAAAGTGAAGAGATGGAAAATATATGCCATGCAAGTGGAAATCAAAAAGAGAGTGGAGTTACTTACACTTATATCAGACAAAAGAGACTTTAAGCCAAAATGGTAACAAGAAACAAAGAAGGTCATTATATAATGATAAAAGGGTCAACTCATCAAGAAGTTATAAAGTGTTTAAAAATATTCATCAAATATCAGAGCACATAAATATATTAAGCAAATACTAACAGATCTGAATGGAGAAACAGACAACAGCACAATAACAGTAAAGAAACTCAATACCTCACTTTCAGCAATGGATAGATCATCTTGACATAAATACAACAAGGAAAAGATGTATTTGAACCATATTTTAAGTCATAGGAAACTAACAGATATAGAGATAACATTCCATTCAACAGAAGCAGAATACACATTCTTCTCACATGCACACAGAATATTCACAAGTATATCAAATGATAGGCCAAAAATAAGTCTTAATTTAAGAAAACTGAAATCATACCAAGTGTCTTTTTCAACCACAATGGTATAAAACTAGTAATCAACAATAAGAGAAAAACTGGAAAATTTACAAACGTGGAAACTAAACAACACACTTCTGAACAACCAATGAATCAAAGAGGAAAATGAAAGGTAAATTTAAAAATATCTCAAAACAAATATAAATGAAAAAACAGCAAGCCCAAACCTATATGATACTGTAAAAACAGTTCTTAGGGGGTAAGTTTATTAATAAGTTCTGGACACCTAATGCACAGTATTGTGATTATAGTTAATAATATGCTATTATACGCTTTAAAGTTGCTGATACAAGATCTAAAATATTCTCACCACAAAAATTAAATAATTATGTGATGGAGATGTTAGCTAATGCTACAGTGGAATTTGTATTGCAAAGTATAAATGTAGCAAGTGAACATTTTATACACCTTAAACTTATATAATGTTATATGTCAATTATATCTCAATTAAAGTAAAATAAAATTAGTGTGCTATGTGTGTGCGTGAATCCAAAACCTGTTTTCTTACCAGATATCACTTTAGTGTTTTAACACAGATATTTAAAACTTTTGTCACATTTGTATCTTTGAATTATCTTTCTCGTTGTCAGTGTACAGTATTCTAACACATTGTGTAGCAAATGATTAAAAATATATACTTTTTAAAAAAATATATACTTTTTAAGCCTCTATAAAATATTCAAAATTATGTTTTATTTTTGATTTGTGTGTTATTTTCTCAAAATATAGTAATCTCCTTTGTGATAAAGAATCTGCATTATAGAGATTCTCCATCATCCTATTCAGTGAAATAAATGATGCTTCATTATACTCATTGAATTGCATTAAATTAAATTGAAATGAAATCAGTGTTATTTGCCATTTACCAAAGAAAGCCGTTTAACCTTTACTAAATGTTGTTGATTTTGCATAGGTAGTGAAATTGTTGAGGATTTTTTTCATACAAAATACCACATCCACCCTAAAAATTTATTTTAAATGTCACTTTTGCATTATTAAAAGGAAATAGACCCAACATTGCAAAAATATTTTATACTGCAAGGAGATTTGACCAATATATACTAAGATCTTGGTTTTTACTAAGATTTTCATTTCTTCACTTTCATATATTTGTAAATATATGTAAATAAAAAATAATGTAAGTCATGTGGAGACCTTCAATTCATCTCAGGATAGATATATTATGGACTCTGTTGATTATTTTTGTTGCAATTATTGATTTTCAGTGAGAATTTGATAATATTCATGATAATGGGCTCATCAGTATTCCTTAGTAGCTTGTAAGTGAGGGACTATCTGTGTTTCCAACTGTGAGAACTTCTTAAATATCTTTTGAATAATGTTTGGGATAACGGAGGAAAATGAAAAAGTACCATCAATAAAAAGCTAAAAGGCTAAGGAAGCTAGCTAAATCTTCTCTTCAGAGCAATTATGATTGAAGTATTGAAATACAGACAAATAGGGGAAATTAATTCAGCTTCAGTTCAGAAAAAGCTTTTGCCTGAGGTTGATTTGATATAATGTTTAGGCAAAGAATGAAGACATTTTTTGAGTATAGAAAAGATGAACAAGCAAACAAAATTCCAGAACCAACTAGAAGAGAATGTATTTTTTTTTCTCCCAGACTCTTGTGTAGTGAAGCCAAATAATTATTCTAGGAATCTTGTTTTTATATAAGGTCAAGAGTTCATGTGTCATGAAATTGGACAAATAAATAGAATATGCTATGTGTTAAAAAAGAGAAGCAAAATATAAGATGGTTTTCAATAAAAATGATAATGAGTAGAGCTCATACACAACTAAGAATAATAACTAAAAGTCACCTGAAAGGAAATATATTCTGTGATTATTGAAATATGTGGAAAAGGTACTTTTTAAGAGAAAAAGAAACTAACGGTAAGAACTCTGATATGTATAAGGCTAGGATACAAATTGAATGCATACCATTTCACCTTAAAAATATTAGATTCAAATTCTTAGTGATCAGGAGACTTCTATCTAAAAAAATGGAGTGTATTATTAGTTTACAAGTTTCCTCAAAAATTTTTGATCAGAGGAAATCTAAGAAAAACTTAGCACAATTTTGTGTGTAGTTGGAAATGAGTTGCCCACATTTTTGATGGGGTACTGGGATGAATTTGTTCTGAGTCTAACAAAAATTAAGCTTAAGATCTCTCACTTGCACTGGCCCTTCCAAGGCCATGTACCCAATTTTGCACTTATAATTTTGTATTCTTGTAGAGAGTCCAACAATTTTATAGGCTTCAAGGCTCAAACACTTAGATACACTAGTGGAGATAGTATAGCCTAGATTAAGGTAACAAACAGAAATAACAAAAACATTGTCATCATCATCATCAAATAGTCATGCTTTTTTTTTCTTAGTATTAACCTGTGGCCATGTTAATAAGGCATTTCAAATCACTTATTTTCAAGGTGTCCTGCAATATCTTTTCAGTCTCTAAGAAAGAAAATGAGTTGCTGTTATTGCCTTTAGATCAGACTGAGAAATGCTCATCAAGAATTCTTCACAAATAGCTGAACTGCAGCAACACTATTCATACTTCTACTGTTGAGCATCTTTGGGATTCCCTCAATAAGCCATTGTTTTAAGAGAGTATTTCTAACTTGGAGGAAAACACTGACAATTTTTCAATAAACAAGATGTTGACTTTAAAGAAAGAAGTTACATTTAACTTTTGATGCTACACTATATTTTTAGATATGTTGAGCAAATACCAAATGACAGTTATACCACCTCCTGCTGAAATGTGTTTGTGTGTGTGTGTGCAGAGAGGGTGGAAGAGGGAAGGGAGAGAATGGAGAATGATAGTAGGATAGAGACTAAGGCAAGAGGGAAAAAGTCAAATCAGAGAGAGTAGAGGTGGGAGTTCTCAGCTGCTGAGTTAAGATGCTGTTGTTATTGTAGGAACTCCAGAGGAAAGCATGGTCTTATCTGTCTCAATATTTTGAGGTGTTTGGTCCCACAATCTTGTTGCTGAATAGAATCTGCCTAGAAATTTGAGACTCATATTCAATAGAGTCTAAAAGAAAGTCCAGGCTATATGTCTCTCCTAATTTTAGCAGTTATGTTAGTTCTTTTGGGCTGCTATAACAAAAATACCATAGACTGGCTAGCTTAAACAACAAACATTTATTTCTCACAGTTCTGGAGTCTAGGAATCCAAGATCAAGGCTCCAGCAGATTTAATGTTTGGTGAGGGTCCACTTCCTGATTTTTAGATGGCCATCTTTTGCTGTGTCTTCATGGCATGTGTCTGTCACATGGTAGAAGGGACAAAGGAACTCTCTATGTTCTCTTTCATAAGGTCACTAATCCCTATGAGAGCTTTACCTCATGACCCAATCATCTCCCAAGAGCCCCAGCTCCAAATACCATCACACTGGAGATTAGGTTTCAACATATGAATTTTGATAGGACACAAGCATTGTCTATAGCAGCAGTCAGTACTTCTCACCAGATCCTATTCAGAGACTGTTCTTGATCTGGATATAGAAATGAAGAAATCTGTTTTAGAAGAGATACAGATATTTTCTTGCATTCCTAAAAGGGTCAATTGCTTACATTCTTAGGAATTTAAAAAAATGATTGTTTTGCATCCTTCTACATGCATTCTCATTACTGCTATTAATATTTTATTGTAAATGTCCTTACTATAAATTCTGTAGTGAAGGAGGGAAAATGATAATAATATTTGTGTTACTTCTTTTACAAAATACGTAAGGACCTATTATTTCCAATGACATAACATGGAACTTCTGTTATTCTACAATATGCCTGTGACCTATATACATTCCATTTTACTTTCTGCTATTCATTATATATGTTAAATATTTATGCTAAATTTAAACTTTGTGCTTCCTAGAGGTGTTGTGCATTCCTACATTATATAACCTTTTTGTAATTCACCTGTGTAAATATTTTATATTTAAAAGACTGCCCCAAATGTACTTGTCCCTCAGATGATCTTTCCTGAGCCCTAAAGGAGAAATGCTCTTCTATGCTAATAACCCTCTGCTTTGCATCACTCATTGCATAATTATTTTAATATATCTTTAATTATAGATATGTGTGTCCTAGTTTCACTATGATTAATTGATTATAAATGGACAAAGAGCAGAAGCTCGGTCTTAATTATCTTTCCATCTACTCTCACCCCCACCTCCACTCTTATCCTCACCACTTCACTTCTGTCTGAAAATATTCAGAGGTGACATTTAACAAAGAATAGAAAACCGACTACATGTTAAGTAATGCATTTTATCATTAGGTCTATTAGGCATCCTTTAATCCATTATTCCTTTTAACTCAAACAACCCTGTGCAGTAGATATTGTAAGTATTCAAGTATTCAATTTTACAGATAAGGAAACTAAAGTATACTCAGCAAGGTTAAAAGATGTGTTCAAGCTTACACAGCTGGAACATGAAAAGAACAGTGTTCTAGAAAATAAGTCCACTAACCCCAAAGACCCTGAAATTTCCATGTGCTCTGCTCTTAAGTACAATAAGGTTAAGAATTTATCTAGACAGTCTGAGTTATTTAGCTTTACATGTCAGTCCTCTTGGCATTAATAATATCTAAAGGGGAAGAGGAAAGTAGCAATAATTCAGATACTAATATGATTATGCTATGAATGCTGATTAACCCTTTAGGGTAAAAAGGTTGATATTTTGTCATGAAATCTTTTATAACTTACCATTCCTCCAGAGAAACACATCAGTTTAAAACTTATCACTTCCATATATATATATATATATATATATATATATATATATATACACAATATATATATATATATATATAGGAGGTGAGGGATAAAACATTAGTATAGTGAAGTGTGCAAAATTTATTAATTGGTAAGTATTTTCTGTGATGGATTTTTACATATATAGATACTCAGGTAACTACTACCTATCAAGGTATGGAACACACCCAATATCACAAAAAGACTTGTTAGTGTTCTTCCTTGGCAAATCAGAAATAACACATATTCTATCCCCAGTGACCGTAAGTTAGCTTTATCTTTTTTTGAACTTCATACAAATGGAATCACACAGCAATGTGGTGTTTTACTTTATCTAAACATATTATCTGCGAGATCCATCAGATTGTGGCATATACCACACTTTTTAATCACTCATCCACATTTGGGTTATTTCCAGTTTTTGACCATCAGGAATAAAGCTGATAAGAAAATTTTTGTACATGTCCTCTGATCAACACATGCCTGCATTTTCCTTGGGTATATCTCTAACAGTGGGATTGCTGAATCATAGAACAGACACATAAGCAACTTTAGTAAGTTTATGTTTTAATGGAAAGTATACCATGCTTATTGATAAGAAAGTAGTGATCAAAACCATATACTAGAATTCATAGGTTTGACCTTGGATTTTGTCAACCCCATAGGAATAGTATATTGAGTTACTGGATTTTGAATTAGTACATATATTTATTGATAATTTAAATTGACTCATGTTCTGTATTTACACTCTTGATGTGAATATGTAGAAAATAAATGATAAGATTGGCACATAATAGTTTTGTTAAAGGACCTCTAAAAATTGTTTGCCTTGATTTTTATAAATCATGGCATACAGTATAAATAATTTAGTAGTAGTGTTAACATTTTGTGAAATCCCTGGATATATTTCCTTCAACAATTTTTCCTCCTTTTCAGTCTTTCTACACTTACAACAACACTTTGACACTCTGTCGCTCCATGGAGAAAGTGGGTGGATTCTACTTAGAAACAAAAGGAGAAAAGGAGCCTTGAGGGTAAGGTAAGTAGAGAGCCTTGGCTGGTTAAACAAACAAACAAAAAACCAACTATCTATATCTATCAGAAAACCAGACTTTGATCACTTTTTACTTCTAAGCTTTAGTCCAGAAAGGGAAAGTGGAAATCACTGACAGAATGGAAATCTCAGATTAAGAGGAAAGAATAAAGCAGATGGGCATGTGGTCTTCTTATTTAGCATTCTGGAAGAAACAGCATCACAGAGTGTCTCATGCAGAATGGAGCATGTTTGTCAGGCACTTAGGAATCCGTGTGGCATAGGAATGATATTATACTCATATGTAAAAGGTGACTGAGAATTGAAAACCTATGCACTTGCTATAGTATTGCTTTGGTGATGAGTGAGGTGATCCCATAACAATAGCTATAGGGTCACTGCTGAAGCCAGGGATGGAGGATGCACATGCCTCATGGGTTTCAGAGAATCTGCAGTATTATGTTGGAGGTG
The DNA here is from genome assembly GCF_026419965.1 of Kogia breviceps. Taxonomy (NCBI): domain Eukaryota; kingdom Metazoa; phylum Chordata; class Mammalia; order Artiodactyla; family Physeteridae; genus Kogia; species Kogia breviceps. Next base: position 99,577,739 of record NC_081314.1, read on the forward strand.
GGCCTAGTCAATCTTAAAGTAGGGGCTGGAAGGGCAAGGAAAGAAAGTCCTGAATGTGCCAAGAGAACAGTCACAACAGTCATGGATAATTCAGCTGATAGGTTGTAAGGTAACAAAAAGAGATCAAGTGTCATGAGACAATGTTCAAGAACAGCCTGAGATAGAGAATCACCTGAGAGACAGATAAATTAACCCACCACTGTGGAATAATACATTTTGCCTGATATCCAAAATCAAGTTTTAAAGAATATTTTAAGGGGAAATGTGGGGGGAAGAATGATAAAGAAGTATAAAGATACTCAATACAGAGTTTGAGCCTTAAATTGAATATGTACCCAAAGTGAAATCATTAAATTGTTTACCCAGTTAAACATTACTGAAGTTTGCCACTTCCATTCATTCTAGGGTGAATCTAATATTTCTTTTCCCTTCTTCCTTTTGTCTTTCCTCCCTTTGTTGCTTTTTCACTTTCCTCTTTATTTAGATAGATTATTTTCCTATCCTTTTCATTTTTTTTCACTTTTAGGATATTTAACTGCACTTATGATTTTAGACAAAATGTAAGCTGAAACTTCTAATATAATTATATTTTATAGGCAAAATGCCCAGTTGTGATTTTCAAGAATGATTTAGAGGGCAATAAATGACAACATAAAATGTGTGCATCTTTTAAACAGGGAAACAATCTTTCAGATAGATGGAATATGCATTAATTGATGACTGCAAAGCCTTAAATTCAGTCAAAAATTCTGTTGATGAATTCATCCACATTCCTTTATGTTTATAAAGCCTGCTTATTAACTTCATCTGTTCAAAATTTCTGTACCCTAGTACACACCCAAGGATGGCTTATAATGTCTGTGATCTTTCAAGGCAATCAGGAGTATAAGAGACATACATTAATTTTTATTATTTTTTCTTCTACTCCCTGAAAGGAAGGTCACCTCATGTCAGCAGTCTTTTCTCTCAGCCATTCTCTCCTGGCATGTAATCTTTCAGGATCTCAGTCAGAACAAAGGCAATTTCAACCATTGTAAGTGCCATGTATTCCTTTTTCCTCCAACATTTTGACATGAAAATTTTCAAACATCCAGAAAAGTTGAACTAATTATATAATGATAACTTGTATATCCACTACCTAGCTATTAACATGCTTACTTTATCACACATCTGTCTTTCCCATTACCATCTATTATTCCATCATGTATTTTTTTATTTCAAAGTAAGTAATGAAAGATTGAACTTCTGAATTATGTACACCACATGGCATAATTAAGTCAATTCTATGTTATGCCCGCTTATCCAAACTTTCAAATTTCATGAGTTATAGAAGACATGTAATAAAGCTCTGACCTACTAATAGTCTATACCCCAGAAAAATAAAAGATATGAAAAGTTGAATATAAAACAAACACTTCTTTATATTATAAATCATGTTTTCATTTGGCCAATAAATCTTCCTTTTCTTTTTTAAAATTGTATTGTAGTATAGTTGATTTACAATGTTGGTTAATTTCTGCTGCACAGCAAAATGACTCAGTTATACATATATATATTCTTTTTCATATTCTTTCCATTATGGTTTATCACAGAATATTTAATATAGTTCCCTGTGCTATACAGAAGGACCTTCTTTTTTATCCATCCTATATATAATAGTTTGCATATGCTAATCCTAAATTCTCAATAATTCCTTCTTGATCCACCCCCCCTTGACAACCACAAGTCTGTTCTCTGTGTCTGTGAGTCTGTTTCTGTTTTGTAAATATGTTCATGTTATATTTTAGTTTCCACATACAAATGATATCATATGGTATTTGTCTTTCTCTTTCAGACTTATTTCTCATAGTATGATAGTCTCTAGTTCCATCCATGTTGCTGCAAATGGCATTATTTCATTCTTTTTAATGGCTGAGTAATATTCCATTGTGTGTGTGTGTGTGTGTGTGTGTGTGTGTGTATACACACACACACATATATATATATTCCAGTAAGTGAGATGTTTATTTCCCACTTTCCACTTTGTTATCTGTAAAACCCCATCCCTTTCATTCTTTATTTTAATTTTGTCACTTAATTCATACTAATACTATAAAAGTCCATGGGGTTACTGGAAAATGCTTAAAATTTCCCCCCCAAAAGTTACTTTTTAAGTATTTGATAAAGTGGTTTCATTAATGAGCACATGGCTTGGAATTATTAAGTATTCTCTAACAAGCATTTTAAAAAATCACGCTTTTCCCACAGAACATGCTGTATTTTGATGCTGTAGACAGGCTGTCTTAAGTGTAAAGTTAAGGGAAGACATTTTTTAAAGAACATGAACAGAGTTAGAAAGGCAGCATTTTTGTCAATTTTAAGTAGGAGGCTAGAGTTAGAGAAAAATCTCCTGACATAAGAGTCCAGAAGCTTCTCTGCCACAGAATAAGTCAAATGTCCAAACACAACATTAGGAGATAACAAAGCTGTTAGCAGTCTTCTGTATGTACTAGAGAAGCAAACCACAATCTGTCTTCCAGAAAATACCACCTGAAAACTTCAGAAAGGACTATTTCTGGCACCCTCCACAAAAAAAGAAAAAAAATTCCTCCTGAATTTCATTAAATTGGAAATTTGATGGAAAAAAATTGGAAAACATTTCCAGCAAATGCAAGTTTTTCTAGGCCATACAACTACAGGTGGGATTGATCATTAGATGTCAAAGGCAGACACAGAAATTATATGCATATCTAATTTTAATAGGCAGGTCAAATAGTTTTTTATAAGATTTACACTATTTTACATCTCTGTCAAAGGCATATAAATATTCTGATTTTACCACATCCTTGCTATCCCTCGATGATATTACACTTAAAAAAATTACATTCTCATGGTGAGTATGACATAGTTTCTCTCTGAGGTTCTATTTTACATTTTCCTGCTATGTATGGATATGCACTTATCTTTTTTGCCATGTAAACATCTTTATTTTTATATATTTTCATCTTATGCCATATAAAACAAGCTCTTTAATATGGAATATGAGCAGCTAGCAATAATGTTGCATGAATACCTTTGGTGTAGAAATAGCAAACCGAAGTGATTAAGAACATGGACTGAGCAGCCAGACTACATGAGTATGAATCATGCTTCCATCTCTTACTACCACTATGAACTTGGTAAAGTTAATTCGCCTTCTGTGTCTCATTTACTTCGTCTTTAAAGTGAGCATGAGATCATACATAGCTCATAGATTTACTGTGAGAATTAAGAGTGTTACTATACAAAAAGTACTCAGACAAGTGTTCAGCACATAGTAAGCACTGTATAAGAGTTGACAAGGAATAATGTTTTATTAACACCTCATTCTCTGAATATCCCAGTGGAATAGTTTGAAAAATAAACCTCAGAAGAGCTGAATGAAAGACATTTCAGGTGACTTTCTCCAAACATTTCTGGAACCAAAGCCTGGAAATAGAATGCCACTTTTTCAGATGGCTTAGCTGCCAACTTGACATCAGCTCAATTGATAGAATCGAGTGAATAGTAATCAACTATCCATATGGTAAAAAGAAATGACAATCAGCAGTGTGTTTATCTCATGATGTTAAAAAAACACACTTAGACGCTAGTTCAATTGTAAATTGCCTAGATTGTTTAAAAGTTAGCATCTGGGATTTCAAGATAAAAGAAAAATTTCCTCCAGGGCTTTAAAAATGATAATTTTATTTTTAATCAAGCTTTGAAATTGCAAAATAGTAAGTCAAACACAATGAATTTAATAAAGAAAACATTGATTTTGAACAATAAATTCAATTGCCTTATTTTTTAAGGGAAAGTCTTTTTGAAGCTGTTTATGTATAAATTGTTTCTCTTTACAGAATAGATTTTACTCCCACATGGGCAGAACTCAACTGCCAATTTTTAGAAGGGCTATTTGTTTGTAAATGGGCTGATGTCTATACACAGACTTTACTTTTTTACTCATTCATTTATGTTTTTTTAAAACACTGTATCACCACATTTTAGAAAGAAAAGCATCTTATTTTTTCTTATGTTCTTTTATTGAGTTATGATTGATTACAACCAGTAAATATTAATTATTAGGGCTCTCATTAACTGACAATTCATTTAAATCCCTAAGATAATTATTGTGATGGTTAATTTTATGTGTCTATTTGTCTGAGTCATGGGATGCCCATATTTGATCAAACATTATTTTGGGTATATCTCTGAGAGCAGTTTTAGATGAGATTAACATTTAAATCAGAGGCTTTTGAGCAAAGTAGACTGCTCTCCATAATGTGAGTGGGCCTCATCCAATCAGTTGAGTCCCTGAATAGAAAAAAAAAGACTGGCTTCACCCAAGCAAGAAAGAATTTCTTTAGTTGACTGACTTTGGACTTCATCTGCACCGTTGGTTCTTCCTGGCTCTACAGCATGACCTTCAGATTTGAACTGGAACACTGGTTCTCCAGGGTCTCCAGTCTGCGAGCCTTTGGATGGAAACTGCAGTAACAGGTCTCCTGGTTATCTGCCTTGCAGATTTTGGACTTCTCACCCTCCATAATCCTGTGAGTCAATTTCTTTATAACAATAGATATATACAAACACAGATATGGGTATAGGTATAGATATAGACACAGACACAGATACAGATATAGATATAAATATATACACATCCTTTTGGTTCTATTTCTCTGGAGAATCCTGGAAAATACAATTACTATAAAAAAAGAGTTACAAATACTCAAGACTCTTCCTCTGAGACTAATAAATATTTCACATGTCCTGCTCCCAGGGACTGGGAATAGAGGGATAAAAGTACATTGTCATTTACACACACACACACACACACGTATACATATATACATATATACATTTATTTATTCTGATTCATCATAGGACAATCTCCAATCTAATTGTTCTGTAAATATTGGTAGGTTTATATCTTTTTTTAGATAATGTATTTATTTATTTATTTTATTATTTTTGGCTGTGTTGGGTCTTTGTTGCTGCGTGTGAGCTTCCTCTAGTTGTGGTGAGCAGGGGCTACTCTTCGTTGCAGTGTTCAGGCTTCTCATTGCAGTGGCTTCCCTTGTTGCAGAGCATGGGTTCTAGGTGCGTGGATTTCAGTAGTTGTGGCACGTGGGCTTAATTGCTCTGCGGCATGTGGGATCTTCCCGGGCCAGGGCTTGAACCCCTGTCCCCTGCCTTGGTGGTGGATTCTTAACCACTGCACCACCAGGGAAGTCTCCGGTAAGTTTATATCTTAATGCAGGGCAAAAACATAGTTCTGGATTCAACCATTTATTTCCATCTGAAAAAATGATAGATCATTATGGTACTACATCCAAAATAATGACCAAGGCCTTTTTATTACCTGTGCTATTTATAAATTTGAAAATGTTACTTTCTGGTATTGTTTTTTGAAAAGACAGTAAAATGTTTTAAACAACTCTGAATAAAATATGATGGATTCAAGCCTTTTTCAACTCCTACACTTGAAGTCCTTCAAAATGATCAAAAAGAAGAAACAAAGAAAAACGTTCCATTTGTATTTATTGAATAGAGACAGTTTCCTGAGTAAAGTTTTTTTCTTGTAGTCAGTAATTTCAGAGAATTCTTTATAAAAATAGGATGACTAGGGTTGTGGAGCTTTGGCTTAGTTTTTCTGTAGTGTCCTTGTTCCTCACCACAGCTGCCAAGTTGGTAGCTATGAACAGACACACACACTAAAGTAGCACTAAAGGAGAGAATAATTTAGAATTATAGATGAATTGTAAATTTCAGGCTTAGAAATATAAGAATATTTTACACAAACATTTACACAAACGTTTCTCAAACAGTCTAAAATAAATTAGTGAAAAAAGAACTGTTTTTACAAATATCTTAAATAGAAGAAGCAACAGAAGTTAAAAGGCTCTTATAGCTTTTTATAGGTAGAAAAAAAGCATACTGTCTTGGCATATCTTGGCAAGTTAAAAATAATAAACCATTACATAAATTTTAAAATATTGGTATTAGAATATAGGTCACTAAAAACAATTACTAGTATGAAGATATTTAGAAAAATAAGTAGAATACAGGAAGAAAGATAATAGGATAAAAGTCACTACAGAAAAAATAAATGATGAAGCAGAGAGCAGAAATATTAATAAATAAATCCTACATATTATGACCATCTTCTTGGCTCTGGTCTAAGCACCTTACACATATCAACTGTTTAATTATCACAAAAATATTCTGAAGAAAATTATCTTATTTCCACTTTACAGAGGATAAACTCAGTGGATTAACTGAGGCTGAAAGATTAAGTAAATTATCCTGTGGTCACAAAGCAGCTAAAGTATGGAACTGCCAGTGAAACCTAATCAGACCTTTATAAGAGTGCAGGTAGTTAATGCTTATGCTAAACTACATTTCGTGAGGCAACATAGAGATGGCCAAAGAAATTCAACACACACATAGTAGCTGCTCCTGAAATAGAAAATAAAGGGAAGAATAACTGAAATTACACTGAATAAAATTATCAAATTAATTACTTATTGAATAGGTATGTTAAACACCAGAAAAATTTCATAAAGAGTGATTTATACTGAGATATATCTTGATAAAGTTACTGATCTTCAATTACAATGAAAACAACTAAAAGTAAGCAGACAAAAAAAGCAAGGCACCTGACAGGTATAATAGCATTCTGAAGTTGGCCTTTTTCATACTAATATTCGTTTCCAGAAAACAAAGTAAATATAGCATTGCATGGGGGGAAAATGGAGTATGATGTTAATTTTATGTTTTTTTAAATATAGGTCGAAGAAAGACATTTTTAATTATACAAGAGCTTCTTCTCTGAGGCATAAGTAGATCAAAAAAATTACCAAATGACAAAAAAAAAATTACCAAATGACAAAACTCAACTAAACAAGAACAAAATCACTATTAAATAAATATAACTATAAATTAAAAATTTAGAACTAAGTAAGTGGAGAACTAATGAACAAAAGACAAATATTGAAAAATGTGCTTTAGCAATACCTATGGGACTTTATATTTTGAAATATTAGTTTTTTTATATTAAAAATGTACATTCTACAAAAATGGTTATACACTTATAATAGCTTAGAATGGAAAATTCTAGTGCATTGATATATAAAACAGGATGCTGATTTGGTGAGGATGTAGATAGATAAATAGATAGGTGTGTTAAATTACTGGAGAGTTAAAACAAACTGTTGGATTTAATTATTTCTGAAAAGCAGAATTTGAAGATGGAAAATCCTCTAATAAACATTCCGTATTCTTTGTAATTTTATATAAACAATATTTATTTAAAATATTAAGTGGATATGAAATGCTTAACATGATTTTAAATGTCATTTACAATATTAATAAGTGGATATGAAACGTCAGACAATTTAGGTTCAAATCTGTGGACCTTAGATAATTTACTCAAAGTTTCTAAGTCACAGATTTCTCATAGGAAAATAGTGATAATGAAAGTGTATACCTCAAAGTACAGTACAACATAAAATATTAATAATTTTGCACAGTGACTAGCACATAACAATTATAAGATTATAGTTAGTTGTTATTGTTAGCATGTTTGTTTATTTTTTACTAATCTTATTCTAATTGTATTTTAATAAGTGAATGCTAATTATCAAGGCAAAAAAAAAATTAAGGCCATAATGGTGCTAAATCTAGTCTATTATCAGATGCATTTCTGTGTCAGAATTTTCAATTGACTCCTTGTGTGGTGTTCACCATGATCTCTTTGAAATTATACATTATATCTCAAGAGAAAAGATGGGAGTTGTTCCATTTCTTGCTCTGAACAGAAACACATTGCACAAGCTGATTTAACACCATTTATTCAATCCTAATTGACACTCAATCTACAATGGACAGTAAGAAATTTAATATTTAGCATTATTGTCCTCTAGTGCAGATCACTTGGCATCACTCTCCAACATTTTATATCCTAACTGGGTCCCTCTAGTGAATTCATCTGTGATTCTCATTGTTTCCAATAGACTTGAATTCTGAAAATAACTCAGTTGATTTCTTAAACCCTGTATCCTTTCACTATGTATTCTGGAAAATACTTAATACTTTTTTTTTTCTAAGATGTTTATATTTGTGTACTGGAGAAGTGATTTTTGTGATAGTTATTTAACACTCTGAAGGAATCTTTATGGAATCTCTTAGTAGTACTTTAAATTAAATGACACATATTTGACAGAATAAAGAAAATTTAATTTCTTACAATTTAGATTTAATTCCGAAATATGTTTCTTTCAAAAGTGAAGTAGAGACTGGTATTTAGGAATACATTGTGCTTAATATACCTCTGGTCTCTTAATTATTTCTGTTTGCTACTAGAAAATTTGCATTATTTATTCTTCTATGGTATAGATGCAAGGCTTTGCAAGAACATTGCTTCTCAATATCTCTTCACTCATATTTTATAGCCATATGAAAAAAACTAGTTATTAAATATTTTTCATATTACTAAAATATTTTCAAAGTTGTGTTTAAATGGATGAAGAATATATAATTGACTCTTGAACAACATGGGTTTGAATTGCACAGGTCCACTTATACATGGAGTTTTTTCAATAAAGAGATTGGAAAAAAATTTTGGAGACTTTTGACAATTTGAAAAAAATTCACAGACAGGCTGCATAACCTAGAAAAATTAAAAAACAATAAGAAAAAGTTATGTCATGCATGCATAAAATATATGTAGATACTACCCTATTTTATCATTCACTACCATAAAGTATACACAACTCTATTATAAAAAGTTAAAATCTATCAGAATTTATGCTCATACATACTATACATGGCATTATTCTCAGTTAAGAGAAATGTAAACAGTATTAATCATAACTGCATAAAATTAACTCTATTATATACTCTACTCCTGTAATATTTCATAGTCACGTCTTGTTGCTATTTCGGTGAGCTCAAATGTTGCCAGTATCCACTCAAAATGGACTATAGTCATTTCCAAGTGAGCAGCTCATCTCTCCAGTAAATTGAGTATCATGGTAAAAAGTGATCTCTCGTGGTTCTTGTGTATTTTTCATCATGTATAATACAAGTGCCCTATGCCCTAAACATTGAATAACACATTGGGTCCCATATAGCACCACAAGTGATGTGGAAGTGCTTCCAAGAAGCAGAGAAAAGTCATGAAATTGCAAGAAAAAGTTGAATTGCTTGATATGTACTATAGATTGAGGTCTGCAGCTATAGTTGCCCACCATTTGAAGATAAATGAATCCAGGTTATGGATCGTTGTAAAAAAAAGGAAAGAAATTTGTGAAGCCATCACTGCAGCCATGCCAGCAGATGCAAAAATCTTGCACTTTTTGTGAAATACTATTTTTATCTCATACTGAAAATGCAACTTTTATGTGTGTACAGATTGGTATAAGAAAGGCATACCTATGACTCTAATAAGATTCAAGAAAAATTAAAGTCATTGTATAACAACTTAAAGCAAAAGGAAGGTGAAGGATAAAAAGCGGGAGAATTTAATGCCAGCAAAGGATGGTTTGATAATTTGAGAAAGTGGTTTGGCTTGAAAACTGTCAAGGTAGCAGGAGAAGCAGTTTCTGCTGTCCAAGAGACAACAAACAAATTCCCAGATGCCATTAAGAAAATCATTGAGGAGAAAGTATATCTGCTTGAAAAGTGCAGACAAAAGTACCCTATTCTGGAAAATGAAATGACATAAAAAGACATTTTAAGGAAGATAAGTGAGCACCAGTATTTTGGGCCGGAAGAGATAAACTACCTCTACTGTTTTGTGCAAATGCAGTCAGGTTCATGATCAAGACTGCCCTTTTCTGGGGATTTCCCTGGTGGTCCTGTGGTTAGGGATCTGCCTTCCAATGCAGGGGATATGGGTTCGATTCCTGGTGGGGGAACTAAGATCCCGCATGCCACATCGTGTGGCCAAACAAAGAAAGAGTGCCCTTTTTCTATATAGCTGCTAGCCCTAAGACCTTGAAGGAAAAAGATAAACACCAGCTGCCAATATTTTGGTTGTACAACAAGAAGGCCTGGACAGCAAAAACACTTTCTGGATTGGTTCCATCGACGCTTTTCCCCTAAAGTCAGGAAGTACCTTGCCAGTAAGGGACCACATTTTAAACTTCTTATGACATGAGACAATGCTCCGTCCAGTGAGAATCCCATGAGTTCAACCCTGAAGGTGACGAAGTGGTTTACTTGCCTCCAAGCTCAACATCTCTAATTCAGTCTCTAGGTCAGGAGGTCATAAAGACCTTTAAGGTTCAGTACACAGCGTTCTTTAGGGAAAGAACTGTCAATGCTGTGGAGGAGAACCCTGATAGAGAATCATGAAAGGCTGAAAGAATTACACCATTGAAAATACCATCATTGTTATAATAAAAGCTGTGAAATCCATCAAGCCTGAAACTATAAATTCGTCCTGGAGAAAACTGTGTCCAGATGTTGTATGTGACTTCACTAGATTTATGACAGAGCCAGTCAAGGAAATCATGAAAGAGTTTATGGATATGGCAAAAGGGGGGGTGAGGAGTTTCAAGATATGGATATTGGAGAAATTTAAGAGCTAATAGACACCACACCAGAGGAATTAACAGAAGCCAACTTGATGGGATGAGTGCTTCTGAACAAGTGCCAGATGATGAGAAAGACATAGAAGAAGCAGTTCCATAAAACAAATTGATATTAGATAATTTGGCAGTTTTCCAATTATTCAAGACTACTTTTGACTTCTTTTACAAGGACTCTTCTATAATATGTACACTGAGACTAAAGCAAACTGTGGAAGAAGGATTGGTTTCATATAGAAACATTTGCAGATAAATTAAAAAGCTACAAAGCCAGACAGAATTATGATATATTTCTGTAAATTTACACTGAGTGTGCCTGCTGTCCTGCCTCTCCTTCCCCCTCCTCCACCTCTGCGACCCCTGAGACAGCAACACCAACTCCTCCTCTTCCTCCTCCTTAGCCTACTAAACATGAAGACAATAAGCATGAAGACCTTTATGATGATTCGCTTTCACTTAATGAATAGTAAATAATCATCATGCCTTATGGTTTATAAACATATCGGTTGTGTATATGTGTGAGTGTCTTCATGTGAAAATTTAATAACTGTACAGTAAGAACTGTATGGGATGTTTTTGTGTCTTCATCATCATAGGCTAAGTATTCATCTTGTGGAACACTGAGTACAAAACTTTTACTGAAGTGAATAGCCTATCCTTACATAAGCATAGGTGATTAATATTAAGTAAAAATTAGTATTGTGTTAGTCTTCTTACTGTTTTATAACTGTGCTTTCAAAGAATCACCTTACATATATTATGCCTCTGTTTCTCTTGTAATTGGAGAAACTGCGTATCAGCCTATCATCACAGGTTAAGTGTTTTTTTAATATAACAATGTTTCCAATATTGTATTATGAATATGACTGTAATACTGTCTGCCAGTAAATTCTTATAATAATTCATTCATTAGTGTATAGGCTAGTGAAGCAATCATATCGATTACATTAGGCTACCATAAAGCAATCATCGCTGTTTCTTTGTTACCAGTGCATGAATTGTAAATACTTGTAAATTAATATGAATTTCTTTTTCACATTATCTTTTCATTTTTGATGTAGTGTTAGTAATACATATAAAATCTACAGTGTTTTGTATCATATAATATAGTATTGATACAGATACCGACAGACAGCTGATTCCTCTTGTAAACAGATGACACACTATTGATAAGAACGGTATAGTACTATAAATGTATTTTCTATTCCTTATGATTTTTAATAACTTTTTTCTCTAGCTTACCTTATTATAAGAATACAGTATGTGATATATATAACATACAAAGTGTGTGCTAATTAACTGCTTATGCTATCTGTAAGGCTTCTGGTCAACAAGTATATATGCAGGAATGTGCACATACCAAGGAAATGGGAACTCTTTGAAGAGAACATGGCTGAGAATTGTTTTAGTATTGTTAAACATATCTTCATATTCAAAAAGCACAATGAATCCAATTCAGAATAATCAAAATTAAGCCTACAACCAGACACATTGTGGTAAAACTGCAGAATATAAACAGCAAAGAAAAAATCCTAAAAGCAACCAGGAGAAAGTAAGAGGGCCAAGTACACAAGAGTAATCAAAATAACAACTGTCAACAGCAACAATAAAATCAGGAAGTTGTAGAATAATACTTTCAAAATTATAAAATGGAATTAATGTCAGTTGAGAATTGTATAACAAAATATGGATTCTTAAAACATATTGAGATATTTTCAGATGTAAAGAAATGAGAGAGAGAGAGAGAGAGAGAGAGAGAGAGAGAGAGAGAGAGAGACATACTGAGATTTCAAGTATCAGTTCCCAGTTAAATGATTCCCTAAAACATACACTTTAAGAAGAAAATTGAACCCAGATGGAAAAAGATACAGTAGCAAAAAAAAAAAAAAAGAACCTGATAAATCTGTGGCTAAAGATAAACAATATTTAATGAATAGCTATAACTAAAATTACTAATTTACTAATTTATGAAGTAAAAATTTTAGGTGATTCTAAAATCTGGACAATATTTATAAAATGGGAAGGAGTGGTCAGAGTTAAATAATAATATTTCTTATGTTATACAAAAGGATAGTAGTCATATTGATAAATTTTAATGTTAGTTAAGGAAAAAAGTTGACAAAATTTACAGTGAGACAGTTGAGAAAACTTAAAGTGGAACTGATTCTATTTTAAGAACAGTGCAATTAAAATTACCTATAATTTCACAAAATGGGAAAGGAAAAAAAAAGCATGTTACTGAACCAAACTGATTGTAATCTAACAGAAACCTATGGGGCCTTCCTGGGACAGAACTCCCATATCCTCCATCTAACTCTTGTTTGTAGATGGACTAAAGAAAAGCTTTAGTCTCCCAGGCCTGCCCTGAGTCACAAAAGGCTGGCTCAAATATTAATGATTGAAAAAATGTGAACACGTAGTAACAAAAAATAGCAGTTAGGCCAGGAGAACTGGTAACAATTTAAACAGGAAATCAGCCATATAGCAGTCACAGATTCTCTAGTTCCTCCCTGAAGGACATAGATAACAATGTCTGATGCACATTCCTGAGTTGTTTTACAGATATTAAAACCTCCACCAGATAGAAGTTAACTACATGATGACCATGAGCATGTAGCTCCCAGACTTGGGGTAGCCTGAGGATCGAGAGTGTTAACTCCTGTGACACCACCCTGTTACCTCAGCATCAAACAATCAGAGAATTGTGCACAACTTGATCATGTACCCTACAACTTCCCTCCCTCACCTTGCCTTTAAAAACTCTTCCCTAAAACACATCAGGGAATTTAGGACTTTTAAGCATTAGCTGCCCAGACTCCTTGCTTGGCACCTGCAATAAAAGCTGAACTTTCCATCACCACAACCCAGTATCAGTAGATTGGCTTTACTACTCACAGGTGAGTGGACCCAAGTTTGATTCAGTAACAAGCATATAAAAGCAGGTCTACATTAAAAGATCAAAGCTAGTTGGTAGAGGCAAATCTAAATATATATGTAATAATATAAATATATTAGTTTTCCAATTAAAAGGCAAAGATTGTCAAATAAAATTTAAAAAGACAGTGAACTATATGGTGTTCCAAAGAAAAATAATATGAAGATTCCTATGGATTGGACTTTAAAGAAGAAACAAACAGAAAACTAAACAAAAGAAAACAATTAGTCTTGTTTATATTTTGTTATATTATAACAATATGATGAAAGAATTTATGCAAAGATACATTATGAGAAATAATGTGTCATCTCATGTTCTGATGGTAAATTTACAATTAATTAGGAGGACATAGTACTTCTAACTATGTTTTTTCTAATATCAATGTAAAAATTTTTGACAGAGTTATGAGAAAAATTGACAAGTCTATATTTATCATCAGAGGTATTAAAATACCTACTTTTTATTGATAAGGATTGAGCATTGCACAAAAAATAGATCTTACACATTCATCCCAAGCTTTTTAAATTATCAAAAATGAATTATGTATTAGTCAATAAGTCATTTTTAACAAATTCCAATGCATCAATATTGATTGTATTATTTATCTAATCATAGTTTAATTAGGTTAAAGTCAAATACAAAAAAAGTATTACATTAATGTTTCCAAATTAAAAACATAATTCTAAACAACATAAAGTTAAAACAGAATCATAACAAAGTGAGATCTGCAGTATTGCAGAATAAGAAATAATTAAAATGCAATCTACCAAACTTGAAACATGCACTTTAAGTACTGTATTGATTGGAATGAGTAGCCTTAAATATCCATGTTTGGCAATAAGAAAAGCTGACTATTAATGAACTAAGAATCTAAGTTAGGGCTTCCCTGGTGGCGCAGTGGTTGAGAATCCGCCTGCCGATGCAGGGGACACGGGTTCGTGCCCCAGTCTGGGAAGATCCCACATGCCGCAGAGCGGCTGGGCCCGTGAGCCATGGCCTCTGAGCCTGTGCGTCCGGAGCCTGTGCTCCGCAACGGGAGAGGCCACAACAGTGAGAGGCCCGCATACCACACACACACACACAAAAAATGTGTCCTGTAGAATCTAAGTTAGAGTGTGAGTAGGCAGATACAGTAACAATAAAGATGAGAAAACACATTTCAAAAAGAAAAATAGGAAGTATTGGCAAAACAATGTCCTCTGAAAAGTCTAATGAAATAGCAAACTTCTGATGGATTATTTTTAAAAAAGACAGAGGTAAAGAAATTAATATTTGAATGTGGCAATAATTACAGAAATATTAAGTGAAAAAATGTGAATGCTTGAACAGTTTCATTCCATTAAATTAAAAATCTTAGACAACTTGTAAAATTACCTGTATAAAACATAACTCACCACAAGTTACAGCAGAAGTAGAAATCCTTACTAGATTATAAGTCAAAAAAAAAAAAAAGACAAACAGAAAAAGAAACAAAGAAAAATAGCTATAGGTACTTATAGGAGCAGGTTCAAAGATACATTGGAGCGTCCACTGAAGTCAAAGTGAAATCATTGAGTAAAGAACAGCCATTCCTGCCATCTAATTTTGCTCTGTCAGTATTGGATCAATAACAAGATAATAATATAGGAAAATTTGCCAGCTAATCTCACTTATGAATATAGACACAAAAATTCTAAACAAAATATTTATTTACAAACTAAACCCATGTACAACACACACAGTTCTATTTGATTGTCCAGTTATTAAAATACAAAAAAAAAATTCTTATAAAGCTCGACAGAAATGGGAAATTTTATCTTGGTTAAAATGTATGTATAATAAGTTACAAACATTTCTGAATAACATGACAGAATATCTAAATGGAGGAATATTCAAGGTTTGAAAAACCCAATATAATTAATATGCCAATTTCTTTCAAAGTGTTCTACAGATTCAATACAAGCCCACTAAAAATACCAGTAGTTTTTTTTTTTTTTCCTAGAAATGAGTAAGATGATTTTAAAAATAATTTGAATAGTCAAAGGACCAAAAGTAGCCAAAACAATCCTGGAAAGGAAAAACAAAATTGGAGACTTTCCCTAAATTCAAAAATTACCATAATGATAAAGTTATCAAGACATCATTCTGTTAGCAAAAGTATAGACAAATATATCAATATAACAATATCAGAAGCATAGAACTATGCCACATATAAACAATAATTTTTAAAGTTGCCGGAAAAAAAAACAAAAACACAACTATCCAACAAATCATGATTAAAAAACTGGATATCTTTATGAGGGGAAAACATTCAACTTTGATCTCATGCTAACAACACGGACTAATCTCAAAAATATTATGCTGAATGAAAGTAGCCAAATAAAAAAAGGACCTATTGTATGATACCATCTAAATTATATTCTAGAATAGTCAAACTAAGGTAGAAATTAGAGCCAGTTGTTGCTTCTGGTAAGGGATTGACTGGAAAGTGGAATATTACTGGGTGATAATTTGTTCAGTGTCTTCATAAGATTATGAGTTACATGAGTATATACATTTGTCAAAATTGTTTAAATAAGATGTTTACAATCTGAATATTTTACTGTATATTGAGTATATACTGTATAAAGTATACATACATTAATAACAAAATTTCAGGAACATTAAATGGGTCTCATGGACAAAAAGTGGAATAAATTGAGCAAGAAGAATAATAATCAACTAAATTGTTTGAATTATTGTATATAAAATCTATGCATTTATAATTAAAATTATTCAAAGAAAGCTATTGCTGCTCCAAGAAAATTTACATTACCTTTACATCACTGATCACAATTACAGGTTAGGTAGATATGTACTTCTTACTCTGAAAATTGTCAGTAGAAGAAATAGTCATGTCCTTCTATAGGAAGGACATGGCTGTCCTTCCTATAGAAATTGTATTTCAGAGCAACCAAATATTATTAGACCACCATCATTCTGCAACTACTACTGAAACCTGAACTTAATGACCATTCTTAGCATGGATAAGACTGAAAGACTTAGACATTATGTGCTTCCTAAGGTGATGAAATATGAAGTACCTATCATCACTTCTATAAGATTCTTGTCCAAAGAAATAGAACCTAGGTATAAGAACTCAATTCCAGTTTACAGGAAACATAAGTTATAGAGGGACAAGTTACATGACACCATGTAATGAGGAGACAATTCTAGAATTCAGAACAACTGCACTCCTGGTTGTTTCAGCATAACAATAACCAAAAAGTTAAAAAGAAGGGAGTATGTCGAGTTTGTTTGGATCTTAATTGCAAGAAACCATCTTTAAAAAAATGTTTTTGACACAATTGGGGAAATTTGAACATGACACGAGATCTCAACAATACCAGTAATGATATTTAATCTTGTTAAGGGTGACATGGCGTTTTTAAACAGATATTTAAATGTTTACATTGAAAAAATATACAATATAAATAAAATGTATAAAAGTAATAAATTTTAGTACTGTTGCTGTATGGAACACGTATACAAAATTGAATTCCCCTATTATATATATACCAGCAATAAATACTGAATAAAATCATATGCCATAGCAACAAATACATTTAACAAAAATGTACATGAATTATTGGAAAATAAGTTTTAATAAAAATATTTGAAAGGATCCAAATAAATTGAGAAATATGACTTGTTTATAAAATGAAACTCAATTTTTTAAAAGTCTATTCCCCCAAGTTTATCTATGTAAATTAATCTAATTAAAATTCCATAAGATTTTTAAAATTTCCAACTGATTCTAAATTCTCAATTAAATTAATCTAGATATGAAAAAAACAACAAAGAAAATCAGGATAATTTTGAGGAAAAACAAGTTTGGGAGAATTTCTCTGTCAGAAATCAGTTATTTTAGAGATTTAGAGATGAATGCACTGTTATTTTTGCAGGGTTAGATGGATCCATCAATGGAATAATGGGGAAAGTCTAGGAATGCAGCAAGGCATTTTGAAGATTTGATTTATTACACAGGGGCCTTGTAGATTTAGATTGTAGACAAGAATAGTTTTTAAATGTTGTAAGACAAATATATGTACTTTAGAAAGCAATCAATCTCTACACTGCTTCATATGGAAAAACTAACTTCAGGTTTTTAGAAGACATTTATTAGTAACACATGTTATGAAATTTTTATAACAAAACTTAGAGACACTGTAGGACCTTATAGGTCATGGCTAATATTCTGGATTTTATTTTAAATAAATCAAGAAGCCACTGAATGCTTTTTACATAGGAAAGATATAATATGAGTTACATTTTAAGAGCTTTACTTTTGCTGCTCTCAGGAGAATTGGGTATATGGGAGAAAAATAAAGAAAGATGAAGTTAGGAGAATTAATAATCCAGGTGAACAGAGATGATTGTTTGCATTAGATTATAGTAGTGGAATGGTCACATCTATGTTATTTCTAAAAGCCAACATATAGTACTTGCTATATTTAAATGTGATTACATTGAGCTTTTATAATATTATTATAAATTAGATATATAATAAAATATATCTTAAAAGGCAGGACTATTTAACTTAATTTAGTAATATAAATTAGATATTTATTTGGTATAATATCTTTTCTTTCTAAAGCTAAATACAAACCTTTCAATGTCATATTTGGATTATTTTGTGATAACATTTTTACCATGCAAGTATTTTCATCAAGGATTTGTAACATTAAACCAGATTTTCTTTATTTTCTACAATATATGTGCATAAAAATCACTAAGATCCCTAAGAAAAGATCCCATGATTTATTGGGCCACTGAACTATGCTCCCACTTCTCCACTCAAGCCTCTTTTGTTCTCTAAATGAGAATTATCAGTGTTGTTGCTGCTGTTGTTATTATTTTGTCACAGTCCATAAATCTGAGGGTAATAGTGAAATGAAGCCACAACATATTGTCCAGATTAATAATCTATCAAGATTCTTACTCTGAATAGCTTTATTTTCTGACATTTATGGGAGCAGTTTGAGAAACTGGAAACTTCAGCCAAATTATCTCTTTTCTGATATAGAAATAATCATAATACTCTTGTATTAGCTTTTCTAGTCACCCAGATAAAATGTTTGAAATATTTTACCACATCCCCTGTCCACCAGCTTTTGGGGATTCTTTTGCAATTATTCATTAATTTTCACAGATGTTCACACATACAAGGGATAAGCCTCTAGTATTTGCCAGGACCTGTGTTAAGGTATATGTGATTGGCAATAATTGAGATATATAGGACTCATACCCTCTCTGAGCACAGCTATGCTTCTTAGCTTTTACTTTCCCATAAAAACTTGCTCCCAGGTTAACATTTAATAGTAGACTCTTACCACTTGGTGTATAGTTATAATGGCATTTCAGTTTTCTCAGACTCGTTTGCAATGAACATTTTTAATGGTAAAATTGAAAGCTTTTAGTCCACAATGTGTATAGTACAATGAAAAATGTTAGTTTAGCTTTTTTGTTTTGCTTTTAACTGAGCATCTATATGCAAATCTAGCCCATTAGGTTTTGTTTTTTTTTTTTTTTCCAGGTGTCCCTGAAATATTAGCTTAAATTCCTAGGGCCTGGAAACTTTAAAATGTAGATTCAATAGAGTTCTCACTTTTCACACATAATAGTATATAATATGGCTGAACTCATAGATATGTAAGGTTCTTTTTATCTCCCAAATCCTAACATTTTGTCAATAATAAAACATTCAGGTTATGTTTCTTGTAACAAACCAAATTTAAAAATAAATGCAGTGAGATAGTTAGAAAATATAACAATATATGAGTAAGTTGTGAAAAGGAAGAATATGGTGGCTGAGCAAGTTCTCTTCCTTTTTTAAAAAAACACTTTATTTTTATAGCAGTTTTAGGTTCATAGCAAAATTAAGAGGAAGGTAGAGATATCCCCTGACTCCAAACATGTATAGTCTCCCCCATGATCAACAACCCCCCACAAAGTGGTACATTTGTTATAATTGATGAATGTACATTGACATATCATAATAGCCCAAAACCCATAGCTTAAAATTGAGAATACTCCTGTATTGTATATTCTATGGGTTTGAACAAATGTATACTGACATGTATCTATCATTATAATATCATACAGAGAATTTTCACTGCCCTAAAAATCCTCTGTGCTCCACCTATTCCTACCCTTCTTCTCCATTCTGTGGCAATCATTTATCTTTTCACTGTCTCCATAGTTTTACTTTTTCCACAATGTCATATAGTTAGAACTACATAGTATGTAGGTTTATCAAATTGCTTTCTTTTATTTAGTAATACACATTTAAGATTCCCTCATGTTTTTTCATGGCTTAATAGCTCATTTTTTTTTAGGGCAGAAAAATATTCCATTGTCTAGGTGTACCACTGTTTCTTTATCCATTCACTACTGAAGGGCATCTTGGTTGCTTCCAAATTTTGGAAAAAATGAATAAAGCTGTTATAAACATCATGTGCGACTTTTATGTAGACATAAGTTTTTAACTCCTTTGGGTAAATACCAAGGAACATGATTGCTGGATCATAGGGTAAGAGTATGTTCAGTTTGGTAAAAATACAAAACTGTCTTCCAAAGTAGCTGTATCATTTTGCATTCCCACCAGCAATGAATGAGATCTCCTCTTGCTCCACATCCTCACCACCATTTGGTGTTGTCACTGTTCTTGATTTTGGCCATTCTAATAGGTGTGTAGTGATATTCCATTGTTGTTGGTTTTCTGCCAGTTTTATTGAGATATAATTGACATGAAGCATGGTATAAGTTTAAGGTGTACAATAATGACTTGACTTACATACATCATGGAATGATTACCACAGTGGATTTAGTGAATATCTCTCATCTCATATAGATACACCATTAAAGAAAGAGCAAAAAAATGTTTTTTCGTTGTGATGAGAACTCCTAGGATTTATCTTGTAACACTTTCATATATGATGTACAACAGTACTAATTATCTTTGTCATATAGTGCATTACTTCCCCAGTATTTATTTATCTTATAAATGGAAGTTTGTACCTTTTGACTTCCTTCACCTAAGTCCCCCTCCCCTCACCTCTGCCTCTGGTAGCCACAAATCTGATCTCTTTTTCTACGAGTATGTTTGCTTGTTTTTGAAGTATGATTAATCTACAGCACTATGTTCATTCCTGGTGAAAAACATAGTGATTTGATATTTCTATATATTTCAAAATCATCACCATGATGAGTCTAGTTGTTATCTGTCAGAATACAAAGATACTACACAAGTATTAACTATGTTATCTTCTAGAAGTTTTATGGTTTCAGGTCTTACATTTAAGCATTTAATTCATTTTAAGTTTATTTTTGTACATGGTGTGAGAAAATGGTCCAATTTGATTCTTTCCATGTAGCTGTCCAGTTTTCTCAACATCATTTATTAAAGAGGCTGTCTTTTCCCCATTGTATATTCTTGCCTCCTTTGCCATAGTTGAATTTCCCATATAAGTTAGGTACATTTCTGGGCTCTCTATTCTGTTCCATTGATCTATATGTCTGTTTTTCTGCCAGTACCAAACCATTTTGATTAGTCTAGCTTTGTAGTAAACTTTGATGTCAGGGAGAATGATACCTTGTGTTTTGTTCTTCTTTCTCAAAATTGTTTTGGCTCTTCAGGGTGTATTGTGTTTCTAGTCAAACTTTGGAATTATTTGTTCTAGTTCTGTGAAAAATGGCATTCGAATTTTGATAGGGATTGCATTGAATCTGTAGATTGCCTTGGGAGTATGGTCATTTTAACAATATTAATTCTACCAGTATGTTATATTTTTCCATTTGTTTCTGTCATCTTAAATTTCTTTCATCAGTGTCTTATAGTACAGGTGTTTTACCTCTTTAGTTCGAATTAATCTTAGGCATTTTATTCTTTTTGATGCAATTGTAAGTGGGATTGTTTTCTTAATTTCTCTTTGTGATAGTTCATTATTAGTGTATAGAAATGCAATAGGTTTCTGTATATTAATTTTTCATACTGCAGATTTACTAAATCAATAGATGAATTAATGGTTTTTTGGTGGAGTCTTTAGGATTTTCTATGTATAATATCATGTTATCTGCAAACAGTAACAAAAACTGTTCTTTTCCAATGTTAATTCTTTTATTTTTTTCTTACTGCTGTGGCTCAGACTTCTAATACTACTGTGAATAAAAGTGGTGAGAGTGGGCCTTCTTGTCTTCATCCTGATCTCAGAGGAAATGCTTTTAGCTTTTCACTGTTGAGTATGATGTTAGCTATGGGCATGTCATATATGGCCTTTATTATGTTGAGGTATGTTTGCTCTATACAAACTTGTTGAGAGTTTTTATCATAAATGGATGTTGAACTTTGTCAAAAGATTTTTCTGCATCTATTGACATGATAATATGATTTTTATTCTTCAGTTTGTTAGCATTGTGAATCACATTGATTGATTTGCAGATATTGAACCATCCTTGCATCCCTGGGATAAATCCCATTTAATCATAGTGTACAATCCTTTAAATGTATTTTTGAATTTGGTTTGCTAATTTTGTTGAGGATTTTGCATCTATGTCAATCAGTGATACTGGCCTGTTTCTTTTTGTTTGTTTGTTTTTTGTTACCTTTGCCTTGTTTTGTTAACAGGGTGATGTTGGCCCTGTAGAATGAGTTCAGAAGTGTTCCTTCCTCTGCAATTTCTTGGAATACTTTCAGAATGGTAGATGTTAACTCTCCTCTAAATGTTTGGAGAATTTACCAGTGAAGCCTGGAATTTTGTTTTATGGGTTTTTTTTTTTTTTTTTTTTTTAATTACCAGTTCAATTTCACTACTGGTATGTTTGTAATATCTATTTCTTCCTGATTCATTCTTGAGAGATTGTACATTTCTAGGAATTTGTCCATTTCTTCTAGGTTGTTCATGCTATTTTTGTATAATTTTCTGTAGTAATCTCTTATGAGCCTTTGTATTTCTGTGGTGTTAGTTGTAATTTCTCTTTATTTCATTTCTGATTTTATTGATTTGGGCCCTCTCTCTTTTGTTCTTGATGAGTCAGGCTAAAGGTTTATCAATTTTGCATCAGCTCTTAGTTTCATTGATCTTTTCTATTTTTTTTTAAGTTTCTATTATATTTATTTCTGTTCAAATCTTTACAATTTATTTCCTTCTACTAACTTTGGGTTTTATTTGTTCTTCTTTTTCTAGTTCCTTTAGGTGTAAGGTTATGTTGTTTATTTGAGATTTTTCTTGTTTCTGAGGTAGGCTTGTGTCACTATGAACTTTCCTCTTAGAACTGCTTTTGTCACGTCCCATAGATTTGAACCATTCTGCTTTCATTTTCATTTGTCTCCAGGTATTTTCTGATTTATTCTTTAACTTCTTCAGTTGAGAAGCATATCATTTATCCTCCTGTGTTTGTGATTTTGGAGGTTTTTGTTCCTTTTAGTTGATTTCTAGTCTCTTAACATTGTGATTGGAAAAGATGCTTGATATGATTTCAGTCTTCTTAAATTTACTGATACTTGTTTTGTGGCCCAGCATGTGATCTAACCTGGATAATGTTTCATATGCACTTTAAAAGAATGTGTATTATGCTCCTTTAGGATGAAATGTTATATATATATATATATATATATATATATATATATATATATATATATATAGTCTCTCTGGTGTAATATGTCATTTAAGGACAGTGTTCCCTTATTGCTTTTCTGTCTGGAGGATATGTCCATTGATGTAACTGGGTGTTAAAGTCCCCTACTATTATTGTGCTTCTGTCAATTGTTCCTTTTATGTCTGTTAATATATGCTGTATATATTTAGGTGCTTCTATGTTGGGTGCATATTTATTTTTATATATTTAATATATTTTCAATTGTTATATCTTCTTGTTGGATTGATTTTGCCGTTATGTAATGTCCTTTGTCTCTTGTACAGTCTTTGTTTTAAAGTCTATCTTGTCTTTTTTTTTTTTTTTTATGTACTGATGACTTTAGATTTTTGTTGTTGTTAGATTTTTAAACAACCTGGTGAACCATCTGTACCAAGAATCTGACAAATTGGAAAAAATGATGTGCAAATGTGTTAGCTTAGATAGCTTAGAAATAAAAAAATATCCTCTTCCAGTTCAGCATTTAATTCACTACCTGATAATATGTATTTACATAGAATTTAAGAATGAACTATTTCAATTCATTCTTTTTTTTGAATTTTATTTACTTTTTTTATACAGCAGGTTCTTATTAGTTATCCATTTTATACATATTAGTGTATATATGTCAATCCTATCTCCCAATTCATCACACCCCCCCAAAGTCTATCTTGTCTTTAGGAAGCATATATATAGGTCTTCTTTTTTTTAATTAATCCATTCAGTCACTCCATGTCTTTTCATCAGAACATTTATTCCATTCACATTTAAATATTGATAGGTATATATTTATTGCCATTTGGTTGATTGTTTTGGGGTTGTTATTGTAGCTCTTTTTTGTTCCTTTTTTCTTCTGTCTCTCTTCTCTTGTGACTATTGTTAGTGTTATATTTGGATACCTATCTCTTTTTAGTGTGTGTATCTATTATAGATTTTTGGGTTTTGGTTACCATGATATATGTGATATCATGATTATTATATATGATTAAGTTGCTGATCTCTTAAGTTTTAATGCATTTTAACAACCATGAATTTTTACTGCCTCCCCCAATGTTTACTGTTTTTGACTTCATATTTCATGTCTTCTTGTTTTGTGTGCCCATTACTGTGAATATAGATTATTTTACTACTTTTTTTTTCTTTTAACCTTCCTAGTAGCTTTATAAGTGGTTGATCTACTACCTTTCCTATATATTTGCCTTTATCAATGGGTTTTTTCTTTTATAATTTTCATATTTTTAGTTGTGGGCTTTTCTTTTCCACTTAGAGAAGTCTCTTTAACATTTCTTGTAAAGCTGGGTTTGTGGTCCTGAACTCTTTGAGCTCTTGCTTGTCTGTAAAACTTTTAATCTCTCCACCAAAACTAACTGAAAGCTTTGCCAGGTAGAATATTCTTGGTTGTAGGTTTTTTCATTTTATTACTTTAAATATATTGTATCACTCCCTTCTGGCCTGTAGAATTTCTGCTGAACAGTTAGCTTATAGCCTGATGGAGTTTTCTTTGTATATAACTTGTTGCTTTTCCCTTGTTGCTTTTAATATTCTCTCTTCATCTTTAATTTTTGCCATTTTAATTACAGTGTACCTTGATCTGGTTTATTTTGGGTTGATACTGTTTGGGACTTTGTGCTTCTTGGACCTGGATGTCTATTTTTTTTTTCCCATGTTAAGGAAGTTTTCAGCTGTTATGTCTTCAGAAATATCCTCTGTCCCTTTCTCTCTCTCCTATTCTTCTGAAACCCCTGTAAAGTGAATGTTAGTATGCTTGATGTTGTCCCAGAGGTGCCACTAGCTGCATGACCAGGGGAGTCCCTGTCCAGGTGCTGACCTGCTTATGGGTGAGGCCAGGTCAAAAGGTGACTAGGTAGGGGGCCCGAGGTGTGCCAAGGCTAGTGCTGGCCCACGGGTACACAGAGCTGTGTCCTGAGGTGGCCAACTGGGGAGCCAAGGATCCCAGACCTAGTGTCAGCTTCCTGATGTGTGGGGCTGTGGCCCAGGGGGTGGCCCTGGGCTTCTGTGCACCTCCTGGTGGATGAGGCCAGTTCCTGACACAACTAGCTACATGGTCTAGGGTGACCCAGAGCTAGTGATAGCCAGCAGGTGGGTGTGGTCAGATCTCAGGGTGACTGGTTGAGGAGCCCAAGGAGTCCTGGAGCTGGTGTCAGCATGCTATTCAGTGGGACTGGGGCCATGGGGTCCCTGGGTTGTGCCTGCCTAATGGTGGGTGGGTCAGGTCTTGACACAGTTGGCTGTGGGGCCATGATAGTTCTGGGACTGATGTTGGCCTGTGGTTGAGTGGAGCCCGGGCCCAGGGAGTCCTGGGGCTGGTGACAGCCCACTGGTCGGTGGATCCATGTCCGGGGATCTCTGGTTGCAGGGCCCTATTGGCACTGGAGTTGTTGTTTGGCCCATAGGTGGGTGGGACCAAGTTAAGTGGTTGCCACCCCTCCAAGTCAGAAGGTCTAGGGGCTGGTTCTGGACTTCTGGTGGATGAGGCCAGATCCTGGGGCTAGTGCAGGCTAACAGGTGGCTCTGTCCAGGGCCCACAGTATCCCAGGGCTGTGCCCTTCCCCTGCTGGATAAGCCTTAGATCCTGGGCTAGTATTGGCCTACTGATGGTAGGGGCCAGGTCCTGCACCCTCTGGTGGATTGTGCCCAGCTAACTGCCTTGCCTGCAGCCTCCTAGGACTGGTGCCAACTGGCTGGTAGGCCAGACTGGTTTCTGGCACTAACAAGCTAGAGGGGAGGATTCCAAAATGGCACTTACCAGCACCAGTGTCCTCATGGTGGGATGAATTGCTGCCAGTATCCATGTCCCCAGGGTGAATTTCAATTGCCTCCTACTTCTCCAGGAGGCTCTTTAAGATCAGCAGGTGGGTCTGACCCAGGTTCCTTTCAATTTACTACTTCTGCCCTGGGTCTCCAGAGAATGTGAAATTTTTGTGCACCCTTTAAGAGTGGAGTCTCTCTTTTCCACAGCCCTCTGGGCCTCCCATACACAAGCCCCAGTGGCCTTTAAAGTCAGAAATTCTTGGTTCTTTTCTTCCTGGTGCAGGACCCCTGGAATGGGGAGCCTAATGTGGTGATAGGACCACTCACTCCTTGGGGAGAACCTCTGCAATTGTAATTATCCTCTCACTTGTGGGTTGCCTCCCTGGGGATGTGGGTCTTGACTATACTGTGTCTTTGCCTCTCCAACTTATATCACTGTCATTCCTTCTTTATACCTTTAACTCAAATATCTCTTCTGTTAGTCCTCAGGTCCTTCTCAACTTATAGTTGCTCTATAAATAGTTTCAATTTTGGTATGTCCATGGGAGGAGATGAACTCTGAGTTGTCCTACTCTGCCATCTTGGCCACTCCCCTCATTGTTGTTTTAATTTACATTTCCTTGATGACAAACAATGTGAAACATCTTTTCATATGCTTATCTGATATTCCTATATTTTCTTTGCTAAGGTGTCTGTTAAGGTCTTTGGCCCATTTTTTTGGTTAGGTCATTTTATTTTATTGCTGAGTTTTAAGAAATCTTTATATATTTTGGATAATAGTCCTTTCTCAGATGTGCCTTTTGCATATATTTTCTCCCTGTCTGTGGCTTCTCTACTATTCTCTCTTTTTTTTTTTTTTTTTTAGGTCTGTGTTTTATTCCTGTCCTACTGCTAGGCTCTTCATGACTTTTTTTTTTTTTTTTTTAGATTCCATATATATGTGTTAGCATATGGTATTTGTTTTTCTCCTTCTGACTTACTTCACTCTGTATGACAGACTCCAGGTCCATTCACTCACTACAAATAACTCAATTTTGTTTCTTTTTATGGCTGAGTAATATTCCATTGTATATATGTGCCACATCTGCTTTATCCATTCATCTGTTGATGGACATTTAGGTTGCTTCCATGTCCTGTCTATTGTAAATAGAGCTGCAATGAACATTTTGGTACATGACTCTTTTTGAATTATGGTTTTCTCAGGTTATATGCCCAGTAGTGGGATTGTTGGGTCCTATGGTAGTTATATTTGTAGTTTTTTACGGAACCTCCATACTGTTCTCCATAGTGGCTGTATCAATTTACATTCCCACCAACAGTGCAGGACTGTTCCCTTTTCTCCACACCCTCTCCAGGATTTATTGTTTCTAGATTTTTTGATGATGGTCATTCTGACTGGTGTCTACTATTCTCTTGATGTTGTCATTCACAGAGCAGAAGTTTTTAGTTTTAATGAAGTCCAACTTACCAATTTTTTTTCTTTTAAAATTTTCTTTACAAGGATTGTGTCTTTGTTGTTGTTTGTAAAAAGTTATTGCCACACCCAAAGTCATCTAGGTTTTCTCCTATGTTATCTTCTAAAAGTTTCATACTTTTGAGTTTAACATTTAGGTCTTGTGATCCATTTTAAATTAATTTTTGTGAAGGATGTAAGGTCTGTGTCTGGATTCATTTTTTGAATGAAAAATGTCCAGTTGTTCCAGCATCATTTGTTGAAAATATTATTTTATTGTTTTACTTTTGCTCCTTTCTCAAAGATCAGTTGGCTATATTTGTGTAGGTAAATTGCTGGGTTCTTTATTCTGTGCCATCATACTACCTATAAATTCTTTTGTCAAAACAATGTTGTCTTGATTACTGAAGCTTTATAACAAGTCTTAAAGTCCAACTTTTTCTCCTTCAATATTTTTTTGATTATCCTGGGTCTTTTGTCTCTTTATAAAAGCTTTAGAATCAGTTTGTTGATAGCCACAAAATAACCTGCTGGAAATTTTAAAAAAAATTTTTTATTTAATTTATTATAGTTGATTTATAATGTTATGTTAGTTTCAGGTGTACAGCAAAGTGAATCAGTTATACATATACATATATCCATCTTTTTTTTTTTTTTTTTTTTTGTGGTACACGGGCCTCTCACTGTTGTGGCCTCTCCCATTGAGGAGTGCAGGCTCCGGACGCACAGGCTCAGCGGCCATGGCTCACAGGCCCAGCCGCTCTGCGGCATGTGGGATCTTCCCAGACCGGGGCACGAACCCGTGTCCCCTGCATCGGCAGGCGGATTCTCAACCACTGCGCCACCAGGGAAGCCCCATCTTTTTTTTAATATATATTCTTTTCCCATATAGGCCATTATAGTGTATTGAGTAAAGTTCCCTGTGCTATACAGCAGGTTCTTATTAGTTATGTATTTTATATATAGTAGATAAATCTCCCAATTTATCCCTCCCTCTCTATCCCTTGGTAACCAGGGGTTAGTTATCTACATCCATGACTCCTGTTTTGTAAATAAGTTCATTTGTATCCTTTTTCTTAGATTCCATGTATAAGCAATATCATATATTTGTCTTTCTTTGTCTGAATTAATTCACTCAGTATGACAATCTCTAGGTCTATCCATGTTGCTGCAAATGGCATTATTTTGTTCTTTTATATGGCTGAGTAGTATTCCATTGTATGTTCGTACCACATCTTCTTTATCCATTCCTCTGTTGATGGGCATTTAGGTTGCTTCCATATCCTGGCTACTGTGAATAGTGCTGCAATTGGGGTACATTTTGAATTATGGTTTTCTCCAGGTATATGCCCAAGAGTGGGATTGCTGGATCATATGGTATCTCTATTTTTAGTTTTCTAAGGAAATTCTGTACTGTTCTCCATAGTGGCTGTACCAATTTACATTCCCTCCAACAGTGTAGGAGGCTTCCCTTTTCTACACACCCTCTCCAGCATTTATTGTTTGTAGATTATTTGGATGATGGCCGTTCTGACTAGTGTTAGGTGCTACCTCATTGTAGTTTTCATTTGTATTTCTCTAATAATTAATGATGTTGAGCATCTTTTTATGTGCTTTTTGGCCATTTGTATGTCTTCTTTAGAGAAATGTCTATTTAGCTCTTCTGCCAATTTTTTGACGGGGTTATTTCGTTTTTTTTGATATTGAGATGCATGTGCTGTTTGTATGTTTTGGAGATTAATCCCTTTCGGTTGCTCCATTTGCAAATATTTTCTCCCCTCCTGAGGGTTTTCTTTTTGTTTTGTTTATGGAATTTTTATTGAAATTGCATTGAATATGCAGATCAAATTGGAAAGAACAAATATCATAGTAATACTGATGTTTTCTACCCTGAACATGGAATATATATTTATTTACTTCTTCTTTGATTTTGTTCATCAGAGTACTGTAGTTTACCTCATAAAGATCTTGCACATATATTGTTAGATTTTTATCTAAGTATTTCATTTTGGGGGTGCCAACGTAAATGATGTGTTTTTAATTGCAAATTCCACTTTATTGCTGTTATATAAGAAAGTAATTGACTTCTATATATTAATCTTGTATCCTGCAACCTTACTATAATTGCTTATTAGAGCCAGAAGTTCTTTTGTCAATTCTTTCAGATTTTCTACATAGAAGGTTATGTCATCTGTGAACAAAGATAGTTTTATTTTTCCTCTCCAACCTGTATGTCTTTATTTATTTATTTATTTATTTTCTTATTGCATTAGCTAGGACTTCCAGTAAAATGTTGAAAATCAGTGGTGAGAGGGGACATTATTATCTTTTTTCTGACTTTAGTGGAAAAGCTTCAAGTTTCCCACCATTAAGTATGATGTTAGCCATAGTTTTTTGTACATATTCTTTATCAAGTTAAAGAACTTCTCCTCTACCCCTAGTTTACTGAGAGATTTTATCATGAATGGGTTAGGCTTTTTGCATCTATTAATATTATGCCATATTTATTTTTAGTCTATCAATGGCTTATATTAATTGATTTTTCAATGTTGAGTTAGTCTTTCATACCAGGAATAAATCCCACTTGGTTGTGATGTTAACAAATTCTCTTTTGATTTAACTAAAGTGAGAGATAATTGAGAGTCGTATATGTAATGATTCAAGTGTTAGTGGCAGTGTAACTACTGATGTGTAGGCATATCTGTAACAATAATTTCACATGGATTTATAACTATTTTGTCTGGATATTCTATCTTAATTTTAAATCTAATAAATCTAATCTAAGTTAATGTTTGAGTAAAATAAAATGTAATTAAATATCCTTATAGGGAGTCATAAAAAATTTAATTTGCTTAAAAATATATATCACTTAGTACCATCATTTAGTTTAGTGTAATAATATTTCTTTTTATGATAGTCATGTTCACGTGTCTGGAAATGGGATATAATGTTAATTGTATGTTATCAATTTCCAGGCTGCAGTTCTTCAATATTTGAAAATACTTATACTGTCTTTCCTCAGACTCGTAAGACTACTATCTTTATAGTAACAATTGTTTATCTGTCCCATCATCCAACCTCACCTTCCTGTTTCATGACAAAACTTCAAGTTTGTTCAATTATATACTTGTAAAATATGCAGCCCATGTGTGTCAGGAAAGTGCATACCATCCACAGTACCTGAGTCTTTGTATAACTAAAGTAATCATAGGAATTCCAAACCCTTTGAAAATGATAGATTCAGAAACTTTTAAAGTTAATTAGCATTTGTTACTCACCTGGCCAAAGTTTTAAGTCATGTGTGAACATCTGAACCAAGCCCAAGCACAGGGAAAACAGTAAGAACATATCTAGTTCCACTGCCGTTCCAGTGATTTATTAGCTGAGGGGAAACAGCCTTGCCAGCTGATGACCCCCAGAGAATGAAGCCAAGATCATAACATTGTTGGACCACTGACTGATTCAAAGATTAAAGTCTGCTCTATTTCTGGGCCTCAGGTTAGATGAGTTTGTTGTTTAAGGCAGTTTGAATTTTTTTCCTGTTACTTTCTAAAGTGTATACACTTTAAATGTACATAAATATACATTACCTATATGCTATATATGGCATATTATATACCAATATTATATATTTTTTTCTACCTCCCTGAAAAATTAACTTCTCTAAAAATGATAAAGAAACAAAGTTTGATTTGGAAGAAAGAATAAGGTAGATTAGTGATGTGCAGTTGCTGAAGGAAACAACACATGGAACTATATGGCTCACTAACAGCTTAGTCATTACCAAGACCTCAAAAAGTGCAAATAATTAGGAAAAAAAGGTTAATGGGCTATTTTATCAATCAATATAAAGTGTAAAATCAACTTTATTTGTTTCTATTCTTACTATTTCCTGAATATAGGTAGATATTTCTCCGTAATGAAGCTCATCATGATGTGGAATGAGTAGATAATACCACTACCCCAAAATTTCACTCTTACAGATTTCTCCCATAGGTGTTTATTCCTTTGGGTTGAAATATTGTAAAGTCGTATGAAAACGTAAAAACATTATCTTGGAGAAGCAGAATTATCACTCAGTAATCTCTGAGCTAAAATAATTTTATCAATTAAATTAGCTATTTGGCCGCTTAGTTTAAATGAAAGTCCATGAGAGGAAATCACAATTACATTTGTCATACTTTGTTCTGGGTCTATCCTTTTCGCTTAGTATCAATGCTTAGAGAGTATTGTGGATTTACTTTTGAAAATATGACTCAGATAAATATGCATTATAATTCACTTACTTTAAGAGATAGGTGTTCCTTTCATCCAGGAGCCAGAAGGACATTATGTTAATGTGTTGTATCCTAAAAAACATATAAGACTCTTCACTATTCTTTTAGAAGTACAATATTATCATTTTTATAATTCTGTGTATTTGTTTACTGTCTATAAAAGCCAAATATATTTACATAACCTTTGGGGGCTTTGACTGTTTGCCTGGATGCTGCATTTTTTTTCATCCATAGCATTTGAATGTACTTCCAGCGTTTTAGTTTGATTTTGTTCTTCTCATGGCTAAGCAAACAGCTCATTTGGTTTTAGAGTCTTTTAATGTTTTCGTTGGCAAATATCTTCTAGTGACAAGATACATTTTTTCATTGCTTTTATTTATAAACACTAGAAATGATAGATGAGAAATGATATGTCAGTAATGAAATAGTCTCTCTAATCAATATTTTTAAGAGACAAAAGTATATTTTTCTTTAAAAGGCTAAATTTATGGATAGTATTCTAGAATTCAACTTCCTCAATTTCCTAGAACCCTTTTCCCCAGAACAAAGAGGTTTAGAAATCATCTGAATAAATCTTCCTCCTTTTTTTTGGCATTGTAAAAGTGAGGAAATAGAAAATGCCTAATTCATTTGTATTCACCCTATCTGTTAATGATAGAGCTAGAACACTAAGATAACAACTTCTAGTGATATTTCACTAGTGAATCAGTTATTAATTACAATAATAACTCCATGTAATAAACGATCCTCCAAAACTCAGTGGATTAAAGCAGTAACATTTATTTACTTATTAGTCTGCAGGTCAGCTGGGCTGTTTTTTTCTATTCAGGACTGGGCTCGACTGTCTTCATTTGTTCTTGCTCCGTCACATATGGTGAACTGGTGAGTTTGCTGAGGCATTAATAATCTTGGCTGGGATCACTCATATCTCTGGGGTCTGTGATGGGCCATCCAGGGTAACTCTGACCCATCTGACTTTTCTTCTTCATCAGCTAGCCTACACTTCCTGTTGTTCAATAGTTGAGGCAGCATTATAAAAGAATAAATGAAAGCACACAAGGACTCTTGAAGGCTCAGTTTGTCACTCACACACCATCACTTTTGTTGCAAGTCACAGACTAGCTCAGATTCAAAAGTAAGGAAATAGATTCCATTTCTTGATAGAGAATCATAAAAATACAGTTAAAGAGTGTACATAGAAGGAGAGTTAAGAATCTGCTCATGTTTGTAATCATTTAATACAACTATCATAAACCTATTCATTTTTCTCTATCTGTATTCCTTGAAAGTTCCCTCATCTTTGTACATAATCTCGAAAACTGGTATCATCCATCCCCAAGTTCTCTACTTTTAATTAACATGTGCAATGCTGGCAGATTGCTGTCCTATTGTGTGCTTTTTTGTATCATTTTCTATGAGATGCAAAGGGAAAAAGCAAAACATATCATTACCTTTCTGGGAATCTGATACTTGTCCTCCCTGTATCAGAATGTCTTCACCTATTCTACTGCATGATAGTTAATTAATTAATTGTAATGCATTCATTTTAATGTAAAACATGACAAAATTAGTTTAAGAAAACTTTTGTTTATCTTATAGATAAAGCAGAGTTTTCTTTCTCAAGCAGACATTAGGCAGAGCACTAAGGTTTTCTTTAAATGGAAACCAAATGTTAAAACTTTATCTTCATAATTAGCACTGCTGTACTTTTGCATAAATATAATTTTCTTAAATTCCTATTCATGGATATATATTCCTTGAACAAAATGAACTTCCCTCTTTCACAGCTTGCATTCTAATAGAATTAGCAAGTAGTTATAAGTTTCACAAAAAGAAATAAAATTGTGTCAGGGAAAATATAGAAGTCTCATTTTGTCATGAGTTGGCTACTGTGACAAGAAGTGAGGTTAGTGAAAGACCTAAAGACCTGCAAGTCTACCTCTTATCATTGTCGTAGTTCTCAAATGTCTTTGTGGAGTTAGAAAAATCTAGATTTGAATTACAATGCTGTAGCTAAATGAGTGTGCCACCATAAAAGACTCCTGAATAATCTCTGTGAACCTTAATTCCTTTACCCATAAAATATGAACATTGGAAAATACCTTGTAGGATTCAGGTGGTGCTTCAACAAAGCAAAGCATATCAATTAGACTGTCTACCAGAGTATTTGCCTTATATTAGAGGCTTCAAAAATGTTGCTATTTTATAAACTATACTGGTGCCCAAATCTCAGTATGTGTGAAGGAAATACAGATTTTCTTCTGAAGTAGCTTGAATTCTCTTTGTGTAAGTTTTAATGGTGATGGATGTACATTTATAAAATTCTTATTTTTTTTTCTTCTTTGTGCTAAGTTCAGCATTTCCTACTATTAGTGTATCACATTGTTATTAATATTCTTCCTAAAGCTTCTATGTGATGGATGAATAGTCAGTGATGCTGACCTGTTAAGAGCAACAACTTCACAACTTCAGAGCTGGGACATCAGGTCTAAATCTTCCACTTATTTGCTATGTGATTTGGAGGAAAAAACTCAATCTCTGTGTGCTTAAACTTCCAAAACAGGAAAAAAAGGAGATGATATAGGGTCTATATCATGAAGCTCTTGTAAATATTGAACAGTTAAATATGTTTTAATGTACTTAAAACAGTAGCTGGCACATTAGAGGTCCTCTATCTTGTGTATTATTATTGTTTTTAAAGATAAAACTATGAAGGTCTCTTCAGATAGATAGATAGATAGATAAATAGGTATTGCTTACATATGCTTAAAGAGCATAAAACGTAGATTTCATGCTAAATTAAGGGAATACAAACAACATTGTACACTGTTTCATTAGCGATAATGGTTAACGTTTACTGAGAATTTTGTTTCTATTTACTATCTCATGATCACTATCTCTCACAATCTTAGTAAAATGTTATATAATCTTTTTCTTTACTTCTGATAATGTACATTGCAAGGTACATTATTTTGTAGTCTAGTATTACCTCAAATATTCAATGCTTACAGAAGAATTTAAAATGGATATGTATTTGACAAACTATAATAAAATGAATTCATATATAGTAGGACTTTGTGTAAAGTTATGATGGAACGTCTTATGGAATATATAAGAACAAGAGAGAATATTACAGTATTTCTTTTGTTTCTCCAAGCTGTTGTGAAATTTTAAATTATTGATGTATGTCAAGAGACTAAAAAATAATGGGCAAGGTGGATAAAGCTATAGGAAAAGCAACAGAAAAGAACATTACAACAATTATACATATTTTTCTACTACTTCTCAGTCAAGTCTACTTGACACTTTCTCTGCTCTAAATGAGAGACCAGAGAGGAAAAGAGAGGGGGATAAATGAAGAGTTCCTCTGAATTCACAAAACAAATGAAGCAACAGATAAAACAGGAACTCAAAATACTTAAGGTATATGTACCAATTTGCTTCAGTTCAGTTCAGAGAACACTTTGAGGAGCAATTTAAATTATTCCAATAAAAATATATTCTAGTTCAAACTATATACTGTATATCTTTAATTTTTCCCAAGCATACAAATTTTTCTCTTTCATGAGAACAAAAATTTTATGTTCTATGTCAATTTGAGAATACTATTTTTATTCACTTAGGTTGCTATTTTACAACTGGTTCAATTGAAAGACATGGGCAGAATTGCTGACAGCTCTTAAAAGTCCAGCATCTAGGGTGGCCATCTACATTAATCTGTGGTTTTGACATCTAGCATTAGACAACAGGCCACTTCAATCATCACAGATTATAGCTCACAGGTCACCACCTGTGAAAGGGGCTGTCTTAGTCCATTTGGGCTGCTATAGTAAAATACCACAGACTGGGTGGGTTATAAACAACAAAAATCCATTTCTCACGGTTTTGGAGTCTGAAAGCCCAAAATCAGGGTGTCAGCATATTTGGGTTCTGGTAAGAATCCCCTTTGAGTCTGCAGACTTCTTGTATCCTCTCATGGTTGAGGGGGCTAGAGAACTCTCAGGAGCCTCTTTAATATAACACTAATCTCATTCATGAGGGCTCCACCCTCATTACTTAAGCACATCTCAAACACCTCCTAATACTGTCATCTTTGGGGCTGGGATTTCAACAGATACACTGGGGGAACACAAACATTCAGACTGTGCATAGCAGGGCTCTTCTTTGTAGTAACTACAGGGAATAGGAAAGAAAGGCAATGAAACCTCAAGGATTTTGGAAATGGAAAAGTCAGATAGGTTTACATGGGTATACAAGCAACAAGCTGAGCTGCTGGTAACATCTAAATTTATATATTAAAACAAATAACACAAGAATTGAAAGAAAAAAAAAAGGAAGAACACTAACCCAGAAAAAAACCTGTGAAGCAAATGAGATAATTAAAACATTATATGTACTGATTGCATGTTTGTAACATGAGACAAATATATCTGAATGCTTTGGATCTCGTAAATTTTCCAGATCCTATGGCTGCAGAGACATAGCTTAAAAGACTTTACTGAACATTAATGATGATAGAAAATACTGAAACCACTGGAAGGAGGTGGCCCCAAGTAAATAGAAAAGAATAATCATTTATGTACATATATAGCTTCCACTAATGTTAATTAGACCTTTGCATGTAAATCTGAGCACGTCAAGAAGATGGATATTTATGTACATACACACATGCACATACACTTTAGAGCTTTCACTAAGATCACATTGTAAAATGATGGTAAATAGGGAATCTCTTAGGTCACTTATAATTTATACAATAATATTTTAGGACACGTGGCACTAGAAAACTTTCAGATAGCTAAAGCTTTAAATTCTTTGGTAAAATAATTTGCAAGCTGCTATACTCTACAGATTTTTCACAGCAAATGAGACTGTCAAACTTAAACTACTCATGTTTGTCAGAGAAATCTAGTTCTCACTTTGCCAGATGTTAGATTTACCCAAACCTACAAGGAAAAGAAGAAAGCAGAAAAAGGTGGGAGGTAGGGAGGAGAGGAGAGGAGAAAGGAAAAGAAGTGGGAGAAAGAGGAAGAAAATTTGTAACTATAACCATATAACCTAAGTAGATGGTGAAATCCTTGAGGTTGGGTCCTTGTCTTTATTGAATTGAGTTTCTGCAGCCTTGGGCATGGGGGTACAGTGTAGATGAAAAATGCATGCTTGTTAAACTAACCTAAATTGACAGAGTGACAAAGGAATTACTGATGCAAATAATGTCTTTCCCAGCTTTTCATCCCTTTGGGGATTCTATAGAGAAAAAAGTCAAAACAAAGTATATATATTTGTAAAGTTCATTTGAGTTGAAAATTACCCTGAAGTAGTTTCAAGTAACGTGAGCTACTGTCTGTGGGGTAAGAGAAAACATTAATTATAATAATACTATGAAAGGTGTACCTGACTTGGAGATTGTGGTCTTGGGATTGTCATGCTAGCAATTCCATAATTTCTTAAGTGTTATGAAAACTTTAATGTTTATATGTATATATCATATTTCTGGGGCAAAATCACATACAAGGATGACTGATAACTTACTAAAATATAGTTGGTGAATTTAAAATTTTTGTGGTTTGTGAATACCAAAAAAAGGAAAGTCCTCTCTTTCCCTCCCTCCCTTTTTTCTTTCTTCCCCTCCTTCCTTCTATCTTTCCTTCCAATGCACAACTAATGATGGAAATATGTGCTATAAATTGTGCTGTACTAGGTCTTGTCACCTGAATTATAACACTTGCAACAACCATCTTGTTATTTATTAATCTCCTTCACTCCCTCCAAAACTTGACTATACCTCTGTTGTTTACATTTATATGTTTAATTGAATTCAATCAACAGTTTATGAGGTCCTATGCAGGAAAAAGTTATGCTTTACAAGATTTAAATGTGAAAATGTAAACGGGTGGAGAGACAACATGGTCTCTGACCTCAGGTAGTTTATATTCTAATACATGGGGAGCCATTCACAAAGTATATATAAATAGTTAAAGTAGTAGCAAACTGTACTTGTTGCAATGCAGGAAAATAATAATGCCCATAGTAATAAGGAAAATACTAATTGGTTAGTTAACGACTTAAGAAAAAATTAAAGAAACTAATTTAGTTTTTTCCTCATTTTTATACAAATTATTGGAAATTTACAAAAACAAACAGAACTATGATTTTCTTCCCTGAAAGAGATTTCACAATTTAATTTGGCCAAAAATCATACACAAGAAACTCTAACATAAGGTAATATGGTACTCAAATCTTTGGACATAAAATAAGAAAATACATATGAGAATTTAGAGCAGTTTAATCAAAGTGTTATGAAACAACAGAAGGAAAGATTTAGTCCAGTAGGAGGAATAACTTGTTGACAAGCACATGTTGGGCAGAAGCAGGAGTTAGTGCAAGGGTTAGAATAAGAACTGAGGCCCAGGATTGATGCCATAGCAGACTAACTGGTACTAGGAATATTAGGAAAAGACCTAGTAATTCAGATGCCAGCAATCATCAGCCTACATCATAATTTTGTTCAGGCTAAATTCTAACTAAACTTTTAAATCAGTCACCTTATCAATCATTTGTGTGTGCATATCCATATATGACAGCTGCCAATTCTATATATTATATTTTTCTGATGGCAATATATATACAAAGACTGAAATTCCTTATGTTTATAAATGACAATCAGCTATTTGCTAGAAATTTTTGAAAGATTCATGACAAATATTCAAAGCCACTAGAATTGTATAGGACCCATTTTAATAGAAATAGAAGCACATAAATGTTGGAAAATATTTTGAATCTTTCCTGATATGCAAGCAAATCTTAGACATAAAGCTCACAAAGAAGAACCAATCAGAGAAATTTCTGAGTTTTTTATTAGTGTTTTTTAAGGGGAAGAACATGAGAACAAATTGTTGTATATGACATTTCCTTTTGGGATAGCTTGGAATATTAATGAATTTGCCCAAGGTGACTAAATTATATTAGCTAGTTATTTACAAGTGAAACATTGTAGACATTAAGTCCCTTGTTGATATGTTATCATCAGTTTTCCACTTTTTTTTTCTGTCAGGCTTATTACTGACAGTTAAAACAATGCATATAAATCTAAAATGCTCATAGTTATTTGATTTCAAATGGTTCATTTTTTTCTTCAAATTGCTGTTTAACATAATCTCTAGTGGGATTTTTTATTTTCCCTTCTTTTCAATTTTTTTCATCACCTTAGCAGTATTTATATTGTTGTCATATGTATGTTGAGCTTATCACTGAATTATATTTTGGTGGTGCCATTTTTCACACATGTAGCATACTTCTTATGAGCATTGATTCTTATCCATAACGGAATCTTCTTATTCCTCCTAAATATACAATGCTAATACTCTGCTTCTGGGTCAACTTTTGAAAGAAAATTGAGCATAGACTATTTTAGAAAATAACAAGGAAAGGAAGAACCAACAAACCAGTACAATGAATTTGGATACAAAGTCTTGGTACTATAATGGCATTTCAATATATCTTGTTTTCAAGTCCAAACCAAATATAAGAAATGACTATTTCCATAATCTTTTATTTAAGGTTCAACTTAACTTGTTTCTATTCTTATCCTTAGCCTTATCAAGTGCCCATTTCCAAAACTGATTTATTGAGAGTCTTCAAAACAGAACTGGTACTTTTTTTAACATTGCACTTTTGATTACCATTCCATCAGCCAGAACGGCATTCCCTGTCCTCTTCTTTTAGAATTACTATATCCGTTCTTCAAAACTAGTAATCCACTACTGATTCTTTAAAAGCTTACCATGGCCAGTCCAGCCTGGCCTGATTACTCAGACAACTGAGCTTTTATATCAAGGCAAGTTTCAGTCTTTGGTAATAAATTGTATACTACCAAGTAATTGTTCTACAATTACTTTTCAGAACTTCTAAGTAGATCGTTTGGTTATGGGGGTCGATTCAAATTTGCAAGTATTTATGTCATCTTTCTATAGGTAAGATTCTGAGGCTAAGGACCACCTTTTATGTTATTTTCCCCTCAGAAACCAAAAAGAATGCTGAAAATGTTTGTTATTTTTAAACCTATGAAACTTATTCTGTGGTGTAGTTCCATCTATGGAGAAATAAAATGCTGTGTTTTTTTTCATTTATTTGTTCATTCATTCCATCAGTATTTACTGAGTACCTACTAGGTGCAAGATGCTAGATATACAAACACTAAAATGGCACCAATTCTACCCTCAGTGCATCAGGATGATACACAGTTTTCCCTTATACTTGCTCCACATAGACCAGGTTTGCAAGGACTATGTCCTTATACATTCAGTAGCTACTAGTCCACAAGATGAGAGGATGACACTAAAGTGAGAGCATATTATTTTCCTATTCAGTCTACCAAAAAGGAAAAGGTTTGGTTTCTAGAAAAGTTGGATTTTCCCTTCAAAATGATGACTTTTCCATATAAAACTATCTAAGATTTTCCTTGATGTTTATTAGGAAAACTAAACAAAAATAGATACAAAAATAGTTTAAGAAAATTAATAAATGAATCATCATGTAGAACTCCTTGGTGGCATTTTGATATAAGCAACTTTTTATTTGTTCTCTAAAACATCAACATATGCTTATTTCTAAAACAAAGGTTTGAATCAATGACAAATTCACTTTAGGACAGATGAATCCATCACATTAGGATGTTTTCCCTAATTGAATAAACTAATTATAGCCTCAGATTAATTACAAGGTTAAAATGTAACCATTAAACATTTTGGAAAACACTACAAAATTCAAATTGTCATTCTACTGTTGCTTGTTTGTGTTAGTATAAGTATACATACATATTACATACACATATATTGCACTATAATATCTCATTTGTCTACCTCTTTTATTATTTTGAAATTTGTATTTTTAGAGAGAATTTTCCTTCCACAGTGGATTATTGTTACTTTTTTGAGATTGACATAGAGGGCAGGAACTGTGAAATCAGACACAACTGGGTTTGAATTCCAGTTGTAATATTTTATAGCTGGAGAACTGACAAATTTATTGAAACTCATTTGAACTGCAGTTTCCTCATCTCCAAAATTATCATAATGAAACATATTCATGGTGAAGACAGAATAGGTTGATATGTAAATTATCTAGTAAAAAGTCTGACACATATTGTGCACTTTAAATCATATTTTTATTACAATATTGTGAATTTTATAGAGATGAAATTGATGATCTATATGAATACTAGATTGGAAAAAAGATTATTCAGATAAAATATTCACTCTTTTGCGCTGTTTTGTAAGAATGAGTGTGACTTTGAAAATTAGTTTTCTCCTTAAGTGGACTGACTTTTTAACCTTTCTATTGTGATAATATCTGCCTTAATAAAATTATTTTGACCATTGTTTATGCTATACACTTTATATAGAGGAAATTAAGCATTATACTCTTTGGGGGAAATTTAAAGTATTTTAGAAGTATACTGTAAGTTGATATAAGATGTAATATGTTAGAGTATAGGAGGCTTGGGAATAATAGTTCAGTCTATGCTATCTTACAGTCCTAAATTATTCAATTAGAACTTTAGAACTTAAAGAGTTTGATTGGTCTATT
This sequence comes from Kogia breviceps, assembly GCF_026419965.1. NCBI lineage: Eukaryota > Metazoa > Chordata > Mammalia > Artiodactyla > Physeteridae > Kogia > Kogia breviceps. The sequence goes on from NC_081314.1 coordinate 99,619,010, forward strand.
GCTTTTAGTTCTCTGTTATGCATACTGCATTTTTTCTGCACATAATTTTTTTTAAGTTTTTTGCACATTGTATTTTCTCTAGGCTTCTAACTGCTAAAAAAGAATGAATAAACATTGCAAGGAAGATCTGGGGTCTGCCTAATTGTGCTTGCTGGGTACTAGTAGAAAAGGCCAATGTTGTTGCCAAGAAAAAAATAATAATAATTTTAGACCAGCTCAATCTATGATCTTAAATGTGTGTGAAGCTATCACAAGTTTCAGAATAAAAACATATTTTTTAAACTGGCTACATTCATTGACTATTTTGCCAGCTCTATGAATCCTGCCTTCTGATTTAGACCAGGACTGTATGTTTATTCCCATTTAATTATGAGGCAAAAGAAACCCACAAAGTTGACATAGCTTGGCTAGTGCATGAACATAGCATTTTCAACCACAGTAAGAGTGGTTCTAAAGGAAAGGGAAATGTTTCCAATACTTAAACGTGTGACTTTTCTTAGAACAACACCAAACTTGGTTAAACTTATTTGCTACCCAAGCACCAAACATGAGAATTTTGTGTTTTTGTTTTTGTGTTTTTTTTTAAGATAAGTTGCTGCATCATATCATCATCACTACCTTTATCAATTCCAATTCATTAAGCTCCCTGCTAGCTCTAATGAAGATAGATCTACACTGGAGAAGAGAATGTCTTCATATAAAACCTGAACCTGCAATCTGCAATGTATGATATTTAACAAACCTAAATAACTTATACTTTCTTATATAGCTGCTTTACAGAGGCTCATAAAACATTCCTCCTTTCATTTTAAGCTTTCATGGGTTTTTACATGCACAATATCTTAGTGCATTAGCTAGGTGATGATAGAGCAAAGAAAAAAAAATCCTTACTAATCCCTTCTAATCTTTTTTCAAGATTTGAGATTTTGGAACATTTCAGTTATTAAAATGTGTCACTCAAACTTTATATACATCTAAGTTAACATTTGAATAATCTTCTATGTCTGGAATATTTAGACAGTAAATTTCATTTGAAAACCAAAACAGTGTTTTAGTCATCTCTTCAGCAAAAGTTGAAACAAGGTTATCCAATGTTAAATTTCTGTTCCAGAATACAAGTTATCTTTACTCAAATAACCAAAGGGAATCTTCAAGCCTAAGAAATGGTATTTATCAGGAGTTTAAATACACAGAGGTCCATCATTTCAAAATATATTGCACACACACACACACAAAAACACCCCTCTGGTATGCTCTGTGGTTTAGAGAAAAGTAGAGCAGCTGTTGCCATTTGGTGACCATATATCCATCCTCCTCGTGGTGTCCCATTGACATTCTGAGTGTCCTACTCATGGAGAGAAGCCTACCCCACAGCAGATTTCATCTGCTGTTTCATCACAACCACACATGAAAGCTGAGTCATAATTTATTTAATATTTTAGATTGACTTTTTACTGGCATTGTTTTTTCTCCTACCTCTTGTGGAAATCTGGACACAGTATCCTATTAAAAAGATCAGCTTTAATATTAATTCCTTACTGTTTTTTATAATGTCAAGTGTAACATAAAATTGTGCCCCTTAAATACAAATATTAAATATCACAATGTAATATTGAAGCAGTATATTTGTGGGATTTCTTTTTCAATCTCTGCTGAATTATGTCAGTTTAGGAAATACTTGGTTTTATGCAATTGCACAACAGGAAATCACTAATGCAATTACCTATAGGACTAGAAAGGTAACCTAAAGGTAACCTAGTAGAAGCTGGCTGGCTCTGGGACACAGCAAGTAGTGGGGACTGTGGTGGACTAGAGAGTACATGTTCCCCCCTAAACAGGTTGGCTGCTTATCTACAGAAAATTGTTGCCATGGGCTGGGAGTTATCAAAGAAAAACTGGAACTGCAGAGTTTTTCACGTGTTTGTACAAAATTACTTTAGAATTCATTCAAGCTGTAAATACACACACACAAACCCTCACATACAGAGACTGTGTGGGCCCAACAAAATGACCTTTTGCAATGAGTCTCTATTAAGTGACTGATACTCAGTATGTTTGGAGATGATTAATCATATTAAGCTCCTGATTCATAATGCTACCTTAGACTTAATTAACTTTCACTGAAGTCTTATTGTGTATAAGTTACTCTTCTAGGTATTGCATCAATGCGAAAAGGAATAGAGTATGGTCTTTTCTTCACAAGTCCATACACTACACTCTGCTAGGATGTTAGTAAATAGTATCAAAGAAGGAAATCCATAAAAGGAAGACACCACTGTAGAAAAAAATGAATTAGAGACATAGAAAATTTGGCTTGACTTACATCTCTAACACTTACTGTGTTTTTGAAAACCCTATTTAAGTCCTCTGATTCTCACTTTTCTTATATGTAAAATACTACTTTGTTGTAATTGCAAGTCCCTAATGATTGTAAAACTCTTGAATACTTAATAAATACTAGCAAAAACCCCAAACTCATAATAGAAAAATACCTCCCTTGGTAGAGTTCTATTGACAGAAATAATATATATATAAAGTGTCTGCTCAGTGTGTGGAAATTAGGTATTCAGTAAAGCACAGTTTTAGGGATTATTATGACATGCACATTTTGTAGCATGTGGACAAAGTGTTCTAATCAAAATAGATCCTTTTCATGTGACAGAAATATCTAGTCTCTTTGTCAACTTTCTTAATATCCTGAATATACCAGAGATATAAACTTTTTGAAGGAAAATGTTCAATGTAATAAGAGTAGGCAATTATTTATTCCCCAATTGGACATTTTTGTTGTAGATAAGTGTCAGCATTATTGCAAGATACTTGGCAGGCTAAACATGACAGATTTTTGGATAAAGGTATTTTATTTCTGGAAAAGTTCTCAATAAAAAGAGATAATATTTTAGAACCTCATCCAGTAGAGAAGAGTCTTACTAAATTCAAAATAAAAGGAAGAAGAATTTATAATAAAACTACCTCTCATGTTATTACATCTATCATAATGATGAAATAAACTCACCTTGTAACAGAATTCCAAAATATGTTTAAGTTGTTTCATAAAACACTAAATAAATACACATTTTAGGTTTCCTGTCTAGAAAGAGAAAAAAGAAAAATTCAGGCTTACAGGATCTTTATCCTAGAAAGTTCCTCTTGGTAGTTAGAGCCTGATATATAAAGTGGAACTATATATCATGAATTCCTTACCATCAGTAAATTAGGACTGTATCATCCTGGGATGGAAAGGGAATATCAAAGCCAAGGGCCCTTTCTAGAAAATGCTTTTTTCATGGTGTGGGTCTTAAATCTTTGGAGCCATTAGCAAGAGTGCTCTGTATGATCAAAATTGTCCATGGGTTGCATGAAGTTTTATTTATTGTACCATTTTCTACATTATATTTCAATTCTCAGGAGCATTTTTTCATACTCTCTGATTTTCAGACACTCAGGGAAAAGTAAAATATAGGCTCAAAATAAGATTTGTCTCTACATGGATGAATCAGACATGCTTCATGGAATGCCTAATGCAGCCTTTGCTTCACCAAATCCCAAGTAACATTTCATTACTCCATAGGGTGTCCTGAGACTGGGGCCATATTTGTCAATTGCTAATGTTAAATCAATGTGTATGTCTGAGAGTGCCATCTTATGTGTATAACATTTCCATGGTTCACTGAAGCTTAATATAATTAGGCAGAGGGAGTATTAGTGAGACCAAGTGCACATATGACATCATCATTTGAAAGTGATGTATGGACTTTACTCCAAAATAGTGGGTTGGCACTATCTTGGCAGCAGACGCAAGGGTGCCTAAGAAAACAAATGTCTCTGGGGTTTGTACTATCTGCACATGCATTTCAACCTTAATCTCTGGGAATTCAATATGCTGCTCTGTACTTAAAAATCAACCCAGATGATCAGATGCAGAGATAGTAAGGACTGTTATTTCTAAAACCAAATGATCCAGGACTGTTTACTACTTTGAATTATTTGTTTTTATTTAATTTTATATATTTTTAATAGGAGTTTTTGAAATTTGAAAATAGTGCTTATACACTGCAAACTTTAGAAATTTTGAAAAACATTCAAGTGAGCATTGTTTCCTAATAGATTTTTTAATCTACATTTTAAATACAAACATGTAATCCTATTAAAATACCATTTTATAACCCATTTTTATGTCATAAAATAGGATAATTGATTCCATAACATTAAATAGTTTACTAATACTTGCTTTTAATGAATACATAGAAATTCCAAAATTTTATCATATGAATGTGTTATATATTACTTTATGAACCCCCTGTGTTAACTAGCTTCTGTTGCCTTGAGCAAAACAAATGATAGGGTAGAGAGAAGATGGGGGAAGAGTAAGACGTGGAGATCACCTTCCTCCCCACAGATACATCAGAAATACATCTACACGTGGAACTGTTCCTATAGAACACTGACTGAACGCTGGCAGAAGACTTCAGACCTTCCAAAAGGCATGAAATTCCCCACGTACCTGGGTAGGGCAAAAGAAAAAAGAATAAACAGAGACAAAAGAACAGGGACGGGACCTGCACCAGTGGGAGGGAGCTGTGAAGGAGGAAAGGTTCCCACACACTAGAAGCCCCTTCACAGGAGGAGACTGCAGGTGGCGGAGGGGGGCAGCTTCGGAGCCACGGAGGAGAGTGCAGCAACAGGGGTGCGGAGGGCAAGGCGGAGAGATTCCTGCACAGAGGATCAGTGCAGACCAGCACTCAGCAGCCCAAGAGGCTTGTCTGCTTAGCCTCTGGGGAGGGCGGGGGCTGGGAGCTGAGGCTTGGGCTTCGGAGGTCAGATCCCAGGGAGAGGACTGGGGTTGGCGGCATGAAGACAGTCTGAAGGGGATAGTGCACCACAGCTAGCCGGGAGTGTGTCCGGGAAAAGGTCTGGAGCTGCCGAAGAGGCAAGAGACTTTTCCATGCCTCTTTGTTTCACCGTGCGAGAGGAGAGGGGATTAAGAGTGCCGCCTAAATGAGTGCCAGAGACAGGAGGGAGCCGCGGCTATCAGCACGGACAGCAGAGATGAGCATGAAATGCTAAGGCTGCTACTGCAGCCACCAATAAGCCTGTGCACAAGCACAGGTCACTATCCACACCTCCTCTCATGGGAGACTGTGCAGCCCGCCACTGCCAGGGTCTTGTGTCCAGGGACAACTTCCCCAGGAAAACACACGGCATGCCTCAGGCTGGTGCAATGTCACGCCGGCCTCTGCCGCCGTAGGCTCACCCCGCACTCTGTACCCCTCCCTCACCCCCGCCTGAGTGAGCCAGAACTTCCTAAGCAGCTGCTACTTTAACCCCGTGCTGTCTGAGAGAAGAACAGACGCCCTTAGGGGACCTACATGCAGAGGTGGGGCCAAGTCCAAAGCTGAACCCAGGAGCTGTGCAAACAAAGAGGAGAGTGGGAGGTCTCTCCCAGCAGCCTCAGAAGCAGTGGATTAAATATCCACAATCAACTTGAAGTGCCCTGCATCTGTGGAATACCTGAATAGACAGCGAATCATCCCAAGTTGACGAAGTGGACTTTGGGAGGAAGTTATATTATTATTTTCCCCTTTTTCTCTTTTTGTGAGTGTGTATGTGTGTGCTGCTGGGTGAGATTTTGTCTGTATAGCTTTGCTTTCACCATTTGTCCTAGGGTTCTGCCTGACCCGTTTTTTTTTGAACTTTAAAAAATTTTTCTTCTTAATAATTATTTTTTATTTTAATAATTTTATTTTATCCTACTTTATTTTATCTTCTTTCTTCCTTCCTTCCTTTATTGTTTTCCTCCTCCCTTCCTTCCTTCCTTCCCTCCTCCCTTCCCTCCTCCTTTCCTTCCTTCCTTCCTCTCTTCCTTCCTTCCTTCCTTCTTTCCTCTCTCCTTCCTTCCTTCCTTCCTTCCTTCCTTCCTTCCTTCCTTCCTTCCTTCCTTCCTTCCTTCCTTCCTTCCTTCCTTCCTTGCTTCTTTCCTTCCTTTCTTTCTTTCCTTTCTATTTTTTCTCCCTTTTATTCTGAGCCATATGGATTCAAGGCTCTTGGTGCTCTAGCCAGGTGTCAGGGCTGTGTCTCTGAGGTGGGAGAACCAACTTCAGGACACTGGTCCACAAGAAACCTCCCAGCTCCACGTAATATCAAACGGCAAAAATCTCCCAGAGATCTCTATCTCAACACCAAAATCCAGCTTCACTCAATGACCAGCAAGCTACAGTGCTGGACACCCTGTGCCCAACAACTAGCAAGGCAGGACTACAGCCCCATCCATTAGCAGAGAGGCTGCCTAAAATCATAATAAGGCTACAGACACACCAAAACACACCACCAGACGTGGACCTGCCCACCAGAAAGCCAAGATCCAGCCTCATCCACCAGAACACAAGCACTAGTCCCCTCAACCAGGAAACCTACTCAACCCACTGAACCAACCATAGCCACTGGGGACAGACACCAAAAACAATGGTAACTACCAACCTGCAGTCTGCAAAAAGGAGACCCCAAACACAGTAAGCAAAATGAAAAGACAGAAAAACAGCAGATGAAGGAGCAAGGTAAAAATCCACCAGACCTAACAAATGAAGAGGATATAGGCAGTCTACCTGAAAACGAATTCAGAAAAATGATAGTAAAGATGATTCAAAATCTTGGAAATAGAATAGACAAAATGCAAGAAACATTTAACGAGGACCTAGAAGAGCTAAGGAAGAAGCAAGCAATGATGAGCAACACAATAAATGAAATGAAAAATACTCTAGATGGGATCAATAGCAGAATAACTGAGGCAGAAGAACAGATAAGTGACCTGGAAGATAAGATGGTGGAAATAACTACTGCAGAGCAGAATAAAGAATAAAGAATGAAAAAAACTGGGGACAGTCTCAGAGACCCCTGGGACAACAATAAATGCACCAACATTCGAATTATAGGGGTCCCAGAAGAAGAAGAGAAAAAGAAAGGGACTGAGAAAATATTGGAAGAGATTATAGTTGAAAACTTCCCTAATATGGGAAAGGAAATAGTTAATCAAGACCGAGAAGCACAGAGAGTCCCATACAGGAAAAATCCAGGAGAAACATGCCAAGACACATATTAATCAAACTATCAAAAATTAAATACAAAGGAAACATATTAAAAGCAGCAAGGGAAAAACAACAAATAACACACAAGGGAATCCCCATAAGTTTATCAGCTGATCTTTCAGCTGAAACTCTGCAAGTCAGAAGGGAATGGCAGGACATATTTAAAGTGATGAAGGAGAAAAACCTACAACCAAGATTACTCTACCCAGCAAGGACCTCATTCAGATTTGATGGAAAAATTAAAACCTTTACAGACAAGCAAAAGCTGAGAGAGTTCAGCACCACCAAACCAGCTTTACAACAAATGCTAAAGGAACTTCTCTAGGCAAGAAACACAAGTGAAGGAAAAGACCTACAAGAACAAACCCGAAACATTTAAGTAAATGGTAATAGGAACATACATATCGATAATTACCTTAAATGTAAATGGATTAAATGCTCCCACCAAAAGACACAGACTGGCTGAATGGATACAAAAACAAGACCCATATATATGCTGTCTACAAGAGACCCACTTCAGACCTAGGGACACATACAGACTGAAAGTGAGGGGATGGAAAAAGATATTCCATGCAAATGGATATCAGATGAAAGCTGGAGTAGCAATTCTCATTTCAGACAAAATAGACTTTAAAATAAAGACTATTACAAGAGACAAAGAAGGATACTACATAATGATCAACGGATCTATCCATGAAGAAGATATAACAATTGTAAATATTTATTCACCCAATATAGGAGCAACTCAATACATAAGGCAAATACTAACAGCCAAAAAAGGGGAAATCGACAGTAACAGAATCATAGTACAGGACTTTAACACCCCACTTTCACCAATGGGCAGATCATCCAAAATGAAAATAAATAAGGAAACACAAGTTTTAAATGATACATTAAACAAGATGGACTTAATTGATATTTATAGGACATTCCATCCAATAACAACAGAATACACATTTTTCTCAAGTGCTCATGAAACATTCTCCAGGATAGATCATATCTTGGGTCACAAATCTAGCCTTGGTAAATTTAAGAAAATTGAAATTGTATCAAGTATCTTTTCTGACCACATTGCTATGAGACTAGATATCAATTACAGGAAAAGATCTGTAAAAAATACAAACACATGGAGGCTAAACAATACACTACTTAATAACGAAATGATCACTGAAGAAATCAAAGAGGAAATCAAAAAGTACTTAGAAACAAATGACAATGGAGAGACGACGACCCAAAACCTATGGGATGCAGCAAAAGCAGTTCTAGGAGGGAAGTTTATAGCAATACAATCCTACCTTAAGAAACAGGAAACATCTGGAATAAACAACCTAACTTTGCACCTAAAGCAATTAGAGAAAGAAGAACAAAAAACCCCAAAGTTAACACACGGAAAGAAATCATAAAGATCAGAAATAAATGAAAAAGAAATGAAGGAAATGAGAGCAAAGTTCAATAAAACTAAAAGCTGGTTCTTTGAGAAGATAAACAAAATTGATAAACCATTACCCAGACTCATCAAGAAAAAAAGGGAGAAGACTCTAATCAATAGAATTAGAAATGAAAAAGGAGAAGTAACAACTGACAGTGCAGAAATACAAAAGATCATGAGAGATTACTACAGGAAATTGATGCCAATACAATGGAAAACCTGGAAGAAATGGACAAATTCTTAGAAATTCACAACCTGCCAAGACTGAACCAGGAAGAAATAGAAAATATGAACACACCAATCACAAGCACTGAAATTGAAACTGTGATTAAAAATCTTTCAACAAACGCCCAGGACCAGATGGCTTCACAGGCGAATTCTATCAAACATTTGGAGAAGAGCTAACACCTATCCTTCTCAAACTCTTCCAAAAGATAGCAAAGGGAGGAACACTCCCAAACTCATCTATGAAGCCACCCTCACCCTGTTAGCAAAACCAGACAAAGATGTCACAAAGAAAGAAAACCACAGGCCAATATCACTGATGAACATAGATGCAAAAATCCTCAACAAAATACTAGCAAACAGATTCCAACAGCACCTTAAAAGGATCATACACCATGATCAAGTGGGGTTTATTCCAGGAATGCAAGGATTCTTCCATATATGCAAATCAATCAATGTGATACACCATATCAACAAACTGAAGGAGAAAAACCATATGATCATCTCAGTAGATGCAGAGAAAGCTTTTGACAAAATTCAACACCCATTTATGATAAAAGCCCTGCAGAAAGTAGGCATAGAGCTAAGTTTCCTCAATATAATAAAGGCCATATATAACAAACCCACAGCCAACATTGTCCTCAGTGGTGAAAAACTGAAACCATTTCCACTAAGATCAAGAACAAGACAAGGTTGCCCACTCTCACTACTCTTATTCAACATAGTTTTGGAAGTTCTAGCCACAGCAATCAGAGAAGAAAAAGAAATAAAAGGAATCCCAATAGGAAAAGAAGAAGTAGAGCTGTCACTGTTTGCAGATGACATGGTACTATACATAGAGAATCCTAAGGATGCTATCAGAAAACTACTAGAGCTAATCAATGAATTTGGTAAAGTCACAGGATACAAAATTAATGCACAGAAATCTCTGGCATTCTTATACACTAATGATGAAAAATCTGAGAGTGAAATTAAGAAAACACTCCCATTTCCCATTGCAACAAGAAGAATAAAATATCTAGGAATAAACCTACCTAAGGAGACAAAAGACCTGTATGCAGAAAATTATAAGACACTGATGAAAGAAATTAAAGATGATACAAACAGATGGAGAGATATACCGTGTTCTTGGATTGGAAGTATCAACATTGTGAAAATGACTCTACTACCCAAAGCAATCTACAGATTCAATGCAATCCCTATCAAACTACCACTGGCATTTTTTACAGAACTAGAACAAAAAATTTCACAACTTGTATGGAAACACAAAAGACCCTGAATAGCCAAAGCAATCTTGAGAACAAAAAATGGAGCTGGAGGAATCAGGCTCCCTGACTTCAGGCTACACTACAAAGCTACAGTAATCAAGACAGTATGGTACTGGCACAAAAAAACAGAAATATAGGTCAATGGAACAGGATAGAAAGCCCAGAGATAAACCCACACACATATGGTCACCTTATCTTTGATAAAGGGGGCAAGAATATACAGTGGAGAAAAGACAGCCTCTTCAATAAGTGGTGCTGGGAAAACTGGACAGGTATATGTAAAAGTATGAAATTAGAACACTCCCTAACACCATACACAAAAATAAACTCAAAATGGGTGAAAGACCTAAATGTAAGGCCAGACACTATCAAACTCTTAGAGGAAAACATAGGCAGAACTCTCTATAACATAAATCACAGCAAGATCCTTTATGACCCACCTCCTAGAGAAATGGAAATAAAAACAAAAATAAACAAATGGGACCTAATGAAACTTAAAAGGTTTTGCACAGCAAAGGATATCATAAACAAGACGAAAAGACATCCCTCAGAATGGGAGAAAATAGTTGCAAATGAAACAATTGACAAAGGATTAATCTCAAAAATTTATAAGCAACTCATGGAGGTCATTAACAAACAAGCAAACAACCCAATCCAAAAATGGGCAGAAGACCTAAATAGACATTTCTCCAAAGAAGATATACAGATCGCCAGCAAACACATGAAAGAATGCTCAACATCATTAATCAGTAGAGAAATGCAAATCAAAACTACAATGAGATATCATCTCACACCAGTCAGAATGGTCATCATCAAAAAATCTAGAAACAATAAATGCTGGAGAGGGTGTGGAGGAAAGGGAACACTCTTGCACTGCTGGTGGGAATGTAAATTGATATAGCCACTATGGAGAACGGTATGGAGGTTCCTTAGAAAACTACAAATAGAACGACCATATGACCCAGCAATCCCTCTACTGGGCATATACCCTGAGAAAAACCATAATTCAAAAAGTGTCATGTACCAAAATGTTCATTGCAGCTCTATTTACAATAGCCAGGACATGAAAGCAACCTAAGTGTCCATCAACAGATGAATGGATAAAGAAGATGTGGCACATATATACAATGGAATATTACTCAGCCATAAAATGAAATGAAACTGAGTTATGTGTAGTGAGGTAGATAGACCTGGAGTCTGTCATACACAGTGAAGTAAGTCAGAAGGAGAAAAACAAATACCGTATGCTAACACGTATTTATGGAATCTAAGAAAAAAAAACGTCATGAAGAAACTAGAGGTAGGATAGGAATAAAACACAGACCTACTATAGCATGGACTTCAGGATATGGGGAGGGGGAAGGGTAAACTGTGACGAAGTGAGAGAGTGGCATGGACATATATACACTACCAAACGTAGGGTGGATAGCTAGTGGGAAGCAGCCGCATGGCACAGGGAGATCAGCTAGGTGGTTTGTGGCTACCTAGAGTGGTGGGATAGCGAGGGTGGGAGGGAGAGAGACACAAGAGGGAAGAGATATTGGAACATACGTATAGGTATAATTGATTCACTTTGTTGTAAAGCAGAAACTAACACACCATTGTAAAGCAATTATACTCTAATAAAGATATTTTTTTAAATGATAGGAAATAAGTTTCCTTTATTTAAAAAAATAAAGGAAAAGAAAAGAATGTGTCAAAGTAAATCTGTGTTCCCATTAGGTTACTCTTAATAGAGAGGACCTAAACCTGGGAAAAAAAGAATGTAAACTATCAAAAAGAACCAATAGGGTTCATTATTCTACTAATAAAATTAATGATAGATAAATTAAGAACAGATGTTTCTGTAATTGAAAACAATATTAGCAGCTACTAAATTATTAAGGACAATGACAAAATTATTTACTATTTAGCATTTCCAGTAATATGCTGGCATATTTAGGCACAACTAGGAGTAGGTTGCAAAAAAATCTCATGTAATGATGATTTTCAGAGACTCTTCATGGAGAAAAATATAGCGAAGTATGGAGTCAACCCCTTGAGATTCATCCTCTGTCTATCTGTCTGTCTGTCTCTCTACTAGTGAATGAAGTTTTAAGAAAATGAAATCCTGGAGAATGGCTGATTCTTTTTTTAACTTGAAAAGAGTAATTTCTAGATTGTTAGTAGAACATTATTATTTCATGGGCTATTATGTGGACATTTTTTTTCTATCAACACTTGAAAACTAGGCAGAAAAAATTAAATAAAAACACTAATATGAATAATAAAACATCATTTTCATATCCATGAATAGTGATAAGGCCTTACCATGCTTTAGCAAAGGGAACTTCAGTGTGGTAATGTGACTTATACAAGTGTAATAGTCTAAAGATAAAGTAGAGAAGTATAAAATATAATATGAAAATATGTGATACTATGTGCTAAGAGAGCAGGTCAGAAAATAGAGTGATAAATATTACCTCTAGTTAATGAGAAGATATAAGGGAAGAGGTGGGGTTTGTGTCCTAACTTGTAGATCAGAGGATTTGGGGAAAATTAAACAATAGGCATTAATTTGCAGAGATGACCTATGTGAGTAGGAAAGACTTCTCAAGCATAGACTATATAACATAATCTTCTCACCTGAATGAGACTCCCTGTGTATTTTTGCTTTCTAAATGTTGAATTTTCTACCTTCTCTGATAAGTATATTGTAGATGAGGAACAGAATTCTAAAGCTACTGTATTGGAATTTCTTGGCAGAACAAGAGGCAAAGTTAATTTGACTTTTTTAAGAACATTTGCATTGTACTCAGTTCTAAACTAGGAAAAAAATATTCACGTAAACCTAGAGAAAACTACTCTAAATCAGGAAATCATTTAGCAAAACTCTGTAGTTGTTGAGCTTTTCTAAACTCAATAAGCTGTGTATAAGACATTGGAATTCTAGCAGAGAATTGTACAACACATTGATCTTAGAATGGCCAATATGTCACATCTCTTTCTTCTTTACCCTTTCACTTCTCTTCTCTTACAGATATTCTAGTTTTAAGCTAATTATAATTTATGACACATCAATATGATGATTTAAAAATCTGTGTATCCATTAAAGGCATGTTTTAGTAAAACATTTAATGCCATGGAAAGTGTCTACTCTCTAAATTTGAAATTTAAGAAGAATGATAATGGTATATATACTAGGACCTTAACTTTGCCTTTTCCAGTTTTTCTTTTTCTTCTTCTTTTTTTTTTAAACTCTCTTATTCCTTCTCTGGTACTTGTAAAATTTTTGAGACTACAACAAAGAAACAAAACTGAATAAGACAAAGATCAGAAATTGTAAATAAGCGTCCATAAGTCCCTCAGATAAAGTCTCAATTTGGATCACGTATTACTCATGAGATCTGTCAATTTAAAAAAAGATCTTAAAACAGATATTTACATATGTATATATACATATTATTGCACTTGATCTTCAAGCAACTCTGCTTCCCTACCACTCCTCTGTCCCCAATTATCAATGTCACTAATACTAAATCCAATAGTCAATACTCAGGCTGCTTTTCCTTGAACTTCCCTCTGTTCTATCTCAGCGTTCAGTGCCAGAATCATCTCACCTCTTAGTCCTCTAATGTTGCTGTGCACCAAGGTTCATCCTCAGCTTTCTTCACTCTTATTTACATCCACTCCCTTGTTGATCTCATGCAATCTTTGATTTTAAATGCATTGTGCCTCGCTTAGACTTCTTACAAACTAAAGTTCACCACAAAAAGTGGCTTAGGCAAGACGAATAGTTTTCTCTCATATTAAAAGAAACAAAAAGCCCAATAGTTACCAATTTAGAGCAGGCATGGAAATTTCATATCCCATCTATGACTCCAGCTCTAACAGCAGTGTTTCTTCCATCCTCACAATCAATAAGGCTGCTGGATCTCCTCATGTCCAGCTGTTGAGAAGATAGGTAAGAAAAGCCACAGAAATAACCTTGCTGGCTAAATTAGCCCCCTTAAAGGGTCTTCTTGGAAGCCTCACCCAATAATTTATGGGAATATCTTGTTGAACACCCTGATCTGCAAAAGAGGTTAGAAATGCATATTGTTATTCTTGGTAATAAGGGGAGTCTATTAGTAAAGTAGAATTACAAATGTATATCATATAGACAGCTAACAGTTTTGCTATAACATCTTATATGCTGAGAGCTCCAAAATTTAATTCCTCTCAAATTACCCAACTACCTACTGAACACTTCCCCTTAGATGTCTGATGGATGTTTTTCTCAAACTTGACCAAAATTAAAATCTTAAATTATACCCACAGGCCTGATCCTTCTGCATTTCACCATGTCAAGTTACTCAATATTTTTGGCTCTAAACCTTTAATTCCCTCTTGACTCTTCTCTTTCTATCATACTCTACATACAATCTAATAGCAAATCTGTTCTGCCCAAATATAACCACTTCTCAGCACCACCATTGCTACCACTATCTTTCAGCTAGACTTCCATTCTTGCCTATCTTAGTCTATTATGCTATTAAAAAGGTAAATCTGATTATGTCCCGAACCTACTTAAAATCATCCACTAGCATTCTATCAAAGGTAAAATAAAAGTAAATCCTTGCCATGTTTAACTGTATAATCTCCCTCCAAGTACTTTTTGGATATAATGTCTTTCCCTCCAACCACTTGCTCCCAAGCTTCATCTACTCTAGCCACACTGGCCATTTTGCTGCTCTTCAAACAGGCAAATCATGTCCCTAATTCAAGACTTGGACTATTTTCTTCTGCAGAAATGCTCTTTCCCCAAATATCCATGGGTATCTGCAGGGTCTACTCCTTTACCTCATTCTTGTTCCCTCAAAAGTCACCTCTTCTGAATGGCTGTCGCTGACCACAGTTTCTAAAATAGCATCAACTTCCAGCACACGCGCCCGCACATCATGACCTCTCCCACTGCCCAAATTTAATATTCTTCATAGCAATAGTCAAAACTTGTCATCACATAATCTAATCATATATTTTTAATGTATTTATTGTTTACCACACTTTTGTGTAAGTTCTGTGAGGTTAAAGATTTTATTTCTTTTACTCAATGCTTATACATACTACCTATCAGAGTTTTCTGTACATAAAAGCAATGTGACTTCCTCTCTGTAGGCCTTAATTTTCTCATCTTCATGCCAAAGAGTCTAATTTTTAAAGTATCTTCAAGATTTCAAATTCTGATATTCTGATGAATAGTCAAGGAAGGCTTCTAAACAGGAGAGTGTTGTGTTTGAACAAGCATTTCAGACAACTAATCTGATGGTTATGTGTAAGAGAGAAAATGGAGGGTAGGTAGATGAGCTGCTTCTAAGGAAATCAATTAGGAAGCTTTTACAATAGTTTAAGTATGAGGTTATTCAAATTCAAATTAGAATGGAAGTAGTGTGTGAAACTATTAAAGAAGTTACAGTAGAGTTAAGAGGCAAATTAGATGAGATTCAAGCAAGTAGAAAAAATCAAAGATAATTCCAAGATTTTAAGTCTGAGTTGTTAGGTACTATTTATTGGTACCATGTATAGTCTGAAATGTATTATATGCAGATCATTTTTCCCAGGGATAAAACTCAGAGGTGGATAAGTATATTGGTTTTCCATCTTTGAAATGGAATAAACAACTGAGTTACCTGAGAATTCAAAGCATAAATAAATACTGTTTTGGCCTGATATGTTTTATGCCTAGCCACTAAAAAAAACAAAACGTAATGAATGCCTGAATCCAAACTCACTTAATTCTTGTCAACAAATATGAAAAGATTTCTCACTGTATCCAAAAATTTAACTGAATAAAATTATATTACATTATTCACTGTGTATTACAGCTGATAGGTAATCTCTCTCCTTTTCTATCTCACTTATAAATACACACACACACAAGAGACTTCTATTACTATTCTAAAGATTGTTCAATTGTCCAAACGCCTACTCTTTATTATAGTGTCCTATCTCCCTACTATAAGACTGACCTATGAACAGCTCCTTCTTCTATATTTTTGGATACTTCAGTTCCAAACTGACACAGTATGTTAGTAAATTCTTCCACGCACACCCAAACTAATTACATTACACATATAATTGGTGTAGATTATAACAAAAGAGAGAAGAATTCCAGTCAAAGGCATCCTTGGTGATGATAGTATCAATAGATAACTAGTTACCAACTCCTGAAAAATCCAAGAAGTGCCTTTTCTACATGAAGGTTTAGGTAGTCTATGGTGATAGGGCATAAAGAGCCTAGACAACTTAAGACCTAGGACACAGAGGACATGAGTATAAGAAGACAGCTAGAAAACTGGAATTAAAGTTGTATTACTTTCCATAGCTCCATCTTTTAAAAACTATTGGTAAAAGTTAATGGAATGATTGTCATGATATCAGCCGGCAAAAACAATTACATAGGGATGTAAATTCTCACCAGTAGAATTTCATGGTCTCCATTCTTAGCTTAGCCTTTATCATTATAAAATACTTTCTCTCTGCCCTCCAGTTGTGTTTCATTCTTGACAATAGCTGCTATCCCTCCAACTCTCCTCTTGCTCTCAACATTATGTATAAAATTATCCGGCATCCAAACAGTACTATTTATACTTATGCCAGAATTTCCTGTATGCTTGCCTTTTCTTGCATCATTCCTCTTGCTTCTCCATCAATTTCTGCACTTCTTCTCACACTTCAAGGTGTCTGATTTTTCAGTTATACACTCTTTTCAGGAATCTGTCACTATTGAATCTTTCCCTTGATTTTAAATATGCTTAGTTTGTCCCGTCAGCTAAAACTTCCCTTTATTTCACACTGGATTTTAGCTACTACCTTATCTCACAATTCTTGGATGAAGTCTACTTTCTCAGTTATAATATTCTCTCATAACGTTATTCACTCTCCCACACCTCTTGTTAATAGTACGCTTTAGGCAAAGATTCCACTGAAGCCATATCAATTTATCAACCAACTCTCTACTGTTAAAGTGAATACTTTCTATTTAACTTGACTATTACATCCCCTGTTGACTCTCATCTACCTTGATGCCCTTTCTTCATTGACACTATGTCTCTGATTTCTGTCCTTCTGTGGCTGTTCATCTTAGTTTCCTTTGTGTGGTCCTATTTCTCTTACAGTCTCTTACGTGTTGGTCTTCACCAGACAATTTTTTGGCTTTCTTCTCTTATAGTACTTACTGTTTCATGTTAATCACATTTACCCCAGTGCTTTTAACTATTATTAATAACTGATGCATCAAAAATCTATATTTATATCTATTCTTAATTCTATCTCTTGGCCTATGCCTAAATATATATATTTTTATCCTTATCCTCATCTTTAGTTCCATATATTACCTTTTCCTGAGTTCCAGACCCATATAATAAAGAGTTTAATAGAGGGTACAAAATACAAAAAACAATTATCAGTAGAGAAAATGCAATGCTATTATATTTTAAAACTAATGTAAAGAATATTTCCTTAAACTCCACATAGCTCACTGAATTCTACATTTGTAGAATTCATTTTTCAATTTTAGCTACAAGTGTAGCTAAAACTGTAGATGCTCATTTTATTATACATTTTGGTACATTTCTTAGCCCATGTGGGTGTTCAGGAAATGATGAATAGCAGTAAATGCAAAGACAGACTGCATATTTCTGCTCTAATCTATTTTCAAAATGATATGCAAAATCACTTCTACTAAATATTGCTCAAATTGATGATGTAGTCTCAATATTGAATTTTGTGGAATTTCTACTTATCACAGCAAAATCAAATTTTAATCTTTGGTTGAAGAACAACTCCCTTAAAGCATGCAGTTCATCAACATCCTATTGGCTAAATATTTGATAAGGCTTAATCACCTGAATTTTTCCATTAGGAGCTATTTATGACTTTGAATTTTAAAGTAGAATCAAAATCTATCTAAACAAATTGGGTATAGAGCACACAGAAACACTCTGGCATTTAGTTTATTTGATTTAACTTGGATAAAAACATACTCCCATGGGAAGCTCTTGTACTATTGATATGAATATCTAAAGAAAAGAAGGTATGTTCATTTTGGAAGATGAATACTTCACACACAGACTTGAAAAGTGGAGACAGCTAATTTCAACTACTGCAACCAAAATAGGAAGTTTCAGCCAAGAATTCAAAAATGAGGAGTAAGTGTGGTATTGTACCTTTTAAATATTAGAAAGATAATGTTAAGAATCTATTTAAATTATAGTACTTCTTTCTATAAAATGAATATTGCCTAAGAAGCTAAAGTACTTTTTATACTCAGGATTCAGTATCCATAATGCAGTTCATCAGGAATAATTCTACCTATAAAATCACAATAAATATTCTTGAGAAGCTAAAGTAAAAGCAGGTTTTATACAAAAGATGCTCATTTACTCTTTTCTTTTTTGGCATCAAAATAGTTGTTGAGCATTCCACAAATAGAATAGTTTAAAAGGAGATAAATTACAACCAGAATTTTACTTGTTATAAAAATAGATTGAATATGGAAGAAGATATGTTTCATTTCTCTTGAAATGACCTTTGGAACATCAGTGCTTTCTCTGCCAACCTGACTCACATTTTTCATGTATTTGTGTTAAAAAACTGTATTAAAGTTAATGACCACTTAGAATATTAAAACATATCCTATTAAAAATACAGAATCAGATTCTTCTTCATAATCACAACATTCTTTATGTGCAGAGTTTTGAGATTTATTTCTCTAGCTCCCTAGGCGCTTAGTCGACTTTGTGACTAGTTTTGATCTATAGAATGTGGCACAAGTGGCTTTTCAAGATGTGTCAGTATTACCTGAAGGTTATATTTATAAGGGTTTACCATGAAGATGAGAAAAGGGAGGGTGCTCCAGGGAGAGTAAACAGCTGCACAAAGGGCCTGAAGTATCAAACAGTGTGTGGTATATTCAGGAATACAGAACTAGTTCAGGTTGACTGAATAATTTTTGTTTGAAGGAGGTAGAGGCAAGACTGAAACTGAAGAGGTAGATTTCAAGCACATCAGGTACAAAGCCTGCTGACTTTAGGTTTTATCTGATATATTTTAGGAAGATGCTGAAGAACTTCAATTAAACAACTAGATTGAAAGCATATTCAGTTTTGAAAAACAAATTGGGAGCAGTATGCATGTTGGACTTCTGAAAGAAGTACTTAGTGAAGCCATAGGGGAGACATGGCAAATATCTAAGAAAAAGATAATAAAGGCAGCAAGGGTGTGTAGGAAGACAGAAATACAGATTCTAAATATGATTTGGAAGTATAAATAACAGGACTTAATAATATATTGGCTATCCCTTAGACAAATAGTTTCTAAATTTAATTTACTCAGATTAATTTTTACCTCTGGCTTTCTAGATTTCAATGTGGAAGAAAATCAGAAGTCCTCCAAAGTGTCTAGCCAAGAAAATTGGAAACTGCCTGAGAGCCTGGGAAAACAATTTTTGCCAGATTAGCTTGTAATTGTTTTCTCTCTTGAAACTGCCATAATTCTCAGGACTGTTTTTATGTTTTGTTTTTCTTTTCCTATCTATTGATAGGAAATTTATATCATTATGTAAAGCTCCTGTGGCTTTACATAGTGATATAAAAATCCATACAGAGCTGAATACTGTCAATTCTTGAGGGGAAGGTGTGTTATGTACTATATTGTAGAAAAAAAATAGTTGGGCATTTCCATCCTGGTGTATTTTCAAAAGAATTTAAAATTGTAACATAGAAAAAAAATATTGACTGCCTTTGGAGGACATATACCCATCTGTGGCCTAACACCATATATCTCACAAATCATATATTATTATCCATCTATCTCTAACTCTTGGATCCAAAGTCTGATCCAAAATTTTTTTTCTAAAAAAGAGAGCAAACTAAACCCTGCTAGGCATGAGGAATGGAGAATCTATGTCCTTCAGGGAGAAAAGGAGGGATTGAGAAATGAAAGAGGGTGAAAAAGCATGTCTCTCTCTACCATCATTTCTGCTGTGGAACTTCAAGAAGGCCAACAATTTAAAACTCAAATTTGGCCTTCAGGATGTTTATAAAACTATATTTTTCAAGATTGAAGGGAAGTTATTTAACAGATTTGTCTTTTTTTAATCTTAATTTACAACTTGTAAATATTAGACAAATACTCCATAGGTATCGTTTGTAAAATTGCCCTTTATGATTGGTGATATCAAAATATATTTGGGTGCAGTTAAAAATAACCCAGTAGAAAGAGAGACTTATCATTTAAGGTAGGGGGTGAAACAACTATCAGTGGGCCAAATCCATATCACCATCCATTTTTACAAATAAAGTCTTATTGTAACTCAGCCAAACTAATTAATTTACAAATAGCCCATGGCTGCTTTCATGACACCTTGGCAGAATTGAATAGCTGCAACAGAGGTCCTATGGGCCACGAAGCCTAAAGCATGCACCACCTGGCCCTTTACAGAAAAAGGTTGCTGACACTTCATTTAAGAGATAGGAGATAAAAAAAAGAGAGAGAGAGAGATAGGAGATAATCAAAAGAACAAATTCCATGAGAAAATGAGAAAGGGAACTTCAAACCACATCTGGAGTGATAAGACTAGGCAGGACTCTTTATCACGCAAAATTAAAAAGAAGCAACAAGAGTGGGCTGAGATAGATGTATGGATTTAGAGGTGGGAAAATAGTCCTTACTCACATACTGTGTAGTAAGCATACACACACAGACACACACACACACACATATGCATCTTAGTTATGGGGTGGGAGAGGAATTGAAATGAGAGTAATTAATCTTTATGCCTCCTCGTTTATTCTCCTTGAATGCACATCCCTCTTCCCCCCAAATTCTTAACATTATTATATTGATCCATATAATTAATTATTAAAATTCTCAGGTATCTAAGCAGCAGGGTCATCAATAGCTAATTTTGGCATTAAATACTCTTATGGGCAATATTTACATATATATACTTAAGGCCATTCTGAAAAGTTTAAATATAGTGAATATAAATTTATGACTTACTTATAGGTATCTTCTTTTATGACTTTTTTTTGGTAAATGAACTCATGATATGTCTATTATGGCACTTACCACTTAATATCGCAGTCATGGGTCTATTTTTCGGTCCTTGACACTAGACTAGAAATTTCATTAGGCATGAGGCCTTGATCATATTTACCTTTACTTCTAATGTCTAATATTTTTCAGGTAGTGGATGTTCAATAAATGCTTAATTAATAATGTGTAGGTAAATGAATGACAATACTTCAAAGATATATTAGGTTTTTTCCAAATTGTCAAAATACCATTTCTGGGACACTTACTAGCTTAGCAGTTCTTTATACATTGTCCTACCAACGAGATATGAAAGTTTTGGTGTCTAGTACATTTGTCAAGAGTTTAGATTTAAGGTCATCATTTTATTCTGTTATCTCTAGTTCATTGACAGGTGACAACTAAAAATCTGTTGTCTGCAATAACGGAAACTTATAGAAAGGCAATGGGAAAGAGTATAATCTAATTGACTTTTTATTTGCTTTTAAGTACAGATTATCTATTAGCAAAGAGACATTCACTTATTATATCAAAATATACACTTTTGAAACACTATCAAGAAAATCCAGTGCCATATACAACAAATGCTTTAAGATTATACTCATTTAATAGTTTTTTTTTCTCCTTTTGATAACTTTATTGCTTTTCTATATGTACATTGTGTTTCAGAGTTTTGTTTATGGAACTTATTGCTCCTTTTGATCATAACATATATGTTCCCTTGTATTCCAGCAGTATGAATTTTATTGAATTTAATTCTATGATTTGCATAGTATGTTCCAGTTCTTGAAGCTTATTCATGTTTACTGATTCATTTAATCTCACAAATGAGAAAACTGTGGCTCAGAGATTAAGTAACCTAAGCAATGTCATGCAAGGACAAACAACTATTAAATTATGGTTATGTGATGCACAAAGTCTTCCGTCCTTCAGTTTCATGGTTTCTTTTAGGACATTAGCGGCTTGCGAAAATTTTTGTATGAGAATTTTTGTTTTAATATCAAAAATATTTTGGTCATCTCTTTGTATCATCCAGCCTCTACTTACATATTAATATTCAAGTTTATATTAGTTCTCCCCAGCTGTTTTCAGAGATGATGGCCTGTGTGTATTATATATGACCAAAAATTATTTGGGCACCAAATTGGGTAATGAAGAAGTAAATATATGCAAAAACATTATTTTGCATAAGAACCAGATCTGGAGTACAATTTATTTGGCAAAAGTGATCTATTTTAAGATTGTTAAAATAGGGAATTCCCTGGCGGTCCAGTGGTTAAGACTCCGTGTTTTCACTGCTGAGGGCCCAGGTTCAATCCCTGGTGTGGAAACTAAGATCCCACAAGCCGTGCTGCGTGGCCAAAAAGAAAAAAAAAAAGATTTTTAGTATAATATTTACTTACATATGGAACAATTTGCAGATACTTTATGAATAGATATGTTATTATTTTTTTAAACAGTATGTAGATTGCTTGCAAAATCTACTAGAAATGGCTTGAATGTCAAAATGATTCAAGATTTAGTTTAATCTTAAAACATACCATAATTTTAACATTTATCTCAAATTGCTGTATTGAGTTTTCAAAGTTATACACAAAACATTTCATGTTAACTTTAAAAATATTTAATTCTGCTAAACATTTGGGAAAGTTTATCAAACCATAAAACTGTATAACTAAATTATAATTGAGGCTTTAAAGTCAGGACCATGGAGGATATTTGAAGATATTTCTGAAATTTTAAATTTAGACTTTATTCCATTTGGCCAAATAAAATTTCAGTCAACAACAGGTCCAGAACGCAATGTCTAATCTCAGTAAATTTTGTTTAAATATTTTGCCTCAATGTGACAACAACAACAAAATAATTCATTATATGGAATATTTTTCAGGCTAAGTAATCATTAAAACAATATTTAAATCACACTTTACAAATACTTTCCATATTTCCATTAATGGGATCTGCATAAGAACTCTGTTGAGGGTACTATAGATAGTAAAATGTGTACATATAAAGAGAATAAGCTTTAGGGAAACTGTGGCTTAATCTACTCAAGTAGGTAGCATGAATAGATGTGTAGAGACTTATTCTTGTATCATATATTGCCACAACCAGTCCTTTTTTTTCATGGTACACAAGTGTTCACAAATTGATAGAAAGGATAAAACACCTTAAAAATGGTTATTTTCAGTAAATAAAGGCCAAAATAGGCATGTGAACAAAATGTAATGAAGAGAGTTCCTGCCTAGTTGGAGATAGAAGAAAATACTTCATTTTAGTGAAAAAGATGAATATTGGTCTTCCTATGCAATTCATAAAATCTTTCAATCTGAAAGGTTTAATTACAACCAACATTAGTATGCCTATTTGCCTAGTGACTATATGAATTATATGAATCAAAACATCTTAGATTTTATATATCTTTGAGGCATCAATTATGTGTGAATATTCTTTTTTTGCATGTGATCCGTGTGTCTTATAGGAGACACGGAACCTATTCAAGTAATATTGATAGGATAGGTTATGAAGGATACTTTGTCAGTAAACACCAAGCTATATACTCCTCAGGAGAACTCAATACTGACATTCACTGACATTTACTATCTCAAACACCCCCTAAGCACCAACTCAGACCATTATGGACTCGTCAGTCTCCTACTTCAGTTGTCCTGGTGATTAGTTTTACATAGTTCCTACTATGCTCATGCAGACGCACATGACAAAGCCTTGCCCACACTCATTCTGTGAGCCTCTTGTCTCCAGATCTGCGGCTTCCTTGTTAACATCGACTCATGAACAAACTTGGGGCAAAACTTTGGGCAGTTGAATATGGAAGCCTCTGGATCCATTCTTCCCCCTTCCTTCTCAGGGAGGGACTGTACACAGAGCAGTCATTTAAATAGCTTCTTAGAAGATAACTTCATGAAAGGGAGAAATCAACTGCTCTTCATGTCACAAAGTAGCCAGTTAGTCAATCTACCCTCATGTTTGTTCTCTCTCTCCTTCTCTACCTCACTCTTTCTCACTCCTTCTCCCAAGAATTACATCCTCTAATAGATTAATGCATATAAGCCTTTGCTTCAGACTCTATCTTTAGGGGAACCCAGACTAAGGAAAGATCCTGAGCCCGTTTAAAAGTCCAAGCTGTAGCTCTTTAGCAACCTCTGTGAGAGCAAACTATTCCTGGAACAACCTTCACAAAAATTTCATAATTGATAACATACTAGCAAACTAGCATACTGTATAATTAACTTATACTTTGTATTTATTTTACTCTTTGTCCCTCCATTAGAAGATAAATTCTATGAGGCAAGAAAATGTGGTCTGTTTGGTTTACTGCTGTACTTTCAGTGCTATTAACTGCTGTCATTCTCATGTATTGATTGTGAATTTGATAGGATCAGTGAGAACATAGTATTCTCTTGCTAAGAACACCATGGCTAAATATATGATTCAATCAAAGAAGAAACTCCAGTGCAAATGTTAGGTACCACAGACATCTGTATCCGTGAATGAAAAATGATTAGAACATGTCTTCAGAAATGGTCAACCCAAAGCTAATTACTAAATGTTATTTTAAGTGCTTCATTATTCTCAATCCTTAGGGAGGAATGTTTCTTATTTCTTTTCTTTTTACTTTTCAATTAAAACATGAAAATGAAAAATGTTCAAACTTACAAATAGATTTCTTTTTTGCTGTCAAGAAACAGACTCATATGCTGTTCGTTATAATAGAACATGTGAAAAATAAATTAGTTTACCTGTGAATATTCCCCCAAGTGTTTCTAAAATGGCAATTTTATGTTTACAGGTCAAAATGTTAGATAATGTCTACTGGTCATATTTGTGAGGGTAGAATAATTTAGAACCAAAAATATCACTTACATTTCATAACAAAACATTTTGGTGGAACTTAATTCAGTGAGAACTGCTTTGGAGTTGTATGATTAATCCTAGCAGAGTATGCTATCTGGGGGGGAAATACCGCAGACAAAATGAACTAACTAGAATTCTTCAAACAATCTGTCATCCTCCAATTGATTTACAGGTATCTAATTAGAGTTTTATTTGGCATCTATTAGTAATTAATTCTTAAATTAAATAGCCATTAATAAAAATGTGTTCACTGATAGAGTTATTCAGTAAATTCCCTGCACAGTCCTTACTATGTATCAAGCATAAAATCTCTTTTTCAAGAAACCCAATCTAGAGAAACAGGAAACTTCAGTTAATGCCTACCCAGAGTACTAAGGGTATCAAATGAAAATACATCTGGAAAAAGCTTCTCACTGCTGCTCTAATACCTGAATTTGTATCATCTGTTTGAATGTACCTCACCATCTCCTTCAGAGTAAAAGCCAAATCTTTTAATAGCCTACAGGTGCTATATCATCTGGACCCTCTTGGATCTTCTTTACTATAAGTTTCCTTATTCATTCTGATCAAGCAACACTGATCTTACTCATCTTCTTATTGTTCTTCAAACATATCAGGCCTTCTCCCACCCAAAGATCTTTGCACTGGCTCTTCCCTCTGCCCTGGTAGCCTTTCACCTAAAGACCCACATTTAGTTTCACCTTCCCAGCCCCTCCCCTTGCAAGCATTTGCTGAAATATTAGCTTCTTGAGTGGCCAATCCTAACTATGTTATTTACAATTAAACCAACCCTTATACATTTTCTGGTACTCTCTAACTCTTTTCTTTGTCTTTTATCCACATTATTTATTACCTTCTAATATTTCATGTATTTTACATATATTTCACTTATTGTCTTACTATCCCTAGTAGAATCTAAAATTTGTGAAGCCAGGGGATTTTGTTTCCTTTGTTCCCTGATATATCCCTAATGCTTTTACTTTGTGTGTGTGTGTGTGTGTGTGTGGTATACAGGCCTCTCACTGTTGTGGCCTCTCCCGTTGCGGAGCACAGGCTCCGTATGCGCAGGCTCAGCGGCCATGGCTCACGGGTCCAGCCGCTCTGCGGCATGTGGGATCTTCCCGGACCGGGGCATGAACCTGTGTCCCCTGCATCGGCAGGAGGACTCTCACTGCGCCACCAGGGAAGCCCTGTTTTTTCTTTTTAATTGGAGTATAATTGCTTTACAATGTTGTGTTAGTTTCTGCTGTACAACTAAGTGAATCAGCTAAAAGAGACACTCAGTGAACATTTACTGAATGAATAAATGTGTGAATGTAAACAATAGGAACTCAAAAATTTTGGCTGAATGAATAAGGAATAAAAGAACACAAAGATTTCTGAGCCTTGTTTGGAGGAAGAGTTTTCTAACAGCAAAGAAATAAAAGCCTGGGTGAAGTTGGGGAGATAAGCAGACCCTTGATAAAAGGCTGCTCTGTAGATAACAGGTAGCCACTTTTTTCAAGTGGGACGATTCCATGATCAGGTCTTTGCTTATAGTTTTGCCACAGTGTACAGACTGGCTCTGTGGGGAGGAAGTTAAGAGGCAGGAAGACCAGTTACACCAAGTTTTAGGTGTGAGGCCCTGAAACAATGTAGGGGGACAGCAGGGGAGATTTAAACATTTCTGCAGAATATCTGACTATTGAAATTGTCTTTGTAAAGCCATGCTCAAAGACAACTTACTTAGGCAGAACTTGATCTGTTCTTGCAGCCCGTGCTGCTGAGAATTTGAGGCGTGTTGGACAGCTTATAACCCAGGAAGTAGTACTCTTTGTGAAACGCTAGACTCCTTTATAATGGAAATAACCTTGGAATAGGCAGAAATTAATATTAATGCTTTAGTAACTCTATAGATTCTGATTCATTGCCCAAATAGAGCAATTTTAGCAGTATGAATATAGTCTATAACAGGGAAGGTAGTCTTTATTTACTTGGTAATTACCAGTGAAGATCAGTTTTCTGCTCTTTCAATACTGAGGAAAATCTGCAAAGCAGGACTGGAGATATTGTAGAATAATAGCACATTATCTCATCCAGTCATACCTTTGTTTTCTTCCAGGATGAGAGAGAGCATAGGAGAATGGAAAAATAACAAGCAATACAAATTTAAGAAATAAACAAATAGTACCTCTGAAAAGCTTTTTTATTGGGTATTTCATGTGCTGAGTGTTAGACAGATGATGATTGCAAGCTCTGCAAAACAAAACACCATACATCCCTGCCTTATGTAGAAGCTGACACAATTTGGGCAATATGTTAAGTGTTCTTTCTAATATGTAGATTATCACTGAAGAAAAATATCAATCGTGATCAGATGTCTTCACTCACAATTTAAAAGTAAAAATGTGTGGTGATGCATTTTAAGTAGACTTGTGGTAACTAGACCATTTTGCAATATATACATGTATCAAATCATTATGTTATACACCTGTAACTAATGTTATATGTCAATTATACCTCAATATAACAAAGAGTAAAAAGGATAAAACAATATTTTAATAAATTTTAGAATAGGAAATTGAATGAATTAGGCTTTCCATATCTACAAAAGTCAGGAGGAGAACAGGATCTGAGTGACCAGATTTTCTGAGCCCAGTTGAAATTTCAGAATCTGGATAAATGACTCACCTGTGTCCTTAAGATACAGAAAATCATTAGAAAAAGATTTTTCAAAATGTGTTCTATAGTCAGTCAGCTAAGCTTGAAAAAAGCTCCATGCTCCATCTCTCTCTGGAAATATATATTAAACATTAAAGTTTCTGAGAAATCATATGGGAGAAAACAATCAAAAATAAATAAATTTGAACCTCTTTACATTTGTTTAACTAAGGTTTTCCAAATTTACTTGACAATGAAATCCCTTTTTATCATGTAACATATTTCTCTCTCCAAGAAACTTGTGGGAAAATGTTGCCCTGTAACTATTTGGAACCAAAATTGTGTTTTCTTTATCTTTGCACTTATAACATTGTCTTAGTCCATTTGGGCTACTATGAGAAAATATCATAGACTGAGTGCTTTATAAACAACAGAAACTTATTTCTCACAGTTCTGGAGGCTGGAAGTGGGAAATCAGGGTACCAGCATGATCTGATGAGGGCCCTCTCCCAGGTTGCGGACAGAAATTCTCACTGTAATCTCACATGGAAGAAGGGGCAAGCTAGCTCTCCGGAACTTCTTTTATAAGGGCACTATTCTATTCATGCAGGCTCTGACCCCATGGCCTAATTACCTCCCCAAGGTCCCACCTTGTCTTGCCATTACCTTGAGCATTAGGCTTTCAACACAGGAATTTGGGGGGAACAGGAACATTCAGACCACAGCAAGCAGCTTTCACATTTGTGGCATGAATATATACAGATGAATGCCCATGCTTCTCAAATATCTCATCTAAAATTAGTAATTTGTGCAAGGGGTAAGAGACAAGCATTCTCTCAAGATGTTTTCTGTTGTTTTTGTTTTTCCATATCCCTTCTTCTTTCTTCCTGCTATTGCTATTTCTGTGTCTTTTTTTTTAATGGCTACCAATTTTCAGAGAATGCACATCATAAAAAAATAGTTTTTATTTCATAGGTAGAGTTACACCTAATCATCTTGAAAAATTTAGAAGAAAAGTGATAGAAAATTGCCAGTAATCTAGAAATGTTATTACAGAGTATCAGTGCTAAGATAAAATACTATTCACTTAGTATGTACAACTTAAATAATAAAATAATAATAGCAAATAATATAGTTTAGATACAAATATATATACAAATATAAATATAAGTATAGATAATTTTACTACAGTTAAAGTTATTTACATGGATTATCATATTTAATCATCAACACAACTCTAAGAGTATGTTATGTTTTATAAACTATAACACCAAGGTTTAGAGAGATTAACTTTCCATAGTTCATGTACTAGAATAGATAATAAGGGTACATGAATAATTTGTGTGACCATGCTTATGGTGATTGTCTGGAAAAATCTTATTTCACCCTGATTTCCTGCCATGATAGTTAATATTATTACTTTTTGTTGTCAATATGCCTCATTTAGATAATAATTTCTGTAGTCAGTATATGAAAACTAACATTCAGTGGAGCATAAGAAAGGGTCATTACATATTGCAATTAGAAAATAAGACTTCAGGTAGAGAGTCAACCAACTGGGATCAAATATTCAGAAAGTTCCAAAAAGCAAAACTCGAGTTTGCCGCAGGCTGGCCGGTATTTACATAACATTTACATTATGCTTACAACTATTTCCATAGCATTTACATTGTATTAAGTATTATGAGTAATATAGAGATGATTTAAAATATACAGGAGGGGCTTCCCTGGTGGCGCTAGTGGTTGAGAGTCCGCCTGCCGATGCAGGGGACACGGGTTCGTGCCCCCGTCCGGGAGGATCCCACATGCCGCGGAGCGGCTGGGCCCGTGAGCCATGGCCGCTGAGCCTGCGCGTACGGAGCCTGTGCTCCGCAACGGGAGAGGCCACAACAGTGAGAGGCCCGCGTACCACACACACAAAAAAAAATTAATAAATAAATAAAAATAAATAAAATAAAATATACAGGAGAATATGTGTGTGAGTTATATGCAAATACTACTGCCATTTTATGTAAGGGACTTGAGCATCCAAGGATTTTGGTATCGGAGGGAACCAATGGAACCAATTCTTCAAAGATACCAAGGGAAAATTGTACTGCTCTAAAATACCCTATGGATACTAGCTTTATGGAATGAACTTTCTCAGGACAAGTGTAAATTCATGCCTAACTAGTAATGAAGTGAAATGTTTTCATTAATGAAATTATTTGTGCTTTCTAGGGAATGTTGGAAAATAACATATTTTAAGGGAAATTCCATTCTAAATATCCATTAAGTTTCTTAAGTATTGATATGTGGCTCTGTGAGTCATATGAAGGTTCTGTTCACTTGAAATCAAATGCTGAAACTTGTTCAAATGTGCTACCTTAATAGTGTGGAATAAATTTTCTTAATAGGTAAAAATCAAGTGATGGGTAAATGCAAACTGCAATAGAAGTGGCTCTTAGCCAATCATTCCATTCCAGTGGCTATTTTACCTAGCATCTCTCCTTCATAACCACACACGTTGGAAATAGAATCGATTCTGCAACAAGTTCCTCACCTTGCACTCAAACCTGAATCCACTCCATTGGTCTTCTGTCTCCACCACTTTCCTAAATCAGGTCTCACTTAAAAATACCAATGACTTTCACATCATTACATTACTTAGGAGCATATCAACTCCCACATGACTTTAAGTTTCTGTAGCATTCAGCACAAATATTTACTTCTTAAAAAGCTCCTTTTCTTTCTTCGAAATAGACTCTTCTTATTTCCTTTCTGCTCTGTCAGAGCCTCCTGTATCTTTTTTTCTTGTTATTGTTATCTTACATTCTTTTATCCAAGCTTATATTGTTAGCATCCTCCTTAAGTCATTTCATATACTTCAAGGCTTCAAATATTATCAGTTAACAAATTGACAGCAAACTTTTTCTCTAGCTTTTTTTTAACTCAACATATGTTTATTCAGTATCTGCTATTGTTCAGGTATACAGTGGTAAGCAAGACAGTATGACTACTGCCTTTATACTCTAGTAGTAGAGACATTAAATCAATAAATTATATAAGTATACCTAAAATTATAAGGTCTATGAATGAGTTTTATAGTATAATTAATTTCTTTAGATCTTGGGACCTAAAATCCAAACTGTTCCTTTGAATTTGATGTGGTCTCTTTGGCCAATTTTCAAATGGACTAATGGGGATTTTAACAAACATATTCTCAAAATGGACAGTGCTTATTCGATGCCTGCATATTACTCTCCATTAAAGCCACAGTGAAAACCCTCTTTTCATGCTCCTGTGTTTTGTGAGAACTAATGAAAAGTACTGCAATTAGACCCAAAAATGCCAATTAGGAGGAAGAAGGAAAAAACTGAATCTGATTCCTCAGAGAAAATAGTGACAAAAGCAAAATCTATTATTGGGAAAAGCTTTAGAGTGAAATCCATCAACGTATCTGAGGGAACAAGAGGGAATATTAATCAGGGAGAAAAAGCTGAAACAATTGGAGATTTCTTGGGGTTCAGAAATAATTTATGAGGCCAATTCTTACATAAAGACAGTATGATACTTGATATTTGAAAAGTCCTATAACACTCTTGTTCTCTTCAACATAATCATATGTAATAATTAAACAATTGATGAGAAGCCTATATACATTTGCTGAAACCCCAGCAATAGTGAAAAGTGCAATTTGTTTTTATTATAACTTCTTTTACACTCATTCAGTAAAGCTCTCTAGGAGCAATAGAATTGTAACATAGATTTTTAAAGTCTTTGAAATGTTAACCATAGCCAGGGAGGTCCAAATTTTTTGATGGAAGATACTTTGATGAAATGTATATTTTTCCAATATCCTAACATCTCTGCTCATATAGTATATGGAAACAACTGCAGAACGGATATTATTTTAAATGTGATGCTTTCTAATTTGAATAGCTTTTATTTAATATGTGATTGGTTGTATTTAGCATTGTGGTAGATACAGGGATGTGCCACCATAAGCTTTTAACAGAGGATTTTCTTTCCAGCTGTGGAGTGAGGTCAGAAGACAGTTTTTGGCTGTCAGCTAAGGGTTTGCCTCAGTAGCAGAGAGCTCACTCCCCAAGGGTAACCCACACCTGGAGACTGAGAAAGGCAGGGGAATAAACTTTTTCTGTAAAGGAGCATATAGTAAATGTTCTAGGCTACTCAAGCTATAGTCTCTGTCAGACACAACTACTCAACTTGTAACCCCAAAGCAGCCGAAGGTAATACATAACGGATGAACATGGCTGTGTTCCAATAAAACCGTATTTTATTTGTAATAAATCAGACAAATACCTGAAAGTATAGAGTAAATGGTGGAGCACCCCAAAATCATTTTAATCAAACAAGGAAACAATTTCAACTGACCATTACTTTTGTATTTGTTTCCTTCACTGATTCTAAAGAATGAATAGAAATGATTCCCAAAGTGTTGTTTGCTTTTATTATCATCACTAATAATGTTTGTTCATATCCTTTACTTTGTGGTACCTGTGTTCAATTCTTCTTCAGTCTGTCAGTAGTCTACCTCTTTCTTCCTTTCATTCTACTTAGTAAACAAAATGAAAATATTCTAAGAATGTTATCTACTCACTCATCTACCTTTTTGAATTATCTCATCTACTTTTGCAATGATGTTTTTTCTCTCTTATTTTCTATAAAAGTTCCCTTCTTAAAGTAAATAACATTATGCAGAGAAACTTTGATCAACAGCAGGAAGCCATTTTCACAGTCACTTAGAGAAACCAAAAAATGAGAAGCAACACTCTCCTGTTTCCTCAGCATCTATTGTTCCCAGGTGGCCAGGAAAATTGTCACTGCATGCGAAGCTCACTGTTGAATCCTGGCAAATTTTTAACTGTGATATAGTCTATGAAATTCTGCCTGGGTACCAATGCAAATGCAAGCAATATTCACAAATTCATGACACTCTTGTGGTAGATATTAAGAAATACTTTTGCTGTATAAGGAAAACTTCGGGTTTTAAAAGTATTTATTTGATTAAAGTGTAATACCTATTTCTTCCAGAAATTGAAAACATAGTAAAGCACAAAGTAGAAAACAAAAAATATCCATAACCCCATAATAAATTTCATACTTTATGTGTATGTGTGTGTACACACGTGTATTCAGATTTACATATACACTATGGAAATCATTTAGGGTATTCATTTTTCAGAATAGCATCTGGTCTACTCTGAGAAATTGAATGACTCTCTTATTTGTGTGCTGTATCTTGGCAGCCAAATTGAATATACTAAACATCAGGCAATTAGGAAAAAGAAGTAAGCCTATCTATCGGGTGGAACGTTCTTTATAATACTTTTTTTTCACTGTTTGTGGTTTATCATAGTCAATCCTAACATGTTTATCATCTGTTTTCTCTGGCTAATGACCATGCTCCATTTAGGGTAAAGTCAGCAATATATGGGGTCACCACATTTTCCCAAGAATGCCAGGCACAAATCAGGTGTTCTGTGAATATTTGTGGGTGCATAAATGTGGATGCGTGATTGCAGTATACAATCAGCTCCCTAGTGTACCAGGGGCCGGTACAGGCTTTGTGGATCCTAAAGCTTATACTGTTGGGAATCCTCCTGAAGAAAAATAATAAATTTATAAATGACTATAGATATACAAATACAAAATTAAAAGGCATCACTTAGGGCTTAGAAAAGACCTTTGCAAAGGAGGAGCCCTGAATCTTAAGCTGTCTTAGCTCCTTGGTAAAATCATCTCTGCCTCCATTAAACTTGGTATACTAGTTTTTAATATTTTTGTCTTGTCACAATCTGTCCTGGTCTATTTTTTTCTCTTTGACTTTGCATTTTCTAGTTGTTTAAAAGCAATGTTCCATTGAATCTTCTTGCATGTGAATGCTGTGATTTTATTTCATAAGAAGATGTATTATTTTGTTTTTCCCCATGGTCTCCTCTTTTGAATTACTGTATATTTTTATATGTCTCATGATTACTTTCCATTTTCTCATACTTATAAAGGGAATTCTACACTCATACAGTGTTAGACATTGAGATCAAATCTCTCAGAAATTCTGTTGCTTACTGTCCTGAATCTTTAACACCCATATGAGTTTTAAAATGCTCAAATATATCAGTATTACTTGGCCAGAATCCCCTGCTTCCTTGTTTCTGTATCACTAGGGCTTGGCACTATCTGGAATGTAATGTCTTTGCTCTATGCTTTCTACCTGACATTGCTATCGTGTCAAGACCTAATCACTATTATGGCATTATTGTTATTTTTCATTTTCCAGATAAACACTGTCCAATAGAAATATAATGTGAGCACCAAGACAGAGGGACATGTAGTTTTGAATCGCCTAAGAGTCACTTTTAAAAAAATCAAGAATAAACAGGTGAAATTATTTTAATCATATATATTTTTTCTAATCCAGTATGTCCTAAGTGTTATGTTTGTTTTGACTAGTCACATTTCATATACTCAACAGCCACAAATGGCTTGAGTTCCTGAATTGGACAGCACAGGTCTCAAGCTCTTTGTGCCAAATATAAAGTGATGGTAGGATCAAGTTAGGTATCAAGCTTATCCCTCGGAGAGTCATGTATTCCCTGACCTAGTCCCAGATGCTGTAGGGTAACATACATGATAAAACTAGTCTTCCCTATAAGCAAACCCTAGCCTTTCCCTAGTTCAGAATCATAATGAGTTTCTTTTACCACATTTTTTTACTTACCTCCCCAAATAATAGTAATCTGTCCACCATAGTAAATTAAAATTCTGCTTAAAACTTTCTTGAACCTGATGCTAGTTGTACTATATTGTTACTATATATTTTTTCAGTATCCAGCATATAACTGCCATTCTTTCTCAGTTTCAAATCAGATGCTTATTTTTCTACTATTTTTATGTAATTTATTATCCTTTCTTTTTTTTTTTCAGTTCCAATAAGATAGATTTTTAAAAGTTTAACATGGGCATTCAATCTCCAACTTAAACATTAAACTACTTGAGTTTATTTTAGAAACCCCCCAAATAATCTGAATATATTATTTTCAAAAGTGTTTCTTCTTAAAAATTAGTTATTTATTGTGAAACCAGTTACCACTAGAGAAAAAGAATTGGCATGTGCCAGGTTAGCAGTAGTATTAAAATTATTAGTATTAAAAAAAGCAGCAGGTAAACAAGATGATAATTCATATTATAAAAAAGAATTTCAAATATACTTTTCTTTAGATGATATAAACATTCCTAGATTCATTAAACAGTTTGAAGTTACCTTTATTATACATTTTGTTTACTCTTTTACATACTTTTTAAATTTAAAAATTTTTTTAAATTTTATTTATTTATTTTTGGCTGCGTTGGGTCTTCGTTGCTGCTCACGGGCTTTCTCTAGTTGAGGTAAATGGGGGTTACTCTTCGTTGTGGTGCACGGGCTTCTCATTGCGGTGGCTTCTCTTGTTGCAGAGCACGGGCTAGGTGCACGGGCTTCAGTGGTTGTGGCTCATGGGCTCTAGACCGCAGGCTCAGTAGTTGTGGAGCACGGGCTTAGTTGCTCCGTGGCATGTGAGATCTTCCCAACCTAGGGCTTGAACCCATGTCCCCTGAGTTGGCAGGCGGATTCTTAACCACTGCGCCACCAGGGAAGCTCCATAATTTTAAAATACATATAAAGTAATACTTTTCTTCAAAACTTGTATTGTATGTGTATGTGTCTGTGTTTTATAATATTGAAAAAAGTTAAATTTACTAACTCACTTTGAAAGCAAATGTATGTTCAGTGCTTGGAAAATACACTTGAAATTGTGGGATGTCATCTGTCCAGAAGCATAACCAAACGTTTCCTAGGCAAATGTCTAAAATGTATTGAATAGCTATAGGTTTGTATTGCATTCATAAAATATAAATATTACTGATTGGTTCTTATTTGATTGATATTTGTACAGCACCTCCTGTATGTCTGGAACGTTTAAAAATCCTATGTAATCTGCACAATAGCAGTTTAGTTAGGTATTATCCCTATTTTACAAATTTGAAGATTATAAAGACCAAACATATCTTATTCAAAAATACAAAGCTCATTAATAGTTTTACTTCTGCATCCAATCATTAGCTCCTTCTAATGCTCATTTTATTCTGTTTGCTTTTTTAAAAAAACTATTTATTTATTTATGGCTGCGTTGGGTCTTTGTTGCTGTGCCGGCTTTCTCTAGTTGCGGTGAGCGGGGGCTACTCTTCGTTGCCGCGCGCAGGCTTCTCATTGCGGTGGCTTCTCTTGTTGCGGAGCATGGGCTCTAGGCGCATGGGCTTCAGTAGTTGTGGCACGTGGGCTCAATAGTTGTGGCTCATGGGCTCTAGAGCACAGGCTCAGTAGTAGTGGCACACGGGCTTAGTTGCTCTGTGGCATGTGGGATCTTCCCGGACCAGGGCTCGAAGCTTTGTCCCCTGCTTTGGCAGGCAGATTCTTAACCACTGAGCCACCAGGGAATTCCCTGAGTTTGCTTTTTATATCTTCCTGTTTTTGAATAGTTGCAAAGATAATAGAAAAGAAGACAGACACCACTTTCCGTTGTTCTTATTTACAAATTGGCTTAAATTATAGTGTAGAAAAATGTGTAAATGGAGCATGGTTAAAAGGGAGAAAAACACATGTAGCTATCAATAGGGGACATATTGGTAATAATATTAATAACAACATAATGAATTTATATTACTTCCTACATTTAAATTGGCTTTTAAAGCATTTTCACAAAAAGCCTGTTAAAAAAAGAAACAACAGGCCCAAAATGTAGTCATTTGTGCTAAGCCCATGTCACCAAATCAAGACTTAATACCTAACCTAATTGCAGTTTCAACCTTCCCCAGGAATGTAATCTTAACCAGTCAGTCTAAAGTTTCCTGGTCAGCACCAGTGAGGTAATCCACCTAATAGACTCTTGACCACCAAAGGAAGGTGACTTTGCCTGAAATAATCCTTTTTTACTTTATGACTTCCTTGTCCCCCTCTCCATCTTTTTTTTTAAAATATTTATTTATTTATTTGGCTGCATGGGGTCTTATTTGGCTGAATGGGGTTATAGTCACGGCACACAGAATTTTCATTGCCGCGTGTGGGATCTTCCATTGAGGTGCGCGGACTCTTCGTTGCAGTGAGCAGGCTTCTCTCTAGTTGTGGTGCATGGGCTGTAGAGTGCATAGGCTCAGTAGTTGCAGCATGTGGGCTTAGTTGCCCCACCAGGGATAGAACCCACATCCCCTGCAATGAAAGGCAGATTCTTAACCACTGGACCACCAGGGATGTTCCCCCCCACCCCCACCTCTGTCCTTAGAAGCCTTTCCCTTTTCTGTAACTCTGAACTCCTTTCTATGTGCTAGATGAGATGCTGCCCAATTCATGATTTGTTTAATAAAGCAAATTAGTCTTCAAACTTACTTAGTTGAATTTTGTTTTTAATAAGCCTTTTAGAGAAGAAGGACATCTTGATTTTAAAGGACAGTTATTTTTAAGGCTGATTAGTGTCTACAGTAATGTGGTTTGGAAATCTGTCCCACATTTTCTTTCTTTGCATCCATTCCAGTTTCAACATATAAACAGTTCACTTGGGGTCAAGATTTATGAAAATGTCCTTGATTTTACCCATAAATCAGATTTAAAGTGTAGCATATCTTAGAAATTGTCCTGGGATATTACTTCCTGAAGAATGTAGAGATTTGGGTGGGGAAAGGAATAAGGAAAGATATAGAAAAGAAGGAGGTAGTGAAGGAGAATAAGCAGAAAGGAAAGGAAAGAAAAAAGATTTGACTTGATAATAGTACAATTGAGAATGACCCAAATAATTTTCACTTTGGGAAAGTGAATATTAATCCAATTTCATTTTTGTCTCAAGATATCACTTATTGTTACAGAAGAGCTTACTTCCCCTTTCAATTGCAGTGTTTATTAATGCTCCTATCTTTTTCCACTTTAATTTTACAACTCAATGGGCTAACAATTGCCTTATCTTCTTTAGTACAGATTGCCTGATGCCCTTGGTGTTATTCATGGATAACAGCTAGGCTGATGATGAGTCTTCCATCTGTTTCAATTACTGCTAGTGACACAGGATTGCTTGTCTTGGCTGCTGGAATGGCCTTTTCTCTCATCACAAAGATTAAGGTCCTCCATGATGATCATTTCTTCTTAGGTAACTAGAGAGAGAATTACTAGAGACAACCTGTCAGTGAACTTTTCCGTTAGTAGCCAGTTAATCACCAGCATAGAAATTCTCCTATTTTTCTGTAGCATAACAAAGCTGTAGTTTTAAATCACTGATTTCCTATTTGTGCCTCCAAACGTTACCTGACCTGTATTTTCAGCATAAAAATTTAATCGGGTTGTATAATAAGAGCTCACGTCTTTAACAGAAAGGTATAGAAACACTTAATGGCATTTGGGCATTAATCTGTGTTAAACTGTAAATAAATTCCTTTGGAATTGAAAATTACAGCCATATTAATACCTTTCTCTTGTGCTATGAACAATAAATGCCAAGAGGCTTTTTCCCCCTTAATGATTTTGGAAAGTGCTGCCATTTACCACATGCAAATTTCTTGCTTTGTAGA
The DNA here is from genome assembly GCF_026419965.1 of Kogia breviceps. Classification (NCBI taxonomy): domain Eukaryota; kingdom Metazoa; phylum Chordata; class Mammalia; order Artiodactyla; family Physeteridae; genus Kogia; species Kogia breviceps. The sequence continues at coordinate 99,657,178 of NC_081314.1, forward strand.
TCAGATGTGACTAAGAACACTAGGTGTTTGGCTCCTGTGAATAGATTTAGAAAGTACTAATTATAAGACTAACATACCACAATCATGCTTAATTTGTGTAACTCCCTTAATGCAAGATGAGTGAACCCTGTGCAGCAAATTGAGATGGCAACAAAGGGATTTTTACCTTTTGTCTGCATACATTTCTTGTAGAATAGGATTGAAAGCAGGGAATATATATAGTCAAAGAATTCTTTGACTATATAACCTTTTAAAAAGTTATTTGTTACAGTCATACAAATAGAATTAGACTTTTTGTGTATCTTGAAGTAGTTTTTAATTTAATATTGTATTTTTTAAAGTACCTGGATGGCTAGTCACTGTGGATGATTATAATGGTTACTCTATCACAGTTTAAATATAATTTTATCTCATGTCCCTTTTTAAAAGTCATAATACCAAATAGATAAGTATCTTATGTTATAATTAATAATATACATGCTAGAAATTAAATATTTCTGAGAACATAAAATGGAAATGTTATAGACTTTTGTTATGATTTTAATGAATATATATTAGCTAGAAGAGAGAAATGAGAGAATGAAAGATAAATATTTTGAATTGTAGATTCATCAATATAATTTTTTATTTCATGATAAGAAAACAAACAAAACAACAACCAAAATTATCAATTAAGTTGGGTGTTACAGTTTCAAACAAATTGGCTAAACTCTAATAGATTGTAGGAAGTGAAGAGTATGCTTCACTTCAAAGAAATAAAGGTACAGATTTTCATGTTTATGGTAAAATTCAAATAAGCACAAAGAACTGTGAATGTATTATTTCAACAGAACTAACGTTCCAAGCATGGACATATGCCAGTCTTTTAAAATCAGTAAAAACAAGCCAAGCAGTTAGCCAAAGCAAACATACAATGAGAAGATCCCAAAAATTAACTTAAAAAAATTAACATTTAGATAGCATGATAGAGATGACATTTAGTGATTTCCAAACAAGAAATTATTAAAAGTAATAATATTTATGCCAGATCACATAATATTTTGTGCAAAGGGAACACACAAACATGCACACACACACGTTATTTATAGTATACTTTCGTATTGAGTTTATTATCCTTTGAGATTCAACTCCTTTGGAATTATTTTTGAGATAAGCAATTATATGATGGGGGATGTCTAATCAAACTACTACATTGTTATAATGGAAATAATTTTAAAATAATGTGGCTTTCTTAAAGACTATCAACAGATTATTTGCTTAGGATTTGTAACAAAAGGATTTTGCCACATAAAAGAACTAATTTTAGAAATTACATAAGACTTACTGTTGGGAGAAATATTTCAAAGACATATTCATTTACTTAGTATACATTAAATCAGGACCTAGTGTGTGTTATGCACTATGCTGGATGCTGAATACCAGAAAGAACTAAGGTATAATCACGATAGATAAAATGTATTAGGTATCAAATATGTACTAGCCACTATGCTAAGACCTTTATATATTTATTTTATTAAATTCATTATATCTTCACAATAATTCTGTATGTAGTCGATATAATCACACTCACATTCCAAATAAAAAATTTAGGTAGAGAAGTTAAATATTTTTCTTAAGATGGGCAAGATAGAAAATGTAGGGTCCAGAAGCGCAGGTTATAATTTTAAAGCAGAAAAGCTTAGGAGATAGGGTAGTCTAGGCATATCTATTGGGAGTGCAAATATAAGTTTAATAGTATAAAGCAATAACTTTATTAAATTCTGTGAAAGTTAAATACCTCTGACAAGATCATGTATAAACCTACAACTAAGAAAAAGTCAATTTGAATGTTTCAAAATTTTTTTTCAACCCACTGAAAGGACTAGTACCCTTAAACAGTATGCTGTCTTATCAAGCTTGTCCTCTGGTGATCCGAAAAAGTCGATCCATTTCTAGGAAATCATTACGAATGCCAAATGCCTGCATTCTCTCGATAGTTGCTCATGAAAGTTCAAGACTCTTCCCATCTGCTTTAAAGATGGAGGGAGCATAAGGACAAAGGATTACTGACTTTAGGTCACATAAAAGGAGGGTGGACACACAGATTTGCCCCTCGATTCCTACAGCAAGCTTGTCACAGAATCACTGTACTGTTATATTCAACTCACATATCATATCGTACTGACCCACTCTGTTTTATTCCTTAGGCATCTTGGAATTTGAAAAGTGATGTAAGAAATTACTGACAATATATCTTCTCTACCTTGTTATAACCACCTTCTCTTTCCATCTGGCTTCACATTTCCAACAGTAGATTCATTCTTTTGAGTTAGAGCACAATATAGGGTCATTCATTGCAACCGCATACATAGGTGGAAAAGGACACACTTTGACAGATGAGAAGAAAACTCCTATTGGTAAGCTTTTATTCATCAACATGGATTATCTATCAAATCTTGAATAAATTAATTTTTAAAATTTCTCTTCTCTACACCTCAAATGAAATGGTAAGAGAAAGTGATCCCTTAAAGTATTTCTAGAACTGACATAGCAATAATCCATGTAATTACTTAGTAAACATAAAGGACCTAGGACTCACCATCTATTTATTAAAGATGAATTAAGGCAGGTTCTCCTTACTAGTTGTCAGGGAAATACATAACACAAATGTTAATGGGTGTGTCCTGAGTGAGTTTATGTTGGTAATATGTAGGAGGGGAGAAAATAATCATAGCGACTCATTTCTTTCAGGTGTCAGACTATTAAAGATAAAACAGGAAAAGGTAGAATCTTTTGTGAAATAATCCAAAATGTGTTTGCTGCTTCTCCACACTTGGGGATAGGGTTTTATTCATCTACTTCCAAAACATGAATAGCTTTGGGGCTGCTTGAGCCATCAAAAAGATGGAAATGCTGCTGACCATTAGAGACAGTAATTTTAATTGTATTTACTGGTCATAATTCTGGAATAGTTTTAGAGAACAATTTGAAACTTTGAATGGATAGAATAAGACCCAGAATTTGGACTCAAATAGCAAAAGTTACAATTGTGTCTTTTTTGTATAGGTTTTTTGTCATAGTCCTTCTCATAGAAATTCAGACTATGGTAGAAAGCACTACCTCTTTCTTTTTGTAATTGTATCCTTTGGGGCCTCTACTTTTGGAAACATTCCAGTTTTAGTTGTCTTTTTTTTTTTTTTTAAGCGGTACGCGGGCCTCTCATTGTTGTGGCCTCTCCAGTTGCGGAGCACAGGCTCCAGACGTGCAGGCTCAGCGGCCGTGGCTCATGGGCCCAGCCGCTCCACGGCATGTGGGATCCGATCCTCCCGGACCGGGGCACGAACCCTCGTCCCCTGCATTGGCACGTGGACTCTCAGCCACTGCACCACCAGAGAAGCCCTGTCCTTTCTTTCAATCATATCTTTTCTCTTGTTTCTATTATTCATATTCTGAAAACATGCTTTTCTCTGCTCTGCCTCCTCCTTTACCTCCACCAATGGAACTGATTGTTATATCCATGAATAACTCACATTTAGAAATGGAGCTAAATAAACTTTTTAAATAGACTTCAATTAGGTATCATATCGTGTGTGCCTGAGTAAACATCATTGTCTTTTTGGTTTTTTTTTTTCAAAACAAAGTTGTGTATTTGTTGTGGCTGTTATTTTTATCATACAAAAATATCATCTTATTTACTTTCTATATTTGTACTACTTCTCAAGCAGATCTAGTTTTATTTACCTTATAAGTAAATGGAATAGTTCATGTAGTGTACCTACTACTTATTTAGAAACATTTTATTCCTATTAAGGTTTTTTTTTCATTTTCCAAAAATTCAGGAAGTTTTATACTATATAGGCCAATGCTATCTTTCCATCCAACTAGGAAGGATAAAATTTAGAATAAAGATCTTCCATTCACCAAACCATTGGCACAGTCTGCATTTTTGAAAGTGGATGATCCTATAAATTATTTATAAATACTTATTGGGAGTGATACAACTTCTTCAAAAATAGCATTATCAATGTGCTTTACTTAATATACAGAATAAAAATGAAAAAGAAAAATAATTCAGGCGTAATTTATATACAGTAAAATTCATCTCTTTTAGTGTGTAATTCTGTGAGTGTTGGCAAACATAATGTTTGTGATTATTACCATAATATAGGTATACAACAGTTCCATCAACTTTAAAATTCTGTGTGCTACTGTATACTCAATCATTCATCCTATCCCCAGATATGAAAACTACTGATTCCTATACTTTTGTCTTTGAAAAATGTCATGTAAATAGAATCATACAGTATCTAACTTTCTAAATTTGGCTTCTTACACTTAGCGTAATTCATTTAAATTTTATTCATGTTATTGTACAAATTAAGATTGCTACTTTTTAATTGCTGAGTAGAATTCTTCCTATGGATGTAACACAGTTTGTTTATCCTTCCTTAATGAGGGTAAAGGGGGCAAAAATTTTTCCTCTACCCTCCTAGGTTCTTTTGGCTGGTCCAGTAATTAAATTGCCATAAGAGAATTTAACAGGTGAAAAACAAATTTAATTATGTACGTGTAGGAGCCCCATAAGAATATGAAACCCAAGGGCAAGTTGGGCAACTGAGGCTTATAAGCCATCCTGAGCTAAGAAATGGTTTAAGGGCCTGAGTCTTCAAAGCAGAGGGAGGTAATTTGCAGGACAATAAGAAGAGATGTTTAGTAATTAGATATTTGCCCTGCCATACTGATAGGTCATTCTATAAAAGCTATCTCTGGTAATAGCACTCTCTCTGAAAGAGCCAGGACCCCTGTCTAAAATCTTTTAGGTAGCTAATGTAGAGATAAATTTTTATTTGTTTGTTTTTTTGATGTTTTTTGTTTGTTTGTTTGTTTTTGAGTCTGCTGGATCTTGATTGCCTTCAACTCAAAATAGTCCACATGCCAAAGCAGCATATTTAGGGGTCACTTATTCTGGTCCCCTTCAAGGGACATTTGTGTTGTTTCTAGTTTGGTATAAATATTAATATAACCTCTATAAACATTTGCATATCAGTTTTTGAGAAACATAAATTTTTATTTTGTTTGAGTAAATTTCTATGAGTGGGATTGTTAGTTCATATGGCAAGGGCTTGATTAACTTTATAAGAAACTGTCAACTGTTTCCCAAGTGGCTGTACCAGAAAAATCAGTGGTCTTATTCATACTCATAGCTCTAAATTCCAAAGAAGTATTAGACATTAACATTCATTCTACAGCTATTATTTTTTGAAACAAATGATAAGCTCTATTTTCTTTATTTATGTTGTATAGATTTCTGAAAATATGCTAAAATAAATTATTTTATTTTGAATTTCAATATTTCCTTAAAAATATATTTTTTACCATAAATGGACTATGCTGAAATTTCTCTCCTATGTAAATATTCAAAATTAACATGTTATTTTTACCATTAACTATATATACATATATATGTATACATATATATACACTGATAGATTAGATAGTTATATATTAGAATTGGTTTACATTTTAAAATTTATACCTCTGAGGTTTCAGAGTACTGCTAATGCAAGACATATTCAACACTACTGTATTATGCTTTATAAGTGTTGTTGATAATATTGGATTTCTTAAAAGCACATCCAAGAAGGAATTAACAGAATTCTTGTCCAGTGCTATTTCAATTAGATAATAGTGCACACTTGTCATATATGTCTTAAAAATGACACTATTTAATTGGATTGAATATCATACATAACTCATTTAGTTTTGGGACAGAGATAATACAGGATATTTTATTACAAAACAACAAAAGAAGTAAAAACCTGGCCATAGCAGCAATTGTCTTAGAATAATTACATCATGGTATATTTGGTTGAATTGTCCTTTTTGGGATGCTGGAAAATGATTTTAAGAAAAATGTGGATTGAGGTTTAAGTGATAGTAAAGTTGGATTCAGTATAAGGTATGATGTGGCAGATAGGCCGGAGACGAGCTATGGAGAAAAAAATGAACAGGAGAGTGAGAAAATAACCATAGCATTTTAGGCATAGATTTTTTTTTAATATTGTGTAAGAGCTGAAATTTATTGTTGATACCCAATAAAACAGGAACATTTGTGATATTTTATACAAAAATTTTTTGGAGGTGTAGAATTTAAAAATCACAATTTTTCAAAAAATTTGAGTATTTTAGGAAACAAATACACTTTAAAGTGGGCAGATAATGAGAAGGAGAGTGTCCAACTAATCCAGGTATGTAAAAGTGCAACCAAACTACATTGAGTACCAATCTGATGAATTTAGGACCATTTGTCTTTGTGGTCCCCCCATGCTCCAAGGGTAGGCCTGAACTTAAACATGGCAGCTGCCATTACTGTGATATCTGTGTTTATGGAGAAAATCAGTATCTGGTCCTACACCACAACCATAAGAACTTGTTTATATTCTATACTACACCTATATTATGTTATGCTCAGTTGTTCACAATCCTACAAGAGAATATCAAGATGAAATTCACCTTATCATATATTTTTCCACTAGATAAATGAATGACATGTGAGGTTCTATCCCATCCATGAACTGTTAAGTATTTTCTGCTGTATAGTTATATTCACAATTCTCTACCTTTCATGATACTGACCTAACTCTCATTTTCTCCCTTCTTTCCCCAAATCTACCACTCTGCTGTCTAAAATTTATTCTCTAATTAACCACACCACTTACATCCATGATATCTCTTAGAGAGTTCTTCCATTCCTTCGCCATAAATAAACTTATATGTACCCCAAAGACCATTTCTCACATAGCACTATGAAAATCAGCATAGTTTATTTTCTTATTCTCATTACTCACAGCTGAGAGCTGACTTAATTGCTCCCTGATACCACTTCAAGATCACTGTTCCATCAAATTCTTAGAAAAATTATTTTACCTCACAGTTTTTATCACCATCTCAACTTTTCTCTTCATCCTCGGGGGTTTCAACCTCAACACGGACCACTCAGTCATGCACACTAGCCACTAGTTCCCCAACCTCTTCCTATCCAACAACCATCTCCAATACACTTTAGCCACCTGCTTCCAATAGAGCTTCATTGATTCCATGAGCTCAAATATGCCACTCTTATCACCGCACTCCTCTTTGCTGCTTGTTTGCCCAACCACTCTAATTACAATTGTTTCATAACATGACTGAAACATTAGTTCACCTCCTCTTAACACTTGCATTTCACCCTAAGGTACAGCATCAGTTCTAATGCTCCTAGTTCAGGGTGGCTTTCAGATCTCTGTCTTCTCGTTTAAAACATGTGTCGAAAACCCAAATATGATTAAACCCATATACCTGCCATCTTGCTTTCTTTTCTCATGCTACCAAAATGAGTGATACTTAAAAGAAAAAAATTCAGGGCTTCCCTGGTGGCGCAGTGGTTGAGAATCTGCCTGTCGATGCAGGGGACACGGGTTCGTGCCCCGGTCCGGGAAGATCCCACATGCCGCGGAGCGGCTGGGCCCGGGAGCCATGGCCGCTGAGCCTGCGCGTCCGGAGCCTGTGCTCCGCAACGGGAGAGGCCACAACAGTGAGAGGCCCGCGTACCGCAAAAAAAAAAAAAGGAAAAAAATCAATTATACCATGGGACAGACTGCTAAGACCATACATCCATTCTTCACCTAATGCAACAGTGTATTAAACCTTCTCATGTTTCTCACACATCCAACTCTTTTGCATTCCCCACTGAGAAAAAGATCCTGTATTCAGAAACAACGGAAGTTGCCAGATGGGAACCACTTTAGCTTCCTATAAAGAGATCTGCCTCCACAACTCAGTCATCCACAAACTGTTTATTGCTTGGCACTGGAAACCCTTTGGTGAACAAAACACACTATATCCTCATCCTTACACATTTTACTTGATAAAAGAGAAATTAATCAAATGGAGAGCAAATATACACTTTTAATCATAAGTGCAATACATTAAAAAATACAGGTTCTAGTGTAGAGTAACATACAGGATCTTTTATAGATTGGGCAGTGATCCTGTAAGTTTCTAGAGGAGTGACCTTTAAATTTAGTCCTGAAGGATGAGTAAAAATAATCATGTGGGCAGTGGGAGGAAAAGCATACAAGAAAAATGAACCAGCGTGTGGGAGGACTAAAAAGGAAAAAAAGTTTGTTACATTGTAGAAACATTTAAAATACCAGTGTGGTTAGAGCATAGGAGGTGGGAGAGCTGCATTAGGTGCCTATGGAGAATTGAGCTGAGCAACAATCTGGGTAAAGCATGCAGATTAACATTGTCAGTAAGCCTGTGTTGGAATTCTGACAGTAGCAATCATTGGTTGTTTGGGCAAATTCTTTAATCTTCTTGTGCCTATTTTGCACAGGTATGAGGTAATAATAATGATGATGATGATAGAAACTATGTAATATTAAGCATAAGGCTGCTATGAAATAAAAATTATTTAATATATGTAGAGTACTTAGAATATATGCAGGTACTTAGTCCCTGGCTTAAGATAAAAACACAATAAATGTTAGTTTTTGCTGTTATTTTTGCTGTTGTTTGAGTTCATGTTAAAGACTTCAGTTTTCATGTTCAAAACCATGGACAGTCATCAATGAGTTTAAAGTTGGAAAGTGACATGATACTTTTGACATTTTCAAATATCCCTTGGAATGATTATAAAGATTGGACTGAAGGAGGCAATGATAAAATCGGGAGGATATTAGGGAACCGATGCAGTAATTCATCAGGTAAATGAAAACGAGTTAGCCAACACTAATAATTTATGGGTTAGTGTAGAGTATGTACATTAGCTAATGATAATAGTTCAAAGGTTAATGTAGTGTATGGACCAATCAGAGAGAAGTGAATTGATTTGAAATATATTTTTGTGCTAACAGGTACCAAACTTGGTGAATTATTTGATATAGCAACTTAAGAGAGGTGATTTCAAAAAAATGATTCCCAGGAATTTTGTTACTGGAGGCACATTTATATAGATGGAAAATAATAAGGCAACTCTTTAAGTTGCTTTTTCTACAGAATTACCTCCTTGAAAGTTGAAAAAAAATAAGAGTTATTTTCTATTCTTCATGTTTGTTTCCAATTGCAAGATCTCCTATGTTCGTTTCTAATTATGAGCTGTTTTTTCTTACTCTACCACTTTTGATGATTCTATTTATCTACAATATTAGAATATGATGTCGTCTCTCATTAGAGAATGATTACTATTCTTTATCTTTTCTCTTTTGTTCCAAATATATTCACAATAAAAATCAGAAAAATGATATATGCCAAAACCAATAGCCATTTAACTCCAATTCTATTTTTAAAGTATATGTGTAACCATGATTGTTTTAGATAAAGAGTTTGGTTTCCTGTTGCCTGTACCCACCCACCTTACCTCAATACAAGATGACCAGAAGCTTGGAAAAACATAAACAGGGATGGACACAGAGGATACTTGTGAAATACCTCCAGATACTGGATGGTGTCATCCCAACTCTATCACCAGAAACTTCTCTCACAGACATATATGCAGTCAGTATATTTGCAAGAGCAATTGGATTAGTTGTGTCCAATCAGGAGACCAAAAGTGCACAGTAATATGTACAGGGAAGGTTTAATATAAGAAATGATTAACAGTAATGAGGGCTTTGATTAATGAGGGATTGCCTAGTGTATTAGTCATGATTCTCTGGAGAAACAGAGCCAATAGGCCATAGAGATAAAGGCAATGAAAGATTTATTTTAAGGAATCGGATCATCAGATTGCGGGTACAGCCAAATCCAGTATCTGTAGGGCAAGATAGCAAGCTGAAGATTCAGGTAATAGTTTATGTTGCAGTTTTGAGTCCAAGGAGTGAAAACCCAGGCAGAATTTATTCTTCTTCAGGAAACATCAATCTTCTTGCCTTAAAGTCATCAGCTGATTGGATGAAGCCCACCCACATTATGGAAAGCCACCTGCTTTATGTAAAGACAACTAATTGTAAATGTTAATTGTATCTAAAAATACTTTTACAGCAACATATACAGCAGTGTTTGACTAATCAACTGGTTAGCATAGTCTAGCCAAGTTGACACACAAAATTAACCATTATGACTAGGAAGAAGTAATTGAGAGCTCTAAAGAATATAAGAATAGCAGTTATAAAAAGTAGCCAATACCCTTTGAGATAAGATAGAACACCTAAAGAGGAGACCTTCCTGTCCTCAGGGCTGAGATCCAGACCTTGTTGATTAATTAACGGCTGCTCCTCAGTGGATGGCAGAGAAGCAGCAGCGTTGTTGCATTAGAGGAACTTACTTGGAATTTGTTCTCTAGGTTGCCATGCAACCCAGGGACATGTCACATCAAAGGCATTCTACTGTGAAACTGCTGGAATGGGAAGTCAGGGGAAGCTACTGGTGGCTGGTTGCAGCTGACTGCCATGTCTACAGGAGCTGGGTACTGTAGAAGCTGCCTGTGCAGCAGGAGCAGAGCCCTGAAGAAACTGCTCTCCCCATGCCAAAGCCATGTGCTAAAGAAGCTGCTTGTTCTGCAGTGCCAGGCACAAGAAAACTGTCCACATGCTGGGAGTGAATGCTGACAAAGCCTAATATACTGCAGGAGGCTGCCAAGAAAACATTAGAACCATGAATGAAAGGCTCTGATCCCTGTATTTATCTCTGTAACCCTCTACTGACAAAGCTTTACACCTTACCCACTGGCAGAGAAAAGCATTTAAAAGGTTGAGAACCCTCTTTTCAATGATAAGTGGATTTGGAACTAAAGATGCAATAAATTAAACACTATCATAAGCATTGTGGGTAGTGACTTGTAGAAGCTACTCCATGCAACAAGATCTGCAATTACAGAAGCAAATTTAATGAAGATTCGCATGGAATTGGGTCAGCAAATGTGGTCTTCTAGTTCTGTCCTCATTTCCACAGGATATATGGTTGAGCTGTCTATGGGAAAAAATATCAAAGAACGTCACCAATGGGTGTCATTACAAATAGATCTGTGTTTGAAAATATTGAAGCAGGCAGGCAGATACAGGGAGCCAAGATGATTAAACTGGAAGAACTAATTGCATTTCAGAAGGAAAGAGGTTATCAGAGTTAGAAAATGCGCAGCAAAGATTTCTCTCCTACTAACTCTTTAATTCTGAGTTAGGACATGGAATTGAACTCTCTTAACACAGGACTAAGGGGAACAGCTTTACATTTATTGTAGCTAAAGAAGAATCCCATTAGTGGGAGAACATTCCCAAAGAAGCAAGCAAATTGAAGTGAGATTGAAGAAACAGAAATGGGACTCTCCCACAGGACTAAGTCCAGATATAGAGAACCCTTTGAAATCCTCCTTTACAAAGCCTCACTTTCCTCAAGGAGCAGTGGGTGGAACAGCAGCAGTTTGAAATGAGAGACCATAGGAATACAATCCAACTATTCACTGTTGGAAATCCCTGTATCCACATCCTTGCACTGGAAAATCTTACAGACAGTGTCAGTTTCCCTTTCCTCTGACAACCATACTGATATATAGATATTGGTTATATTGAGCTAATGCAGAAAATATTCATACAATTGAATTCTTAAAGAATATTTTTAAAATCCACTAATGCATAAGCCATGTATTTATTTATTTATTTTTAAATTTCCTTTCTAGGGGAATAAGATATATTTAACATTTCCTATGGTTAATCTTGGTATATGCAAAGATTCTCACATAAGGGAACCTCTAGTTCCTGACCCCTGAGGACTAACAGCACAATTCGCAGCAGCACAACTCACAGACTTTTAGAAGAACGATATATTGGGTTGGCCAAAAACTGTGTTCGGGTTTTCCGTAACTTCTTACAAAAACCCGAACAAACTTTTTGGCCAACCCAATAAAATAGTATTTTACTTGTTCTTGCACAACACTTTCTCTTACTGCAAAACTAAATGTCAATCCAGGATTTCTTGCCTTGTAGAATTAAGAAACTTTATTAAATGGACATGAATAAAGTCATCTATATTTTAGTTTACATTGGTTTCCAGATGAGAATTGCTAGCATTTGAAATGGTATTTGGCAGACTTTCCTTGAAGTGGATCATAGGTTTTCCTTTTTTTCCCCCCTCTCTTTATAATATATTTTTATTCATCAAAACACTCCATTTGTAACAGATCTGAAATTATGCTCATTGAAGTTACACAGAGTGGAGTGGGAAATGGATTGTGAAATCACTCGGCAGCACATAGTAGAATAGGGTGCAGATGGGGCTGTATGAGATACAGTTTTTTTTTTTTTTTTTTTTTTTTTTTTTTTTTTTTTTGCGGTACGCGGGCCTCTCACTGTTGTGGCCTTTCACGTTGTGGAGCACAGGCTCCAGACGTGCAGGCTCAGCGGCCATGGCTCACGGGCCCAGCCGCTCTGTGGCATGTGGGATCTTCCCGGATGGGGGCATGAACCCGTGTCCCCTGCATCGGCAGGCGGACTCTCAACCACTGCACCACCAGGGAAGCCCATGAGATACAGTTTTTAAAGCCAGATCTCAATTATCTATTTTCCTTTAACCTAGATTTTGGTTAAAATAAGAGTTTACATTCGTGTGATTTTTTAGTTCTAATATTCTAGAATATGTTTTGGTGATAAAATGTTATTATTGTAGTGTAAAAATGTAAGAACAGATGAACTAAGGAATTAGTAACTTCTAATAAATTGTTCTGCTGTTTGATACCTAGTTTATGAGATATAATAAGAAGTAAGGAAACAAAGATGTCAGCTGTTTCTCAGTGAAAGTGGAATATAAGACACCAGGAAGAAATCTCTTAGTCATTTTGATGGAGGGAACTTTCTCTATTATCAGTATTATTATTTTTATACCCAGAACTGCTACTGCTCAAGAACAGTAGGAAGAGATCTTCTTTCCAGTCTTTGACCTTATAGATCTAGCTATTATTTTATTGTATTTATGGGAGTTTTCCAGTAATAAATAGTAAGTATAAACAGAATAATAGAGTCTAGATTCATTCAATTCAATCGAAAAAATTTTCTGAGACTCTGCAGAGAGATTCATTGGCTCTGAAATATTTTATTGATTCTCCTCGGTTGCTTAACTCATAACATAATATCATTATGCCTGTATCCCAGAGATGAACCAACATGCCTCTCTCCTTCCTCCCTTCTTTCCTCCCTCCCTCCCTTCTTCCTTCCTCCCTCCCTCCCTTCCTTCCTCCCTCCCTCCCTTCCTTCCTTCCTCCCTCCCTTCCTTCCTTCCTCCTTCTCTCCTTTCCCCCTCCCTCCCTTTGTGTCCATTTTTAGTCTAATTTTAACCCAGCCCTTTCTTAAAACTCCGTTTCTAAGCTCTTGACTGATAAAGAGCCATGCCCCCCCTTTTTTTTTCCTTCTTATAAATTTTATCAAAGCTCAGATTAAGAGACCTTCAGATTAAAAGACTTTTTTATGTCTCATACCTCACTGGTCTTTTCTGGAGGAACTCAGATGCCCGCTGTTCTCTTCTGAAATGTTCAATTCACATGCTTTATATATCCCACATAATTGTGGCCATTTCAACCACATAACATAATGTAAAAGGTATAGTTAATGCAAAATATTCATTGTTACAAATCACGTAATACAAAGATTTCATTACATTAAAAGCTTTCTTAGTCACTACTTATGATGCCTAACTCGATGTTTTCCAAAAATTTTTCAACAAATTATTGTCTGAGATGCTTTTTGGAAAATAAGTTGTATGTATAAATAATTTTGGGGAAAAAATCCTGCTACATCCTCCACTGGAGATTTACAATGCATATTAAAACATCTGATAAATACTGAAGAAAGGATAGTTTGTCTCAAACATATTTGACCATAGAACCCTTTTATTATTAATGCATATAAATAATGTATGACTCACTTCTTGAAATCTATTTATCTTATTTGATTCTTATCAAATTCCTCAAATATCACTAATATTGCAACCAATTTATGAATGGAAAGTGGGATTGATAGATATATCAAAATTCTATTCAAGGTGAATTTTGGTAAGTGGAAGAGGTAGGATCTGAAGCTTTATATGTATAATTTTTCTTCTTACCTTATCTCCAAAACAACCAAATGCTACAACAATTAAGTAGAACTAAAATGTGAGATGATTTCTTCTTTTTCTATGATTAGATTCTGCTTAACCAACTGTTAGCCTTGAATATTCATCGGTCTCTTCTTATACAGAGTTGACAAGTCACTCTCACTTCCTTTCCAGGGAGGAAGTCTTGATAAGTTAATCAGTCAAAGCCCAATACACTCTTTGAGTCAGGTTTAAGAGTGGACAATAATAATGTTCTTTAAAGAAAGGAGCATCACTCCACCCTTTCTCTCCATACATTAGTCCTGGCTTCTAAGACCAGACTTTGCTCTCCCAGGACAGTCATTCAGGTGTCCTATCCATGCTCTGTAGACTCAGTCACCTAAAGTTAAAGGAGAAGTACCCTATATCATGAGCCTGGCAAGACTTATGAGAGAGATCCTATACTGGGGCAGAATGGAGTGCTTGTACAGATGTTAATAAAGAATATTTCACTACATTTTGGCTATTGCTTATTGTTCCAATGGCCACATTCAGGAGAGGCCAGTAGGATCTGAGAGCCAAATTTACACTTTGAAACCATATTTGTAAATAGGACCAATCTGAGCACATCCTCACACCAGGCATTATGGCCCAGGGTATGACAGAACTTAAATTATAATCATCGCCATTAATAATGAATAGTTACTATCTGCTTACTATGTATGAGGCAACATGATAGATAATGTAAACAAATTACACCCATTTAAATCAGAGGCTCTCTGCTCTATGCCTATCAGAATCACCAGGAGAGCTTTTAAAATACATTTGAATCCAGCTACAGCCAATTTTCAAATGAATGGCTTATACTAAAAAACTACATTTAAGATAACTGTCAATTCAAATTCACTTAGAAATAACTCTTGTAACCTTTTTACTTACAAATTATAAACATATCTCTAATGCAGCATCATTGAAGAAAATTAGTTACATTCCCTGGCATATTATACAAAAATGGTTTTGTATATCTTTAGTTATAGTTACATATATATTTCCTTATGGATAACTGTCATTGAGGTAGTTAGTAACTTTGATCACTATTGTCCTGGGTCATGTCTGAAATACTACTGAAGAGTTAGATTATATTTTTCCCATTAGAAATACCTAGAGCTTTACAATCCCTCATCAACAACTTTTAAGTACTAGAATGTTATAATAAACAAAAAAGAGTTCACATGGTTTTATTCATTCTGTTACTTACAGAATGCCAGGAGGATTTCAAAGTCATAAAAATTATTATTGTGAAACATAATAGGCAATAAAATAAGGCTTTATTACTGCAGAAGAAACAAAGAAAGAATTCTACCTTCTGTAAACATCAAAAACATTCCTACTATTATTGCAACAAATATGAAAAATATAAAGTCACTGCCTCTGAAAAATAAAACAGTAGACATTATAGTCTTGAGACCCCACATTTAAATAATATATTTCAGCATACAAACATCCAAATAGCAAGTACTTTACTTTTATGTACATGGTTTTCTTCAAAGATGTGTAGGTGCTTTGTACTCATTATTTCTATAGTCCCCTCAGATTGCATCTGAATTAACCCTCGTTATTTATAAAAATGATACAGTTAAATGTAGGTCAACTCTGTTCACATAAGAGATTCATGAAATAGAAACAAATGAAATTAATTTTTAAAATTTATTTACCAAACTGAAAAATAGTAAAAAATATCAATACAAGTGTATCTCAAGACAGTGATAGTATTCAGAATTTACTTATATTAAACTCATTGTTAACCAATAACAGTGAATATTCAAACATTAATTCTCAAGAACCAAAAACATATTCAAATTAATTTCAGCAGACCCACTAAAGAGTATGCCTATTTTATGTGTATTATCCATGCACGTTTATTTTATTGACAAATCCATTAAGAAATTGAGAATTATTTATCTTCTCTGGACTGGGTATCTTTACTTATCAAGTTCTAGAGTTATACTACATTTCTAAAGTCTAGTCAATTGCTAGCAATTACAGGATTGCAATGATGTGATTTGCACTGAAAATTGACAGTATAGTAATCATAATATTCTGATATATACAACCCGTAAAAATCTCAAACAATGAAACCATTCCTGATCCACACTGTCCTATAATCCTCACATTATGTGTCTTATGTTTTACTATAACATTTATATCCATTCTCTTACCCCTGATCTTTACTGCCAAATTCCTCCTCTACTGTCTTACTCTCTATCCCAATTACTTCCTCTTATATTGTACAAGCATTATCTACTATTTGCTAGCATTAGGTTTTCATTTGTCACTAAGATAGACATAGTAATAGTCCAAAGAGGAATGCAAACACTAAACATAAAAATAAATTATTTATTCAAATGTTGACAACTGTTTTGAAGGAAAGTTAATCGGAGAATGTATAGTTCTCAGCTTGTAGTTTAGTGGGTTCTCAGCTTGTCGTTTAGTGGGTGTCGGGAGAATTTCTCTCAGGCAATAATATTTAAACAGCATTCCAAATTATGAATTGGAGCTAGCTAGATAAAACAGGTTGAGAGAAGGGAGTGTTCGAAACAGAAAATAGTAGGTTCAAAGACATTCAAACAAGAAGGAGTGGAGAAGGAAAGATGGAGGTAAAAGAGGACATAATAGACTGGAGAAAGTCTTTGAGAATTGGGATCATAGAACATTGATGATAAGTTTAGAAATTTAGGAATAACAAGCAAATAATAAAAGGATGGATTGTGGAAACATTGAATGGGGATGCATGGCTTGTGTATAGCTAATTTAGTGGTTAATTAAATTTCTTAATTAAAAGAGGTGAAATATTCTCATCCATGTGAAACTAACCAATGAATGTACAACTTTGAAAAAGATCATGATAGAGTATTCTCGTAAGTAGAACTACTTAGTTAGGTCATTCACAACCATGAATATTGATGAGAAAATGTCCAATAAAATAATAAAGACATTTTAACAATGCAGTTATATATTTAGTTGTAAATATGTAAAGTGTAAGGTGTTTAGAAAGTACATGCTAGTAAACTGTTTTCTCTGATTCTTTTTCACATGGGAATAACTGTTCATTTAATTTTTATGACTCATTTTTCCTTCAGTTATCTAATCTTTTCTCCTACTCAGTTTTCCCTCTGGTACATACACACATATTTCCACATAACAAAAGGCTTTCCTTGATTTATCATGCTAAAATTTCCTGTCCTTGGTTGTGCAATACACTTACACTGGAAAAATAATCATGTAAACTGATTTAGAAAGAATTTAAACTTTAAATACCAATGGTAAATGAGTAATATGAGCAAATGACAATGAGAGTGCTTTACCAAATTGAGAACAAAGGCATTTTATTTTAAATTATTTAAAAAAACAAGTGGGGGGCTTCCCTGTTGGCGCAGTGGTTGAGAGTCCACCTGCCAATAATGCAGGGGACGCAGGTTCGTGCCCCGGTCCGGGAAGATCCCACATGCCGCTGAGCGGCTGGGCCCGTGAGCCATGGCCGCTGAGCCTGCGCGTCCAGAGCCTGTGCTCCGCAACAGGAGAGGCCACAACAGTGAGAGGCCAGCATACCACAAACAAAACAAAACAAAACAACAAGTGGAGACATCTAATGCTACTTGAACAAATATGTTTAAATAAATAGGTCCCAGGTCCCAAAGATGAAAATGAGAGAGGTAAAATATAAGGTTGGAATTTTAACTTGCTGTCAGTATTAGCGTTATCAAATGGGTGTAACAGTAAAGGTAATTTTATTTACCTCCAATTATTTTTTCTAAATTTGTAGTTACAAAAATTAAGTGATTTAAAAAATAAATAAATTATAGGTGGAAAGAAAATACTATTCATTTATGCAATGAATTAAATAATTTAAAGGATTAAGGTCCAGTTTTTTTTTTTATCTTGATTACGGTTGGTGACACTGAAGGTTGGTGACATAATAATTTGTGAGGATTTCTTAACTGGTCAGGAAAATATAGAAGAGCAAAAGCTTCAAGCTTCAGCAAAGTTTGTTGTTAAATGTTTTCATGCAAATAACATTTATATTAACGCAATATTGCATTTCAACAAAACTTATGTAATTGTCCAGATGTAGTAGTCAAATCCAAAGCAGGAATCTGTATGTCCCTAAATTGGTGAAAAATTTTGAAATAAGGATAGGCATCCTGTTTGAAGCTATGTTATATTAAATTTCATCAAAGAATTATCCTATGCTATGTGAACTACAGTAATAATGATGAAAAAAGAGAAGAATATCTATACTGGTTCTGAAATTTGCTGATGAATAAAGAGGGAGCTTATCCCTATTTCTTCAGTTTTTATCAAGAATGATGTTGAATTTTATTGATTTTTTCCAAAAAATATGAACCAAATAGTCATCGGAGTTCTCATATCAATTAATATGATTAATTACATTAATAGATTTTCTTCTATTGAATCATTCTTACCTTCCACTTTATGCTATACAATTTTTTTCTGCTCAATAATACTCTAGTCAGGATTTTTCTTCATTATCTGTGAGTGAGATGTCTGTAGATTTTTTTAGGAAGCTACTATATTCTTGAGATTTGGGTATTGATGGCTTGTTCTCATCAATATTGAAATCTGGAAAATTTTAAAAATAATTCCATGATCTGGAAAAGTTTAAGTACTTGGAAATACTGGTCCTTTGTGTACTCCAATTATGAATGTGCTCGATCTCCTCTAGCCATGTTCAATGCATATAAATTTATTTCTAAATTTTTGGTTTCCTTTTAATGCCTTACTTTTATCATCTTTATCTTGTTTTAGTTTGAACTTCCACAAAAAGCAAAGTTTGAGACAAAATTTTGGGGACAAGTCATCTATTTGAGAGTTGATATCAGAAAATATAGTGAAGGAGTGGTAAAGAGAGATAGAGAAGGAAGGAAAGACAAAAGAAGTGTGTTAATGCGCGGGTTTCAACCATAGGCAACTGGGGCTTAATCTTTTGACCAATCCTCTGAGAGACTGTGTAGAATATACCTCAGTTCAACTCAGTGTGGGTTGAAAAACCTGAGATATTTTTCCACCTTTCCCTATCTCTCGTTGGTTGAAGATATCTCCTGAAGTGCTAACACTCTGGCATGCTGGCCTGCCATAACCCGGGCAGAACTTGTTTCTGTGGCTAAGGAAAGCAGAGAGACGTGTAAGTGCTTGAGTTCAGGAGCCATCATTCTACATTGGACCTGTCCACTAACTGCAGATGACCCATATCCATGGGCCCATGGGGTAAGGGTATATGCTCCCTGTGTTTTCATTTGTTTTCAGATGCCTATTCTCCCTTTGCTCCTCTGACTCCTTCCAATTACCTTTCAATGCTATGATTATTTTATGTTTTTCTTTCCTATCATTTGTATGCACCTATTTCACTGTTAATTTATTGCTTAAACTAGCTTAAGTGTTTTCTGTTAACTTCAAAGAAGCCCTGACTGATGCAAGGTGATATAAAACAATCAATTACTACTGCTTTCTAGGTACACATTTTTCACCCTAATTCCAAGAAACCAAGTTCTTCTCAGTTACTTCCTACTCCACTGGAGCTATTTCCATTCTCCTTTGCTAGCTCTTTTTCTTCTTGACTTTTAAATACAGGAGAACTATATATGACTTCTTCAGAAATTTTTGATAACTCAGCTGATTTACCAACTCCATTACTTCCAGTTTCCCCTGAAAGAATAAATGATATCACCCAGTGGCTTCGATTTTTTAAAAAACACAAAGATTCATCCTTCTCCTGTCCTGATCACCTATATATATATATTCCAGAGCAAGTTCAGATACTGCACCTCCATAAAATCCACTTTTCTTCCTTCTGCACTACTATTACCCTAGAGCAATCCCATCATCTCCTTCCTAGACCATCACAAAAGTTTCCTGATCAGTTTTCTTTTTTCATACTGATCCATCCTGGAATGTATTTCAACACAGCAACTAAGTAATCTTTTTTTTAACCTTCTACTCAAAACCCACCAGATCCCCATCACACTCTAGAATATCATTTAAGCCTCTTACCATGACTACAATTCTGTAAATACCACTCTCCTGGTACACTCTGACCTTCTTATGGTTTGTTCCACAGTGTCATCAGAATAAATTATATTACTTTGCAGCTCTCCTTGTAAAATACTTTACAGTACATCCATGTAAAATGTCAACAGAACTAATGTGTATCATTCTGAGATTTAAGAGCCAACATGTGCTTCATGCTCAATCCTGTTTTGTTTTTTTTTCTGCCATATTAAGCACTGCTTCTCCAAATAAAGACCGATAACTTAGCCTAGGTTCTAGAATTAAAAGAATATTGAGCAGAGGTATAACTACCCCATGATACATGAATAACATATGAATAAGAAGGAGAAATGAAGTTCTTCAAGGGGTTTTACATGAAAAATGTAAATGAAAATTAAATGAAAAAACATATGAGCAAAAGGCTTTGACAAAATGACCTCAAATGGCACTCATTCTCTTTAATGTAAAATCAACACTAAACTTTCTTACAATTATGACTATAAAATGCAACATAAAAACTTGTAAAAAATGTAAAAAATTAAAAATTGGCAAAAATAAGAAGTGGTTAGAAGAAGATAGGAAATGGAAGGGTTGTTAGTAAATTATTTTCATTTCAAAATATCAGTTGCTTCTAATTTTAGAAGGTGTCATGTAGAAAAATAATTACTCCATGTTATATTTAAATTATTAGTAGTAGTTTTCTTTAATAGTAATTTTAAATTACTATTATTAATTTTGGGAAGTAACATCCATCCTCTGAGATGAAGTTACACTTATGTTTACTTGGGCAATTTTTAAAAGAAAAACATCAGTTTATTTTTTTTTTACCTTAAAGTTTTTTTAAGTTTTAAGTATTATGATACCATCTTTCTATGAGCACATCCATATATTTTCCTTTCACACTATCCATCTGTTTCAAAATATAAAAATAATACATTGATGAATGTATTATCAGGTTCAGAGGGATTAGAAATCTTTTTTTGTTGTTTTTTCTTACTTAAATACATTATAATGAGAATGTTTCCTGTTTAGAAGAATAATGCAAAGATTTTCTTAAATTGGGATGAAAAAGAAAAGAATGGAAGAGAGCCATGTGAGTTAAATCCTTATCTTTCATATGGTTAATAGAATCTGTGTAAAGTCATTAAATGCTACTTAGAAATATGAATTAGCAGCAGAGTACTTCTTAAAAGATGATGCATATTGATGACAGGGAATGGGATAATGGATTATTATTTTTATTATCTTTACTTACTGCTGTGGTATTTGATTTGTTTTTCTCCCATGTACAGCTTATTGATTTCTTTGTATATACCTCTTTCTACTAAGAAAGTAAACATATAAGCTTTCAGCCTATCACAGTAAGTATATGTGGAAAATATGTTCACTTGTGAACTGTACAAAAGGGAGTTAAATGCCAATGCTCCACCAAATACTTTGTCTAGATCTGGGGAAAAAAAAAAAATTACATTGTTTTCCTAGTCTAAGTAGGCTTCGTGTTGAGCATTATTCATGTATGTACATCCTCAGTTATCCCATACATGAGAATTTCAGATTTGAGATTAGCAAAACACCATGATTTTACAATGCTTCTATGAGACTGTATTCTTGACCCTTACTCTACTAGATTAATAATATATATGTACATGAGTTTATGTACTTTTTATTATTGTAGAGTCTAGTAAAGTATACATACATATATATTCATGTGTACATTCATATAAATTTTAGGACAGTATGTGAAGTAATGCCAGTATTAAAATTAGCATCCATTTTGTTAGTATCATATACAAGTTTAGTAAGTTTACATACTGTATATTTAATAACATCAAATTCCTACAGTGTGTATCACTCTTTGCATTTTGACTAACATATGATTCCTTTACTAGTTTTATGCTGAGTATGATTTAGATGGTCTTCAAAGAGAAGTACAAAATGAGGGATGATCTGCATAGGTCCCAAGTTGTTAGAGAGAAAAAGTCCTTCCTTCACTGAAAGTGAGACAGCCAAGTCACAATATTCAGGAGTGTCAGAGGGAAAAGGAGGGTAATCTGTACTTATAACTGAGGCAGAGGGACAGTCATAATGGTTGCAATAACCCAACAGCAGTTATTATTGAAACATAATGTTTTCCCACTAACCACCACATCCATGTGTCATGGCTAAGAATGACATAAAAGTCCACATCCTCTTGGTTTCAGGGTAACTGGTAAGTGTGCTTTATCTCCTTATGGTTTCATAACCTCAGGAAAGGGCAACTAGTAAGATCTTTCTCCTAGAATAGTAGAATGAAATATGGTTTTTAAAGTATGGTGGTGATATTAACAGCTTCTGTTTAAGATGAAAGATAGATCACTAAGAAATTCAGCAGTGGGTCTGCTTGCCCTTTGCCCTTATCTAGCTTATGAGGACAAAGTGATCAGTGTTATCAATCTTCTGCCTATTAATATGGATTTTTCCTGATGAAGTCCATGAACTAAAGAAAGTCTTTCTCTCCTTTTTTCATTCTTCCTTTCTTTTTTTTACTTTAAGGCATGCACCATGATATAATATCTATTATTTAATTCATGTTTCACCCTGCCTGCTCCTGTCTTAATCTTAAATCAACTCTTGTCCCACACACCATCCACATAATTATTAGAGTTGCCATGTGAATAAAATATGTTTGCTAAACCTAACCGCAGCTGATTGCTTTTAGCTATCAGAGAATCTGACTCAAGCATGGAAATGAGAGTCCTTTTCTGTGATATTCAAAAAGAGAATCTAAAAAGAAATGTCCATCTCTCTCTACAAGTGAAGTGACTGTAAAATTTCTACATGGGAGCTATTGTCAGCCATATCTTCCATATAGTTTGAAGAAAAATTTAATGAGTGGAAATTGAAGCAGTCTCACAGAGAGAAATAGTAAAGATTGAAAGAAAGACATGGTGATTTTAACTCCTCATCACTATTGTTCCTAACTTTTAACTTCATTCCAATTCTCCTTATAATACATTTTCTTATTTCTTTAAGCTATTTCAGGTCAGGCATCTGTTGTTTGCAACCAAAGGAATCCTTATCAAGAAATTAGATGTATGCAGAATTATTTCCTCAAGAATAAGCTCTTAGAAGATAATTAAGAAATTTCCAGTTAAGTGTTTAAAAGCATGTCTTTCCACTGTAGTAAAGAAATCCTTAGTCACATAAGGAATACCTCAGTTAATAATGAAGCCATTGTAGCTATTAAGGTACACCTGGGTGAGATTCCCAGAAAACAGCTCTGAGACATAGGTTTGTTTGAGGTTTACTGGGGGTTATTCTCGGGAACAATACTTAAAAGAGGGAGAAGAAAGCATGTTGGGGTTAAGGAGAACTTGCACTGCATTGCAATTATGATATAGGCCTCTGATGATCCCATGGGGAGCTATCAAGCCAGATGGTCTTCAAAATGTCTGCAGTTGAGCTAAAGAATAGTTGGGGCTTACCCCCATGTCAACCAGTTATTGAATGCAGGCAGTGACTTTTGGTTGAGGGCAATTCCTGAAGCAGGATTCAGCTATGAGCTATTAGTTGGCAAAATGAGCAAGCTGTTGCGGAAATTAGTACCTAGGTCCTGAAGCACGGAGTTTGGGGCAGCATAGATACAGTATGCATTGGATACAGTAGCTTTTCTAGTTATTATTTAATTTCTATTTAGCTAATGATTTAAGATAATTGCTAGTGTTAATTAGCAATACATTGTCCTATATGACTCTTAGCCCAGTATGGTAAAATGTAAAGGGAGGAGGTGTGGACAAGCAACAATCAAGCAAATAAAAAAGAAATCATTCTCTCTAGTGGATCTTTTACTTTTCCAGCTGATAATCAGGGATGGAATGTGTAGAGAGAGTGAGAGTCTGTAGATTGGCAACTATTTGGCATATCAAATGTCTAATTAATTGATATCATCTGAACCTATGATAATTTAATTCCTTAAGGAATGTAGAGACTTGTAATTTTAAATGAGACATTCCATAGTACATAGACCTTTACTGCTGCTTATTTGACTATAATGGCATTTATTGTAGGATATATGTGAAAAGAGGGATAGGGACCAGAATGGAGTTTTAATGTTGCATATATATATGTCCTACAACATCCTTTGTCTCACTTCATCAGCCAGTCCAGCCCTGTGACACATAAGAAAATGTTTTATTTAATTAAAATGTGATTTCTTCTCTGAGTTTTTCCACATCTTGTATTTATTTATCAGGAAAAATAGAATAAGAGGACAATGATTTTTCATGTTTTGCATCAAATGGACAAGTTCTATAATGGAAAAATTATTATAGTTTCTACTATAAAAATTTCTTTGAATATTGGCTGGGTATTCTCACTGAACAGTCTTCACTGATATTCTCACTGAATATAATTACTTTAAAACTCCACATTATTCAAAACCAAATGGCATAGAAACACTTTATCAGAACCATAAGGTCACTGTGTAAGAAATTTGCTTACCAGCATTTTGGCAATGGTGAAAGCATAATGATGGAAAGTAACATTTGCAAAGCATTAGAATATAGTGAGAGAGTTCCAGTCCAAAATTCATGGACTTTTAAGCTTTGCAAAATTAGTCATAAAGGTCTGAACTATTCTTAATATTTTTGTAAAACTAAAACAAATTGCAGTTTTTCAGTATTTTATGAGCTAGAGGTGCACTTTCTTTTTAAATCAGAAATTAACTGATTTTAGAATCGACTTTTACCTGCTGATAAAATGTCTTATTAAGCAATATTGCTGTTGTTGTCATAATTTTTAACTAAAAAGCGAAAACGCCTTTTGTTAGTTAAAAATCACTTTGATAGAAATGTGATAGAATTTCAAAGCATAAGACTTAGGGGCAAAATAATAAAAGCCACTTTGTTTAACGAGTTTGGCAATTGTGGATGTAAAAAAGGACTTTAGAATCTAAAAACTAGAGTTATAATTTTATTTCTGCTATGAAATAACTATGATTTGGGAGGTTACTTAAAACATTTGATCCTCTGTAAAATTAGATTATAGGATAAGTCAACTTGAAAAAAATCTCTTTAAATTCTACTGTTTGGTCATTTTTCAATTTCTTTGGCATTCTATTGTCCTTCTATATTGCAGTTCCTCCCTCTGGCCCTGGGTAAAGGAGTGGGGAGGAGATCATTTGGAACACCTCTGCTCTTTTGCACACTTCAGCAGAACAGTTATTTTCACAAGATTCAACAATGTCCATTTCTCATCCATTCAGATTCATTTATTTATATAGCAAATGTATCTTCAGTACCTTCTAATTATCATTGTATCTGTTAAACTCCAGGAACAAGCCAAAATTTCTTCTTAAGGTGCTTATAGTCAAGTAGGGGAGTCAAATATGCATACATAAATTATAGTACCCAGTACTATATTTGTAATTGGCAAGAATGGAAATTTGTGAGGTTTTCATAAAGAGCACAGGAGAAATGTTAGTGAACTATGCAGAAGATATTTGGGGGATATAGTGTGAGGAGAAATATGCTCCAGCTTCCAGGCACATAATCTTGCTTAAGGACCTATTCTTTCAGGGGAAATATGAGATCCAGCATAACACCAACTTCATCTCCAGTTCTTATAGATTACCCACAATAGAGATTTGTAAGTTTGTTTTTGTCCTTTGTATTTCAAAAATATTTGTGGCAGAACCCAGTCACAAATAAGAAAGAAAAAGAATGTTTTTAAATTACGATAGTTTTTGAGTAGCTTCTTTTAAACTTTTGAAAAGTAATTTCAGGTAATTTCTTCTTTATGAAAAAAGCTGAAATATTTTGAGAAAACTATAGATTATGGTATTAAGGGGCAGTCCAGTCTGCTTTCATTAACTGTCTTTTCTTTTTAATCACTTATAATGCTTCTTTGTATAAACTCTCATTCCTTTTCTCCTCTAGCTCCTCAAAACCAAAGCTCCAGTGTTCCGTATATTAACTCTGACAAAGGGTCCTGAAATTTCAGAAACATCCATGTTCTGGAATCCAGTTAATGTTAAGTCATTTTACTCATTTTACCCAGCCACATAACATTATGTTGTTCTGGATTCCATCTTAAGGGCATTTTAATTTCTTAAAAAAAGTGATTAGTGGGACTTCCCTGGTGGTGCAGTGGTTGAGAGTCCGCCTGACGATGCAGGGGACACGAGTTCGTGCCCCCGTCCAGGAAGATCCCACATGCCGCAGAGCGGCTGGGCCTGTGAGCCATGGCCGCTGAGCCTGCGCATCCGGAGCCTGTGCTCCGCAACGGGAGAGGCCACAACAGTGAGAGGCCCGCATACCGCAAAAAAAAAAAAAAAAAAAAAAGGTGGTTAGTATAAATACAAAATAGAAAACAATGGCAACAAGTAAAACAACATTTTATTTTTAAGGAGCACTTAGATGTTAAGCATGTAAATGAAAGCTGAGATTTGTTAGGCAAAAGTCCTCAAATAAATTATAATTTTTATAAAGACTATATTTTAAGTGTCAAACAAACAAATTCAAACCTGGTGCATATTTCTAAGTATTTCAGCTTTTTTTTTTTTAATTCAAGCACTCTGCCTGGTGTTTCAAAAGAAAAAAAAGAAACAAGAAAAATGTTACTCTGTATCTGAAGACAATATTTGTTTTTACTTAAAACTCTGATTTTAGGGCTTCCCCGATGGTGCAGTGGTTGAGAGTCTGCCTGCCAATGCAGGAGACACGGGTTCGTGCCCTGGTCCGAGAAGACCCCACATGCCTTGGAGTAGCTAGGCCCATGAGCCATGGCCGCTGAGCCTGCGCGTCCGGAGCCTGTGCTCCATAATGGGAGAGGCCACAACAGTGGGAGGCCCGAATACCGCAAAAAACAAAACAAACAAAAAAAAACTCTGATTTTATATGGAACTTTGAATATTTGGCACCCAATCTATAATGTATGTTTAAACTTTGTGGATGTATCTTTAGAATCTAGAGATGTCTTCTCACTTCATATTCTCGCTGAAGTCATCAAATTCCATGACCTCACTCGCCATCTGTAAATAGATGACTTCCAAGATTTTATCTCTAATACAGAAATGCATTTAAAAAATTCAATGCAATATAGGTAACTACTTCACATCTTTACTTGTATGTGTAAGATACACACAAAACTTTCATTTATCAAAAGATGAACTCCTGATAATTAATCCCAGATGTACACAAAGAAACATACACACCTGCATAAAAACAAACACATATACAACAAATCCTCAGCTTGTACAGTGTTCTTTTTTTTTTTTTTTTTTTGCTGTACGCGGGCCTCTCACCGTTGTGGCCTCTCCCATTGCGGAGCACAGGCTGCGGACGCGCAGGCTCAGCGGCCATGGCTCACGGGCCCAGCCGCTCCGCGGCATGTGGGATCTTCCCGGACCGGGGCACGAACCCGCGTCCCCCGCATCGGCAGGCGGACTCTCAACCACTGCGCCACCAGGGAAGCCCCTTGTACAGTGTTCTTTATGTCAGTAAGTATGATGGCCATTAAAAAATTATGATTATAAAATAAATACATGAGTGTTGCAGAAAAATTGAAAAATGTAGAAAAGTATAAAAACAATGACTTCACCTGTTATCCAACAATCTAACACTCAGCATTTTCAGGGATTTTCTTTTTTTTTTTCTTTAACATCTTTATTGGAGTGTAACTGTTTTACAATAGTGTGTTAGTTTCTCCTTTACAACAAAGTGAATCAGTTATACATATACATATGTTCCCATATCTCTTCCCTCTTGCATCACCCTCCCTCCCACCCTCCCTATCCCACCACTCTGGTGGTCACAAAGCACAGAGGTGATCTCCCTGTGCTATGCAGCAGCTTCCCACTAGCTATATAATTTACATTTGGTAGTGTATATATGTCCCTCCCACTCTCTCACTTCGTCACATCTTACCCTTCTCCCTCCCCAGATCCTCAAGTCCATGCTCTAGTAGGTCTGTGTTTTATTCCCGTCTTATCACTAATCTCTTCATGACATTTTTTTTCTTAGGTTCCATATATATGTGTTAGAATACGGTATTTGTTTTTCTCCTTCTGACTTACTTCACTCTGTATGACAGACTCCAGGTCTATCCACCTCATTACAAATAACTCAGTTTCATTTCTTTCTATGGCTGAATAATATTCCATTGTATATATGTGCCACATCTTCTTTATCCATTCATCTGTTGATGGACACTTAGGTTGCTTCCATGTCCTGGCTATTGTAAATAGAGCTGCAATGAACATTTTGGTACATGACTCTTTTTAAATTATGGTTTTTGCAGGGTATATGCCCAGTAGTGGGATTGCAGGGTCATATGGTAGTTCTATTTGTAGTTTTTGTTTGTTTGTTTGTTTGTTTGTTTTCAGTACACGAGCCTCTCACTGTTGTGGCCTCTCCTGTTGTGGAGCACAGGTAGGCTCCGGACACGCAGGCTCAGCGGACATGGCTCACGGGCCCAGCAGCTCGTCAGCATGTGGGATCTTCCCGGACTGGGGCACGAACCTGTGTCCCCTGCATCGGCAGGCGGACTCTCAACCACTGTGCCACCAGGGAAGGCCTATTTGTAGTTTTTTTATTTTATTTTATTTTATTTTTAATTTTTTTTTTATTTTTGCAGTATGCGGGCCTCTCACTGTTGTGGCCTCTCCCGTTGCGGAGCACAGGCTCCGGACGCGCAGGCCTAGCGGCCATGGCTCACGGGCTTAGTTGCTCCACGGCATGTGGGATCTTCCCGGACCAGGGCACGAACCCGTGTCTCCTGCATCGGCAGACGGATTCTCAACCACTGCGCCACCAGGGAAGCCCCTATTTGTAGTTTTTTAAGGAACCTCCATACTGTTCTCCATAGTGGCTGTATCAATTTACATTCCCACCAGCAGTGCAAGAGTGTTCCCTTTTCTCCACACCCTCTCCAGCATTTATTGTTTCTAGAATTTTTGATGATGGCCAATCTGGCCGGTGTGAGATGATATCTCATTATAGCTTTGATTTGCATTTCTCTAATGATTAATGGTGTTGAGCATTCTTTCATGTGTTTGTTGGCAATCTGTATATCTTCTTTGGAGAAATGTCTATTTAGTTCTTCTGTCCATTTTTGGATTGGGTTGTTTTTTTTCTGTAATTGAGCTGCATGAGTTGCTTACAAATTTTGGATATTAATCCTTTGTCAGTTGCTTCATTTGCAAATATTTTCTCCCATTCTAGGGGTTGTCTTTTGGTCTTGTTTATGGTATCCTTTGCTGTGCAAAAGCTTTTAACTTTCATTAGGTCCCATTTGTTTACTTTTGTTTTGATTTCCATTTCTCTAGGAGATGGGTCAAAAAGGATCTTGCTGTGATTTATATCATAGAGTGTTCTGCCTATGTTTTCCTCTAAGAGTTTGATAGTGTCTGGCCTTACATTTAGGTCTTTAACCCATTTTGAGTTTATTTTTGTGTGTGGTGTTAGGGAGTGTTCTAATTTCATACTTTTACATGTAGCTGTCCAGTTTTCCCAGCACCACTTATTGAAGAGGCTGTCTTTTCTCCACTGTATATCCTACCCTCTTTTATCAAAGATAAGGTGACCATATGTGTGTGGGTTTATCTCTGGGCTTTCTATCCTGTTCCATTGATCTATATTTCTGTTTTTGTGCCAGTACCATGCTGTCTTGATTACTGTGGCCTTGTAGTATAGTCTGAAGTCAGGGAGCCTGATTCCTCCAGCTCCATTTTTCGTTCTCAAGATTGCTTGTGCTATTCGGAGTCTTTTGTGATTCCATACAAATTGTGAAATTTTTTGTTCTGGTTCTGTAAAAAATGCCAGTGGTAATTTGATAGGGATTGCATTGAATCTGTACATTGCTTTGGGTAGTAGAGTCATTTTCACAATATTGATTCTTACAATCCAAGAACATGGTATATTTCTCCACCTATTTGTATCATCTTTAATTTCTTTCATCAGTGTCTTATAGTTTTCTGCATACAAGTCTTTTGTCTCCTTAGGTAAGTTTATTCCTAGATATTTTATTCTTTTTGTTGCAATGGGAAATGGGAGTGTTTTCTTAATTTCACTCTCAGATTTTTCATCATTAGTGTATAAGAATGCCAGAGATTTCTGTGCATTAATTTTGTATCCTGCGACTTTACCAAATTCATTGATTAGCTCTAGTAGTTTTCTGGCAGCATATTTAGGATTCTCTATGTATAGTATCATGTCATCTGCAAACAGTGACAGCTTTACTTCTTCTTTTCCTATTTGGATTCCTTTTATTTCTTTTTCTTCTCTGATTGCTGTGGCTAAAACTTCCAAAACTATGTTGAATAAGAGTGGTGAGAATGGGCAACCTTGTCTTGTTCCTGATCTTAGTGGAAATGGTTTCAGTTTTTCACCATTGAGAACAATGCTGGCTGTGGGTTTGTCATATATGGCCTTTATTATGTTGAGGAAAGTTCCCTCTATGCCTACCTTCTGCAGGGTTTTTTTTATCATAAATGGATGTTGAATTTTGTCAAAAGCTTTCTCTGCATCTATTGAGATGATCATATGGTTTTTCTCCTTCAGTTTGTTGATATGGTGTATCGCGTTGATTGATTT
Source organism: Kogia breviceps (assembly GCF_026419965.1). Taxonomy (NCBI): domain Eukaryota; kingdom Metazoa; phylum Chordata; class Mammalia; order Artiodactyla; family Physeteridae; genus Kogia; species Kogia breviceps. Next base: position 99,687,834 of record NC_081314.1, read on the forward strand.
GCATATATTGAAGAATCCTTGCATTCCTGGAATAAACCCCACTTGATCATGGTGTATGATCTTTTTAATGTGCTGTTGGAATCTGTTTGCTAGTATTTTGTTGAGGATTTTTGCATCTATGTTCATCAGTAATATTGGCCTGTAATTTTCTTTCTTTGTGACATCTTTGTCTGGTTTTGCTAACAGGGTGAGGGTGGCCTCATAGAATGAGTTTGGGAGTGTTCCTCCCTCTGCTATCTTTTGGAAGAGTTTGAGAAGGATAGGTGTTAGCTCTTCTCTAAATGTTTGATAGAATTCGCCTGTGAAGCCATCTGGTCCTGGGCTTTTGTTTGTTGGAAGATTTTTAATCCCAGTTTCAATTTCACTGCTTGTGATTGGTCTGTTCATATTTTCTGTTTCTTCCTGGTTCAGTCTCAGCAGCTTGTGCATTTCTAAGAATTTGTCCATTTCTTCCAGGTTGTCCATTTTTTGGCATACAGTTGCTTGTAGTAATCTCTAATAATCTTTTGTATTTCTGCAGTGTCAGTTGTTACATCTCCTTTTTCATTTCTAATTCTATTGATTTGAGTCTTCTCCCTTTTTTTCTTGATGAGTCTGGCTAATGGTTTATCAATTTTATTTATCCTCTCAAAGAACCAGCTTTTACTTTTATTGATCTTTGCTATTGTTTCCTTCATTTCTTTTTCATTTATTTCTGATCTGATCTTTATGATTTCTTTCCTTCTGCTAAATTTGGGGTGTTTTTTGTACTTCCTTCTCTAATTGCTTTAGGTGCAAAGTTAGGTTGTTTATTCGAGATGTTTCCTGTTTCTTAAGGTATGATTGTATTGCTGTAAACTTCCCTCTTAGAACTGCTTTTGCTGTATCCCATAGGTTTGGGGTCGTCGTGTCTCCATTGTCATGTTTCTAAGTACTTTTTGATTTCCTCTTTGATTTCTTCAGTGATCACTTCGTTATTAAGTAGTGTATTGTTTAGCCTCCATGTGTTTGTATTTTTTACAGATCTTTTCCTGTAATTGATATCTAGTCTCATAGCGTTGTGGTTGGAAAAGATACTTGATATGATTTCAAATTTCTTAAATTTGCCAAGGCTAGATTTGTGACCCAATATATGATCTATTCTGGAGAATGTTCCATGAGCACTTGAGAAAAATGTGTATTCTGTTGTTTTGGGATGGAATGTCCTATAAATATCAATTAAGTCCATCTTGTGTAATGTATCATTTAAAGCTTGTGTTTCCTTATTTATTTTCATTTTGGATGATCTGTCCATTGGTGAAAGTGGGGTGTTAAAGTCCCCTACTATGATTGTGTTACTGTCAATTTCCCCTTTTATGGCTGTTAGTATTTGCCTTATGTATTGAGGTGCTCCTATGTTGGGTGCATAAATATTTACAATTGTTATATCTTCTACATGGATCGATCTCTTGATCATTATGTAGTGTCCTTCTTTGTCTCTTGCAATAGTTTTTATTTTAAAGTCTATTTTATCTGATATGAGAATTGCTACTCCAGCTTTCTTCTGATTTCCATTTGCATGGAATATCTTTTTCCATCCCCTCACTTTCAGTCTGTATGTGTCCCGAGGTCTGAAGTGGGTCTCTTGTAGACAGCATATATATGGGTCTTGTTTTCGTATCCATTTAGCCAGTCTGTGTCTTTTGGTGGGAGCATTTAATCCATTTACATTTAAGGTAATTATTGATATGTATGTTCCTATTACCATTTACTTAATTGTTTCGGGTTGTTCTTGAAGGTCTTTTCCTTCTCTTGTGTTTCTTGCCTAGAGAAGTTCCTTTAGCATTTGTTGTAGAGCTGGTTTGGTGGTGCTGAACTCTCTCAGCTTTTGTTTGTCTGTAAGGTTTTAATTTCTCCATCAAATCTGAATGAGATCCTTGCTGGGTAGAGTAATCTTAGTTGTAGGTTTTTTTTCCTTCATCACTTTAAATATGTCCTGCCACTCCTTTCTGGCTTGTAGGGTTTCTGCTGAAAGATCAGATGTTAACCTTATGGGGATTCCCTTTTGTGTTATTTGTTGTTTTTCCCTTGTTGCTTTTAATATGTTTTCTTTGTATTTAATTTTTGACAGTTTGATTATTATGTGTCTTGGCGTGTTTATCCTTGGGTTTATCCTGTATGGGACTCTCTGTGCTTCCTGGACTTGATTGACTCTTTCTTTTCCTATATTATGGAAGCTTTCAACTATAATCTCTTCAAATATTTTCTCAGTCCCTTTCTTTTTCTCTTCTTCTTCTGGTACCCCTATAATTCGAATATTGGTGCGTTTAATGTTTTCCCAGAGGTCTCTGAGACTATCCTCAGTTCTTTTCATTCTTTTTTCTTTATTCTGTTCTGCAGTAGTTATTTCCAGTATTTTATCTTCCAGGTCACTTAGCCGTCCTTCTGCCTCAGTTATTCTGCTATTGATCCCATTTAGAGTATTTTTCATTTCATTTATTGTGTTGCTCATCATTGCTTGCTTCCTCTTTATTTCTTCTAGGTCCTTGTTAGCTGTTTCTTGCAATTTGTCTATTCTATTTCCAAGATTTTGAATCATCTTTACTATCATTATTCTGAATTCTTCTTCAGGTAGACTGCCTATTTCCTCTTCATTTGTTAGGTCTGGTGTGTTTTTATCTTGCTCCTTCATCTGCTGTGTGTTTTTCTGTCTTCTCATTTTGCTTATCTTACTGTGTTTGGGGTCTCCTTTTTGCAGGATGCAGGTTCGTAGTTCCCATTGTTTTTGGGTGGCTGTCCCCAGTGGCTAAGTTTGGTTCAGTGGGTTGAGTATGTTTCCTGGTTGGGGGGACTAGTGCCTCTGTTCTGGTGGATGAGGCTAGATCTTGTCTTTCTGGTGGGCAGGTCCACGTCTGGTGGTGTGCTTGGGGATGTTGGTAGCCTTATTATGATTTTAGGCAGCCTCTCTGCTAATGGATGGGGCTGTAGACCTGTCTTGCTCTTTGTTGGGCATAGGGTGTCCAGCACTGTTCATTGCTGGTCCTTGAGTGAAACTGGGTCTTGGTGTTGAGATGGAGATCTCTGGGAGATTTTCGCCATTTGATATTGCATGGAGCTGGGAGGTCTCTTGTGGACCAGTGTCCTGAGGTTGGTTCTCCCACCTCAGAGACACAGCCCTGACGCCTGGCTGGAGTGCCAAGAGCCTTTAATCCACACGGCTCAAAATAAAAGGGAGAAAAAATAGAAAGGAAAGAAAGGAAGGAAGGAGGGAGGGAAGGAAGGAAGGAAGGAAGAAAGAAAGGAAGGGAGAAAGGAAGGAAGAAATGAAGGAAGGAAGAAAGCAAGAAAGGAAGGAAGGAGGAGGAGAGGAAGAAAGGGAGGAAGGAAGGGAGGAAGAAAGGGAGGGTGGAGGGAAGGAAGAAAGGAAGGAAGGAGGGAAGAAAGTAAGGAAGAAAGGAGGAAAGAAAGGGAGAAGACAAAATAAAGTAGGATAAAATATAGTTATTAAAATAAATAATCATTAAGAAGAAAAATTTGTATTAAAAAAAAGGGTTGGTCTAACTGTAGGACAAATGGTGCAAGCAAAGCTATACAGACAAAATGTCACGCAGCAGCACACACATACACACTCACAAAAAGAAAAAAGGGGAAAATAATAGTATATCTTGCTCCCAAAGTCCACCTCCTCAACTTGGGATATTTTACTGTCTATTCAGGTTTTCCACAGATGTAGGACACTTCAAGTTGATTGTGGAGCTTTAATCTGCTGCTTCTGAGGCTGCTGGGAGAGACCACCCCCTCTCCTCTTTGTTTACACAGCTCCTGGAGTTCAGCTTTGGACTTGGGCCCACCTCTGCATGTAGGTCATCCGAGGGTGTCTGCCCTTCGCTCAGACAGGACGGGGTTAAAGGAGCAGTTGATTCGGGGGCTCTGGCACAGGCGGGGGGGGAGGGAGGGGCACGCATGCGGGGCGAGCCCCGCGGCGGCAGAGGCCAGTGTGACGTTGCAACAGCCTGAGGCGCGCCACGTGTTTTCCCGGGGAAGCTGTCCCTGGACCCCGGGACCCTGGCAGTGGCGGGCTGCATGGGCTTCCAGAAGGGGCGGTATGGAGAGTGACCTGTGCTCGCACACAGGCCTCTTGGTGGCGGCAGTAGCAACCCTAGCGTCCCACACCCATCTCTATTGTCCGTTCCGACAGCCATGGCTTGCGCTCGTTTCTGGAGCTCCTTTACGAGGTGCCCTTAATCCCTTCTCCTTGCGCCCCAGGAAGCAAAGAGGCAAGAAGGTCTCATGTCTCTTCGGCAGCTCCGCACCCGTTTCTGGAGCTCCTTTAAGCGGCGTGCTTATACCCCTCTCCTCGCGCACCAGGAAGCAAAGAGGTAAGAAAAGGTCTCTTGCCTCTTCTGCAGCTCCAGACTTCAACTGGACTCCCTCCTGGCTAGCCGTGGTGCACTAACCCCTTCAGGCTGTTTTCACTCTGCCAAATCCAGACCTTTCCCTAGGATCCGACTGAAGCACGAGCCTCAGCTCCCGGCCCCCACCCTTCCCAGCTGGTGAGCAGACAAGCCTCTCGGGCTGGTGAGTGCCGGTCGGCACCGATCCTCTGTGCGGGAATCTCTCTGCTTTGTGCTCCGCACCCCTGTTGCTGTGCTCTCCTCCGCCGCTCCGAAGCTTCCCCCTCCGCCACCCGCAGTCTCCGCCCGCGAAGGGGCTTCTAGTGTGTGGGAACCTTTCGTCCCTCACGGCTCCCTCCCAGTGGTGTAGGTCCTGTCCCTGTTCTTTGTCTCTGTTTATTCTTTTTCCTTTTGCCCTACCCAGATACGTGGGGAGTCTTTTGGGAGGTCTGAGGTCTTCTGCCAGTGTTCGGTGGGTGTTCTATAGGAGAAGTTCCACGTGTAGATGTATTTCTGATGTATCTGTGAGGAGGAAGGTGATTTCCGCGTCTTACTCTTCCGCCATCTTCTCGCCTCCCCGCTCAGGGATTTTCTTTAGTACACTTAAACAGGTCTTTCTTGGTCCTTTATGCCTTAATTATGGAATTTTCTTATTTTTTGGTGGCAACATATTTTCAACCCTTTTCTAGACTTTTCTATATAGTATAAATATATATTAATTATATCAACATAATTAAATATATTATTTAAATATGTGTTTGAATTTAACTGCTTCTTTTAAATATTTTCTATCTCTTGTGCTTGCTACATTTCCTTAAAGGTCTGATAACCTCTGTCTATAATTTCATATTTAAAAACAAGATAATGCACTGATTGATTGTAATCTCCATTCAATAGTAGGATTCACTTAAGGAGAGTAGATGAGAAATAAATTACTATTCAAAACAGGGATACCTCTAGACCATAAGCTGCCTTTGGGAAAATTAGAAGAAAAGACAGCCCTTCCTCTGAATAGAGCCCTGGCACATGGCTTAGGAAAAACAGTGCGAGCGATGCTTTACCTTTACTTGCTTTCTTGTCCAGGCATCTTCTACAGGGTATAGCCTACACAATGTATGCTATGGCCCTAAGGCTGTGGGAGCCTTAAATTCTAGATTGACAAGATGCCAACATTCACTTTAGCTGCTCCCTTCCCCAAGAAATTTAATTAGATATCTTTACTGAAGAAGCCTCTGAATTATTTTCTATATTGAGGACTTGACTACAAGTTTACTCTTTACTTAAGAGTAAATGGAGGTGGGAAAGTAAAATAATTCATGAAACAAACATCACTTTGTCCTTTCATTTTCAGCCTCATTCTTTATATCTGTCATGCATGATGTCTGTGGCCTCAGGGTCTGGAGGCTCATGGGGTTCTGCTGGACAAATCTGCTCCATTCTGTTTTGGAATGTCCCGCTAAGAAGTTGCTTTCTTCACTTTCCTTCTTCTGTCACTTTTCGTTCCCAATTTTCATCTTCCATAATTGGATGAAATAACTTACTGATACTCTTTTTGTATGGATATATATTTTTATTCCTCTATCACTTTAATGAAGTTTTAGGAAAAAGAGGAAGTGTTTTGCTCAAATCACCTCTTCAACCAGAAATGCACTAGACATTTTAAAATATAATCATAAAAATTTTTTCCTAAATGTGCCATTCATAAATCTCTCATTGCCATCCATTTATTAAAGCGGCATTCCATAATTATCATTTCTTATTTACTTCATTGACTTAATTTTAAAAGTTTTATACAGATCTTTTTTTGGTAACAGGATGGGTTTACTTTCTTGGGCTCCTTCTCATGTTTGTTGGTTAAAATCTTCTGATACTTTTAGCAGGTCGTACACCTCCCTAATTTTTGCATATTCAGAAGTTATCTGGAAGTTTTCTGCCATCTTCTGCCATTGTTTCTGTTATCTATGACTGTGTAACAAACCACCCAGGAACTTAGTCACTAAAATAACAATCATATTATTATTTTTCATGAGTCTGTGATTTGACAGGTGCTCAGCTGAAAGGTTCTCCTAGACTTCCTTAAATTTTCTCATGCAGTTTCACTCAGATAGTCAAGGCTGAGATATACAAAATGGCTTTACTTACATATCTGACATCTTGGTGAAGGTAGCTCAGAACTTTCTTCAGTCTTGTGTGGGCTTTCTAAAATGTTAGCTTACATTTCTTTACTACATGGCAGCTGGCTTCACATGTGAGTGTTGCAAGAAGTCAAGCCCCAGTGCATAAACTCTTAATAGGCCTTTGTTAACATCTAGATTGCTATTATTATGTCTCAGAGGCCAAAGCCAATCACATGACCAAGCCAGAGTTAGTGTGGGTGGGGACTAAACAAGGATATAACTATTAGGATGTTTGGTTTATCAGAGCTCCTAATGGTAATGGTCTACCCCAACCAACTACTAGCAACAGATGTTCTGGTCATCTGGCTATTTGGAGATTATACTACTAAATAACTTGAATCACATTATTTGTGTTCAGGAGCAATGCATGAAACATCTTGATATAAAAAAAATAGAAAAAAAGGAAAAAATTAAATTAATCACTTTTACTCTGCTTCCTGCATTTGCTGCTTCCTAGTACTGAACTCACTTCCCAAAGTTCAAGATGCTCTAGTGCATTTCTGACCTTACTGTGTTGACCTACTGGGAGTTAGATTTCACAGCAGTTGTTACAGTGCATCTTCCCACAGCCTCTCCCTAAGCCTATGCACTATGTCAGCTGTACTCGCTTACACTCCTTACTTCTCCATATTAAATGCTTTTCTCATTTATCTTATTAAGTATGAAAGCCCATTCATTCTTTAAAGCTGTTTAGATTCTTCTTTAGTCTATAAGATCTTCTTTGCTTGACTGACCTGACAATAAGTCATCACTGTCTCTTCTCTTCCTTGATCTACTATAATAATATTCATAACTCTGATACCTCTACCAACTGTTAGATTCTAAATATTTATATTTGAATATTCTATATTTATCCATATATATAATGTTTCTTTTTAAGTGAAAATTGAAATCAAAGTGTAATGACTGTATCTTATTTTCATTTGCATAAGGCCACTGGCAAAACATCTTGTAAATGACAGGCTCCAAATTCATATTTATTGAATAATTATAGTAATAATTATAATTATTTAATTTTGAACACTTATTTGTGTCAGGTACTTTTCTAAGTGCTTTATATGTCTTAATTCAGTTAATTCTCTCTCTTTCCCTTTCTCTCTCTCACATATACATACAGACACACATAAAGATGAAGTACTTTTTTTATCTCCACTAAACATGTAAGGTAACAGAGGTTAAGAATATTTCTCAAAATCTCATTGTAAGTCAGTAGTAGAATGAGAATTTGAAGTCAGTTCACCTTTAACCAGAGCCCATGATCTCAGTCACCCTGCTCTTTTGAATCATTATTGACCTGAATTTCTCAAGAAAAATGTGTTTTTTAGTAAAACTAAGGGTTTATAATTAATCTTTTCTTTTTTGTGTGTATTATTGTTGTATAGAGTCATAGATATCCAAAGGTCTAAAGGATTCTAGCGTTCACCTAGTGCTATAGCATCATGTCAAGAAAGAGGTAACATTAGTGATTTGCTCAAGAAACATTCAAGATGTGAGCTGAGCTCTCTGACTCCCTTACTAGCTTTTATAACTTACAACACAGATTTAATATCACAAAGACCCATTCATGTAGCAATTATGAATGTTGGGTATGGAAGGGAATATAACTTAAGAGGATTGGAACTAATGGTTTAAAATAAGTTTAAGCAAACAAACAAACAAATTCAGAAGATTTTGGAATCAGTTCAAAGGTACACTTTATTCTGAAACTTGGTAAATGTCATTTTTGAAGTACAGCAGTAACTGGTTAGTGGTAATGAGAATATTAAAAACAACAATAACAAAATATATATAGTCACATCAAAAGTCAACAATATGCATAGTGACAGATTTGGATATTGAAAACACATCCAAAAAGATCATATTCATTTTTCTGGATGAGCATGTGGGTGTATAGCACACCCCAAGGTCCTGGAATATCTAAATATATATTTAGGACTGTAAAATAAGGACTGTAAAAAATTAGGACTGTAAAAATATGAAAATGTTGGAAGAAAAAGTTTATGGAAAATAAGCACTATATTAGAAAAATAGGGAACAGACCAATAAAGAAGAATTTTTCAGCCTTTTCTGTGATTTGCTTTGAGTTTTTTAACCAAAATAAACCTTGATATAATTAGAAAACTTCTCAGAAACCATTCCATCTAATAAAAGCAAAATTTTATCATTGTTCTAAATGTCTCTGAGGATTTTTCTCCTTTGTTAAGGGGATGTAATTATCCCCAATTTCCATCTTGGACTGACTTCTTAAATAAATCATGAGAACATTCAAATGTTTGCCACTGGAAAGTTCATGAAGGCAACATACTAATTTCAGAACTCTCTTTATGGATAAAAAAGAAAAAAACCACATTTTATTTTTCATACACTTAACCTCTCTTTTTTCTTCACAAAGAGTACCACTGAAAGAGACTTTAGCTGAAAGACCCCCTAAGAGATTCAGAAATGACTTCTGGGAAATTTTAGTTATAACTTCTATTTAGAACCTCAACATAAAAACCACAGTTATTTTGTTGTCGTGGTTGTTGAATACAGTAATTCGAAGTCATTTCTTATTCAACAAACATATAAAGTAAAAATAAAGTAAGATTGCTTTTATTTTAAGCTACTCATTTTTCTTCCATTCAGTGATTTTTGCCTTGAGAACATTGTATAATATGTGTTATTCTAAATAACATGGCTTATTAAAAACAAAATTTCGTGACTGATTGGGATTAGTCAATGTATTAATCAGGATCTAGTCAGTAAAACAGAGATCACTCCAGTTTTTTTCAAAAAGCAAAGAAAAGGAAGGAGGAGGGATTTAATACAGGGAATTAGTTAAACAGGCCTTTTAAAGAGCTGAGAAGAAGCACAAGAGACAGAGATACCCCAGAGACTTGTAAACAGGAAGCGGCTAATTTGCATCGAGTTGAGAAACAAAGATGGAGGGGGTGTTACTAGGGCAGAGAAGCTAGGACTATGAAGAGGAAGATAGAATCTTACCATAAAATTATGGCTGGAAACTTCCCAATCCTGAAGAAGGAAACATATATCCATATGTTTCTTCATTATCAGTGCACAAATCATTATACCTGTAAAGAAGTAAGTTTATTTTATCTTTTCATTTTTGATATCTAGTGTCAGGAACACATATAACAGCTAAAGTGTTTGGTATCATATAAGACAATATCGATGTAGGTACAGACAGACAATTTTTTTTATAAAGAGACAACATAAGGTATTGATAAATACAGTACAGTACTATAAATGTATTTTCTCTACCTTCTGATTTTCTTTTTATATCTTTATTGGAGTATAATTGCTTTACAATGTTGTGTTAGTTTCTGTTGTACAACAAAATGAATCAACTATAAGTATACATATATCCCTATATATCCTCCCTCTTAAGCCTCCCTCCCATCTTCCCTACCCTACCCCTCTAGGTCATCACAAAGCATCAAGCTGATCTCCCTGTACTACGCAGCAGCTTCCCACTAGCCATACATTTTACATTTGGTAGTGTGTGTATGTCAGTGGTACTCTCTCACTTCATCCCAGTTTCCCTTTTCACCACTATGTCCTCAAGTCTAATCTCTATATCTGTGTATTTATTCCTGCCCTGCCGCTAGGTTCATCAGTACTGTTTTTCAGATTCCATGTATGTGCATTAACATATGGTATTTCTTTTGCTCTTTCTGACTTACTTCACTCTTATGATAGATTCTAGGTCCATCTACCTCAATACAAATAACTCAATTCTATCCCTTTTTATGAGTGAGTAATATGCCATTGTATATATGTGCCATGTCTTCTTTATCCATTCATCTGTCGATGGACACCTAGGTTGCTTCCATGTGCTGGCAATTGTAAATAGTGCTGCAATGAACATAGTGGTACATGATTCTTTTTTTTTAAGCCATAGCTGCAGCTTTTATTGTTTTATTTGTATATTATACTTTATTTATAAATAAGGATGATACAAGAATATTTTTGGTCACTTCTGGTGAGAAACTGCTATACTTTCTATCATATACATAGTTGTAAAGAAAAAAGAAGATAACATAAAATTAAATGCAGTCCCCAAAACTTGAAACATACTTTAGTGGTAGAGCTTTACAGTTTCACTTAAAAAGTCTTGAAGAATATTACAAAAGGTTTAAAATTGCATTTGTAGAAGAGAAAAAAAATTACCAGCTGCATTAGTATAGAAACTTGGGGTGGGTTTTTTTTGTTTTTGTTTTTTTGTTTTTCATACAGCAGGTTTTTATTAGTCATCAATTTTATACATCAGTATATACATGTCAATCCCAATCGCCCAATTCATCACACCACCACCCTCTGTCCATGGCTTTCCTCGCTTGCTGTCCATATGTTTCTTCTCTACATCTGTGTCTCAATTTCTGCCCTGCAAACTGGTCAATCTGTACCATTCTTCTAGGTTCCAGATATATGCATTAATATACGATATTTGTTTTTCTCTTTCTGACTTACTTCACTCTGTATGACAGTCTCTAGATCCATCCACGTCTCAACAAATGACCCAATTTCATTCCCTTTTATGGCTGAGTAATATTACATTGTATATATGTACCACATCTTCTTTATCCATTCATCTGTTGATGGGCATTTAAGTGGCTTCCATGACCTGGCGATTATAAATAGTACTGCAATGAACATTGGGGTGCATGTGTCTTTTTGAATTGTGGCTTTCTCTGGGTATATGCCCAGTAGTGGGATTGCTGGATCATATGGTAATTCTATTTTTGGTTTTTAAAGGAACCTCCATACTATTCTCCATAGTGGCTGTATCAATTTACATTCCTGACAACAAAGCAAGAGGGTTCCCTTTTCTTTACACCCTCTCCAGCATTTGTTGTTTGTAGATTTTCTGATGATGCCCATTCTAACTGGGGTGAGGTGATACCTCATTGTAGTTTTGATTTGAATTTCTCTAATAATTAGTGATGTTGAGCAGTTTTTCATGTGCTTCTTGGCTATCTGTATGTCTTCTTTGGAGAAATGTCTATTTAGGGCTTCTGCCCATTTTTGGATTGGGTTGTTTGTTTTTTTTAATATAGACCTGCATGAGCTGTTTATGTATTTTGGAGATTAATCCTTTGTCCATTGATTCATTTGCAAATATTTTCTCCCATTCTGAGGGTTGTCTTTTTGTCTTGTTTATGGTTTCCTTTGCTGTGCAAAAGTTTTGAAGTTTCATTAGATCCCATTTGTTTATTTTTGTTTTTATTTCCATTACTCTAAGAGGTGTATCAAAAAAGATCTTGCTGTGATTTATGTCAAAGAGTGTTCTTCCTATGTTTTCCTCTAAGAGTTTTATAGTATCCGGTCTTACATTTAGGTCTCTAATCCATTATGAGTTTATTTTTGTGTATGGTGTTAGGGAGTGTTCTAATTTCATTCTTTTACATGTAGCTGTCCAGTTTTCCCAGCACCACTTGTTGAAGAGAGTGTCTTTTCTCCATTGTATATCCTTGCCTCCTTTGTCATAGATTAGTTGACCATAGGTAGGTGGGTTTACCTCTGGGCTTTCTATCTTGTTCCACTGATCTATGTTTCTGTTTTTGTGCTAGTACCATATTGTCTTGATTATTGTAACTTTGTAGTATAGTCCGAAGTCAGGGAATCTGATTCCTCCAGCTCCATTTTTTTCCATCAAGACTGCTTTGGCTATTTGGGGTGCTTTGTGTCTCCATACAAATTTTAAGATTTTTTGTTCTGGTTCCATAAAAATATGCCATTAGTAATTTGATAGGGATTGCATTGAATCTGTAGATTGCTTTGGGTAGTATCGTCATTTTCACAATGTTGATTCTTCCAATCCAATAACATGGTATATCTCTCCATCTATTTGTATCATCTTTAATTTCTTTCATCAGTGTCTTATACTTTTCTGCATACAGGTCTTTTGTCTCCCTAGGCAGGTTTATTCCTAGGTATTTTATTCTTTTTGTTGCAGTGGTAAATGGGAGTGTTTTCCTAATTTCACCTTCAGATTTTTCATCATTAGTACGTAGGAATGCAAGAGGATTTTTGTGCATTAATTTTGTACCCTGCTACTTTACCAGATTCATTGATTAGCTCTAGTAGTTTTCTGGTAGCATCGTTAGATTTTTCTATGTATAGTATCATATCATCTGCAAAGAGTGACAGCTTTACTTCTTCTTTTCTGATTTGGATTCCTTTTATTTCTATTTCTTCCCTGATTTCTGTGGGTAAAACTTCCAAAACAATGTTGAATAATAGTGGTGAGAGTGGGCAAACTTGTCTTGTTCCTGATCTTAGAGGAAATGCTTTCAGTTTTTCACCATTGAGGATGATGTTGGCTCTGGGTTAGTCATATATGACCTTTATTATGTTGAGGTAAGTTCCCTCTATGCCTGCTTTCTGGAGGGTTTTTATAAATCGGTGTTGAATATTGTCCAAAGCATTGTCTGCCTCTGTTGAGATTATCATATTGTTTTTATTCTTCAATTTGTTAATATGGAATATCACATTGATTGATTTCTGCATACTGAAAATCCTTGCATTCTAGGATAAACTCCACTTGATCATGGTGTATGATCATTTTAATGTGCTTTTGGATTCTGCTTGCTAGATTTTGTTGGAGATTTTTGCATCTATGTTCATCAGTGATATTGGCCTGTACTTTTCTTTCTTTGTGACATATTTGTCTGTTTTTGATAACAGGGAGATTGTGGCCTCGTAGAATGAGTTTGGTAGTGTTCTTCCCTCTGCTATATTTTGGAAGAGTTTGAGAAGGATAGGTGTTAGCTCTTCTCTAAATGTTTGATAGAAATTGCATGTGAAGCCATCTGGTCCTGTGCTTTTGTTTGTTGGAAGATTTTTAATCACAGTTTCAATTTCAGTGCCTGTGATTGGTCCGTTCATATTTTCTATTTCTTCCTGGTTCAGTCTTGGAAGGTTGTGCTTTTCTACGAATTTGTCCATTTCTTCCAGGTTGTCCATTTTATTGGCATGTAGTCTCTTGTAGTAAACTCTCATAATCCTTTGTATTTCTTCAGTGTCAGTTGTTACTTCTTTTTCATTTCTAATTCTAGTGATTTGAGTCTTCTCCCTTTTTTCTTGATGAGTCTGGCTAATGCTTTATCGATTCTCTTTATCTTCTCAAAGAACCAGCTTTTAGTTTTATTGATCTTTGCTATTGTTTCCTTCATTTATTTTTCATTAATTTCTGATCGGATCTTTATGATTTCTTTATTCTGCTAATTTGGGGGATTTTGGTTCTTCTTTCTCTAATTGCTTTAGGTGTAAGCTTACATTGTTTATTTGAGATTTTTCTTGTTTCCTAAGGTAGGATTGTATTGCTATAAACTTCCCTCTTAGAACTGCTTTTGCTGCATCCCATAGGTTTTAGGTCGTCGTGTTTTCATGGTCATTTTTTTCTAGGTATTTTTTGATTTCCTCTTTGATTTCTTCAATGATCACTTGGTTGTTAAATAGTGTATTGTTTGCCTCCACATGTTTGTATTTTTTACTGATATTTCCTGTAATTTATATCTAGTCTTGTAGTGTTGTGGTCAGAAAAGATATTGATACAATTTCAATTTTCTTAAATTTCCCAAGGCTTGATTTGTGACCCAAGATATGATCTATCCTAGAGAATGTTCCATGAGCACTTGAAAGTTTATTCTGTTGTTTCTGGATGGAATGTCTTATAAATATCAATTAAGTCTATCTTGTTTAATGTATAATTTAAAGCTTGTGTTCCCTTATTTATTTTTATTTTGGATGATCAGTCCATTGGTGAAAGTGGGGTGTTAAAGTCCCCTACTATGATTGTGTTACTGTTGATTTCCCCTTTTAAGGCTGTTAGCATTTGCCTTAGGTATTGAGGTGCTTGTATGTTAGGTGCATAAATATTTACAATTGTTATATCTTCTTCTTGGATTGATCCCTTGATCATTATGTAGTGTCCTTCTTTGTCTTCTATAATAGTCTTTATTTTAAAGTCCATTTTGGCTGATATGAGAGTTGCTACTCCAGATTTCTTCTGTTTTCCATTTGCATGTAATATCTTTTTCCATCCCCTCACTTTCAGTCTGTATGTGTCCCCAGGTTTAAAGTGGGTGTCTTGTAGACAGCATATATATGTGTCTTGTTTTCTTATCCATTCAGCCAGTCTATGTATTTTAGTTGGGGCATTTAAGCCATTTACATTTAAGGTAATCATCTACATGTATGTTCCTATTCCCATTTTCTAATTGTTTTGGGTTTGTTATTGTTGTTCTTTTCCTTCTCTTGTGTTTCCTCCCTAGAGAAGTTCCTTTAGCATTTGTTGTAATGCTGGTTTCATGTTGCTGAATTCTCTTAGCTCTTGTGTCTCTGTATAGGTTTTAATTCTCCATCAAATGTGAATGAGATCCTTGCTGGATAAAGTAATCTTGGTTGTAGGTTTTTCCTTTTCATCACTTTAAATATGTCCTGCCACTCCCTTCTGGCTTACAGAGTTTCTGCTGAAATATCAGCCATTAACCTTATGGGGATTCCCTTGCATGTTATTTGTTGTTTTTTCCTTGCTGTTTTTAATATTTTTTCTTTGTATTTAATTTTTTATAGTTTGATTAATATGTGTCTTAGCATGTTTCTCCTTGGATTTATCCTGTATGGGACTCTCTGTGCTTCCTGGGCTTGATTAACTATTTCTTTTCCATATTAGGGAAGTTTTCAACTATAATCATTTCAAATATTTTCTCAGTCCCTTTCTTTTTCTCTTCTTTTCTGGGACCCCTATAATTTGAATGTTGGTGCAGTTAAGATTGTCCCAGAGGTCTCTGAGACTGTCCTCAATTCTTTTCATTGTTTTTTCTTTATTCTTCTCTGCAGTAGTTATTTCCACTATTTTATCTTCCAGGTCACTTATCCCTTCTTCTGTCTCTGTTTTTCTGCTATTCATTCCTTCTAGAGAATTTTTAATTTCATTTACTGTGTTGTTCATCATTGTTTGTTTTCTCTTTAGTTCTTCTTGGTCCTTGTTAAACCTTGCTTTTATTTTCTCCATTATATTTCCTCTTCATGTTTGGTCTGGTGGGTATTTACCTTGCTCCTTCATCTGATGTGTGGTTCTCTGTCCTCTCATTTTGCTTAACTCACTGTGTTTTGTGTCTCCTTTTCACAGGCTGCAGGTTCGTAGTTACCATTGTTTCTGGTGTCTGCCCCCAGTGGCTAAGGTTGGTCAGTGGATTGTGTAGGCTTCCTTGTGGAGGGGACTAGTGCCCGAGTTCTGGTGCATGAGCCTGGATCTTGTCTTTCTGGTGGGCAGGTCTGCTTCCGGTGGTGTGTTTTGGGGTGTCTGTGACCTTATTATGATTTTAGGTGGCCTCTCTGCTAATGGGTGGGGTTGTGTTCCTGTCTTGCTAGTTGTTTGGCATATAGTGTCCAGCACTGTAGCTTGCTGGTTGTTGAGTGGAGCTGGGTCTTCACGTTGAGATGGAGATATCTGGGAGATTTTTACCATTTGATATTACATCGAGCTGGGAGGTCTCTGGTGGCCAATGTCTTGAACTCAGCTCTTCCACCTCAGAGGCACAGGCCTGATGCCTGGCAGGAGCACCGAGACCTGACTTCCACATGGCACAGAGTAAAAGGGAGAAAAGGAAGGAAGGGAGGGAAGGAAGGAGGGAGGGAGGGGGGAAGGAAGGAAGGAAGGAGAGAAAGAAAGAAAGAAAGAAAGAAAGAAGGAAAGAAAGAAAGAAGGAAGGAAAGAAAGAATTAGTATTAAAAATTAAAAAAATTAAAAAGTAATAAAGAAAAGAAAGAAGAGAGCAACCAAACCAAAAAAAAAAAAAAAAAAACCAAATCCACCAATGATAACAAATGCTAAAAACTATACTGAAAAAGAAAAAGGGAAGACAGAAACCCTGGGACAAATGGTAAAAGCAAAGCTATACAGACAACAACCACACACAGAAGCATACACATACACACTCACAAAAAGAGAAAAAGGAAAAGAATATATATATATATATATATATATAGTTGCTCCCAAAGTCCACCACCTCAATTTGTTATTATTTGTTGTCTATTCAGGTATTCCACAGGTGCAGGGTACATCAAGTTGATTGTGGAGATTTAATCCTCTGCTTCTGAGGCTGCTGGAAGAGATTTCCCTTTCTCTTCTTTGTTCGCACAGCTCCTGTGGTTCAGCTTTGGATTTGGCCCCACCTCTGCATGTAGGTCACCTAAGGGTGTCTGTTCTTCACTCAGACAGGATGGGGTTAAAGTAGCAGCTGCTTAGGGGACTCTGGCTCACTCAGGCCGTGGAGAGGGAGGGGTACAGATGCAGGGCTAGCCTTCTGCAGCTGAGGCCAGCGTGACATTGCACCAGCCTGAGGCATGCCGTGTGTTCTCCTGTGGAAGTGTCCCTGGACATGGGACCCTGGCAGTAGCAGGCTACACAGGTTACCATGAGAGGAGGTGTGGATAGTGACCTGTGCTTGCACACAGGCTTCTTGGTGGCTGCAGCAGCAGCCTTAGCATTTCATGCTCATCTCCGGTGTCCATGCTGATAGCCGCGGCTCCCTCCTGTCTCTGGAGCTCGTTTAGGCGGCACTCTTAATCCCCTCTCATTGTGCACCATGAAACAAAGAGGCACGAAAAAGTCTCTTGCCTCTTCGGCAGCTCCAGACCTTTTCCCGGACACACTCCCGGCTAGCTATGGTGCATTATCCCCTTCAGACTGTCTTCATGCCGCCAGCCCCAGTCCTCTCCCTGGGATCTGACCTCCGAAGCCCAAGCATCAGCTCCCAGCCCCAGCCCTTCCCAACGGGTGAGCAGACAAGCCTCTTGGGCTGCAGAGTGCTGGTCTGCACTGATCCTCTGTGCGGGAATCTCTCCGCTTTGCCCTCATACCCCTGTTGCTGTGCTCTCCTCCGTGGCTCTGAAGCTGCCTCCCTCTGCCACCCGCAGTCTCTGCCCGTGAAGGGGCTTCTAGTGTGTGGGAATCTTTCGTCCTTCACGGCTCCCTCCCATTGGTGCAGGTCCCATCCCTATTCTTTTGTCTCTGTTTTTTCTTTTTTCTTTTGCCCTACCCAGGTACGTGGGGAGTTTCTTGCCTTTTGGAAGGTCTGAATTCTTCTGCCAGCATTCAGTAGGTGTTCTGTAGGGGTTGTTCCAGACGTAGATGTATTTCTCATGTATTTGCGGAGGAAGATGATCTCCCTGTCTTATTCTTCTGCCATCTTGAAGCTCCTCTTGAATATTCCTCTCTGTTTGGGTCACATTTAAATCTATCTGAAATGCTCAATATACCTCGTAAGTCTGTTGCATGAACCAAGCAAACTTGGAAACTATTAGAACTATTATTCCATGTAGAATATTATGTTTATTAACATTATAGACACATTCACAGATACTGGAATAACAGCTGTAGCTATCAGTTCTTTAACATTACCTAAAAGAACCTCACTCAAAAGCTAATTTTAAAAGCCTCCTCTAAGCTGTATTTTTTTTAAGTCAGGAGAAATTAAGAGATCAGCAAAATAATGGGAAAAGACTGCATCAGCAAGATCTTATAATCTAAGTAAATTATTAGATATCTAGTTTTTAAATGCATGAAAATGGATATTGGAGGTAAGCCGTGGTTAAAGTTTGCTTCACAGAGACAAAAGCAGATTGGTTTGTTGAAAAAGTATATTCAGAATATCCATTCTTCTGTAATGTTTTAGATAACCAGATTCTGTAAATCTCCTTCTCAAATAAATCTTCAGACTAACTCCTACTCATCCAAATAAGACTGAAACAGAGTAACTTTTCCTCTAGACTCAAGGGCTAAATATAGCTCTATGAAGTTCCAAATGATTAATTAATATGAGTTTAAAGAATCAGTGAATCTCCCACTGATAGAAAACCCTTCATCAACATGCCCATTTTATCTATCTCCTTTCGCCTTTGTGTACAAGCTCAAATATCTCATCTACATACCTAATACAGAAGTCTCCTCTCCTAGAACAGTAACCCAGGCTTAAAGTACTTGGCTGCATCAGTCTAACTAACCACCTTATCCCACCTCCCATAAAGACTGCCTAGAAAGATCAGAGGAGAATGTATCAATGGTTTCTGCTTCTTAGTTCACTCATTTGAACTCCAATGTAGTTACATAATACTTTGAACTTCAGTATAATATCCTTATGAGCTATGTGAATTAGAAGTTGACTTACATTACTTGCAAGTCATGACTTTTATTCTCTAGGTTATTATTCCTCATTCATGATAGTTACTGTCGTCTCTATGTGATTACAGGCTCCTTAAAAGCTAGGGCAATGTCTATTCTACTTCACCTGGTACAGTAAACTAGTACAATAACATGCAAATTAGAAGGACTTTCTATGTGATATAAACACACAATATTCACTTAATTTCGATTTCAGCATGCCTTAAACAATTTGATTCTGATATAAAAATTTCTACTATTTTTGAATCTTATTAGTAGGATTTATCATAGATTTGAAGGTAATTTAAATCTTGATTTTCTGCAGAAAACAAAATTGGTTTCTTTGATCTGTGTCATTTAGAAATGCACAATTTGTCCAATTCATATGTATATGTTGTTTACTAAGTTTCACATAGTTTCAGAAGGAAATGATCAAAAAGAGGCACAGAGAGTAGCAGGAGAGATGTAAAAGGCAATCCAGGAGGCAGTAATACCAGAGAGTGATAATTAATGCATGTAAAGGTGATGGCGGGAGGCAGGAAGTCCAGCCCCAAGGGTATCACTGAGTTGAGTCCAGAAGCAAGCAGCTGATACTGGGGAGGCTTAAAGACATCATGTGAGATAAAACGTTCCAGTTTTTGGACAACACTTGTTTTTACAGTAGATTGAGTTACACATTGTGTTCAACAGCTACATATGGTTTCCATATAAAGCTCAATTTGCTTGGTGTATTTTTTTCTCATTCAATATCCTATAGCATTTGATATTACTTGTGAGGTATTCCTTAATTTGTACTACCGTTGAGTTCAAACATTAATTTTCCCTTCTTATTTTTCTCTGTAAATCTCAATGATATTCTAACCACATTAGAACTGGGCCTTACACCAAGAGATCAGTGACAGAACCATTTTGGGTGAACAAATAGCAGAAGTTGAGCTTGTCACCTACTGTTGGAGGTAAATAAGTACAAAGGAAATAAAAAATAAGAGAAAACATCTCTACTGGCTTAAAGACATTTTTCTTAAAATAAAACATTGAACCCAGTTCTGAAGATTGAACACAGCCAACTCTTCCTAATAATTATACACAGCCAAAAATCCCATTAAATTACCATTGCTGTTTTCTTATTTTACCTAAGTTCTAAGCACTTTATAATATGTGCTCACAACAAACCTATCAGCAATTAATTTTTACTCCCGTTTTACGGATGAGGAAACTGAGACACAATGAGCATAAGTAAACAGGACTGAAATCACACAAATAATGTGTTATTCATTCCAGTTATTCATGGATTCAAACCCAAGCAGTCTTGCTCTAACAGTACATGGTCTTAACCAGTACTCCAAATATCTCCAGTAACATTGTTACATACTATTCATAATGCCACTTCATAATTACATTTGTATGATACTTTGGGATCACAAAATGAAAGTTATGAAGTGCCTGTGAAAATCAGAAGGGATGACACGCTTCTGCTTAGGTTAAAATTGAGAATACTGACAAAGTGTTAGGGAATATAGAGAACAATAGTTTTCATAAAAGAGTATGGTGTAACTGAATAAAGTCTCCAAGATAAATTGTAAAAGTGGACAATTTACGCAACCTTGTGGACTATAACAGAGGTTTCTCTATGGGGACAGTGAGATCCAGGCAGTCTTCCCCTGCCATATGCATTTTCCCAAACCTGGGGTCTCCATACAGGAATCCTGGGTTACTTTGAGCAGGGAAGGAGGCAGCTTCCATGGTGTTTGAACAAACACAGAAGTCTCATGGCTTTATATGTAAATCCAAATCTCTAGCATCATTAGGTGAAATCTAGGTTGAGTGTGCTTGCTTCCACACAAACCTCTCCCCAGTGGAGTGCTACTTAGAGACTTGTTTCCTGCACTGTCTTTGCACTCAGTAAACTTATGTGCTGATTATACTTTCCACCAAGATTACTGACAGGGGCAAAGACATAGAAACATAAAGTGCTGTTTGTGCCATGGACTCTTATAAAGAAGGAGGACCATGGATGCAATAGGAGAAGTGTAGACACATGCAGTCATGTTATATGAAATAGAGTTAAGTTGTTTGAGTGCTACTTCCTTTCATACTTAATGGCTAAACTTGCTTTGAATTTTCTTGGAGTTATGATGTTCTACATCATTTTCTTTTTACTGGAGAGTATCTGCTGACCCATATTCATATGCATCCTTCAGTCTCTCAAAGACTGTGCTGATCAGCCTCAGAAGCATGCCTGAGACTCCTCAGAGTGGTGTGTAGGGTAGTGTTCACCTAATGGACTCCTCCTATGGGCTGTAGAGAGGCAGATGGAATGCTCAAGAATCAAACAGATCTGAGTTTAAATTCTGCTCTTACACTTCCCAGTTTTTGCAAATGATTTTTTTTTTTCTAATTTAAATGTATTTTTGCCTCTGGGAAATGTTGATAGTGAAGGCTCTTGCCTCAAAGAATTGTTGGGGAGTATTGAGTGAGACACTAATGAAGGTATTTAGCACCAAGTCAGGCACCCATTAGCTATACAAACATAAAAATGCATGTGAAGGTATTGCATCTAAGTTAATATATTGCATTCATAACTAGGGGACATAGAGGTAGGGTCTGGATTTCTGATGTATGCATTTGCACATATGTAGGATTTTTTCTTGTAGTTTCAATCTCTATTCTCTACAGTGAAATCAGACAAAAATCCTTTTTCTGTCAGGGCAGAGATTTACACTGTGGCATTGCATACCATTCATAATTAGAATATTATAGTTCTGTCTTAACCGAGTACTAGAATTTTCTAGATGTGAGTTTTCATAAAGGCATCATTAAAATATTAGAAAGAATAAAACAAGAATGATTTTTTCTAAATTGAAATTGGAACATTTTATTATAGAGAGGGTAGAGAAGTATTAAAAAATCAACTTTTGACAGACTTTCAAAACCTCAAAAATTCAGGATTACTTCCATTTGAGGTAAGAGAAGAAATGACCTCAGAAAACAAAAAATAAGATATTGAATTGATAAACTTCTCTTGCAGAATTAAATAATAATGAATAACAAATGATGATTTACAGTGCTTAAAAAATCTTACATGCAGCATGAATCATGCATGGTAATGTGAGTTTTCTGAGTATACTATTATTATTATCTACTATGGCATGATTGGATCAAGCCCAACTCTTGCAGACTGAAGGAAAGACTAACTAAGAAAATAGATATACTAAGCAAGTTATTAGAATTGTAACATGTTAAGAGAAAAAGGTATATTAGTCCCTTAAAATTGACTATTTACAAATTATTTTTATGCCATTTGCCAACGATTTCTATCTAGTAATTAAGACAGTTTTTGAAAAATATTAGGAAATTAAATTTACCTTTGGCTAAATTACTATGTAAATTAAACATGTTTTACGTTTTTAAATTTCACAATTTTCCTATCTCGAAACTATTTCATTAATTAACTTCCTTGTTAAGCCAAATTTGAATGGTTTGCTAGGTTCATTTATGGGATATTTGGTGAACCCAGTTTCTTAGCTTTATATTTAAACCCAAATCTCTAAAATTCCAAACTCCATAATAGAATATATGAACTGAAAGTTTACCCTTGACATATATTCCTTGGGAAATAATTTTCTTATGTCAAAATCCATTTTAAAACACCATTATTTAAAAACTGGTCTATAAAATTTGCAATAATTAATTTAATTATCTGCAAAAGAGAAAATGATGGTGACATCCTTAATTGAGAAAGAGTTTAAGAATTAACATTTTGAATATCATTAGGAAGATTTTACTTGTGCTTTAGAATGGGAACAGATTTCTAATGCATTATTTATGCAGCCGACTGTAACCACTCCTTCTGTGCTTGCTCAGTCTTTTCCATCAATGTTCACAGAACTCATTTTCCAAAATACATATTATTTTTACCAGTAAATCAAGCAAGCTCTATGGGAGCATATTACAACTTTTCATGTAGAAATAGTACAGGGAAACAATATTTAAAACTTACTGGTTGTAACTGATAAATGCTCATCACTGCTGTAGATTTATAATTATCAAGTTATAGTTATTTTCTGAACCATGTTTTCTATTATCCAAATACCACTGATTGTTTTAAACTCACACTTTTCATTACTATGGTCTCTCAATACACTTTTTTCTTTTGCTTGCTCTGACAGCGTCTGGCTAAATTCAAGAAAACTAAAACAAAAATCTTAGAAAGTGATATATATTCTTGAGATATAGAAGGTGATGAAAATCTCATATGGAAAAATAACAGACTTTAAAATTTTTGAGTTATTTTAATGTTTTTTTCTTCAAAATTTAAGACTATCCTAAAACAAGCCCCTTGCTTGGATCCAGCTAGTATTATATAATGTCCACAGTAACTCCACAGGGAGACTGATGATTCATCCCAGAATGACAGAACTAGCCAAGGGATCCAAGGCTGGTTCCCTGTTTTAGTAGTGAACCAAAACTCTCTCCACTGAGAGGTAGTTATGGGACCATGCTATGTGGTTCAAATTCTGACCAGCTCAATTTTAGGCTTTAGTTTTATACTGGCTACTATAAGGAAAGTGATTATTACTCTATGGAGGAGAAAAGGTTTGGAACAAATTGTTTTTAGGTGAAAACAGCCATCTTATTAGGATGCAAACAGTTTTTATGGTTATCTTGGAGCTTTGGTATCTACCATTACCATCACTAGACTTATTGTTTAGGAGATATTAATAAATAATATTTATCTTACCTATTTGGGTGTGAATAAAGCATTAGAGATATGCCAATATCTCTTTCTGAACAGGAACTACATAGTTCTTTGATGATAGACCTTGAACCCCATCAGTATGAACTCCAGGGTAACTATATTTTCTATCAAGACTTCTGATGAAGCTATTTTGTCTGTACTTAGTTTAATTTTGCCATAGGAAGGTGGTTATTAGGATAAGCTTTTAGTTTTTCAAATGAATAACACTAATGTGAAGTACTGGAAACTTGATTCCATTTCTTGGCATAATTCCTTACTTCCAAAGTATAGCCAAATTTCATTGTGTTTACATGAGGAAAAATAAGATTTCTGTAGAAAAAATAGAGAGAATTGTTCTGTCCTAAAATTCTTATTTATCTGTTGCATTTATGTAAGTATCTTCATAAAGTATGAAATTTTTTGTCAGTGGTCTAGTAGGTATTAAACTTGTCTAGTTAGTAATACCCTCTCTCTTGTATTTACTCAAAAATATGGAGGGCAAATGAAAAGTTTTGTTTCAGGACTTGTACAGTGTTTGCCATTCTAATCTATAAACAACTCCATTTATTTTATTTAATTAGAATCTCAGTGAAACTGTGGGTTACAGCTTAGGATTTTAACCAGATAATCTTGAGGGTCTTGACAGTTTAAAGTGTTATATGCAAATTGATATAAAAAGACAGTGATAGAAATGGTATCTGTGGACCTAAGTGATATTATAAATGAAAACACAGGGGAGAAAATAAGGAAAGATAAAACTCCATTCCAAAGAACCTAAATTGATTACTTTGAAATTCTTAAAAATTAGATGAGCAAATGTGGAGTATAAAATCTGAGACACATTGAAAGAAGTAAGAATACCGGCATTAGTTCTCTGAAGTCCACTGATCTCATTTTATGTCTGAGGGAGTGATATTGGACTACTGGTGGTAATCAAGAGAATCTAATGTCATTAAAGAAGAAGAGAATATTAGAATCCTTCACTTTAAGGGACTTAAATGATACAAATGATTTTCTAGTTGAAATGTAATGACAATGAGAATTAGGTACTGGTCATAATGTCACCTAAAGAATCTGTGACAAAGTCAGGAGTAAGACACAAGTCACTGGGTCCATTACCACTATTCTTGCTTTCTGATTGTGATAGTTTCACAATTCTTTAATTGTTAAAGTTTCAAGAATTAAAAAGTGACAATGACACATGACTATGGTCTCCTAGCAAGTTATATTCCATGAAATTTCCATCCAAGCAAATCACTGTTTTTGTCAAAAATATACTTTTCTCAAATTTTCAACATCATTTTTCATAATTCTGTTAATTTCATGAATTAGTTAGAGACAGGATAAAGAGAAGAGATTCTGGAGCCTGATGACTTGGGTTCAAGTCTCAATGCTGATACTTACCATCTGTGTGGTCTCACACAAGTCGTTTATCCTCTCTGTTCTTCAGTGTTCTCATCTGTAAAATATTATCTGCATTGTACAAATACTTAAATAAGTTATATTTTATGATGATTAAATGAGCTGATCAAATAAAAGACATATCAGAGTATGGAATATTTTAAGTTTATAAAGAGTTAGTTTTAAATTATATGTACTTTTCTTATGTTTCAATGGGTAGTTTATTTAATAAGAAAACATTATTTCAAGTTGTTCAATATAAACATCGAAATAATTATTTACTAAATATGAAAAGGAAATTTTAAACATCTGTGTTATTATATCTATGTTTTACAGTTTGTGGGATGGTTCCAAAATATTTATATTGAGTTTATAGAACTTTAAAGTTATAAAAAATTCAACTCTACTTATTATTTCATCTTATTAGTAGGTGAGTAAATTAATACTAGAGAAATAGGAAGTCAGTCAAAAACATTGTAGGACAAGAAAGATATAAAAGACATTTTTGGGACTTCCCTGGAGGTCCAGTGGTTAAGAGTTCACCTTCCAATGTAGGGAGTGTGGGTTTGATCCCTGGTCGGGGAGCTAAGATTTCACATGCCTTGTGGCCAAAAAACCAAAGCATAAAACAGAAGCAATATTGTAACGAATTCAATAAAGACTTTAAAAATGGTCCACATCAAAAATAAATAAATAAATAAGAGACATTTGCAACATCTAAGCTTTTGTGTGTGTGTGTGTGTGTGTGGTACGCGGGCCTCTCACTGTTGTGGCCTCTCCCGTTGCGGAGCACAGGCTCCAGACGCACAGGATGAGTGGCCATGGCTCACGGGCCCAGCCGCTCTGTGGCATGTGGGATCTTCCCGGACCGGGGCACAAACCCGTGTCCCCTGCATCGGCAGGCGGATTCTCAACCACTGCGCCTCCAAGGAAGTCCCATCTAAGCTTTTTGAGCAATATTTTCTATTATTTAAATTTTTGATGAAAATTGTAAAGAATTATTTTACCAAAACTTTTAATATATTATATAAACTTGGCATATAAAATTGATTTAACCAATTGATGACTACTAATGAATAAACCAGTACTTTTTTTGGTTGGTTTTCTAGGGACCTTAAACTCTTACATTCATTATCTAATTGATATATGCAACATCCTTCTGAAACAGGTATGAGTCAGTTATTACCTTTAGTTATTACCTATCGAAGATTTAAGAATGATATCTAAACTATGACAGTTATAAAATACTATATAAAATCATAATGATGCTTTTTATTAGAGTATACCTATTCTTTTTTTTTTTTTTTTTTTTTTTTTTTTGCGGTACGCGGGCCTCTCATTGTTGTGACCTCTCCTGTTGCGGAGCACAGGCTCCAGACACGCAGGCTCAGTGGCCATGGCTCACGGGCCCAGCCGCTCTGCAGCATGTGGGATCTTCCTGGACCGAGGCACGAACTTGCGTCCCCTGCATCGGCAGGCAGACTCTCAACCACTGTGCCACCAGGGAAGCCCAGAGTATACCTATTCTTATATTTTTAATTTCTTTATGTCAACAATAAAATAATAATTAAAAGGATTATATATATTTGCCAATAAATATATAATCTGTAATCAAGGTCAGAGTATTTATTTGCAATCTAAGTTCAACAGTTGTTCAATGACTGTTCTATTAATATTACAGAAAGAAAAAGCATATGAATCTCACAACAAAACTGATAATTCTTTCAGTAGCTCATCCGATTGAGAGAGGTCATCATTCAACTTTTGAATTTGTAATGGGTGGAGAAGACCAAATCCAATCTATTGCTTCAAGATTTATTTTAGGAAATTGGATTTTTTTTTCAATAACTGATTCTCTGAATGCTTACATGATAGTGGTAGAAAATTGCAGCTTTCAAAACTATCATTAAAAATGATAAGGCAAAGAAGAAATTTTACCTATATCTACATGCTACCTTGAATACTTTGACTGAATTACTCTTGTTCTATTTATTGTCACTTTTCTAGTCAAAGTTTGCACAGATAGGAATCAAACAACTTTTGTTTTTTTGTTGTTTTTCTCCTAAGTACATTGCTTGCATTAATGTTAAATTGCTTTCAGGCTGTTTCTTGGCTGTGATTTTTTATTCTAAATCACCAAGCTTCATGTGCTTTACTAAAAAATAATTTTTACTAAATTATGATTTTAAAATAAAAATTATATTATCCTTTACAGTAAAATATTGTCATACATTTATGCAGTAAATGCCCAGCTACTATGATTGGTCATGGTTAAACAGGTTTGACCTGATCTCTACTATCATGGAGCTCTTATTTGGTGATTGAGAAAGAATAAAAGTAGATAGCAACTAAATTTTACAAATTTAATGTCACATAAGTACTATGATATAAACAATGTCAGAAATAAAGTGTATCTTGGTGGGTTTGTCTGTTAGGGTACTAGGCAAGTACTTACTAAAGAACTGACTAAGCCAAGAACTAAAAGATGAGAACACACTAGCCATACAAATAAGGGAGGTATGAACCATTTCTCATGTTTAGGACATGAATAAATTTAGGGTATAGAACAAAAGTGTATGCTCATGTTATATTTAACACTGATAACTCAATAGACATAGCTGTTTTATCGAACTAAAAATATTAAATAAGTCTCTGCCTAAGATTTACCAAAATTATGTAAACTTGAATTCTTAAAACATTGGGGTTACTTTCTGTAAGAATACTTCTGAAAGTATTCAAAGTTAAATGTGTTTAATTTCTGAGAATTTTTAGGAATATTGAATGTGTTAAATGTTTAAATAAATCAGAATAGAGCTCCTAAAAGGGATTTCATAATCTAATTTGGTAATACCAATGGAAGGTTGGTAAATATTACACATACATAACCTACATACATACATACATACATACATATACAGATATTAACACAGACAAAAATGGAGAGCTTATAGCCTCAATTCTATAATTTCAATTCACTGATTCATGTAAAAGAGCTGTCTTTTGTCCTTGTCTCACTTTTGCATTTTTACCAGGATTGTGTTTCCAGAAGATGGGACAGTTGAGTTTACCTGCTTAATAGCATCCCCACCAGTATTTGTGGAGGAGACCTTTAAAATTTCCTCTGTTCTGACGTGTAATCTTATGAAGACCGTGGCCTAAATTTTGAGCAAGGAACTGAGAGGAGACCAAGTAACCACCCACGTGTCTTCAAAGCCCATGTGGGGAATAAAATCTGTAATTTGTTTCCAACTAGCTTTTCCAGCCTCAGGTAGCTGCTTTTGGGGTCCCTGAACTTCCTGAGAGTCCCTGATGGTGAGAGAAGCATCTGAAGCTGGAGTAACCGTAGGGAGCTCCGGGGCTGTTGTGGGGAGGGAAAGGTCTGGCACAGGCAAACAGAAGGGAGGAGAAGGTAGAGGTGTTAAAGGGGAACAAATCAAAGGACTCAAAGGAACTGAAAAGAGGGTGGGATATGGAGAAAAGAAGGGGGGAGTGACAAGAGGAATGGGAAAAGAGAAGTCTTAGATGAGAGAGTTTGAGGAGTGTCCAAATATCCCATGATATCCATTGTAATTCTGAATTGCCTTTAGTAAAATTTGCCATTTGGAGATATTGAACTGAATGAGTACCATAATGGTGAAGCCTGTAGTCACCGAAAGAAGAGAAGGTAGTAAGAGTTACCCATGGCATTAGATAATCAAATCAGAGATAAAGCTTTAATGGAACCAGGAAAGATCCTTGCTCAATTAATTTTCTCACACAATCCCCAGGTTGAAGTATAAGGAAATACCCCTATCCAACCCTGGTTATGGGGAATGATGAGACTACCTCCCATGATCCCTTGGTTAAAGGAGCTGAAGAAAAACAAAAGCAGCGTCACAAAAAGGCTAAAAAAAAAGTTTCTGCTGGAAAGAACCAAAATAATTTCTTATTTTTCTAATCACCATGATATACATTTTATTTTTTTGCCCTTAATTATTTTTAATTGAAATATAGTTAATTTACAATGTTGTGTTAGTTTCTGGTGTACAACAAAGTGATATATATGTGTATGTATATATTCTTTTTCATATTATTTTCCATTATAGTTTATTACAAGATACTGAATATAGTTCCCTGTTCTATACAGTAGAAGAAGGTTAAGACCCTGTTGTTTATCTATTTCATATATAGTAGTCTGTATCTGCTAATCTCAGACTCCTAATTTATACTCCCCCCTTGCCCTTTGGTAACCATAAGTCTGTTTTCTATGTCTGAGTTTGTTTCCATTATGTAAATAAGTTCATTTGTATCCTATTTTAGATTCCACATATAAGTGATATCATATATTTGTCTCACTTCACTTAGTATGATAATCTCTAGGTCTATCCATGTTGCTGCAAATGGCATTATTTCATTCTATTTTATGGCTGAGTAGCATTCCATTGTGTGTGTGTGTGTGTGTGTATACACACATATATACACACATATCTATGTGTATATATATATATATACACACACACACCACGTATTCTTTATCCATTCATCTGTTGATGGACACTTAGGTTGCTTCCACATCTTGGCTATTGTAAATATGACTGCTATGAATATTGGGGTGTCTGTATCTTTTCCAATTAGAGTTTTCTCCAGATATATGCCCAGGAGTGGGATTGCTGGATAATATGGTAATTCTGTGTTTAGTTTTTTAAGGAACCTCCATACTGTTTTCCATAGTGGCTGTACCAATTTACATTCCCACCAACAGGGCAGAAGGGTTTCCTTTTCTCCACAATCTCTCCAGTATTTATTATTTGTAGACGTTTTAATGATGGCCATTCTGACTAGTGTGAGGTGGTACCTCACTGTAGTTTTGATTTGCATTTCTCTAATAATTAGCGATGTTGAGCATGTTTTCATGTGCTTATTGGCCATCTGTATTTCTTCTTTGGAGAAATGTCCATTTAGGTCTTCGGCCCATTTTTTATTGTTGTTTATGTTTTTGGGTTATTGAGTTTTACGTTTCTTGTATATTTTGGAAATTAAATCCTTGTTGGTCTCGTTTTTGCAAATATTTTTCTCCCAATCGGTAGGTTATCTTTTTGTTCTGTTTATGGTTTCCTTGCTGTGCAAAAACTTATAGGTTTGGTTAGGTCTCATTTGTTTATTTTTGCTTTTACTTCTATTGCCTTGGGAGACTGAGCTTAGAAAACATTGCTACAGTTTATGTCAGAGAATGTTTTGCCTATGTTCTCTTCTAAGAGTTTTATGGTGTCATGTCTTACATTTATGTCTTTAGGCCATTTTGACTTTACTTTTGTGTATAGTTTGAAGGAGTATTCTAAATACTTTCTTATGATTTTACAACAGACAAATGTCTGGATAACTAGATTTGGAGCCATGACTAACCACTGTGGGCCTGGATTCCCCCAGCTAGGGAAGGACACAAAGGGTCTTAAAAACCACAATTATTACAGCACTGTCTGCAGAGTGGTTGGCATGTCATTTGAGTCACAGTACCAGAAAAAATTATTAAGTAAAAACAAATCTAGACTTAGGTAAGGAAATATGTTATTCAAAAAGATTATTGCAGTAGGAAAAATAATGCTAATGCAATAGGATTAAAGGCCTTTGCAACAAAGGAGAACACTCTGACTGTAAGATATGTAAATGTCTCAAAGGCCAGGCAGAAAAGGGCTTTTCTTTCATATAGAGGATTAAACAATGTTATGAAGAACAGAATGGGGAAGATGGTGTTTAGACTGTTGATCAGAGAATATCTTTCCTTGCCATTAGCCTATACTCAGGAGGGGCCATCAAAGAAAAGTTGCATGCTGGATTAGGCTGAGAGTGGATCAGAATCTATGAACCTGGAGAAGGGAGAAAAGATTTAAGTAAATGTTGGTCAAGTTGAGTATTTTGTCCAGATTGGTCAGTGAGTCCAGATTAACAGTTCAGTTAATCATTTATAAGGTAAAGAATGGGAATTTGGAGGATCTGTGTCTGGCCTTGTCATAGTAAACAAGAGGAAGTGCCCATGAAAAACAGGCAGTGTCCATGAAAAAAATGTTGCAACATGTCTGCTTGGAAGAAGGGCAGAAACACCAGAGCTCCAAGGAAAATTGTCTTGCAACAATATCTATCCCACATTTCCATACCACAGTGGCTTCCAGTAAATTGTCCCATGAGTACACCAGCCCATCACCCACTTTAATAAGTCTGACTAATGGGCTAGGACAAAGTTATTTCATTTCTCATGCAACATTTAATTGTGGCTACTGTCAACAGGAGTCCATGTAGCAGATGAAGCCAAGCTGCAGTTTTGACCACAGTCATGCCACTCCAGTGTGCCAGCTTAGCAAACAATCAGTCTCCCTCAAAATCATCAGAGTCTCTAAACCATCAGAGTCTACCTTAAAAAACAGGTTTCTCCTTATGTTTCTGTACTGGTATTTCCATTTAGTCTGAGGCATTAATCTAGATATGTCAGAATGCATTAGGAAATGCACAGACTCCACATTAGCCTGAAAGGAGGAATTCTAGAGCAAATCTATCATCCATGAGAACACTGGCTAGTGAGTGTAGGCTGATCTGAATGACTTCCAGAGCTGAAGTGATATTTCTCCAACACTTGACGTTTCCTTATGATGACTCTTTAGGTGCAAGCTTTGTGTTTTTGAAAAGGAGGCAAAGTAATGCCTGGCTACCATACAAGAAATGCAATCCCGATGGCATAATGGTGACTTTGGAAACAAAGTGTTGCTTAAAATTGTTGGGACCTTCCAGGTAGTATTTACATAAGTTGGGGGATGTGTTGACAGTGTCTGCAGTGTGGTCTCCTGGCTGGCTGGCAGGCCTTAGGATTGGAAATTCAGTTGGAATAATGAAGGTAGTTATTGTTTTTGGAGGAACTGCCTGGGAAGTAGCTCAAACCATTCTGTTTGTCTACTTCTGAGTTGGGTAGCCTTTATATGGATCATGGAATAATGTAGAAGAGGGATGAGAAAAAAATTGCAGAAATAATTTCCATGGGAGAGGCAGGACCTGGGGCCATGCATAGTATTGGAAGAAAATTATTTTCTCCCATTTCTCCATTCTCCATTATTTATTCCTCTTTCTGCAAGTCTGCAGAGCAGAGGTATTCACTTTTTTTTTCTGGAGTATCTGTTCAAGGATGACTATCAAAACACCCTGGAAACTAGTGACCATGTCTCTCTCCAGGACAGAGAGAGCAGAGGGCAAATGTATTTGTTATCCAGGAGAATAAAAATCGTGTCTCCATCTGGGCCAAATGTTGAGCAGGTTTGTTAGCAGCTCCCTTATAATATCAGTAGTTCCCTAAACTCAGATTTCTTCATCTGTGATGCGAATCTGCTCTGTGTGTAGTAACCACCAGACTGCATCACATGAGGCTGTAAGAATTGGGGGACAAGGAGGTCAGATGTGAATGTGAAGTTCATGGTGCCTACTGTGTCATAAGTGATGAAGTCTTCTGTCTCTGATCCAGGAGTCTCATGTCTTCTGCCAGCATCTGTGAAACTATGGTTTGCTAACTGGTTATCTTGCAAGCAAGTGTAAAATCTCAGACCCTCCAGAGTTCTTATTAGGTTTAGATTTTTACATAAAAGTATCTAAGAAATAAATAATTAATTTTCTACCTGGATCCTGAAATTTATAATTAAAAGAAGAAAAGTCTATTGTTCTTCCAATACTGGATTCCATTGTAAATATTTGATAATAACAAATAATAAAAGAAAGATGGCAAACAGGTTGATTTGCATAGATTGTAAGCAGAGGAAGTGTAGCCTCATCAGGCTAAGGCCTACCATGATCAAACTCAGTCTCTTTCTGAGAATCAAACAAAAATTATTTTACAGTTAAACTCCTTCCTCGCTCAATCTTAGATCTCATTCTTTCATGATATTGGCCCATATTCCCAAGGCTTTTGAAAAGAAAATTAAGCTGGACTTTAAAGGCCACTGAAAAATAATTGATAATCGTGGCCCTTTTGACTTCCTGAGGTATATTTAGATATAGGATAGGAAAAAGTCAGTATAGCAGAGTTTTTAAAATTCATAAATTCACATCTTAAGACCTTTTCCCTTATATAATAAGCTATATTATGAACAAATTATCCATATTTTTTCCATGATAACCTTATATTTTAAAAATTTGTAGGGGGAATAGAAACATCCCTTTGGGTAAAATGTCAAATGTAATTCTTTAGTATTTGGTAGTTAAGAAAATATTCAATAATTTTACTTTTTGGAAATAATACTGCATTTGAAAATATCAAATTGAGTTTATTGCAAAGCAGTAGAGAATTCAGAATATAAATTACCATTGTGGTAAAGACTAAATAGGAAAAACCAAATAGAAAGATAATGAAGTAGCTTTCAGTGAAAAGACAAATATAACTCAAAATTTCTTTACATACTTCAAAATTTTGAAGGTCCCAAATTACTTTGTTTATATGAATTATATCTATCAATGTTTACTATATTAAAATTTTTAAATGAGAAAATGTTTAAGTAATTATTTTTATTTAAGAATAAAATAAACCCATTATAAGATCACAAACATGACAATTTTTAAAAATAAATCATTTTCAAAAAAAATTAATTTTGAGAATTATGTCACTGTTTTATACTTTTTCAAACCTCTGTAATGGGCAGCTTAATGGAAAGCAGCTGGATTATTTTATTTGCTTCTGTATATAATCTGTTGTCACAGTCTATTTTGTTGGTATGAGGTGAAAATCCCACCTCACACACATATATAGTCTGTCCTCTGCCCATGCTTTTAGAACTACCATCCTAGGTTATAATAGCATCCCCAAATTTGGAGAAACTTAAGCCATTGCTTTATGTCAAAAATCTTTTTTTTTTTTTTTTAACATCTTTATTGGAGTATAATTGTTTTACAATAGTGTTAGTTTTTCCTTTACAACAAACTGAATCAGTTATACATATACATATGTTCCCATATCTCTTCCCTCTTGCATCACCCTCTCTCCCACCCTCCCTATCCCACCCCTCTAGGTGGTCACAAAGCACAGAGGTGATCTCCCTGTGCTATGCAGCAGCTTCCCACTAGCTATCTAATTTACATTTGATAGTGTGTATATGTCCCTGCCACTCTCTCACTTCGTCTCAGCCCACCCTTCCCCCTCCCCATATCCTCAAGTCCATGCTCGAGTAAGTCTGTGTTTTATTCCCATCCTACCACTAATCTCTTCATGACATTTTTTTCCCTTAGAGTCCATATATATGTGTTAGCATACGGTATTTGTTTTTCTCCTTCTGACTTACTTCACTCTGTATGACAGACTCCAGGTCCATCCACCTCATTATAAATAACTCAGTTTCATTTCTTTTTATGGCTGAGTAATATTCCATTGTATATATGTGCCACATCTTCTTTATCCATTCATCTGTTGATGGACACTTAGGTTGCTTCCATGTCCTGGCTATTGTAAATAGCGCTGCAATGAATATTTTGGTACATGAGTCTTTCTGAATTATGGTTTTCTCAGGGTATATGCCCAGTAGTGGGATTGCTGGGTCGTATGGTAGTTCTATTTGTAGTTTTTTAAGGAACCTCCATACTGTTCTCCATAGCGGCTGTATCAATTTACATTCCCACCAGCAGTGCAAGAGGGTTCCCTTTTCTCCACACCCTCTCCAGCATTTATTGTTTCTAGAGTTTTTGATGATGGCCAATCTGACCGGTGTGAGATGATATCTCATTGTAGTTTTGATTTGCATTTCTCTAATGATTAATGAGGTTGAGCATTCTTTCATGTGTTTGTTAGCAATCTGTATATCTTCTTTGGAGAAATGTCTATTTAGTTCTTCTGCCCATTTTTGGATTGGGTTGTTTGTTTTTTTGTTATTGAGCTGCATGAGTTGCTTATAAATTTTGGAAATTAATCCTTTGTCAGTTGCTTCATTTGCAAATATTTTCTCCCATTCTGAGGGTTGTCTTTTGGTCTTGTTTATGGTATCCTTTGCTGTGCAAAAGCTTTTAAGTTTCATTAGGTCCCATTTGTTTATTTGTGTTTTTATTTCCATTTCTCTAGGAGATGGGTCAAAAAGGATCTTGCTGTGATTTATGTCGTATAGTGTTCTGCCTATGTTTTCCTCTAAGAGTTTGATAGTGTCTGGCCTTACATTTAGGTCTTTAACCCATTTTGAGTTTATTTTTGTGTGTGGTGTTAGGGAGTGTTCTAATTTCATACTTTTACATGTAGCTGTCCAGTTTTCCCAGCACCACTTATTGAAGAGGCTGTCTTTTCTCCACTGTATATCCTTCCCTCCTTTATCAAAGATAAGGTGACCATATGTGTGTGGGTTTATCTCTGGGCTCTCTATCCTGATCCATTGATTTATATTTCTGTTTTTGTGCCAGTACCATATTGTCTTGATTACTGTAGCCTTGTAGTAGAGTCTGAAGTCCGGGAGCCTAATTCCTCCAGCTCCATTTCTTGTCCTCAAGATTGCTTTGGCTATTCGGGGTCTTTTGTGTTTCCATACAAATTGTGAAATTTTTTGTTCTAGTTCTGTAAAAAATGCCAGTGGTAATTTGATAGGGATTGCATTGACTCTGTAGATTGCTTTGGGTAGTATAGTCATTTTCACAATGTTGATTCTTCCAATCCAAGAACATGGTATATTTCTCCACCTATTTGTATCATCTTTAATTTCTTTCATCAGTGTCTTATAGTTTTCTGCATACAAGTCTTTTGTCTCCTTAGGTAGGTTTATTCCTAGATATTTTATTCTTTTTGTTGCAATGGTAAATGGGAGTGTTTTCTTAATTTCACTCTCAGATTTTTCATCATTAGTGTATAAGAATGCCAGAGATTTCTGTGCATTAATTTTGTATCCTGCAACTTTACCAAATTCATTGATTAGCTCTAGTAGTTTTCTGGTAGCATCCTTAGGATTCTCTATGTATAGTATCATGTCATCTGCAAACAGTGACAGCTTTACTTCTTCTTTTCCTATTTGGATTCCTTTTATTTCTTTTTCTTCTCTGATTGCTGTGGCTAGAACTTCCAAAACTATGTTGAATAAGAGTGGTGAGAGTGGGCAACCTTGTCTTGTTCCTGATCTTAGTGGAAATGGTTTCAGTTTTTCACCATTGAGAATGATGCTCGCTGTGGGTTTGTCATATATGGTCTTTATTATGTTGAGGAAAGTTCCCTGTATGCCTACTTTCTGCAATGTTTTTATCATAAATGAGTGTTGAATTTTGTCAAAAGCTTTCTCTGCATCTATTGAGATGATCATATGGTTTTTCTCCTTCAGTTTGTTGATATGGTGTATCACGTTGATTGATTTACGTATATTGAAGAATCCTTGCATTCCTGGGATAAACCCCACTTGATCATGGTGTATGATCCTTTTAATGTGCTGTTGGATTCTGTTTGCTAATATTTTGTTGAGGATTTTTGCATCTATGTTCATCAGTGATATTGGCCTGTAGTTTTCTTTCTTTGTGACGTCTTTGTCTGGTTTTGGTATCAGGGTGATGTTGGCCTCATAGAATGAGTTTGGGAGTGTTCCTCCCTCTGCTATCTGTTGGAAGAGTTTGAGAAGGATAGGTGTTAGCTCTTCTCTAAATGTTTGATAGAATTCGCCTGTGAAGCCATCTGGTCCTGGGCTTTTGTTTGCTGGAAGATTTTTAATCACAGTTTCAATTTCAGTGCTTGTGATTGGTCTGTTCAAATTTTCTATTTCTTCCTGGTTCAGTCTCGGCAGGTTGTGCATTTCTAAGAATTTGTCCATTTCTTCCAGGTTGTCCATTTTATAGGCATACAGTTGCTTGTAGTAATCTCTAATAATCTTTTGTATTTCTGCAGTGTCAGTTGTTACATCTCCTTTTTCATTTCTAATTCTATTGATTTGAGTCTTCTCCCTTTTATTCTTGATGAGTCTGGCTAATGGTTTATCAATTTTATTTATCTTCTCAAAGAACCAGCTTTTTAGTTTTATTGATCTTTGCTATTGTTTCCTTCACTTCTTTTTCATTTATTTCTGATCTGATCTTTATGATTTCTTTCCTTCTGCTAAATTTGGGGTTTTTTTGTTCTTCTTTCTCTAATTGCTTTAAGTGCAAAGTTAGGTTGCTTATTCGAGATGTTTCCTGTTTCTTAAGGTATGATTGTATTGCTATAAACTTGCCTCTTAGAACTGCTTTTGCTGTATCCCATAGGTTTTGGGTTGTTGTGTCTCCATTGTCATTTGTTTCTAAGTATTTTTTGATTTCCTCTTTGATTTCTTCAGTGATCACTTCGTTATTAAGTAGTGTATTGTTTAGCCTCCATGTGTTTGTATTTTTTACAGATCTTTTCCTATAATTGATATCTAGTCTCATAGCGTTGTGGTCGGAAAAGAAACTTGATACGATTTCAATTTTCTTAAATTTGCCAAGGCTAGATTTGTGACCCAATATATGATCAATCCTGGAGAATGTTCCATGAGCACTTGAGAAAAATGTGTATTCTGTTGTTTTTGGATGGAATGTCCTATAAATATCAATTAAGTCCATCTTGTGTAATGTATCATTTAAAGCTTGTGTTTCCTTATTTATTTTCATTTTGGATGATCTGTCCATTGGTGAAAGTGGGGTGTTAAAGTCCCCCATTATAATTGTGTTACTGTTGATTTCCCCTTTTAAGGCTGTTAGTATTTGCCTTATGTATTGAGGTGCTCCTATGTTGGGTGCATAAATATTTACAATTGTTATATCTTCTTCATGGATCGATCCCTTGATCATTATGTAGTGTCCTTCTTTGTCTCTTGTAATGGTCTTTATTTTAAAGTCTATTTTGTCTGATATGAGAATTGCTACTCCAGCTTTCTTCTGATTTCCATTTGCATGGAATATCTTTTTCCATCCCCTTACTTTCAGTCTGTATGTGTCCCTAGGTCTGAAGTGGGTCTCTTGTAGACAGCATATATATGGGTCTTGTTTTTGTATCCATTCAGCCAGTCTGTGTCTTTTGGTGGGAGCATTTAATCCATTTACATTTAAGGTAATTATCGATATGTATGTTCCTATTGCCATTTACTTAATTGTTTCGGGTTGTTCTTGTAGGTCTTTTCCTTCTCTTGTGTTTCTTGCCTAGAGAAGTTCCTTTAGGATTTGTTGTAGAGCTGGTTTGGTGGTGCTGAACTCTCTCAGCTTTTGCTTGTCTGTAAAGGTTTTAATTTCTCCATCAAATCTGAATGAGATCCTTGCTGGGTAGAGTAATCTTGGTTGTAGGTTTTTATCCTTCATCACTTTAAATATGTCCTGCCACTCCCTTCTGGCTTGTAGAGTTTCTGCTGAAAGATCAGATGTTAATCTTATGGGGATTCCC
The DNA here is from genome assembly GCF_026419965.1 of Kogia breviceps. Classification (NCBI taxonomy): domain Eukaryota; kingdom Metazoa; phylum Chordata; class Mammalia; order Artiodactyla; family Physeteridae; genus Kogia; species Kogia breviceps. Next base: position 99,726,013 of record NC_081314.1, read on the forward strand.
TTGTGTGTTATTAGTTGTTTTTCCCTTGCTGCTTTTAATATGTTTTCTTTGTATTTAATTTTTGACAGTTTGATTATTATGTGTCTTGGCGTGTTTCTCTTTGGGTTTATCCTGTATGGAACTCTCTGTGCTTCCTGGACTTGATTGACTATTTCCTTTCCTATATTAGGGAAGTTTTCAACTATAATCTCTTCAAATATTTTCTCAGTCCCTTTCTTTTTCTCTTCTTCTTCTGGGACCCCTATAATTCGAATGTTGGTGCGTTTAATGTTGTCCCAGAGGTCTCTGAGACTGTCCTCAGTTCTTTTCATTCTTTTTTCTTTCTTCTGCTCTGCAGTAGTTATTTCCACTATTTTATCTTCCAGGTCACTTATCCGTCCTTCTGCCTCAGTTATTCTGCTATTGATCCCATCTAGAGTATTTTTAATTTCATTTATTGTGTTGCTCATCGTTGCTTGCTTCCTCTTTATTTCTTCTAGGTCCCTGTTAACTGTTTCTTGCAAATTGTCTATTCTATTTCCAAGATTTTGCATCATCTTCACCATCATTATTCTAAATTCTCTTTCAGGTAGATTGGCTATTACCTCTTCATCTGTTAGGTCTGGTATGTTTTTATCTTGCTCCTTCATCTGTTGTGTGTTTTTCTGTCTTCTCATTTCGCTTATCTTACTGTGTTTGGGGTCTCCTTTTTGCACGCTGCAGGTTCGTAGTTCCTGTTGTTTTTGGTGGCTGTCCCCAGTGGCTAAGGTTGGTTCAGTGGGTTGAGTAGATTCCCTGATTGGGGGGACTAGTGCCTCTGTTCTGGTGGATGAGTCTGGATCTTGTCTTTCTGATGGGCAGGTCCTCGTCTGGTGGTGTGTTTGGGGATGTTGGTTACCTTGTTATGATTTTAGGCAGCCTCTCTGCTAATGGATGGGGCTGTAGACCTGTCTTGCTCTTTGTTGGGGATAGGGTGTCCAGCACTGTTCTTTGCTGGTCCTTGACTGAAGCTGGGTCTTGGTGTTGAGATGGAGATCTCTGGGAGATTTTTGCCGTCTGATATTACGTGGAGCTGGGAGGTCTCTTGTGGACTAGTGTCTTGAGGTTGGTTCTCCCACCTCAGGGACACCGCCCTGGTGCCTGGCTGGGGCGCCAAGAACCTTTAATCCACGTGGCTCAAAATAAAAGGTAGAATAAATAGAAAGGAAAGAAAAGGAAGGAAGGAGGGAGGGAGGGAAGGAAGGAAGAAAGGAAGGAAGAAATGAAGGAAGGAAGCAAGAAAGGAAGGAAGGAAGGTGCAGAGGAAGAAAGGGAGGAAGGAAGAGAGGAAGGGAGGAAAGAAGGGGGAAGGAAGGAGGGAAGAAAGGAAGGAAGAAAGGAAGAAAGAAAGGGAGAAGACAGAGTAGTATAAAGTATAGTTATTAAAATAAAAAATAATTATTAAGAAGAAAAATTTCCTTTAAAAACAAACAAACAAACAAACAAACAAAAAAACACACACAAAAAAACAGAAAAATGGGTCGGTCTAACCCTAGGACAAATGGTGAAAGCAAAGCTATACAGACAAAATCTCACACAGCAGCACACACATACACACTCACAAAAAGAAAAAAAAAGGGAAAATAATAGTATATCTTGCTCCCAAAGTCCACCTCCTCAACTTGGGATGATTCGTTGTCTATTCAGGTTTTCAACAGCTGCAGGGCACTTAAAGTTGATTGTGGAGCTTTAATCCGCTGCTTCTGAGGCTGCTGGGAGAGACCGCCCCCTCTCCTCTCTGTTTGCACAGCTCCTGGGGTTCAGCTTTGGACTTGGTCCCGCCTCTGCGTGTAGGTTGTCCGAGTGCGACTGCCCTTCGCTCAGACAGGACAATGTTGAAGGAGCAGTTGATTCGGGGGCTCCAGCTCACTCAGGCTGGGGGGAGGGAGTGGCACGGGGGCGGGGCGAGTCCGCGGCGGCAGAGGCCTGCGTGACGCTGCACAGGCCCAAGGCGCGCTGTGCGTTCTCCCAGGGAAGCTGTCCCTGGATCCCGGGACCCCGGCAGTGGCGGGCCGCACGGGCTCCCGGGAGGGCCGGTGTGGAGAGTGACCTGCGCTCGCACACAGGCCTCTTGGTGGTGGCAGCAGCAACCTTAGCGTCCGACACCCGTCTCTACTGTCCGTGCCGACAGACGCGGCTCGCACCCGTTTCTGGAGTTCCTCTACACGGTGCTCTTAATCCCCTCACCTCACACCCGAGGAAGCAAAGAGGCAAGAAAAAATCTCTTGTCTCTTCGGCAGCTCCGCGCCCGCCCCTGGGGCTCCTTCAAGGGGCGCACTTAATCCCCTCTCCTCGCGCCCAGGCAGCAAAGAGGGAGGAAGAGGTCTCTTGCCTCTTCGGCAGCTCCAGACTTCTCCCGAACTCCCTCCCGGCCAGCCGTGGCGCACTAGCCCCCTTCAAGCTGTCTTCACTCTGCCAACTCCAGACCTTTCCCTGGGATCCGACTGAAGCCCGAGTCTCAGCTCCCGGCCCCGCCTGCCCCGGCAGGCGAGCAGACAAGCCTCTCGGACTGGTGAGTGCCGGTCGGCACCGATCCTCTGCGGGAATCTCTCTGCTTTGCCCTCCGCACCCCTGTGGCTGAGCTGTCCTCCGCGGCTCCGGAGCTTCCCCCTCCGGCGCCCGCAGTCTCCGCCCGCGAAGGGGCCTCTAGTGTGTGGGAGTCTTTCCTCCTTCACGGCTCCCTCCCACTGGCGTAGGTCCCGTCCCTATTCTTTTGTCCCTGTTTATTCTTTTTTCTTTTGCCCTACCCAGATATGTGGGGAGTTTCTTGCCTTTTTGGAGGTCTGAGGTCTTCTGCCAGCGTTCGGTGGGTGTTCTATAGGAGAAGTTCCACGTGTAGATGTATTTCTGATGTCTCTGTGAGGAGGAAGGAGATCTCCGCGTCTTACTCTTCCGCCATCTTTAAGCCGTCTCTCAAAAATCTTTTAATTAGAGGAATTTGAGGTCCACAAGGTGAATTTTTGAAGAGCATACACAGTTTCTAAGAGAGCTAGAATTAGAAGTCAGATACTATCATATTTTTCCAATGCTCTTTCCAAAATAACACAGTCAGAGACTAGCATAGGCTGTTCCTTCTTTATCTATTAAATAAATAATATAATTTCATAAATTTCAAGATTGCCAGAGCTCCTAGAGCTTTCCCAATTTAACTCACAAAATTAGAAGTCAATCTTTAATCTTGCAAGTGAGAGTATTTTCTGACCCCAAACTGGATTCTAACATTTTATTATCTTTCTTTGCTTCCAATAAAGTACATTAAACTTACTCACTGTATCAGTGCACTGCCCTATCTAACATTCATTCCATTATCATTTTCAGAACATTTCTTCCATTGTTTTAGAATGACTGAATTGTTGTCATTTTCTATAGCAATATTGAAATATTTCTTACAGGCACACACAAACTTGACATCCAAGGTGATTGTTTAACATCACATCCAGTCACAGTATAACAAAATGGAAGAGATATAGCATAAAGAACTAAGTTAATGAAAGTTAAATACTAAAAATAGTAATGTTTCAGGTGCTTACTGTGTGGCAAACAATAAGCTAAAAGCTTTTAAAAATTACCAAATTTATTTCTCATAACGACCCTATGATGAAAAAATTTTTCTCATATATTTTCTGGATGAGGAAACTGAACAAAGAGAAGAAAGTAGCTTGCCCATCATCACAGTATAAGATAAATCTACAAATCAAAATCATTATGACTACAATCATGACTACAGAACCAACCAATTTACCAATATACTGTTGTCTTCTAAAAGAAAAACAAGTATTTCATTTTATGACTTGTTCACCTTGTGTGTCATCCTTATTCATTTTTTAATGAGTTGATATTAGTGTCTTTATAGATTGTCCATCTAAAGCTACAGGTGGCTCCATCTGTTGTGTGTCACCATTGGAAAAAAAACTATTACACACTCCATCTATATTTAAAATCAGCAAGAGACTTGAAATGATAGAATATCAGAGGGTGCATTAGTGAACACCTGTTGTTTTATTTTTTAATAATGTGATGATTTAGTCAAGTTAGAAACACTGAGCATTAGACAAAAAGATGAGAATAGCTAATAAATTGGGCACACTGAAAGATATTCATTTGGGGAATTAATTTACAATGTTGAAAACATAATTAAGCCTGAATGAAATACATTTTTCTCTTATGGACATTTATTTTTAATTTATTAATTTCAATGCTCATTACATTCTAATTACACTCTCTTTCTGGAGGAAATAAGATTTGAAGTGCCTTGTATTGTATTTATTAATTTTTATACAGAAATGATAGATTTACTTGAATCCATTATAGTTTCTCTCTAGTTTCTATTTTAAGTTGATTATATTTGGAAGAAAAAAAAGGATACTCGGCTGCAAATCAGTCCCTGAATGATGAGAGCTTATTTAAAATATCATGATTGGTGTATCTACTGTGAAAGATTTATCTTTCATGAAATTATCAGCATGCCATGTGAATCATGGGAAAAACAACATATATTTGCATTCATAACTATCTTACCGTAATTTCTTCTTGTCACTTAATACTCATAATCAAGAGTTAATTATGTATTATTTTGTAGGTGAATTAATTTATTAGAGATTAGAGAAGACATAAAAAATAAAAGCAAACTTCCTATTTCTTAGATTGAATTGTCCCACAACCTACCCCTCTATGTATTACACATATGTAAAATGCCTTACCTAGGCAATATCTGGACTTTGATTCTCCTGAGCAAAGAACCTTTTGAGTAAGGCATCATGTTGGCACCTGACAGCTGATTAATTCTTACACATATTGACTTTCTTTTACCTTATTGGGGATAATATGCGGGTATGTGTATACACACACAGAAAATGATATGCAGTGTAGTACATAATGATAAGTGTCATTAAGAATTAAATATAACAAAAATCACTAAGATCTAAAGGTTCAGGAAATGATATGAAAAGCTGGTAGGCAGACCCTGTTGAGGACTGAGAAAATGGAAGGCATTCTAGGAGGAACAAATGACATAAATAGAGTCATGAAAATAGATTTAGGAAATAAATAGTAGACAGGATTGAAAAATGGGGAAACAAGAGGAAAGCCATATCTACTATTTTTCACAATAAAAATAGATTTAATCTTCATCTGATCATCAACCCAATGTTGTTTTTGTAAACAGTAAAAATTTAAAATCACCAAATGTACAAAGGTATACAGAGGAAAACAAAGTTACCGTTAAGCCTCTTCCCTATGGATAAGCACTCTCAACATTTTGGACTACACCCTCCTTGTCCTGTACTTTGTTCCCTGTAGGACCAAGGTTGGTAACTTAATGAAGAAAAAGACTAAAGTAGAGGGCACAAACTTGGAAAACATTATTCTCTCAAAGCCAAGTAACCATGGAGGCAAACAGGGAAATAACTTAAACCTGTATCAAAGATTTCTATTTTTCTTGAAGATGTACATAGATTTCAGAAAGTTTTCTTTCATTTTCACAGTATTCTCACAATTTTAGCCAGCTTCAAAAATCACTGTATGGTGGGAACTTAAGGGGTGGGCTGGCAGTGGAGGAATCAAGAAACTGCCTCAAACCTATAGGTAGAATTCCGAGGTTTTCAAAAAATTTCTTGGCAAGTAGTCATCTTTCATACTTATTCATAAGCATTCAATGATTTGGGACTTACTTGACATTTTAGCTCTTGGAATATAATATGATTCCTCAGTCCTCATCAGATAGATTTAAACAATTATATGATTTTATGCATCAACTAGGGAAAAATTCTAAAGTTTTCCAAGACCATAAGGAAGTGCAAGTTATAAATAAAAAATTCTATTTAGTAGGTGACAAGGGGAGACAAGAGAATACCCAATTCCACTGTGTGTGAAAAGACCACAAAAACACGTCTACATAAACATATATTTTCACATTCACATACATATTTTTTAGTGCATATATCATATATGGTTCTGTACCTTCCATGTTTGCTTTTCCAATTCAATAAATGTCATTATTTTAAATAAACCTGAACTCTAATTTATGGATATAAATAACATCTTTTTCTAATTCTATTCCAATAAACATCACATATTTCTTACCTTTCTGTATTATAAATGCTACTGCAGTAAACAAACTTGTGCATTATAATTTGAACCCTAATATCATAATTTTCCTAAGATAAATTGTTAGAATAATTTACTATGTAAAAGTGTTAGATTATTTAAGGTTTTTTGAAATATATTACAAAATTCTTTTCCAAAAAAAGTGCCATTCAATAGGTACAGGAGTGCAATTTTCTTTCAGCCTCACTAAGAGTGAGTATTCTTGTTTCTTAGCATTGCTTATCTGAAAAGAAATGTTTAAAATATGAAAATGCTACTTTAAATATATCATATAATTATTTTATCACAATATTGTTTATATTACTTACAAAATGGAAGAAGCTTAAGGGTCAACAATATAGAAGTGGATACAGCATTTTCAGTGCAGATATAAAATGCAATATTATACAGTCAATACAAATTATGTCTTTGAAACGTATTTTATGTTGGTAAACTTTCTCACATAAATGGAAAAAAGATTATCCAAGTCATCATCAGTAGATACATCAAAATCTATGTATCCTTACCTCTGTGCATCTACATACCATATATGGGAGAAAATATGACAATTTTCTTAGTTGGATAATAACATAACAGGAGACTTTTGCTTTCATTTTTATACTTACTGTTTTTCAATTTTCTATATTAATTAAAATTACTTGTGAAAAAATAGTCATATATTTGATATACAGATTATTTTATATTTCTCTCTCCATTTTGGAAGGTAATAACAATACATTATTTAGCAACATGTGTTTATGAGATTATCTTTCTGAATATTCCTGTGTTTGATATTAAGGATGTTTAACTTCTATTCATACAGACAGACATTTTATGTCATTTTCTGTGAATTTCTCTTACAAGTTCTTTTCCTTTTTTCTATTAAGGTGTTTGTCTTCTTGTTTATTTTTAAGAGTTCAGAACATGGGAAAAATAGTAATCTATTTTCATTTGTCTAAGTTTGTTGTTTGGCTTTTAGTATTAAACCCAGATCCATAACACTGTATGGATCTTAATACTACTTGCCTTAATATCCATTTCTTACGCTGTCCTTTTCTAAGATGAATGGGTGGTAGGAAAGGACACTGACCCCTGATAGCTGCATTTCTAAGCCCGCTGTGTCATCTGGCTTCATGCTGGTTTTGGAAATATGTGACACTGGTCGGAGAATAAAATGTATGAAGGAGGAAGAAACCAAAGTCTTTCTATAGGACCCTCTTGGCCATAACTGTTACCTCTGGTAATAGTCACATCTCCTCTGTTTCTAGGTGGGGTATCTTACATTGGCTCCTGCTTTTCCTGAGGGATCACAGCCCTTGTGGCCCAGTAACACCTCTTCCTCCTTTTGTCCCTCAAGCCTGACAGTGGCATTGACTCCATGCTGTTGAGAATTTCTGGGTTTCTACTTTGTCTCTTATAATATCTCAGCAACTCCATTACTTTAGGCCCCTGTATTTCCTTTGTTGTAATTATTAATACTTGAAGTGGTTTCTATTTTCCTGATGTAGCTTGATTGATACACTGTTCATGGAATAAGCATGCTCTGGTATTTCCAAGTATGACATCTCAGTTAATCCTTACAAACTATAAGATGCACAGTACAAAGTTGAGAAACATTGAAGCCCAGACAGATTAAATTACCTCTTTAGACTACATGGCTAAAGAGTACAAACCCATGATTTGAGACCAGGTCCTCATGGTGCAGGACCACATTCCTGAGTAGTGGAATAGGTCCACAGAGGTGAATTGGATCATATTGTGGAGGCCTTGAGTGCCAGGATTAATAATACATTAATAAAATATTGATGATATTTTTTCTTTTATCATATACCTTCTTAGAAATAATGAAGAAAAATAAAGGTTATATCATTAAACTATGGAAGCAGACCTAGATGAAAAATTTGGTAATTATCTGGTCATTTGTGAAATATATTTTACTACTGAATTCTTAATACTGAAGAATGGTGCTGAGAAGAGTGTTTTGTCCTTGCGATTAGAATAATGATTTTCATTCATTCTACTCACATACAATTGCATTCATCTTTATCATTGTTTCGTTGGTTGTTCATCCCAGTAATTCCAACTGATCATATTTTAGGCTCCAGGCTAAGTTATGTTAGTTTCTAAATGATGAGACCTCTGTGGGTGAATGTGTGGGTTTTTTTTTTTTTTTTTTTTGTATAGAGGGAGCAAGGGAGCATGCTTTCACTATCACTTTCATTCAAAGGGATTCAGTGGATACAAGAGTGAGAAAGAACATCTATGTTACACAAAATAATTATAAAAAATCATAAAATGACACTTAAAACATTTTATTAACAAAATAGTTCAAGAACAGTGAAAGAGTAGAGAACAATATAATGACCATCTACATAAGCAACACTCAGCTAATTCAAATATAACCAGTTACTATGTTTAATTCAGAATATTTTGATAGATAAAACATTAAAAAATTGACTGAGGTTTGCACATATAATCATCCTCAATCCAATATTCATTGTTTCATTCCAGATATAAACACTCTCTTAAATTCAATGTTTATAATTTCCATGCATATTGTTATAGTTTTCATTAATAATCACTTTATAGCATGTGGCATGTTTAACACCTTATTTAAATAGAATCATATCAGATATATTAGTATGTAGCTTCCTTTAAAAATTATATTATTTTATGAGATATATTTATTGATAGAGCATTTTAAACTGCTTTAGAAAATTCCATTTGTTTATGGGCATTTAAGATTCTTTTTCCTTTTTTTTAAATTGTAAACAGTATTTCAGTAAACTTAATCATGCATATCTGCATGAGCATTTGTGCATGACAGTTGCTAGAGTATATATCTAGTACTGGAAATTTGTGACCTAAAGTTAGTGTACCTTCAGAGCTTATTGATATTACTGAAGGATTCCCAGAGTCGATATACAACAATACCATGGAAGTGTATGAGACTTTCCTTTCCCCATCAAAACACCAACTTAGTATTTTTGGTATTAGCAGATTTAAATGTTTTATCAATAGATAACATTGAAATGGTATTGCATTGATGTCTTAATATTTTTGGCTCTGGACAACCAAAAATTTTTTAAGTGTTTATTGCCCAATGGTTCATGGCCTTTAGTCTTTTTTTTTCTACTAAAATATTAATCTTAGATAATGTGTAATCTAGATAATTTTCATATATTCTGGATAGTAATAATTTTTCACATATAAATTCTAAACAATTTCTTCTACCTATATCCTGTTTTAACACATTTTAAGACGTACTTTTGTGGTAAAGAATATTTTTATTTTGTTTTAATTTTATCTTTTAATCTTATTTTGTGCATTTTGTGATTAAGAAATTTTCCTGTATGTACTGCAAGATATTTTACTTTCTCACAAACATTTTAAAGTTTTACTTTCAATATACATATCTTTAATATATATGTAAACATATTTTGTGTATGATGTAAAATAGAGATTCAATGTTACATTACATTTTAACATAAAATTATCAATAAACTACATTTAGTGAATAATCTAATTTACTCCAATGATTCAGGATGCCATCTAGCTCATAAGTAAGATTTCATATAACTTTGGGTTTATTTCTAGAATCTCTATTCTGTACTATTAAATAATTTGTCTATTATTGTGCAAATTCTATACCATTATAATATAGGCTTGCATGACCTATATTATATGTTGTTATTTGTACAATAAGACTTCTTTTTTTTTTTTTTTGAGGTGGAAATCCATTTAATGAACCTAATTGATAATGTAGTCAAACTTTCTCCCAAAACAGCTGCTGCTGACTCTTTACAACCTTATGATCCTATGTAATTTACATTCCTGCATAAACATCTTATTTTTGCCACCACTGTACCATTTTTAAATTGCATTTATTTTTGTCCATTTTTTAAATTCAAACAGAAAGTCAAAAAATTATAATCATCCTCATCAGTTCACTCAGTCCTATGTAATTAATTTTTTTATCTTGATCTTTTGTTAGCACTTTTATGAATTCATCAGTTTTCCATTAGAGTTCTGAAAATACTTATTCATTCAGTTCAGCAGTACAGTCAGTTACCAGAAACCTGTACTTGTCAGAGTCTTTTCCATGAATTCCTTGAAGATGAAACACTTTTATAGGAAGATTTTTTTGTAAAAGCATCAGAGTATACCCAGAGCTGTCTGTAAATGACAAAAGACTTAAAAATGACCATGGTTAAGGATTTGATGAAAGTTCTTATTAATGCAATTGAAAAGGAAATTTAGTTATTTCTGAGATATACATTTTAAAATAATCACTAGAATTATGACTTATAACATTATACCAGAACATATAAGATTTTTAGGAATTTCATGTAATGTCTGAAACATTTATATTAACATATTTCCATACAAATAACCCAAAGAAAGTTTAGTATTAGCTTTTGGGGTTTTTTTTTAAGTTTTGAATTTTATTTTATTTATTTTTGTATACAAGAGGTTCTTATTAGTCATCAGTTTTATACACATCAGTGTATACATGTCAATCCCAATTGCCCAATTCATCACAACACAATCCCCATCTCCCCTGTGGCTTTCCCCCCTTGGTGTCCATACGTTTGTTCTCTACGTCTGTGTCTCAACTTCTGCCCTGCAAACCGGTCCATCTGTACCATTTTTCTAGGTTCAACATACATGCGTTAATATACAATATTTGTTTTTCTCTTTCTGACTTACTTCACTCTGTATGACAGTCTCTAGATTCATCCACATCTCAACAAATGACCCAATTTCATTCCATTTTATGGCTGACTAATATTCCATTCTATATATGGACAACATCTTCTTTATCCATTCGTCTGTCGATGGGCATTTAGGTTGCTTCCATGGCCTGGCTATTGTAAGTAGTGCTGCAATGAACATTGGCATACATGTGTCTTTTTGATTTATGATTTTCTCTGGGTATATGCCCAGTAGTGGGATTGCTGCATCATATGGTAATTGTATTAATAGTTTTTTAAGGAACCTCCATACTGTTCTCCATAGTGGCAGTATCAATTTACATTTCCACCAACAGTACAAGAGGGTTCCCTTTTCTCCACACCCTCTCCAGTTTGTAGATTTTCTGCTGATGCCCATTCTAACTGGTGTGAGGTGATACCTCATTGTAGTTTTGATTTGCATTTCTCTAATAATTAGTGATGTTCAGCAGCTTTTCATATGCTTCTTGGCCATCTATATGTCTTCTTTGGAGAAATGTCTATTTAGGGCTTCTGCCCATTTTTGGACTGGGTTGTTTGTTTCTTTAATATTGAGCTGCATGAGCTGTTTTTATATTTTTGAGATTAATCCTTTGTCCATTGACTTGTTTGCAAATATTTTCTCCCATTCTGAGGGTTGTCTTTTCATCTTCTTTATGGTTTCTTTTGCTGTGAAAAAGCTTTGAAGTTTCATTAGGTCCCATTTGTTTATTTTTATTTCCATTACTCTAGGAGGTGGATGAAAAAGATCTTGCTGTGATTTATGTCAAAGAGTGTTCTTCCTATGTTTTCCACTAGGAGTTTCATAGTGTCTGTTCTTATATTTAGGTCTCAAATCCATTTTGAGTTTATTTTTGTGTATGGTGTTAGGGAATGTTCTAATTTCAATTTTTTACATGTAGCTGTCCAGTTTTCCCAGCACCACTTATTGAAGAGACTGTCTTTTCTCCTTGTATATCCTTGCCTCCTTTATCATAGATTAGTTGACCATAGGTGCATGGGTTTATCTCTGGGCTTCCTATCTTGTTCCATTGATCTATGTTTCTGTTTTTGTGCCAGTACCATTTTGTCTTGATTACTGTAACTTTGTAGTATAGTCTGAAGTAAGGGAGTCTAATTCCTCCAGCTCTGTGTTTTCCCTCAAGACTGCTTTGGCTATTTGGGGTCTTTTGTGTCTCCATACAAATTTTAAGATTTTTTTGTTGTAGTTCCATAAAAAATGCCATTGGTAATTTGATAAGGATTGCATTGAATCTGTAGATTGCTTTGGATAGTATAGTTATTTTCACAATATTAATGCTTCCAATCCAGGAACATGGTATATCTCTCCATCTGTTGGTGTCATCTTTAATTTCTTTCATCAGTGTCTTATAGTTTTATGCATACAGGTCTTTTGTCTCCTTAAGGAGGTTTATTCCTAAGTATTTTATTCTTTTTGTTGCAGTGGTAAATGGGAGTGTTTCCTTAATTTCTCTTTCAGATTTTTCATCATTAGTGTGTAGGAATGCAAGAGATTTCTGTGCATTAATATTGTATCCTGCAACTTCACCAAATTCACTGATTAGCTCTAGTAGTTTTCTGGTGTCATCTTTAGGATTCTCTATGTATAGTATCATGTCATCTGCAAACAGGGACAGTTTTACTTCTTCTTTTCCAATTTGGGTTCCTTTTATTTCTTTTTCTTCTCTGATTGCCATGGCTAGGACTTCCAAAACTATGTTGAATAAGATTGGTGAGCGTGGACATCCTTGTCTTGTTCCTGATCTTAGAGGAAATGCTTTCAGTTTTTCACCATTGAAAATGATGTTTGCTGTGTGTTTGTCATATATGGCCTTTATTATTTTGAAGTAGGTTCCCTCTATGTCCACTTCTGGAGAGTTTTTATCATAAATCGGTGTTGAATTTTGTCAAAAGCTTTTTTTGCATCTATTGAGATGATCGTATGGTTTTTATTCTTCAGTTTGTTACTATGGTGTATCACATTGATTGATTTGCATATATTGAAGAATCCTTGCATCCCTGGGATAAATCCCACTTGATCACGGTGTATGATCCTTTTTATGTGTTGTTGGATTCTATTTGCTAGTATTTTTTTGAGGATTTGAATTTTTCAATGATCTTTGAATTCTTCAGTGATCTCTTTGTTATTTAGTAACGTATTGTTTAGCCTCCATTTGTTTGTGTTTTTTACATTTTATTCCCTGTAATTCATTTCTAATCTCATAGTGTTGTGGTAAGAAAAGATGCTTGATATGATTTCAATTTTCTTAAATTTACTGAGTCTTTACTTGTGACCCAAGATGTGATCTATCCTGGAGAATGTTCCATGTGCACTTGAGAAGAAAGTGTAATCTGCTGTTTTTGGATGGAATGTCCTATAAATATCAACTAAGTCTATCTGGTCTATTGTGTTATTTAAAGCTTGTGTTTCCTTATTTATTTTCTTTTTGGATCATCTGTCCATTGGTATAAGAGAGGTGTTAAAGTCCCCCACTATTATTGTGTTACTGTCGATTTCCTCTTTTATAGCTGTTAGCAGTTGCCTTATATATTGAGGTGCTCCAATGTTGGGTGCATATATATTTGTAATTTTTAGATCTTCTTCTTGGATTATTCCCTTGATCATTATGTAGTGTCTTTCTTTGTCTCTTGTAACATTGTTTTTTTTAGAGTCTATTTTATCTGATATGAGTATTGCTACTCCACCTTTCTTTTGATTTCCATTTGCATGGAATATCTTTTTCCATCCCCTCACTTTCAGTCTGTATGTGTCTCTTGGTCTGAAGTGGGTCTCTTGTAGACAACATATATATGGAACTTGTTTTGGTATTCATTCAGCAAGCCTGTGTCTTTTGGTTGCAGCATTTAATCCATTCACATTTAAGGTAATTATCAATATGTATGTTCCTATGACCATTTTATTAATTTTTTTTTGTTTCTTTTTATATGTCCTTTTCTTCTCTTGTATTTCCTGCTTAGAGAAGTTCCTTTAGCTTTTGTTGTAGAGATGGTTTGGTGGTGCTGAATTCTCTTAGGTTTTGCTTGTCTGTAAAACTTTTGATTTCTGCATTGAATCTGAATGAGACCCTTGCCAGGTAGAGTAACCTTGGTTGTAGGTTCTTCCCTTTCATCACTTTAAGTATATCATGCCATTCCCTTCTGGCTTGTAGAGTTTCTGCTGAGAAATCATCCGTTAACCTTATGGGAGTTCCCTTGTATGTTATTTGTCATTTTTCCCTTGCTGCTTTCAATAATTTTTCTTTGTCTTTAATTTTTGCCGATTTGTTTACTATGTGTGTCAGCATGTTTCTCTTTGGGTTTATCCTGTACAGGACTCTGCACTTCCTGGACTTGGGTGGCTATTTCCTTTCCTATGTTAGGGAAGTTTTTGACTGTAATCTCTTCAAATATTTTCTTGGGTCCTTTGTCTCTCTCTTCTCCTTCTGGGACCCCTATAATGCAAATGTTGTTGCATTTAATGTCCCAGAGGTCTCTTAGGCTGTCTTCATTTCTTTTCATTCTTTTTTCTTTATTCTGTTCTGCAACAGTGAATTCCACCATTCTGTCTTCCAGGTCACTTATCCATTCTTCTGCCTCAGTTATTGTGCTATTGATTCCTTGTAGTGTCATTTTCATTTCAGTTATTGTATTGTTCAGCTCTGTTTGTTTGTTCTTTAATTCTTTTAGGTCTTTGTTAAACATTCTTGCATCTTCTCGATCTTTACCTCCATTCTTTTTCTGAGGTCCTGGATCATCTTCACTATCATTATTCTGAATTCCTTTTGTGGAAGGTTGCCTATCTCCGCTTTATTTAGTTGTTTTTCTGGGGTTTTATCTTGTTCCTTCATCTGGTGCATAGCCCTCTGCCTTTTCACCTTGTCTTTCTTTCTGTGAATGTGGTTTTGTTCCACAGGCTGCAGTATTGTAGTCCTTCTTGCTTCTGCTGTCTGCTCTCTGGTGGATGAGGCTATCTAAGAGACTTGTTCAGGTTTCCTGATGGGAGGGACTGGTGTGGGTAGAGCTGACTGTTACTGTCGTAGGCAGAGCTCAGTAAAACTTTAATCTACTTGACTGCTGATAGGTGGGGCTGGGTTCTCTCCCTGTTGATTGTTTGGCCTGAGCCAACCCAACAGTGGAGCCTACTTGGGTTCTTTGGTGGCGCTAATGACAGACTGTGGGAGGTCTCATGCCAAGGAGTACTTCCCAGAACTTCTGCTGCCAGTGTCCTTGTCCCCACAGTGAGCCACAGACACCCCCCTCCTCTGCAGGAGACCCTCCAACACTAGCAGGTAGGTCTGGTTCAGTTTCCCCTGGGGTCACTGCTCCTTCCTCTGGGTCCCAATGCACACACTACTTTGTGTGTGCTCTCCAAGAGTGGAGTCTCTGTTTCCCCCAGTTCTGTCAAAGTCCCCCTATCAAATCCCACTAGGCTTCAAAGTCTGATTCTCTAGGAATTCCTCCTCCCATTGCTGGATGCCCAGGTTGGAAAGCCTGACATGGGGCTGAGAACCTTCACTCCAGTGGGTGGACTTTTGTGGTATAAGTGTTCTCCAGTCTGTGAGTCACCCACCCAGCAGTTATGGGAATTGATTTTACAGTGATTGCACCCCTCCCACCGTTTCATTGTGGCTTCTCCTTTGTCTTTGGGTGTGGAGTATCTTTTTGGTGAGTTCCAGTGTCTTTCAGAGAGAGTCCAGTAAGACTTCTTAACTGTTTTTTCTTCCCTTCTCTTCCATGAAAATTTTATAATATTGTCAATTTATTTGAGTTAACTTGTTGAATCTTTACTGGATTTAATTAAATTAAAAGATTAATTTCCAGTGAATAGTGTCTTTATAATATTTAATCTTCACAAGAATAGGGTATAATTTTTTCATTTATTTAGGAATTTTTATATGTCTTTAAATAAATCATAATCATTTTAATAGTTCTATACAATATTTTTCCATTTTTATGTGTTGGCTGCTCATAGTTTTGCTTCTTAACATTTTAAAAATGCATTTTTTCTAACTATCTTGCATAATCATTATCTAGAAACAAAATTAATTTTCAGCAACAGCTATATTTTACTTTTATATTTTTTTCTGTAGATTTTTTTATATTAAGTTCAATCATATAAATTTGTCATTTTCATTTTTTGTAAAGAAAATGTGGTTAAATAAGAGCAATTTTATATTGTTTATTCTCAATATTTACAATTAAATTATTAGTAAGGAACAGCAGTTTTCTTTCATCCATCTACATATTTCTTTCCACAAATCATTGAGTATGTGATTTAAAGTCATTTTTTAGGTATAATTCTATATGAAATTGTCCTTTTCCTATACAGGTTAAATATTGGCTTTTCTATACTTTTAAAGTATTTTTATGTAAAAGTTTTGTTCAGCTATAGTTTAATCTTTTTATCCTTATATTTCTCATTTGTACTTTCTGATTTTATTAATCAAATGTGCTAGAAATTTGTCTTTTTAGTTTTTTGAAGAACATTTAAAATTTTCTATTATGGCTTTTTTTCTGTTGCAAGAATTTCCACTCTTGTCTTTATTATATTTCCTGTGCAGTTTCCTTTAATTTTCTGTTCTCTAATCTCTATGCCTGAGTGTTTGGCCTTTAATTTTATTGCTTTTATCTTATCTATTACAATCATGTAGAGCAGAAAACTTTCTTACAAACATTACTTAAATTTAATTCCTCAAATTTTGATATGTATATATCATTAAAAACTAAGTGTTTTCTGAATTCCATTATTTCTATGCAATTATTTATTATATTCTAATAGTTACTTTAAAGTAATTTGGTTGGTTTACTTTATTCCATGGATACATTAAAAAGTACAGTAAGTACCCTACATACAAATGAGTTCCATTCCGAGAACACATTCATAAGTCCAGTTTGTACTGTAAGTGCAACAGTGTTAGGTACCGAACTAATACAATTGACTATATACTACTGTATTATAATAGGTTTATAATACTTTTCATACAAATAATACATAAAAACAAACACAATAAATGAAGAAAACATTTTTAATCTTATGGTATAGTACCTTGAAAAGTACAGTAGTACAGTACAACAATTGGCATACAGAGGCTGGCATTGAGTCAACAGGCAAGAAGAGTTACTGACTGGAGGAGGGAGAGGAGGCAGGAGATGGTAGAGCTGAAAGACTGTCAGCAATAGGAGATGGAGAGCAAGACTAGATTGCATTAAGAACAGCTGCTGCAACCTTCATGTAGCATTCTACATTTAAGTTCTGTGCCTCAAAAACTAACAGTGCCTCCTGAAATAAAGGAAATCCACTTGCCATTTCCTGCATGGTGAATCTCTTTGGTTCTTCTGTTATTTCTTCTTCCTCTTGTCCCCCTTTGTCCTTCCTCTGGGCCTCCAGTTCCATCAGGTCTTTATTAGTAAGCTCCTTGTGTTGTACAGCAACAGTACTGTACAGTAAAGTACACAAAAACACAACCACTTGTATTGGATGCACATGTGTGACAGTGTACACCAGACAAGTGAATGGACATTTGAATGCACATTCACATCTTTGAAAGTTTGCAATTTGAAGGTTCATATGTAGGGGATTTACTTTATTCAAATAATATTTTTGTCATCTTCTTAATTCTATCTAAATTGCTTCAAGTCAGAGAACATGATCATCATATATAATTGTTTTTGTTTGTTTTTTTTTACGGAAAATAAAACATGTCCATTTATTGGTGTTAAGCCATTGTTGGTTTTAAGGTTAAATTTTATCTTTTAAATCCATGTAAGTGTTTTCATATATTTGAGGGGTAAATTTGTTTAACAAATGAGTAAATGATCTCTAGACGGTACAAGCATGTGAATAAAAAAATCATCAAATGATTTTGCTGCTGACAGGCAGGATAAAAATATTCACTATTCATATATATATGAATATATGTATGTGAATAGAGCATATATATAGAACATATATATGAACATATACATGGATAGTACATATATATTTATTTTAGTAAGAAACATTGGTATACATATTACAATTATTCTTTCTAGCAGTAGAAAGTAAATTCATTGATAATGTTGTAGAGTGTATTGTCCCTTGAAGCATTTGTTTCCTCCATGCCTTGTTGAAGAATTTCATTTACCTTTTGTTAAGTAAAGTTAATTGAAAGCCCAGCTACTGTTCTTATGCCCAGACAGGGCCCCTCTGTTCACCCATCAGAACCCATCTTTTTAAAATTTATGTATTTATTTTAAAAATTTTATTGGAGTATAATTGATTTACAATGTGTTAGTTTCAGGTGTACAGCAAAGTGAATCAATTATACATATACATATATCCACTCTATTTTAGATTCTTTTCCCATGTAGGCCATTACAGAGTAGTGTTCCCTGTGGTATATATTAGGATCTTATTAGTTATCTATTTTAAATACAGTAGTGTGTATATGTCAATCCCAATCTCCCAATTTATCCTCCCCCACTATAGTTTTTAATAAAGGCTAGTGTATGTTTCTGCAAAATGTTGAGGAATGCACTCATCTATAACTTTATTTTGAAATATTTGTGTTGGTTGCTTTTTGTTATTTTTTAAATTATTATAGTATGTAAGAATGGTATTAGTTTCCTACTTGTAGGGGAAAGAAAAGTCTGCCTATGATTGCCTTTTCAAGTAAAACATTTCTATGGTATTTTCCCCCAAGACATTTTTCTTGAATCTCAGTTGTGCATATTTCCAAGTAAGAACAAATAAATCTAGAGTCTGTGATAATCACAATGTAGGTTTCATGTTGAAGTATTATCTGTCTGTTTTAATTTAATTCTTAAGTAGTTTAATTATATTATACTGTCAATCCTGTATTCCACAGTGCACATTGTAATACCAGTTGCACTCTTAGATGTCACAGGGAGGTAGTGTTATAGAGGAATCTCTATCACATTCTCTATGACCTGCTAGTATTCTTTTTCATTACCTTTGAGCAGTAATTTCCTAAACTCTACTTAGGTTCTAGGTACCCTGTAAGAACTCCATGCATTTGTGGCATAATATATGCAATTAAGGGTAATTTCTGGCTCATTACAGAATAAATATTTATTGGAAAACTTATGCAATTATTAACAGCAACTTCTTGAAGTTTTGGAGAACTTTGAAATGAGGCACCATATATAAAACCAAACAACAACTCTCTCTCCACTAAAAAAGAAAAAAATGCAGTTTTTATTAAAGTTGACTGTACTTTAATAAAACTCACTTAGGAATATTTATCCTGAGAAGCCAAGAAGTTGAAATACTGTTATTTGATCTAGCTAGAGCTGGAAATGGTCAAAACAATGAACTCTATCTTCATCTTAAGAAAGAAAAACTCTTTACTCAAGGGAAGATGACAAGACTCTGTAAAACTGCTACTGGTACTGAAATGGAAGAGTTTTGTTCTAAACCCAGTGCATTCTGACTCATGCACAAAGAGTATCATCTGGCCAATGCTCAAATCTGGTGGCCATGTTAGTACGAAGAAAGGACTAGGGGATTCACCTGTGGATACTTATGAAGAAAAGTGAAGATGAAATGTATTTACATCTCTTAAGTGGTGTGTATGCACAGTGCCAAGTTTGCCTTCCTGGGTATAATACCATCCCTTCAAGCAAGAAGGAATGCTAATTTATATCAGTCGCATCTTATAAAATAAATAGGGGTCTCCTTTTGTTCTTCAAGCCTCCCTATAGTAAAATTAGCACTGAAAGGGCTGTTTTTCATCTATCCCTTGTTGTCTTATTTTTAAAATGTATTTGGCAAAGGAAAAAAATATTTTATTTTTGATTGGAAAAAAGAATGAATTTGGCATTTTGATACAATAAAGCTTTAAATGTGTTGTGTATCTCATCAAGATTAATCAAGCCTTTCTAATATGCATGGCCCAATCAAAGTTCCTCTTTTATCTAAATAATTTTAATTAAGCAATTCTACCTTCTGTAGTGGTCATTACCAGGAGATAATTAACTGAATCAGTAATGAAGCTTTCGATAGATACTAAACAAACAGCAAGGTTAATTATCTGGCAGTGATGTCTGTTATGGAAGTGCAGTGCTGGCCTTTCAAGTTTCCTAATCTTCTGCAGCACTTCTTAGTAAATTATAATAATCCTAATTCAAATATATTGTGCTACTGCAGTTGCTATGCACCACATAGGGTCAAATCAAGTGATTGAAAACGTCATTTGAATATAATAATGGTGAATTGTTCTTTTAAAATTAACCTATTTCTCTGGGGTAGCATGTTTCCTTTCTCTTATTTAATTGTTCCTTCAATTTTAAATTTTGGAATAATTCTCCAAATTTTGCAGCTTGGTACCAGCAGAACTGAGAGAAAAGATATATTTTGCTTGGAGACACAGTACAGAAGGTTTATATGATGCCATATATAATCCCATAGTTTATCTGATATTTTTATATTCACTCAGTTATTGTCTTTCCCCTCCTTTCCATCTTGCCAATAAATCACTTGTCTTGGGTTACCTGATGAATCAAATTGTTTATAAGAAGCACACAGGTGCATTTTGCATTTAACTCCATTGATTTTATGCTTTAAAAAATTAATAGTAATTGTGTCAATGTTTTTATGTAGCAAAAAAATGGTATTTGAAGTTCATACCAATCGAGTTTCTTTTTAAAGGTAAAAATAAAATATTAATAAAAATATCTTGAGCCAAGGTGATTTGCTCTATAACCTAAAGAAGTATAAAAAGTCTTTTTTTGTTGTTGTTGTTACATTATATTTGTTAAGAGTCCATAATTTTCTAAACTACTTTCCTAGGTCACTGGATTCCTGTGTTTTTAAATTTTCTAAACTCTTAAAGAATTTTGGACATATAATTGTATCCCTATTATCTAAATATTCTAAAATATAAATAGAAGAAAACTAAATTTTTATTAGGAGGTATTCAGCAAGTAGTATAGTATTTCTTTTCTTCTTTTCTCTGAATATAAAAGTCAACTTACTATATGTACCTTGTAGAAATGTTGAACAACACAAAAAGCAATTGACTAGAAATATATTCATATGGATTGTGTTCAAAATATTATTTTACTTTAAGCATCTATTCTTGTGAGAATAAAAAGTTTAATGCACAGCACGCAATGCATGGTAAGTCACCATATGTGCTGATTATCTACTAACTCCACTATTAACTATTTCCCCTTATTATGCAAGAGTCAGAGCACAAGGTGAAGACTACAAAGGAGCTTAGACTTTTAAATTCCGTATGTTGGGGAGGAAGAAATTATTTTCTGTTCTCCTAGGTTCTTCTGGCTGGTCTAAGAACTAAATTGACATGAGACAGATTAACAGGAGAAAACCAAATATGTATACATGGCAAAGACACAGGAAAACAGTATAAATACCATCTTTAGTTAAAGACAAACGAGAATGTTGGGGGTAGTTGCTTGGGACTTCAAACCATTGGGAGGAAGGCAATCCACATGGAGAAAGAAAAGCAAATGTTTAGTAAATAAACATTTTCTGGGCCCTGCAGAGACAACTGGACAGAGCAGCCCCTGATCTCTTGGCCTTTCCTATAGTCTCCCTTCCCATACTTAGCCCATATTCTTTGAGGCTATCTCTGGTGATAGCTCTATTCTGGGAACAGGGTTTTTATGTAAATTTTTAAAGCAGTTAAAGGGAAGGTCAAAGTTTCTTCCTGAGACTTTTGGGCCTTGATTTTTTTTCAGCCCAATATAATACACATGCCAAAGAGGTATTTTGAGGTGGCAAGTTTTCCTCCTCTACATGCACATTTTCACACATTGTAACCTGATATAAATGTGAAGTAGAGACATGAATGACATTAGATCCAGTAAGTTTTGATAACACTTCGAATGAGCTAATTTTGTAGTGATCTGAAAGCCAAAGGAAACAATGATGTTCATAAAAATAAAACTGGTGCATATGACTATGGACTTTGTTGGAATCCCTTTGGTAGCCAAGTCAACATGATACAGTTTTTTTTTCTTATAGGAGTTAAAGAACAACATGGCACCTCAACACACAAATCCAATCTCCACTACAAATATGGTACTGCTAGTTTTCTGAAGTAGAGATGAATAAAAAAAATCCTTCTAGCTGTAATGAAGAGAACGTCTGTGAAATTAAAAAGATGGTTTTGGTTTTATTTTTTCCTTTTGAACATGCTTCCTTTCCTAGAAAAAAATAATTTTCCATGGCTTTTTTTTTCTTGCCACTGGCCCATCTTAACCAATATAACTAAATAAGAAATCTGATGTAGCAAAAAACAACAACAAAAATCTTTCAAGGGATCTTGGATGTTTCCCAGTTATAATAGAAAGCAAAATATAGGAGAAATCAGGAAAAAAAAATAGTTATAAGGTAAATCTCAAAAGTATAAATTATGTTTTATTAAATTTATTTAAAAGTTTCAAGGTAAAATATTTCTCAAACTTTAATTTTTTAATGCATCTTATAGGATTTTGTTCTCTTTTTTATCTATGCGTAGCATCAGTGATTGTATTCTATGCATGGAGTTCTTAGTTGCAGGCTGTTGGCAAATGCCTATCTCATCTGACATAGTGATAGTTCATTCACCTTTACCAAGTTCATTCACACAGAGTTTCTCCCAGGAACAGTGGCAATCTCAATTTAATAAGCTTTAAGAAATACATACTTTTGAAAGGTAATCTCATCATCTTATGTGCAAAATTTACACAAATATTTTGGCCAAGCTGGCAGCACACAACACTACATTTTAGAAAATCTAGTGTTGAGTTAATTTATAAATTATTTTAAATATATGTGCTATTATTAAAAATAATTTAAGGGTTTGTATTTTCTATTTTGATTTTTCTTCCAAATCCATAGTGCTGTCATAAATTCAACTCATGTACTTTTCTCAAAAAATTATCCACCACAAAAAATTGTATCAGATTACCTCTACTCTCCATCTTTCATATGATTCATGGAATTATGAGATAAATTAACTTAGAATTATTAGAAGAATTTTGAGAAAGTTAGAGATGGACATGACCATCTATATACATACATTTCTATATATATCAACATAAAATTTGAGAACAGGATATTTTGCAAGTATTTTAAAGAATATTTATACAATTGAAGTTTCTCAAATCTATTCACATAAAACACTAAGCAGAATTAATCCATTAATAATCAAATCAAACTCACTTTAATGATTTAAAATACCAAGAATTTTTAAAAGAATCAAAATTAAAAAGGAATATAGGAATTCCAGCCACACAAATCAAACTAACAAAATTTGAAGTGCAGAAAATCACATTTTCAATGATAAAAACCATGGCAAACACAGGTTTTCATGGTATCCCATCTGACTGGATCCCCAGTTTCATCATATTCCTATGTGGAACTAGGAGTAATCTCTTGCAGGGATTCTTGCCCTGGAGAGTGGTGAGTGAGTCTCTCAAGCCAAAAAGAAGGAAAGCGTTAATTTCCTATGAATAAATTCAAGGAAGAAGATAAGTACTCAATAATTAGCACTAAAACAAGCAACAAGGAAAAGATGGAGAATTCAAGACATAAAAAAACTTCAAAGCATCTTATCTAGATGGGATTATTCTAGATACAACTTGACTTTGGCCAGATTTATCTCCCCTTAAGATCATGTACTCTATTTAGAAGCCATCATTTTGTTAGACATTTTATCTTCTTAAGACATTGTTTTGCTAAAAAAAAATTTGTCTGCAAAAAAAAAAAAAAAGTGAATTAAATGTTGAAACCCACCTAATATTTTTGATGCAAATGAACAGCCACATAGAAAAGATGAAACAAATTTTGAAAATCTGCCTACTTTCGAAAGAGAATTATCAAGTCAAACTACCCACATTAATGGAAATGATGGGACAACGTTTAAAGCTCTATGCCTGCCTTTGATACATAAATACATTTTTTTACCTGTGGTTCCCAGATCAGAATTTTTTTTTTTTTTTTTTTTTTTTTTTTTTTTTTGCGGTATGCGGGCCTCTCACTGTTGTGGCCTCTCCCGTTGCGGAGCACAGGCTCCGGACGCACAGGCTCAGCAGCCATGGCTCACGGGCTTAGTTGCTCCGCGGCATGTGGGATCTTCCCGGACCAGGGCACGAACCCGTGTCTCCTGCATCGGCAGGCGGATTCTCAACCACTGCGCCATCAGGGAAGCCCCCAGATCAGAATTTTAAAAGATACTAAAAATTGAACTAACTCACCCATATGGACTCCCCACCACAGGCGCGCGCACACACACACACACACACACACACACACACACACGCAAGCACGCACTACAAAAGCATTGTTCTCAAATGGCCCCACTTTCTCAGTGCTTCAGAAATTTTTCTGCCAGAAAAATATCACTGGTTTTAATCCCAAGGAAATGACGAATATCCATCAACCTAGCCAAAGCAACTATACCTATTAACTTTACTGAAGTTTGTAATGTACTTCTAATGATAATTAACATATTAGTTATTCTCTCATTCTAAAGATGGAAGCAATGAGAATTATATTCAACAATCACCAAATGCACTATCATATTAAAATAGATGAAAGTTACTTTTCTACATATTCCTTCAGTCTTTCAACCATTTTACTGATATTTGATGTCTCTTCTAGACTTAATTCCAGAAGAGAAACCCAGTCAGTTTTCAGGTCTGATTCTAAAGTTTCACATTAGTCATATACCTTTCAGAGTTATTTGAAGGCTTTCTTCCCTGGTCCTCCTGAGTTCAATAAAAGAGATAAATATTTCCCAGTAGAAGTTATTTTTATACAACATATAATAAAGTTAAGGGAAGTTTCAAACACAAATTCAGCCTTTTACTATTTTTTTAAAAAGTAATTTATCTTCTTTTTTTTTTTTTTTTTTTTTTTTGGTTTGTTTGTTTGTTTTTGCGGTACGCGGGCCTCTCACTGCCGTGGCCTCTCCCATTGCGGAGCACAGGTTCCGGACGTGCAGGCTCAGCGGCCATGGCTCACGGGCCCAGCCGCTCCGCGTCATGTGGGATCCTCCCGGACCGGGGCACGAACCCGTGTCCCCTGCATCGGCAGGCGGACCCTCAACCACTGCGCCACCAGGGAAGCCCCTATCTTCTTTTTTATTTTGATTGCTGTCATAGCTGAAAGGAAATTTCAATATTTACTTTATTATTTCTCTGCTGTGTGAAAACTATTTTGTTTCCCCCATTCTACATTATTTGTAATACATGAACTATGATGACTTATGCAGTTATAAATAGTTAAAATGAAGAATTAATAGTTTCTAAATTAAATTACAGTGTGCAGATTACATTCACGATCTATAGTTTTCATTACACTTTGTCTCTGTCCTGGCTAATCATGATCTGGCTGGCATTAGAGATAGTCCAAATCGTTGCAACTAATATAATTTTGGAAAGCATATTGAAAACTAATTTTAACTCAAAAGCATGTTTGTGTTACATTTTTTTCATTTGAATATTTCAATTGTTCAGTTCTTTGCAAAATATTGTTTCCATACCTACTAAATGCAAGTAGTTGGCAATACAGACATTACTGAAATACTCTCAAATATTTTATGATACAACGGAGAAAGTAAGACCAATGTTATAAAAAGACATGAGAAGTTTAAATCAGATTATGCCTTGGGGGGGCTATGGTTGTATAGAAGTGTGGTTAACCCAGCATGACAAGAAGGCGGTGAGAAGGTAAGCACACTCTTCTTATTGAAGAAGTTTATATCTGCCTGAAGTTAGAGAAAGCAGAAGGTGATTGATTGATCAATCGGGAGGAGTGTTGTTGAGAATATTTCAGACAAATCACACTACGTATGCAATGGCACAAAGGTATGAAATAAAGGTGCAAAAGAACATATTCTGGGAACTAAAGTAGGTTGATAAGGAGAGAGTGGGAATTTGGGGGGGTGGATTGAAAATGGAAAAACATAAAGGCGAAGATCACTTAAAAGTTCTATAAGTGACTCTAAGGAGTTTGGACTTCATAAGGAATACCACATTCTCCTTTTATTCTATCAGCCTGAGAGATGCACCGGCTTAATGTTGTTGCTTATCTCTTGGTTGGCTCATGGTTTGTTTGATTTAGAGAGTTTTCAGTACTTCCCACACACTTAAGTATCTTTTTATTTTAAAATCCCTTTATCAGGTTACTGCCATGGACTCTGTTTTACTGACCCAGTCCTGACCAATATAGACTATAAATAATGTCAATATGAACGTTCTTGTGTATGCTTCCTGATACACATATGAAAGTATTTTCTGAGGTTGCAAGTCCATTACAGTACACACAGGCCACATG
Source organism: Kogia breviceps (assembly GCF_026419965.1). Classification (NCBI taxonomy): domain Eukaryota; kingdom Metazoa; phylum Chordata; class Mammalia; order Artiodactyla; family Physeteridae; genus Kogia; species Kogia breviceps. The sequence goes on from NC_081314.1 coordinate 99,752,137, forward strand.
TGGCTATTAAGTACTTGAAATTTGTTGTTTTCAATTTGGATGTGCTCAAAGTATAAAATAGACACCTGATTTTGAAGACAATACCAAAAGAAAAAAGAATGTAGAATATCTTATACTTTTATATTGATTACATTTCAAAATAATAATATTGTAGATATAGTGAGTTAAATAAAATACATTATTAAAATGTGTATCGCCTGCCGATGCAGGAGACACGGGTTCATGCCCTGGTCCGGAAGATCCCACATGCCGCGGAGCAACTAAGCCCGTGATCCATGGCCGCTAGGCCTGCGCGTCCGGAGCCTGTGCTCTGCAACGGGAGAGGCCACAACAGTGAGAGGCCCGCATACCGCAAAAAAAATAAATAAATAAATAAATAAAAATAAAATAAAATAAAATGTGTATCATCTATTAATTTTTATTTTTAACATGGTTACTAGAAAATTTAAATTTATACATGGGCTTGCATTATATTCCTATTCAACAGAGTTGCTCTAAGGTATATGATTAGGGGTGGAATTTTTAAGTCATGGGTGTACATGTATCTTCATCTTTACTAGAAAACATAAAATGGTTTTCAAAAGTGGTTGTAACAATTTTTACTTTCATTAGTAGTGAATAAGAGATACAGGTTTTTCCACATCCTTCCTTATGGTTTCTATTCCACACTTTAGCTTTTGTTAAACTGGTGAATAAACGATAGCTCAATGCAGTTATCTGGTCACTAGTAATTTGTGTGCATTTTCATATTTGTTAGTCTATGTACTATTTTTGCATAGCATCTTCTATTAACAGTCTACATTTCTACAAATATTGACAAGTGAATGCTTATAGACCATAGAGCCCTCCAGAGCAAAGATTCTCTATACACTTCTATTTTTATAATATGTGAGCCTATTTTTAGTAAAAATACCTGGTGAATCTCTCCCCAAATTAAACACACAAATATTCAAGCAGAATAAAAATAGGATCATCAAATATTTTATTCAGATTTATATAGTTTTAGATTTATATTGAGCTGGAGTAAGTACTTTAAACTAGATAAGTATATTTGAAATAGGTCTGAGGTTTTTTTCTTTTCAAAGAAGAATGTTAATCCTTTTACTGATACAAATGTTAAGAATGAATCCCTTTCCAATGTCAAAGCTTTAAAATATAGCTTATACAGCCAGAGTCCTATTTCACCTGTCTCAGGGCTTTAGAGACAGGGAGCAGATGTTTGCTGGAGAGTTTGTTTTATGGCAAATCTTTGTTTCAAGGTACTGAATCTCTTATGAGAAAAACAAAGCAATTTGGGTATATTTACCACTGAAAGAAGTGCTTACAATTTAAAGCTGTCAGCAAATTATCCTTCACACTCATCATAAATTCAATTTATTGAAATTCACCTTGTGATTGCTTTCAGGCTTTTATAGTCTCAAATTGAACAGGGCACTGAAAGCAATGGTAGAGTCCATAAAGGAGAGACAAATCCAATCACAAATCATTTGCTCAGAAACTTGCATTCAGCCAGCTGCTGCATGTAAAACTCCATTTCTTGGCAGAAGATACATCGACGTAGTTTTTCCTCTTTATGCAAGTCTGGTTGGTAAGCATACAAAAGACAGGGAAGAAAGGCAGTCATCATGAAAGTCTGAGAAAAACAAAGTTGATCTCAACATACTTAGCTGAAACATTTCAGATGAGATAAAGTAAACTGGACCTATATAGTGAAATGCATGCTTGTGCACATGAGCCGTGAAAAGAGTAAGTAAATATTTAAAAAGACATCATTTTTCAACTTTCAACTATGCCAATTTGAACATAAATATTAATATATTGACACTCTGTCATGAACATTATTAATTTTCAATTATGACTTTATGAATTGTGCTAGGCATGAAGTAACAAGATAACTGAAATTATAAATTTTAGGTTGTTAGCTTTAAGATAAGAAAAATTCATCAAAACTAAGAACAAATATTAGAGTTTCAATATTGTCTATAAATCATTCAATGCTGTTTTATGAGATGTAAATTTAGCAGTTAAAATAAGCAACTAGACTAAGCTTAACAGTCAATATCTCTGTAAGAGATGTTTTTTCTGTTTCTTTTAGAACCTTTAAAGAAAGAAAATTATGTAACAATAAATAATTAAAAATTATAACAAAAATGTTCATATTATTTATACAACATAATCCCTTTTTTTATCCACTTATTCTCTTACTCTCTTCCTTGAGCTTGAACAGCCCTTTCAACATGTAATATTATATATTTGCCATTAATATAACTTACTTTTCTCAAAGTTGTGTCTTCTACCAGACTATGCGTTCCCTAGGGAAGGAACTGTGTCTTATTTTCAGTTGACACTAGAAGCTCAAAAATTTAAATGACAAAATATATGAATAAGTAAACAAACCTGCAGCTATAAGATGAATAATTTCTGGGGATCTAATAAATAGCATGGTGCCTACAATTTTTTATATATATATATATATATATATATATATATATATATACAAAACTGTGAGGCGATGGATTACCATTATGTTGTAATAATCATTTTACAATCTATACATATATCAAATCCTCATGTTGTATGCCTTATATTTATACAATTTTTTATTTATTAATTGTATCTCGATAAAGGTAGAAAAATAAAGACATATATAGAGATAAATGTGTATAATAAAGTATCATATTGAAATTCATATAGACGGGTATGTTGTTTTAGCTCCAACTTTAAATCTCTACATGTTCTTTTATTTTATTCATATATTTTGCATAGAACCTTTACTCCCAGCCATGGCATGAGCAAAGAAACTTTTTACAGGATTTAATCTGGTTACCAGATCTAGAGGCATAATATTGAGTGTATTACAAAACTCTGGCTTTCAAAAGCATGAGAAAATTAAAGAAACTGAATAATATTCTGTAGGACAGAACATCTTAAGAAATATAAAATACATTGAAAATAAGTAGAAGTAAAGTGATAACAGTTCTCTTAGATGTGGTGGGAAGGAAACAATGTTGATTAGTTCAATCAGTGGAGATTTGCTATAATGCATCACACACAAATCTATAATGGGGATACAAATTCTGACCATAGTATTGCTTCATCACTATAAAACATGCCAGAACAACAGCTTGGTGTCCACTGGTGTAAGGAGTGACCCAGAGTTCACACATGTTCAAGTAGTACATACAACATTCATTTATTTTTATCTTCTCAAAGGGCAGCTACTAAAGGATGGAGGAAGCTTCAGATACATTGATTGCAGGAGGAAATAATAAGAGGAAAAAAATCTATATTTAACCACTAAAAAGAATTAAAACTGTGAATTAAATTTCATTTAAATGATTCCTTCCGCTATTTTGTCTCTGAATTTGCTTGCACGCATTTCCTTAGATATATTCCAGATTGTTCTAAAATATCTAATAAATGAGAAGTTTTCACAAGACTTCCCCCCCCATATCTCATTTTTATTACAAATTTATATAGTAGCTTAGAAAAATTTTTTTCCATGCTATTGGGAACCAGTTTTGCGATTTAAATATGCACTGAAATAAAGTTGTTGTCTGATTTAGTCTTGTATTGTTACTGAAGTCCAGGAATTAGTTAACTCTCCCAAGCTCTGTACAACGTCATTGTCTTTCTGAAGGTTGAATACCTGATTGTGCTTATCTTCAAAAGCAGTATTTCGGGAAGTAAATAAATTATGTGACAATTTGGTGAGTTAATTCAGGTTTTAGATTTGTGCTATTTAATCCTGAAAATATTCCAAAAGATCTCATCCACAATCACCAACTTCTTGAATTAAATAGATATGAATAAGTAGAAATTCTAACATGTCACATATTTGATTAAGAAGATGAGCAAAAGTAATGATTGCTTTACAAAGGAAAAAGTATCCTTCTTATTCTCATGTTGGAATCAGGAAAAAAAAGAAAAAGAAAAAGAGATAGACCATAAAGAAAAAATTATTCCTCTGTTTGTATGAGCAATTTTACATAAGTTCAGCCATGATAATGAAAACTTTTAAGCAATCCAACCCAATTTAATGAATAATTTTATATGGGATCTGTGTGTTTTAGCAAAGTACTTTGTAACATTTAAAAATTTTTAATAAACTTTTTCTAGAATAGATTTTGATTTACAGAAGTTATGAAGATAATACAGAGATTTCTCATACCCCACACCAAGTTTCTGCCTTGTAACCAACGTCTTACATGCATATGGCATATTTGTTAAAATAATTGAAGTGATATTGATATGTAATGATTAAACACTCTACTTTATTCAGATTTCATTGTTTTTTTTCCTGAGGCCTTTTTCTTTTCCAGGATCCTATCCAGGATGGCATTATTACATTTAGTCATCTTGTCTCCTTAGACTCCTCTTGGCTGTGACAATTTCTCTGACTTCTCATGTTTTTGATGACCTTAACAGTTTTGAGGAGTAGTGTTCACTTATTTTGTGTAATGTCCCTCCACTGGGAATTGTTTAACATTTTTTCCACAATTAGAATGATGTTACGAGTTTTGGGGAACAAAACCAAAATGTAAAGTGCCATTTTCATGTACACTAACCATGTATATATACATATCTATACTTATATCATCTATATCTATGTAATCTCCATCTGTATCTATAATAATTCAAACATGATTTCAAAGTAATATCTCAAACTCTAACTCAAATGGCTCTTTCCAGTCTCTTCCCCTTACTTATCTACTAACTCCCCCGCAGAGAAAACCAACTCCCTCTATCTGCCAGCCATTTATTTAATTTTTTCAATTTCAGAATAGATATATAGAGGTTTTAGAATCGTTACCCTCTACCCCAACAGGAACCAACTTTATCAACTAGAGTAAATTTCTTATATGCAGTTACAGTTGCCTTTAATCTCACAGGCTCCATTTTTTTCCAAATTTACTTAGGCTTGCACTTCTTTTTAACCAACCATTTAATGATAGTCTGCTAACCATTTTGTCATAATCTGCTTTTTTTAAAGACATTTTTTAAAAGGTTTACCTACATTAAGCCACACTTTTTCTGCTGTAAAGTTCTCTGAGTTTTGACAAATGTTTTCTGTTGTGTATCTACCATTATAGTATCATACAGAATAGTTTCACTGAATTAAAAAATCCCCTGTTCTTCACCCATTCAGTTGACCTTTTCTCCAAATATCTGGTAATGACTCATCTGTGTAATGTATCCAAAAATTTGCTTTTTCCAGCTTATCATATAAATGTAATCAAACAGTAGATAGTCTTTTTTGACTAGCCACGTTCACTTATCAAGTGGTTTACCCATATTTTTGAGTAGCTTGATATCTCATTATTGTTTTTTTAATTACTAAAGAGTATACCCTTGTATGGATATACCTAGTTTATTCATTCACCTATTGAAGGATATCTTAGTTATGACCAGATTGGGGTGATTATGAATAAAGTTGCTACAAACATTCATGTGTAGGTTTTTGGGCTGACATACATTTTCAAGTAAGTTTGGTAAAACCTAGAAGCAAAATTAATGGGTAGCAGGATAAGACTCTTTAGCTTTATAAGACACCACCAAAATGTTTCCCAAAGAGTCTGTGTCATTTTTCACTCTTACCAGCAATGATTCTGTGATTCAATTATTCCACATTATTGCCAGGCATTGTCAGGGTTATTTTTAATATTTTAGCAATTCTAAGAAGTATATAGTGGCATTTTACAATACGTGTAATTTACTTCCACTTCCAAGGAACACTGTACTACTATATGTATAATGCAGGTACCTGATAACTGAGTACCCCCAATTCCTCATTCTCATGCCTTGTGACATTATTGTTATTCATTTCAATTATCCATACACTATAATCACCTAATACATTGCTACTATTTTCAGGAGATAAGTATTAAGAAATTCTTTTAAAACCTGTATAATAATTTATTTTTATTTATTCCTTCTTTATTACCCTTCTATATGTAGATCCAGATTTCTGACTTGTTTTTTTTTTTTTTTTTCTGCCTGAAGAACTTCTTTTTACATTTCATTTAAGTCAGGTAAATTTCCTCACTTTCTTTGTGCAAATGTCTTTATTTCCGCTTCATTTTGAAGAATAAACTTGCTGATCACAGAATTCTAAGTTGGAGGGCTTTCTCTTCCAAAAATTAAATAATTCAATCCATTCTCTTAAGGCATTCTTTCCGAGAAGTCAACTGTAAATGTTGTCCTTATTCCTCCATGAGTAAGTTCCTTTTTTCTGTTTCATTTTGCTTTGCTTGGTTTTTTGTTCTTTGTTTTTGGATTTCAAGATTTGTCATTGTCTTTGGTTTGACTACAGTTTGACTAGATAACCCTAGGTGTGTTTTTTTGTTTATCCTCCTTGGTATTCTCTGAGCTTCCTGGACCTATGTTTTCATGCCTTTCACTAATTTTTTAATATTATCTGTCAGTATTGTTTCTAACACTTCCTCTAGTCCATTCTCTCTTCTCCTTCAATTATTCAGATTATATACATGTTATACTATTTGAAATTGTACCACAGTTCTTTGATACTCTGCTCATTTTCTTTTCATTCTTTTTTCACTTAGTATTTCAGTTTGGAAGTGACTATTGATCTATCTTCAGGCTCACTGATTCTTTCTTTGACTGTGCCCAGTATACAGCTGTGCCCATCAATGGCAGTCTTCATGTCTGTTACCGTATATTGATTTCTAGTATTCCCTCTTGAATCATTGTTAGAGTTTCCATATCTCTACTTTCATTTTTGTTCATTTGTTCTTAGATGTTGTCTACATTATTATTATAGTCATTAACATATCAAAGTTATTTTAAATTCCTTGTCTGATAATGCCAACATCTATAGCATAGCTGAGTCTTGTGCTGATGTTTATTTTGTCTTTTCAGACTGTGTTCTCTTACCTTTTAGCACACTTTGTAATTTTTTGTTAAAAGTATATAAATGTCATTTATTGGGTATAGGAAGAGAGGTAAATAGCCACTTAATGTGAGATATTTTGCCAATCTGGCTAGGAGTAGAGCTGTGTTAAATACTTTATGTAGTTGAAGGTGCCACAGGCTAGAAATTTTGCTGTGTCCTTTTCCTTGTGTCCCCTGTTATCTTTGGGCTTCCCTAAGAACACCTCTTTAGATAGGGTCTGTGTTGTGCAGTATTTTCAGCTGTAATTCACTGTCATATGAGAGCCCTTTTGGTATTGTGATAAGGTGTGAGTGAGGAGACTCACTCTATAATCTTATGACCAAATCTTAATTCTTTACTGGGACTTTGGCTAACTGTTTCTTAGCTTCCCTGCACAAGAAGGTTAATTATGCAAAACTAGGAAATAAATTACCGGTTTGGTCATGACTCTTTTTTTTTTTTTTTTCCTGGGCAATATATGTATATGCAAGGGCAGTTTAATTTGTAGATTTTGTTTGGTTGAGATGCAAATAACCACAGTGATTGTGGGTTTTGGGTCCATTAGTCAAAAACAAGTTTTATATCTGAGTCGGTATGCTTTTCCAAACATGACTTTATTAAATTGCCTACATATACCTAGCTTTAAAAATATGTTTTAGATCAGCTTAACATGTTCCTGGTTTCTTACTAATGAATGTTCATAAATTCTTTGAAAAATGTTCATTTATATTTGCTTTTTTACCTTCTTTGAAAATTATACTCTAAAAACTTCAAGAAAACTTAAAGAAATACCATATAGACATAATGTCAACCATAATTTCCAACATAAGTGTAAATAAAATCTACATGGAACTTTAAAAATTACACCCTCCCTAAATAACTCTTCTGTTACATAGGAGATTCAATGGCATGTTATAGAATATTCTGAAAAGATAATGATAATAATATTAAATTATTATATATCATAAGGGATCTAATGCAAGCATTTGCTATAGAACCATGCATATATTAAATACTCATTATAAGAAGGACAACTTACAGGAACAAAAAGTCAACTTGAGTACTTCAAAAATGATCATCTAAATAAACAGGAAAGGAAGGAAAATAAATAATTAAGAAAAGACATTCATAAGAAATAAAATTTAGTATTTATGTAAATTCAAAAGACTAAGAAAATAGAAAATAAACAATAATAAGCTGTGAAGTTTAATTATAAAATTAAAAAGAAATTGTAAGATTAGTAGTAAGAAAAAGGCTGTAACAACATACATATATCTTTGAGAAAGAATATAAAACTTTTAATAGTATATTAGATAGCTCACAATGCTGGAAAATTTAAATGTTAATAACATGAATTACTTTCAAAGAAATATAAACTATTAAACTGTTTTAAAATTGATGAAAAATCCCTTTGTGCAGGGAAAGATGAGAGGATTTGAAGGAAAAGAAAGAAGAATGTTACTCTACATAAGATAGTGGTTAAGAGTGGCCTCTTTTAAATGATAAAATTAAAGCAGATCTCTGAATGAAATTATTGCCAGGGATAGGGACCCCTTCAAGGCCCCAAGAGTGGACTCTTGTCTAACACACATAAATGAATTGTCAGAGGAGACACAAGTTCTGACAAAGCAAAAGACTTTATTGAAAAGGGGTGCTTGAGCAGAGAACAGCAGGGTAAGGGAATCTAACAGAACTGCTCTGCCCCATGGCTCAGTCTTAGGGTTTATTGTGGTGGGGTTAGCTTTCTGGGTTGTCTCTGGCCAATCATATTGCTCATGCCCATATGTGGTCCCACTCAGGACCCTTCCTGGTAGTGCAAGCATCTTTCAGTCCAGATGGATTGCTCTGCAAGGGTTTCTGGGAGGTTGGCAGGAAGTATTACCAGCTGGTATCTCCGCCCTCCTTTTGGCCCCTCCTGAATTCTTCCAGTTGGTTTTGGAGGCAGCTTGCTGTACTACTGTGTTCCTTATCACTGTATTCCTTATTGGGACCTCCTGTTGTGAGACGACCCCTGCAAGTGGTTATTATCCCTGCCTGGCCAGGGTGGGCAGCTTCAGACAGCAGGTTCTTAACAACGTTAAGTGAGCTACTCTAATACAGGTAGAGACAATATTTACATGTAGAGGTAAGATCAGTTGCAGACAGTATAACATAGAATGACTTGCTATATTAAGAAATAGTAAAAAGGCCATTATGACTTGAGTTTGTGAACAAAAGTTAGAGGACTAGGTATGATGTTTTATAGATTTGAAATTTAATACCATAATTGTTGCACAAATTAATTGTTATAGACTTATTATAAGAAAAATTTCTGGGCTAAGTGATTACAAATCTTTCTAAATGACTAATTCTTAAGCTAAGCATTTCTAGATTATAGAAAAAATTGAGAATCTGAGGTAGTTCAAATGAAATAGATACTACAGAAAATATAATTTATTAATATTGATGTAAATATTACGTATGACATTGGCAAATAGAAGCTAACAGAAATATCCAAAAGCCATGAAAATATATTTATTTAAGAAATTCAAAGATTGTTCAAGATTAGGAAATATATAAATATAATACAATCCACAGGTAGTAATGTCAAAGAAAAAAATGAACCATCTCAATAATTCCTGAAAAAGTACTTGATAAAATTTAAAATTCATTTGTCTCAAAAGCTAACAACAAAAGCTAATAAACATTAATTATACCAACTAAAAAGAATAAAATTAAGTCAGTCAACATTTTCTTCACAGTAAATATCACAAAACATTTCAGTTACTATCAGAAACAAAATAAATTTTCCATTAGGATTACTAACATTGACATTATTTGACATTTCTAATCAATATTTCATTAAATTAAAACACAGGTATTATGGTTTTACTTCTAAAAGAGAAAAACATTATTCCTTTCAGATGTTGCAATTGCTAACGTGTTACTACTAGAGGTATTATGAACATTTATTAAGGTAGTTAGAAATTAATACATAGAAATATTTTTCTACCCTATAAGTGAAAAATTAGGTCTCTGAGAATATAACATGGAAACAGATGTCAACTCCAGTAGCAAGAATGTGTCTAGGAATTAGTTTAAGAAAATAAGTACAAAACCTATATAAAAGTTATAAAATGTATGGCATAAATGAAGTATTTAATACATAGATAAACACATTATTATTAAATTGGAAGCCTGACTCACTATCTAATGGATGTCTGTGGCCCCCATATTTTCTACATATACATAAAATGCAATTTTACTTGAAATTAAATTATTATTTTGCAACATGTCAAAAATTTCTAAAATTAATCAGGACAAATAAATGTGTAAAAATAACCACAAAATTTTTAAAAATGTAGAATTTGGGACAATATTTTTCTTCTCAGTAATTATAAGAATGTGATTCTGGCACAGGAAAAGACAGACATAGCAATTAAACATAATTAAAATGTAGTTATAAAGTTGCTACTTTGAAGATTCACAGATGGGGTTTTTTTTTAGTGTTTTAAAAGTCCAGCTACATACTTCACCCAACCTTTGTGTCAAGAGCGAGCTGCACTTGACTTCAAGGAGCTAACCATCATCAGTTCTGTGAATTTTTATCAGAAGTGGAAACTGAGGACTTCCCTGGTGGCGCAGTGGTTAAGAATCCACTTGCCAATGTAGGGGACACAGGTTCGATCTGTGGTCCAGGTAGATCCCACAGGCCGTGAAGCAACTAAGCCCATGTGCCACAACTACCGAACCTGCGCTCTAGAGCCTGCGCACGGCAACTACTGAGCCCATGTGCTGCAACTACTGAAGCCCACACGCCTAGATCTAGCCCGTGCTCCACAACAAGAGAAGCCACCACTCACCACAACTAGAGAAAGCCTGCACACAGCAGCGAAGACCAACCGCAGCCAAGAAAAAAAAAAAAAAAAAGTTGAAGCAGGATATCTTGACTTGCCCTACCGTGCAGCAGCTTGAGGGTGTAGCAGTGGTTAAATTTTACTGTGATTTCTTAACTCGGGATGGAAATTGGAATTTTTCAGAATGAGAAGAACCACTCTCAACCACAATTACCAAACACTGAGTGGCTTTGGAAATTAGTTTTTGCTTCAGACTTGATAATGGTCCTTTATGAATTCATCTGAAAATTACATTAAATGGCACTTATTGCAAACTTATAAACTGTGGTACATTCATTTTGGTGACGACTGACGTTATTTGAATCACAAACTGCTCTATACAGTTTCTTACTTAACTGTCAAAAGTTAAAACGAGAAATGGGATCTCCATTACGACCCAGATTTGCATTGGGCATGTTTTCTGAGCTCAGAACACAGTCCCCACAGTGTGTTTTGGGCCACGGTGCAAGTATGAAGGAGGTTTCTGTGTTTCAGAAGCCACTTAGCTGCCTTGAGGAGCTGCCCCACAATCTGTACCGTGTCACCTGCTGCAGTTCTGGGTCAGCAAAGCCATCATACTCATGGCTAAGCTTAGTAAAACAAAAGGATATACACCAGAATCAGCAAAGGTAAAAGGTCAAGGCTTCCAGCTGGCCTCTCCCAGGGCCACGGATGGTGAGACCACACAGCAACTCGGCATCCAGGGTGTTTATCCCAGTTGGTCGCATAGCCATGACTAACCATCGGTGTGGCTGGCCTTAGTGTCCAGCCCCCCAGAAGTCAAGTTGACCTCTGACCCCACCACAGATCATATTGTCAGTGTGGTCCGTGTGACCCATGCCCCCAGATGGGCAAAGACTCCCATCAGACAGGACCCTCCAGGGGCTTTGGGGCGACCTCCCAGGAGTAGGTCAGGGGCCACACCTTCCTTTGGATGTACGGGGTATGGACGACCCGGGACTGCTGGCTTCACCCTTCACTGCACAAATGCTAAAAGGGAAAGTTCGAGAGAAATCTCAGAGAGTCCAATTTGAGTGTGCTCAACTAAAATTTCACGTTTGCAGATGGGGGTTAAAAAAAAAATTCCAGCTAAAACAGAGCTGTCAGTGTACCTGCATTTAGAGTATCCAAAACCAAAATTCCAACCGACCTGTGAAGAGATAAGTACAGTGGAGGATGTCATTTAACAGGGTGCAGAAAAACAAAGTTAGACAGTAAGATAGAATAATTATAAAATAGATCCCCACAGTCATTTTGTCAAAGAAAGTAAAGAAAGAGGGCAGTAAAAATTGCCAGATTGGTAGAAGCAGGATATGAGGCCATATGTGGTGTTTTACCCACTTGGATGTCAAAGTCACCTAATATGTTTACAGAACTTGAGGTGAAGACTGTGAAAGAGGGAAAACTCTTTAATGAATAAAGAAAGATAATCATGGATTAAATAGATGATAGTAATAAAGATGGATGAAGAGGTATTTTGGCACAATTAGAAATGGAGAATCAATTTTAAGTTGTAGAAACAGTGAATCAAGGGCAGTGAAGACAGGCAAGAAGTTAACTGACCTTGACTCTTCATTGTCATTTACATTTCCCTTCTCCTTCCCCTTTATTTTTGCTTTCTACTTTGCTGCTTCTCCTTTTGTTGCTTTAAAAAAAAAAAAGGATCTGTCTTCATGAAATTATTGACAGACTCTTTATAGTTTGCTATGAAATATAATTAGCCCTGCCTCAGAGAACCCCAATTAACTCACTTAGGCCTCAAATTCTTAATCTCATGACTTTTTTAGTCTGCCTCCTAAAGACTAAAATGTTTATTAGCCCAATCAGATATAAACTAAAAAAAAAATATTGCAACTAATGTGATATATAATTGTCTAAAGAAAGCAAACTTCTCAATATCCAAGTTTAATATAAGATGTGATATTACACACTCAAATATACATATTGATGTTGTTAGTACAAAATATGAAGTTATGATTATAGCTTAAATTCATGAAGGCAGGTAGATTTGTGTGTGTGTATGTTGCACATTTTTATAGGTTTGCATGTGGAAACATTTTATAATCTGTAAGGCAGAGGGGGAGTCTATTCTATACACATTAAGGAGTTAGGCTCTATCTGCAGTAAATATGGTCCATTGGATAGCAAATAAAGCATGACTCACATTCAGATATGTGTTCTTTCTCTCATGGCCAGGGAAAATCCATCTGTTGTTTTTCTCATGTCAGTTATAAGGAAAATAAACATTGTATTCAATTTAAATACTATTCATCATGTAGCTTCTAAACATGAAACTTTTAGGAGGTTGGCTTGAGAAAGCAATTACCCTGATGATGTATAAATTATTTGGAGATTCATTTTTTGGACGTTCCAACAACAAAACTTGTTGGTGGTGTTCTAATGACATATTTTCTTGTTTTGTTTTCCCTTTTAGAGATAGATGGTGGTACAAGATCACAAGGTTTTCACTGTGCTGAGACAATTTACAGATTGTTCTTAGCAATAACTTATCCTAAGGAGAAATTCTTGTAGATACACAAAGTAAATATTATAAAAAACAAGCTAAAGATTGAAATAATTTGAGCTTTTACTTTGGGTTTTTCAGTTATCTTATTATTTTGCATTACACTGAGTAATTTACTAATTTATAGCTCAAAGCCAGCTTATTAAACTCTGATATTTTATAACTATAGGCATAATTCATTCAAGGTTGAAACCATAATTTAAATCTTAGCTTCTAAATAATGGAATTTATTAAAACTTTACCAAAAGTTAGCTTTATCTACCCTATTATGTTTAACAGGTTAGCGTAGGACTTTGGGAGTGCTGACCAGTAAAATATTTCACTGTGAAACATGTGCAAAGAGAATATTTCAGAGCGCCCACAAGTATAATAGTTACAAACCTAATAAGATTAACTGAGATCAAATATGGGAAATAAATAGCACAAATATGGTAACTATTTTAATTATATTTTGTCAGATTATTTATAGCAGTCATTTGTTTATTTGACCATCAGTTTATTAAAGATTACTTGTTTAATAAAAGTCCATCAGACAAAATGAGCAAAGAAGAGACTTGGGAATTAGATGAAATCTCACTGAAATTCTGTGTACTGGTCTAAAAGGAGGGTTATTCCTTAGACTGTACACAGGATAACTGTCTCTAGGAGCCAGCACTCTCTCAGCTCTTCCTCTTTCCCTGGCTCCATGCCTAGAGCTCACTATGACAGTGTGCTCTTTCTCCTTTTGATGGTCAAAACAGTCTAGATCTCACTGCTTTGGAAAGAAGGTGATTTAGAATATGACGTTCAGAGCTAAACAGGAATTGCAGAAATCATTCAAACCAGCTCAATCATTTGAGAAAATCATAAACCACAGTGTTGAAGGGACTTCCTCAAAGTCACACAGAACAGACTTGAAAGAAATATAAAAACATATACTACATATAAGTACTGTATCTTTTAAGGAACTTTATATCATCATCGCAGTCAGTAGTGACCTCTCACTTATTTTAATTCCTTTTTCACTCTTTCCTTCTACATTTCTTGTGAAATGTACAATTTGCCACTTCCTAGTGTAATTCTGTCTACATATAAAGTATCTCCCTCTTAATGTGTAAGATCCTTGAGAAGAGTGAGTGTGGTTAATCTTTATGTACCGTATAGGATGAAACTCAGTTCCTCCTACAGAGAGGAAAGTTTTATGTGAGTTTATTGGATGAAACCCGTCCAAAATATTTATAGTCTGATCTACATAAGTCTGAACTACATAAGTCAGCTCTCATTTATACACTGATCTGCCCTGTTTTGCAATAATTGCATTTGTGTGGAACTCGTCCCAGTTGCCTATCTTATATGTCCCAGTCATCTATCATAACAGCTCTTGGACTCGGTGTTCAATCAAATGGAGTAAATATTGATTTTTCAGGAAATCATGTTAATAATTTTCAAAAAAAGTAATCAGCAGTCACCCTTAGTCAATTCAATTTTCCTTCATTATCTCCAATAAGAAATCAAATGATTTTCCCCCAAAATTTATTTCATGCAAAAAGTAGTTTAAAGACCTTTTACTTTTGTTTTAGTTTTACATGACCAGATTTATTAAAAATTAAACTGACCTGTGTGACTTGTACTTAATTATAAGAATAGATTAAAGATTTTCTGATATGAATTCAGGCCATTGTTTCCCCTAATGTTCACTTTGAACTTCAAATTCAAGAATAATAACTGAATATTTGACCTTGTACTAAGAAAAGAAACCAGGATCATAGAGCAAAAAATTATCTCCATATGGTATTCATCCTCTACTGCTTCCCACCATCATACATTATAATGTTTCTATTTCTTTGGATGTGTCTAAATAATGTCAAAAAGAGATAGCCTGAAATTAAAAGTTTAGTCAAAACAGCCTATAGTTTAATTGAAAGGTTTAAGATTTGTTTTTGAATTAGTCTTATCTATCATCTCTTTCAAGATGTATAATTATATATTTTAAATATTTTAAATAGTTTTTGTTTTTATTTTTTAAAGTTAATTTGGCTAAAGCAGTCATTCACATAGACACCATTCAATAATGCGTTTATTTACAGTATGAGAAAAATTAATTTTTCTACATCACCTCAGACTTCCTATAAGAAACCATATATTCCAGTGTTATTATTCACAGTGGCACAAAAGCCTATACCAGTATGACATTCCTTTCCTTAAAGTACAACATAATAGGTGATGCATTAGTATTGAACCAATTTTCTAGTCAAATGAGTATGCTTAGAAGAGAACTAATAGAAGTCTCAGTAATAATAATACAGACAATTCATAGTGTAGAAGGGCCTATTAGTCTGTAGCATTGTGGTTTTGATATATTTAAATACTAACCTTTAAATTAATTTGTGTTTCTGCTTATATTAATGTATTCTAAATCAGGCTAGATTCATTGATGCTAAAAATGTATTATGATTTAATACAAAACAATATAATAGTCAACATTGTATTTTCAGTTGCATTCATATAGAGTGAGATTAAAACCATAATTAATATTTATGAAATAAACAAGCTCTCATAAAATTATAAATATATGGCATTAGGGTATTTCTATAAAATGTATCTGTTTTCATTGAAAGTTCATAGTCATAAATACTAATGATTTTGAGAAACTACGTGTATGTATGTAGATCTATTATATATTAAACAAAATGAAGGAAATAATTTTGTTTTTCCATGACTGTTTACATCCATTTGTCCTTGTTTTTTTTTTTTCTTGGTGAAACTAAGAGTTATTTTATTCAGTAGCTTCAGTGTATTTTCCCATTTTAAAATGTATTTAGCAAAAATTAATTCCATTTCTGTAGTGTGCGAAACAATAGGCTAGAGCTGCAAAGAAACATAAATTTATAGAACACAGTACCTGCCACTTCTAAATCTTGCATCTAGTGGGGAAGAAGGCATTTATTTCCATAATGCAGTGTGGTGAACCATGTCCAAGAAGGGGAAGTGGAACTGGAGATTATCTGTACTAGTTTGCTAGTAACTAGGGTGCCACAATCAAGTGGCACAAACAAGATGTCTTAAGCTATAGAAATTTATTGTCTCACAGCTTTGGAGGCTAGACATTCCAGATCAAAGTGTTGGCAAGGTTGGTTAATTCTGAGGGCTGGGAGAGAATCTGTTCCATGCCTCCCTCTGAACTTCTGATGGTTTGCTGGCAATCTTTGGTGGTAGATGCATCACTCCAATCTCTGTCTTTATCTTTACATGGTGTTTTCCCTGTATCTTTTTATATCATCCTCCCTCTGTGCACGTCTATCTCTGTGTATAAATTTTCCTTTTTTGTAAAGACAGCAGTCATAGTTTAGGACCCACCCTAATGATCTCATTTTAAATTGATTACCTCTGAGAACATTCTATTTCCAAATAAGGCCACATTCTGAAATACTGGTAACTTGGATTTTAACAAGTCTTTTTAGGGAGACACAGTGCAACCCATAACATCTATCTATATTTTGTTTTTGTTTCACTTTGGGATTTCAGTCCTTCCTTGTTATACCTAGTCAGTCTGTGGCCTGACAATAATCTACTGACATGAGGGATGAAGGAGCCTTCTGGAAGTGAGCTGAACATCTAGGGAAACAAAGTAGGCATAATGAGCTTAGTTTCTCTCTCTGATTTCCCAATAAATTGCCAAGGATCTTTAAAACCAGGAGGGTTCTTGTGTGTTAGCAACAGCAGAGAATAAAGATTCCTTGTGGAAATCTGGAAGATCTAACAGTTGTTTTCATCTCAGGTAGAGAGTGTTCTGGGGTCGAGCCAAATTAAGCTCTTGCTTAACAGAAAGAGCAGAGGTTTCCAAGGCACATATCAGTACCCAGAGGAAAAGAGACAAGAAGAAGAAGATAAAAGAAAAGAAGAATGTCTCATGGTAGCCTATTCAATCTGAGGTTATGGAAAATACCCCCATGGGAATGGGATTTTGCAGTAACAGATTAGGACAAGGGACAGAAAACAAAGGTTTACATACAAAAGGTAAAATGGATTATGGATATGATTATAAGAGATACATAGGAGGGAAATGTGTATGTAGCATGAGGCAGTGTTGAAGATCTGGGAGTACAGCATATCCTGTTTTGAAAAGTCAATTTCAAGTGTAATTCTAGCCAGGTATGTGTGAGTATGGGAGCAGGGAGAGTGTATATCAGTCAGTTGCTCTGCTCACATTTTTGAAACTCTTACTGTCTTTTACTCACTTGATAATGCTAGTGTTATATCTTCATGGCAGTCAGTGCTAGAAGTTTGATTTAATTTTACAATTAGAACCCTGGCCAGAAGGCTTTCTTTGGCTGGCATCCTCTACTCAATCTTCAAGACCCAATTCAGATGCTGCCTTCTCTGTAAAATCACCCCTGCCTCATCTTTATATTATATTACAGAGCTATGAGCTGCCTGTTTGGTGTTCTTATGATGCTCTATTTACTGTTTTTGTATTTATCTCCCCCAGAAGAATATGATCTTCTGCAGGAATGTATCATATTTCTCTTTAAATGCCTAATGACTAGAATAGGGTCTAATAACTGCTGAATAAATGTTTTCTATATATAATGAATAAAATTCCAATACAATGGATGAAAATATAAAAGAATCAAATTTGTCCAAAAAGTAGCATAAATAATGATGGAATGTAAAAACTGGAATATATTTCCATATATTCTTTTCTTTCCATTTTTAACTATTAGTACTTGTGAGGTGAATAATAACACATGATATAAATCAATGCCTTGTGAAACTAATATATATTAAATATGCACAGAAACATGATTATACATGTGCATAGGTATGTTTGTATTTATAAAGTCTCAACACCTGTTTGTAATTGTGCAGGTGATGTTCCTCATCATTGTAGAATTTGAAACATGTCCTCATTGTTCGAGTCAGCCATATAATGTAGATAAAGAAATTCAGCAACAACAGTTAAATATTTCTATGTTGGAAATAATAGTTGTGTTTGATTATTCTATGGGTGCATTAATATAGGATTCTGAACACTTAATACATTTTTATAAAAGACAAAGAGGCAAAAATAATGTTAACTCACATGAAAATATTAAATGTTCTCAAATGATTATTATTGCTCATATTAACAGGCATAAAGCCATCTCCATTACCAGATGGTGGTGGGCAAATTATCCCCTGATGCCTCATCAATACTTTTATCTGAGAGCAGGTGAATGTTATTTTATCTGTTATGTTTTGCATATGTAGGAGCCCATGCCTTTGATTATACAATGGGTACACTTCCTAGCATGGGCAGTTTGGAATAAGCAGTGCTCTCCTTTCAGCCTTACAGATGTGATCATAAATCCAGCAGAGGTTTCTTCAGGGTCTGTCATCCCCATGCACTGTTAAACATGAATACGTTTCAGTGACAAGAGATGTGAATCCCACAGAACCAGATCATCATTAACATTTCTAAAATGCTTGGAGGCTCCTTTGAAATAAAAGAAACATTATAAACATTGCTATGATTATCTTTTTTTCCCCCCCTTTGGGAGAGACAGAGAGATTGTTATTCACAGAGTATACCTTTTTTTTTCCCCCCTCCTGGAAAATATTGCTCATGTTGATGCATTCTCCAGCCACTGCCAATGAAGAAAAATGTTTGCATCCCTTTCTCTACAAACTCTGGATAGGGAGAGACTTCAGACTGAATTAAGAACACATCAGTGAGCTCCAAACAAATGATTCAGCCTGAAGGCTGAAGTGTAACCTCTTATTCTGCAGTCTATAATTGACACAAAATGTGTGTACAGTAATTCATAAGACTATGCAAAATAGAGGAATATTTTATTATAATGAAGACTCATTATTTTTTATGCTAATAGAGAAGCACAAACACCCTGATCATTAAGCAACGTTAACATATTCTAAATTGAAGAATAAGATTATGGGCTAAGAGCTCATTTTAATAGAATCTGGTAACTTAGTATTTACTGTTTTCTGAACTCTAAGAGACTGAAAGCTCCTCATAATGAAGTCTATATTATTTTTATTCTATCTTGGACTTATCAACAGTAAGAAATCCTGGCACTAATCTTTAAGGAAATTATAAAATGTGTAGATTTAGAGAGGAGAACACCAAAAATGATATAGTCCAACAAAAAATTTAAATGGTAATAATAGTCTACACACTCCCTATTAAGTATAGAACTTAGTTTGCTAAACTCCTAAATATTCTGATGAAATAACTGAGTGACTTCCACAGAATTTATAAGCTTTGCCCAAGGTCAGAAGAAATAGTCAGTGCTGAGCCAGACCTAGAATCCAGGTGGAACTGGTCTCTGTAAGAGGTCCGTGCTTCACTATACCATTACAGTGCAATCAAGCCTGCCAATCTGCCAGAATAGTAATATTTTTAATGACTCAAGGTACTTCTCATTATTAGATATTTTAATGCTCTTATCCTCCCAAAAAACTTACTTAATGTAAGCAACATCAAAATTCTTAAGGCATGAAAAAAAGATGGACAGAAACCAATAATTGATAGTGGATGTAGAAGCAGCTGACATGATTTTCCTTCTATTGATTCCGTACTGGCTGAGGTTTCATTTGGAATGTTTCACAATGGGAGAAAGAATTTAGTTTGGATATTCTTTGTTGTTTTAATCATTAACTTTGTAAATAAGATAAATGTGATCAGGATATTATTTCAGAATATAGCAGCCCTTCTATTTTCAATAAGCTAAATTTTAAACTGTATAGATTTCATTTGCCACAGAAGCAATTAATTACCATTCTAAAGGCACCTATGGAAATTCTGGATAGAAAAAAGGGTTATCTTTGTGTTACCATAAATAAAATTCAAAACAACATAAAAAGAGGAAAAAAGCTTGTTAACTCTATAACTTGTTTACTTCATCGTATTTCTCTTTCTCTTATAATTTCTCCTACAACTCATATTTTCACTACCCAAGTTATGAATCTTTGGTTAAAACTCATATATATTTTACATTGACATTATTTGTCTAACTTGCGAGACTTTGGGTGAGCTATACTTTCAGACTCGTGATTACACTTTTTCCAAGAATTCTTATCCTCTAGGTTCTTTTCAGGTCTAAAATTTCCTGAGACCCCAATGACATTGTGCGATAGAAAGAGTATTGAATTAGGATTTAATGAAACTAGTTTAAGGAGAGAATGAATCATGCCAATAGTAATGATAATAATAAGCAACTATTTTCATATATATATATGTAATATATATCAATATAATATAAACATCACAGTTTGGGTAGTTTAAACAACAGAAATTTATTTTCTCACAGTTCTGTATGCTGGAAGTCCAAGATCAAGGTGTTGGCAGGTTTGGTTTCTTCTAAGTCCTATCTTCTTGGCTTGCCAATGGCTGCCTTCTTGCATTGTCCTTACATGCTCTTCCCTTTGTATGTGCACATCCCTTGTGTCTCTTTGTGTGTTCAAATTTCATCTTCTTGTAAGGATACCAGTCAGATTGGATTAGGGACCGTCCTCATGACGTCATTTAAAAATAATTACCTCTTTAAAGGACTATCTTCAAATACAGTCATATTCTGAGGGACTGGGGGTTAAGGCTTCAACATATGTATTTTCAGGTAATAAAATAAAATAAAATTCAGTCCATAGGAGACTTTTAGCAAACAAAATGTAATCCTCCCACATTAATGAAAATAAAAATTTTAAGAATTTAAGTCACTTAATGGTCAAAACTTAGAAGATAATTTTGTGTTCCCAGTAAGAGAATTTTAGCCTTGAGAATAGGAAATCACAAAGATATTACAAAAGTTGATAAAAACTGGTAGTGACAATCAATAATTCAAAGATAATAGAAAACAAAATAAATGTACACTATCATATATTGAATAGAAGAGAGGAGAGATTGTGTGAGTTAAAGCATTATTTTCACATTGGAGAGTAAATGAATATTTTCTATGGTTGATGAATCAATAAATAAAATGTCATACTTTATATGGGGTTTTGAAATAACTTCTTGAAAGAAAATGTAATAGACTGTCTGGAGTGAGTTTGAGAGTAGGAAAATGTGGGATATTTATTTATACCCAAAACAGTCCTGCACATTTTGATTCGTTACTGTGTGTAACTGTGATAAATACAGAAAACAATACTTACTATTGTTAGCACTCCATTATTATGTAATATATGGCTAGGGTTTCCTATCAGCACGTATTACCTTTAACTTTAGGATCTATCATTTTGGATTTGAAATATTTTAGGATCAATAGGCATGAATTTAGTCCTCTTATAAATGAACCAAAGTTTCACAAAAGAAAAGAAAATAAAGAAAACACATAAAATGCTATTCGGTGTGCCTTAGAACACTTAAAAACTTGGCTAACAATTAGTTGATTATGTCCTAGGAAAATATATAGAAAATATCGCGACAAATATGTCACAGCATAATTAAACATACCTTATTATAGTGCTCATATTTTTTTTTGTAAAAAATGTGATTAGATTGCTATCAAAAGCAATCTTTAATTTTTTTTTTTTTTTTTTTTTTTTTTTTTTTTTTTTTGGTGGTATGCAGGCCTCTCACCGCTGTGGCCTCTCCCTTTGCGGAGCACAGGCTCCGGACACGCAGGCTCAGCGGCCATGGCTCACGGGCCCAGCCGCTCCGCGGCATGTGGGATCTTCCCGGACCGGGGCACGAACCCTTCTCCCCTGCATCCGCAGGCGGATTCTCAACCACTGTGCCACCAGGGAAACCCGCAATCTTTAATTTAAAAAAAATTTTCTCTCGCTATATTTAATTTTTACTATCATCTATTTTTTCTCCACCCCCTCTTAATCATTTACCTTTTATTTCTCTTCATTAGCTTCATGTGAAATTCTTAATGGTTAACAAAATTCATTAAATTATTTGTCTTAAAACCCTCCAGATATTGCTTTTACCTTTTATAAAGTCCCCAAACCTTTAATCCATAAGTTATCATATTCTTGTTACATAACATCTGAGGTAAAATCAGTTTAATAAAGAATTATAGAATTAAAATAAAAAGCATAAATAACTTACAGCTTGAGATATTCATTGCATTGAATAGTCAGTTATAAAATGTTAATTCCTAAATTCTGCATTTCAAATTGTATAAGCTCAGTTCCTTCTAACTACCCAAAGTTACCTCAAACTTCTCTTGTTTTACTCTTATGCCATTTTCAGAGTTATGAACCCTCTGTTCAAAATGATTTTTCAGATTCTTTTTTTATTCATTCGTTTATATTAAAACTACTGAAGTTTAATGATTCTTGTTTGTGTCTCTCTGTTATAACAAATACAGAAACTACCAAAACTCAAGCTGTAAGAGCAGGTTAATTTGAGAATCAATACACTATTGACAGAAGCACTACCACACCCTTGGTATAAATGCTGCCCTTTCTTCAACAAAGTAACAGATGAAATCTCTTGTTTTAACCTACAAATGTATACTACAAATGTATAGTATACTTCAAATACATTAAATTCTTATCAATTTAAGCCAATACTAGTTACAGTTTTTGTCAAATCCCTTGCACAGTTTCCATCATTTAATCTTGCCTTTGCTCATATCTTTGCCCAACTTCCTTACGATAAGCATGCCCTTGCTTTGCTTTCCTTTCTCTTTTATTGTATGTCTTTTTTACTGTTGATTCTTTGTTTGTTGTTTTGCTCTAACTGTATTTTATTTATTTATTTAATTTTTTGTTGGTAACACATTTGTTTTTTTTTTTTTAACATCTGCATTGGAATATAATTGCTTTACAATGTTGTGTTAGTTTCTGCTGTATAACAAAGTGAATCAGCTAAAGGTATACATATATACCCGTATCCCCTCCCTCTTGCATCTCCCTCCCACACTCCCATCCCACCTCTCTAGGTGGTCACAAACCACCTAGCTGATCTCCCTGTGCATGCAGCTGCTTCCCACTAGGTATCTATTTTACATTTGCTAGTATATATATGTAAATGCTACTTTCTCACTTTGTCCCAGCTTACGCTTCCCCCTCCTCATGTCCTCAGGTCCATTCTGTACATCTGCGTCTTTATTCCTGTCCTTCCCTGAGGTTCAGAACCTTTTTTCCTTTTTTTTCTTTTTTTTTTGTTAGATTCCATATATATGTGTTAGCATACAGTATTTGTTTTTGTCTTTCTGACATACTTCACTCTGTGTGACATACTCTAAGTCCATCCACCTCACTACAAATAACTCAATTTCATTTCTTTTTATGGTTGAGTAATATTCCATTGTATATATATGCCACATTTTCTTTACCCATTCATCTGTCAATGGACAATTCTTAGGTTGCTTCCATATCCTGGCTATTGTAAATAGAGCTGCAATGAACATTGTGGTACATGACTCTTTTTGAATTATGGTTTTCTCAGGGTATATGCCTAGTAGTGGTATTTCTGGGTCGTATGGTAGTTCTATTTTTAGTTTTTTAAGGAACCCCTATACTGTTCTCCATAGTGGCTGTATCAATTTACATTCCCACCAACAGTGCAAGAGGGTTCCCATTTCTCCACACCCTCTTCAGCATTTATTCTTTGTAGATTTTTTGATGATGGCCATTATGACTGGTGTGAGGTGGTACCTCATTGTAGCTGTGATTTGAATTTCTCTAATGATTAGTGATGTTGAGCATCCTTTCATGTGTCTGTTGGCAATCTGTATATCTTCTTTGGAGAAATGTCTGTTTAGGTCTTCTGCCCATTTTGGGATTGGGTTATTTGTTTTTTTTTTATTGAGCTGCATAAGCTGTTTGTATATTTTGGAGATTAATCCTTTGTCAGTTGTTTCATTTGCAAATATTTCTCCCATTCTGAGGGTTGTCTTTTTTCCTTAGTGAACCTTAAGTTATATCTCTCCCCATAGAATTTCAAAATAATTTACTAGAGGAATTTGAAGATAAAAATTAGAGGGAGAATAAAGGAAGATGAGAACATGAAAAAGAGATAAAGAGATAAGGAAGAAGAAAAAGAGAATGGTAGAAGACAGAGAAGACTTTAAAAATGAGAGAGAGAGGCAGAGATTGCAAGAGACATAGAGACATAAAGTCTCCAATTGTTGAATGGCAATTTCTTTTCACTTCAACCACTCTATAGATTCACCATTAACAAAACTATCATGGTGAGAAAAGATTTTTGAGCTTCATATGGTATGGTCAAAAATGTAGTTCTAATGATGGCTTTAAAAGATAAGTTTCTGGGCTTCTCTGGTGGCGCAGTGGTTGGGAGTCCGCTTGCCGATGCAAGGGACACAGGTTTGTGCCCCGGTCTGGGAGGATCCCACATGCCGCGGAGCGGCTGGGCCCGTGGGCCATGGCCGCTGAGCCTGAACGTCCGGAGCCTGTGCTCTGCAACGGAAGAGGCCACAGTAGTGAGAGGCCCGCGTACCGCAAAAAACAAACAAAAAAAAAGGTAACAGTTTCCATAAAACAAGCAACATCCATCTCTTATTTTATGATCAATTAAATATTACTAGTGAGTCAAAGTTTGAGTAAACTGATTAAACAGCATGATAAGGAATTAAATTCTGTATTATTTTCAAGTTAAAAAGATAACTTCAGATTGCAACAAGTAGATTGCAATGGGAGCAATTGAACTCAGGCCAAGTATTAATCAAATGACACTTCCATGGGTATAAAAATGTCACCTCATAATGTGAGGCCATTTGCATTGGGATACATTAGTTAATACCTATTGAATTACTCATCCCATTATATTAGTTTTAGTAATTTAAGTTCACTGGAGCAGAGAAAGAATTAGATTGACAATGATAGCAGCCCAAAAGAGAAGACTGTTTCTGTTTCCCATTTTCAGGCTTAACTTCTGATAAGAAGAATGAATTATAACAAAAAGTTAACTGTTAGTCATGATGGCAATGCCTTAGTGTCTCAATTTCCCATCTAAAATGTTTCAAAAAAATAGAGGATGACAGGAACTCTTATGTTGACATTTTGTCTTATTCAGTTACTATTTCTTTCACTTTAAAACACACATTTTAATATTCTCCAATGCTTTCACAAGTTCTACTGTGGATTACAGAAACTTTGGGAAGCAAACTGTGTTATCTTAGTTCATCTTGATCTTCAGCATCATAATACTTTATAGTCCTACAAAAATTTTTTTTAACGTTTTTATTGGAGTATAATTGCTTTACAATGGTATGTTAGTTTCTGCTTTATAACAAAGTGAATCAGTTATACATATACATATATTCCCATATCTCTTCCCTCTTGCATCTCCCTCCCTCCCACCCTCCCTCTCCCACCTTCTAGCTGGTCACAAAGCACTGAGCTGATCTCCCTGTACTATGAGACTGCTTCCCACTAGCTATCTATTTTACATTTGGTAATGTATATATATATATACTACCACTCTCTCACTTTGTCCCAGCTTACCCTTCTCCCTCCCCGTGTCAAGTCCATTTTCTAGTAGGTCTGTGTCTTTATTCCTGTCTTGCCCCTAGGTTCTTCATGACCTCTTTTTTTTTTAGATTCCATATATATGTGTTAGCATATGATATTTGTTTTTCTCTTTCTGACTTACTTCACTCTGTATGACAGACTCTATGTCCATCCACCTCACTACAAATAACTCAATTTCATTTCTTTTTATGGCTGAGTTATATTCCATTGTATATATGTGCCACATCTTCTTTATTCATTCATCTGCTGATGGACACTTAGGTTGCTTCCATCTCCTGGCTATTGTAAATAGAGCTGCAATGAACATTGTGGTACATGACTCTTTTTGAATTATGGTTTTCTCAGGGTATATTCCCAGTAGTGAGATTGCTGGGTTGTATGGTAGTTCTATTTTTAGTTTTTTAAGGAAACTCCATACTATTCTCCATAGTGACTGTATCAATTTACACTCCCGCCAACAGTGTATGAGGGTTCCATTTTCTGCACACCCTCTCCAGCATTTATTGTTTGTAGATTTTTTGATAATAGTCCTACAAAATTTTTAAAAATGAAAACACCTTAACCCTTTTGCTTACAAGATCTTTATGCTTCCATCTATACATTATATGACCTGATATATTTGAAAGGAAACTCTAAGGGAAAGTTTTAGTATCAAGACACAGGCTTTGTAATTATGAAAAATAGCTGATTTAGGATAGTGAAGTTAAAAATAAGAATTGCCGTGTGAGTCACTAAGGAGTAATGGCCCTGCTCTTGATATATGTGTGTGTGTGTGTGTGTGTGTGTGTTTATGTACACACATTTTATATATCAATATATGCCTGTGTGTGCATATATATACACACAAACATATGTTTTATTTCTAATTTCATATAGTTTATAATTATACAATTGATATATTATATAAATGTTATATGTAGATAATACATATTTATGTATATCTATACAGAAATATGCATAGGTTTATTTATACTTTGTTACTATTATTTTATATATGTTGATATATTTCCATATGTGCATACCACTGTATTTTTCCATTCTAGTAGTTAAAGCAATGTTCTTTTCTCTGCTTATTTCCTCCTTATGTCTTGGTACCTCCATATATTCACACTAATTGCATTAATACTGTTCCCACAGAAAGTGGTAAAAATGTTGGAAAATGACCAATTCTGAGAAATTAAAAATAATAAAATACTTTTGTAATATTTCTAGCATTGTGCCTAAAAATATTGCAAGTATGCAACTACACTTAAGTGTAACAGGGTTGTCACTCAATAATGTTCCTTGGAGAAGGAGAACTGTCAGGGGAATACTAGAAAGTAAGAAGCACAGAGGTTTAACTTACAAAAGATGTACCAACAGAAATGATGTTTCCTTATTCCCTCACTGGTTTTCCCATTTTATCACCAAAGAGTGAATGGTCAAAGAGGCCATAAAGTGTGAGCCAATTTAGAATAGCTCTCCAAGCTAAACATAAACAGAGACTTTGCAAACAATATACTATTCTGATCATTGTATATTTTGTGAAAACTGGAGATGGTGCCAGAACCAAGAACTTGGAATGATGTTCCCTTCAGTCAAGAGGTGAGATTAAATGCATCCACACAATAACATTTTACTAGTATGAGGAATTTTGGCTAATATGTAAAATTAGTGATTTGAGAGCTGTTAAATTCTATTCATAATTAATTATTAGATGTATTTTTATGCTATTCTCTGGTTCTGGGAGGATTTATAGATGTCAAAATATGTTTTGAGCAAGTAAATATTGGAATAATACTCAGTTCCTTCTTTGGTTCAATCACCTGCTCTCCCTGTAAAGATTCTGAGGCAAGTATATACATAAATGGGAAACAAAACAGTCTTAGCAGATGGGTCAGTGTTCTGATATCACCTACACAGGCCTCTCTGGCCTCTAGGGGACCATTTCTTCTCCCCCCAAGTCACATTCATATCACTAGTATAAGAGCTCTTAATATCCCTGGTATATGAAACATAGGTAGTGAGAGAAAGCAACAGATAGACTATCTCAATGACCCTGGTCCTAAATGCTCATCCAGAAGTAGAGGATGCAAGGGCTGAGAAGAGGAGAAAACATAGAGAGAGGGCAAATGATGAGAGAGGCTTTCAGCCAAGCTCTTACCCTCCACTACATTTACATTAGTCACTGTCTCCAAAACTACCTAGTTATATTTAACTACCTGGAACTGACACCAGTGATAGGTGAATTTATTCAAAATATGACTGTTTAAAATAGAATTATTCAAGAAATTACTCCATAATGGGGAAATATTAGAATCATCTCAGGAACATGTCAAGGATGTCTTAGTCTTTACTAACATATAGTCTTGATTTGGAAGTGGTAGCCAATGCAATTAGATGAAAAAAAAATTGGAATGAAAAAGGTAAAATTATCTCTACTGGCAGACATTTTTAAATAAATATTTTGAAAATTCAAACAGAATCAATGAAAAAAACACTATAAAACAAAATGAAAATTTAGTTATGTGGCAGTACGTCAAATTGGTGTAATCAGAAGCCTCTGTTATTAAAAAAATAACCTGATAAAATATAATGGAGAAAAGTGCTTATTTAATAAAACTCAAAAACAACTTTCAATATAAACATATGAATTGAGTGAAACCAATGTGAGAAAATTATAATTTTTTTTTTTAACAAACAAAAGTAAACTGGAGCAGTTGTAAGGCATACTCTGTTTTTGTACTCAACATCATATCCTTAAATTAATTTATAAAGATTAGAAAATCCCAATAAAAAAGGACCATTACTTTGTTGTTTTTGTGTTCCTGTTTTGTTTTGTTCTGAGCTAAGTATTTTGGAAGATTGGAAGATGAGAATTATAGCCAGCATGATGGTGGGAGATCAAAAAAAGAAAGAGAAAGAGCACACAATGATGACCATAGTTAAAGAGAAATTATCTATATACATATAAAAAGATGGTCAACATCACTCAAAGTAAGGTAAATTCAATTTTACACTTAACTGAAATGTCATATATCTCATTGGAAAACTCCAAAAGTTTGACTGCCTATCCTACTGGAACACAATACAAAAGAAAGTGTATATTTGGTGATCCCTAGTAATATTTCATAAGAATTTTCCCTTGATTCAGAATTTTAGAAATTGATCTCAAATCACATTATAATAGTATAGTATCATGAGTATATATGGATATATTGTTGGGTAAAATACCAATCTGCTGAATGCTTGAATAGTATGCTAAGTCTGTTTAAGAGGGGAATAAAACATAGATGTGTATATGTGTATGCATTTTTTGTGTTATTACATTCATTTGCTTTCATTTTCAAAAGGAAGAAATTAAAGGACAAACCAAAAACTAATAAAAGGTGTTTGCCTATAGGGAATAGAAGCTAGACGTCTTTGAATATAATTGATTTATAATTTAGGCTTTGGAACAATTTAACTATTTAGATACAATTCATATGTATTTTAAATATGGTAAAATTAAATAGAAGGGAAAAATCTTCCCTAAAATTAACAAAATTCAAATAGAAATGAATGACCCTAATTGTATATAAAGTTGGTGACATAATCACAAAAAGGAGAAATGTTCCCTGTATGTTAGCTAGACATACATTTTTATTTTTATTTTATATTTTTTATTATTATTTTTTTTGCGGTATGTAGGCTCTCACTGTTGTGGCCTCTCCTGTTGCAGAGCACAGGCTCCGGAGACACAGGCTCAGTGGCCATGGCTCATGGGCCTAGCCGCTCCGTGGCATGTGGGATCGGGCGGACCAGGGAATGAACCCGTATCTCCTGCATCGGCAGGCAGACTCTCAACCACTGCGCCACCAGGGAAGCTCTAGACCTACATTTTTAGATAAATGCTAATGGCAAGGACTGCCCAAACTGCGTTTTTTAAGTCTCTTTTTATTAGTGGTAAAACTGATATTGCTGTTTGAAATTATTATATTCATCTTGAATATAAAGGAAGTAGGTAATTATGTTACTATAATTAGAAATAAGATATTCTGTGAAACAAAAGAGACACAAATATAAATTTAAGCTAAGTAAAAAATTCTGTGGGCTTCCCTGGTGGCGCAGTGGTTGAGAGTCCGCCTGCCGATGCAGGGGACACGGGTTCGTGCCCCGGTCCGGGAAGATCCCACATGCTGCACAGCGGCTGGTCCCGTGAGCCATGGCCACTGAGCCTGCGCGTCCGGAGCCTGTGCTCTGCAACGGGAGAGGCCACAACAGTGAGAAGCTAGCGTACCACAAAATAATAATCTAAAAAACCCTGCAATCTTAATTTTCATTTGGAAACCAGAGTGTAAACTTCCAATTTTCTCTCTAAATTGAGTACATGATATTCTGTATTATCTTAATTTTTTTAAGTGTGTATATGTATATATGTATCTAATATCACCATTAAGAAGAATACTAAAGACGTATTTAGTAAATCTGTTTTGAGCTATTTCCCAGTCAGAACTCTTTCTTATTTCCCCTCTACACATTTCAGATTCTCTTTCAGGTTTTCTTTCAAACCACCATGCTCTGATGGTCTTTCCCCTCAAATTTTTTTCATTCATCATTTTCCAAGAGTCTATGCACTCTCCAATAGAATGCCAGAAGAATGTCCTTTAATTCCTTCAGTTCACTGAGCTGAAGATGAACTCATCATCTCGCCTGCTTCGCACATGCCCTTTCAATGGTACCCATCTTAGATAATGTTTGACTGACAGAATACTGATGCAGTTAACTTTTACTTTCCCTTACCCTTAAATTGAGTGTTTAAACTCCTCACATTCGGGCTTCCCTGGTGGCGCAGTGGTTGAGAATCCGCCTGCCGAAGCAGGGGACACGGGTTTGTGACCCGGTCTGAGAAGATCCCACATGCCGCAGAGCGGCTGCTCCCGTGAGCCATGGCTGCTGGGCGTGCACGTCCGGAGCCTGTGCTCCGCAACTGGAGAGGCCCGCCTACCGCAAAAAAAAAAAAAAAAAAAAAAAAAAAAAAAAAAAAAAAAAAAAAAAAAAAATCCTTACATTCATTTTCCATAATATTTCTTGCATTTGTTTTATCTTCACCATTTTCATAGCCACCTGACTAAATCTGTTTCCTTCATTACTGCTTCAGTGTTACCATTTTTCTGTCCCAGCTCTCCTCCCGCTACCATTCTAATTCATCATATCCCCTATGGCTGTGTTACTGGTATTTTCAAAACACCACTCAACTTGTGTCATTCCATTCTCAAAACTCTGCAACATAGTTTAATAATGCATACAAACTCCTTTTCTTTGTGTTTCAAGAAGCCATAATATGGTTCCAAACTATCCTGGGTGAGGACACTGTTTATGCCCTAGCGTATGGAAACCACTTTTCTTGCAAAACTCCATTTTTTATCTAGTGCCTAACTGTTTCCTGTCTTGAGAGCATGGTTCATTTTAGACTCTAAGCACATCACATCACTGTGAGACTACCTCAACAACAATCACTAGCCCTGGAAAGTCAAGAGATGTAAACTGAGCCAAGTGGACTAGAGGGAAGAGTTTGTATTTCATGGTTAAGTGTGACATTCCCCATCCCACTTCTTCCAGAGATAAATAACAAACAGGTTTAATGTCCCGAGAGCTGATAGCCACCACTTTGTAGCCATAAAAGAGTCCCAACATCTGGAAAAGGACAGAACTAAAAAACTTGCATAGAAATATAACTGAAACATGAAATTCCTCTGGCTGGAGCCTGCTTGCCTCTGGACACTTTATTATGTGAAACAATAAATCCCCTTATGGTTTAGTCAGCTTGAATATAGTTTTCTGTAACTGCAGCTTCAGGCATCCTCTTAGGCACCCCTTATTCATATATGCAGGTAAACACTTTGCTGTGATTATTCTTACTGCTTTTACCCCTGAGGTTCCTGCTTCCTAAATTGTTTCCTGGCTACCTCTGATGTTTCAGTCCTACTGATCAAAACTTGTTGACTCATTGATTTTCTTGATCTTCCCAGTAGAATTCCTTCCCATTCTAGACTCCTATGTCATTTATAGGGTAAAGACTATTATATGTATTCATCTTCTTCCAATATATCCTATATTTCTTAAAGCAGGATCTGTACCCAATTCATTTTGTTTTTTTCTCAAGAAATTCTGACAAAATGACTGGTTTGTGTACATGCTCAAGACCTACTCAATGAATTTCTCCTAAGTGAATGTATAATTCAGTCAGTTATTTAGCTAATCAGTGTGTAAGGAAACTTTAGGGTGGGGTTATCTATCTATCATCTATCTATTTATCTATCTGTTTATCTATCTATTGTAAAACCGTTTGTCATGTCTGTATTCTAGGGTGTTCTCCTATATTCTACTTCTTTCCTCATTGCAAATGCTCATCCTATTCTTCCTCCATTTTAAAGATCCTCTATCTACTCTAACATTCTATGGTATTCTTCTAAAATACTTGCTACAAGCTCACTGTCCCCTCTTTCACATTGTTGAATAGTATATCAAAGATGAAGGAATTTGAACTTCTCTTCAAATACTGCTGCCTGGACAATATGTAATGGTATTTCATTAAAAAAAAATACCATGCTGTCTATTTCTTTGCATTGGAAGGTCCATTTTCCTCCATTAGACTCAGCAATAAGAGTCTTTCATTCAAAATAAGTGCTTTAAAGCATTTTTTTCTCACCATAGAGTACAGAAAACAGCTAGTTTAGTAGAAAAAAGGGTAGTTACTAAAAGGGGCAGAATTGGATTTTGAATGTTCAGCTTAGAATAAGAGGTACAGCATCAGAGGGCTACTGTACAAAGAAAGAAAAAGAAAAAGAGAAGCACGTTGGAGAAAGGCGAGAAGCCTTCCAATGAATTCAGAGCCAAACTGATTCAGAAAGATGGGACAAATTTCAATATAAGTCTGAGAGAAGAATTGGTTAATTAGGAACTATCAGTTTTGCCACTTTAGGAAAGAGCTGTCACCATTTCTTTGGCTAACAACTAGACCCAGTTCATTGTGTAATGACATAAAAATATATAAATACATTAACATAAAAAAAGATGCAAAATCTCTCCACCATCTCCCTCACTGTTCCAAAGAGAACACTGTAATTAGCAATTTACCTGACCAACTCAACCATTTCTATTCCCATTTCCACCTTTCTGCAAGAAGGGTCTAAACTTTTATATTGATGTATAGTAGACAAAAAAGCATAGAATTTGGGATAAAGAACAAATGATTTTGTAAAAAGAATTAATCTACGTAATAAAGATCTGAAGGAAAGAGTAAAATCTAACAGGCTGTGTGGGGAAGTAGTTAGTTTTGTTGCAAGGGGTGAGGTGGTGAAATGAGAATTTATAGAGTGTAGGATGCATGGGAATTAAAAATAATAGAAAGAAGGATAGAAAAGACTATTGGGGAGGCAGGGATATTGAATTGAATTTTCTTTAATAAGTGGTAAAAGATGGAAGTAAGCAGTGATTTCTTTTACTTTTTGAATAGATTTTGTTTTGTAGAACGGTTTTAGGTTCACAGCAAAATTGAGTGAAAAGTATAGAGTTGCCTTATGTCCACTGCTCTCACACACACTCAGCCCCCTCCACTGTCAAAGTCCTGCACCAAACCTACATAGTTTACATTAAGTTTGACTTTTGGTGTTGTAAATTCTATAGGTTTTGAGAAATGTATAATGACAGGTAACCACCATTATAGTATCATATCAGAATACTTTCACTGACCTAAAAATCCTCTATGCTCTGCCTATTCATCCCTCCCTACCCCCTAACACCTGGCAACAACTAATCTTTTTACTGTCAGCAATGAAATTTTAATTGATACATTATGCATAATTTTATTCATTTTTAAATGTGACTGCAGTTATAACATTGAACCAGATAACCATATGGTCCATGGCTTTCACAGGGTTAAAGTAATACTTATGTAATATCAAGTAAATGGAATATTCTTTTGTTATAAAGTGGAAGGTACACCATTTTCAAAAACTTTTTTTTGTTTTAAAAATGAAATTTTTGTGTTAAATACCTTCAAATATTGCTACATCAACATACTGGGATTTGATGTATTCTACTGGGGTAGAAATAATAATTACCACCCAAAGACATCCATGTTCTAATCCCCCAGAACCTGTGAGTTACGTTATTTTACATCACAAAAGAAATTTTGCAGATGCAAATTCGGTTAAGAACTTTGAAATAGGTGTATTATCCTGGAATTTAATGGGGGGTCCAATCTAATTATATGAGTCCTTAATAGCCTTTCCAGTTGCAGTCAGAGAGAGATATGATGACTGCAGTAGAGTCAGAGAGCTTGTGATGCTTCTGTCTTGAATGACAGAGGAAGGTGGCCAAGAACCAAGGAATGTGGGCAGCCTCTAAAATTTGAAAAACAAGGAAAGAGATTATTTTTTAGAGCCTCCAAAGGAGTGTAACTGTGCCACCCTATTGATTTTAGCCCAATGAGTCCCAGGTTGGATATCTGACCTACAGAACAATGAGATAATTCTTTTTATTCTTTTAAACCACTAAATTTGTGACAGTTTGTTAGATCAGCAAGACTGATATATCTACTTTCTAGGCAAAGGTCTGCTGATAAGAACACTCAAAAACAGGTGTATAACAGTGTCTTATATAGTTATCTGTGGGATTACGGCAGGGTTAGTTCTTAACTTTCTTCCCCCATAGTATCTTATGGTATTACAATATTCTGATTGAGAAGAGTTGTGAAGATAATTCAGAATGGCAGTCAGAGATGAACTATTTTGATTGAATTATATTCCATTGTTTTGGTCCTGATATTGAAAAGTGATTTGGATTAAATTGACTTTTTGTATATGAAAATATACAAACAAATGAAGAGATAAAGACCAAACCAATGGAAGTTTGTGAAAGATGATCTTGAAAACTATATTGATAAAATTTAAGCTCAATTTGAAGCAATTTATGGAAGTTTAAAAATTGAGTGACCTTTCAATCAAGAAGGAAATGTACTGGAAATAATTGCACTGATTGCTTGTTGTTGTTGCTGATATAGAAAAAAACAAATTCTCTACAGGCCTTTTCAAGCCAAGCAATAAAATTTTAAAAAAGAAAAAAGGAGATTAATTTATATGGAGGATGTTAGAAACGGAGTTATTTTTCAAAAATACCATACTCTGGAAGAAATGTAATAAGGAGAACATTTTATTTGCCTTCTTATGTTCAGAGATATATTCTTACAAAAACAGAGGATCAATTTTCAATAGGTTTACCAGAATTTACAGAGCCATAGTTGAGTAAAAGTATCCAAGAGTTAAGTCTCCCCCTTGTAGAGAAGAAAACCCCCTGTTAAATTTCCATGAATCTCTGTTAAGAGTGTTGGAAATTACACTAAATCACTTATTTCACTTTGGAATATTTGAGCTTTGTCCAACAAAGAATAGAAAGTACAAAGGACAAAAAATTCAGATAAAAATTGGAAGAAGAAGAAAAATGTGATTTTCAATCACGTAGCATATTTTGATAGTGAGTTAATTATGAATTAAAAGAATCAGGTCAAAGAAGACCAGAGACATTTCTCAGGTCCAACATAGCTCTCCAAGAAACACCATCTGCCCTCCCTGCATCTATTCTTTCTCCTTTTTTTCTGTGATCCAACTTGCTGCCTACATAAAATCTCCTATACAGCTGTTCTCTTTTTAAATCATTTCTTTACAACTCATTGTCCATTTTTTTCACTGTCAAAGTCTTTCTATTTATGTTGGTGCACATTTGTGATTTATAATTTTTCACATATTTCTTCTCCCAATTTAGTTCACATATTCCCCCCAAAGCATTAAAATATCTTCACCTTATTCATTAACATATGTTGACTTCATATCACACATTGCCAACAAGAAACAAGTTGTAGTAACATTATCAGTAATTCTAGGATGAAGAATTTGCTTACTGGCAAAGAGAAGATTGGGAGACTGCAAAAAATCCAGTAGATTTTTTTGTGCAAATAGTAGTATATGTGAGTAATTAAAAACAAAAGCCATTCAAAAAAGAGAAAAAGATCCAGATGTATCTTTCCACGGAAGTTACATATGTGCTTATTAAATTGGAAAACTGGGAAAGAGCTATATGAATTGTCTAAAGTAAACAAGTTTATCAATGTATTTTAGATTGTTTGATAGAGGTATTAGAACATCATTTCTGTTTCTAGATATAAGTTGATTTTCAAGTTAAATATTTCATAGCATTTAAATGAGTAAACAATCCCTATTTGCCTTAATGTGTTTGATTTTGAAGACAGTAAAAATCATGTACATGATATCTACATGTATCTTTTTTCACAGTTGTTATTACTTCTAATATAACTTATTAAAATGTAGTTCATTACAGAGTTTATTTTTTGTTAGAGAACCTTTCAAAGATGGAAATCAATCAATGCTGTGAAACATGGCTACAAGTATGCTATAAACATCTTTTAAGGAATAAATTATTTAATTTTACTTTACTAAGTAGTTATGCTACCTGTGTAAATGGAATTTTCTCCAAACTGTAATTCAACTCTGACATGTTTAATATTTTGTATGGATTTTTTAAATTCCACTATGTATCTCATTGTATCACTCACACAGCATACTTAGCTTATAAAACTGCTATGGATGTTAATCACATAGAAGAAAAGAACTATGATTTGCCAAGTTGTAACATTTTCTGTAATTTAGAGTTTGGAAATTTTATATCAATACTTAAAATTTTAAGTTATTTTATGATTAGTTAAAAGAAAACAATAAAGTGCTTGCAAATTATGGAGATTCACAGATAACAATTTTCATATTAAAGGTTCTTATATTTAAAAGAACACATAGAAATTGTTTTACAATCCCATGTAAAAAGTTAAAATTAGCATAATCATCTCTGGATAATAGTAATGACTATTAGATATATGCTCAGGTATTTGCATTTAAAACTACTTTGGCATATGACCCTATGCTAAGCATCAAGAGGAAAGTTAAATGATAGGATTTTTGAATTTTAGATTTTCTCAGGAGAGGAACAGTTCTATTCTCAATATGTTCTTTTATATCTTATTACATTTGCCTACAGGGCACGTTGTCTATTGTCCACTCTCCTTTCTATTTTCTAGCACACACATTCTAGTCCTGTACATTGAGCATTTCTTCCCAAATTGACTGTATTTCCCCCTTAAAATGACACCACGTATTAGGCCTGCCATTTTTAAAAGAATATTCTGCCACAAAAGAACATGTAAATTTCACTAGCAGTGGAAACTACACATTCATTATTTGTCAGATTTTCTAACAGAGGAACTGCAGAGTAGGAAAAATGTATAAGAACATAAGGTTTAGTACCAAATACTACACTTTCAAGAGGTGATTTGACATGTTCGTGGAAGACTAAAGAAGCATCCATAAATTAGCAATTTTATTTATGAATTAGCATTGATTCTGTACCATTTAATTAAATAAATCACCTTTACATTTTACATGCGATACAAGTCACAGAATACACATTTTCATGACAGCTTCTTTAAGTGTCATAAAATTGAAGTTTTCTCTGAGTACCTTAATTTTTGAAAGCGGTAATCCCACTGGTAGGACTGCTGATGAGAAAAATACACATTTCATGCTCCAGAATTTTAAGGAAAACAGTTGTTGGGTTTAACACTTCATTAGTCACCTCATACATCACAGGCTCATTATTACTTTCTTTCCATATCTAGAAGGATTTCCATAGCAAGTGGAAAAAGGCATGAAAGAATATCAGGGATTTGTGGCACGCATGAAAGGCAAAAGCACATAAAGGGAGAAAGAAAAAGACATAAACAGGATGGAAGCAACACTTCAAATGACACAGTGATAATGACTATTAACATTGTGAGAAGGTACCAGCCATCCAACCATCTGCTATAGACAGACAGCATAGCAAACAAGGTTAAAGGAAATAAAATGCTTAGGAATGAATATTTTGCTTGATTTTCATTAAATGCCTCTTTAATTCACATAGTCTTTGTTCAAAGGAGAAGAGATCTTCAAAAGCTGAATTGATGTGTGAGAGGGGTTCAAGATCCCACCATGATACTATCTGATAGTCCCACAGGTGTCATCACCCCTGGAAGCACAAATGAGTCATGACAATGCAGCCTCTTTTTTCCCCAAATCCATTTAGTGAAGGAGCTGAGATCTAGGGACTATCTCTTGACTCCCTAAAGTCTAAAGGAATAAGATTCTGTTCATTTATAATCAGAGTGTCTTAAAGATAGCAGTCATGGCTGAATAAGCCTGCAACAAGTGGGAGAACCTTTGTAACTTTCCTCCTCAGGGATTCTTCTAGAGCTTGATAGCATTTTCCTGAAGTCCTTTCTGACTTAAAGACCATCATCTCTGTCCTTGATTCTTAAGCTCTTAAAATCTATCCTCTTATTCAAATCTGATCTTAAAAATTTACATCTTCCATGCCCTGTATTTATGTGATGTGCAAGCCATTTACTTGTTCATATTGGGGCAAAGCATACTCTTGACTAATGAAAGAACCAGACATTTCTAAATGTCATTTACCTTTAATATCTTCATAGACTTTCACATCTGCCTTCCTAACATGTTTTTATTATTTTTTATGTTTTATTTTGAAGTAATTATGTATTCACAGAAAGTTGAAAAAAATAATAGAGAGGTACTGTTTACCCTTCACCCAGATTCCCCAAATGATCTTCAGTAATTGTAGATCGATATCAGAAAAAAGAAGTTGATATTTGTACAGTGAGTTAGTTCTATGCCATTATATTACATGTGTAGATTCATGCAATCACCATTGAAATCAAGACACAGAACTATTTCAACAAAAAAAACTATCTCCTTTTACTAACCCTTTGTAGCAACACCAACCACCCTGTCACCCTCCCACAATCTTTAAACCCTGGCAAAAACTAATATATTCTCCATTTCTATAATGTTGTCATTTTAAGAATGAAATTTATAAATGAAATGTATAAGATATGACTTTTTTGTCTTTTTTTTTTTCACTTAATATTATGCTCCTGAAATCAGTCCAACTTGTTGTGTGTATCAATAGTTCATTTTTTTTTGTTATTGCTGAATAGTAGTCTATGCTATGAGTGTACTATAGTTATTATAATCATTCATGTACTGAAGAACGTTTGAGTTGCTTATAGTTATTAGCCATTACAAAAAAGCTGCTGTAAGCATTCATGCACAGGCTTGTGTGTGTGTGTGTGTGTGTGTGTGTGTGTGTGTGTGTGTACATAAGTTTTCTTTTACCTGGGATGAATGTTCAGAAGTGCTACTGCTGGGTTGTATGTTAAGAGGATATTTAGTTGCTTAAGAAAAGCTTAAAACATTTTCAAAAGTGTATAAACAAGTTAACATTCCCACCAGCCATTTATGGGTGACTCAGTTTCTGTGCATTCATGCCACCGCTTAGTGTTATCACTATTTTTTTTTAATGTGTGTAATGATATATCATTATGGTCTTAATTTGCATTTCTCTAATGGCCAATGATGAACATCTTTTCCTTTGCTTATTTGCTATCCATATAACCTCTTTGGTGAAATGTCGTTTTATTTATTTTGACCAATTTCTAACTGGATTATTTGGTTTTGTTGTTGCTTTGTTTGTTTGCTTGCTTGTTTACTGTTGCATATTAAGAGTACTTTATATATTCTAGATGCAACACTGCCAGATATGTGGTTTGTCTTTCATCTTCTTAACAGGGACTTCTCAAGTCCAAATTATCAATTTTTTTATTTTAAATATCTTGCTTTCAGTATCACATCTAAGAATTCTTCATGAAGCACTAAGTCTCAAAGATTTTCTTCTATATTTTCTTCAAAAAGTTGTATATGTCTATATTCTATATTTAAATCTATGAACTTTTTTTGACCTATGGTATCCAATTGCTACACTACTGTTAGTTAAACTCTATCCTTCTTCCATTGAATTAATTTTGCACCTTCTGTATTTTTTCTACTTGTGTGGGCCTATATCTGGGTTCTTTTATGTATCTATCTCTCTGCCAATATCACATGAGCCTGATCACTGTATCTTTATATTAATTCTTAATATTAGATAAATTCACACCTCCTATTGTATTCTTTTTCCAAATTCTTTGAGTCAGTCTGACTCCTTTGCTTTTCCATATAAATTTTAGAATAATTTTTATCTATATTCATAAAAAATTTGCTAGGATTCTGATAGGAATTGCATTAAATTTATATATCATTTTGAACAATTAAAATTTCTACTATGCTCTGTTTTCCAGCCCATAAACTTAATATGTCTCTCTCTTTATTTTCTCTTGATTTCTTTCATCAGTATTTTGTAATTCTCAGGATACATGTTCTGTTACATTATTTTTTTTAGATTTATTATATCATTTATTTATGTTCTGTTATAGTTAAATGTTTCATTTTTATGAGTAATTATAAATGGTACTGTATTTTAATTTTGGTTTCCACATATTCATTACTAGTATATAGCTACACAATTGATTTTTTAATTTTTACCTTATATCTGTGACCTTGAACTCACTTATTAGTTCCATGAATTGTTTTTTTTTTCATAGACTCCTTGGATTTTCTACATATACCAGCATTTCATCTGCAAATTCAGACAGTTCTATTACTTCATCTGCAAATATACACACAGTTCTATTTCTTCATTTTGGATATGTATGCATTTTACTCCCTTTTCTTGTTTTATTCACTGTTTAGAACTTCAGTACTGTATTTAATAAGATTGGCAAGTGTGGGCATACTTGCTTGTTCCCAATCTTAGGAGGAAAGCATTCAATTTTAGACCATTAAGTATTATATTAGAAGCAAGTTTTTCTTTAGAAGTTCATTATCAAATTAAAGAAGTTCTCCTCTCTTCCTAGAGTTTCTGAGAGTTTTTATTATGAATGGTAAATTTTATTAAATGATTTTTCTGTGTGAATTGATATTATCATGTGATTCTTAGCCTGTTAATATGATGGATTACATTGATTGATTTTCAAACATTGAACAAGTAGGGTAGGGATGAAAGTCCCAGCTCCCTACCTGATCTTCTCTGACTCTACTGTGGTGAAGAAGAGGGGTGACATGATAACCAGGCCAGTGTGAAAGCCTAGGTCTCCCTTCTTCTTTTGTTTATGGAGGTGAAAGTATGAGGTCCACTATTTTCCTATGGTGTTTTTTAGAGTTGAATGGTTATTGTTAGTCTGCCCTTTTCCTTGTCTTTTGGCTATTGAGAACAGGAAATTCTTAAGGATTTGTTTTAGTCTACATTCATTGCTGTTTCCAGTTTGCCTACTTCTCCAACACCTGGTGGAATATATGAAGAAAAAGGAAAACCTAGAGCCCAGGGAACTTAATGCTCCGCCATTCCTCAGGTCCTAGCCAATATGCCTTCTCCCTCTCTTTTATAGCCATCTTAAGTTTGTTTTGTATGTGATGTCCAAGGTTTTTAGCTGTATTTATTGGCAGGAATAGGGATAGGTATGTCTACTTCGTCTTGCTTAGAACTGGAAGTCAGCATGCACTTTAAAAAATCTAAGTCACATTAACTTTTATGCATTGTTTTTCTAGTAAATCTAGACCATTTTCTAAGCCGCCAGATTTTTTAATCCTTTAAGAAATAAAATGTCTTTCATGAGAAGCAAGTGTTAGAATCATTTACATGGAAAATAGAGATAAGAACACCACTTTACAAATTTATCTTAGACAAATATCTCTAGAATTTGACAGAAAATCAGCTAGTCACTAGGGAATATATAAATTAGGGAATGCACAGTTATTTCCCTAAAAAACGTGCAGGAGGATTGATTAATAAATACAGAAGGAATAAACAGCTATTACAAATGAAATGTGTCAAATACAATGAGTGAAATATACACATGAAAACACTAAAGCATAAAGGAGGGAAACATAGTCTAGATCAATGGTTCCCAAACTGCATCAGAATTATCTAGAGGCTTTTTTAAAGCTCTGGGCACTAACCCAGATTCAGTAAACTGAGACATGGCACAAAATTTCATTTTTAACAAGTTTCCAGGTATTGCAAAAGTCCTGGTCCAGAGACCATATTTTGGGAATTGCTAGGCTAAGGAGTCTGGAGAGAGTAATCCTTGTATGGTTCTTAGAACTGAATAATAATTCACTGGGGAATTCAGAATAAAATGCTTAGCTGTCAAAGATGTTCTAAGATGGAAGATGTGTAGTAGTTAAACATTTAGTTTAAAGTAGTTATTCTCAGTCTTAGTTTTGCAATGCAGAAACTTTGGTTGAGAGATAAATATTGTTCTCCATATGCATAGAAATAAGAGAACATTTCAGTTTAGGACTCTTGGGTAGAAAGGACAAAGATCATGTTTTCATCAAATGGCATCAGGGATTTAAGAAAGAATGAAGTCATTCCCGATGTATTAGTAGAAAATGTATTACAGGTCTTTAAACATAAATAATTTTTTATTCATTTAAGCTGCACTTAAGTCTATTTTCATCTGACCAACCTAATTAGAACTAGGTGGATCTATGAAGGTAAAGGCAGTGCTAGATTTGCTAAGTAAATTTCTCGTCCTATCTCTGAACCTCAGTGTTTTCTGAAATATTTCATTGGATAGTGACTTATATTAAAAACTTCCATCAGATGTTTCATTTTGTTTTCTTTTTACTAACAAACAGCCTGACTGGATAGTTTTTCTTTCCCTCTGACACAAATCAGAGACGAGTACCACTAAAGCTTGGATACATAACAAAGTTATTTTGTTCTACTTTCATATATCTCAAGTTCTCATACTGTCTATTTTCTAGCTTAGAAATACAATTTTACTCAAATTCTCTTTCCTTTTAATTTACCTCTTCAATATGTAGCTATCTTCAAAACTATACTTTACTAATGTTAAATTTTTATTATTTTTCAATTGTTTTACTTAAGTGTTAAAAAAGACAAAGGTATCCTTGTCTTAGACATATTATCATTCTGATTATTATTTATGTAGGAAATTTATTTGCATAGATTATTGGCCAGAGATATAGGCCAATAATGAAACATAAAATCTGCCACAAAGTAGGCATTAAACAGGTATTTATAAAGTGAGTCACTTAATTAATTTTATCTAGTAATTCCATAGACACTCCACCTTTAAAGTTCCTGAGAAAAGTTTACCCAGAAGTCAAGGTCTGTCAAATGCTTGTTCTGTTTAGGGAGAAGAATTACAATGAAGCAATTAAGAGTGTGGAATGAGGAGCCAGACTACTTCTCCTGTAAGTCAAATTACTCTTCTTAACAGTTTAATGAAATTGAACACATTACTTAATTTTCTGTCTCAAAATACTCAAAATAAAATAAGGGTGATGATTATGATAGAATTTTTGTCCATAGGTACATTGTAATGATAAAATTAGGTCAATGAATGTAAAGCACATATGTAATATGCTTTATGAATGTTCACTAATGTTATTTATTACCATAAGAGAGCTTTTCCAAACCTGAATCCCATAGTGTGTTATGCCAAACTGCATGGAGAACTCATTTGACATGTGTCATTAATGATACAAAGAAATTACAAAACTAAAAGTAGGTCAAATGGCCTCCTTGTGACCCTTCCCTTCTAACCCCCATCTGAATTCCAGGCTAACATTTTGACAGTGTGTAAAAGAAGATTTAGAGGTGCCTTAGAGCTACAGGGCTTAAAGCCACAGAAGAAGCTGCTAGAGAGAGAACAACTGTACTTTAAGTTTTGGAGCAGAGTAGCCCCAATATTTCTGCCTGGGACTTTTAAGGCAGAGAGGATTCTGAAGAGGCACCATCTCTTTTGAATCTAATGTTTTACTCTTGTTGAGAAACCCACTCATCCAAGAATGTCAACCCATACAGGGGCTAAAATGTTCAATTTCAACTCTCAGCACTCTGATAGATC
Organism: Kogia breviceps; assembly: GCF_026419965.1. NCBI lineage: Eukaryota > Metazoa > Chordata > Mammalia > Artiodactyla > Physeteridae > Kogia > Kogia breviceps. Next base: position 99,795,753 of record NC_081314.1, read on the forward strand.
CAACCAGTAGCAATCGACCCCATTAATGGCCTTAGTTTTTACCTGCTCACTAACTTTTTTCTCCTTCTTTGGGTGAAGTGAGGGAAGGGATTCAAGACTGGAGTACATTGAAAGGAGGCAGAATTTGAGTTCCAAATAGGGACTATAGAATTCCCTGATCTCTTTCATATTTTGCTAGGTTTTAAATGGCTTTTTCCTCAACTTTAATTCTAACAGAATGTACACACTCCTGCTGCCATGGCATGAACCACATATAGCCTAAAGAACCACATATAGCCTAAAGATTACATCACCAACATTATCAGCATTATTCCAGAAGAATAGTGTTACCCTTCAAACTGAATAATTCCTTCCTCTGTTTATTTATTTAGTCACATACCAAATATTTACTTCACACTATTTTTGTGCTAATGAATTCTAGGCAACAGAAATATATATATATATATATATATATATATATATATATATATATATATATATATATATATACACACATATATATGACAAAGACTTTCTCTGGTTACAATTTATCTCCCAGCAAGAAAAGGCTAGGGTACTGAGCCTGGCTGGAAAAATGGGACACTGGATCGGTTTACAGTAAGAGTGGAGTGACCTATGCCTTGTGAATCTAAGAAAAAAAGGACACCTATACAGTATTCAGAGTGAAGATTGATTTTAGAACCAAAGAAGTGTTTTAACCTAAGCATCTGTGCAAATGTTCAAGACTATGGTGGTGGGGGAGCAGGGGGGAACAGGTTTCAGAGAAGAATCCTACAACCTGGGAGAACAGATTTGCAAAGGTAAATAAGAAGGAACTCTGAAAAGAAGTCTATTAACAAGGAAAAATGAAATAAGTTTGTTATGTTTCTGCTTTCACTGATATAACTTCCGATTATATCAAAATTGACAGATGCTTAAAAATTTTGTCCCACATCCAGCTCCAAGTTTGTCTCATTCTCATAACTACCATCCCAAAACACCATTCAGTCCCTAAGGAAGGATACAAGATATTAGACAAACCATGACTGCCAATGGTAATCCATTTGCTTATTCTCTGTCCATGCCAATATGGGCATTATTTTTTTCAACAGCTCCTTTGGAATCTGAGCATAATCACTAGCACAGTACACATGTGGGCAATTCAGCACAATGAGCTATCTCAGGATTGTTCATTGAGTTCAGAGTATTGAATACTGAGTATACAAAAATATATATATATTACTAATTGACATAGGTATCTTGTCACTCATCTCTTATTCAGCTATAAACAAGGTTAGGGTGACCCGACCAATATAGCATGATAGTCCACAAAGCAATACCAACAAGCTATAAATGTTTTCCAAAATAGATCTTGAAAAGGAAAAGCGGGCATACAATGAGGAATATACAGAGGAGCTGAGTCAATCATATGCAGACTAGTTAAAAAACAAACAAGCAAAAAACTTTGATTGTACTTTTGACACATCAAAGGAGGAAATTAAAGCCATTATTTGCTATACTACTTAGAAAGGAGAGCTCTTGATACATAGGTCTACAGGTTTCCATAAACCCAACCTCAATTCATACCAAAGGTTCTAAAACTTAGATACAGGTGTCTTTTCACAGAGCAGCCTGTAGGTGGTCATTGATGTGAGAAATAACAATCTGCACACTTTTTGCCCACTACCACTATATAGATTCCTAAACTTCTTTGTCTTCAATCTTTTGTTTCTGCTCCTTCCAAGCTCCTGATCTATCAGCCAAACTCTTTCAACTGCACAGAAGTTCAGTTATATTGCTAACTCGGAACATTTCTCCTTTCATACCAGGTTATGACCCAATAAATTGCTCAAAGTCAGCACTATCTTTCATGACCATTTCCTTGTGAGGCTGTAATACAAAAACAACAGTCCATTTTCAGCTGATATCAATATATCAAACCATCTAAACGATGAATGAGGTTTAGATTTGTATTCGAACTCCATCAATCTAGATAACACTCCATAGAGCTATAGGTTTATATTGAGCGAGAGGCTCAAACAGTGGTAGGTGGCTTGGAGCTCTATAGCCACCTGTCTTTTTTTTTTTTTTTTTTTTTTTTGCGGTACGCGGGCCTCTCACTGTTGTGGCCTCTCCCGTTGCGGAGCACAGGCTCCGGACGCCCAGGCTCAGCGGCCATGGCTCACGGGCCCAGCCACTCCGCGGCACGCGGGATCCTCCCGGACCGGGGCACGAACCCTTGTCCCCTGCATCAGCAGGCGCACTCTCAACCACTGCGCCACCAGGGAAGCCCGGCCACCTCTCTTTTAACTTACTTATATCCTCTGGGCCAGCTCAGAGCCAATCCTGAATAAACCACTTCTACCATACTATAGTTTACCTTTATCCTCACCTGGCTTTATGATTTGGTAGACCATATCTGAGCGTATAATCTTTGATGTTCCATGTCAGGTGCTCAGCATCTGCTTAGAGACCAGGGTCATAGAAGAAGCCGCTTTTCAGATGGTAAATCTTTATCTGGTGAATATGTTATGGCATTATTCCAGAGACTTTAGAGGTTTGTATTGCAACTCCCCCAATAGGGCTTTAGATATTCAGAGAAAGTCCTTATACACCACAAATACCTATAACACCATGGGATCTGTTGGGTCACATGTCCCAAGAATCAGATTCCACGTGTATGGTAGACCAAATATCTTACAAAGCCCCCTCCTTTACTCTGGGCCCCATTCAAAACTGTGGTCCTTCCAAGACACCCAACAAATGATTTTTTATAGTATTCCCAAGTCTGGGTATGTACTATCTCCAAAATCTAAAGAGACCTGAAAGTGATGTGCCTCTTTCTTAGTGTTTCAGAGGTACAGTAAGGTATAATAACATATTATTTACTTTGGAGCAGAAGTCTGAGTATGCCGAAGACTCTAAAATACTTACACTGGCAGGCCCTGAATTTTGGAGGATTTATTTACTGCCATCTTCTGTGCAAGTGTCCCTACCGGGACACCCAGAGAACTTACAACACTGCTCCATAAGTCCAGTCAAGATGATAACATTAATATAGTGGAACAATATGATGGCCAGCAGAAAATAAAGGTAATCAAGTTCCCTTCAGACTATGTTGTCAAATGACTGTAGGACCAAGAAACATATGAAAAGTTGCTCAATTTCAGTTATCATTAGGGAAATGAAAGTCAAAACCACAATGAAATATCATCACATACCCACTGGGATAGCTTCTATCAAAGGAAAAAAAAAAAGAAGAAGAAGAAAAGAAGAAGAAAAAACAAAAACAAAGGTTTGTGAGAATGAAGAGAAATTGTAACCCTTGTGCATTGTTGGCAGGAGTGTAAAATTGTGCAGCTTTTATGGAAAACACTGTGGCAGTTTCTAAAAATTTTAAAATAGCATTACAATATGATTTAGCAATTCTATTTCTAGGTATATATCCAAAATAATTGAAAGCAGGGTCTTGACATATTTGTGATTCTATGTTCATAGCAGCATTATTCACAATAGCCAAGAGGTGGAAGCGATTCAAGTGTCCATTGACAAATAAATGGATAAACAAAATGTAGTATATACATACAATGGAATAGTATTCAGCTTTAAAAAGAAAGGAAATTCTAACACATGTTACAATGTGGATAAATATTGAGAACATTTTGCTAAGTGAAATAAGCCAGTCACAAAAAGACAATTACTACATGATTCCATTTATGTGAGATACCTTGAGTAGTCAAATTCATAGAAACAGAAAGTAGAATTGTGGTTGTCAGGAGCTGGGGGAGGGAGAAATGAGGAGTTGTTTAACTGGTAGTTTCAGTTTTGCAAAATGAAGAAGTTCTGCAGATTTGTTGTACAACAATGGAATATACTTAACACCACTGTACTGCACACTTAGAACTGGCTAAGATGGCAAACTTTTTAAAATGTTTTTTCCATAATTAAAAATAAATTTTAAAAATATAAAACCATAAATATACTAAAGGCAAACGTTGGTGAATTCCTACAGAGCCTCAAAACATGGGAGTCCTTTCTATGACTCAAATTTGGAATTCCTAAAGTGAAATATTCATAATTGTGACAACATTAAAAACAAACAAACAAAAAACCTTCTATATAATGAGAAAAAAGTACAAGCAAAGCATAAAGACAAAAGATTAATGGGGAAAAAATACTATCAGTTTATACCTCAGACAAAAGATTTACCTCCTCCCTAAATAAAAAAAACAATTGACCAAGAACTCAATAGAAAAAGAGGGCAAAAGATACAAACAGCTAATTCACAGGAAAAGAGATATAAATAACCTTCAAACATATGAAGATTCTTAACCTCACTTATAATTACAGAAATGTAGATTAAAATCACAATGTGAATGAAACCTCTCAGATTGTTTTTTCTCCTTTCAACAGAGGGCCTGGATTTAGTAGAATCACTAATAAAATGAATATCAATTCTGACCTCTGTGTCTCTGAAATAAAACTCCACCTGATTCTCATCTCACTATACTAAAGCCCTATTAAGTGACTAGGTAGCCAATTTAAAATTTTAATTTGTGCTTTAATGACAATGATCAATGTGACAAGCTGAATATTCTATTCCACTAATGATAAAATTTTCAGACCCTGTAAAAGCCAGGCAAAAATAAATTTGAGGAGAAAAATAATTTTGTTCAACAAAATATCATCCATAAAACTTAAATGAATATCAACATATCAATCCATTCATGTATTGGATCATAAATATTGTGCATGGGTTTGTATATAAGTGTGTGTTAGGTTTTAGTTAACACTTCCTCTATTTTCCAGAGCTGGAAAAAGTGAAATGGAGTAGCACATCCTTGCCACCTTCAGCTACCATGTTAATAAACTATATAGTAGTAGACTGTTTTTAAAAATCTGGCATGGAATGTGTATATAACTGAAAACCTCCCAATTGAAGCAATGTAAAAGCATTCTGCTTTAAATGCTTTCTGAGTCCTAAATCAAACCTTGCAATGCAGCATATTATCTTCAGAAATAATTATTTCCATCTGATTTTTTTAAAAAGTCATTGATATCAATTCTGCATCTTTCTTAGTTTTATCAATTTTTTCTTTCAAAGTGTTCTGTGAAATGGAATATGATATGAACTGTATCTTCATTTATAAATCAAGATAGTGACTGTCTACAAACCAGAACCAAAGAAATGCTTCTAAAAACCTTTTGAGACAATAGAACCTCTTTATAGTAACACCTAAATTCTAGGGATAACTATTAGTAAAATTTTTGTAATTCTCTTCTCTCTCCAAACTATTTTATCTTGCCTAAGTGAAATATAGTGTTAAGCAATTAGCCAGGTAATTTAGGGGCAAAAACTTCAGTTATATATGACTGTGGCTTTGACTCTGGAGGTCACAGAATGAAAGGCGTTGTAAGGGTAATTATTCTTTCACTCTAATGTAGACAACAAGGGAAACAATATGTTAAGCTTTTTCTGTTTTTAAGAGGCCAAAATGGGACTAGAAGTTAAGGTGTTTTGTGTGTGTGCGTGTGACAGTCTTGAAAATTGACCTTAAACTTTGAATATCTCCCAGTTTTATATTATTGAATGCTACTTAGATATTTCTAGCATTGTCCATGATTCTTCTAATTCAGTTTTCTTTTAACATCACAGAAGCAGACAGCTGGCTGACAGTTCCAGAGAACCTCCTACTTTAATTAAATATAAGATTATTCTCTTCAATGGTGCATGTTGCTGTGCTTAATAGCAGCAAACGACATTCATGATGACCTTTTATGTTTGGTAACAAATACGATTCTAGGAAGGCTTTGAACTGTCCAATATAGCAAGTAAAATGCCCTCTTCGTCAAAATAAAATAATTGAACAAAAAAGAAAAATTAAAACCAATAACAATATTTTCAGGTGTTAGTTTTGACAAAATAGATGAATTCTGATATTGTTTCCACACAGTTATAAAGAAATTTTAAATATTTATATATATAGGTAGGGAAACTTGTTAAGGTATATATTTTCTTTTTATTCTGCTATTTCATATTGTTTTGAATTATTTTTAAATTTAGTCATGTCTGACTGTTACACAAAAGGCCAAAAATTGATTTTGCATTTTATTTTTTATTTTTTTAACATCTTTATTGGAGTATAACTGTTTTACAATGGTGTGTTAGTTTCTGCTTTACAACAAAGTGAATCAGTTATACATATACATATGTTCCCATATCTCTTCCCTCTTGCATCTCCCTCCTTCCCACCCTCCCTATCCCACCCCTCTAGGTGGTCACAAAGCACAGAGGTGATCTCCCTGTGCTATGTGGCAGCTTCCCACTAGCTATCTAATTTACATTTGGTAGTGTATATATGTCCATGCCACTCTCTCACTTCGTCACAGCTTACCCTTCCCCCTCCCCATATCCTCAAGTCCATGCTCTAGTAGGTCTGTGTTTTATTCCCGTCCTACCACTAATCTCTTCATAACATTTTTTTCCTTAAATTCCATATATATGTGTTAGCATACAGTATTTATTTTTCTCTTTCTGACTTACTTCACTCTGTACGACAGACTCCAGGTCTATCCACCTCATTACAAATAACTCAGTTTCATTTCTTTGTATGGCTGAGTAATATTCCATTGTATATATGTGCCACATCTTCTTTATCCATTCATCTGATCATGGACACTTAGGTTGCTTCCATGTCCTGGCTATCGTAAATAGAGCTGCAATGAACATTTTGGTACATGACTCTTTTTGAATTATGGTTTTCTCAGGGTATATGCCCAGTAGTGGGGTTGCAGGGTCGTATGGTAGTTCTATAGAACTGCCTTTTATTTTTTTATTGGATAAGCCCATATCTTCCCACATGCCAGCAAATTAATTACTAAATGAAAACTTGTTATATTGATATTTTAATAATGGGAATTTCCCCTTTTTAAGATGATTCAGTTTACTGAATCATCTTAGAAAACTAGTTACTTCTCTGATTTTTCTCTCCTGTTACGTTAATCCTCTCTTTGTTCACTCTGCTTAGCTATTTTGCTTTCCCTGCTGTCATTTTTCTTTTCCTTTCCTATATTTGGTGAGATAATTTCCTAGGCTCTTCTACTGTAATCTCACTTAAGATTCATGTTTGAGAGCATTCACCTTGAATATTCCCTTTGCTATTTGCTTTACTAAATCTTGAAGAATTCTTTAAGTTGAATGACAGAGCTTGATACAGTACCTCCACCAAGGCAAATGCCACCAATGCTTCTAGTAAGCAACAGTAGTGCCAATTACACAAACAAAGTCGGTGTTAAGAAAGTGTTTAAGAATTTTGCTTATTCCCTTTAGAAATGTCAAACAAAATATTTGATATGTCTTTCTTTACTTCCAGCTAAAATGTTTGTGAGAATATAGTAGAACCAGCAGGATGCACAAACTGGAGGAAACTAATACCACAGGAATGTCTAGGTGGCAAGGAATAAGTCTTTGAGTTTATTTCTTTGATTTTTATTATAATGTCATTTTTTATGTAACTTCCAGGGAAATTCAGACTGCATCTAGAGAATTTATTATTATCTTCATCCTATTTTAATATGCCTTTCCTTACATGAGCTTATTTATACTAAATCTAAAGATTTGCAATTAACAGATTACCACACTCTTCATAAAAAGTATGCCAAGAAATAGACATTGAATTGTCAAGCTAAGAAATTCAGCTTGTTGCCTTTATGCATCTCTGATAACCAAAAATTTTCCCCCAAAATCATGTCAATACAAAATTTTAAATTCTTGCCATTAAATTTTTAACTGCTCATTTAAAAATGAAGTCATGAATAAAATACGTTTAATAAATGAATTCACAAACTCTTTGAGCTCTAAATTAATCCAAGAATTTTATAATTTACTATAAATGTAGCAAAAATCTCTAGAGTAAATAGAGGGTAAACTAAACCTCTGAAACAGAATAATAATTATGGAAAATATTTTTAAAGTAATTGAACTCCAAAATCTATGTGTTTGATGAATGACTGCTTTTTCCTGCCCCACTTTAGCATTTACATCTGCATAAAATCAAGGCTTTGTAGGAGAATTTATTTATGGAGAAAAGAAACATCTATGGAAAATGGAAGCCTACCTCTACTGTTCACAGCACTAACAATGATAATGGCTTAAGTGGGGTTAACAGTGTCTTCTTTATAATCTTTCTCCACTACTGAAAAATTTATACAATAACTAGCACTTAGCTTCAAAAATACATGCTTAATCTCAGATATTTAAAATAAGGCAAATATTTGGAAAATTGCACTGTATCCTATATAAAAAACTTTGTGTTAGTATTCTCCCTATTCATATTTCTAGAAACACACACTGTGGTATGGTGTATCCATCCATCCATCTATCTATCTATCTATCTATCTATCTATCTATCTATCTCTCTCTCTCTCTCTCTCTCTCTCTCTCTCTCTCTCTCTATATATATATATATATATATATATATATATATATATATATATATGGTACTGCTCAGTGTGCCAAAGTGGTTAGCTTGCAAGCATACATCTCCATGACACAATTAAAGAAGTTTAAACTAAGGAATATCAAAGCTTCTCTGCTCTCCCAGACAGGTATGCATTAAGTATGGTGTTGTTATCCACAATCATTGTAAAGGCTCTTCTGACAACATCTTCTAAAGGTTCAAATGCCTGCCTTCTGCACATTTTTTAAAATTAATTATTTATTTATTTTTGGCTGTGTTGGGTCTTTGTTGCTGTGCATGGGCTTTCTCTAGTTGCAGTGAGTGGGGCTACTCTTCATTGAGGTGCACAGGCTTATTGCGGTGACTTCTCTTGTTGCGGAGCATGGGCTCTAGGCACACAGGCTTCAGTACTTATGGCACGCAGGCCCAATAGTTGTGGTGCATGGGCTTAGTTGCTCCATGACATGTGGGATCTTCCTGGACCAGGGCTCGAAGCCATGTCCCCTGCATTGGCAGCAAACGCCTGCCTTCTGAAATTGAAAGCAGTCATCTTCTCACCTTTATGTGACAACCATGTCTCATCTTCCACCTGAGGGGAAGCAATCATCCATTGCTTGTGTTAATCCAGTCCTCCAAGAAGCAGATCCCAAGATAAGAGAAAGAACCGAAAGATTTATTAAGTGAAAGCATCTCAGAAAAAAACTGGGAATAGAGCCAGCAGCCATCTATCTGTAATACAGGTCTGACCCTTACGAAAGAGAGAGGGATTTAAAAACCTTCTTAGACTGCAGTTTAGAACTATGAATATTCAGTAGGGATGATGGAGCCTTCCACAGTCAAAGCCCGTTATCAGAGCTATCTCTCATTTCTCAGGAATGTGTCCATCATAGCATCCCTGTCATCTTCAGTTACTGCTTGACAGCAACCTGTGGGAAGTGTGTCCTCAACATGAACACAATGATGGATTTTAGTGCACAATTGTTGGGTTAGTCAATCAGTCTTCCCACAGTCAGAGATGTAAGAGGTGCATTTTCCCCATGGCACATGCCAGTACCACAGAATTTCATGGGAGGTAAGCACAGATTTTTTTGTTTCTACCCAAGAGAACACTATGCTATATAGATAGCTATCTGCATAGGTAGATGATAGATTACAGAGATAGACAATATGTAGGTAGGTAGGTAAGTGGGTAGGTAGCTGGATGGATTTAATGTGTCACTCTCTCTTGTCAGAATCCCCCATCAATAACAACCTGGAGATAACCCATTTGTCACTAACAGAGCTGATGACTGCCTGTACCCTACTGGAACTATTTTGTGTGGACAATCTCTTTTTCAGTAACCCAGGATAGGACAACCCTAACCCTTTAAACTACAAGTGAGGTGACATTTTCCTGAACAGTGTTATTGTGTAAGTGAAATCACCAGACCCTAAGCTAATCCGAATAACTCAAAATTCCCCTCCCCACCCAGTCTCCTCCAGGCTTTTCCTGTCAGCCAAAGCTTTCTCAGCTACAGTGGCATTGGAAAATTTTCTAGGTCTACTTCCAAATTCTGGCCTATCCCAAACCATAACGTTTTAAGTTATGATGCTGTGTTACTTCAATTTCCAAGAAATATCCATTTTCTAGCTTATAAAATAATAATGCCTATGATTTTTGTATATCTTTGGTAGGAATATTTTTTGTAAAAAATATTTCACAAAAGATATCCATCATTGACTAAGTGATTTATGTACAATTGTTTAGATGTGTATTGTGACTATTATATGTTAGTAATAGTACTAATATAAAATGTTTTACAAAATATGTATGTTTTGTTACAAGGCATATTTTCTGGAATTATTTATAGCTAAGTATCAGAACTCACCTGGTAGAACATGCCAGGTTCTTTATTATCCCAGTCTAAAAAGTAGTTGCAAATATTGCCTATATTTTATTAGGAGTCACATCCTGAATTCCATAGCTATTCTCTACATAGTCTACCATTAGGTTAATACATAACTGCTATTTGTTAATTACATTTTGATTAACTAAGACTCTCCTCATCATAAATGGAGCCCATATGCTATTTTCTTAGAAAAAGTCTCTTCCTTTGTGTCCTATCTCTAAAAGGTCAACTAGGATTGGAGAATGTTGGCATTGAATACACCTTATTATCCTAATAATCTGCTCTTGATGTTAATTCTCCCTCTCTATTCTCCACATTTTACCCCCAGGTGGTAGAATTGGGAAGAAGTATTCTTCATCTTCTGCTTTATATCTTTAGTAACAAGGAGTTCCTTACCACATTTCCATTACAATTTTTTCATGTGCTTTTTTTTTTCACCTGTAATCCTTTCATTTTCATTCATATAACTTAAACCCATTTTCTGTTATTAGAGAAAGAGAAAAGTAGTTGTTCCCATATGGTAGCCTATCAGATACCTGAAAAGAGTCTTTATATCTCCTTTAAATTTTTTTTAACATAAAAAGCAATTTTGAATTCTTACCACAATTCCTGATGTGGCAATTTCTAAACTAGTTATTATTCCTTATATTTATAAAGGAATATATGGAATTTATATAAGGAATATAAGGAATTATTTATAAAGTAAAACCTTCCAAGACTGAACCAGGAAGAATTAGAAAATATAAACAGACTAATCACAAGCACTGAATTTGAAACTGTGATTAAAAATCTTCCAACAAAAAAAAAGCCCAGGACCAGGTGGCTTCACAAGGCAAATTCCATCAAACATTTAGAGAAGAGCTAACACCTATCCTTCTCAAACTCTTCCAAAATATATCAGAGAGAAGAATACTCCCAAACTCATTCTACGAGACCACCATCACCCTGATACCAAAACCAGACAAAGATGTCACAGAAAAGGAAAACTACAGGCCAATATCACTGATGTAAATACATGCAAGACTCCTCAACAAAATACTAGCAAACACAATCCAACAGCACATTAAAAGAATCATACACCATGATCAAGTGGAGTTTATCCCAAGAATGCAAGGTTTCTTCAATATACGCAAATCAATCAATGGGATACACCATATTAATAAAGTGAGGTATAAAAACTATACTACAATCTCAATAGGTGCAGAAAAAGCTATTGAAAAAATTAAGCACCTATTTATGATAAAAAGCCTCCAGAAAGTAGGCATAGAGGGAACTTACCTCAACATAATAAAGGCCTTATATGACAGACCCACAGCCAACATCGTCTCAATGGTGAAAAACTGAAACCATTTCCTCCAAGATCAGGAACAAGAAAAGTTTGCCCACTCTCATAACTATTATTCAACATAGTTTTGGAAGTTTTAGCCACAGCAATCAAAGAAGAAAAAGAAATAAAAGGAATACAAATAGGAAAAGAAGAAGTAAAACTGTCACTGTTTGCAGATGACATGATACTATACTAGAGAATCCTAAAGATGCTGTAAAATACTTAGGGATAAACCTACCTAAGAAGACAAGAAAACTGCATGCAGAAAACTATAAGACACTGATGAAAGACATTAAAAATAATACAAACAGATGGAGAGATATACCATGTTCCTGGATTGAAAGAATCAATATTGAGAAAATGACTATACTACCCAAAGCCATCTACAGATTCAATGCAATCTTTATCAAACTGCCAATGGCATTTTTCACGGAACTAGAACAAAAAATTTCACAACTTGTATGGAGACATGAAATACTCCAAATAGCCAAAGCAATCTTGAGAAAGAAAAATGGACCTGGAGGAATCAGGCTCTCTGACTTCAGATTATACTACAAAGCTACAGTAATCAAGAGAGTATGGTACTGGCACAAAAACAGAAATATAGATCAGTGGAACAGGGTAGAGAACCCAGAGATAAACCTATGCACATATGGTCACCTTATCTTTGATAAAGGAGGCAAGAGTATACAATGGAGAAAAGACAGCCTCTTCAATAAGTGGTGCTGTGAAAACTGGACAGCTACATGTAAAAGAATGAAATTAGAACACTCTCTAACACCATACACAAAACTAAACTCAAAATGGATTAAAGATCTAAATGTAAAGCCGGACACTATAAAACATTTAGAGGAAAACATAGGCAGAACACTCTGACATAAATCACAGCAAGATTCTTTTTGACCCACCTCCTAGAGAAATGGAAATGAAAACAAAAATACACAAATGAGACCTAATGAAACATAAAATCTTTTGCATAGCAAAGGAAACAGTAAACAAGATGAAAAGAGAACACTCAGAATAGGAGAAAATATTTGCAAACCAAGCAACTGACAAAGGATTAATCTCCAAAATATACAAGTAGCTCATGCAGCTCAATACCAAAAAACAAACAACCCAGTCCAACAAAGGTCAGAACACCTGTATTTCTCCAAAGAAGATATACAGATTGCCAATAAACACATGAAAGCATGCTCAATAGCACTAATCATTAGAGAAATGCAAATCAAAACTACAATGAGGTATCACCTCACACCAGTCAGAATGGCCATCATCAAAAAAATCTACAAACAATAAATGCTGGAGAGGGTGTGGAGAAAAGGGTACCCTCTTGCACTGTTGGTGCAAACTTAAATTGATACAACCACTATGAAGAACTGTATGGAAGTTCCTTAGAAAACTAAAAAATAGAATGACCATATGACCCAGAAATCCCAGTACTGGGCATATGCCCTGAGAAAACCATAGTTCAAAAAGAATCATATACCATGATGTTCATTCCAGCACTATTTAAAATAGCCAGGATGGAAGCAGTCTAAGTGTCCATCAACAGATGAATGGATAAAGAAGATGTGGCACTTATATACAATGGAATAAAAAAGAAATGGAATTGAGTTACTTTGTAGTGAGGTGGATGGACCTAGAGTCTGTCATACAGAGTGAAGTGAGTCAGAAAGAGAAAAACAAATGCTGACACATACCAACACATATATATGGAATTTTAAAAAAAAGGTTCTGATGAACCTAGGGGCAGGGCAGGAATAAAGACACAGATGTAGAGAATGGACTTGAGGACATGAGGAGGGGGAAGTGTGTAAGCTGGAATGAAGTGAGAGAGTAGCATTGACATATACACACTACCAAATTTAAATTATATAGCTAATGGGAAGCAGCCGCATATCACAGGGAGATCAGCTTGGAGCTTTGTGACCACCTAGAGGGGTGGGATAGGGAGGGTGGGAGGGAGACCCAAGAGGGAGGGTATATGGGAATACACATGTGCATATAGCTGATTGACTTTGTTATACAGCAGAAACTAACAGAACACTGTAAAGCAATTATACTCCAATAAAGATGTTAAAAAAGAATCACTCAACAGGAGAGTTAACAAATAAACACATTTCAATGCCGAAATTTGACCTTTAAGAAGACAAGCCTCAGTCAGCAAAAAATGTGCTTGGAAACTGAGACATCTTTACAGGAATGCACAATGTGCACACACATATCAATAATTATGAATAAGAGGAGAAGGCTAATGAGATCCAGCAACACAATAGGTCATTCTGAGTAATAAATCAGGATTAATTGCATTGAGTATTTGACTATTAAATTTTTCCTTCTAAGTTATTTTTAAAAAGAAAAAAAAAAAAGACCATTTTTTTCCTTCCTGGTTCTTTCCCATCTTTTTAACTTACTCATTAAAAAAAAAAAAAAAAAAACACTTTCTTTTACAGTCACTCACTCACTCTACCTTTCCTCCTCCAGATCTTCTATAGAAATAACAGAGCATGAATAACTCCATGAAACAGACAGATGTATCTCCTCTGTGATCGACTCTCTGTAAAGGAAGCTCATGCAGTAAATCTTTGAAAAGACAAATTTGTCAGCTGTTACTGAAACAGTATGTGAGTCCTATACTCAGTGACTCCAGAAGAACACAAAGAGCTTAGGGAAAAGTTAAAATTTAAAATTACCAATATGGGAAATGCATTAGAAAGAATCAGGTCAGAGAGGCCAAAACTCAATTATAATCCCCCAAATTGTGACGGCAAAAATCTCAACTGACCCAAATTTCTTGGCTTCTACCACTAGTTACATTTATATTTGAAATGAGTTGAAACTTGAGCTGTGCTGGCAGCCTAACACCTGCTCCCTCTTTTTCCCCTGGGGTGGCTGCAGTAATTACGCACCTCTACCTGCACCACTTTAGGATTTATGAAATGTTGGTCATGTAGAGTCAATCATTCCCATGTTCTAAGGTGCCAAATGATCATCTGCTAGTCAGAATTGCAACACTACTTGCAGGCAGACTTATTAGTTCCTTCCATTTTTGAGTCTAGTAATGCCTCAATTTTTGCAAGCCAATTTGCATTTGTTTTCTATGCTTTGCACCCTATAGAAAGAATTATAATTTATCTCAACTGTACTTTCTAAATATATGCTTTTAAAACACATGATTAAATTTTAGATATATTTTCAATTAAGACTTTGAACATAGTCATGGTTTCCACAGAACAAACATATACACAGTGGAGAATATTGCTTCTCTTATAAGCACATGATTGTGCCAACCGTGTGGAACATTTATCAGATTAACCATGGCAGACTTTAATTTATAATTCAGACCTCTGCCATAAATCTGTCCTACCTGGGTAAAATCATGAACAAAGGGAGAAGCCAAGTTATAACATCACTGTATATCACTGTGAGCAAAATATCTAAGCAAAAATAATTATCGAAACTTTGCTTTCTGTTACAGACTAAAAATCTTTGGGAAAAAAAATCCCTACTTTTTCCTGTTTTAATATTCTTGACTGGGGAATAAAATTATTATTTCTCATCAGAGTACATTTTATATCTTTACACTGACAATGCAAGCAATTTTTTTAAATCTGGAGACGAGACAAAAATGGGCTCAATAGCTTAGAACATAACTATGCATAAATAAAGATGAACTATAGAAAACCTCAGGTCGAAGAGTGGAAAGTTCTTGGAGTTTATATTATGGCACCTGAATCATTTTTTGTAAAAGACACAGTAATTGTTATCTGCTGAGGAGACACAGAGAATTGGGGTTGGATTTAGCTACTTGAGGAAGAGCAATTCATACAAGCATTTGACAAAAGGAGAAACACATGAAATTGATCATGAGTTGATTTTTGCAGCCATAAATGTGGCTTGAAGAGCAATCCTTTATCCAAAGAACCTGTATTATACCAGTTAACTTTTCATTATTAGGTTTATTCAAGCCACCGGTACACTATTGCATCCATCCCCGGAGTATAATTATGGATAGATAGAGAATTGCTAAAGAGATGTAGGGGAAAGAACTCACCCATTGGAAAATATCCTATATGTGTCAAATACTGTGATAAGAACCTTATATGAAGTCAAATTAACAACTCTCTAAAATTCATATAACTTTATATAGCAAATAAACTGAGCCCCAAGGAAAGAAATTAGCCTCAAGTTTACATGTCTAATTTAGTAAGGCACTTTTTTTTTTTTTTTTTTCCCTTTTTACTTGGGCCTCTCACTGTTGTGGCCTCCGCCGCCGCGGAGCACGGGCTCCGGACGCGCAGGCCCAGCGGCCATGGCTCATGGGCCCAGCCGCTCCGCAGCAGGTGGGATCCCCCCAGACCGGGCACGAACCCACGTGCCCTGCATCGGCAGGCGGACTCCCAACCACTGCGCCACCAGGAAAGCCCAGTAAGGCACTATTTATGCTTGTAGAAAAAATGTGAAAATGGGTAAAATTACATTGGCAGACATAGGAGAATGCAATAGTAGAGAAGTAGGTTTTTAACACATGATAGTTAAACTGGACATTGCACCTGTCAGATAGCCATTTGTATGAATGTTTTCTCTTTAAAATAATGTATTTAAAGAAGTTATTAGAAAATATTTTAGAAGAGACTCCTTCCATTAAAAAAAAAAAAAAAAAACCAGCTGCTACGGTTTCATGTGAACTTAACCCACTTAGGGTTGCATGTCTTAATTTATAGAAGAGGAAGAGCAAGCTTCATTTACTGAGGTATTTTCTGAGGAATAACTAATTAATATTGCACTTTAAGCATTTGAAGTGATTACTGATGAAGTGCTCTCAAATATAAGCAACTAAATATAAGTTTTAAATGTTTAATTAAATTTGGAAACTTTCAGTAAAATCTAAGTATATTAGTACTTTTCAGATTATGTTTATATAAATTATTTTGATATTTTAATACCTTTATTGTCTCACCATTAATTATAATACTGTGTAAAGATGAAGACTCTAATTACTACAAATGTAAGTAAAACCATAAATATTATATGTTTTACTATCACATATACATATAACATAATAACATACTATATATCATAATATCATATATATATTTTTCTTATGGACTGAATGTTTGTATCCCTCCCCACTTGCCATGCCCCAATTTGTATGTTGAAACCCTACCCAAGAATGTGATGGTATTAGGAGGTGGGGTCTTTGGAAGTAAATTAGGATCAGATGAGGTCATAAGGCTGGCGCTCTAAGCATGGGATTAGTGCTCTTATAAAAAGTCACAGGAGAGCCAGCTTCCTTTCTGCTCCCAGCCATGTGAGATTACAATAAATCAGCAGCCTGCAACTGGAAAGAGGACTCACTGGAACTCGGCCATCCTGGCACCCTGATCTTGGACTCCAAGTCTTCAGAACTGTGAGAAACAAATTTCTATTCTTTTTATGCTACCAGTCTATGGTATTCTGTATAGCAGTCCAAACTGACTAAAACACATTTCTTACTTTTGTTCATATGGGAACTAAATGCACTAGGTATTAACTTTGTGAAATAGAGCTGGTATTTTAGACAAATGATTTAACTTTCATTACCTAAAATAAAATTATTGAGCAGCTTTTATATTACAAATGCTATAATACAAAGATTGATAATAATAATACCTGTTTTTTTAATAGCTTTATTGGAGTATAATTGCTTTACAATGGTGTGTTAGTTTTTGCTTTATAACAAAGTGAATCAGTTATACATATACATATGTTCCCATATCTCTTCCCTCTTGCATCTCCCTCCCTCCCACCCTCCCTATCCCACCCCTCTAGGTGATCACAAAGCACCAAGCTGATCTCCCTATAATACCTGTTTTTAAAGTGCTCACTGTTTAACTGTTACTAAGACAAACACAAAAGTGACATTTGGTGTGAGCTGAGAAAAGAAAGTGAGTAATAGAAACTTTGGAATATTTTGTATAAGCAAACAACAAACTAATTTAGTTAAAGCATTCTGAATCAGGGGTATGTAGGAGATAATGGAAATAGATTTGAGTGAGAGTCAGTGGACAAAGACGTGGAAGTCCATAATCTCATTCATTCATCCATTTCTTCATTGAGCAAACATATTTCAAATGCAAACTGTGCATCAAGCATTAAATTCAGTGTTTCAACATATTTGTCTTTAGATCCCATTATGAGATTTTAAATAAGAAAATAGTTTGATTATATCAATGTAAAAGTGAGTCAGGGAGAACAATGTAGAACAAAACAGGCAGCCTGATAATTGCCTCCACCTGCAATCTTGGCAGCTTCCCTAGACCATCAGAATCAACCTCAAGTATCACCTTGGCACTGCTCCCTATGCCAGTTATGTGAACTTTGATAAGTCATAAGTGACTTATATTCTATGAGTCTCAAGATTTCATACTTTAAATAAGTTTGATATTTTCCTTGCCATGATTGTTAATTAATTAAGGTTAAAGAGTATTTTTTAAACTCATAACAAAACGATTAAAGGCTTATACACTAAAATTTTATGAAACTAATTTACATATGTACATTTACAAAGAGAAACAACAATTGTATCACTAAAAATGTTTTTTTAATTCTTAACCTGAGTTGTTTCATTTTTGGTAGTGCTACTGGTACAGAAAATTTAGACAGTATTAGTTATTCTCCCATAGCATTTCAAATCTTTCTGTACATTTTGTTGTTGTTATTTGTTTCTTTTAAGATATTTTGAGAAGGGAAATAATCTTTTTGAATGAAATATTAAAATTTCAATGTTGAATAACATCAGTCTGGAAGGATGTTCCTTATGAGGTACTGCTCTACTTGTTCTTGACATAGTCAATGTGGGTATTGATTGATTTACATAAGAAACTAGATGGCACATTTAGTAAATGTGTGGTCAGGAAAATAGATGACAGACATAGTAACTGTTTCATGTAAAAGATTCAGGTTCCAGAAGAGATAGTAAAAGTTTAGGAGGACGGTCTAATGTGTCAAAAGACCAAAAATAAACAGTAATATCAGAGATTACATATTTATTCTATATGTTGTGTATACCTAACCAATGTTTATAGACTAACAATAGATAAATCATATTTTTATTTGTGATGCATTATTTATGTGCTTTTCCTGTATTATTCTTACATTTAATCCTTATAACAACTCTATGATGCCTATTATGTACATGTTACAGGTGAGAAAATTTCATACATTGAGTTTAAAACAAACATGCCCAAGGGCATATAATAAGGTATTTCAGAGCCTGATTTACACCAAAGCAGTCTGGATTCTAAATCATACATTCAATAAATACTAAGGAACAATATATATAGGAAATGTAGGGTAACACATACTGAAAACTTCTCCATAAAAGCAATGAGAACATTGGCAAAATTGACAATATCAACATTTTCAGAACTCTGGAAATTAATCAAAGAATTTTAGCAATCTGGAGAACATTTATTCAGGAAAAACAAAACTCAGTAACAACATCATGCATTTTGATTTTCTAACTTGTCCATCTCCCTCTCCTAGCATACACTTGCTATGGATTGAATTGTATCCCCCCAAATTATATTTGAAGTTTTAACCTCCAGTCCTCATAATGTGACCTTATTTGGAAATAGAAACATTGCCAATGTAATTAGTTAAGAAGAGGTCATATTACAATAGAATGAGCCTTTAATCTAATAAGACTGACATCCTTATAAGAAAAGTAGAAAAGACAGAGAGACACTGACACAAGGGGAGAACACCATGCAATAACAAAGGCAAAGACTAATACAGTGCTTTCAGTGCAGCTAAAGCCAAGAAATGCCAAGGATTGGCACCAGAAGTGAGGAAGAAACAAGGATGCATTTTCGCCTATAGTATTCAGGGGAGCAGGCCCTGCCAATACCTGATTTCAGATTTCAAGCCACCATAACTGAGTCAATACCTTTATGTTGTTTTACCCACTCATTTTGTGATACTTTATTATGGCAGCTCTAGGTAGTTAACATAGCACTTACTAAAACAGTCCTAAAATACATGAACAAAAAACTGTCAGTAGACTTCCAGTTTCCTATTCTGCATGTAAGGAGCTTGGAAGTCACCACTCTGTCATAACTACACACAAAAAGCTGAAAAGAATGAAGAATCAACAACTCTTCTGGTATCCATTAGAGAGGGAAAGACAGGGTAAACTATCGCCCCCAAGATTGGAGAGACTGACAGGCAAGAACAGAAAGTAACATACCAAAGCATACTCACAGGTGGAAACCACCGTGGGAACAAGTGCTGGGGTAGGAGAACCTGAACTGTAACTGACAAACTGCTGGAAGCTCAACGTGGACAACTGTGAGAGTTAAAAATGCTAGAAGAATCCAGTTATAGGAGGACCCTTACATTATTGTGACATTTGCCTTAAGAGGTTTGACCAGATTCCCACAGGGTAAGTTCCCTTTTTAAGCTTCCAGCAAAGGGAGGGGAAACGTATGGTTTAGAACTGCACCAGAGCACTTGTTCTTCTTAACAAGGCCTGCCTTCAGAGAAAACTCATTAACCAGATGCTAACCATCTGAGATGATTGGAGCCTGACATAGGAAAGAGAAATACCCAAATCCAGCCCACTCTAGCCACCCATCCCACCCAAGGACGTAGGAAAAAAAAAAAAAACCAAACTGAGAAACTTGTGGAATTCTTGGTCCAGAACACAGGCTCATTAAAAGACTATATGAAAGACTATATAAAAACTATAAAAGACTATATAAAGACTGTATAAAAGACTATAGAAAATCCTAAAGACACCACAAAAACTACTAGAACTCATCAATGAATTTGGTAAAGTTGCAGGATACAAAATTAATATACAGAAATCTGTTGCATTTCTATACACTAACACTGAACTATTAGAAAAATACATTTTTAAAAATCCCATTTACAATTGCATCAAAAGGAATAAAGTATCCAGGAATTACTCTAACTAAGGAGTTAAAAGACATGTACTTGGAAAGCTGTAAGATGCTGGTGAAGGAAATGAAGATGGCACAAAACAAATGGAAACATATCATGCTTAGTGATTGGAAGAGTTAATGTTAAAATGAACATACCACCCGAGGCAATCAACAGATTCAGTGAAATTCAAGGATTCTATTGATATATTTTCTAGCTCAGTTTCCTTCCTCAGCTGTTTCCAGTCTACTAACAAGTCCACCAAAAGCATTCTTGATTTCTGTTAGTCTTTGTTTTGTTTTGTTTTTATCTCTAATCTTTTTGGTTCTTTCTCAGGACTTTTCTCTACTTACATTGCCCATCCATTCTTGCCTGCTATCTACTTTACTAATTAGAGAACTTAGTATAGTAATTAGAAAAGATATATGCACCCTGATGTTTATTGCAGCATTAAGATCTAAAGATCTAAAATCAATCATCTAAGTTTCCACCTTAAACTAAAGAGAAGAGCAAATTAAATCCAAAGTAAATAGAAGAAAAATATAATAAAAATTAGAGCAGAAATCAATAAAATTGAAAATGGGAAGTCAATATAGAAAATCAAAGAAATCAAAAGCTGATTCTTTGACAAGGTAAATAAAACTGATAAGCTTCTAGCCAGGCTAAGTAAGGGGGAAAAAAGAGAACACAAAATAATATCAGAAATTAAAGGGAGGAATCACCAGATCCCATAGAAAATAAAAGGATAATAAAGGGATAATATAAACAACTAGGCCCACAGGTTTGTTAACCTAGGTGAAATGGAACAATTCCTTGAAAGACATAATCTACCAAAATTTACACAAGAAGAAAAGCAATCTGAATATACCCATATCTATTAAAGAAATTAACTCAATAATTAACCTCCCAAAACAGAAGGCACCAGGTCCAGATGTGTGAATTCTACCAAATATTTAAGGAATATGTCTTCAATCTCTTTCAGCATATAGAAGCAAAGAGAATAGTTTGCTAATTTGACCTCATTCTATGGTCAGTATTACCCTAAAAACAAAACCAGACATTACAAGAAAGGAAATCTATAGACCAAATCTCTCATGAGCATTGATGCTGGTTCAAGACTCAAAAATCAATTACTGTAATCCATCATGTCAACAAAGTAAAAAAAAATCACGTAATCATATCAATAGGTGCAGAAAGAGCATTTGACAAAATTAACACCCATTCATGATAAAAAAAAAAACTCTAAGTAAACTAAGAATAGAGAACATTTTCAACTTGATAAAGATGTCTACGAAAATCCACAGATAACATTGTTCTTAATGGTGAGAAACTTGAAGCTTTCTCACTAAGATCAGAAACAAAGAAAGGATGCCCCCTCTCACCACACCTTTTAAACATCTTATAAAATGTTCTTGCAAATATAATAATAAAAGAAAAGGAAATTATACTCTTTGGGAAAGAAGACATAAAACTGTCTTTATTCGCAAATGACATAATTATCTATGTAGAATATCCAAAAGAACTGACAAAAAAATCTCCTGAAACTAATAAGCAATTATAGTAAGGTATAAGATACTAAAATGATATACAAAAGCCAGTTGCTTTTCAATATGCTAACAATGAACAAGGGGAATTTGAATGTAAAACCACAATGCCATTTACAATAGCATCCCCCCAAAATGAAATACTTAGGTACTTCTTAGGTAAATACTTAGGTAAATCTACCAAAACGCGTATATGACTTATTTGGGGAAAACTACAAAACTTTAACAAAGAAAATCAAAGAACTAAATAAATGAGAAATGTTTCATTTTCATGGATAGAAACACTCAATATTGTCAAGATGTCAGTTCTTTCCACCTTCATCTATAGATTCAACTCTACCCCTATCAAAATTCCAGCAAGTTATATTATGGATATCAACAAACTGATTCTAAAGTTTATATGTAGAGTTTTATGGCATTCATATGGAGAGGCAAAAGACATACCAGAGTAGCCAACACAATATTGTTGGAAAAGAACAAAGTCAGAGGAATGATGCTATACAACTTCAAGACTTGCTATAAAGGCAAACTAATCAAGACAGTGTGGTACTGGCGAAAGAAATGATAAATAAATTAATGGAACAAAATAGCCCAGAAATAGATATCCATAAATATGGATAATTGATCTTTGACAAAGTGGCAAAGGCAAGCTTATAAATTTGATTCAGTCCCATTTGTTTATTTTTGCTTTTATTTCTATTGCCTTGGGAGACTGACCTAAGAAAACATTGCTACGATTTATATCAAAGAATATTTTGCCTATGTTCCCTTCTAGGAATTTTATGGTGTCATGTCTTATACTTAAGTCTTTAAGCCATTTTGAGTTTATTTTTGTAAGGTGAGAGGGTGACTTCTAACTTCATTGATTTACATGTGGCTGTCTAACTGTCCTAACAACACTTGCTGAAGAGACTTTTTCCCCATTGTATATTCTTGACTTCTTTGTTGAAGATATATTGACCAAAGGTGTGTGGGTTTATTGTCTGAATATTTGATAGGGATTGCACTATCAACATAGCACTGGAAGTCCTAATCACAGCAATTATATAAGAAAAAGAAATAAAACATACCCAAATTGGAAGGGAAGAGATAAAGTTGTCTTTGTATGTAGGTGACATGATACCATATATAGAAAACCCTAAGGACTCCATACAAAAACTACTAGAATTGATAAACTAATTCAACAAGGTAGCAGGATACAAGATTAACATACAGAAATCAGTTGTGTTTCTTTACACTAACAATGAAATATTTGAAAGGGAAAGTAAAAAAGACAAATACCTTTTAAAATCACATCAAAAGAAATAAAATACTTAGGAATAAACCTGACCAAAGAGTTGAAGGACATATGCTGAGAACTATAAAACACTGATAAAGGAAACTGAAGATTATTTAAAGAAATTGAAAATTATCCCATCCTCTTAGATTGTAAGAATTAAATATTAATTTATTTTAGAAATTTTTATTTTTTATTTTTTATTTTTTATTTTTATTTATTTATTTTTTTTTTTGTGGTATGCGGGCCTCTCACTGCTGTGGCCTCTCCCGTTGCGGAGCACAGGCTCCGGACGCGCAGGCCTAGCGGCCATGGCTCACGGGCTTAGTTGCTCCGCGGCATGTGGGATCTTCCCGGACCAGGGCACGAACCCGTGACCCCTGCATCGGCAGGCGGATTCTCAACCACTGCGCCACCAGGGAAGCCCAGAAATTTTTAAAATTAATATTTTTATTCAAAAGTGAGCTTAAGGTAAAAAAAACAGTCTATTTTTAATCAGTTTATTACTACAGACCATTTTCTAATCATTATTATGGTAATTGATTCAGGCATTTATCACTAATGGGTGTTGAAACTAGTGGGACTAAGTTGACAAAGAACATAATATGTACATAGTTTCAAAGTATCTCTCTATAAATGATCTATTATTTAGAAAGAGCAAACAGTAACATCTTAGTGAAGAAACTTGGCAGACAGTACCTTAAATAAGTCATCAATTTAACATCATAAATAATGGGGCAGACAAAAATCCATGCCTTCTGATATGATACACTAAGAATAAAGTATCACTCTAATTTCCTGTCAAAGCTACATCTACATAATCTGAACATAATCATAAGGAAACGTCACATGAACCAAAATTAAGTTAAATTCTCCTAAATAACTGGCCTGCACTCTAAAACTATCAATGTCATGAAAAACAAAGAAAGTCTGAAACTGTTCCAGAATAAAAGAATTTAGAGACATGTCAGATAAATTCAATGTGAGATTCCAAATACAACCTGGAACTTAATAAATAGAATTAAAATAAAAGCTACAAATGATTCTTTAAAAAAACAAAACAAAACAAAACTTTTTTTCAATTTTATACACATTTCCCAAGATATTTTTGTTATGTTATTGTTTACACTTCCCCCCCCCAAACAATCTAACCTAATTTTTGGTGATAGCTGTTATTATTATGGTTAACATTGGTGACTACTGACTTAAATAGGGCACAATTGATATTTCTGATGAGCTGGTAATTTTCTGTATCTTGCTATGGGTGTTAGTTACAGAGATATACACTTTTAAAGTTACATTTATCATTACATTTAAGATTTGTAAACTTCCTATATTATCATTCAATAATAAGTTAAAATAATAAACCAGTTATTTTGAGTTCTGTGTCCAACAACATCAATAATTACATTGTATGTGGGTTTATTTCTATTGATTTATTTTTTTTCCTTTTGATTTCAGTCATTTGATCATATCTGGAATGTTGATTAATTTTATACTGAGTGCTGAGAATGTGTATGAACAATTGTAAAGAGAGTATCAGTTTTTTCTAGCAGACAGATAAAACACAAGTAAATGATCTGATACAAATTAGAATTAAGACATTTCAAGGATGGATTTCAGATTTTTGAGAAAAAAGCTTTGTTTGGATTTTTAGCCTTTTTAGCAGATTTATTATTCAGTTTTATTCCATTTTATCTATTATTATTATCCTCCTCATCATCATCATCATTTGCTTTCTTTTTGTTCTTGTTCCTGACATGCACAGCTCAGAAATCAGAAAATGTCATGAGGAAAAGGCCGAAGGCAGAATGTTAGCTAATTTCTCTGGCTTCCCTTTTGGTCTGTGAAAGAAAAAAAAAAAACACAACTGCTGTTTTCAGTCAACTTACAAAATCTTTCACTCTGACACCAAATGTGTGTGTGCACGGGGAGGGGCCATTCACACAACAAGCTGTTCTCTAATTATCTGTTGATACCAACTTGTTGTCCTGCAGTTTAATTCAGTTCTGACATTACTATTATACATGGGCTCAACACAGACGCCACAGGTTAAGGGTTTAGTCCCACAAGACTGTCCCCACTGCACATGCCAATCCCAAGTCCCAGGGTATCATCTGTGCTGCTGGCAAATAGGCCACAAGTCAGAGGTTTTCATGACCCCTTCCTTGGGTTCAATAATTTGCTACAGCAGCTCCCAGAACTCAGGAAAATAATTTACCTACTTAAGTCCTAAGGATAAAATTCAGAAACAGCTAGATGGAAGAGATGCTTAGGTTAAGGTGTGTGGGAAGGGATGTCGAGCTCTATGCCCTTTCTAGGCATGCCACTTTCCAAGCACCTCCATGTGTTCACCAATGTGGAAGCTCTCCAAACTCACTTATCTAGGATTTTTATGGAGGCTTCATCACACAGGCAAGATTAATTCAACCTTCAGTTTCTCTCTACAGTCCCTCTACAGCAGAGGTCAGTGATGGAGCTGAAAGCACCAACCCCCTAATCACATGGATGGTTCCCCTGGCAACCTGTCCCCATCTTGCAGTTATTTAAAGACTTTATAAGAATTGCCTCATTAACATAAACTCAGGTGTGGTTGAAAGAAGATTGTTATGAATAACAAAAGACAGTTCATTCACCTTTATTGCTTCAGAGCTATTTCAGGAACCAAGGACAAAATATCAAATATTATAACAAAGATATTCTCATGTTTCTTATCACTTAGGAAATTACAAGTGTGTTAGGAGCTACTTCCAGGAATGGGGATGAAGATTTTATATATATATATTTATATTTATATATATTTTAATCATAATATCAATCTTGAAAGCTGTTTTCTCAAATCTTGACTATTTTAGTAGCACCAAAATCTAGTCTTTTTCTTCTCAGTCAAGAGAGTCTTCCACAAGTTTTATTTACACAACTTTCTATTTCTTTTCTATGCCACTTGATTTGAAATGGCAAATGCCCTGAGGGGGAAAAAGGGTAATAAATATAGGGCTCACCTCTATGTACTGTCATCACTCAGTATCCACAGGGATTTGTCTCAGGACCTGCTGCAGATACCAAAATTTGAGGATGCTCAAGTCCCTTATGTAAAATAGCATAGTATTTGCATATAACTTATGCACATCCTCCTTTATACTTTAAATTATCTCTAGATTACTTACAAATTATCTCTATATTATTTACAATACCTAATACAATGTAAATGCTATGTAAATAGTTGCCTACAAGCAGCAAATTCAAGTTTTGCTGTTTCGAACTTTCTGGAATTTGCTTTATGAATTTTTCAACCCTCTGTTGTTGAAGGCACAGTTGCAAAGGCTCCAAATCTTTTCAAACGGTGTTTTCCCAACCTTATGTCATTATTTTAAGTGCAATTACAAACTATCAGTACTTCTTCATACCTAAGTTTAAATAGACTTTCCAGTAATACATATACAGCAAAATTTGATTTTTTTCTGATAAAATGAAAAGCCAGCTGTTTAATCATGTAAGAAAATGTTGCTTAGTTGACAAATAAATTACAAACCATGTATATCATATTTCTTTTTGAAACTAATTGCATGTAAAAATGCAAGTTGGAATGTATTTTTTGTATCAACCATAGATAAAACTTCTTTCTGACATGATGTTTTGATATCCATAATTTTTATAAATAAAATAACTGTCTTTTAAGAAATAATTGTTTTAAAAGCACAAGACAAACTGTATTTAATGTGATTATTGATATGGTTGGATTCAAATCTCCCATTTCCTATTTGTTTTCTATTTTCCCTATGTATTCTGTGGTTGCCTTGGTATTTATAGTATATATTTTTAACTTCACCTAGTCTACCTTCAAGTGATATTATACTTCATTGTTAGTATAAACATCATAGAACACTATACTTTCATTTCTCTCCTCCTGACATTTGTATTATTGTTGTCATTTATTTTACTTTTGGATATATTATGAATCCCACAATATATAGCCATTATTTTTATTTAAATAATTGGACTTTAAAAGATTTAAATATTTGTTTTTAAAATGTCTTTTATGTTTAACAGTATGATAATATCAGTGGTCTTAAATCTGAAACTGAGCAAGACCCTTCTGGACCTTCCCTGGGATAGACCTCCAACTCCATGCCCACCCCCCACCCCTGTGTTCCCCGTCTCTTATTTGTAGAAAAGCTTTAGCCTCCAAGGCCTTCACTGAGTTACAAAGAACAAATTTAATCAGAGAAGTGAGAAAATGCAGAAACAAAGGAAAACAGTCAAGCAAAACAAAATAATAATAGTTTAGCCATAAAAAAAGTCAAAGACTTTTATTTCCTCTTCAAGGACTATAAATAATACTCTGAGCCTTATCCTTGAGTTGTTTTTTAGATACTAAAACCCCCACAAAGTGGAAGAAGTTAACTGCATGCTGACCACAAGCACATAGACCCCAGACCAGATAGAATCAGAAAGTTGATGGTGTTAACTCCCAAAATGCCAACCTGTTAACTCACTATCAACCAATCAGAAGAAAGTCCATGAGCTGATCAAGAACCCTACAACCTTCACCCCTAATGTTGCCTTTAAAAACCCTTCCCTGAAAGCCATTGGGGAGTTTGGGTCCTTTGAGCATGCTCTGCCTGTTCTCCATGCTTGGCCCCACATTGGGTGCCTTGTAATAAACACTGTACTTTCCTTCACTACAGCCCAGTGTCAGTAGATTTTACTGTGTACTGGGCCAGCAGATCCAAGTTTGGTTCAGTTACACTTCCTTTTGTAAGAAAAAATGTTTCCCCGGTATCATTTTAATTCTTTAATATTTCTATAATGTGATTAATCCTTTCAGCCCTTATTTATCTTAAAATATATTTATTTTACCTTAGTATTTGAAAGATATTTTTCTGAGCAAATAATAGATTATTTTCTTTTGTTTTTGTTTGTTTGTTTGTTTCCTCCAGTACTTTAAAGGTGTTGCTCCACTGTCTTCTTGCTTTCATTGTTTTGGATAATAAAATTAAAACTTTGTATTTGAAGCTAATTTATTTAATGTAAATTCTACCTTACGCTCCAATACCTTGATAAATGGGATTGGGTGGTTATTTGTTGAGATTTGGGCAAAAATAGCATGGAAATCAAGTCTATATTTTGATATAAATATTTATTGAATAATAGTTAGTCAAATATATTTATAAAGAAACTCCTCTCTGAACAGCAAGAATCAAAATATGGCAAGGCTTCCCTGGTGGCACAGTGGTTGAGAGTCCACCTGCCAATGTAGGGGACACAGGTACATGCCTCGGTCTGGAAGGATCCTACATGCCATGGAGTGGCTAGGCCCATGAGCCATGGATGCTGAGCCTGCATGTCTGGAGCCTGTGCTCCACAAAGAGAGAGGCCACAAGAGTGAGAGGCCTGCGTACCGCAAAAAAAAAAAAAAAAAAAGATAAAAAAGAAAAAAAGAAAGAAAAATATGGCAAATGCTCCGAATGTCAAATAAATAATTAAAAGGAATAACTGAACTTCCACCAACAAAATCAAGTCTGTATTAAGTGAAGTGAAGTTATTCCAGAAAAATAGTGCCTATAAAATCAGAGTCATAGAATTAGATTCTTCTTGTTTTCTCTATAAATTCAGAAAAGCTAATAACAGCCTGGAAGGGAAAAAAATTGATGAATCAATCTTCATAAAAATAGCTGACCTACACCATAACCAAGACAGAGATTCTCAAAAATAGGGAATTTTGGATCTTTGGATGAAGTCAAATTCTTCCAATTTATGCAAAGTAGGTGAAAGATAAGTTGAAATTTGCTAAAATGGTTACCATCAAAAGAAAGCCAGTGGGAGACCTTCAAGATGGCAGAGGAGTAAGATGTGGAGATCACCTTCCTCCCCACAAATATATCAGAAAAAGATCTACATGTGGAAAAACTCCTACAGAAAACCTACTTAACAATGGCAGAAGACATCAGACTTCCCAAAAGGCAAGAAACTCCCCAAGTGCATGCTGATGTGGCTGACAGGGTCTTGGTGTTACAGCCGGGTATCAGGCCTGTGCCTCTGTGGTGGGAGAACTGAGTTCAGGACATTAATCCACCAGAGACCTCCTGCTCCACATAATATCAAATGGAAAAAGCTCTCCGAGAGATCTCCATCTCAACATTAAGACCCAGCTCCACTCAACGACCAGCAAGCTACAGTGCTGGACACCCTATGCCAAACAACTAGCAAGACAGAAACACAACCCCACCCATTAGTAGAGAGGCTGCCTAAAATCATAATAAGATCACAGACATCCCCAAAACACCAATGGACATGGTCCTGCCCACCAGAAAGAAAAAATCCAGGCTTATCTACCAGAACACAGGCACCAGTCCCCTCTAACAGGAAGCCTACACAACCCACTGAACCAATCTTAGCCACTGGGGGCAGGCATCAAAAACAACAAGAACTATGAACCTGCAGCCTGTGAAAAGGAGACCCCAAACACAGTTAAGTTGAACAACATGAGAAGACAGAGAGGTACTCAGCAGATGAAGGAGCAAAGTAAAAACCTACAAGACCAAACA
Organism: Kogia breviceps; assembly: GCF_026419965.1. Classification (NCBI taxonomy): domain Eukaryota; kingdom Metazoa; phylum Chordata; class Mammalia; order Artiodactyla; family Physeteridae; genus Kogia; species Kogia breviceps. Next base: position 99,825,700 of record NC_081314.1, read on the forward strand.
AATGAAAAGTAGATAGGCAGTCTACCTGAAAAATAATTCAGAGTAGTGATAGTAAAGAGGAGATGATCCAAAATCTTGGAAATAGAATGGAGAAAATACAAGAAAATTTTAACAAGAACCTACCTAGAAGAAATAAAGAGCAAACAAACAATGATGAACAACACAATAAATGAAATTTAAAATTCTCTAGAAGGAAACAATGGCAGAATAATGGAGGCAGAAGAAAGGTTAAGTGATGTGGAAGATAAAATAGTGGAACTAAATACCAAAGGGAAGAATAAAGAAAAAAGATAGAAAAGAAGTGAGGACAGTCTCAGAGACAACTGGGACAATATTAAACACACCAACATTTGAAATATAGGGGTCCCAGAAAAAGAAGAGAAAAACAAAGCGTCTGAGAAAATGTTTCAAGAGATTATAGTTGAAAACTTCCCTAATATGGGAAAGGAAATAGTCAAGTCCAGGAAGCACAGAGAGTCCCATACAGGATAAATTGAAGGAGAAACATGCAAAGACACATATTAGTCAAACTATCAAAAATTAAATCCAAAAAAACACCATTAAAAGCAGCAAGGGGAAAGCAACAAATAACATACATGGGAATCCCCATAAGGTTAACAGCTAATCCTTCAGCAGAAATTCTGCAAGCCGGAAAGGAGTGGCAGGACATATTTAAAGTGATGAAAGGGAGAAACCAACAAGCAAGATCACTCTACCCAGCAAGGATCTCATTCAGGTTCAATGGAGAAATTAAAAACCTTTACAGATAAGCAAAAGCTTAGAGAGTTCAGCACCACAAAACCAGCTTTACAACAAATGCTAAAGGAACATCTGTAGGCAGGAAACACAAGAGAAGGAAAAGACCTACAGTAACAAACCCAAAACAATTAAGAAAATGGTAATAAGAATGTACATATTGATAACTACCTTAAATGTAAATGGAATAAATGCTCCAACCAAAAGACATAAACTGTCTAAATGGACACACTAATAACACCCATATATATGCAGTCTACAAGAGACCCACTTCAGACCTAGGGACACATACAGACTGAAAGTGAGGGGATGGGAAAAGATATTCCATGCAAATGGAAATCAAAAGAAAGCTGGAGTAGCAATTCTCATATCAGACAAAATAGACTTTAAAACAAAGACTATTACAAGAGACAAAGAAGGACACTACATAATGATCAAGGGATCAATCCAAGAAGAAGATATAACAATTGTAAATATTTATGCACCCAACATAGGAGCACGTGAATACATAAGGCAAATGTTAACAGCCATAAAAGGGGAAATTGACAGTAACACAATCATAATAGGGAACTTTAACACCCCACTTTCACCAATGGACATATCATCCAAAGTGAAAATAAGGAAACACAAACTTTAAATGATACATTAAACAAGATGGATTTGATTGATATTTATAGGACATTCCATCCAAAAACAACAGAATACACTTTCTTCTCAAGTGCTCATGGAACATTACTCAGGATACATCATATCTCAGGTCACAAATCAAACCTTGGTAAATTTAAGAAAATTGAAATTGTATCAAGTATCTTTTCTGACCACAAAGGTATGAGACTAGATATCAATTACAGGGAAAAATCTGAAAAAATACAAACACATGGAGGCTAAAAATACATTACTAAATAACCAAGAGATCACTGAGGAAATCAAAGAGGAAATGAAAAAATACCTAGAAAAAATTGACAATGCAAACAAAATGACCCAAAACCAATGGAATGAAGCAAAAGCTGTTCTAAGAGGGAAGTTTATAGCAATACAATCCTACCTCAAGAAACAAGAAACATCTCAAACAAGCTAAACTTACACCTAAAGCAATTAGAGATAGAAGAACAAAAATCCCCAAAGTTAGCAGAAGGAAAGAAATCATAAAGTCAGAACAAATATAAATGAAAAAAGAAATGAAGGAAACAATAAAAAAGATCAATAAAACTAAAGGCTGGTTCTCTCAGAAGATAAACAAAATTGATAAACCACTAGCCAGACTCATCAAGAAAAAAAAAGAGAGAAGACGCAAATCAATAGTATTAGAAAGGAAAAAGGACAAGTAACAACTGACAATGCAGAAATACAAAGGATCATGAGAGATTACTACAAGCAACTATATGCCAATAAAATGGACAACCTGGAAGAAATGGACAAATTCTTAGAAAAGCACAACCTTCTGAGCCTGATCCAGGAAGAAATAGAAAATATAAACAGACCAATCACAAACATTGCAATTGAGACTGTGATCAAAAATCTTCCAACAAACAAAAGCCCAGGACTAGATGGCTTCACATGCAAATTCTATCAAACATTTAGAGAAGACCTAACACCTATTCTTCTCAAACTCTTCCAAAATATAGCAGAGGGAGGAACTCTCCCAAACTCATTCTATGAAGCCACCATCACCCTGATACCAAAACCAGACAAAAATGTCAGAAAGAAAGAAAACTACAGACCAATATCACTGAGGAACATAGTTGCAAAACTTCTCAAAAAAATACTAGCAAACGGAATCCAACAGCATATTGAAAGGATCACACACCATGATCAAGTGGGGTTTATCCCTGGAATGCAAGGATTCTTCAATATATGCCAATCAATCGATGTGATACATCATATTAACAAATTGAAGGGGAAAAAACATATGATAATATCAATAGATGTAGAAAAAGCTTTGGGCAAAATTCAACATTGATTTATGATAAAAACCCTCTAGAAAGTAGGCATAGAGGAAACTTACCTCAACATAGTAAAGGCCATATATGAAAAACCCACAGCCAACATCATTCTCAATGGTGAAAAACTGAAACCATTTCCTCTAAGATCAGGAACAAGACAAAGTTGTCCACTCTCACCACTATTATTCAACATAGTTTTGGAAGTTTTAGCCACAGCAATCAGAGAAGAAAAAATAAAAGGAATCCAAATCAGAAAAGAAGAAGTAAAGCTGTCACTGTTTGCAGATGATATGATAGTACACATAGAGAATCCTAAAGATGTTACCAGAAAACAACTAGAGCTAATCAATGAATTTGGTAAAGTAACATGATACAAAATTAATGCATAGAAATCTCTTGTATTCCTCTACACTAATGATAAAAAATATGAAAGTGAAATTAAGGAAACACTCCCATTTACCATTGCAAAAAAAAGAATAAAATACCTAAGAATAAACCTACCTAAGGAGACAAAAGACCTTTATGCAGAAACTTTAAGACACTGATGAAAGAAATTAAAGATGATACAAACAGATGGAGAGATATACCATGTTCTTGTATTGGAAGAGTAAACATTGTGAAAATGACTATACTACCCAAAGCAATCTACATATTCAATGTAATCCCTATCAAACTACCAATGGCATTTTTCACAGAACTAGAACAAAAAATTTCACAATTTGTATAGAAACACAAAACACCCCGTATAGCCAAAGCAATCTTGAGAAAGAAAAATGGAGTGGGAGGAATCAGGCTCCTGGACTTCAGACCAAACTACAAAGCTACCGTAATCAAAACAGTATGGCATTTGCACAAAAACAGAAATATAGATCAATGGAATGGGATAGAAAGCCCAGAGATACACCCATGCACATATGGTCACCTTATCTTTGATAAAGGAGGCAAGAATATACAATGGAGAAAAGACAGCCTCTTCAATAAGTGGTGCTTGGAAAACTGGACAACTACATATAAAAGAATGAAATTAGAAAACTCGCTAACACCATACACAAAAATAAACTCAAAATGGATTAAAGACCTAAACGTAAGGCCAGACATTATAAAACTCTTAGAGGAAAACATAGGCAGAACACTCTATGACATAAATCACAACAAGATCCTTTTGACCCACCTCCTCGTGAATTGAAAATAAAAACAAAAATAAACAAATGGGACCTAATGAAACTTATAAGCTTTTGCACAGCAAAGGATACCATAAACAAGATGAAAAGACAACCCTCAGAATGGGAGAAAATAGTTGCAAATGAAGCAATTGACAAAGGATTAATCTCAAAAATTTATAAGCAACTCATGGAGCTCATTAACAAACAAACAAACAACCCAATCCAAAAATGGGCAGAAGACCTAAATAGACATTTCTCCAAAGAAGATATACAGATCGCCAGCAAACACATGAAAGAATGCTCAATATCATTAATCATTAGAGAAATGCAAATCAAAACTACAATGAGGTGTCACCTCACACCAGTCAGAATGGCCATCATCAAAAAATCTAGAAACAGTAAATGCTGGAGAGGTTGTGGAGAAAATGGAACCCTCATGCACTGTTGGTGGGAATGTAAATTGATACAGCCAGTATGGAGAACAGTATGGAGGGTCCTTATAAAACTAAAAATAGAACTACCTTACAACCCAGAAATCCCACTACTGGGCATATACCCTGAGTAAAACATAATTCAAAAATAGTCATATACTACAATGTTCATTGCAGTTCTATATACAATAGCCAGGACATGGAAATAACCTAAGTGTCCATCAACAGATGAATTGATAAAAAGATATGACACATATATACAATGGAATATTACTCAGCCATAAAATGAAAAAAAATTGAGTTATTTGTAGTTAAGTGGATCTCTCTAGAGTCTGTCATACAGGGTGAAGTAAGTCAGAAAAGAAAAATACCATTTGCTGACACATATATATGGAATCTAAAAAAATATATATCATTCTAAAAAACCGAGGGGCAGGACAGGAATAAAGATGCAGATGTAGAGAATGGACTTGAGGACCCATGGAGTGGGTTGGGTAAGATGGGACGAAGTGAGAGAGTGGCATGGACATATATTCACTACCAAATGTAAATAGATAGCTAGTGGAAAGCAGCTCCATAGCCCAGGGAGATCAGCTCAGTGCCTTGTGACCACCTAGAGGTATGGGTTAGGGAAGGTGGGAAGGAGACGCAAGAGGGAAGAGATATGGGGATATATGTATATGTATAGCTGATTCACTTTGTTATACAGCAGAAACTAACATGCCATTGTAAAGCAATTATACTACAATAAAGATGTTGAAAAAAAAAACCAATGACTCAGAAATGACCATTTTCCCACATTCTGTCTCTGATTATAAACCTTAAAGATTTCTTCCTTATATTGAGTTAAAATCTGCTTTTCCCCTTTCTTCCCAGTGACTTCTTTCTATTAACCTTATTTCAACCTTCTGCTACACAGAAGCTTTCCACTTGACTGGCTTTTATATGAGATGGCAGTTACCCCCTTTCCCAAGTTAATATTCTCCAGTCTTTCCACAAGAGCTAAATATCATTTTAGGTGATAGGTAGGTAGTTATGTAGATAGATAGATAGATAGAGGTATTTCTCAAAGGGGACAATATTGAAATTTCGGGAGGGACATTTCTCAATTGTGTGGAATTCACTAATGTAATGTCAGATACATAGCATTCTTGCCACTTTTCTTAAATTCCAAGTAGCATTTATAACTCATTGTGACAACTACAAAATAGCCCTCAAGCATTTCTAAACATCCCCTGGGTTTGGTATAGTTCTGATTGTAACCACAAACATCCTTAGCCTATTAACACTCTTCTGTATGAATCCGAGTTTTTCACAAAACTAATGTCTTCCTAGAACTGAATGAAATGTAACTTATAGAACATAGTGGAATTATCCTTTTATTTTTCTTCTTGACACTATATATCTATGTTATTATTGAGTCAAAGTTTTGTTATTCTATTTTAACACATATAGATCTCTTTGTCAATTGTATTTCCAAGGTCATTTTCACATGTGCTGCTGTTAAGTCGTATTGCTCCGATTTTGGACATAAGTGGTTGTACCAAAGACCAAGGATTTTTATATTTAGTCCTACTACATGTTTCTTTGGACAAATTACCCAACTTTTTTGAACTTTTGAGGATATCATGTTGCCACACAGATCACTGGTTGGTGTTTATAACAAGTCTAGTTTTATTTCAATTCAGAGACATTATTTTTGATATTTTCCATCAAAATTTACATAGAAATTATCTGATGAACCTAGCCTTCTTAACTCTGGATACTCTTTTTTCTTCTTGGCACTTCCTATAAGTTATAATTATTTTGTTTGTTTGTCTGTCTGTTTTTTGTCCCTCACATGATGATGTTGCCTTAACCAGGCCTCATGTTGTTTTAACCACTGTTTGACCCTTAGCACCCAGCATATAATTAGCCCACACTTGGTGCTTGGAGAGGTATTGTTAATTTTGTATCCAGTGTATGAGCTTTTTCTTACAAGTTTATTCGTGTAAGAAAATAATTGTCCAAATAATTCATAGAACCTGAAGGCAGATCACTGCAGCTGTTTGAGATCTTCTTCAGACAAAACTAACTTGTTAGCATAATTTGGGTACTGTCATTCATCGATTTGGAATTCAACTGTTTACAATACTAGTGCTAAACATCTAGTATTCCTGTCTCTCAACTTCTTCAGTAAATCGTAGAAAAATATTTGTGCAGAAGCAATTTGCTTTCGCCAACAAAATACAGGTTGAAATGGCGTGTGTCCATTCTGAATAGAACTTTAAAGTGTCAGTATTTGCTGTGTTCTCTTCTTTTTGAATGATACTCTAAAAAGCAAATAACTAGATGGAACTCTGTCAGTCTTTGTCTCTGAATACACTAGACAGAGAACCTTTTCAACCCAAGATAGACATGTAGCTTCAGTGAGAAATGTATTATTGGGGAGCAATTCTCCATGGAGTTTCTACTTGTCTGTCTTGTGACTGTTTTGTCCTAGACTATCTTTTCCAAGATATTTGTGTAGAAAAAACTCCAGGATAATGTAAGTAGTGGCTTTCTCTAGAGCAGAAGGCAAATTTGTTTACTGACCAGGAAAATACAGATAATGTCCCTCTCTGGAGAAATGGGGCAGGTTTGTTTGTAACTGCTTTTATAATATTGGGGTTTTTCTAAACTCAGGTTTCCTCATTTGGCATAGACCCATTGTGTGTGCTGAGTATACCTGAGACACTTGCCATCTTCTTCTTGGGACTTGCAGGGAAAAGGTAACAGATACAAATATAGTTCATTCTGACTGCTGTGCTTTGAATAAATAAAATATTTTGCCTGTAACCCAGGAATCTTGTGTCTTCTGCCAGCATATCTGAAACTGTTGTAGGCTATTTGGTTAGGTCACAAAAAGGGTAAAATCTCAGTCCCTGTAAGGTTCTTTATTTTTGTCTTATTTTAAGATAATGTGATTTGGGAGAAGTCATTTGTCACTGTAAAATAACCTAAAGTATTCTGACTAATACCCTAACCATTGATATTTCCCTTAGCTTTTATTTCTGTTCATTTTCATAACATTAAATGGGGCTTTGTTAGTATCACAGGCTAAGGATGGATGACATAGATGATGAGAGAATGCCCCAGTATGTGTTAGAACTTGGAAATTGGGGTACAGACAATAGGTTACATTATTGATCAGAGATTGTGAAATCCATTATGTGTCAGCTTAAGTTTCGTGATTAAAGGAACTAAGGACTTTAGTAACTTCTTGAGCAATCCAGAGAGTTGGATATTAGATACGTAAGATGTATTTGAGATATAAGACTTTAAATGTAAGAAAATGGAAACTCAAAAATTATATGACTTTCACAGTTAATCAGGTGGTTAGTAAATGATTCAGATCTACTAACCAAGTTACCCAGCCACTAGCCATGGTTCACTTCCCACTATATACTGCTGTCTTTGTTCCCTCACATGGTTCCCTCATTTGCTCATTCAGTGAGTGTTCTCTTATTGAGTACATTCTATGAGCCAAATAGTATGCTAGACATAGTAACAAAGACACAGTTCCATCATTATGAAATTTCAGTCATTGGTCTATAAGCTGAAGACACGTTTCTATAGATGAGGGTCAGAAACCTTTACAATAATACCATGTAAATAATTAGACCAGAAACTAATTCTTAAGGGACTATCTGGCTGGAGCTTGCTTGTATAATCTTATACTCTTCTATGTAAACTCATGTACCCTAATTAAAGTATGAGAACATAACGTTATTTAGACTTCCTTTGGTTTCATAGAGAAAGTAATTTATATCATATAGTGCTTTATATTAAAAAGTAAGAGTCATGTGTCAGTTTGCTTACATATTAATCATAACACATAGGTAATGCACAACAGAAGAAAGATCATGAGTGTTGACTTCAGAACATCAGGGAGTGAATAGAGTACAGATATCTATATTGTAGACTTGAGCATTTACCTAATCTCTTGAAACTTCTTCATCAGGAAATGGAGATACTTGATCAGCTTGATGAGATAATATACAACTTTTGGCACATTCTAAAACTGAATACAGATTAATTATCTTTCTTTTAATGAAGCCACTTTTGAATGAAGAAAAGCAAGTATTACTTATATAGTCAACATGCATTCAGTACATGGGCAACCTTGCAATTTTACAGCCAGTTATGGTTCACATCTTCACATGATTTATTTTACTTGATCTTCACAACAAAAACTGTGAAGCTCAAATAATAAATTTATCATTACAAAAGTCCAAAATATGAGTGACAAATTTCCTGTGTGGGATTATAAATTTGCTGTAGAATATAACATATATCTAAACATGTAAATATGACATAAAACAGACAAGGGATATTATATAACCAAAGAAACCCAGAAATCCAGAAGAGGGTGATATCATATCTTATTTGAACACAAAGATTTTTAGAGAGGGAGAGTAGATAACACTACCATTCTACATCCCAGAAAGCTATAGGTAATGTATCATTTTTGTTTGTGAGTTTGTTTATAATTCCTAGAAGTCACATATGTCCTGACTGACTGAGAATTTAGTTAATAATATAACTATTTTGTGACATAATGTAAACCTCAACTTTTAAACTTCAACTTACAGTCTGTTACTGTACTAAATAAAACAAGGAATTTAAGCCATATAGGGCTCTCTGAGGCCAAATAGGTACAGAAACATGTTTGAAAGCCTTCCAAAGAAGAAAATGTATGGCTTATGCTGCCTACAATGGCAAATAAAAGAGGTTCAGTATCATCAGCTGATATGGTACTCATCCTGCACAAAGCATGCCACATAATACAGAGAGGAATTTTGAGGAAGTGAGGACATAAGGAACTTATTCTTGGGAAACCTATAAATTAATATAAAAGTTAGTTAAAAAAAGACATGGAAATATATGTGTATATATTTGTATTGTGTAGATATTAGAAACAGGTAAATGAGTACACCTTAGTTCTTATTTCTTTATAAACATTGTGATGTTGACACATTATTGGGTATCCTGGAGTCATCTGCTCTATTTGAATTAATTTGGGAAGATTACCTAAAAGAGATGAAGTCTAGGCACAGGTATTTAGAACATCTTCAGAAACTCCAGTATGAATTTGGCTATAGTGATTTGATTGATTTCTTAAAAATGTCCTTGCCAATTTCAAGCTAGTTGGAAAGATTGTACTATATTTGTACCATCCTTGCATTTCCTAATTAGAGCAGGTAAAAGACAAGGCAAATCATTTTGTCATTAAATTTCAGATTAGGAAATTATGATGAAAGTCAGTATTCCTTGAAATAAAAAAAGTAAAATAATTGATGAGAAAGGGCAAACCTGTGAATCTACCCAGCTGTAGAATCCTTCAGGGATGAAAGACCAAAAGAGTAAATGTGGTTCTGATAGCAAATTTACCACTAATGTGAATACTGATCTCTTTATCCCTGGAGACTACTTCTATTGCAGATATTATCATTGAAAAAGGACTTTAATTCAGACATGTCTAATTACACTATAGGTTAATTCTATTAACTAGAAAATCTCCATAGGACTTTAAATAATTAAATAAGTTTAAGCGGTCTAACCAAATTGCTAATGATTGTCTTTCATTACAAAGCAGAAACTGTTTGATGAATTTGCTCTTCCTTCTGGAACACTGGGACAAAGATTTGATTTCGAGGGCAATAACAATTTATTGCAATTACCCTAATGCAAGGTAAAAATGGTAGTATTATGTATAGTCTGTATTCTTCCCAGTGATTGCTTCCTTTGCTATTGTTATCCTCCTGTGTAGGTGCAAAGAGCCTCTTATTAGCAATAAAACAAATAATGACAAAATAAATGGGCTTACTTACTGGTAAGTGTAAGAAAGGCTCATCTGCAGTATTGATGGAGTCAGAAAGTTTTCTTTCATTTAAGCTATCCTGTTGTAATAGACAAATACCAGCTTTTCTATACACAGTGTGTCTGAATGTGGTTATTTTTCTTTTTTAACGTTTCAGCGTTGGTCTAGACACATTAGAACAATTAGAACAGTTACGATTCATTATAGTTGTTTGTTCTGGCTCTGCCTGAGCATTTAACGTACCTTTATTTTCATGTCGAAGAATGTTAATATCCCATTTCTAGTCCTCCTCTCACAACTTTGGAAATTTCCCATTCATCATTTAATTCAGTGTTTTCATTCAGTGCTTAATAAGAGTTCAGTCCAGTGCAAACTACTGGGGAGAAAATACCAATAAAACCCAGTGCCTTATATCCAGGAGTTTACAACTTTTTCAATGAAGTAGACTTGAACACAGATAATTCCAATATGGAAGCCTGGATGATATGCAGCTGGCTATCTGAGGTTGCCTTGCAATTGGAACCTAAGTATTTGTGACTAGTTCCAGGAAAACAAATCAGTTCAAAATAAGGAAGAGTTAGAAATACTCATTCTATGGGGTTACATGACCACACTATCTGAGATGCAGATTGGGCAAAAAATGGAAAGATTTCATGTAAAGTCATGACTTCAACCTGTACGTACAAGGGGAGGTCTGTAGAAATAATAAGAAGTTGCAAGTGTAGGAAATAGGAAAGTATAATATTTAAGACTGAAGGGTCAAATGATGAGTTCAACAAGGTAGAAAGAGGATGTCATATATGATATAAACTGGTAATTGCAGAGAAACCGCAAGGGAATCTATAAAAGTGATTAATGGTAGCTCATTAAAGAGAAAGAGGGAGGAGATATAGGGATATAGGTATGCATATAGCTGATTTACTTTTTTATACAGCAGCAACTAAGACAACATTGTAAAGCCATTATACTCCAATAAAGATGTTAAAATAATGAGAAGGAAGACAATAGGAAGAAAAAGGAAAGGAGAGAGGTAAGAAAAAGGCTTTCCACTGAGAAAACATGGAAATATTAGAATCCATTTAACTAATCTTATTCAGAAGTATGGCCTACCCACTACCTAGTCATAACTCCCTAGTACATCTATCTTACAAAAATGACAATATGCAAAAAGTCTATCATACAGTGAATTGAAATTCAATCCTGTGCCTCATTCTGCCTTGTCTTTCCTGTCCTCATTATCCTGCTTATAATGTTAATATGAATGTGAGGGTCATGGTTCCCAGCTCTGCCCTCTACTCAGAAATGAATAAAGAAACGGTAAAAAAAAAAAAAAAAAAAAAAAAAAAAAAAAAGATAGATAGGACGATACAAGTGGAGTGACTCAAGTTGCCTAAGTGTGGAAGAAAAAAAAAAAAAAAAAAAAAAAAAAAGGACCTCTAGGACCTCTGGTTCTACTACCAGAACCAGAGTTCTGCAATGGTCAACATGTAAGAAAGAACAAGATGAAAATGCAAGCATTAGGTGAGAGTATGGGGTGGTGGTGGGGAGCATGTTAGAGGGGAGAGGAAAAAGAATGGACTAAAAGTCTAAAGTATAAAACAAATAAGAATCATGTGTTTGAAATTATTAGGGTTCTTTCCTCAGGACTAACATGCATGTCATAATTTGTTCACACCACCACCAACAATCATTGTATATAAAGTTTCTTTATGCATCAAGCATGATGCCTTACATATACTATCTTCTGGAATCCTCCTGACAATGCATCAATACAGTATCTATACATTTATAGACACCCTTTTCTTCAGATTATGTGGGTCTACTTCCTCTCTTATGCTATCCCTTATGCAAGAGTAAGAGTCACAACAATTATTTAAGTAAGAGGACATTTATTACATTCAACTCAAAGCTACATGTTACAAAGAACTATATACATCAAGCAAAGTAAGTTTTCAAATTTTAGTAGTCTCTGTAAATTACCAGTGTCTCTAAAATGATTCACCTTTAATTATAACCTTTCCATAATCATCGAGAATCCAGTATCTTCTCTCTAACAGGCAGCCAGGAAAGGGCACCGGCAGGCTTGTATTCCTGAATCCAGTTTTTCAATTCTGGAGAAAGTAAAGGCTAACACTTAAAATGGCCCCAGCCATTGCTAATTAACCAGCAAAAATAGATGATATCATTGTTCGTCTAACTTTCACTAAGCATTCAGACTTGGTGAAGCCAGTTTTCAGCTCAGCCACAAGCAGCCAGCAAAAAATGTCTAAGACTGGCTGCTATCACTGCAAGTTTAGTTGGCATCATACAAGGGGATACAGGACAAAGATGAGGAATTAAGATTATAAGTGTCATTCAAAAAATAAATGAGATTTAGGAATTCTCCATTATGTTTTTGTTTTTTTCTTGAGTTAGGACACCTTAACCTTAAAGTTAAAAACCCAGTTCCCTGACATAAAGCAATTTATTCAGATTACAGATAATGCTAACAGTTATCAGCATTTTCAATGGCAAACGGTAGGCTTTTATGCTATGCTTGTAGGTATGTGTGTACAAGGAGGTATGTGAAGATATACTGACTTTGAGGCATGTCTTGTGGACTGCTACAGGGTAAGGAGAGGGAGAGAAAAGGGAAAAATAAACCTCCTTTGTCTTCCTTTGTTTCCCTATCTTTCATTACCAATATTTTTTCTCTAGGTCAGTAGCCATTCACCTTCACAGCCCCTGAAACTTTCCTCCCCTGTTCTTTTCATGCAGGTTATTTAGCTTCAAGTTGAATAACATGTGACTGAATTGTCAGAAATCTATCATCTATCTCTCAATCTAATCTAAATTTCTACTATGTATCTTTTCTGTGCATCTAGGTCATATAAGATTAAAAGTATATTGAAGGGAGATGTTTATTGGGGAAAGTTTTATTTTCCAATTTCTATTGTCATGAATGTCTGTTATAAGAAAATAAATCCTCAAAGGAATTTGAATTACATTAAAAACAGGAGGATAGAACAATGGAATTTTGATAGGCAGGAAAACAGAGGGGAAAACTGTTCTGAAACATAAACTAATAGAAGAATAACTGGGAAGAGTTCGGTCAAACGTTGAACAAATGTCATATACCCAGAGTATGAAAAGAATCCAGAGAATCCACAAAAGTCATGTGTTCATGAACCCCAAACAAGTAATTTCTGATTTGTGGAAACTCCCATCCCTGATTTGGCTCTCTAGTACAACTTTGTATGTCTCTATCCCACTACATGAACCCCACCAGTCCTTACCTTTTCTAAGTCCCTCATCTATTATAGCCCATGCCCACACAGTTTCAAGAACTACCTGCAGTTGCTCAAAACCAATGATCTGATAACCATTTACCCAATGCCCCATTAGTGAAGGAGACAGCAAGAAGCTCTATTCCCAATGATGACATCCATATCTGTAACAAATCTCATTTCTCCTGGGATCCACTCTCTATGGGCCGTTAGAATCTATAACGATACCTGGCCTTGGTGTCTGCTCAGAGGATTCAAAGGGATTTTGTAAAGTAACCATATTTTGAGTTTTAATTAAAAATCTCATGTTTTTTATCCCCTTTAGCCTCCCCCACTACAGACTTTCTAGTGTAGACTGTCATCCATGACTGTGACTTCAGTTTTTTCTCTGTATCTCAGTGACCACCTTCATACCACCACCACCACCATTTTGTCTAAATTTAGTTCAGGCCACTTGTCTAAGCTCCCAATCTGTATATCTAAATGCTTCCTCAATATTGCACTCGGATGTCTCAAAGGGAACTAGACTCAGCATATGTGTAATCAAACTGATTAATTTCTCCTCAAACCTGAAGTCTTCCAGTTTTCCCTAATTTAGTGAATGAATCCAAACACTTGTACAAGACTGAAACCTAGACACCATCAAAACCTCATATAATTGCCTGAATTATGCAGGTTAATGCTATTTAAAGTTTTACTAGCTAACACTTGTAGTGCTTAACAAACACTAGGTTCTTTTAAAAATGAATTAAATATATTAACATATTTAATGCTTAACAACAATACAAAAGCAAGCACTATTACTCCTTTTTACAGCTAGTAAGATTTTAATAACTTGCCCAAGATCACATGGTTAGTAAGTGTTAGATCTGAGGTTCCCACCTGTGCAGTCTGGCTCCAGGCTCCATGTCCTTATTCAGTACACTCTACTGGCTCTCCTGCAAATAGTAGTGACTAACATTTATTAACTGTTCACTCTGTACTGGGCATAGAGGGTATTATGTTATTCTTGTTTTACAGATTAGGACACTGAGGTACACAGTGGTAGGTAATTTTCACCACAGTCCTTAAATAGTCAGTTGTGGCTCCACAGTTCATTATCTGCCATATTCTCATTTCAGATCCTACATTCTTAACAGCCAAGATTCTTGACACTTTACAATTCTTATTTAAAAAAACAAATAGCCCAGTTTTTGGTCAGAGGAAAATGACTTTTGAAGGATAGAAAAGCACTTTTATTCATTAGCAAATGTTCCATCTCTTTGAGTTCACTATTAAATATGGCAAATGAATTTAAATTAAACCTTTAGTTCTACTCTGGACCTATTTTCTAAACTCACCTAATGCCCAAGTGCTTTTAGCCATGTGCATGCACAAATTTATTGCAAAGAAATTGGGGTTTCTATTGATAGGCCTTAATTAAATAATAAATTAAATAATTTTGCCTATATTTAAATTTTCAGAATTGTTTTATTTCCAAAGAACAACTTTTATTACTGAGGGATGTGGCTATTGTGGAGTGAAATATTTCTCTGAATTTTGGAACATAAACTGAGGCTTTTAGGTTTTTCCTCTAATTTGTTTTTTGTTGTTGTTGTTGTTTTTGTTTTTGTTTTTTTTAGTAAAATAGAACACTGAAGTCCCCTCCCCACTGCAAACTTTGAAAAGTAAATTACAGTGCTTGTGTCACCTATGGAGCATATTTTACTTGAGTAATAATCATTCCCTTTTGACAATATGTACCATCCTATTTTAAAAAAAAATAGGATGATTTCCAGCAGCTCATAAAAAGGCTCCAAGTATATAATAGACATCATCAAAGATTTTTCCATTCCTGTTTCATTTTTATGAATAGAGATCAAGAAATATACATATGTAAATTTCCTTTATGAGTGCTTTGAAAATGCGACCTAGACTTGGTTACTTCAAAATATATAAATTTTATGTGGGAGGATTATAAATCAAAAATGTGTTTTCAAATTCGCTACTTCCCAGTTAAGATTTTTTGATTGAAATGACTAAGTTTTAATATTCTATATGACTCTCCTGAAGTAGAGTTAAAACAGGCCATTTTAAAACATAAGTATTAATTTTACTTTTAGAATCATAGTGGTATCTTCATTCTTCTAAGATTGATTCTCTGGATTTTGATCATGTTGAAAATCAACTAATGATCCTAGTATGAATCTGCTCACTTGCATAATTTAACAAAAAAGTAGCTGGAATTCTACATCATAGTCATAATCAGTTTTTTGGTTTGGTTTTTTTTCTCTAGAAAGAATGACTGAAAGGAAAAGCAGTTCAGGTGACAATGTTCAAAATCCTAATTAACTCATTTGCTATTTAATTAGCTGTCTCAGGTACTGCCACTTGATAGATTGCCACTGTGAGACCACATCAAAGGGAATGATTCTTTCTCTGCCTCTCACAGTCTGTTCCTCCTGCTCCAGAAGTCCTATCTGAGACAAAGAGGAGAGAAAGGACTTGCCCCAGGTCTTACCTGGAAAGGGAAAAAGAGTGCTATGAAGTATCCTGTCCTATAATTTATTTATCTTCTTTACTATTTATACATATTCTCTCTTCTTTTCAAAGAGGTTCCCTTGTAATTAGTAAGATACAAAGAAAGGGGGAGTTGGTTCTTAAATTCTTAACAAGCTCAGATGCCAGAACATGAAAGGGTCAGCTTATGTTCCCCTGGAGAAATTCTAGAAGGCCATTTCTCCTGTCCTCGACTAGGAAGATGGACAGTTGGTGAGCTCTCAACCTCTGAGAGATTTGAGTCTATTAAAAATTTCTAGCATTTATATAATTCCTTTCATTCCTGTCATCCTCAAAGTGTTTTGCAAACATTAAACTAATTAATTAAGTGAAAGCAATTTGTGAATTAAGGCATACTTACAAACAACTGCCTGTCAATCTCAAGAAATACTTGTCCTTGTTTGTTATTTCATTACTAGGCTTATGGGCAAGTTTTATTAATTAATTTATTATTATTATTAATATTAAAATTTATTAATTTTAATAGCATTATCCAAGATACTAAGGCCACAAGAACAGAAATGCCTTAGTAAAGCCACCCAGTCACTATGCTATAAAATGACTCAAATCCGCCCCAACACCTCCTCCACACCCAACCTAATTCATTTGATAAGAACAATTGGAAGAGCTTTAGCTGTAGAAACTAGAAAGCACTTCAAAAAAATAAAAATCCTCTTAACTTTATCTCTTTGTATTCTCAATATTTCATTTAAAAACACAATAAACTTGGATTCTATAGACAGACTATTTATTATATTAATATATTTAGAAAAATCTAAAACCTCAAGCCTCTCTTTATAAAATGCTAAGTAGGTTAACAGGAAAAGTAGGTTAATAGAAAATTTCATAAGGAAACTTCACATGCATATGACAAACTTTTCAAGAGCTTAAATGTCTTCTTGAAAAATTAAAAGATCACAGCTCCAAACGTTATTCCTAATTTATCAAGTTTCCAAGTTCAATATGTGTGTTCCATTGCCCAACCAGGGAAAGATAGGGGGAAGAAATGCTGAGATTAAATAGGTATGTTTTTAAGTTACTCTCTGAAAAATCCTTTTAAGGGAGAAAGCATCTTATTAATAAATTCAGAAACATATCTTTTTTTTCCCAAGTAGTATGTGAAATTTTCGAGTAATCAAAGTAACTGCTCTGCCAATTTTTGCTAGATAAAACTCTAAAATTCTTCAGGGATAAATCGTGCTGATTTGGGGATGAAACCTGCATGAGCAGCTAATAAGTAGCTGGAAAATCTTAAGACATATCTACCCTGTTTTTGAAACATGTGACTATGGCTAATATCTAATTAATGCCAACTAATAGTGAAAAGATGGGTCATCTTAACATTTTGAATTGTAGAAGAATCAATATAATAAAATCCCACTGCTGGGCTCCCTGGTGGTGCAGTGGTTAAGAATCCACCTGCCAATGCAGGGGACACAGGTTCAAGCCCTGGTCCAGGAAGATCCCACATGCCACGGGGCAACTAAGCCCTTGTATAACAACTACTGAGCCTGCGCTCTAGAGACTGAGAGCCACAACTACTGAGCCCGTGTGCCACAACTACTGAAGCCCACGTGCCTAGATCCCATGCTCTGCAACAAGAGAAGCCACCACATTGAGAAGCCTGCGCACCACAACAAAGAGTAGCTCCTGCTCTCTGAAAATAGAGAAAGCCACCACCTAGGAACGAAGACCCAATGCAACCAATAAATAAATTTTTTTTTTTAAAATCCCACTGCTTATAGTGGGGGTCAAAAAATTTGTTTTAACCAAGAGAATATTGACACCTGGAGTAGATTTTTAGATCTGAAAAAAGCTAAAGTATCCAGTTTCCTCAGTACATAACTGAAGAAATAAGTTCTGAAAGTTTAGATACTAGCAAAGTCAAATAGCAACTTTGTGACAGAAGTAAGAATACAATTATGGTAGGTGATCTTTCCACCCCATCAGGCTGCTCTATGTCTAACTTGAGACGGCTGCAAAACAGGCACTGTTCCAGCATATTTTGTTATGTTGATACAGAAGTATTTGCTATGTGAAAAGATGCTATCTGGCATCATGTCTTCTACCTTAGTTTCCTTGCGTTGTGAAAGAGGGGATTGTTTGTAATTACGGCATTTTCTCTCTTTTAGTTTCTGAAAGGTAGTGATATTTTATTAGTCTTGAAGTTTTGTTTGACCATGACTTTCTTAGCCTCAGAAGAATACATTTCTGTTATCAATGAATGAGGAGTTCTTCACCTAATGTGTGTCATTGACTTTTTGGCAGTTCATTGACAAAAGTTTTGGACCTTTCTCAGAATATCTTTAAATGCCTAATATCAATTACATCTGATTACAAAGGAAAAATTATGTTGAAATGCAATTATCAATATACTATAAACTGAAATGTATGCTATAGTAGTATATGTGTTTCTTTATTAATGCATTACAGTGCAGGTATAATTACCATGATTTTCTAAGTAGTAATGAATGCAAACAATTTAGGTATGTGCAACAAACTGTAATGTAATATGAAAATATCTATGGTTTCTATTGGTAACAGTCACAGCTCTGCTAACAATTATGATGTGTTGCCTATATTGAGTCAAAAGAAATGATAAATTGGAGATTGCTAAAAAGAAAAAAAAATTTTTTTTTTTCCCACCAAAATCATGTACCCTCTACATTCTGACCTCATAGATCTGAAATGTTCTCACAGGTTCAAAACTTATATTTCTGTTGGGTTACTTTTTAGAAAACCTCATTTGTTCCATTTTAGCCCCTTCGCTTCAGGGTCTAATGTCGTTCCTTGTGACCCAATATATTTCTGAAGATTTTATAACCAAACACTTTCATTTCTAGTTCAGTTCCTGGACAATCACTGAAGGCAACATCTTTGAACAATTGATCTTGCTTAACAACAAGGCAGCGATTTGCTGCCAGCCTTGTTAATATCTAAGTTGCTGGAGACACTTTTTTGCCTTCATAGGAATAGCGGCATTGTTAACTAAAGCTCTTTTGAAATACTACAGCACGATAATGACAACAGCCAGTAGCACTACTAAACCATAACAAGTTACAATGATAAATCAGGGCTGTCTGAATATTTTAAGTTCAGTATGAATCTTCACGTGCCTGCCTATTAAGATCTATGCTTCCTAATACTGACAGAGAGGATTAATGCAACTACAGTTCCAAGCTCTACTCTAGGCAAATGGATCCCACATTATCAGACACTCATGCCAGGAAATAGATTGGTGGATTATTAGATTTGAATTAAAAGGATGTCCTCTCTGCCCCAGGATCCCATATTCCTGTGTTTATTATCTTTAATATGGATTTTTATGATGTTTTAACTATTGTTTATTACTATTATCTCATCTTAATTGTGTATTTGATGCCCCCAGCACCTTGATCAGATGAATGCAATATAACTAAAATTATCTTGACACACAAAGATGTCCAGTGATGTTTAAATTTGTTTCTCTTGTCTCTCCACAAAATCATAGAGGTTTTTAAATTTTTTTCTTCTCTTTTGCTCACTTTCTTTGTTGCTTGTGACACTCAATCCAGAAAACACCTGCAATTAACATGATTTTCAAAAAACTTGTGCCTCTGTAGCTCAAATATATCTTTTTAAGGTAACATAATTTGCAGTGATCTCAAATATGCATGAAAGATTTTGGTCAGATTTATTTCTTAACAATTTTCTGTCTTCTCCAGAGACAAAAATCTTTCACAAAATATATATTATATAATTAACAATGTCAAGAATGTCATTTTTAAATACCTTACAAATGAGAATGTATGTGTACATACAGCAGGTAGTCTCAACGGTAACCATGGAAACAACTAGACTCTAGCAATACTTTCGCAATTTGCATTGCCTACTCTGTGCTAAGGGCTGTGGATACAGAGATTAAAAACAGCAACTTTCACTGTGGAGTCAAATTCTGACTTAGGCAACCTAAAATGTTAGAAAGAACTAACCTTGTGTCAACTCTATGTCAAAGGTTTTACATGCATTATTTCTATTAATTATACTTTCTCAGCTATCCTGATAATGGTATTATTCCCCTCCATTTTACTGATAAGACAAATGGATTTCACAGCAGTTAAATAGCTTGCTTGAGACTGCAGAGCAGTACGTGATAAAGTCAGGATTCTAACTCACAACTCAAAGATTAGAAGCCATGCTCTCTTCACTATGCCAAACGTCTCCTCTAGAAGTCACGTGAAAGCTTCACCATTAGAGTTTTGCAGTCTGTGGTTTGGTGTGAAGGAACTGGGAAATGATGACTTGAACTAAGACATTCTTCTCACAAGGTACTATTGATTGCTTTTGGGGGAATCATATTGTCTAAAGAAAGCTGCATTCTAGATAAGGAAAATATTCTACCTATAACAGGTATTTTATTTGTATTTTCTACCATTTGACACAACTGTCCTAATCAATTTCTTAAGAGCTATGTTCTATAAGAATGACAACAATGTAATAATGTAGTCAGAATTGCATTAATCTCAGGAATGTTATAATAATCTAAAATTCCAGATAAATTAATATTTCAGCATATACCTTCAGAGAGTCTAACATGAACTTTTCCATAGAGTTAGTATCCTGAAGCTGATTATGAAAATCTCTTCATATCCACAAAATGCATAAATTAGCAGCTTGCCTAAACTCGTAAGTATTTCAAAATGGGTCTTTCTGAAATTCTGCATAGACTCTGAAATGTGTCCAAATGGATTCTGTAGCACAAATGAGATTTCTTGAGATACCTGTTATCTGTTATTGATTTCTCTCAAGACATTTATACAAAACAAGGAGGAGCACAAAAGTAATTTTGCAATGATGATTAAGGATGCTAGTGATCATGGAGATAACCATTACTAATATTTTCAGTTCTTGCAATTTAAGCCATGCTTCAGCTAAATTATAAATTACTTCATAATATGGATCTTTGATGTCATCCAAGAGTAGATAAACCTCTAATATTAATTTCTCTAAAACTCTAAAACTCTATGATTCCATGAAAATCATCAATAAGAAATGGCAACACTGAGATTAATTTTGATAATAATACAGGAGTAATCTAGGAGACAAAAATTGTATTGAATGGAATGTAAATAATGATTCCACAAACCATCAGAAATCAACACTTTCCTTGCTAGACATTGGAAGCTGCCTATAATTGTCTGCCTTCACGATCACCTGGATATGTCCTAGGAGGAGATGGCCAAAATTTTCTAAGCAATATCAGTAGCATTAGTAGCATGTGCACATTATATTAAGATTTGCCTTTAGGATAACTTGATTCTTATATATTTTATTGTGTTTACAAAGGTGTTAGAAAGTGCAGATTTGTCCAACATTACGTCATGCACGTAGCAATCAAACTAATGGATCCAGACTTGCCTTACCCTAGAGTAAATCAAGTCTAGTAATCATAAATAGCAAATGATTGGCAAGGGAGTTAAACCTGGCATTGAGCCAAGACCTCAGAAAATAAAAACTCAGTACAACTTTTCAGTAGAATATATGAGATATGTAGGTGGGACTAAGCAAAAGAAAAGCATTTAAGAATCAGCTCAAGAAAAAAATTTTATATTTGCCATACAACACATAAAACCAAGACTAAGTCTTTGTAGCTTGGCTTTGACTATGATATTTATAGTGCACAACTCTAGAAAGTTTAAAGCAGGTATGTGTTGAGGCAGATTGATTTTGACATTTGTAGATGTCAGAGGCTAAGATAAAACACTGGAACCAAAATTTCAAATCTGAGGACACTGAGACTAAAAAATTGAAGCCTACAGAAATAAAGATATATTTTCATTGAGATGATATATTTTTACTTCTCTGTATTGTGAAATGATCATTTTCTGCATTAATATGACTGCATTTCAGGGAACTAGCTAAATTTTTTAATATGTTACAAATGAATAGAAGAAAATATGTTACTTAAGTGTGTAGGGCATCACAAGTGAATTGTACGTTAAAAGATTCTCTGTTTTGTAAAATTTAAACAAAATAAATGTTGAGGTTTGAATGCCATCGTCTCTCCAGGTGGAGGGGGAATGTGTCCAAAGTTCACTCCAAACTTTTGCAAAGTAGAGGAGAAAATGGTGTCACATTTTACAGCTACTTGAAAAGACTGCTGGTGTTAGGTTAAGAGAGCTCTCACTTGACTTTGTCCCTTCTTTTGCAGTCTTCAAACATCTGTCATGGACACATTTGGCACAACTGGTCTTTTGCTCCTTTTCTTTCTCTTTTCACCATTTCAGCAAAACTGATTTTCTAACTCCCTGCCTTCATTTAATGAGAAACAAGTTTATTTTTTAAGTTATAGCTAGTGTTTCAACAAGATATTTATTGAAAACCCATGATATATCTATTATTATGTAAGGCACAGAAAGGGTTTGAATGCTTATATATAGAACAAATCATTAGGGAACAATTAAATTTTGAATTATGTCATGGCTATAATCATTAAAAAGTTCAGCAATGGAACAGATTATTTGTGAATTGATATAATCAAAGAAATCAGTGCTGAAACATAACTAAGAACTTGGAATATGGGAAGTATAATATTTTTTCCTCAGACATGAGACACATTTGTTATTGAGTAAAGCAGGAAAGATATCAAATAAGTATTAGCCAGATCGAGAGTAAAATAAAACGTATACTCCAAGGGTAGAGGGGAGTTCTTAATTTTAGGAGGATTTGTTCCAAAATGGGGCAAGAATATGGGAATAGAAGATACTGAGTTACCTAAAAACTTTATGTAGTGAAGAGCTAGAAAGTCCTGGTAAACCATAATGAAGTTGAACTTCAGGAATTGAGGTAAAAAGTATAACTACTGTACTTAGTAAAAGTCAGGGAGTGTCTCATGCCCACTGCAGCAGGTAGTGTTTCCTTTGACCCACCTCCTTTCCCTGACCCAGACCCATCCAGAAGTCACATAATTATAACAGGTTATGAAGGAGAAATAGGAGTATAGTTTTTAATATGGAAAAGGAAGGAGGGAGCAAGGCAAGCAATGGAAATAGGAACATGCTTCTCCTTCCACTGTTGATGTAAGATGAAAACCTCCTACCTTGACAAGCTGCCAGCATAGGGACTGCACGCTAGGAGATTGTGTGCTAACCTAAGGGTTTGTCTTTAAAAAAATTCAGCTTGTTGACCTATTGAAATGACATCACTTCTAAGTGTCTATCCCACTCCTGCCTCACAACACTTACTTGATTCCCAAATCCTTAATAGTTAAGATTAACTTTAGACAAAATCAGAATGTAAGTAAATAAGAAACAATAAGGAGTTGATGTATCAGTGCCTCCAGAGGTTAGACCTCAAGGACCTCAAGGAAACACTGAGTAAAGTGTGGTGAAAGATGGTGAAATGATTATCATCTCAAGGCTGCCTTCACTTGAGAGGAGCACCTATGATAAAATGGGTAAGATTGTAAGACTGCTTGTGCCAAGTCCTGGCTGCTCTGCTATTAGCGTTACCTTGGCCAAGTCTTTCCATTTCTTTGTGCCTCTGTTTCCTTTTCTGTGAAATGGGGATGGCAATAGTACTTTCCACATGGATAAATAATGTAATGTGCTTAGTATGAGGGGCTTTGTAAGCACTATATAAATATAGTTGACAATTATATTGAAACTCATTTTACCAAACACTGTACAAATATATCTTCATAGTATCCTGAAAGCTGTTTTCATTATTCTCATTTCATGGGTGAAACTGAGGCTGAATAATTTTCTGAAACTTTCTCAAGATCATAGAGTGTATAAAGGCTCAAAATGATTTCATCTAATCCTGAAACTGCTCCATCTTTACCCATTCGGTCCTGAAATATGGCACTTAAATCCAAACACATCATTTGTTTCTTGGGCTGTACAAACCTAAAGAAAGTGGAAGAGGAGGGGCAAAGTAATTGATATTTTGCAACCTTCTACATCTTTCAGGCTATACTCTCAACTCATTTGAGATGTGATACTCTTTGTACTATTAATCAGAAGTACTTGTCCCCACCTTTCACCACTTTTACCAGTGACTTCTAAACATTTTGTACCAAAAAGTTATACTAGTTATCTTATTGATATTCCCCAAAAAGATATACTAAAAGCTAAATCTTCTTTATTATGTCTGTGTTGATCTAAATCTCTTTCTTTTAGTATTGTACTCACATTTAAACAATGCAGTTACACCCATAATTCAGAAAGCATGCAAGGTGAAAGGAGTCTAATTGGAAAAATATGCATATGAAGCCTCAGAGCAGGCATGCTATAGCCAAGTTCAAAGTGTACATATTTCCATTCCAGATATTCCATGGTAGTAGCACAAAAAGCAACATATTGCATTAACACATAAGCATAAAAATGTCATCACCTATTCATGGGAGACAGGTGTTAAATTTTAGGAGTGTGTATTGTTCATATGGTGTTTATGTCTTTCAAGTTTGTTTGACACTCCAGAAACAAAGTGACTGGGACTCATCAATAAAATTGGAAGCATTTTCTTTTATCTTTTAAATTATATATACATTTTTTTTGTCATTCTTACTTTCTATTGAGAAGACACATAGAGGTAAACTCATCTATGTATCTTATGAACACACACACTAATGATGCATAGAAAAATGAATTAACTAGGTGGAATACTTTTTACCTTTATACTTCTTGATTATTCTTCCTGATTCCTATTGTTTCAAGTGGCAAGAATCTGTTCAATTACTCTGAAATAGAATGATAGTATTATTAACAGTAAACAGAGAATGATAAATGAAAGCATACAGGGATCTTAGAAGAGCAAAATTTTTTAAAATACTGAAAATTTTTTTAAAAATTACCTCCTTCGGGAACATCCTAGACATTCTAATGTGATGATTCACAATACTACTCTTTTGACAGGATAGAGAGAAAAGTTTGAGTTTTATCTACTAAATAACTCTAAAAGAAACCATAGTTTTTGATGCTGAATAGATAAAATATATACTTGTACACATATAAAATGGAGAAAAAATTAACAGCTCATTAGAAAATGGTTCTTTCCCCTCTGTTGTGATATAATTTTATTTTCCATTTAATCTAATTTTCATTATAAATTGGATGTGTTATACCAGAAGTATGGGCTGGAAGAATTTTAATTAGTTAATTCTTAGGTGAGAAATATATTGTATGGAAAGCTAATTTAGTGCTATAGGGTGTTCTGAAGTTGTGAAGTTTAAATATACATATATATATCAATATAAACTATAATTTATGTATACCTATATTTATATTCAGATATAAAACTCAAATATATTAATTTAAATAAGCCACTCTATCATGGTGGTTTGGGGAGATCTGATAATGATACTAATAAGCAATATGACTGTATTAACTTTAATCTCAATGCCTAGTTTTCAAACATACCTTTAAACTATAGCAAATTCATTTGTGTAGGGCTCTAAACTCCTTTAAGCTAGCAAGGTACCATTTAATCATTTGTCTCTTCCATTATACTTAATGGTGAAATATCAAACTTTTGTTGCAATGTTTGGAAAAAGGCAAGAGTCCCTACTCAAATTGCTCAAATCATGTGTGTTAAATATAATACTGCAAGTTCCAGTCATTGCAAGAGGGCAAAGAAAACATATAAAAATATAAAGTTCTATAAGGAAATAATAAATAGTTTTCTATTTACCAAAGGTATGTTTATTTTATTCAGAAATCTGAAGAAATTTACAAATAAGCAAGAAGAACTAAGAAATGAATTATCTAGGTCATAGGATACAAGATTAGTATTAAAACTCAATTGTAATTTAGACATACAAGTTTTCTAGACTACTAAGTCAATAATATTTAGAGAAAGTAAGATGAACTAAATAAATGGAGACATATGCCTTGTGCATGATTAGGAAGAGTTTCAAAATTATGGAATTTCAATTCTACCCAAATCAACATATAGATTCAAAGATACCCCATTGAAAACAGTTTTTAAAAAGAAATTGATAAATTATTTATAAAATATTTATGAAACAACTAATAACCTAAAACAGTGAAAGAAAAAAAAGTTTTTTTAATAGGAAAGAAAAACAAATTTGGAAGATTTACTCTACCTGATTTCAAGACTTACTAAAAGCTACCATAATCAAGAGAGTGTACTGTTACTAGAAGATAGAAATACAAATTAATGAAACATAATAGAGAGTTTATAAATATATACATGTATATTGATTTTTGACAAATATTTCAAAGCAATTAACTGGGATAAGAAAATGCTTCTGTTAGCAACTGTTTCCCTATGGGAAACAAATGAACATTGAGCCTTAGTTTGAAATAGATCATAGACTTATACAGAAAAGCTAAAAGTTAACCGTATCAAATCAAATGTATAGAATTTGGTATCCAACTGTTGGAAATACTTTTGTTTTCACCTAAAGGAAACATAATATTTATAATAATTGGTACCAAGAGAGTCTCAACAAATTTGAGAGCCAATTCACTGTAGATTATGACCTCTGCTCTTACTGGAATTAAATATAAAATTTAATTAAAATTTCTTTTAATTTTTAAAATTAAATTTTTAAACTTTTACAATTTTAGAAAAAATTATAAGTACACATACGTATGATTTTTAATTTTAAAATTCATTTGTAAATACTAAAATATTTACAAATAAATGAAAACAAAAATTCTACACAATAAAACTTGTAAGATGTAGCTACTTCAATCTTTTAAGGACATTTAAATCCTTAGCTTTGTATTAGAAAAGAAGAAAGACCAACTGCTCATCCTTTATGCACATGAACTAATTATTTAGAAAAGGAAAAATGTATACCCAAAAAATGTAGCATGAAAAGTATCATAAAAATATAATCAGAATATAATGCTATAGGAAAGATACAGCAGTGAAAATCAACACAGTCAGGAACAACATAGTTGATAACGGGAATACGAATGTGAAATTGAACATATCCTCTGACCCAGTACATTCACTTCACATATGTATTATAAGGATTCTTGCTCACGTGTATGAGAATATCTGTAGAATAATTATTTTAGCAGCATTTTTAGTACTAGAGAAAAACATCCTTTTGCCTACTGACAGTAGAATGGTTAGGTAAAATGTACTTTAGTTCTTCAAAGAAACACTGATCAGCAAAGAAAAGAAACAAGGATTGTAACATGTTATCAAGAGGCACAAGTCTCACAGTTAAGATTAAATGAAAAAAAAAGTTATATAAACTTATATAGAGAATGAACCATTTTATATTAAATTAAAAAATGCAAAACTAAATAATATGCTAGTCAGGAATACATCCATACATAATTCAACAGTAAAAAAAAGCAAGAGAATTTTGAAAACAAAATTCAAGTCAGGGTTGTCTTTAAAGGAAAGGGAAAAATATCTATTTCACTATCTGGAGAATATGTACTGCCCAAACAATCATTTCTTATTTTTAATTTTTCTTTAAACAGTTCATATAATGGGTTTTATAGAACTATTTATTGTAAGGCTATGGATTATATTGAAATAGCATTATTATTTTTTCATTGTAAAAATAACTATGTAGTTTCTAATTATATAAAAATTACATATTAATTGTGAAATAATTGTAACCATGTAAAAGTGTAAAGAAGAAAGTTAACACAAATTGAAACCCCAACGCTTTGAGAAAACAGCCATAAGCATTTTGGGGACTGAAGGTCAATACCTCTTCTTATGCACTTGCGGATGTTCCTTTTCACAATGAGATCTCTTTCTACTATGCTTTGCCTGTTGGACACTCTGAGGGCCAGACACTTGGAAATGCAGCCTCAGTCCCTGCTGTCTTATTCACTTTACTTGTCCCTGGGAAAATCTCTTAGTTTTGATATCTGTAATGTTGAATAAATACTTATTTAATGCATATATGTTTTGAAACACCCACAAGTCTTCCGTTTAAAGGAACAAAAACAGATTTACATATTGGCCTGAAGGTTTAAACACGGTCTCTCTGAAAGCACAAGCGACAGGAAGTTCCAACACTGGAGACATTTCATCAAAAATGCCCTGCCCCTGGATATGTAAATTGAAATTCATGAACTATCAACAGTAGCTTATCTCCATTGCTCCATGGGAGGAAAATGAAGGGAAAGTAATGGAAGAGTAATGAGCAAAGCAGAACTTCAGTAGCATAAAAAGGAAAAAAAAAAATGTACCTAATTTTCTCTCCCACTACCTAGTTAAGGGTGTGTGCATGTGCACCTGAGTAAAATCACCTTTTCTTTGCCTTAAGATGGAGAAAAATAGAAACTGATATAAAAACCTATAGTAATGCAGTAATAATAGTAACTACATTTGCATTTGTGAACTGCTCTACAGATTTTTGTCTCATTTAATACACCCCGAGTCATCTGAGGTGGCAGGGGATACAGTATATTATTCATTCAAAGAATTAGGAATCTGAGGCAAAAAATTTTCTGTGACTTATTCAAGGTTACAAAGCTGCTTTATGTCAGAACTAGAACTAAAGTGATCACATCAGGATGGTGGATATGTTTCACAGTTCTTTCATGCTGAGGAACATAAACATTTTCTTCAAATCAAATCTGCAAGGAAAGTAACTTGGTATATAATAAAATACATTTAAATACAAGGCCATTTCAAATTTTACTCAAGTATTTAAAATTTTAGGTTATAAACTGAATTAAATAGGTGTTACATTTTAAATATTTTGCAAACAGCTAATATAATCATTGTGATTTGCAAACATATCTTCTGAGTGATGTGAAGAACTTTAGAGATGTCAGTCTAATTCTCTTTTAAAAATGAGAAAAAAATTAGAGAGTTTGTTATGCAAGTTCATGTAGATTTTCTGAGATAGAGTTTAAGCAATATGCAGTGAAATTTGGACTATAAAATGAAGTGTGTGTGTGTATGAGTGTGTTTATATAGCTTTATGAGTTATATAATAAGAAACTCAATGATATATTTAACCAGTGATGTCTATTCATAATTATTTTTATTATTGAATCACATAATCATGGTAATTATACTGACAATATTTTTCTTAAAGTATGACATATGTACAAAAAGGCACCAATCATGTGTGTACAGCTTGATGAATTTTCCCAAATAGATCACATCAATTAAACATAATCATACTTAGAATAAAAGTCAATCATTATCAGACCACTAGAAAGCCCCTTCTGCTCCTTTGACATCACTAAGCACCCCCTGTTCTAAATTCTAATAACATAAGTGAATTTTGCCTCTTTTTGAATTTCATATGTATGAAACATACAATATGCACTTTTTGGCTCTGGACTTTGTATTTTTATAGCCACACCTACTTTCCTTCTTGTTCCCACCCTTTACTACTGGCAGCAAATAATCTGTTCTACATTTAGACAATTTTGACACCTTAAGAATGTCATATAAATGAAATCATACAGTGTATAGTCTTTTATTATTGATATCTCATTAGCATAACTCCATGTTGGTTCATCCAATCATTGATTGTATCAATAATCTGTTCCTTTTTGTTGCTTGAGTAGCATGACATGTTATGGATGTACTGCAGTTGTGTAACCATCAGCCCACTGAAAGACATCTGGGTTGTTTCCAGTTTGGAGTTATTGCAAATAAAAATGCTATGAACATTAGTATACAGGCTTCTGTATGAACCTAAATCTTCATTTCTCTAAGATAAGTGTCCAAGAATGCAATTATAAGGACATATGGTATTTTTATGCTTAGTTTTACAAATGTGTCAAACTACTTTACAGAGTGGCTATATCATTTTACATTCCTGCCAGTAATGTATGAGTGATCTGGTTTCTATGTATCCTTGCAAGCATTTGGTTTTGTCACTACTTTTATTTTATTTTATTTTCTAATAGATGTATAGTGATATCTCATTGTGATTTAATTTGCATTTCTCTAGTGGATAGTGATGTTTAACATCTTTTGTGTGCTTATTTGCTCTCTATATAACCTCTTTGGTGAAATTTCAGTTTGTTTCTTTTGCCCATTTTCTAGTTGGATTGTTTGCTTTTTTACTTTTGTGTTCTAAGAGCTCATTATGTAGTCAAGGTACTAGTCCTTTATCAGATATGTGGGTTTAAAATATTATTAACCAGTCTGTAGCTTTTCCTTTCATCCTATAAAGTCTTTCACATGGTAAAAGTTTTATTTACTTTTATTAGGCTCAGTTTATTATTATTTTATTTTATAGAACAAGGTTTTGATGTCAGATCTAAACTTTCTTTGCCCAGACCTACATTCCAAAGATTTATTCCTGAATTTTTAAAAAGTTTTATATGTTTTATATTGAAGTTTATAATCTATTTTGGGTTAATTTTGTATAAGATGTGAGTTTAGATCAGGTTACTATTTATGTATGTATGAATGTATGTATGTATATATGAATGTATTGTATCTGTGCCTGCCTGGCTTTGGATACCAGTTGATCCAGCACAATTCATTAAAAACTCTGTCTTTCTTGCATTACTTTTATACCTTTGTCTAAGTCAGTTGGACATATTTCTGTGAGTTTAGTTTTGGGTTCTATATTAATGTCCATTCATTTATGTGTCTATTGTTCCAGTAATACTACATTGTCTTGATTACTATATTATAGTCCTAAATATCCTAAATATAGTCTGAAATACAATGATTCCTCTCACTTTTTTCAAAATTAAAAAAAGAAATTCTTCAATGGCCTATGGCCTTTCCATATATATTTTAGAATGAGCTTGTCTATGTCTACTAAAAATATTTCAAAAAATTTTATAGGAATAGTATTAAACCTGTAGACCAAGACCAAATATATAGATATTTTTGTTAAGTCTTCCAATCCATGAATAGAGTATGTCTCTCCATTTATTTATGGGCTCTTTGATTTTATCAGCATTTTTTACTTTTTAGCATATATATCCTGTACATGTTTTGTTAAAGTGTACACTTAAGTATTTTATTATATTTAGAGTGACTGTATATGGTATTATAATTTTAATTTTGCTTCCCACATGGGCCTTTTTAGTATACAGAAGTATGATTGATTTTTATGTGTGATCTTGTTTCCTACCTATTAGTCCTAGGAGATTTTTTTTGTTTGTTATTTTTCATATTCCTTGAGATTTTCTATGTAGAAAATCATGGCATCTGAAAATAGAGTTTTATTTCTTTCTTTACAGTATGAATGCTTGTTACTTCTTTTGCTTTCCATATTGCAATGGCTAGAACTCCAGTTTCATTACATTGAAAAAGAGTGGTGAGAGGAGATACCTTGTTTTTTTTTCCTGATCTCTTAGAAGGAAAACATTCAGTTTTACAATATTAAGTATAATGCCAGCTGTAGGCTTTTCCTAGATGTTCTTTATCAAATTGAGGAAGTTCCCCTCCATTCCTAGTTTGTTGAGAGTTTATCATGAGTGAGATTTGGATTCTGACAAATGCTTTTTATGCATCAGTTAATATGATTATATGATTTTTTTCCTTTTATACCTGTTGATATTGTGGATTACACTGACTAATTTTGAATGCAGACTAAGCCCTATATACCTGGATTAAATCCTACTTAGTCATGTTATATAATTATTTTTACAAATATCTGGACTTGATTTTTTAATATTTATTTTGTTAAATTTTTTAATCTAAGACTGTAGTTTTTCTTTCTTGTATGTGTTTGTTTTGTTTTTTGGATTTTTTTGTTGTTGTTTAATTGTCTGTTTGGGGTTAGTATTCAGGGTAATACTGGCTTCACAAAATAAGTTGGGAAGTATTCCATCCCCCTTTGTTCAGGAAGAGAATTTGTAAAATGGATGCTTGTTCATCTTTAAATGTTTGGTGGAATTCTCCACTGAAATCCTGTGTGTGAAGATTTTTTAGAGGAGCATTTAAAGTATTCAATTTCAATATCCTGTTTCCTATTTCTTTTTTTTTTTTTTTCTGTTTCCTATTTCTTAATGTTTACTAGACTATTCAGATTATCTGCTTCATCTTGGTTGAGTTTTGATAGTTCTTAGTTTTTTGGAGAACGTCCAAATTCTAAGTTGTCAAATTTATGAGTATAAAATGGGTAATATCATCCCTTTATTTTATATTTAATGGCTGCAGGATCTTTAGTGATATTTCCTGTTTCATTTCTGATGTTGGGGATTTATGTCTTTGTTCTTCTTATACTTTTCAGAATGCTAGAGTTTTATAAATTTTATTACATTTTTTGGACCCACTCTCTGTTTCACTGTATTTTTAATTGTTTTCCTACTTTCAGTTTTATTGATTTCTGTTCTTATTTGTGTTATTTTCTTTCTACTCATCTCTGGGTTTATTTTGATCTTTTTTTAGTTTCTTAAAGTAGGGACTTAAATTATTGATTTGAGAACTTTTTTCCAATATAACGTATTTAGTCCTATAAGTATCCCTCTGAACTGCTTTAGCTGCATTCCATTACTTTTGATATGTTGTGTTTTCATTTTCATTCAGTTCTCTGTTTTTTGTTTTGTTTTGTTTTGTTTTTTGCGGTACATGGGCCTCTCACTGTGTGGCCTCTCCCATTGCAGAGCACAGGCTCTGGACGCACAGGCTCAGTGGCCATGTCTCACGGGCCTAGCTGCTCCGCAGCATGTGGGATCTTCCCAGACAGGGTCACGAACCCGTGTCCCCTGCAGGTGGACTCTCAACCACTGCGCCACCAGGGAAGCCCCAGTTCTCTGTATTTTTAAAATTTCCTTTGAGATTACTTTATTGACCCATGCATTATTTAGAAATGTGTTGTATAATTTCCAAGTATTTTGAGATTTCTCTGCTGTTTTCTGCTATTGAGTTCTAATTTGACTTCATTATATTAAGATAACCCATTCTGTATAGATCAATGTTTAAAATGTATTGAAGTTTGTTTTATGGTCCAGGATATAGAATATCATTGTATATTTTCCACAGATGATTAAAAAGAATGTGTATTCTGTGTTTTGGGGTGTAGTATTCTATATGTTTGATTAGATTTTATTGGTTGATGGTGTTGTTGAGTTCCATATCATTGTTGATTTTCTATCTATAAGTTCTATCAGGTGCTGATAGATGGGTACTAAAATCTCCAACTATAATTTTGTATTTATCTATTTCTCCTTTCATCTCTATCGATTTTTGCTTCATGCATTTTGAGGTTTTGTTGTTTTGTGTTTATGCATTTAAGATTCTTATGCCTTCCTGGCAGATTGGTCCTTTTATGTAATGGTCCTCTTTGTTTCTATTAATTTTCTTTCCTTTGAAGATTACTTTTTCTGATATTAATATGGCCATCTCACTGTTTTATTTGATTAATGTGTTCATCATATATATATATTTATTTATATCCTTTGCCTTAAAACTAACTAGTTCAGTGTATTTGAAGTGAGTTTCTTGTAGACAGAATATTGTTGAATAATATGTTTATCTACTCCATGAATCTTTCTTTAACTTGCTGTATTTAGACTATTTAAACAATATAGTTATTGCTATGTTAGTGCTTAAGTCTGCCATTTATTATTTGTTTTCTATTTCTAATTATTCTGTTTAGCTTTTCTTAATTTCCTGTAGTTACATGAACATTTTTTAGAATATATCTTGATATTTTTACAGTTTTGCTTTTTTTTTTTTACAGTATATTGCTTTGTATGTTTTCCTATTGGTTCTCTACTTACTACAGTATATATACATAATTTACTATGGTCTACTTAATGATGTTTTACCACTTCAAGTGAAGTGTCAAAATCTAATTTCCTCTTAGGTCCTTCACCTTAGTTTCAGTTATTCTCTTTTTCAGTTTTATAAGTTTCTATTTACTTCTTTTTAAATAACATCTATGTTTTTATTGATATTTTCTCTTTTAAAAACTTAGTTGTTTCAAGAGAACTTGTAATTGCTTGTTAGATCCTTTTTTTCATAGATATTTTCTTTCCAGATAATTCCAATATTTGATTCAATTTGTTATCATCAGTTGTTAATTGTCTTTTCTCATCATGGTGTAATTTTCCTAGTTCTTGCTATGAGGAGTGATTTTCAATTGTATCTTGGAAATTTTGGATATTGTATTCTAGACTCTGAGTCTTTTTACTCCTCTCCTTTAGGCAGGCAGTTCTGCTGTGCTGTAGCATTAGGGTTGGGTGAATGTGTATGCTCAATTTCCCACTGGGCCCTACTGGCACCAGGGAGTGGGAAGCAGAAGGCTGACTGATGCCCAGGTTGATTCAGGTTGCAGGTAGAAGCTCAGCTCCCCAATACCAAGAGAGGGAAGAGTGGAGATAGAATGCTCACTAGTTCCCCCTTCCAGTGCCTCCTCTGACTCATTGCTGCTGGGTACAGGTGGTGGTCCAGCTCACCACTGCCTACTCCTCCACTAACATTATACCTGCAGGCAATAATGAGCACTCCTGCTTTTGCCAGGCAGGGAATAGAAGATCAGCTTCCTGCTCAGCCCTGCTGAGTTGACCTGGGAAGGAGAATTAAGAGTACCTGCTGTTTCTGCTGCATGGAAGATGGATAACCAGCTCCCAGCACAGCTGTGTTAATATACAATCCCTGCAGGGGAATTGCACACTGGATGAAAGATAACATGCCCACTCAGTGCTGCCGACACTAACCCAGCAGCTGATTGCCACCTGCCAAGAGGATGGAAGATTAGCTCTCTGCTCATCCAGAGACTCAGTCCTCAGGTGAATAGGAGAGCAGATCTGAGCGCTATCAGTTTAGCTCCTGCTCTACCCTGCTACCGCCACCTAGTAGGGGACTGGGAGCACTAGTACATCCTTCCACCTGCAGGTAGATGAGGGGTGAAAGATCAACTCTGATCAGAAACTGGAAGCACAGGAGAAAGGCATGTTTTTCCCTTTAGTGTTCGGTTGGAGGAGGGTGGGTTTTGCCAGAAATGTTTTACATTGTCAGGTAATCCTTTTTCTGACATTTTGGCTTGGAAGGAACAAAATTTCTTGGGGCTGTTTTTTCTCCTTTTGTTCCTGCCAGCGGTTCCAGGTTAGAGGTTTCTGCAGTGGCTTGTCCAGGGCACATTGGAAGCAAAAGGGAAACAGAGAACTCACCTCCTTGTCATCCTTAGAGGTGTCTCACAGTGATAGGCTGTTGGCCTTCTTCTTTGCACCTTCCTAAGTTTGTTTGTAGTGTTATGTCCAGGGTTTTATTTTGTTTTATTTTTGTTGTTGTGAGAGGGAGGAGATAGGGCAAATAGGGTTACTCCATCTGAGCAGAGACAAAAATCTGCAATTGCTTTTTGTATATTGGCCTTGAATACAAAGACCTTGATAAATTTAATTATTTATTCTAAAAGTTTATTTATTGTTTTGGATTTCCTATGTATTCAGCTATGAAATCTGTAAATAATGAGTGTTATGTCTTCCTTCCAATCCATATGATTTTATTTCTTTTCCTTAACTTTTTGGTCTCCAGTGTAATAAAAATGATTAAAGGTGATAATAACGATCATCCTTGTTTATTCCCAAACAGAGACTATGTGACAATATTTCACCATTAAATATGGTATTTGCTGTAATTTTTGTTCATTCTTATTTTGGGATAGCTATAATTCTCTTCCATTACTAGTTGGTAAGTCTTTCTATCAGGTAATGCTATTTTTCCTATCCTTTCAGTGTTAATGTTGTGAAATAAATTGATCTTTTCAGCTTTTGTCCTCCTTTTGTTTATTAAAGTACTATTTACATACATTAAAATTTATCCATATTACATATAAAGTTTGTTGAATTTTGGTAATTGTGTAAAATTGAGTGACCAACATTACCATTAGAGAATAGTTCCTGTACAATAAAACCTTTTTACTTCTTGCTTTGACATGAATTTGCTTTCCAAAGACCCAACCCCAAGCAATCATTGATCTGCTCTCTGTCACTTTTGTCTTCTTATAATTTCATTTAATGCACATAGTCTTTTTTTGACTTTTTCATTTTGCATATTTTCAAGATTCATCCATGTTGTTGATTGCATTCTTATTTTGTTCCCCTTTAAACCATAAACAAAGCAAAAAGACCACCTATGAACTGGAAGAAAATATTTACAAACAGTACGACTGACAAGGGCTTAATTTCCAAAATATACAAAGAGCTCACAGCTTAATATCAAAAAAACAAACAACCCGATCAAAAAATGGGCAGAACTCTGAAAGAGACATTTCTCCAAAGAATACATACAGATGGACAACAAGGACATGGAAAGATGCTAAACAGTGCTAATTATTAGCGCAATGCAATCAAAACTACAATGTGTTATCACCTTACACCAGTCAAAGTGGCCATCATCAAAAAGTCTATGAATAGTAAGTGCTGCAGAGGGAGTGGAGAAAAGAAAATCCTCCTACACTGTTGGTGGGAATGTAAATTTGTACAGACACTGTGGAGACCAGTATGGAGGTTCATTAAAAAACAAAAAATAGAGTTACCATAAGACCCAGCAATCCCACTCCTGGACATATACCCAGAAAAAATGAAAACTCTAAATTGAAAAGATGCATGCACCCGAATGTTCACAGCAGCACTATGTACAATAGCCAGGACATGGAAGCAACCTAAGTGTTCATCCACAGATGAATGAATAAAGAAGATGTGGTATATATACACAATGTAGTATTACTCAGCCATGAAAAAGAATAAGATATTTCCATATGCAGCAATATTGATGGACTTACAGATTATCATACTAAGTGAAGTAAGACAGACAGAGGGAGACAAATATCATATGATATTACCTATTGTGTGATTAAAAACGTAATACAAATGAAAATATATATATGCAAAATTGAAAAAGAATCACAGACATAGAAAACAAACTTAAGGTAACAACAAGGATTTACTATACTTCATAGGGAACTATATTCAATACCTTGTAATAACCTATAATGGAAATATATATATATATTTTAACACTTTGCTGTACATGTGAAACTAGCACAATATTGAAAATCAACTATACTTCAACAAAAAATTTTACTCCTTTTTATTGTTGAATAGAATTCTATGGTATGCATATACAACAATGCAGTTATACACTCACCATTTAATGGAGATTTGGGGTTGCTTTATTGAGGTTGTAATGACTATTCTAATATAAATATTAGTATACATGTTTCTGAGTAGACATAAGTTTTAATTTTGCTTAGATAAATATCTAGAATTGGAATGACTATTTTTTGTGTTTTTAAATTTTTTTCTTTTATGTTTTACTTTTTTTTTTACAAGATCTTTATTGGAGTATAATTGCTTTACAATGGTGTGTTAGTTTCTACTTTATAACAAAGTGAATCAGCTATATATATACATCTATCCCCATATCTCCTCCCCCTGGAGTCTCCCTCCCACGCCCCCTATCCACCCCTCTAAGTGATCAAAGCACCAAGATGATCTCCCTGTGCTATGTGGCTGCTTCCCACTAGGTATCTATTTTACATTTGGTAGTGTATATATGTCCATGTCACACTCTCACTTCGTCCCAGCTTATCCTTCCCCCTCACTGTGTCCTCAAGTCCATTCTCTAGCTTTGTATCTTTATTCCTGTCCAGCCCCTAGGTTCTTCAGACCTTTTTTTTTTTTTTTTTTTTACATTCCATACATATGTGTTAGCATACGGTATTTGTTTTTCTCTTTCTGACATACTTCACTCTGTATGACAATCTCTAGGTCCATGCACCTCACTACAGATAATTCAATTTCATTTCTCCTTATTGCTGAGTAATATTCCATTGTATATATGTGCCACATCTTCTTTACTCATTCATCTGTCGATGGACACTTAGGTTGCTTCTGTGTCCTGGCTAATGTAAGTAGAGCTGCAATGAACATTGTGGTACATGACTCTTTTTGAATTATAGTTTTCTCAGGGTATATGCCCAGTAGTGGGATTCCTATTTTTATTTATTTTTATTCCTATTTTTATTTTTAGTTTTTTAAGGACCCTCCATACTGTTCTCCATAGTGGCTGTATCAATTTACATTCCCACCAACAGTGTAAAGGGTTCCTTTTTCTCCACACCCTCTCCAGCATTTATTGTTGTAGATATTTTGATGATGTCCATTCTACTCCAGTTTTGATTTGCATTTCTCTAGTGATTAGTGATGTTGGACATCCTTTCATGTGTTTGTTGGCAATCTGTATATCTTCTTTGGAGAAATGTCTATTTAGATCTTCTGCCCATTTTTGGATTGGGTTGTTTGTTTTTTTAATATTGAGCTACATGAGCTGCCTGTATATACTGGAGATTAATCCTTTATCAGTTACTTTGTTTGCAAATATTTTCTCCCATTCCAAGAGTTGTCTTTTTGTCTTGTTTATGGTTTCCTTTGCTGAGCAAAAACTTTTAAGTTTCATTAGGTCCCATTTGTTTATTTTTGTTTTTATTTCCATTTCTCTAGGAGGTGGGTCAAAACGGATCTTGCTGTGATTGATGTCAAAGAGTGTTCTTCCTATGTTTTCCTCTAAGTTTTATAGTGTCTGGCCTTACATTTAGGTCTTTAATCCATTTTGAGTTTATTTTTCTGTATGATGTTAGGAAGTGTTCTTATTTCATTCTTTTACATGTAGCTGTCCAGCACCACTTATTGAAAAGGCTGTCTTTTCTCCATTGTGTATTCGTGCCTCCTTTCTCAAAAATAAGGTGACCATATGTGCCAGGGTTATCTCTGGGGGTTCTATCCTGTTCCATTTATCTATATTTCTGTTTTTGTGCCAATACCATACTTTCTTGATTAATGGAGCTTTCTATTATAGTCTCAAGTCAGGGAGTCTGATTCCTTCAGCTCCATTTTTCTTTCTTAAGATTGCTTTTGCTATGTGGGGTCTTTTGTGTTTCCTTACAAATTGTGAAATTTTATGTTCTTGTTCTGTGAGAAATGCCATTGATAGTTAGATAGGGATTTCATTGAATCTGTAGACTGCTGTGGGTGGTATAGTCATTTTTGTTTGTTTGTTTTGTTTTTTCCGGTACGTGGGCCTCTCACTGCTGTGGCCTCTCCCATTGCGGAGCACAGGCTCCAGACGTGCAGGCTCAGTGGCCATGGCTCATGGGCCCAGTGGCTCCGTGGCATGTGGGATCCTCCCAGACCGGGGCACAAACCCATGTGCCCTGCATTGGCAGGCAGACTCTCAACCACTGCACCACTAGGGAAGCCCAGTATAGTCATTTTTTACAATGTTGATACTTCCAATGCAGGAACATGGTATATCTCTCCATCTGTTTGTATCATCTTTAATTTGATTCTTTCATCAGTGTCTTGTAGTTTTCTGCCTACAGGTCTTTTGTCTCCTTTGGTAGGTTTATTCTTAGGTATTTTATTATTTTTGTTGCAATGGTAAATGGCATGTTTCCTTAATTTCTCTTTCAGTTTTTTTCATCATTAGTGTATAAGAATGCAAGAGATTTCTGTGCATTAATTTTGTATCCTGTGAATTTACCAAATTCACTGATTAGCTCTAATAATTTTCTGGTAGCATCTTTAGGATTTTCTATGTATAGTATCATGTCATCTGCAAAGAGTGACAGTTTTAATTCTTCTTTTCTGATTTGGAATCCTTTTATTTCTTTTCTTCTCTGATTGCTGTGGCTAAAACTTCCAAAACTATGTTGAATAGTAGTGTTCAGAATGGACACCTTGTCTAGTTCCTGATTTAGAGGAAATGGTTTCAGTTTTTCACCACTGAGAATGATGTTGGCTTTGGGTTTGTCATATATTGCCTTTATTATGTTGTGGTAAGTTCCCTCTATGCCTAATTTTTGGAGGGTTTTTCTCATAAATGGGTGTTGAATTTTGTTGAAAGCTTTTCCTGAATCTACTGAGATGATCATATGGTTTTTATCCTTCAATTTTTAATGTGGTATGTCACATTGATTGATTTGCATATATTGAAGAATCCTTGCATTCCTGGGATAAACCCCACTTGATCATGGTGTATGATCCTTTTAATGTGCTGTTGGATTCTCTTTGCTATATTTTGTTGAGGATTTTTTCATCTATGTTCATCAGAGTTATTGGTCTGTAGTTTTATTTCTCAGTGACATCTTTGTCTGGTTTGGAATAAAGGCGATGGTGGCCTCATAGAATGAGTTTCATAGTGATACTCTCTCTGCTGTATTTTGGAAAAGTTTGAGGATAGGCGTTAGCTCTTCTGTAAATGTTTGATAGAATTCGCCTGTGAAGGGCTTCCCTGGTTGCACAGTGGTTGAGAATCTGCCTGCCAATGCAGGGGACACGGGTTCGTGCCCCAGTCTGGGAAGATCCTACATGCCGCAGAGCAGCTGGACCCATGAGCCATCACCACTGAGCCTGTGTGTCTGGAGCGCTCCACAATGGGAGAAGCCACAACAGTGAGAGGCCTGCGTACCAAAAAAAAAAAAAAAAAAAAAAAAAAAAGAATTTGCCTGTGAAGCCATCTGGTGGTCCTGGGCTTTTGTTTGCTGGAAATTTTTAATCACAGTCTCAATTTCAGTGCTTGTGATTGGTCTATTTATATTTTCTATTTCATCCTGGTTCAGTCTTGTAAGGTTGTGCTTTTCTAAGAATTTGTCCATTTCTTCCAGATTGTCCATTTTATTGGCATATAGTTGCTTGTGTTAATTTCTTATGATATTTTGTATTTCTGTAGTGTCAGTTGTTACTTGTCCATTTTCATTTCTAATTATATTGATTTGAGCCTTCTCTTTTTTTTTTTCTTGATTAGTCTGGCTAATGGTTTACCAAATTTATTTACCTTCTTAAAGAACCAGGTTTCAGTTTTATTGATCTTACTTGTGATTTCCTTCATTTTTTTTCATTTATTTCTGATAAAATATTTATGATTTCTTTCCTTCTGCTAACTTTGGGGGTTTTTTGTTCTTCTTTCTCTTATTGCTTTAGGTGTAAGATTAGGTTGTTTATTTGAGATGTTTCTTCTTTCTTGAGGTAGGATTGTATTACTAAAATCTTCCCTCTTACAACTGCTTTTGCTGCATCCCATAGGTTTTGGGACATTTGTGTTTACATGGTCATTTGTTTCTAGGTATTTTTTAATTTCCTCTTTCATTTCTTCAATTATCTTGTGGTTATTTTGTAGTGTATTGTTTAGCCTCCATGTGTTTGTATTTTTTACAGATGTTTTCCTGTAATTGATATCTAGTCTCATAGTGTTGTGGTTGGAAAAGATACTTAATATGATTTCAAATTTCTTAAATTTACCAAGCCTTGATTTGTGACCCAAGATATGATCTGTCCTGGAGAATGTTCCATGAGTACTTGAGAAGAAAGTGTATTCTGTTGTTTTTGGATGGAATGTCCTATAAATGTCAATGAAGAACATCTTGTTAATGTATCATTTAAGGCTTGTGTTTCCTTATTTATTTTCATTTTGGATGATCTGTCCATTGGTGAAAGTGTGGTGTTAAAGTCCCCTACTATGATTGTGTTACTGTCAATTTCCCCTTTTATGGCTGTTAGCATTTGCCTTCTGTATTCAGGTGCTCCTATGTTGGGTACATAAATATTTACAAGTGTTATGTCTTCTTCTTGGTTTGATCCCTTGATCATTATGTAGTGTCCTTCTTTGTCTCTTGTAATAGTCTTTATTTTAAAGTCTATTTTGTCTGATATGAGAATTGCTACTCCGCTTTCTTTTGAATTCCATTTACATGGAACATCTTTTACCATCCCCTCACTTTCAGTCTGTATGTGTCCCTAGGTCTGAAGTGAGTCTCTTGTAGACTGCATATATATGGGTGTTATTATTGTGTCCATTTAGACAGTTTATGTCTTTTGGTTGGAGCATTTAATCCATTTACTTTTAAGGTAATTATCGATATGTATGTTCCTGTTACCAATTTTTTAATTGTTTGGGAGTTTTTCTTTGTAGTTCTTTTCCTTCTCTTGTGTTTCCTCCCTAGAGAAGTTCCTTTAGCATTTGTTGTAAAGCTGGTTTCGTGTTGCTGAATTCTCTTAGCTTTTGTTTGTCTATAAAGGTTTTAATTTCTCTGTCAAATCTGAATGAGATCCTTGCTGTGTAGAGTAATGTTGGTTCTCAGTTTTTCCCTTTCATCACTTTAAATATGGCTTGCCATGCCCTTCTGGCTTGTAGAGTTTCTGCTGAAAGATCTGCCATTAACCTTATAGGGATCTCCCTGTATGTTATTTGTTGTTTTTCCCTTGATGTTTTTAATATTTTTTCTTTGTATTTAATTTTTGATAGTTTGATTAATATGTGTCCTGGTGTGTTTCTCCTTGGATTTATCCTGCATGGGACTCTCTGCGCTTCGTTGACTTGATTGACTATTTCCTTTCCCATATCAGGGAAGTTTTCAACTATGATCTCTTCAAATATTTTCTGAGTCTGTTTCTTTTTCTCTTCTTCTTCTGGGACCCCTATAATTTGAATGTTGGTGCATTTAATGTTGTCCCAGAAGTCTCTGAGACTGTCCTCAATTCTTTTCATTCTTTTTTCTTTATTCTGCTCTGCAGTAGTTATTTCTACTATTTTATCTTTCAGGTCACTTATTTGTTCTTCTGCCTCTGTTATTCTGCTATTCACTCCTTCTAGAGAATTTTTAATTTCATTTACTGTGTTGTTCATCATTCTTTGTTTTTTCTGGAGTTCTTCTTGGTCCTTGTTAAACCTTTCTAGTGTTTTCTCCATTCTGTTTCCAAGATTTTGGATCATCTTTACTATCATTAGTCTGAATTGTTTTTCAGGTAGACTGTCTGTTTCCTTTTCATTTGTTTGGTCTGGTGGGTTTTTACCTTGCTCCTTCATCTGCTGTGTGTTTCTCTGTCTTATCATTTTGCTTCACTTACTGTTTGGAGGTTCTTCTTTTTGCCACCTGCAGGTTTGTAGTTCCCATTGTTTTTGGTGTCTGCTCCCAGTGGCTAAGGTTGGTTCATTGGGTTGTGTAGAGTTCCTGGTGGAGGGGACTGGTGCCTGTGTTCTGGTGGATGAGGCTGGATCTTGTCTTTCTGGTGGGCAGGACCATGTCTGGTGGTGTTTTGGGGTGTCGTGTCCTTATTATGATTTTAAGCAACCTCTCTGTTAATGGGTGGTGTTGTGTTCCTGTCTTGCTAATTGTTTGGCCTAGGGTGTCCAGCACTGTAGGCTGTTGGTCATTGAGTGGAGCTGGATCTTAGGGTTGAAATGGAGATCTCTGGGAGAGCTTTCACTGTTTGATATTACATGGAGCCCTGAGGTCTCTGGTGTACCAGTGTCCTGTACTTAGCTCTCCCACATCAGAGGAACAGGCCTGACACCCAGTTGGAGCACAAAGACCCTGTCAGCCACAGGGCTCAGAAGAAAAGGGAGAGAAAGAAATAAAGAAAGAAGAAAATAAAATAAAATAAAGTTATTAAAATTTAAAAAAAATAGTAATAAAAGAAAGAAAGAAGAGAGCAACCAAACCAATAAACAGTTCCACCAATGATAACATGCACTAAAAACTATAGTAAAAAAAAAAAAAAAAAGGAAAGACAGAACCATAGGACAAATGAAATGGTAAAAGCAAAGCTATACAGACAAAGTCACACAAAGAAGCATATACATACACACTGACAGAAAGAGTAAAAGGAAATATATATATATATATTTTTAAATTGACAGCAATCAAATCAATAAACAAATCTAGCAATGATAATAAACTTTAAATATTAAACTAAGATAAATATAAAACCAGAAACAAATTAGATGCAGAAAGCAAACCCCAAGTCTACAGTTGCTTCCAAAGTCCACTGCCCCATTTTTTAGTTGATTCATTGTCTATTTAAGTATTCCAGAAATGCAGGGTACATCAAGTTGATTGTGGAGATATAATCCACTGCTCCTGAGGCTGCTGGGAGAAATTTTCCTTTCTCTTCTTTGTTCCCACAGCTCCTGGGGTTCAGCTTTGGATTGGGCCCTGCCTCTGATGTAGGTCACCTCAGGGTGTCTGTTCTTCTCTCTGACAGGATGGGGTTAAAGTAGCAGCTGATTAGGGGGCTCTGGCTCACTCAGGCCATGGGCTGGAAGGGGTACAGAAGGCAGGGCAAGCCTGCAGTGGCAGAGGTCAGTA
Source organism: Kogia breviceps (assembly GCF_026419965.1). NCBI lineage: Eukaryota > Metazoa > Chordata > Mammalia > Artiodactyla > Physeteridae > Kogia > Kogia breviceps. The sequence continues at coordinate 99,869,642 of NC_081314.1, forward strand.
TGACATTGCAACAGCCTAAGACATGCCAGGTGTTCTCCCAGGGAAATTGTCCCTGGATCGTGGGATCCAGGTAGTGGTGGGCTGCACAGGATCCCGGGAGGGGAGGTGTCGTTAGTGACCTGTGCTTGCACACAGGCTTCTTGGTAGCTGCAGCAGGAGCCTTAGTATTTCATGCCCTTCTCTTGTGTCCACACTGATGGCTGCAGCTCGCACCCATCTCTGGAACCCGTTTAGGTGTTGCTTTGGATCCCCTCTCCTCATATACCCCAAAACAGTGGTCTCTTGCCTCTTAGGCATTCCAGACGTTTTCCTGGACTCCCTCCAAGCTAGCTCTTATGCACTAGCCTCCTTCAGGCTGTATTCATGCAGCCAACCCCAGTCCTCTCCCTGACCTCCAAAGCTGTAGCCTCAGCTCCCAGCCCCCACCTGCTCTGGTGGGTGAGAAGACAAGCCTCTCCGGCTGGTGAGTGATGATCAGCACCAATCCTCTGTGTGGGAATCTCTCCTCTTTGCTCTCTGCACCCCTGTTACTGTGTTCTCCTCTGTGGCTCCAGAGCTTCCCCCCCACACACCTTCCATCTCCGCCAGTGAAGGGGTTTCCTAGTGTGTGGAAACTTTCCCTCCTTCACAACTCTCTCCCAGAGGTGCAGGTCCTATCCCTCTACTTTTGTCTCTGTTTTTTCTTTTACCCTACCCAGGTACATGTGGAGTTTCTTGCCTTTTGGGAAGTCTGAGGTCTTCTTCCAGTGTTCAGTAGATGTCCTGTAGGAGTTGTTCCACATGTAGATGTATTACTGATGTATCTATGAGGAGGAAGGTGATCTCCATGTTTTACTCCTCCACCATCTTGAAGGTCTCTCTTCGGAATGATTGTGTTTTATGTTAAATGTATGCCATACTGTTTTTCAAAGTGGCTCTAACATTTTGAATTCCCATGAGCAAGGAATGAGGGATGCAGTGACTCCACATCTGTGCCAAAACTCATTGTGTCAGTCATTTTTACTTTTGCTGTTTGCACGCTCACTTGTGTGTGTAGGTTTATTGTAGGTTCGATTTGTATTTCTATGATAACCAGTAATGATGCAAGTTTCTTTTTGGCATATTACACATTCATGTATCTTCTTTTTTGAGATGTCTGTGTAGTTTGCCAATATTTTTGTTGGCTAATATTTTCTTATTATAGAAGGGCTTTATACATTTTGAATACAAGATCTTTGATAGACATTTGTTTTACAAATTATTTTCATAGTTTGTGACTTTCAATTTTCTTATATTAAATATCCTGTAAAGAATAAAATGGTTTTTTTTAATTGAAGTAGTTAATTTACAATGTTGTGTTAGTTTCAGGTACATGGAAAAGTGATTCAGTTATACTCACATATATAGTTACATATGCTTTTTTCTGATTATTTTCCCTTATGGGTTATTATGAAATATTGAGTCAGTTCCCTAAGCTATACAATAGGTCCTTGTTTGTTATCTATTATATATATAGTAATGTGATATGTTAATTACAAACCAGTAATTTATTCCTCTCCCAACTCCCCTTTCCACTTTGGTAACCATAAGTTTGTTTTCTATGTCTGTAGGTCTCTTTCTGTGTTGCATGTAAGTTCATTTGGATCATTTTTTTAGATCCCATATATAAGAGATATCATATGATAGTTGTCTTTGTCTTGCTTACTTCACTTAGTATGATAATCTGTAGGTCCATCCATGTTGCTGCAAATGGCATTTTTTTCATTTTATATGGCTGAGTAATATATATGTACAACATATCTTTCTTCATTCATCTGTCAATGGACACTTAGGTTGCTTACATGTCTGGCTATTGTAAATAGTGTTGCAATGAACATTGGGGTGCATGTATATTTTCTAATTATAGTTTTATCCATTCCATACCATTCTCCATAGTGGCTGTACAAATTTACATTCCCAACAACAGTATAAGAGGGTTCATTTTTCTCCATATCCTCTCTAGCATTTATTATTTGTAGACTTTTTGATGATGGCCATTCTGACTGGTGCGAGGTGATTATGCATTGTTGTTTTGATTTGTATTTCTCTAATAATTAGTACTGTTGAGCATCTTTTCATGTGCCTTTAGGCATCTTTGTATGTCTTCTTCGGAGAAATGTCTATTTAGATCTTCTGCCCATTTTTTGATTGGGTTGTTTGTTTTTTTGATATTCAGTTGTATGATGCTGTTTGTATATTTTGTAGATTAAGCCCTTGTCAGTCACATCATTTGCAAATATTTTCTCCCATTTTTTAGATTGTCTTTTCATTTGGTTGAAGTTTTCCTTTGCTCTGAAAAAGATTTTAAGTTTAATTAGGTCCCATTTGTTTATTTTTGTTTTTATTTCCATTACTCTAGGAGACAAATCCAAAAAGATACTGTTACAATATATATCAAAGGGTGTCCTGCCTATTTCCTCTAAGAGTTTTATAGTATCCAGTCTTACATTTAGGTCTTTAACTCATTTTGAGTTTATTTTTGTATATAGTATTAGAGAAAGTTCTAATTTTATTTATTTTACATGTAGCTTTCCCATCTTCAAAACACCACTTATTGAAGAAACAGTCTTGTCTCCATTGTATACTCTCGCCTCCTTTGTGTAGATTAATTTGCTATAGGTGTCTGGGTTTGTTTGTGGGCTTTCTAGTCTGTTCCATTGATCTATAAGTCTGTATTTGTGACAGTACCATACTGTTTGGCTTACTGTAGCTTTGTAGTATGTTCTGAATTCAGGGAGCCTGATTTCTCCAGCTCCATTTTTCTTTCTCAAGATTGTTTTGGCTATATGGCATCTTTTGTATTTCCATACAAATTTAAATTTTTTTTGTTCTAGTTCTGTGAAAAATATCATTGGTATTGGTAATTTGATAGGGATTGCATTGAATCTGTAGATTGCCTTTGGTAACATAGTCATTTTGACAATATTGATTCTTTGAATCCAAGAAGAGTATATCTTTCCACCTGTTTGTGTCATCTTTGATTTCTTTCATCAACATCTTATAGTTTTCAGAGTACAGGTCTTTCACCTCCTTAGGCAGGTTTATTTCTAGTTATTTTATTCCTTTTGATACGATGTTGAATGGGATTGTTTCTTTAATTTCTCTTTCTGATCTTTCATTGTTAGTGTATTGAAATGCAACAGATTTCTACATATTAATTTTGTATCCTTCAACATTAGTGAATTCATTGATAAGCTCTAGTAGTTATGGTAGTGTCTTTAGGATTTTCTATGTATAGTATCATGTCATCTGCAAACAGTGACAATTTTACATTTTCCCTTAAAATTTGGATTCTTTTTATTTCTTTTTCCTCTCTAATTACTATGGCTAAGATTTCCAAAACTATGTTGAAAAACAGTGGTGAGAGGAGCATCCTTGTCTTGTTTCTGATCTTAGAGGAAATGCTTTCAGCTTTTCACCATTGAGTATGTTAGCTGTGGGTTTGTCATATATGGTCTTTATTATGTTGAGGTAGGTTCCCTCCCTCTATGCCCACTTTCTGGAGAGTTTTGATCATGAATTGATGTTGAATTTTATCAAAAGATTTTTCTGAATCTATTGAGATGATCATATGGTTTTTATTCTTCAATTTGTTCATGTGCTATATATCACACTGAATGATTTTTGGATGTTGAAAAATCCTTGCATCCTTGGGATAAGTCCCACTTGACCATGGAGTATGATCCTTTTAATGTATTGTTTGCTAGTATTTTATTAAGGATTTTTGCATTTATGTTCATCAGTGATATTGGCCTATAATTTTCTTTCTTTCTTTTTTTTTGTGGTATCTGTCTGGTTTTGGTATCAGGGTGATTGTGGCCTCATAGAATGAGTTTTGAAGTGTTTCTTACTCTGCAATTTTTTGGAATTGTTTCAGAAGGATAGGTGTTAACTCTTCTCTAAATGTTTGATAGAATTCACCTGTGAAGCTATCTGGTCCTGGTTTTTGTTTGTTGGGAGTTTTTAATCACACATTTAATTTCAGTAATTATAATTGGCCTGTTTTTGGTGCACTCCTCCTACCATCTTGTTTTGGTTTCTTCTTTATGTCTTTGGGTGCAGAATATCTTTTTTGGTAGGTTCCAGTCTTTTAAATTGATGGGCATTCAGCATTTAGTTGTGATTTTGGTGTGTTTGCAAGAGGAGGTGCACTCAAGGTCCTTCTACTCTGCCATCTTTTCCAGGAAGCCAAAAGGTTTTAATTTTGATGATGTTCATTTTATCAATTAATTTCAGGTATAATTTTTTCTTTTGAGGTAGTTTTTGGGAAAGCAGTCTAATATGACAAAAATTTCTCATGTTTTCCTCTGAAATTCATTGGTTTGTTTGTGTATTAAGAACCACGATCCATTTTAAACTAATTTATGTGTATATGGAAAGTAAACCTTGATGTTCCTTTTTTCTCTATATACAGATATGTACTTGTTTCAGCAATATTTGTTGAAAATACTTTCTATTTAATTGCTTTGGCACATCTGTGAAAAATCAATTAACCATATAAGTGTAGATATATTTATGGACTGTCTATTCTGTTCCACTGATTTGTATTTCAATCACTAAGCAACTATCACACTGGATTCATGTAGTTTTAGTTCTTGAAATCTTGTATGGTAAGTCTTCTAGCTTTCTTCTTCATTTTCATACTTGGTTTATCTATCCTAAGTCATTTGCCACTCTATATTAATTTGAAAAATTTATTAATTCATCCAAAAAATAAGGGGTAGACAAAAATTTAATAAACACAGAGAAGATTTAGACAACAATATAAGCCTATTTCATCTGTAATTTATAAATCAAATGTTCTAACAACTGTAGAAAACACATTATTTTCAAATTCACATATAACACACATGATATAGGTCATATACTGATCCATAAATTATGTACTATAATTGAAAACATTTAAATTATATGTAAACTTTTAAATATCAAAAGTCAGTGACAAAGCAATATTTACCAAAGTACCAAATATTTGTAAATTAAGCAATATACCATTTCAAGATAACCCATAGGTCAAAAAAGATATCACAATGAAATTTTAAATGAATGATATTAAGGAGACAACATACCAAACTTTGTGGGATATAACTATAGCTGTGCTAACAGGGCAATACCTAGATTTAAAGCTAATATTAGAAAAAAAGAAAGTTTTTAAAATAATGATCTAAATCTCAAAATTAAAATGTCAGAATGAAAGAACCAATTAAAAATGTTTAAATGACATAAGAAGAGGAATAATTAGTGAAATCAGTATCAGGATTGAAGGGGTAAAGATCCAACAGATGGTAAAAAGAAAATGAAGAATAAAGAAATATTGTGAATAACTTTGTGTCTAAGGCTGGGAACCTATTTTTACCAGAATCCTCTATAATATAGAGTCCAGATTAGACTTAGCTAATTACATAAACTCGTGCATATTTCAGAAGGAATAAGGGAAGAGAGGTCATCTTTCTTACAGAGTTTCTCTACAAAGGTCATAAATAACCATGGACAATGAAGTATTCCCTCTCGAGGCCCAGCTTGTTCTTATTCCCTTCCTGCCTTGAGTCCCACCTAAATTTATGGCTGCTGGTCTTGCTTACCAATAGCAGTCTCAAACTCACCCCCAGGTACTTGGCTGGGGTCCTGCAGAAGCAGCCATTCCCACTGAAATAGATGTTGCCACAGAGGCATCAATTTCCAGGCAAAGATTCCACACAGGTGGTAGTTTCTACAGCTCTCTATAAGCAAACCTGTTATGGTTTAGCACTGCAGTGTCTAGATCTGAATTGTTTCTTGGATTTTCCTTCATGCTGTATTTTGTCTACCCACACCAGTATTTTGCATGGCTTTGCCAGTGACTATTTTTCTGATTCAGTGATTCCCACTTCTAGACATCCATCGCTCCATCTTTATCCACATTCAAATAAATTCTAATTCCTTAATGAAATCTCCTTTTTCTACAACATTTGTAGTGATTCTGTTTTCCTGACCAAATTCTGACTGATACTTAAAGGTGGTGGTGGTGGGGGGGAATAATATGAACAATATACTCTATGTTTTATGAAAAAAATATTGTGTGCCATCAAAGTTATTAACTAGCTGGCTATTTCAATATGAGAAAAAGCTGATAATAAGGATAAGGAGTCATTTGACATGTCTCTGTCTTAAGGTTTTACAGTGCATTTTGATTAGGTTAATACTAGATAAATACATTTGTGAATTGCACCACTAGACCATTATTTTTTTATTCAGATAGTGTAGGCATACCTTGAAAGTAATGTGGATTTGGTTCCAGACCACTGAAAAAAAGTGAAAAATAAATTGTTTCACACAATTTTTTTGGTTTCTTAGTGCATATAAAAGTTATGTTCACACTATACTATAGTCTATTAAGTGTGCAATGGCATGTCTAAAAAACAATGTACATACCTTAATTTAAAATATTTTATTGATAAAAAATGCTAACCGTTATCTGACAACACAGGGTTGCCACAGTCCTTCAATTTGTAAGAAATGCAGTATCTGTAAAGTGCAATAAAGTAAAGAACAATGTAATGAGGTATGTTTGTATTGGTGTTTCTGATTGATGGTGATGGTGAAGATGGCCTATACTGGCAATTATTCAAGACTACTTGTTGACACAGGCTTTATACCTTCACTACATGAATCCCAGCTTCCCTCAATATTCAGCTGAAAGTTTGAATATTATAGAAGAGAGAGGACAGAGAAAGCACACAAGCTTCATATTGGTATTGACCCCAAAATGATATCCGACACTTCTACTCCTTTGTCATGGTGACAAATATGGTTCCATATACGTTCAGTGATCAGGGGTGAGGATAGAGGAGGGTTGAAAATACAGCTCTTGATTGTAGCATCTTCCCAGAAGTAACTGTAGTCCATGAAAAGGGGCATAATTCTCATCACAGCTAGCCACATGTGTTGAATATGGCTACCAAACACCCATGGACGGTCCTTCTCTCCCAGAACATAATCCCATCTGCACACAGGGGAGATAATTCAACATTCCACTTACTTAAGGCATTCAGTTTAATGTTCAATTTTCCTGTAAATGAGTTTTCTCCATCAGATCTAGAAGAGATATCTTCTATTCTTATAATATATGAAAATAAAAATAAAAACAAGTTTTCAGTACCTTTCTTTTCATATACAGTGGTGTAATTTGGACACAACAGGCACAATAAAAACTTCCATTATAAAAACTGATTAATAAGACACAAACAGCTATTACTGATTCATAGTGATAATGGAATTTTATAGAGAAAACACTAGAAGGAGGAAAGTTCCTTGAGAAGTACCTGATTCTGTTCTCCAAGAGGAACTTCCTTCGTCCTTTATTCTCACAGACACCTGCTCTCAACCTCTGGGAGAGTCATCTGGCTTGTCTCTTATCCTTGTTGACTACCTGTAAAGTGGATGTTTGGGGGAATATATAGCTTTTGAAACCTGTTTCCTTCTCTGAAGTTTGTAAGGCAGAGTATTGTTTTAAGGCTCAATCATTCAAATAATTGTTAGGACAGGTTCCTGACTTGGGGGCAATGTTATTCCTCAAGAATCACAGTAGGCTTCTGATTTACTTCCTTACAGGCAAGACTCTTTGCCATAAATACACCTTAAATTCTCTCATTGTCATATTTCTTAAATCTGCTTTGTTCCTTCCTTGGTACTATGTCTTCCTCTCAGAACTTATACTAGTGTTACAGCTGTCCCTGGAAACATGATGCTGCCATTATCCCTGATTTTCCCATGACCACAGCCTAATTTCAGGGAAGACAAGATAGTATCTGGCATTTTCAACTTCAGTCATGGCAGACAGGTTTTGCTTCCTAACAAGATATCCAGGGTAGGGAATTACCTAAAGAAAATTGTCCATAAGCTAAGGAGCCCACAAAATGAAAAATTCCCTTACATTTTTATGTGGTATGTTTGAAATTTATGCACAATAGTCAATCACAGCTACTCGTTCCATTATCATCTGTGTATCCATTTAAAGTTAGCAATTCTTTCTTTTCAGTAATTCCACACACCCTTTAATATTCATCCTAGCTCTGGATTAATTTATAGAGGCATGAACCACCACATACTCTTCAGGGGAAAAAATGAGCTGAATAAATACAAAGACACCACTTTTATATAATTCAGGGTACCCCATTTTCCATGGGAAGCAGTATGTTCTACTGATGTTTTGATGTTTCTTCTAAAGTGTTTTCTTTCCTGTTTCCTCTGGAAAGTAAAATAATGAAAATTCAAAATCCTGAATACCTTTCTAGTTTTCATGTATCTTAGTTGCTTTTCCAAGGCCAGATAATATACATTTAAAAATAAAAACGACATTAGTAAAGAATTCTATACTTGCAATGAGAAAGATAAATATAGACCAATTAGGTTTGCTTTGTCATCTTCTCATTGATTTAAATATCCCAAGGGTAGCTTTATGAACCTTTAAACAGTATCATATTACTCTTGCTGTAATTGTAACCTGAATAATTTGACCACTAACCTATCTATCGAAATGTGTGTTTTTTTCAAAGCATATAACAGTTTTTATTGCACTGGATGCCCTTGTCTAATTGTGCCTATGCCAACTGTTATTGAATATTTAATAACATGCATTTTGTTCCAGTGCACTTCTTCTTTCCTTTTCTAAATGAATCGTCCTCAGGCACTAGAAACATAAAAGTGTCAGTGACATATTTTGTTTATAGCACATAAAATAAAACAGTGTTTGACATATATTTGGTTAATTTATTTTGCATTGATATGACACCAATTTGTTTTAAATGCAATATAAAATAGAATAAGCACCAAAAAATTCATGTAGAGTGAGATTATGCATATTAACAAAGTATCCTCTCCTTAATAAAAAGTTTCAACAAATTCATTTTTTATAAACAGCACGTCAGGCCTACTTGTCTAGGGGAACAGAGTGAGAAGATCTGGACTACACAGCTATAAACCTGCCTTGATCATCAGTTACAGGTAACCCTTGGGGGAAAGACTTGTCAGAAAAAGCAGGAAAAATTCTAATTGTTTCAGAAGAAGTAGTACCCTGATTTTTTAACTGCCTAGAGACAACTCTAGTGCTTACAAAATATTCTAAGTGTAGAACGCTTGAAAAGTCCTCTTGACTTTGATTTTAAGAGCATGTCTGTGACCCCACACAGCCAAAAATAAATAAATAAATTAATTAATTTAAAAAAAGAAGCCTGATATTTTTTCAGTGTAATATACCTTGTCTCCTGCACTGAAAAATATCAGGCTTCCTTTTTTAAAGTCAAGAGGACTTTTCAAGCCTCCCTCTAAAGATTTTTCTGTAACATTTCCTGCAAGGCATTCTACTGTCATTATTGTTTCAAACACTTATTCTGTTCCTTTCTCTCTTTCTTCTCCTTCTGGAATTCTCATTAGGCATGTGTTATGCCTTTTTCAGTTGTTCCACAGTTTTAGATCTTTTGTTTTTTTTCTTTAGTCCTTTTTCTCAGTGCTTCTCAGTTTCAGTGGTTTCTATTAAGATATCCTCAAGCTCAGAGAATCTTTCCGCAGCTGTCTCCAGTCTACCAATAATGTCAGGAAAGGCATTCTTCATTTCTCTTTTCTCTTAGAGTTTTTTTTTTTTTCACCTCTCTCTGAGTGAGCTTGTACCACTGAACTGTAAACTTCACACAGGGTTCTCAATTTTTGACCCTCTTCATTGGCCCCTGATGGCTAGAGTGGGCTCTATTTGGTTATGTCCTTTCTTCCCCATGGAAGGCTAGAGGGACCTGGAATTGGGTTTTTCCTTCCTCCAGGTCAATTAAGTTCTGATTAACCCCAGTAGGTTAGGCTCTAGGTAAATAATTTCACCTGAGGGCAGACATTTTAAAGACAAACAGGGTGCTCTGGCGTATTTCACAATGGCTCCTTTTCCTCTCCTCCTGCCAGAAGCACAAGAGGATTTTTCTCTGCTATTCACTCTGAGAACTTGGTCCACCTCGTGGAGGTAAGACACAAAAGTGTGGGGATACCCTGATGTGAAAAGCCACAGAGTCTTTTTTTCTTTCAGTCTTGCTTTTTCCCATTTTACAGATAATCTGAGACGCAGGTAAGTTTTGTATTGTATTTATTTTACCTCAAGGATGTCCTTTAATATGCATTCTAGTAAATGGTCTTGAATTCTGTTTTTGTTTGTCTTTGAAAGTTGTTATGTAGCTTTCCCTTTTGAAAAATATTTTCACTTGTTACAAAGTTCTTGGGTTGATGTTTTTCTTTCATAATTTGAAAGATGCTGGCCAGTTCTCTTTTGGCTTACATAAAAATTGAGTTGAGTGTTGGTTTGGTTGTAGCTGTACTTACCCTTACTGTTTATTTTGCTTCAGATTTTTTCAGGGTTACCTTGTGCATAGGGTGCAAGTTGGATTGTCAGAGGATTATTTTTTTCTCAATGCTCCTGTTCTCCTATTATGTTTAGACTTTCCTTGTGTGCTTCCACATCAGAATATCTCTTATCCCAGGGCCTGACTGCTGCATAAGTCAGCACAGAGTAGCCTGGTGGTAGGGGCAGGGAGGGCCTTCTCTGTTGTCCTGGTCCAATTTCAGGTTTAGATTGGCTTGGTTTCCTGGTTCTTGGGGATGGGCTTTCTCTAGGATCTTGCTCTGCTTTTTCTTGTTCAGGCTTGAACCACAAAGGGGGCCTTTTTGTAGTGTCTCACTCTGCTCAAAACAGTTCTTGTGGGCTTCCCTGGTGGCTGAGAGTCCGCCTGCCGATGCAGGGGACGCAGGTTCGTGCCCCGGTCCAGGAAGATCCCACATGCCGCGGAGCGGCTGGGCCCGTGAGCCATGGCTGCTGAGCCTGCGCGTCCGGAGCCTGTGCTGCGCAGCGGGAGAGGCCACAATAGTGAGAGGCCCGCATACTGCAAAACAAAAACAAAAACAGTTCTTGTTACCTTGTGGTGACATACATGGAAAACTCTGAGTGTAAAATCCCTGGTGTTTTAGGCTCTTGGGAGTTCTATATTCTCAGGTTATCCCACACCTGGTTTTTTAAGGATTTGTTAAAATTTTTAGCTGAAATCTTTTTACTGGCTTATATGTCAGACCAGGTTTCCTACTATGGTCTTCCCCAGATAAGGCAGAACCACTTGTATTTCCTTGAAGATGCCTGTCTTTCCTCAGATTTCAGCCTACTTGTTCCTCTGTGACCTCAACTACCTTATTAGCTAAGAACAAATTATAATTTTGTAGATTATTTGGCTTTTTCCTGTTGTCTGAGTGGAAGCAGTGCTCTTTCTACATTTCTATATCTTAATGGGAAGCGAGTCCTTTCTAGGGACGTTTTTGTTCAGCTGGAATCCATTAAAACTGGTGCCTGCTTCACATGAGAAAGTTTCTCACAATTGTCTTGGGCTCTTGAGATCATTACTTTCATTAGCAGTTGTATTGGCATCACCCTTTGAAAATTTAGGTCTTTAAAAGAGCAGAACACAATTTTTCTACAACCAAAATGTGTACGTGATGCCATTTTGTAATGCCTTTGGCATATCATTATTAAACTGAAGGCTTTAAGTTGCATTTTATTTTTTATTGGTAGAATGACACATTAAATGGATGTTCTTATGTATAAAAAGAATGTTCTTTCTGTATAAAAATCAGAAATTATAAAAATAGCTATTTTAACAGTCTCACAGTTGGAAAGCTGATTTTATTACCTGTTCATTTAAAGTTTGGAAATTTTATTTATCTTTAGAACATTTCTGAATGTGAGCACAGTACTTCCTTAGGCAATTAATTTAACACATCAGAATTCTTAATTCTAATGTATTGCATCATTTCCACTATATTTCATTTCATCACTCTGGTCATTATCACATTTAACTTGATCAGTGTCAAAACTATTTGAAAGTTCAGTTTATATAAAAGATACTAATGCACTCTTGACTTCTGATGAATAGAGTAATAGTCTAATGCACTCAGAAAAATGTTTTTTCCCAAAGTTATTATGAGTAATAGAAGTATTCTATATTTACCCAGTTGGGTCAAAACACTAGAAGCAGAGTGACACTTAAAAAATATAACAACCATATATAATGAATGTGTTATGGTCTCACATTATATTTTTATGTTGTCATTTTCAAGAATTGGATGAAGAAATGAGTAAAGTCAGTTTAACCATGTGATACTTGTGAACTAGGTGTTCATTAATTCGGTGTATATATTGAGTGGCTTTTATGACAGATGCTGTTGAAGGAACTGTGGAGTCAGCAGTAACTGAGAACAAGCTCTGCTTTACATATAGCTCTCCATTTATTCAACAAAAATTAAAAATACTTCACTTTTATATTAATTTTGCTGATGAGATATCCAGTGGTATAGCTTTGTCATATATAATTTTTAGCAACTGACTGCAGATTCAAATACTATATCATTTCTCTAGCATATATAATTATACTTCTTTGTATTTGAACAAACACAGGATTTGTTTTTACAGGATTGTATATTTATTTTCTTCTCTAAGGGTGTCAATAAAATTGAGGAACTAAAATAAAATATAAAATAATTGATTCAAATTTAAGCAAAGTCTTATGCAAAGTTTCATTTATTGATTTGCCCCTTTTGGTTTGACATATTTGTGTGGCTCTTCTTTGCACTCTTGTGCACATGAGACAATATTAGGTTTTTGACAGTCTCAGCAATATGACGAACAGGTCTCTTTAGCAGGTCTAGATTCAAGGTTACATTACATTGTGTTGGATTTTGGTTTTCCTGGGCTGTGCTGAAGGCAGATCTTAGTAGCTTTGTGAGAGTCAAGTTTTAAATTTTCCAGAGATTTGAGACCTGGGTGCCTAATAGTTGGTGGCTTAAAATCTGACACACTGAAGTATTTTGTTACTGTGTATACATTTTATTGTTGTGTTTTGGAGGCTCTTATTAATGGTGATGGAATCCCCAACACCATGCCCACATTAAAAGTCCCTAGAATGATTCATGGGACTTAAATCTTTAGGAGTAAAACTATATTTTGTCACACAGATGTAGTTAGGGTAAACAGCTGGATCAAGGAAAGAAGCATAAGTAGAGTGTGGAGGAATCTATCTGCAGTCTTCCTTATGCTCTCTCCTTCTTATTAAGTGTCACATGGAGCACTCTTTCCTAACAATGAAAATGCAGCAACATGCATGCTGTGTTTTTGCTGAGGGAAGCTGACTAGAGACTTATTTCCTAGATTTTTATTGGGAGCTGGTCACATAGGCACTTGCTGCCGAGCACATACCAATCTTCCAGACTCGCAGGAAAGTGGATGTAGTTTAAAGCACATAGATTGCTCAAATACTTCTGACATGATATATGACCCTTGTCATTTTGGGGAATGGTAGGAATACCCTCAAAATCCAAGTTCCCAGACACCAGCCAATGGCCAGACTTGAAAGTAGGCCTTCTAAGGACAGTAGTCTTGGGCCACCTATGTTAATTGTTTTCTGCAGAATTAACTTTGTTTCTAGTAGCCTAGTTGTAAAAAAAAAAAAAAAAGCTAGTAATAATCAAAGTTGTAACTATCGATGTACCTTAATTAGAATAATCAGGTTAGAATTATTAATCAGATCTTAGTTTTTTTTTTTTTTGCGGTATTCGGGCCTCTCACTGTTGTGGCCTCTCCCATTGCGGAGCACAGGCTCCGGATGCGCAGGCGCAGCGGCCATGGCTCACGAGCTTAGTTGCTCCGCGGCATGTGGGATCTTCCCGGACCGGGGCATGAACCCGTGTCTCCTGCATCGGCAGGCGGATTCTCAACCACTGCGCCACCAGGGAAGCCCTCAGATCTTAGTTTTTTAATAGATCTTTATTGGAGTAGAATTGCTTCACAATACTGTGTTAGTTTCTGTTGTACAACAAAGCGAACCAGCCATATGCATACACATGTCCCCATATTCCCTCCCTCTTGAACCTCCTGCCTATCCTCCCTATCCCACCTCTCTAGGGCATCACAAAGCACTGAGCCAGTCTCCCTATGCTAAGCTGCTGCTTCCCACCAGCCAACTATTTTACATTCAGTAGTATATATACGTCGATGCTACTCTCACTTTGCCCCAGCTTCGCCCTCCCACCCCAACTCCTCAAGTCCATTTTCTATGTCCACCTCTTTATTCCTGCCCTGCACCTAGGTTCATCAGTAACTTTTTTTTTTTTTAGATTCCATATATATGTGTTAGCATACAGTATTTGTTTTTCTCTTTCTGACTTACTTCATTCTGTATCACAGACTCTAAGTCAATACACCTCACTACAAATAACTCAATTTCATTTCTTTTTATGGCTGAGTAATATTCCATTGTATATATATGCCACATCTTCTTTATCCATTCATCTGTCAATGGACATTTAGGTTGCTTCCATGTCCTGGCTATTGTAAATAGAGCTGTAATGAACATTTTGGTACATGACTCTTTTTGAATTATGGTATTCTCAGAGTATATGTCCGGTAGTGGCATTGCTAGCTCATATTGTAGTTCTGTTTTTAGTTTTTAAGGAACCTCCATGTTGTTCTCCATAGTGGCTGTATCAATTTACATTTCCACCAACTGTGCAGGAGGATTCCCTTTTCACCACACCCTTTCCAGCATTTATTGTTTCTAGATTTTTTGATAATGGCCATTCTAACCAGCGTGGGGTGATACCTCATTGTAGTTTTGATTTGCAATTCTCTAATAATTAGTGATGTTGAGCATCTTTTCACGCGCCTCTTGGCCATCTGTATGTCTTCCTTGGTGAAATGTCTATTTAGGTCTTCTGCCCATTTTTAACTGGATTGTTTGTTTTTTTGATATTGAGCTCCATGAGCTGTTTGTATATTTTGGAGATTAATCCTTTGTCTATTGTTTCATTTGCAAATATTTTCTCTCATTCTGAGGGTTGTCTTTTTGGCTTGTTTATGGTTTCCTTTGCTGTGCAAAAGCTTTTGTGTTTAATTAAGGTCTCACTTGTTTATTTTTGTTTTTATTTCCATTACTCTAGGCAGTGGATCAAAAAAGATCTTGCTGAGATTTATGTCAGAGTGTTTTCCTATGTTTTCCTCTAAGAGTTTTATAGTGTCTGGTCTTATATTTAAGTCTTTAATCCATTTGGAGTTTATTTTTGTATATGAAATTAGAACACTACCTAACATCATTCTTTTACATGTAGCTGTTCAGTTTTCCCAGCACTACTTATTGAAGAGACTGTCTTTTCTCCATTGTATGTTCTTGCCTCCTTTGTAATAAATTAGGTGCCCATATGTGTGTGGGTTTATCTCTGGGCATTCTATCCTGTACCATTGATCTGTATTTCTGTTTTTGTTCCCATACCACACTGTCTTGATTATTATAGCTTTGTGATATAGTTTGAAGTCAGGGAGTCTGATTCCTCTGACTCCCAGATCTTATTAACCAGGTTATCTTTCCACTTTCTACTCCAGTTCTGGTGACTAGATCTCCCTGCTCCTTCACTGTGCTTGTCCCATTATTCATTTTATACATGTACTCCTTCAATAAACATTCACTGCTCTATATTCCATCAATATAATTCAAAACATACAACATACCACAAAATACCTTCTATAAAGGAACTTACACTTTTGTGTGGTGAGGATGTGCTTATTGGAATATAGGGATTTTCAACTTGTGCCTAATACTATGAAAAATATCTAAGGGGAAGAGACAGTGACAGAGTTGTATTTGAGTTAGTTTATATGTTGTTTTCAAGGAAGCCTTCTCTGGACATTTGAACAAAGAAGTGAAAGAAGTACATGAGCAAATTATACAGATATCTAGAGGAAGTTCCCTCCAAATATTCCATGTTCCAGAGGCAAAAACTGATGGAAGGAAAGCAAGGACGTCAACATGGCTGATGTAGAATAAACAAGGTAGAGAGTTAGCCAGCAGGTGACATCAGAGGCATAACAGGAAAATGGAAAACATTTTGTAGGGATTTGTAGTTCTTGTTAACATCTTTAAATTTTCCTCTGAATGATAAGAATCCTGAAGACTATTTGAAAAAAAAAAAAAGAGTGATATGATGTGCACATTTTAGAAGTCAGAGCAAATAATAGGTTTAAGATGAGAATGGAATATTAGAGAATATACAATGACAATATTAGGAGTATATTGCAATAATCAAGGAAAAGATGGTGTTGAGGATCATAATAGTAGCACTAAGTGGAAGTGGTAAGGAGATTTGGGTTGGGTATATTTTGACTTCAGAGCCAATAGGAAAAGAATAGAACAAAGAGAATCTTTTTAGATGATATTTTTAAGGTACTTTAAGGTTTATGGTTGAAGTAACTGGAAGAGAGATGTTGATATTAATTGAAATGAGGAAAACTGAGAAGAAGCATGCTTTGGAGTGATCAAGAATTTATATTTGGATATTTGGATAAATATTTGATGACCAAATGGAGATGTTGTATGAACAGTGCGATATAGGAGTGTAAAGATTGGTGGAGGTGAGGGCTTGGAGATCAATACTTGGGAGTCATCAAATTAAAGATGACATTTAAAGCTATGGGAATGGAAGACATCACAACATGTAGTTAGAAAAAGTTACAAGGACAAAGCCATGGGGCATTGTAATTGGTACAAGAGTGGAGGATGAGAACTCCCTGCAGCAGAGGCAGAAAGAAGCAGTCAGTAAAGAGAATGAAGAAAAACTGGTGTTGAGAATCAGTGTGAAGTAAGTCTTTCAAGAAGAGGTGATTAACATTGTCAAATGTTGCTGATTGTTTCTATTAGGTGAAGTTTGAGAATTAACCGACAGATTTAAGGTAGATGATTCTGATATACACAAGAGCAAATAATATACATTATATTAATGATATAAGTTAGTATGGATTCAAGAAAATAAGAATGTAAAGATGGACTATAAATACAGATAGTAGCTTCAGAAGATTTGTGGGGTCAGGAGGATTTTTTATAGGTACTGATACAGCATGTTGATTATGACAAACTGTTCAAGAGAGAAAAACCTGATAAATCAGAAAGTAAATGATATCATAAATAAGTGACATAGGATGGAATCCAGTGCATAATTATGCACTGAAGGGATTTATCTTGGACAGGAATACTGATTCACAGCAACAGCAGGAGAGAAGGTAGAGTATATGAGAATCACAGTAGGTGGGATGGTGAATGTGGTGTTGGCTGTTTCTGAACACTTCTATTTTGTCAGTGAAATGTTTACAAGGTGAACATCTGAAAATAAAGAATTCCCCGGGGGCAGGGTGGTGGAAGAGGTTTTGTTAATTTGAGGAGAAAGGAAGGTTGGGTGTCTGAATTGACTAAGGAAATACAATGGGATTGAAATTAAGGACAGATTCTGAGATCCGTGATCAGGAATTTAGAGTTAGTGAGTCAGATCAGGTCTTTCAAGAAGCAGATGCCAAACTGGGATTAAACATGTAAGATATTTATTGGGAAAAATGCCTGCAAAGAGTAAAGGGGAGGGTTAAGCATAGGTGAGGGGAGTCTTCAGGCTGAGATGCAGGTCGGACACTGTAAAATGAGAGGAAAGACAGGAAAACTAGATAAGGGAGCTTCAGACTGCAGTGCAGATCTGAGAATGTCTTGGCCAGGCCAATGTGAGGTCCCCAGCAAAGGTTGACTACGGCGAGGGTCCCGTGTTGGGCAGAAATAGCCTAGCTATAGTAGTCTCGTCATATCCAGTTATTGGCCAGGAGAAGCCTAAGGGAAGCCCAGCTTTGGTGTGAGCCTGAGAGACAGAGCCTGTGGCTGCTGCAGGCGGAGGCTCTCAGTCAGTATGTTCACTGCAGTAGGTTCTCCTGAAGGGAGGGCTGAGGTGCGTGTGCATGTCCATGGCTGACACATTGGATTTGGTTGTGTTTCCCTCCAGCCGTGGTGTATTTGATGTATTTGAGGAAGCAAGTAGAATGTTAAATTTAAGTAGATGTGATAATTTCCAGAGCAGTAATATGACGGAAAAGAGGGGTAAGCAAATTGAAGCATAACTAAGCAGTTGAAAAGAGGAAGCAGAATCTAAGCTGGTTATGGACATGAGTGCCTGAGGGAGCTATTCTACCCATGCAAACAAGAAGCTGAAGTGTCTTTAGTAAGGTTAACTTCCTTACTTCCTTAATTTTCATTGCAAATTTCAGAGTATGAAAGTATAAAAGACTTAATCTCGTATGTGTATGTATAGAGAGAAAATTTCAAAAGTTATCAATTTAAGTATATACATATTGTAAGAGGAGAGACAAGAATTTGTTACTTCCTGGGTAGGTTTCAATTCCCATGTGTTTCTTACGCTCTTAACTACACTGAGTTTGATTTTAATTTTCTATATCTGTCGTAGCATGGGCCTTAAATTCCAATGAATTACTTCATCATATGCTCAAATGAAGAGGAGAAAATGACTGCATTGAAGTGGTTATATTGGCAGGTGATAATGCAGTTCTACAAAATAGTGCTTTGCTATGAGAATATGAAGTACTTTCGGGAATTTAAGGTTTTCCAATGACTTTAGGTTTAAACCCCAGTGTAAGACCAGCTTTGAAACTATTGCCAAACCTGGATTCCTACTTAGTTTACCTCTCTTTGTCTATTTGGATCCTCTACTTTCTCAGTGAGTACTGTGGAGCTAGCAAGCCCTCACTTACCTGTGACTTTGCCCACCAGATGACAAGTTCTAACTGCAAGACTGGAATTTATTCCATTTGTCCTGGGTCCATTGCCTCAGTTCTTTTCTACTTCTATAAGCAGGTCTATTTTCACATCTAAACTTTCTTCAGTATATCTTGTCCTGGCTGTGTCAGATATATTCATAAGTAAATAATAATAGTTATAATTAGTACTGCTGTCATCAGTAAATGCCAGGAAGTAAGTCCTGTTCTGGGAGCTTTAGAAATACTCACATTCAATCCTCGTTAACAACACTATATTTTATTATTATTGTTATCCCTATTGACAGAGAAAAAATGAAGCACAGGTAATATAACTTGCCTAAATTTATGCAATAAATTGTGGAGCCACAGAGAAACCAAGCTGATTACAAATTTTTAATTACCATCTTATAACCTTAATGCTAGACACTAAATATATCAATTTATAAATGCCTCATGGCCCACATTTTCAATACAATCACAGATTTATCTCCTCTTGAAGTTCTCCATTTTAATACATAAAGAAACAGCACTGTCTACTTACAGAAAAAAATAATAATCGTATGTCTATGCAAGGACATCGTTAGGTAGTTGATTTCTTTCAGACCCTTAACACATGGCTTAGTGGTTACATTTATTGATGCTTCAGGGTAACTACTTTTGGTTATGACAACAATAATAACCCTTGAACAGAAGGGTATGTAATTTTTTTCCTTATAGTTTCAAGTCCTATTTTCTTTAGAATTATTGCTATATGGCTTGAGGCTTTTCAAAGAATAAAGCTGGTCTCCTAAATCAGAAACAGAAAGGACTCTTCCATGGGATGATATATGCTTCCAGATGTGTATGTGAAAATAAAGCAAAATCCTTGTTAAAGGTTGATTTTTAGCTATTTCTCTTTCTTGGCCTGAGTTGTGCTTTCTAAAACCCATTGGAAACTTAATTATTTAAAATTGCAATGGATGAAAAGCAAATTGAAACTTTAGTAAAGTCAATGATAGTTTTTTGCTTCTGAAGCAAATCAATTACCTGTCAGAGACATTGTCCTGTTTCTTTAACACTTTTCTATCCATCAGTTGTAGCAACTCTTTCTGAATGTCATGAGGAAACAGGTTACAGCATTTAAGTCAAGGATTTCATTTTAAGTAAAGTATTTTAGTTGGTAAAATTAGACAGTCTTTTCTTGCTTTGCCTCAGTCTTTGCAGCAACTGAGTTTGCTTTGTTCACAGAATTTTTTCCCACTGAATTCAGTGTTACATAAGAGTATTCATTTCAAAACTAAAGGTGTCACATTAATTTTTCTATTACATAGGAATTAATAAAACAACTTGAAAAATCAGGTTTGGAATAATTTAGGAATCAGTGTTTCAGGAAAACATAATAAAAACTTTAAACTTGATAAGTATATATATTGTAAGAGATATTTTCTATTTTTAAAATGTTTCTGATTTTGATATGAATAGTCTGGGTATGGAGAAATAAGTTTAAAGGAGAAACTAATGCTTTCATATCTGTATTCTATGTTCCTTACATATGATGCAACTGATTTTGAATTGAAAGACCAAGTGAAAACGAAGACAGAAGTAATTATTCACATAATATAGCAGTGTTCAAAACTAACGATACTAGTGGAAAGATAGTTTTACTTCCTATATGCAATAAATTACCTAATAGGTTCTCTTATAGTTCTCTTCTGTTTCTTCCTGTACATTTTAATAATATCTTAGTCAAAATTTGATAACTTTTTATTTATATAACTGCAATAGGCTTCTAGTTATTATACTTGCTGCCACCAAACCGTTGCTATTTTCAGACTGCTTCAAGGAGGATATTTTCAAAACCTCACTTTCACTTGGTTGTCCTCTTTAAAATTTCTTATCCCTTAGTTCCTACTCAGTCTCACTTGACCACCCTCTGCCCAGCGCTCTTCAGCGAGGCCAGCTTCTCTATTGATAACCATGAATGTTTGGATCAGTTTTGTTACTATTACTTATGCTGTTTCTCAGGTAAGCCAGATGCTGCCTTTCCTTTATGTCCAGACCTGAACGCATTTCCTCCATCAAGTCTCATCCAGTTGATTTTTCTGTTTGATGTTCTCTTCTCTGAGTACTGTATCATCTCAAACTGGACTCTGGCTGATATTGTTTTCTAGTGTCACACATCACAGGTTATTTCTGCAAGTAGGTTATTTATCTTAGAATATTACTATGTTCTCTACCACGACTTGTTGAACACTAAGAAAAAATAGGTATCTGAGTAATTATAAAACATTCTAATACATGGTCTACCAGAGTAATAAGATTTGTAAAAATGCAGTAGCATGAAGTATAAGACAATAAATGGTTAAATGTCTAACAAGGTGCTGACTTTTTTTGATGTACAGTTGGCTTACAATATTTGAGTTGTACAGCATAGTGATTCAATATTTTTACAGATTATACTCCATTAAAAGCCATTGTAAGGTAATGGCTATAATTTCCTATGCTATACAATATATTCTTGTTATTTTATACATAGTAGTTTGTATCTCTTAATCTCATATCCCTAACTAGCCCCTTCTCCTTTCCCTCTCCCTTCTGGTAATTACTAGTTTTCTATATCTGTGAGACTGTTTCTGTTTTGCTTATATATTCACTTATATTATTTCTTAGATCCCACATATAAGTGATACCATACAGTATTTGTCTTTCTCTGGTTTATTTCACTAAGCATAATATTCTCTAGGTCCATCCATGTTGCTGCAAATGACAGAATTTCATTATTCTTTATGGCTGAGTAATATTCCATTGTGTATACATACCACATCTTTATCCATTCATCTGTTGATGAGCACTTGGACTGCTCTCATATCTTGGTAAAAGTGCTGCTATGAACATTGGGGTGCATGTTTCTTTTTGAAATAGTGTCTTTGTTTTTTCCAGATATATACCCAGGAGTGGAATTGCTGGATCTCATGGTAGTTCTATTTTTAGTTTTTAAGAAACCTCCATAATGGTTTTCCACAGTGGTGGCACCGATTTACATTGCCGTCAGTAATGTGAAGGGTTCACTTTTCTCCACATTCTCTCCGACATTTGTTGTTTGTAGACCACTTGATTATAACCATCTGAAAAGTGTGAGGTGATATCTCATGGTGGTTTTGATTTGCATTTTTTGATTAGTGATGTTGAGCATCTTTTCATGTTCTTGTTTGCCATCTGTATGTCTTCTTTGGAAATATGTCTATTCAGGTCTTCAACCCATTGTTTGATTGGGTTGTTTGCTTTTTGATAATGAGTTGTAGGAGTGGTTTATATATTTTGGTTACTAATCACTTGTCAGTTATATCATTTGCAAATATTTTCTCCTATTCTGTAAGTTGTCTTTTCATTTTGTTGATGGTTTCCTTTGTTCAAAAGTTTTTAAGTTTAATTAGGTCCCACTTGTTTATTTTTACATTTATTTCTTTTGCCTTTGGAGACAAATCCAAGAAAATATTGCTACAATTTATGTCAGAGTGTTCTGTCTATGTTCTCTTCTAGGAGTTTTGATTTCAGTTCTTACATTTAGGTCTTAATCCAGTTTGAGTTTATTTTGTATATGGTGTGAGGAAATGTTCTAACATTGTTTTACATGTAGCTGTCCAGTTTTCCCATTACCACTTAATGAGGAGACTGTCTTTCTCCATTGCATATTCTTGCCTCCTTTGTCTCACAGTTTTCTGAAGATCATCTCATTATATATTAATATACCTGAAGTTAGCTACATCTTATTCTTATACTTCTTCCAAGTAAAAAGTAGCAAGATAGTTATCATTTTTGAAGGTTTAATTCAGGATACTAACTTCAAACATTACATGTCCAAAGTCTCATAAGCTGAGTAAAATATTTTTCAACAATAATTTTTAATTTATTAATCAAATAAGAAAAACTCTCAGCTTTTGCTTTTTAATTTTTTGTTTTATATACAATTTTAAGAACCTGATAAATTATGGACTTGCTTAATATTTCCCCCTTTCCAAATACAATGTACATAAACACACAATATTTTCATGCTATTTGCTTTGGTTTATATTGGAAATAGATTTTCTTTGCAAAAAATACAAGGTCAGTGTTTAAAAAAATATTGTCATACTCCAAGTTTGAAATGAAAACAATGGCTTCCTTAAAAGAAACAAACAAATAAAAAGACATAAATGCAACTTGGGCAAGTAAAACCTAAAAGAAGAAAGTTAATTCTGCTTAAAAGTATATTTAAATGAGTAAGTTACTGTATTTGGCTTGAATAAGAAGTTGATATTTTGGATTTGACTCTGACATGGCAAAGCTCATGTCAGTTTAATCTGCAATTGATCTTTTTAACTTTTCATTTTGATGATAATAAAAGTTGGTAATCTGATTCACAGAAGCACATCAAATCAGAATTCCTATAGCTCCTGTTGCCAAGCAAGGGTTAGCTCGTGTCAAGGAATTCTTGATTTTCTGCCAAGGCTGAGTCAGATTCATGTTAGATTATTTCTTTTATTTTCAAATGAATGAGGTCAAATTATGTATGTGTGTATAAGTTTTTCAATGTGGCATTCATATTATTTTAGCAAAAAAATATTTAAGTCTACACTTTAATTTTTAAATATTATGAAAATTAAATTTCAAAAGGTTCTTGCAGTATTTTCTGGTATTTTCATACTTCTGCTATTAAGAAACTTACAGGTCTTTTTGATTCCTGATTTCAACCTAGAGAAATACTTCTTCCAGTTCTGGAGAAGGTCAAATTAAAAAAAAAAAAAAGTTGTGACAATATAGAATGCATCTAAGAAACTATGTTGTTTTCAAATAATCAGTCTGATTTTAGTTTGGACAAAGGAGGTTTACATATTTTATAAGCCTGAAAGAAAGACCAGAAGTTGAATAATTTCATTTTTTCCTAAAGAGCTGAATATGAGTTTATAAATATTTAAAATTCTGTAAAAAGTGGTAATTTCCTCAATTCTCTTCAAAAGTAAATATACTTTGTAGTTTGGATAACAGAAGAACACTCTTCAAATAGATGGAAACAACATATAGAGGCAATATTACTTTTAATAATAGCACCTGCTTTTCTTTCAGAGAAATTCCTATCTCATCTCATGTGTCAGGGTTTGGTGGTGTTTCATTAATAGGAAGCATCTTGTTTACGTGAACTTTCAAGAAATTAAAAGATAAGAAATAGAACAGATGAAAACAACCACTTTTATTAGTGATTAGTGATTAGGTGGATATTGGAAATCTCTAGTCTAGTGGGCTTACTGATGCTGGCAGACTCAGTAACCAGTGGCCATGGACCATGGTAGGCGCCCCCACCAAAGGGGGGACATCAGCTGACTAAAAACAATTGACAGCACATGCTTCATGAAGGCAGGTGATTTCCCAGAGAAAAAATCATGGCTAGGTTTTTTCAGTTTCTTATCCCAAGCAAATCAGTAAATCAGGTAACTCTTCCTTCCTGAATAGAAATAATTAATGGAGCTGCGTAAGGCCAGGAGTTTTATACTGTTAAAGTTCTCATATAGAAGAAAACATGACAAGTAGGGCAAAAGCATTCAATAAATCATCCTATATTAACATTATATGGTTATGTAATAATAATTTCATATTATTTTTACAAATACAAATTATTTAGTGCCCAGTAACATCTCTGTGCAGGATATGGAAAATTCACTTAAAAATAAGATCAGTAGTAGAAGTCAATACATATAGGCCTCTTTGAAAGACTGAAGGTGTGGGTGAGGCCAAAAATTCTATCCTTGAGGGCAACAATACCAATAGAATGTTCTGGCTATTGAGTATTTTAAATATGGCCAACAAAAATTGAAGGACTGAAGTTCTAATTTTATTTAGTTTTCATTAATTTTTAAACTGAAAAAAGAAAACATGTAGCTAGTAGCTACCATATAAGATGATGGATACTAAGATATCTCCAAGAATAAAAGGAATTCTTAGACAAAATACCATGATTAATGCAGAGACATATAACTTAGGTCAATTACTAGAGGCTGATAAAGAAGAGAAATAGGTTAGGAAAGGTTTGGAGGAACTTAAACATAGTAAGTTCATAATAGATGGCTATATACAAGATCAGTGTTAGAAAAATATGTATATTTCAAAGGAGGTGGGAGTGGGGGAATGAAAGAAGGCCTCAGCCAGATAAAGGGTTAATTCTGAGGATAAGTATGGAGAATATGGGATCTCATTTATTGATAAAAGTGCTCTTGGATACCTATGGGCTCTCTGAGGCTTCCTATTTGATCCATGCCAGGGTGATAGTTTTGGAGCTGCCTGACTTAAAATCATGTTATTCTTATCCCCTGTACCTACCCTACCCAGGGTTAGACTAGAATAACAGAGAAAGTTGGTGATCAAGAGAAAGAGTGAGCCTCAGCAGGGTTTTCTTCCCTGAGTTAGGACACTAGTAAGGCCTGCCTTTGGTTCTATGAGAAAGATATATTTATATGTATGTACCTTCTTAACAGATTTATCTTTTTATTTAAGCTGTCTCTATGAGTTTCAGTTACTGGAAGAAAAAAAATCTTATAAATTATTCTATTAACTCCTTCTGTTTGTAATACTCTTCTGTAGTTCTCTAGATGGTGGAATTCTATTCATCTTGTAAGGATCACTATAGCATGTTACTTCTGTGAAGACATCTCTAAATCACAACACTTCTCTCCTCCCCACTCCCATATAAATCACTCTCTTATCTAACTTATAACAGCCCTTTGTATTATCTAGAGAATTTCTTTAAAATTCTCTCATTCCATAGATTTACTGATCATCTACTATGAGCCTGATATTGTGCTAGAAATTGAAGGGGTACAAATATGTATATAATGTGATACAAGCTAGTAGAGACTTGTACATTGTCTTGTGTAACCTTAGAAGAGGGAGTAATCAATTCTGTCTAGGGAAATCAGAAAGGTCTCTGCAAAATGTTATGTTTGAGCTAACTAAATAAAGGAGAATAGAAGGTATCCAAGCAGACAAGATAATATAGATAGGGACCATCCAGTCAGAGGAAATGGCAATTGAAAAGAAATAAAGGACTGAAAAAACTCCATAGACAGTTGAGGAATTTGGAATACGGACCTGTGTGCATTGTGGATGTGAGAGAAGTAAAGGCAGAAACGGTCAGTCACATAGGTTAGACTAGCATGTTGAGGTCAATTATGAAAATCCTCAAATGCCTCAGTCATATTCTGGTTTGTAATTAAATATACTATCTCCTCAAGAAGATTCTATTATTTTCAATTTCCTCAGGTTTTTAAAGCTTATAGCTGAGTTCTTTCTAAAGGGGCATGGCAATGAAACAATAGATGAGATAGCCAGCTTGGCAAGGAATATATGAAGAACTTTGTGTATAGTTATTATATAACTATACAATTTGAGGATCTTCCTTCTTAAAATGTTCTGTCTAGAGTTTAAAAAGAGTTTACTATTACTTTGTATCAAACATTGATCATTTTCTGAAGTCAAAAATTTCAAGTATCTATAAAGTTAGATTAGAAAAATACCAAGATGAAAAATACCATGACCCAGCTATGTACCACAGTCACCTGGGAGTTTTCTGCAAACACATTTAAAAAATGAAGTCATAACTTCAAAATTCTGAGAGATTCTGATTTTCAAGCTGGAATTGTATACCCAGGCAAAATATTAATTGTGAGCTGGGAATAAAGACATTTTGAAGATAAAGAAATATATAAAATGAATTAATTTATTTAGATTTAGTCACCAGGAGAAAGGGGAGTAGGAAGCATTAAAAGATAAATAAAAGGTATTCAGGACGAGACAATTTTTATGTACATCAATTTTTCTCTAAAAGCTTGGATAAAGGAACTTCAGCTACTGGAAATGAATTAAGCTGGATCTAGAGGGACATTAATATTTCATGAGTTTTTTAACAATCATTTCCCAGGGAATTGAAAAGAAGCTTAGAGGCAAGGATAGGAAAAATGAGAAGTTAGTTTATTCAGAAAAAACCCACAAAAGATCGTAATGCAAAGGATCTCAAAGTTTGACAGTACATATATTTAAATAAAAGTAACCTATAATAGAATTTCAGGTTATTTCTATTATCTTCTAACATAGAGCATTACATATATATATACATAGAGAGAGAGAGATGTATGTAGATATACATAGGTAATATACATGTATATATTGATATAGACATATATATGTGTGTGTATATGTGTGAGTGTATAAAAACAGTCCAAGCATAGTCTCATTGCTTATGTTTTTTGTCTTTTTTTTTGCGTTATGTGGGACTCTCACTGTTGTGGCCCCTGTTTATGCTTTTAACATTCTGTCAGAATCAACAATATTAAAAAGCACACTGTGGGAAACACGTTTGGCTAATTCAATATTCATTTCTCCCCTTACCCCACCCTAACAGAACACCAATTGTGCTAAGTATTCCCCTCAGGTAAGATATATACTAATTAAAAATTAAAGCCAGTCATGATATCCCATTTCTCTTGGTTGGGATTAATTTTTAGATAGGAAACCTAAGAAAGGTTCTGAGAATGGGTTCCAGGCTGTTGAGAAAGACATACCAGGTTGAAAATTCCTTTATTTTTTGGTCCAGATATTGCTGTATTTAGATATTGTACAGGAAAGGGTTAATTCAGCAGGCCTATGTTGGTCAAATCCTGTACATTTCCAAAAGCCCTGTTTTCAGGACTGGCTCTTGGCCAGCTTTCTGTTGCTGAGCTCTGAGCCCTTGAAAGGTTCTGCCTGATAAGTTTCCTTGTACGCCTGAGGTTTGGGGCCATGTTGGACCAGTTTGACCAGATAGTTTATGGTAACAACATGACTTATGATGAACACCCAGTTGTGCTGTGGGGGTCTGGAGTCTTGAGTAAACCTACATGACTGATCCCCAATAAAAATCTGGACACAAAGCCTCGGGTGAACAACTCTCCTTGGCCGTGCTTAGTGCATATTGTCACACATTCTTATTGGGAAAATTAAGCAGCCTTGTGCACCCAACTGAGAAGGAACACCTGGAAGCTTGTACTTGGTTTCTACCAGATGTTGCACTACATGCCTTTTCCTTTTGCTGATTTTAACCTGTTTCCTTACTTGCAATAAACTGTAACCATTGTATAATAGCTTTTGAGTGCTGGGAGTCACTCTTGTGAATCATTGCACCTGAGGGTTGCCCTGTGGATCCCTGATACAGAAATGATGTCTGACACTGCTGTAGCCCCCTTGAGTTCACTAGGTAAATCGACCTTGGAATAAAATCAATGCTGTAACAAATACAATTTTACAAATTTTCTCTTCAGAACATTTGTTTTCCTAATCCTAGACCATGTAGGTTTAAGAAGTAAGCACATTTTATTGATATTATCACTGATGTAAAGTCAAATGGATATTTTTCAACTTTATTGAGGTATACTTAATATACAGAAGTTGCACATACTTAATGTATTCATTTTGATGAGTTTGGACACATGCATATACCTGTGATATCATCACAACATACAAGGTAATAAATCTATCATGTCTGAAAGATTTCTTGTGTCCCCTTGCTTTTGAATGTGAATGTGGAAAGAACATCTGGCATGAGATCTCTCCTCTTAACAAATGTATAAGTGCTCAACACTGTGTTGTTAACTATAGTATTACGTTGTACTGTAGATCTCTAGAAATTATTCATCTTGCATAACTAGCTTTATACCCTTCAAACAACATTTTCCCATTTCTCCCTCCCTACATCCCTTGGCAACCACCATTCTATTCTCTGCTTCTGTGAGTTTGACTTTAGATACCTCATATAAGAAGAATACTAGAATATTGTCCTTCTGGGACTGACTTATTTCACTTAGCATAAAGTCTTTCAGGTCAATTCACATTGTTGCAAATGGTAGGATTTTCTTCTAATCACTTGCAGTGTTTTTTCAAACAAAAATATTTTTGGTACTTTGGCAGACAAATACCCATAGATAAGGACAAAGAAGGACTCAAAATATAATGAATTCTTACATCTGCCTATTCATGCATAATAAGTTTTAACAGAGTCCCAAGCTATCCTCCTGGCAAATGTTCAACCATCAGTAGTGCCCAGATAAATATCAGTATAGCAAAGTGTCCTTATCAACTGTTATGTCATTGTTTTGATAAATTTTATGTTTTTACATACCTAATTAGATCCAACACTAATGACTATTGTAATGCTAAGAAACGTGCTCAAATCACCCAGTTAAAGGATGAGAATCAGAATATAAATCTAAGCCCATCTCAGTACAAACCCATACCATTTATTTTATTTATTTTATTTATTTTTATTTTTATAGTAGGTTCTTGTTGGTTACCTATTTTAAATATAGCAGTGAGTGTGTACCATTTGTTTCATATCATAGAGTTTGTCTTCATTGTCACCACATCTCCATTCCAGTATTTCCCTTTTCCTCCTACACATTCAATTATTTAGTCATTGTGCACCCATTAATGTAATGTATATTTTGTATCCCTATTAGGTCTCAGATATCAATCTAAGGTCTGAGAAAGCAATGATGAAAAAAAGACATATTTTCTGCTTTGGATGTCAAACAAATTATTGCTCTATATAAATGTATACTTTTAAAATGAAATGAGTGATGGGAATAAATGATATTATGACATATATCAAACATAGACTAACTAGACTATCACAGAAGGCATTTTTAAGAAATAGTGCACTAGATGACAAAAATTGCTATCAATTAACTAAGCAAGGGTGTAGGGCTATGCTGTCTAATATTACAGTAGCTACTAGCCACATGTATCTATTGAGCACTTAAAATTCTAGTCCAAATTGAGATACATATCAAGTGTAAGATACAGTCTGGATTTTAAAAACTTAGTACAAATAGAAGAATGTATATATGTAGCAGAGAAGTCAAGTACGATAACCCCTCTCAGTCAAGCAACACATGAAACAACATCCATTTCCTCCCTGGAAAGGAGAACTCTTTGAAAATATTTTCCTGGAAACCTTGAGTACAGATTTTATGCTTACTTTTTAAAGAATAGATATGATTAAGAGGCATAAACAAGAAAGTTATTTGGGATCTAGTGGACCTATGTATGTAAAATAATGGGAACTTAAACCGTATTGAAATAGTCTGAATAGGGGAAAAAAGGCCATACAGAGTAGGTAGAAAATACAAACAATCCTTTTAAGCAGTTTGACGTGAGGTAGAAAAGAGATTCCTGAGGTTGTGGAGTGGGGGAGTCAAAGGTGTTTTTGTTTGTTTTTTAAGATATGGAAAACTTAATCATATCTGAATATAAACCATGAGAGAGAAGTTAAATATGAATACAGAGATTAAAGAAGGACTACTGAGAGTGTAAGGGTAAGTTTTCAGAGGAGCAGAGTTTTCTGATTTTTCAAAGTAGAGTGGAGGGATTAGACTTCTGGCAAGTGACTTAGTATTCTAGATCTATATCCATTTAATCGTATCATATTGTATCTTTAGGATATTTATTTCCTTCTGAATGTCAGCTAACTAATGTCCTAAAAATATCACCATGTTGGAGTAATATATTTAGAATTATGTTAGACCCCCTAATACATTCAAGTACACGCCTGATGCCCAAAAGAATGACACTGAAGTGAAGAAGTATAATGGTTGAAGACTGGGGTGACATCCCTCAAACCTACTTTCATTCATTCCCTTCTGTACCTTCCAGCATATTACTGATCCTAGTTTTAGCATTTTGAAGACAGATACAATTGACTTTTCTAAAGTTCTTTTTTTAATATACTCGCTTCCTCCCTTTTTGCTATGAGTTCCTATTGCCTTAGAGCCAGCTACAGGGGAGACTGTCAGAATATTTCACATGAGAATATTCTGCAATACCTGTGATTGCAATATTCATCTTACTCACTATATTCTATAATTATTTAATCATTAATTCAGTACTATAGCAAACACCTCCTCAAAACGCAGAGAGGTTTTTACATAATTAATACCTAGAAGGATTAATTTCCCCACTATTAAGAGTCAGGGTTGATTGTGGAAGTTATTACAAGTACTTCCAAAACATTATATAATAGTTAAGAACAATTTTAAAAGGTAGTTACCTGTTTAATACTTAAAGAAAATAAACTTTCTGAGTCCAAGGTGAAGTTTAACTATAACACCTAAATTTAGTTATCCTTTTGGGGGAATGGGCCATATAATCTTTAGCGTACCATTAGTTGCATTCTGTATTTTAACCTTTAAACTGAAAGTGGGCTCTTTTTAGAGGTCATTAAATCAACTGAATTGGTTCAAAGCCATGCATAGATTTTCTCTGCATCCGTTCCCAAGTGCAAATTTGCAAGGATCTATGCAAGAGGGTGCTTGTTTTCCATTTTGGGGATCTAACTTTGTTCAATGACATTGAGGATATTAGTTCAATAAACTAATTAATTTTTGCTTTTAAATAGCATCTCCATTTATGTCTACTGTCAATTGGAGAACGTTGATTCCAAAAACCACACATGAGAAAGACTAATAATTTAGGCCTTCTTCACAAGATCAAAGCTGTGCATAAGCCAGCCCTGGAGGCATGATGTATTCTATATTCTCAGAAATAGCCTGAACTCTCTTTAGGCCAAAGCAGTTAATTTCATAGCTCATTAGTAAATGAAAGGATTTCATAACACCTATTTCCAAGTACCATTTTCTGTCAAAAACAAGGGACTCCAAACTGGCAGGTCACAAGCTAAACTAAAAAAATGGAAGTTTATATACAATTTTGAATTCTCTTAAATGTTGGAAAGCTGTCAACATGCCACATTCTCATAACTGAGTCTGGATAATAGATGCTCTTCTTTAGAGAGAGTGTGCACTTTCCATGTCCTCCACTATTCTTTACTTTTCTTTATCCCTCTGACACTGAATTCTGTGTGAACTTCCTTTTCTACTGACCCATTTCATTGATTCATCATAAGTGTCTGAGTCCTGTAAGTACCTTAATTGGTAATCCCTAATCAAAATCTCTAAATATTTTGCATGAAAACAGTAGTCTGACCTCACTAGGGTGAGAGTGAGATGAGTATTAGCAGCAGAGAACTTACAGAGGATGTTCAGATGTGTCTGTAGGCTTTGTCATCATCCTTAAATTTAGGCTGGTTCTGAAACCCTGTTATGCAAGCAATCCTTAAACTACCCAGTGTGAGAGATGAATAACTGACTAAATAAGAAATAAATACATGATAAATAACTATGGATAAATAAAATAATTAAACATATCTGTAAAAGAATGACTGTGCTAATTATGTGCAAACATGGAGGTGTCGTCTGCTAAAAGGTGGCTTTTATCACGTGCTTTTGAGGACATTAGAGAAAGAATATCTTTGTCTCAAGTCCTTCATCTTGCCATTGAAGCACAAGCACTCGGTGTAACTGTGATTCTGCTGTGGTGTTTGCTGGATAAAGATCGTTTGAGGCTCAGGTGCTTTTTCATTCATTGTACACCTGGATGGTATTAGAGTGGACTTGTCTAACAATGACTTGCCCTCCTCCTGCCACATTAATAGTCTCTTCAATAAAAAGAAGAGGAGAACACGAGAAGATGGTGGAAGAGTAAGACGCCGAGATCACCTGTGCGCCACAGCTAGCCGGGAGGGAGTCCAGGAAAAAGTCTGGACCTGCCGAAGAGGCAAGAGACTTTTTCTTCCCTCTTTGTTTCCTGGTGCGCGAGGAGAGGGGATTAAGAGCGCTGCTTAAAGAAGCTCCAGAGACGGGCGCGAGCCGCGGCTATCAGCGCGGACCCCAGAGACGGGCATGAGACGCTAAAGCTGCTGCTGCAGCCACCAAGAAGCCTGTGATCAAACACACGCCATTGTCCACACCTCCCCTCCCGGGAGCCTGTGCAGGCCACCACTGCCAGGGTTCTGTGATCCAGGGACAACTTCACCAGGAGAACGCGCAGGGCGCATCAGGCTGGTGCAGTGTCACGCCGGCCTCTGCTGCCCCAGGCTTGCACCGCATTCGTACCCCTCCCTCCCCCTGGCCTGAGTGAACCAGAGCCCCTGAATCAGCTGCTCCTTTAACCCCCTCCTGTCTGAGCAAAGAACAGAAGCCCTCAGGCGACCTACACGCAGAGGCGAGGCCAAATCCAAAGCTGAACCACAGGAGTTGCGCGAACAAAGAACAGAAGGGGAAATCTCGCCCAGCAGCCTCAGAAGTGCGGATTAAAGCTCCACAATCAACTTGATGTATCCTGCATCTGTGGAATACCTGAATAGACAACAAATCATCCCAAATTGAGGAGGTGGACTTTGGGAGCAAGATATATTTTTTTCCCCTTTTCCTCTTTTGTGAGTGTGTATGTGTATGCTTTTGAGTGAGATTTTGTGCGTATAGCTTTGCTTTCAACATTTGTCCTAGGATTCTGTCTGTCCTTTCTTTTTTCTTTTCTTTTCTTTGACTTTAAAAAATTTTTTTCATAATAATTTTTTATTTTAATAAATTTATTTTATTCTATTTTATTTTATCCTCTTTCTTTTTCTTTCTTTCTTTTCTTCCTTTCTTCCTCCCTCCCTCCCTTCCTTCCTCCCTTCCTTTCTTTCTTTCTTTTTTCTCCCTTTTATTCTGAGCCATATGGATGAAAGGCTCTTGGTGCTGCAGCCAGGTCTCAGTGCTGTGCCTCTGAGGTGGGAGAGCCAACTGCAGGACACTGGTCCACAAGAGACCTCCCAGCTCCACGTATTATCAAGCGGTGAAAATCTCCCAGAGATCTCCATCTCAACACCAAGACCAAGCTTCACTCAACGACCAGCAAGCTACAGTGCTACACACCCTATGCCAAACAACTAGCAAGACAGGAACACAGACCCATCCATTAGCAGTGAGTCTGCCTAAAAACATAATAAGTCCACAGACACCCCAAAACACACCACCAGACGTGGACCTGCCCACCAGAAAGACAAGATCCAGCCTCATCCACCAGAACACAGGCACTAGTCACCTCCATCAGGAAGCCTACCCAACCCACTGAAGCAACCTTAACCACTGGGGACAGACACCAAAAACAATGGGGACTACAAACCTGCAGCCTGCAAAAAGGAGACCCCAAACACAGTAAGATAAGCAAAATGAGAAAACAGAAAAACACACAGCAGATGAAGGAGCAAGGTAAAAACCCACCAGACCTAAGAAATGAAGAGGAAATAGGCAGTCTACCTGAAAAAGAATTCAGAATAATGATAGTAAAGATGATCCAAAATCTTGGAAATAGAATAGACAAAATGAAAGAAACATTTAACAAGGACCTAAAAGAACTAAAGAGGGAACAAGCAATGATGAACAGCACAGTAAATGAAATTAAAAATACTCTAGAAGGGATCAATAACAGAATAACTGAGGCAGTAGAATGGATAAGTGACCTGGAAGATTAAATAGTGGAAATAACTACTGCAGAGCAGAATAAAGAAAAAAGAATGAAAAGAACTGAGGACAGTCTCAGAGACCTCTGGAACATTAAACACACCAACATTTGAATTATAGGGGACACAGTAAAAGAAGAGGAAAAGGAAAGGGACTGAGAAAATATTTGAAGAGATTATAGTTGAAAACTTCAGTAGTACGGGAAAGGAAATAAATAAGTCCAGGAAGCACAGAGAGTCCCATACAGGATAAATCCAAGGAGAAACACACCAAGACACATATTAATCAAACTGTCAAAAATTAAATACAAAGAAAACATATTAAAAGCAGCAAGGGAAAAACAACAAATAACACACAAGGGAATCCCCATAAGGTTAACAGCTGATCCTTCAGCAGAAACTCTGCAAGCCAGAAGGGAGTGGCAGGAAATATTTAAAGTGATGAAGGAGAAAAACCTACAGCAAAGATTACTCTACCCAGCAACGATCTCATTCAGATTTGATGGAGAAATTAAAACCTTTACAGACAAGCAAAAGCTGAGAGAGTTCAGCACCACTAAACCAGCTTTACAACAAATGCTAAAGGAACTTCTCTAGGCAAGAAACACAAGAGAAGGGAAAGACCTACAATAACAAACTCAAAACAATTAAGAAAATGGGAATAGGGACATACATATTGATAATTAACTTAAATGTAAATGCATTAAATGCTCTCAACAAAAGACACAGACTGGCTGAATGGATACAAAAACAAGACGTGTATATATGCTGTCTAGAAAAGATCCACTTCAGACCTAGGGACACATACAGACTAAAAGTGAGGGGATGGAAAAATATATTCCATGCAAATGGAAATCAAAAGAAAGCTGCAGGCTTCCCTGATGGTGCAGTGGTTGAGTGGTTGAGTGGTTGAGTCTGGCTAATGGTTATCAATTATGTTTATCTTCTCAAAGAACCAGCTTTTAGTTTTTTTGATCTTTGCTATCATTTCCTTCATTTCTTTTTCATTTATTTCTGATCTGCTCTTTATGATTTTCTTTCCTTCTGATAACTTTGGTTTTTTGTTCTTCTTTCTCTAATTGCTTTAAGTGCAAAGTTAGGTTGTTTATTCGAGATGTTTCCTGTTTCTTAAGGTAGGATTGTATAGCTATAAACTTACCTCTTAGAACTGCTTTTGCTGTATCCCATAGGTTTGGGGTCGTCGTGTCTCCATTGTCATTTGTTTCTAGGTATTTTTTGATTTCCTCTTTGATTTCTTCAGTGATCACTTCGTTATTAAGTAGTGTATTGTTTAACCTCCTTGTGTTTGTATGTTTTTTACAGATCTTTTCCTGTAATTGATATCTAGTTTCATAGTGTTGTGGTCGGAAAAGATACTTGATACAATTTCAATTTTCTTAAATTTATCAAGGCTTGATTTGTGACCCAAGATATGATCTATCCTGGAGAATGTCCCATGAGCACTTGAGAAAAATGTGTATTATGTTTCTGGATGGAATGTCCTATAAATATCAATTAAGTCCATCTTCTGTAATGTATCATTTAAAGCTTGTGTTTCCTTTTTATTTTCATTTTGGATGATCTGTCCATTGGTGAAAGTGAGGTATTGAAGTCCCCTACTATGAATGTGTTACTGTCAATTTCCCCTTTTATGACTGTTAGTATTTGCCTTATGTATTCAGGTGCTCCTATGTTGGGTGCATAAATATTTACAATTGTTATGTCTTCTTCTTGGATCGACCCCTTGATCATTATGTAGTGTCCTTCTTTGTCTCTTGTAATAGTCTTTATTTTAAAGTCTATTTTGTCTGATATGAGAATTGCTGCTCCAGCTTCTTTTGATTTCCATTTGCGTGGAATATCTTTTTCCATCCTCTCACTTTCAGTCTGTATGTGTCTCTTGGTCTGAAGTGGGTCTCTTGTAGACAGCATATATATATGGGTCTATTTTTGTATCCATTCAGCCAGTCAGTGTCTTTTGTTTGGAGCATTTAATCCATTTACATTTAAGGTAATTATCGATATGTATGTTCCTATTCCCATTTTTTAAATTGTTTTGCATTTGTTATTGTAGGTCTTTCCCTTCTCTTGTGTTTCTTGCCTA
Source organism: Kogia breviceps (assembly GCF_026419965.1). Lineage (NCBI taxonomy): Eukaryota > Metazoa > Chordata > Mammalia > Artiodactyla > Physeteridae > Kogia > Kogia breviceps. Next base: position 99,905,768 of record NC_081314.1, read on the forward strand.
GAGAAGTTCCTTTAGCATTTGTTGTAAAGCTGGTTTAGTGGTGCTGAACTCTCTCAGCTTTTGCTTGTCTGTAAGGGTTTTAATTTCTCCATCAAATCTGAATGAGATCATTGCTGGGTAGAGTAATCTTTGCTGTAGGTTTTTCTCCTTCATCACTTTAAATATTTCCTGCCACTCCCTTCTGGCTTGCAGTTTCTGCTGAAGGATCAGCTGTTAACCTTATGGTGATTCCCTTGTGTGTTATTTTTCCCTTGCTGCTCTTAATATGTTTTCCTTGTATTTAATTTTTGACAGTTTGATTAATATGTGTCTTGGCGTGTTTCTCCTTGGATTTATCCTGTATGGGACTCTCTGTGCTTCCTGGACCTGATTACCTATTTGCTTTCCCATTTTAGGGAGGTTTTCAACTATAATCTCTTCAAAGATTTTCTCAGTTCCTTTCTTTTCCTCTTCTTCTGGGACCCCTATAATTCAAATGTTGGTGTGTTTAATGTTGTCCCAGAGGCTTCTAAGACTCTCCTCAGTTCTTTTCATTCTTTTTCCTTTTTTCTTTTTTTTTTTTTTTTTTTGTGGTAGGCGAGCCTCTCACCGCTGTGGCCTCTCCCATTGCAGAGCACAGGCTCTGGACACGCATGCATAGCAGCCATGGCCCATGGGCCCAGCCGGTCAGCAGCATGTGGCGTCCTCCCGAACTGGGGCACGAACCCGCGTCCCCTGCATTGGCAGACGGGCCCCCAACCACTGCGCCACCAGGGAAGCCCCATTCATTTTTCTTTATTCTGCTCTGCAGTAGTTATTTCCACTATTTTTTCTTCCAGGTCACTTATCCATTCTTCTGTCTCAGTTATTCTTCTATTAATCCCATCTAGAGTATTTTTAATTTCATTTACTGTGTTGTTCATCATTGCTTGTTTCCTCTTTAGTTCTTTTAGGTCCTTGTTAAATGTTTCTTTCATTTTGTCTATTCTATTTCCAAGATTTTGGATCATCTTTACTATCATTATTCTGAATTCTTTTTCAGGTAGACTGCCTATTTCCTCTTCATTTCTTAGGTCTGGTGGGTTTTTACCTTGCTCCTTCATCTGCTGTGTGTTTTTCTGTTTTCTCATTTTGCTTATCTTACTGTGTTTGGGGTCTCCTTTTTGCAGGCTGCAGGTTCATAGTCCCCATTGTTTTTGGTGTCTGTCCCCAGTGGCTAAGGTTGCTTCAGTGGGTTGGGTAGGCTTCCTGATGGAGGTGACTATTGCCTGTGTTCTGGTGGATGAGGCTGGATCTTGTCTTTCTGGTGGGCAGGTCCACGTCTGGTGGTGTGTTTTGGGGTGTGTGTGGCCTTATTTTGATTTTAGGCAGCCTCTCTTCTAATGGCTGGGGTTGTGTTCCTGTCCTGCTAGTTGTTTGGCATAGGGTGTGTAGCACTGTAGCTTGCTGGTCATTGAGTGAAGCTGGGTGTTTGTGTTGAGATGGAGATATCTGGGAGATTTTCACCATTTGATAATACGTGGAACTTGGATGTCTATTGTGGACCAGTGTCCTGTAGTTGGCTCTCCCACCTCAGAGGCACAGCACTGAGTCCTGGCTGCAGCACCAAGAGCCTTTCATCCGCATGGCTAAGAATGAAAGGGAGAAAAAGGAGAGAGAGAGAGAGAGAGAGAGAGAGAGAGAGAGAGAGAGAGAGAGAGAGAGAGAGAGAGAGAGAGAGAGAGAGAGAGAGAGAGAGAGAGAGAGAGAGGAGAGAGAGAGGAGAGAGGAGAGGAGAGAGAGAGGAGAGAGAGAGAGAGAGAGAGAGAGAGAGAGAGAGAGAGAGAGAGAGAGAGAGAGAGAGAGAGAAAGAGGATAAAATAAAATAAAGTTATTCAAATAAAAAATAATTATTAAGAAAAAATGTTTTTTAAGTAAAACAAAAATAAATGGATGGACAGAATCCTAGGACAAATGGTGAAAGCAAAGCTATACAGATGAAATCTCACACAGAAGCATACACATACACACTCACAAAAGAGGGAAAGGGGAAAAAATAATATATCTTGCTCTCAAAGTCCACCTCCTCAATTTGGGATGATTTGTTGTCTATTCAGGTTTTCTACTGATGCAGGGTACATCAAGTTGATTGTGGAGATTTAATCTGCTGCTCCTGAGGATGCTGGGCGAGATTTCCCTTTCTCTTCTTTGTCCGCACAGGTCCTGGGGTTCAGCTTTGGATTTGTCCCCGCCTCTGCGTATAGGTTGCCAGAGGGCGTCTGTTCTTTGCTCAGACAGGACGGGGTTAAGGAGCAGCTGATTCGGGGGCTCTGGCTCACTCAGGCCAGGGTGAGGGAGGGGCATGGAGTGCGGGGTGAGCCTGCGGCGGCAGGGGCCAGCGTGACGTTGCACCAGCCTGAGGCGTGCCGTGCGTTCTCCCGGGGGAGTTGTCCGTGGATCACGGGACCCTGGCAGTGGCGGGCTGCACAGGCTCCTGGGAGGGGAGGTGTGGATAGTGACCTGTGATCGCACACAGGCTTCTTGGTGGTGGCAGCATCGGCCTTAGCATCTCATGCCCGTCTCTGGGGTCCACGCTGACAGCCATGGCTCGTGCCCATCTCTGGAGCTCCTTTAAGTGGTGCTCTTAATCCCCTCTCCTCGCACACCAGGAAACAAAGAGGGGAGGAAAACTGATATGAATGTTAAGCTCATGCTGTGCCATGACAGTGTTCTTTTCTCTTTCCCAGGATTCTCATGTCCTCTGTCATCATGCATAAAAGTGTAGCAGACTAAATTGTTAATACCCAAAAGGGTAAAATCTCAGATCCTTCACAGTTCTTAAGGCAGCAGTCTCTTAGTTTGCTTTTTATGTCAATAATTGGGTCCAATTTTCCAATCTTTAAAGCTCCTGGGTTGCAAATAGAAGTTGATTTTTACTGTCACCAGAGCACATAGTGCTGGAAACATTTTTTTTTTAGTTATTCAATCTTTGTTTTCTGATAAAATGTCCATATCATGGCCCAGTTCATTGATGCGCCAGTAGAAATGAAACTTACAAATATTCTACAATGGCCCCCACCCGATGACAAACCTCTCTGAATCTCCCCATTTCTGACCCTTCCTTATGTATCAAATTAGTTAAGTGAATAAGCATTACCTAAAGTAAGAATTTTGGGTGTTGAATCAACCAGTTTTGGACACCTATCATCACCAAAATGCAGCACTGACACTGAAACTTTTGTTAACACACAATAATAAATTTATAGTTGACTTTTAAGCTTCCAAAGATTTTAAAGAATATGTCTGAAGTAGCCTTGCTCTCTGTTTGCTCAACTTTTATACTTGGTGTTCTGAAATACCTCTAAAATTGTGCTATTAGAGCTGAGGCTCTTTCTATGACCACATGGATAAAATTACAATTTTCAATATCAAACCCACAGATTCCATGGTTTCATTTCTGCTCTTGGCTTTTGATTTTTTTATTTCTACTATATTCTCTATAATTCTGCTAAAATAGTATTGCAAGATAATATCCATGTTGTACAAGATTCTGAAAATGAATGACAGATAAAGAGAATCACACAGTGATTTTTAATTTTTTCACATAAATACAATTTTTTAAAGTCTCCTGACAAAGTCTCCTGTAAAACCCTGTTGATAGTGAAAAAGATCCCTTGTCAATGTGTTTCTTATTGGCCAAGAGCAGTGAAAAAGCTGGCTGGTTGATGTTATATTTATCTTTTCTTGTTAGGCTAAAGGGAAAGTAAGTTACGTAGCACCAAGACCCAAAGCTTATTCATGAGATTTCCCTCATAATGCTACTAACAGAAGGGTTATCAGCCTTCCAGGAAGAACTCTGAGACGTAGCTCAGGAAATATGAGATTTCAGAGAACACCCAAATCTCTGGCATTACCTATATGAAAACTTAAACATGAAAACATGAATGAATTTACCCTTGGTCAAAAAGCTTATCAAAAGGAAGGCTGGAATTTGAATTAAAAGATCTTGATACATAGTACCTTGTTCACTTGTTCCTCTAGTCTACCACACTTATATGAATCCCTCACTTTCTTTGTAAGTTTATTGCTGATTTTAAATAAAAAATAGAGATGTAGCTTTTGCAACATACTGATAAGGAGAAAAAGTGCATCTGGGTGTTAGATTAGCTAAACTACTCCATGGTATTGCTGCCTTAACATCTATTGTCTTGGGCCATTTGGTCTGTGGGGACTGTAAACTGACATTAGCCTCCTCAGGCCGGCACTTGACCTAGATAAAATCCCACAGAGTCACAAGCAAAAGTAAGTTCCTGATATGCCTTCCTCAATAGCACCTGTGATCAACAGTCTCCCCTGCCTCCCAGGGCCTTCCCCCTTGCATATCCCTTAGATTAGGAGTTTTCTAAAGCCCTATTCTTTTTGCTTTGAATTCACCAATCCAGCCTTAGCTAGGGGAACCCCAAAGCACTCCATAATGGACCCTAACAAAGGCAGGTACCCAGCTCCCATCACTCTCTGTACCTGCACTCTGCCTTGACCTGCCTGTATGGTTCCTCACAGCATGCTATGTACTTCCTGCAGGATCTGTGAGTAAAAAACTTCTCAGTTTCAATTTCTCTTGAACACTGACCCACTATCCTACACCCTGTGATCCACTTAACAAATGTTGATTTAACAAACTCAAGTCATAACACTGAGCAAGAAAGCAATTCTTACATGATCAGCTCAAGCTTCACCTTTTCTAGAAACACTTCCTTAACAATGCTTCACTTCTAAGGCCACCCGTACCCCTAGCCAATCTAACCTGGATGCCCCTACCTCTTCCTCATGGTTCCCTGGGTTTCCTCCCTCAAATCAAGGGTAGACCTAGAGACAGTACAACTTTCTATTTTAGACAGAACTCCTTGAGGGGAGTGATTGTGTTATATCTTTGCATTCCTAGTATATACAACAACAATCTGTGCTACACAATAGGCATTAATAAATATTAACAGAGGAAAAAGAATTTTCTGCATTGTCAGCACAACAATAGGTGTATTTAGAAACTTTTTGGGAGGAGGGAGGATGAACATGAACCCCAGAAACTTGGACAAATAAAGCTGGTTATATCATCAGGTAACCAAGGGAAGATTTTAGCATGGAAAAAGAGAGAAAAAAATCAATGATTAGAACTGAGACTTGAGGGCAAATTCAAATGGTCATAAAATGGCTAATATATGTCAGGGAGAGGAGAGAAATAGGGCATCAGTCAGAATCTGGCACAGTCCACATTCTCCTATTTATGTGTATTATTTTTTTTAACTTCTTAGAATCAGATCCATGCAGTTTCTTTCTTCTTTTACACATTGTTCCATAGGTTAATTGACCCCAAAGTTTGACATCTGAAGTGTGACATTACACTGGAACGTTTGTTGTTTTTCACTCATGTCTAAGCCATAGTGAACAATAAGTTTTCACAGATAACAGCTAGTTGTAATATATGTCACATGCGGCTAAATGTTGATATTTGAATGATGGAAATATTGATGTTAAATTAAAGAAACTGAATGTAAGCATAGGAAAAAATTCTCTGATCCATGCATTACAAATAATGCATTTACACTCTTGACATTCTGCCTATATATTACATGAATCAGGGTAATTTCTTAATACCTTTGGCCTTACTAACATCTTTGGTATACTAAATTAAAATTATGTGCCTTAGATTATAATGTTAGTTAATTTTTCCATATTAAAATGAGAGCTGACCTGATCAACCCATTATTCTAATAATGTGAGCACAGATAATACTGATAAAATTGATCTAGCTTGAATTATCCAACTCAAGGCTAGTTTTATGTGTAGGTAGAGGGCACAACCATTGTTTGAGATGATGTTAGTACCATGAAGAGATTCATGCCAAAATCTATCATCTCACCATCTCTTCTCACCTGTGCCTGAAATTTCTTTAGAAGAGAAAACTTGCTTTTCAATTTTAATATAAAATGTAAATATTCCATAGAAGAAAATAAAAAGGAACAACATCTTTAAACCCACGTAGTAGTGTGAATGGTTGATATTGTATGTTTTTCAGATTTTCAGTTGCGTAGAGCTATAATTAAACAACATGAAAAAGGGTAAAAGACCCATAATTGAAAGGCCTAGTGAAATAAAGAAAAACTTAATCAAGCTCACAATTTCCAGTAAAATTAGCCCTGAACATTTTGCAGGAAGGTTATCTTAAGGGTCCAATCTTTAGAAGCAATGACAAAGTTCTGTTCGCTCACATTTTGTCTTCTACAGTATGGAAGACAATACCTTAACATGTTCTCTCTCATCAACAAAATTCTTTTAGATTTGTTCTAGTTTGTAGGGGAAATTTTGACTTTTGCCATAAGTGATTCAGAAAGTGAAATCTGGGCAAAATCTTAGCACTCAAATTATCACTTTTGTGAGTGATTTAACACTGATTTTGTGTTCTCAGAAGTGTTGCTGACAGGCCTTTTCTTGGAATTATTTTCAAGGTTTAGGGACTTCTCTGAAGTCCTCCTAAATTATTTTAGAGATGTAAGCCTCTATTAAACTGCAGCTGATTACATTCCTACCAAGAAATGTTGAATGTTGATGAATAATTCAATAAGAAATAATTCAAACAAGAAATGTTGAATGAATAATTTCTTAAAATGTCTGGCTTTGAGGGATACAACTGGAAATGTAACAGTGCATATTGGGACCAGATAGTGAGATAGTGTCATATTTTGTCTTTTTAGTCATGATAAGGCCATAAACAAACTTGACTTTTCAACAATAAATGTAACTAATTCCTCCCTCCAACACTTTTTAATAGTCAGGCAATAAATATAGTATGCACTTATGCTGGGAAACAAAATGTGAAATTCGGGGAGAAGGGTGAAGACATGTTTCCTCTTCTACATTTCACATTATTCTACTTTTCCTTGGATTGTTTCTTAATGTAGCTGGACTAAGTGTGCTTAAGCTGATTACTTATTGGTCTATGCTACAAGTCTCCAATCCACCAATCCCTAATGTTTTAGTGAATATGATTCTATGTGGTAGTAACCAAAATTAAGCATCCAGACAACCTTGCAAAATGCTAAAATTCCTTTGGCATATGCCCCTCTATCAAGGGCACAGGACCATATATGCAAATAGGTCATGATGTACCTGGAGTATTCCATAGTTGTGCAAGACAGATATGCAAACTAAACTCTGAGTGACCCCAGGTTAATTACATAAAATACATATTCTATTTATATTTTGTCAGTATATCTAGCCACCCAAAGCTTGATTAAACAAGAGCTTACCTAGAAAGAAATAAAAATTCAAATTACCATATAGCATACTGTTCCATTTGATCCAGTAAATAAATGTCAAAAATGCATATGAACACCTAATAAGTATTTTTTTAACATCTTTATTGGAGTGTAATTGCTTAACAATGTTGTGTTAGTTTCTGCCTTATAACAAAGTGAATCAGCTACACGTATACATATATCCCCATATCCCCTCTCTCTTGCATCTCCCGCCACCCTCCCTATCCCATGCTACTAAGTGGTCACAAAGCACAGAACTGATATCCCTGGGCTATGGGGCAGCTTCCCGGTAATTATCTATTTTACATTTGATAGTGTATATATGTCAATGCCACTCTGTCACTTCATCCCAGCTTACCATTCCCCCTCCCCATATCCTGAAATCCATTCTCTACATCTACATCATTATTCCTGTCCTGCCCCTAGTTTATTCAGAAACTTGTTTTTTTTACATCCCATATATAGCTGTCAGCATACTGTATATGTTTTTCTCTTTTTGACTTACTTACTTCTGTATGACAGACTCTAGGTCCATCCACATCACTACAAATAACTCAGTTTTGTTTCTTTTTATGGTTGAGTAATATTCCATTGTATATATGTGCTACATCTTCTTTATCCATTCATCTGTTGATGGACACTTAGGTTGTTTCCATGTCCTGGCTGTTGTAAATAGTGCTGCAATGAACATTGTGGTACAAGACTCTTTTTGAATTATAGTTTTCTCAGGGTATATGCCCAGTAGTGGGATGGCAGGGTCATATGGTAGTTCTATTTTTAGTTTTTAAGGAACCTGCATGTTGTTCTCCATAGTGGCTCTATCAATTTACATTCCCACCAACAGTGCAAGAGGGTTCCCTTTTCTCCACACCCTCTCCAGCATTTATTGTTTGTAGATTTTTTGATGATGGCCATTCTTACTGGTATGAGGCAATACCTCATTGTAGTTTTGATTTGCATTTCTCTAATGATTAGTGATGTTGAGCATCTTTTAATGTGTTTGATAGCAATTTGCATATCTTCTTTGGAGAAATGTCTATTTAGGTCTTCTGCCCATTTTTGGATTGGTTTGTTTGTTTTTTTGATATTGAGCTGCATGAGCTGCTTGTATATTTTGGAGATTAATCCCTTTTATATATATATATTTTTTAATTTTATTTATTTATTTATTTATTTATGGCTGTGTTGGTTCTTCATTTCTGTGTGAGGGTTTTCTCTAGTTGTGGCAAGCGGGGGCCACTCTTCATCGCAGTGCGTGGTCCTCTCACTATCATGGCCTCTCCTGTTGTGGAGCAAGTCTCCAGATGTGCAGGCTCAGTAATTGTGGCTCACAGGCCCAGTTGCTCCATGGGGCTTGAACCCATGTTCCCTGCATTGGCAGGCGGATTCTCAACCACTGCACCACCAGGGAAGCCCTGGAGATTAATCCTTTATCAGTTTGCTTCATTTGCAAATATTTTCCACTATTCTGAGTGTTGTCTTTTCATAATTTTTATGGTTTCCTTTAGTGTGAAAAAGCTTTTAAGTTTCATTAGGTCCCATTTTTTTATTTTAGTTTTTCTATTTCACTAGGAGGTGAATCAAAAAGATCTTGCTGTGATTTATGTCATGAAGTGTTCTGCCTCTTTTCCTCTAAGAGTTTTAAAGTGTCTGGCCTTACATTTAGCTCTTTAATCCATTTTTAGTTTATTTCTGTGTATGGTGTTAGGAAGTGTTCTAATTTCATTCTTTTACATGTAGCTGTCCAGTTTTTCCAGCACCGCTTATTAAAGAGGCTGTCTTTTCTCCATTGTATATTCTTGTCTCCTTTATCAGAGATAAGGTGACCATATGTGCGTGAGTTTATCTTTGGGCTTTCTATCCTGTTCCATTGATCTATATTTTTATTGTTGTGCCAGTACCATACTGTCTTGATTACTGTAGCTCTGTAGTATAGTCTGAATTCAGAGAGCCTGATTCCTCCAGCTCCGTTTTTCTTTCTCAGGATTGCTTTGGCTATTCAGGGTCTTTTATGTTTCCATACACACTGTGAAATTTTTTGTTCTGCTTCTGTGAAAAATGACATTGATAATTTGATAGGGATTGCATTGAATCTGCAGATTGCTTTGGGTAGTATAGTCATTTTCACAATGTTGATTCTTCCAAGACAAGAAAGAACATGGTATATCTATCCATCTGTTTGTATCATCTTTAATTTATTTCATCAGTGTCTTATAGTAGTGTGCATACAGGTCGTTTTTCTCCTTAAGTAAGTATATTCCCAGGTATTTTATTCTTTTTGTTGCAAAGGTAAATGGAAGTGTTTCCTTAATTTCTCTTTCAGATTTTTCATCATTAGTGTATAGGAATGCAAGAGATTTCTGTGCATTAATTTCATATCCTGCTACTTTACCAAATTCATTGAGTAGCTCCAGCAGTTTTCTGTTAGCATCTTTAGGATTCTCTATGTATAGTATCATGTCATCTGCAAAGAGTGACAGTATTACTTCTTTTTCAATTTGGATTCCTTTTATTTCTCTTTTCTTCTCTGATTGCTGCGACTAAAACTTCCATAACTATGTTGAATAATAGTGGTGAGAGTGGCCAACCTTGTCTTGTTCCAGAACTTAGAGGAAATGGTTTCAGTTTTTCACCATTTATTGATTTTGTCTGTGGGTTTGTCATATATGGCCTTTATTATGTTGAGGTAAGTTCCTTCTAAGCCTACTTTCTGGAGGGTTTTTATCATAAATGAGTGTTGAATTTTGTCAAAAGCTTATTCTTCATCGATTGAGATGATCATATTGTTTTTAACCTAAAATTTGTTAATATGGTTTATCACATTGATTGATTTACATACATTGAAGAACCCTTGCATTCCTGGGATAAACCCCACTTGATCATGGTGTATGATCCTTTTAATGTGCTGTTGGTGACTGCTAGTATTTTGTTGAGGATTTTTGCATCTCTGTTCATCAGTGATATTGGCCTGTAGTTTTCTTTTTTTGTGACATGTTTGTCTGTTTTTGGTATCAGGGTGATGGTGGCCTCGTAGAATGAGTTTGGGAGTATTCCTCCCTCTGCTATGTTTTGGAAGAGTTTGAGAAGGATAGGTAATTAGCTCTTCTGTAAGTGTTTGATAGAATTCACCTGTGAATCCATCTGGTCCTGTGCTTTTGTTTGTTGGAAGATTTTTAATCACACTTTCAAATTCAGTGCTTGGGATTTTTCTGTTTATATTTTCTATTTCTTCCGGGTTCAGTCTTGAAAGGTTGTACTTTTCTAAGAATTTGTCCATTTCTTCCAGCTTGTCCATTTTATTGGCATATGGTTGCTTGCAGTCTCTCACAATCCTTTCTATTTTTGCAGTGTCTGTTGTTACTTCTCCTTTTCATTTCTAATTCTGTTGATATGAGTCTTCCCCCTGTTTTTATTGATGAGTTTGCCTAATGGTTTATCAATTTTGTTTATCATCTCCAATAACCAGCTTTTAGTTTTATTGATCTCTGCTATTGTTTCCTTCATTTCTTTTTCTTTATTTCTGACCTGATCTTTATGATTTCTTTCCTTTTGCTAACTTTGGGGGTTTTTTTCTTCTTCTTTCTCTAATTACTTTAGATGTAATGTAAGGTTGTTTATTTGAGATTTTTCTTATTACTTGAGGTAGGATTGTATTGTTATAAATATCCTTCTTAGAACTGCTTTTGCTGCATCCCATAGGTTTTAATTTGTCATGCTTTTATTGTCATTTGTTTCTAGGTATTTTTTTATTTCCTCTTTGATTTCATCAGTGCTCCCTTGATTATTACGTAGTGTATTATTTAGCCTCCATTTGTTTGTATTTTTTACAGATTTTTTTTTCCTGTAATTGATATCTAGTCTCATAGCATTGTGGTCTGAAAACATAGTTGATATGATTTCAATTTTCTTAAATTTACCAAAGCTTAATTTGTGACCCAAGATATGACCTATCCTGGATAATGTTCTATGAGCACTGGAGAAGAAAGTGTATTCTGTTGTTTTTGGATGGAATGTCCTATAAATATCAATTAAGTCCATCTTGTTTAATATGTCACTTAAAGCTTGTGTTTCCTTATTTATTTTCCTTTTGGATGATCTGTCCTTTGGTGAAAGTGGGGTGTTAAAGTCCCCTACTATTTTGTGTTACTGTTGATTTCCCTTTTTATGGCTGTTAGCATTTGCCTTATGTATTGAGGTGCTCTTATGTAGGGTGCATAAATATTTACAATTGTTATATCATCTTCTTTGATCCCTTCATCATTATGTAGTGCCCTTTTTTGTCTCTTATAATAGTCTTTATTTTAAAGTCTATTTTGTCTGATACGAGAATTGCTACTCCAGCTTCTTTTGATTTCCATTTGCATGGAATATCTTTTTCCATCCCATCACTTTCAATCTGTATGTAACTTTTTGAGAGTGATTTATCATCATTGAATAATATAAATATTTATTTTTCAAAAATATAATATTGTCAATTTGAATTTGAATTTATTTTTTATTTTTAAATACTCGTGTACTTTAAACTTGTTGTGGGTTGAATTGTGTTTCCCCACAACTCATATAGTGAAATTCTAACTCCCAAAACCTCCTTACATGACCTTATTTGGAAATAGCATCATGAATATGTACTTAGGTCAGGATGAGGCCCTACTGGTATAGGAAACTCCTCCCTAATCTAGTACAACTGGTGTCCTTATAAAAAGGGGAGGGGTTTGGTTACAGACAGACACACAGATAGAACTCAAGGTGCAGATGAAGGCAAAGATCAGAGTGATGAGGCAGAAGCCAAGGAACACCAAAGTTTGCCATCAAACTAGTGAAAGCCAGGAGAGAGGCAGAGAACAGATTTGTCCCTCAGACTTCAGAAGGACTGCTGGCCTCCATAACTGTGAGACATTAATTTTCTATTGCTCTAAACTACTCATTTTGTGGTACTTTGTTATGGCATTTCTTTTTTTAAATTTTTGTTTTATATTGGAGTATAGTTGATAACAGTGTGTTAATTTCAGGTGTACAGCAAAATGATTCATTTATACAAGCATCTATTTTTCTCAAATTCTTTTCCCATTTAGGTTATTACAGAATATTGAGCAGAGTTGCCTGTGCTATACAGTAGGTCCTTGTTGGTCATCTGTTTTAAGTATAGCAGTGTGTACATGTCAATCCCAAACTCCCAATATATCTCTCCCCACACCTTCTCCCCGGTAATCATAGGCTCATTCTCTTAGTCTGTCTTTTTCTGTTTTGTAAATAAGTTCGTTTGTATCATTTTTTATGGTCCTTATATAAGCAATATCATATGATATTTACCTTTCTCTGACTTAGTGCACTTAGTATGATAATCTTCAGGTCCACCCATGTTGCTGTAAATGGTATTATTTCATTCTTTTTAATGGCTGAGTAATATTCCATTGTATATATGTACCATATCTTCTTTATCCATTCTTCTGTCAATGGACATTTAGGTTGCTTCTATGTCTTGGCTATTGTAAGCAGCACTGTGATGAACATTCGGCTGCATGTATTCTTTTGAACCATGGTTTTCTCCAGATACATGCCCAGGAGTGGGATTTCTAGATCATATAGAAGCTCTATTTTTAGTTTTTTAAGGAAACTGCATACTGTTCTCATAGTGATTGTACCAATTTACATTCTCACCAATAGAGTAGGAGGGTTCCCTTTTCTCCATGCCTTCTGCAACGTTTACCATTTGTAGACTTTTTGATGGTCGCCATTCTGACTGGTATGAGGTGATTACTCATTGTAGTTCTGATTTGCATTTATCTAATAATTAGTGCCGTTGAGCATGTTTTCATGTGCCTTTAAGCCATTTGTATGTTTTCTTTGGAGAAATGCCTATTTAGATCTGCCCATTTTTTAATTGCATTGTTTCTTTTTGATATTGAGTTGTATGAGCTATTTGTATATATTGGAGATTAAGCCCTTGTCAGTCACATCATTTGCAAATATTTTTTCCCATTCTGTAGCTTATCTTTTCATTTGGTTGATGTTTTCCTTTGCTCTGCAAAAGCTTGTAAGTTTAATTAGGTCCCATTTATTTATTTTTGTTTTTATTTCCATTACTTCAGGAGATGAATCCAAAAAGATATTGCTGCAATTTATGTCAAAGTGTGTTCTGCATATGTTTTACTCTAAGAGTTTTATAGTATCCAGTCTTAAATTTAGATATTTAATTGATGTGGGTTTATTTTTGTGTATGGTGTTAAAGAATGCTCTAATTTCATTCCTGTACATGTAGCTGTCCAGTTTTCCCAGCACCATTTATTGAAGAGACTGTTCATTCTCCATTGTAGAGTATTGCCTCCTTTGATATAAATTAACTGACCATAGGTGTGTGGGCTTATTTCTGGACTTTCTATCCTTTTCCATTGATCTATATTTCTGTATTTATGCCAGTATCATACTCTTTTAATGACTATACCTTTGTAGTTTAGTCAGAGGTCAGGGAGCTGGATTCCTCCAGGTCTGTTTTTCTTTCTCAAGATTGTTTTGTATATTTGAGATCTTTTGTGCATCTATACAAATTAAGATTTCTTCATCTTAGTTCTGTGAAAAAAATGCCTTTGGTAATTTGATAGGGATTGCATTGAATCTGTAGACTGCCTTGGGTAGTCTAGTCATTTTGACAATATTGATTCTTCTAATCCAAGAAAATGGTTTAACTTTCCATCTCTTTGTGGCATCTTCTATTACTTTCATCAGTGTCATATTTTTCAGAGTAAAGGTCTTTTGCCTCCTTAGGTAGGTTTATCTCTAGGTATTTTATTATTTTCAGTGAGATGGCAAATGTGATTGCTTCTTTAATTTCTCTTTCTGATCTTTCATTGTTAGTGTATAGAAATGCAACACATTTTTGTGTACTAATTTTGTATCCTGGGACTTTACTCAATTTTTTGTTGAGACCTAGTAGTTTTCTGGTAACATCTTTAGGATGTTCTATGTATAGTATCATGTCATATGCAAACAATGATAGTTTTACTTCTTCTTTTCCAATTTGGATTCATTTTATTTCTTTTTCTTCTCTGATTGCTGTGGCTAGGACTTCCAAAACTATGTTGAATAAAAGTGGACAGAATAGGACTTCCCTGGTGGCGCAGTGGTTGAGAATCCACCTGCCAATGCAGGAGACACGGGTTCGTGCCCTGGTCCGGGAAGATCCCACATGCCGCGGAGCAACTAAGCCTGTGAGCCATGGCCGCTAGGCCTGCGTGTCCGGAGCCTTTGCTCTGCAACGGGAGAGGCCACAACAGTGAGAGGCCCGCATACCGCAAAAAAAAAAAAAAAAAAAAAGTGGACAGAATAGACATCCTTGTCTTGTTCCTAATCTTAGTGGAAATGCTTTCAGGTTTTCAACATTGAGTATGATATTGGCTGTAGGTTTATCATATATGGCCTTTACTATGTTGAGGTATGTTCACTCTGACCCACTTTCTGGAGATTTTTTTTTATCATAAATGTGTGTTGAATTTTGTCAAAATCTTTTCCTGCATCTATTGAAATGATCATGTGGTTTTCATTCTTCAGTTTGTTGATGTGGTGTATCACAATGATTGATTTGTGAATACTGAAAAATCTTTGCATCCCTGGGATAAATCCCACTTGATCATAGTGTATGATCCTTTTAATGTATTGTTGAGTTTGGTTTGCTAGTATTTTGTTGAGAATTCTTGCGCCTATATTCATCAATGATATTGGCCTGTAATTTATTTTTATTGTGATATATTTTTCTGCTTTTGGTATCAGGGTGATGGTGGCCTCATATAATGAGCTTGTTCCTTCCTCTACAATTTTTGGAATAGTTTCCAAATAGTTGTTAACCCTTATCTAAAAGTTTGATAGAATTCCCCTGTAAACAATCTGGTCCTGTACTTTTGGTTGTTGGGGGTTTTAAATCACAGTTTCAGTTTCAGTACTTGTGATTGGTCTGTTCATATTTTCTACTTCTCCTTGGTTCAGTCTTGGAAAACTGTACCTTTCTAAGAATTTGTCCATTTCTTCTAGGTTGTCCACTTTATTGGCATATAGTTGCTTGTAGTAGTCTCTTATGATCATTTGGATTTCTGTGGTATCTGTTGTAATGTCTCCTTTTTTATTTCTAGTTTTATTGATTTGAGCTCTCCCCCCCCCCTTTTTTTGATGAGTCTGGCTAAAGGTTTATTAATTTTTTCTATCCTTTTAAAGAACTAGTTTTTAGTTTCATTGATCTTTTCTACTGTTTTCTTCATTTTTATTTCATTTATTTCTGTTCTGATCTCTTTATGATTTCTTTCCTTCTACTAACTTTGGATTTTGTTTGTTCTTCTTTCTCGAGTTGCTTTAAGTGTAATGTTAGGTTGTGTATTTGAGATTTTTATTCTTTCCTGAGGTAAGATTTTATTGCTGTAAAGTTCCCACTTAGAACTGCTTTTGCTCTGTCCCATAGGTTTTAGATCATCATGCTTTCATTTTCATTTGTCTTGAGGTATTTGTTGATTTTCTCTTTGATTTCTTCAGAGATCCATTGGTTGTTTAGTAGCACATTGTTTATCCTCCACCTGTTTGTGTTTTTACATTTTTTTTTGTAGTTGATTTCTAATCTCATAGCATTGTGTTTGGAAAAGATGCTTGATATGACTTCAATTTTCTCAACTTTATCAAGGCTCACTTTGTGATCTGACATGGGATCAATCCTGGAGAATGTGCCACGTGCATTTGTGAAGAATGTGTATTCTCTGCTTTTAGATAGAATACTCTATACATAATGAATAAGTCCATGTGGTCATTGTGTCATTTAAGCCCTGTGTTTCCTTATTGATTTTCTGTCTGGATGATCTCTACATTATGAAAGGTGGGTGTTAAAGTCCCCCACTATGACTGTGTTACTGTCAATTTCTCTTTTTATGGCTGTTACTATTTGCCTTATATATTGAGGTGTTCCTATGTTGGGTGCATATATATTTACAATTTTTATATCTTCTAATTGAATTTATCCCTTGATCATTAGGTAGTGTCCTGCTTTGTCTCTTGTAACAGTCTTTATTTTGATGTCTATTTTGTCTGATCTGAGTATTGCTACCCCAGTTTTCTTTTGATTTCCATTTGCATGGAATCCCTTTTCCCATCTCCTCACTCTCAGTCTGTATGTGTCCCTAGATGTGAAGTGGGTCTCTTGTAGACAGCATATATATATGGGTCTTGTTTTTGTATTCATTCAGCTAGTCTATGTTTTTGGTTGGAGCATTTAATCTGTTAATGTTTGAGGTAATTATTGGTATGTATGTTCTTATTGTCATTTTGTTAAATGTTTGAATTTGTTTTTGTTGGTCTTTTTTCTTCCCTCCTCTTTTGTTCTCTTCTCTTGTGATTTAATGACTAAATTTAGTGTTGCACTTGAATTGTTTTTTGTTTTTTGTGTGTGTATCTATTGTAGATTTTTGGTGTTTGGTTACTATGAGATTTTGATACAACAGTCTATATATAAGCAAGATTGTTTTAAGTTGCTGGTCTTTTAATTTCAAATGCATTTCCAATATCCTGCATTTGTACTATCCTCTTCTCACAATTGCTGGTTTTGATATCATTTGTGTGCAGATGATTTTCTACCTGTACTGTATATTTACCTTTACCTGTAGACTTTTCTATTCATAATTTTCTTGTTTTTAGTAGTGGCCTTTTCTGCTTAGAGAAATTCTTTTAGAATTTGTTGCAAAGCTGGTCTGGTGATGCTGAATTATCTTAGCTTTTTCCTGTCTGTAAAGCTTCTGATTTCTCCATCAAAAGAGATGCCTCTCTTGATAGAGTTTTCTTGGTTGAAGGTTTTTCCCTTTCATCACTTTAAATATATCAAGCCACTCTCTTCTGACCTGCAGTGTATCTGCTGAGAAATCAGTTGATAATCTTATGGGAATTCCCTTGCATGTTATTTGTTTCTTTTCCCTTGTTGCTTTTAATATTTTTTCTTTGTCTTTAATTTTTGTCAATTTGGTTACTATGTGTCTTGGCCTGTTCCTCCTTAGGTTTATCCTGCCTGAAACTCCCTGTGCTTCATGGACTTGGGTGACTATTTCCTTTCCAATGTTAGGGAAGTTTTCAGCTATTTTCTCTTCCAATATTTTCTCAGGTCCTTCCTCTCTCTCTCTTCTCCTTCTAGGACCCCTATAATGTGAAAATTGGTGCATTTAATGTTGTCCCAGTTAGGCTGTCCTCATTTCTTGTCATATTTTTTTTTCTTTATTCTGTTCTGTGGCAGTGATTTCTACCATTCTGTCTTCCAGCTCACTTATCCATTCTTCTGCCTTAGTTATTCTGCTATTGATCCCTTCTAGTGCATTTTTGATTTCAGTTATTGTATTGTTCATCTCTGTTTGTTTGGTTTTTAGTTATTCTAAGTCTTTGTTAAACATTTCTTGTATCTTCTCAATCTTTGCCTCTATTCTTTTTCCGAGATCTTGGATCATCTTTACTATCATTATTCTGAATTCTTTTTCTGGAAGGTTGCCTATCTCCACTTCATTTAGTTGTTCTTCTGGGGTTTTATCTTGTTCCCTCCTCTGGGATATAGTCCTCTGCCATCTTATTTTGTCTAACTTCGTGTGATTGCAGTTTCTGTTCCACAGGCTGCAAGGTTTTAGGGTTTTTTTTGCTGTCTGCCCCCTGGTGGATGAGGCTGTCTAAGAAGCTTGTATAGGCTTCCTGGTGGGGGGGACTAGTACCTGCCCACAGGTGTGTGGAGCTCGGTCTTGTCCCTCTGGTGGGCAGAGCCATGTCAAGGGGTGTGCTTATCAGACAACTGTTTATTCAGGAAGACTTTAAGCAGTATGTCTGCTGATGGGTGGGGCTGTTTTCCAACTCTGTTGGTTGTTTGGCCTGAGGTGTCGCAGCACTGGAGTCAGCAGGCTGTTGCATAGAGCCAGTTCTTGGTAAGAAAATGTCAGACTCCAGGAGGGCTCATACCAATGAGTATTCCACAGAACTGCCACTGCCAGTGTCTTTGTCTCTGCAATGAGCCATAACCACCCTCTGCCTCCACAAGATACCCTCCAATAGGACCATGTAGGTCTGACCCAATATCTTATCAGGTCACTGCTTTTTCCCCTGGGTTCTGGTGTGCACAAGACCTTGTGTGCACCCTCCAAGAATGAGGTTTCTGTTTCACCCAGTCCTGTGGAATTCATGTGATCAAACCCCATTGGCTTTCAAAGCCTGATTCTCTGGGGACTCCTCCTCCCATTGCCAGACCCCCAGACTGGGGAGCCTGATATGGCACTCAGAACTTTCACTCCTGTATGGGAACTTCTGTGGTATAATTATTTTCCAGTTTGTGGATCACCCACCCAGTGGGCACTGGATATGATCTTATCATGATTATGCCCCTCCTACCATCTCATCATGACTTCTTCTTTGTCTTTAGATATAGGGTATATATTTTGGTAAGTTTCAGTATTTTTTGTCAATGGTTGTTCAGCAGTTAGTTGTGATTTATGTGTTTTTGTAAGAAATGGTGAGCTCATGTCCTTCAACTTTGCCATTTTGTCTCTGTCCCTCGTGTTATGGCATTTCTAATAAACTCATAACCTACCTATTGGTATTTCCTCTTTAGAAATATACTGTGTGAGTTCTTTACCCGTTTGCACTTTTGTATTTGATGTGCTCTTTGTCATAGCAGTGTGTGGCCTTTCTTTCTCTAATAATTGGGATGGAGCCTATAATTGGGTTGATTTTTGTACTAACTCTTCTTTTGTTCACTTTTCTAGCCTAGCATTATTATTAACCTGATGTTTTAGTTACTGTACTTAAAACAATATAGACTATGTTGCCTGGAAAAACTAGACTTTTCCTTTATTCCTCCCTTGCGTAATTTTTAACACTGTTCTGACATATTTCTATTTCCTTAGTTTTCTTCTCATACTTTTTTTTTTAAATCAGCAATTGTGTTTTAATGTTGATTAAATATTTGGTGGAGTGTTTATTTGTCCAAGGAAAACCAGACATTCTTTCCAGAGAGGGGATATCATAAGTATCAAAAATAAAGCAGAAATTATTTTATCACATTCATTTCATACATATGTAAACTTAATTTCCTGTTCATGTTCCATTTGGACAGTAGTGACAACTATATATCTATTTAATGTAAAATTACTATATAGTTAGAGACACGAAATAGAAATGGTTAAAAAATAGAACATCTGTTTACATCTTTGTAATGCACAGAAATTTAAGTTAATTGTAAACTAATACAATTGTTCTCTTTCTTAGAGTGTTTAAAATTACATGCCAGCTGGCTCCGTATTCCCATCTTTTTTAGTTATGTGACTTACATGAGATTTAAAACTAATCATTCCATCTATTTAGTGATTTGGTTGTTGGAAATTGCAGAGTGTTATTCCTTCTTGTTAAGAGTATTCGCTGTTTGGCTTCAGTAAGGAGAAATGATGACAGAGTCTGCAATTTGCTTAAAGGAGCATTTGCTGTTTGACTTCAGTTAGGAGAAATGATGACAGAATCTGTGATTCACTTAAAGCATAAGACAGTCTTATCCATTTTCAATATCCCACATCTTTCAAGGATAATCCTGCTTCCTGTTGAAAATTAACTATTGAATACAAAGCATTTGATTAAGAACAGGCTTATTGTGATGGGTGTGTTATAACATGTTCATGTCCTTTATTATTTCAAGTGACTAATTATGTAAGATGTGAAGTTTAAGGTAAATCTTGTTTCAAAAATATACTTAAAACTGAGTTTTGATTTTCAAGGAGATTTTTCTTTTAAAAAATTTCAAATAATGAAGTAAATTTATTAAAGAGCAAGCATTCAAATACCTGATATACAACATGTAATTGTGTTTTCCACAACAGCCCAAATCTAAGTTCAATTAATTTATAGCTAACAAAAGTGATGATTTTACAAAAATTTCATACAGGGACACCTATTTATTAAATATGTGCTCTGATAAAAACTCTGCAAGTCAACATTTCAACAGAATATTTCTTTTCTCTGGCATGGAGACCCAATATTTTTTTCTGTAGCTCAGTTTTTCAGCTTGATAGGATCTAATGAAACCCAGGTTTTCTCTTTCTCTCTAACAAAAACTATATCCACTCCATATATAGTGATATATTATGTTCAATATAAGATCTGAAAGGACAAAATGTACACCATCAAAAAGTCAATGAACCAAATTGGTTTATGTAGCTACTCCAAACCAATTTTATTGGAAAACTTCAGACCATATTGTATGGTGATTTTATTTTTTTTCTGGTTTGTGATTTCTATCCTCTGGTTTTATTACATTTTCCATTTTGGCTTCTCTTTTTACATCCTCACAAAGATATTTAGATGGACTTTCATGATTTTAATAATAGGTGTAAAGAACAGGGTTTGAATTTATTTTTTTCTTTAGTTTTGAAAGAACTTTTTGTTTCCCCATCCATTGTATTATCATAACTGGTTAGATTTCCTAGGGTCCTTCATCCTTTTCACTGAAATATAAATAAGATACTTATATTACTCCAGTCATCAACTTACTGGCTTTGTGTAGTAATAATCCTAATGGTTCTAAGTGCAGGAAAGTCTAATATTAAAGTATCCTGGGACCTGCTCCTTAATTCCAATTCTCAGTATAAAAAAACCAAGGAGAACACTGCTGAAGTTAATGATGGTTTAGGGAATATGTTTGTTATAGGATCATCCTGATATTTGAAACGTACTATTATAATTTAGGAGTTGGTGAGTCTCAGGAGCTCAGATTTAAGGAGTCTTCCTTTGTTCTGATTGCAGCTAATGGGAAAAGTAGTAGGTTACTTTTATATTCAAAATATGTGCCTTTTTGGGACTGAATTAGATTTTAAATGTGCTTCATGATAATTTGCATACGAAGTAAAACTTCTAATGATGGATAAGTCAATGGCATGAATGTCCAGGAAATCAAGCTGCAAGCTGAATGAAATCACTTGTGTCCAGGCATATCTTTTGCCATGGCAGGCAGAGAGAAGTCCAAAATGCAGTCTACCTTTCAGTGATAAATAGGGTCAGTACCTCTGGATATAATAGCTCACCAAAGGATAAGAGCCAGTGTGTTGTGATGTCATACATCACGAGGGATCCAGTAGTATGAAAATGACCAAGGGGATATCTTGGGCCTATTCTCATATAAAGATAGCATGACTTTATTTCTGTCTACTCTGTTCTTATTCCTGGTTACCTGCCTCTAGAATGTCTCTCATGTCCGTGAACTTGCATTATTTTTTCCAAACTGAATTGCTTGCCAGCTATTAGTGGCCATTCATATGGGAATTAAAATTTTGATTTTTTTAGGTATGTCAGACAACTGAATTGTGGATTCAATGAAAATTGCAGGTTCAATTAAAAACTTCAATCAGAAGATGATAGGGGCCATAACAGTCAGCTAAACCACTTACTAAAGCCAAAGAAAGATCCTGGATAAAGTTGATTTCTTGTAATTCTAGGGCCCCCAAAATACTGATATATTGAGTTTTATGCAGCTCTCTGGGATGAAGCCCCATTACCTCTGTTATAACATAAACTGAGGTACATTTAAATTTTCAAGAGTTTATTTAGGCAAACATCAATTCAAATTGAGCAGTGCCAGGGGACTTCCCTGGTGGTCCAATTGTAAAGAATCTGCCTTACAATGCAGGGGATGCAGGTACAATCCCTGGTCAGGGAACTAAGATCCCACATGCCACGGGACAACTAAGCCCACACGCCACAACTACTGAACTCCCATGCCTCAACTAGAGAGACTGTGTGCCACAAACTACAGCGCCCGTGCACTCTGGAACCCACACGCCACAATTACAGAGCCCACAATCCCTGGAGCCTGTGAACCACAACTAGACAGAAGTCTGTGTGTGCCACAACGAAAGATCCCTCATGCCTCAATGAAGATCTCACATGCCTCAGCTAAGACCTGATGCAGCCAAAAAAAAAAAAAAAAAAAAATTCTGGGCAGTGCTAAACTGGAAGTGGTTAGGAGCACTCCATTGACAGGATATGGGAGAGACATTTATAAAGCAGACATAAGCAAGGAAAGTATTTGATTGGCTATAGCTTAAGTGGTTGCCTCATTTGGGAAGGCCTAGTTGTCTGTCTGTATTGGTGGTTCTTAAAATTTCACTTTCTGGGATATGAGTGCGTTCATAGGAATTGACTCTGGCTTAGGTTTTGGTTTGCTTATGTAGGCTACCAAGGGATTAGAGCCACCTCAGTATAATGGCCTCTTTGTTTAATTATTTAACAGCCTCCTCACTAATAGTAGTAGTAGCTTTCACCCATTTCTATCAATGGGAATAATGGTGCTGGAGACTCTGATAATTAAGGTATGTCGAAAGTCAGACTACCTAACAGAAAGTGAATTTTCAGGATGTCAAATGGTCTCTTGGTATCTAAAATACACTCATTTCAAAATATACCATGAACGGCATGATTGATCAGTTTTAGTTGTGTATTTAAATACATTTAGTGATTATCATCAGTCATTTTATCACAATATCTCTATTACTAAATTGCTTATTTTGATTTGTCTATTCACTCTGTTATGATTTTCTAGCAGTTTTCCAGGAGGGAATCATGAGTACTTTATTCTCTGGATTTTGTGAATGTATGAAAATACTTTTTGCTTTATACTTGAAAAACTACTCTACTTGGAATACAATGCTTGAAGCACATCCTTCCTCAGACCTTGGTAGAGGGAACTCTACCTTCTTCTGGATAGATACGGAAAAGCCTGAGGTCATCTTGAGTTTTCCTTCTTCTGTATGACTCACTTCTCTGCTGCAAGTCATAACTTTTTATTCATCCTAAAAATACAGTAAATCTGTCTTAATATGTGCTTAGGTTAATCATTCTGCATTATTTTTTTCTGGCATACTGTATGCCCTTTCTGTACACAAATTCACTCTTTTTTATCAGAAAAGTTTTATTATATTTTGGATTTTTTCCCTATTCTCTTTGTTTACTTATTCAGAATCACCATGGGTGGCTATGTCACAGTTGTCTTCCATACATATCATCTTCTTTATAATCATTTTATAATCACTGTTATTTCCCATTTCATTCTCTATGATTTATTCAAACCTCACCTCATGCCATTTACTGTGTTCTCACTCTCTCTTTTCTATTTTTGTTGCTTTAATGACTTTCATCACTACAACATTTTTCTTTTCTTTTATTCCCAATAGCTAGTTTGCTTTTAAGGCCCTTCTTGTCTTACAAGTTCTTTTATGAACTTTTAGACTTTCCTTAGAGAGCACATGTTGCTTGTGATTTCTTTGAGACTAAGGTATGCTTATCTAAAGTCTTCCTTTTATTTTTGAGTGATTTCTCTGGTGATTCAGCCTTTGCTTGTGTTACTTTATCCCTTTATCTGATAGTATGTAGGCAAGAGTTTCTTTCTTATCCTTACTCTTATAGAATAAGACAAAATAATTATTTGTTGAAGAAATGTTTGCAGGAGGGTGAAACTATAAGTTAGTGTTGTCTACAGATTTAATTCTGACTTTTTAACCTCTAAAAAATCTTCTATTCTTTTTTCCTCTGTTTATCCCCTTCATCTTTGGCATTCAGAGAGTTTGGTATTTCTCACAGCAAAGTACTTTTGTGTTTTCTATTGCTATGTAGCTGCTGCAGGATGATATACAACACTGTTTACTCCACTGGGTACAGCAATTACATAATAAGCTAGAAAATACAACTTTTATTTATATTTAATTTTTATCTACACAGTATTTGCATTTTCTACTCTTTGCTGATTTCATACTGCCTATGTCAATAGGTCCAAATGTCATATGGTCATGCAGCCCATATGGTATATAAGGATCTTTTGAGAAAGTTCCCTAAGAACATTGTGAAGCCAAAGTCATTACAGTAGCCTATAAGGCCCTTCATCTCTCCCCATGGCCCTTTGATCTTGCTTCCTACTTCTCTAGCTACAACCACACTGACCTTCTTGTGTTTCAGAAACATCCACAACATACCTCTCACTGAGGCATCTTCTGATCCTTCTTTTCTCAGCTATTCATAAGGGTCACTCCCTTACCTCTTTCAGATCTTTACTTAACTGTTATTTTCTCAGGGAGGTCTTCCCTGATCTCCTTATTCAATCTTGCTACTCACCATCTCTCATTCCTGCCAACACCACCAGGTACACCCTCCCTATCTCTTTCCCCTGGTTCTATTTTTCTCCATAGTACTTAAGTCCTTCTAACATATTAGAGATTTTATTTTTAGTTTCCAATGATCTGATTCTTCCCAATCAAGTTCATGTTGTTTCAATGCTACTGTGTAAATGTGTTCCAGACATCCAATAGACACCCAAGAAATACTTCTGAATGAATGCTCAAAGAGGAATCAAGAATAAATATTGATTTATTAACTTTCAGCATGTGGTTATATATTCCTGTTTACATGAGTGCTAATTAATTGGATATGCATATTACGGTATTTAATTTTACCTACATTTGCCCATACCAAGTAGACTTAGAAAGGTCTATTAAAAGAAACTAAAGATTAAAGATAGTGCTAACATTGGAAAGATAAACAAAAATAAAGATTTGAAATTTCTCTTACCTCAAAGGTAGGAATTTTATTAGCCATATTAAGGTAATATCAATAAAAATTCAATAAAATCTGATAAAATGGTAGCTCCCCAAGATTATCAAAATGACTAATTAAAACAATTTATACATAGCATCTTTAACAGAATATTATGTCCTATACTGTTCTTTGAGATTTCATTATAGGAGAACATATAGAAAATTTAAATAAGAGAGATAAATGGGTAGATATATGGGCAGATAGATAATAGAATATGCATAAAGTTATTTTCTTTTTACCTATGGTGTGGGTAATTAACAAAATATTGACTTCTACTGATAGTTTTTAGTAGTAGGTCATCAACAGGACTTGTAAATGGGCTTTATGTACAAAACCTTAATGATAACAATAGTACTATTCTAATGACAACAGCAACAATCAGCATTTGCTATGTCTGGGGCAAGGTATTGACATTTTACATGTATACCTATTGTACATGCAATTCCTATTGCAAAGGTGAGAAAATTGAAATTAAGGGAAATGAAAGTACTTGTTCAAATTCATATACTTAGTAAATAGCAAAGCCAAAATTTAAACTCTGGGAATCCTATGTACAAAGCCCATGCTTTTAAACAGTTATATTTTACAAAATCAATACTAGTAAAGACTAAATCCATCCATATTAATACACGTGCACACATATTCATGGAATGTAAGTACTCAGTAAGTTATTAAATGAATGAAGAAAATAAATTATTAAAAAGGTGATTTTCTGATGGCAGACACATTCTTCTAATAGTTGAGTATATCTAAAATAAGCTGACATCATTTTACTAGTATTTTTTATCCCTAATCAAGGTAACAAAAATGTAGACTTCTCCATTCTTCACCTTGTCAGTTGTTAGCAGACATTCTATGAAATGCCTTTTGGTCAAATGTTATAAGATCAGTCCTCGAAAATATTTTATCAGCCAATGCAGTCATCTCTACAACTATCAGATATTTCCAAATTTTTGTTAAATTTACTCCAAATTACTGCCAACATTTCTTCTCAGAATAATTTATTTTCTGTTTCTGTTCTCAGTATCTTGATTTGAAGAATACGCTTATGACTAGATATCAGTATCTACTGCTAAATGGCCAATTTTAAAACTGTGTTTTAACCTGGAGAAACAAGCTATTTATGACTTTTCATGCCCTCATATTATCATTTATGGCCACATACCCTCTTTCCAAACTCATCTTTTAGAGCTTCCCATTCATCCATATATCAAGCAATACCACATGACTTTATATCACCTGCTATGTCATACTGTTACATGTCTCTGTGCATTTTTATATTTTTCTCCAGGAAATACCTTTACAACCTAGTTCTAAGAGGCAAATTCTTTTTTCATGATTCTATATAGATATGTTTCTCCTACAACAGAACTAAAGCCTACTCCTTTGTACAACCTTGACAATCCATACATACTTCTATCATTACAATAATTATACTATTAAACTTTTGGAGAACAGGAGCAATGTCTGACTGCTTTGCCTCCCTAGTATCTTAACTTAATACGTAAGTTGATTAAGCACTCGATAAATACTTATTAAATTAAAATTCAATTTCTACAGCCTTATAAACAGTGACAGCTTCCTCTTTCAGGAAGGAAAACTTTATCACTACAGAGTTGGACAAACTGTTACTGATAAATTAGTATGTGTTTTTACTTTGTCACAGTCCAATTTTTTGTAATTGGGTTTTGAAAATAAATACAAGCAAAGCAGAAAAATAATTTTATTTTTAATATTGTTTTTCATGCCTCTGTGGGCAAAACAATAAGATTGAGTCATAGCTTTCAATAACGTTTTCATTTGGAAAAAATAACAATTTTATTGGGATTTATAATGACCTGTAACAACACAACTGAATTAGATTTATTATAGTTCATCACTACATTTTTCTAACAACAATTTATATTAATTTTGAAAGCAAAAATGCAATTCTGGTGGAAGAAAATGATAACTTGATACATCAATTTCTTTTTAAATTATATAGAAGATTTAGTCACACAATGAAAATATCAGAAGCATTAGAAAATGTCAATCAACTCAGGTGAAACTAAACTAGTATTTTTCCCATAGAAGAGAATGACTATAGACGTACTGCTTCTCATATGGTGCTGTTAATCAGAATCTATTCCATTAGAAACAATTGCTCATAATTGTCAAGGTCATCTACATAACAAGTGGGTTTATTTTGACCAATTTAGTTCAATTTAACATTGAGTTTCGTTTTCATCCAAAGTATTTTACTGGACATCATAGACAACTCAAAGATTAGTAAGGGACAGTTTTAGTCCTCAGCGTGCTTATAATCTGAATACAAGAAATTTCAAAAGCAAGTATCAATAGGTGATATTTAACAATTCAAAAAATGTCTTAAAAGATGGAGTAAGATAAGAATCATTAAAACTAGTAACTGTAAGTAAGTGTTAGGTTAAAGGATAATAATATAAAATATAAAGTATCCATGATATTATAATTATATTTAGTATTATATATTAATGTAACATAAAGAATATTATATTCATCATCTAGTAAACAATTAAAATTCAAACACATGCATGTATTTCATCTATAAATATTCAAATATGCAGCATAAATTCATTAGTAACTATAATCACCTAGTTTTTATGATCATAGGTGATAAATATTTTTACTATTTCATTCCTAAATGAAAAACATTCATAATGTCCTATGAATCTTTAGTGTCATGATATGTGAACCTAAGTGGTAGTACAAAGTTAATAAAAACAGTTACATATCTAATTTTGTGCTTAACTAAAAATTATAGTTTCTCAAAAAAATCATGATTTACCAGACATTATTGTTTATGTCCAGGATAAATAATCCATTTGAGATTTTTGTTTTGTTTTTGCTTTATTTTTGGTTTTGTGTTTTAGTATGTTTAAACAAACTATCAAATAAATAATATTAATGGTCACATATGGCTATGTCACAAATCCTGACAGTAGTACTCAAATAGCTAAACATGTGTCTCTAATTTTCTTTTAAAGGAATCCTAGCATGTTAGAAAGTGGGAGCTTCAAACATCCATAGGTTTTAGCTTCCTTAAAAAAGTCAACAAGAGGAGAGTTCCAATTATAGGCAAGATGGTGAACTAACATAATATGAGTAAGTCCTTTGTTCCAAGCACCTATAAGTACTGTATAAAATATAAGAACAATAAAATAACCATAAATGCATCACCGAGCTGACCAATAATAAAAAAGATAATCACCACTTGCTACAAAAAAGAAAGAAACTAAAAACCAGAATGATTAGCATTTAAACAACTGAGCATGTTCTCGTAGTCACTGACTACAGTAGCCCAAGATCTTGGGTTTTAGTGCTTACCTGAAAGCAAAAGGCCAAGCTGTAGGTCTGTATGAAGCCAGAACTCCCCAAGATCAGTGCATTTAGTGCAAATGTGATTACAAAATATTCTTCCACAGGCTGGGGGAGATGGCAAGGAAGCTCTGGCTATAGAAAGTTCAATCCCATGGGAAATAAAAAACCTTGACCTACACTTCTTATAGGTTTGAGGAATAAATTTACTTTCTCTAATTGGTTTAAGAAACCCTAAGCAGAGAAAGTAGGGTAAAATTTATTTATGAACTATAGACATCCAGAATATCAAGCAGACTCAAATTAAGTGAACTTCCCATGTCTAGCTGGGGCCCAGTACCTACTAAACAGAAAAGCTCCTCTAAAAATCATGTCACACACACATGTACACACACAGAAACAATTCAAATAAAACTCATGAGTAAACACAAACCAAAAGATTAGTGTCACAAGCCATTAAGATAATAGTAAAATGAAAGAATTTTTAAAGTAATTATAGAAAAAGAATAAAAGAAAACTAGAAATTTTGGGGAGCAACAGATAAATAATAAAATGATTTAAGGAAACCTGTAAAAATATAGTAAGGGGAGTTAGAATAAAGTAACAATAAATATGTTGAAGTACACACAAGTCAAAAGAGAATGTGAATTGGAACAGTATTGGATGAAATAATAGAGAATTCATCTCAGAGAAAGAAAAATATATAAAACATTAAAGATTGGTTAAAACACATGGAGAATAGAATGGGAGGGTCCAGTAGAGATTCAAAGCGAAATTCTGGATGCATAGTATATTAGAAATAGTGGAGAAGCAAGAATCAAAGGAAAAATAACTGAAAAATTTGAAGAATAGGTGAAAAAATATAAATACTTAGATTCAAAAATATTAAAAGTATCTAGCAGAGTAAAATTTTAGACACTCAGAATAAAAAATGTAAAACATCAAAAAAAATCTTGAAAGCAAAGAAAATACAGGATATACATGAAAGAGCAACACTTATAAGGAAAGGAAAATTCTTAAGATCAACAATATGGGTTAAAGGTCAGTTAATAGTATAATTAAATTCAAAGAGTAGTTAATTGGCAACCTAAATTCTAAAAGCAGTTAAACTATTACTCTATTACTCTTTTTTTACCCTTACATGGCTGATGGACAGCATAAACAAAAATACTTTTTGCTAAGATCCATAGAGTAGTAATATACCTAATACACAGAGAGTATATGGCTCAGTGAAAGGTAATCTACCCAATTTCATACAATGGGTAATTGGTAGGAGAGGTTTTTGAACCCACATCAGTTTAACTCAAAAATGGGTGTTCTTTTCACTATAGTTTAGTAATTACCTAATGATGATGATAATAGTAGACATAGACCCTGATTTACAGCTAGCAGAAAGAGAGGCAGCTTTAAGTGATGTCATGTTTTATTTCTTCAGGCAGATCTGTTTTGGTGTCAAGTAGAATGAACATCAGATCCTGCTCCATCTGTAGACTAAGGTGCTTAGCCTCTCTGAATATGAGCTTCTTCATCATTAACATGGGGGTCAGTAAAGCCATAAGGCATTTGAAAAGTCCACTGCAAACTGAAAATTATCATTCTAATGTTAATTACTGTAATTTTGGAGGACAATGCTATATTTTTATCTATTAATCTCCCTACAAGGAAAACTAGTTTCTCCTCTGCCTCCCCCCGCAATGAGATTCTTATTTTTAAATAAAAAAGAAAGTGAGAGAAGAACCAATCAGTTCAGCACCTCAGCACTTATCGTTTCCATATTCTATTTTACTAGCCATCAGAAAATAAATTTCAGCCTTTAGAGATATTTTATAGGAATGAGAATGAAGAACTGGAGAACAAGTTAGAAGCAAAGGTTGGAAAATAGTTGCTTAGAAAAAGTAGTTTACACCATGAAACAGAGAGTTAGGAAAGGAGAAAATAGGAAAGAAGAAAAAGAAGGGAGGGGATAAGGGGAGTGGAGGGAAGGGTAGAGGAGAAAACCAAGAAAATAATACAACATTGGGTATCCCATATAATTTTAATCATGTTGTTTTAGAAGGTGAAAGAATTTCAGAAGGTGGCAGAATAGAGGCAATCAGAAAGGTAAGAGAGTAAAAAGGGATAACTGTACCAATAATATAACATCAGAATATCAACAGCTACCAATTACTGAGGGTATAATATGTACTGTGCTGCTTATTGCACAGATTTAATTAATCATCATAAGAACCTCTAAGTCCAGTTAATCAAAGATCAGCAGATTGGTACAACTTTATTCAGTTATGGCTAGAGCAACAGGGTCACATAGTATAAACTTAAACCTGTGGGTGTATTGAGACATCACAGGGAATACAGAGGAGACTACATGCTTCAAAGAGAGAAATAGTAAGGTATCAAAACAAAGAACTGGAGCAATTTTTTAAATTTAGCTAATGTTTTGTGGTAATTATATGGTTGATGTGGGTGAAATATAATCAGGTTCTATAGTTGTTTCTAAATGTTCATAAATGAGCACTGACATGGCTATTCTAGGAATTTGTGGGTAATAGTGATCTATCATTAATGGTCCTGGTGACCCTTACAGACTAATCAACTCTGAAAACCTCAATATCCATTTCCCTTCTCCCTTCCTTTTGCTCTCTCTTTCTCACTGTCTCTCTCTCTCTTCCTCCAGCCCCTTCCCTCTTGCTGACTTATATTCAGAAGTATCTATAAATAGGTATTGTCAGCAGCATATTTTTAAAAAACACCAGCTTTTAAACCAGATCCAGTAGAATAGATATTTTCATAAGTGGACAGGCACTGACCATGCAAATTTTCCTTTCCCAATTCCTATTAATTAGATGACCATGAGATCATCCCCTTTAACTAATTTCCCTTCCCCAAGTGGCTTCAGGCTATTAAAACTTCTCACAACAGGAGCTGTCTCAAAAAAAGCTAAATCTGTATTAAATATGGTAGCTCTTAAGACTTTTGTTGCTCTGACCATTGGCTGGGCTGGCTAATGTAAGCAAAGATCCAACACAAGTGTGTGATGCAATCTTTAAATTCCCTTTAAATAATGCAGAGGAAGTAATGTAAAACTTGAGGATACAGAAACGCTTCATTGGGTTTTATTGTCCATTGTCCTACAGTGCCTTAACTAAAACCCCAACCAAGAAGACCAAGGCCAGGAAGTCAGTTTCTTCTGCTTTCAACTAAAACCACACACATATATTACTGAACTCAGGTTGGCTGCTTGCTGCTCAAAAGCCAATACTCGAGAGGTACAAGTGTTGGTTGATAGGAAAGTTGCTTTAATCAGAAAATCTGGCAATCTGGGAAAAGGTGGACTCATGCCCCAAAACCAACTCCAAAGATTCTGCTCAGCTGTGACAGTTTTAAAGGGAGAAAAGGGGATGTAATCTCAGTTAATCATTGAGGCAGGAGGTTAGGATCTGCATCATTTTCCATTGCATGCAGGCTGGCTGACTCCTCATGATCTTTCTTCAGATGTTATCTTGACCACATCGTCTGTCTGCAGGATTGCTAAGGGGTTTGCTGGGGGTAGAGAAGTAATCATTCTTTAACTACTTAATTCTTCATTCCTACTTCTTTTAATCTAGGAAAGGAATCAACAGGTTAGGCAAGGCATTGTGTGCATGCAGTAGAACATAAGTCAGGAGTTAGGTTAACTGTTACCTAGTGATCTCATTTCTGTAAGTTTTGAGGGGAATAAAAATGGGCAAAAGAGCTCCTTACACACACACACACACACACACACACACACACACACACACACAAATATATACACACACTATATTTATTTGCTTATTTATTTATTTATATCACAGATTGGGTTACCCAGAATGAAGACTAACATAGAGTTTGAGGTTCAAGATGTTTATTACAAATAAAATCCTTTAAAAGGAAGCGAGAGGAAGCAGGATTGGGAGGAGGAAAAAGGTGAACTGTGATGCAGGACCAGCAAAGTTCCAACGAACCTGGAGGGCAGCTCTAGAGGGAATAACTGCCAGTTGGAGTGTTCCATGTCAGGTGGGAATGTCCATACCTCTCGATCCTCACCTTTCTCAATGACTGGATGTAGGCCGCCCAAGGAAAGGCATGATATGGGGCAAAAGGGCTCTCTGCAGCTCGAACAGACTTTGAAAGAGCTCATATTTGGAGCCTTTTGTTAAGGAGTTGGAATGAATAATGTGGCTTCCTCCAGCTGATATCTCTGTAAATTATCATTTATATATTTAGTACCTATAAATACAAATGGAGTTCAAGTATTCAAGGAAATCATGGCATACAGGAATTTCCATATCTTTTTCTTGATGAACAAGTTATCAATATCCCTGAGGAAAAAATCAGGGTAGATTACCACTTTATTACTAGGTGAAACTCCATTCTCTAATATAAAGTGCTAGTAAACTAAGCAGGAGAAATTGGATCTTACTCCCTAAACAACACAGTCTTTGAGTGCTTATTAGATGCAAAACAGACCTCCTTTGCCTAGTCTTAAACAATAAACCAAACTTGAATTCAATTCTTATTACCTATCCTGAGCAAATATGTGAATGAGAAGATTAAGCAGAAAAGGAAAGCTAATCCCAGTGCTTAGAACAGAGCTGACCTGAGCTTTCTTCCTTGGGCACATTGGCTGGAATCACAAACTCAGAGAAAGTTTTTGAAGTGAGAAGAGTTTATGCACATGCTTTTATACCTTTAGCTCCTTGTAAAACTCCAATCAGTGAAAGCAAATTTCCCAGGCTAGGGAACCAAGTACTGCCCTCAGGCTTGTCTAAACACCAGCAATTAGAATTTA
Source organism: Kogia breviceps (assembly GCF_026419965.1). Taxonomy (NCBI): domain Eukaryota; kingdom Metazoa; phylum Chordata; class Mammalia; order Artiodactyla; family Physeteridae; genus Kogia; species Kogia breviceps. Next base: position 99,938,798 of record NC_081314.1, read on the forward strand.
AAAGAATCCAAAAGGGGAAAAGTGAAGGAAGGAAAATGAATTGTACACCTGTAAAGAAAAAGAACAGGTCCATACCCATACATTTCCAAGCTTTGATTCATACTCTTCATTGTGATCATTAATTCCTTTGAGAGCTCAAAGCCCTATGATTATGGTGCCTTAAATTATCCAGGTATTTGGCCAATAAAGATTTGTAATTCTAATCTATAAAAGTGAAAAGCACTGATGGAATGGAGCTGAAAGAGGGCAAGTGCTTCCCTTCCTTTAGATTCTTAACTAGATCTTATGCAATTAAAGAGCATATGACTTACTAACAGACATTTTAATAAATTACTGTAATCTACAATTTCTCTGAACACACCCACTTTTCTAAGAACCTTATGCTTTATATATCATGTTTGCTAAAACTTTCAACTCTAGGTACATTTCCACTTCTCAAAACACTACATCTCTCCTTATCAGCTAGCAATATAAGCTAAATGAATTATAAAGGTTAAAGATGATTTTGTAGTTTTTTCCTTTAAGCTGAGAGAACAAGAAGTGAAATAGGTAGAATTATGACCCCTCTCAGTTAATTTTTTTCCTCTGTTTTAACAGTTGCCTGAGACAATCATCCAGTGCCTCTGACAAACTCTCAAAGAAGTGGGATCAGGTGTCAAAGTAGTAACTGTGCCAGGAGAACCTCTGAGAGCTGAAGTGTATCAGGAAGAGACCGTTTACAGTCTTTGGGTCTCAAGAGGGTTCTTTTAGTCTTGTGCCCACAGTGCAGTGAAAGGCTATGGGTTCTAGCCAAAAGCATCCTGTTTGGTGATGTTACAAACTGGAAACAGTTTGAAATTCAATGGCAAAGCCTGAGGCCGGTCCCCTTTAATGATTAAGATATGACTAAGTAGGTTTTTTTATATTTTCAAAGAAGGAATAAAATGAGAGTTTATTTTGAAGCTGGGATAATGCAGATGTATTTATGTGTCTGTATGTGTGTGTGTGTGTGTGTTTGTCTTTGTGTGTTGGCTCAAACAACTAAGAGTGAAGTAAGGACAGACAGCAGCTGTAACATGAGAAGTATTGATACAAATTGATACTCTGGAAAATATGAACAAGCGAGTGTGTAAATAGGCTCAGATATTTGGTGGTTCTGAATAAGAAAGCAGAAGTGGCTTCCTTGCTGTCCTCCAGGAGGTTTTCATAAGAGATAAAAACAGATGCTCAGGGCACAGTACTGAGATAGAGCTCCATGACATTGGTTGTTGCAAGTCTAGCCAAACATTATAAGCATTAAATGCTGTTAATTTGAGACTCAAATCAGATGAAGTGAATTATTGTTGATGGGATTGAAATGCAAACTCTGCAGTCAGTACTAGAGTACAAGAGTAACTGCTCTGGAGTGATACAAGAATGGGAGTCTAAGGAAGTGTACTCAGGGAAGGAAAGAAAACTTTAGAAAAGAGTGGTGTCTCTTTGCCTTTAGGAAACACTGCTACACATTCACAGCCTCTCAACTCTTAGTGCTGCCTCAGACTGCATGCTGAAGGAAACTTTGAAAATCTTTTGATGATTAATGTTTATTTATTCTTACATGCATCAACCCTTAAAAATATATTAGTCCACAATGAAGCAAAATCAGAAGTACTTTTTTTCTCATTCTCTCTTCTTCTCTTTTCCTCTTAGAATTTTATTGAAAATCCACAGTAATGAGGATTTTGTTTACTTTTTAAGCTTAGGTAGACACAATTTTTCTAAGCCTTTTCTAAGAGAAGGTTGGGCACAGGTATTCAAGGTGACACCAAGAAAATATATAGTCTATCAAGAGTCTGTAAGACTTTGAAGATATAAAGATATACATATAGATATGTAAATATATAATTTTAAATGTAAACACTACTTTGTCTAATCTCATTACCTTTGGTCAAGAATTAGAGTTCCCTTTAGGTAGGTGTTTATTTCTTTCTTCCTTGAACCTAATTTTAAAGGCAACATAACATAGGTTGAAACTCCTGGGGTTTCTGACAAAAGACTTAGGTTCTACCACCACTTCCTGGTTTTGTGACCTTGAATAAACTATTTCAATTTTCTGTTTTTTTTTTCTTTTCTCTAAATGAAGTATCAAATTTTACAAGATTTAAATAAAATAATGTGGTCAATTTTATTTTATTTTTTTATTTTTTATTTTTTTAACATCTTTATTGGAGTATAACTGTTTTACAATTGTGTGTTAGTTTCTGCTTTACAACAAAATGAATCAGTTATACATATACGTATGTTCCCATATCTCTTCCCTCTTGCGTCACCCTCCCTCCCACCCTCCCCATACCACCCCACTAGGTGGTCAAAAAGCAATGAGCTGATCTCCCTGTGCTATGCGGCTGCTTCCCACTAGCTATCTATTTTACAATTGGTAGTGTATATATGTCCATGCCTGCCACTTTCTCACTTCGTCTCAGCTTACGCTTCCCCCTCCCCATATCCTCAAGTCCATGCTGTAGTAGGTCTGTGTTTTATTCCATCCTACCCCTAGTCTCTTCATGACATTTTTTTTCTTAGATTCCATATATGTGTGTTAGCATACGGTATTTGTTTTTCTCCTTCTGACTTACTTCACTCTGTATGACAGACTCCAGGTCCATCCACCTCATTACAAATAACTCAGTTTCATTTCTTTGTATGGCTGAGTAATATTCCATTGTATATATGTGCCACATCTTCTTTATCCATTCATCTGTTGATGGATACTTAGGTTGCTTCCATGTCCTGGCTATCGTAAATAGAGCTGCAATGAACATTTTGGTACATGATTCTATTTGAATTATGGTTTTCTCAGGGTATATGCCCAGTAGTGATATTGCGGGGTAGTATGGTAGTTCTATTTGTAGTTTTTTAAGGAACCTCCATACTGTTCTCCATAGTGGCTGTATCAATTTACATTCCCACCAACAGTGCAAGAGTGTTCCCTTTTCCCCACACCCTCTCCAGCATCTATTGTTTCTAGAGTTTTTGATGATGGCCATTCTGACTGGTGTGAGATGATATCTCATTGTAGTTTTGATTTGCATTTCCCTAATGATTAATGATGTTGAGCATTCTTTCATGTGTTTGTTGGCAGTCTGTATATCTTCTTTGGAGAAATGTCTATTTAGTTCTTCTGCCCATTTTTGGATTGGGTTGTTTGTTTTTTTTTGTTATTGAGCTGCATGAGTTGCTTATAAACTTTGGAGATTAATCCTTTGTCAGTTGCTTCATTTGCAACGATTTTCTCCCATTCTGAGAGTAGTCTTTTTGTCCTGTTTATGGTTTCCTTTGCTGAGCAAAAGCTTTTAAGTTTCATTAGGTCCCATTTGTTTATTTTTGTTTTTATTTCCATTTCTCTAGGAGGTGGGTCAAAAAGGATCTTGCTGTGATTTATGTCATAGAGTGTTCTGCCTACGTTTTCCTCTAAGAGTTTGATAGTGTCTGGCCTTACATGTAAGTCTTTAACCTATTTTGAGTTTATTTTTGTGTATGGTGTTAGGGAGTGTTCTAATTTCATACTTTTACATGTACCTATCCAGTTTTCTCAGCACCACTTATTGAAGAAAGAGGCTGTCTTTTCTCCACTGTATAATCTTGCCTCCTTTATCAAAGATAAGATGACCATAGGTGTGTGGGTTTATCTCTGGGCTTTCTATTCTGTTCCATTGATCTATATTTCTGTTTTTGTGCCAGTACCATACTGTCTTGATTACTGTAGCTTTGTAGTATAGTCTGAAGTCAGGAAGCCTGATTCCTCCAGCTCCATTTTTCATTCTCAAGATTGCCTTGGCTATTTGGGGTCTTTTGTGTTTCCATACAAATTGTGAAATTTTTTGTTCTAGTTCTGTAAAATACGCCAGTGGTAGTTTGATAGGGATTGCATTGAATCTGTAGATTGCTTTGGGTAGTAGAGTCGTTTTCACAATGTTGATTCTTCCAATCCAAGAACATGGTATATCTCTCCATCTATTTGTATCATCTTTATTTTCTTTCATCAGTGTCTTATAATTTTCTGCATACAGGTCTTTTGTCCCATTAGGTAGGTTTATTCCTAGATATATTATTCTTTTTGTTGCAATGGTACATGGGAGTGTTTTCTTAATTTCACCCTCAGAATTTTCATCATTAGTGTATAAGAATGCCAGAGATTTCTGCATTAAATTTGTATCCTGCTACTTTACCAAACTCATTGATTAGCTCTCGTAGTTTTCTGGTAGCATCCTTAGGATTCTTTATGTATAGTAAAATATCATCTGCAAACAGTGACAGCTTTACTTCTTTTCTGATTTGGATTCCTTTTATTTCTTTTTCTTCTCTGATTGCTGTGGCTAGAACTTCCAAAACTATGTTGAATGAGAGTGGTGAGAGTGGGCAACCTTGTCTTGTTCCTGATCTTAATGGAAATGGTTTCAGTTTTTCACCACTGAGGATGATGTTGGCTGTGGGTTTGTCATATATGGCCTTTATTATGTTGAGGAAAGTTCCCTGTATGCCTACTTTCTGCAGGGTTATCATAAATGGGTGTTGAATTTTGTCAAAAGCTTTCTCTGCATCTATTGAGATGATCATATGGTTTTTCTCCTTCAGGTTGTTGATATGGTGTATCACGTTGATTGATTTGCGTATATTGAAAAATCCTTGCATTCCTGGGATAAACCCCACTTGATCATGGTGTATGATCCTTTTAATGTGCTGCTGGATTCTGTTTGCTAGTATTTTGTTGAGGATTTTTGCATCAATGTTCATCAGTGATATTGGCCTGTAGTTTTCTTTCTCTGTGACATCTTTGTCTAGTTTTGGTATCAGGGTGATGGTGGCCTCATGGAATGAGTTTGGAAGTGTTCCTCCCTCTGCTATCTTTTGGAAGCATTTGAGAAGGATAGGTGTTAGCTCTTCTCTAAATGTTTGACAGAATTCACCTGTGAAGCCATCTGGTCCTGGGCTTTTGTTTGTTGGAAGAGTTTTAATCACAGTTTCAATTTCAGTGCTTGTGATTGGCCTGTTCATATTTTCTATTTCTTCCTGGTTCAGTCTCGGCAAGTTGTGCATTTCTAAGAATTTGTCCATTTCTTCCAGCTTGTCCATTTTATTGGCATACAGTTGCTTGTAGTAATCTCTAATGATCTTTTGTATTTCTGCAGTATCTGTTGTTACTTCTCCTTTTTCATTTCTAATTCTGTTGACTTGAGTCTTCTCTCATTTTTTCTTGATGAGTCTGGCTAATAGTTTATCAATTTTATTTATCTTCTCAAAGAACCAGCTTTTAGTTTTATTGATCTTTGCTATCGTTTCCTTCATTTCTTTTTCATTTATTTCTGATCTGATCTTTATGATTTCTTTCCTTCTGCTAAATTTGGGGGGGGGTTATTCTTTCTCTAATTGCTTTAGGTGCAAAGTTAGGTTGTTTATTCGAGATGTTTCCTGTTTCTTAAGGTATGATTGTATTGCTATAAACTTCCCTCTTAGAACTGCTTTTGCTGCATCCCATAGGTTTTGGGTCTTCGTGTCTTCATTGTTATTTGTTTCTAAGTATTTTTTGATTTCCTCTTTGATTTCTTCAGTGATCACTTCGTTATTAAGTAATGTATTGTTTAGCCTCCATGCCTTTGTGTTTTTAACAGATCTTTTCCTGTAATTGATATCTAGTCTCATAGCGTTGTGGTCAGAAAGGATACTTGATACGATTTCAATTTTCCTTAAATTTACCAAAGCTAGATTTGTGACCCAAATATGATCTATCCTAGAGAATATTCCATGAGCACTTGAGAAAAATGTGTATTATGTTGTTTCTGGATGGAATATCCTATAAATATCAATTAAGTCCACCTTCTGTAATGTATCATTTAAAGCTTGTGTTTCCTTATTTATTTTCATTTTGGATGATCTGTCCTTGGTGAAAGTGCGGTGTTAAAGTCCCCTATATGAATGTGTTACTGTCGATTTCCCCTTTTAAGGCTGTTAGTATTTGCCTTATGTATTGAGGTGCTCCTATGTTGGGTGCATAAATATTTACAATTGTTATATGTTCTCCATGGATCAATCCCTTGATCATTATGTAGTGTCCTTCTTTGTCTCCTGTAATAGTTTTTATTTTAAAGTCTGTTTTGTCTGATATGAGAATTGCTATTCCAGCTTTCTTCTGATTTCCATGTGCATGGAATATCTTTTTCCATCCCCTCACTTTCAGTCTGTATGTGTCCCTAGGTCTGAAGTTGGTCTCTTGTAGATAGCATATATATGGGTCTTGTTTTTGTATCCATTCAGCCAGTCTGTGTCTTTTGGTGGGAGCATTTAATCCCTTTACATTTAAGGTAATTATTGATATGTATGTTCCTATTACCCTTTACTTTATTGTTTCAAGTTTGTACTTGTAGGTCTTTTCCTTCTCTTGTGTTTCTTGCTTAAAGAAGTTCCTTTAGCATTTATTGTAAAGCTGGTTTGGTGGTGCTGAACTCTCTCAGCTTTTGCTTGTCTGTAAAGGTTTTAATTTCTCCATCAAATCTGAATGAGATCCTTGCTGGGTAGAGTAATCTTGGTTGTAGGTTTTTCTTCTTCATCACTTTAAATATGTCCTACCACTTCCTTCTGGCTTGCAGAATTTCTGCTGAAATATCAGTTGTTAATCATATGGGGATTCCCTTGTGTGTTATTTGTTGTTTATCCCTTGCTGCTTTTAATATTTTTTTCTTTGTATTTAATTTTTGACAGTTTGATTAATATGTGTTTTGGCGTGTTTCTCCTTGGATTTACCCTGTATGGGACTCTCTCTGCTTCCTGGCCTTGATTAACTATTTCCTTCCCATATTAGGGAAGTTTTCAACTATAATCTCTTCAAATATTTTCTCAGTCCCTTTCTTTTTCTCTTCTTCTTCTGGGACTCCTCTAATTCTAATGTTGGTGTGTTTAATGTTGTCCCAGATGTCTCTGAGACTGTCCTCAGTTCTTTTCATTCTTTTTTCTTTATTCTGCTCTGCAGTAGTTATTTCCACTATTTTATCTTCCAGGTCACTTATCCATTCTTCTGCCTCAGTTATTCTGCTATTGATCCCATCTAGAATATTTTTAATTTCATCTATTGTGTTGCTCTTCATTGCTTGCTTCCTCTTTATTCCTTTAGGTCATGGTTAAATGTTTCTTGCATTTTGTCTATTCTATTTCCAAGATTTTGGATCATCTTTACTATTATTCTGAATTCTTTTTCAGGTAGAGTGCCTATTTCCTCTTCATTTGTTAGGTCTGGTGGGTTTTTACCTTGCTTCTTCAACTGCTGCATGTTTTTCTGTCTTTTCTTTTTGCTTACTGTGTTTGGGGTCTCCTTTTTGCAGGCTGCAGGTTCTTAGTTCCCATTGTTTTTGGTATCTGTCCCCAGTGGCTAAGGTTGGTTCAGTGGGTTGAGTATGTTTCCTGGTTGGGGGGACTAGTGCCTCTGTTCTGGTGGATGATGCTGGATCTTGTCTTTCTGGTGGGCAGGTCCACATCTGGTGGTGTGTTTTGGGATGTTGGTAGCCTTATTATGATTGTAGGCAGCCTCTCTCCTGATGGATGGGGGTGTAGTCCTGTCTTGCTATTTGTTAGGCATAGGGTATCCAGCACTGTAGGTTGCTGGTCGTTGAGTGAAGCTGGGTCTTGGTGTTGAGGTGGAGATCTCTGGGAGATTTTTGCTGTTTGATATTACATGGAGCTTGGAGATCTCTTGTGGACCAGTGTCCTGAAGTTGGTTTTCCCACCTCAGAGAAACAGCCCTGACGCCTGGCTGGGGCACCAAGAGCCTTTAATCCACATGGCTCATAATAAAAGGGAGAAAAAATAGAAAGGAAAAGAAGGAAGGAAGGAAGCAAGAAAGGAAGGAAGGAAGGAAGGGAGGGAGGAAGAAAAGAAGCAAGAAAGGAAGGGAGGGAGGAAGAAAAGAAAGAAAGAAAGAAAGAAAGAAGATAAAATAAAGTAGGATAAAATATAGTTATTAAAATTAAAAAAATTATTAAGAAAAATTTTATTTAAAAAAAAAATGGTTTGGTCAGAACCCTCAGACAAATGGTGAAAGCAAAGGTATACAGACAGTAGCACACACATACACACTCACAAAAAGAGCAAAAGGGGAAAATAATAATATATCTTGCTCCCAATGTCCACTCCTCAACTTGGGATGATTTGCTGTCTATTCAGGTATTCCACAGATGCAGGGCACTTCCAATTGATTGTGGAGCTTTAATCCGCTGCTTCTGAGGCTGCTGGGAGAGACCTCCCCTTCTCTTTGTTCACACAGCTCCAGAGTTTCAGCTTTGGACTCGGCCCTGCCTCTGCATGTAGGTTATCTGAGGGCATCTGCTCTTCACTCAGAAAGGGTGGGGTTAAAGGAGCAGCTGATTCGGGGGCTCTGGCTCACTCAGGCTGGGGGAGGGAGGGTTACGGATGCGGGGTGAGCCCGTGGCAGCAGAGGCCGGCGTTATACTGCACCAGCCTGTGGCATGCCATGCGTTCTCCTGGGGAAACTGTCCCTGGATCCCAGGACCCTGGCAGTGGCGGGCTGCACAGGCTCCCGTAAGGAGAAGTGTGGACAGTGACCTCTGCTTGCACACAGGCCTCTTGGAGGTAGCAGCAGCAGCTTTAGTGTCTCATGCCCATCTCTGGGGTCCACGCTGATACCTGTGGCTCGTGCCCATCTCTGGAGCCCCTTTTCACGGCGCACTTAATCCCCTCTCCTCGTGCCCCAGGAAGCAAAGAGGGAAGAAAAGGTCTCTTGCCTCTTCGGCAGCTCCAGACTTCTCCCGGACTCCCTATCGGCTAGCTGTGGTGCACTAACCCCTTCAGTCTGTGTTCACGCCACCAACCCCAGTCCTCTCCCAGCTTCCGACCGAAGCCTGAGCCTCTACTCCCAGCCCCTGCCCACCCTGGCGGGTGAGCAGACAAGCCTCTCTGGCTGGTGAGTGCTGGTCAGTACTGATCTCTCCACTTTGCCCTCCGCACCCCTGTGGCTGCTCTCTCTGAAGCTTCCCCCTCCACCACCCACAGTCTCCACCTGCGAAGGGGCTTCTAGTGTGTGGAAACCTTTCCTCCTACACAGCTCCCTCCCACTGGTGCAGGTCTCATCCCTATTTTTTTGTTTCTGTTTATTCTTTTTTCTTTTGCCCTACCCAGGTACGTGGGTGTTTCTTGCCTTTTGGGAGGTCTGAGTTCTTCTGCCAGCATTCAGTGGGTGTTCTATAGGAGCAGTTCCATGTGTAGATGTATTTCTGATGTATTTGTGGGGAGGAAGGTGATCTCCACATCTTACTCTTCCGCCATCTTCTCTCTGCCTTCCTGAAGTCAATTTTAATGAGTAATTATAGCCATTATAAACAGCATTCTCTCCAGTAAAAAAACATTTAACACTGCACTACAAAATAATAATTTACAATAAATTAAACAATAATAATAAATAATAATAATAAATAAGCAGTAGCTAAAAAATGTATAAAAGTTTAATATTTTAAATTTCATGTAATAAGAAAACATTTACATAAAAATTCTTATTAAATCTATCTGTCAGGGATCTTAATTATTAACAGACAGAACAGCTTCTGACTGCTTTAAGCAGAGAATGAGTTTATTAAATGGATATTTGTTGGCTCCCAGAACAACTGAGAGGTTCCCTAACCATGATGAAAGGCTGTAGGATACTAAGCCCAGACTCAGGCTACAGATCCAGTGTGGTCGTTCTACATACAGAGCACTGTACTGCTTCAGCCAGTACGACTGTCACCTAGGCTGTCCTTGCTGCTCCAAGAACTTAAATTTTCTGTAACTACAAGATCAAAAATAAAAGCTTCTCTTTGGTCCCTGCTGATATTTTCATTAGTTCCTAATTCACTGTCCGGTGTTGATCTATCTGGTTAGGCGATTCTAGCTGCCTGACTCTTAACTGCATCAAAGGTTGAAAAACTACCTGGTATATTCAGCACCTAAAACAGGTAATGGACTCTGTCATGTACCAAGCCTCATAAACTCAGGAACACCTGGAGCACAAAAGGGGGTTTCAATGATTACAAGCAAAATAAAGGGGGTGGAAAAGTATATTATACTAATAACTTTTTAATACACATAAGAGATACTATTTGCCTTAGGGTAGACTATGATCCTTTTTTTTTTTTAATTTTTATTTTATATTGGACTATAGTTGATCTACAATGTTGTGTTAGTATCAGGGTACAGCAAAGTGATTCAGTTATACACATAAGTATATTTATTCTTTTTCAAATTCTTTTCCCAAATGATTATAGAATATTGAGTGGAGTTCCCTGTATCATACAGTAGGTCCTTGTTTATCTTTTTAAAATATAGTAGTGTGCATATGTCAATCCCAAAGTCCCAGTTTATCTCTCCCCCCCACTTTTGCCTTTGGTAACCATAAGTTTGTTTTCTATGTCTGTCTGTTTCTATTTTGTAAATAAGTTCATTTGTATCATTTTTTTAGGTTCTGTGTATAAGCAATGTCATATGATAACTGTTTTCTCTCAGTGACTTACTTCACTTAGTATAATCTCCAGGTCCAACCATGTTGCTGCAAATGGCATTACTTTATTCCTTTTAATGGCTGAGTAGTATTCCTTTGTATATATGTACTACATCTTCATTCATTCATCTGTTGATGGACATTAGGTTTCTCCCATGTCTAAGCTATTATAAACAGCACTGCAGTGAACACTGGGGTGCACATATCCTTTCAAACTATGGTTTTCTCTGGATATATGCACAGGAATGGGATTGCTGGACCATATGGTAGCTCTATTTTTAGTTCTTTAAGGAACTTCCATACTGTTCTCCAGAGTGGCTGTACCAATTTACATAGTCAACAACAGTGTAGGACGGTTCCCTTTTCTCTACACCATCTCCAGCATTTATTGTTTGTAGACTTTTTGATGATGGCCATTCTGACTGGTGCGAGGTGATATCTTATTTAGTTTTTATTTGCATTTCTCTGATAATTAGTTATGATGAGCATCTTTTCATGTGCTTTTTGGCCATCTGTATATCTTCTTTGGGGATATATCTATTTAGGTCTTCTGCCCATTTTTTATTGGATTGTTGGTCTTATTTTTCTTTTTTCTTTGTTATTGAGCTACATGAGCTGACTATATATTTTGGAGATTAATCAGTTGTTGGTCACGTCATTTGCAAATATTTTCTCCCACTCTATGGGTTGTACCTTCGTTTTGTTTATGGTTTCCTTTGCTGTGCAAAAAGCTTTTAAGTTTCATTACATCCCATTTGTTTATTCTTGTTTTTATTTCCCTTTACTCTAGGAGATGGATTGAAAAATATATTACTGTGATTTATGTGAAAGAGTGCTCTGTTGATATTTTCTTCTGAGGGTTTTATAGTATCTGGTCTTACATTTAGGTCTTTAATCCATTTCAAGTTTATTTTTGTATATAGTCGTAGAGAATGTTCTCATTTCATTGTTCTACATGTAACTGTCCAGTTTTCCCAACTCTGTTTATTGAAGAGACTGTCTTTTCTCCATTGTATATTCTTGCTCCTTTGTTGTAGATTAATTGACCATAAATGTGTGGGCTTATTTCTGGGCTTTCTATCCTGTCTATTGATCTATATTTCTGGTTTTTTGTGCCAGTACTGTACTGTTTTGATGACTGTAGCTTTGTTGTATAGTCTGAAGTCAGGGAACCTGACTTCTCCAGCTTTGTTTTTCTTAAGATTGCTTTGGCTATTCTGGGTCTTTTGTATTTCCATACAAATTGTAAATTTTTTTTTGTTCTAATTCTGTAAAAAATGTCATTAGTAATTTGATAGGGATTGCACTGAATCTGTAGATTGCTTTGGGTAGTACAGTCATTTTGACAATATTGATTTTTCCAGTCCAAGATCATGGTATATCTTTCCATCTGTTTGTGGATTCTTTGATTTCTTTCATCCATGTCTTATAGTTTTCTGAGTACAGGTGGTTTGCCTCCTTACGTAGGTTTATTCCTAGGTATTTTATTCTCTTTGATGTGATGATAAATGGGGTTTGTTTAATTTCTTTTTGTGTGATCATTCATAATTATATAAATGCAAGATATTTCTGTGTATTAATTTTGTTTCTGGAAAATTTACCAAATTCATTGATGAGCTCTAGCAGCATTCTGGTATCATCTTTAGGATTTTCTATGTAAAGTATCATGTCATCTGCAAACAGTGACTGCTTTACTTCTTTTCCAATTTGGATTCATTTTATTTCTTTTTCTTCTCTGATTGTCATAGCTAGGACTTCCACAACTATATTGAATAAAAGTGGCAAGAGTGGACATCCTTGTCTTGTTCCCAATCTTAGAGGAAATGCTTTTAGCTTTTCATCATTGAGTATGATGTTAGCTGTAGGTCTGTCAAATATGGTCTTTATTATGTTGAGGTATGTTCCCTCTATGCCCACTTTCGGTAGAGCTCTTATCATAAATAGGTGTTGAATTTTGGCAAAAGCTTTTTCTGCATCTATTAAGATGATCATATAGATTTTATTCTTCAATTTGTTAATGTGGTATATCACACTTTGATTTGTGGATATTGAAGAATACTTGCAACCCTGGGATCAATCCCACTTGATCATGGTGTATGATCCTTTTAATGTGTTGTTGGATTCTGTTTGCTAGTATTTTGTTGAGGATTTTTGTGTGTGTATTCATCAGTGATATTGGCCTGTAATTTTCCTTTTTAGTGGTATCTTTGTCTGGTTTTGGTATCAGGGTGATGGTTGCCTCCAATGTTGACTTAGGGAGTGTTCCTTCCTCTTCAATCTTTTGGAATATATTGTGAAGGATAGTGTTAACCCTTCTCTAAATGTTTGATAGAATTTGCCTGTGAAGCCATCAAGTCCTGGACTTTTGTTTGTTGGGACTTTTTAAATCACACTTTCAATTTCAGTACTTGTGATTGGTCTGTTCATATTTTCTATTACTTCCTGGTTCAATCTTGGGAGATTGTACCTTTCTAAGAATTTGTCCATTTCTTCTATGTTGTCCATTTTATTTGCATATAGTTGTTTGTAGTAGTCTCTTATGATCCTTTGTATTTCTGTGGTGTCCATTGTAACTTCTTTTTCATTTCTAATTGGATTGATTTGAGCCCTCTCCCTTTTTTTTCTTGATGATTCTGGCTAAAAGTTTATCAGTTTTGTTTATATTTCAAAGAAGATAAACGTTGATCTTTTCTATTGTTTTCTTCATCTCTATTTCATTTATTTGCTTTGATCTTTATGATTTCTTTCCTTCTATTAACTTTGGGTTTTGTTTGTTCTTCTTTCTCTAGTTGCTTTTGGTGTAAGGTTAGGTTGTTTACTTGGGGTTTTTCTTGTTTGCTGAGGTAAGATTGTATTGCTATAAACTTCTCTATTAGAACTGCTTTTGCTGCGTCCCATAGGTTTTGGATAGTTGTGCTTTCATTTTCATTTGTCTCTAGGTATTATTTTTTTATTTCCACTTTGATTTTTTCACTGATCCATTGGTGGTTTAGTAGCATATTGTTTAACCTCCATGTGTTTTAAGTTTTTTTCTTGTAGTTGATTTCTAATTTCATAGTATTGTGGTCATAAAGATGCTTGATATGATTTCAATTTTCTTAAATTTATTGAGGCTCACTTTGTGGCCCAGCATGTGATCAATCCTGGAGAATGTTCCTTTAGCACTTGAGAAGAATGTGTGCTGCTTTTGGATGGAATGCTCTATAAATATCAATTAAATCCATTTGGTCTAATGTGTCATTTAAGCCCTGTGTTTCCTTATCGCTTTTATGTCTGGATGATCTGTCCATTGGTGTCAAGTGGGGTGTTAAAGTCCCCCACTATTATAGAGGTGCTGTTTATGGCTGCTAGTATTGGCCTCATATATTGAGGTGGTCCTATGTTGGGTGTGTAAATATTTACAGTTGTTATATCTTCTTCTTGGATTGATCCCTTGATCATTATGTAGTGTCCTTCATTGTCTTTTGTTAACAGTCTTTATTTTAAAGTCTATTTTGTCTGATATGAGTAATGCTGCCCCAGGTTTCTTTTGATTTCCATTTGCATGCAATATCTTTTTCCATTCCCTCAGTTTTAGTTTGTATGTGTTCCTAGATCTGAAGGGGGTCTCTTGTAGACAGTATATATATGGGTCTTGTTTTTGTATCCATTCAGCCAGTCTATGTCTTTTTGTTGGAGCATTTAATCCATTTACATTTAAGGTAATTACTGATATGTATGTTCTTATTGCAATTTTGTTGTTTTTGAGTAGTTTTTGTAGGTCTTTTTTCTTACCTTCCTCTTTTGTTCTCCTCTTGTGATTTGATGACTAACTTTAATGTTGTGTTTGGATTCCTTATTCTTTTTATGTGTTTGTATCTCTTACAGATTTTTGGTTCTCTGTTACCATGAGGTTTTGACATTGCAGTCTGTATATATACAAGATTCTTTTAATTTGATGGTCTTTTAATTTCAAATGCATTTCCAATATTCTGCATTTTTACTCTTCTTATGATTGCTTGTTGATATGATATTTCTGTGTGGATGATATCCTACTTTTACTTTATGTTTGCCTTTACCGGTAAGCTTTTCCATTCAGACTTTTCTAGATTTTAGTTGTGGCATTTTCATTTCTACCTAGAGAAGTTCCTTTAGAATTTGTTGTGAAGTTTGTCTGGTTGTGCTATATTCTCTTAGCTTTTGCTTGTCTGTGGAGCTTTTGATTTCTCCATTGAATTTGAATGAGAACCTTGCTGGGTAGAGTATTCTTGGTTGTAGATTCTTACCTTTTATCACTTTAAATATATCGTGCCACTCCCTTCTGGCCTGTAGAGGTTCTGATGAAAAATCAGCTGATAACATACAAGGGAATTCCCATGAGGTTATTTGTTACTTTTCCCTTATTGCTTTAAAAAATTTTCCTTTTTCTTTAAGTTTTGTCAGTTTCAGTATATGTGTCTCAGCATATTCCTCCTTGGGTTTATCCTGCCCAGGAGTCTGTGTTTACTGGACTTGGGTCACTGTTTCCTTTCCCATGTTCGGGAAGTTTTTAGCTATTATCTTTTCAAATATTTTCTCAGGTATCTTCTCTCTCTCTCTTCTCCTTCTGGTACCCCTACAATGTGAGTGTTTTCCCTGTAATGAGCCACTACCACCCCCCACATCCTGCTGAGACCCTCTAATACTAGAAGGTAAGTCTGGCCCAGTCACTTATGAGGTCACTGCTTTTTTCCCTGTATCCTGGTACACACGAGACCTTGTGTGTGTCCTCTAAGAGTGCAGTTTCTGGTTGCCTCAGTCTGTGGAATTCTTGGGATCAAATCCTCTGGCCTTCAAAGCTAGATTCTCTGGGGGGCTCCGCCTCCCATTTCCAGACCCTCAGGCTGGGGAGCCTGATGTGGGACTCAGAACTTTCACTCCTGTGGAAGAACCTCTGCAATATAATTGTTTTCCAGTTTGTGGGTCACCCAAAATACATGTATTTGATTTTATCACAGTTGCACCCCTTCTACCACCTCATTGTGGCTTCCTTCTCTTTGAATGTAGCATATCTTTTCTGAAGGTTCCAGCAATTTTTTATCAATGGTTGTTCAACCATTAGTTGTGATCTTGCTGTTTTCATGAGAGGGGGTGATCTCACGTCCTTCTACTCTGCCATCTTGTCTCCACCTCCTCCTTTATTTTCTTTTAAGATCTGATTCTCATTTGTGTGTCCTTGTTATAATCTGTGTTAATGATCTATCCTAAAATATCATATTTTGTTGTGGTATTAATTACTGGTTATAGAATATGTCCAGTCTCATATAATTGGTTAAAACTTATATCAAGTGTAGCTTATTAAGTTTCATCTTAATAACTTTTGAGGTTGGCTAACTTCAATAGGCTCTATAAGATGATGGTTATATATTTGCATTTGAGTCTAGGAACCTTGATGTGTTACAGCCTCCCTGAATTTCTCTATTTCAGTGTTTCTCTTAGATATGGTCACACTACCTCTCCGTGGTTGCACTCATAAAATGCTGGTATAATAGAAGGCTAAGATGATTCTGATACAGTTGAGCATGCTCAGTAATTTGAGAAACACTACTAAATATTGAGTGTTCTCTATTCTTTGTCTGTTTGGTCCCTTGCAATCAAGGGAAATTTTAATTTCTTTGTTAGGTTGAAGCTACACATATATTCTGCATTGATTTTAAAAATGTGAATTCTTCTGAGTTCTATATAATATCAAAAAATTCATGTAAGTCATTCTGTACTTCACGTTGAAGTAAGAGTAATTTGGTAAGATTACACAGAAAGCAGAGGAATTTATATTTATCAAATTTCTATATGAAATTGTACACAAAGATAACTTCATAAAATATACAGCATGGCATTAATATAGTTTAATATTGAACTTCAGTTGCATAGCACAGAAATCTGGCGTAATTTTCTCTGCCCTTTCTTACAACAGTGGTATAATATGTAAGCATGAAAGAGACATGGAATGCTATGAGGGTGGTGAGGTTTCAAAGATCCCAACAAACATTGGGTTGGCCAAAAAGTTCGTTTGGGTTTTTCCATAACATCTTAAGGAAAAATCCCAAATGAACTTTTGGACCAACCCCAAATTTTTATTTTAAATATTGATATATTTCTATATTCAAATATCTGTTTTTATCACTTCTCATGGAAAACCATGAAAATGAAGTAAGCTATTAATAGAAAAGAATAACAAGAATCCAGTGATAAATGCCTTTATTCTATTTAATGAAATTCTCTAGCCCTTTATTATTTTCAAAGCATTTCTTCATCGTAACTTTTTAAAAAGATGAATTTCAAAGGTTTTTCAGGGTTCAAACTGTGAATTCTTACACCTCGCTGAGTCTCTAAAGTCACAGACAGTATTTTAGAAATACCACCTGGAAAGAGTTTATCTGAAATGTCTGGCATTTCTGCATTAGTGACCATAATTAATACAAAATGTTAGTGGGAATGAAGAGGCTGGGAGGCCTGCTTATCAGATGATAAGACTTAGAAAATAGAAAGTAGGTAAAAGACTCATTGGACTGGTAGACATTTTATTTCAAGTTCTTTTGAAAAAAATTTTTTTTTCTTATTAGTCATCCATTTTATACACATCAGTGTATACATGTCAATCCCAATCTCCCAGTTCATCACACCACAACCCCCCCTCCTGCTGCTTTTCCCCTTTGATGTCCATACGTTTTTTTTCTACTTCTGTGTCTCAATTTCTGCTCTGCAAACTGGTTCATCTGTACCATTTTCTACGTTCCACATATATACATTAATATATGATATTTGATTTTCTCTTTCTGACTTACTTCACTCTATATGACAGTCTATAGATGCATTCATGTCTCTACAAATGATCCAATTTCATTCCTTTTTAGAGCTGTGTGATATTCCATTGTATATATGTACCACATCTTTATCCATTCGCCTGTTGATGGGCATTTAGGTTGCTTCCATTACCTGGCTATTGTAAATAGTGCTGCAATGAACATTTTGGTACATAACTTTTTTGAATTATGGTTTTCTCTGGGTATATGCACAGCAGTGGGATTGCTGGGTCATATGGTAATTCTATTTTTAGTTCTTTAAGGAAACGCCATACTGTTTTCCATAGTGGCTGTATCAATTTACATTCCCACCAATAGTGCAAGAGGGTTCGCTTTTCTTCACACCCTCTCCAGCATTTGTTGTTTGTAGATTTACTGATGATGCCCATTCTAACTGGTGTGAAGTGATACCTCACTGTAGTTTTGATTTGCATTTTCTAATAATTAGTGATGTTGAGCAGCTTTTCATGTGCTTCTTGGCCATCTGTATGTCTTCTTTGGAGAAATGTCTATTTAGGTCTTCCCATTTTTGGATTGGGTTGTTTTTTTAATATTGAGCTGCATGCTTGCAGATTAATCTTTTGTGCAATGATTCATTTGCAAATATTTTCTCCCATTTTGAGGGTTGTCTTTTTGTCTTGTTTATGATTTCCTTTGCTGTACAAAAGCTTTTAAGTTTCATTAGGTCCCATTTGTTCATTTTTATTTTTCCATTACTCTAGGAGGTGGATCAAAAAATATCTTGCTGTGATTTATGTAAAAGAGTGTTCTTCCTATGTTTTCCTCTAAGAGTTTTATAGTGCCTGGAGTTACATTTTGGTCTCTAATCCATTCTGAGTTTATTTTTGTGTATGGTGGTAGGGAGTGTTCTAATTTCATTCTTTTACATGTAGCTGTCCAGTTTTCCCAGCACCACTTATTGAAGAGACTGTCTTTTCTCCTCTGTATTTCCTTGCCTCCTTTGTCATAGATTAGCCGTCCATAGGTGCGTGAGTTTAACTCTGGGTTTTCTATCCTGTTCCATTGATCTATATTTCTGTTTTTGTGTCAGTACCATATTGTCCTGATTATTGTAGCTTTGTAGTATACTCTGAAGTCAGGTATTCTGATTCCTCCAGTTCCGTTTTTTCCCCTCAAGAGTGCTTTGGCTATTCAGGATCTTTTGTGTCTCTACACAAATTTTAAGATTTTTTGTTCTAAGTCTGTAAAAAAAAAAAAAAAAAAAAAACAATGCCATTGGTAATTCAATAGGGATTGCATTGAATCTGTAGATTGCTTTGGGTAGTATAGTCGTTTTCACAATATTGATTCTTCCAATCCAAGAGCATGGTATATCTCTCCAACTGTTGATATCATCTTTAATTTCTTTCATCAGTGTCTTATAGTTTTCTGCAGACAGGTCTTTTGTCTCCTTAGGGAGGTTTATACCTAAGTACTTTATTCTTTTTGTTGCAATGGTAAATGGGAATGTTTTGTTAATTTCTCTTTCAGATTTTTCATCATTAGTGTATAGGAATGCAAGAGATTTCTGTGCATTAATATTGTATCCTGCAACTTTACCAAATTCACTGATTAGGTCTAGTAGTTTTCTCATGGCATCTTTAGGATTCTCTATGTATAGTATCATATCATTTGCAAACAGTGACAGCTTGACTTCTTTTCCAATTTGGATTCCTTGTATTTCTTTTTCTTCTCTGATTGCCATGGCTAGGACTTCCAAAACTATGTTGAACAATAGTGGTGAGAGTGGGCATCCATGTCTTGTTCCTGATCTTAGAGGAAATGCTTTCAGTTTTTCACCATTGAGACTGATGTTTGTTGTGGGTTTGTCATATATGGCCTTTATTATATTGAAGTAGGTTCCCTCTATGCCCAATTTCTGGAGAGTTTTTATCATAAATTGGTGTTGAATTTGTCAAAAGCATTTTCTGAGTCTACTGAGATGATCATATGGTTTTTATTTTTCAATTTGTTAATATGGTGTGTCACATTGATTGACTTGTGTATATTGAAGAATCCTTGCATCTCTGGGATAAATCCCACCTGATCATGGTGTATGATCCTTTAATGTGTTGTTGGATTCCTTTTGTAGTATTTTGTTGAGGATTTTTGCATCTATATTCATCAGTGATATTGGTCTATAATTTTCTTTTTTTGTAGTATCTTTGTCTGGTTTTGGTATCAGGGTGATGGTGGCCTCATAGAATGAGTTTGGGAGTGTTCCTTCCTCTGTAGTTTTTTGGAGGAGTCTGAGAAGGAGGGTGTTAGCTGTTCTCTAAATGTTTAATAGAATTCACCTGTGAAGCCATCTGGTCCTGGACTTTTGTTTGTTGGAAGATTTAAAATCACAGTTTCAATTTCATTCCCTGTGATTGGTCTGCTCATATTTTCTATTTCTTTCTGGCTCAGTCTTGGAAGGTTATACCTTTCTAAGAATTTATCCATTTCTTCCAGGTTGTCCATTTTTTTGGCATAGAGTTGCTTCTAGTAGTCTCTTAGGATGGTTTGTATTTCTGCAGTGTCTGTTGTAACTTTTCCTTTTTCATTTCTAATTTTAATGATTTGAGTCCTCTCCCTCTTTTTCTTGATTAGTTTGGATAATGGTTTATCTATTTTGTTTATCTTCTCAAAGAACCAGATTTTAGTTTTATTGATCTTTGCTATTGTTTTCTTTGTTTCTATTTCATTTATTTCTGCTCTTATTTTTATGCTTTCTTTCCTTCTGCTATCTTTGGGTTTTGTTTGTTCTTCTTTCTTTAGTTCCTTTAGGTGTAAGGTTAGATTGTTTATTTAAGATATTTCTTGTTTCTTGATGTAGCCTTGTATAGCTATAAGCTCCCCTCTTAGAACTGTGTTTGCTGTATCCCATAGGTTTTGGATCATCATGTTTTCATTGTTATATGTCTCTAGGTATTTTTTGAAGACCTCTTTGATTTCTTCAGTGGTGTCTTGGTTATTTAGTAATGTATTGTTTAGCCTCCATATGTTTGTGTTTTTTACATTTCTTTCCCTGTAATTGATTTCTAATCTCATAGCATTGTGGTCAGAAAAGATTGTTGATATGATTTCAATTTTCTTAAATTTACTGAGGCTTGATTTGTGACTCAAGATGTGATCTATCCTGGAGAATGTTCTGTGTGCACTTGAGAAGAGAGTGTAATCTGCTGTTTTTGGATGCAATGTCCTATAAATATCAGTTAAATCTATCTGTTCTATTGTGTCATTTAAAGCTTGTGTTTCCTTATTAATTTTCTGTTTGGATAATCTGTACATTGGTGTAAGTGCATTGTTAAGTCTGCCACTATTATTGTGTTACTGTCGATTTCCTCTTTTATAGCTGTGAGCAGTTGCCCTATGTATTGAGGTGCTCCTATGTTGGGTGCATATATATTTATAATTGTTATATCTTCTTCTTGGATTGATCCCTTGATCATTATGTAGTGTCCTTCCTAGACTCTTGTAACATTCTTTATTTTAAAGTGTATTTTATCTGATATGAGTATTGCTACTCCAACCTTCTTTTCATTTCCATTTGCATGGAATATCTTTTTCCATCCCCTCACATTCAGTCTGTATGTGTCCCTAGGTCTTAAGTGGGTCTCTTGGAGAAAGCATACATATGGGTCTTTTTTTTTTGTATCTATTCAGCAAGCCTGTGTCTTTTGGTTGGAGCATTTAATCCATTCACGTTTAAGGTAACTATCTATAGGTATGTTCCTATGACCATTTTCTTAATTGTTTTGGATTTGTTTTTGTAGGTCCTTTACTTCTCTTGTGTTTTCCCCTTAAAGAAGTTCCTTTAGCATTTGTTGTAGAGCTGGCTTGGTGGTGCTGAATTCTCTTAGCTGTTGCTTCTCTTATAACTTTTCATTTCTCCATAGAATCTGAATGCGATCCTTGCTGGGTAGAGTAATCTTGGTTGTAGGTTCCTCCTTTTCATCACTTTAAGTATATCATGCCACTCCCTTCTGGCTTTTAGAGTTTCTGCTGAGAAATCAGCTCTTATCCTTATGGGAGTTCCCTTGTATGTTGTTTGTCATTTTTCCCTTGCTACTTTCAATAATTTTTCTTTGTCTTTAATTTTTGCCAGTTTGAATAATGTGTGTCTCAGCATGTTTATTGTTGGTTTTATCCTGTATGGGACTCTCTGTGCTTCCTGGACTCGGGTGGCTATTTCCTTTCCTACGTTAGGGAAGTTTTCACTATAATCTCTTTAAATATTTTCTCGGGTCCTTTCTCTCTCTCTTCTCTTTCTGGGACCCACATAATGTGAATATTCATGTGCTTAATGTTGGCCCAGAGGTGTCTTAGGCTGTCTTCATTTCTTTTCATTCTTTTTTCTTTATTCTGTTCCACAGCAGTGAATTCCACCATTCTGTCTTCCAATTCACTTATCCGTTCTTCTGCCTCAGTTATTCTGCTATTGATTCCTTCTAGTGTATTTTTCATTTCAGTTATTGTATTGTTCCTCTCTTTTTGTTTGTTCTTTAAATCTTCTAGATCTTTGTTAAACCTTTTTTTCATCTTCTCAATTTTTGCCTCCATTCTTTTTCCGAGGTCCTGGATCATCTTCACTATCATTATTCTGAATTCTTTTTCTAATTCTTTTTCTGGAAGATTGCCTATCTCCATTTCATTTAGTTGTTTTTCTGGGGTTTTATCTTGTTCCTTCATCTGGTACATAGCCCTCTGCCTTTTCATCTTGTCTTTCTGTGAATGTGATTTTTGTTCCACAGGCTACAGTATTGTAGTTCTACTTGCTTCTGCTGTCTGCCCTCTGGTGGATGAGGCTTTCTAAGAGGGTTGTGGAAGTTTTGTGATTGGAGGACCTGGTGGTGGGTAGACCTGGCTGGTGTTCTGGTGGGCAGAGCTCAGTAAAACTTTAATCAATTTTTCTGCTGATGGGTCAGGCTGGGTTCCCTACCTTTTGGTTGTTTATCCTGAGGTGACCCAACACCGGAGCCTACACCGGGCTCTTTGGTGCAGCTAATGACAGACTCTGGGAGGTCTCATGCCAAGGAGTACTTCCCAGAACTTCTGCTGCTAGTGTCCTTGTCCCCTGGTGAGCCACAGCTGCCCCCCAACCTCGGCAAGAGACCCTCCGACACTAGCAGGTAGGTCTGGTTCTGTCTTCTATGGTGTCACTGCTCCTTCCCCTGGGTCCCAATGTGCACACTAATTTGTGTGTACCCTCTAAGAATGGAGTCTCTGTTTCCCCCAGTCCTGCCGAAGTCCTGCAATCAAATCCCGCTAGCCTTCTATGTCTGATTCTCTAGGAATTTCTCCTCCTATTACCAGATCCCCAAGTTGGGAAACCTGATGTGGGGCTCAGAACCTTCACTCTAGTGGGTGGACTTCTGTGCTATAAATGTTCTCCAGTTTTTGAGTCACCCACCCAGCAGTTATGGGATTTGATTTTATTGTGATAGTGCCCCTCCTACTATGTCACTGTGGCTTCTCCTTTGTCTTTGCATGTGGGGTATCTTTATTGGTGAGTTCCAGTGTCTTCCTGTCAATGATTGTTCAGCAGTTAGTTGTCATTCCAGTGTTCTCGAAAGAGGGAGTGAGAGCATGTCCTTTTACTCCACCATCTATTTGGAGTTCTTATTTAATCCCCTCTATTTGGAGTTCTTATTTAATATGTATTCATTCCTAATATCTTAATACTTCAACACTATAGGCACTTACTGTTAAAAATCAACTTGGACAAAGGAGTGGCCCAGAGAATTATAACCATTTGTTACAATTTGATATCTTGTAGAAATTACCTTATAGTATTTTGTTTCTAAAATGTCTACAAAAATATATTCTTTACCAGAAATGGAACTTGCTTAGTCTCTTTAACATTGTCAGACTCCTAGTGAAACTGCTGGATTATTCAAGTAAAAAATGCTTCTCCTTTACTCTGTCTATAGGAGATTTCTGTGTGTGTGTGTGTGTGTGTGTGTGTGTGTGTGTGTGTGTGTGTGTAGTATTGTGATTTACAAGAAGTATATATTTGGTTATTCAGATCATATTGGTTCATAGCTCCCAAGCCCTTGGAATTTCCTGAGCAATGGGAGCATTTTATTTTATTTTTATGGGAGTATAGTTGATTTACAATGTTGTTAGTTTGTGGTGTATAGTAAAGTGCATCAGTTATACGTATACATACATCCACTCTTTTTTAGATTCTTTTCCCATATAGGTCATTACAGAGTATTGAGAAGAGTTCTCTGTGCTATACAGCAGGTCCTTATTAGTTATTCATTTTATATATAGTAGTGTGTATATGTCAATCTCAAACTCCCAATTTATCCCTCCCCACACCCATGCTTTCCCACCTGATAACCATGTTTGTTTTCTACATCTGTGACTCTATTTCTGTTTTGTAAATAAATTCATTTGTACCATTTTTTTTAAAATTGCACATATAAGTGATATCATATGATATTTGCCTTTCTGTGTCTGACTTATTTCAGTCAGTATGACAATCTCTAGGTCCATCCATGCACTATAAATGGCATTTTTTCATTTTTTATGGCTGAGTAATATTCCATTGTATATATGTACAGCATCTTCTTTATCCATTCCTCTGTTGATGTATATTTAGAGTGCTTCCACCTCCTGGCTATTCTAAATACTGCTCCAATGAAAACTAGGTGCACATATTGTTTCAAATTATGGTTTTCTCTTGATATGTGTCCAGGAATGGGGTTACAGGATCATATGGTAGCTCTATTTTTAGTTCTTTAAGGAAAATCCATACTGTTCTCCATAGTGGCTATACCAACTTACATTCCCAATGACAGTGTAGGAGGGTTCCCTTTTCTCCACACCCTCTCCAGCACTTATATTTTGTAGATTTTTCTTAAACTTAGCTTACTTTTATTATTTTTTAAATTAATTTTTATTGGAGTATAGTTGCTTTACAATGGTGTTTCTTTTTCTGCTCTACAGCAAAGTGAATCAGTTATACATATACATATATCTCCTCTTTTTTAGATTCCATTCCCATTTAGATCACCACAGAGCATTGAGTAGAATTCCCTGTGCTACACAGTAGGTTCTCATTAGTTATCCATCTTATGTAGAATTTTTGATGATGGCCATTCTGACTGGTGTGAGGAGATACCTCATTGAAGTTTTGATTTTCATTTCTCTAATAATTAGTCATGTTGAATATCTTCTCATGTGATTTTTGGCCATCAGTATGTCTTCTTTGTATGACATCTATGTAGATCTTCTGCCCATTTTTTTATTAGGTTGTTTTTTTGATATTGAGCTGTATGAGCTATTTGTATATTTTGGAGATTAATCACTTATTGGTCACTTCTTTTGCAAATATTTTCTCCCATTCTGAGGGCTGTCTTTTCATTTTGTTTATGGTTTCTTTTCCTGTGCAAAAGCTTCTAAGTTTCATTAGGTACCATTTTTTAATTTTTATTTTCATTACACTAGGAGGTGGATCAAAAAAGATCTTGCTGTGATTTATGACAGGCACTGTTCTGCCTGTGTTTTCCTCTATGAGTTTTATTGTGTCCAGTCTTACATATAGGTCTTTAATCCATTTTTAGTTTATTTTTGCATATGGTGTTAGGGAGTGTTGTAATTGCATTTTTTTACATGTAGCTGTCCAGTTTTCCCAGCACTACTTAATGAGGAGACTGTCTTTTCTCCATTGTATATTCTGGCCTTCTTTGTCCATAGATTAGGTGCCCATGGGTGCTTGGTTTTATCTCTGGACACTCTGTCCTGTTCCATTGATCTATATTTCTGTTTTTGTGTCAGTACTATAATGTTTCAATGATTGTAGCTTTGTAGTATAATCTGAAGTCAAGGAGTCTGATTCCTCTAGCTCTGTTCTTTCTTCTCAAGATTGCTTTATCTATTCAGGGTCTCTTGCGTTTCCATACAAATTTTAAGATTTTTGTTCTAGCTCTCTGAATAATATCATTGGTAATTTGATTGGCATTTCATTGCGTCTGTAGATTGCCTTGAGTAGTATAGTCATTTTGACAATATTGATTCTTCCAACCTAAGAACACAATATCTCCTTCCATCTGCTTGTGTCATCTATTTCTTTCATCATTGTCTTGTCGTTTTTGGAATACAGGTCCTTTGCCCTTAGGTCCTAGGTATTTTATTCTTTTTGATGTGATGGCAAATGGGATTGTTTCTTTAATTTTTCTTTGTCATCTTTCTTTGTTAGTGTATAGAAATGCAACACATTTCTTTATTAATATGTGTTACTTTTGTATCCTGTGACTACCAAATTTATTGATGGGCTCTAGTAGTTTTCTGGTAGCATCTACCTGATTTTCTATATATAGTATGTCATCTGCAAATGGTGACAATTTTATTTCTTCTTTTCCAGTTTGGATTCCTTTTATTTATTTTTCTTCTTTGATTGCTGCAGCTAAGACTTCCAAAACTACGTTGAATAATAGTGGCGAGAGTGGACATCTTTTTGTTGTTCCTATCCTAAGATCAGAAAACTG
Source organism: Kogia breviceps (assembly GCF_026419965.1). Lineage (NCBI taxonomy): Eukaryota > Metazoa > Chordata > Mammalia > Artiodactyla > Physeteridae > Kogia > Kogia breviceps. The sequence goes on from NC_081314.1 coordinate 99,964,594, forward strand.
AAATGCTTTCAGTTTTTCACTGTTGAGAATGATGTTTGTTGTGGGTTTGTTGTATATGGCTTTTATTATGTAAAACATAGAGGTAGGTAAGTATAGGTAGGTTCCCTCTATGCCTACTTTCTGGAGAGTTTTTATTATAAATAGGTGTTTATTCTTCAGTTTGTTAATCTGGTATACCACATTGATTGATTTGAGTATATTGAAGAATCCTTGCACCTCTGGGATAAATCCCAGTTGATCATGGTATATGATCCTTTTAATGTGTTGTTGGATTCTGTTTGCTAGTATTTTGTTCAGGATTTTTGCATCTATGTTCATCAGTGATATTGGCCTGTAGTTTTCTTTTTGTGTGGTATCTTTGGTTTTGGTGTCAGGGTAATTGTGGCCTCATAGAATGTGCCTGGGAATGCTCATTCCTCTGCAATTTTTTGGAATAGTTTGTGAAGGAGAGGTTTTAAATCTTTTCTAAATATTTGACAGAATTTGCTTGTGAAGCCATCTGGACCTAGACTTTTGTTTGTTGGGAGTTTTTTAATCACAATTTCCATTCCAGTATTTATGATTGGTCTGTTCATATTTTCTATTTCTTCCTGGTTCAATCTGGGGAAATTGTACCGTTCTAAGAACTTGTCCATTTCTCCTAGGTTGTCCATTTTATTGGTGTATAACTGCTTATAATCTCTTATGATCCTTTATATTTCTGTGGTGTCAGTAGTAACTTCTCCTTTTTTTGGTTCTAATTTTATAGATTTGAGTCTTTTCCATGGGAGCATTTTTATTCTAATATTTGGTTGTCCTCAATTCTGTTAATGCTGCAGAGCCAAAAATGTGAATGAGCATCCTCTTATTCATAACAAATTCCTTTCCACCTCAACTGGGTTTATGTTAGGGAAGTGACTTTTGGAAAGTGTTACCAAACTCAAGTTCAGCTGCTTGCCACTCAAAAAACAATACTTCTGAAGCCAGTGTGGGTAGAAAGGAAAGTTGCTTTATTCAGACAAACCAGCAATCTGGGGAGAAGGCAGAATCATGTATCCAAAAACCAACTCTGAAGATTTTGCTCAACTATGAACGTTTCTAAGGGGAAAAGGGTAAGTTATCTCAGTTAATCATTGAGATAGAGGGTCAAAGTCATTGCCATCCCCCACTGTATGCATTCTTGTTGACTCCTTGTGATCTCACTCTAGAGGTTATTTTGTTCACAACTCGTTCACAAGAGTACTAAAGAGGGAACTTGGGAAAAGAGCTGGTCATCGGTTATCTATTTAGTCCTTTACAAACATCAAAGAAGTAAAAATGAATAATAGGTTAGGCAAGGTCTAACCTGTCTGATCACTGTATGATCAAAAGATTTGAAAAGCGTGCTTGGGCCAGAGAGGAGTAGAGCATGGGTTGCTGGTTTAAGGTTAGTTACAATATAGCTTTGCTAAAGTGACAAAAGTGGTCTCTTGGAGAGAGCTCTTTCTTTCAGAGTTCTTTCCTTACAAAAGCATGTAAGAATGCTAAGCACCTGAGGAAAACATCTAAGGCAAATCCATTATAATAATTTGATAACTCAATGCATCTCTTTCTGTAATTAATGTTGCATAGGCAGAAAATTAGTAAGTATATAGCTAACCTGAAGAACATTATTAGTCAACAGGATCTGATTGAAATGTACAGAATACTCCAGCAACAACAGTAGAACATACATTTTTTTCTTAGGTTTACATGGAGCAGTCAAAGTATACCAAATTCTGGTCTATAAACACACCTGAACACTTATTTTTAAATATCCTGCATTTGTACTCTCCTCTTCTCATGATTACTGGTTTAGATTTCATATTTGTGTGTGGATGATTTGCTACCTTTATTGTATGTTTGCCTTTACTGGTGACCTTTCTTATTTCATAATTTTCTTGTAAAAACACCAAAATTATACCTAACTTCTGAATAACCATCCAAAAAAAATGGAGTGGAACATACCAAAAAAGATATTCTACTTCCAAAGACAAAGAAGAAACCACAATGAAAAGGTAGGAGGGGCTCATTCACTAGATAGTCAAATCCCATACCCACCAGGTGGGTGACCCACAAACTGGAAAATAATTATATCACAGAAGTTCTCCCACAGGAGTGAGAGTTCTGAGATACATGGCAGGCTCCCTAGTCTGGGAATCTGGCATCTGGAGGAGGCCCCAGAGCATTTGGCTTTGAAGATCAATGGGCTTGACTGCAGGGACTCTATAGGTCTGGGTGAAACAGAAACACCACTCTTGGAGGGTGCACACAAGATCCCATGAACACCAGGACTCAGGGGGAAAAAGCAATGACTTCATAGGACCCTGGGTCAGACCTACATGCTGGTATTGGAGGGTCTCCTGGGGAGGTGTGGGGGGCAGTTGTAGCTCACTCTGGGGATAAAGACACTGGTGGCAAAGTTACTGGTTACATATTGGCATAAGCTGTCCCAGAGCCTGCCATTTTGACACCAAGACCTGGCCCCACCCATCAGCACAAATGCTCCAGTCCTGGGACACCTCAGGCCAAATGACCAAGAGAGCAGGAACACAGCCCCACTCACCAGCAAACAGGCTGCTTAAAGTCTTTCTGAGCCCACAGCCACCTCTAAACACACCCCTTCTATTTCTGTGAAAAATGTCATTGGTAATTGATAGAGGTTGCATTGAGGTAGTATAGTTATTTTCACAAAATTGATGCTTCCAATCCAAGAACATGGTATATCTCTCCGTCTGTTTGTGTTGTCTTTGATTTCTTTCATTAGTTTTCTGCATACAGAACTTTTGCCTCCTTAGGTATATTTATATCTAGGTATTTTATTCCTTTTGCTGTGATGTAAAATAGGATTGTTTCCTTAATTTCTTTCTGATTTCTCATTGTTAGTGTATAGGAGGACAAGAGATTTCTGTGCATTAATTTTGTATCCTGTGACTTCTTTAACAAATTCATTAATTAGTTCTAGTAATTTTCTGGTGGCATCTTTAGGATTTTCTATGTATAGTAGCATATCATCTGCAGTGACAGTTTTACCTCTTTTCCAATTTGGATTCCTTTTATTTCTTTTTCTTCTCTGATTGCCATGGCTAGGACTTCCAAAACTATGTTGAATAAGAGTGGCAAGAGTGGACATCCTTGTGATCTTAGAGGAAATGCTTTCAGTTTTTCCCCATTGAGAATGATGTTTGCTGTGGGTTTGTAATATATGGCCTTTATTATATTGAGGTATGATCCCTCTATGCCCACTTTCTGGAGTTTTTATCATAAATGGGTATTGAAATTTGTCAAAAGTTTTACTGCATCTATTGATTATCATATTGTTTTTATTCTTCAGTTTGTTAATGTAGTATAACACATTGATTGATTTGTGTATATTGCAGGATCCTTACATCCCTGAGATAAATTCCACTTGATCATGGTGTATGGTCCCTTTAATGTGTTGTTGGATTTGGCTTGTTAGTATTTTGTTGAGGATTTTTGTGTCTATATTCATTAGTGATATTGGTCTGTAATTTTCTTTGTTTGTGATATCTTTGAGGCTACCATCACCCTGATACCAAAACCATAGCATGAGTTTGGGAGTGTTCTTTCCTCTGCCATTTTTTGGAAGAATAGGTATTAATTCTTCTCTAAATGTTGATAGAATTCACCTGTGAAACCATCTGGTCATGGACTTGTTTGTTGAAAGATTTTTATAGTTTCAATTTTATTACTTCTTTACCAATTTGGATTCCTTAGAACAAAAAAATTTTACAATTTGTGTAGAAACACAAAAGATCTTGAATAGTAAAAGCAACATTGAGGAAAAAAATGGAGCTGAAGGAATCAGGCTCCCTGACTTCACACTATAATACAAAGCTACAGTAATCAAGACAGTATGGTACTGCACGAAAACAGAAATATAATTCAATGGAACAGGATAGAAAGCCTAGAGATAAAACCGAGCACCCATGGTCACCTAATTTATGAAAAAGGAGACCAGAATATACAATGGAACACAGTCTCTTCAATAAGTGGTGCTGAGAAAACTTGACAACGGCATGTAAAAGAATGAAATTACAACACTCCTTAACACCATACACAAAAATAAACTCAAAATAAAGTAAAGACCTATATGGAAGACAAGACACTATAAAATTATTTTAGGAAAACATAGCCAGAACACTCAACATAAATTGCAGCAAGATCTTTCTTGATTCGCCTCCTAGAGTAATGAGAATACAAACAAAAATTTAACAAATGAGACCTAGTTAAACTTAAAGCTTTCTCATAGCAAAGGAAACCATAAACAAAAACTAACCCTCAGAATGGGAGAAAATATTTGCACATGAAGCAACTGGCAAAGGATTAATCTCCAAAATATATAAACAGCTTAAGCAGCTCAATATAAAAAAAAAAAAAAACCCAACACAATCAAAAAATGGGTGGAAGGGCTTCCCTGGTGGCGCAGTGGTTGAGAGTCCGCCTGCCGATGCAGCGGACATGGGTTCGTGTCCCGGTCCAGGAAGATCCCACATGCCGCGGAGTGGCTGGGCCTGTGAGCCATGGCCGCTGAGCCTGCGCGTCCGGAGCCTGTGCTCCGCAGCAGGAGAGGCCGCAACAGTGAGAGGCCCGCGTACCGCAAAAAAAAAAAAAAAAAAAAAAAAATGGGTGGAAGACCTAAATGGACTTTTCTCCAAAGAATACATACAGATGGCCAACAAACAAATGAAAGAATGCTCAACATCACTAGTTATTAGAGAAATCCAAATCAAAACTACACAGTGAGGTATCACCTCACACAGGTCAGAATGGCCATCATCAAAAGATCTACAAACAACAAATGCTGGAGAGAGTGTGGAGAAAAGGGAACCCTCCTATACAGTTGGTGGGAATGTAAATTGGTACAGCCACTATGGATAACAGTAGGGAGGTTCCTTAAAAAACTAAAAATAGAACTACTATGTGACCCAGCAATCCAATTACTTGGCCTGTACTCAGAGAAAACCATAATTCAAAAAGACACATGCACCCCAGTGTTCACTGCCACACTAGTTACAATAGGCAGGACATGGAAACTAGCTAAATATCCATCAAGAGAGGAATGGGTAAAGAAGATGTGGTACATATATACAATAGAATATTACTCAGCCACAAAAAGAATGAATTTGGTTCATTTGTAGAGCCATGGATGGATGAAGAGAGTGTCATACAGAGTCAACTAAGTCAGAAGCAGTAAAACAAATATTGTATATTAATGCATATATGTGGAATCTGAAAAAATTGGTATAGACCATCTTATTTACAAAGCAGAAATGCAGACGTAGAGGACAAATGTATGGATACCCAGGGAGAAAGACGAGGGTGGAATGAATTGGGAGATTGGGATTGACAAATATACACTATTGATATTATGTATAAAATAGGTAACTAATGAGAACCTACTGTTTAGCACAGGGAACTCTATTCAGTGCTTTGTGGTGACCTAAATGGGAAGGAAATCCAAAAAAGAGGGGATATATGTACACATATAGCTGATTCACTTTGCTGTAGAGTAGAAACTAACACAACATTGTAAAGCAACTATACTCCAATTAGAAAACAAAACAATAAAAAACCCTTGCCATGGCCTGCCCACAAGAGGGACGAGACACAGCTCCACCCACCACTTCACCAGGAAGCTGGCACAACACTATTAGAGCAAGCTCTTCCACCAGGGGGCAGACAACAGCAAGAGGAAATACAATCTTGCAGCCTGTGGGATGGCAAGCAAAGAAGTTGGACAAAATGAGACAGCAAAGGAATACATTCCAGACAAAGAACAAGATAAAACCGCGGAACAACAACTAAGTTGAGATAGGCCATCTACTATCATTACTCTGAATTCTCTTTCAGGTAAAGATGATCCAAGATCTCACAAAAAGAAGGGAGGCATAAGAAAGATACAAGACATGTTTAACAAAGAGCTAGAAAATTTAAAGAACAGAGATGGATAATACAATAACTGAAATCAAAAATACACAGGAAGGAACCAGTAGCAGAATAACTGAGACAGAAGCATGGATAAGTGAGCAGGAAGACAGAATGATGGAAATCACTGCTGTGGAACAGAATAAAGAAACAAGAATGAAAAGAAATGAGGATAGTTTAATGGACCTCTGGGATAACATTAAATGCACCAACACTCTCATTACAGGAACTCCAGAAGGAGAAGAGAGAGAGAAACGACCTGAGAAAACATTTGATATATATAGGCTACTATATCAAAACCTCATGGTAAAAAAACCCCAAAAATCTACCATAGATATACAAACAAAAAAGAAAAAGTCATCCAAACAACACTAATGTCAGTCATCAAATCACAAGAGTTAGTTAGGAATGGAAAGGAAGAAAAAAGGCCTACAAAACCAAATCCAAAACAATGAACCTATAAGAATGGTAATAAGAATATACCTATTGGGGGCTTCCCTGGTGGCACAATGGTTAAGAATCTGCCTGCCAATGCAGGGGACATATGTTTGAGCCCTGGCCTGGTAGGATCCCACATGCCATGGAGCAACTAACCCCGTGAGCCACAACTACTGAAGCCTGCACTCCTAGAGCCTGTGCTCCACAACAAGAGAAGCCACCACAATGCAGAGTAGCCCCTGCGCAGCAACAAAGACCCAACACAGCCAAAAATAAATAAATTAATAAAATAAATGAGTAAATAAAGTGATATAGATCTAAAAAAAAAAAAAGAATATACCTATTGGTAATTACCTTAAATGTAAATGGATTAAACGCTCCAACCAAAAGACATAGACTGGCTGAATGGATACAAAACCAGACCCATATATATGTTGTCTATGAGAGACCCCCTCAGACCTAGGGACATATATAGACTGAAATCGAAGGACTACAAAAGATATTCCATGAAAATTGAAGTCAGAATAAACCTGGAGTAGCAATACTCTTATCAGTCAAAATAGACTTTAGAATAATGCGTGTTACAAGAGACAAGGAAGGACACTATATAAAGATCAAGGGATCAATTCAAGTAGAAGATATAACAATTGTAAATATAGATGCACCCAACATAGGAACACCTCAATATATGAGGTCAATACTAACAGCTATAGAACAAGAAATTGACAGTAACACAATAATAGTCAGGAACTTTGACACCTCACTTTTATCAATGGACAGATCGTCCAGACAGAAAATCAATCAGGAAGCACGGGCCTTAAATGACACAGTAGACCAGATGGACTTGACTGATATTTAAAGATCACTCCATCCAAAAGCAGCAAAATGCACATTCTTCTCAAGCACACATGGAACATTCTCCAGGATGGATCACATGCTGGGCCATAAAGTGAGCCTCAATAAACTAAAAAAACAAACAAAAAACCTGAAAGCATCTCAAGTACCTTTTCTGACCACAACACTATTTAGGTTAGAAATCAACTACCAGAAAAAAAACTGTAAAAAAACCACAAACACATGGAGGATAAATAATATGCCAGTAAAGAACCATGAATCACTGAAGAAATCAAAGAGGAAATCCAAAAATACCTCAAGACAAAGGGAAATGAAACCAAGCCCATCAAAAACCTATGGAATGCAACAAAAGCAGTTCTAAGAGGGAAGTTTATAGTCTTACCACAGGAACCAAGAAAATCACAAATAAACAACCTAACCTATACCTAAAACAACTGCAGAAAGAAGAACAAAACACAAAGTTAGCTATAGGAAAGAAATCATAAAGATCAGAGTAGAAATAAATGAAATAGAGATGAAGAAAACAATACAAAAGATCAGTGAGAGGACCTTCAAGATGGCTGAGGCGTAAGACATGAAGATCGCCTTCCTTCACACAAATACCTCAGAAATACATCTAAATGTGGAACAACTCTTACAGAACACCTCCTGAAAGCTGACAGAAGACATCAGACTTCCCAAAAGTCAAGAAACCCCCAATGTACCTGGGTAGGGCAAAAGAAAAAACAAAAAGAATAGGGAGGGAACCTGCACCTCTGGGAGGGAGCTGGGAAGGAGGAAAAGTTTCCACACCCTAGGAAGCCCCTTCACTGGTGAAGATGGGGGGTGGGTGGGGTGGAAGCTTTGGAGCCACAGAGGAAAGCACAGCAACAGGGGTGCAGAGGGCAAAGCAGAGAGATTCCCACACAGAATATCAGTGCCGACCAGCACTCACCAGCTTGAAAGGCTGGTCTGCTCACCCGTCTGGGGGTGGTGGGGGCTGGGAGCTGAGGCTCAGGCTTCAGAGGTCAGATCCCAGGGAGAGGACTGGGGTTGGCTGCATGAATACAGCCTGGAGGGAGTTAGTGTGCCATAGCAAGTTGGGAGGGAGTCTGGGAAAAAGTCTGGACCTATGGAGGAGGGAAGAGACCATTGTTTTGAGGTGCATGAGGAGAGGGGATTCCTCACTCTCTGCCCAAGGAAGGCAGAGCACTGCCTAAACAAACTCCAGAGACTGGTGTGAGCCATGGCTATCAGCACGGACACCAGAGATGGGCATGAAACAGTAAGGCTGCTGCTGCAGCCACCAAGAAGCCTGTGTGCAAGAACAGATCACTATCCACACCTCCCCTTCTGGGAGCCTGTGCAACCAACCACTGCCAGGGTCCCGTGATCCAGGGAAAACTTCCACGGGAGAACACACGGCATGTCTCAGGCTGTTTTAATGACACGCCAACCTCTTGTCCCTGCAGGCTCACCCCACATTCTTTATCACCTTCCCCCTGGCCTGAGTGAGCCAGAGCCCCTAATCAGCTGCTACTTTAACCCCATCTTGTCTGGGTGGGGAACAGACACCCTCAATGACCTACACACAGATGTGGGGCTAAATCCTAAGCTGAAACCCAGGAGCTGTGTGAACAAAGAAGAGAAAGGAAAATTCCTCCCAGAAACTTCAGGAGCAGCAGATTAAATCTCCACAATCAACTTGGTGTATCCTACATCTGTGGAATACCAGAATAGACAATGAATCATCTAAAAATTGAGGCAGTGGACTTTGGGAGGAACTGTAGACTTGAGGTTTGCTTTCTGCATCTAATTTGTTTCTGCTTTTATGTTAATCCTAGTTTAGTATTTAGAACTTATTACCATTGGTAGATTTGTTTATTGATTTGGTTGCTCTCTTCCTTTTTAAAAATATTTACATATATATTTTTTTACTTTTTCTCATCTTGTGAATGTGTATGAGTATGTTACTTTGTGTGATGTTGTCTATATAGCTTTGCTTTCACCATTTGTCCTAGGGTTCTGTCTTTTTTTTTTTTTTTCTTTTTTAGTATAATTTTTACCACTTATCATTGGTGGATTTGTTTTTCGGTCTGGTTGCTCTTTTTCTTCTATCTTTTTAAATTTATTTTTGTTTTTTATTTTAATAACTATATTTTTTCTCCCTTTTCTCCTGAGCCATGTGGCTGACGATCTCTTGGTGCCCCAGGTGGGTGTCAGGCCTGAGCCTCTGAGGTGTGAGAGCCAAGTTCAGGACATTTGTCCACCAGAGACCTTCCAGCCTGACATAATATCAAACAGCAAAAGCTCTCTCAGAGATCTCCATCTCAATGTTAAGACCCAGCTCCACTCAATGACCATCAAGCCACAGTGAGGGACTTCCTATGCCAAAAAAACAGCAAGACAGAAACACAATTTCACCCACTAGCAGAGAGTCTGCCTAAAATAATAATAAGTTCACAGACACACCAAAACCCACCATCAGACATGGTCTTGCCCACTGGAAAAACATGATCCAGCCTCATCCACCAGACCACAGGCACCAGTCCACTCCATCGGGAAGCCTACGTAACACACTGAGCAAACCTTACCCACTGGGGGCAGACAACAAAAACAACAGGAACTATGAACCTGCAGCCTGAGAAAAGGAGACCCCAAACACAGTATGTTAAACAAAATGAGAAAACAGAGAAATAACAGCAGATGAAGGAGCAAGGTAAAAACCACCAGACCATACAAATGAAGAGGAAAGAGGCAGTCTACCTGAAAAACAATTCAGAGTAATGATAGTAAAGATGATCCAAAATCTTGGAAATAGAATGGAGAAAATACAAGAAATGTTTAAGAAGCACCTAGAAGAACTAAAGAGAAAACAATGATGAACAACACAATAAATGAAATTTAAAATTCTCTAGAAGGAATCAATAACAGAATAACTGAGGCAGAAGAAAGGATAAGTGATCTGGAAGTAAAATAGTGGAAATAACTACAGCAGAGCAGAATAAAGAGAAAAGAATGAGAATAATTGAGGACAGTCTGAGACACCTCTGGGACAGCATTAAATGCACCAACATTCGAATGATAGGGGACCCAGAAGAAGAAGAGAAAAAGAAAGGGACTGAGAAAATATTTGAAGAGATTATACTTGAAAACTTCCCTAAGATGGGAAATGAAATAGTCAATCAAGTCCAGGAAGCAGAGAGAGTCCCATACAGGATAAATCCAAAGAGAAAAACGCCAAGACACATATTAATTAAACTATCAAAAATTAAATACAAAGAAAACATATTAAAAGCAGCAAGGGAAAAGCAACAAATAACACACAAGGGAATCCCCATAAGGTTTACACCTGATCTTTCAGCAGAAACTCTGCAAGCCAGAAGTGAGTGGCAGGACATATTTAAAGTGGTAAAAGGGAAAAAGCTACAATCAAGATTACTCTACCTAGCCAGGATCTCAATTAGATTCGATGGAGAAATTAAAACCTTTACAGACAAGCAAAAGATAAGAGAATCCAGCACCACCAAACCAAAATTTGTTTGCCACAAATGCTAAAGGAACTTCTCTAGGCAGGAAACACAAAGGAAGGAAAAGACCTACAAAAACAAAGCGAAAACAATTAAGAAAATGGCAATAGGAACATACATATTGATAACTACCTTAACTGTAAATGGGTTAAATGCTCCAACCAAAAGACATAGATTGGCTGAATGGATACACAAACAAGACCCATATATATGCTGTCTACAAGAGACCCACTTCAGACCTATGGACACATACAGACTGCAAGTAAGGGGATGGAAAAAGATATTCCATGCACATGGAAATCAGAAGAAAGCTGGTTTAGCAATTCTCATATCAGACAAAATAGACTTTAATATAGAGACTATTATAAGAGACAAAGAAGGACACTACATAATGATAAAGGGATCAATCCAAGAAGAAGATATAACAGTTGTAAATATTTATGCATCCAACATAGGAGCACCTCAATAAATAAGACAAATGCTAATAGCCATAAAAGGGGAAATCAAAAGTAATACAATAATAGTAGGGGAATTTAATACCCCACTTTCACCAATGGACAGATCATCCAAAATGAAAATAAATAAGGAAACACAAGCTTTAAATGACACATTAAACAAGATGGACTTAATTGATATTTATAGGACATTCCATCCAAAAACAACAGAATACACTTCTCAAATTCTCATGGAATATTCTCCAGGATAGATCATATCCTGGGTCACAAATCAAGCCTTGGTAAATTTAAGAAAATTAAAATCATATCAAGTATCTTTTCAGACCATAGTGCTATGAGACTAGATATCAATTATAGAATAAAGTTATAAAAAAAACAAACACATGGAGGCTAAACCATACACTACTAAATAACCCAGATATCACTGAAGAATCAAAGAGGAAAAAAAATACCTATAAACAAATGACAATGAAAACACAATGATGCAAAACCTATGGGATGCAAAAAGCAGTTCTAAGATGGAAATTTATAGCAATACTATCCTACCTCAAGAAAGAAGAAACACCTGTGATACAAACAAATGGAAAAATATACCATGTTCTTGTGTTGGAAGAATCAACATTGTGAAAATGACTATACTACCCAAAGCAATCTACAGATTCAATGCAATCTCTATCAAACTACCAATGGCATTTCTCACAGAACAAGAACAAAATTTTTCACAATTTGCATGGAAACACAAAGGACCCCAAATAGCAAAGCAATTTTGAGAAAGAAAAACAGAGCTGGAGGAATCAGGCTCCAGACTTCAGACTATACTACAAAGCCACAGTAGTCAAGAGAAGGTACTGGCACAAAAACAGAAATACAGTTCAGTGGAACAGGATAGAGAGCCCAGATATAAGCCCAGGCACATATCATCAACTTATCTTTGATGCAGGTGGCACAAGTATACAATGGAGAAAAGTCAGCCTCTTCAATAAGTGGTGCTGGGAAAGCTGGACAGCTACATGTAAAAGAAGGAAATTAGAACACTCCCTCACACCATATACAAAAACTCAAAATGGATTAAACACCTAAATTTAAGGCCAGACACTCTAAAACTCTTAGAGAAACATATAGGCAGAACAGTCCATGATGTAAATCTTATCAATATCACTTTTGACCCACCTCCTAGAGAAATGGAAAAACAAAAATTAAAAAATGGTACCTAATGAAACTTAAAAGCTTCTGAACAGCAAAGGAAACCATAACAAGATGAAAAGACAACCCTCAGAATGGGAGGAAATATTTGCAAATGAAGCAACCGACAAAGGATTAATCTCCAAAATTTAGAAGCAGCTCATGCAGCTCAATATCAAAGAAACAACCCAATCCAAAAATGGGCAGAAGACCTAAATAGACATTTCTCCAAAGAAGATATACAGATTGCCAAGAAACACAGGAAAGGATGCTCAACATCACTAATCATTAGAGAAATGCAAATCAAAACTACAATGAGGTGTCACCTGACACCAGTCAGAATGGCCATCCTCAAAAATCTACAAACAATAAATGCTGGAGAGGGTGTGGAAAAGAGGGAACCCTCTTGCACTGCTGGTGGGAATGTAAATTGATACAGCCACTATGGAGAACAGTATGGATGTTCCTTAAAAAACTAAAAATAGGACTACCATATGACCCAGCAATCCCACTATTGGGCATGACCCTGAGAAAACCATAATTCAAAAAGTGTCATGTACCAACATGTTCATTGCAGCACTATTTACAATAGCCAGGACATGGAAGGAACCTAAGTGTCCATTGACAGATGAATGGATAAAGAAGTTGTGGCACATATATACAGTGGAATATTACTCAGCCATAAAACGAAACCAAATTGAGATATTTGTAGTGAGGTGGATGGACCTAGAGACTGTCATACAGAGTGCAGTAAGTCAGAAAGAGAAAAACAAATAGTATATGCTAACACATATATATGGTATCAAAAAATTTTTTAAAAAGGCTCTGAATAACCTAGGGGCAGGACAGGAATACAGATGTTGATGTAGAGTTTGGACTTGAGGACACAGGGAGGGTGAAGGTAAGCTGGGCTGAATTGAGAGAGTGGCATTGACATATATACAATACCAAATGTAAAATAGAAAGGTAGTGAGAAGCAGCCACATAGCACAGGGTGATCTGCTTGGTGCTTTGTGTCCACCTAGAGGGGTGGGATGCAGAGGGTGAGAGGGAGATGCAAGAGGGAGTAGATATGGGGATATATGTATATGTATAGCTTATTCACTTTGTTACACAGCAGAAACTAACTCACCATTTTAAAGCAATTATACTCCAATAAATCTGTTAAAAGAAATAAAAAGATCAATGAAACTAAAAGCTGGTTCTTTGAAAAGATAGACAAAATCAATAAACCTTCAGCCAGAATCAGTAAGAAAAAAAGGAAGAGGGCTCAAGTTAATAAATTAGAAATGAAAATGGAGAAGTTACAACACAGAAATACAAAGGATCATAAGAGACTACTACAAACACCCTATGCCTATAAAATGGACTATGTAGAATAAATGAACAAATTCTTAGAAAGGTACAATTTCTGAAGACTGAACCAGGAAGAAATAGAAAATATGAGCAGACTAATTACAAGTAATGAAATTGAAACTGTAATTTAAAGACTCCCAACAACCAAAAGTCCAGGACCAGATGGCTTCCCACGCAAATTCAATCAACATTTATAGATGGGTTAACACCTATCCTTCTGAAACTATTCCAAAAAATTGCAGAGGAAGGAACACTCCCAAACTTATGCTTGAGGCCACAATCAACCTGATACCAAAACCAGACAAACATACCACTAAAAAAGAAAATTACAGGTCAATATTCCTGATGAATATAAGCACAAAAATCCTCAAGAAAATACCAGTAAACTGATTCCAGCAATACATTGAAAAGATCATACACCATGATCAAGTGGGATTTATCCCATAGATGCAAGGATATTTCAATCTCCGAAATCAATCTTTGTGATACACCACATTGATAAATGAAAGAATAAAATGTGTATGATCATCTCAGTAGATGCAGAAAGCTTTTGACAAAAATCAAACATCGGGCTTCCCTGGTGGCACAGTGGTTGAGAATCTGCCTGCTAATGCAGGGGACAAGGGTTCGAGCCCTGGTCTGGGAAGATCCCACATGCTGTGGAGCAACTAGGCCCGTGAGCCACAATTACTGAGCCTGCGCGTCTGGAGCTTGTGCTCCGCAACAAGAGAGGCCGCGATAGTGAAAGGCACATGCACCGCGATGAAGAATGGCCCCTGCTTGCCACAACTAGAGAAAGCCCTCCCACATAAACAAAGACCCAACACAGGAAAAATAAATAAATAAATCATTTAAAAAAAAATCAAACATCAATTTATGATAAAATTTTCCAGAAGGTAGGGATAGAGGGAACCTGCCTCAACATAGTAAAGGCCATATATGACAATCCCACAGCAAACATCATACTCAATGGTGAAAAGCTGAAAGCATTTCCTTTAAGATCAGGAACAAGACAAAGATGTCCACACTTTCCACTTTATTCAACAGTTTTGGAAGTCCTAGCCACAGCAATCAGAGAAGAAAAAGAATTTAAATAAGAAAACAAGTAACACTGTCACTCTTTGCAGATGACAGGATTTTCTATGTGTACTATGATAATTATGCAACCAGAAAACTACTAGTGCTCATCAAGGAATGCGGTAAAATTGCAGGATACAAAATTGACACAAAGAAATCTGTTGCATTTCTATACACTAATAATGAAAGATCAGAAGGAGAAATTAGGGAAACAATCTTATTTACCATCTCATTGAAAAGAATAAAATACCTAAGAATAAACCTACTTAAGGATGCAAAGTACCTGTACTCCAAAAACTACAAGATGATGATGAAAGAAATAGGTGACATAACAGATGGAAGGATACACCATGTTCTTATACTGGAAGTATCAACTTTGTCAAAATGCCAGTGCTACCCAAGGTAATCTACAAATTCAATGCAATCCCTATCAAATTACTAATTTTTTTTTTTTTTTTTTTTTTTTTTTTTTTTTTTTTTTGCAGATCTGGAACAAAAAGTCATAAAATTTGCATGGAAACACAAGACCCTGAATAGTCAAAGCAGTCTTCAGAAATAAAAATGTAGCTGGAAGAATCAAGCTCTCTGACTTCAGAATATACTATACAGCTACTGTAATCAAAACAGTATAGTACTGGCACCAAAATAGAAATATAGATAAAGGGAGCAGTATAGAAAGCCCAGAAATATACCCACACACATTAATTAATGTCAATTAAGCTACATCAAAGGGGTCAAGAATAGACAATGGAGAAAGACAATCTCTTCAATAAGTGGTGCTGGGAAAACTGGACAGCTACATGTAAAAGAATGAAATTAGAACATTCCCTAACATGATATGCAAAAATAAACTCAAAATGGATTAAAGACCTAACTGTAAAACCAGATAGTATAAATCTTTTAGATGAAAACACTGGCAGAAAACTCTTTGACATAAATTGAAACAACATCTTTTTTGATCCACCTCCTAGTGTAATGCAAATAAAAACAAAAATGAACAAGTGATACCAAATTAAATTCAAAAGCTTTTGCTCAGCCAAGGAAACCATAAACAAAATGAAAAGACAACCCACAGAATTGGAGAAAATATTTTCAAAAGAAGTGACTGACAAGGGATTAATCTCCAAAGTATACAAAAACCTCCTGTAGCTCAATATCAAAAAAACAAACAACCCAATCAACCAATGGGCAGAAGATTTAAATAGACATTTCTCCAGAGAAGACATACAGATGGCCAAAAAGCACATCAAAAGATGTTCACCTTGACTAATTATTAGAGAAATGCAAATCAAAACTACAGTTGAGCTATGACCTCACAGTGGTCAGAATGGCCATCATCAAAAAGTCTACAAAGAGTAAATGCTGGAGTGGGTGTGGAGGAAAGGGAACTCAATGTTGGTGGGATGTAAGTTCATGCAGCTACTATGGAAAACAGTCTGGACGATACTTAAAAAACTAAAAATAGAGTTACCGTATGATCCAGCAATCTGACTCCTGGGCATAAATCTGTAAACAACTCTAATTTAAAAAGCTACATGCACCACAATTATCATAGCAGCACTATTTACAATAGCCAAGACATGGAAGCAAGGTAAATGTTCATTGACATATGAATAGATAAAGAAGATGTGGTACATTTATACAATGGAATTTTACTCAGCCATAAAATGGATTGAAATAATGCCATTTGCAGCAACATGGATAGACCTAGAGATTATCATACTATGTCAAGTAAGCCAAACAAAGACAAACATCATATGATATCACATATGTGGCATCTAAAAATTGATATAAATGAATTTATTTACCAAGCAGAAACAGGCTCACAGAGTTAGAAAACAAACTTATTACTACCAAAGGGGAAAGGTAGAGGGAGGGATAAATTAGGAGTTTGGGATTAACATATACATACTACTCTGTATAAAATAGATAATTATCAAGGACTCACTGTATAACATAGGCAACTCTGTTCAATACTCTGTAGTAACTTATATGGGAAAAGAATCTGAAAAAGAATAGATGTATGTATGTGTATAAATGAATCACTTTCCTGCAACTAACACATTATTAATCAATTATGCTTCAATTTAAAAAATTAAACTTAAAAACCCCATATACCTAAACAAATAGAAATTATAGAAAGTACTTTTTCAGACCATAATTGAATTAAATTAGAAGCCAGTGCCCGAAGGTTAGCTAAAAACTCTCAAATATTTGGAGATTAAACAATATATTTCTAAATAATGGATCAAAAAAGAAGTCTTAAGAAAAAATTTTAAATATTTAAACTAAGTAAAATGATAACAAAACATCAGTATTTTGTGATGCAGTGATAGCAGCACTTAGATGGAAAATTATAGTATTAAATGCATATATTAGAAAAGAAGATATAAAATCAGTAATCTAAAAGTGTCCAAGAGAAAGAAGAAAATTTCCACTTAAAGCAGAAGAAATTATAAAAATTAGAAAATAAATACAATTGAAAAATGAGGAAATAGGAAAAATCAATATCAAAAGCAGAATCCTTGAAAAGAACAATAAAATAAATGAACCTCAGCCATATTAACTAAGGAAAACCTAGGAAAGACACAGATTACCAATATTAGAAATGGAAGAAAAGTTGTTACTACTGAGTGCATGAACATTATAAATAAACAGTAAAGGAATAATAGGAACAACTCTAAGCCCACAAATTTGATAAATTAGATGAAATGCACCAATTCTTTGAAAAACATAAATCACCAAAACTCAGACATAGAAAAATAGATAATGTAAATAGGCCCATATCTATTAAAGAAATTGAAAAAGCACCAGGTCCAGATGGTTTTAAGAGTAGATCAATAATTGTAAGTATGTTGATAGTATGTAACCTTGATAGGATGTGATGAAAATTACATTTTATCTCTATGCTTTTCTTCCTAAAAATCCAAAAGCTCTAATCATGATAGTCATTAGGCAAATTCTGATGAGAGAGCCATTCTGATTGGACAACTGACCAGTACTCCTCAAAACTGTCAAGTCATCAAAAACATGGGACTTTTGAGATATTGCCCAGTTAAGTGTAATGCCACATGATAAATAAATGTAATGTAGTGTCCTGAATGGGGTCCTGGAACAGAAAAATGACACTAAGTCAAAAATAAATCTAATAAAGTATGGACCTTAGGTAATGGTTCACTAAACATAAGAAATGTAGCACCCTAATGTGAGATGCAAATAATAGGGGAAACTGTATATAAAATATATGGAAACTCTCTAATATCTTCTCAAAATTTTTGCAAACATCTACCATTGTTACAAGATACAGTTTATTTTTTAAAAAATAAGGAAATGTCTCAAATCAATAATATATATTTCTACCTCAAGAAACTTGAAACAGTAGTACAAAATAAACTCAAAGCAAGTAGAATTATTAATAAAAGTAGGAGCGGAAATTAATGTAATTCAGAGCATAAGAACAGAGGAAATCAATGAAACAAAAGTTATTTTTTCCTCCCAAATCAATGAAATGATTAAAACTCTAGTCAGACTGATAAAAAAATAAGGCAAAAATCATCAATATCAGGAATGAAACAGTATATCACTACACATCCTGCATCCATTAAAAGTATAAGGGAACACTTAAACTTTATGTTTATAAATTCAACAACTTAGAAGTAATGAATCAACTCCTCAAGATCCTTATGCTACCGAACTTAACTAAAACAAAATGTATAATCTGAATAGTACTATTGCCATTAAAGTTATTGAATTTTTTAAAGTTCCCATGTAAGAAATCGCTAGGCCCAGATGGTTTCCCTGGAGAATTCTATCAAATACTTAAAGAAGACTTAATACCAATTTTACACAATTTCTCCGGAATATAGAACAGGAAGGAATGCTACCAAACTAATTTTGTGAGGCCAGTATTACTGTGATACCAAAACCAGACCAAAAATAAACAAAAAGCTGCAAACCAGTATCTGTCATAAATTTTGACACAGAAATCCTCAAAAAATATTAGCAAATAAAATCCAATATATGAAAACAAAAGGAGATATATTCCACATGTGCAAGGCTAGTTCAGTATTCAAAAATCATACCATGAAATATTACTCAGCAATAAAAGGATCAAGCTATTGACTCACATAGCAACTTGGATGGATTTCAAAGGATATATACTGAGTGAAAAAAGCAAACCCAAAATATGTCATATTGTGTGATTTCACTTATGTAACATTTGACATGATATCATAGAAATGGATAGAAGATTATGGAAGTCAAGGGGCAGGAGAAAAGGGGTTGTGATTATATTAGGGCAACACAGGGGAATCCTCTTGTTAATGAAAGTGTATCTTGACTATGGTGGTGGATTCATGAACCTATACATGATAAAACTGCATAGAAGTAAATAACATATACATCAATAAGTACAAGTAAACCTGGGAACATCTCAATACGATTGGTAAATTGTATCCTTGTCAATTTCCTGGTTATGATGTTTTTCTATAATTTTTCAAGATGTTTCCTTTAGAGAAACAAAGTATACAGAATCTCTCTGTTTAATTTAATACAAATGCATATGAATCAACAATTATTCAAAGTAAAGTTAAAAAAAAACCACTTTTAAAGTTCAAAAAAAAAAATGGAAAAGAACCCTGAAAATTGCCTCTGTAAGTTTTCAACCTGTTTATCTGTGCATTCTTTCTCATGGTTAATGGTATTTTTTAGTAAAGGTTTATTTGAATATACCCAGTGGAGTTTTATGATACCTTTAATTATCCAATTTTTCACAGGTGATACTGTGATAATTCAAACAACCTCAACTTTATGATTAAATATTAACTAATGATTTCTTTGGGGAATGAAATATGAGGTAAACAGTAATGAAGAGTCAGGCTGGCTCTAAGTCCACCCTTGATTTGAGGTTACTAAACTGCTAAGACCAGTGATGGAAGGAAAAATAAGAATGGAATTTGGAGGTAGAACCACAGTGTGGGGAAGAACTCAAAGGACTACAGAGGACATTCAGACTGATTAGAATTCAGGCAATACTTTTGTACTTTGCATTCTTTTGTCCTCTTTGGTGAAAATGAAAATAACTGAAAAAGAGGCTGAGGCCTCTAGGGCTGCTGAGTTTTGCCTGATGACTCTTTATAATGGGGAAAGATGTGATGCAAAAAAGGGTTGCACAGATTTGTGTTTTGATCTGAATGCCCCCTCATCCTGACCAATAATCACTAAAAAAGTCTATATATATTGATGAAGGGAGAAATCAATAGACAAATGAAACTGAAATCTGTTTAATCAAAGATTTAAGTCACTTTGTAGACTAATATGAATATATTTCTGGGAAGTCAATGTGAAAATAGATTTTATATTTTGGCAACAGGGAGTTATTTTCCTTACATTAGATGCTGCAAAATGGAAGGACATGTTTGTCCTAGTCATGATCCTTATTAGTTGCAACTTTTACAAAAATGTGGATAAACTCCCAATATGTTGAGCTGGATAAAAGTGAGGTACATAAGGCATACCTTGAAAGGGAGAATTGCCCAGCTTCACTGTTAGATATTCAATGACACATTACTTCTGAGGTTGCTGAAATGTTGAGAATGAAATCAACTTTGGATTGGACATTTGGTGATAATAAAGTGTCCTCTAATTTTATGCCATTGACCTGAGTAATGATTGGTGCTTTGATGGGCTCCAACAGGTGCAAGTGTAGGATTCTCCTATTGGTAGAAGAGCAGGGTGTAATAAGTAAGGCTATAGCAGACTGTTAGTTCATCTCCCTCAAATAGGATTGAAGAGTAGAAACATTAGGATCGTTCAAAAGAGAGGAGGCCATAAAAGAAATGGGGAAAATATCATAACAACGGAGTAAAAATGTACAGATAGTTAATTTAAAATGGTTTGGAAATGAAGTGGAAGGGAGAGCTACTAAAAATTTAATTTAACTAATAGAGATTAGGTGGTCTAGTTGCCCTACCAATTCTTAAATTATAAAAGAACCATAGCAATGAATTGATTACTAATAAAATATAATTCTTTCTCTTTCTTATCAATTATAGAAGATCTTTAGGAGTTTTAATTCAATATCTGAATGCATTTGATAATTAATATATATGTTTGTTATAATCAATCAAATTAATCTTATCTACCATGTTAGTTTAAAAATTTTCAAACAATCTGTTGATGCCCTTCACAGAATTCAAATTTCACTAGTGAAAAGAGATAGAAGAGGTTCCCACCTTTTGAATGATTATTAACAATGTATGTTGAAATATTTGGTAGACTGAAATGTGACAAACCAAAGGTTGGCAAAGTTTTTCTTTATAAAGCCACAGAGTAAATATTTTAGACTTTTGGGGTCATTTAACATTTTTGTTTTTACAACCCTTTAAAAATACTAAAATACATATCATATCCAGGGATATACAAAAACATGCCTGTGGATCAGGTGTGGTCAGTAGGCCATAACATACACAACTCTGCTTTAAAGTCATATCTATATCTTACTGACTAATACTTACATATGATTTCAAGAATATTGTAAAAGATGCAAGATAAAAAAATAATGGGGCTCCCCTGGTGGTGCAATGGTTGAGAATCTGCCTGCCAATGCAGGGAACACAGGTTTGAGCCCTGATCTGGGAAAATCCCACATACTGCGGAGGAACTGGGCCCGTGAGCCACAGCTACTGAGCCTGCGTGTCTGGAGCCTGTGCTCCGCAACAAGAGAGGCCGCGACAGTGAGAGGCCTGCGCACCGCGATGAAGAGTGGCCCCTGCTCTCCACAACTACAGAAAGTCCTTGCACAGAAATGAAGAACCAAAACAGCCCCCCCCCAAAAAAAAAGAATAAATGTATTTTAAAAAAATATGATGAACACTTGTAATTAAGAATATTTGACCTGGGGTCATGGGGAAGAGGTGAACCCTGTAAGGGTAGACCTAACTTGCAGCTAAACTACGGTAGTTCTATGCTTATCCTCAGGAGTATCTGGAGCCATGATACTAACTCTTTGTCAACAGAGGAATAAAATGTACCACCTAGATTTTATATGGCCTATTTTTAGCTATACACAGAATATAAATGACTCCTCAGGAAGCTCATCAGCTGCCTTTGCACCCCTGAAACCAAAATACCTCATGTGTATCTTGGAAGTTCGTAATCTGAAGGTGATGCCCATCTTATATGACTGAGGAAGGGCCCAGGCAGCTATAGCTGGAAGTCTCAGATCTCTGTTATTTGCCTCGGTTTTCTTTCTCCTGCTATCCTTTATCTTTTACCATTATTATGTGAGTATATCTTGTGGTGTCTCAAGTCTTTCCAGTTATCCAACTCTGTGTGATTTTTATAATGTTGACTAGATACTGAGGCTCATTCAGGTATTATCCCTTTCCTCTCTAAGCAGGACAAAAATTTGCCTGACTAGATTGAGTGACCTAATCCAACCAATGATCTAGTGGTCAGGAGAGGAAGTGGGAATATATCTTGAAATGGATATATTGGTACTTTTCAAGTTAGAAGCCTCTGCATAATTATTAAGAAAGGAGAGAACACCAGTCTTTAAAACAGAGGAGTGGGTCATGTCTGTGAGCCCAGAGGATTCAGATTTTCAAGTATATCAATCAATATTCCAATCCCATATCTCAGGGTCCAACATCTTCCCAATTAAGCTATTGATGTTGACAAACAGGCTTATCCAACTTGAGAAAACACACGTCTGTCTTGTAAGTAAGTAAGTCCTAGACTTGATATTCAGCAGTTTCTTCCCTTTGGCTTTAGCGATTAGATTCCCTTTATATGCTACTCATGTTGGCAAACAATTCTCCATGGGTCACTCACATGCATGTTTTGAGAGTAAATTAATGCCTACCCTTTGTTCCAGACTATGGTGATGTTTGTATAGCTGGAAAAGAATTATATCACAAAAGTTCTCCCACAGGAGTGAAAGTTCTAAGCCCCATGTCAGGCTCCCCAGTCTGGGGGTCTGGCATTGGGAGGAGAGCCCCAAGAGAATCCAGTATTGAAGGCCAGTGGGATTTGATCACAGGAATTCCAGAGGAATGGAGGAAACAGAGACTTCATTCTTGGAGGGTGCATACAAGGTCTCATGTGCACCATGGCCCAGGGAAAAAAGCAGTGACCTCATAAGAACTTAGTCCAGACCTACCTGCTAGTATTGGAGGGCCTCCTGTGGAGGTGGGGGAGGGCTGTGGCTCACTGTGGGGACAAAGACACTGGAAGTGGTAGTTCTGGGGAGTACTCATTAGCATGAGCCCTCCTAGAAGCTGCTATTTTCTCATCAAGACCTGTCCCACCCAACAGCTTGTAGATTCCAGTGCTGGGACATCTCAGGTCAAACAATCAACAGGGTTGGAACACAGCCCCACCCATCAGACAGGCTGCCTAACTCTTCCTGAGCCCACAGCTGCCCACTAAACACACCACTTGACACCCCTCGATTATTCAGAAGAAACTGCCGGCCAGAAGGGAGCAGCATTATATATTTAAAGTGATGAAAGGGAAAAACCTACAACCAAGAATACTCTACCCAACAAGGCTCTCATTCAGATTTGAGGGAAAATCAAAAGCTTAACAGACAAGGAAAAGCTAAGAGAATTTAGCATAACAAGAGAAGCTTTGCAACAAATTGTAAAGGAACTTCTCTAGGTGGAAAATAAAAGGTCACAACTAGAAACAAGAACATTACAAATGGAAAAGCTCACCAGTAAAGGCAAACATACCATAAAGGTAGGAAATCACCCATACACAAATATGATATCAAACCCAGCAACTGTGAAGAGAGTACAAATGCAGGATATTGGAAATGCATTTGAAATTAAAAGACCAGCAATTTAAAACAATTTTGTTTATATATAGACTGCTATATCAAAACCTCGTGGGAAACACAAACCAAAAATCCACAATAGATACACAAAAGAAAAAAGAATCCAAACAAAACACTAAAATTATTCATCAAATCACAACAGAAGAGAACAAAAGAGTAAGGGGAGAAAAAGAACTAAAGAAACAAATCCAAAACAATTAACAAAATGACAATAAAAATATACATATCTATAATTACCTTAATGTAAATTGATTAAATGCTCCAACCAAAAGACAAAGACTGGCTGAATGGATTAAAAAAACAGGCGATATATGTGCTGTCTACAAGAGACCCACTTCAGATCTAGGGACACATACAGACTGAAAGTAAGGTGATGGAAAAAGGGATTTCATGCAAATGGAAATCAAAAGAAAGCTGGGGTAGCATTATTCATATCAGACAAAATAGACTTTAAAATAAAGACTGTTACAAAAGACAAAGAAGGATACTACATAATGATCAAGGATCAATCCAAGGAGATATAACAACTGTAAATATATATGCACCCAACATAGGAGCACCTTAATATATGAGGCCAATACCAACAGCCATAAAAGGAGAAATTGACAGTAACATAATAATAGTGGGGAACTTTAACACCCCACTTTCATCAATGGACAGATCATCCAGACAGAAAATCAGTAAGAAAACACAGGCCTTAACACAGTAGACCAGATGGACTTAATTGATATTTAAACAGCATTCCATCCAGAAGCAGCAGAATACACATTCTTCTCAAGTGCACATGGAATATCCTCCAGGATTGATCACATGCTGGGCCGAAATCACAAATTAAATTTAAGAATATTTAAATCATATCAAGCATCTTTTCCAACCACAATGCTATGAGATTAGAAATCAACTACAAGAAAAAAGTGTAAAAAACACAAAAACGTGGAGGCTAGGCAATATGATACCAAACAGAAAATGGATTGCTGAAGAAATCAAAGAGGAAATTGAAAAATACCTAGAGATAAATGAAAATGAAAACATGGTAATCCAAAACCTATGGGATGCAACAAAAACATTCTTAAGAGGGAAGTTTATAGCAATACAATCTTACCCCAAGAAACAAGACAAATCTCAAATAAATAACCCAACCTTACACCTAAAGCAACTATAGAAAGAAGAACAAACAAAATTGGAAGTTAGTAGAAGGAAAGAAATCATAAAGATCAGAGCAAAAATAAATAAAATAGAGATGAAGGAAACAAAAGAAAAAAAATCAATGAAACTAAAAGCTGTTCCTTTGAAAATATGGACAAAATTGATAAAACTTTAGCCAGACTCATCAAGAAAAAAAGGGAGAGGGCTACAATCAATAAAATTAGAAATGAAAAAGAAGTTAAAACAGACAACACACAGGATTCAAAGGATCATAAGAGACTACTATAAACAACCATATGCCAATAAATGGGACAACCTAGAAGAAGTGGACAAATTCATAGAAAGGTACAATCTCCTGAGACTGAATCAGGAAGAAATAGAAAATATGAACAGACCAATTACAAGGAATGAAATTGAAAGTGTGATTTTAAAACTCCCAGCAAACAAAAGTCCAGGATCAGATGGCTTCAGAGGTGAAGTCAATCAAACATTTAGAGAAGAGTTATCACCTATCCTCCTGAAACTATTCTAAAAAATTACAGATGATGGAACACTCCCTTACTCATTCTATGAGGCCACCATCACCCTGATACCTAAACCAGACAAAGATACTACAAAAAAAGAAAATTACAGGCCAATATCAGTGATGAACACAGACACAAAAATCCTCAACAAAATACTACCAAACTGAATCTAATAAGACATTAAAAGGCTCAAATACCATGATCAAGTGGGATTTATCCCAAGGATGCAAGGATTTTTCAATGTACACAAATCAATCAATGTGATACACCACATTAACAAACTGAAGAATAAACACCATATGATCATTTCAATAGAAGCAGAAAAAGCTTTCAATAAAATTAAACACCGATTTATGATAAAATCTTTCCAGAAAGTGGGCACAGAGGAAACATACCCCAACACAATAAAGGCCATAAGTGACAAACTTACAACTAGCATCAAACTCAAAATTGAAAAGCTGAAATCATTTCCTCTAAGATCAGGAACAAAACAAGGATGTCCACTCTTGCCACTTTTTATTTAACATAGTTTTGGAAGCCCTAGCCATGGTAATCAGAGAAGAAAAAGTAATAAAGGGAATCCAAATTGGAAAAGAAGTAAAATGTCACTGTTTGCAGATGACATGATGTTATACATAGAAAATCCTAAAAACACTACCAGAAAACTACTAGAGCTCATCAATGAATTCAGTTAAAGTTGCAAGACATAAAATTAATACACAGAAATCTGTTGCATTTCTATACACTAACAAGGAAAGATCTGAAAGAGAAAGTAAATAAACAATCCCATTTACCATTGTATCAAAATAATTAAAATACCTAGGAATAAAACTACCTAAGAAGGCAAAGACCTGTACTCTGAAAACCATAAAATACTGATGAAAGAAATTGAAGATGCCACAAACAGATGGAATAGTATACCATGTTCTTGGATTGGAAGAATGAATATTGTCAAAATGACTATACCACCTAAGGCAATCTACAGATTCAATGCAATCCCTATCAAATTACCAATGGCAATTTTCACAGAACTAGAACAGAAAATTTTACAATTTGTATGGAAACACAAGACTCTGAACAGCCAAAGCAATCTTGAGAAAGAAAAACAAAGCTGGAGTAATCAGGCTCCCTGACTTCAGATTGTACTTCAAAGTTACAGTCATGAAAACAGTGTGGGACTGGCACAAAAACAGAAATATAGATCAATGGAACAGGATAGAAAGCCCAGAAATAAGCCCACACACCTATAGTCAATTAATTTATGACAAAGGAGAAAAGACAGCCTCTTCAATAAGTGGTGCTGGGAAAACTGGACAGCTACATGTAAAAGAATGAAATTAGAACATTCCCTAACACCACATAAAAAAATAAACTCACAATGAATTAAACACCTAAATGTAAGACTGGATACTATAAAACTCCTAGAGGAAAACATAGGCAGAACACGCTTTGACATAAACCACAGCAAGATCTTTTTTGATTTGTCTTCTAGAGTAATGGAAATAAAAACAAAATAAACAAACGTGACCTAATTAAACTCACAATCTTTTGCATAACAAAGGAAACCATAAACAAAATGAAAAGACAGCCCACAGAATAGCACAAAACATTTGCAAATGATGCAACCAACCAGGGATTAATCTCCAAAATATACAAACAGCTCATGCAGCTCAATATCAAAAAAACAACCCAATCAAGAAGTGGGCAGAAGACCTAAATAGACATTTCTCCAAAGAAGACATACAGATGGCCAGAAGGCACACCTGTTCAACATCACTAATTATTAGAGAAATGCAAATCAAACCTCAATGAGATATCACCTCACACCAGTCAGAATGACTGTCATCAAAAAATCTAGAAACAATAAATGCTGGAGAGGGTGTGGAGAAAATGAAACCCTCTTACACTGTTGGTGGGAATGTAAGTTGGTGCAGCCATTATCGAGAACACTATGGAGTTTCCTTAAAGAACTAAAAAATAGAGCTACCATATGATCCAGCAATCCCACTCCTGTGCATATATCCAGTGAAAACCATGGTTTGAAAGGATACATGCACCCCAATGTGCACTGCAGCACTGTTAACAATAGCCATGACACAGAAGCAACCTAAATGTCCATCAACAGATGAATGGGTAAAGAAAATGTGGTGTATATATATATACACACACACACACACACACACACAATGGAAAGTAACTAAGCCATTGAAAATGAAATAATGCCATTTGCATCAATGTGAGTGGACCTGGAGATTATCATATTAAGTGAAGTCATACAGAGAAAGACAATCATCATATGATATCACCTATATGCAGAATCTAAAAAGAAAAATGATACAAATGCACTTATTTACAAAATAGAAACAGACTCACAGAAAACAAACTTATGGTTACCAAGGGAAAGGTTGGGGAATAGATAAATTGGGAGTTTGGGATTGAGATATATAGACTAGTACACTTAAAATAGATAACCAACAAGGATCTACTGTATAGCACAGGGAACTCTGCTCAATATTCTGTAATAGCCTAAATGGGAAAAGAATTTGAAAAAGAATAGATACATGCACATGTATAACTGAGTCACTTTGTAAAACACCTGAAACTAACACAACTTTTAATCAACTATACTCCAATATAAAGTAAAAGTTAAAAGAAAACAAACCATTAGGGCAAAACCTCAGACTCCTCACAGTTCTTGATACTAAAGAAGCTGTCTGGGTTTCATTTTTAGCTTTCAATTGTTGATTAATCACACTAAGCCTTTATCTTTTATATTGTTTCTCAATAAACATGTTGCCCCTAGAAACTGCCACATTGTTTTGTTTTGTTTACCTGTGTATTGGATGCCTAGAACATAGCAGATGTTCAAAACATTGTATAATGAATGTATGCATAAGATTATTATATAGATTCATAATGGAACTAAGAATCTTTTACACATACACAAAGGAATAGCAAAATACGAACAGCATTTCCTCTTTCTACACATAGATCTAAGGATAAAAGACTGATCAAATCGGAGATTTGGAAGGAAGGAATTTGACATCCTGTAACTACCTTCCTCACTGCATATCAGAGGTTAACTGGCCTATACGAAGTCTTCAGGTATGGAAGATAATAAGGATGAAGTGAAATTGCTTGGCTATTGTATTAGGTCTTTCTAGAGAAAATAGGACCAATAGCATGTATGTATATATAAAGTGATTTATTATAAGGAATTAGCTCACATAATTAAGAGACTGACAAGTCCCAAGATCTGCAGAGTAAATCAGTAATCTAGAAACACAAGAATGCTGATGCTGTAGCTTCAATCTGAGTTCGAAGGCCTGGGAACCGGGAGAACTGATGATATAGTTCCAGTCTAAAGGCCACAGACTCAGTACCCAGAAAGAGCTAATGTTTCAGTTTAGCTTGAAAGCAGGAAAAAGCCTGTGTCCCAATTTGAAGACAGCAGGCAGAAAAGATTCTCTCTTAGTCAGAGGAGGGCAGCCTTTTTGTTCTATTCAGGCCTTCAACCGATTAGATGAGACTTGCCCACATTAGGGAAGGCAATCTTTACTCAAGCCACCAATTTAAGTGTTAATCTCACCCAAAAACATCTTCACAGAAACACCCAGAATAATGTTTGACCAAATATCTGGGCACTTGTGGCCCCGTCAAGCTGACACATAAGACTAACCATCATAGCTACCTATTTGGTTTTAGAGATTCAGGGAACAGAGTTGGGCATGAATAAAGAGTAAACTACACCCTGTGTAAGGTGTAAGTACTTACAGCTTTGCTATTGTTCAAACTTTATAAAAGCAAGGCCTAGAAAAAAGGCCACCAGTTTCAGGAAGACTTCCCTGACCACAAATGATAGATTCTACCTTTCTCCTCTCACACAGTTTTTATCTGTAGGATTAATAAGCTATTTAAACAAAATGCGTGTCTTTTTGAAAATCCTTTGCAAAATTTTACCTTTTACCTCTTAGTCTTTTGGGAAAAGATTATGAGACTGAATATTAGTTTGTTTTTACTTTCTTTTTTTGTCTTGCATAAAACAAAGTATTATAATTATAACTAAATATTCCTGTACAGAGAATAGAGAAACAAGTGAAATAGATAGCATGATGGTAGTTCACCTTAACAGCAGGAGAGGGTGGAGTCTAAAGAAAAGTTATCATTTAATAGTAAAATAATACAATAGAATAGTTTTAAGTCCTCTCAGTGCAACTTTCACATTTATTCTGGAATAGATTTGCAATATTATGTGTCATGGGATAAGCCAAAGCTACTGTTTCATTTTAAACACACTCTTGGTAAGTAAGCATGCATTCTGCTTTTAAAAAATATCTCTTTGAAGACACATCATTCACAAGCCTGACACAACAATCAAACCCAGGGTAGAAAATACAAGCACTCTTGTTTCAGATGCTTTCAAAAACACTCAGAGAGAAAGGTGCATTGTACAGTTCACACTACTCAGAGATGCAGGTTATTCAGAGGTTGCTCTTCAGTGCTGTGGAACTCTGAAGCAACATGGATTTCATGTGACTGAAGACAGTGTAAACATGGTATGTACTTATGGAAAGGATGGTTGAGAAAAACAGGCCTGCATAAAAAGTGACAGCACTTAAAACAAATTTATATTTGATAAACTTTTAGTAAAACTAAGCAAAAATGAAAATACTAACATCTCTTTAAAATACTTTCATAAAACACAGTGGTTAAAAAAAACCCTACTTGGGGCTTCCCTGGTGGTGCAGTGGTTGAAGGTCCGCCCTGTAATGCAGGGGACACAGGTTTGTGCCCCGGGCCGGGAGGATCCCACATGCCACAGAGTGGCTGGGCCCGTGACCCATGGCCGCTGAGCCTGTGCGTCCGGAGCCTGTGCTCCACAACGGGAGAGGCCACAACAGTGAGAGGCCTGCATACCGCAAAAAAAAAACAAAACAAAACAAACAAACAAACAAAAAAAAAAAGTCCCCTACTGTTTACATATGTTCAAAGTTGTTTTTTTATTCAAAGCATTGTTTTGAAGTGCACATTTTTCTTTACCCTCCTTATAGCTGACAAGAGAATATGACTTACACTATATAAAACACCATCCATTTATTGACCAAAAAAGTAAAAACCATATTAAATCCCCCAAAAGTAGAGATAAAAATAAATTTGTTTAACATAGACCCTGAAAATTATACAAATCCTCACAGGTTATTTGATATGTGTACTCTTAATCTTTCTTCTTTTCCCACATAAGTATCTAAACATGCGTGTGATTTGGGCAATCTATTTTTTGTTGTCCAATTATAAAACTATTTTTTATTGAGTTGTTGAATAAAGGGGAATTTTAAAACTGTTGTTACCTATTTTTCTTCTATATATTACTGTATGACATGATATTTAAATTAACATATCAATTATAATATATAAACCCTACTGTACCATAGTAAGTGGAGTTATATATATTTATATAATATGCACACAATTAATATAAACACGTATTAAAGTAAAGCAAAACATTCAAGCTAAAACTGAAATACTCTCCTTATGTGCTATCTGCTGCTCACTTCCTAAAATAAGTTAAAAATCAATTCTGTCTTCAACAGGTGTTTTTCTTTTGTTTTAACATCTTTATTGGAGTATAATTGCTTTACAATGTTGTGTTAGTTTCTGCTGTATAACAGAGTGGATCAGCTATATGCATACATATATCCCCATATCCCCTCCCTCTTGCATCTCCTTCCCACCCTCCCTATCCCACCCCTCTAGGTGGTCACAAAGCACCAAGCTGTTCTCCCCATGCGATGCAGCTGCTTCCCACTAGCTATCTAGTTTACATTTGGTAGTGTATATATGTCAATGCTACTCTCTCACTTCATCCCAGCTTACCTTTCCCCCTCCTCATGTCCTCAAGTCCATTCTCTAGGTCTGCATCTTTATTGCTGTCCTGCCCCTAGGTTCATCAAAACCTTTTTTTTTTTTTTTAGATTCCATATATATGTTAGCATACGGTATTTGTTTTTCCCTTTCTGACTTACTTCACTCTGTATGACAGACTCTAGGTCCATCCACCTCACTGCAAATAACTCAATTTCATTTCTTTTTATGGCTGAGTAATATTCACTTGTATATATGTGCCACATCTTCTTTACCCATTCATATGTTGATGGACATTTAGGTTGCATCCATGTCCTGGCTATTGTAAATAGTGCTGCAGTGAACATTGTGATACATGACTCTTTTTGAATTATGGTTTTCTCAGGGTATATGTCCAGTAGTGGGATTGTTGGGTCATATGGTAGTTCTATTTTCAGTATTTTAAGGAACCTCCATACTGTTCTTCATAGTGGCTGTATCAATTTACATTCCCACCAACAGTGCAAGACAGTTCCCTTTTCTCCACAGGCGAATTCTATGAAACATTTAGAGAAGAGCTAACACCTATCCTTCTCAAACTCTTCCAAAATGTAGCAGAGGGAGGAACACTCCCAAACTCATTCTATGAGGCCATCATCATCCTGATACCAAAACTAGACAAAGATGTCACAAAAAAAGAAAACTACAGGCTAATATCACTGATGAACATAGATGCAAAAATTCTCAACAAAATACTATCAAACAAAATCCACAGCACATTAAAAGGATCTTACACCATGATCAAGTGGGGTTTATCCCAGGAATGCAAGGATTCTTCAATATATGCAAATCAATCAACAGGTATTTTTAGTCAAAATTGTCACATCATTTATCTGCAGAGGCCTTTCTGGTAAAACAAAAGTTGTTTTTTTTATCCACTGCTTCTTTGGAGATCCAGGTTTAGGCATCTAGAATTCCATTATGATTAAATGTGATATATGGAGGCTGTGTGCACGTATATAATGTGGCAGGTAGCTACATGTTTCTCCTGATGCATTAGGCAGAACTCACCACAGGAAACCAAGGACATTCATTTTTAGTTTGTTTTTAGGTTTGTTTAGGCAACAGAACTCTTCCTGTGTGTTCAGAAGATTTTTGTTGGTAATTGGTCCACCAATTGCCAGGAGCATTTAAAACCTTTTTAAATGGTCTTACATTGATTTTCAGATATTTATTGATGCCCTTGTTAATCACAAGCTCTAAAATGC
This sequence comes from Kogia breviceps, assembly GCF_026419965.1. Classification (NCBI taxonomy): domain Eukaryota; kingdom Metazoa; phylum Chordata; class Mammalia; order Artiodactyla; family Physeteridae; genus Kogia; species Kogia breviceps. The sequence goes on from NC_081314.1 coordinate 99,997,030, forward strand.
TTTTACTGTGTATTTCTCTCTCTTGTCTCTCTGATGTGTTGCCTTCATTCTTTCTGCTTCTCAGGCCCTCCATCTCAGAGCTTTTTCATGCAAGGTACACAACTCTGCAAGGTACGATATTATGTAAAACATTTGTATTTTTGCATTTGATGTAATATTTAGTGGCATTGCATTTGTCTTGATCATCAAGGGCTGTTTTCCTTGCCTAACTGCTGTATAATGGAAAAGAAAAAGTTCATTATCCAGAGATTTATAATTTTACTTTGCATTTGATATTGCATTTCTGCTCTAACCTCTGAATGTTCTATGATGTACTGATTTTAAAAAAAAAGCACTGTATATAAACAATGGAATGTGCATTTAAAATTATATGGTAATTACCTGGTAATATCTTCTTTGGCTCTTTTCAGTCAATGTTTCCTTCCAGCATGTGACTATTGTAGTTGTCTGCCTATTAAAATTAAAATTATGTAACAAGGTGCAAATGGCTTTCTTCCTCTACTGCAAATTCATCTTCGTGTTTATAGCTCTCACATTTGTTGTGAGATGATGTTTGCATGAAACTCAGAATCATGTTTCCATGATGCTGAGTTTCATGCAAAATTATTGTGCCATTATGAGTGTTGTATTTCTTAAAAGAGAAACATGCACATTTCCATCAAGTTGCCTTTGAAATGGAAGTAGAGCATAAGAAGCTAATTAAGAATCCCCCCCTAAATCCTGAGGATGAGTTTAGTAGGGAAGCACAAGTTTTCAAAGTTCTTAATATCACATAAGAGAAGTTTTTAATGGGGGCCAATGTGGTAATCTCACTCCAGGGCCTTGTGGATGTACCCTGACTAAGTTGCTTATGAAAATGTGATTTCTCAGGGCTTTGGGAAAATTTGATTTCATAAAAGAAGCCAAGGGAATTTTGATATAGCACTGAAGTGACAGGTTAATATTATTGGGAAAGAGAGTGGAAATGTATGCTTTTCTATTTCATTATTTCGATTTTGTCAATAGGATTGGCGTTATAATTCTCCCTGGGTTAGTCACAGGCCTATATACTTGTTAAAAGTGAATATAAAGTAAACACTAACTTGACAGGAAATTTGTTTTAAAAGATATGTTGGAGGAGGGGGCAAGAAGTTCAAGCTGAGAAAGAAGTCAAGCATTTTAGAACTTAACTGCTGAAACTTAATATTATTTTTCAAAATATGTTGCTGATAAAGGTAACTTCAGGGAGTCTCCACGTTGTCAAGACTCGGTAAATCACAAAACCAGGCGGCTTCCAACAGTAAAGATTTCACCAGTGTCAAGACACTAGCCTGAGGTAACTCATGAAATCTTCCCCGGGAATTCTTCCCACCTTCCAATTGGTCTTTGACACCTTCTAAAAGCAGGAGGAGAACAGGAAAGCATCCAGAGAATGGAAAGATAGGGACAGATTTTCTCCTGTTTCATTCAGTGATCAATTGGTTTACTAATTGATTCATTCCATAACCATCCACTGAACACATGTAACTCTTTTGGTGAGTGAAAAGTGTTCACTCTATTTTGTTTTCCTCTTTGTTTTTTTTTAACTGAATTTTATTCTTCAACAGGAAAAATCACATTTAAAGACTTCAATGGAAAAACAAAAACAAAGCTAGGCCGGATGAACAGATCTATGACAAAAAGCCAAATATCTACTTAATACCGTTTCTGAAATAAAACCAAGCTCCTTAATGTTTTTGCTACCCATGCATTTTTCTATAAGCTGCTAAATATCTAGGACAAAAGGTACTGAAGAGAAATGTAATCATTTTAAAAACAAATGCATAGCTGAGATAGAGAAAGGATTAAGAAAGCATCATTCCTTGAGGAATTTATGATCCATAGCAGCCACAGATATGTAATATAGAATATGAAAGTTTTAGAATACACCAAAACCACAATTCTCCTTTTAGGAATGTAGTCCAAAGAAAGAAATAATTATTTGCACAATATGTACACAAAGCATGAACCATTAAGGTTGTTATTATAGTGTTTTTAATAGCAAATAAAAATTAAATGTTTGGTGGTAGGGGATACACTGCATAAAGGAATCCAAAAATTTTAATAATGAAGCAGTAGAATATATCTTATTGACATGGATATATATTCACAATATACTGTTATATAAAAAGCACATGTCACAAGATATATTATATGATCCTATTTTATCCAAGTATACACATATAGATAAAAGCTAAAATTAGCTTATCCAAAATTTTAAAATTCATAATCATGTTATATATATATTTTTGAAGTATATATTCCAAGTTAAACTTGTCCTAATCTATATAAATTTTTGCTTTCAAAATTATGACATGAACACAACAAAGCCCTAAACAGGAGGATAAAAGGCAAATAGTGACAGGTTTGACAAAGTTCCAAAGTAACCTTGAACACATCTTTCTCTGATGCTGTTTCTACCTTTATAAGTTGAGCCCCATATCATTTCTCTGGCAAGATTATACTGAAAATTCAATGGGATCAGCATGTCAGGCACCTCATACCACACCTGAAATATGGTAAAAACTATAGTCAGAGTAGGCTTAACAAACAGTCATCTTTTATTTTTCCTTCCTATGTAATACTTCCTAATAAAAATAAATGCTTTTGTATTAGTTTCATTCAAATTAATGTATGACATGCTCAAATATTACAACAACAACAAAACTATCATTGACTTGTTTTGGGAATTCTTTTCTATCTTGCCTGCTTATGTACCAGCAGGTGCTAAGATATTTAATTAAATTCAACCAAATTACTGAATACCCATAATTCATTCTATATTCAGCTAGATGTTAGAGATAACAGAAGTAAGTACTACAAAGATCCTGCCCATGAAACAATATAAGACAGGCAAATAATTATACTACAGTGAAAAGTGTAATCACAGAAATAGTACAAGACACAATGGCACCACAGAAAGGGACTTGTTTAACTAGCTGTCTGGAAGGAATGGCAGAGCAGGCTTCCCAGAAGATATGACCTCTGAGGTGGGTTTAGAAGATTGACAATGTGGATAAGGAGGCAGCAATTGTTAGCTCAAGACTTAGACACAGTGAGCTTCCCTGGTTGGCGCAGTGGTTAAGAATCCACCTGCCAATACAGGGGACACGGGTTCGAGCCCTGGTCTGGGAACATCCCACATGCCATGGAGCAACAAAGCCTGTGCACCACAACTACTGAGCCTAAGCTCTAGAGCCCGTGAACCACAACTACTGAGCCCACGTGCCACAACTACTGAAGCCTGTGCACCTAGAGCCCATACTCTGCAACAAGAGAAGCCACCGCAATGAGAAGCCCACGCACCACAATGAAGAGTAGCCCCCGCTCGCAACTAGAGAAAGCCCACGTGCAGCAATGAAGACCAAACACAGTCAAAAATAAACAAATAAAGAAATTTATTTTTAAAAAAAGACTAAGACACAGAGAAAACCATGCTACATTTGTAGGAATTGGTGAGTATGCGTCCTGCAGGAGCATCATATAGAGAGGAAATGGAGAAGGCAATAGGGATTGAGGAGGAGGCCAGGGTCAGTGTTATGGGAGACCCCTGGGAAAATCCCAAGGCCCTCTGACACTGACATTATATATTTTTTCTTTCTCGAGAAGAGATAAGTTTTAAAACGCCTCTTGTTTCTTAAAGATACTATAGTAAGATATCCATGACCCTATTCCAGAAGAAAGCAGGAAATGTACAATCAGTAGAATCTCTTCCCAAAGTCTCCTTGTTTGGAGATCACGCTGACTTGTTATCTATGATTCTGTTAGAGAAGGTAAACTTGCCCTCGATTGAAAATGTTTATGATCAGATACCATTGCAGTCCTACAAGTTTTCCCCGATGGAGATGATTAAAGGGGTCAGAAAACATTTCTCACCACCTAAACACTCACCCAGTGGTACCCATACAGCTTGGCTATGGCAGAGGTCAAAATCATCCATATCTTCTACTGACCAACTGAGCCAAATGCTGCTTAGTACTCTATAGGATGAGGAATAAAAGGACGTTAAAAATTGTCCCCTGGTATTCTGAAACTTTTTACCTCACTACAGTTTAAGGATTAATATTAGGCCTGACCCAGAGAGGGGAAACATTTCTAAGTTTGCCAGTTCCTAAAACAGCTACATTATGAAAGTACTTACATGCTCTACTGAGAGATGCCAAGTGCCTTGGAGTCAGGCTGCTTGTAAAACCACTGTAAAACAGTCTGGACCTTCCTTTCCTTCCTCATTCCCTTCCCCTTCCCTCCTTCCTTTCTCTTTCTCTTTCTTTCATAGCTTTTCCAATTTCTTCCACTGTTATTAGTTTGTTTAAGTTTTCTCCACTGGAGTCATTTTTGGATGTCTGTTTCACCTGGCAGGTTTGAGTTAAAAATATGTATTAGTATTAGGTTTGCTTAACTTATGATCCTTTAGCTTTATTCTTTAGATCTGCACTGCTCTCTCCAAGTGTCTATTTCCCCATCTGGGGGGCAGGAATCCTATTTTGCAGGCTTCCTGGATCTATACCCATAAGAATCAACTCACAAGTGAATGAAGAGCTAACATCCACACAGGTGTAGAATTGTCTCATCCCATAAGATAAAACACAGGTTCATTTTACTTTTAATAAAATTTTATAAAGATGAATTCAAAGTAATTTTTATTGTTTTTATGCATTTATGCTTCTGTTGTTTAATTGGACAGCCTTATATAGTAAGTCCCCTACATTCAAAAGAGTTCCATTCCAAGAACATGTTCGTAAGTCCAGTTTGTTCAAAAGTCCAACAAAGTCAGTCTAGGTACCCAACTAACTCAGTTGGCTATAAAGTACTGCACTGTAATAGGTTTATAAAACTTTTCACACAAATAATACATAAAAACAAACACAAAAAATAAAACATTTTAAATCTTACAGTACAGTACCTTGAAAAGTACAGTAGTACAGCACAACAGCTGGCACACAAGGGCTGGTATTGAACAGGCAAGAAGAGTTACTGACTGGAGGAGGGAGAGGAGGTGGGAGATGTTAGAGCTGAAGGATCGTCAGCAATAGGAAACAGAGGGCAAGCTTCAATTTCACTCATGCCTGACGCTGATGGCACAGTTTCTGGTTCCTTGCAGGATTCAATTCTATCTACCCTCTTGAAAAGATGATCCAGTGATATATGGGTAGTAGGTCTTTTTTTCTCATCATAGATGACACAGTAGCACTGGATTGCATTCTGAATGGCTGCTGCAACCTTCATGCACTGTTCTATGTTCAGCTCCTGTGCCTCAAAACCCTAACAGTGCCTCCTCAAATAAAGAAGATCCCCTTGCCATTTCCTGCATAGTGAATTTCTTCAGTTCTTCAGATACTTCTTCCTCTTGTCTCTCTTCGTCTTTTCTATGGGCCTCCAATTCCATCAGGTCTTCAGTAGTAAGCTCCTCGTGTTGCACAGAAAGGAGTTCAATGTTATAAGAACGAGCGACATCTATCAACTTTTCACTTCGCGACATCTATCAACTTTTCACTTCACTCCACTCTCTCAGTTATTTTCACTTTTGTTTCCATTGTTATCGCTTGGTGCTTCTCAGCAGTACCAGCTATATCACCGCTGCTTTTATGCTTGCTTCTGGACATCCTGGGCTTGAAATAAAGATACCATACTACCGTACTCTATACACTACTGTAAAATACACAAAAGCACAACTACTTGTAGAGGATGCATGCATGTGACAATGTATATCAGACACGTGAACTAACTTACATGATTGGACATGCAAATGCACGTTCGCATCTTTGAAAGTTCACAACTTGAAGGTTCGTATGTAGGGGACTTACTCTATTGTAAGTAGGAAAAGACAGCCATTGTTATTCATTAATCCACTCATTATACATTATTCAGCTTATATTCAGGGGACAATATTTTATCATATATTGTCAGAAATAACAGTACTAATTATTAGCTACCTTAACATACTGATAATAGGAGTATCTTCAAGGAAAAGAAAATCTCCTATATAACCAATAGCCATATCATAAAGTTATGACTAAGCTACTTCAGACCAAAATAACTGACACTATGCAGATGATAGTTATTGCCAGCATATACATTAAACAATCCACGATTGATAGAATTATTGAGCAAATAGCCATGGATCACACGAGAGCATCAGTATTTTGATTGCTACAGTCTACTGTGACTTGTAAAAGGCAGGACCATGTTAAAAGTTTAGCCTGAGAAGGCAAAGGCTGGGGGAGTCAAGAAGAAATTTTATTCCTGTGGCACTTGGCTCTCACCAGAGATGCAAAAGCAAGGAACCCTTCACTTGACACCAGCTCCACTAGACTTTTAATAAGAATGGATAAGCCCGGTCTCTTAAAAATAAGCCTTTTTTTTAATTCTCCCCAACTCCCACTGTGATGAACACAGCCTAACTTCATCTTTTTAAAATGTTTTGTTTTATTACAGATACATCCTATTGTAAATTCAGCCTATTACCATTGTTTTAGAATGTTGCATTTTTGTGATTAATGCTAATTGTTTTTAATGGATTGCTTTCCAACTTTAATTATCTTTAACAGAGTTGGTATCATATTGTAACCTTATTACTCTATATTTTCCATACAGTATACTTTTATTTCAGTGTAGAAAACCAAATGGAAATTCCATGAAATATGAAGCATTTCCAAACTCAACCTCCCACTAAAAAGGCTAACATACTGTAAAACAATGAACAAACGTATATCTGAAAGATAGCCACTTCCCTAACAATGGGCATACATTCAATTTAGCAAAGGTGTTCCATAATCAGAGATTTTAACACAGATTTTAAAAATGTGCAGAGAGAGACAAATTTTCCCAACAGCTGCTATCCCTGAATACAGTCCTTTAACCCTTGCTGCAAGCAACTGATTAGCTGAACAGTTCTTGAGTACTTGACATTCAAGTACCGCCTTATGGTACAAAGAAGACTCAAATCATGCCCAGGTAAACAGAGAGGGGAACCATGAGGAATCTATCTAAGCAGTAAGTTTTAGTGAAAATTGCAGATGTTAATAGGAGCAAGAAAAAAATAAAATATATGAGACTATGCAAATATTTGTAACACGCTAATAATAGAAAAGGAGACACCCTAAGAAAAGAATACAAATCTGTTACAACTGCATTCTCAAGGAAACCTTAATGAATTCTATAAAATAAGATATTAAAGGGGATTTGGAAAGGTTTCAGAATTCACTGAAAAGACAAATACATCAACATTGCTGGCAGCAAAACTCATGATAAACAATACAGAAAACCAAGTGGAAAAGTAGCTTCAGTGGTTACACTGAAAAAAAGGTAAATTAATGAAAAATAAGATAATTTGCATAGAGGATAGATGAGTCTGATCCATTAGATTGGTAATAGATGTGACTGCATAAATGAACTAACAAGTAAATCAGAGAATGCATTTGAAGATATGAAAGAATACTTTATTAAAATAAAGGAAAATCAAAACAAAATTTTTAATAAAAAAATATTTTAAAGTCTCCTACAAGCCATATTGTGGTAAAAAACACAGGATTTCAGGGGTAAAGAAAAATCTGATACAACACTAGGCTAAAAAACCAAGGAAGATTACCTTTTAATACGATGGGCTTAAACATTTCTAGGTATGGGACATTTTGACGTGGTGATTTCCATGTGGCCATTTGACATAGCCCTTTTCACATTCCTCCTTTGACAGAGGGACATTCTGATTTAACTTAGAAAAAATTAACTTAGAGTTAATTATTTTTAAATTGCCCAATATTTGGAACACCTATCTTAAATAAGCATACCATCCCTGACTCTGTTTTGCAAGATATGCTTGTGTGTGGATCATTAAGATTGTCTAATTTTCTCTCTTTGATGTAAAAAAATTGTCAGTGGTTTAATGACATTATAATTTTGTGCTTATAATTTTATCAGGTTTTCTTAATATACCTTTTGCTTCTTTGTTGCAGAAGTTCATTATTTTTATGTATTTTTATTGAATTGTTCCCTTTAATTAAAAAGCTACTTCTTTTGTATGATTTGATGCTATTTATCATGAATTCTAAATTTGTATATTAATATCTTGATCTAGGATTTTCTTAGTTTTTTCATTAGTTTATTGTATCTTTGAATGGTATTTATACTCAACCTTCCGGAGACAATTTGTTTTAGTAAATCTCTTAAAATTTCATATATTTTAAGACACATTCCAAATGTTTTCCCTTTTCAAAGATACATTTATTTATTGTCTTATATTTCCTAGCTGGCTTTAAGTTTTCTGTTGTTGATTTTTCTCTTTAGATTTGTTTCCTGTTTCCTTTTTTCCTATATTTTCCTACAGGTCAACTTTCTTTAATCACATTTTTCCCATCCAAACCTGCAACTGGAGAAGAGTAATTGCTTTTACATTTTTTTCCTTTTTTTAAAAGCTATCTATACTCTGAAAGTGCTTGTATCTACTCTATATCTCAACTTTACAAATAAAACAATATATATTATGATTACATTTTCATCTTTTTTTCCCAATTCTCAGCTGCATTAGTATGCTATGAGAGTTTTTATTTAGTCTTTTAGATATAAAGTATTGTTCTTATCACATCACTCAAACTTTATTTCAAAAATTATAACTTTAATAAAGTTTAAAATTTAATTCAATTTAGATCTCTATTTATTGAAATTTTAAAATATAGTCATTGCACAACAGCATTTCACTCACAGAATTTCCGCTCTAATTAAGAGTTCCTTTTTTAGATTAAAGTACAGTCACATTGTACATATGGTTAAATTCTACCAACAGCATGTAGGATGTAAATTGATCTCAAATAGAAAATCCCTTAAATTATAGAATTATAAGCAATATATATTCCATTATAACCTGTACATATCCTAAAATTATTATTAGGACTGCATATGCTGTATAAGAGCTTCATATATGAAATAGATTCAGTTGTGTTCCAATATGATAGTATTTACTGAGATATGTTTTGACCAGGTCTCATTATTTTAGTTAGAAAAGCAATTAGAAAAAATTTCTAAGTAACTAATTTCTGTATTTTAAATGACTAAGGATGTTATTCACATCATTACATACTGAACTCTCTATAAAGATGCATAGGAATAATTTTTTTCTCTCCTTTCAATAATAGAGTTGTGATTCTGAGCATTTCAGTTATATTAACACACTGTGAATCATAGAACCAAACATAAAAGTCTTTCTCTTGGCTACTTGGATTTTGTAGTCAAATTTATGGCATGTTCTGTTCAAATACACACATTTATCTTTATCTCCTTTTTTCAACATATATTTACATGAGATGCCAAATTTCTCATCTAAAAATTGTATTCATCTTCATTGTCATCTCACCTACAATCATTGTGAATCAAACTCATTTAGGAATAAGGTGCAGTATGAATTAATAGTAATAATGGTCATCTTTTAGGTGTGCATAACAGTGAGAGACAAAATTACAGATAAAAATCCATACAGTATAAGATTAAGTATAAAACAAAGGTGCTAAGTGATATTGAAATGTAAGAAGTTCACTTAGACTGTGTTGAAATGGTCAGGAAAGACTTCATGGAGAGGGGACCTTCAGGATGGTGGAGGAGTAAGACGTGGAGATCACCTTCCTCCCAAAAAATACATCCAAAATACATCTACATGCAGAACAACTCCCACAGAACACCTACTGAATGCTGGCAGAGGAACTCAGACTTCCCAAAGGCAAGAAACTCCCCACATACCTGGGTAGGGAAAAAAAAAAAAAAGAAAAACAGAGACAAAAGAATAAAGACAGGACGCGCACCTCCAGGAAGGAGCTGTGAAGGAGGAAAAGTTTCCAGACACTAGGAAGCCCCTTCACTGGCGGAGACAGGGGGTGGGTGGGGGGAGAAGCTTTGGAGCCACTGAAGAGAGCACAGAAATGGGGGTGAAGAGGGCAAAGTGGAGAGACTCCCACACAGACGATCAGTGCTGACCAGCACTCACCAGCCTGAGATGCTTGCCTGCTCACCCACCAGGGGGGTGGGGACTGAGATCTGAGGCTCAGGCTTCAGAGGTCAGATCCCAGGGAGAGGACTGGGGTTGGTTGCGTGAACACAGCCTGAAGGGAGCTAGTGCACCACAGCTAGCCATGGGGGGAGTCCAGGAAAAAGTCTGGAACTGCCTAAGAGGCAAGAGACCATTGTTTTGGGGTGCACAAGGAGAGGAGATTCAGAGCACTGCCTAAACAAGCTCCAGAGACATGTGCGAGCCATGGCTACCACAGTGGACAACAGGGACAGGCATGAGATGCTAAGGCTGCTGCTGCATCCACTAGAATCTTCTGTGCAAGAACAGGTCACTATCCACACCTCCCGTCCCAGGTGCTGGTGCAGCCCACCACTGACATGGTCTCGTGATCCAGGGATAACTTCCCCGGGAAAACAAATGGTGTGCCTCAGACTGTTGCAATGTCATGTCTTCTTCTGCTGCCACACGCTGGCCCCGCATTCTGTATGCCTCCCTCCCCACAGCCTGAGTGAGCCAGAGCCCCCTAAACAACTGCTATTTTAACCCTGTCCTGTCTGGGAGAAGAACAGATGCCCTCAGGCAACCTACAAACAGAGGCAGTGCCAAATCCAAAGCTAAACCCCAGGAGCTGTGCAAACAAAAAGAGAAAGAGAAATTTCTCCCAGCAGCCTCAGAAGCAGTGTATTAAATCTTCACAATAAACTTGATGAAACCTGCCTCTGTGGAATACCCGAATAGACAATGAATCACTCCAAAATTGAGGCAGTGAACTTTGGGAGCAACTGTAGACTTGGGATTTGCTTTCTGCATCAAATTTGTTTCTAGTTTTATATTTATTTTAGTTTAGTATTTAGAGCTTATTATCACTGGTAGATTTGTTTATTGATTTGGTTGCTCTCTTCCTTTTTTAAATCTATATATTTTTTTCCTTATTCTCTTTTTGTATGTGTGTATGTGTATGTTTCTTTGTGTGATTTTATCTGTACAGCTTTGCTTTTACCATTTGTCCTAGGGTTCTGTCTGTCCTTTTTTTGTTGTTGTTGTTGTTGTTGTTTTGTTTATCTTAGTGTAGTTTTTAGCATTTGTTATCATTGGTGGGTTTGTTTTTTTGGTTTGGTTGCTCTCCTCTTTATTTTTAAAAACTTTTTTTATTTTTAATAATATTTCAAAATTCTTTTCTTTTCTTTCTTTCTTTCTTTCTTTCTTTCTTTCTTTCTTTCTTTCTTTCTTTCTTTCTTTCTTTCTTTCTTTCTTTCTTTCTTTCTTTCTTTCTTTCTTTCTTTTCCTCCATTTTCTTCTGAGCTGAGTGGATGACAGGGTCTTGGTGCTCCACCTGGGTGTCAGGCCTGAGACTCTGAGATGGGAGAGCCAAGTTCAGGACATTGGTCCACCAGAGACCTGCTGGCCCCATGTAATATCAAAGGGCAAAAGCTCTCCCAGAGATCTCCATTTCAACATTATGACCCAGCTCCACTAAACAACCAGCAAGCTACATTGCTGGAACCCTATGCCAAACAACTAGCAAGACAGGAACACAAACACATCTGTTAGCAGAGAAGCTGCCAAAAATAATAATAAGTTCACAGACACCCCAAAACACAACACTGGACATGGTAATGCCCACTGGAAAAACAAGATCCATACTCATCCACAAGAACACAGGCACCAGTCCCCTCCACCAGGAAGCCTACACAACCCATTGAACCAACCTTACTCACTGGGGGCAGACACAAAAAATTCGGGGAACTACGACTGGCAGCTTGTGAAAGGAGACCCCAAACACAGTAAGTTAAGCAAAATGAGAAGACAGAGAAATACACAGCAGTTGAAGGAGCAAGGTAAAAACCCACCAGAACAAACAAATGAAGAGGAGAAAGGCAGTCTACCTGAAAAAGAATTCAGAATAATGATAGTAAAGATGATCCAAAATCTGGAAATAGAATGGAGAAAATACAAGAAACGTTTAACAACAACTTAGAAGAACTAAAGAGCAAACAAACAATGATGAACCACACAATAAATGAAATTAAATATTCTCTAGAAGGAATCAATAGCAGAATAACTGAAGCAGAAGGACAGATAAGTGAGCTGGAAGATAAAAGAGTGGAAATAACTACTGCAGAGCAGAAAAAAAGAAAAGAATGAAAAGAATTGAGGACAGTCCCAGAGACCTCTGGGACAACATTAAATGCACCAACATTTGAATTACAGGGGTCCCAGAGAAGAAGGGAAAAAAAAGGGACTGAGAAAATATTTGAAGACATTATAGTTGAAAACTTCTCTAATATGGGAAAGGAAATAGTCAATCAAGTCCAGGAAGCACAGAGAGTCCCATACAGGATAAATCCAAGGAGAAACATGCCAAAACACATATTAATCAAACTATCAAAAATTAAATACAAAGAAAAAATATTAAAAATAGCAAGGGGAAAGCAACAAATAAGATACAAGGGAATCCCCATAAGGTTAAAAGCTGATCTTTCAGAAGAAACTCTGCAAGCCAGAAGGGAGTGGCAGGACATATTTAAAGTGATGAAAGGGGAAAACCTACAACCAAGATTACTCTACCCAACAAGGATCTCATTCAGATTTGACGGAGAAATTAAAACCTTTACAGACAAGCAAAAGGTAAGAGAATTCAGCAACACCAAACCAGGTTTACAACAAATGCTAAAGGAACTTCTCTAAGCAGGAAACACAAGAAGGGAAAAAAGCTACAATAACAAACCCCAAACAATTAAGAAAATGGTAATAGGAACACACATATTGATAATCAACTTAAATGTAAATGGATTAAATGCTCCAACCAAAAAACATATACTGGCTGAATGGATAAAACAACAAGACCCATATATATGCTGTCTACAAGAGGTCCACTTGTGACCTAGGGACACATAAAGACTGAAAGTGATGGAAAAATATATTCCATGCAATTGGAAATCAAAAGAAAGCTGGAGTAGCAATTCTCATTTCAGACAACATAGACTTTAAACTAAAGACTATTACAAGAGACAAAGAAGGACACTACATAATGATCAAGGGATCAATCCAAGAAGAAGTTAAAAAATTGTAAATATTTAAGCACCCAACACAGGAGCAACTCAAAATATAAGGCAAATGCTAACAGCCATAAAATGGGAAATCAATAGTAACACAATCATAGTAGGGGACATTAACATAACACCCCACTTTCACCAATGGACAGATCATCCAAAATGAAAATAAATAAGGAAACACAAGCTTTAAATGATACATTACAGAAGATGGATTTAATTGATATTTATAGGACATTCCATCCAATAACAACAGAATACACTTTCTTCTCAAGTGCTCATGGAACATTCTCCAGAATAGACTATACCTTCGGTCACAAATCAAGCCTTGGGAAATTTAAGAAAATTGAAATCGTATCAAGTATCTTTTCCAACCACAACACTATGAGACAAGGTATCAATTAGAGGAAAAACATCTGTAAAAAATACAAACACATGGAGGCTAAACAATACACTAATGCATAATGAAGAGATCACTGAAGAAATCAAAGAGGAAATCAAAAAATACCGAGAAAAAAATGACAATGAAAGCACAATGATCCAAAACCTATGGGATGCAGCAAAAGCAGCTCTAAGAGGGAAGTTTATAGCAATACAATCCTTCTTCAAGAAACAAGAAACATTTCAAATAAACAACCTAAACATACCCATAAAGCAACTAGAAAAAGAAGAACAAAAAATCCCAAAGTGGGCTTCCCTGGTGGCGTAGTGGTTGAGAGTCTGCCTGCCGATGCAGGGGACATGGGTTCGTGCCCCGGTCTGGGAGGATCCCACATGCCGCAGAGCGGCTGGGCCCATGGGCCATGGCCGCTGAGCCTGTGCGTCCGGAGCCTGCACTCCGCAAAGGGAGAGGCCACAACAGTGAGAGGCCCGCGTACCGGAAAAAAAAAAAAAAAATCCCTAAGTTAGTAGAAGGAAAGAAATCATAAAGATCTGATCAGAAATAAATGAAAAAGAAATGAAGGAAACAAGAGCAAAGATCAATAAAACTAAAAGCTGGTTCTTTGAGAAGATAAGATTGATACACCATTAGCTAGACTCATCAAGAAAAAAAAAGGGAGAGTACTCAAAAGAATTAGAAATGAAAAAGAAGAAGTAACAACTGACATGGCAGAAATACAAACAATCATGAAAGATTGCTATAAGCAACTGTATGCCAATAAAATGGCAACCTAGAAGAAATGGACCAATTCTTAGAAAAGCACAACCTTCCAAGACTGAACCAGTAAGAAACAGAAAATGCAAACAGACCAACCACAAGCACTGAATTTGAAACTGTGATTAAAAATCTTCCAACAAACAAAAGCCCAGGACTAGATGGCTTCACAGGTGAATTCTATCAAACATTTACAGAAGAGCTAACACTTATCCTTCTCAAACTCTTCCAAAATATAGCAGAGGGATGAACATTGTCAAACTCATTCTACGAGGTTACCATCACCCTGATACCAAAACCAGACAAAGATGTCTCAAAAAAAGAACACTACAGGCCAATATCACTGATGAACATTGATGTAAAATTCCTCAACAAAATACTAGCAAACAGAATCCAACAGCACATTAAAGGGATCATACAACATGATTAAGTGGGGTTTATGCCAGGAATGCAAGGATTCTTCAATATATGCAAATCAGTCAATGTGATATACCATATAATAAATTGAAGAATAAAAACCATATGATCATCTCAGTAGATGCAGAAAAAGCTTTTGACAAAATTTAAAACCCATTTATGATAAAAACCCTCCAGAAGGTAGGCATAGAAGGAACTTACCTCAATATAATAAAGGCCATATATGACAAACCCACAGCCAACATCGTTCTCAATGGTGAAAAACTCAAACCATTTCCACTAAGATCAGGAACAAGACAAGGTTGCCTACTCTGACCACTATTATTCAACATCATTATGGAAGTTTTAGCCACAGCAATCAGAGAAGAAAAAGAAATAAAAGGAACCCAAATCAGAAAATGAGAAGTAAAACTCACTGTTTGCAGATCACATGATTCTATACATGGAGAATACTAAAGATGCTACCTGAAAACTACTAGAGTTAATGAATGAATTTGATGAAGTAGTAGGATGCAAAATTAATGCACAGAAATCTCTTGCATTCCTATACACTAATGATGAAAAATCTGAAAGAGAAATTAAGGAAACACTCCAATTTACCATTGCAACAAATATAATAAAATACCTAGGAATAAACCTACCTAAGGATATAAAAGACCTGTATGCAGAAAACTATAAGACACTGATGAAAGAAATTAAAGATGACACAACAGATGGAGAGATATACCATGTTCTTGAGTTGGAAGTATCAACATTGTGAAAATGACTATACTACCCAAAGCAATCTAAAGATTCAATGCAATCCCTATCAAACTACCAATGACATTTTTCACAGAACTAAAACAAAATATTTCACAATTTGTATGGAAACACCAAAGACCTCAAATTGCCAAAGCAATCTTGAGAAAGAAAAGCAGAGCTGGAGGAATCAGGCTCCCTGACTTCAGACTATATAACAATGCTACAATAATCAAAGCAGTATGATACACAAAAAGAGAAATATAGATCAATGGAACAGGATAGAAACCCAGAGATAAACCCACACACATATTGTCCTGTTATCTTTGATAAAGGAGACATGGAGAAAAGAGAGCCACTTCAGTAAGTGGTGCTGAGAAAAATGGACAGCTACATGTAAAAGAATGAAATTGGAATACTCTCTAACACCATACACAAAAAAACCTCAAAATTGATTAAACACCTAAATGTAAGGCCAGACACTATAAAACTCTTAGAGGAAAACATAGAACATTCTATGACATAAATCACAGCAAGATCCTTTTTGATCCACCTCCTAAATAAAGAAATGAGACCTAATGAAACTTGAAAGCTTTTACACAGCAAAGGAAACCACAAATAAGATGAAAAGACAACCCTCAGAATGGGAGAAAATATTTGCAAATGAAGCAACTGAGACAGATTAATCTCTAAAATATACAAGCAGCTCGTGCAGCTCAATATCAAAAAACCAACAATGCGATCCAAAAATGGGCAGAAGACCTAAATAGACATTTCTCTAATGAAGATATACAGGTTGAAAGAAACACCTGAAAGGATGTTCCACATCACTAATCATTAGAGAAATGCAAATCAAAACTACAATGAGGTATCTCCTCATACAGATCAGAATGGCCATTCTCAAAAAATCTACAAACAATAAATCCTGGAGGGGATGTGGAGAAAAGGGCACCCGCTTGCACTGTTGGTGGGAATATAAATTGATACAGCTACTATGGAGAACAGTATGGAGGTTCCTTAAAAACTAAAAGTAGAACAACCAGTAGTCCCACTACTGGGCATATACCCTGAGAAAACCATAATTCAAAAAGAGTCATGTACCTCAATGTTTATTGCAGCACTATTTTCAATAGCCAGGACATTGAAGCAACCTAAGTGTCCATCGACAGACGAATGGATTAAGAAGATGTGGCACATATATACAAGTGAATATTACTCAGCCATAAAAAGAAACGAAATTGAGTTATTTGCAGTGAGGTGGATGGACCTAGAGACTGTCATACAGAGTGAAGTAAGTCAGAAAGAGAAAAACAAATACCATATGCTAATACATATATATGGAATCTATAAAGAAAGAAAAAAATGCTTCTGAAGAACCTAGGGATAGGACAGGAATAAATATGCAGATGTAGATAATGGACTTGAGGACACAGGGAGGAGGAAGGGTAAGGTGGGATGAAGTGAGAGTGTAGCATGGACATATATACACTATCATATTTAAAATAGATAGCTAGTGGGAAGCAGCTACATGGCCCTGGGAGATCAGCTCGTTGCTTTGTGTCCACCTAGAGCGGTGGGATAGGGAGGGTAAGAGGGAGATAAAGTGGGACAAGAAATGGGAAGACATGTATATGTATAGCTGATTCACTTTGTTATACAGCAGAGAGTAACACACCATTGTAAAGCAATTATACTCCAATAAAGATGTCAAAAAAATGTCTAGGTATAATTTATCCAAAAAAATAAAAGACTTCATGAGGAGGTGTGATTTAAGCTTGGTTTTGAGTGATTGATCAGCTTTGGATACAAAGAAAAGTGGAGAAATTGTCTTTACGTTAGAAGAACAAACACAGGAGAAAAACAGAAAGGCACACTTGAGAACTGGTAAAAGAGACCATCCTTCTGGGATAAAGCCACCTGTAAATAAATAAGAAACTAAAGTTGAAACAGGGATTGGGTCAAGAAAATGTCAAGATATTGCTATCGATTAACAAATATGAACTTCATCCTGCTGGCACATGGGTGTCATTGATAGTTGATGGAAAGAAAATTGATGTTAATGAACCTAGTTTAAAACTTATCTTGCAATAATGTTCAGCATAGATTAGAAAAGGTTGTGAAGATAAGGAAATGCATTAGGAAAATATTGTTATAATTCAGGCATGATATCTAATGAATATAAATATTTAATACATTTTCATTCAATAAATTAATGGCTGAAATAAAGAAATGCGTAAGTGGAAAAGGAAACATCATTTACTAAGATGGAATGGAAAAATGATGATTTGACAGAATTGGAAATTGCAAAAGAAGGTATAGAATAGATTCGAAATTCAGTTCAGATGCTTGTAGTGTTTGCAAAAATAGTAACACATTTACTCAAGATGACACCTTTACTTAACGTGATTTTAATTATGTTGAATTTGAGGTAAAAAAAATCTAGATAGAAACATTAAAGTACATTCCGAATGTAAGATCAGAGATTTTTTTTTGTTTCATTCACTGATTTTTCCCAAGCACTTAGAAAAGTGCATGGCACAAAGTAAGCACTCATTACATATTTCTTAAATTAAACTGAAATGTTTAGGCAAATGTGGATTGACTGAAGGTGACAAGGGACTATGTGTCTGGTGATAATTATGTACATTAACTACATGAAGAATAAAATAATATTAAAGAATTTCTACATAAAACTATAGCCATACTATGTTAATAGTGTACATTTATTGCAAATCTGATTTAAACCTGAAATTTACTTGGATTATCTTATTAAATATTATCAATAATATTTGAGCAGAGATTGAAATCACCATGAACCCATACTGAAAAACACTCTAAAGGTTTACATGAAAAAGAAGGAGTTTATGTCATATTTTGTTGGGAGATTGTGGCCCATTGTGGATGTAACTTTTCTATTCATCTGTTTTAAAAATATTTTGATATCTGCTAGGTATTATCTGTGTCATATGTCTTTTCCTTAAGCGGCATGATATAAACTGGAAATAGAGATCAATTAACAGTAAAGAGTCTGAGGAGTTGCATAGAAGCCTTCTCCTCTTACTATTATTAAATAGAAAATAGCTCATTGACTGTATTAGACCCTGTCAGCATTCACCACATTACTGAAAAAATGTGGTATAGATGCTCATAGTAGTTGTTTGCAGATCTGTGGAACAAAAGCATAAAGAAAAAGGGATAATTTCACTTCATCAAAAAATAAGAAATATGAGTAAATAGTTTTACTCACAATAACTCTCCTGTGATTTGGGAAATATTCATGAGGTCTATAAAATGCAATTACCTCATTTTTATACTTCCTGAAAAGAGAAAAAGAGGAGATCTTATACTGATACTGCTGTGTTAACAATTTAAATGTAAAATTGCATACTAACTACTCTTTCATGATGTTTTGTTGATTTTCTTTTGGTTCAACTTCAGTGATTAAATGAGACAAAATATATGGTATTGAGGTTTCTCACTGATATTTTCATCAAGACTGGATAAAATCCAAATGATATAGTATCTTCTGGTTTGCATAAAAGCCCTGATTTTATGGGGTAGTAGTTTATTTATTTAGTTTTCTTTCAAGGGCTGGTTTCTGTCACTTCTTGCTCAATATTTGTCATGAATGTACAAAGGTGATGTTTTTATATAGTCTCACCTCCTCATATATAACAAATAATCAAATACATATTTTAATAAAAATTGCTTAAGTCATTGTAGGTCCTAGAAACAGTAGTCAAATGGTAATCTAGAGAGACAGACAGAGACAGAGAAAGGGAAGAGAGAAGAAAAAAATTAAAAGATGAAAAAAGTTGACCATTTAATCAATTAAACTTACTATCAAATAAATACTTATCATTCAATTTTATCTCGAACTTTCTCCTTTCTGAAGATCCTAACTGCATAAGTCACATAATATAAGAATTTGTTCCACCATAAGAATTCTGTTCAAGAACGTGAATCTGTGAATTGTTTCATGGCCCCAAACAGAAAGGAAAATGTCTGGAGGAAGGAAAATCTGTGTGCCTGTCAGAGATTCTGAGCGTGAATTCATGATCACTTTAACATCTATGAAATATGCCCAATACAGGTCTGAACTGCTAGCTTTCTCAGTTACCATTTCTTAACTCTTGAATTGTTCTTTTACTTAATATTAGGTGTCCATTAAAAAAATCAGAAATGACAAGTATATTTTCCTTTTATTATCTATGCTTATGATATTCAGTTTTGATCAAAGTTAAATATAATCAAGGGTTTACCTTGTGTGAAATAATTAATTAAATTTGAATACAGCATACTGATCTCTCTGCCTCTAGCTTCTGTTTCCCCTATTCCTGAAATCCTCATCTAGTTATAACATCTACTCATGTATACGACATTTTCCTATTGGCCACTTGGTTAAATAAGGGCCTACATTACCTTAACTCCCTTTCCTGGTTGTAGCTGGCCCAAAGGGCAACTTGTGGGGAACCTGAGAAATGAAGGTAAGGTTATAGTCTTACCCACTAAATACCATTTTTTTGTGGTCATGTAGATGACAGAGAGATGCAGAGGTACCTGGTGGGTTCCAGCTTGTTCCTGCTCTCCTTAACTTGGTGTCCAGCTCTTCTGCCCAACTGCTGACAACCTGATAACTAACAGTGGCCCAGACAGAAACAGAGGCAGAAGTTGTACAGAAACAATAGTTTTCTCTCAAATGTTTAGGAAGTTCCCTTCATAGCTCTCTTTTAGGACAGGGTTTTCTTGGCTTCTCAGATTTCTCTGAAGACTTTGACTAATTCACTCAAGAAAGTACTTCAGGCAGAAATTAGTGATTTGTCTCCTGATCCTTCCAACCTTCAGTTCCCTCATCTCCTTTCATGACTCTGTAAGGTTTAGTACCTTACACTAAATCCCTCATTCCATAACCATTATAATGACTCTGCTTCCCTGGCTGAACCCCAACTGATATATTATCTTTTAGATTTCAGCTCAAATGTCATTCCCTTAAGGGAAATTTCATAGGGAAATGTTTTCTCAGTGGTTCCCTCCGCTTACATCCCCTAGACTAGATTAGGTGTTCTCCTAAGTATTATTATAGCTTCCAGTATCCTGGTACATTGTTTCAAAATCTATGATCCTTTTGGATTATAGTTATCTACTGATCTATCCATCTATACCTTTATATATTATTAATGTCTCTCTCTAACACTAAGCTGCAAGAAATCTGGGGACAGAAAAATACTTGATTTGTTCTTCATTATATTTACAACTGTTAGGCACAGTGCTTGGCCTAGAACAGGCACTCAATACACATTTACTGAATAACTAAATAAATATAGAACTTGCATTTTATGTGCGTGGCTATATATACATAAATATGTATACATTCACATATATATACATATATGTATAAATATACACATACATATATATTCAACCATATAAATTATTGCTCAAAACTTAATTGAGAAATTAGACTACTATAATTGTATCCAACTGAAAACATTTATTACATTGGGAAACATAACTTTTTCTTCAACAGAGACAGTGATGTAACGGGCGCATTAGGTGTAGCTACATATATTGCCCTATGCAACTTCACAGGTACAATTTAGGCATTTTGGGATACGAATGATGCACCCTAAAGTTCTACAACACAGGGGCTTTAATTGTAAATGCTGGTGACTAAGAATCCATTCACACTGGTGCTAATTTCTGATGATATTATTAATGTCAGTGAGATTTGAACACGTTTTCTTTCTTAAAATCAGATATCAATAAAAAACTGTATGAAAAGCCTTTGAATTGTTGGAAAAATGGTTTGCATTTGTATATGTATACTAATATTTCCAAGTGACAGAAATCTAGTCTAATTTCTTCAAGCAAATCACAAGTTCATATAATAAATGTTTCAGTCAGTCAATTATGAATATGGAAAGTACTAGAGGTATGTCAAACAGGAAAGGACTTAGCAATGAAAATGATAGGTTTGCATAATTAGTGGAAGAGCTAGAGCAGTGAAGATTAGGAAGCTCCAAGTAGATTTCACAAAACTGTGAAAGGTAGTGATTGTAGAAAATTGGCACTGATGTTCTTAACAGCCTTCAGCAACAAAGTGGATGACTCTAAGGAGGAGAGATGGAAGTTCCTGGCAAAAACTCATAACCGATATCTGCCAAAGCCAGGTGTCTGCTCACAGGTACTGGCTAAAGAATAATTGCTTCTGCTCTTCTTTCATTTCCCAAATATTTTGAGAGTACCTCTCATTGGTGGAAAGAACCACACTGGCAGGAGATAATGGGAAATGCAGTTTCCAAAATCTAGTTCTCATCATACATGTGAAAGTTTAGAAAGAAAAGTTGTTATATTTCATATAGAAATTCATTTAGAAGCCTTCTACCTCCTCAAACCTCAACCCACAATTTAGTTTTTCCTCCTAATATTGTTTCTTGGTCTACTGGTAAAATTTAAGGCTCTTGCAAAAGTGTAAGATTATACAATTTTAGTTTGTCATTACGCCATTTTATTCTTAAATAACCAATTTTTCTAATTGTTCTCTTGAAGGAAATAATACCTATATAGAGATTTGAAACAGCATGTGTGAAAAACATCCGAAAAAAAATTAAAGTTTCTGGACAGATGTTATAAGAGTCTTGTAGAAAAACCTATCAGCATTGCAATCTCAATTCTAATTTACTTTACATCAAGCATTTAAATTTACTATATTTAGGCCATATGTTCCAAATAGACCTTGGTTCTATATTCATGAATCAGCTGACAATGAATAGTTAAGTTCTGCTAATTCAGAAAGGTGAAATTGAGTGAGTTAATTTAAATGACAGAATACTTGTAACTACAAATTCTACATACCATCAGAAAACTTCACAAAAAGAACTGCCATATGTTTTAAACCATGATGGAAATGGTTTTTTTTTTTTTTTTTTTCTTAAAAAGCTGCAACTTTTATGTAGCTATACTTGAGAATATCTTAGGATTTCCATTAAAATTCTATTTTGAGATTTTAAAACTTGGCTCCAAAAATTCTTTGAAGATTGAAATTTAACATGTGAAATCTAAGGGAATATTAAGTAACTGAATATTTTTTTTTTTTTTTTTTTTTTTTTTTTTTTTTTTTTTTTTTTTTTTTTTTTTTTGCGGTATGCGGGCCTCTCACTGTTGTGGCCTCTCCCGTTGCGGAGCACAGGCTCCGGACGCGCAGGCCCAGCGGCCATGGCTCACGGGCTCAGCCGCTCCGCGGCATGTGGGATCTTCCCGGACCAGGGCACGAACCCGTGTCTCCTGCATCGGCAGGCGGACTCTCAACCACTGCGCCACCAGGGAAGCCCATAACTGAATATTTTTAATTAAAAGTTTACCACATTTTAAAGTTCTTTAATACCTTAACAGTATGGTTAGATTTAAATTATAAAAATAAGTTTGTGTGACATGGACAACTGGTTGTGACTCACTTAGGTGTGATAACAAGCTGTCCATACCAGTCATAATCTCCATGAATATTGACTGTATTTGCTGGAAAGAGCAAAAATGCTGACAGTTAGAACAACTGGGGGTGGAAGGAAGCATCGCCTGTACTTCAAAGACCTCTATTCAAAAGACAAGGATATGTTCCAGATCCTCTGGAAAGTGGTCCAAGAATAAGCAGTGTATTTTCAGTGAAAATTTAGAGACTAGGTACTAAAATACTTAAATAGAACCTGGATATATGAGCTAAAAAAGTTCAGCATGAAAAAGTCAGTGAAGAGCATGTGAAGAATATTCTTTTCATTTCTGATGGAAAGCATGATTCCCTCCCCAGACACCCATGCCAGAGTCGCTATGAATTATCAACTCAGAAAGCCTGTAGGGTAGACACACTCCTGTCTACAGCATGGTTGCAGGAACAACATTCCTAAAAGGAACCTTGTTGACCCTCTTAGGGCTTAATCTGGATTATAGGGATAATGCAGAAGAGCGGAGAGCTTCTGTATTCTGTCAAAGTCATGCTGGAATCAGAGAAAACTGATTTGCGTCCTGAGTTTTGTCATTTTCAGCCTGTGTGAACTTCGGGAACACATTAACCTCTGTAAAATTCCGTTTGCTAATCTAGAAAATGGGGTGATAATATAAATTTTACAGGTTTTAAAGCAACCACGAAGTAATTATAAAGTACCAACAACATGCTTATCAAATAACAAAATTCAATAAAACCGAATTATTGTTTTATATAAGATGGAAACCAAATACTGTTTCCTTGACTAGAATCTCCTAGTACCTCTATTCCAGCTATTATCAAGAGGAGGGTCTACCTGATTATGTTTGCTTCTGTCTCTGATAGTGATATCACATTCATGGATATCAAAAAGGTGACCAGAAGGCAGAGCACAGAAGCACAGTGCCTTAGGATTAGGACGAAATTCAGTTTTTCTGAGTATTATTACTTGCTCTAAATATTGATCTTTCAGATCCATCTAGTTCTCGATATATCTTTACATTACCTTAGTTCACACAATAAACATTCATTAAAGCCTTTTTGTAGGCCAACTTCTTTGCTACAAACTGGTAAGAAAGGAAGAAATAAAATAAGTTTCTTGCTCTCAAAAACTTGTAGTTCCAAGGGTAAGGCTGATAGGAGTGAAAGAATCCAAATAGCATGAGATAAGTGCTGATAAAGTCAGATGCAGGATTCATTTATATCAGATGGAGATGTTTGGGAAGGCTTCTTAGAAGATGTAATGAAACAGGTTTTAAAAAAAGAATTGAAGTTGCACATATGAATAAAAAGAAAGAATATTCTGGTAGCAAGAAGAGCACATTTAAGCAAGTTGTGAGAACAAGAAATTATTTAGTTTGTAAAAGTCCAAAATTATAGTAGTCACCTATACAGACAGAAAGTTATGCAAGGAAAAGTCAGAAAGTCTTTCTCCTAAATTATATGGGAATCTATCACAGAATTTTAAGAAGGTAACGTAGAATTAGGTTTGCATAGGAGAAGGATTATTCTGGCAGCAGATTGAAGGATAGTAAGATTGTAACCAGTGAGATCAATTAGGAAGCTACTCAGTAATCCTAAGAAAATAGTCCAGTGTTTACTAGTTATGCAATATTGGGCAATTTATTTGATCTTTATTGACCTGTGTGAGCCTCTGTTTCATTAGTATTAATATTGTGTAGGTTTAGTATTTGTATTAGTATTATGTAACTTTAAATATTAACAACAATAACAATGAAATTGTGGGCCATATTACCTGCCAAAGATTGATAAAATAATTAGATTAGAAAACATATGTGAAAGTACTGAGCGCTGTGCTCATATAGGAGCTGAATGTCCTTGCTCACATCTTTCATTCCAAGCCACACTGGTCCAGGTGCATGAAAACTTGAAGGTGAATTTTTGAGCTGTTAGATGTTTTGTTTCTATTTGGGGATCCAGGAAGAAAAGGGTGACAAGTGGTAAATACTTATATCTCCTCTAGAGCAGTACTTCTCATACTTTAATGTGCGGAAAAAAAAAAAATCACCTGAGTATTTTGGTAAAATGCAGATTTGCTAAAATGCAGATTCAGAATGAGCAGGTCTGCAATAGGGCCTAAGATTATGCATCTCTACAAAACTGGATGATGTTGATGCTTCTGGTCATGAACCACCTTTTGGGTTACAAATCTCTAAGAAATGCCTGCAATTTTGTCCATGCTCCCAGAAATTGGAGAGGCAGATTTTAAAAAGCAAATGCAGGAGATACAGAATTAACCTGCTGAAATGATCCTATTAATCATTTTGTAAATCAAATTCTATTTTCCATAACAAATTTTCATCTTTTTTTCTTTAAAGAAATAGATAGCTCATATAATAATTCTGTGATTTCATTACAGACTATTTAATTTCAGGATGTAAGTGAGAAGACATTCACTGTTTATTTTTTTTTTATTTTTATTTTTTTTTTTTTTTTGCTGTATGTGGGCCTCTCACTGTTGTGGCCTCTCCCGTTGCGGAGCACAGGCTCCGGACGCGCAGGCCTAGCGGCCATGGCTCACGGGCTTAGTTGCTCCGCGGCATGTGGGATCTTCCCGGACCAGGGCACGAACCCGTGTCCCCTGCATCGGCAGGCGGATTCTCAACCACTGCGCCACCAGGGAAGCCCCACTGTTTATTTTTTAATCACTCTCTCAAATTAAACATTTCAAAGTACACGGTCACTGCACACTAAGGGGCCCTCAGCACACTGGCTTCTCTAGAAGGAAGGGATATTAGGTGAAGTTTGAGGATGAAAAAATTTAAGGATAGGAACTAGAAAAAGAGATAACAATGTGTTCTACTACTTTTTCATAGATTTGGTCAGCAGCATGAAATTTCATGTAGCAAGACCCAGTAGGTATTTCCTGGAGGAACAAAAATGTCCTTGTCAGCAACTGGACAGAAAACGCCTTCCAATTACCTTTGACCTAGGGTCATTGTAAAGAGAAGGACCTTGTCATTGAGCCCTGTGAGGAGTTTGGTTACTGAGTATTCTGAGTATTCTTTTTATTTTCTAGGGAGTTGATAGATATCATATAGTGATTAAGGATATATCAAAATTGTATTTGCTCACAAATATACCATTTTCAGTTTGCAACACAGAGATTAGATATAACTCAACATTTTCTTTTACCTAGATTAGAAATATTTTATAGCTATATATATATATAATATAATTATATATATATATGTATAAAATTCTGAAGCAAAGTTAGTCAAAAATGAGGCTTGGCTTTTCAAGCAAAAGTCAATGCTTCTTTAGAACTGACCTCAAAATTTGATTACAACTGTTCCACATTTAAACATATTTTAGTATTTTATATTTAATATGATTATTCTGAAGGCAGTGGGGAATCTGCAAGGGTGAGAGATAGAAGTACAGTGTTCCTTGCTGAATGAAAAGTATTGGCATCACTTTGTTAAAGAGATTTAAACAGGACAATATTTTAGGCAATACAGGTAAAGTCAAAATATATCTCCACTTTCATTTCAGAATGAACTTTCTCTATAAACACAATAGATTTGAGAAGCATTTTGAAAATTTCATCAGTGCCTAAAATGAAACCTAACAATATAGAAAATGACTAATCAGGTAACTAGGCACATTCTGATATCAGCCAAGGTCATTTAGTACATCATCCAAACTTCCTAGACTTTTATTTTAAAATGTATTACAAAATCTAAAGTTTAAAATCTCATTTTTATGCTTTATTTATGACAGAGATCAAAAAGTTATCAGTTGCAAAGAAAAGAAATTCAATGTTTGGATTAAACAAAATGTGCCATTTCTGGAAAAATTGCCATTTTCTTGTCTGTTTTTTTTTTGCTTCATACATCTGTGCTTTTGTAAAATAAAAACTAGTTATCATGGCAACTGGAGAATTACATGTACCATCTCAGAACTAAAATAATCCTTGTCTGAGAAATATTATGTTCACTTTTTATTTGAATCTGTATAATACTACATTCAGAAGAGAAAATATTTTATAGGTACCATATCATAAAACTATTCAGTATATTTTGTTTGTTTCCCAATAAATAACATTGTTATTTAAGCAATATATTTAATAGTAGCAACGAAGAAAACCCTGGTATAACAAAAATAAAGGAGATTAAAAATGTAACATTCTAGATGAATCAGATGACAGTTGAAAGACTCTTCCCTTCAACAAGGAGTATAAGTAGTTTTCCTTAATATACTCAAATTATATATATAAAGATATTAAGGAACAATTATAAACTAAACAAAAATGACAAACAGCTCCCATATATGCTATAAAATTGCTACTCATTTTACCATCATTCTATTATTCAAGATGTTTTACATGGCAATTTAAACCACTTTAAACATAAAGGAGAGAGTTACGGATTCAACTTAACCAAATTTCTAGGAGGGAGAGAATAATTCTGACTCTAGGGATGAGTGAACCATGATCCAGAATGCCAAAAGAGACTCTATTAAGTTTTGATTTTCTTTTTGAATTATCTTTATTCTTTCCTACTTCCCCCCTTGATTGACATGACATCCGTATCTTTTTAAGTTTAATTATTATTTTTTACTTACAATATAAACACTTTATTTATAGTCACAGATGATTCCCATGGGCAAGTGGTCCCCCCACACCTCCAGGACCCACCACAACAAGTTCAGCGCAGCGTCCCAGGCTCTCATTCCAACTCCAACAGGGTGAGTGCGTGGCCCTCGTGCAAGGGGCCTTTCATGTTTAGGATGATGGAGCTGCTTGTGTCATCCATGAATTCCATATGCACTTGACCAGCTCCTACCAAACATCTATTAGGAGCTTGTTCTGCACAGCAACTTCTTGCCCCTGGCCAGCCTGATCGGCTGCACAAGGCTCATGTCCATGATGGTGGCACAGTGGAGGTCAAATGGAGTTATAGTCTATTTTCAAACTAGAGAGAAAGAGTAATTCCCTCTCTGAGGGAGGAACAACCCTTCAAGAAACATCCTGAATATGGTACTCTATTCTCATTTAGCCATGATAAAAAGACTGGGGAATGGAAACGAGGATGGAATGGCCACGACACCTAGAATTGTAATGTGATGGACAGCTATGGCCCTGAGGCCAATATGTATATTCTTTAACTGGAAACTAAACACTGAGTTCTTCTCTGAATTAAGTAATTCCTGTTTTATAAGAATATTGCTTGCATATCTCATATTCATTAAAGCCTGTTTATCTTTCATGCACTTTCTTCCCTTACCAGGAAAGATGTGTTCTTTGCTTTGCAGCAGTATGGTGCCTGCCTCCATGATCATTTCTATAGGTGTTTTTTACCATGTCCTGGGAGTGGCTTATAATTTAAAAATTTCAAAATAAATGAATAGTGGGAGTCTTTGCCAAATAATTGGGTGTGTCTTGCTAGAAGAACATTGTAAGAAGGATATTGACAGCCAGGAAATATATCCCAAAGCTTAGCGTTTTTTCCTCTCATCCCCTGACCTAAATCTTTATAAATCACCAAACACCATTAAGTATTTGAATTGGAGAGAATTTTAAAAAATCATACTTTGTTGCTTGTTAAAGTGGAGGCATTTTTCATCATCTTCTTCCTCTCTTCTGCTTCATCTTAATCTTGTCTTTGTTTCTGTCTACCTCATCCAGGTGGTATACATCAAACAAAATCCAGGGGAAATAAATCCATAATGTAAGGATTTTGATACAAGACATACTTAGGAGCTATAACCCAGACAAGTTAAATGACACCAAATAATATTGCTACATAAGTAACATTTATAATTAACATAACTATGCTAAAAAGCTCTTTCTCACATAGTTAATATATATACTTGTACAAATTAAAATCAAGTGTTTTAGCCCAACCAAGTGTCTTCATGTGTGAACTTTACCCCAAGTCAAGCAATTTGGAATATAAATATTTATAAATCCTGTTCATTTGACAGGACTTGAGTAACATCATCAACAACATGATTGTGATCAGCACTGGGATTTATATGTATTAAGTGACTATGTTCCAGAGGCCATGCCAAGCACCTTCCATATATTATTTTATTTAATCTACACCAAACTCTACAGGGGTAGTTACTGTAATTGTGCATGTTTCCCAGTTAAGGAACTACTGAAGATGCTAGATAAGTTGCATTAGAACGTAGTTTATATCTGCATGTGTAAGTTAAGCAAAATTATCCTGAGTGGTATCTCTCTCTGGAAGGTAGAAAGGAATTTGGAATAATATAAAAATTTATGTGGGGCTTCCCCGGTGGCGCAGTGGTTGAGAGTCCACCTGCCGATGCAGAGGATGAGGGTTCGTGACCCGGTCCGGGAAGATCCCACATGCCGCGGAGTGTCTGGGCCAGTGAGCCATGGCCGCTGAGCCTGCACGTCTGGAGTCTGTGCTCCACAACAGGAGAGGCCACAACAGTGAGAGGCCCGTGTACCGCAAAAAAAAAAAAAAAAAAAATTAAAAAATAAAATAAAAATAAAAATTTATGTGATAGTAACTAAGTGGTGGAAGGGGATGAAATCCAAGTAGGTCCTTAACCAGGGTGCATGCAGGATGATACACCATTGCTTAATTTTGACCCCTCTGTACTCAGTGGTACTGAACTTGGCAACTGAAAGAATGCAGTTATGAACTACTCTCTGCTATCTGCCATAAGACTGCTGGCAATTCTCTTTTTTATTTAAAATTCATCAGAAAAGTTAATCTGTTAATGTCAGTTAATGTCAATTACAGTGACCAGTGCCTTCTACCTCCAACTGTCCCTTTCCCCAAACCCATCCTTTTGTAAGCTGGAAGATGACATCATAGTTTGTAATTCATGTTGCCAAATTTCCTCTACAAAAACTAAAATAAGAGTAAATAGAAAATGCTATGTCCTTAATATAGAACACTCTATATTAGGCTACACTGTATATATACTCTCATCAAGTGTTTCAGGTTGTATAATAATTGTCTTTGTTATTTCATGACAGTTATATATTTGTCTTAGCTCAAGAACCCCAGAAATCATTTGTATATTTCCAATCCAATTTCTCAAAGCAGTTTTTACATATAACGTTAATTCAAAGCAATACTAAAAGCTGTCTTGTTAAAATAGCGAGACATGATTCCATTGTAAAATACTTGCAAAATTCTGGATAAATGTTAAAGTAAAAACCTTTCATTACTCTGTAATGGCCTATATGGGAAAAGAATCTAAAAAAAGTTGATATATATGTATGTATAACTGATTCACTTTGCTGTACACCTGAAACTAGCACAACACTGTAAATCAACTATACTCCAATAAAAATTTTAAAAAAACATTTCAGAGCCTTTAATGTGTTAACTCACTATTAGTTTCAAAACAAACAAACATAAGTTGCTGCACTTCATAGACTAAGTTAGCCATGGATGTCACCGGCCTCCCACTTATTCTCATGGGATGTTTTAAGGACTAATATTCCTTGAAACATATTTTGGGAAACATAGCTCTATGCATACCAATGTAAATATTATTCCCAAAACACATACTATACTTTGAAATAATTTTGCCTTTGCTCATACGATTTCTCCACACCTGGAATATTCTTATGCCCTCCTGATTTTCCAATTATGCCTGAACTTCTACTCATTCTTTAAGGCCAAGATCAAATATCACATTTTCTATCAAACAGTATTTCTTAACTTCGCTGGGCAAAAATAATTCTTAAAATATCTTGAATATGTCTATTATGACTCTTACTTTCATAAAACTTTCTCATCAAATGAATGACAGTTCCATGAGGAGAGGGGGCATTTTTATCTGCCTTAACTGTGAGTAGTTTTAATTTTCTATCCAAAGGAAAGGTTTTTGAGCATACAATAATATAACCGAGCACCAAACCAGCACTTTGGAGAGAGAGCTCTGGCAACAAAGCTTAAGAGAGATTATGGTTGAGTAACTGGTTAGAAAGTGATCACAGTCATACAAGTAAGAAGTAATGTCAGCCCAAGTAAGTGTGGTAACATTAGGAATGGGAAACAGGAAAAATAATATGATTTGATAGATACTTGAGCCACCTCACTGGTAGATTATGAAAATGGGAAAATGATCTGATGACACAGGAAATGGAGAAGTAAAAGATTAATTGATGTTTCCTCACTGGGTTTCTTGATATTTATTAGTACCAGAGAGTAAAATTAGTAATGTAACTATTACATAGCATCACATACAGGAGAATAAGAACTTTAGAAGAGTTACAGGAAAAGGGAAGAGTTGTGAATAGTAGAGATTTATATTTCCACATGTGCTCTAAGCAGGGGTGAAGAACATCTCAAGGAAGGATACCTCTCTTACAATTTTTCTAAGAGGAGCCCAGGGGTATCCAGAAATAATTTAGAAACCAATGCAAAAGTAGTGATTACAATTACTACAGTTCTGTTCAAGGTTTTACTTTTAATCAATGTATGTTGTTTCCATTTTTTTTTTTTTTTAAATTCTTTTGGCCGCACCATGCAGCATGTGGTATCTTAGTTCTCCAACCAGGGATTGAACCCATGCCCCCTGCAGTGGGAGTGTGGAATCCTAACCACTGGACCATCAGGGAAATCCCTGTATGTTGTTTTCTAATCAATGTTTTGTAATTGTTCATATAGCATCATGCAGCATGTGGTATCTTAGTTCCCCAAGCAGGGATCGAACCCGTGCCCCCTGCAGTGGGAGTGTGGAGTCCTAACCACTGGACCATCAGGGAAATCCCTGTATGTTGTTTTCTAATCAATGTTTTGTAATTGTTCATATACACAACCATAAAATAATTAAAATAACAATAATAAAATAAGATACTACTTCTGCCCAGGACAAATAATTAGAATGCTAGTCATGTACTTATTTAAATTTAAAACATTTACATTTAATTCAGTTTAATTTTGAAATTATAAAATTTATCCTATTTCCTTACCATTAAGTGTGGAACTACTGGACATGTGTGCCCTTTGGATCACAAAAGGGAGGAACACATTCTGCACGGACTCTGCCCTCAAACCCAATTCTTCACTGAAAATAGACTGAAACCCAGATGAAGTTGGAGTCTTTTGGCTATTACCTGAAGCATGCATTCCTGCTCTCCAGCTTTGGAAAGCAGCTGTCAAAATGCCCTTGGCCTATGTACATGTATGTACGGTGTGTGCAAGAAGCCACAGGCATATATCTTCAGAGCAGCATGACTCTGAACATGCTGAGCATCTCCTTTCCTGGCTTGGCTAGGAAAATATTTGCAAATGAAGCAACTGACAAAGGATTAATCTCCAAAATTTATAAGCAACTCATGCAGCTCAATAACAAAAAAACAAACACCCCAATCCAAAAATGGGCAGAAGAACTAAATAGACATTTCTCCAAAGAAGATATACAGATTGCTAACAAACACATGAAAGAATACTCAACATCATTAATCATTAGAGACATGCAAATCAAAACTACAATGAGATATCATCTCACACCAGTCAGATTGGCCATCATCAAAAACTCTAGAAACAATAAATGCTGGAGAGGGTGTGGAGAAAAGGGAACACTCTTGCACTGTTGGTGGGAATGTAAATTGATACAGCCACTATAGAGAACAGTATGGGGGTTCCTTAAAAAACTAAAAATAGAACTACCATACGACCCTGCAATCTCACTACTGGGCATATACCCTGAGAAAACCATAATTCAAATAGAGTCATGTACCAAAATGTTCATTGCAGCTCTATTTACGATAGCCAGGACATGGAAGCCACCTGTCCATCAACAGATGAATGGATAAAGAGGATGTGGCACATATATACAATGGAATATTACTCAGCCATAAAAAGAAATGAAACTGAGTTATTTGTAATGAGGTGGATAGACCTGGAGTCTGTCATAGAGTGAAGTAAGTCAGAAGGAGAAAAACAAATACCATATGCTAACGCATATATATGGACTCTAAGAAAAAATAATGTCATGAAGAGATTAGTGGTAGGACAGGAATAAAACACAGACCTACTAGAGCATGGACTTGAGGACATGGGGAGGGGGGAGGGTAAGCTGTGACGAAGTGAGAGAGTGGCGGGGACATATATCCACTACCAAATGTAAATTAGATAGCTAGTGGGAAGCTGCCGCATAGCACAGGGAGATCACCTCTGTGCTTTGTGACCACCTGGAGGGGTGGGATGGGGAGGGTGGGAGAGAGGGTGACGCAAGAGGGAAGAGATATGGGAACATATGTATATGTATAACTGATTCACTTTGTTGTAAAGGAAAAACTAACACACTATTGTAAAACAGTTATACTCCAATAAAGATGTTAAAACAAACAAACAAAAAAAGAGCAGCCTGCTCTCAACTTAGACCCCTTGTCCTCTCCTTTGCAGTAACTAGGGGTCCCTAAATGAAAGAAATATCTGTATTCATTTAGATTTGCCTGTTACTGAGCAGGTGTGTTTAATTAAGGGTGCAGGGAGTATTAGACAGCTAGCTCTTGTCAGCAGATCTAGTCTCCTTCTGGTATCCGGTTTACAACTAATAAAATTAATAGTTTGATCTCCTTATCTGATTCTTCTGTCCATTTCCGTTGATTTAGAATTTTGGAGGAATCCCCCAGTCCCAACACACCCCCACACACAAAATCATTAAAACATTATTTCCTCAAACTTATATAATGTTGAATATAATCTAATGTAGCCAAGTTAGTTACCATTTTGAGTCTCTTTTCTTATTACTAAGAGTAACTATTACTGGTATCTCACTTATTGACCAAACACTCTTACATGATTTGTTCTACATAGTATTGCTTATGATCACATTTTTATCCCTTAGGATGTCCTGTACATAGTATTTGTATGAAAGGATAAGGTACTTTACTTTTAATTTTACGGTTTAAGTGCTATAGACATCTTGAAAAGGGGCACTAATGAATTCAAATGTATCTGGGGATGCATTGTAAATATAAGTTAATTGATGTGGGGCTTAAGTATATTTCAAAAATAAATAAACCAAGAGTGGAAGGGATATAATTTTGGATAAAAAAATTCAGAGCAGGGCTTCCCTGGTGGCGCAGTGGTTGAGAGTCCGCCTGATGATACAGGGGACGTGGGTTTGTGCCCCGGTCCAGGAAGATCTCACATGCCTTAGAGCAGCTGGGCCTGTGGGCCATGGCCGCTGAGCCTGCGCATCAGGAGCCTGTGCTCCACAATGGGAGAGGCCACAACAGTGAGAGGCCTGCGTACCGCCAAAAAGAAAAAAAAAAAAAAATCAGAGCAGGTAAGAGTAAAACATGAAATAAAGCATAAAAAGAAGAATGGTATATTTATGGGAAAACTAAGGAGATAGAAGACAGAAGAAAACTGATCTTGCTTAGAGTTAGTTTGCACTGTTACTTAAATTATAAATAGGCTTAAAATACAGCAGATTGATTTGAGATTGTGTGATATAAAAACAGTGCTCAAATATTCCAAGTGTCTTGTACATTTCTTATCCTCTTATGATGTTATATTAGCGTCTTATCACTAGTAATGGCCAATGGACTGTGAAAAGAAATGCCATATGCCACTTTTGGCCAAGGCAGATTAAAGTTGCTGTGTCTCCTCTATTCCTATATTCCCCTGCCTTATGGACAAATGTTAAAATAGAAACATCATGAAATAGAAGAGTTATTGATATTTTCACTAGATGGAGGAAAACTCTGGCCACCTACAATGAATAATATGTGATTAAGAAAGAAACATTTGCTATGTCAATCCACTGAGATTGGTTGAGATGGATAATGTTGCCTAAAATAACAAATATAAATTGCTAACAACTTGGAACAATGTTAGGGCAATTCTGTTATTCAAGTCATTTCCTGGCTATAAATTAGCAAAAATAAGTAGCCTCTAACTCAAGTAATAATCTAGCTATTGTTTGAGCAAGTGCCTTGCAGAGGGCTGAGCAAATACGTGCTGTGCAAATATATTCTACAATCTAATCCTGCAACTAGACCATACTAGGGCTGAGATGGTATCTGATTGATCTTGTGGCATACATTTACTAAGCACCTGGCTGTGTTCTGTTGGTAGTAGGGAAGAAATAGTCTATGATAATGAATTCAGTAATCCCTCTGTACTTCTATATCATATGTGGTAGTTGGAGCACTAATACAAAAACATACAGAGAAAAGTTTGCACTAAGTGATATCAATGAGCCTTCCATGCGTTTTTAATTGGATATACCTTATGAGAGATGTTAGGATTTAAGTTAGCCTTTGAAGAAGACATGTTGGGGTTTTTGAAGAAATAGGGGGAGAGTGGCATAAAAAGGGCTCAAAAGCAGGAGAGAGTCACTTCAAAGAACTGTGTATAGAAAAGTTTGGCTGGCATGTATGAATGCTATAGAGGAATAGAGAAATCAATTACTTAAGTGGAATTTTGAGGTCCGAATTTGGGAAATATTTGCATTTTCAACTTTGTTAGGAAATACAGAAATATAAAAGATTTTGAAGCAGGGGATTAAGTGTGATATTACTCTGGATTCTTATAGACTGCAGGAGATTCCTCTGTTTCCTTTTCTTGGAAAAGTGATTAAAACATTTATTATGTTAACATCTTATCTACATCAATGGAAAGATCATCCAGACAGAAAATCAATACAGAAACACAGGCCTTAAATGACATATTAGTCCAGATGGACTTAACTGAAATTTATAGAGCATTCCATCCAAAAGAAGCAGAATACACATTCTTCTCAGGTACACATGGAACATTTTCCTGGATAGATCAAATGCTGGGCCACAAAGCAAACCTTAGTAAATTTAAGAAAATTTAAATTATATCAAGCATCTTTTCTGACCACAACACTATGAGATTAGAAAGCAAATATAAGAAAAAAACTATAAAAAACACAAACATGTGGAGGCTAAACAATATGCCACTAAACAACCAATAGATAACTGAGGAAATCAAAGAGGAAATTTTAAAAATGCCTAGAGACAAATGAAAATGAAACAGGACAATCCAAAACCTATGGAAGGCAGCAAAAGCAGTTCTAAGAGGGAAGCTTATAGCAATACAAGCTTACTTCAGGAAACAGGAAAAATCTCAAATAGACAACCTAACATTACACATAAAGCACTAGAGTAAGAAGAACAAACATAACCCGAATAAGTAGAAGGAAAGAAATTATAAAGGTCAGAGCATAAATAAATGAAATAGAGACAAAGAAAACAATAGAAAAGATAAATGAAACTAAAAGCTGGTTCTCTGAAAAGATAAACAAAATTGATAAA
This sequence comes from Kogia breviceps, assembly GCF_026419965.1. Classification (NCBI taxonomy): domain Eukaryota; kingdom Metazoa; phylum Chordata; class Mammalia; order Artiodactyla; family Physeteridae; genus Kogia; species Kogia breviceps. The sequence goes on from NC_081314.1 coordinate 100,033,138, forward strand.
CCTTTAGCCAAAGCCTTCAAGAAAAAAAGGGAGAGGGCCCAAATCAGTAAAATTAGAAATGAAAAAGGAGAAGTTAAAAGAGACAGCACAGAAATACAAAGGACCATAAGAGATTATGACATGCAACTCTATGCCAATAAAATGGACAACCTAGAAGCAATGGACAAATTCTTAGAAAGGTGCAATATCCCAAGACTGAACCAGGAAGAAATAGAAAATAAGGACAGACCAATCACAAGTACTGAAATTGAAACTGTGATTAAATACTTCCAGCAAACAAAAGTCCAGGACCAGATGGCTTCACAGGTGAATTCTATCAAACATTTAGAGAATAGCTAACAGCTATCCTTCTGAAACTACTCCAAAATATTGCAGAGCAAGGAGCACTCCCAAACTCATTCCATGAGGGTACCATCACCTTGATACCAAAACCAGAAAAAGATACCACAGAAAAAGAAAATTGCAGGCCAACATCACTGATGAACATAGACATAAAAATCCTCAACAAAATACCAGCAAACCAAATCCAACAATACTTAAAAAAGATCATACAGCATGATCAAGTGGGATTCATCCCAAGGATGCAAGGATTTTCAATATCTGCAAATTAATCTGTGTGATACAGCACATTAACAAATTGAAGAATAAAAACCATATGATGCAAAACAAGCCTTTGGTAAAATTCAACAGCCATTTATGATAAAAACTCTCCAGAATGTGGTCATAAAGGGAACATACCTAAACATAATAAAGGCCATATATGACAAACTATCAGCTAACATCATACTCAATAGTGTAAAGCTGAAAGCATTTCCTATAAGGTCAGGAACAAGACAAGGATGCCCACTCTCACCATTTTTATTCAACATAGTTTTGGAAGTCCTAGCCAAAGCAATCAGAGAGGAAAAATAAATAAAAGAAATCCAAATTGGAAAAGAAGAAGTAAAACTGTCACTGTTTGCAGATGACATGACACTATACATAGAAAATTCTAAAGACACTACCAGAAAACCACTAGAGCTCATCAATGAATTTGTAAAGTTGTAGGATACAAAATTAATACAAATAAATCTGTTGCATTTCTATACACTAACAACAAAAGATCATAAAGAGGAATTAAGGAAACAATCCCATTTACCATTGCATCAAAAAGAATAAAATACCTAGGAATAAACCTACCTAAGGAGGCAAAGGATCTGTTCTCTGAAAACTACAAGACAATGATGGATGAAATAGAAGATGACACAAACAGATGGAAAGATATACCTTGTTCTTGGATGGAAGAATCAATGTTATCAAAATGACTATACTACCCAAGGCACTCTACTGATTAAAAAAAATTCCAATCAAATTACCAATGGCATTTTTTACCAAACTAGAACAAAAAAATTTAAAGTTTGTATGGAAACACAGAAGACCCCAAATAGCCAAAGCAATCTTGAGAAAGAAATATGGAGCTGGTGGAATTAGGCTTCCTGACTTCAGACCATATTACAAAGCCACAGTAATCAAAACAGTATGGTACTGGTACAAAAACAAATATGGATCAATGGAACAAGATAGAAATCCAAGAAATTAACTGACACACCTAAGGTCAATTAACCTACAACACAGGAGGCAAGAATATACAGTGGAGAAAAGACAGTCTCTTCAATAATTGGTGCTGGGAAAAATGGACAGCCACATGCAAAAGAATGAAATTAGAACATTCTCTAACAACATACACAAAAACAAACTCAAAATAGATTAAAGACCTAAATATAAAACTGGATACAATAAAACTCCTATAGGAAAACATAGGTAGAACATTCTGACATAAGTCACAGCAATGTCTTTTTGGATCCATCTCCTAGAGTAATGGAAGTAAAAACAGAAATAAACAAATGGGACTTAATTAAACTTAAAAGATTTCCCACAGCAAAGGAAACCATAAACAAGACAAAAAGACAACCTACAGAATGGGAGAAAATATTTGTAAATGATGCGGCCAACAAGGGATTAATATCCAAAATATACAAATAGCTCATACAACTCAATATCAAAAAAACAAACAACCTAATCAAGAAATAGAGGATATAAATAGACATTTCTCCAAAGAAGACATACAGATGGCCAACAGGCACATGAAAAGATGTTCAACATTGATAATTATTAGAGAAATGCAAATCAAAACTACAATGAGATATCACCTCACACTGTTCAGGGTGGCCATCATCAAAAATTCTACAAATAATAAATGCTGGAGAAGGTGTGGAGAAAAGGGAACCCCCTACGCTGTTGGTCCAAATGTAAAGTGGTACACCCACTATGGAGAACAGTATGGAGGGTCCTTAAAAAATAGAAACAGACATACATGGAGATAAAGTAGCACATGCAAATTATAAAATAAGTAAATTCAAGAAGATTGTGGAAAATTTAAAGAAAACCATTATTTTGATTAAAAGAGTTTCTAAAATAAGATCTAGTTTAAGGAGGCCAAAGAAACAGGGTACTGTTTAGTTTTAGCTGAGTAAACAAAGGTCTTTAACTATTTGATTGTAGAGATTCATTACAATGTTATGTTGACACATTGTTCTCTAATTCCACTGTGGCAAAACCACAGGAAATCAGTTCATTGGAAAGAGTATGAGGGTTGTTAGGCATTGGGGTAGACTACCCAGGTAGACCATGGGATATCCTCTGAAGATCTCTGAATATGAGATAGAACTTCTACCTGTCTGGTTTTATTTGGAAGCTATAAAATTTGAAGCCAGAGGATGAGAGACAATGGTCTAAATGAGCTTCTAAAATCATCTACTGCATTGTAGTTATACAATTCTTTTAAAAGATTGCCCAATTTTCATGAAATTGCATGTGTAGATTAAGAAAGCCTTTTCCTTCCTAATACATAAGATCTCATGATTGCTTAGAAAACTCTACTTCAAACCACAAACTACTTCTTAATGAAAAATGATCAAAGTATTCTCCAAGGGTAAGAGAGAAAAGTCTAAGTTTCCTGTTAGTTTACATGTAATTCTTGTCAAATATAATTGGTTTCTCAATCATAATAAGCCTGATACAACAACAAAGGAAACTACTCTTTCATTGACTGTTAGAGAATTGACCCCTTAAGTCCAATATCATCCTCAATTTAAATTCACCAGTGATCTGTGCAACTACATAAGATACAGTTATAGTAGTCATTATCTTTGGTTAACCAAGAATAAAGAAACAAAGGAAAAAAATATATTCTTTAAAACAGCCGTTCTCTAGTAATTTGGGAATGTTTATGTCACTAATTCTAGGGAACACAGAGATGTAAATAGTTAATAGTTGATTTAAAGTTCTGTCACTAAAAAAACTACGGCAATGATATATTGTATTAAAAGTAAAAACTGACTAGATGCTTTGTGATTCTGACAAGAAAATAAGTAATTATGTATATGAAGGCTTCTACGAAAAAATTCCCCAAGAGACATATGGGTTTAAAGAAGAGCGAGCTGACAGAAAACTCTTCTCACAAACCTAAACTGAATAAATAAGCTCAGGAAAAGACCCATAGGAATAGAAAGCTTAATTTGTGGAGCTAATGTGTGTAACTCCTAAATTGATCAGGTTAGCTTAACTGAAATGGTGAAAGCTTTCTGCTTGTTTTAACAGACTCCAAGTGTTAACAGAACGGGGTTTGCCGAGTATAATCTTTGAGGGGGCTTGTAAATTCTTGGAAAGTTAATAATTAATTGGGCTTTACTCTCCCTGGAATCAGTAACCACAGTCAAAAATGGATCTGGGGGCAAAAAGATTAGAATAAGAAAGGGTTGCTTTCCATGAAGGAACAAACTATTTTTAAAATAATGAATTAAATTCACACAGTGACTTAACATTGGTTTTTGCAAAATACCTGAGTGTTTGACAAAATATTACTAATTTGCCACGTTTTCCAAACCAGGAGCCCCTGGGAGTAATGCACGTGCTCAGGATGGCATCATGCCTTCTGCCAATCTCTACGAATCCATTTCATTGACATCAACAGTAATATAATCATTCTCTTTGTTGAGATCACTGTCAAATATTGATTGAGCACAAACTGGATGCAGGTATGCTGCCAGGAAGGTGCACAGTTGCGATTTCACTAAGATGCACAGGAGCAATCACCTCCCTAACAAGACTACTGTTGCTTTTTGAAACACAGTGACTACACTACAGTACAGTACAGCAGTAGGAATGATTATACTGCTTTTCACAAGAATTGCATGTCATAAGATTTTTGCACCCAGGCATATGGCTGTCAGCCCCTGGGGGAGAATCTCATGCAAAGACTGAGATTTTACTTTGGCTGAGAGTTCCTAATATTTGGATCAGTCTGGTTATGGTTCTGATTTGTGCACAGCTGTTTTCATTACCCACTGGATGTCAGCCATGCTGGGAATCTGTTTTTAATTAGTCTGATCATTTGGTCTCTGCAGTAGATGGAATGATGCCACACATTACGCACTTCTCCCTGACCCTGCCCTCACCTCAGAGATATCCACATCCTAATCACTGGAACCATTGAATATGTTACCTTACCTGGAAAAAAGGGATTTTGCAAATTTGAAAAAACTAAGGAGTTTGAAAGGGGAGATTATCCTGGATTACTGGGGGAGGGGGCAATGTATTAGTTTACATCATCCTTACCAGAGGGTCAATGGGTGGCAAGAGGGTAAAAGTCATCAGAAGGAGATAGGGATATGGAAATACAGATTGAAGTGATAGCTTTGAGATGAAAGAAGGGGCCATGACCCCAAAATGTGGAGAGTTTCTAGAATCTGGGAAAGACAAAGAAATGAGTCCTCCCCTAGAACCTCCAGAAGGAACACAATACTGTGGACCCATTTAAACCTCTGTTCTCCAGAAAAATAAGAGAATAAATTTACATTGCTGTAAGCCACTAAATTTGTGTTAATTTGTTACAACAGCAAGAGGAAATTAATATAGCTTTTAACAGCAGATAAAGGAGTCTTGTTTTTTTAATTGAGATTTTTGGGATTAAAATTTATGTATAATGAAATTACAGATATTGAGAAAATTTGAGGACTTTTGAAAATTTTATACTCATATAATCACCATGCAATTAAGATATAGATTATTTCCATTCCCCCAGAAGGTTATATCTTGTCTGTTCTGATCACAAACTCACATGCCCACAACCCCACCTCCCAAGCAACTACCATCTGTACTGCCTGATATCTACCAGCTTAGATTAAGCATGACTGTCTCTGGATTTTAGATACATGGAAAAATACAAATATACTCACTTATGTCTGATTTTTCATTCAACATAAAGTTTTAAGATTCTGGTACTCATTTTTTAAACATTTTTATTGGAGTATAATTGCTTTACAACGTTGTGTTAGTTTCTGATGTATAACAAAGTGAATCACCTATACGTATACATATATCTCCATATCCCCTCCCTCTTGCTTCTCTCTCCTAGCCTCCTTTTCCCACCCCTATATGTGGTCACAAAGCACCGAGCTGATCTCCCTGTGCTATGCGGCTGCTTACCACTATCTATTTCACGTTTGGTAGGGTATATATGTCAATGCCACTCTCTTACTTCACCCCAGCTTACACTTCCCCCTCCCTGGGTCCTGAAATCCATTCTCTACATCTGTGTCTTTATTCTTGTCCTGCCCCTATGTTTTTCAGAACCATTTTTATTTTTTTTTAGACTCCATATATATGTGTTATCCTATGGTATTTGCTTTGCTCTTTCTGACTTACTTCACTCTGTATGACAGACTCTAGGTCCAACCACCTCACTACAAATAACTCAATTTCATTTCTTTTTATGGCTGAGTAATATTCCATTGTATATATGTGCTACATCTTCTTTATCCATTCATCTGTTGATGGACACTTAGGTTGCCTCAATGTCCTGGCTGTTGTGAATAGAGCTGTAATGAACATTGAGGTAGATGACTCATTTTAAATTATGGTTTTCTCAGGGTATATGCCCAGTAGTAGGATTGCTGGGTTATATAGTAGTTCTATTTTTAGTTTTTTAAGGAACCTCTCCATACTGTTCTGCATAGTGGCTGTATCAATTTATATTCCCACCAACAGTGCAAGAGGGTTCCCTTTTCTCCACACCCTCTCCAGCACTTGCTGTTTGTAGACTTTTTGATGATGGCCATTCAGATTGGTGTGAGGTAATACCTCATTGCAGTTTTGATTTGCATTTCTCTAATGATTATGACGTTGAGCATCCTTTCATGTGTTTGTTGGAAAACTGCATATCTTCTTCGGAGAAATGTCTGTTTAGGTCTTCTGCTCATTTTTGGATTAGGCTGTTTGTTTTTTTGATATTGAGCTGCATGAGCAGCTTGTATATTTTGGAGATTAATCCTCCGTCCGTTGCTTTGTTTGCAAATACTTTCTCCCATTCTTTGGGTTATCTTTCATGTTGTTAATGATTTCCTTTGCTTTGCAAAACCTTTTAACTTTCATTAGGTCCCATTTGTTTATATTTGTTTTTCTTTCCATTTCTCTAGGAAGTGTTTCAACAAGGATCTTGCTGTGATTTATGTTATAGAGTGTTCTGCGTAGGTTTTCCTCTAAGAGTTTTATAGTTTCTGCCCTTACAATTAAGTGTTTAATCCATTTTTAGTGTATTTTTGTGTATGGTGTTAGGGAGTGTCCTAATTTCATTCTTGTACATATAGCTGTCCAGTTTTCTCAGCACCAATTATTAAAGAGGCTATCTTTTCTCCATTGTATATTCTTGCCTCCTTTATCAAAGATAAGGTGACCATATGTGCTTGGGTTTTTCTCTGGGCTTTCTATCCTGTTCCATAGATCTATATTACTGTTTTTGTGCCAGTATCATACTGTCTTGATTACTGTAGCTTTGTAGTATAGTCTGAAGTCTGGGAGCCTGATTCTTCCAGATCCATTTGTCTTTCTCGAGATTGCTTTGGCTATTCAGGGTCTTTTGTGTTTCCATACAAATTGTGAAACATTTTGTTCTAGTTCCATGAAAAATGCCATTGGTATTTTGATTGGGATTGCACTGAATCTGTAGATTGCTTTGGGTAGTATAGTCATTTTCACAATATCAATTCTTCCAATCCAAGAGCATGGTATATCTCTTCTTTGTTTGTATCATCTTTAATTTTTTTCATCACTGTCTTATAGTTTTCTGCAAACAGGCCTTTTGTCTCCTTAGGTAGGTTTATTCCTAGGTATTTTATTCTTTTTGTTGCAAAGGTAAATGGGAGTGTTTCCTTAATTTCTCTTTCAGATTTTTCATCATTAGTGTATAGGAATTCAAGATATTTCTGTGCATTAATTTTGTATCCTGTGACTTTACCAAATTCATTGATTATCTCTAGTAGTTTTCTGGTAGCATCTTTAGGATACTCTATGTACAGAATCATGTCATCTGCAAACAGTGACAGTTTTACTTCTTTTCCAATTTGGACTCCTTTTTATTTCTTTTTCTTCTCTGATAATATTGTGGCTAAAACTTCCAAAACTATGTTGAATAATTGTGGTGAGAGTGGGAACCCTTGTCTTATTCCTGATATTATGATATTCCTGATATTATTCATGGAAATAGTTTCAGTTTTTTGCCATTAAGAATGATGCAGGCTGTGGGTTTGTTATATATGGCCTTTATTATGTTGAGATAAGTTCCCTCTATGCATACTTTCTGAGGATTTTTATCATAAATGGGTGTTGAATTTTGTAAAAAGCTTTCTCTGCATCCATTGAGATGATCCTATGGTTTTTATCCTTCAGTTTGTTAATATGGTGTATCACATTGATTGATTTACCTATACTGAAGAATCCTTGCATTCCTGGGAAAAACCCCACTGGATCATGGTGTATGATCCTTTTAATGTATGATCCGTTTAATATGCTGTTGGATTCTGTTTGCTAGTATTTTGTTGAGGAGTTTTGCATCTACATTCATCAGTGATATTGGCCTGTAGTTTTCTTTTTTTGTGACACCTTTGGTTTTGATAACAGGGTGATGGTGGCCTCGTAGAATGAGCTTGGGAGTGTTCCTCCCTCTGCTGTATTTTGGAAGAGTTTGAGAAAGATAGGTGTTAGCTCTTCTATAAATGTTTGATAGAATTCACCTGTGAAGCCACCTGGTTCTGGACTTTTGTTTGTTGGAAGATTTTTAATCACAGTTTCAATTTCAGTGCTTGTGATTGCTCTGTTTGTACTTTCTGTTTCTTCCTGGTTCAGTCTCAGAAGGTTGTGTTTTTCTAAGAATTTGTCCATTTCTTCCATGTTCTCCATTTAATTCTCATATAGTTGCTTGTAGTAATCTCTCATGATCCCTTGTATTTCTGCAGTGTCAGTTGTTACTTCTTTTTCTTTACTAATTCTGTTGATTTGAGTCTTCTCCCTTTTGTCTTGGTGAGTCTGGCTAGTGGTATATCAGTTTTGTTTATCTTCTCAAAGAACCAGCTTTTATTTTTATTGATCTTTGCTACTGTTTCCTTCATATCTCTTTCATTTATTTTTGATGTGATGTTTATAATTATTTTCCTTCTGCTAACTTTGGGATATTTTTGTTCTTCTTTCACTAACTGCTTTAGGTGTAAGGATAGGTTGTTTACTTAAGATGTTTCTTGTTTCTTTAATTTTAAAAATTTATTTATTTATTATTTAATACAGCAGATTCTTCTTAGTCATCAATTTTATACACATCAGTGTATACATGTCAATCCCAATCACACAATTCATCCCACCACCAACCTCATCACACTGCCTCTTTCGCCACTTGGTGTCCATAGGTTGGTTCTCTACATCTGTGTCTCAATTTCTGCCCTGCAAACCGGGTCATCTGTACCATTTTTCTCAGTTCCATATATATGTGTCAATAGATGATATTTGTTTTTCTCTCTTTGACTTACTTCACTCTGTATGACAGTCTCTAGATCCATCTACATCTCAACAAATGACCCAATTTTGTTTTTTATGGCTGAGTAATATTCCATTGTATATATGTACCACATCTTCTTTACCCATTCATCTGTCGATGGGCATTTAGGTTGCTTCCGTGACCTGGCTATTGTAAATAGTGCTGCAATGAACATTGGGGTGCATGTGTTCTTTTGAATTATGGTTTTCTCTGGGTATATGCCCAGTAGTGTGATTGCTGGATCTTATGGTAATTCTATCTTTAGTTTTTTAAGGGACCTCCATACTGTTCTCCATAGTGGCTATATCAATTTACATTTGCACCAACAGTGCAAGAGGGTTCCCTTTTCTCCACAGCCTCTCCAGCATTTGTTGTTTGTAGATTTTCTGATGATGCCCATTCTAACTGCTGTGCAGTGATACCTCATTTATGTTTTGATTTGCATTTCTCTAATAATTAGTGATGTTGGGCACCTTTTCATGTACTTATTGGCCATCTGTGTGTCTTCTTTGGAGAAATGTCTATTTAGGTCTTCTGCTTATTTTTGGATTGGGTTGTTTGTTTTTTTAATACTGAGCTGCATGAGCTGTTTATATATTTTGGAGATTAATCCTTTGTCCGTTGATTCATTTGCAAATATTTTCTCCCATTTTGTGGGTTGTCTTTTCGTTTTGATTATGGTTTGTTTTTCTGTGCAAAAGCTTTGACGTTTCATTAGGTCCCATTTTGTTTATTTTTGTTCTTATTTCCATTACTCTAGGAGGTGGATAAAAAATACCTTGCTGTGATTTATGTCAAAGAGTGTTCTTCCTATGTTTTCTTCTAAGAGTTTGGAGTATCTGGTCTTACATTTAGGTCTCTAACCCATTTTGAGTTTATTTTTGTGTATGGTGTTAGGGAGTGTTCTAATTTCATTCTTTTACATGTAGCTGTCCAGTTTCCCCAGCACTACTTATTGAAGAGGCTGCTTTTCTCCATTGTATATCCTTGCCTCCTTTGTCATATATCAGTTGACCATAGGTGTGTGGGTTTATATCTGGGCTTTCTATCTTGTTCCCTTGATCTATGTTCCTTTTTTTTGTGCCTGTACCATATTGTCTTGATTACTGTAGCTTTATAGTATAGTCTGAAGTCAGGATGTCTGGTTTCTGTAGCTCCTTTTTTTCCCTCAAGACTGCTTTGGCTATTCTGGGTCTTTTGTGTCTCCATACAAATTATGCAATTTTTTGTTCTAGTTCTGTAAAAAATGCCATTGGTAATTTGATAGGGATTGCACTGAATCTGTAGATTGCTTTGGGTAGTATAGTCATTTTCACGATATTGATTCTTCCAATCCAAGAGCAGGGTAGATCTCTCCACCTGTTGGTATCATCTTTAATTTCTTTCATCAGTATATGATAATTTTCTGAATAGAGGTCTTTTGTCTCCCTAGTTAGGTTTATTACTAGGTATTTTATTCTTTTTGTTGCAGTGGTAAATGGGAGTGTTTCCTTAATTTCTCTTTCAGATTTTTCATCATTAGTGTATAGGAATTCAAGAGATTTCTGTGCATTAACTTTGTATCATGCAAATTTACCAAATTCATTGATTAGCTCTGGTAGTTTTCTGGTGACATCTTTAGGATTCTCTATGTATAGTACATGTCATCTGCAAACAGGGACAGTTTTACTTCTCCTTTTCCAATTTGTATTTCTTTTTCTTCTCTGATTGCTATGTCTAGGACTTACAAAACTATGTTGAATAAAAGTGGCGAGAGTGGACATACTTGCCTTGCTCCTGATCTTAGAGGAAATGTTTTCAGTTTTTCATCATTGAGAATGAAGTTTGCTGTGGGTTTGTCATATACGACCTTTATTACATTGAGGTAGGTTCCCTCTATGCCCACTTTCTGGAGAGTTTTTAACATAAATCGGTGTTGAATTTTGTCCAAAGCTTTTCCTGCATCTATTGAGATGATCACATGGTTTTTATCCATCGATATGTTACTATGGTATATGACATTGATTGATTTGCATATATTGAAGAATCCTTGCATCCCTGGGATAAATTCCAATTGATCATGGTGTATGATCCTTTTAATGTGTTGTTGGATTGTGTTTGCTAGTATTTTGTTGAGGATTTTTGCATCTATATTCATCAGTGATATTGGTCTGTAATTTTCTTTTTTTGTAGTATCTTTGTCTGGTTTTGGTATCAGGGTGATGGTGGTCTCATAGAATGAGTTTGGGAGTGTTCCTTCCTCTGAAATTTTTTGGAAGAGTTTGAGAAGGATGGGTGTTAGCTCTTCTCTAAATGTTTGATGGAATTCACCCGTGAAGCCATGTGGTCCTGGACTTTTGTTTGTTGGAAGATTTTTAATCATGGTTTCAATTTCAGTACTTGTGATTGGTCTGTTTATATTTTCTATTTCTTCCTGGTTCAGTCTTGGAAGGTTCTAAGAACTTGTCCATTTCTTCCAGGTTGTCCATTTTATTGGCATAGAGTTGTTTGTAGTAGTCTCTTAGGATGCTTTGTATTTCTTTGGTGTGTGTTGTAACTTCTCTTTTTTCATTTCTAATTTATTGATTTGCATCCTCTCCCTCTTTTTCTTGATGAGTCTAATGGTTTATCAATTTTGTTTATCTTCTCAAAGAACCAGCTTTTAGTTTTATTGATCCTTGCTATTGTTTTCTTTGTTTTTGTATTTCATTTATTTCTGATCTGATCTTTATGATTTCTTTCTTTATGCTAACTTTGGGGTTTGTTTGTTCTTTCTCTAGTTACTTCAGGTATAAGGTTAGATTGTTTATTTGAAATTTTTCTTTTTTCTTTAGCTAGGCTTGTATAGCTACAAACTTCCCTCTTAGAACTGCTTTGCTGCATCCCATAATAGGTTTGGATCTCGTGTTTTTATTGTCATTTGTCGCTAGGTATTTTTTGATTTCCTGTTTGATTTCTTCAGTGATCTCTTGGTTATTTTATAACGTAATGTTTAGCTTCCATGTGTTTGTGCTTTTTCTGTTTTTTTCCCTGTAATTGATTCCTAATCTCATAGCATTGTGGTCAGAAAAGATGCTTGATATGATTTCACTTTTCTTAAATTTACTGAGGCTTGATTTGTTATCCATGATGTGACCTATCCTGGAGAATCTTCTGTGTGCAGTTGAGAAGAAAGTGTAATCTGCTGTTTTTGGATGGAGTGTCCTATAAATATCAACTAAATCTATCTGGTCTATTGTGTCATTTAAAGCTTCTGTTTCCTTATTTATTTTCATTTTGGATGATCTGTTCATTTTTGTAAGTGAGGTGTTAAAGTCCCCCACTATTATTTTATTACTGTCGATTTCCTCTTTTATAGCTGTTAGAAGTTCCGTTATGTATTGAGGTGCTCCTATGTTGGGTGCATATATATTTATAATTGTTACATCTTCTTGGGTTGATCCCGATTATGTAGTGTCCCTCCTTGTCTCTTCTAACATTCTTTAATTTCAAGTCTATTTTATCTGATATGAGTATTGCTACTCAAGCCTTTTCATTTCCATTTTCATGGAATATCTTTTTTCATCTCCTCACTTTCAGTCTCTATGTGTCCCTAAATCTGAAGTGGGTCTCTTGTAGACAGCAAATATATGGGTTTTCTTTTCGTATGCATTCAGTGAGCCTGTGTCTTTTGGTTGGAACCTTTAATACATTCATGTTTAAGGTAATTATAGATATGTATGTTCCTTTTACCATTTTCTTAATTGTTTTGGGTTTTTTTTTTTTTTTTTTTTTTGTAGATTCTCTTCTTTTGTGTTTCCCACTTAGAGAAGTTCCTTTAGCATTTGTTGTAGAGCTGGTTTTGTGCTGCATTCTCTTAGCTTTTGCTTGTCTGTAAAGCTTTGAATTTCTCTGTCAAATCTGAATGAAATCCTTGCTGGGTATAGTAATCTTGTTTGTGTGTTTTTCCCTTTCATCGCTTTAAATGTGTCCTGGTCTCCCTTCTGGCTTGCAGATTTTCTGCTGAGAGATCAGCTGTTAACCTTGTGGGGATTCCCTTGTATGTTATTTGTTGTTTTTCCCTTGCAGCTTTTAATATTTTTTAATGTAATTTTTGATAATTCAATTAATGTGTCTTGGCATGCTTCTCCTTGGATTTATCCTGTATGGGACTCTCTGAGCTTCCTGGACTTGATTGACTGTTTCCTTTCCCATATTGGGGAAGTTTTCAACTACAATCTCTTCAAGGATTTTCTCAGTCCCTTTCTTTTTCTCTTCTTCTTCTGGGAACCCTATAATTCGAATGTTGGTGTGTTTAATGTTGTCCCAGAGGTCTCTGAGACTCTTCAATTTTTTTCATTATTTTTTCTGTATTCTGCTCTGTGGTAGTTATTTCCAGTATTTTAACTTCCAGGTCACTTATCTGATCTTCCGCCTCATTTATTCTGCTATTGATTCCTTCTAGAGAATTTTAAATTTCATATATTGTGTTGTTCATCATTGTTTGCTCCTTCATCTAGGTCCTTGTTAAACATTTCTTTTATTTTCTCCATTCTATTTCCAAGATTTTGGATCTTTACTAACATTAATTGTTTTTCAGGTAGACTGCCTATTACCTCATCTTTTATTTGGTCTGGTGGGTTTTTAGTTTGTTCCTTCATCTACTTCGTATTTCTCTGTCTTGTAATTTTGCTTAATTTACTGTGTTTGGGGTCTCCTTTTCTCAGGTTGCAAGTTAGTAGTTCCCATTGTTTTTTGTGTCTGCCCCCAGTGGGTAATGTTGGTTCAGTGGTTTGTGCAGGCTTCCTGGTGGATGAGACTGGTGCCTGTGTTCTGGTGGATTTGGCTGGATCTTGTCTTTTTAGTGGGCCAGACCACGTCCAGTGGTGTGTTTTGGGGTGTGTGTGAACTTCGTATGATTTTAGGCAGCCTCTCTGTTAATGTGTAGGATTGTGTTCCTGTCTTGCTAGTTGTTGGCATGTAGTGTCCAGCAGTGGAGCTTGTTGGTTGTTGAGTGGAGCTGGGTCTTAACATTGAGATGGAGATCTCTGGGAGAGCTCTCGCTGATTGATATTACTTGCTGCCAGGAGGTCTCTGGTGGTCCAATGTCCTGAACTCAGCTCTGCACCTAAGAGGCTCAGGCCTGACACCAGGCCAGTATACCATGACCCTGTGAGCCACACGGCCTGTGTTTCAAAGGGAGATGCCAAGACTTCACCTTCATTTCCGCTGCCCTTGCGAAACAGCTTGCACACAGAATTTCAAATCTGATGGGTGACTCTTAAGGTCCTTTCTTGGATTGCTTTATTTATACATGAGAGAAATTGGGCCTGGAGAGGCTGTGAGAGTTGCCTCAGGTGTGGCAGAGGCAGAATCAACTCTTGTACTCTTTTGGATTGACTATTTCTTAGTATTCCATTTTCATTCTCTGTATTGACTTTTTAGGTATCTCTCTAACTTTTTTAGTGGTTTCTCTAGGGATTGCAATGCATATCTTCTGCTTTTCAGAGTCTATTTTAAAATAAATGCTATAATACTTCATCAATAATGTAAGATATTTAAAACAGCGTAATTCCTTGTCTCTCAATTTTTGCATTGCTTTCAGAGTTTACAGTTTCAACTTATAAAACTTACTATTTATCTAAATTACATAACTAGCATTTTAGCTTTAAACTCTTAAAAAAGACAGTAACTTGAAGAAGTTCCTTTAATACTCTGGTAGTAGTCTGCTAGAGGCAAGTTTTCTTACCTTTTGTCTGAATATGCCTTATTATGCTTTCATTTGTGAATGATAGCTTTTATAGACAGTATAAAAAAGTTTTAGTAGCTTAAAAATTTTTACAGTACATAAAAACTAATTTTGTTGTCACCTGGCCTCTGTTGCTTTTTCTGAGCAGTCACCCATCATTCATATTGTTCTACTAAATGTAATGCAACTTTTTTCCTGGTTGTTTTCAACACTGTTTTTTTCCTTTTACATACACTTTTAGTAGTTTGATCTTCTCATTGTTATTTTCTTTGCACTTATTTTATATTTTGTTTTTTAACATCTTTATTGGAGTATAACTGCTTTACCATGTTGTGTTAGTTTCTGCTGTATAAAAAAGTGTATCAGCTATATGCACACTTATTTCCCCATATCCCCTTCCTCTTGCATTTCCTTCCCACCCTTCTTTTCCAACCCCTCTAGGCAGTTGCAAAGCACCGAGTTTATCTCCCTGTGTTATGCAGCTGCTCCCCTCTAGCTATCTATTTTACATTTGGTAGTGTATATATGTCAATGTTACTCTCTTACTTCACCCCAGCTTACCATTTCCCCTCCCTGTGTCCTCATGTCCATTCTCTACATCTGCATCTTTATTCCTGTCCTGCCCCTAGGTTCTTCAGAACCTTTTTTTTTTTAGATTTGATATATATGTGTTAGCATATGGTATTTGTTCTCTTTCTGACTTACTTCACTCCGTGTGACAGACTCTAGGTACATCCACCTCACTACAAATAACTCAATTTTGTCTCTTTTTATGGCTGAGTAATATTCCATTGTATATATGTGCCACATCTTCTTTAATCATTCACCTATCGATGGACACTTAGGTTGCTTCCATGTCCTGGCAGTTGTAAATAGTGTGGCAATGAACATTGTGGTACATGACTGTTTTTGAAGTATGGTTTTCTCAGGGTATATGTCCAGTAGAAGGATTGCTGGGTCATATGGTAGTTTTATTTTTAGTTTTTTAAGGAACCTCCATACTGTTCTCCATAGTGCTGTATCAATTTACATTCCCACCAACAGTGCAAGAGGGTTCCCTTTTCTCCACACCCTCTCTAGCATTTATTGTTTGTGGATTTTTTATGATGGCCATTCTGATTGGTGTGAGGTGACACCTCACTGTAGTTTTGATTTGCATTTCTCTAATGATTAGTGATGTTGAGCATTCTTTCATGTGTCTGTTGGCAATCTGTATATCTTCTTTGGAGAAATGTCTGTTTAGGTCATCTGCCCATTTTTGGATTGGGTTGTTTGTTTTTTTGATATTAAGCAGCATGAGCAGCTTGTATATTTTTGAGATTAATCCTTTGTCAGTTGCTTCATTTGCAAATATTTTCTCTCATTCTGAGGGTTGTTGTTTCATCTTGATTATGGTTTCCTTTGCTGTGCAAAGGCTTTTAAGTTTCATTAGGTCCCATTTGTTCATTTTTGTTTTTATTTGCATGACTCTAGGAGGTGGGTCAAAAAGGATCTTGCTGTGATTTATGTCATAGAGTGTTCTGCCTATGTTTTCCTCTAAGAGTTTTATAGTTTCTGGCTTTATATTTAGGTCTTTAATCCATTTTGAGTTTATTTTTTGTCTTTGCCCTTATTTTAATTGGAGTCTTCTAAATGTCCTCAATCTGCAGATTGATCTCTTTCATCAGCTTTGAAAATTCTCTACCAGTGTCTTGCCTCTGTCCCATTCCCTCTTCCTCTTCTAGGATTTCAATTACACTCTGTCAGAACATCGTATTGTGCCATGTGTGTAAAAATCTGTGTTCACTTTGTACATTTAATTATTTCTTTTCTCTGATATGGTTTGAAATTTCTATTGACTTACACCAAGTTTACTCATCCTTTCTTCTGCTATGTACAATCTTCTGTTAAGCAATTGAATAAGTTGCTCATTTCTGATATTACTTATTTCACATATATAATTTTTTGTCTTCTCTCTTTAATTTCCTATGTGTTTTCATATATCATTGTCTTTTAACGTCTGTCACTTATCTTGAGGACTTTTATGTCTCTGACATACCATGTTGTTGCTAATCCTGTTTGCTTGCCATCATGAGCTCACATTTTCCAAATCAATTGGAGAAAAAGGTAAAGAAAAAAATGTGCATCCGTTTTTGAAGGAGAATGAACCCTGGATCAAGGAATGTCACAAGTGTACCTCTGAGATCACTTGTGTGTTTCTGACAAGCCTATATCCAGAACTGCTGAAACCACCAATAAAATTTTGCAGAGACATGAAAAACTGTGTTCTGTACATGCTTTAGTCATGACTGAAGTTGTAAAAGTGAAGTTTCCAGCTTTCTGTTTTTGTAAATCTCTGTGTGTGTGAACATAACGTCACTTCCCCTCTCTGTAAAGGAAGTTAGAGTGTAACAAATCTGCCTATAACTAGAGCCTTCTTTCTCTCAATTTTTGAACATCAGTTTGCCATATAAATCTGTCATTTCTGCAAATGACAGGCATGTCTATTGAAACAGAGCTATCAGCAAAGGGTAGAAATACAGGGCACACTTCTAGTGACTTACATTGATTGTCAATGAACAAATATTAGTAGCTAGTGATAGAAATACTCTTTTACTGTGGCAGATCCTAGTAGTGACCTAGTAAATGTCCATTATCCTCTTTTACTTGTTAACAGTACTGCAATTTTGTAATGAGTAGTAACATGTCCAAGTTACAGTTATATTTTTTAAGAATCCCTTATAGCTAAGGAGAGCTACCTGATATAAATAAAACTCATGGGCCCAGAGTATATCTCTGGACTTTTAAAAAGGTATACCTTTTGGTTCTTCTGCTCTGCACCTTTTTCTTCCAAATTTTGGCATCACCCTTCTACCATGTTGTTTCTTCCATTAGTTAGCAAAAGGAAAAAAATCTTTGTTATGGTTGGAGTAACCATCTTGAGATCATAGCTGAAGGGCTAATCACAGCAATCTCAGCCTTTATATCCTTGAGGTGATTAATATAGGAAATCATTAATTCCCATTTTCTCACTTAAGAAGAAAAATAAACCCTTTGTTACTAAGAGTTGAACACTAGTGTTAACTAATATATTCGCCTAGAGATACTTATAATCTTACAAACATATTAGAACCAAAGTCACAGAAAAAAGACTAATAATAAGTGAAATAACTCATGCTGAGTTTAAGTTGAGTGGAGTTGATATTAATTATTACAGAGATTAATAGAGTTCTAGTCATGGAGGAAAAATTCATACAGAAATAAAATTGGAGCTAAGCATTGAACTTTAAAAAAAAAAAAGTAAAATATATAAGTGGGGAGAAAATAATGATGACATTCGGTACCAGAAAACAACATAAACAAGAGTATGAAAAAAGCCACTATGTTTTTTTAACACTTCACTGTAATATTTCCTGTTCAATACTTATTTTTCCTTAGTACTCGAGGACAGGCAATATGTTATATTCATCTTTGCTTCCTGAGTTCTAATAATGTGCCTGAAAAGTCGATTGTAATAAATTTTTGTTGAATGAATGATGAAAATATATATTTAAAGCAGAGGTAGAAGAGAAAAATGGAGAAGGAACTTGGTAAATAATTTTGGAGATTTCCAACTTTAGATGGTTTTCATCTAAAGGTAAGAATATTTTTTGAGCTGGAACTTGAAAAAACTGCAGTTGTATTTTGGGAAAATAAATCACCACTGGTTTAATAATACATCAAATTGAAGAAAATTGATCCCCAGTTACAAAATATATGTAAGTATACCAAGAATGATATTAACAAAATAAAGGATAATGATTTAGGATAATGAACTAATGAATATAAACAAGGAGGCACATGGAGAATTAATAATGAATGATCAGCAAGACAATAAGTTCAGATATGGAGAGAAAGAGAAGATGTTTCTCAATATTAAAATTAGGGAAACTAGGTGAATAATAGAAACCTCTCCGTAAGCGCATAAGTTTGGCTCAAGCTGAAAGACATTTGACTTTGTATTTACTGAGTTTGAGGGGTTGGAGACAGGGATATTTAAGTAGAAGTCATTAGCAGCTATTGAGATGTGAAAGTGAGGCTTTGAGAGAGGTGAACTTGAGACATAGTTCTGAGCTGAAGATGTTTAAGCTACTAATGAATTATCAGAAAAGAACTGATCAAAAACAGAGCTTTAGGGTCTGGTCCTACAACAGGTAAAGTATGATCTCTCTAATGAGATGTTAGTAATAGAGAGGCCATTGAGAGTGATCAAGAAGGAACCATTTTAAGACTAAAAGGGGAATCACAATGAAGAGTTTCAAGTGGAAAAAGGTGATCAACATAACAAATGCCTTAGCAAGATCAAAGAAAATTAGGAGTTGTTCAAAGAACCCTGGATTCAATACTACAAGAGAATTTTGTATCACTGAAGAAAGAAATTTCAGTAATGGTATGGGAGAAGAAGTCAGACTTCATTATGTTAAAGAGTGACTGGTACATGAGGAAATGGAAGCAGGGCATATGTTACTCTTTGATGATTGGGATGGTGAAAAAAGAGAATAATATGAAATGGTACCTTGAAGGCATGTTCCCGTAGAGAACTGTGAAGGTTGAAAATTTGCAAGCTAAAAAGTTATCCTGTCACAGTTTCATAAATGCTGGAATAAGACACAGACTCTTGGGTCAGAGAAAAAATACCTTATTACTCACAGCAATAGCTGTATTAGCAGAGTACCATCTTTTGCACAAGTTCCAAAGCCCCACTTCTCACAGCCAGTTGAGAAATGTTAGCACATACAATGGGTTTAATTATAGAGGAAGAACCCTGAGCTTAGGGAACACATTTATAATGGGTCGTAAGCTTGTTTGACCTTTGTCATGAAAGGAGACATTATTATACTGCACAGTAAAGACATTTCTCTTTGTTCTAGAGGGAGACACTGTCTCTTTACCACAGCTCTTTGCTATACAGACATCCTTGAAAAGATAGTCCAAAATAAAGTCAATCAATGCCTGGCTTGCAAGACATGCAGAAAATTGAGAGATCCATGGAGGATTGTCTCCCTATAATTAGATGGAAAGTAAAACTTTAACATGTGAAAAACTTTAGAATATTTGTAGCAGAAAGACAAAATCTCTAGTGAAAACATTTATTAATAAAGAAGAAATATGTGAGGAAATGAATCAGGGTATGGTCAAACAGATAGTCAACTAGTATTGCCAGAATGGGTAGATTTGGAGACATTTTATTTTGAATAGGAAAGAGATTTTGCAGAGCCATGTCAATATTTATAGGAAATTAGGAGCTGAAGCAATTTTATGTGAGTGAGTAGATGTGGAAGAAGATAAAGGTTTCAATGAGCATATATCACATCCAAAGTTATGTGATGATCTATGAAATGATCATCATCTAACAAAAATTAGATTAGTGGTCATCATGTGAACTCAGGAGTAAGAAATCCTATTTATATTGTTGTTGAATTTAAGCATAAGGATGTGTGCTACTTTCTTGAGTCTCTCAGATAGGTTTGTGCATAAACGTACATTTCATCAGTAGTTTCAGTACAACTTGGAACCGAAATCTATGTGACTAAATGCATTTAGCTACTGAGCCACAAAGAATAGAAGAAAGATATTTGAGCATTAATCACATAATTCAACCTCAAGGAGGTCACAAAATTTTACTACTAACATCTTTATATTTTGCCAGTCATTTATCTTTAGGTTTATTTACAGGAATAAAGGTAGAATTGGTTTAAGTCAAGCTGCCCCATCCTGGGCATTCACCCAGTAGTTAGATAACTGTGTGTTCTCTCAGACGGAGACAGCTTTACTTCATATATTACCTACTTAGCTTTATTTACAAATTCAAGCAGAGGGGAATCATTTGGAAACAACTTAATCATGTTATTTACCGAGCAGTTAAGTTAAACTTCTGAACTAATTGTTGTCACATTTATTTATGAAGTGAACTTTAACAATTATGTTCTCCTCACCAGGGTGTTAGTAAGAGATCATTAATGTCTCATTTTCATTTGTCCTTGGCACTATAACCAGTCAGTGTATCCACAGACCATGGGGTAGGAACCCTATAAAAGCCTTAAAAATCTCCTGCAGAAAACAGCTCTTACATCTATTATTTTCCATGTAGGTTCTGTGTATTCTCAGATGCTGCAGCCTGTCTCCCTGCCCTAAGCTGACCTATTATAGTCTCAGGACAACAGATTCTGACACCAATACTTCCTTTCAACCACACCTCCTCCATTCCCACACCTTCTCTCATCCTTCTGCAATTCAAGATCACTCTGCCTTTTCACGGAAAATTTCCCAGGATAACTTCCCTACTGCTTGTTCACTGCACCCCGTTTTTTTCCATGCCCTACATAAGTTTAGATACACATTCTGAAACCTTTAAATTTCTGAAATCCTAGGGTAAGTGATCACACATGTCTTGCATATTTAAGATTTAATATTGTAGCACAGTTTCAAAAGCTTTACATTTATTCAATAATTATTTGAAGGTTCTGTTGCTCTTGCTGCAATGTCTGAAAAATACATTTGTCTTTACAGCACATTTCTCATAGTCCATAAATTCCAAACTTCACATATTTCATTGTTTGGTCCTATGTGTATTTCTGTATTTCTATGAAGATAGCTCTGTCTCTGTCTCTCTCTCTCCTTTGCTGATGGTTTACCATTGAGCTGCCACCATCCATATCATCTACTTTGAAGATTCCACACTCTCTTGCCTACTGTTCTTCAATCCCTTCCTATGTGTTGTATTCCTGACTAAATTTATTCAGGATAAGCATAACTACTAAGTTTTCCCCTGAAATATGCACTGAAATAGGAAGAAAAGGCCTAGCTTCCAGGCAAACAAAAACCTCTGAAATGGCACAAGCACTCTTTCTTTGTGCGACTCATTTGTTTTCAAGCTTTTTTTTTTTTACATTTTTACAGCAACCAGACCCAACTTGACTTCAAAGATACTGAACAGTCTCTCTGTGGATTTACTAAACATATGCCTTGATACAGGAGTGATACCATAAAAAAAAAAAAAAAAAAATCTAGCAACCAGTATGGCACAGGTACTAGCTAATCCAGAAAACCTGCAACTAAAGCCTAGAGCAGAGTCCTCTGGGCTACCTGCTGTGACGACCACTAATTCTGCAGCTGCAGTTTTATTTGAAACAGGGAACAGAAGGACATGTTGTCTTCCTGTTGTCAGAAGAGGGACTGGCTGCCGCCAGGAGTGGTTATTTAAAAACCTGATCAGAGGTCTTTCACTATAGTAACTACTAAGGCCAGACCAATGAGTTCTGGCTAAGTATTAGCCTTGCCTTTAACCGGTTGCTGCTTATTTCCTCTAGTAAAAAATTTCAAATAACACTTTCAGTATTGTCTAAACTGCCGTAATGGTAAAATTCACTTGGACCTCATGTTAATATTTAAATATGGGAGTCATACCCCTGGGCCTCTAAATCAGAATCTCCAGGGAAGGGGTCTAGCCAATTAAATCTTCCATAATCATAGAAGGTGACATTTCCCATTAGAGAATTTCAGGCAACAGTGGCTCACTTTATGTGATTCTCACCACAACTGGATAACCTGGGCAGTGCAAACCTTATGAGGGCTATTTGTGGAAAAGAAAGGGAACTGCATCAAGGTTTCATAACTTGCTTGATATTAGGAAACAGGACTTCTTTTTCTCATTTCGACAGTCTCAGGATAATTGGATTGGATTATTTTCCTGCACTAAGAAGTTTTAAAAAATGGTGGCATCTCTCTTCAAATTTTATCTTTCTATGCTTATTTTTTCTCCATGTCATTTTTAAGAAGATTACTTATTCATAAATCACTTAGTATTACTTGATTCTTAAAATCAAGCACAAAATGTTAGCCTCATTCACAAAATATTAGGAGCACAATGTTTTTAACATAGAATGTTGTCCTAACAAAAGTTTCTTTTGTCAGTGAAAACTAATACAAAATAGAGGGAATTTAACTCCCCTAAAGTGTGTGGTAATTTAAAAGTAAAATGGACACAACACTTGAAAATAATAGCTGTTCAACTATCTCTCTTGACATCACCTGTTTCTGCTACATAAGACTGTTTTTTTCTGGTCTGCCTTTTGGAAATAATTATGGAGAATTTTTTAGCCTCTTTGTAAATAATTTGTTTTTTGCTTCTCTGAGGTTAAAATATATGGTTTCCTACCATTAGAAGGCCAGTCTGTATTAAATAGATATAAAGGATAATAGACAACATTAACTGACAAAGAATGAATGATTAAAAATGGGCAAAATATGTAATCTGAAGGTAGTGGCATTTCACTCGTTGAAAAATATGAAGGTGGTGACATGTCACTCATTTGTAAGCCATCTGCCTGGAGAACTCAATCCAAATGGCTTTGCCAATAAAAAAAAAAAAAAATTGCCAGGCCCATCAATAATCAACTGGAAGACAGGCATTACATTAGACTGAGGTGAATTTCAGATGGAAAGTGTGCTTGCTTTAGTATTGACTAGAATTTCTATGTATAACTGGGTATATCAATGTGACTGCCAAGCTTATGTTCCTGGAAATTGGAAATCCAGCATCAGATAGATCATTTTGTCTCAGTAAGGGGATTTAGAATTGGGCCAAATAATATTAGGTTGTGCCTGAGGATCTCATTCTTGGCTTAGACCTAAGAGGCATTTGAGTGACTAAACAAAATGGGCAATTTGCTGAATGCTTTAGAGATTGTTTAGCGATATACGTATACACAGTCATGATACTAGAACAACTGAGACTTTTTAATTGTTCATTTTCTGTGGATATTCAAAACAGGTTTCCTCAAAGTGAGTTCTTTGCACCACGTCAGAATTACTGGACTTATCATAAAGGCATATTTCTGAGCCCCTCTGAACAAAGTTAACTAACAGGTATCTCTGTATTCATTAATAAGCATTCTAGATGCTTCTTACGCACAGCAAGGTTTTTTCCTCCACTGCACTAACCTTACTGAATCAGAAGCTGTTCTATAGAATCATGTCCTAAAAATGTATAGACAGGATTCAGTGCTTCTTCAAACATGCAACTTTATCATGTGATTTAAAGAGTACTAGAATTTCTCCCCATAAGACAAGACTACTATAAATCTACTAAAAAACCTAAAGCTTCATTTTTCAAGATTTATTTCTTCAGATTAAATCAAGCCATCTTTATACATCTTCTACTAAGCCTTCTGTTAAGGGTAAATCAATATCAATAATAGTGATAAAAATAATTTTAACCCCTTTGTTAAAATCTTTTATCTCCCCATAAGTGACAGAGCAAGGCGTCAAGAGACTGATTATAAAACAGTTATATATTTCTACCCATATTATACTTGCATTTTGTCTTTTATTGTAATCTGCTAGGTTTACATGTAATATCATACCTAGTGGCTAATAAATTCTTAAAGGGCAGGGACTCCTTCATCTTTCTATCTCTGGGGGCGGCAGGGTTTGTTATAATGCTTGACATATGATGATTTATTTTCTGAATAATAATGCTATTATAAAGACATTAAGGAAAAAGCATGAGCTAATATTTGGCAAAGGTTGAACTACTAGGATACTAAGGTAGTCTACCTCAGAGAGGAAACCAAACCAAAGAAATCCAAGATAGGATGAAAACGGGATGCATTTAAATTTCTTTTTAACTTTGTCAGAAGTTAATAGTTCATTCAAAAATATGTTTTCCCTCTGAGCCTCATTATTTTAAATAAATACATACAATGCTTGTATATATCTAAAAATACAATGTTTGTATATATCTAAATATACATATACGTGTTTGATATTGATAACTGAAAGGTTTTCCTCTATATTAAATTTAATTTAGTGATTGCTTTGTCCAGTGATGGCTTTTTTAAAGCATGCATATATTTTTTTAAACAAAATTAAGGCAGTTAAGGAATAGTCATTCAGCATTGATTAGGAATTGACTAGGAATAGGAATCATAAAATGAGTTGTAGTCTAAGATCAACTACCTCCTTATAAGTGTCTATAAGGTGAACAATTTTGTTGGCTATAAGATGACCATGAGCACTAGTTACCTAACTTAACTCACAAACTTATTGTGAAGTTGAAAAGAAGCAATGTACACAAAAACATTTTGTAAAAATTAATGCATATATATGTATTTAATCAATATTATATATTAAAATTATAGCCTTAAGTCTTCCTTTGGGTTCTTAAAAATGTCCTTGAGTAGCATCAGAATTTGACACTCAGGTTTTTTATCCAGCTATTTACTAGGTTCTGCCTTCTGAGCAGTCACACTAGTGGCCAGAATAAGTGACATAAGATGTAAACAGTTACAGGGATCAGACATTGGACTTTATAGTTTTTTGTGACTCATAGCTATTCACAGTTATTTGCAATAGGCTTTGCCCCAATACTCTTATGAAACCTCTGGAAAAACTACCGATTCCTTTTTATATTAAGTTAAAATTATTTAATTTGTGAGTAGGAGGAAGAGAGCAAGATTTGAATTCTACAGAATTCAAACATTTTCATAAAGTCCTAAAATTCTGATTCTGGTAACAGAAGCATATTCTTTCCCTGCTCTGGTTGATATTGTAAGACCATGAATGCTATTACTAAAATTTTTACATACTAATTGAGCATGGTGGTAGGCTGAAAAACATAATAGGATGCCCATGGTCTAATACCCAGAACCTGTTAGTATGTTATCTTACCTTGCAAGAGACTTTGCAGAGCTGATGAATTTAAAATCTTGAGGTGGAAAGATAGCTGGATTATCTAGGTAGGACCAATGTAATTACAAAGTCCTTGAAGAAGAAGGTAGGAAAGTCAGGATTAGAGGAAGAGACCACACATAAACAAAGCTTGTTTTTGTGAGTATGGTTTTTTTCTTTTTTTGGATTCTACATGTAAGTCATATAACTTGTATTTCACTGTCTAATTATCTTACTTAACATAATTCCCTCAAGGTCCATCATGTTGTTGTAAATATAAGGATTTCCTTCTTTCTCATGGCTGAATTATATTTCACTGTGTGTGTGTGTGTGTGTGTGTGTGTGTATGTGTGTGTGTGTGTCACATCTTTTTTAAATCACTTCATCTGAAGATAAGCACTTAGGTTGTTTTCATAACTTGGCTATTGTGAATGATGCTGCAGTGAATGTGGATGTGTAGATTTCTTTTTGAAATACTGATTTTAATTCCTTCAGATATATACCCAGGAGTGGGAATGCTGCTAATGCTATTGTGGTAATTATACTACAATACATAAGTATATTAAACCAACACATATACTTTAAACTTACACAATGGTAGATGTCAATTATATCTCAGACAAACAAAAAAGCAGAGGTTGGAAGGATTTGACTGCTTACTGGGAGGCAACAAGCCAAGGAATTTGAGCAGCCTCTAGAAGCCCAACAAGGCAAGGAAGTGGATTCATCCCTAGAGCCTTCAGAAAAAATGTAGTCTGGTTAACACCTTGATTTTAGGGCTACTGTCTTCCAGAACTGTAAGATAATGAATTTGGGTTGCTTTAAGCCAAGAAATTTGTAATAATTTGTTACGGCAATAATAGGAAGCTAATGTAGTCATCAAATACAATCATAATCATACTTTCTATTAAAGTGCCAAAAAGTAAAGAAATGATGGTTAAGATTTTAGTCTATGGAGTCAGAATGCCTGCATTTAAGTCCCTTTCCATCACTTACTAAATGAGTTAGCTTGGCGAGTGTTTGTTTGCCTGTACAGTGGGGATAATAAGGGTACCTTACATGGTTTTTGAGAAGATTAAATGAGTTAATAAATTTAAAACTATTAGAACACTGTGTGACACATGGTAAGTTTTCATAAGATCTAAGCCATCATTTTATTTCTGTCATTACTGAAGTTATGATTATCACTTGTTTATTCTTTAAATAAAAGTATCAGAGTTTTCACTCTATAGGTGCCATTTGATGGGGAAGATATCAAAGATATTTTATCAAACCTCTGCTTTCAGGAAACTTATGATCAAGAAGGAGAGATAGAGTATATACGTAAATTACTGCCGTACAAGATGGAAAATTGTGGATGTCACAGATGTTTCACTTCCTTCCCATCCTGCTTCTGAGCCCAGCAAATATGATGAGTGCTGTATTATGTCCCTGACCTTGACTGTTGGAAGTATCTCAATTGTAGTACACTTTTTGAGCCAATTATATAGGTAAAATTTCTTTTAATTAGAAAAATAAATAATTAATTTGGGGTAGAAATAAGAGGTATTGACTCAGCTATGTGTTGAACTGCTGTCCACATATTATTGCCACTAGATGATAAGTTATAACCTCTAATTATCACATAGTTCATCCACTGCCTGCAAAATTGTCAGATGGTAATCAATTCACTTTTAGTGCTGAGTTAAAAACAAAAACAAAACAACCAACAACAATAATAAAAACTATGTTTCATACCTAGCGGTAAACCACCTCTTCTGGTAATAGCTCTCTTATTTTTTTAGAATTAAAAAATGACAGCTCAGGACTGTAGATAAAGCCTCAGACAGAAACAAGAAAATAATAACAATTTCTGAACCCATGCAGCAATTTTCCTCTAAAATTAACCTTCACAATCCCATGATGCATTAAACAAGCACCATTTTCAGATGTCATTTATAAGAGGAAGAGCACTCAAAGATGTAATACCCATCAGCCCAAAATCAAAAGGATAAACATCATCACCATCACAAAGACATATTTAGCAAATGCTTTTGTTGTTGTTTTGGGTTTGATTTGTTTCGCATGCTGGGTTGTACTTCCTGTGGTATCGAAAAAATCCTTCCTGTTTCAAAACAGGACTCAATTTGTATACATGTGATTGAACAGCTAATTATAGACACCTTCACCTGAACAAGATGTTAAAATATAGGCATGCCAGCCACTCTCATGTTGATCTTCATTACCTACCACTGTACAGTTTAGGTAGGTCACATAAACAGTATAGTTACATGGATTATCTTAGTATTTGCTCTGTTTCTCTGGAGACATAGCCTGAATCAATCTACGTTTAAAACAATTTTGTTTGAAGTTAGTGGAAGAGCATGAATTGGAAATAACAAAATGAGCCAAAGTATTAAGACCACCATATAGAAGGGAAAGACCTAAGGGAATTCTAGAAATTTTAACTTGTGTCTTTAGCTATGTAAAGTTCAGAGAAAAATGTTCACAGAAGTTTTTATACTTATTTTTCCTAGAAGCACTCTCAACTTTTAAATGCACATATGTTGCTACATCTATTTAAAAAATAAAATTATGTCACTACAATGCATAGTCTTTAAGTGAGAATATTTGACCTTGTATCACAGGCCCAGTTAAATAGCATCTGAATAATTCAGACCACAAACTATTTAAAGAAGTGAATATTAGCCAAAAAAAAAAAAAAAAAAAAAAAAAAAAAAAGCTACTCTTAGGAACATAATTTGTGAGCAATTTACCTATTTTAAGGAACCTGTATTTTAACCTTCATTGAACTTCAAGATCTTGGTAATGTTTTGTCAGGCAACATTAAATTTATCCTTATAATGTATTCTAGTTTTGTTTTTCTTTGGATAAATGCTGGAAAATGAAGACTTTGGCCAAAATGTAGAACATTCTTCATGAGAAGTCATATGGCACAAAGCTACATACCAAATCTAAGCTGAATAGGGTGGGTTTCCCCCAGAGTCAGGTATTTTGATATGGATTTGGGGAGCAAATTTTGACAATTGAATGATATACTTTGACAAATGATAGATAACACATTGCTTCTCAACGTTACAGCATTTTCAAGTCAAAACAATACAGACACGTGCCAGGATCTTGCGGTATTGGTGTTCTTTAGTTGCAAATCACAGAAACTAGCTGTAGCTTATCTAAACCAAGAGAATAATTTTAAAAGGATTTTTGAAAAATATGAAATCTGTGGTAAGATGGGAGATCTAGGCTTGAAACTGGACAGGAAATTCTAGATGGCAATGGCATAGGTCTTCTGGCAGGTGACATGTAGTCTGAGAGCCTCTTCTAGAATGAAATGCAATTAAGTGTGTTTGCACTTTTTTGTGGTAGCATGCTCAAGTTTCTGATTCTGACTGACCTTGGTTGGATCAAGAGTTGAGCATTTTCAAGGGCAGAACAGTGCACATAAGAGCCCCACCATACTGCACAGAACAGGAAGAAGATATTTTGTTGTAATTAAAAAGGAGGAATGACTGCCAAATAAACCACCCCCCCCACCAAATCCAACTGTACGCTATAGATTTATTCTCATATTTTTACAGTTTAAACAATTTTACAGTTAAGAATTAGGAAACAATATTTCTTCAAAGTCTCATAAAGGACAGTAGCAGGAAATGGACTGACTAGTTGAGGCAGGGGTAGGGGTGAGGGTAAAGGAACATTTTTAATGAATAAATTTGACTGGAAAGATATACTTTTAAAGAGTTCTCTTCAGGTTGGATTGATAATTAATTCTGAATCTTTTTTATAAAACAAGAAGCTTGAAATAAATCAAATCTCCTATATTATACCCCAGATACCTGCCATCCTCAGTTGTGATAGATGCAGACTAAATTGTTTGAATTTTTATTTAAATGCAGTTTAATACAGAATTTAAATTATACAAAACAGAAAAATAGCTCTAATTGCATAACGCATTATCTTAGTGAAAAAATAATATATAATCTACTGAATGTATAAATGACACTGACAGAACTTTAATAAATTTATTTGTGTTACTCTCACCCATCAGTAATTTTATGATCATTTAAAGCCTGACTCTTCATGAAATGAAATTATTTTAAACTTTTCATATGCTGACAAACAGAAAGTTTTTTAATTCCCCATTTACAAAATGACATCTGCTCTATTTCCATTTTACTTTTTCAAAATGAGTTTGCTTTAGTATTTTATTTCTGATTTTGTCAAATAGCTTTGCCAAAGATGGTGAAAATCCAATCCCTGTAAACCAGAAATTACAGAAATGTAGACATAACACTTTACATATGGTAGTTATGTGGTTAACATTTTATATTAAGGTATTTTAGACATTTATTTCCCTTTCTCTGTTTTTTAACCCAAGCAAATGCAGGAAAAGTTTAAACAATAAAAATCAATCCATTTAGCAAATAGGATATTGATTTTCTTATTTTAAGTGACAGTAATCATATAGTATTAATAATATAAATCAGTCTTCAGGTCTGATCATCTAAATGCAATCTATAGCTCTTTCTATTCAGTGACAACAACAACAAAAAGTAAAACTCTGATCAGAGCCACGCTGCTGTTGTCACCTGATCAACTCATTTTCTTCTTCTTCACATTATCTCCCCTCTCCCTACTGACATGCACCATGTCCACTCATACACACAGGCATACATGTGTATACACACATACACACACACAGGAGTGTGGGGTTTAATGCTGTGGATTCTGATGTCAGTCTTACCTGGGTTTATAGTCAGATCTATCATTTACAAAGTATGCAAATTCAGCTAAGTTACTTACCTTCTCTGAGCCTCTACGTCTTCATGTGAAAAACAAAGATAGGCACAATGGATATTCTCAATAAGTGTAAAGTGCTCTTGTTGCAATTATTGCTATTGTAGGTATAGTGCTTTTAGGAGAAGCAGTAGTTGTGATATTAGTAAGTGTTCATGGTTTACCCTCTGTATTCAAAAAGTTTATTCACAATCATAATCAGATAGTAATACCTTATTAGAAGATCATTCTTGGAACATAGCACATATAATCAAGGACAATTATGAAGCCTAGTATGAATCATAACTCTGACAAATCCTGAGACAATTCTGCCATTAGAGATACATATTTCTTATTTCATTTTAATCTTCTCTTATTTGCTCAGTTATTACAGAAATCAGAATATGGGAAGAGACTCAGCAGTGCTGAGTAATGATGAATTTTAACAAATAGGGTTGGATGACTCAGAGTCCAAAACACATTTTGTCATATTATTACAATATATTATTTTCATTCATCTGTACACGATACCACTATAATTAATTTGGTTCAAAAATGAATGTTATTAATGTTTTAATCAATAGGATCCCAGAAAGGTACAATGCTATATTAATAAGTCATATTGTTTTAAACTTTGATCCTGCTTCCAACTTCTCTCCATTTCTTCGCTAAAATGCCTGATGTCTGACTATATGTCTGACATCATAAGAATCAGCTTTTAAATAATGGATGCCAATCTCTTCTATATCTGGCTTGAAGAATATTCCCTGCAGAAGATGAGACTGCTCAAAGTGCATCTGAGCTAAAGATACAAAAAATTTTTCTCTGTTCTGGTCTCACTCCTTCAGGTCTAGGCTTCAGGCTATAGCATTAGAAATCTCACTCTTCTTGATAAAAGTGAAAAGTAATCTTGAGCAAGATTAGTATAGAGGAGCAAACACTTAACTAGAAATCACGAAGTCTGGTCTAGCCCTGAATCTATCTTGGTAATCTTGGTAACCTTGGCAAATATAACTTAGTCTTTCTGTAATGTGAAACAGTTTAGTTCGACTATTCTAAGCATCACTCCAGTGTTAATGTCTGTGGGGAGGAAATATACATCACCATGTGTTATTTTAATCTAATTGATAGTTTTCATAAGACAAACTTACATACATAGACACCATATACATGCCACACATACTTATAGACATGCACACTTTTCCAATACCTCTACCACTATTTCTCTTCTTTATCCTAGTATGGAAAGCCAATATTCTAAATACTATTATTAAACAAAAAAGCAATCTAAAAGGATTTGTCAGCAGATCAGGAGGATTCTGTGCAGATGTATTTCCCTGGGGAAATATATGCCAATGATAACATTTTAGATCTGACTTTTGCGTGTGATAAAATGCTTATTTGTTTTTTGCTAGTTAAAGAAAAATAGAGCAGAAGTCATTTATCACCCAATAAAGTATTTGCTAAGAACTTTTCATTTTAAGTGAAATGTCCCCTCCCCATTTAAGACACTAGTCCTCTTAAACCCACATCTAGTTTTACTATTGATTTTTATCTTCTTTGCCCTCAAGAAATAACAAGAAACATGTTCAAGTCTAGCCTGGGGGAAAATAGAAGAAAGGAAGTAACACCAGAGATCTATCCTACTCTGGTGAAAAAAGTGACTTGATAACCTAATTGGCCTTTTGTATGACTGATAGTTAAAACACCTTGTGCTAGGTGGAAAACAAATTGAACACCACAGTAGACAGAGAAGCAAAGCCAAGTTGAAAGGTAAATTAGATATGCTTGTCTGAGTCTGAATTTGCCAAACTCTTTTATTTTCTCTCTATGGCAATGTGTAATTCCATCTCTAAGAAGATAAAGAGGGAGTTAGAAGAGCCAACAGAAGGGGAAATGAAGTAAATTCTTACTGATCTTCAAAAGAAATTAATAACCTGCTGGTCTGCATCTTGGTTTCTTTACAGTGAGACGTCTGTTACATGAGTAGAAACATTTCTAGGTTATTTTACCAAGATACATTTTCATATTATTCAGAAACGCAGGATTGTGCTAACAACTCAATAATGGCTTATACTCTTCCACAGATGCATTAGAGAATCACATGAAGTAGCAATTACGGTGTGTTCTTACTGGTACAAAATGATGCAACACCAGGAGAAATTCTTCCTGACCCATCAAATCAAATCAGTGTCATAGACTGCTTATATGCACTTTGTAGATACAAGAAAGCGGATCAAGTATGAATTTAAATAAATGTTCATTAAATGATTCCAGCTCTCCCAGCTACAATAGTATGAGGAGTGGAATTGGAAAATTATCTTGACATACCTGCCCTTTCTTTTTTCAGCCACCTCTTAACTTTTCTTCCAAACTCATAGCAGAAATATACTGAACAGTGCATGCTGGATTATAAGTAGCCACCCTGACAAGCATGGCTAAAGGATGTCTACTTGCATGTGTATTAGCTGAAATCCCAGATATTGAATTGAAAATGTCAAATCTGTACCCAAACGTATAGCAGCAGACTTTTATTCTACTTGTGGATTTTATGGAAAGGGGTTGAACCTGAGTTCCCTTTATTTTTTAATTCTCCTAGGAGAAGGTTGAGTATGCTATGCCATTATTTCAAATCTACAAAAATTAATAATAATAATATCTAATATTATCTATGTGCTTATTGCTCTAAATTTACACACACACATATATACACACACCCTGCTATTTAAACTGGAGAAGCCTTTGGTATCTTAATTAGAATTCCATTAATTACATTCTTATTTCTGCAGATTACCACACTGTTATAAGTCTTACATTCAAGTTTCTATTGAGATTGAAAGTTCAGATTAATTAATATTTTGTTGAAAAGAACAGAATTGTTATAAACCACCAGGAGCTGAAAGAGACTATTAAACAAAACAAACAGCCAACAACAAAACAAGCAAATAAACAAGGATAAAACAGCTTACCTTTCCTGTGGTAGATGAAAATCAATAGGCATAGAAATGGGAAGGTCCAAACACGCAGGTTTAGATAGGTGCTGTCCATTTTCCACCATGAGAGGACTACAAGAAGAAACAGAAGAAACTCAGGAGGTTAAAGCTAAACAGATTTCTATTTTTTCCCCAAAAAAGCCTTTAGCTGTTATTTGTTTTCACTTAAATATTAATAATATGGATCGTCCACACTGCTTTCTTCTAGTAGGATAATGAAGAGATCGCTGTATTAAAACGCCATTCCCTTAAAAAAGTAAAAACTGAGGCATCTTCAAAAGGCTCAATTTTGATTTGATATCTATCCATCATGTAGAAATAGAGGAATATTCTTTATTAGTTTATTGAACTTTAGACATTATATCAAGAAATTCCACAAGCTAAAGTATCAGTGACATACCCCTCAAATTTTGTAACAGGAAGCTATCAGACATAGGACAAGGGAAAGTAACTTAGTTCCCCATGCTTCACACTGTCAAATGAACATCTAACTTGGGGGTTGTATCCCTATTTGAGCAATACAGGCTGCATGAGTTGCAAATTTGCACAACAATTCTGGATCCAACTGGAAAATAAATGAGTTCAAGCATATTAATTCAGTTTCTACCCATGAGAAATTAAAAATGTGTACAATGTTCAATGACTGCAATTTGAAAATATAAAATGAAATGAAGAAAAGATTACCGTGACTAATATCAATTCATAAATGTTAAACTTTGGAAATCAACCTTACAAATGAACTAATAATTCCAGTATATGAACAACACTCATGTTTGTGCAGGAACAGTACTTATACACAAGGTCTAATGAATCCAGAACATTTTTGAACAAACACAGTATGTGTATGGAATATGTACCCTGCAAGATTGAAAAAGAACAAATGAAGATTTTTCTCTTCACTTATGGAGCTTATAGCAAAATACATACTTATAATAAAATATTGATGAAAATGTGATCCAAGTTTTCCAAAAGAAATTTTTTGTAAACTCTGCAAAGCTTAAGGGGGTAGGTATTAAGTAAGTCAGCTCATTCTGTCTAATTTGAGGTACTACACTGTAAAGTATACCTTCAGCCTGTAGGTTCCCCAAGGTCAAACACCTTGTCCCCTCATTTGGGACTAAATTCTCTATGTCTAGAAAAGAGCTTGCCAGATAGCTCTCTGTCCATCTGTTTGTCTCTCTCGCTCTCTAAGGAAAATCAAGTAAGAAGGCAAGAAAGAAATTTACACAGACTGAGGCTTTCTCAAGGGAGGAAGAAGCACCTTCTTAATAAATCAGTCTGAAAGCAAAGACAGAGAGATTCTCTGGTATAACCAGCCTATTTTGCTTTCACCTTCAACTCAGTTTCTATTTTGCAGAACCTGGCACCTCACTTTAACATTATACCATTACCTATATGTTGCTTTGTGTTCATCTGAACAGACAGGAACTCCCCAGAATGATTCCTACAGTTTGCTTTAAGCTTAGCTGCATAATGGTAAGCATTCTGTGAGAATCAAATATGTTTCTACACCAAAGTTGAGAAACTTTCACACAAGGGTAACAGAATTTCAAGCTTCTACTTAGGAGGTATAATGCTAAAAATAATATTGTTTCCCACCTCTACAACAGCAAGATAAAAAGCTGGATATACAAACCAAAATTTTCTTGACCTCGTTAGAAAACTGAGGTCACAGGACAATAAACTAACCAGAAACCTATGGAAAGATAGGGTCGGTCTTCCAAAGAGAGATAGGACACAGCACTTAGTTACCTGGGGCAGATGTAGTAAGCTAAAAAAGCAAGAAAGAATTCAGCTAAAATTTGAACCAATTGCTAAATAATTAGCATGAGCTCATTTAGTGTGAGAGTACAGAACTTCTAGAAGCTGAAAGACACAAAGTAACTTATGAACATTTGCAATATTTACAGACCTCAAGAGGTGATCATGAGAAAAACTAGAGTCAAAGAAAGAGACAGGGAGCATGATATGTGCCAAAGGGAGGGGACTTTCATCCAGGAAAGGCATGAAGTCCACACAAAACCTACCCTGTTGTCCCTTTCGAACAAAAGTTTAAGCTACTGGCATTAGGGAGTAAATACAGGTGAAACACTTTTGCTTCTGGGAGAAGGAAATTAAAAAATCACCTCTACCCATGAGGAAGGGCAGAAAAATACTCAGGTCTCATGTCATTAGAGATTATCCACTGGGGAAGGGGTAGGATCCCTGAGAAGGAGATCCTCACATCCTTAAGACTGACCCTACATTGTCCATGTACAGCCAAGGTTGAACCAAAACACCAAAGGAATGTTCATGTCTTCCATCCCACTACCAGGTTATCAAGTGTTGCATGACAAATAATATCATTTTACTATGTGGAGAAGGGTGGAATTGTGAAGAAATATCTAACATAAAAGTGCAAAATGATCTAAAGCAGAGAATGTAGCAGACTTTGATGAAAGTCTTCCAGAAAAACAGCCCTTACACTACAAAAAAGGCACAGGTAGAAAAATTTCAAGTTGGTGGTACAATAAGGGTAACCATAATAACAACAGCAACCACCACCACCACCACAAAACAACAACAATAATAATAATGTAGTTCATTTTCTGACTAGAAACCTCAACTTCCCACACTAAAGGCTTAACAAAAAAAGAAGTTTCACATTTCCAGGTATTAATATTATATACCTCAGTCACTATGGTCCTATACAAGATGTCTGGCATTCAACCAGAAACTACAAGATACATGAAGAACATGAAAAAAACAACACACTTCCCAGACTTATATGACCCAGTTGTTGGAACTATCAGACAGAGAATTTTAAATATATATTGTCGCATTGCCAGTAGATTAATATGTTAAAAAATCTGTGGAGAATACACTCATTAGAGCAATACAATAAAATCAACAGAGCAAAGGAAAGAATCACTGAACAGGAAAATAGATCACTAGAGAGAACACGAAGAGAGACACAAGGAGCAAAAGAGTGAAAAAATAAGGTATCAAAGAGCTCTAGGATACAATCTAACACATTGGAAAATAAAATCCCAGAAGTAAAAGAGGAATAGAATAAAGTATAAGAGGTATTTGAAGAGATAATGGCCAAGACCCCAAACTACAAATCTTAGTAATTCAGCAAACAGCAAAAGTATAAATAAAGCGCGCACACACACACACACACACCCCTATCTAGGCTCATTATTGTCAAACTTCTGAAAAACAAAGATAAGAACAAACACTGAAAATTATCAGAAAACAATCAAAATTACAGCAGACTGCTTGGAATAACAATAAAAAATGCAGTGGATTTGTCAGACAATGTAATGGCATTTTAAAGTACTGGGGGAAAATAACTTTATTTAGAGTATACCAGCAAAAAGTAGTTTTCAAACATGAAGCAGAGATATATTTCA
Organism: Kogia breviceps; assembly: GCF_026419965.1. Taxonomy (NCBI): domain Eukaryota; kingdom Metazoa; phylum Chordata; class Mammalia; order Artiodactyla; family Physeteridae; genus Kogia; species Kogia breviceps. The sequence goes on from NC_081314.1 coordinate 100,069,600, forward strand.
GGAGAGGACTTCTGAAATGGCAGAGTGAGGAGTTCCAGAGAACTCTCTCCTTGGCAAAACATCTGCTTAAGTGATGAAAATTATTAAAAACAAGTAAAAAACCCAAAAAACCCACTGTCTTAAGGGCATGTGCTAGTTTCCTATGATTGCTGAAACAAATTACCACAAACTTACTGGCTTAAGTGACACACATTTATTTTCTTATACTTCTAGAGTTCAGAAGTTCAAAATAGGTGTCTCTCAACTAAAATCAAAGTATACCTTGGCTTATAGCCTCTTTATATCTTCAAAGCCAGCAATGAATGCTAGAGTCTTTCTTACATGGCATCACTTCTGCCGTCCCCTTTCACATTTAAGACCTTTGAGATTACACTGGCCTCATCGCAATAATCCAGGATATTCTCCCCATCTTAATGTAAATTCACTAGCAATATTAATTCCATTTGCAAAGTTAATTCCCCTTTGCCAGGTTACATAGCATTCACAGGTTCTGGGGACTAAACCTAGGACATATACAGAGGCCATCCTTGTGCCTACAACAATCCACCGTCTGACACCAAAAGATTCACATCCCTCCCACATACAAATACATTCATTCTATACAAGGTCACCAAAAGACTCAACCAATTAGAACATCAACTCAAATTTCAAATCTCACATCAAAAGTTCCAGATGTCATTACTTAAACGCAACTAAATTAGGTATTGATGAGACTGTGGGTATAATCCATCCTGAAGGAAAATTTTTCTTCATCTGTGGACCTGTGAAACTGGACCTGTGAAACTAGACCTGTGAAACCACTTCCAAAATAAAAGGATGCTATAGGAATAGATTAGCAGTTATAGAGATTTCCAGTCCAAAAGAAAGAAAACAAAAAGTAAAGAGGAGTCACTTATCTTACGCAATCTTGAAGTCCAGCTGGGAAAACGGTATTTGGTTTCAAGGCCTGGGAATAATGCTTTGATCCAAAAGGTTCCACCTACTAGGTTCACAGCTCTGTTCTTGGAATCATTATTCTTTTTCATGAAGGTTAGACTGTGTTTGAGGTTTAGTGATTTTATCCTCCTGTTTCCTATCTATAGAATTTTAAGAGTCTGACCACCTTCTTTCATTTCTTCTCTCTGTCCCTTTTAGTATAAGTTGACAGTATTCTTCTTCTATAAGAATTTCAAGTACCTGGTGTGTCTCCCATGTCTCACATGGACTCACTCTGTTCGACCAAAGTTTATTCCAAGGATCTTTCCTGGATAATCTTATATCTATTCCTAGCTTCTTCTGAGATGGCTGAGAGGATCTATATGTCACGCATCCAATCTCACAAAGCCCTTTGTGTGACTGAATAATCTGAACTTCTAATCCTTCTGAGGCATTATGAAATGATTGTCTAGCCACACCTTGGACTTTCTCCAAAGCATCCTTTTTCTAGTAGTGAATTAATTTTGACATGCTTTGCAATCTGGATAACATGAGAATTTCCCAAATTATCATGTCCTTGTTCCTTTTGCTTAACAGTTCTTTCCTCCATGTATCTCCTTCCCCCCCACATTTTACAATAGGCAGCAATAAGAAATCAGACCACAATCTCAATAGTATTTACTTAGAAATCAGTGAAACTGAAGCCTCACTGGCAGCAAGTACTTGAACACAACCTCTGACCCAGGGGTGACACCCAAGAATCCAAGATTAAAAGTATCATAGTTGGGCTTCCTTGGTGGCACAGTGGTTAAGAATCCATCTGGGGCTTCCCTGGTGGCACAGTGGTTGAGAGCCCGCCCACCGATGCAGGGGACATGGGTTCGTGCCGCGGTCCGGGAAGATCCCACATGCCGCGGAGCGGCTAGGCCTGTGAGCCATGGCAGCTGAGCCTGCGCGTCCGGAGCCTGTGCTCTGCAACGGGAGAGGCCCACAGCAGTGAGAGGCCCGCGTACCACAAAAAAAAAAAAAAAAAAAAGAATCCATCTGCCCATGAAGGGGGCATAGGTTCGAGCCCTGGTCCGGGAAGATCTCACATGCCGCGGAGCAACTAAGCCCATTTGCCACAACTTCTGAGCCTGTGCTCTAGAGCCCACGAGCCACAACTATTGAGCCCAGGTGCCACAACTACTGAAGCCTGCGTGCCTACAGCCCGTGCTCTGCAACAAGAGAAGTCACGACAATGAGAAGCCCTTGCGCTGCAATGAAGAGTAGCCCCTGTTGGCCACAACCTGAGAAAGCCTGCACGCAGCAACAAAGACCCAATACAGCCAAAAATAAATTTATTAAAAAAATATATATCATAGTCATCCCTGACATTCTGGAATACTGTATATATGCCCAAGTCTATGCCTTTTCAGAAGCCACCAGAGATGAAAACTCCAAGATACAATTTTCTGTTTGTATGTGGGGCAATAATAATAATAATATATTAAAAAAGAAAAGCAGTATTTCTCTCTAATGCTTATAATATATAGTATATAATATATAAGGTAGGCATTCAAGTTTCCCATAACTCCTGCATCTAACTGCAATTAGTCTGTAAATATAATGAAAGAACCAGGAAATACATTGGTAAATTCATATAATTGAATTCATTTATCCTCTTAAGATTTTCAAATCATGAGCTAACAAATATAACCATGAGTAATAGCTTATTAAGAAATTATCAGTAGAGCAGAGATTATATTACTCTTTAACATAAGTTAAAACAAAGTCATTCCTACATATATTTAGCTGATATACCTAATTCTGGTATCTGAGTCCCCAGTTTCACCTTAGTTAACTGACAAAACAAGTAACTTCAGAACTTTGGTATTCTTTAGCTATTCAATGTAATTATCTCATCAGCCATTTTCAAGTTGCCTTTGTTGTAGTGTGATTTTTTCCCCTAATTAGATTTCCTACATGTTTTATACTCTTTTTCATCCGGTAATACACTGCAAATCTTGACACATTCTGATGGCATTCATCAAAGTGTAAGGGGCTTGATTTTCTCATTAGTCACCTTTCATCTTTTTGTGTGTTTTTATTGATTTTTGGCTTGAAACACTCCTTTTAACATTCTTTAACCCAAATTCCTATTTTGTTGACAAGAATGTTTCCTAATAAATTTTTTTTCCTAAGGTATTAAAATCATTAAATCATTTCTGATCTCACACAGTTTAAACACAGAGTTTTTTGCTTTGTTTTGAATATAGCAAGTTAAAATGAAACAGGGCTTATAAAATTCCATGATCCAAACTATTTTTATGAAAGCTTCTGACCAAACATAATCCCAGCTATTAAAGACAGACATGATCCTAACTATTGATGCTTAGTAATTAGGCAGAAATGGTAAATCCGGAAAAAGTAATCATTGTTTTCTTTCTTTGGATCTAGAAGACTAAGGGGTGACAAATACGGGGAAGCAGGAAAGTGCTCTGGAGTATTTTTAGAAATTCCTGGGTGCAGTAGGACACTCATCCGGGCCCCAGCCAACACTCCTGCAGGCAGCACACCAAGCCTGTAGTGTAAGATCTAGAGGTCCCAAACTTTTCCTCCTCCTTACCCTCAACTCCTCTTCCTGATGGATATCCAGATGGATAGTTCTCAGAGCATCCCTTCTCCCCTCCATTTTTCTGTTTGAAGTCAAATAACTGGACTTTCTTAAACATTTTCCCCATGATGCAGGGGGCAATAATATCAGCAACAAGAATAAGGGTACAATATAGAGTATGAAACCATTCCAATTTGCCCAGGACTGAGAAAGTCCCAGGTATTTCCCGAGGAACCAGGAGGAATTTGTCACCCTAGTGCAACACCATGTTAAGGTGACCTCAGTGTTGGGGAGCTTGTGGTGTCCTGGATCCCAGCACCAAAAGACGATCATATGTATCAGATGAGGTAATCAGAAAATTTTCAGAAATATCATACCCAAATATTTTTAGGGATAAATGATCACTACAAATGGGTCAAATTGCATACAGATATTCAGATACTGTCAAGAAATCAAAACTCTGCAGACTGCTTTTTAATAACTAGCTTATAATTCCTGGTAAGTCACTTGTTTTCATCACTGGATGAGGGAATCTAGCCCCAGACATCTTCCAAAAGCCTTCATAAGCACAGTGAAGCATAATGGTAACTACTAGTTACATGTGGGTCAAAGAACAGACTTCAGAGGCAGACAGAGTCTGAACGCCTCCTGCAACATGTATTCTGGGTGGTTACCAGAAGTTCCATAACCTACCAGTGCCAGTTTCTTAAGTTTTAGTAGCGCCTGTCTCACAGCAACCTTACAAGAGTTTAAAGCATTAATATATGCAAAGAATTCAGCACAGTGCCTGGTTCATAGTAAGTATGAAAAAAGTAGAAGCGTTATTTATTTCCCCATCCTGTCACTCATTCGCTTAAGAAATATCATCAACGTATCTTCCATGTCTTTTTTTTTTTTTTTTTTTTCTTCTCTCTCCAGTGCCTAGAAAAAGACCTGGTACTTAGAGTGGATAGATATTTGTTAAGTGAATATGTGACAGGAGGCTTGGTTAAATGATGAAATTTAACTAAGTCTCCTCAGGCTATGACACTTATTGTAGACAGCCTGAAATGATGTCACCATAAAGAATGAGCCATCAGTGACATATAGTGTTAATTTAAAGGGGTTTCTTTCAACTAAGGGGCACTGAAAAAATGTACTTTGAGATAACCCATGGAAAGGACGTGACTAGCAATACTTTGTTAGAATATTAGGCTATTGCACTGGTGTCATGGATACTGTGAGCAAAGGTCAGATGCCCATTTCATGACTGAGGGATATATGCCCTCAAGTGCCAGTTGTGAAGCTCCACCAGGAGTTGCCTGAGCTGATGGAAGCTGCCACCCCAAAAGTAACTTCTGAGATAGCCCTTTCCCAGTGACTGATCCACATGGGGGTCATAATATTTGAGGCAATGGGGCAACACGAGTCAGGAGAATCTAAAGGGCCAACCTCAGTAAGAGTCCATAGAGAGTTGGCTCAGGCTTTGTGGTGACATCTCCCTCTGCCCAATCTTTATTCATTCTCTTCTTCAGTAAATTGCTTTCCACAACAAGGATTTGTGAGGGTCAAATAGGCTAACTTACAAAAAATGATTAAGTGATGTTTTTGTACATTGTAAGCAGTCAATAAATATTAGAAATTTGCCCTTTTATTATTGAAGGAAACCACCGATTTCATATAAGAATCCATGTAGCATTTCTCTGAAGGCTGATTCATCCAGCATCTGAAAAATTCTATCAAGGAACTTACTTTTTATATTTAACATTAACTAAAGATTTTTAGCAGGATTGCTAAGTCAAAATCTCTTTCTCTCAACACCTTGTACCCATTTTCCTCAATGATTACATAAGATAAACATAATCCTTTAACAGTTTTTCAAATTTTATCTTTTTTAAAAAGAAACTTTTCCCACAACCTGTAAATTATGTAACACATTCTAGTTGCTTTGGTTTTTGTTTGTTTTCGTTTGTTTGGAGCTTCCCAAATGATCATGATTCAATCTAATTCTCCCCTTCGCTTTGCTGGTAGCAAACTAGAGAAAGAATCTCCTCAGGAACAAAATGTCTCTCTCTCTTACTTAGCTTGTATTCCTATTAGGCATATTGATAAATCTGTGAAGTCAGTATTAGTCACTGTGCCAGTGACTAATGAAAACACCTTATTAAAGAGATTACTCATAGAGGGTGGATCTTTTACTAGTTTAGTCAGGGTCATTTTTTTTACCAGAACTGGAATATTTAGAAAGTCTTCCTGAACCTTTTCTTTATAAATGTGAGTAATAACTGAAAATGGGGTGAGCTGAGGAAATGAGACAAAGAAGTATGCAAGCATATCTGTAAACAAGGACTCCTTATTCTTGTGACCACACCTTTCCCAGGGACAATTTCTCAGAACCATATTGATATGGAACAGACAGAAAGTTCTACTGCACAGGAGGCTCTAATGTTTTACATAGATGGGAGCTCTTATTATTCTTTTGCCATTTAATTCCAACTTACTCCTACGTGCTTTCATTATTAAAGCGCTCCCACCTGAGTAGTACAAGAAATTAAAACAGAAAAGTTGATACACTAATAATTACATAGGTATCCCACTTCCAATTTTGTAATTTTCTCATTTGTGATATTTTTATTCTTTAAATCTCCATAAACACAATATATTAGAGACTGAAAATTAATAAACTAGTCTATGGAGCTTTCTGTGAAAACACTGACCTTTTAGGAACCTTTAACGTGTAATATAAATTTATCTTATGTAAGCTTTCAGGGGTCAATAGCATCTACAAAAATTCTAAAGCACACCAAACGTACACTTTTCAAAAACAGAACCACACAATCACTTCTTCTTTGGTGAAGCAGGTCTGAGATAAAATAATGATTTGATGCTGTGCCTGTCAGAGGACACTTGATGTGGGGTGTGGATCTTTCCTGTCTCACTATGATAGCTGGCAGGTACACCCTTGTCATTTGATGACATAGAATGGATTACTTCATAGTGCAAACAGCACTCCTGAGACCAAAAGAAAATAAAATTTAAAACAAAAGATAATGGAGAAAAAAAAACCAATCATCATTGCTCATTGTTTTTCATTTCCTTTTTTCTTTAAATGGCTGCTTTTACTGGCTCAAAGAACATGGCAGATGTTGTCTGTGTCTTCGTCACAGGGACTAATAGTTTCTCTCGAGAGCAAGAGCACCAAGGCCGTGTCACAGGAAAGCAATTTTTATGACTCAGAAATATGAACTAATATGGTTGTTTTAACACATATTTGCAATTGCATATCTTGTATGCATTTTTGGAAATTAGTTAAGTGCCCATAGTTTTCTTTTTGTTTTTTGCCATTCCTTTTATGCAGCCTACAAATCACATGTCTCCTTAACACAGCAGTAGCATAGTCTGGCATAACTAGTCCTCCATAGTAAACACAGTAACATGTCTGAGAAATCTCTGACCACCAGCACACGTAAAATGCGTACCACCATAAGCCATAGGGTACTTCTCTAAACTGCTGTCAAGTTTTAAGACACCAAACACTGGTCTTTTGCCAGCATCTTTGGTACAGTTCCACTTTGATTTTTTTCTTTCTTTCCTTTTTTTTTTTAGTTACTCTAGACTTTCATCATGTTGCCAGGCATGAAAGATCAACTAATGGACCAAGGGTAGTAGGAATAGTTTCTATATAAAAGATTGAAAAATTATCTACTTTATATACTTTCCCCAATGCTGTTGCTATATATATATTTTTTTTTTTTTTTCTGGAGACTTTAACAATCTTTAAATATTTTAGGATTATTCTCTGCTCAACTGGAGAATTGACTCCAAAAAGGGATGTTTCACAGCGCTGAATTTTAAGGTGTGAATTGTCAGCTTTATGTTCCTTCAAATCCCTGTAATGGATAAGAAAGCCTTATGTAAATCCATGGGGGAAAAAAGGAAAACCTATACATACTTCTTAAAATAAGTGATGTGGGCAAGTATCTTGCATAACTCCATCAGAAGCAAGTAACACTGCCAGGATGTTCAGAGTAGTCTATTGAGTTTTTAGGAAAAATACAATCTGTTTCATAAAGAAAACATACCCAAACACATACACATAAACACACAAGCCTGCATGAACAAAATGGCTTGAGAACTATTTCAAATATGATCCTAGGAATGGTGTGTATTAGTTAAGGTGTTCAGTTGCAAATGAAAGAAATTCAAGTCATACAAGTTTGTCTTTTTTCACTGACATTATTGGAATACCTAAATGAAGACTTAACTCAGCTGGATCCAGGGGTTTAAATGATGACATCTGGAGCAGTACTCTCTCCCACTGGGCTCATTTATTCTTCTTTGTGCTTTGCTTTCATTTTCAGACAAAATATTGCAATATGACGGACCCCCAGCACTCCAGTCCTACATTCTCACAGTATATATGTGATAGAGACAAATATTTCTCTCTTTAGTTTCAACAGAAGTACTTCAGTTGAGTACTTCTGAATGACCCACCTTGAGTCAAGTACATTAATAACCGCCCACTGTAGGCAGGGGTAAGGATTTGATTAACAAAGCCTGGATTTTGTACCCAACTCTGGAGCTAGGGTTCAAATCAGGTCCAAAAGAACGACAGAAAAGAGGATTCTTAAAGGTAAATGAGAATCCTGTTAGAGGAAAGGGGGAAATGTTTGCATGTTCAGCAAAACAATGGATATCTTTTAGAGTCTATCTTTGACAAGTGATATAATAGGATATAATATTTATTGTTTACTAGTAAGGCACTGTGTGAGTTTCAGACTATTATATTAATTCAACAAACTTTTTTCTCCAGAAATGTTGTAATTGCCCTTCCCATCATTAAAATTACCACAAGTGCTGTGGGTTTCTGTTGTTTCATTCCTTCACTTCTTTCTTGCCCAGCAGTTGTATGTTATCTGGACAAAATTTTCAAATTGATATTCCTCATCTACTTCCCTAGATAAAAGAACAGTTTTGTGGTGCTATGATTTTAAAATAAGTAATTACAATTCAATTCAACAAATGTTCAATGATTTACTTCCAATATTTTAGGCATTAGGCAATACGCTATGCATTAAACATAAATGTTTTAAGTCTCAGCTCCTGACTTTAATAGCTCAAAACCTAATATAAAGAAGCAAGAACTATCTGTGAAATTCTGAAAATAAGAGTAATAGATAGGATCAAAAAGCTGTACTAACCTGACCAGATTTTTCTTTAAAAATTATATTTATAAATGGATTTTTATATTATAAAGTAAACAGTAATTAATATAGTACAATGCTAATACATAAAGATATAGATTTAAGAGTAGACAAGGAAGACTAGAAGTCACCTAAATATATTTGGGAATGTAACATATGATAAATGAATTCAAAATTAAATTCATTTAAAATCAATATGTGAAATAGTTTGGGGAAAGAGAACAGATAGTTGAAAAAATAAAGGCAGATATATTTCATACTAAGAAACATAAAATTTAAGTGAATCTAAAATTTAAATGTAAATAATAAAAACATTAAAGTATTAGACAAAATTATGAATTATATACATTTCTATGTATATACATCAATATATATATACATACATATTAAAGAGGTTTTTCTAATTATGGCCAGAATCCAGAGCCATTATACATAACAGACTGATAAACTCAATTATATAAAAACTAAAAAATGTAAAGCACATAATCAAAATGAAACTACAAATAACATAGTGGGAAAATATTTGCCACTCATGCATCAAAGGACTGAATTATCTAATATATAAAGAGCTAATAAAAGTTAATAAGAACAAGACTATAAGGAAGATATGTAAAGAGAAGTTATAGAATGATATTTCACAGGAAAACTTATATAATTGCTCTTAGTTAAAAGATTTTAATTCCCTCAAAATGAGAGTGATGTTAACTAAATTACAAAACTGCCTTTTAAAAACTTATCAGACTGGCAAAAATGAACACATTTCAATAGTTCATTGTAAGATATGGGAAAGTGGGCACATTGATGATGGAAATGCAAATTGCTACAAAATTTTAGAGAGCATTTTGGCAATGTCTACCTCAGCAATTTCATATATAAGAATATTTCCTGCAGATAGACTGCTCTAATGCTCTAAAATCACATACATATGAGGTTAACCATTTAGAATTACTTGTAACAAGTAAAGGTTAGAAATAATCTAAATGTCCGCAGAGTGGGGGTAAAATCAATTATGGTACATCCTTACAAAGGTACACATAAAACAGAATGTGATACTCTTTCTAGAAATTATACTAGTTACACTGAACATTGAGGAATCATGACCTATATTCACAAAGCAAGTCATTTTGCCTCCCACTGTCTCTTTATAGTTTATTCATTTATTCCCCCTTCCCTACTTGAAACTTAGATGGTTCCATTAACTTTCTAATCATGCACAGATATTAAATATTTCTATGGTAACTTACAGAGAAAAAAGCACACTTATGCTTTGACACTTAGATGTTCAGTCTCATCTAATAGCCATGTCTTCTTTCTTAATACAAAGTTATCTTAACTGCGGGGAAGGCTGCTGGTGCACTGCCTGCTCACTGGTAAGGGATTAGAGTTGGGTCATCCCTTCTTTTCCCTACTTCCTTCCCATTCAGGAGCCTCGGCTGAAGGGTCAGGAAGGAAGAGAGGCTACCAGGACAACTCTTACTTGACAGGTACTGTCTGAAGCTTAATCTTGTTGATGTTTACAGTTGACTTTTTCCTTTGGTGAAGCACTTTTGTGACTTTAGAGAACCACTGAACCACTCCCCTGCCATAAACATGTACATACACACACATATGATATGTCCACACATATCATTGGGGATTTTGCAACACATTCTCTCATTCTGTACACATCCTACTTCAACAGGACTTAGGAGTACTGTCTTATCGGCTTTCTTGCATACATAATTCATGGTTAAGATAATGAAAGGACCAGAAACAGGAAAAAACATTTACAAATGACATTTCTCACAAGAAAACTGGATCCAAATTATAGAAAGAATTCTCAAAATAACAGTAAGAAAAATAAGTCTAAAATAAGAAAAAAAAATTTAAATGGGTAAAATATCAGAATGGACATTTTACCAAAGAAGATATATGAAATGGAAAATAACCATATGAAACATGCTAAATATCATTATTCAGGGAAATGCAAATTGAAACCACAATATGATACCACTATGCATTAATTATAATTACTAGTATCAATGAAAGTTAAAATACCAAAAGCTGGCAAGAATGTGGACCAGCTAAAACTCATGCATTGCTGGTCAGAATGCAGAATAGTACAGCAACTTTGAAAAACAGTTCTTTAGTTTCTTAAAAACTTAAACACACGTATACCCTAGGACTCAGCAATCTCACTGCTAGGTATTTACTCAAGAGAAATGAAAACTTAAGTAAACACACAAAAATGTGAATGTTTATAGATTTTTTTTCACAATGGCTCTGAAGTGGAAACTACTTCATAAACAGAGAAGTTAAGTATGATAAGTCCATACAATGTAATACTACTCAACAATAAAAAGGAATAAGCTGTTGAATGCAGCAACATGTGTGAATCTTAAAGGCGTTTTGAGAAGTGAAAGAAGCTAGACTTATAGGCTACATACTATATGATTCCATTTATATGAGTTTCTAGAAAAGGCAAAACTATAGGGACTGAAATCAGATCGGTGGTTGCCAGCAGTTAGGGACGAGAAGAGGAACTGATTACAAATGGCAGCATGAGGGAATTTTTGGCATGTTAGAACTGTTTATATCGTGACTGTGATCATGGATACAGAACTCCATGCTTCTGTCAAAGCCCATAGATGGTCCACCACAATGAGTGAATTTTACTATTTGTCATTTAAAAAAAATCAACTATGGGGAAATCCCTAGTGGTCCAGTGGTTAGGACTTCGTGCTTTCACTGCTGAGGGCATGGGTTCAATCCCTGGTCAGGGAACTAAGATCCCACAAGCCATGCAGCATGGCCAAAAAATAAAATTAAATAAAAAATTTAAGAAATCAACTATGATAAAGTGAAGAACCAAATACAAACTACAACAATGAATTCTAACTTTGTTGCCAATTAATAATAGCCAAACTACAGGGGGTAGGAAATAAGAGAGCCAACCTAACTAACTTAGAAAACAGTATTTTACTGTTAGGCTAAAGAGTAAAAGAACTCTACACAAATATATTCTAGTTGGTAAATTTGTTTCTCACAGGGATCAGGGTCAACAGTTCTAAAATGCTTTCTGTATACGCTAGGGTTGAACAAATAAGAAAATAAATAAGAAAATAAATAAATAAAACCTTTCTGCATTTGATTTCTTCCTAATGCAGAAAGAAGTTACAAATAAGGAAAGAGGGAAGGCTAAAATGAACTCTCTGGCAGTACTGAATTGGAATCATAGATGTTATTAAATACAGGACTTTTAAATATATATACATTTAAATATATATATATGTATATCTGTATGTGTGCATATACTAGTAACATACATATATTTCCTAGCTTGTTCACTAAGATGGCACAGAAGCAACGATATACCAGGGGCAATGAGCGCACATAGCACTCAGATCTTGGTTTCTAAGTACCAATATCCTACAATAAGAATTAGGGCTCCTTGTAGAAAGGATTGATTCCAGAGCTGGGGTAGGAAAAACACAAAATGAACCTGGAAATTTTGTGGTTTCAGAAAATAAGGAAGAACTCAAAAATGTAGGTAATAGGAACAATATGAAAGATCTCCCAATGGCTAAACTTGAAAATAAATAAGATTGGTATTGAATATAACTCATAAAATAAAATATTCATGATACTATACTGGTATAAATAAATAATTGAATAAATAAAGCAACATAATGACTAAATGTAATGTGGAATCCTGGAATGAGTCCTGAAATAGAAAAAAATGTATCAATAAAAATAATGGTAAAATCTAAATTAACTGTAGTTTAGTTAATACTACTATACCAATTCAGTATCTTAGTTTTTATGATTGTCTATGATCATGCAAAATGTGAACATTAGGAGAAATGGGTACATGATATCTGGAAACTGTACAATTTTTGCTACTTACTGATATTCTAAAATGGCTTCAAAATAAAAAGATTAAAAGCATGGTTCAGAAGAGTGTAATGGTATGCTTTATATATATAGTAGTATGTAATATACACATACATATGTAATAGTATGCTACACAGACATGGAGAACAAATGTATGGATACCAAGGGGGAAAGTGATGGGGTAGGAGGAACTGGGAGATTGGGATTGACATATATACACTATTGATACTATGTATAAAATAGACAACTGATGGGAACATACTGTAGAGAACAGGGAACCCTACTTAATGCACTGTGGTGTCCTAAAAGGGAAGGAAACCCCAAAGGGAGGGGATATATGTATAAGTATGGCTGATTCACTGTGCTGTGCAGTAGAAGCTAACACAACATTGTAAAGCAACTATACTCCAATAAAAATTAATTTAAAAATCTAATAAATACAACATAAAGTATGATATGCTGTGAAGAAATATGATTCTCAAAAGTTACTGGAATCCAAACAGGCATATATCACAATTAACTGGGACAGCAATTAAAGGCCCCATGGAAAAAGCAGGTGTTAATTCAAAACTGAATGTAATTCTGTAATGTGGAAACTGGTGGAGTAGACCAAGGGAAAAGAGGGCATTAGAGATAGAAGGAGTAGCAATGAGAGCAATCTGGAGGAGAATAAGAGGAAAACATTTTTAGGGAACTGTAAATAAAATTATGAGGCCAGGGGCTTCCCTGGTGGCGCAGTGGTTAAGAATCCGCCTGCCAATGCAGGGGACACGGGTTCGTGCCCCGGTCCGGGAAGATCCCACATGCCGCAGAGCGGCTAGGCCCGTGAGCCATGGCCGCTGAGCCTGCGCGTCCGGAGCCTGTGCTCCGCAACGGGAGAGGCCACAACAGTGAGAGGCCCACGTACCACAAAAAAAAAAAAAAAAAAAAAAAAAAAAAAAAAAAAAAAAAAATTATGAGGCCAGAACACGTAAAAGTATAACAGAAAAAAATAGTCCATCTCTGGGAAATCTAAAGCACGGAGGCAAAAGTCATCCTACAATAAGATTAACAGAAAATGTAACACTTGGAGAAAAATGTGTGCTTGTACATGTGATTTATAATTTTACACAGAATATACAGATAATAGGAGGTAGGATTCAAGTGAAATTTTAAGATAAGTCCTTTACTGAATAAGTAATCAATAGCTTTCAACTCCAGAGGGCTTTGCTTCATGGAGTGTTTTGTTTGTTTCTAAAGCATCTTATATTAACTCTAGCTACAAAGTTCTGAAATTAATATCTTCATTTTATAGATGAGGATGAAAACTTTAAATGACTCATTCACCATCCTGCAGCCAGTTGGTAAATGAGCTGGACCTAAAATCACTTCTGTCAAGTTCCTTATTTGGTACTCTATTCAATATATTATGCTTCTGTCTGTTTTTATATTAACACTTAGTAACAGCTCACATTTTTAGAGAAAAGAGCAAGAAACAACACTTTATAATCTTAAAATTTAAAAGCTGAAAGGGACCCTGAAGATGAGTTAATCTAACTCCGAAATGTAATAGCTCAGAGAGTAAGAACTAGCCTAAAGGCATGCAATTAGCTACCATTATGGTGACCAGACCCAAGTTTCTTAGCTTCTGGCTCTTTCTACTACATCAAATGATTTATTTTTCTGAAAGCTTATGTAAAAGAAAGCAGAGATAAAACTAAGACATTTCATTAGTGAGCTTACTGAAAAATCTCAATTTTCAAGAAAAAGGATTGCTATAAAATAGCACTTATTTTTTTTCCAGAGTATTATTCAAATTAAGTTATCCTAAATTATGTCATTATTTAAATCAATAATTTGTTAACTCAGCTCTTATGGTCACATTGGAATACATATAAGTGTAGGCATTGTTAATATCTCATAGCACAAATTCAAACTAGAAAAAGAAGGTGGGAGAAAAGTGGGCATATATTGAGGCATTAAGTGACAGCAGTCATTACAGTAAAACTGCTTCCAGCATGACTCACTCAAGAAGAAAATCTTAACCATTTCTGCCTCGTTAATCAGAAGAAAGGCCTGAACTAACTTAGTCTAGAACAGCTTAAACAGTCCACAGAAATCAGAATCAGTGAAACATTTGACAGGGAAGAGAACACATTGACATAGTAACTTGATCTGTGTTTCAAGGGCAGAATTGTACCCGTGCTGCTAAACACAGCAGACATAGATCACTGAAACCTGTCTCTGTAAACACTGGGATGTGGGATGTGTGCCAACTACCCTCCCTTTTGTCCTCCTTCATCCCCTTTTCCTTTACGTTTTCCAGCTCTCCTTCTGCTTTCCCTCTTGCCACTACCCCAGGTCTTGTATATTTCTCACAAGCTGCAGTGAGCCTAGTACCGAGAAAGACATCTCACTGATCATTTCAGCAACTTTCACAAAGCTATCATCTAATACGCAAGGTTGAGATGGTCGGGCAGGAAGCATAGCGTGAACCCTGATAAGTAAACTAGCTCTTGATGGGCAGAAGACCTAAATAGACATTTCTCCAAAGAAGATATACAGATTGCCAACAAACACATGAAAGGATGCTCAACATCACTAATCATTAGAGAAATGCAAATCAAAACTACAATGATGTATCACCTCACACCAGTCATCATGGCCATCATCAAAAAATCTACAAACAATAAATGCTGGAGAGGGTGTGGAGAAAAGGGAACCCTCTTTCACTGTTGGTGGGAATGTAAATTGATACAGCCACTATGGAGAACAGTATGGAGGTTCCTTAAAAAACTAAAAATACAACTACCATACGACCCAGCAATCCCACTACTGGGCATATACCCTGAGAAAACCATAATTCAAAAAGAGTCATGTACCACAATGTTCATTGCAGCACTATTTACAACAGCCAGGACATGGAAGTAACCTAACTGTCCACTGACAGATGAATGGATAAAGAAGATGTGGCACATATATATAATGGAATATTACTCCGCTATAAAAAGAAATGAAATTGAGTTATTTGTAGTGAGGTGGATGGACCTAGAGTCTGTCATACAGAGTGAAGTAAGTCAGAAATAGAAAAACAAATACTATATGCTAACACATATATATGGAATCTAAAAAAAATAATGGTTATGAAGGACCTAGGGGCAGGACAGGAATAAAGACACAGATGTACAGAATGGACTTGAAGACATGGGGAAGGGGAAGCTGGGACGAAGTGAGAGAGTGGCATGGACATATATACACTACCAAATGTAAAACAGACAGCTAGTGGGAAGCAGCCGCATAGCACAGGGAGATCAGCTCCGTGCTTTGTGACCACCTAGAGGGGTGGGAGGGAGACACAAGAAGGAGGAGATATGGGGATATATGTAAATGTATAGCTGATTCACTATGTTATAAAGCAGAAACTAACACAACATTATAAAGCAATTATCATCCAATAAAAATGTTAAAAATAAATAAATAAACTAGCTCTTGAAAGAACAAGATAAACTCACATAGCTTTTGTCTCAAAGAAGCATAATTATACACTGAAGGATGACAGTCACCCTGTGGGTAAAACTCAGACTAAACAAAGGTAACTGAAGCAGACTCAGAGAGTGGTGCACATTTTCCCATCATACATTTCTTTAAAAATACAGTCTTCAAGATGTGTTGGAGACAAATATAGACTTTTCAGTTTCTTCTAATTGCTAATTTGGTTCTAAATGAATTCATTGAGATAGTCATTACTCTCTGACCCTTTATGATTCAAATAACATTTACCATGGAATAATACTTTAAAAATGTTATTTAAATAGAAAAAGAGAATAATTTCTTATTAGTGGACCTATCATAACATCTTCTAAAGGATGAATAATATAACAAAAGAAACACTGTGGTTGATCTTAATGTGTTTTTCTCAAAAGTGATTACAATAAACAGGTATAGATTTACAAATCTTGCACAATAAGTGGCTGAATAACCCAGTTAACTCTTTATCCTTTATTTGCTCTGGTTGGGGTGTTTTCGACATTGTGAAGAACAGCATGAATGCAGTGGCATCCAAATCTAATAATATTTATGAAAATAATACAATGCATATATATGTATATTATATACATAATTATTAAACAGTGTGATCTGATCAAGATATTTAACCTCTCTGAGCATCTCTCTCACAGAGCATTAAAACTGTATATTCAATGAACATTTAAGGTTACAGCAAAATACTCATCATATACTCCATGAAAAAAACAAGCAGACTATAAAAACTAAATATATTTTTGACATATAAAACATATGTCCGCATACATATTTGTTTGTATGATATTTTCTCCTGACCCACTATGTGGATTCATGCTAATCCCTCTACAGCCTATCAGAGGTCACTGACCCTGTAAAGCCTCCCCCCATGGCATTCCCCAGTCACGACTACCAATACTGACAGGTCCACCAGGTTCTATAAAGAAGAGTTTTGTGTTGACTGATATGATGTCAGCCAACTCATAAGTAAAGTTAACTGAAATTACTGAAGATAAGATAGAATTGACAAGAAAAATGATTTCATGTCTAGATACAGTATTGCATGGTTTCTTTTTTCTGTATTTTTTCTTTGCATTATTATTATTCCATTCCATAGATCTAGTGAGTGACTGTGAGTGATTTCTTTAAATTCTCTTCAAATAAAGGAAATTGGGGTTAGTGAGTTTATTAATTCAATTTTAATTAAATGTTAAACTTTGTATTTAATTCTTGTCAAACTAGAGTCAATGACTGAAGAGTCACTCTGTGCTGAAACTGGCTTTTTAACAATGATCTGTCATTTTTGAATCACATGTAATCCAGAATACCATTGAATCATCTCCTGTTTTCCTCTGTCAAATAATGATAATTCTTCTTTTACCTTTCTCAAGGAGCTCTTGTGATGATCACACTGATCATATATGTAAAATTATGTTAAAATACTAACTACTTATTTTAGCCTAAGTATTCTTTTCTGTAGACACAAAGATAGGATTAAACATACAAGGATTTTGCAAGAGAAATGCCTATGAGGGGAAATGGGGAGGAAATCGGGGAAGACTGGGGTAGCCATCAGACTGTAATGCAAGTGTCAGCCTGAGTGAAGGAGAAAGGGAAGGAAGGTAAATGGCAGCATCCTACAGTGCTGTGTGGGTTGAGAAAGGTTTGGCAGAGCTATTAGGGAATCCAACTAAAAGTCTGCCTTCACAGGAGTACCTTGTCTACCAGAGAGATGCAGTGCTCAGTCACTGGCTGGGGGAAAGCCATTGGAGTCGCCTCACTGCAAATGCTGAGTTGGATCTCAGAGTCCAGCAGCTGTGGCCCTTGGCTAATTAGGCTCTCTGTAGTCGGAGGTCCAAAAGGCACATTCTCTGGGCCACTACACTACTCAAGCATTTATATTAAAATCATGGTCAATGTTTGCATGTTAAATTTAACTGATTTGTATTGCTGGGTTTAGAAGACTTCCCGTATTTTAACACAACAGTTTTAGAAGAGTGCAATATGTTTACCTTGCTTTTTGTTTAACCCTTAGACAACAATTACATTTTTCTTAAGAGTTCTTGCTGGATACTAAATTATTACACAGACATGCAATAATATATGATGATAAAGAAGAAAGGAAAACCAAGTTTAACATATTATTTTCTTAAATCTCATATCTGCTACCTTTGAAGTTCCATAAATATTCTGCTTGATGTGAAATTGCAAATGGAAGAAAATGATGAATATCATTTATTTACTCTACAATATTAGTTATTCTATGGCTTCGGGGAAAACATTCAGTTATTGTCTTGAAGAAGTTTTTTTGTGTCTTTATCATTCTCTTCCTTAATTATTAAAACACAAACACAAGCAGTAATATAATTTGAATTATATCTGTACTTTGCAAGGGGTTCCAAATTCTTGTGATGAAGCACATCTTTGTCTAAAAAAAAATAAGAACCAAAAAACAAAGCATACTAATGCAGGATATTTTCTTTCCCTTTTGCTGCTTATCTTTTTATGCAAAATAGTAGCCATTTGTAAATATTTTTTAAACTGAAAACAGAGAATGGAGAGATATTTCACAGCATTTAAGTAGACGTATCAGGATTCTTTTACAGGAAAAATTATCAAGCCATTAGAAAATACCTCTAGTTTTTAATTTTTTTTTAACATCTTTATTGGAGTATAATTGCTTAACAATGGTGCGTTAGTTTCTGCTTTATAACAAAGTGAATCAGCTATACATTTACATATATCCCCATATCTCCTCCCTCTTGTGTCTCCCTCCCACCCTCCCTACCCCACTCCTCTAGGTGGTCACAAAGCATAGAACTGATCTCCCTGTGCTATGGGGCTGCTTCCCATTAGCTATCTATTTTACATTTTGTAGTGTATATAAGTCCATGCCATTCTTTCACTTCGTCCCAGCTTACCCTTCCCCCTCCCTGTGTCCTCAAGTCCATTCTCTACATCTGTGTCTTTATTCCTGTCCTGCCCCTGGGTTCTTCAGAACCTGTTTTTTTTTTTTTTTAAGATTCCATATATATGTGTGTTATCATACAATTTGTTTTTCTCCCTCTGACTTACTTCACTCTGTATAACAGACTCTAGGTCCATCCATCTCACTACAAATAACTCAATTTCATTTCTTTTTATGTCTGAGTAATATTCCATTGTATATATGTGCCACATCTTCTTTATCCATTCATCTGTCGATGGACACTTAGGTTGCTTCCATGTCCTGGATATTGTAAATATAGCTGCAATGAACATTGTGGTATGTGACTCTTTTTTTTTTTTTTTTTTTTTTTGCGGTATGCGGGCCTCTCACTGTCGCGGCCTCTCCCGTTGCGGAGCACAGGCTCCGGACGCGCAGGCTCAGCGGCCATGGCTCACGGGCCCAGCCGCTCCGCGGCACGTGGGATCTTCCCGGACCAGGGCACGAACCCGTGTCTCCTGCATCGGCAGGCGGATTCTCAACCACTGCGCCACCAGGGAAGCCCCGTGACTCTTTTTGAATTATGGTTTTCTCAGGGTATATGTCCAGTAGTGGGATTGCTGGGTCGTATGGTAGTTGTATTTTTAGTTTTTTAAGGAACCTCCATACTGTTCTCCATAGTGGCTGTATCAATTTACATTCCCATCAACAGTGCAAGAGGGTTTCCTTTTCTCCACACCCTTTCCAGCATTTATTGTGTGTAGATCATCAAAAAATCTACCTCTAGTTTTTAAAAAAATCATTCAAGTTGTTTTAAAACTAGAATAAGTACAATAGTAGTTATTAGAACTTATCTTACTCAATAATCAATAATAATGCTTACTAAAATTATAGCTTGAATGACAGCAGGATAAAATGTTTGATCTTTCTGAATCAATAATAATGAATAATTTTCCATGAAACAAATTGTGTGGTGAGTTTCCCCAGTAACAGAGTCAATAATAGATGGAAATTATGCCATTAAAAAGTCTGAAACCCGTTACTCTTAAAAGTCATGACTTCAAGACTCATCCTGGGAAACCAAGTACATTGGCAGGGTATCCGGGTGTGGCCCAGTAATTTCACCTATTGTCCTTAGGTCACTGAGGCTACTTGAAGGAGATCAAAAGACTAACAGACTCAACTACCTGATGAGAGGGTCCAAGCCATATATGTTTCACATCCCTAGTTTCACACAAAATTCCTGGCCCTGGGTAGGAGTATGTTAAAAGTAAGATTATTAAATTATAACTCAGAGCACCTCATCTCTCATCAGAAATATCCAGTGGATTCCTTTAGTCATTAGAATGAGTGAAACTTCTTGGAATGCTCAAAGGTCATATATGGTATTTTCTCTAATTATTTCTGCCCCTTAACATTGTACTGCTTTATCTCTTGTTCTCTACATTTAGAGTGAATTATGCTTCCTGTTGCCAATTAAAAGAGTTAAGCACATTCTTCTTCAGAGACTTTATACATTTTAATGCCTGTACTTGGTATGATCTTCCTCCAGCAAAATGGATTTTGATCATCACTCAGGTCTCTGCTCAAATACCATTCAAATGTCATCTCTTCAGAAATGTCTTCTCTGACCAGTTTATATAAAATAACCTCAGCTCCTGCTCAGTATATACATTTTCTTTATCACAATATTCTGCTATATTGTCTTTATGTCACTTATTACATTCTGAATTTTCTTTATTATTTTCATTATTTGCTGTCATACTTTCACTTATAAGAATATGACTATCGTGAGAATTATCCACCTTATCCTTAGAGACTAAAAAAGTGCCAATAAACAGTGCGACATAAAAAAGAACGTTCCCTGTATTTGGAAACTAATTATTTGAAGATACAGGGTATATGCCCTTGTCATTCACTGTGAATTAACTTTTCTTAATAAGCTGATAAACTAGAAAACCATGATGTTGTTTATGTGCTGATATTAACCCTAATCATATGTTACTTAATTCAGAAGCTAAAGTAGGATCTTCTGGTTTCCAGCCTAGATAGAAACCCCCTTTTCAGTTTGCCTTTCTTCAAGTGGACCTGTTTAACACATAGCTTCTAAGTTATTGCAAATAAAAATAAACAATGCACTGATATATGTTATTGCATTGAGATCATGCTACTATATTTAACATACCTGCAATGCTTATTTTTATACTGATTGCTTCTCGAGATTGAGGTTGGCCTTCAATGTATTACCAACCATATTGTGCATTCAGGAAAGAAAAAAATTGTATTCCCCACGAATTACCACAGGTTACCACATGTATTTTATAGGAAAATTGGTAAATACAAATTAAATTTCAAATAGGACCTTCCTTTCAACCAATGAAGTTAGAGCTTTTTTCTGATATTGTGTAGCTTTTAGAATCTAAAAAAATAGATACTGGTAGTATAACCTGTAATGCACATGGTGCTTAGTTCATTTCTCCAAACTTTTCTCATCTAGCAAAAAGAAAAATGTATTCAGGTCTCTGTCTGTTTTTAATCTGGGTTTGGTTTTTTTTTGGTGTTAAGTCATATGAGTTTTTTGTATATTTTAGATATTAACACTGTATAGGATATATCATTTACAAATGTCTTCTCTCATTCAATATGCTGGCTTTTCTTTTTTGTTGATAGCTTCCTTCCCCATGCAAAAGCCTTTTAGCTTGATGTAGTGCCATTTGTTTATCTTTGCTTATGTTTCCCTTGCCTTAGAAGACAGACCCAAGAAAATATTTCTAAGACTGATGTCAAAGAGCATACTGTCCATGTTTCCTTCTGGGAGTTTCATGGTTTCAGGCCTTACAACAGACATTTTTCCAAAGATGTATAGATGGCCAACAACACACCAACAGATGCTCAACATCACTAAGCATCATGGAAATGCAAATCAAAACCACAATGGGATAGCACCCCACACCTGTGAAAATGTCTATCATCAAAAAGACAACAAATAACAAGTGTTGGCAAGGATGTGGAGAAAAGAGAAACCCTGTGCACTGCTGGTAGGATTGTAAATAGGCAAAGCCTTGATGGGAAACAGTATGGAAATTCCTCAAAAAATTAAAAATAGAACTGCCATATGATCCAGCAATTTCACTTCTGAGTATTTACCTGAAGAAAAAAAACACTAATTCAAAATGATATATGCACATCCATGTTCATTGCAGCACTATTTACAGTAACCAAGACATGGAAGCAACCTAATCTTCATCAACAGATGAATAAAGAAGATATGGTACATATATATATATATATATATATATATACACATAATGATTTTATATATATATATACACATGCATACACACACAGACGCACACAGACACACACAGACACACACAATGGAATATTACTCAGCTACATAAAAAAAATGAAATCCTGCCATTTGCATCAACACTGATGGATCTAGGTGGTATTTTTGCTAAGTGAAATAAGTGAGACAGGGAAGAGAGATCAAGATGACAGAGAAAAAGGGTGGAGCTCACCTCCCCGCATGAACCCATGAAAAATACATCTACATGTGGAACAATTCTCACTGAAAACTAACTGGAGACTGGCAGAAGGACTCCTCTACAGCCCAGGCTGTAAGAAATATACACATGTAATCAGGTAGGAAGGGAAGAAAAGTGATCAGGTCAGAACCTGTGCCCCTGGGACGGAACTCAGAGAACAAGGAGGGTAACAAGGGTGGACACCTGCCCTGGGGAGTGAACAGACTGAGTCACAGATGGGGTTTCCCAGTCCTGTGGTTCTACATGTAGGAGATAAACCCTCTTGGCTGGCTCTCAGACTGCTGTGGCAAATACAACCCCTTGTATTTTGCACTCCTGAGGAGTGCAGGTGCTGACTAGTTCCCAAGGAAGGGTGGAGAGAGATCTGCTCTAGTGGCTGTCAGGTTTCCTGTGACCATTTTGCCACATACTTCAACCCAGCCCAAGCTGACAGAGAATGCTCTGGCTTCACTCACTCCATACCACAGCATGGCACTGGGTTCGAGGGTAACCAGGACAGAGGAAAAGACTTTACCGCAGAGGTGACCTGGTCCTGGGGCAGAGTCTGGGTGGGGCAGCAGTGGCCATTGTTGGCACTTACTCAAATGGCACCCCAGAATTCACCCAGATTTATAGAAAGTGGCCACTCCTCCACAACTCACCCCCAGTGCCTGCAAGGAGAACACACGGGCCATCATGCCTGATCTGCAGAGCAGCTCCACAACAGGGCGGGAGTATCACAGGCTGAGGAGAGTGATCAACTATGAGAAAAGGGGACTTGCCCCAGAGGCAGGAGAGAGGTCTACCCTAGCAGCTGCCAGGTTTCCTGGGACTGCCTCGCACCCAAGGCAGAGTCAAGTGAATGCTACAGTCCCTGCTCAGTCCATGCCACAGTGTGGCACTAGAGTAGGTAGGGGTATCCATGACCAGGGAAGAGACTTGACCTTGGATCACAGAGGCAAGAAGATCCCGGGATGAAACTCACATGATCATCTCATTAGACACAAAAAAAGCATTTGACAAAAGTCAACATCCATTAATGATAAAAGTTCTCATCAAAGTGGGTATACAGGGAACATGTCTCAAGAAAATAAAGGCCATCTGTGACAAACCCACATCTAGCATCCTACTCAATAGTGAAAAGCTGAAAG
The DNA here is from genome assembly GCF_026419965.1 of Kogia breviceps. Taxonomy (NCBI): domain Eukaryota; kingdom Metazoa; phylum Chordata; class Mammalia; order Artiodactyla; family Physeteridae; genus Kogia; species Kogia breviceps. The sequence continues at coordinate 100,093,269 of NC_081314.1, forward strand.
CATTTCCTTTAAATTCAAGAACAAGACAAGGACGCTTGCTCTAGCCACTTCTACTTAACATGATACTGGTGGCACAAAAAAAGAAATATAGATCAATGGTACAGAACAGACAGCCCAGAGATAAACCCACGTATCTATGGTCACCTAATCTATGACAAAGGAGGCAATACTATACAATGGAGATAAGACAATCTCTTCAATAAGTGATGCTGGGAAAACTGGACAGCTACATGTAAAAGAATGAAATTAGAACACTGCCTAACACCATACACAAAAATTAACTCAAAGTGGATTAAAGACCTAAATGTAAGACCTGACACTATAAAAACCTTAGAGGAAAACATAGGAAAAACACTCTTTGACATAAGTCACAGCAAGATCTTTTTTGACCCACCTCCTAGAGTAATGAAAATAAAAACAAAACTAAACAAATGGAACCTAATCAAACTTAAAAGCTTCTGCACAGCAAAGGAAACCATAAACAACATGAAAAGACAACCCTCAGAATGGGATAAAATATTTGCAAACAAAGCAACTGATAAAGGATTTATCTCCAAAATATATAAACAGCTCATGCAACTCAATATCAAAACAACAAACAACCCAATCCAAAAATGGGCAGAAGACCGAAATAGACATTTCTCCAAAGAGGACATACAGATGGCCCACAGGCATGTGAAAAGATGCTCAACATCACCAATTATTAGAGAAATACAGACCAAAACTACAATGAGGTATCACCTCACACCAGTCAGAATGGCCATCATCAAAAATTCTACAAACAATAAATGCTGGAGAGGGTGTGGAGAAAAGGGAATCCTCCCTCTTGCACTGCTGGTGGGAATGTAAACTGATACAACCACTATGGAGAACAGTATGGAGGTTCCTTAAAAAACTAAAAATAGAACTACCATATGACCCAGCAATACCACTACTGGGTATGTATCCTGAGAAAACCATAATTCAAAAAGACACATGTACCCCAATGTTCACTGCAGCACTATTTACAATAGCAGGACATGGAAGCAACCTAATTGTCCATCAATTGATGAGTGGATAAAGAAGATGTGGTTCATATATACAATAGAATATTACTCAGCCAAAAAAGTAATGAAATTGGGTCATTTGTAGAGATGTGGATGGATCTAGAGTTTGTCAGAGTGAAGTAGGTCAGAAAGAGAAAAATATATCATATATTAATGCATATATGTGGAACCTAAAAAATGGTACAGATGAACCTATGTGTAGGGCAGGAATAGAGACACAGATGTAGAGAATGGATATGTGGACATGGGTGGGGGGAAAGAGAGTGTGGGATGAATTGGGGGATTAGGATTGACATATGTACACTACCATGTGTAAAATAGATAGCTAGTGGGAACCTGCTGTACAGCACAGGGAGCTCAGCTCGGTGCTCTGGGGTGACCTAGATGGGTGGGATGGGGGGGTTGTAGAGAGGTACAAGAGGGAGGAGATATATGTATACATATAGCTGATTCACTTCAGCACACAGAAGACAATAACACAACGTTGTAAAGCAATTATACTCTAATTTAAAAAAATGGTACTGGAAGTCCTAGCCATAGCAGTCACACAAGAATATGAATAAAACCCATCCAAATTGGAAGGCAAGAAGACTGTAACTATTTGCAGATTATATGGTACTTTATATAGAAAACCCTAAAGTTTCTACCCAAAAACTATTAGAATAAATGAATTCAGGAAGACTGTAGGATATAAGATTAATATACAGAAATATGTTGTTGTTCTATCCACTAATAATGAACTATTAGAAAGAGAAAGCAAGAAACAGTCCCATTTAAAATTACATCAAAAAGAAAAAAATATCTAGGAATAAACTTAACCAAGAAAGTGAAAGACCTACACTCTGAAAACTATAAAACACTGAGGAAGGAAACCGAGAATGATACAAATCAATGGAAAGATATCTCAGGCTCTTGGATTGGAAGAATGAATATTGTTAAAACTGCAATACTACCCAAAGCAATCTACAGATTTAATGCAATCCCTTTCAAAATATCCATGCCATTTTTCACAGAGCTAGAATAAATAATCCTAAAAGTCATATAGACCACAAAAGACCCTGATTTGCCAAAGCTATCTTGAGAAAAAAGAATAAAGCTGGAGGTATCATGCTCTCAGGTTTCAGATTATACTACAAAATGACATTAATCACAAAAGCATGGTACTGTCACAAAACCAGACACATAGATCAATGGCACAGAATAGAGAGACCAGAAATAAACCCCTACATCTATGGTCAACTAATCTATGACAAAGGAGACAAGAATGTACAATGGAGAAAAGACACTTTGATAAGCGGTGCTAGGAAAACTGGACAGCTACATGTAAAATAATTAGATTAGAAAATTCTGTAATATCATGAATAAAACTAAACTAAAAATGCATTGACCTAAATGTAATACCTGAAATCATAAAACTTCTAGAAGAGAACATAGGCAGAACACTTTTTGACATAAATCATAGCAATATTTTTTTTGGACCTGTCTCCTAAGGCAAAAAAAAATAAAAGCAAAAATAAACAAATGGGACCTTATTAAACTTACAAGCTTTTGCGCAGCAAAGGAAACCATCAACAAAACAAGAAGACAACCTATGGAATGGGAGAAAGTGTTTACAAATGATGTGACTGACAATGAATATCCAAAATATATAAACAGCTCATACAACTAAATATCCCAAAAAAGAAACCGAATCAAAATATGGGCAGAAGATCTAAATAGCTATTTTTCCAAAGAAGACATACGTGTACTAACAGACACATAAAAAGATGTTCAACATTATTCATTATTAGAGAAATGCAAATCAAAACCACAATGAGTTATCACCTTACACCAGTTAGAATGACTATCATCAAAGAGTCTACAAATAACAAATGCTGAAGAGGATGTGGAGAACAGCAAACCCTCCTACACTATTGGAGGGAATGTAAATTGGTGCAGCCACTGTGGAAAACAGCATGGAGGCTTAAAAAAAAAAACTAAAAATAGAACTAGTATATGATCCAGCAATTCCACTCCTGGGATACATCTGGAAAATATAAAAACACTAATTCGAAAAGACACATGCACCCCAATGTGCATAGCAGCACTATTTACCACAGCCAACATATGGGAGCAATCCAAGTGCCCATCAGCAGATGAGTGCATAAAGAAAATGTGGTATATAGATATAGACAGATAGATATATACAATGGAATACTACTCCTCCATAAAAAAACAATGAAATTCTTCCATTTACAGTAATATGGATGAAGCTAGAGAATATTATACTTAGTGAAGTAAGTCAGACAAAGACTATAATGATATCACTTACATGTGGAATCTAAAACATAATACGAACAAATATATATGCAAAACAGAAACAGGCTAACAGATATAGAAAACAAACTAGTGATTACCAAAGAGGAGAGGGAACGGGGAGTGACAAACTAGGAGTATGGGATTAAGAGATACAAACTACTATGTATAAAATAGATAAGCAACAAGGTTTTATTGTATAGCACAGGGATTTATAGCTTGTAATAACTTTTAATGGAGTATAATCTATAAAGATACTGAATTACTATACTGTATACCTGAAACTCACATAATTTTGTAAATCAAGTATACTTTCAGTAAAAACAAATGCATAAAATGTAAAAAAGAGTTAGATAGAGAAAGACATATCATATGTTCTCATTTATATGTGTAATCCAAAAAACAAAACAAAACAGAAAGAGACTCATAGATGCAGAGAAAAATGAGTGGTGGCCAGAGGGGAGGGGTCTTTCAGGATAAAAATTTTCAGGATAAAATAGATGAAGGGGATTAAGAGGTACAAACTTCCAGTTATAAAATATATAAGCCACAGGAATGTAATATAGAGCATAAGGAAGATGGTCAATAATATTGCAATAACTTTGTATGGGGATAGATGGTTACTAGACTTATCATGGTGATTATTTCATAATGTATGAAAATGTCAAATCACTATTTAGTACGCCCAAAACTAATATCATATTGTATATCCACTATATTTCAATAATAGCAGTAAAACAGAAACATATTTTCTGTTTCCTTGCCTAAGTAATAGTCACATGATCAGATATGCTGCATCTTCTAGCATTTATCATAGTGTATTATTTTCTGCACACATTTTTCTTCCCACCACAGACTACAAGCACAAGTAAACAGCAACCATGTCCATTTGCCCCCTTTAGTTTATCCCTTGTATCCAAAACAGATATGGGCACAACAGAGGTACTGAATAAGTATTAGTTGAAGGACTAATGAACAGGATAAATGACAACAAATACTACATATATTTTTATTCTAATGATAAACTGTTGACCTGTACCTTCCTTAAGATATACTCTAAGTATTACTTTAAATGTACAAAACTATCACTGAAAAAGATAGCTAAATATCATTTGCTGTAGTGGTAACATTAAAATGAGATTGATAAGGATATTAAAAGAGATGTGTCCTTGATAAGAAAATCTCTTTTGATTTCTGGTTGGTGAAAACAGACTGATATCTAAATAATAATTTAGGTCATTTGGTAACATTTATTTGTAACATCTCTCTTTTTTTTTTTTTTTTTTTTTTTTTTTTTTTTTTTTTGCGTTACGCGGGCCTCTCACTGTTGTGGCCTCTCCCGCTGCGGAGCACAGGCTCCAGACGCGCAGGCTCAGCGGCCATGGCTCACGGGCCCAGCCGCTCCGCGGCCTGCGGGATCTTCCCGGACCGCGGCACGAACCCGCATCCCCTGCATTGGCAGGCAGACTCTCAACCTGCGCCACCAGGGAAGCCCAGGGAAGCCCTGTAACATCTCTTAAGAATTCCAAAGTTGAACTAGCTTCTGTATAGAAATAGACAGGGTTTTGTTTTATTTTAACCATTGTCCATTATATAAAGTAAGATAAAGCTTGGAAGCCCAGAAATACTGCTTATAAAATTATTGCCAGTTGGAATTTTATGTAATTACTGAAGGGCTGGAGCAAATTTTGATTTCATTAGATTTGATTTTAAGTGGTTTTAGGAATCATTTCCATTTAAGCAATGCTAAGAAAACATTAAAGCATAAGATGGTTACAAACTCTTCTACATAGACACTAAAATATGGTCTTCAATCAGAATATGTTAACTCTAAAACAGTATCTCACTCCCTTTAATTTTTCACCAGGTGTTTCATGTGTGTTAATTTTGTTTAAAATCAAGATCTAATTTTTTGTCCATATTACATGGAAAGGTATTGCTTCTATGTATAGGCTGTTGAAAATCCATGGAAATAATAAATAAAATATAAAAGGAGAGTTCTGCTTCCACTTAAGATGTAGAAAGCTTTGAGAATATCATCCCCAACATAAAAAAATTAGAAAAACCAAATCATCTAGAAAAATCATAATTTTTCTTGGGCCCATCAGAGAAAAACTTAAATACCCTGTATTTCAAAGGGTAAAAATCCCCTCCATGGAGAAAAGGTATACATCTTTTTTATAGCATGGGAGAAAGACCTGATTACCATAAATGTGGATAAGATAAAATCAGATGATATTTTCATAAAATCTTAAAGGTATAGTGTGGGCTAGCATATCAATATGGCATAACTGGGAGCTCCAGAAACAGAGGCAGTTTCTAATTAATCTGAAGGCCTGTTAAAAATAGGCCTTCACCAGTGCTCACAAGAAAGATCGGGAACAGGGCGAGGGTCTCAGGATAAATACCACTTGGTGTCACAGGCATGCAGGATATGATTGGGTACCACTCAAACACAGGAATGATGTGATCTGATTCTCTAGGGACTTCCCGCATAGGAAGTAAATGCTTTAAGCTGATGGTGCAGGGGCACCAAAACATTTCACTCACAGGGTTCATGCAAAATCTATTGCTTCTGGTGGTATGGAAGCAATGAAATTTATTTGCCTCTGGGAACAGGGTAGAAAACACTTCCAAATTCACAACACAGGAAGGATTCATTGCTAATGAAGTAGAGTAAATGAAAAAGAAAGAACCCTCTATCCCTGGGCCCAACATTATGTACCAATACAAGAAGAGATCTGCTACCGGTGATGATGAGGCAGAAAAATCCCTCCTACCTAAGACCAATCACATGTAAAAGAGTTTAGTAGCAATGGAGAGGTGGGACAGAAATTCTGAGGCATCCCTATCCCTTAGGCACAGGGCCTGCCTAAGACTTAGTCTGACCCAGGAAAATAAAGAACACCTCCCGGCTCCATTGTGTGAAACAAGCTACAACAGTCTGCCATTAGCAGGAGGGAAAAATTATAGCGAAAGCTCCACTCCGTGGTACATGTATGCAGTAACGGGTGAAAATGAGAGTGGAGCAGGAAACCTATGTGAGAAAAAGTCTCTAGCACTTCAAGCCCCCTTCCAAGTATAAGATAAGAGCAGCCCAGCAGCAACTATCCTCTCCAATGGCCTGAACGAAGAAGAGGTGCATCCAGGTATAACTACGATTTACCTCATTTCCTACTGTTCTTCTCCATACAGCAACAGCTGTTAAACAAAAAATTTTAAGATACCCAAAAAGAGTGAGATAATAAACACATTTACAAGGAAAAAAATGAATCAATAAAAGTATATTCAGAGATTATGCAGATGCTAGCTATATCAGAGAAGGACAACAAAATAATTATGATGAATATGACAAAGGATCCAGTGGAAAAGGTTAACAACATGCATGAACAGATAAAGAATTTCAGCAGAGAGGTAGAAACCATACAAAAAGTCAAGAGGAAATGCTAACTGTGAAAATATAATACCAGAGATAAAGAATTCCTGTGATGGACTCAAGATAAGACTGGGTATAGCTGAGAAAAAGTTAATTTGAATATATGGTGATAGAAATTATCTAAGGTGAAACGTAAGAAAATAATAATAAATAAATAAAATAAACCCAGAATATCCAAGGGCTGTGAGATAATAAATAATAGCCTACCATCTATGTATTTGGATTTTAAAAAAGAGAGAGAATGGGGTGCAAGAAAAGTTTGATGAGATAATCACCCAGAATTTTTGAAAATTAATGGGAAAAAAATAGATCCAAGAAACCCAGAGAAGTCTAACTAGCACAAATAAATTTTTTTAAAAGTGACTGGCACATAATAGCTAAAATGCTAATAAACAAAGATGAAGAAAATATCTGGAAAGCAAACGAAGGAAAAAGAAACATTATGTAAAGAGGAACAACAACAACAAAATATAACAGATTTCTCATCAGGGACTGCAGCTGTAAGACAGGGAAAAATAATTCAAAGCTCTATATCCGCTGAAAATATGGTTCTAAATTGTCTAGAGTTGTATTATTAATTTTTTAAAATTGTTTTTTTGTTTGTTTTCTCTGTCACTGATTTTTGCCCTGATTTTTACCATTTCTGTTTTCTACTTAAAATTTTATTTGTCCCTTGATTAGTTTTCAGGTTTTTCTTTTTTGGAAGACACTAAAGAGCTAATTTCTTCTTCTCTAATATAAATATTTCTTCTCTAATATAAATATTTCTTCTCTAATATAAGCATTTAGTGGTATAAATTATCCTCTAATTACTGCTTTGACAGCAACTTAAAATTTCAATATAATTTATTTTCATTTTCATGTAGTTGGAAACACTTCCTGATTCCCTATTTGACTATTTCTGTGACCTATGCTTTATTTAGAACTTTGTTATTTCATTTCCATATATTTGAGGATATTCTAGAAATCTGTCTCTTATTTTCTGTTATTGATTTCTATGTTAATAATGTGTCAGAGAACATACTTGGCATAACTTGAATCCTCTTAAATTTATTGAGAATTTATTACTATAAATGTATTTAGTCTCCAAATACTTAGAGATTTGCCTGTTATTCTATTACTGGTTTCTATTGTGGTCAAACACTAATTCTAGTATAATTTCAATTCTTTAAAACTTGTTGGGATTCATTTTATGACCAGAATATGATCTATCTTAGTATGTGTTCTGTGGGAGCTTGAAAATAATGTGTATTTTGCTGTTGTTGAAGTGTTCTGTAAATGTAGATTAGATCCTATTTGTTCATGGCATTATTGAATTCTTCTAAATCCTTGCTTATTTTCTGTCTGGTTGTTTTATCATTTGATAATACAGTGTTGAAGTCTAATTATAATTGGATATTTGCCTTTTTTCTGTCAGTTCTATCATCTTTTGTTTAACATATTTTGAAGCTGTGTTCTCTGGTGTATAAACAGTTAGGATTGCTGTGTCTTCTTGTTGATTGACACATCATTTTTCAATATACCTCTTTGTCTCTAGAAATTGTGTTCCTCTGAAGTCTACTTAATCTGATAATAATAATAAAGCTATCCCTGCTTTCCTTTGGTTAATATTTGTATGATATATCATTTTCCATTCTTTCACTTTCAATTTATCTATATCATATTTTAACTGAGTTTCTTAAAGATAGAATATAGTTGGATCATGCTTTTACCTTATTCACTCTACCAACCCCTGCTTTAGTGTATTTAAATCATTTACACTGAATATAATATTGATATCTTATGGCTCTGCCAAATTATTTTTCATTTTCTACTTGTTCTCTTTGTGTTGGCTCTCTGGTTGTTTTTTTTTTACTGCTTTTCTCTGGGTTATTTTAATACAAGGGGGTAATTTTATAGGATCTAAACCAATAAAAATATATATTCAGTCATGGAGGTCAATTCTGGTTCTCATTATTACTTTGTGTCCATATATATTTGCATCTGGTATCATTTTCTTTCTATCTGAAGGACACACCTTAAAATTGTTTTGTAGTATGAGTCTGATGGCAATAAATTCTTTCATCTTTTGCATGTTGAAAAGGTCTTTATTTCTCCTTTTTTAATTGAAAGAAATAGTTGCTGGGTAAATAATTGCTTTTTGACTAGCTTTTATTTCCCGGAACTTTTTTTTTTTTTTTTTTTTTTTTGCGGTACGCGGCCCTCTCACCGCTGTGGCCTCTCCCGCCGCGGAGCACAGCCTCCGGACGCGCAGGCTCAGCGGCCATGGCTCACGGGCCCAGCTGCTCTGCGGCACGCGGGATCCTCCCGGACCGGGGCACAAACCCGCGCCTCCTACATCGGCAGGCGGACTCCCAACCACTGCGCCACCAGGGAAGCCCCAATAACCCAGAACTTTAAAGCTTGTGTTCTAGTCTCTCCTTGCTTGCCATCATCCTTTTTATTTCTCTGTTCATAGTGTCTTCTTCTCCAACTGCCTATAAAGTTTTCTCTTTATCTCTTGTTTCAAGCAATTTGATTATGATATGTCTCATGTAGTCTTTTTCATGTTTCTTTTATTTGGGGAACACTGAGGCCCTTCTATCTGTGAATTTTATCAAATTTGGAAAAATTTCAGTCATTTTTTCTTTAAATATTTTTTCTGTCCCCTGCCTTTTTCAACTTTAGGGACTCTAATACATATAGATTATGCCACTAGTTTTCCTACTGTTAACTGATATTCTTTTCATTATTATCATATTTTCTTACTATTTTTCTTTTGATAAAATTTCTCTTCCTATGCATTAAAGTTCACTAATTCTTCAAAATTTCTAATCTGCCATTAATCCCATTGATACTGAGAGGTTATCAGGTTCTTGTCTCATTACAGGAAGAATTCAGAGACGAGACATGGGGGTCAAGAAAGCAAAGCAAGGATTTATTAAGTGATAGTATGCTCTTAAAGGGGCAACAGGCAGACAGGTGAGTAGCTGTCCTGAGTTTCTTTCGCAAGCTGATTATATGGGTGTGAAAATGAATGGGTGGAATATTCATTGAGGAGGGAGGGATTTGGGGTCATATTTCCTGATTTTCATTCCAGCTCCACCTTCCTGAGGGGAGGAAGGATTTTTGTCCTTATTTAGTCTTAATCAAAAGTGTCCTCATAGCATCAGTGCATGATGGGTACTTCTTATCTGCAAGGCTACTTGTATTGTAATGATGACATAATGAGCAAAAGGTTACATTCAGACTCCAGAGAGTCCCACCTTTTCCCACCTTTCTTTCTCTGCCTCCGGAACTGCTGTCACCTCAAAACGTATGGTTTCCTGTCAGTCTGGATTTTCCTGCTTTTCTTTGTCCGCCCAAGGACCTCACTGTTCACAAGATGTATGGTTTCCTGCCACCTGGCCTGTGCCCCCCTTTCTCTGCTCATATCTAGTTATCTGCCTGCTCTAACATCATCTAATATATTTTTCTATAGCAGGAATTTTAGTTTTCATCTCTAGAAATTTGATTTTTAAATACCTTTAATAACTCTCCTTAACTTTTTTAACATATGAAATACAGTTATAATAACTCTTAATTTTTCTGGCTGCTAAAGCTAACATTTTTGCCTCCATGGGTCTGTTTTAATTGACTGTTTCTTCACATGTCTAGTAACTTTTTATAGGATACCATATATTGTAAATTTATTTTTTAGGTGGTTGATATTTTACATTTATATAAATATTTTGATCTTTGTTCTGGGATAAAGTTGTGTTTCTTGGAAATAGTTTGATCCTTTCATTCCATCTTTAAAATTTTTAAATGGGATTGGAACAGTGCTCAGATTAGTACTAATCATTCCCCTCTACTGAGGCATTTCTATTTTGTGTACCCTATTCAATTTTCCCTAATGTATGAAGCTTTACATTTATCCTGGCAGGATTAACACTATTGCTGTCATTGTACACACACATCAAGGAAGGTTACTTTTAATCCCTTTGTGTGTTTCTTTTCCCAGCCTCAGGTAGTTCCTTCACACAGATGTATAACATTAGTACTGGGTTGAACACTTGAGGAAAACCTTCTGTTGACCTCTGGAATTCTCTCTCTGTGCAGCTCCTTCCTATATTGTACTCTGTTTTTCAAACTCGAGACACCTTGGTCTGCTTGGACTCTTAGCTCCATCTCTTCAGGGAATTTTCAGGCTCTGCCTAAATACTCTCTCTCTGGATTGTGGCCTGAAAACTCATTCAGTGGAGTAAAGCTCAGACAATCCTGATGCTCACCTCACTTTTTTAACACTAATCAAGGATCAATGTCCTTCATTGATTGCTGTCTTGAAAACAACTGGTTTACATATTTTGTCCTGCTTTCGGCTATTTCAGGTAGAAAGGTGAATCTCATCTCTATTACTCCAATTTTCTTGGGAACAGAAGTTAGTGGTGGGACTTCCCTGGTGGCACAGTGGTTAAGAATCTGCCTGCCAATGCAGGGGACACAGGCTCGATCCCTGGTCCAGGAGGATCCCACATGCCATGGAGCAACTGAGCCTACACGCCACAACTACTGAGGATGCACTCTAGAGCCCGTGAGCCACAACTACTGAGCCCACGCACCACAACTACTGAAGCCTGCACCTTCTAGGGCCTGTGGGCTGCAATGAAGAGTAGCCCCTGCTTGACACAACTAGAGAATGCCTGCATGCAGCAACAAAGACCCAATGCAGTCAAAAATTTTTTTAAAAATTTAAAAAGAAGTTAATGTTAAGTTTTTAAAGCTAGAAGAAGTACATGCTTGTTTGTTATAATTTCCCTGTATTTTTCTGTTATTTTTGTGAATTCCATGCTACTTTACAATGTCATTAAAGTAATAAACCATCTTTAGTTAGGAGATAGAGCTTGGATGCTCATGTCTGCTTTACAACAGTTGGTAGGACTAATAAAACAAGAACATCAAAACAACATCATGTTGTCATTGCTTAATAACTGATGGGACCATGGCAGCATCTCAGACACTTGAAAACATGAATATTCATTACAATTACTTTGAATCACATTGTGACATCAGAAAGAAGCTTCAAGGGTATGCTCTTTCCAGTCTTTTGACTTCAGGGTAGACAGTAATGTCAAAACATGAGCATATTGTGATAGGAAGCTCACCTGCTTCTTTCTCCCTTTGAAATTATTATCAAGTTTTGGAAAGGGCTGTAGTCATCACACTCAAGATTTAGATATTGAACTTGTGAGCAGAATATTAGCAAACAAACTAAAGAAATCAATAAGCAGTCAGCAAGTTCAGAAGCTGTTACGTTGGACTACTGTTAAGGTCAACTACTGTTTCATTAAGAGAATTTTTCATTAGGATATTAAAAAATGTTCAAAGAGTTCTCTTCTTAAAGTGGACAAGCAGTTCACCTTCATAAGGAGATATGAGAAAATACAGAGTTTTCCTCTTTGAGTCTGTCTGTCTCCATCTGTTTCTCTGTGTCTGTCTTTCTCTTTCTGAATGGCCTAGTTCAGTTTTAGTAGCATTTGGGTGGGGGAAGGATTGATATACAAATAAGTTACCTACATAGTTCATAAAAATTAGTAGGCATTTCTTCAGATAGCAAACCAAATGTTTAATTAAAATGATAGAATTTTTATTCTTAATGACTACAAAGATATATATCTCTCTGTGTTAGGTGGAATAATGATCCACCAAATAGATCTGTACACTAATCTCCATAACCAGAGATTATACTACTGGCAAAAGTGACTTGGCTGATGTGATTAAGTTATGGAACTTGAGATGGGGAGATTATCCTGGATTATCTGGTGGAGCCCAATGTAATCACAAGAGTCCATTTAAGGGAATAGATGAAATCAGGAGAGCCAGAGTCCGAGGAGATGTGACAATGGAAGCAGAACTTGGAATAATACAAATACTGGAAGAAGAGGCCACAAGACAAAAATGTAGGCAGCCCTTAGAAGCTGGAAAAGGAGAGAAATGAATTTCCCCCTAGAATCTCCAGAGGGAAGGCAATGCTGCCAGCACCTTGAGTTTAGCCCAGTGAGACTGATTTTAGATTTTTGACCTCCAGAACTGCAAAAAAATAAATGTGGGGACTTCCCTGGCAGTCCAGTGGTTAGGACTTTGCTTTCCAATACAGGGGGTGTGGGTTCGATCCCTGGTCGGGGAGTTAAGATCCCACATACCTCATGGCCAAGAAACAGAAACATAAAAAACAGAAGCAATATTGTAGCAAATTCAATAAAGACTTTAAAAAAATGCTCCTCAAAAAAAAATTCTTTTAAAACAAAACAAAACAAACAAACAAAAAAACATAAAGGTGTGTTATTTTAAACCCCTACATTGTGGTAATTTGGTACAGAAGCAACAGGAAATTAACATAGTCTTTAATGAAGCAGCACTTTTTACTCTGCCTTACAGTTATCTGTGTAAAACAGTTTTTCTCCAATATGCTATAAGCTTTTGGAGGTTAGGTATGTTGTTTAACATAGTGCCTTCTTTCATGTGTGTTCTAAATATAAAGTAATCTCACCACCAATCAGATCCATGCAATGAAAGGTACCCAATAAATAACAATCCTAATGACTGTAGAACCTAATAAGTGAGCCTATATTCAGTATAGGCATTAACTTTCTGGGATTTTCTGAACTTATCTTTCTAGAACTTTGGCTTTGGATTGGACCTGTTGTCTCAAGCAAAAAACAAACAAAAACAATCCAAAAAACAGACAAAAAAATCCATCAAAAGTGTTACATACCTATGGCAGGATATCACTATTTAGGTGACTTTAATGGGAAGATGTAAATATTACAGTTTTTTTCCCTGTATCTTTGCAGTATTAGAAGTCAGAAATGAAGGTCTGTCTTTTCCTTGTGGAACTACACTGTGTGGACACTCTCCTATAATATTCAGGAAACCTAGTGAGGGGATGGTAAGAAATCTTCATATCTGTCTTTGGGGGAGAGGGAAAAACAAACAAGTCACACTGAGAATGAGATGGGATAGTGAGATTCCTGTGATTTTACCCTGTAAAAAACTCAATTAAAAATGGAAAACTCATAGCTGGGAGGATTCTCCACTGGACTCTCCTGTTTCTGCATATTTTATAAGCTAAGACAATGAAAACCTTTGTTTCTTAGTAACTTTTCAAGGATGTTTGTAAACAGTCTTGGACAATACTGTCTCCCTCCAGAGAAAAAGCAGGTCTATTTGGTGTTCAAAATATCCTGACTTCAGGGCAAGGTTTGGGCAGGTTTTTGTGCAGCCATTTGTAAAAGGTTGGGGTTTCCTACATGTGCACGGTGTACCTTTGTGTTCCACGTTATCCCTGTGAGATCCGGACGAGGAGAATTGGCATTAACATGAAGCTCATGCTGCTTGCTATGGAGTGAGTAGTAATAAAGTCTTTTTTCTCTGACCCAGGAGTTCATGTGCTCTGCCAACATCCATGAAACTACAGCAGGCTAATTTGTTAGCTTCCTAGTAGAGAAAATCTCAGATCCTACGCATTCAACTGAATTTCTAACATTCAACTGGGTTGTTTTTTCATTGGTAAATTGAGGATTCCATAATCGTTGGTTTCATTTAGATTTGTAATTTCATGCTTATATACTATGAGACAAATTGAATAAACCTGCAGATAGACTCATTAATTCTCAAAATGTGTTCCCTAGACCATTTTTGAGAGAATCTCCAAGTGTATCTGTTAAATACACACACACACACACACACACACACACACACACACAACTCTCTGGGTCACACAGCACACTTACTGTAACAGAGGGAGTAAGGTACAGGGATCTATGATTTAAAAAATATTCTCAGGCAATTCTAGAGTACTCTAATATTTGTAAGCCACTAAACTACGGAGTATAAACAGAAGATAAGTAATGTATGGCAACATAGTTCCCTTTCTAGCTGATGTGTTCTTTGGGTTTTTTAAATTAAATGTGGTTCATTGGGAAGCATTTCTTGGACAGAAAGATTTGTTTAGAAAAAAATAGATTAGTGAGAAGGAATTATCAGCTCTCTAACTCTGTCAAAACAAACACTAGACTTCACAATTAAGAGAATTCTTTCAAGTTCCAAGTAGTCTATGATAATACTGTTATCACTTTATATTTTTAGTTTTGCAAGTTCACCTCTTAAAAGGTTGATTTTAGTACTTAGGGAGGGTTTTTTTTTTTTTGCCATTGTTTATTCCATCTGCAGTGGGCACAGGTTTCTACCCATCAATGTTGCTGACTTGTCTATTTGACTTACAGGCTCAAAAAATAACATTTCAGCAACAGGGATATATAAGTGATGGACATCAGTATTCTCTGTAAATCAATCACTCAGTTATCCTTTTTATTTGATAACAAAATTGGAACTGTAAAGTTACTGCAATAGAGTAGAAAGAGTGTGGCTATGGATTAAATCCTGCCTATTTCTCTTCTCGGTTCTGAGATCTTAAACAAATAACAAAATATTTGAGTCCAGAATTATATAAAATAATTATAATTAAAATATGTAACTTATAGGGCCTACCTGTTTCATAGTCCTCAACGAGCATGATTCTCATTTTAATGGACTATGCAGTAAAGTTCATACATGTTAAAAAAGATGACATTAAAAATTACTAGATTATTACAAAATCTACACCTTGAACAATATTTTAAAGAAACGTATACCTAAATTTATACAATTAGACATCATCATGAATATTAATTCATATCTCTATATGGAAAATGGAACACAAACTTTCACACGTATACAGACACACATTCAAGGATTATTTTTAGGTCTAATTTCTTCCCAAGGCTAATTTCAAGATAAAAATTATCCAGGACTTTTTAGATGGCTATAACTTCAACCAATTTGGTAATCCTGCTCCACCTGCAAAGCTTTTCAAAATCATTACCTTTAAGTTCTAAAATGGGAGTTATTTTACTGCCTTTCATTTTTCTTACTTTGACTTGGACAAATTATGCCCAGATTTTTTATTTATTTTTTTGCTACTATATGCAATGTTTTCTATTTCTATAAATCTCAAGCTCAGAAAGTCTTAAGGGAGACAAAACTCCTAAATAATCTATTTCTAAAAATTTTGAAGAGCTTAAAGGAATAGATTCAGTGTAATAATTTATTGATGGATTTCTAATCTTTCCTGTCTCTGTGAACATCTTAATTTAGAATGTTAAACATTTATTAAAATGTTTATGTGCCTCTCCAACAAGTTCACTAAAAATAACTATTTTTCTTTAAACAAGAAGGTACCATGTGACAAATCTGTAATCAATCCATGAGTTAGGGAATTAAGGTAATGATACAACTTCACTTTCGCATGTAAAGTTCTGTCTCAGATAACGAGGAAATATGCATTGTACATTCTGTTCTCCATAGATACAAGTATATAGGTACTATGTCCAGTAGGATTAGTTTGGAAGAAGGGGAGAGAGAGAGAGAGAGAGAAGAGAGAAAGAAAAGGAAGGAAGGAAGGAAGGAAGGAAGGAAGGAAGAAAGGAAGAAAGGAAGGGAGGAAGGGAGGGAAAAGCAAAGAAGGAAAGCTCTAGTAAAGGGCTTAAACAAGATTCCCGTTTATTTAATCTCTCACATTAAAAGAGATTCAGAGGTCTGTGTCTCTTTGCTGATGGGGGTGCTCCATACTGTCTGGTCCTACGTGCTTTCATCTCTCTATTCTGCCATCTTCTGCCTGTGTCTTCTACCTCATGTTGGTACGATGTGTCATTATATCAGGAAAGGAGAAAGAGTTTTTCCATTGTCGAGGAAACTTTCCTTAATGCCACGTTAAATTTCTGCTTATTTTTATTGGTGGAATTTAGACTCATGGACACACCTAGTTGCAAAGTAGTGGGAGAGCAGAATAGTGACTTTTATCTTAGATAACAGTGTGGCCCACTAATAAGGAATTTATTACTAATGAGGAAGGAAATAGTTAATATAGGATGTGTGCATTAAAACCTCTCCTATAAATGTTAAATGAAAATATTTGAAGGAGAAAGAAAAGGATGTAATATGCACACATTTTCTTGTGGAGAATCTTTTAATATTTTGAGGAATTTCTTTAAGAAGTATCTTTCTAACTGCTGAAAATTTTGTCTGCTAGAAGAAGTACCTTATCTCATTTAAAAGCAAACAACAATAATAAAAAGCCCTTTGAAAAGGCTTAAATCTCCCATTTCTTGGAAGAGGAAATGTAGACTCTCATGAACAGATTGATATATTACTGACTTTATCTGGAATAAAACGTTTGTTATCACTTTAGCTAAATATTCAGATGTGAAAACCTAAATAGCATATTATCTAGGAAAATAAATTATAAAACTACTGTGTTTCTTGATCTAAACTTGACTCTTAGATAATCTACTTTAACTCATTTTATAATGGAGGAAAATGAGGAAGTAACTTGGTACAACTCCATACAAAAAAATCCTGGTCTCCTGAAACTTATAACAACTTTTTTTCCCCCATGTTAAATGTTTAGTAGAGGTGGTTTCATAGCCTCTTTTACCTAATATTTCTCTCTCCTCTCCCCATCTCCTCCCGTCACCTTCTGCCTCCTCTCTCTCTCTCTCTCTAATGATATGTATTTTATTTCTGGTAAATATCATGTAAAAGAATAGAGATATTACTCTTCTCATATTCAGTTCAAACATTATTGATCAAATAAAGGATATGCCAGGTGACAATATACTCTAAAGAAACTTCAGAAAGCAAAATAATTTGGAATAACATATGGAATTTATAATGTACATTTTATTTTATGGAATGAAAATCAGTGAAAAATGTTTATGTGCTAGTAATAGAGACCTAAATTCACAGTTGATTAAAATAGTGATGTTTATTTTTCCCCCATGTAAAATGAAGTCAGGATGTCTTAGATCAAGGGTGGTACAGGGATTCTACAATGTCAAGAGTGTCCCAGCATCCTTCTTCCTCTTTTCCTTCCCAGCTATAACATGTGTGTATTTCTGTACAGTTTCCTCATATTTGCTTTAGATTAAGTTCCATCCCATCCCATTATATTCTCATTGAAAGCAGAGGAAGATGGAATAGGCAATGACAAAAAGGAATTTGCTGGTTGAATCAACCCCAATTCAGGTAGCTTTGCTGGAAGCCCCACTGCATCACTTTTGATCATGTAACTTGAGCCAAAGCATTAGTCACATGCCTACCCCATCTGAAAGAGAGGCTTAGAAATCTACTTTTTCAGTTGGTTACATCACTTTTCATGAAAGCTGTGTTTTATCTTTAAGTGTGAAGAGGAGATTGGACACTGAGATTATGACTAAGAGGTTCAGCCACAGTACCAGCTCACAAAAACCTCCAAGAAATATGTGCTGTTGATAGCAGCCCAGAATTTGCAAGGCTAAGATGTCTCCACAACCCTAATAAAGCTGCCTGTAAGTGGTCAGTCTCTTCTCCCTCAGTGGGGATTTAAGCAGTGAGATAGTACTAAAAAGAAAACATCTGTCAAGGAACTGGAAGATTGTCCTCCTGGAGAATTTCTCTCTTAACCTTTCAAGAGAAATAAATACTGAAACCAATTATCTCCTTCTGAGTAAAGAATAGAAAAGAATATTGTTTTTACAGGAAATAAAATTGCCTAAGACACTGGAATACATTACCCATTTTCATAAAATATGTCAGGTTCAGCTGAACTTTTCTGTGCAGTCCCAAGTCTTAATCCCAAACCACAATCTTCTCTGGTGATTTTTCTACTGATAACTATTAATGACAATCAGAATTCCTCCTCGAAAACAATTTTCAGTAAATTTGAAAAACAATTTTCAATAAATTTTCTTTACTAGAATCAGACTCTAATGAATATGATACTCAATGTCTCCATGGAAACAGCTTTCAAAATGAGACCTGATTGTGATCATAGCTTACTAACAGGACCATTGAACTTTTTAAAATGGCTTTCCTAATTCTAACAGTATTCACAGAATAAAGAAACTGTTAAATACACATTGGTATTTACAATGTTTCTGTGTTTAAATGTCCAGAAAAATACAAAAATTCACATGTGGATTATTTTAAAAGGAAATTTTAAGTCAATATTTACTTGTTCTTATGTCTGATTACAGATGACACAGTAGGTTTTTTAACTAAAGTATAGTTGATTTACAATACTGTGTTAGTTTCACAGGTACAGCATGATTTGGGGTTTTTTTGCAGATTATAACAGCAGGTTTTTAAATACATTAAGAATCACACGGGCTTCCCTGGTGGCGCAGGGGTTGAGAGTCCGCCTACCGATGCAGGGGACACGGGTTCATGCCCCAGCCTGGGAAGATCCCACATGCCGCGGAGCGGCTGGGTCCGTGAGCCATGGCTGCTGGGCCTGCGCGTCCAGAGCCTGTGCTCCGCAACGAGAGAGGCCACAACAGTGAGAGGCCCAAGTACCGCAAAAAAAAAAAAAAATTTGAAAAAGAATCACAAATTCAATATGATATCACCCATGCTTTTTTTTAAGATAAAAATCCATATCTAAACATCAGTGGTAAATCACTCACCTTTTCACAGTAATCAGAGAGAAAGAGAACATACAATGTATTTTAACCTGTGCCACAAGGATGAAGTAAATAAAATTTGGGGATTTAAGCAGTTATTGTCATCTCTTCATTTGTTTATGAATTATTTATTCACAGGACACACATTTTTATTCAATATCTAATATGAACTGGGTCTCTTAGTCATTCATTGTACTAGGTTAAGGAAAGCATTTATGGTCAAAATCAGCAGTATCTCTTTACTTGTCTTTCTTCACAAGAAACTTACAATCACCATTACTTCCTTTCCCTCTAGCAGCAAACTAAAAGAATAGCATGAGATGACACATAGTGCTAAATTGAATATAGTCTAGTGTCAGCATTCATGATATGACCAATTTAGTGCTTTGGATGGTTGAGATAGGGAGGTCAATAGGAACCGAAGTTATTTGGAAGTTGATAGATGAATTGAAGTTGATAGATTTTAAATGGCTTTAGAGGATTGAAAAGGTTAGGATGGGCCAAGAGAAGGGAGATCACTTTAATTAGGAGACCAATAAATTAGGAATGTGACTGGTCCTCATTTGTTAGAAAAAAAGTGGTTGAAAATAAAATTCAAGGTTGCTCTTATGGGAGTACTTGTATAAACATGAAAACTGGACAAAGGAAAAGGTATAAAGTTATTTATTTGTAGTAAGATCCTTTTTAATAAGCCATTCAATACCTATTCCATACCTCATTTTAATATGAACAGTAGGATAGGTCAGGCTTGGTTGAATTACAAACATAAAGGGGATGGCAATTATCATAGTCAGAAAGCTTGTCAGTTTAAGCTTAGAGAGTCATGTACACACTTAAAACTGACGGCAGAATCTGTGGTAGTGAGTCAGGTGAATATAAACCTATATCTAGAAATGGACACAAGATGAGAATATCAGCTCACATGGCTGGGATCCCTGGACCTCCAGTTATTAGATAAGGGTTTCATTGTGTTGGTATCTTGACTGACATTAACTGTACTGAGGTCTGGGGCAGTAAACTTGAAAATTCTCCTCCTTCTAGAATCCAAGTTATTCCTAACATATCCCCCCACTTTCACAAAGCTAAAATGGATAAATGTCTCTGCATGACTAAGAGCTAATGAAAGTAAGTTTGCTATGAAATTTTAAGTTTTAGCATTACCATGTTCTGTATATTGAGCTATTAAAATAACAGTAGGTACAGTATATTGTTAGTAAATGTATTTATATGTCACTTAGACTTCAAATCTCATAGACATGTTGTATGGTAATTCTATACAAATAATTTATTATCTCTGATATTCAAACTCATTTGTGGTATGTTGAAGAGTACACAGGGCCTCACTGGAGGACATTAAATTGATATCATGCACAGCTGCACAGAAGACAGAGATATTTCTGTTAGACAAGCCAGAGATATTTCTGTTAGACAAGCCAGAATACCTGTAAAAGACATATTTCTACTTAAATGCATATGTCCTATTCCTGCCTATATGTGTTACACCTTTAACAATTACTTAACAAAGGCAATGAAAATAATTGTATGTGTGTGTGTAAAATGGGGACCATAGAAAAAGATACCTTTACAGATCATTCAGTGTAATCCAGCCCTCTCAATTTTAAAGTAAAAAGACTGACCCAGAGAACAAATAAGAAGTTCAGCTCAGCTTGAGTACAAATGGTATATTTGTTAATGAGAATAAATTTGGATAAAACAAGCACAAAATTTTGGACTTGATCCAATAGGTAATGGAGCATCATTGAAAATGGAACATCACAAATAATAGAACAGGATCGTAACATGATGAAATAGTTTTAAGATAGTTATCTAGGTTGCTATTGCACTTATGAAGTAGGCAAAAATGAGGTAATGATGACTTGAACTCTGATAAACAGCTGGAGCAGAATGTAACAGAAAGATCAAAGAGATATTTTTGAGACTGAAATTGACTGGGCTTGGGTCATATTGGACCTATTGGAGTAAATGATATGAAACTTATGACTGAATTCTTGATTTTGAGTCTAGAATATAGAATAGTTGCCTTGTCAATTGTAAGATACAGAAAACTAAATGGAAAGAGTAGAGTAGAAGAAAAGGTAAAGAGTTCCATTAATGATACGGGGATTTGAGTCATGTAGGACATCATGGATAAATGCTGTGAATATAATTAGTTTCACAGACTAAAGGCTTATTGAGAGTCAAGATTAAAATTAGAACTTGGGAAGTTCAATATAGGAGCTGAAAATAAGGGAAGAGACTCAGATTTGTTCTAAAAAGAAGTATATAGGTGAAAACTTCCCAGAGTCAAAGACTCACAATTAGAAGGCCCACAGTTAATGGATGATTAGAGATAGTAGAAAAAGTAAGAGAAAAGAGAATATGTAGAAAATCCTAAAGACTCCACATACACACGCAAAATCTATCAGAATTAACAAACAAATTCAGCAAAGTTTCAGGGTACAAAGTCGATATTTAAAAAATCAGTTACATTTCTATACACTAACAACAGACTGTCTGAAAAGCAATAAAACAATCACAGTTATGATAGCATCAATAATAATAAAATTCTTACACATAAACTTAACCAAGAAAGATTTGTATACTAAAAGTCATAAAACACTGATGAAAAAATTATAGAAGACACAAATAAATGGAAAGATAACTTGTGCTTTTAGATTGGAAGACTTAATAATTTTGTTAAAATGTCCATACTACACAAAGCTATCTATAGATTCAATGCAATTCCTACCAAAACCCCAATGGCAATTTTGCAGTAATAGAAAAAGTGCCCCTAAAATTATTGTGGAACCACAAACAGACCCTGACTAGCCAAAGCTATTTTGGGCAAGAAGAGCAAAACCAGAGGCATTACATTTCCTGATTTCAAAATATTCTATAAAACTACAGTAACCAAAAGAATGTGGTACCAGCATAAAAACAGACATAGACAAATAGGACAGAAAAGAGGTGCTGGAAATAAACCCAGGCATACATGGTCCACTGATCCTTGACAAGGGTGCCAAGAACACAAAATGAGGAAAGAATAGTCTCTTTATAAATGGTGTTGGAAAACTGGGTATTAACATACAAAAGAATGAAATTGGACCCTTATCTTAGACCATATATAAAAATCAACTCAAAATGGATTAAAGACTTAACTGTTAAGATCTGAAACTGTAAAACTCCTAGAAGAAAGCATAAGGGCTTCCCTGGTGGCGCAGTGGTTGAGAATCCACCTGCCGATGCATGGGTCACGGGTTCGTGCCCCGGTCCGGGAAGATCCCACATGCCGAGGAGCGGCTGGGCCCGTGAGCTATGGCCGCTGAGCCTGCACGTCCGAAGCTTGTGCTCTGCAATGGGAGAGGCCACAACAGTGAGAGGCCCGCGTACCGCAAAAAAAAAAAAAAAAAAAAAAAAAGAAAGCATAAGTAAAAAGCTTTGTGATATTGACCTTAGCAGTGATTTCCTGGATATGACATGAAAAGCACAGGCAACAAAGGAAAAAACAGACAAGTGAGACTATATCAAACGAAAAAGCTTCTGTACAGGAAAGGAAACAACAAAATGAAAGGGCAACCTGTGGAATGGGAGAAAATATTTGCAAACCATACATTTGATAAAAGCTTATTATACAAAATACATAAGAAAATGCTATACTCAGTAGCAAAAAGACAAATAACATTATTTTTTAAATGAGCAAAGGAACTGAAGAGATATTTCTCTAAAGAAGACATACAATTGGCTAATGGGTATATGAAAATGTGCTCAACATCACTAATCATCAGGGAAATACAAATCAAAACCAAAATGAGATATCATTTCACACCTGTTAGGATGTCTATTATACAAAAACAAAAAGAAAAAGATAACAAGTGCTGGAAAGGAACAGTGAAGAAAAGGAAACTCTTATACAATCTTGTTGGGAATGTAAATTGATGCAATCACTGTGGAAACAGTATGGAGTTTCCTCAAATAATTAAAAATAGAACTACCATATTTTCCAGTAATCTGCCTTTTGAGTATATATCCAAAGGAACTGAAATCAATATCTCAAAAAGACATCTGCACCCAATGTCCACTGCAACATTATTCACAATAGCCAAGACATGGAGGCAACCCACATATTCATCAATGGATGGATGGATAAGGAAAATGTGGTATACACACACGATGAAATGTGATTCAACCTTAAAAAAGAAAGACATCTTTCCACTGGTGACAACATAAATGAATCTGGAGGACATTATGCTAAGTAAAGTGAGCCAGACACAGGACAAATACTACATAATGCTACATATATGAGGAATCTAAAATAGTCAAACTCATAGAAGTAGAGAGTAGAATGGTGGTTGCCAGGGGCTGGGAAGAGGGGGAAACAGGGAGGCATTAATCAAAGAGTACAAAGCTTTAGTTATGCAAGATGAGTAAGTCCTAGAGATCTACTGTACTTCATATTATACTGTATAACTACTGTGTAACATAACAATATTATGTTGTATACTTAAAAGTTTGCAAAGAGAGATCTTATGTTCAATGTTCTTATCATAAATAATAACAGTAATAATAAAGAAGAGAGGAAGAAACTTTTAGAGGTGATGTAAATGTTAACTACATTGATTGATTGATTGTTATGAATTCACAGCTGCATACTTTATCTCTAAATACATCAAGTTGTATATATTAAATATGTGCATTTTTTGTATATCACATACCTTGATAAACTTTTTTTTAAATAGTCCAATTACTATGCCATTTTCTATGCTAATATTCAAATTTTTTCTCATATATATTTTGTCTCTCTTGTTCCATTGAAAGTTCTTGGGAGGGCTTCCCTGGTGGTGCAGTGGTTGAGAATCCACCTGCCGATGCAGGGGACACGGGTTTGTGCCCCGGTCCGGGAAGATCCCACATGCCGCGGAGAGGCTGGGCCCATAAACCATGCCGCTGGGCCTGCACGTCCAGAGCCTGTGCTCCACAAAGGGAGAGGCCACAACAGTGAGAGGTCCGCGTACCGTAAAAGAAAAGAAAGAAAGTTCTTGGGAAAAATGGACTGTGTTAAATTTAATTTTCCTCTTTCTATACTTTTATTTAGTGGGTGCTTGATAGACGTCTTAGAAAGACAATTTGCCATGGGCCTTGGGCATTCCTGTAAATATTTTTGACTCTCTTGCCCTTTCCAACCTCACGGTTCAGTTACTGAATGAGACTGTCTCCAAAGACAGATCTTCCCACTTCAACTGCTAACTAGGTAGTGATCAGGACAAAATGGGGTAATATAGACCTATTTTGAAAATTTCAGATTCCCATCTAAACTTTTCTGAATGATAGGTTTGGGTGCAAGTAAGTGCAGATTTGGAGGAAAAAGGTGAATTTATAGCTGCTTAATTGGGACACAGTAATTTGTGTTGGTGAAGAGCTATAAAAACTCCAGTGTCTAGAAAGTGAAAAGCTTAGACCCTAGGAGGTGTTGAGAGTGGAAGAGGGCAATTAACGTTTTATTTGTCTCCCTGGATCTATCTGAATCTAGCTGAAGCTGAGGCTGGCAGTCTGACCTGATGTCAGGTTTGTTATTTCTGTCCACATGTTGTAAAAAACAAACACTCATGTGGACATGACCAGTGCTGAATTATTCTGTTGTAGTTGATGCTATCAATGGTAACTACCAAAGTTGGTGTGTTCAGTTACCACTACTTGTTTCTATATAAATGATGCAAATTCATTTATTTCTGATGTCTGAGTAGCCTTGCATTATGCCATGTATATTAACTGAAGGTGCAAGTACTCAGTGACAATGACCATGTGGCTTAACCAAACCAATGTAATGGTGACAATACAGTATGAACTCTAGCGACCCAGGCCTCTTCAGGTTATATGTTTGTATGCATGAAACACTTGGCCATAAGATATATTTCATTAGGGATGGAGGTTGCTTTTTGGCTCATCTATTACTCCTGTAATTATTGGCACTGATAGCTATCTTAGTCCTTTTGGACTACTATAACAAAAAGCCATAGACTGGGTAGCTTAAACAACAAACATTAATTCTCATAATTCTGGAAACTGGGAAGTCTAAGAACAAAGTGCTGGCAGATTCAGTGTATGGTGAGGGCCTGTTTCTTGGTTCACAGATGGCCTTCTTCTCTCTGTGTTCTCACATGGTGAAAGGGGCAAGAGAGCTCTTTGGAGACTCTTTTATTCAGTGCACTAACTCCACCATGAGGACTCTACCCTCATGACTTAATCATCGCCCAAAGGCTCCACCTCCAAATACCATTACACTGGGGATTAGGTTACGACATATGAATTCGGGGGAACATAAACATTATCTATAGCAACACCAAAGATCAGTAGGTCTGTCTAACCTGCCTTGCCTAGGTCATAATGGGTAGTAGCCTGGCCTCAGACTAAATCCTGGTTGTCTAAAGTAAGACATACAGTTCCTCCCTGAGACATATTTACAGTGGCTGATTCTGTGTCTTATGGGGTATGACTGAGGTCAGTCAGTATTGAGTTTGACCTGATGCTTAGAGTCCTGTTGATTATAACCAAAATACCATGTTAGAAAAACAGAATTGATTTTGCACCAGTCTACTGGTTAGATTAATCAGAGTGGTTGACAGAGTGGCATACTCATGTTGAAAATTTGAGTTCTGCCAAAAACTTGTAGGGCAGAGGGGTAGACTGCTGGGAAAGGTGATCTGCTTTGGGCTTTGAATGTCCTTGAACATTGTTGCTGGGTATGCCAAGAATACAAGGCTCTGATTGCCTTTTACCTGGGTCATTTATTAGCAAGCAACTTTGAGGAGGAAACATTCCTCCCCAAAGATCAGGCTTGCTTCTGGTCACTATTAAAGCAATAAGTCCTCCCAGTTCAGGGGTTCCCCAGGAAACACAGCCCACTGAGTGAGCAGGTATCTACAATGGACCCTTTACATCTCCCTATAGGTTAGGGGAGCAAACCAATGCAAATCAAAGTGAATTTCTTGCTACTGCACTTGCTATGAGTAATAAATTCCTTTGTCTTCCATCAAGGACTCCTGTGTTTTCTGCCAGGCCATGTGAAACAGTAATAGGATAATTACTTATCTTGTAAATAGGGTAAAATCCCAGACCCTTACAGTTCTCGTCAAAAAAAAAAGTTGTCTTCTCTACTGCTCCTTGAGAGGAAAATTTATCATTGGTAGAAATGTCCAGTAATTTCTAGCTGTGACTATAAGTTTCAGAATATGAATTTTTATAATGGCTTATTGCTCTGTTTTGGATGTTTTAAATGCAGATAAATCACTTAACCTCTTGATTCCTCATTTTCCTTCCCTCATTCTTCTTTTTTTTTTTTTTTTGAGGTACGAGGGCCTCTCACTGTTGTGGCCTCTCCCATTGCGGAGCACAGGCTCCGGACATGCAGGCTCAGCGGCCATGGCTCACGAGCCCAGCCGCACCATGGCATGTGGGATCTTCCCGGACCGGGCCACGAACCCATGTCCCCTGCATCGGCAGGCAGACTCTCAACCACTGCGCCACCAGGGAAGCCCCCCAGTCTTTTACGTAGATAATAACAGAGATAAAATTTTAAGTTTAGGTTTTCTTATGTGCTTTGGCATGGTTGGATTTAAGACAGCATTTTGTATTAAAGAGCAAAGTTTTTCAGCACAATTGAATCTGTAAAGTCTACCATCTCCTTTACTTCTTTATATTTTCACCTTCCTCCACACATTTTCTATCAACTTTACAGACTTGAGGATATGCCACTAAAATTGAGAACCAGAAGGTCACTATCTTCAAGATCAGCAAAAGGTAATTTATAAGAAAATACTGGTGAAAACTACAATAATCTACTTGCATGTTGAACTCGGGGCTGAGTACACCCCTAATGAGAAACACATTTATACTCAACAAACTATAGACACAGTGGTGAAACTACCCATTATATTCCTTACTATGAAGACAGGAATTATGGTAAGAGATAATGCCTTAGCTTTTAACCTATTTTCTTTCCTCTTTTTATACCATTTCTCACCAATAGCACCTACCTGGGGAACTGGTATGCATATGAATTTGTTTGTATGATTCTAACCCCTGGGGATGTCTTTTAACTTAAAATCTATTATTTTAAAATTCCATTTAGAAATTGAAGGCAGAAAAAATATGTTTTA
Organism: Kogia breviceps; assembly: GCF_026419965.1. NCBI lineage: Eukaryota > Metazoa > Chordata > Mammalia > Artiodactyla > Physeteridae > Kogia > Kogia breviceps. The sequence continues at coordinate 100,120,696 of NC_081314.1, forward strand.
GTTCTCAGAAAGATTGTTGGGATTCTTTGGACTGAATAATTTTTTATCTTGTATGACGATAATGATTCCTTAGGATGCTTTTATGGGAATCAATTAGTTAAATGCAGAATTAAATACTTCATAAAATAGAAAGTGTTATATTTATCTAAAGCATATGTATTAGTTTCCTAGGACTGTCATAACAAAATATCACAGACTGGTAGCCTTAAAACACCAGATACTTGTTCTCCCAAAGCTCTGGAGGCCAGAAGTCCAAAATCAAGGTGTTGGCTGGGCCATGCTCTCTCAGAGCCTCTAGGGGAGGATATTTCCTTGCCCATTCCAACTATTGATAGCCTCAGGTGTTCTTTGGCTTGTGGCAGCCTGAGTTCTATCTCTGCCTCCATATTTTCTTAGCATTCTCCCCTGCTGTGTCTGCCCTCTTCTTCTAAAGACACTCATCATATTGGATTCAGGGTTTACACTACTCTGGTGTAACCTCATCCTAATTTAATAATTTCCACCTACAACAATCCGATTTTCAAATAACGCCACATTCTAAAGAACTGGGGGTTAGAATATCAACATATTTTAGGGGGACACAATACAACCTTTAACAGTCCACCTCTGGCTCCCCAAAATTTAGGGCCTTCCTACATGCAAAATACATTTACCCCAACCCAACATGCCCTAAAGTCTTAACCATTCAGCATCAACTCTCTGTGAAAAATCTCATCTAAATATCAACAACTGAAAATCCCAAATTTCATCATCTAAGTTAGTTCTGAATAAGATTTAAGACATTATTCATCCTGAAGCAAAATTCCTCTCCATCTGTGAAACTGTGAAAACAGACAACAAATTATTTGCTTCCAAAATACAATAGTAAGACAGGCATAGTATATATATTCCCATTCCCAAAGAGAGAAACTGGAAGGACAAAAGAGGGCATGGATCCTAAGCAATGCTAAAATGTAGCAGGGCAATTTCCATTAGATGTCCAGGTCTGAGAATAATCCCCTGTGGCTTGATGCTGTGCCTCTCACAGGACATTGACTGTGCTCGCTTAGCCCGTGGGGAGAATTGCCCGTCACCACTATCCTTCAGGGATGTCCCAGAAAGGGCCTGTAGTGGCACAACTCTCTATTTGCAAGTGATGCCTGCACACCTGCAGAATCATCTGTAAGCCAGGTCCAAGACTTCTTTTCCTTGGTTAATTGATTGGAACTCCCATGAGGCCAAAGGTGTGGGCCGGGAAAAAGAAGGTAATGTAATAGGAGTGAAAACTTTGGACATTTGAGCCACATCCTTATGTAACTTACCTATGCCTTCAGGGCCTGCTGAGTTTGATCTCATACATACCACTTCTATTTGATACTGGAGTGCTGCTATGCACACCCAATTTTATGGTTTGGTGGGCTGGATAGCACTCAGTTTATGATGAGCAGCTCAATTTGCATGGTAAGTTGGTGCCCATGATTAGACATTCAGTCTCTGCTAAGACCCAATACTGGGATTTAAAAATTCAATACATCTTTTGCGGGGGCACATTTCAACCCATAACATTTTGATAATTACCAACAACAGTGATTATATTTATATCTACTTAGTTATTCCTCCCTTTACAATGTTGAACTACGTCGATGAAATTCTAGCTTTGTCTCACTCTAATAGCTTGATTTTTTAAAATAAGATAACAAATGCAATTTTTAATCAGCCAGGTGCAAGTACTTACTTTTGCTAACAAAACAGAGAGAGTAAGTAGAGGGTCATGTGCAGGTGTCATCCTAAATTCTAAAGTGCTTAAATTAAAATAATGCTGTCTATTACTAATAAGTATCATTTATCCAATTATTCAACAAATATTGATTGTGTTCCTAGTATGTTCCAGGCATGATTCCAAATGGTGGGTCACAGAAATGAACAAAATAGAAAAGTCTCCTGCTGTCATGGTTCTTGCAGCTTAGATGAGATAGACAAGAAACAAAGAAATTAAAAATACATAACATAAATTCAGGTCGTGATTGATAAGTGTTAGGAAAAAATACGAATACAGGGTTTAAAAGAGATAGTGACTGAGTTGAGCACACTAAATATATCAACTTTGCATTAGGCATGTTACTAATTATTTTGCATATTATTACACTGAAATTTCACAGTACTTATAAAGTAATTTTTTAAAATAGTTATAAAATATAGGTATTCTATTTCAGTTTTTCTGGTGATGAAATTGAGGAAGAGATTGAGTAAAAACTCTGTCATCATTCAAATAGTTAGAAGAGCTAGAAATCAAAAGTAGGTCTGTTTTTCCTCAAAAGGACTATGTTTTCTTAAATTCCACATTACATTTGAATAGTAGTTTATATCGTACCCAAAATGGAGAACCAATCAGAGTGTTCTGGAGGAATATACTTATCATAGCTTGTTTACACCTATATTTCCTTTTTCTAAGCCTACAATTTGTATATACAAGTACTGCCTATTGTAATCTACTTTATTGTTTATTTCTATAATTGTACTTCATATTTTGTTAATAGTCCTTTCATACATACTTGCTTTATCTCTATTAAAATATTTTTTTCATATAGGCACAACTGAAATTAGATGAACAAAGATGTCTTATGGGCTATAGAATCCAAAAATGCCTAAATCCTGCCCTTGACTATCCATACATACCCACGCTTACAAGGCCCTTGATAAACTATATGCACAGAGGAGACAAGTGGGAAAAAATAATTCTTATTGGTAGTTGTGTCTTCATGCCAAATTCCACAGGGATAGCCTGTGCCTACATCTTAACTAAAGTTTAACTTACTTATAAATAAAGCATGCCACAGAACCCAAACTAAATTTCAGTTCTTATAGCACTTATTTTAAGAAAAAGCAGAACACATCCACAGTTGAGAAGAGTCAGATGATATAATATGATTAATATAGTACCTAAGGCAAAACTTGATTCCCCATCCCGTTTTAAAAAAATTTCTTTTTGTTTGTGGAACAGAATAAAAAGATTATTTCTAAGGAAGTATGTTTGTCTTATGTAAGAACCTAAAGAAGATGTGCAAAAATAACTATAAATTAATTTTTTAAAAAGGGTTCTGGAGCAGCCTCTTACAAAAGAATAAAGTTGTGTACCAATGTCATAGCATGTACAAAAATTAATTTAAAATGGATTATAGACTTAAATGTAAGAGGTAAAATTATAAAACTCATAGAAGAAAACACTAGACTGAACCTCAATTATCCTGAGTCAGGCAACAGTTTCTTTCTTTTTTTTTTTTTTTTTTTGCGTTACGCGGGCCTCTCACTGCTGTGGCCTCTCCCATTGCTGAGCACAGGCTCCAGACATGCAGGCTCAGCGGCCATGGCTCACGGGCCCAGCTGCTCTGCGACATGTGGGACCTCCCTGGACCGGGGCACGAACCCATGTCTCCTGCATCGGCAGGCGGACTCTCAACCACTGCGCCACCAGGGAAGCCCCGACAGTTTCTTAGACATGACACCAAAAGCTTAAGCAACAAAAGAAAAAAAATAGGTAAATTGGGCTTCATCAAAATTAAAAATCATTCATGCTTCAAAAGACAGCATCAGAAAAGTGAAAAAACAATCCAGGTAATCAGGATTTTCAGTTCCACATGTTAAGAACTTCTGTTGTCATTCCATCCTACCAATAAGTAAAATGCTGAACAGACTAAAAAATTGACAACTCTCCTTGGATCTGTAAGAGAAAGTAGAACACAAGGAAAACTGATGCCCCAAATATTGGAGAGACAGACAGATGAGTAAAAAGAGTCTCAGCTTACCGGAGGAGGAGAGACACAGAAGCAGAAACATCAGGGAACCAGCAACGTGGGAGTAAGGAACCATAAAATGATTCACTTTGTTATAAAGCAGAAACTAACACACTATTGTAAAGCAATTATACTGCAATAAAGATGTTTACCAAAAAAATGTAATTGTTGAATTGCTGGAGGCTCAGTGTGAACAAGTCTGAGAGTTAAAATTAACCAGGGGAACCTATTCATAGATGGCCCCCATGATATTATAAAATTTACCACCAGGAAACTGATCAAGTTTCCATAGTACATATCAGAAAAAAAACCCCCTCCTGCTTCAGGCAGGGAAAGGGAAAAAGGAGCCATTTTAAATACGCCAGAGCACTCTGTTCTTCTTAACAGTTCTTCCCTCAGGGAAAACTAGTTAACCAGTGCCTAACTTGTTGGGTTATCATTAGAGCTTCACTCTACTGAGGAAGGGAAACACCCAACTCAAACCTACTCTACCAACCTATCCCACCCAAGGGGGGAAGGAAAAAAAAATACTGAAAAACTCTTTTGAAGTTCACAGTCCAGAGGCATAGGTTCACTAAAAGACTGAAACCTAATATTAGGTCTGTAGGTTGGTTTCCCTCCCTTTACATCTCACCACCACATTTTTTTTTTTTTTTTTTTTTTGTGCTGAGCGGGCCTCTCACTGTTGTGGCCTCTCCCGTTGCGGAGCACAGGCTCCGGACGCGCAGGCTCAGCGGCCACGGCTCCGCAGCATGACACCACCACATTTTTAAAGGCCTATTTACAGAAGTTCTTTTTACCCAGTACACCACGTCTGGCTATCAAGACAAAAGTTAAAAGGCACACCAAAATGCAAAAACCTCAATTTTAATAGAGAGAGCAAGTATCAGAACCGTACATAGCAGGAATGTTGGAATTATAAGACCAGAAATTTAAAACAACTATGATTAATATGCTAAGTGTTCTGATGGATAAATTAGACAGCATGCAAGAACAGATGGGCAATAAAAGTTGAGAAATGGAAATCCTAAGAAAGAACCAGAAAGAAATGCTAAACATTAAAAAAATACTGAAACAGAAATGAAGATGCTTGATGGGCTTTTTTAGTAGACTGGGTTTAGCTGAGGAAAGAATCTTTGAGCTAGAGATATATCAATAGAATCACTGGAAAGCAAAGAAAACAAAGATTAAAATAAAAAAGAAAGAAAAACAGGACAACATATCCAAGGATTGTGAGACAACTGCAAAAGGTGTAACATATGTACAATGATAAGACCAGAAAGGGAAGAAAGAGGGAAATAAATGGAAGAAATATTTGAAATAATAATGACTGAGAATTTACCCTAAATTAATGTCAGACCCCAAATCACAGACTCAAGAAACACAGAATACCAAGCAGGATAAATGCAAATAAATAAATAATCTACACCAACACATATTATTTCAAACTACAGAAAATCAAAGATATAGTCCTGAGAGAAGCCAGAGGAATAAAACACCTTACATATAAAGGAACAAGATAAGAATTACATCCGATGTCTCCTCAGAAACCATGCAAGCAGGAAGAAAGTAGAGTGAAATATTTAAACTGTTCAGAGAAAAAAACTCCACCAAACTGTAATTGTGTACACTACAAAATTTTGCATCAAAAGTAAAGGAGAAATATTTTCTCACAAATAAACACTGAGGGAATTTGTTGCCAGCAGACCTGACTTACAAGTAACATAAAAAGAAGTTCTTTCAGAACAATGTAGAAGAAATGGATATACCCCTAGACATATACAATTTACCAAGACTGAATCATGAAGAAATAAAAAATCTGAATAGGCAAATAATGAATAAGGATCACTAATCAAAAACCCCCCTACAGAATACTACTGAACTCAGTTCGATAGGACTCTAAAAGAATCATACACCATAATCAAGTGGGATTAATCACTGGAATTTACAAATGTTCAAAATGCATAATCAATGTGATACATCACATTAAAAGAATGAAAGATAAAATCATATTATTATCTCAATGGATGCAGAAAAAGCATTTAACAATATTCCTTCATGAAAAAATTCTCAATAAATTGAGTACAGAAGGACTGTACCTCAATATAATACAGGCCATTTATAACAAGCCCACTGTCAACATCATACTCAATGGTCAAAAGCTGAAAGCTGTTCTCCTAAGATCAGGAACAAGGGTGTGGCCACTCTCACTAATCCTATTTAACAGTACTGGCAGCCCTATAGCCAGAACAACAAGTCAAAATAAATAATAAGTAAGTAAATAAAAAATAAACAGATAGATATATTAGTAAATAAATGGCATCAAAATTGGAATGGAAGAAGTAAAACTGTCTCTTTTTGCAGATTATAAGATTTTATATATAAAATATCCTAAAGATTCCACCAAAAACTTAAAACTATTAAACACATTGAGTAAAATTACAGAAATAAAAATCAACATACAAAAAATCTGTTGCACTGGGGGAAGAGATCAAGATGACAGAATAGAAAGACATGGAGGTCACTTCCCTCAGCAAACACATCAAAAATACATCTACATGTGAAAACAATTCTCACAGAAAACTAACTGAAAGCTGGCAAAAGTTATACAACCAAAGAAAGATCCCCACCTAAGGAATCGGGGTGGGACCTGCACACCTGGGAGGGAGCTGTGAAAGAGGAAAGATTCCCTCACCTTGGGAACCCCTTTTGCTGACCAGGAGGTCCACCAAGGCAGATAGGGAGCTGGAGTGACCTGGATTTTGCTAGAGAGAAACGTACAGGTGCTGGCTTGCTAACAATCAGGGCAGAGACTGTTACTGACAGCTCCCATACCACCACATTTCCCAGCCCATAACGTGTGCCTGCTAGGTCCTGCAGTGGCCAGGTGCTGAAACTTGGGTTTCAGCACACAGACCCCGGGAGAGGACACAGTTTAGCTGCTCAGCGACAGCCCAAAGGACCTGGAGTGTGGTCTGGGCCACCACTGTTAAAGTGTGCAAGATGGGGCACAGGTCCACCATAGAAGACCCATCACCAGTGCACACAGGGTGGGGTGTGGGTCTGCCATAAGACCCCCAGCTGTCAGCATGCTCATGGCAGTGTGCAGCTCCATCAGGGACAGGCTTTGTGACCATGCACAGGCTGGAGGCAGGGCTGACATCAGAGCCAATTATCAGCTCTTCCTCAGCAGGGACAGGTCCAGCGGCTGGTCTAGCAGCAGCAGACTGTTGGCACACACAGCAGGTGGTGAGCAGCATTACAGACTTGCATTCCTGGTGGACAGCCCTGGGGAAGAATACAAAGCAGCTCCTTTCCCAGTGTGAGTGCTCCAGTCCTGCTACCTCACAACTGGGGAGCAGAACCTACCCTGCAACAAAGCTGTGACAGCCAAAGAGCAAAGATGAGGACCTGCCCAACATCCAGTGCAGGCTATGGTCACGATACCACCAAACACACTCCAAATCAAGGGGACAATCAGTGGCCAGCACACTCTGAGGAAAGACATGGCAAGCATCTGTACCAAAAATATCCCGCACACCAAAAATAATGGACTCACACAGTCAACACAGGGATGCTCTCACATAAAAACAGCCCTACAAGACTATAGTAGATAACTTTCTCCTAAATTCATAGACAGAGAAATGTAAGAAAAATGAAAAAGAAGAGGAAATACTCTCAATTTAAAGAACAAGAGAGATGCCCAAAAAGAATAATGAAAGAGACCTCTCCAGTCTACCAGAGTCAGAGTTCAAAAAGGAGGTAATAAAAATGCTAAAGGAATTAAGAAAGATTATCAATAGAAATGCAGAAATGCTGATCACTATAAGAGGAAACTAGAAACTATAAAGAGGAACCAATCAAAATTAGACAGCTCAATTGCTGAGATAAAAACCAACCAGCTAAAGGAAATGAATAGCAGACTAAATAATGCAGAACAGCAAGTAAGTGATCTGGAAGATAGAATAATGGAAGTCACCCAATCAGAACATCAGACAGAAAGACAAAAAAAAAAAAAAATGAGATCTATGGGATAATATAAAGCATGCCAACCTATGCATAATAGGGGTTTCAGAAGGAGAAGAAAGAGAAAGGGAATTGAAAATGTATTTTTAGAAATTATGGTTGAAAACTTCCCAAACCTAAAGAAGGACAGATACCCAGTTATAGAAAGCACAGAGGGTCCCAAACAAGATGAACCCAAACACACACCAAGACATATCATAATTAAAATGGCAAAAGTTAAATAGAGCATTCTAAAGACAGCAAGAGAAAAAAAACAAAGAGTCAGTTATGAGGGAACCCTCATAAGGCAATCAGCTGATTTCTCTACAAAAGCTTAGCAGGTCAGAAGGGAGTGGCATGATATATTCAAAGTCCTGAAAGGGAAAAACCTACAAACCTAGGATATCAACCCAGCAAGGTAATTATTTAGAATAGAAGGAGAAACTAAGAATTTCTCAGAAAAGCAAAAACTAAAAGAATACAGCAATACTAAACCTAACCTGAAAGAAATATTGAAAGTTATTCTCTAAATAGAAAAAAAAGAATCAATAGGAAAGGGAGAAAACACAATAGGAAAGGTAAATATATAAAAGGATTGAGGATCACTTGAGCCAGTACAGGATTAAAAAACAACCAAAAACATTTATAAAAGCAATTATAACTACAATGAATAGCAAAAGGATAAAAATAAAGATGTAAAATAGGACATCAAAAATCACAAAATGTAGGGGAGGAGAGTAAAAAAAAGTAGATCTTTTAGAAAATGTTTGAACTTATATGACTATTGGTCTAAAGCAAGTAGGTATAGTTATGGGTTAACATACTTGAAAACCAGAGTAACTACAAATAAAAAACATATAGTAAGAATCACAAAAACCAAAAAGAAGAACTGAAGCATACTATTAAAAAAACCATCAACCTACAAAAGGAAAAACATAAAAGAAGGAACAAAGAAGAAATACAAAATCAACTGGAAAACAAGGTTTAAAATGGCAATAAATAGTTATCAATAATTACTTTAGGGCTTCCCTGGTGGCGCAGTGGTTGAGAGTCCACCTGCTGATACAGGGGACACGGGTTCATGCCCCGGTCCAGGAAGATCCCACATGCCGTGGAGCGGCTGGGCCCGTGAGCCGTGGCCACTGGGCCTGCGCGTCCGGAGCCTGTGCTCCACAATGGGAGAGGTTGCAGCAGTGAGAGGCCCGCGTACCGCAAAAAAAAAAAAAAAAAAAAAAAAAAAATTACTTTAAATGTCAGTGGACTAAATGCTCTGATCAAAAGACATGGAATGGAAGATTAGATTTAAAAAAAACAAGAACCTACAATATTCTGCCTACAAGAGACTTACTTTTGGGCGAGATACATAGATTAAAAGTGAGGGGGTTGGAAAAAGATGTGTCATGCAAATGAAAATGACAAGAAAATGGGGGTAGCAATACTCATATCAGACAAAATAGACTTTAAGACCAAGACCATAAAGACAGAGAAGGACACTATATAATGATAAAAGGAATTTATTTACAAAACAGAAAGACTCACAGACATAAAAGACAAATGTATGGTTACCAAAGGAGAAAGCAGGGTGCAGGAGATGGATAAATTAAGAGTATGGGATTATCAGATACACACTATTATATATAAAATAGAAAAACAACCAGGATTTACTGTATAGCACATGGAACAATATTCAATATAATAACCTGTAATGGAAAGACTCTGAAAAAAAAAAAAAGAAAAAGAATCTGAATCACTTTGCTCTATACCTGAAACTAGTACAATATTGTAAATCAACTACACTTCAATTTAAGAAAATCAGTCTCATTTTTATATATTAACAACAAACTATCTATAAAAGAACTAAATAATCTCATTAACAATAAAATAAAAAACAAAATACTTGGGAATAAATTTAACCAAGGAGGTGAAATGTCTGTACCTTGAAAACTATAAAACATTCATTAAAGAAATTGAATAAGACAAATAAATGGAAAGATATCCCACGTTTATAGATCATAGAATTAATCTTTTTAAAACCTCATGGACCTACTACCCAAACTCATCTATAGATTTAATAAAATCCCTATCAAATTTTCAATGGCATTTTAAACAGAACTGAAAAAACAATCCTAAAATTATTTTGGAACCACAAAAGACCTTAAATAGCCAAAGCAATCTTCAGAAAGAACAAAGCTGCAGGCGTCACACTTCCTGATTTCAAATTACACTTTAAAGCTATGATACTGTCACAAAAACAGACACATTGACCAATGAAACAGAACTGATAGCTCAGAAATAAGATCACGCATATATGGTCAACTATTACTTGACAAGGAAACCAAGCATATTCAAAAGGAAAATGTCTCTTCAACAAATGGTAGTGGAAAAACTGAATATTAACATGTAAAAGAATAAAACTGGACTCCTATCTCACAAAAATTAACTCAAAATAGATTAAAGACATACATAAAACCTGAAACTGTAAGACCTCCAGAAAGAAAGAAATCCTGTAATTTTTGACAACATGAATGAAACTTGAGGGTATTATATTATGTGAAATAAATCATACAGAGAAAGACAAATGTTGCATAATCTCACTCTTATGTGGAATATAAATAACAACAACAACAAAAACCCACAAAGAAACAGAGAGGATTGTTGGTTGCCAGGGATGGAGGGAAGTGTGCAAGGTTGGAGAAATAGGTGAAAGTTGTCAAAGGGTACATCTTCCAATTATAAGATGAATAACTTCTGAGGATCTAATGTAAAGCATGATGAGTAGTTTTAACAATATTGTACTGTATACTTAAAAGTTGCAAAGAGAGTAAATCTTAAAATTTCTCGCCACCAAAAAAAAAAAGTAGTTCTATGAAGTGATGGATGTGATGGATATGTTAACTAACTTTTGTGGTAATCATGTCTATGTAATAATTTTCTAATCATATCTATGTATATCAAATCATCACATTGTACATCTTAATCTTATGCAGTGTTATATATAAATTATATCTCAGTAAATCTGGGAAAGAAAAGATCTTTAAAGAGAAGAAAAATAATATAGGTCAGAAATTCAGATCTATGTAAAGTAAGGAAGAGTATTGAAAAAGTAGTCAGTGAAGGTAAAGTAAAATCTGCTATTTTTCTTATTCTTGATTTAACAACCAACAGTTTGTTCAAAATAATACCAACAATGTATAGATTATGTATGCTTATGTATATATCTTATGTATTTATACATGTTTGTGCATGCTTATATATAAGTGAAATGAATGACAGCAATTTAAAAAGCACAAAAGGGACGAATTAGAGTTATTTTGTTATTAGAAGCTATACTACCTATGAAGTGATGCAGTGTTATTTGGAAGTGGATCTGGATTACCTGTGTATGTATATTGCGAATTCCAGGGTAACTGCTTAAAAAAAACAGAAAAAAAACAGAAGTATAACAAACAAAAGCTAAGACAGAAAATGGAATCATATAAAATTCTTAACTAAAACCACAAAAGGCAGAAAAAGCATGGAAAACAAAAATAGAAAAAAAGAACAAAGACAACAAATAGAAAACAATAAGGAATACAGTAAATGTTAATCAAACTATGTCAATAATAACTTTGTAGTCAATAGGCTAAATGTGCCAATTACACAGACTGTCAGAGTGGAGCGAAAAAACAAGACTCAATTATATGTTGCCTACAAGAAACTAACTTTAAATATAGACACAGAGATTAAAAGTAGGTGAATGGAGGAAAACATACCATCTAACACTAATCAAAAGCAAGCAGGAGTAGCTATACTAATTTCAGTCTATTTGCATAACATGATGATAAAGGAGTCAATTCTCCAAGAAGACATAACAATTCTTAACATGTATGTGCCAGGCAACAGAGCATCAAACTCTGTAAGGCAAACACTAATAGAACTGAAAGGAGAAATACATGAATTCATTATCATAGTTGGAAACTTAAACACCTTTTTACAGAAATGAACAGATGCAGCAGGCAAAAAATCAGTAAGGACATAGGTGAACTCAACAACATCATCAATCAACTGAACATTATGGACATCTACAGACTACTTTTTCCAACAACAACAGAATACATATTCTTCTCAAGTTCACATAGAACATTTACCAAGACAGACTACATTCTGGGCCCATAAAGCATACCTTAACAAACTTAAAGAATAAAAATCTTACAATGTCTGCTCTCAGACCACAATGAAATTAAACTAGAAATCAGTAACAGAAAGATAAGTGAAATATCCCCAAATATGTGAAGATTAAACAATACACTTCTAAATAACATATGGATCAAAGAAGAAATCTCAAGTGAAACTAAAAACTATTTTGAACAAAATGAAAATGAAAACACAACTTGTCAAAGTTTGTGGGATGCAGTGAAAGCAGTACTTAGAGCAAAATTTATAGCATTTGATGCATATATTAGAAAGGAAGAAAGATCTAAATTTTCACCTTAGAAAACTGGAAAAATAGCAAATCAAATCCATATAAGCAGAAGAAAAAAAAAAAGACACAAACAGATCTCAGAAGAACTGGGTTTTGAGACTCTCTTGTGCTTGGTGACATGGCTATCCCCACCTGCTATGTCCTAATGTAGTCCCTGGAGCCCGCTGGAGAATCCCTGCTGCCTGAATAGGAGGCAGAGATACCTTGATGTTGCAGTTATTGCCATGTTCAAGAATAAAGATAAAGAAGGTAAAAACTGATGCAGAGGTAAGAATGAGAACGAATCTGAAAAAAGAGAGCTGGTGTTCAAAGAGTATGAACAAGAATATATGCTCAAATAATAAAAATGTTGAGAAATGGATGATTAGAAGTGATGTATTTTGATGGCATAAAGAGGTTATGTCACTTCAGAGGGAAATTGAGCAAAAAATTTGCTTAAATACCTCAGACATCATATTGGTTGGTCTACAAGATGACCAAGATAACAAAGCTGATATAATTTTTAAATACAATGCAAATGAAGCTAGAAGGCACATGATGAGCATCCCAAGCATGCTAAATTCTATAAAACCAATTCATTTGGTTTTGGAGATATATACATAATCCATTTGATGACATTTGAGATGATAAAGAAAATATTGGTAATATTGAAACTGAACTAACATTTTATGTTCCATTTTTCTGAGGATTATTTTACAATTTGGATTTTTGGCTATGATCCTGTTAAAGAAGATTAAAATTTTATTAGCACGAGAGAAACTTGTTAAAGCAGTTTCCAAGCCATTTGCATCTCTTTAAAAACTGGTAATGCTGAATATCTTAAGTAAAATGTTAAACCCACGTTGTTCTTTTGCTGCAGTTGAGCTTATAAGTAAAAGACCCCATTTTCTATTTGAGAGGAGAGAAAAAATGCCTTTTTGACTTTGACTACTTCCAGTAAGTAAATGGATGTTTTGAATAAGCCATTTGCCTTACACTCATTATGGAGTATGATTAAGCCATAGTTTTGATTATTGTTGACTGTATGGTGTCTTTCTTTCTATATACTCTAGTTATCTAGATATTCCTTTGAGATTTTGACACAATTTAAGAGAGGAAGAAATCTGCATTTGAAGTAAAAAATGATAATTCTGTTTTACATATTTAAGTGGCATGTGGCTATTTTATGCTAATTTCAATACCATGTGTATTCTTTTCATGATCTTATTTTGCCAGTATAAACATACCAACAAGAAAAGCATTCTCAAAACTCAGTTTTTGGAACCCAGATTTTAATAACAATTTTGAATTTGTAAAGTTAGCACTTGTAAAAATTCAACAATAGGTGGCACCCTGTAATCTTAATAGTGGATAAATTGATATATTTGGGCACTTTTTTTTTTTTTTACTTACTGTGCATAGGAATTTCCCAAATGAGAAAAGTATTATATTTTGATCCTATGCATGTATGTAGAATTTTTTTAATGAAAATGTTTTTGTCTTATTATAAAGAGAAAAGCTTTACTTTTTAAAAAATTAATTAATTAATTTTATTTTTGGCTGCATTGGGTGTTTGTTGCTGCACACAGGCTCTCTCTAGTTGTGGTGAGCAGGGACTACTCTTTGTTGTGGTGCACAGGCTTCTCATTGCGGTGGCTTCTCTTGTAGTGGAGCATGGGCTCTAGGCACGTAAGCTTCAGTAGTTGCAACATGCAGGCTTGGTAGTTGTGGCTCATGGGCTCTAGAGCACAGGCTCAGCAGTTTTGGCGCATGGGCTTAGTTGCTCTGTGCCATGTGGGATCTTCTGGACCAGGACTCGAACCCGTGTGCCCTGCATTGGCAGGTGGACTCTTAACCACTGCGCCACCAGGGAAGCCCTATGTAGAATTTTTTATAGCACAAAAATATTATGGTAAAAGTTTTATTTTATTTTCAGAAGTCATAAACATGTAAGCTACAAATTAAATGTTTGAATAGCATGTTTGATAATTTTTAGAAAAAGACAATTTGTACAAGTTATTATAAAATTTTCATGTACATATAATTTAAGCGTTTATAAAGCACCCAATTTATCTGTAAGCTGGGGGAAAAGGAGGGAATAACAACTTAATGAGAAGATGGTCTCCAATTTCTGAATGGAAGAGTTACAACTGATATAATAAAAACAATGTCATGCTGCAGAGTTAAAAAATTAGAAATAAGAATTAGAGTAGAAATCAGTGAAATTGAAAACAGGAAATCAATATCGAAAATAAAGAAACCAAACACATGTTCTTTGAAGAGGTCAATACAATTGATAAGACTTCAGCTAGGTTAACAAAGAAAAGAAGAAAGAACACAAAAACTAATATTAGAAATGAAAGAGAGACATCACTACATATCCTATAGACATTAAATGGATAATAAAGGAATACTATGAAAAACTCCATGAACACAACTTTGATAAGCTAGATGAAATGGACCAATTCCTTCAAGAATACAATTCACCAAAATTCATACAAGAAGAAATAGTCAATCTGAATAGGCCTGTATCTACTAAAGAAATTGAAACAATGATAAATAATTTTCCAAGACAGAAAGTAGCAGGTCCATAAGTGTACACTGGTGAATTCTACCAAATATTTAAGGAAGAATTTATATCAGTTCTATACAATCTTTTTCAGAGGATAGAAGCAGAGGAAATACATACTTCCCAACTCATTCTATGAGGCCAACATTACCTTATTACCAAAACCTGACAAACATGTTAAAAGAAAATTACAGACCAATATCTCTCATGAACACTGACACAAAACTCCTTGAAAAATATTAGCACATTGAATCCAACAATGTATAAAAAGAATTGTAGACCAAGACCAAGTGAGATTTATCTCAGGCATGCAAAGCTGGTTCAACATTCAAAAATCAATTAATGTAATGCAACACATCAACAAACTGAAACAAACAAAATCACATGATTATATCAATAAACAAAAAAAGAATTCGACAAAATCCACCACCCACTTATGATAAAAAATCTCAGTAAGCTAAGAATAGATGGCAACTTACTCAATTTGATAAAGAATATCTGCAAAAATCCTACAACTAACATCATACTTAATGGTGATAAACTTGAAGCTTTCTAACTAAGATCAGGTACAAGGCAACAATGTCCCTTCTGACCACTCCTTTTCAACATCATACTGGAAGTTCTAGCTATTGTAACAAGATAAGAAAAGGAAATAAAAAGTATACAGACTGGGAAGGAAGATATAATTCTCTCTTTGTTTGAAGATGACATGATCATCTATGTAGAAAATTTGAAAAAATTGACGGAAACATCCTGGAGCTAATAAGCCATTATAGCAAGGTTGCAACACACAAGGTTAATATACAAAAGTCAATCAATTCCATATGTACCAGCAATGAACAAGTGGATATTGATATTAAAAACCAATACCATTTACATTAGCATCTGGAAAAGTGAAGTAGTTAGGTATAAATCTAATAAAATATGTTCAAGATATATATGAGGAAACTACAAAAGTCTGATACATAAAGTCA
Source organism: Kogia breviceps (assembly GCF_026419965.1). Lineage (NCBI taxonomy): Eukaryota > Metazoa > Chordata > Mammalia > Artiodactyla > Physeteridae > Kogia > Kogia breviceps. Next base: position 100,136,455 of record NC_081314.1, read on the forward strand.
AAAAACAACCAAAAAAATGGAGAGCTATTCCATGTTCATGGATAGGAGAATTCAATATTATCAAAATTCAGTCCTTTCCAACTTGATCTATAGATACCATGCAATCTCAATCTTCTAAAGTTTGTATGGAGAGGCCAGAATAGCTAACACAAAATTAATGGAGGAGAACAAAGCAATATTACCGATACTACCTGACTTCAAGACTTACTATAAAGCCATGGTAATCAAAACAGTGTGGTAATGGCAAAAGAATATACATATATCAATGAAACATAATAGAGAGCCCAGGAACAAAATCCCACACACATAGTCATCTGGTCTTTGATAATGGAGCAAAGGAAATATAATGAAGAAAAGATAGTCTCTTCAACAAATGGTGCTGGAAGAACTGAATATCCACATGGAGAAAAAAATGACTCAAGACACATACATACTTCCCTCACAGAAATTAACTCAAAATAGATCACAGACCTAAATGTTAAAAGCAAAATGTTAAAAGAGGATAATATTGGAGAAAACTTACATGACGTTAGTTATGACAATGACTTTTTAGATAAAACATCAAAAGCATGATGCATAAGAGAAATAACTAATAAACAAAACTTCATGAAAATTAAAAATCTCTGCCCTGTGAAAGAGAAGATAATAAACAGACTGGGAGAAAATATTTGCATAAAACATCTTATAAAGGACTGTTACATACAATATACCAACAACACTTAAACTCAACAATAAGAAAACAACCTGATTAAAAATGAGACAAAGACCATAAAAGCCACCTCACCAAAAGAAGGGATACAGATGGCAAATAAACATGAAAAGATGATCCATATCACATGTGATCAGGGAAATACAAATTAAAATAAGAATGAGCTACCCCTACACACCTATTAGAATGGCTAAAATCTAGAAGACTGAGAACACAAAATGCTGGTGAGGATATGGAGCAATAGGAACACTGATACATTGTTAGTGGGAATACAAAATGGCACAGCCAGTTAAGAGGACAGTTTAGTAGCTTCTTACAAAACTAAACATACTTGTACCATACAATCCAGCAATTGTGTTCCATGGTATTTACCCAAAGGTGTTGAATATTTATGTTCACACAAAAACCTGCACACAGATGTTTATCACTGCTTTACTCATTATTGCCAAAACTTAGAAATAACTAAGATGTCCTTCAGTAAGTGAGTGCATAAATAAACAGTGGCACATCCAGATGATGGAATAATATACACTGATAAAAAAGAATGAGCTATCAAGCCATGAAAAAATATTGTGAAGCCCTAAATGTATATTACTAAGTGAAAAAGTCAATCTGAAAAGACTACATGCTATATGATGCCAACTGTATGACATTCTGGAAAAGGCAAAACTATGGAGACAATAAAAAGATCAGCAGTTGCCTGGGATTGTTGGTAGAGGTGGAAAAGTGGGAGGAATGAATAGGCAGAGAACAAAGGATTTCAGGACAGTGAAAATACTCTGTATGATACCATAATAACAGTCCATGTCAGCATTCATTTGTCCAAACTCATAGAGTGTATAGCACCAAGACTGCACCACAAGGTAAACTATGGACTTTGTGTGATAATGATGTCAATCATTTTTAAAAATGTCTTAATACGAAACTATAATTCTAAAAGATATGGGCTTCCCTGTGGCGCAGTGGTTGAGAGTCCGCCTGCCGATGCAGAGGACACGCGTTCGTGCCCCGGTCTGGGAATAGCCCACATGCCGCGGAGCGGCTGGGCCCATGAGCCGTGGCTGCTGGGCCTGTGCGTCCGGAGCCTGTGCTCCGCAACAGGAGAGGCCACAGCAGTGAAAGGCCCGCATACCTCAAAAAAAAAAAAAAAAAAAAGATACATGCACCCCTGTGTTCATAGCAGCACTATTTACAAGAGCCAGGACACAGAAACAAACTGAAACAATGTCCATAGACAGATGAATGGATAAAGAAGATGTGGTATATATATACAGTGGTGCATTACTTAGCCATAAAAAAAAAGGAATGAAATAATGTCATGGCTGGTCCACATGGGTGGATCTAGAAATTATCATACTAAGTGAAGTAAGTTAGAAAAAGAAAGACAAATACCATATGATATCACTTCTATGTGGAACCTAAGATATGACACAAATGAACTTATTTACAAAACAGAAACAGACTCACAGACAGAGAACAGACTTGTAGTTGCCAAGGGGTGGCATGCAGGGGAGGACTGGATTGGGAGTTTGAGATTAGCAGATGCAAATGATTATACATAGAATGGATAAACAACAAGGTCCTATTGTATAGCACAGAGAACTATATTCAATGTCCTGTAATAAAACATAATGGAAAAGAATATGAAAAAGAACATATGTATATATATGTATAACTGAATCACTTTGCTGTACACCAGAAACTAACACATTTTAAATCAATATACCTCAATAAAAAAGTCTTAATAAAAAATCTATAAAATTGGAACAAATCATATAATTGACAAATTGTAAACAATACCTTCAACTCAGCTAAAAAAGAAAAATATCCTAATTAAATATTGGGCAAGGAATATCAATCAACATTTCTCCAAATATATATACTTATATATATGTATATGTATATATATATATATATATATATATAGTCAGTAAGTACTTGAAAAGAATATTAATATCATTGTTCATTAGGAAAATGTAAATCAAAACCACAAGATACCACTTCACACTCAGTGGAATAGCTATAATCAAAAAGACAGACATAACAAATGTTGGCAATGATGTGGAGAAACTGGAAGCCTCACACATTGTTAGTGAGATGTAAAATGTTCCAACCACTTACAGCTTAGGAGTTTCTTAAAAGGCTAAATATATAATTGTCATAGTAAATAGCAATTCCACTCCTAGGTAAATATCCTAGAGAAAGACATTATGACTATATAAGAACTTTTACACGTATGTTCATATAAACACTATTCATAATAGCCAAAGAGTGTAATCAATCCAAATGTCCTTAAACTGATAAGCAATATAAGTTCCTTATCAAATATATGATCTGCTCTGATTTGATGGATTGCATTTTTATTATTAAAGAAAAGGTGGCATAACAAGCAATAAAAAGAATAAGTACTACATGCTACAACATGGATGAACGTGAAATTGTGCTAAGTGGAAGAAGCCAGTCACAAAAGGTTACATATTTTATAATTCCATTTATATGAAATGTCCAGTACAGGAAAATCTATAAAGACAGAAAGTAGACATGTGGTTGCCAGAGACTAGAGGGAATGTGATGGATAGGGGTGATAGCTAATGACTGCAGAGTTTCTTTTTGGGGTGATAAAAATATTAAAAACTAAGTAGTGGTTATGGTTACACAACTCTGTAATATGCTAAAACAAACACTAAAAGTGTGAATTTTATAGCAGCTGATTATATTTCAATAAAGTTTTTATTAAAAATAGAAGCTTGCACCCAAGTGATTGATTTTTTCCTCCCTTTAAAGTGTCACCCAAAGGGAGATTTGAGGACTAGAAAAATAGCTTCAATTTTAAAGATTTGTCCTCATTTGCCTTGAAAATAAAGGTAGAGAAGGGAAGATGAGGGCCTAGAGAATATCCTTCAGTTACCCAAAGGCTAACAAAAACCTTTTTCATAAGCATGAGAGGAAGAGCATGGACTTTGGATTCAGAAAAACCTTGGTACTAATTCTAATTCAACTTGCCAGGTATGTGGCTGTGGAAATTAATTAACTTTCCTGAGCCTCAATCACTGCATCTGTAAAAGCAGAATACTAATAACAATTATTATAACAAAATTATGGCTGAAGTGCTTACTAACCATGATAGTTTATTTTGGGTAAGTATCTATTAGAAGAAGAACATATATAGTGAATATTCTTTATTTTCTTTTACATTAATTGCTTTTAGTAACACATTATTAGGAATATAACAAGTGCTCAAAGATACAACCCGTTGTTCCAATTGGAGTTCAACACAGAGTAGACATCTTCATCTTCAAAGTCAGCAGAATACTATCCTCAATTCTCTGTGACTCTGACATTGACTCTCCAGCCTCCTCTTTCACTTACAAATACCTTTGTTATTACACTGGACTCATCTAGATAATACAGGATAATTTCCTCAAATCAAGGTCAGCTGATTAGCAACTTTAATTCTATTATAACCTTAATTCTCCATTGTCATCCTACTCTTGGAATGCAAAGTTTGATGGCTGGAACTGGATTGTCACATTAATTTGAGAATGAGAGGATTCATGGTAGAGCTCAACACAATAGCAATAATAGTGGTAATCAGCTGCAAATATGGCTATAAATTTTTCTTCTACCCTTGCAATATGACTTCATAACTCATCCCCCATCAGTGACTATGTAATCTTTACTTCTTGAATATGGGATGAACTTGCTTTTCCCTCTGGCTAGTGTGACAGGTGCAAACATGATACAAGCACAGATTTGGAAAAATGTACACTAAAACATGCCCTTTTTTGTCTGCTTTTAATACCCATGCCACCACTGCCATGTGAAGATTCTCATTCCAAGTCTCTGGAGGATGGGCAAACACATCACTAAAGGGCCAGCTTTCTCATGATAAACAAGCCAGCTCCAGTGGACCTACCAACTGACTGTAGACTGACAGGCAAACCCCACCTATGTATCAGCCAGGCTCATCCCAAACCAGCCCAATTTACTAACTCGAAGAAAAGTGAGCAACATAAAGTCTTGATATTTTAAAACACTAGTTTTAGGATGGTTATTGCATAGCAAAAGCTAACTGATCACATGTTCACATGTATATAATTTACTCTGTACCTAGAAGTGTTCTGAGTTCACTATATGTATTAACCTGCTTAATTCTCACAACAACACTGTGAGCTATTTAATATTATCTCGATTTTATAGTTGCAAAAATTGAAGCCCACAAAGATAGAATTCTAAGTCTTAGGTCATACAGATTGTAAGTAGTGAAGCAAAACTTGGACAAAGTCATTATTGAACCAAAAATCATGTTCTCATCTGCCATATTCTACTGCCCTTAGATAGAAGGACCCTAAATGCAGCCCTGTGGTAATCCAGGACTGCCTATTAGAATTTTATGTTTCAATAAATTTTAATAGAGATATTCTGACACTCTCCTCTAAACCTAATATTAACTAATGCAGAATTTGGTACCTGGATTATAGTGCTACAAGTAACAGCATATGCTATTGGATTAGTATTGGAGTTTGTTGTATGTTGGGTGGGAAGGATTATTCATTAGCTACTTCTAGCTGTTTAACAGAGAGCAATACTCAGGCTAGAATTTACCACCCAAAAAGCAGAGTTGGAAAAGATTACCATTCTCCCTAGGAAAGCAATCTAGACATTTTGGTAGGTAATTTTCATTGACTGAACGTACAATAATTTGAGGACTCAGAGGACTGAAGAAACAAAATATGTTGGTAGTTCAGACCAAAGTCATTTTTAATAGCAGCTCTCAGACAGACTTCAATGTGCTAAACTATTTCCCCAAGCCTATTTCAAATACATTTTATTCTCTGTAGCAAAGACCACACTAAGTTGGTTTCTTTTCCACCCAAGTCTACTGTTTTGGATATTCTCAAAATAATTTACAAAAAGCAAGAGTTTGATGAATAAAAGACAAGAGTCTTTAAGCTTAAATTAATATATATCAGCAAAATTCTTGGCTGCAATTGCTTGCACATGGAGAGTACTAGAAGAAAATTGACTGGAAACCTATTAAATTTTGAAGAAAATTATACTTTCAAAACCACAGTCTTTGATAAAGCTTTTAATCTCTCACACCATTAAGAAAGAGCAAGTCCAATTGTAGGCCAGCAGGAAACCCACTATTAAAGCTGAGAAACCATCATGTAGGTTTTACTCTCCATTGCCAAGCTCAGATGATGGAACCTATAGGAAATGATGTCCTGTCATAGAAGGGAGTCTTTTCTATTCTTGCCCTGTAGGATGTGATATAAGCTGACTAGTGACTGCTGTGTATTTCCCATCATCCATTCTTCATTTCATTGCATTTGTTCTGTCCCTAAACCAGGTTAGTAGAAATGGCAATATTCAGAACATTTTAAATTGTGATATAGTTTATAGGTTATTAGAATATGAGGAGCTATATCCAGCATATCTCTGAGAAAACTTGGACTGTCATCTCAAAATAGTAATTGCATAGGACTCTGCTATGTCTTTCTTAGGGAGCTGTATTATATTCTAAATGTGGGAAGAAAGATACTCATAGACCATTCAGTGTAGAAAACACTAACTATTACATAAAGTTTACTTCCTCTTTCTAAGAAATAGTTACGGTATTGGTCATCCAGACGAATAATTTGAAATTCTTCATCTTCTCTTTGCACTATATGTGGTCATATGACATCACTGGTTAACAAGATCTAAGAAGAAAAGGTATGTGTAATTTTCAAGAAGTGTCTTTAAATGGTATGGGCTATATCTTTCTCTTTGGCACTTCTACCTCCTGCTGACATGATAACAGAGAAATGGAGCCAGTGGGGTCCTCTTAGATTATGAATTGAACTTTGGACTGAATGTCATGCATAGTAGGGCAGCAAGTTAGACAGAACCTGTGTCCTGAGCATCATGAGGCACTAAAATAGGCCAGAGCTGCCTATCATACTCCTACTTAAACTACTCCATTTTGCCACTCGCAGACAAATTTAACTATAAGTAATCACAAAGAATGCTTTCTGAAATCATCAAGTGAATATAGAGAGACACACATACCCCAACTCTATAAAGTAAATGTCCTCAACTTGATACAATTTAATCAACACCTACTTTTTAAATTTTCTTTGGTCTTTACCTGGTGCTGCATGGAGAGAGAACATAAAAGACAGAGAAGCATATAACAATTGTAAGTCACTGATGTAACAATAACTAAACATAAAACTGCTAAAAATCTATTCAAGTATTTACTATGTCAAAAATATGAATCGAGTACCTATTATTATATATCAGGAGTTATAGGCACTATGAAAGTTGATAGCAGTGAAGAAAGTACTAAGAATACCTCTGCCCTCATGAAACTTTCATTCTAGTGAGGGAAGCAGAGAAACATGATAAATACTCCATTTTGGTGATTCTCAATCTATAATTTAATGCTTATTTTAGTATCTCTGAAACTATAATGCATCCTTCACCAAAAAATGACATTGTTTAATTGGTAGCATTTTTTCCCAAAATATTACATTAAATAATGTTGCAGCTTATAACAGAGTGACTTTGAGTTAATAAGTAAAATACATAACAGTAGAAAAAAGTAATAGAAAAGGACAAAATATTTAAACAAAAACTTCATAAAATAGCTAATAATCACATTATTTTTCAATGTGATATATAGTATTAAGCACTAAGGAGAAAGTATAAAGCAGAGACGAATCTACCCTTTTCGGTGGTGGTGAAGGCATTGCAATTTTATAAAGGATGGGCAAAGAAGGATTTCATGATGTAAAATTTTTGTGTAGATTTAAAGTGAAAGGGTAAGCTGTGAAGATCTCTGAAGTAAGATCATCCAAGGCTAAAGGAATAACACTTAAAAAGAATCTGAGCTGGAACCATGCCTGGCTTCTTCAGAAATAAACACAGTGACTAGTATGGCTCAAGGAGAAGAAACAAGAAAAATTACTAGGAACAAAGTTAGAATGATAATGGAAGACCAACTAGTGCAGAGTCTTCTAAGTCAGAGTAATGTCTTTGTCTTTGTTTCCTCTGTTTCCTCAGCTAGTCTTTTCATATTTGTCTGAAGACATACATGATCAGATTAACTAATGATTTGAAGAGTGGCAGTGAGGAAGGTATCTGAGAACATAAATGGTTCTGCTTGCTGGTTATTGCTAAGAGTAGAGAACATTTTCCTCTGTTTTGTTCCCACTGGCACACAAAAAAATCGAATCTTCCTGTAATTACGTTGTCACATTGTGAACCTGGGGAACTTTAGGAAGCCCTAAGGCCTAACAATGCTATTAATGACAAATCTTGAATAGCCTATGAGAATAGGTTTACTGGAATCCACTGTCAGAAAAGCATATAGGGACATATAAGAAAAACAATGTACAGTTATCCAAAGATGCAATCTCACATTTTTGTCTCTGGCTTAACTTTGACTCAGGTTTCTACTAGAATATTTGACCAATATGCATATGTTTAAATTTAAATTTGCCATCACTCTTCACACATTGCCTTCCAACTGGCCTTCTAAGACAACAAAAGAAATTCAAGAGTCTATGACTTCAGCATTAGAAAAATCACCAGGTAAGCCCATCTTCCTAGCTGAATACATGAATCAGACAAGGATTTTCACTAATATATCCCAGATAGTGTCACGTGACTTATGAGGACTATGAGTACGGCACTTCTAACTTCATACTGTTTTTTTTAAATATATATTAGCAAGAAATTAATTTAAAAACAATTTTCTGACACTTGGGCTTTTCATATCAATATATTTTTAAAAATCTGACAGCTCCATCCACACTCATTAAAAATAGTAATAATTAAATAAAGGAGACTTTTCCTAAGAGAAAAAAAAAGCTAGTCCATTAAGAGAGTCATACTCTAATAAGCGTTTATTTTTCTTTGCATGTGATATTAAATTTAACTCATTTAAGTAAGGGGGTCAGAAAAACTCTATGCCATCCTTTGGATTATACTGTATACTTTAGTTTATGCAGCATTAATTCAGTAACAATTTGCATGGTATAAATCCAATTTCATAAGAATAAGACATTCAAGCTAATAAAAGTAGCCAAAATACAAATTTAGTCCTGAGATATCAGCGTCTGCTTCTTCATTATGTGTTATCAACTTTTCAAGTCTTCTCCCTTTCAGCTTACCCATTCACTCATCTATTTCACAAGAGTAAGGGAAGTCAGGGAACTGGTAACACACATAAGTCCCTCTGATACAAGAAAAATAATGTTCATATACTAACTTAGAAAGGGAAAAGAAATATGTCTAAAGTGTGTTTAAGTTTCTGCTGTTGAACTTTACTCTTTTATAAGATAATGTAATTGTCAGGTTGCTTGTTTTTCAGAATAAAGTCTAGCTTCTTGTTCATTCGATCATCAATTGAATTTTGAAGTGAAATGTTGGCCAGAGGGGTGGCCAAACTAAATGCAAACTGCACTGTTCAGCTTTTCTTTGCCTCTCCTCCTTTTGTAATACCATTGCCCTGCCAACTTCACACTTCTATTCTCTATTTATTTACTCATGATCCAGTAGTCATTAATGTTCCATTTGAAAGGAATTAAAAGAACTATAATTTTATGTAATTAAATAAGCCCAATTACAATTTGAATCCACTAATGTATAATTTCTTATAAATGCTTTAAGAGATCGATAATTCAAGTTCAACATTATTACTGATTCTATCAGTTAGCCACTTTTTATAATGTAATGAGGGGATGACTTTCTACAATAGAACAAGGAACAAAACCTTGGTCTATAACAATAAAAGAAAAAAACAACTAGAAATTGTATAACTGTCCATGAAAATGCAGTGTCTACCTAATACTGAAATGAAAATCTAATTTCCTAAAAGAGCACATATATACATAAGAAGCATGAGTTATGGCCATATGAAAAGCATGTACAGAATACCGTTACAGGAAGCATGTGATAGTTGCAATAACTAGTGGCTCCATTTCAAAGTTTTACCTGTATTGAAATATCAGTTGAATTAACTAAAGATATTTTGATTGTTCCCCATAAAGTCTAAAGTCACAACTGGACATTATAGGGGATTCTGAGTGCTAACAGAAAAACAGATGCAAATAGTTTTTAAGTAGATACTGAAAAGAAAGAATGCAATGCAACTACACATACTTTGAGTATTACACTTGATTGTAAGTGAAAATTATACAGCACTTTTGGGGAAACATCAATTACTTGTATTATTCTCAGACAGTACTTGAAATATTAAGTTATCAAACTATAACAGCATACACTTTTTATAAATGCATTTGGACTCATTAATTTCTTATTTTTGACACGCAATTCATTCCTGATTCATGTTAAGTTGTACTAACGAGTCCCCTTCCTCTGACTTTCCTCTGGGTCTTTATTCTTTTCTGGTGGCTGTTACATAATGCACTCTTTTGAAAGAGGTATGCATCTTCCCACGCACATGTTGTATAAATGTGCTGTGCTGAGGGCTTGTGCACTTAAAATAGATCATCATAGGAAAGATACAGCATACATTTTTGTAATGACCTGAAAATTTTTATATGGCCTATCTTTCTTTACATAACAATACATGGTTTTGTTCTGTGGATTTGAGTTTAAGATAATATCTTTGAGTTAGTTCACATGTAAGATAAAACTTCAACCTTACCTGAACTGTTATCTTAATCTACAAATATCAGGCCTAAACAGGAAAGAAAATGAAGAGTAAAATGTACAGTTGTTAATTTTTCTATAAAATGTGTGGGCTTTGTAAGAATTTAAAGTTTTGGTAAAACATTAAAGTTATTTTTAACAACATGGTCAGGTAAACATTCATTTTATATTCATGTTAGCAATATTAATGATTGGCAACTAAGAGCCAACCTTTGGATGGAGAAAGAAAAATGACAAAGCTTAATAAATGCAGGTTTTGGCTTATTAAATACCTTACACTGGAGTAGATAAAAAGGACATATATACAATGAACCAGATAGAGTGGTAAGAATTTAGTTTAATATGGGACTAGGGCAAAAAATGACTGTTATATAATATTTATTGAATAATTACTATGCTCCTGGAATTGTTCTAAGTCTTTGATTAAATACGTAAAGTTGTGTAAGCAATTGCTTTACACAAATTAAAATACAAAATTTTCCAAAGTCACAGGCATGGTAAATGGTAGAGCTGAAAATAAAACTTACTTATGTATAAGTATATATTTCTTCCATTCTAGTATTAAGATTTATTAAAGGGTATTCAGGAATACTTCTCTGTCTATACATAAGATTTGCTTCCTCATATAAAACACACTTTTCTCTGTAGGGACTAAATCTGTAAACTTAGCCTTCTTTTTTTTCTAGTATATAAAATTCTGGGTTCAAAACACTTCATTTCCAATTATCTCAAGAACTGTCACAAAATTATCTAAACCAAATTAATTTTAATTGATTTCAAAATTAAAGAGAAGGTGACATATAGAACCTTTAGAAAATGGGCACATATACCATGAAATGACAGCCCTAATGAATAGTGAGGAGGCAACTGATGAAGAATGCCACAGTCAGAGGAATAGCCTGAGCAAAGGCCATGTAGAAAAAGTGAGAGAATGGCAAATCTGTGAAACTGAAAGTAATGTTAACCAAACAGCTGTGGAATTGAAAAGTGAGACATAAAGCCAGGTAGGTAAACAGGAACAGATGAAAAGCCTTGAACACCTTGTTAGAAAACTAACCTGAATATAATGAAGGAAACATGGAGTTGTTTTGAAGAAAAGAGCACTAACTATATGTTAGGCATCAAGATGAGCAAAGAGGGACTTGATCCCTCTCCTTAAAGTTTTGCAGTGATATGAGAACAGGTAAAATAAAAATAGTAAGGAAATAAAAACAAAAATAAACAAATGGGACCTAATTAAACTTAAAAACTTTTGCACAGCCAAGGAATCTATTGACAGAACAAAAAGATAACCTACAGAATGGGGGAAAATATTTTCAAATGATATGACTGATAAGGGATTAATATCCAACACATACAAACAGCTCATACAACTCATCAAAAACAAAGAACCCTATTTAAAAATGAGCAGAAGAAATGAATAGACATTTTTCTAATGAGGGAATGCAGATGGCCAATAGGCACATGAAAAGATGCTCAACATTGCTAAACATGAGGGAAATGTAAATCAAAATCACAACGAAGTATCACCTCACACCTGTCAGAATGGTTGTCATCAAAAAGAACACAAATAGCAAATGTTGGTGACGATGTGGAGAAAAGGGAACCCTTGTACACTGTTGGTGGGAATGTATAATAAATTGATGCAGCCACTGTCTAAAACAGTATGAAGTTTTCTCAAAAAAACTAAAAACAGAACTACCATATGACCCAGCAATTCCAATCCTGGGTATATATCCAAGAGAAAGAAACACTAATTTGAAAAGATGCATGTACGCCAATGTTCATGGCAGCGTTATTTACAATTGCCAAGATATGGAAGCCACTCAAGTGTCCATCAACAAATAAATGGATAAAGAAGATGTGGTATATATATAAACAATGGAATACTACTCAGTCATAAAAAAGAATGAAATCTTGCCATTTGCAGAAACATGTATGGACATGGAAGGCATTATACTAAGGGAAATAAGTCAGACAGAGAAAGAACAAATACAGTGTGACATCACATATGTGGAATCTAAAAGACACTACAAACTAGTGAATATAACAAAAAGAAGCAGACTCATAGATATTGAGAACAAACTAGTGGTTACCAGTGGGGAGAGGGAAGGGGGAGAGGCAGTATAGGGGTGGGTACAGATATAGGGAGGTACAAATTATTGGGTGTAAGATAAGATACAAGGATGTATTGCACAACATAAGGAATATAGCCAATGGTTGTAATAACTGTAAATGAAGTGTAGCCTTTTAAGTTGTATAAAAAATAAACATGGAAAAAAATAGCAGAGGATACATGTGTTAACTGCAGCATAGACAATAATGTGGGACATGTTAAAGTTTTAGCAGTTAACATACTTGTGAAACACATCCTTCTGGGATTAGAAAGAGAAAAATATTCTGGAAGAAACTGCCCTTGATGACCTGGCTGATTTGCTAAATGTTGAACATCAACAGCATTTGATTGTACATATGGGATCAAAATAACTGGACTGAAACTGGTACTAGCACACAAAGAGTGTTGACCAGTGTGGGCTGCAGGTCCAGGAGTGGTCTTTTAAGAGATAGGGGCCAAAAGCAGGAAAAGAAAACTAGATGTGTGTATGTGTGTATATATAGATACATAGATGGACATATAGAGAAAAATATCTGAATAATTCAGTTTGTAACTCTGCAATTCCTATGAATTTAATATGATTTTGAGATATAATTATATTTGAAAACATGCAAGGCTGCATTAGGTTATATAAATGTGCTTAATTAAATGCATCAGATCAGTTGGAAATAAGTTTCATAAGGAAAACTGGGACAGATTTATTCAGAAAGATGTCTCTCTGCATAAATTGTCTTGCTGAGGAACAAACTGATTATGGCAAGCCGTGTGCAGGAATGAAAGAGTTAAGGTAACTGAAAGAAAACAGTATTTCTTTAAATTCCTCAGGATTATTTCAAGTCTCTGAAGAATCATAAATATCAGGGAAAAGATTGTAGATCTATACAGATCTTTATAAAATCCTCACGTGGTTAAGGCAGAAAGAAAGGCATCTCACACCAGACCTTTTCCTAAACCATATTCACCATAATTAGATAGCTGATTCACTTTGCTGTACAGCAGAAACTAACACATTGTAAAAGTTAATAAAAATAATAATAAAAAAATAAAATTCAAAAAAATATACTGACATTTCCACCTACTATTGGGAAGCCATTGAATATATTTGATATTAATGGGAAATTCTGATTAACAAATAATGTTACAGGTTTCTGCCTCCTATTAAAAGCTAGTTTTCAAAACCATACTATGTGAAGAACTATTTCAAGTACTTATACAGTGCCTGCCAAGTTTAAATTTAAAATATTAATAAATAAAATATTTGTTTCACATTTTCTTCTTCAAGTACCATGAGTCCAAACATTCAGGAAGATTCTCTCAGCTGAAGCATTATTCTTCTTAGGCCTTTAGAAAGGTAGGTATTCGATAACAAGGCACTAAATGATTAAATCAATTTTATGTATGAAGCACACCAAGTTTCTGTGATCCAAGTCTTGTCCATAACTTAAAGGCCAACTTACATCCTCCATCTTGAACTATGCCTTATTTAAATACTTTAACCTAATCAATTGCTTACTACTCTGAATTACTAGGGTAATACCTGGTTCCACAAAATTTAGCCCTGAAATATATTTCATAAACTACCTTTTATTATGGTCAACTGCCTTAAAACAAAGAGTATTTAACAGGGCTAAACACAAGGAAAACTCTGAAAAATGCTTGTAGAAATAAAATGAAACATTAGTTTGCCCAATTTACTATGCAAGTTTTGTGGTCTAAACATGAAGGTAATATTTGTATGTTAGTCACTCCCTAGATCCATTCCACTGAATGAGTGAATGTATGAGACTGATGACTCTTACTCTAGGGATATGGAGGAGAGGAACACAGAAAACTTCTCCAAAGTTGTTATGACTTGGCAGTAGGAAGTAGTAAAAAGAGAAATCATGATGAAGATGTGACTTGGGGAAATGATGTTACATTCTGCATTTTTCAGGTTTAGTTTGTACACTTATATGTATTGTCAACAGATGATTCCCATAAACTATTTTAAATTTAATTGGTCATTCTTTCACCATAAAATAGTAACAGCTATCATTTTATGAGCACTTAGACTATTTCAAGCACTATACTAAAAGCTTTATAAAACATTTCATACTTAATTTAAAAATTCTGTGAAACAAGTATCATTATACCAGTTTTAAAGGTTACAAAATAATATCAAGAACTGTCCCACTTCACATAGCTGAGTGGAAGATTCCTGATTTCAGTACACATATATCCAATTACAAAACCTATGCTCTCAATAACCTTACTGTATGATGCTACCTAATTTATTAAGTAATTATACTCTGCAGACATTACACAATGAGCTGTAAATGCAAAGACAAATAAAATATGGTCCCTGACATTAAGAGTAAAGGAACCAGGGAAATATTAGAATATCTAATAAGAGACATGCATTTATAGACATATTTACACTAGTTCCAGTAAGGAATTAGCATATTCTTATGGGGCACAGGGAAGATAAAGCAGGCAAGAGCTGAAGGTATAGTGCATACTTGGGAATGAAGTGGGTAGTGATGATAGTAAAGTGATTATCTCTGAAGAAAAAACAACGAAGATACTAATAAAAGAGGAAAAGGATAGGAATTTTGAGAGAAGGAAGTAGGCCAGCCGTCCAAGTAAAGGAAGGGAACTAATATTCATGGAGTACCTATATTTAAAAAGTTATCTTCTCATTCCATACGATTAAAACTACAGTAAGTTAAGTGTTATCATTGACATTTTGCTTTTGAAAAAATCTGTGATTTGAAAAGGCTGAGTGAATTGGCCAAGACATACAACTCTCTGGTGGTGGAAACAACAGTGCTACCTCTCTTTGGTTGTATAAAGGCCACACATTCCCTCTTCAGTGGAGTCCCTATAAAACCTGGGAGCGTCTTCAATTATTAGGTGTGCAAAGCATAAATTTTAAAAGGCTATAAATGCAGACAACACAGGAAAATACTACAGAATAATGAGGAAGAAAGCCTAATTAGAGATCTTTTCCTAGAACTGAGATACCACTGATAGGGAAAATAGATTTTAAAGAAGAACTCTGAAGGAGATAATATAGGTACATATCTGTTTTGTCTCTGGTGGAACATTAAACAAAATAAAAAACAAAAGGAAAACCAAAATATTAGAAAATTCTCAAATGCTACATTGCTCATGGGATCTGGAATTTCTAATTTCCTTGTGACAAAATCAATTAATTCATTTAATTATATTAAATACAGTACATTTACTTTTATCTTCAGAGGAATGCTTTTAAGTCTTAAACATTTCCATATATAAAGAGTTCAACAAAATATAAACCATAAACTAAAATTACCTAACTCGTACGAAACCACAATGAGCAAAGTTCTAAGAAAGAATGAATGAAAGGGCTGGGTGGGGGGAGAGAAAAAATAGGGAGACAGAGAGAGGGAAGGAGGGAGAGAGGGATGGTAGGGGAAGAAAGAGAAAAAAAGGGAGGGGGAGGGAGAGAGAGAGAAGAAAATCAGACTTGCAAAAACTACAGAATACTGAAATTCCCTTGTATTGAATATAAAACAAGTATGTTTATTATGTAAAGATAATAAAGATTAATCATTTAATAAATATAATCAGGCAAATTTATAAAACAAAGAGAACTTCTAGAAATATGACACAAAATTATTGCAATTTAAAATTCAATGAGTCCGAATCATATTACACATAGCTGAAAAGAAAATTAGTAATTTGGAATCAAGACATGAGGAATTAACTAGCATACTGTAAAGAGAGATGAAGAGATGGGAAACATAAGAGGAAATTATCATAGAGGAGGGGCTGAGAAAAATGTCTAACTCAATTTTTAATTGGATTTCTAGAATGACAAAATTGAAAGAATGGCAAGAAAGGATGGCTACAAAGATACTGGCTAAAAATAAATATTTTCAGAATTCATAAAAGGTTCATATTCAGGAAGCTGAGAAATCCAAACAAAACAAATTGTTACTTGGACACATTTTAGTGCATATGTAGGAAACCAAAACCAAAGAGAAACTTATAAATTGACATGAGGATAAAAAATATATTAAACAAATGTTAATGTCAAAAAATGTAAGCCAGGGCTTCCCTGGTGGCACAGTGGTTGAGAGTCCGTCTGCCAATGCAGGGGACATGGGTTCGTGCCCCAGTCTGGGAGGATCCCACATGCCACGGAGCGGCTGGGCCCATGAGCCATGGCTGCTGAGCCTGCATGTCTGGAGCCTGCACTCCGCAATGGGAGAGGCCACAACAGTAAGAGGCCTGCGTACCGCAAAAAAAAAAAAAAAAAATTTAAGCCAGAGAGCAATGAATAATATTTCCAAAATGTGAAGAGAATATGTTTCAATTTAAAATTGTTTTAACAAGTGATATTAGAAATCAATAACAACAAATGAAACAAATATCAACATTTGTGGGAGGATGCTAGAAGGCAATTTAGATAAAAATGTGTTGCACTAAAAGTCATATTTGCAAAAAAGAAAGGATAAAAATGAATAATCTATACACCGAACCAAAGGTAAGAAAATAATTTGATAATATTAGGATACAATAGAGAAGATTTAGAAAGTGAAAAATTGGATCTATGGAAAGTTTAATAACTGTGACAGATAACTGGCAATATTAATCAAAAAATGGGAAATGATCAAATAAACAATAGGAGGAAAGAAAAATGGGCATAGCAGTTACACAGCATAAATTAAAATGTCAATAGAAGAATGGATTTTTAACTTAAAACTTAGATGAAATGTATAAAAATTAATCAAATAAAGATATAAAATATGAATGGTCTTATATTAATTTAAAAAATGAATCAATAATGCTATACATAAAACCAGAGCTTGTAATATTTTACAGGCAAAAAACATTTATACTAACAGAAAGACAAGAAAGCAATGATTCCCGTTTTACTCACTCTTCCAGAATATTGAAGAGGAATTCTTATCTCATAAATTTAATAAAACCTTGTTAAACATACCACACACACACACACACACACACACACACACACACACACACACACAAAGTTTTGGGGTGCTTTGTGATGCAGCAACAGACAACTGGAATTAAATCTATGAAAATTTTATATTTGACAAAGATGACATGGCAGCTCATTGGAAAAGGATGGACTATTAATATATATACTATACAATATTTTTAGAGCAAAACTTTTTTATGCTATGTACAAAAACAAACAACAACAAAAACTTACATGGATTAAGGACTTAAGTGAGAAAGGAAAAACTTTAAAAATTTAAAGACAATTTTAGCAAGTTATCTAATATTTACAAAACAAATAACTAAGCATTGAATATAGAATATAAAAATAAATTCTATATATCACAATAACCCAATAGAAAAAGAGACAAAAGACGAATATTTCATCAAAATGATATATAATGTCAAAGTAACCTATGCAAAAGTGTTCAGTGATGAAATACAATTTATATTTTATGACAAGAAAAACTAAAACACAAAATTTTTCTTTGCCCGTTAGGGCTTCTTCCCTCCCCTTTAGTGTGCATTGTACATCTGCACTAACCAGACCTCCTTAGGAGATAACATTTCTTCTTAATCTCATAAAGGATCACAACTCCTTAGAAGATTACCTTCCTCCTTAATCTTGTAAGGGGTCACAATGACCCACGACCCACTAATTGCTTTGTGTGTGTGGATCTGGATTGTGTAAACTGTCAATATTACGTTATTTCACGTATAACTCTTTGTCTCAAAAACTAATATAACTGTGCTTTGACCTCTAACAGATGAACAGTCCTCAGAGCTTTCTGAAAGACTGTCCCCAGGGTTATAATCCTCAGGCTGACTTGAATAAAATTTTCCGTTTCTTTCTTAGATCGACTACTGATTAATTTTTTGTCAACATCAGCCTCACTAACAATTAGAGAAGTACATATTAAAAGGACAATATGATAAAACTAGCTAAAAATTAATGAAAATACTAAGTGTTAGTTCAAATGCAGAGAAAGGGGAATTCTCATACACTGCTGATAAGAGTGCAAATTGGTAAAATCACTTTGGACAACCTTTTGAGATCACCTTCAGAAACTAAATATTTGTACAGCTTATGACTCAGATGTTTAACTACAAGAATATACATAGTAGAAATTTATATTCATTTACACTAAGAAAACAGACAAGAATATTCATAGCTACATTATTCATGAGCCCAAGAGTAGAAACAACCTATATTTTCTTTCTTTTTTTTTTTTTTTTGTGGTATGCGGGCCTCACTGTTGTGGCCTCTCCCGTTGTGGAGCACAGGCTCCGGACGCTCAGGCTCAGCGGCCATGGCTCACAGGCCCAGCCGCTCCGCGGCATGTGGGACCTTCCCAGACCGGGGCACGAACCCGTGTCCCCTGCATCGGCAGGCGGATTCTCAACCACTGCGCCACCAGGGAAGCCCGAAACAACCTATATTTTCAACAAGAGTAAAATGGATAAGAAAATGATATATTTGTGTAATTAAACAGTAACTCTCTTGCATTGTTGGTAGGAATGTAAATTGATACAGCCACTATGGAGAACAGTATGGAGGTTCCTTAAAAAACTAAAAATAGAACTACCATATGACCCAGAACTCTCACTACTCAGCATATACCCTGAGAAAACCATAATTCAAAAAGAGACATGTACCACAATGTTCATCGCAGCACTATTTACAATAGCCAAGACATAGAAGCAACCTAAGTGTCCATCGACAGATGAATGGATAAAGAAGATGTGGCACATATATACAATGGAATATTACTCAGCCATAAAAAGAAACGAAATTGTGTTATTTGTAGTGAGGTGGATGGACCTCTAGGTCTGTCATATAGAGTGAAGTAAGTCAGAAAGAGAAAAACAAATACTGTATGCTAACACATATATATGGAATCTAAAAAAAGAAAAATGGTTCTGATGAACCTAGGGGCAGGAGAGGAATAAAGACACAGACGTAGAGAATGGACTTGAGGACACGTGGAGGGTAAGCTGGGAAGAAGTGAGAGAGTAGCACTGACATATATACACTACCAAATGTAAAACAGATAGCTAGTGGGAAGCAGCTGCATAGCACAGGGAGATCAGCTTGGTGCTTTGTTACCACCTAGAAGGGTGGGATAGGGAGGGTGGGAGGGAGGAGCAAGAGGGAGGGGATATGGGGATATATGTATACATATAGCTGATTCACTTTGTTATACACCTAACACAACATTGTAAAGCAATCATACCCCAATAAAGATGTTTAAAAAAAAAACTATACAGCAATAAATGGAACAAACTTTGAAAAAACTGTCACCCAAATATTGAATGACAGATATTGAGTAGTTATTAAAAAACAGATAAACTAAGTCATAATGTTTAATGTTTCATGCTTATGTATAATTTTTTTTAAGTAAAGAGATGAAGACCAAAATAATTCAAGGTAGTGCTTATATTGGTGGGAAGTCATTAGTAAACAACCTGCTGGGGTTTCTCAGTTACAGGCAATGTTTGATGTCTTGAACTTGCTGATGGTTATATTAGTATTGTATATTAGTATTCATGAGAGGCACATTGTTTTGTACTCATTTTTCTATGTGTGTTCTCTATAATAAACTAGGTTAAAATGATTTTTAACTGAAGAGGACTTAAGGAAACACATATCAGCTTTCAATTTTAGTGATGTAGAAGTTTCCTGATAATAAAAGATAATCAAGTTTGGTAGATTGGTAAATGTTCCTTAAAACTTTTAAAGAGGGAGTGGAGATCAAGATGTCAGAGTAGGAGAACATAGAGCTCACCTCCCCCCACAAACACATCAAAAATACATCTATATGGGGAACAATTATCACAGAAAACTGACTTTAAACTGGCAGAAGATGTCCTGCACAACGAAAGCTACAAGAAAGATCTCCACATAACTGGTTAGGATGGAAGGAGGGGAGTGAGAAGGGCACAAGCATGGGACTGACAGCCCTGGGAGGGATCTGTAAGGAAGAGAAATACCACACGGGCAGACCCTTGCTCTGGAGAGCTCCCCTTGCCTGCTGGGAAATCTGCTGGGACAGATACAGGGGCTGGAGAAACCTAGACTACACTTGGGAGCAGTGCACACATGCTGTCTTAGATAATTAGGGTAGAGATAGATTTGTGCTGGTAGCTACCTGGGGTGTGGTCCAGAGGGAACCTTGGAGCACACTGTCAGTGTGTGCATGGTGGCACAAGCACTGGCTGTGGAGCCAGCCCACTGTCAGCACACATACTGGGTGGCACCACAGCAACATGCAGCAGTTGGGCACTGAGTCTCAGAAAGACAGGCCCTGGGCAGGTGTACTCATGTGGTTCATTTCCAGAGGGAGTACTCTGGCTCCACCCCACTCCACACTGCAGTTTTGAGCTAGATCTAGGGAAGACAAGCCCTGGAAGAAGTCTGCTACAGAGGCAGACTAGGTCGCAGGTGGCAGCACAGCCACTTCAACTCCTGCAGCCACAGTGTCCAGGCCCCCAACCCAGCCTACTCCACACCATAGCCTAGCACTGGGTCTTGGACGAACACAGTGAAGAAAAGAACACAACCTTCGGCTGCTCTGGGAAGAACTGCAGACACATGCACAAGCAGTGCATAGGCTCACTGTGATCACAGGGGTCTCACGTGCTTTAGCAGTCACCCCCTTTGGGTCAAGGCACGCACTCAAGGGCAACAGACACTAATCAAACCTGACCATTAGGGCTTCCAACAACTGGGGAGCAGACCCTGCCCCCAACAGGACAGTGAGAGCCACAGAGCAAAGAGGAGACCCCACCCCACACCCAGTGCAGGCTCTGGATGCCACAATAGCAATCACACCTCCATCAAAGGGACAATCATCAGCACACTCAGGAAATACATGGCTAGCATCCATACCAAAACCAGCTCTTGCTCCAAAAATATTGTCCTTCCACAGTCTAAACAGGGACAGTCCCATGTAAAAACACCACTTCCAGACCGCAGTAGGTAACTGTTTCTCCTACATTCCTAGAGACAGAAAAAGTTAAATAAAATGAAAAAGCAGAACTACTCCTAATAAAAAGAGAAATCCCCTTAAATAACAAGTAATGAAACAGACTTCACCAGTCTACTAGACCCAGAGTTCAAAAAGGAGGGAATAAAGATGCTGAAGGAATTAAGAAAGATAATCAATAGAAATGCAGATCACTATAACAAGGAATTAGGAACCAATCAAAGTTACACAATTCAATAGCCAAGATAAAAAAAAAATCTAGAAGCAATGAATAGCAGACTAAATAACACAGAAGAACAAATAAGTGATCTGGAAGATAGAATAATAGAAATAACCCAATCAGAACAGCAGACAGAAATACAAATGAAAAACAAATGGAAGAAACAAACAAGATTGATGGATAATAAAAGGTGTGGCAACCTACACATAATAGGGGTTTGAGAAGAAGCAGAGAGAAAGGGGGGATTAAAAACGTATGTGAAAAAATGGCTGAAAACTTGACAAACCTAAAGAAGGAAACCGACAACCACATACAGGAAGCACAGAGGGCCCCCAACAACATAACCCCCCTGCCAAAAGAGAGGATTCTTAACCCAGCAAGAGAAAAACAAACTGAGTTACAAGGGTACCCCCATAAGGTTATCAGTTGATTTCTTGTCAGAAACTTTGCCAGTGAGATGGGAGAGTCATAATATACTCAAAGTTCTGAAAGGGAAAAAAACATGCAACCTGGGATACTCAACCCAGCAAGATTATAATTTAGAAAAGAATGACACATAAAGAATTTCTCAGAAAAGCAAAAACTAAAAGAATTCAGTAATACTAAACCTACCCTAAAAGAAATATTGAAAGATCTTCTCTAAAGCAAAAAGAACCAAGAATCTATAGGAAAGGGAAAATCACAATATGAAAGGAAAACATATAAAAGGATTGAAGACCAGTTAAATAAGCCAGTACCTAGATTAAAAAACAATCAAAAATTTTTGTAAAAGCTATTGTAACCACAGTTAACAGCAAAAAGATAAGCATGAAGATGTAAAATAGGACACTGAAACCACAAAATGTGGGGGAGGGGAGTATAAACATATAGATCCTCTAGAATATGTTGGAACTTGTATGCCTAGCAGTTTAAAGTAAGTTGATATAGTTGGGTCAACATACTTATAGTTCAGGTAACCACAAATCAAAAACATACAACACAATCACAAAAAATGAAAATAAAGCAATTCAAGCTTACTACAAAAGAAAACCATCAAACCACAAAAGGAAAAGCAAAAAGAAGAAAGGAACAAAAAAGAACTACAAAAACAACAGAGAAACAAGGTTTAAAATGTCAATAAGTACATATTCATCAATAATTACTTTAAACATCTATGGACTAAATGATCCTCTGATCAAAAGGCAGAGTGGCAGATTGAATTAAAAAACAAGAATCTATGGTATGCTGTCTACAAAAGACTCATTTCAGGATAAAAGACACACAGATTGAAGTGATGGATGGAAAAAAGTATTTCATGGAAATAGAAATGACAAAAAACAGGAATAGAAATATCAGATAAAATGACTTTAAAACTAAGGCCATAAAGAAAAAGAGGATTATATAATGATAAAGGGATCAATATGAGAAATTACACTTGTTAACATATATCTTCTTGATACAAGAATACCTAAATATATAAAACAAATACTAACAGACATAAAGGAAGAAATTGACGAGGAATACAATAATAGTAAGAGGCTTTAACACCCCAATGACATCAATAGACAGATCATCCAGATAGGAAATCATTTGGGCAACAGAGGTCCTACATTACACAAACAACCATTTGAACTTAATTGATATCTATCAGACAATATGTCCATAAAAACCAGAGTACACATTCTTTTCAAGAGCACAGGGAATATTCTCTAGGATAGACTACATAATAGGTCACAAAACAAATTTAAGAGGATAGAAATCACTTCAACCATCGTCTCTGACCACAACAATATGAAACTAGAAGTCAACCACAGGAAGAAAAAGGGGAAAGAACAAACAGATGGAGACTAAACAACATGCTACTAAAAAAAAAGGGGGAGTCAATGATGAAATCAAAGAAGAAATCAGAAAATACCTTGAGATGAATAAAAATGAAAACATAACTTTACAAAATATATGGGATGCAGCAACAGCAGTTCGAAGAGGGAAGTTGATAGTGATACAAGCCTTCTTCAAGAGACAAGAAAAATCTCAAATAAACAACCTAAGCTACCACCTAGAACAATTAGAAAAAAAACAAAACCCAAGGTCAGGAGAAAAAAGGAACTAAATATAAAGTAAAAAGGAAGTAATATTTCTGAGAGGAAATAAATAGAGATTAAAAATCAATAGAAATGATCCATAAAACCAAGAGACGTTTTTTCTTACAGATAAGCAAAATTGACAAACCTCTGGCCAGGCTCACCAATAACAAAAAGAGAGAGGACCTAAATAAACAAAATAAGAAATGAAAGAGGAGAAATAACAACTGATACAACAGACATGCAAATAATCATAAATGAATACTATGAACAGTTATATGCCAACAACTGGACAACCTAGAAAAAATGGACAATTTTCTAGAAACATGCAGCCTGCCAAAACTGAGTCAAGAAATAGATAATTTGAAGAAACTGATCACAAGAAGTTTAACAGAATTTGTAATTAAAAAAAAAAAAAAACTCCTTGCAAACAAAATTCCAGGAATAGATGGCTTCAGTTGAGGATTTCTACCAAACATACAAAGAAGAACTTATACCTATCCTTCTCAAACTACTCCAAAAGGTTGAAAAGTGGGAACACTCTCAAAGGCATTATTTGAAGCCACCATCACTGTGATACCAAAACCAGACAAAGACATTACATAAAAAGAAAATCATGAGGCCAATATCTTTGATGAATATAGATACAAAAATCCACAATAAAATATTAGCAAGCCAAATACAATAATACATAAGAAAGATCATATACTATGATCAAGTAGGATTAATTCCAGGGTTGAGGTGATGGTTCATCACTTACAAATCAAGCAATGTGATAAGCAGGTTAACAAAAGGGAAGATAAAAACCAAGTGATCATCTCAATCAATGTGGAAAAAGCATTTGACAAAATTCAACATCCATTCATAATAAAAACTCTCATCAAAGTGGGTATAGAGGGAACACATCGGGACATCATAAAAGCCATTTACAACAGCTAACATAATATTCAATGGTGCAAAGCTGAAAGCCTTCTCACTAAATTTAGGAACAAGACAAGGATGTCCATTCTTACCACTTCCATTCAACATAGTATTGGAAGTCCTAGTGACAGCAATCAGACAAGAAAAAGAAAAGTAATCCAAATTGGAAAGGGAGAGGTAAAACTGTCATTATTTGTAGATGACATGATACTCTATGTAGCGAACCCTAAAGTCTTCACACAAAAACTATTAATACTAATAAATGAATTCAGCAAAGTTATAGGATAGAGGATTAAAATACAGAAATCTGTTGCATTTCTTTACACTAATAATGGAATACCAGAAAGAGAAAGTTAAAAACACATTTCCCTTTAAAACTGCATTGCAAAAATAAAATACCTATGAATAAACTGAACTGAAAAGGTGAAAGACCTATACATTGAAAACTACAAAACATCAATAAAGGAAATTGAAGATAGTTCAAAGAAATCAAAAGGCATCTGATGCTCTTGGATTGGAAGAATATTGTTAAAATGCCCATACTATCAAAAGCAATCTACAGATTTAATGTGATTCCTATTAAAATACCCATAACATTTTTCACAGAACTAGAACAAGTAATCCTAAAATTTATATGGAAACACAAAAGACACAGAATTGGCAAATAAATCCTGAGGAAAAAGAACAAAGATGGAGGCATAACCCTTCCAGACTTCAGACAATAGTACAAAGCTACAGTAATGAACACAGCATTGTATTGGCAGAAGACAGACATATAGATCAATGAAACAGACTATAGAGTCCCAAAATAAACTCACACACCTACAGTCAATCTATGACAAAAGAGGCAAGAATATACAAATGGATAAAGAATCTCTTCAACAAGTGGTGTTGGGAAAGCTGAAGAGATACATTTAAATCAATGAAATTAGAACACTCCCTTATATCATATACAAAAATAAATTAAAATGGCTTAAGGACCTAAGTATAAGACATGACACCATGAAACTGCTAGAAGAGAACAGAGACAAAATCTTCTCTGACATAAATTGTAGCAATATTTTCTTAGATCAGTCTCACAAGGCAATAGAAAGAAACACAAAAATAAACAAATGGGACCTAATAAAACTTAAAAGCTTTTGCACAGCAAAGGAAACCATCAATAAGACAAAAAGACAACCTATGGAATGGGAAAAATTATTTGTGAAAGATTCCATGGACGAGGGGTTAATATCCAAAATATACAAACAGCTCATACAACTCAATACTGAAAAAACAAACAGCTCAATCAAAAAATGGGCAGAAGACCTAAATAGACATTTCTCCAAGGGAGACATACAGATGGCCAACAGGCACATGTAAAGATACTCATCAGTAATTATTAGAAAATGCAAATCAAAACCACAAAGAGGTATCACCTCACACCAGTCAGAATGGCTATCATCAAAAAGTCTACAAATAAAAAATGATGGAGAGGGTGTGGAGAAAAGGGAACCCTCCTACACTATTGGTTGGAATGTAATTTGGTGCAGCCACTATGGAGAACAGTATGGAGGTTCCCTAAAAGCCAAAAAAAGAGCTACTATATGATCCAGCAATCCCACTCCTGGGTATATATCCAAAAAGACAAAAACTCTAATTTGAAGAGGTACATGTACCCCAGTGTTCATAGCAGCACTATTTACAATAACCAAGACATGGAAAGAACCCAAGGGTCTATCAACAGATGATTGACTTAAGAAGATATGGTATACATACACAATAAAATATTATGCAGCCATAAAAAATAATAAGATATTGCCATTTGCAGCAACACAGATGGATCTACAGCATACTTAGTGATGTAAGTCAGAGAAAGACAAATATATTTTTTCACTTATATTTGGAATCTATAAAATATATAAATGGATCTCTATACACAACAGAAACAGACTCACAGATATAGAAAACAAACTTATGATTACCAAGGGTAAATGGAGGCAGGAGGGATAAATTAGGAGTATGGGATTACCAGATATAAACTACTATATATAAAATAGATCAGCAACAAAAATTTACTATATAGCACTATATATTCAGTATCTTGTAATAATATATAATGGAAAATAATCTGAAAAATATATATACATATAGAACTGAATAACTTTGTTGTGCATGTGAAACTAATACAATATTGTAAATCAACTATAATTCAATAAAAAATAACTTTTAAGGGGTATTCAGTATGAGTTAAATAGGAATAATCAAAGAACTGAAGCAGTAAAAAGACTACTGGATCAAGTTAAAAAACAAATTTTTTAGTGGATCCAGCTCACAGCATTTTTTGACATTCTCTACTTGACATTTGGTATTCTCTTAAAAGCATCTGTAAAAGCAGGTTAACAATAATAGGAGGGAGTGTGTCAATGGGCTTTAGTTTTGTTGATGGTTTAAAATGAAAGGACTTTAGAAACTCTTGTTCTGTTAGCATATTTTCAGAGATCTGAGGAGTGCATAGGCTGAAACTGGGACATGGGACCAGAGGACAAGCACTCAGGGACCAAAACTGGAAGTTACCATGACTTCAGGACAAGATATTAATTAATTGGCAAGAAAACACTTGTAAGCAATCTAAGGTGTAGAAGAATAGCATTATTCATGAAGAGGCTCTGAGACATATTATCAAAGCTTAAATTTATCTTCTACATGTGAACAAAGCTATGTATCCACAAGGAAAAAGTCTTTAGGAAAAAAATACTCTGCTTTTCAGCCCAACCTTGATTCTTGTATGATACACCATGTGTTGCATTGAAAAGTAGATTTTTTATTACATATTTCTTGATGTGGTTTCCTCAGCTAAGTGTGCTAAAACAAAAACATGCCCATGTCCTACACACCAAGGAATGCTGAAATGTTTTGCATGACTTCAGGGAGGGTGGAAAAACCAAGACAAAGTTTGAGGAAAGA
This sequence comes from Kogia breviceps, assembly GCF_026419965.1. Taxonomy (NCBI): domain Eukaryota; kingdom Metazoa; phylum Chordata; class Mammalia; order Artiodactyla; family Physeteridae; genus Kogia; species Kogia breviceps. The sequence continues at coordinate 100,164,068 of NC_081314.1, forward strand.
AGAAACATTCCTAGAAATGATTTAACTTTCCATGAAGTCAAATTATGGAAAGACCTTTGAGTTGAGGGCTAGTGGTTGTTACTTTTGCTTGCTGAGAATGAGGGGGGGAAAGATGTTTCACTCTGGACATTAGTTGCTGATTGCAGCTGTCTTCATTTTTTTACCAATCATTCGATTGTATAACATGACTGTTAGATTGAGGATGTACTGCATACAATATATTAACACAGCTCTTTTTTTTTCTTTCTTTTTTTTTTTTTTTTTGTGGTATGCGGGCCTCTCACGGTTGTGGCCTCTCCCGTTGCGGAGCACAGGCTCCGGACGCGCAGGCCCAGCGGCCATGGCTCACGGGCCCAGCCGCTCCGCAGCATGTGGGATCTTCCCGGACCGGGGCACGAACCCGTGTCCCCTGCATCGGCAGGCGGACTCTCAACCACTGCGCCACCAGGGAAACCCCCAAGGGAAGCCCCCAGTACAACATATTGATTATTGTCTAATTACCCTAATTAGTCCATGTTCCTTGAAGTTTTATCTTTCAAATATATATTCAAATAGAGATACTAGTGACAATTTCAAGCCAATAACTCTGGATTCCCTCACTCTTCATTTATGTGTCTGTATTTCTGGTTCAGTGAAAGAAGGTAAAGCTTTCCTCAGCTGTTTTATCATGTACATTTTTCTTTTCAGCCCCCATGCATCTTTGGGGTTGGCAGAACATTTATTAATATTCCTAAATTCATGGCATCTGAGTGGTACATGCATACTGTGTTGCTATGATTACTCCATTTGAAGGTGCAATAGAATATTCAGGCTCAGTGAAACAGCTCCCACCTTAATATGAAAATTGACATTAGATAAATGCTTACTTTATATGACTTGTAATTTAAGCAAAATTCCCATTTTGAGGTAGTTAATGGGAATTTAAGGCAATAAAGATAATTCAAATGTATTAGTAACATCATAGTTTTACTTATTAGTAAATGACCAAGACCCTTGAATCATCTTTTTTTTTGCCTAATCTTTCATCAAAACTGAGGTTAGAAAATGTCAGTGAGGGCTTCCCTGGTGGTGCAGTGGTTGAGAGTCCGTCTGCCAATGCAGGGGACACGGGTTCATCCCCCGGTCCGGGAAGATCCCACATGCCGCGGAGCGGCTGGGCCCGTGAGCCATGGTCGCTGAGCCTGCGCGTCCGGAGCCTGTGCCTCGCAACGGGAGAGGCCACAACAGTGAGAGGCCCGTGTACCGCAAAAAACCAAACAAAACCAAAAAAGAAAATGTCAGCGATTAAATTTGAGAAATTTATACTTATTTTGCTGAACTTTCACTGGGTACACTAATGAGCCAGTCTGCAACAGAAAAGAAGCTTTTTTTGTTTTTTAGATAGATAGATAGATAGATATAGATATATATAACATATGACATATATATGATATATATGTAATATATGTATATTTTTTACCCTTCACTAACAGAGTAAACCATAAAACCCAACTATACCAAACTGATATTTCAAATTAAATATCACCATTGACCCACATTTCTCCAATGGGGCTTGCTTAAAGTGGAAGCACACACATTTTTCTAAGTATGAAATGTCTTTTATGGAGCTATCAAACTTAATATTTTTGTGTATCTAGTCACTTTAATTTCAAAATCATTGCACTGCTGATAGAGTTAAAATGTGATCACACATGTCGGTCTCAGACCTACTCACAGTAAATTCTTTGCACGAATTGTTCTGCTTTTGTCAGTATAATCCAACTGCCAACTTTGCTCATCCTCTTGTCTTCTAAGTTGCTATCAGAAAAAAGAACACTCCAGCTGCTTCAGCACATTTTGTGTTTTGTGGGTTTTGTGAATGTATATGCCCATGTTTAACACTATAGCCATGATGTTCTATCCTCCCCCACATAGCCATATATTTTGAATCTGTGAAGAAGCAGTTCTGAAAATAAAATCAACAGGAATTAAATAGAAGTGGTTGTAATCTATAGCACTTACTAGTGTCCACCCCCATGGAGACTAATAACACCACATGCCCAGACAAAAAATAAAATCCCCATTCCTCAGTTTTTCTATTTTCATTTAGTAATAAATCCCTTCACATTATCTTTATCAACTTATAGGGGGAAATATAATGTACAAAAACATTAACAATTTTTAAATCATATGAACACTTTTAATTCCACTTAGTTTTTTTTACATTCTGATGGGCTTATAGTAAAGTCAGGGAAAAATATCCCCATATCTAAAATATGTAAGTAATACAATGCTTTCAAAATTCCTTTTCCAATTTATTTATTAAATGAATATTTTGAATACTGATTTGTACTAAGCAAATAAAGGTGCGGTATATGATCTCAGAGTTTTACTGAGTTAACAAAGAAGTTATAAGTGATTTCCAATATGTGTACTTTGTTCTTTACTAAAACTATATGCAAGATAGAATGGTAAAATAAGAATCTAGTAATTATTCCCTAGAGTTGTGGTCAAGATCTAAAGATAGTTTTCAAGTGAGCAAGTGATTGACTGGGTTTTGAGAGATAAGCAGGAATTCACTTGTATGTATGTATTATTATGTATAAATTCTTTCCAGGCTGGGTTTGCCAGGCATGTTCCATGGTATATCCCTCAGGAACTTAGGTATTTCCAGCACAAGTGATCTCCTATCATATAGCATAACTCTGCTAACAGCCATTTTTTTGCTTTATAGATACCATGGGTGAAATACATTACTGTTAAAGAAAATGTATATTATTTTATGGGAGTTATTCAATTATCAAGAATAACCATCTATTTTTGCATATATAATGTATTATTTATATAGGAATTACATACTCAAACCAAATTCTTACAAACAAACAGAACTTCAGGAAAAGTAGATCTTTAAGTTATCTGTGTAGCTATGTTATTTGCTGGAAAGATTGAGGGAATTCCAGATATAAACTTCTGGGGATCACCAAGAAGTTAAAGACAAGAATAGAGACCTATGCTGTGAGCTTCAAGGAGGATGGAACTTGAGCCAGATCAAAGGTTACAAGGGATCTGGATTGGCAGAAGAGAATAGGAATGGAATTCCAGAAATAGAATTCATGAAAAACTCAAAGGTGAGGGAGGTGGACAACGAAGACATTCTTTTGACCATATTAGAGAGAGAAAAAAAAAAAGGAAACAAAATCACACTTGAGGACAGGTCCTCAGTTTACTTTCTGAAATTCAGGGTTATATACTGATATTGTCAGCCAAAGTCCAGAAACAGGAAATAAAATATCTCTTGCCATGTTACTAACCTAATTATTCCAGCAGACTCCAACTAAGTCCTACCATCATAAGGACGCAAAGCAATTGTGTGCTATGATAAAGGACACTAAGCTCAGGCCCCTATGCAAAAAACAACAGCACCTTCTGCTCTGCCCACTACCAAAGCAATTACTGCCTAAATTGTAAGACAAGCAGTCAACCCTTTCCTGCCAATTAACTGTTTACTGAATTGATTTATAAGAAATACCAATTTCTCCTGCCTTTCTTAATGTAACCCTTAAAAACCTCCTACACCTTAATTGCTGGTGCATGTGACAGTTATTTTTAACTTGTAAATTTAATGAAATTCACAGAGCAACATCCCAAAGCTTAGTAACATGGGTTAAGGGAAGTCCTGAATTTTGTTTTTCATCTTTTTTCCTAAGATTAGAAGAAAATGCAAATTTGAGTATTATAGGTGAGATAAAACAGAGAAGATAACAGAAAATATGATTTTTCAGGATTCTAAACACTGAACTTTAAGAACTGTTGAAAATCTGAACTAGAATTACACGCTTGGAGGGGTTCATCTTGTGCTTTATAATTACTGTATATTTCACCTCCCAAAATAGACTATACATTCCTTGATAATGAGGATTATACATATTGTCAGGTATATCATAGCCCCACAATAACTACTGTTGAGAGAATGCATGGATAGACATTATTTGACAGGAAGTTCTAAACATACAGAAGAGTTGAAAAATATGGATTTACAACATGCAATGAAAAGAATGCAAAAAGAGTATCTTCACAGAGCCTCTGAGTTACTTTTCCATAAGTAACTTTAGATATTGGCAAGGAAATAGCTGATTCCATTGCATAATTAAAATAGCTAACCAGCTGGAATCTCTTTGATATTCAGATCCCTTTTCACACAATGACATTTTCATAAGCCAATGTAAGCAACTGAGGATACTGATAAAACATTCTGACCTAATTATTTACCATTTGCAGCTGTTTCAAATGGGGATCATGCTAAACCCAGTAAATAAAACTTAAAGAAAATATAACCTATATGAGAAATTAGGTTACTGAACAATGTAGATGTGTAAACTCTGTGCTATTTTTTGAAAATGGTCTAAAATTCCAGATTCTTTTGAATTCAGGAAGCTTTGCAGACAGTGCTAGGTCATCATACTCTGATTAATTTTCTCAATGCTCCTTAGTTCTACCAAGCAGAAGTTGTTGACACTCCTCTCTCAAATCTCTCATCAGTTCATGCTTACATGGCCTGAGTAGTGCTAGTAATTTGCATGCCACGTTGCCAAAATGCAGCTGTTACCATTTTCATGACTGTACATAATTATCTTAAAATACAGGTTCCCCCAGTGAGACATAAGAAACTACAGAGTAGAAAATAGCCACTTGTCCCCTGCTCCTGTCTCCATATAATAAATCAGCTTCACCTACTTTCCTTATCCTTGCACTCAATCCATTTTCTGTGTAACATTCTTCTGCAAAAAATGCCTAATTTCCTCTTAAACTTACTTATACCAATCGCCTTAATTGCCTTATGTTCCTCCTTCTTATATTTATTACCCATAGAGCAAAACCTAACTGAAATCATTCAGAATGAACTAAAATATGCACAGGAATAAAAAGTTGCATGCCCTATCTCATCCATTGAATATGCCTGATCACAATGAATACTTTATAGATGAATACTAAGATTCTTTATCTTAGTCTGATAAATAAGAAAGTTAAAGAATCCTAAGGTCTACTCATAAGTTGACCATCTTTCAAAAAAAAAACCAAAATAGAGCAACTCTTCAAATGTTCTGTGATTTAGTTTTCTTCCTGAATTTCTATGGTGCAGTTTTCACCTTGGAACATGGTAAATTTGAGTAATAATAAAAAAAATATTTATACATGACTTGCAGAAAACATCCATCAATTCCACATTCATCTTTTAGAAGGACAAAACCTTTGCTTTGTCTGATAGGTATCTATTTATACTGATCTCAAAACAAACACAGTGATGGATTTCCGACCATCTCTCAATGGGAGAATTAATGTTAGATGATGCAAAAAATCTCTTTTTTACAAAATAGAAAAAAAAGTAGGAATTTAATTTTGTTATAGTTATTTTATTAGGCATGGAGAAGGACATTTTTTCCTCTCAATTTTTAAAGATTTTAATTTCAGTGAGCTGTAAGGCAGCACAATACAATGGCAGAAAAAAATTCATTTGATTTGTCCTGTGCATCATTTCCACTGGTTACCATGCTAAGGGTTAATATTCTTCCATTCTAAAATTAGGAAATAGAGCATTTTGTAGTCACATTATTGGGGACATCTGGCAGGACATGTTAATAACAGAGTGGGAGTTTTGACATGGTAGACTATCAGCACTATTTTTTTTAATAGATCTGGAAATGATCAAGAACTTTTGCAAATCAGACATAACTAATGGCCATCATAGTAATGTCAAGCACTGAGACAATCTGTTGTGCTTGGGAAGAAGTGGGACGACTAGGGATTAAATGTGACAACTAGGGATTCATGCTCTTACAAAAATGAACAACGTACTTAAGTGTGCATGCAAAATGTCCATATTTAGTACAAAGACACAAATCTCATCTCCACAAATTTACCATCTAGTTTTATCCAAATAATGACTATGAAAATGTAATTTGCTTTCTGCTAAGTTTCACAACTCATTTTTTGTCTAAACAATTGGATTACTTCAGTTACCGTTTCTAGGATGATATCCTGCTTCTAATAGTGGGAGTGGTAGATCAAGGGAATAAAGTTGGACTTTCTGCATCTATATATAATTTATCATTAAAATAGTAAACCACAGTTTGAAACTTGATTTCTTTGACTTACTTCAACATGCCTGTGTTCTTTCATTATTTAAGTTATGAAGGTGCAATAATCCAAAGGGCAATGATATAGCCTATTTGTCTTACTGTAGCTATAGAAATACAACAAAGTGGTCCTTGGTTCATGTGTGCACATTGCTGGAAATAATCTGGTTTATACATAAGGTTTATGTCCTTTCAAGTATTTTGCCATGTCAGGAATAAAAAATGATTTTAGGTGAAAATAACAGGTGGGGATTTTTTATTTAAGATATTAGCAGAGGCTAGGTATTGTAGAGTTCGTTTCAGTTTATCACACAAACACCAAGTGTACTTATTACTGGGATTAATTATGTGACAAAGACAACCTAGATTTAAAAACAACTAAAGTCATTTTAACTGTATTTTCTCCTTTCCTTCCTCATCTATTCCTTTTCAATTATTTTAAGCATCTGACAAAACAAACAGCAACTTTTTAATGTAACTCTTTTTTTTTTTAAACATCTTTATTGGAGTATAATTGCTTTACAATGGTGTGTTAGTTTCTGCTTTATAACAAAGTGAATCAGTTATACATATACACATATTCCCATATCTCTTCCCTCTTGTGTCTCCCTCCCTCCCACCCTCCCTATCCCACCTCTCTAAGTGGTCACAAAGCACCGAGCTGATCTCCCTGTGCTATGCGGCTGCTTCCCACTAGCTATCTATCCTACGTTTGGTAGTGTATATATGTCCATGACACTCTCTCAGTTTGTCACAGCATACCTGTCCCCCTCCCCACATCCTCGAGTCCATTCTCTAGTAGGTATGCGTCTCCATTACCGTCTTACCCCTGGGTTCTGCATGACCTTTTTTTTTTTCTTTTAGATTCCATATATATGTGTTAGCATACGGTATTTGTTTTTCTCTTTCTGACTTACTTCACTCTGTATGACAGACTCTAGGTCCATCCACCTCACTACCAATAACTCAATTTCATTTCTTTTTATGGCTGAGTAATATTCCATTGTATATATGTGCCACATCTTCTTTATCCATTTATCTGTCACTGGACACTTAGGTTGCCTCCATCTCCTGGCTATTGTAAATAGAACTGCAATGAACATTTTGGTACATGACTCTCTTTGAATTATGGTTTTCTCAGGGTATATGCCCAGTAGTGGGATTGCTGGATCGTATGGTAGTTCTATTTGTAGTTTTTTAAGGAACCTCCATACTGTTCTCCATAGTGGCTGTATCAATTTACATTCCCACCAGCAGTGCAAGAGTGTTCCCTTTTCTCCACACCCTCTCCAGCATTTATTGTTTCTAGAGTTTTTGATGATGGCCAATCTGACCGGTGTGAGATGATATCTCATTGTAGTTTTGATTTGCATTTCTCTAATGATTAATGATGTTGAGCATTCTTTCATGTGTTTGTTGGCAATCTGTATATCTTCTTTGGAGAAACGTCTATTCAGCTCTTCTGCCCATTTTTGGATTGGGTTGTTTGTTTTGACCTTGAGCTGCATGAACTGCTTGTAAATTTTGGAGATTAATCCTTTGTCAGTTGTTTCATTTTCAAATATTTTCTCCCATTCTGCGGGTTATCTTTTTGTCTTGTTTATGGTTTCCTTTGCTGTGCAAAAGCTTTTAAGTTTCATTAGGTCCCACATGTAAAAATATGAGATTAGAATACTCCTTAACACCATACACAAAAATAAGCTGAAAATGGATTAAAGACCTAAATTTAAGGCTAGACACTATCATACTCTTAGAGGAAAATATAGGCAGAACACTCTATGACATAAATCACAGCAAGATCCTTTTTGACCCACCTCCTAGAGAAATTGAAATAAAAACAAAAATAAACAAATGGGACCTAGTGAAACTTAATGTAACTTTTAAGAAAACTAAGAAATTCAAATTTCTAATATGAAGACAGTTCTGGGAAGATGCAAGAGTACAACTATTAAAGCTGGGATGTTGGGTGTATACCAGAAAATAAGAATTATGGTCAGTCATATTCCACAAGTGAATGTCTATATTCTCAGGAGTAACACTGACATGTAGAGAAATTAATTAATTTTGTGAATCTTCTAGGTTCCTTTTAATAATACAACAATAGTTTATAAAAAGAGATCTCAGTTTACCTGTAAGAATTTATGTTACTTCCAAGGACCTGCCTTATTCTAAAGATTAATTTATGCACTAGGGAAATTTAGTTAATAATTAAATTTGTAATTTTTGTCAGTAGCCAATAAGTCTATTGTCTGAAAGACAGATGGGTAGTAGGGACTGCTTAAAATATCCCTAATTATTTCATTATTATTTTGAAATTCCTCTGTTAAAGAGAATAATGGCTGTCAGAATCTAAAAGAATAGTGAAAACTTTTTTGTTTTGTTTTTGTGCCTAATTCTTTTTTAGCTAATGTTAAATATATCTTTATAATGCAGAAGATACTTTTCCTCCTTGCCTTGTCATAATAGAAGAATGTTTACAGCAGAATCCTTGGTTGGCTCCAACACTTGCAACATAAAATTATCTGCTCAACTACCAACTCTCCAAAACTGGGTTTTTTTTTTTTTTTTTTTTTTTATTGGCGGTATGCGGGCCTCTCACTGTTGTGGCCTCTCCCGTTGCGGAGCACAGGCTCCGGACGCACAGGCTCAGCGGCCATGGCTCACGGGCTTAGTTGCTCCGCGGTATGTGGGATCTTCCCGGACCAGGGCACGAACCCGTGACCCCTGCATCGGCAGGCGGATTCTTAACCACTGCGCCACCAGGGAAGCCCAAAAACTGGGTTTTTAAATTCCCAGTTTAAGGAATCAATTAAGTAGAAGGTATAATCAAAATCAAAATAATGTTTGATAATTACATGTGTGATGCACATAAAGTTATCAGGTATTATATTAATTTATCTGGTAACAAAACTGTTTTGGATTAGCACAATTATACTATATGTGTTGCCAGGAATCAATTTGCCACCAAAAATCATAATTAGACATGAAGATGAATAGTAAATATAACTTTTTTCTACTTAAACTTTTAACTATGGTGTTGATATAGCTATATTGATGGATTTTGCCCTTTTTCCCCTACTGTTTATTCTTTGAGGTTCAGTCAAATCACTAACCTTGTTCCCAAACTGTAGAGCAGTCTCACAGCACCACAGCTGAAGGAGGAGTTTCTTGACATATTACAAGTATTCTTGGACTTGGCATTCTCCTTGAGAGGTTATAAAGCCTAATCTATAATAAGATCATATTGAGTGTATTCTGGAAAAGTGAAGCTATGCTCTTTTGATAAGAATTCCATATATTTAACTCAATTGTAGGAATGATTTCTTATAATAAATACTTATGGTATATGGTAAACCCAAATCATTGATGGTGTGGTTAACTCCAGATTCCCTAAGATATATTTAATCGCAAAAATAAGTACTTCATACAATTCTTACTATCATCCTCTTACTTAAGATTCAATTGTCTGTTTCTGTTTCTAAATAAAATTGTGTTATTTTGAGTAAAATCAGAAGGATGTAACTACCTTCCTTTTCTCCTTCTATTTCTCCCTCCCTGCTTTCCTTATTTTCTTCTATGCTTTTTTTCTCTGTATGTAAAAAGTGCAGGAAATAATAAAGGTCACCAAAAAAAGCAAACAGGTAGATAAACATGAACAAATGTTAATCATACAAAACAATAAAATACATGCTAAGCAAAATAATGCAAAATCAAGAGCAGGTAAGTGGAGATAAAGTTTGAATGTTCTAGTGATATAATGAAATGGTCATATTATAATTTTTTTTTACATAAGAAAGTCAGAAAACACTTTCTTATTTTCCTAGGATAACCAAGAAAGCCAACTAAGGTAAACACACATGTACACACAATTTTGATAATAAAAAACTATTTTAAAATAAATAAAATATATGTAATTAAATTTTTTTAATCAAAAATATAAAAGAAAAAGGTCAGCCATGAAGGAGTAACTGGTACCAGATGTATCCTCTTGATATTATAAAAAACAAAAAAAAGCATAACTAGAAAACTGTTCAAAATAAGATAAAACGATTGCAGACCTAAGGCAATAAAGCATTGCAGGGCTACAAGCCCTGAGAGATGGGAAACAAGAAATCAGCATTACGATCACTCCCACTTCCTTCCTTCAGGCACGTTCTGGATCACAATGCAGATTGGGAAAAACCAAACAGAGAATGGTGGGCTCACCGAGGTGAGGAGACAGAAACCAGTGTTGAGGGAGGACAAAACAGCTGAAATTTGGGGCCAGACTACTGGCATAAAGCAGGCTACGTAGAGATACTTTATGAAGTATGAAAGGCTTGAGATTTTACCCAAGCTGCAACTTTACATGTTCATCTACCAGGATTTCATGGATATACTAGAAGAATACCTGAGAATTTGAGACTTCTGGGTCAGAGACAAAGTACAAAAAAAAAGTTTATTTCTCATAGAAAATTGCCTTTCTGAGGTTTGTGGAGGAGATGAAATTGAACTAAGTAAAGTTGAAATAAAATTCATTTATTCTTAATTGGTCTAAGAAATCACTGATTACTTAACACTAAAATAGTAGAAATTTATTTTTTTGTTTACAACATAGTGATATAATATTATATAAAGGTAGATTCTGACTCCCCTGATTCAGATTCCAGAAAGAGGATGAGAAGGTAGCAATTTGTAGCAAACTTGGAAAGGAATAAAACTTCCTCAGAGGGCATGTAAGAAAAACGTACAATTAAGATACTTAATAATGAAACACTGAAAGTTTTCTAAGATCAAAAACAAGGCTAGAATGTCTTTTATTCAACACTGGACTGGAGTGCCTATCCAATGAATTAATGCTAGAAAAAGTAATATTTTAAAAAACTGATTGGAGAGCAAAAAATGACAAAATTTTATATTTAGAACATTCTAAGAAATTCAAACCATGATAACTGATAAATGAATTTAACAAGGCTGCAGAATATAAGTAAAGACATTAATTTTATTTCTATATATTCACAGCAAATTATTGAAAAATATTTTAAAAATCATAATTTATTGTCATGTAAAAAATTAAAATAATACACTTAACAAAACATGTAAGATTTGTCCATTTAAAACTGAAAAATATCACTGAAGACTTGAAAAATATAGAGATTTATTATACTTATGGATTTGGAGGTACAATATTGTAAAAACATCAATTTATCCTAAATTGACAGGTAGATGAAAATCAATCCCAATCAAAATTTCAAAGAATTTTGGTAGAAACTAATTCTAAAGTGTGTATGAAAGAACATAATTACATTAACTGATTTTGAGGTTTACTATTATATAGATAAATTTATCAAGCATATGGTGGTGTGGTGTGCTGTGAGCTTAGATACATGAATTAAAGGAACACTATAAAGAATATAAAATTAGACACAAGCAAATATGATCAATGGATTTTTTATCAAATATCCAATATATTTCAAGCAAAAACAACTAAATACCCATAAAGGACTGGGGCTGGTGGTAGTGACGATCAATACTTTCATCACACTGTTATACTATTAAAAAATTAACCTCACATTTATCATAGATTGAAATGGAAAAGCTAAAGTTATAAGGGTTCTAGAAGAAAATGTAGGAGAAAATCCTTATGACGATAAGTTAGGCAAAGATAACTTAGTAAGAAAAAAAACCTAAAGCATAAAAGAAAAAATGGATAAATTGAACTTTATTAAAATTAGAATGTTCTGCTCTTCAAAATGTACTATCAGGAAAATAAAATTGAAAATATAAGCTGTGGCTGGTACAGAACATTTATATAGATAAATATATACACATATGTATACATACATATACACATACACAAACACATGTATGTAAGAAGAACATGAAAATAAAAAGGTCTCTGGCATTATTATCCACCTCAACACAGAATAAAATTTGTCCATATCAAGGACACCAGGACTCAAAACTCATCTATTTTCCATATTAGGACTAGCACATTCCAGGATTAGACAATTATTCTTCATCTAAAATTGATTGTTCATCTATTTAATCACTATCCATCTTATTAACTGTAACATCCATTCATTAGTGAATTAATATGGAACTCTAGACTCCTAAGTCTTACAGATAAACAAAAATGTCTGAAGAAAGTAAATTTTTTTCATGGCCCATATAATTTAAGTAACTTTTTAAGAGATGAGTCTGAACCATTTTTTCTTAATATCAAGAAGATATATTTGATAATTTGACTTTAATATTTATAGTCAATACTGTCACAGCTTGTGATTTTTAGAAAAGATTGTTATAGTCCTATTTTTAAAGTATATGACGCCATAAAAAGTATGGTTAGTCAACCAGGGAAATAGTACCTAATGCAGAAACTGAATTTGGTAATTCAGAGAAATTTTACTAATAGACTTTATGAAGGAGTGAACTATTAAACTACACAGAATAAGTGGTTTGTGATGGGCATTTCCTACTAAGTAAAGTTACAAACAAACTCCGACAATTTTATGTGGAAACAGAAATGGCATTTTTAAATTTGAAGAACAGGTGCAAATAGTAAGAAGTAAAAGAGAAAGGAGGAAGGAAAATATTAAAACTTTGGGAGTTAAGTTATGTTAAGTACACAGAAGGAAATTAACAAGATAGGATGAACTGACTTTCGATAACAATCCATTCGTGTCTTTATTCATTCATTCATCATATTATTAGTGCCTGACATGTTTCAGACACTGTTCCAGTTTCTAGGGATAAGGGATATACTAGTGACTGAGACTCTGCTGTAATGGAGCTCATGTTCTAGTGGACAGAAACAGACAAAGCCCAAATATACAAGTAATATATAATATATTGGCTGTATGTCAATGTAATAAAGAAAATAGAGTAGGTTTAATAATAGCAGACAGGATGGTTATAGGAGGACTTTGAGGTGGTATCTGATAAAGATCTAAATAAAATGAGGGCATACACCTCTCAGTAAAAGAATGTTCTAGAGAGAAGCATCAGGAAAAGAATGTTCCAGGGAGAGGCAACATCTAGTGAAATGGCCAGAGGGTGTGGCATTCTTTATATATTCTTAATATACTTTTAATATGAGAACTTCAAGGGCATCACTGTAGATGTAATGCAGTGTTTCTCAACTCTGTACTACTGACATTTGGGCCAGTTAATTGTTGTGTGGGGGGCGAGGGTGTTATCCTATACATTGTAGAATGTTTAGCAGCATCCCTAGATACCAGTAGCAGATCCCCATACATACCCCATACCACCAGTTGTGAAAATCAAAAATGTCTCCAGATGTTGCTAAAAGTACCTGCCTGGGAGGGTGAGGACAAAAATCTCCCACCTCTCATCCCCTGCCTTAAGACCCGCTGATGTTAACAAAAGAGAGAATGACAGGAAATGTGGTTAGAGAGGGAGAGATAGAAATCAGTGGAGGCAGGATCCTATAAGACATTTTAAAGCCCTTCATTGCAGTGATCTGAGCAGAGGAGGAAGTTTTAGTTGTGTCATTCTGACTGATGAGTAGAAAACAGACTAGGTGAGCAAGAGTGAAAAAACAGGGAAACTGTTAGGATGTTCTTGCAATAATCGAAATGAGAGATAAAGAGATCATTAATGGGATTAATTTGGGGGTATAAGAGGAGTCACGATTTAATTTATGGTTTGCATAACTGAAAGAGTGAAACTGTCTTTTATTGAGATGAAGACCCCTAGTGAAAAAGGGACTTGGGCATGGTTAAGGAATATATGGACCAGGAGTTTTGTTGTCAAGTTTGAGTTGGTTATTAGATATCCAAGTAAGGATGTTGAGTAGAAATTTGCATGTTAAGTGTCTAGATTTCAGGGGAGAGGCCAGAAATATAAATTTGTGCATATTCATCATCAATGAGATAACTCAGAGAGCAAGTATAGATATAGGAGAGGAGAAATTCCAGAACTAAAGTGAGACATTCCAACAATCAGCAGTCTGGAAAATGAGCAAATATATTACACAATACGTACAACATCTTCACAAGTGTTTAGGGCAGAAAATATTTTAACTGAATACATTTCTATCGAAATTTTTGAGAGGGATCTAGATAAGAAAAAGGAAGTATGCAGGTCCTCAAAAGAGTAAAATATGAGATTATGTATGAAAAGGATACCTAGTATATACAACACAGCAGGGGCTCAGTGAATATTAGCTATTGTAACTGAGGCTTTCAGTCTTAGTGAGTGGGGGAATAGCAGGGATATTAATGGAAATGAACAAATTAAGTGATACAAATTAGTGGGAATGTTAGCGGCAGACATGCAAGGAGTCTGAAGTGCACAGGATGGTAGCTTTGTATGATAGAAAGAGTTGACAGGTTGTTAGAGATGTGTCACTAGAGACAAAGAGAAAAAAAACATAAATTTTGACATTATTAATTAAGCAGATATATGTTAATAGGAATAGAGAAGTTTTCTGAAGGAACAAAGAAAACAGATGAGGAGAGGACCAGGGACTAAGCTATGAGAAATGTTCACATTTTTCAAGGGAGGAAGAAAGAAAACCAGAGAGAGAAAAATATTCAGATAGTTGAGAACCAGGGTATCAGTAGCAATGCCAAATTTTCCTGAGAGATGGAAGGATGAGAGAGACTCAAAACCCTTTTTTTTAATATTTTTTTTAATATTTAGGAGATTACTTTATATCAGAGAGATTCTGTGTTCAGAAGAATGGTAGAAGTAGTAGCCAGGCTCAAAGCAGAAATTATGCAGTAATTTAGTTAATTTAAAACCTAGTGGGGAAATGAAGAAGCGGAAAGAATGTCTACATGCTAGTTAAGAAGTACTAGAATGATTTTAGAAGATAAATTGTGTGTAATTTTTTATTTTTTAGGAAATCTAAAAGTGGTTTACCTAAGGACATATATAAAACTAAAACTGAAAGCATGAAGGAGAAAGAGAAAATATAGGGGTGTGGTTAAGGTGAAAATGTGTTATTATGATTGATGTCAGAGCTTTGTGGCACCAAAATACAATGATTACAGTAATGCAGAGGTAACCTGAGACTCAGGAGGCCAGGTAGAAGAATGAATACATTATATTTAATTTTTAATAAAGTCATGATTTAGAAGAAATAACCTTAGAACTAGGCCAGAAAGAATAAGATATTTAATTATAACCCTAGATTGATGCCAAGAAATGAAAGAATTAGAATTTTTGTTGTTATTGTTATTTTTAAGGGATACTCATGAAATCTAACATCAAAGAACCCTCTGAAGCCTGAGAATATTTAGCAAGGAGGGGAGAGCCATGATTGCCCTTAAAAGAAGATCAAGGGTCTCAAGGGGTAGTCTTTGATGGCAAGAGGCAACAGAATGTAACAATGGAGATGAATTAGAATAAAAACCAGAAATTTCAATAACTGGAATTTGGGAACAGGTTAAAAAAAAAAAAACTGAAGAAAAATTCAGGTGAGGTCATCTACAAGCCAAAGGCAAGGCCTAAATATTCATTAGGTGCTAAGATGGAGGGATTATAGATAAATGCTAGCATAAAAAAATGAATGTGGAGGTAATATAGAAGAAATCACATAATTGGATTCAAAACATATACACTTGAATTTACTGAGTTGGTACTGTAAAAAAGAACAAGTCAAGTGATTACCACATAAACAGAAAAATCTATATATCTGGAGACTATATGTGGTATCTGATTGGAACTGATAATTTTACTCTTTAATTATTCTCAGAAAGAGTTTTTGCTAATGTAGTTTTTTTGAACTTTAAGACAAGAGTTCCTGTGTGATATGAGTAAGCACTGTCTATATTCCATTGATCACTTACAAAGGGTCAGGGAGTGAGATGTTGGGGGAGAAAATGAACGATATATTTCCTCTGCTTTCAGGGAACTTATGATTCAACAAAATCTAACAGACATGTACATTTATACCTCAAAAATAATGTACTGCATGCTAAAATCAAAGTATGGAATCAGGATGAGTTTGTTTAGTTTTGGTATTAAAGAATAGGTGTTACAAAGATGGAAAAGACAAAAAAAAAGGATGGTAAAATTTAACATCAGGTTTATAATTATCCAGAAAGAAAGGTTGCCCTGAGTTTGGAAAGATGTCCATGGGATTCTTAGAGAACATATTACTGATAACTATCACCTAAAAATTCTGCCCAGAACTTGGCTCTTAGCAAAAGTGCACCTTTCTGAAAATAAGTTCTCCTCAAAGAACATCAACTCTACCCATCTTTAAGGCCACCCAACCCCGGAAAGGAAAAAGAAGTTGGAGATCATGGATTCTGATATCCTCTCTTCATCAGCCTTTACCCTCAATACAGAATACTGGGATTAACACAAGTAATGCATGATGTGATAGATTATTGTGCTGCTAATATTTACTACCCACTCCCTCTATCTTACTGCAGACTGTAATTCATGCCACTCTCCCCAACACTGGGAATGGCCACATGAATTATTTGACAAGTGGAAAATGAGCAAACACAGTATGAGAGAGGTATTAAATGCTTTCATGATTGGCTTAACTCTTGCCCTTTTGTCCTCTGCCATGAAAAGAGCATGTCCTGTTTTCAGATTGAGAGACAGGTAGAGGTGACCTGAAACCAACCTGCAGCCTGAAGCAAAAATACTCAGCTAATCCAAAAATCCTTGAGAGAGAGGGAAAAAAGTGCTTTTTCTTACTTCTTTGAGGTTTAGATTTTGTTATTGCTATTACTCAGCACTGTTATATAAAAACTTACTAAAACCCATGATATCATGTAAAATATCTATCTGTCCACTGGGTGAGTCAGCTTCAGGTCACAGCAGCTGAGTGTTCTTCCTGTCACTACAGGTCTGTACATTAGCTAGGGTGGCACTGCTGCATACATATCTCTCCTAGGGCCCCAACTGATGGAGTAGCATTTACCCAGGGGATGGATGTAAGAATCAACTTATTCTAGAAAATACTGAGCAGTGTAAAGATGACATTTTTCTCTCCATATCAGTAATGAATGTCAGGTTCTCAAAATACCTGTTAAAACAGATCTAGTTATATTTGCCACTTTTAGTAACATAACTCTCTACAAAATTTATCTTTCATGAGCTAATCTTCTCGTGTTGGTGGCAGGCATACAGAGAGGACAAGCAGACACACATGAGACCTGGGCTTAGTACTGCCACATGACATTGGCCAAGGCAGGTCAAGTTCTATGAACCAAGCCCATGAAGTGCCATAAAGAGCATGTGAGTGGGCAGGGGGGGACAGAAAAATGTCTATGAACCAATCCAAATTTCTGTGAGCCAAGCCCATGAAGAGGCCATAAAAAGTGTGAGTGCAGGGGGAGCAGACAAATTGACCCAATTATTCAATTTCCCATTATACATGCCTCACTGGTATTTTATCACAAAACACGTATGAAGTCTCACTCAGAATCTCTGGGAATGAGACTTAGAATCTTCATTAACATCCTTCACTGCCATACAGTTCTAACGTAGAAAATTTTAAAAGTGCTATCTCCTATGGGCTCACAAAACAATCCTCTTTGTCAGCCTATGACACCTACAACTTTTTTCCCTTTCTTTCTTGTCACCTTCAATGAAACCTGTCACCCACCTCTGCCTATCAGCCCACTTTTCTCAATACCCATTGTAAGACTTATAATCTTGGTGCCAGCGGTGTCATATCTTAATACTCCTAAAACTGTCAGTGTATTTCTGTGTTCTTTGGAATACTCTGTACAAACATACTCAACTGCACATTAAAAGTTCTAAATGATATCTTGAAAAAATATAATAAGACTTTAATGAAAGGTATTTTATCATTTGGTGTTTACACAAAATTATTTCTATATGCTTTACCCAGAACTAAATTTTAGAAACGTACACACAGATGTTTGGTCTTCTATACCCTATATCTATTTCTAGTTTTCCTTACAATGTATAGAGATGGAATCTCCACAACCTTGCAGTTAAGAGTTTGAGTAACTGAACATTTGAAATTAATTAATGACAAACATTTGGATTTTAGTTTAAGCTCATATTCTTTTTGTTGACACTATGTAGACATCTTAAAAAACTGATCTCCAAGATCTTGAGAGAAATGCTTCAAACGCAATAAAGATCTCATCAAATCCATTCTTGGTATTTTCTTTAGGATAAGCAATTCAAATCTTTTAAAGATTTCCTCTTGAGTAATTTGGGGGACTGTTTTCAATGATATGTGACTCTTTAGAAAGTGTAACAAAGTAAAATAAAGTCAATTATCTAGATATTTGCTAGACAGCATAGGTTCATAGCTAAATCTCTTAGTAATCTAGTAATTTGTAATAGGCACACTATTTTGAAGCAGAAATAAATACTTCTATTTATGTCCTAACTCTGTCCAATGCACTTTCCTATATATTTATAACACAAAAGACTATACATAATAACTTTTCCAATTTCCTTCCTAGTCAATTGCTCCAAAATGTTGTTCCTTTGTCAATTCTAAGTGCTTAAATATCTTCTCAAACCATACTTTATTACAGCAATATAGACAGCAATTTGGATTCCATTTTTAAAACCTTGACATGGTGGAATGACTTGCCAATAATCACAATACTTTCCTCTATTCCTTTTATAAAGCTGTTTTAAACTAATGTTTCTTTTCTTATTTTTATTCCACTAGTAATCCATTTAAGACTTTGTAGATGAAATCAAATTTTGATGTGCATGATAGTAACACTTTTGTGCATGTTCACCTAATCTACAACAAGGAACACAGTACAACATCCAATTACATGTTCTATTGTCTTGTTAGACACTATATATCATCTGCTTATTTCATCAAGTTTATTCTCATTATGTACTTGGAATAATTTTCAGTGCCAGTCAAACTATTCTGAATTACAACTGCACGCCCTTCAGTCTCACCAAGCATTGTACACTGCTTCAGTTACAAATTAGACAATTTATTCTCTGTAATTTTGGTTAGGTTCCTACATGCATCAATGCTAAGTTTTCTGAACACTCGTAAAATAATTTTGCTCTTCACTCCACATATCTAGAAGCTTAAGTTAGACAATCTTTAAAAATTAAAATGTATACAGGTTATTCTTTGAATTCTTTCTGCCACAAGAACTTACCCTGGGTACCATCCTTGTTGGAGTCATCCAGGAGAATTTGCCACATGGCTAACAGGGTCTTGGTGTTCTGGCCTGGTGTCAGGCCTGAGCCTCTGAGGTGGGAGAGCTGAGTTCAGGACATTGGACCACCAGAGATCTCCCAGCCCCATGTAATATCAGTCGGTGAGAACTCTTGCAGAGATGTCTGTCTCAATGCTAAGACCCAACTCCACCCAATGGCCAGCAAATTCCAGTGCTGAATGCCCCATGCCAATCGACTAGCAAGACAGAAATACAGCCCCACCCATTATCAGAGAGGCTGGCTAAAATCATACTAAGTTCCAAACACCCAAAAACACACCACAGGAAAGACAAGATCCAGCCCCACCCACCAAAACACAGGTATCAGACCCCTTCACTAGGAAGCCTACACAAGCCACTGAATGAACCTCACCCACTGGGGATACACACCAAAAACAATGGGAACTATGAAACTACAGACTGCGAAAAGGAGACCCCAAAAACAGTAAGTACAACAAAATGAGAAGACAGAGAAATATGCAACAGATGAAGGAGCAAGGTAAAAACCCACCAGACAAAAAAAATGAAGAGGAAATAGGCAGTCTACCTGAAAAAGAAATCAGAGTAATGATAGTAAAGATGATCCAAAATCTTGGAAATAGAATGGAAAAAATACAAGAAACATTTTAATAGGAACTAGAAGAACTAAAGAACAAACAAACAATGATGAACAACACAATAAATGAAATTTAAAATACTCTAGAAGGAATCAATAGCAGAATAACTGAGGCAGAAGAACAGATAAGTGACCTGGAAGATAAAAGAGTGAAAATAATTGATTGCTGCAGAGCAGAATGAAGAAAAAAGAATGAAAAAAATTGAGGACAGTCTCAGTGACCTCTGGGACAACATTAAAAAAACCAACATTTGAATGACAGGGGTCCCAGAGAAGAATAGAAAAAGAAAGGATCTGAGAAAATATTTGAATAGATTAGAGTTAAAAACTTCCCTAACTTGGGAAAGGAAATAGTCAAGTCCAGAAAGCACAGAAAGTCCCATACAGAATAAATCCAAGGAGAAACAAGACACATATTAATCAAACTATCAAAACTTAAATACAAAGAAAAAATATTAAAAGCAGCAAGGGAAAAGCAACAACAACAAAAAAAGACAAGGGAATACCCATAAGGTTAATGGCTGATCGTTCAGCAGAAACTCTGTAAGTCAGAAGGGAGTGGCAGGACATATTTAAAGTGATGAAAGGGAAAAACCTACAAGCAAGATTACTCTACCCATCAAGGATTTCATTAAAAACTTTACTGACAAGCAAAAATTAAGAGAATTGAGCACCACCAAACCAGCTGTATAACAAATGCTATAGGAACTTCTCTAGGCAGGAAACACAAGAAAGGAAAAGACCTACAAAAACAAATGCAAAACAATTTAAAAAATGGTAATAGGAACATACATATCAATAATTACCTTAAACATAAAGGGATTAAATGCTCCAACAAAAAGACACAGACTGGCTGAATGGGTACAAAAATAAGACCCATATACATGCTGTCTACAAGAGATTCATTTCAGACCTAGGGACACATACAGGCTAAAAGTGAAAGGATGGAAAAAGATATTCCATGAAAATGGAAATCAAAAGAAAGCTGAAGTAGCAATTCACATATCAGACAAAATAGACTTTAAAATAAAGACTATTACAAGAGACAAAGGATACTACATAATGATCAAGGGATCAATCCAAGAAGAAGATATAACAATTGTAAATATTTATGCACCCAACAATAGGAGCACCTCAACACATAAGGCAAGTGCTAACAGCCATAAAAGGAGAAATCGACAGTAACAGAATAACAGTAGGGGAATGTAACACCCCACATTCAACAATGGACAGATCATCCAAAATGAAAATAAGGAAAAACAAGCTTTACATGAAACATTCAACAAGATGGACTTAATTGATATTTATAGGACATTCCATCCAGAAACAACAGAATACACTTTGTTCTCAAGTGCTCATGGAACATTCTTCAGGATAGATGATATCTTGGGCCACAAAATAAGCCTTTGTAAATTTAAGAAAATTGAAATCGTATCAAGTATCTTTTCTAACTGCAACTCTGTGAGACTAGATATCACTTACAGGAAAAAAATGTAGAAAATACAAATACATGGAAGCTAAACAATACACTACTAAATAACCAAGAGATCACTGAAGAAATCAAAGAGGAAACAAAAAATGCATAGAAAAAAATGACAGTGAAAACCCGACGACCCCAAAGCTATGGGATGCAACAAAAGCAGTTCTAAGAGGGAAGATTACAGCAATATAATCCTACTTAAAGAAACAAGAAAAATTTCAAATAAATAACACCTAAAGCAACTGAAGAAGAAGAACAAAAAACCCACCAAAGTTACCAGAAGGAAAGAAATCATAAAGATCAGATCAGAAATAAATGAAAAAGAAATGAAGGAAACAATAGCAAAGACCAATAAAACTAAAAGCTGGTTCTTTAGGAAGATAACAAAACTGATAAACCATTAGCCAGATTGATCATGACAAAAAGCGAAACACTCAAATCAATAGAATTAGAAATGAAAAAGAAGAAGTAACAACTGACACTGCAGAAATACAAAGGATCATGAGAGATTACTGCAAGCAACTATATGCCAATAAAATGGACAACCTGGAAGAAATGGACAAATTCTTAGAAAAGCACAGCTTCTGAGACTGAACCAGGAAGAAATAGAAAATAAAAACAGACCAATCACAAGCACTGAAATTGAAACTGTGATTAAAAATTTGCGAACTAACAAAAGCTCAGGACCCGATGGCTTCACAGGCGAATTCCAGCAAACATTTAGAGATGAGCTAATACCTATCCTTAATATGGCAGAGAAAGGAAGACTCCCAAAATCATTCTACAAGGCCACCATCACCCTGATACCAAAAGCAGACAAAGATGTAGCAAAGAAAGAAAACTACAGGCCAATATCACTGATGAACACAGATGCAAAAATCCTCAACAAAATACTAGCAAACAGAATACAACAGCACATTAAAAGGATCATACACCATGATCAAGTGGGGTTTATCCCAGGAATCCCAGGATTCTTCAATATATGCAAATCAATCAATGTGATAAACCATATTAACAAATGGAAGGAGAAAAACTGTATGGTCATCTCAATAGGTGCAGAAAAAGCTTCTGACAAAATTCAACACTAATTTATGATAAAAAAAAACTCTCCAGAAAGTAGGGGTAGAGGGGAACATTCCTCAACATAATAAAGGCCATATGACAAACCCACAGCCAAACTCGTTCTCAATGGTGAAAAACTGAAACCATTTCCATTAAGATCAGGAACAAGACAAGGTTGACCACTCTCACCACCATTATTCAGCATAGTTTTGGAAGTTTTAGCCACAGCAATCAGAGAAGAAATAGAAATAAAAGGAATACAAATCAGAAAAGAAGTAAAACTGCCACTGTTTGCAGATGACATGATACTATACATAGAGAATCCTAAAGATTCTACCAGAAAACTACTAGAGCTAATCAATGAATTTGGTAAAGTAGCAGGATACAAAATTAATGCACAGAAATCTCTTGCATTCCTATACACTAATGATGAAAAATCTGAAAGAGAAATTAAGGAAACACTCCCATTTATCATTGAAACAAAAAGAATAAAATACCTAGGAATAAACCTACCTAAGGAGACAAAAGACCTGTAGGCACAGAACTATAAGATACTGATGAAAGAAATTAATGATATAAGCAGATGGAGAGATATACCATGCTCTTGGATTGGAAGAATCAATATTGTAAAAATGACTATACTACCCAAAGCAATCTACAGATTCAATGCAATCCCTATCAAACTACCAATGGCATTTTTCCTGCAACTAGAACAAAGAAATTCACAATTTATATGGAAACACAAAAGATCTCAAATAGCCAAAGCAATCTTGAGAAAGAAAAACAGAGCTGGAGGAATCAGGATCCCTGACTTCAGATTATACTACAAAGCTACAGTAATGAAGACACTATGATACTGGAACAAAAACAGAAACATAGATCAATGGAACAGGATAGAAAGCCCAGAGATATACCCATGCACATATGGTTACCTTATCTTTGATAAAGGAGGCAAGAATATAAAGTGAAGAAAAGACAGCATCTTCAATAAGTGGTGCTGGGGAAACTGGACAGCTACATGTACAAGAATGAAATTAGAACACTTCCTAACACCATACAGAAAAATAAGCTCAAAATGGAATAAAGACCTAAATGTAAGGCCAGATACTATAAAACTCTTAGAGGAAAATATAGGAAGAACACTCTGTGACATAAATCACAGCAAGATCCTTTTTCACTGACCTCCTAGAGAAATGGAAATAAAAACAAGCAGCTCATGCAGCTCAATATCAAAAAAACACACAACCCAATCCAAAAATGGGCAGAAGACCTAAAGAGACATTTCTTCAAAGAAGATATACAGATTGCCAACAAACATATGAAAGGATGCTCAACATCACTAATCATTAGAGAAATGCAAATCAAAACTATGATGTGGTATCAGTTCACACCAGTCAGATTGGCCATCCTCAAAAAACCTACAAACAATAAATGCTGGAGAGGGTGTGGAGAATAGGGAACCCTCCTGCACTGTCGGTGGGAATGTAAATTGATACAGCCACAATGGAGAACAGTATGGAGGTTCCTTAAAAAACTACAAATAGAACTACCATACGACCCAGCAATTCCACACTACTGGGCATATACCCTGAGAAAACCATAATTCAGAAAGAGTCATGTAGCACTTTTTACAATAGCCAGGACATGAAAGCAACCTAAGTGTCCAGTGACAGATAAATGGATAAAGAAGATGTGGCACATATATACAATGGCATATTACTGAGCCATAAAAAGACACGAAATTGAGTTATTTGTAGTGAGGTGGATGGACCTACAGTCTGTCATACAGAGTGAAGTCAGAAAGAGAAAAAATAATACCATACATTAACATATATATATGGCATTTGAAAAAAAAAGAAAATGGTTCTGATGAACCTAGGGGCAGGAAAGGAATAAAGACGCAGACATAGACAATGGACTTGAGGACACATGGAGAGGGAAGGGTAAGTTGGGACGAAGTGAGAGAGTAGCATTGACATATGTACACTACCAAATGTAAAATAGATAGCTAATGGGAAGCAGCTGCATCATATGGGGAGATCAGCTCAGTGCTTTGAGACCACCTAGAGGGGTGGGATAGGGAGTGTGGGAGGGAGGGAGATGCAAGAGGGAGAGTATATGGGGATATATGTATATGTACAGCTGATTCACTTTGTTATACAGCAGAAACTAACACAACATTGTAAAGCAATATACTGCAATAAAGATGTTAAAAAAAAAAAGTACATACTGTAGCTCAACCATGCTTGAAATCAGAGAGAAGGATATGACTAGGATACTGTCCTTGTCTTCAAATAACTTTCAACTATAAAGAAGTAAGATTCCATATGCTAAGAGTCAAAATGATAGCTTAATGTGTTTATTATTCTAAGAATGTTCAAAGACGATTAATGTCCAAAATAGATTCATTCAATCAACAAATCAGTATTGAGCACCTGCTATGTGCCAAGAATTACATAGGTCCTGGGAAAATAGTGGTAAAGAAAATGTAATATCTACAGTGCACTGTAGTTGGAGGAGACTGACAAGTAGTGTATATTTTTTTAATTTTTAAAAAAATTTACTTAGCCCTCTGTGGTAGGGCTAAGTACCATGGAGAAAATAGAGCAAGGTTAGAGAGATAGAGGGTACTGAGATGGTCCAGGATGGAGTGCTCTTTTATACAAAGACAAGGAAAAGCCTCTCAGAGAAGCTAACTTTGAGAAAATGAAATACTGAAACACGTGGACATCTGGACAAAAGACACTCAAGGATCAGCAAATAGCAAAGTCAAAGAAGAAAAGGGTAGAGTATGATGTCACTTGGGTAGTAGGAGGTCAAATAAGAAATGCCTCTTTGGCTTTACTCCGAGTGAAACAGGCACCTATTGGAGAGCTTTATTCTGAGGAATGACCTAATCTGAAGTCACAATTTTAAGACTCCCTCTGGTTGCTGTATCGTGAAGCGATTACAGAGAGCAACTAATAGAAGCAGGGAGAGCAACGTATCAGTCTGGGTCAAATGAGGAGACAGAAAGCACATAGTAATTTGAACAGTGTAAGCTTAATATTAATAATTATTACCTCTGAATCAGTAATAGAAATGTAAATATAAGTGAAGTAAAGAGAACACTAAATGATAAGGGCTGCAGGAGAAGATGTAAGCAAGGACAAACATGGAAGGGTAGCTTCCTTCTTTCAAATGTGCATCAGACCTTATAGAGGAAGGTGTGGTTGCAGCCCACTGGACAGCCAAGAAGTTCACTGGGTTGCCAGTGCCAAGACTGATTCCCAAGCACTGGGCAGGCAGAAAAAAGTCCTCTGGGGAACAAATAAGACAAGACAGATGGGTGGGCGTTCAGAGGGAGTTGTGAAGCTGCTGTGGGTTCAAGGCCAGGAACATGCAGTGTCCGTATTGGAAGGGCAGCAGGAAAGTGGTCAACACGGAAAAGAGCATTTGGGAACACGGCTAACCAGATATCCCCACACTCCCACACCAGTGACAGCGCATGTAAAAGAAGTTAGTAAAAGTGGAAATACACTATATGGGAATCAGGAAAAGAAGACCCGCCTCCTACAATATACCTCCAGCATCCTCTACTGACAGAATTTAATATCATGTTCGCTATAAATGAGAAATGCTTAAAGAGTCTAGACTATTATCACAGGTTAGGACTGAAGAATGGATTTGTATCTGAGATATAAGAAATTTATAACAGTTTCAAGCAGTTAGGGGGAATTGAAATAATTTTAGAAAAGAGAGGCTATTGGCTTGGACCATTGTGGTAACAATGCCAGTCACAATGGATAGTTTAATTATGTATATCTGTATAGAGTCAAAAGATTTGCTGATGTAGGATGCAATATAAAAAAAGGGGAGAAAAGTCTTTTTGATCTGATCAACTTGAATGAGTTTATTTTATAGTATAGGGATTATTATGAAACAAGAAGGTTTGGGGGGACATGTTTGGACACGTCGGATGTGAGATGCTTAATAGACAAACAGATCAAGATGTTGAATGCAGAGTTGTACAGAAGTCAGTATTTGAATTTGATATGAAAAATACGCATGCCATCAAAAATAGATATTAAAGGCAAAAGTTGGAATGACATAGCAAAAGGTCATGTATAACTAAAAAAGAGAATAGACACCAGAACTAAGCTTGGGAAACCCAAATTTTAGAAGGTGAGCTGATGAGTTGTTAAGACTTGAGAGAAATGTTGCAAGATTGTATGGCGGCATTAGGAATTAACTGTCTTGAATTTAAGATGGAATAAAAAGTCATCATAGTACAGTGTTGTTTTTAGCAACATTCAGCTGTCCCACTACAGGTGTAGAAATAGCTTCTGATGTAAAATTAATATTAATCAGACAAAATGGTAATCTTTGCATATTAAGTGAACTGATGTCAGAGACTGTAAATTACAACCATGCCTACAAAAGAGTGGGTAGCATTGCCTAATTAAAGTATCTTCCTTCTTTAGTAGCACTATTTCTTTGCACTAATCTTTGCAGAAGAAAATGGCTTGCATTCCTCATTTTTCCACTGCTATCTGTTACTCTATATATCTCCTTTCATTGAAGGTATAATTACTGTTGAAAATTTCAAAAGCATGAAAAAATAGTATTTGTAGAAGTAAATATATGCTTAAATGAGATCAGTTATGATTTGTCAACAGTGGGAAAAGATTTGAGAATACTGCTATAATTGCTGACACTTGGAAATAGTGCTGGTATTCTCCACTTGCCACCTCCACACCTCACTCCGCCCACATCATCATATAACCTTCTCTTCCCCGTACGCAGGAGGCTGTCTTCTATACACTGTGTCTCTTGGTTCCAACAAAATTTGGAACTAGTTAATATTTTAAAATGATGATCTGTTATTAATTATAAATAAACTTCTGGGTTAGAACATTGCTATCTAAGAAACTATAATTGATGTGGCATTTAAAATCTACAAGTTGGGGCTTCCTTGGTGGCGCAGTGGTTGAGACTCCGCCTGCCAATAATGGGGACGCGGGTTCGTGCCCCGGTCCGGGAGGATCCCACATGCTGCGGAGCGGCTGGGCCCATGAGCTGTGGCCGCTGAGCCTGCGCATCCTGAGCCTGTGCTCCGCAACGGGAGAGGCCACAGTGGTGAAAGGCCCGTGTACCACACACACACAAAAAAAATCTACACGTTGGAACTAGATATGGAACATCTAGTAAGCACAGTGGGCAAGGATAGGTATTTTCAAATATGATTAAGGTATAGTTTTCTGCCAATGAATAATACAAAACACAGTGGTTGAAATGCCTTTGCAAATCTTAAAATAAAATACACAGTAAAGCATGACATATTTTATAATCAAGAATTTAAAATAGTGAAATAGACAAATACTGTATGATATCACTTATACGTGGAATCTAAAAAATAATAAAAATGAGTGTATATGCAAAACAAAAACAGACTAACAGAAAACAAAACCAGTATTTATCAAAGGAGAGAGGGAAGGGAGGAGAGGCAAATTATGGGTGTGGAATTAAGAGATACAAACTACTATAAAATAGATTAGCAACAAGGATTTATTGTATAGCACAGAGAATTATAGCCATTATCTTGTAATAATTTTTAATGGAGTATAATCTGTAAAAATACTGAATCACTATGGAGTACACCTGAAACTAATATAATATTATAAATCAAGTATATTTCGATAACTAAATAAATAAATAAATAAAATCAGTGGAAAATGGAAAAATAAGCTCAGAGAAAACACTTAGCAATTATATATTATAAGGTCAATTTGGACAGTATGGAGATGGTGGAATTACATTAGTTTATTAAAAAATCCAGACAATTTCAGTAGTTAAAGACAGGTAAACAGTTTTGAGGAAGAGGAACTACCCTTAGCAAAGGCATAAATCATGTAAATGATATATTATTTACTGACTAGTACTTATTCTAAATCAATTTAAGCTTGAGTTTGAAGGACTGTATTGGAATAAAAGTTGAATCAATGTAAGCTAGAGGCAAAGGGATGCATTTAAAGAAGAGTGTGGAAAGTTAATTTAGGGCTAGATCTTAAAGGACCACACAGAGAAACTTTATTTTTGTGTTTTTTAGCACAGGATAGACTTGCTATAAATAAGAGAAAGGTAGGTGAAAAGAGATTGTTGGAAAGATTTTGAAACAGTACATGAAAGGGATATTAAGGCCTCGTCCCTGATACAAAACAATGAAAATGGACACGAAAGGAACAGTTCAGAATCAAAACAGATTGATGTATCTCTGAGTATAAGAGATGAGAGAAAAAAAATAGAAGGTTTTTCTAAATTTCTAGTTGATATAACTCAAGAAAAATAATGCCTTCTACAGCCCCCCTATGAACTATTCCTATAATTTTGAGGTTATTTCTCAGCATTTTAACTAATTAAATATTTCTGGTTTTCTTTTCCTATTTTTATTTCTCTTCCACTATAAGGCAGCAAGCTCCATGAAAGAATGGGCCTTGTTTATTTGGATCACTGTTGTATTCCCAGCATTTAACCCAGTGTTTGGCACATAGAATTCACTTAAAAATGTATATATTTGTTGAATAAAATAATGAATAAAATAAAACTGAATATAGTTCTGAGAAGATTTTTGTGGACAACCATAGGTATTTAGTATTTGATATACAGAATTTAAGATATTGTTGGATCACTCATACAAAGATGTGTCTATATATTCCTATATATTGTATTCATTGATTATTCAACAAAATATTATTTAGCATGTACTATATGCCAGACACTATTCTAGACACTGGAGATACACCGTGAAAATCATTTCTGTCTTCATGAAAATTACATTCCAATGGTTCTATATTCTAAATTTATTGTTTTATCTTTTTCTATTCTTTCATTTTCAGTAGCATACAAAATACATTTTAATTTACCCCAGTTGAAGAAATTTAATTAACTTTCTTCAACTGCTACTCCCTTTGTCTCTCCCCCTCTTTCAAAAACTCAAAGGCATTTCTTATTTGTTCTCTGTAAGGATTATCTATTGCTTCCTAACCAGCCATACCACAACTTAGTGACATAGAACAACATTTGTTTTTATCTAAATCTGCAGTCAGCTGTGCATTTCTGCTAATCGTGCTTGAGCACATTCATGCTTCACTGGTGAGCTAATAGATCTGCTAGCTTATCCAGAACGGCCTCATCTGCACAAGATAGTTGAGTAATAAGCCAAAGTGTGCCAGGTCTCCTGAGGTCTATTCTCAGAATTGTCAGTATCAATCTCGCAATGTTCTACTGGTCAAAGCAAGCCTAGATTCGAAGGGTTGGGAAAAGATACCATTTCTTTATGGAAAGACCTGCAAAATCACATTTCAAACAAGTATGGCTACAAGGAGGAGAACAATGAAACATTTTTCAAAGAATCTACCATATCTTTGCATACTACAGAGAGTAAGACGGATTCCACATCATACAGCATGGGTTAAGAAATAGGTTTCAGTGGGGAAAAGGAAAACTTACAAGACTAAGTTCAGCAAAAGAACGGAAGGCAACTCTTTATCATGCCCGCCTCATTCCACCAAGTCATGCTGGGACATGGATCAGTCAGCTTGTCATAGAGGGTGAATTTGTGTTTCACTGGATGGACTTTGCCCTTTGCTATTTTATCTTTTGACAGGCAAAGAAAGCTGACCTTAAGAAAGCTGCCTTGTCAGTGGAGAAACAAGTAGATAACTCTAGGGGCATTGGATTTGAATTTCAGTTGTTTGTGTAATTCTAGTTGGGGTTCATAGGATGATAAATTGTTCTTGCTGGGGGAAGAAAACTGTCATTCTTTTGGTGTAGCAGGCAACCTTCAAGGAACATATAATATTATTTTGGGAAATTCTACTCATTCTATCACACTCCTTCCATTCTTTCTTGGCTAGACTCATATTAATTGTTCATGCCAACTTTATGCTCAATCATCAATGACTTTCCTATGGTTATGACTAAATCCTGTGGTTAATTCTCAGTCCTCATCTTAAGTGAACTATAAGCATCATTTAACTTAACAGATCAATTATTTCTCCATTTAAACAAAAGTAACTTTATTCATATTCCAAGTCACTGCTTTCTCCTGATTTTCTTCCTTACTAACTCATTGCACTTTCTAATTTTGATATTTCAAATTCAAATTCTGTAAATATTGAAGAGACCTGGGGTTTCTCAACCAATCCCTGGATACTTTGTTTACTCTCTACTCCAACTCTCTTTATACTCACTGAATTTCAAGGCTTTAAATAACATCTATACTCTGACATCTCCCACAGCTTTAAATAACATCCATACTCTGACATCTCCCACATTCATATCTCTTTCTAGTCCTGACTTTGGATCCAGAATTAAATATTAAACTGACTTTTTGACAACTCTACTTGAATATAAAGTAGGCATCTCAAACTTAAGCAAAACTCCAGATATTCCCCCAAATGTGTTTTCTCTTCCATCCTAGTAAATGGCAACTCCACTTATTCCAGTTGCCTGGAGCAAAAAAACTTGATCAGACTTGATCGCATACTCAGCACATCAGCAAATTCGATTTGTTCAACCTTCAAAATACACTGTAAAACCATTATTTTTAACCTTTTCCCATCAACAAGCTGGGCCAGGCCAACTTCATCATTTGTCTGAGTTATTGCCATCAACTTTTAACTCATCTCCCAGCTCTCGTCTTTTGTCTCCCTATATTCTGTTTCGCACACAGCAAGAATATAATTCAGATCATGCCACTCACTCTTCTGCTCAAAATGACATCCTATTCACTCATCACTCAGAAAAAGTCAACATTCTTAAAATTTATCGCTACCCAATATAACCCTCTCACTCCCAAATTAACTTCTGCAGGCATCTACTCCTCTCCACCTTACTCACTGCATTTCAGTTACATTAGCCTCATTGGTATTTTTAATAAGCAGGAATACTCCAAACATGTCTCTACTTCAGGGACTTTATGTGCCTTATTCCCTCTGTCAGAAAGGTATCCATATATCTACCCCCCAACCTTCAAACTTTGTACTTTGCTCAGCAAACTTTTATCTTCACTAGAAATCCTCCTTCCCAATTCCAGTACTCCCTGTCCTTTTACAATGCTTAATTTTTCTTCACAGCTCTTATCTTCATAAATAGTACATATATATTCTTTTTAATTTGCTTGTTTTTCAGTCATATTTTAGACTGTAAGCTCAGTGTGGACAGGGATTTTAGACTACAGCTGACCCTTGAACAGCACAGATTTGAACTCCATGTGTCCACTTATATGTGGATTTTTTGTTTTGTTTTGTTTTTGTTTTTTGCAGTGCCCAGGCCTCTCACTGTTGTGGCCTCTCCCGTTGCAGAGCACAGGCTCATGACGCGCAGGCTCAGTGGCCATGGCTCACGGGCCCAGCCGTTACGCGGCATGTGGGATCCTCCCGGACCGGGGCACGAACCCGTATCCCCTGCATTGTTAGGCGGACTCTCAACCACTGTGCCACCAGGGAAGCCCTTATATATGGAGTTTTTTTCAATAAATACATACTACACAATCAACAGTTGGATGAATCCATGGGTGCAGAACCACAGAAACCAAAGGCCTACTGTAAACTTATACTTGGATTTTCAGCTGCACATAGGGTCAGCACTCCTAACGTCTGAGTTGTTCGAGGATCAACTGTATTCTGTTTACTGCGAAATCCCGCAGTACCTGATGTATTGCAGATGCTGAAATATTTTTTTAAGGAATGTATGTGAAGAACAACTAGAGGACTTGTTGGAAAAATATATTACACTCCTATCCAAGAAGAGGATTCCTCTACGTTTTGTCTTTCACGGATTTGTTTATTTTGGCACCATATACTCCTTAGCTTACTCCACTTTAACACCAATCTCTCACAGTTTCAGCCTTGTATTCCAACTACTTATTAAATATTTCTACCTAATTATACTGCCTTTAACTCAAACTTTGGGTGTATAACTGGATTATTCATCTCCTATTTCAAAGAGCTATGGTACCTATTTTTAAGTTAATGTCATCACCATTCTTAAATTTAAAAATATTTACCCTCATCTTACTGTATTATTTATTTGACTTTTCTCCCACATTACACTGAAAGTTTCATAAGAACAATATGCTAACACATATATATGGAATCTAAGAAAAAAAAAGTCATGAAGAGATTAGTGATAGGATGGGAATAAAACACAGACCTACTAGAGCATGGACTTGAGGATATGGGGAGGGGAAAGGGTAAGCTGTGACCAACTGAGAGAGTGGCATGGACATATATACACTACCAAATGTAAATTAGATAGCTAGTGGGAAGCTGCCTCATAGCACAGGGAGATCAGCTCTGTGCTTTGTGACCACCTACAGGGGTGGGATAGGGAGGGTGGGAGGGAGGGTGATGCAAGAGGGAAGAGATATGGGAACATATGTATATGTATAACTGATTCACTTTGTTGTAAAGGAGAAACTAACACACTATTGTAAAACAGTTATACTCCAATAAAGATGTTAAAAAAAAAAGAAAGTCATAAGAACAATATCTATTTCCTTTTGGCATGCTTCAGAATTCTTAGCATATTGACTTAAAAAGAGAAGACAATATTTATGAAACACAATTATGAATACCTACTGTAGATAGTATATCTCGTTTTGTATATCCATCATGACAGAAACTAAACTAACAAAATACTATATT
Source organism: Kogia breviceps (assembly GCF_026419965.1). NCBI lineage: Eukaryota > Metazoa > Chordata > Mammalia > Artiodactyla > Physeteridae > Kogia > Kogia breviceps. Next base: position 100,197,172 of record NC_081314.1, read on the forward strand.
ATAAAGAGAGCCAATAAATATACAAATATATAATAGAGATAGGAAGAGATTAAAAAATCCCAAATTACTAGTTTAGTGAAGTCCTGGTAACCTCTCCATTCTCCCCCTTTCAATTCTATATTACTATGAAATCTGGCCACTAATGCCAATACAATGCCTTCTATGTCTTGACTGAACAATTGGGATGACTGCTTTTACTCAGACTAGAATCAGTTCTAAAGTCTGACTAAAGTGATAATGGCAAAGCAACCTCTTTCAAACTTTCCTTCCCTCAGTCCACAGTAATAGTCAACTAAACAATTGCAATTCTGGTAGCATAAAAGATCAGGCCAGGAAGAACATATGAGCCATCAAGAAGCCAGCTCAAGAACAGCATAGCTGGAGGTAGATATTTTCCCTGAATACTTACAATAGAGCTATCCTAGACTTCTACCCCATAGGTGTCCTTATGGAAAGATGGATATCAAAGCATAGATATATCTAAACCTGACTTCGCTTTCCAGTCTCTCATTGAAGAAAGCAAGCATGCCAAAATTCGGCCCCATGTGGGCACCAACTATCTTCTTTCAAAATATTGGGAGCTTCACTGAATAGTACTGACCACAATTGTTTTATTTCACATAGCTTGCATAGTCAATCAATCTATATCTAGTTACCTCCTCTTTAGGAGTAGAATGAGGTTAGAATGGAGGGACCAGTGAGCTTCTATTAATATGCATTATCAAATAGAGTTGGTTTCATCTTAAATTTACTGAGTATAAACTATATTTTCATTACTTTCTTCACATGCATTATTATTGAATATTATAAATCTACAAAATAGCTATTATCATTATACTTAATAGTTATTTTTCCTTAGTAAATGCCATAGCCAGTGCTCCAACTCACGTCGGACAGCCTTTACAACTTTAGCTCTTTACCACTACCACATATGTTAGAAGGAGTATTTGAAAAAATGTCAATTATTTATTCAGTCAACAGATATAATTACTCAAGGTATTTCAACTGGTATGCCAGATCTACATATAAAATGTTGTTCACGACCTCTGAAAGTCTATAATATATTAAAGAAGATATGTGATTCTTTTTTATTTTAATGACTGCTTTTCTCTAACACATTTAAATATTTGAAAACAATTTGTTCTCCTGAGCAGTTTACTATTCCTTTCCCCGATCTACAAATCTGATTACCCAATGGATTTAGTTGGCAAGTTCTGTTTTTCACGGATGGCATAGCTTCTTTCAAATTATCAAAAATTCTTATTTGAGTAGTTCAAATAAGTGAGATAATAGTTTAATATGCAGAGTTGAATTTGGAGCTTAAAAGAAAATATATGTGTAAATGTGTATAAATTTATGTCACTAAATAATTTAATACGGTCTCAAAAATTCAATGTTAAAATATATGTTGAAGACATTCAAATCTTAATTATTAACGCTTCCCACTACCTAGATTCTAATAATATTTCTAGATGCACACGTTGGGGTAGATATCCTAGGATACTCAATTTCAGCAGGTCTAAAATTGATTATTTTGCCTTCTAAGCACACTTCACATAAATTTTCTATTTTTGCCATACTTTTCCCTGATATCTAAAATCAAAACATGTGGGAGACTGGCCAGGATGGCAGAGTAGAAAGATCCTGAGCTCACCTCCTCTCATGAGCACAACAAAATCACAGGTGTTTGCAGAACAACCTTTGAAGAAAAAGACAGAAACCTACCAGAAAAGATCCTCTATAATTAAGACATAAAGAAGGAACCACGACACAGGTAGGAGGGATGTATTCACAGTATAATCAAGCCCCATACCCCGGGGTGGGCAACCCATAAATGGAGAATAATTATTTTGCAGAGGTTCTCCCACATGAGTTAGAGTTCTGAGACCTGAGTCGGACCCCCAGCCCAGGGGTCTTGCAATGGGAAGACAAGCTTCCAGAGCACTTGGCTTTGAAGCCAGGGGGCTTAATTTCTGGATTCCCAAAGGACCGAGGGAAATAGAAAGTTCATTCTTAAAGGGGGCACACAAAATCTCACGTGCTCCAGGACCCAGGGTAAAAGCAGTAGAAGCCAAGGCCAGACCTATCTGCTAGCTTTGGAGAATCTCCCAGGGAGGTCGGGGGCAGCTGCAGCTCACCCTGGGGACATATATACTAATGACAGCCATTCTTGGGAGTTCTTTCTACTGTGTGGACACTGGTGCAGGCAGATGCCACTGTGAAATCCATTAGCTCATTAGTGCCAAGACCTGGTCCTACCTAAGACCTTATAGACTCGAGTGCTGAGATGCCTCAGGCCAAGCAACTAACTGGGTGGGTACACAAGCCCCACCCATTAGGAGATAGGCTGCCTAAAGATTTCCTGAGCTCACAACCTCTAGACATGCCTCTAGACACGGTACTGCCCACCAGAGGACCTGGACCCATGTCCACACACCAGTGGGCAGGAATTTTCCCTGCCCTCCAGGAATCCCACTCTAGCCTCTGGACCAGCCTCACCTACCAGAAGGCAGACACCAGATACAAGAAAACCACAATCTCACAGCCTGTGGACCCAGCCTACACACAGCAGGCAAGAGACTGCCCTGGGATCAGTTGGGCCATGGTCCTGCCCACTAGTAGGCCAACAAAATCTTTGGGAGGGCCTGAAACTCCCTACCTGATTGTGTCAGGGACTGGCCCTACCCACCAGTGATCTGACACCTGCTCTGGAATTCCTGACCCCTGAAGCCAGACTCTAGGAACCAGCTCTGTCTGCCAGTAGTCTGGCTAACCCTAAGACCTGGCTTCACCACCAATGGGCGGGCAACAGCTCCAGTTTTCTAGACCCTGTCTCCACCCAACAGTGAGCCTGAACTAGCCCTGGACACCCCTAGATGTCTGCAGTCAGTTGCCTCGTGACCAGGCTCTGCCAACCAGTAGCTGGTAGCCTCTGCACAGGCAGGACCTGACAACCAATGGACTAAGGGTCAACCAAGCCTACCAGATTGCCACACTGCCATCCTACCACAACAGAAAGAAGCAGGCAGCCCTCATAGGGGAAATCTCTAGGACATGTAGCTTGGGTAACAAGAGGGGAGCGAAAAGAACACAAATAACAAATGTTGGTGAGGATGTGGAAAAAAGGGAACCCTCGTACACTGTTGATGGAATGTAAATTGGTACAGCCACTGTGGAAGGAGTTTTCTCAAGAAACTAAAAATAGAATTACCATACAACCCAGCAATTTCACTCCTGGGTATATACCTGAAAAATAACAAAAACACTAATTTGAAAAGATACATGCACCCCAATGTTCATAGTAGCATTATTTACAATTTCTAAGATATGGAAGGAGATGTGATACACACACACACACACACACACACACACACACACACACACACACACACACAATGGAATACTACTCAGCCATAAAAAAAGAAATTTTATCAATTTGCAACAACCTGGATGGACTTGCAACAACAAATTATGCTAAGTGATATAAGCCAGACAAAGACAAATACTGTATGATATCACTTACATGTAGATTCTAAAAACTACAACCAACCATTGACTAACAAAAAAGAAACAGCCTCATAGATATAGAGAACAAACTAGTGGCTAGCACTGCAGAGAGGGAAGGGAAAAGAGGATATATAGGGGCAGGGGACTAACAGGTACAAACAGTTATGTATATAATAAGCTACAAGGATGTATCATACAACACAGGGAATAAAGCAAATATTTTATAATAACTATAAATAAAGTATAACCTTTAAAAACTGTGATTCACTATATTGTACACCTGTAAAATATAATATTGTAAATCAGCTATACTTCAATAAATAAATAAATAAATGAAAGTCTAAATATGTGGTCATCCAAAAATCAACCTTTTAATTTTTACCACATTTCTTCAAAGTATGCCATGCCAAATTTTTTTATTCTTTTTGATTTCCATTAATCTGTTGATTTGGTTTTTCAATAAGCAGATTAAAAATGATAATATATTAAAATGTATGATATTATTAGAGAGATAATAAGAGATAAAATAAGACAAGTAATATTCTTAAATTATCACACCTTCTCCCAAGTTGGACTCACTTGCTCTATTCACTGCCAACCCCTTACAATCCACCTTGCCCATAGCCAACAGACCAACCCTTCTAAAAGAGCAACGCATTATGCCAATTCTTTGCTTAAAATGTTTCAGTGACACCCTATTGCCTATGTTAAAGAAAATATAAATTCCTCAGTAGATCACTGACAGTTCCTCCCCCATCTCCTTTTCTCTGTTTAGAAACACAATATCTTATCATCCTCCCAGATATAACCTACCCTACAACAAAACAACTTCCATTTCACTGGACATCTCTTGGGCTTTACCAGGTCTAACTAGTAACAGTGTTTTCCATTTATAGCATCTGTCTCTCAAAATCTCACCACCCTTAGAAACCCAACCCAAATCCTGTGCTATATAAAGATACAATCTTTCTCTTCCTGAAACCCCACAGTACTTAGGGTTAACAAACGGTACTCTTACAGTACAAAATATGCTGCCTGTATTACAGTAATTTTTGAACACATCTCCATTATTTTATTAAAAGCTCATTTAAAAATGTTTTATATTCCTCATATCCTTCATGGCACTCAAGAGAGAAAATTAAACATAGTAGGCATAGTAACATTTAATAAATTTATGAATAAATGTGCATTATATATGATTGTGATAAAGGTTAAAACATGTGGCCCTTTGTTGAAAAATGAACCTCAGTTCTGCATATGCTAACTATCCAACACTAAACTGTGTCAAGCAATGATTCCTGAAAAATGATCTTACTGAGCATCAGCCTGCAGTAAATTTCTACATGAAACTGTTAATGACCTCACAGCTTGTGTATTAGAAGAGAAAAATGATTCCAATAACTTCACCAGTACAACCTGACATATGTAGTGGGACAGCAAGCCATAATGTTTGCAGTCTTATTGAGAAAATCTCTCATTTCACAAAACCAGGAATCCACAAGAGAGGCAGTGGGCAAGAATGAAAGCTGCTCAGCAACCTGCTAGGCTGGTAGGAATCTAGGTGCCAATCATCTAATGCAATTAGATGGAGATTATTTCTTCAATGCCTTGGGTGAGAGCTAAACTAGATGATACATCAAAAAGGAAAAAAATAAATTTTGTATCACTAGATGGTACTGGTCAGATTCTGAGTCTCTCTCTCCCTAATTTGTCTGTGCATCACTGATAGAGAATTGGAGATAAAAAATACTTATCATCTGTTGTAATAAAGTACCAGATGACTGTACATATAGGCAGTGACATAAACTCTAAAGAGTAGATATCAAAAATTAGTGAAATAAGGCAGAAAAGGAGGGTGACTTACCATGACGAAGTGCCATCCTGATACTCAGAATTATAATTGCAACATCCACTGCCAAACAGAAAGTATGTACTTGCTAATATTTGACACATTTCTTCACAATTCATGCTAGTTTTTGTTAGTTTGTTCTTTTTAATTGGGGGTGGTGGTGGATTTGTTTTTACTTCAAATACACATACACTGTGCCATGAAAATGTGTTTAGTAAGACACTGGCCTTGAGAGGGGTCCATTGGCGCAAATACAATCATATATTTTAAAGTAAAGAGAGTGTAAATTAGAGCTCTCTGATATGGGGTCTAGCCAGATACTACACCCCATATATCAGAATATACTTACACTAACTCTTTCTTAATTTTGTATTTACAGAAAAAATAAAACTAGTAAAATCTGTCCTGCCTCATAAAAATATGAGGGGTTTCAACTTAGATTGAACAAGCGAAGTCATTGGTGGTGATAGGGGACACACAGGGAGGTGGGAAAAGATTATCTTTGTACCTGCTGCATATGTAGGTAGCTTGAGAGCATGAGATCTGGAAGAAATAAAAGTTAGGGAGTTACCATGAACAATGTGGTAAAGAACCCCTTACTAACTCCTGTCACATATCTAGTTTTTCTTACCCAAAACTCAGGTTTAGCTGAAGGGTACATAGGAAAAAATTGTGTTACAATGGAAAACTATGCATTGTGGAGATCTTGGAGGATACTGCAGAAATGTCTGATAAAGATCCTATGAAAGCTATTTTACAACTCTGTGAACGTCAGGTAACAGTAATGCAAGATAATTCTTATTTATAGGCATGCAAATTATGTCCTATTCCATACAAGTTCACTGACTTCCCCTTCTCTTCCCTAATTCCCTCTGACATCCTGAAGAAAAAAAAACTGGCTTTACGTCCAATATTCTTAATCTATAAATGCATAGGCTTCTGAGATTCTTTTTAAATCATGTAGAAATAAAGACTCCAATTGAGAAAAAAATAGAGGTTTTTTTTTTTTTAGTTCAAAGTTTGCTAGAGCAAAGGAGTCAGCCCACAATGACTTACATTTGTCAGAAATTCAAAGGCAAGCAAGAGGTTCAGGAAGCTTTGTAGTGAAAAGAGAGACTTCAGGGATGCTTTGAATGGAGGTTTTTGGCAGGGGAAACTGGAGGTGGGCTAACTTAAAGTGGGAGATCTTATGTGATTAGTTTGGGTAGCATGTTTGACTTTCTCGGGTTGTCCTAATTTGGAAGAAAGGGAATAGCTGAAGGTAGAGGTAAAAGATTAAAGAATATGACAATCTTAAAAATATTCCCATAGACTATTTAGAAATAAATTTCAAAGGAAAAGAACAAGGTGGATATCAGATGAGACTGAGGAGGAAGAGCGTTGCATTGCAGAAAGAAAATGGTTAAATTAAAAAACACAAAAAATTATGAGCTGTGCAAGAGACTTCAACAAATTCAGTGTATCTTGTCTCTGTGTGTCAGGGTGACTGTGTAAAAGAAAAGGATATTTGGAGATGAGAGTCCTTTTAAATCCCTCTAATTCACACTGTGAAGAAACATCCTACTTCACCTACGGATAAGCTTCACTTTAATGGTATGTTCTCAGTTCAAGGTCTTTTGTTAGCCCCATTTAATGACTTTATCTAAAACAAGACACAGCTGTACATTTTCTGAAGATGAAAGGTTCTTGGGAGAAATTGGCTGATGCTTCTTTTAAGCCCACTAAGTCCCTCTGAGTCTTAACATTCCCTAGATGGCCTTGGAGCACTCTAACATCTTTGTTTGTGAACTTTCACTCTCCCTGCATGAGCATTGTGTAGATCTGACATGAGCACAGGGTACAGGGTGCTTTATAGGAGCAGCAATACACCTTTATCTTCCCACTCCTGCTGTTTCTGAGGTTTTGTTTACACTTTCCCTTCAGCAGATGGTACATTATGAAATTCAAGTCCTGCATACTGGCTCTGTCAAACTACTGGTGTGAGGTCAGTGTGTTAATGGACCCGCCTTCCCCTCCTTAACTGCTTTATCCCATGTTGTTTTACTTTAACATGATAGGAAAAAAGCACAACGGCACTCCATATTCCAGGTTTACCGTAACATATTTCTCAAGTGGTAAATCCTTTCAGAAGTGTACAATGAAAAACATTTTCAATGTGAAATAACAGCACACACATCTTTCACTGCATTTTTCTCTTTCGTACTGCTAAATGACTTAATACAGAAGCAGCTGTGCCCTATTCAAGTGAGAGATGTGTGGTAAAGTCCGTGTGTTGTAACTGCAAATACAAACTAAGCTTTACTCTCAATATTTTTGTCTTAGAATTTGGGTGCTTAATGCCCCAATTTATTTGCATTTGCTGCTCAAGAAATGGCATTTCATTGCAACACAACTTGGGACACAACACAACTTATATTTTGATGCTGTCACTAACACTATATTTTGCCACCTACTGGCCAATAAAAAGTAGATACTTGTAATTTCATACATGACACCCACTCAAAAACAGGTATTTAAGGGAAAGCTCTTGACAGTATTTTATCATGGACTTTGTGCAAATGTATATCGTATTTGGAGATATTCTTTCTTCTGATGGGAAAATGGATATTTTACAGAGAAATTGACAACTCATAACCCCAATTTCCACCTGAAAGTGATTAAGTATCATTTGAATATTACACTTTAGGAAGTAAGTATCATTTGAATATGACACTTTAGGAAGAAAGAAATTTATCATTTTAAATTCAGGTTCACATAGGAAACTGAAACAGGGTTAAAAATATCCCAGGGTTCTGCTTTCAAAAGGATATGGAAGTAATCAATAGAGGAAATCTGTTCTGAGAAAAATGGCAGATAAAGAGTTTTAACTTAGACCTCAGGAGCAAAACTCTGGATGTCAGATCAATCAATCAATCAATCAATTAATATGTAAGTAGGTAAATAAATAAACACATAGCTCTAGAATCTTTGCAGCCATATTAACTGGGTTTTTATGGGTATGGTATCTAAATAGATCATAGATGTCAAATTTATATTCAAGATCAGGCCATTGCACCAGGTTCAACAGGTTTGGTGGTATACTTTGACCAGGTTCTTCAAAATTCTTTGAACCTCTCCAAAATAACTTTGAAAAACTATATACCTCTTACACATTATTAGGTAGGAATGCAAGATTTTGTCATACATATAACTAATTACAAATAAAATTTTTCTGAAAAATATAGATATTAACACTTTAAAATTTATTTTGTTAGAAAAATATTGAAATATCAAACTCACAAAAGAGAACAGTACACTGAATCCTCCTTATCTACTACCCAGATTGAAAATTTGGATTTTGCTTCAGCTAAAACTTTTTTTTCTCCTTCTTGAGACATTATTAAACAAATCCCAGAAATCATGTCATTTTACTCTATTTTAGAATGCATTTCTAAATAATATGTACTTTCCTATTATAACCATTATCATACCTGACAAATTAAGTATAAATCCTTGGTATCACCTGATAGCAGTTCATAATCAAAATTTTCTATTTCTCCCAAAAAATCTTTTTAAAGTTATTTTATTCAAAACAAGATCTACGCAAGGACCTATTTGATGTAACTCGTATCTTTTTTTTTTTTTTTTTTTGTATGCGGGCCTGTTTTCCGGTATGTTGTGTCCTCTCCCTTTGGGGAGCACAGGCTCCGGACGCCCAGGCTCAGCGGTCATGGCTCACGGGCCCAGCCGCTCCGCGGCATGTGGGATCTTCCCGGACCGGGGCACGAACCCGTGTCCCCTGCATTGGCAGGCGGACTCTCAACCACTGTGCCACCAGGGAAGCCCTGTAACTCGTATCTTTCTAATCATACATTTTCCTCCTTCATTCTCATTTTTTGTGCCACTGATTCTTTACAGAATCAGAACCAGTTAACCTCTAGAATAATCCACATTCTGAATTTTTCAATTTGCCTCTTTGTATTATTTAACTTCGTCTTTTATCTTCTGTAGTTCCCATAAATATAACCACTATCAAAGCTAAAATTAGGTAAAAGTATTTTGGCAAGAAGGCCTAAAAGGGATGCCAGGTGCTTTACACTGCATACTATTAGAAGGACAAAGGATGATTGCATCACTTTTAGGGATACAAAGATTTCAGTGGGTTCAAATGAGGGCAGCCAGTTTCCTGAATTATAACGGCTGCTATCAACTCGTTCTTTTTCAGATTCATCCACTGATGATCATTATTTTTAAAAAATTAAGTAAAGGCTATAAAATAATGATTTTATAATTATACCATTCCATCACATTCATTAGCTGGAATTCTGTAAAGAGAAATTTCCTTTAATAATTATGACTATCAAGTTAACCTAAACCACAGTTTGCCCAAGAAATGCAAGATGGATGGTTGATAATTTTTTTCTAAATATCCAAATACTAGAGTAAGTTTATCAACACTCCAATTAGCTGCGACTCAACTTAAAGAGTTGTGTTTGGGACTTTTCTGTTGGCTTTTTTTTTAATTACATATCATTTTGGACAATTTAACCTGTATTCAATATTCTTAAATTAATTGTATTCTCTACTGATGACATTCTCATTTTTTATATAACCGATTATGTTTCTTTTATCTGCTTTTGTTTAATAGTTTACTTTATTTCTGTCCATGACAAAAGCTGCCCCAGTAATTATTTTGTATATTTTCTGTCTCAGACCTAAAACCAGCCTTCAATAGAAGAAATGCTGGTTCTTCTTAGAGAGGAATTCTAGTTAGAAAAAATAATCTGAATGGTAGATGCACATTATTCTTAGATACACCCAATAGAGTAGACTATAAGTATTGTGGTTTGATATCTACAATCATCTATTCAGTAACAAATATAAACAAGCTCTTCTTTAACAGTCTGAAATTATAAGTTATCTTCTTAAGCTCAGGTTTACATTACCATTGTATTGTGTGGGGATCAGATCCTAGGTTAACAAATGGCCTGTAAAGATTCCTCAGCACACAACGCAATGTGCCAGTGAGTATTTTGTATTCCTAGTTTTTAGATATGGTCTCTGAGAGAAAATTAGCTTGTATATAGTGTCATATCTTTTTCATCACTTGCCCTGAGATCCTTCAAAAAAATGTACTATGGAAATAGAAATTATTCCTCTTCTGCTTCCCTCCTAAGTTTATTCACTCCTTTTTCTTGTCATTGCATATGTCAAACCAAGGTTTAGCTAGTTCATGATCTGTGGTTAGATTTTTAAGAATAATACTTTAGGTGAGATTGTTGAAATAAATAGTGAAACTGGTTTTCTTCCCTTATATTAACTTCCAATGCATTCGTATGACCAAAAGAATAATTTTCAGTAGGAAATGGACCTTTCTGAGAATACAGAATGTGTGGGCTGTTTGATAAATGCTTGAGTGATCTATTTTAATGTCTAAAAAGGCCTTTATCTGAAAAATTTCTGTTTCTCAAGGTCAAAGGAGAGTTCATGACTTTTGGAGTAAACATATGTCAAGCATCAAACAATCATAAATGTCAGTCATGTATAAAAGTAATAAATGTAAGTCTCTGGAGACACTACCTCTCATTATATCAAATTATTTAATAAGTATCACTGAATTTCCATATCATTTCTGTAATTTAAGGTACATAATGACTTTGTCAACTTTAAAGAACATAAAATAATGACAGATGACAAATATACTAATTAGCACTTAGTAGTCACTCATTATTTTCTATTTTCAGTTTTATTAAATCTAAAACTATGGAAAGAAAAATTAGGCTGAATACATTCACTTAATTAAACATATAAACAAAAGTGTTTTTTCTAACCAAGTTTGAGCCTCATTTCTTGTTTTTTTATGTTATTTTTATTATTTTTGCTTTTGAACAATAAGCAATGGCATTTCCACTGATGTATATTAAGTATCAAAAAAAAAAACACAGTCTTGAGCACATATAAACCAATAATGAGGGAGAAATTTAGCTGAATGTAGTGGTAAAATAGCCCAGGCAAAATAAATAATATTAGTTTTGTCGTATATGACTAAGAAAAACTTAAAGGCTAGAAATAAAGAAGGGGAAGTAGTATAGGGATTGAGACCTAAAACCGAATTCCTCATTTAACACTCAGAACACCGACTGAATAGAGACATTGCAAGACGGAATTTTAAGAACTCACCAACTTAGCTTTTGATAGAAACAAATCCAAAACATGTTAGTCACCAGATAATCTTACTACCTTAAAAAGACTAACTCATTAGAATGTCCACACACTCTCATAGTTACGCTTGCCAGTTTTTCATTCTCTCAGGAAATATATTCTGGAAAAAACATCATGGTTTTTGGCTTCATCTTCTCCTCTCCTACATCCTCCATGAATGTGGAGCAGAATATTTAGCCATGGCGAAAAATAATCAAAAGATATGGTACTAATCAGCCATCTACATGATTTTCTCATTAATCAAGTGGTTCTCAATTGGTAGAATAAATATTTGTAGATTTATTTCTAGGTAATTCCTGGAGTCTATATTCTTCTTTAGTCATTTTTTTCATCCTGGTTTAGAGTATCTGTGACTTGTTGAGAGTAGAGAATTTGGGGGAAATATAGACTGCTTTCAAATTAACTGTTTAATTTTTTAATTGTATTATCTGGTAAAAATTACTTAACCTTTATTCGCCTCAGTTAACTAACCTGCAAAACTATAATAATCTAAAGGTCTGAGCACACTGTTCAAAATTAATGTTGCTGATGTGCCCCTTTAATAGCACTCTTCTACACCTCATACTGGTTGTAAATATAATAGTCTCAGTATAAAAAGACATTTTCTTTTACATTCTTATATTTTTCCTTAAAATAGTTTATATTCATACAACCATTTTGATTACCTTGTGCATTACCATTATTGTGCAATTATTTCAAAAACATTTATTGATCTCCTACTATGTGTCAGACATTGCCAATGCTGAGAAGACAAAAGAAAAAGGTACAATCCCTGCTCTCAGTATGTTAGGGGAAAATAAAAGAAAAATACAGTAAATGATTATCTGTGCTAAAATAGATATATAATCAGAGTTGTTAGGAAAGAACAAACCAAGCTATTGGTACTGGAGTGTGTGTTTAAATTTTAAAAAAATAAAGGTTTAAACTGGGAACTGGAGAATGAATAGTGATTCTAAAATAAAAATACAGAAGACTCAGAAGAAGGAAATTTTAGGCATAAGGAAAAGCTTATGCAAAGACAAAGAGATGTGAAATTTCAGCATATCAATTCTTGCCGCCATACTTGTCAATCAATTATAAATCTATTGCTACTTACCAGTGTTTTTGGTTCCTTAATACACTTTCTATTTGTGATTTATAGAGCAATCATTTTATGTAGGTATCAATATTGATTTTATGTCTACAGAGAACAATAATCTGGAAGTAAGAATACCCTAGCTAACTTAACTGCATCTTATTTCTATTTTTAATTTTATTTTCATAATAGTTTTGCATAGATAGTACAGTTATTGATTCCAAAATCAAAAGGTACAAAAGGATATACATCAAAAAGTTTCCTTCTCACAGTCACACATTTGTCACCCCACATCACTGCTATTAGTCTCTTGTTTATGTTCATAGTTATTCTTTTTTACTCTACAATAAATCCTAGAGACTTTCCAGGACAGCTCAAAAAACTTATATTTCTAATTGCTGTACTATAATTTAAATAGTCCCCCAATGATAGACATATAGATTGTTTCCATTCTGTTGTTATTTAAATAATGCTGAAATGACTATCTTTTTACATATGTAATTTTATTGTGCAAAATGTCTCTCCAGGCTAAATCTAAAAATATTAAATTGGGGAGGTCAGAGAATAGGTATGTTTATAATTATGTTCAATATTGCCAAACTACTTTTCATAGTGGTTATATTACTCAAGGTGCCCATACTGAAACCAGCAGTATACAAGTGTCTCTGCTCCCCATAGCCTGGGCAGCAATGTGAGTTATTTCTCATGTATTTCTGGGGTTATTTTCTAATCTGACCTATTTATATGTCTATGTAGATAGATGATGCTTTGTTCTTTCTTAAGGACTCTGATTATATATATATATGTATATATATTTCTGATTATATATACATACTTCTATATACATAAACAGAGTAGGTAGATTAGATATATCAGATACTATCATGTACCATGTTATATATATATATATATACATAGAGAGAGAGAGAGAGGGAGCATGTGTTTGAGTACAGTTTGTTTTGCATTTTTTGGTATTATATGTAAGAATGAGCAGAGTTTTAATCTTTTGAGTCATTTTTATTTCTATTTCTATGGGCTGCTTGTTCCCAAATGTTCTCTTTTATTTTCCTTTTAGGTTTTGGTCTTGTTTTAGTGTAATTGTAGGTGTTCTTTACATATTAAAATCAACTATATATATTTTTCAAATCTACAAGGCAAAGTCCACTCTAAGCAAAGTCAAATTATAAATGAAAAAAAGTAAAAAACATATTTATCTAATATTCCAAAGGTCTCTTTTCCTTCTATCTATAATTACTAGAGTATTTTACAGTCAATAGAGATGTTCCTTCATACCAATACCCATAATTCCCATATGTGAAATTCTAATAGTAGATAAATGGAAATGGCAATAAAAATGGTGGATATACTTAAACGTGAAATCAGTGCTATTAATTTTTTATTACCTAAAAGAAAAACATTGAGTGTCAGCTTCAACGTAATGAATTGTATACATATAGACAGATTTCAATTTATTTTGAGATGACATTTCAATGAGAAAAGTAAGTGAATCAGAAAAAAATATTAATCATTAATACCTGAAATAAAAACTCATTTGCAGAGCTTTTTGGAGGGAGGTGGTCAATTAAGAGGTTGATGTGCTAATCATTTTGTGTATAATGTTCTGTGAAAGCATCCTTAGATGAAAGGAGGACATGCCATTTCAGGCAAAAGAGCTTTTGACATTTTTCAGAGTACTTCTCTCTACCAGGCACTGTGACCACAGTGGGCAAAGCACATGGTAGCACAAGTAATAACAGAATGAAAGATGGCCCCAATAAGTTAATATAGTTACTTTAGATCCCTTCTATACAATACTGAGCAATATGATTGTACAGTATTCCTTCCATATCAAACTTCATTGAAATCAGTGGTACAGCTATCTCATTCATTTCCATACATCTTTATATACTTAATTTCAAATGTAAGTACTTCACATAACCAATTTTATTACATAATAAATATATTTGAATACCGCACTGAAAACTCAAATGTGTGCAACAATTTATTTTTAATATACCCTTACTTGATAATGTACAGAAATGAGCAAGTTTTAAGGTGACATGACTTACAACAGTCATGGCATGCTATGATTTAAAAATAACAAAATATGCAGTATAGAAAGCACATTAAGTAAATCATAAGGTTTTTACATAGTACTAATGATTCAGCCTGAGCAGGCTGTGAGAGTCCAGTCATTAAACCATTCTTTACTAGATGCCAAGATGAAGTGGACTCTACCCTGTTGGATCTCCAAATTCTGGCCAAAGCAGCTTCCAAACACAGTGAGAAATTAAAAGCGTTGCTGATTGGATTACTAAAACACATAATTGGCAAAATGCAACTATTTCAGAAATCCACATTTTCTGTATATCTCAGAAATAACTAAATTTCCTTGTCAATTGCATTTTTATGAACTTTCATCAAATCTTTAACCGTGGTTATTTTTAAGTCTTTTGTCATTTACAGACAGTTCTGGGTATACTCTGATATTTTTGCAAAAATGTTCCTATAATAGGGTTTCATCTTCAAGGAATTCATGGAAAAGACTCTGACAAGTACAGGTTTCTGGTAACTGACTATACTGCTGAACTGAATGAATAAACATTTTCAGACTCTAATGGAAAACTGATGAATTCATAAAAGTGCTAACAAAAGATCAAGATGAAAAAAATTAATTACATGGGACTGAGTGAACTGATGAGGATGATTATAAGTTTTGTGACTTTCTGTTTGAATAAAAAAAAAAAATCCCACAAGGACTCAGAGGCAAAAAATATACAATCAATTTTCACTGCAGAGTAAAAGAGCTGTTACAGTGGAGGATTACTGGACTGAACGTCAATATTATGACATAGTATGAGTGTGTTTCGTGTTTGGTAATTG
Organism: Kogia breviceps; assembly: GCF_026419965.1. Taxonomy (NCBI): domain Eukaryota; kingdom Metazoa; phylum Chordata; class Mammalia; order Artiodactyla; family Physeteridae; genus Kogia; species Kogia breviceps. The sequence continues at coordinate 100,212,687 of NC_081314.1, forward strand.
CAATCGTTGCTTTCGTTGTGGTCATCCATTTACAATGCTTAATGTCAGTTTATTTTTCTTGTAAAAATAAAAATTAATAAAAAGAGAAATCCATATTTTCATGGATACAAAACAAAGTAAAATTCTTTAGAATATTAGGTCATTGGAAAGTCATTTCTTTCAAATACACATATATAATACCACAGTTCCTATCATTTCTATGCTTGCTTTGAGTCTTTTCCACAAAGTAGGTCAGTAACAATAATATTTCAATTATTTCACTGTTTTGTTCAAACGTGTTCAAGATTTTTCACGTATATGCTTTCATTAGTAACAAAAAAGTGAGACAAAGCAGACAAAAAAAGTATCATTGTTTTACATTTATAAACAGGTTTAAATAGTTCTAGTACCTTATTAATAATTATGATCATTATTCTTGTGAATCTTAGGTGAGTGTATAGTCTACCATGTTTCTGTATTAACTAACTTTTGAAAACTCAAAATGACATCAACTGCTTAATTCTGATGAATCTCTGAGGTACAGGAATCATGAGTTAGAGAAAGCAGCCTAAGCAGGTAGAACTGTTTTGGTTTACCTACAAAGTCTGGGAACCATTATTATTCATTACACTGCCAAGATAATGGCAGAGTGCCCTCTGGTGTGAGTTCTGGGTAGTCCTCATAAATTTAGACTACTCATCCTTTCTAGAGTACTTACTAATCTACAGTGTCTTTTCCCCTGGATACCCTCACCTTCCATCAATCTCTACCGATCCATTTCTGGATTGCAGAAATTGAATAATAATAGGGAACAACATTTAGTGTGTGATGATTATGTTCTAAATACTCTACTGTGCTCTTTAGTTGTACTATTACAATTATTTTTACAATATACCTATGAAGTAAAGACTATTTTTACACCCTCCCCTCTTTTACAGATAAGGGAATTGAGTTTTAGAAAGGATATATTATCTTGCCTTGAATACCCAACTTTTAAGATGCAGAGCAGAAATTGAAACCCAAAGTCTATGTGATGTCAGAGTCCTGGATTTTAATGTAATTTTCTCCTTTATCTAACAGATTCTAAACATCTGTATTAATGATTAAACTCATCTTCAAAGGCAAAATAATCACCTTTGGTTCTTTGGACTCTGGAATTAATTTTGGGCTTTTCAAAAAATATAAATTGGTAGACTGGGTCAATTAAATTCAATTGATGTACCAATGATAACTATATGTGAAGCCTTTCAAAAATATAATTTTTAACTTCCGTAGGCTTCCAAAAATGTAATGCCTATTAAAAACAAAACATAACCTCTAGAGGTCACTTGAAAATCCAATTACTTCAGATTTGTCACATGCACAGGTGTCTTCTACAAAGATAATAGTCATCTCCAAAAGTTAAACAATCATATAAATCAAAAATATACTTAAACTCACGTTTCTCTTTTTTGCCTCTAAATTTGCACCAGACTAAATTTACTGCTAAAAATTAAACTTGAGATATTACACTAGCAATAAAAATGTCATGTAGGATTTGCTTATGTACTTTTAAATGATATTAAAAGTGAGTTTAAACTGGACTGCATAAAAGAAAAATGTGTATGGTTGTTGATCTTCCTTAAATGAGAAGGTTTTGCTGTTGCTGTGGTGGGGAGGCTCGCCACAGGAATGTAGGCAGCTCATAATGTCCAAACTTAAAGATGAAGTGGCCTATTTTTAGACAATTAGAGAGATGAGATACTAAAAGTTTTCTCATCTTAGAATTCTATAGAATAATATCACAAAGGGCCATTACAAATGATTAAGTAAATCTTTGACCTTGAAATCTGGGTCAAATGTTTACAACCAAAAAATGGAATAAGGTTGATTATCTATCTGAGAACTTCACCCAGTATGGTGAAATATTATAAGGACCTCAATGCCTAATTCTATGCTGTCCTCAAGTGACATACTATTACAGAAAAAAATCTGAAATCATCTCAACTTTCTAGTTCCTTATACCTCTGGATATAACTCAAGATCTGTTTGTCAGTCTCATATATGCTACAAAAGTGTGATAGTGGATATAAAACAAAGCTCCCAAAGTTTATTTTACTCTGACAGAGGTGAAGAAAATGTATTTTGCCTGATCAATTACTTCTAGATTTCTTTCATCATTTCATTGTATATAAGTCATCATGATCTTTCTCTATATAGAATTATCCTAAGAATAGGCAGCAGAAAAATATTTTTACAAAAATAATTAATACAACTAGTTTTAAATGAAGAGGTAAAATGTGTGTTCCCAGAAAATATAGTGAATCCCAAACAATTTTCACCTGAATAGTACTATGATATTGCATAGAGGATCTGAAAGTTGCCAGTGGTCTCAGATCTAATATCTTCCACAGTAGAGAGGAATAAAATTTTTGAAACAGAGACTATTCATTCTCAAGATATCATTATGTTTTAATAAATCTTACCTTTTAAAAATTGGGAAATGCAGTATCTGCAACTGAACTTGGGTATTCTTTTAGTATTTCCTATTCACTAAATGAGTTCATTTAGTTAAAATTTCAAAAACCGTATGATAAGTACACACTACAGTGCCTTTGAACAAAATTTTTCTGTTACATATGTCAGTTTTGAAGCTGGTTCCTTTTGTTGTTTCATTGTATTGTAAAATATTTTTACTTCTATTTGAATTACATATTCCTATTTTAATCATTTGAATTTTATCACTAACATTATCATAGCAACTGTGTTTAGTAATATCTATATGAAAGGTATTAAATTATACATTCTCCCTCATCATCAAAAGCAGAGAAGAGAGACTCAGAGCTCCAATTCTCAAGGTCCTCTGAATCATGTAAATTCTCCCACTGGCCCCATGTTTAGGATCAAGAGGCTCCACATTTAGGATAGAAAAAGGACCTATTCTCCCCTTCCTGACACTCTTTAGTTCCCATCCTCCATTCTACCTGGTTCCAGTAGAGATTCCTCTCTCATCCTCCCCTGAAGACTAGCACCCACTTAAGAGTCAGCAGTATAGCTCTGGTATACCTTTACAGCACTACTGAGAAAGGCCTCAGTCCTTCCTTGCATTCCTGCTTCCAGAACACATGCACTGATTCGATCAACATCACATATACTGTCATCATTTTCCTCTTTCAGAGTCAGTCTCCTCTCAGAATCCCATGCCTTTCAAATCTGATCTAGGAATGCTCACCGTCTAGACCTTACACTGCTTGCACCCATATGCATGACTCAGGGGAAGTCACCTCATCTCTTGGAGCCATGTTTTCCCTGTACAAGACAATGGGATTATTAGGGGTCAAGTTATAAAGCTACATGGGCATTAAACAATCAGCTGGCCATAGGGTACTTATCAATCCTCTATATATTTGATATCATGACTTAACTCAGCCTCTGGATTTGTGGACTAGTGATTATGATTAAAGGAGACACAAACAGCTTGCGATACAAAAATAGCATCCCTACTCAGTTAAATATGAAAGTAACCTTTAGTCTTTTACTAAGCAGATAAACTAGGGAATATTTTGATGAAAGAAAGTGAAATAAAAATCAACCAAGCATTTGCCAATAATAGGAACAAATGCTTTTCTAACACTGTGTTACAAATCCTCTGGTGTGAAATTTTGAAAAAAAAATCGCTCTAGCTGATGGCCATACTTGGTAGCTGATGTACTGAATCAGAATAATTCAAGACATGATAGAGAAGTGGTTCTCAAATCCTGTGTATAGATTTATTGCAACAAAGACACTTGTAATGTTAACTTATAAAAGATATTTCTCATTACTTGTTGAGGCCTTAGGAAATAGCATCACTATAAGTAAATGTCAATAATTTACTGTTTAGCAAACACCTCCCATTTCCTGCCAAGGATTGTGATAGAGAGCCAAACTCAGGAATCACTATCCTAGAGGACATTACCTAATAGTTCCTACTGCCCTTATCATTAAACAATTAGTCTTATATTTTGATAATCTCCATGGATGTAAATCTAGGTCAAAAACCTGAAAGAGTATATCAGAAAAGTATAGCTCTTACTTATGTAATTGGAATCTGGCAAGAGAATAGATCTCAAAAGTTCTCACCAAAAAGGTAAATAAACATGTGAGGTGACAGATGTCTTAATTAACCCAAAGGAGGAATCCTTTCACAATGTATGCATATATCATATCATCAGTTGTACAGCTTAAATATCTTACAATTTTATTTGTTAATTTTACCTCAACATAGCTGAAGAAAATAAAATGATAGCTCTTATGATGCAGTATTATTAATATCACTAAGGTTCTCTCCAAATAGCATTAATGCATATTTGACAGAATAAATAATTGCAATTTTCTCTTATTTTGTTTTAGAAAATGAAGAAAATATGTTTCCAAACTATTCTAATTTGCAAAAGCATACCATTGACTTTACAATTCTACATGAATTAGGTCTATTTTTATTATATTTTAACTTTAGTGGAGAATAACTGACAGATATAACTATATTTATTCAAAATGTACATGATGATTTGATATAAATGTACACTGTAGAATGGTAACCAAAATAAAGATAATTAACACATCCATCACTTCACATAGTTAACACAGATAACTTGTGTGTGAGTGTGTGTGTGTGTGTGTGTGTGTATGGTGAGAATGCTTAAGATCTACTCTCAGGGTGAGGTCAAAGGGCATAAATTTTCAGTTATAAGAATAAGTTCTGAGGATCTAACGTACAGCATGGTGACTATTGTTATTAACACAGTATTTGAACTAGGCTTATTTTAACATTAAACTATTTAAGAAATGCTGAGATTCTCTTATTTAAATTCTGCATAAGTCAGATTTTCATATATTCTTGAGGAAGCAGTTGTCGTGACTGGCTTTCTTATTATACATAGCTCATGCCACAATGTCAAATTTTTATTCTTGGTGATAATCACCATAACATAAAAATGATATAAATAAGAATTACAGCTAGAAATGCAGAGATATAAATGCCATTAATGATATATACTCTAAGAATCTTTGAATGGGTTGACTACCCATATTTGAAATGTGAAAAATACAATCACTGTACTTTTTTATCTACACTATCAAAAAATTACTTTCACCTATTTTATCATGGAAGTGGTCTGTTGTTTCACAGAAATAACAGCATATGTCACTGTGTTATTGTATACATTCTATCTAAGAATTAAATCTCAAGGTAGATATATGTCCAACATAGATCTTTCCAATTATCTCCAAAATGATTATGCATTTTAGTTGATATTAATGATAGCTGTGAAGTGGAAATTAAAACTCTCTTTTACATGTAAGACCTGGAATTAGAAAAAAAACTTATTCTAAATTCCAGTGAAAAGTAAATGGAGAAAATCTGACTGAAGCCCAAGCTGAGTTACTCCGAGTAATATAATGCTACTTGGACTACACTGTGTTCCTCTCCTGATTTAAAGAAATCAGACATGAATCTTATGTATACAAAGAGGCAGGAGCCCTTGTTTGCTACAGTGAGAAAGACCAGAATGTGAGTTGGCCTTTTTGAGGGATAGAGACAGACAAGAGAGAGCTCAGCTATGCCCAGCACAAGAGTTCCACTCAGTCATCTGATAAAACAGAAGCAACTGTCAACAGTTCTTGTCATGCCTAAAAGTCCAATAGTGATCACAAATCAGAGAAAAGCCATCTGACTTAGTGGAGAACTCCCAAAAAAGGGTACAAGAGCCCTGGGGGAAACTGGCTATAATAAGGAAGCACATATAAATCTCCTCTTGGAACTTCCAGAAATATTCATTATGTGTGATAAGCAAAGGAAATGTAGTTATTAACACACTGTATTAACTTGTCCCCATGTGTATCTACAGTGAGTAAGGTAGAGTAACATTGGGCCTCACTTATCTATTTATGTATATGCCCCTTTGCCATATTAACCTGCTCTTTGATTCCTCTCTTCAACTCTGAGATATATATTAGGTCAATTCCCTGGGAAACTCCCAAAGCCACCACACAGTGAGTGGTAGAACTAACATTAGAACCAAGGATTTTGTCCCTTCAACATCTGTATTATTTCTTCTATACTGTTGCTTATAGGAAGGCTAAATTAACAGCAGCAATTGTCCTTTTGAAAACACCCTTGGAAACTGTACCATGATTTTTTTAATATAATCACAATTAATGTTATATAAAAATTATTAAAAGAATATAAACAAGCCATTCACCTTTTGTTTAATACTGTTTGCCAGTGTGATAACATAAGGAAAATATATTAAAAGCAAAATAATTAGAAAGGTTTTTCATATGATAGAAATATCTACAAAGAGAAGAAAAAGATTTTCAACCTTAGATAAAATGAGGTTAAGCAAGTGTTAAATAAAGATCAATATACAAAATTCAATTGCATTTCCATGTACTAGCAAAGATTAGGAAAAATGTTAAAAACATTCAAAATAGAATCAAAATATTAAAAAATTGTAACAAAATATAAACAAGGACATGCAAGATTTGCACCCAGAAAATCAAGAAACATTACTCAAAGTCAATAAAGAAGGGCTAAATTAATAAGACATATCTCATGGGTGTGGGTAGGAAGATTTCATAACATTAAGATGACAATTCTCCCAAATGGATATATGGATTTATTGAAACGTTTATCAGAATCTTAACAGGGTTTTAACAATATTTGAACAAGTTGTTCTCAAGTGTACATGGAAAAGCAAAGCCAGGGAAGTCACCATTCCTGAAGTAGAATATAGAAGATTTACTTGTTTTACCATATGTGAAGATAATGATAAAACCACATTAAGTAAGATGCTTGGTATTGGTGTGGGGTAGACTAAATGCTGAATGGAACAGAGCAGACTAGGTAATAGCATCATATATACACAGAGTTTGGGTATCTGACCAAGATATAATGGCAAATCAGAGAAAAAAGTGCCAGGAAAAAAAATGTTTTTTCTTATAGGGAAAAAAAAGTTGGATTCTTACTTCCCACTGCATAATGAAAAAGAAAGAATGAAAGATGAGAGAAAGATAACTCCAGATAAACTAGGAATTTAAATGTGAAAAGGTTACTTTTGAAATTTTAAAAATATAACTAAATATCTTTCTAATCTAAGGTTAAAAAAAGATTTCCTAAACAAGACACCCAAATCTCTAAAATAAAAACTAATGCTTGATAAATTAATTTATATGAAGATTAAGAAGTTCTCTTCATCAATGGATATCTTAGAGGTCAAAAACTTATCTACATAATTGAAGTAAATACTTGCAACACATTACTGAGAAAACATTTTCAAGAATATAAAGGAGTTATAAACCAGTAAAAAAAAAAAAAAAAGAAACAATCCAATAGATAAGGCATTTTATAAAAGAGAAAATACATGGGTATTAAATATATGAAATGTTCCAAATAAGTAAGAAAAAAATGTAAACTGATACTAAAACGATACATCATCTAATATCCTTTCCATCTGCAAAAATTAAGCAGTCAGACAAGTTCAAATGTCAGACAATATAGATCAATGCAGCAATAGAATCTCTTACACATTGTTAGGGCAATTTTAAGTTAGTTCAAAACACACCTAGGAAAACTACTTGATGTTATCTTGTAAAGTTTAACATTTACTTGTAGTAGATTGTTTAATGGCCTCAAATTCCTCCCTTCCTTGTGTGCATTTCCCTTTGTCATTTGCAAATCCCTTTGCTGCTTCTCCTATCAAGAGCTAGAATTTATTTATATATCAGTGAAAACAAGAATATGGTTGGATTTTATAAACATATTCAGTGAAACTGCATATTCCAAAAAATCATATAGGGATATGACAAACTTTTACTGAAGTACAGATTCTGAGAAATTAACATGAAGGATTTTTAATAAGGAAGAGCCTTAGGATCAAACCCTTTTAAGGAAGAGAAAGAAAATAGAATTGTACAGAAGGATTACTTGATCTACGGCAATGCAGGCCCAGTGAAAGTCCCAGTGGTGGATTTTGAATGGCCCTCTGGAACTCCTGAGAAGTCAAGAGGGACTTTATACTCTGGCATCAAACAGCACTGGGAGATCACTGCATGTGGGCCAGCCCTGCGGCATTTCCTGACACTCTGTCAGTATAAGGCTATGTACTGACAACATCCTCAGCAGTTTGGGCAGCTTATTCAATGAAGGGGGGTTGGATTGCACATCACAGTGTCCACTGACTGGGTGACTAAATTTTATCCTTTTTCAAACCTCCTGTTGCCATTAAAGTGAATGCTCATCATGTCCAGGATTCAAAAGAAACCTCCAAAATGAAAGGTATCCTTACCACCCAGTATCCTGTTTTTAAAATTTCATGTTGGCAACTTATTTTCTTTTGTACCAGCTCAGCAATCTTTTTAAAATGAATTTGTAAAGGTGTTTCATTCATCATTTAAATTATTTGAATTGAAAGACACATAAAGTTGCACCATATTTCCCATGTCAGTAGAGCAAAGGGAACTCCGTCCTTATGGAGGTAGAACATAACTCCTCCAATCTTAATCGTGGGATGTATGTAGTGACTTCCCCATAAAGAGTACAGTATGGAAGGAAGAAAGAATAATTCTACAATGGAAATACCTGACAACCACTACCTCAGCCAAGTAAGTGATCAAAGATAATATCACTGATAAGATATTTTAATAACATATGCCCTTGATATTATGGTAAGAATGGCACTTTACCTGTGATATCTTCTTCTAAAACCAACAAACTCAGTCTTATCATGAGAAAAACATCAAACACACCCATATTCAAGGTCATTGTAAAAAACATCTGCCCAGTATACCCCCAAAATGTCAAGGTGATCAAAAACATGGAAAATCTGAGAAACCATCAGTCTAGAGCAACCTATGGAGACATGATGACTAAGTGTAATATGGTATCTAAGATGGGATACTGAACAGAAAAAAAGAGAAGAGGTGAAAACTAAGAAAATCTGAATAAAATATAGACTTTAGTTAATAATAATGTATAAATATTGGTCTGTTGGTTGCTACAAATGTACCACAGTAATGTTAACCAGAGGAAACAAGATTGGGGTATGCAGGACTCTCTAGAATATACTTGCAAATTTTTTGCACCTGTAAAACTTTTCAAAAATAAACAAAATTTAAAACAAATACAGAAAATATATTCAATGGTGGAAATTAGTGAAAAACATTATTTGACTCTGCAGAAATTAAAGGTACCCTTTACATGATTATTTCACTGACAGCTTCATTTAAGTGATTGAGTTGACTTTTTCACATATTGTGCTGTAATCATACTTACAAAATTGAGGTTACATTAGCAACTTTCTGCTTGCTTTGATTCAGATAAGTAACTCACACTCAGATTCTAACATAGTTACATATTATTTCTTGTAGATTGAGCTAATCTTGCTCCTTCCTCCTGAGAGCAAATGTTTGAATTCAGTCAGTCTCAGCAAACCTTTGGAAGGACTTTTAACTTACATTGAATTCCTTATATTAACTCCAAAGAAGCAAATTAGTATTTTAAATAAGAAAAAAAAATTTTTTAATGAATTTAAAGATTTTACTAGTCAGTAAAAAAAAAAAAAATCAATGATTATGTTTCAACTGGGTATGCCGTTCCAATTAAGTCTGACATATATACATATATTTTGTCACTTTTGAAAATGTTTCCAGCATCAGGGATTGTGGCAAAAGTATAAAAAAATTTGAAATTAAAATGAGTAAGATATTTTCTTTTACTCTTTTGGGGGACTTCAAATTCAACTTAAATTACTTTCAGCCAATTGAGTTCAGTTGTTGCCCCTTGTGATCACAGGAATTGACACAATGCCTTGTAGAGAATAAGTTCTCAATGTAGAGGTTGTATGTTCTTGATATACATTTCCAATATGCAAGAGTGAAGACTGAAACTCATATACAAGATTTTCAGTCCACTGAGTAAATATAAACATTAATCCATTTTAGAAGATTTAGCACCTTCTAAATACATAACTGAACAAGACATAGTCTAGATTTCAATAAGAACTATGATAACATTTGTACCCAAAAATAGTTTATAACCACAATGAGAAAAAAATCATAAGATGGGACAGGACCAAAAAAGAAACCACTCTTGGGACAGAACACAAAACCCTGCATATTTAATATATGTATATTAAATCATGTCTGAATGAGCAGTATTGTAAGGGAAATAGATGCCAGAAAAAAGAGAATGTGTGATTAAATAAGGACAAGGTAGTAATAAAGTTAACATTTGGATGAAAGTCATCTGTCAATCTTCAGAGGCCACACATGTGGGTTAAAAGAAGGATCACATACCAGGAAAATGGATAAACTGGGCCTCTGAAGAAAGAATATCAACTCAGAATTCTCCAAATAAAACAAATACCCCAAAAGGATAACATGCTCAATAAATGAGTTAGGAAAACAAACCAAAAATAAGAAAATCCAATCCCGTAAAAGCATGCCTGCCTGATTTGGCCCTGAGTTGAGACTGAGTAGAAGGGAACAAAAAAAGAGAAAAGAAACAAGAAATCTTCCCTAATCATAAGCTCATAATCACACATGTTTGTGTCATGAAATCATAGCATTTGTTGTCTTAAAAATATAAAAAAGAAAATTTAATCAAATGCAGCCCCATGTTGGTTTGCCTACAGGAATCTGGATGAAACTAACATAAATGTTCTTTGGAGGAAAACATTTTAAATAAAGGCCTCAAATCCCTCTTATTGATGGAATTTCAAAGAGCAGCCCCCATTCAAAATAATGAAACCCATCAAGAACCACATCATCACATAATTACATAAACCCAGCAAAAAAGTCAAACTAAAGAATTAGATTCCCAAACTGCAGATGATGGAATCATCAGATAAGGATATGAAACAAATATATGTACATGTAAAGATACAAAGGGCATTGAAGTTATCATGGTGAACAAAATATTCTGAAATCTTTGAAAAAGCACAAACTAAAATATGAAAAATACATATATTAAAATTTTATTAATACTAGTATTAAAATAAAAAATACTCATATTAAAATTTCAAATTTTATTAATTAATGCTTCAAGTTACAAACAATTGGACATAACTGCAGAAAGAACTGGTGAAGTGGAACATAGTTCTATAGAAAATTACTCAGAAAGACAAAGAGATAAAAAAATATAAATAAGAGGATAAAGTGAATAAGCCCAAACTCTGTCTAATCAAATTTTGAGCTGAGAATAGGATATTCAGTAAGATAATGATAAATAATATCCTAGATTTGCTGTAAGATGCCCTTCCTCAGATTCAGGAAATTCAAAGAATCACAAGCAAGACAAATAAAAAGAAAATCCACAGTTAGACATGTCATGGTAAAATAATGGAGCAAAACAAGAGAAAAAGAGAAGGTTTTAAAAGCAATAAATGGGAAAGATAAGTTAATATATAAAATAATGGCTATCAGACAGCTCTCAATAGCAAAAAAGGAAGTCAGAGAGAATGAAATAATATATTTAGATTTATGAGAAAAAATAGCTACCCAATTGTTTGGGGGATGATTTTGTTTTCTTCATTCTCTTTATTTTTTATTTTTTTGCAGTACGCGGGCCTCTCACTGTTGTGGCCTCTCCCATTGCGGAGCACAGGCTCTGGACGTGCAGGCTCAGCAGCCATGGCTTACGGGCCCAGCAGCTCCGCGGCCTGTGGGATCTTCTCGGACCAGGGCACGAACCAGTGTCCCCTGCATCGGCAGGTGGATTCTCAACCACTGCGTCACCAGGGAAGCCCTAAATTCTCATATTAATGTAGTAAAAATATTCCATTCTTTCCTTTAAGGTTTGTGTTTTTATGTTTTGTTTAAAAACAATCCTTTCTTATTCCCAAGTTCATGAAGAATTGTTTCCTAATTTTCTTTTAAAGATTTGTTTAAGCCAAAAACCTATATAAGATTTTGAACACACAACTGGGGAAGGATTCCATTTAGAATATTAAATTAACTCCTACAAAACAGTAAGAAGACAATTTAGTAGAAAACTTGGAAAAATACATAAAAGATATTTCACATAAGGGTTTCAAAATCAGAGGTAATATTTATATTTAAACTGGGTAATATGGACATTGATTTCTTTCCCTCTTTTTGATGAAACATACAAATAGTTTTCTGCCTATGACAGACTTCACAGAGAAAATATGGTAATAAATAATGTGAAATCATATAAGGTAATATATAACTAAACATCTAGATAATTTCAATAGGCATTTTAAGGAAAGAGTACAGTGAACTTGGAGGGGTTGTCATGTACTTTTAGGAACAGAGATTTGCACTGGTACATTCTTAACAGGAGAAAAAAGGTAGGGAGGAAGGAAGAAAGGAAAGAAGACTATTATACATAGGAAAAGCTATATTTAGTGTTGGCAAATGTGGAACCAATCTAAGCAAACCAATGCGCAGCTCTGTCAACTTCAGTCTTTTCTGTTACTAAACAAGCCTTTTTAAAGCTGTTCTGTTTGCTCCTTGAAATATGTCAAAAGACTCTTTTCAGGTTTACCTAGAGAGCTTTGCCTTGTATAGTTCCATCCTCTTATCCCAGAAACAATCATTCTTGCATGGCATGGTTACCTCATTTAATGACCTTTGAGAGCTTTTACAGATGGACAATATTTCACATGCAGTTTGGTTTGTGTACTCTAAACACTGCTGAACAAAAACAAATCCATTCAGAAAAATAGCACTAGAGGGATCAGAAGCTGCTAAGGTTAGAATCATTCTCGGAGATGAAGTGGCCCAAACTTTGCTTTCCTTCAGAGTCCAAAAGAAAAGCAGATTTATGAATGACATGAGGAGAGCATGGAGAGAAATGAGCTGAAGCAGAGGGAGGCTGTGTGTATCCATGCATATTTGAGAACTGTGATTAATCTGTGGCCATTTTTGTTTTACTATAATTCTCTAGAAAATAAATGGCTTTTTTAGGTACCTGTATAATGAAAGACAGATACATGAAATCAACTCTTTACAGGTTAATTTCACTTTTTCAACATAAGTCAAATTCTCAGCAAACAGTGAGACTGCCACAAAATCAATATAACTAGATTCTTCCTATAGCCAAAATAACCAATGGCTGTTTCGGTGGTGCATTATTCACATGGCCTAAAAACAGCCACACAATTGGCTTACAGGGTAATACTGCAGAACACCACTTGCAGTGAGAACAACAAATGTGTCTAATAAAGCTTTCTCCCAGCTAGATGGGCAATAAAGGTATACTGCTCTGCCACAAAATTGTCACAGATGCAATACCTGAACCATGTCTCTGGCTTCCTCAACCCTCTATCTAGAGAGGAGAAGAGGTGTTTTTTGTTTTGTTTTCTGTTCTTTTCCCCAAATGAAGCCTGTCTTAGTAACCTGTTTCCTGATGAGGACTAATAACTGCTATTGAGTCCAGCTTTTTGGCCCTACTGAAGCAGTTAGATTGATCATCTACTTGAGCTTGAAAATCACACCTATCCAGTCAACCTAAAAGGTTTATTACGTAGCCTTGGACCTTGCTTAGAATTCTAAAACTAGGGAAATACTAGGGATCATCCAGAAAAATCCCAGTCAGATCTGATAATAAAGGTATACCATCAGGGGCTTCCCTGGTGGCGCAGTGGTTGAGGGCCTGCCTGCCGATGCAGGGGACACAGGTTCGTGCCCCGGACCGGGAAGATCCCACATGCCGTGGAGCCTGTGCTCCACAACGGGAGAGGCCACAACAGTGAGAGGCCTGCGTAACGCAAAAAAAAAAAAAAAAAAAAAAAATGGTATACCATCAAAGCACAATTTGACTAGCATTTATTAAGGTTATTTAAAACTACTTACTATAAAGACTCAAGCATTGTTTGATAAGCCCTTCCTACTGGTCAGTACATTTTATAGATTATTTCAAACTTCATCATAGACTAAGGAAAAATTATGCTATATGAGTAATTAAAAAATAGTTAATTTATAACTTTATTTTATTTGGGGATTTTATTTCTAATTGGGAATACTGCAGTATCCCCAGCTAAGCGAAGATTTTAACTACAGGAAAATATGCATCAGATGAGCTTTTGTTAAGTGTCATTGTTTTATTATCTATAAGCATATGCTCTCATCCCTCTCCCTTTCTTATCACTGTCATTTCTTGTCATTTCTCTTTCTCCAAAATCACTTTTGTTATCACAGACATAGACCCTGATATAGTTGGATGTTAGGGTGATCACAATACATAAAACACACACTTCGAAGTTAAATCAATAGCGAATCCATCTACTCCCTTTCCTATTCATTACTATGACCCTCAACATTTACCTTTATCCAATTCAAAGCTTTATAGGTTGGAGGTCACAGAGGAAAGAATACAAAGGAAAGAGGTACTGCATAAATTTTAGGTTTTATTAACTGAACACTAAGGTCTTGTTATGTTAATTGAAATGCTAGCATTATACTATTCAGCATCAAATATATATATATATATATATTTAGAATTTGAAAATGTATGTATTCATATATATAGGAAATAGTCTTGTGTTTCTGAAAAATAGATGATCAAGCTAATAATTCTAAAACAATATCCTGTTTCTGATTTTTTTTTTCTTTATTCAGATACAGTAAGCACATGACATGTAACAATCAAGAAAAGATGCAGTTATTTGCAGGAACTGAATTCAGATCTTTTGTCCTCTGTCAATTTCTCTACTATAAAAAAAAAATCCAGTTACCCTATGACAATTTAAAAGGAAGGAAAGGAAATACCTATGAAAGATTTTTAATGAATTCTTAATAACATGAACTTAGCTCAATACTCTGCACAATTTAAACTGATTTTTAAAAAGTTTTCCTAGAATGTGAGCATTTCTTCAGTGTAAGTGATGATAATAATAATATGAAGCACAATTCTCTCCCAGACAGAAACCTGAGATGGCAGTTTTTAGCCCAAAATACTTACCTGATTTATAATATCTAATGTATAGTGGATATAATGAAAAACTCTAAGCATAAAACAAAGGGGTTTTTTTCATATTTTAAAAAATCAATTTTACTCAAAGGTTGTCATAAGTCTCTCGAAGTTTGATAGTAAAATTCATTTCTGAGTGTTGTTTTACACTCCTGACATGCATGCATATAGGTTTATTATGGTACAGTTGTCAAAGTTGCCATTTCTTGTGCATTAATACTTATTTTTCTGAAGTGAGTTTTTTCTTCTTTCTCTCCATCTCTTCACCTCACTTGCTCACAATACAAAAACACACACTCACAAATCTACTATCAAAATAAATAATTCCATGGCTTTATAAAAATAGATTATCAAAAGGAAGAAAGGTAAGTCAAATTGTGGTCTTATGATCTTGTCCAGGTCCCCCAGGTACCATTATCATGTGGTGAGTGAAGGTACATTTATTACATTCTTGGCGATGTCTAAAATTTTAATTTTCCGCTGTGAAGCATTTAAGGTCTGTCTGGGATAGTCAGAAATGCATTTCTAATTGCTTTTTCCATGCAAAAGAGATATAATAGATTACCAACAACAGGACTGTTACTCATCCATCTAAGTGCAGCTTCTCTTCTGCATGCAATATTTATAAGTGTTTACATACTTCTGGCTAATGCTAACAATCAATGCCTATTTGATGAGTCAACCTATATAATTGTCAAATGTCTGAAATCACCAAGAGATTAAGTTTATTCTTGGCTTCTGTTACAGACTGTATTTGTGATTAAAAGAAAGATGAAGAAAAAAGGAAAGATATCTTTTTGAAGTTTCTATTAGGAAGGGGAAAATGGCCTAGCTGCATTTTTCTTGTAGATAGCCCGAACACTTTTATTACTGTCTATTTTCTTAGATCAACTATAATAACAAAATAGGAAGAGATGGTTTTTCTTATCACTGTATTTGTGAAAGGCATCTCAATGTACAGTTTATGTGATTCTGGAATTAAGAACAAAATGCAATTACTTTAATAGTTTAATTGGAAACTTTCAGAACTTGGAAGAGTTGGGTCCTCATCAATATATAAATATGGTCTGGTTACATGCCTTGTTATGTATGTTGTTATTTTTATTAAGAATACAATATGTAGCTGTCCAGTTTTCCCAGCACCACTTATTGAAGAGGCTGTCTTTTCTCCATTGTATATTCTTGCCTCCTTTATCAAAAATAAGGTGATCATAGGTGCATGGGTTTATCTCTGGGCTTTCTATACTGTTCCATTGATCTATATTTCTGTTTTTGTGACAGTACCATAGTGTCTTGATTACTGTAGCTTTGTAGTACAGCCTGAAGTCAGGGAGCCTGATTCCTCCAGCTCCATTTTTCTTTCTCAAGATTGCTTTTGCTATTGGCAGTCTTTTGTGTTTCCATACAAATTGTGAAATTGAGTTATTTGTAGTGAGATAGATGGACCTAGAATCTGTCATACAGAGTGAAGTAAGTCAGAAAGAGAAAAACAAATACTGCATGCTAACACATATATATGGAATCTAAAAAAAAAAAAAAATTGTTATGAAGAACCTAGGGGCAGGACAGGAATAAAGACACAGATGTAGACAATGGACTTGAGGACACAGAGAGTGGGAAGGGTAAGCTGGGAAGAAGTGAGAGAGTGGCATGGACTTACATGTATTCTACCAAATGTAAAATAGATAGCTAATGGGAAGCAGCCACATAGCACAGGGAGATCAGCTCTATGCTTTGTGACCACCTAGAGGTGTGGGATAGGGAGGGTGGGAGGGAGAAGCAAGAGGGAGATTTGGGGATATATGTATATGTATAGCTGAGTCACTTTGTTATAAAGCAGAAACTAACACACCATTGTAAAGCAATTATACTCCAATAAAGATGTTAAACAAATTTTTTTTAAAAAAGAATATGATTTGCATTATTGGAGTGATACTCATTAACTATGGGTCAACCTATATATTTTTTTATTATTATCTTGGACATTAAAATTATACATAGTATTTATAAGTCAAAGGGTATTATGAATTCTTCTTTTAATTTCAGTATCAAATAAGGCGGAATTCCCAGGTTATATTTTACATTTAAAATTTTATAAATTATTCTTATTTTGTAGAGAAACTCATATGTATGTCTATAAATTAGTATGGTTTTAATACTTATTACACTCTTAATTTGCAATTAATTGGTTATCAAACTTAATTCGGGGCCTTAAACATTTATCTGCAGGATTTAAACCAAAAGACTTTTGAAGTCTGTATTCACTCATTTAATAATCTATAAGTACATACTATGTATATTTTAACACACCAGGCTCTATAAATAATAAAGATTATAAGATTATTTATCACAAAATTTATATTTTTAGAGGAAAAAGACGGCTGCGGCAAGTTCGTTCCCAATATACAAGTGCTACATAAATGGTCATTAAGGAAGTTCAGTGGGAGCTTAGGAAATAATTCCTGGACAGGGTAGCCTGAAGATAGCATCTCAGAGAAAATGGGACACAAATTGTGTCAAGAAGAGTAGTTGGGATGTGAATGAAGAAAGGCAAGAGGGGAGCTCAGGTGGGAGGGAGGCTGTAAGCAAAGACTCAGGTGTGGAAGTGATTTGTGTGGCTCAGGAGGCAGATCTGGGAGATGGGGGAGCACGAGTTTCTGTTGGAAGAGATGAAATAGCTGGAGAGATGTTTACGAAGGCAGTCAGTGAGCAGACTGTGTAGGTAGGGTATTGCATCTCAGACTCAGAGTTTGTATTTTATCTTGTAATAGCAATCCATTTAAAAATGATCCATAAGGGGTGATAGATCAGAAGCAGAATTTTATAAACATTTATCTAAATGCAGTTGCAGGTAAAAAGAGTTGCACTGCCAGGGAGACAGGTTAGACTATCATCTCGGTAGTGCTATCAAACCATCCCCATGCCAGGCCACAGGAGGGATATCCTGGTGAAGGACTAAGGATTGTTAAGGATTGCATAATTCCATTTTGTTTTTCTTCCTCATGGCTGAAATTTTAAAATGATGTACCTTTGTAAGGAGGGAAATTAGATGAACTGGGCAGGGGGTTGGGGGGAGGGGCTAAGGAAATCTGCCTGTTACTTGACGGCGCCTCCTGTAGGTTTCTGGGCTCTCCAATCTCCAGAACCTGTTACTGACACACGTGGTTTGTTGTTTTCAGGACACTGGAGCTATATGGTGTACTCAACGTATACATAAGGCAAATAAGATGAGATCACAAATATGGCCATTTACCTTATAAACCTCAGTAATCCCATACCATTCTCTTTCCTTGTTGTCTACCTTCATTTCAGCCCCCAAACTTTTCCTTCTCCACTCCTCTTTTTATCAATCTTTCCTCTTGTCTGTCTTCTCCTTTTTGCAGTCCCTTTGCTGTTTGGTGGTAAAAAGGCACAACAGAGGTATAGAGCAGGAACAAACAGAAAATAGTGTGTCCAACTTCTAGAAACTTAGGAGCACTCATTGCTCCTGAGTATTAACAGACTTCATGAGAACAATCAGAAATAATGATAATTACAAAAGCTAAAGAATGGCCTTTCTTTGTTTCCTCTTGCTTTCTCTCTTGCCTGCTCTTTTTGTGTATGTATTGCTATCACAGTTTCTAAGCATGCCAGGTAGCCTAGATTTTAGTGATGGAAACTTGGATTATCATCAGATGGATTGACACCATGAGGGGAGTTCCCTCAACAGTGTCTTGCCAAATAGAGCAAGCATAAGGACGATTTTTGTAACATATTCTGGGTGTCTGCACTTTCTCACTCAACTCTCATAAGGATACAGGCCACAGGAGAAGAGCTTGGGATAGCCTGTCACCATTTCTTCTATCTTACACCTAACGTTGAATTGTATATACTCTAAATGATAACCATCTGGAAGAACAAACTTTAAGTACTAATACAATACACACCACTACCATTTACATATGTTTAATATGCATGTACATTTATACATATATTTTTATTTTTTCAGTGAAAACAGAAGATGGCTGTTTTGGTGGGGGGGAGTTTTATTTCTGATATATTTTTTCCTAAATTCACCTGCTAACATTGCAGCATGGGTCACTGTTTACATATACCCTAAAAATTAAATTCAGTTTAAACCCTTAGGAGGGGGAATCTGGTCCCATGATGTCAAGACACTCCAAAATTTAGCTTTCTATGTGAAGTTCAGAATGTTTGACACAATTTTTTAAAGTGGCAACTCCTCTAGCAGGAGGCTGGACATATTGAGAAACATCTTCGGAATTTTTCAGTAAGTCTCTTCTAGTATTTGTACGTCTGTTCCGTATTTTTGCCAGGTATGTAGCCTTTCTGATGGATGATGGAAGTTAATTAAACATAGCACACGTTATATTTATAATATTTTGGCAGTAGAGTTTAGCACAATTCTGCTGGTATTTCTTCTTCAAAAATATTTACAATTTCCATTTTAGCGGGCTGTTTGAACATTAAAATCAGACTTCAATTCTCTAATTAAAGTGTAAGGGCATTACCACAGAAAGCTCTTGTTATTCAAATGAAATATAAAGCATGTGGCAGGGGATAAAAATGTCTCAAGCTCTCAAAGGCAATTACATCCATTAGTTGCAGTTCTCCTTTAGAGGGAGAGGATAATCTAATTGAATGGCCATGTGCACTATTTTACCAGGTTGATGCTTTGCATTTTAGTATAGCTGGCATTTATGAAAAGAATCCTTCATTTGGATTATCTTTAAAATGGTCAAAACAGACAATTTATCATCTTGATCTGCTCCTTACTGACTTTTTATATTATGCATAGATTTAAAGTAAGGTGACTGCTGTCTAAGCACTGAACAGATTTTTTAAGCATAGATTTCTATCACATATTCTCCTGAGTTGTACAGTTAACAAGAGATTGTCATCAGCACCAAGCAAATCGTTTATAAGTAAACAGACTTTGGAGTAAGGTGTTACAAAATTATGTTAGTTAAGTCAGTCAAATGCCAAGTCAAGGGCTGATTTGGATAGAAATTATCTATAAATTTTATTATAAAAATAAGCTCTCGGAAGGGAGGAAGATGGTGGAAGAGTAAGATGTGGAGATCACCTTACTCCCCACAGATACATCTGAAATACATCTACACGTGGAACTGCTCCTATAGAACACCCACTGAATGCTGGCAGAAGACCTCAGACCTCCCAAAAGGCAAGAAACTCCCCACCTACCTGGGTAGGGCAAAAGAAAAAAAAAAAAAAAAAAAAAAAACAGACAAAACAATAGGGACGGGACCTGCACCAGTGGGAGGGAGCTGTGAAGGAGGAAAGGTTTCCACACACTAGAAGCCCCTTCATGGGCGGAGACTGCAGGTGGTAGAGGGGGGAAGCTTTGGAGCCACAGAGGAGAGTGCAGCAACAGGGGTGCAGAGGGCAAAGCGGAGAGATTCCTGCACAGAGGATTGGTGCCAACAAGCACTCACCAGCCCGAGAGGCTTGTCTGCTCACCCGCCGGGGCAGGTGGGGGCTGGGAGCTGGGGCTCGGGCTTCAGTCGGATAGCAGGGAGAGGACTGGGGTTGGCAGCGTGAACACAGCCTGAAGGGGTTAGTGCACCACGGCAAGCCAGGAGGGAGTCCGGGAAAAAGTCTGGACCTGCCACAGATACCTGAGACTTTTTCTTCCCTCTTTGTTTCCTGGGGCGTGAGGAGAGGGGATTAAGCGCGCCGCTTAAAGGAGCTCCAGAGACGGGCGCGAGCTGCGGCTATCAGCGCGGACCCCAGAGACGGGCATGAGACGCTAAGACTGCTGCTGCCGCCACCAAGAAGCCTGTGTGTGAGCACAGGTCACTCTCCACACGTCCACTCCTGGAAGCCTGTGCAGCCCGCCCCTGCCAGGGTCCAGTGATCCAGGGACAACTTCCCCAGAAGAACGCACGGCGGGCCTCAGGCTGGTGCAACATCAGGACAGCCTCTGCCGCCACAGGCTCACCCCACACTCCGTACCCCTCCCTCCCCCAGGCCTGAGCAAGCCAGAGCCCCCTAATCAGCTGTTCCTTTAACCCCGTCCTGTCTGAGAGAAGAACAGACGCCCTCAGGCGACCTAAACGCAGAGGCGGGACCAGATCCAAAGCTGAACCCCAGGAGCTGTGCGAACAAAGAAGAGAAAGGGAAATCTCTCCCAACAGCCTCAGAAGCAACAGATTAAAGCTCGACAATCAACTTGATGTATCCTGTATCTGTGGAATACCTGAACAGACAAAGAATCATCCCAAATTGAGGAAGTGGACTTTGGGAGCAAGATATATTATTTTTTCACCTTTTCCTCTTTTTGTGAGTGTGTATGTGTATGCTTCAGTTTGACATTTTGTCAAACAGACAAAATGTATAGCTTTGCTATAGCTTTGCTTTCACCATTTGTCTTAGGGTTCTGTCCGTCTGGTTTTTTTGTTTGTCTTTTACTTAAAAAAATTTTTTTTCTTAATAATTATTTTTTATTTTAATAACTTTATTTTATTTTATCCCCTTTCTTCCTGTCTTCCTTCCTTCCTTTCTTTCTTTCCTTCTCCCTTTTATTCTGAGCCGTGTGGATGAAAGGCTCTTGGTGCTCCAGCAAGGCATCAGGGCTGTGCCTCTGAGGTGGGAGATCTGAGTTCAGGACACTGGTCCACAAGAGACATCCCAGCTCCACGCAATATCAAATGGCGAAAATCTCCCAGAGATCTCCATCTCAACACCAAGACCCAGCTTAACTCAATGACCAGCAAGCTACAGTGCTGTACACCCTATGCCAAACAACTAGCAAGACAGGAACACAGCCCCATCCATTAGCAGAGAGGCTGCCTAAAATCACAGTAAGGCCACAGACACCCCAAAACACACCACCAGACATGGACCTGCCCACCAGAAAAACAAGATCCAGCCTCATCCACCAGAACACAGGCACTAGTCCCCTCCACCAGGAAGCCTACAAAACCCACTGAACCAACCTTAGCCACTGGGGACAGACACCAAAAACAACAGGAACTACGAAACTGCAGCCTGTGAAGAGGAGACCCCAAACACAGTAAGATAGACAGAAAAAACATAGCAGATGAAGGAGCAAGGTAAAAACCCAGCAGACCCAACAAATGAAGAGGAAATAGACAGTCTACTGGAAAAAGAATTCAGAATAATGATAGTAAAAATGATCCAAAGTCTTGGAAACAGAATAGACAAAATGCAAGAAACATTTAACAAGGACCTAGAAGAACTAAAGAGGAAACAAGCAACGATCAACACCACAATAAATGAAATTAAAAATACTCTAGAAGGGATCAATAGCAGAATAACTGAGGCAGAAGAACGGATAAGTGACCTGGAAGATAAAAGAGTGGAAATAAATACTGCAGAGCAGAATAAAGAAAAAAGAATGAAAAGAACTGAGGACAGTCACAGAGACCTCTGGGCCAACATTTAATGCACCAACATTCGAATTATAGGGGTCCCAGAAGAAGAAGAGAAAAAGAAAGGGACTGAGAAAATATTTGAAGAGATTATACTTGAAAACTCCCTAATATGGGAAAAGAAACAGTTAATCAAGTCTTGGAAGTACAGAGAGTTCCATACAGGATAAATCCAAGGAGAAACACGCCAAGACACATACTAATCAAACTATCAAAAATTAACTACAAAGAAAACATATTAAAAGCAGCAAGGGAAAAACAACAAATAACACACAAGGAAATCCCCGTAAGGTTAACAGTTGATCTTTCAGCAGAAACTCTGCAAGCCAGAAGGGAGTGGCAGGACATATTTAAAGTGATGAAGGAGAAAAACCTACAACCAAGATTACTCTACCCAGCAAGGATCTCATTCAGATTTGTTGGAGAAATCAAAACCATTACAGACAAGCAAAAGCTGAGAGAGTTCAGCACCACCAAACCAGCTTTACAACAAATGCTAAAGGAACTTCTCTAGGCGAGAAGCACAAGAGAAGGAAAAGACCTACAATAAAACACCCAAAACATTTAAGAAAATCGGAATAGGAACATACATATCGATAATTACCTTAAATGTAAATGGATTAAATGCTCACACCAAAAGACAAGGAGGTTTATAGCAATACAATCCTACCTTAAGAAACAGAAAACGTCTCAAATAAACAGCCTCACCTTGCACCTAAAGCAATTAGAGAAGGAAGAACAAAAAAAGACCAAAGTTAGCAGAAGGAAAGAAATCAAAGTTCAGACCAAAAATAAATGAAAAAGAAATGAAGGAAATGATAGCAAAGATCAATAAAATTAAAAGCTGGTTCTTTGAGAAGATAAACAAAATTGATAAACCATTAGCCAGACTCATCAAGAAAATAAGGGAGAAGATTCAAATCAACAGAATTAGAAATGAAAAAGGAAAAGTAATAACTGATATTGCAGAAATTCAAAGGATCATGAGAGACTACTACAAGCAACTCTATGCCAATAAAAGGGACAACTTGGAAGAAATGGACAAATTCTTAGAAATGCATAACCTGCTGAGACTGAACCAGGCAGAAATAGAAAATATGAACAGAGCAATCACAAGCAATGAAATTGAAACTGTGATTAAAAATCTTCCAACAAACAAAAGCCCTGGATCAGATGGCTTCACAGGCGAATTCTATCAAACATTTAGAGAATAACTAACACCTATCCTTCTCAAACTCTTCCAAAATACAGCAGAGGGAGGAACACTCCCAAACTCATTCTACAAAGCCACCATAACCCTGATACCAAAACCAGACAAAGATGTCACAAAAAAAGAAAACTACAGGCCAACATCACTGATGAACATAGATGCAAAAATCCTCAACAAAATACTAGCAACCAAAATACAACAGCACATTAAAAGGATCATACACCACGTTCAAGTGGGGTTTACTCCGGGAATACAAGGATTCTTTAATATACCCAAATCAATAAACGTGATACACCATATTAACAAATGGAAGGAGAAAAACCACATGATCATCTCAATAAATGCAGAGAAAGCTTTCAACAAAATTCAACACCCATTTATGATTAAAAAAAACCTGCAGAAACTAGGCGTACCAGGAACTTTCCTCAACATAATAAAGGCCATATATGACAAACCCACAGACAACATCATCCTCAATGGTGAAAAACTGAAACCATTTCCACTAAGATCAGGAACAAGACAAGGTTGGCCATGCTCACCACTCTTATCCAACATAGTTTTGGAAGTTTTAGCCACAGCAATCAGAGAAGAAAAAGAAATAAAAGGAATCCAAATCAGAAAAGAATAAGTAAAGCTGTCACTGTTTGCAGATGACATGATATTATACACAGAGACTCCTAAACATGCAACAAGAAAACTATTAGAGCTAATCAATGAATTTGGTAAAGTAGCAGGATACAAAATTATTGCACAGAAATATCTTGCATACCTATACACTAATGATGAAAAATCTGAAAGTGAAATTAATAAAATACTTCCATTTACCATTGCAACAAGAAGAATAAAATATCTAGGAATAAACCTACCTAAGGAGACAAAAGACTGTATGCAGAAAATAATAAGACAGTGATGGAAGAAATTAAAAATGATACAGATAGACAGAGAGATATACCATGTTCTTGGACTGGAAGAATCAACATTGTGAAAATGACTCTACTACCCAAAGCAATCTACACATTCAATGCAATCCCCATCAAACTACCACTGGCATCTTTCACAAAACTAGAACAATAAATTTCACAATTTGTATGGAAACACAAAAGACACCGAATAGCCAAAGCAATCTAGAGAATGAAAATGGAGCTGGAGGAATCAGTCTCCCTGACTTCAGAGTATACTTCAAAGCTACAGTAATGAAGACAGTATGGTACTGACACAAAAACAGAAATATAGATCAATGGAACAGGATAGAAAGCCCAGAGATAAACCCAATCACATATGGTCACCTTATCTTTGATAAAGGAGGCAAGAATATACAGTGGAGAAAAGACAGACTCTTCAATAAGTGGTGCTGGAAAAACTGGATAGCTAAATGTGAAAGCATGAAATTAGAATACTCCCTAACACCATACACAAAAATAAACTCAAAATGGATTAAAGACCTAAATGTAAGGCCAGACTATCAAACTCTTAGAGGAAAACATAGGCAGAACACTCTATGACATAAATCACAGCAAGATCCTTTTTGACCCACATCCTAGAGAAAAGGAAATAAAAACAAAAATAAACAAATGGGAGCTAATGAAACTTAAAAGCTTTTGCACAGCAAAGGAAACCATGAACAAGACAAAAAGACAATGCTCAGAATGGGAGAAAATATTTGCAAATGAAGCAACTGACAAAGGATTAATCTCTAAAATTTACAAGCAGCTCATGCAGCTCCATAACAAAAAAACAAACAACCCAATCCAAAAATGGACAGAAGACCTAAATAGACATTTCTCCAAAGAAGATATACATATTGCCAACAAACACATGAAAGAATGCTCAACATCATTAATCGTTAGAGAAATGCAAATCAAAACGACAATGAGATATCATCTCACACTGGTCAGAATGGCCATCATCAAAAACTCTAGAAACAATAAATGCTGGAGAGGGTGTGGAGAAAAGGGAACACTCTTGCACTGCTGGTGGGAATGTAAATTGACACAGCCACTATGGAGAACAGTATGGAGGTTCTTTAAAAAACTACAAATAGAACTACCATACGACCCAGCAATCCCACTACTGGGCATATACCCTAAGAAAACCATAATTCAAAAAGAGTCATGTACCAAAATGTCCATTGCAGCTCTATTTACAATAGCCAGGACATGAAAGCAACCTAAGTGTCTATCCTCGGATGAATGGATAAAGATGATGTGGCACATATATACAATGGAATATTATTACTCAGCCATAAAAGGGAATGAAATTGAGTTATTGGTAGTGAGGTGGATGGACCTAGAGTCTGTCATACAGAGTGAAGTAAGTCAGAAAGAGAAAAACAAATACAGTATGCTAACACATATATATGGAATCTAAGATAAAAAAAGGTCATGAAGAACCTAGGGATAAGACGGAAATAAAGACACAAACCTGCTAGAGAATGGACTTGAGGATGTGGGGAGGGGGAAGGGTAAGCTGTGACAAAGTGAGAGAGTGGCATGGAAATATATACATTACCAAATGTAAAATAGATAGCTAGTGGGAAGCAGCCGCACAGCACAGGGAGGTCAGGTAGGTGGTTTGTGAGCACCTAGAGGGGTGGGATAGGGAGGGTGGGAGGGAGACACACGAGGGAAGAGATATGGAAACATATGTACATGTATAGCTGATTCACTTTGTTATAAAGCAGAAATTAACACATCATTGTAAAGCAATTATACTCCAATAAAGATGTTCAAAAATAAATAAATAAGCTCTCTAGAGGGGAACAGCTATGTTAATTTTGTGTATTGTAAGGTAGTTGTGGTGCCACTGAAAGTGATTTCTCAGTGAATTTTCAGGGCTTATCGAGGAGGGATACTCTTTTCTAGAATCACAATATACTATCATAGTCTAATATGCACCACAGATCCCTTAACCAATCAAACAGTGTGCTTGCTCTTCTTTGAACAACTGCCTGATATGTATCTAATGCTATTTGGTCAATAAAGCTCCCTTATGCTAGGAGGAATAACTATGTCATAAACTATGTTTATATACATATTTAGAAAATAGTCTTAATTAAAATATTAGGTGTCTGATTAGGATTTTCATTCACTATGAAATTGATTGAAAGTGTATTTTTTAAACATTTCATTGTAATCTTTCTTCCACAATTTAACATGTAATTCCAAGAACTTAGAAGAATGTAGTGAATGTTTTCCCTAGTGGGTAAGCATTGCCAATTCAGAGTTTCCATAAATAAATTTCCAGATATATCATTGTTACAGGCTGAATTATGTCCTCAACCCCAAAAATGTGTATGTTCAAGTCCTACCCCTAGTACCTCAGAATGTGTATTTGAAGACAGATTGTTTAAAGAGGTAATTAAGGTCAAATGAAGTTGTTAAGGTGAGCCCCAAGACAATATGGCTGGTGTCCTAATATGACACAGACTTGCACAGAGAAAAGACCATGTGAAGACAGAGGGAGAAATTGCCATCTATAAGCCAAGGAGAGAGGCATCAGGAAAAAATCAAGAATTGTGGGTTTGGAAGAATTTTAGAGCATTTTCTTGTTTGAGGTCCTCAATATCCATTCATCTCCTTAATAATATATGATTTCCTTTTGCAAAATACAACTGCATCTTCCCCATTGTTATTTTCTGGTGATTAGATCCTTCCCTCCAAATTTCTCTCTGTACTTGAAAGGTGTGATCTTAACTTGGCCAACTGGACTTCTTTTCGTAAACTTTGACTCTTGAGCTGAGTAAAAGTAGGGAGTAAGTGGTCCGTTTATTTTTCCCTCAAGAAAACTTGGATGAGACTCTCCAACCCCACTACCAAGAAAGTGAGAGCAAGAGAAAGAGCTTCCAAATTGTGAATGCCTGAAGTCAACTGATTATTTATATCAGTAACATATCTTCTCTATTCCAATTCAGGTGGTTATAAAGGACCTTCTTCTTGAACTTTCTTATGATTTTTTTGTTTTGTTTTGTTTTGTTTTTGGTACGCGGGCCTCTCATTGTTGTGGCTTCTCCCGTTGCGGAGCACAGGCTCCGGATGCACAGGCTCAGTGGCCATGGTTCATGGGCCCAGCCGCTCCGCGGCATGTGGGATCTTCCCAGACTGGGGCATGAACCCGTGTCCCCTGCATCGGCAGGCAGATTCTCAACCACTGCGCCACCAGGGAAGCCCATGATGTTTTTTAAGTTTTGTATAGTTAGTTTAGTACAGGATGTTATTTTGGTTGGCAGAGTAGGTGGCTGATACATCCTTTATTTTCTCATAACTTAGCCCACATAGCACCTTAGTGTCATTCGCATTACCAGAGACATCACAGGAGCCAAAGTAAATAGGATGCAAGAAATCTGTGAATTCGATCTACTACGGTTAGGGCATGGCTAATCTATCCTAGAATCTAAATTGGAGCTTGAAATTATTTTCACTGTAGTCCCAGTATTATATGTAATATTACAGAATAAACTTTTCCAAGCCAGACATCCTGTGATTTTATTATACTTTAGTGTATGATGATACACAGTTTGGAGTTTGACCTAACAACCACGCAGCATTTAATTTATATGAAAATGTATTCAGGGTCTCAAATAACCAACTTATAAATGAACTTTAGAAAAAAATTACAAATATGAAGATGTCTACATTTTATGTCTGTCCTAGAAATGGAAAATCTTTGAAGTAGCAGTCTTTCAATGACGATTTAACTATTCTGTAAAAATTTTCTGCATTAACATTTTGGAGTGAGTAACCTTTGCTAGATTCATTACTGGAAACTTCAAAAGTCATAACATATCTGATAAAGACACAGGAAGGTTTTGCTTGTTTATTCTAACTCATTCTATGCTATTCAATCAACCAAAGACCATCACAAAAATACTTTTCTTCAACATAATTCAAAAATGTAGGTGACTTAATGGTCAACTGTAGTGATAATCCTGATGTTCATCCCCCACTGCTTGGACACTGTAAGTACTTAGCAATTAGTTATTAAGTCAAGTAATGAAGAAGTAAACTCTGCTTTTTATAAGAGAGTATTTTTTCTTTCTACAGTTGTTCATACACCCAGGCCATATGCAAAACACATGTACCTTTCTCTCTATCTATAAGACAGCATTCCAACTTCAACCAGATATTAGTATTTTCCCTTAACACTCTGGCAAGCAGTAATAATATTTTATCTGACTAAGCTTTCTTTGGTAGAATATCTGAAATCCTAGCTGCACCCTATCCCTACTAGTTGAAGACACCCTTAGGGGTTGTCTCACATATGCAATCAAACAGTCATTACTGTCATACTCTTCCACTTTGGAAAATCTATAGGTTCTTGCATTTCTACACCCTATTCATGCAAATGTTCTGATAATAACTTCAGCCACTGTTATGAACCATTTTGCAACAATGTGATCTAATGGGGAATGGTATAGAAGGAAAGGTTGAGTTTACTCCCACTTCAATCATGCCACACTCTTGTATAAAGTCAGAGAGAAGTGCTGTTTGTGTTCTTACTATCTTATAGAAATTGTAGTGTCTTGGGAATTTTTCGAAAAGCTCTAACAATTTCTGAAGGAAAGAGGGAAATATGAGCAAAACACATGAGCTAAAACACATATGTTGCTGATAAGAATGTAAAATGGTACAACTTTGCAAAGTTGGTTGATAGTTTCTTACCCTATGACTAGCAATTCCACTCCGAGGTACTTACCAAAGAGAAGTGGGAGGAAAATGTGTCCACAAAAATGTTTTAAAAGAATACTCACAGAGGCCTTAATTATTATAGCTAAAACCTGGAAACAACTCAACCTTCCATTAAAGAAGATTAGATAAACAAATTTTGAAATCTTCAGATGATACTACTCAGAAACAAAAGGAACAAACTGCAGATATAGAAAATAACATGAACAAATCTCAAAACATTATGTTGAGAAGAAGCCAGACACAAAGGAGTAAAAAGTGTAAGATTTTATTTATATGAAATTTAAGAACAAGCAAAACTCATCTATAATGATATGAATCTAAACAATGAGGTGCTTTTGAAGATTGGGGATGACAAACTGTGCAAAGGCATGGTTTTGGAGTGAGGGAATGTTCTGTATCTTTGGGTGGTGATTATACTGTACAAATTAAAATTCTAATTGAACTCAATACTGAAGATGTGTCAAATTTATTGCATGTAAATCATACTACAGTTAATACACAAACACTGTGTTGTAATTCAGGTTAAATGCTCTCCAGTTCCACATACTGAAGACCATCATGAATTGCTTTTGAACCAAACTTAGACATTTCTGATTGGTCTTCCTTTTGATTTAATCTCCTCAATGTGTATTCAATGTTATTTCTTCAATACTTTAATAATATTTATAAATTAATAATGGATACCCACAACTCATATGGGACTCTTGCTATTCATTAGCCTGTATTTTCCATACATAAGGACTACCACCCATCTGATACATATCAATTCAGTGTAGTCAGTAGGCATTGATTCTCTATTTTTAAGAAACAATTAACAGGTAATAAAGAATCATTTATAAATTAAACATTAAAAAATATCCCCTTTGCTAAGAAAGAAAGATAGTACACAGTGTATAAATCAGACTAGTTCACAGCTCATGTTGCCGTAGAGTTGGGCCTCCATATTCTGCTCTAACTAAATTCAAGGATGAACTGGGGATAACAACTTTGTGATTACTGCCTCCCCAGGAAATGTCTTTTATTATAAATCTGTTGCAGTTTATGAATATATTATGTTATAAATAAATGATAATTACTTCAGATACAAGTCAGAGTTTAAGTTAAATATATAATAAAAGCCATATATCTAGAAAATTTTTCATTTAAATAAAATAATTTAAATAATTTAAAATAATTACTGTAAAGATTGACATTTAGATTCAGAAAAAAAATATTTGTAAGATCTTAGTTCACTTTCATATTTCACTAACCCAAAAAGGAAGAAAAACATATTGCAAGAGTTCTCTCAATCAAAATTCTTAAAACATGTGTCCTTGTTATAGGTTGAATTGTGTTCCAAAAATTCATATATTGAAGTCCTAAACCTCATTACTTCAGGATGTAATCGTATTTGGAAATAAGGTTTTTACAGATAACAAAGTTAAAATGAAGCAATCAGAGTCGACCCTAATACAGTATGACTGATGTCATTATCAACAAGGGAAATTTAGAGATAGACATGCATATAGGAAAAAGGTCATATGAACATGAAGTCAACCACCCAGAAGCCAATGAGAGAGGCCTGGATCCAATGCTTATCTCACAGCCCTCAGAAGGAACCAACCCTGCCAATACCTTGATTTCAGTTTTCTAGCCTCCAGAACTTTGGAACATTAAATTTCTGTTGCTTAAGCTACCTAGATTTTGGTGTTTTGTTAATGGAAGCCCTAATTTCCATTTAATAATATAGTCTCTGGGCTTTCTATCCTGTTCCACTGATCTGTATTTCTGTTTTTGTGCCAGTACCATACCGTCTCAATTATTGTAGCTTTGTAGTATAGTCTGAAGTCAGGGAGCCTAATTCCTCCAGCTCCGTTTTTCTCTCTCAAAATTGCTTTGGGTATTCGGGGTCTTGTGTGTTTCCATATAAATTATGAAATTTTTTTTCTAGTTCTGTGAAAACTGCCATTGGTAGTTTGATAGGGATTGCACTAAATCTGTAGATTACTTTGGGTAGTATAGTCATTTTCACAATGTTGATTCTTCCAATCCAAGAACATGGTATATCTCTCCATCTGTTTGTATCATTTTTAACTTCTTTCATCAATGTCATAGTTTTCTGCATACAGGTCTTTTGTCTCCTTAGGTAGTTCATTCCTATATATTTTATTCTTTTTGTTGCAATGGTAAATGGGAGTGTTTCCTTAATTTCTCTTTCAGACTTTTCATCATTAGTGTATAGCAATGCAGGAGATTTCTGTGCATTAATTTTGTATCCTGCTACTTTACCAAATTCATTGGTTAGCTCTACTAGTTTTGGGGTAGCATCTTTAGTATTCTCTATGTATTCTCATGTCATCTGCAAACAGTGGCAGTTTTACTTCTTTTCTGATTTGGATACTTTTAACTTTTTTTTTTCTCTGACTGCTGTGGCTAAAACTTCCAAAACTATGTTGAATAATAGTGGTGAGAGAGTGGGCATCCTTGTCTTGCTCCTGATTTTAGAGGAAATGGTTTCAGTTTTTCACCATTGAGAATGATGTTGGCTGTGGGTTTGTCATATATGACCTTTATTATGATGAGGTAAGTTCCCTGTATGCCTACTTTCTGGAGAGTTTTAACATAAATGGCTGTTGAATTTTGTTGAAAGACTTTTCTGCATCTATTGAGATTATCATATGGTTTTTATCCTTCAGTTTGTTAATATGGTATATCACGTTGATTGATTTGCATATATTAAACCCATGCACACATGGTCACCTCATCTTTGATAAAGGAGCCAAGACTATACAATGGAGAAAAGATAGCCCCTTCAATAAGTGGTGCTGGGAAAACTGGACAGCTACATGTAAAAGAATGAAATTTGAACGCTTCCTAACACCATAAATGAAAATAAACTCAAAATGGATTAAAGACCTAAATATAAATCCAGACACTATAAAACTCTTAGAGGAAAACATAGGAAGAACACTGACATAAATCACAGCAAAATCCCT
This sequence comes from Kogia breviceps, assembly GCF_026419965.1. Taxonomy (NCBI): domain Eukaryota; kingdom Metazoa; phylum Chordata; class Mammalia; order Artiodactyla; family Physeteridae; genus Kogia; species Kogia breviceps. The sequence continues at coordinate 100,244,903 of NC_081314.1, forward strand.
TTCGACCCACTTCCTAGAGAAATGGAAAAAATAAAATAATTTAAAAATGGGACCTAATGAAACTTAAGAGCTTTTGCATAGCAAAGGAAACCATAAACAAGACAAAAAGACAACCCTCAGGATGGGAGAAAATATTTGCAAATGAAGCAACTGACAAGGATTAATTTCCAAAATATACAAGCAGCTCATGCAACTCAATATCAACAAACAACCCAGTCCAAAATTGGGCAGAATACTTAAATAGACATTTCTCCAAAAAAGATATACAGATTGCCAACACACATATGAAAGGATGTTCCACATCACTAATCATTAGAGAAATGTAAATCAAAACTACAATGAGGCATCACCTCACACCAGTCTGAAAGGCCATCCTCAAAAAATCTACAAATAATAAATGCTGCAGAGGGTGTGGAGAAAAGAGAACCCTCTTGCACTGTTGGTGGGAATGTAAATTGATACAGCCACTATGGAAAACAGTGTGGAGGTTCCTTAAAAAACTAAAAATAGAAGTACCATATGACCCAGCAATCCCACTACTGGGCATATACCCTGAGAAAACCGTAATTCAAAAAGAGTCATGTGCCACAATGTTCATTGCAGCACTATTTACAATAGCCAGGATATGGAAGCAACCTCAGTGTCCATAGACAGATGAATGGATAAAGATGTGGCACAAATATACAATGGAATATTACTCGGTCATAAAAAGAAACGAAATTGAGTTATTTGTAGTGAGTTGGATGGACTTAGAGTCTGTCATACAGATAGAAGTAAGTCAAAAAGAGGAAAACAGATACCGTATGCTAACATATATATATATGGAATCTTAAAAAAAGGTTCTGATGAACCTAGAGGCAGGACAGGAATAAAGACACAGATGTAGAGAATGGACTTGAGGACAAGGGGAGGGGGAAGGGTAAGCTGGGATGAAGTGAGAGAGTTGCATTGACATATATACCCTGCCAAATGTAAAATAGATAGCTAGTGGGAATCAGCTGCATCACACAGGTAGATCAGCTTGGTGCTTTGTGACCACCTAGAGGGGTGGGATAGGGAGGGTGGGAGGGAGATGCAAGAGGGAGGAGATATCGGGATATATGTATACATATAGCTGATTCACTTTGTTATACAGCAGAAACTAACACAACACTGTAAAACAATTATACTCCAATAAAGATGTTAAAAAAATAATATAGTCTCATTATTTATTCTTTTGTAGCAGACTTTATTTGAAATCCAAATATAAGAAGCTCTAATCTCTTGGTTAAAGTTCAATTCAAGGTAAATGTGTTAGTGTGCTAGGGCTACCATAATGACACAGACTGGGTAGCTTAAACAACAGAAATTTTTTTCTCTCTGTCTTAAAAACCAGAAGTCCAAGACCAAGGGATCAGCAGCTTTGGTTTTTTTCCTGAGCCCTCTTTCCCTGGCTTGCAGATGGTTGCCTCCTTGCTATGTCCTTACACAGCCTTTCCTCTGTGTGCATGCATCCGGGGTGTCTCCTCTACTTCTTATAAGGACATCAGTTCTTTTAGATTGGGGCCCCACCCTTATGACCTCAGTTTAACTTTAATTACCTTCTTAAAGGCCCTAATGCCAAATATAGTCACATTGGAGATTAATGCTTCAACATATGAATTTGGGCGCACAAAATTCAATCCATAACATTAACTGAGGCAGGATCCACTAAGAAAGTATTAATAATTACTGAAGATTATTTTTGAACCACCATTTAGTACAATTCATCTCTCACGCTTTGAGATGTATTAAATTCTAGCGTTTAAATTGGAAAATAAAAAGGGAAAATATTTGAACAATATCTTATTTAGAATTCTTTTAAACAAAAATCAGATTCTAAAAATCTTAAGAAGAAAATTATCCTTATGACTTCAAACTGTAAAACCAAAATTACAGCAAATCTTAAATCTCTGAAATTTTGTAAATAAAAACTCTCATGGATAGCTGTCCGATTGGCCTCTCTAGTCCTGGAATAAACATGTTTCAGTTTGTATTTAGTTGCTTTCCTCCATTCTGAGTCTGTCACACATATCCACATACCACCAACTCTCCGATGTGTTCATGCTAGACTGAAAAAATCTGGCCAAATGAGAGAGGCCTTGAAGGTTTCTTAACAAAGAGTCTTAATACTATTTTCCACTATGTTTAAAAACTGTCTTTTCAGTAGTCATGAGGATAGTTTTGCTTTGTTTTGTTTCTTCTGTTGTTTAAACTTATAAATGGCTATAGAAAAACAATTTTTTTCTAGTATAAATGAATGATACTTCAACTAAACACAAATTTTGTCTGATATATAAACAAATGCTACTACATATTAACATTAGAAAAGATAATTAAAAGACAGTGGTATCAAAAAGAATAATAGAATCAATGCAAGGTATGTACCGAAAAGAAAATGGTTTGAGATGTTCTGGATAATAAGACTTATTTAAAATGACAAAATCCAATGACTTTTTACTTCAGTGCATTCAGCATACTACTACCTTTTGTCTCACCTAGTTCACCACTTCCAAGCCCACATACCCTACAGTGTGACCTTTAGCAACTCCTCCTACCAAGAAATGCTGTGACATAGAAATGTTTATTGATAAAATTTTCAAATTCACAATAAAAGTTATATCCCAATAATAAAGAAGTAAGAAGGTGGTTCTATTTTTTATTAAAAGAATAGCATGTTATTAGGAATAAAAGTTAAAGATATATAATGCAATTTTCTATGGTTTCCCTATTCTTCAAATATTTAGAGTACAGCAATTGTTACAAGTACTCAGTAATCACTATATTTCATTAGTAAACATGAATGTTTCTAGATTATGATCACTCAAAAGTTTTTCTGTATAAAAGATTCATACAGCTTAAATATTTAGAAAATAATTGTACATTTACAAATGATTCTGTTCTTTTCCTCCAGAAATTCAAATGAATTGAAAGATTGAAACCCAAAACAAAACAAAGAAGCAATAATCTAAGAGAACAGTCTGCTCCAATAGATAAATTTTTCAGGGCAGACTTTCTCTTTCACATATTGAATCAAATTTATATTTGAAACAAAGAAGCAAAAATTTAAAAATAAATTTGATTCAAGGGGAGATAGGCTATACTGCATGTATGTATGAATACCCACAAATGAGGGTAAATTATAGACATTTTCATCCTATTGATTCACATAACGGTGTGGTAAAAACAAATAAGTTTTTAAAAATAAGTTTTAAATTGTAAAACTATCCTAGAAGTGGCAAGTTACTAGTAATAAAATCAGACAACTCTTAATGAAGTAGTTTTACAAGTTAAATGGTACAGCAAGAAAGATATTTCAATTAAGGAAGGGTTTATATTGCTTTCCACTTGATTCCCTAGTACAAATAAAAAGAACTTCAAGAGGAAATACATGAGTTTTGTGGAAATACTACAGTGCAGTATAATGTAGTGGTTAGAAACTCAGGTCCTGGATTTAAAAAGAGTGAATATTCTGATTTTAACGTTCAGTAGCTATGTATTATTTGGCAAGTTATTTAACTCTATAAATCTCAATTTTTCAAGATAGAGCTGTGAAAATCAAAGAAGAAAAATTGTTTTTAACATAATATTTGGAATATGTGTTAACTATCATTTTTTGTTTCAATTCATCAATCTCATCATTTCACTCTTTACTTTGAGTAGGTCCTAAGGAGTCATGTGGTGTTTGTTCCCTGTGGAAAGAAAGTCTTTTTTTTTTTTTTTTTGCATTTTTGTTTTCCATACATTTCTTTAAATATAACTCCACTGATTTATTTTCTCAATTACATATGTTGCCCATCTTTACAATTAAAATAATTCCAAGAAATACTAAATAAAATTTAAATACATTTCTCCTGTTTTCTCACCCACCTTTCTGAAATAACCAGAGTTAATCTTATTGTGTTATCAGTCCAAAATATTTTCCATAGCACACAAACACATATATTCATATGTAGAATTAAATTTTTCCCCAAGATGTGTTTTGCAACTTTTTTTCCTATTTAAAAGTATATATTATGGTAGATTTACTATAATTTTGAATATTCAAATAAACATGATTTCAATTGTAATGGTAATTTCCAAGTCTTAGTTTACCACGTTTTGAACAACTGCAGAAAAACTGATAAAAGTACTTAGCATTCTGGGACGTAATATTGAGACAAAAAACTAGTATGGTTGATAATATTCTGACATGTTTAGTTAAAATTCAATTATGTTAATATTTAGCCAGAAACTGTTTTTAGTATTAAATAGAGGCTTGAGTATTATGGTGGGTAGGAAAGGACAGGTCAAAGAAATGTCTTTCAACTAGGTTTAGTTTTCTTCAAGTTTTTATAATTAGGGTTAAATGCCAATAAATTCAGGTGTAAATTTTACGACCTCCTCTTGAAGTTTCAGAAACAAAACTAAACTTTATGTGTCTAAATTTAGAGTTACTTCTTTGAGTAAATTTCATATCCATTATTCTTTTTCTCCTAACTGAGCTGCATGTCTTGGCAATTTATCTATATTAACAATTTCTAATTTCTGATAGCCTAAAAGAATACAACATGGTTGTTTTCTTCCTTTTGTTCTAGTGATTATAGAATATGCCTCATTCTTCAGTCAATGGATTTGTGGTTGGAATTAATATAAATTTTTTTCAATCGTGAGTTTCTTGAGGACAGAAGCTCAATTAGATATGTATTTTTCAACAGTGCCTAGTAGGCATTATTCTTTGGCAATTAAGACACTTTGAATTCTTGAATTTAAATATTGTTGATGGAAAGATAGAGATTATTTAGTATGATATATCTCTAAAATGATTGTATGCTCACATTTTATGTAACCAGGTGGATAAGAAAGCCAAAGTAGAGTAAGATACACCTGAGAGTGACTCATCAATTTAAGCCTCAGTATTCCATTTTCTTCCCCTATAAAATGGGAATGATGGAAATAGCAGAAACTACTTCATAAGAGCACTGTGAGGAACATATATAAGGAAATTAGATGTTGTCCAGCACATAACATGCACCCAATAAGGTATAAAGTATAATGGCTCTAGGACTTTTCCTTGGGAAAAGAGGACAGTAAAGTATTAGTTTTTGAATTCCTATTTCACACATCAAGTACAGTGATAAGTATTTTTCTTAGGATACTCATTTTCTTCCTTATTAAATAATCAAGTCTCCATGTTGTAAATAGAAATTGAGACTCAAGTGGGTTATAGTTATTTACTAACATGTGGTTAATAATAGAGTTCAAGTCCAGATCTACTGAGACCAGAGAACTTGCTCTTTCCTCAGTATGCTGAATCTGAATACTATGATATTTAAGGCAAAGTGTATAGAAAAAGAGGAACAAGCTGTTGCACACAGGTCACTAGCTACTATTTATGAATTCATGGTGGATTTCCAGAAGGTTGTTATTACTAAACAACATTCATTTGGAGGTAAGTGGAAAAGAAAGCTTACATTTTCAAACAGTAGTTTAAATATCAAAAAATATACACTTATATACACTAGAGTAAACAAAGTACATTAACCATTGCTACTATTATCTAATAAACAGGGAATTGAAGTATGATTACTTATTCTGTAATTCTGAATGTAAGGGTAAATGGTCACAGACTGGTGACATCAGGTGTTTAGTATAGCTCCTTTGTATTTTCCTTCCTTTCCAACTGCTAGTCATGATAATGATAAACCCTGCTGACTTAAGTCACAGATGACAGAAAGGCACTGCCAACAAATAATGTAATATTTTCTGAGTTCTTAGCATTTTATGAAAATGCTAAATGAAACAGTGAAACATTTTTGGTTGAGGACAATAGACAGGATATTCTCAACACCTAATTCAGTCGCTAATCTAGTACAAACCAAAAATCTCAGCCTTTCATGAAAATTACTTGCAGCAATTTTAATTTTAAGGCTTTTAAAAGGCAGAAACTCCCTAATGAGAATCCTTTTCTACTTCAGACTTTTCAATGTTGTCATTTCATTGAATGTGGTTCCCAGGGTTTATATTTCCCTTTCAGGTTCCTAACATATTAGAGCCTTACTGTGTATTAATGGAGAAAAACATGACAAAAATACATTTTGATATCACTCTTACACTTATAGTCAGCATCTTTCTTACATGAGTTTACAGCAACACAAAAATACAACGGCAAAAAGAAAGTTTAAATCGATATTAAGCTTGATTATTTCTTTGCTAGTTGTTTTTCAAAAAGAAAAATAATCCCATGTCTATTTATAAGGTTAAATTCCTTTATAGAGGGACCAAAAATACTTGTGCAGTATTATGTGAATACTTAAGGAGTTCTAGATCACAAGCTATCACCTCAGAGATTATTTTTTTGATCATACTTATTGACCTAACACATCCCAGACTAATTCTCCTCATGTTTTCTAGATTCTACAAATGCTAGGCCTCTGGTCATTTTTCCATTGTATACCACTACTCCCAGCCAGAATCAGGGATCCTTCTTGTTATTGCTTATCTGGGAAGAATTACGTTTCTTAAAGTCCATTCCAATTGGAACAAGTTTATGGTCTAATCAAGATTCATACCTGAATATGAGAAAGATTGGTATTGAGCATCTGTGGCTTGTACAGAATGACTAGGCCTTCAAGCAGGATCTCAATGAAATAAAAATTAGATTATAATCTGTTTCACAAAATATAAGTACAGACTTACATTTTCCTGTTACCTTTAGTGTCCCTGTGTCTGGTGTGTGTGTGGTGGATGTGTGCATGCGTGTGCATGTGTGTGTGTCTGTGTGTGTAAGCTATGCATTTTTTTAATGGTGAAAAGAGGGCCACAACATCATCATTTTATCCACTTTAATTGGGAGTGCATAAAGGATAGCATTGTTGGATCATATAAAAGATACCCAATCAAATTTGAATTTCAGGTAAACAATGAGCAATTTTTTAGTGTAAGTATGTCCCAAATATGACATAAAACATACTTGTACTAAAATACTATTCATTGTTTACATAAAATTCAAATTGAACTGGTAGTCTTATATTTCTTTTTGTTAAATCTGACAGCCCTAATATAGGTACAAACTTCCTAGAAAACAATTGGCTAGAACTTGATTATTTTATTTAGAGGTATATTTTCTAAGGAAATAATACCAGAAATGCAGACAAAAGTGTATCTGTACAAAGACATCTCATTTCATGCGCTGAATTTTGCATATTTTCTAGGCACAGGGATAAAGCAGAGAAAAATACAATTCTCTGCCTTATACATTGTCACAGAAGACAAAATTTTTTAAATATAATAAATGAATAAATAAGGAAATATCAGTTCCATAATGAAAATAAAACTAGATAATGTGATAGAGACACTGAGGAGCTGTTTTTTATTGGGCATTAAAGGAACGCTTTAGTGGAGAAGTAACATTTAGGTTGAGAAATAAAAAGTAGGAGCCAGCAATAGGAAAGGGGGACACAGGCCAAATGTAGGAAACACACATAAAGGTTATAAAACTTGCTGTATCAAAGTAAAAGCAAGAAGAGGAAAAGTGACTGTGATGCTAGAAAAAGTAAATTCAAGGAGAGTTGTATGAGACAAAGTCATAGGGGTATTGAGGATCTGATAAATTTGGGATCCAAAAGCTCACAGTACTGAATTTGGACCTCGTAAGTAAATACAATAGGAAACAATGCAGGGGGCGGGGCAGATAAGTGAAAAAAAAAGTCATTTGTGTTTTATAAGGATAATTCTTATAAATAAATTATAAGCAGCCAAGGGGGCAAACTAGATAACCAATGAGTAGAGTTGTAGAGAGAGACTAAGGTGGTCATAGGGAGAAGAGAATTAAACACATCAAAACCATGATGAGTTCCAGGTGGCAGCATTTCCTGGCAGATTGGTCCTGGAGATTAAGATAACAAAAGAATCAATGGTACCCGGTATGTTTTTTTGGCTTAAGCAACTGGTAGATGGTGGCAACTTTACTGAGGTGTACATAACCAAAGGTGTTTGTGGACTAAGACTTTAATTTGAGCTATGTTAACTTTCATATATTTACAAGATATTTAAGTGGAGATGTACAGTAGCAGCTAGTTTTGAGTTTGGAGTTCAGATGAGAGATCAAGACTGAAGTATTAATTAGCAGTTAGGCATTTTCAGGTATGACAATGGAAGAGATTTTTCTAGAAGAGGTTATAAATAGAGAAGAAATGGTAACAAATTTGAGTCCTAAAAACAGATGTAGAAAAGCAGCCAGCAATGAAGATGGGGGAGGAAATGTCAGGAGAAAATCCAGTAGAGTACAATACAAAAGAAACCGAGAATAATATTTATTTAGAGAAAATGGGATTGGTCAAACTAGACAGAATGAGCCTCGTGATAAGGTAATTTGAGAGCTGAGAAGGGGTCATTTAGCATTTGGTAACATAGTGGTCACTGGTGATCTGGTAAGAGCAGATTGAGTCGGGTAATGAAGAGCAGAAGTCTGGCTGAACTTGATGAAGAGGAAAATGCAGATGACAAAGTTTTGCTACTGACAACTCATTCCAGAAGCTGTGCTATAAAAGGGAGGAAAGAAATGCGGTTATATTTTAAACGAAGCAAGGGTTTTTTTGTTTTGTTTTTAATAGTTGGGAGAACCTAAAGAATGTTTTATTTTGATGTATAATAGATGGGGAGGAATTGATGGTGCAGAAGAAATTTCAGGATTAATAACCTAAGAAGCTGAAATAGGATGGACCTGGAGCACAGGTGGAAGGACTGACCTTTGATAAGATCAGAGTGTTTCCTTAATTGTAGCAAAGATCAGATGACAAAGGGGAGAGGATAGTGTATGGAAAGTTTGAAATAATGAAAGAAAATATTTAATACTTTGAAATATGGATTCAACTTTAAAAATCCAAGAACAGAGAAATGAACCATATCATGTAATATAATGCAGCCATTAAATAGGAATCTTTTAATGAAATAGGAAAAAAAAGCTCATGTTAATTTTAAAAAGAGGTTTAATGCTGTGTGTATACAGTATGATAACAAGTATGTAAGAAATATATAAGAATACCAACACCGGGGCTTCCCTGGTGGTGCAGTGGTTGAGAGTCCACCTGCCGATGCAGGGGACAGGGGTTCATGCCCCGGTCCGGCAGGATTTCACATGCCGCGGAGCAGCTGGTCCTGTGAGCCATGGCCGCTGGGCCTGCGAGTCCGGAGCCTGTGCTCCGCAACGGGAGAGGCCACAACAGTGAGAGGCCCACGTACCAAAAAAAGAAGGAATACAAACATTGATGCTAAAATACTATTAGTGGTTAAATATGAGTTTTGTTATGAGCAGGCTTATTTCATATTTTATATGTTTATATAAATCAGGGAAATAATTTTAAAAGCCTTTTCATAATAACAGATTAATACAACATGAAAAGTAATTCTCAAATTCTCTATCCCACCTCACAAACTCCAGCATATAAGTAGACTAATTTTAATTTCTTTTTAGAAATTTCAAATGGAAGGCCAAGTAGTAAATAAATTATTCAAAATCAAGGACTGCTTTTAGAAATATTTAAGAATCTCCCAAAGAAAAACTCCACAGAAGAAAATCAACTTATATCCAGCATTTTAGAATGATATACATTAGTCATGATATATTTTTTACCATAAGTAGAAGAGGTGTAAGAATTCATAAATGGTGTATAAACAAGGACTGAAAGGGGACACTGTAAAGCTAAACATGTATCTAAGAACCACTTTAATCTCCACAAGGAAGACTACAGAGGAGATTCTGGGTACCAGGTTGGCAGGTGTGGGGCTCAATTTGCTTCAGATTCAGTATTCTGCTATGTCAGTTGTTCTTATATCCTACAACCTAGTCTCATTCCTGGAGCTGTTAATTCACAGAAGAGAGATCTTCAGGATTTAGTGCTATTTTTAATTAAAGGTCTCCTCATTGAACATGTTATTAAATATATGTTATTAAAACATCTAGCTTTCCCACCAACACTGTAGGACCCATTATGGAAAACAGTATGGAGGTTCTTTAAAAAACTAAAAATAGAACTACCATATGATTGAGCAATCCCACTCCTGGGCATATACCCGGAGAAAATTCTAATTCGAAAAGATACATGCACCCCGATGCTTTTAGCAGCACTATTTACAATAGCCAAGGCATGAAAGCAACCTAAATGTCCATCAACAGATGAATGGATAAAGATGTGGTACGTATATACAATGGAATATTGCTCAGCCATAAAAAAAGAATGAATTAATGCCATTTGCAGCAACATGGATGGACTTAGAGATTATCATACTAAGTGAAGTAAGTCAGACAGAGAAAGTCAAGTATCATATGATATTGCTTATATGTGGAATCTAAAAAATGATACAAATGAAATTATTTATGAAACAGAAACAGACTCACAGACATAGAAAACAAACTTATGGTTACCAGGGGGGGAAGGAGGGGAGAAGGGATAAATTGGGAGATTGGGATTGACATACTACTATATATAAAATAGATAACTAATAGGGACCTACTGTACAGCACAGGGAACTCTACTCAATACTCTTCAATGACCTATATAGGAAAATAATCTAAAAACAGAGTGAATATATGTATAACTGATTCACTTTGTTGTACAGCAGAAACAACATTGTAAATCAACTATACTCCTATAAAAATTTTTAAATATATTGAGATTTTTATTCATGAAAATTATGACTTGAAAAGTTTTAAAAACTCTAGCTTTAATTAGTTAGAGGTTGCCTTTCTTTTCAGGATATAAGTTTGCTAGAACCTTTAACAATTTTAATATATGATATACCTTTGGTAAAGCCTTTCAAGAAAGTGTTTTGTTTTGTTTTGTTTTTAAATAACAGGTAAAGATCTACCAGTGACAATGTGATATTCTACTGGGGATTTTCTTCTTAGTTGTTCCTCTTATTAAATAGATTATAAGACCCTAAAGGATAGCAACTGTGGTCTTATTCAGGCTTACATTCCCAGAATGTGGCATGGGGCCTAAAATATGTTAAATGCCCACTCTATTTGTTGGAAAAAAAATACATAAAAGGGAGAAAGAAAGGAGGAAGGGGAAAAGAGGATATATCCTCCAGAAACCTCATAGTCTCAAAGGGTGCTAAGTATTTTTAAATCAATGTTTCTTTCTATGGCTTCTGAAAAATCATTCTCCAAAACAGAGTTGGAATTTCATGGAGCAATCATCATCCATTGGTTGTGTTTCAAGGGATTTAAGAGACCATCAGTCTTTAAGATTGTTTACTGATCTGGAATATTTCATCAAACACATGTTGTTTTAAAAATTAGAAATGAAAAAAATAAAACCTCTGTGCTATCCTAAGGGAGATTTCTAATCGATTGAACATACCTGAATGCATTCTTAAGTCTTCATAGGAGTATTAAAACAATGACTCATCTTGTAGTAACAAAATAAACAGCATCAGTTGTGAATATAAATAAACAGCCACTTGTACACATCATGAATACACCCAAAGCAGCACCTGGGCCATATTTTAAAGTGACTTACCTCACTGTAACAACATTCATGCTGTAGAATTACTCAGCTCAAAACAGAAAAAAAGGCTCGATCCAGAATCCAAGCACTTCCCTAATATTTGGCCTATCCCTGATACAGTGTTTTAATAGGTAGACAGACAAAATGAAAAATAGGTGAATTGGAAAATGAGGGTTGAGAGAGGAATGCTATTTCGGACCATTAAGATACATTTATGTGGGGAATCAATAAATTGTTTGAATATTTTAAGAGCTATTTTTAAAACCATAATTTGAGTATTTTCCATAAGAAAACTGAGTAGTATTCTAAATCAGTTTTTCCTTTGCTCTCATAAATTATATATGTGTGTGTGTGTGTCTGTATATAACCTTTATCCTATTTGCACCCTTATCTAGATCCCTTAGGAAAGTCTATTATAAGCAAAATAGAGACTTACAAGCCTTTAAAAAAGAAAATAGAGATCCATAAATTACATACACTAAAATATAGTATTTATAAGTTACAATTAGTTGCAATCAAGTACAAAATAATTTTGTCATACAATTCTTCCTAGTTTACCATGTTTTCACACAAGACATAATTTCTTAACTAAAATATATAAATATTTCATGAGTATGTTTTATTAATTAATTTTACATATAGTAATTGAGAGCTTACTCTAAACCAGAATCTGTGAAAGTCACTAGGGATGCACAGTTCTTTGCTTATGGAGAGTCTAGATTTGTATGTTAGAGTAGATAGCTGTTAATTACATTATTGGAAATTAAGTTGTAGCTATACCAAGTGCAATGACAAACGGGTACATGCTTCTATCCACCTGTAACAGAGTTTCATCTATATATACATCTTCTAGAAAAGATATATATACAGGGACTTCCCTGGTGGTGCTGTGGTTAAGAATCCGCCTGCTAATGCAGGGGACACGGATTCAAGCCCTGGTCCAGGAAGATCCCACATGGCACAGAGCAACAAAGCCCATTTGCCACAACTTTGCACTCTAGAGCTTGCGAGCCACAACTACTGAGTCTGTGTGCCACAACTACTGAAGCCTGTGCACCTAGAGCCCTGTGCTCTGCAACAAGAGAAGCCACCGCAATGAGAAGCTCGTGCACTGCAACAAAGAGTAGCCCCTGCTTGCTGCAGCTAGAGAAAAGCCTGCACACAGCAACAAAGCTGCCAAAAATATAAATAAATAAATTAATTAAAAGATATATAGTCAATCCAAAAAGGTAAGCATTTCTGCATGAAAAACTATCCAACTGAAAGTTACTTTCCTATTGTTGGTCTCCTTTAAAAAAAACTTACATTTTTCTCTCATTATACTGAGAATAAAACTATAGAATTATTCCTAGTTTTGAAATTTTAGTCCATTGAAAATTATAAGTTTATGTGTGTGTTTAATATAAGATTGATATTATGAAGGAAACGATGATTGTATTTAGGGGGCTTTGCTTCAGTTAGACAAAGTTAAATTTAAAAAGTCAATAGATATGACTTTATTGGTTTGACTACTTTTACCAAGAAATTTACCTAGATATAACTGACTTTTTATTTTCCTAAATATTGAATATTAACATAACAAAGGAAACATGTACCTGTTCCATATGCTATTAATGTAGAGTAGTGTCTTAAAGAGCATGCTCTGATGGAGGCTGGTGGTACTCTTTCAAAGTACTATGGAAGAGATGATAAAAAGAGCTGGTTAACATTGGCAGTTCTAAGCCGGCCCACTGTTCTGCAAATATAGACTGAGGGCCCTGTAAACAGATTGCCTGAGTTCAAATCCCCACTCTCCCATGTATTAACAACTCCATGAATCTGGGCAAGTCACTTCTCTCTGAACCTCTTTTTCTTTGCTCATCTGCAATTTGTTCTGAGACTACATAAAGTAATGCCTGTAAAGGTTTAGCATAGTACTTAGCACAGAGTAAACTCTCAGTACATGTTATATGTTTTACTACATAAGATACAATTAAAGGAATAGCCATAGGGCAATGACTAAGACTTGGACCTTAAATCTTGTTCCTCTGTGCTCCTTTTAAACCATACCATCTATTACTGACCCCATAAAGTATCAAATTCTGTCATGCCGAGTTTTACAATGACAAAGCATGCTTATCCCACAGGATATGACAAGTATTTTAATATGCTAAAAGCCTAAATAAACTGCTCATCTATACAGAAAAATTAGACGGCCAATCACAATTTCCAAGCCCCCTCCATCATCAACATTAATTCCTCAAAAGTATTTGAGATGGACAGCCTTTTTCAAATGCCATAATCACATAATTTTGTACATAGGGAAATATTTCTTCTCCACAGTCATCATCTTTCCCTCCATCTTCATTTCAATTATCCCTTTCATGCTTGGTATTAAGATAATGAAATCTTGGAAGAGGATTCTTGGGTTTGTTCTAACAGCAAAGTGTGCTTTGTCTAAGAGTCATCAAATCATAAAGACTAACTAAGACATAAAGTAATTTATTTTAGAACTGTGAATTTTTTAAGTAATTTTTATTGATATGCAGTCAGTTTACCATCTTGGCCAATGGATTTTGGAAAATGAATTCTCTGAGAACATGTGTAGGAATGAACCATGTGGATTCTCTATTCCATTAGTCACAAGTTTTCCTAGTGATAGAAAAAAAAAACAAATCTTATCCTTTTTACTTCCAAAATGGGAATGCTAAATAGGAATAGAGTTCATCTAAATAATCACACTTTTCTGAAGATGGTTCAATCCCCATTTACAGGAAAAATTTTAAAATGAAGACAGACAAATCAGGCAAAGGTCTGGCAAGAATTGAGTGTAGTTAATTAATATGTCTCAAAACCACCCAGAAAAACGAATTCTTTAGAAATAAGGGACTGAAAAAATAAAGGAAGCCAGAATTTGTCCAGGGAGGACAAACAAGGAAAGAACTGGAATGAATATCAAGTACCAATGTGATACTTATTCTGAAAAGCAAATTTTTCAAATCATTGCTTTCACACATTCACATACTACTCAATCACAAGGAAAAGTGATACATTAAATCTTTGGAGCTTTTTTTTTTTTTTTTAGTTCAATTTTCTGCTACTGTTTCTTTTTGAAGTATGTTTGTATGATTGCAGAATATATAAGAAGAGCACCTTCTACATTATTTGGTTATCCAAATAAGAAAACAGTAAAGTGTAAGCATTATTTTCATCTAATATTTTATTTTTAAAGGAAAAGTAATTATTTTTAGAATTTAAATGATAATGTTAAAAGTTTATTTTAGTAACATGAAGACAAAAGGAAAGGAAAATTATTATTCTAAAGGGGAAAACATTAATGACACTGTCACAGAAGTAAAAGCCAATTAATGGACTGTAAACAAGTTTAAAAAATGTTTAAAAAGCAGGCACTTGCCTTTTAGGAATAATTCTGGACAATGTCAATTACTGATCATCTTTTAATGGAAGTCAGAGTTCCAAAATCTGTTAAAATGATAAAATAAAAAAATACAAATACAGGAAATTCCCACCACCTCAGTATGTAGATAAACCTCCCCCCCAAAAAGGAAGAAATTACAAAATGATAAATGATGATAGTAATAAGGTAGAATGAAAGGAGAAAGTTTAAATGTTCAACCACCTGATTCTCCTATAAAAAAAAATGACTACTATGTATACTCTATATGTTTAATGAAAAACATGTCTTCTGCAAGACCAAGGAGGCTCTCCAAAGCATGACAGGATCACAAAATCCTGGCTCCCACTGTCAGATATCTGTGTCTATTATTCCTTCTCTTTATGTTGTTCACAGGTGTTGAGTAGACAATTTGAAACAGAATAACTTGGAAAACGATCTGTTGTCTCTGCACAAGAAGGTACAAAAACCAGGTTTCTGTCCAATTTGGTAATCTCATTCCCTGGCAATATTTAAACATGCACAGCAGCCACAACTATTCTCAGATCTGAGTAATGATTTATCCACTGAGAGCAACTTTCATCAGGAAGAAACACTGAGAAAATGATGGAGCAGTATTTGGGCATTACACCATATGTAATAAGCAATAACAGAAATAGACGCTTTCCAAGTCATTAGCAGTGTCCCCTTCCTTACAATATCATATACGCATGATGTCCCCATCTCAAATGCCATGTGAAAATCTCATTTCCAAGAGGGACTATGAGAAAAGCTTTTTGTCCATCCCTATTATTTACCTATTTTTTTTCTAAAAAACATTGACAGTTTATAGTATCTCTGTCACAAATGTTAATTCACCTTGGAAATCTTGTTCATCCCTAATTTTTGTTTACTAAAAGCAAATAAAATGTCTGGATCTTGTATCAAACTTAACATGGAATCAAACCACAACTAAAACCCAGTCCTCAACAGTTAGTTGAAGACTCAGATAAAGGTCAATAAAATGGAATTAATATCTTCATTATTCTTTTAAACTTAAGAAGTGAATAGACAGACTTATGAACACAATTCAAACTGTTTTTGGCTTTAGAACTCATCAATAAATTTCTGTTCTGTCCATAATATGTGAAGAAGATTAGTATCTTTGAGCAGAGATTTGGCTTTTTCTGTGTATATTTTGCATTTTATTACTTTATGTTTGGAACCAGAAGAAGTAATTTTTAAATCAGAAATCTTCAATAAATTGCTAATATAGACTCAAGAGAAAATAGAGACCCATGTGATCTTGTCCTACAATCACTAAAAGTATTAAATGAATATAAACTGTCAAGAAAAAAATTGCTATACCCAAAATGATTTGGGCAAACATGATAGACCACCATATACCTATTAGAATTGCTAAAACATGGTACCAACCAAAATGCCCTTCAGTAAGTGAATGGATAAAAAGACTGTGGTAAATCCAGATAATGGACTATTATTCATCCCTAAATACCAATGAGCTATCAAGCCATAAAATATATGGAAGAACGTTAAATACATATTACTAAGTGAAAGAAGCCAAACTAAAGAGACTAGGTACTGTATGATTCCAACTATGAAACATTCTGGAAACTGTAAAACTGTAGATACAGAAGAAAGATCAGTGGTTACCAGAGTGGAGGCAGGGGAAGATAAATAGGCAGAACACAGAGGAATTTGGGGTTGTGAAAATACTCTATGATACTACAATGATGGATACAATCCATTTTTTATTTGCCCAAATCCATAAAAAGTACCATAACAAGAGTGCACACTGAGGTAAAGGATGGACTTTTGGTGATTATGATATGTCAATGTAAGTTCATCTTTGGTGAAAATGGTACCATTCTGGTGATCTATGTTTGTAATGGGGCAGACCATATATGTATGGGGGCAGGAAGTCAGAAAAATCTCTGTACTTTTCTCTCAATTTTGTTGTAAATCTCAAACCGTTCTAAAAAATATAGTCTTTTTAAAAATGTAGTAGGGATTTAGGAAAATACTCTTAACAGGAGCAACACATACTATAAGTAGCTAGAAATAATTTAATCAATATATAATCAAGAATTTTTTGAGTAAAATTAAATGAATAATTTACAACCTTAAAAGAAAACCTGTAACAGAGAAAAAGAAAATATGGAGATACTTGCAAACTATATTACAAAGCTATAGTAATCAAGGCAGTAGGGTATTGACATAACATACATATTGATCAATGGAACAGAATAAAGAACCCAGAAATAAACCCATGCATATATGATCAATTAATTTATGACAAAGGAGCCAAGAATATACAATGATGAAGAGACACACTCTTCAGTTTCAGTAAGTGGTATTGAGAAAACTGCATAGCCACATGCAAAAGAATTAAACTGGACCATTATCTTACATCATACACAAAAACCAACTCAAAATGGATTCAAGATTTGAATGTAATACCTGAAACCATAAAACACCTAGAAGTAAACATAAGCAGTAAGCTCCTTGGCATCAGTCTTGGTGATGATTTTTAGATTTGACACCAAAAGCAAAGTCAACAAAAGCAAAAACAAGCAGAACAACATCAAACTAAAATGCTTCTGCAAAGCAAAGGAAACCATCAACAAAAAGGGAAGAAAAACTACCAAACAAAAGAAAATATCTGCAAGCCATATGTGATAAGGGACTAGTATCCAAAATATATAAAGAACTTAATAGCAAGAAAGCAAACAATTAGTAAAAAAGGAGCAGAAGAACTCAATAGGCATTTTTTCCAAGACATACAAATGGCCATCAGGTATATAAAAAAGTTTTCAACACCACTAATCATCAGAGAAAGCAAGTCAAAACCACAAAGAGATATCACCTCACACCTGTTAGAATGGCTATCAAAAAGGGAATAAATAACAAGTGTTGGTGACGTTGCAGAGAAAAGGGGAATCTTGTGCACTATTGGTGGGATTGTAAATAGGTAAAACCACCATTGAAAATGATATAGTTTCCTCAAAAATTAAAAATAGAACTACCACATTATCTAGGAATTCCTCTTCTGGGTATACACCTCAAGAAAATGAAAACACCAATTTAAAAAGATATATGCACCCTCATGTTCACTGCAGCATTATATATAATAGCCAAGACATGAAACAATCTAAGTGTCCACCAATGGATGAATGGATAAAGAAAAATATACAATGGAACATTATTCAGCTGTAAAAGAGAAGGATAGCTTACCATTTGCAACAATGTAGATGGCCCCTGAGGGCATTATGCTAAGTGAAGTAAGTCAGACAGAGAAAGTCAAATACCTATGATTCTCAATTATATGTGTAACCTAAACAACAAAAACAAAAGCTAAACTCACATATACAGAGAACAGATTGTTAGTTGCCAGAGGCAGGGGGTGGTGGTGGTGGTCAAAATTGTTGGAGGTGGGGCAAAAGGTATAAACTTCCAGTTATAAAATGTCACAGAATGTAATGTACAGCATGGAGACTATAGTTAATACTATATTGTATATTTGAAAGTTGCTAAGAAAGTAGATCTTAAAAGTTTTCATCACAAGATAAAAACTAACTCTGTGTGGTAATGGATATTAACTAGACTTATTATGGCGATCTTTTCACAATATATACAAGTATCAAATCACTATGTTGTACACCTGAATTTAACATGTTATATGTCAATTATATCTCAATTTAAAAGTTTAAAAGTATGAAGGTAGGAAGATTAAATACTGTGAAGATATTTTTCCCCTAAGTAAGCTGTAAATTCAGTGTGATCTGATGAAAATTCTAAAAGAGCTTTTCATAGACCAATGACAAGGTAATTCTCAAATTAACATCAGAGTAAGTGTCCAAGAATAATCAACATAACTTTGGAAAATCGAAAGATGAAAACACAACTTTTGTTATTAAGACAATGGCATTAGCCAAATGATAGACATATAGTGAAAAGAACAGAATAGACTAATGCTTACCTAGAAATATGGTACAAGATTTTGTAGCACAAAAATCAGTAGGAAAGGTTCAATCAATACTCCTGGGACAATTGACTAACCATATCAAAAAATAATAAACTGTCCCATTTTTTAAAATTTCCACATAAATTGAAGAATAAAAAAAGTACCACTCCTGGGATATATCTGAAGAAAACAAAAGCACTAATTTGAAAAGATAGATGCACCCTACTGTTCACAGCAGTATGATTTACTATTGCCAATATATGGAAGCAACCTAAGTGCCCTTCAATAGATCAATAGATAAAGAAGTGGTGTGTGTATAGATAGACGCGCGCACACACACACACACACACACACACCAGAATACTACTCAGCCATTAAAAAAAAGAATGAAATTTTGCCATTTTCAGCAACATGGATGGACTTGGAAGGCATTATGGTAAGTGAACTAAGTCAGACAGAGAAAGACAAATGCTGTATGATATCAATTTTATGTGGAATTAAAAAAAAACTAGTGAATATAATGAAAAAAAGCAGACTCACAAATATAGAGAACAAACTGGTAGTTACCAGTGGAGAGAGGGAAGGGGGAAGCAACATAAGGGTGAGTAATTGGGAGGAACAAACTATTGGGTGTAAGATAGGCTACAAGGATGTATTGCACAACATGGGGAATATAGCCAATATTTTGTAATAACTGTAAATGGAGTATAACCATTAAAATGTGTATTAAAATTAAAAAATAGATTAGAATATAGAAGTTACAATTGAATCTTGTTTCTTTTGGCAAATATAACTCTATATATTTAAAATGTAAAAAAAAAAAAAAAAAAGATGGGTAACAATGTAGCTAGCACATACAGCAACTGGAAAGTGAAGCTCCTATGACTCTCAGGTGCAGCTTCTTATGTCCCCAAATAATTTCATGCTTAAGACACACACGTTCATCCAAGTGCAGGGAAGTTGTAATTTCCATGCACCCATTATACATTGCTAGTCACAGAGCCCCTTAAGAGTAATGACTACATCATATTCTATAGTGCCATTACAGCTCATCAATACTGGTTACCAGCTATTCAATAAACAATATCAGTGATGAAGTACTGGTTGTTGGTCTGGCACATAGTGATAGTTCTTGATCTGATTCCCATTTATAGTGGCTCTATTGTTTTGTATAGATTCCTTAAGTTAATGATGCAAAAATAATCTGCCTAGGAGCTAAGGCATCAGGTATTTATGAGCCTATAGGAGAAGCCACAGAACCAGCTCTAACATTTTCTTTCCAGGGTGGGAATTTATTCAGTACACATTTATCATAATACATGAAAATGAGCAAGGATTTACCTATGTACATAGATGTAGGGAGTTTATAAAAAGACACCTGGTAAAATACAACATCCAGTCTTTAAGAAACCCTTAGTAAAATAAGACTAGAAAGATTAAAATAGTTAATATAAATCTCCAAATGACTGTCAATGTCATGTGATACTTAATGGTGAAACACTACATTCCAAACAAGTAAGAAACAAGAGAAGGAGTTATGTATCAAGATGGTGGCATAGGTTATTCCCCACTTCAGTCTACCTCAGCAGAAGTCCAAATAGCAACTATCCACAGACAAGACACCATTGTGAAAATCCCAGAACCTAGAGGTCAGGCTAAAGCACCCCCTTGACTGAGAATGATGGCATTAGAAGGGAAAGAGAAAGTTTCATTCTGACCACATCACGCCTCTCCCAGGCCAACACAGGATTGCACAAAGAGGGCTTTCTCCAGTGGAAAAACAGCTTGACATGGATACCCAGCTCCCCAAGTGTTGTTGGATGCTTCCTAAGAGGCCCACTGGGGTCTCACCTCACAGGGATCTCTGGGGGTGGGAGGGTCTGCAGGGCTCAATCACTGGGTATACAATAGACAATGAAGGGGAGAGGGCCTTCCTTGTATTAACCAGTGCTCAGATCTTGGTGAATTGCATTCCTGGTAACAGTGGCAGGGAGCCCAGCCAGCAGCTCTGCAAAACCAAGCCTGTGGCTCTATCTGGCCAGGGAACCTAGCTGACAGTCAGACAAGGAGCCAAGCCAACAGTCTTGCCCAACTATCAAGCATAGCCTCTGGTCTCACAGAACCAGAGTGTTTGAACAGTGAACCTAGGCAACCTCTGAGCCCAGCCTATGGCCATGACTGATTGCTGAACAGCCTGACGCCTAGCCCAAGCAGTGAGCCCAGCCATTGACCCTGCCCAACCATTGACCACCATCTTTAGCCCCACCCCATAGCAGGATAAAGGAGCCCCCCCCGCCACTAGAAAGCCAGGCCAGTGACCTCACCCCACAGCAGAACACAACCAGCAGCCTACCTGATCAGGAAGCCCAGTCTCCATCCCTGCCCAACTTCAGGACACAGCCTGTGGCCCCACCAGATTACATAGCACATCATGAGTCTCTGACCAACAACAAAGTTCTGATGTGGCCTTGTCTGAAAACTGAGTCCAGTCAGGAGCACTGTACAGTTGAGAGCACATCCTGAGGCCCCACCCAACCAAGAGCCATTGCAGAGCCCACCTAGTGGCCCTACCTGACCTTGGAGCATAGTCTCTAGCCCCACCAAGCAGAAAGCCCATCCTGTGGTCTCACTTGAACTCGCAGCCCAGCAAACTCATCCAACTGTAGAACCCAGCCCTCAGTAACCCTCTCCCAAGTCAGAACGAAGGCAGTGGTGCTGTCCAACCAGAAACCCCAATAGCAAGGCCGGCCTGCCTGCCTGCCAATGCTACCAGCTGAGCCCTCCAGTCCCCCAAGCTAATCTGACTTGTGATGGTCTTTCCCTACAGAATTAAACCTGTAAAGCCTGGAAGAGGAGACTGTTTACTCAAATGCACAGTTACCAATGCAAAGATACCAGGATCACTAGGAACTGGGTCAGCAGGAAACCACCAAAGGAAACACATAAATATATTCACTGGTGCCAACTAAAAAATTGGCACTTGCCATCTGCCTCTACAAGGATTAAGACACTAGCTACTATAGCTGCTGACTTTCAACACACCCTGAAAGGAGTTCAGGGTGGAGATCAGGAATGAGGCACTCTGTGCTCTGGGATAAACTGGCAGTACAGAGCTTCAGATAGTTAGAAATTTTCCAAAGAATATTTTATAAGCCTAATTCTTACATCTCCTTGTATCTAGAAAAGCATTAAAACCATTAATGGTGACATCTGCTCTTTGTGATGCAGCAAGCCTCTACCAAAATATTTGCTTGACTGCATGTACCCCTAAAATTATATATGATACTGATCTTTCCTCCAACCTCTTTGAAGCCGGTACCTCCAAGCTATCCAAGATGCTCTCTCTCAGGCTACAGTCCTCATTTTGCTCCAAATAAAACTTAACTTACAACTCTCATGTGAACTTTCTTCAGTTGACACTGGTAAATATAAATATATATTCAAAGTTAGATTCTCTAATATTGTTATGGTGGTACATAAATCACAACTATAGTTTAAAAGTTAACTAATACATTAAAAACTGTAATAATTTGGTTGTGGATGCACACTATAAAAAGATGTAACTTGTAATATCAATCACCTAAAATCTGAGGAAGGGGAAAAGTAAAAGTACAAATTTCTATATGCTATCAAAATTTGAAGTTAAGTTGTTATCAACTTAAAAATGTCTTCAGTTAAAACATCCTATGTAAGGCTCATGGTAACTACAAAGGAAACACCTGTAGTAGATACACAAAAGATTATGATAAAGGACTCAAAGAATATGCCTCAAAAAGTTTTCAAATCACAAAGGAAGACAGCAAGAGAGGAAGCAAGGAACAAAGGACCTAAAAAGAGTCAGAAAACAACAGAATCTCAATACTAGTAAGTCCTTACCTATAAATAATCAGTTTAAAGGTAAATGGATTAAAGTATCCATTAAAAAGACAGAATAGCTGAAAGAATAAAAAACAAGATCCCACAATATACTCACTTTACCTTTAAGGACACACATAGACTGAGCATAAAGGAATAGAAAAAGATATATCTGGCAAATAATAACCAAAAGAAAGCAAGGGTAGCTAAACTTATGCATATGGAAAAAGCTCTTTGACATTGGTCTTGGCAATGATTTTTTTGTTTATGACACCAGAAACATAAGTATATGAAAAGGTGATCAACCTCACTAATCATTAGGGAAATGCTAATCCAAACCATAATGAGCTATAACTTCAGACCTGTTAGGATGGCCATTATCAAAAAGCAGTCTTGAAGAGTTATCTGCACCCCCCACCCCATGTTCACTGCAGAACTGTTCACAATAACCAAAACAATCTAAGTGTCCTTCAATGAATAAATGGATAAAGAAAACATTATATAATGAAGTATTATTCAGACATAAGAAAAACCCTGTCATTTGTGATAACATGGATGAACCTTGAGTACATTATGTTAGGTGAACGTAGTCAGAGAGAGAAAGACAAATACTGTATGATATCACTTATATGTAGAATCTGAGCAAAACTGAACTTATGGAAACAGAATAAGTTTGGTTGCCAGGGGCTAGGTGGGGAAATAGGGTATAGGCAGTCAAAAGGTACAAATTTCCAGTTATAATATGAGTAAGTTCTAGGGGAACATAACATAGCATGGTGACCATAGTTAACAATACTGATCATATACTTTAAAGTTGTTAAGAGTAGTAAATCTTAAAAGGTCTTACCACCAAAAAAAAAAAAAAAGAAAAAAAAAAGAAAGAAATGTTAATTCTATGAGGTGATGGATGTGTTAACTATCCTTATTGTGGTAATCATTTTGCAGTATATATATATATAGCACAAGTCATCACTTTGCATACTTTATACATATACAATGTTATATGTCAACTATATCTCAATAAAACTGAAAAAATAGAGTACTTGAAAGTAGATGAAAAAATAAACAAGACAAAAATGTAGCCTTATTTATATACAAATTTAAACTTACACAAATTTAACTTTGTTCTGGAATTCTTAGTGTAATTTCATAATAAAATGAAATAGGAAAAGAGTATTTTAAAAAATTGAAACACTGACTGCCTCTGGAAGAACATTAAAGTGGCTGACTACAAAATACATGGTAAGAAATCAATAGTGTATTCATTCTTCAGTTAACTGATTGAGTAGTTGTATGACAAATATTGTGTTACTTAAAAGATAAAACTGAATGTTTCACAGTCCCTTCTACAAGGGGCTTATCTACAGCAGTGGTCCTCAGCCAGAGCCACACTGGAATTGCCTGAGGAGGCTCTTGCTAAACACACAAGCATGAGCCACATATCAGAACTGTTGAATCATAGGTGGCTTTATTTTAGGAGAGAGAGAGAGAAAAAAAATTTTTTTCCAATTCTTTTATGTATAAAGCCACTAATCCTGGGCTTCCCTGGTGGCATAGCAGTTAAGAATCCACCTGCCAGTGCAGGGGACAAGGGTTCAAGCCCTGGTCCGGGAAGATCCTACATGCAGCTGGGAGCAACTAAGCCTGTGCACCACAACTACTGAGCCTGTGCTCTAGAGCCCATGAGCCACAACTACTGAGCCTGCATGCCAACAACTACTGAGCCTGCGTGCCACAGTTACTGAAGCCCACGCACCTACAGCCCATGATCTGCAACAAGAGAGGCCACCGCGTCGAGAAGCCAATGCACTGCAATGAAGAGTAGGTCCCGCTCACTGCAACTAGAGAAAGCCCACGCACAGCAACGAAGACCCAATGCAGCCAAAAATTTAAAAATAAGATAAATAAAGCCACTAATCCTAAGTAATTACAATGCAGTGAGTTACATATTATGATAAATGAAATAGGGAGAAGAGAGGGGCCTTGCCCAAATTCAAAAATCAAGAAAGAATTCTTACGGAAAAGCAGTAAGTCAAAACCTGAATGGTGAATAAGAGTTTTTTAGATGAATAAGTAGGTTTGGAAAGTTTGTTCCATGCAGGAAAAAGGAAAAAGAAATCTTGTACAGAATCCCTGATGCAACAAAGTGGCCTAAGAATGAGACTTTGTATATACTGATCTTAACCCTTTGGAACATAAATGGGGAGCAGAAATTGTCAAGAATTTTACAGAACTTGTATTTAAAAAAACAGCAATAAATTATAGAAAACTCTATTCAGAGGTATGCAAAAGAATCAACATAGGAAATATATAGCATTCCTGAATGGGAACTCAGTTATATAAAGATGCAAATCTTCTCAAAATTAGTGCATAAAGAAAAAAAATAAGATCACATGGTTTGCATTTATGTTCTGATATTTCATTAGAATACACTCATTAAAATATCATAAGGTTCTTTAATTTGTACTCTGTTTCCTGGATTCACTCTAAATTTAGATTAGATTTTTTTATCTTTTTTTTTTTTTTTTTTTTTTTTTTTTTAGGTACACGGGCCTCTCACTGTTGTGGCCTCTCCCATTGCGGAGCACAGGCTCCAGACGTGCAGGCTCAGCGGCCATGGCTCAGAGGCCCAGCTGCTCCACGGCATGTGGGATCTTCCCGGACCAGGGCATGAACCCGTGTCCCCTGCATCAGCAGGCGGACTCTCAACCACTGTGCCACCAGGGAAGCCCAGATTAGATTTTTTAAATTTTCTTTCACATTTTCATTTTTATTCATTTCATTTTGGAAAGGGTACATTTTTGTTCCTAAAGATCAGATACTTTTGTGAGTCTTCATACATAAAGATAGAAGATAAAAAACATTAGGAACAAATGTAAGGGGAAAATGTGAAAATATAAACAACAGAGTTCCAACCAGATTATGAAATACCAAATTTGAACATTAAGAATAAACTTTAATTGACTCTTTGCTGTACTAGAAATTAAAGATGATCTATGATTTAAAAAGCCACCCAGTATGGGAACATATGTATATGTATAACTGATTCACTTTGTTGTAAAGGAGAAACTAACACACTATTGTAAAACAGTTATACTCCAATAAAGATGTTTTAAAAAAATTAAAAAAAATAAACTGCAGGCCGAAGTAGCCCCCTTTAAAAAAAAAAAAAAAAAGCCACCCAGGGCCTCTGGCAATGGCTAAATATGTAGGCAATGTAAAAAGTAAACAAAATTAAAGAGCAAACAAATTTTCTTTAAAAATGAATTCAATTGGGGTCTAACATTGCAAAAAATGTTTATGTCAAAGATTCAAAAGGAGAGAAGAGAGGTAACCTGGGCATTTGAATCTAATGTTCCCTTGATAAGAAATGGACAAATCCCCAAGTAAATGAGGTTTTAATGACATTCTATCACTACTGATAGGATACAAAGAAAAAAAGAGATACATAATATTTGAACACAATGATTAACGAAATTGGCTCACCTGATAATTACAGAACATGCACAAAAAAATAACACAATACATATTATTTTCAACTTCACATTAAACATTTCAACAAAGTTGGTCCTTTGTAGGGTCATAAAATTAGTCTGTAACTTAAAAGGATTCAAATTATACAAAGTATGCTCTTTGACCATGAAGTAATTAAGACAGAAATCAGTAATAAAATGTTAATGATCCTCTTTTTTTTTTAACATCTTTATTGGAGTATAATTGCTTTACATTGTTGTGTTAGTTTCTGCTGCATAACAAAGTGAATCAACTATACATATACGCAGATTCCCCATATCCCCTCCCTCTTGCACCTCCCTCCCAACCTCCCTATCCCACCCCTCTAGGTGGTCACAAAGCACCCAGCTGGTCTCCCTGTGCTATGCAGCTGCTTCCCACTAGCTATCTATTTTACATTTGGTAGTGTAAAATAGATAGCTAGTGTCTATGTGTGTGTGTGTGTGTGTGTGTGTGTGTATATATATATATATATATATATATATATATATATATCCATGCCAATCTCTTACTTTGTCACCGCTTACTCTTCCCCCACCCTGTGTTCTCAAGTCCATTCTCTATGTCTGCATCTTTATTCCTGTCCATATATATATATATATATATATATATATATTTTTTTTTTTTTTTTTTTTGTGGTATGCGGGCCTCTCACTGTTGTGGCCTCTCCTGTTGCGGAGCACAGGCTCCAGATGCACAGGCTCCAGACGCACAGGCTCAGCGGCCATGGCTTACGGGCTGAGCCACTCTGTGGCATGTGGGATCTTCCCGGACTGGGGCACGAACCCGTGTCCCTTGCATCGGCAGGCGGATTCTCAACCACTGTGCCACCAGGGAAGCCCACCTGTCCATATTTTGAAATTAAACAGTACAATTCTAAACAACTTGAGGTCAAGAATAAATCATAATGGGAGCTATAAAACATTTTGAATTAAATAAAAATTATACATATTAGATTTTGTAAGGTTCAGCTATAAATTGGTTTAGAGGAAAATTTATAGATTTAAACACATTAGAAAATAGTATGACTAAAAATTAAAGACGTAAGTATGACTCAAAGATAGAAAAACAGTAAAAATGAAGAAAATCGAAGAATTAAGAAGGAAAGAAATGAAGACAAGAAATTAAGAAAATAGGAAACAACAAAGGTGATCTATATAGCCAGGAAATATCCTAATAAAATTGATACTCCCAACAAAGAAATCAAGTAAAGAAGACAGAACAAATAGCCAATACCAACAGTAAAAGGGACATTACTAAAGACCATAAAAAATAAGAAAATGGAAATAAGTAAATATTATTTTCAAATAACATTATTTAAGATATCCTACTTATTCCAACAATAATTCAGTTACATGTATAATTTGGACAAATTTCAGAAGTGATCTCATATAACTTCAGTTGAGTTAGGCAAATATTTACTAGCTCTTATTATGCATCAGTACCTTGACAAAGTCTGTGGGACACAAAGATGAAAATACCGTGGTCAATGGGATAAGCACTTAAATGTTTCAGAAAAATCTCAAGTGCTGTCAGAATTAACCCAGAGTGATAAGGGAGTATGTGTAAGAGTAGTCAAACCAAGCTTCAGGTTGCCAATAAAGGCTTTCTGGAAGAGGTAACAATTAAAGTGGGCCTTAAAGGACAAGAGAAATCAGCAATGAAAAATTCCTAGGCAGGAACAAGAGTGTGACTCAACAGTCACATAGAATGACTCAACTTCATTTTGGGGAGAAAGACTCAAATTTGACATTGTAAACTACATATTAAAACTTAAAGCTGATAAAGAAGGGAGCTTAAAAGAAGTGGATGTAAATGTCATGGATTTGATGATGAAAATCCTAAATAACTTTGTATTCCATGCTCAAGTAGATTGACTCCATTCCAACAGGGATGGGTTGCATTGACAAATTTAATAAAATGGAGTAATATGAGCAATTAAAATTTTACAGAGATGCTTGCTTCTCAGAGTGTGATCTACAGAATGTTATCAGAATCATGTGTGAGCTTGTAAATGTAAAAGCTCAGGTTGCATTCCAAATATATTGAATCCAAATCTGCATTTTAACAAGATCACCAGGTAATTTCTATGCACACTGAATTTTGAGAAATCCTGAATCAGATCATTCAAAAGGGCATATTTTGCTCATTGATGGAGGCGAGATTCAAGTGAGGAGAAGAATTAGAAAGGTAACTGTAATACTGTAGATACAAACACACAAGATACAAGATCACCTCACACGTATTAGAATGGCTATTATCGAAAAGAGAAGAAATAAGTGCTGGCAAAGATGTGTAGAAAAGGAACTCTTACACACTTTGCTGGAATGTAAATTGGTGCAACCACTATGGAAATCAGTAGGAAGGTTCCTTGAAAAATTAAAAATAGAACCACCATAAGATCCAGCAATTTCCACTTCTGGGTCTTTATCCAAAGAAAACAAAAACACAAAGTCAAAGAAATATATGCACCCCCATGTTCACTGCATTATTTTCAATGGGCAAGACATGGCAACAACTTAAGTGTCCACTGATGGATGAATAGATAAAGAAAATGTGGTATACATACAATGGAAAGTTGCTCAGGCACAAAAAAGAATGAAATCTTGTCATTTGCAACAACATAGATGAACTTTGAAAGCATTATGCTAAGTGAGGTAAGTCAGAAAAATACAAATATCATATGATCCTACATGTGGAATTTAAAAACAAAAAGCAAAAAACCAAGCTCTTAGATCTTGCAGCGGGGTGGAGTGGGTGGAGAATGGGTGAATGTAGTCCAAAGCTACAGCTACCACTTACAGAATAAATAAGTTCTGGAGAAGTACTGATCAGCATCGTGACTATATTTCATAATATTGTACTTCATACTTGAAAGTTGCTAAGAGTATCTCTGAAGTCATCACAAAAAAATTTTTTTTTCTAACTATGTATGATAGATATCAACTAAATTATGGTGATCACCTCACTATATAAATATCAAATCACTATGTTATACAACTAAAATTCATGTTATATCAACTACACTTCAGTTTTAAAAAAGATAACTAATACTGTAGATAAAATCTGAAAGGGATTTGATATGTCACAGAAGATTAATAGGTGAGAAATTTTGAGAAATAATTTAAAGGGAAAATGAGATGTTTATTTGTTCAGTCAATTTGAGGATTAAGGGAGCAGGGAAAGTCAAAAATTATGCACAGCCTAATAGCTTGGGTGGAAAGACAGATGGATGAATATACTAACAGGAGCAGGTGTAGAAAATTCCTCACAGTACTGGGGATAAAGCTGAGTAATATTATGCTAACCAATGATAATGCAAAAAGGCTTTGTAAGTTTTAAGTCACTGATTTTATGGTGTTTCAGTTTACAAAGCTCTTCCATATTTATGCAATTTTTAACTTACTGAGTCATAGTATTATCTTGAATTTACTTCTTTAAGGGAGATTTAAATTTTATAAAATAGTTATTTTCTTTGAAATTTAAGACTAGATTACTATCAAACCATGCGTTTAGGGTTAGGGTAACATAATTTATGTTCAGATTCTTGAATTATGTTCTCTTGTGCCCTGTAACTTGTGATTACTGCTCAAGAAATAGCTGTCAAATTTCAAGGATTTTGGTTAGTACTAAAACATTTATAGGAGAAACTGCCTGAGTTTCCATCTTTTATAAAACTGCTCTTGGGAGCTGCTCTGCAAGCTATGCTCATATAAGCTATCCTTCAGCAAGTCTTCGTTTCATCATTGCCTAATGCATCAACATTATTCCTGCCGATAATCGCTTTTTTGACTGTTTTTTAACTGAGGCAGTCTGAAAGATTCAGAAGAAAATGTACAAAAAAATGTCACTGTAATGTTGGTGACAGAAAGTACACAATGGCCACGTTATAGGGTTTGCTCAACATGTGTGATGGAGCTTGTCAACAAAATGGAGATAGACAGACAATTTCCAATTAGTTGACTCAATAAGAAAAATTACTGAACTAGCTGCTTCACTCTGAATACATTAATAATTTCATGTGCAAAGGAGAAGGAAGGGTCAAACACCTACTGAGACTCAAATAGGTAAGTTACTTCCTGGGAACATCAAGGCTTAATCATTCATCAATGTAAATAACAGTTAACACTATTTTTTCTATGTGCCAGAAACACTGGCCCTGCTAAATTTCTTTTATTCTATAAAATTTCTAGTGTTGTTTTGACTTGATACTGAATTATATTTGATTATTGTCATTATATATTTTATGTTACCCCTTTTCACCAGATCTATGTTACAAAGAACAGTTTTTTTCAACTTGAAGGCTAAAATAAAATTTGATATGTTCATTTATGTTGAAATTCACCTCTACATAATATACCTTGATTGGGAACTTCTGGTATATAAAGCATTCTACTCTGTATGTTATTAATGATGTGTGAGAACAAGAATATAAAAAATGTGAACAAATTCCACTCTAAACAATGTAAAATTCAATACGACTAAGTAATAGTAATAGGCAGCCAATAATATAATGAAGGAGAACAATCTGAAAATGAGAGACAGCTTGATTTCCACAGTGAAATACATTTGGAAAGCCTCTAGGAATTTGACATTTACACTCAACATTTCGGTTCCTACTGGCTTCTATATTTCTTCAATAATATGTTTATAAAATATGTGCAAGTAAGTTAAATAAAAGCAATGAATTTGAGATGGTTTAAATAAGTAATCCAAAGCCTAAATCTATTCATAAGGAGAATTAAGGGAAAAAAATTATAACTTCTGTTTTAGCACTGTGTGGTTTATATACTATTTCCGTGAATATAGACATGACTATTGTATTTTTACATAAATAAACTTTCTGTAGCAGCAAGTGATGTCATTGCAAATTTGTGCACAGTTTGTTAGGCCTGTGAAGTATATTTTTCTTTAATTTGCTTTAACTTACTATGTAATAATCAAATAAATGGAAGTAAGCTTCCAAAAGTCTATGCAATCTGTTTCAAGTTGCCACTAGTAGAATGTCATTTATTGGAACATTTTTTTCCTTCTCTGCTTTCACAGGGAATTGTACTACTGAGATTCCATTCAAATTATGTTCATTAAAACAGAAAATACATATAGGCTATCAGGTTCGTCAAGTATTCACCTAGTTCACAAAAACAAAAGTGCCTTAACCTTTCTAATAAAGGTAAGTCTATTTTACATAATTCTAGTTCATTTTAAATAATCAGGTAATGTAATATCTGTATTATTTTCTATTGTTTGCCTTTCACAACTTAAAAAAAAACAAAACATGAACAGAAAAACAATTTGCCAATCAAGAAGTCAAAAGAATGAATAAATCAAAGTTGTTTTTCTGGGTTTTATTACTTCTTAGAAATAGTCTCTTTCATGATTTCTGTTTCTGCTTTAACATAAAGATCAGCATCTTATGTATAGAAACCAAATCAGAGGTGATTTTTCTCTGTGATGCTTTGCATTATTTATTTACTGCTTAAAATGTTCTTCTTTTCTCCGAAGCAAAAGCCTTCAACATAAAATCCATACAGATTCTATTACCAACGGAGATTCATAGACTGTATCTACATGTGGCAAAATCGGTTGAAAAGTAAAAAGTCTGTCATGAAGTGACTTGACAGCCTGAACGCAAAACAGCAATAAATGTTTGTCCAACTGAAATTTCCAGATCTGTTCTTCCTATTTTCACATTTTCTTTTCTAGTTTTTTGTAAAACACAGAGTAGGAATAAATAAAATAAATAAATATTTAAAATAATGATCTCATTTCAAAAATCCTATATTGTGGGACTTCCCTGGTGGCACAGTGGTTAAGAATCCACCTGCCAATGCAGGGGACACAGGTTCAAGCCCTGGTCCGGGAAGATCCCACATGCCGCAGAGCAGCTAAGCCCGTGTGCCACAGCTACTGAGCCCGCGCTTTACAACCCCTGAGCCACAACTACTAAAGCCCACGCGCCTAGAGCCCGTGCTCTGCAACAAGCGAAGCCACTAAAATGAGAAGCCCGCGCACCGCAACAAAGAGTAGCCCCCGCTCGCCGCAACTAGAGAAAGCCTGCACGCAGGAACGAAGACCCAACACAGCCAAAAATAAATTAATTAAAACTAAAAAGTCCTATATTGTGACAGATTACCCATTTGATTTTTGCACTGGTTTCTTTAATTAGACAAAGCATGTATTGCCTTCCTCTCCAGAGGAGGTTATCTAACTTAATTCCCCTAAAACCTTGACATTTTTACTAAAGAACAAAGAATTTGAATCATACAATATATGAGTTTCATACCCCTTTCCTTGCAAGTAGTATCTGCTGAAGCAGTATTTTTTAGGTGAATTATCAAAGGTTATATCAATCGTTATTATATCAAGATTTTGATCTTGACGAAAACCATTAGAATTTACTTTAGTCAAAATAGATCTATCAAATTAGTCAACTAGATATCTGTGGAATAAAAAGACCCAAAATAGCATAAGTTAAGTTAAATTCCAAAATAATTCATTAAAGGAAAAACAAACAACTTGGACTATGCTATGGGAAAAGAAGAAAGTCAACAAGTTTTAATTCTTTCCTCTCTGGATTTTACATCTTAGTTGAAGAGCTTTATTTAGTAAAGGTCTATGAAATATTTGGGGGCTGAAAGAAATCATATTTTTGTGATTCTTGTAATTTAGTATAAAACTTAGAAGTATATCTTGACCTAAACAATGAGCTAATTATTATATTCTGTCAGAAATATGTCCCAAAGATATTACAGGCCATTTTTATTAAGCACGTATTTAGTGATTCAAAGTTTGTATATTTAATTGTTTAGTAATAGGACATTCTTATGATCAACATTATCTATGATGTACATTGACTGAGTAACCCTATATAAATATTTACTAAAATTTGAGAATTTTTTTTTGTAAAATGACTTGTTATATTTTTGACTTTACTATTTGAAAAATAAGACTTCTTGTCTAAGTCTAGTACATTTGTTTGAATGTAACCTTGTGATTTGGCCATCATTTTAAATAATGTCTTCATATGTACATTGAATATACATTTTCATTTGCAATAAATCCTTCCCAGGTCATATTGCCATTAGTAAAAGACTGAATGGAATGTTTTATATTTCAGTATAAATGTAGATTAAAAGATAGTTTTTGTCTTGTTTCCCACAATGTGATTACACAATTTTAGAAAAACTTTTGGCTTTTTTCCTATATAATAGGAAATAGTAAAAGTAACATGAGCTTTGAGATGTTAGATCTGAGATCAAATAACTTGGCATCTCTGACCCTTTAACTTTGAACTTAAGTTCTTCAATTATGATTAGAATCTCCCATAAAATGAGACCTATAGATAGCATTATTATATTTTTTAAAATAAATTTATTTATTTATTTATTTTTGGCTGTGTTGGGTCTTCATTTCTGTGCGAGGGCTTTCTCTAGTTGTCGCGAGTGGGGGCCACTCTTCATTGCTGTGCGCAGGCCTCTCACTATCGCGGCCTCTCTTGTTGCAGAGCACAGGTTCCAGATACACAGGCTCAGTAGCTGTGGCTCATGGGCCCAGTTGCTCCACGGCATGTGGGATCTTCCCAGACCAGGGCTTGAACCCGTGTCCCCTGCATTGGCAGGCATATTCTCAACCACTGCGCCACCAGGGAAGCCCCAGATGGCATTATTATAAGTAAATATTAAACTCTTTCTAAAATGTTTGATGTCTAACCAAATCAAAGTATAAAATATGTTTTCTTCTCCTTTACTAAAGAAAATTGGAATTTTAATGAGAAGTGTTTTTATTCAGAACATGTTCCTAGATTATTTCCATGTGTATTGCAAATACTTCCCAAATGGACTAAAACTATCTCTAGGGCAGATGTGTTTTGTTTCTTTATATGTATATTCTTCCTCTATCTTTCCATATTCATCCTCCCCAGCCACAATAACAGAGCTTAGCACAGCATCCACTGGGAGAATCAATGAATGTTGACATGTGAAAGACTGGTAGGATGATGTAAAATACTGATATCAAATTGCACCTCCACTAGCACATTGTTTATTTATATGAACATTGTTTTGTGGAGGGAACAACAACACTTGTTTTAGCCAATTCAATAGAATACTTTAAAGTGGTATTTTTCAAAATAAGTATTTATTAGCTGGCATATTGGTTCAGTTGAACAAAGTTTGGGTTTGAAATTTTTTAAGTAACCTCGTTCATTGGCATTAACATATATACACTAC
Source organism: Kogia breviceps (assembly GCF_026419965.1). Classification (NCBI taxonomy): domain Eukaryota; kingdom Metazoa; phylum Chordata; class Mammalia; order Artiodactyla; family Physeteridae; genus Kogia; species Kogia breviceps. Next base: position 100,279,370 of record NC_081314.1, read on the forward strand.
CATATGTAAAATAGATAGCTAGTGGGAAGCAGCCTCATAGCAAAGAGAGATCAGCTCAGTGCTTTGTGACTGCTTAGAGGGGTGGGAGAGGGAGGGTGGGAGGGAGACGCAAGAGGGAGGGGATATGGGGATATATGTACAGCTTTAGCTAATATATTACAGAATATATTTCTAGAAAGTGAAGAAAATGCCTCTTTTGTTATCTATTAGAAAAATATGTAGCCGAGATAAGGCACTTGCAGAACTTTAAGCCTCTGAAATTGAAGACAAGTAATATCAGCATTACTTTTTTAAAAAGAGCTTTAAGAAATAAGATATCACATGAGGTTCTCAGGGAAAGACTCAAAGGGTCTGAACTCATACCCTGATAAGTGGGAAATATGTCCCTGGAATTAGTTTCTTGCAACTCTGAAATGCAGTGACATAAGATAAATGAGAATTATTAACTGTATGCCAGGATGTCTCCAGCATCCTAAAGGCTTGAGATCCCTAATGTATAATTACAGACTGAATGGCTAGGATAAGACTGGGATATTTGTAGCAGACTTTATACATAGTTAAGAAATAGAGGCTTTAGCCTCACAGGTTTGACGTTGCTCACACTTGCTTAAACATTGGCTCTCATAACCTAGCAAACCAAATGCAAAAAATCGAATGAAATCACAAAAAGTAATTTAAAATGATCACAGACTTCAATGTAAATGCAAAACTATAAAACTCTAGAAGATAGCACAGGACAAAATCTGGAAGACCTTGGGCACAGAGATGACTTTTTAGAAACAACACCAAAGGCATGATCCATGAGATGGATAGAAAGCTGGACTTCCTTAAAATGGAAAACATGTGACCTGCAAAAGACGTTGTCAAGAGAATTAAAGGACAAGCCACAGATAGAGAAAATACTCACAAAAAGTCATATCTGATGAAAAGACTCATCCAAAATATACAAGGAACTCAAAAACTCAGTAAGAAAGCAAACAATTAATTAAAAAATGGGCTAAAAGGGCCAAACAAACCTCGCCAGAGAAGATACAGATGCCAGAGAAGCATGGGAAAAGATGTTCCACATCATATGTCTTCAGGGAAATTAAAACAATAAGATGGCACCGCACACCTATTAGAATGGTCAAAACCAAGAACACTGACAACATCAAATCCTGGTGAGGATATAGAACAACATGAACTCTCTTTCATTACTGATGGGAATGCAAAATGGTACCACCACTTTGGAAGACAGTTTGGCAATATCTCACAGACTTAAACATACAATTACCATATGATCCATCAATTGCACACCTTAGCATTTACACAAAGGAGTTGAAAACTTATGTCTACAGAAAAAGCTACATACAGATTTTATAGCAGATTTATTCATCGCTGTCAAAACTTGCAAGCAACAAAGATGTCCTTCAGTAAGTGAATAGATAAACTGTGGTACATCCAGACAATGGAATATTATTCAGTGCACAAAAAGAAATAAACAATCAAGTTGTAAAAAGACACAGAGGAAACTTAAATGTTTATTATTGAGTGAAAGAAGCCATTATGAAAAGGTTACATATCATATGATTCCAACTACTTGACATTCTGGTCAGTGCAAAACTATGGAGAAGGTGAAAATATCAGAAGTTGCCAAGGGTTAGTGGATAGTGGAGGATGAAAAGGTAAGTATAGAGAGTTTTTAGTGAAACTCTTCTAATACTGTAATGGCTGATACATATTATACATTAATCCAAAGCCATAGAATGTACAACATTAAAAGTGCACCCAAACGTCAATTATGAACGTTGGATAATAATGTTGTGGCAATATCAGTTCATCAATGGTAACAAATGTACCACTCTGGTGAAAGATGCTGATATTGGAGGAAGATATTTATGTGTGGGGAAGGGAGTATACAGGAAAACTATCTTCTACTCAGTCTTGCTATGAACCTAAAACTGCTCTAAAAAATAAAGTCTTCTAAAAAAAAACAAAATCAAATGAAAAAACTTATTAAACCAGTGGTGGGAACAAAGTGTCTTGTGAGTCTTTCCATCGATCATATACTTAGGCTGAACTGACACTGAGTCAGAAGTCTTACAATAAGCAGATTGGTTTCACTGGATTAGAATCAACAAAAAGACCCTTGACTGAATATAAGAATAATAAAATATAAATACTGTGTCCCCAGAAAGTATGCAAAAGGAGGAACTGATAAAGTTTTGATGGGCAAATGGTTACTGAACTATCTATGTTTTGGTGTAACAAAAATTTTATATCATGAAACAGGAAACCAATCAATTAGTTAATATGTGGAAAAGTGAGGAAAGCCAAGAGAAACTGTAGGAAAAAAAAAAACTTATTCATAACTGCTTTGGAAATAGTGAAACCATTAAGCAAGGAGACTCTGATAAGACCTTTGAGCCTGAACTTTTAACAAAATCTGGCTTATATTTACATCCCAGTGTTTTGGGTTTTTTTTTTTTTTTTTTTTTTGAGGACTTGGAGAAAACCACGCTCAACTTTGATATTACCCAATCGAGAACTTCAATTATGAGTGCTGACCCACAAAGTTAGGTGAAGTCTTTGGCATTTAATCCACTAACAATCTGAATGAAGTATCATCTTAGGTTCAGTAACAGTCAGTCTGAGGTAAATACTAACAGGACAAATGGTCCCTTCTCTCTCTCACAATAATATGTAATGCAGCACTGAAACATTGGAAATGGTAAGGACAGCAGCTGAGTAGAGTTTATTATATGATAATCAAAACAGAACTTCCTCCAGTGTGCCACTAACTCAAGATATGGCAGATATGATCATTTGAGGACCCCTTCAACTGTATGCCTTTCTTTACACTCCTACTGAGAGGACAAGAGAGCATGCAGACGATATTGCCAGATTCATTTATGACCTCACACCAGGATTATGGCTGGTTAAAAAAAAAAAAAAAATCGAAAAAGAGTACTTGGAAAGAAAAGAGAATTTCCCAGCCTAATGTTAATATTGGGAAAGAGGTTAAATTTGTAAGAAACTTAATGGAGTCTTTATAACACACTTGGTGGTGGCCCGATATTAAAATAGAGAAGAGAGAAATCTGCCATTACTCCTAAAAGACACTACCCAGATATTGATCCTAGCTTAAGAAATTCTAAAACATGCAAATCAGAGTTAGAAAAGACTATTCTAAAGCATGGTACAGACAGTTCACTTTATTCACAAAATAACAGAAGTGCATAATTGTCCACTTCATTCACAAAATAATAGAAGTGCATAATTGGAGGCCAGGAGCTTCTGCTGTATTCCTAGCAGAAAATCCAAGGTTGCATACCCTTCATGGAGGTGGGTGAAGTGAACAGAGGAAAAGTTGTTCCTTGGTTTGTTAAAGTAACTAATTACATACAGTCTTATCTCCACCAATGACCCTGAGGGCACACTAGAGGGACCCAGGCACAACTGAATCATTATGTAGACATAGAAGTAAAAGCAACTGGCTAAGAATAAGATGAGAAATAGGAAACAAGAAAATAAATCCACCTTGGATAAGATCACCCTTATATAAGTGTATAACTGGATATGTGAGTGATAGATATGTCAATAATCAACTTGAGGTCAAAGATGAGAAAGCTTATCTTGGTCTATTATTTATTTGAAGTATAAACTGAAAAATATTAGAATTTCCTCAGCTACCTTTGGTAGTAAATGATTCTTAAGAATATAGAAGTTATAACAGGAAGTAAGAAATTACACTTTTGTGAAAGAAATGAAGACAGCAGGGGTATTAATACTAACCAACTCTACCGTCCTGTGAGATCTCTAATAAGGTTCATGGATGTGTAAGTTGAAAATCTAAGACTGCTGAATTCTTGAACAGATGGCAATGGAATGAATCTTTGAAAAAAGTAACCAAACCTGTAACTCTATACACAGAAAAGACATCCTTCAAAAATAAGGGTTGACTAAAGGCATTTTCAAGACAGTTTGAGAGAATCTGTTGCAGGCTGGCCTGCACTAAAAAGAGATACTAAATGCGAGTTCTTTAAATGGAAACTACCTCTGCAGGAAACATAAAAATAGAGAAAGGAGTAAAGGACACCAGAAAGGGCAAATGTACAGGCAAATATAGATAAATACTGAATATATGAAACTATGTCTTATGGGGTTCTAAATATATTCAGAATTAAAACTCATTATTCATAGATGATAAGACCTTTAAGCAAACTAGGATTAAAAAGGTAACTTCCTTAGTACAACATGATACATGGCTTCAGATGCTCAATGTTTTAAATATACCAATTCTCCCCAAATTTATCTATTATAGCAATGCCAAGCAAAATTCCAAATATTTATTTTCATAAAAATTGTTAAAGGTGGTTCTAAATCTGTATGAAAATATAAAGGGCCAAGAATACATAAAGTAAAAATAAAGTTCAAAGCTGTAAGACATATACTAATATTACAACATCTATTAAAAAGCTGTACTAGTAAAAAAGTATAGGATTGGCACAATAGAAGACACATAGGACAATGAAATAGAAAACAATGCTTGAAGTCAGAATCAAGTAACTTTTAACAAAGCAAATACTACAGGGCAGTGGAAACAATGATCTTTAAAATAAATATTGTTGGATTAAATTTTCATATGAAAACATTACCTTGACCCCTATTCCATGCCATATACAAAACTCAATTCCACATGGATTGCAATCTCAACAAAATTTTAAAAAGAGTAAGATAAAATTTTTAAATTTACTTGAAACAATAAAGTAAAACAGTAACATTGTAAGAAGAAACATAGAAAAACAGCTTTCTGACCCTTGAATAAACAAAGATTTCTAAAACAGAGAGCTAATTGTAAAGAAAAATAACAGATTAGATAATTGGAAAACTAAGAGCTTTAATTCATTCAAGAATGACCTGAAACGGATGAAAATGTAACCCATAGAGTGATGCAAAGTATTTGCAACACATCTGACAAAGGGCTTATGTCCCGAATATACAGAGTATTGTAAGTCAATAGGAAAATGATGAACTAACAGAAAAAAAAAATGGGCAAAATACTTGGACAAGCACAAAAAAGTATATCCAAATAGCTAATAAATATATGAAAAGATACTTAACATTATTCTGAGAAATGCAAATTTAACCATGATGTGTTACTATTACACAAAAACAAAAAGTCCGAAAATAGAAGTGTTGTAAGGATATGGCATAGTCAGAACTCTTACACTACTGATAGGAGTATAAATTTGTGCAAGCAGTTTAAATTTAAAATGCTATCAATAGATTTACTGTAGATTTACTGGACATAAGCATATCTTATAATCTAGCTTCTATTCCTAAGCATATAACTGATAGAAATGCATCCATATGTGCATGAAAAAGAAATACTAAACGTTCATAGTAGTACTATTCAGAAACTACAGATAAGCTGAAAAATAGTGGAATGGTGAAATAAATTTCAGTATTTTCTCACAATGTAATTCTATGCAAAGAGAACAATGTAACTATACATAAAAATATGGATAATTCACAAATAATAAATGCTAAAGAAACTGTATACCAAAGAGTTTATATTGTTTGATCATATGTATGTGTGTATATATATTTACAACACAAGGAAACCCATATACTGTTAGAAGGACAGGAAAGTGGGTTTTATTTTTGGAACAGTGACTAGAAGTAGATAGAGTGGAATTCTGGGATGCTGGCAGTGTTGTTTCACGATCTGAATTTTGGTTTTCTTGAATATGTTCAATCTGTGAAAATTCAGCCTAAATGACTATAATTTGTGTATATATATATGCATGTTATACTTGAATAAATTTTTTTCAATTGTAACAAAGAAAAATCCAGATTAGTCAATTAGGTGTTTCAGTAGTAGGCTGGAATAGGAAAGGGCTAAACTAGGGAATGAGAGGTACTTCTAATCATAGGTGGTTGAGTCCAGCTCCAAGGACTAGACATCAGGGGCAGGACACCAATCAGTAGACATACTGGAGGGTGAGGGCAACAGCAGAATGAATTAAAGGGGGAGGCAAGGAAAATCTTTAATCATAAAGGAATGCTGTAACTTGGAACTTGGGAAAGACAAGAGACAATAAACACATCACGGACACTGTTGGGAATTATCAACTATTAGATCCACAAATGTCAGATATGCAATTGGTAGCAATGTCAATTACTCCAGACTCCTAATGTATAAATGCAGGCAAAGATATGTATATTTTTAGCTGAATCCAGGAAAGAGTTCCTCTAGGTTGTTTTGGTACAAGGAGTGTCTTTCTCCTAAAACCTTGGTAACACTGGAGTCAGGAGAGTAAAACTAGAAAGATGGGATCAATAAGCCAGAGAAGGGCATACAAGTAAGTTTTCAAATCACAGGGCTTTCAGCCAGGGTCAGAAGTCTAGGAAAACAAGAATGTAGATCAGATGACCAAGAAACCCATCTAGACATAGGATCTGGATAAATACTTGGATTTGACACTGACTAGAGCTGGCTTTATAATTTGTTCTCCAATTATGTATAGGAGATCCGCTATACTTAAATATTCAAGAAGAAAGTAGGCAGCCTCTACAAAAGTGTTTCTTCAAACGTTTGCCTTCAGGACCCTTTTACCCTCTTACAAGATACTGAAGATCCCAAAGAGCTTTGGCTTATGCAAGCTATATCTGTAATTACTGCATTAGAAATTAAAACTGAGAAATTTTAAATGAAATAAATATTTTAAAATCAACATCAATAAAGCCATTACATTTAACATAAATTACATGTTTTATTATTTTTTTAATTGTATTTCTGGAGCAAAATTGAGAGTGAAGAGTGACACTGTTTACATTTTACAATATTGCTTAATATCTCTCTTAACAGAAAGAGCTGAATTTTCACACCCGCTTCTGCGTTCACTTGGTTGCAATACCAAATTACATAACCTCTAAAATCCACTCTTCACTTATGAGAAAATCAGAGTTAAAGAGGCAAATGAAATCTTAGTATTACTGTGAAAATTGTTTTGACATTGCAAACTCCCTGAAAGGGTCTCAGGGAACACCAAGGGTCCCTCGAAAATGATTTAGGAATCACTGTTCCACTGAATGACAGTTTGACTTAAGAGCTCAGCATATGACTGATCCTATAGTAGCAAGTTCCCTGAACCCACATTCAACTACCACAGCATGGAGCTTAATATTTTTCAAAGAACACAAAAATTAACTCTCAGAATGAGAGTTAACTCTCCACATTCTTGGATCGGCTATAAATGGTAGCTAAATTTTCCATAGAAAATGAGGTAAATCTTTCAAAACAAGGTTCAGCTGTCATCCTTGTTTATGCTTCAGAAAATCTTTGGCTAAAATAGAAGAGTACTTTTAAGGACACTGATGGAAAATATTTATAAGAGAAGAATGTAGGAAGTTAAAGGTGAACTTTTATATAGGGATATTGGAAATTTAAGTAAACACATGGAACATGTGAGGGAGGCACTTTTTGGGTACATCTGAACATAAATAATTTTATTAAATATGTTTTAGGCAAAATTATAAGCTTGTGTGTGTGTGCATACACACAAACTTGCAATGCTGTCAGAAACGATTTCTGCCACATTAGTGAATTTAGAACACGTTTGATCAATAATTTATTCTGGAGAAATGAGTTAAAGAGAAGGAGGCTGTACAACATTTATGATTCGTGTGATAAGAGAGATGAGAGGGGCCAAAACAAACAACAAAAAAAGAAAAGCTGGAGTTCAACCAAATGATATAATATCACTTCCATAAGTCTCAATTTTGATCTTTTAGAAGCAAAGTTATTATAAGGGGATGTATACGAGTTGCCAATAAATAATATTTTAATGGCTTTTCAGATTAGGATTCCAGATAACATTGTAAGAACAAATGACCCAGGTGGTGAGGAATTCATCTGATGCATCAGATGCCACCATACCATAGACAAACCTCTGGAAAGCCCATTTTCCTGATGGGCTTGATGCATTAGTTTGGTTTGTGACAATTACATGAACGCTTGACTTTTATCACTATCCCCTTGATCTCTGGTGCTACCAAAGGAAGACTGAGTGACATGGAAAAACTAAGGAGAATATGAGAGTGAAAGAGGCAAATAATACTTTAGTAATTAAGATGTTAATACTAATATTAATAGAGTCAACAGAGACAACTGTTTGACCTCTCCAAGACTGGAAGAAGTGTTTCTCTAGGTTGAAATCAGAAATCAAAAAGTCTTGTCAGCTTCTTAATAGGCAAAAATCTGAAAATACCAGAAAATACTGCAGGACCCTTTTGAAATTTAATTCTCCTACCATTTTAAAATTAAAGTGTAGATTTAAATATTTTCTTACTACAATAACATAATGAATACCACATTTTTTTAAAATTATACATACACAATTTGACCTTATCCATTTGAAAAGATAATAAATAGTCTAACATGAATCTGACTCAGCCTTGGAAGAAAATCAGGAATTCCTTGACATAAGCTAACCCTTGCTTGGCAACAGGAGCTATAGGGAAGCTGATCTGATGTGTTTCTATGAACCTCTCTGAATCAGATTACCCACTTTTATTATCATCAAAAAGAAAAGTTAAAAAGCTCAACTGCATATTAAAGATGACATGAGCTTTACCATGTCAAAGTCAAATCCAAAATAGTAACTTCTTATTCAAGCCAGTACCAGCAACTTACTCATTTAGGTATACTTTTAAGCAGAATTAACTTTTCTCTAGGGTTTTACTTCCCCAATTTTTACTTATGTCTTTTTTTTTTAAGGAAGCCATTATTTTCTTTCAAACTTGGGGTTTGGCAATGTATTTTTTAATTTGACATATATTTTAGGCAAAGGAAATCTATTTCCAATACAAATGGCATGAAAATATTGCTTGTGTTTAGGTACATTGTATTTGGAAAGGGGAAATATTAGGCAGGTCCACAAATTATCAGGTTCCCAATATTATATATAAAACAAAAAATTAAGAAGGAAAAACTGAGTGTAATTTTTTTATTTGATTAACATAATTAAAAATTATTGTTGAAAAATATTTTACTCAGCTTATGAGATTTTGGACATGTAATGTTTGAACTTAGTTATAAATTTGGAAGGTTTCATTCAGAATATGATCTATCTTGCTACTTTTTACTTGGAAGAAATTTAATAAGATGTAGCTAATTTCAGGTATATCAATCTATAATGACTGTCTTTTCTACATTTTTATATTCTTGCCTCCTTTGCTTCAAAAATTTTTAGAGACCATTTTTTAAAGACCATCTCTTCAATAAGTGGTGCTGGGAAGAGAACAGCTATGTGTAAAAACAATAACATTAGAACATTTCCTCACACTGTATATACAAAAACAAACTCAAAATGGATTAAAAACCTAAATGTAATACAGGAAACCATAAAACTCCTAGAAGGGAACATAGGCAGAACACTCTTTGACATAAATTGTAGCAATCTTTTCTTGTATCTGTCTCCTGAGGCAGCAGAAATAAAAGCAACCATAAACGAATGGAACCTAATTAAACTTAAAACCTTTTGCAAGCAAAGGAAACCATTGAGAGAATGAAAAGACAACCTACAAAATGGGAGAAAATATTTTCAAATAATATGAACAACAAGGGGTTAATATCCAAAATATATAAACAGGTCATAAACTCAATACCAAAAAAAACAAACAGCCCAATTTAAAAAATGAGTAGAAGATCTGAAGAGACATTTTTCCAGAGAAGACAAGCAGATGACCAACAGGCACATGAAAAGATGTTCAACATCACTAATCAAAAAATGCAAATCAAAACCACCATAAGCTATCACCTCACACTTGTCAGACGGCTATCATCAAAAAGCCTACAAATAACAAATGTTGGAGGATGTGGAGAAAAGGAACACTTGTAGAGTGTTGGTGGGAATGTAAATTGATGCAGCCACTACGGAAACTGAGGAACACTAAGGATGTTCTTTAAAGAACTAAAAATAGAACTACCATATGATCCATTAATCCCCCTCTTGGGTATGTATCCAGAGAAACGCATAATTCGAAAACGTACATACAGCCCAATGTTCATAGCCACACTATTTACAACAGCCAAGACATGGCAGCAACCCAAGTGTCCATAAACAGATGAATGGATAAAGATGTGGTGTGTATGTGTACACACACACAAGAATATTACTCAGCAAAAAAAAAAAAAAAAACAAAGAACGAAATTTTACCATTTGTAGCAACATGGATGGACCTAGAGAATATTATGCTTAGTGAAATAAATCAGACAAAGACAAATACTGTACAATACCACTCATATGTGGAATCTTAAAAATAATACAAATGAATATAAATGCAAAACAGAAACATTCACAGATATAGACGACTAGTGGTTACCAAAGGGGCAAGGGAAAGGGGGAGGGACAATTAGGGATATGAGATTAAGTGATACAAACTACTATGTATAAAATAGAAAAGTAATAAGGATATATTGTTTAACAGGGAATTATAGCCATCATCTTGTAATAACTTTCAATGGAATATAATCTATAAAAATACTGAATCACTAATATTGTAAATCAACTGTATTTCAATTAAAAAAAATAGCAAACACCTTGTTGAGCATTTTACCACTTACTGTCTTATGCTGCATGCTACTATATTTTAACAAATCTTATTACTGTGGTAGACCATGTACTGGAATGTTTCATAATTACTTAAATATCTATTTGTTTCTTAGTGTTCCACAGCCTTGGTAGAGAACATATTATATTGTAAGATTAATTATCTACCTGAAGAAATAATATGGTACATGAAGCAACCATGTACCATAGGATTTGAGAGTCTAGTTTGAGACAATACAATACTGAGAGAAGAGAAAATCATAAACAGAGACAAATCAATTGGATGAGACTTTATGGAGGAAATGGATTCAGGGCTGGACATAAAGGAAAGGCAGCATCTAGCTTATCTGAGGAACAGTGTAAACAATAGCAGCAAAACTGATCCGAACATTCTTGGTTATCAATAGAGAAGCTGGCCTTGCTGAAGAGTGCTGGGCAGAGGGCCGTCAAGTGAGACTGAGTGGGAACTAAGGGATAAGGATTTTAAAGAGGGACAACCAAGTGAAAGTGAGGTTTTAAAAATACCCACCTGTGATGCAAGAGGGAGGAGATGTGGGAGCATGTGTGTATGTATAACTGATTTAGTTTGTTGTAGAGGGAAAACTAACACACTATTGTAAAACAATTATACTCCAATAAAGATGTTAAAAAAATAAAAAATAAAAAAAATAAATAAAAATAAAAATACCCACCTGGAAGCAGTTTGAAAATAACAAGAGTTTGGTGGCAGCAACTATAAGCATATTGAAGTTACATAAATGTGAAGTTATCAAATTCTGACTAAGATGATACTATTAATAATATAAAGGAAGAAGTGCATATGAAAGACTGTAAGGGGAGAAACTGTGAGGTATATAGGAAGTGAAACTGTCTTCCCAATAGCATGGTTAATTTTGAGCACTGCTATATTATATGAATAATTATTTCCATCTTCCTTTTTACTTGGTTTGCCAATTCAAAATCAGTTTCATGATATGTAAGGAATATATAATACATATAGGAAAGATTTATTTTTTCCTTTAAACTTATTTCTCCATACCCAGACTATTACAATATATATACTTACCAAGTTCAAAGTTTTATTATGTTTTTCCTGAAAAACTAATCCTTAATTATTCCAAACCTGATTAGCTCAAATTGTTTTATTAATTCCTATGTAACAGAAAAATTAGTGACACAAGAATTTTGTAAATATTTGCCAGTAAAATTAAAACTCCTACATAACATTCAATCCAGTGGGAAAAAATTCTGTGTAGAGCAAAACAAACTCAGTTGCTGCAAAGACTATGAGACAAAGCAAGAGAAAGACTGTCTAATTCTATAAAATAAAATTGTTTACTTAAAATGAAATCCTTGCCTTAAATGCTGTAAACCTATTTCCTCATGACATTCAGAAACAAATGCTACAATTAATGGATAGCAAGTGTTAAAGAAACAGGACAATGTCTCTGACAGGTAACTGGTTTACTTCAGCAGCAAAAATCTATCAGTGACTTTACTAAAGTTTCAATTTGTTTTTCATCCATTGCAATTGTAAGTAATTAATTTTCTAGTATAGTTTTGGAAAGTATAACTCAGACCAGAAAAAAAAAATAGAGAAATAGGTAAAAATCATGCTTTAACAAGAATATTGCTTTATTTTGACATACACATCTGGAAGCATATATCATCCTGTAGAAGAGTCTGTTTCTGATTTAGGAGACCAGCTTTATGATCTGAAAAGCCTCAAGCCCTATAGCAATAATTCTAATGCAAATAGGACTTGAAATTATAAGGAAAAAAATTACATACACTTATGTTCAAGAGTTATGATTATTGCTATAACCAAAAATTGTTACACTGAAGCATCAATAAATGTAAGCACTAAGCCACGTGTTCAGGGTCTAAAAGAAATCAACAAGTACCTAATGATGGCCTGGTATAGATATATGATTGCTTTTGTTTTTTAAAAAAATTTATTTATTTATTTATTTATTTTGGCTTTATCGGGTCTTTGTTGCTGTGCGCGGGCTTCCTCTAGTTGCGGCAAGCGGGGGCTACTCTTTGTTGCGGTGCACAGACTTCTCATTGTCATGGCTTCTATTGTTGCAAAGCATGGGCTCTAGGTGCGCAGGCTCAGTAGTTGTGGCTCGTGGGCTCTAGAGCACAGGCTAAGTAGTTGTGACACACGGGCTTAGTTGCTCCACAACATGTGAGATCTTCCCAGACCAAGGCTCAAACCCATGTCCCCTGCACCGGCAAACAGATTCTTAACCACTGCACCACCAGGGAGGCCCTCATTGTTATTTTTTGTTAAGTAGACAGTGCTATTTCTTTATTAATGTGGAGAACTTCAAAAGGAGATAAATTTCTGAATGTACTGAAAATGTGAGCCATGAGATTTATTAATTGATATATTTAGCGTATAGCACTAAGGGTATCAGATACTAATTAAAAATTTGTAATCAGCTTGGTTTCTCTGTAGCTCCACAATTTATTGCATAAATTTAGGCAAGTTATATAATGTGGGCTTCATTTCTTTCATCTGTCCATAGGGATAACAATAATAAAATACAGTGTTGTTATAGAGGATTGGATGTGAATATTTCTTAAGGCTCTCAGAACAGGACTTACTTCCTGGTACTTACTGGTGACAGCAGTACTAATTATAACCATTATTATTTACGTATGAATATATCTGACAGTCAGGCATGGTTTTCTCAGTTGAAGCAGGACAAGATATATTGAAGCAGGACAAGATATATTGAAGTACACCTGCCCATTGAAGTAGAAAAAGAACTGAGGCGATGGACCCAGGACAAATGGGAATACATTTCAGTCTTGCAGTTAGAACTTGGCATCTGGTGGGCACAGTCACAAGTAGGCAAGGACTTGCTAGTTCCACAATACTCACTGAGGGAGTGGAGGATCCATACAGGCAAGCGGAAGTAAACTAAGTGGGAATCCAGGTATAAGGTAGTAGTTTCAAAGCTGCTCTTAAACCTAGTCATTGGAAAACCTTAAATTCCCTAAAGTATCTTTCATATTCTCAGAGCAAAGCACTACTTTGTAGATTTGCACATCATCTCCAAACATAACAAATTCAATGCTTTCATTTGAGCATATGATAAAGTAGTTCATTGGAATTTGAGGCTCACAGTACAACAGATATACAAAATTAAAATCAAAGTCAGTGTGGTTAAGTGTGTAAGGAACACATGGGAATTGAAACCTACCCAGGATGTAACAAATTCTTCTCTCCCCTGTTATATCTAAGTCATATGTATATACTTAAATTGATAACTTTTGAAATTGTTTCTCTCTCCCTCTATATATATGTAGGTATATGTGATTATAAGTCTTTTATGCTTTCATGCTCCAAAACTTGCAAAGAAAATTAAGGATGTTAGCCTTACTAAAGACACTCCAGGTCCTTGTTTGCATGGGTAGAACTATAGCACCCTCAGGCACTCATGTCCATAACCAGCTTAGATTCTGCTTCTTCTTTTTAACTGCTTAGTTATGCTTCAATTTGCTTATCCCTCTTTCCCTTCATTTCACTACTCTGGAAATTCTCACATCTACTTAAATTTAACATCCTATTTCCTTCCTCAAATACATCAGAGCAGCTACAAATGGTTGGAGGAGAACATACAACCAAATTGTGAACACCCTGACTGAGAGCCTCAGCCTGCAGCACCTACAGGTTCTCTCTCAGGCTCACACCAAAGCTGGGCTGCCCTTAGGCTTCTCCCAGCCAATATATGGATATGACGAGACTACTATAGCTGGGCTATGTCTGCCCAAAGTGGGATCCTCCCAATAGTCAGACTTTGCTGGGGTGGGGTTGAGGGGCACATTGGCCTGGCCAAGACATTCTCAGATCTGCACTGCAGTCTGAAGTTTTCTTACCCAGTTTTCCTGTCTTTCACTTCATAAGTGTCAGACCTGCATCACAGTCTGAGGACTCCCCTGTCCGATGTTTAACCTTTTACTCTCTGCAGCCATTTCCCCCAATAACTATCTTACATGTTTAATCCCACCTTGGCATCTGCTTCCTCAAGGACCTGAACTGACTCATTAACTGCTAAATTCCTGATCACATATCTCAGAATGTGTCCTTAACTTCCTTAGTCAATTCAGACACCCAACCTTCTAGATACATAGTACCATCTTCCTCTCTCCTCAAATTAACAAAACTTTTCCCACCACCCTGCCCTCAGGGCATACTTTATTATTTTCAGATGTTCACCTTGTAAATATTTCACTGACAAAATAGAAGTGTTCAGAAACAGCCAACACCACATCCACCATCCCACCTACTGTGATTCTCATATACTCTACCTTTTCTTCTGCTGTTGCTGTGTATCAGTATTCCTGTCCAAGATGAATCCCTCCAATTATGCATTGGATTCCAACTCATCTCATTTATGATATTGTTTTAATTTCTGACTTATCAGGTTTTTCTCTCTTGAACAATTTTTATCATAAAAAGTGCTGTATTAGTGCCTATAAAAAATCCTTCTGACTCCCAAATCTTCTGAGTCTACAATCTGTATTTATAGTCCATCTCTAAACTTCTCCTATCCTCTTTTGAGCCCACATGAATTTATACCATTAGTATAACATATATAATTTGCTCTTGCCAATATCAGGAACATCTACCTTAAGTCTGTCAGTTAATTCTCAAACTTTACCTAATGCAAACAATCAGCAACATCTGACAATGTTGATCACTTCCTGAAAGACTTTTTTCACACTCATTCCAGACACCACTTTTTCTTGGTTCTCTTACTTCATTGACTACAGTAAGTCCCCTACATATGAACAAGTTCCATCTGAGAGCATGTTCATAAGTCCAATTTGTTCATAAGTCCAAAGTTAGCTTAGGTACCCAACTAACACAATCAGCTATATACTACTGTACTGTAATAGGTTTATAATACTTTTCACACAATACGTACATAAAAAAAAACACAAAAAATAAAGAAAACATTTTTAATCTTGCAGTACAGTACCTTGAAAAGTACAGTAGTACAGTATAGCAGCTGGCATACAGGGGCTGGCACACATCACATGTTCATATCTTTGAAAGTTCACAACTTAAGGTTCATATGTAGGGGACTAATTGTACTTCTTTCAGCCTCCACTATAGGCAGTTCTCATCTTCCACTCCTGTACCAATTAGAATGCTCCATGGCTTTGTCCTTGTAACTTTTTCTAACTACATGTTGTGATGTCTTCCATTCCCATAGCTTTAAATGTCATCTTTAATTTAATGACTCCCAAGTTTTGATCTCCAAGTCCTCACCTCTGACCATCTTTGGACTCCTCTATGTTCCACTGTTTACTCAACCTCTCCACTTGGCCATCAAATATGTATCTCAAACATAACACATCCAAATACAAATTCTCGATTACCCCAAAGCACACTTCTCTCTCAGTTGTCCTCATTTCAATTAATATCAACATCTTTCAAGTTATTTCAACCAAAAATCTTAAAGGACCTTGAAAGTAGCATCCAAAAAGATTCTCTTTGTTCTATTCTTTTCCTACTGGAAAAGGAAATGTCAAAATATACCCAGCCCAAATCTTACCATTTCTACTCACTGCTATTCTTCTGATCCTCACCATGATCTTTGTTTCTGGATTATTGCAATATATTCCTAATAGTCTCTTTGTATATTCTCTGCTAATATTCCATCCTCATCCTTTTAGCCTATTATTTGCTCTGACTTTTAAAATGTACATAAGATCATATTACTCTTATTTCCTCAAAATCTCCAGGATTCTTTTCATTCAGAGAAAAATTTAAAGATGTTAACAGGAACTACAAATTCCTAAAATATGTTTTCCATTTTTCCCTTCCTTCTCTATGTCACCTGTTCTCTAAATATCTTGTTTATTCTACATCAGGCATGTTGACCTCCTTGCCTTTCTTCTGTCAGTTTCTGACTCTGGAACATGGAATTCTGTTTGGAGGGAACTTCCTATAGGTATATGTGTAATTTACTCCTGTACTTCTTTCACTTCTGTGTTCAAATGTCCAGAGAGGCCTTCATTGAAAAAACATATAAACTAACTCAAATCCAACTCTGTCACTCTCTCTTCTCCTTAGATTTTTTCAAAGTATTAAACAAGTTGAAAGTCTCTATACTCCAATACACACAACCTCACCACAAAAAAGTGTAAGTTCCTTTAAAGAAGGTGTTTTATGGTACACTCTGCTGTATATTTTGGATTATGTTGATGGCATATAGAGCAGTGAATGTTTACTGAAGGAGTAAATGTATAAAATGAATAATGAGACCAGCACAGAGAAGCAGCAGGGTGATCTATTACCAGAACTAGAGTAGAAAGTAGAAAGATAACTCTGGTTAATAAGATCTGATTAATTACTCTAACCTGGTTATTCTAATTAAGGTACATAGGTAGTTAGAAACTTGGTTATTATTCCTAGCATGCAAGATTTTTACAACTAGGCTGTTAGAAACAAAGTTACTTGTGCAAAAAAGGGTTAACATAGCTGGCCCAAGACTGCTAGTCTTAGAAGGCCTACTTTCAAAACTGGCCCTTGTCTGGTATCTGTGAACGTGGATTTCAAGAGTATTCTTATCATTCTCAAAATAGTAATCATTGTATATTGTGTCTGAAATACTTGTGCAAATGATGTGCTTTATACTACATCTGCTTTCCTTCTGGGAGTCTGGAATTTTGGTATGTGCTAGGCAGTGAGTGCCTATGTGACCAGCTCCCAATAAAAACCTAGGCCATCAAAAATAAATAAATAAATATTTTTTAAAAGGGACTTCCCTGATGGCACAGTGGTTAAGAATCTGCCTGCCAATGAAGGGGACATGGGTTTGAGCCCTGGTCCGGGAAAATCCCACATGCTGCAGAGCAGCTAAGCCAGTGTGCCACAACTACTGAGCCTGCACTCTAGAGCCCACAAGCCACCACTACTGAGCCCACGTGCTACAACTACTGAAGCCTGCGCATCTAGAGACTGTGCTCCGCAATGAAAGAAGCCACCACAATGAGAAGCCTACGCCACAATGAAGAGTAGCCCCAGAGAAAGCCCACACACAGCAACAAAGACCCAATGCAGCCAAAAATAAATAAATTTTAAAAAAAAACAAAAAAAAAACCTAGGCCATGAGTCTCTAGTCAACTTCCTTCAGCAAAAGCACAGCACACATTGTTAGGGAAATGTGTGCTCCATGTGACACCTAATGAGACAGAGAAAGCATAAGGAAGTCTGTAGGCAGATTCATCCATACTATACTTATGTCTCTTTCCCTTATGACCCAGCTGTTTATCTTAACTACACCTGTGTGATAAAATATAGTTTTACTCCTAAAGATTTAAGTCCCACGAATCATTCTAGGCAATCTTTTAATGTGGAAATGGTGTTGGGGACTCCAAAACACAACAATAAAATGCCTCCACTGTAAGAAAATATTTCAGTGTGTCAGAGCTTAAGCTACCAACTGTTAAACTACTGGACTCCAATCTCTAGAAAATTTAGCAACTGGCTATCAAAAAGCTAGTAAGATCCGGCACACCACAGGAAACCAAAAACCAAGACAATAAAATGCAACCTTAAACCTAGATCTGATAAGGAGACCTGTTCCTCATGTTGCCAAGGGTGCTAAAAACCTAGTATCGTCTCATGCACACAGAGTGCTGAGAAGAGCCACACAAATATCTTAAAACAAAAGGGGCAAATCAATACATGAAACTTTTCATAAGCCTTTGCTTAAATTTGATCCAGTTATTTCATGTTCTACTATAATTCCTCAATTTTACTGACAACCTTAGAGAAGAAAATACATATTTACTGCTCTGAATTGTTCAAATACAAAAAAAGCACATTTATGTATGCTAGAGAAATGATATAGCAGTCAAATCTGCAGTCAACTGCTAAAAATTATAAATGACATTCAAAGTTAAGCTATCCCACGTGAGATCTCCTCAGGAAAGTTAATATAAAAGAGCAATAAATATTTTTAAGTTTTGTTGAAAAACGGAGACCTATATATACATAAAGCAGAGCTTGTTCTCAGTCACTGCCGACTCTAGCTCCTTGAACAGCACTTGTTATAAGAGCCACTCAATAAATATATTGAATTAATGAACAACATCTATCTCACAAACAAAGGTCACATGGTTAAACTGATTTTGCATTACTCTTATTACTTCATCCAATTTTTGAAAGTGACAACATAAAAAGATAACGTGAGACCATAACACATTCATTATATATGGTTGTTATATTTTTCAGTGTCACTCTGCTTCTAGCTTTTTGACCCAACTGGGTAAATACAGAATACTTTTGTCTATTACTCATAACAGCTTTGGAAAAACATTTTTCTGAGTGCATTAGACTATTACTCTATTCATCAGAAGTCAAGAGTGCATTAGTATCTTATATATAAGCTGAACTTTCAAGTAGTCTTGACACTGACCAAGTTAAATGTGATAATGGCCAGAGTGATGAAATGAAATATAATTGAAATGATGTAATACATTAGAATTAAGAATTATATGCTAAAATTGCTTGATTGTCTAAGGAATTACTGTGCTCACATTCTGAAATGTCCTAAAGATAAATAAAATTTCAAAATTTAAGTGAACAGAAAATAAAATCAGCTTTCTGTGAGACAGTGTTAAATTTCTGATTTTTTGTACATAAAAACATCCATTTTATGTGTAACTCTACTAATAAAAAATAAAATGCAACTTAAAGCCAACAGTTTAATGATATGCCAAAGGCATCACATTTACAAGATAGCATCACATACACATTTTAGTCATAGAAAAATTGTGTTCTGCCCTGTTAAAGACCTAAATTGTCAAAGGGTGATGCCAATACATCTGCTAATGAAAGTAATAGTATCAATAGCCAAAAACAATTATGAGTTACTTTCTCATTATGTGAAGCAGGTGTCAGTTTTAATGGTTTTCAGCTGAACAAAAACTCTTCTTTGGAAAAGATTGGCTTCCCGTTAAGATACAGAAATGTAGAAAGAGCTCCCACTCAGACAACAGGAAAAAGCCAAATAATCTACAAAATTATAATTTGTTCTTAGCTAATAAAATAGCTGAGATCACAGAGGAAGCCAGTAGGCTGAAATCTGAGAAAAGGCAGGCACCTTGAAGGAAATACAAGTGGTGGCTTATCTGGGGGCAGAACAGAGTAGGAAACCTGGGCTGACATATAAGCCAATAAAAAGATTTCAGCTAAAAATTTTATCAAATTCCTAAAGACCAAGTGTGGGATAACCTGAGAATATAGAACCCCCAAGAGCCCAAGATAACAGAGATTTTACACTCAATCTCAGAGTTTTCCATGGATGTCACCACAGGGCAATAAAAACCATTTTGAGCAGAGTGAGGCACTACAACCCTTTGTGGTTCAAGCCTGAACAAGAAAAGCAGCTGCCACTGCAGGAAAGCACAAAGTTCCATTTGGAAACTTCTCTCCTACAGGGAAAAAAAAAAATCCTTGAGCTGTGAGTTGGGGAAAGAGGAGGCGAAAGAGCAAACAGCCGCACCTGGGGCACCAAAAAGAAAAAAATTTCTACCCTTGGAAGGAGGGTTAGAGATTCTCCAGACTCTGGCTATTAGAGGCATTTAGCAAAAGGAACTAGAGCAAGATCATAAAGAAAGCCCATTCTCAAGAACCAGGAACACCAAGCCAATCTAAGCCTGAAATTGGAACAAAACAACAGAGAAGGCCCTCCCTGCCCCTACCACCAGGCTACTCTGTGCTGACTTATGCTGCAGTCCATGCCTGAGGTGAGATATATGGAGAGAGACCTATTCTGATGTGGAAGCACACAGGGAAAATCTTAAAGGTAATAGGAGAACAGGGGCATTGAGAAAAAAAAAATCCAACTTGCACCCTATGCACAAGGTAACCCTGAACAATTTTGGAGCAAAATAAGCACTAAGGGTAACTATAGCTACAACAAAATCCACACTCAACTCAAGTTTTATGCAAGCCAAAAGACAACTGACCAGCATCTTTCAAGTTCTGAAAGAAAAACATCAGCCCAAGAACTTTGTAACACGTGAAAATATTTTGCAAAAAGGAAAGCTAAATAACAACTTTCACAGATAAAAACAGAGAATTCAATACACAACACATATTAAAGGACATCCTTCAGGTAAAATAAATAATACAAAACTTACCTACATCTCGGGTTATCTATAAAATGGGAAAAAGCAATACTGAAATAACAAATTGTCTTCAGCCTTTAACATCACAGGATCCCCACACTTTTGTGTCTTACCTCCAGGAGGTGGACCAGGTTCTTGCAGTGAATAGCAGAGAAAAACCTCCTTGTGCTTCTGGCAGGAAGAGAGGAAAAGGAGCCATTGTGAAATACGCCAGAGCACCCTGTTTGTCTTTAAAATGTCTGCCCTCAGGTGAAACTATTTAGCTAGAGCCTAACCTGCTGGGGTTAATCAGAACTTAATAGACCTGGAGGAAGGAAAAACGCAATTCCAGCCCCCTCTAGCCTTCCATGGGGAAAAGAGGATATATCCAAATACAGCCCACTCTAGCCATCTTGTCCCAATGAAGAGGGGCAAAATATTAAGAAGCCTGTGAGAAGTTCACAGTTCAGTGGTACAAGCTTGCTCAAAGACTGAGACCTACTCATAAGACTATGAAACACTTCCCCACCACCCACAGTTTACCACTGAAGGCCTAATTATAGCAGTTCCCTTTACCAAGTACATCATGTTCAGCTATGAAGAAAAAAGTACAAGACAGACTAAAAGAGAAAAATCAAAGTTTGAAGAGAAATAGTAAGCATCAGAACTAGACTAAGATAGTGCAGGCATGTGGGAATTATCAGACCAGGAGTTTAAAACAACTGTGAATAAGATGCTAAGGCCTCCATTGGATAAAGTACAACATGCAAGAACAGATGGACAATGAAGACAGAGAGGAAATTGTAACAAAGAACCAAAAAAAGAAAAATAAGAATGAGACAAAGAGAGATGAAAAAACACTGTAAGAGAAAAGAGAAATGAAGAATGCCTTTGATGGGATTATTGGTAGATTGGATACAGCTGAGGAGAGATTCTCTGAGCTAAAGGATATCTTAATGGAAACCACTGAAACTGAAAAGTAATGAGAAAAAGGACTGAAGAAAGAAAAAAAAAACAAAAAAAAACCAGGAGAAACAAAATATCCAAAAATGTGGGACAGCTGAAAAAGTTATAATACATGCCTAATGAGAATTCTAGTGGGAGAGGAAAGAAAGAAAGGAACAGAAGAAATGTTTGAAACAGTAATGACAGTAGAATACCTTGCAGGAAATGTTAAAAAAAAAAAGTTCTTTAGAGACATGGCAAATGATAAAGGACAGAAACTCAGATCTATATAAAGAAAGGAAGAGCGACAGAGAAGAAATAAGTAAAGGTAAAATTTTAAAGTTTATTTTTCTTATTATTAAGTGATCTATTAGCTAACAGTATGTTCAAAATAATAATGGTAACAGTGTATTCAATCATATGCTTATGTATATTTATATGTGCTTATGTATAAGTGAAATGAATGACAGCAATGATAAAAGGGTCAGAAGGAAAGAATAAGGATTATTGTATTATTTAAGTTACTCACTACCTGTGAATCATTACAGTGTTATTTAAAAGTGGACTTGGGTTAGATATAAATATATATTCCAACCACCAAAAAAAAGTAGAAGTAAAATGGACATGATAAGGAAAAAGAAAAAATGAAATCATACAAAATGCTCAATTAAAAACACAAAAGAGAGAAAACGAGTGGAAGACAAAAATAGGAATAAATAACAAAGGTGGCAAACAGAAAAACACTAAAAAATATGGTAGACATTAATCCAACTATATCAATAATCACTATGAATATCAGTGGTTTAAATGCACAAATTAAAAGACAGATTGCCAGACTGTATCAAGAAACAAGACCCAACTATATGTTGTCTATAAAAAACCCACTTTAATATAAATTCACATAAGGATTAAAAGTAAATAAATAGAGTAAAATATAACATGCTAGCATTAATCCAAAAAAGCAGAAGAATCTATTTTAATTTTAGACAAAGCTCACTTCCAAGCAAGGAAAATTATCAGGGTTAAAGAAGGGCATTACAAAGTGATAAGTCATTTCTCCAAGAAGACATAACAATTTTTAATATTTATGCACCCAACAACAGAGTGTAAAAATACATGAGGTAAAAACTAATAGAACTGCAAAGAGAAACAGATGAATCCACTATATAGTGGATTCAAACACTTCAACAGCCCTGTATCAGAAATGGAGAGATTCAGCAAATGGAAAATGAGTAAGGACATAGTTGAACTCAACAATACCATTGATCAACTAGATATAATGGACACCTATAGACTACTTCATACAACAATAGCAGAATATATTTTTGTCAAGCTCATAAGGAACATTAACCACAAGTATGGACCATGAAACACCCACTGGCAAATTTAGAAGTCTAGAAATCATACAATGTCTGCTCTCAGACCACAATGGAATTAAATTAGAAATCAGTAACAGAAAGATAAATGAAAAATCCCACAATATATGGAGATTAAACAACACACTTATTTGACATATGTCAAAGAAGAAATCTCTAGAGAAATTAAAAACTATTTTTAACTAAATGAAAATGAAAACACAACTTATCCAAATCCATGGGATGCAGTGTAATCAATACTGAGTGCATATATTAGAAAAGAAGTAATATCTTAAGTTTCCACCTTAGAAAACTGGAAAAAGAGCAAATTAAATCCACAGTAAGCAGAAGAAAAGAAATAATAATGAACACAAGCAAATCTTGGAAGAATGGACATCTTGACAATATTGAGTCTTCCTGTCCATGAACATAAAACACTTCTCCAATTATTTAGTTCTTCTTTGATTTCAATTTTTTTATGAATGAATTAGAATATATAAGCTTAAATGAATCAAATATAGACAGATGCAGTAGAAAATCAGATTGAATAATATAGAGTAGGGACAAATTTTAGAGAACTCAAAAATCAGGCAAATGAATGGTGAATCTGAACTTGAGTTAGGCCCTGACCTCTTATTTCAGTTAGCCCCTGACCTCTTATTTTCTAAAGTTACCTCAGTGCCCAGTGGTACATACTCATAATTTTCTATTACTTAGAAATTTGCAAAAAGTTACCTCATCAGGTACACATTATAAAGAGCACATTTTTTCCCTCTGAACTTGGGTAATACTATGAATATAAGAACTGCTCCTTGAAGCCCAGACTATTTTGTTTTCATTTCTTTTGTCTTTTAAGAACTTATTATTTTCCACACAGTAGGTATACAACAAATGTCTCCTAAAACTAAATATAAATCTGTCCAGAAGAGAACAGTTTATGAGTACCCTCATTGTTTCATCATGTGTGAGACTTCACAGAGTTGTTCTCAGGACTCACAAGAACTGCACTTTCTTTATCTGCTTCTGTATTTGCCTTGCTTGAAACTTACGTAGGCTTAAAATTCAATACTGTATCCTCAGCCTTCTCAGTTTCAAAATTAATAGGACACTGGATGAAATCCAATGAGTTTAATTACACATGATACTAAAATACAGAACAACCTATACTTAGAATGTCAAATTATGGGTCAAAGATGAGATCATTTGCTGGTATGAAAAGTAACAGACATTTAATCTCTGAGTAATTTCTCAAAGATGCTCACAGTTGTCCTACTTAACACAGTGTCTCAGCCACAATGTAGCAAGCTCTACTTTCAGGGATGGAAACAGGACATTATTAAAATGATACCTCCTTGATTCAATGGTAAAGTAGGAAACAGTACCTTATTTTTTTTATCTCACATTATGTTAAAATATCCATATAAATGTAATTGAGAAAAGAGCTCTAGAACCCTCATTAGACTCTAGGAATCACAATGTGAAGAAATAATAATTATAACATAGATTGGAACAAATTAAGAAACGGTATCAATAGATGATGCACAATTAACCTTCTAAATCAAAATGGGACCTGTAGAAAGAGTTGTAATGGAACACAGTCTCAACTTGCACCTCACAAAAGAAAAGTTGCTTCATCCTAGTCCTTGAATAAAAAACCCTCCACTATTAAAAAATATATATTTCTATACCAGTAGGAATCTTCTTCTTCTGGACATCCATTTTCCTTCAATAGTTTGTGGTCTCAAAATCTAAGCTATTGAGGTTACTTGTATACACATATGCACACACAGAAGAACTGAGGTGACTTGGAAAATGTATGCAATTAAAAAATGAATAAATGTTAAATCTAAAATAAAAATAAAGTATATAATTAATGGAGGGGAGTGTGTATACTATATTCACAGTCATTTCTTACATTAAAGTTAAGCCACAATTTTGACTCTAATTATGTAATCTCCAAAGCTAAAAAGGATTGAATATTTGTTAGCATGATTTGTGAGAATTTGAGAATACACAACAGATTTTCAGTGGAAGCAAATTTCTTTTGTCATTTCAATCTGGAAGTTTATTTCTATTTCTGTTTTGTGTGTGTGTGTGTGTGGTCAAGTAAGGAGTTATATGGGTAACCATATAGTGGATACCATCCTCGCCAATGTCCCTACAGTAAATTTAGTAGCGAATTTTAATGCCAAGTCATCAAGCAAAGTAGGAGCCATAATATTACACAATAATGATAGTAATTTAATAACCAAGATGTTCAAAATCATTGTCTTTAATCTTCAAAACTCCTTTTACATTGGGGAAAAAAAAGTATTTCAAGAGTAAGCCAATTTCCAAGTGCCACTTAACTAGTAAATGACTATACCAAAATCAGAAGCTGGGCAGTCTGACACCAATGTCCATGTTTTTATATGCAACATTATTTTTGCTTCATCAGAAGTAAGTCTGTAAAATATAAAGAGCAAAGGGTCCAGAGAGGACCAATAAGAGGTTTCTGCTATTCTGGCTTCATCTACTAATAAAACTAGAAAAATTTAAATATTGGAATAGATGCATGTCTTTCAAATGATCCTGCATAAACCTTTGGCCTTAGTTTGTTGATCTCCTCAGAGTTGGTATTCATTTCTCCTTTATATTTCCTC
The DNA here is from genome assembly GCF_026419965.1 of Kogia breviceps. Taxonomy (NCBI): domain Eukaryota; kingdom Metazoa; phylum Chordata; class Mammalia; order Artiodactyla; family Physeteridae; genus Kogia; species Kogia breviceps. The sequence continues at coordinate 100,305,053 of NC_081314.1, forward strand.
AATCATTCACTTCTATGGTCACACCCTCGATCTTGATATCACAAGAAAATGAACATCGCATCAACTCTCAACAGCAAACATACACTTTAAAACAGCATTCCATACTCTTTTTCTCACTTGGTCAAATATCCTCACAATCCTATTGCTTGTCAATGTCATAAACATATTTGACACTATCACTTTCTGACTATCCATCAATACCACTTGTTCCTGTTTGACCTAAATTTCATTGTCTACCATGACAATCACTTTGTTGCCTATGCCCACATTTTTTCTTGTCCCTTCTAGCATTATTATCTGATAAAACTCAAACCTGCATGAAACAGACTAAATGCTCTCTTTTGTTTTAAGTGGCTTAAGACAAAGTAAAAAGTATTTATTTTTAATATGACAGTCCACATAGTTCTTTATGATAGGTAGCTCTCTCTTGTGGGGCCCCTCTTCAAGAAGTTACACAAGGATGCCAAAGAATTCCACCTTGTGATGCTACCACCTTCTGCATTTGACCTCCACAGAAGAGAAAGAGGGGAGAAACGAAGAAAGAAAAAGATTGGTGTTATTCCTAAAACCCACCCCATATTTGTATGTGTGTATTCCATTTAGATGGTATCTATTCTAAGTCTTCCCTGCCATCATATCAAAGATAAAGAACTTATCCTTCTGCCTCCATTATCCTTATTCATTTCATCCAGAAAAGGATCCTCAGAAATAGCAGGCAACATATGAGAGAAAGCAGAAAAATATGGTTACATGGAAAGCAAGAGCAGAAAGTGCTTTAAGAAAGACAAAAATCAAATATGTCAACTGATGCTGAGAAGATTGAGTATAACAGATCTTTCCCATGCTCCATCCTGTATTGCAAGGGCTAAGAGTCCTTTCCTCAGATTCCTTTTTGGCTAAGGTACTAGACACAATTTAGTTTCTGCCATTGAGGTGCATCCATGCAAGATTTGAAAGGTAGGGATAAAACAGAAGTAATCCTTCTACAGCTCTTAAACAAGTTCTAAAAGACATGAGTGGGTGTAGGAGGTAGACTTCATGTTCCAGTATCTAGTTTCAGTGTCATAAATGAAGGCTAATTGTGGAGATAGCAACATTGATGGCAGTAGTGGCAGCTTCCTGACTTCTAGATTAAATGATCTGGTCTTTAAATCAAAGGTTTAGTGATGTTTACAACTCTTCTTAACCAAACAATTCTAATACCATTTGACACCAAATTCCCCAGATTAAACCCCTCTCTGTAAAACACCTAGAATTTTGCCTGAGAGAGTAAATCAGTAACTAGAGAGGCTGCAGGAAACTGACTCTCAGAGTTGACTTATCTAGCTTGGTTGTTTTGGAAGTTGGAAAATGGGATACCATTAGTCCACAGATGTGTGCTGAAACAGTTCGGTAAATTATTATCCTCTAAATCCCTGGAATGAAATGCTCATTGAAGGCAACCTCTGGCAGACCGGCTGGCTGCTGTGACAGGCTGTTATGGCAAGACTGAGTAATACAAATAATGCAGCCGGCTATTCTGATGGCAGTAGGAATTTTTAATTTTTTAAAAAAAAAGGTAAGTTCAAGGTTTTAGGTTCTCAGCTTAAGTAATAATGAAGAACAAGGAAGTTCCCATGTTTATCCTAAAGGTATCTCATATCTCTTGCAGATGCAAGGTTGCATTGCTGAAATTGAAAAGCACAGCAGAAACTTCTCCTACAGGTTGCTAAATTATAACATAAATGGATTTATCAGCCCCCCAGATCTCATAAAATTTAAGGGATTGACTAAGTCTCCAAAAAGTGGAATGGGGCATTTGGATGAATTATGATGAATCTATGGATTTTAACCCACAAATAACAAAAAAAATTATCTTAAAGAGCAGAAAAAGTGTCTCTTCTCCTGTCTAATGACAGAAGTCCTGCCTTGCCTGGTGATTTGCAATAACCTCACCTGAGGCAGTTACCTTGCACGCAGATAGCAGTTGTCCTATCCTCCACCTCTATCATCCCACATGTCTTTGGGATTGTAAATGGATTAAGATCACAAAGTAGCAAGTATAAATTCTGTTCTGGGGGAAAACAGTTTATACCATAAGAATTAAATGATACTGCTGATTTATACTGACAGATACCTGGGTATTATATGAAGAAATAGTTTCAATGAGTTTCATTGAGACAATATAAATATTAACAAAAAATGAAATCCTTCTCCAAATAATGATTCATAAACAATGTATCTGTGGCTTTTACAATAACAAATCAATCTCTGTGATAGTTAAAACTTTCCAGCCATATCCTAAACTCTATAAGGGAAAATTCTAGGAGAAAATCATATAACATATCTAAATCTGTAATTTTAAATAAGATATCATGAATACCATAAAATAAAGGGGCTTTCATTTCTGATATTGTTGATACCAATAGAAAATTACTTAAAAGCTAAAAATTATCAAAGAACATAACCATATATGCTGATTCAGAATTAAAACAGTTAATTCAATAAGCACATTGTGTGCAATGGTTCTCTAAATTTTGTATGTTACAGTTTATTTTGAGAATGCTATATGATATTGGAAGTAGGGGGAAAGTAAAATGATACATGCAGTATTTACATACAGTTTTGGATGCCTTACAAAATTCCTTCATCTCAATACTGGAACCCCTATGATGATACACATCTTGGGGTAAGAAACCCTGTTAAGACAATCTAAATTATTTCCTTGGATTAAGAAGTCATGTTATCAGAGACCAGAGTATCAATTTGTACTAATTTTACAATTCACCCAATAGAATTTCCATTACTGCATTTTACATATATATATATATATGTATATATGAATTTAGGATATACACACATATTCAGTGATAGAAACTGTAGGTTTAGAGATATCATTAGCTAAAACATCCTTGATGGAAGTCATGAGGGAATTTCCTGTCAGATCTCGATATCAAGAAAAGCTGTATTAAACTGAGTTTTAAATGGTTTTTAACCCAACAAACAAAAATTTTATATATTTTCTTTTGCTGTGACAGAATCATTCCAAGATCCATCTGTAGCAAGTGTACAAAATGGTCCAAATTTACATATTTTAATTGGGTTTTCATTTCCACTTTAATCTAAAATTTTGCTTTATCCTTTATTATATACACTTTGTGAGAAATTTTAAACACTTGCAAACAAGATAAGGGATATAAACCTATAAATAAATCTAAAATTATTTATTGTGTTTCAAATCACAGAGAAATACCTTTAAAAATATATTTACTCTGGATATCTTGTTTCCAGAGTACATATGGAACGGTTGTCATAGCATATTATTTGAAGTACAAATTAAGGATCTTAAACATTTTATCACAAGTATGTTTTCTTAATATTCAATCTAAAGGAGCAAATTAAACAAAATTTATATTCTTTACTGCATTATATAAATAAGAGACCATGTCTCCCATTTGACATTTGGCCAAAATAGTGTAGCATAGCCAAATCTGTCTTGTACCTTGATCTTTGCCACTGGTCAAAAATAAAATACCTTTATAGATATCATAAATGCTTCTAGTACATTATTTTTTAAAAATTAGCCACAGCCCCTTCTGACACTGACCCTCACCTCACTCACACAGCTTATTTCTGGCAGTGACTACAAATTATGAGATCAGTACTACAAGACTCAGCTTTTATTGTATTTTTCCTTTATTCCATTGCTTCTATTTTAGGAAATATGGTTCTAAGTTCCATATTTTCAGTAAGACTCTGAACTTTATATGTGATGATAGATAAAACTTTAACTGAGAATTATTTCCAAATACCAATGCAGCCTAAATTCTTCAATTTGTAATGAAAAATAGATAAAGTCATGTCTTCTCCCACTTAAGATGATTCTAAATTTTTTTATTGTTTTCATCTTTTCACCAATATGGCCATATGTCCATGCATTTAATCATGCATTCATTCTTTTATTCAATAAAATAAAATACATAGCTTGAAAGAATATTGATAGTCTGACAATCCAGTAATCAGGTAATTATATTCTTGCATGATAAGCATTATTACAGATCATTAGTCATCTTTGAATTTAAGTTAATATTAATTCTCAAAGTATAATTATTTTATCTTGGGGTATATCCAATATTTCATTTCTTTTGATGGTTAACATTCACTTGCTCTAAATAAATAGTGTCAGGTAGCCAGTTTTCAGTCATTGATTGCATTCATTGTCAAGCTCAATCAGTTTTAAATCACTGAAACATATACATAATTCACAACTAGTGGACTCTTTTTGTCATGTATACTATCCCTATCTGGAATCTTTTCACTATTACCAAACATGTAAAGTTTTCAACACAATGTATATATTTCTCTTCTATTGTTTTTCAATCATAAATAAATAAGATTTGATTTCATGAAAATCAAAACAACTTTTATTTTTAAAAATCAATTCTAAGCTATTAATGTTAATATTTTAATATATTAATACAATTATGATTTATATTAGTGCATGAGATGCTTTATAAATATAATTTGTTCTCTTTATAAGGTATGCTTATTAAATTTACATTACTTGCTAAGTTCACCCATTTCCTAATTAGAACTGCAAATGCCAAGATCAATATCAAATGCAGTGGAAAATAAACTAGATGGCAATATTTCACTCTTAACAAAACAACCTGTTTTTAACTTCATATCTGGTACATCGTGGCTACAATTCAAACTCTAATACATTTGGTGGTCAATACTATGTCTACACTCTCAGGTTAAGCATATCATCCAAAAGGAGCTCTGTATTGTAACATGTGACAGTGGTTACTCATCAGAAATCATGGTACTTGGAATCATCAAATAAATAGAAGGATTAAATAGATCATTCTTAGTTTAGTATTCTGGAAGATTGTAATATCTTTGTGAAGCCAGCGAGATTCATCAGAGACCTGAAAGCTGCTCACAAATAAGCACCAAAAATCTTTGGACAAGACTTCTATAGATCACAGAAATTCCTCTTCTCTTTTCCAAAACCATCCCCAGTCTTAGCCCACCTTGCTTTGTATTCATATAAATTGCATGAAGGGACAGGATAGTATGGTGTAGAGGGTTGTTTGTTTGTTTGTCCATTTCCTTTTTTGGAGTGCATACTCAATTGAGTTAATTATTCTTATCCCATAATTGATTTAAATAATGATCATCTACTTTTCTTTTATTAAATGATTCTCCTCTTTTTGTTCTCTTCTAAGCCTCCACTCCCACAAAAGCACTTTTTAGTGCTAGTAATATAGGTCCTTCCCATCTATCATTCAAGGATATTTTGAATAGTGTTATACCCTTGAAACCATATTGTCGTATTGCTGGTGGGTGTTCATTTAAGCTGAACTTTGTTCTAATATCACTCCACTTTTTCCTATTGTTATATTGTGATAGTCATTGTATACCCTGCAATTCTTACTATCACCCAAGTGTGGATATGAAAATCCCACTACCTGTTCTCTTACGAGGTACACAATCTTGAAAGAATAGACCCAGAAAAGACGATGTTAGATCACAGGCACTACATACTGCCAAACTGCCCTACAGTATTTATACCACCAACAGCCACGCACTTGAGATCTCATTTTGCCATATCCTCACTAGGCTTAGATACTATGTGACTTTCTAATTTTGTCATTCTGGAGAATTCAAAGTGTTCTTTAACTTATATTTCCCTGATGAATAGCAAGAATAAACAGCTCTTCAAATGCTTACTGGTCTTTCTGATTTCCACCTCTGTGAATTACTATTCATTTTCTAAGTTCTCTCTTCTCTTGAATACCCCATTGCTAAAAGAGTTCCTTAAATATTCTTGGTATATTCTTCCTATCACCCGTCTTTGTACTTCTCTCTGGTTACCTTTGTTAAACAAAAGTCCTTAATTTCAATGCAATCCCCTTTTTAGTAGAGTCAGATTACAATCAAAAAGTCTAAGAGGTGTCAGTACCTAAGTCTCATTTCAGAAGCATAAATGGTCCTTGTTTTAAAACTCATCCTGGGCACATCCCTGAGTCTTCCCTTATGTTCAACATCAATAGAGAAGATGAATTCCAAAACATGTAATTCCTATTTATCAACTTGAAGGAAAGTGAAGATTAATCTAGATAAATGGATGAGTTATCATCTCATTGCATTATTAACAGGAAAGGTGTGGATAGCTATAAGCATGCTTGATGCAGAGCGACAGGCCTCTAATACAACACAATTGGCAGAAAAACAAAGGGGAAATTTTATCTGACTTTAAAACAGGTTTTGAAACAGGAAGTTCCAGATTACCTCCTTAAATTTCAAAAAATCTTGTGTGTGTGCGTGTGAGTGTGTGTGTATGTATGTGTGTGGTTGCTATACTTTGCTTTAATTTTTCTTTTTAATGTATGAAAGCTATGATGAATATTATTGATATTTTGTACTCTGGGTATAATTAAACAGATGTTTTCTTTAATATCCTGACCAATTAAAAGGAACTTACTTTTTAAATTTTCTAAACCTGAAAAAATTAGGAGAAAATAATTTTGAAATATATGAGACATTTCTTTGTCTTAAAGGTCCCAACAACTGGCTCCTTTGTTTAGTGTGTTTCAGGATTGTCACTATGAACCCCACGTATTTTACTTGACTGACACTACTTTGTCTGAAAAGGTTACTGAGGGATGCCTTGACATATAATAAATAACTACAGATTTCTGATTTTTTATTTAATATACTGGATATTTTATTTAATATACTATAGATTTCTGATTTTTATTTAATATTTAATGTAATTTAATATAAATTTAAAATTTAATTTTTCTGCCTCTCTTCCCACTGTCAGACTGAGAGCAATCATTTTTTCTGTTTTAGTTTCCTCATCTGTAAAATAAAGATTATAATAGTAGCTACCTCATAGTGGATTTGCGAACAGTAGATCAATTTATACACAAAGTATTTGTAGGGATTGGCCCATAATAAGCACTATCACTATATAATCTGTAAGCTATATTGTTATTATTAATGATAATTTTTGTGTTTAGTATGCCTCTGTATATCAATATCCTCTTTAATAAAATTTTCTGTGGACTAATAAAATAGCCAACGTTTTTAGCATTGTGTGTAAAATTATACCAAATCACCTCTAGATGGTTTATGCAGACTCTAACACTATGATGTCAGGTAAAATGTACACATACATAATATGTATGTGTGTGTGTATAGATATAAAATCCCATTGAGAGGTGACTATTATATTTATCTTTATCTCACAGGTAAGGAGACTAAGGCAGAAAGAAGTAGTTTCTCATAGTCTAGCAGTGGGGAGAGATGCAGAAAAAAGATAGGTATCAGGTATATGAACTCAGTAATGGTTTGCTGTCATTTATACCTACTCACCCACCCACACTTAAAAGAAAAACTTTTAAATTTTAGTATTATGTTCTAGGTTGTTTTCTGTACCATTGTGAAAGCTGAGTGAGAATCTCCCTGATAAGTGAGGTATTAAAATAAAGGTTAATTATGCTTTTTGTATGTTTAATACTAAAGCAACTACATAGAAACAATGCTACTGAGATTTAACCAGCCCCAAAGAATTTCAGTTCCAATAGTTTCCATCTCTTATCCAATCTGTTCTACCACCCAAATATTTGATTACCCACGTATGATCTAATAAATTTTAAACATTCACTTCTGACCTATTACAGGTAATGGTTATTAAATACAATGTTCTGAAATCAATTAATTTCTCCTCTTGTCAGTACAGTGCCATTTTAGTGATGCCCTTTTGGAAAGAGAACATTTCAAGAGCATGGAATTTAGGGAGCTATACAATAGAGTCTTAAGATAGTACAGTGAAACTGTATAATAAAAGCATAAAATCTTCCATGAACCAATATTTAATAAAGTTTTCACTCTGATCTTATTAGCAAACTTGTTTGAGCCCTGAGAACCTGAAATGATAGGAGGACATTCTGAGGGTATTGAACAAAGGAGAATTTGGAAGACACAGTCCATACATTTATCCACCATACATTGAATGGCATGTTTCCAGTCATAGAGAATATATGTTTAGAAACCCTACATACTGGTAAAACTAGTCAGTGACACCAGCTGACAAGAAAGTAAATCCTGAGCTTAAGCATTCTCTTTATTCTTAAACCAGTTCATTGTGTTCAGATATCACTGACTACACGCTCAATAAGATTAAGTACTTTTATAAAATGTCTAAAGGAAAACTATAGCCTGTCTGAGAAAAGAGAGTTCTGAGAAATGTATATGGTTGTTATCTCCTTTTAAAGATAAACAAGAAACCTATGAGCCATTTACCATCAGCCACTTTCCAGACAGCTGTTGTCCCAACAATATTAGGGCATCGAACAGGGTTCTAATCTCAGCTGGAGCTACGTTTTGGTATCTGGGCTGAAATAAAACATTCAAGTGTTATGAAGCTCTGTTTCCTTAAATGATACAGTCAACCTTAGTCTCCCAGTTATACCTGGCAGATGGGATGATTCTAAGGTATACAGGCTACATCAAATGTGTGTATGTTTAATCACATAGAAGAGGAAGATGAAGGACTCTCTCATCTACATATCACACACAATATAACCAAAACAAATAGCTCTGTGAATGATTTCCCCATACCCTCACCAAAAGACATAGGGGAGAACTATCTAAAATTCTATTCTACCACAAAAGGGGTTAAGAAGAAAATGTTAAGACAGTGAATGTTACAAGAGATAAGAAAACCCCAAGCTCAAAATAATATAGCATACTAATTCCCCAAATTCCAGTACAGAGCTTATTAAAGAAAAGACACCTTATCTTGAGAGCTTTTAATGCAGTGGGTCTTTTTTTTTTGGGTTTTTTTTTTTTGGTTTTTTTGTTTTTGCGGTTTGCGGGCCTCTCGCTGCTGTGGCCTCTCCCGTTGCGGAGCACAGGCTCCGGACGTGCAGTCTCAGCGGCCACGGCTCACGGGACCAGCCTCTGCGCGGCATGTGGGATCCTCCCGGACCGGGGCACGAAGCCGCATCCCCTGCATCCACAGGCGGACTCTCAACCACTGCGCCACCAGGGAAGCCCAATGCAGCAGGTCTTAATGGTAATTCTGGTATAGGTAGTTTAAGTGTCACCTTATCCAAAACACTTTTCTAGACAGTGTCTATTAGTGTGTCATTATGCCTAGGAGCATTGCTGTACTTGAAAATGTATGAAGTCAAGTATATACTTTTCTTTGAAAAGTATATATGCTATGCTTCAAATAAGGCAATACTCATTGAGATGAACATGAAGATTAATAATAACCTTAGGGAATTGTGGAAAGTGAAGGGGTGGACGTATTCTAGCTGTATCATTCTAAAAAGTGATGGCCTTATAGAATTCTGAGCAATACTACTATAGCTTCATTTGGTAGATGCCTTGGCTTCCCTCATGTCAGAGTCCCTCAGCCTAGCTCTGACTTCAGCTGCAGCTCAGACTGTCAATGTTTGCTGGTGGCATTTCTACCTGTCAAGGATGCTTAGATGAACCTTCCACTTTCTATTAGGCATCTTCTCCAAGGTAATGGGAACTCCCTTAATCCATGTGTAAATACAGTCCAGAAGTGTGTGTTAAAGCTCCCATGACAATCCTCAACCCATGCTCATGGCAGCTCTTCTCTCAGCTAGTCTCTTGTAGGAGGAGTTCGCCATACTTCTCAGGAGATCCTGGAGAATCAATCCTGGGGAATTGACAGTGATAACCTCAAAAAACACACCTGGATATTGACCTTTGATCCTTCCCTGTCCAATTCTACCCCCCTCCCTAATTCCTACTTCCTAGTGTAGCCAAGGTCTTGTCTCAGGCTCTGGGATTCAGAAGAACCCAAACTAAAATATTTCCCTAAACCTCCCTTCTGCCTTCTGCCTCAGGTTGTCCATGCAGGGGCAGTTCTCAGCAATCCATGTCCTTATACTATTATACTTCCTGGGCCCAAAGTGATTTTCTATAATCTAGTTGAAACAGTTTTCCATTCACAAGTTATTTTTAAAATAGCATTTAAGGCAAGAACACCAGAATCACAACTAACTGCTGAACAATCATTGACAGGAAGACACTGGAACTCACCAAAAAAGATACCACACATCCAAAGATAAAGGAGAAGCCACAATGAGATGGTAGGAAGGGTACAATCACAATAAAATCAAATCCCATAATAGCTGGGTGGGTGACTCACAAACTGGAGAACACTTATACCACAGAAGCCCACCCACTGGAGTGAAGGTTCTGATCCCTGCATCAGGCTTCCAAACCTGGGGATCTGGCAACAGAAGGAGGAATTCCTAGAGAATCAGACTATGAAGGCTAGCAGGATTTGATTTCAGGATTTCAACAGGACTTGGGGAAACAGGGACTCCGCTCTTGGATGGTACAAACAAAGCAGTGTGTGCATCAGGACCCAGGGGAAGGAGCAGTGACACCATAGAAGACTGAACCAGACCTACCTTCTAGTGTTGGAGGGTCTCCTGCAGAGGTGGGGGTGGCTCTGTCTCACCATGAGGACAAGGACACTGGCAGCAGAAGTTCTGGGAAGTACTGCTTGGCATGAGCCCTCCCAGAGTCCCCCATTAGGCCCACCAAAGAGCTCGGGTAGGATCCAGTGTTGGGTCGCCTCAGGCCAAACAACCAACAGGGAAGGAACCCAGCCACACCCATTAGTAGTCAAGCAGATTAAAGGTGTACTGAGCTCTGCCCAACAGAGCAACATCCAGCTCTACCCACCACCAGTCCCTTTCATCAGGAAACTTGAACAAGCCTCTTAGAAAGCCCCATCCACCAGAGGGCAGAGAGCAAAAGCAAGAAGAACTACAATCTTGTAGCCTGTGGAACAAAAACCACATTCACAGAAAGACAGACAAGATGAAAAGGCAGAGAGCTATGTACCAAATGAAGGAACAAGGTAAAACCCCAGAAAAACAACTAAATGAAGTGGAGATAGGCAACCTTCCAGAAAAATAATTCAAAATAATCATAACGAAGATGATCCAGGACCTTGGAAAAAGAATGGAGGCAAAGATTGAGAAGATGCAATAAATGTTTAACAAAGACCTAGAAGAATTAAAGAACAAACAAACAGAGACGAACAATACAATAACTGAAATGAAAACTACATTAGAAGGAATCAGTAGCAGAATAACTGAGGCAGAAGAACGGATAAGTGACCTGGAAGACAGAATGGTGGAATTCACTGTGCAGAACAGAATAAAGAAACAAGAATGAAAAGAAATAAAGACAGCCTAAGAGACCTCTGGGACAACATTAAATGCAACATTTGCATTACAGGGGTCCCAGAAGGAGGAGAGAGAGAGAGAAAAGACCTGAGAAAATATTTGAAGAGATTATAGTCAAAAACTTCCCTAACATGGGAAAGGAAATATCCACCAAAGTCCAGGAAGTGCAGAGAGTCCCATACAGGATAAACCCAAGGAGAAACACGCCAAGACACATAGTAATCAAATCGGCAGAAATTAAAGACAAAGAAAAATTATTGAAAGCAGCAAGGGAAAAATGACAAATAATATACAAGGGAACTCCCATAAGGTTAACAGCTGATTTCTCAGTAGAAACTCTACAAGCCAGAAGGGAGTGGCATGATATACTTAAAGTGATGAAAAGGAAGAACCTACAACCAAGATTATTCTACCTGGCAAGGATCTCATTCAGATTCAATGGAGAAATCAAAAGATTTACAGACAAGCAAAAGCTAAGAGAATTCAGCACCACCAAACCAGCTCTATAACAAATGCTAAAGGAACTTCTCTAAGTGGGAAACCCAAGAGAAGAAAAGGACCTACAAAAACAAACCCAAAGCAATTAACAAAATGGTAATAGGAACATACATATCGATAATTACCTTAAATGTGAATGGATTAAATGCTCCGACCAAGAGACACAGTCTTGCTGAATAGACACAGAAACAAGATCCATATATATGCTGTCTACAAGAGACCCAGTTTAGACCTAGGGACACATACAGACTGAAAGTGAGGGGTTGGAAAAGGATATTCCATGCAAATGGAAATCAAAAGAAAGCTGGAGTAGCAATACTCATATCAGATAAAATAGACTTTAAAATAAAGAATGTTATAAGAGACAAGGAAGGACACTACATAATGATAAATGGATCAATCCAAGAAGAAGATATAACAATTATAAATATATATGCACCCAACATAGGAGCACCTCAATACATAAGGCAACTGCTAACAGCTGTAAAAGAGGAAATCGACAGAAAACAATAATAGCAGGGGACTTTAACACCTCACTGATAACAATGGACAGATCATCCAAACAGAAAATTAAACAAGGAAACACAAGCTTTAAATGACACAATAGACCAGATAGATTTAATGGATATTTATAGGACATGCCATCCAAAAACAGCAGATTACACTATCTCCTCAAGTGCACATGGAACATTCTCCAGGATAGATCACATCTTGGGTCACAAATCAAGCCTCAGTAAATTTAAGAAAATTGAAATCATATCAAGCATCTTTTCTGACCACAACACTATGAGATTAGAAATGAATTACAGGGAAATAAAATGTAAAAAACACAAACACTTGGAGGCTAAACAATACGTTACTAAATAACCAGGAGATCCCTGAAGAAATTAAAGAGGAAGTCAAAAAATACCTAGAGACAAATGACAATGAAATCACAATGATCCAAAACCTATGGGATGCAGCAAAAGCAGTTCTATGAGGGAAGTTTATAGCTATACAAGTCAACCTCAAGAAACAACAAAAATCTCAAATAAACAATCTAACCTTATACCTAAAGGAACTAGAGAGATAAGAAAAAACAAAACCCAAAGGTAGCAGAAGGAAAGAAATCATAAAGATAAGACCAGAAATAAATGAAATAGAAACAAAGAAAACAATAGCAAAGATCAATAAAACTAAAATCTGGTTCTTTGAGAAGATAAACAAAATAGATAAACCATTAGCCAGACTCATCAAGAAAAAGAGGGAGAGGACTCAAATCAATAAAATTAGAAATGAAAATGGAGAAGTTACAACAGACACCGCAGAAATACAAAACATCCTAAGAGACTACTACAAGCAACTCTATGCCAATAAAATGGACAACCTGGAAGAAATGGACAAATTCTAGAAAGGTATAACCTTCTAAGACTGAAGCAAGAAGAAATCAAAAATATGAACAGATGAGGCACAAGTAATAAAATTGAAACTGTGATTAAAAATCTTCCAACAAACAAAAGTCCAGGACCATATGGCTTCACAGGTGAATTCTATCAAATATTTAGAGAAGAGCTAACACCTATTCTTCTCAAACTCTTCCAAAAAGTTGCAGAGGAAGGAACACTTCCAAACTCATTCTATGAGGCCACCATCATCCTGATACCAAAAGCAGAAAAAGATATAAGAAAAAAAGAAAACTACAGACCAATATCACTGATGAATATAGATACAAAAATCCTCAAAAAAATACTAGCAAACAGAATCTAAAATAAAACACATTAAAAAGATCATACAACATGATCAAATGGGATTTATCCTAGGGATGCAAGGATTCTTCAACATACACAAATCAATCAAGGTAATACACCATATTAACAAATTGAAGAATAAAAACCATATCATCATCTCAATAGATGGAGAAAAAGCTTTTGACAAAATTCAACACCCATCTATTATAAAAACTCTCCAGAAAGTGGGCATAGAAGGAACCTACCTCAACATAATAAAGGCCATGTATGACAAACCCACAGCAAACATTATTCTCAGTGGTGAAAAGCTGAAAGAATTTTCTCTAAGATCAGGAACAAGACAAGGATGTCCACTCTAACCACTATTATTCAACATAATTTTGGAAGTCCTAGCCATGGCAATCAGAGAAGAAAAAGAAATAAAAGGAATACAAATAGGAAAAGAAGAAGTAAAACTGCCCCTATCTGCAGATGACATGATACTATACATAGAGAATCCTAAAGATGCCACCAGAAAACTACTAGAGCTAATCAATGAATTTGGCAAAGTTGCAGGATACAAAATTAATGCACAGAAATCTCTTGCATTTCTATATACTAATGATGAAAAATCTGAAAGAGAAATTAATGAAACATCCCCATTTACTATTGCAAGAGAAAGAATAAAATACCTAGGAATAAACCCACCTAGGGAGACTAAAGACCTGTAAACAGAAAACTATAAGACACTGATGAAAGAAATTAAAGATGATACCAACAGATGGAGAGATATACCATGTTCTTGCATTGGAAGAATCAATATTGTGAAAATGACTACACTACTCAAAACAAATACAGATTGAATGCAATCCCTATCAAATTACCAATGACATTTTTTATAGAACTAGAACAAAAAACTGCATAATTTGTATGGAAACACAAAAGATCCCAAATAGCCAAAGCAGTCCTGAGGAGAAAAAGTGGAGCTGGAGAAATCAGACTTCCTGACTTCAGACTATACTACAAAGCTACAGTAATCAAGACAATATGGTACTGGCACAAAAACAGAAATATAGATCAATGGAACAAGATAGAAAACCCAAAGGTAAACCCCCACACCTATAGTCAACTAATCTGTGACAAAGGAGGCAAGCGTATACAATGGAGAAAAGACAGTCTCTTCAATAAGTGGTGCTGGGAAAACTGGACAGCTACATGTAAAAGAATGAAATTAGAACACTCCCTAACACCATACACAAAAATAAACTCAAAATGGATTAGAGACCTAAACGTAAGACCAGACACTATAAAACTCTTAGAGGAAAACATAGGAAGAATACTCTTTGACATAAATCACAGTAAGATCTTTTTTGATCCAAGTCCTAGAGTAAGGGCAATAAAAACAAAAATAAACAAATTGGACCTAATGAAACTTCAGAGCTTTTGCACAGCAAAGGAAACTGCAAACAAGACGAAAAGACAATCCACAGAATGGGAGAAAATATTTGCAGATGAATCAACGGATAAAGGATTAATCTCCAAAATAGCTCATGCAGCTCAATATTAAAAAAACAAACAACCCAATCCAAACATGGGCAGAGACCCAAATAGACATTTCTCCAAAGAAGACATACAGATGGCCACAAAGCACATGAAAAGCTGCTCAACATCACTAATTATTAGAGAAATGAAAATCAAAGCTACAATGAGTACTGCTAAACTAAAACTACTAACCTCACACCTGTTAGAATGGGCATCATCAGAAAATCTACAAACAACAAATGCTGGAGATGGTGTGGAAAAAGGGGAACCCTCCTGCACTGTTGGTGGGAATGTAAATTGATACAGCCACTATGGAGAATAGTATGGAGGTTCCTTAAAAAACTAAAAATAGAATTACCATAGGACCCAGCATTCCCACTACTGGGCATATACTCAGAGAAAACCATAATTCAAATAGACACATGCACCCCAATGTTCACTGCAGCACTATTTATAATAGCCAGATCATGGAAACAACCTAAATGCCCATCAACAGTTGAATGGGTAAAGAAGTTGTGGTACATATATACAATGGAATATTACTCAGCCATAAAAAGGAATGAAATTGGGTCATTTGTAGAGACATGGATAGATCTAGAGACTTTCATACAGAGTGAAGTAAGTCAGAAAGAAAAACAAATATCATATATTAACGCATATATGTGGAACATAGAAAAATGGTACAGATGAACCAGTTTGCAGGGCAGAAATTGAGACACAGATGTAGAGAACAAACATATGGACACCAAAGGGGGAAAGTGACGGGGGGTTGGGGTGGTGGTGTGATGATTTGGGAGATTGGGGTTGACATGTATACACTGATGTGTATAAAATGGATGACTAATAAGAATAAAAAATAAATAAATAAAATAAAATAGGATTTATCATCTACAATATGTCACAAATGTTGCTAGATGTTTACATGTGTTATCATGTTCAACTGTCATAACATCCTATGAGTTATATTAGTCACATTTTATAGGTGACAAACCTGTGAATGAGTCGTAGTAACCTGTCTGATATCACCAAAGTCGTAATTAGCTTAGTCAGGATTCAAATCCAAATCCGTATAGCTCCAAAGCCAATATTCTGTTCACTTTCAGGAGAAAAATACAACCATTCCAAATGAGTGAAATGGCATATACTACCTATTACAGTTATCCAAGCACCCAGGATTTTTGGGGGGATATGGGGGATGTCTGTCAAATGTCTCTTAGATAGCTGTTCTGCCTCTGCCTGGAGATAGAGTGCTGACTTATTTCAGCATGGTGTGCTCAGTCATGGCAGAGCTGCCAACAGGTAGACTTAAACCTCATAAAAGAGACAGGAAAGACTTCATGGTGGACACACTGCAGGATGATTCAGATGGTTTCAATGTAATTTGCTGATTTGTGTTATGTTAGACACTTATTTCAGATAGCTTCCACTATATCAGGTCCCAAGCAGAAGTAATTCTGATTAAACAAGATTCTAATGAACCAATCTTAAATGCTAGACAAATTATTATTGTGTTTTACTAATAGTGACTGTTTCAGTTCATACCATTACACCACCTAGTGAGAGAAAAAAGTGGGCTTATCATGTCATAATTTTCCAGACATATTTATAATGTCATACCTTTCCAGAAATATTTGACTCACTGAATGTGATGCTAATCTCATTGTTGAGAAGAGGGACCTAGAACCCAGGCAAGTTCCATGATTTGTTCAAGGTTACAAAGCTAGAGTTTGGCAAACTGAGACAGAACCTTATTCCCAGGTCTGTTGAGCTCACACATTGACTAAAATAGCCACATAACTGCC
The DNA here is from genome assembly GCF_026419965.1 of Kogia breviceps. Lineage (NCBI taxonomy): Eukaryota > Metazoa > Chordata > Mammalia > Artiodactyla > Physeteridae > Kogia > Kogia breviceps. Next base: position 100,321,838 of record NC_081314.1, read on the forward strand.
TGTAAACACTATTGTCTTTATAAAGTCTGCAATCTTACCCATGCACAGTGTTGCATACCAATTACCTAGCACAGAACCTGGCAAATGAAGAATTTCAATAAATCAGTCTTCAGCAATTGGATGAAGGTCCAAATAGGAACTGCACTCAAAATACCAAGGAAGCTTCCAAAATGCTCTGGCAGAAAAACTGCACCTACATATGGCTTTAATCTCTCAGTCTGGAAGAGCAATATGGGGTTGCATTTCATCTATGGCTCTTCCAAGGAGGCAAGGTAGTTTTATAGAAGAACCATTAAGCAGTAGTTCTCAAAATAGGGTTCCCAGAAAAGCAGCATCAGCATCATCTGAGAACTTGTTAGAAATACAAATTCTCAGGCCCTATCAATGTCTACTAATCAGATACTCTGGAAATAAGGGGCCCAGCAAACTCTGTCTTAACAAGCCCTCCAGGTGATTTTGCTGCATGCCAAATGTGAGACTCCTTGCCATAGATCACTACAATATCGCACCAAAGCACTGCTTGGAGAATGAAACCACCAAAAATAAAACAGGATTATGGAATGGGAATCAAATTAGCATTGAAACTTTAAAAGGTTTATAAAGTCTGTTTACAAATTCTCTTAGTACTAAAAGACTACCTTTAGTAAAAATTTTTTAATGCTTGAAATCCAAGTAACTTTTAGTTATACAATATCAAATAATGCAAACAAGGGTGAACAAACAGAGCCCTAGCCATCAGTCAGGGCACAGTCTCCTGCCTCCCAGCCCTCATCAGCTTCAGCAGCCTAGAGACCCCACACTCCTCATCCTAGGCTCTAATCTAATCTGTGACCAAGTTTGGGATGCATCTAGCTTGGGGAAGATGTGGAAGAAACAGCATTGACTCACATAGTAAGAGTGACATTCCATTTTTCAGGTTTCATTCCTTCTTTTTGACTGTATTGCTTTGGTGCAAGTGACTCTTTACAGTCTCTAACATTTGGTAACCTTTTTAACAATAAATAGAGCATAAACGCAAGTCCAGATATTTCCATGGGCAACATTTTTTGGCTACAATGTAATAACTATTTTGTTTTCATTGCATGCCTTTATGTGGATACCTTTTGTTTAAGGACATAAACTTGCTTTTCATTTGCAGTTATAAATACATTCATTTGAAAGAAAAAATTAAACAATCAAAGCTGTTAATATTTTAATTATATCAAATGACTAGACTTGAGAAGCACTTTCTTATCTAAACTGAAACAACTGCTATTTCCTGTATTTTTTCATTTCATACTTGATTTGGACTGAATTATCTCACCTCAAAATTCATATGCAGAAGCCCTAACCCCCAATGTGACTATATTTGGAGATAGGGCTTTAAAGAGACAAGTAAGGTTAAATGAGGTCATAAAGGTGGGGTCCTAATGCAATAGCATGGGTTTCTTTATAAGAAGAGGAAGCGACAACAGGAATGCACACATACAAAGAAAGGCTACCTGAGTATACAGAGAAAAGGTGGCCATCTGCAAGCCAAGGAGAGACACTTCAGGAGAAACCAAACCTGCTGGCACCATGATCTTGGACTTCTGAACCTCCAGAACTAAATTTCTGTTGTTTAGGTCACCCAGTCTGCAGTACTTTGTTATAGCAGCCCTAGCAGAAGAATATAACACTTTTACTCACTAATTCACTCAACTAAGATGTAATGGATTCATCTGTGTCAGAAATCACACTCTACCAGGTACTTCTGACACTGATGTGAGTCTGACAGAGTCGTTGCTCCCATGGGATTCCCAAACTCATGTTGAGAGGGGCAAAGAAAGAGTGTTTAGTGTCTTAAGTGTAACACTTCAATACTGCAGAGGATAACGTGGAACGATGATATGGGGGCACCTCACCCTGACTGGAGTATAGGGAAAAGGCTTCAAGAATGACCATGGCCTGAGCTAAGACCCAAAGGATGAGTAAATGGCTGGGAATTGTTGTGGGTGAGAGGATGGGTAGAGAAGGCATTCTGGGTGGAGTGGAGAGAATAAATACAGCCACGGTGACAAGAAACAGCACTGTACATGTACGTTGTGCACATAAACTACTGAAAGGGACTGATGACACAAAGGGACAGGGCAATTAGAGAATCACCTTGTTTGCCATGTTTGAGATCTCTGATTTAATCCTGGGGGTCATGGGGGCTACAGGAGTGTCTCAACATCAGCACGACTGACATTTGGGGCTGGATAATTCTTTGTTGTGGGAGACAAAGAATTAGAATCGTTAGCAGCATCTCTAGCCTCTAGCCACTAAATGCTTGTGTCACTGTGACAACCAGAAAGGTGTCCAGATATTGCCAAACATCGAGTCCAGTTGGGGGAGGACAAAAATAGACTCTGATGAAAACCACTGCCCTCTATGGTTCGTAATGATAAGAACCTGTATATTACATGGTTAAATCTGATTTTTACCTATATTTCGGTGCAGTACAGCTTAATGGTTTTAAAACAAGGACTCCGAGCCAGCATGGCTGGGTTCAAACCCTGGATGTGCTACTTACCTGTTGTTGAAACCTGCACAAGTTACTTAGCTTTTGTGCTCAGGTATTTTTCCCAGTGAAATGAGATAACAAGAATACAGCTACTTCATAGGGTTGTTGTGAGGTGAAATGAGTTCATATATATAACAGCTTTAGAATATTACTTGGCAGGAAATGCTAATTAAATGTTTGTTAAATAAAATTTAAAGATTGGTGATGTGAACAGAAATAAGGGAGATAGACCAAAGAAAAAGGATGGGTATCAAATTTGGTTGAAACACGAAGCCTTACCTAACTTCCTCAGAAGAATGTAGTCTTGCCCTCCCTTGAACTGATATCAAATTCTAAATATAGTGCTGTCACAATTTCTCTTTTATCCATAGGTTATTATGTAACTGTCACATCATCCTTGTATCCATCCACAGTGCTTTACTAATAGAATATGCTCAATAAATACACTTAAATTAAGGAATAGAGAAACATAGCATGCCAAATATCAGCCTTCCCTGTTAAAGATAGCTATCAATTTTATATGAAGTATGAGTGCCCCTGGTCATTTTAAGCGCCAAGCTTCAGCAACAGTGGGACGCAATGGATGTAGTGTTCAGAAACACTGAATTTTAAACAAATAAAATTTTTTTCTTCTCCTACACAAGGCAGAATTCATAGATTCCCCTGATGAGCCTCACCTTGTAAAACTCCCTTTGAGTATGGGTGAAACCTGTAAATATGATGATATATCACTCCCATGATTATGTTAAATTGTATGACAAAAGAAATTTTCCTGGTGGGTAATCTAATTACGTGAATCTAATCACTTCAAACCAGAGTTTTCTCCTGTTCTTGACAGAGGGGAAAATGAGAGAGATTGGAAGCCTGAAATCTGGTTGGCTGTGAAGACTAGGGGGCCACAAGGAAGAACCTTGGCGCAACTTCTAATGGCTGAGAGTGACCTCCTGCCAAGAGCCAGCAAGGAGATGGGACTTCAGTTCTGAGACAGGCTGGGACCAACACCTGTTGCCCTTTGCTGCAGTACTTACACCTCCTCCAACAACAGAACACAAAGAAAATATAAGGGACTAAAATAACTGTACATGTGCAGTTGAGGCAAATTAGAAACAAAATACAAAAAGACCAAAAACCCAACTGCCACTTCTGAGCTTTCGGGAGCAAAAGCAGGGTACTGTGCATGCCCCCTGCACACAGCACCACTAAGGGGGTGGGCCGACCACCTAAGCCACCCTTCCAGCCCGATCCCTGGACCCGCCCCTACCCTCACTCCATTTAAGGGACCAGCTTGCCTCGCCCCCCTCAGGGCGCAAGCAAGGGAACCTGTTACTTGTTTTCACTCCCTCCTGCTGCAGCGGGAGTCCCAATAAAGCCTTGACTGGATGTCTCATCTGGCTTCTTATCAATTTCCATTGATTAGAGAGTCCAAGAACCCCGGTTGATAACAGTTCTACAACCACAAGAAACTGAATTATGACAACCTGAGTGAGTTGGAAGTGAATTCTTCACCACACCTTCAGATCAGAGAATAGACAAACACTTTGATGTTGGCCTTATGAGAGAAACCAATCAAGCTCTCCCAAATGTCTTACCTTCAGAACTGTGGGATACTACATAGGTGGTACTTGAAGCTGCTAAATTTGTGGGAATTTATTAGGCAGAAATACAAATAATACAACTCCCTTAGAAACTGATGAGTGTTCATCTTAACTGAGATTCTATACAGAAATGTTATCTGAAACATACATCCACTATTTACATATGCATTCTATAATCCATGTACACACTATAATATAGGCATAACTCATTTTACTGCACTTTGCTCTATTGCTCAGATACTGCATTTCTTACAAAATTGAAGGTTTGTAGCAACCCTGAGTTGAACAAGTCTATCAGCCATTTTTCCAACAGCATTATTTTTTAATTGAGGTATGTATATTGCTTTTTTTAGATGTAATGCTATTGCACACTTAACAGACTACAGTATAGTATAAACACAACTTTTATACACACTGGAAAACAAAAAAATACCTCTGTGCCTCACTTTATTGCAATATTTACTTAATTGCAGTGGTCTGGAACCAAACCCATAATATCTCTGAGGTCTGCCTATATCCATTAGAGTGACTTCAAAAACAACTGCAAGAACCACAAGCAACACCATAGATGAATCTCATAAACATAACATTAAAAGGAAAAAAGAAAATCCAGACACAAAAGAATCCTTATCATACAATTCCATTTATATAACATCAAGAAAACAAGTAAAACAAAATTGCAGTGGTTATGGAATATATACATAAGTGCCAACTGTATAAAGAAGAACTCGAAGTGACTGCCAAGAAACTCAGGATAGTGGTTACCTTTGGAGGACAGAAGGAAATAGTGATGTGAAGGGCCCCAGGGTGGTGGGGGGCTGCACCTGTGCTACTAACAATACGCTATGTCTTGACTGGGATAGGCATTACATTTGGGTTTATTTTATGATTATTTACTAACAAGTTGTTTGCTTTATGTACTTTTTTGCATGTTATTTTTTTAAGCCAGTAAAAAACCGGAGGGTGTTGTGCTGATTCATTTTATCTTGGTGCATATAGTTGGAGGCTCACGAAGACCTTAGGAAAGGAAACGTGAGAAGTGGCATGCAACAGCTGCTGCAGGCCAAGCGCCCTGGGACTTTAGTAAGGGATGCACCTTTTCTGACACATCTCAGAAATGAACTTGAAGATGCCCTTTGTCTAAAAACCCCATGTCTTTCCTTACTCTGGGCTCATGAAATGGACTATTTTCTGTTATTTATTTATTTGATTATGTGTCTTTGAGGAAGGAGTCACCGTCTTTGGAACATGAACATAAATTATCTCTGAAGGAGCCTATGACTGCTGTGATTCACCATCCCTGCTATTTTCTTGAATCGTCTCATTTGCTTTCTATTCTTTTGCTCCTATCCAGAAGGCAGCTGAGATTTTGCCAGGGTTTCTGGTGCTAATGCCTCCTGCACTACTTTTTCACTGAGTCATTGGCCCCTTTTATATTAATGTGACTGGGGAGAAGCAGTAATAAACTGCTGATTGCTTTGTTCCTTCTCCAAAACAGTCCCCTTGATACTTAGAAGAGTCCTGCTCTCTTCTCTCCTTATGACTATCAGATAATTTTTTTTTCCTTTTAAAACTATCTAAAACTGGAACTTCATCACCATAAATGGCATTCAGTGTTAGAGGGTCCAAGCTATTTGGCAGGAGAGCGGATGAATGTCCATTAACACTAGTATCTCAAGCTGAGAATCAGCGTGGATGGAAAAGAGCATACACTATTCTATCTGATTGTTACAAAAGAAAAAGGAAGAAATATATTTTTGTTTCAACTTACAGATGTGTTAGTATGGATTTCTAAGGAGGTTCAAGAATACAATGGGGGGCTTCCCTGGTGGCGCAGTGGTTGAGAGTCCGCCTGCCGATGCAGGGGACACGGGTTCGTGCCCTGGTCCGGGAAGATCCCACATGCCGCGGAGCGGCTGGGCCTGTGAGCCATGGTCACTGAGCCTGCGCGTCCGGAGCCTGTGCTCCGCAATGGGAGAGGCCACAACAGTGAGAGGCCCTCGTACCGCAAAAAAAAAAAAAGAATACAATGGAATAAGCATTGCATACAATACCTGTAAAGCCTGAACACATCATGATTCAACTTAATTCCACCTCCCTGATCCTCTCCAATGCAGTCCCTGCTCACCGTCATCTCTAAATGGACTCGATGGATTTTTCATTGCCCCCCTAATTTAAAGTACCTCACCTCATCCCTTTTTTTCTATCCAAATTATACACATCCATCAAATCAGGGCTCAAGACTTACTTCCTCCCTAAAGCCTTTTCCAAAGCTAGCAATATACAGCTCCTCTTCTCTGAGTTCTTACCATTCTTCAGTTGTACTCCATTTAATTGGCATCTGATCGTGCTACATTTGTAACAGTAGATTATCAGCTCCTGAAGAGGCAAATCATTTTTTTTAATCATTTACATCATTTCAGAACATGCTAGGTGCTGAAAAAGAGAAGCAGTAGAGAGTCATGGGACCATAAGACTTTCAAAAGAAGCTCTACTTGGAGGGAAAAATAGCCTCATCCAACCTTCAAACTATAAATTATAGAAACTCAAGGGAAATATGATGGAGCCAAGTGATTCCTGGCACATATAACTGTGGGTAGTTGGTAGATGATGAAAAAGTCTTGTTAATTGGATTGATTTAATATGGGAACAAGAATATGCCTACCTTTTCCTAGAAACACACAAAAGGGAGAAAATTTATTATCTAGGGTGACAGTGGGAAGTAGAAAGTGATCTAAAATCAAATGAGTTAGGAGTAACCCTCATTTTTAGCAGTGGTGGAGAGTCTGCCTAACTAGAAGTGAAGAAGCAGAGTTGTTGGCATCCTTGTCATCACCATCTTTAGCAGTAGCATATATTTAATATGCACCCATATATTTTATGTGATGTATCTCATCTGATCTGCTCAAAAATTCTAAGGAGTAGGAATTATTATTATTTTTTCATTGAACTGAACAAACAGGTTTATAGACAATATATTAGACTCCTATTAGCTACTGCAACGTATTACCACAAACTTCATGACTTGGAACAACACGAATTTATTACTTTATAATTCTGGAGGCCAGAAGTCTAAAATCAGCTTTATTGGCTCCAAATCAAAGTACTGGCAAGCTAATGTTACTTTTGGAGGGTCTACGGAAGAGTTTCCCTAGTCCCTTCATCTATTTTCATGGCCAGTATCATACCATGTTTCTCTCTCGTTCTCTCTCTCTCTCTCTCTCTCTCTCTCTCTCTCTCTCACTCTGACCCTTGTAATTATATTGGGCCCAGCAAGACAATTCAACATAGTCTCCCTATAGCAAAATCCTTAACCTAATCACATCTGCAAAGTCCCTCTTGCCATGCCAGGTAGCAGTTCTTATATTCACCGATCTTCAACTACCCTATTTTTTTATCTATCTGCAACACTACAAAGTATAGCTGGCGAAGAAAAGGGCAGCTAAAAGAGTATAGCTGGCGAAGAAAAGGGCAGCTAAAAGACTGCAGAATCCACATCCAGGAAGCTGGAAAGCCAGTCTGATGCTAATCAGAGGAGGAGGCTAACCAAAGGGAAGTCTAAACTATGTTTCTACAAGTGTAGGCAACCATTCACTGGAGTTATTCAGAGAGTTTCTTTTCAATGCAATTCCTGAGATCATCCCCACATACTAAATTAAAATCTCATTATAACAAGCTTCCAAGGTGATTCTTATTCATGTTAACCTGTAGGAGCTACTGGACAAGTAAAAGAAGCTCACCATTGGGGGTGGGGGAGGAGGAGTGGCCAACAGAAACACATATTACAAGGCTCAAGAAAATTCCAATTATGAATGTTCAAATTTACCATAAGCAGCACTAGTAAGCAGGTAATATGAAAATTAAGTTACACCATCAGTGTATACTGTCCTGTAGGTGTGATCTCTGTGAAACATTAATATTAACTATGGCTGGAAAGAACCCAGATGATGCCCAGCTGTTTTTAGGCAAAGCAGCTTTGTTGACTGGGAAGCTCTCATAGTACACACGTATTCATGAAATCTTCCCCAATCATGTAAATCTCATGAAGAACCATGTTCTCTGAGTTTAGAGACATAAAAATGCTCATTACTGAATATGATCATCCTGCTAAACAAATGGATTAAAAATAACCTTGTTTATCTTGCACATTTCTCTGAAGAAGTCAATATTGACAATTACTATTTAGTTGCTCTTTTAATCCCACAGCTTTAACCAGTAGAACCCAATATTTTTTATTATTCCTTGAAATATTTCTATCACTAGCAAATATCCTATACGCATGTATGTGACAGTCATGACAACTCTGCTCAATAATTGAGATCAACAGTCAACCTTCAAGAATAGGACCTTGATTCCTTTTCTCATGTTCAATGACGACTCAGGTGTATTCAAGGGGCACTTGAAAGTCATCAATTATTTCTTGTGAAGGAGGCATAAATAAAATCTTATTTCTTAGGCATAACATGTCAGTTCAATTGACCTTTTAGTATGTCATGTCGCAAAAGATGTACCTTTTATATACCACCTCATAGCAGATTGGACATTTGTTTTTCCTTAAATTTTCCAAATTCTGACAAGCAAGGTTCCAAAGCAAACAAAAAAATTCTCAATAGTAGATGAAGATTTTTATCAACCTTTTCTCCTCTCCCCTTTCTGAGCAGATCTATCTCATTCCAAGTCACGGCAAGGTGTCTGAGACGCAATGAAGACTCCGACCTTTCTCAGAGCCTCTAGGCCTCCCAAAATGGATAACTGCCAAAACCTATTAGGAGCTGAGCTAAAGGACAGCATGGTGGTACTTTGGTAAAATATCCTATAAACCTTTGAGTGGGTCATGTCACTGTGATAAGTGTCACTAAAAAAAAAAAAAATCCAATTTGCTGTAGGCATATCTTCTATCCATTAGCTCTGAGAGTGAGAGCAAGAGAGAGACAGGGGTTTTTCTGTCTCTATAGATTTACTTTCAGATGTGCCCAAGGGATCTATTAAGATTCCTTGAGAACGGAAACACTTACAAGAGCATCAATGTATTAATAGCCATATTATCATTTGATAAAGTGGTAATTTCATGTACACTACCTGGGCCCCTGTTGCTGATCTCAGCAGATATCATCACAGATCCTTCCATTAAATGAGTAATCTATTACTGTCAGAGCTGCTCACCAGTGAAATGGGATTTATATTCTAAGTTCTGATGTAACTTTGTCCTTAGTCCATACCAATGCATGCAGTCTTATGGAGAATATCAAATAAGAAAAGACCTAAGATCCACAAGCCAGATACTATAAAACTCTTAGAGGAAAAACATAGGCAGAACACTCTTTGACGTAAATCACAGAAGGATCTTTTTTGACCCACCTTCTAGAGAAATGGAAAAAAAAACAAAAATAAACAAATGGGACCTAATTAAACTTCAAAGCTTTCGCACAGCAAAGGAAACCACAAACAAGATAAAAAGACAACCCTCAGAATGGGAGAAAATATTTGCAAATGAAGCAACTGACAAGGGATTCATCTCCAAAATATGCAAACAGCTCATGCAGCTCAATACAAAAAACAAACAACCCAATCATAAAATGGGCAGAAGACCTAAATAGACATTTCTCCAAAGAAGACATACAGATGGCCAACAAATACATGAAAAGATGCTCAACATCACTAATTATTAGAGAAATGCAAATCAAAACTACAATGAGGTATCACCTCACACTGGTCAGAATGGCCATCATCAAAAAATCTACGAACAATAAATGCTGGAGAGGGTGTGAAGAAAAGGGAACCCTCTTACACTGTTGGTGGGAATGTAAATTGATATAGCCACTGTGGAAAACAGTATGGACGTTCCTTAAAAAACTAAAAATACAGCTACCATATGATCCAGCAATCCCATTACTGGGCATACACCCAGAGAAAACCATAATTCAAAAAGATACATGCACCCCCAATGTTCACTGCAGCACTATTTCACTGCAGTCAGGACATGGAAGCAACCTAAATGTCTATCAACAGAAGAATGGATAAAGAAGATGTGGTACATATTTACATATATACAATGGAATATTACTCAGCCATAAAAAGGAACAAAACTGTGCAATTTTCAGAGACATGGATGGATCTAGAGACTGTCATACAGAGTGAAGTCATAAAGAGAAAAACAAGTACCGTATAATACCGCTTATATGTGGAATCTAGAAAAATGATACAGATGAACTCATTTGCAAAACAGAAATAGAGACACAGCCATAGAGAATGGACATATGGATACCAGCAGGGAAGTGGGAGTGGAATGAATTGGGAGATTGGGGTTGACATATATACACTAATATGTATAAAATAGATAACTAATGAGAACCTACTGTACAGTACAGGGAACTCTACTCAATGCTTTGTGGTGACCTAAATGGGAAGGAAATCCAAAAAAGAGGGGATATGTATACAGGATGCACTTTGCTGTACAGCAGAAACTAACATTGCAAAGCAACAATAAAAATTAATTTAAAAATTTACCAAAATCAGGTGACAATATTTGAATAAGAGAGAGTAGATATCCCGTAAGATAATGATCTGGATTCTGAAAAGCAACAAAATAGCCCCTATGCCTAGACTTCACAATTGCATAGCTCCATTAATAGGTAACAGGAGTGGTATAATTTGAGGGCTCAGAAAAAATATATATATACTCGAATGAGTTTTGCTACTCAACAGTCATTTGGACACTTGTTCATTCATTCATATAATATTTATTGAGACTTACTAGGGGCAGTTTCCTATGTTAGTCATTTAGGATACCAGAATGGGCAAAATAGGCACTTTTCCTTCCCTTAGAGAACTATCTCTGGAAGCAGTTATGCCTTAAGTCACAATCAGGTATTAAGGGAAAGAATATGTTCCCAGTTTCATGTAAAAAACAAAACTTTACTCTCATAGTACAAAAAAATCAAGAGCAAGACCCTTTGAGAAAGAGAGGTAAATGTACAAGGATCTGGGAAGATAATGAGCAGGATTTACCATGGGTCATGCTGAGCTAGAAGCCTTCTATATTCCCTGCTACCAGCATATATCAGCAAAGTCAAGCATATATATGTATCTGGTAGGAAATTCCTCCAATAAGGCAGAGGACTGTTAATAGCAATTCACCAGAACTAAATTTGAGAAATGAAAATAATTTCCTTGCTAAATATTATGAGTAACCAGCAATGGAGCTAAGCCTTCCTAAGTGATGAGTAAGTGGGGCTAAGGAGAGATCAGTTCACATAAACACAAAACACAGTATCACTTAAGAGCTGGGGTTAAGTAAAGGTTTATGCATTGTAACAAATATCAGATTTGGTATGAACCAGAACATTAAATCATCTTATCTTTCTTTTTTTTTTTCCTAGAAACTTAAGAAGTGCATTTCACATAGAGCATAGTTTATGGTCCATAACTCATCTCATAAGTAAATGATTAGCATATATGTAACATCCTAATAAAACAAAACAATCACAACTTATGCCACAACAGCCTGCAGTTCTCAATAAAAGACAACCTCTGGGTGCCTTAGGGGAGCACCACTGGGGTAGAATTAGAGATCACAGCATCTATTTGCTCTCTAGACATTGTAGACTGACTAAAATATACTTCACACATGTATATTCCTTGTCATGTGTTATATTAAAATGACTTGGTGATTAATAAAATACACTCAAAATCATTACTAAATTTATAGCAAATGTCAGTCATCACATATTTTTTTCAGTGAACAAATATTAAAAGCTTAACTCTTACCCCAGAAGTAGGGAATATATTGTCTGGAAATTTTATTCATTAAGATAAAGGGTTTCATTCTTGAGAACATAAGGAATGACTCATAAAGCCCTTCCCACATCAAAACCCAACCACGTAGATCTTCACACTATTCACCTAACTGCAGAGAAGAGAGTCACTAAAAGAGAGGAAATAAAGAAACAAATAAATATTCCAGGACGCTGAAGTTTAGCTTTTTGAAATTAAAATACATTCCAGCAGGGTTTACAATTGATTTCAAATATCTGATATGGCAAATCCAAAAGACTTATCCAGCCCTCACACTTGGCATCTTTGGTATTTCAGATCCATATTGGCCTGGTGATCTTTAAAAGGAAATGCAGTCTGACACTGCCTGACAAGAATGCAGCCATCCCCACTTGCAAGCTTCTCCCCTCCCCAATAAGGGAAAACAACAGAGATGAGGTTCTAGCACCTGAAGTTCACTGATGGTGGCTTCACTTTGAGAAAAATTTTAATAATGATAGAAAGTAGGGGGGGAAGTACAGATATTATCAACCCATCATTGGGTGATTTAAAAAGTAAGAGATTCATGTCTGAACCTTCTCCACCTTTATCAAGAGCCAATATTTGCTCCTTTTTAAAGAAAACTTGATTTAAAGTAAGGAAGTAGAAAGATTTGAACAGAATCTGGAGGACATATAGATGCAGCAAAGTCTTGTCAAATTCTTTAAGAAAAACTGTAAGAAATGCGAGACCAGAGTTCAACTTGTTTTGTTCCTGAGACTGAATATTCTCAAAAAACAGCATTACTGTAAGTGATACATTGTCCTCCAATTCACATTCTAGATATTCTCAGTCTCTTGGAAATTTAAGGAAAAAGTTAAAAACCCTCTCCTCCTCCACAGGTGGCCTGGAGAAGAACCCATGTGGGTTTTTCAGCAGGGGAATAGCACACACATTAACCTGACAAGCGCCAGCAGGAGACCCAGGGATGAGGTTGCCATGTGACACCAGGAATCTTACCTCTTCAGAAAATAGTGTAGCAATTATTGCAAATAATTACTTTCAGAAACAAAGCTTCTTTCAGAAATTCAGAGTTAATTTTTAATTTTGAAAGTTCCTGCTACCACAGTGCACATTTAAAAAGTCATGAAGTTGAAAGAAAATATAGGATTGGGTTGAATAAAAAACGATTTGAAAAGTTCAGACCCAAGAAATACTGAAGTAGTTCAGTATAACGTTGCTGTTCTAATTAAATGCAGCACTCAAATTTTCACAAGCTAGTCACAAAATAGCATAACTTTTAAAATGAGATCAAGATAGAAAATAGGAAGCTCAGAACATAGAAATCAAGGATTAGGTGGTCCTCACGTCATAAACAACTGTATCACAAAACATTTCCACACAAGTCTACAGCTGCATGCTCCTCATGGGTGCAGCTCTCCTTTTATTTTTCTTCTGAACAACTGGAGAGTGGTTATCCTCAAACACCCTTTTTGTAAAGTGGATACAAAAATGGATTGAGTAAAAAAGTTTCTTAATGGTTCCTGGGTGTACCCCACAACCTATCTCTAATGAAGACCCTATTCTACATCAGTGCTGGAAACAGCTGCTACTACTGATGGGGGAAGACTTAGAATTATGAAAGCAATTGTCCCATAGAGATAATGAGATATACAATAGTTAGATATATTTAGAACAATTCCAAAAATTAGGTACCTTGCGTATTTAAGTAATTTTGCAATATTTGTCAGGGAACATAATAATCATTTATTATGTTTTTTGTATAGAAAAATGCTTTCCAAGATCTAGAGGAACTCACAAATTATTTTTGAAGTGCTACCGACTCATCACTTGAGAAGAGTCTATTTAGATAATAATAGAATGGCTTGGAACAAAGGAAACGATCCAGGATGCTTCCCTGCTGGCAAAGAATTGCACTAATATATCTTGGTAGTTCATCTCATTTGAAATGTCCTAGTTTCCTTTGGGAGAAACTTTTGTGTGGTTCTTTTCTCTCTTCTTCCATTCCAAATATATATCAACTATCGTAATTTTTTTAATGATAGATAAGGTGAGTAATAGAACAGGTGGTACCATTGAGATCATAGAGATAAATCTACATAGTGCACTGGCCCTGTCCTGGACACATCTCATTGACAAGTGACTGGGGCCTCCCCACCTCATCTATTAGGTGAACCATATGAATATTACATTTTGAAAACAAAAACTGATCAAATTTTGACTTTTTCATTCAATTCATGCCTTGATAAAATAAGATTTTATTAGACAGACTTTAAGATCCTTCCCAGCCCTGATATTCTATGGTTGGATGAGTCCATTCTTGATGATATCTGAATAATTCTGAGAGTCATAGAGATTTGCACTTTTTGGGGAACAGAGTTAATCAGTAACCAAGTAGCTTTTTCAGAAAACATTCTTCCCAACTGCTTCATACCTACTCGTCATCATCTATATTTTGGATAAGAAAATAGATCATAGAAGAGATGGCTTAGCATGTTTGGCTCATGCAGAGTATACCATGGACCCAAATAAACAATCTGCTTTTTAAAGAAAAATATAACTGGGCCAGAGTTTCAATAGATCTAGGAAAATAGCAAAAGAAGGAACTATGAGTAAGGACATCGTGAAACCTCTATAAATAAAGAAAAATTAAAATCATGAACTAAGGATTGAACATCTTGTGATTATTAACAACACTATTGTAATGTATCTAAAATTATGAAGAAATCATAAGATAACTTTTCTATCACAATCATTAGGAAACACAGTGAAGAAGGGTAAAACAAGAACATTTTATTTCAACATGGGCCATATCTATTGAGTGTATCAAATCAAAAATTACAATGTTGAGGCTGGCATTTTTCATCACCCTCATATTATCCAAGTGTAAACAATGGATTGTTTGTAGCTGAGTAATTTTAAGTCAACTTAGTGGCCAAATTAAGGCAACTATTAAAGGAATAAAATTGATAACTTGGTACTCAAAATGAACAACTGGTAATCAAGACACAGGCTCTAGTAAAAAGAAAAAGAATAAAAGGGAGGAATGTTTATAAGACACAAATATTGGCTTTTTCATTTGTAAAACTATACCAGAAAAATTACTAAATAGGATGATCTCTCATAGGGGCAAGGGAGAGTCAGGGAACAAAGAATGTAGGGCAAAGTTTGTTGAGGATGAGTTAAAATTTACCAGTGGATCAAATAATAAAAATAAATCAAGCATTTGTTCAAGAAATAGATCTAAGTCCACTCCCAAACATCAAGAAGTAAGCTAAGTAGGTAAATTAGGTTCCTGAACTCAATTCCAATGTGTGTGGGGGGAGGGTTTGGGGTGTTGGCACACAATACCAAACAATTATCAGACACAAGCAGGGTGTCCTACAATTTAACTCAATTCTGACACTGTCTACAGATATAGCATCAGATTCCACAGGTTAAGGGCTTAGTCTTACAAGTCTGCCCCCTTCAGACACCAGTCTCAAGGCCAGGTTGTCACCTGTACTTCTGACCCACTGAACCATCCATCAGAGGTTCCCATGACCTCCTCCTTGGGTCCGATTAATTTGCAAGAGAAGCTCCCAGAATCAGAATAAATTTTACTTACTAGATTGCCAATTTACTGTAAAAGGCTACAATACAGTAATAGCCAGATAGAAGAGATGATAAGGTGAGGCATGGGGGAAGGATTCAGAGCTTTCATGCCCTCTTCAGGCTGGCCACGATCCCAAATCGTCACATGTTCACCAACCCAGAAGCTCTCTGAATCCTGTCCCTTTGGATTTTTATGGAAACTACATTACATAGGCATGATTGATTAAATCATTGGCCACTGGGAACTGATTCAACCTCTAAGCCTTCCCCCTTCCCAGGAGATCAGGGGGTAAGACTGAAAGTTCCATCCCTCTAATCACATGATCAGTTTCCCCAGCAATCAGCCCCCAACCTTAGATGCTTTCAAAAGCTGCCTCACTAGTACAGCAAAGGACACTTTATCACTTTTAATAGTTAAAAATCCCGAAGATTTTGGCATCTGTGAGCCAGGAACTGCAGATGAAGACCAAATATATATGAGAAATATATTTTGGTCATCTGAATGACTAAATACATATTTCTTATAAATTACAATGTAACAGTAGGAAACAGAAACAAATAAATAAATGTTTTAAAAAATCAGGAGACCCCAAATACTGAAGAGCAAGTAGGGCTGAAGTCAGAAGTTGAGTCCAGGAGTTGGTCTCAAGCTAAAAGGGAAAAACAGACAAGTTGTTGGTATCACCAATAAAATGGACTTCTCATCATTTCAGAGGGAGCTCTTATGCCCCCAATGGACTAAGCTGGAGACAGCAGAGAAAATTAATGGTGGACAGCACTGGAGAGGGCAATGAAAGGACCAAGAATAGGTTATTTTTGATTGCCTACACTAAGCCTAGAAAAACTCAGTAAGGAAATGTGGGGTATACTAGTTTTAAATGAAAACAAAGAGTAGCCTTTTATAGAAAAGAAAAACACTAACAAAATTTATTTTAACATTAACTTGTTTCCATTGTTATAGGAATGAAATAACTGTTAGAACTGCCAAGCCAGGAATAATGATGTAGGAGAATAAACAATTAAACAGGGATTCCAGGCCCATCTCTCAAAGAACACACATTTCAGTGGTGAACTAAGACAGAGACCCTCAATAACCACAATCAAAGACATTACAAACATGGATCCAATGAGAAATAGAAAGAGCTTTAGGGATTAAGAAGAGATACTCTGTTATTTTCAACTGAAGGAATTAGCAGTATTGCTGCCCAACAAAACATTCCTAATCTCAAAGGCTTAAAAGAGAAATCATATATTAAAGCTCACATGTTTTTGTATCAAAGAGCCCTTAGAGTGTAACTGCTGTGAAAAAAGTAAGGAAGACAAGACAAGGGGAAATAAATTGTGCTGTGTTCATATAATGGAATCCTTATACAGTGAAAAATGAATAAATTACTCCTGCAAGTATTAACAGGTAAGACAATCTTTAAAAGTATAATGTGAAAAAATTGATATATTGTGATAAGATTTACATGTTTTAATACAAAAAATTAATATTGGTTCAGAATACACACAAATGTAATAAAAATATAAACATACATTGTTCTGATAAACAACAAATATATCAGTTACTTCTGGAAAGGAGAGGAAAATGGAAGAGGAGGTAATTGAGCAATGTGAGTCAAATTAATAAGTAATGTTTAATTAACATATCAGAAGCATACATGATAAAATATTAAGGTTTGACAAAGCTGAGTGATGGTAGATATTCATTATTATTTTCATTATATTTTTCTTTATTCTTAAACCATCTCATAATAAATAATGTGTTATGTATGGAGAAGTTCTTTATTCAGAGAACAGTGTTATTGACAGAATAAGAAATTTAATTAAATCTGTTAAAGATGCTCTTAATAAAGCTGGCATATTTTCCACTCAGACTAGCACTGTTCTTGATAGAGGGATAGCTGTTATTTGTTCAGTGATATGATACTCAAACATGCCATAGAATTTTTTAGAGTATTCCAAGATGTATAGAGAGCTTAAAATTAAGTACTGGAGAAAATATGTTCCAAACAACTGCAGATGTCCTCAGTTCAAATAATATTTTAATGAAAAATTGTGTGTAGGCTAGAGCCTGGAGCAAGAAAATATGGTTGATGGATTCACATCATGACTTTAAAATAAATAAATAAATCTCCCCACTCAAATCTGTGCAAGTGCTTTAAACAACAAGACATATTTTATATTTAAATATAATCATAAACTTAACAGGATGTTTCAGATGAGGTAAAATTCTTTCATTTGTGCAATTTGGTGTGAATATTAAGAAAATGCAATGGCTATCAGGCTTATTGAAGAAACAAGATTATATTCTAAATACTTAGCTTTGAGAAAACAGAACAATAAAAGCACATTCTAATATATTCTTCATGTCAAATAGAGGTTTTAAGTATAGTATGTTCTACTTATTCTCACAACGGTTTAGATCATTAACGCTAGCCTTACACATAAATGAAATAACATGTACACATGGTATCATATGAGTGGGACCACCTGGAAAGAGGGGTACAGAATCACCTCTACCAGCTAGTTCCAGCCCTGAAAATCCCCTCAAGCAAAAAAAATACTTGGAATAGGCTGTGGTAGAGTGAGCAGGCTCCTGAATGGAAATCACCTGTCCTACAGAAAACAAAAGTCTAGGAACTAGGAACAAGAGAAGCACTTGCAAAGAGTGCTGGAGGATGGGGATGGAAACAAAGATGTTACTGCAACAAGCACAGAGAGAAAAGATAACAGGGTAATTAACTCATTCAAGGAACACCACAATCTTTTGTAGTTAATTCTGCCCCTAAGGAAGAGGGCAATTTCTCTCATGGGTGGATGGTCACATATCTAGCAGAACATATTGCTTTAGGTGGGAAACTAGGGTTTTAGCTGGAGATGTGAAACTTGCTAAACTGCTCTCTGTAAGAAACAATGAGAACTGGAGGGTGTAGCAAATATAGTAGAGACTGGAATACAGGATAAGAGTAGAGCTGAGCAGATGAAGAGGCATTTGGAGGTACGATCTAAAATAGAACCATGAAAGCTTTTCATTTCATCCTTTTGATATCAGCAGGTTGGCCCTAGGGGAATTCTGACACTGCCATGCATAGCAATAAGAGCTATGGAACCAAAAAGAAGTAGCACCTCTCTTAATTGTTCAATGATCCTGTTTCTGTACCCACCTCTTTGTTTCTCCACCTCTGGTTCTGAGTCCTCTATGTATACCCCTTCTCTTTCCCATTTCATTTGAAACCACAATAAACAAATCTTCACAACCAAAGGTTTATATTACTTAAATTCATTAAACAATATGGTTTTTAATTATTAAAGTGAGAATGTTATCAATTAAATGTTAAATTTAAGCTGCCTTTACTCAAATTAAAATGAATATTTCTGGTAGAAATAACAAATATAAAAAGTTGACAATGGCCAACAATGCACATATCAAAACATATTAATCATTAAAAATTGTTAGAAAAATCAATTTATAGAAAAATTTTAGATTTGAAAAGTTTGGCATGGGGAAATTCAAATTATTATTAAACACAAGAGTGACAAAAGAAAAACAAAGCTATAATTGATACAATTTGATATACATAAATGTACTTATCTCTGAGATAAATCTTTCTATCAAAATTTAGCCTGAAAAAACCACCAACTTTTTTAAAATTTAAGAAAATAAAAAATCATAAGAATAAACCTATCTAAGGAGGCAAAAGACTTGTAGCTGGAAAACTATAAGACAGTGATGAAAGCAATTGAAGACTACACAATACACGGTATATGGAAAGGTATACCATGTTAATGGATTGAATAATCAATATTGTTAAAGTGACCATACTACCCAAGGCAATCTACAGATTCAATGCAATCCCTATCAAAATATCAATGGCATTTTGCACAGAAATAGAACAAATAAATTTTCAAATTTGTATGGAAACACAAAAGATCCCAACTAGTCAAAACAATCTTATGGAAGAAGAATAGAGCTGGTGGAGTGAGTCTCCCTGTCTTCAGACTATACTATGAAGCTACAGTAATCAAAATAGTATGGTACTGGTACAAAAACAGACACATAAATCAATGGAACAGGATAGAGAGCCCAGAAATAAACCCATGCACCCATGGACAATTAATCAATAAGAAAGGAGGCAAGAATATGCAATGGAGAAAAGACAGTCTCTTCAATAAGTGGTGCTGGGAAAACTGGACAGCTATGCGTAAAAGAATGAAATTACAACATTTTCTAACACCATGTACAAAAATAACTCAAAATAGATTAAAGACCTAAATGTAAGACCAGATACTATAAAACTCCTAGAGGAAATCATAGGCAGAACACTCTTTGCCATAAGTCACAGCAATATTTTTTTTGGATCCATCCCCTAAAGGAAATAAAAGCAAAAATAAACAAATGAGGCCTAATTAAACAAAAGCATTTGCACACAAAGGAAACCATCAATAAAAGGAAAAGACTACCTATTGACTGGGATAAAATATTTGCAAATGGGATTAATTATTAATTAATTAATATCCAACATATATAAACAGCCCATACAACTCAACATCAAAAAAACAAACAACCCAATTTAAAAATAGGCAGAAGAACTGAATAGACATTTTTCCATAGAGGAATGTAGATGACCAAGGGGGACATGAAAATACATTCAACGTCACTAATCATCAGGGAAATGCAAATCAAAACCACAATGAGATATCACCTCACACCTGTCAGAATGGCTGTCATCAAAAAGTACACAAATAACAAATGTTGGCAAGGATATGGAGAAAAGGGAACCCTTGTACACTGTTGGTGGAAATGTAAACTATTGCAGTCACTGTGGAAAACAGTATGGAGGTTTCTCAAAAAATTAAAAATAGAATTACCATATGACCCAGCAATTCCACTCCTGTTTATATATCCAAAAAAAATCTAAAACACAAATTCAAAAAGATACACGTTCATAGCAGCATTATGTACGATGACCAAGATATGGAAACAACCTTAGTGTCCATCAACAAATGAATGGATAAAGACAATGTGATAATATATATATATATATATAAAAAACACACCCCTTAACTCTAAATTTTCAGTGTAATCTGCTGTAACTACAAATGCTCTCTGTAAGTGGTACATGAGAGAACTTAAATGGGAAATGTTCCTTATTTGACTAGATCATGGAGAAAGCAGCTAGGAGAAGTGACAAATAGGTAGATTAAATTCAGAGTGAACAAGAAATTGAAATTAGAAGTGACTGTGAAAATACACATTCCTGGGAATTCACAGAAATGTTGGGAAAAGCACTGGATTTCTTATTGGACATAAAATAGTGGATGCAAATCAATTTTATATGCATCTCAAAGGAGAGAGTAACCTCTAATGATGTCATGATTATAATCAGCACCAAGAAAATCTATCCACTTCCCAAATCAGTCTTAATGGAGTCCAAAAATTTAACTATAAACATAAATAATAACTTCATTTTGTAAATGTATATAGCATAGATATAGATAGAGCTATGGATATAAATGTTTATAGCATAGCTACTTCTGGAAGGAAAAATTACAGATTTTTCTATATAACTCTTTCCTTGCCCAAATGAGAAAACATCATAAATCTGTAAGAGCTCTACATTTTCTAAAATAATTAAAACTTTACCACTGAAACCACGTCCATGTGAGGACCATAAATAAGCAGGGTAGCTACACAATCTTCACACTGAGGAAGAAAACTAAACCTAAAGGAGGGTCTTACCAAGTCAACATTTCCTCTTAAGAAAGAGTCTGACTCAGGCTTATCAATACTCAATGCTTAGTTCTTTAATATCCTTATAATAATGCATGTGATAAAGTCTCCTTCAATTTTGAGGCTGGAAGACTGACATTTTGAGACTCACAAATCTCACTTTGTATTCTAGGATAAAAATATCATTTGTTTTTAGGGAAGACCACTCTTTGATCAGCTTGGATGGATTAATTGAACTCTAATTTATACATATATAAGAAACAGACCTCTCTATTGTTCTTGAGGAAAATTTGAGAGAGAGGGATTTGATCTTTGGTCTATTAACTTTAATAGGTTTCCTTAGCAGAGGAGTACCCAAAGAAAGTTGGAAAAATCTTTTAATTATCAATTTATTTTGTTTTCCTCTCAAAAATCTGGATGTTGTAAGTCATCTGTACTTGGTACATGTGTATCTTTCTAAGGAAGAATGTGTATGCATATTAACGCCCCAGAACAGACTTTGTCCTAAGAATAATAGAGTCCTGACCTTACTTCCACCTCATGTAATGGAAAAAAATATGTAAAGGAATGGGAATAGGCTTGGCACAGCTCCAAACTAGGCCAAAAACACAATGGACGGCATAACTTAGGATTCAAAAACTCAGTTTTGATAAATATACTACAGAATAGAATGATTGGCTTGTGTGGTACATAAAATTCATTCCACATATTTGTGGTGAAAGGCAAAAATGGGCATCAGAAATTTGGGGAAATTTCTTGAGAATATGTCAGGCTCCTGTGACAGAACTGTCAGTAGACCAATAGACTGGAGGAGGAAGGAGCTCTGCATTTCTCAGAGGAACATAAGGAACGTGTATGTAAGAACTGAGATGTACAAGACTCAGGAGATTCCTATTGTGGGGACTGAGTTTGCCCCCTGGTAGCACAGGGAAACCCTGCTGGAGCCTGGCAGATATACTGAAAAAAAGTTTCAACAAGTTAGTAACTATAAGTAATTATGTCTAGGACAAACTGTAAGCTCTTCCATATATTGTCCACTACTGCAAAATGTCTGCAGTCTTGTTAAAAGTCCAACATTGCTCTAACTTGTGCTGTAGGGAAATAAAGGGACTAAAGTTGCCTTCCTCAAGGCCATGTAGTATCTGGGATGAGGAGGCAGAATTGGAAGAGTCAAATGGCCCAGAAGGTAACATCATTAAGCTGGAAGGAACAGGTGAGAATAAATGAAAATTGTAGGTCATGAATTGCTGAAAGCAGTACATCAGAATAGCTGCCAGTGGATTAGCTTTGCTTAGCCAAGAGCTCAATCACATGGATGAGTAGTAGTTGAAACAGCTAGACGTTGACAAAATTAGAAGATGTGAGACCAGATCAGAGGAAATGGAGGACCTTTACCAGAGCATAGTAGGGTTATTACTCTAAGAAACTCCAAGAATAAAATATAGGTATTTTATCCTTAAAGGGATACTAATTTCCCAGAAGGATATCAGGGATGAATCCATCCCTTAACCATGTTGGGTAATAACCGAGCATGATCTCATCTTATAGTACCAGACTAGTGAAACAGAAGCATATGGTTAAACAATGAAAGATAGGTATAAGCTCTCCAAAGATGTACATACAATTGCTTTAAGCTGACACACACCACAACAAAAGCTTCTAAAAGCAATTGTCAGGTTTTACTCTTGGATGACAAATGCAGAACTACCTCACCTAAGACTTCCTTTTGAGCAACACAAATTTTAATTCTCCCTGCCATTCACTTCCCTGTCCTGTTATTCAATCTGGCATCCATCCTCAGCCCTTCATGCTCAAGGCATGAGTTTACTTTTAATTTTTTGGTTTTCTAATTCTGCTATCCCTTCCTGGGTCTTTATTTTTTTTAAGAAGTCTACCTGACAGCTAGTATAAAAGAAATACTTTTCTTTCAGAATGCCACTAGTTTTGCAACAAACATCAAAGCCTTAGTGCTTGGCTTTATTTGTTGTTACTAAATCCATGTTGCTTATTGATTGACTTTTCAACTCCATTAGATAATCAGAGATTTTCTCTTCTCTGCAGGCTAAATGGGATCCCAGGAGAGCTTCACATAGTACACAGACTTCTGGAGGGAGCAAAAAGCAAGAGGATTGTTAAAAGAAATTATTGGTAAGGGAAATGGGAGAAGATATTCTGTTAAAAAGAATTTATTGAACAATTTATTGGCAAGACTTGGCTTGAGTCATTCACAAGAGTTAAACGTAGGAGATTTTAGAGACATTACAATTTCAATATAAGTGAACAATATGGGAAAAAATGTGAGATAGAAAAATCTAACTGAGTCTTAGGTTGTACAAATCTAAGGACAGTGTCATGTACAGAAAGTATTGGGCTACTTAAAGGGAATTATAACATAAGAGAAAAAGCTTAAACCTATTTGCTAATTATTACTGTTCTTATACTCTAAAGCAAAAGAACCTAATTAAAGCATCCCCAAATGATTCCTTTATGAACATCTCCCACTGTGAATCCAAGCACTAGCAATGTTTCCTGGGTAGGGTATATGAGCAAGAAAGCTTAACTTAAAAGATAAATCAATTTGTCAGTTCAATTGACTGATGCATCTCGGGCATAATAGTTTATCATGCTTTTAGGATATTAATAATGAAAAAAGCTTGTGATTAAAAAGATTTATAGTGTCCCTGAAAATAATGAATATTTCTATTTAAATATTGAATGATTTTGTTGCCAGTATTAAAAAAAGAAATCATTAGCAATGAGATACCTTTATTGAAGGTGAGCATTTAAATAATATTCTATATCACTTTTTAAAGTTTTTTCTTTAGATTTACTTTTTCTGAATTCATATTACATCTCAATTTTATAATATATAAAGACCTTTGACAGCAGTTTATAAAATTTCAATATTCTCTCTACTATAAATTATGCTATTTCTAAATCTAATTATTATTTATCAATTTCTATGGCTCCTATAATCAATTTTTTCTAAAAGGGTATATTTCATCTTTTTCATATCTTGTTCTCCTTACACTATTTTAAGATGCCCTTCATGTTCTCTTCAACCTCTTTGCTGGTAGTTTTTCTTTCCTAGTAGCTATAAAGGATATCAGCTATTTAAAAATTACATCTTTAACTAAAAAGATAACTAAAAAGTTATCTTCTATAACCAACATTCAAGTTAATCCTACACATTTTTTTCAGTGAAGATATTTATTTTCCTATTGATTTCTGATAATTTCATGGTAAAGGCCTATTAGAAATTTCCAGTTCTAATTATTGGCAGAACTGTAATCTATTCTGATTTAGTTATGGTGTCCTTTAGAATACTCATGAATTGTAATATTTCCTCTCACTGAAACATAATAACTAGATACTTTAATTCCTGCAAATTTGATTTATTGGAAGCTAATGGTATTGAAATGCAGTTGTATGTGATCTTATTATTTAATATTCTAAATTTTAATATCTTGTAGGCTCTAAGTGCAAAGATTGCCTGATTGTAATAAAAGGATCCTGATGGGAGAGGCTTTCAACAACATCTGTGCCTGTTTCTTGCCTTGGTAAGAGGACAATGATGCCCTATTGAACAAGCATAAAGCTACCTTATCTCTTTAGCTCTCCAAATGACATTCAAATTATAACTAGGTGGTTTAAAATCTCCATATTTGTTATTGATTTATTTAGAATTTGACACAATAATCTCTGAACATTTTACACATTAAAATATCAGGTTAATTCAGAGGGTAGACTGTTATATCTGTATTGACATTCTGAGAAGAAAATTTACATTAAGTCATGTACTTTTTCATTTA
The DNA here is from genome assembly GCF_026419965.1 of Kogia breviceps. Lineage (NCBI taxonomy): Eukaryota > Metazoa > Chordata > Mammalia > Artiodactyla > Physeteridae > Kogia > Kogia breviceps. The sequence goes on from NC_081314.1 coordinate 100,346,870, forward strand.
TATTCACTTGGTTTTTCTTGTGTCTGTTTTCCACTCATCCCTTGTATTTCCATATTCATACTGAATATAATATGCTTCTTTCTTCTTTCAATTTGGTATATCTCAAAGTCCTTCAGCTCAAGAAGCATCAACATTAAAAATGAGTAAAGTAGGATATTTTCTCTCATATTATTGATAAACAGGACATCTCTCTTCACTACATGTCTAAAAGTTGATACATGCTGTGTTTATTGGACAGGGTTCTCCTGTGAAACAGAACTAATAGGATGTAGATATAATGTAAATATACAGAAGGAGAATCATTATAAGAAAGCAATATATGTAATTATTATAAGAAAGCTATACATGTGTTATGGATACTGGTGAGTCCAAAATCTGCAGTGTAGGCTGGCAAACTGGAAATTTAGGAGGTAAATCTAGGTGCAAATGAAGTCTGAGGGCAGTCTGCTGGACACTTCCCTCTAGATCTGGGAGAATGATCATTTTGTTGTATTTAGGCCATCAACTGCTTGGATGGGGCCTACCTACTTATAAGGGGCAATCTGCTTATTCAAAGTTTATCAAATTAAATGCTTATTTCATCCAGAAATACCCTTCAACATGACACATAAAACTAATCACCACACATGTAATGATAGATATAATATCTCAGATGTTACTGATCTTCTTTTTATCTCAGATAATAGAGACTAAATTACAGATGTGATCTATACTTTCCCAATAGTGGCATTCTTTGTGGTAATCTGGGACAATAACCCATAAATCTAGACAATGCCATCGTACACAACCTAACCACTCTATCATGTTAACCTCTGTTCAGATTTCAGATTGGCATTACCTCCTTACTCCAGAACTGAGTAAGCCTATCAATATAGAGCCCTGGGACAAACAGTATTCCTGCAAAAGGAACTTTTTAAATTAGTCAATAGAAAAGTTTATTCTTTAGTTGGTCAATAATCTCATAACCATCCTGCTTAGTAGGATTTAGAAAGAATCTAAATCATCTTCTTTGTCTTTCTAAATGATCTGTAAAGCACTCGTGCGTTAACATAATAAACACAACCCCTTTGCCTCTTTCTTACATACTTAAGTAAGTAAAGATTTCACAACTTTATTCTGTAACTTTGTTTTTTTGTTGTTGTTTTTTTTTGCTTTTTTTTAAACATCTTTATTGGAGTATAATTGCCTTACAATGGTGTATTAGTTTCTGCTTTATAACAAAGTGAATCAGTTATACATATACATATGTCCCCATATCTCTTCCCTCTTGTGTCTCCCTCACTCCCACCCTCCCTATCCCACCCCTCTAGGTGGTCACAAAACAGCCAGCTGATCTCCCTGTGCTATGCTGCTGCTTCTCACTAGCTATCTATTTTACGTTTGGTAGTGTATATATATGTCCATGCCACTCTCTCACTTTGTCCAAGCATACCCTTCTCCCTCTCTGTATCTTCAAGTCCACCTCTAATAGGTCTGCATCGTTATTCCCATCTTGCCCCTGGGTTCTTCTGACCAATTTTTTTTTTCTTTTTTCTTCTTTTCTAGATTCTATATATATGTGTTAGAATACAATATTTGTTTTTCTCTTTCTGACTTACTTCACTATGTATGACAGTCTCTAGGTACATCTACCTCACTACAAATAACTCGGTTTCATTCCTGTTTATGGCTGAGTAATATTCCATTGTATATATGTGGCACATCTTCTTTATCCATTCATCTGCTGATGGACACTTAGGTTGCTTTCATGTCCTGGCTATTGTAAATAGAGATGTAATGAACATTTTGGTACATGACTCTTTTTTAATTATGGTTTTCTCTGGGTATATGCCCAGTAGTGAGATTGCTAGGTCGTATGGTAGTTCTATTTTTAGTTTTTTAAGAAAACACTGTCATTTACCATTGCAACAAAAAGAATAAAATATCTAGGAATAAACCTACCTAAGGAGACAAAAGACATGTATGCAGAAAATTATAAGACACTGATGAAAGAAATTAATGATGATACAAATAGATGGAGAGATATATCATGTTCTTGTATTGGAAGAATCAACATTGTGAAAATGACTCTACTACCCAAAGCAATCTACAGATTCAATGCACTCCCTATCAAACTACCACTAGCATTTTTCACAGAACAAGAACAAAAAATTTCACAACTTATATGGAAACACAAAAGACCCCGAATAGCCAAAGCAATCTTGAGAAAGAAAAATGGAGCTGGAGATGTCAGGCTCCCTGACTTCAGACTATACTACAAAGCTACAGTAATGAAGACAGTATGGTGCTGGCACAAAAACACAAATATAGATCAATGGAACAGGATAGAAAAAGCAGAGATAAACTCACACACATATGGTCACCTTATCTTTGCTAAAGGAGGCAAGAATATACAGTGGAGAAAAGACAACCTCTTCAATAAGTGGTGCTGGGAAAACTGGACAGCTACATGTTAAAGAATGAAATTAGAACACTCCTTAATACTATATACAAAAATAAACTTAAAATGGATTAAAGGTCTAAATGTAAGGCCAGACACCATTAGACTCTTGGAGGAAAACATAGGCAGAACACTCTATGACATAAATCACAGCAAGATCCTTTTTGACTCAACTCCTAGAGAAATAGAAATAAAAACAAAAATAATCAAATGAGACCTAATGAAACTTAAAAGCTTTTGCACAGCAAAGGAAACCATAAATAAGATGAAAAGACAACCCCCAGAATGAGAGAACATATTTGCAAGTGAAGCAACTGACAAAGGATTATTCTCTAAAACATACAAGCAGTTCATGCAGCTCAATATCAAAAAAAAACAACCCAATCTAAAAATGGGCAGAAGACCTAAATAGACATTTCTCCAAAGAAGATATACAGATTGCCAACAAACACATGAAAGAATGCTTAACATCATTAATCATTAGAGAAATGCAAATCAAATCTACAATGAGATATCATCTCACACAGGTCAGAATGGTCATTACCAAAAAATCTAAACAATAAATGCTGGAGAGGGTGTGGAGAAAAGGGAACCCTCTCGCACTGTTGGTGGGAATGTAAATTGATACAGCCACTCTGGAGAACAGTATGGAGGTTCCTTATTCTGTAACTTTGTATTTTAAATCCCAACATTCATATTGCCTCATTTGGTCTTTCTAGCAACCATATAAGGTAAATAAGAAAAAATGGGATTGTCACTGCTTTATTGTTCTGAAAATACAAGCACAGAACTTTTAACAATTTTCTCAAGGTTGTCCATCTGGTGACACAGCCTTAACTAGAAGCCAAGAATCTTGGCTATTGGTTTAGTACTCTCTTTTTTGACTACATTACACTGAATGTGAACTTATCAATTGAATGTTATATACTGATTAGAATAAACTTGAGTTTTTAACCTTGTCCTCTATATGAGAACTAAGTAATTTAAAAATTGCCTTTCCATTTCATTATCAAATCATCATCCATAAACAGTTTAATATATTCAGCATCTACCAAGTACAAAATATTGGGTTACATCAACTATTTTTTTAACATCTTTATTGGAGTATAATTGCTTTACGATGGTGTGTTAGTTTCTGCTTTATAACAAAGTGAATCAGCTATACATATACATATATACCCATATCTCCTCCTTCTTGCATCTCCCTCCCACCCACCTTATCCCACCCCTCTAGGTGGTAACAAAGCACTGAGTTGACCTTCCTGTGCTATGTGGCTGCTTCCCACTAGCTATCTATTTTACATTTGGTAGTATATATAAGTCCATGCCACTCTCTCCAAAAGGTTCTGAAGTTCCTATGAAATTCTAACGATATGATTTTGTAGATACATGGGAAGCTGAATTGGGAATATAGAGGTAATTACCACTAGGAAGTAAGTCTGTCATGATCAGCTTTTTCGTAGTATTGTACCAGATTTTCACTGAACTGCTATCAGAAGAGTTTATCTGCAGTATCATATTTCTTCCCAAATTGTAGAAGGCAGTTTACTGATATAATAGTGTGTGTGTGTGCATGTGTGTGTACACTCACATGCACTCCACTTGTCTTCCATATACCCTCAAATTCCAACATGTGGTCAGGTACTGTATTTCCTTGCTTCAGGAAGTTTGAAGGAGCTGAAAGCAGAAGCTGTTTAATGATAGAACTGCTTCATATACAGATATTCCTCAACTTATCATGGGTTTATGTTCTAATAAACCCATCCTAAGCTGAAAATATTTTATGTCAAAAATGCATTAAATACACCTAAACTACAAAAAATCACAGTTGAGCCTAGCCTACCTTAAACATGCTCTGTCAGGACACTTACATTAGTCTACAGTTGGGCAAAATCATCTAACACAAGACTATTTTATAATAAAGGGTTGAATGTCTCATGTAATCTATTGAATGCTGTATGGAAAGTGAAAAACAGAATGGCTATATGGGTACAGAACGGTTCTAAGTGTATCGTCTACCCACATGGTTGCAGGGTTGACTGGGAGCTGCGGCTCACTGCCACTGCCCAGCATCCAAGAGTATTGTACAGCATATCAGTAGCCTGGGAAAAGATCAAAATTCAGAATTCAAAGAACAGTTTCTACTGAATGTGTATCACTTCACCACCATTGTAAAGTTGAAAAGTTCTAAGTCAGGGACCATCTGTTTTTGGTTAAAACCTACTCTTATTAAAGAGAGGATACTGGGTTTTGAGGAGAGGTGGGAAGCAAATAGAAATTGCCTTTAGTGTGGCAATGTCTACAAGGCTGCCTAGAATGGAGATGGAGGAGGGAAATTCCCAGCAGAGTGGAGAACTCTATGGGGCAACTCCCTCAAAAAGTGGGCAAATCTTAGAAAGGACTAGGTACACAGTGTGCCAAGGGGGTTTGGAGCCTAAAAGCCAGGTTTACCTGCTCTGGGTCTATGAATGACAGAGAAGTAGAAAGCCACTGGACTGTAAGGGACCCTATGACCTTACACTGAGCTGCAACTGGTCCTAGCATGCATAAAGTAGATTATACAGACCGTAAGATCAGTTGCAAAGTTGACAAAGAAAGGGGACCTCAGTAATAATTGAGGTTGAAGGTAGATCCATAATCAAATCAAATTAAACCAAATAAAGTTATATTTCCCACACATCTGAGTGTAAAGTTTGAAATTCACTCTCATAATATAAATTTGACTCTGATGTTGCTACTCAGTAGAATAAGAATAAGAAACTAGCCGAGTGACCTGTTTATTTTTGGCTTAGATGTGGGGAAGTAGGAAGTGAATATTAGGTTCCCGGACTTGTGCTAGGTGTTTTACTCACAGTTATTACATTTAAAGTACACAATAGAGCTTTGAAATATCTACTGGTGTTTCTGCTTTACAACTGAGGAATTGAGGCTTAGAGTGAGTAAGTCACGCAGTTTATAAGTGGGTGAGATGTGACATGAACTCAGACCCAAATGCCTCTGATTCTCTTCATTAAACTCTACTGCCTCACTCCAAGGCTTTTGTTCTGTGTTCTGTCGGGGTTTGGCCTTGAATGAATCTAAGTTTTCATTGTGTGGCTTGACAAGATCTCTTTCAATTCTTAAAATATTGAAATAAATATTGAGATTTTCCAAGCACTGATAACTCATACATCATGCCCATGAACATGATTCCTGATGTCTGGCTGTCTACTTTTCAGGATATTTCTGATTTTTCACTTTTCTCTAATATATGCATCACATACACTATCATCTGTAAATAGCAGAGATCTAAACGTCCATGCAGAGAGAGAGAAATAAGGAAGTTATTTTGATGAACCTAGATTGAACACATTTTTATAACCGATTTATTAAAATATAATTCATATACTGTAAAGCATTCTGTTATTTTCCAGAGTTCTGAAAAAGTTGATTTTGACAATTTTTTCCAGTATCCTTATTGTTTTTATGGAGAAGCAGATATTTTGAAGTTTCTTACTTTGCCATTCCAGAAGTCTTGCTTCTGAAATGGACAATTTAGGTATTTTTCATACCTGCTTTTCCTTATTAGATAAAACAAAAGCATTCTTAATCCCAAAGTGCTAACCACAGGACCTACTTTCTAATCACTAAGCAATTAGATATTTAACTGCTCTAAGATTCAGCCCCAGGAATAATAGTACAAAATGTTGATAATGGTATAATTATACTTAGTTTGCAAGTCAATATGCAAAAGTGCAAATATCCTATCAAATAAGAAATATTAATAATAGAGAATGTCAAATAATGAAAAACTGAAAATCTCTTTGTATAGTTGATTCTCTTGAGCATAGGTTTACATAGCAGTCAATGTACACATAAAACAAAATTTCTAATTACCTCATCATCTTCTGATGTTCCATGTAGACAGTAAGCATTATAAGAAGGTTGCCTCCTCTAAACCACAGAGAGAGATAAGGTATTTTATCATGACCAACAGAATAAGAACTGAAAACTTCTGAGCCTAACCAAAACCTATCAAAGTTTACTCTCATATCCTCTGTGTAAATACTCTCAAGTTATTAAAATATGATTTTCCAAAATTAAAAAAATCAAATGTAGCTGAGTTCACAAAAGATAATGGGATAAAAATTTAAAAGTTTCTTGTTTCTTTATAACATCAGCAGCCCCAAGACACCAAACTCATGATATAATCAATAAAATGGTTACATCATAAATTCTAACTTAAGAGTGGGTAGTATTAAGTTTCCTAATGAAGAAACACTGTAATGCACACAACAGATTTTATTTTTGGTCTGAAATATAATGCTTCTTACTTGACTCAAATTCAAAATATATATGAGAATGTAACTTATCTATTGATATATACATAGTGCCCCCTAGTCAAAAAACCTAAAAAAAAAAAAAAAAAAATCAATAAATAAAATTTGACCCTAGAACTCTAATTTGGAATCACTTTGTGAGGTTTATTTCTCATTTTTAACAACACAGAATTGGGATGCTAAGATAATGGAAACAAAATTGCTCTAATGGTAATAAAATATTTGTAAATGAAAAAATATTCATTTTGACAGCAGAAGAGACATTTAAATAATTTAACTGCTGTGAGTAAAATTGAAATGGGGTTGTAATTACTCAGATTTTCAGCATCCCTCCCTTCATGAAAAGAAAGTACTACTGCTGGTTTCCCCACCACAGATAGTTTTCTCCTGCCAAATAAAAAGATTAAAAATATGTGCCAGGTGCAGGGAGAGTGAGCCTGCAGCAAATTAACAAAATACAGATGATGCTTTTCCCAATCACTCTTTTTTATTAATGTGATGTCTTGCAAATATGTATTTCATTAACTCTATGTATATACATGAGGGATACATCAACCTTAGGTGAAAGCTAGAAAACAGCTAATATTTTGTCAATTTTGAAATCCTGGCTCTTTAAGAAGTACTAAAAATAACTATTTCAAATCAATACTACAAAAGTGTGGCCCTTAAGTTGCCTGAGTAGTTTTCCTGCTCTTCAATGGGACACCCCCTCCCCATACAATAATCTGGGAATCTATGACTATCAAAATCTATAGTCTAAATAAGAAAACAAAGTTAAATGAGTTTAAATATCATTATAATGTTTTTCTTGAATATTTATAGATGATGAGATGATTTTAGAATAAAGACATTTAGAATAAAGAAACTTTCCATGACTCTCTATCACCACTCCTACTCCTCTTTCCAAAGACAAAAAAAGTTTTTTTCTTAAAATATATCTTCTACTAATGACTATTATCCTCTAGCTCCTATTCTTTTTCCTTCATCCAGTCATTGCTTTTATTCTGTCCGTTGTTCCACATTAAATGTATGGAACAAATTAAATCATCTCTCAAATCTTAGCCACATGCAATAGCCAAGGACCACTATTATTTTAATAGCCATTGATCGTCTCCATTGCTTAACTGACTCTCTCTTATATTTAGGTGGCTAAATTAGACCTCAGGGTAAAGGATAAAAATGTATATGTTGGCCCTGGTAGTTACTCAGCCTTCTATAGATGGTATTACTAAGAGGATTCACCAGACCTGATCCAAATCAGGAAATACTATTTATCTTCATTGTCTGTCCACAAGGTGGCTGGATCTCGATGTCAATCACCCAAATATGAAACATGTCAGGGATGAAACTGGAAGCTCCTGAGTCACAACACCCTTCTACCAACAATTCATGACCAACAACTCCAGCAAGGGTACCAGTGTCTTAACAGGGCACAAAACTACATTTATCACTTATTTTCCCATCCCTAATGGGATAGTAGACTGACCTGTTTTGTGGTGCCTGAGCCCTAGCTTTTGTCAGCTCTTCCTTCCATGTGATCTGTCCTCTGCTCTCTTCCCCTTACCAGCAAACACTGGCTGAGGACCCTTGGCAAGGGGTCTCCCAGAATTCAAAGGCCAAACAAAGCACCTTCACTTGTAATAGCACATAAGTTCTTTTTTTCCTTTTCAGTACCTCCTCCTATTTTTGAGAGAAATAAACTCCTTCCTTTGATAAATGTCTCCTTCTCCTCCAGTCCAACTATGTGATTGCAGTGGTGGCTTTCAATTATCACATTTATTGGTGATCCAGCCATGGAGATCCTTTTGGACCCATGCAGACCCAATAATACTATTACTCAAGCTGTAGTAGTATTAGTCCAATAGGTGAACACTTTCCTAAGCTGCTCCAGAGTCTTTCTCTGAGAGATTATTTTGTTTTGATATTTATACTTTTGTTTGTGGATTTTTTTTTATAGTTGGAAAAACAAATCCCTTAGGGAACTACTGGAGTTATAAAGCTATGAGGACTGAGCTCACAAACTGGCAGCCAATACAGTTCTATTTTATGTAGCTTAGTGTCTAGAGATATTGAAGCCACCATGGCAAGAAGGAGAAAAAGGATAAAGGATACTGGCATCATTCCTGAGGTCCTGGGAGATGTGTGGCGCCTACATTCTTGAGGTGGTTCCTTAGCCCTTTCTTCAATTTAGTGACTTGAATAACTTTATTTTTACCTAAGTTAATTTTACTTTTTTTTTTTTTGCGGTACGCGGGCCTCTCACCGCTGTGGCCTCTCCGTTGCGGAGCACAGGCTCCGGACGCGCAGGCTCAGTGGCCATGGCTCACTGACCCAGCCGCTCCGCGGCATGTGGGATCTTCCCGGACCGGGGCACAAACCCGTGTCCCCTGCATCGGCAGATGGACTCTCAACCACTGCGCCACCAGGGAAGCCCTACCTAAGTTAATTTTAGTTGCATTACTAAACTCATTGCAAACCACACACCCAGGACCACTTGATTTGTGCAAATATATGACGGTCACTTGTATTACTCCAGCAGTGATACCCATATAATGTCCAACTTAGGGTCAAGTTTATTACTCTCAATGTTCAACAGAGCTAATACCAGGTACTGTTTGTTTTCAACTATCAAATTAGTCCACTCAAGTCATTGGTATTAGTGTTAGGATAATATTTAAATACTTAAACTCATACTGCAAAATCATTCAAGTTATATCTACCTTCAATCAGATTAAAAATCTATTATCAACTCTCACTCATTTCTAAAACTATTGTATAGTGAGGTTTTCTGTATGGTCAATTTAAATTATGAGACAGGCTCATTAATTTTACACAAGTAAGTCCATAATTTTTTTAAATTTTTTACTGTTTTAAAACATATTAACTCACAAATTATATTTTAGGCATCATCTAAAACTATGTCAACTCTATTGCCTTTTACAATAAGTATAACATGAGTGAGATAAGAAATGAGTATATGTCTCTGACTTCTTTTCTAGCTCTACAACCAGCAAGGATTTTACAAATTCCTTTGTATAGTGTTTATAATGTAAGGTAAACAACACTACTAAAATGTTTGCAAGTAAAGGCTTTTATAGACAGCCTGATGGCCTTCTCATGAGGATCCATGTTAATGACCAAGTAGTCTCATTTTCATTTCATTTGTCATTTATTTTAATTGTCTACAAGTAACACCATCATTAAGCACTGTATAAATTCAAAGTGTCACAGATGACTTCATGGTATAAGTGGAATTTGATTTGAAATTGGACACACGGGCAGAATCTTGCTGGATATGCTTTAGGAAAGGCCTGGACAAAGGCATAAAAGCCATGTTCAGGGACTTGTGAGTAGATGAGTTTGGCTAGGATAGATTGGTTATGTGTAGATGAGTTTGGCTAGGATAGATTGGTTATGTGTGGAGCTACTGAAAAGATAAGGCTGAAAATATGGGCAGAATTCAAATTATGGAGGGATCTAAATATCAGATGTCAGTTATTCTATCAATCAAAGTCAGTCTTCAAAGCACATCTAATGAGTATGTACCATGTTTCAGGTACTGTATTTGGCACTGATAATACAAACTTCAGTTTGGTCCCTCACAGCTTTTGGGAGAACAAGTAACTACAGTGTAATGAGGAATACTGAGGACTTAGAAGGAACTGCTGTCTGAGATGAGTCCTGAAAAAAATGATAACCATTAACCAGATAAAGGAGAGGCAAGATTGAAAGTGGGAAAGCTATATTAATTGAGTGTCAGGATGAGGGTAAAGGGACAGAGCCAAAGAGAATCTGACGTACAGAGAATTATAAGTAGTTTTGTAAACTTGAAGTTTACAGTGTGGAAAAAGAATTCAGGAGCTACATTTGGAAACTGAATTATTACCCCCCACTATTAATAGGAAAAAAGAACTTAATTATCACTTAGTTCATTCTGTTGCTTCTCTCAAAGTTAGAAATTATTTTGTGCATTTTCTTTATGTAATTACTTTGCTTAGAAGAAGTATTCTTCATGATACTCTTTCAGTCCAGTTTGAAGCCATATTATAACAAAGTGTTAATTAGCTTAGTTTACATGGTGAGTGCCGTGAAGGCAGGATATTTTTCTCTCCTGTTCATTAATATATCTAAAAATTTGAGCAAAAGCTCTCAAGATCTTTGAGTAACTGGTACTCTTTCTAGTGCCTGGTATAGATAGAGTACTCAGAAAATACTGGTCGAATGACATTAATGATATATTAATGTATTCCAAGAAAGATTTTTTTTCTTTTTACTTGATGAATGCATTGAAATAAAAGAAAGCTTGCCATTGATTTTCTAAGTTCAGAGAGTCATAGGCTTGAACTCCATTGAAGAATAATGGAGTTTTATTTGTCCTCCTGCAATTACCTTTTGGAAAAGGATCCTAGGGAGCAAAACTCCTTCCCACTCTGATTGTTCCTTATTGTCTGGAAAAGACTTCTTCCAGAAACACACTGAATAAAAATTTGGACTGTGTAAGATCTCGGCCAGCTCTCAGCTTCAAGCATATTTAAATTAGTCAAACGCTTACTCTAAAAAGCACTGATGTGGGAGTACTCAACTTCTGATGCATTTTGGTTGAGCACTCATCAACTGCCAGCCTCCTGCTACTAGTTAGCTTTTGGTTTTCATATGAGTACAAGCTTAAAATGTGTAGAAGTTTATACATCAAATTTCTGAAGATAACAGTCCCAAACTCATCCTATTTAAACTCTAAGAGTGGGGGAAATAAAATAATCTTTTAGTATTTGTTCCTCAAAAATCAAATTCATCACAGCATTTAGGAAGGATATTAAGGCTGACAAATGTGTGTAATTGCCAAAAAACCAAAGTCCCTAGGCCCACAGCACAAACTTTTCTGAGAAATGGAATGAGTGCATTCAAGGCTAAAATATCATATGATATTGCTTATATGTAGAATCTAAAAAAAAATGATACAAAATGAACTTATATACAAAACAGAAATAGATCCACAGGCATAGAAAGCAAACTTATGGTTACCAAAGGGGAAAGTGGGGAGGGATACATTAAGAGTCTGGGATTAACATATACACACTACTATATATAAAACAGATAACTGACAGGGGCCTACTGAATAGCACAGAGAACTCTACTTAATACTTTGTAATATCCTATATGGGAAAAGAATCTGAAAAGAAATTGATATATATGTATGTAAAACTGAATCACTTTGCTATATACTTGAAACTAACACAACATTGTAAGTCAACTATACTTAAAAAAAAAAAAAAAAAGATGAAACTATCTGGAAGTATTCTTCCAGAGTCATGACACAGGAGATACACTTCACTGTAGCAAGTTATACGTTTCACAACATAACCCATTCTTGCATTTCTTGCCCTCTTTTCCTTAATCAAAACACTTTGAGCATTTTGTTTTAGATGTACAAATGTTACAGTAGCATAACAATGACTTTATAAGGTCTTGGATGTAGGGTTCATATACCTTCTTCATTGTTCCTCAACATTCCCCACGTAAGAAAATTAACACTTACTGAGTGCCTATTATGTGCTCCAAACCATGAAATTTAATGACTGATGCCTAAGTGCATAGTTCTGAATGTTATTGGTAAAATAAGATAGGACAAGATAAGATAGGCTATCAAATATCACCACCATTTGAATTGAGGGGCAACATAATGTAGTGGCCATACTAGACTGTCTGGACTTGAATGATAGCTCTTATACTTACTAGCCTTGTGTCTTTGGGCAAGTTTTTTTCTTTTTTCCCTTTGGGCAAGTTTTTAAAATTTCTTTGAGTCTCTTAACATCTCAGTTTCCTTATCTGTAAATTAGCAACAATAGTAGCAAAGAGTTGATACGTTAACTTGCATAGAACATTGACATAACATAGAAAGTAATTAATTAATACAGTTGATCCCTGAGCAACACGGGTTTGAACTGCATGGGTTCACTTATATGGGAATTTTTTACAATAAATATGGACCACAGCACTACATTATCTGAATTTGGTTGAATTCACAGATGTGGAACTATAGATACAGAGGGCTGACTGTAAAGTTACACTTGGATTTTCTACTGGTAGGTGGCGAGGATTGGTATCCCTGACCTCCATGTTGTTCAAAGGTCAACTGTACTAGCTATTATTAACAAGTTATTCCCACTGAAAAACTCCAGGACTCATCATTGTACTTTGCTCAGAGTTAAGTTACTAAAAAATATTTTGTGAGAAAGAAAATTCAAACCTTTTGCAGAAGATGTAATTATCAGTCATATAGATTACAACAAAATAGATGAAATAAACCAACCACTCAGAAAAAGTCCCATTCACCTTGGTGGTTAGATCAACCAGTAATTTCTTCTAAGGCTCCTGATAAAAAGGCCACTGTATAATGAAATAAAAAATATTCTTCACAACAGCCATATAATAAGCATAATGACAACTTCAGTTATTAATATAGGCTGATGGCATCATACCAGAGCCCAATTCAGAACAGCAACTCAGGAGGAGAGACTTTGCAAAGGGGTGCTGTTCATTCACAAAATGAGTAGCTTTTGAGCTGAAATCTGAAATTGGCCCCATACGAAGAGGCAGGGAGAGACCTAAGAAAGAAGCAGGCCACTCCAGATTGGTAGGTGGCAGTTTTCATAAGCAAGGGACACACCAGGCTTGTCTTGATCAGTTGCAAGACCAATAGATCTCTGCATCTGCCCGCCAGAATTTTAAATGTTTATATAGCCTTACCTGAGTTCAGTCACTTACTCAGTTCAGATGGTCTCAACAGCATTTACTCTCTCAAGATTCATCCTTGAAACAGCTCCTAGTGGGCAAATGGTGGGCAGAAGTTACATTCCAGGGACCAGGGAGGGAGTGAGGAGCCTCCCAATGCCTGAGTACAGCTTGAGGGTCAACCAGCGGGCACATCCTCTCCATGACCTCCTCCAACAGATATTAATGAACTAAATGACCTGCTTTCAGTTGCTTTAGCTTCTTCAAAGAATACAAGTTATATCATCTGTAAAAGGAAATAGACTGCTTGACTTTAAGCAATCCTCCTTGAATACTCTCTTCATCAAATAATGTTTTGAAAAATGAGTGGCAGAGCTTGAGATTGTATTCTTGGCCAAAGAAGCCAGGAGGGCAATTAGTCCATGCTGCAATCTGAGCATAAATATGTCTTCCTTACCAAACAAAATTGTGAAGTAAAACCATTTGGTAGAAGTTGAGGTCTCTAATGGAGACAGTTACCTAAATATAAGGCCATCCTATCTTTGCTCTGTAGCTATGTCGTCAAGTATCTTCTACGATAAGTCTATTAAATACATCCCAGTGCATAGACAAATTAGAGATCAATCCTGCACCTCTCAGTAGTGGAGCAGCCTCCTTGCAAATGGACTCGCTGTCTGGGTCCCCCTGTTCCCACCACCCGTGAACTTGATTGCGCACCGAGGCTAGAGAAGCATAGCAGCCAAGCTTTCCACCAGCCCACAAGCGTGCTTAGCAGCTTGCTCATGGCTGCTGGTGCTGCCTGGTCTCCACTTCCAGTAACAGCTCCTGCAGAAGTGCTGAGCACCATGGGAAAGCCACCCCCCAACTCCGGTGTCCCCAAGCCCAACCTGTGTCACTGGTTGGGGAGCTTCTTTTTTGGAAAGTCTGCCCTCCCATTCCTGGACACACTGTTGGAGTCCCCAGAGCACTCGGAATCTCCCTGGGCCTCCAGCAGCATGGCTGTGACCTGGCTCAGGAAGCCACATGGAAGTAACAGCCTGGTGGCCAGCCCGGCAAAACCAAGGCCAGGCCCAGTCTTGAGTGGCCACCACCAGCTGCCAGGATTCCTTCTGAGGCTCTGGGCTCATCAGAGCCTCTCCCTGCTCCTTCCCTCCTGGCCCTGCCCCACCCAATGAGGAAACAAGGCAAGGAGAGGCCAGCAGAAGCAGTTGGGTTATTTTATATCAAAACAGCAAAACACCAAAAAGGAAGTTGAGAGAACTCTGCTTGTTACTATCTAAGCCACATATGAGCCTTCCTGACACCCAATAACCATGTGCCTTGCACCAAGTGGACAATAAACTTCAAGTGGCCAGCAAAAAAAAAAGAGAGAGAGAGAGAGATCAAGTATCCAATATTTTACTCCATAAAACATAAATTATTTTATTTTGAAAAAAATTGTAGTAATTATAAACACAATTGCCTCAGGCAAAACAAACTCTCAGGAGTGTATGCATACAATGCCTGCTTTTGAGCAAAGTAACTTCTAAATAGACTGCTTATGAAAGAACACCAAAGTAACCAAATGAGGTAATTTATCTTACGGCTTTGTCTTTTATAAACCTGTTAAAAGTAACGAAATGTCTATCAAAGGTAATTGGTTCTGTTTTAGAATCAGTAGTGTATGTCTCGGAAAAATATTAGGAAGCAAGATTAGAATGTTTCTAAACAAATCAAATTCAAGCTGATAAAGTTATAGTAGACACTTAGGTGTTTACTATTCAAAAAGAGGTGTCAGATCATTAAAAATACATACTTAAAGACAAAAGAACAAAATATACCTTTTCTACACCTTTGGAAACTTAACTCTGCATCACAAGACTTCCTACCGATTCTAATTACTGTATTACCACAGAGGTGTGGCTTTCCACGAGCAGCAAATGGGTCTGTAATGATAATGACCGCCTGCCTATCACTGATGACTGCTGAGGTAGAAGCTGAGAGAACAGATTTATTTTCCTGGTGGATGTTTCATGGAATAATAAACACTGCAACAAGAGTTGTATGCCTCTAAAGCCCCTAAAGATGCCCCTAACACCTGCCTGTTTCTTGGATAAATATTATCCTTGAAACCAAGCAGCCTCCATGACCTACCCTGAGTTCCAAAGGGCAGGTTCAAACAGTTGCTAATTAGGGAAGGGGTGGGGGAATGCAGAGACAGGGGAGGAGAAGTCAAGAAACAATAGTGCACGCTTGGGGCAGGGTCCTGGTTCCCCCTCAAGAGCTATACATAACAATATCTTTGAGCTGTTTGGCAGATAATGAAGTCCCCCAGGTCGGAAAAGTTAACTGTATGCTGCTCATAAACACTTGACCCCAGATTGGTTGGGACCAGAAGTTTGCTGATGCTGACTCCCACTTACCTCACCACCAACCAAAAAGAATGTCCATGAGCTGATACATCTTTGAACCATTACTATAAAACTTCTCACAACCCCTCCAGGTCAGGACACACATTTTGATGACATTAGCCTTCTGTGGCCCCCTTTGCCTAGCAAAGCAATAAAGCTCTTCTTTTCTACTTCACCCAAAACTCTGTCTCCAAGTTTTACTGTGTCAAAGTACAAAGGCCAGATTCAGTTTTATCCTGAATATTCAAGACTAGTGCCAAACAAGCAGTACAATGTGCTTGGGATATCCAACAACCTAATTACTCTATACTTTACTTAGAACAAAGGGTTTTCCTTTTTGGAATGAAATAACTATACTCTTAAATGGCCAGTAAGACCATGCCTGTTGAGTTGATAAATACAAAATAATTAGTGATAATCTGCAAGATTCTTTAGCAGCCTTGCACGGGAGGAGGAGGAAGGTAGGGAATCTTCCCTGGATGCTTTATTCAGACAAATATTTTAAGATCAAAATGAGAAGGAGTGTTAATGGCATACACTGGAAAATTACATAGAATTTACAAAATTTACAACCCCTTTATCTTGTTTTGCAGAGCTAGGAAAAATAAGTCTCCATAATATAATTAGAATCAGGATTCCATACCCTCAACCCCTAGTTCTCCCTTATGGTAGCTCTTTTAAATAATAGATTTAAAAGAGCTACCATATGATTGGACAATCTCACTCCTGGGTATATATCTGGAGAAAACAATAATTCAAAGAGAAACGTGCACCTCAGTGTTCATTGCAGCACTATTTACCACAGCCAGGACATGGAAGCAACATGTCCATTAACAGAGAAATGGATAAAGAAAATGTGGCATACACACACACACACACACACACACACACACACACACACACGGATATTACTCAGCCAAAAAAAAGAATGAAATAATGTCATTTGCAGCAACATGGAAGGAACTAGATATTATCACACTAAGTGAAGTAAGCCAGACAGAGAAAAAGAAATATCATATGATATCGGTTATATGTGGAATCTTAAAAAAAAGATACAAACGAACTTATTTACAAAACAGAAATAGACCCACAGACATAAAAAAACAAACTTAAGGGGAAGTGGGGGAGGGATAAATTAGGAGTTTGGGATTAACATATACACACTTCTATATATAAAATAGATAACCAACAAGGACCTACTACATAGCACAGGGAACTCTACTCAATATTTTGTAATAACCTATAAAGGAAAAGAATCTGAAAAAAAAAATGTGTGTGTGTGTGTGTGTGTGTGTGTGTGTGTGTGTGTATATATATATATATATCTGATTCACTTTGCTCTACACCTGAAACTAACACAACATTGTAAATCAACTATACTTCAATTAAAAAAAGAAAAGATTTTGTACTAGCTAAAATTTTGGAAGCAGTCTGATATATACAATAAACATTAAATGTTACAAGGTTTCACATTTTTAAATTTTATATTTTGCAGGATGCTTCACTAATCTCATTAAAATACTTTGGCCTTACAGTGGGCCTTGTCAAACAAAGTAGCCACTGGAATCTTGAAGGGAAGATTTTATCTTGCTCATTGTTTCATCTCTAGAACATTGGCTAGCAGTAGTAGGGTCTCCATATATCTTTTGTTTTAGAACCAGGAACTGGTATAGTGGGGCTTTTGTTTATTCTGACTTTTTGGAATTAAGAATTGTTTCAGCTTATCTGACTGTCAGAGAGGAAAGAAATTTCATCCTCAAGACACCTAGCTGGAGTTTTACATGATCCTTTGCCAAAAGGAGTCATGAGTAGAGACTGAATACTAATTTATTTTAATCATATTTTCCATAACCTTACTAGTTCACTCATTTGTCCTAATTAAACTGGAACATAGAAATGATCAAGCTTAAAACAAGGGGAAAATAATCTTTTTGGGTTTTTTTATTCAATTACAACATGTATTTTTAAAGTGGCATGGGACAATAATGCATAGGATGGCTAACTATAATACAATCTATAATGCTGTCTCTCTAAATCAAAATGTGGGCAACATTTCCCTTACATCTATCCTATACAATATTGTATATCACCACCAAGTGCTAATAAAAAATAAATTTGCTGAGAAGTTTCCTATTAATAATAATATATGATTTTCTCTGAATGCATGCCTTGCAGTTAAGTAATACTTTCATTCCTGACCAAAGCAGAGTGCTTTCAAACCTGACACCAGTCCTGGTATTCTGAAACCTATAAATGATTATCTCAGCCATGGGCTACATAAAATAAAAGTTTTAAAGATCATAAAAATAAAACCATGTGTCTAAACATATGGCATGTTCTTTGGCAGTGTGAATGCTCATCATAAGAGAAATCTCATCCAGTTTGTCAGGAAATGGAATCAAATATTTCCTGCCATGTGAGCCAGAGAGCTCAAGAGCAATCTCCCTAAGGTTTGTGGTGAATACACCTATTGAAACACTATCACTGACAGTACAGAGATAAAAATCTAAAGCCATAAATGTGGAAAAATAAAAATTCTGAAATCAATATTTAGACAAAAATCTAAACTTCAAATGGATACTCTTACCCTACCAGGAGAAAATTGTTCCATCCTGGTAATTAGCAGGTTGGATGAAGCCTAGAATAAAAATGATGCCAGGCACTTCACCACAGAACATCTGTACATCCTTCTATTAACGTGTCTTGGAAGTTTTAAAACCATCTGGCTCCACATCTAGGTTAACCCAGGAGTGTAGAAACTTGGAGTTCCACTGGTCACTTCTTAAATGCTTCCACCCTAGAAGTGATAACAGTATTTTCCACTTATATATTATAAACTAGATCAAATCTCATGCAATTACTATCTTCCCAAATGTGTGGTGTAGGGGAAAAAATAATTGCCACCTCAAAGTGTCTCTTTGGCAAGTGGATTCTTTCAAAGTGAAAAAAGCAAGGACCAAAACACTCAGGAAGAAATGCTGACCTTCCCCCTAACTGCCTGAAGATTGTAGAAAGAAGACCTCTTCCAGGAAGGGAACTGTCACCATAGCTACCTATAGTATGAATTTAGTGTGTAGACAAGGATGAACATAAAAAAGTCTGTTTGTTAAAATTCCTTTCTGTGTCCAATTGTCTCCGCAGGGCCCAGCAAACATTTTTTTACCAAACATTTGCTTTTTCATCTCTATATCAGTTGCCTTCCTCCCTTCTGAAGTCCCAAAAAAGTACCCCCAGCATCCTATTCTGTCTTTTGCTGAAAAGAGTATTTAAGGCGAGGGGTTCTGTCATTTTGGTGAGTTACTCAGTTTTCCTGGGTCTCTCCCATGTATACATGTTATTAAACTTTTGTTTGATTTTCTCCTGTTAATCTCTCGTCAACTGAATTCTTATACCAACCAGAAGAACATAAAAGGGTAGAAGAAAATCTATTTCTCCCAACAGTGGAAATAGGACAAAACTGGATGTTAGTATAAGGCTTGAGAGTATGACTAGATAGGACTTGGGAACTGTGGAATTACATAAACCTACTTCTTTCTCCCCAAAGTACCTAGCTATATCCTCAATTTGCAAGAAAGCAGAATAGCCTCTTTGGGAGAGTATACAAACTATGTTCACAATTGTAAATGGACCCAATGGACTTAAAAGGACTTAAAGGAAATGTGTATGTTGGGAAAGACCCAAATTGTGATGAGGGACAATGAAGGAGAAGAAGGCATCTGGCATGTCTGAGACAGTCTCAACAGTCAGGTCTAAAGTTTATAGGCAAATGATGACTCCACAAATAATTTAGTGATTGTTCCTTAACTAGTATGATTGTCTACTAAATAAAATGCTTAAAAAATGTTTTTCTGGAGTAGCATAAACTTCTGTGCAGCCACATGTCAGTGTTTCCCATTCTTACATCAGTACAACTTCAGAGCAGTCAATAAGCATTTGCCCCTCCTAATCAGGAATTCAATGACAGCTGCTTATCAGTAATGAGTCAGCATGCTTTCAACTTCATCAAAACATGTTAAAATTCCTTGCATCCCATGTTTCTTCAAAATAGAAACCCAGTTATTTTGATTTTTCTTTTATTTATTTATACCTCTTTTCAAAATTGCAAACTAACAGAATACAATCTTGAGAATAAAATAGAATGTTATTTTTTAAGTGTGAAGATCATAAAACATAGTAGAGGCTTATTTCCTCAAACTGCTATACTGTTTCAATCACTACTTTTTCTCTATAAAAGAACAATAGAAGAATCCTGAAAAGGGCTGGTGAAAATAACCAAATATGTAAATGAATATGACAATCCTCATAGAAAAATTCTGTGTCTGGTCTTCTCTAAAATATAATTTCATGGGAAAACAGCCCAAATTCTAACCTACTCCAGGCAAGTTGTGGCAAAATCCTTTAAATTAAAACACAAGAAAATGACTTAATCAATTCTCAGAAGATAAGAAGATTTATAATTCCTAGTTGCTGTTTCAAAATCTGTGCTGTTTCAATGATGTTAAGTTTCTAAATGCAAAAGATAAAATGAAGCTATTTGAAACTTTATAAAATAAATGCATAAGTAAATGAACATATAAGTAAAAAGAATGAACAATAAGTGCTATATTTCTGCAAAGTGTTGCAAACTTTAGGTTTGAATCTAAACTCCCTCTCCATAAACTTCAAGTAATACCAGCAGAAAAAAAATTATCTGTCCCATGCTCTCAAGTCGCTTAATTTATAATTTACTCAAGAAGATCGTTTTGATTTATACAAATCAAAATGCTGAAATTTGTGTATTCCTCTTTACAATGATGCTACCAGACTCAAAAATCTTTATTGCAGTTTTTAAAATTGTCTTATTAAAAATATGATGGAGTTTCATAATTTAATTGTGCTTTTACAAAAAAGGGTTAAAGAGTGAACAAAAAATTTTATATGGATTAAGATAAAGAAGTGATAGTACCAGGTTGAGAATATTTCTTATTGGTCTTTTTCTTGAAATTGTACTAATTTTTTATTATACTTCATTATAACAAGTTATTTTCGCTGTGTTCTAACTGGGACAAATAGACTTAAATGAAAGCTTATGGGATATAAGTTAGATACCAGGAAGAATCTGCTGACAGAGGGGTCTGTTAAGCACTGAATGTAAGCTTAGAAAATCTTTTTATCTGCTTGTCTTTAAAAGGAGTATGGGATGTCCTGCACCCCTGATAATCAGAGGAGGGGCCAAGGTCAGACAACATGGCCTGGGGCATGAAGCCACGAGCAGCACTAGGTAATAGCCACAGCGACCACCAAGATGGCATCAGTTCCCACCACTGGACTTTCCTATTGCCATTTGCTGCACTGCTGGCTACATGGCTGACAGGGTTTTGTTGCTCCAGCAAGGGGTCAGGCCTGAGCTTCTGAGGTGGAGAACAAAGTTCAGGACATTGGTCCACCAGAGACCTCCCAGGCCCACATAATATCAATTGGGGAGAGTGCTACCAGAGATCTCCATCTCAATGCTAAGACCCAGCTCCACTCAACGACCAGCAACGTCCAGTGCCGGACACCGCATGACAAACAACTAGCAGGACAGGAAGGAACACAATACTACCCAATGGCAGAGAGGCGGCCTAAAATCAAAATAAGTTCATAGACACCACAAAACACACCACCAGACACGGCCATGCTCACCAGAAAGACAAGATCCAGCTACACCCACCAGAACACAGGCTCCAGTCCTCTCCAACAGAAAGCCTACACGACCCACTGAAACAACCTTACCCAACGGTGGAAGACACCAAAAACAACGGGACTTACAAACCTCCAGCCTGTGAAAAGGAGACCCCAAACACAGTAAGTTAAGCAATATGAGAAGACAGAGAGATAAGCAACAGATGAAAGAGTAAGGTAAAAGCCCATGAGACCAAACAAATGAAAAGGAAATAGGCAGTCTACCTGAAAAAGAGTAATGATAGTAAAGATGAGATGATCCAAAATCTTGGAAATAGAATGAAGAAAATACAAGAAAGGTTCAACAAGGACCTAGAAGAACTAAAGAGCAAACAAACAACAATGAACAAGACAATACATGAAATTAAAAATTCTCTAGAAGAAATCAACATCAGAATAACTGAGGCAGATGAATGGTTAAGTGATCTGGAATAAAATAGTGGAAATAATTACCGCAGAACAGAATAAAGAAAAAAGAATGAAAAGAAGTGAGGACAGTCTCAGAGACCTCTGGAACAACATAAAACACAAAAACATATGAAATATAGGGGTCCCAGAATAAGAAGAGAAAAATAAAGGATCTGAGAAAATATTTAAAGAGATTATAGTTGAAAAATTCCCTAATGTGGGTAAGGAAATACTCCATCAAGTCCAGGAAGCACAGAGAGTCCCATACAGGATAAATCCAAGGAGAAATACACGAAGACACATATTAATCAAACTACCAAAAATTAAACACAAAGAAAAAATATTAAAAGCAACAAGGGAAAAGCAACAGATAACATACAAAGGAATCCCCAAAAGATTAACAGCTGATCTGTCAGCAGAACCTCTGCAAGCCAGAAGGAGTCGCAGGACATATTTAAAGTGATGAAAGGGAAAAACCTACAACCAATATTACTCTACCCAACAAGGACCTCATTCAGATTTGACAGAGAAATTAAAACTGTTACAGACAAGCAAAAGCTAAAAGAATTCAGCACCACCAAACCACCTTTAAAACAAATGCTAAAGGAACTACTCTAGGCAGGAAACACAAGAGAAAGAAAAGACCTACAAAAACAAACCCAAACCAATTAAGAAAATGGTAATAGGAACATACATATTGATAATTACCTTAAATGTAAAAGGATTAAATGCTGAAACCAAAAGACACAGACTGCCTGAATGGATACAAAAACAAGACCTGGGTATATGCTGTTTACAAGAGACCCACTTCAGACCTAGGGACACATACAGACTAAATGTGAGGGGATGGAAAAAGATATTCCATGCAAATGGAAATCAAAAGAAAGTTGAAGTAGCAATTCTCATATCAGACAAAATAGACTTTAAAATAAAGACTATTACAAGAGACAAATAAGGATGCTACATAATGATCAAGGAATCAGTCCAAGAAGATGTAACAATTGTAAATATTTATGCACCCAACATAGGAGCACCTCAATACATAAGTCAAATGCTAACAGCCATAAAAGAGGAAATTGACAGTAACACAATAACAGTAGGGGAATGTAACACCCCACATTCACCAAATGACAAATCATCCAAAATGAAAATAAATAAGGAAACAAGCTTTAAATGACACAAAAGATGGACTCGATCGATATTTATAGGATATTCCATCCAAATTAATAGAATACACTTTCTTCTCAAGTGCTCATGGAACATTCTCCAGGATAGATCATATCTTGGATCTCAAATCAAGCCTTGGTAAATTTAAGAAAATTGAAATCGTATCAAGTATCTCTTCTGACCACAACGCTATGAGAACAGATATCAATTACAGGCAAAAAACTAAAAATAGAAAAACATGGAGGCTAAACAATTTTCTACTATATAATCAAGCAATCACTCCAGCAATCAAAGAGGAAATCAAAAATACCTGGAAACAAATGACAATGAAAACACGATGACCCAAAACCTATGGGATGCAGCAAAAGCAGTTCTAAGAGGGAAGTTTATAGCAATAAAATCCTACCTCAAGAAACAAGAAGAGTCTCAAATAAACAACCTAAACTTACACCTAAAGCAATTAGAGAAAGAAGAACAAAAAAACTCCCAAAGTTAGCAGAATGAAGGAAATCATAAAGATCAGATCAGAAATAAATGAAAAAGAAATGAAGGAAATGATAGAAAAGATCAATAAAACTAAAATCTGGTTCTTTGAGAAGATAAACAAAATTGATAAACCATTAGCCAGACTCATCAAGAAAAAAAGGGAAAAGGCTCAAATCAACAGAATTAGAAATGAAAAAAGAGAAGTAACAACTGACACTGCAGAAATACAAAGCATCATGAGAGACTACTACAATCAACTATATGCCAATAAAATGGATAACCTGGAAGAAATGGACAAATTCTTAGAAAAGCACAACCTTCTGAGACTGAACCAGGAAGAAACAGAAAATATAAAATATAAACTGACCAACTGAAATTGAATCTGTGATTTAAAATCTTCCAACAGGGCTTCCCTGGTGGCAAAGTGGTTGGGAGTCAGTCTGCCAATGCAGGGGACATGGGTTTGTGCCCCGGTCCGGGAAGACCCCACATGCCATGGAGCGGCTGGGTCTGTGAGCCATGGCTGCTGAGCCTACACGTCCGGAGCCTGTTCTCCACAACGGGAGAGGCCACAACAGTGAGAGGCCCGCGTACCGAAAAAAAAAATAATAATAATAATCTTCCAACAAATAAAAGCCTAGAACCAGATGGCTTCACAGGTGAATTCTATCAAACATTTAGAGAAGAGCTAACACCTATCCTTCTCAAACTCTTCCAAAAGATAGCAGAGGGAGGAACACTCCCAAACTCATTCTAAAAGGCCACCATCATTGTGATACCAAAACCAGACAAAGATGTCATAAAAAAAGAAAACTACAGACCAATATCACTAATGAACACAGATGCAAAAATCCTCAACAAAATACTAGCAAACAGAATTCAACAACATGTTAAATAGATCACACATCATGATCAAGTGGGATTTATCCCAGGAATGTAAGGATTCTTCAATATACACAAATCAATCAATGTGATATACCATATTAACAAACTGAAGGATAAAAACCATATGATCATCTCAATAGATGCAGAAAAAGCTTTCGACAAAATTCAACACCCATTTGAGAGTGGAAAACACTCTCTAGAAAGTAGGCATAGAGGGAACTTACCTCAACACAATAAAGGCCATTTTGACAAACCCACAGCCAACATCATTCTCAAGGGTGAAAAACTGAAAGCATTTCCTCTAAGATCACGAACAAGACAAGGTTGCCCACTCTCACCACTATTATTCAACATAGTTTTGGAAGTTTTAGCCACAGCAATCAGAGAAGAAAGAGAAATAAAAGGAACCCAAATTGGAAAAGAAGAAGTAAAGTTGTCAGTGTTTGCGGATGACATGATACTATATAGAGAGAATCCTGAAGATGCTACCAGAAAACTACTAGAGCTAATCAATGAATTTGGTAAAGTATCAGGATACAAAATTAATACACAGAAATCTCACATTCCTATACACTAATGATGAAAAATCTGAAAGAGAAATTAAGGAAACTCTCCTATTTACCACTGCAATATAAAGAATAAAATACCTAGGAATAAACTTACCTAAGGAGACAAAAAACCTGTATGCAGAAAATTGTAAGACATTGATGAAAGAAACGAAAGATGTTACAAACAGATGAAAGATGTATCATGTCCTTGGACTGGAAGAATCAACACTGTGAAAATGACTATTCTACCCAAAGCAAACTACAGATTCAATGAAATCCCTATCAAACTACCAATGGCATTTTCCACAGAACTAGAACAAAAAATTTCACAATTTGTATGCAAACACAGAAGACCCTGAATATCCAAAGCAATCTTGAGAAAGACAAATGGAGTTGGAGGAATCAGGGTCCCTGACTTCAGACTATACTACAAAGCTGCAGTAATCAAGAGAGTATGGTACTGGCACAAAACCAGAAATATAGATCAATGGAACAAGATAGAAAGCCCAGAGATAAACCATGTACATGTGGTCACCTTATCTTTGATAAAGGAAGCAAGAGTATACAATGGAAAAAATACAGCCTCTTCAATAAGTGGTGTTGAGAAAAATGGACAGCTACCTATAAAAGAATGAAATTAAAACACTTCCTAACACCATACACAAAAATAAACTCAAAATGTATTAGAGACCTAAACGTAAGACCAGACACTATAAAACTCTTAGAGGAAAACATAGGTTGAACACTCTATGACATAAATCAGAGCAAGTTCCTTTTTGACACACCTCCTAGAGAAATGGAAATAAAAATAAACAAATCGGACCTAATGAAACTTAAAAGCTTTTACACAGCAAAGGAAACCATAAACAAGACCAAAAGACAATGCTCAGAATGGGAGAAAATATTTGCAAATGAAGCAACTGACAGAGGATTAATCTCTAAAATATACAAGCAGCTCAATATCAAAGAAACAAACAACCCAATCCAAAAATGGGCAGAAGACCTAAACAGACATTTATCCAAAGAAGATATACAGATTGCCAACAAACACATGAAAGGATGTTCAACATCACTAATCATTAGAGAAATGTCAATCAAAACTACAATGAGGTATCACTTCACACCAGTCAGCATGGCCATCATTAAAAAATCTACAAAAAATAAATGCTGGAGAGGTTATGGAGAAAAGGGAACTGTCTTGCACTGTTGGTGGGAATGTAAATTGATACAGCCACTATGGAGAACAGTATGGAAGTTCCTTAAAAAACTAAAAGTAGAACCACATGACCCAGCAATCCCACTGCTGGGCATATACCCTGAGAAAACCATAATTCCAAAAGAGTCATTACCACAATATTCATTGCAGCTCTATTTACAATAGCTAGGACATGGAAGCAAACTAAGTGTCCATTGACAGATGAATGGATAAAGAAGATGTAGTGCATGTATACAATGGAATATTACTCAGCCATAAAATAAATGAAATTGAGTTATTTGTAGTGAGGTGGATTGACATAGATTCTGTCATACAGAATGAAGTCAGAAAGAGAAAAACAAAACAAATGCCATATGCTAACACATATGTATGGTATCTAAAAAAAAAAAAAAAAAAAGAAATGGTTCTGGAGAACTTAGGGGAAGGACAGGAATAAAGATGCAGATGTAGAGAATGGATTTGAGGACACAAGGAAGAGGAAGTGTTAGCTGGGACAAAGTGAGAGAATGGCATTGACATAAATGCACTACCAAATGTAAAATAGATAGCTAGTGGGAAGCAGCCGCATAGCACAGGGAGATCAGGTCGGTGGTTTGTGAGCACCTAGAGGGCTGGGATAGGTAGGGTGGGAGGGAGACTTAAGAGGGAGTGGATATGGGGATATATGTATACACATAGCTGATTCACTTTGTTATACAGCAGAAACTAACACAACAATGTAAAGTAATTATACCCCAATAAAGATGTTAAAAATATATAATAATAAAAGAAGGATTAATGTCTGTTTTTCTCAACTAAGTCTGCCTAAAAACAGAGAAGACAGACTGGTTGACATTTTTCAAAACTTTTTTTGCACTAATATTCTCTGATTTGATGATTATGTAATTAGGTCCTTATAATAAATATTTCCTTTACTACTTTTCCTGTATTCTCACCCATCACCAACATTCCTAACCATCCTTGCCAATTAGATAACCATCCTTGCCAATTAGATTTTTTTTTTAAATGGCTTCAGTGTTGAAAATGTAAAGAAATTCAATTATTTTGAACAAGTGAATTTATTTTATAGGGGTATATATATTTCCCAATAATGGAAATTAATAAAATTTTCTGTGACTGTCAATATTTAAGGATACATTTGAGTTATGCTCACCAGTGGTTAAAATAATTGAAAAGTCTCACCCATTTCTATAACTCTGGATTATTTTTATTATTCTGTCACACTTGGCCATTCTATCCATAATTTTCAAATAATATATGTATGGATTGGGAGATTTTGCTTTGCACATCACAGTAACTGATTTCCAGAGACACCTGAGTGATTTTGTATACAAACAATGTTGCTGCCCTTGCATTTCACTTGAGAAGTATTTTGGAAAATATTTTCTAATGCTGAGTTGAGTTGGGCCTATTTAATTTGGTTTGCTCTCAGCTTTCATGAATTTTCTATTTGAGTCAATAATTTTCAAAGCCTGTTTAGGATTTTTGAAACCTCATCAACCTTGGAAAGGAATCTTTTTTGCTAAAGCCTTGTAAATTACTTATTTCATACTCAGAGTGCTAAAGGTTTTTACCAGGCAGTAGAACAGAATTATAGTCATGCAGACCACATTTGATTTCAATAATTCAGCTATTATTTTCCATGTGATCAACTGTTAAGTGTAAACCATCTTTTCTAGAGACTTCGTAGGTGACCAATTGCAATGCATTTTGTGGTGAGAAGTTGCATTATTTCAAATATCCTCTGTAATCCTTTACTATGATTAAATGCTTATTCCTGATATAGGTAAATAAATTGATTCCATAAGTTTCTGCCTGTAAATAGAAGCTTATAGTGAGTGTCTTCTTTTGCTTCTGAGATTTTATACAGCTGACACATATGCCATGAATGTAACTAAGATTCTGCTATCTCTTCTCTTACTCCTGGTGAATCATTATGCCCTCATTTGATATTTCTCACTTTCCCTTTCATAAAACCACAGTGAATCCTTTTTGTATACCTCCTATGTAACAAAATCTTCAACAATCAAATAGGTTCAATTTTGTCATGATTTCAATATGATGAGCTGCATTTACTGTTGTCTGGACATAACACACCTGCCTGGAATATACTCAGCTTGGATTCTATATTCATTTTTAATTCAATTTTAAACTCCAACTTTTGTTTATCTTGCCATAATTCTAAAACTGGATGCTACTCTTTAGTGCTTTGTTTACTTTTAGGTTCATACAACTTATCTGTCATTTTATATAATCATTTTAATCCAATTAAATCACAAAGCAGATATGCCACCTATAAACCTATTGGCCCCCAGGCAAAAGGAGACAAGGAAAAATTCTCCTTCCTTTGCAAACTATGTAAGTCATCATCAAATATAGCTCTTCAGAATGTTAGTCCTGGGACCATACAGCCATGATATTGATAGGGATATACTGAGAGGAACATAAGAAGGAAGAGGTAGAGCCAAAGATACTGAATTTGCCACAGAATGCCTCCTTGGCCTCTTCTTCTGCCACAGTCTTCAGTTGGTATTTCAATAAATAGCATGTAAGGATACAGAGGGAAAATGCAAGTCTGGGCTTGATGTACAGCAAAAATGCAACTGTGATGGTAACTGAGCAATTCCCTGAGTGCCTAATGACCTAGACAGCAGAGGAGGCTGCTAAAGGTAAATCTTCCCCAAAAGCACTCCTCTAAACCTCACCCAGGTTATCCGGTGGTAAATAAAATATGCTATAAATGGCACCAGCTGCATGATATGTGCTTCTACATTCCATAGGACATCATAAGAATCTTGGTTCACTTAATTCTAATTTATTAAAATATAATAATTAATTTTTAAAATCTATATCCTACACTCTGTGAATGTCAAAATTAAGAATAAGTAAATTTAATTATTGAATGGCTGGTAAAAATCTGAAACAAATTTTATAGTAAATGTTGTGTTTGTCTGTTTATTTGACCAGCTACACTTTCTAATGTTTTCAGCGATATTCAACAACTTCCATATGCACAGACACTATTAAAAAACAGAAGGCCTTAAGTATTTTCCCAGCTTTTATTAAATACTAAAATATAATGTCTTTGTGACTTTTGTCCAGTATAAGAAAGACTAGTATATTTTGGATATATCTAATATCTATAGGAAAAGTTATGGATTTAATTACTTGATGGAGCTGATAAATAGTTATGTATTTATCTTGAGTTAATCATTTTGAATTGGGCTGTGATTGAAATAAATGTATTATATATGTATAAGCTCTGACGTGGCATTGATGAACATGGCCATCTCAAAGAATCTGTTCCCTTACTTCTTTTCCCTTCTTCCTCTTCCTGCACCTCTTCATTCTCTTCTGCTTCTTTCTCCTCCTCCTCTTTCTTCTTCTACTTCTTTTTTAACAACACTTTAAAAATGTAAAAAACATTCTTAGCTTGTCAGCCGTACAAAAACAAGCTACAGACCACATTTGTCTTGCCAACATGAGCTGTAGTTTGCTGACCCCTATATCAGACCATGACTGTTTCAATCTAATCTGTTTTTCTTCCTCCATAAGAAGCTGATAAATACTTAAATGGAGAGGCTAATACTGTCTATTGTTATCATGAAATAATTTCTTATATTTTAGGTAAGCAGGAAAATATTTTCAACAGTTATAACTCATGAATATGTCCAGAAAAATTCAATTAAACTATTTCTTCATCATTTACCTCATAGGACATTCTTATGTTACTTCTGTTAATTGAGAATTCTATAGAAAGCTTTTGTGTTAATTTGACCATTCTATAGAGAGTTTACATACACTATATTCACAGACCAGATGATTATGAAATATTTTTTTTCTAATATTTTATTCTTCACTCAGCACAGTGAAAGGTACTGGGAATATTTGGATACATATAACCTAGTTTCTGCTTTTAAAGACTTCACAGAATAGTAGGAAGGAGAGACAGGTAAATAATTAAAATATTTAAGCTAAATAACTTGAAATTTGAGCAAAACGTGGATTTATTTCCAAGTAGAATGAAGAAGTAACAGATATTTATCTAGGACCCCGGAAAGACATGTGACCTGGACAGACATGTTTGAGACTTGTCGGCATATGTAGTGACCTGAAAATTTATGCATACACAAGACCCTGTAAGAAGAGCAGAGAGAGAGAGAGAGAGAGAGAGAGAGAGAGAGAGAAATGACTGGAGGAACAGCAGTACCAGCAGTCAGTAAACAGAAAAGAAGTGGTACAAAGGAAACTTTGTGAGAAAGGATTGCAAAGAAGTCAAGAAGTTCAGGGAGTTCAGCTAAGATAGGACTGGAAAGTGGCATTGGAGTTTGCAATTTGGGAGCCATCTTAGTGAGAAAACTTTGGGGAACGGTCAGTTTTAACTGTGAGGCACTGCATTAAGATAGTGACTCTCACATGATAATCGGCTAGGGAGTATTTTTCAAAATTGAAGTACCTCCTTCCCAAAGGAAATGTCAAAATGCAATATGCCAGAAGAAATGTGTGTTTTAAAATAAGCTTTCTGTTGTTCTGATAACCGCCCTCCTCACAAGTTGAAAATTAATGGGAAGTGAAGGACTTGAGATAGCAAGTGTATCTTATTTTCCAAGAACAAAGGCTTTGTTAGAGAGAAAAGGGATCAAACCATAATGAAAAGGAAAGATGGGCTGTAGGAAGAGCTTGCTTTGTTATTCTTTAGGGTGAGAAAGATTGGAGAATGTTACAGAACAAGAGCTAGTAAAAAGGACAGAAGCTAAAGATAAATGGTAGAGGAAAGGACTCAATATCTTGCCATGTCCCTGAGGCAGTGAGAAATGACAGGATCCAGAGTAAAGGCAGAAGCACATGTAGAGAGATTTTCATACACAAGAGGGTTTGTTAAGGAAGGAAATTTGTGCAAATAAAATACTTCTATACAGTTTCAATACTAATTTCCTCCACTTCAAGTTATATTTGTATTTGAGGAAGAAATAAAACAAAAGCATGGGAGGGGACAAAAAGCTGATTACAGGCTGATCTGTATAATGGATTTCTATCCATTATCACTAGATTACAGCACTTTAGGATCCTAAGGGGAAAGAGGTACTATTGGTTTCATTTGAAAGGTGATCCATAAAAGGGGCAGAGATGACGTTCACAGCCTGGATACCAGTAAAAAAAAATAACAGGAACAGTTCATATGCATAATCTAAGTATTTCATTAACTAAATGAAAGCAAAGCTGTGAATACTGCTGCAGCCTTGTTGACAGGTGTGTCACTCTGGAGTACCTCTGAGAACACGTGAACAAAAAGATGCTGACATGTTTTCTAACCAAAAAAAAAAACTCAAGCAAAACTTTTTTTGTTTTATAGTTATCTGAGAGATATCAGAAAATTTAAGGAGGAGGCAGAATGGCAAGTGTTAAAATTTAATAACTTTTCCATTAACACCAAATTTTCACAGTGGGGGTGGACTCCATTTACATAATATTCCAAGATCTAGCACGTATTTGAAATATGTGAATTTTGTTTATACAGTGTTAATCCACTTGAGAAAATGGGATATATGTCTTGTGTCACCTACAAATCTATTCAGGGAGAAAACAAGCCACTAATAAAATCATCAAGAATGTAAAAGCGCCATCTAGAGGTTCATCAAGTTCATTAGATGTATACATACAATCCTTAAAATTCACATGGGATGGGGTTATTGGGAAGAACACAGAAGGGACTCAGGAACTGATACAAATCATATAACTTATGTGCTTGTTCAAAGATCTTGAACTGCAATCTAACAGACTTTAAAGGAGAGATGCTACTCCAGTTCTACTTACTTTAAAACATTAACTCGTGTTTTCAGCCAAGTGGCAGCACTGAATCGGCTTGTGATTATGGGCATTCAACATCCTATGTGCCATTTAAGTACCTTCAGCATCCATTTTGCAGCTGGAAAACTATTGCTATTTATGTTTTCAGTGCATTTGAAATAATCTAGAAGTTATTTTACTTCTATTAGACATTAAGAATAGAACCAAATGTAAAATCATTACTTTGCCAATTTACTGTGAAACCCAAAGGAAATCTCTCAAATGTGTCATTTATTGAATGTAAAAGTGAAGAAAAAAGCAGTTCTTGGAACTAGTTATCAATATTTCAGTCAGGCAGATTTATCAAAATTATAATAAGGATTTTTAGACTTTTTCCATTTATGTTGCTATAAAAATAGCATTAAATAACTGATGAAATATAATCTATATTCCAAATATTATTAGTAATGTTTTATTCCTTTTACTCCTAAAAACCCAGCAAATTAAGCACAATCTCTATTTTACACATAAGGAGAAACTAAGGCTGCAATTCATCAATTTGCATGACTAATTAATGATAGCCAAAATTCCAATACAGGTATTTCTGAATTCAAAGCCAATGTTCTTATATTCTCAAGTGAGTCCCTTTTGGGATTCAGATATATACATATTTTTTAAACTCTGGAGGTAATATGTATCTATATACAAAATAAAATTATAAGGTTGGAGCTTAGATTCCTTAAATTCCTAAATTTTCTTGCCTCCTTATGTGTAAGATGTGAGCAAACAGAACATCTGAAACTTCAGTGCTCCAATTATCAATGTATTCCAAGCTGCTTAGGCCACTCATCCAAGCAGTACAAATTGGTTCTCATCCCTCCACCCCTCCTGACTTTTGTTTTCCTTTTTTCTGCTTGGGCTGAGCATTGTTGAAGGAATATTTAGAATCATGAAGATTTGACCCACCACACATTTATCCTATTAAGGATCATCGGGATCCTAAATGTTACTTGCCATCCTTTTAGGCATCCTTTTTAAAATTCTCCAAGACCCCAAAACACTGTGTGAGACTTTCACTTGAAGCCTCTCATTCTGCACCTCTTCACCTTACATTGTCTCCTTCACTGATCATATATTCTGAGCTCCAGCTTTTAACTTCTCTCCATTTCAGTAACTCTCTTTCTCTTCCTCTCTTTCTATGTATCTAGATAGATATACAATTGACCCTTGAACAACACGGGTGTTAGGAACACTGACTTACACAGTCAAAATACATGTGTAATTTAGAGTCAACCCTCCATATACAAAGTTCCTCCACACATGAGGTTCATCCATACCCACTGTTCACATCCGCAGTCCACATCCACGGATTCAACCAACTGCAAATCCTGTAGTACTGAAACATGTTCTGTTGAAAAGAAATCTGCATAGACATGGACCCATACAGTTCAAACCCATGTTGTTCAAGGGTCAACTGTATATCTGTGTCTATATCTATACCTGCATAAGCTGTATTTGCCTTTGTCCCATTGATAGACAAGATGACCTACCCTTCCTGACTCAGGTTAATTTGTCCTTCTTGACTGCTGAAGCAACTTGCTGCTATACTTATATTTTCCCTTTTCAGCAATTCAATCATTTCCTCATCACTGAATTCTTCTGCTTCAGTTTATACATAGCTGCAGGTATTGTGGCAGGCAGAAAAACAACCTCCCAATGATGTCCACATCCTAATTCTAATACCCGTGAATGTTACCTTACTTGGTAAAAGGGATTTTGTAGATAGGATTAAGTTAAGGACCTTCCGATAGGAAGGGTATTCTGGACTGTCCAGGTGACCCCAATGTAATCACAAGCGTCCTTAAAAGTGGAAGAGGGAGGCAGAAAAAAGGTCAGAGAAGGAAATGTGACAACAGAAGTGAGGTTAGTGATGTAATATGAGAAGAACCTGACTTTCTTTGCTAGCTTTGAAGATGATGGAAAGGGGCCACAAGTCAATGAATGTTAGTAGCCTCTGGCAGCAAGAGAAGGCAAGGAAATGACTTCTTCCCTAAGCCTACAGAAAAGAATGCAACCCTACTGACGCCTTGATTTTAGTCCCATGAGACCCATGTTGGACTTCTGACCTACATAACTGCATTATAAGAAGTCACTAAATTTGTGTAATTTGTTACAGTAGCAATAAAAAACGAATACAGTCTTCATCTATCTTAAAAGGGTATTTATGGATGCTGCCACCTCCTATAGTTGCTATCTTATTTCTCTAATTCCTTATACATTTCAGAGCCTCAAATTTGTAATCGATATCCTCTGCCTTCATTAATTCTTTACCTATTCTCTACCTTCTTAATTACAAGAACTTTTTATTCTCACAGTGTTACTAAAATTTTTCTCATGGAGGTCCTTAAAAGACAGTTTTCTTACCAAATCTGATGAAAGTTTCTCTTTATTTCTTTGACATCTTCAGCATATTTGATCCTGTTGACTTCCTCTTACATCTTGAAATTACTTCCTTTCTTTGGTTTCTCTGACCTTTAACAGGCTTCTGGTTTTCCCTAGTCTGCTGAGGCAAAGACTATTTAAAATATTCAAGATAGGTGTGGCCACCTTTGTCTGTGCCTAAAAAAAAAAAAAAAAAAAAAGTCAATATCCTCTGGGAAACTCTGAGAACAGCAGCTTACTGCTTTTCTTTCCAAGTGCTACTTCATTCTTCTGGAGAGTGAGAGAAGCTCTTTATCCTCCATCCCCAAGAGTTAATGCCTCTGCTCTTCTGCCAGCTAAGAAGATGCTTCTCAGTTGCTTCCCATTTGCTTTAAGACTCAGAACTAGGAAGACTACAATGAGTGAGAGTCTGAGAATTTAAGGCTAGTTTTCTAAATTAATTTTGCCTTCTGTCTAAAAGAGCTGAATCAGCTAGATTGTATTTAAGAAGGAAATTTTACTGCTTTGAGTTCATCTTCTTTGTCTTACTAACTATTATTAAAGATTGTAACAAGCTGGGGAATTTCATACATTGAGTTCTGAATAATCTATAAACTAGATAATAATTCCTTGAATCTTTGAGTTAGTCATTCAGTCACTGTGGATTTTGTTGTCAAGTATATAGTCATTAAGAAAATAATGTTTCTCAAATTATAAATCAGTTGGAAACAGGAGAGTCGTTTAATGCCAAGTGAAACAGTAAGTATTGAAAATGTCTGATTAAAGATATGTAAAATAAGCCTAGACACAAAAATAGTTAAAAGAAATTAACTAAAACAGGAGCAAGAGTTATGTGCTGGTACTACAATTTTCTTGAAGAGTCATATATCACTGTGGGTTTTTTTAAAGAAAAGATTGGTTTTAAAACACAAGCAAAACTCAACCATTTGAGTTTTCTCTCCCATCAGGTAACTTGATCTCATCTGGACAACGCTGACCCTGCTTCTCAACGTGTCCTGATGCCTAACAGGTGTCACTCATTTTATTCCACAAGTTAAGCTAAGAATTAATTCTGAACCCACATCATGGCTATCCCCACGCCGTTTATCCTTTAGGAAGCAAGGTACATGTTGAATTATTTTTTAACCCATACAGAAAATATTTTGTGCTTTTAGGCTATGCTCTGTGCAGTTTAATAAAAAAGTAGCCAAATAATGAGATTTTTCTCATGCTTAATGATTCAAACAGCAAAATATTACCAACATGTAATAAAGTATAACAACAAAATATACATTTTTCTCCTTTGCAGCTAGAAATTCATGCTGAAATATTCATGTATTTAAAGGCCAATATTTAAAAATCTAAAAAGTCACCGAATAACCTCTACACAAGTGAAAATAAGTTGCAAAAACTGCACGTGAAAGATTATCTTCTAGACCAAAAACCCACCATCAACACTGAAATAATATGATAAATATGTGCTAAATAGCAATGACAGATGCAGGCACTTTCTAAAATAATACAAAATGAGGATTTCAGGGAAGTGTAATTTAATTTGCATCCCAGGGATGTGTTTTCATCTTCTTGTCAAAGAATTTATATTCATAACCTGCCATGAGTGATTACAAAGAAGAGAGGTCTAGGATGTTTTTGTTTGTGTTTCTAATTTTTTTAAGCAGGAATCATTATAACAGTAACTTTGGAGTGCTGACCATAGTAAGCATATCATTTGGAATATTTCCTCTGTTATGCTAGCAAAGTAAATAGTGCAATTTGCAAATTCCAGAGGTTTGGGAGATACCAGTGGTACTAATGTTGTGGACCATAGGTCTCTGTTGGCTTATACCTTTTCATATCAGTGTTTTTGTAGCCACTACCCTTATTTCTCCCTTTCCACGTAAATACTTGTACACAGTGAAACAATGAGATTTCTGGCATACTTATAGGCCTTCTTAATCTCTCGTTCTGCTTCTGTTCTCTGGCTGAATAAGAGAAAGATGTTTTACTGTGGATTCTTGGCTCCTTTGAAAGAATTTTCTTTTTCCCTTCTGTCTTCATTTTAGCATAGCTTTTTAAAAAACTGACCGTTATTTACATTTGCTTTGAGATTGTCTTTTCAATTCATTACATTGCAGTGTGTTGATTTCCTTTACCAAGTTTGCATCCAGCTAAACATGATCTACACATTTTCTGCCAGAAGAGTGGACTGCGATATTGTCTAAATTTGATCTTTCATCATTTATTTATAAGTGATGTATTTATTCATTTAATTAAACCCTCCCAAGTGAGTCACATTATTCATAAACCTCTAGAGCTGCACTGTCCAAAATGGTAGTCACTAGTCATGTGTAGCTATTTACATTTAAATGTAATGGCTTTCATATTGGACAGCACAGAACATTTCCATCATCTCATAAAGTTCTATTGGACAACACTGCTTAGAGGAAGTCTCCTAGACTGAAGAGCTAGAAATCTAACCTGGCCTTCTTGAAGTATAAGAAGTGAGAGGTTTTTTTGGTCCTCACTCAATGTAGGAATTCAATATATACCAGTTAGAATGTGTTGATTAGTGTGTAGGTGGAAAATGAAACTAACATGTTAGGATTTATTTACCAATGAATATTACATAACAGGGAAAACAAAACATCCAAGCTATGATGTACTTACATTCTCTGCTCCTGATTAAAACTCTGACTCTTGTAAACAATCCTCGGCATACTGAAGCTCATTTAATCCTAAATTTATCACACACCCACTATTAGCAAGTTGATGAGCTACACATTTTTTTGCAGGGGGAAACATTCAAGAAAACATTCTCTGTTTTAATGGGGAAGATAGTCATGTACTTAAATAAGTATAGTATAAGCAGGGGCATATACAGGCTTTGTGGGGCCTTGAAAATTATGCAGTGTAGAAAGCACTGAAAAAAAATAAAACTCTCCCAAATTGTAAATATATAAAACTATACATACATATAAAACTTCTAGAGTTTTGGAAGGAGACTGTGCAAGTAAGTGTTCCTGAAGATTAAGCTTCCTTAATTTACTGTAAAGCCACTTTTGAATATTAAACAAAATGTAACAAAGGGCTATGTGTAAATAGCAGGAGAAAATAACAATAACAGAAAGGACTGGAGATGGCATTTTCATAGAAAAAGTACTAAAAGTTAATACTTCATGTTGTTAAAATGATAGTGTTTACTCCTGGTATGAGGAATCTGGGAGGGCAGAAAGGGTTGGTGCCATATTTTACTCTTTATATTTCTCACAACTTTTATAGGGAAAATTCATTCTTGTGTAACTTGTTTAGAAATAGAGTCTGCCCAATTTGTAGACACACACTTACACATACACATAAAGAAAGATGATGGTAGGGTTTCCCTGGTGGCGCAGTGGTTGAGAGTCCGCCTGCCGATGCAGGGGTCATGGGTTCGTGCCCCGGTCCGGGAAGATCCCACATGCCGCGGAGCAGCTGGGCCCGTGAGCCATGGCCGCTGAGCCTGCGCGTCCAGTCTGTGCTCTGCAACGGGAGAGGCCACAACACTGAGAGGCCCGCGTACCGCAAAAAAAAAAAAAAAAAAAAAAAGAAAGAAAGATGATGCTTGAATTAGGCACTGAAGGTTAGCTTGATACCAAAAGATGGGAGAATGTCTTAGCTCAGGCTGCTATAACAAAATACCAAAGACTGAGTGGCTTAAACAACAGACATTGATTTCTCACAGTTTTGGATCCTTGGAAGTTCGAGGTCAGGATGCCAGCATGGTGAGGTTCTAGTGAGGGTCCTCTGCCTGGCTTGCAGATGGCTGCTTTCTTGCTGTGCCCTCACTTGGTCGGGGAGGAGGTTAGGGGTGGGGGAGAATTCTGGTCTCTTCTTCTAAGGGCAGTAATTCCATCATGAAGACCCCACCCTCATGACTTCATCTAAACGTAATTACCTCCCAGAGGCTGCACTTCCTAATGCCATCACATAGTGTGTGGGGTGGGGGGCAGCAGGTCAGGGGAGAGCGGTGATTAGGGCTTCAACATATAAATTTGGAGGGAACACAAGCATTCAGTCCCTAAAAGAGAGTCAATCCTGAAGGAGGGAATAGAACTTGAAATGATAGGAAGTGACAGGTGAAACCAGAAAAAAAAAAAATCCGTAAGATTTTTTGAAACCTATAATATTAGTCATTAAAAGAGATGTTCTTTTTCATTGTCTTTATGCCATTTAACTAATAGTGAAAGCTTCCAATTTAGGCAAGGACTGTGCTTTTGAATTCTTTCCTGTCTTCCAAAATTTCAAACATAATTCTTCACAAATGAAAAAATCCATAAGATGTGAGAGGGAAAGACCAATGAACATAAAAGTAGAGTTAGGGAAAATAAAGAAAATATGTAGAGTGGGCATTTGTTCAATTATTTTGTTTAAATCATCCCTCTCAGAAACTTTATGATTGATTTTTGGTTTGGAGGGATATGATTTTTCAAGATGCTTACATATCCTACTTTTTTCTTTATTGAATGCCCACTTCTGTATAATTCACTATTCATAAGTTTTCTATCATGATATGGGCTGGAAAAATAAAACAGGAAAAAAATAAGATTTGACATTATTACTATTTAGGCAAAGAGTTGATAAAACTTTCACTGAAGACAAAGGGAAATGTAATAGGATAAAATCAGATATTGAGGATCTTCCTGTGTATTTTCATTATACACAGTTCCTTTAAAATTATAATACTTAAATATACATACCTTTTTACATTTTGTGTGTTCACAGGCACTCTGATTTATTCCTCAGGAGAAACTTACAAAATGCTCTTTGAGGACATAAAGAAATAACTACATAAATGGAGAGTAATTCAGAGGGAATCACAAATATCATAAAATTTATATTTCCCCCAAATTAATCAAGTGTTAAATGGGTCTTCAGACAACTTCCCAACAAGCTATCCTATGGACCTATATAAACTGATCTTCAAATCTACATGGAGGAGTCACAGACACTGTATTGCTAAGGCAGTTCTGAAAATGAAAGAGGCAAAATGTCCCACCAGACATCAAGATCTTTCTAAAGCTATTGTAATTTGAAGGTGATATTGATGAGAGAATTAGTAAAGGAAACATTCTGGTGAGCCAGAACAAATATAGGTGCACTTATGGAAATTTCTTATATAATTGAGGTGTCATTATGCATCAATTGGATTGATTCAAGAAGTTATTTGCGAATAATGCATGTTTCCTATAGGGAAACAATAAACTTAGATTCCTATGCCAAGCAAAGCAGAATTCACAATCCACAAAAGAAGAACTCAGAATGTCCAAAAGACATTTGAAAACATGTTTATCCTTACCTACCATCAAGGAAATAAATAATAACAAAAATAAAATCCATTTCACATGAATCAGATTGGCAAAATTTGAGAGGTTTGGTAATACTCAGTTGGGAAAGGATAAAGAAAAAACGGAAATTCTTAAATGGTGGTAGTAGGAACATAAATTAGTACAATCACTATGGAGAGCAATTCGAAATAAGCTAATAAGATTGGAAATATACAAACCCTATAAGCTAACAATTCCATATCTAATACACTATTGAGGAAACACTCCCACAAAAGAACCAGAATATATACATGAAAGATTATTTAGAACGTTGTTAGTAATAGTAAAAAATGGAAAACAAAACGTTCATCAGTTGTTTTCTTTCATTTAGAAAGCACATATATTGATCCTCCTATGTGCTGGCACTATACTGAAGGATTGGTAAATTATTTTATTCACAAAGCAATTCCATGTTCTAGGTACTATTATAATCCCTATTTTGTAGATGAGAAAACTGAGGCAGTTAAGAGAGGTTAAGTAACTTCCCGAAGATGCCACAGCAATAAATGGTATAGCTAGGTTACAAACCCAAATGGTGTGGCTCCAGAGTTTATGCTTTCTCTGAAGCACTGAGGTATGCTGTTTTTCATGCATTGGAGAATCAAATAATATATACTATAAGATAATATATATTATCAAGAACAGATCTTGAAAGGACTTCCCCGGTGGTCCAGTGGTTAAGAATCCACCTTCCAATGCAGAGGACACAGTTCGATTCCTGGTCAGGAAACTAAGATCCCACATGCTGTGGGGCAGCTAAACCCGCACACCACAGCTACTGAGCCCATGCGCCACAACTAGAGAGAAGACACACACTGCAACGAGAAAGATCCCACATGCCACAACTAAGACCCAACGTAGCCAAATATAAAAATAAATATTAAAAAGAAAAAGAACAGATCTTGAAAACTATAGTGAGGAGGGGAAAAGCAAGTTTCAGGATACTATATACACTTTGATAGCATCTGTGCAAGTTTTTAAAAGTTGTAGGCACACAATATTATATTTTTTCATTCACATATGTGTACATTCCTGTATGTGACTGGAAGAATTCATAATAAATGTATGAAGTGGCTGATTCTGGGGAGACAGGAATGGAAGTAAGACTAAGGATAGGAGACTAGAGGCTTTCAAGTTTATATTTAAAGTTGGATTAAAGAAAACCTTTAGCGCTCTGTGTGTGTGTGTGCGCGCGCGCGCGTGCGTGTGCATAAACTCCAATGTGAAGACTGGAACTCCAAGAGGTGTGGCTTATTCAAGGACACAGAAAATACCAGAACTAGAAATCAAACTCAAGGTATAGTATTACATTCTAAGTATTTTCTCTTTTTAAACTTTGCCTAACCAGATATTTGCTACATACACATAAGCTGCCCAAAAACAATTTAAAAAGGAGATTACTTACAGTGAAATATCTTTACCCCCCAATTTTCCCTATTATTATCTATTAACTCATGCACAATATTTATTGAACTACTGTTTTGTACAAGTCATTTTGTTTAGGTACTAGATGTAGGTTGACATTCTAGTGAAGTATGAACTCATGACCCCTGGTTTACAAAACCAGGGCTCCAACCACAATCAGCAAAAAGAGGTTGTAAAGCTAATGACTGTTCATTGTTTGAGCTTCTGGAAGAAAG
The DNA here is from genome assembly GCF_026419965.1 of Kogia breviceps. Taxonomy (NCBI): domain Eukaryota; kingdom Metazoa; phylum Chordata; class Mammalia; order Artiodactyla; family Physeteridae; genus Kogia; species Kogia breviceps. Next base: position 100,388,375 of record NC_081314.1, read on the forward strand.
TCTTTCTAAATCTGACAAGGAGTTATCTTTACACATCATTCTTATTCATGGTGTAATAATAATTTCAACCATTATTATTGTTATTATTCTCTGTAATTATATAATAATCATGACAGCTCATTTCTAACTCTCCAGAGAGAAGAGGAAAAAATCTATAGGGAAGATGATGAGAGAGATTAGACCAAATGGTCTTGATAAATTTTCTATTGTAATTTTAAACAAAGCCCTAGACACCATCTGACTAATTGCAGATATTTCTGGAAAGCTTGAAGGTCTCCAAATAATTAGGTTGGGAAGAGGGGGAAATCAGTTAGGAAGCTGATATCTCCCTGGACACTGCTACAAACTAGCACTGGCCTGCAGGCCTGGGTGGTGCTGGCTGTATGAGCCCATCTCGGAGGCTAATTCGGTCTCAGAAGCAATGGCGTGTCTATGCAATTTGGGAAAGCATTTTGGCCGTGAGAAGAATTTCAAAGCAAAAGTTCAAAGAGAAAAGAAAGAGGAAACTTGAAATTAAATTTAAACTGTATTTGTTATAAGCTGAACAAACAACAATTTTATGTGCACTAACCAAAATGCTCTGTCATTCTTCATCAGTAACTGTTAATTCAAATCCCTTTGCTAAAGAGTAAAGAAGTATCGGGGGACTGGTAAATCTTGATTTGCTTCATTAAGTCTGCTGAAAACAAAACAAAACAAAACTTGATAAAGGCATTTTATGACGATCTGGCTATCATTATTATTCTCATTCAACACAATCTGATACAGTGAAAGGAACATTAATAGAATTGTTTTAAAATTTAAGAAAAAGATAATGATACGCTCGCGAGATCTCAGACCACCAGACCCGGCAGGTTCTTAGGAAGTTGAAGGGCCTGGAGGAGGCCCGGGAACAAATGGCCGCAGCTGGACCAACCATGCTGCTACGAGAGGAGAATGGCTGTTGCAGCCGGCGTCAAAGCAGCTCCAGCACAGGGGACTCAGATGGGGAGCACGAGGACTCGCCAGCTACGCACGCTAGACAGCAGCTGGAGGCGCTGCTCAACAAGACTATGCGCATTCGCTTGACAGATGGGCAGACACTGGTCGGTTACTTCCCCTGCACCAACCGCGACTGCAATGTTATCCTGGGCTCGGCGCAGGAGTTCCTCAAGCCATCGGATTCCTTCTCTGGCGGGGAACCCTGTGTGCTGGGCCTGGCCATGGTACCTGGACACCACATCCACATCGTTTCTATCGAGGTGCAGAGAGAGAGCCTGGCGGGGCCTCCCTATCTCTGAACACGATCGCGCATGCATTAAATCTGTAACCGAAAAAAAAAAAAAAAAAGATAATGATAAATGTCAATGTTGGCAGCAGAAAGGCTATGTTTTAGCTGTAAGATATAAAGGGAAAAAATTATTCCTTGCCGACGGTCTTCATTTCTGTATTTAAACACTGAATTTCTTGCATAGATCCATTTCTTCCTGATGGGACTATTTCTAATAGCTTTTGCAACAACCACAGCAGAGTGACATAGGAAATCCTTGCATCACTCCAATCTCTGCCTCTGTCATCACATGGCCTTCTTTCTTCTGAGCATGTCTGTATGTCTCCAAATTTCCCTCTCTTTTAAAAACACTGGTCATTGCATTTAGGGCCCGCCCTAATCTAGGATGGCCTCATCTTAACTTGACTACATCTGTAAAGACCCTATTTCCAAGTAAGGGCACATCTGCAGGTACCAGGGATTAAGATTTGAGCATATCTTTTAAGAGAATGCAATTCAACCAATTAAAAATAGGTTAAATGCATATTTAAATTCTCTAAACATGGAAGGCAGGAACAGATGAAGGAAATGGTTTTCAGAGCAGTAGCTATCAATTCAATTTTTAAATGTAATCCTGAGGTTGCAGGGAAGGAAATCTCTCTGTATGATCATGCAGAGCAAGAACAGACGTGCAATCCCATGAATGCTGACATCCTACGTGTAAGAAAGGTAAAAAGGAGTATATGCATCCAAGTCAAGCAGCTAGGCACTAGCAGGTCATGAAATATTACACTTTAGACTCTGGAAATAAGGCAGTGCATGGCAGTGGGGAACAGGAAGGAAGTGTGTTATGCCCATTTCACAGAAAAAGAAACTGAGGACCAGAAAGTTTACATAAACTGACCAAAGTCAAGCAGCTAGGAAGTAGCAGGATTGGGATTCAAAATCTTTCAGTCTGGGCCCAGAGTTCTTAAGTTTTTCACCATTATATCCCTTCTTAAAGAAATGGTTCAATGGAAATTGTTCTAGTTCTGCATGGGAATATCATATCAGATATTCCTTGTAAGCTGATACACACAAGTGCCTTTGCCTAGACCTTCCCTGGGCAACTAATTTCCCAGGAAATCTCTTGGAAGTGCTATCATACTTGAAGTTCATTATTCCTGTTCCTGGATATTTCTTTGTACCAGAGATGAAGCTGATAAATTCCTTCAGATAATGTTGTAAATATCTGGGCACAATTCTACTTCAGACCAGACAACTTACTTGCATTTCCCCCAAAGTCCATGATCCACAGATCACTGTGCCTTGCCCAAGCTGTCCACTTCTGTTGTAAGGATTCATTGCCCTTTTCTTCCCAAGCTGTCTTTGTCACCCGCTATTTAGAATTCCAACCTACATTTTAAGTGTTACCCCCACATAGATTCATTTCCTTATCCCTCTCCACCACCCAGACTGAGTTTAATTCTCCTCTCCTGTAGCTGTTTGGGATCTACAGCAGTGGGCACTCTTACCAACCAAACATAATTCACACCTTCCTTCTTCTTAACAGAACCTGGAAATTATTCAAGTAGCCAACCCCGTCCACAAATCTAGGTACTCAGAGAAAGCTAACCCACCTCCAACTTGAAGAATGCCCTTCATTTTTGTTAAAACATCATTGTACCAGTAAGGTATTGCCAACCACAAATTTCAGTAGTTTAAAGCTATTGCAGTTTGTTAATGATCATGATTATGTGGGTTGGCTACTATAATCTTCTTGTCTATGCCAGCTCAGCTGGAGCTGGATCTAGAATGACCTCAGATGGATGGTCTTCAGCCTCAGTTGGGACCTTAGCTAAAATGGTTTGGAAAGCTGAGAGCTCTATCTCTCCTTGGGCTCTCATCCTCCAGCAGGCAAAACTAGGCTTCTTCACTTGGTGATAAAGGATTCCCTAGCAGAAAGAGAGGGCAAACCCCAATGCACAAGCATTTTCAAGCCTTTGCCTTTTTCACAATTGTTAATGCCCGTTAGCCAAAGCAAATCACAACATGGCCAATCCTCTACTCAAAAGATGGAGAGAGAGATTCTACTCCTGAAGCAGCAAAGTCACATTGCAAAGGGGTGAGCATACCTGAAAGGGAAGAGTTGCAATCAACTTTGTCAATAAGACCTGAAGTGATCACCTTATTTAAAATCACAGTTTAGCCCCACCCACCCACCCAAGCACTACTGATCCCCTTTAACCTGCTCTTGTTTCCATAGTATATGTCACATTCCAACATGCTGTGTTATTTACTTATTATGTCTATTGTTCTTCTGTCTTCTCCTTTAAAATACATGCTCCCAAGGTAGAAATCTTCGTTCACTAATTGATCTACTTAGAAGACTATCTGACACATAGTAGTGGCTCAAGATATATGATTTGAATGAAAGTGTGAAAGGCCCATCAATAACCCAAGGCCAATGGGAACCTCATATTCAGCCAGAGAAAGTATCTCATTAACATCAAAGGGAATGCAGTTAGAAAATCTCCAGCAATGGGGAGGGCCTAGGTTGGAATGGTCCCTGAAGTATCCATTAAAACTGTTCTAAGAGTTAAAATTCCATCTTAGAAAATAAATATGAGAAAATAACAGCAATAATCTGAGACTCTGGTACCAATTTGTGACAGTATTAGCCAAATAATAACTTTCTTGCCTCTTTCGAGTTAGAAGCATAAGTCAGTGGAAGAGGCCAATCAGCTCCTCCTCCACCGACTCATCAGGCCATGGCTAACAGGCAACAGAAGTGAGTTGAAAAGAGGAGCTGGAACTCAAATGAAGTTTGAAGTTTTAATTATCACATGAAATGAGACCTATATATTACTGACCAGAGAACTTGACTATCTGAAAGTAATCAGAAAAGCCATGGGGCTTCCCCCAAATTTCACCCAAGAAAAGGGGAAATATTGGCCCCACTGAACAAATTAAAATAACAGTGTGGGAGCATGGGGGGGGAAATAAAAGCTCTTAATGATCACATCCAACAAGCCATACTTGTCAAACATAATGGTTACATTGCCTTTCCAACAGTGAGAGACGCAGTTGCAAAATGCCTGATTCATTCCTTGCTCATTGGAATGCCTCCTACATGGAAGAAAGGAATGCTTATCAGAGACATGAAATAAGAGAGCTAACATTTATTGAATATATGCAAGGAACAGAAGCAGGGCAGGAATTATTTTATAAAATTTTTCCCAAATGCTATAAACTAAGTATTATTATCATCATTTTATATATGAGGAAATCAAAGCACAGAAAAATTAACATGTAGTCAGACAGGAAGTAGAAGAGCTTGGCTTGAAACTGGATTCTTGCCGACTCTAAATGCCATGCTCTTCCATTAGAAGCCACTGACTTCCACCTTGAAGCAGAATCAGATATAAATCCTCTACTCAATTAGTTTATAATCTTATAATATCAGAAGACCCTGGAGAGTGTCCATAAATCACTATCAGACAAGGTCTTAAGTGCTTTAGGAGATTCACTGGAAAGTCAGAAGAGGAAGAAATGACTTCCAGCTGAGGACCAGGGAAAACATCCCAGAAGAAATGGAATTTTAATTTCATATCATAATTATGACAGAACCAAATCTCTGGTTGGTTTTCCCTGCCTTCTTTCTTATCTTTGAGAATATTATGGGTCTTATTTACATTTTTCCAAATTTTTAAATAATCAACTAAACTGAAAGTAACTTAGACCCACTCTTCTCTCTTTTCCTTTCTAAATATATCTTCCTTTTTTTCACACACATGCACAAAATTGAAGTTTAAAAAAAAAAGAGGATAGACTCCCTACCTCCATTTCTTTGTATATATGACACATACACTCTTAAAGCAGTCTGGTCTCCCACTACTATTAGAAAAATCTAAAATCAAGTCTAAGCACCCAAATCATTATAAATTTTATTAATGTTTACATATGCTTTGACAAATATAATTATTATTTCTAGCATTTTTCTCATTCCGAATTTCTAAGTTGTTTATCATGCTAAATTGGCAATATCAATTATATCCCTCTCAAGCTAGAGAAAAGAGCAAATATGCAATAAACATCACTGTACATATCATAAACTATGAAATTCCAAGTCCTAATGTCAAAAAGGGTATAAACTTGAAACTTGAAGGTATTAAAAATTATAGAGTAGAAAAGTACTTTATTTTGCCTAAAATACATATTTAGAAGTTATAAATGACAATAATAATTTTTATAATTATACACTCTAGCATTATAAATTAATATATAAGGATAATGATACAAATTTATGTCACATCATAAATGGCTATTTGTAACTTGCATATCTTTTCATTAACCAAGAATTTCAGAGCCCACTAAGGAATAATAGACCAAAGATCTGATCCATATATCTGACCCAACATAAAATCCAAAATTCTGTTTAACCAATCTAATTCTTCTCAAAAGACTAATCTAGGTCTTAAGTTGAACCCAAACAGCAGTGAGAATCAGATGACTCCAACACTTTAACTCTACCCAATTTGGACAGTCATAAAATGTGATTTATGAATCACATAAATGAAAATTTACCTCTTCAATCAGATTAAATAGAAGGAAATAAGGAAAACATTTGTTTTGACAGTTAGTAAGTACCAGGTCCTTTCCATATATTATTTCATTAAAATAGTACGCGGTAGAGCTGGGCTTTGAACACATAATATGTTCCCAGAGTCAGGCAATTCACCACTACACTAGGTCTTACACTAGGTGATAGATAAGCTTTATACCAATAAAATTATTGATTCCACAGTATTGCAAGATTTGGGAATTGCTATTTTACCATGTGTAACAGTTTGAAAATGTGCAGAAAAAGGTCGTTTGAACCAAGGGTGTTGCTTCACCCTAGATCCCTTTGAAAACTCCAATACGTATTTGAGAGCCCTTCTAATAGTTCAAGTTTGAGCAGTTGCCTTAATCCATCTAGTGATGAAACCGGTCTTTTTCCCCTCAGTTTCCCTATTCTTGTTCTTTTGTGTATCCACAATTAGCAATGTAAGACTGAGAAGCATGTGATGCCCAAAGTCCACAAAAACACATTGCTCACTGCAACCATATGGCCCCAACTCAAGCACAGGCTGATATCATGTCTTGTCAGTGTCCTGTTCGTGGCCAGTGGTGACTTCCTCTCTCCATCTATGTCACCACTTCTAGGGGTTCAAACTTTACCTAGTAGGGCACTCATGAAGGGTCCTGCCACAGGTTGTGTATGCCACATGGCATTTCAATAAAGTCACTACCCAGCTGTGCACTGGTTTCAGGGCTGCCAGCACTGCTGCTGGAGTGGCTTTTGCTGTCACTCTGCTTAACTCATCCATCATCCAGCGTTGGGTCTATGATACCCCAACTGCATCCTCCTACTTGTCCCCAAACGGACTCCTGTAGTAATTTCTCTGTGGTGCAGAACCAGGAATGAAAGTGCTGGGCCATAGTTTATATGCATGTATAATTTGATGAATAATTACCAGGGTGCTGCCCAGAATAGCTGCATCAGTCCTTCCAGAAACACATGAAAATCCTTACTGGCTATTTTATTCTCACGATGGTTGAAATTAATCCAAGATCTATATTTATGGGTTTTCCCCTTACATTTCCTTTATTAGTTTCTTAAATATAAAATACTAGTATCTTGCAGGTTTCACATCATTTTGGTCTTCCTCCCCGCCTCCCAGCTCCAACACAACATTGATGGTATTTAGAATTTATTTTCCTCAATCTGAGCTTTTTAAAATAACCAAGATATCCCCTAGGTTTTTAGCCACCATTACTTCATGTATCTCTTGTAGCACCCTTGTGCTTTTATGTATCTTTTTATTTTAGTACATTATCCAAGAGTTTTTCAAAGTGGGTTTCCATCTGGTCAATATTTTGAGGCCTGACTGGATATAATGCTCTTGTTTCTACCATGCAATTATGGTGTTAAGAAGTCTGATATCAATGTAAACATTTTTCCTTGTTAGGTGATATGCTCATTCTCTTCGGAAGCATTTTCCCTTGGTCTTCGATGTTCTAGAATTTAATTATAATAAAGCTAGGTAATAATAATAGCTAATACTAAAATAGCAGTTATGTACAAGGCACTATTCTAAGGGCTTTACACATAGGTTAATTCACTTAATCCTCATGTTAGTTTTTTAAGATAGTAAGAAACATTCTACTATCCTCATTTTATTGGTGGGTAAACTGAGATACAGATGGTTTACCTTATGCACTACTTCAAATAAGAGGTCTGTCATTTTTTTAACTCTGGGATAAGTAAATATTCTTTATTTATTCAAATATATCTTCACTTTGTCCCCCACTATGACCACCAGCATCTTTCTTCTGTATATTAATAATATTGTTAACTGTATATTAGCACTTTTATTTCTTGCCTTCAAACCCCATAGTTTATTGTTATAATTTCTCTTTTTATTTCTTTCTGTTACCTTCTAAGAGTGTTCAGTCTGATCTTCTGGCAAACAGATTATTTCTTCACCTGCATCATTTGGATTATTTATCTTATTTATTCTGTTCTTTATTTCAACTATTATATTTTTCATATTTATTGTTTTCATTTGGTTCTTTTTTATGACTTCTCCAACATTTTATTAACATCTTTCTCATCTCTGAGTATTTCTTTTATTTATTTATTTGTAATAACTTTTTTAAACATCTTTATTGGAGTATAACTGCATTACAATGGTGTGTTAGTTTCTGCTGCATAACAAAGTGAATGAGCTATAGTTATACATATATCCCCATATCTCCTCACTCTTCTGTCTCCCTCCCACCCTCCCTATCACACCCCTGTAAGTGGTCACAAAGCACCAAGCTGATTTCCCTGTACTATGCGGCTGCTTCCCACTGTCTCTGAGTATTTCAATTAAACTTATTTTAAATTCTTAGTCCATCTGTTCTAAGAATTCTGTTTCATATGATATTAGTTTGTCACCTTTCTGTTACAGGTTGTTCTTCCCAATATCTAGTTGTTGTTGTTTGGATATGACATTATTAACTATTTCTTCATTTATAAGGCTCCATAGCTTATTCAGTACACTAGTGTTCTAATATCTTAAAACAGGCAAACAAAAAACAAAAAAAGAAACCTCATAAAGCTTCCAAATGCCTTAGATTGCTTCTGACAGGCAGAAAAGAAATTCTCACATTTTAAATTTGTTTGGGGAAACTTAAAAGGTCTCACCACCACCTTAGCTATTATAAGTGGAAGTTCAGGATAATCTAAATTCAGAATTTCTTCTTCCATAACATTCTTACTGTTAATGAATTACACAGGTATTACACCTTCTGTGCCTTTCCCATTCAAAAGAAGAAAAGCTGTTCTTTTCATCTGGAGCAGAATCTGTGTTTATGGACCAACTAATTAACTTGTCTAATGTGGAAGGGATGATGTAATTTTCACTTCTAGCTTTTCTCTCTTCCATATGGACAGGTTGCCGCTTATAAATGCTGTGACTGCTATTGGGCAAAAGCTTGTCCTAAGAGCTCTCTTTAAGCTCATTTTTATACCCACCATTCAGCAACCTTAGCAACAGAGAAAATTTTTAAAAGCCAGCCAAACTAAGCTACCAAGTTGAATTTTCACATATTCTCATTTATAAAAGGTAGGATTTTCTTTCAGCATTTTCTGAGCTTCCTCTTAGACTTTAATATTTTAAAAATATAACACTGTCACTTAATAAAGCAAACCATGGCATGGAAAAGAGACACAGTCTATGCTTTCTTACCACAGTGTGCATGGCAAAAACACAGGAGAAAACCAAACCTTCAGCACACTCCAGCTTCTGTAAAGGGAGAGGGAGGAGGGAGGTGGTTTCTTACTCCGCCATTCTAGTTAGAAGCGTATTTCTCTCTTGCAAAAGGATAATTCCTGTTGTTTTGTTGACTAGATATTACTTTTCATCAAAGTATAGAATCAAATTTTAAATACTACTTAGTGATACTTGGCTTAAAAAAAAACCTTAGCAATAAACATTTGAAAATTTTTACAGAGAAAGAAAAAGACAACAGCATGCTTCTAATTGATCCAAAAGAAATTTGTCCAAGCCAGATATGGATAGACACATACATCTCATCTAAAAAAATAATAGCAACTACATTAATATTGATAAAAATAATAAATTGCCTTCCAAGGAGAAAAGCATAGATGACAAAAACACATCTGTGATATATAGCCCAAGAACTCACAATTTAGATCCAGGAGTACAAGGGAGGTTGGCTGATTTATAAAATGCCTTACTGCTTTGGGTTCAAGTGCCACAAAGTACCATCAATACCATCATCCTTAATATATGCTTTTTAAGACATCTAAATAGCTGATGCAGTATTTCATTTATGACCATCCTGAGGAGAGTTTCTTTAGTCTATAGACTCAGAGAAGGGAAGAATCCTGGTCAGGTGGTTAAATGCACATCGGAAACTTGCAGTATTTATGACACTGCCTATATCTATAGTGTGACCTTGAAGAACTGCCATGAAACCTCAGGACCTAGAATAGACCTTAAAGATGTCTAATCCATCCCCTCCAAGGTCATGCTCTCTCCTCTGGGAATAGTTCTAAGGCTTTGCTCACACCTTCTATATCATACTTGGCAGATAATGATAATAATAGCCAACATTATTGTCTTAAAATATGTCAAGCACTGTTCTAAATGCTTTACATGAATCAGCTTATTTAATCCTCAGCATAGGCCAATGAGAAAGGTACTGTTTATGTTCTTATTCTTCTAGACAAGAAAGTTGATACCTAAATGTTTTAAGTTACTTATCCAAATTTACACACTAACACCAGAGCCTGCACTTAACATTTTAACATTTAGAGTTTATCATTTTAACTACATATTGGTGCCATATCAAACTCTGTTCCTAAGACTTAAGCTCCTTGAGGGCACAGACATTATCTTTTACCCTTGAAATACTCCACACACTTAACACAGTGTTTGGTAGGCAGACAAAAGTACTGGTTAACAAGCTATAGTCATCAAAACAGTATGGTACTGGCACAAAAATAGAAATATAGATCAATGAAACAGGATAGAAAGCCCAGAAATACACCTATGAACTATGGTCAATTAATCTACAACAAAGGATGCAAGACAATACAATGGAGGAAAGACAGTCTCTTCAATAAATGGTGCCAGAAAAACTGGACAGCTACATGTAAAAGAATGAAATTAAAACACTCTTTAACACCATACACAAAAATGGATTAAAGACCTAAATGTGAGACCTTACACTATGAAACTCTTAGAGGAAAACATAGGCAGAACACTCTCAACAGAAATTGCAGCAATATCTTTTTCATTTTATAGAAGGTGAATGCACCAGATAATTTTCTATCCCACTAGATCTTTCTCCCATTTTCTATTCTGTCCTGGGCCCTCAGGAAGCCGACCTCTATAGACTGTTTCATGCAGGGTCCCTTTGCTCTCTAGATTCTCATGGGGTCTGGCCAACAGAGAGGGCAGCAGGAGACTTGAAGGGTGGGAGAGAGAAAGATCCAAGTTCTTTTCCTGCCTCCATCACTTCTGCTCAGGGGGTTGGCAGTGGCTGCCTTGCTCAGTGGAAAGTCACAGCATCTGTCAGGCAGCTATAGCTACAGCTATAGGTCTTCTGGGGTCCTCAGAGCTACTCCCTCCCCTCGCCCTTCAGACCTACTGGTGATAATCCAGCCCTTGTTAGCCCAGAGGTGAAGCATCATCCCTTTCTGGTTTTCCTTAACCTTTCCCACAACGTTCAAATGAGTACCTTTGTTAAATTCTCTTTAATTATGCTGTTTGTGCATGCCATCTGTTTTCTGCCAGAAACCTGACTGATAAATGAAAATAAAGCTTAGAAAAATTAAGCAATTTGCCAATGATCGCAATGATCATTATAATTGGTGCAAACTTTGGCAAATTATTTAATTAATCCATGCCTCGACTTCTCATCTATAAAAGAGGGATGATAATACCTACTTCATAGATTTGTTACCAAGTACCTGGCACATGGTAAGTACTTAATCAATTCCTATTAGAATCTAGGAACTTGGATTCACTGCCATTTTTCAAAGAATTTGAACCTTGTAGAAACAAAGAAAAAAGCAAATAAAACAGTATAATTCAATCTAGTCTCAATTTAATTCAGAATTAACAGTGCTAGACTGACTTGCCTCTTCTACTATGAATATTGCTTAGATGTTTAGGGAATGCTCAAGCATTTTAATATTGACCCCAAAATATATAAATTTAAATCTGCTATCCCTCAGACACATGTAACATATGGTCCAATGTGGAAAACAGTAAACTAGTTAACCATTTTAACATATTAATATCCACATTGATTGCTGTGGATAAAGAGAAACTGACCATATTGACTACACTGGCAAGGAATTATAGAATATTGGCAATAAAGTGGTCCTAAGAAATCATTAGGTTATTCCCCTCTCATTCTGGAGGTGAGAAAACTGAGGCTCAGAAAGACAAAACCAGATACACAGAGTTGCACAATTGGCCAGTGACTACTTAAGTATAAGAATCAGACCTCTTAACTGCTAAACAGTGAAAATGTTGATCTAAAAGTTTTGACCTCTCCAAGATGCTCACATAAATACTAGTGTAAATGTTTTAAATCCATTTCTTTTTATATCTTCTTTCATTTAAATAGTTATACTTTCACCCAGGTAAATAGTTTCATAAAATAATATTTGGTGTTATAGTGAATAGGACTCCTAAGAATATCTAAAATATAAGACAAGTAACCATGATCCAAAGAAATACAAAAATTCAAATTTACAAAAGAAAACCTTTAAATAAGAGTTCCTATCCTTTGGGATTTCATAGGTCAATAATTCTGTTTAATTTTGTGCTATGCATCTACTGGAATGGCCAAACTCTGGAACACTGACAACACCAAATGCTGGCAAGGATGTGAAGCAATAGGAACTCCTCTTTACTGATGGGAATAAAAAATTTGTAACATTTTGGAATATAGTTTAGCAATTTCTTATAAAACTAAACATACCATTACCATACGATCTACCAATTACACACCTTGATATTTACCCAATAGAGTTAAAAATTTATGTCCACACAAAAACCTGTACATGGATGTTTGCAGCAGCTTTATTCATCATTGCCAAAATTTGGAAGTACCCAAGATATTCTTCAGTACGTTAATGGATAAACTGTGGTGTATCCAGACAATGGAATGTTATTTAACACTAAAAAGAAATAAGCCAGCAAGTCATGAAAATACATGAAGGAACCTTAAGTGCTTCTTGCTAAGTGAAAGAAGCCAATCTGAAAAGGTTACATACCATGTGATCCCAACTATATGATATTCTGGAAAAGGCAAAACTATGGAGACAATAAAAAGATCATCAGTTGCCAGAAGTTGGGACTGGGGTTGGGGGGGAGGGATGAATAGGCAGAGAACAGAGGATTTTTAGGGCAGTGAAAATACTCTGTGTGATACCACAATGATGCATACATGTCATTATATATTTGTCCAAACCCACAGAATGTACAACACCAAGAGTGAACCATCATGTAAACTATGGGCTTTGGGTGATTATCATATGTGTGTGTGTGTGTGTGTGTGTGTGTGTGTGTGTGTGTGTGTAATATTTAATCAATAAAACAGCAGAAATTGTCCTTTTACAAGAGAGAAATAAGCTACTAAAGTGACAGAGTAAAAAAGCAGGCCCAACCTGACCCTTATCAGATAGGATGTATATATTTTATAAAAGAAAACAATGTACAATATCTCCCAAATAAGAGTGTAATAATATCAGAATAGGACAATTATCCCCTGCTCCCACATCACAGGATAGAACAATTTCAAGTACTAGCTATTACAAATTACTGCTGTAGAACACTGATATTCAGCATTAAGTGGAGAGTTTATATGTAACCATAAACTAAATATCCCAGAATGATTTTGATTAGTTGGACCCACTTATCACACTCACATTTGAGTATTCGAGGGCTCTGTTGTTTGCCACAGGTGTCTAGTTTTCTGGGCTGTCCTGGAATGAAATGGATAGCTCTGCTTCAGGCCTCTCCACTTCTTACCCACCGACAGAACTACACAGAATCCCAGAGATTTTATCCCAGAGACATATTCTTTTCCTATTGAACAACTATTTTTGTTCAACCATTACCAACCAGTCTCTCAGGTGTTTGAAAAAAGCATACCTTTAACTGTCGCCATCCAATGACCTGGGCAAATGAAATCATCCTACTTTACTTACTTGGTTTTAACCAAATTTTGTTTCCCTGTCAATAAATTTTGTCAATACTGCAATTCACAGAGGAATAGAAAGGAACTAATTTAGCTGTAAATTGTCACTCTTTCCTTCTTTGCCAAATTATTTTTCTTTTCTTTCCAAAGAGTTCTTTCCTATCACAGTTGGGACAAAGGCATTTTTGCCCTCTCAAATCTTCATCTTTCCAGAGTATATTCTTATAGACATTTATTATCAAAGTTCCATAATCAAGGACATAATCAAGAGAGAATAAACGAGATACAATATTGGGTAGAAGTGCCATGGGAAGTGACTCCTGTCCTGAGGATATGCATGTGATACTTCAGAGAGTGTTAAAATGGACCACAGCATCTTAGCATAATAATACAAGAGCCACCTAGGCTACCTCTTTGACAGTATTCCCTACCACTCTCACACCAACTCATCCACATCTCCATTCTCTGGCCCACTTGTTGCTCCTATAGAATAACAAGCATGCCTAAGGGTATCGTATCTATGCTTCCCTCTGTTTGGAACACACTTTTCCCCACAGAGCTGCAGGATTTATTCCCTTACTTTATTTGGGTTTTGACTGTCATTTCAGATGACACTACCTAAAAATAGCACCTGTCCATCATTCTTTATTTCCTCTGCTTTAAATTTCTTTTAAAAATGTACTATCTGAAATTATAAGAATATTATCTTATTTGTTTTTTGCTCTCATTTCTACTACATCGTAAGACCTGGGAGGGCACAGACTTTGATGATTTTGTTTTTCACTATATTTTCTGTTCCTGGAGAAGTACTTGGAATATAGTATATACTTTGTAAGTTTTTGTTGACTGACAGGGTGAATGAGTGAACAAGTGATTCATACCAACCTTCCAGTTTGAGAGTTCATTTGCATTGTTCAGAACTGGATTGTTTTCTCTTTTACCCATTCCTTTAACAGCTTTAGGAAAGAGAATACAATTATATCCTTATATAAGGAATAATTCCTAGATATAAAACAAGTCAATGAACCAAATTCTCTTCACCTCCCAGACCTCAACAGAGCATTTCAATGCCTCCTCAGAGCACTAAAAAAGTGAATCTTTGCACTGGGTAAGTTCTTAGGTAGAGAAATACATGCTAGTGCAGAGGAATATGATAATACATGACTCTATCCTCTTTCAAGAATCTTTATATTCTTCCTCGTGGTCAAAAGGCAGTGGGTTTCTGGCAATCAATTTTCTTATTGATTTCAGGAACTCCATTTTAGCCCTAAAAGTCACATGGCGTCAGAGCATAAAGAGCTGAAACTTCAAAAACCTCTAACACCATACATAAAAATAAACTCAAAATGGATTAAAGACCTAAATGTAAGACCAGATACTATAAACTCTTAGAGGAAAACATAGGCAGAACACCCTTTGACATAAATCACAGCAATATCTTTTTGGATCCACCTCCTAGAGTAATGAAAATTTAAAACAAAAATAAATGAGTGGGATCTAATTAAACTTAAAATTTTGCACAGCAAAGGAAACCATAAACAAAACGAAAAGACAACACACAGAATGGGAGAAAATATTTGCAAATGATGTCACTGACAAGGGATTAATCTCCAAAATATACAAACACCTCAAGCAGTTCAATATCAAAAATCAAACAATCCTATCAAAAAATGAGCAGAAGATCTAAATAGACATTTCTCCAAAGAAGACATACAGAAGGCCAAAAAGCACATGAAAAGATGTTCAACGTCACTAATTATTAGAGAAATGCAGATCAAAACTACAATGAAATATCACCTCACACTGGTCAGAATGGCCATCATCAAAAAGTCTACAAACAATAAATGCTTGAGAGAGTGTGGAGAAAAGGGAACCCTCCAACAACTTTTGGTGGGGATGTAAATTGGTGTAGCCACTATGGAGAACAGTGTGGCAGTTCCTTAAAAAACTAAAAATAGAGCTACCATATGATCCAGCAATCCCACTCCTGGGCATATACCTGGAAAAGACCATACTTTGAAAAGATACAGGCACCCCAATATTCATTGCAACACTATTTACAATAGCCAAGACATGGAAACAACCTCAGTGTCCACCAACATATGAATGGATAAAGAAGATACAATGGAATATTACTCATCCATAAAAAGAATGAAGTAATGCCTTTTGCAGCAACAGGGATGGATCAAGAGATTATTATGCTAAGTGAAGTAAGTCAGACAGAGAAAGACAAATATCATATGATATCACTTATATATGGAATCTAAAAAAAATGATACAAATGAACTTATTTACAAAATAGAAACAGACTCACAGACTTAGAAAACAAACTTATGGTTACCAAAGGGGAAAGGTGGCAGGGGGATAAATTATGAGGTCCTCATTAACATATACACACTACTATATATAAAATAGATAATCAACAAGGACCTACTGTATAGCACAGGGAACTCTATTCAGTCTTCTGTAATAACCTATATGGGGAAAGAATCTGAAAAAGAAGAGATATATGTATATGTATAACTAAATTACTTTGTTATACACATCTGAAACTAACACAAAATTGTAAATCAACTATACTCCAGTATTAAATACACACATACATACATACATACATAGAACAAAACAAAAAAGAAATAAATGAATGTGCTAAAGTGAGAGACACATGGCAGACACTCAGGAAACATTTTCTTTCAGTACAACTTCCTAGAAACCACCTACTTACACACTCTAAATCAGAGATGTTCAAATTGTAGAACTCAGCTCTCTTGGGTTCTGTGGAGATGCCTAAGTGTTTGGATGGGGGGTGGTAGTGGGTAATAAGGGGCTGGCGGTGAGAATGAATGCTGAAGGAGAAAACCAATGAATGAGGTCTTCAATCAGAGCAACTCCATTGTTTTCTGTTTTGTTCTGTATTTTGAAATTCTGAATGGAATTCTCCATTTTTTTAATATAGGAAACAGCTTTAGATTTTGTATCTTATTATATAAAAACACATGAGAACTTTAAAACTCTCTAACCATGCATAAAATATACCTGTAGTTAATTCATTGAAGGAGAGAGATGCAGTGAAGTGCAAACAGAAAGTAATGTTACTCCTTTTAGCTAATTCTTCTTTGAATCTCCTCTTCTGACTTGTTTTCCTCTACCTCTCGATGAGGTTTCAGACAGATCCCGTAACTCTCCTAGTCATTTTTATTAGTTAACAAATTATCTCAACATTCAGAGAATTAAAAAGTTTATAGTGCAATCTATGAACAAAATTTCAGCATCTCATTCAATATAAAACATCCACCTTCCCTGGCTCAGACTGGGAAGACTTCAAGGGGACAGAGAGTAGGTTTTCTCCATGTCACCTTTTTGTCCCTTTTCCCTATATTGTTCTTATACATAGTTGCAGGACATGAGTGTAGAGAACATTGGTGAGGAGTTGGTAGAAAGAAAAGGGAGATAAGGGGCAGAAGAAGTCTTCCTTGACTAGCATTGTTGTTATTTGGCATGGGTGCCCTGTAGATGTGGCAGATGTTCAAAGCTGACTCTCTCACAGAGCACTTTGTTTTTTGTTTTTTTCATGGAGCACTTTGGATGATTCTTCAGAGAGCCCTGACACTGAAACTCTTCCATGACACAGGGAGTACCTCTTCTGTACAGCCACTTACAAATCTCCCTTTGATACCAGCCTTCACCAGCCCATACCATTCATGTCCCCTCCTTAGAGGATCAATGAATCACCCAAGTGGACCTCTTACTCATGGCACTACTCAAGATGACACCAGTCTTGTCCCTCAAGTGGAATCTACTTCTTTGCCCACCTGAAACATGCACGTATCCTTTCTCTACCAATATCTGGGAGTAAAGGCCTTTTCCAACACATCACAGCCTTTCCTATCAGAGACAACTCCAACAAAATTCTCACTCTCACATATTTTATGAGTCCTTCTGTCCCTTATAATCTGGAACACATGTCCAGCTTTCTGATGGTTTTCTGGTGTACAACCACTTACTTGAGGAGTTGGGGGAAAACCTATCCTCCAACTGGAAACAAAGAGAAAAACCTTTTTAATCTGATTAAAAAATTCTCATTCTCCAATGTTGAAATCTTCTTTTATGTAGCCTGAATATGGATGATGAGTTATAATGGCACATGACTTATCCTTTCCCAGCTTTAGATCTTCAGCTATAACTAAGAGATATAAATCCCCTGAAATTTCACTGCTCTGAAATTACTACCAGCAGAATGCTGTTGAACATTTCCATAATCAAGATTATAGCAAACACATTATTCTTATCATTGATTTCTTCCCTTGTCTTTTACACCTCTGCCTTTCTCCCCTCTTTCCCACTCACCTGAATAGCCAGTATTGACAACCTGGTGTATGTCCTTCATAACTCATAGTTGTAACACATAATAATAAGAGTTTCTTTTTACTAACAGTGACCATATCTTATGCTTATCATTCATTTGCTTATTTGTCTTCTGTTTTTATCATTTAATACTACATCTTGGAAATCTCTCCCAAGTCAATCCTAGAGAAAATCTTAAATTTTCCTTAGCTGCATTATTCTATGTTGTGAATTTACAATAATTTATTCAATCATTCTCCTTTTGATGGACATCCATTTTGTTCTCAGTTTTCATATATTCTAGTGGTTTATATTTCTGTAGAACAAATTCCCAGCTAAAGCAATGCTGAGTTGAAGAGTATGCATATTTTCAATTTTAATACTTGTTGCCAGAATTGTTTATAAGAAGACTATAATAAATAACATTTCTACTTGCAAAGTAAGAATCTACTCTTTATACTATGACCCTACAAGGAATTTTATCTCTTACAATTTTTCTCAACCTTATAAGGAGTATGTCACTTTTTAAAATAAGCTTTTCCTGACTACCAATGAGGCTAGACCTCTTTCAATATGTTTATTGGCTCTCTGGATTTATTCTTTTGTGAACTATCTATTCATGATGTACTTTGTTCATTTTTATATTTTTTCTTGTTGTGATTTTCTTATCAATTTATAAGAGCTCATTTTATTCAAAATTTGTTGATCTCTCAAATGTACTTTGAATATTTCCCTCAGTCAATCGTTTATTACAGACTTTGTGGTATATTTTACCCTAGAAATATTTTCTAAACATTTATATGATTAAATATGCCTACTTTTTTGTTTTTGATTTCGTTCTGTCCAGTAGAGAGTTATGTCTTTATTACATAAGACTTCCAAACTTCTAGGTTATACATAGATTTATATAATTTTTAAATGTTTAAGTTACAATACATAATTCATCCCTTATTTTTTTTTCTTTGCAGTATGCGGACCTCTCACTGCTGTGGGCTCTCCCATTGCGGAGCACAGGCTCCGCACACGCAGGCTCAGTGGCCATGGCTCACGGGCCCAGCCGCTCAGCGGCATGTGGGATCCTCCTGGTCTGGGGCACGAACTCGTGTCCCCTGCATCGGCAGGTGGACTCTCAACCACTGCGTCACCAGGGAAGCCCCTTGCTTATTTTTTACATGAAGTAAAATCCAGATTTATTTTCTTTCTGAAAGACTGCCAATTGTGCTGGAGCTACTGATTAAGCAAAACTGTTATTTACCAAATGAAAAAACTACCTTTATCATATCTTATATGTCTGGGTTCTATATTCTAATTCACTCCTTATTTTTTTCTGTTCCAGTGCCAACATCATACTGCTTTTACTGCTATGTCTTTAGAGTATAATTTTATAGCTGATAAAGCATGCCTCTCCTCACTTTTTCTTTTTTGATAATTTTCTAAGCTATTTTCAAACAATTTATTCTTTCATATCTAATTTTTAAAAATATTATCCAGTTTCAAAACAGCATGTTACTTGAAGAAAAGATCCCACCACAAATATTTGAAAAGTCACTCCAGTTGAATGGGGAGGGTGCTGATTTTATAAAATTAAGTCAATGGTTTTTGCCCTAGATCTGATGACCAGTGATCAGAAAGGACACTTCAGAAGTACTGGTGCATGAGGTATCACCTCACACCAGTTAGAAAGGGCATCATCAGAAAATCTACAAACAACAAATGCTGGAGAGGGTGTGGAGAAAGGGAACCCTCTTGCACTGTTGGTGGGAATGTAAATTGATACAGCCACTATGGAGAATAGTAGGGAGGTTCCTTAAAAAACTAAAAATAGAAATACCATAGGACGCAGCAATCCCACTAACGGGCATATACTGAGAGAAAACCATAATTCAGAAAGACACATGGGCTTCCTGGTGGCACAGTGGTTGAGAGTCTACCTGTCGATGCAGGGGACACGGGTTTGTGCCCCGGTTGGGGAAGATCCCACATGCTGTGGAGCGGCTGGGCCTGTGAGCCATGGCTGCTAAACCTGCATGTCTGGAGCCTGTGCTCCGCAAAGGGAGAGGCCACAACAATGGGAGGCCCACATACCACACACACACACACACACACACACACACACACACACACACAAAGACACATGCATCTCAATGTTCATTGCAGCACGATTTATAATAGCCAGGTCGTGGAAGCAACCTAAATGTCCATTGACAGATGAATGGATAAAGAAGATGTGGTACATATATACAATGGAATATTACTCAGCCATAAAAAGGAACGAGATAGTACCATTTGCAGAGATGTGGATGGACCTAGAGACTGTCATACAGAGTGAAGTAAGTCAGAAGGAGAAAAACAAATATCGTATATTAACACATATATGTGGAACCTAGAAAAATGGTACAGATGAACCAGTTTGCAGGGCAGAAATAGATACACAGATGTAGAGAACAAATGTATGGACACCAAGGCGGGGAAGCAGCGGGGGTGGTGGTGGTGGTGGGATGGATTGGGAGATTGGGATTGATATATACACACTAATATGTATTAAAAAGATAACTAATAAGAACCTACTGTATAACAAATAAATAAAATTAAATTTAAAAAATTTAAAAAAGAAAGTACTGGTGCATTCCTCCATTTTAACTTAGAAAACCTTAAATTCATGGATTTCATCAGTAATTCACAAGTAACATGATAAAGTGATGCTCACTTTATCTGCTCAGAATCACCTTCAGAAATTTAAGATGTTTTGGAATCACTTATTGCAAATGAGCCTGAGTACTGAGAATGTACATAGAGAACCTAATTTCTATTCACCTCTAGTCCAAAGACTTTAATTAAATGTGTGTACGTGTGTGTGTGTGGTAGATGGGGGGGTGGGGAGTAAGGAGTCAGTGGAGCAGAAGGGAAATCAAAGATTGAAGCAGAGGAAAGAAAAATACGAAACAATAGTATGAAAATTGCCTTAATTTTCCTCCTCCATTTGCTTGTGTTAAACAATTCCATACATTTTATTTTGGTAAATACAATTGACATCCCATTTTTCCCTCTTCCCCTAGTGCCACTTGCTCATAAACAGGTTCCAAAGCCCTGTAGAAATTGTCTATGAAGAAAAGCACTAAATGCTGCTCCTTGACATTTTGTTGTTTTAGGAGTGTAATTCTTTGGAAACAACATTAAGGCAAATAAAGTCACTTAGCTTTTAATCACAGATGATATAAATCATCATGTCAGTTAACTCTAGGGTCCATAAATCTCTAAAACTGTGGATTTATGACATAGGGATGCAATTTACCAGAACTGCCTTTTTAAAATCTGATCACAATGATGGACTTTGATAGAACAGATTTTTGCAATTCTGCTGGCAACTGTATCAAAAATGGAGGCTCTCAAGCTCACAGTCTGTTGGCATATTAAGTACCAACTTCACATTTTCCCTGTTCAGACTAATTACTTCTTTAATCTGTGATTGCTGACACATGTGCAGTTGTACAAGTTTAAGAGGAAGGAAGATGATTCTGATATTCTTCAGTTTCATTAGTATACTCTATTTTAATTGTCTTCCTTGCTAAGGCACCATTATTTTATTTGATGATTTAGTAAGCAGGAAATCCAACAATAAAATTTAAGTGTTGAAGATAGTTATTGATAAATATTCAGTGTAACATAACCCAAAAGAGCCAAGTCAAGTGTATCTATTTAAAATATGGCTAATGTTGTGACGGATAGTAGAGATTGGAGCTAGCTCTGATTTGCCTTGCTTAGCTTGTTCAGACCACCTATCACAGTAAACTTTCAAAATCTGTGCTCTCAAGTTTTGATCACTTACCCTAATCTCATAGCAGGCACGCACAGGGAGTCAAGTGCCCTGCAGCTGACTGATACGCTGGTGCATTTTTAGAATGGAACAGAGTGAAGCTGAACCAATGCAGTGGCTAAAATAAGAAACCAATTTCAGTCCATTGTAAAGACAGCCACCCAAATCATCCCCCCAAATAATTCCAACTGTTGGGCTGCAATACTGAAAACACATATTTGTTCTTTTTATGGCACGCATTTTTTATGTACTTCTTAGTCTTTTCCTCCTACTCACTGAGATCTCATCATCCTCTTGTTCTGGAGGTTTTGGAGCTGTTATTATATCCAAGCTCTCACATGATGCCTCTGTTAAGTTTGGTTCAGCATTTCCATTATAAAACTCATAAACTTTTGGAACAAACTTATTATAACTGTCTATGAGGGGAAAAAATTGTTCCCAGGTGAAACTTAGTATATATTACATTCATTTTCAATCTGGAAGGCACTTGTCTTCTTTAACATATTATAAAATAAAATTTCATACCATTGCTTTTACTTTCTTTAGTTGCTTCTGTCAGTATGATAACACAAAAGAATAAAGTGGGGAAGCAAAGAGCTATTCATCTCACATTTTGCCCATTTTCTCCAGAACACTGTTCCTTTTCCATTCCCAGCCTAAAGTCAAAGTTTCCAGTCTTAGCACAGTGCCCTGAGTGTCACTTTCACCAGGTCTTGTTCTGGTCACTTCTAGATTATTAGATTACAGGGATCTTGACTATCAGGGGGCCACACAGGAAGGTTATTTCCATTTCCCTATTCTCAGGAGCCATTGTGAAAAAAATACATAAAATATAAAACATTAAAAATTTCCTAAAATTACTTCAGAATAGAACATTAAAAGAGATTTATGCCAATTCAAGCAATTCCAATTTTGGATTAAGTATTTAACTTGCACAGGATATTTCTTTAAATTATTCTACTCTTTGATGTTGGAGGGAAGGGAAAAGGAAAGCACAAGCAAGCTTGTAAGATGGGAATTCAACTACTGAATATTGTTACGATTTTCTTGTTTCGTAATATAAAATTAGAAGTTAGGTAAACAGTATTTTTTCACATACCTTGAACCTGAGAAAATCTTTTCCCTGGTTAAACAAGCATGTAGATTTCTAATATATCTTCATAATTAATATATACAAATGGGATCAGTGGTAATTAAACTCCCATTCCTCTGACTGAGTCTGAGGAGGAAATACACCACCTCTGGGAGATACCTTTAAGAGAGGAGGTGCCAGGGAAGACCTGCTCAGAAAAGAGATTAATAGGGAGCCAGGGGCCTATTGAAAAAACGATTAACTGCTTGATCTCTGATTCCAGATCTAAATTTCTGTGTTTGTCATCCACCTTCTTCTGGCTCCACCCTGATATCCATTCCTATTTCTATGACTCCCCACTGGACAGGTGATTTATAGAGGGTTAGTACAAGTCTTCATGGGCCAGGAACCATATGTAATTCTGCATCTGCCATAAAGCCACTTTCACCATGAGGCAAAGGATGCTGTGCCCATTAGCACTCCCTTCTTTGTTCTTAACGCTTTGGCTGAGCGAAGGGGTTTTATATTTGTACCCAAGCTCAATCCAGAAGCCAGGGTACAAAGAAGCCAATAGACAGTATGAGCATCCTGTTGGGATGGGTAAGTTGATTCAAAGACAAGTCTCAACACAAATGCAGGCATCTGCCTCATGCTAAAGAAAAAGAAAACAGAGAAAGCTGATACTTTATCGTAGATACAAAAGAAGCTACATAAACATCTCTTTCTTCATGTAGGCTATCAAATGACATTTAAATTTATCCAGAAACTTTTCTTTGAGAACTTATTTCAAGCCCAGCAGTCTACTAGAAGTGGAGAAAAGGAGTTACATAGAAAAGGAGGACAATGTTTGTGCCCGGAAGCAGTCAACAGTCCAATCAAAAAACCAAAAAAAAGTCATGAGTTTCAAATGGGATAATATTTTAAAAGTCACTTTTTAAATACTTAAATGCTATACATTTGTTAGTAGATACTAATAAATAACTGCTGAAACAAAAATCAATAGATTTTAATTTTTCGGGAAAATTGCTTATCCTAAAAATAACACATCAGTTTAACACTTCCTACATAACATGGTGTATAATTAGCATTCATAGAAAGAGAACGGACTTCGAAGCCAGACTCATCTCTGGTAATTTACTAGTTATGTGAACTTGGCAGGCAACTTTCATCTTTTTGAGCTTAAGCTTCCTCATCTACATAAATGGGAATTAATTTCTTCTTCAGATAGATGTATGGATAGAATAGATGAATTAATATGCCCCAAACACCCAGGAAGTTAGTAGGCATTCCATCTACCTGCTTCTGAAAATAGAACATAATCAAATTTCTTTACACAGTGGTGATGAGACTGACGAGCAAATATAATGAGGTCTTTATTTTTGTTTGCTGAAGGGAAAGAGAAATGCATTCTTAAAGTTTGCTTCTAAAGCACCAGTGTTGTGTTTTAAGTCTTTTCTTGAAAAGAAAAACTGACCAAATATGAGTCCCTAATATCTGAATAGAAGATCATACTATCCTTTTAAAAGTTAGAACTCATTAGAAACCACACACTCCAGGAAACTTACATTTCACATTTCCGTTTAATTTTATTTTGCTAAATCCTGGTTAAAAAAAAAAAAAAAACAACTCTGTGAACTTACCTTGAAACTCACTGATTTTATTACAGTGAGTTCCATAAACACAGGAGTAATGGTCCTTCTTTTCCTCTCACAAGTACAGAATGAAGTCAGACCCAAAATCTAATAAGTTGCCTTCAGATTTTAATTCTGAACAAACCAGAAATAGAGGGTAAGAGCTAGCTGATTGCACCTGTGAAATGATCAATCTGCACTCAAATTTACCTCTGAGTCCCTTCTCCTCAGGCTTTACCAATCATTTGGCCCTTAATGGGTCTCTTTTGCTGTTTATCAGTCTCTCTCCCCATCAATTTTCATTGCTCTTTACAGCTTCTTTATCATTTTTTGTTGTCAAGAACATAACTACTTTTGGATCAGATGTTTGCCATAAATTCCTGAAATAGACATCTAGCCCATAAAGAATAGAAATGAATAGGCTAGCTTTAAATGTCACCAGTAGATAGTTCATCTCAGTAGGCGTGATTGTTAATGCTTTCACATCTCTAGTTCAAAATTGAAATTTTTAGTGCCCCAGGCATAATTATTTTCCTCTAAATGACTTGGAAGCCAGAATTACAGCATCCACCTACACATTATATTTGACCAAAACACTTGACATCAAGCAGAATCACAAAAATCTATTTATGTATGCTCCTTAGTGTTGGCAGCCTTGATTTCCTAGGAAATATCATCTTATTCAGACAGAATAAAATTTGTTAGCATTGGCAATTACTGACTTCTGCTTTAAATTAATGTCCACGTGTGAAAAAAAAATGGGGTTTTGTGATTCGGAATGTAGAAAAAAATGGCAATGAAACTGAAACTTTATATACCATATTTCAGCTGACAGCACAATTTAGGGTTGAGTCACACACCCTTAAAATGAAGGTTTCCAATAGAAATGCTGACTGGCCCTTTACTTATAAGGAAGTATTTGCCTCTAGAATAATAGTAATATATTATATTTAAATGGTTCCTTTTATAAAGCACTTTAAAAACTGTCAATCTGTATTTCTCCTTCCTATACACAAGTATGTCTCATGAAAGTCAATAGCAAAACTATATATCTATTATTTATTTAGTTAGTTATTATGTATTTATTACATTTATGAGATTCACTCATCATTTATTAGCCTCTGGGCACCCCTGCAAGTTCCAGAGCTAAAAAAAAAATAGGAAGATGGTTTGTGTCATTATGATTTGCAGGTTATTCTAGACATCATGAAAACAACACATATTGCTTTCAGCCTTATGATCTTAGAAGTTTAACACACCTTTAAAATATATGTACAGGGAGATGTGTGGCCAAGATGGTAGAGTAGGAAGACCCTGAGCTCATCTCCTCCCACAAGCACACCAAAATTACAACTATTTACAGAGTAACTATCTGTGAGAATGACCTGAAGAGTACCAGAAAAGATTCCCATGACTAAAGATATAAAGAAGTAAATACAACGAGAGTGGGTAGGTGGGATGGAGACACAGTGTAATCAAGATACACACCTCTCCACAACACAAATGGGAGGATAATCATAATTGCAGAGGTTCTCTCCAAGGGATGAGGGGTGCAAGCCCCACATTAGGCTCTCCAGCCTGGGGTCCTGTACCAGGAACAGGAGCCCTCCAAACATCTGGCTTTGAAGGCCAGTGGGGCTTGTGAATGAGAGACCCAGAGGGCTATAGGAAACAGAGACTTCTCTTAAAGGGCATGCACAAAAATCTCACACACTCCAAGTCCCACTGCAGAGGCAGTCATTTGAAAACAGCATGGGTTCAACCCACTTGCTGATTTTGGAGAGCCTACCCCAGAGACAGGAGGCAACTTGGAATACCCCTGGGGACACAGACACAGACACAGGTGGCAGTTATTTGGAGGAGTTCATTCTACCAGAAGAAAACCCGTGCTGGCAAGCATCATTTTGGAATCCTCTGTCTAGCCTATTAGTGCCAAGGACTTACCCATCCACCATCAGGTGGACACCAGTTCTAGGATTCCCCCCAGTCCTGAAGCTGACTTCCCCAGGACACAGCCTTACCCATGAGTGGGCTGGCACCACCCAGGGCTCTCTGGGTAATGAAGCTGGCTGCCTAAAGACCTGGCCATGCTTACCAGTGGAATAGCAACCGTCACATGAGGCAAGGTTTCACAGCCAGCCAACTTACTAGCACACCCACAGTAATTGGACCTGCCAATGAAAGGGCCCACACAGCCCACATAGGGGGCACCCCTAGAGTACATAGCTCTGGTGACCAGAGGGGAGTGTGCTGCTGGGCCCCAGAGAACATCACCTCCATAAGGCCACTTCTCCAAAATTGGGAAATTTAACAGACCTACCTAATACATAGAAATAAACACAGAGAATTAGGCAAAATAAGGAGACAGAGGAAGATATTTCAAATGAAGGAATGAGACATAACCTCAGAAAAATAAACAAAGTAAAAGTAAGCAATCTGTATGATAAAGATTTCAAGGTAATGATCATAAAGATGCTAGACAAACTTGGGAGATGAATGGATATACACAGTGGGAATTTCAACAGTTAGAAAATATAAAGAAGAACCAAATGGAGCTGAAGAATACCATAACTGAAATTAAAAATGCAACACTAGAAGGAATCAACAGATTAGATAATACAGAGAAACAGATCAGTGAACTAGAAGACAGAGTAGTTCACCCAAGATGAAGAGAAAAAGAAAAAAAGAATTTTAAAAAATGACAGTTTAAGAGATCTCTGGAACAATCTCACCTATGTTAACAATCTCATTATAGGGGTCCAAAAGTAGAAGAGAGAGAGAAAGGGGCAGAGAACTTACTTGAAGAAATAATAGCTAAAAACATTTTTAATCTGGGAAAGGAAAGAGACATCCAAGTCCAGGAAGCACAGAGAGTTCCAAACAAGAGGAACATAAAGAGGACCACACCAAGACACATTATATTTAAAATGGCAAAAAATAAAGAATCTTAAAAACAGCAAAAGAAAAGTAACAGTTATGTACAAGGGAACTCTCATAACGAGTCTATCAGCTGAATTTTCAGCAGAAACTTTGCAGACCAGAAGGAAATTAGCACAGTATATTCAGTGATAAAAGGAAAAAATCTACAACCAAGAATACTCTACATTTAACTCAGATTAAAGGAGAGGAAGGAGTTTTCCAGAGAAGCAAAAGCTAAAACAGTTCAGCACCATTAAACTGCCTTTACAAGATGCATTAAAGGTACTTTTCTAAGTGGAGAAGAAAAGACCATAATTAAAAATATTACAAAAGGAAAAATCTCATTGGTAAAGGCAAACATACAGTAAAGGTAGTAGAACAACCACTTGTAAAGCTAATAGAAAAAGTTAAAAGACAAAAGTAGTAAAATTATTTATATCCATAAAAGTAGTTAAGTTATACACAAAACCAAAAGATGTGAAATATGATATCAAAATTATTAAGCATAAGGGAGGGGGAGTAAACATGCAAAGCTGTTAGAATGTGTTAGAACTTAAGAGATCATCAACTGAAAATAATCACATATTTATACTGGTTGCTATAGATAAACCTCATGGTAACCACAAACTAAAATCCTACAATAGATGCAAACACAAAAAAGAGAAAGGATTAGAAATATAACACAAAAGATAGTTATTAATTCATAAGGGAAGAGAGCAAAGAAAGAACTACAAGAACAAGAAAACAATGAACAAAATGGCAATAAGTATGTACACATTAATAATTACTTTAAATGTAAATGGAGTAATTCTCCAATCAAATGAAAGACTGGCTGAACTGATACAAAAACAACACACATATATGTACTGCCTATAAGAAACTCACTTTAGAGCTAAAGACACACACAGACTGGACACAAAGAGATGGACAAGATATTCCATGTGAATGGGAACAAAAAAAGCTGGGGTAGCAATACTTATATCAGACAATATAGATTTTAAAAGAAAGACTGTAACAAGAGACAAAGAAGAACATTATATAATGATAAAGGGATCAATCTAACAATTATAAATATATAAATACTCCACATAAGAGCACCTAAATACATAGAGCACATATTAAAAAACATAAAGGGAGAAATTGACAGTAACACAATAATAATAGGGGACTTAAACATTCCACTTACATCAACAGACAGAAAATCCAGACATCCGTACAGAAAACCAATAAGGAAACACTGGCCTTAAATGACACCTTACAGCAGACGGACTCAATAGATATATATACAGAACATTTCATCCAAAAGCAGCAGAATACACATTCTTTTAAAGTGCCCATGGAACATTCTCCAGGATAGATCACATCTAGGCCACAAAATAAATCTCAGTAAATTTAAGATTGAGATCATATCAAATACCTTTTCTGACCACAACACTATGAACTAGAAATCAACTATAAGGAACAAACTGCAAAAAATACAAATACATGGAGGCTGAATGATATGCAAATAAGCAACCAAGTTTCACTAAAGAAATCAAAAAAGAAATTTAAAAACACCTGGTGAAAAATGAAAACAGAAACACAATACAATAAGTCCTCTACGTATGAACTTTCAAGTTACAAACTTCCAAAGATGAGAACGTGTGTGCCAGCCCCTGTATGCCAGCAGTTGTACTGTATACTGTACTTTTCAAGGTACTGTACCATAAGATTAAAAATATTTTTTTTATTTTTTAATGTCTGTTTTTACATATGTATTATTTGTGTGAAAAGTATTATAAACCTATTACAGTAAAGTACTATTAGTATTATATAGCCGATTGTGTTATTTGGGTACCTAGGTTAACCTTGTTGGACTTACAAACAAATTGGACTTACAGATGCCCTCTCAGAATGGAACTTGTTCATATGTACGGGACTTACTGTAATTCAAAATCTATGGGAAACAGCAAAAGCACTTCTAAGAGGGAAGTCTATAGCAATACAAGCCTACCTCAGGAAACAAGAAAAATCTCTAATAAACTATTTAACCTTACACCTAAAGGAACTAGAAAAAGAAGAAAAAACAAAACCCAAAGTCAGTAGAAGGAAAGATGAGAGTGGAAATAAATGAAATGGAGACTGAAAACAATAGAAAAGTTCAATGAAACTAAGAGATGCTTCTTTGAAAAGATAAATAAAATTGATAAACCTTTAGCCAAACTCATCAAGAAAAAAGAGAGAGGGCCCAAATAAATAAAACCAGAAATGAAAGAGCAGAAATTACCACCAATACCACAAAAATACAAAGGATCATAAGAAATTACTATGAATAATTATACAACAATAAGATGGACAACCAAGAAGAAATGGAAGAATTCCTAGAAACATACAATCTCCCTAGACGGAATCAGGAAGAAATAGAAAATATGAACAGGGCTTCCCTGGTGGTGCAGTGGTTGAGAGTCCGCCTGCCGATGCAGGGGACACAGATTCATGCCCCAGTCCGGGAAGATCCCACATGCCACGGAGCGGCTAGGCCCGTGAGCCATGGCCCCTGAGGCTGCGCGTCCGGAGCCTGTGCTCCACAACGGGAGAGGCCACAACAGTGAGAGGCCCGTGTACAGCAAGAAAAGAAAAAGAAAATATGAACAGGCCAATTACCAGTTATAAAACTGAACCAGTAATCAAATAACTCTCAATAAACAAAAGTCCAGGAGCAGAAGACTTTACAAGAGATTTCTTCCAAACATTTTCAGAAGCATTAACACCTATCATTCTCAAATTATTCCAAAAAATTGAAGAGGAAAGAATTCTTCTAAACTCCTCTTATGAAGCCAGCATCACTCAGATGTCAAAGCCAGACAAAGATATCACCAAAAAATAAAATTACAGGCCAATATCACTGATGAACATAGAAGCAAAAATCCTCAACAGAATATTAGCAAACCGAATCTAACAATACATTAAGAGGATCATACATGTAGGTTGCTTCCATGTCCTGGCTATTGTAAATAGTGCTGCAATGAACAATGGGGTGTGTGTATCTTTTCAAATTATGGTTTTCTCCAATTATATGCCCAGGAGTGGGATTGCTGAATCATATGGCAACACTATTTTTAGTCTTCTAAGGAACCTCCATACTGTTCTCCATAGTGGCTACACCAATTTACATTCCCACCAACAGTGTAGGAGGGATCCCTTTTCTCCACACCCTCTCCAGCATTTATTGTTTGTAGATTTTTTGATGATGGCTATTCTGACTGGTGTGTGGTGCTACCTCATTGTAGTTTTGATTTGCATTTCTCTAATAATTTGATGTTGAGCATCTTTTCATGTGCTTTTTGGCCATCTGTATGTCTCCTTTGGAGAAATGTCTGTTTAGATCTTCCACCCATTTTTTGATTGGGTTGTTTATTTTTTTTTGATATTGAGATGCATGAGCTGTTTGTGTATTTTTCAGATTAATCCCTTGTTGGTTGCTTTGTATATTTTCTCCCATTCTGAGGGCTGTCTTTTCATTTTGTTTATGGTTTCCTTTGCTGTGCAAAAGCTTTTAAATTTAGCTAGATCCCATTTGTTTATTTTTGTTTTTATTTTCATTACTCTAGGCGGTGGATAAAAAAAGATCTTGCTGAGATTTATGTCAGAGAGTGTTCTGCCTATGTTTTCCTCTAAGAGTTTTATAGAATCTGGCTTTACATTTAGGTTTTTAATACATTTTGAGTTTATTTTTGTGTATGGTGTTAGAGAGTGTTCTAATTTCATTCTTTTACATGTAGCTGTCCAGTTATCTCAGCACCACTTAAACCTAAATGTCCATCAACAGAGGCCTAGATAAAGAAGATGTGGTACATAGATATACAATGGAATATTAGTCATAAAAAAGAATGAAATAAAGCAATTTGCAGCAACAGGGATGGACTTAGAGATTGTCATACTGAGTGAAGTAAGTCAGACAGAGAAAGACAAATATATGATATCACTTACATGTGCAATCCAAAAAAATGCTACAAATGAACTTATTTACAAAACAGAAATAGAGTCACAGAGATAGAAAACAAACTTATGGTTACCAGGGGGAAAGGGTAGGGAGGAATAAATTGAGAGATTGGGATTGACATATACATACTACTATATATTAAGTAAATAAATAATAAGAACCTACTGTATAGCACAGGGAACTCTACTCAATAGTCTGTAATGACCTATATGGAAATAGAATCTAAAAAACAGTGGATACCAAGGGGTGGGATAGGGAGGGTGGGAGGGAGGGAGATGCAAGAGGGAAGAGATTTGGAGATACATGTATATGTATAACTGATTCACTGTTATAAAGCAGAAACTAACACACCATTGTAAAGCAATTATACTCCAATAAAGATGTTAAAAAAAAGTGGATATATGCATATGTATAAGTGATTCACTTTGCTGTACAGCAGAAACTAACATAAAATTGTAAATCAACTATACTCCAATAAAAATTAATTTAAAAAAAGATCATACACCATGATCAAGTGGGATTTATCCAACAGATGCAAGGATTTTTCAGTACCTACAAATTAATTGATGTGCTACTCCACATTAACAAATTAAAGAATAAAAAGCATACAATCATCTCAACAGATATAGAAAAAGCTTTTGACAAAATTCAACATTCATTTATGGTAAAAACTCTCAACAAAGTGGGTATGTATATAGAGAACATATCTCAATATAATAAAGGCCATACAGTAAGTCCCCTACATACAAACCTTCAAGTTGCAAACTTTCAAAGCTGTGAACATGTGTTTGCATGTCCAGTCACGTAAGTTAGTTAACGTGTGTGGTGTACATTGTCATGTGCATGCATCCTCTACAAGTGGTTGTGCTTTTGTGTACTTCACTGTACAGTACTGTATAGAGTATAGTAGTACAGTATCTTTATTTCAAGCTCATGATGTCTGGAAGCAAGTATAAAAGTAGCAGTGATGTAGCTGGTACTGCTAAGAAGCACCAGGAACTAGAGGCCCAGAGAAAGGACAAAGAGAGACAAGAGGAAGAAGAAGTACCTGCAGAACCAAAAAGATTCACAATGCAAGAAATGGCAAGTGGATTCCCTTCACTTGAGAAGGCACTGTTAGTTTTTGAGGCACAGGACCCGAATGTAGAACAGTACACAAAGGTTGCAGCAGCTGTTCAGAAGCAATCCAGTCCTACCATGTAATCTATGATGAGAAAAAAAGAGCTACTACCCAGACATCACTGGATCATTTTTTTCAAGAGGGTAGATAGAATTGAATCCAGCAAGGAACCAGAACATGTGCCATCAATGTCAGGCATGAGTGAAATTGCAGCTTGCCCTCCACTCCTATGGCTGATGATCTTTCAGCTCTACCATCTCCCACCTCCTCTCCCTCCTCCAATCAGTAACTCTTCTTGCCTGTTCACTCGATGCCAGCCCCTGTATTCCAGTTGTTGTACTGTACTACTGTGCTTTTCAAGGTACCATACTATGGGATTAAAATATTTTCTTTATTTTTTGTGTTTGTTTGTTTTCTATGTATTATTTTGTTAAAATTATTATAAACCTATTACAGTACAGTACTATGTAGCCGATTGTGTTAGTTGGGTACCTAGGCTAACTTTGCTGGACTTGCGAACAAATTTGACTTATAAACACACTCTCAGAACGGAACTCATTCATATGTAGGGGACTTATTGTATATGACATACATAAAGCCACCATCATACTCAACAGTGAAAAGACAAAAGCATTTCCTCAAAGATCAGGAACAAGACAAGGATACCCACTATCATCACTTTTATTCAACATAATCTTGGAAGTCCTAGCCACAGTAATCAGACAAGAAAGAGAAATAAAAGGAATCCAAATTGGGAAGGAAGAAGTATAACTATCACTGTTCACAGATTACATGATATTATATATAGAAAATTCAAAAGACACTGCCAAAACCTATCAGAACTAATAAATTAATTCAATAGAGTGGAAAGGTAAAAAATTAATACAAAAATCTATTGCATTTCTATACATTAACAATGCACTATCAGAAAGAGAAATTAAGAAAACAATCCCATTTACAATTGCATCAGAAAGAATAAAATACCTAGAAATAAAGCTAACCAAGGAGCTAAAAGACTTGTATTCAGAAAAAATAAAAGGCACTG
This sequence comes from Kogia breviceps, assembly GCF_026419965.1. Taxonomy (NCBI): domain Eukaryota; kingdom Metazoa; phylum Chordata; class Mammalia; order Artiodactyla; family Physeteridae; genus Kogia; species Kogia breviceps. The sequence goes on from NC_081314.1 coordinate 100,421,806, forward strand.
ATAAAGAAATTTAAGATGACACAAAAATGGAAAGATATACCGTGCTCATGGATTGAAAGGACTAATATTGTTAAAAATGACTGTACTACCCAAGGAAATCTACAGGTTCAATGCAATCCCTATCATAATACCAATGGAATTTTTCACAGAAAGAGAACAAATGATTCTAAAATTTATATGGAAACATGAAAGACTCCAATTAGCCAAAACAATCTTGTGAAAGAAAAATAAAGTTGGAGGTATCACACTTCCGATTTCAAACTATACAACAAAGCTACAGTAATCAAAACATTATGGTGCTGGCATAAAAACAGACACATAGATCAATGGAACAGAATAGAAAGCCCAGAAATGAGCCCAAACTTATATGGTCAATTAATCTATGACAAAGAAGTCAAGAATATACAATGGGGAAACTACATACTCTTCAATAAATGGTGTTGGGAAAACTGGATAGCTACATGTAAAAAAATCAGAGGACTACTTTTTCACACCATATACAAAAATAAGCTCAAAATGGATTAAAGATTTAAATGTAAGAGCTGAAACCATAAAATTCCAAGAAGAAAACCTAGGCAGTATGCTCTTTGAACATCAGTCTTAGTAATATTTTGGGGGATATGTCTCCTCAGGCAAGGGAAAGGAAGCAAAAATAAACAAAATGGCATACATCAAACTAAAAAACTTTTGCACTGTGAAGGAGACTATCAACAAAATGAAAAGGCAGCCTATGGAAAGGGAGAAGATATTTTCAAATAATATATCTGATAAGGGGTTAATATCCAAAATACACAAAAAACTCATACACCTCAACATCAAAGAAACAGTTAAAAAATGAACAGAGGATCTGAATAAACATTTTTCCAAAGAAGACATACAGATGACCAACAGACATATGAAAAGATGTTCAATGTCACTGATCATCAGGGAAATGCAAATCAAAACCATAATAAGATACCACCTCACACCTGCCAGGATGGCTATCATCAAAAAGACAACAAATAACAAGTGGAGAAAAGGGAACCCTCATGCACTGTTGGTGGGATGTAAATTGGTGCAGTTGCTATGGAAAACAGTATGGAGTTTCCTCAAAAAATTAAAAATAGAACTGCCATATGATCCAGGAACCTCACTTCTGGGTATTTACCTGAAGAAAATTAAAACACTAATTTGAAAAGATACATACACTTCAATGTTTATTGCATCATTATTTACAATAGCCAGGATATGGAAGCAACCTAAGTGTCTACACACAATGGAATATTACTCAGCTATTAAAAATGAAATCTTGCCATTTGTGACAACATGGATGGATCTAGAGGGTATATTATGCTAAGTGAAATAAGTCAGAGCAAGACAAGTGCCCTATGATCTCACTTATATGTGGAATCTAAAATACAAAACAAACAAACTTATAAAGCAAAATTAAAACAGACTCAGGTAGAGAGAACAAATAGCATTTGCCAGAAGGGAGGTTAGTGGGGGAGGGAGCAAAATAGTTGAAGGGGATTAAGAGGTACGAACCTTCAGGTATATAATAAATAAATCACAGGGATGTAATATACAGCATAAGGAATATGGTCAATATTATCACAATAGTGTGAGACAGATGGCTACTAGACTTATCATGGCAATCATATCATAATGTATGCAAATATCAAATCATTAGGTAGTACACCTGAAACTAACATAAAATTGTACATCAACTATGTTCCAATAAAAAAATACAGACATATGAATGTATATATATATACATTCATCAAAAAAGAAACACAGATTGATGTAGCTCAGAATTATTTCAAATATTAGAAAAAGAAAGCAGGAGCAATAATATCTAATTAAAGTTATTTTTGGTAGTTTTTTGTTGTTTTTTTATATTTTATGTTGTGAAGTGTTGTTCCATAGTAGAGGTTAGCATAAATGTTACGCTATGGAGGTTTTGAATTAATAATTTTATACATCATTTTCTCAAACAAATTTATATTACATCACTGTTATGTGCTTAGCATTGGGCATAGGTATAAAACTTCAGTCTTAAATTGAATCTCAGGCTCAGCTCTCTAATAGGGTCAACAGCCAAGCACTCAGCTCCAAAATATTTCATAATACATTTCAATTCAGAGTTTATCACCTAAGAATGTTATTTTCTTCATATCAAATATATTTTTTTAATTTATTTATTTTATTTATTTATTTTGGGCTGCACTGGGCCTTTGTTGCTGTGCATGGGCTTTCTCTAGTTGCGGCGAGCGGGGGCTACTCTTCGTTGCGGTGCACGGGCTTCTCATTGTGGTGGCTTCTCTTGTTGCAGAAAGCAGGCTCTAGGTGCACAGGCTTCAGTAGTTGTGGTGCGTGGGCTCAGTAGTTGTGGCTCGCGGGCTCTAGAGGGCAGGCTCAGTAATTGTGGCGCACGGGCTTAGTTGCTCTGTGGCATGTGGGATCTTCCCGCACCAGGGCTCGAACCCGTGTCCCCTGCATTGGCAGGCAGATTCTTAACCACTGTGCCACCAGAGAAGCCCCATATCAAATATTTTGATCCTAATAGATTATTTCAATAGATTACATGGTTTAAAAATGTTTTTAACATCTTTATTGGAGTATAATTGCTTTACAATGGTGTGTTAGTTTCTGCTTTATAACAAAGTGAATCAGTTATACATATACATATGTTCCCATATCTCTTCCCTCTTGCGTCTCCCTCCCTCCCACCCTCCCTTCCTATCCCACCCCTCTAGGTTGTCACAAAGCACCGAGCTGATCTCCCAGTGCTATGTGGCTGCTTCCCACTAGCTATCTATCTATTTTACGTTTGGTAAAAATTTAAAAATTAAAAGATGAAGCTAGACACTCCTTTTCATCCCCAGCTCTCGATGTGTCTATGCCTATCCAGGAGAGATTCTAGATCTGAGTTCCACTTCAGTCTCTTCCTGGTTCTATCCCTGAGAAAGTACCAGGTTCAGGGTGTAGAGAGATTGTAATGGCAGGATTTTGGCCAATCTGACCTGAAGAGTCAAAAATATTTATAATTCCATGCCCTAGACCTTTATAGCAATGTAGTAAATGGCCTTATGTTAGTTATGAATCTAGTGAGTGAGCATCATGATGCCTTAGCAAGGAAATAACCTCCTTCCAACTGATAAGTATGCTTTAAATTGTTTTGAGATGTTGGAATGAAAAATGTTCTATAAACACAAAGTACATGCACAGTATAAAATTTCACTCTAGCTCCCTTTGTCTTTACTGGTAAGACTCATTTGTCATGACCTGTAGCACCTTTGCTTTTTTATTGCTATCCTTAACACTTGGTTGAGAAAAGTCTGTCATGCCTCTAACTGCCTAGTGCTAAAGCAATCAGTATCTTCTAAACTAAGTCTGGCAAAATTTCCTGTATTCCTGACCACCAGCCAATCAAGATCCAAATGTTGCTCCCTAGGAGCAGAGAGGCAAAGCATTAATTTACTATACCTTAGAAAGTTCTTATCAACTCCATGGTACAATTTTTTCAGCTTTAGTACAAAGGAACACCTCCAGTGCAAGATTATGAAATTCATTTGTAACTAAACCTCCAGAACACTTGTAGAAAAATATACATTTGATTTTCAGACAGTGGAAAGAAAGATAAGTGTGGCAATTATGTAATGTAAAATGAAATAACCTTTAGGAAACCAATATTCATTTTTTCCCCCAATTTTTCCCAATGGATCATGTATCTACCTAGGCTCACAAGCAAGGGCATATTCAACATTAATACCTAAAGACGTGTGCACATGTACAGGCGTTTTTCTTACTTGTTAGTGATTTGTTAGAATGATACCCCAAGGGCCATACAATAGTTTTGCATTTATCTCTGAAATTCTATGACTTTCAGAATAATTTTATAAATAGTAACATTAAACACTTTTAGAGCACTGAAAATATACTCAATACAAAGAGGTAGATAATGATCCTTGCACCCCCATCCTTACACAGATTTAACATTAATTTCTGATTAACTCAGAAATTTTCAGTTCATGATCAGAACCCTTCAGTTTTCAGACATGAACTTACCATCCTTTCTTCTCACATAGCATGTTCCTTCAACCCCCATTACCAAATGTGATTTATGAAGTCTGCAAGCGTGATGAAATGTGTTGATGTTAGAGGAGAGATTCATATTTCTACTTTTTCTTCCCTTCTAAAACACTCTTTCACTTTATCAGTGTCAGTCATTCAGGCACCTCTTTGACAAGGCACTTGAAGGAAGATGATGGTACCAGAGTCGAAGATGCTGGGTCAAGTGAAAGACAAGTTTTATGAATACTTACTGCAATTGCAGATGTATTTAAAAACAGAAGCACATTAATTACTGCAAGACTAAGGTATTTGCATTTTATTTCTAGACAAGTCAAAAGGCAAGGTGGGAAGAAAGAATGTCAAGTCTGGTAAAGAAGGGCAGGGTGGTGGTGGGATTTTATCCCACAAGGGGCCTTATTTTGCACAATAGGTGGCCAAGGGGAATTTTATCCCATTGTCTTACAAGTAAATGAAGCTTTGCATTTAAGCCCCCTAGAGTGCTCATGGCAGGTCTCCTACTATTCCCCTGTTATTTTTGCAGGTAATTCTGCCAAAGATGCTCTTACTCTGGTTTACAATAGTTGATCACTGCTGTGAAATTCAGGCCATAGATAAAATGAATTTTTAAAAAATAAACAACAACAAAAGAGTGAGGGGGTCCAACAGCCCTAACACCTACTTGCTCTTGGAGAAGCTTTGTCATATGCTCCACTTTAGAAGGCCATTAAGTATTTCTGAATTTCCATTTCTATTATAACTGGTTGGTGATCACCTAGTTCCTGGTATCTAAACTGAGAGCCTGTTCCTGCTCTTCTTTATGGGAATGCTAACTATTCCTGAGGGATGTAGGTCTCCTTTGCCTGCCCTCTGAGACAGGATTCCAAACAATACACTTACTCATGAATGTTTACTGATTATAAAAATTTGGCAGCTTAGAACATGTGTATTCAGGCCATTCAAGATGGCTGTTTGCTTGCTCTCTGTACACCCTCTGCTGGACCAGTCCCTGCATCACCTACACCCTACTCACATGACTGAACTTCCCTCTTAATCATAGAGCTTAATCAGTAAATACCTACATACTTGTTCACCCTCTCCCACTCCAGCTAGTGATTGTTCTAATCTTTAGATCAGAATGGCTCCCTTAGGATAGTTTAGCAAAGAGAAGACCTCTGCTCCAGGAAGGTACTTAGCCCAGGGGCTAAGAGAGATGTGTCCCTCTGCTGGTCTCCCTGGGTAATGGATGAGCCAATCTGAAGTCAATTCCCCCTATAATTGGTAGACTGGTAGTCTCCTTATCCTACCCCACTTCCCCCAGCAAAGACTGCTGCCTCCGTGTCCTTCCTGCTGTCTACCATCTATGGTGGGGTGTAGCTCCAGGACCCTTTTGCTTCAGACATGTAAGATCTCCCATCTATTAAACCATCAATGTCTCTGTCGCTGACTCTGGATACTTTCTTCAGTCTCAGGGCTGGGCAAGTACAGGGCTTTCATGCCTGTGGGCTGCAGCCCAACAGAGCAAAAGAAGGGCTGTATGAGAAAGAGTAGCAATTTGTTTATCTGAAGTCGAGTGGTGATGGCTCTCATTTCCTTTACGTGTGTGTGTGTGTGTGTGTGTGTGTGTGTGTGTGTGTGTGTGTGTTGTGTCACATTCCTCATTATGCCAAAGCATTTCTGAATCCCTTCACTGCCAGATCCCATTTGACCCGTCAGCCCCACCTGGAACATGTTTAACATTTTACTTACCATACAGTGTTTTATTGGTAAGTATTGGTATTTACTTATCTGTCTTCCCTGCAAGAATATGAGATCAAGGCCATCATTTTATTGCCATTACCATACAGAAAACCTGCACAAGGTAGCATTTAATTAATTTTTACCATACAAACTAATAATAGAGTTGTCTTTGTTAACATGGTTTCCTCTGTTACGTACCATTGTAATAGAGCAACTGAGTTTATAGAAAAATAAGTTCTCCACAATGCACATCTGAGCAGTGGTCCAAAAACTAGATAAAACTCAGCATTCGTGAATCCGAAATTCCACTGGTGGGGTTAAAATTCTATATCCTTCATTCAATGGCAAATACAATTGCAAAGCTAATAGCTAGAGTTTGAAGACGACTTTATTAATCATGATGTTTGGTTAGAGCCAGCCTCTGCTGAAACCAAAGCAAATAAATTATAGGCATAGCTAATAAGGTCAGGAAGGTGCTACAACCAAAATCCTGGAAATATTCTCTAAATCTCCAGATTACTTTTAACTAGCTTAAGTAACTGCTTTATAAATGGATAGTCACCTGTGAATAGTTATTCCAGAATGGATAACTATTCATCGATTCTGGAATGGATAAATTTCCCTTTCCCCTCTGGGAACACAAGCTGTGAATTTTCTGTTGCCTTTTTCTACCCCCACCTCATAGAACTCAAGGCCCCTCTATACTTTTCACAACAGTGTATGTGAAATGGTTGTATATGTGAATGCCAAACCCAAGGTGTTGGCAGCCAGCAAGGAGAGTTACGTACTATTACACTGCAAGGTCAGTAGATGGCCTGTTATTTTAAATGTTGTTTAAATTATCTCCCTAGAGAGATAATTTTCAGCTGACTCTCTGTCTTCCCAAAGAAGTAGAATTTAACACACCTCACAGCCTCCGCATGGTGAGAAAAAAAAGACACAAGCCACGGTCAGAAAGGACAGGAATAAAAATACAAGTTCATAAGGACTTTACAAGCAAAGTTAGTCCAAGGTAGTTGATGTCAGTGTGGGGTCCCCAGACCAGCAGCATTAACCTCACCAGGGTACTTGAAAGAAATGTAAATCTTTGGGCGTTATCCAAATCCACTGAATCAGAAAATCTGTGAGTGGGGCCCATCAATCTTGAGTTGAACAAGCCACCCAGTAGATTTTTAAGGCATGCTGAAGCTTGAGCACCTATCATCTAAGGTGATAAGTAGACCCAGGTCTTTTTTTAAATTACTGTATATAGGAGACATCAGTTTACCTACCCATACAGTTCATGAGGATTTTGTTAAAATCAGAGCTTAGTGGAAACTGCAAATGTATTAAGGACCCTGATTAAAAACAAGTATCCATGTTAGTGTAGCTGTGGGTAGAATACACACATAAACACACAGCAGAAAGAGAATGTCAAAGAAACTCACCTAAACAGAAATTAATTGTGCATTATAATTATATTATATTGTTATAAATTGTTATAATCTATAACAATAGCTACAATAATAATGACAGTATAGTTTAGAATAGGAATAGTCTAACCAATAGAAGAAAACTTAGCCTATAAACCAACCACAAATTTATGGAAGTTTCATATACAAAGTGTAAGGTCATGCAAGTCACTGGAAAGGGCAGGGACAAAAAATGATTCAATAAATGAAAATTGGAAATACAGCTTTCTCTATAACAGTGAAATGGAATTAAAAGCCTATCTCACAACAGCAACAAAAATCAATGCCAAGTAGATTGAGACTTTAAAATGTAAAAAGCAAAACTTTTAAAAAAAAATTAAATAAACATATATATATAACTGATCTTGTTGTAAGAAAATTTTATTTACAAGGCAAAAAATTCACTAACCGGGCTTCCCTGGTGGCGCAGTGGTTGAGAATCCGCCTGCCGATGCAGGGGACACGGGTTCGTGCCCCGGTCTGGGAAGATCCCCACATGCCGCGGAGCAGCTGGGCCCGTGAGCCATGGCCGCTGAGCCTGCGCGTCCGGAGCCTGCGCTCCGCAACGGGAGAGGCCACAACAGTGAGAGGCCCGCATATCACAAAAAAAAAAAAAAAAAAAAAAATTCACTAACCAGAAAAAAAGATGAACATTATATGTATATTAATTAATCCTATTAATTAAAACATATTTTTAAGGAAACATGAAAAAAACCAAGCCACACTAAAAGAAGATACAGTATTTATAATATATACAACTGACAAAAGATTACTGTCAAGAACATAAAAAGAACTGCTCTAAATATATTTTAAAAAAGACAACAATAAAAATATGGGAAAAAAATATTTTTGAGCAATATGAAGCTGTAATCTCAGTTGTAATTAGGAAAGCAACACCACAATGAGATACCCTTTTAACTCCCCTTATTCAACTGGTCAAAATTAACAAGTTTAACAATACAGTATTTTGAAGGAGAAATAGATTAAGAGGATCTCTTTTTACACTGCAGATATAAATGAGATGGTTACAAATTGTCTTAAAAACAAATTAAGATTATCTTTACAAGCTAAACAACGGCAGACTATGGCTCCATAATTTCACTCCTGGGAAAATACTCAAGGATATCTTACATATGAGCATCATGGGACGACAACAACAAGAATATTCACTGCAGCACTAATTGTAATTACTAGAAACAAAACAATATAAATTCCCACCAAGAGGAAGATTAATGACTATAATGCAACAATTTAACACAATGGAATGTTGTAGCATGGAATCACACAGAGTGATTTCAGTAATATAAAACTGAATTTAAAGGGCTTCCCTGGTGGCGCAGTGGTTGAGAGTCTGTCTGATGACGCAGGAGACGCGGGTTCGTGCCCCGCTCCGGGAAGATCCCACATGCCGCGAAGCGGCTGGGCCCGTGAGCCGTGGCCGCTGAGCCTGCGTGTCCGGAGCCTGTGCTCCGCAACGGGAGAGGCCACAACAGTGAGAGGCCTGCGTACCGCAAAAAAAAAAAAAAAAAAAAAAAAAAAAAACTGAATTTAAAAAATAGCCCCCAAAGACTGTAACAGTATGACACCTTTTTAATGAAGTTCAATAACAAATAAAACTAACAATACATCCTTTAGACATATAATGATGTTCAAGAGAATGATGAGCACAAAATTTAGGATAGCAAGGATCTCTATGGGGAAGTTGAAGGCTAGTGGGAGGAACAGAGTTTGAGTGAATTATTGATTTGTTTTAGATATTCAATGGAATATTCATTATGTTATTTTATTATTTAAAAATCAAAAGAAATAGTTAATATAAAAAGACAACATATGCAAGAAGGATAATGATGCATAATGAACTAAAAATTATGATTAAACTAATTCTGTATTTCCAAAGTCCTTAAATTAAAGAAAAATAAACAATAGAGAAGAAAAGACAGGAAAGGAAAAAAAAGAAAGAGGGAAGAAAGGAAGGAAGCAGGGAGGAAGGAAGGAAGTCTAGCAGGCAGGCAGGAAGTCTGGGTATATATTTAGTGTATTATTTTTGTGGTTTCATAGTCACTTCCATCCTTGATACATTGTTGCTAGCTATCCCAATGTAGGAATGGTTTCTAGGAATATTCCTATTACCTCCTCTGTTGATTCCCTTGTGCCTTGACGTACTACTATATGAATGTTTCCCCCAGTGCCCTCCACCAGAAGCAAGCGATGAGCAGGAAAGAAAGATTTGAAAGATAATGTGTCAGAAGCCCATCTATGGAAAATTCTTCCATTCATCAGAGATGTAAAATTATAAGCAGAAAATTCAGTTCTCATTAATACCTAGTCAAACTGGAAGTTCCATCTGTGAGGAATATATTTAATGATACATCATATACAACTATAAGTGTATAACACATTATTAAGGTAATTACATGAAATAGAATGCATGGAATCCTGTGTTTGAGGTCACAAACCTGCAACAACATTATAAACTACAAGCACAACTGTACATGAAATCATTAATAGAAAATTTTTAATCACTCATGATAGAGGAAAGATTTTTCTATTCTTGATATAGAAGTGATACAATAAAGTCATTTTCATATATAGTGCTAAAGAGAATACAGCAAAAAAATATATATGTATATATAGAGAAAAGGAGTATTATATACAAAGTTGCACTAGAGAGTTAATTTAAATGTTAGATTTTTTTAAAATTTTGGATGTTTGTGGTATTTCTCATCTTCTGAAAATCTTTAACTTGGTTTAGTTCTGTTTTCATCTTAAATAAATATTTATTTTATCCTAATTTTACATTTATAAATTCAAAAAAAATTTTTTTAAGGTAGCCCACCAAAACGGTACATAAGATTCAACACTTTATAAATCCAGGTAAATCCCTTCCTGAGCCTTTAAAACACAGGTGGAATCATCTCCTTCTACTTATCCTAAGCTCACTTTCTTTGGGTTCTAATTCTGGCTCTTTCCCTCACTTTCTTTATGTTCTCAACACCTCCAGTCAACAAGACTCACATCAGAATAATGGAGGATAGGACCACCTGATGTCCATTTAGATTTTCACAATCTTTTATTTTGTGAACAAGACGAACAGAAAACATTCATTTAAAAAAGACATTAAAGACAATTGTTCTTTTTACTGATCCCAAAGTTAGAGAAGGTACTTTACTTTCTGTCATATATCAGACTGTTTAAACCCAACTGACCCTGGAAATAAGATTTCCATACTTATAAGAAGATCACTCAAAGATCCATCTTTAAAAGTTTGAGAATTTTCAAAAAACAAAAACGTCACATCAGATGACAGCTATTCTATGACATGACATCACTGACTGATGAAAATAAGAGGTAGGTAATTATAATAACAAAGAAAATACTCAGCAATAATTTTTTATTGATTTAAGTCAAGATTAAGGAAGGGCTTACAATGTGCTATAAACATGTTGCATTTTCAAAATGCAAATAAATATGGTCACGTTTACTGTGAAATTAAGCCTAATGCAATAAAGAAAGACCCTGAAATAAAATTTTAAAAAAGGTCTGAAAGAAGGCTCTCACTTGCGAGGCAGGAAAACTTGAATTTAGAATGCAGTTATTTTACTGCTATCTGTACCAGTGTTTCATTTTTAGCAAAGGCAAGGAAAATGAAAAATATCCAGGCAGTATGCATGTCATAAATGTAACTACTGTTTATTTTAAATCATTTCGTTCCCTCTTATGCTTTTGTAAAGCAGCTGTTGCCATTGCTACACGTTTAGACCAAGCAATCAACCCCTTGCTTCAACATTTGCAACAAAATCCCAAAACCACAAGCTGCAATGTGTCTCTCTACTCATCTTGGCAGCTATGAAGAGAAATCAAGCGAAAAGCATTTTATGTGAAGGGGTAAAAGTTCCATCCACACTTACATTTATATTTAGCGGCATTGAGTTTGCAAGCTCAAGTTTTGGGATGAAATAGGAACAAAGTTTTCTGAAGTCCTGGTCTGAGAGACAACGAAAATCCATACGATTTCAGAAAGCCATAAAACCTGCAGTTCCATCGTGCTTCGTCTGTGAAGAAAACTGTCCTCCAGCATTTTAGCTGTATTTTGAAAGGAAAGTTTATTTCAATATCCTTGTAAGAAATTTTCTTCACCACCTGTAGCTAAGCAATTTAGACTATAGGATGCTTGCTTGCTTCTCTGGATTCCAGCAGGAGCTTTTTAAATACTCCTAGTGATCAAATCTTAGAATTTATAGATAGATAATGACAGAGACAGAGAGAGACAGGGAGAGACAGAGAGAGAGAAAGCGCACCTCAAGAGAAGTAAATGAGTAGATATCTGATAGCCCACCAAATATTCTTTTGAATGTCAAAATTATTATGACTATTCTCTGAAAAAAACATTTTAACAAACATCACATTTCAACACTTAGAGAAGAGAGTGGGCAAATGTCTACTTATTTCTATAAATCCTGTCTCCTGCTTTGATATGCATTTGTTATGAAATGGGTAGAGGAGCAGGAAAGACAGATTCCATCTTGGGCATCAGACCCATAGTCTGCATTCTGCTGAAGACCCGAGCGTGGGAGGAGACTGCTATCTCCATTTGCTCACATACTAACTCTCCCAGTCCTGCAGAATAGGTTTCATGGATTTCTGGAATATAGATATAAGAATCCAGTTTCCACAGAAAAAAGAAGCTCTCTTCTTCACTAAGATAAATTAGTTCTCATTAATACTAAAAGAGTAAATTTCATAGTTCTAATGTATAATTGTTACCCCTATGGAAATATCTCCATGAGAGCAGGAAGAGGTCCATCTTATTTACTGCTCCATCCACTACATCTAGAGCACATCTGACACTCAACCATCTTTCAACGAATGTTTGTTATTGAATAGTGTATGGATAGAATTTATAATTAGGAAATACACTGACAATTTCCTACCAGATAAACTTTAAAAACAATTGTTTAAAAGTGGTAAATGTGTTTGATCTAGGTGTTCATGATATAAGATAGCATACTAGAGTGAAAGGTGAGAAATAACACATTCATTAAATAGGAGGCACTCATTAAATATTTATTTTCCTTGTTCCACAACATTCCACTGACTGATTTTAAAATCACTAAGTGCATACATAGCTCCCATTAAAATACACCATCTCATATACTTTAAGTTCCTTGAAGGTGGGGCAGTATTTATTTTGACATTTGAGTTTTGTTTTTCCAACTGTTAGTACGGTGCCTGGCACATAGAAGACGGTTAATAAATATTTGTCAATAGGTGAATAAAATATAAATGAATGAATGAATGAATGAACACCCCAAATTATACATCCATTAATGGAAAATATTTTTGAAAAGTAACTTGTGTTTGTTCACTTGTCAATCTCCTGACATATGGTACTAAAGGCTCCTTTAAGGGAAACCATTTTCTTTTATTAATTATCAGTGCAGAATAAAATAAATAATTTACGGATAATTACAAAATAGAATTTTACATACAGAAGTAAGTCCTTTTTAAAAACTGTTCCATGCAAGAAGAACCTGACAATTGACATATTCCTAGATCCAGGAGCTACCCAGGGGTTGAAGATTCTCATGATGGCAAAACATCCTTGAACTTGCCCCACTCCTCCAGGAAGAGTTGATGGCAGATCTAAAATGAACGGGAGGCTTGGCCACTGTGGCGAGTTCCAGGAGTTTGTACCAGGTGCTCCCCTTTCCTCAGTCCCGTTTGTTGCTAAGCAGCTGGTTGTCACTGGTGGCAAAGATAAAGTCCACTGTGCTTAAACAAGACTCTCTTGGCAAGAGTTACTGTTTCCAAGCTCAAAAAAGAATTCAGGAGGTATATATCTATATCTAATATGTTAGACAAGTGTCATACTTGTTTTTCTCCACTAAATGAAAGAAAAAGGATGAGGAGAAATATTCAGCTAAAAAAATATCATACCTAGTTTTAGGTTGGCAAATGTGAAGAACAATGAAGTAGTGCAATTAAGACGCAAAGTATGCTCATAATCTGCTTTGAAATATTTAAATGAAAGAAGCTATATCCCTGTAAAGAACTAAAATATGGATTCTGAGAGAAGGGTTTTAGCCAGTATCAATAACAAAGGCTTCTGCATAGACCTCTCCTCATTCAGATATTTTTGGACATCACAGTGGCTAGGGACCAGCACAAGAGAGGGTACATACAGATGGGCAGATGGGAGGGAAAGGAATTTCATTGTGAGGAGTGCCCTCACCACATGGGTAACATGCTCTTAGTAAGGATTAGAATGGAACTCGAACACATTTAACCCATTTTCTTTACAGTATTCTCCATCTCTCTCCTTCTTTTCAGAGAGAATTCTAGGGCATTCTGTCTTTAACAAAATGGAGAAATTCTCCTTTCTTGCAACTTAAAAAATCTCTAAGGAGTACATAATCTACAAACTAAAACTCAATTCCTAACCCTTTCACGCATACAGTTTTGCAAGTCAGTGGCCTTCTTACTGTAAAAATAAACTTCATGCCTTGGGAACGAACACCTCACAGCCACTAAAACTCCAACTCCAGTCTTTGGGAAGTCTCGTGTGAGGTCCTGTCTCCACCTGCTACTTTCGCCTGGCTGTCTGCCAAAAGCTGAGACACATTCCCACGCACAGGAGGCTGGATCTTGGGTCCACGGGGTTTAGCAAAGCATAATCAAACTCTGTGCCCTCATCAACCCTGCCACAGATTCCAGTGCAAATGTCCCTTTGCTCTCCTGCCTGATACTCAGCCCCAGCAGCCTAGCTTTTCAATCACAGCACCCCTGTGACAAAACGTGCAGAGCACCGCATGACTTCTTCAACCAGCTGGCTTTCCTGGCATTTGAATAAAAGTAAAAATAGAAAACAAAGAGGGAGAAGAAAAGCGACAAGCTGAAACCTGCGAAGAGAAAGAGGACAAGGTACAGAAAATTGGCTACAGGATGCTGGGGAGGGGATGGGGTATGATGAGCTGATACTGCCATCTAGTGGCTTCATGATACTCAGAGGAAATATACTAAATCAATCTCCCTCCACGCAGTGTGATGCATTTATTTTTTTAAGTTCTAGGGAAAAAGAGAATACAGTTGACCCTTAAATGATGCGGTGTGTTTACAGGTCCAAACCCCCTGCAGTTGAAAATCAGGTACTGCTGTCTCAGCCTCAAAAACAAAGGGATTAATAAATGACTCACCCAAGGGCAGGAAGCTGAAACAGTTTAGATAAAATCAGGACTCAAACTCTACCTCTTTTCGTTTTTTTCTTTTTTTTTTTTTTTAAGTAGGACAGCATTTCTTTTTTAATTTATTTTGTTTTATTTTTTAAAATATTCTTTTCCATTACGGTTGTTTGGGGTTTTTTTAACATCTTTATTGGAGTATAATTGCTTTACAATGTTGTGTTAGTTTCTGCTGTATAACAAAGTGAATCACCTATATGTGTACATATTTCCCCATATCCCCTCCCTCTTGCACCTCCCTCTCACCCTCCCTATCCCACCCCTCTAGGTGGTTACAAAGCACTGAGTTGATCTCCCTGTGCTTTGCAGCTGCTTCCCACTAGCTAGCTATTTTACATTTGGTAGTGTGTATATGTCCATGCCACTCTCTCACTTCATCCCAGCTTCCCTTTCCCCCTCCCGTGTCCTCAAGTTCATTCTCTATGTCTGCATCTTTATTCCTGTCCTGTCCCTAATTCTTTTCATTTCACAAACTGTGATCTCTAATTGAACACAAACGTTTTCCCACACTTAATTTAAAAATCTGTAAAATGAAAATACAGGTACTGTATTTATTGAAAAGAATAATCTGCATATAATTTGACCCATGCAATTCAAACTGGTGTCATTCAAGAGTCAACAGTACTTGTCAAAATGAGCCAGGACTGTGATGGGGACGATATTTTTTGCCTTAGTAAACAGCTTCCACCTTTTTTGGTAAAAAGGGAAGGATACAGAAAACATTTCCAGAACTGCCTTGCTGCCTTTACAAGTGTGTCCTCAGCTTTTCTATTTGAGACTTCAGTAGATGTCTTTTTCTCTTCAAACATTGGCTTCTCGTATCCTAAAGTTGCCAGGTTTAAAAAAAAAAAAAGTATATATATATATATATATATATATATATATATATATATATATATACACACACACACACACATATACATACATACGTATATATATTATTGTAGTTAAATTTAAACAACTAAATTATTTATATGTCTGTCCATGTAATATTTAGGATATACTTATATTAAAATTTTTAAAAATTCATCCTTTATCTAAAATTCAAATTTAACTAATCATCTTGTATTTTTTAATTTGAAAACCCTACCTCCCTCCCAAGTAATGGCAAAATTTTAGATAAGTTTCTATTAGTGCTAACCTGAAATTAAGTTGTCTATGAGAAAAATATATTACTTTTATCATGTTTGTTACCATGACTATTATTACAGGTGTTGGTATGATAAACACTAGAAAAAGAATAACTAATAATAATGGTAATATCTTAGACATTGAATTAAATTAAGTCCATACTGATCTGTCATAATGAATTCTCATTTATTCTGTGACACATATCTAGAGCTAAGAGGTGGTAAGAAGCAGAGAAGGTTTGAAGATCTGATCATTCAAATATACCCCAAACTAATTATCACACACTGATTAGAAACTTGTAAGTTTGTTAACTTGACC
Organism: Kogia breviceps; assembly: GCF_026419965.1. Taxonomy (NCBI): domain Eukaryota; kingdom Metazoa; phylum Chordata; class Mammalia; order Artiodactyla; family Physeteridae; genus Kogia; species Kogia breviceps. The sequence goes on from NC_081314.1 coordinate 100,437,734, forward strand.
TTAATGTTATTAAGAGCTTACATACAGGTGAACAAAGAATTATGAATTGCGAGTAAAAAAGAGTCCTGTCCCAGAAAGACTCTTCACTTGCCAGGAAAACAAGAGTCTAAAAAAATGACCAAAGTGTCTTAGAAGCTTTATTTTTCAGCTTTAACATACTTGATCATTTGACAGATCGAATTTTGCTTTTTAGATTTTGACTTTTGATAAGAACATTCCTCTCATTTCACAGTCCTGAAGGACAAGGTTTAAATGTCCCACTGAACAAGGATAACTTGTCAAATGCTACAAAGATGCTATGGGCTGAATGATCTTGTGTATTTAGGACAACCTATTCAGTTGATGGATGAGGCCAAATCTTCCAGAACTTACTGCAAACATATTTTGGATGTTGTATAATTGTGGCCATTTTTCAGTTTGTCAGTCATCAATAATAACAGAAGGGCTCCCTACAATGAGAAACAATAAGATCATTTGGTGTTGAAGTGGCCACAGCCCCAAAGAGTACTTCTGAGTAAATGATCAACACCATTTAGCCCTTTGACTGCTTGCTCTAATTCACCTCAAGCTGCCAGCGACTTTCACTTCTGAAAGCTGAAATAGAAAATGTGAGCCTTCCGATCCCCAATTCTCACATATCCCCTACACAGCAACACCATATTAATATCTCTTCTTTACTCAGTAATATTAGACAAATAACCAACTTTCTGTGGCTGAAAGTGGGCTGAAATCTAAGCTGCCTTGTCTAAATAAAAGAGCCTAGTAATAGTAAGTCAATCCTTTTGAAATTCCTGTAGTAGACCACATTCATCAGGTTTAAATTCTTCCCATTATAAAGGATGCCTTGGTCCCAAGTTGAGCACATTCAGAAGTTCCACACCTTAGAAACTGGGAACCTAACACATTATGCATACAACTGTATTCTAATACAGATTGTTGTTGCTTGACATAGTAAGTGTAGTCTTCCATAGGGTATCAATTCAGATCATCTTCTTCTATTGATTTATTATATAAACTAGGAAGTGTATTACCTTTATTTCTATTCCTTCTTTGATTGCCAGTGATCCCAATACATATCCTTACACTTAGCTCATCTACCCCTTGTCAAGTAGGTAGTAAAAAATAAACAAAGAATATAAAATAGTGTTAGAGAAAAGCCTTTTTATACTAATCCTTTATTGTATGAGAATTATTCCCTTTAAACATCAATTTGTGTACTTGAGATATTTTTCAAACATTTATATATATTTTATCAACTAAATTATTTTTAGGTTATGAAAGCTACATTAGTCTTACCTAGCCAAGAGAATCATTTTATAAGTAGAGAAATCTATAAAATAGAAAAAAAAGGTTTGCCTATTAATCTCAATAGGCAAATGAGTGCCTATGAGTGTCAAATGAGTTAGCATGGATTATAGAAAATATATTTTTGGGAAATGGTTTTTCATGGGTCTCCTTTGGATATATATATGTCTTAAGAGCAGAGTTACTGAAAACTTTTACTCTAGACTATCATTTCAAAATGTATTTTCAAGGCATTCTTTTCAAGAGTGGAAAACAGCCTTGCAAGATAGAAATAGCATCACCTTCCTAGGCAGAGGGAAGATTTATTTGCTGCCCAATATAATAAAGATAATAAAAATATAGTGAGATCTCCCTCTAGGCAAAGGTTGGGCAGGTTTGCTTGCAACCCCTTTAAAGATTGGAATTTCTTACCTGTGACACAAATACACTGCATGCCCAGCATCTACTGGGTCCATCTCCAAGTGACCACCTTGGGATTTGGGGGTGGAGATGGAAACCAATGCAAACAGGAAGCTTATGCTGCCTGTCTTGCCATGAATAATCAAGTCTTTTGTCTCTGAACCGAGAATCTCATGTCTTTTCATAGGATAATACTTCAGACCCTCAGGGTTCTTGACATAAAAACATTAGTGTGAACATTGTTTTATTTGTAGGTCTTTACAATTCTGAGGTAGTATTGTCACACTTTGAATTACTTTACAAACTGATAATGTATGTGCCTGTGCTTGTATTTGGGTTTATGTGTGTTGTGGGGAAAAGAGCTGAATTAGGATCTCCCTAAGGTAATTTTGCTAATATGGGCAACACTGTAACATGCCTAAGGCCAGTCCTACCATTTCCGCAGCATTCATAAGACTCCTAAAGATGGAAATACAGTTTAGAGGTTCTGAGTGCAGACTGAGGAGTGATGTTGTGCTGTCCCAACCCTACTATCTACTGGCTGTGTGATCTTGGACAAGTCAATTCACTTTTCTTTGTGGTTAGTAATACATACCTCATAGGGTTGTTGATAAAACCTGGTAGTCAGTTATTGTATTGTTTTTACCCTCATAAGTCAAACAAATCAAAATAATTCAGTTCTGTCTGATTTAACTGAGTCACAAAGATTGAGGCAAACTACTTATTGGATAAATCTGGCTTAATGCCTTAATTTTATAAAATGCAATGCTTTTTTAAAAACTATTGTTCTATTTAATACCTCTCTCATAGGTTAACATCCACCTTCACCAACAATAACTGATGTATTAATGTCTCCTCAAAATACCCCCATAATCAACATAATGAAATCAACAATGAAATTACTTAATAATCATTAGCAACTCCCTCCTTCCCTAACATTTTATTTTATTTAGCATAAAATCTTTAGGTTTCTTACTACCTGTATTAAATATAAGTATTGTATGTACACATATTTTTTTAGATGAGGATTTGTTGGCATTTAGCACATATTGTCTTTTCTGCTAAAATCTAAAAGTTAAATTCCTAAGAAACTTTAAATTAACCAAAATATTTATACAAGCAATGATTATAATGGGAGAAAATAGAGTTTCACACACTATTGTTCTATAATCAGTGTTTTAGACTCAACAATATCAAACTGTTTTCCTGTGGGAAGTTTCATGATTAAAAGTTACTTTCATTGCATCATAAATTTCTTAATTAAAAGTGGAAATAAGTAACTAATGAATTCTTTGTTTGCTTTTCAATCCACATGTGTGTCATAAAGTTTAGCACACGTTATCAAAATATATAAAGCACAAATTTGACATAAGATACCCTTGTTAAAAAGTAATAGAGGGGCTACCCTGGTGGCGCAGTGGTTGAGAGTCTGCCTGCAGATGCAGGGGACACGGGTTCATTCCCCAGTCTGGGAGGATCCCACGTGCCATGGAGCAGCTGGGTCCATGAGCCATGGCCGCTGAACCTGGGTGTCTGGAGCCTGTGCTTCACAATGGGAGAGGCCACAGCAGTGAGAGGTCCACATACCACAAAGAAAAAAAAAGTAATAGAAATGGGGGGGAGGACCTTGAAGATGGCAGAGGAATAAGATGTGCAGATCACCTTCCTCCCCACAAATGCATCAAAAATACATCTACACGTGACATCTCCTACAGAACACCTACTGAACGCTGGCAGAAAACCTCAGACTTCCCAAAAGGCAAGAAACTCCCCATGTACCTAGGTAGGGCAAAAGAAAAAAGAAAAAACAGAGACAAAAGAATAGGGACAGGACTTGTTTCTCTGGGAGGGAGCTGTGAAGGGGGAAAAGTTTCCACACACTAGGAAGCCCCTTCACTGGTGGAGATGTGGGTTGGGTAGAGGGGAAGCTTCAGAGCCACAGAGGAGACCACAGCAACAGGGGTGCAGAGGGCAAAGCAGAGAGATTCCTGCACAGAGGATCAGTGCCGACCAGCACTCAACAGCCTGAGAGGCTTGTCTGCTCACCCACCGGGACGGGTGGGGGCTGGGAGCTGAGGCTCAGGCTTCGGAGGTCAGATCCCAGGGAGAAGACTGGGGTTGGCTGTGTGAACACAGCCTGAAGGTAGCTAATGCACCATAGCTAGCAGGGAGGGAGTCCAGGAAAACGTCTGGAACTGCCTAAGAGGCAAGAGACATTGTTTTGGGTGCACGAGGAGAGGGGATTTGGAGCACCACCTAAATGAGCTCCAGAGATGGGCGCAAGCCACAGCTATCAGTGCGGACCCCAGAGACGGGCATGAAACACTAAGGCTGCTGCTGCTGCCACCAAGAAGCCTGTGTGCAAGCACAGGCCACTATCCACACCTCCCCTCCCAGGAGCCTGTGCAACCCGCCACAGAAAGGGTCCCGTGATCCAGGGAGAACCTCCCCGGGAGAACACATGGCGCACCTCAGGCTGTTGAAACACCATGCTGGCCTCTGCCACTGCAGGCTCCCCATGCATTCCGTACCCCTCCCTCCCAGTGGCCTGAAGGAGCCAGAGCTTCCTAATCAGCCATTCCTTTAACCCCCTCCATTCTGGGCAAAGAACAGATGCCAGAGGGTGACTTAAAGGCAGAGTCAGGGCCAGATCAAAAGCTGAACCCCAGGAGCAGTGCAAACAGAGAAGAGAAAGGGAAATTTCTCAGTTCAGCCTCAGGAGCAGTGGATTACATCTCCACAATCAACTTGATATAACCTGCATCTGTGGAATACCTAAATAGACAATGAATCATCCCCAAATTGAGGCAGTGGACTTTGGGAGCAACATTAGACCAGGTTTGCTTTCTGCATCTAATTTGTTTCTGGTTTTATGTTTATCTTAGTTTAGTATTTAGAGATTATCATTGGTAGCTTTGTTTATTGATTTGGTTGCTCTCTTACTTTTTTATATATATATTTTTTTTCTTTTTCTCTTTTTGTGTGTGTGTATGCTTCTTTGTGTGATTTTGTCTGTATAGGTTTGCTTGTACCATTTGTCTTAGACTTCTGTCTGTCGGGTTTTTTTTTTAATATAGTTTTTAGCACTTGTTATCATTGGTGGATTCATTGGTGGATTTGTTTATTGGTTTGGTTGCTCTCTTCTATCTTTTTTTTTTACTTTTTAATTTTTTTATTTTAATATTATTTTTTATTTTAATAAGCTTTATTTTATTTATTTTTCTTTCTTTATTTCTATTTTTTTCTTTTTCCCTTTTATACTGAGCCATGCGGCAGAAAGGGTCTTGGTGCTCTGGCCGGGTGCCAGTCCTGAGCCTCTGAGGTGGGAGAGCCGAGTTCAGGACATCAGTATACCAGAGACCTCCTGGCCCCATGTATTATCAATCGGCAAGGTTTCTCCCAGAGATAGATATCTGTCTCAGTGCTAAGACCCAGCTCCACTCAATGACCAGCAAGCTCCAGTGCTGGACACCCCATGCCAACAACTAGCAAGACAGAAATACAACAATACTCATTAGCAGAGAGACAGCCTAAAATCATAATAAATTCACAGACACCCCAAAACATACCACCGGATGCGGTCCTGCCCACCAGAAAGACAAGATACAGCCTCATTGACCAGAACACAGGCACCAGTCCCTTCCATGAGGAAACCTACACAAGCCAATGAACCAAACTTACCCACTGGGGGCAGACACCAAAAATAATGGGAACTATGAACTTGCAGCCTGAAAAAAGGAGACCCCAAACACAGCAAGTTAAGCAAAATGAGAAAACAGAGAAATACACAGCAGATGAAGGTGCATGGTAAAAACACACCAGACCAAACAACTGAAGAGGAAATAGGCAGTCTACCTGAAAAAGAATTCAGAGTAATGATAGTAAAGATGATCCAAAATTTTGGAAATAGAATGGAGAAAGTACAAGAAAGCTTTAACAAGGAACTAAAGAGCAAACAAACAATGATGAACAACACAATAAATGAAATTTAAAATTCTCTAGAAGGAATCAATGGAAGAATAACTGAGGAAGAAGAACAAATAAGTAACCAGGAAGATAAAACAGTGAAAATAACTACCACAGATCAGAATAAAGAAAAAAGAATGAAGAGAATGAGGACAGCCTCAGAGACCTCTAGGACAACATTAAATGCAACAGCATTCAAATTAGAGGGGTCCCAGAAAAAGAGAAAAAGAAAGGGACTGAGAAAATATTTGAACAGATTATAGTTGAAAACTTTCCTAACACAGGAAACGAAACAGTCAATAAGTCCAGGAAGAAGAGAGAGTTCCATACAGGATAAATCCAAGGAAAAACACGCCAAGACACATATTAATCAAACTATCAAAAATTAAATACAAAGAAAAAGTATTAAAAGCAGCAAGGGAAAAGCAACAAATAACATACAAGGGAATGCCCATAAGGTTAACAGCTGATCTTTCCGTTGAAACTCTGCAAGCCAAAAGGGTGTGGCAGGACATATTTAAAGTGATGAAAAGGAAAAAAGTACAGCCAATATTATGCTACCCAGCAAGGATCTCATTCATTTTTGATGGAGAAATTAAAACCATTACAGACAAGCAAATGCTGAGAGAATTCAGCACCACCAAACCAGCTTTACAACAAATGCAAAAGGAACTTATCTAGACAGGAAACACAAGAGACAGAAAAGGCCTATAAAAGCAAACCCAAACCAATTAAGAAAATGGTAATAGGAACATACATATCGATAATTACCTTAAATGTAAATGGATTAAATACTCCAACCAAAAGACACAGACTGGCTAAATGGATACAAAAACAAGACTCATATATATCCGGTCTACAAGAAACCTACTTCAGACCTAGGGACACATACAGACTGAAAGTGAGGGGATGGAAATGTTACTCCGTGTTAATGGAAATCAAAAGAAAGCTGGAGTAGCAATTCTCATATCAGACAAAATAGACTTTAAAATAAAGACTATTACAAGAGATAAAAAGGACACTACATAATGCTCAACGGATCAATCCAAGAAGAAGACATAACAGTTGTAAATATTTATGCACCCAACATAGGAGCACCTCAATACATAGGGCAAATGCTAACAGCCTTAAAAGGGGAAATCAACAGTAACACAATCATAGTAGGGGACTTTAACACCCTACTTTCACCAATGGTCAGATCATCCAAAATGAACATAAATAAGGAAACACAAGCTTTAAATGACACACTAAACAAGATGGACTTAATTGATATTTATAGGACATTCCATTCAAAAACAAAAGAATACACTTTCTTCTCAAGTGCTCATGGAACATTCTCCAGGATAGTTCATATATTGGGGCACAAATCAAGCCTTGGTAAATTTAAGAAAATTGAAATCATATCAATTATCTTTTCCAACCACAAGGCTATGAGAGTAGATATCCCTTACAAGAAAAACATCTGCAAAAAATATGAACAAATGAAGGCTAAACAATACACTACTGAATAACCAAGAGATCACTGAAGCAATCAAAGAGGAAATCAAAAAATACCTAGAAACAAATGACAATGAAAACACAACGACCTAAAACCTACGGGACATAGCAAAAGCAGTTCTAAGAGGGAAGTTTATAGCAATAAAATCCTACTTCAAGAAACAAGAAAAATCTCAAATAAACAACCTAACATTGCATCTAAAGCAATTAGAGAAAGAAGAAGGACAACAATAAAAAACCAAAGTTAACAGAAGGAAAGAAATCATAAAAATCAGATTGGAAATAAATGAAAATAAAAGAAGGAAACAGTAGCAAAGGTCAATAAAACTAAAAGCTGATTCTTTGAGAAGATAAAAAATTTGATAAACCATTAGCCAGACTCATCAAGAAAAAAAGGGAGAAGACTCAAATCAATATAATTAGAAACAAAAAAGGAGAAGAACAACTGACACTGCAGAAATACAAAGCATCATGAGAGATTACTACAAGCAACTATATGCCTATAAAATGGACACCCTGGAATAAATGGACAAATTCTTAGAAAAGCACAACCTTCTGAGACTGAACCAGAAAGAAATATAAAATATAAACAGACCAATTACAAGCACTGAAATGGAAACTGTGATTAAAAATCTTCCAACAAACAAAAGCCAAGGACCAGATGGCGTCACAGGTGAATTCTATAAAACATTTACAGAAGAGCTAACAGCTATCCTTCACTAACTCTTCCAAAATACAGCAGAGGGATGAACACTCCCAAACTCATTCTACAAGGCCACCATTACCCTGATACGAAAACCATACAAAGATGTCCAAAAAAAGAAAACTACAGGCCAATATCATTAATGAACATAGATGCAAAAATCCTCAACAAAATACTAACAAACAGAATCCAACAGCACATTAAAAGAATCATATAACATGATAAAGTGGGGTTTATCACATGAATGCAAGGATTCTTCAGTATATGCAAATCAATCATATGATATACCATATTAACAAATTGAAAGAGAAAAACCAAATGATCATCTCAAAAGATGCAGAAAAAATCTTTTGACAAAATTCAACACCAATTTATGATAAAAAATACGTCCACAAAGTAGGCATAGAAGGAACTTACCTCAACATAATAAAGGCCCATATATGACAAACCCACAGCCAACATCATTCTCAATGAGGAAAAACTGAAACCATTTCCACTAAGATCAGAAACAAGACAAGCTTGCCCACTCTCACCACTATAATTCAACGTAGTTTTGGAAGTTTTAGCCACAGCAATCAGAGAAGAAAAAGAAGTAAAAGGAATACAAATCAGAAAAGAAGAAGTAAAACTGTCACTGTCTGAAGATTACATGATACTATACATAGAGAATACTAAAGATGCTACCAGAAAACTACTAGAGCTGATCAATGAATTTGGTAAAGTATCAGGATACAAAATTAATACACAGAAATATCTCACATTCCTATACACTAATGATGAAATATCTGAAAGAGAAATTAAGGAAACACTCCCATTTACCATTGAAACAAAAAGAATAAAATACCTAGCAATAAACCTACCTAGGGAGACAAAAGACCTGTATGCAGAAAACTATAAGACACTGATGAAAGAAATTAAAGATGATACAAATAGGTGGAGAAATATACCATGTTCTTGGATTGGAAGAATCAACATTGTGAAAATGACTCTATTACCCAAAGCAATCTACAGATTCAGTGCAATCCCTATCAAATTGCCAATGGCATTTTTTACAGAAGTAGAACAAAAAAATCTTAAAATTTATATGAAGACACAAAAGACCCCAAATAGCCAAAGCAGTCTTGAGGGAAAAAAACAGAGCTGGAGGAATCAGATTCCCTGACTTCAGACTATACTAGAAAGCTACGGTAATCAAGACAATATGGTACGGGCACAAAAACAGAAATATAGATCAATGGAATAGGACAGAAAGCCCAGAGATAAACCTGCACACCTATGGTCAACTAATCTATGACAAAGGAGGCAAGGATATACAATGGAGAAAAGACAGTGTATTCAATAAGTGGTGCTGGGAAAACTAGACAGCTGCGTATAAAAGAATGAAATTAGAACACTTCCTAACACCATACACAAAAATAAACTCAAGGGGCTTCCCTGGTGGCGGAGTGGTTGAGAATCCATCTGCCGATGCAGGGGACACGGGTTCATGCCCCGGTCCAGGAAGATCCCACATGCCGTGGAGCAGCTGGGCCCGTGAGCCATGGCCGCTGAGCCTGTGTGTCTGGAGCCTGTGCTCTACAATGGGAGAGGCCACAACAGTGAGAGGCCCACGTACCACAAAAAATAAAGAAAGAAAGAAATAAAATAAAATAAAATAAAATAAACTCAAAATGGATTAGAGACCTAAATGTAAGAGCAGACACTATAAAACTCTTAGAGGAAAACATAGGAAGAACACTCTTCACATAAATCACAGCAAGATCTTTTTTGATCCACCTCCTAAAGTAATGGAAAGAAAACTAAACAAATGGAACCTAATGAAACTTAAAAGCTTTTGCCCAGCAAAGGAAACCATAAACAAGATGAAAAGACTGTCAGAATGGGAGAAAATACTTGCAAATGCAGCAACTGACAAAGGAGTAATCTCCAAAATATACACCAGCTCATGCAGCTCAATATCAAAAAAACAAACAACCCAATCCAAAAATGGGCAGAAGACCTAAATAGATATTTCTCCAAAGAAGTTATACAGGTTACCAGCAAACACATGAAAGAATGCCCAGCATCACTAATCATTAGAGAAATGCAACTCAGAACTACAATGAGGTATCACCTCACACCAGTCAGAATGGGCAACATCAGAAAATCTACAAACAACAAATGCTGGAGAGGGTGTGGAGAAAAGGGAACCCTCTTGCACTGTTGGTGGGAATGTAAATTGATACAGCCACTATGGAGAACAGCATGGAGGTTCCTTAAAAAACTAAAAGAATTACCATATGACCCAGCAATCCCACTACTGGGCATATACTCAAGAAAACCATAATTCAAAAAGAGTCATGTACCACAATGTTCATTGCAGCTCTGTTTACAACAGCCAGGACATCAAAGCAACCTAAGTATCCATCGACAGATGAATGGATAAAGATGTGGCACATATATACAATGGAATATTACTCAGCCATAAAAAGAGACAAAACTGAGTTATTTGTAGTGAGATGGATGGACCTAGAGTCTGTCATACAGAGTGAAGTAAGTCAGAAAGAGAAAAACAAATACCATATGCTAACACATATATATGGAATCTAAAAAAAAAAAAAAGGTTCTGAAGAACCTAGGGGCAGGACAGAATACAGACACAGTCATAGAGAACGGACTTGAGGACACCAGGAAGTGTACGCTGGGACGAAGTGAGAGAGTGGCATGGACATATATACAGTACCAAGTGTAAAACAGATAGCTAGTGGGAAGCAGCCACATAGCACAGGGAGATCAGCTTGGTACTTCGTGACCACCTAAAGGGGTGGGATGGGGAGGATAGGAGGGAGACGCAAGAGGGAGCAGCTATCGGTATATATGTATATGTATAGCTCATTCACTTTGTTATACAGAAGAAACTAACACACCATTGTAAAGCAATTATACTCCAATAAAGATTTTTTTTAAAAGTAAAGAAATCAAGAAATAGCAATAAATCATAGTATAATATATAACTAAAATCAGTAAATAAAAAATGTGATGGCAGTCCAGTAGCCATAACTCATAACCTCAGAAATGTAGCTGTGTGTATTTATGTTTACCATATATTTTTTTTTCCTTTAAAATCACTATTATTTCCCAATTTCCTTCAAGGTTCCTTCAATTTCCCTGTATGGGAGCCATTGCACTATATAAGTACATGGTAATTATTGTGTTTGTAAAGATGGTTAAAATGAGATTCCAAGTCAGTGACAGACACTCTCCATTCCCCTAAGAAAAGACCAATACATTTTCATAAGTGATAAAAAGTCATCAAGAAAGACTTTCATTGGAACATTTTAGTCAATTAATCAAGAAAATCGAAAATATTTCATATACTGATCTTCTCTTATCCTCTTTTTTCCTCCTTATACCTCATACTACCAAATTCCTAAGGAAGTTACATCTGACAGGTAGTGTGGATGAATTGCTATATGTTTGTCTAGGTGTTGTCAGGATTCCAGCAGCCTAAGCAGCCATTCCAGGAAATCAGGGTGAAGAAAGATGGTCAGAATTCAAGATAATGTCCTACAAAATCTGAAATGCTATCTGTTCCCACTACGGGACATCCTCATTCAGTAGGCTCACCAGGTTGAAACAGACAGAGATGAGGACCCCCTACTGTCCCCTACTCTGTTGTACAACTCAGAAGTCAACAGAATTTTAAGTTTGGGAGTTTGCTTGTTATTTTTCTTGAACATATGAACAGGTTCTTCTCTGATTACTGCTGGAGTTGATTCACAATCCGCACTGTTCTCACAACCATGGATTCAGGAAAGTGCTTATTTCTTTTCTTAAAAATCTATTTTTTAAATGGTGAGGACCAAGTGGTAAGAATTGTGCATGGACAGGAGTGGAATCAAAGTGTCTGGAGGCAGTGATATGGCGGGGGGGGGGGGGGGGGGTCCTGTTCTGAAATACAGAATCCTGAGCCCATGGCCACTCTGAGGGCTGACTTTGTGCATTCTGGCTAAGGGCATATTAATATATACTGCCTTCCTACAGCCAACAGCACAGCTGCAAGAGAAACAAAAAACTCATTGATGAAATGCTATTGATGAAGCATTTCAGAGCTGTACTCTTAAAACATCCCTTCAGAGCAGAATCTTAAAAGGCTTTGTCCTTCTCCATTCCTAGGGAGGGAACTGAGGCATGGGGAGGCTAAGTGAGTTGACCAAGGTCACCCAGGAAGTCAGTGCCAGAAATGGCACCCAGGGCTCCTCCCTCCTACACCACAGCTCCAACCACTGAACCGTGTTTCCTGGTGGCAGCGAAGCATTAGACCACAGCGGTTTGCCAGCAACATCAAATAGCATTTTACCAGTGTAATTTACCTCTTTCGGACTTAAATAATAGTACCATTTTACCTCAATCTATCACCTTTCATCCCAGGGGAGCCTAAAGTGCTAAGTGCTTTAGTTATGAGTTTGAGCTGCTTACATATAAGTCACATCACACACACGTCACAAAATGCAGCTGTCCTTGGAGGCAAGGTTACAGCTGTTAAATATAAGTATCCCAACTGGTAAACATTTATTGAGCACCAACGATGTGCTAAATGTTAGAGAGAAGGCAAACTTTGAATTTAGGCAGTTTATAGGGAGTGGGAAATAGAGAAAAATAGAGAAAAACTACTTAAAATCTTGATGACATATAGACAGATATCAGACTGTTACTGGAACACACTTTCATTTCTAGTGAACATAATCATCAAGGAGTCTGAAAAATTGCCTTTGGTTGTACAATAAAGGACCCTTAGATAAATGCTCTTAAAATGTTAAAGCAATAGTTTAGACCACAGACAAAGCTATTTCAGACTCATTTCAAGACATTCCAGTAATATTTACCTGATTCCTCACATTTATTTCTCATTTTTCCTGTGTTCTCAGGCACTTACAATGACAAATTTTAAATAGCCACGTCCAATAAGTTTAATATAACTTGACTTGATTTTCCCATGGAGATCCATTATATAACTAGAAGCATTTATTCCAATGGTGGGGTGGGGGGAATGGATCCAGAAGAGAAACAAAGCATACTTGAGCATCCAGAAAATAATGACATGGTTAATGGGAAAATAATAATTTTATGATAGATGCTTAAAATAGAATTATAAGGTTTTTTGACCATAGCTCCCACACCATACACATACTTTAAAATATGATGTGCCATAATAAATTCTATGCACCAAGTAGATGTGCCATAGAAATTATGAATGGAATTAACCAGGATTATTTTTATTTGCCTTTTTTTACACAACCACATGAAAAGTCAAAGGGAGGTAAAGGACAGTTCAAAGTAACAGAAAATCCCAAATGGGGAACTGAGTCTCTATTACACCTGTCCAGCATTCTATGGCTTAAGAACATATTTTGGGTGTTTAGACGTCATTTTGTAGCACTTTGTGCCAAACGATTGCTTTCAAAAATAAAAAAGTTGATCTGGCCTTCAGGAAGGAAAAGACACAGAAACATAGTAAAGGAATCTCTGACATGTTATGGATGTGAACCCACAGAGGGATCACATGGTCCAAAACACAGGGCTTGGGGATAGGCGTGAGAAGCTTGCTGTGCTCTCACTCTTCTCTCTGCTTTCAAAATAGAGCAAAAGCAAAAACAAAAAAAATCTGCTTAACCTTGTTGTCTTTGTTGATTCTCAGGTCCTTGATGGCTGACATTTCAGGAAGTTTTATATAAATAGCTAATAAAATTTTCCTACAGGAGGGTAATCTGAAAGAGTGAAACACTGGCTGAAAGAAAGAACGTTTCATTGTTTCCAAGTACCTATGGTACCATGAGTTAATATAAAGTCTACTCTGGATTAATAAATACCTTAAAATAATTTGGAATTATTTTAATTAAAATATGCTTCTCAGACCTTAATTTTTCAATACATACGTAAGGTTAAAATACATATATGTAGGCGTTAAGTGTGATGAAGAAAACCTGGCTTAGCTGGTTTCAGTGAAAAGGTGAAAAGGTTTCAGAAACGTAAATTGGCAAGGTACTCAACATGACTCAACCTTGTAATACAACTGCTAAAAAAGGCTGAAGGGAGTCTTAGTCCATAGTCACTCATCCATTTAGTCAACATCGTTTATTGAGTCTCAAGGAGCTTAGCATTTAGTGGGATAAACAAATGTAAATAAATAATGAATGAATAAGTAAATCACCATTCGATGTGATACATGCCGAAATGAAGATGTATATATAAGGTGATTTTAAGAACAGAGGAGGGGGCCAGGATGTAAAGGAAGATGTCTGAATGCCACAGAAGGAATAGGATTCCACCAGGAAAAGGTGACTCAGGAGTGGGAGGAGTGGATTTTAGAAGCAGGGTATCCAAAAATAAGGGTGACAATTTTCCCATTCTACTAGGTATAAGCTGAACTCCACCTGGACAAATTAATTGTGTTCAAAAGAGACCTCTGTCTTGACAGGATGTGAAATCCTCTTTTTCAGTTGGAGTCAATGGGATTGAGGAGTCTTGAAGAAAGAAAAGAGGGAAAACATCTGTGTTCTCCTTAGATATTTAAATATTCTCATGTAAAAGAGAGAGTACAGCTTGGCCTGTTTAGCTTCAAAGAACAGAATGAGGAATGTTGGGGAGAAATTAAAGAACAGACTTTGGCTTGATCCACAGACAGACAAAACTGCAGCGGTTCCCAAATAGAATGAGATTTCACCACGACTGGAGATGTTGAGGCCAAATGAATTATTGTCAGGGATATTGCAGAAGAAAGTTAACCATTATGTGGGTGAATTAACTGACATCTACAATCCTTATCTCTCCTGTGAGTCTATAAAATGTACTGTAAAACAAGCCCAAATAGTGGTGGGCTTGGCTTGCTTTACAAGCACACTGTCGCCATAGTCAGTTCAGGCAGCTATTGCAAACCACATGCTGGTTGGCTTATAAACAACATAATTTCATTTCTCCCTGTTCTGTGGCCTGGAAGTCCAAGTTCAGGATGTCAGCATGGTCAAGTTCTGGTGAGACCCCTCCTCTACAATGCAGACTGCTGACTTTTCCTTGTATCCTCACATGGTGGAGAGCAGAGAGAAGCAAGCTCTCCTCTCTCTGTAAAATACAATTACATCAGGGTGCAGCAGGAGTACCACGAGCAATTAGCGACATGAACCACGAACAAGAAGGGAGAGCTGGCAAGTGGGCTGTATATTCGTCACCTCTGAATGAAAGCTTATTTTTCCCTTGATTGATATTGAAGCAACTGATATTAAGTAAAGGCAGGCTGTTGATTCATGTTGAAATGGAGAGAAAACTATGGTTTGACAACAGACAGGTAGCATCAAGTTCTTTCACAATAACCAAAATGACATGCTCCTTTACATCTCAATTGTTTACCTAACTAGAAACCCAATGTCAGAAGCATGTATCTGGAGGGGAACAGGAAGCATAGAATGGGAAAGTGAACAACTTAAGACTTAGGTATTGCAAGCTCATGGGTCCATAAAGTGTATGGAAAAGTGCCCAAGAAGCCACCAATAACCCCAGGTTTCTTGAGAAGAAAAAAAAAAAAAAAAAAAAAAAAAAAAATATATATATATATATATATATATATATAGGGGGTGTTTTATTTTTTTTGGCTGCACTGGGTCTTCGTTGCTGTGTGCCAGCTTTCTCTAGTTGCGGCGAGTGGGGGGTTGCTCTTTGCTGTGGTGTGCGGGCTCTAGGCATGCGGGCTTCAGTAACTGTGGCACATAGGCTTGGTAGTTGTGGCTTACAGGCTCTAGAGCACAGGTTCAGTAGTTGTGGTGCACGGGCTTAGTTGTGCCGTAGCATGTGGAATCTTCCCAGACCAGGGCTCGAACCCATGTCCCCTGCATCGGCAGGAGGGTTCTTAACCACTGCCCCACCAGGGAAGCCCAAATTGCTCCTAGGTCCAATAACAGGAATAACTAGGACATCCTGAAGGTCTGGATGTTGAAGAACAAGAAAACTTAATCCATTAAACTGCTTCTGAAGCTCATCAAATAACAGATTTTTCACATGTTGTGCTGAGGCTAGATGCATATTTACTCTGACAGTGGCGAATGATGGAGGGTGGGACAACTTATGTATCAGAGTTGGCCATATATATATATATATATATAGGGTTGGCCCAAAAGTTCATTCGTGTTTATATACCTATATACACGCATATATATTTATCAATTCTTATTATTTACAATAGTAGTAATTATGTTCTATAAAGTCACTGGGAACACTGAACTAGTGAATACCAAACAATTGCTCCTAGGGGAAATACAGCGTTAGGTTCCTTTGAGCCTCTGGTCACATTTTCATCAGTAGATCAATAAATAACCTTATTTTATGTGTGTTTCTGCTCAAAGACATCTTATTTAATGTATAATGTGATTCATTAACATTGAACTCATGGCCAAGAGCACTATAACTCATGCCTGAACAAAGCTTATCTCACTCATAATTTCTCTGTGAGGCACATCCCAGCCTTCTTACACTGAAGAACACTAGACAGCACTTCTGCACTATGCTTAAGGGGATTCTAAAAAATGAGATCACCAACAAAAAGCACCAAATTACCTAAAACATGGCACTAACTAGACCATGAAAAGAATACTTGTTTACAGTATGAGATTAGAACATGCATTTTGGGAAATTCAAAATTTTTGTGGACTCTGCATATCCACAAATGACCACAAAGTATCAAGAGTATTGATTTTACGGTTACAAATACATTTTAGCAAATAAGTGTATTTGAAAATTAAAAATCTATGAATAATGAGGATAAACTCTGTGTGTGTGTGTGTGTGTGTCTGTGTATGACTATAAATGCTACAACTTTCCAATTAGAAATAAAGACACAACCTTTAATTGACCTGAAGAGTTGACATTTAATTGAAGAATTAGGACTAGCACAAATAAAATACTTAAAGAAAATATAAAATGAAAATATAAGAAGACCATACTCAACGGATGAAATGATAATAAGAAGTTAGAAGAGTCATTTGGTGTGTTTCAAGGCAGCCATATATTTTTTTAAGTGGGAATTTTTCTGGATTCTTGAGTCTAGCATAGAATTTGCCTAACAGGGATGTAGTAGACAGGGTATGCCTGGGGAAGGTCCAGAGTGGGCAAAAGTTTAGAGAGAAGAATGATGCCCTGAGAACCCCGCCCCATACAGTGCTCCAGAACCAGCAGAAGATGGAAGCAGACATGGGGTAGAGAGAGAGACTGAGCTAACAAGGCCACACAGCAGCAGGCCTGAGGGCTTCATTCTGCAGTCAGAAATACACATCAGTCTGATACTTCACATTCTGATTTCAGGCTCAGGCTCCTACAGAATAAGGGCTGTGCCTTTCATGTACACGTGTATTTAGCTAAATTACGCATGGTGCACTCTGCACAGAGGGACACGATAAATTTATTTCCTGGTTATTCCTTCACTTCTGCCTCGTACAAGAGAAGTGAATGATTATAGCTTTTCCCCCCTTTCCTGGAAGTTTCACAGTGTGGGAGCAGCATGTTCCTTCTGGTTGCTGTTCCCTTCCCCCAGGGTAAAGGAGAGAAAATGACTTGAGCCACAACAAATATTAGCCCACGTATATTACTAAGCGTTCCCAAGGGAGTGGAGACTAAATAAATCCACCATGTGGCTTTCAGAGGGGTAATGTCCATGAGGACTTTATTTCTGAACACTTCCTGAAAACGTGCCCATCATTAAATTCTTTGCTATCATTCAAAATGGGGGAATTCAACATTCAGCAATTTATATTGCATTGGAATGTCACGGACATATCTGCAATATGTTTTCCCTTCCTTAAACATACTATTTTAAAGCATATATGTGTTTTGTAGTTGTTGTTGCTATGAAAGGTCCTATTTACAAAATGAAGGTAAGAAGATGGATGATGCTGGGGTAAAAGGAGAGACTCATGCAATCTACTTGGGCAGAGGTCAGCAACATTTTTTGTAAAAGTCCAGATAATAAATAGTTTAGGCTTTGCCTAAGAGTCATCTGCCATGTGAAAGCAGTCATATATAATACATAAATGAATGTGTGGCTGTATTCCAATAAAACTTTATGTATGGGCATAAATATTTGAATTTTAAATACATTTCACATGTTATGAAATATTCTTCTTTTTTTTTTCAACTGCTTACAAATGTTAACAGCCATTGTTATCTTGTAGGATATATGAAACAGATTTGGCCTACTGGCTGTAGTTGACTGACTTCTGTTCTTAGGTAAAAGAGGGTAAACACCTTGCAGAGAAAGGCTAGGAGAGAGAACCCTGGGGCAGATTAGGGGTATAATCATGAATCCAGGTAAGAAGACAAGGTTCTTGGACTCTGAAAAGCAATGTCCCCAAAGGTATATTCTCCAGGGACTAGAGTCACAGACTTTGGCTCTTTTAGCAACTGGAAAAGATATTCCAAAGTAGCACCAAAATGATTGTTTCATCAGAAACCAAAGAGCTAATGCTGCCTTTCAAACTGGTACCACTCAAGCTCACAGTCTTAACTCTGGCTTGCCTGTCCCAAGCTCCTGGATGTAATTTAATTATCCTCACTGGCCTTTAACAGACTCTGCCTCACTGAAATTATCTTTTGGAAAAGGTAATCACTTGGTGGGGGACAGGCGTGGGGAGAAGAGGTTGGTTCTAGGCTCCTGGCTAAAAGTAAAGTCCATCAGCCATCACCCAGAGGTCACCTACATTTATGAGTGATATTATTTTAATCAGTTTGGCTATCCGGTTTTTCTATTACAAACATCTCAGGGAGATCTTGGAGAGTGGTTTATCTGATAGCTTAACAACTGGAAAAAAAAAGAAAATAATTATGACATAAGGATGCAAAATATATAGCTGTCTGGGACCATTTAGTAAAGTGCATTTATTCTCTTTTATGTTGTGGTATAGCACTTAATTTTCAAAATTAAAATGAGTCATCAAGAAATGCTTATATTTTGCTCATCATACTCTGCTTATAAAAGCAAGAAAGTTTGTGAAACATGTTTGGATTTTTGTAAATCAAAATTAGTTTAAAATGTTAAAGAAAGTTTCAGAGCTTAAAAGGATACATGTCAGTTGTAGACAAATCTTTTTACTGCCTACCAACACCAGGCATTCTTTGCATATGGACAAGTACAGGCCAAGAGATCTTGGTAACTAGCCCAGTAAGTGTCCAGGCCATTTATAAGGCTGTCTGTAATGGCAGCTCAGATGAACTGGAAGCCCAAGAGCTAAGCCAAATAACTCCTTAACCAAAGGATTAACTTTTAGAGGCACCATGTCAAAGGAAAGATACAAAAATCAGGAACCAGGAAATACAGTTAAAGGTCAAATTCCAAGAAAGTCATCAATCATTCCTTAAAGTTGAAGAGTTGAAGCAGTAGAAGAGTGAACAGGAAAACTGAAAAAATTTAAAATGTCTCAAAGAAACAAGTGGATAACAGGAGAGTTTTGCAGATAAGAGCATTTCACCTTTAGATGAAAGCTGGAATAGTGCCTTATCCTCGTAATGGACTTCACAGGTGACTGTTCAAACCAGTCCACAATATGCAACCCAGTCAGCACTTCTGATGGAGCTATTGCAGATCTTTGTGTTGCGGATTCCTGGATTTAAGCCCCTCCTTTCACTTTCTTATCATTTTTTTTTAAATTTTATTTTTTTATCCAGCAGGTTCTTATTACTTATCCATTTTATAAATATTAGTGTATATCTGTCAATCCCAATCTCCCAATTCATCACACCACCATCCCCCCCTGCCACTTTCCCCCTTGGTGTCCATATGTTTGTTCTCTGAATGTGTGTCTCAATTTCTGCCCTGCAAACTGGTTCATCTGTACCATTTTTCTAGGTTCCACATATATGCATTAATATACGATATTTGTTTTTCACTCTCTAACTTACTTCATTCTGTATGACAGTCTCTAGATTCATCCACATCTCTACAAATGATCCAATTTCGTTCCTTATTATGGCTGAGTAATATTCCATTGTATATATGTACCACATCTTCTTTATCCATTTGTCTGTGGATGGGCATTTAGGTTGCTTCCATGACCTGGCAATTGTAAATAGTGCTGCAATGAACACTGGGGTGCATGTGTCTTTTTGAATTATGGTTTTCTCTGAATATATGCCCAGTAGTGGGATTGCTGGGATATGGTAATTCTATTTTTAGTTTTTTAAGGAACCTCCATACTGTTCTCCATAGTGGCAGTATCAATTTACATTCCCACCAACAGTGCAAGAGGGTTCCCTTTTATCCACACCCTCTCCAGCGTTTGTTGTTTGTAGATTTTCTGATGATGCCCAGTGTAACTGGTGTGAGGTGATACCTCATTGTAGTTTTGATTTGCATTTCTCCAATAATTAGTGATGGTGAGCAGCTTTTCGTGTGCTTCTTGGCGATATGTATGTCTTCTTTGGAGAAATGTCTATTTAGGTCTTCTGCCCATTTTTTGGATTGGGTTGTTTGTTTTTTTAATATTGAGCTGCATGAGCTGTTTATATATTTTGGAGATTAATCCTTTGTCCATTGATTTGTTTGCAAATATTTTCTCCCATTCTGCAGGTTGTCTTTTCGTCTTGTTTGTAGTTTCCTTTGCTGAGCAAAAGCTTTTAAGTTTCATTAGGTCCCATTTGTTTATTTTTGTTTTTATTTCCATTACTCTAGGAGGTGGGTCAAAAAAGATCTTGCTGTGATTTATATCATAGAGTGTTCTGCCTATGTTTTCCTCTAAGAGTTTGATAGTGTCTGGACTTACATTTAGGTCTTTAATTCATTTTGAGTTTATTTTTGTCTATGGTGTTAGGGTGTGTTCTAATTTCATTCTTTCACATGTAGCTGTCCAGTTTTCCCAGCACCACTTATTGAAGAGGCTGTCTTTTCTCCATTGTATATTCTTGCCTCCTTTATCAAAGATAAGGTGACCATATGTGCGTGGGTTTATCTCTGGGCTTTCTATCCTGTTCCATTGATCTATATTTGTGTTTTTGTGCCAGTACCATACTGTGTTGATTACTATAACTTTGTAGTATAATCTGAAGTCAGGGAGCCTGATTCCCCCAGCTGCGTTTTCCTTTCTCAAAATTGCTTTGGCTATTCAGGGTCTTTTGTGCTTCCAAACAAATTGTGAAACTTTTTGTTCTAGTTCTGTGAAATATGCCATTGGTAGTTTGATAGGGATTGCATTGAATCTGTAGATTGCTTTGGGTAGTATAGTCATTTTCACAATGTTGATTCTTCCAATACAAGAACATGGTATATCTCTCTATTTGTATCATCTTTAATTTCTTTCATCAGTGTCTTATAGTTTTCTGCACACAGGTCTTTTGTCTACTTATGTAGGTTTATTCCTAGGTATTTTATTCTTTTTGTAACAATGGTAAATGGGAGTGTTTCCTTAATTTCTCTTTCAGATTCTTCATCATTAGCGTATAGGAATGCAAGAGATTTCTGTGCATTAATTTTGTATCCTTCAACTTTACCAAATTCATTCATTAGCTCTAGTAGTTTACTGGTAGCATCTTTAGGATTCTCTATGTATAGTATCATGTAATCTGCAAACAGTGACAGTTTTACTTCTTCTTTTCCAACTTGTATTCCTTTCATTTCTTTTGCTTCTCTGACTGCCAAAGCTAGGACTTCCAAAACTGTGTTGAATAAGAGTGGTAAGAGTGGACATCCTTGTCTTGTTCCTAATCTTAGTGGAAATGCTTTCAGATTTTCACCATTCAGTATAATGCTTGCTGTGGGTTTGTTAGTTTGTCACATATGACCTTTATTATGTTGAGGTAGGTTCCCTGTATGCCCTTTTTCAGGAGATTTTTTTATCATAAATGGGTGTTGAGTTTTGTCAAAAGCTTTTTCTGCATCTATTGAGATGATCATATGGTTTTTATTCCTTACTTTGTTAATGTGGTGTATCACACTGATTTGCATATTTTGAAGAATCCTTGCATCCCTGGTATAAATCCCACTTGGTCATCATGTATAATCCTTTTAATGTGTTGTTGGATTCTGTTTGCTAGTATTTTGTTGAGGATTTTTGCATCTATATTCATCAGTGATATTGGTGTGTAATTTTCTTTTTTTGTAGTATCTTTGTCTGGTTTTGGTTTCAGGGTGATGGTGGTCTCATAGAATGGGTTTGGGAGTGTTCCTTCCTATGCAATTTTTTTGGAAGAGTTTGAGAAGGATGGGTGTTAGCTCCTCTCTAAATGTTTGATAGAATTCACCTGTGAAGCCATATGGTCCTGGACTTTTGTTTGTTGGAAGATTTTTAATCACTGTTTCAATTTCATTACTTGTGCTTCATCTGTTCATATTTTCTATTTCTTCCTGCTTCAGTCTTGGAAGGTTATACCTTTCTAAGAATTTTCCATTTCTTCCAGGTTGTCCATTTTATTGGCATAGAGTTGCTTGTAGTAGTCTCTTAGGATGCTTTGTATTTCTGCTGTGTCTGTTGTAACTTGTCCTTTTTCATTTCTAATTTTATTGATTTGAGTCCTCTCTTTTTCTTGATAAGTCTGGCTAATGGTTTATCAATTTTGTCTTCTCAAAGAACTAGCTTTTAGTTTTATTGATCTTTCCTATTGTTTTCTTTGTTTCTATTTCATTTATTTCTGCTCTGATCTTTATGATTTCTTTCCTTCTGCTAACTTTAGGTTTTGTTCGTTCTTCTTTCTTTAGTTCCTTTAGGTGTAAGGTTAGATTGTTTATTTGAGATTTTTCTTGTTTCTTGAGGTAGGCTTGGATAGCTATAAACTTCCCTCTTAGAACTGCTTTTCCTGCATCCCACAGGTTTTGGATCATCATGTTTTCATTGTCATTTGTTTCTAGGTATTTTTTTATTTCCTCTTTGATTTCTTCAGTGATCTTTTGGTTATTTAGTAATGTATTGTTTAGCCTCCATGTGTTTGTGTTTTTTTTACATTTTTTCCCTGTAATTGATTTCTAATCTCATAGCGTTGTGGTCAGAAAAGATGCTTGTTATGATTTCAATTTTCTTAAATTTACTGAGGCTTGATTTGTGACTCAAGATGTGATCTATCCTGGAGAATGTTCCATGTGCAGTTGAGAAGAAAGTGCAATCTGCTGTTTTGGGATGGAATGTCCTATAAATATCAATTAAATCTATCTGGTCTATTGTGTCATTTAAAGCTTGTTTTTCCTTATTAATTTTCTGTCTGAATGATCTGTCCATTGGTGTGAGTGAGGTGTTAAAGTCCCCCACTATTACTGTGTTACTGTCGATTTCCTCTTTTATAGCTGTTAGCAGTTGCCTTATGTATTGAGGTGCTCCTATGTTGGGTGCATATATAATTGTTATATCTTCTTGGATTGATCCCTCGATCATTATGTAGTGTCCTTCTTTGTCTCTTGTAACATTCTTTATTTTAATGTCTATTTTATCTGATATGAGTATTGCTACTCCAGCTTTCTTTTTATGTCCATTTGTATGGAATACCTTTTTCCATCCCCTCACTTTCAGTCTGTATGCTTCCCTAGGTCTGAAGTGGGTGTCTTGTAGAGACTTCCTTATCTTGTGGTAGGGGGACTGGAGGAGATGTCTCTTCAATTTATTAGCTCAGCCTACATCTCATCTTTATTAATGTACATTCTTGTATGTTTTTGTCTTTATTCCAAGCTTCTGTCTTAACATATCTACAAAAATGCTTGGAGTTAAGTGTCTAGCTAGTTGTGATAATATAATCATTATAAGAAGGATGGACATATCATACTGGATTTTACAATATATTTCTCATTTCAAAAAGTCTCTTAATTGCACAAAAAGATATTGTTCCAGAAATGCCAATATTTCAAACATACAATCTCAGATCTTCCCATTATAACTAGAAATGTGGCAAAGGTCTACCATAAAGAAGAACCAAGAATCTATTTAGTGTAATTCATTTTCTGTCTTGGTGGTTAAACATGTTCAATTACCAAAAATTAAGGCATGTTCCAATGTTTCTAGGCTCTGGCTGAAAATCTCTGAAGGTAATAATGGAACACTCAAAATTTTCAACTACTTGCTCTTTTATCTTGAACTTATATTGTTGAGGGTTGTTTCCTTTGGCAAATAAAAAATTACTAAAGAGACTTTAACTTTATTTCCAATGTATTTCCAGTTGAATGTTTCTGATTACTTTAGAGCACTTTCCCATAAGGCCATTTCTCTATCTCTGCATATTATATTCTGAAGTCCTAAAGAAATGGTCACTTGCCACCTGGCCATTAACCTACTTCCCTTCTCTTGCTTGGGATGCAAAGACAGAAATACTTAAGTCTACCTCTTAAAGCAACCTTTGTGCTTTGTCCAATTACTCATTTAAATAAATAAATAAGTCCACTAATACATTGCAATTCACTGTATTGCCTTTCACTAATTCACCAGTCTACTTTATTGAACAAATAAAATATAAACTCCAAGAAAGCTGGAACCGTGTATGTCTTATTCATTGCTATTTCAACATCATCTACAATATGTGAAATAGATTAATGTATCAATAAATATATATTAAATAAATGAATGAATAAGCCCTACTAACACTGTGCCCCATTACCCAATACCACTCCAGTCACATACACATAAAATTAATTAACATATTAAGACATATTACAGAAAGGTACAGCTTCATGAGAAATATAAAGCTTCACATACATCAGAAATACAAAGCTTCTCTTCCTATTTTCTCTTCTTTGTAGATAGAATAATGGCAGAATCCTTTAGATGCTTTAGAATAATTTTAAAATATTTTAACCTCGAAATGAAAAACTTTAACAGGAATCATAAAAACAGAGAAACAGTGATAAGTGTATGTAAATACATGGCATTTATCAACTAGTCTCTTTAACAGACTTACTACCCAGTTTAACAAAGAGACAGTACAGCATATAAGGCGAGGGCAGGGGGCCCTAGAGTCAGACTGCCTTGGTTCATACCCATTGTCACCACCAGTTGTCCTTGGACAACTAATTAAAATCTCTGGCTCTTGGTTTATTTATCTGAAAATAGAGATAATAATAGCACCTACCTTACAGGATTGTATGAAGTTAAATGATTGTGCTTATTATTTGTCTATTGTCTCTCACTCCAAATCTGTTCTTTTCTCCTCTGTTCTCTGGTGCTGAGAAGGGAGTCTGCAAACTACACTTCTCAGACCCATTTGCCAGTGGACATCTCATTGTTCTATCAATAAGAGGCACAAAGAGGTAGGCCAGAAAGTAGGAGGATGAAGAAAGGACCTCCTCCAGTTTCATGCCATTTTTGTCAGCATTATTTATCCCCATTTATTTGAGCCTCCAACTTATTTCAACACACCTGCCCTCTTAGAGATACTAGCAATAGACTGTCCATGCCATTGTTTCAGAGCACTGGCTCTATGGGGTTATTTCTCAAATTCATGAGATGTCAACTACAGATGAGTAACCCTCTCATCAAAAGTCTGAGCACCCTCCTGTGATCTACCGGATTCTGGTAAACCCAACTCTGTTGCTCTCCCAGATGTTGGGGAGAAAAGTACATGTAGCTGCTTCCATATGGTTATTATCTCTGTTTCTTTCTTCAGCTCTCCCACATCTGTATAACCAGTTCCCTAGGTTAAATGACCCCTACTCGAACACCTATGTGGTTATTAGCTTTCTGACTGGGCCCTGACATAAAATAAGTGGATTATTTGTAAAATGCTTAGAACATTGCATAGCACATGGTAAGTGCTCAATAACTGTTAGTGTTGTTATAAGCATAAAACTGAGTTATTTACTAGGACAACAACACCTGATCTCTAGTTTCCAGAGTCAGGTGAAAGGTAGCTGAATTTAGGAGAAAAAGCTGAAAATTATTCTCCCAGCAAACCCTGTGAATGAAACATACTAATCTACAACTAAAAAACAGTGTGCAGTGGGCATGAGATAAATATTTGCTGAGAATAGATGAATAAACATTCCTCTTAACTCTTTATTAATGGGCTTCTCTAGCTATCTGTGGTAAAAATTATATATATATTTTTTTCATTTCTAACCCATCACAGACAGGTATGTGGTTCCCAAAACATGATCAAAATGTAGCTTGTGTCACCTATGAACCAGGACATGAGTTCAGTATACCCAAACCATTCTATACCCTGTTCAACAAAATGAGGCCACCAATCATGGGTATGAATGTTGTGGTAACATTGTATTGCCAATAGACTTTCTAAACCCTACTCTCAATTTATATATTTATCGTCTGCGGATTGGTTCCCAACAGTTTTAAATGTTCCAGAACACACTATGAGTAGCACTGTTTTATAGTGAAATGGTGTTATCCACTCCTTTTGCGTAGAAAATCCCAATTGAGTGAGAGGTTTGGTTCTTCCCTAATAGGACTCCGAATTCTCTTTAATTACAGAGTTTTCTAACTATACACAGAGAAGAAAAGCTTGAATTATATTGGAGAACATGTGAATGGTGAGTCATGTATGCTGCCATTTTAGAAAGGATGGTACATAAGAACCTGGCTATGTTTTAGTTTCTTAATTGAATTAAAAAGTGTTCCATTTCACCTCCCTTCCCCCAAACAGGAACTACTAGCCATACCTTATACTTTCTAATCTTCATTTCTTTTGACATAGGATATCTAACACTACAATGTTCCCTTATTGTTCCCTACCTAGTCATCCTTCTAAGCTCCAACCCAAAGCCATCTATTCTATGAAGTTTGCTTGGATCACCCAGTAATACTCTATTTACCCCCACATACTTAATACATATTTCCTGGTACTGTAGATATTTTCACTTTAATTCATGGCTTATCTTCTTTAAAGATTTTTAGCTCCTTGAGGAAAGGACTCTTTCTTAGAAAACTTTGTGTCCTCCTAAGAAACTGCATGTGAGGCTCTACATAAAGGTGTTCTCTAACTGCAAAAGGGTACAGTGAGGTATCCACGTTCATAGAGGATAGCAGTGGGAAAAGGAAGCATACATTCGATTACCAAGGAAGTACTAAATTTCAGTACACCATACTGGTTTTTAACCAAACCATAGTGAGACCAATGCTTATAAAATATTTGGAAATCCTTGAGTAAAAGAGATTTTTATGAATGCAGAATAAAATAAAATATTTCCTGTTAGGAATAAAAAAATCATGAGGTATTTATTAATAGTCTGAATAATATCATGAATTATAGTTTTATTTTTAGAGTTAATAATAATTGAAAGTTTAAAAAAATTATTAGAGAATATAGTAAAATAATTTGCGTGGAAAACAATTACTGGTGAGTCACAGATTTCATGTCAGGAAAATTTTTTCTCTTTATGCATGAGGAATATTTCTATCATCTTTGGCCAAAACAAGTAGATAAAAACTGCAAAGTTCTCTATCTATAAAGAAAGGATTTGCCAAACAAGAATAGTTTAGTCTCTATCTAAATTATTTAAAATTCCTTAATCTTAACTGATTTGTTTTTCTTATGTGAAAATGTCAAAGGAATAGTAGAAATAATTCCATTGAGAGAACCAGGTTACATACATACATTTTTTTAGTTGTGGCCCTGTAACTAGCCAGTTTTAAAATTCTCTGCATATTTTTACACTCTGAAAATGAGATTTTAAAATATATGATCTCTATGTTTCTTTTCATCAGAAATAAGAAAAGTGTTTTTGAAATGGAAATTTCTCTCTGAGAAGGCTCAGTGATTGCTGAACTACACCAAGGGGCAATTTGACATTTCCCCAGTAGTTTTTAGATTAAGTCAAACCTTTTGAAACTTTAAAGGTGATAGAAAGAAAATGATTCACGTTAACAGTTTCAAAATCTGCCTGGTTGCTGGCATGCTTAGCAGAATTATTTTAACCCTAACCCTATCAGAACCTTCTTTTCAACAAAGTATATTCCTTTGCAATCAAACCTTCCTTTATATGCCATATACATTTCAAAAATATGTTTTGAGGCTTCCCTGGTGGCGCAGTGGTTGGGAGTCCGCCTGCCGATGCAGGGGAGGCGGGTTCGTGCCCCGGTCTTGGAAGATCCCACATGCCGTGGAGCTGCTGGGCCCGTGAGCCATGGCCGCTGGGCCTGCGCGTCCGGAGCCTGTGCTCCGCAACGGGAGAGGTCACAGCAGTGAGAGGCCCGCGTACCACCAAAAAAAAAAAAAAAAAATGTTTGACCTTGACTTCAATTTGGGAAATATATTTCATGCTATGGTCCATTTTAAGTAGAGCCTATGATAATGGAAGCTGATGCATAGCTAATTTCTGGCTAGTGCTTCATAAATTATTTAGATGACCCCTTTCCTAGGAATGAAAAGAAAGCAACGTCCATTAAAGTTTCTCAGAGATTACACTAGCTTTGGCTGTGTATTTTCTACTTGTTCATAGGTTTCGTAGTGCCTCTTTTGCTATGAATGTTCCTCCAGTCCTTGAGAATGATAGGATCCATGAAAATTAGTAAATCAGGGAATGAGAATCCCACTCAAATCTAATTCTACGCAAATACTACTGAGGATAAGACAGACAAATAGACCATCTTTTTGTTTTGTCCTTCCTCGTGGCAGGGATGTGAATCGAGACCAGCAGGTGGTACGCTGATCAAATAATTAAGAGAATTAAAACTTATGTCCATCCTGACACTGAGTGCAGAAAAGGCACATGCTTTTCACATGCTTCTTGTTTGTGTTGCTTATTTTGTTTGTTCTTAATGTCAGCAGTTATGTATAGTTAGCCTTACTTTTGAGTCATATAGCACCAAAACAATGGTTACTGAAGTATGTAGGTGAACTCTTAATAATAACAGTTATAATTATTATGAAAAGCTATAGAAGTTGCCCCCCCAGACCCACTGCATTGTCAGAAGTATATTTGTAAAGATATGAAAAAAAGGAGCTTAACCAGAGTTGTGAGTCTGCTGGCATATCTCTATGCAAAAGGTCAGCAATGAAAATTGCATCAAGAACATCATTTAGTCATAGAAGACAGACTGATGACATCTCAGCCTATAAGATACCTTCTGTGCCAGTAACTTTAACTGTAAGAATTGTCTTGCCAAAAGTGTCTAGATAATGCAACTCTAATATATCTTAATTCTATTATAGCTACTATATCAGTTTGCTGTGTATTTTCAATATTTTTCATTCAATAAAAACATTAGATGCTAATGTTTTGCTAACAAAATTTAACTGAGTAAATTTTAAGGATCTTATTGTCTTTATTTAACATTTCATAAATTGTGCAGCATCCCGTCTAGCAGATAGAAAGGAGCCCTGAGGAGCTGTACAAAATGAAAGATTTTTTTATAGGCAAAAGGGAGTAGGAACAGGAAGTTATATTAGGCAAAAAAAGAGGATAGGTCATTGCAAGGATACTTTCCCTTAGGTGATGGCAGGGGTGTACCAGGCAGGTGACCTAACTAGTGTTGATCAGGTGATTCCTGATTGACTGCTTTAAGATTCCATTTCTGGGAGACTGGAACTATAATCAAGTTTTGATTTGGTGAGGTGGTGCTTAGCATAAGTCACTCCGTTTTGGGCCGGTTATCTTATTTTAAACACTGAGAATGAAAGAATTGTCCAGTAGGAGAGAAGAAAAAGCTACATGAATATTTGAAAAAGCATGTACAAACACTGTAATAGAGATGAACAATGCACACTGGTAGCACAAAGGAGGGAAAGATTAACTTTCCTTAGCATTGGAGGAAGGTCTTACAATGAGAACATAGTTGATAAAGCTCTTTGTGATGAGTAGAAATTTTCCAGACAGACAGTTGAGTAGAATATAGGAACAAAAGAGGCATGAAACAGCATGAACCAACAAGATGCGAGTACTCCAAGGGAAAATTAGAGGGCCTCACCACCCTCCACACCATCCAGTAATTAGGGAATTTATGTCCTAGGCAATGGGAACCCCCAAATGCTTTCTTAAAGAACGGGAATATGATCATGTTTGCCACTTGGAGATCATTCTGGCTGAAACATACACAATTGACTAAGTCACACCAATTAAAGGTAAAATGAATGGTTTGGAGAGACTTCTTATCATGGAAGTTTGAACTAAAGAGTTAGAAGATGGTAAAAGGAAGGGACTAATCTGAAAGGCTCTCAAGAGGAAAAATGGACTCATAGCAATGACATTGAATGAAATGGATTCACTTATTTTTTCAGCACTTTACCTAGGCAGTTTACTAGTCCTTAGGGATACAACTAACTTGAACAGACATTGAATTTATGGCCTAACAGGAGAGACAGAACTTTAAACAAGCTTTTACAGTGGAATGTAAGTGCTTTGATGGGGTAAGATGGGTTGCTATGGCAGCAGAGCACAGAGTCTCCAAACTTAGACAGGAGATTAGGGAATATTTTGCTGGGGAAATAAAATCTGAACTGAGACCTAAGAGGAAAGGGGTGGAGCGGAGATTTGCAGGAAGAGATGAGAGCATTTAAAAAGGCCTTGAGGGCTTCCCTGGTGGCGCAGTGGTTGGGGGTCTGCCTGCCGATGCGGGGGACGCGGGTTCGTGCCCCGGGACTGGGAGGATCCCGCGTGCCGCGTAGCGGCTGGGCACGTGGGCCGTGGCCGCTGCGCCTGCGCGTCCGGAGCCTGTGCTCCGCAGCGGGAGAGGCCGCGACAGTGAGAGGCCCGTGTACTGCCAAAAAAAAAAAAAAAAAAAAAAAGGCCTTGAGGTCTAAAATGTTTTTCACAGGAGAGAAAACCTAAAATAATTTGTAAAGAGATGAGAAGACATAAGAAGGGGAAGCAGAGGCCAGCAGAGGGTCCTAAGTGCTGCATCCATCTGAAGGGTAATGTTGAACCACTGAGACAATTTTAATCACAGAAATAACACATGTATTTGCATTTTAAGAAACTCACCCCAGATGTGATTTAGAGAACTCATAGATAGAAAAGGCCAGCCCTTGTGTTTTCTATGTCACAGTATTCATCACACTTTGCTCGGCTTATTTGTTTAAAGGCTATTCCTCTCACTTGACTACATGATTAAAGCAGAGAAAGCATCTTTCTTGTGAATTACTATATTCCTGCACAGGTAATCAATAATGTTTGGATGAGACAGTAGACAAATGAATAAAATGAGGGAGGAACAATTAGAATGCCATTATAGGATTCCACCAAGGGAATGTGGGAACATTGAAAGAATAGAGGTAATGGACATAAAGATCATTGGACAGCTTCAAGAGGTATTTAGAAGTGCAATTGACAGGTCATTGAAAGTGATGAGAATAAAATTATGAAAAGGCAAGAATACTTTCCAGTTTACTGTCTTACAAAACAAGGATAGTGATGCCTTTATCAACTGTCTCTACTTAGCCAGCCAACTTTTATTTCCCATAATGCTCTAGCACTGAGCTTTATGCTCTTCACCATTTCCTTCACAAATTATTCCTTAGACTGCCCTGGACAATTAGCTACCATCTTCAGATTGCAATCTATTTCCCTTGAGCTCCTTAAAATCAGATTTAAAACTCACACTTTCCAAAGATTTGAACAAAGAAAAATAAATTATAAAAAAATTAGGAAAAATTTTATAAGCTAGAAGTAAAAAGAGAAAACACAACTGAAGCTCAAATTTAAAATAAGTTGAAATTGAGTGGCAATCACCATTAGAAATTATGATTGAGGATGAATTATGTGTAAGACCCTAGATAGAGATAATTAAATAATTGTATTGTTTTATTTCAGAGATAGGACATTTATGTCCCATGATGCATAAGAGTATAAAGAAAGAGAATAGAAAGCAGTATATGATAAGTACCAAATGAAAGGTAAAGAGAATAAGGTCTACCTGAACCCAATGGATGAAAATATTTCTTTGTCCTGGAACACAGGGCAAGTTGAAGGAAGGACCCGGGACACTCCATATGTCCTAAATCTCTTCTCAATAAGGCTTTGTGTCCCTGTTAATGACTATATCAATCCCTGTCTAGTGTGTTTTCCATCACAATAATATCATGCACTCCAAGTTCAAGATTTTTGCTCCAACCTGCAGCTGGCAATATTCCTGAGCAGACATAGCGAATACCCAGCAGCTGAATATATTTGGATTGGTAGTCAGAAATATTCATGGTGCTAAATGTGAGAGGCACTGATATTCATGCCACTCATCAAATGAGCAAATTAGTTATTTAATTTCCCCAGTCCTCAGAATCTCAGCACCCTCATATCCTCTTTGCTAAAAAAAAAAAAAAAAAAAAAGTGATATCTGGAAGTGAGATAAAAATCAGAACCTGTCATCATCCACATAGAAACTAGACTACTGGCATTAATATTTCTCTCCCAGTTTGGCATGTTCACCTTAAAGAAAATACCAGAATGGCAAGCAGTTTTCTTCCTGGCTCTTAGGGAAATAAAATGCAGCAGAATCCTAATGCTTTTAACATGATCTATTCATTTTGGCTAATATAAAGTATAATGGGAAAAATGAATGAGAGAGATGAAAGCATTACAAAAAGTGACATAATGATAGGTGATATAGTAGCCAAAAATGGGAATGTAAAGAGAGGAAAAACAAGAACCCTAAGAAATAAACTATACATACATGTCTTCATGAAGCTCGTGTGTGTGTGTGTGTGTGTGTGTGTGTGTGTGTGTTGCTAGTGTGGTTAGCACTGTTATTTTTTAGTGTTAATGGAGAAATAGCTAGCAGCATTTTCTTCCTACTAAAGATATTTTCCAAGCAGCACATTAAATATGTATATAGATGAAAAGAGAATTAAATGTGCCTTTTATAGGAGCAGAAAAATCCCAGAAAGGGGAGGGGAGGGAGGATAACAAAAATAAATAAATAAATCAAAAACTAACATGGAATTGAGATGGGACTGAGAAAGGAGGATGCAAATAAGTAATACTGGAGAAATTCAAATGGCTTCAAGTGAACAGAATTTTTTATATTCAAGCAATTTAGGAATTCAACAGAGAAAAATGAGGGTAGTAACTAGATGAAAATGAGGGCTCTGATATCTAGGTGTCTTGGTGTATTTTACTTACTTTTCAGATTTTCAAGGATTTTGTGAAATTAAAATGAATAAAGAAACTTAATCAGACCAACTTTTGCTCATTAAAAGGTGGGACTTTTTCAGGTTATATTCATAAGAGACCAAATCCTGTCCGTCACTGTTGTGGAAACTTATGGAGGACCCACATAGAAAGTGGGTTTTTAGAACAGGACATGGTGGGTGAAGAAACAGGACAGGCTTACTGGAGAAGCACAGGAAAAGGGAGTAGTTGACTCAGTTTCTAAAGCAAACTTGAACCTAAACAACTGAGTTAACACATTCACATAAACTGCCTTCGTATGTCTGAGTAAATAGAGAAAAATCATCAAGTATCTCCCTTTCTCTAATTTTTGAATGGTGAAGAAACCTCATGCATGATTCCCTTAAAGGCAATAAAGCATGGGGTTAACACTGAACCTGTCAGAAAAATGGTTGATTTCCACATCAAAGTAATATTTGAGGAAGCACGGTGGGATAGGGGGAAGGATGGTAGAGGCAAACAAAACTAGTTTGAAGGCCAGCTCTTTACTTATTCATCGTGTGACTTTTGCGTGGTAACTTATCTGAGACTTTGTTTCCCCTTTCACAAAATGCAGACAGTAATACCTATTTATGCAAGGGTGTTTCAACACGTGAATACAAGTACAGGCATCCCTTGCTTTATTGGGCTCTGCAGATATTGGATTTTTTGCAAATTGAAGTCTTGTGGCAACCCCGCATTGTCAGATGACGGTTAGCATTTTCTAGCAATGAAGTATTTTTACATTTTTAACGACATGTATTTTTATGCACGTTGTTTTGGTAGATATAATGCTATTGCACACTTAGACTACAGTATAGTGTAACCATAACTTTCATTTGCATGGGGAAACGAAAAAATTTTTGTGACTTGCTTTATTGCCATATTCGCTTTATTGCAGTGGTCTGGAACTGAAGCTACAATATCTCTGAGGAATGCTTATAATTTGTTCAGTCAATAAACACTTTTGTAATGTCACAAGTATTGATGGTTCAGGGGTGAACAAGCAGAGATAATCCCTGACCTCGTGAGACATTCTAGTAGACAGTATAGTAAATACATAGATGTTGAATGAACTGCAACTAGTGTTTTATTTGTTAAAGGAATAAGAAATGCATTCAAGGTAAAGAAAAGAAAATCCCCTGGACACACCATAAACTATCACCTGCATGCAGGTGAGTCTTTGCTAAATGGAAAACAAATGTGGCTGATTTGGCATAAACTGTAGTATTTTGATACATGTACTGACAAGTTTGACAGAGTAAGAAAGCTAGCTAATGAAAGAGGTAGATGAGAAAAATGTGCCTGGCTTTAAATGTATGTGGCTTCTGTAAAAATCCACCCCAGCTGCCCCATTACATATTCAACAAGATTTCCTAAATTGAAGAAGCAGATACAGGTTGTGTTACTGCTTCCCTACAGACTCACTGTGAGTATTAAGAGGGTTTTCAGTATAATAAAAACAAAATTGAATACCTCTCTGGGCTGGTGAATACGTTGCATTACTTAGCTCACCGCAGTAATAGAAAATTGACTTATTAAAAAAGGATCTTGCAGTCCATACTCCTCATAGTGCCAAGTCCAAGGAAAATTTCTTCTCCCACCACACAACCACAGGAGCTGCCAAAAGCAAAGACCTTGAAATTGAGGATAGCCTTTCTTCTGTTTTCAGAAGTCTCTGGCATTTAACTCTAGCTTCTTGGGATGCTGTTTTATCGACAGGTAATGCCCCAGACTAATTACTTCTCCCAGAAGAAGAGCCTTTGCAGAAACCTTGTGTAAATGCTGCAAAGCTTTCTTTCTTCTTTTCCAAGATTCTGTTTAGGTTGTTTATTACAGTGACAGCTCTGTTGAGCTGGCCTCCAGTTCCAGAGGCCATCTCTAAGCTGAGGCATTAGAGGAGCTCCCAAGGAAGCACTGCTCAATGCTGAAGAAATTAAAAATACTATTAGTCTAGAAATCTCCTGGACAGCAGCAGCTCTCTCTCTGTGCTGGATCCAGCAAGAGCTTCAGTGGAATTTCTCATTGAGATTCCAAGAGCATGCCTACATTTCCATGGTGAAAATGCATTTCCATTGTGAACAGTACAATGAAGAAAGTTTAGGGAATAAAGGGTAACAATTCTCTAAGGAAATGAAATTTTAAAAGAGGTCGAATGGAATTAAGGAGGCAAGAAGAATGAGGAGAGTTTTTTTGTGTGTGTGGTACGCGGGTCTCTCACTGTTGTGGCCTCTCCCGTTGCGGAGCACAGGCTCCAGATGCTCAGGCTCAGCGGCCATGGCTCACGGGCCCAGACACTCCGCGGCATGTGGGATCTTCCTGGACCGGGGCACGAACCCATGTCCCCTGCATCGGCAGGCGGACTCTCAACCACTGCGCCACCAGGGAAGCCCGGAGAGTTCTTTACAGGGATGTTTTTCTACAATAATCAAAAGATTTTTGTGAAAAAGAGCTATATGATGACCAGAGATATATGTGCATTCAATTCAGTAAATGATACACCAAAAAGAAAATAGTAATCAATTCTATTTATTAGAGTTATAGGTGTTTTTTTTTTTTTCTAATTTCACCTTTGGCATTATCTCTTTATTCTAAAACAATGATGCATCAATTGGGTCAATAAATAAATATTTTTAAAATAAGATGAAGTGGTAGGCACCATGAGTCCTCTCTAGCCCAAGTCCACATGCCAGTCCCATCTCCTCTGTCAGCCCCTTGTGATGCCATTCTTTACAACTGACCCATTAAATCCACATTCAACTCAGGACCTCATTGTCCTTCCACATGAGGATGGCAGGGCTGCAAATCACGGAAATCACTTCAACTAAGACAATATAAAAGGAGTGATTTATTTAGTACTAGGATAGGGGCTATGTCTTTGAGCCCAAAACCAAGAAAAGCAGTGGACCTGAAAAGGGATTGGAACCAAAGTTATTGTCTCAAATCTCTCTGGGGTTGTTGGTCTCTCATCTCTTTCTACACATGCTTCATCACTCTTTCTGCAAAGAAGCTTCTTCCACTGTTCTGTTCACATAGTGGAAAATTGCCATCCTCTACTCACTGGTTCTATTATGCCTAATACCAGATCCAGGGGAGAAATAGAGGATATGGGGACTTGAGTTCAAGCGCTGGCCCTTATCCATCACACTTGGATTTTTTTTCTGTGACAATAAATTTTGCTTAGAGTTCTCCACTGATGACAAGCAAATGCTAGAAACCTTACAAGGTTCTACTGCTCTATGGCATGCAACCCCTCCAAAACAAAAAGTCAAATCTGGCTACTACTCCTAGGCTTCTGTGTCAAAGCAAAAACTTGAACTAGGACTTTACCCATTCCAATGTTCTGGAGCTAATAAGACTAATAGATCTACCTTTCCACTCTGCAGAACAGCCACTTCACAGTACTTCCTCATCCCCTCTCCAGAATAGCCATTTCACAGTACTTCTTCATCCCCCTCCTTTAAAATCTCTAACACTTGTTCACACCTCATTTAAAAACATGTATAGTCAGATGAGAACTACCTCAAACTTCCACCAACAAACACAGCTATTTGCATATATATTTCTACCTTTCCTCATGTTACAATAGATAAAATTTCCATACATTTATCTCATGCCAAACCTTCTAGCTATGCCTATATCTGTACTGTCCAATGCAAAAGCCACCAGTTTTATATGGCTATTGAGCATTTAATACACAGCTAATCAAAATTGATGTGTACTGTAAGCATAAAAGGCACACCAAATTTCAGACCTAATATGATAAAAAGGAAAGCTATCTCAATAATTTTATATTAATACATGTTGAAATAATAATATTTTGATGTTTGGGGTTAAATCAAATATTTTTATATTAGTTTAACTTACGTTTTAAATAAATTTAATGTGACTTCTAGAAAATGTTTAAATTACATATGTGGCTCAGATTATATTTCTATTGCACAGTACTGCTCCATATCCTATCCCTTCTTGCCATTTCCCACCTCCCCACTTTCCAGCAACGTTAGTTTCCCTCTCATTCCTGGATCATTCTCATTGGCACACAAAGACACATTTTTATTCTGTTTTTCAAATAAGAACATTCTTTGATTTTTCTCTACATTCTCCATAACTCTTCAGCATAGAATTCCTCAAAAGACTTGTCTATAATTACTATCTCCATTTCTCTACTCCTATTCTCTCCTAAAGACCACTCACGTTGGGTTTACATCTTTTTATTCAGGTCACTTACAGCATCTATCTTG
This sequence comes from Kogia breviceps, assembly GCF_026419965.1. Lineage (NCBI taxonomy): Eukaryota > Metazoa > Chordata > Mammalia > Artiodactyla > Physeteridae > Kogia > Kogia breviceps. The sequence goes on from NC_081314.1 coordinate 100,474,863, forward strand.
TCAAATCATATGGTTGGATCTATTCCCTTCTTACCCAACCTCTTGACCACTCACTCCTTGAGATACATTTTCCCTTCATCTCCTCTGACTATATAATACTCCCCAGTGTCCTTAGCTGGCTTCTCTTTTTCTTCCTGACTTAAAACACTTCCGTGTCCTAGAGCACAATCCTAGACCTCTTGACTATTTTCACTCACCTAAACTTCACTCAGTTACTCATCCAGTCCTGCTCTTGGTTTTAAATATTATCTATATGCTGATGATTCCAAAATGTATTTCTGTACCCAAAATGCACCCATGAGCTCCAAAGTTATGAATCCAGTCACTTCCTCAGCCTTTACTCTTGGTTTGTGAATAGGCATCCTAAGCCTTGCACAACTAAAACCCAGTTCTTGATAACCATCCCTCCTCTTTCATCCTTTCCAATCTCAGTTGTGGCATATTATCTTCCCAGATGCTCAGGCCACAGACCTAAAGATCATTAGTCATTTTCTTCTACTTTATCCTCATATCCAATGTATTCTCCTGGTCACCTCTCAGCATCTCCAGTGTAGCCCAAGCCATTCTCATGTCTCCTAGAGTATTGCAAAGCCTACTTCCTCCCTTGCCCCACTTCAGTTCCTCTTGTTCAAAACATACAGAGTGTACTGTTTTAAAGCTCAGTTGAGTTTATACTACTCTTCTGCTTGCAACTCTTTAGTATGTTTGTAATCATAATTGAAATAGAATCCAACTACCTTAACATGGCCTATAAGGTTGTATATTATGTGACTTTGGTAATATCTCTGATCTAATCTCTCACAGTATTCACCATCTTTTGCTGGGCTCCAGCTATTCTGAACCTTATTTCTGCCAGGAGAACACACTAAGTAAGTTCCTGTTTCAGGTTCTTTACACTTGTATTTCTTTTCCTTAGAATGCTCTTTGGATTTTTCTTATTATTTGGGTATCAGCTCAGTTATCCCATTGTAAGAGAATTTCCTTGATCCCTTTAGGTAATGTGTTATCTTGTCCACCCCCACAATCACTTTCTATTCCCTTACTTTATTTTCTTCATAGTGTCTGAAATTTCTCTCCCATTAGAATATAAGCTCTATGAAGAGAAATTGTGCTTCATTCACTATTGCATGCTTTATGCTCAGGAGCGTGCCAAGAACCCACTAACAGTTCAAAAGAAAACTGATGAATGAAAAGATTAATAAATAAATGGATGATACAGCCAACAGAGGCAAGAAAACAATGAACAGTTCTACAATTTGTTCTCATGATATATGAGGAATGCCAGTTCCCCCAAGGTCCATACTGAATTCTAGCCCAATTTATTGAAGCCACTTTACACTGAGAAACTGTATCAAGTTTATTCAACATGAGATGCCCACAAGAAAAACATTAAATAACCTAGCAAAATTGGGCTCCCCCATCACCTGCACCTTCCCCCTCTTATCAGTCTAAAAGTCAGAATCCTACTTTTTGCTGAATTGTGTAGTTTGGCCACAGATGTGCAAAAAGACAGAGAAGTCAACAGCTGCAATTCAACATGGCATTTAACTGATTTCTTGCTCTGGATTTCAGCAATTTCAGAATTTTTAGACAGCTTACAGATAGATAAGGCTTTTCGTAAGAGATTTTCATATTTGCAATGCTATACTTTTCTTCTGGCTGGCAAACCACCTCTTCTGTAAGATCCAGTCTTGGTTTGTACCAAGGAAATATGGGAAACAGTTTATTGTTTCATCATCCATAAGCAAGACCATTCCCTCAAATGAAGGAATTTTCACTTCCTTAATGTTCCACAATTTTTCCCAGGGATCTGTTACTTACAACCCTACTGTCTGATAAATTTCTGTCAAGTTACCATTTGGTAGCAAGGTATACAAACTCACTTAAGCAAATTGGAAAATGTATCAGAAGAATATCAGAGATGTAGCCAAGACTCCCAAAGAGTGAAAACATTTGGGGACCAAGATTCTTTAATATTCTATTTCTCTCGGAATGTCTGTGTTAGTCTTCTCTCTCTTTCAACAGTGGCTTTTTTTCCTGACTCTTCATTAAGGTAGCAGGGACTAGCTATATAGGTTTCCTGCTTTGTACCATCTTGTAATTTAAGTGCCAACAACGACTAAGTATATTTTGAGTTCAAATTCCAAGATCCTGAAGAGGGAAATGTTTTGTCCTAGCTTGGATCATGAATATATCTCTGGTCCAATGGCTAAATTATGGGGCCACATGATCTACTGCCTACTTATCAGTTGTTCTGGACACAGGCCTTCTGAAAAGAGGGAAAATGCAGATTCTTTAAGAAGGTAGTGTGGAGACAGGGAAGTGATGAAGAGTAAAATTCTTTGCATGTCTGGTACAGTGCCAGAAGTGGAGGAAAACTTAACTTCTATTGACTGCTCATTGCTTCCCTAGACCATCAGGGACCATGTATTTCTACTCTCCAGTGGAATTGCTAGTGCCAAGCACTGTGCATTGCATATAGGAACCCCAATGAATATGGCTTTCATAAATGAATGAATGAATGAATAACAATTGTCACACAAGAGACAATGCAGAAATAAACATAAAATAGAACATTATAAGCCAGAAGTGAAGGGGAAGAATCATGGATGTGTGCCTTCTTTAAAGAATGGGTAAACATTTAGTAATAGATATTCATTGCAGCTCTATTTACAATAGCCAGGACATGGAAGAAACCTAAGTGTCCATCAACAGAGGACTGGATAAAGAAGATGTGGCACATGTATACAATGGAATATTACTCAGCTATAAAAAGAAACAAAATTGAGTTACTTGTAGTGAGGTGGATGGACCTAGAGACTGTCATACAGAGTGAAGTAAGTCAGAAAGAGATCAACAAATACGATGTGCTAACGCCTATATATGGAATCTAAAAAACAAAAAAAGGTTCTGAAGAACCTAGGGGCAGGACAGGAATAAAGACACAGACATAGAGAATGGACTTGAGGACACGGGGAGAGGGAAGGATAAGCTGGGACGAAGTGAGAGAGTGGCATGGACATATATACACTACCAAATGTAAAATAAATAGCTAGTGGGAAGCAGCACATAGCACAGGGAAATCAGCATGGTGCTTTGTGCCCACCTAGAGGGGTGGGATAGGGTGGGATTCACTTTGTTATACAGCAGAAACTAACACACCATTGTAAAGCAATTATACTCCAATAAAGATGTTTAAAAAAATAGATATTGGGGCCTGAGAGCAGAAATTTGCAGAGTAATACAAAAATTTTCAAAATATCCAAATAATTGTTGAATTCTTAAATAAGTTAAACTTTATTTATTAAGGAATAGTGAACCATTGTGCGAGTTAATGCAATTTATACCATTACTATCTCCTAATTGTTCTCTAAGACTCATTGTCCAACCTGCTATTACTGCCATCACTATTATGATAATTATAGATATGCTGGAGATGGACAAGATACCCAAGAAAGATGTGGAAAATGCTAATGACAAACTTTACATTATTGAACGAATATTTTCCAAATAATTTCCATCTGTGCAGCTTTTACCCTTTATCTACAGCAATGATGCTTTCATATGTTTCTCCTTTACCTAAGCATAAGATTACTAGTGGAAATTTTATACACTACATTAATAGGAGAAGAAGTGGTCCTGCATTTTTGTTAACAAGGCAGAGATTTGCAACTGTGTTTATAATTAGGCAATGCTAAGGAGCTCAGAGATAAGCTTTTGGGGATGTTTATACATATCACAGAGGAAGGTAAAATGAATAGCCTATTGTTTGCTCCTCAAACAAATGAAAACATGACAAACTAACATTTAAAGATGTGCTTCCCTCTTAAAAAGGTAACTCAGATCTTTTAAGGCTATTTAATATACTACTACTGTTGTTTGGTTTGAAAAGGCATATTAAAATGAAGTGGCTGCCCTGGATTCCTCTATTTACAGTGGTGAATATATTTAGATTTTGAATGACACAATTCCTTCAATTCAAATCTCTAAAGCCAGGTTCCATTATTTATAATTTAAACATTTTACACTAAATATGTTTCCAGGAAAACTTCACTTATAGTTTTCCATTTTATCCTTACAGTCATTCTTTAGAGAATGTAAATTTGACAAAAATATATTGTTCAACCACAAAACATCAGGCATTGTAGAAACTAGTTTAAAAACACACTCCTTGCCTTAAGTTGCTTCTGGGGGATACCACCATGTAATCAGAAAATCACCACAGAATACAATGAGAATTAAACTAGAAGTTAGTAAGGGGCTCTGGGAGCCCCTAAGCACACTGCAAGGGTCTTACCCAGTGAAGGGAGTTATTACCTCCAGATTCTTCAATGATAAGAACAAGATAGCCAGACAAAAAGAACAAGATAGGTGCCTGGGAAAGGTGGAGCAAACAGAGCTCAGTGCAAATATTATACCCATCTTACAAATAATTAATAGATGGACTTGAGCAAATAGTAACTCTAACAAAACTGCAAGTTATATTTTATTTCCTCTATTTTGGCTTGTCTACTTTCTATTATCTTACACTACATCCCTTATACAAAGGGATTTTTTGATTATACAAAAAAATTTGAAGACTGAAATTATCTGATGATTGTAGCCAATGGAGTTCATTAAAATCTGGACTGAAAATGAATACCTATGGCCCTTATAGCATTTTGGTATCAGGCTTATCAATGTTTAAGCACTGTATTGGCTTATGTCATTTAATTTTATAAAAATGGTAAGAGGTATACACTATTATCTTCATTTATAGATGATAAAATTGAAGCAGGGTTAAAAAACTTGCCTAAGATTGCACAGCTAATAAAGCAACGGGACTAGTATTTAAATTCAGATAGTTTAACACCAGTACCTGTGCACTTTGATAGTAAATGACACTGACTACCAGAGTCATCTTAACATTACTACAACTAGCTTTGTGGAATGAATAGACAATGAGCTGATACATTAAAAAAATAGTATGTCATTTGCGGTTTTTTTTCATGTATTCATTGTTTTTCATACTTTTTTCATGTTGTCAGTAATTCAAATGTATATTCATGTTTCAAAAGAGTTGCTAGAGCAATAAATCCTGAAATAAAAGAAGACCACATATATAAAGGGCACACTGTATACTTGTGAAAATAGACTTCAAATGAGCAACATTGAGACTTTAATATAAGAGAAGAAGTTCTATAAACATACAGAAAAAAATTCAAATTACTAATAAGGAAAAGAAAATTGGATTTCTATTAGAGTTTTCAAAGGAAAAAACAATTTTTATTATTATTATTATTTTTTTTTTTTTTTTGGTCAGGCTGCATGGCTTGTGGGATCTTAGTTCCCTGACCAGGGACTGAACCCGTGACACAGCACTGAAAGTGCTGATTCCTAACCACTGGACTGCCAGGGAACTCCCTCAAAGAAAATATATTTTTTTAATAATTTAAGTGACTTTAATTTATTTATTTATTTATTTATCTTTAACTGCACTGGGTCTTTGTTGAGGCATGCAGGATCTTTCCTTGCAGCTCACTGTCTCTTCATTGTGGTGCATGGGCTTCTCTCTAGTTGTGGCATGTGGGTTTTCTCTCTCTAGCTGTGGCCCATGGGTTCTAGAGCGCATGGGCTCTGTAGTTTGCAGCTCTGAGACTCTCTCATTGAAGAACATGAGCTCAGTAGTTGTGGCACGTGGGCTCAGTTGCCCCATGGCATGTGGGATTATCGTTCCCCAAGGATTGAACCTGTGTCCTCTGCATTGGAAGGCAGGTTCTTTACCACAGGACCACCAGGGAAGTCCCAAAGAAAATATTTTTAAGGAAAGAAAATATGAGTAAAAAAATTTATATCCAGCCAAACTGTCCTTCAGGTATAAAGACCATAGACAGTTATTAACATGCAAGATCCTAAGAATGTTGATCCCAGGAGATTTACCTGAGAAATATAACAGAAAATAAGCTGCAGACAACTACAGAATAACTTCAGAAGAGTTAACCTAAGATTTTCAGTTTAGCATTAAATATATTTAACTAAGTTACCAATATTAGAACTAAGTGTGACATAATAATATTAAGAAATACATGATCTGACCATGCAGAAATAATGTAATAAAAAATGAGAGAAGAAAGAGGCAAACTCTATAAGAGATAAAGCATGCTAATTGATTTATAGGTATCATCTGAGAGTAAAGGTTGATCACTTGAAGCTAACAAACAGAATAAGCTTAAGTACATTTAATATCATGTATATTAAAGCAAAAAATAAGACTAGTAATGTAAAATTGGAAGGTAAGGGACAGTAAGGGTAAAGAAACAGATTCCATTATTGCTCATGGTGAAACCAAATGGGAGATTCTAAACAAAGAAGAGATATTAATAGAATTATACCACTACAAAGAAATACAAACCTTCCCTAAGTTTCCAAAACAAAGTATTGAAATAGTCCCTGTGATGGAAAATTTAGTAAACATAATATAGCAAAACATGAAACAACTGAAACTATATACATAATTTATGTTAATAAATGGAAAAGGGATTACCTTACTGATGAAATAAAGATTTTTTATATCAGTTCACAAAGATAAACTCTATGCTGTTTACAAGGTACACACATAAATCAAATTTATTCACAAGGCAAGTATTAAAGGAACTGATAAAAATATACCATGAAAATGCAAATAATATATCCTAATAAAATGCAGTCAATGTCAAACAAGGTAATATTCAGAACCAAAAATACTGAATGGAACAAAGAAGGACACCTTCATAATGCTATTAACATCTCTGTGTCAAACATACACAACAACTTTCATAAAGTAAAAACTACAGGAAATAAAAGGATTATCAGAGATGTACACTACTCACTAATAGAACATTTTAACACACCTCTCAGATCTAGACAGAGTTAGAGGACAAAAACGTTGGTAAAGATACAGAACATCTCAGAAACATACACAACATGTAGGCCACTTAGAAAAAATATTAATCTGTGTTTCTTAGTTATTAAAGATATATATTTTTTTCCAAGAGTGCATGTAATCATTGTGAAAATTACCCAATATAAGCCCAAAAGAAGGTCTTAAAATTTTCAATAAAATAGAAATGCAAATCACATTTATCAAATTCACTACAATGTGATAAAATTGGAAATTAATACTCAGTCATAAAAACAAGAAGCCTTCTACCTGAATTTATTTTTAAATTCTCTATAAACACAATACAAAATTGCCAAATTTCTAGAAAACCACAAAAATAAAAACATGACATACCCATGAATCTATGGGGTTCACCTAAAGTAGTACACAGAGGAAATTCTATAGCATCAATAAAATACTAACAATAAAACTGAAAAACAAATTAATAATCTGGTTTCCAAAGTTATTGATTTATATATATCAGTGGAATTATGTATTTATAGTAATACAATGAATAGAGAAAGTAAATTAATTAAACATCCTAGTTTTAAAATTATTGATATCTCTATGTTAAAAAAATTATACGTCAATGAAAATCTATGCATTGGCTATAGTACAGCATCTGGGTCTGTCTGATTCTAGCACAGTTAATTGTCTTTGAAATATTTTGCACCTTTTTGTAAACTGCAGGTAATTGATACATATGCAAAATCTATCAAGTAGAGATTTAGATTTACTGAATTCCCTCTCCACTATGAAAAGAAGTTTTGTAATTTATCTCGATATTTCTTTACTCCATATAAATTTGCAGTTTTGACTTTTCCTTTGAGCCAGCTGTAACATCTGTCTGGTTCCCTCCTTGAGTAGAACAAAAATTTTTAACATATTATTTATCATTATATCTCTATGAGAATTATGATTTTACCTTTATCTGAAACTTATTTTTTACCAATTAAAACAGTAAAATTATATACTTATTTCAATATGATAAAATAATAACAGTAAGATAAAAATAACACTAAATTTTGGAATTTAGAAAAAGATCAACAAAGTTCATAAAATAAAAGCAGAATAAAAAATTAATAATAATAAAATAATAAGATAAAAAACAAATAATAGAAAATGAATAAACGTCTTTTAAAAAAATACAAACCAATAACCAACCTAATAAAAACAAAGGTTGGGGTGAAATCACAAGTATTCAAAATACAAAATCACAACAAAAATAAAGCAATTAAGCCAGAGGAAAATTTAAAAGAGATTATTTTTGCATAAAATATGTTAATAGATTTGAAACATCAATATATGGATAAATTTATAGCAAAAGCATAAGATGTCCAATTGCCCCTCACCTCAGTTGATTTATACATTTTAAATTATTTTCATAAAATCACCAGGATAATTTTCTAGAGATAGACAAATTATAAAGTTCATATGGAAAAATAACCAAAGTAAAAATGGTAAGAAAGAAAGCACCAGAAAAACAAGAGAGTAATGTGAGGAATCTAGTTTTGTTGGTTATTAAAATATGTCAGGGAATCCTTATGCATTATTATAATACATATCATTACATATGATAAAGTGGTATTAAATTCATAGTGAATTGAATAGTTTCTCCCCAAAATTTATGTCCATTTGGAAAGTCAGAATGGAAGCTTATTTGGAAATAGGATCTTTGCAGATGTAATTAGTTAAGGATCTTCAAATGAAATTAATTATCTAGGATTTGGGATGGGACCTAAATCCAATCACTAATGTCCTTATAAGAAAAGGAGAGGACACAGAGATATACAGAGAAGATCTTGTGAAAACAGAGGCAAAGATTGGAGTTATGCTGCCACAAACCAAGAAATGTCAGGAGCCACCATGAGCTAGAAAAGGAAAGGAAAGATTCTCCCTTCAAGCCTTCAGAAGGAGCAAGGTCTTGCTGACAGTGTAATTTTGTTCTTCTGGTCTCCAGTCTGGTATTTTGTTATAGTCGCCCAAACAGACTATTATAAGCAATGTGACTGAAACTGAGAATAAAGGGTAGAATTTGGTTTAAGATGAGGCTTGAGGAGCAGGTGAGAGGCTCTTTGCAGAAGACTGCCTTTATATCTAGATCAATAAAGAAAACTTTGGAAAGATTTTAAGAATGATAACATGATTCAATTTGTATTTTTGAGAAAGACATTCTAACATAGAATGGAGGTGGGCCAAAATGTAGAACTGTTAGGAAGGTATTGCTGAAGTTCAGGAAAGAGAAACTAGTACCTTAGATTAGGATGCTGGTGGAAAATATGGAGAGAAATGAACACAGGCAGAAGACATTTAGGAGGTAAAATATAGAGAACTCAGTAACGAATTGGATTTTTTGATATAATGTTGAGTGAAAGAGCCAAATGCAAAATTACAGATTCATTATGATATAACTAAAACTCAGAGAAACATAGGGTGGAAATATATAAATTATAGATAACATTCTCATTTTTCTACTTTCCAAGATAATAAAAATATGGCTATATTATACTTCTTTTCAAATAAAAATAATATTTTAGTATAACTGCCACAAAATTTCCATCAGGGTCACTCCTCAAGGGTAACTGAAATCTAACTATAGGTTTTGCTAAGATTTGGGATAAAAATTAGTACAATCGAGAGAGGCCTGGCAGCAGGAATTACCTCTGACATTAAATATGTCACAGAGAGTTTAGGATAAAAGGGGTGTTCCAGCACAAGAAGATCCACACAGAGCTGGAATCATCATTAACAAAGTTCCCCTGGTTAATTTTCCTGTAAGAGGATTTTATATACAGGTAGACCTGTGTTATGCCTCTTTTACTTGAGGCAAATTTTCCAAACTCTGTGACCTTTTGATTCATTTTATCATCTATAAAATGTATAAAATGAGGGTCCTAATGGTACCTCTGACCATTGAATAATAAGGGGGTTGGGGCAACCCACCTCCCACACACAGTCAAAAATCTCTGCCATCTTTGCCTCAAAAACAAAGGAACTGATAAATGACTCACCCAAGGGCAGGAAGCTGAAACAGTTTGGATAGAATCAGGACTTAAACCCTAGTTCTCTAATCAAACACAAACTTTTCCCTACACTTAAAGATCTGTAAAATAAAAATGTATTGAAAAAAAATCCGGGTACAAGTGGACCCATGCCGTTCAAAGCCGTGTTGTTCAAGGGTCAACTGTACTTTCTCAGTAGAAATGTTGTGAGGACAAACTGAGATAAAGTAGGTAGAGTCCTTTGACCCGTGTCTGTTTGGATACTAAGTGGTCAGACTGGTAGTGTGGTAGTGATGATGGGCAAGTAATTAGAAGCAGCAGTAGCAGTACTAAGTATTTACTTCTCTCCACACTTAGATTTTTCAGTGACTGGTATATGGTTAAAGTAAAACAGTTACCACCTTATTTAGTTATGAGACATAGGTTTAAGTTGAGAGAAATTATTCATGCTGCATGGAAAAGAAAATCAGTTGACTGGGATTTTAGGAATAGATGTCCAGAACTGATTGTCTAGGTAAGATGGGCAATATTTGGTACTCACAGTAGAAACTTCTGCTAAGATGTCATCTGACATTGCTTAAATGAGAATCCTTTTTTTTTTTTTTTTTTCAAGCCCACAAGGGCAATTTGGGAAACAAACCAAAAAAGCTAAATCCTTGGGAAGTGTTGTCCAAGTCATCTAGAGAGCCTTGCAGGTCAAAGGTAAAGGAGGCAGATGGAGTGACTGGATTGGGAGAATGGATCAAAGTGATCCGCAAGCAATGTCAAGGCACCTAGTAGGTGAGCACTATTTTTTTCTAAGTTATATTCATGAGATAACTTGTAATAAAAATAAAAGTGCACTTTCTGAACAAATGATGCTTTATGCTCCTAGTTGGCGATCCAATAATGGACACATTACAAGTTGTTTCTCAAAAACGCATTTTGGATGAAAGGAAGAATTTAGTAGCAAAGTTCTGGTTTTGTTTATCTCTTCCACCACTAACTGAGCATAGGGCCAGGAGCAGGTGACTCAATGACTCTGAGCCTTAGCATCCATGTGTTCAATGAGGACTGTGACACCTCATTCACACAGTTGTTGGAACAAAGTTTAAGCAGCATACTGTAAAGACTTCACATGTGGTCTAGTGTATTTTATAAGTTTATGAAATGCTAGTATCCCTCCCGCCTTTCTTACCTCTGTAACCATTTTTAGAACATTTTGTCAGAGGAATATGTACCAGGTGTACAGTGGGATGAAACATACAGTTTTAGATCCTTTCTAGTCTTAAATTTTCTCTCTATATGGGTGCAAGGACAGGAGCTAGATGATTATTTTTGAAAGCATAATTTCTCAATTGGGACATACTTCATAAGTAGACATGATTTGGAAACATACAGCAAGCAGATTTGATTGACATCTGATGGATACATTAAATCCAAAATTAAAACTATAATAAAGTATTTTTAAGTTCAGTGTTTTGTTACTTTGCCCCTTTATTCTGTATTCAATTTAGCTAGAAACCTCTTCCAAAGTCTATTCAGGGAAAACATTTTGAAAGGAGTATTTTAATGAGACCATTTGTGTTCCCGGTGCCTTGCTGAATGACAGGTTATATAAAGCATAGATAAATATTGTTGGAATATAAAAATGGAACCGTTTTATAAGTTTATCAGTGTCTCACATTCAGTATGAACTAGTGAATTTCCCAAAGTGTGCCCCAAATATAAAACTTTTTTAAAAAGTAAATCACTATCCTCATTCTTCTCATTAACAAAACATTTTGAAGATGTTGTCCCACACTGTTACTTCTCAAGTATCTCTTGCTTCTAGGTTTCTTTAAAATTTTTGAAGTAAGCAGACAAGATATTTTCCTCAGTTTTACAATGGTAGCAATGTTCATTTCGGAGGGTCTTTACACTTTTTATCAAGGCTTTCTCTAAGTATGTATATCTAGTTAAGAAGCTGATGTGCCATAGCCTCTGTAACTGAAAAATTGTTTAACCTACAAATTCAGTTTGTTTTATAATGTTCTGGTGCCTGAAAAAATACTGATAAATGACGACCTCCCATTGTTCCAAATGCCAAGTATAAAATGCCATCTTTCTATGCCTGCATTTAGTATTGATTCTTCAGATGGCAAAAGACTCTGTAATAAACACAGGGGAATCGAGAAGGCTTTTAGACGCAGCAGTAGACTCAAGGAAAGAGGGCAGCCCAGAAGTGGTTTTAAACTGCCTGGAAATTACTGTGTAATGTAAAGGGCTGGGAATCCACAATTTGTTAGTAAAACCAATTCACATCATGAAAACTGTCAAATCATTGATACACCAAGCTAGTTTTGTTGTTGTTGATGTTGTTTTTAACAGTTTATAATCTAGTAGTATAGGATCTGATGGTAAAATAGTTCAAGTCATTTTACAGAGTATTGGCCTTGGATCATCAGCAACCCTTTTTTCTTCCTTGTACCCTTAGATCTGTCCTACAAACACTATCAGCTTGGAAAAACAACTCCACTCTGTGCAGTGTGGACAAAGGGAATGGTCTTGGGGTACTGCTATGGCATAGAAGTCTCTTTTCTTAAAAAGGGCAGGTGGGAGCTTACACTAATTGAATCATTTATTGGCTGTGTCTTTTTAAGTGCTTTTCTAGTCGAGGGACCAAAATCTATATTAACACCTTTGCCCTCAGCAATGCAGTCTTTAAAGTCAAGGAGCTTTGCTCACAGGTCTTCAACGACTCAGTCGAGCTCACTAAATAAATAATAAGAAAGTGTGAATAGTGACAGTCTAATGGATTATGTTGGGTCAGAATTGAAAGAGAGATTTTTTTAAAAAGAGGAGCCAGTATCCATGGTCAGTTATGAAATGTCTCCTCCTGTGCTTCTTCCAGGATTGAGTCATTCACCTTTATTCTATTTGAATTAGAATGCTGATGTGTTTTGTTTGAATAAATCAATGCATCTGTGAATGTTAATTTGTTAAAGGCATTCTGATAAGAAATTTAACAGTATATTGTGCTACTCAAACTCTCTCCCCTACACCTCCCCAATGTCCCACATGCCTGCTAGAACCTTCTGAAACTAAAGATTTAAAGAACAGATAAGATCCAAAAGGGGTCATTCAGAATCTTTAGATAACTTTTTGACAAGGCTACATGTTAAAATCTTTATTTCCTCAAAAACAGTGTTTTCTAAATTTAGTATACTATTTGTCTCTATTTTCTACATTGTTTGTTTTCAATCCAATTAGTTCATAGTCCCTTCTCTCCTATCTCTCCTTTACCATGCTTGATTGCAAGACCTACGCTGCTTTATGTACTGAATCAGCAATTGCTTTGAATGTATCAGCAATTTTTTTCAAATTCAATCAAATGATTTGAAAATTCATCTAGGAGCTATCATTTATTGTGTTCATACTGTGTGCAAGTCAGGTGTTGAATTAATCACCTTACAAATATTAAAGAAAAAGACACTGAATCAGATAGTAAGATAAATTTTTAAGCTACAATATTTCTAACAGTTGTCAGAGTCAGTCATATGCACATATGTAGATTTTGATTTAAGTGATGTTAAATTTACTAATCCATTCCTTGGATTCTGTCATTATTCCTTAGGAGTATTTTAAACAGGACAATTCTCCCAAGTTCTACTCCCTAAGGTACTTTAACTCTCTTTCTCTTTGTTAAATCCCCCTACCTTTCCCTTCATGATTCTCTCTTTATCTACTATTTTTTGTCTCCTATAATATCCTATAAAAACCTATTATGAAGTCCCAGGACATTCTGCTTATATTAAAAGAATCCCACCCCACTATGCCACATTCAAATTCTTTTCCCACAGTGGAAAAATTCCGGTCTTACCGGAGAAATATTACCTTTGGTACAAAATTGTTAACTGTCTTAAACATATGAAATTGATTTAGAAATTCATCTCATCCTATGAATTCACTGCAGGAGGATGTCAATGCCCAGAAAATAATAGAATTGATATTAAAGATCTAGAAGGAAACTTAGCCCAGAAAGAGGAAGAACAAATGTCATCCAAATTAAAATAACTGGAAAAGGACATTCCAGTGCCTGTTTAAGACATTGGCACACATCAGAAGATCTAAACGGAATGAGGACTTGGAAGGTGCTAGTGGGATACTTTGGTGCCTGAAAGTGGGGAGAGTGGGGCTGGAGGATTTGAATTTGAGAGGAATTTACTCTAGGTATCTGATTTTGTAAACTTATGTTTTATCTGACCTGCCAGTATGGAAACCATTATAAAGTAGTCAACTCTAATATGTTCCTTGACACAAGAAGAGATTGGGAAGCAATTCAAGAATTTGGTGGCAGACTTTATATGAACCACATTCTTCTTTACAGAAAAGGTTTGGAGCCCTTACTCTACCATCAGGTAATTATGAGAATGTGATCTATGATCTCCTTTCTGAAAACTAGTCATGTCCCAGTGCCAAGGCCAAATCTGATCAACATCTCTCAGACTAGCCAGTCAGCCCAACTTTAAACACAGATCATGCTTCTACTCTCAAGAGGACTCTGATGTGACCCTGAGACTTCTAACCAGGCACCAGATCAGGGTGTTTCAGCAATGCTCAAGGCATTGAGAATCTGACTTTCTCCCACTTCCTTTTTTTCCATCTAAACTCCTGGCTTGGTTTCTGTTTCATTCCATGTTTTATTTTCTCTGGGCAAGCCCATTCCCAGGTGCCTGAGATGCTGTTGACACACCTTGCCTTCCTAGGCATTGTGGAGACAGCCAAGCCTACCCCCACAGCACTGAGTCCCTCCTCTCCAACTGTTCCATGTTGCTGGCCAGACACACGGACCCCTGGTAACGTGTTTCATAGGAGAGTCCAGGGCCAGGAAAAGACTACTTGGGGATAGGGAGTTTCAAAAATATTTCCAAATCTTATGTGCAATGTAGAGACTAAAGTTTCAGGAAGGCAAAGAAGAGGACATGGATCCTAGATCAGCACTCCAGGAAGACAGCAAAAGAGAACCCATGTGGTATTTCTAGAAAGAGGTAACATGTACATCGGAGTACCCAGCCCCATGAAATGACTCTGTCCAGAGAGGAGCTGGATCTGAAATGGCCTGTTGTGATAAGCACAAAGGACATATTGGTGGTTACTTGTGTAGTCACACAACCATTACCAGAGGGTGCCCCCTTTGCCCCTACCAAGAATGCAGGTGGTACTGCATAAAACCCTGTCATCTCTGGGGGTGGAGGGAAGCCCAAAGCATAATGAACCTTGAATATCTCACTAGCCAGATAGATAAGGGCTTCGAATCAAAATAATGTTAAGTCATCAACAATGAAAAAAACTACAACATATCTTGCAAAACTAAGTTTCTGGCCTAAGGTCTATACCTGGTTGGAATCTATGCCAAACTGCTAAGAAACGGAAAATCATTACTGTGTAACTCCTCTCACTACTATAGAATGTTCCCAGAGAATTATGCACCATGTTTAAAAATTGTTGCTAACAATTTTCGGATGGACAGACAGTTCTTGGCTGCCACAGAAAGCACTGGGGTGGAGGGCTTTGAGGAGAGGTTGATATTGCTAGAGAGATGAGAGAAATAAAATGTTCTGGAAAGTCCAAACATCTTGTAGAAGACATGAAGATACTGATCCAAGGAGAAGGATAACAGAAACCCAGCTGAAGGGCCCAACTTTCGAAAATTTTATCTAAAAAAATAGAAGTAATCATATAGGCAATATGTGCTCTCAATATTTAATACTTCTTTTAGCATTTTAATAAAAATAAAAAATAAACAAAATTTTTAAATGAATGAGAAAACACCAGGATACTTCTGCAGGAAATCTCATGTCAAATTTTTAAGGAATAGCAGAGCTTTTGCTATGAGTTCAACATAGAATGTATTAGAGATTATGTAATAAATCTATTATGACATAGCCCTAATGCATAAAAGACAAAATTTTTTTCTCATTTGTTTCAGCTGTTTAGTGCGTCTGTGCAATATCAGACTTTAGCACTAGAATATTTATAATTTTCCAGAAGAATGTTAAATTCTCAAAGTCAACCCAATGTGCCTATTTTTTAAAATGCAAGCATACATTATGTATTACACCACAAGTACTCTGGAAAATCATTGCTATCAGCAGGAGAGAAACCAAGAAATCTTAAAGAAAAATTGAAATAATAAAGATAGGGGGGCCTTCAAGATGGCAGAGGAGTAAGATGTGGAGATCACCTTCCTCCCCACAAATACATCAAAAATACATCTACTTGTGGAACAACTACTACAGAACACCTACTGAACACTGGCAGAAGACCTCAGACTTCTGAAAGGGCAAGAAAATCCCCACGTACCTGGGTAGAACAAAAGAAAAGAGAAAAAACAGAGGCAAAAGAATAGGGATGGGACCTGCACCCCGGGGAGGGAGCTGTGAAGGAGGAAAAGTTTCCACACACTAGGAAGCCCCTTCACTGGTGGAGGTTGGGGTGGGCGGGGGTGAAGATTCAGAGCCACGGAGGAGAGTGCAGCAACAGGGGTGCAGAAGGCAAAGTGGAGAGATTCCCACACAGAGGATCGGTGGCGACCAGCACTCACCAGCCTGAGAGGATTTTCTGCTCACCCTCTGGGGCAGGTGGGGGCTGGGAACTGAGGCTCTGGCTTCAGAGGTCAGATCCCAGAAATAGGACTGCAGTTAGCTGTGTGAACACAGCCTGAAGGGGGCTAGTGCACCACAGCTAGCCTGGAGGGAGTCAGGGAAGGAGTCTGGAACTGCTTAAGAGGCAAGAGACCATTGTTTTGGGGTGCACAAGGAGAGGGGATTCAGAACACCGCCTAAACAAGCTCCAGAGATGGGCACGAGACGCAGCTATCAGCGCAGACACCAGAGATGGGAATGAAATGCTAAGGCTGCTGCTGCAGCCACCGAGAAGCCAGTGTGCAAGCACAGGTCACTATCCACATACCACCGGCGCCCCCCAGGAGCCTGTGCAGCCTGCCACTGCCAGGGTCCTGTGATCCAGGAACAACTTCCCCGGGAGAACACACAGCATGCCTCAGGCGGTTGCAGTGTTATGCTGGCCTCTGCAGCCGCAGGTTCACCCCCTATTTCAATTATAACTACCATACCCCTACCTCCCAAAGGCCTGAGTGAGCCAGAGCCCCCTAATAAGCTGCTGCTTTAACCCCATCCTGTCTGGGCAGGAACAGAAGCCTGAGGGCAACCTACAACGCAGAGGTGGGGCCAAAATGACAGCTGAACCCCAGGAGCTGTGTGAACAAAGAAGAGAAAGGGAAATTTCTCTGCGCAGTCTCAGGACCAGTGGATTAAATCCCCACAATCAATTTGATGTACCGTCAATTTGTGGAATACCTGAATAGACAATGAATCAACCCAAAACTGAGGCAGTGGACTTTGGGAGCAACGGAAGACTTGGGGTTTGGTGTCTGCGACTGACTTGTTTCTGATTTTTATGTTTATCTTAGTCTAGATTTTAGCTCTTGTTATTATTGGTAGATATATTTATTTGTTTGGATGCTCTCTTCTTCTTTTTAATGACTTTTTGAATTTTTTATTTTAATAATTTGTTTTTATTTTTTAATTTAAATTATTTTATCTTATTTTATTCTTTCTTTCTTTCCTTCTTTTCTTTTTTATTTTTTTTTCCCTTTTCTTCTGAGCTGTGTGGCAAACAGGGTCTTGGTGCTCTGGCCTGGTGTCAGGCCTGAGCCTCTGAAGTGGGAGAGCTGAGCTCAAGACATTGGTCCACCAGAGACTTCCCAGCCCCATGTAATATCAATCAGCAAGAGCTCTCCCAGAGATCTCCATCTCAACGCTAAGACCTAGCTCCACCCAATGGCCAGCAAGCTCCAGTGCTGGACACCCCATGCCAAACAACTAGCAAGACAGGAACACAACTTCACCCATTAGCAAAGAGGCTGCCTAAAATCATACTAAGTTCACAGACACCCTGAAACACACCAACAGATGTGGTCCTGCCTACCTGAAAGAAAAGATCCAGCCCCACCCACCAGCATAGGAACTAGCCCCCTCCACGAGGAAGCCTACATAGCCAATGAACCAACCTTACCCACAGAGGGCAGACACCAAAAACAATGGGAACTACAAACCTGCAGTGTGTGAGAAGGAGACCACAAACATAGTAAGTTAAGCAAAATGGGAAGATAGAGAAATATGCAACAAATGAAGGAGCAAGGTAAAAACTCACCAGACCAAACAAATGAAGAGGAAATAGGCAGTCTACCTGAAAAAGAGTTCAGAGTAATTATAGTAAAGATGATCCAAAATCTTGGAAACAGAATGGAGAAAATACAAGAAAGGTTTAACAAGGAACTAGAAGAACTAAAGAGCAAACAAACAATGATGAACAACACAATAAATGAAATTAAAAATTCTCTAGAAGGAATCAATGGCAGAATAACTGAGGCAGAACGGATAAGTGACCTGGAAGATAAAATAGTGGAAATAACTACCACATAGTAGAATAAAGAAAAAAGAATGAAAACAATTGAGGACAGTCTAAGAGACTTCTGGGACAACATTAAATGCACCAACATTCAAATTATAAGGGTCCCAGAAGAAGAGAAATAGAAAGGGTCTGTGAAAATATTTGAAGAGATTATAGTTGAAAATTTCACTAAAATGGGAAAGGAAATAGTCAATCCAGTCCAGGAAGCACAGAGAGTCCCATACAGGATAAACCCAAGGAGAAACATGCCAAGACACATATTAATATAACTATCAAAAATTAGATACAAAAAAAATATTAAAAGCAGCAAGGGAAAAGCAACAAATAACATACAAGGGAATCCCAATAATGTTAACAGCTGATCTGTCAACAGAAACTCTGCACGCCAGAAGGGAGTGGCAGAACATATTTAAAGTGATGAAAGGGAAAAACCTACAACCAAGATTGCTCTATCTAGCAAGGATCTCATTCAGATTAAACAGAGAAATTACAACCTTTACAGACAAGCAAAAGCTAAGAGAATTTAGCACAACCAAACCAGTTTTACAACAAATGCTAAAGGAACTTCTCTAGGCAGGAAACACAAGAGAAAGAAAAGACCTACAAAAACCAACCCAAGCCAATTAAGAAAATGGTAATACGAACATACATATCGATAATTACCTTAAATGTAAATGGATTAAATGCTCCAACCAAAAGGCACAGGCTGAATGGATACAAAAACAAAGACCTGTATATATGCTGTCTACAAGAGACACACTTCAGACCTAAGGACACATACAGACTGAAAGTGAAGGGATGGAAAAAGATATTCCATGCAAATGGAAATCAAAAGAAAGCTGGAGTAGCAATTCTCATATCAGACAAAATAGACTTTAAAATAAAGACTATTACAAGAGACAAAGTAGGACACTACATAATGACCAAGGGATCAATCCAAGAAGAAGATATAACAATTGAAATATTTATGCACCCAACTTAGCAGCCCCTCAATACATAAGGCTGGCTCTGTTTCACAGAGACAGATCATTCAAAATGAAAATAAATAAGGAAACATAAGCTTTAAATGATACAATAAACAACATGTACTTAATAGATATTTATAAGATGTTCCATCCACAGACAACAGAATACACTTTCTTCTTAAGTGCTTATGCAACATTCTCCAGGATCGATCATATCTTGGGTCACAAATCAAGCCTTGGTAAATTTAAGGAAATTGAAATTGTATCAAGTATCTTTTCTGACCACAATGCTATGAGACTAGATGACAATTACAGGAAAAAAAACTGTAAAAATATTAACACGTGGAGGCTGAACAATATGCTACTAAATAAGCAAGACTTCACTGAAGAAATCAAAGAGAAAATAAAAAAATACCTAGAAACAAAAGACAATGAAAACACCACCAGCCAAAAACTATGGGATGCAGAAAAGCAGCTCTAAGAGGGAAGTTTATAACAATATAATTCTACCTCAAGAAACAAGAAAAATCTCAAATAAACAACCTAACATTACATCTAAAGCAATTAGAGAAAGAAGAACAAAAGAAAACCCCAAAGTTAGCAGAAGGAAAGAAATCATAAAGATCAGAACAAAAATAACTGAAAAAGAAATGAAGGAAAGGATAGCAAAGATCAATAAAACTAAAAGATGGTTCTTTGAGAAGATAAACAAAATTGATAAACCACTAGCCAAACTCATCAACAAAAAAAAAGGAGAAGACTCTAATCAACAGAATTAGAAATGAGAAAGAAGAAGTAACAACTGATATGGCAGAAACAGAAAAAATCATGAGGGATTACTGCAAGCAACTATATGCCAATAAAATGGACAACCTGGAAGTAATGGGCAAATTCTTAGAAAACCACAACCTTCTGAGACTGAACCAGGAAGAAATAGAAAATATAAAAAGACCAATCACAAGCACTGAAACTGAGACTGTGATTAAAAATCTTCCAACAAACAAAAGCCCAGGACCAGATGGCTCCACAGGAAAATTCTATCGAACATTTAGAGAAGAACTAACACCTATCCATCTCAAAATCTTCCAAAATACAGCAGAGGGAGGAACGCTCCCAAACTCATTCTACAAGGGCACCATTACCCTGATACCAAAACCAGATGAAGATGTCACAGAAAAAAACAAACTACAGGCCAATATCACTGATGAACATAGATACAAAAATCCTCAACAAAATACTAGCAAACAGAATCCAACAGCACATTAAAAGGATCATACACCATGATCAAGTGGGGTTTATTCCAGGAATGCAAGGATTCTTCAATATATGCAAATCAATCCATGTGATACACCATACTAACAAACTGAAGGATAAAAACCATATGATCACCTCAACAGATGCAGAAACAGCATTCGACAAATTCAGCACCCATTTGGAGAAAAAAAACCTCTACAGAAAGTAGGCATAGAGGGAACTTACCTCAACACAATAAAGGCCATTTTGACAAACCCACAGCCAACATCGTTCTCAATGGTGAAAAACTGAAAGCATTTCCCCTAAAATCAGGAACAAGACAAGGTTGCCCACTCTCACCACTATTATTCAAACATAGTTTTGGAAGTTTTAGCCACAGCAATCAGAGAAGAAAAAGAAGTAAAAGGAATCCAAATTGGAAAAGAAGTAGTAAAACTGTCACTGTTTGCAGATGACATGATACTATACATAGAGAATCCTAAAGATGCTACCAGAAAACTACTAGAACTAATCAATGAATTTGGTAAAGTAGCAGGATACAAAATTAATGCATAGAAATCTCTTCCATTCCTATACACTAATGATGAAAAATCTGAAAAAGAAATTAAGGAAACACTCCCATTTACCATTGCAAAAAAAAGAATAAAATACCTAGGAATAAACCTACCTAAAAAGACAAAAGACCTGTATGCAGAAAACTATAGGACACTGATGAAAGAAATTAAAGATGATACAAATAGGTGGAGAAATATACCATGTTCTTGGATTGGAAGAATCAACATTGTGAAAATGACTCTATTACCCAAAGCAATCTACAGATTCAATGCAATCCCTATCAAATTACCACTGGCATTCTTTACAGAACTAGAACAAAAAATTACATAATTTGTATGGAAACACAAAAGATCCCTAATACCCAAAGCAATCTTGAGAAACAAAAATGGAGCTGGAGGAATCAGGCTCCCTGACTTCAGACTATACTACAAAGCTACAGTAATCAAAACAGAACGCAAAAACAGAAATAAAAATCAATGGAAAGGATAGAAAGCCCAGAGATAAACCCACACACAAATGGTCACCTTATCTTTGATAGAGAAGGCAAGAATATACAATGGAGAAGACAGCCTCTTCAAAGAGTGGTGCTGGGAAAACTGGGTAGCTACTTGTGAAAGAATGAAATTAGAACACTTCCTAATACCATACACAAAAATAAACACAAAATGTATTAAAGACCTGAATGTAAGACCAGACACTGAAAAACTCTTAGAGGAAAACAAAGGAGGAACACTCTGGCATAAATCACAGCAAGATCCTTTTTGACCCACCTTCTAGAGAAATGGAAATAAAAAAAATAAATAAACAAATGGGACCTAATGAAACTTAAAAGCTTTTGCACATCAAAGGAAACCATAAACGAGACAAAAGACAACCCTCAGAATGGGAGAAAATATATGCAAATGAAGCAACTGACAAAGGATTAATATCCAAAATATATAAGCAGCTCATGCAGCTCAATATCTAAAAACAAACAACCCCATCCAAAAATGGGCAGAAGATCTAGACAGACATTTCTCCAAAGAGGATATACAGATTGCCAACAAACACATGAAAGGATGCTCAACATCACTAATCATTAGAGAAATGCAAATCAAAACCACAATTAGATATCATCTCACACCAGTCAGAATGACCATCATCAAAAAAATCTACATACAAAAAGTGATGGAGAGGGAAATCCCCTTGCACTGTTGGTGGGAATGTAAATTGATACAGCCACTATGGAGAACAGTATGGAGGTTCCTTAAAAATCTAAAAATAGAGGCTTCCCTGGTGGCACAGTGGTTGAGAATCTGCCTGCCGATGCAGGGGACACAGGTTCGTGCCCCGGTCCGGGAAGATCCCACATGCCGCCGAGCGGCTGGGCCCGTGAGCCATGGCCGCTGAGCCTGCGCTTCCGGAGCCTGTGCCCCGCAATGGGAGAGGCCACAACAGTGAGAGGCCCGCGTACCACAAAAAAAAAAAAAAAAAAATCTAAAAATAGAACTGCCATATGACCCAGCAATCCCACTACTGGGCATATACCCTGAGAAAACCGTAATTCAAAAAGAGTCATGTACCACAATGTTCATTGCAGCTCTATTTACAGTAGCCAGGACATGGAAGCAACCTAAGTGTCCATTGACACATTGACAGATGAATGGATAAAGAAGATGTGGCACATATATACAATGGAATATTACTCAGCTATAAAACGAAACAAAATTGAGTTATTTGTAGTGAGGTGGATGGACCCAGAGTCTGTCATACAGAGTGAAGTAAGTCAGAAAGAGAAAAACAAATACCGTATGCTAACACATATATATAGAATCTAAAAATAATAATAATAATAATAATTCTGAAGAACCTAGAGGCAGGACAGGAATAAAGATGCAGACATAGAGAATGCACTTGAGGACACGGAGAGGGGGAAGGGTAAGCTGGGACGAAGTGAGAGTGACATGGACATATATACACTACCAAATGTAAAATAGATAGCTAGTGGGAAGCTGCCGCATAGCAAAGGGAGATCAGCTTGGTGCATTGTGACCACCTAGAGGGGTGGAATAGGGAGGGTGGGAGGGAGACGCAAGAGGGT
Organism: Kogia breviceps; assembly: GCF_026419965.1. NCBI lineage: Eukaryota > Metazoa > Chordata > Mammalia > Artiodactyla > Physeteridae > Kogia > Kogia breviceps. Next base: position 100,498,074 of record NC_081314.1, read on the forward strand.
GGGTATATGGTGATAAATGTATATGTATAGCTGATTCACTTTGTTATACAGCAAAAACTAACACAACATTGTAAAGCAATTATACTCCAATAAAGATGTTAAAAAATAAATAAATAAAATAAAGATAATTTACTAGTGACACTGTATGTAGAACTGGATTTACTTTCTCAAAGTGTAATTTAAATTCTTCATATTTCTGGGTAGAATTTTGAGACATAACCTAAGAATTGCATCAAAAGATTAAGTGTTATGCCAATAAAAATTTGGCAATTTTGTTGGCATTTCCTCAGAATCAACTTTTATGAATTTGAGGCAATTTTGAAAGAGGTATCGGCTCATCCTTGAATGGAAAAGAAATGCTGATAGATTGTTAGTGGAGGTCAGTAAGCAGCCAGATAGGGAAATCAATAAAACTGTGCTTTTATTTAAGAGAGGGTCATTGAACAGAAAAGTGCAAGATTAACAGTAAGGTTCTATGGAGGAGAGAGGTTTGTGTTCAAGTTAGAATTCTTAGAAGCCCTCTCTCATGTCATGCTCAGAAATAACTACAATAATATTTAGGAAAGCAGATGGAATTTGGCACCATTTCAAAGACTGCAGATTGGATGCTATGTATTTAAACTACATGTAATTGGGAAATTATGAATGTCTTTGAGATAGAAAATGTCAACCATTTCCTGTTACGCTGCAGTTGGTTTGATTTATATTGACTCTATAAATAGTAAAATTAAAGGAAATGTATGTACTAAAATATTAGAGTAGAATAGGAAAAGATCGGTGAAGTTCTCAATGACAAAGAAAGCCATTTCTTTTTGAATGGAAAGTGATTGACATTCAATTAAGAGACAAAAGTAATAAATAAGTTTGCCCTTTTATCACCATTCTATCAAATGTAGAAAGCATTGTGATAGGCCAAAAGACCAATCGACGAGATACACAATAAATAACGTAGGGTACAGCCTAGCTTGCAAATGGGGGAAAAAAAGCCTAATTACAATTTTTCTCCATTGTTCCAAAGCCAATATTTTTGTTCTCTGATATATCTGCAGACAGTTTATTTTGCTTCTGACTGTTCGGTAATCAACATCTTGCTCCAGGCATAGCTGGATATTCAACCAACGTTTCTCTGGGGACTCAGTAGGGAAGCCAGTAGTAAAAACAGCCAAGTAGGAAGATTTAACATGTTAACTAAAAACTCAAGGACTGCAGCTTGGTGCAGTGCTGGTTTTTCGAGTCAGTCATTGTATTAAACAACACAAGGGGCACTTGGTTTATACAATGATTGAGTCAATGAGCCAACCCATTTTACATTTACATATCATGCTCTCTTAAGTCATTTATCTCAGTATTACTCCGTACCATGACTCAAAGGCTCTTGCTGCTTAATGAAAACAGTTGCAAATGAAACCTCAATCCTGTAAAATTTGCCAGAACTTGGCATCTGTCTCAGGAAGCACTTTTGTGTCAGTTTCCCTCATCCAAATCCCTGTTTCTTAATGACCCAAATAAGTAATTTTTTTTTGTCCTCTTTCATTAGGAGTAGATAGTATCCCATATCCAGCAATATAATCATGGATCCTGTCCAAATGCTGGGTAAATTCTGAATGTTCAAAAGATTTAGAAATGTCTCAAGCAGTAAGCACACTTCTAGCTAGGCTTTTGTCTGGTTTTCCAAAGCTCTGAAGAGTCTTTGAAAGAGGCATTTGACACCTGATCCTCTCTGCTCAGTTTACTTCAGAAGCAATTTCCAATACAGGAAACAGATAAACTCCGGAGAGACCCACTAAATCCCCTGTTCTCTCAACACCGACATAGAGTTAGTCGATATATAAAATCGGTATTTAAATTGTACGTGGAACATAGAGAAACACGATCCCTCTTACAAACCACAGATAAAAATATACAAAAATTATTTTTGGAACAAACTTGTATGCTTTTATCAAATAAAAAACATTTCTGCATTTAGTAAGGAGAGAATTTATTCAAAAGAATAATTGTAAGGGGGAGGGACTATTGAAATTAGAAGAGGGGGACTATGGCAGCAGGGAGAAGCTGTGGCCATAATATCTGTTCCAAGATTCGCAAGAGTTAGACAGAAAAGATTTTTCTATTATAGAGAGAAGTCAACAAGGCTCGAGGGCAAGATGTGGGGAAGTGGGGTGACATGCAGTGGGATCAGACAGAAGATCAGAGAAAGTTTCACGCTAAGGCCAGTCTATTTTTCTATGTTTTCTGGAGGGGCCCTTAAGAAGGCTTCTGTGCTGGATCAGGCTCAGGGTAGGCCAAAGTTCACACGTTTGGGAGAAGGAGACAATCTTACCCCAAATTTGGTTAACAAGCACTTTGTTCCTTCTGATTAATTAGAGGAGAAACAAGCAGTTCAGCTAATTGTTTGAAGCAAGGAAAGGGAATTTGGAGGGTCTTAAGTCTGGCCTTGTCAAAGGCAAAGGAGACATCCCAGAGCACTATCTAAGTTTATCTGAATCATATGGGTTGGCTGGTTCTTAGCAGTAAATGGTTTTTCAAAATAAATAAGGGTGAGGGGATTCCTTTCAACTTCATTGTTTACCAGAAACAAAGGGCGCAGGGAAAATTCAATGTTATGGTCTTTTATGTAGAGACTTATTTTATGGACGTAAGAATTGCTTATCTTGGATTCCCAGTCTCTAGATTTGGCTGGAAACATAAGAGATTTTCAGTGTTTTGCAAGGTAAAGGGTAAGATTTCTTATCTTCTACAAGCACGGTTATGAACCCCTTGTATATTCAACTCCATTTCTGCCTTACTCTAGAACTGTTAATAGGCAAAAAACTGGTTGTAGGACTAGAAAAGAAATGAAGTGTTCCCAAGCAGTCTTAATGACTACCATTCTTAATGTTTGTGCAATTCTATTTTAGACATATGAAGAATAGAAGGAGGCCTGTGATTGCTAATTAAGATCACAGACCACCACAAAGGTCACAGACCACCACAAAGGTTGATTCTTTTTTTTTTTTTTTTTTTTTTTTTTGCGGTACGTGGGCCTCTCACTGTTGCGGAGCACAGGCCTCGGACGCGCAGGCTCAGTGGCCATGGCTCATGGGCCCAGCCGCTCCAGGCATGTGGGATCTTCCCGGACCGGGGCATGAACCCGTGTCCCCTGCAGTGGCAAACAGACTCTCAACCACTGCACCACTAGGGAAGCCCTAGGTTGATTCTTTAAAAGAACCGTGTATTGATTTTGCATGAACCCAGCCAGTTTAAATTGACATAGGAAACCACTTCTGTAGACCCTTTGACTTCTTACTCAGACACACCTTCATCATCACGGCCACACTCCCCTATTAGATAATTGAGGTTATTTGTTCTGGTTACTGGTGTCCCTTGTGTTACTCTTCTCTCCTAGTTTCACAGTGATCTGACGTCTCCACAGAACATAGGAACATTAAAAATACCCAGTTGTGGGCCTTCCCTGGTGGCGCAGTGTTTGAGAGTCCACCTGCCAATGCAGGGGACACGGATTCGTGCCCCTGTCCGGGAAGATCCCACATGCCGTGGAGCAGCTGAGCCCGTGAGCCATGGCTGCTGAGCCTGCACGTTCGGAGCCTGTGCTCCTCAAAGGGAGAGGCCACAACAGTGAGAGGCCCGTGTACCGAGAAAAAAAAAAAAAAAAAAAAAAAAAAAAAAACCAATTGACTATTTAATTGCAGTGTACAAACTGGTGTTTGTATATATTTGTATATTGAATAAACTGTTGACAGCGGGGGGAAAAAAAAATACCCAATTGACCTTAATGGATTCCTTCACTCCTTCCTGCTAAAATAAAGGCCCTTTGTGTACTTCAAGAGTCTAACATAACTAGAGATGATACAGTAACTGCGGGATCTGGGAAAAGACAGTGGAGACTCTGAACAAAGCAGCCCAACTCTTAGGGTGGAGAAGAGATGCAATTTAGGTCGTTTTATTTCTTATTTAATTAAGCCTTTGCTACACAACTTACTTAATGACCAAAGTTTTACAGGTAATTTATTTACAAATAAGTTTCAAAATAATGTTGTTGAACTTAGCCCTTAACTCTATCCTATGTATTTTTCAAAGTCAATAAATGGTAGTTTCTGCAAAGTCAGAATTTATTCTTCCATATATCTGTCAGTAAAGAGATAGCCAAAAACAAACAAAAAAAGTTCCTAGGTTTGGTACGGTGGGTAAGTCATTCTTTTCCAGCTCACTTCTACAGATGATTACATCTCTGGCAAATAATTTTGATTCTGAAAAGATATGGCCTGACTTCCTCAGGGCGAGAGAACAGGACTCCAGTTTTCAGCTGCTCTCCTTCCTACACCTCCCACTCTGCCTATTCAAACCCACACCTCAAGGGACTGAATGAATCAACAGATGCTAGAGGCTTAAATACCCACCAAGCACCTCCCTGGAGTGCTTGGAGGACCACCCAGGCAAGGTGATTATGGAAGATTTTATTGGTGGCTCATAGATGCTACAGAAAAAAGGTGAAGTGGTAGCGTGGGACTTAGAAACTGAGCTGCTGCTGGGACTAAGTGTTCGCTCAGAAATTGATCCCTAATACCCATTTGGATTTCCATTTCCGAGACACATACACACGAAGACACTCTTTGTTTTCTAGTGAATGCCAAAATGATTCCATTGTAAATATCCTTTTAAACCATTTAAATATAAAACAATTTCACTGTCTTCAAACTTATAACTTCTGGGTTTTTTTTTTTTTTTTTTAATGTTCCATTCCCTTCTTCTCCCTTAGGTTAGATGCTTGATAATTCCAATATCATTTCACTCCTGGATAGATAGCTCTCCTGAAAATGAATACTGGGCTCAGGTGCACTCCTAACATTTGGTGAATCCTTCACCTAATTAATGAGGTGAGTCTCTTAACCTACTGCCCAGGTCCCAGGACAGATTATTAGCACGACTGCTTTTGATGGATCTTTTTAAGTGCTCCTCCTGGAAAAGATATTTGAAAGTCACATTTAAATAAGGATTCAAAAATTACTGAACATTAATTCTCCTCTAGTCTCAAATGCTATCTCTGGCCAAGGTTATAGAGGCCATTTTAATGGGATAAACACACCATTATTTAGTGGTTTTGCTCATAAGTGACTCCATAATCTTATGTAAATAGTTATGAGGTATTTATTTTTTTATAACATGCTCGTTCCTTTTTTCCTCCGGGATTTCCTATGGGAGTGGAAAAAAAGGGAGGTTATGCCTTGTGTGTTTGGGGTACATAAACCTTGGTACCTGCATGGGAGTATGTCATGCTTATCAGTGTCATCAGTCACGTTCAGTGAGTCAGTTAGGGTGTAACATTTGGATGGTGTGTCATTGAAAGTCCATTCTCCAGTTTGGGGATGGGTGTGGTCAAAGGTTGAAGGAAAAGGTGAGACTCAAAGGAAAAGGCAGTCTTTCGAGAAGCATAATGAAGAAGCAGTAACTGTTTTGAGTAGAGTTCTCTCTCTTCTTTAAGAGAGAAGCTTCCAATTCTGGTGCTGCAGATGGTTTCAAATTTCCAAAATCAGAAATAGTAGCACATAAACAGCAACTACTGCATGAGACAACAGGGAAAAAAGCAGGACTGGTGGGAGTGGCAGGAAAACACAGAAAGCCAACAGAAATAGTTGCACCCCAATGTTCATAGCAGCACTATTTACAATAGCCAAGACATGAAAGCAACCTAAATGTCCATCAACAGATAAGTGGATAAGGAAGATGTGGTACATATACACAATGGAATATTACTCAGCCATAAAAAGGAATGAAATAATGCCATTTGCAGCAACATGGATGGAACTAGAGATTATCATATTAAGTGAAGTCACACAGAGAAAGACAAATACCATATAGATATTCCTTATATGTGGAATATTTTTTAAAATGATATCAATGAACTTACATACAAAACAGAAATAGACCCACAGATTTAGCAAACAAACTTACAGTTACCAAAGGGGAAAGGCGGAGAGGGGTAAATTAGGAGTTTGGGATTAACATATATGCACATCTATATATAAAATAGATAATCAACAAGGACCTACTGTACAGCACAGGGAACTATACTCAATATTTTTTAATAACCTATAAGGGAAAAGAATCTTAAAAAGAATAGAATATATACATATATATTATATATATAATCCTAATCACTGTGCTATACACCTGAAATTAATACAACATTGTAAATCAACTATACTTCAACTAAAAAACAACAAAAAACAGTGTAAGAAACCACCACCATGCCTGGTAAGAGCAGGAACTTGCGGTGTTTGAAGATCTCAGTAACTGTATTAGTTGAAGACAGGAAATCAAACCCCAAAGCCAGGGAGAGTTAAGAGAGAGCTAGCACTCCCTTCTCTGTGCTCCATAATTCATAATAAAGGACAATTTTTCATCTACACAATTGATTCTTTCACTAAATTGTCAGGTTCTAAAAGAACTGGGAACATGTCTTACTCCCTTTCCTGTCCCCATCACCCCAAGTAGTACTTGGCACACAGCAGAGGCTCAAAAATGTTTACTGAAAGAGAAAGTATAAAGTCCCCTGGAAGAGGCATCCTGAATAGGAGAAAAGACACAGGCATGGTATTTTAGGAGACTGCCTATCACAGTTCTGTCTCTGGTAGGAACCAGATGTGAGACCCTAGAAAGCCATTTAATATTTCTGAGACTTGGTGTATTTATTGGCAAAATAAACTTATCTTTCCAAATTACTCTAATATTCTATTATTTGAAAAGTAAAATCTAGATATTTTGGAAGTTTGCTTATAATAGCTAAGTACCAGTTTTTACTAGATTTAACACCTACAAAAAATGGGATATGTTAAAAGCCCCAAATTTTGAGAGTTTAATTCATTTTCATAAATGTACTAAACACTTAAAATTAACTCAACTACAGCCTCAATAATAAAATCAATACACTGCAAGAAATACATTTTTAATCTCTCCAATCTCTCTAAAATGAAAATATTCTGTTCTTACCATTCCCATGTAAAAGCTGTGAGACTGTTATTATTTTGCACTAGTTTACTTTCTCATTAGAAAGAGAATTATTAAGGTTATACCTTAAATTAATGAGTTCTATTAATCTTCCAGGTGATGCCTTTGTAAAAGAAATTAAAATTGCAGGTGTAGAGTATGTCTTTATTCTTCCAAAATGAGGGAGTTTCATAAAGACTGGGAATGTTTAAAATGAATTGTGTAAGAACGTATTTATTTGTTTAATTATCTGTGTAAGCCATAGTATAGTGAAAATACTGTAATTGTGCCACTTTTCAAAGAAACACTAAGGAGAAAATTGTAAACATCATGGACAGGGAATTATGCACACAAAGACTAATAGCTACAATAACGTATTCAGAACTGTGCTGGTAATTTGCCCCTTAGTGGGTAAATTTGGAAAAAATATGTATAAGGTTTAATCATGTGACTCTCACTTAATGGGTGTTGTACTGTAAAAGCCACACATACCACACTGAACATTCAGTAATAATTATTTCTTTTAGTTATTCTCCTGGGGGCTTCTCTAGTATCTGTAATTGCCATGTTTTCAAAAGCAGCACTGTTTGCATGGCACTTGCCCAACAAATAAAATGGACTGGCAGTTATAACATAGAATTAGCAATTAGAGATACTTTTTTCTTTCAAAATTTCATTACTGAGGGCTTATTCTAAAGAGAAAAATAAAATAAAATGAGTAGATGAAGTTTTCCTCTCTTGAGACCTAGGGATCTCAGTTGGTGGTGTCTCTTAATATATTAAGTGTTTTACTTAGGGATTATTTGTCAAATATGCTAGAGAAAATGGCTTACTTGGTGCATAGGAGAGTGATCTACATTTTATTTGGGAACTGTGATGATTATTCTGTATTTGCAAGTCTTATCCATTCTTTGCTCTTATCATTCTAATCCTACTCTTTGCCCCAGGAGACTAACCCTTGTGCACTGGATCTCCCAGACTCACTTGTTAGTTGCCTTCCAGATGCGTTGGCCAATGGGAAGTCACCAGTATGTAATCAAGGGCTTTGGCATCTATATCCTCTCTATCAGTAGCTTTTCATCTCCAAGACTATAGCTCCTTCTTGTATAGACATTCCTCCATGACTCCAACTCTCATTGATCTTCTATATCTCCCTTTATATGCCTTGTCCTTTCTACACCAAGGGAGTTAATTGCACCCTACTGTTACTATCTCTCGGTACCTCATCATCCCTATATATCCCCTGACCTGTCTATGTCTTTGAACTGCTACTTTAATAGAAATACCATCATTTGAACTATTTAAGGTGAATTCTGTCTTCTTCCAAGACATTGGCCATAAATCCTAATGGCAGATGCACTTAATGATAGTTAATGTAAATGATTTTTAGCATGTTGAGTTGCTTGATTATAGGTCATATGTTGCTATTACAGTTATCTGTGCACGGTTTCTTTATGTAACAATGTATTGTAGTGGATACTGAAGTGCTCTATCCAAAGAAGTAAATTACTATATTAACTGGAGAAAAAATGTACTTGTTCTTTGCCTCAATCCAGGATAACACTGATGGCCAGCTCCAGAGCTTGCCATAGATTGACTGATGCCTCATTAGTTACTTCAGTATGGCACAGATTTTGCCTTTGCCCAATTTTGCAGATATATCTCCTGAGAGCAGCCCCCAATAAACCTTTCACATGCAATTCTCAATTTCTGAGACTGTTTCCAATCTAAGTCATGAAATGACTGGGTTGAGCCTAGACCTGAGCTAGGGGAGGAATATAGTTAAAGCTCCACATTCAGCAAGTACTTAGACCATGACTATAAGAATCAAAACCTTCTATAGATAGTATCTCATGAAAAAATTGCTGTAGTCATTAATTAGTGCAGCTATCACTGAGAACAGAAAAAGAAACTTCCTCCCTTCTAGTCTTAGAGCTCTTTTTACTAAGCACCCCCAAAGAATGACTTTAGTCTAGAAGAATACGTGTTATATTTCATCAGGGACTAGGTGGGTAGACATTTGAATTGTGCCAACTAGTGCTTTCTCCCAAACCATCTCTCATGTTTTCTGGCCTCGGTTCTCCCTTCTTTCAGGGATGCGGCTGTCCCTGCCTGTTGCAGAGAGTTGGTTCCATGGAACCAAATTAGAGCATGGTTTCCTTCTTGAGGCAGCCACTTTGTTATGACTCTGAGGAGTGCAGCAAGTCAGTCTTTAAAAAGAGTTGATCAAAAGCAATCACTGAATTTAAAAGGCTAGAAACAGGTTTAAAGTTTGAACTGCAGAGGCAAGAATATTGATAGGGATGGCCTGGGGTAAAAACAGGCCAGCAATAAGTGAAAAGAATTCTGCACATCTTGCACAAAAAGTCTTGGGCTTTAGAGACTTGCCTTCAAGTGTGTTGATAGGTGGGAATTAGGAAAAAAAAAAAAATCAAGATTATTTCCACCATCACAATCCTTCTTCTCCAAATGCTTCCTAGGGTAAGGATCATTAGTAAGCTGATGACAGGTTTCTATCAGGATCCAGGGAGGCTCAGAGAAGCTACAGACAACAGGGTCCTCAGTGCAAGCTATTGCAGTCAGCTAAAATGGATGAGAAAGCCAGAGCCTTGGAAGCAGTAGAATAAGGCAGTTAGGCACAGAGCCTTTAAATCTACAGCAGTGTAATCAGCATCAAGAAAGAATGTCCATAAAATATGTATATAAGATAATCACATATTTGAAATTACATTTAAATGGATTAAGTCCACTGAAAATGATCAATAGTAATTTTAAGGCTTCTTTATAAGATCAGCCTCACACAACTCTTAGAGGCTTTTTTCTACACGGAACAGTATAAAGTAAAATCAAAACAGAAAAAAGATGAGCATAGTTAATGATTGAAAAAACTCTAAATGACCAATCAATTTTCCTTGGAAATATATGTTTGAATACCATGGCTTAAAAGCTTACGTTAGTTTCTCTTCCAACCTTGAAATTTAGCAATAGAATAATCCATTTTCTTTGCAATAATGATAGTCTTGCTGTGCCTACTTAATATAAACAAAAGATAAAAACTGCTCAATAACACAATGTGTTTATTTCCCTCTGATTCTCCTAGGCAGACTCTAGTTAAATAAAAAAGGTAATTTAAGGTTAATCTTTCATGGAAATGCTCTTTTAATGAAAAACAAACCTATTTTAACTAATACTCATTTTAAAGCAGATTTAGAATTAAGAATCCTCTTTGAACTCAGGCTAATAAATTTTGGTTGATTCTAAGTACTTGTAGTCCAAATAGATTTTTACCAAAAGATTTCTTATTACAGCAGACCGGATTTAGTGGGACTGACCCCACGAGCAATGGAGGTTCCAAAACACTAGTAAAGTTACTCACAAAGCACTCTTAATGAGCTGCAACTAAATGTAATGACCATTTTGCAAGGTGGCTCCTGCACAATTTAATCATAACCATGGAGGTAATACTTTTTTGGATGGGGTGTTCTTAAAGTGCTCTTTCATTTTAAAAACACTCCATAATTTCTCAGGTCTTTTAAACTCATAATGCCCTAGATAGGTGACCATGTTTTCCCACAATATCTCAACGAGGAATACCAGATTTGTATTCTGCTCTCTTTGGGAGCCAGTTGGCAAGTCTGAGGCAGGAAGCACACGTGGTGTCTCCCATGGCATCCTTCCCCATAAAAACCCATTCCCTTTTTGGATGCAGGGAGTTTGTAGAAGAGCCTGAATTCTAAGATTTCCACCCCAAAGTGTACACGCCCTGTGTAATTCTTTCTACATGAGTGTGAGTGAGACCTGTGAATATGATGGGAAAGTTTCTTTCTTAAGTTGTGTTATATGGCAAATGTGACAGGATAGTCAATCCTGCTGGACTTGAAGAAGTAGGTTGGCATGTTGTGGAGAGGGCCACATGGCAAGGAACAGTGGGTGGCCTCTAAGCTGAGATCCTCAGTCCTATAATTACATGGAATTGAATTCTGACAGCAGTCACATGAATTTAGAAGAAAATCTCAAGCCCAGCTGACACCTTGACTTTAACTTTGTGAAACCCTGAGCAGGGGACCCAGATGGGAATCCTGCTTCACAGGAGGTCCTAAGTGGATGTTGTTTTAAGCTGCTAACTTTGTGTTAATATGCTACACAGCAATAGCAAATTCATACAAATATGTGTCGGGGGGGATGGTTGGGATCTTGAATCATGTTAATGACTCCTCTGTGGTATATAAAATATGAGGCCCTGATAGCAAAGAAGGAGACAGTACTGCATAGTGGCTAAGAAAATGGGCCTTGGAGCCAAGCTGTAGAGTCTGAATTCCTATTCTGCCACTTAATCACTGTGTGAACTCAAATAAGGAAATTAATTTCTTTGTGCCTCAGCATCTTCATTTATAAAACAGAGATAATAACAGCCCCTGGGATTGTCGTAGTTATTAAATGACCTAATGTATACAAGGTGCCAAGCTGGGCATATAGTGACCATTCAATAAATTTTAGCTGTTTTTATTTCTCAGATGCCTGCCATAAATGTGAGGATTACATCTCCAATGCCAGCATAATTCAATTAGAAGACTCATGTTGCAGGAATAGAAACTCAAACACACTAGCTTAGATGAAAATATACATTTTCTTTTGTCTCAGAAAATAGAAAAGTCTAGTAATGGGGACGGTTTCAACTACTGACTGGCTGGGGCACAATATCATCAGGGTATAGCTCTCTATAACTGTTGGTATCCTTTCTAGGCTGTATGTTGGCTCTATCCATTTTCTGATGCCCCTGGTATTAGTGAGATGGCTTTAGTCAACCCAGATTTCAAATCCTTATACTGTATTTGGTCTCCAAGTGAAAGAAAGAAAAGAAAAGAAAAAGGAGAGAGAGAGAAAGAGAGAAAGAAAGAGAGAGAGAAAGAAAGAGAGAAAGAAAGAAACTCACTTTTTTCCAAGAACTCTAGCAAATGCCTCCTAGTGTCTCAACAGTTTTGACTGAAATACATACACACCCAGAACCAAGCAGAGGGGCCAGGGAGATGGAGCCGGATTCTCTGACTAAACCTCTCATAGTCCTTCCTTGGAATTGAGAGTTGGTCAATTCAATCCTATTAAAAATGTATGCCTGAGAATTAAGAGTCTGATGGTTTCTCAAAAGAAAATTAAGCTATTTGTTATGCAATGAATTGTTTCTCCCAAAAAAGATATGTTGAAATTCTAACCACCAGTATTTGTACATGATCTTAAATGAAAATAAGCTCTTTGTAGATGTATTTAAGCTGAGGTTATTAGAGTGAACCCTAAATATGACTCATGTCTTTATAAGAAGATGAAATTTGGACATAGACATGCAGAGAAGATGACCATGTGAGGACAGAGGAGAAGATTGTAGTGATGCATCTATAAGCGAAGGACACCAAGGATTGCCGGCAAACCCCAGGAACTAGAAGAGGCGAGAAAGGATTCTCCCAGACAGGTTTCAAAGGAAACATGCACCTGATGACACTTTAATTTCAGATTTCTAGTCTCCAGAACTGTGAGATGATAAAGTCCTGTTATTTTAAGCCATTCAGTTTGTGGTACTTCGTTACAGCAGCCCCACACACCACTGTTGGTGAAGATGGAGAGATACAGGATGCTAGGGAGGCAACAGAAAATTTCACTGGTGGTCTTCCAAAAAAGCAATGAGCACTCTTGGAAAATTAAATTAGCCAGTAGACACTGTATACTTTGTGGAATTTCACAACTATTTCTGTACTCTGCTTGCCGCTCATTTGTAACCCCTCTTGAGCTCAGAGTCATTGGAAATGCAGTAAATAATTTGGCTTCCCTCCTTTTCTCAGAGACTTTCAAAACAATTAAAATCAAGTTTCCAACAGAGAAAAATGCAAGTGTAGGAAGTGGAGTGAGAAATAACTCCTTAGCACCAGGTTAAGTGGCCATAGGGTCTTATGTATTTTGTTTTGGAAACCATTGCACCTATCACTACAGTTTCAGCAAGCAGTATAAACAACCAATATCATAGAGAAACTTGAAGTAGCTAATGCATATACATCCTAGTTCTACTCCCTTTCAACATGAAGTATTCCAGTAATGGAGAAAAAGAAAGGAATACGCAGAAAAGTTCAGTCTACAGTAGGCACCTACTATGTGCCAGTTTTTATTTCCTTTGATTACTGTAACAAGACTGTGAGGCTTACTTGACAAATGAAAAAAAGACAAAAGTCAGAAAGATAAAGAAGGTTAATAATTCACTGTTGTAGGGTGAATATTGGTATATAAAATGATCAGGTCCTAGTCCTGGGAACTTGTAAATCTTACCTTATCTGGAAAAAAACTTCACTGCATAAGTGATTAATTTAAGAATCTTGAGATGGTAAAATTATCTTGGATTATCCAGGGGTGCCCTAAACGTAATCACAAGTGTCCTTGTAAGAGAGAGGCAGAGAGAGATTATACCACATCAAGAAGAGGAGAAGGTAATACAAAGGTGGAGGTAGAGATAGGAATGATGAGACTACAAGCCAAGGAATGCAAGCAGCCAAAAGAAGCTGGAAGAGGCAAGGAACATATATATTCTCCCTTAGAGTCTCGAGAAGGAGTACATACCTACCAACACCCTGAATTCAGCCTAATAAAACTGGTTTCAAACTTCTGGCCTCCAGAATCGTAAGTGAATATATCTCTATTGTTTTAAGCCACCAAGTGTGTGGTAATTTGTTACAGCAGCCACAGAAAACTAACACATACATCTAGCCAATAACTATTAGTGCTTAACAATGTTCTGGGTTCTGTTAAAAAATATTATGCAACAAACCTAATAAGTGGGTAGTATTATAATTCACATTTTATAGAAGGGGAAACTGAGGCATAAAAGATTGTGGCCCAAGGGCACACAGCCAATGTGTTCGGGTTATCAGCTATGCTAGTTTGTTTATTCAATACTGTCCTGGGTTTAGCACCGAATGTCCTATATTTCAGGAAATCTCTCCTATATTTCTGGAGGGTCGATCATCCTATATAGAGATTTGAATCCAGGCAGTCTGATGTACAGATGTTCTTAAACCCAGGCTGTACCTTCCATTTCAATCACTGGCATTTAGTTGATGAGGCATGACATGATTTGAATCACTCATGACTGGTCCAAAGCCTATGCTTTGTTATCCTGCAGCGCAATTCATCACTGACCCTATAGCCCTAGACATTTGGCAGAAACTTCACTTTGCATCCAAAGAATGGAAGCTATGGTTGGGGCTCATGAAGGGCTCATGTATGCCACAATGGCACACTGATTATTTTGAACTAAAGTTACTGAAGTAATGGCCAATGCAAGAGGAACACTCTGACCCTCTTTTCTGTCTCCCTGAGAGCAGAAAATAAATCTCCCATGTGAAAGGTACCCTCCCTGCATCAGGATGTAGAAAGACACCCTTATTGCCAGAGACAGGAAAAGCCTATATAAACAAATCCTGATACTTGTTAATTTACTACCCCAAGGACAAACTCTGTTTAGATTCTTCACTGACTGAGTACCCAAAACCTAAGCTTCTTTGTCTGGTCAGTTCCTCACAAATGTACTGTTTAGTTGTCTAAAAAGTATAAAAACTGCCTGCTTTAGCCACTTTTTAGGTCACATTTCGATGAGACCTCCATGTGCAAGAATTAAAATGTCTTTCTCTCCTATTAATCTGTCTTCTGTCAATTGTATTATTAGTCCAGCCACAAGAACTCAAGAGGTTAGAAGAGAAAATTTCCTCCTCCGGGACACTACCTTTTCTTTGTCTCCTAAGAAATGTGGCAATAGGATGTCCCCACCCCATTGTCAGAACCACATCTCAAAGTAGGAGGAGGTCTTCATTTGCCCAGAGGCATCCAGGGAATAAGGAGGGCAAAGTGCATGTTTCCCCAGGGGCTCCTTTCCGAATATAAGACTTGGAATCACTAAAATCTCTGAATAAAGAGACAGAAGGGACAGGTGAGCTAGGTCACCTGGAGTGTGACACTGTGCTCAACCTCAGCACTTTATTTCAGATCAGGATGATCTACAAGATCTGAATGCTCGGGTACACTATGGATTTCTTCTAAAAAAAAAAAGACCTTTTAATTCTATTGATATCCATTTTCTGATGGTTATTGCTCTTGTTAAGAGTCCCATGGTACAAACTAAAGCCATTTTTAAGTGCATTACCAGTCATACTGGAAGAATAATTGCAGGCACTCTCTTACATTCACTTAACCTTCCTGAATTAAAAGCACTTTACTTTTTGGAGATGCATCAGAAAGAAACAAGACCACTAAAGGCTGAATTTCCTCTTTTCTAATTCAGTGCCTTGAACCCTCCTCTCCATGCCTTTTGGCTGCCACAAAATTTTCCCTTATCTTTCACATTCAGATCTAAATTCTGACTTCTCCAGGAAGCCTCCCCAATCTTCTTTATACACAAATAATGATAAAGTGTTTATACTGTAACACTTTACTAAGTACCAAACACTGTGCTCTATAGGTAGATTAGATAATCTTAAATATATACATATAATCTTATTTAATTTTCACAACCACCCTATGAAGTACATAGTATTCTAATTATCTTAATTCACAAATCAGAAAATTCAGTCACAGAGAAATTAAGCAGTTTGCCCGATGTCACATAGCTAGGCAGTGTCAAGGCTCAAAACTAGACCTGCTAACGTGAAGTTCTGTGTCCTAAACTATAACTACCTCATGATAATTCCCCAAAACACTCACTTCTGGAAACAGCCATTGAGTACACAGTTGTGGCTTAATCTCTGTTCCTGGTTATTGTTAGGTAACTTTTGAAGCACATGCCTTGTTTACTCCATGTATATCTAGAAACTCCTAGATTACAGGAAGGCTACTCAATGCCTATGAATCTTCAGCACTTAGCATAGTGCCTTCCTCAGTATGAACCTTGGTCTTCATCCAAGTCTAACATTATGATAGCATTTGTCTTGGAAGAAATGCAAGTATCAGTTGATTGTATACCACAAGTGAGTATTTGATTTATAAGTGCATAATGTTTTATTCACTAACATTATAATTATTGAAATATTTGAAAACGGATGAAATGAAAGATATTCCATTAATTCATTATATGTTCAGCACTATCTGTCAAACATTTATCTACATTTTCTACTTAAAAGATACTGTTTTGAGCACTGAATGAATGCAAAGATGAATCGGATACAGATTTTTGCCTAAAAGAATGTGCAATTAAGCAAGGCATATATATAAATGATTAGGAAGTATAATAACTGAAGATTAATTATGTAAGAGAGACAGGTATTCCTCCCAGTTTGACCCTAAAGGTGGGTGGAACCTGGACAAGAAGAAATGGGCAAAGGCAATCCAGGCAGAGAGAATTACAGGAGCAAGACACAGAGGCAGCAAAGGACAGGCTATATGCAGAGAACAGTGGTTCCCCGACTAGATGAAGTATTAAGAGCAAAAGCAAGTGAGGTTAAAAATGTAGGTTATATCATGGTGGCCTCAGTAGGAAGCTAAGACTTATAAGCTTGGCCCTGAGTGCTTAACAAATGACATGATAGTAAGAGAATTGCTTCCAGAAAATTAATACTGCAACAGTGTGAAGAACTGACTAAAGGAAAAAGAACTGCACAAGGGGAAACAATTGGGGCTGAGGTGGATTCAATTATAGTGGAGATTATCAATATTGTGTTTGTGCCTATAAATCCTCAATAACAAACTAAAGATATTTATCATCTAGATTTCAAGTAGGATTAATAAAATATTGACTCTAAAATATTTTGTGATCGTTTTAAGAAATGTTGGGGCTTCCCTGGTGGCACAGTGGTTGGGAGTCCGCCTGCCGATGCAGGGGACGCGGGTTCGTGCCCCAGTCGGGGAGGATCCCACATGCCATGAAGCGGCTGGGCCCGTGAGCCATGGCCGCTGGGCCTGCGCGTCCGGAGCCTGTGCTCCACAACGGGAGAGGCCACAGCGGTGAGGGGCCCGTGTACCGCAAAAAAAACAACAAAAAACAAACAAAACAAACAAACAAACAAAAAAGAAATGTTAGTAATAGACATCTCTATTAAATTATCAATTCTGGAAACCACCAGTCAGACTATAAATATTGAATTTCAGTTGGTACAATCACTTCCTCACTTTCATCTCCATAGTTCTTTGTTTATACACATATCAGATAATTTATCACAGTCTGTCTTTCATTTAGAATAATTTGTATGTATGATGACCATTAGATTGGCAACAGTTAGAGGACAAGAAACATAGCACAGATGATATTGTCTAGAAAAGCACTGGTAGTGGACAAACGTTCATTAAATTAAACCAGAAGTTATTACTAATTTTTATTGATGCATATAGCTTCTATCATCCACTGATTTGTTGAATAACCACTGAGTACCTACTATGTAAAGATGCTGAAACTAGGCAACAAATATGGAAATTTAAAACACATTCCCTGTTTTGAAGACATTCACAGTGAAAAGCAAGTGAATAATTAATTATAACACAGTCTTATAAGTGTCGTGATGGAGATGATCACAGTTACGAAGCCTCCTAACTTACCCGGGGAGCCCTGAAAAGCTTCTCAGAAACTGGAACTTACAGAATAAGTAGAAACGACACAGGGAGACAGGACATCAAAAACCATGGTATACAGTCCTATAAGTTTTCTATATTTCCAAATACTCTGTAATTTCAAATTAAATACAAGCCTACTCAATTATACCTTATTTACTTAAGTCCCTTATTGCTGAAGGCAAAGACTATTGAAGGTATACCTCTTACTTTAGTATTCCCTGGGCTTTGAAGGCAGACAGAACCTCAATTTGATTTACACATGTTCTGTTTAATGACTACTTGAGACCAAATTTTCTCACCTGTAAATGGCAACACAGTGTAAGTGCCTTCCTTTCAGACCTGTTGGAACAATTACATGAGATCACTTACATAAGACACCTATCAAAGTTCATTGTTCTCTCAACCCCAACTTCATCCCCCACTGTGGATGGCTACCCCACCCAGTCCCAAAATCCTTTCTTTACCACAGTTTCCTGAGAAAGTATCTTCAAGGTGTGGTTTCTGGAGTGGTAGGGGTAGGCAGTAGCAAGGAGAAAAGTAAAAGGGTGAGAAACCCCTGTCCATTGATACAATATTCAAGCTACATGTTCAGACATCCTTTAATCATGCCATTCCATACTCAGAAACCCTCATGATCTGCCCAATTGTTATACTTTATATAAATTCCTATCCTTAGCCATCATAGTTTACATAATGCCGTCTCACTTCTTCTATTTCAAATTATTGCCCATGCTTTCTATTACAGAAACCCTACTCACACAAATACAGTAGTCCCAGTTCCACTTTTATGTCTTCAGTTGTGGAGCTTGCCTACACCTAGAAGGTTTTCCCTAGTCACCTTTATTTGTCACCACTCTATCCATCTTTCAGCAACAAATTCAATTTCTGCATCTATCTCTATATTTTTTCCATTCACCAGGCATCACATATCACTTCTTCAAACTCCTATTCTATTACAGTTAGTACCATATGATTTAATACTATTATTGCTCACTGATTGTTTCAAATGTTACTTTTTTCCTTTTCACTTCTCAACCTAAGTAACCTACTTTTTGCCCTTGAGACAACCAATTTAAGGTCACTAATGACCTAATTTACAAATCTATCACCAAACCTGGGCAAGCTAATTTTATCCATCCATTAAAATTGACACTATTGAAAAATGACTTGAAAAGATGGCTTCTTTCTTTTTGTGACTTTCTTCTCCTCCGTTAGTCATGATTTATCTCCTTTCCTCTTCAGTCTGTGTGATAGATTTCTCATGCTTTGTCTACCCTATTATTGTTGCTAGTTTACCTTGGCTCTCTTGCCTTGCTCTGTATGTTCCCTCTGGGGATCTCCCTATTCTAGGAGTTTTGTTTACCATATCCTTACTATCTCCAGCCCAAATCTCTTCTCTGTGCTTCAGGCCTCAGTTCCTGGATCCCTCACAAGTATCTCAAACTCAACAGGTACAGAGCTGACTCATTTTCCCACATCAATCTCTTCCTCCACTCCCTACTTTGGGTGGTGGCACCATCCTCAGCTTAGTCATTCAGCCTAGAGACCTGGGCATCAACCTCCCCTCTTCCCATTATTTTACCAACCACATGAAATTCATCACCAAAACTTGTTAAGTTTACTTAGTAAATGTTTTATGAGTTATTTTCTCAGTTCTTACCCCTATTGCTACTACGTGTGTTATTTCAATGACCTCTCTGAAATGAAAATCAGATCTTCACATCCTAGTTTAGAACTCTTCAAATTTTTCTCATTGCCAAAAAGATAAAATCCAAGTTCCTTAGACCCCCACCTCTCTAGAATTTCTTGCCACACTCACACATGCCCCCTATACTTACAGCCCTGACCATGCCATGCACTTCACTTCTCCAGGCTGTTCCCTTGGATTGGAATACCTTCCTCCTATTCATCCTAAAGGACTCTATTTAAACGTTGCCTTTTCTGCACTTTCTCAGACTCCAACAAGAAACAAAGTTCATCATTTCAGCACTCTTGTTTCTCGCCTAGAGCCTCCAGAAAGAAACAGAGCTTGACAATAGGTGAGACTCCTGGATTTCTGACCACCAGAACTACTACAAATTTGTGTTATTTTAAGCCAAAAAGTTTGTGATAGTTTTATAGGGCAACATAGAAAAACTTACATAGTAGATATTCAATAAATACCTGCTTTGGGACAAAAGAGGTTCAATTCAATCTGATGAGTTGCATGGGAGTTTGAAAGCATACACAGTACAGCCTCCCATCTTAAGGCAGGGAAATCTGTCATCAATAAGAGCTATCAAGTATACCACATGTTCAAGAAAAAAAGGCAGCACTGCTGCTCTCAGCAGGCAATTTCAGTGTTTTACCACCATATGATCAAGTAACCCCCATGTCCAACAGAGCTCTCACTTGCCATGGATTTAAGATTATTTTCTCATGACTATTTCCTTGTTGACAGAGTATAACTGGCCAACATCCCCCTCCTAAATGTCCTACAAATTCTCACAGACAGGAATCAAATTTGCCCTTAGTTAAGCTCACCAGCATTTAACTTTTCCTCAAATGACTTTTCAATTTCTATGATCATTTTTATTTCCCTTCTTTGGACTACTTTTTAAAAGATTAACATGAGATGCAATATATTTGGTCAGTGCTAAGGTTAAACTAGAATCAGAAAAAGTATTCTTCACTCTCAATCTTCTTGTAATGACAAAACCATGCAACTTCAAAAACTAATATGTTATGTGGGATTTCTCAGATTAGGGAAATATTTGTTCAGCAATACTTCTTCTTAGCTGCTTTCAATCTATTTGGACCAAAGCCTATAACATTCACACTGTTTTGTAAAATCTTTGTCCAGAGGAATTGAAAGGGAGAGAGAGAGAAGTCAGAGAGAGAAAGAGATGAGAAAACGTGGAAAGACCTATTTTTATAAAAGTATATATCTTTCCTAGAGATGTCTGTAACGATGTTTCTCTACCTGTATAAGGGCCAGCCTTCCCCTATCAAGGATTTGACTTTTATGCTTCCTTTTAAATCATAGCCAGCATTTCAAAAAATCAATATGCTTTAGTAGTAATTCATAATTCTCTCCGTACTGCCTTTGTTGGCCAGTTGGAGCAGTCATATCTTACTCGCTGGGAAAAGCATTCAGCAACAAAACAAGAATCACAAATCACAAGTACAGAGTTCTCAGAAGCCTGTTCATTCTGCTGGGCAGTGTCCCAGTGTAAGCCAGGCATATCCAATAATTTTGATACAAGCAAAATCAGCGTCTTCCATGGAAAAAACAATTTGACACTTTGTCTAATGTTCTTGTTGTACCCTTAGTATAGAACAGTCATGGGTCTTAAAGAACCGTGCCATCTTCATTGATTTAAGCCTATGGAGGCCAATCTGTGGTCCTTGTCCCCAGGAAGACCAAAGAGAGTCCCTTCAATCCATATGCATGCTAAATGTTTTTTGTAGAATGAACGAACAAAATATTTTTTAGAAATATGTACTTGTAATAGTTAATTTTATAAGTTGACTTGGCTAGACTATAATACCCAGTTATTTAATCAACACTAATCTAGGTGTTGTGAAGGTATTTTTTAGATATGGTCAACATCTGCAATAAGTTGACTTTAAGTGAAGGAGACCATCCTCCATAATGTGGGTGGGCCACATGTGACCAGATGAAAATCTTTAAGAGCAAAACTGAGATTCCCTGATGACAGAGAAATTCTGCCTCAAGACTGCAACATCGGCTCCTCTTCAAGAGTTTCCAGGTGCCAGCCTGCCCCCTCAAATTTTAGACTTACCAGCCTGCATAATAATGTAAGCCATACATGGCATAACTACTGGTTTCGTTTCTCTGGAAAGCTCTTATACAATACTATTTTTCCAAGTGTGTACATATAATTGCGATTTAAATATGTAAATTGATTTCAAATATATTCCTATGTAGTAATACTTGTCATATATTTTCACAAATAATAAATACTAAAATAAATATAACAAAATCTGCAAAACTTTTTGACATTAATCAAGGGTTCTTATGCTAAGAAAATTTGGGAACATTTAGAAAGTGATGACTACTGAGTTTGGAGACTACATTTTACCAGCTCTACAGTAGAACAGAACCTGTATATGACTGACTATGAAAGGCAGAGAAAGTGATACCCTGAGGTTCAGAGTTTAAAATCACAGGCTGCTTTTAGGCAACTGTTGGCGGTGGCGGGGGTGGGATATGAGCTACCTTCAGAAACTTTTCCTTACGCTAGCCCTTATCACAGGATAGCAATTATCTGTATCCCCTCCACGAGGCCCCACGAGGGCAAGGCCTACAATCCCCACTCATAACAGGCATAGTAATAGCTACTACACCTTGAGCACATCCTATGTGGCATGCCTCTTTATAAAATACCCCACATACACAGGTTATTCTCAAAATCCTGTAAGATAGGAGTTATTTGAAACACTTCTTTTACATGTGAAAAAAAACTGGACCTTGGAGAAGTAATTGCCCAAAGTGACTTTAGTTTGATGTCGACTACCTAGCACTCATCAAAGTACTTTTATACATTGTAGGTGGCCACTAAATATTTGGTGAATGAAGTAATACAGATGCTCCAAAGAGAACTGAATTCAACTCATGTGATATTTAACAGACAAGGAAACTGAGGCCAAGACAGGCTAAGTGACTTGTTCCACAAAGCACAGAAGGTTAATGGCACCAGAAGCCAGTTCTCTTGACTATTAGGCCAGGATATCATAGAGTCAATGTTTCTGTTCCTAACAGCTACAGCTTTCCAGGTCCTTTGCAGGGTCAAAATATTCCTGTAACAACTAACCAAATGTCATGTGTGGGCTTTGCCAGAGAGTGGGAAAAATTGGCTGCTAATCCCTCTCTCTCATCCCCCCAAATCATCCCTACCCAGGACCAATGCAGTCCTCAAGAAAAGATCATTGATGATTTCAGTCTTCTCTTGATGAAAAATCACAAGTGTAAAAACCCTCTCCTAACCCATCCAGCTAGTAGGTTATCTATTTGAGCTTAGAAATCTTGCTTAGATGTACAAGGATGTGCAATGTTTGTGTAAGACATGTATAACTTCCCCCAAAGAACCAGGGAAGACACCAAAAGTTGTGAATGTTCCCCAGCCAGTGGTTCTAGGACAGGATGTTACATCTCTTAGGCTTTTAAATTCCTACCAGGGACTATTTATAGAAGTAGTAACTGAGAAAGCTAATTTTTTGGTGAAAGAAACTTTTAAAAAAATTAAACGAGAAAGGGTGCAAGTTTTAAGGTTCAGAAGTGAATTAAAGATATGTGGTAGTGATGGCACTTAGCTGAATACGTAGTTTCGAAACCAAAACCAAACATCTTAAATGTGTATATTATAAAGTGTGTAATAGAATGAGAGCTTCAAGTTCATGGCAAAAAAAAAAAACAAAAAACGTGGAGTTGGAAAAAAAATAAGATTCCAAACTTTCAGAAATCCTAGAATTAAGAAATATCCTGGCCACTGGAACTCCTGAGTTTTCCCAAGTATAAATTAACTATTCATGTGTCTTTGAGAGATTTCTTAGCTGTGACCTGAATGAAGCCATTGGAGGAGCCCAACAATCGATGGGCAATTATCTGTAATAAAGATAAATAAGCTTCACTTTCCCAGGATTAGAAAGGAAGGAGCTATAAGATTCTTCCCTTCCAAGCTCTGATTTTTGGCCTGTAGAGGTCATCTTTGTCTAGGTAGAAATGTGAGCGTATAAAATTATGCTTCCTTGGATAATCAAACACATTAAGCTTTACCTCCTGAAATCCTTTAGGATAACTGGAAATGCTTAACTGAATCCTTAACCCACCATTTTTAAAAGCAACTTATTTGTTAACCATATTTCAGCCCCAGTGGTCTTTGAATTCTTCCACTATTTCAAGCATCCTTCTGCGAGGTTTTTCGGAATTTGTTTTTTTCACTTGAATAGTTTCTTCTTCCTTCAGATCCACATAAATGTACTCTTAGGAGTGGATTTCTCTGATCACACTATCTAAATTAGTTCTTTTCACCTGTTATTCTCTCTTACAAACATGTTTGTTTTCTTCACAGTTCTTATCTCAATTTGTAATTTTGGGGTTTGCTTCTTTATTTATATTTCCTTTTGTAGAGAGTAAAGTCATTGAAGTCAGGAATACACACACACACACACACACACACTCTTCTAGGATCTAGCAAAGTATCTAGTATATAATGGGTGCTCAATAAATATGGATCAAATGAATGTTCTAGCTCAGAAATATAAATATGCAAAAGTAAAAACTGTACATTTATGTTTGATCTGCACTCTTGTGAGCCTGATATATGTCTGAAGTCTGTTTTTTCCTTGTGCTTCTCTATGGACAGCTAATAAGTTTGGGGCATTTTACCTAGAATTTTTTTAGAAGGCACAGCATAATTTTGCTTTTCAGTTTAGCTTATAATTCAGCACTACAGAGAGTTAAAAATTCTTGACAGACCTTACAAGTTAAAAAGGACCAGGATACCCTTTACTGACTGTGTAGTCATACGGCACTTACTTAACTTACTTAAATTGCTCAAGTCAATTATTTCAGTTTCCTTCTCTGTTAAAGATAATAATAGTACCTTCCTGATTAAAAGAGTATTTCCAGGATGAAAATAAGAAGGAATATAGAATTCTTAGTATAATACCTCACACTTAATAAAAACTCAAAAAATAACAGCCATTACTCGGATAATTTAAACTGCCAACAACTATGCAGTCAGAAGGAATCCGGAAGCAACACATTTACATGCTTTCTTTTCTCTAGACAATATTCAAACAACTCTTAAAATACTGAATATAGCAAAAGACATAATAGTATTTTCAAAGAAATTCCATGTGAATTACAAGAAGATATCTTATTCCCACTTTTCAGAACACATATGGCAAATTTTAATGCCTTGGCTCTTTCTGACCATTGATGCCCTCCCATATGGTGTTTGGGATGCTTCTTGTGTGCTTTAAGAAAGCCCTGGAGGACATTTTCAAAAGCTAGTGAGTCTCTAATAGTAAATACAGATTTGTATGCAGTAATCAATTTGTTAATAACCAAGATCTTAGAACTATCACATCAGCTCTACCCAGCTAACCCTCTTGCAGTCTCCCTTCTACAAGCCCACATTTCTTCATCAGGTGAGGTTGTGATGTACAGTTTATTGCTCCTATTTTAGATCTTTTCTCTCTTTCAAAGTCAGTGAAATGCTTTTTCAGATAACGCAGTCTTCCATCAATACCTCAGGAGTGACTGAAACCTTCAAGCCAGCTAATTATATGCCCTTCCAAATTCAACTTCAAACCTTTCAGCATTCTTCTGAATGTTTTAAATTTACTTCTTTCAGTGCTACTCTATGACCTCCATCAGCAAATGCTACTGATGTGGTCTCAAAACAGTAGGAAATGAGCCCTATTTGTCAAGAAGGAGTGTTCTATCCAGATATCACATTAGCAAGTTTTAAAAATTCCATTTGCAAGTAGAAAGTCCTGTTGGTGAGATGTTTATGAGGATATTTTTAACCATACACAATTAAATTAAAAAATGAAAAACGCAAAGATTGTTTTTCCATATCTAAAGTATAGAAAAGGAAGGCACTGCTCTCAGTAAAGTCAACCTTGGGTACGTAAATTCAGTTCCATATGTAAAAAGTATATAATATATAGCATGTAAGAGTATATAACAAAACTAGAGGAAATGTTGCCTATTAAAAGCACAATCTTTAAAAATGTACCTTATAAGTAAAGGGTAACATAGGAAAACTACGAACAAATTGATGTTATCATTTAGAACATAACCACTGTGTCTTCTCTTTTCTCCTTTGTTTAATCAATAGACCAGTTTGAAAACTACAGGTTAATTTCTACTGTCATCTCTACATCAACCATGGAAGATGTGGGGGTCAGAGATCTTTGGACCCTTCACTTACTTTGCCCTAATTCACTAATCCCTAGTGGGCAATGGGTATATTAGCACAATAAAGCATAGGCTGTTCTTAGGAAGGCAAAAAATATTATCGAGACAGATAGGGGCTTGGTTGTCTTGTAAATAAATAAGATTTTGAAATTTTGGAGCAAATAGGGTTTTAGAGCCTTGGTCTCAAAGAATAAATAGAACTTGGCCTGGGGCACAAAGAGCTGAGGCCAAACAGAGGTAGTAGCCTGAAGGAAGTAGAAAAGAAAGGAAGAGACTTTCAGGTTCCTTTAGCAAATAAATGCTTGTATGCTGAACTCTGGGAACTGAGTGTGTCTGTAATTAGGAATAATTACTGGGTTATTTCTGGTTAAAAGCTGAGCTCACAAACCCTTCCAGTCATTGTAGGATATAGGCCAAGGTTTACAAAATTGTTGGTGAATTGTCATGTAAATGCAACCAATATGTAGAGCCAGACTCAGGCTTAAATGTAATACTTTTTTGGCCAAGGGTTCTATAGGCTTTGCCTGAATACTCCAGATGATTCATAGAATGGTTCACTGTAACTGTATCAAATAACTCTGAAACTAATATTTTCAGTAACTAAAATAGGGCATAATAGCAACCAAATATTTTTATTTAATGGTTTCTATTCCTCTAATCAACCCATCTCTCCTAGATGTAAACCCACTGAGTGACTGTTACAACAGCATAATTGAATGGTTAGAAAAAAAAAAAAAAAATCAGCTTCTATCAATAGGGCTAGGTAGATATAGTCATAATCTAAGACCAAAGACTTTGTCATATTCACCATTAATTGAGATAAATAACAGATACCAAATATATAGAGAAATCAAATATACAGAGGGTAAAGATATATAAGACTAAGCTAGAACAGCTGCTTAAACAGATCAACTTTATTACATAGTTCCATTTTCTTTTATTTATATGGACTAGACTTAGTGTATAATTGCCTCTCTTTTGATTAAAAAAAGTTTATAACATTGAGAAAATTTAAGAATTACAAGTATTTGGTTCTTCAAACTGAGTCTCCTATTGTCTATTTTCCTTAGGATGGCATTTTCCCATTTCTGAACATTACCGCTGCCGTAGGCCATTCAATAAAAATATTATTTCTTCCCTATAAATGTGTGTTCTGATTTACTTTTATATTGTTTCTTTAACCCCGATTTAGTTTTATCCTACAGCACTGTTTTGAGCTGAAAAGGATAACAACTTGGAATTATAAGAATTACCGTAAGACCTATAAGACCTATAAGAATTACTGATGTGAAGATGTCACAGTTTTAAACCAAGTGCAGCAACGATTAAAATAAAAGAGTGAAAAGGAAAGAGTAAGTGTTACTGAAAAATATCCCTTTCAAACGTCTAACCCTTAATGGATACTATTCTCTAAGTATGAGAGTAAATTGTATGCTTCAGCATAGTCGTCAGTATAGAAATAACCTTTGAGTATTGACATATTATTAAAATAGTATACTATAATAAATGGAACAGGTTTGTGACCACAACACTTGTGGTTATTTTAATTACCAGACAAAGTATTCTGTAAAAACAGTTGCATGATTTCTTTCCAGAACAAAGGCACGGGCTGAAATGTCCTAGCCAGCAAGAAAAGGTAACAGTCAGCTGAGGGATGACCTTCAAGCACAGAGTGACCTTCAAGCACCAGTCAGAGGTAAGCAACAGTTCTCCTGCTACAGAAGAAGAGGCAAAGGGAGCAGAAGTGAATAGAATAAATGGAATAACTGGATCAGAAAAGCTGTTCTTTTCTCATGAGTCTATCCCAACCACTATCACTTAGGGGAACCATGAGGAAACCCTGGGAATTGCCCAAATCTTCAACATTTAAATATCAAGGGAATCTTTTCCTTTCCTACATTCCCCAAAGAAGTTTTACATGCTGCCAGAGATCCCAGGGCAAACTATCACCACTCAAACTTCGCCAAAAAGCAAGAATTCACATCCAAAAATAAATAGCTGTCGTTTTTCCAGCAAATCAAACTTCATGAGTTAGAGATTATTCAATCAGGGATAGGTGAGGACACATACCAGAAAGCTTGAAATTCTCACCCGAAATGATGATGAATGTGATACCTTAATACAGAAAATATTATTTGGATGACTATTGGCCTACAAAACAATGTGCCTGCTGTCTTTTCCTGACAGTATATATGAGAAGCTAGTGATTCCCAGTACAATGAGGATTATTAAATGTAGACCCTTGTATACAACCCTCCCATAGAAGTTTAGAGGAATGACCTCCAGCCTAGGGATTTGTGATCATCCTTCTTCCTCCAAAATCTACAATTTAAACTTTCACCCCCCCAGCACCATCTCAGGTCAAAGTTCCTCAAGAAGTATAAAACACAGAAAAGATAATGGATGGAGAAAGTAAATTGAGATTCTGACTAGAGGGAATTTCTAAAGTTCAATATCTATAATCCAACTGTAGCAAATGTAATTTAATATGTTTTAAGTTTAATAACAGAGCAGCTCCTCTATAAGTCACAAAGTTGGCATCTGAAAAATGGCTGATAAGGAGACTAGGCTGTAATGAATCTCATCACTACTAAGTTACTAACGTTTTTCATTTAGTATTTTGCATGGTGTGATGAAATCTGTTTCTTACACTTTTGTCTGGCAATGTAAAACTACCTCTGAATTCTCTCATGTGTTCTAAGAATGTGAAAAACGACTTGTAAATGTTTGCAGGTATTCTTCAAGCGTCCATCTTCACTTTTGAAAATCTCCAAATGAAATGTGCAAAAAGAAGGAAGTACTTTGAAAGTGATATAGACCTGTGTGAGGCATAACATTCAGACTTCGGATAGTATCAGGGAAGTAAATGCTTAGGAGCTGGAGAGAAAAGCACCAGAATATGAGATAAACACAACGAAAGGCATGACTGCTATCAAACACAAACTTTGCTCATTTCCGAACTTTGCCTAAAGATCATCTTGCATCCAATAAAGTGAGGGTTTTGTATGAATATCTTTCATTCACTACAAATTTCAGCCCATTGCCTATTATGATTTCTAACCCTATCTGTTAATTTGTCTCTTTTATCAATTTAATAAGTCTTGTGAACCAGTCTATAAACAGGCTTTTTGTGAATTGAGAATTCAATCATCACTTACTATGCTGTTCCTTTTATAAAATATGGTTCAGATTTTTTTTTTTTTAAAAAAAAGCATTTAGAATACATTATTTAAAAGTCAAGGAAATAGGGAGAGGAGCAAATGGAGATTTACTCTTTAATGGATATAGAGCTTCGTTTTGCAGGATGTAAAGAGTTCTACAGATGGATGGTGGTGATGGCTGCACGATATGATTATACTCAATATAACTGAATTGTACACTTAAAAATGGTTAATATGATAAATTTATTATGTGTGTTTGAAGACAAGGGAAAAATTTGAAAAAAAAGTCAGGGCTAACTCTTTCACTATTTCTTTATAAATAAAATAATTTGTACCTAATTATAGTCAAGGGAAATCTCTGAATTTACTTTCTTTGTTATGTCTGAAATTATAAAAGACCCCAAAAGTATATTAGATATGAACTACAAAAATTATTTTTAAAAAAGATCTGAAGTTACAAAAAAGATTCAAAGGATCATCATACATATTGCAGGTAATTTACCAATTTGGCAACACTGGTCTTTATCAACTAAGATTTCCTTTGTTTGCATCTGTTTGCTCAAAATGAAAATACAATCTTCTTAACTCCCCGGTTAGAACCCAGAATAGTTAAGGTCTTATATCTACCACTTAATCTGCATCTTAATTATACCATTAAATGCTATCTCAGTGCATACAGAAATTAGCTTTGCCTTCTTTATCTCTTTTCAATCAAAGGTTTCAATATAAAATTTTAAAAATTCCTTTTCAAGAAAAGTCTAATAAGTGGCCAATAAAAGCCAGGGTCTTGGATTACGGATTAATTTTCTAAAATTTGTCTTTTTTCTTTTGGCTTATAAAGTTATTTATTAGAGGATTAAACATTCCATTCCCAAAGGAGATTTTACAAATGAGTTTTCAGTATTCTTTATAAAAAATTATTATAATTTCTCTATAGCTCCTAGAAGACAGGGAGCATTTAATGTCTCCAACACATAGAATAGTAGAAGTGGATGGAGAAACTGGAATGTTTAAAGCAGAATTAAA
Organism: Kogia breviceps; assembly: GCF_026419965.1. Classification (NCBI taxonomy): domain Eukaryota; kingdom Metazoa; phylum Chordata; class Mammalia; order Artiodactyla; family Physeteridae; genus Kogia; species Kogia breviceps. The sequence goes on from NC_081314.1 coordinate 100,527,750, forward strand.
AGATCAAGTTCACAGCATGTTGGATTGTAGGTAGAAGAAACTGATGTTGTTACCCTCTGGCTTTGGACCTTGGCCCACATAACTGGAATTTGACCCCCCCCAAAACGGTTCTTCCTTTTCTACATTACTTCTGCTTTGGGGTGCATGCCCCTCTTAAACATTACAATAACACTCTTTATAGCCCCTCTGTGGCAATCAGCTTATTTATTGTAATCATCTACTTGTCTCTCTCTTCCACTAAACTGTGAACAGAAATTGATTCTACATTCTTCTCTATGTTAGTTTCAGATTCTAGCATACTGTTTTAACATGTCAGGATTAAACACACAAGAATGAAAAAAAAAAACGTATAGGTCATTGTTCTAAGCCTTTTACATTTATTAAAGTCTCAAATCAATCCTTTGATGTAGGTACCATTATTATCCCATTTTATAGGTGAGGAAGCTGAGGTACATATAAGTTAGGTGAGTAGCATACATTCACGGAGATAGTAAGTAGCTCTGGCATATAACCGTCATGCTAACCTGAATAAACAGAATAATGAGAGCTAAAAGGCACCCCGAGAGATGAAGGGCCATATGGAAAGGAAAACTATTCCTTGCCTCCCCCATGCTTTATATTAAATGAGTAAAGTACTTTTATTCATGAATAAAATTGTATGGGATTTGGATTATCACCATGCTACCAGAATTAACCGGCTTATATTCTGATACCAATCCTTCTAAACTACTTAAAGACAAGTTTATACAGAATGGAATCACACTATATGTTTTTTTGTTTGTTTGTTTGTTTGTTTGCGGTACACGGGCCCCTCACCGCTGTGGCCTCTCCTGTTGCGGAGCACAGGCTCCGGACGCTCAGGCTCAGCGGCCATGGCTCACGGGCCCAGCCACTCCGCGGCACATGGGATCTTCCCAGACCGGGACACGAACCCGTATCCCCTGCATCAGCAGGCGGACTCTCAACCACTGCGCCACCAGGGAAGCCCCTATATGTATTCTTAAATAATCTGCTTTTGTCTCTTAACATATTATTGTATATATCTTTCCACAGCAATAGATGGGAAATCTTCAACATCAATTTTAATAGTTGCCTCATAAATTTTTCTTTAAATGCATTGGTTCAGCATCACCTGTGTGTACACCCTACTAGGTCAGCATAGAGATGTGAAATCTTGATGTTATTCTGAAAAATGGAGATGTTGGATTAAAGAGTGAAAGCTGAGGTATGGGAATGCCATTAACAGGAAATTAGCAAGAGACAAACAGAAGGAAGTTAAAGGCTACGATTGCCCCCCAACAATCAAGCAAGTTGTGGTGACTCTGGCAGTAGATACAAAGGAGGGAGGTTATAAGAATGTGGATGTAATACTTTTATGGCTAGGTTCACAAGTGTACCCTCATTAACCAGTTTTGCTAGAAATTCCAATTAAACATAAAAGAGCCAAATGGCTCTTAGAACAACTTTGAGGAAACCTGTCACTGGTTAAATAAAGTTGGTCATTTAGACACGTGAGGCAAAAAAACCTTTGTAACTTTTGTTTCCTTCTGAGAATGGTTGTGTTTTGGTTTAGAAATGGCACCAAAAATGTCCTGGCATTCAGACTCACGTGTTGAAGAGCCTAGATCATGGATGCTTCACTACAGCTAAAAGTATGAGTAGCAGAAGGAATGATTGCCAAAATTTCAACAAGTTCATAGTGCATGTGTTTGTGTATTTGAACATCTTGGGCATTAACGGATCAGTAGCTAAAGACACATCTTGACAGGGAGCAAGAAGGAAAGATTCAGAGAACATTCACAAAGCGTCTCACACTTTCCTGTGACACCACACTAATGGCACTTAAACTGTACATAAAACACTTTTACAAGTAGGTCTCTTTCCAAGAAAATGAAAAGACATGCTTAATCTGTAGGCAAATAAAACTTCCTGGGGTGACGTCTCAGACAATTGGTTTTAAAGTTTCATTCTTTTTCAATTATGGTATTCTCTTTTAAAGAGGCACATGAAATGCTTCCATTTACCCCATGGCCACCTTAAAACCTTATTTTAATTCCCATATGTCCTTAATACGATTCTTTGGAAAGAGACATTCCTCCATTTTCATGAAATCCGGCCATGAAAAGGAGCTCAAGCCTCATGAAGGAGAGAATTCTTGGATCACTAACTAAGAAAGTAGCCATAGCACAGATGGATGTCAACCCAGCTATATATGTCAAGAAGTAACCAACGTCCTAAATTTAAGAGGTGCCTGATTTGGTTGACAGCCTCTTCAAGATCTATGGTAGGGAATGAGAGAAATTAGGTCATTATATTGCATAGAATATCTCACACCTTTCCTCTTTTCTTCAATACCACCCTCTCTACTTCACTCCTAACTCTTAACTACACTGACAAAATAAGCGAAATAAAATTAGAGGACAGCCACCACAAAGGCTAACAACCCCCCTGCATCCACAGTCCATCTTTGATTTCCAAGGGATAGATCCACTTACACACTGATCCCAAACCTCTTCTCATCCTTAAGGATTTTGCTCCTGCAATATTCCCCATTCTTTCCTCAACACCTTTTCTCTCCCTACAGGATCACTCCTATTTTTATGAGAGGCAGTGCCCTATACTCTAAATGACACAGGCTCTGGAAATAGAATGCTAGGATCGGACCCCTGGTATTACCCTGTAATAGCTGCATGACACTAAGCTCATTACTGACTTCTTTTGTGAGTTAGTTTCATCTGAAAGATGAAAGATTCTTATGAAAATTGAGAATAAATGGATATTTTCAGACCACTTAGTTTCAGGCACATGGTTAGTTATGTAAGAATAAGCTATTTTTATTATTCACATAAAAATATACTTCATTATTTCCCGTATTTGAAAAAGTCCTCTTTAGACACTATGCCAACTTCCATCTATAGTCCCATTTCACCAGTCTTCTTTCCTGTGAACGTTTCAAAATAGTCTTTTCTCATATCTCCACTTCCTCACCTCCCACTCTTCCAATCAAGGTCCCAAGCCCTGCCTATGACTCCACTAAATCAGCTCGCAATTAATGTTACCACCGACCTTCATACTGCCACAGTGAGTGTGACATATTCTAGCAAAAGCAAAACCCAGAGTCCGATGCAGACTCTAAGCAATCAAAACTTGCACAAGTGTTGGGGCAGCACATTAGACTGAGATGCAAGATAATAAAACTGTGCTAACTTTATCTTACTAAAAAGGACAGAATAACTTCAACTAACATCTAGGTTACATTAATATCTATATAAACAATATCCCCTAGGATACACAAAATACATTCATTTTAACATTTAGCCCCAAAGCCCATTGGGTCACTGGCTCTTACACACTAACACAGGACCTTATCCCTTTGCTGCGTAGTATCATTGCAGAAATTCCTAGAGTGGGGCTGTCACATCTGGTCTGCCCCACCGTCTCTTCCCATTTCTCCCTGCCTTCCTGTTGCTCGCCTGCAATCTCTCTGTTTCATTCAATCTTTACTCTGCTTGCCTCTGCTGCACTAGACTGATGTCAAGGTTGAATTTATCATCCAAATTTCAACACTCTTGAGAGTGAGAGGAGGTTGTTTTAGGTTAAGTCCCCTAGAAGTAGAGCTCTCTTTCCCCCAGACAAGGATTCATGTGCACATGATTTACTGAGGAAAAGCTCTTCAGGATAAAACTATAAGGGAGTGAGGGAAGTAGAGAAGGAAAAGAGAGACGAACTGAGCAAGGATGTGGTCTCTGTGAGGTATGGTCTTGGCCTGATTCACAGGAGGCTCTGAGGCATAAATTGCTCTAGAAAGATGTCCCCAACTTGAGCTAAGGGGAGAATCTTTTGCACCTAGTCGGACATTAATTATGGATCAATCACTCTTGGAGGACCACTCCTTTCTTAGCTGAGGGCACTTCTGTGTGTGTGTGTGTACGTGTGCATGTTTGTGAGCCTGTGTGTTGAGCAGGGAGGGCTGATGTGGTATCAGTTGTAAACCATTAGCAGTCCACACTCACAGCTATTGAGATATGGGTGCATCAGCCTATAAAAGAATCTGGGTGAGTCACTAACAGCACCCACTGCAGGATCACCATTAACATTTATTATGCCTGGATCACTTCAAGCAAACCAGGACAACTGGTCACTATATGTGTGCCTCTTACACTGCCACCCATGCTGTGGCACTGCTCTGCTCTGAGCCACTCATGGCCTGACAGTCCTGAGAGATCACTGCTACAGAGCACCACTGCATGGACACCCACAGGCTGCTCCATGAAGGCCACTGCTGCCAGCCAACACCCTTCACACAGACCACTATACAGACACTGGAATGAGGCTCAGAAATCTTTGCCCTCATGACCTGTCTTTGGGCTCCTTTGTACCTTGTAGAACAGGTCTGAACATGAAAACCAGGATCCTCAATAGGGTGAAATTATAATTTGTTGTCCAAAATAGGACAGTTTTGAGAATTAAAGGAGGTGTTGTATATAATTACACTCAGAAAAAATACATATCCTGACTATTCTAGTCAAATCTGGATACATAGTTACGAAGCCCAAATAATACTACTGTGGGGCCTTGCTAAAAGAATATAATTCAGGGTTAAGAAGGATTTTTCTACTGTTAGAAGAACAAAAAGCACCAAAGATTAAAAGATGAATTCTGATGGTGAAAAGCTCCAAGAAGCACAGGAAAGAGGGACTCATGGATACATAGGAACGGCAAGAAGGCCTTGGGCAGAGTGATTTCAAATGCAGCCTCTCTTTGTTCTTAGAATCACTAACCCCCTACCACTTCAGGCTATGTCCCCAAATTTGGTTCATGTCATGAAACTCTTTGTCCCTTAGCAAATTCTCTCCAGTATCTCAAAGCACTCTCCGTACTTTAGATTTACTTGGGCCCTCTCCTAAGATCAAGAGATATTCAAATGTAGTTCTGATCCTTCCGTATGGACAAGTTATTAACTAGGGTGTTCAAAGTCTTTGGCAAAAAAAATGCATAAAACTAGAACTACACACCAGGATGCGTTGCCTGACTCCAAATACAAATCATAGTTGAGCTTCCACTGTGAACTAGACAGACTCTGAGGGCACTATGTTTCTCGTAGACAGCATATATATGGGTCTTGTTTTTGTGTCCATTCAGCCAGTCTATGTCTTTTGGTTGGAGCATTTAATCCATTTACATTTAAGGTAATTATCAATATGTATGTTCCTATTACCATTTTCTTAATTGTTTTGGGTTTGTTTTTGAAGGTCTTTTCCTTCTCTTGTGTTTCCTGCTTAGAGAAGTTCCTTTAGCATTTGCTGTAAAGGTGGTTTGGTGGTGCTGAATTCTCTTAGCTTTTGCTTGTCTGTAAAGGTTTTAATTTCTCCATCAAATCTGAATGAGATCCTTGCTGGATAGAATAATCTTGGTTGTAGGTTTGTCCCTTTCATCACTTTAAATATGTCCTGCCACACCCTTCTGGCTTGCAGATTTTCTGCTGAAAGATCAGCTGTTAACCTTATGGGGATTCCCTTGTATGTTATTTGTTGCTTTTCCCTTGCTGCTTTTAATATTTTCTCTTTGTACTTAATTTTTGATAGTTTGACTAATATGTGTTTTGGCGTGTTTCTCTTTAGATTTATCCTGTATGGGACTCTCTGCGCTTCCTGGACTTGACTATTTCTTTTCCCATGTTAGGGAAGTTTTCAACTATAATCTCTTCAAATATTTTCTCAGTGCCTTTCTTTTTCTCTTCTTCTTCTGGGGCCCCTATAATTCGAATGTTGGTGCATTTAATGTTGTCCCAGAGATCTCTGAGACTGTCCTCAACTCTTTTCATTCTTTTTTCTTTATTTGGCTCTGTAGTAGTTATTTCCACTATTTTATCTTCCAGGTCACTTATCCATTCTTCTCCCTCAGTTATTCTGCTATTGATTCCTTCTAGAGAATTTTTAATTTCATTTATTGTGCTGTTCATCATAGTTTTAGTTCTTCTAGGTCCCTATTAATCGTTTCTTGTACGTTCTCCATTCTATTTCCAAGATTTTGGATCATCTTTACTATCATTACTCTGAATTCTTCTTCAGGTAGACTGCCTATTTCCTCTTCATTTGTTTGGTCTGGTGGGTTTTTACCTTGCTCCTTCATCTGCTGTGTATTTCTCTGTTTTCCCATTTTTCTTAACTTACTGTGTTTGGGGTCTCCTTTTCTCAGTCTGCAGCTTTGTAAGTTCCCATTGTTTTTGTTTCTTCCCCCAGTGGGTATGTTTGTTTCAGTGGATTGTGTAGGCTTCCTGGTAGAGTAGATTGGTGCCTGTGTTCTGGTGGATGAGGCTGGACCTTGTCATTCTGGTGGGCAGGACCATGTCCAGTGGTGTCTTTTGGGGTGTCTGTGAACTTATGATTTTAGGAAGCCTCTCTGCTAATGGGTGGGGTTATTTTCCTGTCTTGCTCGTTGTCTGGCATGGGGTGTCCAGCACTGGAGCTTGCTGGTCGCTGGGTGGATCTGGGTCTTAGCGTTGAGTCAGAGATCTCTGGGAGACCTCTTGCTGACTGATATTATGTCAGGCCGTGAGGTCTCTAGCGGACCAATGTCCTGAACTTGGCTCCCTCACCTCAGAGGCTCAGGCCTGACACTCAGCCAGAGCATCAAAACCCTGTCAGCCACATGGCTCAGAAGAAAAGGGAGAAAATAAAAAGGAAAAAAAGAAAAATGAATAAATAAAATAAAGTTATTAAAATAAAAAAAATTTTAATGAAAGATTGAAAAGTAATTTTTTTAAAAAGCAGGGAGAAAACAAGACCAATAAACAAATCCACCAATAACAAGTGCTAAAAACTATACTAAAAAAAAAACAGAAAAAGGACAGACAGAACTCTAGGACAAGTGGTAAAAGAAAACCTATACAGACAAAAATCACACAAAGAAGCATACACACTCAGAAAAAGAGAAAAAGGAAAAATATATATATAAATTTAAAAAAAGAAAGAGAGCAACCAAATCAATAAACAAATCTACCAAATATAATCAGCTCTAAATACTAAACTAAGATAAACATAAAACCAGAAACAAATTAATTACAGAAAGCAAACCCCAAGTTTACAGCTGTTCCGAAAGCCCACCACCTCAGTTTTGGGATGATTCATTGTCTATTCAGGTATTCCGCTGATGCAGGGTACATCAAGTTGATTGTGGAATTTTATTCCACTGCTCCTCAGGCTGTGCGGAGAGATTTCCCTTTCTCTTCTTTGTTCACACAGTTCCTGGGGTTCAGCTTTGGATTTGGCCCCACCTCTGCATGTAGGTCTCCCTGAGGACATCTGTTTCCCGCCCAGAGAGAACGGGGTTAAAGTAGCAGCTGATTAGGTGGCTCTGGCTCACTGAGGCCAGGGGGAAGGTAGGAGTAAGGAAAGCGGGGTGAACCTGCAGAGGGCAGAGGGTGGTGTGACACTGCAACAGCCTGAGTCACGCAGTGTGTTCTCTTGGGGAAGTTGTCCCTGGATCACGGGACCCTGGCAGCGGCAGGCTGCACAGGATCCCAGGAGGTGAGGTGTGGATAGTGACCTGTGCTTGTACACAGGCTTCTTGGTGGCTACAGCAGAAGCCTTAGTGTTTCATGCCCATCTCTGGCGTCCATGCTGATAGCCGCAGCTTGCACCCATCCCTGGAGCTCGTTTAGGTGGTGCTTTGAATCCCCTCTCCTCGTGCACCCTGAAACAATGGTCTCTTGCCTTTTAGACAGTTCCAGACTTTTTCCCTGACTCCCTCCCAGGTAGCTGTGGTGCAGTATCCCTCTTTAGGCTGTGCACCAGCTAACCCCAGTCCTCTCCCTGGGATCCAACCTCCAAAGCACAAGCCTCAGCTCCCAGCCCCCACCCGCCCCGGCAGGTGAGCAGACAATCCTCAGGCTGGTGAGTGCTGTTCAGCACTGATCCTCTGTGCAGGAATCTCTCTGCTTTGCCCTCTGCACCCCTGTTGCTGAGCTCTCCTCCATGGCTCCAAAGATTCCCCCCCTCCTACCCCCCATTCCTACCAGTGAAGGGGCTTCCTAGTGTGTGGAAACTTTTCCTGCTTCACAGCTCCTTCCCAGAGGTGCAGGTCATGTCCCTATTCTTTTGTTTCTGTTTTTCCTTTCTTCTTTTGCCCTACCCAGGTACATGGGGAGTTTCTTGCCTTTTAGGAAGTCTGAGGTCTTCTGCCAGCGTTCAGTAGGTGTTCTGTAGGAGATGTCACGTGTAGATGTATTTTTGATGCATTTGTGGGGAGGACGGTGATCTCCACGTCTTGTTCCTCTGCCACCTTGAAGGTCCCCCCTCCATACTGAATATCAACAATACACTAAGCATCGTTTTAGGCCTGGGAGTACACTTGTGAGGAAAAAAGACAGAAATCAAGGGATGGAATAAATACATGATATAATATCCAGGGTTGCTTGATAATTTCCATGAAGGAAAAGAATGCAGCGAAAGAAGATTAAAAAAATAATGGGCAGGGGTATGCTATTTGATAGAGAGCAATCAAGTAGGGCTTTCTCTAAAGGAGTGATATTTAAGAAGTGAAGGCACAGTGATTTAAAAAGAAGAGTGTTTGAGGCAGAGTAAAAAGACCCTAAGACAAAATTAACTTGGTACATTCAAAAAACAGCAAGAAGACCAGTGTGAACAAGGTGGAGTAAGTAACAGTGACAAAAAGAGTTGGAAGTCTCAACTGGGCATATAATACAGAACTTGAAGAATATTTGAAGAGTAATATTTAGCCACTGAAATGCTCTGAGCAGGGATGAGGAATGAACTGAACCATGTTTGCTTTCTCTGAATTCTCTGAAATTGAATTAAAAATTTACATAAAGCAAAACAAGAAAACCTTAAGTGCACAGATCAATGACTTTTTACACAAGTATACACCATGTAACCGCCACTCAGAATTCTCCTTTTAAAAGATCACTGTAGGGGGTATAGGAACAATTAAAACACAAGAAAAGAGCATGGAGACTAGCAAGGAAGAGATGGCTATAGTTTATGTAAAAGAGATAACAGAGGCTTGAAATAAGATGATAACTTCTTGAAGTGGGGAGAAATGCAAGTTAGAAATTGGAGTTTACATTTCAAGGTAGAGACAATAGGGATTTTTTGCTTTATTGAATACAGGTGTGAGGAAACCAGAAATACAAAAGATTATTCCAACATTTTGGTTCTCAGCAGTGATAGTATCAATTGGTGGTACTATTTTTGAGACAGACAAGGAATTGATTGAAGGTGAAAGATTATCCAGAGTTCTGTCTGGCTGTGTTGAGTTACAGCTATCCATTAGAATCCCTGGAGTCTGAAGCTTTAGGGGGAGGTTGGATGACATGGCCTATAAAAGTAAAAGTAGATAGAAAAAAACAGAGGACAAAAAGAAGTAAAGCCAGAACATGCCTATGAAGGAAAAGCCAGGGAAGTAGCAGACAAACAGATGTCCTCCCCGCAAATCTTATGTTGAAGTCCTAAACCCTTGTGCTTCAGAACAAGTCTGTATTTGGAGACAGAGTATTTAAGAGAAAATTATGTTAAAATGAGGTCATTAGAGTGGACCCTAATCCAATACAACTGCTTTCTTTAGGAGAAGAGGAGCCTAGGACACAGACACAGAAAGAAAACCATGTAAGAATAAAGGGAGTAGACAGCCATCTACAAGGAGAGGAGCCTTAGGAGAAACCAACCCCGACAACACATTGATCTCAGTCTTCTAGTCTAGAGCCGTGAGAAAATCAATTTCTGTTATTTAAGCTACATAGTCTGTAGTACTTTGTTATGGAAGCCCTGGCTAACTAACACAGGCAGAATGAAGATTTATGGTCCATTTCTGAACAATCCAGAGATGAGGAAGGGAAACGTCATTATCCCAACCAGACATATTCACATATTGCCTACTTTTCCTTGCATCTGTAAGATATTACCATACACTTAAAACCAAGTTTTAAGGTATATCAGTGTGTACCCACATTTATTATTGGGTTTAATATTAAAAGAAACCCTAAGAGTTTTATTACTGAATCCTTAGGGCTAACCACTAATAAAGATGAGCAAATCTTAAAAATTCAAGTAGGATATGAAGTCCTGGGAGATGCTTCCCAGCCTTAATTTTGGAACTAAAGGAAAGGGATATGACCAGAAACCAATATATTTAGCAGAGACTGCTAATGTTTTTCCAATATTCATTCTCCCTTTCTTTCCTTCACAAGTGCTAACTCAGGTTTTAGGTAGAATACACACAGCCCCCTTGAATCATGTGGTTAAGTTTTGACCAATGAGATATAGGCAAAGGGGTTTCCAAGAAGGGTCCTTAAAGAGATATGCATGCCTGTTTCATCATGTCCTCTTTCCTATGGTCTGGAATGTGGACATGATTGCTGGAAACTCAGCAGTCATATGGCAGAATGCTGCCGGCTGAGAATGGCAGGGCAATGGGAAAGAAACATGGTCCTTGACACCATGAAGTGACATGTCAGTCCTAGAAATAAATATGTACCTTGTTCTTCATCATTATTTCTGTTGTAGTCTATTACTTCTAATCAAATAGTCTTAAGTATATATCTCCAAAGGCAACTTTCTGATAGTATAAACAAAGGTAATACAATGAAGCATGCTGTTTCATTTTTTCAGTGCCTATTTCAATAAAACGCTCCTTTCCAGACTTTGATTTGGGGCACATACAATGGTACAACTTGTGCATGACACAATTCCACAGGACCTTACTCACACAGGGGTCTATGGAAATGGTACCCCTGGAGCTATGCAGTGAACCAGAGTCTGATGATCCCTATTTAACATCAAAACATCTTTCATTTCCCATAATGATATAAATTGTATTTTTAAAAACTGTTGATCAGAAAAAAAATAAACATCTCATACTTATTTAACTGCATTCATCTTTTTATTAATCATATGGCATCCATTTACTCTTGAAATATCATAGTGCTTGTGTGTATGTAATGTCATCCAGTCTATAAATTTTGCTCTGGACACATCTGGACTGTGAATGTCTTACAGCAGCTGTGAGCCCCCACCCACAGGGTCCAGAGCACAGGAATTAGGGCTACTAACAGAGTGTCTGAACTGTGGGAACCCTTAAATTCACATACAGTGGGTAATTTAGGGTAGTGTTTTAAGTACAAGGGCTGTGGAATCAGAGAAATGTGTTTCCGTTTCTTTCCTGCCGTTTAACCTTATGGAGAACTAGGGCCCCCGTGACCCTCATTGTCCTCTTATTTAAAATGTGGATTCTAATAGTTGGGAGAATCAAATGAGATTCACAGACAAGCACTTAACAGTAAGTACCCTGGCCGTGTTAGCTACTACTACTGAGTTTTCAACAGTGTTGTTAGTGATTAAGTTAATGATACTATTACTTCACCATTTTGCAGATAAATAAACTGAAACTAAGACAATCTGAGTTATGTTCCTGAATGCCTGTTCTACTTTTGCCTAGTAATAGCAAAGCCCATGCCCTTTCCCTTAAATGTCACAGGAAAGCAGACTCTGGAGGTAATACGACTTCCTATCTGAGGCAGCTGTTATCACAAAATTATTGCCATTATCATCTCCTAAACTTTGCCTTTTAGGTACCTGCTTAATTTAGCCGGACTCCTTCCTGACTATATGCTTTTAAACTAATATAATGTTGATAACAGATGCAGAAATCGTGGGTTTGTTGTTTTTTTTGTGGGGTTTTTTTTGTGTGGTATGTGGACCTCTCACCGCTGTGGCCTCTCCCGTTAAGGAGCACAGGCTCCGGACGCACAGGCTCAGCGGCCATGGCTCATGGGCCCAGCCACTCCGTGGCATGTGGGATCCTCCCGGACTGGGGCATGAACCCGTGTCCCCTGCATCAGCAGGCGGACTCTCAACCACTGCGCCACCAGGGAAGCCCAGCAATCGTGTTTTATGTTACAAGTCTAATCTTTTAAAACAAATTACCTCAGATCAACAATTATTTTCAACAATTTCCCAAGATTTGAATAGGTTTTAAATTGGGAAACATTCTCTTTACACACATTGCATTGCTACCACACCAGAATGCTTCAATAGATTTTTTTTTTTTGCACCAAATGAAATGCTCACAAACTATAATCTCGTAGTCAGGGTCATGTGCACCATAGGCAGTAAATAAGTATTTTTTTCTTTTTTAACAGAGGTAAGGAATGAGAGTTTCTGGGGTCAGATTTCTTTGACACTAGTCAAGGTGATGGACAGGGCTGGATGTTGACTGGCAAACATTTTCATGATTTCTAAGAACAAAAATCAAGAACAAAGTTTGGATGCATGAAAACATTAAAATAAATAGCATAATGACTATCAAATCTTAGATGTATACATTGATTATAATACTAATCATGTCATTTTCCACATTCTCAGATATTGAATATGTTATATATATACACAAATATACAAATCTAAATTTTTAGACCAGAAATTCATTTTAGCTAAATACACTTAGTATGAATCATCATCCTCAAAAATCTTATTTTCTTTTAAGTAAGATTCACCCTTACAAAAAGTATATGCTCAATGAATGGTTTTCACATTAAGTGAAGAATTGAAATTCAAGAATTTCTTAAGGGGGAACATTTTTACATAAAACAAAAGATTCTGCTTTATTTTTAAAGAAAAATATAATCAAGTAGCATATAAAGGTCTGTGATAAAAAGAAACTTTTGCATTCATCTCCAGTCCTTTCTACATTTCAGAAACAATCATGTTTAGCCACTTCTGGGTGAGATATTTTTTTCCCAAAAAACTGTACTATTATTAATGTATTAACATTTGACTTATTAACTTAGGACATTGTCTACTAACTTCTTGCTATAGTAGAGAAGTTTTAACTCTTACCTCCCACATCTCCCTTCCTCTACCTTAGTAGATGTGATCTCTGTGACCTCAAATAACATCCTTAAATCCCATCTCTTGTTCCATCAACTATAGTAGGTCTCCTTTATGCCCTTCTCTGTGCAATCTAATATCTTCCCTTATTCCCTTCCACCTCCCAGACCCCATCAACTATAAGTTTATGCTGGCATTTAAATTTTCCCCTATAATCATTTAAATGTTTTTTGTAACTTATCTATCAGACTATTTAAAAGTTGAGGACCAGGACACTTATGTTTCCATTACCATGACTATGTAGCTATTTTTTCCTGAAGCATCAAGCAGTATACTAGCATTATATTTCCTTCTGTATAGGTCAGTATCATGGGCTCCCATGTCTCTCCTATATGGTTTAAAATAGAGTTTTATTTCTTTAAGTTTCAATGGATTTTCCTTTTTTTATTTCACCAATGGTATTTATCAGAACCTTGAGTTCTTCCAAGCTCTAACTAATTCTATCATTGATATCACAGTCCCTGTTATCCCAGACACCTACCTCCCAGGTTTATAGTGAGTGTTAATTAAAACATGAATATAGAGGGATTAGTACCAGATCTGGCACTAATAGTTAACAATAAATGTTATTATTATAACATTATTGTTAACTATTAGTACCAGATCTGGCACTAATAGTTAACAATAAATGTTATTATTATAACATTATTGTTATAAGTTCTTAGCTGGTCAGAAGGCACCATTAAGTTAAAGCCCAGTTTTCTTGTTTACTATTATATCTATGTCATCTGGCACTGTGCCTAACTGTAGCTATTCAAACATGGTTAATGAAAAAATAACTGATGCGGGCTTCCCGGTGGCGCAGTGGTTGAGAGTCCGCCTGCTGATGCAGGGGACATGGTTTCGTGCCCCGGTCCGGGAAGATCCCACGTGCCGCGGAGCAGCTGGGCCCGTGAGCCATGGCCTCTGAGCCTACGCGTCCGGAGCCTGTGCTCCGCAACGGGAGAGGCCACAACAGTGAGAGGCCCGCGTACCGCAAAAATAAAATAAAATAACTGATGCATTTTTTGTAACGATCTTTAAGAATTAGGAAAAAGTTGCTTAGTTGTCTCAATATTTAACATTGCACATACTCAGCAGGGTCATTTAGTACAGTAAAAAATGTAAATAGATGCTTTTTATTTTTTTAATTTATCTATATTTTTGATAATCTTTTGGAAAAAATATATTTCAATGTGCTCTAAAATTTTTAATATAACTGCTCAAACTGATTCAACCACAGACATCATGGTGGAAAGTAATAGTTTTCCATGCACTTAGAGTAAGTAGGCCTTTATATAGACTACACTGTATTCTGCTCTGTCCTGCTGGATTATTTTATTTTATTTTTTATTTTTTATTTTTTTGTGGTATGCGGGCCTCTCACTGTTGTGGCCTCTCCCGTTGCGGAGCACAGGCTCCGGACGTGCAGGCCCAATGGCCATGGCTCACGGGCCCAGCCGCTCCGCGGCACGCGGGATCTTCCCGGACCGGGGCACGAACCCGCGTCCCCTGCATCGGCAGGCGGACTCTCAACCACTGCGCCACCAGGGAAGCCCCCTGCTGGATTATTTTAAAGCAAGTTATATTTTGTTATATGTCGGCAATTTTATGAGCATGGTGCATGAGCATAACAATAATTCAGAATTTTTCTTTTGGAACCATATAAGGGAAATCGTATTGCTTTCTGCTCTGCATAAAAATTGAAGTTTCTGGATTCTTCCATAGTTTTTCAAAGAGTAATTTCAATGTGTTAGCTTTTACAATGCTTAAATATCAATTTTCAAGGAAGGGAATAAAAAGTAATATTTTTATGATATTCACACTTGTTTTTAGTTTTAAATTTTGTGATAACTGCAGATTCTCATGCAGTTGTGAGAAGTAATACAGGGAGCTCTAGCAAGCCCTTTACCCCATTTCTCCCAATAGTGATATCTTGTATCACTTCAGTACAATATCACAATCAGGAAATTGACATTGATACAATCCATCGACTTTATCCCGATTTCACTAGCTCTAAATGCATTTTGTGTGTGTGTGTGTGTGTGTGTGTGTGTGTGTGTGTGTGTGTGTGATTTAGCACATGTGCAGATTCATGTAACCATCACCACAGGCAAGATATAGTGCAATACCATCACAATTATCCATTGATTTCAACTTCAGATTGCTAGAGTAAAGGTACACTTTAACCACATTTTAATTATGGTTACATGTTCCAAACTCAGGCTCAACTAAGCAAAATAGTCTTATTAGTTCAGTTTCAACTTATATAAATATTTTAAGCCCTAAATAATCACATAAATAAGAAAAACACTAAATATAACTAATTACTAATTTCTAAAACTACACTTTTCTAAAAGTAAATATCACAATATTTAAAAGAAAAAAATGAGTTTCCTGGAAGCATCTTCTACAGATAACATCTGACCAACCCCAAATATGGCTGTAAGTAGCTCTTGGTTTCCCTCAGATGTTGGTAAAGCACACCTTTCTAATTCAACCAGAATTTGTTGGCAACTCTGAAAATGCCAATGAGCTTTGGGCTGGGGTGGGTGGGCAGAATCTGACAACTATATTCCTAGTTTTTGATCTTATCTTTATTGAGATACCTGAATAGGTGTGACTTAACCTGGAATGTATCCAGTTGCCTTCCTTTTCCAGGCAAACAGGTATACCTCCTCATATTCTTCAGCACTCCCTACTCTCACCCCAAGGCAAGCAAAAATGAAAGGGAAATTAAAGAAACATCATGATACTGCTAGTCTGCATGAAAACACCATGATTATCTTTTTCTAATCAGATGGGAGTAATTTTCTTGCTCTCCACCTGACTAATTTTTTCTCCACTCTTCTCCCCTCCCATCAGGTATCTAACTGCTAAATATTTATAGATTAATTTGCATGAAATGGTCCCTTAGCAACAATCACTCACAGGATCAAATTCCTCTGCTCTCTGAACAGATGTTTTTTTCTGATGATAACCTGCTTTAATAAAGATTTAAAGTTAAAAATAAAAGTCAAATCCCATAATGTAGCCTATATAAGGCTATAGGTTTTAAAATCTATTTAAAAGAACATGTTTTTTAGACTGATATAAGGTGTTTTCAAGCCCCAGAATATTTTATGTGTTTTAGATCACATCCACACAACAGAAAAATTTATATAGGGCTGATTAGTTTTAAAATACAGTTGCAGTTTGCTGTCAAAGTAGAGTCACCAGCTCACCAGACTTTTCTGTCTACCTCTCCCTAACACCTTTCCCCTGTAGGATGAAGTAATTGATGCCCATAGTAGTGATAGGAAATGGTAATAATGAAAGGTCCATGGGTAACAAGACTGGGCCATTTCTTGCACTGATTGATTCTATGATTTTGTCAAAGGCAGTTTAAAAGCATGAGCTTCCAATTCTGTCAACTGATTATTACCCTATTAACTTGATTTATCAGTTTGTTTTAACCCCAAATTACAGCCAATTGAGGACTACTGTAATGTGGAGACAATTGTGGAGGCTTCTAATACACAGGCAAACTTTGCACCTCCTATTACAGAGATTCCCAAACCAGCCCCTCCTCCAACCACAGGAGAAGTGGACTTTCAGCAACCACAGCCATGAAATGTGCCAGTTAATCACCAATAACCATATCTTTGCCATGACTGTTGTCTTACCTGTTTCTCAGAAAGCTCAAGGTTAAAGGAAAATTATTTTTTAAATTGATTTAGTTGCAAAAATTTTAATATTTCAAAATAAGTAAAGTTGAACATGATTTTTCTGTTTTCTTAAGTCAGGCCAGTTATAATCTGTTGTTAGAGTCATAAGATTTCCTTTGGAAATGATTTAGTGTCAGGACCCTAGTGGACCTGAGCCTTTATGTCTTAACCAACCCAGAGAGCCAAACTTTACCTAGAGAAGCTTAATGGTCCAAGAGTGTCATCTCAATGTCACAAATTGCTCTGGGCAACTGGGGGGAGGGGACACTAAATATGATACTATTCAATATCATTATACCTGCCATTCCGGATGTTTACAATGGACGTGAGACGTCCCCAGACTCTTCGTCAGATAGGCAGAGCAAAGAATACTATTACCATTTTACTGATTATCAATATAATATCTATATTAGTCAGAGTTATCCGGAGAAACAGAACCAATAAGAGATAGGTAGGTAGGTAAGTAGGTAGATGATAGATAGATAGATAGATAGAAAGATAGGCTGATAGATAGAATAAGGAGACCCAGGTGAGCCAAAAACTTAGTTCTACTCCAAAGGCTGGAAGGCTTGAGACCCAGGAAGAGCTAATGTTTCAGTTTGGGTCCAAAGGCAGGGGACAAAAATGATGTTCCAGTTCAAAGGCAGTCAGGTAGCAGGAATTTCACTTACTCTGGGGTATGTGTGTGGTGGGGTGGGGGGAGGGGTCAGTCTTTTTGTTCTATTCAGGCCTTCAACTGGTTGGAAAGGGTCCACCCACATTATGGAGGGCAGTCTGCTTTACCCATTCTATCTACTTAAGCATTAATCTCATCCAAAAACACCTTCACAGGAACACCCAATGTTTGACCAAATAGGTGGGCACCGATGGCCTAATCAAATCGACACATAAATTTAACCATCACAGTGTGTTAATTAACCTTATTGTGGTAATCATTTCACGATATATACATGTATCAAATCATCACATTGTACACCTTAAACTTACATATATCAATTATATCTCAATAAAACTGAATGAAATGAATCATCACAATGTTATTTCAACATATGCAAGAAACACATACCACTAGAAACATCTGTATTCCCTGCAGTCTATTTTGTAAACTTCATATTTAGTGACAGTAAACCTTGATTGACAGAGAGGCCAGCAGAGGATCTGCATGAATATTTTGCCTATTTGTGATATATGGTATTACATTCCTGGGGGAAATATTGTTTGGCATAATCCACCGTGCTACCATCTTTCAGATTAATTGTTCTGACCTTGGTCTACAAGCATAAACAGAATGTATTTCAGATAATGTTAGTTCCCATCAGAATTATATTCTGTGCACATTCAGGTGGAGAGGAGTTAAGGAGCATCTGTGTTTGCCAGCGGGAGCAAGAAACCTTGAACCAAAAACAAATGTATGCATCTAATCTTAGGTTAGATTTATATTAGATGAACAACTGACCATGGACGGGGAGATGTGAAACTGCAAATCTTTACCTTAACCCAAACTATAGCATCCAGAAGATAACATTAATGATAAATTACCATAACCTGTGCCTATAAAATGAATCTTCTGAATTGGCTTGAAAAACCTTTGTGTGATTACATCTATCAGATACTGGGTATGATAAACACCTTTTAATGTATCCTAAAGTTTGCTGCAGGCTTGTCAGTGTTAAACAACTGTCAAGTGACCGTGTACTGACAGCACTCTGAAATCACACTGCATTTACCAAAACAAATTCTATTTTCATAAATTTACAAAGTAATTATGACAAGATGATGATTAATAATAATTGGAAAAAAACTTAGGGTCCTAAAAGTAACTTTATAATTTATAAACATTTGGTTTACAAATCTTTACTTGATTTGTTAAAAATGAGAAATCAATGTGTATCATTTTTAAAATTTTTCATGCATCTTTATTTAAAATGTGTCAAAATAATATATTGAATAAATTTAATTTCCAAACATGCAAAGTCTATGAGTCAGGATACTTTAAGTTACATGTGAATTAAACCTAGCTGAAACCAGTTTAGATAAAGGTGGATTGAGCCATGTAACTAGGAAGTCCAAAAGTGAAGTCAGGTATGGCTAGATCAAGGAGTTAAGTGGCTCTCTTTTCATATTTCGTCTCCATTTCTTTTTTTTTTTGCGGCACGCGGGCCTCTCACTGTTGTGGCCTCTCCCGTTGAGGAGCACAGGCTCCGGACGCGCAGGCTCAGCGGCCATGGCTCACGGGCCTAGCCACTACGCGGCATGTGGGATCTTCCCGGACCGGGGCACGAACCCATGTCCCCTGCATCGGCAGGCAGACTCTCAACCACTGCGCCACCAGGGAAGCCCTCGGCTCCATTTCTTGATGCTCTTTGTATGTTGGCCTCATTGTCTTCTTCAACAAACTGACTTTATCTATATGGACAGATGGATGCTGGTTGATCCAAGCATATATTTTTTACAGCTTACCATTCAATAGGAAGAATTCCTCTCTCTTAACATTCATATGTAAAATGTCATAAAAAGGTTTTAATTGACCCTGTTACAGCTGTCTATTCTACTTGGAATGGGAAAAAATGCCTGTATTTAGAGAACTCTAGGGCATAATTCCTGCTGTCAGGAACTGGGTGACACAGATTAATAGACATGTTGTATTACATGTTTGAAAGAAAAGAGACAATCTTCCATTGGAAAATAGGTATTGGAAAGGCCAGAATCATCACTTAAATCCCACTGCTTTAAGTGATCAAAAAATTCCATGAGACATATTAATTTACATTTTTGTTTCTAACTTGATTCCAGAATCCTGAGTTTTATAGGACTAGAGGTCTACTGTTCCAACACAATGCAGTTACTCACAATTTATTCAAAGCACCATATTAAGCATTATAAGCAGTTATAAAAGAAAGAGAAAAGAATTCTTCCAGTGACCTTATAACCTATGAAGACTTCGTGGGGAAAAACATGGAAATGCATTTTGAAAAAAGAAAAAAAATGTTATAAAATTATAATGAAACTCATTTCATCAAATATTTTATATCATATTCCATAAAACAAATCAGAGATCATATATAAATATATGATGTTTTTAAGAATAAGTAAGCATTTACTTATTTTCTTTATTTATTGACTTAATTATTCTCTTCCCTGGTGTTCCATTTGGAAAATTAACACACCAGGATACTAAATGGTACTGAGGTGATCTAAAAGAATTTAGATACCTTTCAATCTGCCTGAAACTCAATTTGCCCAAAGGTGACCTAATTAAGTAAGCTTTAAAACACTCCCAATAGAAAGCTCACACTGTCATTGAACAGAAAGCTGTAATACAGTATTTCTGTTACATAGCATCTATGGCCCTGTTGTTCTACATAAATGCTTAAGCAATAGAAAAATCTGTGCAAGAATGTCCAAGAACAAGGACATCAGGGTAAGAATTCAAACATCATGCCTGAACACATACTTTATTTACATCATACTTACTGTGCCTTCCCTCTTTCATTAGCTTTGAATTATAGATCTTTTTATTATTTTTATTTATTTATTTATTTATTTTTATTTTTGGCTGTGTTTGGACTTTGTTGCTGCACACGGGCTTTCTCTAGCTGCGTCGAACGGGGGCTGCTCTTTGTTCCAGTGTGTGGGCTTCTCATCTCATTGCAGTGGCTTCTCTTGTTGCAGAGCACGGGCTCTAGGTGTGCGGGCTTCAGTATTTGTGGCTTGCGGGCTCTAGAGCGCAGGCTCAGTAGTTGGGGTGCATGGGCTTAGTTGCTCCACGGCATGTGGGATCTTCCTGGACCAGGGCTCGAACCCGTGTCCCCTGCATTGCAGGCGGATTCTTTTTTTTTTTTTTTTAATTTTTTTTTTTTTTTTTTTTTTTTTTTTGCGGTATGCGGGCCTCTCACTGTTGTGGCCTCTCCCGTTGTGGAGCACAGGCTCCAGACGCACAGGCTCAGCAGCCATGGCTCACGGGCCCAGCCGCTCCGCGGCATGTGGGATCTTTCCGGACCGGGGCACGAACGCGTGTCCCCTGCATCGGCAGGCGGACTCTCAACCACTGCGCCACCAGGGAAGCCCTGCAGGCGGATTCTTAACCACTGCACCACCAGGGAAGCCCCTATAGATCTTTTAAAATGTGACTGTTTGTCAATAAATCAATAGGTTCCTGTAGTGTATTACATTTATCTGTCACTCTATATGTTTCTATAAATTGTGGGGGTTTTTTTGGACTTTAAAGAGAAGAAGGTCATGCCAGAAATAAATGTATCATCAGGAGAAAATGTTTGGACTAGAAGCCGTTCTGCATCATTGGAGAAAATATCGAAGTAAACATACTACCCAGAGAGGAGTCCTGTCAAGCCATCCAGTACAACTTTTACCAAAATATAATTACAGGGGCTGTAAATATATTTGCTTTAATGGTTGGTACTACACCTACAATTATAAGCAGTCCATTTACCTGATGTACCTCTGAACAAATAAGGCAATAAAAGGCTTGGAGGGCTTCCCTGGTGGCGCAGTGGTTGAGAATCCACCTGCCAGTGCATGGGACACGGGTTCAAGCCCTGGTCCGGGAAGATCACACATGCCACGGAGCAACTAAGTCTGTGTACCACAACTATTGAGCCTGTGCTTTAGAGCCCATGTGCCACAACTACTGAGCCCATGCGCCACAACTACTGAAGCCCACGCACCTATAGCCTGTGTTCTGCAACAAGAGAAGACACCACAATGAGAGGCCCACGCACCGCAACGAAGAGTAGCTCCCACTCGCCACAACTAGAGGAAGCCTGCGTGCAGCAATGAAGACCCAATGCAGCCAAAAGTAAATAAAATAAATAAAAACAAAAAAAAATAAAAGGCTTGGAAATACTGGACAGCAGAGGGTGTTTCTCAGTTCTCAGTGAGTTACATCCATGACAACAATCTTAGTGATAGAGAGGCCATTAGCCTCATGCACTCCACAGTGAATCCACACCGCAAGTGCCACCGAGCTCTCCAGACATACCCATCACTCTTGTTTTGCCTTTTCTGACCAATTGGGTTGTTTTTACTGTTTCTCCAAACTCAAGGTACCAGAGGAGGTCAAAAACAACAACAAAAAATTACCTTTAATCTGTTTTATATACAGAGGAGAAATCAGAAGGATAAATACCGTCATTTAGCCTTTCCACTAATTACTGATTTTAGCATAAATGAAGAGGTTAGGTCAGAGATAAGACAGTAAGCAGGTTCAAAACTATAAACCTGGGGCCTAAAGCAAATCAGTTAGTAGAAAAACATGGAAACTCTGCATGGCAAAATATCACAAGTCCACAATCCATTCCCTAAAATCCAAGTGTGTTTCAGAATTTTTCCAATTTAAAATTTAAATTTCCATAGTGTCCACACCGTGTATTGCATAACCCTCCCCACAGCTTTTGGGGCAACACCTGTAGTCAAGGCTCCAACATTCTGCAGTGAAACTTAGGAATATTCTAAGAGGGTCAAGTATATGCAAGAATTCCCTTCAGATTTTCCCACCATATGTGTTTGCAAGAAACTTAGAAAAAAATCAGTTTTCAGAGCTGTTTGGGTTTTGGGTGGAAAAAAAATATTGTTCAGCTTCTCAGACCTGGCTTCTTCTCTGCAAAGACCTCTCTCCTCAGATCCTTTCTACTGCCTTTGCTAGTACTCTCTGCCTAGACCTGCCTGAACCCCAGCAATGGATACTGAGAGTCCTGATCTAAGTGTATGTGCTTCAGGGGAGGATTTAAATGCTTAAATACAAAAACCATGTCTGTTATCATTTGTATTCAATTCTCCTACCACTCTTGAGTTAATTCCATTCAAAGAACCACCTACCATGAGAGTCAATATGTTTTGCAACAAGGCTGTTGAATAGTCAGGATGCCAAAATATTTTTAAAATCAATTATGATAGTAAATTCATAACCAATTCACCAAATTACTCAGATGATTGTGCTTAAGGGTGGACTGGGATAAGAAACAGGCACACTAGAGGCCAAACTCAAATGTAGCTGTCTTAGTCCGTTCGAGCTTCTATAACCAAATACCACAGATTGGGTAGCTTATAAACAAAAGAAATTTAGTTCTCACAGTTTTAGAGGCTGGAAGTCTGAGATCAGGGTGCCAGCATGGTCGGATGAGGCCTCTCTTCCCGGTCCCAAACTTCTTGTTCTATCCTCACATGGTGGAAGGGACTAGACATCTCTCTGGAGCCTCTATAATAAGAACCAGTCCCACTCACGAGGACTCCAACCTCATGACTTAAGCACCTCCAAAGGGCCCACTTTGGAGGTTAGGATTTTAATATATGAATTGTGGGGTGACACAAACTTTCTTTAAATTTTAAAGCCTCTAGAGAATAAAATTTCATTATTTACTCCAGATCTATTTTGTAATGTTTAACACTTTCTACTACCAGGAAATTCTCTCCTATATTATCTAACTAACAAAAATATTTCTTGCTCCAGTGTCTCTTATCCACATTAGATATTGGGAACTGTTAAAAAAAACTTCAATAAAAGCTGAAATAAATTTGCAGGTAAAAGAAAATAAACAAGGATAAGCTAATTTTGAAAATACACTATTTCCTTCGTGTTACTGGAAACCCAACAATTAACATGGCTCTAGGGCTTCCCTGGTGGCGCAGTGGTTGAGAATCCGCCTGCCGATGCAGGAGACACGGGTTCGTGCCCTGGCCCGGGAAGATCCCACATGCCGCGGAGCAACTAAGCCCGTGAGCCATGGCCGCTAGGCCTGCGCGTCCGGAGCCTGTGCTCCGCAACGGGGAGAGGCCACAACAGTGAGAGGCCCGCATACTGCAAAAAAAAAAAAAAAAAAAAAAAAACATGGCTCTAAACCGAACATTTAGAAGGGACCCATATGTAGTGAAAGAAGATGGGTTAATTTTTTAAGCCTGAAATTTCTTATACATCGCAGCAGATAGGTTTCTAACTAGGAGCCCAATTTCTCATAAAGCATTATAGTACTAATTTCCACTTATTACAAAACAGCTTTTTTGCCTGTATGACATTGCCTCTTGGACCCCATACATAACTTTAACTAGGATCTAACTTATTCATGACTATAATTCAGATCTAACAAACCAGTCTAGTCAGATCAGTGTAATTAGTCCCAGAGGGTATTGTAAGAGAGCTCATTTTTCTTTTCATCTTTATATTTTGGCAAACAAGTTGAGGTACTGATTCATTTGGAGAATTCTATAATTCAGAGAACTCAAAAATGTGGGAGTGAATAAGCTAAATAAATTATTTTAAGAGATTCTTATAAAGTGCTCATGTGCAGGTTAGTTTGGTTTGTGTGCTTTTACTGTGGTCCAGAACAGAAACAATTAGGATGATTAACCAACATCAAGCTAATAAACTCTTCACAGCCTGTTACCAAGTTTATCAGAAAATTTAAAGGCAAGGAGTTAACCCTTACATATCACATGCCCACTTGAATTTCAGTGGAGTTGAAAGCATTTATATCCTACTCTTATTTCCGTTACTTTTATTGTTGTTTTGTTTTATTAAGGATTCTATTAAGAACTTATATATTCAATCAGCTGGAAGGATGAAACACCTTACATAAACCAGGGTGAGATAAAGCAAAGCTATTTTCTCATTAAAAATGTTGCTATTACAGTGTTCCTTTTTGTACTGTCATTGTCTGATGCTAGAGGACATCCAAGCTTATTCTTACTAGTCACTGTACGTGCAACCACCTTCAACATTATAGAAGTCTCCTCCTTCCCCTTTTATCCCTCCCATTACCTTTATTTTGTAACACATTATCACAATAATTCTAAATAGCATAACCAAAGAACCCAGAGGCTCAAGGGATTTTAGAATATGGCTTATTATATTCTTAGGTTAACATCTAGGTCGGCACATTCTGTTTAGTTCGATATATTCTAGGGAGCAAGAATAATAAGAATAATATTAATATTAATAATAAGAATAATATTCTTTAACCAAGAATAATTTTAAGATGCAGAATTACCCAATGATGTATAATGCATGCTGCCTGGTCTATACCAGAGAGCCAAAAATTATATATTTCCAATCATTTCCAAGAAAAATATATGAGCAATGCTATGTGCCAAGTCAATCCAGTAGATGACCATTTGGTAGATGGTTAATGTTGATGACCACAACCAAAGTATGTAAGACAGTGTCTTCCCATCCAAAGGATTGTAGTTCAAATGCAATAGAGCTAGAACACTGGGCTATAAATCAGAAGACCAAAATTACCATTTCAAGAACATCTTCATCCCATTTACTTCCTTGCCTTTATCTGTAATAAGGCAGTAATCAGAGCTGTTGATGGTTGTTGAAATGGAAAGGAAGGCAGAGTTTAAGTCTTAAAATTTGGATTCAAATTCTAGATTCATTTTATTTTATTTTGTTTTTTGGCAGCACCACGTGGGTTGCAGGATCTTAGTTCCCTGACCAGGGATTGAACCCAGGCCCTCGGCAGTGAAAGCGCAGAGTCCTAACCACTGGACTGCCAGGGAATTTCAAATTCTACCTTCATTATCTTGATAGCTGCATAACCTTGGAAATGTTATTTACTTTTTGAGTCTTCTATGCTTCAAAGTAAAATGGAAATAGTGATTCCAAGCTCACAGAATATAGCAAGGATTACATAAAAGCATGTGTGCTGACACAGGAAGAAGAGGACCTGAAATAAAGTAGGTTCCTTCCTTATTACTCCTTTCCCTCACCCCTCTTTCTTTCCCTCCCTCCCTCCCTCCCTCCCTCCCTCCCTCTCTCTCTCCCTCTCTCTCTCTCTCTTTCCTTTCCTTCTTTCCTTCTTTTTCTCCAGATGCATCTTAATGAGGGATATTTCTCCTCTAAATTGCTAGTTATGAATGTGGATTACAGAAGTTACCTCTGAAAAGAGAAGTTGAGGGAGGAGCCTCTTTTCCCCACCCCCCCCATTCCTTTCCCTCCACCAATCAAACTGCAAGACTAATAATAGCTGATCCTATTGACAGTAAGGAATTGATGTCGAGAATTACTTAAACTGTATCAAAGTACTATTAAAACAGCCAAATGTAAGCCCCTACCTGGACCATGCAGAGAAAACAGCATCTTTAAAAGCTTAGCATGAAAGGGCAGGAATGTAAGGGAAGCAGTGGGGGATCCAGAGTGAGGAGAGAGTAGATGAGTGGGACTTTGAGGTAAGGAAGGAGCAGGTGGAAATGAATGAGAATGAACTGGTAACTCAGACCAGGAAGGGGAGTGTGTTTTGTTTCTTACAAGTCAAGGTTTCCTCTGCATTGACTAAATCTACCTTAATCAGTGGTCCCCAGCAATAATATCGGTTATATTTAATACACAAATCTCTCTTATTCTGGTCTTACTCGGAGATTAATTTAGTTACAGTAGTCCCAAAAGGACATCATCATAGGTAGTAGACCTATCTATAAGACATCTCACATCATGAGGAACTTATTGTAGAAGTTATATTATAGAAGGAGGGGAAGTTATTTACATCTAAATAAACAAACATCTGAAAATTCATGATATATCCCATCTCAGCATCATGATGATTGAATTATTCAAATAGAACAAAACTGGAAAATTAACTGCATCCTAACTTCTATCTTCATTTTTCTAAAAAAGATAAAGTAAAAATATGGAATCTGATCAGCATGAAGGGAGTTTTATTTTGTGTTTAATTGTTGGAAACTTCTATTGAGATAGATCTAAAATTTGAATCTATGCAGAGGCAGTCTCAATACAATACATGGAACAAACTCCACCACCCTGACTCAGCTTATGTTTCCAGCCACTTCTCCATGTAATTCTCCTTCTTCACTGACTCTCACATCTACAATCCCCTGAACTCACACGCTGCACTACTCATTATTGAACCCACCTCACCGTCCCCTTCACTCAAGCCTTCACATATGCTACTTCCTCTGCTGGAATACCTTCCTCTACCCTGTACACCTGGCCAAGGATCAACTGTCAATTCTGTTTGATCCATTCCTTTCCAGTTTTGTCAAGGTCCTACATGAACAAGATA
This sequence comes from Kogia breviceps, assembly GCF_026419965.1. Classification (NCBI taxonomy): domain Eukaryota; kingdom Metazoa; phylum Chordata; class Mammalia; order Artiodactyla; family Physeteridae; genus Kogia; species Kogia breviceps. The sequence continues at coordinate 100,554,375 of NC_081314.1, forward strand.
AATATAAAATAACTGGTTGGAGGTTCTGGGTCACAAGTTGGAGAAAGATACCGATAGGAAATGTAGTGGGATCTCAGATAACATGGAAATCAGTGACATTCCCATGTATATGAAGCCTAAATGTGGAACCCAAATATTTATGGGGCATCTCCATATATATTCTTTGGTGACAATACTCAAATGCTTACGGAAAAATCTCCCTGGTTCTACTTCTGCCCTTTCCACCTAAAATTTGACTTAATTACCTGACTTTTTCATAGCTGCATCTGTGCTTTGCATTTTCCAAATACAAGCTTGGTTCTTAAGATCAGATGTCATTGGTCATCTCTTCACCAAGACCAAGGCCCCTATTTTACTAAATCAAGAAATTTAAGCCCAGAAATCTTCAGTGACTTGCTCAAAGCCACATGAACAAATAAGTTCACCAAACCAGGACCACGCTGTGGTTCTCCTGACCCCCAGGTCAATGTATTTTTCTCCCCTAGAATTTCAAAAAAGTATGTTCAGTGTGACACTAGCTTCTTGGGGTGTAAATAGGCAGTGCTTAAGACATTAGTTCTGTGATAAAGTACACTTGGGAACTTCTGAATTAAACAGAGTTAAGCAGCTTTATTTACTGGGAAGTCTTCAGTATGCTAATTGTATTGATTAACTAAATATAACGCTGTGTCCAGTTATGCCCTCTCTCTCCAGCTCCTATGTAACCAAATTCTACTTGTCTGAAAATAATGGTTAACAATAAAGAATTGAGTAAGCATTTAAAAAAGATAGTTGGGCATATTGGTTACAGCAAAATGCTTGAGTTCAAATGCCAAACACTGCTATCAAGTGCAACTTCTGCCAATTAATTTACCCCTCTATGCTTCAGTTTATTTACCTGGAAAACCAAAATAATAATAATATCACCTGCCTCAGAGAGTTTTTGTAAGGATTACATATTTTATAGATGTAAAACCCTTAGAAAAATGTCCAGCACATAGGAAGCATTCAATAACGGTTGGCTATTATTAGAGGAGATGGATATAACTATTTTGTAATCCAGGTAGCAAATATCTTAATAAACCCCAATTAATATTTTTTTCCTTCTCCTAAATGCCTTCTATGTTCCATCCACCATGGTGGCCTTTTCTGTGATTCTCTACACTCAGTGCTCAGATATAGCCACTCCTTTTCCCCTTTTTATGCATAGTTGTTTCTCTGTTCGGCATGAAACTTGGGTGTCAGCCAAGCCACACTTCTGAATTAATTCCTTCACAGCTTCTTTTTAAGAAAGCAGGACCCTCCTCCTCCCTAGTCCCACACAATAGAATTCTCCTACCAACTATTAAGAAGATAACTTATTTCTTGGCATACATGAAAAGTCTTTTCTAGTTCAGCATCCTCAAAGGACCAGTCTTTGGGAAGTAGTGCCTTACAGGGTGCATTCTTCATACTTAAAATCTGTAATTTTACATCTATATTTCTAGCTTGTTATTCTTGAGACTGTGAGAATTTATTAGCAGTCTAATACAGCTTAGACTGCTATAACAAAGAGACTCAAAAATATATAAGCTAAAGTAAGACAGAAATTGGCTTCTGTCTCATCTACAAGTCTGCATAGGCATTCCAAGGACTCAGGGCACATCAGCAGTGCTGGGAAGCCAGGCTGTTTTTACCTTGTTGCTCTGCTCCTCTTTAAACTTAACTTCCACCCCTTGGCCAAAATGGCCGCTCTAGTCCCACCATCATATCCACATCCCAGTTAGTAGAAAAGGAAAAAGAAGCAAGGGAGGAGGGCACACACATTCTTCATAAGGGTATGACCCAGATGCTACACATATCACAAGTCCAAAGGCCACACTTACTTCAGGAGGAAACTAGACATATTTAGCTGTGTGGTTATGTGCCAGCCAAAGGAAAAAGAAAAATAGCCATTATAAGACAAATGGCAGGGACTTCCCTGGCAGTCCAGTGGTTAAGACTTCCTCTTCCAATGCAGGGGCTGTGGGTTGGATCCCTGGTTGGGGAGCTAAGATCCCATATGCCTCGGGGCCAAAAAAACCAAAACATAAATCAGAAGCAATATTGTAACAAATTCAATAAAGACTTTAAAAATGGTCCACATCAAAAAAAATTTTTTTAAAGAAAAAGAAGACAGATGGCAGACTCTCCCATGCCTGAAGTTAAATTGATAGTTCTATGACTGACTGCCCCTTGGGAAAGGCTTCCACAATAGAAATCTCCCCTCCTCTACTTTCTACCCTAAACTCTTTGTTAATTCCTTCAGTCAAAATATTCTAAGTAGTCCTTAAAATGAAGGGGAGATCTATTTGGAAGGCTGAAGCAAAGGATAGGTTTCTAAAAGGAATGAAGAACATATAGAAAAAAGAATTGGGTGCATTTTCAAGGTCTTTTAAGCACTTGAATGCAATCAATTTTATAATTATTAAAAACTTTAATAATTTTTAAAAATTTAATCATTTAGATTTTTTTTTTTTTTTTTGCGGTACGCGGGCCTCTCACTGTTGTGGCCTCTCCCGTTGCGGAGCACAGGCTCCGGACGCGCAGGCTCAGCGGCCATGGCTCACGGGCCCAGCCGCTCCGCAGCATGTGGGATCTTCCTAGACCGGGGCACGAATCCATGTCCCCTGCATCGGCAGGCGGATTCTCAACCACTGCGCCACCAGGGAAGCCCATAGATTTTTTTTTTTTAATGGATGGTTTTCTGGCCTCAGAACATATTCCTCCTCTCTCTATTTGTTTGGCTAAAGCGTTTTGATCTATTGTGAGTGGCAAGATGAAATTAGCTTCTATTCTTTGTTTCTACCATTCTTAATCAATGTATTTTTGTTGTCAATATAATAGCTAATATTTTTGAGCACTTCTGCTTAATTTATTCCTCCTGAAAGCCCAGTGCTGTATGTACTATTTTTGTCCCCATCTCACAGATGGAAAAATTGAGACTAGCAAGGAGTCTATATAGCCAGGATGCCACCTCTGGTAACCAATTGTCTGTAGACACCAAGCCTTAAAACCCATGCAATATTTTATCAAGCTAAGGATCTCCTTATAAAAACAAAACCAAGGTGAGTGATCAAGCATTCAGTGCCAAAAACCACTGCAGAAGAAACAAGATATGGAAAAACCGAAGATGTGGCTTTAACAACAAAAAAGTAAGGTTCTCTGTTTAGTGTTTTTAATTCCACAATTCCAATGCTTCCTCATTTAAAAAAAAAAAAATCATGATCAGACCACTTCTTTTACTAGGCAGAAACGAAAGGAAAAAATGTAAAATGTTTTCACTAATTAACAGCTCAGAGTTAAATTATTTAGAACAAGCAAATGATAATATGCACTGTTTAATCATTTTCCAAGGATGCATAACAGATTGAGAGAAATTCTTGACACATTTTCATATCTAAAATGTGTGCTGTTGATTCTCCACTCCATAACTCCAGAGGAACAGGAGAATGTGAGTGGCGGCTGAGCACTGAGAACTCGAGATGCTGGTGTAGGTTGTGTGTTTGCCCTGTTGTGTGTGCAGATGTTTATAAAGGTGTCTGCCAGGAACTGCTAACCAGAGGATTAGGGCTCAACACCATGCTGATGCAGCGGTGGATGTATTTCTATGCTAATTTACTAGGTGGCGATATAATCTTAAAAATAAGCATCCACATTCTGGTGCAAAAGTTTCAGCTCTCCAATTTTTCACTGACACATTTTTTTCATTTCCAATGTTCCTTTTCTCTTGCTTTCATTTTTGTTGTCTTTCACTCTGAAATTTTGTGTCATCTGCCCCATTCTTGTAACAGAAAACTATTAAACCATTCAAGCTGGCTTGAGGAAGAGAAGTTCGAAATCCCTCTGTAGTATGTCCTGAATATTGGATCTTCAGTCTTTTGCTATCACTGGTTCCTGAGGGCTGACCAATATTGATATTTATTCCTTATATATCGGTATATCTGGAATTCTCTTTTTTGCTTAAACATTAAAGAAGCAAACTCTTTTTGTGTGTGTGTGTGTGTATATATATATATATATATATACACACACACACACATATTTCATATTTATCAATACTTCTTAGGGCCAATAAAAGGTGCAATCTGCTATCAAATATTTTTGTAAATCCAAATTCCTCACCCCCTACTTCCTCCATTTATTCCATCTTCACACACTGTACCTCCAGCCTCAAAGTGCATAGCAATCCTGGAGGAAGTTATAAAATTATGAATAAGTAAATATCAATGAAAGTACTTTATAAGCAGTTAAATTCCATAAAAATGCTAGTTATTCGTATTTTCCAATATCCAGAACCAAAGTAGGAAACACCTCACCTGGAAATCGGAGACATTGAGAAGCCTCCTTTTTTTCCTTGCCACCCTGAGTTATCCTAAGAAAATACCATTCCACTGGCCCATAGGTGATTACCCAGAAAATGTCCACTACAAGTTCATATAATTCACCCACTTATATTGGAGCACCTACTACATGGTCAGCACTGTGCTGGACATGGTGACACTGTGAGGACAACCAAGGACTATAAGCCATAGTTTCTAACATCAAAAAGCACATCTGTTAGTGAAGCACAGATGGAAGTGATTAGTGAAAAGTAGCTCTGACAATACATCTGCAGTCAGAGTTCAAAGGAGAGAGTAGAGTGGATGGGATTAAGTTGAAAGAACAATGATGGAGGATTAAAACTGTGACACAGCCTGGAAGAAAGGGAGGGTTCTGATGTATGAGAAGGGAAAGGGTCAAGAAGGAGAAGGTCCAGACAGATGGACGTTGCAGTTGGGATTGGACCACTGTTTGTTTGAGCTAGAATCAATGAGGAAAGGAGATAATTAGAAATGAGGGTGGGTGCTACTTAGCAGAGGGAAGTCAAGTGGGATGGGTAGAGTGGGGTTTGGGTTGGGGAAGGCAGTGAGAACCAGGCAGAAGAGTAGATTTGATTTGACAGCAAACAGCATTTCTGGAAGTATCACAGCAACACTGTGAAAGAGTAGTTTGGGGAAGATTAGCCTGGTGATGAGAGTAGGAGGGATTAGAAAGGGAAACAGATAAACTCAGGAAACTTAAAATAACAAGGTGATGATTCAGACACAAGGAGAGAAAGGTCTGGGCTAGGAAGGTGGTGGTAAGAATATACTAAAATAAACAGTAGAGAAATACTGAAAGAAAAAAATGCCTGAAATCTAAGATTGACTGATGTGGATGGATGAAAAGGACAAAGGTTAGTTTTGGTAACTGGGATAATGAGGGCTTCACTGAAAGACATAAGGAAATTTGAGAGGGAAAGGCAGTAAGTGTGATTATAGGAATGTTACTATTAAGGTGACCACAGGATTCACAGTATAGATTCTAGGAGGTGATATGAAATGTGATTATATAGCCAAAGAATTAGAGAGAAATATGTAATAGCTGCCTACATAGAGTTAATAGTTGGGGGAAAAAAACAAGAATTAAATAATTCAGCCAGTCAATTCAATGTGATCGACTTCTTCTTATATGTTAGATACTGTGAAACACTGGGATGGAAAGACAGAGAAATGAAAAAGACACATCACTAGGGCTTCCCTGGTGATGCAGTGGTTGAGAGTCCGCCTGCCAACGCAGGGGACACGGGTTCGTGCCCCAGTCCGGGAAGATCCCACATGACGCAGAGCGGCTGGGCCCGTGAGCCATGGCCACTGAGCCTGCGCGTCTGGAGCCTGTGCTCCGCAGCGGGAGAGGCCACAACAGTGAGAGGCCCACGTACCGCAAAAAAAAAAACAAAACACATCACTAGAAAGACAGACACCTGTTGTGTCTGCAACACAATAAAATCAATTCTATATCAAAAGTGCAATGGAAGGATCCATCAATCATTCAGAGGAAACCTGAGGAGGCTTCATAGTAGGCCAAGGCGAATGTTCTTCCAACTTGTTCCAAGGGCAGAATGGAGGTTACTAAGCATTTTAGAAATACATTCCCACCTTCTTGTCAGAGGAAAAGAATGTGTAACAGCACAAAGATGAGAAGGACCAAGTTCGAGTCAAAAGAGTGCTAATGTTCAAAATGCCTAAAGTGTAGGACACACGAGGGAGTGGTGTGAGATGGGCATGGTAAAGAAAGTCAAGGAGAAATCATGAAAGAGCTCTGTGGGGGTGAGACAGTGGCAGACTGATGAGAGTGACAAGGCCTGGGAGTTAGGTCTTGCTCATTGTTTGGGGAGAGACAAAGGAAGCAGAAGCAATGAAAGAGAGGAAAACAAGTAAGGTAATGAGATAGAAGGGATTGGGACAGTACTGAGTAAAGTGATAGAGGGTTAGAGCAGGAAACTGAAAGGAAGAGAGTTTTATAAGGAAGAAATACACAGAAGGCTATGGTAAAGAAAGTATCATAGAACTGCATTTTAAAGAATACTTCAGTCATTTTGGAAAAATTTGGAGGGAAATAAGGCCTCCACATAAAATAAACATAGGCATATAACACATCTTTAATTTTTCATAATATATATATGATATATTTATGATCAAGACGCAGAAAGACAGATTCAGATTCTGCAGCCCACCTACAGTGTACCCTCTGAGTTTCTGACTTCATTCTAAAAGTAGTAGATTCTCCAGTGGATTCATAACAAAAATGATCACACCTTCTGGTAAAGCCCTACTCAAGAGATGTTGGCAATTTTCTCCTGGACCATTAGTATACAACTAAACTTTAATATGGCACAATAACCATACCTCTCCATATTTTCTTTTCTGTCAGAGAGACCAAAGACAAGCATTGCTATACTTATAATTATCCCATGGGGCACCACAGGGCTCAGTCCTATTGTTTACACAGCTGCATGCAAAAAGGAAACAGGAAAAAAAAGCTCATAGCGTTAGATGTGGAATGTCACATGCCTCATCTACCCAGGATTCTGTAAAATGCTTCACAGGCTATAAAGTGTTTTCTTCCTAAATCTTCAACTTTTAGTTGCTGCTCAGCACTAGTGATGCAGGTGTCAACCATGAGAGAGTGACCACGAGGTCAGGGAAATCAAGAACCAAACAAGCAAATTATTTACCCCCATCCTTCTGGTCCAATCTCTGGCCACTAACTTCAGAGGACTTGAAGCATCAATTAATCTTTCTGAGATGGTCCATACGATGCCCCATCCATATAGACAGGTTCCTTAGTGTTCTACTGGTCCATAGTCCTAGAAGCAGAAGCAGAAATGGAAATCAGACCTTTTAATTCCTTTACTAGAATTGTTTCCATGGAGCACTTGTTTCTATCTTCCTGCTGGTGACCTAGAGATGTCAATGACATATTGGAAGCAGACTAGAATCAACAGGGCACACCCCAAAAGGGTTCTGCCCTGATAGTAAATATCTTCAAGTAACCTATTACACATTAACAGGTATCTATCTGCAAACATCATTATTTAGCTCATTTACTTGAAATTAAATGCCAAATATAATTTTAGTTGGAAACATCCCTGTCACTTGAGAAAACAGGAGCTGGTATAAAAGTTTTATTTTGGAGATATTTCTTTCTTAGGATATCTGTTGTCCTAAGAAGGAAATATTCCTCTTCAGGCTCCTCCTTGCCTTAAGTGAGATTAACATAGACTTCTGTGGCTCATGTTCATTTTTCTCTTGTGTGAAGAATAAAATGGGGGCAAGGAACATAATGGGAGTTTGGAAAATATAAATATTTATACCCTGAGAAGAATTATGTCAATTTGATATGGTAATGTTTTAAATGAAATGCTAATAAGCAAATGACTGTGTAATCTCACCCTCTCCTATGACGATCATTTGACGAAGCTCAAAGTCAGCTCTGTGATTTAATATGAAGGGCCAAACTTTCAAGGGTAGTTTTCCTTTCGTGGGTGCTCATTTTGGGACTGAGAAACAGGATGCTTGGTGAAAGCAAATACTGCATTACAGTTGAATTATGGCTGCAGTGACTAACTGCAGTTCTGCTCCCTGAAAACCTGTGTGGGCTGGCAGAGCCATAATGAGGCACTGTCTGTCAGAGGAGAGAAGTTGCTGTGGGGAAATGGGGCTGCTGAGGACTCATTGACTTCAGTGCCAGCCTCAAGATTTGTGAGGTCAGGAACCTGGAGTAAAATATGAGGCTGTCTGATGGCAAAGCTGACTGTTCCACTGCACTCTACAACTACCTACCACGAGGAGAAACAACGTCAGGCTGGCTTGGGTAGTCCCCACCAGGGAGAACTTATGTTCACAACCATGCAAGTAATACCAGAAAACCCGCCTACCCGCAAGGTGGTATCCTCAGTGCTTCTTTCACTGAGCACCATGACATTTGTATAAACCTGATGGTTTTTTCCAAGATAACTAACATATTGTTAGCCATTCTGGTTGAGAAAATGCCTCTCCTTTAGCAGACCAGCTTAGAGAGAGGTGAGTATAGCCAATCATGGTTCCCCAACTGATAATGTTGCTCTGTCCACAGAGTAGCCTAGATTAAAACAGAACATCAAGGAGGGAGACATAGGAATATTTTAAAGGCCTCTAACAAATGGAGAGATGAAAGAAAACAAATATATCCTCTTTACTTCCAGGGATAATGAGACAAAAATTTCTCTTCTGAAGGAGCCCAGATTTGTCATATAAATTATAAATTTGAGCCAGATTGTACCTTGAAGTTACAATGGCCTTATGTTGTCCAATTCTTTCACTACACAGATAAGGAAAACCAAGGTTCAAAAAAGCTGTGTTGATTTTCTCAAGGTCATAGTGTATTAGTCAGGATTCTCTTGAACACTGTTCACTTCCACCACCACACTCCCTTAAGATCTACAAAATCCCACAAAACAATACCACATCATGTCCATTTTTCGAAATATTACATCAGCTGGCCTGTTCACAGGACAGAATAATTCACTCAATACTTTCCCTGGAAGCCATACTGGCAAACTTCATTTCTGGGTCCTCATATTCCATCCTTTGACTATGTCACACCAGGAATTTGGGGATGGAGAATACAAATCATCACCAACACATGGAACTATGGCAAGTGTACCCATGTGCATTTTTCCCCACTAAAAGAGAGGAAATGGGCTTAATATCAAAGTTTCACAAAACAGTGGTTATAAAAGAGGGGTGAAAAAAAAAAGAGGGGTGAATTCTAATTATTCCCTTGAAATGATTTGGTAATGACAAAACAAGTATTTTTATTTTTCTAAGTCTGTAGGAATCATATCTTCTGCATTGGAATATATACATTCACTGGAATAAGGAGGTTATTTGTGTATTGCATGGGGATTGTCTAGTCTCATTTTCTCTGTGCTGTGAGAACTGAGCCCACATGAGTATTTCTCCAAATGAGAAGGCAAAAACAATTATATCATTTCTATTTCATTTCAGCTTACTTAATAAAGGAGAAACAAGAGAGTTTCAAATTAATTGCAAGATCCAGAATAGTACTGGGCAAGTTAATGAGGAGCTTTTATGAGCTGTAATTTTTATTTTTTATTTGTCCAATTAATTATTTATTATATGCATTGGATATGGCCAGTGTGTAATAGCCTTCTGGGTGCATTTAATGCTGTAATTACCGAAAAACGAGCCCTGCCTTTACAACTTGTAACCTAATCAGACTCAGGAAAGCAGAACATTCACATATGGACTAAATGGAATGTGCTGAGCTCTCCCTCAAATGGAGGTTTCAAGGAAATTTTTTTTTACCCAATAAAAGGCTATGCTGATCTCTATGTGTGTCTATCAATCAGTGAGTCGATAAAAAAATTATTAATCACCTACTATGTGTAAGACACTGTGGTAGGCAAGATGAGGAGAGGGAATAAAGCATATAACATGCTATACATCCTCAGGCAAAACTAGCAGTGACCATCTACTATGTGCCAGGCACACTATATATATCCTCTTTCAAAGCTTTATATTAATCTAACAAAAAAGACATTATTGTCCCCATTCCCCCATCTTACAGACCAGAAAGCTAACTAAGTAGCTTGCACGATCCATATCAACAGTTTCCCTGACTGCTGGAGCACTAGCCAGATATAACATATGTTCCCATTCTAGATGATATTTTTAAAATGAATTAACTTGCCTACATGCAGATTAAATAAAATTAGTACTTTTTTATATTGTTTTTATTAGGTGCAATTCACATAACATAAAACTATCACTTCAAAGTGCAAAAGTCACTAGCATCTGGTACATTTATAGTGAGAAAACATTTATATTTTAACTTGTCTAATTTGCTGATGTTTTAGAAAGAACATTCTCACTGACCTGGGTGTCCAAAGCTTTTAATTTTAGTTCTTACTTGTCCAAACCAACTTTGTGACCTTGGCTAGGTTGTTGAATTTCTCTAGAACTGAAATATCTCTCTGGAGAAGAGACAATGATTTTCACTCTTTGTATTAAAATCACCTTGAGAAGTGGTTAAAAATATCTGGCCTTGGTCCATCCCCAGAGTATAATTCAGTAGATTTAGCATATGTGATTTTTAACAAGCTAAATTTAAGAACTATTAGATTTGATAATTTCTAGGATTCCTTCATACTGTTATATTTTATGATTCTGGGAACCATGATTTCATAATACAAAGCTGGAGTTTTACCAAAAAACCTCCTTTAAAAAAAAAAAAAAGCTGAAATCAAATAGAGAGGCATAAAATGTAACACTTGTATAAAGCTCTCTGACATGGTTTTTTTCAAAAATTAAAATTATTTGGAAAACAATACACAAAGTGGATGTCTTCCAGTGAAGAGTAAAGCAAGTAATAGAAACCAATTCAGGCAGCAAATGGTCCAAAGAAAATCCAAATTTAATTTTTGAAAATGGGCATCTTCCAGTAAATACCAACTGAACTGCTCCTGCTACTCTGTCTTATAACCACATAAGTCATCCATGTTCAGTCATCATCAAGCTGCATGTTCATCCCTCATACAGTCAGTATGGAGACTCCTATGAAGAATATACACTAGACATTTTCCATGAAGGGTCTGATTCAGAAATCTGGTTTCATTCCAAGAGTATGTATGTTTAATTTCCCTGATAATTTTTATTATCACATGAGGGTAGTAAACAATGATGTTTTATTTGAAATTATATGATAGTTCATTTTATTGTGACAGACAACCAAAGAACAAAGGGCTCATGTGATCTGTATTTATCAATATGCATACTAATTCATTTCTCAGCTGTTTCCTTCCTTGATCTTGGTTTGCCATTCATAGCTTCAGTTGGAAACAGAAATTTCTGATTGTTGATTTCTGGCAAATGCAGTGCTTAAATGGTTTACCATTACTAAACATCCATTCAAAACACAATCCCTCTTTCCTGTGACATACTCTATTTGTATGCTTCCAAGATGTTTGGTGAGTCAGCACTGCAGTGTCTTAATGAGTATACATTAGCGCAAGTTGATTCTGAATGGTTTACTTTTACTATCATTTGCATCAATGTGGAAGAGATTTCTTGGCAAATGAGAAATATGAAGGTGGAGCTGCACATTATGAGAAATGAATTCAAGTCATGGTGACTTTATTTTCTTCAGATCTAGCCTTATTGGACAACAATATTTTTGGTAATTTACTTTCTATTTAAGCTCATTTCTTATCTATATGAGAATGGTTTTTCTTTGCTCCTTCAATGCACTTCCCAGCCTATTTCATAATAGATGTCACAGTATTTGCATTTCCCATTAGTCCAACTTCCCTATCAAGAATTGCCCAGTGGGGACTTCCCTGGTGGTACAGTGGCTAAGGCTCCGCGCTCCCAATGCAGGGGTCCTGGGTTCAATCCCTGCTCAGGGAACTAGATCCCACGTGGCACAACTAAAGATCCCATGTGCCACAACTAAGACCCGGCACAGACAGATAAATAAATATTTTCTTTTTTTAAATATGGGGATATATGTATACATATAGCTGATTCACTTTGTTATATAGCAGAAACTAACACATTGTAAAGTAACTATACTCCAATAAAGATGTAAAATTTTAAAAAAAGAATTGCCCAGTGAAGAGTGTTGTTCTCAGCCTTTCCTTTAAATACGTGATATTTTTTAAAATGCTGCAAAATGGGCTCAAATATTTCTTCCCTGATTATCAGATAACAACCTTTCCTGATCTTATTAGTATGTAACACTGCATACTATTTTAATAAAAGTTGTCTTATAATGTCTTACAAAAGAATGACACTTTCCTCTCCCTCCCCCCCCGTTACCCCACTCCCCCCACTTCCACACACAAACAAAGCCCTAAATTCTTAAAAGTCGTCTTCCTCCTTTGATGGGTTTATGGTACCTTTTAATATTTTGTTAGGACAAAGGAGAGGAACAGAAGGGTGAGAGCTTGCACTGAAGGGCTATGGATTCTATGATGCTTTGACTCTGATGTAGCTCTGCATCACCAGACAATCCTACAGGATTTTCTGTTTCTGTTTGATCACTTAGATCAGCCCATCTTGTCTCACCATCACTGAGCCCCAGAGAGCAGCCCTGAAAAATCCAGAGAGCAGCCCTGAAAAATCCAAACTCCCACAGGAGTCACCAGATAACTACTCACTTTATCTATCAGATTTGTCCCACTGACAGTTTCCCACTCTGCTAAAATCACCTGCTTTGTTAATCATCCCGTTACTCTCCAACCTCCATCCAAAGAAGTACATTTACCAAATAATGTCCACTGGGATTTTCAAGCAAACGTGGTAGAGAAAAAGTACACAGCTTATGAGAAACAGCCACAACTAAACCAAGTCCTCCTAGACAGCTTAAGAGTTTCCCAACAGTAAAATGATCCCTAAAATTCCCAACAGTTAAATGATCCCTAAAATCCAGGTTATCTAGGTAAAGCAGACTGGTGGTAGCCCAGTATTAACTTCAGTTACAGTAAATGTAATTAATTCATTGTTTGTTTGTAACAGCTAATAATTACACAAAATGCCAACAGTAACCAGAGATCAGAAATTCAAAGTCATAACCAGTTACATGTACAACACTGGTAACGTAAGCAAGGACTTTTAGGTCTAAATAGTGAAAGGTAAGCTAAACACCAAAGCTGATATCCACAACCATAAACAAACGCTCTCCCTAAGCAAACTCAACCTTTTCACTGGCTAATGTTTCTGAGGTAAACAGAAGGTCTCCATTTAACAAATAAGGCTTTAGGAAATGAAACTGCTTACCAGACCAGGTTGTTAGATAAGAATTTCTTGTACGTGATGAACAGACTTGTTTGAAATGCCTCTAATCTGGTAATCAACACGATATACAAGCTCTACTCCAACAGCGCACCCATTCTTTAAGAGAGGGTGGGAAGCACATGCTGGATAGAGGCATTAAAAAGTCTCCCAGGGCTTCCCTGGTGGCGCAGTGGTTGAGAGTCCGCCTGCCGATGCAGGGGACACGGGTTCGTGCCCCAGTCCAGGAAGATCCCACATGCTGCGCAGAGCGGCTGGGGCCGTGAGCCATGCTCGCTGAGCCTGCGCGTCCGGAGCCTGTGCTCCGCAACGGGAGAGGCCACAACAGTGAGAGGCCCGTATACCGCAAAAAAAAAAAAAAAAAAAAAAGAGATTTTATTCTCTCTGGCTGCTATGTGTAGAATGAACTGTAGATAGCAAGAAGAGAAGCCAGAAGGGAAGCTAACATGGTATGGCTACCCAGTAGCTGGCCAGCACCATCTTCATGTGTCATAAGTCAACACTCACTTCATGTATGAAGAGCATCTAACCACCCCATCAATGCTCAGATAGAGTAACTCACTCTCTCTGTTATGTTACCCCTTTCTTTTTTTCTTTTTTTTTTAAACATCTTATTGGAGTATAACTGCTTTACAATGTTGTGCTAGTTTCTGCTGTACAACAAATCAGCTGTATGTATACATATATCCCCATATCCCCTCCCTCTTGCGTCTCCCTCCCTCCTTCCCTATCCCACCCCTCTAGGTGATCACAAAGCACTGACCTGATCTCCCTGTGCCATGTGTCTGCTTCCCACTAGCTATCTATTTTACATTTGGTAGTGTTTATATGTCCATGCTACTCTCTCACTTCACCTGAGCTTACCCTTCCCCTCCCTGTGTCCTCAAATCCATTCTCTACGTCTGCATCTTTATTCCTTTCCTGCCCCTAGGTTCATCAGAACCATTTTTTTTTTTTTTAGATTCCATATATATGTGTTAGCATATGGCATTTGTTTTTCTCTTTCTGACTTACTTCACTCTGTATGACAGTTTCCAGGTCCATCCACCTCACTACAAGTAACTCAATTTCTTTTCTTTTTATGGCTGAGTAATATTCCACTGTATGTATGTGCCACATCTTCCTTATCAAATCATCTGTCGATGGACACTTAGGTTGCTTCCACATCCTGGCTATTGTAAATAGTGCTGCAATGAACATTGTGGTACACGTTTCTTTTCAAATTATGGTTTTCTCAGGGTATGTGCCCAGCATTGGGATTGCTGGGTCGTATGGTAGTTCTATTTTTAGTTTTTTTAAGGAACCGCCATACTGTTCTCTATAGTGGCTGTATCAATTTACATTCCCACCAACAGTGCAAAAGGGTTCCCTTTTCTCCGCACCCTCCCCAGCATTTACTGTTTGTAGAGTTTTTGAAGATGGCCATTCTGAATGGTGTGAGGTGGTACCTCATTGTAGCTGTGATTTGAATTTCTCTAATGATTAGTGATGTTGAGCATCCTTTCATGTGTGTGTTGGCAATCTGCATATCTTCTTTGGAGAAATGCCTATTTAGGTCTTCTGCCCATTTTTGGATTGGGTTGTTTGTTTATTTGATATTGAGCTCCATGAGCTGCTTGTATATTTTGGAGATTAATCCTTTGTCAGTTGCTTCATTTGCAAATATTTTCTCCTATTCCGAGGGTTATCTTTTCATCTTGCTTATGGTTTCCTTTGCTGTGCAAAAACTTTAAGTTTCATTAGGTTCCATTTATATATTTTTGTTTTTATTTCCATTTCTCCTTCACTTGGCATAACATATTTTATATATTTCTGCTACTAAGTTAAATGAAATAATATAAGTGAGATACTTCTCACTGTGTTTAATGCATAGTAATTGCCAATATTAGGTCCTTTTCTTCCTTCTGAGCTACGAATAGTCATTCTTCATTTTCTCTCTTCTGCAGGAAAGACTGCTGTGGATTACTTTTACTACATATTTCCAATAATGCCACAATTAAGGGACTCTGCAGTTCAAGACTGATAAGGCAAAAGATGAAGTAGGGAAATTTCAGCAAACAAAGTTGGGATGCCAGCCATGGATATTGAAAGCCAGGCAAAGAATGGGCTTTAGCAAGCCAGGGAGGTAAGAGCTTACAGGAGTATGAAGATAGAATGAAGGAAACAAAGGTCCTTTGTGAATGCCTGGAACAGGCTGACTTTACTTGTAAGGAAGCATGCCAGTTATGTTTAAATGGTCAGAAAATGGGTGAAAAGTCCCTGCATCTTCTTCACTGATATATCCCCATGTCATAGCCTAGAGCCAGGCACATAGAAGCTCAAAAGTGCTATTACACAATTATAAATAATGTATCCTTCAGGGAGAGACAAGCTGTTAAACTGAGGTGCAATCAAAGCCATTCTGAGGAAAGAATTACAGAGCCCAGGGGTAATGGCTCTACCTGACCTGTGTTGTACGGAGAATCCAAGTGTGGCAGGGTCTTGGAGGTAACTCTCCTTTAAACAACATGAACATAATCAGAGGAGGGTGGCCATGGCTTTATTGCTGGAAGGGAGAGAGGAAGGAAAACAAAGGAAGAAAAATGGATAATTATGCTTTACTAACAAGACTGTTCCATAATAGACTCATGGTAAAGAAGTACAAAGCCAGCAGAGGCCTCTTTCTGAAGGGTACCAGTAATATGATTCAGACCTAATGCAGTTTAAACCCCTGGAACATTTATCTCTATTTCAAGCCTACTTCCATCTTTGCCATGGTATTATCCTTTTAAGTTTGAATTATTGGCCTAAGCCTGGTGTCTACCCCTTCTTTCTGGCAAAAGTCACAGTCTAGCCATTTGAGCTCAGAGTCTATGGCTCATTGAGCCAATTAATGAATGATTCATTTATTTTTTCCAACTCCTGATAAGGGTGGAAATCCATCCAGTAGTCATTTATAGAAATAACACAAAATGTTTCAAAAAATAAAAGTTCCAATGCCCCTAAAGAATAGTACTTCTCAAAGTGCTTGTCCAACTCCCTGATAAACCTCTGAGGTTTACCATAGGCAGCTATGGAAACAAAATTCTGACAATGGAGAAAGGCTGGAAATGAAGAACCTGCCTATTTCTGATTCACACTGTGTTTGTAGATTCTTACCATCAGGTAAGGACTGATGGGGTCCAAGCACCAGTGACTATGATGAATGGTGGGAGGGTTTAGGGCTATGTGAATATGAGACAGAGCATTCTCAGGAAGAAAATTTTATGGCTTCAATTAGACATGACTCTATTGGAGAGGGTGCTGGCAACTGTGGAACTACCCTAGGATTTGGCGTTACGAACTTCCTCAATAAAAAGTATTTTATCGGACTTCCTTGGTGGCACAGTGGTTAATATTCTGCCTACCAATGCAGGGGACACAGGTTCAATCCCTGGTCTGGGAAGATCTCACATGTTGCAGAGCACCTAAGATTGCGCGCCACAATTTCTGAGCCTGCATTCTAGAGCTCACGAGCCACAACTACTGAAGCCCATGTGCCTATAGCCCATGCTCCACAACAAGAGAAGCCACCACAGTGAGAAGCCTACGCAATGCAATGAAGAGTAGCCCCACACGCCACAACTAGACAAAGCCCGTGTGCAGCAATGAAGACCCAACACAACCAAAAAATAAATATTTTAAAAAATTCCTCATCAAAAAAAAAAAGTATTTTATCATCCTGTAATCATTCTTCTCTTCACCTTGACACTCCTCCACACCTCATTACACACACACACACACACACACACACACACACACACACACACACACACACACACACACACCAAGGTTTGCACAAGGCTCAGTGGTTTCTGACCACATAGAGGGGTGGGATAGGGAGGGTGGGAGGGAGGGAGACGCAAGAGGGAAGAGATATGGAAACATATGTATATGTATAACTGATTCACTTTGCTATAAAGCAGAAACTAACACATCATTGTAAAGCAATTATACTCCAATAAATATGTTTAAAAAAAAAATCTAGCACTGAAGCTGACAGCAAGTTAAGAGAGGCAATCAAAACAAAGTGGAAAAAATGTCTTGGGAGCAAATAACACAGTATGCTTGGATGAACTTGCCTTACATAGCCTTTTCCGAAATATATATTTTTCAGACAGATGTTTTTGTTCTCACATTCAGTAATACAGGAAAAAAACAGGAAGAGATAAAAATGGCTAATGGGGTGAGGACACAGGACTAGGAAATGTGGGTGGATCAGATGCACATCTTGTATAACCAAACCTCAGCAGAAACCATACTTGTTTTCCACCTGACAGAGTCTCCAATTTCCTGCATACCCACCAAACTGAGACATAAATTAGATGCCACACTAATTTTCTGATTAAATTCATGAGTGATAAACGATTCGAACATACTTTTGGATCTGCTTGTTTTTCACCATGATGGACAAAATTATTTATTTCCCTTTGGTGAGTTAAAGACATCCAGTTACTTAACAGCTTCTCCTAACTCTAATTCCATAAACATTCAATGTAAGTCTTATTTTAAAAGCTCTAGTGTTTTCCTTCCCCTAACCAAGCTATAAAATTTGGATTTGTCTTATTCAATGCATCCCCTCATCTTATTACCATATCCTGTTCATATAAATAGTACAAATAAAAATTTAAAAGGGAGCATTATATTCATGGCTTAGACTTGTGTAAGTTTTTATTTAAACACAGTTCATTAATAAGTATTAAACTGGAATATGCTATGCCTTTCTTATGTTAACAAATATAATTCTTTTTAAAACTCTGTGTAAGCAATTAAATAGTTTATGTGGCAGCTTCTATACCAAGTTCTAATTATTCTGTAGGAAGATAGGCAATGTAATAATTAACCACCTGCAATTCCTGAACAGGAAATAGCAAGTTCTTTGTTCCATTAGTAGGGATTTGGTAATCATTAAACACCTTAACTTCTTGTTCCATGAGTAGTGATAAAATTGGTAATCTTTAAAGAGCTGAGACATAGATATTTTGCCTAAGATTATGAGTAGAATCATTTTTAAGATAAGCATTTAAAATATGTGGAGTATTTAAAGATTTTAATCAAGCAAAGCCCTAGACTACCATGTACAGGATATGAAATATCCAGTGAAATATTTGCTGGTGAACAAGCACACTTAATGATACGTTTCATTCCTATTTAGTTGATGAAATAAAATCTGAGAAATCCAAAGTAAAACCTACCGCCACAAAATGGGGCCTATATCATACAGACTCTCAGATAATATTTCGCTTTTAATGGTGTGGGAAAGAATAAAAAAAAAAAAACTAAAAAGACACACTTACTTAATCTTTTTATCATAAGCAAGACAGCAGGTATCAGGGCCTAAATTCCTTTAAAAAAAAATCCATCTAACTAGCAAAATTTAGGTTGCTCCATTCACATTTAATATATTCTCTTAAATCAATCTTTCTTTCCATCAACCTTTTATCATCAGCATTAGTTAGGACCCTTGTGCCAAGTGACAGACCCAGATTAAACTAACTCAAAAGAAAACAGGTAAATTTATTGGTCATCATCAGCAATGGCACTGAACAAACAAACCACAAGAAATATACAGATGCTGGAACAAAGTCAGATTGTTGACTACAATAAGGAGTTTCCTCTCTCTCTCTGAATCTGTGTGTCTCTCTCAATCTCTCCCTCTGTCTCTCTCTCTCTGAATACTGGCTCTATTTTTCTTCCTTACTACACATAGCAGAAAACATAGGTACCAAAAATTCCCATGTTTACATGTCTTACAAATACCATTACAGAGATTGAATTGTTATTTTTAAGACTAAAAATTCCTAAGGTTGCCCTAAGCCCACACCTTTGCAAATTAACTATCCTCTAATTATCTTATTTCCATTGTGCTGTGTATTTCTTATTATGATCTTAACTGATATAAGCAAGCAACAATCACCATATACTTCAGAAACAGCAATGCCAAATTCAACAAAGATAATAACTTGTACCTGAGATAAGCACAGTTAATAGAACAAGTAAAACAGGATTTTTAAATATAACCTTGAAGACTTACACAAGAATATTGCAATCTTTTAAAAAATTAAGTAGAGGGAACTTTTGCTTCCAGATATAATGAAGTACCTGGATTGATTAATACTAATCAATCCCTCCTAACATGAATTACAAAGCTGAACAAAATGTATGAGAACCCTATTTTTAGGCACTGGATGACAGGCAAGTGCAATACTATAAACCTTGAGGGAAGACAAAGCCCATTAGATGAGCCCCACAGTCACCCCAGTTCTCAGCCTGGAGAAAATTTCCTGACATTACTGACTTTTTTCCACATTTTTCCACTGTGTCTGACTTTGGCACAGTGAGCTGGAATTCAGAGAGGATATGGAGGTCCTAATGAGCTGAGGAGGTAGACAACAGGGTTTAGGGGAGCTGGAGCAGCTGGAATCTGAGGGCATCAGACAGGAAGAAGCTGTGGAGGGGATGGACAGAAGTCTGCATGAAGGTTCAGGCAAGCTTTTCATAAAAGGCTTGGCTGTATATGTGCAAGGTGAGACTTCATCAGACTTACCAGAAAACAGCTGGTATAGGGTTCAGAGCTCAACATTAGTTGTCGAACAGTGCTGCGGGTTGCAGTCTTGTCCATATAGACAGTATAGATCATAGATCTATAAAACACTAGGGGGGTATCCTGGGAATCCAGTTGAGACATCACAATGTTTAGTACAGACTTCTCTAGATCGGCCCAATAAAATGAAAAACCAAGCCCTGACCAAAAAAAAAAAACCTCAGGGAATATATAATTTGGAGGAATTTGAATCCTTGAAAGTTGCAGTATCTTGGGAAATACTTTATGCTTTTGTCAGATGTACATTAACCAACTGACAACTATGTTTATACAAATTCAAGGTGTTTAATTAATAATTAATTTTTTTACTAGCACAAAATTAAGACACTTAGGAGACAGAATCCATATTCTCTACAGTGTATTATCCAAAATGTAGTATATAATAATAAATTATATGATATACAAAGAAATAGGAAAATGTGATCCATAGACACAAAAGAAAGCAATCAATAGAAACCAGTCCTTTGATAGGCTTATTGTTGACTTTAGCAAACAAAGATGTTAAACAAAACTATTGTAAATAAATTCTAAGAACTCAAGAAAAATAGAGGCAAAGAATTAAAGGAAAATATGGTAATAATAAGTAAACTAAAAGGGGTCCTTAGTAGAAAAATGAAAATTTAAAATAATAAAAGAATCAAATGGAAATTCTAGAGCTGAAAAGTAATGAAATGAAAATCACTGAAAGGGCTTATCAACAGAGGGGAGAAGGACTCAGTAAATCTGATGATAGGTCAATAGATATTATCCAATCTGAAGAATAGCAAGAAGACTGAAGAAAACTGAAGAGAGCAATAGTGACCTGCTGGATGATAGAAAAATGGTCTTAACATATATGTAACTTGAGCCCTAGAAGCAGAAGAGATAGTGAATGTAACAAAGAAGTATTTGAGGAAATAATGGTCAATTTTTTCCCAGTTTTGATGCAAAACATTGATTTATGTACACATAAACTCAACAAGCCCCAAATAGGATAAATGCAAAGAAAATATCTAAGAATATCATACTCAAACTACTAAAAAAGAAAATATAAACAGAAACTCTTGAAAAATAGAAAAAAGAGACCCATTACATACATGAAGCAAACAATGAACTGAAAGCTAACAATGATATAAATTATAACTGATTTCTCATGAGAAATAATGGAAACCAGAAGATAACAGAATATTTTTAAGGTGTAAAAAGAAAAATAAAACAGAAAACATTGTCAACCCAGAATTCTGATCCAGTGAAAATATCCTTCAAAAATAAGAATGAAATATAGACATATTGAAATAAATTAAATCTGATAGAATTCATTAGCAGCAGGACTTCACAAAAAAATGAAAAAAAAGAGATGTTCTTCAGAATAACGGAAAACAATGCAAGGTGGAAACTCATATTTATTGGAAGGTATAAAGAACACTGGAAATGGTAGATAAAGAGGTAAAATAAACTACTACTTTTTTTTCTGGTCATAACTTTTTTTGTTTGTTTTTGTTTTTGTTTTCATTTTTGTTTTTGTTTTTTGTGGTACACGGGCCTCTCACTGCTGCGGCCTCTCCCATCGTGGAGCACAGGCTCCGGACGCACAGGCCCAGCGGCCATGGCCCACGGGCCCAGCCACTCCGCGGCACGCGGGATCCCCCCGGACTGGGGCACGAACCCACGTCCCCCACATCGGCAGGCGGACTCCCAACCACTGCGCCACCAGGAAAGCCCTGGTCATAACTTTCTTAAAAGACATCTAACTCTAAGGCAAAATTAATAACTTGTAAGGTGGTATTTATAACGTGTTGAAGAAAACAATGTGAAAATAACAGAACAAAAATGGATATGTGGGTAAATGAAATTAAACTATTATAAGTTTTTACATTTATCAAGAAGGAAATGGAAGTTGGAAAGTATCAGATGTGAAATGAAAAGTGGGAAGTAGAAATTCATGCAATATTAACTTTACATAGACTTTCACAAGTTAGGTTGCATGCTGTTAGGCCTAGAGCAACAATAACAGCAACAACAACAATAACAACAGGTTAATTAATTAATTAACAAATGAATAGAAATAGATGAAATAAAATATAATGCTAAAAAAAATTGAATTAGTCTCAAAGGAGGAAAGGAATACAGAGAAATAAAAAGGCAAAAGAAATAAATGGAGAAGAAATATCAAAAGGAAAAAGGCAACCTACTGAATGGGAGAATATATTTACAAATCATATACCCAATAAGGGGTTAATATTCAAAATAGATAAAGAACACATACAACTCAAAAACAAAAAAGCCCAATTAAATGGGCATAGGATATGAACAGAGAATTTTCCAAAGAAGACACAGAGATGGCCAACAGGTACATGAAGAGATGCTCAACATCACTAGTAACCAGGGAAATGCAAATCAAAACCACAATGAGGTATCACCTCACACCTCGTAGAATAACTATTCTCTAAAACACAAGAAAGAACAAATGCTGGAGAGGATGTGGAGAAAAGGGAACCCTCATACACTACTGGTGACACTGTAAATTGGTGCAGCCACTGTTTTATGAAAAGCAGTATGGAGATTCCTCAAAAAGTTAAGAGTAGAACTATCATATGACCCAACTACCCCACTTTTGGGTATTTATCTGAAGCACACAAAAACACTAATTAAAAAAAAAAAAAATACATGCACTCCTATGTTCATTGCAGCATTATTTATAATAGCCAAGACATGGAAACAACCTAAGTGTTCACTGATGGATGAATGGATAAAGAAGATGTGGTATATTATATATACACATATATACTATATATATGTATAATATATAGACAGACACACACATAATAGAATGCTACTTAGTCATATAAAAGAACAAAATCTTGCTATATGCAACAACATGGATGGACCTGGAAGGTATCAGGCTAAGTGAAATAAGTCAGACAGAGAAAAACAAATACTTTATGATGTCACTTATATATGGAACCTAAAAAAGCAAAACAAATGAGCAAACAAAATAAAAGAAAAACAAACTCATAGATACAGAGAACTTAGTGGTTACTAGAGGGGAAGGGGGTTGAGGGTGGTAAAATGGGTGAAGTGTGTCAATTGTATAATGATGGATGGTAACTAGAGTTGTGGTGGTGATAACTGTAGTGTATACAGACACTGAATTATGATGCTGTGCACAGGAAACGAATTTTCTTAATAGCAAAATGGTAGCCATAAACCCAATCACATTAAGAACTATTACATTAAATGTAAATTGATTAAACAATTTAATTAATAAACAGAGATGTCAGTCTGGATAAAGAGGAAGAACCAACAGAATAGTGGCTCCAAATGTAGCACTTTATATAAAAAGACATAGAGAAAAACAGGTATATAGACTGAAATTTAAAAGATGAGGGGGGAAAGCATATTGTAAAAATACTAAGCTTAAGAAAACTGTAATGGCTATATTAATAAGAGTAAAAAAGTATTACAAGAGATAAAGAAGGATATTTGATGATGATTTTAAAAAGACAATTTATAAGGAAGACAGAATCCTAAAATTATATGGATCTAGTAAAAGAATGTCCAAGTCAGTAGAACAAAAATAGAAAAAACTAAAGGCAGAAGTAAACAAATCACGAATCATTGGAAATTTTTAAACATCCTAACAGTAATGGATAGAAAAAATTTTTTTAAATTAAATCATTAAGTATATAGATTATCCAAACAACACTATCTATAAACCTGTCCTAATTTACATTTATAGGACACTACATCCAATACCTCCAGAATATAGAGTGCTTATGGAACATTCACCAAGACAGTCCATCCACAGACAATAAAATCAGTCTCAAAACATTTCAAAAGGTTTAAGTCACAGAGTATGTTCTGTGATTATTAAAATGAGATACCTAAAGAAAACAATGATATATGCAGAAAATCACCTCAATTATTCAGAACATAATACACTTCTAAATAACCCTAAAATCACAGCAGTAACCACAAGGGAAATTAAATAAAATTTCAAATTGAGGGATAATGGAAACACAACATATCAACTAAAGCAGTATTTAGAAGGCAATTTATAGTTTTTAAAGTCTCTATTAGAAAAGACAGATTTAAAATGACTTAATATTTCACATTAAGAAGGTAGAAAAACAAGCAAATTGAAATCAAATTAGGTCCCATTTGTTTATTTTTGTCTTTATTTCCATTACTCTAGGAGATGGATCCAAGAAAAAAAAATTGCTGTGATTTATGTCAAAGAGTATTCTACCTATTTTTTCCTCTACAAGTTTTATACTACACAGGCTTATGTTTAGGTCTTTAATCTATTTTGAGTTTATTTTTGTATATGGTGTTAGAGAATTGTTCTAATTTCATTCTTTTACATGTAGCTGTCCACTTTTTGGAACACCACTTTTTGAGGAGACTGTCTTTTCTCCATTGTATATTCTTGCCTCCTTTGTCATAGATTAATTGACCAAAGGTGCATGGGTTTATTTCTGGGCTTTCTATCCTGTTCCATTGGTCTATATTTCTGTTTCTGTGCCAGTACCATACTGTTCTGATTACTGTTGCTTTGTAGTATAGGCTGAAGTCAGGGAGCCTGATTCCTCCAGCACCATTCTTCTTTCTCAAAATTGCTTTGGCTATTCGGGGTCTTTTCTGTTTCTATAAAAATTTTAAAAATTTCTGTTCTGCTTCTGTGGAAAATCGCCATTGGTAATTTGATACAAATTTCATTGAATCTGTAGGTTGCCTTGGATACTATAGTCATTTTCACAATATCGATTTTTCTAATACAAGAACATAATATATCTTTCCATCTTTTTGTGTTATCTTCAACTTCTTTCATCAGCATCTTACAGTTTTCAGAGTACAGTCTTTTGCCTCCTTAGGTAAGTTTATTCCTAGGTATTTTATTCTTTTTAATGTGATGGTGAATGGGATTAAACTTAAAAGCCTTTGCATAGCAGAGGAAACCATAAACAAAGTGAAAAGACAACCTACAGAATGGGAGAAAATATTTGCAAATGATGCAACCAACAAAGGATTAATCTCAGAATATACAAACAGCTCATACAGCTCAATACCAAAAAAACCAAACAACTCAATCAAAAAATAGGCACAAAATCTAAGCAGACATTTCTCCAAAGAAGACATACAGATGGCCAACAGGCACATGAAAAGATACTCAACATCACTAACTATTAGAGAAACACAAATCAAAACTACCTCACAGCAATCAGAATGGCCACCATCAAAAAGTATACAAATAATAAATGCTGGACAGGATGTGGAGAAAAAGGAACCCTCGTACACTGTTGGTGGGAATGTAAATTGGTATAGCCACTATGAAGAACAGTATGGAGGTTCCTTAACAAACTAAAAATAGAGCTAACATATAATACTGCAATCCCACTCCTGGGTATATATCTGGAGAAAAACGTAATTTGAAAAGATACATGCACTCCAATGTTCATTGCAGCACTATTTACAATAGCCAAGACATGGAAACAACTTACATGTACACTGACAGATGATAGGATAAAGAAGATGTGGTGTATTTATACAATGGAATATTACTCAGCCATAATAAAGAATGAAATAATGCCATCTGCAGCAACATGGATGGACCTAGAGATTATCATACTAAGTGAAGTAAGCAAGGCAGAGATAGACAAAGGCCATATGATATCGCTTATATGTGGAATCTTAAAAAAAAATGATATAAATGAACTTATTTACAAAACAGAAACAGGCCCACATACCTAGAAAACAAACTTATGGTTACCAGAGGGGAAAGGGGGGGAGGGATAAATTAGGAGATTGGGATTAACATATACACACTACTATATATAAAATAGATAACCACCAAGGACCTACTGTATAGCACAGGGAACTATACTCAATATTTTGTAATAATCTATAAGGGAAAAGAATCTGTAAAAAATAGATAGATAGATGTATGTATAACTGAATCACTGCTGTACCCCTGAAACTAATACAGTGTTAACCAACTATACTTCAATAAAAAATAAAATAAATCAAATTAAATTAGAGGAAAGAACAGAACTCAAATAAGTATAAAACAAAATTATATTAAAGTAAAATAATAAAAAATTGGTTCTTTTCAAGTATTAAGAAAATTGATAAACTTCTCAATATATGGAAATAAAACAAAAAGTGCTAATATCAAGAATAAAAACAAGCATATTACTTCAGGTATTACAGGCATTAAACAGCTAAGAGAATATTATGAAAATTTTTATGACAATATATTTTATGACTTACATTAACTAGAAAATTACTTGAAAAACACAATTTACCAAAATTGAAATTAAAAGACACTGAGTCTGAATAATAAAAATAATAATAAAGAAAAATAATAAAGGACAACAAGGAATACAAGATTGATTTCACATTAAAAAATCAATCATATAACTTGCCACAATTACATAATAAAGATGTGTATATCATATGATCTTTCAAAACTTACAAAAGAATGGGCATCCTTGCCTTACTCCTGATCTTAGAGGAAATGCTTTCAGCTTTGCACCATTGAGTATGATGTTAGCTGTGGGTTTGTCATATATGGCCTTTATTATGTTGAGGTAGGTTCCCTCTATGCACAGATTCTGAAGAGTTTTTATAATAAATGGATGTTGAAATTTATCAAAAGCTTTTTCACCATCTATTGAGATGATCATATGGTTTGTATTCTTCAATTTGTTAATGTGGTATATCACATTGATTGATTTGCGTATACCAAAGAATTCTTGCATCCCTGGGATAAATCCTACCTGATCATGGTATATGATCCTTTTAATGTATTGTTGCATTCTGTTTGCTAGTATTTTGTTGATATTTGTATCTATGTTCATCAGTGATGTTGCCTGTACTTTTCTTTTTTTGTGATATCTTTGTCTGCTTTTGTTATCAGGGTGATGGTGGCCTCATAGAATGAATTCAGAAGTGTCTCTTCCTCTGTAATTTTTTGCAACAGTTTCAGAAGGATGGGTGTTAACTCTTCTCTAAATGTTTGGTAAAATTCACCTGTGAAGCCATCTGGTCCTGGACTTTTTTTTATTGGGAGTTATTAAATTACTAATTCAATTTCCTTACTGGTAATTGGTTTGTTCACATTTTCTGTTTCTTCCTGGTTCAGTCTTGGGAGATGGCACCTGTCTAAGAATTTGTCCATTTCTTCTAGGTTGTCAATTTTATTGGCATAGAGTTGCTGGTAGTAGTCCCTTATGATCCTTTTTCTTTTTGTGGTGTCGGTTGTAACTTCTCCTTTTTCATTTCTCACTTTAATGATTTGGGCCCTCTCCCTTATTTTATTGATGAGTCTGGCTAAAAGTTTATCAATTTTGTTTATCTTTCAAAGAACCATCTTTTAGCTTCATTGACCTTTTCTATTATTTTTTTAGTCTCTATTTCATCTATTCCTGCTCTGATCTTTTCGAGTTCTTTCCTTCTACTAACTCTGGGTTTTGTTATTCTTCTTTCTCTAACTGCTTTAAGCATAATGTTAGGTTGCCCAAGACAAGGATGCCAACGCTTGCCACTTTTATTCAACACAGTTTTGGAAGTCCCAGCCACAACAATCAGAGAAGAAAAAGAAATAAAAGGAATACAAATTGGAAAAGAAGTAAAACTTTCACTGTTTGCAGATGACATGAGGCTATACACAGAAAATCGTAAAGTCGCCACCAGAAAACTACTAGAGCTAATCAATGAATTTGGAAAAGTTGCTGGACACAAAATTAAAATACAGAAATCTGTTGCATTTCTATACACTAACAATGAAATATCAGAAAGAGAAATTAAGGAAATAATGGCATTTATCATCACACCAAAAAGAATAAAATACCTAGAAATAAACCTACATAAGGAGGCAAAAGACCTGTACTCTGAAAACTACAAGATGTTGATGAAAGAAACTGAAGACCCCACAAACAGATGGAAAGATATACCATGTTCTTGGATTAGAAGAAACAATATTTTGAAAATGACTATACTATCCAAGGCAAGCTAGACTCAATGGAATTCCCATCAAATTACCAATGGCATTTTTCACAGAACTAGAACAAAAAATTTTAAAATTTGTATGAAAACGCAAAAGACCCCAAATATCCAAAGCAATCTTGAGAAAGAAGAATGGGGTTGGTGGAATCAGGCTCCCTGACATCAGATCAGATTTCAAAGCTACAGTAATCAAAACAGTATGGTACTGGCATAAAAATAGAAATATAGATCAATGGAACAGGATAGAAAGCCCAGAAGTAAACCCCTGCACCTATCGTCTATTAATCTATGACAAAGGAGGCAAAAATATACAATGGAGAAAATAGAATCTCTTCAAAAAGTGGTGTTGGGAAAACTGGACAGCTACATGTAAAAGAATGAAATTAGAGCATTCTCTAACACCATATACAAAAATAAAGTCAAAATGGATTAAAAACCTAAATATAAGCCCATATACTATAAAACTCCTAGAGGAAAACATAGGCAGAACACTGACATAAATCACAGCAATATTTTTTTGGATCTGTCTCCCAGAGTAATGGAAATAAAAACAAAAATAAACAAATGGGACCTAATTAAACTTAAAAGCTTTTGTGCAGCAAAGGAAACCACATTCAAAATGAAAAGACAACCTAAAGAATGGGAGAAAATATTTGCAAATGCTGCTACCGACAAGGGATTAATTTCTAAAATATACAAACAGCTCATACAGCTTAATATATATTTTTTAAAAATCAAAAAATAGGCAGATGACCTAAATAGACATTTCTCCAAAGAAGGCATACAGATGGCCAAAAGGCACATGAAACGATGCTCAACATCACTAATTATTAGAGAAAGACAAATCAAAATCTGAATGTGGTATCAGCTCACAGTAGTCAGAATGGCCACCATTAAAAAGTCTACAAATAATAAATTCTGGAGAGGATGTGGAGGAAAAGGAACCCTCCCACATTGTTGGTGGAAATGTAAATTGGTGCAGCCACTATGGAGAACAGTATGGAGGGTTTCTTAAAAGAATAAAAATATAGTTACCATATGATCCTGCAATCCCATTCCTGGGCATATATCTGGAGAAAACTCTAATTCAAAAAGATACATATGCCCCATTGTTCACTGCAGCACTGTTTACAATAGCCAAGACATGGGAGCAACTTAAATGTCCACTGACAGATGAATGAATAAAGAAGATACGGTATATATACACAATGGAATATTAGTCATAAAAAAATAAAATAATGCCATTTGCAGCAACATGAATGGACCTAGAGATTATCATATTTAGTGAAGTAAGTCAGACACAGAAAGACAGGTCTGGCTTTAGCAGATGTGAGCTTTGTGGGCACATACACGTGGGGGTTGGACCAGGCCAGAGTCTAAGCTGTCTCCATAGCCTCCACAGCAGGTTCAGATACACAATCCTGGGACCTGACCTCAGTGGATCTGCACTAGTGGCATGGTGAAAACAACACCTGAGAGTTACCAGGGCCAATTGCCAGCATGCCCATGGTTAAGCTGGGATCGAGAGCAGTGTCAACAACACTGTACTTTGTGAGCCTGCACAATGGGTGAAGGGGGACACAACAGAGCACATTCACGGGTAAACAGCTCCAGAGGAGGAACACTCAGTGGCTTCTCTCCCAGTGGAAGTGCTGCAGTACCACCTACCTTGCACCACAGATCAGAAACACAGCTAAGAAACAGATCTCTACTCCAACAGTTAGAGAGCAGACCCTACCCCTGACAGCAGTGACAACCACAGAGTGAAGGGGAGGTCCCACTCAATATCCAGGGCAGGCTCTGGTCACCAAAACACCAATCAAACCCCCTATCAAGGGGATAATAGCACAAGCCTCTTGACCAACCTCACCCACCAGGGGGCACGCACCAGAAGCAAGAGGAACTATAATCCTACAGCCTGTGGAAAGGAAACTACAACACAGTAAGTTAGACAAAATGAGAAGACAAAGATATATGATGCAGATGAGGAGCAAGCTAGAAACCTACAAGAACAACTAAATGAAGAGGAGACAGGCAATTTATCTGAAAAATAATTCAGACTAATGATAGTAAAGATGACCCAAGATCTCAGAAAAAGAATGGAAGCACAGATCAAGAAGATATAAGAAGTGTTTAACAAAGACCTAGATGAACTAAAGAACAAAGAGAGATGAACAATACAATACCTGAAATGAAAAATATACTAGAAGGAATTAATAGCAGAATAACTGAGGCAGAAGAAAGGATAAGTGAGCTGGAAGACAGAATGGTGGAAATCACTGCTGTGGAACAGAATAAAGAAAAAAGAATGAAAAGAAATGAGGACAATCCCAGAGACCTCAGGGACAATATTAAACGCATCAACATCTGAATTATACAGGAAGGAGAAGGGGGGAGGGGAGAGGGAGGAGGAGGAAGAGTAACTGCTCCAACCAAAAGACAAAGACTGGATGAACGGATACAAAAACAAGACCCATATATATGTTGCCTACAAGAGACCTACCTCGGACCTAGGGATATATAAAGACTGAAGTGAGGGGATGGAAAAGATGCTCCATGCAAATGGAAATCAAAAGAAAGCCAGAGTAGCAATTCTCATATCAAACAAAATAGACTTTAAAATAAAGACTATTACAAAAGTAAAGGAAGGACACTACATAATGATCAAGGGATCAATCCAAGAAAAAGATATAACAATTGTAAATATTTATACACCCAACACAGGAGCACCTCAATACATAAGGCAATTGCTAACAGCCATAAAGGGGGAATCGACAGTAACACAATAACAGTGGGGGACTTTAACATCCCACTTACACCAATGCACAGATAATCCAGACAGAAAATTAATAAGGAAACACAAGCTTTAAATGACACATTAGACCAGACAGACTTAATTGATATTTATAGGACATTCCATCTGCAAGCAGCAAAACACTTTCTTCTCAAGTGCACATGGAACATTATCTAGGATAGATCACATCTTGGGTCACATAACAAGCCTCAGTTAATTTAAAAAAACTGAAATCATACCAAGCATCTTTTCTGACCACAATGCTATGAGATCAGAAATCAATTACAAGATAAAAAACTGTAAAAAACAGAAACACATAGAAGCTAAACAATATGTTACTAAATAACCAATGGATCACTGAAGACATCAAAGAAGAAATCAAAAACTACCTAGAGACAAATAACAACAACAATGCACAACCCAAAAACCTATGGGATGCAGCAAAAGCAGTTCTAAGAGGGAAATTTATAACAATACAATCTTACTTCAAGAAAGAAGAAAAATCTCAAATAAATGACATAACCTTACACTTAAAAGCAACTAGAGAAAGAACAAACAAAACCCAGTTAGTAGGAGGAAAGAAATCATAAAGATCAGAGCAGAAATAAATGAAATAGAGATGAACAATAGGAAAGATCAATGACACTAAAAGCTGGTTCTTTGAAAAGATAAAC
Source organism: Kogia breviceps (assembly GCF_026419965.1). Lineage (NCBI taxonomy): Eukaryota > Metazoa > Chordata > Mammalia > Artiodactyla > Physeteridae > Kogia > Kogia breviceps. The sequence continues at coordinate 100,585,608 of NC_081314.1, forward strand.
AAAATTGATAAACGTTCAGCCATATTCATCAGGAAAAAAAGGAAAAGGACTCAAATCAATAAAATTAGAAATGAAAAAGAAGTTACAACGGACACCACAGAAACACAAAGGATCATAAGAGACTACTACAAACACCTACATCCCAATAAAATGGACAACCTAGAAGAAATGGACAAACTATTAGAAAGGTACAACCTTCCAAGACTAAACAAGGAAGAAATAGAAAATATAAACAGACCAATCACAAGTAATGAAATTGAAACTGTGATTTAAAATATTCCAACAAACAAAAATCCAGGACCAGATGGCCTCACAGGTGATTTCTATCAAACACTTAGAGAAGAGCTAACACCTACCCTTCAGAAACTCTTCCAAAAAACTGCGAGGAAGGAACACTCCCAAACTCATTGTATGAGGCCACCATCACCCTGATACCAAATCCAAACAAAGAAAAGAAGAAAATTACAGGCCAACATCACTGATGAACACAGACAGAAAAATCCTCAACAAAATACTAGAAAACAATCCAACAACACATTAAAAGGATCATGCCAAGATCAAGTGGGACTTATCCCAGGGATGCAAGGATTTTTCAATATCCACAAATCAATCAGTGTGATATACCACATCAACAAATTGAAAACTAAAAACTATATGATCATCTCAATAGATGCAGAAGAAACTTTAGACAAAATTCAACACCCATTTACCATAATAACTCTCCAGAAAGTGGGCACAAAGGGAGCCTACCTCAACATAATAAAGGTCATATATGACAAACCCATAGCAAACATCATTCTCAATGGTGAAAAACTGAAAGCATTTCTTCTAAGATCAGGAACGAGACAAGGATGTCCACTCTTGCCACTATTATTCAACATAGTTTTTTGAAGTCCTAGTCACAGCAATCAGAGAAGAAAAAGAAATAAAATGAATCCAAATTGGAAAAGAAGAAGTAAAGCTGTCACTGTTTGCAGATGACATGGTACTGTACACAGAAAATCCTAAAGTTGCTATCAGAAAACTACAAGAGCTTATCAATGAATTTGGTAAAGTTGCAGGGTACAAAATTAATACACAGAAATCTCTTGCATTCCTTTACACTAACAATGAAAGATCCATAAGTGAAATTAAGGAAACAATTCCATTTACCATCACATCAAAAAGAATAAAATACCTAGGAATAAAACTACCTATGGAGGTAAGAGACCTGTACTCAGAAAACTATTAAGATACTGATGAAAGAAATCAAAGACAACACAAACAGATGGAGAGATATACCATGTTCCTGAACTGGAAGAATCAACATTGCAAAAATGACTATACTACTCCAAGTAATCTACAGATCCAATGCAATCCATATCAAATTATCAATGGCATTTTTCACAGAATCAGAACAAAAATTTTTACAATTTGTATGGAAACACAAAAGACCACGAATAGCCAAAGCAATCTTGAGAAAGAAAAATGGAGCAGGTGGAATCAGGCTCACTGACTTCAGATTATATTACAAAGCTACAGTAATAAAATCAGTATGGTACTGGCACAAAAACTGACATAGATCAATGGAACAGGATAGAAAGTTCAGAGATAAACCCACACACCTATGGTCAATTAATCTAAAACAAAGGAGGCAAGAATATACAATGGAGAAAGACAGTCTCTTCAATAAGTGGTGCTAGGAAAACTGGACAGCTACATGTTAAAGAATGAAATTAGAACACTCCCTAACACCATACAAAAAATAAACTTGGGCTTCCCTGGTGGCACAGTGGTTGAGAATCTGCCTGATAATGCAGGGGATATGGGTTTGAGCCCTGGTCTGGGAGGATTCCACATGCCACGGAGCAACTAGGCCCGTGAGCCACAACTACTGAGCCTGTGCATCTGGAGCCTGTGCTCCGCAACAAGAGAGGCCACAATAGTGAGAGGCCTGCGTACCGTGATGAAGAGTGGCCCCCACTTGCCACAACTAGAGAAAGCCCTCACACAGAAACGAAGACCCAACACAGCAAAAAATAAATTAATTAATTAATTTTTAAAATAAATAAAAATAAACTCAAAATGGATTAAAGACCTAAATGTAAGACCGGATTGTATAAAAATGTTTTAGAGGAAAACATAGACAGCACACTCTGACATAAATCACAGCAAGATCTTTTTCCATCCGCCTCCTAGGGTAATGAAAATAAAATAAACAAATGGGACCTAATTAAACTTCAAAGCTTTTGCACAGCAAAGGAAACCACAAACAAAATGAAAAGACAACCCTCTGAATCGGAGAATATATTTGAAAATGAAGCAACCAACAAGGGATTAATCTCCAAAATACACAAACAGCTCATGCAGCTCATGCAGCTCATGCAGCTCAATATCAAAAAAACAAACAACCCAAACAAAAAATGGGTGGAAGATCTAAATAGACATTTCTTCAAAGAAGACATACAGTTGGCTAAAAAGCACATGAAAAGATGCTCATCATCACTAATTATTAGAGAAATGCAAATCAGAACTACAATGAGATATCACCTCACACCAGGCAGAATGGCCATCATAAAGAAATCTATAAACAACAAATGCTGGAGAGGGTGTGGAGAAAAGGGAACCCTCTTGCACTGTTGGTGGGAATGTAAATTGGTGCAGCCACTATGGAGAACAGTATGGAGGTTCCCTAAAAGACTAAAAAGAGAGCTACCATATGATCCAGCAATCCCACTCCTGGGCATCTATCCAAAGAAAACCATAATTTGAAAAGATACATTCACACCGATGTTCAATGCAGCACTATTTACAACAGTCAGGACCTGGAAGCAACCTAAATGTCCATTAACAGAGGAAGATGTGGTACATATATACAATGGAATATAACTGGGCCATAAAAAAGAACAAAATAATGCCATCTGCAGCAACATGGATGGACCTAGAGATTGTCATACTGAGTGAAGTAAGTCAGAAAGAGAAAGACAAATATATGATATCGTTTATATGTGGAATTTTTTTAAAAGGTACAAATGAACTAATCTACAAAACAGAAATAGAGTTATGGATGTAGATAACAAACTTATGGTTACCAGGAGGTAAGCAGGGGAGGGATAAATTGGAAGACTGGGATTGACATATATACAATACTATGTATAAAATAGATAACTAATGAGAACCTACTGTATAGCACAGGGAACTCTACTCAATACTCTGTAATGGCCTATATGGGAAAAGAATCTGAAAAATAGTGAATATATGTATAACTGATTCACTTTGCTGTACACATGAAACTAATACAACATTGTAAATCAACTATACTCCAATAAAAATTTAAAATATATATAAACGTATAAACAAAAACAAAAAAACAATTTTATTCTATAGATCAGCAATTAACATTTGGAATTTAAAATCTGAAAAACAATATCATCAAAATATGAAATATTTGGGATCATTCCTTTTAATTGAACTATAGATTCAACACAATCCCAAGTATAATCCTAATAGGCTCCTTTGGCAGATATTGACAAGTTTATTCTAAAATTTATATAGAACACAGAGACTTAGAACAGAAATAAACAATTTTGAAAAAGAACAAAGTTGAATGACTTATTGGACTTAGTTGAGAAAGCTACAGTAATCAGGGAGTGGTTTTAGCATGAAGGTAAGCATACAGATCAAAAAAATAGTGTCCAATAATAGACCTACACATATAAATCTATTTATTTCAATGAAGGTGCCAACATAATTTAATAAAATTAAGATACTATTAGGAAAATTATATTCATCATTTTCCAAGCAGCAGCAGCTGGAGATAGGAGGTAGAAGAACCCCCTCTTACAGACTGACAGATTCTGCCATAAGGACTAAAATAACTGCCAAGAGGTCACAGATAATTGGGCAAGACTGGGATTAGTTTTGCAATTGCCAGCCTTCCTGTACTTGATTCAATTCACTGGGTCACTCTTTCCCTATATCTGATTTAAAGTAGCATATTAAAGTTTTTCCAACTGACTTGTAGATAATTAGCAACTGAAGCGCAGTTATATTTTTTAAAATACATATATGGGATGAGCAACATAAAAAGAGGGAGAAATTCTTTTTTTTAATCAAATGGATTTAGGTTTCACTAATCTACTTCCTTGTTTGATAACTGAACTTCCTGGAAGAAAAAAAAATAATGTATCCATTCATTAGATCTAATCTGCCTCAGTTATGGGTGAAGGCCCCTTAACAGAAAACTGATTTGTTTTATATGATAAATAAGTCCATTTATATATAGAACATATACTTCTGTCAAATACATTATCTCTAATCTAAGTTATTTTCAATTGCACAAGCTCATTTTGGTAGAATCATTTCTTAATGAGATTTAGCTTATCTAAGAAAAAAAAAATAACTGTATAAATGCCTCATTTGTTCCTGCTCATTTGAATAATGGCCAAAGTAATACTGTCTCAAAGAGATGTTTTTTCCAAATGTGGTTTATGCAGTAATAAGTTATTGATGTTAACATTTCCAGTCATTATTATTACAAAGCTAAATATCACCAAAATCCATTCATTTCTATTTGACACATAGGATACGGGCAAGGTTGGGAGGCCCTACATTGACCATATTACATTTCCCTTTATCTCCTCATCAAATCTATGCAGTTTAATTTTCGTTGCATCAGACTTTGATAGTGTGTCAATTTTTTTTTTTTTTTTTTTTTTGCGGTATGTGGGCCTCCCACTGTTGCGGCCTCTCCCGTTGCGGAGCACAGGCTCCGGACGCGCAGGCTCAGCGGTCCTGGCTCACTGGCCCAGCCACTCTGCGGCATGTGGGATCCTCCCGGACCGGGGCACGAACCCGTGTCCCCTGCATCGGCAGGCAGACTCGCAACCACTGCGCCACCAGGGAAGCCCCAGTGTGTCAATTTTTTAAATGCTCTTCTTCCCAAATAACTAAAATACAAAAATAGTACAAAGAAGGAAAGTTATGTTATTACTGACTGCTTTTTAAATACAAAGGCTGTTATTGCTGGCAGATGGATTTTTGTTCTGAAGAGCTTCATGTTTCTCTTCTTTCTCCTGCCAACACAAAATTAAGCTTTGGTAATTAAATATTTCAGTGAATTTGAATTGTGAAAAAAGCCAATTTGGACCTTAGACCATTTAGTATTTACTGTCCATGAGACATAAAGGTAGAGGCTTTAGTCTGAACTATGTTAACTGTCTACAAAGCAATTTCAAGAGACAATTCTAAATCCTCCAATGTAATTCGTGCCCTCTGGATCAGGCAGGAATTCCCTGCTGTATTTATTTATACTATTTCACCAAATATGTAAGCAAAAGCCTTGAACATCTTCATTTTTATTCTCCCCTTTAATCAATTTTATAGGGATCAAATTGAATTTAGTATTCACTGTTCCCATTATTTTACTTTTTTTTTTTTTAGAAATGGGCAGACTATCATGGAGTAGGGAGAAAAAGAAGTACAATGCATAGGAATATATGGAATCCATTGTATATAAAATTGTTTGCATACTATTGAAATTGAGACATTTTTGAATTGTGTCTCTTGGCTTGCTCTGCCATTACCATCATCACATAAGGGAGATGAGTAATAATTAATGTAACTAACTATTCAAGCACTAAGGGTGGCAGTAAAGACCTTCAAAGAAAAGTACTCAATTACTGGAGTCACTAAACTCCAAGATTCAAATAACACAAATATGCATTGGCAGAGTAATGTATATATCACACAGTAGTTTGTACCTTTCTACTGGATTACACCGGCCATTACTTCATATGAATTTCCTAACTAGAGGGAACACATTGTAAGAGAATGCCAGTGGCAATCACATATGTATTTCAGAAAAAAATTCCACCCCAGAGCTTGCTTTTTAAAATGACAAACTAGGACTTCCCTGGTGGTGCAATGGGTTAAGAATCTGCCTGCCAGCGCAGGGGACACGGGTTCAAGCCCTGGTCCAGGAAGATCCCACATGCCAAAGAGCAACCAAGCCCATGCGCCACGACTACTGAGCCTGTGCTCTAGAGCCCATGAGCCACAACTACTGAGCCCATGTGCCACAACTACTGAAGCCCACACGCCTAGAGCCTAAGCTCCACAAGAGAGGCCCCTGCAATGAGAAGCCCACACACCAAAACGAAGAGCAGCCCCCGCTCACCACAACTAGAGAAAGCCTGCACGCAGCAACAATGACCCTATGCAGCCAAAAATAAATAAATTAATTAATTTATTTATTTAAAAAATAAAATGACAAACTACCAGAATCTGAAATCTGTCCTTGCCATGATGATAGAAACAACCACGCTGAGATGCTGAAGGGTTCTCTGTACTGGTGAGCCAATCCCTTCAGTTGCCAGTCTTTATAAATGTCTTCTTCTCTCCTCTAATCTGTCTCTAATTCTGCCATCTAGTAAAACTGGAATTGTGCCTGGTTGTGACTGAATTGGGCTTGCTGGGCATTTGAGAAAGCCCTCCCAATTTGAGAGTTCCCTATTACCACCTGGAACAGAACATTACTAATTATAGGTTGCTTACTAGAAAGTATATTTTTTCTCCCAGAATTTAATCATCAAAATTGCTTAATCAGCAACCAATATAATATGATGGTAGTTTTATCTTTTATAGCACAATTGAGAGCTCTAGGAATCCATGGATCCTGATGCTTCAAAAGGTTTTGTAAATAGCACCACCTAGGGACTAGACCACATGCAACATGTCACGTCCAGAGAATTCCTTCAGGGCTGCTCTTTGTACCCAGTATTGGGATACATTGCTTAATCAATCCTGTGTTACAACGTGGAATTGCTGCTTTTGGCATTGGGGTCAGGGACGGCAGCAAGGATCACGTTCTTATAGGTTAAGAATGAGAAAGTAGCCTTGTCAGAGCAGGAATACACAGCTATTTGGTACCAGGAGTTAGAATTTGGATATCAGCTGTTTAGAGGGTCTGAGAAAGCTGGCTGCCCAACTCCTCCTGGAAGCCTCATGGCCTGTAGGAGGCTGTCAAGAGTCCATGGGAAGCTGAGGTTAGATGCAGTCCCTTCCACCAGGAGAGGGGAAATAGGTGCTGGTGTCCCTGCTGCCTTATTGTCGAGGTAACCCACACTGAGCCCACAGGGACCCCTTTCAGAAAGCTCTGCTCACAGAATGCACATTCTGGTCAGAAGAACAGTCCTAAACAAAGCATTTTATTATGTGGTTTGGGGAAATAAGGCAACAAAGCTCATGTTAATTTCATTTCAAGAGTTGCTTCCAAGACTTACTCATGACTAAACCTTCAATGACAAAGCAACATTCTGGTAATCCTCAAAACAGACAGGTCTTCAACCACAAATGTTTTACTATCAAAATAATATTGACTTACTACTATCTGCAATATTTACAAAACACAGCAGAAAAGTCCATTAAAAGATAATTGTCCCCCAAAATACATCCCATTAAATTCTTTAAGAAACGTTGACTACTTTAGAACAACATGTACTCATCTGAGTTGCCCTTTTGATTCAAGGACCAGAATACTACTTACTAGCAAACTCTCTGCCAGCACCACAGTTGTGACTTCGTCATTTTTTGTTTCATTGTAATTTTCTATTTCTATACTAGTACATGTGTGTCTTTTCACCATTGACAGCTTGAGCAAAGAAACATGAATTATTTTAGATATGCAGGAATTCTATATGGGTATATTGCATACCATTTACTGACATCAGGCAGATTAGAAGATTACTGGTGTAAATGATTTTATGTTTCTCAATACTCATGCATAAGTTCTATTTTATACACATCCATAAGGGAATTTTGAGTCCTACAGGTATTTCCTTTTCCATGAAAATAATCAATCTAGTAAGGAAATAATTACCACCTAGCCAATTTCTTTTATAAATTTGAAATTGAATTGATAATGTTTTCCAAAGTAGGCATGTATGTGTCTCATGTCACAAAAAAGGCAAATCATGTCTTTCAAATGGACACATCCGATTTTGAAATAGTATGTACAAAATCTTTCAGAGAGGTAATACAGAAAAAGAGTGTCATCATATTAGCAGAGTTTATGATGGACAGACAGCCACGTTACAAACTATAAATGCATTACAAATGCATTCTATTTATGTTTTGAACCCTTCTGCTCTTAAACCAGCATGTTTCTGTGTCAATACACTGCAGCACAAGGCAGTGCTACACTGATGCAACTGTCTGTTAATGTTCTCAGATTTACTGAGGCATCCTATTACTGGAGTGATTAGGTTTCATGTACATGATGCCATGGTGTCAGCAATGTTGATGTTGGCTCAGAAGCCATTCAAATTAGCATTGCTCATAGCATTTTTTATATAGTAGGATGTTACTCATAATGGCAATACTGAAGAAAATGCTTCTTCCATAGATGACATACAACACCCCCAAATGTCAGAGAAATGATTAAACAGAGTATAAAGGCAGCATTTGGAAAACAAAGGGATGAAACATTAGGAATTATGCAATCATTTACAAGTTTGTTCCAAAATTCTTATGTTTATATCTTTATTGCAATTTTAGGCTGTGTTTATATTACAAAGACATAACTCCTGTGTATGTGTTTTGTGGGTTTTTTTAACATCTTTATTGGAGTATAATTACTTTACAATGCTGTGTTAGTTTCTGCTGTATAACAAAGTGAATCAGCTATATGTATATATATATATCCCCATATCCCCTCCCTCTCGCGTTTCCCTTCCACCCTCTTGCCTTTTGGGAAATCTGAGGTCTTCTGCCAGCGTTCAGTAGGTGTTCTGTAGGAGTTGTTCCACATGCAGATGTATTTTTGGATATATTTGTGGGGAGGAAGGTAATCTCCATGTCTTACTCCTCCTCCATCTTTACAGTGCCCCCGTGTTGGGTTTTATAGAGGCTTCTATCAGACATTTACATTAGGAATTCAGTTTTGAAATAAAAGTCATTCCCAAATTAGGCCGATGTTGTTTATTAAAATGAAATTCATGCCCAAATCCCCAAATGGCTCTGTTGGTAATTAACCAAAATCAAGTACTGGAATATTGCAATTTTTTAAAACCAAGCTGACAATTTTTAAAAGGAGACAGTCACCTACTATAGATCAAGTTTTAATGCATTTACTTAGTCTGCCATCATTTCAGGAGCTTTGTCACAAATCCTATTTTCCTAGTAAAGGAGAACAGTATCACATTAAAAGAAATCTCTTTAGCATGATATTTCTTTGCTGAAACATGTACTCAGTTGAGCTTATTCACATTAGCTCTTCACTTCCAAATGCTCATTGCATTTTATAATATAATCTAAATTTAGTGATCACAGTGTCTGTAACACTGTTGAGTGGAAATTAGGATTCCCATTTTCCAGTTGAGTAATTGGGAAAAAAAAAAAGGTAACCCTTTTCTAGGGTCACTCAAATGAGAACGCGCGTAAATACCTAAACTGGCCAAAGCACCTGCAATTCCCAGAACACATCACGTGACTCCTTTGAGTTTTTCTTTCATGAACTGTGTGTGAACAAAACCCCACCATTACATAGCACTTAAAGTTTACAGAAAACTTTAACATATATCATTACACATAATCCTCACAACTGTGTGAAGGTGGGTATTTTTATACCATTTTGCTCATGAGAAAAAAATGGAAGCCTGAAAGAGATAAACTGACTTTTCTAGAGTCACAGATATGACAATTGGCAGAGCTGGGCTAGGAGGTCAACTGGATTTCAAAAACAGCATTCTTTCCGCTTCCCCATGACTACAGTGGCCTTATCCTCAGTCTTTGCTGTCTCTGCCTGTAAAAGCATATTTTACACTTCAAGATCCATCTCAATACCACCTACCACACAAAGCTCCTAATGTTCCAACGTTCCCACAAGAAATCTGTATAAATATCTTACACACAATAATAAGATGTGGCTTATCTCTTTTCCTAGAATGAAGCAGTAAAATGTAAGAACTGGTGAGCCTTGCATATAGCGCTTGTTCAAAGGACAAAGAATGAACAAATGGATGAATTAATGAATGGAATCATTAACCAAGGGAAAGAATTATGTTTTAATGTCTAAATATCAACAGTCGTAATAGTTGATAGGATGTTTAGAATATTATCTGGCCTCCCCTCCAGGAAAAAGAATATCTGTGGATCTACTCTGTCCTGAGGGTAGGAGAAGGCAGGCATGCTCACCTGTGGCAAGGAGAAAGGTGGGAACTGAGTCCCAGTGCCAGGTGAGGGTGGTCCAGGATACCTGGCAAGTTCTGAACATTCAAATCTAAGGGAGCAGGCAGGGGTAAATCCTGGATCCTACAAAACTGTATACACTCCTACCATATGAGAAGCTTGGCAACCAAGTATTTTTATGAACCAAGAGATGTTCCTCCTGTCTTCGCAACTTATCCACACAGGGTCCCAGAGCATCTTATACATCTAAATCGTCCTTAGTGTTCGCAGTCTCAGTCAGGAAGAAGTTCGGACAGAAGAGGCCTTGCATGCTTGTGATCTCACTAGACCCTAAGGTCTTTGACAGCCGGGACTGTGTCTTGAACACCACTGTTGCCAGTACAAAGCAAAGTGCCTTTAGGGATACTCAACACCTTTAAAAATAAATACATAAATAAATAACCAAAGCCCAGATTACCGTAGAGGGGGAGGGGTCCCCTGTGGTAAAACAACTTGTTCTCCTAAAATGCTTTGTGGGATGAGATTAGCTTAATGATTTTCCCATGGCAGCCCCTGGCCCTTCATCTTGAAGACAGTGAAGCCTTGTTTGTCAGCACACATACACTGATCTCTCAGATGCAGACGTACATTAACTGAACTCACAAAACTGATAAATAAAACCAGAGTGACAAGTGATTTATTTTAGTATAAAATCTACTTGATTCAGTTTCTCAATTCTAGCTGGCACCTTAGTTCCCTAAAGACAAAACGTATGAGAAGTCCAATTATAATCAAAAGGTTCCTGAACGAGAATACAGTTGAAAACTTGTATATTCATGTAAAGCCACCGTCTCCTATAAGGAAAGTCTTGACAGAAGGAATAGTCAAAATCATTGGCCAAAGATCTTTTTCCACTTACCAGACTGTGCCGTTCCAACATGGATCTAGTCTCCATTTACCTTCCTAACTCTCCTTTTTCTTTGTCCTGGAGGCTGTTAGTGCCCTCTTTCCATAGATTCATTGTTTTTAATTGGTATTAATATACTTCAATGAGTTACTATCAAGTCTTGCAGACCTAGGAGCTAGTTTGCCTCTTTGGCAGTTTTGCGCGTTTCTCAGCTCAATTGACATTAAAATTTTACTCTTAGAGCGGGGAGGGCAATTAGATTTTCCTCACTTCAAAGTTCCTAAGGGAAGCCCCACTGTATCATGATGTCATAACAACAATTAGATAAAAGAACAACTAATAAGATAAAAAAGTGTTTCCCAGCAGGTAGAAAGTCAAACTCACACAATGTCAAGAGAAGCCTAATTGCTCCTGAGCCTTGCCTGAGTTGGTGGTGCTCTCCTGATATCACAGATGAAGCTAGTTGATTCACCCTGCAGGCAGATCCAGTCCACCCAGGTCTGTGATCATAGGCAAAGGAGATCTAAGTTCCTGCCCCACATTCTGGGTTTCTGCACCCCTTGTTGTTCAGCTCTCTCTGAACCCTTTCTAGAGTATGACAACTGGGCATCTCACATTGCTAGACACTGTCCCCATGTGCTCTAATATCAGATGCTCGGTGACAAGGGACACAAGCAGCCTGACATGACCCTATAGGGAGGGACCTGGGGGAAAAATACTTTGACCTCACTTTCCTCCCTACTTCTCTCCAACTTCTCTCTATTCTCCTCCTGTCAGTCTCTTAGGGTAAAGATCAAGGTGGAGAAGGATGCAAGGGGCAAATAGAGCCTATCTGAAACGGTAGCTAAAAACACAAATAAGCAGTGGGACTTGGTCAAGTTCCTTCTCTAGACATCAGTTTCCTTATTTTTAGAAGGAAAATAACAATACCTACAGAATTACTGTAATAAATAAATGAGCTAGTTCACAGAAGAGTGTTTTACAAAGCACCTGGGTATATAGTAAGAGCTTTAACTATGCCTGCTATCATTGCTGCTGGTGTTATTATTGCAACCACTACCCCAATCCACTCCTCTGCCTCTTTCACTTTGAACAATCCTGCCAGTTACACTCCATCTTCCTGAGTCTGGATTCTTGTTCATAAATCCTGGTTCCAGATTCCCAATAGTTGGGGTCCACTAACAATGATCACATCCTTAACTTCCCTGATAAGAACAGCTTTACTGAATTACCCACTGATGAACTGTGCTACACCTGCTGAATATTACAATCTTTTTCATTATAAGGTTAAGTAGGAGGAGTCCCTAGGTTTGGGACTTACCAACCCCATGTCTTTGTCTTAACCGGCTACAGTTGATATAATCACAGCCCAAGATTTAACAAGGACAAGAGTTGTATTTTTAAATTCTTGGTGTTATTCAGAACCATTACCTTATCATTTAAGAGCGACATTTAGAGAATGAAAGGATGCACCATTAGGAACTATGGGTCTGTATACAAATGAATACAAATGCAAACACAAAATGCCTTGGTCACTCCCTGTTTCCTTCCTGAGTCTACGGTTTATGGGTGAAAGCTTCACTGGCTACAGAAACCATTCTGGAAGGATCATTACCAACTGCATAAAAGTTTGACAGTCAAAACATATTAGGTGATTGTTGGCCATAACTTATTGAAAATATGAGCATAAGTGGAGCAAAGCTGAGACCTGAGGATTGTTCTGAGACTGTATACCAACAATATATTTGAATCCAGTAATTCACTGTTGCCAGCTTAGGATGGCTCTATGAAGCACTTTAAACTCTGTTGCTGGCTAGAGCGGTCATTTGATGGGTGAGAGGTTTTTGCTTTATTTTCCAACAAGCGTTATGTGTTTTCTTTCCTTCACAATGAGATTCCACTTTTGCTTTTCTACCCTCAAAGCCATACTCTGCTCAGCTTGGGGTGTTAGTGATATGGAAAATGATTTTATCTTCACTCGGACTGCACCCTCCAAACGAAGCAGAAAGGCTGGCTTTCTTTTCTCAAGGACCAGGAATTTAATAGAAAGCTGAGCTGCCTTTCATAGGGATGAGAAAAGGGTGAACCTGAGAGAAGAAGACATCTATCACTTAAGCTGGGCACCTGAAAGTGCCTAAATGAACATAATTTATACCCCAGGATTTCTCAGCTTGATTTAATTTCTTGCACTTTAAAAGCCTGGCTTAATGTGATATATTTTCCATGAAAGGTAAAATTACAGAATGGTAATTGGGAGCACATAAATAACAATGTCTATAATAAAGGGTAATCAGAGTATGTGAAATCCTCCAATGCTACTGATTCCTGGCCTAAGACCTTGCATGTACCTTTGCAAAGCTTCAATGTGGCCCGTGAAATAAACCAAAAAAAGGAGTAATTATGAGTTGTATTGATGCTGTGATTCACAGTAAGATCACATCCTTTGAAAAATGTAAAATGGCATTAAAATTTAAAGTTTCTTTAGTGTGTATAAACAACATGGAGGAATATATGAATTTAAGCATTTTTAATCTGGAGAAAATTAGCTATTTCAGCAATTCGTCAGTAACTCAAATGAATTCTGTGGCCCTTCTTTGATTAAGGGTTTTAAGTGGTGAAGTAATCACTCGAAACTAACAGAATTCTCTTGTAAGCATGCAGAAGTGTTGCTCACAGTGTTCTAAAACACAGAATCTAGAGGAAAAATGTTTTCTGTCCCTCATAATGCAGCAGCTAGACACCAATCAGCTGTGTGATCTTGTACCATTCACTTAGCCTATTCTTCAACTGCAAAATAAGAGGTTTGGGTAAGACCATCTTATATCCCCTTATAATTATTAAGTTATAAAATTTTAGGGTACTTATATCTGACTTCCTGTAGAGTGGCAGGACAGCCAAATTAGCTTTTTTTTTTTTAAAGCTATTCTCAATCTCATGCAAACGAAGTTCTAAATTTAACAATTATATGCTGTATTTTTGGTGAACAATTTGGTTGACAATTTCTTTATCAATTACCTAAGTTTTTTCAAAAGCTAAAAAAGAGCTCAAGTGTCTTCTCCATAACTAAAGATGCTCAATTCCAATGCATATATGTCATCATGCTTTGGACCATGTCACCCCAACATCTTGTTATAGTTGAAGGACCCCTAAACCAAAGGCACTCAACCTTACAATGACTTACACAGCCTGTGATATGTCCTAGAGTTAAACATCTATTCATTGTAAGTACTCCATGCTGAACCATAATTATCTGTCCTGATTAGTTCCCTTCTCCTGAGAAACTTGAATAAAAATAAGAGAGACACAGAAGGTATAGTAGCACAGAAGGAAAGACACATGGAGAGTTTGCAATAAACAGGAGCCATGAGACAGGAGGAACCATCAGTAAATGGAAGAAGGTACCCTGATGCCAACTGATAGCAGTAACAGAAGTAGAGAAAGAATTACAGAAAGTATAAAACTGGGATGCTCATAATTCATTACTAGAATTATTGTTGGAACACTAGAGCAGCTTGAATTCTTACTGAGTTCCAGTTCTCCATGAGGCCTGATTATGTATCTTCTGAGACTGTTCAATACTTCCTTGACTCCTCTATGTGAATCCAGACCAAAAACTCGTATCATGACAAGAAAACTTCATATCTTTCTGCTCCTTGCAACCTGAAAGAGCATAACACAAATAAGTTTCAATAGTGAAATAAGTCAGAGAAAGACAAATACTGTATGGTATCACTTACATGTGGAATCTAAAAAAATACAGCAAACTAGTGAATACATCTCAAAAGAAGCAGACTCACAGATACAGGGAACAAACTAGTGGTTACCAGAGGGGAGAGGGAATGGGGGAGAGGCAGTAAGAGGGGGTAGGCTATTAAGAGGTACAAACTATTAGGTATAAAATAAGCTACAAGGATATATTGTACAACACAGGGGGATTTAGCCAATATTTTATACCAACTATGAATGGGGTATAACCTTTAAAAACTGACTCACTCACTATATTGTACACCTGTAACTTATATAATATTGTACATCAACTATACATCAATAAAATATATATATAATGCAAATAAATAAATAAATAAAATCAACCTGTTGTATCTGGTCCAAAATGGGCTTATTCCTGAATATGCAAAAGCCTGGTGTAACTCAGCAACAGTAGGCAGAAGGGAGTGACGGTAAAGCCCACATCAGTCCATATTTCAGGTTATAGAAAGCATTTTAGTAAAGGTATAAGAGGTCAAGTAATCTAAAACTGAAAACTAAAAGTTTATATGAGATGAGTATCTATAAATTGCATTTATCCATGCTATTCCTGTTCAGCATTTTCAGGGATATTCACGATTGAGGTTTAATGAGATTATTTTGTAAATGGAGTTTGGCTAATGTTATTACTGCTTTCATGAAAGCCTGGTATCAGCAGTATTGGTTTATCATTCCCTACCAGAGGATGTTGGAAGAACTGTGTAAATTAAACCACAGAATGCTTACTCTGTATGCTAGTTGTTGAAGTATTTATCAGCATTCTAATTAGAATCCTATTTATAAGGCTGAAAGAGCTCAGGGCTAATTTCTCATGTAGCTCCTGTTGGTGGGCATAGTTTCCAGAAAAGCATGGCTATATCTGGCATGTACCTTGTAGCGCAGGATTGATATTTTATTCATTTTATAGCTAGCAGCAATTTTGCAGGCAATATCTTTCTGAAACAGTGGATTCAGTACAAATAGCAAGGTAGCTATGATATGGTTGCTCTGTTTTATCAAGCGGAAAACTTTAAAAGGAAAACCTGTGTGATTTGAATATCCCTGTAAACTGTGTTTAATGCACCTTTAAATGAAAGGAGAGGAGTTGGTCACAGAAACAAAAGCACTGAGTACATCTCTCTCCCTAATGTGATGCAAAGCAAGACTCATGTGATATCAGGAGAATGAAAGTCATCATCGTAGGGCCATTTCAGGAACCACAGAACCCAGAACAACATTTTGACAAATGGGCAAAAAAGGCAATGCCTTCTCCACTCTGATTTAGATTGTCAGTCAGGCAGTCTGCCAACAACAAACTTATTTGTTTTGCCCAGCATAATTGCTAATTTGAGGATGCATGTATTTTCTTTTTCCTTCAGTCCATCTATGCTTATATTTAAGCTGGGATTTAAAACAGGGGTGATTAAGATCATACATTCCTCACAATAAAAGATGACTAGTTTTTATTGTCCATAAGGCGAGATGCAACTGCAGCTGATGACAAATTTCATTCATGTATTTAGAAAGATGAATGGCTCTGGCTGGATTTTAAAATCCTTAAAGAGACAATGCTATTTATCCAGATAATTACTCTATGAAAGGTACAATGAAAACTTGTAACAGTATCTTGCCCACAGCTATCAATACTGTGGTCCCCAAATGACCCTTCCCATTACATCTTCTGCAGAGTTCACAGTGATTTACATGAAGGATGAAAGAAGAGTTGAGAAGCCTGTAGCGATCCTCTCAATGTTGCCTAATTGGTAGATGTGGTAAACACTGATAACCCTGCACGTTGGTGGTGTTGAAGGTCAATAAAGTATTTTCTAACTGCATCTTTCAATCTTTTCACAAACGTCTCACACAAAAACGCAATTTGGGGCTAAAGAGAATCACAAAATATTGGGGTAGAGATAGGATACACAAAATGAGGAGAATGGCCATTGATAAAATGCTGTGTTGTTCTGTGATGAATTTTCACCTTACTCTGAATACCAAACTGACCAGGTCAGGCTAATACAAGTCATCATCAAATGGCAAAAAAAATTCAGTTATAGAGGTGCTTTTTGTTGTTGCTATATGATGGTGAGGATGGTCACAGGTCTTAGTAAAACACTTCAGAACAAAGACTCAGTCCACAGTGGAACTTTGGTTTTGGGAGAAACTTTGTTCTCCCTCCATCTTTCATCCATGACCTTCACCCACCATTTTTATCCTAGCGAATTCTGGTTAAAATAAATATCAGAAGAATGTACAGCCTAAGAGGAGTACATGGAAAAAGAGAAGGAAGCATCAAAGCCAATCGCTCTCTCTGCTGAGGGGGTTGGAGGATTTTTTTTAAATTCGGCTGCTGCTCTTTTGTTCCTCTATTCCTTTACTACAACTTAGTATTAGCAAATGCATCTATAGAGAAAAAGACAATACTTTTTCTCCTGATTTAGCACCTTCCTTGTGAAAGATGTTCCACAAGGCATTGTGGAGGGTTGAGGGAAAATAGCAACCTAGTCCTTGCCCTCCAGACTTCTCAGATTAAGTTATAAATGGCAAACTAAAATAAAAGGGTGAACATGAACACAGTCTAGAAAATGGAGACCAGGTTAGGGAGAGGTTGATTCCCACCTGGGAGATCCAAGAAAGCTAAATTAAAAAAAAACAAGCAAATTTTAAGTAGAGCCTCAGAGGATAGGAATTCAAGTAGTCAGAAGAGTAACAGACCATTCAGTACAGAGAGAAAGCATGCAAAAATTTTTTAACCAATATTTATCCAATTAAAGAATTAACTAGTATGTATATAATGGAATGTAAATTGGTGCAGCCACTATGGAAAACAGCATGGAGGATGCTTAAAAAATTTTTAATGTAATTACCATATGATCCAGCTATTCCACTTCTGGGTATTTATTGAAAGAAAATGAAAACACTAACTCAAAAAGATATATGCACCCCCATGTTCACTGAAGCATTATTTACAATAGCCAAGATATGGAAACAACCTAAGTATTCATCAATGAATATAATGTTATATCTCAATTATACCTCAATAAATGTAAATCTTTAAAAATAATTAATAAAAGTTAACTATTCACATAAGACAATGTTAGAACAAATTTAGAGGAGGGCATCTTCTGAAGTGCTGGACAGCAGAGTATTAGTAGCATTTTAGGGGAAATGTCTGAAGACAAGGTTATAAAGAGAGACAATGACCCACCTTGGTAGATTGTCGTCCATCACGCCTACGGGTACAGAAAGTATTTGAGGAAGGGAGTGATCTAAAAAGAAATGCTTTAAAATGTACCTACAGCAGCACTGTTAAGAATGGATTAGAATGTGTAGTGAATTATTATAGCAGTTAATAAATTACTATAGTTCTGCTAAGTTTCAGTAAAATATTAAAAATAACCAATAATTCTTTAGTGTGTTAGAATTTACAAAGTTCTTTCACTCTCGCATACATTCTCATTTGAATACAGCCTGATACAGGGCAGAAAGGTAGGACTAAAAATAAAGCACAGATACGAGATAGAGGTTGAACTGAAGGAT
The DNA here is from genome assembly GCF_026419965.1 of Kogia breviceps. NCBI lineage: Eukaryota > Metazoa > Chordata > Mammalia > Artiodactyla > Physeteridae > Kogia > Kogia breviceps. The sequence goes on from NC_081314.1 coordinate 100,603,945, forward strand.
CTGACTATTGCCTGAATATGGACAATGGGAAAACTATCAAAGGACTTCGGTCTCAGTTGTGAGCTATTCACCACCATCACCACCAACAACGTATTGGGGACATCCTAAGTCTTAGATCCTGTGCTAAAAATTTATATTAGATGATCTCATTTAATTCTCACAGCTATATGTGGTCACCCCATTTCACAGATGGGAAAGCTGAGGTTTAGGGAATATTAAGAAGTTTGGAATAAAAAAAAAAGAAGAAGTTGTTTGTCCATCACACAGCTGGCAAGTGGCAGAGCCAAGACTTGTCTGAATCCAAAGCTGTCAACCACTTTAGCTTGTAGTAACTTCCATAATACTGGTCAGTGACAGGCATAAAAGCAAACTCTTTGTTTATATCCGCATGTCCTATGTAAGATATGCAGATCTTATAAAGAACTTAATTTGACTTTTTTTAGGTTATTCATTATTTGATTCAAGAATAAACAGTACTTTCTTTTAAAAATGAGCTGGGAGCCTTGTCAGAATTGATTATAATGGCAACAGATCTCATTTAAAGAAACTGGCAATCTCTTGCCACAACTAGATTTTAATTAAAAGGGTGTACAAAAAATGGGAAGCTTTCTGCCAAAATGCTATAGCATCATAATAGAGTCACCTTCACTTCTGGACGTCGTTACATGGAAAATCCTCATGTGTCAAGGAAAGAAAACCATTTTCCTTTAACCACCTATTCACATATGACAGTATCTGTATTCCCAAAGTTATTATATGCAGTCACAAAGTAATTTCCAACATGCCCGACTTTCAGCACTCCTGTATAAACTATCGTGGGGGTTTCTTCTGGAGCCTAACCTAAATCTTTCTGGCCAGTGGGACAACTTAGAAGGTTACTGCTTTAATCCACTAAGTGGCCCTTGATGGCATGAAGCAATTAATGACTTGTCCATAAGTACCTGGTGATAGCATCAAGAATAAGAATGAAACTTTCTATTGCTACATCTTTTACAATGTGATTTTTATATAAGTGTACATGTGTACACTTCAGATGGATTCTCTATGATTTTATTCTATGCTGTGCTTGAAATCACAGGCCAGTAAGTGAGGATTTATTCTTCTCTATGTATTTCATTTAATTACACAATTTCATTCTCTAGAGAGAGGCTTTATTTGAAATGACCTAGGCAAAGGAAGGTTTAAAGGTGGAGAGTCATATTATTATGAGCGTTTACAGTTCCTAGTTAAAATGACAAATCCACTCAGTTACATATATTAAAGAAATGATGAGCATCTTTTTTCACAAAGTAAATATTATCATGTTTCTCATCTTGTCTTTCCTTTGTATGGCGTGTTACTTATTTTATACATACCTTTGTCCTGGAGTAAGGGAGGAAACAAACAACAGTATTCGTTAAAACGCTTTCTTTCCACAGAAAGAAGGCACTAGCAGCAGGGAAAAGCCTATTTAAAGAGTATTGTCATTTTGGTTGAGCAGGAAATGAATCTGCCACAAAGGGTTGGAACCCACTCTGATAGAATTGAAGGTAATTAAAATCTAACAGCAGAATCTAACCATTTAAATTGCTATTTAAATTGATCAAATAGGACTGAAATCAGAATACTTGACAACCTTAAAATGGGACTATAAAAGATTCACTGTGTGCATGTGAAATGTTTGCTTACTCTGGATTGAAATGAACATAACATGGATGAAATGAAATAGTTTCTAAATTTATATGACTTTTCAATAGTAGAAAAAGATGGTTGTGAGGATTTGCATCTTACTATATATAATGACGACAACTGGCATAAAATTAAAAGCTTTCAATTACAAACAAAAGATGATTAGGTATTTGCTGTTTATGAGATCTTATTATTCTACCATGTATATTTTATTCCATAGAGTCTGAAGATGGGAGTTTTAAAATATCAAATTACATTTATTGCTGGCTTAACCTAAGTCTTCAAGGTTAGACTTAACAGTTACTCTCTCCAAGCACAGACAACTTAAAGTTGCAATGCACATGTTTCCACATGTAATTATACTATTTTTATTGAAGTGTTAATATATTAAATAGTTTGATGCATGAAGCAGAAAAAATGCCAGTTGCATTTCTTATAGGAAATTAATAAAGCACAACAATACGGAATCTAACGGAAGTTTAGAAAGATTATGATTCGCCAAAGTGAATGTCAGTCTCCCAGCTTCTTGTTCAACATTCTTTCTAACATAAAACCAATTCTCACTGCTTTGCATGTTACCTGAGACCCTGGGTACAACTTACCTGTTATCGACCACCAGATGTTCAGTGTTGTGGAGGATATTATGCACTGCAGCTGCATCTGTCAGCTTCCATCTTGTTCCAGATGACCAGGGAGAGGGTTTTCAGGCCTCACTGGCCATATAAAATCTAGATCTCTGAATAAGGCTGTGAATTAAAATACACTGAGAGAATAAGTACTAACAATAAAAGACAGATATGGGTTAAATCAACTTTTATTGTCTATTTCAATAGCCTTCTTTTAAATTGAAATTGTTTTCTAATTAAGGATTTTTTTCTTGATTGTATTACATTTATATGTACAGTCCCCTCAGTCCCACCCCCCACACACTTACATGCATTTTTAAGAACTTTAGTTTCCTGAGAATTTTGTGACTTAAGGAAATGAATGCTTCACTCATAGTAAAAGGCTCAACCACCACATAGCAAATCACATGACCTGAAGGGAAATCATTACCAAAGGAAAAAATGTTCCAACAGAAAGAGGAAAACGTAGGTCTCTGTGCATTAGGTTTATTGAAATTACAGACAAGCAAATGTTCATGAAAGACAGTGTATTTATGTATTTTTCCCATAGAAATAATGTTGAAATTGAGAGCTGTGTTCTTGGAAAGAGACTTGGCATAAAAGTAAGGCTAGTTTAGGCCAATGATGTCATAAAAAAAAAAAAAAGCATAAAATTCTTCCATATATTTAATACTAAAATTCTGCTCAGAGTCCAACAAAATGAGCATAAATATCCTATACACACTGATTATACAAGAGAGCACTCTACTCTATAAAGGCTACATGCTGCACATAAATAAAATTGTGCTATACTATAAATTAAAACTACTTAAAATTAATATGCTAGTTATAATAAAGACTAAACATTTAATCAACAATATTTTTGCTTGCCTTCTTAGAAATTTTATGATTTGAATGGACAGGGTCACTTAAATTGCTGTCTAGGGAAGTTTGAAATGACTCTTTTTCTCCTCAATAGTTTCCCTGTCTTGACCCACAAGATCCTGGCTGTACGATTCTGAGACTACTCAGCAGACTATAGTGTAAGAGAAGTAAGCACGGTTAAGAATCCACATGCACTAGCTCCCCTGGAGGAGATCAACCATCTAAAATTAAAAATCAAACCTGGGTCACACTTAGACGTGATCTGGGCTGGTGTAAAATTCCATGCGGGAGAAGAGACCCCAAAGAGGAATCTTCCAATACTGGTGACACCTTTGGTCAGCAGCACTGCAGCTCATAATTCTAGCTTATAGCAGGACAGGACCTGGTAGCAACTGATAGGAGTAGAGGCAGAGAAGAGCACTGTGCAGGATGTCAGGAAAGTGAAGAACAAGTCAGGGATTAGAACTGAAGTCCAGTCATGAGAGGTGACAAATAACAGGAAAGAGTGCAGCCTGATGGACACACTGATGTCCAGGGAGTTCCCAGAGATCCAGAGTCAATGCGTCTGAGAAGTAGCAAGACAAACTTAAGACCCTATCATCACAACCCTGATGGAGAAGGGGCCCCTATTACTGCCAGGTTCCTTGGCTCCAAAATGGATCTGTAGTAACCTGCAGTTCAGCAGCCTGAACCTCTAATGTCATTCAGTGCTCAAAAATCGAGTTCTTGTTTTCAGAGTGTAATCTTGGTGGTAGATAAACATTCTTTCCAACAAATAAATCTGGTAATATACAACACATTTACAGTAGTGTCTAGAGCTTTAAGTTTTTGAAAAAGAGGAAAACCTTCTGAACTTGGTCCTTCTACTTACTTATTTCATACTTGTTAAATAGTTTGTTCTTCTCACTCATCTCATCCTAAGAGCATGAAGGCTGCTAAAGAAAATACAAATAGGAAGCCGGGGGATGTGTTTGGAAAGGAGAAGCAGTAGTCATACACCTCTACCTTGACTCTATGCTATTTGGGGAGGTGTTTATGGTTTGATTATATGTGTAAGGTCTTGAGGCTTCTCATTTCAGTTTTTGGAATCTCATTTCAGTGTTTGGAATCTCATTTACTATCTCATTTTATTTACTACACTCTAACATGGATACAGAAAGAATTATTATTATCCCTGTTTTACAGATTAGGAAACTAACTTGGAGTAGAAGTGGTAAATGAAATCTGTCTTCAAAAACCTGAGGCAGGGCTTCCCTGGTGGTGCAGTGGTTGAGAGTCTGCCCGCCGATGCAGGGGACATGGGTTCATGCCCCGGTCCGGGAGGATCTCACATGCCGCGGAGCGGTTGGGCCCATGAGCCATGGCCACTGAGCCTGCGCGTTCAGAGCCTGTGCTCCACAACGGGAGAGACCGCGTACAGCCAAAAAGAAAAAGAAAAACAAAAAAAACCTGAGGCAGAGATCTACCCGTGCTCAAGTCCTTTCACATAGTAGATCTTCAAAAATATTTGCTGAATGAATAGGTGAATAGATGATTCTTTTCCACTAAAGTACTATTTTTAGGGCACAAGTAGGATAAGGAAGAAAAGTGAAGTTACAACAGGGCTGAGGAACGAGGTTAACAGTAATAGCTCACATTAATGGCATGCTTACTCTCTGTCAGTCATTTGAGAAGCAACTCATACTCATCTGTTGCTTAGAACAACTTGTGAAGGTAAGTAGTAGTATTTTTCACATTGAACACATGAGGAAAACACAAAATATATTTCAGAGCTGGGATTCAAACCCAGGTATGCTGACCCACAGTCCATGCTCTTAATCTCCCACCACACTATGTAGAAACAAAATTAAGTCAGAAATCACAATAACGGCCACGAACAGGTGCAACAGTGAGGAAATCAGGATAAGTGGAAGCTCTAATATCTACCAAGTGCCAGGCCTTTCCATAGATTACCCCTAGTCCTCAAATTAACCCGAAAAGTTGGTATGAGAATCTTCACTTCATAGATAAGGAAGCTGAAGTTCAAAGAAGCTAAATGACTTCCTCAAGGTCATACAGCTAACAAATGACAACTGATTCAAATCAAGTCTTTTTGATTCCAAAGCACAGGGTTTTTTTTCTATATAGAATATTTCTAGAGACCAAATCTACACAATCTAGACAACAGAAATCTTCCATGTCCTGGAGCATTCTCTGTCCTTAAGGAATATGGTACAGAAGAATTCAGGGATGTTCATGTCTTTGACCAAAGAACCATCTTTCTCAATCTGGAACGTTCATCCCTTCACTAAACATATAAAATACTAAACATAGCTAATAAATAAGGAGAAATGAGGGAGTAAGTACACCACTGCCCAGCCAGGTCAGCTGAATCAGCCCTGGTGATCATAAATGATAGATAAGTGTAACCATTTGGGTCAAGATGCTATATATAATAGAGGATTTCATAATAGAGGTGTATTTCCAGCTCTAGACACTAGGTAGTATGGCTCCTTCTTTCTGTTTGGGGATATATAGATACTTCCATATATCTATGGTGATCTCTTTTCAGCTTTCTGGAATTGCCTTCAGTCTTATTCCAGAGCAGTGGTTCTCAAACTTTAGCATGCAGCAGAATCAACTGGAGGGCTTGCTAAACAGAAAAAAGGGGGCTCCACCCCCAGAGTTTCTGATTGAGTAGATGTGGACTGGGTTCTGAGAAACTGCATTTCTAACAAGTTACTGGGTAAGACTGATGGTGAGGGTCAGGGGATCATACATCCAGGACTAGGGTTCTAGAGTTATTGTAAGTTTCCAATTTATTTCTCTTTACTCCAAACCAACGCCGGCCATAATATATCAGCTCCCAGGAATGAGCAACCTGTTTTACAAGCAATGTGCTCAATTCCTTGACTTCAAGGCCCCCAGGAAGCTCTATGTACTGATTTGCAGAGCTTCTGCATTTCATAGTCAGTTTCACATTTTCCCAGAGCATAGAAAGCACAAATAAAGATATTTAAGATAACAGTTAAAAACAATAATGCCTATACCTTTGCAATTTATGCACAGGTCCTCAAAACTCAATTTTGTCCTACATGGTTTAGATTCCCTGGGCTAGCCCTGCATAATCAATATAATCTAGAAAGCTTCACCTAATCAATACTGTAGAACTTGTTCATTTTTCTGCCAATATCAGATAGAAATAAGGTTTTGCTCATGTTTTGCAAATGAGTTTTTTTAAAAATTATTTTCATAACTTCACTGTGAGGCTTAGACTTTTCTAGTTGTCAGAGCTCAGCTAGGGAAAGTTATAACTGACTGTTTCATTTGACAGTTCCTTTGGAACAATTATTTAATGTGAGCATTATTTAAATGTGAGAGGAGAATGCATATATCTTGATGTGGTTTTAAAATTTAGCCTCAACATCTTATCTTCCATTTACATTTAAAACAGCACATTATTCTTTGCTTCCATTTAGAGTTAGCACAGAGTTCACATATTGGGGGAAGTCATTTAAACTGAAAAGCGAAAGATAACACATTTTTCTTTCTTCAGATGGGATTAAGAGAATAACCTCTCTTTTTTTTTTCTTTTTTGGACACCCAACTATCTTTTAAGGGGGGAGGGCCAGTGGGGGGAGGGTCTCTCACTGCACATCTTGTTCATTGGGGTGCTTCCTGAGTCCTACGGCTTCATCACATGCGGCAGCTTGGGTGGGTTGGAGAAGGGCTCGATGCGCAGGGCCACAAATGCTTCATCTGCTCGGAAGGCTAGTCCCACAGTTGCTGGGACCTGAGGCCCTGCTGTCTGGCTGGTGAAGCCACACTCGCCCAATGTCTTACCGTCGTCCAGAAGCGAGCGTTCAGCTCGCTGCTCGTCCAGCGGCCGCCTGAGGATGTCCTCGACGATGCGCTTCAGCTCGAACACTGTGCTTGACTCTTTGGCGTCCGTGAACATGGCGGTCTTGCGAAGAACCCGCCCATCGCGGCCTCTCCTTCTCCCTCTAGACGCTCCAGAGCAGCCGCGCTCCGCCCCCTTCCCAGCAACCCGCGCGCTGGACCCAACCTTCCCCGCGCCAGGGCGGCCCCAACCCGCGCCCCCAGGGCTCCGTGATTCTCTTAATCCCATTTAAAGAGAGAAAAGTGTTGGTTTTAAGCTGAGGCAAAATGTGATCCCTTTGAACTCTACAGTTGACAATTTAGGAAAAACCACACAGTCTTCAAGGCATTATTTCAAACCCTCTGGGTATGTACAAAGTTACTTACACTCGTTGCCATTTTGAGGAAAGATCCCTTTTTGAGGAAAAAATTTAACTCAAAAGAGTTCATGAATTAGCGCAGGAAAGCTGCTACAACCTTTCTCCTCAAACCTGCAGGAATTCGGACCTTATAGCTGTATTTACAATGGAGTCCTGGCCACCCTTTCCAAGGGATACTGAGTAGGGCATGGAGGGAATACCAAGAGTCTCCAAAGCAATTATCACACTGTTCTGATGAGGTGATGGGGTGAGGCGAAAATGCACAGGAAATGGTTATTTTTTTACTTCAAAATATGAGTAGTGTTCAACTAAGGGGGCTATTCTGGAGAATTTCTGTATCTGTTTCATATGCCAGGCAGTGACATTATACTTATTCTGGAAATTGCCGTTATATACAAATAGCATTCGTTACATGCAGCTTTTGTCAACTCTAAAGGGCAAAGGAAAAACAGATTATTAGTAAAATAAAAAAAAAACACTGGTATGTATTTTTTTTCCTCAGGGTGAGAGGGAAAATGCCTGGATGTTGTCTTCAAACATTCCAGCCATCAACTCCAGAGAGCATGGACGAACATGATTTTCACTGATGACAATAATGAAGATGATAATGCTTTTCAGCATTTCCCAGAGCATAAACTCGGTTTGAGTGTGAGCCTGGCTGTGTGACCATAACGAATGCTAGTGATATGGGAAAAACAAATACACAAATGAAAAACAGTTAGTCAGATAGCTCATTAATTTCTGTCAATAGAATCCAGAGTTCCCCAAATCTGCTTAGTGTCTGCCATTGTATAATCTTAAGTGCATTGCAGACCATTTGCATGTTGAATAAAATGTTAGAATTGCTTTGGAATAAATAAAGCAGTTGCATTTCCACTGACTCTCAGAAAGGTTTGGATTTTTATTTTCTTCCTACATGCTCATTAGATTAAGTGCAAAGAATTTTTTTTTTCAGTAGATGAAGTTGAGAATTGATGCAATTATGTCAATAATATAGACAAAACACTTTCCTCAACTTCCAAATTACCAGACCACTAAAATTACTTTCTCATTTAAATTATCTGGATACTTTCTCAAAAATAAAAGGAAAAGAAAAAAGAAAAGAAAACATTCTAGAGAGTAGTAGTATAAGAAGATTAATATCAAAACCAATTATTTTTCCTAACTGACCATAGTTAACTTTTCTATCAGTTTCCTTCATGTCTTTTTTCTGTGTGAGCTCATATTATATATACAGTTCTGTATTCTGCTTTTTTCTTTTCATGTTATAGCATAAGCATTTTCCATTTGGGTAAAGGCTTTTCATAACTGATTTTAGTGTTTACATATCATTATAGCATAGCAAAGGACCATAATACATCCAAGAACTCTGAATTTGGAAACATTTAAGTGGCATCTAATATTTTTTATTAAAAATAATAGTGATCAACATCCTTGTACATAAATCAATGTATCTCATGTTTTAAAGCTGTGAGTAAATGATGACATGACTTAAATAACGTAGGTTTAAGTCAGATCCTCTGATGATAGCTGGGCACATGGACACCCACAGTACATTTCTGAGACACCTGTGCTGGTAGTGTGATGATGTGACTAAGTTCTGGCAAGTTAAATAATGAGAGAAAGTTTCCTGTGGCAGCTTCCAGGAAATTTCCTTAAACTATTGACGATGTATGTCCTTTGCCTCTATTTTTGGACCATTCTCCATTTTAGACCACAAGACAAGGGCTACAGACCAGGGATGGTGAAGTGTAAAATAAGAGAAATTCTCATTATGGATCCATTGACAAACCGGAAAGAAAGCATTAAAGTTTTGATAAATCTTTTAATGAGATAGTGAATCACCTGTGTTCCATATTGCGTTTTGAGAGTGAGAGTGATGCAAAAACTAATTGTGATTTATCTTTATAGAATTTAAGAGAAATAACTGGGTTCAGTTCTCTTCCAGTGGGCATTCTGCCATCTCATTTTATGAACAACAAAATATATGTTAGCAAAACAATAGCTTTTAAAATGAAATCAGTTCCAATCCCCAAGTGGTAAATATTTTTTTTTTTTTTTTTTTTTTTTTTTTTTTTTTTTTTTGGTATGCGGGCCTCTCCCTGTTGTGGCTTCTCCCGTTGCAGAGCACAGGCTCCGGACGCACGGGCTCAGTGGCCATGGCTCACGGGCCCAGCTGCTCGGTGGTATATGGGATCTTCCCGGATCGGGGCACGAACTCGTATTCCCTGCATCAGCAGGCGGACTCTCAACCACTGCGCCACCAGGGAAGCCCGTAAATAATTTCTAAAGTTAGAAAACTACACGCAAAGGGAGAAATGGCTTCAGGACCTGTATAACTTTGAGTCAGAGTTGCGTGATGTGAAATTGTCAAACCCAAACTCTCCCAGGATCTTCCAGTGTTAGTTGATTAGCCAAACGAGCAGGATTATTCAGTAATCGATTGTGCTTTGGGCATTGCTAACACAGCTATGCTCCTGATGAAAACTAACCTCAACATTTGATCCAAGTTCCCTTTGACTAAACCTGCATATAATGATGTCACTTCTCTTTTCAACATAGAAAATGAAAGGGAAAATTGAGATAATTGTGTTGGCAATTTAAGTAAAACAAAAAATATCCAGATACTTGAGGCAAAAGGGAATTGGAGGTTTGAACTATGCAGATAACAATCTGAGTTCTCAATTTCACTTCGCCAAGAATACAAAGCATTTTTTAAATGAAGTTTATTGAACAGAGATTTCCAAATATTGTGTCTAGTACCCAAACCAATTCTCTCCTTGCTATCTCAGCAAAAAGTGGTATTAATCAAGGCAATTTTAAGTCCTCCTGTATTATTCAAATTTGTAAAGATCAGGCAAGATATTCTCACAAACATGAAAGTATAACTTATATTTATCCAGTTTCCACTTCCTTTGAGTCTCTGGACGAGACAAGTCACCATCATGAGAAACATGGGTAACAGCTACCAGAGATTTGTTTCTGTCTTCTACCAGTGAACTCATGCCCTCTGAGAAGCTGCCTCTCCTCCCAGGGCTCAACACTTTCCTTGTTGCATTTTTCCCCTATTATCTCTGCTTTGCTGTTTTATGCTTTTCACTGCTTCTGGCCTGTTGTCACTGCTGATGACATCACTCACTCCACTCCTTGGCCACCCGCCCCCTCAATACCAACCCTGCAGGATGTAGGTCCAATCAGTACTTTGATGCCAGGCCTCCTCTGCCCTGTTTCTCATGATGAGGAGAGATAATTCAGCATAATTTCCAAGCACATCACTGACCACCCACTCATAGCCCTGTCTTTTCTCTGTTTGATCCATATTTTTAGCAAATATGAAAGAGGACCCTTTGCTCACAAGCCCTTACCTCCAGACATTAAATATTTCAAAGTAATTTCAAGAGGAGATTATCAAATTTTGTAATATTTTTATTTATTCATTCCCTTAATGTAGCTGGGTTCATTAGGACGTTTTATATTTTAGTAGTGTGACACATAATAATGGTGTGTTTGCAAGTTTACCAGCTGTGATGGTTCATTTTGTGTCAACTTGACTGGGCCACGGGTTGCCCAGACATTTGGTCAAACATTATTCTGGGTGTGTCTGTAGGATGTTTCTGGATGAGACCTAACATTTGAATACAGGAGTAAAGCAGATTGCCCTCTCTAATGTGAGCGGACCCTATTTATTCAGTTGAAAATCACAATAGAACAAAAAGTCTGACTCTCCCATGACTACAAGAAATTCCTCCTGCCTGACTGCCCTTCCAACTGGGACACTGGTTTAGTCCTTTCTTTGGACTGGAACTGAAATAAGAGGTCTTCTGGGGCTTGCGCCTGCTGGCTTTCAGTCTGGAAACACATCACCAGCTCTCCTGTGTCTCCAGCTTGCCCACTGCAGATCTTGGGACTTGTCAGCCTCCATAATAATGAAAGCTAATTCCTTAAAATAAATCTCTTTATATGCATACATCCTATTAGTTCTTTTTCTCTGGGGAACCCTAATACACCAGCCAATCCTGGTACTTATTTTGTTTACTACCCAAGTATATACTTTTCTAAATTACAAATTTGGATTGTTTTGCATTAAATGTCTCCCCGCTTGTAAATAATTGAGGAACTTCATTTTCAAAAGCAATTGATCTGTGGTCAGCTTCCTGTTTTCCTTATAAATATAAAATGAAAGCAAATGTGTGCTAGCCTAATAGCCTCTGTCATCTTGACAGAAGGCTCTCCATCCTGTTACAGTTCTCTCCTGCCAAGTGCTCTGAGAATCCTTCAAACTACACCTTGTGTGTGCTCACGAACAAATGTCTCCCATATACTTCTTCTCCTGCTCTTTTCTCACTTCTGGAAGTTCACTGCCTTACATTTTCCGCAGCTAACAATGCCCCTTCATGGACCATCATGTCTGTGACATTCCCAAAGCTAAGTGCCAATACTTGAGGACCCAGACTAGTACTCAGCTCTGTAAGATTGGATTCTCCCTGAGTGAGGAAAAGGATTTCTCCTCAACTCTTTGTCATATTCCAAAACAAGGGGTAGCAGCCAGACCCTGGCGGAACTGTCATGAGAGACTATGCAACTCTGGGCAGAAGCTGAGCTCCTGTCTTTCCAGTTTTTACTTTCCCCTCAAATTTTTAAAAATCGTAGGCTCGGTTTTAGTCAGAGCTCAGACACAAGGTAAAGTACTTCTTTACCTGCAGCTGATCTCATGAATATGCTCCCAACACAGGGCTGCGGAAGTTCAGTGTGGAGAGGGCAGGCTTCATCTAGCCTAGAGCTACTGCCCTTCCCTGTTGCATTAGGCAGCTTATTTTAAGTTTAACCTTTCTTAATGTTTGTGAAATTAGGAATAGAATGGTGAGACCAGGATGGAGATATATCTTAAAAAAATAAAATAAAATAAAAAACAAAGAAATCACTGTTTTAAAGATATCACTTACAATTATTTTATTGAACAATCATCTTTTACATGTCATCAGACCTTACCCCTGAAATGCAAAAAACAATTTGAGGTATTAAAACTGAAGGAACATTTGTACATATTTTGTAAGGTTTTCACACTATAGTAACTGGAATAGTCAGTATAACTAAATACTACATATAACTGCAGGTTTATAAGAACAAAGCTATTTAAAGCAAACCTGGTTTGTCTCACTATAGCTTTGGACATCCCACTTATGTTATAAAGGTGGCAAAAAATAATATGAGATTTAAGTTGCTTGCAAACTGATATCTGCGTTATTCAGTTTTAGAAAATGGTGTATAGAATTTAACGGGTTAATAGCTGAAACAGTAACTATCCCCAAAGCACAAAAATCAAACTGACAAACCAGTTTCAATGATATAATGTACTATTCACAGGAGGTAATCCTTGGATCAACGGCAATTCACTTAAAGTATCTGAAATAGATTTACCAGAATATTTCAATACTATCCCTGTACATGGAGGGTCACATAAGTAGCATGGTCCATATTTTTTTCTGTAAGATTTCCCCCTTTAAATCAGTAAATAAATTGCTAACACTGATAAAGTTCAGAATGGTCACTTCAAAGTTATTTTGAAGTAACATGAGGAAGAGGAGATTGGCTTTTTAAGTGTTTGTGACTGTTATTTTGAAGAAATTATCAGGAGACTCTTCAGATTCAATTTCCCTCTGACTGTGTCTATACCTTGAAAGAGAAAGTTGAGGCAATTATATAGCTAATTAGAGTAATATAAATACTTTCTTCTGAACTATTCAGGCAAATTGGAGAAAAGGTACTTTTTGATTTAATGATTGATTTAATTATTAACATCAGAGCATAGACACTTCATTTGAAACAAATCTAAGCTTGCATAGTGATTTGCATGTAGTATAGTAAAATTAAGTCCTGAATAATAGGTCACAAATGTTGAATAACAATTAGTCTCTACAGCAATTTCTACAGTTATAAACAGCACTTCTAGTATCTGCACATGCTAGGTTCTGGTGTTTGTCATTGAATTGTTTTATTTGTTCCATTGTGTAGATAGATTGAACAAGAGGAAGCTTGACTTTTTGGTAAGAATAGAGGCTTAAAACTTGGCTTTTAAAAATTTTTTGCAAAACTGATAAAAAATAAAATGCTTCTTGCAATTTACTATCAGAGGAAAATGCTGTTTCTTCCATGGCAATCATGACGCCTTAAAGGAGACGCCTGCAAAAGTAGGCCTCCTCCAGACTCTATGTTTTGTCTACATCAGAAATTTGTAAGAAAAGCGACATTTTTTTCATGGAGACTCCAACAAAATTCTGCAGAAACATTTAACCTGTTTCCTCTTTGTTCTAGGGAAAAAAACGGAACTTAGGTTTTTAAAAACCCACATAGGAACGCTATGCTTGTGTGTGGGGACAATGTCCTCTCCCACAACTACTGTTTGTTTTTCCCCATAACGGTTCCTGAATTAAGAATAGTCTTTGCAGTCTGGAAGCACAGCTGCAGCGGCAGTTGAGTGGTTTACTTGGGAGGAGAGGGAACACCTGTTGATGTTCTCACTTGAACAGGAGAAAACTGATCACAGATTCTTCTATCAAACGAATAACGACCTAATGGCAGTATCCTTTAGAGGTTAACGACTATTTTTAGTGTTTGCTTCACAAATGGATGCTCCCTCCAGGTTAGAATACAATACCCAAGAGTCGTATTTTTTTTTTTTTTTGTAATGAATGTTTTCAGACACGGAAATCAGCCAAAAACATAGGAGGTCACAGAATGAGAAATTAAATCTCAGGTGTCCAAATTGGCTGGTCCAATTAAAACCTATTCCCAAGCTGCAATTATCTGTAATAAAACAAAAAGCAACTTTCATTTCAGGACCACATATGCAAATCTAAGTGCCATCACAATGGATTTTAATGCTTAGGGGATAAAATGCAACAAATTTATTTGTTTTCCTATGGTCACCTTTTATCTATAAAACCAATAATCAAAAGCAAATTGAAATGAAATGAAATAATGACGGATTCTGTAAGATCTAAGTCCTGAATGTTGTTTGCTTACTTTCAGTACACCCATGGGTGCCATACAAACAGGGCTGACCACAAACATAAGTGACAAGAGCAATATTATCAAAATTCTCTCACTATTGTCATGCTAACAAGCTACACTGAAATCTATCAAACCTACAAATATCAAATGCTGACTGGCATTCAATTCAGATAGAACACTGACTGCAGTCACACACTGTAGAGTCAGTGAAGCCTTCTCCCGAGAGCAGGGGCCTGTGACAGTCAGTCAAAGACTGGGTTTCGTATGCCGTTCAATACCAAACTGGTGGGTGCCTTCCTGTGTAGAAGGGCCAGTGAGCACAGGAGGAGAGAAAAGCTCATGACTCCCATAATGACCATTCCTGATATCAGTGCACTGGTGATGGCGTTCAGCTGGAAATGAGGTTCATTTGGAGAACCTGCAAGTAATAAACACACACAGTGGGAAGGTCCAGTATCAGATTTAACTCACCTTATCCCAATTTAAACCGGCAAAGCATCTGTCATCAGTATCTTATAGAATAACAGCATGAGACAATTATGCTACAATTTATTTGACTATAATTCAATTCAATACCCAAAGGATTGTATGGTTGAGAGGCCTGGTATCCCCCGGGCAGCCAAAAAAAGTCATCTATAAAATGCTCTAAAATTTGACCAACAGGTTGCATATGAGTTCAGAAATCCTCAGTGAACTGTTATTTAAAATATAACAAGCTTGTTAAACCAGAGCTCATTATTTTTAGCTGATTACAGTTTTGTAACTAATCACCAAAAAATACTTAACATTTAAAAAAATTATACTTTAATTTTCAATATATGTTAATTATCTTACCAAGCTGTGAATTGTTGGTTGGAGTTTCATCTGGGGGGAAGAAAATAAAAAGGAAAGCAATATTGTGTCTCCAAATATTTATCTATGTCTGTTACAATTCTATAATTACTTTTTACCTATATGTCCCCTCACCGTCACCCACAAGCTCTCTGGGAAAGGCAATAACGAAAGTCCCGCTAAACCGTCTGCTTTCTCATTTCCTGTTCCATGTGTCCAAGATTTCATCATCTATCTATTCCTCCAAGCCCACACCCTGCCACTGCCCTGAGCATACAAATAAAATCGTAAAACATATTGTGCTGTATTCTTTCCTGCTGACTTTGCTTCATCATTATCTCTCCAGTCAGGTTAGTGGGGGCAGTAATTGTTAACAGCTATTACATTTTTTAGAGCCCTATAACCTGCCATTTATTATTCTGTTATAGAGAAACATTCATTATTTCGTGCCACTCTATTTTAAGTGATGTCTATTTGCCCATTATAATCTGCAAAAAAACATCAAATTCCAAGAAAATAAATTCATACTTAATAACTAAATGAAAAGAAAAAATCACTCCTGAACTTGAGTTGCAGTTTTATTTGCATCTGTTAAGTAAAAGACTGAAGCCATTGATTTTTCACTTGTCCCTGACAAAGATAATAGATTCAATGAACACATTCACTTGGTTTCCCAGTTTTTGTTTCCCATTTTGTAATCATATAGCCATTAACCCTTGAGCATACACAATGAGTGGATTTTATATTTGTGTTTAAATACATGGGTGTATATATGTGCCTGTGAGTGTTTGTTATTTGAACCATAAAATGTGTGCAGTTGGCTGTTTGATTCTGGAGTATAAATACTATTACAATTAATATGTGTGTAATTTCATACAGTTTACAAAGTGCTGTCTCATATGTTATCACATTTAATTCTCATAATTGCCATATGGTTTAGATATTATTGCTACTCCCATTTTACAGATGAAGAAACTTCCATCTGTCACAGCCTCCATGATAAAGTAAACGTAGGCTTAAATAAAAGCTCAGGTTCAGAGTCCCTTTTCTAAAATAATATAAACTAGCAAGTGTGGAAAGATTTTTAGTAAAAGAGATAAATATCTCAAACTATAAAACTCCAGGATTAGTATTTGAAATAATTGATGGGAGAACCTGGTGAGATATTTATAAAACATCTGATGCCATTTCTTTTCAGACATATGGGTCTTGGCAGAAATTATGGTTCTGCTGTTTGATCCTGAAGTACAATGTCCAAAATAAATAGAGCACTCATTCATAGGATTCTTTAGAATGGTGCAGTGCACTGCTATAGGACAAAAAGAAAAAAATACAAAATTTTCATTGTAAGACATCCTTAGGAAAATCCTAACCTCCAACCAATATCATCCTACAAGGACAATAGCTTCTCACGGAAAAAGACGGGATGTATGCACTGTGATTAATTCATCCAAAAGATCTGTGTGCCCCTTTCCCAAAACAAGCTGCCTCACTGGAACATGGAAGAGAATATATAGTGCTATAAAATTCCTTTTTAAAAGTTATTCTTTGCTTAGGAATTACATTTATTTGCTCTTAAAAAAAAGGTTTCTATTAAAGAATAGAAAGTTTCCTCCCATGTATCCCAAATTAAGCAAAAGTTCTATGATCGTATGCCCCCATTATTTTCTGCAATTTCAGGTTAACAAAAGAAGTCAGAATATCCACTCCTCTCTTACATTACCAAAGCGCTTTTGTAAGAACAATATCCCAGCTGTCATCTACAAGGACTTGGCTGTGGACAAAATCTCTGTGTGGGGACAAAGATGCCAAATGAGCCACATCAGCTGCAGGCTCCAGGACTCTGAAAAACTGAAAGCATCCTACCTTTGGTAGATGGCTGAAATCAGAGTGTGAAATATTTGAATATTGTTTGGAATTGTACTCGATACTGAATAAGCTTAGAGAGAATAAATTTATCTGTTATCTTCTGTTTCTGGTATCCTGCAGTTAGGATCATTGCAATTAAAAGAAAATCAAAGAACTGTCTAGAAAAGGGAGGTAGAGATTTTTCAGGAGCTTTTTGTCACCACACACTTCTGTTTTTCTCTCACACCAACTTGGTCTTATACACATGTACACTAAAATAAACCCTATGGAATTCGAACAGATTGGAATTCTAAACTTGGTGAGCTCTTCAAAAAACATATAGCTAGCTGAGGACCTGTAGGAGGAAAGTGAGAGCAGCAATACCACAGCTGTTTAAAAGCCAGAAGTGGAAGATAAATTGTCATTCTCTGCTTTTCTCCCAGATAAGTAGCTGAAATAAATGGAAAAGGTGAACATAAGTGCAAAGATATATGCAGAATGAATATTTTTCCTTTCTAAGCACAAACTATTTTTTTAAGTCTTCAATTTACCTATGTGGTAAAATGAACCACATATTTGAGGTTGAGATCCTCAAAACTTTTTACTCTCCACTGGGTCATGTTCATTAATAGTCTATCTCTACATTTGAATTCTAAGATTCCCCAAGGGCAAAGACTGTGGCCTGTTCTCTATTTTATTCCCAGTTCCTAGCAGAGTGGCTGTCCCTGTAGGGGCTAAATAAATATGCTAGAATGAATTATTCAGTGAAACTCAATGACACTAGTTGGACAAGAGTTTGGCTTGAACTTCTCCATATGAATTTTTGTAAAAAAAAAAAAAAAAAAAATTAGGTACTACTATTTCCCAGTGATTATACCTTTAAATTTCCAGGATTGTACCCCATGATAAGCATTTCCCTACCGAATAGTTTTAGCATTTCAGATCTTAAAATAAGAACATTTCATGAATTTTGAGGATTTTGAATTCTGAGGATATGAATGTTTTCCTAAGTCAAGTAAAAAAAGGATTAACAATGTTGGGTAAAAATAACCACAACGGATTTGACTTCATTAAAGTAAAACAAAACAAAACAGAAGTTTTGAGGTTTAACAACTTATTAAACTTGATCCAAGCCAGATGTCTAGGGGAAGGCATGGTTCAGTGAGTAAACAGTGCAAAAATTCCAAGTATCAGAGAGCTCTGAAGAGAGCAAATCAAGCCTGAAACTGGACTTGTCTATGAAAATCAGCCACAGGATCTGCAGAGATAAATTCTAGCTGAATTAAGGTAAAAAATAAAGTAAAACTAAGAGAAGAAGGTAGCCCTGATCATTAAGCTGGACATTAAGTTTACATAGAATTTGCCTGGGCTTCCCTGGTGGCGCAGTGGTTGAGAATCCGCCTGCCGATGCAGGGGTCACGGGTTCGTGCCCTGGTCCGGGAAGATCCCACATGCCGCGGAGCAACTAAGCCCGTGAGCCATGGCCGCTAGGCCTGCGCGTCCGGAGCCTGTGCCCCGCAACGGGAGAGGCCACAGCAGTGAGAGGCCCGCATACCGCAAAAAAAAAAAAAAAAAGAATTTGCCTGTGAATGATTATAGCTTGATTTCTGAGTTGTATTTGTATGGAATTTTAAAATTAAAAATTTTTAAGGATATTAAAGTATTATAATGAAATCATTGTTACACATGGTCCTCTAGGCAATGAGGCCACCATGATATCCAAAAATAAGGACCATCCTACTGCTATTTATCAAAGTTACAAAAAAAAAATATCCACAGAGAGTGAGAGAGAAATGAAGGAAGGTTAACCATTATCCTTTGGGGGCTTTACCGTTGGAGAGACCAAGGTGACTAGGAGAGAACCTTAGTGCATTGGGAAATAAATGTCATCTTTGAGGTGGAAACAATTCAAAATTGGAAGAAAGGAAGAAAACGTATTGTTATCAAAGGCATTAGCTCTTTGAGGTTTTAACATAGATATTTCGGATGACTAGACATGAGGGGGAAGAAACCTATAAACCTGGATAGCTGGTGGGCTACAGTAAGATTAGAAACTGCTGCTTGGTAATCTTTACTGGGATTTGGAGAGCTTAATAATTTTGGTCTGTTTTAAAATTATATTATACTAGTAAATTATTTAAAATTTGTAATATTTAAATTTGATTTCATCCAGGTAAGAAGGAAGCAAAGAAGTTAATAAGGAGGAAAAGTCATCTACTCAACATGGACAGAGAAATGTCACTTTCAAGGTTCTTTTCTTATAGCAAACTGACTCCAGATATGCTCCATAGAAATAAGAATATTTTTTATTGTGCCTACCCAAAAGCATTCCTAATTATTGGCAGCAAGAGCTGAGTTTCCATGCAATGTAATTCTATGAGCTATTTCCGACAGCTAGAGAGAGATAAGGATTTGGCCTCTGACAAACCACAAACCAGTCATTTTCAAACCATTCAAAACATACCAAACCCTCAAGGAGTACAGACTAAGTTTGAAATTTTATATTTAATAAATTTCTGCATTATTTAAAGGGCCTCTTACTTAGGCTTTTAAAAAAATACTAATATGTGTACACAAACACAAAGGAGTGAATAATTAAAGCAATTGTCTGGATTTTTCAGGCTCAAATGACTTTTGCTTAATCATCCCTTTCAGACAAAACTTTCTTTTCATTGTGGGACAGGAGGCGTTGGAGAAAAGGTAAAGATAATCTAGTTGAAACATAATAATAGCCTATGGCTATTATAAAATAGAGAAAAATTACTAGCATGTAGTCCAAATCAGAATTCTGCTTTCCCTTTTTAGACAAATTTAGAACCACAGAGTTAGAAAGAATCTGAAAGGCTACTTTTTCAAACCCTTTATTTTAAAAATAAAGAAAGAAATGTTTGCCCAGAGAAGTGGAGGAAAATCCCAAGTTCCACAGTTTATTAGGACAAAAGCTGGAACTAGAACCAATTTTTCAGACTTCAGTGTGTGTTGTTTACAATGCATGTCTGTTTTATCCAACTGATTCTGGATATGTCCAGGTTCGTGCTTGTAAAGCAGTATCCCTTTGGAGAGTGTGTGTGTATGTGTATATGTATGTGTATGGACATGCATGTACAAATATTTGTATACATGAAAATGTACTGTATAAACAATTGTGTCCATTAGAGTCATGAGCACAAATGAGCACACTGGTGGGCGTATTTACATACTACTACAATTCAGGATCCTGGGAGGAAGCAAATGGTATTCAAACCAGCAATTTAAGGAGATTTAATAGGACTATTTATAAAGATGGAGGGAATTCACAAGAGAAAGTCAAGTTACCTGAGCTACGGGTTAAAGGGAGAGTTTCCAGAACTCTGAGAGTAGTTGAATGGAGAGAGTTGTCTGGTGGGAGGTGTGTGGACTTCACACCCAACCTCTGACAGCGCCACCTATTGGCCAAGTCCAACCAGAAACTACTTGGCAAGGCGCAGTTCACAGAGACCAGTATTCAAGGTCAGAGAGGAGCTGGGAAAGGCAGAGTGGATCCGGATGGGCAAATGAGACATGTCCACCACCATATACTTTGTGTGTGTGTGTGAAGGGAAATGTGGTAAAGACAATATTTCCCTTAGTAAGTTGAATAAACAGGAAACTACCATGAAATTAAGTTGTCTAGCAGTTTATCTTGTCTCACAGTTAATTAGTACCTTTAAGAATCACTTTGAGTTCTCCTTAGAAGCCAAGGAACAAGCCATTTTGGAACCGTCTATTACTACACACAAAAGGAGGAGTGCTCTTACCACTCCGAGTAATGATGGGCCCTGCAGAAAGGACAGCATTTCCAGAAGTGCTCTGGGGGCTCCAGGTGGTCCTCCTCCCTGCATCTCGCCTTTCTCTGTGGTCACAAATCTAAGGAGTTAAGAAAACAAATGAAATTCCACACCAGCACAAAATTGTTTCTTTATGGCCATTTGGAAAGCAGATTCTTTTAGAAGAGATACCACATGTTTAATTTTATTGATTTACTTCTGTGCATTTATTTAATTACTTTGCATATAACTGCTGCAGTATTTCTTATCCTGGCTTGGGCCGCATTTCTTATTTCCTCCCGTTGTGATTGTGCATTGCCTCATTAATTTACATAGCTCAATGGCTCCCCTGAAAAAGAGCTGTGTTTATCAAACTTTTCTACTTTTATTTCTCTCAAGGCTTTAATAAATCTTTCTCTGAAATGTTGGTCAGAACAGAGCCAAGGAAATGTGGAATCTCCATTTAACCCCAACTGATATAGCTACTTCGGACTAAAGCAATTAATGATTGTGAAGAAATGCATGAATTAGAGCACACATATAAACACATTAAAGCTATCTCAAATCAAAAAACATGACTGCATTTTTGTCAGGTTAATATTGCTGTAACACTAGGGTGCCTATTTTCTAGATATTCTACTCTGCTCCATAGCCCTACTGAAGGACTGGGTGTTCCCTGGTTACCCTGTTTCATGTGTTTGTGACTTTGACCATCCTTTGGCATGGAGTGTCTCTTACACTCTTGATTTTGCCTCTTTGGGGTTCATCTGTCTTCAAAGTCATATCTCTTCCACTGAGCCTCCCAGCCTCTCCTGTTTCATCTCTCTCACAATGATGAATAATGCCTTTTACTACAGCCCATATATATGTCTGCCTTTGCACCATAACATTTTGTCATATTTTATTCCATGATTATCTCATGATCCTAAAGGATAAGCTAACTGAATTCAGAACTCATTCATGCATCTCTGTATTCCCAGTATAATGCTTGGCACAAAGCAGCATTCAATAGATCTTTCCTGGATGAATGAAAAAATTGTACTTCAAACTATTTGACCTGATGCATAACCACTTTCTATGTAGAAATTAGTTCCTAACACTTGATAACTTTCAGCTTAGATCAATTCAACAGTTCAGAATAAAGTTGCTAAAAACATACTGGCATAAGGAAGGGGCAGTCATCAGCTCTGCAGAGCTTGGTAACACAGTGCAGGAAGACAGTGGACATTTTCTGATTCTTGTGTTTCACAAATCGGAACACTTCAAAGGAAAAGCGGCCCTGCTGGCTCCTGCCGTTTTCAATGATGGTGGTTTGAGGATCTTTGTCACAGCTACACATTAGAGAATGTGAAAACGATATTATTGGAAAGTACCAACCTACCGTGACTTGTAAATTAATTTCTGCAGTATTAAGAGTACCCCATTACATTAAGAGCTAACAAAATGATGCCATGTTATAGATACTTAATAGGAGAATAAACTAACTCAACAGATATGTAAGTGACTTAGATCACAATATTTAAGCAGATCAGTTTCTGATTATAATATTATTATCAAATTTTAGAGGAATTATACTTTCATATGGTTCAAAAATCCAAACAGTATAAAATATATATAGTAAAAAGTCTCTCCCCACATCTCTGCCCTTGTCCATGCTCTCCCATGTCCACACACAAACCTGCCTGTGGTGACCTCACATGTTACTGCAGCCTCACAGGGCATATGCAAATAGAAGCAGAAGCAATACATTCTCAATGTTTCCCCCTTCTTAAACAAATGATAGCACACTCTATATTGTTTTGTACCTTGCCTTTTTTAAAATTTAACAAGGTATCTTAGAGATCTTTCCATATCAATATTTAGAGAGCCTCCTTCATCTTTTTCCACAGTTGTACACTATTTCATCATGCACACATCAGAATTTATTTAACCTGTGTCTTATTGGTATACTCTTGCATTGTTTTGAATCTTTTGCATTTTTACAAAGTAATAATGAGTAGTCAATACATCATTTTGAACATGTGCTGGGTTATCTATATATCTGTAGGATCATTCAGCAGATTTTGCCACATCGCCCTCTATAAATATTGTTGCATTTTGTCCTGCCCCAGTAATGTATAAAAAATACTTATTTCCCTCAGAGCTACATCAACAAAGTATATGTATGAAATTCTGGATTATTCCCTATTTGGTAGGAACAATAAACTATCACAATATAATATCAATTCACCTTTTTCTTAGTGTGAATGGATGTGTGCATTTTTCATATATATTAGAGCCATTTGTGTTTCTTTATCTGAAAATTGTTTATGTTCTTTGCTCACATTGTTATTGTACTGTTGGCCTTTTCCTTAAGATTCCTATAAATTCTTGGTTTTTAGGAAGAATGGTTCCTTGTTTGTTACATAAGTTGTAAAAAATTGTTTTAACTTTGTTGTTTGGCTTTGGACATTCCTCCCAGTGTGTGTGTGTGTGTGTGTGTGTGTGTGTGTGTGTTTGTGCACAGAAATTTTATTTTTACATAATTTAATTTTAAATATTTTATTTTATGGCTTCTAGTATGTGGGCTAAACAGGATTTTCCTTACTCCAAATTTCTAAAGATATTTTGCATGCTTTCTTCCATCACTTTTAAAGCTGTAGTTTTAAATTAAATTTAAATTAATTATTAAATTAATTAATTAATTATTAAATTAATTAAATTTAAATTAACCTATTTAAAGTTTATCATGGTATAATGAGTGAAGTACAGATCCTATGCTATTTTTTTCCTTAAGATTATCTACTATCCAGCACTATTTTTAAAAATCTCTGTCAATCCCTCTGATTTGCATGTTACCAAACTCTGTCACATAATTAATCCCCATGTTTGGGATCTATTTTTCAACTCTATTCTAAATTTTTGTCTATGTGTCTAGCCTCACATAATATCATACCCCTTTAATAACTTTAGAGCTTCTATTAACTTTAATATCTGATAGAGCCATACCCTCCTCATTTCGATGTTGATTTCCCCCTTTCTTTGGCATTTTATGGATTTTTTATCCCTTTTTTCTCAATTCTGTTAGCTTGTGATTCTCTTGTTCTTGTAGGTATGCATTTCTCCTGACTGTTTCTGGGATCTATGGCACTGGGACCCCTCAGCAATCACTTTTCTTCCCTGCTTCTCCTGCCACTTCTTCCCACTCTGCTTCCTGCCATCCTCTTCCTGCTCTGTTTTGTCTTGATCTTAACTGCTTTCATCAACACTAACACATATTTTGGAATTTCTAGGTTTTCTTTTCCTCCTAATCTCACTGAAAATGGCACTTAGGGGACTTTTTTTAGTTATCCATTTCAGTCTCTATAGTTTCCAAGAAGAAAACTGAAAGAATTAAGCTGAAGCCATAGTCATACCAGAAGTCTGATGATCTTATTCTACATTATCAATACGTAATCATTATAGAAATTTTGGAAAATAAGAAAAATGTCAAAACAAAAGGATCCACAATCTTACTGTGCATAAATAACAAAGGTGAACCTTTTGATGTATTTCCTTATAGTCTTTTCTATCATGTATTATATAAATGAGGTCAACTGTACAATCGTATATGCTAATTCTTTCATTTCATATTTTAATACATTTAAATTTTAAAGAACCACATATTTCTAAAGATAGAAATATCAAGAAGACAGAAGGGGAAGAGATAAAATAGAACCAACTATTTTTTTCTATTTTATAAATAATTTTATATGATTATTGTGTCTGTGTGAGCTCTCAACTTACTGGTTCTCCATAATTCACCTACCCATTTCCTTACTGCTGAACACGCAGTCGATTCTCATGTTTTACTATTTTAAATAGCACTGATAGACAAGAAAGTCATAAATATTTTAAATATGCTTCCCAGGTCACAAAAGTAGAATCAATGGATATGAAATCTTTTAAGGTTTTTTGATACATACTGCTATTTTTTCCCAAAAATGTTAACCAAATTTACACTTCCAGCAATAGAATATGAGTGTCAGTTTGATCATACCCTCTGAGTATCATCTTAACATTGATTAGCCAGTAAAACTTATTCTTTTGGTTTCCCATCATATTACTCCCATCATGTGTCAATAAGTGGCAGTGATCAGAGCCAACTGCATTTTATAAGCATGATTAGAAGCCATTGCTTGACTCTCAAGTCCGTTCTCCTGTCAGATAAAAATGTTGAAAAGGAACTGAGATGACTGAATGTTTTTAAGATCAATGTCCCCTTTCCCCAAATGTAGATTACATTCACTCTATCACTGTCTATTGGGGAATGAAGTTGAAGTTATTGGCTCTGATAAAATAGGAGTGGTAGGCTGTATTACACTTTCATATTAAATACTGATAAATGAAGAAAAGCATTTTGGGGTCTAAATTATCTAGTCCATTACTTGAATTTTATTCTCCTTTTGACATACCATGAGACAGTCTAGTTTTGGAAAAATAGTACCGTACCCTCTCACTGCCTTCCTCATATTGTCAATAGTACCCTAGCCATGCTTTTCCTAAGACAGTGAAATATTCCCACATGACCTAAACATGAATAACACATCTCTGATGGAGCAAACTTACTTGTAACTGTCATTCAACAACAGCCTTATCAGCATTTCATGTTGAAAATTGTTCCCCACTTTTTTTTTTAAACATCTTTATTGGAGTATAACTGTTTTGTTCTCCACTTTTATAGTTGCAACTATATAAGGACTAGAAGTTCAAAATGTAAAAATTTAAATTTAAAAGCTATAAAAGTACCCTATAATTTGTTTATCTGACTTAGCTTTTCTATTTTAATTATCTACAGTAGGGTTATTGCTATCAATACAAGACTTAGACACTTACCTAAGGAAGAGATCATATCGAATGTCATCATTTGGGTTCCCTGATGGGGTCGTGTAGCAATAATCCATTAAGACATTCCATCTGCAGGAAGAGGTAAGAATAAGCTAGAGTCAGAATCTCTTTTTGGATATTAGTTACTAATCCAAGGGAAGTAGATATTGACAAACATCTTATCCCAGGGAACATAGTTTTATATTATTTGCAGAGACTTCTTGTTTATTAAAATTTTCTCCTAAACTCTAAGTATTTAAAAATCTGCAACAAATTGCTGTCACACATCAATAATCACATACAACCAAGAATAAAAATGCCAAGAAGACAAAAAGGGAGAAGGTAAAGTAAGCCCAGATTTCTAGAGTGTACTAATCTCTTCAGGATGCAATGTTAAAATAATAATATATGAGAAACCCAAAATAAACTATTTACATGCTATAATTTTTTAATTAGGGCAGAAATGGATCTTTTGAATTTCCTTTCAATTTTGATCATTCTGGATTTTCTAAGTGTCAAATGAAACTTGATCGATTTTGTTATTTTGCAGAGATGTTTCTAGAGATCATTTTATATAATTTTGGCCCAGATTCTTATGGGGAGAGTTCTTTTGTTTTTTAATAAACTTTTATTGAATAGTAACACACATAGAAAATACATGAATCATAAGTGTTCACAAAATTACTGCATCTGATTAATCATCTTTCAGATGAAAAACATAGAACATTCTGGTATCCTAAAAGCTCTCCACATGCCCTTTTCCAGTCACTACCCCTCCTTCTTTATGGGAAGAATTGATATTTTCCAATTAATGACATAAAGTGCGTATCACCCTTTAATCCTTATAATTTGGGGGTTTTTTAGATAAATTTATGTATTTATTTATTTATTTTTGGCTGCGTTGGGTCTTCGTTGCTGCACACGGGCTTTCTTTAGTTCCGGTGATCGAGGGCTCCTCTTCGTTGCAGTGTGCGGGCTTCTCACTGTGGTGGCTTCTCTTGCTGAGGAGCACGGGATCTAGGCGCACAGGCTTCAGTAGCTGCGGCACGCGGGCTCCACAGCGCAGGATCAGTAGTTGTGGAGCACGGGCCCATTTGCTCCACAGCATGTGGGATCTTCCTGGATCAGGGCTCGAACCCGCTACCCCTGCACCGGCAGGCGGATTCTTAACCACTGCTCCACCAGGGAAGCACCCTTGTAATATGTTATTTCTACTTATTAGCATTCCTTTTTTTTAAATTTAGGCAAATATGTAAAATATATGCATTTTTACATATAGGCAAACCAAAAAATATAGGCATTACCTTCTAAACCAAAAATTGGAGTACATGATTTGCTATAGAGTTTGACAGGAGGCAGAATATTTGAAATCATCCCTCTCTTGGAGAATCTGAGGTCTATGGCTTCAGAAGGTGTGGCGATTGTGGGTGGGCGGGCCTTCAGGTGGGAAGAGTAATGTGAACAAAGGTGTGAAAGACCAGAAGGGACTAGGAAGGTCCTGGGGTTCATGCGGAGCGTCAGGTGGGAGGGCTGAGATGCGAGCAGCATGGAGACACTGGAAAATCTGGACAGGAGTCTTAGGCGCTGACATTTTTGAGGGAAGACCAGCAGGATGAAGGAAGGTCACAATCCCCAGTCTGGCAGGGATGTTTTGGGGTGAATGTGCTAGAGAGTGCAGGAGGTGGTTCGAGATGCTGACAGCTGGACCAGAGGGTGGCTGCATGGATGGAAGAATAATAGACATAGTAGGTGAGGTACTTGGGAAGGAAAACTGAAGAATAAGATGGGGTGAATTCCTGAGAAGTTTTTTGGACATTTAAGGTGAGGGTACGTCACCTTAACATAGGGTCGAGTTTCCCATTTTGGAAACTGGGAGAACAGTGGTTCCACTGTTACTCTTCTTTTCCTTTAAATACGTGTCTTTTCCCTTAATGAATCTCACCCCATTCTGACTGCTCTCTTGTTTGGAGTGATAAGGATAGATATCAGACAGAGATGGCACTAGATCAGGGTCAGGAACACTGGGCAGGATTTGAGCTGGCAGAAATAAAATGGAAGGGTGTGTGTGAGGGAAGAGGGTGGTGGTGGAGAGAGAGTCTGGTCAGAGGCAATGGCATAAGCCGTGCTATGTTTGGCAAAAATGCATAGCCATGGATGTCGAGAGCGAAATGTCTGTACCTGGTTAGGGCAGGAGATGTATTAAAATCCCTAGGGGAGTGGCCTCAGGCCTATGCCCCTAACTACTTTTTTTTTCTTTTAATTAATTTATTTATTTATTTTGGCTGTGTTGGGTCTTCATTGCTGCGCCCGGGCTTTCTCTAGTTGCGGCGAGCAGGGGCTACTCTTCCTTGCTGTGCGCGGGCTTCTCACTGTAGTGGCTTCTCTCGTTGCAGAGCATGGGCTCTAGGCATGTGGGCTTCAGCAGTTGTGGCTCACGGGCTCTAGAGCACAGGCTCTGTAGTTGTGGCACACGGGCCTAGTTGCTCCGTGGCACATGGGATCTTCCCGGACTAGGGCTCGAACCCATGTCCCCTGCACTGGCAGGCGGATTCCTGACCACTGCGCCACCAGGGAAGTCCCCCCTATTTCTTTAAGAGCCATTGTTTAGCATTTCTAAATGGAATGGCAATGGCAATATTTTTTTTTTAAGTGGATGAGCTAACTTTATGATTCATGAGGCTTTAGGCAGCCAAGATGTTTTAACCAACAATAGATAAGGGTTTGAAAATACCTGCCGTCCAGATTAGTGGCTTGTACAGCTGCAAATACTTTAGTTTTCAAAGGTAATCCTATACTCGGGATAATTAACTGCTGACTGTAGGTTGAATCCTAATGATGAAAAAAAAAAGCAATTAATCCGTCATTGTCTTCCCAACAGCACATTTACTTAAGACAATAATGTCCTATAAAAGAAAAGGGGGCAAATCAACATCAATTTACAGAACCAACTCCAAAAAGGACCTAGTTAATCCTCTAGTTTTTGGCAGAACTGTTCTTAAATCATATCCAAGTAATAAATTCATGCATAAATCTTTTTGTGTCCATAGTTTACCATTTATGATGATTAATGTTCAGTGTATATAAATTATATGCAATGGTTACTAGTCAGAGGTTAGTATTTAGTTTGTCTAATATTCAACTATCAATATTCAGTTTACTTAAATTTATATTCCAGTTATTTAAATTATATTAGTGGCTAATATTCAGTTTATTTAAATTATATGTGCTTCAGTTTAAGCCCTTTGCCATTGGAGATGTAAGTCTTTACCCTTTAAATAATGTCTCATTTACCCAAAATCACTTATCTGGCAATTTGAAATTACCAACATTTAATAAAAAACCGAAAAAGAGACCAGTATGGTCTCTGAGTTGCCAAAATGCATGCCCTGGAATTCCTGTACTAGATTACATGGTAAGGACTTATAGAAGGGTGTCTTAGGACTTCATTTCTACCTTTTACCCTCAGTTTAGACCAATTCTGGAGAGTTTATTTATATCACTTCCCAATCTACAGTAGATGAAAGCAGCAAATTAGAAATTGATAAGTGACAGCTTTAATTTGATAGTAAAGAAAAACAGAAAAAAATGTAGAATAGAGAAAAAACTTCTCAAAATCTAAGCTGTCAAATCATTTAGCATGGAGGCAAATTGTTTCCCCCAAATTCAGTAACTCTGAAGATAATGCTATTTTGCAGCAAAGGGGAATTTTTAATGCTCATTATGAAATCTCAACATCATCAAGCAAAGGCAAAATACAGAGCATATTCTATTTAAGAAGGTTGGGAAGAAAACAACAGATATTGAATTTTTAAAATTAAAACAATAATAATTTGGATGCTTCACTTTTGAAAAAGTTGCATTCATGTGGAATATTTCATTCTCAAATAAAGCCTGATAAATGAGGGATTATATGCTGTACTTATTTTCTATATTTCTGTGATAAATGATAATAGCTCCTCTAACCATTTCTGATAGGTAATATTTTTATTTCATTATCTTTCTGGCTCCCTTTTCCAACTTCTCCAAGTTATCCACATTTCATTAACTATACAGCTCTTTCATCTTGTATTTGCATCAATATTGTGCAGAAGAATGCTTACTTTTTTTACAAGTATTATACTACAAAGTCATTTGCAAGTGATATGACTCAGCTGTGGTTTAATCATGACTTATCAAATTTATTCTTCTAAAAGGTAATCTTTTGATTTTATTTTGTTTAGTTGCCTTTACTCCTGTTAGTACAATACTGTCCCTAAAATCAATTATATTTATTTTAAATGTTTTCTTCAACTTTAAAAATAATTCATAATTACCATAACCCAGTTTTAGATTTACTCTGTTTCTTTATATGCTCAGAAGACATTATTACTTAGGTACAATTCAAATTCACAAGGTCATCTTCACTTTCAGTTTCCACAGAGGAGAAAACTGATCTATTTATACCATGCAAAAATAAGGTCTTAGTTCAACTTGAAGTAAACTCCATATATTAAAATCACACAGTCAATAAATGTCATTATTTACTATAAGTAAAATTTTCCTAAGTACATTCACTGAATCCCAGAACACATAGAAATAAACAACTGTACTTTTTCCTTCCCAAGTAACTAACCATAGAATAAGAGCAGTAGGTATGTAATATAATTTTCATCATTCCTAAGGGTTAGAAATCATAAACTTTGCATGTAAAATAGGAAAATATGGCCCCCAATGGTTGTAAAATAATACTTAGTTTGAAATGCTGCTATAAAATTACATTTGGGTAGCTAAATATTAGTGTTCCAAACAAATAATAAGTATGGTTTTGGATCAATTCGTCAAAGTATACAAAAATTTTTTCAGTAGAAATTACTAGTTTTCTAATGTCCTATAAGATGGCAAAATACTACAATGGTGCCATGTTAAGAAACTAGTTTGGGGCAGTGAAGCTCTCCTGTATGATACAGTAATAATGGATGCATGTCATATACATTTGTCAAAACCCATAGAATATATAATGTGAAGTATTAACCTAAATGTAAACTATGGACCTTACTTAATAATATGTCAGTATTGGTTCATCAATTGTAACAAATATGCCATATGACCCATAATACAAGGTGCAGATAATAGAGGAAGCTGTATTCAGGCACTGGAGGTCTATAGGAACTCTCTGTACATTTTAGGTCAACTTTTCTGTAAATCTAAAACTTCTCTAAAAAAATTAAGTCTGTTAATTTTTAAAACACTAGTTTGTAGGGAAGTGGTTGAATTTTATTAAATAACTGGTTAGTAAATAACTTTTAAATTTTAATGTATTAATTCAACCATTAGTAATACTTTCATTGCAAATTGGTTAAAAATGAGAAGGATTTTGGCACTATGTATTTCATTTATATTCTGATATCAATTACCTTTTTACCATACAATTAAAATCTTAAGGT
Organism: Kogia breviceps; assembly: GCF_026419965.1. NCBI lineage: Eukaryota > Metazoa > Chordata > Mammalia > Artiodactyla > Physeteridae > Kogia > Kogia breviceps. The sequence goes on from NC_081314.1 coordinate 100,635,084, forward strand.
TATCATCAAATTATAGACTTTTATTTGGCATTAAGATTCTAGAAACTCTTTGAAGGATTAGGTCTAGTTAGCAACAGGACTATGATACTATCTCTAATGATAAAGGAAAGAGCTTAACAGCAAAGCTCTCCTGAAATCCACACTTCTAAATTTTGATTTTCTGCTTTTCTGCTGAGAGAATAGTTTAATTTCACAGAAAACAGTGGTATCCTTAAATGTCATGTGAGTATGTTTTTCACTTTTTTAGGATCAGGAATTCTCATCTTTGTTTCACTCAATTATAACAAATAAGATTGAATCCAAACCATTCATCGCAATTCTACCTGAGGGTCCTTACACGTATAAATTAACAGAAAGGTTCTAATTTAAAAATATTTCTTACAACAATAATAAATACCTGGCCATACTGGGAATGAATACTGGCCCATATTTGCTGAGTATTGTAAAACCAAGTAACTTGGCAGCTTCTCCTTGCAGAAGAAAGTTCAGAGATGACAGAAAGGCAATCTCCATTCCAACACATTTTAATTTGTTGTTTACAACTCTGTGGTGTCAGACTACAAACTTATAAACATGATTTTTTAAATGCCTTTGGAAAATGTCCTACTATAATATTTATAGCACATTATATTCAAAGTATAATGCAATAACTTTTAAATCAGTTGCATGAGTTATAACTCAGTGCCATGATGACATGAATAATAACGTAAAAATCAGATTCATAATTTTAAAAAGTGTTGGTTGATAGACTGAAAATTGATATTTAAATCAGACATTTAACATGTATGAATAAAAATTTTTAATCAACATGAAAATATCATTGTGAGATTAATGTTAGAGTTGTAAATAGAAATTCATGTACTTTTCACGTTTTTGCTGCTATTGTTGATATTTAAATGACAAAAGTGTATACAATACTGTGCAGTCAACCCAAATTATTTCAGATGTGACAGAATTGACAACAGCCAAAACCCACATTGAAAATATTAACACATTCAACACCAAGCATCGTGCCTTCAAATCAAGTATCATTTGGACTTTTCCTATCTTTTTATCACAAATATATTATTTCCAAAATGTTGACCCTGACTATGGCTACACACACACACATAAATAAATATATATGTATAAATGTAGATAGACATTTGGAGTAACTATGCAGAATCACATTTATAAAATAAAGTTTAAACCATATACCAACTTCTAGAAAATAATGGAGTTTTTCGTATACTTTTATCACTAAGATATATGAAAATGGTGGTAAAGATAAATAAATGTTACCAAAGTATAACAAGGTTAATATGGCTTTTGGTAGATTTTTATATAAAAGCCATTCTCATATATGGCTCCTCAGAACAGTGAAAGAGACGATAACATCCTTTGCCCACCAACTTACGTTATAAAGGAGCAGGTTCAAAGTGCTGACAAATGTACCATTGTTCTCCCTCACAGAAATAGCAGCTGAGGACCTAAAACAGATTGAGGAAAAGGAAGGCATTGATGAGATTTTAAAAGTTTCAGTTATACCTTAATGTTAGATTTAAGGCAAAAAACTCTTGAGTAATCCTGACATACTTTTAACTAGGTCTGTAGTATGCATACTGTTTAAATTACTGAACAGATAAATAGTCAAAAAGCAAGAGGGACTAAGTAAAGACAAACTATTCTTTATGATCTTTTTATTTATAAAGGAACCTTTTTTACATTTTTTATTATTTACATGAAACTTTTGCAGAAAAACATCATTCCAAAGAAAACTGAATCTGATGCAAATACATTTTCATCAATTCCACTTCAGTAGAAGTTTCATGAGATCAGGGACTTTGTTTTACTTTGCTCACTGCTGGAACATTGCATGGCACGTAGTAGGTGTATAATATTTATTGAATAAATGAATACATTTCCATGTGCATTGAAGTTCAGGAATGTATTTAGTGGGAAAGTTGAGGGGAGCAGAATGAAAGACTATGACTTCTTTCCCTCTGCCCCTGTATCTTTTTGACTCAAGGCCTTTATTTTCTTGTTTTCCACATCAAAAATTTGCTTTTGACAAGTTGTTTGTCATCATTGTGCCATTAAATCATCTATGAATATTTTTTACCTGAAGCAAAATGTGTCCTCCACGTTCCCTGTGACTAAGATTAAACAATAACTTTACTCTTGTGATAGAAAACCCTAGAACTGGAGAGGGAAAGTTCTTATTCAATCACCCCATCTTGTCAAAAGTATTTCATAAATCCATATGGTTATATTGTAACGTGGATGTATAACTGTCTTGGAGTATGTGCTTTGGGAATAATGAATGAATACATGACTATAAACAAAAGGCAATGACCACAGTCCATGTGTGAAGCTCTTTGGCTCTGGGTGACATCACCTTTCCTGAGAAGCATCAGCAACTGTGCAGGTGACACCTCAGCAGGAGGCATGGAGACCTCAGATTCTGGGCAGCAGAGTCCACCAGTGAGAGATACGGCAGAGAATGAAGCCAAACAGGACCCAAAAATGCAGTGACCGAATGTTCTGCACACTGGAAATAGGACAGGCCCTTCTGGACTGCATAAGCACCCAGGGTTCTTGGGTTCTTGGGCAGTTCTGAAGGGAGCTAGGAGAACCCAAGGCAGACACCTGATTAGTTTGAGCCAATTTTAATTGGGGGGGGGATTAAAACTGAGCTGTTGATATGCATCATAACAATAACACTTACAGATGGATAGAGAGGTAGATAGGTAGGTAAGTAGATAGATAGATAAGACCTTATATGGTTTCCATTAGATTGAGTTTAGCTATTCTCAATAAATCCTACTATCTTTATAAGTCCCTCAAGGGTAAAAATGACTCAAACCAAAAGACAATATGAGAAAGCAAGAATAAAATGTGACTTACGAAGCAAGCTGGGTATTATTAACCAGGTATTCCAATGGATAACTGCAACTAAATTTGTAAAGAAGTCCAGGTAGATAGCTGATGATTGTTGGTGGGTCTGGAGTATCAATATATCCTGAAATATTTCCTATTTGTACTGAAGTTGCATTTCCATAAGCACTGACTCCAGGAATTGTGGATACCTGTTAGAATGGTAGATCAAGATCAGTTATTAAATAGTTACATGTAAATCTAGGCATTTCATATGCAAAATAAAACATTAGACAGATCATTTCTAGGGTCTGTTGCCACTATAACATGGCATGGTTTTGAAATTATACACATATATGCTACTTATAAGTGACCATATGTCTTTTTTTCTTCTCATAAAGAGGGTGATTTTATTCTTTTTTAATTAGTTTTTATTAGATTAGAGTTGATTTACAATGTTGTGTTCATTTCAGCTGTACAGCAAAGTGAATCAGCTATACATATACATACATCCACTCTTTTTTAGATTCTATTCCCATGTAGGTCATTACAGAGTATTGAGTAGAGTTCCCTGTGCTATACAGTAGGTTCTTGTTAGTTATCTATTTTATATATAGTAGTGTGTATATGTCAACCCCAATCTCCCAATTTATCCCCCCCCCCGTTCTCCCCTGGTAACCGTGAGTTTCTTTTCTACATCTGTGACTCTATCTCTATTTTGTAAATAAGTTCATTTGTAGCATTTTTTTAGATTCCACATATAAGCGATATCATATAATATTTGTCCTTCTCTGTCTGACTCATATGTGTCTTTTAACTAAATAAACCTTCATATAACCAAAGACACTATACTCATATTTCACAAATAAGAAAGTAGAGAGACTATATGTCATTCGTTGTGCTATAGAAAGTAATTTGAAAACGCTCATGGGTAAAGTCCAAATTCCGTGGCATGGCCTAAAAGACCCCTGTTAATATGATCTTGTTTTCCATGTTAGCTTCACGTCTCCAGGCTCCCACTCTTGGTTAATAACGTCCCAGCCCCAAGGCCCTTGTTGCTCTGGCCTTTGTGTATACTCCTCCTGCCTCCACTCTCCCCTCCTCACCATGACATATCCCACTCCTCCCCTGTATCTCATCTTCCCTGGAATCTTCTCCTGACACACAGCTTCTATTCATGCAGTCACAGTGCATGAGCAGTCTGACTCAGCACACCATAATCAGAGCTCTTTGTAGGCAGGGGACCCTCCTGGTCTTGTTTGCCTTTGTCCCTTCAGCATAGCTCAGTGACACCAGCATCTTGGGGTCCTTGAGATAAATTCTGAACAAATGAATTAAGGTCACAGATTTTCTTAGGGTCGATCTTCTCAGGGTCTTCCTCTGTGGTACATGGAGATTCTCATCCCCTTCCAGGACAATAGTTCATAGGTGGGTTGCAGAGGGATCATGAACTCCTAGAATTTATATAAAAATATTGTCCATGTGTATATTTTCCTGGGACTGGTTAGCTTTCATTTCTCCAATCCCACTAAAATTTAAGAACCAGCATTTCAGGAATAATTAATAATGTTCTTGACCTTCATAATACAATTGAGCTTCTCCCACCATGTCAAATACAATATGATGCTCAATTAATAGTTTTAGCAGATATTATGGATACCTGTAACATTTAATTTTCAACAATAGAATATACTTTATACACGAACCTAGGAGCACATGGGCAAAGCTGAAGCAATTATCTAGCTGACTCATGAAGAGAACCAAAATCATTATGAATGAAAACATTTTTGATTCTAATCCAGATGACTCAGTAGTCTACTTAATTTTTCCCATACAGGACTATCCTTGGAGCAAACTCCAAAGGTGGTGACATCTAAGACAAAAATAAAAAACTAAGTGATTCTTCCTCTCTACACATTGCTTGCCTGACTGGCTAGCTAAACATGCAAATTCTGTCTGTGATAAAACATTATATACATATATTTATATATATACACATAATATATACCTCAATTTTTATACCAGAGTAATTCAGCTCTAAAAAAAAAATGAAGGTACACACACGAACACGTACACACACACACACACACACACACACACACACACACACAGGCTTTGTCTGGCATTTCTCCCAAATCGTTTTTCCAGCAGCAGGGTGAGACTGAAGTCAAGAGTAGAAAGCTCCTTGAAGGAGAGGCCTTGGGCTACCGTGGGAGGAGGGGCAGTATTGCTGCTCTCCACATGGGCTCCCTCCCTCCACATGGAATCTTGGATGTGTAATAATCAACCTGCATCACTCTTCCTCACTCTCCCTTAGGCCCACTTCATAACCTCTCTGCACACAACCCAGAGAGATGAAGAAACGTTTTCAATAAAAAGAGTCAACAATACTCAAGCTGTAGACTTGGAAATGGTCATGGGCACAATATTCTAACTGCCCTCCGGGAAAAGATAAAGGAGATTCAAAGAAATCACTTTTTCCTGTCTCCTATCTCCTACCATGTCTTAAAAGTCCTGCCCTTAGAATAATCAAGCTTTCCCCCTCAATCCCAAACAATAATTTATCAAGTGGAAAAACTGATTTCTCCTTCTTCACTGTGCTAAGTGGTCATGCTCATTGACTCTTCTTTTTGTCTTTGCTAGGATTAACCGATAAGACTATATTTAAACAAGCAAAAGAAAAAATAGTGCTAAATGAATTTTAGTGTAATGCTCCCCAAATCACAATATTTTTACTTCAATTGATTTTAATTCCCAGGAGAGTGAATGCCTCTCACAATTCTATTTTTGGTGTTCAGTGCATGCATAAATAAATGAATAGTGTAGACTAGTGGTTCTCATTCAAGGTGGAAATATTTGAAGTGGTGTTTTGATTTTCACAATGACTGGAGAGAGCGTGCTACTGGGATTTCATGGGTAAGATTGTGTATGATAACATTTTGAAATTCAAAAGGACAGTCCCACAGGATGAAGAATTTCACACTGGAAATGCTAACAGCCCTCTTTTACAAAACAGTGATGTGGATCATTCAATGGTAAACATGATACCTAGAAGATTCTAAGTTTCTCATTCTATATTTCATCTTTCTTCATGAATGGGGTCACTAAGAAGCAATAGGCCAAGTGATCCATTGCCAAACTCAGTGGAATATAAAAGATACTTCCATAAAAAGCATGAGGAACAAAGCTAATGATAAACCGTAGAGACATATTCCTCAGCATCACTCACACAAAATAATGTTGGTTAGAGAAGCACAGTTAATCTCAGGCCCCTCAACCACCAGCTACAATAAACAGAACCACTACTGGAAAATAAAATTGTATGATTGGGAGCAGAAGCCTCAAACAAACAAACAAAAAAAACAAAAACAAAACAAACAAACAAAAAAGAAGCCTCAAACAGGCAAAGGAAAGCTATTTGTTCAGTTTTATTGGAATTTTTTCTTGAAAGGTAGATTGGGCTTCTGATTATTTCATGAAATTGGGAGTTTTTTTAGTTATGATCCCCAAACTTAGCACACTATTTCACACTAATCTTACCACTAAATTGTTTCCACAGCCCTCCAAGGTGCTGAGATTGATGATGAAAATGACCACGGCAGGAAAGGTGTTGTTATTGATGAACCCCCTGCAGTGGGAATCCCCATGCCTTCCGTTCAGTGCCAGGTCTGTTTCAGAATAACCGGAGAAAAGTACTGTGCAAAAATTAATCTTCATTGTAATGGTCTGGACCCCACAGTAGACACTGATGTCTCTTTCAGCTGAAATAAAAGATATAGAAAAACAAACAAGTCACGAAAGCACAGCATGGGGTTCAAGAATAACTTTAACATCCCCTGAGGTATTTTCATCCCCTTGGTCTCTTTAACTCATTCCTATACTTGAATACACCATAATCTAACGTGAAAGTATTAGGAAAAATAGTCTTTGATTTAGTTATTTCAGGAGAGATCTTTGAGTGTAGAGATTATAGTTCATCTCTGTTTCCTTGTGCCCGGTGCACAGTGGATGTGCATTAAATGTTGATTGGGTAATGTAAAATGATTGGAGAATTGAGTGGAAAAAATTAGGCTGCTGAGGAAATTCAGAAGAGAGTAATTGAATTATTTAGACCACCTGTCTAGAGTAGTGAGACTCACTACAAATGATGCATTTTCTCAAGTGTAAGGAAGAAGCAGTTAAAATCCATCCTAAGCCAAATTGTTGAGCACTTCGGTGTTTTGTAACCCATCTTATCCAGGATGTATAAACAAAAGCCATCCATCCAGATTCCATTTTATTTTATTAAATTATGCTAGAGAGGAAGAGAATGAAAACTTACCTGTTGATATTACAGACATGCAGTCTACCCTAAGAAAAATTTGCCAATGACTATGCCTGAATAAAAGCAATTAACTAGGCATGAAAATGTAAATACACAATTTGCAGTTTTCCATGATTCCATGAGTTATCAGTGATGGGATCCATTCCAGGTCTATAGAGGTGAGCAGGCACACACACACAAACACACACACACACACACACACACAAGATTTTCATGTCTCTATTTAGTTATTTTTCTGCATGTAATGAGGAAAATATATGTAGAAAATGGAGAATTTGGCTGCTGCGAGGTAATTCCCCAGTGTCAGAAGCTTTTAGTTTTATTGGTTTTGGTAACCGTTACAGATTGAATTGTTTCCCTCCCTCTAGGAAAAAAAAAAAAAAAAGATACATTGAATCTTAACCCCCAGTACTTCAGAATGTGGTAATTAGTTTAGATGAGGTCATACTGGAGTAGGGTGGGTCTCTAATCCAATATTACTGGTGTTCTTCTAAAAGGAATATCATGTGAAGAGACAGAGACACAGGAAGAAAGCCATGTGAAGACAGAGAATTTGAGTGACACACCTACAAGCCAAAGAACAGCAAAGACTGCCAGCAAACCACCAGAAACTGGGAAGAGGCCAGGAAGGATTCTGTCCAGAGTCTCAGATGTAGTTTAGCCCTACTGATACCTTGATTTTGAATTTCCAGCCTCCGGAATTGTGAGAAAATAAATTTCTGTTGTTTGAAGCCACTCTGTTTATGCCACATTGTTACAGCAGACTTAGGAAATTAATACAGTAAGCTTACCACTCTTTAACACCCTTATTTTTTACCACTGAGATAAAGAATCTGAAACATACACCTGGTTTTCAAAGTGTGAAAACAAACAAATAAAAATGGATTCGGGGCTTCCCTGGTGGCGCAGTGGTTGGGAGTCCGCCTGCCGGTGCAGGGGACGCGGGTTCGTGCCCCGGTCCGGAAGATCCCACATGCCGCGGAGCAGCTGGGCCCGTGAGCCACGGCCGCTGAGCCTGCGCGACCGGAGCCTGTGCTCCGCAACGGGAGAGGCCACGACAGTGAGAGGCCCGCGTACCGCAAAACAAAAACAAACAAACAAACAAACAAAAAAAATGGATTCAGCTGTTTGGAGAAATCACCTTGATTGTTCAAAAAAGGAAAAACAAGCAAAATAAAATATTTTTTTGGTAAATGATCTAAGTAATATGTAAATGTCATTCATGACTTTTTGGCATAAAGTTAATTTGCTTAAATATATCAGTTCTAATCTATGGGGAAAAGTGTTCAACAGCATATTTCTTTGGAGTGTTTATTCTGCACATTGGCTTTTTGTTGGTAAAGTGAGTCATATTTTGAGGAGACGAATCAATCAAAATGGAAATTTCTATATTTGATTATGATTTTAAACTCAATACAAAAAAGAAAAATTTTTTTCATAGCAAAAGATAGAAAGATGGAAAATCTTTTTCATGGCCAAAAGGCAAATTTTAGGCTGCTTAGTATGGAAAACTCCAAGCAATATTCCCTTTGTAGGTGGAAAATAAAATGATATTCCACATATGAAGTATACTGTGCCAACACAGAAAATAATAAATACCATTTAAAATTGGGAGAATATCTCTATTAGCTTTCAACAACATTAGCTGTTCAAATGCAACTATAATTTTTAAATGATGCTCTTATTAAAATAATGAGTTCATTTTAACAAATGTTTGAGTGTTTCAAACATTCAAACTTCAAATTACATCTTAAATCTGTTGATTTTTCTCCATCTTTATGCTATTCCTTGGTCTATGCCATAATTATATTTTCCCCTAGAATATTACATTAACCTCCTAACTGGTTCCTTTATTTCTTTCTACTCTTAATGCCCTCTGATTAGTACAGCTGTTAAAACGTGAATCCAATCATGTTACCTCTTTGCAAAGATCTTCAACAGCTGTTCATTTCACTCAGGCCAGAAGTCCAAATCTTGAACCAGGTCCTCAAGACTCTCTGTGATCCACCACCTGCCTACCTCTGCATTCTCTTCTCCTCTCTACTATCCCCCTTACTCCCTACATCTGTTTCACTGAACTCTTTCCAGTTTTTAAAATGTATCCCACTGAATCATAGAGGCCAGAATAGTGGTTACCTCTGAAGGAAAACTGTCTAGAATAGGGGAAACAAGGAAAATTTGGAGGGTGATAAAATTGTTCTCTATCAATCTGGGTGGTGATAACATGAGTGTATACATATGTTAAAATTTCAAGCCACACCCTTAAAATTGCTGCATCTTATTTTATATGTTATTCCTCAATAAAATACCGGATTTTAAAAAGCCTAATATAGGTTACACAAGACCTTCAATCAGTTTTTTTTCCCCTGCGTAGGATGCTTCTCCTATTCCCAATCTTTGTGTGAGGGACTCCTACTCATCCCTCAGGTCTCAAATTTCATTGTCTTTTTCCCAAAGACTTTCCTGATCCCAAATCTAAATTATGCTACTCTGTCTTATGTTGTCGTATTGACTTGGAATCATATATGTATTTGTATAATTGTCTTCTCAATAAATTGAAAGTGCCAGAAAGCAGGAGGCTATGATATTCATTGATGTACTCCAGTGAGTAATTAATTAATTACTCACATAAAGTATGGGGCAATTGACTGCACTAAGGATGTACAAAGTAGTGGTCCTTTTTCTTAGGTAGATCACAGTCCATAAGAGGAGATAGGTGTGGCCCACATTTACAGAAAGATTGGACAGAGAACCATGGGGTGGCATAGAAAGAGAACCTTACCCAGACCAGTTGATTAGGAACAGCTTCCTGGAGAAGATGGCATTGAACTGAGTTTTGAAGCATCGGTAGGAGTTTGCTACAAAAAGGAGTGGGAAACTTACAGCACAAAGGGGACAGCATGAATGATGACAGAAGTGTGAAATAAATATGCTCAGGCTGGTTAGGAGCTGGACAGTTCCATTTTCATTTGAATTTAAAAAGCAAGGAGGAAATGGTAGGCAATGAGGCCAAGTAGCAAGCACATAGGCAAGATCACAGGAAACCTTCACATACAAAATGGTCTCTGTAAGGTAGCAAAATGTCTACTCAAATGTGAAATCAAATTCGCAACTACTAGAGCACGCACTAAGAACTCTTTATGCCTGGGGAAATAGAGAATGAGTATCATTGCATTACTTGGCATACCATAAATGTATGGAAGTTAATACATATCATTAAATATGTTACAAAAGAGGTATCACTCCCTTAACTTAAACCAGCTAAAAATTTTAGCTTCCTCACCTTTGTTTGAGAATTAATTGATGCCTATGCTAGCTTAACAATGGCAGTGATTGCTTTGTCCAGACATAGTGCTCTCTTCTGTTTTCTGCTTTATAACTGGAGACTTGTAACCCCTGCAGTGGAACTGAATTTGCTACAAGCTGATCCCACTTGGAGAAATGATAACAAACTAAAGACTTTACAGTGTAAGAAAGGATCTGTTCAAATCCATCCTAACCTAGCTTTCTAAAGACTTTTACTGTCCCTTCCAAGGAACACATTTTTCCCTGGTTGTAGATACTAAAGACATCTATTCAGCACAACTTTTCCATTTGTGAGGCTTTGAGGGAAACAAAAATGCTACTTCAAGTTGCCAAAGAGCAATTTCTGCCAAAAGTAGAGAAATTTTTTTTCAGTTACTGAATAACAGTTGCTCTCAACAACTAAATTTTTTTAGCCTTTTTATTGTCCAATCCCTGGCCTGAATTGTAATATTCCTTTGAACAACACTGCAGTATTAAACAATCCAATGAATACAAGCTAACGACAAAAAATAATCAAGGAATAAACATCTTTAGATGTTTGGTTTCTAGTGTTTTCTGTCTAAAGATACTAAGTATGTCTAAAATGGTAGGCCTGCATACAGAGTTTATGTGCAGTTATGCTGCCAAAAGGGTGATTTTTTCCCCTGGTATTTAACCAAGCTAATTATTCATAGGAAATTTAAAAATGTAATATTCAATTGAACTCAGATAAAAATAAAGAGATGTTCTGCACTCCTCTTACCTACCAATCAGGCAATGAGTTTTTCTCAGATTTTCTAAAATTATGCAAATTTAAATATCCTGTCACACTAAATATCCTGTCACCATCTATCTCACCATGTACAAAAACATAGCCTGATATGAGGTTCATAGAATATGGTTACCATATAAATGGAATAAAAAGGGAATGGATCCAATTCTGTATATGTGAATAAAAACATCACTCTACCTATTTATCTCCAAGAAAGTTCCATTCCTAGAACAACTAATGTACTTTTCCCTTTAGACATAATTAATGACAATATATTCTCAGCATATGATTCACATATTTAACAAATATATCTATTTTCTTTTTCTCAACAATTCCATACTCAACTGGCTTACATCCAATGGCATCCAGATGAGGCTAATGATTCCTAGTTTTTGATACATGTAATGATTTTTATCTCATCTCAATACTATTAAGTTTGAGACCTACATTTCCTTTCAGTAGTGTCAGAATATTTAACATGTTCTAATTATTACCTGGATTAATAAGGGCACAGATCAATGCAAGTATTCAAATAATTTGCACACATATATTCTGCAACACAAACAACCCAGAATTGAACTGAACTCAGCACTGCAGTGCAGTGGCTCAAAATGTTCCTTCACTATTGACCTGAAAATGTAAAAATCTGTATGAAAAGCAATTCTGGGTGTCAGTGTAGATTGTAAAAAAAAGGGTGGGGTGCACAGGAGTTGAACAGACAAAATCAGTGCCATCAGTTTTACACAAGCTAGAAGATATTTGGTCCTATTTATTTTCAAGTTCTAAACTACATGCCACTTCATGTTAACAAAGTATCCAACAAAAGCATTTGTTTATATACAGTATGTTAATCTCTGTGCTAAACTCTGAGGATAAAGACATTAACAGGACTCCTTCACTTCAAGGAACTCATGGTTGGGTAAAGGACACAGAGAAAAAAACAGACAATTGCAATGCAGTTGATACTGATATGACAGAGGTTTGAATACCACGTTATATACAACCATGTCTTGGTAGGGCACAGCTGTTTGGAAGGGATTGTTGGGAAGAAATGAAACAGTTCCAACTGGCTAAATTTTATAAAAAATTGATTAGATGATGGCATGAAGAGAAGGGGATGTCAAACTTATGGTCAAGTTTCTAGCATTAGTGACTGGGTGGATTATTCCCTGAGATAAGGAATACAGGAAGGAAAAAGATGATGAGCTCAGTTTTTGAGAGGCTGAGGTACATATGGGACATTCAAGCAGAAATATACAGCAGGTAGTTAGAAATAAGAGTCTGATATTTAGAGGATAGAAAAGAGTAAGAATTATAAATTTGATAATCACCAATACTCAGTACATCAATTATAAACAATAATAATAGATGAAATACCCATTGAGAGCACTCAGGTAATAGAAATGGGCTGAGAACAGAAAAACAATTTCTAAGGCTTCCTTTTATAAGACTTCATTTTTCCAGTGACATATAGTCATTCTCTTCTGTTCTATCCCACATCACGTTAACTATGAGTCTACTATATCACCTACATTATAACTGGGAGTGGATATTTGCTTTCCCACTAGATTATGAACTCATTGAAAGCTCTGCGTTTTCCCAGCATGCCTAACAAACACTCAGCAAGTGTTTATTAAAATATGTTTAATTAAACTCTTTCACAAACAGCATGCATGATTTCTAACTTTTTAATATCAATATTCAAGGTTCACAAAGAAAATATGTGCTCAATAATACAGGTTCATCTTGACTGTTCATCCAGAACTCATATTTCCTATCTGTACTCTGCCTACTGCCTGAGATGATTCCTGTTTTCAGACTTTTAGAGGAACATCAAAATTCTCTATGTCAGATATTTTCCAATTCAACACACTAAATAATATGAAATTAATGGATCTTTGCTATTTGCTTAGGTACTTAGCTTTTTTAAGTGCATCAGTCTGGCAATTAATTATCTTGCTTTATTATTAATAATAAATTTTTTAAGTCATTTCCCCTTAACAGCAAGGGATTTGCTAATCCCTACTGTCAATAATAGCAAGCAAGGGCATGACAGCCAGTTGGGGTTGGCATAAACACTGTGATATGTAACAACATAAAGCTGGCAAGACATCATGAGTACCACGCTCCAATCAGCACTTCTTATGAATATGCATTACAGAGAATCTTATTAAAATGCAGATTTTGATTCAGTAGATCTGGGATGGGGCCTGATTTTTACATTTCTCACAAGCTCCCAGGTGATGCCAATGTTGCAAGTGAAGGGGAGCAGAATATGCCACCCCAAAATATGCCTCTTTGTCATAAGGATTACCTTAAATTGATTATTTTTAAGAAACAGCAGGGGTTTCCCTGGTGGCGCAGAGGTTAAGACTCTGCACTCTCAATGCAGGGGGCCCAGGTTCAATCCCTAGTCAGGGAAATAGATCCCACATGCGTTCTGCAACTAACAGTTTGCATGTCTCAACTAAGGAGCCCACGTGCCACAACTAAGACCCAGTGCAACTAAATAAATAATTTTTTTTTTTTTAAAGAAAAAAGAAATGGCAGACATAGGAGAATCCCTGAAAACAAATGGAAGTTACTCTTCTGCAAGAGACATTTACATTTATAAGGGAAATCTCCATTTGTAAGTGCATCTCCTTCTCTGTACCCGGAAGGAAGAGGGGAACTAAACCTCCAGAAACTCTTACAAATGGAGGCTACAGACCTAAATCTGCATAACAACCGTACTCCTGTTTACTGTGATCTACCTGATGACCTCCCATGACTGGCTTACCTACCACCACCATCTCTTTTGTCTTTAGCTTGAGATGGTATTTAAGGTAGTGGCTTAGGCCATTTCAGGGAGTTACTCAGTTTTCCTGGGTATCACCCATGAACACAGGAGGTTTACATGTTATTAAACTTCTGTGTGTTTTTTTTTTCTATTAATCTGTCTTTTATTATAGGGGGCTTCAGCGAAGAACCTAGAAGGGTAGAGGGAAAATTACCTTTCCTCCCCTACACAAGTCTCTTAACCAACTGAGTTACTTAGTCATAACTATACATTTTGATCCGGCAGGAATTAATCCTTAGGTGGGTTCTACCAGGTGGGATTAAGCACTCCCACCAAACTGTATGATTTATAGGTTTACAAGAGGGAGAGGTCTAGATGAAAAAGGGACAGGAAAGAGAGAGAAACAAATTGTAAAGGGGATGGGTGTGTGTCTGAGTTCCTTCTGTTTTGAGGAACGAAATGGTTTGAATTACAATGAAAGAGGGTTGTGAAAGACTTTGAGACTGAACCCAAATGAGTCTATTTTAGTGCTCAGGTGGCAATGTGTGAAATAAAATTGGGAAGAGGTGCAGTCTTCTCCTTCCCCACCTCTACCCCATGCTACAAACCATAGCAGTTTAATAACCAGAGGAGCAGGACAGTTACCTCAAATGGCAACTATGCCCTGGGGACTCCACAAAACAATTGAAGGAGACCTGTGAGGCTGCCATGAGTCTGTCGTTAGCAACTGACGGCTCTGTGCAGTTCAGATGCATGTATTCCCATGAATATGATTGCACCTGGATCCATGGGCTGGTTTATATACACTTAAAGGTAGCATTGGTTTAAAACTGATTGTATCAACCTAAACCTATCCAGTATAATAGGAGGAGTCTTTTCTGTATGCTGAAGACTGCGCTGCTTTGTAGTACCACAGAAATCTCATCTGGAAATACAAGACACTCATCTCTCAGTATCCATGGGGGATTGATTCCAGGACCACCCTTGGATACTAAAATTTAAAAGAAATCCATGGATGCTCAAATCCCTTACATAAAAATGGCATATGCAGTATTTGCATATAACCTATGCACATCTTCCTATATATTTTAAATCATCTTTAGATTACTTATAATACCTAATACAATGTAAATGTTATGTAAATAGCTGTAACTACAATGTAAATGCTATGTAACTGTTTGCTGGCATGCAGCAAATTCAAGTTTTGCTTTTTGGAACTTTCTGGAATTTTTTTTCTGAATATTTTCATTGAGGTTGGTTGAATCCACAGATGTGGAACCCATGGATATGGACGGTCAACTCTAATTTATTTCCTGGACTCCAAGAGATATTCCAAGACTATATAATCTTAGCAGATTATAAAAGTAATTTATATATCATTTCTACTTCTATCTCTATAAAATGAGAGTAGCAATATTTGGCACTACATAAACTTAAAATTGCTTAGAAAACAGATGTTATGTTTGTCGTTTTAACACAATTTTTAAAGTTAATTCTCCTCAACTTTTCATACAATATTGAGCAAGAAGTTTAAAAGGGGTATTGATATTTCAACTACCCAAAATACCAGCAGCTGATGAATAATTTAAAGTGGATTAGGAATTCAGGTTTCCCCTCTGTATTGAACAGGCTCCTCACCACCTCAGTTTTCCCCTTCTGTTTCTAATTAGCAAATGCAAGCTGCATTTCTGCAGGGCTGAAAGAAATGCATACGCAGTCCTCGATAAACTTTGCAGGCTTCTATTCACACTTGCTAGAACTAGAAGAGTTTAGTCACCTTTTTCAAGCAGAAAAAAGCATATAGGTTTTACTTATACAAGTAGAGGAAATGAAAAATCCATGCAATAAAGAACTTTGTTATTAAAATAAAGAAGAACAATTCAGAACTCTGAATTGTTCAGTCACTGAACTTGCTGACTAATTCCTCTTCTCTCCACTGCACTTTATCACTGAAGGTTAATCAGGATGTGATCTGCAATCGCTGCCTCTCGATCACTTCTTCTGCCTCATCTGGTGTAGTAATTGTAGTCACAGCTGCAAAGAGAAAGCAGGCATCTTCTTCACAGCTTGGAGACCAAAACACTACTACTATATAGAAAGGCAGCAGAATTGGCCTTTCTTACCTACACAGAGAGACAGAACGTATTCCCTAGGATAATTATTCCATAATCCACTCTTACTTTGTCTTTGGGCACAGAACAGTGCAATGGTTAAGCAAAGCCTAACACAAAATCAGCCAGCTCATTTTACTTGACCTGCCCATGAAGTCTATCACTGAAATAGGTGATTCTCTATTTTATTTCCTGGGGAACACTGGTACTCATTGAAATATTAATAAATATTATCAGAGAAAAAATTTCTTTAGTCAAGCTGGTCCTGAAAAAGCTAAACAAATTTTCCTACCATATGATTTTTCAAATTCTATAATGTGGCAGTTTCCATTGTGATTCTCCATTTACACATAACTTTTAATTTGAGTTTTTTTGAGATACAATTGACATACAGCATTATATAAGTTTAAGGTGACAGCATTATGACTTGATTTACACTTATTGTGAAATGATTACCACAATAAGTTTAATTAATATCCATCATTCATATAGACACACAAAAAAAGGACAAAAATGCTTTTTTCCTTGTCATGAGAACTTCGAGGATTTACTCTCTTAGCAACTTCTAGTATATTTTAAATATAGCATACATCAGTGTTAACTATAATCATCATGTTGTACATTACATCCCCAGTATTTATTTATCTTATAGTATGAAGTTTGTACCTTCTGACCACTTTGATCCATTCTCCCTTGCCCCCAACCCCTGCATCTGGTAAGCACAAATCTCTTCTCATTTTCTATGAGTTTTGTTTTTGTTTTTTAGATTCCACATATAAATGAGATCTTTTAGTATTTGTCTTTCTCTATATGACATTTCACTTAGCATAATAACATTTGCAGTCCATCCATGTTGTCACAAATGGCAGGACTTCCTTCTTTTTTATAGTTGAATAGTATTCCATTGTGTGTGTGTGTGTGTGTGTGGTGTGTGTGTGTGTGTATCTCACAACTTTATCCATTCATCTGTTGATAAACACTTTGGTTGTTTCCATGTCTCAGCTATTGTAAATAATGCTGCAATGAACATAGGGTACAGATGTCTCTTTGACATAATGATTTTGTTTCCTTCAGATATATACCCAGAAATGGAATTGCTGGATCATATGGTAGTTCATTTTTATTTTTTGAGAAATCTTTAAACTGTTTTCCATAATTGCTGCACCAATTTTCATTTCTACCAGCAGTGCACAAGGGTTCCCTTTTCCCACATTTTCACCAGCATTTATCTGTTGTCTGTTTGATGATAGCTATTCTGAGAGGTGTAAGGTGATATCTCATTGTGGTTTTAATTTGCATTTCCTTGAGGATTAGTGAGCACCTTTTCATGTGCCTACTCTCCATCTGTATGTCTTCTTTGGAAAAATGTC
Source organism: Kogia breviceps (assembly GCF_026419965.1). NCBI lineage: Eukaryota > Metazoa > Chordata > Mammalia > Artiodactyla > Physeteridae > Kogia > Kogia breviceps. The sequence goes on from NC_081314.1 coordinate 100,652,581, forward strand.
TATTCATTTGTTTGCCCATTTGTAATTGGATTATTTGGTTTTTGGTATAAATCATTTTTTAAACTTAGTATTCAAGATTCACTTTAAGGCATCATGGTTTGATGGAAAGAGCTCTAGTGTTATATCTCTGACAATTGCTAGCTTTGCAGTATTAGACAAATTCTAACCCTCAATCTCCATATAATAAAATAAAAATTTAAAAGTTTTATAGGTTTATTGTAAGAAATAAAAGAATTGTATAATGTGCCTAGCATTCTATACATGGAATTTATTCCTTCTTAGCACTATTTCAAATAGATACAAAATGACAAGTCATAAAACATTGACTTACGTTCAGTTTCCCATGACTGGTTAGTTCACCATAAAACAATGTCAGGCCACAAAGTTTCTGGTGTCATTAACCTAATCTCTCCTTGCTTGTGCCTTTATCATTAAAGACTTCTTTAGAGGCTTGAAAGTTTAGGCCGACCCTTACATATACCATCTTCTAAAAGAGGGGCTAGTTCTGGAAGGTACCCATTAGTTGCAGAGGCCAAATGCATTTATCTGTATGTTTCACTTTGGCCAAATAATTCTTTGGTACTCTAAAAGTCAACTATGGGTTGCATTTCATTCTTGGAAGAGCATAATTATAATGTCAGTTGGGCATGAGTTTATTCCCTGCTACTAGCTTAGATAGGCAAAAGTTAACTACCTTTAAAATTAAATGGTATCCCTTTAAATTTAAAATGAATTAGACCATGGTGGTTCCCTTGGCTTAAGGATAAATGGCATGGAAATTAAAGAAAATAGTTCTGATATCATGAAACAGCAAAGGTCAGATAGGGTGAGATGATTATTCTCATCATTATTAACATTACTTTGCATTTAGATAGCTCCTCTCCTTTGCCAGACTCATTCTAATTCTAGCCCATTGCTTAGTATCTGAGCAGCTTGTGGAGCTCCTAATGACATCAAGGGTGATCCTGATGTGGAAGAGAAGCCACATGTCAAGAGGGGAGTGAGCAATTAACCTTCAGGCTTTATTTGCTCACTCTGGTCTTCTTTTGCAAACAACCTGCAAAAATAGGCTTACTTGAAAAGACTACCCATATAAACTTAAAGCCTCTCATGGAGCTTTTGATTTATCTGAATTTTAGATTTTTTTAAAATAAATTTTAAATTGCAACAATGTGTATGTGTGTGTATAAATTTGGAAAGTTTGGATATTTGTTGTCTAAGCCCAAAAGTACTAAAAGTGCTAACATGTGTAAGGACAAATACAAATTAAAAATAAGAGGTTTAATTCTCCCTGTTGAAAATAAAGGAAGAGACCATTTATATCAGAAAACTTGTAAGTACTTTCTCTTCTCCTTGAAATGTATATAAATCCTTTTGAAAATTAGATAGGACTTGTGTCAGCTTTATGATGCAGGGACGTCTTTCTCAAGGACTTGGGAACCATCTCTTAGAAATGTAAACATCAAGGAAAATAGTATCCTTGTCTCACAGTCTGGGGAGGGTGGGAGCCTCACTTCGGTGGGAGCTTTGCTCCAAATCACAAAAGTACCTCCTTTCATAAAGATATGAGAATTTTATCTTTCCTCTGGAGAAAGCTAATACACTAACACAGATGGTTACCTCAATTACCAGATAAATCCAGGATGAACTATATGTGACAAATGGTGCTGTCAAGTCCTCTTACTTGGGGACTAATTATTATTTATTTTGAAAACATGTATGCAATGGGTTGCCTCTGCTTGACTATGTAAAAGAGTGTGATTCCTTTCTGTCTTTGCAAACTTTTAATGAATTGCCTGTGTTGAGCATCACATTCTGGTTTAATGCTTATTCAATGATCAATGTGTTCTCATCTCTACTATCTTTGTGGAAAGAATTCTGGGGTTGGGAGAAGAGTTTGTTTTTAGTTATATTTCCCCAAACATGACTGTGCTTTTAACTGGAATAGTGGATTCAAGAAAATAATAGAATACCGTCAGCTGTTCTCAATCATAATGCATATGAGACTCATCTGCAGGGTTTAAAATACAAATTCCCAGCACCATATTCAGAGATTCTGACACTACATATCTGGGGGAAAGCAGTAAAGTCCACACTGAACGACTATCTCAGGTGATTTTGACGCTGATGGTCAGCGGGCACCATGGTAAATGGAAGTTTTAACATAATTTTTAAATTGTACCAGATGAAAAGTACTTCCTTTTGCTGTCCTAGTCACTCCTTGGCTTATTTACAGGTTTTATTTACCTTTACAAGTATAATACATCATCAGCTAGTTCCTCTCTGCCGAGCAATCTTCTTATATTCTGGCCTTCTCTTTTATCCATAACAGGGTAAGACTTGACTACCTTTCCCAGGCCCCAGCCAGGCCTCTGGCCCCTCACTCTCTGAGGGCCTCTGCCTTCCACTTCAACCAAGAAGATGAACATAATTAGCATCTCTCAACTTCTCTGCCTCTGTCTTTTATTTCTCTTCTCTCCTAAATCAAACAAACAGCTGCCACTTTTCCAAGGTTAACTCCTCCACCTGTACCTTTGATCTCTTCCATATTTTCTTTCCTCATTACATCAATTATTTCTTTGTTAGTATTCCTAGTCTCTGAATAATTTCCCTTTGCTCATGTAGACTCAGGTGTCTCTAGTCCTCTAATGCAAAATTCTCCTTTCTCATTTAAACTGCTGGCTCAGTTTACTCCTCCCTTTCTTTCACCACCAGGGTTATTTAAATAGTAGTCTATTTCCACAACTTTCCTTTGCCTACCCCTCATTCATTGCTCACTCACTGCACAGGGATTCAACTCTCACACAGTTATTTTCGGTTTCAACTTCTCTCCTCAGACCCATGTCCATATTTCCTACTTCTGAGTAGAGGCTGCCACTTTACTTTCTAAGAGCACTTCAAAGTCATTATTTTCGAACCCACACTTCCTTTCTAAAACATGCAAATGCCCTATACTTTTGGCATCACTTAACAGTATCGACATCCAGTTATCTAAGTTCAAAACAGCCTCTAGCCTTCTCTTTCTCTCACTTCCCAAGTCAAATCAGTTCTCAAGTTCTGGGGAGTCCACCACAAAATACTGCATCTCTTAATAACTGTCTCCTTCTACTGCTTCCACTGCCACTGCCTTCAGGACATTTCTCTCTGCCTCTAGTCTCTTCTAACTTGGTTCTGTCCTTCACACTTTCCCCAACGTCTGCTTTCTGAAACAAAATGTGACCACATCAAACCCTTAAAAAGGTATGTTTAAAAAGATGCAATGGCTTTGGGCTTCCCTGGTGGCGCAGTGGTTGAGAATCCGCCTGCTGATGCAGGGGTCACGGGTTCGTGCCCTGGTCCGGGAAGATCCCACATGCCGCGGAGCAACTAAGCCCGTGAGCCATGGCCGCTAGGCCTGCGCGTCCGGAGCCTGTGCTCCGCAACGGGAGAGGCCACAGCAGTGAGAGGCCCGCATACCGCAAAAAAAAAAAAAAAAAAAAAAAAAAAGATGCAATGGCTCTTCATTGCTTACAGAATGAAGACAAAACACTTTTATTACACAAATAATACAAAAAGTATCCTTGCCAAAACAGCTGCACCTGAATTTATTCAAACCTCTAGCTCTCATTAGTTGACAGGTTATACAGGAAAAGAGGAGCATGTTAAAGGACACATAAGAGTTACAGTCAACCAGATCCAGAGTGTTGGAATTCTAAGAAACAAATTACCAAATTATTTAAAGAGATAAATGGCATTTTAGAAAAGCAAGGGACTTCTATAAATTAAGACAGACTTAAGAAACATGTCAACAAATGAACCATGTGGATTTAGAAGCAAATTGGCTGAGTATAAGATGATATTGAGTAATTATTGTTAAGTTTATTAGATATACAAGTGTAAGACTTTTTAAAGTTCTTTTCACTTATATACATAATGAAACATGAATAATGAATTTATTTTAAATATGTCAGAGATGGAGGTAGTAAGAAGGAGAGATAAACAAAATTTATAAATGTTGACAGATGATGAAGCTGTATGATTACTATGAGTGCTTTTTTTACTAATCTCTACTTTTGCATATGTTTGAAATTTTCCATAGTAAAAAAAAAAAAATCCTATCATTTGTGGTTTCAAAATCATTAAGAACCCTGCCTTAACTTACCTTTGTAAACTTGCCTTTGGACATTCCCCATCCTGACCTCCTTATTTTACTTAACTTGTCAAGTACTTTCATACTAGGTCTGGGCTCATGAAGCCATTCCTACATAGTCTTGTCTTTATTCTGGAGCAAGCTGGATTACCTCTCGTCAAATAAATTAGAAATTTCACATCAACTACCTAACTACTTACTGATTGCTCTATGCAGGTGTGTTGTTACTCTGGCATGCTCCAAACACAGGAGCATGTAAAACATTGCAGAAGGTATTTCAGTTTGTAATACATAAGTAGAAAAGTAGTTTCAGATCATCTAATTCTTATTTTGTAACTATTGAACTGTGGTTCTATAACTTTAGCTGATATAAAAAGATGACTACTTAAGTGAAACTTTAAATTACCTCTAAAAAGTACAGATTTTAGGAACCTGTGGGACACGTCCATCAATATGGTCAAAATCTCATGTCTGTCATAATATTGATGGGTTGCTATGAAATGCATTCTGAAGCTGGCATGTGTACTTTGGTGGTGACCAACATTTCACTGAAATAGGATTTTTTTGAGTATTGTGTAATATTTCACAGTCATTTTCTGGGTATTCTTCCTAAATAAATTTATCAGCATATAAGGGCAATTTTTAAAGTCTGAATTAATTTATGAGAAAAAAGCCCTCAGTTAGACAAATTTTGAATGACATTAGCCTCTCCCAATTTTATCAACCATTAGCCAATATTTTTCACATCTGTAAGCAGTCATTATAGTAATATAAACTACAATGAACACTTTGTATGTTAATGTGGTTTTAAGTTACAACTTCAGAAAAATGTCTTTTGTCATTTGCCATTTGTCAACATCCACTTAATATAGACAGATATCCCCCTCATTTTCCATATGTATTTAAATTATTTACTATTCAATCATAATCGCTCTTTCCAGATACAACTAGAGAAAAGATTGGGTTCAGACTTACCAGGAAATCTACTGTGGAGGTTGGTGTCACAATTGTAGCCATTGAACTGAGCAGACCCTGGAAGCACTCTAATTGTTAGAAGCAAGAGCAACCATATCCATTCCATTGCAAAACCTAGAAAAGAGTTACTTTTCATGTGGACACCACCAGCCTTCACTCTCACTTGCTGGGAAGACTGAGGCTGATCTCAACTCACTGTTGGATAGGCGGGCTGTCAACATCCATGCAGGCAAAGCTCATTGAAGACCTAAGGATTATCAGAAATAATTATCAACGAGGCAGAGATTTTGGCTACAATATTTCAAAATTATTTTTATTCTTTGACTCCAGTTTGCAAGCGTGACAAAGCTAGGCTTTTGTAGTAGAAGAACTAAGACATAAATCATAACATTTGCAAAAGAAAGATTTTTATTATAAATAGGAAGAACTCAAACCAAGTATTTAGCAGATTAGAACAGCATAGCTAGGCAGACTGACTGATTTGGAGGCAATGCTATAAAGCACCAATATCCATAGTCAGAGGGATTTAACATTCAATAGTTGGTTTTCAGAGAATTCTCAATACTCTCAATGCCTAAATAATGTCAAAAATTTCCTCTCAACAAAGGAATTCAGGATACTATTGCTTCTCAAAATCAATGGTTTGTATATCATTTTCCTAGGAAACAAAGGAATAAAGCAAAAGGGAGAACAGAAAAATACTACGTGTGGAATGACATCCTGGTTTCTCCAATGGCTGCTCATTGGTGGTTGATAATTGATAAAGAAGTATGAAAACCTTGAATTCTTAGGAGAGTGTAATGGAAATTTTCAATGTGTGTTGAACAAATAAATATAAATTTACTTTAATACTTAAACTCCAGTCAGTCTGGTATTTAATTGTTTTTCCTATTCAAACTTTTATTGTCCTGATAAAGTTAAAATATCTTCCAGAAGTGCCCAACTTATTCTCAGAGCATAGTTTGTGCACTGGAAAAAAATCTTTTGGGTTGGTGGTTTTGGCCTATGTTTAAAAAACAAAAAGAAAATAAAACTGCAAATGGCTTATTCAAATAATTTATTGCATTTTTAAAGCTTTGGGCTTGGGGAAAAAAAATGATGTTTTAGCTTTCCTTAAAGATCTGCCGTTAGATTATCAATCAAGTCTTTAGCAAAAGGAAGGAAATATGTCTTGCTTTTGAATCGTCATTTTTTTTTTTTTTTTTTTGTGGTACGCGGGCCTCTCACTGTTGTGGCCTCTCCCACTGCGGAGCACAGGCTCCGGACGCGCAGGCTCAGCGGCCATGGCTCACGGGCCCAGCCGCTCCGCGGCACGTGGGATCTTCCCGGACCGGGGCACGAACCCGCGTCCCCTGCGTCGGCAGGCGGACTCTCAACCACTGCGCCACCGGGGAAGCCCTGAATCGTCATTTTAATAGAACATGTTTATGGTGAACAAAGTCACTTTGGTGAGGATGTGGGAAAGGAAAACATGAGTTTACTCCCCAAAATAGACACAAAAACTATTAATTAAACAGGGGCTTCCTTTCTTAGGCACTATGACATACCACTCAGGCACAAACCTAGTCACTTTAGGAAGAACAGCCACATGTCTGGTTAGTTCTAATACGCTAGGACACTCCAGAAACAGAAGACTCATACAAATGGCTGACCCAGACCCTGGGGTCTCTTGGCCATGCCTATGCCTTCCAATGTCTAGCTCCTCAGGACACTCCAAATAGACGAAGAGAGCCTTGCTCTTTTGGAGTCTTTGGAAGACTTTTAGGAAAGACAGCAGCTTGTGTCTGAATGGTACATCCCATCACACACACAGCGATGCAATGCCCCGCCGCTTCCTTCTCATGATGGGTCCCATTAACTCCTAGAAGGCACTGGAGACTCTAGACCCACACTGTTGCCTCTCAATCTAGAGAAGTCTCCCACCCCTAGGGATTCAGAGTCATGAATTTTCAAGAGTGAGTTATTTTTATTATTCAAAAAGGCTTTCTAGCTTTTATATTGTCTCACAGGAGAAAAATAATGCTTATTGAGTGGACACTGTATACAAAGAAGGCAGTGTGTTGCCAGATCATTTACCTATAGTCTCTCATTCAAATCCTTATAAACACTGGATGATACTGGAATCACCACTCCATGTATAGAAAAGGAAAAATAAATCTCAGGATGCTAAAGTGACATGGAAAACAAGTGGAGGGATTAGAATTCAACTCTAGATCTTTCTGATAAAAGCTTGCTGCACAAGCTACCTAAATATCACCCGTTATTAAGTAAATTTTATGTTATTTTGGTTGCCATTTATCATCAGTTGTTTTCTTTAGCTTTTAAAATCATGTACCCTTTATTAGATCTTTTCATATAAAAATAAACAAATTCTGACATAGTGAATGCAATTTGTTTAATAGATGTATTCAATAATATGGGCATTGTGAGGAAGAAAATTATTTTTTTAAAAGGGAGAGGAGGTCCTGATTGTGGAAACAGTGAGAATTATTACTACAGACTAAACTGGACACATCTATGTTTAGCAAAAATTGTTAAGAAACATGTGCTACTTGAAATGGACCACTAATAGCAGTAGTAAAGTCTTTGCTTTACAACATTAGATCAGATCTGAGGTTGTCCAAAAGACATATCTCTACACTTTGAATAAGACTTAGAGCTCTGTCATGGAGATTAAAACTCTTAATAAATATTTTTTTGACAAGAAGAAGGTAGAGGTAGAAGGTAGCTTGCTTTAACAGAAAAATCCATTGATTTTGATATCAGCAGATACAGATTCAAATTCCCCCTCAGGCATTCTCTAGATTTAGCATTTGAAAACCAAGAGGATGATCATAAGACTTTATAAACTACGAACACGTAAAGAACATAGCACAGTCTGGACATACAGAAGGCATTCTCAATCCCATGGAGAGGGATGGTGACAGGGTCTGTGCTCCTTTGACTAAGCCACGTGCTCTGGAGCTAGACTGCACAATACAAAGGTGTCCTCTGGGCTAGTAACAGCCCTGATTAGTTGAATCACATTATTATATTTATAATGTGATTTGTATTGGTCTGTGTTTTTTTTTTTTTTTTTGCTGTACGCGGGCCTCTCACTGTTGTGGCCTCTCCCGTTGCGGAGCGCAGGCTCCGGACGCGCAGGCTCAGCGGCCATGGCTCACGGGCCCAGCCACTCCACGGCATGTGGGATCTTCCCGGACCGGGGCATGAACCCGTGTCCCCTGCATCGGCAGGCAGACTCTCAACCACTGCGCCACCAGGGAAGCCCTATTGGTCTGTGTTTTAATATTATGGTACATTAAGCAGGGGTAATTTTGAAGGACACCACAACTTTTGTATAGGCAGTATCCACATTCTGATCCCTATAACATTGGCAGTGCTCATGGCATTTTCAAGACTTTGGGAGTTAATGAACTATTTTCTTGTACACTCCCCATCCTCAATCCTCTCTCCATCATTTGCTCTGTACATAGAAAACTTGAGTATCAACTCACAGTAGTAGCAAGCTTGGAGACATTACTTGCCACAGTTTCTAAAATTTTTTTCTGAAATGGGAATGCTTGGGGTTTGGAGATTGTGTTGAGATTCTTTACACTCATTAAAGCATAATGTCTTGTTTGCTCAGACTCCCCAGCTCCTGGGCATGTGCAATTCTAGACATGTGTACTCCAGTCTCAATCTGGCTTAAAAAACTTAGTTGAGCTTCACGTTACAAGGTAGAACCCAGTGTCTGTGGTTTACCCTGGGATGACCTGAAATGCTTGCTGTCCCATTGTGGCTCCAGCAAACTCGGATTAGAGAACCTGAGCAGAAACATTTCCCATCTTCTCCACCATCACTAAGTGCAGCATCCAATGACCCTACTTTGGTGCTTAACAATGTTGTACAAGACTGTCTGACATGGTCAATATTATAAAACATTAGTAACACATTCTTAGATAATAATGACCCTGAACACATGTATCACAAGGTTTTTGTACATCTTTCTTAACTCAGTACCTCCATAAGTTTAAATTGATTGGGAGAGGGGAGGGAGAGATTGTATGTATAACATTGAATTTTAAGGAATTCAGAAGTGTTGATTTTTTTTTTTTTTTTTTTTGCGGTACACGGGCCTCTCACTGCTGTGGTCTCTCCCGTTGCGGAGCACAGGCTCCGGACGCACAGGCTCAGCGGCCATGGCTCACGGGCCCAGCCGTTCCGCGGCACGTGGGATCTTCCCGGACCGGGGCACGAACCCGCGTCCTCTGCATCAGCAGGCGGACTCTCAACCACTGCGCCACCAGGGAAGCCCGGAAGTGTTGATTTTAAAGAGACACTTGCATCTCTTAAACTGGTATTAAGAGGCTCTGTGTTTTATACTTAGCGATACAAAGGAAGTCATATGCTGAGTGACTTGCTATCAAATGTCAATATTTCTCATATTAAGTTCTCGTTTTAAAATAACTTCTTCTAAAATATGCATTTCTAATTTATTTGCTTACGATTGAACTTGGAGTCAGAAAAACATAATTTCACTTTTAATTCTCACTCAGTTTTATATAAATTGAGATAGTTCTGTCGCACTGTTCTCTAGATTTTATACATTTAATCATCTTTTTTTGACCCTCCTTTTATTAAGATCTGTTATGTGCCAGATTCTGTGCTATGTTTAATATTCAACTACTAACATAGATTTAATTTTTGCCCATGTTACAAATGTGGAAACTGAAGCCAAGGTTTTTAATTGACTTGCCCAGGGTTACAGACCTAGTAAATGACAGAGAAGAACTGAAAACTAAGCTTGATCTTTGGAATAATTGTAATACTCTGTTCAACTTAATTGGAGTTTGTCAAATAAATAAAATTAATGTCTTGTTAATTTTCAGAAAGTAAATTATATTAATAATGAATTCTTAAAATATGCTTTGAGCTAAATGCTTCAGATGATTGAGGCAAAATATTTTTAATATCTACATAATTGTCATGACTTTATTTCACTTAGGCAGAGTGCATAAAATATATTATTTTCCCAAATTGATTTAATGATACTGCCAGTGACTGTTAAGGGCTGATTATGCACCAGAATGTTTTTTAAAGCACTTTTCTAACCATATTTTCTAAGTATATTTTCTAACCATGATACAGGTAAATTATTCTCCTTATTCTGAGGATGAAAACACTGAGGCACAGAAATGTTAGGGAATTTGCCCAAGGTTAAACAGATGACCAGTATGAGAATTAAGATTCAATGTACATACCATATGATCCAGAAATCCCACTCCTGGGCATATACCCAGAGAAAACCATAATTCAAAGAGATACATGCACCCCAGTGTTCATTGCAGTACCATGTACAATAGCCAGGTCATGGAAGCAATCTAAATGTCCATCAACAGAGGAATGGATAAAGAAGATGTGATACATATATACAATGGAATATTACTCAGCCATAAGAAGGAACAAAATTGTGCCATTTGCAGAGACATGAATGGACCTCGAGACTGTCATACAGCATGAAGTAAGTCAGAAAGAGAAAAACAAATACTGTATATTAATACATATATGTGGAATCTAGAAAAATGCTACAGATGAACCTATTTGCAAAGCAGAAGTAGAGACACAGCCATAGAGAACAAATGTATGGACACCAAGGGAGGAAAGGGGGAATGGGATGAATTGGGAGATTGGAACTGACATATATACACTACTATGTATAAAGTAAATAACTAATGAGAACCTACTGTATAGCACAGGGAACTCTACTCAATGCTTTGTGGTGACCTAAATGGGAAGGAAATCCAAAAAAGAGGGGATATAAGTATACATATAGCTGATTCACTTTACTATACAGCGGAAACTAACACAACATTGTAAAGCAACTATACTCCAATAAAAAATTTTTTAAAAAAGAAAAAAAAAAAGATTCAATGCACAATGACTCCAGAAACCACCCTCAACTATTATATGGCATTGCCTTCCAGAAAATGATCCTTACAACAGTACATCAAATGGAAATTTGGCGATTACTTGGTAAATTTAATCAATATTGATTTATTCCTACATTCATTTATCAAATATTATTGAATGCTTACACGTGCCTGGTAGTGTCCAGGGGAGCTGAGGTAATGCAATCAGAAAAAATTATTTGCATAGAACTTACATTCTAGTGAGGGAAGTCAGAAGAAAACGAAATCTATAAGTGGAATACAGAGTATATTTACAATTAGTGCTATGGAGAAAAAGTAAAAGGAATGATAGGAAATTCTGGGGTGGAGGAGAGGAAGTTTTGAAATTTTAAATGGTCAGGGATATAAATCAGTCCATATATGAAGCTCGGAGGGAAAAAAACAACTTCATTTATGAACTACCACATCTACCTGTGTTTAATTTGTACTGCACTTTTTTTTTTCTCTTTAGGCATTTCCCAAATAAAACAGATTTTCAGTGCATAAATTATTCTCTGGGAATAACTTGGACACTTTGAACAGCCGCATTAACCTTTCCAGATGAATAAAGTTGGCTCTTAGTACCCAAGAAAAGTAATTTATTAAACAGCACCCCTGTGACCTGAGAAAAAGTGAATCTGTTCAAAAGAGCTTTTACATACTCTCGAGAAATAACTTTTGCAGAAACAATTCATCAAAAGTTCATATTTCTTTAATTTTATTACCTTCATATGGGCCACTGTGTATGATACTCTTCTAGTTGGGAAGAAAAAATAGAAAATTCAAACCAAAAATAATTTCTTCAAATATTTAATTGTCAATCTAAGACATGCATTTTTTTTTTTTTTAGTAAACTAAAGCAAATTGTTTAATCATACAGATATGCAAAAATATGGAATGGGCTCTTAGGCATCAGTGATCACCCTAATCCTCTCATTCTCAGCCCTCCTGTGCATTTACTGACCTGCTACTCTGCACAGACTTGCTGTCCCCTACAGGGGGCTTAACCTCTTTCCTGGTGCTTCTGTATGACCCACCCAAGCCTGCTTCTCAGAAGAGTTCAGAAACAGTTCATTAAGCTTTAAATGACTGCAAATAGTTTGAAGAGTTCCCAGGGAAGGGGAGGAGAAGAAATGTAGGTATTTTAATAGTGATCAAAATTTAAGTTAAAAGAATAAAGCCCTACTTCAGCCTTCAAAGGAACCAAGAGGACCCAGGTAAGACCTGGGGCAAAAAGGCACTGAAGTCGTACAGGTAGGCAGCTGTCTTGCTCAGTCAAGTCTCACGGTGTTACATGGTCTTGCCTCTAGGAAAAGGACGTATTAGCTCACCCTCCAAAATCACCAGTTTTACCATGCTGGAGACAATGACTATTTAATGAAGAAATCTGTTTTTTGATCGGGTGTCTAGACTGAAGCTCTATGTTCTTTATTTCTGTGTTTGCACTGGGACATTAGAGGCAACTATATATTAAAAGGAAAATGAAAATATAAAATTTTCATCAGAAATATCCGTTATTATGTACATACACATTCTTTAACATAGAATGTCCTTGTCTTGCTAAACAAAGAATAAAACACACCGTGTACTTTCAGAATAATGCCTCAAACAGAGAAGGAAACAGGCTTAGTCATCAAGAAGACATTCAGAAATTTTATGACTCTAAAGATAGTGATGTATACTATGAGGAAATATGAATTCTAAAGGTTGTTTCTAAGAGTAAAATCTACTCCAATTTTCTCTGACACAAAGTGAGTGCTCATTTATTTCCCTTTCCCCGCATTTCTCACCTGTCTTTCTGTTGAGGGTTTTCTAAAGTAATCTATAGCATTTAAATGATCTACAGTTTTTAGTTTAGAACATTTATTCTAGCACCTTAGTTTTTGAGGTACTGACAGATTGAACTAAGTCACTCTAAAAGCTTTTTAAAATAATTTACCACATTTATTTTCAAGATATGTGTACCTTTTATTCTTCTGAAGTATCTTTGAAGATATATTAGTATATTGACTTCCTTCATCCTTTCATGAAGTACAGTGATAACAAATTAATAATAAAGTGATAATTTATTTATCTTAAATGCCCATTTCCCTCTAATTAATTAAACAATTGACTATTAGTGTGATCATGTCAGAATGAAAATATTTCTCAATAGAGATGACGTACAAAATACATATGAGCAGGCATAGCACAGGAATCAGCCAATCAAAAGAGACACCATGCTGATATATTCTGGCTGGATATCAACCCACCTCCAAAAATCAAAGGTTTTTGCATGGGTACCAATAACAATAAAGATAACTTCATACTTTGGTCAACTCTTACCTAAGAACACAAGAGCCCCTTTCTATTAGTACTCCACTATTTGATATTTCTCAGTTAATCCATTCATTTATTTATTCATTCCACAAATTTTTATGAGCAATTTCTAAGTATTAGACTCAGGGCACTTGTAATCAATCCAGTGATGAGCAAAACAAACATGGTCCTTACCCTCATGGAGTTTAAAAACTAGAGAGAGGAAAAGTCATAATAATGGCATACATTAAAATATACTTAAATATATATTTGGTAAGTGCTATGAAAGAAAATAAAGAGTGCCTCAGGGGGCTTCCCTGGTGGCGCAGTGGTTGAGAGTCCGCCTGCCGATGCAGGGGACGCGGGTTCGTGCCCCGGTCCGGGAAGATCCCATGTGCCGCGGAGCGGCTGGGCCCGTGAGCCATGGCCTCTGGGCCTGCGCGTCCGGAGCCTGTGCTCCGCAACGGGAGAGGCCACAACAGTGAGAGTCCCGCGTACCACAAAAAAAAAAAAAAGAGTGCCTCAGGAAAGTATAATACATATTGACAGGAGGATGTTTCTAACACATTCAGAGGGATAGCATTCTACTGAGCAGTCAGGATCTACAGCTAGCTCATATAGTCAAAATTACCCTGGAAATTCCCTAAATTGCCCATCTTTATGTGGGATTCCTGAGTAATATAACAATATTTTGAATGAGTTTCCTCCTGATCACTTCTGTTGTCCCACAGCTCTGGATCCTTTTAGGAAGATGAGAATAGAACCTATATTAAAAGAAAAATATTGCCTAATTCTGACTTCCAAGCAGCTTATTTTAACTCAAAGTAGAGAAAATTGCATAAAGATCCATGGTTTTTTGTGTTTGTTTTTAACATCTTTATTGGAGTATAATTGCTTTACAATGGTGTGTTAGTTTCTGCTTTATAAAGATCCATGGTTTTTGACTACTAGAGACAGAGAAGATTTTGGTTCTCAAACATCTGGACTTTAACTTTAAGAGCCAGCGTTGGAAGACTGAAGAGTCTGGAAGCCTAGAGTTTGTACTAAAGTCCACAGAGAAGGTGTGAGATATGACAGCCATGGTGGACACAACAAGGGCAGTGATGCTACCTAAAGACCAAACAGATGAGAATTCCCTACTAAGGCCATTTAGGACCACATGATGATAAATGGACAAAATACCCTCACCAATGCCAGGGCAATAAGTATTTTTTTAAGTAGCTAATGTATAGAATAATTACTGCTTTTTATTTTATTTACATAATTTTTCCTTTTTTTTTTCTTTAGTTACTCCAACATCTTAATAGACTGATTCACCCATGTGGCCTATAGGCATGTGGAAAAAGTGCAACGCCCCCTTACTTAAGGCCTGGGTGGAGGTTGCAGCATCACATCAAGGGAACTGTGCTTAAAGGTTCTAGGAAGTTATAACAGCTTAAAGGGATAACTGGAGAAATGGAAGCCAAGGTCATAACCTAGAATATTTGAGACATTTCCTATTCCAAAATTCTACAAAGAGATAATTGAAGGCTAGGTGGTTAGAACTGACACCTGTCATACAATTCAAGTTTTCCTTTTATTTGGCTACTTCCCCTCCCCTATAATCTCCTTCTCAAACTACAAAGGTATTGCCATACTGCTCTTCTCTTTACTTTGAAACTTGTTTCAAAGATTAGTACATTCTAACTCTCTAGTTCATTAACTTTCGTCCACTCTCCCCCTGGGATTTTGCTTTTTTCCTGTCTTTCCCCTGAAATTACTCTTCTATTTGTACTAGGAATCCTCTAATGACCAAACCCAACAACCTCTTTTTTTCCTCACACTACTGGAATTCTTTGTAACATTTGCAACACTATTTACACACCCTGTGAAATGCTTTCCTGTACTAGTGTTCATGCCCTGCATAGTCCTGTTTCTCCTTCATTTATTTTTTTAAAAAAATTTTTAACATCTTTATTGGAGTATAATTGCTTTACAATGGTGTGCTAGTTTCTGCTGTATAACAAAGTGAATCAGCTCTACATAAACATATATCCCCATATCTCCTCCCTCTTGCATCTCCCTCCCACCCTCCCTATCCCACCCCTCTAGGTGGACACAAAGCACGGAGGTGATCTCCCTGTGCTATGTGGCTGCTTCTCACTAGCTATCTATTTTACATTTGGTAGTGTACATATGTCCATGCCACCCTCTCACTTCGTCCCAGCTTACCCCTCCCCCTCCCCGTGTCCTCAAGTCCATTCTCTATGTCTGTGTCTTTATTCCTGTCCTGGCCCTAGGTTCTTCAGAAACTTTTTTTTTTTTTTTTAAGATTCTATATATATGTGTTAGCATACGGTATTTGTTTTTCTCCTTCTGACTTACTTTACTCTGTATGACAGACTCTAGGTCCGTCCACGTCACTACTAATAACTCAATTTCGTTTCTTTTTATGGCTGAGCAATATTCCATTGTATATATGTGCCACATCTTCTTTATCCATTCATCTGTCGATGGACACTTAGGTTGCTTCCATGTCCTGGCTACTGTAAATAGAGCTGCAATGAACATTGTGGTACATGACTCTTTTTGAATTATGGTTTTTCTCAGGGTATATGCCCAGTAGTGGGATTGCTGGGTTGTATGGTAGTTCAATTTTTAGTTTTTTAAGGAACCTCCCTATTGTTCTCCATAGTGGCTGTATTAATTTACATTCCCACCAACAGTGCAAGAGGGTTCCCTTTTCTCCACAACCTCTCCAGCATTTACTGTTTGTAGATTTTTTGATGATGGCCATTCTGACCAGTGTGAGGTGATACCTCATTGTAGTTTTGATTTGCATTCCTCTAATGATTAGTGATGCTGAGAATTCTTTCATGTGTTTGTTGGCAATCTGTATACCTTCTTTGGAGAAATGTCTATTTAGGTCTTCTTCCCATTTTTGGATTGAAGACGAAAAGATAACCCTCAGAATGGGAGAAAATATTTGTAAATGAAGGAACTGACAAAGGATTAATCTCCAAAATATAGAGGCAGCTCATGCAATTCAATATCAAAAAAACACACAACCCAATCTCCTTCATTTATGATTGCTCATTTCCTACCACACTGATCACGCTCCTCATCTTTCTATCCTTGAAACTTCCCAACTTCATATGAATTTAAAGTTCCAGTCCCTATACTTCTCTTGTCATCAGATTTTCAGCTCTTCTCTCTCTCCTCACATCCAGACCTGTAATTCCAGCCTAAGTATTCCATATCGAAGTCCTATGTGTGTATCTGATGCAATACACACAAACCTTAACTTTTCACCCAATCACATTTTTCTCCTGTATTTTTAGCCCTATGTTTCAATCAGTAACTCCAACTACAGTTTTAATAGTTATTTGCAACTCTACTGATTCTACCCCTCATATAGATACCAAAGGCTTCACTCCTGTTACTTGCAACTTTACTGGCATCTTTATTTAAGTTCCTCATCAATTCCTCAATCTGACTCCAAACATTCCCTGCTAGTTTACTTTACCTCTTCCTTATGCACCCCCACCTCACACAATATGTGGTCTAGCACATGCTCTTATCACAACTTCCAGAACATGTCATGCTTTTGTTTGTTTTCTTTTTCTCATATGCATTGTCCTCTGCTCAAATGCTCTTTTTCTCCAGGAATATGTCTCCTCTGTGGAGGCTTTTCTGATTCTGGCTCCCTCCTGAATTATTTCCACATCCAAGTGGCTTCAAACAAATTTGGCAACCTGCTAACTATTTACAATTTGCTGCCATCTGTATTTTGACATTGGCACCAGGTTTAAACTAAAGTCAAGCACATCGTTTGCTCCAGAGCTGCTAATAATCCATGACATAGACTGCTCTCCTTGAGTTTTTCAGTTGAAGAAACTGATTCTCCTTGCTTTTTTTTCCCTCCCAACTCTAACACTGACCCCTTACCATTCTAGTAGAAAGGGTTTTTTTGTTTGTTTGTTTTAATTTTGTGGTTGGAACTCAGGCCTACTTGAAATGTGATAACTGTGCCCACTAAGATCAGGGGAATGGCAAACCTGAATGAGCCAATGGAGTCGTATGAGGCCCCATGGGGTAGGCTGGAGCCACTTGGATTTATTTCTACCCATTCAAACATCTGCTTGTATTATGATAGCTGGTTTTTAGGAGATCAAAGGAGCTGGTGTGGAAATGTTGTTTCTATGACTGTGCAGCACACAAACATTATTTAAATGTTCCCTCAACATGCACATATATCCAAAGCCCATTGGAGCATCAGACAGCAATAGGAGCTGGTACCATGCCCACATTGTTAGGCTTGCTCCATTATGATGGAAATAACTGGCAAGACAGAGACAGCAAGGAAAGAGTGTACTGTGGCATGGAGACACAGTGCCTGTAACATAATATTTGAATTTCCAATTTAGTCTTGAAAAAGCAAATCAATCTGACCATGGCTCTACAATCTCCATGGCTCCAGGTGATTTGTCAAAAAGCTCCTCTTCTATCTCTATGGAGATAGAGCTCTAAGGCCACAGGAGATCTTAGCATTGAGATTAATCCCCCATGTGTGGAAGGCAGAAATGGGTAAAATAATCAATGTGCACGGCTGAGCAGGTTGAATGCCAGAGGCCAAAGGGTAAATGATGCCAGCAAGCAGCAACGCTTCTGGTCATTCTCCTCCCAGGATCCTGTTCCTGAAAGCATATTGTGAGTATACTTCATGGGATGATTTTTGTAACATTCATTTATCAAATATTTTATACTATTCAAAGGACTTTGATATTTATTTAGAACTTACAACTCTCCTGTAACATCAAAAAGCATTAGAACTGGAAAATTCCTTAGAGATCATTTCTCCAACATCTGCATTTACTAAAACCCAAAGAGATCTTAGATTGCCTAAAATCCTATGAGTAGTTAGTAATACTGGATCCTACACCTGCCGATTTTTCACTCTGTAGCTGCTCCCATAACTCTAAGGAGCCACCTAGGCAAGAATTTGATCATCAGATACTTTATCAATTTTTATCATTTATTTGTTTATATAATTACTATTGGTAACCGTTATTTAATAGTTATTAAACATTATTTACCAATATTACCTTTTAATTCTCACTGCAAACTTATAAGTACTATAATTGTCCCCATTTTACAGGTGAATAAATTGAAGCGCAGGATAGTTAGATAGCTTACTTTAGGTCACTCACCTAGGAGGTGATAGAGATGGCACCTGAACCCAGGTTATCTGGCTACAGAATCTGTGCTCTTAAACCTGCACTATACTATCTCCCTACCATCCCTTTCCATACATGAAACATGAGGAGTTAGGAGAAGGGGGATAAAGAGAATATTGACTATGACTGAATAGTTAACACCAAAGAAACTAAATTTTAAACCTGAGTTATCTTGAAATGGGAAGATTAAGTGTTTCCTGCCATGGACAAAAATCAGTCTCTTGCATAATTTGAGTTCACTTAAAGAGAAAGAACAAATCTTCATTTGAATGTATCCAAGATGCAAACTAATTTTAAATACAAAACCCTGTACAGAGATATACATTATCCATGAGATGTTCACAGCCAGGTTTTCTTCTCACAATTGAATAGATTAGTATCTTTGGAGATGAGATCTATATTATCAAGGTGACATTCTCAGATGCTGAGGCCGCCATGGACTCGAACACAGTCTTGAGATGTGAAGGGACCATGTAGATATTATTTTCTCATAGTTTTGTTTTACTTTCTCTCTCCATCCATCCATCTATCTGTTGTTGTGGTGATGGTGATTGTTGAATCATTTAGTATTAAGTTTCAGTCATTTTGGCCCTTAATATTTCAGCACACATCTCATAAGAAAAATGGACCATCTCTACATAACCACAATACCATTACCAAACTTAAGAAAATTACAATTAACTCATAGTAGCATCCAATATCAATTCAATATTCAATTTTCCCCAATTCACCAAAAGTATATTTTATACCTGTTTTTTTCCCTTAATCTGGGATCCAAAAAAAGAGACCAAGGAGTTAGTTAATACAACTAAATGCAAAGGTTTATGCTTTGCATTTAAGGTGTGATAGCCCTTTAGTCTCTTGTAATATAGAAAATCTGAGCACTTTACGTTGGTAAGAATTCTATGGTCCCACCAGACCAAAAGAATGTGAGAAAATGCAAGATTCTGTCAAAATCAGAAATATTTAAAGCTAGATGAAATTCATTCAAATATCTTGAGTCCATAAATGCAAAATTTAATCAAATATTAAGAGCTGCATGACTGAGATTGCAGAGAGAAAAACTGAGTTAACATGTAACAGGAATCTAAAGAACATTAGAAATGTGGATTATATGGTCTGGAAAAGTCATGTGGGCTACAACAATTCTTCTCTAATTTATCAAGTCCTTGTATAGGCTGTAAATAAGGTTATGTTGCATGACGATTACTAATAAGAATCTACCCATTGTCCCAGTCAAAACCTCTGGCTAATAAGCAATTGCAGTTAGCTTAGAAGATGAGTGCTTTCCATCTATCAGCATCTATTAACCCCAGGATTATGTAGGCATAGAAGTGTTAAAGATAATCAAAAACTAGAGAATCATTTTTCATGTTACAGAATCTATGCATGTTGGTATTCTTAGTAATTCAAATGTGTTAGAGAATTTGACCTACTTAACTAACAGTTTTGTCCTTTTATTTTGATTTGAGATGTGTAACTGAGTAAACAATTCAGATTTTTAAGGTAAAATTGACATGATTATATATAAGATTATATATATTATTGAGATAGTTAAGAAAATGTAAGATTGAACAAATTTTAAAATCTATTTTTAAGTGTTAGTTAAATAATTTTTAGATGGATTATTATAGCAGATAATTGAACTCCTTCAAACATATTAAATTGCCTTTTATAAAAATTTATTATATTCAATTTCCTATTCTGTATGTCAGTTAACTACTTGCATATAAAATCAAATATTCCTCAAAAACCTGTTAAAAAATGACTATCAAAGTCTGCTTAGACTTACAGATAAATAGTCAGAATTTGAGCTTAAAATCTTCAAGAATAGCTAGGTTTGGTCATCTATAGTTTTAATTTAATGTTGATCCTTAAAAAATTCAGAAGATATTTTTCAATTACTCAAAACAGAACATCAGGAAAACCTCACACTAAACACAGAGTAAATGGTTGTTTTGCTTCAGAAGCCATAATAAAAGTTGAGATAGAATCACACCTTTAAATGCTAAAATCATATACCACACTTTGAGATGCTTATACTCAGAGTTACAGGGGAACTAAGATCAACTGTAGGATATCAGTTTGATGTTGTCTATCTCATGCTTACATAAAGTCATAAATAAATTCATTGATTGGAATAACAGGAAGACTGAACATGCTATTTAAATTAATTGTATTTCTCTTTTTTCCCCAAGATTGCATAGTTGAATTTGTTGATGATAAATGCCAGTTTGATGTAACTTCACTAAATGCACAGAATATGCATTTCTGAATACATGTTTCTGCCCTCCAAAAGTTTTTAATCAAAAGGCAAACACTTCAGCTTCATAATTACATTATCAACATTAAAACTTCTAGAGGTTAATTTATGGAGAATATGTTTATGACCTTGGGATAATGAAAGATTTCTTAGGAAAAAACATTGTTGTATCATCATAAATTACAGGCTGGGCCTCCCAACAACTTCCTTCTAGAGGCTTACTGAGATATTTTTGTTTTCATGTTGCCCATTAATTCATATAATGTGACATTTATGCAACACACACTAACATACCTTTGAATAAATATAACTATAGGCTTGGGCTCTGGTTCCCATTTCATCACTAATTGTCTATGGTCTTGGGGACATTTATGCAACACACACTAACGTTTATGTGACACTTATGCAACACACACTAACATACCTTTGTATAAATATAACCATAGGCTTGGGCTCTGGTTCTCATTTCATCACTAATTGCCTGTGGTCTTGGGGAAGTCACATAATGTGCCTTACCCTCAGTTACCTCATGTGTGAAATGAAATATTTGGCTAGAAATGACTGAGATGACTTCCAGTTATAAAGAGCCAATGAATGCATGATGTTTTAACAACTGTAGGAGAATATAGTGATAAATTCCCCAGAAACTTCTTTCTAAAATCACCTCCCTTATCAGAATTTAGGTTTTACTATATCAAGAAGATTTAGAGACCTTCTACTGCTTTTTTAACTCTGTCTATGACAATCAATTAGGTGGCAAATGTTGCATCTAGAACACCCTCACATCTATCTCTTGTCATTTTTATAAGAAATAAAACCTGTAAGAGGTCTCACAGCCTGATCTCAATAGTGTTAAAAAAAAAAAAATGGCAATAGCCGTTTCACTTTTTGAGCAGCTCTGTCCTTCCACAGACAAAAATGGTAAAATTAAAATTACATGAAAAAATATAAATTAAGTTGTTATTGGTTTTATACTTTTATTTATTTCTCCTTGCATCTAGATTTATTTGTTTCTCAAAGGTCTCAAAAGCCTTTAGGGGGCTTCCCTGGTGGCGCAGTGGTTGAAAATCTGCCTGCGGATGCAGGGGACACGGGTTCATGCCCCGGTCCGGGAAGATCCCACATGCCCCGTGGAGCGGCTGGGCCCGTGAGCCATGGCCGCTGAGCCTGTGCGTCCGGAGCCTGTGCTCCGCAAAGGGAGAGGCCACAGCAGTGAGAGGCCCGCGTACCACCAAAAAAAAGAGAAAAGCCTTTAGGAAGCAATAATCACAAAATAAAATAGGCAGCTGGTAATTTATAACAGCACTTTGTTCTGCCTGAAATACATTTTCAACCCTGTTCTCATTAATGTTCATAATTTTTTTTTGTCATGTTGAACTATCTGGGGGAATGTACTATTAACCTTCATGACAACACTCTGAGGAATACATTGAAGTGAACAGAGAGCTGCCTTTGTTTTTTAGATGTGGGGATTGATACCAAGTGGCTAAATGTTCTTCCTAGGTAGTGCATGCTTGTAATAGATAATATAAAACGAAGTAACTAAAAGCTGCTTCCAAAGTAATAATTTCTAATATCTCTAACTAAGCTATTTGCCTAACAACAAATTTGGGTCCACAAAGCACACACTTAGGGACATAATGAAATGAGATCCACCAAAGTTTTAGCCAGTTGGATCAAGTAGCATGCATGTACACACAAAAGCATTACTCAAGAATTGATGTGGAAGTCAGGGAGAACTTAAAATTTAAATCCTTCTATTTAAACATTTCAATAAGCACCACATTAACTATTTCTATTTTATGAATTTAAAAGGTTATTCATAGATCACTGGAAGTGATCATTATATCAAATCCTTACTCTGAAAATCAGTAAAGAGGACAGAATTAAGCATTAACCCTGACTTTCAAGGATTGGCAGTATTTCTGTTTTAAAAATAACTCATTGAAAAAAAGTTTTTTTTTGTGTGTAGGAAATACAGAAAAAATATTAAAGATTATGCTTTTATTTCAATATCTTGTATATTTGTAATTTATCATAATAAAAACTCAAAATCAGGGGATCTAGTGGTAACTTATTCTGTGATAACTTGAGTAACTCATTTTGCTTCTCTTCGATTTTCTGGTTATCTGTAAAATAAGGACCTACATGATCTAAGTGACTAACTAAAACTGGGTTACAGAACCTTTGAAAAAAGGACATTTCATCCTTTACCTAGTAGAGTTAGGGGAAAGAGGCAGAAATCAGCCTAACATTTATAGAATGAAAGTCAATGAGGTCAAGATATTGGAGAATGAGAGTTATGAAGGGGAGGAGAGTTATCACTTCTTAAGAAGATAGCTTATGAGCTTTTGTGTTTTAGATGAGATGAACATAATTCTAACAAAGTTATAGTCCTGGTTATATCCAGGGTTAGGAATATAAGACATAATTTTAAACACAATTTTTCAGCACTCTCTCATAAACCAAAATGGTCTCTGGGATCTGAACCATCAGGCAAGCTCTAGATGGCTGTGGGCCACAGTAGGCAAGGTAAACTGCCCTTACAGTGGATCCCAGACAGAAGTCAGTGAGGGGAAGGAGGTGAGCAAAAGAAGGTATTATTGTGGATGAGACTGCAGACAGCGTTTCATTATAACTAGTACAGCAGGACCTTTGGCAAATTTAAACATAAATCCTCAGAGTCACGGAGATCCCACCTCTTCAGACTACTTTGGTAAACAGTCTATCAAGAACAGTATGAAAACCAAAGCTCATCATAACATATATGTCTCTGACCCAAAGAATTACACAAAAGGTGTCACCCAGCAATACATATTTAACTGCTAAGTGAATTTCAATGGGTGTTTAGTTTGATCCACTCATCGGATGACTCCATGAAAAAGATAAAATATAAATGGGATTTGAAGAAAGTAGGGATTAGATCTTTCAGAAACGTTAAATAATCTCATTTTCTCCTACATGCGATATTTGAAAATCTATATAAATTAACTCTCTTCACTAAACCCAAATCAAAGCAATGGAACAAAGAACAGTTTTGTTTTCAAGCTATCTGCACACCCCTTGAGGGTTTTACTGACCCCCTTAGGAGGATGCTATAACCCACAGGCTGTGCTGAAAATCATGGGTTTAGATTATAAAAACCTTTTAAAATAACTATTGTGCTAGTATATTAGCTTAGTGGGTCAAGAATAACATTTCTCATGAAATAGAATAGTATGGGATAGTATAGGATGGAATGGAATAGATTATTTTTGTAAAATGTTTATGTGCTATACATGTATGGATGGATGTGTGTCTACTGGATCACAATGTAAAATATCTTACTGTGAGTTATAGTCAAAAGTTTGAAACCCACCAGTTTAGAATAAGGTAGAAACATGGTACAAATGGGCTAAATGTCCCTACCCACAAACAAGTTTTGACTGGCCCCACAAAAGAAGCAAGCAAAAGGATAATAATAATATAATCTATGGCTAAAGAACAGGGAGTGGGCCATAGGAAGATCAAACTCCTAGACCTGCTTCATTGCACCACACTCACTAGCCACGTGAAATAATTGATCATAGAGATGGGCAGCACAAAATAAGACCATTTAAAAGTATCAATATAAATATCACTGTTCAAAACTTCATGTTCAAATCTCTAGTTATCGCTCTGCTACATGAGTGAGATTCATACAGTTTGTGGATTTTATATAAGAAATCATAGACTACTTCCCTCTTGCTCTGTTACACTGTCAGAAAGCTACTCTTTGAAAGTAGGTGTATGCTAAAAAAAATTAAAAGATCATTTTAACTTTTAATGGAAATAAGAAGGTGTGTTTACAATGAAAAAAATCTAAAAAAAGAAGTCATTTCAAGCCAAATAAAAAAAATGTGGGATTAATATTTTGTATCCATAGCAGAGTTGTCTGAGTTAATGTGAAGAGTTTCAAGAAATACAGAAACACAAATCTCTCCCTCCAGCGATTCTAATGAGTTTTCAAATCTCTCCCTCCAGCGATTCTAATGAATCTCAATCCAGGGTTGAGAACCACTGAGACAGAAGAATAAGGTTTTGCTATAGCTGAGATTCCATTTATAGTTGTCTTTTTTTCATTGGTAAGCAGATTTTTTTTTTCTTCATCATGGCTACACAACAAGAGTCTGAAAATAGAAACTCCAAGGAAGGACAATGCTACCTGAAGCTACAACATGACAGCTTCTGTCCACGAGAGTCAGCCAATCAGCAACATAACACATTTATAAAACTACAGAAAATGAGTTAAGACTAAGTTTTTGTTGCTTTGATATAGTTCTGACAAATAAAGTGAAAGATATTGAATCAGAAGCAAAACATTTATAGGAAAAGAAGTAAGGAATCTTCTTTCCTACTGAGAGACTATACCCTCTTGTGTCTCTTCTCTAGTCAAATGAAGTAGGATTTTACTTTCCCTTAAATAATCACGACACTTCACATCATGGCTGATGAATCCTACAAATAGACTGCCTCATCTTATGTTCCTGCTCAAAATCTTTCATCATTTCTAACACCTTCCAGGAGAAAACCCAACTCTACAAGACATAGTAAGAAAAAGCTCCCAAGATGAGATTCCTACTTACCCACCCAAATTCCCACCCCCACCTACACACTATACTTTGTATAGTTCCCAAAGATTAGAAGTTGTTTTATACATCCATGTCTTTGCTCACTTTGCTGACTTTGTCTGGAAAGCTCTTCTTTCCAACTTCACCTTCTCCCTACAGGAACATCTCTCCATTCAGCCTTTCAAGAATCAGCTCAAGCACAGCTCTTCTTTGAAAACATTCCTCTATCAAGACAACCGTTCTTGTTTTTTAGATATTAAATTGACCACTGACTCTTCTGTGTTCCCAACAGAGTCTGTGCATCATTCTGTAATAACAGTTCTAAAAATGTTTTACACTTAGATCAAGGTTTATCAAAGTCAGCACTACTGACATTTTAGACTGGATAAATTCTTTGCTGTAGGATATTTTAACAGCATTGTAAGATGTTTAATAGCATCCTTGGCTTCTACCCACTATGTGCCAGAAGAATTCTGCCTCAAGTCATGACCACTTCCTATCTCCAGATACTGCCAAATGTCTCCTGCAGTCAAAGCCACCCCAGTTGACTAAGATGTGCATCTTTGTTCTCCTCTAATAAACCTGTAAGTTTCATGAAAGCAAGAATGTTATTTTCACCTTTGTATTTAGGACTTAGCATAGTGCCAGGCCCATTGTAGATTCTCAAGATATGTTTGTTAAAGGAGTGATTATCTTGTTACAAAAGGGATAGTAACACACTATCAAAATGTAGAAGATCAAGCATATCGACATCTATCCTGATCATGATAATGCTTTGGTTTTTTTTTTAAGAATTACATCACTATTGAAATTAAAATTTTCAATATCATCAAAACATCACTTAAAATCCTCAAATCCATCCACCCATCACTAGAAATCATTTGTATTGATTTTTATGTGGTTTTAATACAAAAGAAAATGAGATTTGGGGTCTAGAACTTGATTTGAAAT
Source organism: Kogia breviceps (assembly GCF_026419965.1). Classification (NCBI taxonomy): domain Eukaryota; kingdom Metazoa; phylum Chordata; class Mammalia; order Artiodactyla; family Physeteridae; genus Kogia; species Kogia breviceps. The sequence goes on from NC_081314.1 coordinate 100,678,932, forward strand.
TATACCTAGGTATATAAAACTCTTGGAGTAAAAATTGCTTGAATATAGTTGGTTAACTGATTCTGTTTTTTAAAAAATGCTCAGCTAGTATTTTTATGTTATCTGAATAGCTTTAATTAATTACTTCACTTTTTAAAAAACGTTCAGGGAGTATTTTTATGCCCTATAAATAATATTTTCAATTTTTAAAATTTTTACAAACTGAACCCCATCAAAGTTAAAAACAGTCCCTTCCTAAGTCTACTTTCACTCCACTAACATTGATGTAACACATTTCTATGATAGAATTGATAAAGCAAGGAATTTTAGAAGCCAGAAATACATTACTTTAATTTTAAATACTTATTCAAAAGAAGTTCCTAAATAGAATTGCTGTGCCAGAATTCAAATATGTGAGCCCAAATATGCATAATACACAAATACACGTGTTTCTAAAATGTATATATTCTATGGATAATGATTTAAAATCTCTAAAAGATTACTTTAAAAGCTATCAATTATTTTAACTTCTTATATCCAAATTATTATTAATTACATTTAAAATAGAAAGGTTAGCCATGAATTCTTTCCAATTCCATAATATATCTTATCTAGAGATAAATTATTTAATTTGAAAGTACAATTCATGTAATGTACAAACGATTTTCATTAATGATGGTGTGTTCAACTAAGAGATAGTGTGGTTATATGAACTCTGGCTATTTATTAGATAAGCATATTTGAGCAAATATTGTATTTTAAATTCTAACAATTTGACAATAAGTGGTCTTCATTCTTTCTTATTTTCTCTAATGATGTAATTTCATATTAAATGACTATAATGTTATTGAAAGTTTAAAGTCAACCTTATTTTATAGAGAATCTTAACTTTGCAAATAAAGCCACTGCTGACATTTTCATTTGGTCTCAGTTCCTTTTAGCCAAACTAAAAATATCTTGTGTATTCAGCATCTGAATTTTTCACGCTCACAGCAACAGAAATAACAAAACGTCATATTAATCTGTCTTTAACGTCATTGTTCTTGAGGCTTAGCAACTGCTTTTCTTCTTCTTCTTCAAAGTTTGGCTCTCTATATTCTAAATGATTTTTGCTCACTTTAAAAAAATCCGTAAATATCCAAATATATAATTCTGGTTTTTATATTTTTTGAGATACTAGTACATATAACCCACTGCGAGTTCTAGAAAACTAATACTTTAAACCAGGGCTCAGTAAACTATGGCCTACAGGCTGAATTCCACCTATCACCTATCTTTGTATGGATCATGAGCAGAAGCAGTTTTCACATTTTTTAAATGGTTGCAAAAAGTCAAAAGAAGAATAACATTTCATGAAAAGCCAAAATTATATAAAATTCAAAAATTCCAGTGTCAGGAATTCCCTGGTTGTCCAGTGGTTAGGACTCTGTGTTTCCACTGCAAGGGGCACAGGTTCAATCCCTGGTCAAGGAACTAAGATCTTGCAAGCCACTGTGAGGCATGGCCAAAGAAAACCAAAACCAAAACCAAAAAACAAAAAATAAACCCCCAAAATTCCAGTCTCTACAAATGAAATGTTATTGAAACATAGCCACACTCAGTTGTGCACGTATTTTTCTAAGGCCACTTTTGAGCTACAATGGCAAATATGAGTAGTCATTACAGAGACCCAGAAAGACTGATATATTTACTATCTGCCCTTTACAGAGAAGTTTGCAGACCCTGCTTTAAACAATTAGTATATGACTGTCACACACACAACATGTAAATCTGGTGAATAGGACACAGTCCATTTCTGAGGGGATTTCTTTCAGCCAATATCATTTTCTCAATAATATATTTTTCTATAAACCTTGGTAAAGGCCATTGGTTATTAGCAATAAGATACTTACTATGATGTTCTTAAAATATTTGGAAAAGTACTATTGAACTAGTTGAATTGATCATTTACTTTTTTGAGGTGTTCCTTTCTTTACCTCACCACTGAAGTCTTGAGAGTTTCGAATTCCTATAATTCCCCAGTTGAAATCAAATTAGACATCTAATAACAATCATCAATGATGCTGAATCTGTAAAACTCAGCCTAATGTCTACTTTATCATATCTTAGTAAAGCTGTTATGCCTGGCTCCTAGCTACACCATTTTGTAATGAAGACAAAACGCAGCAAACCAGATCAAGTTTAATTTATAGTCTTGACCCAGTTTATATTCCATCTTAAATACAGGAAAAAAAAGTGAACTTAACACTATTCAAGCTTTTGGAAAAGCTATAAAAACATGAATTGTCAGTAATTCTGTCTGATGCCTTAACTAAATAGATAATACTCTGAGCATCTGCTCACGGTTCAAAAGTTACCTTTAAAATAAGATTTCCTAGCAGAAAAATTCAACTTTTTATTGCCTCTGCACATTACTATATGCATTCTTTTAAGGGGGGGAGCTTTAAAAGTCTTGAAAGGAATGTAGAATTTAATATTTTGCATGATCTTGATACTATATTATGTGACTATTAATAACAATATATTATTTTGAGGATATTTCTGAAAATCTCTAAAATGAATGGACATAGAGCATATTTCTAGGTTTTTATATTTTGCTAAGCATTATAACAATCAGTGAAGAAAAATCAAAATTCATTTAGGGACATTAAAAATAAGTAGGAGCAATGGTTCAAATAGTAGTTCTGATATGTACCTCAGAAGAAAAATAAAATAATAAAGAGATATTTTCTATTATGTATTAAAAGAAATATTAGGTTTTTAACTGAATTCAACTCCTTTGTTGTTACTACCAAATTTATTTAAACTGACAGTTTAGAATTGTTTTACTTTGGCCCCTAAAACAAATTATAAGAAGCCAATTTAGAGAAGCAAAATAAATAATGTGCCACTCCTGAGAACCAAAAAGATTATTATCTCCAACACATGAACCAAAGAAGTGAGGTCTCTTTCTTAACACCACAAACAACTGGTTTTACCAAAGGCAATCTTGGAAAGAAGGAGCCTTAGAGATCACCCAAGAAATGGAAATCACAATGTTCCCTCTAAGTCATGGATGACTTTTCCCAAGTTGTGTAAGATTCCATGTCAATTCTAACAATACTAGGCTCATCCTTAAAATAATTTTCGTTTAAAAGAAAAATAGATCATAATTATCTTCAATTATATAATCTCTGTAATTAGAGATGATGCCGTATTCAGCCAGCTTTTCTGGTATGGTAGAACCCTGATAAGAAATCTCAAATATAAATTGCCTGTTTGCTTCCATTAATGGAATATTTGTGGGCTGAAGCCGACTGGTGGCAGAGCGTGGATGGAACTGGAGTCTGGAATACAATGGTGTGGCAAACCTGTACAACATTTGACCTTAAGCTCTATGCTTAGAATTGAAGAAACCGCCCAAAGAGTCAGTTCTTTCTCCAAATCTAGTCAAAATATTTCATATGGGACTACAATTCACAAAATAAAATGTTGTTTCCACCTTTCTGTTTCCAAATATGGGAAGATGTTTTTCACTTTCTTTTGCTACGTTTAATTCCCAGCCCAACCGTTACCCATCACTGGAACCATACTACCAGAAAAGTTTTACTGGAGGCTGCCTTATGTCGTAAACACGTTATTAAATTAAAATGAATTTTCCATGCTTACTAAAAAGGGAGCATTTGTAGTCACATTAGGTGGCTTCAGTGCTGGGCACTTACCCAAGTCCCTGGTTCTGTGGAGTCAGCTGTCCTCCATGTGCCCGGCTCTGCCGCGTGTGACTGAGTGTTGGCCTTACCACACTTTTTCAGAAAAGATTTGATCCTTCAAATGGGAGGTGAGTTGCTCATTATGAGAAGTCTAAAAAAAAAAAACACTGGATTTTACACAAGCAAATGCTTCCACAGGTCCCAGAAGTTTTTGCAAGATTAATCATCACCAACATGAAACTTGAGCTCATCTTTTATAGACTTTTGTTTCCTTCCAACTACATCTCTTTCAATTTTCATTTCATTCTCTTACTCTTTTTTTTTTTCCTACCTGCTTTTGATCTTCTATTTTACACTGTACAGAAGTCTTGAGTGGTATGTGTGAAGCGAGCCATCATCAGCCTGCTGGTCTAGAAAAAAATCATAAAGTGAGAAACAAGAAAAAAAAAAAAAGAAACAAGGCCTGAGATTGGATTGGGAGTTAATCTGCATGGTTATCAATGTCCTGTTGTACTTTATGAAAGATGCTTGGTCCTTTCAATACTACATTTCATGTAGCGATGAAAATGGGATATGGAATATCATCGTGAAAACTGGTTTGATTGGGATAATAATGACTAAGAAGCCATCAATGCGAAAAACCTAACAGGACCCAATTGTGAAAATACACTGAACCTGCTTCACAATCTCTGCTTTTGTTTAGAGATTTCCACCAGGCTTTGGAGCCTTGGAATGGGTTTGGATGTCATCTAAGCATTCCACCCCAAAAGCTATTATCATTTCTCATTGAGAAGAAAAGTGGGAAGCTGGGATTTGGGTGCCACAGGGAAAGGTTTTTGAGATACTTTGACCATAGTAAAGCTTTGTTTCATGCACTTCATACACTACTGTGCTTAGGGATAACTGTGGGGACACTTGGAGCCCATTGTATAGATTTATGTTACTCCATCAGCTGTTTAATAATAATTGCTATTCTGAAAAAGGACATTATTTTATCAGTAATACCACTAGCTGATACTTTTATAAAATTTCATTTTATTCAATTGGCTCAGGGTACTTTAACAACATTTAAGTTCTCAATTGCTTCTGTGATAGAGGCAAGTTGCCTATGGCTACTGTGAACTGAGATTAAAATCCAAGAGTTCAGCCTTTTAAGATTTCTAGTAAATCCCCTGAACCAAACTCTTTCCCTAAATGGTAAGTGAATTTAAAGCTAATATAACTACTAAAAAATAATAGACAGAGGCTATTCACATTGCCTTCTATCTCCTGTTTAGTACTGAAAGAGAGTTTGGTGCTTTCTACGCCAGACAAATTCAGGTTCATGTTTTTCAGGGAAGTGTGAGCTCCATAAACAAGCATAGTTATAATACCATTCTACTCCTGAGTAAATATGAGATACATGAATCTATCAACTTTTTGAATACCATCAATATAAAATTCTTTGTATTTTATTGATTAAAAACATAAAAATAATTCTAGGAAACCTCTTTTTAGGCCTTCCTAATTATGCTGACAGAACTGCAGCATCATTCTCCAGAGGCTGTTTTACTCTATAATGAAGCTTTTGAGTGAGCTATTTTCAAGCGATGTTTCAGGTTTTACTTTGAACACATCTCTGCCATGTTTTCTACCATTTTAAAAGTTAAATAAAAATGCAACAGGTTCAAGTAGCAATTAATAAATTGTGTCATTTACATCAAAAAATCAGCAGCTTCTATCCTATGAGAAAATGAACATTTCATAAATATTGAATACCATTACACACATACCCTACAAGTTGGTTAGCTAAAAAGAGAGAAATTCCATTAGAGGCTTTTGCAAGGAAAATATAAAATAGTTGAGATAAAGTAGCTGACAGTATTAGTTACTACTTTGCCTTAAAAATGTAGTGAACAGCAATGTCATACATTCCACAAACTTCCAAGGGAAAATTGTACCAACTATTTGAAAACTCTGAGCCCTTTATTAAAGGGATTTCTTGTCTTATAGGCTGTGTGACTTGGTTGAATAGTGATTAGTTGTATATGCAACATATGCTTGTATCAGAGAATAATTTAGCCACATAAGATATTCATCAGTATCTGATAGCATCAGAAGTGGAAATCTGACAGTCATCCTGTCCAGGAAAGGATGTTTTATAATCAGAAGAAGTGACCAGTGCCCTTTAGTACCTAAAAAAGACTGAATTTAGACTAGGAAGGAACCCTGATTTCTAACTGTTTTCTCAAACTAGATGTCTCACTCCCAACTTCCTTTAAAAATCATATAACTAAAACCTCAATGACTGAATTCCTCCAGCTAGAAAATGAAAGTAAAAAGCCCTCCTTGTCACATGGAGCAATAATAGAGCATAGTTAATAAGTCGCTATTTTAGGACCTTGCTTATAGAAGAGTTATGTTCTTTCTGTCATTTAATAAAAGTATCATTCTGGTGCGGGACATGAAGGTGAGATTTTTGTCTTTTTATTATTAGAGTCAAACCTAGAATGATGAAATTGACATTCACCAGCACTCTGTGTATTGGGGAAGGGATAAAGGTTGATTTCCACTGTAGTCTCACAAAGTTATCTCTCAGTAATGGAACTGCTTCCAGGGCTCAGTCTTTGCCCTCTTCACTTCACTATGTACAACTGTGTCCTGAATGATTCCATCTTATCCAGTTTTATAGCACTTATTTTCAAACATACTACATAACTTATTTATAAGTCTTCTCCCTCCAGACACATACCTGAATGTAATCCCCACTGTAGGTTCTTCTTGTTCCCTAATGCTTCCCTAGTACTCAGGAGAAAGCCTGGCCCATAAGAGGCACTCGATAATATATTTTGAATAAATGAATGAATGAAGAAAAACAGTGACAAATTACAGAAAATGTATTTGAAAGTGGAGATATAAGTATGTTTTTTCAAAGTTAAAGGAAAAGGCAAATAAGACTAGTTTTAGCATAATTTTCTATTAAAGCAAAGTTTTAGCTTCACAATAAAGAATGGTATTATAAAATAAATATAAGAATTTTGTAGCTCTAAACCTCTGTGCTTGATAAAGTTTGTATCACCCAAATTTTTAGCCTCATTTTCAGAGTTCTTTTTAAGATGGACCTGAGCTCAATACATAAAGGATCTCATAAATATACATATATGTTGATTTTTAAACTTTGATATAATCAATTAATCCAGCAGCCAGAAACTATTTGTTTTAAGATTTATTTATTATTTATTTATTTAATTTATTTATTTTTGGCTGCATTGGGTCTCAGTTGCAGCATTCAGGATCTTCGTTGAGGCATGCGGGCTCCTCATTGCAGTGCGCGGGCTTCTCTCTAGTTGTGGCACGCGGGCTCCAGAGCATGTGGGCTCTGTAGTTTGCAGCACAGGAGCTCTCTAGTTGAGGCGCATGAGCTCAGCAGTTGTGGCGCGTGGGCTTAGTTGTCCCATGGCACGTGGGATTTTAGCTCCCTGACCAGGGATCAAAGCCGTTTCCCCTGCATTATAAGGTGGATTCTTTATTGCTGGCCCACGAGGAAAGTTCCCAGAAAATAGTTTGTGACATCAGAGATTCTCCCCCACAAATTTACTTTACTTTTCATTTTCAATTGGCATGTAGGCATCTCATAGGTGCACCCTAACAGGTTTCTTACTGCAGAGCTACATTGTAGGAGTGTTATAGTTTTTTCAGGCACTAACAAAACCAGTTGTAGCCCATGTATTCTTATACACAAAGAAATTGGCTCTATGTCCTAATGGGATTTCAGGCCATGTAGCATTGTAGACAAATTATAAATACAGATTCAGCCATACTTGAAAGAGGACCCAAACAAGCTTTACGCGTAAGTGCAATCGATTTCCCAACTCAACAAGTAATTTAACCAAATATTTCTAATCTCAAGAGTCTAAAAACCAAATAAATTAGCCTTACTTCTTTTTTTTTTTTTTTTTTTTTTTTTTTTTCCGGTATGCGGGCCTCTCACTGTTGTGGCCTCTCCCGCTGCAGAGCACAGGCTCCGGACGCGCAGGCCCAGCGGCCATGGCTCACGGGTTTAGCCGCTCCGCGGCATGTGGGATCCTCCCGGACCAGGGCACGAACCCGTGTCCCCTACATCGGCAGGCGGACTCTCAACCACTGCGCCACCAGGGAAGCCCAAGCCTTACTTCTTTAATTTTTTTTTTTTAGCCTTACTTCTTGATGAGCATAAATTGTTGGTTGATAAGTTAGCAAGCAGCTACAGGCTACACTAAAATTTTATTGTATTGAAGGTATTATTATACCACAAAAGGGAAAAATGTTATTAGAAGAATGTTGAATTTATTACTTTAAGACCATCAGTGGAAATACTTGTATATTGTTGCTCAAATGTCTCATGATACTTAAACCTCTGTTTGTTTTTTCAGGTATTTTTAGAGATTCTCCTTATGTACAATGTACTAACATATTCTAGATGCTTTCAATGAAGAATCCGTGGTTATTATAGTATTTATAGTACTATAATTTCTTGGTATTTATTTACAGATGATCAATTCCAGGAACTAGCTTTACTAGGTATTTGGTATTGAATAACTTTAAGAAAGCTTTTAAATCATCCTAGATTTATAAGGCATTTCCTTGTTTCTTAGATTACTTAGGCACACTCATTTCTGGAAATGCCTAATCAAAAGCATTAAATTTAAAATAATTGTAAATTGGAGTGCTGATGGCTATAAAACTGCAATTACTGTATCAGTTCACCAATACAGCCCAATTTGCCAATAAAAGCACTGAAACCGTGGTTTGTATTTCCAGCAAATCTATGTTGAAAGCCACAAACTAGATAATGGTAGGAAAAATTGTTCTAATCATATCACTATTGTCAGAATAAGATGGGCCCATTCTTTTTAAAATCAAGGATTCTAAGAAATTTCTAAGCTAGAAACATAGGCTACTGCAATAGTTTCAACACACATTCAAGGATGGTGGGAGTTTGTTCTAAAATCTTTAGTTAAATTGAGCATCACCTCTTTTCTAAGACAGTAAACAAACTTCAAGGACTACAAGGGCTGGAAGGTAATGTAAATGAGTGATGCAAACTACCTGGTGAAGGGGCACATGGGCACATTGGGTGAGAAGCTGGAACTGTATCCAATTCCAGGGCACGAAGCAATGGCTACACTCTCTCAGGAGACTTTTGGCATGCAGGAATACATTACCCAACATTGCCAGACATCCCAATTTTTCAAGGAAAGGGTAGATCATGGTTTTTATTTGAAACTACCCACATTTTATGTGCTGTCTCATGTTTTTAAATCATTTGCACATATTTGGACTGGATTAAATCTTTGAGCTACTAGTTTGCCACTTTGTCTAGAAGTCGTAATAGTCAATGGCATTTTCTTACTAGAAAAAAATGAGACGGTTTCCTGTTAAAATCTTGTGTTTTTTAGACAGTACTGCTCAATTAGCCAGTAGTGGCATTTTCCTGAGTCACAGAGTGAATTTTCTATGTCCATTTATACATAATGCTGAACGTCCATGAGGCCCAACATCACAGTTTCACATATATATTTTTATCATATAAAAAGTACCACATCGTGAAGGGGAAAAATGGTACGCCCAAAGGTACTGTCTTGATGTTAGTTTTATTATAATCATTTCAAAGTCATAACATCATAGTTACTTCTTTGACACATTCAGGAAGGTATTTTGTGGCTTTATCCTAACGAAACAGAGGATAAGAAATAAAGAAGAAAATTAACATTTTCTAGTTTTTCTGATCTATGGTTTTGACCTATAGAAACATATCAATTATGGATGAAAATACAATGTATATGGAAAAGTATTCACTCCCTGAGCTTCATAAATGGAAAAATATTAATCAATTTTTTCCAACATCATTTTAAAGAAACCTTTTAAATGTTTTACCTTCTAATCCCTCTCCATACAGCCAACAGTAAATATATATGTAAAATATATATATTTAGAGAGAGAGAGGGAGAGAGAGAGAGAGAATATATTATACCATTGGTTCTGTTTCTTTGGAGAGCCCTAATACAGTAGACTAATTTTATACATGTTGCTGCTAAATTCCATCTCCCCTATCTAATAAATTTATAGATTTTTTTCTCAAAAGTTTTAATTTGTCTGCACTCGAAATGAAGGAATTTATATTTATTCACAATAAACTTTATCTTATTATAGTCAACTCATTATTCTTGGCTGAATGATTCTTTTGGAGGTTTGCCTCTGGGCTCCCATGTATTCACTGTCTGCTCAGATTTATCTCAAATACAGAGGATAGAATCATGCTTGCTTCATCAAGGCTAGTTTTTGAAGTCAGATGAATCTAAGATCTGACTTTCTAAGGAAGTGGTCTACACCAGCCATAGCTAATGTGACTGCTGGACACCGTGTTGCTTTGTTTTTCCCAAGCATAAAAAGCTACCTAATAACTCTTTTGAATCATACTAGACAAATTATAATGCTCAAATTGAATGACACAGTTTATTCTTACCTAGCTTATTAAATTCTCAGGAGAGGCTAAACCCTTTGAATGATAAATTTTAAATCAGTATTAAATTGAGCCCATGTACCCCAAGGAGATTTAGACCATCTGCTAATTCTGCTGGGCAAAGGCTTTCTTTTCTATTCTCTCAGCTTTGGAGAAGTAGAATCCAATTTGCCTCCAACTCCCATTTTTTCATCCTATAGTTAAATAGTCTATGTAAAACAAACTTTTGCAACCACCTTGTGTTATCTGAACCCAGTGTATTCCTTTCCCCCAAGAAAATAGATGGATGTATTAAGGACACTGAAAGAGAGTTTGCAAACACAGTTCTTTCTTAGGATCTGGTGTCCTTTAAAAATTGTTGCCTAAAACATGTGTTAACTTTATATAAACAATGATTAGGTCAAATAATTTTCTTTTTGCCAAATAAATATTTTGGAAGGTGAACATTATTACATTTTGAAATGTCACAGAAATCTATCAGTATTCCCATCTGACCACTCTTCCCACACCCCCACCCACCCACTTTCGGAACACAAGCATGTGTAGCAAAGCCTTTCATGAACAAGGAATCCATTCAGGACTTAGGTACCTGGGCCAGTTTCCACTCAGCAGGTTTCCTATGCACTTATAGGTGCCAAACCGTAACTCATGTTTCTCTGAAAGAATTCTTAATAGAGAGGGGATTAAACTCTAAGTGGCTTCCTGACTTCACCATTTCTGAAGCCCAGTGTTAGGTTGCTGAAAGTTCACTCCATTTGTACCATCAGGAGCCTAACAGGCTTTAGAAATTGAGTGAGTGAGGTAATATTTTGTGTGTGTGTAGATGAAATATTGGAGTACTTAGCAATCTATTGCATTAAAGGCACATATACATTTTTGATCATCTCTTTATTTTTTGAAAATAATTCTTCTGTAATATTCTGAGTTTCAGGTTTAACTGAAGAAGTGAGATGAAAATTATTGCAATTTTAATAATAATCTGTATGGTAACATAAAGATAAAAGTAAAGAAATGCCTGTATTTGCCCAATGCTTCTCAACTCCTCTCTAAGCAAATATCGATTCATTATCTGAATATAAAAATTAAAATGTCTTCACAGTGGTAAGGCAATGATAAATGTCCAGTCTATAAATGCCAAAAGCCAGATTGCAGGAATGGGTCCACATACTAATGTTCAATCAAATCAATGTACAATCAAGATGAAAAAGGAAACAAAATGCACAGTAAATGAGGAACTCTCCAAATTATCAAACATGAAATTAAACACTAAAATGATTGCCTTTAAGAATATAATCAGTAATCTGGAAAATGAGCTTTACACAGATATAATGAGTTCCCAAGAATAATTTGTGCAATGTCCAATCAATGGTGTTAGGCTTGTATAAACCTTGCCTAGTGCCATCTTGGTAGTGATTTTTGTCCTAAGCATTGTCCAACATCTCCTGTGTTCTCTGAGGCATGAGACCACCAAATATCCACATTTGAATCACATGATCATGCAAGGTTATTTGTGAAAATTAATTTTGTTTTTTTGTCTATCTGGACCCACAGTTGAGCTCTCACCTTGAAATCAAGAAGTGGCATTGCTGGAATAAACAACTTTGGTAGAGTCAGTTTATAATCACTACTTCAGCAATACATGGAAATTCCATGGGCAAGGGTTATTTACTGATACTCATCCTAAGTAATTTTCCTGCTTGTCAAGGAGGTATGCCTTCCTTCAGTTTTAAGAAGTGCAAGTTATAACGATTCAGAAGGGTCAGGAAACAAATACTCCATATAGTCTGAAATTAAGGGATCAAATTAATACCTTTGATAATTTACAATGTTTTTAAATTAATTTTATTTTGTATAATTTCTATATTACCAGGGTAATATTCTGGCCAGTGATATATGTGGGTCTGTTTTTGTCAAAAGCCATGTATTCTGTTTAGTGGAGACTGACCCCAAAGTCCATTGTACTAGATACTTAGTTAAGAAAATCTCTTAAGGATCAAATGCATTTTTCCCAAGCTCACTATATTATTATAATTGTGGTGTTTTCTTTTTTCAGTCATGGCTGAAGTAAGTGGTTTCTACCTATTTCTAAATTGATTTAAGGGATATTATAAGTAAGAGATGTGGATATAAATAATATCTGCTTTATAATCATGCTATTATAAAAAAAGGTAAAGGACAAGAGTCAAACAGAGAAAGAGGGATTTAGTTCAAGAGTATAAAGGAGCATTAACTAAAATATGAACACTATCTTCAACAGCAACTTCACAGAAAATGAAGAGCACAGACATTCTTTTTTATACTGCTTCTTATCACGGCTCTTTAAAAAAATTAGCATTGAAAAGAAAAGGTTAAGTGACAGGAATTTTTTCTTTTCTGTAAGTGTGTCAATGGTCTTCTTAGAATTTTTCTTTCTTTCAAGTCATAGAAATCATCCCTGTGCCTGACATTTTTAATTGCCCTCGAATATCAATCCATTTCATCTTCCTTTCTAAATGAATACAAATTAATTTAGTGGGTAATGTTTCTATTTAAAAATACTTAGCTTTCCACGCTCCTGTGAATCTGTAGATGGGCATGTGACTACTTCTGGACAAAGAGGTATATGTGACAGTTAAGGGTTGGGCTTTTCAGAGCGCTGCCTTCCTAACAGACTGAGCAAACCTAGTCAATGTATCTTTTGCCCTTTATCTTTTCCCTGTCTTTCTTCCTAGATTGAAAAGTGATATCTAGAAGGGCAACAGCATTTTTTGTAAATATGAGGAGAACGGCCTTGCACTAAGTAGGACAGCATAACACCACTAAGGTTGTTATGCTGTCATGTCACCAAAACAACAACCCTGGATTACTGTCTGCCTCCAGACTCAATGCTACATGAAAAATAAGATAAATAAAGCAAAATAAAAGAATAAAATAAGCACGTCAACTGACTTTCTGTGACACAGCTGAATACAACCTTAACACTCAGACTTCCTTTATGTGTCCTTGCCCCACTCTCGTTTAGGTGCTCCTCCTTGTTTCCATGGCATCTCCTACAATCCCAAACACAGTATTTTCTGCCTCTCACTGCATCATAAATTTCAGGAAGACAGAAATCATGTCAATCTTTCAATAAGTGATGTTCCTTGAACTTTGCACATGTCTGCATAGCACATAGTAGGCACCCAATACATTTGATAAATGGGGAAATAATAAAGAAATGACTGAATAAGTACAATTCCCACCTCTCTATATCTCCTACTAACAAATAATCCCAAACTCTTCTTGTTTTCACTTAGACTATTGTAGTATCTTCCGCATGGTTTTCCCTGCATCTTCCTTGCTCAAAAACCCTCCCATAGCTTCTTATTATATTTATAATTAAATCCAAATCCTTTACACATTCTATGAAGCCTAGTACGATCTGGCTACCCTCTACTGCTCTGAATAAACATCTGTTCATTCTCTTCATTATATTCCAACCACAGTGGCTTTCTTTGGGTTACTGAAACATTCCAAGCTCATTCTCACCTTAAGATCTTTATGCCAGATGTTTCATTTCCACAGATGTTCACACAGCCGACTCCTTCTTGCCTTTTAGATCTCAGCTCAGATCACTTACTCAGAGAGGTCACAGCTGACAACTCAATCTAAAGGAACTCATCAAACGCTCTATCCCATAGCCTTCTTGTGGGTATGTTGAGAAAATATTTTTGTTTCTGCACAGTAGGGCTTTCTGAGAAAATTTTACTGAAACTTCGAACCTGAGCTAAAATGCAACCCTTAGAAGGTAATTTATGATGGAACAAATAATAAGAACTCCAGAAAGACTTACTTCCCAGAGGTACGTGTTTACATTTCAAGGGGAGTTGAGACCCAGGACCATGGAGACATTTCAAAAAGTGAGGATTCAGTATCCTCTCCATTACTTTTCCAAGGAAACTCTCTCAAAAGAGGAAGGAAAACAGCTGCCCCTCTCTCCTATATCAATGTCCAGATTCACTTTCTTTTGGGGGAAGAGGAGTGCTTACTCACCTACAATTCAGACCCAGTATGTGTAGAGTAACATCTGGCTCTTACTGCTTTGCCCTGGAGGGAGGACGTTGTAGCACAAAGAAAACAACACATTATTATTTACTATAAGTAAGTAGTGATAAATCTTCTCTGCTCCAGAAACCTCATGTTGGCATTCAGGGTAATATTAATAAATATAGTATAAAAAACCTAATCTCTCCTTTATTCTTTTATAGTTCCTGTCATCCAGTACTGGGTATCCACATCACTCAAGATGGTGCACTAGTTCAGAGTCTTTGTTAGGTTTACAACTCATGCCTGAAAGAGCTCCTAGTAGGAGATCAACAAGTATTAGTGGAATGAATAAATGAATCAGTCAATGAAATGAAAAAAAAACACTGAAATGACAACTTTTTGGAGTACTGGATTGTGTAGCTTTCTACTGATTTGGGTTAAAGCAGAGGGGAGATTTAAAATTTTAGAAAAATAATTGCTTATCTCAGATGACCTGCTAAAGCATAGTATATGTAACATATCTTTGAAAACTGAGGTTTTTCTAAAAGTCTGAAGTGAAGACATTTTGGGTTTTTTTTTTTTAAACGAACTGATTTCCTTATAACTTAGCTACTGGCTATGTAGTTAATGAGATTTATGTTTATATAAGTATTGAATAATTTATATTTCATATAAATATTGAATAAGTTATCTGTATTCTTGCCCAGCTGCACAACAGTTGAGATGAAAACCCAGCCTTCTCTCAAAAAGCAGCTTTAGCCCTTCCCAAGGCTCTGAACAAAACCACAATTAATTCCTCAGAGTTCTGCATCATAAGTTAACTGGAAAATTTAAAAGAGTGTAATTTAGTAACTCTCAATCTCTATCACATGAGTGCTGACAACAATTTAAATTTGAGGAGGACTCCACCTTAATGGCATTTCCAGATGAGTTACTCCCAAAATACATTTGGCGGAACCTGCAAGGTAGACTTACTAAGCATCATCCACTTGAATATTGAAAGAGATCTTCAGAAAACAATTATTTTCATTTTGATGGAATTGATACTGAGCTCTGACTTCTGAAAACACTTGTACAATTTGTTCAAGCTGATCATCTCATTGCAGAAACAAAATAAACATATTGACAGCATAAATATTTGACAAATGTAATTCTTGAAGATTTCACTCAAAGAAAAAAATGGGCTCTGAATTATGGTGGTGGATTCAAGAATGGCTAGAATTAATTAGGCATTCTCTTTAAATTTTAAACATTTTAAACTATGGGTTATAGCAAAAAAAATTTCTTCTTTCAGAACTGCTGAATGTAGTCGGTATTTTTAAAATTTTACCATAACAAGTCAGTTGAAATTACCTAGAATTTGAGGAGAAAGTAAGTATAACGTAAACTTCTGAAATCTAAGCTTACCATAAACACCACATTTGATCAACTCTTTAGAGAGGTATCCAATCTAAATGATTATATACAAATGTGTTGCTACTGTGAATAAGGGTGTACAGACTCATATCCTATTGGGAAGATAAATTAATAGAAGATAAACTGTAATGATAAACTGATAGAAGATAAACTGTAAGTTTGCAACACCCAATGCCTTCAGAAGGGTAAAATCGGGTAAACAAGGGTTAAAAATTAAATACTGTGTAGTTGTGCCTCTAGCATATTCCATAGAACAGGGCATTCTGATTGGTAGGCATGAGCCTCTAACCTTCTCACTAGGTATATTGCTATAGTAAAGCAGGGTGCATGTCAATCTAATAACACTGTTTCCAAAGATCATCTAAATAATTTTTTTTACCATTTTTATTGGATTATAATTGCTTTATAATGGTGTGTTAGTTTCTGCTTTATAACAAAATGAATCAGTTACACATATACATATATCCCCATATTTCTTCCCTCTTGCATCTCCCTCCCTCCCACCCTCCCTATCCGACCCTTCTAGCTGGTCACAAAGCACCAAGCTGATCTCCCTGTGCTAAGCGACTGCTTCCCACTAGCTATCTATTTTACATTTCGTAGTGAATATATGCCCATATATACATTACCACTCTCTCACTTTGTCCCAGCTTACCCTTCCCCCTCTCCGTGTCCTCAAGTCCATTCTCTAGTAGGTTTGCATCTTTATTCCCATCTTGCCCCTAGGTTCTTCAGGACCTTTTTTTTTTTTTAGATTCCATATATATGTGTTAGCATACAGTATTTGTTTCTTTCTTTCTGACTTACTTCACTCTGGATGACAGACTCTAGGTCCGTCCACCTCACTATAAATAACTCAATTTCGTTTCTTTTTGTGGCTGAGTAATATTCCTTTGTATATATGTGCCACATCTTCTTTATCCATTCATCTGTTGATGGACACTTAGGTTGCTTCCATGTCCTGGCTACTGTAAATAGAGTTGCATGAATATTGTGCTACATGACTCTTTTTGAAATATGGTTTTCTCAGGGTATATGCCCATTAGTGGGATTGCTGGGTCATATGTTAGCTCTATTTTTAGTTTTTTAAGGAACCTCCATGCTGTTCTCCATAGTGGCTGCATCAATTTACATTGCTACCAACAGTGTATGAGGGTTCCCTTTTCTCCACACCTTCTCCAGCATTTATTGTTTCTAGATTTTTTGATGATGGCTATTCTGACTGGTGTGAGATGATATTGCATTGTAGTTATGATTTGCATTTTTCTAATAACTAATGATGTTGAGCATTCTTTCATGTGTTTGTTGGCAATCGGGTTCTCTTCTTTGGAGAAATGTCTGTTTAGGTCTTCTGCCCATTTTTGGATTGGGTTGTTTGTTTTTTTAATGTTGAGCTGCATGAGTTGCTTGTAAATTTTGGAGATTAATCCTTTATCAGTTGCTTCATATGCAAATATTTTCTCCCCATTCTGAGGGTCGTCTTTTGGTCTTGTTTATGGTTTCCTTTGCTGTGCAAAAGCTTTTAAGTTTCATTAGGTCACATTTGTTTCTTTTTGTTTTTATTTCCATTTCTCTAGAAGATGGGTCAAAAAGGATCTTGCTGTGATTTATGTCATAGAGTGTTCTGCCTATGTTTTCCTCTAAGAGTTTGATAGTGTCTGGCCTTACATTTAGGTCTTTAATCCATTTTGAGTTTATTTCTGTGTATGGTGATAGGGAGTGTTCTAATTTAATTCTTTTACATGTAGCTGTCCAGTTTTCCCAGCACCACTTATGGAAGAGGCTGTCTTTTCTCCTTGTATATTCTGGCCTCCTTTATCACAGATAAGGTGACCATATGTGTGTGGGTTTATCTCTGGGCTTTCTATCCTGTTCCATTGAACTATATTTCTGCTTTTGTGCCAGTACCATACTGTCTTGATTACTGTAGCTTTGTAGTATAGTCTGAAGTCCAGGAGCCTGATTCCTCCAGCTCCATTTTTCTTTCTTAAGATTGTTTTGGCTATTCGGGGTCTTTTGTGTTTCTATACAAATTGTGAAATTCTTTGTTCTAGTTCTGTAAAAAATGCCAGTGGTAGTTTGATAGGGATAGCATTGAATCTGTAGTTTGCTTTGGGTAGTATAGTCATTTTCACAATGTTGATTTTTCCAATCCAAGAACATGGTATATCTCTCCATCTGCTTGTATCATCTTTAATGTCTTTCATCAGTGCCTTATAATTTTCTGCATACAGGTCTTTTGTCTCCTTAGGTAGGTTTATTCCTACATATTTTACTCCTTTTGTTGCAATGGTAAATGGGAGTGTTTCTTAATTTCACTTTCAGATCTTTCATTAGTGTATAGGAATGAAAGAGATTTCTGTGCATTAATTTTGTATCCTGCTACTTTACCAAATTCATTGATTAGCTCTAGTAGTTTTCTGGTGGCATCTTTAGGATTCTCTATATATAGTATCATGTCATCTGCAAACAGTGACAGTTTTACTTCTTTTCTGATTTGTATTCCTTTTATTTCTTTTTCTTCTCTGATTGCTGTGCCTAAAACTTCCAAAACTATGTTGAATAAGAGTGGTGAGAGTGGGCAACCTTGTCTTTTTCCTGATCTTACTGGAAATGGTTTCAGTTTTTCACCATTGAGGATGATGTTAGCTCTGGGTGTGTTATATATGGCCTTTATTATGCTGAGGTAAGTTCCTTCTTTGCTGACTTTCTGGAGGTCTTTTATCATAAATGGGTGTTGAATTTTGTTGAAAGCTCTCTCTGCATCTATTGAGATGATTATATGGTTTTTCTCCTTCAATTTGTTAATATGGTGTATCACATTGATTGATTTGCGTATATTGAAGAATCCTTGCATCCCTGGGATAAATCCCACTTGATCATGGTGTATGATCCTTTTAATGTGCTGTTGGATTCTGTTTGCTAGTATTTTGTTGAGGATTTTTGCATCTTTTTTCATCAGTGATATTGGTCTTTAGTTTCCTTTTTTTGTGACATCTTTGTCTGGTTTGGTATCAGGGTGATGGTGGCCTCGGAGAATGAGTTTGGGAGTGTTCCTCCCTCTGCTATATTTTGCAAGAGTTTGAGAAGCATAGGTATTAGCTCTTCTCTAAATGTTTGATAAAATTCGCCTGTGAAGCCATCTGGTTCTGGGTTTTTGTTTGTTGGAAGATTTTCAATCACAGTTTCAATTTCATTATTTGTGATTGGTCTGTTCAGATTTTCTATTTCTTCCTGGTTCAGTGTTGGAAGGTTGTGCATTTCTAAGAATTTGTCCGTTTCTGCCAAATTGTCCATTTTATTAGCATAGAGTTCCTTGTAGTAATCTCTCATGATCCTTTGTATTTCTGCAGTGTCAGTTGTTACTTCCCCTTTTTCATTTCTTTTTTTTCACACACACACACACACACACACACACACTGTATTTTATTTTTAAAAGAGATAAATAGACTGACACCAAGCATTGTAAATGGATGACCACAACAAAAACAATAATGATTGCAATTACCAAACACAAAACACACTCATATGAGATAATATTGACATTCAGTCCAGTAATCCTCCATTGTAACAGCTCCTTTACTTTGCAGTGAAAATTGATTTGTACATTTTTTGCCTCTGAGTCCTTGTGGGATTTTTTTTTTTGAATTCAAACAGAAAGTCACAAAAATTATAATCATCCTCATCAGTTCACTCAGTCCCATGTAATTAATTTTTTTTCATCTTGATCTTTTGTTAGCACTTTTATGAGTTCATCAGTTTTCCATTAGAGTTTTGAAAATGCTTATTCATTCAGTTCAGCAGCAGAGTCAGTTAGCAGTAACCTGCACTTGTCAGAGTCTTTTCCATGAAACCCTTTTATATGAACATATTTGCAAAACCATCAGAGTACAACCAGAACTGTCTGTAAATGACAAAAGATTTTTAAATGACCACAGTTAAAGATTTGATGAAAGTTCATAATAATGCAATTGACAAGGAAATTTAGTTATTTCTGACATATACATTTTAAAGTAATAACTAGAATTATGACTTATAACATCATACCAGAACATATAAGATTTTTAGAAATTTCATGTAATGTCTGAAACATTTATATTAACATATTTCCATACAAATAACCCAAAGAAAGTATAGTATTAGCTGTTTTGTTTGTTTGTCTGTTTATACTGAAGGTTATTAGTCATCAATTTTACACATATCAGTGTATACATGTCAATCCTAGTCACCCAATTCAGCACACCACCATCCCCACCCCACTGCGGTTTTCCCCCCTTGGTGTCCATATGTCTGTTCTCTACATCTGTGTCTAAACTTCTGCCCTGCACACCGGCTCATCTGTACCATTTTTCTAGGTTCCACATATGTGCATTAATATACGATATTTCTTTTTCTCTTTCTGACATACTTCACTCTGTATGACAGTCTATAGATCAATCCACATCTCAACAAATGACTCAAATTCGTTCCTTTTTATGGCTGAGTAATATTCCATTGTATATATGTACCACATCTTCTTTAACCATTCGTCTGTTGATGGGCATTTAGGTTGCTTCCATGACTTGGCTATTGTAAATAGTGCTGCAATGAACATTGGGGTGCAGGTGTCTTTTTGAATTATGGTTTGCTCTGGGTATATGCCCAGTAGTGGGATTGCTGGATCATATGGTAAATCTATTTTTAGTTTTTTTTGTTTTGTTTTGCTTTGTCTTTCTTTTCACGGTACATGGGCCTCTCACTGCTGTGGTCTCTCCCGTTGCGGGCCACAGGCTCCGGACACACAGACTCAGTGGCCATGGCTCACAGGCCCAGCCACTCTGCAGCATGTGGGATCCTCACAGACCAGGGCACAAACCCATGTTCCCTGCATCGGCAGGCGGATTCTCAACCACTGCGCCACCAGGGAAGCCCTATTTTTAGTTTTTTAAGGAACCTCCATACTGTTCTTCATAGTGGCTGTATCAATGTACATTCCAACCAACAGTGCAAGACGGTTCCCTGTTCTCCACACCCTCTCCAGCATTTGTTGTTTGTAGATTTTCTGATGAAGCCCATTCTAACTGGTGTGAGGTGATATCTCATTGTAGTTTTGATTTGCACTTCTCTAATAATTAGTGTTGTTGAGCAGCTTCTCATGCGCTTCTTGGCCATCTGTATGTCTTCTTTGGAGAAATGTCTATTTAGGTCTTTGGCCCATTTTTGGATTGGGTTGTTTGTTTCTTTAATATTGAGCTGCATGAGCTATTTATATATTTTGGAGATTAATCCTTTGTCTGTTGATTCGTTTGCAAGTAGTTTTCTCCCATTCTGAGGGTTGTCTTTTCGTCTTGTTTATGGTTTCCTTTGCTGTGTAAAAGCTTTGAGGCTTCATGAGGTCCCATTTTTTTATTTTTGTTTTTATTTCCATTACTCTAGGAGGTGGATCAAAAAAGATCTTGCTAGGATTTATGTCAAAGAGTGTTCTTCCTATGTTTTCCCTAAGAGTTTTATAGTGTCCGGTCTTACATTTAGGTCTCCAGTCCATTTTGAGTTTATTTTTGTGTACAGTGTTAGGGAGTGTTCTAATTTCATTGTTTCACATGTAGCTGTCCAGTTTTCCCAGCACCACTTACTGAAGAGACTGTCTTTTCTCCATTGTATATCTTTGCATCATTTGTCATAGATTAGTTGACCATAGGTGCATGGGTTTATCTCTGGGCTTTCTATCTTGTTCCATTGATCTATGGTTCTGTTTTTGTGCCAGTACCATGTTGTCTTGATTACTGTAGCTTTGTAGTATAGTCTGAAGTCAGGGAGTCTGATTCCTCCAGCTCCATTTTTTTCCTCAAGACTGCTTTGGCTATTCGGGGTCTTTTGTGTCTCCATTCAAATTTTGAGGTGATTTGTTCTAGCTCCGTAAAAAATGCCATTGGTAATTTGATAGGGATTGCATTGAATCTGTAGATTGCTTTGGGTAGTATAGTCATTTTCACAATGTTGATTCTTCCAATCCAAGAACATGGTATATCTCTCCATCTGTTGGTATCATCTTTAATTTCTTTCATCAGTGTCTTATAGTTTTCTGTGTACAGGTCTTTTGTCTCCCTAGGTAGGTTTATTCCCAGGTATTTTATTCCTTTTGTTGCAATGGTAAATGGGAGTGTTTCCATAATCTCCCTTTCAGATTTTTCATCATTAGTGTATAGTAATGCAAGAGGTTTCTGTGCATTAATTTTGTATCTTGCAACTTTACCAAATTCATTGATTAGCTCAGTAGTTTTCTGGTGGCATCTTTAGGATTCTCTATGTATAGTATCATGTCATCTGCAAACCGTGACAGCTTTACTTCTTCTTTTCCAATTTGTATTCCTTTTATTTCTTTTTCTTCTCTGATTGCCATGGATAGGACTTCCAAAACTATGTTGAATAATAGTGGTGAGAGTGCACATCCTTGTCTCGTTCCGGATCTTAGAGGAAATGCTCTCAGTTTTTCACCATTGAGAATGATGTTTGCTGTGGGTTTGTCATATATGGCCTTTATTATGTTGAGGCAGGTTCCCTCTATGCCCACTTTCTGGAGAATTTTTATCATAAATGGGTGTTGAATTTTGTCAAAAGCTTTTTCTGCATCTATTGAGATGTTCACATGGTTTTTATTCTTCAATTTGTTAATATGGTGTATCACATTGATTGATTTGAGTATATTGAAGAATCCCTGCAACCCTGGGATAAATCCCACTTGATCATGGTATATGATCCTTTTAATGTATTGTTGGATTCTGTTTGCTAGTATTTTGTTGAGGATTTTAGTATCTTTATTCATTAGTGATATTGGTCTGGAATTTTCTTTTTTTGCACTGTCTTTGTCTGGTTTTGGTATCAGGGTGATGGTGGCCTCATGCAATGAGTTTGGGAGTGTCCCTTCCTCTGCAATTTTTTGGAAGAGTTTGAGAAGGATGGGTGTTAGCTCATCTCTAAATGGTTGATAGAATTCACCTGTGAAGCCATCTGGTCCTGGACTTTTGTTGGAAGATTTTTTTGTTGTTTTTTGTTTGTTTTGTTTTGTTTTGTTTTGTTTTTGCAGTACGCGGGCCTCTCACTGTCGTGGCCTCTCCCGTTGCGGATCACAGGCTCTGGACACACAGGCTAAGTGGTCATGGCTCGCTTGTTGAAAGATTTTAAATCACAGTTTCAATTTCGTTCCTTGTGATTGGTCTGTTCATATTTTCTATTTCTTCCTGGTTCAGTCTTGGAAGGTTATACCTTTCTAAGAATTTGTCCATTTCTTCCAGGTTGTCCATTATATTGGCATAGAGTTGCTTGTAGTAGTCTCTTAGGATGCTTTGTATTTCTGTGGTGCTTGTTGTAACTTCTCCTTTTTCATTTCTAATTTTATTGATATGCGTCCTCTCCCTGTTTTTCTTGATGAGTCTGGCTAATGGTTTATCCATTCTTCTCAAAGAACCAGCTTTTAGTTTTATTGATTTTTTGCAATTATTTTCTTTGTTTCTATTTCATTTATTTTTGCTCCGATATTTATGATTTCTTTCCTTCTGCTAACTTTGGGTTTTGTTTGTTCTTCTTTCTCTAGTTGCTTTAGGTGTAATGTTAGATTGTTTACTTGAGATTTTTCTTGTTTCTTGAGGTAGGCTTCTATAACTATAAACTTTGCTCTTAGAACTGCTTTTGCTGCATCCCATAGGTTTTGGATCGTCGTGTTTTCATTGTCATTTGTCTCCAGGTATTTTTTAATTTTCTCTTTGATTTCTTTAGTGATCTCTTGGTTATTTAGTAACTTATTGTTTAGCCTCCATGTGTTTATGTTTTTTACAGTTTTTTCCCTGTAATTCATCTCTAATCTCATAGCTTTGTGGTTCAAAAAGATGCTTGATATGATTTCAATTTTCTTAAATTTACTGAGGCTTGAATTGTGACCCAAGATTTGATCTATCCTGGAGAATGTCCGTGCGCACTTGAAAAGAAAGTGTAATCTGCTGTTTTTGGATGGAATGTCCTATAAATATCAATTAACTCTATCTAGTCTATTGTGTCATTTAAAACTTCTGTTTCTTTATTTATTTTCATTCTGGATGATCTGTCCATTGGTGTAAGTGAGGTGTTAAAGTCCCCCACTATTATTGTGTTACTGTCGATTTCCTTTTTTATAGCTGTTAGCAGCTGCCTTAGGTATTGAGGTGCTCCTATGTTGGGTGCATACATATTTATAATTGTTATATCTTCTTCTTGGATTGAACCCTTGATCATTATGTAGTGTCCTTCCTTGTCTCTTGTAACATTCTTTATTTTAAAGTCTATTTTATCTGATATGAGTATAGCTACTCCAGCTTTCTTTTGATTTCCATTTACATGGAATATCTTTTTCCATCCCCTCACTTTCAGTCTGTATGTGTCCCTAGGTCTGAAGTGGGTCTCCTGTAGACAGCATATATATGGGTCTTGTTTTTGTATCCATTCAGCAAGCTTGTGTCTTTTGATTGGAGCATTTAATCCATTCACGTTTAAGGTAATTATTGATATGTATGTTCCTATGACCATTTTCTTAATTGTTTTGGGTTTGTTATTGTAGGTCTTTTCCTTCTCTTGTGTTTCCTGCCTAGAGAAGTTCCTTTAGCATTTGTTGTAAACGTGGTTTGGTGGTGCTGAATTCTCTTAGCTTTTGCTTGTCTGTAAAGGTTTTAATTTCTCCATAAAATATGAATGAGATCCTTGCTGGATAGAGTAATCTTGGTTGTAGGTTTTTCCCATTCCTTACTTTAAATATGTCCTGTCACTCCCTTCTGGCTTGCAGAGTTTCTGCTGAAAGATCAGCTGTTAACCTTATGGGGATTCCCTTGTATGTTATTTGTTGTGTTTCCCTTGATGCTTTTAATATGTTTTCTTTGTATTTAATTTTTGATAGTTTGATTAATATGTGTCTTGGTGTTTTTCTCCTTGAATTTATCCTGTATGGGACTCTCTGTGCTTCCTGGACTTGACTAACTATTTCCTTTCCCATATTAGGGAAGTTTTCAACTATAATCTCTTCAAATATTTTCTTAGTCCATTTCTTTTTCTCTTCTTCTTCTGGGACCCCTATAATTCGAATGTTGGTGCATTTAATATTGTCCCAGAGGTCTCTGAGACTCTCCTCAATTCTTTTCATTCTTTTTTCTTTATTCTGCTCTGCAGTAGTGATTTCCACTATTTTGTCTTCCAGGTCACTTATCCATTCTTCTGCCTCAGTTATTTTGCTATTGATCCCTTCTAGAGAATTTTTAATTTCATTTATTGTGTTGTTCATCATTGTTTGTTTGCTCTTTAGTTCTTCTAGGTCCTTCTTAAACGTTTCTTGTATTTTCTCCATTCTATTTCCAAGATTTTGGATCATCTTTACTATCATTATTCTGAATTCTTTTTTGCACAGACTGCTTACTTCCTCTTCATTTGTTAGGTCTGGTGGGTTTTTACTTTCCTCCTTCATCTGCTTTGTGTTTCTTCATCTTCTCGTTTTGCTTAACTTACTGTGTTTGGGGACTCCTTTTTGCAGGCTGCAGGTTCGTAGCTCCCGTTGTTTTTGCTGTCTGCCTGCAGTGGCTAAGGTTGGTTCAGTGGGTTGTGTAGGCTTCCTGGTCGAGGGGACTAGTGCCTGTGTTTTGGTGGATGAGGCTGGATCTTGTCTTTCTGGTGGGCAGGTCCACATCTGTTGGTGTGTTTTGGGGTGTCTGTGACCTTATTATGATTTTAGGCAGTCTCTTTGCTAATGAGTGATGTTGTGTTCCTGTCTTGCTAGTTGTTTGTCATAGGGTGTCCAGCACTGTAGCTTGCTGGTCGTTGAGTGAAGCTGGGTCTTGGCACTGAGATGGAGATCTCTGGGAGATTTTTGCCGTTTGATATTACGTGGAGCTGGGAGGTCTCTGTTGGACCAATGTCCTGAACTTGGTTCTCCCAACTCAGAGGCACAGCCTTGATGCTTGGCTGGAGCACCATGAGCCTTTTGGGAGGTCTGAGGTCTTCTGCCACCATTCAGTAGGTGTTCTGTAGGAGTTGTTCCACATGTAGCTGTATTTCTGATGTATTTGTGGGGAGGAAGGTGATCTCCATGTCTTACTCTTCCACCATCTTGAAGCTCCTCTTCCATCTAAATAACTTTTGTCTGATTTTTTATACCATCAGATTTCCCAAATAAATATCTCTTCTGACAGAAAAATTCACTGATACCCCAATATCACTATTCCTAACCACTTAGCAATTCAAAATAGATTAATTTATAGGGCTCTTATAGTTTGGTATATATGGATCAGTCTTCCAGAGCTTTCTACCTACAAAGAAAAATAAAATCAAGTTCCTGTATCTATAAAACTGAGAAATAAGACTTGGAAAAATAGTGATACCATAAATATCACTATATTATATATATAGTTATACTTTATAATTATACTATATACTTTATATACTATACAATATATAAAGCAATATGGAAAGTGTGATGCTGTTATTAATTTGTAACCCTTACAAAGAAAGATGTTTTTGAAAGCCTGAGGCAAGGGTTCAATATATAATTTGCAGGCTCAGTGCAAAGCAAAAATGTGGACACCTTGTTCAAAAGAAAGGAAAAAAAGCTTTTTCTGTTCTGCAGTCTCTCACCCTGTCATGGTGATTTCCATTTGCTTTCAGCATTCTGCTCCCTTGGGAGTGAGGATACCAGCAGGGCAAGTATAGACCCTCACAAGTGTCCTCTCCACGTCCATCCCTAAGTCCCCACAGGGAACAGAGGGCAGCAGAAGTCACCGGGTAGAAGTAAGGGAGTGGGTTACTGGACACCCAACCAGGGGAGGTGGGGACATAGGGAGCTGACAGGAGGCAAGACCACGTGTGAGTAGAGGCTCCAAGATCCTAGTGCATGCTCCATCATCCCACTGGGATGATTTTGACTACAAAATACAAATTTAAAGCAAAATTATTAAGAATTTTATGATGACCACATTGTGTTAAATCCTAAGCATTGGGCCTTGTGTAACTGCCCTAGTCACAGGCCCATACACCTGGCTCTTCCTAAGGCAGATGTAGTTATACCATGTCCCTGTCCAGGCCCTGGCTCTGACTTAATCTGCCTCATCTATTTCTACCATCTACAGGCCAGTCTGGTTGCTTTCAGGACTCTGTGCTGATGTGGTCTTGGCAGAGAACGCTGAGCTTTTCTGTTTGCAATTGCTCTGTACCCACTTACCCTCATGTGTTCATATTGCTCTTGCTACAGAAATTTATGTTCCTAATTACTATGTCGAAAATTTCCACAACTCCTCTGAAACCCCATTCAAATGTTAATGTTCCTTTCTGGTCACTAACAGTGCAGGAATGTGGGGTTTGAGAGACCTCTATGACTTAAGTCACATCCAGGCTGAAAAGCAGCTTAGAAAAAATAGCCTCATGACTCAAATTATCTTCTCCCCCATGTAAGGCCCTTATTTCTGACTATAAAAGACACCACCAAGGAGGACCACACTGTGAGTTATTGGTCAAGCTGGGATGTGCATTAGAACAGCTGCATGAGTTACAATAAACTATAAGTGTAAGAGGCCTAGTCTGAGGGGTTAGAGACTTCGTCTGTCTTGATACCTCTTCAATGAAACAGAGTTTAAAATGTCATGTTATTAATTAGTCCAGTTATGACCTTGGACAACTCACTTCATGGACAACTCACTTCATATTTCTCTCATTCTTTATCTGTCAAAAATCAAAAGTTGAAATTACATTCTCTAAGTCCTAACCAGTTTCAAAAGTATTTAATTCCATGAAATAAAATAGAAACGATAAAAGAAATGTAACAAAAGGCCCTTTTCACTAAAACTAGAGCTACCATATGATCCAGCAATACCACTTCTGGGCATATATCCAGAAAAGATAAAAACTCTAATTCAAAAAGATACATGCACCCCAATGTTCATTACAGCACTATTTACAATAGCCAAGACATGGAAGCAACCTAAATGTCCATCAACAGATGACTGATAAAGAAGATGTGGTACATATATACAATGGAATATTATGCAACCATAAAAAAGAACGAAATAATGCCATTTGCAGTAACATGGATGGAACCAGAGAATATGTACTAAGTGAAATAAGTCAGACAGAGAAAGACAAGTATTATATGATATCACTTATATGTGGAATCTAAAAAATAACACAAATGAATTTATTGATAAAACAGAAACAGATTCACAGACATGGAAAACAAACTTTTAGTTACCAAAGGGGAAATGCGGGGGATGTGTGTAAATTAGGAGTATGGGATTAACAGGTATACTCTACTATATATATAACAGATAAACAACAAGGACCTACTGTATAGCACAGGGAACTATATTCAATATCTTATAATAACCTATAATGGAAAAGAATATATATATATATACAAATCACTTTACTGTACACCTGAAACTAACACAATACTGTAAATCAATAGAAAACAAAATAACAAATGAACCCCAAAAGGCCTTTTTCAAATAAACCTGAAAATGTATCTTTCAGTATATCTGATTTTACCTCTAATGTGGCATGGATCCCTGATGTGTCAGTTCAGGTCCTCTGGGAGGATGTGCTGAGATGAAGTGAGGAGAGCAAGAGGTCCACTGGGGTTGAGGGGTAAGGGGTGAGCCGTGCCTGTGAAAAACAAAAGAGGAAGAAGCAGAAGTGAGCAGAAGAAGCTTTTAGGAACAACAAAGATCTGACACTAAGGAAAGGGAAGGAGGGAGAGAGCAGAAATGGGCACAGAAAGCCTCAGAGTGCTACAAACCTGAAAAAGTCTTTGGTAACCTGATGGGGAGCTCCAGAGCAAAGACAGCCCTTTGGAGAGTACTCTCATGTAGTGTACAGAAGATCATCCGGGAAGACTGGCCTCATATCAAACACTGAGAGCATTCCAGAGGTCCTGCTGCTGGAGGTGGTTGTCTAACTACAAGTTCTTTCTTGCAAGGAGATTCATGGTGTACAACTCCATGGCTGCGCTCCGATCATGTTTATTATAAAAGCAAGCCATGGGGCTTCCCTGGTGGTGCAGTGGTTGAGAATCTGCCTGCCGATGCAGGGGACACGGGTTCGTGCTCCGGTCCGGGAGGATCCCACATGCCACGGAGCGGCTGGGCCCGTGAGCCATGGTCGCTGAGCCTGTGTGTCCAGAGCCTGTGCTCCACAACGAGAGAGGCCACAACAGTGAGAGGCCCACGTACCGCAAAAAAAAAAAAAAAAAAAAGAAAAAAAATAAAAGCAAGCCATGATTTTAAGAAACCCAGGCATTTTTGTCAGATCCCTTCACAGGCTTACATTTCTAGGACTCAGTTCTAGTATTTTTAAAGTAATGGGACAGTTGATCACCATTAATGAGTATTATATAATTAATGAGGATTAATTTTTTTTTTTTTTTTAAGTGTGGAGTAGAGAAATTTAGAGCTAGAAGGAATCAAAAATTATTAGCCCAACCCCTTCATTTGACAAAGAGAAAACTGAGGCCCACTGGGACTAAGTACCCAATGTTACCATAGGGCTAGTTAGTGCCAGGGCAGGAATGGAACCCACACCTTCTCACCCACAACCCAGGCCTCTTTTAAAGGTGCTGAACAAGGCAAAAAAAGAGAAATTTTATTTCACCAACAGTTCAGACTTTTAAAAAAATATTCAGAATTGGGAACAGATGTTCTGTCACACTGATGGGGCAGACAAGTAAAAGTTTAGAACAGAACTCAGCACCACAAAATCCATATAAGGTGAATTATATTACAGTTGACCCTTGAACAACATGGTTTGAACAGCTTAGGTCCACTTATACACAGATTTATTTTCGATAGTAAATACGACACAATGGATCTGTGGAATCTTGGATACGGGGAACCAAACCACATATAAGGAGGGCCAACTATAAATTATAGATGAACTTTCAACTGAACGGAGAGTTGACAACAAGGCTATCTGATTTAACTTAAACATTTAAGTAACTAAAGTAAACGTTCTGCTTCCATGAGGAAGAGATTTCTAACAACGAAAACTGAGAATCCATCTTGATCATTGGACAAGTGTGAATAGGATCAGGGAAGGAAAAATCTTTGGGGAGCTGGGTAAAAGAGAGAGATGTACTCCATCCTCTCCCTGCAAGCCAGAGAATAAGCCAAATGAGTAGGTCTCAACAAGCTATTTATTTAGAGAGATGTACAGTTTATACAGATTACAGGATAAATAAGTATGATACTTATTTGGGGATCACCATAATACTAAATGCTTTTCTCATGAGTCAACTCCAGTTACAATGTTTGTTATACAGAAAATAGTAATCTATAATCATTATCATTTTCACTTAAATAATTATTATAGCAAGTGTTACTAGCTTGAAAGACAATGATAACTTCCTAAAAATACCTAAAAATATTTTGTTGTTTGAAGCACTAAGAAAAGCATATATGGCTAAAGCTAAGTGGCCCTTGAGGGAAGGGCTCTGAGAATATTACAGCTTTGACATGGTACCTTCTGTTATATAAAATGTGACCTCATGACTCAGAAGATCAGTTGGCTGGAGGAGTTCTTCCTACTGGCACACTACTATACTGGGTGCTGTCTCTAGGCAGAAAAGTAGAGAACAACTTTCTTCTATCAAAGCATTTCTGGTTGAAATGGAAATATAGACCTTATATAGGGGATAGCTGAAGGGTTAGTATATCATGCTCTGTCTTGGCTCTGGTCTCTCAGCTGAGTTTTGTTGATAGTGGCAGGGAGAAATTCTCCATCATGTTATATCGAATCCTAACAAAAAACCTTGCAGCACAAAAGCAAAAGCAGGTTTACAAATCAACTCACCCTCACCTGAAACATTATCTTAATTCTAACTTTGGTTAACACAAGGTCCCTGGCTTTGTTCTCCAGGACAGTTCCCACACCCTCTAGGATTTAGAATTTCTAACTGAATGACTGCATGAGGGCAGAGTACTCAGGCAGCCTGTGCTTCAAAAGGCTCAAAATGAAAAAGGCACAGTAAAATAAATCAGTTGGACTACTTAGTGGTAAATGTCTCATTTTCTTGTTGTGTTTACCCTTCTGACTGAACAGAACAGTAATGTATATCCTCTCACTGCATTCCTAATAAGGCTATTTACACTGCATCTCCAATGAATTTGTGCCCTATGCAATAAATTCTCAGTTCTGAAATGTGAGTGAGAATGTAGACATCATTATTAGAGGAATTAACCTTGTAAATGAGGAGCACCCTTATTGAAACTCTGGATTTTGATTATTCAAGAGTGACACAGGAATATGGGCAGTTTTGTGTGGAATTATAATGATCAGCCTTGCAAATAGCCACTGACTATGAATAAGCAACTATCTTTTGGCAACAAGTGAAGAATTCTGACTTCATTTTTAAAATATTTCTGCGTTGGTTTGTAATTTCCAATACCAGCAGAAGAAAAAATATTGCATGTATCTCCAGTGTACAGAATTAAGGGCTTATCCATCAGTAGTGATTGTATTTTGAACTAGTTGAGCCAAACAAAGCCAGAAGGAGGAAAGACAGACAGAGTAGAACTTTTTCAAGCCACACGGCTGCTTATCACCTCTAATCTGCCCCAGATATTCTTCTTTGTCTCACCTGCCTCTCAACCACATTGAGGTCACTTCAACAACCACAGCTAAAACATACCAGGATAAATTAGAATTTTATCAATTTCCTGATTCATTAAGAGGTTAGAAAAATCCAAGGGTAGGGTAAAGCTACTGAGTTGTTCAAAAACAAAGGATCAAAGAAAAAAACAAATATTTTCTCACTTAGGTAAAAGCCTGAGATAGATCACTTGACTTTAATTTCAGTCAGTTTCCAAACAATGGAAAAATCCTGAAGATTAACATGGGACTTGCAGATTCTTCTTCTGCTTCTCCCACCTCCAGTTCATGATAGCTATCTCCTCTTCCTTGTACCTTGAAGAGGCACAAGAGGAGTATATTTCAGAACCTACAATGTAAAAGATATTAAAAAGCTTTTAGCTTAGAAGCAAAAGCTCATTCATCTAATGTCCTCTAAGCCCATAAGAACCCACTGCCAGGTCTGAGCATCAGGGCGAAGACTGAGGGAGCATTTCCCTCTCTTGTATATGAATACCTACAGGATTTATAGCATCCACAATAATAATAGGTGGAGTTACAAGGGTGTACTTATTTGTGAAAACTGTACAGCTAAGATTTGTGCATTTCAATGTCTTTAAATTATATCGCACAAAAAAGAACTTCAAATACTACAAATAATAATCGCGTAGGGCTGGTGAGTGGGTGCAAGCAAAGATAGAACAAGAACGGCTGAAGGGCTTCCCAGGTGGCGCAGTGGTTGAGAGTCCACCTGCCGATGCACGGAACACGGGTTCGTGCCCCGGTCCGGGAAGATCCCACATGCTGCGGAGCGGCTGGGCCCGTGAGCCATGGCCACTGAGCCTGCGCGTCGGGAGCCTGTGCTCCGCAACGGAAGAGGCCACAAGAGTGAGAGGCCCGCGTAACACACACAAAAAAAGGCTGAATATTGATAATATTTTAAGCTGGGTGATGGGCACAGAGGGGCTCATTATACTATTCCATTTATTATGTGTGTGTTTGAAATTTCCCATAATAAAAGGTTAAAAATGTTAATTGTCTCAATTTTATCACCAACTCACAGCCACAACTTTTATCAATATGAGGATCGTGATTAAAATACACTCACATGTTTGAAATTTATCAATGAGGGATGAAGACAACAGCTTCACACAATCCAACCTGAAGGAAATAGCTTGAGACAATTTTTTAAATTCTGAGTCTTTCCTTGAATAAAGATGGGCATTAAAGAAGCTTGTTCAAAATCATCAAATAGTCTATTGCCTCGGGAAGTGAGGGTTACCAAATGACCAATTCTGCATGGTCAGAGTTTTTTCAGTCTGCAGTGTTGTATGTATTTCTTTATACCACATATGGACTTAGCAAAGTCCCTCGACTACTCACATAGCCTTTATTTATTCTACTATCTCCAACATCCCCTGATTAGGAATACTCAGTTTTTGTACCGTTACACAGCATCCTATTTGACATATCAATATGCAAATATTCGTCTTTCTAAAAATGTTTACTTGATGTTCAAACGTTGGTACCATCTCAAGCAAAGATGAAACTGCTTTATCAGCAGGCATGCTTTCATATTACATAAGAAAGGGTTAGTGAATTGAATGAATAAATGGTAGAAGAGAGATATTTAAACAATTAAAAGAATTTTATAATGGACTTCAAAGACAGAAGTAAAGAAAAGCAGTAAAACTTAAGCAAAAGCAAAGCATTTGTAAAGATTTTAAAAATTCAGTTCATCTGAAAGCATTTATGGAGTTATTGTGGGCCAAGAAATGCCACGATATACTGAGGCTTTAAAAAATTACATGTAATAGTCTTTACTCCTAAAAAGGACTATTGGTTTAAGAGCTGCTAAGTGAAGCAGTCAATGTCTAGGGAAAAAAATTGCCTTTGCTAACAATATATTTATTACTGAGATAAGCTTAGTTTCTTAAGTTTGACTTTGGATAAAAGTGGTTTCAGAAGGTCTAAACTTCAAAACCTAAAATGAGACAAAAAGGTTTGTGGAGTCTAAGTTACCCCTTTACTATAGCTTGCATGTCAAATACTGAGTAGCAACAGCATGAAAACTCAAATAATTCTAACCACTCATAAACAAGGGGCTACATCAACTGCTAACCCTTCTACACAATGGCTATCTTTTCATAACAAAGAGTAACAAGACAATAATTACCAATATCAAATGCCCAACTTAATAAATTAAAATTTGCACAAAATCAACTAATTTTGGTAATGTTGTGGCTCATGGTACCTAGATGACTAATCCCTCATTTCAAAGAGCACTGGATACAGTCAATGCTCTCTTCCTAGGAACAGGCCAAAAGTAGTACCTGCAGCCTTTTAAGGTATCTCATGGAAACAACCTGTCAATCAAATGGACTGAGTGTCCATAATATGCAAAGCTTCCAGAAAAAATCAGAACAAAAGCTTCCTAGCAGTGTATGCACTGTTGAAACAGCTTTGCAGCAGCAAAAGCAAAAAACTGTGCAGGCTTGTCAAATGCTACTGTGCCAGGATATGAAAACATCAATAATGACTGCATCTAGAAATTTAATTTCAGCAGTCTTTTGAGATATATATATATGGATCATATATAAATGGATCACTTCATCGCTCATTACAGAGGAAGTGTACTGAGGAAGTGTACCATATAACCCCAATTTTCTCTCACTGGCAACTTTTTGATGTTTTTTTTCCTCCAAGGCTATAGCTTGTTTTCTCCTTAGAGTCAGCTTAACAATAAGCCATAATGGAAATTTTGCCCTAAAAATGTTTAGTCATGGGTTCAGTTGGTTAGAAAACAGCTAATGAAGCCAAGGTCAAGGTTCATCCTGGTATGAGATTCATATCGAAAGAGAATATTCCACACCTGAGATCAGCTCCTGCTAAGGGTAAGTAGCCTTTTGCTGGATGATCATAGGCCAAAGGGATACTGGTTTGAAGAGTGCAGAGAGGCACAGATCCTATCAGCTGTGTGGACAGTCAGTAAAATAATCATTCTTGCTTTTTGTATTAGAATGAGTGAGTTGCTGAATTAGATTTGGAAATAAGAGAGGCTGCCCTTACCACATAACCCAAGTGAGAGAAGGAAGACATATAAGAGGGATAAATAATAAATTATAAGGTATGGTATATTTTTAGGACCAAGTAAATAGTGTAGCCAGTAAGTGTGGAAGGAGAAGAAAAAGGAAAGACTGCTTTTTTTGGTGTAGTCAGAAGAAACATGAGGAGGCAACGTCAGTGCTAGCCCTTCTGAACATGCAGAAGGCAGGGGATGGGTGTTCAGTAAATGGAGACCCCTGGCTCATCCCCATAGAGAAGCTTGGGACCCTCCATCCAGGCAACTATGCAGCTCAGGCTTTCCAGTGTGCATAGCAGGAGGTCAACTCTTGCTTTTATTCCGTACCACTAAGGGTCTGGTTCATCCTTCAGTTAGCAACAAGGAATACAGGAGGCAGTGTTCAGGAAATAATTCATATCTAGAGACCTACTAAGAAAAGTGCACATCAAGGAAAATCATTTAAACCAACCAATCCTGAAGCCTTTCTAAGCTCTATCCTTGGATCAAGTTAGAGCTTCATAAAGCTACACATTATGAGTACCTTAGCTTAGTCTTTAAAAGTTCAGTAAATTATGCTTTAAAATTAAACTCTCTGAGTAGAACAGTAGTTACCAAGGGCTGAGTGAGAAAAATGGGGAGATGTTAGTCAAAGGTACAAACCTTCACTTATAAGATGAATAAGCTCTGGGGATCTAATATACAGTGTGATGACTATAGTTAATAATAGTATATTGTATGCTTGAAATTTGCTAACAGAATAGATCTTCCACATTCAACCCCCCCAAAAAAGTAAATATGTGAGATGATGGATTTGTTAATTAACTTGAGATAATTTTTTCACACTGTATGCATATATCAAATCATCATGTAGTACACCTTAAATACACAGTTTTTATTTGTCAATTTTACCTCAATAAAGCTGAAAAAAATAAAATTAAATAAAATCAAACTTTCTGGCTTGGCCAAATTTATCAAAATAATCATTCCATACTTTTTGATCTAGTAATTCCAATTCATGCAATTATTTTTATAAATAATCTCATTTGAGTATGTTGATATGCATATGTAGTCATTCATATTGCAGATGCATTTTCTTTTTTGTAGTTGGAAAACACTGGGCAGAACCTGAATGCCTATTGGTAGGAGAAAGGTTAACTGAATCAAGTTGCATCTGTATGATAAATACCATGCAGCCATTAAAAAAAAAAAGGATGGTGTATGTTTACATATACTGACCTAGAACTAGCAAACTAGGAGCTAATATCTGAATGATGAGAAGGGACTATTCACATGAAGATCTAGGGTTAGAACATACGAGAGTTGGGTAACAACAAAAGCAAAACAACCTGGGGCAGGATGTACTGTTCTAAGAAGGTCATCAATGATTGAAGAGAAGTGGATGAGGAAGGGAAAGAATTGAAGATTGAGATCTGAGTGTGCAATGGATCATATATAGCCTTGAAGATCATGGTAGAGAGGTCATGACATTGTACCCTAAATATAATGGGAACCATTGTACCCTAAATATAATGGGATTAAAATGGGGAGGACTTTGGATATCATACCATGGGGAAGATATAGGGATTTTTGAACAAGGGGATAGGGTGCAAAGCAGTGTTTTCAGAAGGTAGTATGTAGATAGTTTCAGGAAGTAGTATATAAAGGGGAAAAGTCAGTTAGCAGATTATTGCATTCTTCACAACATCTATATTAGAAAGGGAAAAAAGAGATCTCATTATCGCCATTGACAGACAAAGAAGAGAATGACTCACTTCAGGTCAAAAAACAAATCAGGGGCAGAAATGAGTCCAGGCTGGAAAATCACACTTCCTTGTCTAAGTATGATAATTCACTAGACCCCTGCTGCCTACATTATTCAAATATGGTACGTGAATCTGACCTTTTTCAAATATTAAAGTTCGCTGCAACCCACTAGATAAATAATATACCAAAGATCAGAGAATAGCAAAAATAGTGGTTTCTCCCACGTTTCTAAAATTTTTCCCTTTTTTGAGATTTGTCTCTAATTTCCAATTTTCTTCTAAAATCAAAGCTTTTATTTAAATGGCACCAAACTATTCCTCTTTGCTCCTGCTGGATCTACATGTATATGTGTCTATGTAGCATGTGTGTGTGCATTCACATACACATTTACTTCTAAGGTAAAAGTGATCCATCAACATTAAGTCAACCATGCAGAAAATGCTTCTAAAGAGACATCATCATTTAGTTTACTGTATCTTTGGAACAAGTAAAGGTTTTTACAAATACCTCAGAGGAAGTGTTGTAATCAGTAAATGTGAGAATTTAAAAGCCTTGCTGTTTAGTGAAAGGGACAGCCTACACTGTAAAAACAAAATATAAAGTCATTTAAGATTCTTCAGTTAAAAAAAAAATGTTATAATTTCATTGAGATCCAGTGCCTATTCAGATCAGGGAACTGTGAGTGATGTAGTATCCAGAATAGGTAGTAGATAATGTCATCTTCTAGATTCACCCAGCAATAAGGAGCAGGAACTCACATGGGCTCCTTGCAGCTGTGTTGCCCCAGACCTAGAAACGTACCTTTTGGCATAGAATAGAGGGACCTACATAACAAAGACCAAATATCCCTGCTCTTCAAATTCTGAGACTTTTAATCCTCAAAATACCTCGTCAGAGCTCACCTACTCACTTCCAAGTTAAAATTGAGGGAGGTTCCTAGATTATTTTTGATCATCAGGGCAAGATGACACTCTGATTGACACACGATTGGAGAGTCTCCTGTCAACCCTCCTTCTGCAAGCACTACTTGCAAAGAAAGGGCCTTACATAAGTCTACCCAATAAAAGTCTGCCAACAAATATTATGTTAACTAAAGCCGGAAGAAGAAAGAGAATATTGAGAGGAAAAGAGGGTCTTCCCTCACAGCTGTCCATTGATTGCCTCTGACAAAGACTCTCTCCGTGACCAAAATTTAATTAGGCTTCTCTGAGCCTTTTTCCTGACATGGCCTTGACCTGGCCTTCCATGTCCATCCCTGCTAAACCCAGTTTTAGCAAGAACTCTGATAAGTCATTCCTGTATCCTTGATATCTGATCACTCTTCACATCTGATCAAGTTCTTATCTCTCATTTTGATATCTGATCGCCTTGTCTTCAGCAAGAATCTTATTAAATTGGTTTAGCAAGAATCCCACAACCCTTGATGTCTCCTCTTCGTAATTTTCCCCCTGCTGACCCTGCTCATTCTGCTCTGAGGCTGTAAATTCTCATTTGTCCTTATTGTATTAGGAATTGAGCTCAGTCCCACACTGAAGTCTCTTTTCCCCTATTGTGAAAATACAGAATAAACTCTGTGATAAACCATCTTTAACTAGTGTAGGACTCTGTTTTTCTTTGACACCACATGGAAGCTCCCCCCATTACAAGCATCTTTACACTTCTTGTAGCACCATTGATTCCCCTGATGATAGTAAAACTAGCACAAAGCCAATGGTCAAAATGTGTTTCCTGACCATCAGTGAATTGAAGGGGATAAGAATTGTATGCTATGAGAAATGGTAGAAGTTGTTAGAAAGAAAGTAACATATGTATCATTCTTATTTTCTTCCTCTTATCCTTCTCACTAAGCATAATTTCTTATGTCCCTGGCATTGTTGCTAAATACTTTATCTGTATTATTTCACTTAATCCTCACTGCAAAACTATGAGACATAAACTAAGTAATCTGCGTTTTAGGAATGAGGCTGCTGAGGCCGAGTTAGTAAGTGGTGGGGGCAGAACTCTAGTCATTTAAGCCTAGGACACATTTCCTTAACCACTCTGCTCAGAGAAGTTACCAGGTAGAGACACACAGAGGCTGGAAAGAAGACCACATGTTGATGAATCACCAAGAAGTTTAGTAATAAACTAACTTGTGAGCACAGGAGAGGGGGTGAGGGGTGCAGTGGCTAACAGCCTAGGCTTTAGAGAGAGAGAGAGAGCACACTCCATGTGAGTGCTACCTCTGCTACCTGCTAACCCTGTGATCTTGGGGAAATTATTTATCTTATCCTAGCCTCAGTTTCCTTATCTGGACTGTGCTGTGTTAGCTATTCATATTATTACCATATTTCCTGGATCCCAAAAGGGCAAGTTTTTTGTTCGATGTCTCTAAAAATCAAGATGTATCAAATAATCAATATAAAATAACCTTCTCAGCTGAAAAGCAGAGGAGTAAGATGCAACCCAATTGTTTTGTCCTGAGTATAGGAAACTAGCCTGCCTAAAAGGTGTTTGTTCATTAACTCATTTGAGTTCTTGCACTGGTAGTGTTACATGCAATTGAATTTTCACTGAAATATGTATCTCTAATTGTCACTTAAATGTCTTCAAAAAAGATTATACTATGAGGCAGCTTGAGTGTGCAGAAGATTGTCTGTCACATCTAGGTAATGCAATTAGAGACAGAAGACATTGCCAGTGTTTGAGAATAAATCATAAGACTTTTAAAGGCAGTGAAGCATAGCATGGCTGATTCATACATCATGAGGACTATCTCTGGGGCACCAACATCTGCCTGACAAATGTTTCTACTAGGTTTTCAAGAGAAGCTATTAAACTTCCAACAACGTATAATTCAATTAAAGAAAAAAAAGGATCTATGAATTAACAAGAAGCAAATGCAAACAGAACACCTTGAAATGACAATGTCTATCTCTAAAGAAATTGTGAGTGTGGGTTATGAAAAGCAACATGTCAAAATCAAACTACACAATTTCAAATAGCCTAAAGAAAATCAGAAGAATCTTTAGATTCTGACTATAAGGAAAACTTGGGCTCAAATTTGATTGTCATATTTACAAAGATAATATTTTATATTGCATTGATTAAGATAAGCAATTAACTAATAAAACAAATGTTTGTGTTTTGTACATACCTCCAAGTCTCTTATGAAATTAGTTTTGTCTTACAATAGATGGCATGTTTGAGACAAAGTAATATGATGTTATTATTAAGAGTATATAGGGGTGTATTAATTTCCTTATTGCTGTTGTAACAAATTATCACATAACTGGTTGCTTAAAAAAACACAAATTTATTGTCTTATAATTTTGGAGGTCAGAAGACCAAATGGTTCTTATGGGGCTAAAAGCAAGGTATCAGCAGAGCTGCCCTCCTTCTAGAGGCTCAGAATCCATTCCTGGATTTTCCAGCCTCTAGAGGCCACCTGCATTCCTGGGCCTATGGCCATTTTCCATCTTCAAAGCCAGCAACTGCATAACTCCAACCTCTGCTTCTACTGTGTGTCTCCTTTTCTGACTCTCCTGCCTCCCTCTGTCCCTTGTAAGGACCCACATGATTACACTGGGCCCACTCAGATATTCCAGAATAATCACCCTATCTCAAGATCCTTAACCACATCAGATATTCCAGAATAATCATCCCATCTCAAGATCCTTAACCACATCTGCAAAATTTCTTTTGCTATGTACAGTAACATAGCCACGGGTTCTAGGGATTAGGACATGGACATCTTGGGGGTCCGTGACTCTGTCTAACACAAGAGGTAAGCTGGAGGTAAATTGGGGAGACTTTGTTTGTGGTGTTAGGCATTTGGACTTTACACCATAAACAGTAGAGAATCAATGAAGGTTATCACCTACTTCCTAAGTCCTTCTTTTCTTTACCCCATTGACGTTTTTGCCAGGATTAATTCTCTGATTTAAGTTTATATTCCATTTCCAGTCTCACAGACCGGGTATTTTTTCTACTGCTGTGTTCTGCATGGATAGACCTTTACCTATCCTCTTCCTTTTAATTATCCTTATTAAGAGTAGTGTTTTGAAAGGAAGCCTGTGTCCACTTAAAAAGGCTTCCTCAAATCAAAATTTATCAGATGTGGACATATAAATACCCCATATTCCTTTCAAATTGTACTTGTAAAATTTAGAAATCTACAAACACGACACAGAGTCTATTTATTTAGGGAAGGCAGCTCCATGTTTAAATGAAAGGGCCCAACCACAACATCAGACCCATGCTCAGAAACATGGAAGACCACATCCTGAGGACTCTGGCCATGGTTCTGGTTAATTTTACCAGTCTAATTTTAAAATCACTTCAGAAAGCTCTATGGAGGCTGAGCATAACTCTTAGCATTGTTAACAACATTGGTGATCAATGGACAACTTTTTTTTTTCATTTTCTTCAAAAATAAAGGAAGGAAATGAAAAATAAAAATCTATGTCAATGAAATTTTAAAGTTTCCAATTTAAACATAAAAGCCAGGAAATGCATCTTAAGTATCTCAAGGGAACATTAGCCTGTTCATATTTCATGTGCTTCATTTTGAGGTACAACACTTAACAGTATAATTAGCACTAAAAATATTTTATCTGTGCACTGTGGGTGTTTGATGTTATTATGAGATCCTTGATTTTTACATTTCCTGACTTCTGTGTTTAAATGTATAACCTTAGTGTTGCATTACTGTGTGCCTTACATTAGTTATTGATGGCTTGTAAATGAAATAGATGCTCTAGCAGGTCTTTGCTACCTCCAACCTCCATAGATAATTTCTGCACATATTTTATGAACCAATAGTACAGAAGCTCTATAAAAACTGTAATGCAAAACAACACAATTCTTGTTGAAATGTATGAGAGTGGTTCTAAAAGGTTTTTCACTTTGTAACAATTACGTTGAATCTTTTTGGAAGGTTGTTATTTGTTTTGCTTCTTTATGTCATCACATCTATTTTATCTTTCGCTGAAAACATATTTCAAAAATTAAAGCTCCACAGCAATTTCCAATCTATCAAGGGCTTAACTGCAGTCTTATAAGACCTGCATTATGTTGTTCTCTCTAAAAATCCCTGAGACCCCTGGTAAAGAAAAGAGTGAGCCAGTACTTAAAAGTATGCTAATTGTGAAAATCATTTCTTTGACATTCATGATTTTGTATTGACACATTTCACTGGCAAATGGCAAAGTGATGGCAGTTTAAATGGCAAAGATATTTCTAATTAAAATTTTTACCAACACAAATCTATAGCTTTCAAACACAGTAAGTAATTTTATAAAAAAAAAAAAATCCACAGAACAAATACAATGTGTGGGTATGAATCCACCTCCTTATGTGTCAGGTAAGAAAGATTTCTGCCACATCTACTTTTTCCCAGACAGCTCCCCACCCACTAGCCGCAATTTACTGGAGAAGGTAAGCAGATTTCAAAATCCCAAACTTACATTATTGTCCTGTCTAAAGCCAAATACTATTACACTAAAATACTCTTATTCTTCATTGTAAATTGATAAAAGTTTGGATATCAGCAGTCATTGAATATACAATTAGAGGTGTGATGAAAATGTCTAATGTAAGAGCAACTATGATCAAATGATTTTTGGGCCAGATCCTATGATTTTACTTGCACCTTGAGCCCATGGAACAGCACAGCTGCTTAGTATAAGTCTGGGCTGGTAGTTGACTTTGCCATGGTGTCTTAATTTATCAATTCAGTCACCTAAGAAGAAATGTTAAAATTTTTGGTATTATGTGTTCACATTTTCTAGTTCAATTTTGGTCTTAGAAACCTTTAGTTTCAGTATTCAATCATAATATATAATACAAATACAAATGTATACGAATATCCTTCCCCTCAAATTCATAGTATTTCAACCTCAGATAAGTTATAGATGTAACAGATGTATGTGTTTGAAAGGAGAGAGAAGAGGGTATTATGTCTATTTCCAGATTTCCAGCAAATGTTTTCTAAAAATTGCTCCATGATTTACAATTCTGAGGTATATCACACCCCAAATATATTTTCCTGAACTATGGCCTATTGTATCTTAATGGGAAAATCAACACATTTGCACGAGGACAATCAAGAAAATGTGCAACTGCTTTTGAAGTTTAACTTAGCTGTGGGAAGAAGGCTATGGCAGGCTCCTTAGAGAAAGGTTTCTGAGAGTTACTAATGTTGCCAAGTTTTTCTTCCAGCACAAAACCAGTGGTACTAATTCACACTAAGTACCTGAAAGAAGGTGGATTGTTATACAGCAGAGGTCATCAAACTTTTTCTGTCAAGTGTCAAATAGCAAATATTTTAGTCTTTGCAGGCTACATACAGTCTCTGTCACCCATTCTTGGTGTTTTTGTTTGCTTGTTTGTTTTGGGTTTTTCTTTTCGATAACACTTTAAAAATGTAGAAACTGGGCTTCCCTGGTGGCGCAGTGGTTGGGAGTCCGCCTGCCGATGCAGGGGACACGGGTTCGTGCCCCGGTCTGGGAGGATCCCACATGCCTCAGAGCGGCTGGGCCCGTAAGCCATGGCCGCTGAGCCTGTGCGTCCGGAGCCTGCGCCCCGCAATGGGAGAGGCCACAGCAGTGAGAGGCCCGCGTATCACAAAAAAAAAAAAAAAAAAAAAAAAAAAATGTAGAAACTATGCTCAGCTATGGGCCATGATTTGGCCTGCAGACCAAAGTTTGCCAACCCCTGTTACCGAGGAAAGGAACACTGACAAATTTAGGTCCCCACAAGGTTAAGTATAATTCCCTGGTACAGTGACGCTTTGCTGCCTAACAACACTCCCAAATTCAAAAATACAATGGTGATCATTTATGTAGCTCACACATCTACAATTTGTACCCAGCTCAGCAGGGACAGCCACTGCACCACACCACACAACAGTGAGCTGGGGAGGCTCAGCTGAACTGGAGGATCAACTTCCACAATGGCTCACTCAGGTCTGGTGAGAAGTTTCAGGTTATTTGTTCCTTTCCAGTGGGTTTCTCCATGGAATTGCTTGAATTACCTCCAGCCCAATGACTATGTTCTAAGAGGGAGTGTCCCAAGAGAACTAAGCAAAGCTGTATCACTTTTTACAACTAGCTTCACTGCATCATCTCTGTTGTAGTCACAACAGAGTCAAGGGGAAGGAACATAAACACCCATCTCCTGGTAGGAGGACCATCAAAGAAGGGAATGTGGGACAGGAGACACTGTTGTGGTCCTTTTTGGAATGTACAAGCTCACAGTACCCAAGCAAATTTTTCAAAATGATATGCTTGTTCTTTGGCACCTGCATATTAAGTTTCCTCTCCTTGCTTCTAGTGTGAAGCAGGCTTAGACAGAGTTAAGTAAATTAAATACACCTTTGTAGTCAAGATTAGGGAAGACTTTGAAGTATTTCATAAAACTTTCTGCAAGTCTAACGTATTTAGTTGCAGGATTTAAGTTTGGAAAGTAGACGCCATAAGCTTCTTTCACATGCACACAACAAAAATGGTGGAAGTTCAGCTCTCTGGCTTGTGTGAAATGAGTTAAGGAAGTCAAGAGAGATCAGCATATCAAAAGAGAAGCATGTGTTAAATGGATCCTTTCCCCTTCTGGACGGTTTCCCAAGGAGACTAAAAATTTACTTAACCTGCAACTTAAGAAGGACATGGGGTCCCTTTCTGATATTTTTACTTGGGAGTCCAGGATATCACCGGGCTTACACATTTATTATTTGAGATGCTTTTCAATTTTAGCAGCTTAAACCAACCTTTACAATGTTTCACTTTGCAGCAGTCCAATAATCTCTTACATGTTGGGATACTGATCTAAACACATGATTATGAGTGACCAGTAAAGCAGTGTGTGGCAAGGAAAAAACAGCTCTGGGGTACAACACTGCCCCTCTCAGCAATCAATTTACAACACCACGACTTCATTGACTGTTTAGAAATCTATATCCATTGTGAAGACCCATAGCAGCAAACCATGCTCTTCATGTCTGTTGAGCTTTGGTTTGATTTTCTCTTGCTCAAGGGGGAGCTGACAGGCTTAATGGAGACATCTACATCATGGTGA
The DNA here is from genome assembly GCF_026419965.1 of Kogia breviceps. Lineage (NCBI taxonomy): Eukaryota > Metazoa > Chordata > Mammalia > Artiodactyla > Physeteridae > Kogia > Kogia breviceps. Next base: position 100,722,985 of record NC_081314.1, read on the forward strand.
ATTGTCAGGGTAATCCAAACACCTTAAAAACCTGTTGTTTGCTCTAAATATCTGAACAAGCCAGACTTAACTGAATTGAAACTCTCAAGACATGTTTTTATGGATTTTAAAACACATATGCCCTATTAGCAGATTGTAAGTACACATATGCATATAAATTGTGGTTGTATGCTATTATAATTTTTCCATTGATAATATGGTAGTGCTAACAAATTTCCTAAATAGGAGGGACTTAAGGCAGAAATCACGTTGGGGGTAGAAGCTGGGAACCTACTTTGAAGCTACTTAGAACAGAAAGCACACTGTTCTTATATTGTATGTTTATTACTAGAGCTTAAAATTATCTTTGTGGGAAAACACAGGGTTTTAAAATAGATTGTATATTTATTTGAGGTAGCTTGGGAAAGTCTCATGGAGACTTTTGGGACCTAATTCACCACCTCCATCAAGTCGTGCCTTGGCATTTCAGGGGAGGAAAAATAATTTTTCTACTACCCTTCTAAGTTCTCACTGGGGCCCCTCTAACAAGAGAAAAACAAGTTTATTAACATGTGTAACTCATGAACACATAGGAGATCCCTTGGGGGTAAAAATAAATAATTTCTAGAGGTGGCTATGAATTTACACTTAAATACCCATCTTAATATGGGGAGGGGAGGAGAGATGTAAGCTTCTGAAGGGTCAAAGATTTTTAGGAAAGATGAATGGGTCGGGCTTCCCTGGTGGCGCAGTGGTTGAGAGTCCGCCTGCCGATGCAGGGGACACGGGTTCGTGCCCGGGTCCGGGAAGATCCCACATGCCGCAGAGCGGCTGGGCCCGTGAGCCATGGCCGCTGAGCCTGTGCGTCTGGAGCCTGTGCTCCGCAACAGGAGAGGCCATGGCAGTGAGAGGCCCGGGTACAGCAAAAAACAAAACAAAGATGAAGGGGTCCTTAGAAAAACAGATTAGAGGTCCAATGGTTTATGACAAAGTTTGTCTGGGTGTGGTGTCAACCTCTAGTCTCCTCTTCTGTGATGAGTCAATCCTCCTTGAATGATGAAATTCACCCCCACCTCAGGATGGAATTGATAACAATTGAGTTCCTTTTAGAGCATTTGTCTTTAAGCAAATAAGGGGAATTCAGAGAAAGCCTTTCCCTGAACTTGCTGTTTTCAAGTGCCTACAACTCAGTCAATAAAACAAAGCAGAATATTTGGGGGTGGCATGTCTTGAACTCCTACAGTCATATTTTGGGCTGGCATATCCTGCCACCTTTCAGCATTAACTCTGAAAACTGATAAACTTGCCAATATAACAAGGACGGTGTGACAAATTATATATCACCTTTGGCCTGGTTTATAAGCATTCCTTCAGAGAGGCCTTCCTCAAGTCCAAATTACATTTACATTTTTCAATGTCCAATATGTTATCAACCCTACCATCATTACATAATACAAATAATTCTCAATAATTCTTTCTTCAGTCAACATCAGAAAACCATGACATTCAAGATCTCATCTGAGAATACAATCATTAACTTTCTGTTGCATTATCTAAAGGCCTGGCAAGAGAAATGATATAAAAAATGACCACCACCAAAGAATATGCCATCTATCTGATTCTCAGGTTACATATTAAACTCAGTCTTATCTTTGGATCAAATTATGGAACAAGAAAGCTATATAAATGAACCACATTAACCTAGACCCAAGCAGAATCACTCTCTCTGAGTTATGTCTCAATATTCAACCCTAAATTTATACCTAGGGTCCAAATGAGAAAGAAACATGAAGCATGCTGCCATGGTACTATAAAATCAAAATAAAATTACTGTCTTTTAGATTATTCAGAGCCTCCTACATTGAAAAAATTTTATTAGGAAATACAATGTTTGATTTTTGATGTGGCTTGAGGTTGGTTGTACATGGCAAGGACATGGTTTAACCTAGAACCTATATTCATTTAAGGTAGTTTAGAGGACTCTGATGGAAAGTAATAGGACCTAAAGCACCCCCAACAAGAAATAATACATTTCTTTCAGATTTTAGTACCTAAGAGGACCCCTGAGTCAAGATGACAGGCCAACCATATGTGTATATCATTTTTGCCTCTGGAAAATTCACTAAATTAATTGTAAAGAAATAAAGCATAATAACTGAAACTGAGTAGTGGCAATATCTCCATTCCAGGGCACATCAAGTCCATTTTCAAGGACCAGTCTTCTTCATTTATTTAATTACCTGCCTGAGCCAGATGTGGAGTGCGCCATGCCCGTTAAGGGTATTCGGCCTGGGGGAGAATGACCAATTGAGCACAGGCTCCCAAAATAGAGGCAGGCATTCATGCATGCCTCAATAAGGTTGAGCCAACACTCTTGGGACTTCTCCAACCCACGTTTCCCCCGAGGTGATCAGTGCATGACAGGTGCAAGTGAAGCCCATTCTGGACAGATGAAAGCCCCCTTTTTGCTAATGTTTATCACAAGGTCAAGAACAATATGCCCAGTCATAACAGAAACTTTGGGTGCAAACACAGACGGTAGAAATATTGTTATCAAGAAGCTAGCAGGATGAAGGACAGACTGTTCCCATGAGAAAGAAACTAACCTAATCTTAAACAGAACCTAGTATGCTTTAATTCCCTGAACTCCCTGTAACTGCATTTTATAAAAGCTGTGCATATAAACAATAAAACTGACACTTGTTTGCAATGGCTCCTGGTGTCCCTCCCGTCCTCACTCTTTCCTCTTAAACTTTTTCCTCTTCCCCTTGCCGCCTGAATTCGAGCCCTCGGTCGTGCTGGCAGCGACAGCCATATGGGCATTTGAGGGGGCAGTTTGTGTCCACAAGGAAAGAATTACAAAGGGAAGGAAGTGAAACAAAAATGATGACGTGGGAAAAAGAAGTCACTGCCCAGGGAAGTAGGCTTGAAAAGAGAGACAGCAGAGGTTAGACATTAGGATTTTCAAACCCCATGACAAGGGTAAGACTTGGGGTTAAAACTAGGAACATTAATTAAAAGTCAAGCTCCCATCTCTCTCTCTTTTATTTTTCCTTTAAAAAGTTTATTATAGTTTTAAAATTGCAATTCAAAACAAAATTAAAGAACATAGATAAGCAAAATATTGTTTATTTCCTTAAAAGGGATATTTATAGTCTCCTCCCTGCCATGCAAAGATAGGCACTGTGAACATCAGGCTTGAGACCTTTTCTCTATGCATACATGTGTATGTATATACTTTTTCACAAATATAGGATCATATATATTATTTAATAATATGAATTTTTAAAATAAATTTATTTTTATTTATTTACTTTTGGCTGTGTCGGGTCTTCGTTGCTGGGCGTGGGCTTTCTCTAGTTGTGACGAGTGGGGGCTACTCTTCATTGCAGTGCGCGGGCTTCTCATTCTGGTGGCTTCTCATTGTGGAGCACGGGCTCTAGGCACGTGGGTTTCAGTAGTTGTGGCACGTGGGCTCAGTAGTTGTGGCTCGCTGGCTCTAGAGCACAGGCTCAGTAGTTGTGGCTCACAGGCTTAGTTGCACTGCGGCATGTGGGATCTTCCCGGACCAGGGCTTGAACCCGTGTCCCCTTCATTGGCAGGCAGAATCTTGACCACTGCTCCACCAAGGAAGCCCCAGTAATATGAATTTTTTAATCCACTATTTCTCCTGAATATCTTTCCTATCCTATAATCTCTTAAGAAATTGAATACTGTTCTAGAACATCATTTGTAATGCAAATACATAATTTACTGAACTATCTGTATCACTGGACATTTTCTTTTCTCTGACATTGGGGCTTTTAAAAAATTGTTTAATTTAATTTAATTTATTTTTTATACAGCAGATTCTTATTAGTCATCAGTTTTGTATGCATCAGTGTATACATGTCAATCCCAACTGCCCAATTGATCACACCCCCACCCCCACCACCAACTGCTTTCCCCGCTTGGTGTCCATACTTTTGTTCTCTACATCTGTGTCTCAACTTCTGCCCTGCAAACCAGTTCATCTGTACCATTTTTCTAGGTTCCACATACATGCGTTATTATATGATATTTGTCTTTCTCTTTCTGACTTACTTCACTCTGGATGACAGTCTCTAGATCCATCCACGTCTCAACAAATGACCAAATATTGTTCCTTTTTATGGCTGAGTAATATTCCATTGTATATATATACCACATCTTCTTTATGCATTCGTCTGTCAGTGGGCATTTGGATCACTTCCATGACCTGGCTATTGTAAATAGTGCTGCAATGAACATTGGGGTGCATGTGCCTTTTTGAATTGTGGTTTTCTCTCGGTATATGCCTAGTAGTGGGATTGCTGGATCATATGCTAATTCTATTTTTAGTTTTTTAAGGAACCTCCATACTGTTCTCCATAGTGGCTGTATCAATTTACATTCCCACCAATAGTGCAAGAAGGTTCCCTTTTCTCCACACCCTCTCTGGCATTGTTGTTTGCAGATTTTCTGATGATGCCCATTCTAACTGGTGTGAGGTGATACCTCATTGTAGTTCTGGTTTGCATTTCTCCAATAATTAGTGATGGTGAGCAGCTTTTCATGTGCTTCTTGGCCATCTGTATGTCTTCTTTGGAGAAATGTCTATTTAGGTCTTCGGCCCATTTTTGGATGGGGTTGTTTGTTTTTTTAATATTGAGCTGCATGAGCTGTTTATATATTTTGGAGAATAACACTTTGTCTGTTGATTAATTGGTAAGTATTTCTCCCATTCTGAGGGCTGTCTTTTTGCCTTGTTTATGGTTTCCTTTACTGTGTAAAACCTTTTAAGTTTCATTAGGTCCCATTTGTTTGCTTTTGTTTTTGTTTCCATTACTCTTGGAGGTGGATCAAAAAAGATCTTGCTGTGATTTATGTCAAAGAGTGTTCTTCCTATGTTTTCCCTAAGAGTTTTATAGAGTCCAGTCTTACATTTAGGTCTCGAACCCATTTTGAGTTTATTTTTGTGTATGGTGTTAGGGAGTGTTCTAATTTCATTCTTTTACATGTAGCTGTCCAGTTTTCCCAGCACCACTTATTGAAGAGACTGTCTTTTCTCCATTGTATATCATTGCCTCCTTTGTCATAGATTAGTTGACCATAGGTGCCTGGGTTTAACTCCAGGCTTTCTATCTTGTTCCATTGATCTATGGTTCTGTTCTTGTGCCAGTACCGTATTGTCTTGATTACTGTAGATTATAGTATTGTCTGAAGTAAGGGAGTCTGATTCATCCAGCTCCATTATTTTCCCTCAAGACTGCTTTGGCTATTCGGGGTCTTTTGTGTCTCCATACAAATTTTGAGGTGATTTGTTCTAGCTCCGTAAAAAAATGCCAATGGAAAAAAAAAAATGCCAATGGTAATTTGATAGGGATTGCATTGAATCTGTAGATTGCTTTGGGTAGTATAGTCATTTTCACAATGTTGATTCTTCCAATCCAAGAACATGGTATATCTCTCCATCTGTTGGTATCATCTTTAATTTCTTTCATCAGTGTCTTATAGTTTTCTGTGTACAGGTCTTTTGTCTCCCTAGGTAGGTTTATTCCCAGGTATTTTATTCCTTTTGTTGCAATGGTAAATGGGAGTGTTTCCATAATTTCTCTTTCAGATTTTTCTTCATTAGTGTATAGTAATGCAAGAGATTTCTGTGCATTAATTTTCTATCCTGCAACTTTACCAAATTCATTGATTAGCTCTAGTAGTTTTCTGGTGGCAATTTTAGGATTCTCTACGGATAGTATCATGTCATCTGCAAACAGTGACAGCTTTACTTCTTTTCCTATTTGGATTCCTTTTATTTCTTTTTCTTCTCTGATTGCCATGGCTAGGACTTTCAAAACTATGCTGAAAAATAGTGGTGAGTGTGGACCTCCTTGTCTCGTTCCTGATCTTAGAGGAAATGCTTTCAGATTTTCACCATTGAGAATGATGTTTGCTGTGGGATTGCTGTATATGACCTTTATTATGTTGAGGGAGGTTCCCTCTATGCCCACTTTCTGGAGAGTTTTTATCACAAATGGGTGTTGAATTTTGACAAAAGCTTTTTCTGCATCTATTGAGGTGATCATATGGTTTTTATTCTTTAATTTGTTAATATGGTGTATCACATTGATTGATTTGCGTATATTGAAGAATTCTTGAATTCCTAGGATAAATCCCACTTGATCATGGTGTATGATCCTTCTAATGTGTTGTTGGATTCTGTTTGCTAGTATTTGGTTGAGGATTTGTGCATCTATATTCATCAGTGATATTGGTCTGTAATTTTCTTTTTTTGTACTATCTTTGTCTGGTTTTGGTATCAGGGTGATGGTGACCTCATAGAATGAGTTTGGGAGTGTTCCTTCCTCTGCAATTTTTTGGAAGAGTTTGAGAAGGATGGATGTTAACTCATCTCTAAATGTTTGATAGAATTCACCTGTGAAGCCATCTGGTCCTGGACTTTTGTTTGTTGGAAGATTTTTAATCACAGTTTCAATTTCATTACTTGTGATTGGTCTGTTCATATTTTCTATTTCTTCCTGGTTCAATCTTGGAAGATTATACCATTCTAAGAATTTGTCCATTTCTTCCAGGTTGTCCATTTTATTGGCATAGAGTTGTTTGTAGTAGTCTCTTAGGATGCTTTGCATTTCTGCGGTGTCTGTTGTTACTTCTCCTTTTTCATTTCTAATTGTATTGATTTGAGTCCTCTCTCTCTTTTTCTTTGAGTCTGGCTAAGGGCTTATCAATTTTGTTTATCTTCTCAAAGAACCAGCTTTTAGTTTTATTGATCTTTGCAATTGTTTTCTTTGTTTCTATTTCATTTATTTCTGCTCTAATCATTATGATTTCTTTCCTTTTGCTAACTTTGGGTTTTGTTTGTTCTTCTTTCTCTAGTTCCTTTAGGTGTAAGGTTAGATTGTTTACTTGAGATTTTTCTTGTTTCTTGAGGTAGGCTTCTATAGCTATAAACTTCCCTCTTAGAACTGCTTTTGCTGCATCCCATAGGTTTTGGATCGTCGTGTTTTCATTGTCATTGGTCTCTAGGTATTTTTTCATTTCCTCTTTGATTTCTTCAGTGATCTCTTGGTTATTTAGTAACGTATTGTTTAGCTTCCATGTATTTCTGGTTTTTTACGATTTTTTCCCTGTAATTCATTTCTAATCTCAGAGCATTGTGGTCAGAAAAGATGCTTGATATGATTTCAATTTTCTTAAATTTACTGAGGTTTGATTTGTGACTGAAGATGTGATCTATCATGTAGAATGTTCCATGCACACTTGAGAAGAAAGTGTAATCTGCTGTTTTTGGATGGAATGTCCTATAAATATCAATTAAATCTATATCCTCTGTTGTGTCATTTAAAACTTGTGTTTCCTTATTAATTTTATGTCTGGATGATCTGTCCATTAGTGTAAGTGAGGTGTTAACATTCCCCACTATTATTGTGTTACTGTTGATTTCCTCTCTTATAGCTGTTAGCAGTTGCCTTATGTATTGAGGTGCTCCTATGTTGGGTGCATACATATTTATTATTGTTATATCTTCTTCTTGGATTGATCCCTTGATCATTATGTAGTGTCCTTCCTTCTCTCTTGTAACATTCTTTATCTTAAAGTCTATTTTATCTGATATGATTATAACTACTCCAGCTTTCTTTTGATTTCCATTTGCATGGAATATCTTTTTCCATCCCCTCACTTTCAGTCGGTACGTGTCCCTAGGTCTGACGTCAGTCTCTTGTAGACATCATATAGATGGGTCTTGTTTTTGTATCCATTCAGCAAGCCTGTGTCTTTTGGTTGGAGCATTTAATCCTTTCATATTTAAGGTAATTATCAATATGTATATTCCCATGACCATTATCTTCATTGTTTTGGGTTTGTTTTTGTAGGTTTTTTTCTTGTCTTGTGTTTCTCACTTAGAGAATTTCCTTTAGCATTTGTTGTAGATCCGGTTTGGTGGTGCTGAATTCTCTTAGCTTTTGCTTGTCTGTAAAGCTTTTGATTTCTCCATCGAATCTGAATGAGATCCTTGCCTGGTAGAATAATCTTGGTTGTAGGTTCTTCCCTTTCATCACTTTAAGTATATCATGACACTCCCTTCTGGCTTGTAGGGTTTCTGCTGAGAAATCAGCTGTTAACCTTATGCAAGTTCCCTTGCATGTTATTTGTCATTATTCCCTTGCTGCTTTCAATCATTTTCTTTGTCTTTAATTTTTGCCAATTTGATTACTATGTGTCTCAGTGTGTTTCACCTTGGGTTTATCCTGTATGGGACTTGCTGTGCTTCCTGCACTTGGGTGGCTATTTCCTTTCCCATGTTAGGGAAGTTTTTGACTATAATCTCTTCAAATATTTCCTCTGGTCCTTTCTCTCTCTCTTCTCCCTCTGGTACCCCTATAATGCAAATGTTGTTGCATTTAATGTTGTCCTAGAGTCTCTTAGGCTGTCTTCATTTCTGTTCATTATTTTTAATTTATTCTGTTCCACAGCAGTAAATTCCACCATTCTGGCTTCCAGGTCACTTATCTGTTCTTCTGCCTCAGTTATTCTGCTGTTGATTCCTTGTAGTGTAGTTTTCATTTCAGTTATTGTATTGTTCATCTCTGTTTGTTTGTTCTTTAATTCTTCTAGGTCTTTGTTAAACATTTCTTGCATCTTCTCGATCTTTGCCTCCATTCTTTTTCCTAGGTCCTGGATCATCTTCAGTATCATTATTCTGAATTCTTTTCCTGGAAGGTTGCCTATCTCCACTTCATTTAGTTGTTTTTCTGGGGTTTTATCTTGTTCCTTCATCTGGTACATAGCCCTCTGCCTTTTCATCTTGTCTGTCTTTCTGTGAATGTGGTATTTGTTCCACAGGCTACAGGACTGTAGTTCTTCTTGCTTCTGTTGTCTGCCCTCTGGTGGATGAGGCTATCTAAGAGGCTTGTGCAAGTTTCCTGATGGGAGGCACTCAGTGGTGAGTAGAGCTGACTGTTGCTCTGGTGGGCAGAGCTCAGTAAAACTTTAATCTGCTTGACTGCTGATGGGTGAGGCTGGGTTCGCTCCCTGTTGGTTGTTTCACCTGAGGCAACCCTATACTGGAGGCTACCTAGGCTCTTTGCTGGGGCTAATGGCAGACTCTAGGAGGGCTCACCCCAAGGAGTACTTCCCAGAACTTCTGCTGCCAGTGTCCTCGTCCTCACGGTGAGCCACAGCCACGCCCTGCCTCTGCAGGAGACTCTCCAATACCAGCAGGTAGGTCTGGTTCAGTCTCTCCTGGGGTCACTGCTCCTTCCCCTAGGTTCCGATGTGCACACTACTTTGTGTGTGCTTTCCAAGAGTGGAGTCTCTGTTTCCCCCAGTCCTGTCAAAGTCCTGCAATCAAATCCCACTAGCCTTCAAAGTCTGATTCTCTAGGAATTCCTCCTTCCATTGCCAAACCCCCAGGATGGGAAGCCTGACGTGGGGCTTACAACCTTCACTCCAGTGGGTGGACTTCTGTGGTATAAGTATTCTCCAGTCTGTGAGTCACCCACCCAGCAGTTATGGGATTTGATTTTATTGTGATTGCACCCCTCCTACCATCTCATTGTGGCTTCTCCTTTGTCTTTGGATGTGGGTTACCTTTTTTTGTGAGTTCCAGTGTCTTCCTGTCAATGATTGTCCAGCAGCTAGTTGCTATTCTGGTGTTCTCACAAGAGGGAGTGTGAGCACGTCCTTCTACTCCACCATCTTGGTTCAGGCCCCTTCCCACCACTCTTTATTTTCATCTGGCACCCAGATATCTACTGCTTGGACAAAAATATCAAGTCTCTTCTCTAAAGGATTTCCTGAGCCTCAGAAAAAATGTCTCTTAATTTCTGACATTTTCAAACAGCTGTATCAGTCACATATCTGCCCAACTGCTCTAAAATAAACCTATCAAAGGGCCCAACTGTGCACTGAATTATGATGTGCTTTTATGGTTTTAATTTTAAATATGATTAGGCAGCAAAGCATAATGAGATCTTTGAGACAAACCTGCAACATGAAATAGAGAAACTCATATTAAACAGAAAAATGTTATTCTAGAGTAAATGGACATAATTCAGAGAGTAGAATATTAAAATAATGGAAATAAAATCCTCAAAAATAAATCAGTACATATAGAAATAAAGATAATAGGTAGGTAGGTAGACAGACAGATAGATACACTGTTGAGGGGGTAATCCAATAATATCTCTTGAAATTAGAAATAATAGTAGCTTTAAAACTTAATAGAAATCATTGAAAGATTAAAAAAATTAAATTAAATATTACCAAAAAAACTAGTAAAAGAAGACAGAAAAATGAGAAAATATAAAAGATATCAAGTGTATATCAATGCATCATCCAAGAAGTCCAATATCTAATCAACTAGAATTCAGATGCTCAGACCAGAGTGGACAGAGACAAGAAAAAAATCAAAGGAAAAATGGGTGAGAATTTCTCAGAACTAAGGGACATGATCTCAGGGTTGAAAGAGCAGACTAAGTGCTCAACATAATAAATCAAAAAATAGACATATCTAGACACTTTGCTGTGAAAATTTGGAGTTCTCTTTGGATAAAGAGAAAATTCAAAATGCTTCAGGGGGGATAAAAATTTACCTACAAATAAAAGAAAATTACCAGCAGAAGACTTATCATTAATACTACATGCTAGAAAGTGATATACTAATGCCTTCAAAATATAAGAGAAGATAATTCTTAACCTAGATGGAAGTTCCAAGATTACAGTTTTGAGTCAAGATTTAGTCAAGATTTTAGAGTAGCTAGTGACTGAGGGTAGTGGTGTCTGAGAAAGGAGGTCAAGAAAGAATATCAAATATAAACATTTTCCAAATGGGATTGCCAAACCCTAAGACAAGTGTAAGATTTGGGGTCTTAATTTTTTTTTTTTTTAATGATGACAAAATACATAAGAAAACAATGAAGAAATAGGAGCAGAGCATTTGATGTACAAAAGCCTGATTGGCGTTTCCATTTACTATTCTTATATAGTCAGAATAACGTGAAAATGTATGTTAGCTATCAAATTTTAAAACTAATCTATAGGTAAACAGAAAATATATGTTATAAAATGAAATATGTTTTCATCAACTTTGATGATGCAAAAGTAAAAATGACAGAAGTTGGGAGATGTGGGAGAGATGAAGAGAAGGGCATAGATGCTAATATCCTCATCTTATAAAGTGATGAGTCAAGAGATACAGCTCATAGGTAATGTGGAAGAAAAAATGACAGAAATACATAAATTAAAATTAGAAAAGTAGCCAGCATAAGATTGAAAAATAATAATGTAATTTAACAGAAGGATGGAAGAAATATTGGGGGAGAACAAATGATTAAATCCTTGCTATCATGGCAGAAAATAAATAGAAGATGTCAAAAAAATAATTTATTAAGAAATATCAGCATAATCATATTATTTAGAAATGCTAAGATGACAACTGGGACAAACAGCTGAAAAATTAAAAACGGATGCTTCTGGAGAGGGAGATGGAATAAGTAAGTTTTGTTGCCATTACAAGTAATTCTGCATAACTTTATTTTTAAATAAACATGTATTTCTTTAATAACTAAAAAATCAGATCAATTAAATACTTACAACTGCCAAAATGTAATAATAAACCTTCAAGGTTCTGAAATTGCTGATCAAAAATAAGTTTCCAACAATAAATATATTTTTCTTCAAGAATTTTATAAACTACTTCAGAGACTATAAAAATGAATTTACCTACAATGAAAGAATGAAAAATACTTATAAGTGTATCCTTAAATTATAGAATGAGGAGTAACTCACTGGGTAGTTCCTTGAGGAGAGTTCTCATATTTGGCTACACAACAGAATCAATAGGATTTTTAAAACTATACCTTATTAAATTAACTTCCTGGGATCCACCACCCAGGCACGTGTATTTCTAAAATAGCATCCAAGTGAATTTAAAGTACCACCAAGGTTGAAAATCACTACCCTAAAAAGAGGGGTTATTTCGTAGTGTTTCCATAAGGAATCCCCTCCCAGAATTTCTAGAGTAATTTATATGTTTCTCTGGGATCAGGAGAAAACTCAGTTGAGAGATGGAGAAAATGGGAAAAGGTATAATAATTCCCTTGTAAGAATTAAAACAAAACAATCAACCAAGAGACAACTTGGTTCAAAGAAATCTAATTGAGAGAGTGGTAGCAGGAAACAATGACAGGAGATTCAGAAGTTGAGGTCAACATTTCTGGAAACTGAACAGGAGCAGGAGGAGAGAAATTTCCTGATCTGATAGGCAATATTGTTTGTACCTATGACCAAGTTCTAAGTGTGTGTTCATATCCTTGTTGCTACTAACAGTGAATCATGCTTGCAAATAAAATAATCAATTTACATGCATAGTATAATTTAAACAAATTTAAACAAATCCTAAGAATAATGTCCTAAGAAATAATAAGTTTAGGAAATAAAATAAGTCCTTACATTAGCTACTTTGGCACATGATCCTGTACAGTGAGTGACATTAACTTTACTAGGATTAAGAACATTACGCTATTTCAAGATAACCTAGTTTTCTTCACTGGTGTTTACCAGTGTTTGAATACGCACTACGGCTACAGTTCTTTGAAAATGCTACTAAATTTATTATTTTATTTATATTTGTAATAATTTACTTATATATCCATAAATACCATGAAGAATGTTGGAAATATTTTAAGAATCACTTATGATTTGTGTAATTCCAGAGAATTCCAATTTCTCATTGGCAAATCCCAAAGAGTAATATCTGCCAGGAATTTGGAAACAATACACCTCTCCTTTATATTAAAAGTATAAAAAATTAATAATAATAGTATAAAGTGATGAGTGCTTTAAAAAATCAAAAGTCTTCACACTTTTTTCAAGTGAGGAAGACTTCTTAACCAATGAGAACAATGGACTTTGGGGAGAGAAATATGTGTGAGATGGTGGGGGAGAAGAAGTATTGATAGAACATTGGCATCGGATCAACAAGGAAACAACTGGACAATTTCAGGGACTTCTGGAAAAGGTCTACATGTATGCAGTGACTAATGAAAAAACTGAGGCAAGAAAACACCAATCCATCCCCCAGAATTCATAGAACTGAAAGAAAACATGTAGCAGTCATTATCTCACTAGTCCTCCATTTAGTCAGATTTTCTTTTTCCACTATTTATACAACAGAATAATCTCCAGTTCAAATCTTACAAGAGTGTTCTAGCAAGATTACCTTTATTTGTTAACAAAGAGATGACCACACCTATAGCAGAGAAATGTCCATCCATTCTTTGACAAGGCTCCCTCTTCTCTATTGAATTTGCAATTAACTTTTAATTAAAATTTTAATGAAATCTGAGATATAGAATGAGTAAAGATACTTAATATTTAATATTAAAAACACTAGTACAGAAAAACTTGGTGAGTTCTATTTTTTTTTCTCAACTATTGACTATAATATAACCTACTGTGTTTATCTTGCTACCTCATCCTTCAAGAATCTCAGAACTAAGTACTGCAATTAATCACAGTAAATAACATTAGGCATTTCTTTAGCCTAATTGTTTTACCCTCTTTTTTATTACTTGTAATTTGATAGTTCTGATTCAAATTTTATTATATTTCTGTGTTTTGTGGTAAGCCAACTCACTGGAGTACTAAGGAACAGAAGAGAACACATTTATTGAAAACATATAAGGTTCCATACAATTTTCATACTTTACTTAGAAAATACTAACAATAACCCTGTGAGGTTTGTATTATTATTCCCATTTTACAGAGAAGAAAACAGATTCAGATGGGTTTAATGAATTTTCAAAGCAAATTAGAGCTAATTATCTGTGAATCCAGAGCTGGAATTTAAACTTGGATGTTTCTTACTACAAATCCTATATTTTTTCTACTGTACCACAGCACTTTTTCTTTTTTTTTTTTGACTTTTTATTTATTTATTTTTTAACATCTTTATTGGAGTATAATTGCTTTACAATGGTGTGTTAGTTTCTGCTTTATAACAAAATGAATCAGCTATACATATATATGGAATCTAAAAAAAAAAAAAAAATGGTTCTGAAGAACCTAGGGGCAGGACAGGAATAAAGATGCAGACGTAGAGAATGGACTTGAGGACACAGTGAGGGGGAAGGGTAAGCTGGGACAAAATGAGAGCGTGGCATGGACATATATACACTACCAAATGTAAAATAGATAGCTAGTGGGAAGCAGCCACATAGCACAGGGAGATCAGCTCTGTGCTTTGTGACCACAACACTTTTTCTTTCCACAGGAACTGCAGTTACTGCCAGAGAATTGATGAAACATATCTTTCCTGGTTGTGATTACGGTATTATTAGAGTAAACTTCTATTTCCTTCGCTCAAACACACACACACACACACACACACACACACACACACACACACACAAACACATGCCTAGACTCTAAAAGATGTATGAGCAAAGACAAGGTACAGGAAAAGCAAAACATTCACACAATTGGTTGTGAACCCCTGCTTGACTTCTGCAACAATGACATTTTCATTCACTCTTATATCAACCTAGGAAAGCTGCAGAAGATCTAGGGGACCATGCAAAGCAGAAAGAAAGTGAGGGTCCTCTCCATTTATACCCTCTGAAATCAGAGCTGGAGGAATAGAGAGCAGGATAAGATCAATTAATCAAAGGTTTCCCCAAAATTCTGGTATACGAGAAGACTGAAATCTTTAATTTTCTCTATAATGTTGTGGATCTATCTAGAAAGAACAAAAACAGGAAAATTTCTCTCTCTACTGCTATACTGCCAAAACTGAATGGGAATATTAAAATTTGTGAGAAGGCAATCAGAATGGGTGAGTGTGCAAAATTAAACTGTAAATAAATAAATCTGAAGTGTCATAGTAAGTGAATAAGGGACTATAAAATATAAATTTTCTACAAATGAAACTTCTCTATTATGGTCTCTTTCTAGGGATAGAAAAGGAAACCACATTCACATAGCTTCAATTATCTTTCACATAACTGAAAAGATACTGTAAGGTAGATATTAGAGCAACTTGCTAACTATGATAATGATTCAATCAAAGCAAATGGTATTAAACACAATGAAATATTATAAATGATTATAATTAGAGAAGCACAATTTAAATAATCCATAAAATTTTTTTAAATGATAAAACTATTCTTACAGGATTTACAGCTCCATTTGTTCCTCTTCTCTCCTAGATGGTAAATTTATCTAGCTACTTATTTATTAAAGTGCTTTAATCAAGGGAACTGCTCCATCATCACATTTCATTCAAGGTAGTCTTGAGCTGAGCACAACAGAAGGAGGTCATGATTGTGCTGCAGAGCTTCCCTACAATTAGGCACTCACTAAAATGAAATGACTCTATCACTGATTAAATAGACTTTTATAGTTAAATAGGCTTTACTTAAACTAGTAAAACTGACTGACAAAAATATGTTCTTCTGCCTTATTCAGCATTAGCAAGTCCCTTTTTCCATCTTGAAATTTTCACCTATTTTTAAACATTTTTTAAAAATTCTGATAGGGTTTTTCCTATATGCAGAGCAATTATATATTTTTAAAGTACTCTATAAGGAAGGCTCAATCATTTTTAGGGGCTCTTCTAAAAAGTTGGTCAAGACTACCCTTTCAGCTGCAAATGGAGAAGAGGGCACACTAAGTTCAAGTAAACTGATCAAGGTCCAATCATAAAAATAATTTATGAATGGATGTTTTTAAATTCCAGGATGCTATCAAAGAGTTTAAGAGAAAGCATTGTGTGAAATTTCATTATTCCTCTAATAAAGATGTTTAGCATGATGCCTCAGAACCAAGAAGCTGAAGATTGCCAGAAGGTGTGAAAATATGAGGAATTATAGGATTAGTAATCAAATAAACTTTTAGCAACTACTAAGACCAGAACTGATATACAGTTCCCTCCTCAGGGCCATGGCCTGATTCATAAGCCATGTACTTGTATGGCCTCTTATATGTATTATACTCATTTAATAGCTTTGTAAGTCAATTTACAGAATACATTACCTATAACTTAAATAGCCCTATCAATGTTGTCAACTTACACATACAACCAGAGATTATTTTTTGAAATTATTCTTATTACCAGAAATAATTAATAAAACAGTATACAATAAAGGATCTTAGAAAAGCAATGAAAGCTGTGCTCACCCATCTAGATATGAACTCTGCATTTCAGTATGCTTCTCAGTACACATCTCAGAGAAGTCTTGTTGATGACATCTGTAAGGAAAACAGCCTCTTACTTGATTCATCTCTCAAACCAGCCCCAATTATTCTGTTAGAAATTAGAGTCAACAGAAAGCTATATAAGTTATTGACAAGGAGTGTG
Source organism: Kogia breviceps (assembly GCF_026419965.1). Lineage (NCBI taxonomy): Eukaryota > Metazoa > Chordata > Mammalia > Artiodactyla > Physeteridae > Kogia > Kogia breviceps. The sequence goes on from NC_081314.1 coordinate 100,739,339, forward strand.
GTCAACCCACTAATCCAGACAGTGTTTAGTAATTCTTTAGTGCAGATTAAGACAACAGAAATTGGAAAGACAAGAAAAAGAAGTGAAAGACACATTTTTAAAAAAGCAACTGAAAGTTTTTTAGATTATCCATTCATTTGTAACATGAATATCTATTGAGTGTCTCTTTTGTACTAGGCACCAGAGATACTATGGAGAAAGAAAACAGGCATGGCCCCTGCTTTGGTGGGGCTTACCCTTTATGCCAGAGAAATATTCTTTAATTCCACTTAATTGCTTTTGAAATTAGGAATACAGAAGAAAATATAATGAAGGCAAAATTTCACTCCTCTTTCTTTCCCTGTCTTGCTAGTCATCTGAATCCAGTGGGAGTGACCTCTGTCAGTTATTTAACCTCTATGTGCCCGTGTCCTTACAATAAAATGGAAGAAATAACTGCATCCACCTTAAAAGGTTATTCTGAAGAGTAAATGAGTTAGTCAATATAAAACACAATGTAGAACAATGTGTGGCATATAGGAGGACTTAATAAATGTTAGCAACTTGCTATTATATTTATTATGACTTTTAAAAAAATTTCTCTGACATATCCTGAAGTGGTTAAGGCAAAAGTCACAAGAGATAGTAACTACCTCCATGTTACAAAGCCCTGGTAAATAAAGAGTTAGCTCATTTACAGAAACCCCGCATCAGGGGTCTTCACGTGTGCAGGATAAGTTTTACCCACCACAGAACCGGGAAAATCTGTTCTGGATAACTGGTGGCACAGAACAGCCAAGGGTTATTTGCATAGGAGGCTGAGAAGCACTTGCAGGGGAAAAAAGTAACTCATCATTACAAATGAGAATGCTCCGCCCACAGATTTGGTGCAAAGCTGCTGGGCCAGAATAAGGATGGTGAGGTGATGGTGAGCACTGCAAATATCTCACTCAAATTGCTCGTCAGTCCAGTCCCTGGACTCTAGCTCCAGTCTTACAATGGGATACTCTAACAGAGGGAGTAAAACATAAACTTTCTTCCCCCCAGTTGGATCTCCATGAGAAAGTTCAAGGTGTCAGCAATATCAGTGTCAGCAGATTCCTCTAAGATGGGCACTATGGACAGTAGAGGGGCCCTTTGCAGACTTGACTGGTCCAAACGCTGCTTTTGGTTCTACAGCCCACAGGAGCTCCTCCACAGCAAAACAATACTGAGGAGAGCACCAACAGCAAGTACCCCCAGGGTGACCAAGAGCACTGGTTCCCAGAGGTCATATGAAACATCCTCTTTGGGAAGCCCAATGCATTTGGGTCTAGACTTTCTGCAAAATAGGCATAGTTTATCCATAGAAATGCCAATTTGTATCTGTTACTTTAATGCTGTTGTTACCCTCAATTTGTGTGGTTTAGGATATTCTAATTCTGTTCTTTAAAAAGCACTTTAGAATTTTTTTTAATAGGTAAACATTTAAATATGTATTATTAAAGTGTTTTGATTCCTACTTAGAGTTTGGAAGCAGCAACATTTTATTTTCAGTAGAGAATAAACCTTACTTCCTTTCCTGGGAGGTAAAAAAATCCTTAGTGCCATTTTTTACAGAAAATAAGCTTTACTGTCATGAAGCAATTCCCCACCCTGCATTATTTTTGGTACATTGATAATACTTTTAACTTTGGTTGTGGTTTACTAACTATAAGCACAAAAGATGTTGCTTTCTAATATTTGTCTCCAGGGTAAAATAAATTAATCCAGGAGATAGACTCCATCCTTGAGCAAGAGATGGCTACTTCTAGACTGGGGGAAATTTGAAAGTTAAAATTAGACACACTCAGCTCAGTGCCGAGCTTTTGGTCTCCGGCTAAACTGAGTGATTTTTAAGTAAGTGTTTTTAACAAACACATTAAAACATGGTTCCAAGTGAGTACTCTCCTTCAAAAAAGTTCATATATTTGAGAACTAACCACTTATTCCAATAAACATTGTTGTTACTCAAACCTTTATTAGAATTCATTTTGGTAATTTTTAGTGCTAGTTTACAAACTATACAAAGCACCAGACTCATCAATATAAATTATATGGTCCATCCTGATCTTCAGTTTAACTATCAGATTTAGTTCAAATCCCTTCTGACCTCTTCAGAAGCATGGAACCCACCTAAGTAAGAATGACCTTCACTAAAGATTTTCAGGAGAAAATTCCCTGAAAGACATAACTAATGAGACTTGCAGCAATGTGCTGAATAATAGTGAAATAGTCATAAATGTTTGTAATCTCCTGATAAATTTTAAGAAGCAATATTCTCATTTGTACGAGCTTAAAAATGTGCATTACAGGATACATGTAATTTACAAATTTCCATAAAAAACATGAGTCTTGGCAAGGCCAAAAGAAAAATTTGTATTTTGGAGTTGGTCATTTTGAAAACTGTGGCCAAACAATTTTAAAAGTTGGCAACTACTTTATACAAGCCCTTTGTAAAATCTTTTTCTGTGATTAACTTTTGCAGTTGGGTGTTTTCTGGTAAAAAGAAAAAGTCAAACCAGTAACATACCACTAGCTCTACCCTCCTGTCCACAGCCCTCCTTGACTTCAAGTTTAGTATATTGGATCTTGTTACTGGGTTGTCTATGCATGGTGATCTGTGTACAATCGACCCTTTATATCCATGGATTCTGCATCTGTGGATTCAACTAACCTTGACTTTAAAATGTTTGAAAAAATTTCAGAAAGTTCAAAAAAGCAAAACTTGAATTTGCTGCACACCAGCAACTATTTACACAGCATTTGCATTGTATTAGGTATCATAAGTAATCTAGAGATGATTTAAAGTATACGGAGGGTGTGCCTAAGTTATATGCAAATATTGCACCATTCGACATAGGGAACTTGAGCATCTGCAGAATTTGGTAATGGAGGGAGCCTCTGGAACCAATCCTCTGTGGTTACCAAGGGACAACTGTATAGAGAGAATTGTTATTTCCTAGGTAGCCTGAGTTAGTTTTTAAGTTTAAATGTTTTGTTTTACTTCTAAAAGTCCTGATACAGATAGACCCAAGTAGGCTAAAAATCAAACTGACTACAGAAGTTATATTTTATCAGTGTATTAGATGAACTTTTCAATCACTCTTAATGGGAAAGTGATTCCCTCAACAATGTATGTACCAACCTGTGTCAGTAAGGAAATTCAGAAAGCCATATTTCTGATAAAAGGCACGTTTTCTTAGAGAGGGGCCCATTCACAAAGAACTTGAATAGACATTTTTCCAAAAAAGACATACAGATGGCCAACAGGTACATGAAAAGATGCTCAACATCAGTAATCATCAGGGAAATGCAAATCAAAACCACAATGAGCTATCAGTTCACACCTGTTAGGATGGTCATTATTAAAAAAAAAAAGAACAAGAGATGACAAGTACTAGCAAGGATATAGAGAAAAGGGAACACTTATGCACTATTTGTGGGAGTGTAAATTGGTGCAGTCACTAGAGAAAACACTATGGAGGTTCTTCAAAAAATAAAAAATAGAACTACCATATGATCCAGCAATTTCACTTCTGAGTATTTACCCAAAGAAAACAAAAACAGTAATTTGAAAAGATATCTGTACCCGAATGTTCATTGCAGCATTATTTATGATAGCCAAGGCAAGGAAATAACCTAAATGTCCACCAGTGGATGAATGGATAAAGAAAAGAAATTATGATATATAGACATGTCACATACACACGCACACACACACACACACACACACACACACGCACACACTGGAATATTATTCAGCCATTTTTAAAAAGAAGGAAATCCTGCCATTTGCAACAGCATGGATGAGCTTATAGGGCATTATGCTAAGTAAAATGTCAGACAAAGAAAGATAAATACTATATGACCTCACTTACATGTGGAATATTAAGAAAAAGCAAACTCGGGCTTCCCTGGTGGCGCAGTGGTTGAGAGTCCGCCTGCCGATGCAGGGGACATGGGTTCGTGCCCCGGTCCGGGAAGATCCCACATGCCGCGGAGCGGCTGGGCCCGTGAGCCATGGCCGCTGAGCCTGCGTGTCCGGACCCTGTGCTCCGCAACGGGAGAGGCCACAACAGTGAGAGGCCCGCGTACCGCAAAAAAAAAAAAGCAAACTCACAGAAACAGAGTAGATTGGTGGTTGCCAGGGTCAGAAGAATGGGGGAAATGGATGAAGGTGTTCAAAGTGTACAAACTTCCAGTTATAAGATGAATAAGTTCTGATAAGGTAATTTAAAGCTTGGTGACTGTAGTTAACGATACGTATTGCATATTTGAAAGTTGCTAAGAGAGTAGATCTTAAAAGTTCTCATCACAAAAAAAAAGTTACTATGTGAGGTGATGGATGTGTTAACTAACCTTATTGTGGTAATCAGATCGCAAAATGCATGTATATCAAATCATCATGTTGTACACCTTAAACTTACACGATGTTATATGTCAATTATATCTCAATAAAGCTGAAGATAAAAAGAAAGGGGCTCATTCATCTATAATAAGGGAGAAATAATAACTTGGGCTTCTGCCACAGTCTTTGGATCAGACTGTCTGATCCAGAGGTCTGATGCATAATAGCTTTATTACAAACAGAAAAGTCACCACCGTTTGCCAATGAAAGTCAGTGGATTCTGGCTGCACACATGAAAGCAGAGAATGGGCAATCTACTATTGACATATAGAAGATGTATGTGAATGCAGCCCCCTGATGATCAAGAAGAAAGCAGGAGCTGGAAGACTACCAAAAGCAAACAGCTTTCCTTCTCTCTGTAGGCATATATGCAAAATAAATCATTCCTGAGATGGTGATTAATGTTTTATATTCTTCTACTTCCCCTTCCAAAAGAATTAAATTAACATACATCTAGTTATTTATGAGACTGAGTTCTTACTCAAATGCTAGTTTGCTATTTATGAATACGGTTAGCTGCTGTGCTTTTTACATCTCTTTAATGGCCTTGATAATGGTGAAGACATAAGACGTTTTGTGTTTTCTCCATTTAGTGGGCTTTATTTATCTTAGATGTCCCTGAGATTGGGGAGGGGGGCAGTGATCCGACAAACAGACCCATTCCTGTGCTCCCCACTCTTTCCCTCCCAATGGCTGGTAGAGGTGTAGTCCCTACTGCTTTTAATAGAGCAGTCCCATGTGAACTGGGCTGTTCATCAGCTGACATATTGATCTGGAGTGAAACTTACGAGATCTAGAGTAGAATGTTGTTGGCTATTCTGTCTCATATCTTTATGTAGCTTTATACACTGTCATTTTACCTACTTGATATTGGTGCTGAATCATAATCACTTCCAGATTGGACCCTGTTACATATTTCTAACATAAAATGGTGATATGTAGATGTCCTCAATAACTTAGTAAGTTATCACCAAGACTTATTCCTTGGCTCTGTGTTTTGAGCATTTGAGGTAATGATGTAAACGATGTCTAAAACAAAAACAGAAACAAAAACCATGAGAATCAGGCAAAGTCCCAGTTCCCCTCCTTATTATCTGAGTGATCTGGTCACGATTTTTAATCTCTCTAAATCTCAGTTTCCTCATCTGTAAAATAATTAATTATCTGCCTCATAGTGTGGTTGTGTGGATGAAACAAGTTCACACAGTTAATACACCTAACACATAATAAACACTTAACAAATGGTAGCCACAAATAAATATTTTTAATTTCACAACTACTGATATATCAATAAATTGACAAATTCTATACAACTAATCTTACAATTTACTAAGATACTGATAAATTAGTAAGCTCTATAACTTTAATTCATTATATTATAAATTATATATGAATTCATTATATACTTACTCAACAGTCACCTAACTCAGACAAAAATTAATCAAATTGCTTTTTTCTTAAATGGGCTTTTAGAAGATTGCTGGCAATAGGCATAATGTAGCAGAGAATAGAAATAGTTAAGAATAGAAAGTAACCAGAGATATGTCTAGGTGTTATCAACACATGAATCTCACAAATGCTCAGTTTTATAAAGACCAACCATGACTTAGAATCCATTTTGGTGGCAATACATATACAGCAATTGTAAACAGGAGGTAAAACTTCTAATTCCAGAATATGAGTTTGCTTCTGTATTGTCTTAAGACATACTTTTATATTTTCAGTTACCAGATTTCAATGATATTAGGTTTTACAGGTTTTCTTATTTTTAATCTTTCTCTAATACTGAGATTTTTATATAATATTATAAATAAATATTATATATATAATTATGATAATCTGACTAATCAGAACATATTGAATACTTTGTCAATCTAATAAATGCATCCAAGGTAATTTTCATGAATACATTTTTCAAAATTATGAAAAAGAATAATCCTTGTACAAATAACTGAAGCAGTAGGTATGTTGATATTTCAATTTCCTCTGCTAGCGTATTTTCAGGGTTTCCTGAGCAGGAAGATACAAACTGCTTTATCCTTCTGGAAAAGGTTTCTTTTATTGGGATATTTTTCCTCCAATTTACACAGTAACTTAGGCAGCTAAAAATATAAGACCACAGACTTGAATTTAAAGAATGACAGCTTAGTAACAAGACAGACTGAAATGATTCTCAGGAAAATGGATAGTTCTCCTGGTTTGAATGAAGGATAAAGATTCTTCTAAATCAAATTCCATTCTAGGAAGAGGGCAAGATCTTGCCCACCTAGCAAGTGTGCATCTTTGACTTTGGTGAAGAACAGGAGACACTGATACTCAGACACTAGACATTATCAGAGATGGGGGACTCAGGGAAATCATCGTTGTATGGATTAAGAATCGGGTGAGATAAGAGAGGCAGGGAAGAGCAAAGTGGGCACTCAATGATTCTATTCTTTGAAGAGTTTCATAAAAAGTTTGTCTCTATCTCAGGAATACATTTAAACTGCTATGGAACATGACCTGTGATCAATGTTTCAACGTATAAACTAAGATATGTGTTCTCATACCTAGGGTCTAATCAGCATGGAATAATTTTGCACTCACAGTAAGACAAGCGATGTGCCCTGACACAAAATCCACAGATCTGGGCAAGCATGGACAAAAGCTTTGAGGATGGCAGGATCTGGGAAGGCAGGGCCTGGTGGCCAAGGGATCATGCAATCTGGAGCACAATCGGGGTAATTAATAAGTATTCAATTTCCAAGGAGTATGAAATGTGCCAACAGGTGGGTGAAAACCAGCAATAAGAGAATCCAGGAATAGTGATATTCTAAAACCCAGATTGGCAGTAGGCATCAGGGAGGGCTGCTGGATGTTAGGAGCTGGCCTCCATACCCAGGAAGGAAGCAAGGCTTCCAGGCTTTAAAAGGTGTTTGGGAAAGATGCAGGATTTTAGTATAAAATGTGAAAGGGTGATCAACACAGAAGCCCCAAACTGTAAATTGAGGCCTCTAAAGTGATCCTGGATTCAGGAAATCAAGTGCAACAAACCTATTTAATCTCTGCAGAGGGAACTGTGATGTAAGAGCCATGAGACAGCCCTAGTAATCAGAGAAAGAACAGATGTTCCAGATGAATTTGGCAGCAAGAATGTCTCAGTGACTGTATCCTCAGTCAGTTCAGTAAAAAGCGTGGTTCAATGCAAAGACCCAGCCAAACTAAAATCGATAGATTGGAACTCTTTAAATTCTTTCCTAATTACAACATGTTTTTATCAAGGAACCAGGATATGGCCTATCTGGCAAGGTAGGCATGGTAACTAGGGGTTGAGCAATCTGAGGCAAATGGGGTAAATAATAATCTGAAATGCCAAAGTCCTGTAAGTGGCGGGATCAGTAAGCTCACCTGTGAAGAAACTGGAGCAGGCAGAGGAAGGGAGATTGAGATGTGAGCCAATGTAGATGGTGTAACAATGACACAGAGACACTGTGTGCAGATACACTGAGGAATATTTTACATCAGCTAAGAATACTGGATGCAACAGTGTCTTTGTGTTAAGTTGGGAAGAGAAAACACAAAGGATGCTGAGTCTGTGAAAGAAACACAGAGCTTCAGAACTTCAATGGTTCTTAAAATAAGTCAGAGCAGACCTCTGAGATGAATATGTGGATATAGCATGAATACATTCCCAGAAGTTTGTTTAAGAGCTGTGACATGCAGATATTGTCCTTTCCCTTCTAAGAGCATCTTAGCTAACCCTCCAAAGACTGCTTCTTGGTACACTCAGCCTATCACCTCCCCATCTTACAGAAAACTTGGAGCTTTACCATATTCTCAAGGTCTCCTTCATATGACACGTGTGTGTGTGTGTGTGTGTGTGTGTGTGTGTGTGTGTGTGTGTGTAAAGCTGGAGAGAAAGAAAAAGTCTGGGTGAATTGAAGACTGTCACTGTACGTAGCATTTTATCTTCCATAATTTTTGGCAATTCATTAATCCTATTTACAGAACCAAGCTTGTGTATTGATAGTTTTATGTCAGTATTAATGATCAGAGCAACAAAACCATGCCTGAGGGGAGAAATGAAATCAAAGTGGGCACCAGCACAGAAGCTGTTGGGAAGGAAGAGAACTTCACTGTATTTCATTGGAGTACTTAGCTTATTTTCCACTTCTAATTAAAGCACTGAGAAAGAAGGGCAATTTTTTTCCAAATTGCTCAGCCCTCATAACCAATAATGCCATGTTAATCACCACTTGAGAAGATAGAAAAGCACTCAAAATTCAATGCTTTTTTTTCTAACTTAAATGTGTCTCTTTGTCCAATGGCATCTTTATTTTTATCTACACTGATATTTATCTTTGATATATTATGTCCTCTCTTAAAAATACAAATATTATGAGTTACATCATTATCACTGTGTTATTGACCATCAAGAGTTTATTCAAGTTCATCTGCTTATAGAGGCCATTTTTTCTTTAGAATATACAGTCTGTCACTAAAAAGCATTAAAAAATAAGATTTGGACAAATGTAATAAAGGGGGTAACAAGTAAAGTTTAGAAAAAGAAGAGTTTTATTTTAAGGTGAACTGTTAAGGGAGATGAGAAAAACAATGAATGAAGTGATGATATACCAGAAGGTTCTATAGTCCTTTAATTTAAAATAAACAAATATGCATTTAGTCATAGCGTAATCTGGAATGAGAAGACGATATTAGGAGAGAAACTGAAGCTAATACTATTCACTCCTTTTAAAGAAATTGGAGGAGGTTTGAAATGATTACTAAAATATACCCAGTCTACATAACAGATACTACATAGCAGATACCAGATCAGGATCCCTATATTTCCTGGGATTGGAGGCAAAGTCTTCAATAACACCTTCAGAGAGAAAAATCAAAATGAAAATATTCCAGAAAAGGTATATAAGAACTTAATTCACACTAATGTGTAAAGACAAGAAATGAATAAGCAGAGATTAAAGGAATGAATAATTAGGGCAGAAGTCCTATGAAGAGTAAGAGAAGGAGGATTTCTACATCAAGGCAAATCTCACCTACTTTATCATCTTGTCCTGGGCTGGCCCAGATGACCTGGAACTCAGAGGCCTTAATTAGGAGCAATTTTCAATAAAGGTGGACACATTTGGCAATAACTGGATTACCAAAATGCAAATAAGTCATGTTATTTCTGCCCACATGTTTATTATTCATTGTCACTTATCCAGGAACAAGGATAAAATCCATTTCTGATATGAAAATGTATTTTGTTTACTTTACTTTTTAGTCAATACCTCTCCCTGTAAAGTTCCTAATAGGAAGTCTAGCTTGAGTAATTACTGGGCTGGAATTTATAGCCATTCAGAACTTGAATGTGCAGCAATCACATTTTTAATATGCAATTTTAATGTCAAGAGAATTTTATGATGGTTTCTCAAAGCAATGTACATTAGAATTGCCTCATGGGCACAAGGGTAAATTAGATTAAACAAACAAAAAGAATAAGTGGAGAAATGGAATGCAAGTAAATATGGAAAATATGACTTGTGAAAGTATTAATCTTTTTTTTTTCCAAGATGCCTGGCAACAGTTTTTCTTGTTGGAATAATTGGTCAAGGAATTTGTAAGATGATAGATTTTATTTTAAGCCAACAAGTGCTTAGAATTATATGAAATTTCATAATAGTTCCCTTTTTGTTGTTATACACAAGCAACAGAATCAATATTGGCCTTTATTTCTTTAGCTTATCCTGAGGAATTCTTTCACTCGAGTCTTTTTGCTGCAGAAGGATTGGACAGAATTAGCTAGCAGTGGGTCACAGATTCCACTCAATCATTTTATCAATGGGTATAGACTGGGATGATGCCTAGATTGCTGTATCCTTTCCTTTGACAGGTTACACCATGACAAGCATGTGTGAGATTCAGATCATTCTGACTTCTGGCTACAAGTACAGTGATCTAGCCTAGCTGTGTAAAGACTCAATTCTAGCAGACAATCTCTTAGGAGGTGCTAAGGATTCCACCTCTCTGCTATGTGTGAGTTCTACAAACCCTGAGGACATTAGGAGACTCTTGTTACTCAAGTTTATTGATTCTGTATTTTTAATGTAAGATATGCCTCTTGATTGGAAAGGAGAAATTTATTTAGTCCACCAAAGAGGAATGAAATAAAGAGTGGTCCACTGATGAAATATAAGTCCCCATTCAGATGAAATGCTCCACTGACCTGAGGAGCTCAGAGGCAATATGGTTGGTTAGCGTATGAAAAAGGACAGTCGTATTAGCAGTGTCAACTCAGGTCAAGTCTTCTGACGTAAAGAGTATTTTTAAAAAAAACAGCTTTATTTATGAAACTAGAAAATTTACTTTCCATTTTAAATCCCCAACTTCCTTATCTGGAAAATGCAAGTAATGATAGGGCTGTGAGGCTTAGAAAAATTCTGATCAATGGTACTTACATATATGAGAATCAACACAAATGCAACACAGGTAGTGACAAAAAGGAAAAAAATTAGGTAAAATGTTACAAGGCAATAAAAAGTATGAATCCAAAGACTTAATAATAGCATTAAAATATAGAACTATTGGTTAAACAGAATTGAAAAAGTCTGAAAATGCATATTTTCATGTTAGAATGAAATTTCCTTTATTTCTGACCTCAAGCCCAGGCTCATAAATATAAATTAGGTACATGGTACTAGAAAACTAAGTGGCATAAACTCATGTGGCAGAGCCAAGAACAAAATCAGGATAATGTATCACTCGTCTGTTTCCCCAACTACAAGAATAGTGGCCAATTAATCAAACACTCAACAAATATTTAATACTCACTCTGTGTTCAGCAGTGTATTTTAACTCATATTCTACTGGGAGACAAATAAGATAATTTTTGCTATTGACCTTGGATAAATTTATATAGTTATACTTACAGGAAGAATAAAATCAGAAATTCTATTCTTGAGCCCACATCTGATGTGATTTAACATATGTGCTGTCTCTTTCATTTGGAATCCCAGTGTTATAGTGTCTTAATACCATACGGTGTGTGAAAAGAATGCATCTATGTTCTAGTAATCTATTCAATAAAGAAAAGTCCATTTATGGCTCAAAGACAAATCTAACACTGGACTGCAGTGTGTTGGTTTTTAGCTTTGCTATGACAATTACTCTTCATTAGGAAAAGGAAAGAAAAATTCAAAAACTTCTCTTGCTGAATTATAAATAATTCATTTTCAATTATGTTCTTTTTGAATATAGTGGTTTATAGAAAAATCAACAAGTATCCACCTGGCTTACACTAGTTATTGCTAAAATTAAATATATCCATTTTAAAGTAGATTTTCCTATGATATTCATCAGGAACAATGCCAAGTCTTCCTGCTAAGTGGTCACCAAGATTGTAAGACTTAAAAAGAAGAAAAATTATCTGCAGCATGAAATAATCGTTCTTAAAATGCAAAAGTTGAAACAAATTTCTTAGCGTGTTATGAAGACACAGCAAAATTGGAGAATATAGCGCTGTGTTAAACAAAAGCAAAAATTAACAGTTAGTTGTTTGAATGAACGTGTCCAGTGGGATATTCTTAATGGAGAGAAAGTAAGGCAGTTTAGAAGAAGAAAAAATGTCTCCTTTGCATATTTGAGCATGCTTCAGTCAACTAAGGAGGAAAGAAGAATTTCAAAAGTGACCCTATGATGAATGTTTAAATTTAATACCTCACCCTTCCTTGAGCTTCTTATTTATCTAAATTTAAACCAGCTTTATCCAATTGGAATAAAGCTACATATTGAGGGATTTAAAGAAAATATAAACACAAAACACATTTTTCTTTTCTTTTCTTTTTTTTTTTTTTTTTGCGGTACGCGGGCATCTCACTGTTGTGGCCTCTCCCGTTGCGGAGCACAGGCTCCGGACGCGCAGGCTCAGCGGCCATGGCTCACGGGCCCAGCCGCTCCGCGGCATGTGGGATCTTCCCAGACCGGGGCACGAACCCGTGTCCCCTGCATCGGCAGGCGGATTCTCAACCACTGCGCCACCAGGGAAGCCCAAAACACATTTTTCTTTAGAAATATTTGGGAAAACCTAAGGACAAAATAGGATTTTGATCATTATAAACAGAACCCAGCTTAAGTTAAACTTCAACCCAGGCAAAATCTAGAGAAATACAAGTAGAAAAATAAACCAGATATCCAACTTGGCCCTCACTATGTACAAGTCTTTATTCAAATCTTACCTTTACTAGAGGCCAATGGTGACCACCAATTTAATACTATATCTTGCCCCCTCCTTGGTATCTCAGTCAGTTTATCCTAATGTTCTCTATTTTCTTTCTTCCATAGCATTTGTGAATTGAGACCATCTGCATCCAAAGAGCTTACCCACAGGGACTGAGACCTGAGGCCCCAATACGAACATTACACAGGACATTTCTGCCCCTAAAGACAGGCTGTAATCCAATAATTAACTTTGCTCTTTGCTTCAGGAACTGCATACTGATAAAGTCAGACAATTTACTCATACTGAAAATTATCTCTCCTATCCTGCAAGAGATTGTTCACACTTATCAAACAAAGATTTACTTTCCAAGAATCTCTCCACCAATCCTATTATATTACACACTCTGGAGTCCCTCTCATCAAGCCTCCTAGATAGCCTCATGCAACAGAGGGCAGACAACAGAAGCAAGAACTACAATCCTGCAGCTTGTGGAACAAAAACCACATTCACAGAGAGATAGACAAGATGAAAAGGCAGAGGGCTATGTACCAGATGAAGGAACAAGATAAAACCCCAGAAAAACAACTAAATGAAGTGGAGATAGGCAACCTTCCAGGAAAAGAATTCAGAATAATGATACTGAAGATGATCCAGGACCTAGGAAAAAGAATGGAGGCAAAGATCGAGAAGATGCAAGAAATGTTTAACAAAGACCTAGAAGAATTAAAGAACAAACAAACAGAGATGAACAATACAATAACTGAAATGAAAACTACACTACAAGGAATCAATAGCAGAATAACTGAGCAGAAGAACGGATAAGTGACCTGGAAGACACAATGGTGGAATTCACTTCTGTGGAACAGAATAAAGAAAAAAAGAATGAAAAGAAATGAAGACAGCCTAAGAGACCTCTAGGACAACATTAAACACAACAACATTTGCATTATAGGGGTACCAGAGGGAGAAGAGAGAGAGAAAGGACCAGAGGAAATATTTGAAGAGATTATAGTAGAAAACTTCCCTAATGTGGGAAAGGAAATAGCCACCCAAGTCCAGTAAGTGCAGCAGGTCCCATATAGGATAAACTCAAGGAGAAACACGCCGAGACACATAGTAATCAAACAGAAAAATTTTAAAGACAAAGAAAAATTCTTGAGAGCAGCAAGGGAGAAATGAAAAATAACAAACAAGGGAACTCACATAAGGTTAACAGCTGATTTTTCAGCAGTAAATCTACAAGCCAGAAGGGAGTGGCATGTTATACTTAAAGTGATGAAAAGGAAGAACCTACAACCAAGATTACTTTACCTGGCAAGGATCTCATTCAGATTCAATGGAGAAATCAAAAGCTTTACAGACAAGCAAAGGCTAAGAGAATTCAGCACCACCAAACCAGATCTACAACAAATGCTAAAGGAACTTCTATAGGCAGGAAACACAAGAGAAGGAAAAGACCTACAATAATAAACCCAAAACAATTAAGAAAATGGTCATAGGGACATACATATCAATAATTGCCTTAAACGTGAATGGATTAAATGCTCCAACCAAAAGACACAAGCTTGCTGAATGGATACAAAAACAAGACCCATATATATGCTGTCTACAGGAGACGCACTTCAGACCTAGGGACACATACAGACTGAAAATGAGGGGGTGGAAAAAGATATTCCATGCAAATGGAAATCAAAAGAAAGCTGGAGTAGCAATACACATATCAGGTAAAATAGACTTTAAAATAAAGAATGTTGGGGCTTCCCTGGTGGCGCAGTGGTTGAGAGTCCACCTGCCAATGCAGGGGACACGGGTTTGTGTCGCGGTCTGAGAAGATCTCACATGCCGCAGAGCAGCTGGGCCCGCAAGCCATGGCCGCTGAGCCTGCATGTCCGGAGCCTGTGCTCCGCAACGGGAGAAGCCACAACACTGAGAGGCCCACGTACTGAAAAAAAGAAAAAAAAAAAAAAAAAAAGAAGAAGCAGCTGAGACAAAAACAACAGATTATACTTTATTCTCAAGTGCGCACAGAACATTCTCCAGGATAGATCAAATCTTGGGTCACAACTCAAGCCTCAGTAAATTTAAGAAAATTGAAATCATATCAAGCCTCTTTTCTGACCACAACACTCTGAGATTAGAAATGAATTACAGAAAAACAGCATAAAAAACACAAACACATGGAGGCTAAACAATACGTTACTAAATAACCAAGAGACCACTGAAGAAATATAAGACAAAATCAAAAAATACCTAGAGACAAATAACAATGAAAACATGACGATCCAAAACCTATGGGATGCAGCAAAAGCAGTTCTAAGAGGGAAGTTTATAGCTATACAAGCCTACCTCAAGAAACAAGAAAAATCTCAAGTAAACAATCTAACCTTACTCCTAAAGGAACTAGAGAAAGAAGAACAAAAAAAACCCAAAGTTAGCAAAAGGAAGGAAATCACAAAGATCAGAGCAGAAATAACTGAAACAGAAACAAAGAAAACAGTTGCAAAGATCAATAAAACTGAATGCTGGTTCTTTGAGAAGATAAACAAAATTGATAAACCATTAGCCAGACTCAACAAGAAAAAGAGGGAGAGGACTCAAATCAATAAAATTAGAAAAGAAAAAGGAGAAGTTACAACAGACACCGCAGAAATACAAAGCATCCTAAGAGACTACTACAAACAACTCTATGCCAATAACATGGACAACCTGGAAGAAATGGACAAATTCTTAGAATGGTATAACCTTCCAAGATTGAACCAGGAAGAAATAGAAAATATGAACAGACAAGTAATGAAATTGAAACTGTGATTAAAAATCTTCCAACAAACAAAAGTCCAGTACCAGATGGCTTCACAGGTGAATTCTATCAAACATTTAGAGAAGAGCTAACATCCATCCTTCTCAAACTCTTCCAAAAAATTGCAGAGGAAGGAACACTCCCAAACTCATTGCATGAGGCCACCATCACCCTGATAAGAAAACCAGACAAAGATAGTGCAAAAAAAGAATATTACAGACCAATATCACTGATGAATATAGAAGCAAAAATCCTCAACAAAATACTAGCAAATAGAATCCAACAACACATTAAAAGGAGCATACACCATGACCAAGTGGGATTTATCCCAAGGATGCAAGGATTCTTCGATATATGCAAATTAATCAATGTGATATACCATATTAACAAACTGAAGAATAAAAACCATATGATCATCTCAATAGATGCAGAAAAAGCTTTTGACAAAATTCAACACCCATTTATGATAAAAACGCTCCAGAAAGTGGGCATGGAGGGCACCTACCTCAACATAATAAAGGCCATATACAGCGAACCCACGGCAAACATCATTCTCAATGGTGAAAAACTGAAAGCATTTCCTCTAAGATCAGGAACAAGACAAGGATGTCCACGCTCACCACTATTATTCAACATAGTTTTGGAAGTCCTAGCCATGGCAATCAGAGAAGAAAAAGAAATAAAAGGAATACAAATTGGAAAAGAAGAAGTAAAACTCACTGTTTGCAGATGACATGATACTACACATAGAGAATTCTAAAAATGCTACCAGAAAACTACTATAGCTAATGAATGAATTTGGTAAAGTTGCAGGATACAAAATTAATGCACAGAAATCTTGAATTCCTATACACTAATGAAGAAAAATCTGAAAGGGAAATTATGGAAACACTCCCATTCACCATTGCAACAAAAAGAATAAAACACCTGGGAATAAACCTAACTAGGGAAACAAAAACCTGTACACAGAAAACTATAAGACACTGATGAAAGAAATTAAAGATGATACCAACAAATGGAGAGATATACCATGTTCTTGGATTGGAAGAATCAACATTGTGAAAATGACTATACTACCCAAAGCAATCTACAGATTCAATGCAATCCCTATCAAATTACCAATGGCATTTTTTATGGAACTAGAACAAATCACCTCAAAATTTGTATGGAGACACAAAAGACCCCGAATAGCCAAAGCAGTCTTGAGGAAAAAAATGGAGCTGGAGGAATCAGACTTCCTGACTTCAGACTATACTACAAAGCTACAGTAATCAAGACAATATGGTACTGGCACAAAAACAGAAATATAGATCAATGGAACAAGATAGAAAGCCTGGAGATAAATCCACGCACTACGGTCAACTAATCTATGACAAAGGAGGCAATGATATACAATGGAGAAAAAATAGTCTCTTCAATAAATGGTGCTGGGAAAACTGGACAGCTACATGTAAAAGAATGAAATTAGAACACTCCCTAACACCATACACAAAAATAAACTCAAAATGGATTAAAGACCTAAATGTAAGACCAGATACTATAAAACTCTTAGAGGAAAACTAGGAATAACACTCTTTGACATAAATCACAGCAAGATCTTTTTTGACCCACCTCCTAGAGTAATGGAAATAAAAAGAAAAATAAACAAATGGGACCTAATGAAACTTCAAAGCTTTTGCACAGCAAAGGAAACCATAAACAAGATGAAAATACAACGCTCAGAATGGGAGAAAATATTCGCAAAAGAATCAACAGACAAAGTATTAATCCCCAAAATATATAAACAGCTCATGCAGCTCAATATTAAAGAAACAAACAACCCAATCCAAAAATGGGCAGAAGATCTAAATAAACATTTCTCCAAAGAAGACATACAGATGCACAAGAGGCACATGAGAAGCTACTCAACATCACTAATTATTAGAGAAATGCAAATCAAAACTACAATGAGGTATCGCCTCACACCAGTTAGAATGGGCATCATCAGAAAAGCTACAAACAACAAATGCTGGAGAGGGTGTGGAGAAAAAAGATCGCTCTTGCACTGTTGGTGGGAATGTAAATTGATACAGCCACTATGGAGAACAATATGGAGTTTCCTTGAAAAACTAAAAATAGAATTACCATATGATCTAGCAATCCCACTACTGGGCATATACCCAGAGAAAACCACAATTCAAAAAGACACATGCACCCCAATATTCATTGCAGCACTATTTACAATAGCCAGGACATGGAAGCAACCTGTATGCCCATCCACAGACGAATGGATAAAGAAGATGTGGTACATATATACAATGGAATATTGCTCAGCCATAAAAAGGAACGAAATTTAGTCATTTGTTGAGACATGGATGGATCTAGATACTGTCATATAGAGTGAAGCAAGTCAGAAAGAGAAAAACAAATATCGTATATTAACGCATGTATGTAGAACATAGAAAAATGGTACAGATGAATGGGTTTGCAGGGCAGAAATTGAGACACAGATGCAGAGAACAAACGTATGGACACTAAGGGGGGAAAGTTGGGGGAGGTTGTGGTGGATGAATTGGGAGATTGGGATTGACATATGTACAGTAATATGTATAAAATGGATAACTAATAAGAACCTGCTGTATAAAAAAATAAATAAAATAAAATTCAAAAAATAAATTCCCAGTAGCACTTTTTATAGAAATAGAAAAACAATTCTAAAATTCATATGGAAACACAAAGGATACTTAATAGCTAAAACAATCTTGAGAAAGAACAAAGTTGGAGTCATTACTCTTCCTGATTTCAAAATATATTACAAAGCTAGAGTAATTAAAAGAGCACAGTGTTGCCAAAAAGACATACTGCATGGAACAGAATAGAGAGCCTAGAAATAAACCCATGCTTATACAGTCAACTGATTTTCAATAAGGGTGCCAAAAATACACAATAGGGAAAAGATAGTCTCTTTAAATGGTGTTAGGAAAACTGGATATTCACATGCAGAAAATGATATTAAACCCTTATCTAGTTAGAAAAACAATACATGTATATATATATATATATATATATATATATATATATATGTATATATATATATATATATATAAAGGCCAATTAAAGCTTAAAAAATAAAATGTACACCACACACGAAAATCAACTCAAAATGGCTTAAATTTCAGTAAGACTTGAAACTGTCAAACTTCTAGAAGAAAATGCTAGAAGCTTCATAACATTGGTCTTGGCAATGATTTCATGGATGTGACACCAAAAGCTCAGGCACCAAGAGAATAAACAGACAAGTGGGATTAAAAAGCTTCTGTAAGTCAATAACAACAACAAAGAACAATCAACAGAGTGAAAAGGTAATCTATGGAATGGGAGAAGATATTTTCATGTCATATATCTGATAAGGATTATTTTCTAAACTATATAAAGAACTCCTACTACTCAACAGTAAAACAAACAAAAAATAAAAAATTAACAACCTTCTAAATGGACAAAGGTCTTGAACAGACATTTCTCCAAAGAAGACAAAACAGTATACGAAAAGATGTTCAATGTCACTAACCATCAGGGAAATAGAAATTAAAACCACAGTGAGATACCACCTCATACCTGTCAGGATGGCTATTATCAAAAATACAACAAGTGTTGGCAAGGATGTAGAGAAAATGGTGCTTGCATGCTATTAGTCAGAATTTTTAAATGGTACATACAGCCATTATGGCAAACAGTATGGAGGCTTCTCCAAAAATTATAAATAGAACTATCATATGATCCAGCAAACTCACTTCTGGGTGTTTATCCAGAATAATTGAAATCAGGATCTCAAAGAGATATTAGCACCCCTATGTTCATTACAGCACTATTCATAATAGTCAATATGTGTAAATAATCTAAATGTCCATCAACAGATGAATGAATAAAGAAAATTTGTTATATGAATACAATGGAAAATTATTCAACGTTAACAAAGAAGGAAGTTCTGCAATATGCAACAACATGGATGAAACTTGAAGATGTTAGTTATGCTAAGTGAAGTAAGAGTAAACAGAAGTGCAAATACTGTATGATTCTACTTGGAGGTATATAAAACAGTCATATTCATAGAAGCAAAGTAGAACAGTGGTTACCAGGATCTGGGGGGAGGGAGAAATAGGGAGTTGCCATTCAACAGGTATAAAGTTTCAGTCATGCAGGATGAATAAGTTCTAGAGATCTTCTGTACAACATTGTGCCTATAATTAACAATATTGTAAACTTAAAATTTTGTTAAGAGGGTGTTTTTCAAGTTTGTATTCTTACTACAATAAAATTAAGTTAAATTAAACTTAATTTAACTTAATTTTTTTTAAAAAAAAGAATGAATGGATTGCCCACCTATGGCACTGTGCTTCAGAGAGATGTCAAAAATACATAGGTGGTATTGCCCTTGCCCTGTAAAACTTACCATCTATTTATAATAGTAACTTGGACAGTGCTTATAGGGCACCAGGTATTATTCTAAATATATCAACTCATTTAAAACTCACAACGACTCTATAAAGAGGGTGATATTAAAAACATTTATTAACAGGTAAAACATCATGTCCTGTGAGACAGATGCTGGGCATAGTGCTAGGGCAGGATCCTGGAGGCCCCCCAACAGAGCAAACAAGCCCTTGCAGAACCACTGGGAAGAGCAAAGTTGCACTGAGGCAGTGGGGAGAAAGGGAGGCCTTCATGGGCTTGAGGCTGCAGCTAATCCCAGTCAGTGTGGAAGCATTTCAATGTTTTAACAAATGGTACACAGTTAGATATCAGCTGAATATCAGCCCTTGAAATTGGCAATATTATCATCCCCATTTCATAGATGAAGAAATGAGGCCCCAGAGACTTGTCCAAAGTCACAGAGCCAATGAGCAGAGGAGGTAATATTTGAATTTAGGCAGTCTAACACCAGATCATGTTCTCCTGACTGCTATGTTTTACTGCCTCATATTTACAAAGAAAATAAATAGCTTTAAAAACAGTGAATGTTTATCCAGCAACTGATGAATTCCAGGCACTGTGGAAGGCAAGATGTAGAGGGATTCAAACATAAATTAAGTAAAATTTCAGAAAAGGTAATGCTCCAGCAAGAAGTGCTAAAACTCGGGAAAGACTGTAACTAAGAGATGGAGATTTTTCTTCAATAACCTGAAGGTGAAAATGTACTGTTTGCACATATTATTCTGAATAATTGCTCCAATTTTCCATTATGTTGTATCAGAAGACAGTAGTTTGGAAACAGGAACTTGTAAAGTTTCCAGGAACATCCCCAGGGATGCAGCAGCAGTAGTTCCAACTGCACCTTGGCCAATTCTCTTTTCATTTTGGAAGTAGATGACTTGCCATGATTGGCGGCAATTGCTAATGACAGCAAGGGAAACCTGAATCGGTCATGCCAGGAACTCTCCTAAATCCATAGTGGAGGAAAGCAGATAAAACACTTTTCCCTCATTTTCTCCAGTCCCTAATCTTCCCCACCGTGGCACTCTTCCTGGTGCTGTCTCCAACCACCTGGTACTGGTCCACAGCAGAGCATGTCCCAAGATTTGTGTTCAAGGTTCTTGTAAACAATGTTCACTAAAAAGGATCAGTATCACCATCTGAAAATAAAATGTGGCCATTGCTTTCCATTGCTAGATTAACCTTTTGTTATAGTGAAAATGGCAATTTGGGTTTACCATACCTCCCTTCAAACAATTTTAAGGTGATGACAGACTTAAGGTGCTAATGGCACTGACTTTCTTCCAATTAAAAGAGATTAAAAACTACATATGTGATTTCTTTTAGTAGTCCCATGGCATCTTCAATAGAATATCATTATAGCCAAAAGTTATAAAAGTTTACATTAATATTTGTGTTTCTCAAATAGTAAATGACACAAAAATCAGATGAATGATAACTTCAATACCATGAGCAATTTGATCAACAAGTGGTAAACTGGAAAACAATACCAACTGGAACTGAGAAACTAAATCCCATAATGCTTGCTTTCATTTCAAAAGTTCTCCAGGTGGCTGCTAGCCAATTTGCCACATGAAAAAACCCTGACACGTACTGGAAAACAGACTCCAACTATTTAAAAAAAGGGACACTCAGTAGAGAATAGACAATGTTGTGCTAAAAGGCTATGTTATTTTGCCAGAAAAGAATTCAATCTGTGAGTGAAATACTTCTTCCCATGTCTTTTGATCTGATGTAGCACTTGCCCAAATGGTTGGGCTCCCTAAAGGGAAAACCCATTTCAAACACTGAGGAGCTCACACAAATGTGAAGCACTCAACCTCAGGCTTAAATATCCCAAATGGTCTCTTGCTGGTAACATGAGAACAAAATCAGTGTTTCAGTCAGAAAACAGCTTTCCTGGCTTTTCTATTCTGTTCCATTTGTGCACTGATATGAAGATCAGAGTCATCGACTTCAATGTGATTTAGAATCTCGATGCAAACAATGAGACATTAAACACTTTCTGGCCCTCTAAAATTTGTATTCAGACTCTTCTCTTTTCAGGGTATAATCACAATCCCATCAGTATTCGAGGGATTTGTGCACACAGGCTGCCTCTGTCAAAATTGTAGCAAGTTAATGTATTCGAGTATAGCTTCGTTGTGCAAATTATTGCCCTAAAAGGATGATGTAACTTGGCATTTTGACATATGCTGTTTTATATGGAGCACAATATCTTCTTTTTTAAAGCCTTTAGGTTTCAACTTAATGACTTGAAGATTTGGAAAATTAAATTGAACTTTAAAAAAGAAAAGAAAAGACAAGCACAGAAATGGTGACCTAAAGTCACAAAAAAAGAAAGGCAAAGACCAAAATCACCGTCATACTACTATGACCATGCAAGAGGAGCAAAGACTTTAATCCTGAGGAGCAAAAACTTTGTACTTGGCTTCTTATCTCTTCAAACTGACAGATAATGTTGCTAGCATTTATTCATTTCCCGAGACTTAACGACGTGCATTGCTTTCTTTCATCACTTTGCCAATTTTCTTCGAAGAAAATTACTACTTCAAATTCTTCATAAATCCTGTAACCTCCATAAGCTTAGTTTCCAATGGGTAAAATGGGAATAACAATACCTAGTTTGTGGGGTCAGTATGAGGGTTAGAAATAATACATGAGGGGCTTCCCTGGTGGCGCAGTGGTTGAGAATCCGCCTGCCGATGCAGAGGACACGGGTTCGTGCCCCAGTCCGGGAAGATCCCACATGCCCCGGAGCGGCTGGGCCCGTGAGCCATGGCCGCTGAGCCTGCGCGTCCAGAGCCTGTGCTCCGCAACGGGAGAGGCCACAACAGTGAAAGGCCTGCATACCACAAAAAAAAAAAAGAAATAATACATGAAAATCACTTAACAGTGCCTGGAACATAATGGAAGCTGCCACAATTATTATTACTCAAAAGCTATGTCTGGACATGTAATTTGGAATAAAACACTGAGGCAGTTTTCATACTAATTCAGACATAAGAACACATTTTCTTGTAGATTCAAGGTAATTGAGGTAAATGTTCAAACATTTACTTGAATCATCAAGATATACAAATTGTTTCAGCTTTCCATTCTCCACATCCAGATATGGCTTTTGTGCATACCCTCAGAGTAATCCACAGATTTTGGAAACTTCACCTTTTACTGAAAGCCCTCAGCATTAGGTTTAACCAACTTTTACATATAGCTGCCAATAGACTGCAGGACAAACTCCATTCATTAGTAGGGTTGCTGTCTCAGATACCAAAAACCAAAGAAAGATAATCTAATAGATAGTTCCAATAACTCTCCCTCATGTAATTTAAATCTGTAAATTTGAAATTGGCCTGAATGGGGAGTGACAAAACAATGGGGCATTTTCAGAAAAGATATCTTTGTTTTGAGTCACTATTAGTTTCTAGGGCATCCTAAAAAAATTTTTTTTCAGGGAGAAAAATAAAATTTGTAAGAAAGAAATTAAAGGCAAAAATGACTTTGCCTTTCTAAAATTAAAAAAGTATCATCTGTTTTTTTCTCTTAGAACACTTTTAACAGTTGTTCAGAGAAAACGGAAATATAGTAAAAGCTCTTCTTTAAAAAAAAAAATGGGGAATTTTTTTTTTTTTTTTTTTGCGGTACGCGGGCCTCTCACTGCTGTGGCCTCTCCCTTTGCGGAGCACAGGCTCCGGACGCGCAGGCTCAGCGGCCATGGCTCACGGGCCCAGCCGCTCCGCGGCATGTGGGATCTTCCCGGACCGGGGCACGAACCCGTGTCCCCTGCATAGGCAGGCGGATTCTCAACCACTGCGCCACCAGGGAAGCCCAGAAAAGAGGAATTTTGAAAAGAAAATATAATTGCCTTTTATGTGTAGGTACTCAGCACGTTAAGTTGTTTAAAAGCTATAATATACTGTGTATATATGAAAAATTATTGCGTAAAATTTGAGATCTGAAAATTACCAACACTATATTTACACCCTAAAAATAATATTAGAGCAGCAGCATGATGTTAGGGAATTTGTGCTGAACCAAAATCAGACTGTTTGGACATCAATTCCTAACAGGGCACTAAGGAATCCTGAGGGTCTCATTACTCTCATCTATAAAATGAGAGGATCAAACTAAACTGGGCTCTCCTTATCTCTTCCAGCTTTAACATTCTCTGAATTCTTTACCATGTAATTTACTTTTGGTCCAGGCCAAATAATCATAATACAAATTTAGTTTTAGAAAAACAGTTATTTTCATTACTAGATTGGGTTATGTTGGGATTCCTGGGTTATGTCACCCGACACAAAGTAAGTGAGGGGGAAGCTCAGCTCCACAAACACTGGGTTCAAGGATGGAGGGAAATAGAAAAGCTCTGAGAGAAAAAGGAGCTCAATAGGAAAGGAGAGCATGGTTGGGACAAGTCATATAGGAACCACCAAAAAGAGCATATTCTTGTCCAGAGGTGAGTCAGCTAGAAAAGACATGTAAGAGGGAAATACATATTTTTTTTGCACGATAAATCATATTAGTCTTGCAAAGAGATTTTATTTGGTAATTTTGGGGAAATCTCTTAGAAACCACTAAGTCAGAATTTAGGTAACAGGAGAACAGATTTGACTTTTACTAAATATTGAGTTAGTCTGAGAACCGGCAAGCAAAGACTGAGTAGCCCAAACATGTCCGTTAAATGAGTGATCTAATCAACCTGGTAAGAATATTAGAGTTGCAGTCTGCTAAGAGACCAGTTATTGGGACTTCCCTGGCAGTCCAGTCATTAACACTTCGTCTTCCAATGCAGGGGATGAGGGTTTGATCCCTGGTCGGGGAGCTAGGATCCCACATGCCTCATGGCCAAAAAATCAGAACATGAAGCAGAAGCAATATTGTAACAAATTCAATAAAGACTTTAGAAATGGTCCACAACAAAAAAATCAATTTTAAAAAAAAGGGAAAAAAAGAGACCAGTTACTAAAGAAATCAATTCAGATTAACTCAAATGGTAAAACAGTACAGCTATAACTTACCATGTAATCTACTTCAAATCTTAACACTCAAGATCCTTATTCATTGTAATACATTTCCCATGCAACTTACCGTGAATTTTTACATCTGAGATTCCCATTTGAACTAGCTGACTGTCAGATTCAAGAGAAGTAAAAGAAACAAGACAGAGTTTCAAGAGAAGAAATACATCCCAGTTAACCTGACGCCCTGAGTAATGATAATGAAATGGAATCAGAAGCATAAAGGTCTGCTTGTGAGTTATAGAGATGTAGTCGTGAATATGAATTTAGTGAGCACCTAATCCATCACGTTTATTTTACATACAAACCCAAGTATCCAACTCCATGCTCTCAAAGATCATCTTTCTCTTACATCTTTTGGCCTTGCCTATTAAGTTACTATAGCCATCCATTCATTAATTTTCACCACTGGTCATGGAAGTACCAAAAGATACCTGAAAGAATCCAGAATCTCACAGGCTCCACTCTTCCTCACCACAGTTGTGTAGTAGCAACCTGTTTCCCCTTGATAACCAGGATCAGTCACCCTAGTCAGGAGAGCATCTCCTTTATTTGCATGTTGGTTTAGTGACCTGAGGTGGCTAAAGGCAGCAAATGGCAATCTCAGCTTCCAGCTAAATTGAAACCTTTTTTAGTTTCCTAGTGGGATCATTCCTTTCTTGGGAAATAAGATTTCTTTTATACCAGCAGAACCAAAAGATGCAGTAGGAGGAAGTATAAATTTTATGGGAGGATCATTTGGGGTAAAAATAAACCCCCTCTACTGAAATCCTCAAATCCATAAGGATTGTCCCCCAGGCAGCCTTGTAACTATGTACTAGGCCATTCCACTGTTCTATCAGACCCACCTGTATTTGGGGGTGAAGAGATACATGATAAAAACCAGTACCCCACCCCCATGAGTTTAAAAGCTCATTGTCTCTATTCTTTTATTGTACAATAGCTTTGCTAGTCAAAAGTAAGATTATGTGAGATACCTTGAGGCGTTCAGTTAGTCCTGGATGATGGTACTGGAAGAAGCACTGAGGGCAAGAAAGACTGTGGTTTTTTTCATGAGGACAGATTGCTGCTCCCTCCATGATGGAAGAGACCCACTGTGATTAATATGCCACCTGGTGGCTGGCTAGTCTCCCCAAGCAATGGTACATTATCAGGGGCTAAAAAATGGACCCTGTTATTGGCAGGCTAGATACTCAGTAGCGATGATTGTCAGTTCAGTCTTGGTAAAAGTAAGCCCATAATGTTGAGCCCATGAATAATAACTTCCATCCTTGCAGCCACAGTCACTTTTTTCATTAACCCACTGAGCAAGCACAGCCTAACTAGAAAAAAAGACTGACATCCACGGATAGATCATCTTGATAACCAAAAGCCTCACCTGCAGGGTTTCCCATTGTCAAGCACTCACATGTGATATAAATATTCTCTAAGGCTCTGTATGATTCTGGATTCTCTGGAGAAGCAGAACCAATAGAAACAGAATCAACAGAACCGATAGATGATAGATAGATAGATAGATAGATAGATAGATAGATAGATAGATAGATAGGGATTTATTACAAGGAATTGGCTCACAAGATTATGGAAGCTAAGTCCCACTATCTGACGTTTGCAAGCTGGACACCCAGGAAAGTTGATGGTATAGTCCTGGGCCTGAGAACTAGGAGAGCCAATGGTGTAAGTCATAGTCCAAGTGCAGGAGATCAATGTCCCCACTGGAAAACATTCAGGCAGAGAGAGAAATTTCTCCCTTACTTCAATTTTTGTTCTACTCAGGCCTCCAATGGATTGGATGAGGCCCACTCAAATTAGGGAGAACAATCTACTTATCTCAGTCTACCAATTCAAATGTTAATCTCTTCCAGAAACACTCTCCCAGACACTTGGCAGAATGGCCCAGTGAATTTGACACATAAAATTATCTATAA
Source organism: Kogia breviceps (assembly GCF_026419965.1). Classification (NCBI taxonomy): domain Eukaryota; kingdom Metazoa; phylum Chordata; class Mammalia; order Artiodactyla; family Physeteridae; genus Kogia; species Kogia breviceps. The sequence continues at coordinate 100,766,163 of NC_081314.1, forward strand.
CTGCCCCCATTTAACAAAAACAGTCCCATTTCAAGAGTTCTATTCACATATTCTTTCCCCAGACCTTTTTGTCCGTAATTCTCCAATCTTGTGATTTCTAAATTCCTGACCCTCTAACCAAACTCTTAACTAACTGCCCTGGGATCATGCTAGATATATACCTTTGGCTATCCATCTTTTTAGGCAGGTAATGCAAAGTGTTCTAATTTCTGCCCATAGTGCTCAGGAGATATTAGTGCTAAAATAGTTGACTCTAAGTTGTGTCAGCTTATTATCAGACAGAGCTGTAAACAAGGTCAAATATTCTTCTTTCTTTCTCTGTCAGCTAGTCATAGGAAATGTCCCACAGGGCCACAGGTATGCATTGAGGGACAGGTAACAACGCAGCAAGAGTAGGAGCTTAAGCATCTGAGCCACCTGCTCCTGCCACTTACATATGCTTTCAGGACATGCCTGAACCTGATGGTCTCATATACGCACTTCTACATAATGACACAGATCTGTTGCCCAAGTCAGATTCATGACTTTGGTAGTCACATGATACACGGTGAGCAGTTGTGGTTCCATAGTCTTCCTCAAAAGAAAGCATGAAAGTTTTTCTCAAAGCCTCAGTTAATCCTTTGCATTCAGCTGCCCAAAGAGCAACAAGAATATGGAAGATCACATGGGATATTTTAGGGCCATGAAGGTGGCATATAAGACTATTCCCATATTTCACTGCCCAAAACTCACTTTCAAGGTCCTATCAAAACGTAAGAGTGTCCAATAAATGTCCAAACTACCAGAGTGTCCTTTCTCTCCAGTCCTCCTCCCCCCGACACACACACACGCAAACACAGTTCTTCCAAAGACAACCAGAAACAATACAACCTATCAGTGGTTCTCAAAATGTAATCTCAAAAGAATCACCAGGAAACTAACTCCTATGTCACATACTGGAATTAGCAAATCTGAATCTCTAGGAATGAGGCTAAGCAATGTGTGTTTTAATAAGTCCTCCATGTGATGTGGAAGCACATCAATGTTGAAGAATCACTGGTCTGAAACCAGATGAGGAATAAGACCAAACTTCACATTATCTTAGTAGTTTTCCATAACCCCCCTCCAGCCTACTGGAATTAATGAATGATCTCATTACCAGTCAAGTCTTTACATTTCCTTTAGCTACCATAACCCTAGGGGAAGCCCTGTTAGGGCTTAAGCAAGGATCTGCATCCTCTCTAGTTTCTGCTTAACTAGAGGGAAAGAGGGTCTGCTTATGCTTCAAGATACATCACACTCTTCCAGTGACAGTAACCAAGACCTGTTTTCTTAATGTAGAAATGAGTTTAGACTAAGTTATTAATATCTGTCATGGGTGGTATAATTAACATTTAAACATGCAAGGAGTAAAGGTTGGTAACCTCTACATGGTAGAGCAATAATCTCAATTACTCTAAAATTTCATATTCTGTTGTCTTAATTTAAAAATCAGCCTAAATCATCCCTGTGATTTATTTTAATTAAGTGTGGTCTCTAAGCTATAATGACTTAGATCTATATTATATATTTTGAAGGTCAAAGTGAAGATTACTTGTGAATATTCATTTGAATTCATTTTAATTTTTATTTGCTTTTTCATTAATAAATTCAACAATATAAAATTGACCTTTCACACTTGAGAAGCAATTAAATTTTATTAAATTATGAATTTGCATGCTTTAGTTTGGTAGCTAGAATGATATATACCACAAGTTTTCATTCAAAGGGCTAGATTGTTTGAGTAAGGAAACTATTCTATGAATATAAATTGGGGATTAAACTGTACAAAGCTTTCAGGAATCTTGGTTCTCAGTCATTAACTAATTAGTATTTAAGTGAAACTGACAAATTGAGGTGATCAGTTTACAATCAGGAATGATTCACTAACCCATAAACTCACGTCTTCTACATTTTAGGGAGATCATATGTATTGGTTATTTATTTCTGTATAACGAATTACCCCAAAATTTAGCAGCTTAAAACAATAAATATTTATTATTTTATTATATCTGTGGGTCAGGAATTCAGGAATGGCTTAGCTCAGTGGTCCAACTCAAGGTCTCCCAGGAGGTATAGTCAAGAAGGCAGCCAGGGCTGCAGTTTCATCTGAAGACCTAATTAGGGAAGGATATACTTTCAAGCTAACTCATGTGGCTGTAGGAAGGCCCCACTTCCTTAGTGACTGTTGGCCATAGGTCCCCATTTCTCTTTACATGGGCCTCTCTGTGGTTGCCTGATTATTTTCACATGTCAGCTGGCTTATCCCAAATTGATTGATGAGAGAGAGAGAGAACCATATATGCACAGAAGCCTCAGCCTTTTATACCCTAATCTTGGAAATGGCTTACCCTCATTTCTGCCATACTGGTCACAGAAAACAAAACCAAAATAAATGCATTGTGGAAGGGGTCTTCACAAGGATAGGAATACAATTGGGGGCCGTGTTGGAGGCTGTCTACCACAGCATAACTACAGGATTTGGCCAACTGAATATTTTTTATACAATAGTCTTTACCTAAGATGATTATTATATTATATAATTCTTAAATGCAATCCAGTTCATGCTTAGGTATATTCTGAAAACATACCTCTGAAAAGGTTTCATCAATAAAATATTTGTTAATGTTTGTTTTTCCATATCTGTTCTCCTTCTTAGACTATAAATTCATCAGGAGAGGTACCCTTTCTTATTCATGTTCATAGTTCTGTCTCCTTCAACAGTGGCTGAGATAGAAGTGCTTAGTAAATACTTATTACTTGTGTTGAATTGTCTTATATTTTAATTCTCAAAGTAGTTTACCTTTTCTCTTATTTTTTAAAATCAAGGTATAATTTACATAAAATAAAATACACAGACCTTAAGTGTTTATTTTGGTAAGTTTTGGAAATTGTATACACCTATGTCACCCCAAACAAGATATAAAACACTTCCATCACCCCTGAAAATTCATCTCTTTTCAACCTTTTTTTCCTCTCCTTCCACCCTCAAGCAATAACTTTCCGATTTCTGTTGCCATATATTAGTTTTATCTGTTCTTGAACTTCATATAAATGGAATAATTTTATGCCAAATACTATATATATACTTATGTTTGATTTTTTTTCTTAACATATATATATATATATATATTTTTTTTTTTTTTTTTTTTTTTTGCGGTACGCGGGCCTCACACTGCTGTGGCCTTTCCTGTTGCGGGGCACAGGCTCCGGAAGCACAGGCTCAGTGGCCACGGCTCACGGGCCCAGCCGCTCGGCGGCATGTGGGATCCTCCTGGACCGGGGCATGAACCGGCGTCCCCTGCATCGGCAGGCAGACTCTCAACCACTGTGCCACCAGGGAAGCCCTTAACATATATTTTTGAGAAACATATTGTTGTATTTATCAGTACTTTATCCCTTTTTGTTGCTGTATGACACTCTAACATATGAATCAGCCTCAACTTGTTTTTCCATTCTTCTCTTGCAGGACATCTGGATTGTTTCTATGTTTGGCTATTATGAACAAAGCTGCTGTGAGTATTCCATTACAGTTTTTTTCTGTGGACACATGATTCCATTTCTCTTGTGTAAATACCAGACAATGGGATTGCTGGATTGCATTGTTTGTTTTTAATTAATCAAAAGGCTTCTTTGTCTTCCAGTCTGTTTAGGAACTTAAGACCTAATTTTAAAAATAATCAGCTGCATCTAATTCCCAGAGAGAATGGAGATCAAGCAGAAATGGAAAGACTAGTTTTCACACTAAGTTTCTGGAGGGACAAAGAGCAACAGACAGCATCCCTTTGTACCAAGGTTGTGTAAAAGGTTGTGGGATAAATTCTCCATGCTAGCAGAGAGGCACCTCTGCAATGTGCAGAGACTAGGAGAACTAGGGGAACAGTGCCCTGAGAGAGAGCAAAGCAAGAACAAATTACTGAAGCAGAGACAGAGGTGGACCTGCTCTCTGTTCTCCTTGGGAATTAGACACAAGTCACTGGTGATTATTCTTCAAATTCATTTTGCCTATATTCCAGCTCCAGGACTTTTGACAAAATGTCTCCTTCTTGTCACCCATATGCCTCTTAGAGCTCTATATCAGTCCACTCACTTATTCATCTATTTAACAAATACTTAAATGAACATTTACTATTTACCAGGGACTGTTGTAGGAGCTGGGGAAAACAAAACAGACAAAAATCTCTGCCTTCAGATAGCGAAATATATTTGCATACATATAAAACCCAATTATATATTTAACTTGTATTATGTTTTTCATCTAATGGATTAGAATCTTAATATACCTAAATACATTGGGATATTAGACCTAGTGGCTCCCATAGCATCTCTCACATAATAGCACTCATTACAGATTTGTTGAATGCATGGATAAATAAATGTTCCAAAGTTTGAGGAATGAAATAGTGATTATTATGTAATAAAGATTCATTAGGTGTGTATACAAAGTAGGGCTTTCCAGAAGCCGTTCAGTAATATATTCAGTAATTCTGTACCAAATCCTTTTTGGAAGTAGGTGGGCTATACTACAATTTTGCCACATAGTACACGGTCTCAATCTCAGCTAAAGATGAAGTTTACTTTTCCAAGAAAAGTTGGGCCATATTCAGAATGAAACTAAAAAGCAAAGTCAACTTAATAATGTCAGTTATTTATCAATAGCTTGGTAAACACCAAACCAAATTACTTCATACTTGGCTTGTGGTTAAATCTTTAGCACAAATGTATTTCTAGATACAAAGGGGAAATAACATTTTACATAATTCACATCTGATTTTTAAAAATCACATCTGAATATCATTCATCTAAGAAAGCTGTAAACCCTGGGCTTGCAAGGTCATGCTGCTTTCAAAGTGAATGGGATCAAAGGGTCTAAAGAACACAAGAAATACTTTCAGACAGGAAGACACCACATCAAGAGGCTATCACAAGTGACCACCGTGAGAGGATAAATCATCATCGCTAAACTGAGATGTTTATACACAACTTTATTTCACTTTTTCTGATGATAAAAGTAACACTGTTCATTGCCGAAAAACCAAGCATATAAAATTGTAAAGAGAAACATTGAAATTACCAGGCATAATCACTGATAAATGTTGGTTAATTTCCTTCTGATCTAAATATTTCTCTATGTATATTAGTTGAGCTCTTCTAGATATAAAAAATTATACTATTTTTAATATCTAATACTGCAACATGAGCTTTTCCTCTAGTTTATTATAAATATCTCATTATACATTCTCTTAGTGATGATATAATGTTTCATCTCTTCCCTTATTTTGACTACTTACATTATTTTCAAGTTTTTACTATTTTAAATTAATGCTGCTTTAAATGTTTCTGAAATTTGAGGAATTTGTTAGTTGTGTTGGTTTTTTGAGATTGGATGGGTAGTTCAGATTTTTTACTTAAGGTTTATTCTCAGGAGTGAAATTAAAAAGTATATATTACCACTTACTATACAGCCTCATAAATCTGACACATAAAGAGGTAGCCACTCCTTATCCCATGTATATAATACTCTTTGAAAACCAATTCCACCCTAATGGACCCTAGTGATCTCTCACCAGGATTTGATATAGATCCAGAATTTATATTTTCATCTGTTAATACATAATTTAACCCCACTAAATTCTGTAATAATTTTTATAGATATGTCAATATTCTCTAAAAGGCAGTAAATTGTCCTTTTTCTGGTTCTTAGAGAACATGGCATTTTTTAAAACCCTGATTTTATTAGATGCAGAAACATTTCAATGGGCAAAAGATAAATGCTGAACTTAAATATTTTTTCATCTCATTAACTTCAATTGTTTCCATTCAAATGAAAAGATATTTTCTCTTCAATCTAAGCTAATCTAATCAAAAGTCTAATTTGTTAATAGAGGTCCATGTATCTGCTTGTTCAGGACACAATGAAACTACAAACCTGTCCTTACATACTGAGGGAAGCATATCTACTGAAACTTCCATTTTGAATTCTTAAACTACCCCAAGACTTTAAACAGGAGAAACCACAAAGAGAGCACAGCAAGTACAAGAAAGGAGAGTTAGTGACAAAATAAGACAGATGAGCACACAGAGTCATTCATCTAGACCAAAATCTTAAGACATTTTTCAGACCTAACTCCAATAAATTGAGACAATGGGAAATACTTTTTGGGGTCATGTTTCCTAGAACTTCATGATAATTTTAATGCATGGGCTTTAAGAAATCCTCATGAACATAATGGACCAGTTTAGAACATATGATGAAGTACTAAAACATGTAGGAATCAAACTCAAAAGCCTTTTTAAACAAACTTTCAGGACCAAAATGAAATGCTCATACCAAAATATGGATTATAGGTAAAATTACAACAAATTATTCTGTCTTGGATGAATAATAGTGAAACACTTAATGAAATCAGAAGCTAAGACACAGTTGTATGACTTCAGACAGATATGAAAGGTCTATACATGGGTGTTCTCAAGCAGCTGTTTTAATTCAGGTGCCAAATGGATCCTTCATGAGGAAACCATTCCACATCCCACTGTACCAAGGGCAGAAAAACAAAACCAGAATGAATGTAGTCACACCTAATTCTTACTCTACAATTTGCAGGAAGTTGCTTTGTGTTTGTTCTTCTTTTTTTAAAAAATTTAATTAGACAGACATATACTGACCACTAGCTCTGAGTTAAGTTCACTGCTGGGTACTGAGGATACAAAGATGGCTAAAATGTGATTTCTTCCTTCAAGGCATTTATTATCTAGCACTGTTTCATAGCTTAAAATAATAGCTGCACTATGACCAAATGGGTATTAATATTTCAGCAAATGTCCACTTATCTTTTGGTGCATATATAAATAAATCAGTCCATGCAGACATTATCTTACTTCATGCCCACAACAACCCTCAAGTAGTGAGCATTATTGTTCCCATAGACTACGTAAATAAACAAAGGCTTGAAGAGTCATGTGGCAAGTGCCAAGAAGAGCTAAGATTCTAGGCAAAGCTCCATTGTGACAGTAAACCACAGTGCCTGAGATTCAGATAATTACCTCAGGCCATTTTGCTGGTGAAGACGAGTCACCTTCTAACATTGGAACCATTAGAGTTGAAGATGCCTTGAAAAATAATGTAATTAAATAGCCTTGATCACTGAGAGACATAAAAACATCATCTCTTCTAAACAATTATTTTAAGCCAACATAGCACCTTCCCCACCATCTACTCACAGCTGAAGAATTTACTCCCATTATTGTCCCCCCGTTTTCCTGGATTAATATATCCCCTTTACTTATTGCTTCTATCCACAATGACAGTTGTTTCCTTCCTCATTTCTAATTCACTTTCAACCATTTCTAACCTGGCTTTCATTCCAAACACTATAATTCACTTACTCTAATCAAGAACCAGTGGATACTTTTTTTTTTTTTTTTTTTTTTTTTTTTGCGGTACACGGGCCTCTCACTGCTGTGGCCTCTCCCGTTGCAGAGCGCAGGCTCTGGACGCGCAGGCTCAGTGGCCATGGCTCACGGGCCCAGCCGCTCCACAGCATGTGGGATCTTCCCGGACTGGGGCACTGCATCGGCAGGCAGACTCTCAACCACTGCGCCACCAGGGAAGCCCCAGTGGATACTTCTTCTATGTCTTCATATTATTGCCCCTAAGGTGCATTCAGCAAAGCTGTTCATGCCTTTCTTGACTCACCTTCTGTGTTCTCCTTCCATAGCTCTGCCCAGTCTCACTCTAATCCAGCATCCTTCTCCATCACCTTTGATGACCTTGTCACTAAACATTAATGACTCATTTCTTGGTCCTGAGCCCTCTAACTTTCTCAGTCTATACTCTTGTTCTATGCAATCTCATCAACATTTGTAGCTTTATGTGCCATCTTTATGCTAATGACTACAAGAGCCAAAGGCCTCTTGTCTGAGTACCTCTGGTCTGAGAACCAGATACATATAGCCAATTGTGTACTTGACATTTCCACTGGGCTATTGACTGAGCATCTTGATTCCCACTAACTTCTTCCCTAAAACATGCTTCTCTCCTTAACTTTCCCATTTTAGAGAATGACACCATAATCATATGCAGTGGCTAGATAAAACTCTAGGAAGTCATTCTTGAGTCCTCATATATCCCACTTTTCCCACATTCAACCCAGCAGCAACTACCATCAATTACGTCTCCAAAATAAAGTTTGAATTTTTCCACATCTTTCCATCTCCATTCTTACCACTCTTGTCTAAAACGTTATATATATATATATATATATATATATATATATATATATATATATATATATATATCCCACGTGGATTCTTATTGTAATCTCTTTCTGACTTACTGCTCTACTTAAGCCCTATCTCTGCCTCCAAAAAATCCACTGATTAATTCAGCAATATTTATTACAACATACTATGTACTAGGAACTTTTCCATCGGTACTTCAGTACTTTTGTACCAAAGATACAAAAATGACAAAAATCCCAGTTTTTATAGAACTTGCATTCTAGTGGGAATAGCACACAATAAACAAAAAGTAAATATATAAAGTATGTTACGTGGTGATGAGTACAAAGGAGAAAAATAAAACAAACAAAGGCAATGGGAAATGCCAGATGAGAGTAAGTTGTGATGTACATAGAGCGGTCAGGTCCATTCTTGATACAGTAGATGTACAGTTATAATTTCTTTTAGTATAAATCAGTTCATATCATTGCACGCCTTAAAAATCTTCTAATGAGTCACATTAAACCTAGAGTAAAATCTAAAAATCCTTACTTTGGTTTAGAAGATTCTCATGCTCTGTCTCCTTTCTACCATTCCAACTTCTCCAATCACTAGACTTCAGACTGCCCCATTCCATTTCTCAGCCCTCTAAGTGTTTCTGCCTCAAGGCCTTTGTACTATTCCCTCCTCCTGGAACATTCTCTCTCAGCTCTACTTTCAGCAGGCTCCTTATCTTCCAGCAGGCTCAGCTCATATATTACCTCTTAAGAGATACATTTTCTGAGCATTCCATCTCAAATAGCACAACCATTCACCAAGGCTTTCTTACCTTATTTAGTCCTATTATAGTACCTACCATAATTATTTTGAATACATGTTCTCTTACTTTTTATTACCTGTCTTTTCCTACTTGGGCAGACCCTCATGCTCCATCTAGTCACTGCTTTAATCCCAACCTAGAGTTGTGTCTGGCACTAGGAAGCACTCCGTAAATACTTGTTCATTGATTGAATGAGTGAATATAAATTCCAATTCCAATTGTTTTCATTCAGAAAAATTTATTGAACATCCACTGTGTGCCAGACATTGGCACAATTCTTGACATTTGACTGGTCTGTAGAATACAGGCTAAATATCCTATCTTATTTAGAATGAGAGAAATATGAAATTATAGTGATGAAAGGACTTTAAAAATGACTTTAGCGGGCTTCCCTGGTGGCGCAGTGGTTGAGAATCCGCCTGCTGATGCAGGAGACACGGGTTCGTGCCCCGGTCCGGGAAGGTCCCACATGCCGCGGAGCAACTAAGCCCATGAGCCATGGCTGCTAGGCCTGCGCGTCCGGAGCCTGTGCTCCCCAACGGGAGAGGCCACAACAGTGACAGGCCCGCAAAAAAAAAAAAAAAAAAAAAAAAAGACTTTAGGGCTTCCCTGGTGGTGCAGTGGTTAAGAATCCACCTGCCAATGAAGGGGACACGGGTTCAAGCCCTGGTCTGGGAAGGTCCCACACGCCACGGAACAACAAAGCCTGTGGGCCACATCTACTGAGCCTGTGCTCTAGAGCCCATGAGCCACAACTACTGAAGCCTGTGCGCCTAGAGCCTGTGCTCCACAACAAAAGAAGCCACTGCAATGAGGAGCCCACATGCACCACAGGAAGAGCAGCCCCCGTTCGCTGCAACTAGAGAAAGCTCACGCACAGCAACAAAGACCCAAAGCAGCAAAAAAGAAAAAAAAAGGCAATACAAAGCCAGCGCCAGGGCCTATGGATAGACCTGTAGTCTACAAATTAGTGATTGCAGGTAGCATCTGAGAGATACCAACACCGCCACAAAAACCAAAATCCAAACTGACAATTCTTGTTAATCAAAATAACTGTCAATCCTCTCCTTCTAGGCAAACATCACAACAGTAACCTTAATGAGAGCGTCAACGTTCGCAGAATCTGAAGCTATATAGGAGTCATAAGGAAGAGCAACTGTTAGGCTGCAATCCTTTTGATCTTACTTCTTAGTAAAAGTTGTGAAGCTTAAGCACAGAAAACTAAGTTTTTCCTACTGGTCACTGAATATTGTTAAGGAAACTCTGCAAGGGAGTTTCTGATGTTTTGTCCTGAGGCACTAATTCAAGAAAGCGGGAAGCAGGGGCCAACTTTTAATGATGTGCATTTGCAGCAATCCAAGTAAATTTGTGATTATCATTATCATCCTTAGTATTAAGAACAATGCAACAAAAACTTCGTTTTCAGATTTAGTGATTAGCCTAAAGCAGTAATTCTCAACTAGTAGGTAAGGAGAGATCCTATTCTTGAAAGGATGCACAAGTAGGGTGGATGGTTGTCATAATAATACCTAATAATTCACAACAAAATGTACACATTTCAGGTGCTTATGTCCTGTATGTTATTTTATGTCATTAAAGTTTATTATAATGATAAATGTAAAAAAATTCTGTTCATTGCAGGTTATTTACATTTTGAAAATTTAGAAATAACCAATTTGGGGTTGGTTTTAAAAATTGTAATACATAAAATAAATAATAACAAAAATACAGTATTAATATATTATAATTTTTTACCCTCAAGTAAATATGTTGCTATGGAAGGATAGTTGCAATATGTTCTTGAGAGTACAAAATCCTGTTATGGTACCAGATGAGACACACACAGAGGACAGATATTGAGCCATTAATTGTGGTTCCCTCTAGGAAGAAGAATTATGGGGTAGAGAGGGGTAAGAGTATGACTTCAATTTTTATGTTTCATATATTACTCTTTTCTTTTTAATAAAAAATGTGTGCTACTTTTACAATTTAAAATCATCAATTTTTCTTAAAAAAATAAATGTCTAGGAAACAGACAAATATTTTTCTCTGAAAAAGTGGCCAGTTTGTTTTCAACATGGCAATCCTTTTATAGAGTGTATGATGGGTGGCATAAAATATATGAAACACTGCCTTACAAACATTAGAATAGCCATACCAACAAAACAGTGAGGACACAGCAACCTGGGGAAACTAGCAATAAAAGAATTTTAAAATATCCTTTGAACTACGCCTCAGTCTATGAAGACAAAAGCCACTGACAGTCATGATTAGGAAGAAAACTATATCAAGATTTTCTGCCATGTTTAGAAATGTGTTGCTTTTATTTTCTTTACTCTCATTTTGTTATTTATTACACCTCTCCTCGTACACATGCTTCATTATCCCCTCAGACTTCACTTACAAAACACAATTTCAAATATAAAATTATTAAGAATTTCAAGAGGGCAATAGCAGAATTTTTTAACAAGTATGGGACCCATATGATCATCTTAATACATGCAGAAAAAGCTTTTGACAAAGTTCAACATCCGTTTATGATTAAAACTCTTAACAAAATGGGTATAAAGGGATTATACCTTAACATAATAAAGGCCATATATGACAAGCCACAGCTAACATCATACTCAATGGTAAAAAGCTGAAAACATTTCCTCTAAGATCAGAAATAAGACAAGGATGCCCACAGTTTCTGCTTTTATTCAACATAGTATTAGAAGAGTATTAGAACTCCTAGCTACAACAATCAGACACACACACATAAATATAAACAAAAGGAATCCAAATTGGAAAGAAGTAAAAACTGTCATTGCAGATGCCATAATACTATACATAGAAAATACTAGATACACTACCTAAAAACTGCTTGAACTCATCAATTAATTCAGTAAAGTTGCAGGATACAAAATTAATATAAGAAATCTGTTGGGTTTCTATATACTAATGATGAACTATAGAAAGAGAAATTAAGAAAACAATCCCATTCACAGCACGTCAAAAGGAATAAAATACCTGGGAATAAATCTAACTAAAGAGCACCTGTACTTGGAAAACTGCAAGGCACCTATGAAAGAAATTGAAGAGAGCACAAACAGATAGAAAGATATATGTATCATTTTAATATTGTTAAAATGACCATACTAGCCAAGGCAATCCACAGATTCAATTCAATCCCCATCAAAATACCAATAGTATCTTTAACAGAACTACAACAAATAATTCTAAAATATATATGGAAACACAAAAGAACCTGAACAACCAAAACAATATTAAGAAAGAAGAACAAAACAAGAGGAATCTTGCTTCCTGATTTCAAATTATACTGCAAAGTTACAGTAACCAAAACAGTATTGTACTGGCACAAAAACAGACACACAGCTCAATGGAACAGAATAGAGAGCCCAGAAATGAACACACACTTAAAAGGTAAATTAATCTACAACAAAGGAGGCAAGAATTTACAATGGGAAAAAGACAGCCTCTTCAATAAATGGTGCCGGGGAAACTGGACAGCTACATGCAAAAGAATCAAACTGGACCACTTTCTCATACCATATATAAAAATAACTTAAAATGGATTAAAGACCTAAATGTAAGATCTGAAACCAGAGGAAGTACACTCTTCGACATAGGTCTTAACAATGTTTTTTTTTGGATTAGCCTTTCCTAGGCAAGGGAAACAAAAGCAAAAATAAATGAGAATATATCAAACTAAAAAGCTTTTGCACAGTCCAAGAAAACTATCAACAAAACAAAAAGGCTGCTTAATGAATGGGAGAAGATATTTGCAAATGATATATCTGACAAGGGGTTAATATCCAAAGTATACAAAGAGCTCTTACAACTCAACAGCAAACAAACAAACAACCCAATTACAAAATACAGGACCTAGACAAACTTCCAAGAAATCATAAGATGACCAACAGGCATATGAAAAGAGGCTTAACATCACTAATCATCAATGCAAATCAAAACCATGAGATATCACCTCATACCTGTAAGAGTGGCTATGTCGGGCTTCCCTGGTGGCACAGTGGTTGGGAGCCCGCCTGCTGACGCGGGGGATGCGGGTTCATGCCCCGGTCCAGGAGGATCCCACATGTCGTGGAGCGGCTGGGCCTGTGGGCCATGGCCGCTGGGCCTGTGCGTCCGGAGCCTGTGCTCCGCAACAGGAGCGGCCACAGCGGTGAGAGGCCTATGTACCACAAAAAAAAAAAAAAAAAAAAAAAGGAGTGGCTATGTCAAAAAGATAAGAAATAACCAGAGTAAGCAAGGATGTGTAGAAAAGGGAAACATTGTGAACTGTTGGTGGCAATGTAAATTGGCACAGCCATTATGGAAAACAGCATGGAGATTTCTCAAAAAATTAAAAACAGAACTACCATACAATCCAGTAATGGGTATTGATCTGAAGAAAACGAAAACAGTAATTGGAAAAGATACATGCACCCACCCCTATGTTCATTACAGCATTATTTACAATAACCAAGATACAGTATTCAAGCATTGTTTATAATAGCAAAGCTAAGTGCCCTTCAATAGATGAATGGATCAAGAAGATGTGGCGTATATATGCAATGGAATATTACTCAGCCATAAGAATGAAATTTTGCCATTTTCAATAATAGATGGACCTAGAGGGTATTATGCTAAGGGAAGTAAGTAAGAGAAAGACAAATATTGTATGAATTCACTTAAATGTGGAATCTAATAAAAAATAATGAACAAACTTAAACAGACAGAAACAGAGTCATAGATACAGAGAGCAAACAGGTCATTGTGAGAGGGGAGGGAGTGGGGGGTGGAGAGAAATAAGTGAGGGAAATTAACAGGTACAAACTTTCAGTTACAAAATAAATGAGTCACAGGTATGAAATGTATAGTGGGGAATATAGTCAATAATTATGTAATATCTTTGTATGGTGACAGAAGACAACTAGACTTATTATGGTAATCATTTTGAAATGTATAGAAATATCGAATCACTATTTTGTGCACCAGGAACTAACATAGTGCTGTAGGTCAATTATACTTCAAAAATAAACAAACAAGCTCATAGAAAAAGAAATCAGATTTGTGGCTACCAGAGGGGGTTGTAGAATTAGGTGAAGGTAGTCAAAATAATACAAACTTCCAGTTATAAGTACTAGAGATGTAATGTACAACATGATAAAGATAACTGACACTGCTATATGTTAAAAATGAAAGTTAAGTTCTTGTGATGAGGGAGTTCTCATCACAAGAAAAGAATTCTTTTCTATTTCTTTAATGTTGTATCTATATGTGATGATAGATGCTCACTAAACCTATCATGGTATTCATTTCATGATGTGTATAAGTTGCCACACTGCCATAGAGTAGGTTTTATAGGAAATGTATGAATTTATAGGCTAGGTGTGTACATGAAATATGGATGGGAAACAGACTGGGCTGTCCTACTCTATAAAGAACAGTCTGAACACTACAGGCACAGTGGGTAGGAAGTTTATTACACACTTATTTATTTTGTTGTTTGGTAATGCTTTTTAGTTTGTTTTTCAATAAACCATATCATTGATAATGAGTTAAAAATGCATAAGTACATGTTTATTTTTTAAAATAAGCACTAAAGTTCTGTTTCTCAAGAAAATTGATGGTACTTGTGTAATTTGTAATGTGTTTGTCACTGTTTACCATCTACATTTGTGATGGCGATACCATTGACTCCTTAAACACCGGAAGATGTAAGAATCTGCAGAAGAAGCATTGGTATCCACTTCAAAAGTTAATACCTATTTTAAGAAAAATCACTCAAAGACAATAATTTAACATGTACAGCTGTACCACTCTATTAAGCATAGCTTTACATTAAGATCAAAAGATTATGCTTATAAATTAATTTCACTTATTTTTGTAAACCTATGAAATGTGAAATGATAGCTGTTAGTGAGCTAGCTCTATGAACTGTAAAACCTTGTAAATAGTTCAATGACGCCAGTTATATATGAGTGTTATCCATATGCTACAAGCAGAAAATCAATTAATTCCAATATTGGCTTAATAATTTCATCCAAATCATGGAATCAAAATGAAGTTTTTGTAAGTTCTTTCTGTCAAAGATGAAATATTTGACCTTATTTTAAATCAATTTCACTAAAGTAAAATTTAAATATCAACCCAAACCATTTGCTATTAACCTTGGAAGTCAACTCCCTGGCCCCAGGAAAGCACTGATCTGTTATCACTACAAATTAGTTTTGTCTGTTCTAAAATTTAATATAAACGGAATTATACAGTATATACTCTTTGTGTCTAAGTTCTTTCACCCAGAATGACTTTTTAAGATTCGTTTATGCTGTTTCATTATTACTTGTTCTTTTTTTTTTGCTGAATACTATTCAATTGTGTAAATACGCCATGATTTTTTTAGCCATTTACCTGTTGAAATTTGGGTGTATTTGGTTTGGGGTTATTATTATTCAAGCTGCCATGATTACTGTCATGCAGATCACTGTGTGGACATATGCTTTATTTTCTCTTGGTTAAATACCAAGGAGTGGGATTTGGGGGCCATATGTTAAGTATGCTTCATTTGACAAGAATCTGACAAAAATACTTTCCAAAATAATACAGTTTTATACTCCCACAGCAATGACTGTGACTTCCAATTGCTCTACATCTTTACCAACACATTAAAAAATCCTCTTATTATTGCAGGAAGTGTATAGTTATATCTCATTGTGGTTTTAATTTGCATTATCCTGGTGACTAATTATGCTCTTTTTATATGTTTATTGGCCATTCCTATATCTATATCGTGAGGTGTATATTAAAATATTTTGCCAAATTTTGTTGAGTTGTTTCTGAATTCATTATCAATAGCATGTGTCTGTTAAAGCCTGAATATAAGACCTGTATCATATAAATATATTGCAAATATTTTCCCATTTATATTTTCTTAATGTTATCTTTCAAAAAACAAAAAATAATTGTAATTTGATGAACCCAAATTATCAATTTTGTTTTGTTTTGTTTATGACTAGTGGGGTTTTTTTGTGTACTGGTAAGAAATATTTGTATACCCCAAGGTCATGAAAATTTTCTCCTGTTTATTCTTCTAAAAATACTGTGGTTTAACTTTTACATTTAGATATATGATCCACTTTGAATTAATTTTGTATATAGTGTATGCAAGCGTTTGGGGTTAATTTTTTTTTTCCATATGGATAACCAATTGTTGAAAAGACCATACTTCTCCTGCATTGAATTACCATGACACTTTGACCTTATATGCATGGGTTTATTTCTGTACTTTCTGTCCTATTCCATTGATTTATATGTCTATCTTTTCCAAAATACCAAACTGCCTTGAAAACTATAGCTTTATAGTAAGTCTTAAAACCAAGTAGTGTATGTCCTCTAACTGTTCTTTTTAAATTTTTTTTGGCTATTCCAAGGCCTTTGCATTTTCATTTAAATATTAGCTTCACTTGTCCATTTCTAAAAAAAAAAACAAACGTCCTGCTGTGATCTTAACGGGGTCTATCATTCCATTATTAGGTCTTCTTTAATTTGTCTTAGCAATGTCTTAGATTGGTTTTCATGAACATTCATATATTTTGTTAAATTTATTCTAAGTATTTTATGTAATTTGGTGCTGTTATAAATGGTATTTTAAAAATTTATTTTCCAATTGTTTGTTGCTAGTATATAGAAATACAATAGAATTTGCATGCTGAACTTTCATCCTGAAACCTGTATAAATTCATGTATTAGTTCTAGTAGTTGCTCTGTAGTCATTAGGATTTTTTACATACATGATATCATCTTAGAATAGTTTTGCTACTTACTTTCTAATATGTATTTTGTTTTATTTTTTTCTTTATTGCAAGAGAATTGGAATAAATAAAAAACATCCTTGCCTTGTTACAGATCTTAGGGGAAAGTATTCAAGGTTTTGCCATTAAGCAAAAAGTATGGTGTGAGCTAAATAAATCTATTAGCATGGAATATTAAAAAAAATCACAGATTATCTTAATTTTTTCCCACCTTTGTTATTTTTATTCAGTGATAGTTTTCCATACAGGTATATTTATGTTGTTTTTATGTCTACTGTAAATACTCAGAAATTTGTAAATGACATGTCTAATTTGTTATAACATTTGAATCATAAGAACCATTGATTGAAAAATTATATTGCCCAGTGTACTTACTTCCAACTAATAAAGTCAAAGTATGCACTATAATATTTCTGTTATTCTCTTTGAGAGAATTACTTTAAAATGATTATTTCTGTACACACCACTCTGAACAAGAGTGAATAATCTGAAATATTATAAAGAATATAAAATGCCCACCATAGTTTCTGGCATGTAGTCAATGTTCAATCATTTGAACACATGTGTTTAATTCTCACATGTGTTTTAGTAGATGAAATATCTTGTGACATAGCCAATTCACTGTTGAAAATTGCCCTCAATTGGAAGAAATATGGAAGGTATTTAGAAGAGTCTTTGAAGGATACTCTAGTCATATCTTCTAAGAGAATGTCTTCAACTCATTCATTGTTTTCCAAATGGAGTGAAATAATGCACCATATTGTCCCTGTTTTAAATGTGTAAACAGTAACACATTGTAACTACTGTTAATTTATTTCTTTTTCATCTTTCCTGTATAATGAAAATCATGAAGCTCCCACATCGGTGATTTGCCATTGAGTTTGTCTTTGTGAAACCAACAGATGTTAGAATCTTAGAAAAAACATTACTTTTATATCTGGTAAGAAAGCGTGTATCATAATTTTTACAAAATTAAGAAAGTTTCATTCTACTCCTACTTAGCTGAATATTTTTATGATGACTTGGTGTTGGATTTTGTCAAAAAATTTTCTACACGTATTAAAAAGATATTTTTTCTCTTCTCTTTTTTTTCTGTTAATGTAATGCACTACATTGATTGGTTTTCAAATGTTAAGCTAGACTTGTTTTCTGAAGATAAACTATGGTGTATTGTGCCTTGCATATACCTTTTTATTTGAGTTGCTAATATATTTGTTAAGGATTTTTGCATCTATTTAATGAGGAATATTGGTCTATGACTTTTTGTTTCTTATAATACGTTGGTTTTAGTACTAAGTTACCCTTGTCTTACAAAATGAGATGGGAACTATTGCCTCCTTCTTTACTTTTTGAAAGATTTAGTATATGACTGGTATTATTTCCTCCTTAAAATATGTATAGTAAGTCACCAGAGAAGCAATCTAGACTCAGAGTTCTTGTTCTTGGAGATGTTTTAATTATTAATTTAAATAGGGCTATTTAAATTATCCATTTCTTCTTGAGTGACTGTTGCTAATTTGTGTCATTTAAGAAATGTCTATTTCACCTGTGTTGTGAAATTTATTGGACTAGAGATGCCTATAATAGTTTATTGACCTTTAAATTTCTGTAGGATATGTAATAATGTTCTTCTTTCTTGCATTCTACTACATGACCATTTCCTTTTTAACCAGGAAAAAAGACTTAATTTTTCCCCACTCAATTCACATTCCTTTTTACTCCTCCCTAAATACAAACATATTATTATCATAGTATGAAGTTTCATTGTAATACTTATTAATATTTTATTGGTTGTATTCAGTAATTTTCTCTACCAAGATCCTCCTCAATGTTAAAAGACTACATCCTTTGTCTGTTTTAAAAAAAATACAGTTTTTTGGTTTTTACAACAGCCGTGTTAAGACATAACTTACATACCATTAATTTACCCTTTTAAAGTGTAAAGTATATTTTAAAGTGATTTTGTTATGTTCACAGAAGTGTGCAAACCATCACCATTATCTAATTTTAGAACGTATTCATCATCCCAAACAAAACTCTGTATCCATTAGCAAGCATTCCTTATTGTTCCTTCCCCTAGCCCCTGGCAACCACTAATCTGTTTTCTGTCTCTATATATTTGCCTATCTAGGCACTTCATATAAATGGTGTATTACAATATGTGGTCTTTTATGCCTAACTTCTATCTCTTATTATAATGCTTTTAAGGTCTATCCATGTTGTAGCAAGTTTCAATACTTCATTCATTTCCATCATCAAGTAATATGCCATTGTATGGATATACCACATTTTATTTATCCATTTCATCTGTTGATAGATATTTGGGTTGTGTCCACTTTTGGGTATTATATATGATGCTGCTATGAACAGACATTTATATGTTTATGTGTGGACATGTGTTTTAACATATTTGGAATATATACCTAGAAGAGGAATTGCTGGGCAATGTATTAACTCTAAGTTTAATGTTTTAAGGACCTGCCAAACTGTTTCCCAAAGTGGCTACAGCATTTGACAATACTGACAGCAATAAATGGGGGTTCCAGTGTCTCCACATCTTAGACAACATTTGCTATTGTCAGTCTTTTTGATTATAGCAGTCCTACTGGGTATGAAGTGATATCTCATTGTGGTTTTGATATGCATTTCCCTAATGAAATAAATCCATTATGTACCTAAAATAAAATAAAACACATGTCCACACCTGATCTTATACACGTCTGTAGAAAAATTCTACACTAAATCCATGTATAGATAGAAAAATTATTATGAAATTTGATAACCATCCATTTTATCCATGTTGCAAATTAATATTTTCATAAATGGAATTTTACTTAGTGTGAAGTATAATCTTAGTTTATATGGTTCACTGACATTTTAGTCACTAAGAATTCTAGAACTTTCTACAAATATCATTTGTTTGAGATATGTTTGTCCTTCCACATAGGCCTAGTTTTTTTGATCCTTTATATGTATTTTTAATATACATATTAAAATGGTCAAAAATAGAATGAGTAAATAGATGATACACAGAGGGAAACCCAAGTCTTATACTGACTTTCTCTGAAAACAGTAGCTAGCTGACAATAGACAGGCTACCAGGTGATGTAGTGAACCCCTTATCACTGGAAATGACCAAGGGACAGATTAAAAGCAATTGTCAAGGAGACTTTGGCACTGTATGGAGAATTTAAATGTATGACTTCTAAGAAAATATATACTAAGACTGAAGAAATTTTAGTGAGGTTCAGTTTTTTGTCATCTAAAGTATTTTGCCCAATTTTATTTCATCTATGAAGTAAAACTACAGTTACACATGCATAAAAATATACAGGTGCGTTCTAATGGGGGTAGAATTGATTTGTGTGTTTGTGTGTGGGGGAAGTGTTGTGCAATATATGTAAAAAGTTATATGTGCATACATAGATATTTTTTCTCATACTTTTATCCATGGTTCAAGACGCATATTACTTCCAAAAGAAAGACAATACTGTGAGCCCAAGAATTTATTTTAATTTAAAATCATTGTCTTGTTTTCAAAGGAGTAAGAAGAAGAAACTGTTTTCTTCATAAAGATAGAAACTTCTGAAAATTAAGTTTTAAAATAGAAATACCAGTGTACCTCAAAGCACTGCATTAGAAAGGATTATAAACAAGGAAAGAAATTCACTCACATGAAAACTCGATAGTTCCTGATCTCGAACAGCCAAAACAGAAACCAATTTTTTTAAAACAAGAGATGCTAGCTGTTGAGAAATCTGATTTAAGTACCACCAATGCACTCAGCACTGTGACAGAAATAAGAATATAGTCTGGCCTTACATCTCCTGAACTTTGCTGATTGCATTATATGTAAAGATGCATCTACTCATCTCTTAAAATGAAAGCAGTGTCTTCAAAATGATATTCAAGGAAACTGCAGGGATCCTGAGTCAGGACTTAAGCACAGACACCTCAACATATGTAGCCGTTTGCTTAATGCTGTGCGCACCACTCACACACTGTTAATGTTCATCAATGCCATCTCTGGAGCACGGAAATTGAGGCTTCATTTAGTGCTAACAGCAGCAACATTTCAATGCTAGATATTACTGAAGATAAATGGATACTTTGGCCTGAAATTTTGAGCTTTCACAAAAGCATTTCTTCCCTAAGCTGAGGATTGCTTATCTGTTTACCTTTAAGAAAAAGAAAGAAGTCTAATCTTCATTTTATTCTTTAAAATGAAATGAATATGTGCAATAAAATGCGAAGTCTACGAGGGGTTTTGTGGGAGTCAGAGGTTTATTCAGTGTTAAAAATGTATTTTATAGAGCTGTACTATCTAACACCATAGCTGCTAGCCACATATGGCTATTTAAATTAAATTCTTAGTTCCTCAGTCACACAGCCAAATTTTAGTGCTCCATACCATGTGTGGCAAATAGTGACCATATCAGATAGCACAAATATAAGACATTTCCATAACAGGACAAATTCTGTTGGACAGTGCCATTTTAGAGAAAAGCAATCAATGTTCTTGCTACCCAGACTTTAGCTATGAAAGCAATACAAGGAGAAAAGTTGAAAACATTATTAAATATATTTCTATAAAGCTCTACTATTTAAGGAAGGGAGAAATATTTGACCTCAACTCTCTAAATTTACTCTTCATATTTATTAGATTTACTTGATTCTCCATAAAAGTGTGGAACAGACAATAGGAAACACAACATAAACGGGCACTGCACAGATAACAATCAGCAAAAGAGTTCCCACCAAAAGTGAGACATTCTGAATAGTTACAAGTGAACAAAAGAGTACAGGTTAGGAATTAGCATGGAATTCTAGAACTAGAGGAAGCTGGAATCTTAGATTTTTTTCTTCACTATGAAATAATTTGTACGCTCATCCAAACTAAATTGAATCTCTGAATCATTTGAAGACATATTGTAATTATTCATATTTCTGTAACAGGAAATAATTTGCATGAAAGTAGCAGTTTACTGAATGAGGTAAACTCAGAAAAAAATAGGACAAATTTAATTTCTTTTACCACTGACCCCTAACTTTATCTTCTCCACCCTAAATGATAATTTTGCTAACAACTACAGCTTTTTCTAATAACTTTTAGGCAACAAAAGTCCTAATATAATAACATAGCTTTCAGTCTATCATCTGATTCAAAATTCTCCTTTCCTTCCAACTAATGGCCATTTAGGTAGAGCTGAGTATTCCCCACCTTGCTCTTCTACTTCCTCATCGTTTTTCATCCAGTCTCTCTATCGTTGGAACAGAAGAAGGCAAAGGAAACAAGGCTCAGAAAGTTCTTATTTGACAGAAGATGGGCATTTTTTATTTCAAAGGTTGGCTTTCTTTTTTACGGAGTGGTTTGTAGGTTGTTAAGAGATACCTACACTATTCCTGACCTACTACTCTTAGCTCTGCTAAAACTCCTAGCTCTACAGTCAGCCATTGTCACTGTTTCTGCTTCATAAGGAAACACATTGGTCTAGTGCTAAAAACAAGGGATTTGGTACCAGACCAACAAAAATTAAAAACCCTTCTCTTCTACTTCTTACCTACTGAGATTGTGCAATCATTTCACCTGTTTATACTTTAGTCTTTCCTCACATTAAATGAATATTTTAGGGGTTGTTGTGAATTATAGGATTATTATAAGTATGATAAATAAAACAGAGCCTGTGTATAATAAATGTTTATTTTCCTTTTCATCTGTTCTCTCCCTTTTCATGGACTGTGCTTTGTGTTGTATCTAAAAAGTCATTTCCATACCCAAGGTCACCTAGGTTTTTTTCATGTTACCTTCTAGGATTTCTCTAGTTTTGCATTTTACATTTAGGTCTATGATTCATTTTGAGTTAATTTTTGTGAACGGTGTAAGTTCTGTGCCTACATTCTTGTTTTTTTTATATATGTTGATGCCCAGTTATTCCAGGACCATTTGTTGAAAAGACTATGTTTGCTCCATTGTATTGCCTTTGTTCCCTTGTCAAAAAATCGTTATTATATTTTTGTGGGTCTATTTCTGTGCTCTTTATTCTCTTTCATTGAACTCTTTGTCTGTTCTCCTTGTCTGTTCTTTGCCAGTACCACATTATCAAGATTACCATAGCTTTGTAGTAAGTCTTGATGTCAGGTAGTGTCAGTCCTCCAACCCTGTTTTCCTTCAATATTGTGTTGGCTATTCTGGGTCTTTTACTTCTCCATACAAACTTAAAAATCAGTTTGTTAATGTCCACACACAAAAAAAAGCACTTTCTGGGATTATGATTAGGACAGGGTTAAATCTATAGATCAAGCTGGGAAGTACTAAAATCTTGACAGTAACAGTCTTCCTACTTATGAACATGGAATACCTATCCATTTATTTAGCTCTTCTTCAATGTCTTCCATCAGAGTTTTATAGTTTTCTTCATATAGATCTTGTACATATTTTGTTAGATTTATACCCAAGTATTTCATCTTTTTAGTTGGAAAGGAATATTCATAGCAGCTTTATTTGTAATATCCAAAAACTTTAAGCAAACAAAATGTCAAATGGGTAAACAAATTTAGTATATCCATACAATGAATTACTACTCAGCAAAATAAAGAAATGGACTATTGAGACAGGCAAAACCATGAATGAATCTCAAAATAATCATGTTGAGTGAAAGAAGTCAGGCAAAAAAAGAGTACATACTGTATGATTTCATTTATATAAAATAATAGAAAATGTAAACTAACCTACAACAACAGAGAACCTATCAATGGTGCCTGAGGAACAGTGATGGAAGGAAGGACAGTCAAGAAAGGTGGAAAGGAGGGATAACCAAGAGATGCAAAAAAACTTTTTGGGTGTGATATAATGTTCATTACATTATATCATATTTTAATGGATGGATGTATATATATATATATATGCATATATTTGTCATAACTAATCAAATTGAATATATTAAATATATGCATTTATTGCATGTTAATTATACCACAATAAAGCTCTAAGAAATAAACAGAAAAGATTAGTCTTACAATATGCTGGTGTGATAACAAGCATGCTCTAAACTATATCAAAATATTTATTTCTCAAAATTAAAAAGTTTTTGGTGTCTCAAAAAAATAATCAATTATGCTTAATCCAAGATCTCAACATTAAGAAACTTTTATCAAGAATTAATTCACTTCCTAGCCCCTGAGTCAAATTTACTTATTTAAAATTAATAGTGTTTTCATTATTTTCCTAAAGTTTTAATATTTTAGTGGAAAATGTTTGGATTTCTTATTATCCTTAAGAAATCCAAACATGATACTAAATATCACTGTTTTAGAAGTTTGACAAGTCCTTCCTTTTAGCTCTTTTCAAAATGAACTTTTTTTTCTTCTGAGTAACCCATATTTTACACATTCAAAATTCATTTGAAATTCTCACTTTCCAATTCACTTCGGTTTATAAAAACCTAACCAAATAGTCTCAGTTAAATCAAAACAGGAATGCAAGTAAATAATTTTATCTCTAGTCTCATTTTCCAAAATCATAAGTCCAGGAAAGTACTGTATCAGAAAATTGTCAGGACAGTTTCTCTTTTAATAAGGAGCAAGACCTTAAAATAAAAATATAAAATAAAATAAAAAGCAAAATCTTTTATTTTAGAATCCCTTTTCGTGATCCCTGACATTTACAGTAATTCTTCTTTCAAAAGGTATCCTTTCTTTAGTGAATTCTGTGTCATAATCTCTAAACACATGTAACCCACTTCCATTCTTTATTATTTCCCATCGAAACATGATTAATGTGTTTCTCAACTATCAGTGACTTGTAGAACAAATGTAGAACACCCCACCTCACCCCTCAAACCTCCAGGTGCAAGCTGACTCTTCATAGTCAGATTTTTTTAATTCTTTGCCTAGAGATGATCTATCTTGCTCAACATTTACTGTGACTTCGGTTACATTGAAATGAGTAATGCAGACAACTGAGTAGTCTGTAACAGTCCTAGTATATTCTGTTTTACAGAATTAACTGATTTTTATCTTTAAAAGTAGATTATTATTCTTTCTCCCTATTCTAACTAAAAACATTTTGAAGATAACTATCTCAAAGGTTTTTAAGCTCTTTTTAAGATTAATTTTTGTTGGGCCTGCTGTGAAAATAGGAAGACTAAAGTGTGGAGAAGTATAATGCTCTGAATGACTAAATCAGGTCTAACATTTAGACAGAAGGTTGCAGAATCCAGTATACCAATGTGCGTTATTTGACAAGTAAACGTTTTAACAACAATTTTAATGTAAATATATTTAGGCAGACATGAATTCTTCAAATTGCTGTGTCTCCAGCACCCTCTATAGTTAACCAGCCATTTTACACACATTTATTACTTAGGTGATCCCCAAAGGCACTTAGGCTTTCAACATCTAATTTATAAAGCTTTAGAAGTTTTAGATAGAGAGAATGTTAGACTTTAAAGGATCTTACAAATATATTGTCCAATCTTCTCACTTTACTACTGAGCCACAGATAAAGGATTTGCTCAACAGTAAATATTAAATTAGTAGCAGAATAGCAGGAACATCAGACTTACTCGCTCCTGATATTGCTTTTCCATTGCAACACTCACATTCCTTTAAATTTCTCCCCAATATAATGTAAGTCTCAAGAAAGTAGGGCCTTTTTGGTCCTGTGAAATGATGTGTTCCTGAAGTCTAAAACAGTAAGAAGAATTTAATAACCAGTCATTAATTTGTATTAGGTAAATGAGAGATGCTTAGTCAGAAGTGGTATGGGAAGTAACAGGATTAATATTAATTGACTTAGGTTACTTGGCAGGTATTTTATACATATGATTGCATTAAGCCTTCCAAAACTAATGCAGAAGAAAAATTATTTCCCCCATTTTATAGATGAGGAAATTAAGCTAGTAGGTGACAGTAAGCACAGTTTGCCTCCTTGTAAAATCTCATACTCTTTTCACTACAATGGTGCACAGGTGTAACACAAAGAACTTAGTAGGGCCAAGAGTAAAATTCTTCATATAATATTAACATACTTATAATTTCCAGACAAGCTAAAACATAAGAGTATTTATCATAGGCATTGTGTTAAGGTTTTTCTGGTTTCATTCTATGGGTGAGTTACTACTGTAATCTCCATGTCCCACAGGAGAAAATGAGGCACAGAGAATTTCAAAACTTGCTTAAAGGCGCATAACTAAGAAGTGACAGAGGGGATTCCCTGGTGGCGCAGTGGTTGAGAGTCCGCCTGCCGATGCAGGGGACGCGGGTTCGTGCCCCGGTCCGGGAAGATCCCACATGCTACGGAGCGGCTGGGCCCGTGAGCCGTGGCCGCTGAGCCTGCGCGTCCTGAGCCTGTGCTCTGCAACGGGAGAGGCCACAACAGTGAGAGGCCCGCGTGCCGCAAAAAAAAAAAAAAAAAAAAAAAAAAAGAAGTGACAGAATCAACTGTAAACCCAGGGAAGCTGGCTCCAGAGTCCATGCTCATAATTACTGCACTAAACTACCACATAGACTAATACAGTGGTTCTCAGAGTGTGCTTCCCTGACAAGCAGCAACATCACCCAGGAACTTGCTAGAATGCAAATTTGAGGGTACCATCCCAGACCTACTGAATCAGAATCTGTGGAGGTGACACTATGTATGCTGTATTTTAACAGCCCGACACGCGATGCTGAGAGATGCTATAATTTGAGACCCACTGAATGAAGAAATGATGCAATCATTTTTAAGATGATCTTAGGCTCATCTTTTTGTATATACACTCCTAGAATTTTCTCCGAGCATGTATACACTCTTTTAAAGGTATATCACACTGACCTGTTTTGTCATTTATTTGTTCTCTAATCAATATGTCATGAGCATTTTCATACATTGATGATTTTTTGAGAACATAACAATGGCAGCTTAGTACTTGCTATGGACTAAATGTTTGTATCTCCCCCCAAAAATTCATATGTCGAAGACCTAATCTCCATCTGAAGGTGGCACCTTCAGGAGGTAATTAGGTTTAGAAGAGGTCTTGAGGGTGGAGATCCCATATGATTAGTGTCCTTACAGGAGGAAGAGACCAGAGCCCTCTCTCTCCTCCCTGTGAGAATACAAGAAGGCGGCAGTCTACACACCAGTAAGAGGGTCCTCACAAGACACTAAATCTGCTGGCACCTTGATCTTGGATTTTCCAGCCTCCAGAACTGTGATAAATAAGTGGGGGTTTTTTTTTTGTTTGTTTGTTTGTATAAGCTACCTAGTCTATGATGTTTTGTTATTGCAGTCTGAGCTAAGTCAAAACTCTATCCCATGCACATACCAGAATCTGCCAGCAAAATTCCTTTTGTGTCAAGAAATAGGAAGCGTCTGAGATTTTACCCTCCTTGTAAGCTAACAAGTTAGCCTATTGTTGTTTCATGGATGCTGGCAGAGGCCATAAGACTCCTGGGTCAGATAAAAAGACTATCACTCACAGCACAGCAAGGAATAGGAGCATCAGCAGATTTGCATTGGTTCCCCTCACCCCCAAGTCCCACAAAGGTGTGTCATGGTTCCATCTGACACCACACACACAGAATAGAAACCCAAAGCCAAAGGTCCAGGACTTTGTGACAAGCAAGAGTTGTGGTCAGCAGCAGATAAACCAGTCACCCTCATCTTGAGCAATGTGCTGTTACATGGTAGTCAGGCTATGGTCACCTTGACCTACTTTGTTGCCTATGTGACTAGCTACAGAAACTGTTTAATATCACAAGACATTATTAACCTGGCCATCTAGCACACTTTGCAAGAATATAGAGGGATGGCTGCTTGGGACCCATGGCATACTGTCTCTCCCAACAATTGTTGGACATTTAAGCATTTAATTTTTTTACACTTTTAAATAATGCCACAGTAAACTATCTTGTACTTAAAATATATTTCTCAGTATTTACTTAGGATAAATTCTTAAAAACAGAATTGCATCATCATTAATTTTGATTTATTTTAGCCTTTGATAAATATTTCACGTATGAGACTGTATGAAAAACCTCATTTTCCAGAAATTCTTACCAATGATAGTTAATTTCTTCTATTCTTAAAGTTTGGAAGTTTCCTTAAAAATCACATTATTAATGCTAATTAGCATTTATTTGATTATTGCTGACATAAACTTTTTAGTACATGTATTGGAATTTGTATTTCTTTTATGAATTAAGTGTAAATGTATTTGTATTTGTATTCTCTTGGGACTATATATTTTCTTATTGAATTATGAGTCATTTATATATTTTTAATAATCCCCATAGGCTTGGTAAAACTAAATATATACATATAAAGATATATAGAGATAATCTATATATAAAACCTGTTTGTGTCCATAATTATTTAATATTAATCTGTTGAAGGAATTAATGATTTTCTAACTACTGCCAAATAGAACAGGCCACTGTAAAGTATCATATCAGCACCTCTTTAGAAAACTTACAATTAGAATCACCCACTTTGGAAGGATCACCGTGCCAATCAAATAAAGCATATTTTGCAATATTTGGGACTGAGAATTCTTAGTAAGTTCAGCAGGAGTTCAGTAGGAGGACTGAAGGAGAGATCCAATAATTTTTTGTTCTAAACTTACCTAGGTTCTTCTTGCTAATGATCTAGTGCTGATGGTTCTTGATCATCTCTAACCAGAAGTCAGTCCTATTTTAATATAAGCCCATGGTCTCTAAAAAAGAATTTGTCATAGCTATCAAAATCTTATTTTCATTCACACATAGCAATTTTTTCTCTATTATAAAAATATAAATTTGTTTTGGTGACAGTATCTGTTGTTTCTGCTTCTTCTACTCTGTGACATTACCCTGCTAACTGCAGTAGAACCATACATAACAGAGTTATGTACAATAGGGAAATGTTATTAAAAGTGAAAATCTAAATGAGTGTTTTGAGTTTTTTTTTGTTTTTTCAATTCTGCTCCTCTTCCCAGTTCTGTTCTGCTATCTCTTGAACCCATCAATCCCCCCTTCCACTTCTTCCTTCAGGCTTTCATCAGCCTAGCTCCAGCCACAACCCACCTAAAAATTTGGTAACCAAAGTACAAATAAGCTGGATAAGTGGTATTAGGAAAGAATTTGTGAAGTTCTATTGGACTGCACTATCGTTTAGTATCCATGGCCATAATGATAACAGGTTCTAGTCTCCTCATCCTCCTTCAGGATGAACTTTTTACTTCCTGAAAACTGCATTTTTAAGAAGTTTTATAATACATGGGGTTCATTAATGGTGATATTGATGATCTTTTGGCCTTCATACAAGATCAATGGTCTCTTGAGCACATATTGACCTTGACATTATTTTAGATGATATTTATCTCAGATCAATAAATTTTGATTATTAATATCAACTATAGTCAATATTTGCTTATTGCAGTTAGAATACAAATGAGTAAGCAGGACTTCAAGTGAAGATTACTAGTAGTATTTATGTTTTCTCATTATAGGATCTTAAATCTTGGTTCTAAAAATATCCTATGTATTAAGTCATTAACAAAAAATAAAACACAACACCCCAGACTCAGTAAGAGAAGATCCCTTACTCTAATAATGTCCCTCCAGTGGCATTTTTTCCTACTGACAAAGCTTAACATTTACTCATTGCAAAAGAGAAATGTGTGGACAATCCAATCCATTATTGCAGTGCAGGTACTGAAGGGTGAGTTAGCGCTAAGACGTGAGAAATTGATACCTAGGTTGTTGAACATTTTCATATGTTTGCAAATTGTCTGTTCAGGTCATTTTCATATTTTTCTCCTGAGAAGATTTTATATCTTTTGTTTCTAAAAATCCTTTACATGTTAAGAATATCAATTTAGTTCATCACATATATTTTGTTTATAGTTCCAGAACATAGAGATTTATATTTTTGTAAAAGAAACTATTAATTTTTTCCTTTTGTCAAAATTTCTTTTGTCTAGATTTCTTTCAACTACATGCTTAGAGATAATTTTCCCTACCTGTGATCAAAAAAGTTGTCACCTACATTATCTTCTGATCTATTTTCTTTTCATTTAAAATTTACCCCATAGGGAATTTTCTTTTGTATATGGCATAAGGCAGAAATCTAATTCTGTTCTCCCCCAAATGTTTTCTAATTAACCCAAAGTCTAAATGAGCTACTATTTTCCCTCTGATTTTCTTGACCTACTGTCATATTATTAAATACTTATGTTTATAGACAGGATAAAAAAATAATAATTTCATAGATACCTATGACCCATCACACATAGGTAAGAGATGTTACAATATAACCATGTTGTCTTAAAATTTTTAAAGGAAATAAAATGTTAAATAGAGAGCTATAACCCCTCTGTCTATCTTGTCCACCCCCTCACTCCACAGAAGTAGCTAACATCCTGAAGTTGACATGTATCTTTAGCCTACATTTTTTAATATTTTTATTACATGTTTGTATACAATTTGTTTTAAGAAATATATGTAAATAGTATACTCTATATATCCTTTAGCAACCTTTTTTTTACTCAACATTGTTTTTCAGATGTATCCATGTTCACTCACACACACACACTTCATTCATTTTAATTCTGTGTAGTATTCTATTTTACAAATAAATCACAGTTTATTTGTCCATTTCCTACTACATACAGTGTGAACCAAATTGGTCGTAATGATTTACCCTCTCATCCACAACACATGAGGGTCACCTCTGCTTCACAGCCCCACAGACTATGTTATTAGAAATTTATTTTTGTAGCTATATGGGGTATAGAATATTATCTCACTTTTATCTTAATTTGTATTTACCTGATATTACATGTATTGACCACTGAAATTTACTTGTGAATTGCCTTTTCATAAACTATGCCTATTTTTCTTAGAGACACATTAAACCAGGATGTGAACTGCTTTGGTATGCAGAGCTCTGGGGTGAAGTTAAACTAATTTGCATAGGTTCCTTCCAAAGGGAAAATAATGGGACCCTTAAGCTCTGCATCACAGCAATCTGGCAATATTGTTACACTTTTAGAAATTACTACTATAGTACTAATAGTAGTAGTAGTCATAATGGTAGTAGGAGCATACACTTTCTACAGATCTTGTGGGTGCCAGGTACTCTGCTTGTTATGTGTTGTCTCATTTAATTTTCACAACAATTATGTGAGATTAATTCTTATTATCTTTATTTTATAGATGAGGAACCTGAAGCTCAGAAAGTTAGATAACTTGCCTCAAGTCACACAGCTTGAAAGAAACAAAGGCAAAATTCAAATCTAGTTCACATGACTCTACAACTCAGAATCTTAATACATTGAACCCAAGAATGTAGGGAAGTCAACATCTACAAACAATAAATGCTGGAGAGGGTGTGGAGAAAAGAGAACCCTCCTATACTGTTGGGAATGTAAATTGGTACAGCCACTATGGAAAACAGCATGGAGGTTCCTTAAAAAACTGAAAATAGAACTACCAATGATCTAGCAATCCCACTCCTGGGCATATACCTGGAGAAAACCATAATTCAAAAAGATACATACATCCCAATGTTCATAGAAGCACTATCTACAATAACCAGGACATGGAAGCAACCTAAATGTCCATTGACAGAGAATGGATAAAGAAGATGTGGTACATATATACAATGGAATATTACTCAGCCATAAAAAAGAATGAAATCATGCCATTTGCAGCAACATGGATGGATCTAGAGACTGTCATACTGAGTGAAGTAAGGCAGAAGGAGAAAGACAAATATCATATGACATCACTTATATGTAGAATCTAAAAAATGGCACAGAAAACAGAAATATAGTCACACATGTAGAAAAACTTATGATTACCAAGGGGGAAAGGGGGGGTATAAATTGGGAGATTTGGTTTGACGAATACACACTACTATATATAAAATAGATAAACTAATAAGAACCTACTGTATAGCACAGGGAACTCTACTCAGTACTCTGTAATGGCCTATATGGGAAAAGAATCTTAAAAAGAGTGGATATGTGTATATGTATAACTGATTCACTTTGCTGTACATCAGGAACTAACACAATATTGTAAATCAACTAATTTTTAAATTAATAAAAATTAATTAAAAAATAAAATCCAAGTTCATGCTAGAGAAAAAAAAAAAGAATGTAGGGAAGTCAATGTAGGGACTTAGACTAGAAAGGAATTACCATCAAGTGACAAACATCTATGGAAGTGGATAGGACCAGCATTTGATAGTGACAACAGTGAGAAGCCATAAGTAGAGGACCAATGTAAACTTGCAATTATCTTTGAAATTTCACTGACAGTCTTTGGTCTGAGAAAACCACCTGAACAACTTGGAGAGTAAGGAAGGAGAAGCACTCAAATGGAAGATGCTGAACTTCCCACTAATAAGGACATGCTATTGCTTGAAAAATTAGCTGTCAAAATAAAGAAGATGTGATATATTGCCACTCCTAGTTGGTGAAGTAAATCATCTGCATATGTAAACTTAATCTATAATGTATATTCACATACATTAGTGGATTGTGGATTTATAACTTCTTCTTCAAGGAAGAAAGGTATAGATGCTTTGAACACGGCCATAGCCTTTTGAGTTGAAGCAACAAATGGTAACTAGGCTCTGCCACAATACAATACAGGAAGTATTGCCAACTAGAAAGGATATATCTTAGGGCAGGGCCACTATAATATTTCTTATTTTCATACTTTAGTAGTATGTCACTTTGAATCAGAGACTAGTCAGTGACTTATAATCTAGTGCAAGCTTTATAACCTTTAGTTTTTTCTACTCATAATTTATCTAGTACTGATTTCAAAACATTTAAACACCTTACTTTTCCTCTTTGTTTGAGAAAGAACACGAATTTGGAATGAGCTTTACAATTTTATTCATGAGATCTATCCATCCTTATGTCAATAGTAACTGCTCAATTATAATTAATCATTTTAGAGAACATGTTATTGCTTCTTATAAATCAGCCACTGCTCCTAATTTTACAAAATGCAATTCAATGAATTCCCATCTATACTGTTGTCATATTTCCACTTTAATTTCCATCTTAAATCCTTAGGGTTGAAAAGAATCTTAGAGATCCTCCAGCTCCGTTTTAATGATAAGAAAGTGTCACTCAGAAAAGTTAAGGAACTTGTTCAAGATTTTATCTTTTATTAGTGGCAGACCTAGGGCAAAAAGGCAATTTCTAGGCTATTCCATCAAATGCTCTCTTTCCACTACTTGTAAAACTTCTTCCCAAACACCTGCCTAGAATCAGAAAAAGCACATCTCATTCAAAATTACGCATTCATCATTTTATTTTTTACTATCTGAAGACAGGAGATATACATATAAAATAACATTGATTGATCCAATCCCATAACTATCTATATAGTTATATAGATAGAGACAGATATAGAGATGATAGAGGTATAGGTATAGATATATTTTCTTAGATATTTTAACTTTGCCTCTCCTCACCTTCCTCCCTTAGTTATTGAAAAGAAGGTAGTCTTAATACTAAACTGGAAGAAGGATCCCAGCATCCCATCCTCAAAGGATCATTCTGGTTAAGGAAGGTTCTCTTTGAATGAGTAAAAAATAATTTATTATTTCATCCAACATTTTAAGTGAAAAGTATTTTACAAACACTCTTTGGGCCTTGTGGTCACTAGTGTGATTGTAATATCTACACTGTTCTCAACACACCCTTAATCCTCATGCATGTTTGGTTTATAGGATTTTTCCCCAAGCAATAACTATGAAAGAGGTAGATTGGTGATGTCATGTAGCATTAATGGAACTACTTCATTACCCCTCCCTATATTCACATCCTTTGCCATATGACTTTCCTGCCTCTCCTGTGGCCATGTGAGTTGGTCAATGGAATGTTAACAGGTGTGATGGGACAAAAGGCTTGAAAAGCACTTGCACATGTGGGTATGTTTGGGTTTGCTCTTTTGTGACTCTGCCATGCAATGAAAAGGACATGTCCAAACTATCCTGTTTTCCCAAGGGGAAGATGAAAGCCATGTGGAACTAAGCCAACAAACATCTTTTCCCAGCTGAAGAAAAAAGTATTCTTCTATTATTATTCTGATTATATCATTCCTTCCAGTCTCTCTAGTTTCTCCTTACATGCATTTTACTAGGTAGATACTGGGATTCCTGAACACCTCACATGCCTTGTGAATACGTATACCTCGTACACTGAGGGACATACTTTCTTCCAAGTTTCTTCCACGATTTTCATCTCTTTTGTACCACATTCTGAGAAAACTTCTTGGCTTGATCTTCCATAAAACTGATTTGGTGTTCAACCATTTCTATCCTACTATTCAGGGTTTTTTTGTTTGTTTTGTCTTTAAGATTTTTAAGTAATTTGTGTGATCTACTTCAGCAGTTGGGTTGTATGAATTCAGTCACATCTTTTGTATTTTTTCAATTGCTCTTTAGCTGACAACTAACTAACCCTTTCTTGAGGTAGCCCTTTTTCTCTATAAATTTCACAAGAATCTGAAGAGTCTGCTCCAGTCTAAGGTCTTAGTCCTTTTGTCAATCAGCTGACAGAGAAAATTTAAATGTGATGAATCAGCTAGTACTATTGCTTCTGTCACTGGCACATAGGAAAACTTTTGAAAACTATTCTTTCACCTTGTCCATCACTGAAGTTATGCCTACAGAGGTACAGTTCCCCCCACAAGTTTCACTGATGCACTAGACTTAAACCCCAAGAATATAGGTATTTCAGCTCATATTCAAGCTTAATCATTACTTGCCTCCATAACCAGTTTGCCAAGATGGTTGGGTTTATAGGTATTTCTGGCCTCAGCTGCATTATATCCCATATCCAAGCCTCCCCAAGTTAATCTTTCACTTTAATATTGACCCTTGCTCACCTGTCCAGTTCTACCTTCTCCCATGGTGAGTTCCTCCCTGGGGTCGTTGGAGTCCTTTATGCCACTGGACTTTTCACAGACCTGGTCAGTCAGAGTGGTGCTAACAATATTGAACCTCAAAAGGGAAAGAGCTAGCTTTTCCTCCTGAGTAATCCAGTCTTCCTTAGGCAAGTATTCCCATCTCCTCTCCAGTAGTCAACTCAGCATTCCAAAGACAGTTTAAAGGTAACTTTTTTTAGCCAAAGAAGCTAGGCAGTGAGTTAATTGTGTCTACTCAAGTGGTCTTTTTCTGAATAAATATTTGCTCCAGAGTGACTGGTCTTGTCCATAAATATGAAGAAGCTTTAGGGAATTAAGAGTTTTGCATTCTACATCAGTTGCACTGTCACATTTATTGATATTTCAACAATCATGTTGGGGCTTTTAAATGTCTATAAATTCTCTCTTACAGTTTACCTTTTCTTAGCAGCCTGTTCTAGCTATAGGAATTTAGTGTCCCCCCAAATCTCTCTGAAGATACTAATTACTTTAATGATATTTTCTATATTTCTCCAGTAATCAGTTTCCTCAAGAATTACTTCAATTTGTTCAGTTTGGTAGTCCATTTTTTCCTAAAATATCTGGAGCTTCTTATTTATAAGTGAGGGTTTAAGATGATCAATATAGGTGGCCAATGTGAATGTCACAGTCCCTTGATAGTAAATTTGATTGCAAATGACAGAAGCCATGCTTATGGTAAGTGAACTGGGATCTGTCATCAGAAATATCTCTGTGTTAGGGTGGATAGGAGCTTGCTGTCAGGATATGGGAAGGTTTACCATGTTGGCAGCTAATATTACATAGATACACCACCCAACTTCTCTTTTTAGCACCAATACTCACTTTAAGTATCACCTATCCATCCTCCATGGCAGAATCCATTCACCTCTTTATTAGGTCTCAAACTGTTTGTATCAGCTCTGTGAGAGCTGGGTGGGTGTGCTTTTTCCAGGTGTTTGGAATGTCCTAGTTTTATTGGTTTCCCTATTAAGTGTCCAACAGATGATTCCTGCCCCTAACTCCTAATGATTATGATCTTGGAGTTTTCCAAATTTCTGTCCAGAAAAAAAGAAAAACAACTCCCTTCTCCCTCCATTAGTATTTTCTTTTGTTTGTATTAACTGCATGTATCAGTTCTATTTGGTTACTCTGTTGATCCAATCCCATCTGCTTTATATCTTCCAGAAATTTTTTGCTTCTGTTGGTCTAACCTTTCACATTTCCTAGTGCTGTTACATTTTCTTATTTTTATATGTATTCACTCATTCCAGTGGAACTTTGGGGACAGAATTGTAAACGTGTGTGCTTAGTCAGACATCCAGATGGCACTTAGCTCCCAAATGAGTATTTTCTTTGTTATTTTTCTTTTTTCCCTTTTTTCTTTTCTTATTTAGTTTTTCATTGCTTTTTTATTTAGTTTATTCTGTTTTATTCAAATGCCTTTTAAGAAGCAGGATAGGTGACGAGAGCACTGGCATAGTAGTTATGATTCCTTTATTCCAATCATGTTTTTGCTATTATCATTGCCATTATTAAACAGTGCCTGGCACATAGTAGGTGCTCAATAAGTATTTTTGAACTAATGAATGAATGAGTAAATTACCTTCCCTCTGCAGACTTCAGTTTTCTCCAGTGTAAAATTAGGAGGCCTCTGCAAGTAATAGCAAGTTATGATTCTTCTTGAGCTGGATAGAAAACATTTATCATCACTTAACAGGAGGCACCAAGAAGAGAGAGGCTCCCAGTGTGTGAGCAGGAATGCAGTAGTATGTGACCATATAAAGGGCAACCTAAGACAGAAAACTGTGATCAAAAACCTAAAAGCAGACCTTTGACATCAGAGTCTCAGGGAAGTTCTAAATAATCATCATTAGGCTTAATAACTGACTCTCAGGGGACTGCAGAACTGTGATCAGGCCAGAGGGCAGCTGAGCACTGAATTAGCCAAGATCTAGATTAAAACACAATCTGCCTTTAGAAGGGCATATGTTAACACCCTCTCCCTTTCCTAAACCCGCTTCATAAAAAACTAACCATAGGTAAAAGCTTCTGAGGCCACAGGGCTTGACAATTCTGCCCTGAGAAAACCTCAAAGGTACTGTACCTCTTTATCCAGATTCAAACATCTTCTGCCTCGTTGTCCACTGGCATTAAGGTTCCCAGGTCAGGTGGTAAGTGTAACACAAACACACACAGCGGGGGGAACTCTACACCACATGCAGTCACCCGAAATAATTCATTAGCAATGATATTGCTTGGCAAAATTAAAGTCAAAGTCATAAACAATGCCTTTAGTGGGTTCTTTACATTTTGAATCACCTTGCTACTAGGATAACAAAAATGTTATTATTCTATTTCTGAGAATATAAAGAAACACAAGAGTTTACAAATTTCACATCTGCTTGATATGCTTCCTGCAGTGGTCTTCAAACACAATCACCTGGAGGTCTTGTTAAAGCTCAGGCTGATGGGGTCCCCCACCCAGAGTTTCTGATTCAGTACATTGAGGGTAGGATCCAAGAGTTTGCAGTTCTAACATGGGAAGCAGATGCTGCTCATCCTGGGACTACACTTCAATTCCAAAATTTCCGAGTCTTGTTCTAATGCTCATTTTGACTCTTAGGTCTGTTTTATTTGGGGAAGAGAGGATGTTGTTTTGTTTTGTTTTGTGCCTTTTGGCATGCCTTGTCATTTTTTGTTGAAAGCTCTACGTGCTGTATTGGATAATGGGAACTGAGGCCTTTAGTGTGAACTTTTAGGTTTATCTCACTAGGAGTTAGGCTGTGCATACTTTCTGCTATGGCTATACCTATTAGAGGCTTCAATTTCCTCTAGTGAACTTACTTTTTCTCCCCTATTTTCTTTGAGTTTCCCTAGAATCTCCTCTTCAGATTGAGTCTGTGTCTCTTTCAGCTCTTTCAGTTGTAATTTACTGTTACTATACCAGATCCCTATTGATGTGGTGCTAAGGTCCTAGGAAGGAAGCATTCTATATCTTATGACTAAATCCCCATTTTTTAGTGGGCCTGATGCTGTAGCAGAAACTAGTTGAGGCACCCCTATTACGTTAGCCCTTATTCAGCCCTTATTCTTTCCGCCCATTCAACTGGTCTCCTACAGACGGTTTTT
The DNA here is from genome assembly GCF_026419965.1 of Kogia breviceps. NCBI lineage: Eukaryota > Metazoa > Chordata > Mammalia > Artiodactyla > Physeteridae > Kogia > Kogia breviceps. Next base: position 100,804,080 of record NC_081314.1, read on the forward strand.
TCCCCTCCTTTCTTGCTTAATTGCACTCTGAAAATGATTGCCCTCTAGCTAAAGTTGTACTATGCACCTGATGTTTACTTCTTCAAGACAACACTCCCTAACACTCCTTTCCTTTGTGAGCATTCTTCATTCTAGAAAGAAGGTCACAGAATGATAACCTCGAGGACCACAAGAACCTGTTCCAGAACCACGTGACACCAGCCCTAATGATCTCAATGTCTCCAGGATGAAAGAAGAATGCAAGACTACATCACCCTGGGACTTCCCTGGTGGTCCAGTGGTAAAGAATCCGCCTTCCAACGCAGGGGGCTCGGGTTCAATCCCTGGTCGGCCCGCATGCCACAACTATTGAGCCCATGCGCCTCAACTAGAAAGCCCATGTGCCACAAACTACAGAGCCCATGCGCTCTGGAGTCCATGCACCACAACTAGAGAGAGAAAACCCACATGCCACAACTAGAGAGAAGCCTGTGTGCCACAACGAAAGATCCCACATGCCACAACTAAGACCCAACATAGCCAAAAATAATAAAAAATAAATAAAGTAAAATAAATATTTTTTTTAAAAGACTACATCAGCCCTGATCCTTATCTACAGCCCTATTTTCCACTCTAAAACTATAAGACCCCTTATAGGGGGGCACAGTTTTGGGAGCGTTAGCCTGTTGTGGCCCCCTTTGCCTGGCAAAGTAATAAAGCTACTCCTTTCTACTCCTCCAAAGCTTTGTCTCTGCGTTTCTATGTGGCACCGATGAACAGAGGCCTGGTTTTTCAGCAACACTGAGTCCCTAAGCTGTGACTTTCAGAAGAGTTTCTTAGCATTTTTTCTACTCTTATATGAGGCAGAAAGGCTACAGGGGGCCCAGCTGTCTAACTGTCCCACTCCATGTTAGATGATGCTCTGGTAAAGCTGTTTTCCTGGAGGGTAAGTCTTTGATGTGGAGGACACTCTGGGCATCTTTCAAAATCCTTACTTTTGCCCTACCTGGAGCACAAAGGGGTTTTTCTCTGATCTTCACAGTGAGAACTTGGTGGGGTTCCTGTGGGTACATGTCATGAAAGTGTGAGGGTTCCCCCTAAGACTGGGTCCCAGGGAGTTTTTAACTTTCAAGCTTTGCACAATCAGCCTCTGGAAGTTTATCAATTACCATGTAAGTGTTTCTACCTGCAACTGGCTCCAGCAGGCTTGTGCTCCTGCTGAGCTGTGGTTCTCTGTATTCACTTGTCTCCCCAGTTTTCTAGGCAGCAATTTGCCCTGTCACCTCAATTCTCCTATGGATCTAAGAAGAGTTATTGATTTCCAGTTTCTTCAGATTGTTTCTTGTTGTGAGGAGTGAAAGTTTCTAAGCACTTTGGGGGAGGAAACCAGGCATCAGGACTTTGGGGGACTACTTGAGAACCACTGGCTTAGTGATAAAATAACCACCTTCAATCAATCAAAGATTATGTGGATGTTTTAGGCTCTACTACATAGTAACTCCAATACCCCCATTAAATAAATAAATTTTTATAGCATTATTTGCCTCCAGTAAATACCCTTCATATCAAAAATAATACAATCGTATCAGAGAAGAGAAATAAGACCTGCCACCCATGACTGGGAAACAGTCTCATGACATACACAATTGAGCCACCCTCAGGTGTATCTGTTAGGATAATTTTAGCTGCAAGTATCAAAAAACCTTACTCCAGCTGAAGTCTATCCCAAAGGGGCTTAGCTGAAGACCCACATCATTGGAAACACCTCACAGACTAAACATGTGGTAAACATGTGGTTCTATTTACTTACAGAAGTATGTATTAGATCCATGGGAAAGAACTACAAGGCAGAGCTGCAGAAACTATGAAAGACCTAATAGTCAAGCTTTTTTATCTTAGGTATTGGCATATCCCAATGATCTGTACTACTCTAGGATGTGATTGCTTAGGAGTGAATGTAATTTGAACTTATTCATGGTTAGAGAGTGTCTGCAGTTGAGAACCAGGCACATCCATCTACTCTGATCCTGAACATGGCTCTAAAGTACATTGCTTGAAGAAAACAGACCCCAAAGATTACAGGTGGGGACTGTTTTAAGTAGTTCCATACCCAAGTGGAGATCAAAGAAGTCCAACTAAAAGAATTGTGGATGGATATGACAATGATAGATTAAGCAAAAGTTATTTTTCAAAGGTCTATCTTGAAGATTATTTCTCAAAGTTTGGAGGAATTAACATGATTGGCTGTGGAAGGAATCACACATGTGAAATTTCTTAAAATAATATTTTATTGACATAATTTTGCCTATGTTACACTTTAAAAAAAAGACTCACTCCAACTGGCATGAACAATAAGAATTATTCTAACCATGAGCACTAGATAACACAAGGGGAAGTCCAGGGGCATAGTGGAATTTAGAGCAATGAACTCAAAGTCTCACTTATACTATCAAAGCTCTTCCTACATTTCATCCTACCATCTTCATTGTTCACTTCATCCTAAGGTCAGTTTTCATTATGTTTCCAAGAAGTTGTCAGTAGCAGTAAAGGATATATATTTCCATATCCATGTCCACTGGAAGGAAGAAAGCACCTTTTCCAAGCTATCAAAGAAATGCTTTTTCTTTTAGACCAGTTGGGGCAACTTAAGTCTGGTGCCAAAGAAAGCAATGGGTTGATTGGCTTAGGCTTAGGCTGCTAAACAATCATTTCCAAGAGGGATGAGACACATGATTGGTTTTAACTAATCAAGAACTAACCAAGAACTCAGCAATTCTGCAAACTACAAATGGAAGAAAAGTGGAGTGGATTTGGCAGGGGTAAACTATAATGTTCATAAAGCAGGCAAGATTTGAAAGGACCTTCAGAGCACAGAACTTTTGACATAATTTTGACACCTGCTAACATGAGTATAAATTTGAGCGTACACACAATCATTCCAATGACTTACCTCTAAAACGGCTGTTATTAAACATGCAAAGTGTCCTTGACAAAACATCTGTAACACTCGCTGAAGATACTTCTCTAAAGACATTCTTACATGAAATGAAATCCCTTCTCCTTCCTTCAAAATAGTCAACTTACTGACTTCACAACTATTTAGCAGGAGAAAAAGCAGATAAACTTGAGCATTCCTTTCCTCTTGGACTCCTTTAAAAGCTGTATAGCATTATTTTCCTTTTGTATTTCAGCAATTTGGTTAGTGGGCTGCTTTTTTTTTCCTAAGCTGATCACTATAGATAAACATAAAATCTCTAAATAGGTTTTCCTAGCCAGTTAACCATATTCTTGGGGGAAAACATAAGGTAGAATCATTATTAAAAAGCATTCTCAGTAACATACATCTTTATTATGTCAGTGTTTTGCCAAAAAAGAAAATGATTGATAGTAAAATCCACTTAATTTTTTTTCTTCACAGAATCAAGCCATCTGCCTCAAAGTACACCACCAGCCTCTGTTAGATGAATTCACACTGTTTAAAGCCCCAGAGTAACCATCTGAATGGAAATTGGACACTTCTTGTCATTTAGGAAGCTTTTTTAAACAGGAAAGGCTTCTCATTTGTTCAATTAAATGTGTTTGTAAGCAACATACTTTATGAAATTTATCCCAAAACAGCAAGGGCTGAAATAATATTTGAAATAGATGGCACACCTGTTGTATTTCAAGAGTTACCCATGGACATAGATAGAGATGTTGAGGGAACTCTGAAGTTCAAGTCAAAATATTGTACAGTCAAAACTGTCAACCACAGCCATTAGAGATGGGTCCACACCTTCGCTAATGGAGGTGTGTGGAAAGTGCAAAGATTTAGTCAAGTGGAACTTACATGCTTCTCTGGATGAATTCTTTTCTTCTCAGTTGAGCTTTAAAATTTGAGAATGTCGGATCTGCTGCCTTGGAGTTTTCTCTCTCTCGAATACTATTTGAAAACAAAACTACACACTGCAAGTATTGGGCATTCCCAAAGTATTCCCAAGTATTCCCAAAGGAATGTCAAATAGTGGTGTGTGCATAGCAGAGAAAGCAAAATAGACTGTTTAGACCTGGAGAAACAGATGGGGGAGGGGACCCAGAGATAGTTCTCTATGGCTCTAGCTTTGTAAGAGAGGGAACAAAGGCCAAAGAAGGTTAAGAGCCATCACTTGCGTTCCACAGAACTGCTCTCCTCAGACTCATTCCAGGGCAACTTCCACCACGAACACTGCTTAATTAAAGGAAAAGAAAGGTTGCATGCTTTTGAATTTTACTTTATTTTATCTAATTTCACTTTGATTGAGTGTCACATCTTTTTTAAAAAAGTCATAATTTTTTATAAAGTAGATTTAGAATGACAAAGTAGAGATCAATTTTTCTTAAAATTGCTTTAAGGTAAAAAATTTTCACAAAAATGGAAGTATATATGCTTTAATTTCTATAAACAATGTGTGGGTGTGTTAACAGGATATTTGGCTAAATTTTTCATTTTACATTAATCACGTAGACAACTTGCAGCTTTTTAAAAAATGCTAACAATTCTACATCTTAATCTAATCAAGTGAGTAATAAGTTCTGATGCAAAATTCCTGAATTCAGAATTCTTGAGTAGGTGACATACATCTGAGCAAACATACATACACACACACAAAATGCATAAACAGCAACTGGGAGGAAAATATTTCCACAGTCATAGCAACAATTCTTTTTAAATGCATCATTGTCTGGGGTTTGAAAGTTCACACATTTCCCTCTCACTTGTGGTTTTATAGACATGAGTGTTGAAAGCAGATGCCTTTAGTTTATTTCAGGGAGAACTCTGAGCTACTGAAAATGACAAATCTCAGCAATCATGTTTAGGCTCCCATATTCCTCTACATTGAAAAGAAATGGATAAAACCCTTAATAAGAGAAGCAGCAAATAACTAAGTTTATCCATCATCTTCTCTGCAGTAAGAGCTAATGAAACAGAAATGAAACCGTGTCCATCTTCAGAGGAACTTTTTCCCAAAAGACTATGTTCCTATACTTCAGTGGAGTCCTCCTGAAGACAGCAAATTGATTTTCTAAAACATCCTTGGTTATTCCAGGGACAGAATAAAGTCACAGTCTGACATGTCAACCTTCTACCACATTTCTAAGCCGATCTATACAACTGGAACAGAGGAAGAATTAGGGCAACTTCAGGTCACCTCAGCAGAAAGTCCATTTAGGCCTGAACTACCCCAACAATTTTACCACCTTTACTTCACCAATTATTTCACCATGGCTCTTGTGAATACATGGTGTAGCCCAATCTTTGTTTCCCTGTAAATCAGAGCAGTAGTTCCTAAAAAGCAATAACTGCACATAACGAACGGGCACTGACACTTGTGCTGGGGGTGGGGGATTGGTCTCCCCAGAATAAGGCTCCACTTATCTACCTTTTGCTCTCAGGGGAAACAAAGAAAATTCCCAGTGCCCTGAGAAGTTTCTGCCTCCCTGTTTCCATTATATAACCTTTTTGACAAGTTTCCATAAAGGATTTTAAAATCAGAAAAGCTCAAACACATTGATCTTAAAATTTCTTTTAAGTTACTGACATTTCCTTTCTCACATAATAAGTGGTGAAAGCCAGTCAACAGCTCAAGAGTGTTTCTTTTTCACTGATGTGGTCTTGTGTTTAAAAAAGAAAAAAAACTCACTGAAATTCATTTCTATAAAGTTCTACATTAGAATGTGTGAGTCACCCACACAAACATACACATTCATTCATATACCCATTAACTGGGAGAGAGAGAGGAAAATGAGAATTTGACTTGGAAAAAATCAGCACAGCAAACCTATACCTCAATCATTTTTAGCATTTCTTTCTTCCATGGATGTAGTAGAAGGTCTTCCCAAGGGTACCACGGAGAGCTAATCTACCCCATGTTAACTCCTAGAAGCTCTAACCTGATGGGCAGGGAGCTCATCCTAAGGTAAGAGAACAACCAGATGCCCCATATCACGTGGGGTCATCTGCAACTGCATGTTGCAAAAGATGGTCTGGGATGCTGAATTATACAACATTGCTCAAGGTATCGTAAGACTAACTACCCCTGAGAAGCAGTGAGAAACTGAAAGAGTGAGCTAAATAAAAGAGTTTTGCACGAGGACATTTATTTATAAGAAACAAAGAATGAGGCCCGATACTAGGCTCTAAAGAAGGAATGAATAGATAGATGGGGAGAGTGCCCATCCTTAATCTGTTTGATGACAGGAGGAAAAACAAGGACCCCTCACTATGGAGAAGAAAAATGCCATTAAAATGAGTGTGGTAAATTCCCAAAAACCTATGAAAGTCAGAGTGATATCAGAAGGACCACAGCAGCAGTGATGGCCATAACCAACTGATAAAAGAATTTAAGCTTCAAACAAAATATATAGGCTGTCACATAAGATTAAAATTGTGTTTCTTTTTTCTCTGCTATGCATTTATAAATTGCCTAGCTCTCTATTTCTTCAAAGCATGGCCAGACTTCCCTACACTAAGACCTTCTCTTCTCCACAGACCCATGCACCCTTCATATGGCAACCTCCAACCTGAATTATGTGTGATTATGACAGATGTACTTTTCTATAGGTGTATTATACCTCAATACAAATAAAAACACAGCAACCACATACAACAAACAGATAGATGAACTAAGTCAGACCACAGCTAATCAGGTCTTCTGTTTCTGAGGAAAACTGTGTGTTTGTTCAATGACTTCTTTTCAGCCTCCATTTTCTAACATAAAAAGATGTATCCTCCTCAGAGCTAAAACTGAGACCTCTTGCCCAGAGATCCCTTCTTCTAAGCCTACTACACTATGAACACCACCATCTCACATGGAGCTATGCGCCATTTGTTCCTCTGTTCCTCAATCTATAATTTTCATGTCAGGAGTTGGCAAATGCAATTTAATAAGACTCAAAGTTATTTGATTCTAATACTCAGTTTCATTCTGTGATTTCAAACCAACATGAGTTACTTGGGCCAAGTTATTTCATCTTAATTTCATATATGTTTTAAATATCTTACAAAGTATATCACTCTGCTTTCTCTAGTTTAATATAAATAATATAAATTATTATGATCAACTTCATCATAAATATATTATTGATAGTAATAAGCTCACCTGCCCCTAGATCACTTTAAATCAAAAGTAGAAGACTCACAAACAACATGTTGATAAAGTCAAATCAAGTCCCATCTCAACTTTATTCATTTATATCTCGAGTCAAGCAGATCTTAAGTCTGAATCTTGTGTCCCAGAATTGCCTTATGTGCTTAAATGTCATCTACAAATTATTAACCTATGCTAACTAGAGACACAGATTTAAGTATCTAACTGTAGTCTAACATAGGCAGACTTTATTATGGTGTTTTATTCCAAATAGACAGTCAATTATTATTGACTACTTTCAGACATGAAATTCTGAGGAGAAAACAAATTAATTAATCATGACATTATTTAGAATGATGGTAATTGATAATGAAGCACAAAGAATCTACATCTTCCACCGAGAAGATTTCTAGAGTAGTTAGAAAAAGCAAATGCTAGTTTGAAGGGTGCTATTTAACTTTCCAGGGCTATTACACAGTCTTCACGGTAGATAACACTAGAAGAGAGGGCATTAGTGTCAAGCCATGGAAGAAGAGAATATCTGTAACATCCAATGAAAAGATGTTTAAATCTAATTGTCTTTCTCTTCCACAGGGTCTATCACATCATAGAGGCAAACAAAGCAGTATTTTTATTTATGAGGTTTTCATCACCTGTCAGCAGGAAGAGCCTGGAAAGCTCTCAGATCAAGATGCTAATCTAACTCCAAAGAAGCTGATGCATTTTATCAAAGTTCTATAAGAAGAATAGCTTATGAATAGGGCCAGATGGAGAGCTGCATAACTTTGCAGGGGAGAAATCCACATGAGAATTACAATGAAAGGAGTGGGGGAACCCCTGCAAAGCTCTAATTTCCAACAGCTCTTAGCATAAATTTAACCAAATTAAAATCTTTTCACATGGGTGCAACTGAGCTAGCCATTACTATAAGGAAATATATTAGAGCAAAAGCTATTTGGAGGCATTAAAATATTCCCAGAGTGTACCAACATGGTTGCAGATCATTTTTTTCATTCACAAAGACTACACTTTCATTACTGCTTATTGCCATTGACTCAGAAGGGAAGAATACTTGGGTTTTCCCTCTCTAGATTAACTTGGAGAGAACTATGCTATGATGTAAAGGTAGAATTTATACCTGGAATATGCAGCTCAGTTTGGCAACTTTTAATTCTAGTGGTAAAATGGCACTGAATGAGATAGACCACTAGAGAATAGATTTGTCAAATCCTCATATCCTAGGACAATGACAAGGGCAGTGGGTCCAAGAGTAAGAACAGTGACTTCTGGTTGCTAAAAGTTGGCCAAGAAGACACCCTCAGTGAGGCCACTAGACTTCTTACCAATAGAAGAAAAGGAAGACTGTCAAAGATAACAAAGCAACCTGCCCGTGACCTTTTATTTTCTTTGCCCCTCTCTCCTTCTCCATGTGTCTTCTCAAACTCACTCTCCTCACATATTTTCACCTCTAAAATCATCCTCCCTTATGTCTACCAACAAATTTTACCATAGAATCATTATTTCTACCAGGCCACACTGCCATTTCCAAATATCTGTTATATAGCTCCACCAAAATGAGGTATTTACAGTCTCAAATTCAACATGTTCTAAATTCAAACCTTGGCCATCTGAGCCAGTTCCCCCTTAATTTTCATTATCTGTTAATGAATCATATTCTCACAGGCACCCAGACTGAAATATCCCAACCATCTTTATCCTCTCTTTATTCCTCTCATTCCTTCTCATCCTAATCCAGTCCATCACTTGTCACAAAGCCTGTCACATCTACAATGTTTCCCATCTAGAACGACACCATAAAATAAAACTGAAGGCTGTTCCTTATGAGAAGTGGCCTAAACAAAGGAGTCTGTAGAATAGTTGGACAGAGAAGTGCTCCATAGAAAACAAGAGATAAGAAAAAAAGCAGGAGACAGTTGGTAAGAAGAAAAGCACAGAGAGCAAAAGTAAATTCAAGGAAATTATTTTTATATTGGCAAGTTTTCAAGATCCTTGAAGTGTGAGTTGCCCACAGCTGAGGCAGGCAGCATCTAATGATACAGGTAATGGACCTTATAAAGATAGAAGCAGACCCATCTCAGAGATCATAGTAGAGTACTGGGGAGGATTATGGCCAAACCAAGGAAGGTAGAAAATTAAGATGCTCTCCTCCTGTGCAACCAAGAAAAGCAGGCAGGCTCTGAAGATCAAAATTATTTCAGCATTGGGAGTATTGAAGTAATGTGTTTCAAGTTAGTTAAATTGCTTGTAAATATAATTTTATGTTAAGCATATTGGTCTTGAATTTCACATAAGCCCAATGGTCCACAAGATAGGGAACTTGACCATAGAGTAATAGTCCTTGAAAGAAATACTACAGAACTTGGGTGCAAAAATTTGCTGACATATGTGCTGTATTTTATTTAGATGGATGTCAATACCTCATCTAGACAGCCTCAGTGGACTCCTAACTATTCTCTTGCCAATTAATCTTTCTCCTCTTTCTTCCTCAGCCAGTTTTCGTTTTTAAAGTAGTTGTTGACCAAGGCTCTACCTTTTTAAAAAATATATCTATTTATTATTTTTAATATATGTTAAATAAAAATAATAGACCTTGCTTAATATTCAAAACTTTTTTACAATCTTATTCCAACCTAAGCTTCTGCATATAATTGCATTCTGAATATTTTATAAATTTGTGAGTCAATAAAAATATTCAATAATAAAAATATTTTAGCAATATTAATCAAATAAACTGTACCATAATACTGATCTTTCCCAACATAGTACATATTTACACATTTGCTTATCTTTGTTAATTCCATTCCCTCTGCTTAGAATTTGTCTTCCCCATGTCTAGTTCTTGAAATTATATTCAACCTCAAAAACCCAGATCAAATATCCCCTCCTTCTTGAGGTCTTTTTTTGTCCCTTTTTTGCTCTCAACTCTTAGAGGGCTTTGGTCATTGTCTCTATGGTACTTCTCATATTTTGCTTCAAATTGTCAAAATTGAATTGGCAAAATATGGGAAGTGTCATATTTTGTGCCACAATTCATATATATATATATTTATATATATATATATATGAATTCTCTCTATATACATATATTCCTATAGGTATAGTTCCTATAGGTATAGTTTTGTTCCTATAGGTATAGTTTTCTATTGCTGCCATAACAAATTCTTATAAATGTGGTGATTTAAAACAATACAAATTTATTATCCAACAGTTCTATAGGTCAGAAGTCTAACATGGGTCTCACTGGGCAAAAACTGAGTCAGTAGGATGTCATTCCTTTCTGGAAGCTCTAGGGGAGAACCCATTTTCTTGCCTTTTACAGCTTCTAGAGGCCACTCATATTCCTTGGTTTATGAGTCCTTTTCTTCATCTTCAAAGCCAGAAATATTGCATGTCTCTGACCCTTTTTCCATCATCTCATCTTTCTCTAACCAAATTCAGGAAAGGTTCTCCACTTTTAAGGACTCATAGGATTACACTGGCCCCACCTAGATGATCCAGGTTAATTTCTCCATCTCAAAGTCTTTAACCTTAATCACATCTGGAAAGTCCTTCTGCCAAGTAAGGTAACATATTCACAGATTCCAGGGGATTAGGATATGGACATTTTGGGGGGCTCTTATGTTGCCTACCACAGTATAGAATATAAGCTTCTCAAGGGTAAAAAAATATTCTATTTCCTCTTTCTTCTCCACAGTGTCTAACAGTGCCTTCTCTAAAGTAGGTATATATACATATAAATGTATTGCTATATATATTCAGTGTCTGTTTTATTAATTTCTATTCTAATTTTTGTTATTTCCTTCTTTCTAGTAACTTTGGGCTTAATTTGCTTTTCTTTTTTATAGTTTGTTAAGGGGTAAGTTTGGGTTGAGATCTTTCTTTTTTCTAAAGGTACCTGTTTATCGCTGTAAAATTCCCTCTTAGAACTGTTTTGTTACAGACCATAAATTTCGCTATGTTGTATTTCCATTTTCATTTGTCTAAAGTCTTTTTTTTTCCCTTTGATTTCTTATTTGATTCAGTAGTTGTTCAGGAGCATGTTGTTTAATCTCCACATATTTGTGAATTTTCCAGTTTTCCTCTTATAATTGATTTCTAGTTTCATGACACTGTGGTTGGAAAAGGTGTTTGATATGATGTCAATCTTCCTAAATTTAAGACTGGTCCTGTGGCCTAACATATAATCTATCTTGGATAGTGTTCCACGTGCACTTGAGATGAATGTGTATTCTGCTGCTGTGGATGGACTGTATATGTTTATTAGGACCATCTGATCTAATATGTAGTCTAAGTTCACTGTTTTCTTATTGATTTTCTGTCTGGATGATTTATCCACTTTTGAAAGAGAGGTATTGAAGTCTCCTACTATTTTTGTGTTACTGTCTATTTCTCCCTTTAGATCTGTTAACATTTGCTTTATATATTTAGGTTCTCCTATGTTGCATGCATAAATATTTACAAATGTTATATCCTCCTGATGAATTGACCCCTCTTTGATTATTTAATGACCTTCTTTATCTCCTGTTACAGTCTTTGTTTTACAGTCTATTTCATCTGATATAAAAATAGCTATTCCTAATTTTGTTTGGTTTTTATTTGCATGGAATATCTCATTCCATCCCTTCAGTTTCAAAGTGAAACTGTGTCCTGAAAGCTGACATGAGTCTCTTGCAGGCAACATAAATTGGGTCTTGTTCTTTTATCCAATCAGCTACTCTATCTTCTAATTGGAGAATCTAATCCATTTTCATTTAAGGTAATTATTGATAGGTATTGACTATTGCCATTTTGTTAAGTGTTTTCTATTTTGCAGTCCCTTTGTTTCTTTCTTCCTTTCTCTCTTCCTTTGTGATTTGATGATTTTCAGATGTGGTATGCTTTGATTCCTTTATCCTTTGCATATCTACCATAGTTTTTTGCTTTGTGGTTACCACGAGGCTTACATGAAACGTCGTCTTATAGTTTTAACAGTCTATTTTAAGTTGATAACAACTCAATTTTAAATGCATACAAAAGCTCTACATTTTATACTCCCCTCTCCCACATTTTATGTTCTTGATGTCACGAGTTACATCCTTTTATACTGTGTATCCACAATATACATTGGCATATTGGCAATAGATGATGGGCATTTTGCCTGTTCCCTCTGCACTGAGCCACGGGGGGATAGCTGCAGTGAGTGTCTGCACACCTGTTAACAACTGCTTCTATGTTTGCTATAGTCCTGTAGGACTCATGAACACAAGCCCTCTTGGCTTTCAGAGCTAGGTGATTTGGGGGACCTATCCCCTAGGTGTGGCAGCCTTAAAAGTCTGTGCACTATATTAGAGGTTCAAACCCTTCACTCCTAACGGATAATCTGGGAGTTGATTGTTGTCTCCTAACTATATGTGCTGTGTTGGGGGTGGGGATTATGGCAAGGTATGTCTCAGTCTCTCCTACCTATTTCAATGTGGCTGTTCTCTTAGTCTCCCAATGTGTAGGAGTCACTCAACTAGTTTCTGGATTCCTCTCTGAAGGAATTGCTCCACGTGTAGCCATGTATTCAGTGTGTCAATGGGAGGAAGGAAATTCAGGAGCTTCCTCTGTTGCCATCTTGGTCCGGAGTCTACAAGCATTTCAGGTAGCTATCAATTGTATCTGAGTAAAAATGAGAACTTGTAGTACCTTAGTACTGGACAAGGTACTAGAATGGACAAGGTACTACAAGGTACTACTACAGCGGGGGCACTGTAACATATGTCATTTACACCAGAGTGTTTACTAAAATATAGTAATATTTCCCTCTTTTTATTCTCTATATATTTCAGAATTGGTAAATCTGAAGTAGTCAGTGAAAAACATATACAAATTCCAAAAATATGACTGTGAGAGCCTCTTAATCCATCTCCTCTTTGTTAATCTGTCTTCTCTTCTCTCTCCAATCCATCTTTCTTAAACAGAGTTCTAATCAAATGACTTCCCTGGTAAAGATGTCAATGACTTCCTACTAAATAATGTTGAAACTAACTAGACTGAAATTAAAACTTGCCAGTATTATCCCAAACTTTGCTTTTACACATTCCAACCCACAGTTTTATGAGTTAATGGTTCAATAATACATGTCTTAAATGAAATTCAAGAATGGAATATGAACTTGAATGTACACTATTGCTAGCTAGAAACCCCTTGTCTTCTCAGTGAAAGTTTTGGTGATGCCTTAGTGGATTTATATTTTGATAAAATTTTCACACAATTTAGTCATTGTGAATTCTTTAAAAATCATTTGTAATGAGATTTCTTTAGAATGCCAAAAAAACCAAAAAGCCAAACATGCAAACCAAAACAAAACAAAACACTGGCATGGGGATTTCCAATTAAAGGCAGAGGATTAAATGGTTTTTTGTTGAACAGTCCTTCCCAAAGCACACTGAAAGCAGCAAAATATGAAGAAAACTTCATCTCTGATGAAACTGGGAATGCACAGATCCAAACATTAAACTAGGAAGAATACCTGCCAAAACAATAGTAGTGCCTCATAACTAGGGAAGTAGGTTACCAGAAAGACAGAGAACAGCAGAAAGGGTGAGTGGCAATTGCAATTCTACTGCTGGAGGCAGTGAGTTGTGCAGTTACAAACACGGTAGATCGCCCATCGAAGACTTCTGACATTCCAACCTCCCTTGCAACCCCCAAGGACTCTTGATTGTCCCCAGAAGAGAAACACACAAATTAAGGGGAGACATGCCTCAGAGGGAAGATGATATAGGGGGCTTGGTAAAAAAGTGTGTGAGGCTGCAATCCGAGGTCAGATCACTCCTCCCACCCCTCCCTATACCACTTTTGGGGAAGTAGGTGGCCCAGGCCCAAGAGACCTTACTCAAAGATGCACAATAGAACCAGCAAAAGGTCTATACTAAGGTATTACAGGGAAGTTAGAAAAGAATATGAGAAGCAAAAATTAGTCAAAAATTAAACATCAGAAGAGGCATTTCAAAGAAACTTACAGAAGAAAATTTCAAGGAAAATAAATTCTGAATACAGTTAATTTGGACTCTGGGGGGGAAAAATAAAAGCTCAAAGAAGACAAAGAAACCAAAGGAGAGATAATAAGTTAATTTGACAGAAGATAAATGGAAGCAAAAAAAATGAAATAAAATCATTACAGAAATGAAAACCACAGGGGAAGCACCCAAAATTAGAAGACAGTTTTGAAAATATAGTCAGAGAGAATAGGATTAAGATAAAAAGATGCATGTAATTAGAGAGAAGATGATAGATCAGGAAGAGACACAGGGAGGATCATGGCACTGATATTAATATTGAAGAAGAAGACATAAAAGAGGAAAAAACTTTTCCAATTCTGTGCAACAATGTCTATAAACGGTTACAGGAAATAAATTGGACCCCAAAATGGCATATGTAGACAAGGTTTATTATAAGTCAGACCTCATGAGAAAAGGGAGAATACAATAGATATAAAATAATTCTGAGAATTATTTTTTGTTTTATTTTATTTTTAAAATTTTCTAAAATTTTTTTTAAACTGAGTAAAAACAAAAATTAATTAAAATAAAGATCTCAGGAAATTTGCTGTATAATGAAAAAATTGGATATGCCTAAATGACTGAGGGGATTATAGTTATAGAACAGAACGTAAATATTCTTAAAGTAGGCAGATTATTAAGTAGGGACTTGACAGTGAAGTGTGTCAATTTCTACAACTTTCAGAGTGGTAATTCAATACAAACCATCTAAAAATCAAGAAATTGACTTAAGTATATATGGAAATTTAGAGAGTTAACCACCAAACACTTAAACACTTAGATTATAGATTTGTTTAAATAAACAAAACAAAAATAGATAATTTAGCAAAAGAAAAAATAGACTGAATTTTAAAATCTATTTGTATGACAACTGAAAAAACATGACTCACAATGTTTTTCAAAAAGGGATAAGCGGGCTTCCCTGGTGGCGCAGTGGTTGCGAGTCCGCCTGACAATGCAGGGGACATGGGTTCGTGCCCCAGTCCAGGAAGATCCCACATGGTGTGGAGCAGCTAGGCCCGTGAGCCATGGCCGCTGAGCCTGCGCGTCCGGAGCCTGTGCTCTGCAATGGGAGAGGCCACAACAATGAGAGGCCCGCGTACCACAGAAAAAAAAAAAAAAAAAAAAGGAAAAAGGGATAAGCAAAGGCTTACCAAGAAAATGCAAACAAAAATGAAACAAGCATGCAATATTGACACATAATGGGTGAATTCAACAGAAAAATCATTCCACAAGAAAAGGAAGAGATCTTTAAAATAAATCCAATCCAAAGTGCTAGAAACTTTTATCCTTAATTAACTTAGGATCAAAGCACATAAAGAAAACATGACATGCAAGACGGAAATAAACAGAAAGAAGCACAGTAGGAGGAATCTTTACCTCAACTTTCTGAATCTTTGACAAACCAAGTAGACAAAATATAGTAAGTAAAGATACATAAAATATTTAAATATCATAATAGATCAGACTTAATAGGTAACTGCATTTTAAAAACATGAATAAGATTGTATCACCCTCTGGTTCAAAAATCTCCAACTTTCCAAATTCATTATTGAGACTCCTGTCTGTCTCTCAACCTACCTCCTGCCATGGTCCTCTTCACTCACTCCATGCTGGTCAAATGGACCTTCGTGTTGCTCTTCTCAAATACCCAGGTCTTCTCACCTCCAGTTCTACTCCCCTGCCAGGCGTGCTGTTCCCTCATGACTAACTGCACCCTTACTCACTTCATGCTAGTCCCTGCTCAAATGTCACCACTCCAGAAGGCCTTTGCTGAGGACCCTCCAACATGGTGTTCTCCCATCTCCTCAGCCTAGTCATTCCCCTACCTCCTTACATGATTTACTTTCCTTAAAAGCATCTGCCAGAAATGAAGATGTATCTGTATGTATTGGCTTGATTATTTTCTGTCTCTTTACTAGAATGAAAGCTCCACAAACACAGAGATTTATTTTGTCTTATTCACTCCACCATCCCTAGTGCTTTGAATGGAATCTGGACATATACTTATATTTTAAATGAGTAATTATGCATTTATATATTACTTATTGAGTGAATGAATGATTTACTGATTTCTATATCTCCTAAAAACAGAATGCATCTCTTTTCTAAGCCCATGGTATGTGTATAAAAACTGATCACATATTAAGTCACAGAAGAAACCAGAATGACTTACACAAAGTGTAAATAGTACAGAAAGCATTCATTGGCCATAATACAATAAAACTAACATTGTAAAACAAATTAAACAAAAAGAAAACTCCAGCCACTTGAAAATATTTTTAAAAATCAAAATTTAAGATTGTAGCATATCTGGAGAGTAACAGTTGTAAATGCCCTATACTTTGTAACCTATTAAACACAGCTATAGCAATGTTCCAATAGAACTATAATAGTCTAAAATGTATTTCTAAACAAGGTAAAGTAAAAATAAACTAATAACTAAACCAAAAAGTTCAAAAAAGAACAGAAACCTTGAAAATTAAAGGAAAAAATAATAAAAGTTAAATAAATAGGAAAAAGATAGATTAGGCAAGGAAATGTATTCAAGAGCTGATTCCTTCAAAAATCCAATAAAAAGGGCTTCCCTGGTGGCACAGTGGTTGAGAGTCCGCCTGCCGATGCAGGAGACACAGGTTCATGCCCCGGTCTGGGAAGATCCCACATGCTGCGGAGCGCCTGGGTCCGTGAGCCATGGCCGCTGAGCCTGCGCGTCTGGAGCCTGTGCTCCGCGACGGGAGAGGCCACAACAGTGAGAGGCCCGCGTACCACACACACACACACAAAAATTCAGTGTGCAAAAAATAATCATTGCAAAGTCAAAATGCAAAGAAAAACCAAAAGTATTTTCAAAACATATGAGAAAATGATGAATAATTTCCTTAATATATGAAAAGTTCTGACAAATGAATAAAGAAATAGATAAGCAATCTATGAGAAACTTAGTCCCAAGGACATGAACTAACATTTCAGAGAAAAAGAACTTAAATGGGAAACAAAAACAGAGAAAGATCCTCAATCTCACTCTTTATTAAAGGTATACAAATATAGCAATGAGATACCATTGTTTGCTATCAGATAGTGTAATAATATACAATTCCATTGAGGCACTTAGCAAGCAGTTCATTTCCTGCATTTTTGTTAGAGAGAAAACACTGATACATCCTCTGAAAGGACAGTTTGGAAATATCTGGTAAAATGTAATAAACATATTCTTCATTTGGCAAAAAAATCCTGCATGTAGGAATTTTTCATCCAGTTATACTTGTATGAGTGTGCAAATACATATACAAGGAGATCAACTATAGCATTGTTTGTATACACAAACATACACACAGAAGGAACAATCTAAATGTTTATTAATAGAGAATTGGCTAAATAATTACAGTAAAAACCAAGCTAGAACGATGTACCATCCTTGAAAAAGAGGTAAGTCTAATGCACTGATTTATAAAGATAAGATATCCAAGATATTCTAACAAGTGAAAAAGGCAAGGTATAAAACAGTATACATTATTCATTTAATCTGTATAATCAAAGGAATGTGGGATATATGCTATATAATATATAATATTATATAATAATATATAACATATATAATATTGTGCATACACACAGGAAAATGGTCTTATAGAAGCATTAAAAATCATATTGATTAAAAGTAAGTTAATATTTAACCTCTGAGGCATGGGAAGGGGAGTCAGAGAAAGAGCTATTTTTACTTTTCATTTTAAACTAATCATGCATTATTTGAATTTTTTATTATGTGTATGATTTATTTTTGAATTAAAAAAACAAATTTAAATAACAAAAATGTTTTTTAATTAACCCAGATTTCAAAAGGTATGATCTCAAAGATCAAATAATGTTTTATTACACTAATCATTAAGTTAATTTCTTTTTCCTTCCAATTATTTTGAGAGAAAAATAATGTATATTGTCAGAACAAACACAGGAAAACTATTAGGACTACAGTTAAAATGTTTTGTGAAGTGAATTCTCAGTTTGCACAAAAAATATTTCAAATATCACATGTGACAATAAAAGAGTTTCCATGAGGGGGAAAATACCTGCATTCAAGACCTAATTTTCCCTTTAACTTTCTTTATTTGTAGGTGAGTCAAAACTTCAGTGATTTTACTTCTCTTTGTAGTATTTCCATATGCAGAACACCTCAGAGGTCCATGAGTCATATTTACACTTTGTAAAGCACTTTGAGTCCCTTAGAAAAATAAACTGATGTGTAATAACTCTGCAAGGGGGATATTGATACTTTTTCCACCCTTTAATAAATTCTTTGGAATATTTTCTTTACCCCAGTACAACCTACCTTACCAGTAAAGCTACTTCCTCTTTCCCTTCTTTCTACAAGTTCTAATGCCTTTTTATGTAGCCCAATAATGCCTTTTTATGTAGCCAAATTCCCACTGGTTCTAATTAGTCCAGCCTTTAGTTTTAGTAGCATGTTACTGATAATATTTCTCAGACATTGTTTTTTCAGTATGAAGCCATTTCTTCCATCTCCTACTAGTGATGCTAAACTATGCCCCAGGGATATGTTTCTAATAATGCCTCATTCTTCTTTCCCAAACATCTATAACACTTGTAATGCAATAGCAATTTGCAAACAGTAAAAAGTAAATACAAGGAATTCAACTCTTTCTTGGTTTGCAGAGAACTTCCCGCTGAATGGGAGTTATTGCAAAATGTATTCCCTCTAGGAAACAGCTTCAGTTTATAGTTAACATCCCCCTATAATCATGCATTGTTTTAACACCAAAAATACTCAAGAACTCCAACTACGAAACAGAGCCATCTCTTCATAACTTTTAGGTCGATGTTTCATTTCATCAGAAGCTTATGGTTTTATTTTTAAATTTTTTTTTTTTTTTTTTTTTTTTTTTGCGGTACGCGGGCCTCTCACTGCTGTGGCCTCTCCCATTGCCGAGCACAGGCTCCGGACGCACAGGCTCAGCAGCCATGGCTCATGCTCCACGGCATGTGGGATCCTCCCGGACCGGGGCACGAACCCGCGTCCTCCGCATCGGCAGGCGGACTCCCAACCACTGCGCCACCAGGGAAGCCCAGAAGCTTATGGTTTTAAATTGTCAATAAGAGATAAATCCCAACATATGGATTGCTTCATTATTCTGATCGAGGTATTTGGCTCCAATGTGAAAACTTGCCCCCAACCTGATTTTCATACTTCCTTTGATGAGTTGTTCTAAAATCCCGCTGATTCCAAAGAGATGTCTCTTTACGGAACAGATGTGTATCAGTGGGAATTAGGCAGACTCTCTGAGGCCTATTATCAGAAATAACAGGAAACATCACAGCATGAACAATTCTATTCCAGGAAAGTTTTTCCCAGTGAATCTTTGTAACTGCCTGTAGGGGAGGAGAAGATTGTTTCAATTGGTGAAA
The DNA here is from genome assembly GCF_026419965.1 of Kogia breviceps. Taxonomy (NCBI): domain Eukaryota; kingdom Metazoa; phylum Chordata; class Mammalia; order Artiodactyla; family Physeteridae; genus Kogia; species Kogia breviceps. The sequence goes on from NC_081314.1 coordinate 100,823,635, forward strand.
CTTGGATAAAGGAATTGTCTAGAACAAAGGGGAACCATGATCACATCCTCACCACAGCAGGCAATTTAGAAAAATTTAATGGAAAGGCTGGAAACAGATACAAAGAGGAAATTTCCAAGGAAATTTCCATCTGGGATTCCTGCAATGTGCACAAGATTGAAGAAAACATCTAAATCCCCTCCCCTGTGAGTTTATGACTTAGTGATAAAGGAGTTGTTTTAGGAATATTTGTCTTGTTTAAATCACAAGCCAGACCGAAGAGGAATGTTGTGACAGTCAGAATACCCATGGCAATGACTTGGGCACCAGCAATGAGGGCCTGGACCAGTTGGAGGCAGAGGCAAGTTGGAGGAGAAGTGGAGGTAAGGAGGAGAACCATGGCAAACGGGGAAATGAAGCCCAGTAAAAGTGTTTTCCATCTATGGAATGCTTCCTATTTCATGAGAGCTTTCCTGCTTATTTTCTCACAACAATCCTATGTAGTGTTAGAACAGGAATAATGCCCTTTATGCCAAGACACAGAATGGGTAACTGCCATTACACAATTATTGGACCTAATCTTGGGCTGGGGGGCATTTAAGACAAAATTAAACATAGGTTTTACTAATCTTACAACCAAATCCTATACTATACAGATACACTGTAATTAAATAAACTGCTGGGAGCACAGGAGGTGCTTAATAAATATTTGAATGAATGTTGAATAAATAAATGAATGAGTGAATGAATAAATAAATTAGTGAATTCATGTTCCGTTTTTTGCTTTTTTTTTTTTTTTTTTGTGGTGCGTGGGCCTCTCACTGTTGTGGCCTCTCCCGCTGCGGAGCACAGGCTCCGGATGCGCAGGCTCAGCGGCCATGGCTCACGGGCCCAGCCGCTCCACGGCATGTGGGATCTTCCCGGACCGGGGCACGAACCCGTATCCCCTGTGTTGGCAGGTGGACTCTCAACCACTGCGCCACCAGGGAAGCCCCATGTTCAGTGTTTTATAACTGGATTTTTTTCTGCCTCATTGACACAAATTTCTGCCCCAATTCGCCATAAAACTTTTGAAGGGATGAACTATGCCTTTGCTATCTTCGTATCTCCGTGGAAACCCACGGTCTAACCCAAACCACAATCTTCTCTGGTCTGGCCTACGTAGTGATCAATCAAAGCTGGGGGCGGGGCACCTCAGTTCATAGCACATGACCATCATCAATCCATGCACAGCCCCACTTTTATTGTTACCTGGCTTTTTGTACCCATTTAGCTACCATCCCTGATCACATTACTCTATTTATATGTATAGGTTTCCAGTCTTTGCTATCACTGACAATACTGTGATGATCATCCTCATATACATCTATTTCTGAACATGTGCAAGTGCTGTTTTTATTTGAATTAATTGCAAATAACTAAATAAAAACAATAACTTTAACACAGAAATCTGTATTTTCACCTTGTTTGGAAAACTGAAAAATCTGACCACTCTAAACCACTATTCCCTCTAGGAAATAGCTGGCGCTGAATTGGAGCCATGTAGGTAGGCGCTCTCCAGATTCCCACTGTGCCACAACTCCATGTTGTCTCGATGACACCCCTTCACTTCTCTGTGTTATTTTCCTATTGCTGCTGCAATAAATTACCATAAACTTAGTGGCTTAAAAACCACAAACTTATTATCTCACAGTTCTGGAAGTCTGAAGTCCAAAACGGGTCTCACTGGGTTAAAAACAAGGTGTCGGCAAGGCTGTGTTCCTCTCCAAAGGCTGTAGGGGAGAATCTATTTTCCTATCTTTTCCAGCTTCTAGAGTCTTTCTGCATTCCTTGGCTAGAGTTCACCTTCCATCTTCAAAGCCAGCAATGGCTTTCTCATACTACATCATTTTGATGCTAACTCTTCTGGCCTCCCTCTACCATCTTTTAAGGAGCCTTGGACCCACCCAGGTAATCCAGGATAATCTCCCTATTTTACAGTCAGCTGATTAGCAAACTTAATTCCAGCTGAAACCTTTACTCCCCCTTACCATATAACATAACATATTCACAGGTTCCTGGGATTAGGACATGGACAATCGGGTTAGAGGCAGGGGGACATGGGCGGTGGGGGGGGGATGTTATTCTGCCTACCATGCAGGCCAAGTGGATTGCTGATTTCTGTCCTACAGCATCTAAGTATTGGCCCACAATTATAGACACTTAACAGTTGCCTCTGAATAGAATTTACTAATAGAATTTACTAATTTAATAACAGACTGCTATTTTAGACACACTAATCACAAGATTATTCAGTACTGAACAATGAGTTTGTTCTTTACATCCTTTTATCAGTAGCCATGTAATTGCCATGAATCTCAGCCCATATAGCATAGAATCAATCTAACTCTTCTCCAATCTGATATTCCCTTAGAAGTAGATCAAAATGTTACACATTAAAGCAATATCATTAAGACACCTGCAAGAACCTGGCTAACAGCTGTGGTTATTTCTGTTCTCTTAACCAAACTGTCAGTGATTGCTTCAATTACTCTCACAACTGTAGAGAAAATGTTAATGAATCTTTACATATTCACTTGTCATAGAAACACAACTTCAACCTTCCCAGATGTCCAGGGGAGTAACTGGACCAGAAGAATGCTAGGTCCCTTCAAGTTCCAATATTCCATGATTCTATAGAACCTTTAAGAATGATGTGAGGAGGACTACTTGTTTGGTGTTCTTACTGGAGGGTGCCCTGCTCTTGCCTGCCTAATTCTCTTACCAAAGAACTATTCCACAATTTAATTGGTTGAGAAACAAGATTACCTGATCAGGAGAGTCTAATCCTCCAGTCAGGAGTCTGCAACTCCGAGACCCAGGAGATGAAGACTTAAGTTGTTACCCAGAAATGTGCCCAACCCAGCTTCACCTCCTGCCCTGCCCTATCTAGATCCTCTTAACTCTCTTAACATGCCCAGCCAGTCATCTTTTTTCAGCAACATGCCTGTGATATGGGATCAATCCAGACACCCATCCTCTTGGCTCTACTCCTTGGCTGCTGAAACCCTCTAGAAGAAATCACTGAACCCTACAGATTCATTTTTCTGTAATTTTTTAGTCTCCAATATCAGCTATATCTAGGGTGACCAATGGTTCTGGTTTGCCTGAAGCTGAAAGGGTTCCTGGGATGTGGCACTTAAAACTGGAACAGTTCTTAGCCTACTGGGACAAGTTAGCTGCAACCTTAACAAGTCTCAATAATCCTTTCCATGTCCCAATTCAGTTCTCTTCCCCATTCCACACATTCACACCCTTCCCCTCTCCCACATGTCCCAATGCAAATGACTTTTCCTCTCTTTACAGAGTAAACTGAGACCAACAAGCCACTGCCTTGGAATAGAAAATGACCCATATAAGAAAGTGGCTTGACAAAGATTCTCTCCTTGACCAAACTCACTCAAGCTACTCTGAGGTCTTTTTCAACTAGGTCCTGACTTTTGGTCTTGTGTGTTTGTCTCCGCAATGTCTAATTTTAGCAAAAATCCTGCTAAGTCCACTTAGCCAGAATGTCCCATTCACAGTATTTGATCACCCTCAATATCTGATTGGGTTCCTCATACTCCACCATTTTCCTCGTGATGTCTGATCTCCCTGGCCTGCCTTCAGCAACAATCCCCCCTTACTCCTGATGTTTCCTCTTAGTAAATTTTCATTCATTGACCTTCATCCTGCTGTTTGGCTATAATTCTCAGTTGCTCATGATGCATTTGGGGTTGAAGCCAATCTCTCTCCCCAACTGCAAAACCCCATTGCAGTGGTCCCTACACCTACTGAAGTAGTCCCACCATCTTCAACAAGTGCCACGAATAATTTTACCTTTAACAGTGTCAACGGGAAAAGGCCAGAAGACTGCCTGCAATGAGCCTGAACAAGTAAAGTTGAGCTCAATGAATTCATCACAGTCTAGGAATTGGTCTTTAACTTGCAAGAATAGGGGGAGATATGTGGTTTTGTTAGCATACTGAAGTAGGTCTGACTCTGAGGGGTGTGCTCTCATTAATCAAGTTCTCACCGACCACTATTATACACCAGAATGATGACTTATTCATTTAGGAGCGGCCCAACAATCAGGCAGAAACACTCATGTCATTATGCCAACACATTCTCTTCCTGTGAACAACTGACATGAAGAACCAAATTATCATCAGAAGGCCACTTTGTTAATGTTCAATTTAAAAACAGTTATCAAGCAGAGTGGAGACTCTGATCCATCAGTCTGATTGTTGAATATCCTTGAATAAATAGATAAGTGGGAAGTTAAATAATCAAAAGATTACTTTTGTGACTATTGACCAGAACAAAGGAATATGAAGAATCTTACAAAGCATCTTCTAGCAAAGGTAATGAGGAGCACTGTCTCACACCAGAAGAATGTCACCTAAAAGACCATGCAATGCACAGCTCCAGAGGGAGGTCATTCACATATTAGTACACAATCCACACGACCATTCGTCATAGCCCTGGTAGCATACTAAATACAATACTTACCTTGTTTTTGCATTCACAGTATATATTGGAGAATGTCCCAAATCAATATGCTAAAGAATGATATCATTCTTTTGTAGGGTTGCATAGCATTCCTTGTTTTATGTACCTTAAATTGTTTAAGAGTTTCCAATAGAGAAAGCCAGGAGACTCTTAATCTAATCTCCTCTTGTCTTCTCTGGGGTCTAAGCCCATTAATTCTTCTCTCTCCTATATTTTATTTCTGCAATCCACTCACACCTTCTCCATGACCTATACATGTGCTCAAGTCTTTCTCTTGATCTCTTAAGCTTTTCTCTCACTAGAATATATCTCCCCTTCCTCTCACAATCAAGATGCTAGAAAGGATGGTGTTCACTCAGACATCCTTTCTCCACCCATTCACTATTCAACCCATTGCAGTTGGGTCTCTGCCCTCATCATTATACTGAGGATAAGCTGGATACAATCACCAGTGTCCCACTACTTGCCCCAAACAATTTAATCTTAAAATCCAACTTACTTGGTCTCCTTACTGACCATGCCCCATTTGGAATTCTTTCCTACCCTGGATTTGATGACAATGCCCAGTCCTGGATCTCCTTGGACCTAACTCTTTTTCCTTTCTTAGTCTCTTTTGCTATTTTGTCATCTTCTTCCAGGATGATATAAGCCAGGATTCTACCTTTAACATTCTTTTCACCTCTCTGTATACTCTCTTTAGACTGTCTCAGGCCTCCAACGTTCTTATATATGTAATTGAACCAATATCCACATACCTAGCCAAGGCCTCTCTGAGCTCCATCCTGCACGCCCCACTACCTGCCAGGCACTTCCATCTGGATGTCTCACAGCTGCCTCAAACTCAACACATCCAAATTTTTAAATGTTTGCTTCTTATGGCACCATACCTGTTTTCCCTCTTTCTCCTTTGTCTTTCATAGGTGTTCAGAGACCCACAGTATCCTCAACACTAGGAAATGTATCTTTTTTCAGGCTTGTCACTTACTTTTTCAGCCTTCAAAAATATGCTGCAACGTCAAATAGCATTCGATGGATAGACTGAAGATGCAGCTATGCTTGCTTTCTCTCATGGAACTTACCAAGAGAAACTTTCATATATCCTTTCCTGGACAAACTTTGGGGGTTCAAATTTTCCCAATTTTGACAATTTCTCCTTTGTGCCCTTGTCACAGCATTTAGCCAGACAGTCACTCACCTCTTAGATTTCTCAGGTATGAGTCAGAAACCGGTCCAGCTTGTCATTCAAACCCATAGGGGCATTATTAAATTATCTGAGGTGAGGTGAGATGCCGGCACACCCCATTCATTTCTTTGGAGGAAGAGAAAGGAGATTTACAGCAAACAAAGAACTTTCACCCAAAATTCCCTCTAATATTCAAATCATGACCCTTTCATACTCTTGTTGTTATAAGAGAATTGAGACAGATACAAATGGCTTTTAATAATCTCCTTAAACATTTGGCATCTTGTGTAATATCTCCTATGGAATATATTATTTCTTGGACCTTTTTACCTCAGCCAAAACTTCCCTTTTGTCATCTCATTATATTATCATACCCTTTGACTAAAAATTCTTCACTAGGACCTCTCTGGTGGCGCAGTGGTTGAGAGTCCGCCTGCCAATGCAGGGGACACAGGTTCGTGCCCCGGTCCGGGAAGATGCCACATGCTGCGGAGCGTCTGGGCCCGTAAGCCATGGCCGCTGAGCCTGTGCGTCCGGAGCCAGTGCTCCGCAATGGGAGAGGCCACAACAGTGAGAGGCCTGCGTAACCGCCCCCCGCCCCCGCAAATAAACACAACTCTACACTAGCAAATCAACCATAGAAAAGTACTACAGAATTGTAAACTTTTTACTTGAAAAGTGAAAATTTTTTCATCTGAAAAATTAAAATATTCAACAATATAATGGCTAAGTAAGTTATGGAACACCCACTCAATAGAACTCACAAATTCATTAATAATTTGAATTAACATGGGACTTTCTTAGGTTATAATGTTAAGCTGAAAAAAACTGTCCAAAACTGAACAAACTGATGGACAATTGTATATAAAAAAGTCTCTGTGTCAATAGTTTTCTTCATATGAAAAGATTTTCAGTAATTTAGTTTTCCTTCTCAACTCAAGTTTTCTATAATGAACATTTGTTACTTTCATGATCAGAAAAATAAAGCAACTTTTTCAATGTATATTCATAAAATCCCACTCTGCACAATAAATAATTCATCTCAGAGTTAGGCTTGAGACCACCGTCTTTGAGCCAAAGCCCCATACTGGAGTAGACGGAAACTTCTAGAGTGAGTCATCTTGCTTCTTTCTCCAAATAACAAAATAAACTGGCCACAAAATGTTTTAATGGTATGCACAAATAAACCTAACATCTGATAGTGAGACACCGAGGTTTCATCTCACCATCCAGGAAGGATGTTTGAGTAATAACTGAAAAACATCAAAGACTGAATAATTAACTCTCTCTTATTCATACCAGGTACTTCTCTAAGGCTGGAAAAACACTGAAAATTTTATTTTTAATCAATGCACCAGGTAAGGAAACATAGCTCTGAAAGATAATGAAGCTTCAGCAATTAACCCAGCCAAGTTTATCGCTTTGCATAATTAGTTTACCTGCCAACCTCAATCTGCCAGGAGTCTCCTAACTTTTTAAATGTGAATTGTGGCAATTCTGCCACAGAAGCTATTGGGCACTCTGTCAAGAAATAACTGCTACTGTCCATTACATTTTATCTTTCCTAATGGAGTTATTGGGGACTATTTCAGGTTTTTAACATTTTTAAATTGACATGTTTATTGATTCTTGCTTTCTTTATGTGCATCATACACAGTGCTGGCATCGCACGTCAAAATGCTAAACTGTACAACTTGAATCTCACCACCATAGCAGGTAACTTCCTTTGGTTATTAGCAAATGTCACTAATGCAATTGAATAGCAAGTATTAAAATAAAATGTCTGTCTTTACATCTTCTTGATAATCTAAAAGAGTAATGATATGCATTAGTAATACTTTCTGACAATGAAGCTTTTAATTTTTTAAATCCAAAATGACCTTTTCTACAATTTCTTAGCAAAAATGGGAAGAAACTGCAGTGAGACTATCGGGACCATGTTTTCATCATCATCTTCTTTTAATCCAAAACAGTGGGTGACAAAAGAAGGAAAGTTCTAAAGTTCTTTAATTGGAACTAATTCCTATCGACCTCCAGCAACTTTTGCAAAGCTCAGAAGAGCAGATAATAGGATGATTTAATGCTTTAGACCCCTAACAAAAGAATGTTGAGCCTGTTACTATTGCTCATTCCCTTCTCAGAATTTATTTTTGTTTTCCTTGATTCAGAACAATTGCTTTTAAATGGGAGAATTATGTCTAGCCCAATAATATGCTACTTAACAACAAGAGGAAATATAGTTCAGGAATAAAACTGAAAGGACAGGGATTCTGTTAGAATCTGAGAAATGTTTCCTTCATTTTCATGGTGCTATGATATTTAATTTATACTCAATGCCCCCATCACTTAGTGAATACTTGTCTCTAAGGACCTTCTCTGTGTCTGCAGCCCTTATCAGCATCCAAGTGCATGTATTATGTGCCTACAATGTGCTTGTAGAGAAGAGAAATGCAAGATGTCCTTGCATCAGAGTTTATAACTTCAAGTTGAGATACACAACTACTTAATATACATCTATGAGAGATTAGGAAGTACATGAATCAAACTGGTCCTATTAGTGTGGGGTAGATTATTAATAAGATAAGAATTCAGAGAAGGAAAAGTTCAGGGGCTTCTTGAGTGGTCTTGGAAAGGCTGCCCAGAAAATGTTGAATAGGACAGCCTTGAAAGACAACCTGAGTTTGAATAAGTGGGAAGGAAGGTTCTGTGCTAATCTCTTATAAAATGTATCACTTATCTCACTTTTGGCTTTGCTTGCTTTCTACTTGTATGATTGTCTGTAAATTTTTTAGATAAAAGAGACCTCAATAAGGAAAATAAATATTGGAGAAAGCTTTGGGGAACTCATAGTCTTAACTCCTCTTCTTACATGATGTGGAATTTGAGGTATTGGCTTGGGTCAGGAAAAAAAATGTTTTGGTACATGATCAGTGGATCAAAGGAGATGCTAAAAGAGCATATCTGTGACCAGTTGATGGAGACAAGGTGCCAAGTCTTTCTTGTTAATGTTTCAGTCTTTACAAAGGGTTTCATAAGTCTCCACATCCAACTCTTCAACACCAGTCTTAAGATAAGCGACAGCCAGCTCTAACATTCCAGCCACCTGCGCTGCCTTACTTATATGAGACACCTGACAGACAAGCTAGCACAGTTACTAGTATAGGTTAAAAAGAAGATTTGTCAATAGGTTCTTAGGAGCCAGAGGCTACAGAGCAATTGAAAAATCTGAACTAAATACATCAGTAAAAACTTTTAAATATAGTACATCACTTTCTTGGACCATCACAGAAAATAATATCTTTGAGTATGGTTTGGGTTTTGTTTTGTTTTGAAGTTTAAAATGTTGTATTTAAGGATTATGCTCCTCTGGTTTAATCCAACACTTTATAAGAAAATAAATTTCTGACTTGGAAAAATAATAGTCCTTCTAGTTTATTCTCATTCCATTTTGTCCCCAGGGTTTATATGATGGGGCTACCTTCTCAGCTTCTGTCTCTGCTCTCCAAACTGTAACCTGAGAATAGTTCTTTCCAAGCCCCTTGATTCTCTCAGACTGTCTCTAAAAAGTTCCCATCCCCCACCAAAGAAAAAACAACTTTGAAATTATATTCATGCTTCCTCTTGCTCCTCAGAAACTGTTTACGGCATATTGATTTCTCTCTTTATTGCTAAGAAACGAAACAAAAGGATTATGAAGCTCAGAAAAGGCTTTCCACACTGGGATAACCCAAGGTTGAATTTTCATTTTGGCAAAATAAGTATTTTACCATTTCTCCCTAGAATCCAAGATTCTTCTTTAATTTCCATTATGGTGGGTTATAGTTCTGGTACATTTTCTAATTTTCTTCATTGCCAAATATTGCCCTGAGCTTCTCCCTGGACTAACCTGGAATTATCTATATGAGGATATCAAAGTCATCTTCCGTAGTGCTAAGGAAGCAAGGAAGGTTGGTATCAACATTCACTGAGTTAAAGAGGTTGCTTCTGCTTCATTGAAAATCAAATAAATGAAAAAAGGAAAATCAGAAGGTAGCTGTTGAAATTAGACCCTCAATCAATGTTACCTCCCCATAGCATTAATAGTCTAAAAGTCTTTTGACCTATAGTTTTTCTTTGGCTCTTCACAACAACTTTGTGGTAAATGTGAGGCTTATGATAGAAAATTCCCCAAACTGTGTGTTTACTCTTTCAGCAGATCTGGAGTGCTCAAAATCTTCACTCCCCTGCTGCTACCACCATACCCTGCTGCTTGATGTCAGAGCCAAGGCCACATATGACCACAGAAATGTTGCCTAAGGAGCATGAATGTCTTGAATCACAATTGACAGCTTATGATGCTATTGGAGCCCCAGGCCTTGGCCCCAAGGCCAAGGTCAGCAAAACTGTGCAAGCATGTGGAGACACGACATTACTGCTCCACTCTCTAGATCTGAGATGGGTATGGATATGGGTATTGGGGCGCTACCTGAGATGCCAACTCATGGCCCAAGTAGTACAATAAAGCTATCTTTTAATCTGTTCTATTTCATATTTCATTGGTAAAGGAATGTTGTGAGGCAGGTATTTGGGATTTGTGGAGATAAGCACACCAGAATTAGGGGTTTATACCTGCACACCTCCTCATGAGAGGTACAGGTATACAGCATGGTGAGAGAAGTTCAGTGACTTGTCCAATGTTACACAAACATCAGAAAAGAACAATAACTAGTAATAATAATAACTAATAATAATCTCTCCTCTCTGAGGCTTCATTTCTTTCTTTTTTTTAAACATCTTTATTGGAGTATAATTGCTTTACAATAGTGTGTTAGTTTCTGCTTTACAACAAGGCTTCATTTCTTAACATTTAGAAGTGTTCTCCAGTTGACAAAGCATTTCATCAGGAATAGAGGAATGTGAATTAATTTCTGTTATTAATAATATGTAGAGCACTTTGAAACTATAAGAGCTTCATTATCACGTAACCATCTTTTCCTAACATCACTGAAAGGAGTATTGATAGCTTCATCCTCACTTTTCAGATGAGGCAACTAACATACACACACTTAGGGTTATAAATTGATGAATAAGAAAGGACTAGAAAGAATGGTCAATCTGATGAAAAATAATATAGAATAAAGAGAAGTCTATATGAGTTTGAATTTATTTCAAGAATTTTTCTGATTTTTAAAGTTCCCTGTCTTTGTGAAGTTGTCATTACTTAAATCTAAGCCAAAGATCTTGATGATTTCTAAGGGGGAGGAAGGGTATTGTATGAATCACAGAGCAATGTTCTCCAACTCAAAATCCTCTTTAATTATACAGAAAGTGAAGCACTCTGTCTTTCCCTATTTTTTGACTTGAATAAAAATAAAATCCCACTGGGCTTCCCTGGTGGCGCAGTGGTTGAGTCTGCCTGCCGATGCAGGGGACGTGGGTTCGTGCCCCGGTCCAGGAAGATCCCACATGCCGTGGAGCGGCAGGGCCCGTGAGCCATGGCCGCTGAGCCTGCGCATCCAGAGCCTGTGCTCCACTACGGGAGAGGCCACAACAGTGAGAGGCCCGCGAACCGCAAAAACAAACAAACAAATAAATAAATGAAATAAAATCCCACTGAACTATTCTTCTCTTTCTCCATTATGTTCATATTCGTTCATCACTTCGGTGATTGGAAGCACACTAATTCTTTTTCTCCCAATTTGATCCTGGATTGGTGACTAGTCTGCTTTTGAAAGAAAAAATTTCAAAATATAAACAATGTATTCTCATTGATTATAGATTTTAAGATTATAGATTTTAAGTATCTAATATGAAAACATTACTTCCATATTCATTCAAATAATGCTTCTTACATAATGGGCACCAGGAATATTACCAAGTTTTTTATTATGTGAATATTCTGGTTGAAAATCAGAAAAATGTCAATGGCAGTAAGTGAAACAATTAACCTATTGAAAAATCTTCCACCAGAAGTGGTAAAATAGCCATTGCTCAGACAGAGAGCATATAAAACACAATAAGCATGCAGAGAAGTAAAAAAATTCTACTCCGTTAGGAATGGATTCAGTGACATCAATAGGTCACTTTTCTCTTATGAGGATTCAAGATTCTCCTTGTACTTTGAAGGAAAAGAAAGACCTTTTTGTTGTCAGTCATCTGTGGTATGATTGCTAGTCATTAAAGTCGTTTGGCCCCAAACTAAGACAAGGCAATGAGCCTTACAGTTTTGTGCAGTTTGGTAAGGAGCAGGGCTCACAGGCCTGTGCAGGGGTGGGAGGTACAGGCATTTCAGAAATCATTTCCAAATGGAAGCTGGTATAATATCAACCTTTTTCTAAGAGTCATTATCAAAGATCAGCAGCACAAATGCCCCTGACATGCTGAGGAAGAGAAAAGAATAAGCGGCTCTCTCTGCCTGTACTCTCTACCTTTAACCAACCTACACCCTTGCAAAAGGGACATTCCTAAACCACCACTTTGGACAAGGTAATCCTGCTCCAAAGTCACCTGCGGCTCCCTGTTGCCTGCATAATAAAATAGGAGGCTTAGATGTAAATATCCACCATGACTTAATCCTAATCTTTTTTTTTTTTTTTTTGCGGTACGCGGGCCTCTCACTGTTGTGGCCTCTCCCATTGCGGAGCACAGGCTCCGGACGCGCAGGCTCAGCGGCCATGGCTCACGGGCCCAGCCGCTCCGTGGCATGTGGGATCCTCCCGGCCCAGGGCACGAACCCAGCAGGCGAACTCCCAACCACTGTGCCACCAGGGAAGCCCTTGACTGATCTTTATAGCTAGAGGACGGGGTGTTAAATATTATATTCAGTAAGTCCAGCTTTTAAGAACTTAACTGATAAGCTTAATAAGTGTTATTCATTCAGCCCAGATATTAACCTGAATCAGTACTGTGATTTTAGACAAGTGGTACCTCTCTGTGATTCTGTCTGAAAGAAAACAAAAGCACAAGAAGCCCTCAAGAAGCCTTCTTTCAGAGCACTGTTGTGAGAATACATGAAGCAAAGTCCCCTGCTATGAATTTCAATGCCAACCTATGGCCTCCGGAAAGGCTGGGAGGAAATCCAACATAAGTCAGAATAAGACACTCTCTTCCTGTATTTCTCACTGACCATTGGATAAAGAGTAATGAGTTACAACTTGCTCTTGCTCATTTTATTCAGCTGTAAAGTAGAGGTAATCCTACAGTCAGGAACTCTTTCCCCACAAGCATGGGCAGAACAGCTCCATCTCCATCTCTCACATGATTCCCAAACTGCCTGCAGGAGTTTTCTATTGCTATTTACAAATTAAAACAAACTTAGCAGCTTAAAACCACACACCTATATTATTTCAAGTATTGTGTAGCTCAGGAGTCTGGATGCAGCTTAACTGGGTCCTCAGCTTAGGGTTTTACAGACTGAAATTAAGGTGTTGGCTGGGCTGCATTCCCATCTGAAAGCTCAACTGAGGAAGAATCTGCTTCCAAATTAATTCAAGTTGTTGACAGCATTCATTTCCCTTTGGCTGTATTACCAAGGGCCCTGGCTTTTTGCTAGCTATTGGCTGGAGGTCACCCTCAGGTCCTGGAGGCTACCTGCCATTTCTAGAGGCCACCTGCAATATGGACTTCTCCAACATGTCTATTTACTTCATCAAGCTCACAAGAAGAGTCTCTAGCTCCAGTCTACTGAGAACAAAGTCATATAATGTAAGATAATCATGGGAATGACAGCCTACCACCTTGCCATATAAATAACCTAATCACAAGAGTGATATCTCATCATCTTTGCCATATTTTATTGCTTAGAAGCAATCGCAGGTCCTGCCCACAGTCAAGTGTAGAGTATTACACAAATCTGTGAACTCCAGGAAGTGGGACTTGCTGGGAGTCACCCAATAGCAAAATCAACCATCAGGCCCTATAGCTGAAGCACTCCACTCTTACCAGGGAATTTCTCCCTTACCCCCTCCCAATCACCACTGCTTTCACAGTTGTTCTGACAGCCCTGAGACCTTTTTTTTTTTTTTTTTCGCGGTACACAGGCCTCTCATCACTGTGGCCTCTCCCGTCGCGGAGCACAGGCTCCGGACGCACAGGCTCAGCAGCCATGGCTCATGGGCCCAGCCGCTCTGTGGCATGTGGGATCCTCCCGGACCGGGGCACGAACCTGCGTCCCCTGCATCGGCAGGCAGACTCTCAACCACTGCGCCACCAGGGAAGCCCAGCCCTGAGACTTCAAGCCAGCCACGCTCACAAGAGATCCTGTCCATTCATTCTGTCTAAAAATTCTGTCCATATTTATCTCCTAATATGAACCAGACACTATGCTAGTGTGATTAGCAGAATAATGCCACACACATACACATACACACACCAAAAAGATGTCCAGGTCCTTATTTTCAGAGCCTATGAATATGTTTGGTCATGTGACAAAGGGGAATTTAGGTTGCAGATGGAATTAAGTTTATGAATCAGCTGACCTGGAGATGGAAAGATTATCCTGAATTATCTGGGTAGGTCCAATATAATCACAAAGCTTCTTATAAATGGAAAAGGGAGACAGAAGAGAGAGTGTCAGAGTGATGCCATGTGAGAAAGACTAAGCCAGCCAGTGCTGGCTTTCAAGATGGAAGAAGGGACTTCCCTGGTGGCACAGTGGTTAAGAATCCACCTGCCAATGCAGGGGACACAGTTTCGATCCCTGGTCCGGGAAGATCCCACATGCCACGGGGCAACTAAGCCTGCGAGCCACAACTACTGAGCCCGTGTGCCACAACTACTGAAGCCTGAGTGCCTAGAGCCTATGCTCTGCAACAAGAGAAGCCACCACAATGAAAAGACCTCGCACTGCAACGTAGAGTAGCCTCTGCTCGCCGCGACTAGAGAAAGCCCTGCGCACAGCAAGGAAGACCCAACACAGCCGAAAATAAATAAAATCAAAGAAAAAAAGATGGAAGGAAACTACAAGCTAAGGAATGTGGGCAGCCTCTGGAATCTTGAAAAGAAAAGAATGGGGAGTCTTCCCTTGAGCATCCAAAAAGGAATTCAGCCTTGCCAACACCTAACTGTAACCTAGTTAGTTGAATTTCAGGCTTCAGATCTCCAGACCTATAAGGTAATAAATCTGTGTTGTTTTAAGCCAGTAAGCTTGTGGTTATTTGTTACAGCAACAATGGAAAGCTATTGCTACTAGGATATGGGGAGACAAAGATAAAAGAGACATGATCCTTGCCCTCAAGGAGCTCATAGGCAAATGGGGTGGAAGACAACACAGATAACCTCAGGGGAGGGGATAGAGCTGCTACTTGCCTCAGCACCAAAGTCCGTTTTTCAGCACCAAAGTCCGTTTTTCAGCACCGCCTACAGCCCACAACCTGCTCCTCCTGAGGCCACTGCCTGGCCTGCTTGTGGCTCTGGGGCAAGAACTTTCCCTTCTATAATACAGATGTGGCCATTTCTGCCTCACATTTTAAAGGGGAAAAAAAAAGACAAGGTTTGACACATCCAATTCAACACACAACTAAAGAGTATTTTATTAAGTGCCAAGAACAGGATATGCAAAGATGAATAAAACTGATCCTTACTCTCAGAGATTTTAAACTCCTGAAGACAGCAGACACATACATTCATAAATTCCACGATAAGTGTTATAATAGAACCATGTACGTGGTCCCTTAGGAATACAGATAAGACGGAATTAATTATGCTGAGAAAGATGGAAAGGGAGGGAGTGATATAAAGTCCCAGGAAGAAGGTGACCTGTGAAATGGATCTTGAAGAGTCATTAGGAGTATGTCAAGTAGATTTTTTTTAAAAGTGAGGCAGAACGAACAACATGAAAATGCACGACAAATAAAAGAACTCATTGGGCTTCCCTGGTGGCGCAGTGGTTGAGAATCCGCCTGCTGATGCAGGGGACACGGGCTCGTGCCCCGGTCCGGGAGGATCCCACATGCCGCGGAGCAACTAAGCCCGTGAGCCATGGCCGCTGAGCCTGCGCATCTGGAGCCTGTGCTCCGCAACGGGAGAGGCCACAACAGTGAGAGGCCCGCGTACCACAAAAAAAAAAAAAAAAAAAAAAGAACTCATTGTGTTTGAGAAATCTGAAGTGGCCCATAGTGATTAGAACCTGGGATACAAGTGAAGGGAAGGACTGAGGGGATATCAAAAGGAGACTAGCAAGGTTAGGAAGAGTCAGTGGAAAAGGGATTCTTATGCCCACAAGCATGGACCCACGGTGCCCTAAGGGACTTGCCATGAGGGGCATCACCCCACATGTTTTACAGTTACTCTAGTCGCAGTATGGAGATTGGACAGGAAGGATGAGAAAGGAAGCAGAGGTGCCTGATCTAAGGTCACTGCTATGGACCAGGAGAAAAAGTAGGAAGATTTGACTTAAGGCAGTGAATGTCGAAATAGATGGAAACAAGGGATTTTTGAGAGCTATGTTTGAGATTTGAGCAAATGAATTTAATGTGGGACATAAGGGAAAGGAATTAGAAAGAATTCCCTCTATGTTTCTGCTTAGGCAATCTAGTAGGTAGTGATGGTGCAAACAAACCATGCTTCTCAAACGTCAGAATGCAGCAGGTATTGGAATTCCCTGTGGTTCTTGTTAAAACACACAACCAGCCCAGCTCCAGAGTTTCTGATGCAGTTGCCCTAGTTGACACACAGCTGTAAACTGAGCTAGGAAAGGCAGGTGAAGGAGGAGGTTTTAAGAAATGATAATGCAACTAAATTATTTAGTAAGAAAAGGGAGGATCAGTCTGAATTCCTTAAGGGAAGGAGCTGTATAAACTTAAGCTGTGTTATCTTTAAAAAAAAACTTCTGTCAAAAGCTAATCAGGCTAGGATTAATTGGCTTTGTATTATCTGAGAAATTTGTCAGAGAATAAGTTATTGACTAGACTCTAGCAGCTACTTCCAATCTAGAGCATCCTAATGTCAATTGTTTCATCAATGTGGAAACAAATAGAAAATGAGAAATGTAGCATTATTTTAGCTGCTAAAACAAAAAAATGTTTTAATTAGTTTAGTTATATCAGTTACCAAAATAATCATCTTCTCTTATTTAAGGGGAGGGGGATAGGCAGAGGGAGGAAACTAGACAGTGAAATTTCTCTTCAGAACTACCTAAAATGTATTTTTATATCTGAGATTATAGAGCCTCTGGACAGCTCACACTTATGCCTCATTGATCATCTCTGTTCCTACTTCTCTTTGTTTAAATGTCCACAAGTGTGCGCTGACTCAAATGTTCACAGTTATCTGTGCAAATGCATGGCTGGACCTTGATTTTCTCTGGTTCGTTTTATTGTATAAGCAATAAAGAGAGTACTATTAACTGGAAAGTTATAGTTTTAGGTCATAATTTTACTGACCCTACTGAGAGATGAAGAAAAGCCTGACATTCCAGAGTAATCCAGGCTCATCTGTCACGTGAATGTGGTTGTTAAGGACACAGACCTTTCTCACCAGCACATAAAACTCAAGGGAGCATTTTAGTAAATTTACAAGTGCTGAGGGGTGGAGAAGAAGAGAAAGCCTGGAGGAGGAACACATTGCTAAGATCTCAGAGATGAAGCAACTTCCCTGCTGATGGAGCTCAGCTCTGAAAGAGAAGGGGAATCTGCAGGGGCTCCACAGCCACCATTCATCTGATCCATTCTTTCTGTTGACGACTGTTCATTGTACACCTACTAAGTGCCCAGCTCTAGGCTACAGTCACAGAATACATTCTACCATCATCATCACTATTACCAAGAATTTGGAAAGTACCCACTTTGTACATGGGACACTAGGCCAACTGCCCCTACACTCATAGAATTAACAGATTGGAATTTAAGTAAGTGAAACTACAAAACCCTGAAGCACAAACCTAGTGTTACTGTTATTTTTAAATCGATTCTTTTTTCTACAGAGTAGTCACTCTCCTCTGATTATAGCCCAGCTGGCTGCTATTAAGTAGCTGGCAGCTCTTCACACATTTGCATGACATTACAAATACCTGTGTTAAGAAGAAAAGTAAAAGAGTTTGCTCTTCCACAGTCAGCATGGATCATGTTTGAAAGATGAAATTTGAGGTTCAAAGAAATGTAATGCCTTTCCTATGGTAAGTTAGCCAGTCATAGGAGAAATAGATCCAGAATGCAGGTCTCCTAATTCCTGGTCCAGAGTTATTCCCACAGTTCCTCCACCCTGATCATCAGAGGTGGCCTTTTCCTCTCTTTAAAAAATAATTTATTTAGGCTTAAAAGTGAATTGACTTAGAAATATTAATGAATATTAATGAATCCTGTGTTTGCCTGCTTTTGAGCATGCTACTCTAACCTGTGTACAGTTTTCCAACTGATACTGTAAACACATGACCACCAACTACCCATCAGTGTGTATTGAGCTATTTTTCTAGCCCCAGAAAAGAGCTTGAATCAGTGTTTTTGTCCGCTCTTACCTGAGGTGATAGAGTAATATCACAATTGGCAGAACATAAGAAAAAGTTTTGTAGTGATGGAGGAAGACTTTTCAATGCAAAACTAACCAAAGTGTAAATAAAGTTTGTGCCCTAGCACCTAACAACTCAAAGTGCGGTCAGTGGACCAGCGGTATTATCATCTCTTGGGAGCTTGTTAGCAATGCAGGATCTCAGGCCCAGTTGCAGAACTACTGAATCAGAATCTGCATTTCAATGTGAAGTCCAGGTGTCTCACATGCACATTCAATTTTAGGAAGAATTGTCCTAGACCTCATGAGCACCAAGTCAACAGAGCTTCCCAATCCCAGTGCAACAA
Source organism: Kogia breviceps (assembly GCF_026419965.1). Taxonomy (NCBI): domain Eukaryota; kingdom Metazoa; phylum Chordata; class Mammalia; order Artiodactyla; family Physeteridae; genus Kogia; species Kogia breviceps. The sequence continues at coordinate 100,842,094 of NC_081314.1, forward strand.
ATGCCTGATAGTTGTGTTGAGTCAGCAGCTTCCTCAGCTCTCATCAGAAGTGGGCAGAGCCTGGATTCTTCAGTCACTGGGCCAGCCACCTCCAGTCACGTGCAGCCTGTCCATTTACCCTGGTGTACCACATAAACACAGGCTTGAATTTCTTGTGTGTACTACGCACACGTAAGAAAAGGTTATGTACTTTTCATGTACTCTCTGCGTGAGAAGGATTAAGCAAGTACGGGTCTAACCAACTGAGTGAACTTGAACGAGTGTTAGAAACATGAACTCAATTTTGTAAAGTGCTTTGATGTCATGAAACATGCCATAAAAGCGTCAAGTGGTTTTTTATCAACACTAACAAGACACACTGAGATCCTAGAAGGAGAATAGCTGCTACTTTGTTCCAAAGACTTACTATTTGGTATCCCAGGAGGCAGGATGATATCCCAACCAAGTACTCTCTGAAAGCGACTTCCGGAATAGGTTTGAGGCATCTCTTTTTATCTGATGGGAAATGACAGCCATTACACTGAATTATGAGATGATGGTAGCACAACCTAAGAATGAGAGGAAGCCAGGCTTATAAAATAGCCCCTTACATTTTCCTATTGAGAAAACATCCTCAACTTACTTTTTCCTTGGAAAGAGATGATTTTACATGCTTATTAGAAAGAGAGCATCAGTATAAATAAAGGCATGTCAAATCTATAACTCAGCTTCTTTGTAATGCAAGGCGCTCCACTGTAAAACATTCGATGCACTCAGCCATCTTCATCTCAGCGCAACCCACGTGCTCTCGACCTACCTAATGCAGTCCAGCACAGCCGTCATTAGCCATATTTATAAATTTATTTATTTATTTATTTTTGGCTGTGTTGGGTCTTCATTGCTACGTGTGGGCTTTCTCTAGTTATGGCGAACGGGGGCCACTCTTCATCGCAGTGCGCAGGCCTCTCACTGTCGTGGCCTCTATTGTTGCGGAGCACAAGCTCCAGACGTGCAGGCTCAGTAGTTGTGGTGCACGGGCTTAGTTGCTCCGCGGCATGTGGGATCTTCCCAGACCAGGGCTCGAACCCGTGTCCCCTGCATTGGCAGGCAGATTCTCAACCACTGTGCCACCAGGGAAGCCCCATTAGCCATATTTAAATTTAAATATAGGGACTTCCCTGGCAGTCCAGTGGTTAAGACTTCACCTTCCAATGCAGGGGATGTGGGTTCGATCCCTGGTGGGGGAGGTAAGATTTCACATGCCTCACCGCCAAAAAAACCGAAACATAAAACAGAAGCAATATTGTAACAAATGCAATAAAGACTAAAAATGGTCCACATCCCAAAAACATCTTTAAAAAAATTTTAAATATGTTAGTTGTTTATATTTAAATATAAATTCATTTAAATTAAACAAAATAAGAATTCAGTTCCTAATTTGCTTTTACTACATTTCAAGTGTTCAAAAGTCACATATGAGTAGTGGCTACCATAGTAGATACACAGATATAAACTATTTCCACTATCACAGACAGTTCTATTAGAAGGTGCTCCTCCAGATTGTCCAAATAAAGCATGTTTCTCCCCTAAATTCTTGCAGGAAAAGAGGCAAAGGGCCTTTCTTTATCACATTACTATTCTTAACACAAGCGACGTTAAGCCCAGTAAGGTAAAATTGTGAGCCAACCACACATTCACTCTCAAGACTCTCTTTCTTTCCTTTCCACTCCCCAACCCCAGGATTAGGAACTAGTGAGACTTCCCTGACCACTGTAGGAAGATCACTGCAGGAGAAATATAGTTTGAGTTTTCTAACCATGCTCCACATCCTCCCTTTACAGTAGACTCTTGAAGAACGCCCACACCATCCCTACACACCCAAAATACTCTACCAAAATGGCCACCATTAAAAAAGAATTATGTCTGTTAACTCATTAATTCTCCCAAATATTTCCATCCACGAGGTCATAGAATATACATCGAATGACATCTCTACCCCAGCACTGTGCTAGGCACAGAAGATACAGTGATGGATAAGACAGTTGTGATCTCTTTCCTCACAGCACTGATAGTCTAGCAGAAAACAGTGAATGAGCGATTACAACTGTGACACAGACCACACAGGGGAAGCAACAAACAATCTAACAGGAAGGTCTTACCTAGTCTTCTGGGTTAGGAAAAGCCTCCTGAGCAAGTGATGTTTGAGGCGAGGTTTGAAAAATTAGATGCTACTTAGAGAAAGAGGAGAGGAATAGCATTCCAAACAGTGGTAACGCCATGGCCCAAGGCTTTGAAGTCGGAATGAACAAAGAAAAAGTTGTAAGAGAGTCAGTGTGACTGGCTCCTAGAGATGGAGCGCAGAGTGGCAGAGGTGAGGGCAAGAGCAAACGTGGAGGTCACTCTGGCTGCAGAGGACAGATAGGAAAGGAGCAAAAATGGATTCCCAGGGATTATTTCAGAAGTTCTGCATAGGATCATGGGCTGGGATGAAGGCACAGTAAAAGTGGGCAGAGCAGTGAAGCACCTGGAGGTATAAAAAATCAACAGGCCCTAAAACTGAATGGATATCAAGAGTGAGGAAGAGAGAGGAGGTTTTAAATGACCCCAGATTTCTGGGTTTAGGGATTGGTTAAGTGGTAAACTGGCAAACACTGTAAAACGAGTGGGTTGCAAAGAACCAGGCATTAAAGATAAATTAGGAACCAGTGGGATCAACTATGTCTGTGAAACATAGTAAAAGGGAGGTGTTTGAGTGGGCAGCAGTTAAATCGGGGTCACCATCAGGGGTGTGGGTGAGATTGAAACAGTAGGTGAGATTGATGTCAATGACATCACCTCAGGAGAGAGTAGGGATTAAGAAGAAAGGAAGTTGAGGCCCCCAAAGAGCCCCACATTGTGCCACAAGCACATGCTGGGCTGCAGCTGTGTTCTGAGGAGGGCAGCCCTGCCTTCAGGAGATCTGCAATCTAATCAATGTTCCATTCAAAATCCTGCAAGATTCAATCTCAGCAATCAACCATTTGCAGCTGGCAAGAAACTGTCTTTCCAAGGTTTTCTGCCAGATTTGACATATTTGAACACTTTCAGATCTTCATTCCTGTCTCTAGCTTAGAGCAGATAGTGTTCTGGAAGCTAGGGTCCAAAAGAGCCATCTTCCCCCCATTCCTTGCGGTGTACTGCCACCTGGTGGCCACCGCCTGGTAGAAGCAAGCTTACCCTTTTCCTTTGTTTTGGTTTGAGACCCACACACCTTTAAGGATGCCTCCTACCCAAACTAAGCTATTTTTAGCTTCTTTCAGGTGTAATTGAGCAGGAAGGTCAAACGGCAGGGCAGTAAAAACCATGACATTTTTTTCCCTCTTCTCGTCAAATATTTTTGTAATACATGTAGGCATTATTAATGGAGACAGGAAGTACAGATTACAGAAGAGCTCATAAATTGCTATAACACCACAGACATGTTCCTACTAATGAGATTATCACATTTTTAATTGATTTATAGAATTTAATTATCTCATGATAGTTTTTCTTTTCCCTATTTAATGGCTGATAAAATAAACCAACATGGTTGTTTTACTTCCTAGTTTTAGTGTGAGTCACAAGCTTTAGAATATAAAATATTTTACCAGTAAATAGTAAACTAATTCATAGTATACTTTTCTATTTTTCCCATACTTTTCCTCTTGCAGATAATATGTAAAATTATGGAAAAATAAATTACTTTGCACTTTCAAGGATGAGCTAAGTTATGATGATGGTGTCCTCTGTAAAATCCTATCTAACAGAACAGTTTTCAATTTAGGTTAAATTTCAACCAAATAGCAGTAAATTAAGATGGAATTACATAAAGAAAGTGATTGCATCATCATCATTCATTGCAATTCAGTGAACCACAAAAAGTATTTAATGCTTATTTTTGTTGTTTTTTTTAAATTTTATTTTACTTATTTATTTATACAGCAGGTTCTTATTAGTCATCCATTTTATACACATCAGTGTATACATGTCAATGCCAATGGCCCAATTCAGCACACCATCACCACCACCCCTCTGTCGCTTTCCCCCTTGGTGTCCATACGTTTGTTCTCTACATCTGTGTCTCAATTTCTGCCCTGCAAACCGGTTCATCTGTACCAGTTTTCTAGGTTCCACATATATGCGTTAATATACGATATTTGCTTTTCTCTTTCTGACTTACTTCACTCTGTATGACAGTCTCTAGATCCAACCACGTCTCAACAAATGACCCAATTTCGTTCCTTTTTATGGCTGAGTAATATTACATTGTATATGTGTACCACATCTTCTTTATCCATTCCTCTGTTGATGGGAATTTAGGTTGCTTCCATGACCTGGCTATTGTAAATAGTGCTGCAATGAACATTGGGGTGCATGTGTCTTTTTGAATTATGGTTTTCTCTGGGTATATGCCCAGTAGTGGGATTGCTGAATCATATGGTAATTCTATTTTTAGTTTTTTAAGGAACCTCCATACTGTTCTCCATACTGGCTGTATCAATTTGCATTCCCACCAACAGTACAAGAGGGTTCCCTTTCTACACACCCTCTCCAGCATTTGTTGTTTCTAGATTTTCTGATGATGCCCATTCTAACTGGTGTGAGATGATACCTCATTGCAGTTTTGATTTGCATTTCTCTAATAATTAGTGATGTTGAGCAGCTTCTCATGTGCTTCTTGGTCATCTGTATGTCTTCTTTGGAGAAATGTCTATTTAGGTCTTCTGTCCACTTTTGGATTAGGTTGTTTGTTTCTTTAATATTGAGCTGCATGAGCTGTTTATATATTTTGGAGATTAATCCTTTGTCCACTGATTCGTTTGCAAATATTTTCTCCCATTCTGAGGGTTGTCTTTTCATCTTGTTTATAGTTTCCTTTGCTGTGCAAAAGCTTTTAAGTTTCATTAGGTCCCATTTGTTTATTTTTGGTTTTATTTCCATTTCTCTAGGAGGTAGGTCAAAAAGGATCTTGCTGTGATTTATATCATAGAGTGTTCTGCCTATGTTTTCCTCTAAGAGTTTGATAGTGTCTGGTCTTACATTTAGGTCTTTAATCCATTTTGAGTTTATTTTTGTGTATGGTGTTAGGGAATGCTCTAATTTCATTCTTTTACATGTAGCTGTGCAGTTTTCCCAGCACCTTTTATTGAAGACACTATCTTTTCTCCATTGTATATCCTTGCTTCCTTTGTCATAGATTAGTTGACCATAGGTGTGTGGGTTTATCTCTGGGCTTTCTATCTTGTTCCACTGATCTATGGTTCTGTTTTTGTGCCAGTACCACATTGTCTTCATTACTTTCGCTTTATAGTATAGTCTGAAGTCAGGGAGTCTGATTCCTCCAGCTCCATTTTTTTCCCTCAAGACTGCTTTAGCTATTCGGGGTCTTTTGTGTCTCCATACAAATTTTAAGATTTTTTGTTCTAGTTCTGTAAAAAATGTCATTGGTAATTTGATAGGGATTGCACTGAATCTGTAGATTGCTTTGGGTAGTATAGTCATTTTCACAATATTGATTCTTCCAATCCAAGAACTTGGTATATCTCTACATCTGTTGGTATCATCTTTAATTTATTTCATCAGTGTTTTACAGTTTTCTGTGTACAGGTCTTTTGTCTCCCTAGGTAGGTTTATTCCTAGCTATTTTATTCTTTTGGTTGCAGTGGTAAATGGGAGTGTGTTTCCTTAATTTCTCTTTCAGATTTTTCTTCATTAGTGTATAGGAATGCAAGAGACTTCTGTGCATTAATTTTGTATCCTGAAACTTTACCAAATTCATTGATTAGCTCTAGTCGTTTTCTGGTGGCATCTTTAGGATTCTTTATGTATAGTATCATGTCATCTGCAAACAGTAACAGTTTTACTTCTTCTTTTCCAGTTTGGATTCCTTTTATTTCTTTTTCTTCTCTGATTGCCTTGGCTAGGACTTCCAAAACTATGTTGAATAATAGTGGTGAGAGTGGACATCCTTGCCTTGTTCCTGATCTTAGAGGAAATGCTTTCAGTTTTTCACCATTGAGAATGATGTTTGCTGTGGGTTTGTCGTATATGGCCTTTATTATGTTGAGGTAGGTTCCCTCTATGCCCGCTTTCTGGAGAGTTTTTATCATAAATGGGTGTTGAATTTTGTCAAAAGCTTTTTCTGCATCTGTTGAGATGATCGTATGGTTTTTCTTCTTCAGTTTGTTAATATGGTGTATCACATTGATTGATTTGCATATATTTGAAGAATCCTTGCATTCCTGGGATAATTCCCACTTGATCATGGTGTATGATCCTTTTAATGTGTTGTTGGATTCTGTTTGCTAGTATGCTTATTTTTGTCCATATTTCCCAATTATACATCACATGAAATAATTATATAGGTCCTAATTTTCTGAGAATTTCTAATTGACAAGAGATCAAACACCCTTGTGTTACCTGAGTCTTATGGATAACATTCAGTTGTTCTAAGGGAGATTAAACTCAACCAAAGACAAAATTTAAAGCAAAATTAAACTGATAAAATCATGAAACAAAAGAACCAGTATTAACCATGTGCTTTCTTAATTATCTGAGTTCCCTTCAGGTCAGATGTTTATAAAAACGTATCTTTGGAATATGTTTGGTCTTCTATCAGAAAAATGCCCAGAACTTTTAGTTCTCTAAATCCTACCATAACCGTTGAATGAATCATTGGTAAATAAGTGTGGAAAGTGCCGGGCTGTGTAACAGTAGAAGGTGAATGATATAAAACAATTCCTGACCTTGCATTAACTTGAAACCTGACATAGTCAATGTATAAATCAAATCAAACAGAAGATGGGAAAGCACTCTGAAAATTATACACAATGCAAAACTAAATAAGAATTATTCTCATAATAGCGTTACTTCACCAACATCATTATAGAGGACAGCTCCACCACAAACACACATGCACAATTTGCCCAAGGTGATAAAATAAATTAGATGAGGAAATACACAGCAGAAGTTAAAAACTTACAGCAGCTGTGAAAGTAAGACTCAGCTTTGAAACTTCCCACTAACTTTTGGTTTGAGGATTCACTGTCTGTGAGTCAGCTTATCTTTATTTTTTTTCATCATAATTCTCTGATTTTCTTTCTATCTTAATTCCCAGAATAAATATGGAGCAGCAACCAAACAGAAAACGGAAGTCCAGATTGCCAGCAGCACCTTTCTAAATACTGTTGTGCTGTGCAGAGAGCAGTGACGTGTGTCCAGTTGAAGCACACAGTAAATTATGTGAAACATCCATCCCCCAAGTGTCCTGTGCTGCTGTGTAGGGAAACTCACAGTGCATAGCTAAAGGATCTCTTTGCTCAGGAAGGTTTAAGTAAAGTTCAAAACAAAATTTTCTCCCCAATGGATAATCTTAAATCAAAATCAGGATGCCACAGGCTTGATTCGTGAGCCTATAAAAACCCTGTGGGTCCTGACACATATAGACACATTCTCAGACTCCCAGCAATCCTACTTTTTCTCTTTCCTTTAACATCACCTTCCCTTGGGTCATCATCACATCCCAGCAGTTCGTGTAGGAAAAGTAGGATTGCAGGAGAAATTTTTAAAAGCCCTCCTTATAGAGTACATTTGTTTAAAAATACTTGAATGTTCTCTTGGCTGCTTATTGGGGAAAAAATTGTTAATATCAGTCTCTAGTCCACAGCCAAAGATTCACTTTCCTGCTGCTCTGTTTTTGTCACACAAAGTTGGAGATGATCTGCAGCACCAAGTACCCTAGAGGGATTGATAGTGACCTTTCATGGCAGTGGCTGCTACAGAAAATGCACCATGTCTCCCCAGTTCAACCCTGTACTGGTCAGCTCAGGCTGCCTTAACAGTATGCCACAGACTGGGGGACTGGGGGCGTAAACCACAGAAATGTATTTTCTCACAGTTCTGGAGTCTGGAAGTCCACAGTCAAGCTGCCAACAGGGTTGGTTTCTTGTGAGACTCCTCCACTTGCAGACAACAGCTTCTCAATGTCCTCACATGGCCTTTTCTATCTGTGCGTACATGGAGAGAGAGAGAGAGAGAGTTCTGTATCTCTTTCTGTTCTTATAAGGATACTAGTCGCATCCTATTAGGGCCCCACCCACATGACTCCCTTAATTACCTCCTTAAATGTCCTGCCTCCAGATACAGTCACATTAGAGGTTAGGTCTTAAGCATATGAATTTTGTGGGAATGCAATTAAGTCCATAACAAATCTATATTTATTGACAACCTAGTATGAGAAAGATATGGTGCTAGACTCAGAAAATACAAAAGCGAATAAGACACTATCCCTGGGCTCAACAAGTACACAACTCAGTGTGGGGAGATCAACGTGTGTACAACTATATATGCCCCAAGTCAGCTGTGAAAGTGCAGATATTAGACTCTAAGAGAGGGATAAAATGCTGTAGAAGAAAGAGACCATGAATGAGTTTAAACAAATGGTGCAATGTGGTTATGTGTCCTTTAGAACGATCACTCTGGTGACAGTGAGGAAAATGGACTGGGGTATTGAGACTGAAAGCAAAGAGGAAAATTAGCAGTCTCCTATTAACCTAGAAGATGAAGAAAGAAAACCTGAACTATATCGCAGAAATATGATTAAAGGCAAGGAGACTTTAATTTGAGAGACTTTTAAGAAATAAGGTCAAGAAAATTTGGGAAAATAAATGATTTCTATCACAAAGGACTTCTGGGGAACATTAATTATTTTTAACTTTCCTTAGTTCACTCAATTAGCACTTCCACATCTCCTTGATTTATATCTCTGTTAGTACACGTTGCAAAATATCTTTAACTCAATCTAACTTGCTTTCTAATGTAATCTGATCACCTTTCCCAAGTATAATTTAATTTTACAAATTTAAACATGCTAGACATTACCAATGGATATTGAGAGTAAAGACCTATTAATAAATCTCCAACAGCCTTGGCTACTAATACATTCCTTAATATATACTTAGGAATTACATATCAGAGTTAACCTGTAAACTCTGTATCTTACTCTCAAAGCCAAAATTAAGTGGGCACTCTTTCGTTCTCCTTTCATGGTCATGATACACCACCATTCTGCTGGGTACCCAGCGCTATGCCTTGGAATCATCATGAGCCTCTCCTTCTCCCCAGATTCTTTACCCAGTAAGTCACAGAGACCTGCAAGCCTTCCTTTAGATTCTAAAGTTTAAAACGGCTTTATCAGTCATCTTTTCCTTTCTATTTCCAGGTCCAGTCCTCAGCAGCACCAGAACAATTCCAATCCATTCTGCTTGCAACAACTGCATGCCTTCCAAAGACGACTCCATCCAGGCACTCAGATTAGGGCCTCCCCTGACTCCTTCAGAGCTAGCACCTTCTCTTACAGGTTGCATCACAGTCCTCTGTATGTGTCTGCCTCCAACTAGAATATGAGATCATTAAATAGAAGAGCCATATCTTGTTCAATCAAATCCACACCCCGTGCTTCAGATGCTGTATATATTTTATGTGTGTTGAATTAATTGATAAAGAGATTCCTTGTGCGTATGGAGTTTACATTAATGATTGTGTTAAATATAGTGCTGCATATGAGTAAATGCTGCTTCTCCCACTCATGTGGAAAGTACTTAACTGCCAGGCCAGGGCGTTCCATTTCTTTATACCTCAGAGAATCTAAAGCAATGCCTTAAACTCAGTAGGTGCCTAGATGATACTTGTGTTTGATGTAGGCAGTATCTCTCTACTCACCGCAGCACAGACTGGACCCAGGTTGCAGCCAAAACACATTTCCCTACTTCCCCTATATTAATAACTTTCATTCAAGAGATCATTTAAGATGACCATTTCTCAGATCCTCTTCCAAAATCAATGAAGCTAACATGAAAAATTAGCTGGTCCCTGAACCCTATTTGGCTTCCAACTCTGCTTTGTGTGGAAGGAGAGGGTGATAAAGGGAATATAGTAATTGCAGGAGGTCAGAAATCAAACTTAAAAACTGAGTTCTGCAGCTAGAGCCAACTACTCTTCTTCTGTCTTCCTTGTAATGATGTCTTGCCCAGGTTCCTAAAAATCTTATGGCCTCAACTAGCTGTCAAATGCCAAGTCTCCCGATCACTCTAGAGCCACGAAGTCAAACTATGGGAGTAAAATATAAGCCCTGTCCTCACCCCACTTCCACTCCATTTCTCCAAAATGACGATGTTTTATTTCTATAGGTTGCCTTACTCAGAGAGGCACAAACCACAAGCAACAACACTAAAGCAACTCTGATATTTTCTAGGTTGCCTTTGCATTATAGAAAGCCATATTTAACTTGGCACCATTGAAAAGACCAGACTAAGGTTTTTTTTTTTTTTTTAAATTTTTGTGGTACGTGGGCCTCTCACTGTTGTGGCCTCTCCCGTTGCAGAGCACAGGCTCCGGACGCGCAGGCGCAGCGGCCATGGCTCACGGGCCCAGCCGCTCCACGGCATGTGGGATCTTCCCGGACCGGGGCACGAACCCGTGTCTCCCGCATCAGCAGGCGGACTCTCAACCGCTGCGCCACCAGGGAAGCCCCAGACTAAGTTTATATGCAGCAAATGAGAACACATGGATGGTTCAGTGTAGTATACAAATGGCTTATTCCTAACAATGATGATGTTTATTAGTGTGCTTATTCTGTAGCTGGTTCCATACTAAGTGGTTTATATACTTACTATCCTTTTGTGCACATTCTATCATTTAATCTTTGCAACAATCATATGTGGTCACAATTATTCTTTTTTATGGATGGGAAAAAATGAGGCTGAGAGAGGCCTTCTTGTGCCTATGGACACAACGAGTAAGCTGGAGGAGCTGGGATAAACCTAGTTCAGTCTGACTCCAAAACTTACCATCTTTTTACCACTGCTCCTGCCTAAGCTTAACTGCAAAATTCATATGTGAGGCGTAACCATTCACGTGGCCAGAAGGACTCAAAGTCACAAGATAAACAGGATGCATCTTCCTGGAGCAATTTTGCACAATGACAAAGTAATGAAATACACTTCAACATATTAAAACAAACATGAATACATATAAGTCTAATGCAAACTTTGCACACATTTTTAAAATAAAATAGAAGGCACCAAAATTACTGTCATTTTTGAAACAGAGTCCCACCTGAGGCTATGCCTCAGACTCTACCTGCCTCCCTCCTCTCCCTCCCACTCTCAGGGGTATTCATTTGGCCCTACGTTTCATTAAAAGGTTCAGATGTGACCCAGACAATGGCCCACATTAGGAGATACATTCTAGTTTTATTTAGGTGGGCTGTTTGTGTTCATAAGACTGTAGCTTCCAGGAGAGGACAGAGCATTGGGTACCAAGGCTTCCATCACCAGGTGGAGTTCAACAGGATTGGGTACCAAGGCTTCCATCACCAGGTGGAGTTCAACATGGGACTGAGTAAAATCTTAGGCAAAGTAAAACCAGAGAAAAAACAAAATTGAGTTATTTGTAGTGAGGTGGATGGACCTAGAGTCTGTCATACAGAGTGAAGTAAGTCAGAAAGAGAAAAACAAATACCGTTTGCTAACACATATATATGGAATCTAAGGGGGAAAAAAAAGTCATAAAGAACCTAGGGGTAAGATGGGAATGGAGATGCAGACCTACTAGAGAATGGACTTGAGGATGTGGGGAGAGGGAAGGGTAGGCTGTGACAAAGTGAGAGAGTGGCATGGACATATATATATATATATATATATATATATATATATATATAATTTAAAAAGAGAATCCAAAGCTTCAGTTTCCAGATTCAGGATGTTCTGCACAGCAAAAAGAAGAGAAAGAGAAGGAGAGGTGGAGAGAGATGGAGAGAGGGATGGAGACAGAAAGGGTGGGGGAGACATAAATAGGGAGGAAGTGGTGAAGAATAAGCAGGAGGGGGGGAAAAAGGAAGAAAGGAAGGAAGTTGCGATACTACTTAGTGCTCAAGTGTCTTACCAATTATGGGTGACCAGCTGAATTTAGCCTTGGTCAATATTCCAGTATTACTGTCATTTGTTGCCTGAACCAGCATCTAAATCATTTTCCCATTTGACGAATTCCATACCAGACTGTTGGTAAGAGGCAGAAACTAATTCCCCGAGAAGCTGGAAGCACCAGTCCCTCCACTATATGACTGCAACTCTGCTGATCAAACGCACCTGCACAGAGGCAGCAGCTATCCCTCCTGCCGTGGGAGTTCCTTGGGACTTGGGGCTGGTGTGGGCTGAAAGTGAAGCCCATCAGTAGATCCAGATGTAAAAAGCTGAAAAATGCCCAAATCAGACTAAGGTTGGGACTGCTATTTGAGGATGCTGGAGGAATATAATTTTTTTTTTTTTTTTTTTTCTGTGGTCAGAAATCAAACTTAAAAACTGAGTTCTGCAGCCAGAGCCAACTACTCTTCTTCTGTCTTCCTTGTAATGATGTCTTGCCCAGGTTCCTAAAAATCTTATGGCCTCAACTAGCTGTCAAATGCCAAGTCTCCCGATCACTCTAGAGCCACGAAGTCAAACTATGGGAGTAAAATATAAGCCCTGTCCTCACCCCACTTCCACTCCATTTCTCCAAAATGACGATGTTTTATTTCTATAGGTTGCCTTACTCAGAGAGGCACAAACCACAAGCAACAACACTAAAGCAACTCTGATATTTTCTAGGTTGCCTTTGCATTATAGAAAGCCATATTTAACTTGGCACCATTGAAAAGACCAGACTAAGGTGTTTTTTTTTTTTTGTTTTTTTTTTTTTTAATTTTTGTGGTACGTGGGCCTCTCACTGTCGCGGCCTCCCCCTCTGCGGAGCACAGGCTCCCGACGCGCAGGCCCAGAGGCCATGGCCCACGGGCCCAGCCGCTCCGCGGCACGTGGGATCCTCCCGGACCCGGGCACGAACCCGTGTCCCCCGCATCGGCAGGCGGACCCTCAACCACTGCGCCACCAGGGAAGCCCAGGAATATAATTTTTGCATAAAATCAAAAGGTCTTACAACAGCCTTAGACCTCAAGCCAATGTTTTCCACTAGTGTTCGAAGGTATGAAATTCATCAATTTTACCTGTGGATCTTACCTAATGATAGATAAGCTTCCCCCTTAGCTTCTACACAGTCAACCTCATTAACAGCCCAAGGTGATCTTTTTCTGTGCTCCTCTACCTCCATCTAGTGGATGAAGAGTCACCTGCAGCTCAGGCTTTCTTGTAGTCTGGGATCAGTGCAGGCTTTTTCCTGAATCTGTAACTGCACATCTGTTAAGGCTTTTGTGGCTGGAAAACATCCCTGCCTCTCACTGGGCAGAGTATCCATTGAGCTATGGAAAAACCAATACTTTGATGTATCTTTAGAAGCTCAGGGCTAGACCTACACATTCTGAACTTGTTCATTTAGCGATGACTGAAAAAAATTGGTTTTGTGTTTACAGTATTTCCTACTGAAAACTCTACCTTTCGAATATTTTGATCTTGCCAGGAATTTCTGCTGTACTGCAGCACACAAAAAATAAAGCACAGAGAACTGACAGAAGAAACAGAAGCTGTTGCTAACAAATGTGCTCTCTGGGATATAACTCGCACAGAAGTCAAATAGAATGCAGTAACAGAATCTAAGAATTTTTGAGCTGAGGAACTCTTAATGACCATCTGATAAAGATGGAAAATAATACAGAGCAAAGAAAAAACAGGAGATATGACCCAAAGAACTTATTTGGGGCCAGAGTTACCAGCCGAGATTCTATGAGCTGCTCTGTCTCCTTCTCTCCTCTCTCTCAAGGTCATTTCACCTGCCCATCCAGCCCTTTCCTCCTTCCCAAGATTTGTTATGGATTTTTTTATCAGCAAAAAGTTAACCTTTTCCACTGACAAAATCATTAAAACATAGAACCACAGAATATATATATATATATATATATATTTTTTTTTTTTTTTTTTTTTTTTTTGCGGTACGCGGGCCTCTCACTGTCGTGGCCTCTCACGTTACGGAGCACAGGCTCCGGACGCGCAGGCTCAGCGGCCATGGCTCACGGGCCCAGCCGCTCCGCGGCATGTGGGATCTTCCCGGACCGGGGCACGAACCCGTGTACCCTGCATCGGCAGGCGGATTCTCAACCATTGCGCCACCAGGGAAGCCCCCACAGAATATTTGAGCAAAAATATTTTTGCAGATTATCTAGTTTCACTTCTCTCATTCTACGTATAGGATCTAGGTACTTTGAATAACTTGGCTACAGTCATAAACCAGCTAGTTACAGAGCCAGTGGACAACAACTCTAATGCAAATAAGCAACACTCTGAAAAAGAAAGGGTCGTCATAGGGTAAAGGCAGCCATATGTAGCCGTGTCCAGAGGACTTTAAGATAAGAAATAATGTTTTGACTGGGGGTGGCATGGGGAATCTTTGAAAGGAATAATAGATATCAACCTTTCTTTTCTCACTTTTTTTCTGGATGTCTGTTTCTGCCCTGGAGAAATGTCTTTAGGGAGCTGGTGGGTCACAGAAATGTCTGGAATCCTATATATGTGGTGCCCTACAAAGTGGTAGGTATTACCAGTGGGAAACCTACAGACTGCCCATTTGAAGGCATGAAACTTAAAAACTGTGAACCCTATGCCGCCTAAGAAGACTACTCCTGAAGGCCCTACTCAGCTTGGTGACAACCTGGTCACAGCCTGTAATTTATGGCATCATCAAGGGAGATTTCCAGAGTAAGGTTTCCAGAATGACTATCAATGAATCATTTCCAATCAAGGAAACTGAGTTCTACTACACCTATCCTCTTTAGGTCATGTTGAAGAGGAATGATAAAAAGGGAAGGAAAGCAAAACATATAGGGCCAAATACAATAGTACATTTTTTAAGTGTCTCTTCCAGGTAGACCAAGCCCATGCTGAGTAGAAACTGTAAAACAGGACTTCCCAGCTGGTGCAGTGGTTAAGAATCCGCCTGCCAATGCAGGGGACACGGGTTAGATCCCTGGTCCGGGAAGATCCCACATGCCACGGAGCAACTAAGCCCGTGCACCACAACTACTGCGCTCTAGAGCCCGTGAACCACAAGAAGAAAAGCCACTGCAATGAGAAACCCACGCACCACATCAAAGAGTAGCCCCCACTTGCTGCAATTAGAGAAAGCCTGTGTGCATAAACGAAGACCCAACGCAACCAAAAAAAAAGGAACTGTAAAACAGGATAGACTTGAATATAATGATCATTCCATTCGGCACACACTTTATGTGCCATCTGGTAGACTTGTGTAATTGATTGCCACAGGACATAATCATTTTAAAAGACTATTAATTTGATTACCAGTAATGAAGTTTTTATCTGGGCAAACTACGAGCCAGGCAGCAAGATGAATAAAGTAACCAAGTTTGCAAAATCAGAATGCAAGATACATCATTCAGGAGGTTGGAGAGAGGAGCCCATCTTCTAGAAAACACTGGACTGAGAAACACTGCATTTCGGGTATTTGTGGTGTCCCCCTCATCCACCAGATGGTAATCCCACTTCCAGAAACAGATCTTGGACTACACTGAATTTGTCTCCTCTTTTATGTGCATAATCTGCATTAGAGATTTTATCTATTGATTAAATGAAGGGACAAAAAGGGAATATTGTTGAGCATCTATTGAGTACCAGGCAGCCTCCTAGATACATGTTATCCTTCCTCTATTTTAACCCTCACAACCAATTCTAAAAGGGAGGTTAAGATGATCAGACCAAGATCACACATCTGGTAAGAGATTGTGGCAGGTGAGTAATGGCCCTAAAAGATGTCCATGTCCTAATCCCTAGAACCTGTGAGTGTTATAGGGCAAAAGGATTGTTGCAGGTATGATTAAATTAAGGATCTTTTTTTTTTTTTTTTTTTTTTTTTTGCGGTACGCGGGCTTCTCACTGTTGTGGCCTCTCCCTTTTGCGAGCACAGGCTCCGGACGTGCAGGCTCAGCGGCCATGGCTCACGGGCCCAGCTGCTCTGTGGCATGTGGGATCTTCCCGGACCAGGGCACGAACCCGTGTCCCCTGCATCGGCAGGCGGATTCTCAACCACTGTGCCACCAGGGAAGCCCCATAAATTAAGGATCTTGAGATGGGAAGATTATCCTAGATTATCCGGGTATCCTCTAAATGCAATCACATGTATCTTTATGAGGGAAATTTGACTACAGAAGGGAAGGTGATATGACCAACCACAGAAGCAGAGACTGGGGTGATGTAGGCAGGGTCCAAGGGATGCCAGCAGCCTCAAGAAGAAGAAGAGGCAAGAAACAGATTCTCCCCTGGAGCTTCCAGAAGGAACCAGCCCTGCTCACACCTTGTTGCCCCTTGGGACTCACTTTCGAATTCTAACCTTACATCTGTGTTGTTTTAAGCCACTCAGTTTGTGGTAATGTGTTACAGCTGCAATAGAAATTAGTACAGAGGTGAGCCAGAATTCTACCCAGGTCTGCTCAAACTTGAAGCCTGCATTCTTTTCACTATTTTACACTGCCTGCCATTTGATTAAAGGCTGGAACTAAGTATGCAAAGATTCATATTTTGTCTCAGTTTTAACATTCCCAAGATCTGGAACCGAGTATTGAATCAGATGACTGAATGTCGGTCTTATTAAATCATTACAATTATCCCATTTGTTGATTATTGCCATGATGGTTCTAAACAGTAGATTCAAAGAAAAAAAATCAAAGAAATTCACCATTTAAGAATGGCTAAACTGAAGTCAGTAATTTTGACTGAGTTATTCCACATACTTTGAACTAAAATATTCAGATATTGAGCTGGAAGTGCTTTGATGCTTTTGAATCATAGTATTCAGAATGCCATTAAGATTACATATCTCAGTTTATCCTTATCAACATTTAAACATTTGCATATTGGTTTTTCTTTGATGACAGTGTCATATTTGCATGGAAATCTAAAAACCTGGATTCTATCATTAGTGTCTTTACCATCAATTAGCTCTTCAAGCTTGATCAAATCACCCAATATTTCTGGACCTCAGTCTCCTTACCTGAACAATGGGGCAGTGGGTAGGAAGTTTGCCAAGCAGATCATCTCTAAGTTTTCTTCCAGTTTTAATATAAAACACGGCAGGATTCCCACAGCAAAGCTTCTGGGTCTTGATTTCAAGTGTGCTCATTATTACAAAGTGCCACTAGAGGTCAGGTTAAGCTTGGTAATTCTATCTAATCTGGCATGTACATTGAGCAAATGCAAAAGCTTACCTTATATTGATGTTTGCCAGCAGGCCTTCATCTAGATCCTTCTGAGCTAATGAATGTTGATCCCAGTGTTATAGAGTAAATTAGGGAAATCTGTGAAACCAAAATTGCCTTCATTAGTCTGTATTTGAAATTGCCTGGTACCAGAATGTTTTTCTTAGCTTGCCTGAATGTCCTTAATTGAATGTGTCACCTGAAGCCCTGGGGCTTAGTGCTTGCTCATGTTACTGTGCTAATCAATCAGTTGCAAGGAAGTGAGGCTGCAAGACTAAAAAATGTTTCCTGTATCCTCTTTATGCATCTAGGTATAACTGTGTTAAGAATATGTGACTGCCTGTGTATATGGCATTTGACCCATTGCATGTATTCCTAGTGAAGTGTAAAGAGATGAGTGAAAAAGAAAAAAATGAAGAGTGAACACATATCATCCTTGGATAGTTACCTTGTCAAGCTACCAATCAGGACCAGCTCTAGGCACAACTGTGATATCTGTAAAATCAGATTTTTTGTAAGCTATCCTTCCCCTATCCCTTCATTACTGACACCTTCTCTCTTCTCAACATCCTTAGTCAAATTCTGCTCTAGGAGAGATCCAAAGAACTCAAATGCAGTAAGATATAAGAATCTGATGATGCAATTTTGCTCTCCTGGACACACTTGCATTTTGTCAGAGAACAAGGCCTTTTAATGGGTGGAATTCCAGAAGTAGAATTGTAGTCATCCAGAAGGGTAGTAAATGGGGGAGCATGGGGGGGGGGAGATGACTGACAGCATCTTCAAAATCACGTCATGGAACTGACACCATAGGCCAATGACAAAGGCTGGCCTTGCCACCCATGAATGCATGCAGCCTGAATGGCTAAGGCATTCTTTTTTTTTTTTTTTTTTTTTTTAAGCAGCATTTATGGAGCATTAACTGCATGTGCATGCGAGGTTCTGTGTGAGGATCCAAAGTCAGGTTCCTGCACTTGAGAAACACACTCAACTGAGTTTCCGATCCCGAGTGCTCTGAGTTTGCTTCCCTGATGTGTGGGATCGCTGCTTGAGGATCTAATGATTTTTCCTTGTACAATGTACCAAGACGCAGCTGGAGCCTCAGCACCATCTCCATTGCAAGGACCTACAGAATGGGGACGAACCTCCTCTTTCCTTTACCTCCTCTATACAGCAATAAATCACGCTGAGGGGATGGATGTACAGGGTCCTGAACTGACCACCAAACTGGGGGCTTCAGAGTATTCATAATTTCCAGATAGCTCTGCGATATGAGGAAAAGGCAAAATTTCCTAGGTGCTATAACTTAATAATACCAGAGGCAAGCAAATCTTAAAGCCTTGGGGACCTCTAAACTCCTAAGGTTCTGATGCACTAACACTCGGGATCACAGCCTTGACAGTCCTGTCTCCAGATTCTTCTACGTGGAATCACCACCATGGTTATGTTTGCCTTAAAGCTGTCACAACAAGTGCACAACAAAAATTCTCTTTGACATTTACTGTCTCGGTAAACAGAAAAGCCACCTTATATTTGCCTAGTACCTGGTAGTTTATAGAGCAACTCAGAAAATCCCTTCATCTGTCCCATAAGGTGAAATACTCTCACACCTCACAGATTTTTAGAGTTGGTAGAAGATCATCTACACCACCTTTTCCTCACACTTACCCATCTTACAGTGCTGGATGAAATGCCAACACTTACTGACCCACACCCCTTCCCCCTCCCACCCCCCACCATCCAGCACCATCTTTCATAAGCACCATTTTGCAGATGATGAAATTGAGACTCAAATTAGATGACTCTCTCAGCATCAGAAATTATGAAAGTGGAGGAACAGGGTCTCAAACTGGCTGAGGGACTTTTCAATTCTCATTCCATGAAATCTCTCAGTAGCACCCTACACTGTTGACCCCCCATTGCTTTCCTGAACACTCTCTCTCAGGATTTCCACTGCACTACACCCTGGATTTTTCTACTATCTTTGATCCTTTTTTCTCATTCTCCTTAAGGATTTAGAATTGGCCTGTCTTAGTTTGAGCTCTCTTATCTCACTCTATAGCCTCGCCTGGTATTGTCTCTTACTCTCATAGTTTTTGTTTTTGTTTTATTGTTATGGAATGCCTTCTTATTTACTTATTTATTTAACATCTTTTTTTTTTTTTTTTTTTGTGGTATGCGGGCCTCTCGCTGCTGTGGCCTCTCCCGTTGCGGAGCACAGGCTCCGGACGCGCAGGCCTAGCGGCCATGGCTCACAGGCTTAGTTGCTCCGCGGCATGTGGGATCTTCCCGGACCAGGGCACGAACCCGTGACCCCTGCATCGGCAGGCGGATTCTCAACCACTGCGCCACCAGGGAAGCCCTATTTAACATCTTTATTGGAGTATAATTGCTTTACAATGGTGTGTTAGTTTCTGCTTTATAACAAAGTGAATCATCTCTACATATACATAGATCCCCATATCTCTTCCCTCTTGTATCTCCCTCCCACCCTCCCTATCCCACCCCTCTGGGTGGTCACAAAGCAACCAGCTGATCTCCCTGTGCTATGCGGCTGCCTCCCACTATCTATTTTACATTTGGTAGTGTATATATGTCCATGCCACTCTCTCAATTCGTCCCAGTTTACACTTCCCCCTCCCAGTGTCCTCAAGTCCATTCTCTACCTCTGCTTCTTTATTCCTCTCCTGCCCTACGTTTTTCAGAACCATTTTTTTTTTTTTTTAGATTCCATATGTATGTGCTAGCATATGGTATTTATTATTCTATTTCTGACTTACTTCATTCAGTATGACACATTCTAGGGCCATCCACCTGATGACAAATAACTCAATTTTGTTTCTTTTTAGGGCTCAGGAATATTCCATTGTATATATGTGCCACATTTTCTTTATCCATTCATCTGTTGATGGACACTTAGGTTGCCTCCATGTCCTGGCTATTGTAAATAGAGCTGCAATGAACATTGTGGTACATGACTCTTTTTGAATTACGGTTATCTCAGAGTATATGCCCAGTAGTGAAATTGGAGGGTCATATGGTAGTTCTATTTTTAGTGTTTTAAGGAAGCCCCATACTGTTCTCCATAGTGGCTGTATCAATTTACATTCCCACCAACAGTGCAAGAGGGTTCCCTTTTCTCCACACCCTCCCCAGCATTTATTGTTTGTAGATTTTTTGATGATGGCCATTCTGACCATTGTGAGGTGATACCTCATTGTAGTTTTGATTTGCATTTCTCTAATGATTAGCGATGTTGAGCATCCTTTCATGTGTTTGTTGGCCATCTGTATATGTTCTTTGGAGAAATGTCTCTTTAGGTCTTCTGCCCATTTTTGGATTGGGTTTTTTGTTTTTTTGATATTGAGCTACATGAGCTGCCTGTATATTTTGGAGATTAATCCTTTGTCAGTCGCTTCATTTGCAAATATTTTCTCCCATTCTGAGGGTTGTCTTTTGGTCTTGTTTTTGGTTTCTTTGCT
Organism: Kogia breviceps; assembly: GCF_026419965.1. NCBI lineage: Eukaryota > Metazoa > Chordata > Mammalia > Artiodactyla > Physeteridae > Kogia > Kogia breviceps. The sequence goes on from NC_081314.1 coordinate 100,862,764, forward strand.
GTGAAAAAGCTTTTCAGTTTCATTAGGTCCCATATGTTTATTTTTGGTTTTATTTGCTTCACTCTAGGATGTGGGTCAAAAAGGATCTTGCTGTGATATCATAGAGTGTTCTGCCTATGTTTTCCTCTAAGAGTGTGATAGTGTCTGGCCTTACATTTAGGTCTTTAATCCATTTTGAGTTTATTTTTGTCTATGGTGTTAGGGAGTATTCTAATTTCATTCTTTTACATGTAGCTGTCTACTTTTCCCAGCACCACATATTGAAGAGTCTGTCTTTTCTCCATTGTATATTCTTGCCTTCTTTACCAAAGATAAGGTGACCATATTTGTGTGGGTTTATCTCTGGACTTTCTATCCTGTTCCATTGATCTATATTTCTGTTTTTGTCCTGGTACCATACTGTCTTGATTACTGTAGCTTTGTAGTATAGTCTGAAGTCTGGGAGCCTGATTCCTCCAGCTCTGGTTTTCTTTCTCAATATTGCTTTGGCTATTCGGAGTCTTTTGTGTTTCCATAAAAATTGTGAAATTTTTTGTTCTAGTTCTGTGAAAAATGCTATTGGTAGTTTGATAGTGATTGCACTGAATCTGTAGATTGCTTTGGGAAGTATTGTCATTTTCACAATATTGATTCTTCCAATCCAAGAACATGGTATATCTCTCCATCTGTTGGTATCATCTTTAATTTCTTTCATCAGTGTCTTATAGTTTTCTGCATACTGGTCTTTTGTCTCCTTAGGTAGGTTTATTCCTAGCTATTTTATTCTTTTTGTTGCAATTGCAAATGGGAATGTTTCCTTAATTTCTCTTTCAGATTTTTCATCATTAGTGTATAGGCATGCAAGAATTTCTGTGCATTAACTTTTTTTTTTGTTTGTTTGTTTTTGTTTTTTTTTTTTGTTTTTCTGTACACGGGCCTCTCACTGTTGTGGCCTCTTCCGTTGCAGAGCACAGGCTCCAGACGCGCAGGCTCAGCAGCCATGGCTCACGGGCCCAGCCGCTCCGCGGCATGTGGGATCTTCCCGGACCGGGGCACGAACCCGTGTCCCCTGCATCGGCAGGTGGACTCCCAACCACTGCGCCACCAGGGAAGCCCTGTGCATTAACTTTGTATCCTGCTACTTTACCAAATTCATTGATTAGCTCTAGTAGTTTTCTGGTAGCATATTTAGGATTCTCTATGTATAATATCAAGTCATCTGCAAACAGTGACAGCTTTACTTCTTTTTTTCCGACTTGGAGCCCCTTTAATTTTTTCTTCTCTGATTGCTACGGCTAAAACTTCCAAAACTACGTTGAATAATAGTGGTAAGAGTGGACAACATGTCTTGTTCCTGATCTTAGAGGAAATGGTTTCAGTTTTTCACCACTGAGAACGATGTTGGCCGTGGGTTTGTCATATATGGCATTTATTATGTTGAGAAAAGTTCCCTCTATGCCTACCTTCTGGAGGATTTTTATCATAAATGGGTGTTGAATTTTGTTGAAAGCTTTTTCTGCATCTATTGAAATGATCATATGGTTTTTCTCCTTCAACTTGTTAGTATGGTTTATCACATTAATTGATTTACATATATTGAAGAATCCTTGCATTCCTGGGATAAACTCCACTTGATCATGGTGTATGATCCTTTTAATGTGTTGTTGGATTCTGTTTGCTAGTATTTTGTTGAGAATTTTTTCATCTATGTTCATCAGTGCTACTGGCCTGTAGTTTTCTTCCTTTGTGACATCTTTGTCTCATTTTGGTATCAGGGTGATGGTGGCCTCATAGAATGAGTTTGGGAGTGTTCCTCCCTCTGCTATCTTTTGGAAGAGTTTGAGAAGGATAGGTGTTAGCTCTTCTCTAAATGTTTGATAGAATTCACCTGTGAAGCCATCTGGTCCTGGGCTTTTTTTGTTGGAAGGTTTTTAATCACAGTCTCAATTTCAGTGCTTGTGAATGGTCTGTTTATATTTTCTATTTCTTCCTGCTTCAGGCTTGGAAGGTTGTCCTTTTCTAAGAATTTGTCCATTTCTTCCAGGTTGTCCATTTTATTGGCATAGAGCTGCTTGTAGTAATCTCTCATGATCATTTGTATTTCTCCAGTGTCAATTGTTACTTCTCCTTTTTCATTTCTAATTCTATTGATTTGAGCCTTCTCCCATTTTTCCTTGATGAGTCTGGCTAGTGGTGTATCAACTTTGTTCATCTTCTCAAAGAACCAGCTTTTAGTTTTATTGATCTTTGCTACCGTTTCTGCCATTTATTTTACATTTATTTCTGATCTGAGCTTTATGATTTCTTTCCTTCTGCTAACTTTGCGGATTTTTTGTTCTTCTTTCTCTAATTGCTGTAGGTGTAAGTTTAGGTTGCTTATTTGAGCTATTTCTTGTTTCTTGAGGTAGGATTATATTGCTCTAAACTTCCCTCTTAGAACTGCTCTCGATGCATTCCATAGGTTTTGGGTTGTCATGTTTTCACTGTCATTTGTTTCTAGGTGTTTTTTGATTCTTCATTGATCTCATGGTTTTAAGTACTGTATTGTTTATTCTCCATGTGTCTGTATCTTTTATAGATATTATCCTGTAATTGATATCTAGTGTCATAGCATTGTGGTCAGAAAAGATACTTGATATGGTTTCAATTTCTTAAATTTACCAAGGTTTGTTTGTGACCCAAGATATGAACTATCCTGGAGAATGTTCCATGAGCACTTGAGAAGAAAGTGTATTCTGTTGTCTGTGGATGGAATGTCCTATAAATATCAATTGAGTCCATCTTGTTTAATGTATCATTTAAGCTGTGTTTCTGTACTTATTTTCATTTTGGATGATCTGTCCATTGGTGAAAGTGGGGTGTTAAAATCCCCTACTATGATTGTGCTACTATTTCCCCTTCTATGGCTGTTAGCATTTGCCTTATGTATTGTGGTGCTCCTATGTTGGGTGCATAAATATTTACAATTGTTATATCTTCTTCTTGGATTGATCACTTGATCATTATGTAGTGTCCTTCTTTTTCTCTTGTAATAGTCTTTATTTTAAAGTCTACTTTGTCTGATATGAGAATTGCTACTCCAGCTTTGTTCTGATTTTCATTTGCATGGAATAACTTTTTCCATCCCCTCACTTTCAGTCTGTATGTGTCCCTAGGTCTGAAGTGGGTCTCTTGTAGACAGCATATATACAGGTGTGGTTTTTGTATCCATTCAGCCAGTCTATGTCTTTTGGTTGGACCATTTAATCCATTTACATATAAGGTAATTATCAATTTGTATGTCCCTATTACCATTTTCTTAATTGTTTTGGGTTTGTTATTGTAGGTCTTTTCCTTCTCTTGTGGTTCCTGTCTAGAGAAGTTCTTTTAGCATTGGTTGTAAAGCTGGTTTGGTGGTGCCGAATTCTTTTAGCTTTTGCTTGTCTGTAAAGATTTTAATTTCTCTGTCGAATTTGAATGACATCCTTGCTGGGTAGAGTAATCCTGATTGTAGATTTTTCCCTTTCATCATTTTAAATATGTCCTGCCACTCCCTTCTAGCTTGCAGAGTTTCTGCTGAAAGATCAGCTGTTAACTTTATGGGGATTCCCTTGTATGTTATTTGTTGCTTTTTCCCTTGCTGCTTTTAATATTTTTTCTTTGTATTTAATATTTGGTAGTTTGATTAATGTGTCTTGGCATATTTCTCCTTGGATTTATCCAGTATGGGACTCTCTGCACTTCCTCGACTTGATTGACCATTTCCTTTCCCATATTAGGAAAGTTTTTAACTATAAACTCTTCCAATATTTTCTCAGTCCCTTTCTTTTTCTCTTCTTCTGGGACCCATATAATTCGAATGTTGGTGCGTTTAACATTGCCCCAGAAGTCTCTGAGACTGTCCTCAATTCTTTTCATTCTTTTTTCTTTTTTCTTTTTTTTTTTTCATTCTTTTTTCTTTATTCTGTTCTGCATTAGTTATTTCCACTATTTTATCTTCCAGGTCACTTATCCGTTCTTCTGCCTCAGTTATTCTGCTATTGATTCCTTCTAGAGAAGTTTTAATTTCATTTATTGTAGTGTTCATCATTGTTTGTTTGCTCTTTGGTTCTTCTAGGTCCTTGTTAAACGTTTCTTGTATTTTCTCCATTCTATTTCCAAGATTTTCGATCATCTTTACTATCATTATTCTCAATTCTTTTTCAGGTAGACTGCCTAGTTCCTCTTCATTTGTTTGTCTGGTGGGTTTTTACCTTGCTCCTTTCTCTGCTGTGTGTTTATTTGTCTTCACATTTTGCTTAACTTACTATGTTTGGGGCCTCCTTTTCACAGCCTGCATGTTCGTAGTTCCCTTTGTTTTTGGTGTCTGCCCCCAGTGGCTAAGGTTGGTTCAGTGGGTTGTATAGGCTTCCTGGTGGAGGAGACTGGTACCTGTGTTCTTGTGGATGATGCTGGATCTTGTCTTTCTGGTGGCAGGACCCCATCCAGTGGTGTGTTTTGGGGTCTCTGTGACCTTATTATGATTTTAGGCAGCCTCTCTGCTAATGGGTGGGGTTGTGTTCCTGTCTTGGTAGTTGTTTGGCATAGGGTGTCCAGACCTGTAGCCTGCTGATCATTGAGCAGAGCTCAGTCTTAGCGTTGTGATGGAGATCTCTGGGACAGCTTCCACCATTTGATATTACATGCAGCTGGGAGTCTCTGTTGAGCCAATGTCATGAACTAGGCTCTCTCACCTCAGAGGCACAGGCCTGACACCCAGCCAGAGCACCAAGACCCTGTCAGCCACATGGCCATGTACATGGGGAGTGCTTGCCTTTTGGGAAGTCTGAGGTCTTCTGCCAGCGTTCAGTAGGTATTCTGTAGGAACTGTTCCACATGTAGATGTATTTCTGATGTATTTGTGGGGAGGAAGGTGATCTCCACATCTTACTCCTCACCATCTTGAAGGTCTCTCTCCCTGAATCTCATAGTTTTAAATATTATCTGTAGTACATCTATTCCCAAATTTATGTCTCTCAGACATACCCCCGTTTTGAGTTCCAGGTTTATTCATCCAAATGTCAACTTGCTATTTCCATCTTGATATTTCTACATGTCTTAAATTGAAGTCTTCATTTTCTCACTCTCACTACCTCTGCATTTCTCCTCATGTCAACGTACAGCACCCCCACTCACCCCCAAAATTTTTATCTTCAAACTCTTCCTCTCTTTCTCTCACTTTCAACCAAAGTTCTATAGATTCTACTCCCCAAATGTATCCTCAACACATTGCTTTTATCCTCAAAAATAAAAACAAAATTGAAAACAATAGGAGAAACTTGAACACTAAATATTTAAGAATATTTTAAAGTACCACTAATTTTTAATGTACTTAGTATTGTAATCAGTTCCAGAGGCGTATACTGAAATACATACCTGTAAAATGATATGCTGAGAATCAATTTAAAGTGATCTGAGGTGAGGTGAGTAGGAAATTAGCAATGAAATAAGATATACCGTGCAGTGATAATTACTAAAACTGGGTGATAGGTACATCAGGTTCATTATACTCTCCTATTTTTTTTTATTATTTTCAAATTTCCTTGATAAAGTTATGGAAAAAATTTTAAATGGTTTGCCTCAAATAATGTAAGGCAATGAGACAATGTCAGACTTTATGCTTTTATTCCAAGCAGGTTGTCTGCTTTATTAAGAGGTAAAAGCAATTCAAATTTATAAGACTTTGCCCCCAAATAATTCAAATTATCAAGAAGATTCTGTGAAATACACATTTATATCCACCATGTTTAAAGATTAGCCTTGCCATAAGTAGATATTGTACCTTGAAACATTAGTTAATGATTGTCTGAAAGCCATCATAATTACTAAGACACACACTAATCATGTAGAACATGACAAATGTCAACAGTTTTTTTAGTAGTGGTTCAAAACATCATGAAATATTTAACCCAGACCTTTATAATATTTCACTAAATATGTAATACATATTAAATTTCCTATTTAAGCACAAAAGAAAAACCATATACCATTAGTAAAGCTTGTCCTCCCTACAGTAAAAGCAGCTGACAAAATACATGAGAAATAATATGGCTACAAATTAAAATATATTCTTTTGTCAGAAAATACTACTGGAAAATACAAACTTATTGCACATTTCAAGAAATAAGTATTACCCATTATTGGAGATTTACTATACAATTGAATGAAAGTATATCTGTTTTTCACATCTATACTTATGGTATATTCTGGATTTTTTCCAATAATGACACATATGAAGCACTAATTTTCTTGTGAACAACTAAAGGAAGAGTGTATGAAAAGACTTATTCTACTTAGTAAATTACTTCTCTGATATATGAATGAAAATAGTTTAAGCTAACTCTTGATGGAATGGAAGCTTTGAATGTAATAAAAAATAATAATTTAAGTTATTGGAGTAAGTTATGGAGAGAGCAAATCAGATGAAATTTATGTACTCTATCATTAAAAGACACTCAACTACAGCAAAGAAGATGAAATAGAAGTGTACAAAGTACTACAGAATGCCATTGAATCTACTGATTTTACAAAAACAAGGTCTCAACAATACTTTGTAATGAGATGGAAAATAATGATGAAAATCTTTTGTAGTTCTTGAAATTCCCTGATTATTTCATAGCAAAGTACTAAAAAGGTATCAGACTTACTGATGAGATACCCATTTTTTCTTTTACAAGGACAAGATATCCAAATTTGCTGATCTTTTCTTAATGAAATGTGTCTATCTGTAGAAAGCACCTTTGCAGATAATTTTTTAAATGAATAAGTAAACAAAACCTGCCTCTTCAAGTAAGACAGTAGCTGATTCTCAAAATAAATTACAGAAAAAAGATTCTGAAAGTAAATACTATGAAATATTTTCATCATTATGGGTTTGTGTTGCTATAAATGATGTGTATCACCTATAACAACTTTCATATCTGCACACTTTAAAATACAGGAACAGAATTATTTAACCCAGATAAATATCCTCCAAATGAAGTATTTCAGTAGGTATTGAATCCATTTTGATGAATTTTAAAACACTAACCGATTGTAATAAGGGAAGATTGATATTACAAACTGAATTTCAATAAAACTTTAGCATAATTGATGTGTTGTGATTAAAAAGTGAGTATCACATAACACAATAACAGCTAATGACATACCTCTTCACTGGGGTCTGTATATCAATGTGAGGTATCTTTTTCACCTGTAACATTATGCCACTAAAACCAAGTACTGAAATGAACTACACTGAAACTAGAACTTTGATTCTCAATATAAAATTGTTTCAAAATAACTAAGATATTCAACACAATAAAATATTATTATTGTCAAGATAATTATTTTATCATTTAAAAATTATTTAAAATATGATTTATTTCATCTTATCCTTTTTACTTCTACTCTTTATGTGTTTTATAGTGTATATAATATATCAGTATGGTAGTACATTCCTATGAAATAAGTATACATTTGGGGGGATAGTTGGCTACTTCGTTTTATTGGATGGGGTGCCCCTAGGAATTCAAGTTGGAGGGTGGAAGTTTAAAGTAACCTCATGTTCGACCTTAAACAGTTCTTCAGGACCTCCTTCCCTCTGTTTATAAAAGTGAAATCAAGCCTTAGAGCCACAAGGAGGAATAGAGGATGTCATGGAAGTTCAGCTTATAGAATATGTTTAAGGTATTTGTTGCTAGGTAGCCAGAATATTGGCCTTGGTGAGCACTGATTGAAATGGCATGAGGAACTTACACCAGATGGAAGAATAAAGAATTATTAACAGCTAAATCCTCTCCACTATACTAAAAATATAAGCTGTGCATAGTCTCGAACTTTCCTCTTGTACATGGACTAGAACCAGAGAAAAGATTTATTATACAAGGTTATTATTATTTCTGAGTATATGTTATGATTAGACTACCTTGGCAGATCTCCTGGATGATAAGTCTCTTGCAATTCTCTGGCAATGGAATTTTCCCTGAACTTTTTTTTTTTTTTGGTACACGGGCCTCTCCCTGTTGTGGCCTCTCCCGTCGCGGAGCACAGGCTCCAGACGCGCAGGCTCAGCGGCCATGGCTCACGGGCCTAGCTGCTCCGCGGCATGTGGGATCTTCCGGGACCAGGGCACGAACCTGTGTCCCCTGCATCAGCAGGCGGACTCTCAACCACTGCAACACCAGGGAAGCCCTCCCTGAACCTTTGACAAAGTGGTTTGTGAAGCAAATAAATAATATAAAGAAGAGCCTTCTCAAAAGAGAAGAATTTAGGAGAAGCATTCTATTAAATCAGTTAGTAATGTCAATTAATAATTATTCCTATCTAATTATTAAGATACAAGATTCTCTAGCACAGTGGCTTTCTAAGTTTTAGATGAGGAGTCACAGTAAGAAATGCATTTTTCATCCTATCCCAATACACACATGAATATGCAACTGAAAAGGATTTCACAAAACAATTTTTGCCCTGGTCATATAGAACAAAATGGAACACATCTATTTTATCCCATTTTAAAAAATTCTAGTCACACCTTCCTCAACTTTCCACTAATGAGTCTACCCCTGCAGTCTGAAACACACGACTCTGGCACTGACAGCCCTGCTCAGCTAGCCCTGACCACAGCATTATTCTACATATCTGAAATAACACAATTGCATTTCTTCTTCTTTATATTATTATTCCATACTTTAAAAAATTCCAGACATGTTGTCCCTCCAGATAAGAATGAATTTGCAAAATTTCACTGTTCTTAAAAGTTCTTCTGATGGGAAACTCAGAATCAGGGATTTGGTGCTTGGGGGGCAGAGGGTACACACACAGGTGAGTGAGGAAGCTGCACACAGAGGACAGGAAGGGAATACAAATGGGCTAAGCTTCTTGGTTCTGAGTGGGTATCACAACAGCATGACCAAAATAATAAGTAGATAATAACAGACACATACAGCACTTAGCAAGTACTAGGCACTGTTGTAAGCACTTTACACATATCGCCATTCATTCCCCCAATTCCTCTAACTCTTCCACACCCACTTAGTAAGAAGTCAAACTGGGATTTGAACTGGGGCTCTCAGCTCCAGGAATCATGGTCTGTCTACCTCCAGATCTTTTCTGAAGTCCTCTGCTTTTAAATACAGTAAGTCCCCTACATATGAACCTTCAAGTCACGAACTTTCAAAGAAGCGAACATGCGTTCACATGTCCAGTCATGTAAGTTAGTTCACGTGTCTGGCGTACACTGTCATGTACGTGCATCCGCTACAAGTGGTTGTGACTTTGTGTGCAGTACTGTGTAAAGTACTGTATAGAGTACAGTATCTTTATTTCAAGCTCAGGATGTCCACAAGCAAGCGTAAAAGCAGTGGTGGTATAGCTGGGACTGCTAAGAAGCACCAAGGGATAACAATAGAAACAAAAGTAAAAATAATTTCTTTATTTTTTGTGTTTGTTAGTTCTTTATGTATTATTTGTGTAAAAAGTATTATAAACCTATTACAGTACAGTACTATATAGCTGACTATGTTAGTTGGGTACCTAGGCTGACTTTGTTGGACTTACGAAACAAATTGGACTTACAAACGTACTCTCAGAATGGAACTCATTCATATGTAGGGGACTTACTGTAATAACAAATAATTTTTTTTACTTATATGCAAGTCAAACAAAAGTTGCCCATGGGTTAAATGTGGCTCCTGAGCTGGCAGTTGTAAGCTCTGCCTTAGAGAAACAGATGAGAGCCCACTGTGGAGGAGCACTCACCTGGAAGTCAGAGGATGGGGCTCATTCCTGCCTCTGCCTTGCTGTGGACTTTGGGCAAATCTTGTTACCTGCCTGGCCTTCAGCATCTTAAAAATGAGAGTCATGAAGCAGATGTTCTCTAAGGACCTGCTGCTTCCAACATACTATGAGCCTAAGGCGCTCAAGAGAAAAGGAGGCCCAAATCAAGAGAGAACATTGAAATAAAGAGAAGATGTCTTTAAACAAAGTGCAAAGGAGGTAAAAACAGACGAGAAGAGATAAAGTGGGGGAAAGAGGAGTGAAGAAATAGAAGACCCACAATGAGAAAATGTTCATGGATGTTGAGATTGGGTTAGTTAGTTCTTCTAGGATCCTATTAAAGATAGTAAAATGTTGCAGATAAGATTATAGTTGAAGAATATTTACATGATTTTTTTTCTTTAAAATAAGGATGGGGAAAAACGACAACAAAGCCAAAGAGACGTTAAAGATACAGCATGGGCTTCCCTGGTGGCGCAGTGGTTGAGAGTCCGCCTGCCGATGCACGGGACACGGGTTCGTGCCCCGGTCCGGGAAGATCCCACGTGCCGCGGAGTGGCTGGGCCTGTGAGTCATGGCCACTGAGCCTGCATGTCTGGAGTCTGTGCTGTGCAACGGGAGAGGCCACAACAATGAGAGACCCACACACCACCAAAAAAAAAAAAAGACACAGCATGAGTGTAGAGCAGGAAATGTCTAACATTATCTTTACCAGTTAACTGAGACATTGGCCCGGGGTAGGGATTTGGAGATGAAGGTTGCAGGGAGTGCAACAAGAAGCCACAAAAAGATCTCAGAAAAGTGGTATGCCTTACTGGCTCAGAATCAGGGTCTAAAGATACTTCGCATGGCCAGAATAACTCCTGTCACTGAGCCATCTGTTCTAAATCACTGCATTTTTCCTCACAAATTCTTTTGGCAAGATGGATATGAAATTCGGTGCTGAACAACAGCCATGGAATGCCCAGAACTGAGTTAATCCTGAAAATTAATTGCTTTTTGAAATTCATCTGTCTTGAAAGGTTTTGAAGAGAGCCTCCTAGAAACTGGGAGTTATGAAAATAAATAAAGGAAACATTTAAAATAGAGTAATAAAGGAGGGGCTTTCACTAATAACCCAGACCCCTGAGAAGGAAGGGCTCCAAAGGAAGAATTTCTCCTTCCCCACCAACAGCTCAGCCATTGAGAAGCAGTTACCACTTCAGCTTCCTTGAAACACTTCCTCCCAACTTCCTCTTTTCCTCTATAAAAGCAAGCCCCTCTCCTCTGTTCTTTGGACTTGCCTATGTTGACCATAATTTGCTTGTCCTGAATTGCTTTCCTGCATAAATTTGTTTTGCTGGTAAATAACTCTTTTTTTTTTTTTTTAAGGTCAAAAGAACCAAGCAGATGGTCCCTGGATATTCCCCACTGCCCAGGGAAGTCTATCCCACCTCCTTCTGGGAATGGAGCAACCTTGAAACATATCTTTAAAACCCTGACTGCACATGAATTTCCCGTGAAAAGTAGTACCTTTGATTTGTACATAAATTAGGCCAGTTTTCCTTTCAATTGTGGCTCTTGTTTTAAGACATAGGCAGAAAACACTCTGACATAAATTGTAGCAATATCTTTTTTGAATCTATCTTCTAAGGAAAAAGAAATAAATGCAAAATAACCAAACAGAACCTAATTAAACTTAAAAGTTTTGCACAGCAAAAGAAAACTATTGACAAAATGAAAAGACAACCTACTGAATGGGAGAAAATATTTGCAGATGATAGGACAAATAAGGGGCTAATACCCAAAATATATAAACAACTCATATACCTCAATATCAAAAAACAAAGAACCCAATTTAAAAATGGGCAGAAGACCTGAATAGACATTTTTCCAAAGAAGATATACAAATGGCCAACAGGCCCATTAAAGAATGCTCAAATCTGACCATCAGAGAAATGCAAATTGTTTTGTAATAACTTTAAATAGAGTATAACCTATAAAAATATTGAATCACTATGTTGTACATCTGAAACCAACATAATATTGTATATCAACTGTACATCAATTGAAAAATAAAATAAAATGGTGGGACTTTGTGGAAATTCTATTCTGATAGCTTCAGTTTCATTATTGATGCAAGAAACAAAGTCTTCAGCTAAGAAGGAGGATGGGGAGACAGTATTCACATGCTCAAGACTAATTCTGATCTGCCAAGAAGCAGACATCAAGATGGAAGTAAATGTACAAGAGATTTATGGGGAATAATAATGGGAGAGAAAGCTAAAGACAGTGCGAGAGCTTTCAAAATGCAATGCAGAAAGAACAGAAAATGGAAGTTTGGGTAGGAAGAGCCTTAGACTGCAACAATGAATTGTCCCCAGGTAAAGGTTCTCAAGAGCCCCATCACTGATTTGGCTGGGGTGCCCAGAGGAGGAGGCAATGGTACCAGAGCCCAGGAGCTGGACCACCCGACAGGAACTAGAATAAGTGGGAACTGGAGCCACAGAAGAAAGTCATCCAGAAGGAGTCAGAGCCAAAGAGAAGCTGTAGCCACTGCTGGAGTCTGAAGGGGAGAGGATGGAAAGGGTGCCCTGGCCTCTCCTTTCCTGTCACCCTTTAATGTCCCATCAATGCTTTCTATTGGCTGAACCTAGATGGCAGCCAGTTAACAAGGGTGCTTTTGAGGAGCTCTGCCCTCTGTAATACAGAGCACAGGAGGAGTAGGACATGGACCTGAAAACATATGGGCACAAGAATTCAAACAGCTGATGCCTTAAAAAATTTGCTATGATGTCCCATGAGTTCCAAAAGGTCCAATGGGAGTTCAGGAGTTGAGGAAGAACTGGGCATGGTACAATATTGGGAATTGGAAAAATTATATGAGGATTTAAGTGTGGTAGATAAAAGGGGACCTGGGAGTCTGGTGCTTTCTATAGCAACTGACACAAACAGGAATTTTAAAAATAATGAGATTATTTGGAGCCTGGTAGGCTCCAAACAGACGGTATTAGTGAGGTGTGGGTCCTGGGTTTTACTATTTGTTGGCATCAATGTTGGAAAAGGCCTGAGCATGTACATAAGCCAAGGGGAAGGAGGCTATGGAAAGTAACAGAGATGGATAATGCAAAATGAAAAATGGAAAGGAAAGGAAGGGAAAGGAAAGGAAAGGAAAGGAAAGGAAAGGAAAGGAAAGGAAAGGAAAGGAAAGGAAAGGAAAGGAAAGGAGAAGGAGAAGGAGAAGGAGAAGGAGAAGGAAGAAGGAGGGGGGGAGGGAAGGGAAGGGGAAGGAAGAGAAAGAGAAAGAAAGAAAGAAAGAAAGAAAGAAAGAAAGAAAGAAAGAAAGAAAGAAAGAAAGAAAGAAAGAAAGAAAGAAAGAAAGAAAGAAAGAAAGAAAGAAAGGAAGGAAGGAAGGAAGGGAGAGAAAAGATGGCGGAAGAGTAAGACGCGGAGATCTCCTTCCTCCTCACAGAGACATCAGAAATACATCTACACGTGGAACTTCTCCTATAGAACACCCACCGAACGCTGGCAGAAGACCTCAGACCTCCAAAAAGGCAAGAAACTCCCCACATATCTGGGTAGGGCAAAAGAAAAAAGAATAAACAGGGACAAAAGAATAGGGACGGGACCTACGCCAGTGGGAGGGAGCCGTGAAGGAGGAAAGACTCCCACACACTAGAGGCCCCTTCGCGGGCGGAGACTGCGGGCGCCGGAGGGGGAGGCTCCGGAGCCGTGGAGGAGAGCGCAGCCACAGGGGTGCGGAGGGCAAAGCGGAGAGATTCCCGCAGAGGATCGGTGCCGACCGGCACTCACCAGCCCGAGAGGCTTGTCTGCTCGCCTGCCGGGGCGGGCGGGGCCGGGAGCTGAGGCTCGGGCTTCAGTCGGATCCCAGGGAAAGGTCTGGAGTTGGTAGAGTGAAGACAGCTTGAAGGGGGCTAGTGTGCCACAGCTGGCCGGGAGGGAGTTCGGGAGAAGTGTGGAGCTGCCGAAGAGGCAAGAGACCTTTTCCTCCCTCTGTGCTGCCTGGGCGTGAGGAGAGGGGATTAAGTGCGCCGCTTGAAGGAGCCCCAGGGGCGGGCGCGGAGCTGCCGAAGAGACAAGAGACTTTTTCTTGCCTCTTTGCTTCCTCGGGTGTGAGGTGAGGGGATTAAGAGCACCGTGTAGAGGAACTCCAGAAACGGGCGCGAGCCGCGTCTGTCGGCACGGACAGTAGAGACGGGTGTCGGACGCTAAGGTTGCTGCTGCCACCACCAAGAGGCCTGTGTGCGAGCGCAGGTCACTCTCCACACCGGCCCTCCCGGGAGCCCGTGCGGCCCGCCACTGCCGGGGTCCCGGGATCCAGGGACAGCTTCCCTGGGAGAACGCACGGCGCGCCTTGGGCCTGTGCAGCGTCACGTCGGCCTCTGCCGCCGCGGACTCGCCCCGCCCCCGTGCCACTCCCTCCCCCCAGCCTGAGTGAGCTGGATCCCCCGAATCAACTGCTCCTTTAACATTGTCCTGTCTGAGCGAAGGGCAGTCGCACTCGGACAACCTACACGCAGAGGCGGGACCAAGTCCAAAGCTGAACCCCAGGAGCTGTGCGAACAGAGAGGAGAGGGGGCGGTCTCTCCCAGCAGCCTCAGAAGCTGCGGATTAAAGCTCCACAATCAACTTTAAGTGCCCTGCAGCTGTTGAAAACCTGAATAGACAACGAATCATCCCAAGTTGAGGATGTGGACTTTGGGAGCAAAATATACTATTATTTCCCCTTTTTTTTTTCTTTTTGTGAGTGTGTATGTGTGTGCTGCTGTGTGAGATTTTGTCTGTATAGCTTTGCTTTCACCATTTGTCCTAGGGTTAGACCGACCCATTTTTCTGTTTTTTTTTTTTTTTAAAGGAAATTTTTCTTCTTAATAATTATTTTTTATTTTAATAACTATACTTTATACTACTCTGTCTTCTCCCTTTCTTCCTTCCTTTCTTCCCTCCTTCCCTCCTTTCTCCCTTCCTTCCCCCTTCTTTCCTCCCTTCCTCTCTTCCTTCCTCCCTTTCTTCCTCTGCACCTTCCTTCCTTCCTTTCTTGCTTCCTTCCTTCATTTCTTCCTTCCTTTCTTCCTTCCTTCCCTCCCTCCCTCCTTCCTTCCTTTTCTTTCCTTTCTATTTATTCTACCTTTTATTTTGAGCCACGTGGATTAAAGGTTCTTGGCGCCCCAGCCAGGCACCAGGGCGGTGTCCCTGAGGTGGGAGAACCAACCTCAAGACACTAGTCCACAAGAGACCTCCCAGCTCCATGTAATATCAGACGGCGAAAATCTCCCAGAGATCTCCATCTCAACACCAAGACCCAGCTTCAATCAAGGACCAGCAAAGAACAGTGCTGGACACCCTATCCCCAACAAAGAGCAAGACAGGTCTACAGCCCCATCCATTAGCAGAGAGGCTGCCTAAAAGCATAATAAGGTAACCAACATCCCCAAACACAGCACCAGACGAGGACCTGCCCATCAGAAAGACAAGATCCAGACTCATCCACCAGAACAGAGGCACTAGTCCCCCCAACCAGGGAATCTACTCAACCCACTGAACCAACCTTAGCCACTGGGGACAGCCACCAAAAACAACAGGAACTACGAACCTGCAGCGTGCAAAAAGGAGACCCCAAACACAGTAAGATAAGCGAAATGAGAAGACAGAAAAACACACAACAGATGAAGGAGCAAGATAAAAACATACCAGACCTAACAGATGAAGAGGTAATAGCCAATCTACCTGAAAGAGAATTTAGAATAATGATGGTGAAGATGATGCAAAATCTTGGAAATAGAATAGACAATTTGCAAGAAACAGTTAACAGGGACCTAGAAGAAATAAAGAGGAAGCAAGAAACGATGAGCAACACAATAAATGAAATTAAAAATACTCTAGATGGGATCAATAGCAGAATAACTGAGGCAGAAGGACGGATAAGTGACCTGGAAGATAAAATAGTGGAAATAACTACTGCAGAGCAGAAGAAAGAAAAAAGAATGAAAAGAACTGAGGACAGTCTCAGAGACCTCTGGGACAACATTAAACGCACCAACATTCGAATTATAGGGGTCCCAGAAGAAGAAGAGAAAAAGAAAGGGACTGAGAAAATATTTGAAGAGATAATAGTTGAAAACTTCCCTAATATAGGAAAGGAAATAATCAATCAAGTCCAGGAAGCACAGAGAGTTCCATACAGGATAAACCCAAAGAGAAACACGCCAAGACACATAATAATCAAACTGTCAAAAATTAAATACAAAGAAAACATATTAAAAGCAGCAAGGGAAAAACAACAAATAACACACAAGGGAATCCCCATAAGATTAACATCTGATCTTTCAGCAGAAACTCTACAAGCCAGAAGGGAGTGGCAGGACATATTTAAAGTGATGAAGGAAAAAACCCTACAACCAAGATTACTCTACCCAGCAAGGATCTCATTCAGATTTGATGGAGAAATTAAAACCTTTACAGACAAGCAAAAGCTGAGAGAGTTCAGCACCACCAAACCAGCTCTACAACAAATCCTAAAGGAACTTCTCTAGGCAAGAAACACAAGAGAAGGAAAAGACCTACAAGAACAACCCGAAACAATTAAGTAAATGGTAATAGGAACATACATATCGATAATTACCTTAAATGTAAATGGATTAAATGCTCACACCAAAAGACACAGACTGGCTGAATGGATACAAAAACAAGACCCATATATATGCTGTCTACAAGAGACCCACTTCAGACCTAGGGACACATACAGACTGAAAGTAAGGGGATGGAAAAAGATATTCCATGCAAATGGAAATCAGAAGAAAGCTGGAGTAGCAATTCTCATATCAGACAAAATAGACTTTAAAATAAAGACTATTACAAGAGACAAAGAAGGACACTACATAATGATCAAGGGATCGATCCATGAAGAAGATATAACAATTGTAAATATTTATGCACCCAACATAGGAGCACCTCAATACATAAGGCAAATACTAACAGCCTTAAAAGGGGAAATCGACAGTAACACAATTATAATGGGGGACTTTAACACCCCACTTTCACCAATGGACAGATCATCCAAAATGAAAATAAATAAGGAAACACAAGCTTTAAATGATACATTACACAAGATGGACTTAATTGATATTTATAGGACATTCTATCCAAAAACAACAGAATACACATTTTTCTCAAGTGCTCATGGAACATTCTCCAGGATTGATCATATATTGGGTCACAAATCTAGCCTTGGCAAATTTAAGAAAATTGAAATCGTATCAAGTATCTTTTCTGACCACAACGCTATGAGACTAGATATCAATTATAGGAAAAGATCTGTAAAAAATACAAACACATGGAGGCTAAATAATACACTACTTAATAACGAAGTGATCACTGAAGAAATCAAAGAGGAAATCAAAAAATACTTAGAAACAAATGACAATGGAGACACAACGACCCAAAACCTATGGGATACAGCAAAAGCAGTTCTAAGAGGCAAGTTTATAGCAATACAATCATACCTTAAGAAACAGGAAGCATCTCGAATAAACAACCTAACTTTGCACTTAAAGCAATTAGAGAAAGAAGAACAAAAAAACCCCAAATTTAGCAGAAGGAAAGAAATCATAAAGATCAGATCAGAAATAAATGAAAAAGAAGTGAAGGAAACAATAGCAAAGATCAATAAAAGTAAAAGCTGGTTCTTTGAGAAGATAAATAAAATTGATAAACCATTAGCCAGACTCATCAAGAATAAAAGGGAGAAGACTCAAATCAATAGAATTAGAAATGAAAAAGGAGATGTAACAACTGACACTGCAGAACTACAAAAGATTATTAGAGATTACTACAAGCAACTGTATGCCAATAAAATGGACAACCTGGAAGAAATGGACAAATTCTTAGAAATGCACAACCTGCCGAGACTGAACCAGGAAGAAATAGAAAATTTGAACAGACCAATCACAAGCACTGAAATTGAAACTGTGATTAAAAATCTTCCAGCAAACAAAAGCCCAGGACCAGATGGCTTCACAGGTGAATTCTATCAAACATTTAGAGAAGAGCTAACACCTATCCTTCTCAAACTCTTCCAACAGATAGCAGAGGGAGGAACACTCCCAAACTCATTCTATGAGGCCAACATCACCCTGATACCAAAACCAGACAAAGACGTCACAAAGAAAGAAAACTACAGGCCAATATCACTGATGAACATAGATGCAAAAATCCTCAACAAAATATTAGCAAACAGAATCCAACAGCACATTAAAAGGATCATACACCATGATCAAGTGGGGTTTATCCCAGGAATGCAAGGATTCTTCAATACACGCAAATCAATCAACGTGATACACCATATCAACAAACTGAAGGAGAAAAACCATATGATCATCTCAATAGATGCAGAGAAAGCTTTTGACAAAATTCAACACTCATTTATGATAAAAACCTTGCAGAAAGTAGGCATACAGGGAACTTTCCTCAACATAATAAAGGCCATATATGACAAACCCACAGCTAGCATCGTTCTCAATGGTGAAAAACTGAAACCATTTCCACTAAGATCAGGAACAAGACAAGGTTGCCCACTCTCACCACTCTTATTCAACATAGTTTTGGAAGTTCTAGCCACAGCAATCAGAGAAGAAAAAGAAATAAAAGGAATCCAAATAGGAAAAGAAGAAGTAAAGCTGTCACTGTTTGCAGATGACATGATACTATACATAGAGAATACTAAGGATGCTACCAGAAAACTACTAGAGCTAATCAATGAATTTGGTAAAGTTGCAGGATACAAAATTAATGCACAGAAATCTCTGGCATTCTTATACACTAACGATGAAAAATCTGAGAGTGAAATTAAGAAAACACTCCCATTTACCATTGCAACAAAAAGAATAAAATATCTAGGAATAAACCTACCTAAGGAGACAAAAGACTTGTATGCAGAAAACTATAAGACACTTATGAAAGAAATTAAAGATGATACAAATAGGTGGAGAAATATACCATGTTCTTGGATTGGAAGAATCAACATTGTGAAAATGACTATACTACCCAAAGCAATCTACCGATTCAATGCAATCCCTATCAAATTACCACTGGCATTTTTTACAGAACTAGAACAAAAAATTTCACAATTTGTATGGAAACACAAAAGACCCCGAATAGCCAAAGCAATCTTGAGAACGAGAAATGGAGCTGGAGGAATTAGGCTCCCTGACTTCAGACTCTACTACAAGGCTACAGTAATCAAGACAATATGGTACTGGCACAAAAACAGAAATATAGATCAATGGATCAGGATAGAGAGCCCAGAGATAAACCCACACACATATGGTCACCTTATCTTTGATAAAGGAGGGAAGGATATACAGTGGAGAAAAGACAGCCTCTTCAATAAGTGGTGCTGGGAAAACTGGACAGCTACATGTAAAAGTATGAAATTAGAACACTCCCTAACACCACACACAAAAATAAACTCAAAATGGGTTAAAGACCTAAATGTAAGGCCAGACACTATCAAACTCTTAGAGGAAAACATAGGCAGAACACTATACGACATAAATCACAGCAAGATCCTTTTTGACCCATCTCCTAGAGAAATGGAAATAAAAACACAAATAAACAAATGGGACCTAATGAAACTTAAAAGCTTTTGCACAGCAAAGGATACCATAAACAAGACCGAAAGACAACCCTCAGAATGGGAGAAAATATTTGCAAATGAAGCAACTGACAAAGGATTAATTTCCAAAATTTATAAGCAACTCATGCAGCTCAATAACAAAAAAACAAACAACCCAATCCAAAAATGGGCAGAAGAACTAAATAGACATTTCTCCAAAGAAGATATACAGATTGCTAACAAACACATGAAAGAATGCTCAACCTCATTAATCATTAGAGAAATGCAAATCAAAACTACAATGAGATATCATCTCACACCGGTCAGATTGGCCATCATCAAAAACTCTAGAAACAATAAATGCTGGAGAGGGTGTGGAGAAAAGGGAACCCTCTTGCACTGCTGGTGGGAATGTAAATTGATACAGCCTCTATGGAGAACAGTATGGAGGTTCCTTAAAAAACTACAAATAGAACTACCATACGACCCAGCAATCCCACTACTGGGCATATACCCTGAGAAAACCATAATTCAGAAAGACTCATGTACCAAAATGTTCATTGCAGCTCTATTTACAATAGCCAGGACATGGAAGCAACCTAAGTGTCCATCAACAGATGAATGGATAAAGAAGATGTGGCACATATATACAATGGAATATTACTCAGCCATAAAAAGAAATGAAACTGAGTTATTTATAATGAGGTGGATGGACCTGGAGTCTGTCATACAGAGTGAAGTAAGTCAGAAGGAGAAAAACAAATACCGTATGCTAACACATATATATGGACTCTAAGGGAAAAAAATGTCATGAAGAGATTAGTGGTAGGACGGGAATAAAACACAGACTTACTCGAGCATGGACTTGAGGATATGGGGAGGGGGAAGGGTGGGCTGAGACGAAGTGAGAGAGTGGCAGGGACATATACACACTATCAAATGTAAATTAGATAGCTAGTGGGAAGCTGCTGCATAGCACAGGGAGATCACCTCTGTGCTTTGTGACCACCTAGAGGGGTGGGATAGGGAGGGTGGGAGAGAGGGTGATGCAAGAGGGAAGAGATATGGGAACATATGTATATGTATAACTGATTCAGTTTGTTGTAAAGGAAAAACTAACACACTATTGTAAAACAATTATACTCCAATAAAGATGTTAAAAAAAAAAAAAAAAAGAAAGGAAGGAAGGAAGGAAGGAAGGAAGGAAGGAAGGAAGGAAAGGAGGGAGGGAGGGAGGGAGGAAGGAAGGAAGAAAGAAAGAAAGAAAGGGAGAAAGTCACAGAGAAAAACAAATACACTATGTTATCACTTATATGTGGAATAGAAAAAAATAGAACAAATCAGTGAATATAACAAAACAGAAACAGACTCACAGATATAAAGAACAAACTTGTGGTTACTAGTAGGGAGAAGATGGTGGGCAAGGGGCAAGATAGGGGTAGAGGATTAAGCGGTATGAACTACTGTGTACAAAGTAAATAAGCTACAAGTATATATTGTACAGTACAGAGAATACAACCAATATTTTCTAATAACTAAAAATGGAGTATAATATAAAAATTTTGAATCACTGTTGTACACCTAAAACTAATGTAGTACAGTATTATAAATCAATTATACCTCAATTTAAAAAAAAAGAAAGAAAAGAATTTTAAAAATTTTGTAACTATGTATGATGACAGATGTTAGCTTATTGTGATCATTTTGCAATATATACAAATATCAAAATATTATGTTGTACACCTAAAACTGATATAATATTATATGTCAATTATATCTCAATTAAAAAATAAAAGAGAAATAAATAGAAAGGATAGCTAATAAACTGTGGTATATATGTATCTTAGTCTACAAATCCTGATGTGTAAGAAACACAAATTTATTTTTTTTTAGAATCCAATCTCTTTCTTGTTTCCCCAGTTCACTGGGGTAGTAGAAATGCAATCTAATTTTACCTGAGTTTTGTTTTCACCTAAATTCTAGAATCTTACCTAGTGCTAGGTATGCATGTATGTGTACATGGTTGATGTATACATGTGATGCTGGGGTGTGTGTGTCTACGGTCTGTGTGCGTCTGAAGTAGGGGTGGGGAATTGAAGGAGCACTTGCATTTGAACCTCAAAGGCATCTCCTCACACTGGCATCTTCTGACTGGTCCATTATCACATCTCGACCTTGGTGGCTGGTCCATCTGCTGGGGTCTCTACCTGCATCATCCCTTTAGAAACTCCTTCTGCACCATTCTTGAATACAAAGGCATCACCTCCTACTACCCTCACCACAATTCACAATAGTGTGAGACACTCTACGAGGCTTCCCAAGTCCCATCTGGCTAGAATGGGACCAGGGAGCCATGTTCTCTAATGTCTCACTCCCTACCCAGAGCTCTAAAAGGAAGTGAGTTAGAGGCCCTTTCTGCTCTCAGATCACACAAGCTTTCTGGAGTCTGTTGCCAAAGCCCGAGACTTGACCCGGAGCAAGACGCAGGACACAGGACTTTCCTGAGAAATGCCCCAGTCTTTCCTGCCTTTCCTCATCCATCTCTATTCTGACAGCACAAGGAATCCTTGGTGGTGAGGGAGGCAAACAATGAGAAGTTACATTCCTTACTCTTCAAGCCACCTGTCTAGGTCTCTCTCTTCCTCTAATCCCTAAGAGGAAAAAAAAATCTCAAAGCTTTCTCCCTCTCCTGAGACAGTGAATGTGGGCTTGTTATTTTTAT
Source organism: Kogia breviceps (assembly GCF_026419965.1). Taxonomy (NCBI): domain Eukaryota; kingdom Metazoa; phylum Chordata; class Mammalia; order Artiodactyla; family Physeteridae; genus Kogia; species Kogia breviceps. The sequence continues at coordinate 100,884,855 of NC_081314.1, forward strand.
GGATGCAAGGAAGAGACAAAGATGGAAAAGTACCTACCTGAGGGAAAAACAACAACCACACTGGTTAATATTTCAAAAACATCACACCCCACAGAATCAAGTTCTGAGAGAAGGTGGCAGACTGAGCTCAAAATTATGGAGAGGAGAAAGGCTGGGAGTAAAGGAACATTTTGAGATGGAGATTACAATTCAACCAAATGGCCATATGTTCTAAGAACGTTTCCCTTTCCTGGGATGGATCTTCTCAATCTGGAAAAAGACGAGGTATACTCTGGTAGTAAAATGAAGTAGATTTGGAGAAAGCTTACAAAAAAGAAATCAGCTGTGCTAGCCCTGTGCACCATTATCACATGAATTTCTCACAACAAATGATAAGGTTGGCATAATAATTCTCTTTCACAATTGAGGAAACTAAGGCAAAGAAAGGTTTGGAATTTGTCCAAAGTCACACAGACCAGTAGGGGTGCTGTGAAGTCTTCAGGTGAGTGGAAAGATTTAGTCCCCCAAATTTATGGCTTGCTTCTTCTCTCATAACTGGGCTTAAAAATAAAACTTGTCCTCAAGTATGTAAAACTCTCTAATTCGTAATAAAATGTTTTTCTGTCATTGACAATAGCTGTTATCTGACTTGAGAAAATGAAAGCAGAACATGACTTAGCATGAAAAAGTAGGAAGTGATTTTGCGGGAACATGTTTCCTATAGCAACCATAGCAGACTCCAATTTTGCTGGGGCTTCAATAGGCTAATTAGTCAAGCTTCCTTAGAAACATCTATGTCTCCATCACATAACTCCTAAATACAGTACCCTTGCCCCAGTCCCTCAAGCAGCTGGCATGAGCACATACTTCTGCCAGGACTTGTGTCGCAGGGGTCAAGCTGGACGGGTAGAGATGGAGTATGTTACAAAAAGGCCTGCAGCAGGAAGCACCAGGGCTGTGTAATTGCTCAGTCTTTGGAGAGTACTGAAAATCAGGCATAGGAAACAGAGTTCAGCCCCGCAGTTTAATGCAGATTGGAAACTGGGAGCAAGGTCTGAAAGTCAGAAGCTGGCAGAAGCAGCACAGAATCAAAAATAATAGTCAAATACAGATGGCCAATAAGCACATGAAAAGATGTTCAACTTTGCTAATCATTAGAGAAATACAAATCAAAATTACAATGATGTATCACCTCACATCAGTCAGAATGTCCATCATTAAGAAGTCTGCAAATAAATGCTGGAGAGGGTGTGGAGAAAAGGGAGCCCTTCTACACTGTTGGTGGGAATGTAAATTGGTGCAGCCACTATGGAAAGATGGATGTTGTGTATGTATATATACACACATAATGGACTACTACTCAGTCATAAAAAAGAATGAAATAATGCAGCAACATGGATGGACCTAGAGATTATCATACTAAGTGAAGTAAGTCAGACGGAGAAAAACAAATATCATATGATATCACTTACATGTGGAATGTAAAAAAGTGATATAAATGAACTTACTTACAAAACAGAAATAAACTCACAGACATAGGGAAAAAAACTTACGGTTATCACAGAGGATAGCAGGGGAGGGGGGGAGGAGAGAAATTAGAAGTTTGGGATTGGCAGATGCAAGCTATTATGTATAAAATAGATAAACAACAACATCCTACTGTATATGACAGGGAACTATATTCAATATCTTGTAATAAACTATAATGGAAAAGAATAAAAACAAATAAATAGAATGAGAAGCAAATGAGAAAAAAATGATAGGAGGAAGCTTGGAGTTCCATTCTTTATAAAAAATCAGCAACTGGTATTACAAAAGAAATTATTATGTTTTAAAGACCATCATCAATGTAAGAATTTCTTAAATCTCTTTTCATTTTGTTAATACACATGGGTCATACTAGGCACATGATTTTGTAATCTGATTTTTCCTTTAATATATGAACATGCCCTTTTATTTTTCAACCAACAGCAGTTTAGTCTTACCACCACTGACCCAATGCCTGCCCTGACCAGGGAAACCAGCGATATAATAATTGCTAGATTTAATGGCCATCTCCAGTCCTGTCTCACTTGACTTATCTTCCTTGACCACTCCTTCCATAATCAAAAATGCCTCCTTTGACTTCCCCAACATTCTTCTGTCCTGCTTTTCCATTTATCTCTGGCTGCTTCCTCTGATCCCCTTCATGGACATTTTCTTCTGACAATCCTTGAATACGGAAGACAGATATCCTGGAAAATTTGCTGCTCCTCTCATCTTAAATACTCTTCTTGAGCATTCTCTTTGACTGACCATCTCTGCATGTTGATACACAGAAATTCAAATCTTCTGTTTTGTCCCTCTCCTGAACTCTAAGAGACCCTTAGCTATAATTCAAACCAGATTTCCCACTGCCTTGTTAAACTCAACATACCCAAAGCAGAACTTATCTCTTATTCTCTCTCACATATGAAGATATCTCCCTTAAAGCTAGGAGAGAGGAAACCCGCCCAGCGCCATCTTGCCTCTTCACTTTGATAATATTAATAAACACACAGCTAACATTATTGAACTCAAGTACTATGTAAAGAGCTTTATTGACATTATCTCATTGAATGCTCACAATGCACATTACAACAAGAACAGGGAAGCTTAGGAAAGTAAAGACACTTGCTCAAAGACACACAGAAAGTAAGTGCAGGGCTAACAGTCTTAGCAGTTTGTGTCCAGAGCTCCTAGAGTGTGCTCTTGGATTCATACTTTATGAAAAGATGCAATAAGTCTGGACTTTTGCAAAGGACTTTTTACTGAGAAACCACGAGAAAAGAAAACAAAATTCAAAATGTAAAACTAGATTAAGTTACAAATCATATATTGTTTGTTCAAATGTAATAGTGTCTACCCGCTTCAAACTAGCCAGCTCAGCTTGGCACCCAGCCCTGGTTCCATCTCCTCACCACAATCCTCTCTTGTGGCTGCTAGACCAAATCAAGAATTCTCTTTGCCCAAGGAAAGACCTAGGCAAAGAGTTCAGATTTTTCCAGCTGGTTCTTTAAAAAGATAAACAAAATTGATAAACCTTTAGCCAGACTCATCAAGAAAAAAAGGGAGAAGGCTCAACAGACACCACAGTCATAACAGACACCAGAGAAATACAGTCATAAGAGGTTACTACAAGCAACTATATGCCAATAAAATGGACAACCAGGAAGAAAAGGACAAATTCTTAGAAAGGTACAATCTACCAAGACTGAGCCAGGAAGAAGTAGAAAATAGGAACAAACCAATCACAAGTACTGAAATTGAAAGTGTGATTTAAAAAAAAAACCCAACAGGGACTTGCCTGGTAGTCCAGTGGCTAAGGCTCCATGCTCCCAGTGCAGGGGGCTTGGGTTCGATCCCTGGTCAGGGAACTAGATCCTACATGCCTCAAATAAGAGTTAGCATGGCACAACTAAGAGTTCTCTTGCCACAACTAAAGATCCCACATGCTACAACTAAAAGATCCTGCATGCTGCAACTAAGATCCAGCTCAGCAAAATTAATTAATTAATTAAGAATTTTAAAACACCAACAAACAGAAGTCTAGACAAGATGGCTTCACAGGTGAATTCTATCAAACATTTAGAGAAGAGTTAACACCTATCCTTCTGAAACTATTCCAAAACTTTGCAGAGGAAGGAATACTCCAAAACTCATTCTATAAGGCAATTATCACCCCGATACCAAAACCAGACAAAGATGCCACAATAAAAGAAAATTACACACCAATATAACTGATGAACATGGACCCAAAAATCCTGAACAAAATACTAGCAAACAGAATCCAACACTAGATCAAAAGAATTATACACCATGATCAAGTAGGATTTATCCCAGGGATGCAAGTATTTTTCAATATCCACAACTCAATCAGTGTGATACACCACATCAACAAATTGAAGAATAAAAACCATATGATCATCTCAATAGATGCAGAAAGAGAGACCTTCAAGACGGTGGAGGAGTAAGACATGGATATCACCTTCCTCCCCACAAATATATCAGAACTACATTTACATGTGGAACAACTCCTACAGAACACCTACTGAACGCAGGCAGAATACCTCAGACTTCTCAAAAGGCAAGAAACTCCCCACGTACCTGGGTAGGGCAAAAGAAAAAAGAAAAAACAGAGACGCTAATTTATGTTGTGCTTACTGTCAACTAAATTTTTCACATAAGCTATCACCAAGTTATATCTCCCTATCTGGGGACCTTTTATGGTTGGTTTTTGAACCTATGGCAGGATTTTCCATTTTTTCCTATTAAATTTTATCTGGTAGATTCAGCTTATAGTTCCAGCAGATCTCTTTAGATCCTCATTCTGTCATTCAACAACTTCAATATTCCCCTAAATTTAAATTTAAATTTAAATTTATCCATTCATTAATTCAAAAATATGTTATTTATTGAGTGCTCACTGGGTGCTAGGCACGGTTCTAAGCACCGGGGATTCAACAATGAATAAGACAGACAAAACCTCTGCTTACAGGGAATTCACATTCAGAAGTGGTAAGGGGATGGGTAAATGGAGAAGGGCTGAGAAAAGGAGCATTGTAGGGTGGTGGGGACAGAGAACACTTCTATTTGCATCCTCCAAGAGTGAATGAGCATGCCTTCTCTATCTTATGTTTTTCATATGAGTTAGGCTGATCCTTCTCTCCAAGTTGATAAAAATGCTTCTGGGATGTCCTCTCAACCAGTTGTAGCTCTCTGTAGTCAACAAGAATGCCCCCTGAAAACCTGGAGTAAACCGTCAGTTGCATTTCCTTGATTTTCCTCCAAGTAATCACTCAGGTGCCCTAAGATAAACTTTCATAATCCCCTTGGGAGTATAACTGGGCTGACCCACTTCACCAGTCTGAGGTACAAACACAGTTACATCTATTTTATTTTTTTCTATTTTATCACTTAAACCCCAACTAGTCTTCCTTGGAGAACTGCACACCAAGAGACGCTGCCTTTATAAAGTCCACAAGACTCCATGGGATCCTTTCCTTAAAATATCAGACTCCTACATTTACATAACTGAAGGGAACCACTTGTAATTTTTCAAGGGTAAAAAACTGATCCAAAGGTAACACGTTATCTCTTCCTCTATACTTAGAAGAGGCTAGAACGTTAATTTTGTAAAGTACACTATTTTCATTAGCAGTTAGGGGAGGGGGCCATTTCTTCAGAAATAAGTTTTAAAAGCCTTGGTTTATGTATATAGTAAGGAAGAAAAAGAAGGTAGAGATGAGGGATCTAAAAGTCTGATCAACTTTTCCATCAGGAAAAGGGGGGAAATGCTCTTTTGTTTTTCCACACCTTCCATTTTCTTTCCCTTTTTAACTTCACCTCCCAGGAGAAGCCAAGACTGAGAGGAGAGATACTGGGCTGAACTGGAATAACTATACAAGCTGGATTAGAAGAGACTGAGCTGGCCAAAAGTGTAAATCATTTTTAATTTGCAGCCTTCCAAACTAGCCCTGACATCTCTCTTCAGGCATTGGCAAGCTACTCCACAGCCAGAGAGCTACAGGCAGCCTGCTGGGAATTTTAATGACACATCACCCGCCCTCAGCCAAGTACCCTTCCACACCCTCCTACCTCCATCGCACTCAACCTGGTCCCAGAGGCGCCTAGAGTTTGGCATCCCACAAGGCCCTCCCTCCCAACAGTCAGTCTTTCACCAATGGCCCCAAGCCCAAAATTCCCCTTCCTGCCCACTCCAGACATCAACAGATCTCATGCTTTATCTGATCTCGGTTAACAACTCTGGATGAAAAAATGAAACCCAGCTTATATATATCTTAAAAAGGAGTCTGTTAACCAAAATACATTTCTTGGAAATGGGATATGATTTATTAGGCTTCAAACTACTCCACAGTGATTTTGTCCCATCTAGTCAAGAGTGAAAAATACAGGACAACCCCATTACTCAGCTGAACACAGCTGCACCCCATGATAGTTTGGTAAGTGACTTATACCAATGGTGTGGGACTCAATCAAAACAAAGAACCAAATGCTTCGTTTTCACAAGTGTATGCATATGTCCAAACCCATCAAATTTAGACATTAAATACATGCTGTTTTTTGTATATCAATTATACCTCAATAAATCTGTTTTTTAAAGAAGAAGAATCATCACTTAAAAGGAAGTGAGGTTTGACCAGCAAATTCTTCAAAACCTGATGGGAAGTGTAAGGACTTCATGTGCATATGGTAATAATTATAATAATAACGGTAGCTAACATATACTCATTTATAATATACTTTACATAGATTATCTCATTAAATATATGCAACAATCTTATGAGAAAATTACTATTATCACAATTTCAGAAAGTAGGGAATTTCTGTTTTAACCAGTCCTCTAAGTATCAATGAACTTACTCTTAATATTGTACTCTTAGGACTGGGAAATGGGACTTTAAGGCTAGAAAGCCTCATAATTAGAGTGGTTGGGCCCTTTTTCCCACACACCACACCCACAGGCAGCTACCTTCCCTTTCCTGCAGCAGACAGACCCCATCACATTCCATAGATGGGACCAAATGATTTCATATTGCTTTCAGCAACTATATGAAGAGATATATGATTAAAACAGACTTTTATTCCCATTTCTCAACGACTCCCACAATACTGCATTTACACAACTCTCCACTTGAACAATTTTCCTTTCGCTTAAACTTCTCTGCAAGAAATACTGCCTCAGACACATTGCTATCACGTGGCCTTCCTAAAATAATCCACATAGGCACAGGTATTTACTAAAACAAAGACCATGTTATCTGGTATTAAAAACCAAGACAGGGTATGAGAATTTAATCTCCAGCTAACTAAGGACAGGACAACCTAGAACATGTATCTGCAAGTAAAATACTACATAGAACACTCCCTAATCAAACTCTTTCCTGGGTGGCAACTTTCAAGAGAAGCCAACCTGAGGTGTCTTATTATAGTTTATACTTGTGCATCTGAATTTATGTCACCTGCTAATGCATTGAGCTTGCTGTGTATTGCCTAACAAGAAAGTGTTCATGGTATAAAGTAGAGAATCAAAGTGTCCCAATGGATTAAACATTTTGAAGAAGAAAAAATAAATGAATAAAAAGAGGGAAGTGGGAAAACCTCCTCAGCAAAGATATTTATCTTGAGTCACATTTCCTCCAGAACTTAATTTCCATCTTCTGTCTCCTTGCAAAGGATTATCTTTGAAAGTACTTGTTGCACAGTGAGTATAAGAGATTTCTAGAGGCATCTGAAAGCAGAGTCTTGGCTGAGGAAGCTTCTTCTTCTCCTCTTTTTTCAAATTTTATTTTATTATGGTAAGAATACTTAACATGAGATCTACCTTCTTAACACATTTATTTTTAAGTGTACAAGATAGTATTGTTGACTATATGTTGTACATCACATCTCTAGAACTTATTCATCTTGCTTAACTGAAACTTAATGCCTGTTGATTAGTAACTCCTCATTTTCCCCTCCACCCAGACCCTGGAAATCACCATTACAGTCTTTGATGCTGTGAATCTGACTATTTTAGATACCTTGTACAAGTGGAATCATGCCATACTTTTCTTTCTGTGACTGGCTTATTCCACTTAGCATAATGTCCTTAAGGTCATCCATGTTGTTACACATTGCAAAATTTCCTTCTTTTTTAATGCCGAATAATATTTCATTGTATATAGATACCATATTTTCTTTATCCATTTATCCATTGATGGAAGTTTAGTTGTTCCATTGCAAATAGTGCTGCAATGAACATGGGGTGCTAATATCACTCTGAGATCCTGATTTCAATTATTTTGAATAAACACCCAGAAGAAGTGGTACTGCTGGATCATATGATACTTTTATTTTTAATTTTTGAACAACCTATTTTCCATAGCAACTATATCATTTTGCATTCCCACCAATAGTGTTCCAGGTTTCCAATTTCTCCATATCCTTGCCCACACTCTTTGTTTTTGTTTTTTTCATAACACCCACCCTGACAGGTGTGAGGTGATATCTAATTGTGGTTTTGATTTGTATTACATTCCAATTGCATTTTTTGAAGAAATAGAGAAAATAATTCCAAAATTCATACGTAATCACAAAGGACCACAAATAACCAAGCCAATATTTTAAAAGAAGAACAAAGCTGGAGGCATCACACTTCCTAAATTCAAAATATATTACAAATTTACAGCAATGAAAACAGTATGGTATTGGTATAAAGACAGATATATAGATCAAAGGAACAGAACAGACAGCCAAGAAATAAATCCAACATATACAGTCAGCTGATCTTTGACAAGCGTGCCAAGAACACACAATGGGGAGGATAACCTTTTCACAAATGGTGTTGGGAAAGTGAATGTCCACATGCTAAAGAATGCTTTGGACCTTTATCTTATACTACACACAAAACTCAATTCAAAATTGATTAAACACTTAAATGTAATGCCCGAAACTCTACAACTCCTAGAATAAAACAGGTTGAAATTTCATGACATTGGTCTTGGCAGTGATTTCATCAGTATGACACTAAAAGCACAAGCAACAAAAGAAAAAATAGGCTAGTGGAACTGCATCAAACTAAAAAGCTTCTGCAAAGCAAAGGAAACAATCAACAGAGTGAAAAGGCAACTTGTGGAATGGGATAAAACCATATATCTGATAAGAGGTTAATATCTGAAATATACAAGGATCTCACACACAACTCAAAGAAAAAAAAGCATTAAAAAATGGGCAAAGGAATTGAATAGATATTTCTTAAAAGAAGACCGAAGTTGCCTCTTCTTGCTCTACCTTTTATATTAGTGTTGAGACGTAAGCACCTACAGGGTGAAGCATTAAGTGGTATTTTAATGTCTGGAGAATCCCTTAGCCTTTGACAACTGCCAGCTCTTTTAAGACATAAACTTTATCCATCTTTCTCATCCCCAGGCCCAGCACCATGCCTGACACTCAGGGAGGGGACAATTATTTGATTAATCTACTTGATTCAAAATTAATACCCATCTGATCTATGACCTTTCCCAGGAAAAGGAGAAGCCTGTTGGGGTTAGGGAGTCAGCACAGTAGTAAGAGACCCAGAAGAACTGTCACATCCTTCCCAAGCAGCATGAGTAGAATGTTATTAACTAATAAAACTAGACATGAAATACTTCTTGCTCTAAAGACAAGGGAAATTATTTTCCAAAAAACAGCAGAAAATAGAAAACAAATAATTAAGGTAATTGTGTACACACCAAGAGAAGGTTAACAGTTAAGTTCTTTGCTGCTGACCAAGGTTACTACACATGAGCAATGTGAACTCATGAGGTCAATAGAAATTTGTTACTGAATGTTTCAGAACTGGTCCAAAAAGAAATCAACAACATCTCTGGAATCTAGAAAACTTGTGTGTTCTACCTGCAGGATAAATCTAGTCTTTTGGTTTTGTTTGATTTTATTCTCAATTGTAAAGAACGCCATTTTAGTCATTCTGGGCTTAATAATAGCTGAAGCAAAGAGCCATCCTTAGGAAAGGGGGAACCAGTTTCCCTCTGCAAGCTGTACTTCAAGCACCTTATGCAACCCCTAACACACAGGGAGGCTCCTTTAATGTTTAATTTGCGGTGAGTAAATAAGTGAGTGAGCTTCCTAAATATTACTCATTGTGTTATTCCTCTGCTCAGATCTCATTAATGGCCGGCTACAGCCTACCTCGCCAATATGCAGTTCATTGTCATTATTCAAAGATTTCATGTTTGCAAATTTGCCTACTTGCTAAAATCTATTTGTAATCCCACAATCAATACTAGGGAACTTTCAAGATCATGCATGAACATGCACAAAGCAATGAAAAGTTTGAGTCACCCAGTGTGCATGCTCCCAGATGAGTTTGGACAAGATGATGCTCTGCCTTCTTATTTCAGCTCTTAGACTGTAAAAAAACTGTCCTTTTGTAGCCTATTTAGTGCCATGATGTTTTTCATATTTATGTGCTGTTTGTTGTTGATTTTGTTGTTTAAAAGGGCCCCTAAGCATAGTACTGAAGTGCTGTCTAGTGTTCCTAAGCCTAAGAAGGTTGTGATGTATCTTATGGAGAAAATACACACGCTAGATAATCTCTGTCCAGGCATGATCAATAATGTTGTTGGCTATTAGTCTAATGTTAATGAATCAACAATATATATTAAATTTGAAGTTTTTAAACAGAAACACACACCAAAAAAGTTAGGAAGAAAATGTTGTAAACAGAGGCTCACAGGAATAACACTGTACATCCCCTATGACAAACACTTCAGGATTTGCTAATTCATTGTTCGGGATGACTTTATAGAACATATTTGCCACACATAATTAGAGTTGACTATAATTGTCTCTAATTGCTTCCCAGGGACAGCCCTTCCCTTCCTTAGCAGGCAGGATGCTCCAGTCATCTTGACACCACCAGCCCATGCTTTGAGGTCTGTGGTTCCTCTATGCCTTCTTTCATGTTGTTCTACCATGTGGACCATCAAAGTCCTCTTCAGACTGCACCTTCTACATGAAGCCTTTCCTACGGAGTTCAGCCTCAACTAATAGACCCGTCTTAGAACTTTTAAAACTTGTCTATATCATAGCATTTAGCATTTAATCATATGCAATCTTGATTTATTCCCTACTTAATTAATGTTATTTGCTACCCAGTTTGATTATAATCACCTTGAAAGCAAGCATCCACCTCATATTTATATCAATTCCATTTATTTATGCTTATTTATGCATATACTTCCTACCTGATATGCCTAAATGGTTTTAATCTGCCTTTTAAAATTATTATTATTATAGAATGGTAGAGCTATAAAGAGACTTAAAACTCCTCTATGCCACCTCTCTAATTTTATAGATGAAGAAACCAAGACCTAGCAAGTGATTTGCCCCAAAACATGTCATTTTTATGAAGTAAGTGTCATGATTCCCAAAGCTGGGCATTTCCCCCTCCTCTAACTAGCTATAATGAAACTCTTTCTGTTGCCATGTGTTTTATACAAATAAATTTGCAGTACTTACATTTATGAAAGTGAAAAATAGGAATTAAATGAATGTTTAACTCAATCTCATTCTAGAAAATATCCATGATCATCTATAGACACATAAACCAACTGAGGCAAAAAATAAATAAACAGCTCCATGAGAGATTCATTTCCAGCAAGATTTTAGTTTTATGTTAAATGATTATGTTTCAAATTATTTTTGTTTTGGTCATTAGTATGCTATTTATTTTTTGCATTTAAGTCTTGTAGTCACAGGAAACTTTAAAAATAATTTAAGTTCCAGTATATATTTTTGTAACAGAAAAGTGTGATAAGGTAATTAAGACAAGACTTTCAAAAATAAGACAATATGTTAGCATAAATATAGGAAGGAAGAGTGGAATAGAAATATAAGTCCAAGAAGCTAACAAAATAACATCAGACAGAAGAAGGGCCCAAAAATGGTGACATAGGAGGCTCCTGAACATCCCTTCTCCCACAGATGCAGTGAATGTACAGCTACATAAGGAGTATCCCTCTGAGAGAAATCCAAATACCAGCTTAGTGATTCTACATGTTGAGCGAAAAAGAAAATACCCATACTGAAACAGGTAGGAAAGGCAGAGACACACTCTCACCATAAACCCCACCCACAGAATAGTGTCATACAATTGAGAGGGAACACTCAACTCCTAACTTCTCCCTGAAGAGCAAAGGGCTTAGACCACACACCTAGTCCTCCAACTTTTATTACTACCGCATGACAGATGACCCTCAAAACACTTAGCTCTGAAAGCCAATCAGGCTGGATTCCACAAAACCCACAGGACTAGAGCAAACAAAGAAGCAGTTCCTACTGGCCATGCATCACAGTTGGTATCCCCCCCAACTCCCCTTTCACTGTGAAAGGAACAGGCAAAAACGCCTATCTCCCAGGGCATTCTAGCCTTTCCCTGGAAAGGGTCTTAGTGCATACTTTACAAGCTGCAGCCTGAGGGTCTGACTTCCAATTAGCATGATTCTGGAAGTTGGCTATTATTCTTCATGGAGCCCAGGGGATCCAGTGGGCACTTCCTCTGCCTTCTCCCTTCAGCTCACTCCAACAAAAAAAAACTCAGTTCACTAGCATCTCTAAAAGAAGCTTGTACAAGTCTGGTGTCCCAGCTTTTGCATCTGCCTCCAGAGAAGCAGGCCCCCAGATTGCCTGGCCCTGATAGCCAAAGGGGCTTGTGTTCATGAATGCCACAGGACTATAGAAAACAAAGAAGCAGTTCTCAATGGACATGCAAGCACTCGCCAAAGCCATCCGCCCAGGGCTCAGCACAAAATGAGTAGGCAAAAATGCCCATCTCCCATTCATTCACTGGAAGGGGTTTGATTGCATATTTCACAAGTTACCACTGGAGAGTTCAGCTTCTGATTCGCACACAATTTGGTGCTGACTGTGATCCTCCCTGGAGTCCAAAAGAGCCAGTGGGCACTTTCTCCACCTTCTCCCTCCTGCTCACTCCAACAAAAAATACCAAGTCACTGGTACCTCCCTATAAGGAGCTTGTACACATATCTAGCACCCCAACTTTTACAGCTTGCACTGGAGGGACTGGCTCTCAATTTACCTAGCTCTGATGGCAACAGGGCTTGCATTCATGAGTTCCACAGGATTATAGCAACAAAAGCAGTCTTTTTTTTTTTTTTTTTTTTTGTGCTATGATACAATTTTATTAGATAAATTATGCCAAAAATCCCCAATACTTTAATTCTCTGTCCTAAGTTTTAGCACATAGCCACAATAATAAATTTTATTAGATGTAAGGTAAATAAGTTGTCTTAATAATTTTTAGTTTTAAATTTCAAAGTCAAGTTTAAATTGAACTTTTTATCTCCCACCATTTTCTACGTCCACTTTGGCCCTGTTTTAAATGGATTCAGTTGAAGATTTTTATGGTACTAACTAACCTCAGATGAGAACCTTTTATTTTTGTGGGAGCATGTGTGTATGTATAATTGATTTAGTTTGTTGTAGAGGGAAAACTAACACACTATTGTAAAACAATTATACTCCAATAAAGATGTTTAAAAAAAAAAAAAAAAAGCAGTCTTTAAATAGATGCACCCCCAGCAACTATAACACTCCGGCTCAATGCAGAGGTAATGCAGAAATACCCATCTCCCAGTTTCCCAGTTGCTGCCTGAGGGTTTGGTTTCTAATCAGCTTACATTGAGTTGCTAACTGTGACCCTCCCTTTTGGGACACTAATGGGTCTTGGCACACCCTCTACTATTCAGAGCCAATAAGAACAAAGATGGAGGATTGGACCATCACAAAGATTTGAGAGACAACCAGGACCTTGGCCTGGGCTAATTGATGAGGTTAATCTCCTATGCCAGGAGAGGTGGCTGTTTTATCTAATGCATAGAAACCAATGCAGAGAGTCAAGGAAAATGGAGAAACAAGGGAATATGTTCCAAGCAAAAGAACAAGATAAATCTCTAGAAATCAATCTTAATGAAGCAGAAATAAGTGATTTACCAATAGTTTAAAGTAATGGTCATAAGGATACTCACCAGGGTAAAGCATTAATGAACAAAGCAAAAATTTCAGCATAAAGATAGAAAATATTAAAATGTACTAAAGATACCATAGAGCCGAAGAATACTGACTTATAAATAACTGACTTAAAAACTCAATAAAAGGATTCAAACAGCAGACCAGATCAGTGGAAGAAAGGATGGATGTGTTCAAAGATAGGGCAGTGGAATTCATCTAAAGGAGCAAAAAAAAAGAGAGTAAATATAGCTTAAAGGACTTATGGGACAACATCAATGGGACAGCATCAACTGGATCAATATACTCTTCTCCTAGCAGAAGAGAGAGAGAAAGGGGTGGAAAGGTATTCAAAGAAATATGGCCCCAAACTTTCCTAACCTGGGGAAAGAAACAAACATCCAGATCCAGGAAGCCCAAAGAGTACCCAAAGAGATTAATTTAAAGAGACCCCCACCAAGACATATTATAATTAAATTGTCAAAATTAAAGACAAGGAGGGAATCCTAAAAGCAAGAAGGGAAAATTTGTTAAGTACAAGGGGGCCCCCATAAACCTATCATCATATTTTTCAGCAGAACTTTGCAGGCCATAAAGGAGTGGCACAATACATTTAAAGTGCTGAAAGAAAAAAAACTGCCAGCCAAGAATACTTAAACTGGCAAAATTGTTAAGAATTGAAAGAAAAAGAGTTTTCAAAACAAGCAAAAGCTGAAAGAGTTCAGCACCACTAGACCTGCCTTACAAGAAATATTAAAGGGAGTTCTCCAAGGTGAAGATGAAAATCCTTGGAAGTATAAAACTCACTGGTAAAGGTAAATACATAGTTAAATTCAGAATACTCAAAGATTGTAAAAGTAATGGGTAAATCACTTAATACTCTAGCATAAAAGTTAAAAGACAAAAAGTATTAACTATAAGAATTTGTTAATCAATGCACAATATAAAAGATGTAAATTGTGACATCAAACTCATAATATGTGGGCAGGAGAGCATAAAGACAGAGCTTTTGAATGCATTTGAAGTTATCTTAAAATAGATTGTTAAAACTATAACAGTTGAAAATGTCAGTAGGTACAACACACTAGAAATTATGTTTGCAACTACTAAAATATATAATGACATATTGTGGGTATCAACTTCAAATGTATGATGAGGTACCTAGATTTACCCAAGTATTTTAAGGGGTATGTGAGCAAAAACATTTGACCACCATTGCTCTAAGCTGCTTAAAGTTGTATCTTGGCTAAAGGCACTCAAATTGTCTATTGGATGCAACTTGTTTGATGCCACCTGTTGCTCCTGCTCCAATATCACACCTCCCACTTGCCTCAATGGATTTGCCCTCTGCAGAACTGCTCACCTGAACTCACCCAGATTTCAGGAGTAACAGCAGAGAAAATAAAAGAAAGATTATGGTAATTCAGTATCCCATAACCTAGAGAGACATGAGAATGTGGGTGGGGAGATTTCTAAAAGGAAGTGGGATCTGGATGTCCCTGTAAAAACCTGAGCATCTTGTGCCTAGCAAGCAGGTTCTCATGGTTACAACAATAAATCTCGTCTTTAAGGACTATTTTATGAAGGGTGCCTTGTACCCAGCTGATCAAGACTTCTGAGATCAGGAAGTAGGATGGAAAACTCAGCTCTTCTATCAGGGAAGATCACAAGGTGATGAAGGCTTTGAAGTTTCTCAAGGCAGGTAGTGTACAATCTTGGTGCAAACTTAGGGCCTCCTTTTCACGGCATAGAAATTGGTTATGCAAGTGATTATTAACAGAATGCTATTTTTAAAATACAAAATCATGCATTTCTGTAACTTAAATCCTTTCAATGATTTCCTGTAACTTTCAGGCTAACATTCAAACTTCTTAATTTAGCACTCAAGAACTTCACAGGCCAGCCCCTACCTTCCTCTCTAGCTTCATGTCTTAACACTCCCAGGAAACACACTGTATTCATTCCAGCCATCCCAAATGACCAGCAGATCTCAGCTGTGTCTGACTACTGTCCCAACTCAGTGACTATACAAATGCTAGTGTGTCTGCTTGGAAAGCTCTTCCTACTTCTTCACCTAATTTCTCTTCCTTTGAGACACAACTCAAGCATCATCTCCCGGGCCTCAAAATTTGATATTTTTCCTTCTTTGTGTCCTCAAAGCAACTGTACTCCAGCATTCAGTACATTGTACTGTATTCATTCATTCATTCACTTGCTAGGTCTTCTTGTATAATTTCCTAGCAGACAAGGCCTGCTACCTTAGAGGTAAATCAATGAGTGAAATAGGAAATAAATTAATATATAAATGAAAAAAAAGAATTCTAAACAAGGAACAGGGAAATAGAGGGGTTGTGATTTTTAAAAATAGCAAGAAATGAGGAAGCAGGAAGAAAAGCTGGGTAGAAGTTGAAGAGACAGAGGGACAGACGAAAGTGATGGCCTCTTCTTGCCTATTTCCCATCACAACACACAGGCCTCTGTCCCTGCTCAGATGCCCATAGCCTGCTGTAACAGACCAGCAGGACTCACAAACCAGCCCTGCCCCACTTATTAGCTATGTGACCTGATATAAATTACTAATCCTCTCTAAGCCCCAGTTTCCTCATCTCTGAAATGGAGATAAGTATATTAACCTCCATCATAGAGTTGTTATGAAGACTAAATCAGGTAATGCTTATGATAAAAGTGTGGTGTACACAATAAACACATGACAAATTTTAGCTGAAAATGCATTTCTAGCTAATGTTGAGGAATAAAAGAAAAGCCTGTTTCTCAGGCCCAGGAAAGCACAAAGCCTGGACTAGGACATTGGACTAATCTGATCTGGAATCATTCTCTGATCTAGGATATTTTAGCTCAGTGCTGAATGCAGCAAAGCAAACCTAAATCAGTAATGTTACCATCATTTGAATCCATTCTTTAGCTGAAAGATACATTAATTGTAAGCTTGAAGTTGAGGTCAAGAAGATTCTTATATTTCTATGTTAATGATATAGTTTTAGTGTTTTGAGTTTAGAAAGAAAGCAAAAAATCATATGATATTGACACATGAAAGATCTAAGATCCAGCCCCACAGCAAAAGAAGCTTCACTTAATGGACCCTGTTCTTCTCAAGCCTCCTGAAGTTGCCAAAATATTCTTCACAAATGAACAGTCACAGTGTTTGCCTACTGACCCAACCACTGGGTTGGATTTGGAGGTAAAATATTATCCAGTTGGATTAATTATTATATCACATTGGACCAGATGCCTCTACCAGGCACCAGTTTTCTTGGCTGGTCACATATTAACAATCATCATCTTGACATTCTAAACATTCTGCGTGATTAGTAGTTCCTGGCAGCAGTGACTGATAATTACTGGAATCTCTGCTTACTGGGTGATTATGTAACATCTACACCTAGCTGCATGGCTAGTCACAATATTTTGTGATGTTTGGACTGAAGAGTCTTGTATTCACCAGATTGATCTTCTTATTTGTTTCATATTTTGCTTTTCCTACCTTTGTGCCTTTGCTCACTCTCTTTCCTCCACCCAAAATGACCTTTCTTCCTTCCAACTGTTCAACTTCTAGAAGTCTTTTAAGGTTCTAATCAAATGCTCCTTTTGTCTGTCAACCACCCAAGGAAAAAAATAGCTTGCTTTTGAATTCCCACTGTACTTTATTTTATTTTCTGTAGAGTGCTTTTTGCTTTATATCCTGTATTTTCCTTACTAGCACAATGCCTTACCCACAACCGGCACTAAATAAAATTTTATTGAAGTCATGAACTAGCATTGTTCATGTTGTTCATGTTGTTAGTTATCTACTACAACTAAGGATACTATAGATTACTTGAAAATGTAAACAGACATATCATTTAATGAAAAGAAAACACCTTACTCCCTATGAGGAAATCCTGCTTTTTAACCAACAGCTAAGTCCCCTTCCTGTTTATCTGCCTCCCAAAGGGTTTGGAAAAGAGATTCTAGGCAGAATAATTTCTAGAATTTCATCTCTGGCTTATCATAAAAATAGCTTGGCCTTGCTCTCACTTCCTTGATAGTGAAACACTGCTCTAAGTAGTAGCAGCAGAATTCAGAATTAGGGAAATTTGGAAATGATGGATTTAAGTTGATGCTTAAACTTAAGATGTGGACTGAAAAAAAGAGCAAAGATGCTCTCCACTTGTTCCCCTTATTGATCTACTCGTTCCCAAAAATGAGAGTCCTAGTGAGGTTACAGATGACCTAGAGCTGGAGGGTAAAATTGGGAATATAATAGAGGATACTTATATGGACTCAGTATTAGATGATATTAAGGAATTATTTTCAAATTTGTCAGATTGAGTAATGGCATGCTTATTGTGAAATATAAAAGGCTTATCAGTTAGAGATGCATGCTGCAAAATGATATGATTTCTGAGATTTGCTTTGAAATACTCAAGAGAAAAGAGGAGGAATGGAGAGAAATAACAAAATTGGGAAAATGTTAATAATTATTGAGTTGACTGATTAATACGTAGAAGCTCATTATACTATTCTCCATAGTTTTGTGTGCTAAACCATTTCTACACTGAAAGTTCTGAAAGACAAATAATCTTTTAAGGTAATAGTTATCCTCATATAGCTGATTTCCAAACTAGATGTTTGCCTGAAATGACAAATAAGGATATGAAAGGGAATTTTTATTATCTAGATCACCAGTCTGTGCCATTTGATTTAATCCACACTACTCCAAATCACTGTTATTTAAGGTTCTCTGTTAACTCAGAAAGCTATATGTGTGTAACCTGGAAAAATATCTGTGGTTTTAACTTCAAATATACTACAGTTATGTACATTGTGTTCTTAATCAAGATTTCAGACATCCCAGTAAACCAGTTCTTTGGTGTTTGTTTGTTTGCTGTTTCTTGAAGTCATAGTTATGTTTTTTAAAAAATAAGTTATACTAAAAATGGGGGCAGGGAAAGGGAGATCAGAAGTAGTCTATAGGTTAATAAATTTCCTGGCAGGATATCCTGGTAATAATCTACGTGGGCACCTAATAATTATTCAGCATATCTGACCCTAGTTAAAATTTAGTTCTGAACTATTAATCAAATACTGTCTTCTGAAGAAGTTAGTTAATAACTCTGTACCTTTCTCTACCCTTATTTTTCTAACATCAGGCAAATACCAAACAAATTCAGAACTTTTCCCCTTAGCTTTAACCAAAATAGCCCCAAATTTCTATTCACTGAGTAATCTAAGGCACAAAAGGCTTTATCGTGTTAAATGTTGCTTGCTGCCTCTTACAAATACCACCAAAGATTGGAATCCTCAGATATCTGAGGAACATATTTCTTCATTTCTATTTTGTCCTGGGATGAGCATATATTCCCCCCAAAATCTATATGTTTTTGATCCCAACTTTACCAAGTATCAAATGGTAGAAATTGGTAGAAGTAATTTTATTGATTTGCCTAATAGCACTGGCTTGAAAGAAATTAATTTATTGATTTGCTTAATAGAAATAGAATCTGCCTACTAGAACTTACTTCAGGAAAAGGAACATTCCAGTTTAAAAAAAAATTTTTTTAAGCCTTAGTAAGCCCCTTTATTGTTGGCTACTTGCATAGAAAGGATTTTACAGTTTGGTGGCCTAACAGTGCTTCAACAGATCAAGGCTTTAAGAAATGGAACTCACGAAGCTAAGCTTAAAGGACCCAGCAAAAACTTTGAAACTGGTATCAGCCTACATTTTCACATTCCTCTGTATATCTCTGGCTATTGTAGGCATCCAAATCCTTCAGAAAAAGTATCTAATTCAGCATTTCCTAAATATATTTACTTATAGAACTGAGATATTATTAATCATTACCTGAACAAAGGACTTCATGGTCAAGTGAAGTTGGAGAAATTCTGTGTCAAACAAAGTTCACATATCTCTTCACTTTGGGACTTTTTAGTCTCTTTATTATGATAGTAGTATTATGAATTTTCAAGGAAGGGAATGTCATTAAGGACAGTGCAATGTTCAGAAATTATCCTGCGAAACTACTGTTCCAAAAATATATTGATGGCTATGATCTGAAAATACACCCAGGTACACATACAAATACACACACACACACACACACACACACACACACACACATATAGATACGAACATACTAGAAGACATGGGTGAACCATTTTTTGCGCTCGTATAAACAAGTATAAATCAACTAAAATTGTGTGTCAGCAAGACAAGGAATATCTCCCTTCCACTCAAAGAAACAAGAGAGATCTATTTTTCCAGCAGCCCTTCAGACTGTGGTTTTGGGCAGCTACTTCCTTCCTGCTCTAAAAACATCAAATCCAGGAACTGAGAAACTGATAAGGAAGGAGATGCCCTGCTTGCTGCTATGTCAACTCCAGGAAACTTACTAAGATCTGGCCCTGACTCTGTAAAACCTGGAAATGAATTCATAGATAAATTACTTTTTTTTCTTTAGTTTCCTCAATTAGAGTAAATCAGATCTCTCTTAGCTATCTCAAAGGCCATGGCTATCTACTCAAAGAACATTTAGTTTACACTGTGAGTAATAATAATTCAAAAAACACAAGGACACCACAAAAAAAGAAAAAAGAACATTACTGGCCAATATCATTGATGAACATAGATGCAAAAATCCTCAACAAAATAGTAGCAAACCAAAATCAACAATACATTAAAAGGATGAGGCAGAATTATCCTAGAGATGCAAGGATGGTTCAGTATTTCAAATTAATCAATGTGATACACCACATTGACAAAATGAAGAATAAAAAAATCACATGATCATCTTGATAGATGCAGAAAAAGCTTTTGACAAAATTCAACATCCATTTATGATAAAAACTCTCAACAAAATGGGTATAAAGGAAACATACCTCAACATAATAAAGGCTATATATGACAAGCTAACATCATACTTAAGAGTAAAAAGCTGAAGGCATTTCCTCTAAGATCAGGAACAAGACAAGGATGCCCAGTCTCACCATTCTTATTCAATGTACTATTGGAAGCCCTAGCCATGGAAATCAGATCAAAAAAAGAAATAAAAGGAATCCAAATTGAAAAGGAAAAAGTAAAACTGTCACTGTTTGCAGATGACATCATACTATATATAGAAAATTCTCAAGTAGCCACCAAGAAACTACTAGAGCTCATTAATGAATTCAGTAAAGTTACAGGATACAAGATTAATATACAGAAATCTGTTGCATTTCTATACACTAACAACAAACTATCAGAAAAATAAATTAAGGAAACAATCCCATTTACTATCACATCAAAAAAAACAAAAACAAAAACCTAGGAATAAACCTAGCTAAGGAAAATTACAAGACACTGATGAAAGAAATTAAAGATGAGACAAACCAATGGAAAGATATACCGTGCTCATGGATTGGAAGAATTATTATTGTTAAAATGATCATACTCCCCAAGGCAATCTACAGATTCAATACAATCCCTATCAAAATATCCATGGCATTTTTTCACAGAACTAAAACAAATAATTCTAAAATTTTATTGAAAACACAAAAGACCCTGAATAGCAAAAAAAAATTTTGAGAAAGAACAGTGCTGGAGGAATCATGCGCTCTGATTTTTGACTATAACACAAAGCTACAGTAATCGAAACAGTGTGATACTGGCACAAAACAGACACATAGATCAATGGAACAGAATAGACAGCTCAGAAATAAACCCACATTTACATGGTCTATTAGCCTACAACAAAGGAGGCAAGCATATACAATGGGGAAAAGACAGCCTCTTCAATAAATGGTGTTGGGAAAATTGTACAGCTACATGTAAAAGAATCAAGCTGGACTACTTTCTCACACCATATACAAAAGTAAAATCAAAATGGATTAAAGACTTAAATATAAAACGTGAAACTATAAAAATCCCAGAAGAAAACAGGCAGTACACTCTTTAACATTGATCTTAGCAATATATTTTTTGGATTTGTCTTCCCAAGGCAAGGGAAACAAAAGCAAAAATAAACAAATGGAACTATGACAAACTAAAAAGCTTTAGCACAGCCAAGGAAACTATCAACAAAATGAAAAGGAAGCCTACTTAATGGGACAATATATTTGCAAATGATATATTCAATAAGGAGGTTAATATCAAAAAATACAAATAACTCATACAACTCAACATCAAAAAAACGAAGAACCTAATTTAAAAATAGATAGAGGATCTGAATAGACATTTTTCCAAAGAAAACACACAGATGGCTGACAGACACATGAAAAGATGCTCAACATCACTAATCATACAGGAAATACAAATCAAAACTGCAATGAGATACCACCTCACACCTGTCAGAATGGCTATATTCAAAAAGACAACAAATAACAAGTGTTGCCAAGAATTCAGAGAAAATGGAACCAGCTTGCACTGTTAGTGGGTTTATAAGTTGGTGCAGCCACTATGAAAAACAATATGGAGGTTCTTCAAATTTTAAAAATAGAGCTGTCATATGATCCAGCAATTTCACTTCTGGGTATTTACCTGAAGAAGACAAAACCACCAATTTGAAAAGATATATGCACCTCTATATTTATTGCAGAATTATTTATAATAGCCAAGATATGGAAGAAACTTAAATATCCATCAATATACAAATGAATAAAGAAGATATGGCATACACATGTACACACACAATGGAATATTACTCAGCCATAAAGAAGAAAAAAATCTTGCCATTTGTGACAACATGGATAAATCTAGAGGATATTATGCTAAGTGAAATAAGCCAGAGAAATAAAAATGCCACATGATCTCACTTAACATGTGGAGTCAAAAAACAAAACAAACAAGTGAAGCAAAAATAAGAACAGACTCATAGGTTCAGAGAACAAACAGGTGGTTGCCAGAAGGGAAAAGAGTGATGGAGGAAGGGCAAAATAGGTGTAGGAGATTAAGAGGTACCAACCTCCAGTTACATAGTAAATAAGTCATAAGGATGTAATATACAGCATAAGGAATATGATCAATATTGTAATAACTCTACATAGAGACAGATGGTTATTAGAAATAATGGTGATTAGTTTATAATGTATACATATGTCAAATTATTATTTAGTACACACAAAACTAACGTAATATTGTATGTCAACTATATTTCAATAAAATTATTTTTAATTTTTACATTTTTTAACTTAAAAAGTGAATCTGCAAGTCATAAGTCCTAACAATTTCAAATATCGCAGTCCCTTTAAAGATTCTAAACTAATAGTAGTCAGGACTAACTAGGAAAAAGGCATACTCAGCTAACATCTGTGGCTTTTGATGGAAAAATTCTATTTCATCTTGATGCTGGGGTGGACAGGTAGGTATGTTTACAGAGTCACTGGTGATCAGTGCAGCCCTTCACAACCTCTCTTCTATTGAAGACAAAATGACAATATATCCAAAGACATATATTGACTCATGGGTTTTCATCTTTTCCACTCTCTTTCCTCACAGTTTTACTTCTCTTCCATGCAGCCCAATGCAGCCTCTACCTGGATCATTCCACTGTAGTCAGGGTGCCAGCTTCAGCTCTACTTACACTATTGCTAAATCAGTCTAAGAGGGAACTATGTTGGCATTGGTTCCCAAGCCAACTGTAGCAGCTACTGGGGAAAGAATTGACAGTCAAATCTAAGCCCATGAAACTTAGGTAGGCAAAAGCTAGGTGCAGTCCTACAGGATGGAGGAACAGAGCTAAGGTTGAAGAGCAGAGGGTGGATTTCAACATGGCCAGAGATAAGATCCAATCATGACAACAATCTAATACATTTGGAGAAGTGGAGATTGGGGAGGGGGTTAAAAGCAGCCAGAGACCACAAAGACCTACCATCAAACTTGATATATTATAACAAATGGAAGCCTCTAGTTATGGCAGACCAGTGCAAACAGTAGGTTATCTGTAAGCATTGTTAAGGTATTCTTAGGCTATTTCCCCATGCTATTCTTCTAAGCAATACATATCTATAAATAACCTCTTCTAAAGTTTTCTAGAATCATCCACATTGAGAAAAATTACCTGGATGTCATAACAAAAAAGATATGAATTGAATCTTTATATTTTGGGAGTAAACATCCTGATATGGATGCACTGGAAATGATTAATGCTTTTCTTCTTTCCTTGCCAAAAGACTGGCATTTGCTTAGCTGAATAGACACAGAAAAGCCTGTTCTCTATATATGGAATGAAACCCAAGCTATTTTTATAGGCAGAAAAAAAATCAAGTTCTCAGATTATCTATGGAAGTAATCCAATATTGGGATAATACCATTCTCCTAGTGGTCTTCCATGGAAATATTTGACCTGCATTTGTAACACATCAAATACAAAGCTGGTTCAAGTGAATCCTCTGTCCCAGAACTCCATAGATACCACAGAAATATGAGGATGGGAGCCACAGATAAATGTGGAGAAGTGGAAAGGAGTGCATAGAAGAAAACAAGGTAAGATTTTGATGGGAGATTTAGATCCAAGGAGGACTTTTTAAATTTATTTTTTGATAGAATATTGAAACCCTAATAGAGTCTGACCATGCTGTTATGAAGGTGGCAGTTTCTGTGCCATCTTTCTGCTCAGTCTGCTTCCCTTTGTGGTCACATTTTATTCTTACACCCATGAGAATTTAATCCAACTAGACTTCTTGCATGCAACCCTTGTTTATTTAGTACAGATTACGTTAAAATCTGTATCGAAAGAATGAGTAATTGAATTAATGTATAGCTTAAATACTATTTACCCTTTTGACTTTTCCACCTCTTGCCTTTATTTATCCTTTTTTTTTCTGCAACGTTTTACCATTCATTTTGCACTTTGCAGATTGTACATGGAAAACTACTTTGGCAGTGTTAAAAAACAAAATTTAACTGAGTAAACTTTAAAGACCTTATTGGCTTTATTCAACAATTCATGAATTGGGCACCATCCCATCTAGCAGAAGAAAAGGAGCTCTGAGGAGCTGTACAGAATGTCAGACTTCTACAGACAGAAGGCAGCAGGAACAAGGAAGTTAGACTAGCAAAAACATGGACTGGTTGTGGCAAGAGCACTTTCTTTTAGGGGGTGGCAGGGGTCTATCAGGAAGATGGCCTCGCTAGTGCAGACCAGGTAATCCCAGATTGACTGGTGTAAGATTCCATTTCTGGGAGAGGATGAAACTGTAACTACTTGTCAGTTTAATGATGTGGGGTTTAGCATAGTGACCCCATTTTGGGGCCCATGGTCTTGTTTTTAACAGTTATATAATAAGGGAGGTTTTGTTGATTATTTGCATTCTGTGCATTCTGGATTTTTTTGAGCTCTTTTTCTATCTTCCACATTCAATGAAAACCCCGAAAAAAGTGTATAGGTCATTTTATTTCTATATTTATTAATGAAATTCCACAAACCCTTCTTTATAAATCCTTATTTTTCCCACTTTACTTGAGTTTGGAAGTCACAATAATGTCAATGTTTTCTTAACTTTAAATCTTACTCAAAAAATTTATAGCTCATTTTTCATGAATGCATATTTGATATGTCCCTGTTGGTTTTTGTAAACAATTACAGCAATACAGAAAAATACAAATAGCAGGATGAATATCTCCCAAGGTTCAGCATCCAGAAATTTCTAGTATTAGCATTTTAATGAACATACACCTCAATTTTTCTCTGGGAATATACAGTTTCATATGAAGGGGATCTTTCTACTCAGGCTGTTTGAAACAATGTTTTTTCACTAAAGCATACGTTGGGCATAATTCCATATTCAAAATATAGAACTCCTTGCAGCCTGCAAGGCTGAGTGTAATCTGGCTACACCTACCTCCTGTCTTACCTGCAACTACTCTCCTCCTTACTCTTCCCACTTCTACTGACTTCCTTCTTATTCCTCAAGCACAAAAAGCTTCCTCCTACCTGAGGGCTTTTATATTTTCTGTGTCCTCATTCTTGTAATGCTCTTCCTCAAGTTCTTTGACAGTCCACCTTATGTTTGTTATTTATGTCTCACCTCTAATATCCTCCTCGAGAGATATTCCACAATGACTTTATCTGAAGGGGCCACCCAGTCACTCTACATCTCATCACCCTGAGTTATTTTCATCATAGTTTTATCTCTGTTTGA
This sequence comes from Kogia breviceps, assembly GCF_026419965.1. Classification (NCBI taxonomy): domain Eukaryota; kingdom Metazoa; phylum Chordata; class Mammalia; order Artiodactyla; family Physeteridae; genus Kogia; species Kogia breviceps. The sequence continues at coordinate 100,910,499 of NC_081314.1, forward strand.
AATAAACTTAATATTTTGTCAAACAATCAGGGTACTTTTTAGTGAATCCTTTAAACAGCAATTAGGAGATTAATAAACTGACCAAATAGCAATACCTCAAGCAAATCAAAACACTATCAGAACCGAAGACTTCAAGGACAATGCGCATTACTGTGGAACTTACAGATCATCAACTTACACCTTCTAACAGGAAAACAAAAAAGACAATGAATCTCCTCCAGAAAATAGGAAGAATCATCACAGTTATTGCTTGTAAGTTAAAGCTTTAACCCAGCTGGCCATAGCTTATTATATAAACTGTAGGAGAGGGCTTCCCTGGTGGCGCAGTGGTTGAGAATCCGCCTGCCGATGCAGGAGACACGGGTTCGTGCCCTGGTCCGGGAAGATCCCACATGCCGCGGAGCAACTGAGCTCGTGAGCCATGGCCGCTGAGCCTGTGCGTCCAGAGCCTGTGCTCCGCAACGGGAGAGGCCACAACAGTGAGAGGCCCGCATACCGCAAAAAAAAAAAAAAAAACTGTAGGAGAGCTGCTAAAAAAAATCTAAATTTTAGGCAACATAAGCCTCCAATCAGTTCAATTAACTTTATGTTGTAAGAAATATTTAAAGCTCAGTTTAAATGATGAGATCCCTAAGACATAAAAATAGTAATAAAATGCTTTTTTCCAAAACTCCGTCAATGGAATCTATAGCCAGATTTTCTATACGTAATTGTAAATATAAATAATATTATCATTTGAGAAGAAATATTCATCTCTTCTATGAGGAAAAATTCAATTGTTAAAAACATTTGTAAATGATGACCTGGTTCAATTACTGTGAATATCTTGGAAATCAGATGGAAAAAGAGACCAATGATTTTTAAAGTCATTTAATAAACAGCAATTCACTTAATTTAAAATAAAAATGAAAACCACTATTTTGAGGGTTTTTTTTTTTTTTTTTTTTGGTTCTTCTTAGTCATAAACCTGCAGGGCTCTAAGACTCATCTAGGAGTATTCATTAGTGCAGCCTGGAAAAAAAAATGTGAACATTAGGCACTAATGTCTGAAAATGTATACAATAAGAAACAAATGGTAGAAAAAAGTTGCTCTAGGATTCACCACAAAGTGCTTGTAGTTCATTTAACTTAAAAACATTTTAGGGCTTCCCTGGTGGCGCAGTGGTTGAGAGTCCGCCTGCCGATGCAGGAGACACGGGTTCGTGCCCTGGTCCGGGAAGATCCCACATGCCGCGGAGCAGCTAAGCCCGTGAGCCATGGCCGCTAGGCCTGCGCGTCCGGAGCCTGTGCTCCGCAACGGGAGGGGCCACAACGGTGAGAGGCCCGCATACCGCAAAAAAAAAAAAAAAAAAAAAAAAAAAAAAAAAAAAAACACATTTTAAATTTAAAAGATATTTGAAAATTAAACATTTCTTCTTCCTGCTGAATCATAATTTTTTAGGCAATTTGTGATCTGCAGTTGCTCCTGGGTAACTATTAAATATGGACTTTTTAACCTCTAACCAGAACTTGAAACCATTAAGAGAGTCAAGTATTGTTAATTTCATGACTCTATAGAAAGTTCACTTGTGGAAACACCTACTGTAATTCAAGCATTGCATTGAGCATTCTGAAATTGCCATGAAGTTAAATGGTGAGATTAATAATTTTGGAGATTGTTGTTTCATACTCCTGGGGTGAATCAATTTTTCTTTCCTTTTACTAAGTACATTACATGGACTCCAGTCTTCAGAGGTCTTCCCTTTACTCCCCAAATAACAATCAAATTCTCCCTTTCTACTTGCACAAAATAGTAGTCAGTCTTTTACAGGACCTTCCCTCTAAGTATTTTTAAGGGTCCCAATGTGTGCATATACATATTCCACAAATCTGTGTAGGTTATTATACATTCACTGTCAATTCAGTCAGATGCTCCGGGGATCTCTATTGCTGCACCTCTCAAAAGACCAGGCTTTTTTACTGAAGACTAGAACAATATAAAGGGAAATTTAAAGTCAGACTAAGAAAGCTTAAAATTGGATATCAGTTATTTCTACTTCTAGAGACAACTGGTCATAGCTCTTCATTGGAAGTCTCTCACCTGGCCTGGTCCCTCTTTAGTGTTGCAGCTTGCTGCTATTTGCTAGGTCCATCTTACCTCTCATAGACAGAAGTATCCCAAAGGAGCCCTCAGTTTCTATTGCTCCCCCACTTAATCAGCATGATATTATAAAATCTGCAGAAATACCACTCTGCCCACTACAGAGTCAAGGTTTCCTGTTATAGAACAGCTGAGCTTTTCCTTGTCCTTAACTTTTCCATTCCAGATGTTGGATTTATCTATGCATAACTGGAAGAAGCATTAAAATCTTTCCCAAAAGCACAACTTTGACCCAAAGATAAATTATGCCTCCACCCTTAGAGCAACAGAGAAAACCACTAACAGCTTTAAAATAGTAACCCGGGGCTTCCCTGGTGGCACAGTGGTTGAGAGTCCGCCTGCTGATGCAGGGGACGCGGGTTCGTGCTCCGGTCCGGGAAGATCCCACATGCCGCGGAGTGGCTGGGCCTGTGGGCCATCACCACTGAGCCTGAGCGTCCGGAGCCTGTGCTCCGCAACGGGAGAGGCCACAACAGTGGGAGGCCCGAGTACCGCAAAAAAATAAATAAACTAATTTAAAAAAATAAAATAAAATAGTAACCTGATAGTCTGAATGAATGAATTAGACCTACAATATGGATAGATCTGGAAAAAAATTTTAATGTTGTAGATAATATATTATGAAATACTTCATGTAAATATATTTTATATAAATATGCAAATAAGCATTAAGTATATAGAAACATGAGCAGGGAAGCTCTTCACCAATCTTAAATATCAGTTGTCTCTGCAGAAGAAGAGAAGAGAATGCGATTGGGAATGTGATACAAATGGACCTTCAACTCTATAAGATTTTATTTTCAAAAAGAAAAAGAAAACAAATATGGCAAAATATTAACATAAATCAAGGCAGTAGGTAAATGAATGAATAAATATATTTGGCAGTTATGGTTCTGGTACTTACACAGTAGCTTGTAGCAGAGAAACCCTCCCATAGATAACAATCATAAACTCTGGGACAGGATATAAGACACAACTATTCAAAGTCACTGTAGAGTGACCAGAAGAAGGTAGAAAGTGAAAGAAGGGATTATACTGTGTATAATTTCAGTATATAAGGCATTTCCACTAAGGATATTCCCCAGTTTGCATGGCTTACCTAGAATTCAAACAGAAACTTACAGGCTTGTTGGTATGATCTGTCAGAGGACAGAGTTTGGCTCCAAGGATCCAGTGGAAAATTACAACTAGAAGGCTGAAAGAAATTAGCAGCTGTTTGATTTGCTGCACTCTTTAAGGAAGAAAGGTCTAAAGTCTGGAGTATAGTCTTGATAAACATCTTGGGCTTCCCACACACTCACCCAAACAAAACTGAAAATCGATCTTCTATCTACCAAACTTAAAATCAAATTTCAGTATATCATCCAGTAATTTAATTTCTTACCATGTTATTATAACTAGACATAGTGAATGATACCTCATAGAGACTCTGGATTCTATTATCTTCCTCTGAACCACGTTAATTTGTTTTTCTAGCAGGCAATTAAATTACTAAATAAATCACTCCAGTTCCCAGGCAATGCCACAGTGGTGGTGGTGATGATGCTGGGCAGAAAGGAGGGGGATCCTTCTCTCTGGCCAGATGGCCTGATTCTTGTGGAGCCAAGAACATACAAGGAATCCCATTGCTTTTTTCTCTTTATATAATGACTGCTTAACCCCAGGGGCAGAGACAATTACAGGAAATGTGCAAGAGAGTAGGGAGACTAAAGGCCTAATTTATTGACAGAGGAATGGGAGGAGGGTTGGATATTGGGAGCCAGAAAGTATCAGGTACATTATAAAGAGGATGGATCTAGCCATAAATTTGTGTATGAATTTTTAGGCTCACTTTAAAGCTGTGACTCCATGGATCTAACCCCAAAGAGCACATAAAACATTTTGATAACTAAACTCTAAGGCAGATCACTGACCAGATCACTGATAACTGACCAGATCAATGATTGGCCACTGGTAAAACTCACACAGGACCAATCAGAAAAGCACTACACAGACTAAAGACTAACTTGACATGTAGCCATAGTCCACAGAAGGTCAGTAGGACCTGAACCTAACCAGGTTGATGTCTGTTAAAAGAAAAAAATGTTCCCATATGATTTAAATAAGACCTAGAGTCACATAACAGAACATTCAAAATATCCAGGATACATTCCAAAATTACTTAATACACAAAATGCTAGGAAAATTTGAACATCTAGAGAAGGAAAAGGCAATTGCCAGATGCTAACCCAAAGATGACATGGATGGTGAATTTCATATAACACCTATGAAGCAGCTATTGTAACTAAACTTCAAGAAGTAAAGTTAAGCACTCAAGAAACAAAGAGAAATATGGGAGAAAAATCTTAGCATACAAATAGAATATGTGAAAAAAAATAAAAAACAAATGGAAATGTTAGAATTAAAAATATAATAAGCAAATTTTAAAATTCTCTGGATAAGCTCAATAGCAAAATGGAGGTGAAAAAGAAAGTCTTAATGAACTTGAAGACAGATCAACAGAAATTACCTAATATGGACAAAAAAAGAGAAAAAAAAGATTTTTTAAAATAAGCAGAACCTCAAGAGGCTGTAGGACATTATCAGAAGATCTAATATTTATGCCATTTAAAACCCAAAAGAAGAGGGAAAAGAATAGGTACAGAGAAAAACATTTGAATAAATAATGGCTGAAAACTTCCTAAATTTGGAAAAAGACATAAACTTATAGAATCCCCAAAAGCTCAGTGAATCCCCAAGCAGGATAAACTAAATGAAATTTATGCCCAGACATGTCATCACCAAACTTCTGAAAACTAAAAACCAAAAAACTTTCTTGAAAACAACCAGAGAAAAGCAATACATTATGTAGATGGGAACAACAATTTGAAGTGTCACAGATTTCTCATGGGAAATCATGGATGCCTGAAGGACATGGAAATAAAAGAACTGTCAATTAAGAGTCCTACATCCAGTGAAAATATCCTTCAAAAATGAAGAAGCAATTGAAACATTATCAAATGAAGAAAAACTAAAAGAATTTGTCAACAGCAGATTTACCCTGAAAGAAATGTTAAAGGAAGATCTGAAGAAAGAAAGGAAAATGATATCAAAGGGAAGCTTGAAACTATGAAAGTAAAGGAAGGTCAACAGAAATTATAGCTATCTGAATAAATATGAGACTATTTTTATGCCAAGTTCTTTAAATAGTTATGATGGATGAAAGCAAAAATGGTAACATTGTCCCATGGGGTCTCAATATATATCAGTATAATACATATGAAAATTACAACATTAAGGGTTCTATATGTGGTATGACTTCTACATCACATGTGAAGTGATAAAATTCTACTTAGACTATAAAAGTTAAATATAAATATATTATAATATCTAGTGCCACCATTAAAGTACACACAAAAACACACACACACAGATCAATAGAAATTACCTAATATGAAGAAAAAAGAGAAAAAAAGATTTTAAAAAATAAGCAGTACCTCAAGGGGCTGTAGGATATTATCAGTCAAAAGCTCAATAAATAAATTAAAAGGGAATACTAAGAAAATACTCATCACAAAAGAAAACAGGAAAAAAAGAAAACAGGAAAGTAGAAATAGAGGAACAAAAATTGGAGGAAAACAGAAAAAATAATAAAACAGTAGGCCCATTTGTTTTAAACATATATAAATCTAAACATATAGATAATTATATTAAAATTAAATGCTTTAAAAACACCAATTTTAAAATGTAGATTTCAGAATGTACCAAAAAACAAAGACCCAACTACATTACAGCAAACCCACTATAAATATAATATTTATATTATAAATATAAAGTAAAAGAATAAAAAGGTATAGCATGCAAGTATGAACCAAGAGAAGATAGAAATGGCTATTAATACCAGAGAAAAAGGAAGCTTATAACAAGTAAAAGTTACTGGGGATAAAGAAAGACATTACCTAATGATTCAAGAGTTAATTCACCAAGAATATAACAGTCTTAAACATGATTTATCCAACAACAAAGCCTCAATATACATGCGATAAAATTTGATAGAATTAAAAAGAGAAATCTCCAATTATAGTTGGAAACTTCAATACTCTCATTCAATAATCAACAGAACAAATAAATTTTTAAAATTTTAGCAAAAGTATCAAAGAATAAAACAATACTATTAATTAACTGGAGCTAACTAACATTTATAAAATTCCACCAAAAGACAGAATACACATTCTGCTCAAGTGCAGTTGAAACATACCTCAAGATAGACCATATCCTGGATCAGAACACATCTTAACAATTTTTTTAAATGAAACCATATAAAATATGTTCTCTGATCAGAATGAGATTAAACTAGGAAGATAACTGGGAAATCTCCAAATACATGGTAATTAAACAACACAGTTCTAAATAACCTACGGCTTGAGAAGGGAGTCATAAGAAAAATTGGAAAATATTTTGAATTGAATGAAAATGAAAAATCAACATATTAAAATTTGTGGGATACAGCCAAAGCAGTGTTTAGAGGAATATTTATGACTGATAAGAGGTTAATATCCAAAATATATAAACAGCTTATGCAACTCAACATCAAACAAGCAAACAAAATGATTCAAAAATAGGCAGAAGACCTGCATAGACATTTTTCCAAAGAAGACATACAGATGGCCAACAGGCACATGAAAAGATATTAAACATCACCAATCATCAGAGAAATGCAAGCCAAAATCACAATGAGACATCACCTCACTTCTGTCAAAATGGCTATTATCAAAAAGACCACAGGGCTTCCCTGGTGATACAGTGGTTAAGAATCTGCCTGCCAATGAAGGGGACACGGGTTCAAGCCCTGGTCTGGGAAGATCCCACATGCTGTGGAGCAACTAAGCCCAGGAGCCACAACTACTGAAGCCTGCACATCACAGCTACTGAAGCCCACACGCCCTAGAGCCCATACTCGGCAACAAGAGAAGCCACTGCAATGAGAAGCCCGTGCACCACAATGAAGAGTAGCCCCTGCTCACCACAACTAGAGAAAGCCCACACACAGCAACAAAGACCCAATGCAGCCAAAAATTAATTAATTAATTTTAAAAAAAATGTTTAAAGAACAAAAAGACCACAAATAACAAATGTTGGCAAGGATGTAGAGAAAGGGAACCCTCATACACTGTTGGTGGGAACGTAAACTGATTCAGCCACTGTGGAAAATGTTATGGTGGTTCCTCAAAAAACTAAAATTCCAGTAATTTCACTCCTGGGTATATAGCTGAAGAAAACAAAAACACTAATTTGAAAAGATACATGTGCCCCAATGTTCAGAGCAGCATTATTTACAATAGCCAAGATATAGGAGCAATCTAAGTGTGCATCAACAGATGAATGGATAAAGAAGATGTGGTATATATAAATACACACACACACACACACACACACACACACACACACACGATGGAATACTATTCAGCCATAAAAAGGATAAAATTTTGCCATTTGCAACAATGTGGATGAATCTGGAGAGTATTATGCTTAGTGAAATAAGTCAGACAGATAAAGACAAATACTGTATGTTATCACTCATATGTGGGATCTAAAAAATAAAATGAATGAATACAACAAAACAGAAACAGACTCACTGATATAGAGAGCAAACTAGTGGTTACCAGTGCAGAGAAGGGAAGTGGCGAGGGGCAAGATAGGGGTAGAGAATTAAGAGGAACAAACTAATATGTATAAAATAAATAAGCTACAAAGATGTATTGTACAGCACAAGGAATATTGCTATTATTTTGTAATAACTCTATATGGAGTATAATCTATAAAAATATTGAATCACTATGTTGTACACCTGAAACTAATATAATATTGTAAATCAACTATACCTCAATAAAAAAGAAAAGAAACTTAAGAAATTTCTCAAATCAGCAATTTAAAAATCTATATCAAACTAGGAAAAAAAAAAGACCAAAATATACCCAAAGCAAGCAAAAGGAAGGAAATAAAGATAAGACCAGAAACCAATGAAACTAAAAACAGAAAAATAATACAGAAAAAAAATTTTTTAAAAAAACTGATTCTTTGAAACAATAACAAAATTAATAAACCTCTAACCAGATTGACAAACCAAAAAAGAAAAAACACAAATTATCAATATGAGGGACAAAATAAGAGATTCTACAGACACCAAAATGATAATAAGAGAAAACTAACAAACAACTCTACACACGTAAATTTGACAACTTAGGTGAAATGGATCAATTTTTTAAAAAACACAAACTATCACAACTTACCTAATAGGAAATATATAATTTGAATGACTCTGTAAAAAGAAATTGAATTCATAGTTTATAAACCTTCCTAAATTGAAAACTCTAGGCCCAGATGATTTCGCTGGTGAATCTACCAAAGTTTTTAAAAAGAAATAACATCTATTCTACAAGTATCTTCCAGAAATTAGAAGAGGAAGTAACACTTCTCAACTCATTCTGCAAAGCCAGTCTTACCTTGATACCAAAATTTAAAAAAAAAACAGTACAAGGAAAGAAAATTACAGACCAGTATACTTAATGGACATAAACACAAAAATCCTTAACAAAATATTAACAAAGTAAATCCAAGAAAAATACGAAAAAAATAATATACCACTACCAAGCGGGGTTCATTCCAAGAATGTAAGGTGGATTCACTATTTGTAAACCAATCAATGTAATCCAACATTCTAACAAGCTAAAGAGAAAAACACCAAAAACACATTATCATATCAATTAATGTAGCAAAATCATTTGACAAAATTCAATTGTCTTTTATAATAAAAACTTCCAGAAAACTTGGAATAGAGGGGAACTTCCTTAACCTGAAAGGATGCATCTACAAAAACCCCACATCATACTCACTGGTAAAATACTGAATACTTTTCCTGTAAGATCAGGTACAAGGCAAAGATTTCTACTCTCACCACTCCTATCCAGTACTGGACCATATGTTCTAGCAAGTGTAATAGGCAAGAGAAAGGAATAAAGACATACGGATTAGAAAACAGAGAAATAAAACTGTCTCTATTTGCAAATGAAATGATTGTCTATGTAGAAAATTTGAAGGAATTTTTTTAAAGAGGGGGTCTTCTAGAACTTAAAAGTTAACTTAGCAGGATCTCAGGATACAAATTCAACATTCAAATATTAATAGTATTTCTATATAGTAATAATAAATAGTATTTCTATAATAAATAATAGTTTTCAAAAATACCATAGAAAACAGCTCCAACAAATAAATAAGAATAAAAAATTGAAGTAAGTCAGACAAAGACAAATATCATATGATATCACTTACATGTAGAATTTTTTTTTAATGGTACAAATGGACTTATTTACAAAACAGAAATAAAGTCACCAATGTAGGAAAAAAGAACTTTTGGTTACCAGAGGGATAGGAAGGGGAGGGATAAATTGGGAGATTGGGATTGACATATACACATTACTAGATATATAATAGATAACTAATAAGGACCTACTGTACAGCACAGGGAACAGTACCCAACATTCTCTAATGGCCTATATGGGAAAAGAATCTAAGAAAGAGTGGATATATGTACATGTATAACTAATTCACTTTGCTATACACCTGAAACTAACACAACATTGTAAATCAACTGCACTCCAATAAAATTTTTTTAAAAATAAATAAAGAAGCAATTAGGTATAAATCTTAAAAAAATATGTACAGATGAGTATGCTGAAAACTGCAGAATGCTGATGAAAAAATAAAGGAAATGTTAAATAAATGGAGATACATGACAAATACTCTTCAACAATTAAAAAAAAGGAACAAAGTAATAATGCGTGTGACAACATGGATGAATTTTTAAAACACCATGTTGAATGAAAGAAGTCAGACATGAAGAAGCAAATTCTTTATTATTTCACGTATGTGATGCAAAATTAATCTATTTCTCAGAACAATGGCTGCCTATGGAGAGCGGTGACTGTCTGAAAGGAGGCATAGGGGATTTTGGGGGATGATGGAAATGTTCTGTATCTTAATTTGTGTGGTAGTTATACAAAGGTATTCAGTCATCAAAACTCATTCAATTTTATGCTTAGGATTTTTGAATTTCACCATAAATAAATTTTATCTTAAAGATTATTTAGTAATCTCTTCCCACTTCTAGGCATTTAAGCTTCAGAAATCTTAGCATCCAGATTCTAACCTTCCTGTTATAAATGCATCTAAAACCTCTGCATAATTTCTTACTGAACATCCTAAGAATATATTCTCGTTCCTTAATAACCTACTCCATTTGTCCTCCCTAAGAAGTTATATACTTTGAAAACAATTTTCTAGGCCATGATTTCCATAGAGAGAATATGTCTAATTACTTGTGTAATTAAACAGATTTTTTTTTTAAGTTTGGGCTCTGGGGTCCTTCTAATATTATAAATTTTCTGAAGTAGTTCCTCGATAAAATTTCAAACAAGTCTGGTGGCGGAGCTGTCTATGAAAGAAGCCAGAAGAGGTAGAAAGAATAGAATTGATATTTGGACCATTTGTTCCCAACTTGGGGTCTGAAAACAGACAGAACTCCGCAAGAACTCCATCCAACAAGCTCCTGGTGAACCTGTAGGGACAGTCTGATAGTGATAAGCACAGCTTAGGAAGACAGCTGACAAGGATGAGTAAATTTGTTTTATTTCTTTTTTCACAACATTTCATCTTCTTTTTTGCCTATAGGTCATCAATGAACCAAGGTGCTCTTATTAGAAGAAGGAACATTGGGTTTCCACTGATAAGGAAATCAGCCCTTCCATGTTAAGATAGCATTACATATTGGTAATGAGAGAAAGAGAATGTCAGCAAAGTGTTAGAGTCCTCTGTTCACCTTTTAGATATGATCCCTTTCAAACATATCTTCATTCCTTTCAAAAAGCTTTTTTGGAGTTTGCTGGCTTATGGCCACTGGTCCACTTTCCTACCCTTTCCCTGATGACTATCACCAGTTCTTTGGTCTCCCTGCTATTTAGATGTCGCAAGACAGGATTCTCCACCTCCACTGACCTCAAGACAATTTTCAGAGAGAGTTCTAAGTCACAACTTATACATAAAAACTTTAATTCTGATGCACATGTTTGTGATGGTAGGAATCTGTGGAAAATGAGTAAAGGAATAAATGGTACATGTGGTTTAACATAGTACAGAACAGAAATACCAGCTCCAGATTGGCAAGATGATTCATGATCTAAGCCAATTAGTTCAGGGGAAAGAGCATTTCAGAGTTATGGGTGACCACAAGAATGTAAGAACTCTAGAAACAGGCAGAAATCTTGGGGCAGGGGATTGTTACATGGCTTGAAATGGTGAGCTGACAAACTTCTATCTCTAGAGTAACCATCTGGCATGGGGATGGCATGCAAAATATCACCACATTGATTTGGAGACCCTTCTAAAGATTCCGAAGGGGAACCTATCTTCTGAACAACAGAAAGAATTTTCTGGCTTATGCTGTGCTTAAAGAGATCATTTTCATTCTCATCTAGGATGCATGGCCCCCAACAGCCAGCATGTGATTTAGGGAAATTTTCTGGTGCCAGTTAATGAATACTTTCTGAACAGCCCAGCCTTAATATAAAACAATCAGAAAAAATTTATTATGCATCTCAGTAATACCAGGAAGGAAAATTCTATTTCTATGCCAATAAGTCCAACTAGCATTAAAATAGAGGTCATTGGGCTTGTTTGTTTGGTTGATTGTTCCAAGGTTGACAGTAGTTTCTGAGGGTGGTGGGAAGAATGTCATGTGGCTCCACCCTAGTTGAGGTTCAGTGAACTTGATGGTTACCCTTGTAAGCACCTTGATCTAGGCATTGATAGGGAAGAAAAACAATCATTATTCAAAATAAAAAATATAGAAAAACTTGAAATTACACATTAGGAAAAGTAATTACAGCCTTTCTTGAATTTTAAGCAAAGAAATCCCTTTCTGATAATTCTGAGTCAACATTCTCTTTTCCTTCATTTGGCTGTGTTCATGTGAGTAAAATAAGATCATGAAGGAAAATTCTAATCAGTATGGCTTACTAAAGTCAATTTATTTAACCTACACAAAGTTTCATGACACATGTTAATTTGCTAAATATAATATAACTTGTAATTCGTACAGTACTTGTTACCAAAGTGATACTATACAAAGTGTGAACTAAGTGAAATGTATCTTTGGTTCCCCCACATGTTGTCTTTCTGTGATTTTTTTTCCCCATCTAGACATCACTAACCAATATGAAGGCCATGAGCCACATGAGGCTATTTAAATTTTAATTAAAATTAAATAAAATTTAAAATTCAGTTCCTCAGTCACATTAGCTACACTTCAAGTGCTCAGTTGTCACATATGTCTAATAACTACTGTAGTGAATAGTGCAGATAAACAACACCTTCATCATTGCAGAAAGTTCTAATGTACCATGCTGGTCTTGACTCTTAAAGTTTTTGTAATCCCCTCTGGCCAGCCTTCTCCCCAGCTGGGCCATGCCTTCCCAGGCATTTCCCCATGTTTTCCTTCCTTCTACTTTTCTTACTCTCATAGCTTTCCTGAGCCTTCTCATGGTTCTCCATAGAAAATACTATTTTGTAATTCCTTCTTTGAGGACCCTCCTTGAAACTTAAATAACTGGATAAACTAATCCATGCTTAAGCAATCTGTGGAGACAGAGAGTTATGTTGTTTCTCCGAAGCAACACACTTGCATTTTAGTAGAAAGCTTCTAGAGATTTCATGTATTTACACAAAGAGTTGACTCTAAAATGTGTGGCTTTAAGCACCGTGGTAACCGGGAATATTTGGTGAACAAACCTCACAGTGCAAGAGCCTTTACAGCACATTTCAAAGCATATTATCCTGTTGGCCTGCTCATCTACAATGGCCTTGGTTCACTATGTTGTTTTGTCTTCTAGGAGTGTTGGGGATCCCTAATTGTCACCACAAAAGAGGTAGCGTTATGCATCTGACAAGGAGTAGGGGTAGTAGGTCAAAAGATATTTGTTTTGCTTGTAACCATGAAAATTTTTAGAGCTCAAGTTGCGGTTTGGGTACCATAATCCATTTATTGTTTGTCCATCCTGGGCTTCCTGCCAAGGCATCATACAAAAAACAATTAATAGCAAAATAAGAAATAATGTAAGGTTCTTAATAACAGCTTAGCAGATGTTCCCTTCTCTCCCAACATAGGGTTCTGATAAAAACTGAACTGGGGCTTCCCTGGTGGCGCAGTGGTTGAGAGTCCGCCTGCCGATGCAGGAGACACGGGTTCGTGCCCCGGTCCGGGAAGATCCCACATGCCGCGGAGCGGCTGGGCCCATAGCCGTGGCCGCTGAGCCTGCGCGTCCGGAGCCTGTGCTCCGCAATGGGAGAGGCCACAACAGTGAGAGGCCCGCGTACCGGAAAAAAAAAAAAAAAACAAAAACTGAACTGGCAAATGCAGCTTAGGCCAGAAGACACTTTTTAATTTAAAAGAAAATACTGGATCAGAGAGAGGCAAGAACTGGCCACTGTGCCTGGGGCAACAGTCTTCTTTATCTGCTTACCACAAGCTGCAAGAAGTAAAAATAAATATCCACCTCCTCAGAAGGCTTTCGTTCTCTTAATGTGTTCAAAAAAAAAAAAAAAAAGGTAGATGAGAAAAAGAGGGTAGCCAGAGCTGCCGCAGGAGCAAGTCATGTGCCATGCAGTGTTCCACTTTCTGGATTCAGCTGATTGTTTTCTTGTGGTGTCATTTAACTTGATCTCTAGACAGAAATTTTTATATAACTGAAGTAAACTGCATCTTCACAAGAAAAATAATAAAATCAATAGCATCTCTCCAGTGTTTTCTTTATTTTGGATTTTAGGGGTTTTTTAAATATTATTTCTTATTCATCAAAGAATTAGATGCACATAGCTTTAATAGTGAAGTAATGCTAAAAGGATAACAAAAAAGCAGTACCCTGGCCTCACTGTAATCCTCCCCAGAGACTACCACTTTCATCTCTTTTTAGCTATTTCTTCTGGTAGTTACCTGAATATGTCTAAATACCATTTTTATATTGATACTACTATCACTCTAAAAACATTTCATTATGGAAAATGTCAAACACATACAAAAGTTATAGTAGTATGATGCACCCACCCCACGGACCCATCACATGGCCAATCTCAATTCATCTATACAACCACCAATTTTTCACCCACCCACCTCAACTGTATTCTTTAAATAAATACAAGATATATCACTTTAATTATCAATATCTCAATATATATCACTCAATGGACATCACTTTAAAGAAGTCTTTAACAAAATATAATCATGATACTATTATCACACATCCAGATTTAACAATTACTCCTAAATATTATCAAATATCCAGTTGTTGATGATATTTTTCTGATTGTCTCATAATTTTTAATATTTGATTTATATAAATCAAGATGCAAACAAGATTCTTTTTTTTCTGTGTCATTTAGGTCTCCTTTCTTTTAATCTATGGCAGTGGTTCTAAACTACAGGTAATTTTGCTCCCAGGGAATATCTGGCAATGTCTAGAGTCGTTTTTGGTGGTCACAACTTGGAGGCAAGGGCTTCAAAATTCCAATGACATCTAGTGGGTAGAGACCAGGGCTGCTGTTAAAAATCCTACAATGCACAGGATAACCCCAACAACAGAGAATTACCTGGCCCAAAATGTCAATAGTGACAATGTTGAGAAACCCTGATCTATACAATATGGGATTCCATCGTTCCCCTCAATGCTGCTTATTTCTAGGTCATTTGACCCCTAGAGTTTTCCACCTTCTGGACTCTGCTGATTGCATCCCCATTTTGTCTTATAACAGGTTCCTCATTCTCTATAACTTGTGTAAATTAGAAATAAAGAGGAAACACATTAAAATATTAAACTGATAGAAAACATACTGAAGTATTAAAACTTCTGTGTGAAAATGTGAAGCAGGCAGTTGGATCATAGACTATTCTAAAATAGCCTAAGAAAAGGGCCTCAAAATAATGCTACTTAGTATGGTTTAAATATGAAGTTAATGACCAACAATGTAATGCTTGAATTCTCAGTGTCAGGCTGCATAATGTAGAAGTCTATCGTCCTCCCATTTCCCTTTTGTGTGACCCTCTCCTGCAATAAGATGGAAATGTGCTCTTTTCCCTTGCAGGTCTACTCTTCACCCTGCTCTGTGACCAGGAATGCTGGCCTGTGTACACAGCATCAATGGACTCCCTTGTTCTCTGTCTCTGGTCTGGCTCAGTCAATAAACATACCTGTTTTTCATTTGTGCTGAGAAAAAAATTCAAGAAAACATGCTTAAAGTTTAGAATGTCCAGAAGTTATATCACTTACATTTCTTACCCTTTCCTCTTTTTTTTTCTAGTTTTTATTATTGCTCCTCTTTAACTCTTACATCTTCAGGAATGTAGGGAATTAGGGAATTACATCACTAACCAAAAGTTATTTAAAGGGGAAAACATTTTTCTCTATTGACTCACAACACAGGAAGACAGCTGGAGTAACAGCTCCAGCTGAGCAAGGAACAGAGGCTTCCTTATGGTAACTGGACATGACTCACTGGCCTCGTTTGTGAGCACATATGAGACACCCCCTGAGTACACCTCAACACTTTGGGAGTCGGGGGACATTATAGCTTAATGGTCCTGTATTATCAGATGAGGTATGACAAAGCAAAACTGAGGTTACTTAAAGAAGAGCTCCTCTACCAGAGTGTGCAGTATCAAAATATGGAGCCATCTGCCTAAAGAACACTCCCTCAGAGGGGGGCACATCCTCATACCTAACCCGGCACTGACGTAGAGTGGGCTCTTATAAATATTTGTTGAATTCAAATTCAGTATGTCTTACTGAAATTGTTTCTCTCTCAAAAGCTTGAGGAAGCATAAAAGAGAACCCTTAATCTGTCATTCTTTCATTTTTGACTCAATCCCAGTCAAAAATGAAGAACTGCTTGGTGAAGCAGAAGTGATAGGAACATGTTAAAAAGTGAGCACTCTTTGGAGAACTGGTTGATTCCAGAGCTGGAGCAGGGAAAATCCAAGAAGAGCATAAATCATCTTGAGGTCCTAGGCAATAAGGTAGTGCTCAAAAATATACAAACATCCTTTATTTGAAGATGGCATGGGAAACTAAAAAAGTACTCAACAGCCAAAGCTGAAAAAGTTTATCAACAAAAACTAAAATTAATATAGAATTATAACCCTAATAATAAAATTAACATCCATGAATCCATCCTAATATAAATAAATAAGTGAACAAATTAATAAATGAGGGAGAAGAGACAATTCTTCCTTATGAAAGCATTTCATGAAATATTACCTCATACCTGTTAGAATGGCTATTATCAAAAAGACAAGAAATGGGGACGATGGGGACGATGTGGAGAAAAGGGAAAACTGATGCATTGTTCATGGGAATGCAAACTGGTGCAGCCGTGATGGAAAGCAGTATAGGGAGTTCCTCAAAAAATTAAAAATAGAACTCCTATATGATCCAGTAATCCCACTTTTGGAAATATATCCAAAGGAAATAAAAACAATATCTGGAAAAGATATCCACACCCCATGTTCATTGCAGCATTCTGCACAACAGCCAAGACATGGAAACAACATAGGTGTCCACTGATGGATGAATGAAGAAAATATTATATATATTTATATGTTTTATAATTATATAATTCAGCCATATATCTTTGCCATTTGTAACAACACAGATGGAGCTTGAGGGCATTATTCTAAGTGAAATAAGTCAGAGAGAGAAAGACATATACTGTATAGTATCACTTATATGTAGAATTTTAAAAAGCCGAACTCATAAAAAAAGAGAGTAGACTAGTGGTTGCCAGGGGCTCACAGTGTCAGGGGGTGGGGAGATCTCAAAGGACACAAACTTCTAGCTATAAGATGAATAAATTCTGAGGATCTATGGTACAGCATGGTGAGAGAATAAATCTTGAATGTTATCATCACACACACAAATGGTAATTATGTGGGGGTATATAGGTGTTAACTAACCTTAATGTGCAGATTGATATTCATATATATTTTGCAATATATATGAATATCAATTACCATGTTTTATAACAAACTTACATATGTTACTTGTCAATAATATTTCAATAAAGCTGGAAAAAAATTTAGCTCAATTATATCTCCTTAAGTTTGGTTTAAATCAGGCTTTTTTTTAAAAAAAGAAACATTTTAATTAACAAACAGAAAATAACCATTAGAACACCATACTAATAACTGCTGCAAGTAAGATGCACTGAAGGATGCTAAAATTAGTGGGTGAAAGTTTAAGCACAAACAAGATATTTGCACGTTCTCAAAGAACCTCCCACAAAACACTGAGTAATATGAAGGGGAAAACAGTAACTTTCTAGTGGAGATCCTGAAATACATAATCCTAGTTAAGTAATCAAAGTCAGCATCACTGGTAATAATTATCGACATCATATACCTCCTGATACGAAGCAATGAGAAGGGCGCATCACATCTGTGATATCCTTTGCAACAACTCATAGCCTCAATCTAATCATGAGAAAACATCAGACAAACCTAAACATCAGACAACAACCCAAGGGTGTTCTACAAAAATAACTGACCAGTATTTTCCAAAATCATCAGGGTTGTAAAAGATAAGGAAAGACTAAGGAATTGTCGCAGATTGGAAGATACTAAGGAAATGTGACAACTAAATGCAATGTATGATCCTTGGCTGGATCTTGGAATAGAAAAAAAAAGGACATTTGTGGAAAAATGGATGCAATCCAAATTTTGTATTTCAGTTAATAGTTACTGAATTAAGGTTACTAAGCATTAATCTTAGTTTTGGTAATTGTTCTATGGTTATGTAAGCTGTTAACAAATGGAAGCTGGTAAAGGGTGTATGGGAACTCACTGAGCTATTTCTGCAACTCTTCTTTAAGTCTAAAATGATCTCAAAATATAGAAGTTTTCAAAATATGATGAGTACATCTTGGAATTCCTAGGATAGGAGGACTGGAACACTGGATAAAATCAGCACACACTCATTTGTCCTTGGGAAAAGAGTTTCCAAAAGTTCAAAGAAAAGACAGACATGATCTCACATCCAGAGATCCTGAAGGGAAAGTGATTCAAGAGAAAAAGTGAACTCCAATTAAAACATTAAAACATATGAGAAACTTGTGAATCATCTTCCTGCCTCGTCCTTTCCCCCACACTCAAGCAGCCACCTAATCCTATCAATACTACCTTCTAAATGTCACTCAATTCGAATCCCTTCACTCTATCACTCCACACTGAACTGATTTTACTTTCATTGTCCTCTTGACTAATGATTTTCCCTCCACAAAATTTTCCAAAGTCTAACATATCCTAAGTTGATGTCACCAGAATTGTTTTTCTAAAAGGAGTCTATTTCCCTTCTCTGCTCAAAAACATTCAAGTTTATTCCAATTGGAAAAAATCCAAATCCCTTAGCAAACATTCATGGTCCCTCACCATTAGCTGTTCCTTAACTTCAGTCTCATCTCTGTTCACTCACCCAAAAGTACTCTATACTCCAGCTGCAGGACTAGTTATGAAGCCCAGAATGTATCATCTGGCTTATGTTCATGTTATTCATGAATAGAATACCACATTACCCAGCTTCTCTGTCCTACAAATTCTTATTCATTCTTGCTCAAACATCATTTCTGTTCCAGACTTCTCTGATTTTGCACATCCTCCTTATCCCATTCTATATGCTCTGCAAGCAGAATTAATCCTGTCTCTCTGCTATGCTCCCCCAGAACATTGTGACTACTCTTAATAAGCATGTGCTGTATTGTATGTGGTTTGCAGTATACAAGTTTGATTGCCTTAGTAGAGTATAAACCTTCTGATGGCAAGGTTCATGTCTACTTCACTTAAGAATCTCCAGTCTGGACTCATGGCCTGGCATTTAAGGGTCAGTCAGCACCAGTGGATGGGCTGAACCAATTTAAAATATAACCAAATCTGATTCCCAGGGATACAATGAGAGAAACAGTTCAAGAAATATATATGGCTACACATATACCTGTTGAACTTAAATTTTTTAAATGACATTAAAAAAAAAACTAGGAGGAAATAAAAACCCCATAATTGTAGATGGACATAAAAGAATAATATATTGTTACAATTATTCTAACAAGAACACTAATAACCAGGCTTCCCTGGTGGCACAGTGGTTGAGAGTCCGCCTGCCGATGCAGGGGATGAGGGTTCGTGCCCCGGTCCAGGAAGATCCCACATGCCGCGGAGCGGCTGGGCCCGTGAGCCATGCTCGCTGAGCCTGTGCATCCGGAGCCTGTGCCCCGCAATGGGAGAGGCCACAACAGTGAGAGGCCCGCGTACCGCAAAAAAAAAAAAAAGAACACTAATAACCAAAATATTCTAGGCTTGTGAAACAAAAAATGTCATTGACAACAGAAAGGACCCCATTAGCTACATCAAATTTAAGAAGAATAAGTAGGAGAGCCAACTGTTCAGGAAAGATAAGAATAATGTCAAAGATGAAAAGTAGAAAACAAAATTACTCAACACTTTTCTCACATCTCTTTCTATCAAGGAGAATGATGTTCACATTATAAGAAAAATCTTGTTAAAGGAAAGTAAACCAGGTTGATTTGAAAGAAACAGTTATCAATTATACCCCAGATTCAATATCCCAGCATCTGAAAACAACCGGCTGATATGAATCATTGACACAGAATCGTTGTCAGAAATCTTTAAAAAAATTATGAGTTGGTGTAGTGAAAAAAAATGTAATTAAGAGCAAAGTGAGAGAGAGAGAGAGAGAGAGAAACCAATGTATTTCAGGAACCATGAGTCCCTCAACTTAATATCAAACTCCAATTAAATTATATAATAGTTATTAGAAAGACGGTTTGCCAGATATTATAAAGCTGTGCTGTCCAAAATCACAACCACTAGTCAAATCTTACTATTTAAATTTAAATTTTAAATTTTAAAAAATAAAAATCAGTTCCTGAGTCACACTAGCCACATCTTAAGTAGTCAGTAGCCACATATGGCTGGTGGCTGCCATACTGAACAGCACAGGTAATAGAATGTTCTATCATTGCAGAAAGTTCCACTGGACAGTGCTGTTAAAGGAAGTAGTGAGCACTGGGAGCCAGCATCATTTACAGAGACTGTTGTACTGAACTAATAACATTTCTATCATTTCATAGGATTGTTATACTGTTGGAAACAGGGAGTATGTAGATATAGGCTATACTGTTTTCAAAAAACATCCAACAGAGTTTCTTATGAAACCCTAGTTGATAGAAATATGGACAAGGTATAATACAATTGGGCAAAAATTGTCCCCATAGACTGTTGATTAATGAATATAATTTGGGAAGAATGATTTACTAGTTTTCTCCACAATCTTATCATTGGTCCTCTCTTGCTCAATGTTGTTATCAATAATTTGCTGACATATAAAAGGAAAAGCTATCAAGTTTTCAAATAACTAAATGACAGCACGATTATTTCATAACTTTCTAGAGGACAATTTACTAAAACATATCAAAACCTTTTACAATTTGACTTACTTCTTGAGTCACAGTTCCACTTCCTCAGGAAATAGTCACAGATATTTGCAAGGATTTAGCTACATGGATGATAGCAAAATATTTGGGGAAAGTCTATATGTCAAATAATAAAAGACTAATTAAATAAACAGCAGTACGTTTGCATTGATCCTCACTGTATTCCCTACAATACTATATACTTCATGGATATTTTTAAAATATACCAAATAAAAGATGAATGAAGTGAGGAAAGAAGAAAATTATAAAATAAACTATATGGTATGATCATATGTATCATACATATCTGGTATGGCAATAAATGCATATGTACTATATGTATGCATGTAGGGATATACACATGTACCTAGAGAAGAAGACTAGACAGAGATACACTAAAATGCTAATAATATTTAATCCCTGGCAATGAGTTAGGGAACATTTTCGTGTTCTCCTTTTAACTCATCTATACTTTTTAAAAATTTTGTCATGAAGAGATGATTCTTCAGCAAAAGAACAACATTTTGAACAAGGAGCAATGGATAATATATTTGATAAAAGAAGCAACATTTAAAAGGAAGAAAACACATTCAACAAACTAGAACAATGGACCAAAATTAACAAGAGGAAGGTTAATAGGCATATGTAGAAAGTCTAGTTTTTAAGTTCTAAAAGTCCTCTGGAAAAACTACAGTTTGGAGAAGACTGACCTAACAATAAGTTTTTTAAAGTAAATGCAAAAATTTTTAATGAATTTAGGTAGCATAATTTCCAAAAGAGTGATTACAAACCTAAATTACATTAACAGGATATCTTGCCCAGAACAGGAAGAGTGATGGTCCCTCTGTTCTTTTGGACTGATATGGCCACATCTGTTCACTGGTCTCCTTTTTTTATACAATGGAGTTTACCCAAGGAAACCAAAAATATGGGGAACCAGGAAACTGAAGGGACTGAAAATCCTACAACAAAAGAAAAAGTTAGCAGAATTGGTGCTCTTTAGCTTAAAATAGAAAATGTAGGAATTCCTAGACAGCTGTCTTCATGTACAAAAGAAGGACTAGACAATATGTTAGGTCACTGATTCAGAGAAGATACGGGAGGTCAGATTTCCACTTAACATAAGGAAAACAGCAAGTTGTTACATAATACTGAGCAGAGTTCCCTGTGCTATACAGTAGGTCCTTGTTGGTTATCCATTTTATTTGTTATTGGAGTATAATTGCTTTACAATGTTGTGTTAGTTTCTGCTGTACAATGAAGTGAATAAGATATATGCATACATATATCTCCTCCCTCTTGGACCTCCCTCCCACCCCCACCCCACCCATCTAGGTCATCACAGAGCACCGAGCTGAGCTTCCTGTGCTTTATAGCAGGTTCCCACTAGCTATCTATTTTATGCATGGTAGTGTATATATGTCAATCCCAATCACCCAATTTGTCCCACCCTCCCCTTCCCTCCCTGTGTCCACATGTCCATTCTCTATGTCTGCATCTCTATTCCTGCCCTCAAAATAGGTTCATCTATAAAATTGTGCTAGATTCCACATATGTGTTAATATATGATATTTGTTTTTCTCTTTCTGGCTTAAATATAGCAGGTTTACATGTCAGTCCCAAACTCCCTAAGTATCCCTTCCCCCCACCCTTACCCCCTGGTAACCATAAGTTCATTCTCTAAGTCTGTGAGTCTGTTTCTGTATTGTAAATAAGTTCATTTGTATCATTTCTTTTTAGATTCCACAATATCATACGATATTTCTCCATCTCTGTCTGACTTACTTTACTCAGTATGACAAAAGAATTTGAAAAAGAATAGATACATGTATTTGTATAACTGAATCACTGCTGTACACCTGAAACTATCACAACATTGTTAGTCAACTATACTCCAATATAAAATAAAAAGTTAAAAAAAAGAGCAAGTAAAAACTGCATTGAACTCACAAAACCTGCACACGAATGTTAATAGCAGCTTTATTGATCACTGCCAAAACTTGGAACCAACCAAGATGTCCTTCAATAGGTGAATGTATAAATAAGCTGTGGGACATCCGGACAATAGAATATTATTCAGTGCTTAAAAAAATGAGCTATCAAGGTATGAAAAGACATAAAAGAATATGAAATACATATTACTGAGTGAAAGAAGACAGTCTGAAAAGGCTACATACTATGATTCCTACTATGCAACATTGTGAAAAAGACAAAACTTTGGAGATAATAAAAAGATCAGGAACTTCCCTGGCAGTCCAGTGGTTAAGACTTTGCCTTCCAATGCAGGGGGTGTGGGTTCAATCCCTGGTCAGGGAGCTAAGATCCCACATGCCTTGGGGCCAAAAAAACAAAACATAAAACAGAAGCAATATTGTAACAAATTCAAAAAGACTTTAAAAATGGTCCACATCAAAAAAAAAAAGAAAAGAAAAAAAAAGATCAGGGGTCAGTGGGGAGGGAGGGAGGAATGGTTTAAGCACAGAGGATTTTAAGGGTAGAGAAATTATTATGCATAATAGTATAGTGGTGGATACATGCCATTACACATCTGCAAAATCCGTAGAATGTACATCATCAAGAGTAAACCCTAATGTAAACTATGGACTTTGATAATGATGTCTCAATGTTGGTTCATCAATTATAACAAGTGTAACACTCTAGTGAGGATGTTGATAGTAGGGGAGACTCTGTGTATATGTTTGGAGGGTGGTGGTTATGTAAAAAAAGAGCAAGTAGAAACTGCTGTTTTTTGGTTTTTTTTTTACATAACTCTGTAAAAAAGAGAGGTCCCCAGGCCTCACCAATGCTCAAGAAGTACAAATTCACATTGCTCTTAGAATACTTTAGTGGAAAATTTAGAGAAACACCTATTTGCTATGTGCCAAGAACTATATGCTCTGCAGGGGAGGATACATGGATGAATAAAGGCCCAGCTGTACCTTCAAAGAGCTGTCAGTTCAGAGGGATGACAAGCATGGATCCCTCATAGGAGAAAAATACTGATCTCTGATGGAGGAGAAATATGATTAACTTCCTGTACTAAGACAAGCATGGATTTCTTTCCTAGTTGTGGAAGTAACTGCCATCCAACAGTACCACGCCAATCCTGAGAATGTGATTTCATAAATGTCCTAAATAGGTATCAATATCCAGGATCTGCTTTCTAGTGGGGAATTGCATGGTTGACCTTAACTGATAACTCTTAAGGGAAGAGTTAAGCTAAGAGTTACACCTAAAGTTAAGCTAAAGCTTATTATATCCATGGAAGGTCCATTCTTTACAGGAGCCATGGAAACAAACAGATATTCTGATTACTTTCCCTTTTATGCTTTCCTTTTTGAAGTATATTCATTGTCACACAGTGTGTGCAGAGGGAAAAAGAAGAAAAACAACTTATTTCCATTGTTGATGAACTTGACACATTTTGCATATTGATGTGAATCAAAGAAAGAGAGGCAAGATGGAGTGAGCATGTGAGGAGAAGAAATGTTAAATATATAAAAATAATTAAATATATTTTGAAACCCATGGACTGTCATGAAAATTAAGGCATTTCTTTTGCAAATTCACATAACCAATAACTGAAACTAGTCAGAGACATATACTCTGCATGTCAGTCCATTTAAATCAAGCATGAAGACAAACTTACAAGCTAGAAACATCGACATCCTTGAGGTATCTGTCATTACACTGCCTGACACAGGTATATGTTGCCTCAAGCCTCTTCATTCAGTGGACAAAGTAACTGCTCTCCCCTCCCCACTAAGTTACTCAGAGAAACACTTTCCAAATGATAGCAAAATTGAGAGCAAGAAACTAGGGTCCAAATAGAACCCTGGGTTGCCAATGGCTCAAACAGGCCCAGTTTTCAAGCTCATTTATTCATTCTTCTGTTTATTTATTCAAAAAACACATACTGCACTTCAATTATGTGCCAAGTACTGTGTTGTGTGAGTCCTTCCCCAGCTAGCTCCACCACAGTTCATTCATTCATCCTAAAAACTCTTATTCACATTGCCCTTCAGATAGCCATTTTTGACACCACAGCTTACATGGAGAAACCAAGGAAAATTACTATTTGATTCACAAAGCCAACAGTTCCAGTGCTTAAGTCTGGTCTACAATCCCAGGGCTGGGAGGCCAGCTTGGCAGGAAAGGGCATCCAAGTCCAAGCCTCAGAGACTAACTCATCAGAAGCCTTCCTTCCAAAAGGTTCTGTTCATTCACTCCAACAGATGTAACTATATCTATCGCTTATGTCCATTTACAAAATTTTCCGAAAAGCGAATTTGGTAGTGAAAGAGAACCTGGCACATCAAAAACCTAGTCACCATATTTACAGGTTCAATAGAAAGCTAAATGCACAGAATCTAGAGAATGCATGTGGCACCTCCTTCCTGTGTCGATCTGAGGTTTCTGTTTTTATTTTAAGTTTTGGGGGAGATGCATCTGTTTTCTCTCAATGTTATAGAAACAATTCATCTACAGGAAATCTATGGAAGTCAAGACTCCCGCCTAATGAATACAGTCAGAAAATAAGAAAACATCTTGGTGGGAATGTAAATTGATACAGCCACTATGGAGAATAGTATGGAGGTTCCTTAAAAAACTAAAAATAGAACTACCATTTGACCCAGTAATCCCACTACTGGGCACATACCTTGAGAAAACCATAATTCACAAAGAGTCACGTACCACAATGTTCATTGCAGCACTATTTACAATAGCCAGGACATGGAAGCAACCTAAGTGTCCATCGACAGATGAATGGATAAAGAAGATGTGGCACATATATACAATGGAATATTACTCAGCCATAAAAAGAAATGAAATTGAGTTATTTGTAGTAAGGTGGTTGGACCTAGAGTCTGTCATACAGAGTGAAATAAGTCACAAAGAGAAAAGCAAATACCATATATATGCTAATGCATACATATGGAGTCTAAAAAAAAATGGTTCTGATGAACCTAGGGGCAGGAAAGGAATAAAGACGCAGACATAGACAATGGACTTGAGGACACGGGGAGTGGAAAGGGTAAGATGGGACGAAGTGAGACAGTAGCATTGACATATATACACTACCGAATGTAAAAGAGATAGCTAGTGGGAAGAAGCTGCATAGCACAGGGAGATCAGCTCAGTGCTTTGTGACCACCTAGAGGGGTGGGATAGGGAGGGTGGGAGGGAGACGCAAGAGGGAGGGGATGTGGGGATATATGTATACATATAGCTGATTCACTTTGTTGTACAGCAGAAGTTAGCACAACATTGTAAAGCAATTATACTCTAATAAAAATGTTTAAAAAAATTTTTTTAATAAAATAAATAAGAAAACACCTACCATAGGACCTTTCCTTCTAGAAATGGTGCAGAAATATGACTATATTTCTATATTTTACTGGTGATGGGTTTGATTTTGGTTTTGTTTTTGATTTTTAGTATGGGAAACTTTCAATTTAGAAAAAGTAAGGCTAGAAGATTTGTCTAGTTCTTACTGAATGAAGAAGCAAAGAATCAGAATCTTCAGCAAACTTGGGATTAACTGCCAAGGACACAGAACTTCTTATAGAGAATGTTCTCCTGGGCAATATGTGATGAATGCTCCCTCTTTCATGGAGGAATCAGAAAAAGTTGAGTTGTGGAAATGCAGACAGGCACAGGAGGCCAACCTCATTACCTTCTAGTTCAAGCCCTGCAGGTATCTTTGTCTCTTTGCCTGTTTGGGGGTCTCAGCAACTGTCTAGGAGAAGGCAGGGTTTACCTGTTACACAGCAGTGGTTAAGATCAGGCCAACTGAGAAACAACAGATGCACAACAGATTACCGAGATCTTTAGGAAATTGGCAGACAGTGTGAAGAGTAGCTGGTTCTCTGAGGGCTTGACAAAGATATTTTTCATCCAATTTTTCATTCACTCAGAAATATTTATTTAACATTTATTTACCATCTTCATTGTGCCTGGCCCTATCTTTAGCTATACAACAATGAACAAAATCTTTTTCCTTAATGAAGCTTACTTAGTTCTAATGGGGAAAATCAGGAAGGAGGAGAAAAAGAAGGAACAACAAAGAGCTTCTGACAAGAGGTTTCAAAGTCCTTTCAAAAAGTGTTCTCTAGTTCAGCAGATTTTATCCTGCTATCCTCCAGTTTCCAGTTTTCAAAAAGCCTATTTAATTGGTGAAAGGCTCAAACTGGCTTTTTGAGATAAAAGGCTATTTCCCAGCAGCATCCCAAAATTCAGGTTATCATTTGGGAGCACACCAGTGTAACACCATTATTAATTTCTGGGCTTGTTGGGTGGTTTGTCTGCACATCTCCATCATCCAAGTTTCTAGGAGTAGAGGGGAACAAAGTAGAAATTAAACAAGCCACACCTGCTGAGGCATTGGGAAATTGGATGACCTTGAACAGGTTACTTAATCTGAGTTTAGTCATATGTAAAATGTGGAAAATACTTACCTCATGATATGAAGATAAAATGAGATAATGTACAGGAAGTTGTAGAGTGTCTGGCACATGTCAAGTGCTTTTGAAATATCACTGTTATTAATTGCTATTACTACTACTACTACCAATAGG
Source organism: Kogia breviceps (assembly GCF_026419965.1). NCBI lineage: Eukaryota > Metazoa > Chordata > Mammalia > Artiodactyla > Physeteridae > Kogia > Kogia breviceps. Next base: position 100,937,778 of record NC_081314.1, read on the forward strand.
GCTTGTCAGTCCCTCCTCAACAAACTACCAAATGACTTGCCAAGCAATGCCAAGAGATGCATGTGGGGCTGTGCTACCCTGGGGAAGTGAGAGGGAGTTATGGAAAATACCCTCCAGGAGCCATTGGAACATACGAGGGTATATCCAGATGTTATACCCACAGGAAGATATATATGGGTTTTAATGACCAGACCAAGATTGTGTCACCGAAAAAGCCAAATAACAATTCTCAGGAAATAAAAAGAGAATCTGGGAAATAAAATAAAATCTAACCTTTTTTCTCTTTTCCTTTGTGCCTAGTCTAGTGTATCTTGCTCATAGGGTGCAGCGTGCAGAGGCCTCGCGCAGACCTTCAGACCAGAGTTTCTCTTGCGAAAAGGCTGCAGGGACACCTCAGCTCAGCAGGCCATGCACAACATTGCAATTCAAGATGGCGGCGGCAGGCTGTGTGCAGAGGTGTTGCGCCAGGCACTGAGCTGAGCCTGCACCCTCATGAGAGAACTTGACCCCTCCCTGAAGAGATCCCTATAAAGCAGCACCCACCAGGGCTGGAGAGCTTATGCTCTAAATTGTGAGCTCACATTTCTCCATTCTGTGTTCAAAGAATAAAGCTTCCTTTGCTTCTGAACTGAACTCAGTCTCTCTCGTTCTATTAGTTAGACAACAGGCAGAAGACCTTCAAGACAGCGGAAGAGTAAGACGTGGAGATCACCTTCCTCCCCACAAATACATCAGGAATACATCTACACGTGGAACAACTCCTACAGAACACCTATTGAACGCTGGCAGAAGACCTCAGCCCTCCCCAAAGACAAAGAAACTCCCCACGTACCTGGGTAGGGCAAAAGAAATAAGAAAAAAAAAGAGACAAAAGAATAGGGATGGGACCTGCACCAGTGGGAGGGAACTGTGAGGACAGGTTTCCACACACTAGGAAGCCCCTTCACGGGTGGACACTAAAGGTGGTGGAGGGGGGAAGCTTCGGAGCCACAGAGAAGAGCGCAGTAACAGGGTGCGGAGGGCAAAGCGGAGAGATTCCCACACAGAGGATCCGTACCGACCGGCACTCACCGGCCTGAGACGCTTGTCTGCTCACCCGCCGGGTCGGGAGGGGGCTGGGAGCTGAGGCTCGGGCTTCGGAGGTCGGATCCCAGGGAGAGGACTGGGGTTGGCGGCGTGAACACAGCCTGAAGGGGGCTAGTGCGCCACAGCTAGCCAGGAAGAGTCCGGGAAAAAGTCTGGAACTGCTGAAGAGGCAAGAGACTTTTTCTTGCCTCTTTGTTTCCTGGTGCGCGAGGAGAGGGGTTTAAGCGCGCCGCTTAAAGGAGCTCCAGAGACAGGCGCGAGCCGCGGCTATCAGCGCGGACCCCAGAGACAGGCATGAGACGCTAAGGCTGGTGCTGCCGCCACCAAGAAGCCTGTGTGCAAGCACAGGTCACTCCCCACACGTCCCCTCCCAGTGGTCTGTGCAGCCCGCCACTGCCGAGGTCCCGTGATCCACGGACAACTTCCCCGCGAGAACACACGGAACGCCTCAGGCTGTTGCAACGTCATGCCGGCCTCTGCCACCGCAGGCTCCTCTCGCATTCCATACCCCTCACTCCCCTCGGCCTGAGTGAGCCAGAGACCCGGAATCAGCTGCTCCTTTAACCCCGTCCTGTCTGAGCAAAGAACAGACACCCTCAGGCGACCTACACGCAGAGGCGGCTCCAAACCCAAACCTGAACCCCCAGGAGCTGTACGAACAAAGAAGAGAAAGGGAAATCTCTTACAGCAGCCTCAGGAGCAGCGGATTAAAACTCCACCATCAACCTGATGTACCCTGCATCTCTGGAATACCTGAATAGACAATGAATCATTCCAAAATTGAGGCGGTGGACTTTGGGAACAACGATATATATATATATTTTTTTCCTTTTTCTCTTTTTGTGAGTGTGTATGTATATGCTTCTGTGTGTGATTTTGTCTGTATAAATTGGCTTTTAGCATTTCTCCTAGGGTTCTGTCTGACTGTTTTTTTTTTTTTTCTTTCTTTCTTTTTTTCTCCCTTTTATTCTGAGGCACGTGGATGATAGGATCCTGGTGCTCCAGCCAGGTGTCAGGCCTGTGCCTCTGAGGTGGGAGAGCCAAGTACAGGACACTGGTCCACCAGAGACCTCCCAACTCCACGTAATATCAAACGGCAAAAATCTCCCAGAGATCTCCAACTCAATGCCAAGACTCAGTTCCATTCAAAGACCAGCAAGCTACAGTGCTGGACACCCTATCCCAAACAACTAGCAAGACAGGAACACAACCCCACCCACTAGCTGAAAGGCTGCCTAAAATCATAATACGGTCACAGATACCCCAAAACACACCAATGGACTTGGACCTGCCCACCAGAAGGACAAGATACAGCCTCATCCACCAGAACAGAGGCACTAGACCCCTCCACCAGGAAGCCTACAAAACCCACTAAACTAACCTTAGCCACTGGGGGCAGACACCAAAAACAATGGGAACTAAGAACCTGCAGCCTGCGAAAAGGAGACCCCAAACACAGTAAGTTAAGCAAAATGAGAAGACAGACAAAAACGCAGCAGATGAAGGAGCGAGGAAAAAACCCAGCAGACCAAACAAATGAAGAGGAAATTGGCAGTCTATCTGAAAAAGAATTCAGAGTAATGATAGTAAAGATGATCCAAAATCTTGGAAAAAAATGGAGAAAATACAAGAAACGTTTAAAAAGGACCTAGAAGAACTAAAGAGCAAACAAACAATGATGAACAACACAATAAATGAAATTAAAAATTCTCTAGAAGGAATCAATAGTAGAATAACTGAGGCAGAAGGACAGATAAGTGACCTGGAAGATAAAATAGTGGAACTAATTACCTCAGAGCAGAATAAAGAAAAGAATTGAGGACAGTCTCAGACCTCTGGGACAACATTAAATGCACCAACATTCGAATTATAGGGGTCCGAGAAGAAGAGAGAAAAAGAAAGGGACTGAGAAAATATTTGAAGAGATTATAGTTGAAAACTTCCCTAATATGGGAAAGGAAATAGTTAATCAAGTCCAGGAAGTGCAGAGAGTCCCATACAGGATAAATCCAAGGAGAAACACGCCAAGACACATATTAATCAAACTGTCAAAAATTAAATACAAAGAAAACACATTAAAAGCAACAAGCGAAAAGCAACAAATAACATACAAGGGAATCTCCATAAGGTTAACAGCTGATCTTTCAGCAGAAACTCTGCAAGCCAGAATGGAGGGGCAAGACATATTTAAAGTGATGAAACGGAAAAACCTACAACCAACAATACACTAACCAGCAAGGATCTCATTCAGATTCGATGGAGAAATTAAAAACTTTACAAACAAGCGAAAGTTAAGAGAATTCAGCACCACGAAATGAGATTTACATCAAAGGCTAAAGGAACTTCTCTAGGCAGGAAACACAAGAGAAGGGAAACACCTACAATAACAAACCCAAAACAATTAAGAAAATGGTAATAGGAACATACATATCGATAATTACCTTAAATGTGAATGGATTAAATGCTCCAACCAATAGACATACTGGCTGAATGGATACAAAAACAAGACCTGTACATATGCTGTCTACAAGAGACCCACTTCAGACCTAGGGACACATACAGACTGAAAGTGAGGGGATGGAAAAAGATATTCCATGCAAATGGAAATCAAAAGAAAGCTGGAGTAGCAATTCTCATATCAGACAAAATAGACTTTAAAATAAAGACTATTACAAGAGACAAAGAAGGACACTACATAATAATCAAGGGGTCGATCCAAGAAGATTTAACAATTGTAAATATTTATGCACCCAACATAGGAGCACCTCAATACATAAGGCAAATGCTAAGAGCCATAAAAGGGGATATCGACAGTAACAATCATAGTAGGGGATGTTAACACCCCACTTTCACCAATGGAAAGATCATCCAAAATGAAAATAAATAAGGAAATACAAGCTTTAAATGATACTTTTAACAAGATATTTGATATCTTACAAGGGAATTGATATTTATAGGACATTCCATCCACAGACAACAAAATACACTTTCTTCTCAAGTGCTCATGGAACATTCTCCAGAATAGATCATATCTTGGGTCACAAATCAAACCTTGGTAAATTTAAGAAAATTGAAAGCTTATCAAGCATCTTTTCCGACCACAATGCTATGAGACTAGATATCCATTACAGGAATAATATCTGTAAAAAACACAAACACCTGGAGGTTAAACTATACACTACTTAATAAGCAAGAGATCACTGAAGAAATCAAAGAGGAAATCAAAAAATACCCAGAAACAAAGACAATGAAAAAAGGATGACCCAAAAGCTATGGGATGCAGCAAAAGCAGTTCTAGGAGGGAAGTTTATAGCAATACAATCTTACCTTAAGAAACAAGAAACATCTTAAATAAACAACTTAACTTTACACCTAAAGCAATTAGAGAAAGAAGAAGAAAAAAACCCAAAGTTTGCAGAAGGAAAGAAATCATAAATTTCAGATGAGAAATAAATGAAAAAGAAATGAAGAAAAAATAGCAAAGATCAATAAAACTGAAAGCTTGCTCTTTGAGAAGATAAACAAAATTGAAAAACCATTAGCCAGACTCATCAAGAAAAAAAGGGAGAAGACTAAAATCAACAGAATTAGAAATGAAAAAGGACAAGTAACAACTGACACTGCAGAAATACAAAGGATCATGAGAGATTATTACAAGCAATTATGTGCCAATAAAATGGATAACCTGGAAGAAATGGACAAATTCTTAGAAAAGCACAACCTTCTGAGACTGAACCAGGAAGAAATAGAAAATATGAACAGACCAATCACAAGCACTGAAATTGAAACTGTGATTAAAAATCTTCCAACAAACAAAAGCCCAGGACCCTATGGCTTCACAGGCGAATTCTATTAAACATTTAGAGAAGAGCTCACACCTATCCTTCTCAAACTCTTCCAAAATATAGCAGAGGGAGGAACACTCCCAAACTCATTCTAAGAGGCCACCATCACCTTGATACCAAAACCAGACAAAGATGTCACAAAGAAAGAAAACTATAGGCCAATAACACTGATGAACATAGATGCAAAAAACTTCAACAAAATACTAGCAAAGAGTATCCAACAGCACATTAAAAGGATCATACACCATGATCAAGGGGGGTTTATCCCAGGAATGCAAGGATTGTCCAATATATGCAAATCAATCAATGTGATACATCATATTAACAAATTGAAGAATAAAAACCATATGATCAACTCAATAGATGCAGAAAAAGTTTTCAACAAAATTCAATTCATGTTAAAAACCCTCCAGAAAGTAAGCATAGAGGGAAAGTTTCTAAACATAATAAAGGCCATATATGACAAAACCACAACCAACATCATCCACAATGGTGAAAAACTGAAACCATTTCCACTAAGATCAGGAACAAGACAAGGTTGCCCACTCTCACCACTGTTATTCAACATTGTTTTGGAAGTTTTAGCCACAGCAATCGGAGAAGAAGTAGAAAAAAATAGGAATCCAAATTGGAAAAGAAGAAGTAAAGCTGTCACTATTTGCAGATGACATGATACCATACATGAAGAATCCTAAATATGCTACCGGAAAACTACTAGAGCTAATCAATAAATTTGGTAAAGTTGCAGGATACAAAATTAATGCCCAGAAATCTCTTGCATTCCTATACACTAATGATGAAAAATCTGAAAGAGAAATTAAGGAAGCATTCCCATTTACCATTGCAACAAAAAGAATAAAATACCTAGGAATAAACCTACCTAAGGAGACAAAAGTCCTGTATGCAGAAAACTATAAGACACTGATGAAAGAAATTAAAGATGCTACAAACAGATGGAGAGATATACCATGTTCTTGGATTGGAAGAATCAACATTGTGAAAATGATTATACTACCCAAAGCAATCTACAGATTCAGTGAAATACCTATCAAACAACCACTGACATTTTTCACAAAACTAGAAAAAAAAATTTCACAATTTGCATGGAAACGCAAAAGACCCCGAATAGCCAAAGCAATCTTGAGAAAGAGAACAGAGCTGGAGGAATCAGGCTTCCAGACTTCAGACTACATTACAAAGCTACAGTAATCAAGACAGCATGATACTGGCACAAAAACAGAAATATAGATCAATGGAACAGGATAGAAAGCCCAGAGATAAACCCATGTACATATGGTCACATTATTTTTGATAAAGGAAGCAAGGATATACAATGGAGAAAAGACAGCCACTTCAATAAGCAGTGCTGGGAAAACTGGACAGCTACATGTAAAAGAATGAAATTAGAACACTTCCTAACACCATACACAGAAATAAACTCAAAATGGATTAAAGACCTAAATGTAAGGCCAGACACTATCAAACTCTTAGAGGAAAACATAGGCAGAACACTCTATGACATAATTTACAACAAGATCATTTTTGACCCACCTCCTAGAGAAATGGAAATAAAAGCAAAAATAAACAAATGGGACCTAATGAAACTTAAAATCTTTCGCAAAGCAAAGGAAACCATAAAGAAGATGAAAAGACAACCTTCAGAATGGGATAAAATATTTGAAAATGAAGCAACTAACGAAGGATTAATCTCTAAAATTTACAAGCAATTCATGCAGCTCAATATCAAAAAACAAACAACCCAATACAAAAATAGGCAGAAGACCTAAATAGACATTTCTCCAAAGAAGATATACAGATGGCCAACAAACACATGAAAGGATGCTCAACATCATTAATCATTAGAGAAATGTAAATCAAAACTACCATGAGGTATCACCTGACACCAGTGAGAATGGCCATCATCAAGAAAATCTACAAACAGTAAATGCTGGAGAGGGTGTGGAGAAAAGGGAACCCTCTTGCACTGCTGGTGGGAATGTAAATTGATACAGCCATTATGGAGAACAGTAGGGAGGTTCCTTAAAAGACTAAAAATAGAACTACCATACAACCCAGCAATCCCTCTACTGGGTATATACCCTGAGAAAACCATAATTCAAAATTAGTCATCTACTTCAATGTTCATTGCAGCTCTATTTACAACAGCCAGGACATGGAGGCAATTTAAGTGTCCATCGACAGATAAATGGATAAAGAAGATGTGGCACATATATACAATGGAATATTACTCAGCCATAAAAAGAAATGAAATTGAGTTATTTGTAGCAAGGTGGATGGACCTAGAGTCTTTCATACAGAGTGAAGTAAGTCAGAAAGAGAAAAACACATACCGTATGCTAACACATATATATGGAATCTAAAAAAAAAAAAAAGATGGTTATGAAGAACCTAGGAGCAGGATGGGAATAAAGATACAGACCTCCTAGAGAATGAACTTGAGGATATGGGGAGGGGGAAGGGTAAGCTGGGACAAAGTGAGAGAGTTGCATGGACAAATATACGCTGCTAAATGTAAAATCGATAGCTAGTGGGAAGCAGCCGCATAGCACAGGGAGGTCAGCTCGGTGCTTTGTGACCACCTAGTAGGGTGGGATAGGGAGTGTGGGAGTGAGGGAGATGCAAGAGGGAAGAGATATGGGGATATATGTATATGTATAGCTGATTCACTTTGTTATAAAGCAGAAAGTAACACTCCATTGTAAAGCAATGTTACTCCAATTAAGATGTTAAATAAAATAAAATAAAATAAAATTGAGATATAATTGACCTATAAAAAAATAAGAAAGACAACAGGCAGAAGGACCCTTGTTGGGGACTAACTCAGGAGGGTCAGTAACAATTGCAAAACATTTCAAACTCCTTCCCAAAGTGACTGAGAAATAAGCCTGGAAGTTTTGTTGTAAGCCCTCCTCTAAGGGTTTTAAATTTGTAAAAATATTGTATGCTTCCTTAGAATGGTATAAGATTCTTGGCAGGCATGGCTGGGTTAATATAAAAGGTACCAAAACCATCGCAGTTACCCTCCCTGAAAAGAATCCCCTAGTGATTGACTAATAACCGGGGAATGCCATAGACAGACAGCAGCACATTCTGCATAGGTCATCTGGTGTGAAGCGAGGCAGGGTGGGATGTAAATGAAAGTGAACAAAAAGGCAAGGAGGGTAAATTAAAGTGCGTCAGGGCATTGGTACATGAAAGCACTGAGGCACTGCTCTCTAATACTAAAGGTTGTCAGGGAACATAGAGAGTAACCTACCTTTCTAAATCCACATCAAAAGAAGGGGGGAGGGCTTCCCTGGTGGCGCAGTGGTTGAGAGTCCGCCTGCTGATGCAGGGGACGCGGGTTCGTGCCCCGGTCCGGGAAGATCCCACATGCCGTGGAGCGGCTGGGCCCGTGAGCCATGGCCGTTGAGCCTGCACGTCCAGAGTCTGTGCTCCGCAACGGGAGAGGCCACGGCAGTGAGAGGCCCGCGTACCGCAAAAAAAAAAAAAAAAAAAAAAAAAAAAAAGAAGGGGGGAATGCTAATAATTCTGTACAGGATAAAATAGTCAAAGGAGAAAAGAGACAAGGATGCAGCAAAATGCACGCAGATGAGACCCACTTAGACCAAAGGGTTGTAAAGGGTGTTCACAGTGAAATGCTTGTGAGGAAGCTCAGGCTTTCAGGGAGGCAGGAAGGATCACCAGATTCTCACCCCTGGTGAGGATACACAGTGACACTGAGGTGAAAAGAAAGTGGCCATCTTAGATTTTATAAGAAAATGTGAAAATTGCCTGAATCGTAGCAAAACTGTCACTAATGCCTTTGTAGAATATACAGATGAGCATGTGGTCAAGAAATCTCAAACCTGGGCTTCCCTGGTGGTGCAGTGGTTAAAAATCCGCCTGCCAATGCAGGGGACACGGGTTCGAGCCCTGGTCTGGGATGATCCCACATGCCACGGAGCAACTAAGCCCATGCACCACAACTACTGAGCTCACGTGCTACAACTACTGAAGCCCACATGCCTAGAGCCCGTGCTTTGCAACAAGAGAAGCCACCGCAATAAGCCCGCACACCACAATGAAGAGTAGCCCGTGCTCGACGCAACTAAAGAAAGCCTGCGCGCAGCAACGAAGACCCAATGCAGCCAAAAATTAAAATAAAATAAATTAATTTTTTTAAAAAAGAAGTCTCAAACCTGTCTACAGACGTGAAATATTTGGTAATGAAGGAAGCTCTACTTTCACCAGGATGAAGCCTTGAGGCTCAACAAGCCATTTGTATATAAGTTTTTACTACCAGCTTAGGGCAGATGGGCAAATCAGACAAATCATTACAACCTGCCAGAAAATGGTGATGTCCAGAGTGTAAGCCAGGTCCCGAGACCCTGGCTTGAATAGGTGCAAATCAGAAAAGCAGTTTGATTTTCTCCTGACCCTCTGGGCTGCATGGAGCCCACAGCGGCTATGGGAATCTTAGAAGGAAGGCTCCAATTTGTGGGAACAAGTGGTGGCTCATGGGATGGTACCAAGGGTTCTGAGATGCCTCCTATGGAATTCAGACTTGCCCAATTACATTTAGGAAACTGAAGAATGTGCTGATAGAAGCCCATTTTTTGTGTGCCTGAGAAGCCTCTAAGGAGAAAACCCATGTCGAAGAAGGAGTTATGCGTAATGAGTTCCACTAATCACAGAAAGTTATATGAAGGGATGGATGGGGGGGTGGTGAGCCCAACATGATGGCTCTAACTCTGGTAAGTCCCAGTTGGACTCATGTTTGAGTCCTGGAGAGAGGAAGGAGATGGAGTAAAAATCTGAAAAGGGAGTTTAAAATTCAACAAGCCCTCAGCACGGCTTTGAGGCCTCACTCCCAGAGTTATGACACAGCAAAAAAAAAAAGGTGTTTTCCCCTTTGCCACAGCTTGCCCCACCCCACAGCAGTGGCTCCTCTAGGATTCCATGATCCATTAGTGCCTGGAGGAACTTGAAGGATCCAGCAGTGCTTCCCTTTAATAGTTAAGTAGTTTGTGAGCACATGTGACACTGTCCCTGATGGCAAAAAATATTCAGGGCACATTATAAGCAATTGAAGTTCTGTGAGAACAGAGGGACCAGGGCCTGTGTAATTGTGATTATTCTGTTATAATGAGACAATATCATGTTCTTGTTAATCATGTGGGCTCAGGAATCGAATGACCTGCGTTCAAATCAGGTTCCGCACTACTTGGCTGTGTGACATATGCAAACAATTCACCAACATCTCTGGGTCTCAGTTTTCACATCTATTAAGTAGGGATAAAAGCAAGAACTAACTCACAGAATTCTTGGGAGGATTAAATAAGTAAAAAGCTTGGAAGAGCTTCCAGCACATAAAAAGGGCTCAACAAATATTAGGTTTGTTTCTTGTGTTTTGACGAATAAGTGTACCCACTGGCTGAGGATTACTAAGAAAATATGTGAAAGAAATAATTTCTTCACCAAAACCAGAGAAGATTTCTATCACTCACATCAAATCCTCTTCCACAATAAGTCTCGAGAGAGCTTCTGGGGTCTCTACTAGGGTTCATTGATGCATATACAGGTACTTCCTGTTCCAAAAATCACATAAAGGAGCTTACAGTGACATATATGATCTCTAAAATATTTTAAATAGGTTTAAATAAGGATAGGAGCATAAAATGGAACCAAGATAGAGCTAAAAAACATACACACTTGCTAGCTGAGATATATAATAGAGAGGTCAAAGGTCCTCCAAGATAGACAGAATCCTGTTTTTGTTTTGTTTTGTTTTAAAATAAGAAGAGGCAAATTTTTTTTTACATCTTTAATGGAGTATAATTGCTTTATAATGTTGTGCTCATTTCTGCTGTACAACAAAGTGAATCAGCTATATGTATACATATATACCCTCCCTCTTGAGCTTCCCTCCCACCCTCCCTATCCCACCCCTGTAGGTGGTCACAAAACACCAAGCTGATCTCCCTGTGCTATGCAGCAGCGTCCCACTAGCTATTTTACATTTAGTACTGTATATATGTCATTGCTACTGTCTCACTTCGTCCCAGCCTCCCCTTCTCCACCTGTGTCCTCAAGCCCATTCTCTACATCTGTATCTTTATTCCTGCCCTGCCACTAGGTTCATCAGTACCATTTTTCTAGATTCCATATATATTCATTAGCATACAGTTTTTGTTTTTCTCTTTCTGACTTACTTCACTCTATATGACAGACTCTAGGTCCACCCACCTTACTACAAATAACTTCATTCCTTTTTATGGCTAAGTAATATTCCATTGTATATATGTGCCACATCTTCTTTATCAATTCCTCTGTCAGTGGACACTTAGGTTGCTTCCATGTCCTGGCTATTGTAAATAGTGCAGCAATAAAGTTGTGGTACACGTATCTTTTTGAATTACGGTTTTCTCAGGGTATATGCCCAGTAGTGGGGTTGCTGAGTCATATAGTAGTTCTATTTTTAGTTTTCTTAAGGACCCTCCATACTGTTCTCCATAGTGGCTGTATCAGTTTACATTCCCACCAACAGTGCAGGAGGGTTCCCTTTTCTCCACACCCTCTCCAGCATTTATTGTTTGTAGATTTTTTGATGATGGCCATTCTGACTGGGTGAGGTGATACCTCTTTGAGGTTTTGATTTGCATTTCTCTAATGATTGAGATGTTGAGCATCTTTCCATGTGTTTTTTGGCAATCTGTATGTCTACTTTGGAGAAATGTCTATTTAGGTCTTCTGCCCATTTTTGGATTGGGTTGTTTATTTTTTTTTGATATTGAGCTGTATAAGCTGCTTGTATATTTTGGAGATTAATCCATTGTCAGTTGCTTCGTTTGCAAATATTTGAGGTTGTCTTTTTGTCTTGTTTATGGTTAGAATTTTGATGTACCCTGGAAGGGATGATGCAACAGGGAAAATTGATATTAATGTTGCCCTTTTTATATTCCAAGTGCACAAATGTGATGGAGATAAGCATATAGGTGCTGTCCCACTATGCAGCCCTGTACAGAGCCCTATCAAAAAATGAGAAGCAAGTAAAGAACTCCAATTCTGTTTCTCTGCCTCAGTAACACTCTATGAAACCAACTCTTTGGGCCAACTTAAATATGGAAACCTAGGGAGTAAAAGACAAGCTTAAAGAAGTAATTAGTACGGGTGCTTATCAGAGGAGTCAAACACTTTCGTGTATTTTAAATACTTTATTATATCTCCTAGGAATTATTCATCAATTGTCAATAGAAATCACTCTACAAAGTGGATATATTAAAGAATTGTCATTAGAGTGTGTATAGGTTGCCATGCAAGCAACTTGTCCATAATGATCAAAGCCAGTTGGACAGTGTTGGATTATTAAAGCTGAGTAGCAATTTGGCAAACATAAAAAGATGTCCCCAATAAAGATGTTAAAAAAAAAGATGTCCTCTGAAACCTGAAAGAGGCAATATTATTTTACAATTGTAAAGAAAAAAGTATTTAAAACATGAAGCTTAATTTGCCTGGAGTATGTGATCATTCACTCAGGAATATTGAAGAGACTGGAAGAGATGGGATAGTGACCAAACACAAATTCTCACTGTGTTTTAATGTATAATGAGTTTTATGCACATTGCCCAATGGATCTGAATTCAAAATTCAAATCAAATGCTATCACAAAGTGGTTGGGAAGAGATTTGCAACTAAGCACTTTAATAACCATACCAGATCCTCAGTCTGTCTATTTAGCCAGACTTTCATCCTCTACCTCCTCCACAAAGCATATGGGAGAATACAGACAGAGCATATCATCCCTACTGTTATCCCCAAACAGACCCTACTTTGAGTTTCTTTAACCCAGTGACAGCTCCATTCTCAGACTCAGAGTCCTGTGCCTTCTAGCCCAGCCATGTTTCTTGCATGAATCTTCTGTTTGCTCTCATAATCCTTCACCTGACTTACTATGATGCCCATCTGAATGTCCCTGGCTTCTGCTCCACCCTCCACGTAACTCATGTTATGCATTGTGACCACAGTGATCTAGAACCCTAGCTTTTTAAAGAGGCAGGTAAATTTACTTTCCATCTTTCTTACAGCAAATAATGGAGCAGCACTGATTTATAAATTTGAGACAGAAGTAAAGAAGAAAAGAAATGAACTCCAATTCTGTTTTCCTGCCTCAGTGACACTCTATGAAACCAACTCCTTAGACCAACATAAGTATAGAAACCTAGGGAGTTAAAGGGAAGCTTAAAGAAGCAATTAGTATGGGTGCTGATCAGAGGATGTCTGTCTCTCAGTGTGAAATACAACATAAGAAATATTGAAAGGAAGAAATACAAATAGTGCATCTCTTAACACCCTACTCTTTTTTTTTCTGAAACATCTTTATTGGAGTATAATTGCTTTACAATGGTATGTTAGTTTCTGCTTTATAACAAAGTGAATCAGCTATACACATACGTATATCCCCATATCTCCTCCCTCTTGCCTCTCCCTCCCACCCTCCCTATCCCACCCCTCTAGGTGGTCACAAAACACAGAGCTGATCTCTCTGTGCTATGCAGCTGCTTCTCACTAGCTATCGATTTTACATTTGGTAGTATATATAAGTCCATGCCACTCTCTCACTTCATCCCAACTTACCCTTCCCCCTCCCCATGTCCTCAAGTCCATTCTCTGCATCTGCGACTTTATTCCTGTCTTGCCCCTAGGTTCTTAAGAATCTTTTTTTTTATACATTCCATATATATGTGTTAGCATACAGTATTTATTTTTCTCTTTCTGACTTACTTCACTCTGTATGACAGTCTCTAGGTCCATCCACCTCACTACAAATAACTCAATTTCATTTCTTTTTATGGCTGAGAAATATTCCATTGTATATATATGTGCCATATCTTCTTTATCCATTCATCTGTCGATGGACACTTAGGTGGCTTCCATGTCCTGGCTATCGTAAATAGAGCTGCAATGAACATTGTGGTACATGACTCTTTTTGAATTATGGTTTTCTCAGGGTATATGCCCAGTAGTGAGATTGCTGAGTCGTATGGTACTTCTAATTTTAGTTTTTTAAGGAACCTCCCTACTGTTCTCCATAATGGCTGTATCAATTTACATTCCCACCAACAGTGGAAGAGGGTTCCCTTTTCTCCACACCCTCTCCAGCATTTATTGTTTGTAGACTTTTCGATGATGGTCATTCTGATTGCTGTGAGGTGATACCTCATTGTAGTTTTGATTTGCATTTCTCTAATGATTAATGATGTTGAGCATCCTTTCATGTGTTTGTTGGCCATCTGTATATCTTCTTTGGAGAAATGTCTATTTAGGCCTTCTGTCCATTTTTGGATTGGGTTGTTTGTTTTTTTGATATTGAGCTGCATGAATTGCTTGCAAATTTTAGAGATTAGTCCTTTGTCAGTTGCTTCATTTTCAAATATTTTATCCCATTCTGAAGGTTGTCTTTTCATCTTCTTTATGGTTTCCTTTGCTGTGCAAAAGATTTTAAGTTTCATTAGGTCCCATTTGTTTATTTTTGCTTTTATTTCCATTTCTCTAGGAGATGGGTCAAAAATGATCTTGCTGTAAATTATGTCATAGAGTGTTCTGCCTATGTTTTCCTCTAAGAGTTTGATAGTGTCTGGCCTTACATTTAGGTCTTTAATCCATTTTGAGTTTATTTCTGTGTATGGTGTTAGGAAGTGTTCTAATTTCATTCTTTTACATGTAGCTGTCCAGTTTTCCCAGCACTGCTTATTGAAGTGGCTGTCTTTTCTCCATTGTATATCCTTGCTTCCTTTATCAAAAATAAGGTGACCATATGTACATGGGTTTATCTCTGGGCTTTCTATCCTGTTCCATTGATCTATATTTCTGTTTTTGTGCCAGTATCATGCTGTCTTGATTACTGTAGCTTTGTAATGTAGTCTGAAGTCTGGAAGCCTGATTCCTCCAGCTCTGTTCTCTTTCTCAAGATTGCTTTGGCTATTCGGGGTCTTTTGCGTTTCCATACAAATTGTGAAATTTTTTTTTCTAGTTTTGTGAAAAATGTCAGTGGTTGTTTGATAGGTATTTCATTGAATCTGTAGATTGCTTTGGGTAGTATAGTCATTTTCACAATGTTGCTTCTTCCAATCCAAGAACATGGTATATCTCTCCATCTGTTTGTAACATCTTTAGTTTTTTCATCAGTGTCTTATAGTTTTCTGCATACAGGACTTTTATCTCCTTAGGTCGGTTTATTCCTAGGTATTTTATTCTTTTTGTTGCAATGGTAAATGGAAATGTTTCCTTAATTTCTCTTTCAGATTTTTCATCATTAGTGTATAGGAATGCAAGAGATGTCTGGGCATTAATTTTGTACCCTGCTACTTTACCAAATTCATTGATTAGCTCTAGCAGATTTCTGGTAGCATACTTAGGATTCTCTATGTATAGTATCATGTCATCTGCAAACAGTGACAGCTTTACTTCTTTTCCGATTTGGATTCCTTTTATTTCTGTTTCTTCTCTGATGGATGTGGCTAAAACTTCCAAAACTTTGTTGAATAATAGTGGTGAGAGTGGACAACATGTCTTGTTCCTGATCTTAGAAGAAATGGTTTCAGTTTTTCACCACTGAGAATGATGTTGGCTGTGGGTTTGTCATAAATGACCTTTATTATGTTGAGAAAAGTTCCCTCTATGCCTACCTTCTGGAGGGTTTTTATCATAAATGGGTGTTGAATTTTTTTGAAAGCTTTTTCTGGATCTATTGAGATGAGGTTTTTCTCCTTCAATTTGTGAATATGGTTTATCACATTGATTTGTAACGGCGTACTCTTGATCTGCAGTAACTCAGTGATTTTCATGTCCCTGAATCTCTTCGGATAACTCTATGGAAAACCCAACAAGGAGCCAACACAAGATGAGTAATGGTTTAGTGACTCAGACAAGAACAAGATGTCTCTGAATAAAAGAAAACAATGTGCTCCAACCACAGGAAATCAGAAGCGGGAATCATCATGAGAGCCAAAAGTCAGCCTTGAAGCAGCACTTCTGCCAACCACCAAAAACTTTCCTCAGGTTGCAGCTGGAGTAAACTAGTAGCTGTCCTGTGAGTAAAGACTCCACTGTCTAAAGTATGCTATCTTCTCCGGTCCCTTAAATAAGGTTTCCTTTTGATATACTGTTTAATCACCCCTTTGTTTAAACATCCCATTTCCTAAGCTTTGCTATGTGAGAGGACTATCTACCCATTGAAGGAGTGTTTGTGAATTCACAACACTTTTTCAGCTCTTGGGGTGTAGTTGTGGTATGTAATGCTGGCTTCCAACCCTATATCCCTATCTCTCTTCCTGTATAAAGTTCAAAAGTTCAGTTTACCCGGCTTTGCTTTTACGAAAGACTTACATTAGTACGTATTTTCACTAACCAAAAGAAATCCCAAGAGGACTTTGCTTTTATGAAAAAAGGCAAAAAGTGAAAATAGCATTCAGCATTTGTTTTGCAGCAGCTGTTATAGAAGCAGAGAGCACCCAAGCAGCAAGAGTTCCCCCCACCACCACCACAAGCTCCTTCCCTGGGAACTACACTTAGCATTTCAGCATCAAGCCACCATAGCTTTGAACACTGAGCATCTGTGCTTTGTCTCCATTTATTTTGTGCATCCATTAGCAAGATGTGTCCTAAGGTAATTGTTTCTTTACTTCATGCCATTTCAGCTTAGAAAAGGTTTCATTGGAACACTTTACTTTCAGAGAGCAGGGGAAACCTGTATTTCCCAGCTTTCCTTACAGGTAATGGGAGCCACATGACATAGTTCTGGTCAATAAAATGTAAGCTGAAGTCATTGTGTGGGGCTTCTAGAAAAAGCTGGCATACACCTTTTCACTCTTTCTCATTTTTCCTTTCTCATGCCTGGAATATGGATACAAGGGATGGAAAGGCAGCTACAGCCATCATCTTGCAACCACGAAAGGAAGGCAAGAGAATCATAAAGACTTCGGCCCCCAACAGCCTTAAGCTGTTGAACCAACACCAGCAACCATCTACGTCTGTGTTTCTTGTTACGTGAGAAAATAAATCACTATTTAGTTAATTGCTGATATTCATGTTTACTGTTAAATGCATTGATCAAAAAAATCTGCAATGACTCCATACCATATGTATAGTATATAGTATGGAGTATACTACTGTATACTATATAGTAGTTTAAATTGGAAATAAATAACAAAAATAACAGAAGTAATTAATATTCTGTCTATGATCTGTGATGGATTTTTTTTTGTAAACATGGCATATGTGTGTGTGTCTGTGTTTGTGTGTGTGTGTGTATGTGTGTGTGTTGTACACTCATATCTACAGTGTGCTATGTTTACTCTCAGATGATGTTATGGACTGAATGTTTGTGTTCCCCCAAAATTCATAAGTTGAAGCCCTACCTCTCAATGTGTTGACATTTGGAGACTGGGCCTTTGGGAGGTAATTAGGGTTAGTAGGGTACAGAGTTGGATGTGAATCCAGGACACCCAACCCTGACTGAATTCATTCCATTATCTTGGGCAAATATACTTAACTCTGAATCTCAGCTTCCTCCACTATAAAATGGGAATAATCTCAGCTTCCTCCACTATTAAATGCAATATTTATAAATCACTTAGAGTAGGGATGGGTAAAGAGTAAATGCTCAATTAAAGCTGTTGTTATTATTAATCATGATGATGATGATGCCCTGAATGGATAACTGACTCTAATCTCACTATATCAAGCAATAGAAATAACACTCTGGTAGATAATGAGTGGTGGTCATATTTTTAAAATTTAAATAAAAGACAGTGGTTAAAAGCCTGGATTTTTGGAGTCAGACCTGGAGTCAACAGTTTTAACACCTTTACATACTATGAGCTCAAGCAAGTTCTTACTTCTCTGATAATAATATTATAGGTTTGGGGGAGGGTTAGATGAACATATATATGTAAAGGGCTTAATGTGCATAGGAAACCCAATAAATGGCACTAGCATCATATTTTGAATAACTTGTTAAATTCATAATACATTACAGAGCTCTCCACCACTCCATCTTCCTCTACCTGCTATTCCAACTTTAGCTCAGACTGGTAAAAACCAGTGATCCTTTGGTCGAGTTGCCCAAGTGTAGCTTCGTTAAAATGACCTAGCAAATATAATCTCATTCAAGGACAGATTCTCAACAACAAAAAGACTCAGAACACTGAAATTAAATTAACTGCTCCTATTGGACTGATCAAGCTCCAAAGAATAAAGCAATAGATTCTTAATTATTATTATAAATAGAGCCTGGTAGAATTGTGTCAAAAAATTCATTCTACTGCTTATTTAGATGTGTCTAAAAATTATAGGAAATTGAAAGGCAATACCTCTTGTTGAGATAATAAGAGACAACCAAAAACATTACCAACTGAAATATATTAAAATTTAAGAAGGTAAATTATCCAAATTGAGAAATGAATTAAATTCAAAATAATTTAGATGTATAAAAAGGATCAGCTTCTAGAGACAGTACTTCAACCACACTTTCCATGTTGCTTTTGTAGATGAAAACAAGTGACCCTATATCTTTAGCTCATTGGCATAAAGGGAGCTCTTCTGGAATCTCCAAAAATATTTATTTGAGGAGTTTTCAGAAGTAACATCACATCTAAGCTAGAAGCGCTGATTAAAGGATTAAGCTTTGGCCCCATATTTAAGGTGTTATGATTTTTTGGTTTCATAGAGCAAAAAAAAGCATGCAGAACAAGTTACTATATCATAAATTATGACCTTCCTGCCACTTATAGAATCACAATTGTTACCAAATCACAGAGGTCCTGGTTGGTAGAAACAAAAATTATTTTGTATGTAACTCCTCCCTTCCATAGGACCCCAAGAGAGATGAGGATTCTCTTTATTAAACAGGTTCTCACTTTTCCAACTATGACACAGTGAATTGATTGTGTAATAGAATCTCTAACATTGAAATCAGCCTAACTTTGTTTTTCTTCTAAAGGGTGTGTTTGTTTTTTCACCCCAATCCAGGACCTCACATGCTTGTCTTGAGTTGTACCCTCTGAATGCAGATCACTCAGTTTCTTTTTAAACTTGTAGATTCAAAGAAAGAAAAAAGAACTTACTATTTAGTATATCTTCAGGTTAAACTTTTGAGTATCTTAATTTGGAAAGTTATTTTAGTATTGGATTGTTTGGTAACCACTTATCAAACGACAGTTAAAACTCTAGGCTCAAAGAGGCAAACTTGAATCTTCAAGTCTTTTTGGATGTCTTCTTTGCAAGTAATTTGAATTAATATTTTAAATTTAAATTTATATGTGGGAATGAGACCTAGCATGTCTATGTGGAAAGAAATGGCTACACACAGAATAACTTTGAAATGGTTCTTAATGGTATTCTCTGTATTGACTCACAGGAGCACAGGGAATATATTTCACTCTTCATTTTGCTTCTCATGCCTGTATCGGGTCTACTTTTTATAGTAAGCTATGAAAGATTAAAATAAATATCGTCCTTTTCTGTTGAAACCAATAATAGAGTTGTCACTTCCAAATGAAATTTATAAACAGAAGTGTCCATTACCCTAATAGAAGGAAGGATATTCACAGATGTTTCATAAATAGCACTAATCCATTGGACTTTGCTCTACAAACCAACTTGATTCACCAGGCAATCTAACCTCAGGTTGTATCAAGACCACTACATAATTTGTTGGGCTCAGTCAGAATGAAATGAGGAACCAGCCCCTTTGTTCAAAAATTAAGAATTTCATGATAGTAACAGAGGAGCATTAAACTAAGCATGGGGCCCTATTGAGCACAGGGCCCTAAGTAACTGCACAGTTCATGCACCCATGAAGCCAACCCTGGATGGCCCATATCCTATCAAAATTATCTGCATTATGCTATTAACTATCTAGATAATGTGAATGTGTGCTTACTATACAAGAAAGAAAAAGTGCTGTCCTTTGCCTTTGAAAGCCCTTTGCCAGAGGCAATGGGTATTGTATCATATCCTATACCAAATTATCCAGACACTTTAAAGTTGATATAGGGATCTACAGGTACCACCACGGCTCATGATCTCTTTCTGCATGCATTCGTATTTGCCAAAAACTCTCATGTATCCTCTTTGCCAAGTCCCTCTACATCCCCACCATGAATTTGCATCCAGACGCAATTATGCGTTTATACAGTATCTATGTGCAAATAGTCTTATTAGGCCAAAAGCCACAGGAAAATTCCACACATTGATGATACTGATTACCCTCTCTTCAGTGAAAGAATATCCAGTCTTCTTGGATTTGAACACAAGGAGGGAAAGGTCTTAGTTTTTTGTGTGTTTTGCTTGTTTGTTGCTTTTTGTTTGTTTTTTGTTTGTTTGTTTTTGTTTTTTGTGGAATTGATAGCAGTGAGGCAATCCTAGTGAATGTCTTAGCAACTGCTTTGGCTAGGAGAGTTACTCCTGGAAAGCAATTCCATACGAAGGCCAAAGGAATGCATAATGCAGAATTAAATAGGGATGAATAGAGGAGGGTGGGGGAGGGAAGGGTTGGGAGTTTGGGATTAGCAGATGCAAGCTATTATATATAGAATAGATAAATAACAACGTCCTACTGTACAGCACAGGGAACTATATTCAATGTCCTGTGACAAACCATGGTGGAAGAGAATATGAAAAAGAATATATATATATATGTATAACTGAGTCACTTTGCTATGCAGCAGAAGTTAACAGAGTAAATCAACTATACTTCAATAAATTTATTTATTTATTTATTTATTTATTTTTATTTTTTATTTATTTATTTTTTTTTTTTGTGGTATGCGGGCCTCTCACTGTTGTGGCCTCTCCCATTGCGGAGCACAGGCTCCGGACGCGCAGGCCCAGCGGCCATGGCTCACGGGCCCAGCCGCTCCGCGG
The DNA here is from genome assembly GCF_026419965.1 of Kogia breviceps. Classification (NCBI taxonomy): domain Eukaryota; kingdom Metazoa; phylum Chordata; class Mammalia; order Artiodactyla; family Physeteridae; genus Kogia; species Kogia breviceps. The sequence continues at coordinate 100,958,636 of NC_081314.1, forward strand.
CATGTGGGATCCTCCCGGACCAGGGCACGAACCCGCGTCCCCTGCATCGGCAGGCAGACTCCCAACCACTGCGCCACCAGGGAAGCCCTATTTTTATTTTTTAAAATAAATCTATTTATTTATTTTTGGCTGTGTTGGGTCTTCGTTTCTGTTCGAGGGATTTCTCTAGTTGCAGCTAGCAGGGGCCACTCTTCATCGGGGTGTGCGGGTCTCTCACTGTCACGGCCTCTCTTGTTGCGGAGCACAGGCTCCAGACACGCAGGCTCAGTAGTTGTGGCTCACAGGCCTAGTTGCTCTGCGGCATGTGGGACCTTCCCAGACCAGAGCCTGAACCCATGTCCCCTGCATTGGCAGGCAGACTCTCAACCACTGTGCCACTAGGGAAGCCCAATAAAATTTTTTTTTAAAGAGATGAACAGAGAGATGAAGGATAGGCTAAGATTGTTTCCAAGTGTACAACCAATGAGAAGGATGGAGAGAACCCTGTAAGCATCCATAGTTTGGGGACATGGCTTGATGAAGCTGTGGATAAATGAGAGGAGTGTTGTTTTAGCCATAAGCCAATGAGAAATCTCAGGATCAAGAACAGCATTTAAAATACAAATGGTTCTTGAACATTTAAAATATGATTAACCTGAATCATAAAAAGAAAAATGCATATCAAAATTGAATTGAGATAGCATATCTAACCCACTAGATTGGCATAAATCCAAGACTTTGAGAGCACATTCTGATGGTGAAGCTGTAGTGAAACAGGAACTTTCATACATTTTTAGTGGAAGAGTCACATAGTACAATGCCTATGGAGGCCTATTTGACTACAGCTATGAAAGTTACAAATTGACAAAGGGTGTACACTCTTTAACTTAGCAATCCCACTTCTAGGTATTTCTTCTCAGATATATTTACATACATTAGAAATGACACATGCACAAGGATATTTATTACAGCATAGTTATAATAGCAAAAGATAAGAGACAATTAAACTACACCAATAAAATGGAATGCTCACCAGCTGAACAAAAGAATGAAGACATATTCTATCAATAGACAAGATATCGCTTTAGGTACTGAGAGTGTACACAGTGTGCTCCTCAATTGTACTAATGGGGGGGCAAGATATTTGTATCTATGTATGCAGGGAAATTTTCTAGAAGAAGATCTAAAAAATCTAATAAAAAATAATAAAAATAGTTACCTATGAGGAAGGGCAGGGGTGGGAACTGGGCAAATGGAAGACAGGAGTGGGAGTGAGAAGCTTTACTGTATGTTTGTTTGTAGCATTTGGATTTTAAGGCATATGAATATATTGCCTATTTTTATAATTAGAATTTTAAGTAAGTGAATGCATGACCAAAAAGAAGAGAAAGATTAAAAAACAGTAAAATAATAACATCCAACCTCTTTGCATACAGAATAAACTGAAGTCAAGGGAATTGAAATAATAACTCCCAATCCAAAGACAGTTAGTGTAGCTGTCCAGTTTTCCCAGCACCACTTACTGAAGAGGCTGTCTTTTCTCCATTGTATATTCTTGCCTCCTTTATCAAAGATAACGTGACCATAAGTGCATGGGTTTATCTCCGGGCTTTCTATCCTGTTCCATTGATCTATATTTCTGTTTTTATGTCAGTACCATACTGTCTTGATTACTGTAGCTTTGTAGTATAGTCTGAAGTCTGGGAGCCTGATTCCTCTAGTTCTGTTATTCTTTCTCAAGATTGCTTTGGCTATTCGGGGTCTTTTGTGTTTCCATACAAATTGTTAATTTTTTTGATCTAGTTCTGTGAAAAATGCCATTAGTAATTTGACAGGGATTGCACAGAATCTGTATATGGCTTTGGGTAGTATAGTCATTTTCACAATGTTGCTTCTTCCAATCCAAGAACATGGTATATCTCTCCATCTGTTTGTAGCATCTTTAATTTCTTTCATCAGTGTCTTATAGTTTTCTGCATACTGGTCTTTCGTCTCCTTAGGTAGGTTTATTCCTAGGTATTTTATTCTTTTTGTTGCAATGGTATAAGGGAGTGTTTCCTAAATTTCTCTTTCAGATTTTTCATCACTAGTGTATAGGAATGCAAGAGATTTCTGTGCATTAATTTTGTATCCTGCTACTTCACCAAATTCATTGATTAGCTCTAGTAGTTTTCCGGTAGCATATTTAGGATTCTCTGCGTATACTATCATGTCATCTGCAGTGACAGCTTTATTTCTTCTTTTCCGATTTGGATTCCTTTTATTTCCTTTTCTTCTCTGATTGCTGTGGCTAAAACTTCCAAAACTATGTTGAATAGTAGTGGTGAGAGTGGACAACCTTGTGTTGTTCCTGATCTTAGAGGAAATGGTTTCAGTTTTTCACCACTGAGAATGATGTTGGTTGTGGGTTTCTCATATATGGCCTTTATTATGTTGAATTAAGTTCCCTCTATGCCTACTTTCTGGAGGGTTTTTATCATAAATCGGTGTTGAATTTTGTCGAAAGTTTTTCTGCATCTATTGAGATGATCATATGGTTTTTCTCCTTCTATTTGTTAATATGGTGTATCACATTGATTGATTTGCATATACTGAAGAATCCTTGCATTCCTGGGATAAACCTCACTTGATCATGGTGTATGGTCCTTTTAATGTGCTGTTGGATTCTGTTTGCTAGTATTTTGTTGAGGATTTTTGCATCTATGTTCATCAGGGATATTGGCCTGTAGTTTTCTTTCTTTATGACATCTTTGTCTGGTTTTGGTATCAGGGTGATGGTGGCCTCGTAGAATGAGTTTGGGAGTGTTCCTCCCTCTGCTATATTTTGGAAGAGTTTGAGAATGAAATTAGAACACTCCTTAACACCATATACAAAAATAAACTCAAGATGGATTAAAGACCTAAATATAAGGCCAAACACTATAAAACTCTTAGAGGAAAATATAGGCAGAACACTCTATGACATAAATCACAGCAAGATCCTTTTTGAGCCATCTCCTAGAGAAGTGGAAATAAAAACAAAAATAAACAAATGGGACCTAATGAAACTTAAAAGCTTTTACACAGCAAAGGATACCATAAACAAGACCAAAAGACAACCCTCAGAATGGGAGAAAATAGTTGCAAATGAAGCAACTGACAAAGGATTAATCTCCAAAATTTATAAGCAACTCATGCAGCTCAATAACAAAAAAACAAACAACCCAATCCAAAAATGGGCAGAAGAACTAAATAGACATTTCTCCAAAGAAGATATACAGATTGCTAACAAACACATGAAAGAATGCTCAACATCATTAATCATTAGAGAAATGCAAATCAAAACTACAATGAGATATCATCTCACACCGGTCAGATTGGCCATCGTCAAAAACTCTAGAAACAATAAATGCTGGAGAGGGTGTGGAGAAAAGGGAACACTCTTGCACTGTTAGTGGGAATGTCAATTGATACAGCCACTATGGAGAACAGTATGGACGTTCCTTAAAAAACTACAAATAGAACTACCACACGACCCAGCAATCCCACTACTGGGCATATACTCTGAGAAAACCATAATTCAAAAAGAGTCATGTACCAAAATGTTCATTGCAGCTCTATTTACGATAGCCAGGACATGGAAGCCACCTAAGTGTCCATCGACAGATGAATGGATAAAGAAGATATGGCACATATATATACAATGGAATATTACTCAGCCATAAAAAGAAATGAAACTGAGTTATTTATAATGAGGTGGATGGACCTGGAGTCTGTCATACAGAGTGAAGTAAGTCAGAAGGAGAAAAACAAATACCGTATGCTAACACATATATATATGGACTCTAAGGAAAAAAAAAAATGTCATGAAGAGATTAGTGGTAGGATGGGAATAAAACACAGACTTACTAGAGCATGGACTTGAGGATATGGGGAGGGGGAAGGGTAAGCTGGGACAAAGTGAGAGAGTGGTAGGGACATATATACACTATCAAATGTAAATTAGATAGCTAGTGGGAAGCTGCCGCATAGCACAGGGAGATCACCTCTGTGCTTTGTGACCACCTAGAGGGGTGGGATGGGGGGGTGGGAGAGAGGGTGATGCAAGAGGGAAGAGATATGGGAACATATGTATATGTATAACTGAATCACTTTGTTGTAAAGGAAAAACTAACACACTATTGTAAAACAGTTATACTCCAATAAAGATGTTTAAAAAAAATAAAATAAAATAAAATTTACAAGCATCTCATGCAGCTCAGTATCAAAAGAACAAACAACCCAATCCAAAAATGGGCGGAAGATCTAAAAAGACATTTCTCCAAAGAAGATAAACAGATTGCTAACAAACACATGAAAGGATGCTCAACATCTCTAATCATTAGAGAAATGCAAATCAAAACTACAATGAGGTATCACCTCACACCAGTCAGAATAGCCATCATCAAAAAATCTACAAACAAGAAATGCTGGAGAGGGTGTGGAGAAAAGGGAACCCTCTTCCACTGTTGGTGGGAATGTAAACTGATACAGCCACTATGGAGAATAGTATGCAAGTTCCTTAAAAAACTAAAAATAGAAATACCACTCGACCCAGCAATCCCACTACTGGGCACATACCCTGAGAAAACCATAATTCAAAAAGAGTCATGTACCACAGTGTTCATTGCAGCTCTATTTACAATAGCCAGGACATGGAAGCAACCTAGGTGTCCATAAACAGATGAATGGATAAAGAAGATGTGGCACATATATACAGTGGAATATTACTCAGCCATAGAAAGAAACAAAATTGAGTTATTTGTAGTGAGGTGGTTGGACCTAGAGTCTGTCATACAGAGTGAAGTAAGTCAGAAAGAGAAAAACAAATATGGTATGCTAACACATATATATGGAATCTAAAAAAAAATTTTTTTTAAATAGTTCTTAAGAACTTAGGGGCAAGACAGGAATGCAGACGCAGACGTAGAGAATGGACTTGAAGACATGGGAGGGGGAAGGGTAAGCTGGGACGAAGTTAGAGAGTGGCTTGGACATATATACCACCCTACCAAATATAAAATAGATAGCTAATGGGAAGCAGCTGCAAATCACAGGGAGATCAGCTCGGTGCTTTGTGACCACCCCCAGGGGTGGGACAGGGAGTGTGGGAGGGAGATGCAAGAGGGAGGAGATATGGGAACATATGTATATGTATAGCTGATTCACTTTGTTATAAAGCAGAAACTAACACACCATTGTAAAGCCATTATACTCCAATACAGATGTTAAAAAAAAAAAAGGCAGTTAGTAGCAGAGCCTACATTGGAACTGTGGAGAATCAGAGAACTCTGCTAAAATGAGACACAGTAACACTTTTGTATCTGAGTCATCAAAGGTAGCAGGGTGGCCAGGGACACGAATCTATAAATTTCATATTTGTTAGCTAACAATATTTCCTATCTCTGAAGCCCTTGACACTGGAGTGAATTTTACAGTTTTATAAAAGTGTTTGACTTCTAATTGCAATTATTAGACATGTGTCACCAGCATTTTTAATAAGACATAAAATGCTAAAGACATTGAATATATCAAACAAGAAGTCTCAGGGATGAATAAGAAAACAAAGTAAGAAGTTGAGTACTGGGTAGCTGGGTACCAAAGTCAATTTAGAAGCAATATAAGCCCTGTCAAGACCTGGAGAAGGTTCCCTGTCATTAACTGTGCCACTGGGATGGGTTGGAAAGGGCCCATAACAGCAGGGCTTGCATCTGGTGGTGACTCTCACAGTCAGCCCATCCTTGGTGCACTCCTCTCCTTCCTCCTTCCCTGACCTTTGTTCATTTCCTAATATTATTCATGTAAGAGTCTCTTTCTTTGGCTAAATTGGGAGGTCAGAGGTGATGTCTTCTTCATTTTCATGTGCCCCACTGTACCTTGTGCCCAGCACACTACCTTGAACATACTAAGCTCCTAGATTTTTAGAATATTGAAAGCAGAAAGGGCTTTATAAAATATCTAGTCCAATTTTTAAACTTGTTTTAAAGCAATAAATCTATATTAAAATGAATAACTATATAGAGTCCACAATATATAAAACAGATTTTTTTTAAAAGAGATGTTTTGGCTGAAGAGGAAGCAAAGGAGGGGAGCGCAGACAAAGGTCAACTAGCAATAATCTCTTTCCTGTTCCTCTTGCGGCACCTCAGCGATCATAGTTTGGAAACTACTGATGCAGTGCAACCCCTTCATTTTCTAAATGGAGACATTCCTTAAAATTTTATACACTGAATTCACATATCCAAGGCAGGGCTGGTGAGCTGCAACTGTTGGGATCACCATATTCCCCTGGTGGGGATATCAGTTCTATCCAAGAGACTAGGGTGAGGATATGAAGAGAGCAGAATCTGTGTAGACTCTGGAAACACACACCTTCTTCTTTCCTAGTCTACTTGTTTGGAGGGGACCATCGTTAGGGATGAGAAACAATATCCATTCTTCCTGTACTGGTTCTGCTCAGTCTATAGTCTTTCTGGAATAAGTTAAGCAGCTTGCCTCTGTCAGGAGAAATGGGTTGGGGCCGGAGCACTGAGGCACCTAGCCTTGTTCATCACGGGCCATTCATGAGCCTCTCCTTGCTTACCACGTTCGTTCCAAGGCAGTTAGTGAAGGGCCTAAGGGCTATTCTGAAAGACCTGTTTAACATTGAGTTTGATGGGGATCCACAGACCACATAGAAGGTTAATCATTGAGTGTATTGCGTGCAAGTAACACACCTAGCAACGTTTGGAAGTGAAAGACAGATTAATAATAAGTGAATGAGATCATTTCAAAGAGGGACAGGTGTTCTAAAGAAAATAAAACAGAAGGATGGTGTTTCGGACAGAATGAGTGCAGTTATGTTGCAATAATGAACAACCCTCCAAATCTCAGTGTCCTAAAACAACAAAGTTGGAGTCTTTTCTTACACATGCCCTACATCAGGGGGGCTCTGCTCCGCGTCGTGCTCACACCTGGATAACACCAAGGCTAATGAGACTCCACCATCACATCCATTATATCTATGTCCTATTGCCCAAAACTTCTCCCAGAGGCCGGCCTGCCTGTAACAGTGTCAGGAAAATATAATCTTCTCATGTGGCCCAGAGGAGAGGAAAACCATGGAAGAGCACACAGGATGGCGGGTGAGGGGGAACGCAAGGGCTGATCAGGGTGATCTAGCAAAGTCTTTCTAAGGAGATGACATTTGAGCTGAGATCTGAATGATGAGAATGAACCCACCAAGTGAAAGCAACAGGAAAGGCATTTCAGAGGGAATGGCAAATGCAAAAGGTCCTTAGGCCAAAACAAGTGTACAAGGAAATAAATAAAGGCCAGTGTGACCAGAGTCAGTGAAGCCAAATGATGAAAAGCCATAAGGATCATGATAAAAAATTTAGATTTTATCCAAAGTGTGCTCCAAACTCACATTAACTAATGTTTCCTCTTTTTAACACAAGCCAAAAGTCATCATTTTATACTAAAAACAAAAATTCACATTTTCCTTTTCAGTTTTCTGTTTCTCGGGCTAAACTAAGCCTTTACCTTTTTCATATTCCCCTCAGGTTCACGTTTTTCGAAGCATTTGAAATACCACAGAACATCGTGACAGGATTTACAAATGTTTCCTGGAACTTTTTACCTCAGTTCTGCATTTTCTCAGGCCTCACTTCGGTCTTGATCAGCAACCAGATCTGTGCTCTTAGCTGCTGACGGAACATACATTCTCTGAAAAGGCAAAAAGCAAGGAAGTTAGCATTCTGAGAAAAAAGAACAAACTTTATTTACTTCGCAGAGAAATTTCTCTATTAGAGCCTAGTATTTTTAGAACCAAACCAAATATAGAAAGCCTTTTATTCCCTATGGAAATTATCTAGATTGCTTGATGTTCTGGAGTTTATTGAGTTTCCAGAGTAACTTTCCAAAAAAGAAGATCCTGAGACCTTTATCTTCCATACTGCTTATGTTTAATGAAAACCTCTTCAAGTCCAAAACATTGTTTCCTGCTCTCCGACAAGGATAAACATTTAATAAAACCAGGCAAATCTCTCTGGGCCTCAGGTTTCTTATGTACAAGATAGACAGTCAGTAATAGAGCAAAGCCAAACATTAGGATGACAGAGCCGTGCTGGGTGGGCTCACCCGCCTTCCCACTGCTGCCATGTTGGCTGCCTCATGAAGGCACCAGGCATTTTCTCAGTGGTCCAGTGGAGAACTGAACTCAGCCCTGTGGCCTGCATAACAAGAGGTTTTCTAGGCTGCTTCATGAAGACCACTAACAAGAATAACCAGTGACTATTGTGTGAAATTTGGCTGAGCAGCTCACCCAATTAGAATATACTACTAAATAGCAAGATTTTTGTTCAGGCAACTCTGCTTGGGTGTCCCTAATATTTGTCCTATAGTAGAGTATAATCATTCAATATGCAAGCTTTGGAGTCAGGTAATCAGATATCCAATCACATCACAGGCACTTTTTATTATTCAAGCTCCCTGTGCTTCATTTTCCCTTGTCTGAAAATGGGATAACAGGGCTTGTTTCATCAGATTATTGTAAGGATTATGACATATTGAGTATAAATCTGTTAGCATATTACATGATCCATGGTAAGTCTCAGTAAACATTAACTTTCATCATCATCATCATCATTATCATCAACCTTGAAGAATGGAGAGTCACTATTTTAAAATGTTTCACATGCTTTAGGAATGTCAATTATTCAATTTCTAGTTATCACGCTTGAACATTTACAAATCACTCCGAAGAGTACATTCAAACTAGGGAAGAAAGGAACTTCCTTCAAACACCCAGTCTTCACTATGAGGAATTGCTTCCTCAGATATGCTTTTTAGATTTTGCCCCTCTCATTTTGTTTATCCACTCGTTTGTGTTTTCCTTTCCTAAGTTAAGATGAAGAATTTCTTTCATGCTACAACTCTTTATATCTGATGTTTCTTATGGAAAAATTCTAAGTCTTCTTTTCTAATTCGAGCACTGTATAATGCATGGAAAGTGAAGGTAGGCTTTAGGTTCAAGATAATTCTATCTTATGTTATTATGAAAATTAAATAATGTATTGTGAAAGTGTGTGCAAACAGTAAGGTTCTATTCAAATGTTAGCCATTATTATATTTACTGTTTCCTTATATTCCTCAAATATTATAAACCTTTGTCACCCAAACTGTAAAAGTAACTAGGTTAACTAGTTAGACCAGTTTTAAGTGAGGTCAATTGTAGGTTGTACTCTCTTCCAACACCACAAGAACTGCCTTTAGAACAAGTCGTTGAAGCCAGATGAGCAACCAGCTATAGATGACAGATAAAGAGCAGAAGTGCATAGTTTACTTCCAATAATCTCTTCCCAATCACACTAAATCAATTAAAATGCACAAAACCACAATAGATAGATGCCAGTATGGCTCCTCTGGCTCAGTAGACAATAATCTCATGATTAATAGCTTGTTCAGGTAAAATCAAGTCTAAAGACACACGATTTCAGGACTTCCCTGGTGGTGCAGTGGATAAGACTCCATGCTCCCTATGCAGGGGGCCCGGGTTCAATCCCTTGTCAGGGAACTAGATCCCACATGCCACAACTAAGAAGCCCACATGCCACAACTAAGAAGCCCACATGCCACAACTAAGGAATGGGTGAGTCGCAATTAAGGAGCCCTGGAGCTGCAACTAAGGAGCCCACCTGCCACAACTAAGACCTGGTGCAACCAAATAAATAAATAAATATTAAAAAAATAAATAAATACACACAATTTGGTCCAAAAAAATAAATCTGCTTTTACCTGAATTGCTCATGTAACTATTTTTTTACCAGAAAATAATGTTTGTCTTTGTAAAACCCAAAATTACTAGGAATTCTTCAACGTTCTTCATCTGATGTAGCATTAGACACTCAATGTGTGGCATAAAGAGAAAAGGGAAGACAGAGAAGTCATCTGAGCCTGTCTTACTGTTCCCTTGTTTTCCTTCTCCTATTGCAAACACCCTATTTTAGGCTCTTGTCATATGAGGAGTGGGTTAATAGAAAAGCCTCCTAACCAGATTCCACGCCTGTACGTAAAATGCTAGCACACAGCACACATTCTGTACATGTTAATTCCTTCCTTCACACAATTCCATCCAACTTCCACATTCACTTGCTAAAACACTATACTAATATGTCGGTTCATTTTTCTTGCCTCCAAAATAGCCAATATACCAAAAGTAGACCATATATTTATTTATACACAAATACATATTCATATATACACAATTTGGATTAAATAAACATTTAAAATATCTAAAGATCAAAATTCTAAAAAATAGAAAAGCATATCAGCTCTTTGGAAGAATAATGTTTGATGTTTCAATTAATTTGAAAAAGTTATATAGAGAAAAAACAGTAAAATAAGAACTTTATATTTATAATAAAAACAACTTAAGAAATAAAAGACATCAATATTTTCAACAAATATTATTTGCAGAGGGTTCCAAACTATAGTATATAAAAAGTTCATACGAAATGGTGAGAAAATCCATCAATATTCCAATAGATGAACTGGCAGGACACAATCAGATAATTCATACAAGAATAAATACATTTGCAAATAAATAAATGGAGGAAATGCTTAATGTAGCTAGTAATAAAAAATGAATACAAATGAAACAATGAAGCTGATAAAAAATTGATGAAGAGTACAGGTTTGCAATCAAACTCTACCTCAAGTCCTAGCGTGGCCACCTAGAGCCATAAGAACCTTACAAAGTATTTACATCTCTCAATTTTTATTCCCTCATCATATGATCATAATCATTTCACATGGTTGTTTGTAGGATTAAACAAAATAATCTTGGCAAAGCATCTAATAAAATACCTAACACAAAGTAAGTGCTTAATAAATGGTTGTTAATATGATGATTATTGCTACAATAGTTATTACCATGTAATACTTAAGAAATTAATGCTTTAAATGTTCTCATTCAGTATTGCCAAGGTGATGTTCAAACCAGTGTACCCATACATTAAAAGTGCCTTTTTAAACTGGTCTAATTTTTGCAAAGTTCAAGTTATGAAATTGTCCATAGACATTGTGTGAATATATCCTAGGGTAATACAATAAGGAAAAGGTTAAGTTAGTCATCAGAGCACTTTTCATAAAATTAAAGCAATAGCAAAAATATTTGGCAATCCAAAAACGTGTATTAAACTCAGATACCAGTGGAAGATTATGTAGCCACTAACGAAATGGTTAAAGTAATATTTAATGGGATAAAAGTAGATGATTACATGGGTGTGGTAGGAGTTCAACTATTTAAAGATGCCTTTAGATATTAAAAGAATGGGGGAGAGCATAAAAACCAGAACCCGCTTGATAGCAGGATTTCTTAGGTCAAGTTCCCCCAAAGCACACCTTGAAACAAGGATTTGCTTGCAAATAATTTATTGAAGAAGTGCTCCCAGCAGGCATTGGAAAAGGATCTGCAGAAGAGCGAAGGGTAGGGCAGAAGCCAAGCGTGGTGTGACTTTCAGGTAAAGTCTCTCACAGGCAGTTTCAGCCTGATCCTGCAGAGAAATTCTGAAGTGCAAATTACACTTCATATTTTTTCCTACTCCAAGCAAGTGTGCTGAACTTTCATATTCTGGTAGCAGTTAGTTATTAGCTAACAGCTGCCTAGTAAGGTAGGAGGCTGAAGAAGACCCAAGCATTCTAGACTCCTTGTGTGCCTGTGGCAAAGTGGCTCCCATAGCCTCAAGGCAGTTCTCTGAAGAGAGTGGCAGGTGACATTACACACGCACGCACACACACACACACACACACACACACACTGGTAATTGCGTAGAGGTGATGGACACGTTAGTTTGATTGCGGTGATCTTTTTACAATGTATATATAATATATCAAAACATCAAGTTGTACACCTTAAATATATACAACTTTTTTTATGCCAAAGGTATCTCAATAAAGCTGTTAAAGGAAAAAAGAAGAGAAAGTTCACAAACGCTGGGGGAGGATGCACAGTAATAGTAAAAGGCACCAAAGGGGATCTGGGTGGACAGAGCATTAACAGAATCCACATGGTGAATTTTTCCCTTTTCAATTTCATTTCACATGTTTGAACTATACATAAATACAAAAAGAAAACAGTTTAGCTGCACCCCATTGCTACAGGCTAAAATCCAGATTTTCAGGGCCATCACTGAGGTCAAATTAATAAATCTTATTTTGGGGGATATGCAGTTGCCAACATCAGTGGCCCTTTTATAGACTCTGCCGCTCTACCCATTTGCCTCTAGAGATCCCTACACACACACCCCACTTCCAGCCCCTCCTCACAAGCTGCCAGGGACTGGGACTGCCCATCCTTGGGAGATGCTGCCCACCAACCACACCCTCTCCCCCTTTACTCCCTTGGGACTCAGAGGAAGAATAGATTTAGAGACGTTCTAAGTCTCAAAGGATGTGGAATGTGAAGTCTCTAGACTTGCTTGAAGTGTGCAATCAAAGGTTCAATATTTGAATTAAAGTTTCAATATTTGAATGTCTTAGACTAAGTTAGGATTTGGGGTCATAAGTGATATTTCAGCCATTTCTATGGATAAAATAAAATTCAGAAAGCAGCCTGGGGACTCAACTGCAGTTTAGAATGTCACTTCTATGAGAAATCATTAAATTTAAAGCAATTCATTTAAGAAATATCTTTAAGAAATGCCATATTCATTCATTCATATATAGAAAGATATATGTATATGACTTTTAAAAGTGATTTGATCTCATATTTTAAAAGCCTCAAAAATATATGAATATGATTTGACCCTCTATAATTCAAAAATCAAAAAGGAACTTGGTGTAAAATGATGTTCAATGAACATTCCTTATAAGAAAAAAAGGAAGGAAAGAAAGAAGGAAGGAATGAAGGAAGAAATGAGGGGGGAAGAAAACGAAAGAAGAATACAAAAACATTTGGAAAAATCCTGAAGGGATTAGTATAAAAGATGTGTATTCATTCAATTAAATATTATGTTTAGAGAATTTTAATAGCATTGGGAAATGCTTATGCAATAATATATGGAAAAGTATCATATAAAATTTAACAGAATATGTTTTTACTACATTTAATTAAAATAATAAACATAAATTGAAACCTACCTATACTTCCTTGAATACTTCTCTAGGGTTACCTGTGGCATCTGAACACACCCTGGCTTTCAAATTCAACCACTTGATCGTTCTATCCTACTTCCTGGAACATGTCTCAGTGTTCATTCAAAATCCAAATACAGATGTATAATACGTGGTTATTATGCTATACCAAGCAGGGTCCTGGGAGCTGAGGACACAAAAGTGAGTAAAATTTGGTGCCTAACCATCATGAAATTCACATTCAGGCAGGGGGGATAGACACAGAACACAGCAACATGGTAAATACAATGGGACAGTATTTGATGGAGGCTCAGCTCTGAAACATATTTGATTATTCTCCTCAGAGCCTTGATCAAGTAACTATCCTGAAAATAGTTAATGATTACTTAATTAATTGAAATTTAAGTAAACTAAATAAATGTATCCATTTAACTGAGGAAATGATTCAGGTAGAATCTTCAAAATACCTGGTTATGTCAATCAACTTAATGGATAGTAGGTGATTTTACTTCCAGTAACAAAACATGGAAAAACAGCTGTCAAGGAAAACATCAGTGTCTTGAAGGACAGGAATATTTTTTATTTTATTTTATTATTTTTTTGCGGTACGCGCGCCTCTCACTGCTGTGGCCTTTCGGGTTGAGGAGCACAGGCTCCGGACGCGCAGGCTCAGCAGCCATGGCTCACGGGCCCAGCCGCTCTGCAGCATGGGGGATCCTCCCGGACCGGGGCACGAACCCGTGTCCCCCGCATCGGCAGGCGGACCCTCAACCACTGCGCCACCAGGGAAGCCCTTTATTTATTTATTTATATTTATTTTTTTATACAGGAATATTTTTTAAAGTATAGTCTTCTCTGTGTTCAAATCAGAGGTTCCCAAAATTTCATGTGCATAAAAATCATCTGAAAGATTTATTGAAAATGCAAATCCATTGGCTGATAGCAGTCCACAAAAAATGCAAATCCAGTAGGTCTAAGGGGAGCACCAGGAATAAGCATCTAAAGATACTCAGAAGCAGTAAAACAAAGATTACAACTTAAAATATATGACTTTAAATAATTTAATAAACATATGTTGTGCAGATACTATTCTATCACAATGATAACCTTTAAAAATAACACCCTAGGGACTTCCCTGGTGGTCCAGTGGTAAAGATGCCGCACTTCCACTGCAGGGGGCACGGGTTCAATCCCTGGTAGGGGAACCAAGATCCTGCATGCTGTGTGGCGTGGCCAAAAAGAAAAAAAAAAAAAAATAGCACCCTAATTAAGTAAAACATTTTTACAAAATACTCAAAGCAAAAAAAAGTTAAATATATTTTCTGTTTAAGAAATGTCATTGGTGTATATGTAGACTCAGATATTAAAGAATATTGTATGTATCCCACTTCCATCTGTCAACATTACAAACTCTGTTTACTCAGTCACTTGGTAAAGTGAAAGACAACATTGTGAAATTGGATTTTTATCATCTGAGGTATGGCTCTAGGCTAACTTGAAATTTATCTTTAGAAGTAGCATTAATCAAATTTCCTTGCAGACCTTCATGTTGGTGACAGGCACACCTACAGTTTTACTGACTGATGAGACAGAATCCTGGAAGCAGAAAGTTTTGGAAAAATGAAATTTGTAATTAACTTTTGGGACCATGTTGTCTTCCTTCTAACTGCCTCTAATCCACAAACTAATATTTGCTTGTGAAAGTTGAAGCACTTTGAAAATCTGTCACAGTAAAGAGAAGGAAAACTACTTAAGACAAAAGAAATTTTGAAGTGGAAAATTGGTTCCAGTATGCAACAGTGTTAGCTGTGTTGTTTGCCATAAAATCTAGGTTTGTTACGCAGGATTTGTAAATGCATGTGCTTATTCCAGTGACCACAATACAGAGGAAACATAATGTACTGGAGAAAAAAATAGGACCTGAATTCTAGTCCCAGATCCACCACCAATAAGCTCTACAACCCATAACCTCTATGAACTTCAATTCTCAGATTTGCAAAATTCAGCGAGTGAACACCACATGGTCTCTGTGTCCTTTCCAGCTCTATAATTCTAAAAAGCAGGGGATATAAAAACAGTAAAATATATTTCAATCTCACAGAAGACTATATGTTGACATTGAAAGATGTGCGTGATGTATTGAGAATATCGTACTGCCATAGCCTAGCACAGTCTTTGAATCATAATAAGTGCTCAATTAATATTTGGTAGATAAATGAAAGAACAAACCTGTGAAATTACACAGAATAAGAAATATGGTTCAGTACTTTACTTATGCTTCTAGAAAATTTAGCATACCAAATCTTGGTCAGCCAATTAATGAACACTCATTTTCACCTATTTTGAAAAGAGGCTATAAAGGATCAAAATGTTCTGGTTGACGACATAAATGTTCACACATGAAATAATATGACGTAGGTACTATATCTACATATAGGTATCAACTGGTAACCTGATTATCAACCTTAGTACAAAGGAAAGGAGAGAGCAACATCTGGTAGAGGCTTCCTGAGGGAGGAAGTGGGTTGAGATCTTAAAGCAGGTAAGGTTGATGGGTTGGCAGATGAGGGGTTTGTGAAAAGGGCTAAAAACAGAAAAGAGAAAGTCATTTTAGTGATAGAGCAAGCAGATTCACTTTACTAGGAACAAGATCTAAAAACAGATGAGGCTAATGGGTGGCTAGAGATTGTTGATGGGGGAATTGTAATGTGTGACAATTTAACATCATCTTTTCATCAGGAACAGGAAGAGTAGAAAAGATGTTCTAAGATCTGCATTGTCCATTGTGGAAGTGGCTAGCCACATGTGGCTACTGAGCACCTAAAATATGGCTGGCCCAAAGTGAAATGTGCTATAAGTGTAAAATATATGACAGATTTCAAAGACTTGGTACCAGAAAAATAGGAATGTAAAATATCTCATTAATACATTTGTACTGATTGCATGTTGAAGTAATATCATTTGGGATATCGTGGGTTAAATGAAATGTATTGTGTAAATTAATTTCACATGTTTCTTTGTACTCTTTTAAGGTGGCTACTAAAAATGTCTTATTACATATGATTCACATTGGACAGCGCATTTCTATTGGACAGCGCTACTCTAGATAGATTTTCCGGGCAGCAGTCATGAGTAGCATATTGCAGTGCTAAGAGAAGAGAATACAGAGGATCAACTAAAAGGTAAAATTGTAGGTAGAGATGAATCAATAAGACACAGTAGAAAGGCAATCAACAAATTAAAAAAATACATAATTACTATATATTTACAGATAAATTAATAGAAGTTTCTAATCTGGAATACCACTATGATTATAAAACATAATTAAATTTAAATGTTTATATTCACAGATAAATTAATATAATAGAAGTTTCTAATCTGGAATGTCACCATGATTATAAAATACATGAAATAAATGAAATTTAAAACTCTGAACTTTCTGCCTGATATAGAAGTTATACTCAATAATGTATTTCTTTTCAGCTTTATAACTCTTTCAGTACATGAGTGCTTAGTGATCTCACATACCTGCTGATCTCAAGCCTGAAGATCATCTGACAGCTTCATAAAGGATCTCCTATCCAGTCATTTTGGCAACCTCAAAATTTAACACAGCTCATGGTACATACTACACGTTCAAGAAATATTTGTTGAATGGGTGGAGGATATCACACCCCAAATCATGACTATACACAGGAGGCTAGACATCGTGCTTTCCATAATATTTGCCCCTCCAGAAAGTGAAAAATATCAATAAAATCCCTAGTATCCAAAAGAGTACCCCATATGTTAGTAAGTTTTAAAAAACACTGGTATTCCAGTATGCACAAATTTTTTAATGAGTTTAACATGAAATGGAGCTGATTATACTCTATGAAAGCAAACACTATATTGTAGTATACTTTTCTTTTTTTGTTAAATAAAAAAAGACACAGAGAGAGAGAGAGAGAAAGACTTTTACTAGACAATTCCAGCAAATAGAATACTATCAAGCAGTTTACCATTCTCCCACCTCAAAATCTTCTGCATTTTGTCTACTTAATCCTATTTTAGCTAATATAGTTTGGTACTGAAATGGAAATTCTGGGGAAATTCCAAGTAGTACTGGGAAATGGTGTGATTTAATTACTCTTTTTTTTTCCTGTTTCTGTTTTGAGCTAGTATAACATCAGGGTGAGGTGAGTATCTTGGCTAAGTGGTTTTTCAGCTAACTGGACCTCATTCTCACAGGCCCTGAAGATTCCATGACGCTGCCAATTCTGGGAGCTGCTTAGTCCAATCCCTTGCCACAAACATCCCTCCTCTCCCCACTAGTTCTATGCCACTTGGTTGGGATAATGAGAGTACTGTACCACCAGGCTTCACAAGCCAAGCGGTGACCAATACAAAAATGTCTGTTTTCTCTCTGCCCCAACTGCCCTGGCTGGTCCACCTAACAGGAATTCCCACCAATGCTTTGCTTGCCATGTCTAGCTCCTCTCCTGATTTCACAACAGAAGCTGTGTTTCCTACCAACTGCATCTAGAAATCCATTGATCTTGCTCTCATTTTTCTTTATCTAATCCTCACTACCATCTGGACAATAAAACATTTTTTTCATATTTACCCATTCCTTCTTGTCTTT
This sequence comes from Kogia breviceps, assembly GCF_026419965.1. Classification (NCBI taxonomy): domain Eukaryota; kingdom Metazoa; phylum Chordata; class Mammalia; order Artiodactyla; family Physeteridae; genus Kogia; species Kogia breviceps. The sequence continues at coordinate 100,976,373 of NC_081314.1, forward strand.
ACAAAAATATTGTCAAGGGAAAAATTCACCACACTGGCTCAGTTTTTCAAGACTATAGCCTAACAACAATCTCTTGACTTGATTCATTGTCAGGGTCAAAGACTATTTTTGTTCTCAGCTGATTAGACTCCCTTGGCTGACATTTGCATGAAAGATCTCTCAAAAGTCTTATGCAGCCCAAATACCATCAACTACAGAGCTACATCATCACACTGTGTAAATTCTCTGTAATCTCTAAGACCCTAATTGTCTTTCTTTTAAATGAAATTCCATTTCTTCTCAAAGCATACTTTCTTCTAATCTTAATTCAGTTTGAGTAATTCACAGAGAAACTGAAAACTCATAGGGCTACGATGGCCCTACATTCTGAGCCTGAATAGGCCAACAGGCTTAGAATTAAAGACTTTCTTAATAATATCTTCTTCTCTTTCTCAGTAAACTAAGTAATGGCATGGTAAGGATTTTTAAATCTTAGCAAAAATTTTATGAAAAATAAACTACATAGTAAGTGTTCCCTTCTTAGAAAAAAGAAAAAAAAACGGTGCTTTTCACTGAAACATGGAAGTAATTTTACACAGTGTTAAGATATTTTCTTTCTACCTTCTCAAATGTAAATGTTTCTAAGAAAAAGTTTTAAGTAGAGAGGAAGAGGGGATTAAGGAGAGGTCTTCTAGCAAAGCTTTAATGATATTGGAGTACACAATTTACAAATATGGTCTGGACACCTTGCAGTAATTTCACTGAGATCCTTAAGAATGAAAATTTTTAGACTTCTACCTGCTCTAAAAATATGCAAAATTCACCAACTCCCTAAAATCCTCCCCAGGGGAAAAACAAAAAAAAAAACATGTTTTAAAAAAAACACTCAACATGAGTTATAGAAAATCCTATATTCCCATTGTCTTTCCCTTGAGCTTCTCACAATTATTACAAACATATTTTTCATATCCTAAGGTCCAGTGGATTTCCCTTCTCACACTGAAGTTAAAAACAGCTAAACTAACTTTCTCATGCAATTACTGTCATATTTACCATCTATTTTTTTATTCAAATGCAGTTAATCTTTCCACTACATTCAAAACTCTTTCAGCAACAACCGTTACAAAGAAACACAAAAACAACAACAAAGAATCACAACATAATGATTTCAGTAATTAAAAGAGAAATAAAAAAGAACATCTCTGCAACATATTGTGACCCCGGGAGTATTCAATTCAATGGTTCCACTGCTCCCGCACCACTTCTGGCAGCGTTGGCCCACTCTATCTTATTGGGTTGCAACCCCTGCTTCCCTGAATTCCAATTCACTCATCTGCTAATAGGACAAGAGCTTTGCCTCATCTGATTGCTAAGACCTAATACTTTGTCCAGCTCTTGCAGATTCCTTCATTCTCAGCTGCTGATGAATGGCCATATTTTCTGGAACCTCAGTGGTGATGCTCACCCGACTTCAATATTCCATTGCCACGTGCTTTTCTGCTAATGTCTCTGCCTACTGGACTGCACCTACTTTTCAGTGCACAAGGGACGATACTGGAGTTCTGTATTTCCCTTTGCTTGATATCTGACTGTGTATATAACTTAATCTTCTCTTAATCTGCCCCACACTTCTTTATCCCTTCCAGCCTATATTGTTCATGGCCCAACATGCCTGGTTTTGAATGCACAGTCCACAGCAGAGGTAAACAAAATAAAACACAGAAACACTCATCTCTAGCAAGATCGTATTACTGGCCTTAACAAAATGAGTTTTTCAACACAGAAAAATAAATTAAGAATTTTTAATAGGTGTGATATAGGGCTTCCCTGGTGGTGCAGTGGTTGAGAATCCGCCTGCCGATGCAGGAGACACGGGTTCGTGCCCTGGTCCGGGAAGATCCCACATGCCGCGGAGCAACTAAGCCCGTGAGCCATGGCCGCTGAGCCTGCGCTCTGCAATGGGAGAGGCCACAACAGTGAGAGGCCCGCATACCGCAAAAAATAAAAAAAAATAAAATAGGTGTGATATAATAATGATGATGATGACAAATAGCTATAAGATAAATAGATGATCATATATGGCTACTTATTAGTGCCTAGCCCTATGCTAACTATTTTATACATATTAACTACTTAATTCTTAGGCTTTGTTACCCCAACAGAAGAAAATGAGCCTTGGAGGAGTTGAGGGAGGTCCCCAATATTTCTCACCTAATACCTGGTGGAGCTGAGCTTCCTATCTAGATCTGGCTCCAGGGCCTCAGCTCTGTACAAGTAGCTACATGGCCTCTGTTTCACCTCTGAAGAGCTTGACGTTGAAATTGTGACACACTCTTGATTTGTTGTAACTGTTCAATGCTAGAAAAAGTTTAACAGCAAGTTGCCTAATATACCTTTTAACCCCAAGAATCTAAAATTCTAATATTCATCCTGAGAATATGAAACATAGCAGTAGCTATCCTGTTGACATCCTTAAGAAATAAAATGCTTGACATGTACATTCATTTCATAAACTTGTAAGTGTATCATAATGCATCAGTTTCTCAACTTGTGCAGTTCTTTGTAATGAAAATTTTTCTATGGCACAACCAGAAGATATTTTTAACTTTTTTTGATTATTCAGAATCCCCACTGTGAATGTCACATATTGGGGTACAGTGATGTCCTTTGTGACTCTTAATGAATGAAAACTGTGTATCCCCACACTAATTACCCCCATGCTGTTATTTCTGAAGTTATTTAATTTACTTTGATCAATTTATCTTCTTCATGACATATGACCATTTGCACTTTTTGTTTTTATTCTTCTCTAGCAATACCCTTTTAATTTACTACTTTTAATCTACTTAGTTTGTAAAAGCAGTGATACTCAATCTGTGAATATAATGGGCTCAGAAAGTATTCAGGAACTATATTCATAAATAATATAGAACTTGCAGAAGATGAGTTAACTGTAAATGCATGGATTTATTTCTGGGTTCTCTATTCTGTTCCATTGATCTATGTGTCTGTTTTTATGCCAATACCATACTGTTTGTAATATATTTTGAAATCAGTAAGTTTAATGCCTCCAGTTTTGTTTTTCTTTCTCAAGATTACTTTGGCTATTTGGCATCTTTCATGGTTCCATTTAAACTTTAGGACTGTTTTTTCTTTTTCTGTGAAAAATTCCATTGAAATTTTGGTAGACAGTGTATTGAATCTGTAGATCACTTTGAGTAGTATGGACGTTTCAACCATATTTATTTTTTCAATCCATGAACACAGAACATCCTTCCATTTATTTGTGTCTTCTTCAGTAACTTTCATCAATGTCTCATAGTTTTCAGTGTAGAGTTTTCTCACCTCTTTGGTCAAATTTATTCCTAGGTATTTTATTGTTTCAATACTACTGTAAATGGGATTGTTTTCTTAATTTATTTTTCAGATAGTTTGTTAGTAATATATAAATATGCACCTGATTTTTGTTTGTTGATTTTGTACCCTTCAACTTTATCGAATTAGTTTATTAGTTCTAACAGTTTTTAGTAGACTCTTTAGGGTTTTCTATATAAAAGATCATGCCATCTGCAATCAAAGACAATTTTACTTCTTCCTTTCCAATTTAGATTTCTTTTTCTTGCTTAATTGCTCTGACTAAGACTTCTAGTACTATACTAAGTAGGAGTGATGAGAGTGGGCAACATTGTCTGGTTTCTAATCTCAGACAAAAGCTTTCAGCTTTTCACTATTGTGTATGATATAATCTGTGGGCTTTTCACATATGGCCTTTATTATGTTGAGGTACATTCCTTCCGTACATAATTTGTTGAGAGTTGTCCATGAAAATATGTAGAATTTGCTCAAATGTATCTACTGAGATGATCATATGATTTTTATCCTTTATTCTGTTAATGTGGTGTATTATATTTTTTGATTTGTGTAGGTTGAACCATCCTTGCATCCCAAAGATAAGTCTCATTTGATCATGGTTTATGATCCTTTTAATGTGGCTGTTGAATTTAGTTTGCTAGTATTTTGTTGAGAATTTTTGCATCCATGTTATTCAGGGATATTGACATGCAACTTTTTTTCTTTTAGTGTCCTTCAATAAGGATACAATGGATAAGGATACAATAAGAACACACAATGGAGAAAGGATAGACTCTTCAATAAATGGTGTTGGGAAAACTAGATAGCCACATGAAGAAGAATGATATTGGACTTTTACCACACAACATATACAAAAATCAACTCAAAATGGATCTAATATTTAAACATAATATCTGAAACTCTAAAACTACTATAAGAAAATATAGGGAAAAAACTTCTTCACATCAGTCTGGGCAATGATGTTTTGGATATGACCTCAAAAGCACAGGCAACAAAATCTAAAAATAGACAAGTGGGATTGCATCACACTAAAAATTTCTGCATAGGAAAGGAAATAATCAACAAAATTAAGAGAAAACCTATGGAATAGGAGAAAATATTTTTAAACCACACATCTGATAAGGGGTTAATATCCAAAATATATAAGGAACACCTAGAACTCAATAACAAAAATAAATAAATAATCCAATTAAAAATGGGCAAAGGACCCAAATAGACATTTCTCAAAGAAGACAAATAAATGGGCAAAAAGTATATGAAAATGTGCTCAACATCACAAATTGCCAAGGAAATGCAAATCAAAACCACAATGACATACCACCTCACACCTGTTAGAATGGCTGTTATCAAAAAGAAAAAAGATAAAAGTGTTGGTAAGATATGGAGAAAAGGGAACCCTTGCACACTGTTGATGGGAAAGTAAATTGGTACATCCATTATGGAAAATAATATGGAGTTTCCTGAAAAAATTAAAAATAAAACTAACATATAATCCAGCAATTCCACTTCTAGGCATATACCCACAGGAAATAAAATTAGCATCTCAAAGAAATATCTGCACTCCCATGTTCGTTGCAATATATATATAAATTCAAGATGAAATATTATTCAGCCATAAAAAGAAGGAAAGCCTGTCACTTGAAACAACACTGATGTACCTGTACATTATGCTTAATGAAATGACAGACACAGAATAGCAAATACTACATCATCTCCCTTACATGTGGAATATAAAGAAGTTGAATTCATGAACGCAGAGTAGAATGGCGGCTTTGAGGGGGTCTAGAGGGGGAGGCAGTAGGGGAAATAGGGAGATGTTGGTCAAAGGGTACAAAGTTTCAGTTATGAAGGATGAGTAATTTCTGAAGACCTAATGAATAGCATGATGACAACAGTTAATAATACTCTATTTTTCACTTGAAATTTGCTTAGTTAGAAGACCTTAACTGTTCTCACCACAAAAACAAAAGGTAACTATGAAGTGATAAATATGTTGATTAACTTGATCATGGTAATCATTTCACAGTAAATGTATTTCGAAATACGTATCATTTCACAATATATATATACGTATATCAAAACATCACGTTGTATACCTTAAAGAAATACAATTCTTATTTCTCAAGTACACCTCAATAAAGCTAGAGGGGAAGAGAATATAGGACAAGGACTTTGTAGCATCTATTTGTGTTATTCAGAATCTCGTTCCTTCCTTTCTGATTCTCATCTATATTTCTGACAGTTATTAGACAAAGCCCTCTGCATTGACTGAAGAAAAAGAGAAGAAGGGTGTTGGTTGACTTGGTAGGGAAGAAACTGCTAATTTACAGGCAACCTTGTCATCTCTCCCCCTCAGCATTTACTGAGCTGAAAAGCCAAGGCCAAGGCACTGTTTTCCCTAGCACAGTGATGGTATCCAAGGCCACTGGTTCCTGAACCACTGCATGTGCCAAAGTATTCCTCTCCGATAATGAAGCTTAGGATCTACTCCATTCTTTAACCAAAAGGCTGAAAATTGCCAGAATTTCATTTGGATGATGTGGAAATAAAGCAGAGTTATCACTTCACTGCCTAAATCAGGAAAGAGACCATTTATTTAGACCAAATATTTATGTGGCACTTCCTATGTGCCAGGCCCTCTTCTAAGCACTTTATACACATTAACTCATTTAGTGTAAGGTAACAAAACTAGGAATGAAATACAAGACCTTGGATGCACACACAAACACTTACAATATCACAGAACTATACCTACTAAAACGGAATAAACCTCAGAGATTTTCTCTTTATAGTCTCCTGCTAGCAAAAGCACTTGATGCACAGGATAACTAAAGCCAGAAGGGGTATGTAACTTCCTCAGGCCCTCTGAGATGAAGTCGGAGCCAGAGCTCTGGTCTTTGGCCTCTTAGTGAAGCAGTCCTCCCTATACATCCAACCATTCCTTATGGATTCATAGTTTTCTAGAGTTGACAGAAACACTTAAGATCATATATGCACAGTGGTTCTCTAGGTATATCCAATTTATATAAATAATACACTTTCAATAACACATGCGCACTGCTACCTTACTCCACTTCTCTCTCTCCTAGCATCTAGGAACTCACCTGGAGGTTGTGATGCAGCAGCTGAAAATTGCTCAGCTGAACCATACTCCACAACCCCCTCTATACTCTACTTCCTTCAAGGAGGAAGAATCAAGGTCCTCCCTCTCCCAGCCTGCATTAAGATCAGGATGGCCCTCAGTCTTTTTCTGCAATAACAAAAGCTATCAACAGCTTTAAAGAGGCCCTCCATGAGCCAAAGCCAAAAGGCTGAGACGCACAACTCACTGGAGGACACTTTCCTGAAATCCTCAGTAGAGGCTGGGGCTATGGGTGGGAGAAACGTCTCTAACACAAGGTCCCTCTGAAAAGAAACCCCATGCAACCCCTGACAAAGCTCTAGGATTCCATCATCTCTGCCAAGACTATACTCTCTACCCTGAAGCCATAGGCCATGAATGAGGATGAGCTTATTATTGGTTCAAGTTCAGATGGACATTGATTACTAATTAGTACTGGTCCCGGCTTATACATTTTATTTTTCCTATTTATTGTTAACAATAACCACACAGTTGAACAGGAATTGCACAGTTGATATAACAAAACGAACTCCTTTTCTTGGTTATTAAATGTATATTCTACAGCTGCAGTTGCATTTATAGCTTAATCAGCTCTTTAAAATACTGACATGCACAGATTGCATTATAAATTCAGCTATAGATTCCATTAACCATGTGTCGTTTTGATTAAAAACTGTGTTTTCTTCTGAATTGACTTTAAAAAATAAAGTGAACCAAATCTCACGGTCTTCCTAAAGATGGGACCCATATAAAAATTTCTCCTCCAAAGTTTGGTGGACTCCAGCAACCAGGAATAAAAACTTTCTTCACTGGAAAAACATAAACAGGGAGAAAATCCCCTGTGTCATTCAGAATTCAGCCAGGAAATCTGAAACCATGCTAAGTATTTTAACCAGGAATGGATTCAATATAAGGAATTAGGTGCTTTAAAAAAACTATTGTTAAGACTGGAGCAGCAAAAGTCAGGAGGAGCTCCCATAAATCTCAAGTTTGTGGCCACAAAGAAAAAGGGACCTGCTGCCACCCAAAATCAGAACCAGGCACGTAGCTGCTGCCAACTTCTCAGCTTCTCACAGCTCCAAAATGGCTAAGATAGCAACCACTCACCTCTGGACATCCAGGAAGTCTACGCATCAGCCCACTATGGCCAAGGGACAGACAAAAAAAATGTCTGCCCCCTTCCCTCTTCCACCTTTGAGATCCCATATGAAAGTTTCTCATTGGCAGAGTCCTGACAATATGGAACCCTCCTAGCAAAATAGCCCAAGAAACATAGTTCTCAAGTTTTTCCTGCAGCATTACAAGGAAGAATTTATAAGGTATAAAGGTAAGGGTGCAAGTGCCAGCAGACGATTCTGATATCAGAATTACTCCAGCAGGAAAACAAACCTCCAAACCCCATCCTCCTCAGAAAAGAACCCAGGAATACACCTCTTTTGTTACTAAGACAACTCTACCACCACAACCACCTTTCAACTACATACAAACCATCTCCTCAGGCATTCTGTGACCCCAGAAGACAAAATAACCCTTTGACTTTGACTAACCCTATGACTCACTCTTAAGGAAACTTTATGTAAAATGTTAATGGAACATTTCCTTCAACAGTAAAAAATTCCCCTTAAAGGAACTCCAAGAAAAAAAAAGAGAATTCCTTCCATGTAAGGCTAGGAATTCTCCTCAAACTTCTTAAGAAATACTTAGTTTTGTTTTCTGGATAGATGATCAAATAATTTAGGTTAAGAAAAATGGCAAATTACTTCATAACTTTCCCAGAGATAACACTTTGGAAAAGTATCGCATCTCTTTACAACTTGATTACCTTGTCTCTCTTTCTCTGGTTTTATTTTCTGAACTCGTTTCTTTCAGTTTCAGTTAAAATGACCTTTCAACTGGGGGTTTTCCATGCATGATTCTTTTTCTGGAATAAGAATCAAAGTTTTTCCATTTATACCAACTTATGAAAGGGTTTCCTTTCCTCTGAAGGAATTTTTTAAAAAGCCATTCTAAATACCTTGTCTACAAATCTTTCTTAGACTTAATATCCTAACAAGAAAAAGGCATAAAATAAAAGACATAATATTCTAACAAGAAAAAGGCATAAAGATCTATCAGCTGCAAAAGTGTCATATCTTAATGTCTTATTAATTGTATCCTTTTAAGAACCCTTGAGAGGATGCAATAATAAATGTTCCCTTGGGTCTGAGAGTGCATCTTCTCCCTAAAGGAAAAATGAATCAGCCTTCACACCACACTAGTAACTATAAATGTATTTTTTCCAGGAGATATGTTATGGTACAAAATCTTACACAGAATCCCCAAAATAGATATTAGGGAGAAGGAAGAGCTGTTGCAGGGGTTGAGGCAGGAATGAGAGGTTCAGGGCCTGCTGTTCACAGCAGTTCTGGGGAGTATAATTTAGAATCATTTCTACCACACAGCAGATGCTCTTCCCTATCTTCTTCAACATCCAGGTTTAGGATTATAAATGGTGACTTGCCCCTTAAGTTGTATGCAGCCATCATAACGGTGATGGCAGAAGACCTTGCCAGAAAGTCATCTCAGGAGCAAAAGGAAGCCTGGAGAACTGGCCATCAGATTGAGCAGACAACAGTTCTCCAGTACTCCTGGTCACACACCCCTGGGGGGTTCCAGACCTTAGCTGGTCTGGCCCAATTACCTCTGCACTTCTCAGGCCAGTAGGTGAGAAGAGGCAGCTACGGTCTGATGGTTCCCTAATGCTGGCTTGCTCAGCCTGCCCTGCACCAGGGCATTAGCAGTATGGGCTTTCTGACCACTAGGAATCAAAGCCCTGAGGAAATCTGGCTCAGTATGAATGAAATGATAGACTCTGTACTTTAATCATTATCTATAAGCTACTACTTTGTATATAGTTCTTAGAAACTACTCACTTCATAAAGTGCTAGAGAGCCTTATTGTCTGGGTTTTTGGTTTTGTTTTTTTGTTTTTGAAGATAAAGTTTTTCTTCTCTTTTTTTTTATTGAAGTATAGTTGATTTACAATGTTGTGTTAGCTTCACGTATACAGCAAAGTGATTCAGTTAAACATACATATATATCTATTTTTTTCAGATTTTTTTCTCTTATAGATTACAAAATATTGAGTATACTTCTCTGTGCCAGTAGGTTCTTGTTGGTTATCTATCATACCAGCTGGGTTTTGACCCTGTTCTGTCACTCACCAGCTGTGCAACCTTGTTTAAATTAATCTCTCTAAGCCTATTTCTTCATCTGCAAACTTGGGATGATAACAATACTTGATACCTTATGTATTTATTGAGGGGTTTAAATGAAATAATACAGGTAAAATAGTGAGCAGAAACTAGTACACAATAAGCACTCAATAAATAATAGCTACTAGTACTTTTATCATATATAATTTGTGTTTCTTTCTCATTTCTATTATTTATTTCTTTAAAAAGTTATTGGATGTGTGTGTTATAAGAAATATTGTATAAACCATATAGGAAGACTAAAGCTGAGAGAAATTAAATAATCAAATGAAGGTACATAATATTGGAATATCCTTTTACTAAAATAAAACCAGTCACTTTTGAGTAATACACAATTTGCTGGACTCTATAAAAAAGTTATTATGTAAGTCTGTCTAATAGTCTGTGTTGTGTGGTCAGCATTATTTGTTACCAGAAGTCATTGCAGGGTTAATCAGGGATTAACCTTTATGTGCTAGTAATTGGTATGAAAAACTTTAGTCTAGACTGTCCTCAAGTAAATAGCAAAAAGTTATTACAATCACGAAATACCTTTTCTTGTTCCTACAACTGTAAAATAAGGTGCCTAGCCCACTATATGGCTTCCTTCCACCTCCAAGCCTAGAGCTTTCTTCAGTGGTAACAGTATATAAATCTTTATTATTTTGTGTCTTAGAAATGGCTGTGAAACTTCAAAATGAACAAAGTGAAAATACTACTTCAGGGAGATCTTTTTTTTTTTTTTTTTTCGGTACGCGGGCCTCTCACTGTTGTGGCCTCTCCCATTGCGGAGCACAGGCTCCGGATGCGCAGGCTCAGCGGCCATGGCTCACGGACCCAGCCGCTCCGCGGCATGTGGGATCTTCCTGGACCGGGGCACGAACCCGTGTCCCCTGCATCAGCAGGCGGATTCTCAACCACTGCGCCACCAGGGAAGCCCAGGGAGATCATTTTCATCTGATTACTATCTACCCACCTATTTCACAAGAGACTAACCATCTTGAATTCTTGAGAAGACAAATACTGTAACCTAGTTTTACATGGAACTTTTTCTCTGTGACTATCAAAGAAATTCATAGCATTTCCCAGGGGCAAACATCACATATTTCTTTCTTTACATCTGGCTCAGGAGAGAAATGATTTACCCAAGGTCATACAAATCAAACTGTAGGATCAGAAACAAGAGCCCCCTTTGAACTCCCACCCCATGGCTCTCTCCATCAAGTATCTCAAGTGGCTGAATGAAATTAAACGGGATGGAAATGGGGGCATGCACAGTTATCGCAGAACAGTGTTCAGTCTTTTCAAATCCCAGCTGGATACATAAGGATGCAAAATGAGAAGCTGCCTTACATAATTAAAGCCAAATGTTATTAGAGAAGCCAAATATTATTAGAAACATTGACATTTTAAAATTCTACTCTAAATATTTATTGAGCAAAGGTTTCATCATTGGAGTAAGTATATACCTTCCTATGATGACAACTTGGAAAGATAGCCCTTGTCTGGTATATTTATATATTCACACATACACAGAATTGAAGAATATATGTAAATAGAGTAAATTGCACTTGCTCTGTAGGACTCCATGTCTCCTGCTCTTGTGCCCAATCACATTTTCTTTCTAAATTAATTACTAAAGACTTCTCACTCCATAGCACGTGAGTGAAATAATTATTGATCTCTCTTTCCAGGTAAAAAGATAGCTTGGAGGAGTGGAAGAGTTTTGCCGTTCCATAGCTGCTTCTCTATTAAAAACAAATGATAAGAGTTAACAATAAATCTTTGAGTCAGAGATTAGTGCTTCTAAATACATCATCCATGCCTTCAGAATCTAAAAAAATACACCAAACACCAAATTATGAAATGCTCTTGACGTCAATGGACAAAACAGCTGTCAACTGAGATCACTTTATGACTTTCCCATAACTGCTTCACAGACAAACCTGTGCTGTGGTCTTTCATGTCAGGACCATAACAGCACCCTTCTGGACTTCACAGGCAATTAACCATTAACTACACAATACACTAAATCCCTATAAATTATGAGTCATATGACAAGCCACAGACAATATATATATATAAACTCATGCTCCAGACATACAATAAATTATGTAGGCAGACCTAGAGAGAAGTTTCATTTCTCTCTTTAAATATGCATTAGTTGTTTTTAAGAAATTTAAGTTTGAACCGAAGTTACCTGAAAAATAGCCTCCAAGTTAAGGGTTTATGCAACTTGGTAAAAATTCAATAAAATAAATTCAACTGTTTAAATATGTAGTTAACTGTATCAGATTTCTGTTTATCTCAGGCTCTGAAAACATCATCTGAGGTCACTTTTCACAGTCTAATGGCACTAACCATTTTTCATCTGGAATTTAACAATAGCAACCACAAAAGGAAGAACCAGTTTCTTCTCTCCCAGTGAGCACTTGCAATTGGAGGCCTTTTCCACTCTCTAGTTATACTTAAAATAAATACACTTCCAAGCAAAAGGTGGTTAATTCAATGGAGTAGGAAACACAGCCCCAACTTTTGTACTTCAGAGGCCTATTGAAATCCTAAACTTAGAATCCATCTAAAAAGTCCATGTCAACATAACCTGTGGCACACCAGATACAGCCCACGGATCTAAGATCTCATGAGATCTTCCCCTATGGAAGTCACATCCAAAGGCCAAATAGAGGTAAACATTTTATCTGTGTGTGAACAGCTATTACTTTATAACTCACTAGCTTTGGAGAAGAGTCATAATTCATGGAATTTCAGTCAGTACAAATAAGGATTAAGAAATACTATTATTTCACCATGGAGCATTGATTAGAGAAGAAATAGTAATGTTAGTTTGTTGTAGAGGGAAAACTAACACACTATTGTAAAACAATTATACTCCAATAAAGATGTTAAAAAAAAAAAAAAAAAAAAAAAAGAAATAGTAATGTCAAGCAACTGACATGGCTGTATTGCAGTATACCTAGTTTATGTTCTGTGTAAAATGATATTTTTAACACTTTTTTTTTTTTTTTTTTTTTTTTTTGCGGTACGCGGGCCTCTCACTGTTGTGGCCTCTTCCGTTGTGGAGCACAGGCTCCGGACGCGCAGGCCCAGCGGCCATGGCTCACGGGCCCAGCCGCTCCGCGGCATGTGGGATCTTCCCGGACCGGGGCACGAACCCGCGTCCCCTGCATCGGCAGGCGGACTCTCAACCACTGCGCCACCAGGGACGCCCTAACACTTTTAAGGTATCAAAATAAATGATGCAGACTTGTGGGTGCCTTGGGGGTTCTACCTGGTGGCTGATATTATGGGAAGAACTATGCACACAATAAAGTGATATATAAGGTCTAGAAATTGCCTAATCAAATATATTGGGGGTGATCAGCTGAATGATGCAGGCCAAGTGAATTTAGGTGTATGAATAGCAATCCAGATAATACAAGGAAATTTTTCTCATGTCTAGGTAAACAAAACGTATTAGATCACTTCTAACTCCTACTGTATTACACAGATATGGCCCTCAAATTACAGAGCAGTTGATTTATTTCCCAAGTCAAAGTAAGCTCTGTCTGGGCAAATTCTCTTGAAGAGTTTCATTCTGGGCTCACAGGCCTCTGTGTGTGTGCACGTATGTGCGCGTGTACTCACTTAAAAATAACGTAAATTATACTGGCAAAAGCAGGGAAGACAGCATACCTTTGCTCTTCTGTTTTTATTCTTTGCCTGTTTTTCTGTAAGATACTTTGACCTTCTCATGTCACTTCATAGTGTCTGTTAAATGTTTTGTGGATATTTTTATCATTTGTCTTTTGACAACTGCATTTTTATTAAAATTCTTTCAGTATTATTTGCTCAACCAAAAAACTTTAAAACACAAATTTCAATGTAGTCAAATCTGTCCATCTTTATTTATGGTTAAGAATGCCTTTCCTACGTGCTTAAGAATATCTTCCCTCACACATAGTTAAACTTTCTCTCAAATTATCTTTGAATATTTTTACTATGTTTCTTCATTCATAACTTTTAATCTATTGGGGATTTATTTTTGTTGCATGGATTGAATCAAAAAAATCTGTAAGAACATGAAAAGATGCTCACCTCCCTAAGTTCACTGAAAGGAAAATTACAGCATGTGACACACCATTTTTTTCCAAATCAGAATGGCAAAAATCATAGAGTTAATAATACCTCTGCTGGTTAGCATGTGTATAAATGGGCATTAGTACATACCACTGATAAGCCTGTGATTTGCTATAGCATTTTGGAAATGTAATTTGATGACATATTTAGTTTTGAGAATCTAACACTTAGAAATTTGAAAAAGCACTGATACATAAAATATTTAAAAGAAGTTTCAAGAAACACTGTTTCTTAACAGTAAAAATCATGTTTGTTTGTCATCTGAGAGAAGGACTTGTGCACCCACAATTTGGAAGGTGATTCAGTGATGGCAATGAGGGACCAGGGAGAGTGAGACTGAGAAGATTGACAAACCAAAATAAGAGTGAAATGTGATCACCCCTGAGGGCAATAAGGCCTGATTCTGCCACCTGAATAACTTACAGGATCGTCCACTGGAGGTCAGAGGTGAGAACACAACAATTAGAGAAGCTCCAGAGGGAGAAGAAAAACAAAACAAAACAGAAAGACTCAGGGCACACGCTTGAAACAACATGCTGTCAGCTTAAGCTGATTCTGCATTTGCATGGAATTGTTCTCTTCAACTGTGGCTGGAATCAGAGGTGGCCCGAAAGAACCTGTCAGGAGACTCCTGATAAAATATCAATCAGTAGGTGACTGCTTCCATAAATTATCGTATATCAGTTAGATGGAAGATGATACAGCTATTTAAAAATGAGAGGCATACACCTATATTGACCTAGAAAAATGTCAATAATATATTAGTAAGTAAAGTGTGGAACGACTTATACTTTCATGATCTCATTTTTAAAATTAAAAACCCTGCGTGTGTGTGTGTGCATGCACCCACGCATGTGCGCAATTTTATTGTACATCCTGTATAAATATAGAAGAACATCTAGAAGAATATATAGCAAACTGTTAATATTTATTAACTTAAAGATTAGGAGTGGAAGAGAGGAAATTTTTAAACATTCTTTCCCAACTCTGCATTGTCTAAATTGTTGCTCCCAAATTACTGTTCGGGGTTTTTTTTTTTTTTTTTTTTGCGGTATGCGGGCCTCTCACTGTTGTGGCCTCTCCCGTTGCGGAGCACAGGCTCCGGACGCGCAGGCCTAGCGGCCATGGCTCACGGGCTTAGTTGCTCCGCGGCATGTGGGATCTTCCCGGACCAGGGCACGAACCCGTGTCTCCTGCAACGGCAAGCGGATTCTCAACCACTGCGCCACCAGAGAAGCCCTGTTCGGGGTTTTTTAAGTAATTAATTGAGGGACATTAAAAGTTAGCTGATACATTCCTAGTCTGAGCTTTATTCCCACTCAAGAGCTTCCTCTGGAAGTCTGTTGCATTGCTGGACAGTCATAATTCTTAATCGCTAATAAAAATCATTCTACTTCTAAGCCAAAAAAAGTCTCTATTTTGTTTTGTTCTATTTCTACTCTAGATTGGCACTGTTCAGTATGGCAGCCCCCAGACACATGTATTATTATTAAGTATTTGAAATGTGACTAGTCCAAATTGAGATGTGTTTTAAGCATAAAATACATCCCACATTTTGAAAACTTAGTACAAAAAAAGAATGCAGATATCTCACTAATAATTTTATTTTATTATTTTTTTTTGTGTGTGGTACGTGGGCCTCTCACTGTTGTGGCCCGTCTCGTTGTGGAGCACAGGCTCCAGACGCGCAGGCTCAGGGCCATGGCTCACGGGCCCAGCCGCTCTGCGGCACGTGGGATCTTCCCGGACCGGGGCACGAACCCGTGTCCCTTGCATCGGCAGGCGTACTCTCAACCACTGTGCCACCAGGGAAACCCAATAAATTTTTTTTTATTACGTGTTGAAATGATAATATTTTGGATATATTGAGTTAAATAAAATACATTAAAATTAATTTCCACTATTTCCTTTTACTTTTTAATGTGACTACTATCAATAGAAAGTTTAAACTTACATATGTGGTTTGTATTATATTTCTATCGGACAGTGCTGATCTAGAAGAACATTATTTTTTCTTCATGTCAATTGATTCAATCTTTACTTATCAGATGATGCAGTTTCTGGAATCATCTCTCAGCTATTATCCTGGTTTCTGTACTTCAGGAAGTACCTAACACATAATAAGCACTCCATAAAGATGTGCTGTTGTTGACTTGAATAGGGCTTTGGAACATAGGAGAAGGTGCTTTCCAGGAAAGAGCTGTCATCAGGAGAAGACTCTACAGAGGATTTGGTGATTAAGAAATCATTAATGTTCTTGGAAACAACATGTTCTTCATGATGTGCAGGACAGAAGTCAGACTACACAAAGTTAAGCAGTGAGTGAGTGGTGATTAAGTAGAAGCTATAAACTTAGATTCCTTGGTTGGCTGGGATACAGAGATAGTGATTTAGGTGATCCGGAGAAAGTTTAAAATAAAGAGACTTAAGTACACTTTTTGTAAAGAGAAACACTATTCCTGAGCCTCACTCCATCCATCATTACAACCACCTCATACCCCTCTTTTTTCCCTTTTAATGAGATTTTAATCAACTGAAAGGTGACACCAACAATAAGCAACAGCTAAGATGGAAAATACTAAATAATTTCACCCTTATTCCATCTGAGACCACCTTTCAAAGAAGTGCTGGCAATTCACTGCCCAACCTAGAGGGCACCGTGCACATAGGCCGCCCTGATTCAAGCTGGTGGATGTCAGTGATGGGTAGAAGTCAAAGAAGAGGTAAGATTAAGAAATAAGGTAACAATATCTGTTGTCCACACTAATTGACAATGAAAAAAAGTTTTTAAGTTTGATAAGGGAAAAGCTTCATAACATTTGTTTTGGCATTGATTTCCTGGATATAACACAAAAAGCAAAACTAAATAAGTGACACTACATCAAACTAAAAAGCTTCTGCACAGCAGAGGAAACACCAACAGAATCATAAAACAACCTATGGAATGGGAGAAAATACTTGAAAACCACATACCTGATAAAGAGTTAATATCCAAAATATGTAAGGGACTCCTACAACTCAATAGCAAAAAAGCAAATAACCTGATTTCAAAATGGGCAAAGGACTTAATACACATTTTTCAAAAGAAGACATACAAGTAGCCAACACATGTAGGAAAAGATGCTGAACATCACTAATCATCAGGAAATGCAAATCAAAACCACAATTACATATCACGTCACACCTGTTAGAATGGCTATAATCAAAAAGACAAAAGATAAATGTTGACAAGGATGTGGAGAAATTGGAACCCTTGTGCACTGTTGCTGTGAGCATAAAATGGTATAGCCTCAATGGAAAACAGTATGAAGTTTCCTCAAAAAAGTATAAAGAGAACTACCATACGCTACAGCTCCCACTTCAGGATATATATATCCAGAATTGAAAAAAAATAAAATTAATTGAAATCCAGACCTCAAAGAGATTTCTGCACTCCCATGTTCATGTCAGCATTATTCACAATAGCCAAAATGTGGAAGCAAGCTAAATTGTCCATTGACAAATGAAAAGATCAAGAAAATGTGGTATATATACATACAATGGAATTTTGTATTCATATTCAGCCATTAAAAAGGAAATACTATCATGCGAGACAACATGGATACACCTTGAGTTCTTTATGCTAAATGAAATACACCAGTCAGAAGGACAAATACTGCATGATTTCACTTCTACAAGGTATCTAAAGTAGTCAAACTCATAGGAACAGAAAGTAGGATGATGGTTGCCAGAGGATGAGGGGAGAGGGATATGGGGAGTTGCTATTCAATTGGTATAAGATTTCAGTTACGCAAGATGAAAATCTCTTGAGATCCGCGGTACAACACTGTACTGTACACTTAGAAATTTGTTAAGAGGGTAGGTCTCATGTTGCATGTATTTTACCACAATTTTTTTTTTTTTTTTTTTTGGCGGTATGCGGGCCTCTCACTGTTGTGGCCTCTCCCGTTGCGGAGCACAGGCTCCGGACGCGCAGGCTCAGCGGCCACGGCTCACGGGCTTAGTTGCTCCGCGGCATGTGGGATCTTCCCGGACCAGGGCACGAACCCGTGTCTCCTGCATCGGCAGGCGGATTCTCAACCACTGCGCCACCAGGGAAGCCCTTTACCACAATTTTTTAAAAAGAACATATTGGCTTTTTCATGATTTAATCTGTGACATTTTTCCTCATGAAACTCATTGTTCAACTCCACTGGCTTACAAATATTCAAACTGACTATGTTACTCAAACACTTGTAATGGAATTGAATAAAAACTTGGATTAAAAGATCAACTTTGAAATGTGCATAATACATTAGCTGACTTAAAGCTAAAAAAAAAGTGTAATGATTTCTTTTAGTGGATGGAGATGATCGTAAATTAAATGTAAAGTTATTTGCTATTTCTTGCTGATGCCAAAGTTTTGTCACATCAACAATAAGATAGAGTTTGGTTTGGGGGTTATTTGTTTGTTTGTTTTTAGTTTTCATAGCAGCTAGTATAAGAATTCCTCTTATGGGAAGAGTTGCTTTTGTTGGGAAAAATGCTTTGATAAGCCCACATGGAGCATAAGCTAAAATTTATGGGCCTTGGTGTTGGGTGGTGACAAAAACTTTGTAGAAAGATAGAAATCACTCTGTATAATTGAAAGAAAAGAATTAGGAGCTTCAGAGGAAATTCAGAAAGTTGGGGTGGAAAGTAAGGAGGGGAGAAAGAGTGCAAACAAAATGATGGCTTGCTATGTGTGATGTGACCCTTTTAAAGAAAAAGGCTAAGAAAAATAATTTAATACTTGTTCATCAGATTCTTGTGGAGTCTGAATAGCCTGCATTTAAAAACAAGATATCTTAGGGCTTCCCTGGTGGCGCAGTGGTTGAGAGTCCGCCTGCCGATGCAGGGGACACGGGTTCGTGCCCTGGTCGGGGAAGATCCCACATGCCGTGGAGCGGCTGGGCCCGTGAGCCATGGCTGCTGAGCCTGCGCGTCCGGAGCCTGTGCTCCACAACTGGAGAGGCCACAACAGTGAGAGGCCCGCGTACCGCAAAAAAAAAAAAAAAAAAAACACAAGATATCTTTACAAAATTATCATTTCTAAAATAAATTAGATATGTTATTTCTATCTACTGAAAAAAATGCCATATTAATAGTATCACCTGAGTAATGTGGATGATGTGCTTATATTTTACCTAAACTAAGCAAAAAAACTGAAGGAAGATAAATATTTGGAGTCTAAATTATCTAGTTTTTCTGACATAACCTAACTGCAGTACACTGTTTATTTCCTCAGGGTTTTAGGTGTGTATGTGTTCTAAAACTGAACCAAGTGCTAAGTAACATTTAGACCTTTTTATGTTTAAAAGTCATTTGTGTTCAAAATACCAAATTCATCTCCTATTCTTGGACTGTCAAAAATTCACTCAGCAATTATCTCCAGTTACCAAGCTCAGATGCCTCCTGGGTAGGGAGTTCACAGTCCAAACAATCCTAGGTGGGGCAAATATGTAAAATAGGTTGTTACTAGGAATTTCCAGCTCCTTCAATTCCCTTTTTTAGAGTTTCTGTACAAGATCTTTCTCAATCATCTGATGCAGCTTAATTCTAAAACTTAAAGAAATTTGCCTTATTAAACTAAGTCACATCCAAAGGAATGAAATTGTGCCATTTGCAGAGACGTGGATGGACCTAAAGACTGTCGTATAGAGTGAAGTAAGTCAGAAAGAGAAAAACAAATACTGTATAATATCGCTTATATGTGGAATCTAGAAAAATGATATAGATGAACTTATTTGCAAAGCAGAAATAAAGACAGAGACATATAGAACAAACGTATGGATATCAAGGGGAGAAAGGGGAGTGGGATGAATTGGGAGATTGGAATTGACATAAATACACTACTAGGTATGAAATAGGTAACTAATGAGAACCTACTGTATAGCACAGGGAACTCTACTCAGTGCTCTATGGTGACCTAAATGGGAAGGAAATCCAAAAAAGAGGGGATATATGTATACATATAGCTGATTCACCTTGCTGTACAGCAGAAACTAACACAACATTGTAAAGCAACTGTACTCCAATAAAAATTAATTAAAATATGGTAAAACAGAAAAAAAAAGTACTTTAGCTAATTTACAAATATCTATAAGGGAACAGTTGTTTTAAAATAATTCTTAGATCAGAGAAATTCCTTGTGTGTGATACATTAAATAAATGGGTAGCTGTTCAATTCGAAATAAATAAATAAATAAACTAAGTTACACCAAGAGATTTGCTGTGGAAAGAAAAACTGAATTCTAAAGGAGATTACTGGGAGTGGGCAATGCTGAGCGTAAAGGAATGAATCAAAAATAATAGAATATCCAGTGCCAGGAGAAGGTCAATGTGAGAAATATACTTGAGTAGGTATCACACCCCATTGACTGACTGTCTCTTTATGCCTTAGTCTAATCTTGACTCTTTGGGCATCCTTGTGGCTCAGGGATAATGAGGGAGGAAATATTTGATTTTGAAGTGTCAAAATTTTCTAGAATGAACAAAATGCTTTCTAATTCCCCTCTCACTTGAGTAATATAGGAATAAAGTAACCAATAGCGTTCCACTGTCTTGAGTTTCACTAGTGGATAGAAGCCTCCTGTGTATATTATTTATAACAAATTGTATTAATTCCATGATCAGCCTAACAAATAGGCAAAGCACAGTGTCACAGAATAGCAGATCTGCTCTTTGAAAGCAAAGGCCATTTCTTTATATGTCCCCAAAGTGCTTTACACTAGTAACATTCAATGAAGTTTGCTAAACAATTATCTCAAACATTATTTAGTAAAACATTCACCCAATGCAGGAATTAATACCAACAAATAAAGATCCCCACTCAAAGTGTCATGAAAATAATATTTTGTTCATAGTGTCCCCCCTCAAAAAAAACCCTGATGAATGAATAATTTTTTAAAAATATATAATTAGGGACTTCCCTGGTGGCGCAGTGGTTGAGAGTCCAGCTGCCAATTCAGGGGACACGGGTTCAAGCCCTGGTCCAGGAGGATCCCACATGCTGCGGAGCAGCTTAGCCCGTGGGCCGCATCTTCTGAGCCTGCGCTCTAGAGCACGCGAGCCACAACCGCTGAGCCCGCGTGCCACAACTACTGAAGCCCGTGTGCCTAGAGCCCGTGCTCCGCAACAAGAGAAGCCGCCGCAGTGCGAAGCCCGCGCACCACAGCGAAGAGTGGCCCCCGCTCACCGCAACTAGAGAAGAGCGCCCCTGTGCAGCAATGAAGACCCAATGCAGCCAAAAATAAAATAAATAAATAAATTTATAAAAAATATATCATTGGCCTTCATCAGGTACATGAAAAGATGCTCAATATCACTAATTATTAGAGAAATGTAAATCAAAACTACAATGAGGTACCACCTCACACTGGTCAGATGGTCATCATTTAAAAAGTCTACAAATAACAAATGCTGGAGAGGGTGTGGAGAAAAGGGAACCATTCTACTCTGTTGGTGGGAATGTATGTTGGTACAGCCACTATGAAAAACAGTATGGAGGTTCCTCAAAAAACTAAAAATAGAGTTGCCATATGATCCAGCAATCCCACTCCTGGGCATATATATGGCCAAAACTCTAATTCAAAAAGATACATGCACCCCTATGTTCACAGCAGCACTATTCACAATAACCAAGACATGGAAACAACCTAAATATCCAGGGACAAACGAATGGATAAAGAAGATGCAGCACATATATACAATGGAATACTACTCAGCCATAGAAAAGAATGAAATAATGCCATTTACAGCAACACAGATGGACCTAGAGATTATCATACTAAGTGAGGTAAGTCAGAAAGAGAAAGACAAATACCATATGTTATCACTTATATGTGGAATCTAAAATATGACACAAATGAACTTATCTGTGAAACAGACTCACAGACATAGAGAACAGACTTCTGGTTGCCAAGGGGGAGGGGGTTGGGGGAAGGATGGATTGGGAGTTTGGGATTAGCAGATGCAAACTATCGTATATAGAATAGATAAACAACAAGGTCCTACTGCATAGCACAGAGAACTATATTCAATATCCCATGATAAACCATAATGGAAAAGAATATTTTTTTAAAATGTATATATATGTATAACTGAATCACTTTGCTGTACAGCAGTAATTAACACAACATTGTAAATCAACTATACTTCAATAAAAAATAAAATAAAATAAAAGGAATCATACAATTGAAAAAACATAATGGAAAAGAATATGAAAAACAATGTATATATATGTATAACTGAATCACTGTTGTACAGCAGAAATTAACATTGTAAATCAACTATATTGGACTAAAATAATTTTTTTTAAATACATATATATATACACATACATACATATAGAAATACATATTGAAATACATATATATGTATATAGTTATATACATATATATGTATATGTGTATATATATATGTGTATGTATGTGTATATGTATATATATGTGTATATACATATATATATATGTGTGTATAGGTGGCCTTGGCCAGAACAATGGACAGAAAAAATTAAATTTAACAAATTTAACCAATTGATTTAACCAATAAGATTAAATTGAAAAGACATGTAAAGTCCAGAATTTAGTATAAAATAAAGGCATATGCACTATAGCCTATCCAAAGAAGCAGATGATTAGACTATGGAATAGACTTGGAGGATATGGCAAACCTCTTTATATATCAGAAAGGCTGTCTTATGCAAAAGGAGTTGAACTTAATTTGTCTAGCTTCAGAAAGCAGAATAGAACCAATGAGTTGAAGTTGTAAGGAAACATTTTTTTAAAGGCTTTATGGTAATTATAGCTAACCAATGAAAAATACTCCTTATACTCTATTATTACAGTCCACTTGCTGATTCTATATGGTAGAACCTCAAACTATTTTTCTTATCTTTTAGATCATGCATGCATAATTTTAAAATGAGTGAAAAGTTCAAATTCCACGCAAGTATCATAATGTATAGTAAGATTGATTTTTCTTTTCATCCAGCTGCCTTAGTGTCATGCACTCTCAGATTTAATTTTTTACTTCATGAAAAAAGAGTGATTATTGTTTTTAATTTCAAGATTATTAGGACTTTAAGACTCACCTAGTGCAATTGCCCATAAAATCCCCCCTCAGCATTCCTACTGGATGGACATTCCCAGCGATGGGTATAAATCACTGGTTCCCAAGACAACCCATATCATCTCTAAACCACCATGGCAATTAGAAAGTTCTTACTTAGCACAGTGAGTAGAATAATGGCCCCCAAAGATTTTATATCCAAATCCCCCAAACCTGTGAATATATTATCTTATATGGCAAAACGGAATTTACAGATCAAGTTAAGGATCTTGAGATGGGAGATTATCCTGGATTATCCAGGTAGGACCAATAAGGGTCCTTATAATAGGGAGTCAAGAGGGTCAGAGTCAGGGAGATTGGAAGATGATACACTGCTGGCTCTGAAGATGGAGAAAGGAGGACAGGAACCAAGGAATGAAGGCTACCTCAAGAAGCTGGATAGGCAAGGAAACAGATTCTCCAATGCAGGCTTGCTGACACCTTGACTTTAGCCCCATAAGATCCATTTCTTCTGACCTCTAGAACTAAAAAGTAATAAATCTGTGGTATTTGCAGCCACTAAGTTTGTGGTGATTTGTTACAGCAACAAAAGAAAACTAATATACCTTCTACTGAACCAAAATGTCTCTCCCCGAAGCGTCATTGGTCTCTGGTCCACGGTGAATAGGTTTAATCTTTTTTCCATATGAGGGCTTTTCAACTATTCGAAGATCAAAATTTTGACGTCCCTAAAACATTCATCGTTCAGCTTTTACATCCTTAGTTCCTTCACCCTTTTCTCACATGACTACTCTAATTTAATTAGCTTTCCTATTCTTTCTCTTCTGGAAAAGTCCCCTTTAGTTCTGTGGCTTAGAGCAGAATCATGTTATCCAAATGTCATCTGACCAGCACAATGGTATAATTCTTTGGTGGCAGCAAAACCCACTGACACAAATCACATTTAGTCCATTCTCTTACTTTTCTTTAACTTTTACTGAGCACTGATGTAGAACACACTACAACTTATTAAGAGTAATGGTGTTTAATAATTTGAGCTAGACACAAGACATCATTCTTACATATTACTAGAAAAGTTTCTTGAGGTTTCTTAAGATATGGTCATAGAGACAATTAATTTAATGAGTTTACTCAATTAATAAAATGGGTTTACAATTACTCACCTGCAATTATTCATGTATACTTTCTCTTGAGAAATCTAACATCCTGGTTTCTGTTTCATTGTATTTTATCAACTTTTGAACTTTCTTTTTCTTTCTTATACTTTCAGGGAGATTTTAAGATCTGCTCTTTATTCTCAGTGTTCTGAAGTTTCACAATAATGTAATTTGGTGCGTGGTTCGCTTATATTGTTATGCTAGGCACTTGGCAAACTTTTTAAATCTTATTTTCTTATATTATTTCTTCTATACTTTTCTTCCTTCCATTTGTCTGCTTTCTCTTTATGAGATCTTGAACCACTTAAATTATTTGTCTAATTTCTTTTTGTTCTATGTTGTCCATCTTCTTGTTTTGGGTTGTTCATTTGGTTTTGTTGTTGCTGTTACACTATTTTCTGGGAAATTTACTATATTAGTTTGCTAGGGCTGTCGTAACAAAATGCCACAGAATGGGTTGTTTAAATGACAGAAATTTATTTTCTCACAGCTCTGGAGGCTGGAAGTCCAAGGTCAAGTTGCCAGTGGAGGTGGTTTCTTCTGAGACCTCTCTCCTCAGCCTGCACGCATCAGCCCTCTCACTGCTCTTCACAGGTTGTCCCTCTGTGTGCACACACCCTGCTGTCTCTCTGAGTGATTTAATCTCTTCTTATATGAACATCAGTCAGATTGGATTAGAGCACACTCTAAGAGCCTCATGTAACTTAATTACCTCTTTAAAGCCCTATCTCCAATTATTGTCTCATTCTGAGGTACTGGGGTTAGGGGGATGGGTTAGGGCTTCAACATATGAATCTGGTGGGGGATACAATTCAGTCTGTGACATTTATTCAACTTTTCTATCAAATATTTGGTTTAATTCTTAATTTCTGCCATCAATTTTTTTCTAGAGCTCTTTTTTATTCTCTTAATATACATTTTTATTGTATCCTATCCTTGTTCATGGATTTATTACCTTTTCTTATCTCTCTGAGAATCTGTTTGGTCTTTTCTTCTTACATTGTCTTTGCTTCCTCTGAGTTCACTTCATGTAAAGTTTTTCCTCAAATATCTAGGGATCTTTGAAAGTTCATCCACATTTAAAAGGGACCTATTTAAGAGACTGAAAAGCTGATTAGAAACTGTGAAAATAGGAAGGACTTGACAGTGGACTTTGCTGTAGGATGATCAGGCTGTTAGCCAGCTTATTTTGTTGGGTCAAGAGAAAGGAGCACATTAAGGAAATGAGTGATGAGTGATGAGCAGTGAGCCGTGGCCATGGAACACAAGGGTAAGATCATAATAGATTTGTTTGTGATAGTTCCCTGTATGATGGGAGCCCTCAGGTCTCGATAAATTCAATGAACGTGAAGAACAACAATGGTGTGGGACTGATTTCACATGGTCCAAAGAGACGAGAAGCTTCAAGCTAGCATAAAACTCATTTATACAGGTATACAAAAATAAGCTCAAAGTGGCTTACAATCCTAAATGTAAGACCTGAAACCATAAATCTGCTAGAGAAAAACTTAGGCAGAACACTCTTAACAATATCTTTCTGGATCTGTCTCCTGAGACAAAAGAAACAAAAGCAAAAATAAACAAATAGGATCTAATTAAACTTAAAAGCTTTTGCACAGCAAAGGAAACCATCAACAAAATGAAAAGACCACCTACTGAATGGGAGAAAATATTTGCAAATGAAATGACTGATAAGAGGGTAATATCTAAAATATATAAATAGCTCATACAACTCAATATCAAAAATATAACCCAATTAAAAATGGGCAGAAGACATGAATAGACATTTTTCCAAAGAAGACATACAGATGGTCAATAGGTACATGAAAAGATGCCCAACGTCACTATTCATCAGAGAAATACAAGTCAAAACTACAATGAAATCTCACCTCACACCTGTCAGGATGGCTAGCATCCAAAGGTCTACAAATAACAAATGTTGGCAAGGATGTGGAGAAAAGGGAACCCTAGTACCCTGTTGGTGGGAATGTAAGTTGGTGCAGCCACTGTGGAAAACAGTATGGAGGTTCTCAAAAAACTAAAAACAGAACTGCTGTATAATCCAGCAATTCCACTCCTGGGTGTTTAACTGAAGAAAGTGAAAACACTACTTCAAAAAGATACATGCACCTCAATGTTCATAGCAGCATTATTTACAATAGCCAACATATGGAACCAACCCAAATGTCCATCAACAGATGAATGGGCAAAGAAGTGATATGTATATACAATGGAATATTAGCCATAAAAAAGAATGAAATTCTGCCATTTGCAACAATGTAGATAGACCTAGAGGGTATTATGCTTAGCAAAATAAGCCAGAAAAAGACAAATACTCTGTCATCACTCATATGTGGAATCTAAAAAATAAAACAAACAAATGTATATAACAAAATAGAAACAGACTCACAGATATAGAGAACAAACTAGTGGTTACCAATGGGGAGAGGGAGGGGATAGGGGCAAGATAGGGGTAGAGGATTAAGAAATACAAACTACTATGTATAAAATAAATAAGCAACAAGGATATACTGTACAGCACAGGGAAATATAGCCATTATTTTGTAAGAGCTTTAAATGGTGTATAATCTATAAAAATATTGAATCACTGTGTTATACACCTGAAACTCATATAATATAAATCACCTACACTTCAATTAAAAAAAAAAAATCATGGTCTAGCCAGAAAGTAGGAGGTAGGGGGGACTTGACTGGGCAAGAACATAAGAGAGATCTTCCTGATGCAGGAACCACAGGGTGGGCAGTATAATACCATGAGTTTTTTTGTGGCACACCAAACAAGACATCACATTTATCACTGCCACTTTGGCCCTGTTCTCTGCTATGTTTGTGCAGTGGGGGTAGGGCAAGATGGGAGGAAGAGCTTGTTCTGTATTGCATTTAGTGCTTTTTATAATCAGAGGAAAAACAGTAATTCAGTTTTAAGAGACTTTCAAATCAAGGCTACTCCACATAACCTCCACTCAGTTTTAATAATATTTTGCATTTATTAAAAATGTTTCTACTTGTTCAATTAATGTGTTTTGTAAACTTTGATTCATTCTCTAAGCCCTCATCAGAACTGTGGCAGGAACTAGTCCCTCCATCACTTGAGGGCACTAGGTGGTAAGAACCTTGCCCAGATCAACAAGCTCTATTTCCTTTAAACCTGGTTGTTTCCCTGTCACACAGAGTGAAAAAAAAAAAAAGAAATGGGCCTTAGTATCATCTGACAGAGCAGCCCTGCCAAAATCCACCAAAGGAAAAAAAATAAGTAAAGAAATGGTTACCTTCAAGTCTTTTCTCATGAAGCCTTTCCGCCTTAAGGAAAAGAGAAGGTATACGGTGCTCATCCTATCCAAATTTCTTCCTTCTGTGTCCCTGTGTCCCCTATGCCACCACTCCCAAGTCATCTTAGCCTGAAATTCCTTTAACCAGAGACCAAAAAAACCTTGAAAATGCCAATACCATAAAATTAAAAATCACATTTACTTTATTTTTTAAAACTTTTTATTTTATATTGGAGTATAGTCGATAAACTATGTTGTGATAGTTTCAGGTGCACAGCAAAGCGACTCAGCCACACATATACATGTATCCATTCTCCCCCAAACTCCCCTCCCATCCGAGCTGTCACATAACATTGAGCAGAGTTCCCTGTACTATATACAGTAGGTCCTTGTTGGTTATCCGTTTTAAACATAGCAATGTGTACATGTCAGTCCCAAACTCCCTAACTATCCCTTCCCTCCACCCTTCTTCCCTGGTAACCATGTTCGTAAGTTCGTTCTCTAGGTCTGTGAGTCTGCTTCTGTTTTGTAAATAAGTTCATTTGTAACATTTCTTTTTAGAATCCGCATATAAGTGATATCATACCATTACAAATCACATTTTCTTTAAATCACACAAAAATGTGTCCGAAGATGCCTTCTTAGTTGAGGGGAAAGGGAAAATTTGTCTTATTTGCATTTTACTTTATTGTTTAAAAAAATGCCTAGAATGGCAGGGAAAAGACCAGAGAGGAAGAAGCTGGGAGCACTAAGTGTGCTTGTTTTCTACCTTCAGTCACTCCCCCATTTCACTTGGGGCCCAGCTCAGTAAGAGAGGGTTTGTTCTCAGGCAGCTATGGAGAGTTTGACAACCACTGAGAGTTACTTAGAAACAGGAAATTGAAATGCCAAAGACAGCAAATATTTTTACAGACCACACTTTTCCTTCATTCTCATTGACAAAATTGCAATTAAATAACTTTTATCAAGAGGCAGTAAGGAGTC
Organism: Kogia breviceps; assembly: GCF_026419965.1. NCBI lineage: Eukaryota > Metazoa > Chordata > Mammalia > Artiodactyla > Physeteridae > Kogia > Kogia breviceps. Next base: position 101,004,735 of record NC_081314.1, read on the forward strand.
ATTTGGGTTTTTTTAAGTTAAAAAAATTTTTAAGATAGCTCACATGGTCTCATATTCTGAAAAAATACAGATTATGAGACTTCAAAAAACAATTTGAACTAGGACATGTGGTCTTTCTCTGCTAAAGAGAGATTTGCAAAGAGATTGTTTCATTTAAAAGCAAGTTTAAAAGAATCAAGCCCCACTGGAATAAAACCTTTATCAGAGATAGAACCTCTGAGAGCTTGTCTTGATTCCTGAAATCCCTATCAGAAATCACTCCTGGAAATTAAGAGATTAAAAGCATTGTTGATCTGGGTGTATATTATGAGAAAGACCCACAATCTGGGTCTATCTCTGGCATTTACAAGTCACATATCCTTTGCCAACTTATTTATACTCTTGGATTTCAGTCTCTCCTCATTTGTAAAGAGGGCCAATAACATTTGTCTCCTAAAATGAGGATTAGATGGGGTGATGTGTGAAAAGCAGAATGCCAGACACTCAGTAAACCATATCTACTATTATTAGTAGTAGTAGTACTGCTTATTAAACCACCCATTATCTTCATGCCTCTGGGAACATGACAATCTGGTATTGCATCTGGGGGGAAGGAAAGGCTTATCCACAGAGATTTTGAAGGCCACTCCTGATGAAGTGTGCTGTGAAGAGCTCCAAGCATCTGAGGGCCAGCATGAGGACACTGATGAAAAAGAAGGAGGGGCCAACCACGGCGCTGTTGAAAACCCACTTAGAGAATTGCCCGGAGCTGTCCCTGCTCTTGTTCACTGGCTTAAGGTTCCGATTAATATTTCAAAAATGTGCCAAGGGCTTCCCTGGTGGCGCAGTGGTTGAGAGTCCGCCTGCCGATGCAGGGGACACGGGTTCGTGCCCTGGTCCGGGAAGATCCCACGTGCCGCGGAGCGGCTGGGCCCGTGAGCCATGGCCGCTGAGCCTGCGCGTCTGGAGCCTGGGCTCCGCAATGGGAGAGGCCACAACAGTGAGAGGCCCGCGTACCGCAAAAAAAAAAAAAAAAAAAAAAAGTGCCAAATATTCTTCTTAAAAGATTTTTAATAGGCTGAAGCCTAAATATAGACTACGAAGAGAGTGGGGGAAAATCCAATCAACTTCTTGGTTCCCAATACTTCTTAAGTTGCTCCTGACCGTGAGCATGTGAAGAAGGCTCATTCGGAGCAAATCTGAATGCTGAGAACGATAGCCATCTTCAGTCCCAGAGGAATTCCAGGGCTCTTGTTTCCATCTCTTGCTGAGAACAAGCAATACTGCCAAAACTGACAGACAGAGTGCCCTGGGAGACCAGTTCACCAGTGGTTCATGAAGGCTAGCATGTCCGTGTCACTACCACATGCGAGGTGAGTGGACGTGTTCTAATGACCCACCCACGAGCCTGGTGCTCAGAAAGCAGCAGAAAAAGGAGGGTCTCCAGTGTAGACCTGGGGAATTTAAGGGAGTCAGGGCAGGGTGAGGGGATGGGGAGCATAGGATTCTAAACATCTGCATTAAGGATAAGGAATTCCAATTTTTACTATGCAGACAAATCAAATTTCCCAGGAATTTCTAGAGAACTCAGAATCATCCATGATAATCATCAGGGCCTCTTTCTCCAGTCTAGTCACTTGTTATACCTGTCTGTTCTTTCATCAAGCCTCTTGCATCTGTCCCTTTCTTTCTATGACCACTACCCAAATTCAGGCCCCTACCCCATCATGTCCTAACTTAACACTATCATTTCACAGTACTCTTCCTTATCCCTCCTCCTCCTCAGAGGTAAAGTCTTCTGAAAAGCCTCCTAGCTGCATGGGAAACTGTAGCAGGATTCTCAACCAGAGCGTAAGAAGCATTGGCTTTAAGAGTAACTGGAAGATTGTTCAGGTGGCCCTAAGGGGTGTGGGATGAGGGAGGTTGACTTACATGAGAGATTGAAAATAACTCTTCCTCAGGGAGGGGCAGCCCTTACATAAAAGCTTGGCCTGATATTAAAGCTTCAGCGTTAGAAGGGAGGGCAGATTTGTGGTATGATTCCACTTAGTCAATTTTCCTCTGACCCAGGCCCTATGGACTCATGATGGAGTGAGTCCCCAAGGAGACAGGGGCTAAACATACAACCAGAAAGAATGAAGCTCAATATGAAGACAGAAAAGAGAGTCTCCCCACATCAGGGAAGAAAATGCAGTGGTTGCAGTGTGCCGAAGAAGCAATCATGGTAACGAGGGTCCTGTGAGGGGCACTGGTACCATCCAGTGTCCAGCCTCCATGACAAAAGGTGGAAGCTGGCAGTGATAGGAGGGGGATTTCCCAAAATCTCCCCCAAGGCACCAGAAGGTTCTTGGCACCTTTTGCATTTGCTTCACCAGAAGCAGCAGTCCCAGGAGCAAATGGTGCTATACAGCCAAAGCAGAGAAGAACATGGCAAACCAGTGTGAGCTGGAAACACTGTGCTCATTACCTTTTGTGAGATAGTCCTGAGACTCTACAAATTTGGGAAGATTTCTTTGAAGGGAATTTGTAAGTCTCCACCAAAATGGTGGGGACATTTATGCTATTGCTGTAGTCCCTTTTTTACCTTCAGGTTGGGGTGGCTTGAGGAAATCTGGTATTTAATCACAAGACAGTTCACCGGAGGAGAGAAACTGATATTTGTTAAATGCCTACTACATGTTAGGTATCACGATAAGTACATTTGCCTCTATTAATTTTTACCATAACTCTAAAATCAGATGTTTGGGTAGTGGTCATAGAAAGAAAGGGACAGATGCAAGAGGCTTGATGAAAGAACAGACAGATATAACAAGTGACTAGACTAGACTATTCCCTCAGTGAAGAAACTGAGGTTCAGGGTAGTTAAATTACCTGCACAGGATCACATAACTTGCCAGGATTGTGAGCTTGAACGCAGAGCCCTTGCTTTTACCATTATACTTGTACTTGTGGAGGAAAACCATCTTCTGCAACGGCTGCTACCAAATGGATAATATAAAAATGCGATTGATTCATTACCATTCTACATTAAGTATCATGTCCCTAATATGCTCTGTAAGCATCAAAGTCATCACTAAATATAAACAAGCCAAATTTAGAGACCCATTATGTTACTTTTACAAAATCATTATGTGTGCACAAAGGAAAACAGCAAAAGGGAACAGTTGGCAGTTCCCAGTGACAGCTGTGAATCTTCTTATCTACACCATCAGTGAAATTCTAGAGGGGGTGCATTATAGTGAATGAGAATGAAATGAAATTGGCCTGTGCCTATGCAAGCTTCTTGTCAGTGTTCTGCCTCTGGGATCCCAGGGTCTACTGGGAACACTGTTCAATTGCATTAAGCATTCTCTGACCTTAAGAAAATAGATCCTGTTTGAAACAAGCACTTATTTGAGTCATTCCAGAATCTACCTCTAAGCACTACGTTGCAGTGACACAAATACACTCCAGAAGTAAATAAAAGTGTTTCTTTGTGTAAAATGTACATAGAATGAAAGCCAAGTGTGAGTGGTAGAGGTAGAAGCAAAGAGAGGGTGAAGCAGTCAAAAAAAGCGATGTTGGGCTTCCCTGGTCGCGCAGTGGTTAAGAATCCGCCTGCCGATGCAGGGGACACGGGTTCGAGCCCTGGTCCGGGAAGATCCCACATGCCGCGGAGCGACTAAGCCCGTGTGCCACAACTACTGAGCCTGTGTTCTAGAGCCCGCGAGCCACAACTACTGGGCCTGCATGCCACAACTAGTGAAGCCCGCGTGCCTAGAGCCCATGCTCTGCAACAAAAATCACTACAATGAGAAGCCCGCGCACTGCAACGAAGAGTAGGCTCCACTCGCCCTAACTAGAGAAAGCCCGCGAGCAGCAACAAAGACCCAAAGCAGCCAAAAATAAATAAATTAAATTAATTTAAAAAAAAAAAAACAAGTGATGTTGGTCACTTTGGTGTCTCTAAAACATCTCATGCTCTCCTTCATCAAAGCTGCATTTACCATCTTGCCCCTCTTCCTGGCTGCCTGAGCTCAGGAAATGGCTCCAACATCCACCCAGCTGTCAAGCCTGAAACCAAACATCCAAAGTGCCTTGTCTCTCCCTTTCCACTCACACCTAGTCAACCGTTGGATCCTTTTGTCCCTACCTTCTAATTATTTCTCCATCCCTCCCTTTGACCTCAACCTCACTTATACTACCTGAACTAAAGTCACCATTATCTGTTCTCTGATTTGCAGAAAAACTTTCCAACTGATCTCTCTCCGTGCTGTTTGTCCTCATTAAATCATTCTCCAAATATATCAAAAGTAGTCTCATTTCTTCATTTAGATTGTGGTAAAATACACATAAAATGTATCATCTTAACCATTTTTAAGTGTGCAGTCAGTGGCCATTAGTATGTTCACATTGTTCTCCCATCATCACCACCATCCATCCACAGAACTCTCTTCATCTGACAAAACTGAAATTCTGTGCGTGTTAAACAATAACACCCATTCCCTCCTCCTCCCGACACCTGGCAACCATTATACTGTTTTCTGTCTATGAGTCTGACTACTCTAGTTACCTCAGATAAGTGGAATCACACAATATTTGTCCTTTTATGTCTGGCTTATTTCACTTAGCATAATACCCTCAAGGTTCATCCCTGTTGTAGCATGTATCATATTTCCTTGCTTTTTAAAGCTGATTAATATTCCATTGCATGTATGTATAACGCTTTGTTTATACATTCCTCTGTGGATGGACACTTGGGTTACTTCCACTTCTTAGTTATTAATAATGCTGCTATGGACATGGATTTATATCTCTTTGAACCTCTGCTTTCAATTCTTTTGGTTAAATACCTACAAGTGGAATCATATGGTAGATTTAATTTTTTGAGGAATCACCATACTGTTTTCCATGGTGGCTGCACCATTTACATTCTTACTAACAGTGCACAAGGGATTCGGCTTCTTCATATTTCCACCAACACTTGTTATTTTCTGGTTTTTTTATAGTAGCCACCTAAAGGGTGATATCTCATTGTGGTTTTGATTTGCTTTAGTGATGTCGAGCATCTTCTTGTGTGCTTGTTGGACACCTGTGTGTCTTTTTTGGAGAAATATCTAGTCAAGTCCTGTGCTCATTTTTCAGATGAGCTGTTTGGGGCAGGGGTAGGGTTGTTATTAAAGTACAGCCTTACTTTTATTTTCCACTGTAATTTTTAGTTTCCAACTATAATTCTACCAGATTTTATTTCTTCACAACTTAAGTCCGTGTTTAAGGTGTACAACAGTTCAAGATAGTTGTGGTTTTTTAGTAGATTGTTCCTTTTACCAATCTGGAAGACAGACATCCCTTTTAATGCATTTTGCCCTGAATCTGCGATTTGAATATTGATATACTATATATTTGTTGTTGTTGTTTAGTAATTGCCTGGCAATCAGCTTTTACCTTTCATAATTTTCATATTTCTAGTCATGACTTTTCTTTTCCACTTAGAAAAGCCCTTTGAACATTTGTGACAACACGGATGGACCTCGAGGGCATTATGCTAAGTGAAATAAGCCAGACAAAGACAAATACCATATGATCTCTCTTACATGTGGCATTAAAAAAAAAAAAAAAGCTCATAGATAAAGATACACAGACTAGATTGAAGGTTGCCCAAGGCAGGGGTGGGGGAGAAATGGGTAAAGTGTATCAAAAGGTTTAAAAAGAAAAGATGTAGAATCAATTTCACCCATCCTTGAATCTGGGCTAGCTTTTGAATTGCTGTATCCAACAGAGTGTAGAAAGAGTAAATGCTTCTGCTTTTGCTCCCTTGGAACACAGCCCTGAGACTGCCAATTGAGGGAGTCAAGTCTAGCCTACTGGAGGACGAGAGGCCAGTGGAGGAAAGCTGTTCCTGCTGAGTCCCCAGAGCCCAGTCAACTGACCCACACTGTGCTTCAACTGTGAGCAAGGCCATGTTAGGTCATCCAGTCCTGATTCAGAGGCCATAACTTCTGCAGCTGCAAAAGTAATTCCAGGGGATATCAGCAGAGGATCCCAGACCAAACTGCTGACCGCAGAATCATGAGCTAAGAAGATGGCTGTGATCTTAAGAAACTAAGTTTGGATTGGTTTGTTACATGACAATAAATAAGTAATACACCAAGTGTAACATGGAGGCTGGGACTTAAAAAAAAATGAAAACAAGGGAGGAAATAACCAGTATCAGGATTACTAAGGGAGGCGTTTTGCTGGGCATGAGTGGTCTTCTCAGAGTTTAAGCCTTGGCCTCTGCTTCAAGATGCTGAAAATACAGAAGAGAGACAAAACATGTGTCCATGAAAAGGATCAGGAAGATATTTGGGGCAAGTGAGTGATCCAGGCAGGAGGTTCAGAGGAGAGAGAGACACTGACTGGGGAAGACCGGGAAGCTACTCCGGGCTGGTAGGAGCTGAACCCCTGCCACTTCCTACCATGAGAGCCTTTAATGCCTAAGGGACTCAAATGATCTGAAAAAAGACTGCATTTCATAGTGGCTACAAGTGCGGGCTGGGAAGTCAAATGGAACTGAGTTTGCATCCCATCTCTGCAACTAATTGCTTTGTGACCTTGTGCAAATTGCTTGACCTCTCTGTGCCTCTATTACCTCATTTGTAAAATGGGAGTAATAATAGTACCTCCCTTATAAGCTTGTCATAAGCTATTAAAGAAATTGGTGCAGAGTACATGTTCAGTTGCATTGAGTATTACTAATATTATCACTTTCTTACATTTCTATGAACAGAGTTTGATATACCAATTTGGGCAGGGAGACAGACTGCACTTCTGTGGAGAGGCCCAGGCAACAGGCATCCCTCATTCCTCTATCCCCTCACCAGTCATTTATGATGCATACTGTATGTGCTAAGAACAGCTACCATTTCCACCCAGGTTGTTGAGGAACTGCCCAGAAGGGAATTGAAGGGAAATGAGTCAAATGTGATTGCCATAGAGCACATAGATTTTGTTAGTGTTCTGCTTCTAAAGGTGGGTGGTAGTAACATGATTGAGGATTTTTAAATTATTTTTTAAACATGACATATATGTTATTTTCATCCTCTGTACATACACAAATTTTGGAAGTAAAAATATATAAGTAGGTAGATATACATCAAGGGTTGAAGAAGTCTAGGTTTTGTCCATACCATGTTGGTATACACAGAATTTTAAAAATTTTGATGAAGTGGCCCACATTTTTAAGTAAGGAAAATATTATGTAAAAATCCAACTTTTGGGGCTTCCCTGGTGGCGCAGTGGTTGAGAGTCCGCCTGCCGATGCAGGGGACACGGGTTCGTGCCCTGGTCCGGGAAGATCCCACATGCCGCGGAGCAACTAAGCCTGTGAGCCATGGCCGCGGAGCCTGCGCGTCCGGAGCCTATGCTCCGCAATGGGGGAGGCCACAACAGTGAGAAGCCCGCGTACCACAAAAAAAAAAAAAAAAAAAAAATCCAACTTTTGGCCTTATCTTGAAAAATTGGAAGCCCTGGCAACACTGAGCATAGTCCTGAAGGTGACACTCAGACCTGGAGCAGCAACAGTTCTGGGGTTTGGAGTGTTTGCTCAAGGTCCCCCATGCCCAGCACTTCCTATTCCCCCTCAAATCTGGATCCCTTATCATTCAATTTTGTAGTTCTCCATATGATTTTTAATGGCTCTACATATAATATAGCAATTCTAAAACAAGCAATCTAATCATAAAATCTGTGTAAAACTTTGCAGTTTCTTCCTTAGGAAATTGCTCAGAAGTGTAACATATGTGTCAAAGGATATTCTCATTTAAAACTTTAATTCCAGGAAAATGAATGAATGTATTAATTTGGAATGTATGAGAATGCCTATCGTCTCTGACTGTAAATCAGTAATTAACCTTTCCCACTCTAATGGATGAAAACCAATAGCTAATTATTCATCTAATTTGCATTTATTTAACCACAAATAAGGTTAGCCGTTTTTTCATGTTTATGGCCATTTCTACAGTAAGTTGTCTGTTTATATCTCTGGAGCTTTTCTCATCATTTCTTAGTGATTTATAAAATATCTTTGTGTATCAGAGATATTAACTGATAGTCCCTATCAGTTTGTCATCTATTTTTAAAATTTATTTTATTGAAGTATAGTTGATTTACAATGTGTTAATTTCTGCTGTATAGCAAAGTTATACACATGTATCCCTTCTTTTCATGTTCTTTTCCATTAAGTTTATCACAGGATATTGAAAATAGTTCCCTGTGCTTTATAATAGGGCCTTGCTGTTTCTCTATTCTATATATAATAGTTTGCATCTGTTAGTCCCAAACTCCCAGTCTATCCCTCTCCTGTCCTTCTTCCCCTTTGGCGACCACAAGTCTGTTTTCTACGTTTGTGAGTCTGTTTCACAGGTAAGTTCATTTGTGTCATATTTTAGATTCCACGTATGGTATTTGTCTTTCTCTTTCTAACTTACTTCGCTTAGCATGATAATCTCTAGGTCCATCCATGTTGCTGCAAATGGCATTATTTCATTCTTTTTTATGGCTGAGTAGTATTCCATTGTGTATATGTACCACATTTTCTTCATCCATTCATCTGTCAATGGAGCTTGTCACCTATTTTTAAGCATTGTTTATGATGGGCATTGAGAAGGGTTGTCAACATAGAGACTTATAATGTATGTTATGTTAGCCTTATTAATCTTTATAAGGGCCAATAGAAAGAATTAAAATATTGATTAGGTACCTTTTTTCTTTCAAATAGAACAAATTTACCTTTTGTTATGAAAACAATATGCCCAACGTTTTTAAAAATTCAACAGGATTGAATACAGGAATATTTAAAGAAGAAAGTAAAATTAACTGCAAATCCTACCATCCATAGTGTCTATATTTTAAATATTAGAGAAAAAACTTTCTCTGCAAGTTTATTGAGCCCCTTGGAGAAAAATGAATGTATATCTTTATCACTATCTTTGCTAAACAGAGGAAATTTGCTGGTAGAATTTGGTACTACTTTTAACCAGCACAATGTAAATAACTTGGCTTGTTTATAAAGTAGCCACTCAGGGGCAGTTTTCTAATCTTTCATCCCGAAATCAAGTGGCAGGGCTGTTCTTAGAGCTAGCCAAGCCATATAGGGCCTTTGGATCACCGGTGGCTCATCAATGACCAAGTACACAGGCCAAGTAGGAGTTTTCCCCCTTTTCTGGTGGGCTTTCAAGGCTAACAGTCAAGGACACTCACCTTTGTCTGCTTCTTCTCTAGTCTTCTGAGCACATAGCGAATGGGCCATGTTAGGGAAAGTGAGGCCTAGGTATCAAATAGCAATAAAAGTCTAAATGGTATATGAGGACAAAAGGCCAGCAACCTTATCCTGTACCTTCAATGCCTAACCCCCCGTCTTCTTTGGAGACTTTATTTTTTGTTTATGTCTATAGTCTAATCATTTTACATTAAAGAACCCAATGAGTTTAAACTCAACTGTCATTTCTCTAAATTCATTTATAAACTCTATTTCTACTTCTCTAAATCCATTTGTTGAGAGTACACATATTTGATATAGGTACAACTGTACAAATATTCTGTGTTGTGCATTATTCATCTCAACAATCTCTTATGTACTTTTCAGTGACCAAAAGAACCCCCAGAGCTTTTATTTCTAGTGGCTTTGTAGCATTCTATCTTCTTAAAATAACTTTTTTGATTATTTGTTTAGCTATTACTTTCTTCCTGAACACTTGAATTGCTCTCAATGTTATGTCCTTTTAAATTCAAGACAGGTCTGTACGAATCATTTTTTGGTTGTTTCCTTTGAGTTTATTTCCTTGAGGCATAGGCCCGAGGTTAAACGTTATAAACAGCTTTACAACTCAAGTGAGTAGCACTTTCGGTGAAACAACTGTGGTCTCATCATGTGATCTCCTTTCATCAGAGTTAGTTTCATTAGTACTAATGAAGGAATAAGGAAGAATTTCTCTGGTGGGAACCACCCAGCTGTGACAGCCACCCTTGGCCACTGCCGAAAACCCATTGACATTTTGCTCAAATTCCCTCAGACCTGGGCCCTGCACAAATTTCTCAAAGGTGAGTCTGACCCATTCACTCAGAAAGAAAGAGCTTCTCTGTGGGCAGCTGTTCCGTTTGCCAACCTCAATACATTGCTCCATCACAGGGCCTCCAACAGACTAAGTGCCTTAACCCCAAAGCAGACAGCAGACACTGACCTGCAGGTCCACACTCATCCACACAGACATCAGGTTGCACTCTCTGGAGTGTACCCTCCTTACCCAGGTCATCCATGAGCAGTCTGGCCAAGGGCTTGACCTCTTTGGAATTTGTGTAGTATATTTTGTGAATGCTGCCAATCCTGCCCACCGTCCCTATAACACCCAAGTCCAAACACCATGAAGTCCACTTCCCTCAACCAATAAATATATTTTGGGAGAGTTTACTTCCATGCTTGGCCCCTAATCAATTCTCAACATAGTAGCCAGAGTGATCCATGTAAATGTAGATCAGATCATGTCTGTCTTGTGCTCAGAACACACACTCTCCCCTCCCCAAAGGCTTCCCAAACCAAAGGACTTTCAATGGCTACAAGGCCCTCTACAGTCTGGCTCCCTGTCAAGTATATGACCACTTGTCCTACCTCCCACCCACTCTGCTCAAGACACACTGGTTCTCTTGCTACTCTCCAACACATCAAACTCGCTCCCACCTCAGGCTTTCTGTCCTCGTTCTCTCACAGAGAGAACACACTTCCCCTAGAAAGCAATCAGCATACCTCACTCCCTTCCTTTAGGTATTTGGCCAAATGCCATATCTCAGTGAGCCTTCCTTGAACCAGGTTGAAATTGAAACCATACCCCTCTTTCCACTTACTGTTCTCCTTTCCTTCTTTTATTTCCATACCATTACTACACATACCCACTATATTACAATTATACATACACCTATGTGCTTATAGCCAGTCCCCACCACCATGCCTAAGGTCCATGAGAGCAGAGATTTTTGTCTGTTTTATTTACTGCTATATCTTCAGTGACTCCCAAGCTGACTCACTGGCACATGGCAGGCATCCAACACGAGTTTTTTTGATGAATTACTACAGGACTTGCACAATGCCAGGCACTAAGGAGATACAAAAATTTACAGGAACAACCCCCGTCCCCCAGAAACTCTTGGTTTAGTTGGGAAGTTGGATAATTGCTAATACCTTATAAAGTCAGATTTCTAAGGCTGACACCCTAGAAACTACTTAGTTCCTCTCAGACACTGTGACTGCACCTAAGAGAAGATGCCTCCCAGAGGAGGTAGTTTATGGGTTGTGGTTTTGTGGCTGAACCGCCTGGTTTCACATAGACACTGCTAGCTTGGACTAAAGCTAAAAATATTTTAGCTTTTTTTTTTTTTAAATCCTCATTTGTGCTTTTTCTATGCACATTGTTTTTTTTTTCTTTATTAAAATGGTAGAGGATAATAATTTTCAATCTTGGATTATATGCACCCCTTGAGTCAAAGAGGCCCATATAACAAAGTGTCTGACTGAACTTTTAGAGAGTTTCTCTTGATTCAAAACCATACCTAGAACAACATTAGGATGACTACTATTTAAAAAAACAAAACCAAATGAAACAGACAATAACAACTGTTGGAGAGGATGTGGAGAAACTGGAACTCTTGGGAGTTTGTGGGAATATTAAATGGTGCAGTCATTATGGAAAACAGTATGGCAGTTCCTCAAAAAATTAAATACAGAACTATCATACAATACAGTATTTCCACTTCTGGGTATATACCCCCAAAATTGAAAGCAGGATCTCAAAAGAGATATTTGCACTTCCATATCCATAGCAGTATTGTTCACAATAGCCAAAGTGTGAAAGCAACCCAAATGTCCATCTACAAATGAATGGATAAGTAAAATGTGGCATACACATACAATGGAACATTATTCGGGCTTACAAGGGAAGGAAATTCTGACATATGCTACAACATTAATGAACCTTGAAGACATTATGCTAAGTGAAATGAGCCAGTCACAGTGTATGGTTCCACTTACATGAAGTACCTAGAGTAGTCAAACTAATGGAAACTGAAAGTAGAATGGTGGTTGTCAAGGCTAGGGGGGAGGGGAAATGGGGAGTTATTTAATGGGATGGAGTTTCAGTTTTGCAAGATGTAAAGGTCCTGGTGATTGCACAACAGTGTGATATACTCAACACTACTGAACAATACACTTAAAAATGGTTAAGATCGTAAATTTTCCATTATATATATTTACCACAATTAAAATATTTTTCATTAAAAAAACACACCTAGAAAAAAATAATAAATCTCCCTGTTGGACATTTAAATACCTGGGCACCAACTCTTTCTTGTGCAAGCACATCGGTCTCAGTATATCAAAAACAATCGTTTGGTCTTCCCTGGTAGCACAGTGGTTGAGAATCCGCCTGCCGATGCAGGGGACACGGGTTTGTGCCCCGGTCCGAAAAGATCCCACGTGCCGCGGAGCGGCTGGGCCTGTGAGCCATGGCCGCTGAGCCTGCGCGTCCAGAGCCTGTGCTCCGCAACGGGAGAGGCCACAACAGTGAGAGGCCTGCTTAACGCAGAAAAAACAAAAACAAAAACAATTTTTTTAAAAGAAGGAAAAACATCAGCAGGTATTAGATGGTCTACAGTGGGAATACTACAGTAATCTAAAGTTTCTCTATATTCAACTCTTCCTCCATTTCCTGAAATGATTGTCCTCTGATGAAATCAATAGTCCCCAAGTGAGGAGTGAGCTAAAGGATACTTTTCACACCTAGGATTCACCATCTACTGATGTAGCCTGTCACAAAGTATAACTGGTTCATGAGTGATGGTGCCTCCAAGAGATGAAATGGTTAAGGAACTAATGATATGGATCTTGAGGCTTAATTAAAGACTGATCGGCGAATAAGATTTCTTCTCATCGTAGGCAGAGGACCCAGCATGAGGAAGACAGAGAGGCCTGACAGGGAATAGTGTATATGTCAGCATTGGTTTCAGTGAATACTTTGGTGCTTCGTAGCCATGAGCGTGCATAGGAAGGACTCGTGATAGAAGAGAACATGCTATTCATTATCTTTGGGAAAATTATTTAATCCCTCTAAGCTCAGCTTTCTCATTTAAAAAGTGGAAATAGAACTGCTAACCTCACAGAGTTGTTGCAAAGGTTAAATGAGATTAACTGAAATGTCCTGTTATACTGACTAGCACATGAGACACATGATAATTGTTAATTATCAGTATTATTCTGGAAATCATGAAAGATCTCATGATCCAAGGCAAATAATTTTAATTATAGCCTGTAAAAATGAAAAGCCAATAAAGGGGTTTTTTTTAATCTTTGAAGGAAAACACTTAAGAGCAGTATGACTAGATGTACATTTAGAAAAAAATATTCAGGTGACATTTTAGAAGTGGACAAGATCAGGGAGCAGTAAAGGAAGGGAGACACGTTTGAAGCCTGGTACAAGTTCCAGGTGACAAATAAGGAGTGTGTGAACAAAGTAATTGACCAAAACATCCAAACTGATCATGTTTATTCTCAGTCAGCAGGAATGGGAATATTCAAGTGAGCATGGGAAAGGCTTTTTTTTGTTTATTTCTCTCAGTGTATCCCAAGAGGAAAAGAGATAGCAGTAAAAATGATAAACAAAGCTTTCCTGCCCTAGGCCCTATAAGCAAGCAGCCACTGACTGCAAGTCCTTCTGAAACTGAACTTCCCAGAGCCTGAAACAGACAGTTACAGGACATGAATACTGGAGAGATTCCATCACTGAGAAGATTCTCATTGAATTATTCACTCTCAGCTAAAAGAAGAAGCTAATTCTGTTTAAACAGTGAAATAGATTCCCAGATGGATCTGGGTATTTGAAAAATCTTTTGTATAATCCTATTTAGATAAAACAAGGATTTTTAAGATATTTTTACTAGCAGTACTCTTTATTTAAATTAAATCATGCCTGTGCATGATTTAATATAAACAATTATAAATTATATATATATAAATTATAATTATACAATTATAAATTATATACAATATATAAAAGACATGAAAGTCTTGAACTATTTTTGACTAAATATGGATATAATACATTTGAGGCTGGCATGGAGAAGATGGGTGGGAAGGAAAGAAATTTCCTCTCAACAGCCTTCTCCACGATCCTTCTGGAAACCAGTTTGAAAACCACTTATGCACAATGAGCAAAAACTTTTACCCTTGCACAGGAGGCAGCTTTTTCAGTTTGGAGTTTGAATGATGCCAAATGGGAGTGCACAAGTAATAGAATGAACTTTTAATATATTAAGCATATATCCCCACCCACCCCACCTCTTCTTTGTTTTCTAGACTTTACCTAGGAGTCAGATAGCATTAAATCCTCAGGGTCAGAGCCAAAGCAATCACAGCCAGAGAACAAATAATTCTAGTCACGCAGGTTCTGGTGATACATATTTCAAGCTTCAAAGTATACTTTTGTAAATCCATGTCATAAACCACAGCTTTATGAGATGTAGTTTTAAATCTTTTTAAAAGTCTTTATTGAATTTGTTACAATATTGCTTCTATTTTAAGTTTTGGTTTTTTAGCCACAAGCAATGTGGGATCTTAGCTCCCCGACCAGGAATCAAACCTGCACCCCCTGCATGGGAAGGCAAAGTTTTAACCACCGGACTGCCAGGGAAGTCCCAAGATGTGGTTTTTTAAAATATCAAAAAATATTACTTTTAGAAGAATTCTAAACTTATCAGCATGAAAAATAAGTTTAGAAGAAGTCTTGCTTGGTCACTTAAAATGGAGAATAAATGCTAGTTAATTCATTAATTAATAATCTTTCTGAAATCAGAGAAGTCATGGGCATTCCGACCACTTGGCCCCATTCCTATCCCTTGAGAGTGGGGAGGAAAGAATGACCAAAGTTCCATTAGGCCTGAGGAATTCTGAAAGCTGGGCCTCACTTCCCATGCACCAAGGGAAGAGACAACACACCTAGCACAGATTTCGATACATTTACCCCACCATCGATATGGTCTGGCAACAGTAAACTTAAAACAGTTTAGGGAGAGAGGGATTGCAAGACTGGGTCCCAAAGGGCCATGAGAAGTACCTGAACGCTTCCTGTGCCTCCAAGAGGAGCATGGGAAGTGGCCAAATGAGGGCCCCAGGACTGGAGCAGGAATTTCAGGCTTATTTCCCTGAACTAACCACGTCAAAACCTTAAATGACTTAGTAATCACTAATTTAACTGAATTTACCTGATGTTTTCTGCCGGTGGAGATGGAGCCTTGAGGTAAGAAATGAAATCAGTTATAAGAAAATAAAGCAAGCACATTTTGTGCAACTGAATTTATGACTTGTGGAAATCTGTAACCACACACTAATAAAGAATATTTTTGCTATCAAGAATCCCAGTCTATGCTAGAAGTTAGCTTTATTAAAGCATCTTCAGATGGATCATAAAATTTAAAAACAGAGATATACAATAGTTTCTCCATAAGGACAATAACAGAACTGTATTTTATTACAAAAACCCTTGGAGGAAGATGAGTTTCTGAACTCAAGACTATTTTAGATTTTATACAGGTAATATGTAATATTATGTATTACCCCAGAAGGGTCTGGGATAGCACATCACAATCAATCAGAATATGAATATACATACTACATGAGATTAAAAACTACAGATAAAGACAAGTCAGTGCAATTCAAGTTTTGCCTCCAATTTGTTTCAGATCAGTCTAGGTTTTGCTGCTAAATGAGTTATTTAAAAGCTTTCAGTTTTCAGAACATCTTGAATTTAAGAATTGAAGATAAGGGATTATGAATCTGTAGAAAATTTCACATGGTTCAGAGAAGGTATCAAAACAAAGTGAAACTTGAGTTGCACCCTGAAGACTTGGAAGGACTCTAAAGGGGAGGGAAGAAAGACATACAGACAGAAGCAATGACATGACTACAAGATGTAAGAGAGGACAAATATGTCTAGGAAATCCAAGTAAATCAGATTGGAAAGGTTGTGGTAAGACCTAAGATTTGAAAGGTAGGAAGAAGGAGAAGATAGGAGAAGATTTTGGAAGGTCAGGCTAAAATTAGAGAATTTTTGTAGAAAGCACTCAGAGGGCACAGTGACTTTCAATCCAGAGAGAGTCGTGATTATTGGTACACATGATCAAGTGCCAAGAGCTGACAGCTTCTATGACAAGATACAACACCAAGGAGAGGACCAGGAGCCTCACACTGGTCCTGTCCCAGAGACCAGTATCAGACAAGATTCTGTACAGTGTTGAAGGGTTTGGTCATCTTCAACCTCAGTTCAGAATACACTCAGGACCAAGACTTTGGTCCTGGACCAAGACCAAGACCAAACAGCAGGATGTCTCAAAAGGCAGTCAACAGGAACCAGGTGTCCCCATAACAGAAAACCACTGGAGGAAGAGAAAGGAATTCATATTTCATTAGTTTCAATACAATTACAGGAGTACTCACACTTGGTACTTATTGTTTAACTGCTGTTTTAGTTAGGAGAGGTTAGTTTATGTTAACTCTCAAATCTCAAAAAGTTTATTTCTTGCTCAAGTTCCACGGCCAGCACTTGTCTGTGGAATTCTCTCCTGTCCACAGTGTCCCAGAAACTTCAGTTGACAGAGGTTCAACCACCTTGTGCCTACACCACCTCGAATGTGTGGTGTCCCAATTTGCCTTGGCCCAAAAGAGACATGTGTCTTTTCTACTTCTATCTATTGGTGGCCCCAAAGGAGGCTAGGAAATGAAGGGAAACAGAATATTTTGTGAGCGCTAGCTAAGTCACAACTGAGTAGATTTTATAATAATTTTAATTTTTTTGGAAATAGATCTCACAGGATAACTTTGTGAAATATTGAAGAAAATATAACTTTACTTAGCATTAGTTGTAAATATATTCTTGCTTTGCTTATAAATCCACACATTGTGAATTATACTGAAAATTCTTTCCATGACAAAATTCAAGACATAAATTAGACAATACTGAAATAATTCAGCAAATTTTAACTCAATAAAGTTTGACATTACCTTGTGAATTTTATATTTGCATGGGTATCTATCCCTTACCCCAAGACTTATTATAAAGGCAATTGCTTTATTTACCAAGAAATAGTATTTATCTGTAAACCTTTTCCAATCAAGAAAATGTTCAATGATTATAAAGCGGGCATATGATTTTTTATCTTCACTTTTCCAGATAGGAAGCAAATTCAGTCCAGGGCAGTTGTTGGGGGTAGACATCATCTTGAGAATCAGAACTATGATTTGGAAAGATTAATCTGATGACAATATTCCGAATGGGCTGAAGATTGTAGGTAAAGAAAGCAGCTAAGCAGCTAATAAAAAGTTCAGCTGTGAAGTAATGATTGTGTGCCATTTCACAAAAGAAATATTTCATGAACAGGAACTTTATTTCAGGCTAAGACAGGGACAATTCAGCCTATAGTCTCTAAACTTCATTAGGACAGAGGTTACCATGCAGAGATGATGTCTTGGGACCACTGGATCTTCCAGCTTCCCTTTCCATTTCACTGGTGCCTTCCCTTAGGTCAGAGGAGATAAAGCTGCTTCGGCACTGACTGTGCCACAACCACAAGCCCTGACTCACACTATTGGTAAACAGGGTCGAAGTACTGTCACAAGGTCTGGGGCTTGCTGAGGAGGAAACCTGAGATAACAAACCCCAGAGCTTAATTTAGAAGAACACTTACAATAATAACAGGTTTATGAAATAGCACTTTACTGCCATTAACAACAAAAAGAATGCGGTGGCATTTCAAAAAATATAAACTTTGTGCTCTTTTTCATTCATAGATCACCTAAAGATGAAAACTAACTGAGGGGAAGCCTTGTTAGTTACCAAACTTTACGGCATTCTCAATTTTTGGCAGAGGCATCCATTTTATTTATCTTACCTGTGGTCTGAAATAACCATTGGTTATTTGGGGGGCGGGGGGGTTGTTTGTCTGTTTATTAGTTTAATTTGGTTCTGTTTGAATTGGTCTTGAAGTCAACATGCTCAAGAATTTGCAGTAGAAAAAAAAAAGAATTTGCAGTAGAAAGAAGTTCTATGAAGGCAGCAGATTCTTGATTTTTTTTTTCCTTCTCTAAGATTCCCCATTAAATGCCCACACTCAACCCAATAATAATTAGAGGTACAAAAAAGAAGTGAAGAGTAAGCTCAACACAGTAAAATTCTACCTCCATGTGTTCCATTCATGTAGCTTTGTTCCCCTAACACTTTTCTAGGCACAAAACACCTATAGGAGAATAGAAGCGAGCTATTGGTCTCCCCTCCTGCCCTTCCTTCTTCCCCTAACCCCTTCCCCAGCACACACAAACACACACAATTACTCATTTCTTTGAAAACGATAATTACCATCAGAAATATGCAAGCTTAAATAAAATGTTCTTTGGACTTACTAGTAATTCACCTATGCTTCCCATTTTTTTGAGACTCTAAGAAAATGCAGAGAAGGGTGTTGTGCCAGATGAGTCAAGAAAAGCAAACTACAGTCCTCATTTTCAAAAGAGGAATGAAGTTGGAGGCTACAAACTCTAGATAAGTGATGGAAATAGTATCAAAGATATTAGTAAACATATGGTTTGTGAACTTATAAAGGGTAATAATGGCTCACTAGAAGACGTCACGTATGCTCTAAGAACAAGTCATACAAGACTGAGTTCATTTCCATTTTTGAAGACTCAACTCATGAGAGAGCAGAACCCCATGGCAATACTGAGTGTATCTGGATTTCATAACACATGTTGTCTTTCCTAATCTCCACGAATTCTGATTAAGTGTGGGCTGGATGTCAGTACAGATGGGTGACTTAACTTAGAGTTGAATAGCTAAACCCCCCACGTTCAGGATCCATGCCCAGCTGAGTTAGTTTTCTAGCAGCTTGACACACAGCTTGGCTCATTCTCAGAGCTCATTCTCTGTGTTACTTAACCCATTTATCAAAAACTTCCAGGGCTTCCCTGGTGGCGCAGTGGTTGAGAGTCCATCTAACAATGCAGGGGACGTGGGTTCGTGCCCCGGTCCGGGAAGATCCCACATGCTGCGGAGCCCCTGGGCCCGTGAGCCATGGCCGCTAAGCCTGCGCGTCCAGAGCCTGTGCTCCGCTACGGGAGAGGTCACAGTAGTGAGAGGCCCGCATACCGCAAAACAAAACAAAACAAACTACCATTGGGACCTACATATCAGGGGCATCAAATCTGCACAACTTAAAATTATAAGGGTTGTTGACAATTAGCTCCAAAGAGATCTCAGCAAGATGAAATAAGGAGCCATATCTTAAAACATATAAGAAATAAAGCCTTGCTTTAGAATTTCTCTCATAAAAGCTGAAGTATCTTTAACTTTTAATGCTTCACCTATCATATTTGTCTCATATTTTTCCTAATGTGCTATTTACCCATAAATTGCCTTTCTGATTGTTTGTATCTTAAACTTTAATATATAGTGAAATCTAAATACTTTTCCTTTGCATTTTTTTCAGTGCCTTTACATTTAGAATTATTTTTCTCAGCCAAAATATAGATAGAAATTAACAATACTTTTACCATTTTTTATAGTTTAACATTTTACCTTTAATTTTTCAAATTATTTCTAATTTATATTTGTGTATTGTATAAAGTTAGGCTTCAAATGTATTTTTGTTTTAAATATCCAAGTGTCCTAATCATTTATTGACTAATCTATCTCCTCCCCTTTAATTTGGCATGCTTTCTTTATCACCTCTTATATTCTTGTTTTTCCTAGGGTGTGCTTATTAATTACTAAAAGTATTTTAAAGGTTTAATTTCAAAACAAGAGAAAGAGAGCTGGCCTGAAGTGGGAAGGAGGAGAGAAAGTATGATAGAAATTTACCATACAATATCAGTATTCCTTTAGAATTAATATCCAGAAGAGGAATTGTACTGTCAATGGATTTCATATTTATGACTTTAAACATATATTGTCAAATTTCCATCTGTCAATGTCATGAATTTAAAATTCCATCTAGTAGTATATTAGAGAGTTTGGTTTCTTACAACAGCTTAAAACCTAATTAAACATTTTAAGATTAATTTTTTCAAAATTAAAATAGCTGTATTTTTTCTGAATGTAAGAGTAATGTATATTCATTGAAAACATTCAGAAAATAAAGTATGAAGAGGAAAAAAAAGAAATTTACTGTACAACTCTGCCAAATTCTAATCTCTGTGTTAAGATCAGCAAAGGAAACTATCCTCCTTTTTCTGCATGTCCCCTAACTGTACTTGAGCTTAAAAACCTTACTTTTAAAGCAAGTTGGAGAACTGTTGGAGTAACAATTATCACCACATGACTGAAGGGATGTCCGGAAGTCAGAAGGAACTGCTAGTCCTGCCTGGGTGTTACTCCACCTTAGGAAAACCCTCCCAGAATAATAGTGGTGGGACCACTGTCATTAGATTTGCACAGAGCTAATTTAAATACTGCCATATCCTGGCTGTGTGACCTGGGTGTGGTTCTAAGTATCTATTTCTTCTCTATAAAATGAGATATCACTGGACTCTTGTGAGAATTAGATGAAAAAATGAATGGATGGCATTTGACAATGCTGAGCACACAGCAGGTACTCAGAAACAAATGGCTCCCTGCCCCTCTCCTAACTGCATCTTTCCTGGGAGAGCCCAGGGGTATGTGAACAGAGCAGCCACATTCTTTGTCCTTCATTCCACAATAAGACCAAGACAGGACTTTTACTAGGGGTAGTGGTCACACAGGTTTCCCAGTCATCGTCCCCCACTGACCTTTGACCAAAGTTAACTTCTGTGGCAACTACCCACAAGGTTTAAGAGACCGATTAATGACCCAAGACCTTTCTCCTATATAATCTTTTCCATTGATCCCTTGCCATCCATCCTTTGTTCTGAAGTCTGGCAGACAATTGGTTCAAGTGCATAATATTATAGAACCTCCCCAGGGTAGAGGTAGTGGAACAGAGCCTAGTCTGACTACAAAGCTACTGTAGTGGAATCACCCAAACCACCTCTCATCTTTCTAAGGGTGGGGGTGAATCTAAGGATTATAGGGAAACAATTTGAACAAGACATCATTTATCATTAGCCAGTGTGAGAACACATTATAATGTAACTCAGGGCCACAGAATCAGTGAATACTATGTTAGCAATATTAACCAGAGTTATTCATTCAAGAAAATATATAAAGTCAGAGTATCATGTTAAGCATTGACAATCAGTAATGCCTGAGGCTACATTTGCAATTCACAAAAAGTAACTAAGAGACTAGAAATTTGATTATTGTAATGAGGGTCCTAGAAAAACAGTGTGGAATTAGGTCAAAAATATCAACAGTGAAGGGGTTAAAGGAAAAGAAATGCTGGAAATAGAAGAAGAGAGAACTATTAAGAAAGAGATTATCACTGTGAGACAGCCCTCCCAGTCCCCCAGGCCTAAGCAGTGAGTCCTGATCATCATGGGGGCAAGAAAGCAAAGGGAGCTATGGAGATATACCATGGGCAAGGTGTCCAATTTCCCCCCACTACCCACAAACTTGTTGAACTTTGAGAAAATTACCTAAACTCTCCAGTATAATACGATGGGAGCTTTCACAGGGGTTCCATGTGGTTTCAGCTGAGGGCAAGTGAATCACTAATTTCCTCATCACAACCATGTGAGGGCATCAGTAGCCCCTCACTATGGACTGCTGGGCAGTGAGAAAAATCCACCTGCAGGTAATGGCCTCACTGAAGACACACTAAGACAATCCCTGTCAAACAGTGAAGGGGTGGGCTGCCACGTAAGTGAGTTACACAGCCAAGAGTTGTTTAAACATTTTGGTAATCTCCCCTTCCATGGGGAGATCGCCATTCTCCCTATTTCCTCCCTCAGACAGAGCTGAGTACTGTTTTCCCCATCCCTAGATGTTTGGAAATGCCGGCTCTTCCTGCCTAGGCCCCAGGGCCTCAATCTTAGGTCTTCATGTTCATGGTCACCTACTGCTACTGTTTTAGACTCTGTCTCAGAAATTTCTATTCAGCATCTCCCCTAGGGTCCAGCACCCATTCCTTGAGTCAAGTCCCCCAAGCACGGTCCCCTATCTCCATCACCATTTCCTGCCTCCCCAGCCCTTGCTCCCACATTCCATTTCTTATTTGTCTCTACCTGGTCACAATTTGACCAGCTCCTCCCCTGGTCCTATTAGATTAATTCACCCTACATTGCATTTTTTTCTGCAAATTCATTCATGAACTGATCTAAATATATGATCCTTCAAGGTGGGGGTTTCGGTTTGTCTTGTTCACTGCTGTGCCCTGAGCATCTGGAATGAGCCTGGCACCTAGTTAGCTGTTAGTAAATATTTTTCTGTGTTAATTAATAAATCACATTAGAAATTAATCTTTTCTTCCCACAACTTCTCCTCTAGCTTCAGCATCCATCCTTCAGCCAGAAGGTCCCCTTCTCCTTTTGCCATGGTCAACCCAGCACCACCTCAAGAACTTGAAAGCCATATTTATATTTTTAAAGAGAATCAACCCTCAGAAGCTGTTTTGTTTTCTTATAAATTTTTAAATACCTAAGACTCCATATTTATATACCTTACAAATATATATTATCAATTTCCTTTATTTATTGGGGGGTTTCTTAGTCTCCAAATCTTTCAGGTAGAAAGGAATGCTTTGCGAAAAAGACGTATTCTTCTCTCTCTGTATAAACTCATAGAGAGTGACTTTGATGTATTTGATGGCACATACTTTTAAATACCAAAGGAGAACCAGACGTTAAGAATTTGAAACTATTGAGGGAGTGGCCTAGATGGCGGAGTAGGAAGAAACTGAGCTCACCTCCTCCTATGAGCACACCAAAATTACAGCTATTTACAGAACAACTATTGACGAGAAAAACCAGAAGACTAGCAGAAAAGAACTTAACAGCTAAAGATATAAAGAAGGAACCACAATGAGATGGTATGAAGAACAGAGACGTGATATAGTCAACACCCATACCCCTGGGTGGGCAACCCACAACAGGAGGATAATTACAATTGCAGAGGTTCTCCTCAAGGAGTGAGAACCCACTCCACATTGGGTTCCCCAGCTCAGGGGTCCTGCATCAGGAAAATGAGCCCCCAAAGCACTTGGCTTTGAAGGCCAGCAGGGCTTACGTTCAGGAGAGCCAGAAGGCTGTGGAAAATAATCTGGGGGAGCTCGCTCTACAAAGAGGACACTGGTATTGGCAGACACAATATTGGAATCCTTCTTCTAGCTTATTAGCACTGGGACCCAGCCCTGCCCCCCCGCCTTTCGACACCAGTACTGGGATGTCTTGGGCCAAGCAACTAGCCAGGGAGAGAGGCACAGCCCCACCCCCCAGCCTGATGCCTTAAGATTCCCTGAGTCCACAGCCGCCCCACGTCCCAGCCCTGCCCACCAGAGGGCCCAGGACCCAGTCCCACGCACCACTGTGAAGCACTAGTCCCGGGTCCCCAAGGGCCCTGCAGTCAGAGACCCTGGGACCCAGTTCTACCCACCAATGGGCCAGCACTAGCCTTGGAACCAGCCTCACCCACCAGTGGGTAGGCACCAGGACCCCCTGTGCACTGGCCCAGCCCACCAACAGGAAAAACAACAACTCCGGGACCCCAGGGCCCCACAACCAAAGACCCTGGGACCCAGATCTGTCCACCAGTGAGCCAGTCCTAGCCCTGGGACCCACTGGACCTTGGCCTCACTCACCAGTGGGCAGGCACCAGCTCTGGGCTCCCCTGTGGCCCAGCCCTGCCTACCGACAGGTCAGCACAAGCCCCGAGACTCCCTGGGCCCTGGCCCTTCCCCTCAGCAAGCCAACACCAGCTTTGGGGTACCCCAGACCCTGCAGCCAGACATGTCACGAACTGGCCCTGCCCATCAGCAGGCTGACACTAGACCTGAGACCCCCAGCTCGGCAACCACCCCTCCAGAACCCAGCTCTGCCCACCAGTGGGCCAGCACTAGTCCTGGGACTAGCCCCCCACCCCCACCCCAGGGCCTTGCAGCCAGCAGCCTCATGACCCAGCTCTGCCCATCAGTAGCCAGCAGCCTCCACTCAAGGCAGGGCCTGGCAACCAATTAGACCTGGAGCCAGCCACGCCTACCAGACTGCCCACAGTAGGCAGCCAGCCACAACAGAAGAACCCGTGCAACCCAAACAGACGAGACCACTAGAGCATATAGCTCTGATGACCAGAAGAGAGGGGTGCATAGGATGTCTCCTACTAGAAGCCACCTCTCCAAGGTCGGGAAACATAACCAACCTACCAGATACATAGAAATAAAAACAACAAATTAGGCAAAATGAGGGAACAGAGGAAGAAATATGTTCAAAACAAAGGGACAAGATAAAACCCCAGAAGAACTAAGTGAAGTGGGATAGGTGATCTACCCAATAAAATGTTCAAGGTAATGATTGTAAAGATGCTCAAAGAACTCAGGAGAAGAGTGGATGAACAGAGTGAGAGGTTAGCAGTTTTTTAAAAAGAGTTAGAAAATATAAAGGAGAACCAAATAGAAATGAAGAATACAATAAATGAAATGAAAAATACACTAGAAGTAATTAGTAGTGGATTAGATGATACAGAGAAACATCAGCGTGCTGGAAGACAGAGTAGTAGAAATCACTCAAGCTGAACAGAAAAAAATTGTTTTAAATAAAAAGAAATGAGGACAGTATAAGAGACTTTCAGGACAACATCAAGCATACTAACATTCACATTATAGGGGTCCCAGAAGGAGAAGAGAAAGAAAGGGGCAGAGAGCATATCTGAAGACATAACAGCTGAAAACTTCCCTAACCTGGGAAAGGAAACAGGCAACCAGGTCCAGGAAGCGAGTCCCAGACAAGATCAGCCCAAAGAAGACCACAGCAAGACACAATGTAAATTAAAATAGCAAAAATTAAAGAAAGAGAGAATATTAAGAGCAGCAAGGGAAAAACAACAAGTTACATAGAGGGGAACTCCCATAATGCTATCAGCTGACTTTTCAACAGAAACTCTGCAGGCCACAAGGGAGTGGCATGACATACTCGAGGGGATGAAAGGAAAAAACCTACAACCAAGAATACTCTACCTAGCAAGGCTCTCATTCAGATTTTATGGGGAGATCAAAAATTTTACAGACAAGCCAAAGCTAAACCCCAACTTTGCTTGCTATCGGCACCACCAAACCAGCTTTATAAGAAATGTTAAAGGGACTTCTCTAATCGAAAAAGAAAAGGCCACAACTAGAAACATGCAAATTACAAAAGGAAAAATCTCACTAGTAAAGGCAGATATACAGTAAAAGTAGTAAATCAGTCATGCATAAAGCTAATAGGAAGGTAAAAAGACAAAAGGAGTAAAATCATCTATATCTGCAAAAAGCAGTTAAGGGATACACAAAACAAAAGAACATAAAATATGTCAGAAACAGTAAACTTGGGAGGGGGAGTAAAAATGCAAAGTTGTTAAATTGCGTTTGAACTTAAGAGATCAGCAACTTAAAATAATCACATGTATACATAGATTACCTGTAATATCTTTGTATGGTGACATTGTAACCGGACTTACCATGGTGATCATTTTGAAATGTATAGAGATATCAAATCACTCTGTTGTGTAACAGGAGCTAACATAGTGTTGTGGGTCAATTATACTTCTAAAACAAACAAACAAACTCATAGAAAAAGAGATCCAATTTATGGTTACCAGAAGCAGGGAGTAGAGGGAGTGGAAATTAGATAAAGGTGGTCAAAAGATGCAAACTTCTAGTTATAAGATAAAAGCACCAGGGATGTAATGTTCAACATGATGAATATAATGAACACTGCTATACGTTATATATGAGAGGTGTTAGGAGAGTCAATCCTAAGAGTTTGCATCACAAGCAGAAAAATTTTCTTTCTGTTTCTTTAATATTGTATCTACATGAGATAATGGGTGTTCACTAAAATCACTGAGATAAAAATCACAGTGGTAATCATTTCATGATGTATCTCAGTCAAGTCATTATGCTGTACACCCTAAACTTATAGTGTTATATGTCAATTATATCTCAATAAAACTGGAAGACAAATGAATTTGAAACTATTAATAAGTAGCTTGTGCTACTGCCACTCCACATTTTAGGTTTTAACAGTGACACAGAAATACTTTGGCTTTGGAGCCCACTGAGCTCAGCCATTATGTGCTTGACCTCTAACAAATCATTGCAGGCTCCTGACCCTGAGGTACGACAGTGTAAAATGAGGGCAACAATATCTACCTCACAAAATGATTGGTGTGAAGACAAAAGATTATATATATGAAGCAAATGATGCAAAAATCTGGTATATAGTAAGTGCTCAATAAATTATAGTTATTTTTAAATATTTCTACTATTACTCAAGAGGTCATTTGTGTCATAATGAACTGTGTCTTCAATTAAATTAAGAAGCCACAAGATGATGTTGATGTCTTTTTGGCCTAAGTAGTAGAAATCATCTTGTCTTCTTTTTTCATTTTACCAAAGTATTTGGTATTTTCAAATACCAAACTAGAGAAGGTTTTTGCCCAAAGTCTCCCTATCAGGTCTCTTGGTTTTCTGTCCACTAACCATAGGTCAGGTATAGTTTACCTGAGATGGAAATAAGTGTGCTTTTCTTGTTTGGTACAATAGGATAGAGCTCTATTTTTAAATATAAAAGTAATTAACATACAGAACACACATTTCAAAGCTAACAATCTAAAAAAGTAAATACCAAAGGACAATACTTTTGGTAGGTTTTTCATTAATATTTAACTGATAGTGTTTATTTCAATACCAAATCTTGATAACTCTCTTGACTTACATTAACTTAAGCCCCTTTCTGTAAACTGTAACCAAATCAAGGATCTAGGGCTTCCAGCCCTCTTAGTATCTTTCAGATGGTGGTTCTTCTCTCAATTTCTAGTTTCCTTCCTCTAGTTAACCAAAGGATAGACTTTAGTTTCCTTTCCCCCCTCTCTCTTCTACAGTCACAAAAGCACAACTCCCCACATCTCCGCACTAGTTACAGTCTAGGAACCAACATCTTAGGTTCTGCACTGGACCCCTACCGACGTCTTGTCTCTCCAACTAACTAGCAGAGCTATGAGGTTTGGGGCCAGTCACATCACCTCTCTGAAAATTCAGTGCCCTCATCTCCAGAACTATGTAACCTTGAGTTTATTGAAGCTCAAAGAATCTATGACTTCATGATTCCTCACCTTGCCAAGTGTCACGTATAAATGAAGTTAAAATGGTTAACTTTAAAGTTAGCAGAAATAATAATAATATAGGAAAACAAATTCAATAAAACTAGGCCTCTTGCATAGACAATCAAAATATTGATACAACAGAAATGTCTGACAGATTCAGCTGCTCCAATTTCTTGGAACCCAATCAGAAATCAGATCAATATTTTAATGGTCTCTAATGAGTTCCTTTCTTCAATTTTTGATTCATGCATGCCTTTGTGCTTTGTCCCTCTTAGATTGTAAATTCCGCCAGGAATGGGAATAGATTTTTTTCTAGCTCGGTATCTATCACATAATAATCCATCAAGAAACACTTGATAATGGAATATTACTCAGCCATAAAAAGAAAAGAAATTGAGTTATTTGTAGTAAGGTGGATGGACCTAGAGTCTGTCATACAGAGTGAAGTTAAGTCAGAAAGAGAAAAACAAATACCGTATGCTAACACATATATATGGAATATTTTTTTAAATGGTCATGAAGAACCTAAGAGCAAGATGGGAATAAAGGCACAGACCTACTAGAGAATGGACTTGAGGACATGGGGAGGGGGAAGGGTAAGCTGGGACAAAGTGAGAGAGTGGCATGGACATATATACACTACCAAATGTAAAATAGATAGCTAGTGGGAAGCAGCCGCATAGCACAGGGAGATCAGCTTGGCACTTTGTGACCACCTAGAGGGGTTTGATAGGGAGGGTGGGAGGGAGGGAGATGCAAGAGGGAAGAGATATGGGAACATATGTATACGTATAGCTAATTCACTTTGTCATAAAGCAGAAACTGACACACCATTGTAAGGCAATTATACTCCAATAAAGATGTTAAAAAAATACTTGATAACTGATTAGTGACTCACCAATTAACGAAATCTGCCTTTTATTGACAGTTATATGGATCCCACTTGACAGCACTGTAAAAAAATATGAAATGCATTGAACACTTTGACTTTTATTTGGTTTATGGTCTCCATAGTTTACTCTTTCATTGAGAAACCTATCAAATAAATTTACCTGGCCCTCACATTTATGCCAAATTATATGTACTGTGAATTCCATAATTTATTTGTGCTTCTCATACCACATATTCTTTTAGTAGTTCCACATTTCAAGATATTGTATCTGGTGACATACACTGTATAACCTAATAAAAAAGGTATACAGTTAAAAGTTCTTATATTTTACAATTAATTCAAACCAGAACTGTAAACTTCCTTTAAATAGAAAAGGGCAATACCTTTACTAATTCCCAACCCTTGTTAAACTCTTGCATCTAATTTCTCCATTCTTGTTCCTAGGCTACATAGCATTGCTGGAAAAATTTTTATAAACCCCATGCTTAAAAGTGTCCTGAAGTAAGAAAATAAAGGACAAATACGAACAGGGTCATAACCTGCAATTCAAATATTGATGGCTAATACATGTGCTTAAATGTAAAGCCAAGGTAAAATTTAACAACTGTTCGAAAATTCAGTTTCCTTACTTTGTATTTCTGGCTTTCAACTGTTATAATCAAAGGCACTGATTTCCCATGAACATCAAAGACAGCAGATACACACTAGAAAGTGTGTGAGAAAATTTTGTTTTCAGTTTTTTGCCAAAATTGCATTGATACTTCAAAGGGAGAAACAAAGTGTGAGAGTTCTAGACTCATCTATGCTCGTCACCAACTTGAGATTTGTTTTGAGTTCCTTATTGTAATCACCAGTGTCCCCTTTTATTATCTTTTCCTTTCCCACATTCAACGCTGACTAACTCTTTTATTCTGGCCACTCATTTAACCTGTCTTGCAGATTCTAATAGATTCTTTTTTGTCACTCATCAAGCTCATAACAAAGTAGTGAAAATTCGGGAGATTTTGAAGACTTGAAGAATGTTAAATGAGGGCTTCCCTGGTGGCGCAGTGGTTGAGAATCCGCCTGCCAATGCAGGGGACATGGGTTCAATCCCTGGTCCAGGAAGATCCCAAATATCACAGAGCAACTAAGCCCGCGTGCCACAGCTACTGAAGCCCATGTGCCTAGAGCCCGTGCTCTGCAACAAGAGAAGCCACCGCAATGAGAAGCCTGCGCACCGCAATGAAGAGTAGCCCTCGCTCACCGGAACTAGAGAAAGCCCGTGCGCAGCAACAAAGACCCAAAGCAGCCAAAAATAAGTAAATAAATTTATTTTTTTTTAAAAAAAGAATGTCAGATGAAAAGGGTATTTAATGGTGATGTAGTGGAGGTGCTGGAAAGATAGAGATTGGAGATACATATGGGTACAAGGACTCCCAGTAGATAAATAGATATGTAAGCCAACGCTCAACATTATGCTCTGTGGAAATCAACTGATTGTGAACTAGCTCACCTACATCCTCAGCCTTCTCTTGGATTGTTCCTTCCCCGACCTTGACCCGACAGTAGGTCAAAACTCCCCAGCAGTGTCTACTTCCGCCAATCCTCAGAATTACATTAATTTAGGAAGCAACGTACTCTGACCTCCTCCCAGTCACTGCCACACCATCCCTCTATCACCAGCTCTCAGCAATGCCTCATCCATTGACTCCCTGTCCCCTCCTTGCTGCTGTTTTCTACCAACCTCTAGACTCTTCAGTATCTCTCTTGATAATTTAGCCTTTGGCTTGCAGTCTTCTCTCAACTGATTGATGGCAATATCTTGTTAATCTCAATATCCATCCGAATGGCCCTTTCCATACTCCAGCCTCAGCATTTTTACACCACCTCTGCACCTTCACTGAAGCACCCACATTTACCTTTGGGTTGTTATTCTGCAGAATTGCTCCCTTTCAAGTTTTTAAGTCTAGATTTCCCTTCTTTGACCACACCGAATCCTTCCTCCCTTTCCATGTCCACTGAAATTGCCGCTCAGTCACCCTCAGCCCAGCTTTCAGCCTGTTCGTTCCTCCCTTACCTCACTTCCTCCTTTATTTGCCTTATTTTCCACTCTTGGCTCTGGTGATGAGTAAGTTTAATAAAATTCCTATTAGTACTCCAGAATCCCTTATACCTTCCTTCTTCCATGACCCTGGCCTTGGCAAGCCCTAGCTCTGAGCAAACTGTCATCTACTTTCTCTGCTCACCTATCAGGCTGCTGAATATTACTGAAGAAATCCTCAAACTTGAGTCACCTGTTTCATTCCAAAATCTGGCCTCAGTTGGGCCTGCACTGCTGTTCACAATTTTGGAATTTACCTCTGAATGAGCCTCTATCACATGCTGTATCAAACTGTTATTAGAAATCTCCAAGTCTACCCTCCTCCTCATCTTCTGTTTTCTTAATAATGCTCTATATAATGTAAATTTAATCGCTTTCCCTTCTCTGTACTTCAAAATTCAGCTTGTATTGTATAATCCATCCTCTTCTTCTTTGCTCCTTTTTCAGAGGCAGGCATTTCTGTCCTACTGATTACATGTGTCCATTCCTTTCCCAACTCCTCCAAGAATGTATTCTATCCATCATCACACCCACCTCTTCCTCAGGCATCCTTTCTCAACCTACAATTACATCCGGGTCTCCCTCATACTCATACAAATTTCCCTCAGCCAACCTACGCCCATGAGGTAGCACACTTCCTGTATCTTCTTGCAATCATCAGATGGAAAAGTGTGTATGCTTGATGCCTCCAACTTCAACTTTCATTTACTCCTCATTTATGTGAACCTGACCAAACAAGGTCAGTCTCTCCAAGGTCACCAATGACCAACTAGTCACATAATCTTTTTCATTAATAATCATTTTCTCAAAGAACATTTAAGGACATGGGAAACTTCCCATGATATAATGTTAAATTTTTTAAGTAACAAAGTTATAGAGTATGGTCCTAATTTGTATTATTTAAAGTGTTGGCAAGCATGTTAATGTGTGTGTCTGTTCAGAAAGTGAGTGGGATTATATGAAGTACCTAGAATAGTCAAATTCATAGAGTCGGAAAGTATATTGGTAGATGCCAGGGGCGGGGGGGGGTGGGAGAGGGGAGGAGGAATGGGGAGTTAGTGTTTAAAGGGGACAGAGTTTCAGTTTAGGAAGGTGAAAAATTGGGGAGATGGATGATGGTGAGAGTTGCACAACAGTGTGAATGTACTTAGTGCCACTGACTTTTACCACAATAAAAAAAGCATTAAAAAAGTGAGAGTGGGGGAGAAAAATCCAACAAAATATTAAAAGTTATCAGATTAAAAATTACTGGTAAAGAACTCAAATTATGGATACTTTTTATACATTTTTATGCTTTTCCAAATATTCTTTAATGAGTATTACTTTCATAATCAGAGGGGCAAAAAAGGATTTAAATATATTTCTTTCCTCATTCTTCTTTCTCAATTCCCTAAAGTACCTGGCCCTATTGATTTCAAGTCCCCAGAACTCTTCCCAGGACCGTCCTCACAGGTGTGCAGTCTGTGCACTCACATAGGGTCCCACACTTAGAAAGACTCTGAACTCAGTTTAGGGCTCCTCCTGTCTCCATTTTGAAATTCTCAGTACTTTTTTTAACAGGGGCCCCATATTTTCATTTTGCACTATGCCCTACAAATTATGTAGCTGGTCCTGATTCTTCCCTTAGCTACAGACACTACATTCTCTTTTTCCTACATCTCTAACTTCCCTTTTCTATTTCATTATTCCACTCACTAAATTCAGTTTTTTATAATGGTTCCCATCACCCACCTTACACCTCTCCTTTGTTATTCTCACCAATGGGTTCAGCTTTCACTTCGTCAAATGCCACCTAAATATGCTACCTGAGTCTTGAGCTTCAAATCTGTGTTTCCACTCATAATCTGGATATTTCCACAAGGGTGTTCAATTAGCACTTCATGCTTAACATGTCCAAAAAGGAATACAGCCTCTACTTATGTGTTCTTCCATGACCTTCTTCTTTCCCTCAACTTTATATTTTGGAGATTTACTCTTGTTGATGCATGTCGCTATAGTTCATTTATTTTCACTGCTCTGTAGTATTCCACTATTTGAACATACTTCAATTTCACCATTTTACTTGAGATATATATTTGGGTTCTTTGCCAGGGCTGGGGGTGGGGAGAGAGGTTCATTATTTCTTGTTACATCCTGGTGCACACCTGCAAAAAAAGTTTCCCTGGATTATGAAGCTAGGAGTCATATTGCTATGTCATAGAGTACACACAAATTCAACTTTATTCGACAATACCAAACTGTTTTCAAAGTGGTTGCCATCAAACTCCTAATTTATCCCACTGCCCCATTACCCTTTACCATAAGTTTGTTTTCTATGTCTAGGGGTCTATTTCTGTTTTGTGTATAAGTTCATTTGTATCATTTTTTCTAGATTCCACATATAAGCGATATCATATGGTATTTGTCTTTCTCTGTCTGACTTACTTCACTTAGTATGATAATCTCTAGGTCCATCCATGTTGCTGCAAATGGCATTATTTCATTCTTCTTTATAGCTGAGTAATATTCTATTGTATATATGTACCACATCTTCTTTATCCATTCTTCTGTTGATGGACATTTAGGTTGCTTCCATGTCTTAGCTATTGTAAATAGTGTTGCAATGAACATTGGGGTACACATATCTTTCACACTACTATATATAAAATAGATACCAACAAGGATCTACTGCATAGCACAGGGAAATATACTCAATATTTTGTAAAAACCTATAAGAGAAAAGAATCTGAAAAAGAATATATATGTGTATAACTGAACCAATTTGCTGTACACCTGAAACTAACACAACATTGTAAATCAACTATGCTTCAATTAAAAAAAAAGTGGTTGCCATACATTTACATACACTCCCACCTGCAGTATGTGAAAGTTCTTGTTGTTCTATTCCTTACTCACACTTGATATTGTCGTATTGAAATTTGTCAGTGTCATGGTATTTCACTGTGATTTTGATTTGCATTTCCCTGATTATTAATGATAATGAACATCTTTCAAATGATAATTATATATGAAAAGCATCCTGCTCTTGTAGTGCTTTTATAATCAGAAAATTGCTTTTTTTAAATTAAACTCTATACCACAGCCAGCTGTTGTCAGTAGAGAAAATTTTTTCACTCAATCCCAAAGAAGACTAAAATCTAAAGTCCCATCTCCTCTTAGATGTTAAACTTGATGTCAAGCAACTCTATTTTGGGATTTGATTAATATACTCTCAAGATGATGATGTTCTGTAAAACTAGTTCTGTATGGAATCTTTCCATGCAACCAGCTCAGTGCCATATTTAGAGACAGATTAACTTCAGGGTTAGACACAATGTAGAAGAAAAAATTCTCATGCCACCCAGCAGAACTCAGCTCCTAACATAGCAAGAACAAGAACTAGGGAAGAAAACACAAATATCTATTGTTTGGTGAAGAGTCTACTCCACTCAGGAAAGGACATTTGGAAAACATAGGAAATGAAATTACCCTGCCAACCCCGGCCCAACCCAGCCTCACCTTTCCTATATACTTCCCCTGACACTTTCTGGAGTTCCCCAGGCATGTTCTCCTCATAAGTCACTGCTTCCTGTTTATCATTACCTAAATATTTCACATCAGGGAAGACTAAGTATCCTGAGGCAAGGAATCCCCCAAATTGAGTTAGGGTTAATTAGCTTACAAAGTACACATGGCCATGAATTTCAAGTTCCTGAATTACAGAGATGAGATGATGATTAATTAATTCAGTTCAATCTGACAGATATATTTTAAGTAACTACTATGCTTCCCCAAAATATAATAGAACCCTTGCTACTTAAGTAAGCAAAGTTTATACATCAAGAACAAGAAAGGATTTCACAGCTCTTATTCGAAAATAGAAAGACCACTATTAAGCCACACCCTTATTGCATCATATCTTTGTGCAGTATATTTAATAAAATGCTATATTTAATAAGTCTGTTCCTCACTTTTCTCCCCAGTATCTACTGTGAGAAAGTTAGTCTTGACATTTATTTCAAAAGATTCTTGGTAATTCACAATCAATTATTGCTCTACCACTCTGGCCTCTAAAGTAAAAAATAATAATGGCTAGGTACTTTCCTGGTGACGCAGTGGTTAAGAATCCGCTTACCAATGCTGGGGACACAGGTTCGATCCCTGGTCCTGGAAGATCCCACATACCACAGAGCAACTAAGGCCATGCGCCACAACTACTGAACCTGAGGTCTAGAGCCCACAAGCCACAACTACTGAGCCCACGTGCCACAACTACTGAAGCCCACATGCCTAGAGCCCATGCTCTGCAATAAGAGAAGCTACTGCAATACAAAGCCCATGCACCACAACTAAGAGTAGCCCCCACTCACCACAACTAGAGAAAGCCCACGAGCAGCAACGAAGACCCAATGCAGCCAAAAATAAATAAATAAATGTATTAAAAAATAATAATAATGGCTAAAATTTATTGAGTTCTCACTAGTGCCAGGACTTAAGCAAGTGATATGCATAGCATCTCATTTAAGCTTCACAACAACCCTCTGAGGCATATTCTCTTTGCTGCTACTGCTGCTATTGTTGTTTTATGAATAATTCCCATACAATAATGAGCTATATTTAATGAGCTATATTTAAAGTATACACGTTGATAAGTTTTAATAATGTATATTCGTCTGAGACCATCACCATAATCAAGACAATGAAAATATCCATCACTCCAAAACTTTCCTCATGACCTTTCATAATCTTTCCTTTTCACACCTCCCCGTTTTCTCCCTCCTTCCCATCCCAAGCAAATACTGATCACTGTAGATTAGTTTGCATTTTCAAGAATTTCTCAAAATGGAATCTCAGAGTATGTACTCTTTTTCTGGCTTCTTTACTCAGCATAATTATTCTGAGATTCATTCATATTGTTGTACTTGTCAATAGTTTTTCTGTTTGTTTGTTTGCTTTTGTTATTATTGCCTAGTTCCACATTCCACTGTCTGGATATACCATGATCTGTTTACTCATTCACCTCTGACATTTGACCTGCTTCCAGGTTTTGGCTATTACATATAAAGCTTCTGTAAACGTTCACATACACGTTTCTGGATAAGCAGATGCTTTCATTTCTCTTGCGTCAATATCTAGGGGGGGAAAGACTAGGTTAGATATATGTTTAATATTTGAGGAATCTGCCCATTCTATTCCTACTCTAACAAATTACAAAAAAAAAAAGTGATTGGCTTAAAACAACACAAATTTATCTCATAGTTCTAGAGGTCAAAATTTTGAGGTCAAGATGTTGGCCAGGCTGTGTTCCTTCTGGAGGATTCAGGGGAAATTTTATTTGCTTTCCCTTATTAACCACTGATCTCCCTGCATTCCCTAGGCTCATGGTCTTTCTCTAACTTCCTGCTTCTGTGATCACATCTCCTACTACTGACTCTTATCCCACACCTCCCTCTTATAAGGACATTTGTGATTA
Source organism: Kogia breviceps (assembly GCF_026419965.1). NCBI lineage: Eukaryota > Metazoa > Chordata > Mammalia > Artiodactyla > Physeteridae > Kogia > Kogia breviceps. The sequence goes on from NC_081314.1 coordinate 101,040,395, forward strand.
TATTATACTCATCTGGATAATACAGGATAATCCCCTGGATCTCTAAGATCTTTCACTTAATCACATCTACAGAGTCCCTTTACCATGAAATCTACACACAGGTTCCAGGCATTAAGATATGAATATTTCTGAGGAGCCATTATTCAACCTATCAATCTGTCTTCTGAAGAGGTTGTATCATTTTACATCCCCATCAGGGGGATAAGGGAATTCTAGTTCCTCCACATCCTTACTAACACTTGTTAGTCATTTTTATGTTAATCTTTCTAATAGGTTTATATTGAAATCTCATTGCCATTTTAACTTGTACTTCTTGAATAACAGATGTTGAACATCTTTTCATATACTTCTTTGCCATTTGTAAATCTTCTTAGGTGAAGTGTCTGTTCACATCTTTTTCCATGTTTTTATTGCCCATTTTGTAGTTTTTTTACTGTTAGATTTTAAGAGTTCTTTATATATTCTGAATACACATCTGTTATTAGATATGATTTGCAATATTTTATGCCAACCTGTGGCTTCTCTATTTGTTCTCTTAACAGTGTCTTTCAAAAAGCAGAAGTTTTTCATTTTGATTAGGTTCAATTTATAAACTTTTTATTTCATAAGTTGGGCTTTTGGTATCGTATCTAAAAAATCTTTGCCTAATCTAAAGTCAAAAAGATTTTCTTTTGTGTTTTCTTCTAGACCTTTTATAGTTTTAGTTCTTATGTTTAGGTCTATGGTCCATTTTGAATCAAGCTTTGTGTATGGTGCAAGAAATGAATTAAAGTTCTTTGTTTTGCCTATAAATATCTAATTGTTCTAGCACCACTGGTTGAAAAGTCCAACCTTTCTCCACTGAATTGCCTTTGTGCCCTCAGTTGTCCATATATGTGTGTGACTCTATTTTCACAATCTCTGGTCTATTACATTCATCTATTTGACTATCTGTATACCATTAGCACACTGTCTAGATTACCATAATTTATAATACTTGAAAGCAGATAATGTTAAGTCCTCCAACTTTGTTCTTTTCTCAGTTGCCTTGGTTATTTTGGGTCTTTTGCCTTTTTCATTTGAATTTTATAATTATCTTGCAATGAATATGTAAAAGTCTGTGGGAACTTTGGGATTATATTAAATTTCTAGATCATTTTGAGGAGAAATGACATCATGGCAACATTGATTCTCCTGACCGATGAACACTGTATATCTCTCCATTATTGAGTTCTTCTCAACAATGTTTTTGTAGTTTTCAGTATATACATGTCTTACTTACCTTTTGTCAAATATATCTCTAAGTATTTTCATATTTTGATGTTATTTTAAATAGTGGTTTTTTTCTTTCAAATTCTGATTGTTCATTGCTAGTTTATACAAATACAGTTGATTTTTATGTATTGATGTTGCATCTTACAAACTTGGTAACTCATTTATTAGATCTAGTAGTTTTTTTAACATCTTTATTGGAGTATAATTGCTTTACAATGGTGTGTTAGTTTCTGCTGTATAACAAAGTGAATCAGCTATACATATACATATATCCCCATACCTCCCCCCTCTTGTGTCTCCTTCCTACCCTCCCTATCCCACCCCTCTAGGTGGACACAAAGCACCCAGCTGATCTCCCTGTGCTATGCAGCTGCTTCCCACTAGCTATCTATTTTACATTTGGTAGTGTATATATGTCCATGCCACTCTCTCACTTCATCCCAGCTTACCCTTCCCCCTCCCTGTGTCCTCAAGTCCATTCTCTACATTTGCCATCTTTATTCCTGTCCTGCCCCTAGGTTCTTCAGAACTTTTTTATTTTTAGATTCCATATCTATGTGTTAGCATATGGTATTTGTTTTTCTCTTTCTGACTTACTTCACTCTGTATGACAGTCTCTAGGTCCATCCACCTCACTACAAATAACTCAATTTCGTTTCTTTTTATGGCTGAGTAATATTCTATTGTATATATGTGCTACATCTTATTTATCCATTCATCTGTCGATGGACACTTAGGTTGCTAGTAGCTTTTTTTAGACGTTGAATCCTCTACATAGAATATTATGTTGTCTGTGAATAAAAACAGTTTTATTCTTTTCCAAACTGAATGTATTTTTTCTCCTTTGGTTTGTGTTATAAATTTCTTTATAACTACTAATTTAGTGGCATCCAACAGATTTTCATATGTTGTGATTTCATTCTCATTCAGTTCACAGTTCTAATTTTCCTTTTGATTTCTTCTTTGACCCATGTGTAATTTAGAAATGTGTTGTTTGGTTTCCAAATATTTGGTGGTTTTCCAGAGATTCTTCTGTTATTGATTTCTAATTTAGTTCCACTGTGGCCAGAGAACATACTTTGTATAACTTCTACCTTTTTAAAGATATTGAGACTTCTATGGCCCAGAATATGATCTTTGTAAATATTCTATATGCACTTGAAAATAAATGTCTTCACTTGAAAATAAACTGCTAGTATTGAATGAAGTGTTCTATAAATGCCAATTAGGTCACGCTGGTTAATTGTCTTTCAAGTCATATATCTTAACAAGTTTTCTGTCTACTTGTTTTATCAACTATTGAGAGAATTATATTGAAATATCTGATTATAATTGTGAATTTGTCTATTTCTCCTTGCAGTTCTATCTGTTTTTGTTTCATGTATTTTGAAGCAAAGCTCTCTGTTCTGTTATTGAGAGTATGAACCTTCAGGAACATTATTTCTTCCAGATAAATTGTCACCTCTATTATTATGTAATGACCTTCTTTATCCCAAGTAATAGTCTTTGCTCTGAAATCTACTTTATGTTATTAATATAGCCACTCCAACTGTCTTTTGACTAATGTTAACATATCATTTTTCAACCTTTTATTCTTTATCTTCATCTGTCTTTGTATTTAAAGTGCATTTCTTGTAGACAACATATAGTTAGATCTTCCTTTTAATCCAGTGTGACAATTTCTACCTTTTAATTGGGGTGTTTAGTCAATTTAAAATTAATGTGACTATTGATACAGTCAGATTTAAGCCTATCATCTTGCTGCTTTTTCTATCTGTCTCATGTAATATTTGTTCTTTTTTAATTTTCTGACTTTTTCTAAATTAATTGAATATTTTTTTATAATTGCATTTTATCTCCTTTGTTGACAATATTAACTAAAACTTCTGTTTCAACAGTATACATTCATTTGCCCATTTCAGCTTCTGTGTTACTTTTGTCACACATTTTATTTCTACATATATTACTTTCTATATATGTATATTAGCTTATACATATGTTTATTAGTTTTCTAGTTTTCTGCATAACAAATTACCATAAACTTAGAGGCTTAACATCACACCCATTTATTATCTCACAGTTCTATAAGAAGTCTGGGATGACCTGGCTAAGTATTCTGCTTGGGGTCTCACAGGCTGAAATCAAGATGTAAGCCCACTGTGTTCTCATCTGGAACATGAGGTCTTCTCCCAATCTTATTACTGACAATTCAATTCCTTGTGGTTTTAGGGCTGAGGTCCCCATTTCCTTGTTGATGGCAGACAAGGGGTCATTCTCAGTTCCTTGTGGCCACTCTCCAATCTTTGCACTTGAACCCCTCCATCTACAAAGCCAGCACCAATACATCAAATCCTCCTTCTTGTGCTTTCAATCTCTCTGCCTTCTTTTCAGCTACCAGAAGGAGAAAATGCCCTGTTTTTAAAAGTATTAATACAATTAGTTAGGTCCACCTGGATAATCTCCCTATCTCAAGGTCAGGTATGCTGTAAAACATAACATGGAAGAACATTAGAATATAACAAAACAATAATACCATTATATTCAATGGTGCCAGAGATTAGAGCATGGTTCTTGGGGGATTATTTTTTTGTAATAGACCTTTATTTGAGTATAATTGCTTCACAATACTGTGTTAGTTTCTGTTGTACAACAAGGTGAATAAGCCATATGCATACGTATATCCCCATATCCCCTCTGTCTTGCGTCTCCCTCCCACACTCCCTATCCGACCTCTCTAGGTCATCACAAAGCACTGAGCTGATCTCCCTGTTCTATGCTGCTACTTTCCACTAGCCATCCATTTTACATTTGGTAGTGTATGTATGTCAGTGCTACTCTCTCACTTCGTCCCAGCTTCCCCTTCCCCCACTATGTCCTCAAGTCCATTCTCTATGTCTATGTCTTTATTCTTGCCCTGCCACTAGGTTCATCAGTACCATTCTTTTAGATTCCATATATATATGCTAGCATATGGTATTTTTTTTCTCTTTCTAACTTACTTCACTCTGTATGACAGACTCTAGGCCCATGCACCTCACTACAAATAACTCAATTTCATTTCTTTTTATGGCTACTATTCCATTTTATATATGTGCCACGTCTTCTTTATCCATTCACCTGTCCACGGACATTTAGGTTGGTTCCATGTCCTGGCTATTGTAAATAGTGCTGCAGTGAACACTGGGGTGCATGTCTCTTTTTGAATTATGGTTTTCTCAGGGTATATGCCCAGTAGTGAGGTTGCTGGGCCATATGGTAGTTCTATTTTTAGTTTTTTAAGGAACCTCCATACTGCTCTCCATAGTGGTTGTATCAATTTACATTCCCACAAACAGTGCAAGAGGGTTCCTTTTTCACCACTCCCTTTCCAGCATTTATTGTTTCTAGATTTTTTGATAATGGCCATCCTGACAGGTGTGAGATGATACCTCTTTGTAGTTTTGATTTACATTTCTCTAATAATTAGTGATGTTGAGTATCTTTTCATGTGCCTCATGGCCATCTGTGTGTCTTCTTCAGTGAAATGTCTATTTAGGTCTTCTGCCCATTTTTTAATTGAATTGTTTGTTTTTTTTGAAATTGAGCTTCATGAGCTGTTTGTATATTTTGGAGATTAATCCTTTGTCCATTGTTTCATTTGCAAATATTTTCTCCCATTCTGAGGGTTGTCTTTTCATCTTGTTTATAGTTTCCTTTGCTGTGCAAAAGCTTTTAAGTTTAATTAGGTTCCATTTGTTTATTTTTGTTTTTATTTCCATTACTCTAGGAGGTGTATCAAAAAAGATCTTGCTGTGGTTTATGTCACTGTCTGCAGATGACATGATACTATACATAGAAAATCCTAGAGATGCCACCAGAAAACTACGAGAACTAATCAATGAATTTGGTAAGGTTGCAGGATACAAAATTAATGCACAGAAATCTCTTGCATTCCTATACACTAACAATGAAAAATCAGAAAGAGAAATTAAGGAAACAATCCCATTTACCATCACCACAAAAAGAATAAAATACCTAGGAATAAATCTACCTAAGGAGGTGAAAGACGTGTACTCAGAAAACTATAAAACACTGATGAAAGAAATCATAGATGACATAAACAGATGGAGAAATATACCATGTTCTTGGATTGGAAGAATGAAAATGACTATACTACCCAAAGCAATCTACAGATTCAATGGAATCTCTATCAAACTACCGATGGCATTCTTCACAGAATTAGAACAAAAAATTTTACAGTTCATATGGAAACACAAAAGACCCTGAATAGCCAAAGCAGTCTTGAAAAAGAAGAATGGAGCTGGAGGATTCAGGCTCCCCAACTTCAAACTATACTACAAAGCTATAGTAATCAAGACAGTATGGTAGTGGCACAAAAACAGAAATATAGATCAATGGTACAGGATAGAAAGCCCAGAGATAAACCCATGCACATATGGTCAGCTAATTTACAACAAAGGAGGCAGGAACATACAATGAAGACAGCCTCTTCAATAAGTGGTGCTGGGAAAACTGGACGGCTACATGTAAAAGAATGAAATTAGAAAACTACCTAACACCATACACAAAAATAAACTCCAAATGGATTAAAGACCTAAAGGTAAGAGCAGACACTATAAAACTCTTAGAGGAAAACATAGGAAAAACCTTCTTTGGGGAATATTTTTAAAATTCTCCCTACCACAATATGTTATAAACCTCACACCACATTGTCATTATCTTTTTAATATTTAATTTTCTTTCAAAATATTTAAATAAGAAGAATATCTTATATATTTACCCATGTAGTTAGCATGTCCAGTGCTCTTCATTTCACTGTGCAGATCCATATTTCCATCTGCTGTCTTTTTCCTTCTGATTATACAAGTTTTTTTTTTTTAACATTTCTTGTTATGCAGTTCTGCTCATGAATTCTTTAGGCTTTTGCATGTCTAAAAATTCACCTATGTTTCTCAAAGATATTTTTACTGGGTATATAATTCTCAGCAACAGTTTTTCATTTTGGTACATCAATATGTTGAGTCACTGTCTTCTCAATTGCATTGTTTATGATGAAAAATCTGTTACCATCATTATCTTTGTTCCTCTATACATAGTATATCATCCTTTACCACTTATAAGATTTTCTCTATCATTTTTTTAGCAATTTGATAATGATGTGCTTTTGTGTAGTTTTCTTCAAGTTGCTTGTGTTTGGATTTCAACAAATTTCTTGAATCTGTAGGTTTATAATTTTCACTAAATTTGGAAAACTCTCAACCATTACTTCTTCAAATACTTTTCTGTATTTTCCTTTTTCAGGAACTTGTCTACATTAAGCTGCTTTAAGTTGTCTGAAGGTTCACTGATGCTCTGTTCATTTTTTATTCCTTTTTTCTCTGTGTGTTTCATTTCAGATTGTTTCTATTGCTGTGTCTTCAGGTTTATTATTTTTTCTGCAATATCTAATCTGTGATTAACTCCATTTATTGTATTTATTATCTCAGACATTGTAATTTTAATCTCTAGAAGTGGATCTGGGACTGTTTTATGTCTTCTATGTTCTAATTTTATTGAACATATAGAATATAGTTATGTAACTGTTTAAATGCCCATCTGCTAATTCTAACATCTGTACCAGTTATAGATTGGTTTTGATTGATTTTTCTCCTCATTATGGGTCATATTTCCCTATGTCTTTGCATGTCTGGTAATTTTTGATGGGGCACCACACATCGTGAATTTTATCTTGCTGAATGCTGAATATGTTGTTATTCTAAAGATACTCTTGAGCTTTGTTTTAGGATGCAGTTAAGTTACTTGAAAACAGTTTGATCATTTCAGATCTTGCCTTTAAAATTTGTTAGGCAGAACCAGACTGTGTTTATTCTAGACCTAATTATTTCTCACTATAGAAGCAGAAATCTTTGAGTACTCCACCTGTGAATTATGACATTTTCTAGTCTAGTGAGAACACACTATTCCTGGCCCTGTGTGAGTACTGAGCACTGTTCCCTCTACTCCTTTTCAGTGTTTTTGGTGTTTTTTTCCAATCCTGAATAATTTTTCAAATGCAGGTACTGGTCAGAACACAAATAAATACTTGATCAGGTCCTTCTGCAGCTCTGCAGAGTTCAAATATCTGAAAATACCTTGTACTTTCATTCTAAATAACCCAAGAATATTCTTGCCCCTGTCATATATCTCAGCACTATACTGTCATAATCCCTAAACCACTTCTAGCAGTGTGTACACTACTTAAAAATCAGAGTACTTTCTCTAAGTAGGTGCTACATCACCTTTGATAATCTAAAAACTGTTACAGAACTTAAAGATTTTCATTTTTATCTCATACAGCACTTTTCACAATAAAATACTGACTACAAGTGTATCATTAATTTTCTTGAAGGTCATGTGCATTCAGAACTTCCTAGAGTGATGTCATCTCCTTGCCCATTGCTTGCCCATATTACAGCCCACTCAGGTGGTTCAAATGACTTTTCTGATGGGGCACTCCTACAAGACAAAACAATTCAGGGTCCCATTGAGGGACCTAGTATTTATATTTAACAGGACAGAATGGTGACTTAGCTTCCTTTTCAGTAAAGTAAAAAAATTTAAACCAGAAATGTGAATATCCCTAAATAATAATGTCTTTAAATAACACTAAAAAGCGTTATTTCAGTTTGCTTTATCTTAACTTCTGGTGATACTTAATCAGCACTGGCTTGGAATACTATACCTTTAGGTAGTTTACATTGTTGGGCATTTAATGACCTGTAGAGAAATACTTGAGAAATTAACACTTAAAACCACCCAACAATCCTTTTTTAGTCCTTTTACAAGGTAGTGATGTCACCTTCTAATTTCTCTTTTTACAAACCCGATGTTCAAGTACTACTATTAAGCGTTCTATTTCATAATGCAGAAGACTGAAAGACTTTTGCTGTCATGATGGTTTGTTTTCTTTGGTGATGGACAGCCATAGGAATCTCAATGAGGCAACCCCTTGGACAGCACTCTGTTCAAATGACTCTTCTCTCTGCCTTCTTCACCTTCAGTTAAGCCTGTCAATAGTCTCTTTGTTCTGAAAACAAAACTACCCACCACCACAACAACAATAAAAAAAAGAATGTTGGGGAAATCGTCCTCCTTTTCTGAGATGCTATCTGCTGTCTGTCTTTCTCAGCATCAAACTTTTTCAAATGCTTGCCACCTTCACTTCCTCATTCACTACTAATTCCAAACTCCTTATAATCTGGCTTTTTACCTCCATTAATTTACACACTATAGTGTTGTCTGAAGCTAGACTATCTCAGAGGTCATCATCTGATCAGTTAGTAACAAACCAAATCCTCTTTCGCCTTTACAACTCTGCAACACTTAACATAACAAATCATCCCTTCTTGAAAGTCTCCTCCTATTGCCTGTATGACACAACACTCTTTCAGTGTTCCTCCCACATCTGCAAAACAATCTCTCTGCCTACTTATCAGGCTCCTTTTTCTGCCCTGAACCCCTAATGCTTAATAAATATATAAGTAATCAATAAGTATAAAATGACAAATTAATCCGTCAATTCACCAAACTTTAATGCTTCATAAAGGGAAAAAAATGATGTGTGAGATGGATTCCTTGATCTCTCAAATAATTTCAGTGCAAGGAGTATGTAATCAATGTTGTGTGGGTGAAGAGATAATCAGTGCTCTAAGGCAGTCTTGCTTAGAGTGAGGATGACTGGGGGGTCTTCTTGAAGTATTTGGTGTTTGAGATAGACTTGGAAGAATAGGTAGGATTTTGTAAGTAAAGGTGCAGAGGAATAGATTGCCAGTTCAGTGTGAACAAAGGCACAGAGAGGCAGGAAAGTACGAGGTGTTCAGACAATAATGAGTAGAACAGTTTGACCAAAGCAGAGAGTTCATGTGAGGGATACTGAGAGATAAAGCTGGAAAGGCAGGTTTGGGTTAGATTATCTAATCTTTGTCCCACTGGTGGGTGGAGCTGGTGGCAACTGCCAGGGAACAATGAACATTGGCTTGCCAGCATCAAAATTATCAGCTACTCACTTGACCATGATGACTGTGGGTATTTTCCCACTTCTCCACAGTTCCCTATGGCAGCATGTTATCTTATAAGAGTCAGTTCCAGATTTTCTTTTCTTCCAGTTTATTCAACCATTTATTTATTCAAACATTCATTTTAAAACCTACTATATTCCAAACATTGTGCAAGATTCTAAGGATTCCAGAATAAATAGCCTTGTTTCTGTTCCCAGGAGCTTCACATTTCAGTAAAATGCCAGCCTTTAGTTTTTTCTTGGCTAAAAATGTTATGCAGATGACATGAAGTCTTATTTGGGGTACAATCTAAATAAGTTTTGTGTTTCATCTGTTTTGGTCATTTATTGGACTTGTCAGTTAATATATATTATTTTTAAAAAGGAAAGGGAGCTAATCATTCTTATTCTCACTTTAACAAAGGTACATCAAAAAAGACTTTCTCCCTATGGAAAGAGTAGCAGATCTATGTGATTCAGATATTTACTTACCATCTTCTCCAGGCAGGAAAATGCCAGAATTGTTTTACTCCTAGGTATATTTTAGTGTGTGGCTAGAGTAATGCCCTGAAATATTCAGATTTTATTTAACCTAGAAACTCTAGCAGTTTCGGAGGCAGCAACACTGTTTGGAATGTTTTTTCTGAACACATTTACAGTAAATGATAACTGAGATTCTGCACCCCACCCCCAACCTCTAACCTAACCCACAAACTATGAAGTAATGCTCCCAAATTATTATTTTTGTCCTTCTGGGGAAGAGGAAGAAGAATAGATAAGGGATTTTCTCTCTTGGATTCTTTGTGACTTCAGAAGCTTAAGATACTAATTATACTACTCTCGCATGAAACTGCTGACACCATTATTTTGGTGCCCATGAACTTCCTCTTTCCCGTCATCATCTCCTTTTAAAAGCTGTTTCCTATTACTGTCAATACTCTTTTATATAACAGTTATATTTTTTTTTTTTTTTTTTTTTTTTTTTTTTTTTTTTTTTTTTTTTTTTTTTTTTTTTTGCGGTATGCGGGCCTCTCACTGTTGTGGCCTCTCCCGTTGCGGAGCACAGGCCCCGAATGCGCAGGCCCAGCGGCCATGGCTCACGGGCTTAGTTGCTCCGCGGCATGTGGGATCTTCCCGGACCAGGGCACGAACCCGTGTCTCCTGCATCAGCAGGCAGACTCTCAACCACTGCGCCACCAGGGAAGCCCAACAGTTATATTTTTTAAAGGTGGCAGATGAGCCTGCCCAAAAAGCTGACATAGTTATCAAGTGGAAAATCAAATGTAGCAGCAATGTAGCAAGGGCAGGTTTCATAATCAGTATCCTCTTTCCCCCTAAAATAACAAATGAATATTTTCTTAATAGCATCTTCATTGGTTTTAATGACTGCTGAGAGGGAGATATTTAACAGGGAAATTATATGGAGGTCCAGAGAATGCCCATCTGGAGCTTACTGGATTGTTCTGATGGCACAAGGTAATTCTTTGGGAAATAGAGTCAGCAAGCAGGATCGTTTACTAATCATCAGGAAAATACAAGTCAAAACCACAATGAGATATTACCTCACACCTGTCAGAATGGCTATCATCAAGAAGACAGGAAATAAGAAGCGTTGACAAGGATGCAGAGAAAAGGGAACCTTTCTGCACTATTGGTGGGAATATAAATTGGTCTAGCCACTTGAAAAACAGTATGGAGGTTCCTCAAAAAATCTAAAGTAGAACTACCATATGATCCAGCAATTCCACTACTGGGTATTTATCCAAAGAAAACAAAAATACTAAATTGAAAACATACCTGCACCCCTGTGTTTGCTGCAGCATTACTTACAATACCCAAGATATGGATGCAACCTAAGGATCCATAGATGGATGAATAGATAAAGAATATGATATACAATATAACGGAATATTATTCAGTCATTAAAAAAAGGAAATCCTGCCATTTGTGACAACATGGATGGACTTGAGGGCATTATGCTAAGTGAAATGAGTCAGACAAAGAAAGACAAATATACTATATGACCTCACTTATATGTGGAATCTAAAAAAAACAAACAACAACAACAACAGAAAAAAAACCTCACAGAAACAGAGAAGTGGTTGCCAGAGGCAGGGAATAGATCTTAAAATTCTCATCACAAGAAAAAAAAATTGTAACCAAGTATGGTGATGAATGTCAACTAGACATTATGGTGATCATTGCACAATGTATAAATGTATTGAATTATTATGCTGTATACCTGAAACTAATATAATGCTATGTGTCAATTACATCAACAAAATAAAAATAATAAACCTAGAATCTATAGATTTATGAGCCATGGCCTCCTAAAAAAATGTCACATAAACCAGGGTATGAAACGGAGATGTATCATAGACTAAATACTCCCACAATATGAGATAATGTCTCAATACCTCACTTAGAGATCTTGTCTACTCTGAACTAGATAACATGTATTTGATGTAGAAAGGAAAACCCTGAGAGCCACCTTAGCATCTCAGATCTCTTGCTGCTTTGTCTGAGCCTCTTTATTATTTCTACACTGAAATTATTATTAACACTTGATACTGGCTAATATTTCTGATCCTTGTGAGCCTGTTTGACAATCTAATCCTTTGTTTTAGCGCACACTCCTAGGAATGAACAGTCCTATGCCTGCTGTCATCTCTGGCAGAGCAGAAGGAAAAGAAGGAGTCTTCCTTTGACATGGGAGGAAAAACGTTTAATAAAGTTTTAATGCTGGTGATTCAAGCCTCTAAAATCCCCAGACACAAAGAGAATCTGCACCCATCTGCCAACTCTTATCCACAGGCCTTCTCCACGTGCTCACAAGAAAGACTGGAGTCAGATCAGAGGAACTGAGAAAGAATGCCAAGGCCCAAGCATAAGAGACATTGGTGTCTGAGGGAAGAACAGAAGAACTAAGAGAAATCCTCCAGGCACTCTAGGCCTTCATTAAGTGTGAAGAAGGGGTCACCTGTAGCTGGGATGGGGCAAAAGAGCTGAGAGAACCCCCTTGAGGTGCAAGCATGGGAGGCTTGCTCAAGTCTGAGAACAGGAGGATTAAAAGAAATTTTCCAGGGACTCTAGTCCTTACACTGAGTACAAGGAAACAGAAGTGTATCACTGAAGAACGGGCAGAACAACTGAGAGAGACCCCGTCTGAGATGCAGATACCAGGGGTCTGATCAAATTTGATGCCAGGGCTAAAGAACTGAGAAAAATATTCTGGTCACTTTGGGCCTCAGCAGCAGCCACCTGTTGTTGAGGAAAACAATGTTACTGAGAGAGAATCCCTGACATGCAGGCATGTAGGGCTGCTGAATGCTAAGAGCCAAGAAAGATCCAGGCACATATATCTCAAGTTTTTTACAGGGAAGATCCTTATCTCACCTTCAAATAATTTAAAGCCATTGGTGAACTGAATCCAACTGAAGTAACCACTAAATCCAAAGCCAGCTCAACCACAGACTAGATTAACTCAGTCTCCTAGTGGGCTGACAAAAGGAGAGATGTGACTTTCATGAGCAAAAATATTATTTACTTCAAGATCTCATGTTCTTTACAGTCAGAGTTTAAAATTTAATCAAAAATTATGAGACACATAAAAAAGTAAGGTCATTTAACTTATCCCTAGGAAAGTGTTATGAATTGAATTGCATTCTCCCCTCTCTCCTGCAAAACAAACAAACAAACAAACAAACAAAAAACTCATAGATTGAAGCCCTAAGCTCCAATGCGATTGTATTTGGAGAGAGGGCCTTTAAGAAGGTAATTAAGGTTAAGTGAGGTCATATCAGTCAGGCCTTAATATGATAAGATTTGTATCCTCATAAGAAGAGGGGAGACATCAGAGACCTCACTCTCTCAGTGCATACACAGAGGAAAGGCCATGTGAGAACACTATGAGAAGGTGGCCACCTGCAAGCAAGGAAGAGGAGACTCACCAGAAACCAACCCTGCTGGCACCTTGAACTCAGGCTTCTAGCCTCCAGAACTGTGAGAAAATAAATATCTGTCATTTAAGCCACCCAGTCTGTAGCTTGTTATTGCAGCTGAGCTGACTAATACATAGAGAAAACACTCAATAAAATCAGATCCAGATATAACTCAGAGATTAGAATTATTAGACAGGGATTTTAAAGTAACTATAATGAACATATTACAGGATCTAATGAACAAGGAGAAAAACATACATGTACAGATGGGGGATTTCAGCAGAGATATGGAAACTATGTTCAAAGCTATGGTACAAATGAACTTATTTACAAAACAGAAATAGAGTCACAGATGTAGAAAACAAACTTATGGTTACCAGGGGGGAAATTGAGGGTGAGGGGTGGGTATAAATTGGGAGACTGGGATTGACATATACACACTACTATATATAAAATAGATAACTAATAAGGACCTACTGTATAGCACAGGGAACACTTCTCAGTACTCTGTAATGACTTATATGGGAAAAGAATCTAAAAAAGAGTAGATATGTATAACTGATCTACTTTGCTGTACAGCAGAAACTAACACAACATTGTAAATCAACTATACTCTAACAAAAAAAAATTTTTTTAAGCTAATGGAAATGCTAGAAATAAAAATTAAATTAGACAAATAAAGATATTTTCAGTGGGCTTATCAGCAAGCTGGGCACAACAGAAAAAAAAATCACTAAATTGAAAGTAATTATCAATATTCAGGCTAGGAGGGCAGACAACCAATAATGGCTGATTTCTCATCCAAATTAATGGAATCCAGAGAACTATGGAATTTTTTTAAGTGCTGAAAGACATAAGTTAATTTAGCATTCTATGACCAGAAAAATTATTCATCAAAAACGAAAGTGAAATAAAGACATTTCTGACACACAAAACTACAAAAAATGTTTCACCTGCACACCTGAATTACAAGATATGCTAAAAGAAGTTTCTTAAGTTGAAAGGAAGTGATTCCAGATGGAAATCCAGTTCTGCAAGAAGGAATGAGAAACAAACAAAAAAAGTAAATACTTTAGAAAATATATGACTTCTTAAAGCTTTTTCATACATATATTTTAAAATCTCTTTAAAGGAATATTGATTGTTAAAAATAAAAATAATACTCTATTGTAGCATTTACTGTCTATGTAAAAATAAAATATATAATAAAAAAGCAAAAAAGTCAGGAGTGAAAACTGTAAGGTTTTTACAAAGTTTGTAAAGCAGAAGAACATTTTTTGAAAGTTAGCAGTAATAAATTAAAGTCAATAGCAGAGGCAAAATGGAATACTAAATATACTCAATTTAGGAGAACAAATAGAAAAGGAGAAAGAAGAAAATTGTGCATAAAAGGAAAATAGAAAACAAACACAAGGTGATAGAGTTAAGCCCAACATATTTCGAATGACATTAACAGTAAATAGATAGAAACTTTAAAATGTGCTGTTTTCAGAGACCTTCAAGATGGTGGAGGAGTAAGACGTGAAGATCACCTTCCTCCCAAACAAAAACATCAGAAACACATCTATCTACATATGGAACAACTCCTATAGAACACCTACTGAACACCGGCAGAAGACTGCAGATTTCCCAAAAGATATATATTTTTTTCCTTTTTATCTTTCTGTGAGTGTGTAAGTGTATGATTTTTGTATGATTTTCTCTGTATAGCATTGCTTTTACCATTTGTGCTAGGGTTCTGTATGTCCAGTTTTTTTCTTTTTTGTTTTCTTAGTATACTTTTTAGCACTTGTTACCATTGGTGGATTTGTTTTATGGTTTGGTTGCTCTCTTCTATCATTCTTTCTTTCTTTTTTATTTATTAATTTCTAAATTTTTTTTAATTTTAAATAATATTTTTACTTTTCACTTTATTTTATTTTATTATATTTTTTCTTCTCTCTTTATTTTTTCTACCTTTCTTTCTGAGCAATGTGGCTGACAGGGTCTTGGTGCTCCAGCCAGGTGTGAGGCCTGTGCCTCTGAGGTGGGAGAACAAGTTCAGGATATTGGTCCACCAGAGACCTCGCGGCTCCATGTAACATCAAACAGCAAAAGCTCTCCCAGAGATCTCCATTTCAACACTAAGACCCAGTTCCACTCAACGACCAGCAAGCTGCAGTGCTAGACACCCTATGCCTAACAACTAGCAAGACAGGAACACAACCCCACTCATTAGCAGAGAGGTTACCTAAAATCATAATAAGGTCAGAGACACCCCAAAACACACCATCAGATGGGGTCCTGCCCACCAGAAAGACAAGATCCAGCATCATCCACCAGAACAGAGGCACTAGACCCCTCCACCAGGAAGCCTACACAACCCACTGAACCAACCTTAGCCTATGGGGGCAGACATCAAAAACAACAGGAGCTACCAACCTGCAGCCTGCGAAAAGGAGACCCCAAACACAGTAAGTTAAGCAATATGAGAAGACAGACAAACACACAGCAGATGAAGGAGCAAGACAAAAACCCACCAGACCAAACAAATGAAGAGGAAATAGGCAGTCGACCTGAAAAAGAATTGAGACTAATGATAGTAAAGATGATCCAAAATTTTGGAAATAGAATGGAGAAAATATAAGAAACGTTTAACAAGGACCTAGAAGAACGAAAGAGCAAACAATCAATGATGAACAACACAATAAATGAAACTAAAAATTCTCTAGAAGGAATCAATAGCAGAATAACTGATGAATAAGAACAGAAAAGTGACCTAGAAGAGAAAATAATGGAAAAACTACCACAGAGCAGAATAAAGAAAAAAGAATGAAAAGAATTGAGGACAGTCCCAGAGACCTCTGGAACAATATTAAATGTACCAATATTCAAATTATAGGGAACCCAGAAGAAGAGAAAAAGAAAGAGACTAAGAAGTATTTGAAGAGATTATAGTTGAAAACTTGCCTAATATGGGAAAGGAAATAGTTAATCAAGTGCAGGAAGCACAGAGAGTCCCACACAGGATAAATCCAAGAGGCACACAACAAGACACATATTAATCAAACTATCAAAAATTAAATAAAAGAAAAAATATTAAAAGCAGCAAGGGAAAAACATCAAATAACATACAAGAGAATCCCCATATGGTTAAAAGCTGATCTTTCAGCAAAAACTCTGCAAGACAGAAGGGAGTGGCAGACCATATTTAAAGTGATGAAAGGGAAAAAACTACAACCAAGATTACTCTATCCAGCAAGGATCTCATTCAGATTTCACGGAGAAATTAAAAACTTTACAGACGAGCAAAAACTAAGAAAATTTAGCAGCACCAAACATGCTTTACAACATATGCTAAACGAACTTCTCTAGGCAGGAAACACATGAGAAGGAAAAGACCTACAATAACAAACCTAAAAAAATTAAGAAAATGGTAATAGGAACATACATATCAATAACTACCTTAAATGTAAATGGATTAAATGCTCCAACCAAAAGACACAGACTGCTGAATGGAAACAAAAAAAAGACCCATATATATGCTGTCTACAAGAGACCCACTTCAGCCCTGGGACACATACAGACTGAAAGCGAGGGGATGGAAAAAGATATTCTATGCAAATGGAAATCAAAAGAAAACTAGAGTAGCAATTCTCATATCACACAAGATAGACTTTAAAATAAAGACTATCACAAGAGACAAAGAAGGACACGACATAATGATCAAGGGTTCAAACCATGAAGAAGACATAACAGTGGTAAACATTTATGCAATCAATATAGGAGCATAACAATATATAAAGCAAATGCTAACAGCCATAAAAGGGGAAATCAAAAGTAACACAATCATCATAGGGTAGTTTAACACCTCACTTTCACCAATAAACAGATCATCCAAAATGAAAATAAATAAGGAAACACAAGCTTTCAATGATACATTAAACAAAATGCACTTAACTGATATTTATAGGATATTCCATACAAAAACAACAGAACACACTTTCTTCTCAAGTGCTCATGGAACATTCTCCAGGATAGATATCTTGGGTCACAAATCAAGGGTTGGTAAATTTAACAAAATTGAAATTGTATCAAGTATCATTTCCAACCACAACGCTATGACACCAGATAACAATTACAGGAAAAATATCTGTAAAAAATACAAAAACATGGAGGCTAACTTATACACTACTAAATAACTAAGAGATCACTGAGGTATTCAAGGAGGAAATCAAAAAATACCTAGAAACAAATGACAATGAAAATATGACAACTCAAAACTGATGGGATGCGGCAAAAGCAGTTCTAAGAGGGAAGTTTATAGCAATACAATCCTACCTCAAGAAACAAGAAACATCTCAAATAAACAACCTAACCGTACATGTAAAGCAATTAGAGAAAGCAGAAAAACAACAAAAAAAACTCAAAGTTAGCAGAAGGAAAGAAATCATACAGATCAGATCAGAAATAAATGAAAAAGAAATGAAGGAAACAATAGCAAAGATCAATAAAACTAAAAGCTGGTTCTTTGAGAAGATAAAGAAAATTGATAAACCATTAGCCAGACTCATCATGAAAACAAGGGAGAAGACTCAAATCAAAAGAATTAGAAATGAAAAAGAAGTAACAACTGACACTGCAGAAATACAAAGGATCATGCGTGATTACTACAAGCAACTACATGTCAAAAATATGGGAAACCTGGAGGAAATGGACAAATTCTTAGAAAGTAAAACCTTCTGAGACTGAACCAGGAAGAAACAGAAAATATAACAGACCAATCTCAAGCACTGAAATTGAAACTGTGATTAAAACTCTTGCAACAAAGAAAAGCCTAGGACAAGATGGCTTCACAGGCGAATTCTATCAAACATTTAGAGAAGAGCTAACACCTATCCTTCTCAACCTCTTCCAAAACATAGCAGAAGGAGGAACACTCCCAAACTCATTCGATGAGGCCACCATCATTCTGATACCAAAACCAGACAAAGATGTCACAAAGAAAGAAAACTACATGCTAATATCACTCATGAATATAGATACAAAAATCTTTAACAAAATAGTAGCAAACAGAATCCAACAGTACATTAAAAGGATCATACACCATGATCCAGTGGAGTTTATCCCAGGAATGCAGGGATTCCTCAATATAGGCAAATCAATCAATGTGATAAACCATATTAACAAACTGAAGCAAAAAAACCATATGATCATCTCAATAGATGTAGAAAAAGCTTTCAACAAAATACAACACCCATTTATGATAAAGACCCTCCAGAAAGTAGGCATAGAGGGAACTTACCTCAACATAATAAAGGCCATATATGACAAACCCACAGCCAACATCATTCTCAGTGGTGAAAAACTGAAACCATTTCCTCTAAGATCAGGAACAACACAAGGTTGTCCGCTCTCACCACTATTATTTAACATAGTTTCGGAAGTTTTAGCCAGAGCAATCAGAGAAGAAAAAGAAATAAAAAGATTCCAAATCAGAAAAGAAGAAGTAAAGCTGTCACTGTTTGCAGATGACATGTTACTACAAACGGAGATCCTAAAAATGCTACCAGAAAACTACTAGAGCAAATCAATGAATTTGGTAAAGTAGCAGGATACAAAATTAATGCACAGAAACCTCCTGTGCTCCTATACTCTAACAACGAAAAATCTGAAAGAGAAATTAAGGAAACAATCCCATTTATCACTGCAACAAAAACAATAAAATACCTAGGAATAAACCTACCTAGGGAGACAAAAGACCTGTATGCAGAAAACTATAAGACACAGATGAAAGAAATTAAAGATGATACAAACAGATGGAGAGATATATCATGACTTGGATTTGAAAATTAACATTGTGAAAGTGACTATACTACCCAAAGCAATCTAAAGATTCAATGAAATCCTTATCAAACTATCAATTACATTTTTCACAGAACTACAACAACTAATTTCACAATTTGTATGGATACACAAAATACCCCAAATAGCCAAAGCAATGTTGAGAAAGAAAAACAGAGCTGGAGGAATCAGGCTCCTGGACTTCAGACTCTACTACAAAGCTACAGTAATCAAGACAGTATGGGACTGTCACAAAAGAGAAATATAGATCAATGGAACAGGATAGAAAGCCCAGAGATAAACCCAGAGATAAACACACGCACATATGGTCACCTTATTTTTGAGAATGGAGGCAAAAATATACAATGGAGAAAAGACAGTCTCTTCAATAAGTGGTGCTGGGAAAACTGGACAGCTACATGTAAAAGAATGAAATTAGAACACTCCCTAACACCATACACAAAAATAAACTCAAAATGGATTAAAGACCTAAATGTAAGGCCAGACACTATAAAACTCTTAGAGGAAAACATCGGCAGAACACTGTATGATATAAATCACAGCAAGATCCTTTTTGACCTACCTCCTAGAGTGTTGCAAATAAAAACAAAAATAAACAAATGGGACCTAATGAAACTTAAAAGTGCTTGCACAGCAAAGGAAACCATAAACAAGATGAAAAGACAACCCTCGGAATGGGAGAAAATATTTGCAAATGAAACAACTGACAAAGGATTAATCTCCAAAATTTACAAGCAGTACAAGGAGCTCTATATCAGAAAAACAAACAACCGAATCTAAAAATGGCAGAAGACCTAAATAGACATTTCTCCAAAGAAGATAAACAGATTGCCAACAAACACATGAAAAGATGATCAACATCACTAATCATTAGAGAAATGCAAATCAAAACTACAGTACCACTTCACACCAGAATGGACATCATCAAAAAATCTACAAATAATGAATGCTGGAGAGGGTGTGGAGAAAAGGGTACCCTCTTGCACTTTTGGTGGGAATGTAAAGCGATACAGCCACTATGGAGAACAGTAGGGAAGTTCCTTAAAAAACTAAAAGTAGAACTACCATACAACCCAGCAATCCCACTACTGGGCATATACACTGAGAAGACCATAATTCAAAAAGAGTCATATACCAAAATGTTCATTACAGCTCTATTTAAAATAGCCAGTTCGTGGAAGCAACCTAAGTGTCCATCAACAGATCAATGGATAAAGAAGATGTGTCACATATATACAATGGAATATTACTCAGCCATAAAAAGAAATGAAATTGAGTTATTTGTAGTGAGGTGGCTGGACCTAAAGTCTGTCATACAGGGTGAAGTAAGTCAGAAAGAGAAAAACAAATACCATATGCTAACACATATATATGGAATCTTAAAAAAAAAAAATGTTCTGAAGAACCTAGGAGCAGGACAGGAATAAAAACAGAGACATAGAGAATGGACTTGAGGACATGGGTAGGGGGAAGGGTAAGCTGGGACGAAGTGCAAGAGTGGCGTGGACACTTCTTTTTAACGTGGACAGATGTTTAATAAAAATAGGAACTGAAAACAACACATTTTATTTTTTTAACATGTTTATTGGAGTAAAATTGCTTTACAATGGTGTGCTAGCTTCTGCTATACAACAAAGTGAATCAGCTATACATATACATGTATCCCCATATCTCCTCCCTCTTGCATCTCCCTCACACCTTCCCTGTCCCATCCCTCTAGGTGGTCAAAGAACACCGAGCTGATCTCCCTGTGCTATGTGGCTGCTTCCTACTAGCTATCTATTTTACATTTGGTAGTGTATATATGTCCATGCCACTCTCGCACTTCGTCCCAGCTTACCCTTCCTCCTCCCCGTGTCCTCAAGTCCATTTTCTACGTCTGTGTCTTTATTTCTGTCCTGCTCCTAGGTTCTTCAGAACTTTTTTTTTTTAAGATTCCATATATATGTGTTAGCATATGGTATTTGTCTTTCTCTTTCTGACTTACTTCACTCTGTATGACAGACTCTAGGTCCAGCCACCTCACTACAAATAACTCAATTTCATTTCTCTTTATGGTTGAGTAATATTCCATTGTATATATGTGACACATCTTCTTTATCCATTGATCTGTTGATGGACACTTAGGTTGCTTCCACGAACTGGCTATTTTAAATAGAGCTGTAATGAACATTTTGGTATATGACTCTTTTTGAATTATGGTCTTCTCAGTGTATATGCCCAGTAGTGGGATTGCTGGGTTGTATGGTAGTTCTACTTTTAGTTTTTTAAGGAACCTCCCTACTGTTCTCCATAGTGGCTGTATCGCTTTACATTCCCACCAAAAGTGCAAGAGGGTACCCTTTTCTCCACACCCTCTCCAACATTTATTGTTTGTACATTTTTTGATGATGACCATTCTGACTGGTGTGAGGTGATACTTCATTTTAATTTTTTTTCTGGTGTTTTACATACATTTATTTTAAAGCAGAGTATATAAGAAAAAGTAGAGTTTGTCACAAAGCATTTGATAAAATATAGCTTTATGTACAATTTTTAATCTCTAAAATCTCTACCAAGAATAAATATATCACTTTTAGTCATAAAAGTGCAATTTTAAAGGCATATTTCAGACCTTTTAAGCTACATGATAGCTAATGGTCAGATAAAGTTCATTAAAAATGTGACTTTATAAAAATTTGAGGAAATTCGTGAAAATGTTTTGTAAACATTATAAATAAACATCTACCATATATTGTGGTAGATTTCATAATCTGCTTACAAATGCTTAAATCCTTTCTTTTATAACATTATCTTATAAAGTTATTATTATAAAGTTTTAAATATTCCAGTTTAATTTCCCTTATGTCACCTTCACTAATATCAAGCACAGGTTTGTACTACACATATTTATACACTACTGTTTCCCTTGCATAATGTCCCTCCATAAGAATATCTTTAGTCTGAGGAAAAATCGGAGCATAGCAAAATGCTGCTTTAACTGCTTAGTTATGTGTTAAGTGCCCAGGTGATCTGGAAATGCTGCTTCGGACTTCTGAGCAGCAATGTAGCTCCTCTGTAGATCTCCCATCTTATCAGATAACTGTTTCAAAATTAAAATGCAGCTCATACATGTGGGGTACTAAGGATGAAGCAGCTTGCAACTGTGAGGTGCTCTTGCGTGTTCGACATGGCCCTTCTGCATGTCCAGCATGCCCAGGTTGTTATAGGTCTCTGCGTGGTTATTGTTGTTAACCAGACCCAGCCTGAAGCACTGATGGGCCAGATTCGTATCTCCTATTCCCACAGCTACGTGTCCCAAGTTGTGCTAGACCTCAGCTACCTCCTCTTCATTTTCAGCCAGAGAAAGGGCACTTTCAAATGAGGTCAGAGTCATATCATGCTGCTGGGCATAGAAGCAACAGAGCCCCAGGTTGTTAAAAAGCTGGCAGTTATAAACACACATCTGCAGGAATCTCCTGTAAAACCAGAGAGCTACTTCTGGTTGATCAGAATAAAAATGGTTGCTTCCAGTGCATGCAATGGCTTCCACCTGAGTGTTGTCCTGTTTCAAAACCTCTTTGTGGTATTCAGTGGCTGATGAAATACTGTTCATTTCCTCATAGATCCTGGCAATTCCACAAAGTAGGGTTACTTCTCCTGGAAACTTATCTAAGCCTTGTTTGAAAAGATTTAAAGCAGTCACAGGTTGATCCAATGAGATGTAAACTTTTGCCAAGTAGAGAAATGTATCTACCATTTCCTGCTGCGTCAGGGCTGATTTAAATTGTTTTTCTGCTTCAAGATACATTCCTAACCTGTAGTAACATTCTCCAATCTGCACTTTCCACTACCAGTCCTTGTACTGAGAATGCTCTGTGGAAAGGGCAGCCAAATCCACAGCAGTCTTAACATCATTTTCATGATGAAAGATATACTCTAACAAAGCCTTTGCCAATTTAGGTTTCTGGGCATACTTTGTTAAATTCAGTCTAGATAAATTTGTAAAAGGTCCATCAGGATTTGTAAGCATGGAAGCCACTCCCAGCCTAAAAATCTTCCAGATGAGCTGGTGATAGGGCAAGCTGTGTAGGCAGTTCTGGGTGTTCTAATGGCCTGTTCCATAGTCCCTGGCCCTCCACTTTGTGTGCTGGGTCTAAGGAAACCTGTAATGGGTATTCCAGCTTGAGTGATTAGCCTGACAGCTGGACTAGGCCCTCCTGTCCAGTTACTTCCAGGGAGTTTCAGAGATGTTCCAGGATGTGGAACCTGAGCAATAGTATTTTTGTTCAGTATCATTTCTGCAATTCCTTCCTGATCTACGTCAATTTCATCTATGTACACCACTTCATTTAGTGCTTGTGCTTTTAAAATCCAGGCTGCCAGCTTTGTAACTTTGTACAAATTACTTCACCACGTGCCTCAGTGTGCTCAATCTGGTCATAAGGGGACTTCTCCAGCATCTGCATGTACAGATCTGCCCAGAGCTGGAAATTTCTGTGCCTAAAATAGCTCCAGGCCAGGAGCAATGGCTCCATTACCAAGCCCATGGCAGCTGGGAACCAGCTGGGAAAGACCAGGGCCCAGCACAGGGAGGGTGGGAGATGAGGAGCAGCTCACTGTAGTTTTGATTTACATTTCTCTAATGATTAGTGATGTTGAGCATCCTTTCATGTGCTTGTTGTCAACCTGTATATCTTCTTTGAAGAAATGTCTATTTAGGTCTTCAACCCATTTTTGGATTGGGTTGTTTGTTTTTTTGATATTGAGCTGCATGAGATGCTTATAAATTTTAGAGATTAATCCTTTGTCAGTTGCTGCATTTGCAAATATTTTCTCACATTCTGAGGGTTGTCTTTTCGTCTTGTTTATGGTTTCCTTCACTGTGCAAAAGCTTTTAAGTTTCATTAGGTCCCATTTGTTTATTTTTGTTTTTATTTCCATTTCTCTAGGAGGTGGGTCAAAAGGATCTTGCTGTGATTTATGACATAGAGTGTTCTGCCTATGTTTTCCTCTAAGAGTTTTATAGTGTCTGGCCTTACATTTAGGTCTTTGATCCATTTGGAGTTTATTTTTGTGTATGGTGTTAGGGAGTGTTCTAATTTCATTCTTTTACATGTAGCTGTCCAGTTTTCCAAGCACCACTTATTGAAGAGGCTGTCCTTTCTCCATTGTATATTCTTGCCTCTTTTATCAAAATTAAGGTGACCATATGTGTGTGGGTTTATCTCTGGGCTGTCTATCCTGTTCCATTAATCTATAGTTCTGTTTTGGTGCCAGTACAAAATCTTCCTGGGAAGATTGCATGCATTCCTGGGATAAACCCCACTTGATCATGCTGTATGGTCCTTTTAATGTGCTGTTGGATTCTGCTTGCTTTTATTCTCAGTTCCTATTTAGAAAATAAGAAAGGTATAAAAATCTATGTTTCAGAGATTGGTTCAAGATGGTGGAGTAGAAGGACGTGCACTCACTCCTTGGGAGAGCACCAGAATCACAAATGACTGCTGAACAATCATCGACAAGAAGATGCTGGAACTCACCAAAAATGATACCCCACATCCAAAGACAAAGGAGACGTTGCAATGAGCTGGAAGGAGGGGCGCAATCACAATAAAATCAAACCCCACAACCACTGGGTGGGTGACTCAAAAACTGGAGAACACTTATACCACAGAAGTATACCCACAGGAGTGAAAGTTCTGAGCCCCAATTCAGGCTTCCCAACATGGGGGTCTGGCAGTGGGAGTAGGAATTCCTAGAGAATCAGACTTTGAAGGCTAGCGGGATTTGATTGCAGGACTTCAACAGGACAGGAGGAAACAGAGAGTCTACTCTTGGAGGGCACACACAAAGTAGTGTGCATGTCAGGACCCAGGGGAAGGAGCAGTAACTCCATAGGAGACTTAACCAGACCTACCTGCTAGTGTTGGAGGGTCTCCTGCAGAGGCAGGGGGGTGGCTGTGGCTCACCACAGGGACAAGGACACTGGCAGCAGAAGTTCTGAGAAGCACTCCTTGGCATGAGCCCTCCAAGAGTCTGCCATTAGCCCCACCAAAGAGCCAGGTAGACTTCAGTGCTGGATCACCTCAAGTCAAACAACCAACAGGGAGTGAACCCAGCCCCACCCATCAGCAAACAAGTGGATTAAAGTTTTACTGAGCTCTGCCCACCAGAGCAACACCCAGCTCTACCCATCACCAGTCCCTCCCATCCGGAAGCTTGAACAAGCCTCTTAGATAGCCTCATCCACCAGAGGGCAGACAGCAGAAGCATAAAGAACTACAATTCTGCAGCCTGTGGAATGAAAACCACATTCACAGAAAGATAGACAAAATGAAAAGTCAGAGGACTATGAACCAGATGAAGGAACAAGATAAAACCCCAGAAAAACAACTAAATGAAGTGAAGATAGACAACCTTCCAGAAAAAGAATTCAGAATAATGATAGTGAAGATGATCCAGGACCTTGGAAAAAGAATGGAAGCAAAGATCAAGGAGATGCAAGAAATGTTTAACAAAGAGCTAGAAGAATTAAAGAACAAACAGAGATGAACTATACAATAACTGAAATGAAAAATACACTAGAAGGAAATAATAGCAGAATAACTGAGGCAGAGGAACAGATAAGTGACCTGGAAGACAGGATGGTGGAATTCACTGCCATGGAATAGAATAAAGAAAAAAGAATGAAAAGAAATGAAGACAGTCTAAGATACCTCTGGAACAACATTAAACGCAACAACATTCGCATTACAGGGGTCCCAGAAGGAGAAGACAGAGAGGAAGGACCTAAGAAAATATTTGACTATTTGAAAATATTTGAATCAATTGAATATTGATTATAGTCGAAAACCTCACTAACATGGGAAAGGAAATAGCCACCCAAGTCCAGGAAGTGCAGTGAGTCCCAGGCAGGATAAACCCAAGGAGAAGCATGCCGAGACATATAGTACTCAAATTAACAAAAATTAAAGACAAAGAAAAATTATTGAAAGCAACAAGGGAAAAACGACAAATAACATACAAAGGAACTCCTATATGGTTAACAGCTGAATTCTCAGCAGAAACTCTACAAGCCAGAAGTGAGTGGCACGATATATTCAAAGTGATGAAAGGGAAGAACCTACAACCAAGATTACTCTAGTTGGCTAGGATCTCATTCAGATTCGATGGAGAATTCAAAATCTTTACAGAAAAGCAAAAGCTAAGAGAATTCAGCACCACTAAACCAGCTCTACAACAAATGCTAAAGGAACTTCTCTAAGTGGGAAACACAAGAGAAGAAAAGGACCAACACAAACAAACCCACAACAATTAAGAAAATGGTCATAGGAATATACATATTGATATTTACCTTAAATATGAATGTATTAAATGCTCTAACCAAAAGACACAGGATCGCTGAATGGATACAAAAACAAGACCCATAAGAAACACAAGAAACAAGAAACACAAGCTTTAAATAACACAATAGGCCACATAGATTTAATTGATATGTATAGGACATTCCATCCAAAAACAATAGAATACACTTTCTTCTCAAGTGCATATGGAACATTCTCCAGGATAGATCACATCTTGGGTCACAAATCAAGCCTCGGTAAATTTAAGAAAATTGAAATCATATCAAGCATCTTTTCTGACTGCAACGCTATGAGATTAGAAATCAATTACATGGGAAAAAAAGGAAAAAACACAAACACATGGAGGATAAACAATACATTACTAAATAACCAAGAGATCACTGAAGAAATCAAAGAGGAAATCAGAAAATACCTACAGAAAAATTACAATGAAAAGACAATGATCCAAAACCTATGGGATGCAGCAAAAGCAGTTCTAAGAGGGAAGTTTATGGCAATACATTCCTACCTCAAGAAACAAGAAAAATCTCAAATAAGCAATCTAACCTTACACCTAAAGGAACTAGAGAAAGAAGAACAAACAAAACCCAAAGTTAGTAGAAGGAAAGAATTCATAAAGATCAAAGGAGAAATAAATGAAATAGAAACAAAGAAAAACAATAGCAAGATCAATAAAAGTAAAAACTGGTTCTTTGAGAAGATAAACAAAATAGATAAACCATTAGCCAGACTCATCAAGAAAAAGAGGGAGAGGATCAGATCAATAAAATTAGAAATGAAAAAGGAGAAGTTACAATGGACATTGCAGAAATACAAAGCATCATAAGAGATTACTACAAGCAACTCTATGCCAGTAAAATGGACAACCTAGAAGAAATGGACAAATTCTTAGAAAGGTATAACCTTCCAGACTGAACCAGGAAGAAATTGAAAATATGAACACACCAATCACAAGTAATGAAATTGAAACTGCGATTAAAAATCTTACAGCAAACAAAAGTCCAAGACTAGATGGCTTCACAGATGAATTCTATCAGACATTTAGAGAAGAGCTAACACCCATCCTTCTCAAACTCTTCCAAAAAATTGCAGAAGAAGGAACACTCCCAAACTCATTCTATGAGGCCACCATCACCCTGATACCAAAACCAGACAGAGATATTACTAAAAAAGAAAATTACAGACCCATATCACTGATGAACATAGATGCAAAAATCCTCAACCAAATACTAGCAAACAGAATCCAACAGCACATTAAAAGGATCATACACCATGATCAAGTGGGATTTATCCCAAGGATGCAAGGATTCTACAATATATGCAAATCAATCAGTGTGACACACCATATTAACAAATTGAAAAATAAAAACCATATGATAATCTCAATAGATGCAGAAAAAGCTTTTGACAACATTCAACACCAATTTATGATAAAAACTCTCCAGAAAGTGGGCATAGAGGGAGCCTACCTCAACATAATAAAGGCCATATATGACAAACCCACAGCAAACATCATTCTCAATGGTGAAACACTGAAAGCATTTCCTCTAAGATCAGGAACAAGACAAGGATGTCCACTCTCACCTAGGCATGGCAATCAGAGAAGAAAAAGAAATAAAAGGAATAGAAATTGGAAAAGAAGAAGTAAAACTGTCACTGTTTGCAGATGATATGATACTATACATAGAGAATCCTAAAGATGCTACCAGAAAACTACTAGAGCTAATCAATGAATTTGGTAAAGTTGCAGGATACAAAATTAATGCACAGAAATCTCTTGCACTCCTATACATTAACAATGAAAAATCATAAAGAGAAATTAATTTGCAACAAAAAAGACTAAAATACCTAGGAATAAACCTACCTAAGGAGGCAAAAGACCTGTACTCAAAAAACTGTAAGAGACTGATGAAAGAAATCAAAGATGACACAAACAGATGGAGAGATATACCAAGTTCTTGGATTGGAAGAATCAATATTGTGAAAATGGCTATACTACCCAAAGCAATCTACAGATTCAATGAAATCCGTATCAAATTACCAGTGGCATTTTTTTACAGAACTAGAACAAAAAATCTTAAAATTTGTGTGGAGACACGAAAGACCCCGAATAGCCAAAGCAGTCTTGAGGGAAAAAAACGGAGCTGGAGGAATCAGACTCCCTGACTTCTGACTATACTACAAAACCACAGTAATCAAGACAATATGGTACTGGCACAAAAACAGAAATATAGATTAATGGAACAAGATAGAAAGCTCAGAGATAAACCAACACACTTATGGTCAATTAATCTATGACAAAGGAGTCAAGGATTTATAATGGAGAAAAGACAGTCTCTTCAATAAGTGGTGCTGGGAAAACTGCACAGCTACATGTAAAAGAATGAAATTAGAACACTCCCTAACACCATACATAAAAATAAACTCAAAATGGATTAAATACCTAAATGTAAGACCGGACACTATAAAACTCTTTGAGGAAAACATAGGAAGAACACTCTTTGACATTAATCACAGCAAGATCTTTTTGGATGGACCTCCTAATGTAATGGAAATAAAAACAAAAATAAACAAATGGGACCTAATGAAACTTAAAATCTTTTGCACAACAAAGGAAACTATAAACAAAACAGAAAGACAACCCTCAGAACAGGAGAAAATATTTGCAAATGAATCAATGGACAAAGGATTAATCTCCAAAATACATAAATAACTCATGCAGCTCAATATCGAAAAAATAAATAACCCAATCAAAAAATGGGCAGAAGACCTAAATAGACATCTCTCCAAAGAAGACATACAGATGTCCAAGAGGCACATGAAAAGCTGTTCAATGTCACTAATTATTAGAGAAATGCAAATCAAAACTACAATGAGGTATCACCTCACACCTGTTAGAATGGCCATCATCAGAAAATCTACAAACAACAAATGCTGGAGAGGGTGTGGAGAAAAGGGAACCCTCTTCCACTGTTGGTGGGAATGTATATTGATACAGCCACTATGGAGAACAGTATGGAGGTTCCTTAAGAAACTAAAAATAGAATTACCATATGACCCAGCAATCCCACTACTGGGCATATACCCAGAGAAAACCATAATTCAAAAAGACACATGCACTCCAATGTTCATTGCAGCACTACTTACAATAGCCAGGTCATGGAAGCAACCTAAATGCCCATCAACAGATGAATGGATAAAGAAGATGTGGTACATATATACAATGAAGTATTAGTCATAAAAAGAAATGAAATTGGGTCATTTGTAGAGATGTGGATGGACCTAGAGTCTGTCATACAGAGTGAAGTCAGAAAGAGAAAAACAAATAACATATATTAACGCATATATGTGGAATATTAAAAATGGTACAGATGAACCAGTTTCCAAGGCAGAAATAGAGACATAGATGTAGAGAACAAACGTATGGACACCAAGAGGGGAACGTGAGGGGTGGTGGTGGTGATGGGGTGAACTGGGAGATTGGTATTGACATATATACACTAATATGTATAAAATCGATAACTAATAAGACCCTTCTGTATGAAGAATAAATAAATAAAATAAAATTTTAAATTTTTTTTAAAAAATCTGTTTCCACCTTAAGAAGCTAGTTTAAAGAAAAAGAAAGAGAAAATAAAATTCAAAGTATCTAGAAGAAAAGGGCTAAAAATAAGAACAGAAAACAGCAGAAAATGCAGAACAATAGAAAAAATTAACAAGGTCAAGAGTTCCTTTAAAGATTAATAAAACTGATAAATCTCTAGCAAGAGAAATTAAGAAAAAGAACGAAGATAAAATCTCCAAATATTAGAAAAGAAAGGTTCATTACTACAGATCCTATAGATATTTAAAATAATAAGAAGTTGGGGTTTTTTTAATAAATTCATTTATTTATATTTATTTTTGGCTGCATTGGGTCTTCGTTGCTGTGTGCGGGTTTTCTCTAGTTGCGGCAAGTGGGGGCTACTCTTCGTTGCGGTGCACAGGCTTCTCATTGCAGTGGCTTCTCTTGGTGTGGAGTACAGGCTCTCGGTGCCTGGGCTCAGCAGCTGTGGCACACGGGGTTAGTTGCTCCACGGCATGTGGGATCTTCCCAGACCAGGGCTCAAACCCATGTCCCCTGCATTGGCAGGCGGATTCTTAACCACTGCTCCACCAGGGAAGTCCAGCAAGGTGTCATTTTGAACAACATTTTGCCAATATGTATAACAACGTACATGAAATACACACATTTCTTGAAAAACGTGTTGTGTACATGACTGACATTAAGTTTTTAATTGTAATGTTAAGTGCCTGACATTAAGCTTTAGATTGCTGAGGCATCCATTTCAAAGATATCCATCTCAAACATACTGCCAGATGTATGACAGAGCAAAACAACTATATAAGGAGCTAGGCTACTCCTAGTGATGAAGTTCCCCTTTTATAAAGCCCAAGTAGCCTAGATAACTGACCACTTTAGTTACCCTTGCATTTCCCTAATTCCCACTCTTATGCTTTAAATTCACCAATAAAGAGTGAACTCACAAAGCCCTAGACATCTTACTCTCAGACCCTCATAGAGGCAGAGCTCCAGTTTTCCTCTCTCTTTCTCTTTCTCCAAGACCTTGCTGTGTGGCCCTCAGGCATGTTGTGTACCCGCCAGGACCTGTGAGTAATAAATCTCATTCTTAAAAGTTCCCTGATCATTTCTTGCTGAAGTGCATCCTGCAGTAATAATAAGAACCACAAGGGCTAGCCCAGCCACAACACTGGCCCAGCCACAATACTGGTGAGGGTGAGGGGAGTGTTCTGTGAGTGAGGGGAGGGGAGGGCTCTGTAGGGCTGGGTGAGTGCCTCAGGCACTCTCAGCCAAGAACATCACCATCAATAGGCTGGGAGGACACAACGACATAACTTATCAAAACTGACAAAACAAGGGAATTCATTGGTGGTCCAGTGGTTAGGACTCTGCCCTTCCATTGTAGGGGGCATGTGTTTGAACCCTGGTTGCGGAATTAAGATCCCACACACCATGCAGTATGGCCAAAAAATAAAAGAGAAAATTTTTAAAAAGCAAAATACTTTTAAACAAATGACACAACAAATAGAAAATCTGAATAGCCTTATACCTGGGATTTTTTTAATATCAAATTTTAAATTTAAAAACTGCTAGGGCCCAATAGCTTTGATGGTGAATTCTATCAAACATTTAATAAGGAAATAATGCCAATTCTACAAAAATTCTTTCAAAAAGTAGAGGAGGGAAAGAACAGTTCCAAGTCATCACATGAAGACAGCATAATTCTAATAAAATAAAACAAGCACTATTTAAGGAGATAAAATTACAGACCAACTTCCCTCAAGAATACAGATTTTTTAAAAAATAATAATGATGATGTTGACCTTTTCTGAGCCTCCTGACTTGAATCAACTAAAGCTTGGACTCTGTGAACCACCCAAGCCCCTTCATGAACATGCATGTTCCCTTAGCTTAAAACTTCCCCAATTTTGCTGTTCAGGGAGACACTGCTTTGGGAAAGATCCCCAGTGTTCTCCTTACTTGCTACAAGTAGTAACAAATCCTCCCTTTGAAACCAAGTAGGACCCTGTGGGGCTCCTGGGCATGGAAGCCTTTCTGTGTCCCCTGATTCTTGCTTGTAGGGAATAGGCTTCAGCCTCCATGACCTTCCCTGAGCTCCAAAGGGCAGGTTCAAACATTTGCTAATCAGGGAAGGGTGTGGATGCAGAGACAAGGCAGGAGCAGTCAAAAAACAATAGTGCAGCCTTGAGACAGTGTCCTGGTTCCATTTCAAGGGATACACATAACAATATCTTTGAGGTCTTCTGCAGAACTAAACCCCCCCCAAAATGGACAATGTTAACTACTTGATGAACATTCTTCATTCCAGAGAGAACATCACAGTTTGATAACCTTGAGAACCACAGAAGCTCATCAGGAAACCACCTAAGGACACATTAAAGGAGTGCAGGCCCTGCACACACCCTGATCCTTATTGGCAATCCCACCCTTGAACCACTGCTGTAAAATTCCTCACCAAATCCCCCTGGGTTGGGACACACAGTTTTGAGGGCATGAGTCCGCTGTTTCCCCCTTTGCCTGGCAAAACAATAAAGTTATTCTTTTCTACTTCACCCAAAACTCTGTCTCCGAGACTCAATTCAGCACCAGTGCACAGAGGCCGAGTTTTCGGCATCACTTTCTCCCCATCTTTGGCTTCGTTCTGTTTTTTGGCTTGACACCCTCCAAGAGATAAACCAGTTTTCTGGTAACAGTTGCAGAGTTGATCCAAAGCCTCAATTGTATTTTTATATATACTAGCAATGAACAACCGGAAAATAATTTTTTCAATCACAAAGTACTAAGAGAAATTTAACAAAAGCTATGGGAGGGCTTCCCTGGTGGCGCAGTGGTTGAGAGTCTGCCTGCCTATGCGGGGGACACGGGTTCATGCCCCGGTCCGGGAAGATCCCACATGCCGTGGAGAGGCTGGGCTCAAGTAAATAAAATAAAAACTTTAAGATATGTAAATGGTGTGGAAAAGCATGCCTTACAAAGTATCAAAGCATAATATAATGTTACAAAACCCAAAGAAGTGTGGCCCTGGCACCAATATAGGC
This sequence comes from Kogia breviceps, assembly GCF_026419965.1. Classification (NCBI taxonomy): domain Eukaryota; kingdom Metazoa; phylum Chordata; class Mammalia; order Artiodactyla; family Physeteridae; genus Kogia; species Kogia breviceps. The sequence goes on from NC_081314.1 coordinate 101,073,436, forward strand.
AAATAGATCAGTGGACCAAAATAGCAATTTCCAATCACTCATGCATATATGAAGCTACATTTTAATAAGTAGTAAAATTAAGAAATATTCCATAAATGTTATTGGGACAATTGATCTGGCAAATGCATTATTGTCCAATCTTATCAAAAAAAAATCAGAAACAGTTCACATTCACTTAGAATAGATAACAGTAGTTTTTTTTTTTTTTTTTTTTTTTTTTTACGGTATGCGGGCCTCTCACTGTTGTGGCCTCTCCCATTGCGGAGCACAGCCTCCGGACGCGCAGGCTCAGCAGCCATGGCTCACGGGCCCAGCCGCTCCTCGGCATGTGGGATCTTCCCGGACCAGGGCACGAACCCGTGTCCCCTGCATCGGCAGGCGGACTCTCAACCACTGCGCCACCAGGGAAGCCCAACAGTAGTTTTTAACCAAATACATTTGCCTGGGCCGCCTGGGCATCCCTCAGGACCTAAGAAAGTGGGAGATAAATTCTACAAATATTCAGGGAGTTGTCATATCAATTAAATTTTTAGGGGCTTAGTAGTCTAGAGCATTGTGGACATTTCCTCCAAAGTAAAGGATCGATTATTTTACTCTGTATCTCTCATCAAGAAGTACAACACAAAACCAGCTTCTTCGAGTTTTGAAATAATATTCCATACCTGGGACATTACCCATTTTCTATGGAGTCCAAAGCAGGAAAGAGAAAACAAGCAGGCCCAGGTTGTGGTGCAAGGGGCCCTGCTTCTTGAATCATATGACCAGTAGTCACTATTGCACTGGAGGTGTAAGGAGTGGGAAAAGATGTTGTGTGAACTTTGTGACAGCACTAGCGAGAGAGCAAGGCCCTACCCCCTGCAGTGGAGAATTGTACATCTTACAAACAACAAATTCTGCTGTTCTACTGAACTATGGTAGAGATGGAGAGCTTGTTCCTGGAACATCAAGTGCACCACTGGCCAGAACTGCTAATCGTAAGCTGTCAGACCCACAAAATCATAATAAGGCCCAAGGGCCCAGCAGCAGGCCATCATGAGATGCAAGTGGAACATCTGAGATTGAGCATGAACAGGGCCTGAGGGTTCAAGCAAGCTCCATGAGCAGGTAGCTAGATCCACATGTCATTGTCACCCACCACTATTGCACCAGCTCACACATACAGCCACACAGCAGTTACTTTATAGCTAGCTCACCATGATGGGTAATTTATGTGGTAACTTGACTGGACCACAGGGTGCCCAGATATTTGAGCAAATATTATTCTGCATGTTTCTATGAGGGTGTTTTTGGATGAGATTAACATTTAAATTGGTAGGCCTCTCGCCTTCTGAGATGACCCACACTCTATGGAGTGCGTATCTCTCTCAATAAATCTAGTTCTTACCTATCAAAAAAAAATTGGTAGACTGAGTAAAGCATATTGCCATCCAGAATGTGGGTGGGTCTCATGCAATCAGCTGAAGATCTGAATAGGACAAAATGTTGTTCCTCCCCTGAATATAAGAATTCTCCTGCCTGATGGCCTTCAAACTGAGACATCCACTCTTCCTGGTTCTACAGCAATTTCTGGCCTTTCGACTCAAAATGGAACATTGGTTCTGTATATTTTGTATTTGCCAGCCTCGATAATTGCATGAGCCAATTCCTTATAATAAATTTATGTATATATATTTATACATATATTTATGTATATATACAGATATATATTATATAGAGAGAGATAGAGATGACATAGACATAGATATAGATATAGATATAGATGATATAGATAAAGATACAGATCTCCTCTATTGGTTCTGTTTCTCTGGTGAATACTGATTAATACTCATGAAGGGAAAAATGATTAAGCTTGGTCCATAGATTGGTCAGCTCAGTATGTGGGTGTAAGCCTAAGTAGACTGTGGCCAAATTATATTCCTTTTCAAGAGTGATTCTGAAAGAGAACAGTGAGAGGAAATCCTCCCATTGGGCCAAGCTTTGGGTGGCACATCTGTTTGAGATTTTAAAAGGGGGTGGGGGGAATGTGGTCACTAGGGAATGTCTTAGTACAACTGATCAAGATTTTGGAAGGAGAAATACTGGAAGACTGGGGTTAAGAAAATCTATACTAGGAGCATGTGGATGGACATATGGAAATGGATTCAAAGTCTGAAGGTATTGTATTGCATATAATCCCTAAAGAGAATCTATGACAGAAAAATCACTAAGCACACAAGTAGATAAAATTATTTGACAGTAGACATACATCAGCTTCTGCATTGGCCATCCCTTGCATTGGGCACATGGAAAAGCATCCATGGTGGCAGAAATGGAGGCTATGCATGAGCTGAAAACCATGGGCTCCCACTTACCAAAGCTTATCTAGCTATTGCTACTGCCGAATCTCCTATCTGCCAACAACAGGTCAACCCTAAATCCCTGTTACAGGACTCTCAATGAGACTGTGGTAGTTTGTCTCAAATGTGGCCACCATCAATTCCTCTCTTCCCTTTATGCACATGCCAGCCCCGCCATCAAGAGGTAGAATATGTTCCTCCTTTCCCTTGGATCCAGGCTGAGCCTTAGTGACTCACTTACCAATAGAAATACAGACATTCTGGGGAATTCTTTGGTGGTCCAATGGCTAAGACTCCACGCTCCCAATGCAGGGGGCCCGGGTTCAATCACTGGAACTAGATCCTACATGCTGCAACTGAGAGTTCACATGCCACAACTAAAGATCCTGAATGCCGGGCTTCCCTGGTGGTGCAGTGGTTAAGAATTCAACTGCCCGTGCAGGAGACATGGGTTCGAGCCCTGGTCTGAGAAGATCCCACATGCCGCGGAGCAAATAAGGCCATGCGCCACAACTACTGAGTCTGCGCTCTAGGGCCCACAAGCCACAACTACTGAGCCCACGTACCACAACTACTGAAGCCTGTGTGCCTAGAACTAATGCTCCGCAACAAGAGAAGCCACTGCAATGAGAAGGCTGCGCACCACAACGAAGAGTAGCACCTGCTTGCCGCAACTAGAGAAAAGCCCGCGTGCGGCAACGAATACCCAATGCAGCCATAAATAAATAAAGATCCTGCATGCCACTACTAATGCCACTACTGATGCAGCCAAATAAATATTTTTTTTTTTAATACAGACATTCTGTAACTTTCAAAGCTAAGTTGTAAGAAGCCTTGCAACTGTTACCTAGACCTCTCAGAATACACCTCTCAGAATGGACCTCTCAGAAAGCTCTTTCCTGGAACTCTTGATTGAGAGATACCAGCTGTCAAATAAGCAGCTTGAGACATCTACCCTGAGATGGCCATGCTATGAGAAAACAAGCCAACTATAGAGGCCCTGAACAACGAGATGTCACAGAGAGAGAGAGAGAGAGAGAGAGGCCAGGGTACACGGAGACTCCAAACATCTGAGGAAAAAGACATCTTAGAAGTGAATCCTCTAGCCTCAGACACCCCAGTTAGAGCCATGTGGACCAGAGACATACTGGCCAGCTGAGTCCTTCCTGACTTCCTAAACCAGGAAATCATGAGTAAAATAGAATTGTTATTTTAAGTCACTAAGTTATGGGGTGGTTTATTATATAATAATAAAACCAACCAGCCACTTTCTTTGCACCCTCTCCAGCATTTGTTGTTTTGTAGATTTTCTGATGATGCCCATTCTAACTGGTGTGAGGGAACCCTCTTGCACTGTTGGTGGGAATGTAAATTGATATAGCCACTATGGAGAACAGTAGGGAGGTTCCTTCAAAAACTAAAAATAGAACTACCATACAATCCAGCCATCCTGCTACTGGGCATATACCCTGAGAAAACCATAATTCAAAAAGAGTCATGTACCACAATGTTCATTGCAGCTCTATTTACAATAGCCAGGACATGGAAGCAACCTACGTGTCCATCAACAGATGAATGGACAAAGATGTGGCACATATATACAATGGAATATTACTCAGCCATAAAAGGAAATGAAATTGAGTTATTCGTAGTGAGGTGGATGGACCTAGAGTCTGTCATACAGAGTGAAGTCAGAAAGAGAAAAACAAATACTGTATGTTAACACATATATATGGAATCTAAAAAAAAAATGGTCATGAAGAACCTAGGGGCAAGATGGGAATAAAGATGCAGACCTACTAGAGAACGGACTTGAGGATATGGGGAGGGGGAAGTGTAAACTGGGACAAAGTGAAAGAGTGGCATGGACATATATACACTACCAAACGTAAAATAGATAGCTAGTGGGAAGCAGCCGCATAGCATAGGGAGATCAGCTGGCACTCTGTGACCACCTAGAGGGGTGGGATAGGGACGCTGGGAGGGAGGGAGATGCAAGAGGGAAGAGTTATGGGGACATATGTATATGCATAGCTGATTCACTTTGTTATAAAGCAGAAACTAACACACTATCGTAAAGCAATTATATTCCAATAAAGATGTTAAAAAAAAAAAGATGTGGTACATATATACAATGGAATATTACTCAGCCATAAAAAGGAATGAAATTGCTTCATTTGTAGAGATGTGGATGGATCTAGAGACTGTCATACAGAGTGAAGTAAGTCAGAAAGAGAAAAACAAATATCATGTATTAGCACATATATGTGGAACCTAGAAAAATGGTACAGATGAACCGGTTTGCAGGGCAGAAATAGAGACACAGATATAGAGAACAAACGTATGGACACCAAGGGGGGGAAGTGGCGGGGGGGTGGTGTTATGAATTGGGAGATTGGGATTGACATATATACACTAATATGTATAAAATGGATAACTAATAAGAACCTGCTGTATACAAAAATAAAATAAAATTCAAAAAACAAAACCAACCAGCCAGTTGGTGGTATTTGACCACATTAGATCCCTTCCACCTTGGAAAAGGTAACAATTCATTCTTACACTAATATGCAAATATTCCACATAGGGGTTAGCCTCTCCTATGTGCAGGCCTGAGAGATTAGAAGGTATTTGACCCACTGTCCCAGCATCCCACATTATATCACCTCATATCAAGAGAACAACAGCAAAGGAAGTACAGGAGTCATTACGTGACCGCAGAATCTACTAGCTCATACCATACCAAGGAGAACTCGCTAAAATGACAGATCAGAGGCAATACCTTGCAAGGAGTATTGCACAGGAGTGCCATCCTTTAGAATGTTGTACTTTAAATCATTGACCTTTAAATGGTTCCTAATAGATCCCTAATAGGTTGAATACATGGGTTCAGGAACTAAGAAGTGGAAGTAGAAGTGGCCCCACTTACCATCACTCCTGGTGACCCACTTAGGGAAAGTCTCCAAGTTCTTGGAGAAGCTTCCTGTTGTTGCAACTCAGGGCTTTTCAGAGTTAGAGGAATATCTCCACCAGCAGACAGAGGTAAAGTTCCATTGATCTCCATAGTGCCTCTGCCTCCTGAGCCCTTTAGCTTCTCATTTCACAATAACAGCTGTCCATAAGAGGAGTCATTTGATGTGGGCTGCCCCAGGAAGGGGAAATGACTTTGGGCCAGGTAACTGTCTATGGCAATCCTGAAGAGGGCTGGCAGCTAAGGGCTGGATGTTGACAGCATTCCCATCAGTTAACGAAATAAGACTTTCTGTCCTGTAGGAGAATCTGAGCAGTGCATTGTACTAGTTCTTATCTACCTCACATTGTATTTGAAAAAGATAATAGGGAAGACCTTATATTTCATGTGTAGATATTTATACTTGACCTCAATAAAATTCCTGATAGTTGTAAAAGCAAACCCAAGAGGTCTTATTTGAGCTTTCCTTGTAGAGATTGAAAATGTCAGTGAAAAAACAAAGGTTTTCAACTGACCAATGGAGCAGAGTCAAGGGTTCCAGAAACGGGCTCAGACATATAAAGTCAACTAATTGACAAAGATGACCCTGTGATTTAGTAAAGAAATGATAGTCATTTTAATAAATAGTGCTGGGTAAACTGGATTTCCATCTGAAAGCTAATGCATTTTGATCCCTACCTTACATCATACTAAAAAGTTAACTACAGACAGATTATAGATCTAACTGTAAAGGATAAGCTTTTAGAGGAAAACAAGTTGTTAAACATTTCCCAGAACATTGATATCCTACTCTCCCACCAGGTCCCTGTTCACCCTTGAGCCTCCCAGCTCCTTCTTCCTCAGCTGATGAGCACTGAGAAAATTGACACGGTAAGGGGTAAGCTCATAACTTCTGTCAAACAATAAACCTACCTGAATTTATGCCCATATTCTCTATTTTCTCTCTTATTAAAATAAAAGCTCTACCTCTGTCCTATCAGAATAAAAACAAGCAAGTAAAAACAAAAAAAAAACTCCACTTTTGTTCTGTGCCTCAGTTTCCTTACCTATAAGCAAAGTAAGACAAATAATAGCTCCTGCTTCATTGTAGGAGTAGGTAGTATTAAATTAGTGATGGTAAAAATATTTAAAATATTGACTGTTTCATGACAAGCACTAAGTAAAGTGTTAGTTACTACTCTACCCAGCACATATCTTGAGGAAGTTGACTCTATTTATGATCTCCACTTCCTCACCTCTCATTCACTTTTAAAATCAAATCACATTGCACCCATGCAAAATCTACTCTAAAGTCTTCCCGTTGCATGTGAAATAAAATTTTAACCCTTTACCATGTAATCTACAAGACCTTTCCCTTGTGATCCGGCCCCTGGTCATCTCATGTTTTCTCTTAATTCTTCCATTCTGTCAATCACTATGCCTCAGATAAAATGACCTTTTTTTCCTTCCTCCAATATTCCAATGTCATTCCTGTTTTTGTAATTGGGGTTTTCTTTTTTATTTGCCTCCCTCCATGAGCCACCATGAAAGTAGACATCATGTCTGTTTTCACATCCATCAATCCCCAAACACCCAGAATAATGTCTGCTACATAATAAGTACTCAAAAATAAATGTGTGTGGACATCAAGAATTAGTTAATGAAAAACCCATTCTAACCTGGCTTCCTTCCATATCATGTTTCCAAATCCAGTAGACACACAGACACATCTCTTCACATGTTATTCTATTTTCTCTGTTATTCCACAATTCACTCCATGAAACTCTCCTATTTGGCTTTTGTGAGCCCAATGTCTCCTGATTTTTCTCCAACCCCAGTGTGTTTTCTCCTGTTAAGTATTTTGTGCAGGTTCTGATCCTCTCTGGATATCTAAATTTTGAGTGTGTTGGGCATGGCTGGAGCCTGGGAATTATCTCTCCCTAGGTGTCCATGTCATCTGTGTCAAACTTGACATGTCACTTTGGTATGAAAATTGTCATGAACAAATCAGTTAGAGGGTGGGGAAGAATTCTGGCATTTTTCCATCCCAAATGGAATTTCTGGTTAGACACTTGAATCTTCAGCATAGGTAAGATGATTTCTTCATGTGTGTGATGGAAGACAGGGAAATCCCTTATCAATTCATGGCCTTGTCTTTGGAGTTTTGTGATAATCTCAGGCTCTGGTTGTCTGCCCTCCTAGCCCAAATATTGCTTCTTTTCTCTGCCCAGGCTTGTTGCCCTCTCTTCCCTTAATCTGTCATACGCCAACTCCCAGCACCTTTGTTCTCACACTACACCCTCTCTGAACCTCCTATTTGTAACATCTATCATGTGCTCTCTGCAGGCACACACAGGTGAGGTAGGACAGCAAGGCAATCATGCCTGAGAAGAGGAAAAGCAATTAACATCTGTACATTTTATCACATGGCCACAAATCACCTCCCTGAATGGATTTAACTCAACATAATTTCTCTCATTCACCTGTCACTCTGCATGCTCCCTTCCAGTGTCACTGTACCCTTCCTGCAGAGGTTAGCCCAAGAGACCAGACTTGCCACAGAACCACAATGCCTGAAATCTAAAGAGAGGACCAACAGAAATGAATATTCTTATATTCTCTTTCTGGCCAATTCAAACACTATTTAATCTGTATGAATCAGGGCTGTGTTTTGAAAAGGGCATCACCTTAAAACACAGGAAGGGAATTAAAGACCATACTTTCAGAAAAAAATATTTGATTAGATGTTAACAGGCAGAGAACTCTACAGATGTAAGTTTCTCAAACATTTTTGCTTGGTAATAGATGTATTTTTCCCTTTGCCTGATACTGTCCCTTTGTTAGTATAGTCAACAAAAAAAGCGGAGTGGGGGGCAGGGAGAAAGACTAACCTAGTTATTCTTGGTCCAGGTACTTGCCTGGGCAGATGTATCTGTCAGAATTAGGAAGCTGATCACCAGTGATGGAAGATATGTCTTCACCAGAAGAACCTGCCAACAGGTTTTTTAGGATTTCTGATTCTAGAAAATAATGGGTGGCAACAAAAAATTATGACTTGAAATATTTTATTTACTAAATAATTCCTGTTCATTATTTATTCTAACTTACTCTGAACCACCTCAGCAGAAAGAAATGTTAAATTATTTGCAACTTCTCTATGTACCTAGCTTACCTCCTGCAATCAAGGCTATAGCTCAGGAAGCTGCCTTGTTTATTTCCTTTCTCTTACTTTAGCACTAGCACAGGGAGGGATTGTTTTATGGTTTATTTTTCCAGAGGGATAATGCAGGGTCATGCTGCACCAGGTTCCTAAGAGAAAAACCAACGTCAATAATACACAGGAGCTATAAGCCTCATTACCCCTAGAAACAGGTAAAAAAAAACAAGAGAAATGGCAATAAACCCCACATTTAAACAACTCTGTGGAAGATGAAAATCGGATGAAAGGAGTGGTGACTGGTTTAACTTAGTAAAGGAAGGTGAACTCTAAATACCCATAGTGAGGACAACAAAGAAAGGCAGGCTTATCCACTCCACACATTGGAATTGCTGGTTTGATAGTCGGTCTCCCCCAACAAATCCATAAGCTCCTCCTCGAGGGCACGATGGAATCTGTCATCACTCAGGTTTTAATCCCAGAACCTAATAAAATGCTTGGCTGATAATAGGGGCTCAAAAATTATTTGTGCGTAGAAAGAGTGAATATATTAATTTGTTGAAGTATCTACTGGTAGGCCTATTTACTTAATCAGCCTTTAAAATCATGTTCTATGGTCAAGATTTTCCTTAGGGAGATAGCCTGACATGACAGCTTTATTATTTAGACAGAATTCATGAAACAAACTAGCAAGAGACAACAAAGAGAGTTTTCTTTTGCTACTATAACAAATTACCAAAAACAACATAAATTTATTATCTTTCAATTCTAGAGGTCAGCTGTGTTTCTTTCTGGAAGCTCCTTTTCCTTGACTTTTCCAGTTTCTAGAAGCCACCCACATTCCATGGTTCACAGCCCCCTTCCTCCATTTTCAAAGCCAGCGACTGTGGGATGAGTCCTTCTCACAGTATGCCTATCTGATCCTTGTTCTATCATCACATCTCTCTCTGACCCAGCTATGAATGTTTCTAAACTTTTAAAGACATGTGTGATTAGATCAGACCTACTTAGATAATCCAGGATCTTTCATGTTAAGATCCTTACCTTAATCACATCTGCAAAGCCCCTTTTCATGTGTAAAGTAATATAACCCACAGTTCTCAGATAAAGATATGGACATCTTTGGGGAGCTATTTTTTGCCCACCACAAATGTCTTCCAGCCAAGTACCATTGGAGTATATTGGGCAAATGCCCTCAGCACCTCTTAGAAGAGTCCTGTTTCCCTGAAACAAGATCAGTGTCAGCCATGCTCAGCTGGGAAGGAAAATCCCTCCATAAACTAAATGATAAAATACCACCTCAGGGCAAGCCCCCAAATGTCCCCTCTCCTAACAAGACCTGATCTGGCTTTAGTCATGTCTCTCACAGGGATCACCTGACTGACTGCTTACATCAGGCTATATCAAGCTGACCCATTTTTCTTTTTCAGAGAGACAAAGATACTAACCATGCAGAACCATGCATCTACTAAAATATGTTGAAGACTGAAAAGGAAAAAATGTAAATTAGCCCTCAGAAGAAATCCTTTCAGTTCATGTTTCATCAGAATAGTATCTTTCCACAGCTAAAGGTCATTCATCAATCTAGTTTTTGTTAGAAGTGTTTTCTTTTCAATTTGGTGATGGGTTTTTTTTTCTCTCACTTCCCTACTTTGCTTTTCTCTTTTCCCACCATTTGGAATGGGTTAATGACTTTTCTTTCCTGTCGTCCATAGTTACTGAATAGTATTTCTCCCAATCCAAACATTCCTGACAGTGAGCTCATCTTCCTCCACAACCTCATCTTCCTGTGTCTTCCTCAGCTTCTCTGTTTCACAGCACCTGCTCTCAGGAGACTGTGTTCAGACAATCACTGGTTGGCTGAGTTATTATTACCATTCCACCACCATGACACCCACCATCAAGAGAGGGCCCAAGACGTCTATTACCATGAACCTCTGAAGAAAGGACAGCAGTGTTTTTCAAATGGCTATAGACTTCACTTGAGATTTGATTGTTTATTACAAACTAAGAGGTTCTTATTTTGATTCTCTGAGATTTGAGTGTAGGAGCGCACATGAGATTTCTTCAAAGTGCATCACTCCTATACAGGCTCTGCTGCAGCTCAACCTTCTTAGAAACTGACACTTCAAGTAACAATACGATTAAACTTACATTTCTGGGGGAAGGGGGATGTGTGATTTGAGAATGAAACCTATACTTGCTATACTAATTTCCCCAGGTAATCAGAATTATGAAATGCTGCCAGTTGAAAATTTCCATTTCCCAGCACTTGGGAAACATTTGAAATACAGGACAAATCCTCCTACTAGGAAGTTTTGTTAAGGTGTTTAATTAAAATTCTAAATTATCACAGAAATCAGACATTAAGTCTGATTCTTCAACCCCTCCCACATGTGTGTTCGCCATATCTTCACCAATAGCTGGCCCACTCTTTCCATAAAACACCCTCCTGCACAGCATACACTAAGCCTTAAAGTGGCCAGGAAAATCCTGCCCAAGCTCCACAGCTACACCACCATCTCCTCTCTACTAACCCTGACCTTGGCTACCATTGCTCAGGGTTTCATTGTTTTCCTTCTCAGGTACTAGAAGGGCACAGGCCACCTACTGACTCTTCCTTGACATTCTTCCTCTCCACTGGAGGCTCTCATCACCTACATTCCTTTCACTGTGACCATCAAAAGAGTAACTTATTCATGAGTCCTGTTACTGATGGTTATAATTTTGTTTCTCCTCCCCCACCCTCCCACCCAACAATGTGTACTTCTTGTTTTTGTCAATTACTTTCTTTCTGTCTTATCTTAAGATTTCTTCTTTGATTCACGAATCAATTCACGAATTTCCTAAATTCGTGCCTGTGAGTTTATGCAGGTATCACTGTAGCATTACACTGTAAATAACAATAGGCACAAAATCCATGCTGACAAATATAAGGGTTCACTTGCTGTAAATGTTATACAGGATACCACACAGAGAATAGCACACAGAAGGCTAGTACCTTGACTTATGAGCAACAACTAGGGCATCTCTGGAGTCAGTCAGGAGCCCATCTTATTCATAATTGGCTTGCAATATTTCAAATTTCTAGGAACAAAGTGGTTGATAATCTACAGTACTTACCATTATGCCTATCACATAATGAGCTCTCAATAAATGACTCTTGGGGAATTCCCTTGTGGTGCAGTGGTTAAGAATCCGCCCGCCAACACAGGGGACACAGGTTCGATCCCTTGTCTGGGAAGATCCCACATGCCACGGAGCAACTAAACTTGTGCGCCACAAATACAGAGCCAGCACTCTAGAGCCCGTGAGCCATAACTACTGAGCCCACGTGCTGCAACTACTGAAGCCCACGCGCCTAGAGCCCTTGCTCCACAACAAGAGAAACCACAGCAATAAGAAGCCCACGCACCACAACGAAGTGTAGCCCCTGCTCGCTGCAACTAGAGAAAGCCTGCACACAGCAATGAAAATCCAATGTAGCCAAAAATCAATCAATAAATAAATACAAAATAAATAAATAAACAAAATGACTCTTGAATGGATAGACATATTAATGAATTCACAGTCTGGGAAGAAACTGGTGAGACTTATTTCAATACACTGTACCTGAAAGTTCTTCCATTACTTCAAAGTCAGAATGTGTACGCTATCTCTTGAATGAGTGTCAACCATTTTGAAAAGAAGTTGATACCTGAGTGTAGATCAAGGTAAAACCCAGTAGTGATGACACATCTCCATGCTGTTTGGCTTCATTTTTCTTCTGCATGTCACAGCTCCCAACCTTCCTGTCAGAAGTCATTCTGTCCTCCTTATTGAAACCATTGTTCATGGTCAAGGTATCTACAAGGAAAAACACAAACAACAGAGAAAGTTAATACTTTGTATTTGCTCCTCTTGAAGAGAGCTCACAAGTTAGTTCTTCTCCTGTTTTGTTCTTTCTTTTTAACATCTTTATTGGAATATAATTGCTTTACAATGTTGTGTTAGTTTCTGCTGTATAACAAAGTGAATCAGCTATATGTATACATATATCCCCATATCTCCTCCCTCTTTTGTCTCCCTCCCTCCTCCCTATCTGACCTCTCTAGGTGGTCACAAAGCACCGAGCTGATGTCCCTGTGCTATGCAGCTGCTTCCCACTAGCTATCTATTTCACATTTGGGAATGAATACATGTCCATGCCACTATCTCACTTCATCCCAGCTTACCTTTCCCCTTCCCCGTGTCCTCAAGTCCATTCTCTACATCTGCATTTTTATTACTGTCCTGCCCTAGGTTCCTCAGAAACATTTTTTTTTTTAGGTTACATATATATGCGTCAGCATACGGTATTTGTTCTTCTCTTTCTCACTTACTTCACTTTGTATGACAGACTTCAGGTGCATCCACCTCACTACAAATAATTCATTTTCGTTTCATGTTATGGCTGAGTAATATTCCATTGTATGTATGTGCCACATCTTTATCCATTCATCTGTCAACAGACACTTAGGTTGCTTCCATGTCCTGGCTATTGTAAACAGAGCTGCAATGAACATTGTGGTACATGACTCTTTTTGAATTATGGTTTTCTCAGGGTATATGTCCAGTAGTGCAATTGCTGGGTCATATGGTAGTTGTATTTTTAGTTTTTTAAAGAACCTCCCTACTGTTCTCCATAGTGGCTGTACCAATTTACATTCCCACCAACAGTGCAAGAGGGTTCCCTTTTCTCCACACCCTCTCCAGCATTTATTGTTTGTAGATTTTTTGATGGTGGCCATTTGACTGGTGTGAGGTGTTAATTCATTGTAGTTTTGATTTGCATTTCTCTAATGATTAGTGATGTTGAGCATCCTTTCATGTGTTTGTTGGCAATCTGTATATGTTCTTTGGAGAAATGTCTCTTTAGGTCTTCTGCCCATTTTTGGATTGGGTTGTTTGTTTTTTTGATATTGAGCAGCATGGGCTGCTTGTAAACTTTGGAGATTAATCCTTGTCAGTTACTTCATTTGCAAATATTGTCTCCCATTCCGAGCGTTGTCTTTTTGTCTTATTTATGGTTTCCTTTGCTGTGCAAAAGCTTCTAAGTTTCATTAGGTCCCATTTGTTTATTTTTGCTTTTATTTCCATTTCTCTAGGAGGTGGGTCAAAAAGGATCTTGCTGTGATTTATGTCATAGAGTGCTCTGCCTATGTTTTCCTCTAAGAGTTTTATAGTGTCTGGCCTCACATTTAGGTCCTTAATCCATTTTGAGTTTATTTTTCGTATGGTGTTAGGGTGTACTCTAATTTCATTCTTTTACACGTAGCTGTCCAGTTTTCCCAGCACCACTTATTGAAGAGACTGTCTTGTCTCCATTGTATATTCTTGCCTCCTTTATCAAAAATAAGGTGACCATAGGTGCGTGGGTTTATCTCTGGGCTTTCTATCCTGTTCCATTGATCTATATTTCTGCTTTTGTGCCAGTACCACACTGTCTTGATTACTGTAGCTTTGTAGTAGAGACTGAAGTCCAGGAGCCTGATTCCTCTAGCTCCGCTTTTCTTTCTCAAGATTGCTTTGGCTATTCAGGTTCTTTTGTGTTTCCATACAAATAGTGAAATTTTTTGTTCTAGTTCTGTGAAAAATGCCATTGGTAGTTTGATAGGGATTACATTAAATCTGTAGATTGCTTTGGGTAGTATAGTCATTTTCACAATGTTGATTCTTGCAATCCAAGAACATGGTATATCTCTCCATCTGTTTGTATCATCTTCAATTTTTTTCATCAGTGTCTTATAGTTTTATACATACAGGTCTTTTGTCTCCTTAGGTAGGTTTATTCCTAGGTATTTTATTATTTTTGTTGTAATGGTAAATGGGAGTGTTTCCTTAATTTTTCTTTCAGAATTTTCATCATTAGTGTATAGGAATGCAGGAGATTTCTGTGCATTAATTTTGTATCCTGCTACTTTACCAGATTCATTGATTAGCTCTAGTAGTTTTCTGGTAGCATCATTAGGATTCTCTATGTATAGTATCATGTCATCTGCAAACAGTGACAGCTTTACCTCTTCTTTTCTGATTTGGATTCCTTTTATTTCTTTTTCTTCTCTGATTGCTGTGACTAAAACTTCCAAAATTATGTTGAATAATAGTGATGAGAGTGTAGTCCTTCTCCTTTTATCTCTACCAAGTCTTCATCCCTCATTCACCAACAAGCTTCTTTCTCACCCTGCCTTCAGAAACCTTTTCCCACCCTGCCTTGGGGAAATATGTAACCTTATGATGAATGGTATACCAAGGGGCAAGATAAGAACAACTTCAATTCTTTCTAGGATAACATCATTTTTTTTCAGCTTCGTAAATTCTCTCAACTTCCAAGAATCAGAAAAGCGAAAGAGACTTGAGAATCTATGCCAACTCGGGGAATGACCCTGCTCTAAAATGGCAAGTCCAAGGTTAGATCAATTCTGGATCATTTCCATTCTTGGTAAAACAAATGAAACCGTTTGGCATATAGCTGCCCAGGGACTACTCTATGGAAAACATAGTGGGTACAGTTTGACCTAGAATCCCAGATTCAAACAAGTGAGTCCTACTTTTGGATTCAAAAATCTCTGTTCACAAGAATAAGAAGGAATGGGGGGGTGGTAAGTAACAATATAACATTAGGTGACTGCCCTCTTTGCTTCTCAGTATGCCTGGGTTAGACCCAGATCCACATAAGATATTCAAAATATGTTATGGAGGCTCGGTTTTTATAACATTGATTCCGCAGCATTTATTGCTTCACCATGTACCATAACAATAAGAATATGAGGGGAATCACCTGCTTGCTTCTTCCTCAGTCAAAAAAGTATGCATTGCTGTAGGGCCCATCTTGCCCTCCCATTCAACTACTTGCTTTAATAATGTAGGAATGATAAATAGACATCTTTAAAATGTCAGTTGGGATGAAGATAGTTTGTTTCAGCTTAGCTATAGAGTCATCATCAGTTATAACTCATCCAACAGATAGAAATTAGAATGCTGCTGGTGCTCAAAGTCTATAGAAGAGATGGATCTCACAGGTTGTTAATTGCAATTTTACATAATCTGGTTGAATACTTAGAAGATTATAGTAGGAAAAAATAATTGGCCCTGTAATCAAAGTGAAATTGCCATTATTTGATTTGAAAGGGACAAAGGTTCAAAGGTGGCTGCTGATTCCATGCTGGGAAGTGAGATGCTCAACATATGAAGCACCTGCTTCTCCTCATCTCACCACCACTCAAGTACCCAGGATTGTTGTGTTGGCCTCTTTGGCCATGAGAAAATCATCAACCCAACACCTATCGGTTTCTCTTTGTCGGGAAAGGAAGCTACCCACAGAGCCTGTCGCATAGTATATCTCAAAGATAAAAGGATAAAATTTTCCCCAGGAGGCCTATCTTCGTGCCAGGCCAGGAAGACTCACATAAAAATTGTGTTTCCAAATCAGCACTTCACCCCAGTATCACATGCCCTTTGATTGTTCCTGACTTCTATTCTTCAAATCTGGTGCAGCCTCATGTGCCCTCAGGTGGTGGATTATGCTACCTCTGCTACAGCCGGAACCTGTCGGAACATTAAGCCAAACCTGGCCTAGTGGGTTACTATTCATGGAAAGCAACCATACATCTCTGAAGACAAAAATTATAAGCCATTCTAAAAGCTGAATAAAGGGAGGAAGAACATCAACCTATCCTAGATCATTGTGAGATTAATCTCCCTACTGGTCTTGGGAAGTGCTTCATCTCTGTGTAGAAGTCAATCTTTACTTTTCACACATTATGCAATCACCATGGGAAAGAAGTAAAAGTGATACCACATTCCTCTAGTTTGCAAGGTAGCTCCCCCAGAATTCTCTTTCGTATGCTACTCCCAGGTCTCTGTGGTCAGCTAATAATTTCTTAAGCCCACTCTTTAATGGAAAACATATAGCTCTCCACAATACTTTATGTATAAATTTGTATTTGCAAATATAGTCTTCCATTGGTTTATTCCAGGCACAATCCTCATCAGAAAAATTCTACTAGAGTTCAATGCATTCAAAGGTTTACCGTAACTCATCTAGGGCTCAAGATTAGTCAGTTTTTAATGATACAAATGAACTTATTTACAAAACAGAAACAGACTCACAGACTTAGAAAACAAACTATGGTTACCAAAGGGGAAAGGTGGGAGGAGTGATAAATTAGGAGTTTGGGATTAACATATACACACTACTATATATAAAACATACAAATAACAAGGACCTACTGTATGGCACAGGGAACTCTACTCAGTATTCTGTAATAACATAAATGGGAAAAGAATTTGAAAAAGAATAGATATATGTATACATATAATTGAATCACTTTGCTCTACACAACATTGTAAATCAATACAACATTGTAAATCAACTATATATTCCAATATAAAATAAAATTTTTTTTTTAATTTAAAAATTTTTTGAAAAGATTAGTCAGTTTTTGCCAGTGGGGATATCTACTTCTAAACCCTTCTCTTAAAGTCTACTTTGGAAGAAGCCCTCTCTGTCACCAAATCCTTCCCCATCTTATGTACCTATTGGCACACCCCTTGGAATTTAAAAGAAATATTGAGTGAGTGAGGGTTTAGCTTTGCCGAGAATGAAGTTCCTAGATCCAGAAGGGGCACTGAGTATGCAAATCAAAATTACCAAGATTCTTGTGTTTGCTACTGTGGTAACCTCAAGGTAGCCCAAGAAGTAGCAGGGAGCTGGTGCCTCTGAGGTACTAGCTTCTCAGCTCCCAAGGATGTCTATTAACTAAATACTAGAAGAAAAGAGATGAGGTGGAAGTCTTCCTGGCCTAGCATGAAGATGGGGTGAAATTTGGATAGTCGAAGAGGAGGTAGAAAGTTCCAGGCAGGTGAACAGCATAAGGAGTCACTAAGAAGAGAAATAAATGTAATGTGTTTGAAGGTAGAAGCAATCAGACTGCCCAATAAGTAAATAAGATTTTACACTAGCGAGTCTATTCATTTAACAAATATTTATAAATATATACAAAGATGTATAAAAATATTGAGCATGTATCTTATGCCAGTTATGGTTCTAGGAACTGGGGAGACAACAGTGAACAAAACAAACAAAAAAATCCCTACCCTCATAGAGCTTACATTCTAGTTGGGGGAGAGAAATAATAATCAAGTAAAATATAGGATGTGTCAGATGGAATAACTGCTATGGGGAAAAATAAGTCAAGGAAGAGGATCAGTCAGTCAGGAAAGACTTTGGTGCTGGTTTAAGGAATGCGAAAAATAACCTCTACTTGGTCCCCTGGTCCTGTATCTCCTCGACTTTCTCTCCTTTGTCTAACTCAAATCCAGCCTGCTATAGCATAATCCTACTTCCATTTTCTGCCTTCCCATGTCATTTGGCATCAGCACAACAGAGACCAAGTATTTATCTGAAAGTGGCACCAGGCTACTTTACCCAAGTACCTAGTTCACTTCTGGTGCCCAACATTGATGGAACAGTGAACCAACTCAATATGGAATTTGAGAAACCTGCACTGGTGAGCTGACAGCTGCCTTTATAATACGTTCCACCTCCTCCGTATCAAGCCCACCTCTCTGTGAGCCACCACAATTCAGGTTCTCCCCAGCTGGCTAGGAGAAATAAGGTTGGATATGTAGGTTATTAGAGCAGACTAGACTAGGAGTTTTTGCTTTGCCCTGTAGGCCATGGAGAGCAACAAATAGTTTCACAGTAAAGATGATGTTTGAAGAGGAAACATCTAGCAGTAGGAAGATTAGTTGAGGCTATTATTGAAGAACATGAGGCTTGGAGGGTGGCAATGAAAATTAAAGAAAAAGAGAACAAAGTAAAGAACTATTTAAAATAAGATTTGATAGAACAAGGTATTAAATGTATATAGGGACTAAAAGATAATCTATCTATTCCAGGCTTAGAAATATAAAATTGGGAGTAAATTGAAGAAGGTTTTTTCTTTAATTGAAGTATAGCTGATTGACAATGTTTTGTTAGTTTCAGGTGTATAGCAAAGTGATTCAGTTATATATTTTTTCAGATTATTTTCCATTATAGGTTATTACAAGATTCTGAATATAGTTCCTTTATCTATAAATAGATAACCCCTCGTTGGTTATCTATTTTATATATGGTAGTATGTATCTGTTAATCCCAAACTCCTAATTTATCCCTCCCCCCCTTCCTTTTTGGTAACCATAAGTTTGCTTTCTATGTCTGTGAGTCTATTTATGTTTTGTAAATAAGTTCATTTGTATCACTTTTTTAGATTCCACATATAAGTGATATGATATTTGTCTTTCTCTGTGGGGAAGCTTTAAGGAAAAATAATTTCAGCCTGGAACATAATGATCTCCAAATGATGTCATAATGATGAAGGCATCAAGGTAGGCAGCTATAAATGAGTATTAGAGTTCAGGTGAAAATCTGGAGCTGGATAAATGGAGGCAAGCATTCTCTACAAAGTGAGAGTTGGAATCAAAATAAACCTAGTCTCCAGGGAAGAAAGTATAGAAAGATAAAGCAGAGTACTTAGGGTCAGGTTTTAGGAAATACCACTAGGTAAGATATGAAAGAGAGGAGTGATGAAAAAGATGGTGTACATGGCACAGATTCCCATGGAGGTGTTTAGAGAAGAATTAAATGCCACTGGATTTGGCAAGGAGGCCACTGATTATCTGTCAAGGGGTGCTGGTGGAAGCCCCATTTCTGTCTCATTCTTCTATATTAAAAAAAAAAAAAAAAAAGTATAGCAAATCCTCAAACCCAAAGCTAATACCAGTGCTTTGCAGAGCAACTCTTGGACAACTTTCAAATGTCAGTTCTGTAAATTTAGAGACATAATCAAGTCACTTGAAAAGCTAGCACCAACAAGGCTCAGAGGCCAGCTGAGCATTTGTGAAGCAGCCCGCTGGCTCAGCAGCACTTTCTCACCTGCAGCTGAAGTAGGAATCAGCAGCTGCAGCCTAGGAGACTCCTCAGTGGGTATTCGCCTTGGGAATCTAGGCAGCCTACTTCAGGGTCCCTGCAATTACTCTCTAGAGGTGAGGATCTTGGGGGATTTGGGTGTATGGGCTGGTTGATTAGTTGATAAGTGAAGTTTCATTTAATTTTGTTTTTATGTTTTTTTCATAGAAAGAAAACTTTCTTAACAGGTCAGATAGAGCAATAAATACTGGACATCTGTGTCCTGGGGCATGGGCAGCTCAGATACAGGAAACATCTTGTCCATGAGTGAGACTTATGATGCCAACAGACATTTACTGAAGGCAGCATTGTGTGAGGTTAATTGGTCTACTTATAGTGGTTCTGACCAAAGCCAAATGTCACTGAGCCTAGACAAGGTGAGACA
The DNA here is from genome assembly GCF_026419965.1 of Kogia breviceps. Taxonomy (NCBI): domain Eukaryota; kingdom Metazoa; phylum Chordata; class Mammalia; order Artiodactyla; family Physeteridae; genus Kogia; species Kogia breviceps. Next base: position 101,093,236 of record NC_081314.1, read on the forward strand.
GCCAAGCAGGTCTGGGGACCGAGGTAAGCTGATGTGTAGAAAGATTGGAAATGACTTGAAGGAAAGTAAGCCGAGAGAGCTTCCATGACCTTGTAACAACTTTTTAAGCAGTGCTCAAAGCTTCTGGCGTAGGCATCTTGGTGGTTAACAGAGCCAACTCATAGCACATACTTTCCCCTGTGTATAAGAGGTTTTTTTTAAAGTTTGCATCTTCTTCAGTTTTCCTCCATATGTTCCTTGTACTCACACTTCCTTGCTGAGATGGCTTGTTTTTCTGTTGTTTTTTTTTTGGTTTTTGCCCATCCTCCATCACTTCAAACTATGACGTTCCCTCCACTTTTGAAATTCCCATTTCTGAAACTCTCTCAGCCCTGTTCAGCCATCCACCTATGACACTGGTCAGACTTCCCACAAGCCTTTGGTTGATTTCTACATGCTGTTCCTGGCTCACAGCTTCCTGTGATGAAACTGAAACCAGTTGGTTACCGATGACAAAGAGCTGACTCTTTACCAATAAATACAGCCAAAAAGCAGCTGAGACACTCACCTCTGGGTCAGGCTTGATCTCTGCAAGAGCAATTGTGAGGGCTCAAAGGAAATGAGGTACCATCATAAGCATGACAATCACCACATCAACATAAAGACAAACGAAGCACCTCTATTGGAATACCACCCGTTGAAAAAGAATGCACTTTGGCACTTGTGCCACCACAGAAAGATCAACTAGCTGAGTCAAAAGCAGACTCCTGAGTCACTAGCCAGACACTTCAAACCATATGATATTACAGAAACCATAATATCATGCACAACAAATCAAACACTTCATGTTTCTGGTTTGTTTGTTTGCTTTAACTTAAGGATTTTTTGAGTAGCCTCATCTCAGAATCTGTGTAGATATATTATCTCCCCTGGTTTATAGTTTATCTCTGCCTACCTGCCTCAGCATATAAACTATACTCAAGTAATGCTTTGGAACATTAATTATTCTCCCTTCTAGGCAAACAAACAATCTTGGACACGAGGAACTTCAACACAAACTCAAGTGTTCAATAACTGGCCAGTGTATAAAGTACTCAACAACACAAAATTAATCAAAAGTATTTTTAAATGTAGTTAAGGATTACAAAAAATAAACTGAGCACACACTTTTGCATTTCAGATCCAGAATGAATACGTGGCTGGCTCCGCCCACTTCTGCCTCCTCATGAAGAGCAAGATCTAGACAAAAGTCATGAGTGCATGAGTGTTCAGTGGTTACTGTGGCTTTACAAGAAAAGCCAACTGCTATATAACCACAGGGCTCATCTGTCTGTTCTTTTAAAAGTACTGTAAATAACAGTTTCCATAATAGTACTTTTAATTAGCAAAATTTAACAGATTAATATTCATCTGTTTACAACTTAATTTATAAAATTAACAAAATTTCATTAACAAGATCCAAATTGAATAGACCATGTAAATATCTGATCAGTCTTCCGGCAATTTTTTTATAGTACACAACTCATCATGAAATGAGAATTTCTGTGTGTGTCCTAGAAGCATATTGATGGAGAGCAGGAAGACCTCCAGCCACACAGCCAGGCCCAGCATAAAGCACCATGACCCAGTCTGAACCGTGGATGCTCAGGAGCGTGACCTCAGGAGGGTACACTGACATTCTCCTCTTGCTCATCCCCCTAATTGTACCTTCCTCTTACTCACATCTAGTGAATGACTTCCTATTTTACCAAGATAGCTTAAGGCCTTCCTAAGGTTCCTCATCTACCATTTAATTTCTACCGCTTGGTCCTACATTCATCCTCACATTTAAATCATAACTAGTTGCAGACGTAGAGAATGGACTTGAGGACATGGGGAGGGGGAAGGGTAAACTGGGACCAAGTGAGAGAGTGGCATGGACTTATATATACTACCAAATGTGAAATAGATAGCTAGTGGGGAGCAGCTGTATGGCACAGGGAGATCAGCTCCGTGCTTTGTGACCACCTAGAGGGGTGGGATAGGGAGGGTGGGAAGGAGATGCAAGAGGGAGGGGAGATGGGGATATACATGTGCATATAGCTGATTCACTTTGTTATACAGCAGAAACTAACACAGCATTGTAAGGCAATTATACTCCAATAAAGATGTTTAAAAAAAAATCATAACTAGTCTTCCTGCCTCCAGTTCTCCCCACCTCTGCGAATCCAGTTTTTATTTCAACCTGGTCTACCTACCTAAATCCCAGTCTCCACTATGCCACCCCTCTGCTCAAAAGCCTTCCAAGAATCCATATGTTTCTCAGCATTGCCCTCTAAAATTTGACTGCAGCTATTCCCAACATAAATGTTCTCAATCCAGATCATTCTTTTGTATATTCTATACTCTGCAAAGATTGTCCTCTCTTCTGTCTTACTCCAAAACTTCTAGAAAACAGAAACTTGGGCAATGATTATGGGATATTTCTTTATTCAGGGAAGTACAATCCTGGGACAAGAGTGAAGAAAAGGAAAGGGAGACAGGGAAAGATGACAAGCAATAAGAGATAAGCATCTCCATAGTAACCACAACACCAATAAACAGCAACCAGCCAGTAACAATCACCAACCAGGTACCAACAATGGCTTCTACTTCACTATGAGCTTGAAAAGTCTCAGTCACTTGGCAGGTCACATACTCAGCTACCCAGAATGTCTCCAGACAGGTTGGTCAGAGAAAATGTCTTAGATGAAGACAAGGAAGAAAGGGAAAGAATACATATCAGCCCAAATTCTCTCCAGCTCCTATTTTTCTTTTGCCAAAGTCAACTCTCTTCTTGGTTGTATCTTCTGGACCCATTAAGAGCTGCTTAGAAAGATAGAGCCCATGCTAAATAGTGTGATATTTCATACAAGTCTCAAAGTGGTAGGAGGAGCCAGAGGGTCCAGGCATGAAGCTGGTCAGTCTTGGGTGGTAGAATCTCATAGACCACAGACTCTTTCAGGCTCAGCAGCTGAAGCAGAGCAGATGAATGGAAAAGGTCAAAGTCCTTGAAACAGATGAGACTAAGAGAATCTGCCGAGGCATGTAAATTCAACATGCTGTCTCCCCATGTAGTCAAAGCCAGCCTTTCCATAAAGTTTACCCACTGGTCTTTCAGTTCCCTGAATTCCTTGCTTGGGTGCTTGCTTATATACTGCTAGATTTGTGAATGTTATTTATAGGTGGTACGTGTGTGTGTTTATTCTCCTTCAATAATTTTTATCTCATTAATGGCAGATACCATGCATGTATTTCCATGGATCCCCATCTCAACTGGCACAGTAATGGAGCATAAATGGTATCCCATCGGCAGTTGTTTAATAAGTAAAAGAGCAAAACCACCTAGAGAATAGCAGGTTTGGGGATCACTTTAGCCCAGGAGAACACAAGAACAGTCTCTTCTCTTTTGACTTCACAGAAATCGTCTGAGCTTTGAAAGAAACCCTAATGGACACTTAAATCATTCCCTCATTGCACCCTATGCTCCCAAGTCATTTCCTGCACAGTGAAAAAATGATGTAGGTTCAAAAACAACTTAGAAGCAACTGGCTCTTATTTTGTTTTTAAAAGAAAAAGAAAATGAACTATTTTCCTCTCCAACAGTAAATTAGTTCAAATTAGATCTTGTGGGCTTCCCTGGTGGTGCAGTGGTTGAGAATCCGCCTGCCGATGCAGGGGACACGGGTTCGTGCCCCGGTCCGGGAAAATCCCACATGCAGCAGAGCGGCTGGGCCCGTGAGCCATGGCCGTTGAGCCTGTGCGTCCGGAGCCTGTGCTCCGCAAAGGGAAAGGCCACAACAGTGAGAGGCCCGCATACCACAAAAAAAAAAAAAAAAAAAAATTAGATCTTGCATTCATCATTCAAATATTTTTCTTTTTTTTTGTGAACAAATACCAATCCAAATTCAAGACCATGCAACATGATTAAATTGTTAAGACTGTGGACTCTGGAGCCAGAGTCCCTGGTTCAAATCTCAACTCTGCCACTTACTAGCTATATGACCTTAGCAGAGTTACTCAACTTCTATGCCCCACAGTTTCCTCATAGATAAAATGAGAATAATAATAGCACATACTCCAAAGGGTTTTTATCAACATTAAGTGTGTAAGCACCACACTAGTCCCAGGAAAAGGTCATGGGCCCAAGTTTCACACAGTGGCATTTTACTTCAAGCTCCCTCCAAGTTTTTCCTGGGACATAAACCCTATGAGGTTCTATATCTTCCCCATAGTAATGAATATCAACATTCTATTGTGTGGTGATTTGTACACTGAATTCCCTCCCTCAGTGTAGCATTTGCCACATCAAAGGAGTCCAATAAGGGGGTGACTTCTAGAGAGGGGCTTTGAACTAGGTCTCTGAGGTGTGCACTGGTCATGAATTTGTGGAAGAAAATAAGGAATCACTTTCGCAAAAGAAGTACACATCCTGTTAAAGGAGCATTGTGTGGGAGATGAATTATTAATCTCTTGTTCACTTTACCCTATGTTCATAGGATTTCCTTCTGAAGAGCTTGTGATAACTTGGCCACCACCCACAGGTCAGGCTCTTTGACAGTTGGGTCTTTTGAATATGAAGAATAATAAAATTTTAGGGACCTTAAGATAGCATAGTCTAATTCCCTTACTTCTAGTAAGGAAACTTGGTCCAAAGAGGTGAAACGGCATAGTCAAAAAACTCATTAAAAACGTGTTAAAATCAGAACTAGGATTTGAATCCAGACCTAATCATACTGGGCTCTAGGGCTAGGATACATCGTAATAAAAGTAACCTGAAAATTGTAACATTGTATAAACTATCAACACAATGACTCAGTACTAAATAGCAGGAAAGTTTATTATTTTATTAAAAATTATTTCTTCTTTAACGATAGTGTGTTCAACTCTTTTGGCAATCAGACAAGCCTAGGAGTAAAGTTAAAGAAATATGTAAGATGTAAATAAAGAAAAATGAAGGGCATTTAAAAAGAAATTGAAAAGATGAGAGAAGTCTCCACATAACTGAACAGGAGGACATGTACTGCCTACATATACATTTTCTCCAGTGACATTAAACAGGAGAATCAAATAAATTATGGTATAGGCACTTTGCACCTATTAGCTCATGGAATCCTCACAACATCCCTGTGAGGCACAGAGAGTGAAGTAATCTGCCCTTGGTTGGCTCTTACAAAGAGTAATAAAGTGAGAACATTGGGGTCACATCCAGACAATCTCACTCCAGGACTTTGCTCTTACTGACTACCCTTTTCAAGCATTAAGTATATGAAAACATGTTCAATATCACTAGTATCAGAGAAGTAAAAATTCAAGCCCTGTTTTCATTTTCAACATTTCAATCGAAGTGGCAAAAATTAACTGAATTGATGATACCTAATTTGGGTGAGAATGTGTGGAAGTTGATAACCTGTTATACTTTTGGGGGTGCATGATTTGCTTCAGCCTATTCATGGAGAAATTTGGCATTATTTGTTAAAACATAACATGTGCATATCCTTTGAAGCAAGGTTTCCACTTGTAGGTGTTTCCTAGAAAGATGTTCACAAACTGGCCCACGAAATGTTCAAGGTGGCATTGTTTGTAATACTGAAAATTTGGAAATAAATTAAACGTCCATCAGTAAGGGATTACTTAAAGTATGGGACAGCCATTCTGTGGAAGACCTAGAAGGCATGATAAGAAATGTGGCAAATTTCTATGTACTGTCATGGGAAGGCAAGTTTCATCTCCTGTATTGCTAGAGAGAGGTAAATTGATACAAACCCCATGAAGGGCAATTTGGTAATATCTTATCAAAATTACAAATGCACACATTTGACCCAGAAACGCCACTTCCAGGAATTTATTCTATAAAAGTTCTTTGGAATGTGTGATACACACTATATATAAAGTTATGCAATGCAGTGATTTTTAAATGGGGAAATATTGAAAACAAACTAAATCAGTAGGTAGCAAGTTAAATAAATTATGAAAAATCCACATAATGCAATACCATGCAGTACTACCTATAAAATGCATTATTATGGAACTGTACTACATACTACACTGCTGTAGTCGTTAAAAGAAAAAGAAGGCTTTTTATTTGCTAATCTGGAATAATCTCCAAGAAATATTAATTTTTTTAAGTAAGGTGCTATATATATATGTATAGTATGCTATAATTTATTTTTAAAAACAGGGGGTAAAGACTTATATGAGCAAAGAATCTCTCTGGGTATATACACAAGAAACTGGTAACACTGGTGGCCTCCAGGGAAAACTGCATGACTAAGACTCAGAGGGAGGTGAGAGACTTTTCACTTTTTTAAAATCTTTTGAATTTATATATACATACATATATATATTCTTTATTCAAAAAATATAAGTTTTACAAATAAAATGAAAAAAGCTACAGAACATATGAAATGTGAGCTCTATTAATATTTTTAAATGATGTTGCATTATTTTTTATGTATACATCTATGTACATAAGTGAGTAGAAAAGGGCCCAACAATATTTACACAGAGGAAGAGAAAAGGAGGAAGAGGACTTTAATCTTTTCATCCTTTATGGTTTGATATCATATAAATTTTTATGAAGAAAATACACAGATATACATACACACACACACACACATATATATATATATATTTGTGTATTCCTGTACAAGAAGTAAAAAAAAAAAATTCTTTCAAAAGAGTACATGGGAATAAGAAATCCTTATTTCTCATTCCCCCTTCTAATTAATCTTATGCAAATCATTTAACCTCTCGGCCTCAATTCCCTCATCTATAAAGTGAGAGGGTTGGACTTGGTGATACCTAAGGTCATTCTTGCTTGATAATCCAAGAATTGGATCTACTAATCCATAACCCAATTAAATGTAAATGAATTATTAGCCAATCACTGAGATATTAAGCAAGAGTATGGCAGGCTACTACTTTAAAGGATAACTATGTTTTAAAACTCTTGAAAAATCTCAGACTCAAATGAAATTCTAACAGTAAGAGCTCAGGTGTAGAGAAAGATTTTTCTTTCTAAAATCCCTTCAGTCACTGGTTGGTCATTAAGCTGGTCTTGGCTACACCCCAAGATACCATTGTGTGACCACATAAAATGAGGCACAAAACCTTCACAGCTCTGAACTCATGAATCAAATGGTCCCACCAGCTTTCCAGAATATCACGCAGCCCCAGTCTCCTTTTCTGGCTTCTTCTAGCTTTCAACTTAATGTTTACTTTGTTAATTTTTCTCACTAAAGTTAAGAAATACAATTTCAGAAATACAATTGTCTTTCAACCATAAATTTTGTTAACTCTGCCCTATATGGAAATTAGTCTAGCTCATTATGTCAGTGTATTGTTATTCAAACATGGAAAGAATGTACACCAGCATGATTTGAAAAGTAAACTGGCAGATCTTTCTCTCTCCTTTTTTCTTTTTTAATATCAAGTAGTTCATGGATCAGAGTCGAAGTATGGTAGAAAAGAGAGTGAGAAGTCACATCAAACAGGGGCTTAGAAATCTTTCTGGCTCACAGTCTCAAACATCTTTTTTCTGGCACCACCGGAATTAGTAGACTTAAGGAAAAGAATATCTCAAGTCAGAAAAAAAAAAAAATACAATGAAACCTTGACTCTAAAAGTTGTGAAAGATGTTTGTTTAAGTTCCAGTCCTACAGGAGCTAACTCTTCTATTTACGTATGCCAAAATATGCCTAGAAATTGTAGAAGAAAAAGCACTAGTTCTAGTGTTAAAAGTCAAGTTCAAGTGTTCAAGTGTTGGGTCTCACTCAACAGCCATGGACCTTGGGCAAGGAGCTTATTCTCCCAGGGCCTCATTTCCTCGATGTGAGTTTCATCCTCCAGGACTTAAGTTCAGGTTTCTCTGCATTCCTTATAGGGCCTAACAGAGTGTTAAGGCCTTTGCAGGAATTCAGCAAGTGTTTGCTTATACATCTAACCCCATGTCCCTAGCATGTTCTCATGACTAGAACTTCTATGGCGGAGATTTAAAGGATCCAGATAAATTCTGGTTTACATTCCAACTCTGTTCCAACCATGGCACAGGGTAGGAGTTAAGAGTTCAGTCCCTGGAAGGAGACACTCCTGAGTTCAAATTCTGTCTCACTACTTTCTAGCTCTCTGACCTTAGACAAAATTATTTCTTAACCTCTCTTAACTTCTGTTTTCTCACCTATAAAAATTCTGGTACCTGCTATATATGGTTAGTATAAGAATTAAATAACATAATGCTTGTAACATACATAAAGTACAACACATGATAAATGCTCAAAAAATATTAACAAGATTGTTACTTGACTAACCTTTACAGCCATATCCATCTGTTTTCTGGCTACAGGGACAGCAGTGCTTGCCATTAACTTCATCAATAATAGTTGTTACTTAAACAGTATCTGAGCCAAGTCCTAAACTTTCCTGATGAGCTGTTCTGCATGCAACCTAAGTTCCAATTGTACCTATCTGATCAGTATCTTTTGGAAGCATTAGCAATATAATTTTTGTTATGCTAAATAAAGTAGTACCCGAGTAGAAGCATGAATTAAAAGCAAGTCAGTAACAAATACTGTATGACATCATTTATACGTGGAATCTAAAAAATAGTACAAATGACTTATTTATGAAACAGATACAGACTCACAGACATAGAAAACAAATTTATGGTTACCAAATAGGAGTCATGGGAGGGATAAATTAGGAGTACGGGATTAACAGATACACGCTACCATATACAAAACGGATAAACAACAAGGACTTACTGTTTAGCATAGGGAACTATATTCAATACCTTATAACAACCTATAATGGAAAAGAATTTTTTAAGAGTTTATATATAACCAAATCACTTTGCTGTACACCTGAAATTAACACAACATTGTAAATCAATTATCCTTTAATTTTTTTAAATCAGTAAGTTTTTTATTCCAAATGCTGTTTTTCTTCAAATCCCAACTTAGGTGCTACCTCCTCTGTGGAGCCTACCCCCATCTCTTTGCCTTCCATGTTCCATGCCCTGAAGTTATTCACTTAGGACTTTCTCTCTGCCTAGTATCTTAGGAAGGTTTCTATTATAGCAACTATCATTCTGTATTATATTTATGCTTATTTCCTCTTCTAGACTGTATGTGCCTCCAGGTCAGGTGCTAGGTCTTATCATCATCTTTTACCCACCAAATACAACTACAATGCCTATCATATACTCCAAAAAATGTGAAATAGACTAGAGGTAAAATGAGTTGAATTCTGAGGTTCTACCTCAGAAATATATGACAACTTATCCCCAAAATGACTAGAAAATAGCCTGAAGAGAAAGCTAGAGGAAGGAAATATAGAGGCCAGATTGCATATACAATACAGCAAAGCTTAAGAATTCTGAGTTCATAAATCAATCTATTTTATATTCATTTTGGATTCCCCTTCTCTGATCACATAGTTACTTATAAGAGGTCAAAACAAGATGGAAAGAATCCTAGACTAGGAATCTAGAGACCTAGATTTAGTCCCAGCTCTTCCATGAACTGCCTGTCACTTCCTGTCTCTAAGTCTGCATCAGATATTATAATTCATAAGATCCTTTCAAACTTTCTTCCCACACTGGCACAACATCTGATCTACTGTCATTAACCTCATTCTACAGCTAGAAAAATCTAAACAAATACTACAACAACTCATTCCAGAACCCTACAGCAACTGACTGCCATAGTTAAAGGTGGAACATGGAAGGAAAGGTTTCCTGTCTGGAGCCCAGCCCTGCAGAGACATCCCATACCTAGTGGCACACGGGACTTGTAGGGAGAGTCAAAGCTTCTCTGTCCTGGGGCTTCCCTGGTGGCACAGTGGTTAAAAATCTACTACCAATGCAGGGGACACGGGTTTGAGCCCTGGTCCAGGAAGATCCACATGCCGTGGAGCATCTAAGCCCGTGAGCGACAACTACTGATCCTGCGCTCTAGATCCCACAAACCACAACTACTGAAGCCCACGTGCCTAGAGCCCATGCTCCGCAACAAGAGAAGACACTGCAATAAGAAGCCCAGGCACCCAACTAAGAGTAGCCCCCACTTGCTGCAACCAGAGAAAGCTTGCACGCAGCAACAAAGACCCAATGCAGCTAAAAATAAATAAATAAAAATAAATTAGTTAATTAAGAAAAAAAAAGCTTCTCTGTCCTCTGCCAAAAACAGGAAGTTCCCACACCCTTGGGAGCCAAATGAGTGTATAGTGTTGGCAGTCAGCATAGCCTCCTGGGTTCCAAATAGACGTGCAGGGATGTCTTCATCAATGTTTCTGACAGACACCTGGGGATAGAAATTGCACAAGATCCACCTATGAAAACAGGAGTGTTGATCATCCTGTTTGCTGTAGTTATTGGGACATTATCCAAGTCTGACGACTAGATCCAGGACCAAATCCAGAGTTGAGAACTTGACTGATCATTTGGTTTAGACACCCACATCCAAATAGAGTACACTGAAATCTTGAAAAGGAAGTCTAAAAGTGTGGATTGTACGCACACATGTTAGACGAAAATCTATTCAGCTTCTCAGAAGACAAGGTAAGAACCAAGAATCAGGAAGTAGGATCAAAATAGCAGAATAGAAGACCCTGAGCTCACCTCCTCCACAGACACAACAAAACTACAATTACTTATAGAACAACTCTCTCTGAAAATTACCTGAAGACTAGCAGAACAGCTCATCTACAATTGAGGATAAAGAAAAACCACATCTAGGTGGGTAGGAAGGGCAGACTCATAAACTAGTCAGGATACAAACCCCAGCACAGTGATGCACAAGCAGGAGGGGATGTCATAAATGCAAAGGTCCTCTCTAAGGAGCAAAGGCTTCAAGCCCCACATTGGGTAACCCACCCCTGGGGACCAGCACTTGGAAGATAAGCCCATATAACTGGCTTTGAAAACTAATGGGGCTTAAGTATGGGAGACCCAGAGGACTGTAGGAAACCTAGACTCTGCTCTTAAAGGGCTCATGCATAAACTCACCCACTCTGAGTCCCAGCTCAGAGAGCAGTTTGAAAAGGGCCTGGCACTCTAGCTGGTCTGCCAAAGCCACCACTCCAGCATGCCGCTGGCCCACACCCACTCCAATGACAGCTGTCCTGCCAAGGTAGCAGCCCTGGCACACCCTGGGAGAGGCCCAGACTGTGCCTACTGCAGCTCCAGCCATCCCACCAGGGCAGTGGCTCTGACATACCTTGGGAAAGCCCCAGCCTGCACCTGCTCCAGCTCTAGCTGTCCCACCAAGGCACCCCTGGTCCAACCCAGAGTACCCTAAAACTCTCCCCTAGACCCATGCCTGCTCCAGCCCTAGTTGGCATGCCAAAGCTACCCACCACATGCAGTCTACATAGGGAATACTCCAACACAAGACTACATCTTCAAGACCAGAGGATGTAACTATTTCACCTAATTCATAGAAGCAACCACAGAAAACCAAACAAAATGAGGAGACAGAGGAATTTGTTCCAAACAAAAGAATAGATAAAATCCCAGGGGGGAAAAAAAACAAACTAATGAAACAGAGATAAGTAATTTACATGATAAAGAGTTCAAAGCCACAGTCATAAAGATCCACAGAACTCCAGAGAAGAATGGAATAGCACAGTGAGAACTTCAACAGAGAGTTAGAAAATATAGAAAGGAACCAATCAGAGCTGAAGAATACAGAGAATGGAATAAAAAATACACTAGAGGTAATCAACAGGAGACCATATGTTACAGAGAATGTATAAGTGACCTGGTAGAAAGAATGATGGAAATCACCCAGTCAAAAGAGCAAAAGAAAAAAAACTTTTTAATGAGGATATTTTAAGGAACCTATATGACAACATCAAGCATACTAATATTTGTATTATAGGGGTCTCAGAAGGAGAAGAGAGAAAGGGCCAGAAAAATTATTTGAAGAAATAATGGCTGATGAGAATCCCCTGGTGGTCCAGTGGTTAGGATTTGGTGGTTTCACTGTCGTGTAGCCCAGATTCAATCTTTGGTCAGGGAACTAAGATCCCGCAAGCCACACAGCGCAGCCAAAAAAAAAAAAAAAAAAAAAAAAAAAAAATGGCTGAAAACTTCCCTAAACTGAGGAAGGAAACAGATATCCAGTTCCAGGAATCATAGAGACTACCAACAAGATGAACCCAAATAGACCCACACCAAGGTATATCAGAATTAAAATGGAAAAAGTTAAAGATAAAGAGAAAATTTTAAAGGCAGAAAAAGAAGAACAATGAGTCACACAAAAGGGAACCCCCAAGAGGCCATCAGCTGATTTTAAAGCAGAAACCTTGCAGGCCAGAAGAGAGTAGCATAATGTATCTGAAGTGCTGAAATGAAAAAACTTACAACTCAGTAATGCAATCATTCCAAATTGAAGGAGAGATAAAGACTTTCCCAAACAAACAAAAACTAAAAGAGTGCATTACTGGTCTTACGGGAATGTTAAAGGGTCTTCTTCAAGTGGAAAAGAAAAGGTCATAACTAGAAATGCAAAAATATATGAAAGAAAAAATCTCACTGGTAAAGGCAAATATACGGTAAAGGCATTGGATCGATCACTTAAAAAGCCAGTATGAAGATTAAAAGACAAAAATCAAAAATCATAACATCAACTTTAACTACAATAAGTAGTTAACAGATACACAAAATAAAAAGATATAGAATATGACATCAAAAACAAAAAACCTGGGAGTTGGGAAGGGAAAATGAAGTGCTTCTAGAATGCATTCAAACTTAAGTGAGTATCAACTTAAACACTAGAGGGAATAGATAGATAGATAGATAGATATTGATAGATATTGATAGATAGATAGATAGGTAGATATGAACTTCATGGTAACAACAAACCAAAAACCTACAATAAGTACCCAAAAAATAAAGAGAAAGAAATCAAAATATAACACTTAAGAAAATCTTAAACCACAAGGAAGAGACTAAAAGAAGAAAGGAACAGAGAAGAGCTACAAAAATGACCAGAAGTAACAAAATGGCAGAAGTACTAACCAATCAATAATTACTTTAAATGTAAACGGACCAAATGCTTCAATCAAAAGACATGGAGTGGGGCTTCCCTGGTGGCGCAGTGGTTGAGAGTCCGCCTGCCAATGCAGGGGATACGGGTTCGTGCCCCGGTGCGGGGGGATCCCACGTGCCGCGGAGCGGCTGGGCCCGTGGGCCGTGGCCGCTGGGCCTGCGCGTCCGGAGCCTGTGCCCCGCAGCGGGAGAGGCCACAACGGTGAGAGGCCCGCATACCACAAAAAATAAATAAATAAATAAAAAATTTAAAAAAATAAAAATAAAAAAAAAAAAAAAGACATGGAGTGGCTGGGATTTCTCTGGTGGTCCAGTGAGTAAGACCCTGTTCTCCCAATGCAGGGGGGCTGGGTTCGATCCCTGGTTAGGGAACTAAATCCCTCATGCATGCTGCAACTGATAGTCTGCATGCCACAATTAAAGATCCCGCATGCCACAACTAAGACTCTCATGCTGCAACTAAGACCCAGTGCAGTCAAAATAAATAAATAATTTTTTTTTTTAAAGACATAGAGTGGCTGACTGGATACAAAAAACAAGACCCATATATATGCTGCCTATAAGAGATTCACTTCAGATCTAATGACACACACATACTGAAAGTGAACAGAAGGAAAAAAAATATTCCCTGCAATTGGAAAGAAAAAGAAAGCTGGAGTAGAGACTTTAAGGACTGTAACAAGAGACAAAGAAGGACATAATGATCAAGGGATCAATCCAAAAAGAGGATATAACACTCAAAAATGTATATAAACATAAAGGGAAAAATTGATGGTAACAATGATAGTAAGGGCTTTACTACCCTACTCATATCAACGGATAGACCATACTGACAGAAAATCAGTAAGGAAATATTAACCTTAAACAACACATTAGACCTGAGGACTTTAATAGATATATAGAGAACATTCTATCCAAAAGCAACAGTACATATTCTTTTCAAGTGTACATGGAACATTCCACAGGATAGATCAACATGCTAGGCCACAAAACAAGTCTCAATAAACTTAAGAAGATTGAAATTATATCAAGCATCTTCTCCTACCATAACACTAAAACTAGAAATCAACAAGAAAAAAACTGGAAAACGCACAAACACATGGAGGCTAAACAATGTACTAAACCACCAGTGGGTCAATGAAGAAATCAAAGTGGGAATCAAAAAACACCTGGAGCCAAATGAAAATGGGAACACAACTTTCCAAAGTTATGGGATGCAGCGAAAGCAGTTCTAAGAGGGAAGTTCACAGTGAGACAGGTCTACCTCAAAAAACAAAAAAATTGTCAAATAAACAACCTAAACTTATACCTAAAGAAACTAGAAAAAGAGCAAAGAAAGCCCAAAGTTAGTAAAAGGAAGGAAATAATAAAGATCAGAGCAGAAATAAATGAAATAGAGACTGCAAAAAACAATACAAAAGATCAATGAAACAGAGAGCTGTTTCTCTGAAGAGATAAACAAAACTGACAAGCCTTTAGTTAGACTCATTAAGAAAAAAAGAGGGCCAAATCACTAAAATCAAAAATGAAAAAAGAGACATTACAACAAAATACCACAGAATCAAAGAGACTACTATGAAAAATTATATGCCAACAAACTGAACAACTTAGAAGAAATGGATACATACATGCCTAGAAACATATAATCTTCTAAGACTGAATCAGGAAGAAATAGAAAATCTGAACAGACAGATTGCTAGTAACGAAAAAACTTCCAACAAACAAAGTCAAAGACCAGACAGCTTCACAAGAGAATTCTACTATACATTTAAAGATGAGTGAATACCTTTCCTTCTCAAACTGTTCCAAAAATTGAAGAGGAAAGAACACTTCCAGACTCATTCTAAAAGCCAGCATTACCCTGATATGAAAACCAGACCAAGATACTACAAAAAAAAAAAAGGAAATTACAGGTCACACACCTGATGAACAGATGCAAAAATCTTCAATAACATATTAGCAAACCAAATTCAACAATACATTAAAAGGATCATATATCATGGTCATGTGGGACTTATTCCAAGGACATAAGGATGGTTCAATATCTTCAAAATCAATGAGATATACCACTTTAACAAAATTAAGGACAAAAATCACATGATCATTTCAATAGATTCCGAAAAAGCATTTGACAAAATCCAACATCCATTTATGATAAAAATCCTCAACAAAGTGGGTATAGAGGAAATGTACCTCAACATAATAAAGGCCATATATAAGTCTACAGCTTACATCACAGTCAATGGTGAAAAACTGAAACTTTTCCTCTAAGATCAGGAAAAATACAAGGATACTATCACCACTATTATTCAAAAACATATTGTAAGTAAGTCCTAGACACAGCAATCAGACGAGAAATAAAAGGCATCCACATTGGAAGGGAAGAAGTAAAACTGTCACTATTTGCTATTGACATGATACTATATAGAGATAACTCTAAAGACTCCACCAAAAAACTATTAGAATAAATGAGTTCAGTAAAGTAGGATTCAAAAATCAATTAATAAAAATTGTTGCATTTCTATACACTAATAACAAACTATCAGAAAGAGAAATTAAGAAAACAATTCTACTTACAATTCCATCAAAAAAAAAAAAAAACTTAGAAAAAATTTAGCCAAGGAGGTGAAAGATCTGTACTCTGAAAACCATAAGACATTGATGAAAGAAATTGAAGAGAACACAAATAAATGAAAAGATATACCTTGCTCATGGATTAGAAGAATTAACATTGTTAAAACGTTCATAATACCCAAGGCAATCTACAGATTCAATGCAATCCCTATCAAAATACCCAGGGCATTTTTTGCAGAACCAGAACAAGTAGTCCTAAAGATGGTATGGATCCACAAAAGACCCTGAATAGCCAAAACAATCTTGAAAATGAACAAAGCTGGAGGTATCTCATGCCCTGGTTTCAAACTATACTACAAAGTTATAGTAATCAAAACAGTATGGTATTGGCACACAAATAGAACAGAACAGAAAGCCCAGAAATAAACTCACATTTATGTGGTCAATTAATCTACAATGAAAGAGACAAGAATATACTATGGGGAAAAGATAGTCTCTTTAATAAATGGTTTTAAAAAAACTGGATAGCTACATGTAAAAGAATGAAACTAAACCATTTTCTAGTACCATGTACAAAAATAAACTCAAAATGGATTAAAAACTAAATGTAAGACCTGAAACTATAAAAATCCTAAAAGAAAACTTAGGCAGTATACTCTTTGACATTGGTCTTAGCAATATTTTTCTGGATCTGTCTCCTCAGGCAAGGAAAAAAAGCAAAAATAAATGAATGGAAATATATCGAACTAAAAAGCTTTTGCACAGTGAAGGAAACCATCAATAAATAAAAAGGCAACCTACAGAGTGGGAGAAGATATTTGAAAATGATATGTCCAATACAGGGTTAATATCCAAAATATATGAAGAACTCCTACAACTCAGTATCAAAAATGAAACAATCCACATGAAAAATGGGCAGATGGCCTAGTAGACTTTTTTCCAAAGAAGATATACAGAGGGCCAACAGGCACATGAAAATACTCAACATCACTAATCTTCAGGAACATGGAAATAAAAAGTCACAAAAAGATATCACTTCACACCTGTCGGAATGTCTGTCATCAAAAAGACAAGAAAAAAAACTCTAACTCAATAAGATTTCTTCACCCCCATATTCATTGCAACATTATTTATTTTATTTTATTTATTTATTCTTGGTTGCATTGGGTCTTCATTGCTGTGCGCGGGCTCTCTCTAGTTGTGGCTGGCAGAGGTTACTTTTCATTGTGGTGCACGTTCTTCTCATTGCTGTGGCTTCTCTTGTTGCAGAGCACAGGCTCTACGCATGTGGGCTTCAGTAGTTGTGGCACGTGGGCTCACTAGTTGTGGTCCACGGGCTCTAGAGTGCAGGCTCAGTAGTTGTGGCGCATGGGCTTCGTTGCTCTGTAACATGTGGGATCATCCAGGATCAGGGATCAAACCCATGTCCTTGGCATTGGCAGGTGGATTCTTAACCACTGTGCCATCAGGGAAGTCCCCATTGCAGCATTATTTACAACAGCCAAGATATGAAAGCAAACTAAGTATCCATTGATAGACAAATCAGTAAAGTAGATGTGGTATATATATTTATACACAATGGAATATTACTCAGCCATAAAAAAGAATGAAATCTTGCCATTTGCAACAACATAGATGGACCTGGTGGGTATTGTGCTAAGTGAAATAAGCTAGACAGAGAAAGACAAAGACCATATGATTTCACTTATATGTGAAATCTAAAACACAAAAGAGCAAACTTAACAAAACAGAAACAGACTCATAAACACAGAGAGCAATCCAGTGGTTGCCACAGAGGGGAGTGAGTAGGGGGGATGGGCAACACAGATTAAGGAGACTAAGAGGTACAAGTTTCCTGTGGTAAAATAAATAAGCCACAGAGATGTAATGTATAGCATAGGGTATATAGTCAATAATACTGTAATAACTCTGTATGGTGACAGATGGTAAATAGATTCATAGTGGTGATCATTTCATAATGTATAAAAATACCGAATCACTGTTATACACCTGAAATATTCAAAGTCAAGTATACTTCAATAAAAATAAATTATGAATCATAGTTTAGTTTAAAATTAAACATTTGTAATGTATGAAGTTTCATCTAACTGAATAGTTGCGAGATTTTGAAGAGTCTGGGAGTCTTCTGTGTGTATGTATAATTTTTTTATTGAGATATAACTCATATATCATAAAAATTTTCTCTTTTAAAGTGTACATATAGGGACTTCCCTGGTGATCCAGTGGTTAAGACTTCACCTTCCAATGCAAGAGGTGTGGGTTCGACCCCTGGTCAGGGAACTAAGATCCCACATGCCTCACGGCCAGAAAGCCAAGACATAAAACAGAAGCAATATTGTAACCAATTCAATAAAGACTTTTAAAATGGTCCACATCAAAGTATACCATGTTCTTGGATTGGAAGAATCAATATTGTGAAAATAACTACTACCCAAAGCAATCTACAGACGCAATACAATCCCTATCAAACTACCAATGGCATTTTCACAGAACTAGAACAAAAAATTTTACAATTTGTATGGAAACACAAAAGACCTCGAATAGTAAAAGCAATCTTGAGGAAAAAAAAAATGGAGCTGGAGGAATCAGGCTCCCTGACTTCAGACTATATTACAAAGCTACAGTAATCAAGACAGTATGGTACTGGCACAAAAGCAGAAATATAAATCAATGGAACAGGATAGAAAGCCCAGAGATAAACCCACACACATATGGTCACCTAATCTATGACAAAGGAGGCCAGAATATAAAATGGAGAAAAGATAGTGTCTTCAGTAAGTGGTGCTGGGAAAACTGGACAGCTACAAGTAAATGAATGAAATTAGAACACTCCCTAACACCATAAACAAAAATAAACAAAAAGGATTAAAGACCTAAATGTAAGGCCAGACACTGTAAAACTCTTAGAGGAAAACACAGGCAGAACGCTCTTTGACATAAATTGCAGCAAGATCTTTTTTGACCCACCTCCTAGAGTAATGAGAACAAAAACAAAAAAAAACAAATGGGACCTAATTAAACTTAAAAGCTTTTGCACAGCAAAGGAAACCATAAACAAGATGAAAAGACAACTCTAAGAATGGGAGAAAATATTTGCAAACGAAGCAACTGACAAAAGATTAATCTCCAAAATATATAAACAGCTCATGCAGCTCAATATCAAAAAAACAAACAACCCAATCAAAAACTGGGGGGAAGACCTAAATGGACATTTCTCCAAAGAAAACATACAGATGGCCAAGACACACATGAAAAGAGGCTCAACATCACTAATTATTAGAGAAATGCAAATCAAAACTATAATGAGATACCATCTCACATGGGTCAGAACGGCCATCATCAAAAAATCTACAAACCATAAATGCTGGAGAGGGTGTGGAGAAAAAGGGAACCCTCCTGCACTGTTGGTGGGAATGTAAATTGATATAGCCACTATGGAGAACAGTATGGAGGTTCCCTAAAAAACTAAAAATAGAATTACCGTATGACCCAGCAATCCCACTACTGGGCACATACCCAGAGAAAACCATAATTCAAAGAGACACATGCACCCTAATGTTCACTGCAGCACTATTTACAATAGCCAGGTCATGGAAGCAAACTAAATGTCCATCAAGAGAGGAATGGATAAAGAAGATGTGGTACATATATACAATGGAATATTACTCAGCCGTAAAAAGGAACGAAATTGGGTCATTTGTAGAAATGTGGATGGACTTAGAGACTGTCATACAGAATGTAGAAAGTCAGAAAGAGGAAAACGAATATCATATATTAATGCATACATGTGGAATCTAGAAAAATGGTACAGTGAACCTGTTTGCAAGGCAGAAATAGAGAACAGACATAGAGAACAAACATGGACACCAAGTGGGGAAAGGGGGAGTGGGATGAATTGGGAGACTGGGATTGACATATGTACACTATTGACACTATGTATAAAACAGATAACTAATGAGAACTTACTGTATAGCACAGAGAACTCTACTCAATGACCTGATGACCTAAACGGGAAGGAAATCCAAAAAAGAGGGTATATATGTATACATATAGCTGATTCACTTTGCTGTACAGTAGAAACTAACACAACATTGTAAAGCAACTATACTCCAATAAAAATTTTTTAAATAATCCTGCCCCCCCACCCTGTGGCAGGGGTCTCCTTCTAAGACAGAAGGTTCAAATCCTGAGTCCACCACATCCAGGCTATGTGTACTTAAGCAAATGTGTGTGTGTCATTGGGTCTCAGTTTTTTCATCTGTAAAATAGTCAGAAAAATTTGTTCTTGTATCTTCATGATTTTGACGGGGTAATAGGAAACCCTGACCCATTGGTATAAATGAGAAACAAATTGATTATCTCAAACAATCATAAGAAACCCTATGGTAGTGTAGCTCCAGGGTTCATTAATTCAGTTGCACAATTGTATCATCAAGGACCCATGTCCTTTTCATCTTTCTGTTTCACCAAGCTCCTTCATGGTCACAAAATGGCTGCTGCAGTTCCAGGCATCACATGCAGACCTAACAGTACCCAGAAAAAGAGAAGACAGTGTTTCTTATACTTCTCTTATTTTCCCAGAATTCCTCCTCCTTCAGCAGACTTCCCCTTTGGTCTCATGGTCCAGAACCTGCTTCACATGGCTATTTCTATACCAATACCTAGTAAGGGAAATAGAGTCACAGTGGTTGGCCTGGGGGAAGACCATGACTGTAGAGCACCGTGGAGAACTCTGAACAAAATGAGGTGCTAAGAATAAGGAAGAGTCAGGACTTCAGGAGAGGCATCCATGCCAATCCATAAGCTCCCACACATAGTTCCTGAAATACGAATGCCAATCACTGAGCACAGCGCCTACTACATGGCAGATACCTTAAATGTGTTCGTTTGTTCTCCCCTTTTTGTTTCTCTCCAAAAACACAAGACTCTCAGCCTGGCCTCTACTGACCCAACCTCCCACCCTCCATCCCTTGGGCTGGGGTCTCCACTTCCCAATGCCCCTTCTACCCTGTCCTCGGGTTCCATCACCACCACCTTCTTTTGTTTCTGTCTCAAAGCTTAGGATGAACAAGGATCTCCCCACTGTCCCCCAAGACCTCAGATCCTAAAAATTAAAAGATGGGAAGTCCTTGATTCTCATGGAATGCTTTCGCCAGGGAGTCAGAAATTAATAACAGTATGAAGAGAGGCCTGTAGTATTTAACCACCCCGTCCAGACAACGAAAGTGATCAGAATACATCGTTATCCAGGCAAGGTGTGGAGACTGACTGCTGGCTATGACATTATTACATTCGGAAATGTCAGAAGCGTGGGAACTCTGGGGGAAGACGAACAGTATGGTTGAAAATGGCTTTTGATTTAAAAAAAAAAAAAAAGAAAGAAAGAAATCCCCAGCATTCATCTAAAACAATTTTTTTAAGTGTGTTTTCCATAAAGTTCAATTTATTCATGTGAAGGACTGTCCTTTATTCTGTTTTAAAATGAAAATGTCGGGCTTCCCTGGTGGCGCAGTGGTTGAGAGTCCACCTGCCGATGCAGGGGACACGGGTTCGTGCCCTGGTCTGGGAGGATCCCACATGCCGCGGAGCGGCTGGGCCCGTGAGCCATGGCCGCTGAGCCTGCGCGTCCGGAGCCTGTGCTCCGCAACGGGAGAGGCCACAACAGTGAGAGGCCCGCGTACTGAAAAAAAGAAAAAAAAAAAAAAAAAGAAAATGTCCTTTCTCTTATGAAATTATAGTGATAATACATGGTAGATTGTAAAAAAAAATCTAAAAAAAATAAAGTATACATATAATTCAATGGTTTTTAATATATTCAAAGTAGTTGTACAACAATCACTACCATCTAATTTCAGAACATTTTCATCACCCAAAAAATGAAACTCCACACACATTAGCAGTCACTTCCCATCCTCCCCTCCCCTCAGCTCCTGACAACCACTAATCTATTATGTCTATGGATTTGCCTATCCTGGACATTGTATATAGATGGAATCATACAATATGCTGTCTTTTGTGTCTGGCTTCTTTCTGTGCTACTCTCTTTCTCCACAACCCTAGACCACAGAACCTAATAAGAAAGGGGAAAGCCATCTTAAAGACATTATTTTTCTTTTCTAAAAATTCCTTTAAAATACCACATTAAATGGTTAGAATATATAACTCATAGACCAAGACTCTGGTCTAGCCTATCTCCAACCCATAGGAAGGAACTCTGCTCAAACTTACCAGGTTGATTAAGGTCTGGCCTAAGATCACCCCAAAGACTGAGCAGGATATCATGAGGAACTTAAGGGCTTCAGAGGACTCTGAATCCAAACCCTGGCAAAGTAATTCACTAGCTCTAGGTTGACCTTGAGCCATCTATTTAACTACCCTATTTTCATTTTCCTCATCTACAAAATGAGCATGACAACAATATATTCTTCGTGAGGTTGTTGAGGACTAGAAAAAATTATATGAAGTAACTAATGCCTGGCATAAAGAGAGCCCTCAAAATATATATTTTTTAATTGGGGTATAGTTCCTTTACAATGTTGTGTTAGTTTCTCCTGTACAGCAAAGTGAATCAGCTACATATATAAGTATATCCCCTTTTTTGGATTTCCTTCCCATTTAAGTCATCAGATAATTGAGTAGAGCTCCCTGTGCTATACAGTAAGTTCTCATTAGTTATCTATTTTATACATACTGTCAATAGTGTATATATGTCAATCCCAATCTCCCAATTCATCCCACCCCTCCCCTTCCAGCCTTGGTGTTCATGTTTGTTCTCTATGTCTGTGTCTCTGTTTCTGCCTTGAAAACAGGCTCATCTGTACCATTTTTCTAGATTCCACATATATGCATTAATATATATTTGTTCTTCTCTTTCCGACTTACTTCACACTGTATGACAGACTCTAGGTCCATCTATGTCTCTACAAATGACCCAATTTCATTCCTTATTATGGCTTTTAATATTCCATTGTATATATGTACCACATCTTCTTTATCCATTCCTCTGTTGATGGACATTTAGGTTGCTTCCATGACCCAGCTATTGTAAATAGTGTTGCAATGAATATTGGGGTGTGTGTGTCTCTTTGAATTATGGTTTTCTCTGGGTATATGCCCAGTAGTTGGATTGCTGGGTCGAATGGTAGTTCTATTTTTAGTTTTTTAAGAAACTTCCATGCTGTTCTCCATAGTGGCTATATCAATTTATATTCCCACCAACAGTGCAAGAGGGTTCCCTTTACTCCACACCCTCTCCAGCAATTATTGTTTGTAGATTTTTTGATGGTGGCCATTCTGACCAGTGTGAGGTGATACCTCATTGTAGTTTTGATATGCATTTCTCTAATAATCAGTGATGTTGAGCATCTTTTCATGTGCGTCTTGGCCATCTGTATGTCTTCTTTGGAGAAATGTCCATTTAGGTCTTCCACCCATTTTTTGATTGGGTTGTTTGTTTTTTTGATATTGAGTTGCATTAAAATATTATTATTACTAATTCCACTATTATTTTCTCTTCTTCTACTATTATTTTTCTCCTCTTAAGTGCTTTTTTAAAAATCACCTCTGGGGCTTCCCTGGTGGTGCAGTGGTTGAGAATCCGCCTGCCGATGCAGGGGACACGGGTTCGTGCCCCGGTCCGGGAAGATCCCACATGCCGCGGAGCGGCTGGGCCCGTGAGCCATGGCCGCTGAGCCTGCGCGTCTGGAGCCTGTGCTTCTCAACGGGAGAGGCCACAACAGTGAGAGGCCCGCATATCACAAAAAAAAAAAAAATCACCTCTGACAGGTGTTCTGGAAACTGAACAATGAATTATATTGGTCATGGTCTTTGCTGTCAAGGAAATAATACACTATGGGAAAAGTACATCTTTTAAATCTAAGATTCTATGTCCCTACTGTATTTTAATCCTACCACTTACTGTTGGAGAGTAATGGAATGAAGAGTATTCTGCATTATTTGTGCACACGTTCGTTTCATCTACACTACCAGATTAGGAACTTGTGTTGGCTTGATTCTTCCAAGAAACAGGTGCCAAGATGAAATGAGCCATGCAGGAGATTTCTTGGGAGAAATACCTGTGAAGAATTAAGAGAAGAGGCAGCAGGCATAATGGGGAGAGTCTTCAGACCATGATGCAGGTCTGACACTTGGGAAAGAAGAGGAGACAAGAAAAAAGACAGGGTAATAGGAAGGTCAGACTGAAGTACACCTTTGAGAAAGTCTAAGCCAGGCCGACTGGGAGTCCTTAAGCAAAGGTTACCCATTAGAGGTGTCCCGTGTTGGGCAGAAATGGCTTCACTCAGTCACCAGCTGAGAGAAGCCCGGGAAGAGTGAGGCCTGGCAGTGTGAAAACAGGGGCTGATCCCAAAGGTGCTGCAGCTGGAGACTACGGATGAACCACACTCTTTACAGGAGGTTCTTATGAAAGTTGATTTGAGCAGCACACCTACACAGACTCTATAAAACTCTCAAAGTCAAAAATTATTGGTATCATTATTTATATTTAGTAAATTTTCAATAATTGTTTGTTTATTTGTTTGTTTTGCAGTACGCAGGCCTCTCACTGTCGTGGTCTTTCCCGTTGCGGAGCACAGGCTCCGGACGCACAGGCTCAGTAAGCCATGGCTCACGGGCCCAGCCGCTCCGCGGCATGCAGGATCCTCCCGAACCAGGGCACGAACCCATGTCCCCTGTATCGGCAGGCGGACTCTCAACCACTGCACCACCAGGGAAGCCCAATAGTTGTTTCTTGAAAACTGAGTAAATGCCAATTTTCAGCCATTAGCAAGAAGCGCAACCCATTTACTCAATCCAGGTGGATTCAATTTCATAATTCCTGAAGAGGGGAAATGTTTTCCACCATTTGAACTAAATGACAAGGCCCGGAAAATATTCCCATGGCATAGAAGATCCCAACCCACAAACAAAAAGCGGGGTGGTGTGCTGAGGCCCTGAGCCAAAAGCAACAGGAAAAAGTGTCAGGCAAAAGTGACTTTGAGGCCTGAATTAAACCCATCATTGATTTGATTATCCACCTAATTTCACTTGTATAGACACAGTGACAAGATGAAGCAATCAACAGAAGGTGTGGCCTCAAAGCTAGAAACAAGATGGCAGATAAAGTGCTTCTGAAACAGACAAGAGAACAGAGAAAGCCTCAGGAAGCCAGGCCAGTGGTGAGATTTTAATCATGGAGGTACACTTGCCTAAAACACGCAGCAACTGGAAAGCAGGTCACCACGGCACCCACTGGAGTCATGAAAAGGATAACTCCAGTTTTCAAAGAATCAACATAGCTAAGGGTGAGGCAAGAAGAAGAAATGAGTCACAAATCTGGAAGTAAAGTGAGATCTCTAAGCTAATGACAACAAATAAAGGAAGGCAGAGAGAGGAACAGTGTTCTTATTGGGTTCATTTTTCACTTTCATAAAGGGCAGCAATCTACTTCAATTTAAAGATTATTTATTGAGCACCTGCTATACATAGAAAGAAGCAAGTTTTCAAGAACATTCATATGTCCGACAAACATTGCTGAGCACCAGCCTCCATGAGCCAGGAACGTGCTAGACTCTGGGGAAACACAGAAAATCATTCCCAATTGCTGCTCTCAATCCTGCCAAAGAGACAGACCCACAAAACAATTAAAATGCACATGATACATTGCAGATCATGCAATGATAGAGGAAGGTCCAAGTACTATGAGAACACTCTAAGTAGGGTGACCATATAACACATCATCCAAACCAGAGCCCTATAAGAATGAAAGGGGACATTATCAATAATTACACTGGTACAACAGGTATAAACTAGGACTGTTACTGGGCAAAGCAGATAAATGTCATCCTAGCCACAAGGAATAAAATTGGAAAGAAGAGAATTAGGAAGAAAATGGGGGTGGGGGGAACAAAACACTGGAATGAAGGGGCTAAATTGACAAAAAGAAAAGGGAGGAGAGAAATGGGTAAGGCAGAATATGAAGGAGAAATAGTTTAAAGGAGCTGTCATAACTATGAAGCTGGAACTATCTTAAAAATAAACTCACCCAAAAAAATAAAAAATAAAAATAAAAAATAAACACATAATTTTACTGTGGAGAAAATAAGAAGAAATGGATAGAAGAAAACAAACATTTGTTAAACAGCTACAATATGCTAAGCACTATACCAGGCACTTAAAAGGCATGATCTTATTTAGTCCAACCTAAAACATAGGTATAATTATCCTCAGTTTACAGATGAAGACACTGAGACTCAGTGAGTTGAAGTGACAGCTGAGATTTGAACCTCTGCTCATGAATTCCAAAGTCTGCACCCATAAAATTAGTAGCACAGACAGAATTAGTACCTAGGACTATTCTAATTTTTAGGCCAATGCTACATTTACTGCACAATAGGGTAATGAGTTTTTACTGGGTTGGATAGTTTTCCCCAAAAATTCATGTCTCCCTGGAACCTCAGAGTGTGACCTTATTTGGTAATAGAGTCTTTGCAAAAGTAACCAAGTTAAGATGAGGTCATACTGGATTAGGGTGGGCTCTAAACCAATAACTGGCATTCTGAAGAGGTAAATTCTGAACATACACACATTAAGAGGAGAATGCCACATGAAAGCACAGAGGAAAACATCATATAAGCATGGAGGCAGAGACTGGAGTGATATTTCTAGAAGGCAAGAAATGCCAAGGATTGCTGGCAACCACCAGAAGCTAGAATGAGACAAGGAAGTATTCTTCCCTGGAGCCTTTTGAAGAAGCACAGCCCTACCAACACCTTGATTTCAGACTTCTGGCTTCCAGAACAGTAAGACAATAAATTTGTTTTTAAGCCACCAAGACTGTGGTACTTTGTTATAGTAGAATTAGTAAACTAATACAGAGCTAGAGAAAGGAACAGTAGGAGACAGCAGGAAGGACAGAAATGGAAGGAGGGTTATAGGAAGGTCAGTGGCAAAGAACTGAAGGCTGAGAAATTCTAAGGAAACACAACTGGAGCAAAGGAAAAAGTGATGTCACAAAAACCCTGCAAATGAAAAACAGTTTCTTTGGTTCCGTGATGATACCTCCCCTGACCTTCAAATTCACCAGTCTCACTATTACCCCTTCTTGCTTTGAAGGTCTCTATAAGATCATTGGTCAGCTCTGCACAAGTAAAAAGAAAAGAAGTAATGAAAAGGAAAGAAGGAAAGAAAAGGAAAGAATTGACATAAGTTACTGATAGCAGTAAAACCTACAAAACTGTGAATGTCAGGTATGAACGAGTCAGTTTCAACTAGCAAAGTTGATTTTGATACGTTGAGGATAGATATGGTAATTACCAAACAAACATAGTAAGAGGATCTGCAAATATCAAGCTAACAAGGGCAAAATGGAATAATGAAAAACATTAAATCAATCTAAAACAATAAGTGAAGAAGAGGAAAATAGCATAGAACAAAAGAGGAAATAGAAAGCAAAGATTAAAATTTAAACCCAGGAGACCTTCAAGATGGTGGAGGAATAAGATGTGGAGATCACCTTCCTCCCTATAAATACATCAGAAATACATCTACATGTGGAACCACTCCTACAGAACACCTATTGAACGCTGGCAGAAGGCCTCAGACCTCCCAAAAGGCAAGAAACTCCCCACGTACCTGAGTAGGGCAAAAGAAAAATGAAAAACCATAGACAAAAGAATAACGACAGAACCTGTACCCTGGGAGGGAGCTGTGAAGGAGGAAAGGTTTCCACACACTAGGAAGCCCCTTCACTGGCGGAGACTGGGAGTGGTGGGGGGTGGGGGAAGCTTCGGAGCCACAGAGGAGAGCGCAGCAACAGGGGTGCAGAGGGCAAAGTGAAGAGATTCCCGCACAGAGGATCTGTGCCGACCAGCACTCAACAGCCCGAGAGGCTTGTCTGCTCACCCGCCAGGGCAGGTGGGGGCTGGGAGCTGAGGCTCGGGCTTCGGAGGTCAGATCCCAGGGAGAGGACCAGGGTTGGCTGTGTGAACACAGCCTGAAGGGGGCTGGTGCTCCACAGCTAGCTGGCAGGGAGTTCGGGAAAACGTCTAGAACTGCATAAGAGGCAAGAGACCATTGTTTCGGGGTGTGAGAGGAGAGGGGATTCAGAGCACTGCCTAAATGAGCTCCAGAGACAGGCTCGAGCGCAGCTATCATTGCAGACACCAGAGACGGGCATGAAATGCAAAAGCTGCTGCTGAGGCCACCAAGAAGCCTGTGTGCGAGCACAGGTCACTCTCCACGCCTTCCCTCCCGGGAGCCTGTGCAGCCTGCCACTGCTGGGGTCCCGTAATCCAGGGACAACTTCCCCAGGAGAACACACGGCACGCCCCAGGCTGGTGCAACGTCATGCTGGCCTCTGCAGCTGCAGGCTTGCCTGGCATTCCGTACCTCTCCCTCCCCCAGGCCTGAGTGAGGCAGAGCCCCCAAATCAGCTGCTCCTTTAACCCTGTCCTATCTGAGCAAAGAACAGACGACCTCAAGTGACCTAGCAGATTAAATCTCCACCATCAACTTCATATACCCTGAATCTCTGGAAGACCTGAATAGACAACAAATCGTCCCAAAATAGAGGCAGTGGACTTTGGGAGCAACTGTAGACTCGGGGTTTGCTTTCTGCATCTAATTTGTTTCTGCTTTTATGTTTATCTTAGTTTAGTATTTAGAGTTTACTATCATTGGTAGGTTTGTTTATTGATTTGGTTGCTCTCTTCCTTTTTTTTAATTTTTAATTTACAGATTTTTTTTTCCTTTTTCTCTTTCTGTGAGTGTGCATGAGTATGCTTCTTTGTATGATTTTGTCTGTACAGCTTTGCTTTTACCATTTGTCCTAGGATTCTGTCCTTTTTTTTTTTAGTATAGTTTTTAGCACTTGTCATCACTGGTGGATTTGTTTTTTGGTTTGGTTGCTCTCTTCTTTCTTTCTATTTTTTTAATTACTTTTTGCTTTCTTTAATATTTTTTTATTTTAATAATTATTTTATATAATTTTTTTTTCTTTCTCTTTTTTTTCTCATTTTTCTTCTGAACCGTGTGGCTGACAACGTCTTGGTGATCCAGCCAGGTGTCAGGCCTGTGCCTCTGAGGTGCAAGAGCCAAGTTCAGGATACTGGTCCACCAGAGACCTCCCAGCTCCACGTAATATCAAACGGTAAAAGCTCTCAAGAGATCTCTATCTCAGCGCAAAGACCCACCTCCACTCAATGGCCAGCAAGCTACAGTGCTGGACACCCTGGCAAACAACTAGCAAGACAGGAACATAACCCCACCCATTAGCAGAGAGACGCTTAAAATAATAATAAGGTCACAAACACCCCAAAACACACCACTGGACACAGTAGTGCCTACTAGAAAGACAAGATCCAGACTCATCCACCAGAACACAGGCACTAGTCCCCTCCATCAGGAAGCCTACACAACACACTGAACCAACCTTACCCACTGGGGGCAGATACCAAAAACAATGGGAACTACGAACCTGCAGCCTGCAAAAAAGAGACCCCAAACACAGTAAGTTAAACAAAATGAGAAGACAGAGAAATATGCAGCAGATAACGGAGCAAGGTAAAAATCCACTAGACCAAACAAATGTAGAAGAAATAGGCAGTCTACCTGAAAAAGAATTCAGAGTAATGATAGTAAAGATGATCCAAAATCTTGAAAATAGAATGCAGAAAATACAAGAAACGTTTAAGAAGGAACTAGAAGAACTAAAGAGCAAACAAACAATGATGAATAACACAATAAATGAAATTTCAAATTCTCTAGAAGGAATCAATAGCAGAATAACTGAGGCAGAAGAATGGATAAGTAACCTGGAAGATAAAATAGTGGAAATAACTACTGCAGACCAGAAAAAAGAAAAAAGAAGGAAAAGAACTAAAGACAGTCTCAGGACCTTTGGGACAACATTAAACACACCAACATTCGAAATATAGAGGTCACAGAAGAAGAAGAGAAAAAGAAAGGGTATGAGAAAATATTTGAAGAGATTACAGTTGAAAACTTCCCTAACATGGGACAGGAAATAGTCAATCAAGTCCAGGAAGCACAGAGAGTCCCATACAGGATAAATCCAAGGATAAACACGCCAAGATGCATATTAATCAAACTATCAAAAATTAATACAAAGAAAAAAATATGAAAAGCAGCAAGGGAAAAACAACAATAACATACAAGGAAATCCCCATAAGGTTAACAGCTGATCTTTCAGCAGAAACTCTGCAAGCCAGAAGAGACTGGCAGGACATATTTAAAGTGATGAAAGGGGAAAACCTACAACCAAGATTACTCTACCAAACAGGGATCACATTCAGATTCGATGGAAAAATTAGAACCTTTACAGACAAGCAAAAGCTAAGAGAGTTCAGCACCACCAAACCAGCTGTACAACAACTGATAAAGGAACTTCTCTAGGCAATAAAAACAAAAGAAGGAAAAGATCACAAAAACAAAGCCAAAACAATTAAGAAAATGGTAATAGGAACATAAGTACTGATAATTACCTTAAGCGTAAATAGATTAAATGCTCCAACCAAAATACTTAGACTGACTGAATGGATACAAAAAGAAGACCCATATATATGCTGTCTACAAGAGACACACTTCAGACCTAGGGACACATACAGACTGAAAATGAGGGGATGGAAAAAGATATTCATGCAAGTGGAAACCAACAGAAAGCTGGAGTAGCAATTCTCATTTCAGACAAAATAGACTTGAAAACAAAGACTATTACAAGAGACAAAGAAGGACACTACATAATGACCAAGGAATCAATCCAAGAAGAAAATATAACAATTGTAAATATTTATGCACCCGACACCTCAATACATAAGGCAAATGCTAACAGCCGTAAAAGGGGAAATCGACAGTAACACAATCATACTAGGGGACTTTAACAACCCACTTTCACCAATGGACAGATCATCCAAAATGAAAATAAATAAGGAAACACAAGCTTTAAATGATACATTAAACAAGATGAACTTAATTGATATTTAAAAGACATTCCATTCAAAAACAACGGAATACACTTTCTTCTCTAGTGCTCATTGAACATTTTCCATGATAGATCATATCTTGGGTCACAAATCAAGCCTTGGTAAATTTAAGAAAATTGAAATCATATCAAGTATCTTTTCCAACAACAATGCTATGAGACTAGATATCAATTACAGGAAAAAAATCAGTAAAAAATACAAACACATGGAGGCTAAACAATATGCTACTAAATAACCAAGAGATAACGGAAGAAATCAAAGAGGAAATCAAAAAATACCTAAAAACAAATGACAATGAAAACACGATGACCCAAAACCTATGGGATGCAGCAAAGCAGTTCTATGAGGGAAGTTTATAGCAATACACTCCTACCTCAAAAAACAAGTAACAACTCAAACAAACTAACCTTACACCTAAAACAATTAGAGAAAGAAGGACAAAAAAATCCCCAAAGTTAGCAGAAGGAAAGAAATCATAAAGTTCACATCAGAAATAAATGAAAAAGAAATGAAGGAAGCAATAGCAAAGATCAATAAAACTAAAAGCTGGTTCTTTGAGAAGATAAACAAAATTGATAAACCATTAGCCAGACTCATCAAGAAAAAAAGGAAGAAGACTCAAATCAACAGAATTAGAAATGAAAAAGGAGAATAACTAACACCGCAGAAAAACAAAGGATCCTGACAGATTACTACTAACAACTATATGCCAATATAATTGACAACCTGGAAGAACTATAAACAGATGAATCACAAGCACCAAAATTGAAACTGTGATTTAAAATCTTCCTACAAACAAAAGCCCAGGACCAGATGGCTTCACAGGAGAATTCTATCAAACATTTACAAAACAACTAAAACCTATCTTTCTCAAACTCTTCCAAAATATAGCAGAGGGAGGAACACTCCCAAAGTCATTCTATGAGGCCACCATCACCCTGATAACAAAACCAGACAAAGATGTCACAAAGAAAGGAAACTACAGGCCAATATCACAGATAAACATAGATGCAAAAATACTCAACAAAATACTAGCAAACAGAATCCAAAAGCACATTAAAAGGATCATACATCATGATCAAGTGGGGTTTATTCCAGGAACGCAAGGATTCTGCAATATATGCAAATAAATCAACGTGATACACCATATTAACAAATTGAAGGAGAAAACCCATATGATCATCTCAATAGATGCAGAAAAATCTTTCAACAAAATTCAACACCGATTTATGACTAAAACCCTGCAGAAAGTAGGCATAGAGGGAACTTTCCTCAACATAATAAAGGCCATATACGACAAACCCACAGCCAACATCATCCTCAATGGTGAAAAACTGAAACCATTTCCACTAAGATCAGGAACAAGACAAGGTTGCCCACTCTTATTGAACCTAGTTTTGGAAGTTCTAGCCATATCAATCAGAGAAAATAAAGAAATAAAAGGCATCCAAATAGGAAAAGAAGAAGTAAAGCTGTCACTGTTTGCAGATGACATGATACTATACATAGAGAATCCTAAAGATGCTACCAGAAAACTACTAGAGCTAATCAATGAATTTGTAAAGTAGCAGGACACAAAATTAATGCACAGAAATCTCTGGCATTCCTATACACTAATGATGAAAAATCTGAGAGTGAAATTAAGAAAACACTCCCATTTTCCATTGTAACAAAAAGACTAAAATATCTAGGAATAAACCTACCTAAGGAGACAAAAGACCTGCATGAAGAAAATTATAAGACACTGATGAAAGAAATTAAAGATGATACAAATAGATGGAAAGATATACCATGTTCTTGGATTGGAAGAATCAACATTGTGAAAATGACTATACTACCCAAAGCAATCTACAGATTGAATCCAATCCCTATCAAACTACCACTGGCATTTTTCACAGAACTAGAACAAAAAATTTCACAATTTGAATGAAACACAAAAGACTCCGAATAGCCAAAGCAATCTTGAGAACGAAAAATGGAGCTGGAGGAATCAGGTTCCTTGACTTCAGACTACACTACAAAGCAAAAGTAATCAAGACAGTATGGTACTAGCACAAAAGCAGAAATATAGATCAATGGAACAGGATAGAAAGCCCAGATACACCCCCACACATATGGTCACCGTATCTTTGATGAAGAAGGCAAGAATATACCAAGGAGAAAAGACAGCCTCTTCAATAAGTGGTGCTGGGAACACTGGACAGCTACATGTAAAAGAATGAATTTAGAACACTTCCTAACACCATACACCAAAATAAAGTCAAAATGGATCAAAGACCTAAATGTAAGGCCAGACAGTATAAAACTCTTAGAGGAAAACATAGGCAGAACACTCTATGACATAAATCACAGCAAGATCCTTTTTGACCCACCTCCTAGAGAAATGGAAATAAAAACAAATATAAATGGGCCCTAATGAAACTTAGAAGCTTTTGCACAGCAAAGGAAACCATAAACAAGACAAAAAGACAACCCTCAGAAGGGGAGAAAATATTTGCAAATGAAACAACTGACAAAGGATTAATCTCCATAATATACAAGCAGCTCATGCAGCTCAATATCAAAAAAACAAACAACCCAATCCAAAAATGGGCAGAAGACCTAAATAGACAGTTCTCCAAGGAAGATATACAGATTGCCAATACATGAAAGGATGCTCAATATCACTAATTATTAGAGAAATGCCAATCAAAACTATAATGAGGTATCATCTCATACCAGTCAGATTTGCCATCATCAAAAATCTACAAACAGGGCTTCCCTGGTGGCGCAGTGGTTGAGAATCCGCCTGCCGATGCAGGAGACACGGGTTCGTGCCCTGGTCCGGGAGGATCCCACATGCCGCGGAGTAGCTAAGCCCGTGAGCCATGGCCGCTGAGCCTGCGCGTCCGGAGCCTGTGCTCCGCAACGGGAGAGGCCACAACAGTGAGAGGCCCGCATACCGCAAAAAAAAAAAAAAAAAAATCTACAAACAATAAATGCTGGAGAGGGTGTGGAGAAAAGGGAACCCTCTTGAACTATTGGTGGGAATGTAAATTGATACAGCCACTATCGAGAACAGTAGGGAGGTTCCTTAAAAAACTAAAAAAAGATCTACCATATGACCCAGCAATCCCATTCTTGGGCATATACCCTGAGAAAACCATAATTCAAAAAGAGTCATGTACCACAATGTTTATTACAGCTCTATTCATAGTAGGCAGGACATGGAAGCAACCTAAGTGTCCATCAACATACGAATGGA
This sequence comes from Kogia breviceps, assembly GCF_026419965.1. Taxonomy (NCBI): domain Eukaryota; kingdom Metazoa; phylum Chordata; class Mammalia; order Artiodactyla; family Physeteridae; genus Kogia; species Kogia breviceps. Next base: position 101,127,122 of record NC_081314.1, read on the forward strand.
TAAAGAAGATGTGGCACATATATACAGTGGAATATTACTCAGCCATAGAAAGAAACGAAATTGAGTTATTCATAGTGAGTTGGATGGACCTAGAGTCTGTCATACAGAGTGAAGTAAGTCAGAAAGAGAAAAATACTGTATATTAACACATATATGTGGAATCTAAAAAAAAAAAAAAATGGTTCTGATGAACCTAGGGTGCAGGACAGGAATAAAGACCCAGGCATGGAGAATGGACTTGAAGACATGGGGAGGGGGAAGGGTAAGCTGGGACGAAGTGGAGAGTGGCATGGACATATATACACTACCAAACGTAAAATAGATAGCTAGTGGGAAGCAGTTGCATCGCACAGGAAGATCAGCTTGGTGCTTCATGACCACCTAGAAGGGTGTGATAGGGAGGGTTGGAGGGAGACACAAGAGGGAGGAGATATGGGAATATATGTATACATAGAGCTGGTTCACTTTGTTATACAGCAGCAACTAACACAACGATGTAAAGCAATTATATTCCAATAAAGATGTGGAAAAAAAAAAAAATATATATATATATGGCAAAAAAAAAGAGACAAAACTAAAAGGGAAAACAGACAAATACACAATCTTAGCAGGACAGAAAAACACTTCTATGGTATTCCAGCCAAAAATATATGACCTTAATTGAATCACAGAGACAAATTTAACAAACCCAAATTGAGGGCAGTTTTACAAAACAAATGGCCTGTGCCTTTAAAAAAAAAAAAAAAAGTCAAAGTCATGAAAGACAAAGCAATTCCAGATTAAAGAAGACAAAAAAAGACATGACAACTAAATACTACCTGTTATTCTGAATTGGATCCAGGACCAGGAAATAAATTTTTTTTCTTCTTTTACTATAAATGGCATTAGGAAGACATTTGGAGAACTCTGAATAAGGTCTGTTGTTGTTAAAATAGTTTTGTATTAGTAATTATATAAACGATTATATGTAAAATCCATTGATTTTAATAATTATACAGTATTTACAAGATAATGTCCTTTTTAGGAAATATACACTAAAATATTCAGTGGTAAGGAGATATTATGTCTGCCACTTACTCTCAATTGGTTCAGAAAATATTATGGGCATGTAGGGTGTGTGTGTGTTCACATATCCACTTTGATCAATTATAGAGTGAGCTAAGTTATCCTGAAAATAGGGATAAAAACTAAATTAGTTTCAACCTCAGGAGATGTATTGACTCCTTTTAAAGGAAAAGATTCTCATGGATACCAACAATACGTTCAGAGACTAGAGTTTCAGAAACACTAACTGAAGAAACTGAAGTCTTTGTATTAGGCAAATAATTTGGTCAAAATAAAATTTCTTTTTATTCAGGTGAGCATCATTATCCGCACTTTAAGATAGCAAAATTATTGGTTTCTCCCATGCTCCTTTCTATGATCCACTGAAAGTAAATAATCTTTAAAATTTATTTCATATGCTCAGCAACACTCTAGAGAATTGGGAGGCTATAGAAAAACAAAAGCAATAAAATCATTCTTGGACTTAAAGAACATATAATTTAAGGAAGACTTAAGAACAATATCCAAGAAGAAACAATGAAGTATTTAGGTAAATACTAAAGTATATGTTATAGACCACTGGTGCAGTACAAGTTCAGATTTTCCCAAATTCTTGGGCGCTTATAAAGCGATTCCAGGTGGTAGGTGAGAAGTGGCTATGTTCCTATTATGACAGTTTCCTAAGCCCAGGAACAAAGGTTTCCCATCGTTCTTTCATCTAAGAAGACAACACTGAAAAGCAACAGTTTAGAGAAATGGCAGACTGGGAGTCTGACACACAGCTGGATATCTTAAGTGACCATGTATGTCACCTCAAATTACCTTTCAAGAAGAGCATCTCCCTTACATGGCCTTTGGTTCCAGTTGGCCTGCATCCAGTTTCAGACTTGGCCACTTACCAGCTATGTCACTGTGGGTAAAGTCATATCCTCTCTAAACCTCGGTTTCTTTGCCAAAACAACAGAGGTGCTGATAACTACTTCATTGACACTTTGGTGAAGATTGAATGATTTTAGGTATAAAGCTTTTAACCCGGTAGAGGGCCCATTAAGCACTTAATAAATGCTATTGGTATTCCCAATCAGAAGCCCCTCCCAGGTTTATTAGGAAAGCTGTTACATAAGAAGCCCAGAGGCTCCCAAATTCTGCATTCAGAGACTTCTTTGGGATGAGAAAACTCAAAGAAATTGCCTTTGGCCTCTAAATTTGGAGCCCCTTGATTCAGAGGTCAGATTGCTGTGGCTATGCCATGACTCAAGGAAGAGAAGGCAGACTGGCCAGTGCTCTTCTCTCAGTAAGACCCAAGGCAGTCCCATCCACAGCACTTAAACACACCCCAGGCCAGCACAAACACCAACGTAAAGTGGCTTTGGTTGCCTCGCAGTGTTTCTCTCCTCCCTACATTCCCCACACCCCCTACAGCCTCAAGGCCTTTTATGAGAAGTCAGGGTCCTCTGTTGTTTGCTTCTGCCCTTTCTTGATTTCATCTGGTGAAGTACAGTAGGGAGAATAAAGGGCCCTCAAGTATTGTTTATCTGATGCATTCCTTTGATGGTTATATATGTGGGAAATGACTCTTGGAAAAGCCCAGTGACTTGGCCCAAAGTCTGGCAGGATGGGATCTAGAATTCAGTTTCCAGGTCATTGCCCTTCTTCCCTCTACTACAGATGCTGCCTCTCCAGCAGCTCTGGCCTCTGAAATATTTCATCTTCTACAGAGAATGGAATTATTTCTTAATAAATACCTTCTAACCATAGTATATTAGATTCTTGTGGCTGCTGTGACCAATTACCATCAACTCAGTGCCTTAAAACAACGTAAATGTATTCTCTTACTATTCTGGAGGCCAGAAGCCTGAAATCAATTTCACTAGGACAAAATCAAGGTGTCAGTAAGGCCATGCTCCCTCTAAAGGTTCTAGGGAAGAATTCTTTTCCTTAACTTTTCTGGTTTGTAGGAGCCACCTGAATTCCTCATCTTGTGGCCTCTTCCTCCATTTTCAAACCAATAGTGTAGCATCTTCTTTCTGTTGTTCTCTTTCCTCCTGCTTCCATCACGTGGTGTTCTCATCTGTGTCAAATCTCCCTCTGCCTCCTTCTTATGAGGACACTTCTGATTGTATTTAGTGCCCACCTGTTAATCCTCTCATTGAGAGCCTTAACTTAATCACATCTGCAAAGTATCTTTTGCAATAGAAGGTAACATTCATAGGTTCCCAGGATTAGGACCCGGTTATCACTGATGGCCATTATTCAGCCTACCACACATGGTAACTAATTTAATGAAATGGATATAAATGGCTTCCAAAATTGTAGCTTATTCAGATGCATACTGGAAAAGGTGGGATTAAGGAAGCTGTTGAGAAAAAACCCTAATACCTGGAGTATAATGAAATGTTTATAAAATGCCTTTGATTTTATTTGGATCTTAGTTCAGCAAACCAACTATAGAGAGACATTTTTAAACAATCAGGGACATTTGAACGTAGACTGGATATTAGAGGATACCAAAGAATTCTTGTTAATATTGTTCGATGTGATGATGGACCTGTAGTTATGTAAGAAAATGTTTATATTTTTACTACATGCCTAAGGAAGCATGTAGGGGTGAAATGACACAAGGTCTGGAATCAGCTTTAAGATAATTTGGCAAAAATGTGTGTTTAACAATAAAGTAAATATGGCAAAATATTCCTAATTATTGTACACGGATGATGGGAATGTGTGGGAGAGTTCATAATGCCATTACCTCTCTTGTTGTATATATTTGAAAATTTTCAGAGGAAATTACAAATATATAACCTCCATTTCAGAATATAAATGGCCTGTCCCAATCGCCAAGGCTCAGCATCTGACCAGGTGCTCTATAGGGAAGATAAGCAAACTGGAAGTGAAGAAACTTTCCTGCTATAAATAAAGAGAAGTGAAGCAGCAGTGCTGGTGAGCCTGTGTGTTTAGTGTCTGATGGGCTGGTTGTTTGGCAGACGTTACAGAAGTCATCTCAGGGTTTTGACAGTAGAACCCCATAGGAACATGTTTGTGTTTAGGTGTTGGTTGTATTTCCATTTTGAAAACCCCTTTACCCCTGTTTCTTCATGGGATTATGATACCCAGTATAAGGCTCCTTTCCCCAGTGAGGTTGGGATATGAAGGGAAGAAGGGGAGAGTAAAACTATCAGCACCATCCCACCTGCTTTGAGTCCCTTTTCCGTAATGCTGCCAGAGTGAGCCTTCTTACAAACCAATATGATCCTGTATCCTCAATGGCTGCCCAGTCCATGCCAGATAAAATCCACACATCTGGACTAGACACACAGGACCCTACGTGATCTGACACCTCCAAAAGCTGAGGATCAATTAGTTCTAAGAGGAAAATTAAGCTCTCAAGAAATAAAGGATAAGGATAAAGGAATTGTGTGTTTGAATACCAGTCCAACAAAAAATTATATAACAAACAGAAATTGAGTTAGCCTTCAGATATTAGAGCAGCAATAAAATTCAGTTTGGAATTTTTAACAGACCGAGACAGTCTTAAGGAACTACTCAGCATTTTATTGCAAATTCATACTATGACTTAAAAGGTAATTGATAAGGTGATTGGCATGACTATAAAAAATATTATCTAGATACGTTGAAAATCCTTTCTATATCAAAAACCAAGGTCTCTCATATTACAACAGGACAAAATATTTTGAAGTTGCAAGTGTCTTGGAAACTTCAGGACACATGGATGCAAATATTTTCTTTTCATCAATGAAACAGAACCATACAAACAGAAATTTTCAGTGAAAAGTGAAGGACCTCCCAGATTGCAAAATTAGATCTCCTTGCTTGCAAACATTGCTTAACCATTCACCCCCATCCACCATCAATTTACCACCTCACAACAAGCTTTCTCCTGTCCTTGAAGGTTTATTTGGATTTGGGAGATAAAAGCATATGCAGTAAGTAAATATATACAAAGTGCTAAGTAAATCCAAATTATTTATTTGAAATGATTACCCAACGATCACTTTTTCCAAGTGTCTGTCTTACTCCTAGAGCTTCCCTTTGGTTGGGCAACCACTGCATCTTCTGTGTTTCCAGTGTGTCCCTTCTTGCTAGAAGTAAATTGGTGTAAAATTAAGATTTTATTCAGGGACTAGGATTGTTCTCTCTCTTTTCTGAACAACTGTATACTTATTATCTAACCTCCTCAATTAGAAATGATTATACATTGAACTAGTTCCTTTAAGACTTTTCTTTACCAAAAAAAAAAAAAAGTATGTTTCTTAATAAGGGAAAAACATCTTCATATAGGAATTACGGTGATTTCTTGCAATAACACCAAAAGCACAGAAAGCAAAAGAAAATATAGATAAACTGGACTGCATCAAAATTAAAAACTTTTGTGCATCAAAGAGCACTATTGGGGCTTCCCTGGTGGCGCAGTGGTTGACAGTCCACCTGCCGATGCAGGGGACACGGGTTCGTGCCCCGGTCCGGGAAGATCCCACATGCCGCGGAGCGGCTGGGCCCGTGAGCCATGGTCACCGAACCTGCGCGTCTGGAGCCTGTGCTCCGCAACCAGAGAGGCCACAACAGTGAGAGGCCCGCGTACCACAAAAAAAACAAACAAACAAAAAAAACACTATCAAGAGAGTAAAAAAGACAGCTCACAGAATGGGAGAAAATATTTGCAAGTTAGTTATCTGTTAAGAGATTAATATCCAGAATATTTAAAGAACTCGTACAACTCAACAATGAAAATACAAGCAAAGCAATTCAAAAATGGAAAAAGGACTTGAATAGGAATTTCTCCGAAAATGATATACAAATGGTCAATAAGCACATGAAAAGATGTCAACACCTCTAGCCATTAGAAAAATGCAAATCAACACCACAAAGAGATAACACTTCACTCATTAGGATGGCTATTATTTTTTTAAAGTGGAAAATAACAAGTGTGATGAGGATGTGGAGAAACGAGAACTCCTGTGCATTGCTGGTGGGAATGTAAAATGGTACAGCCACTGCAGAAAACATTTTGGCATTTCCTCAAAAAATTAAAAATAGGGCTTCCCTGGTGGCGCAGTGGTTGAGAGTCCGCCTGCCGATGCAGGAGACACGGGTTCGTGCCCTGGTCCGGGAAGATCCCACATGCCGCGGAGCAACTAAGCCCGTGAGCCATGGCCGCTAGGCCTGCGCGTCCGGAGCCTGTGCTCCGCAACGGGAGAGGCCACAACAGTGAGAGGCCCGCATACCGCAAAAAAAAAAAAAAAGAAAAATTAAAAATAGAATTATCATATGATCCAGCAATTCCATTCTATATGTACCCAAAAGAATTGAAAGCAGGGATTCAGATATTTGTACACCTATGTTCATAGCAGCATTGTTCACAATAGCCAAAAGGTGAAACTAACCCAAATGTCCATCAACAGATGAATGATAAACAAAATGGGGTATATACATACAACAGTATATTATTCAGCCCTAAAAAGGAAGGAAATTTTGATACATGCTACATGGATGAACCTTGAGGACATTATGCTAAGTGAAATAAACTGGTCGTGAAAGGATAACTATCATATGATTCCACTTATTTGAGATACTAGAATAGTCAAAGTTATAGCAATAGAAAGTGGAATGAATGTGGTTACCAGAGGCTAGTGGAGGAAGGGATGGGGTGTAACTGTTTAATGGATACAGTTTCAGCTTGAAAAGATGAGAAAGTTCAGGAGATGGATGGGTGTGATTGCTGTACAACTTTATGAATGTTCTTAATGCCACTGAGTTGTACACTTAAAAATGGTTAAAATTTTTATGTTATGGTAATTTTTAAATGGTCATTTTTATGTTATATACATTTTATAATAAAAATAATAATAATAACATATTTTTAAGGACCTGGCCATTGTGTAACATCTGTGGTGTCCTACATGAAGCCAGTAATGCCAGACACACAGTAGGTTCCTAAAAAATATTTGCTCAACGACAAAGTGAGAGAGTGGCATGAACATATATACACTACCAAATGTAAAATAGATAGCTAGTGGAAAGCAGCCGCATAGCACAAGGAGATCAGCTCAGTGCTTTGTGACCACCTAGAGGGGTGGGAGGGAGGGAGATGCAAGAGGGAAGAGATATGGGAACATATGTATAACTGATTAACTTTGTTATAAAGCAGAAACTAACACACCATTGTAAAGCAATTATACTCCAATAAAGATGTTAAAAAAAAAAGATTTGCTCAATAATTAAGCAGCTGGTTTCTCAGTTTACATGATCATTGTTTTTACATGCACAGGGAAGGGAAGGGAAGACAAAGGAGAAAAACATGTACTTAGTACCTACTATGTCCTAAACATTGGTAAAGGTTTAATTTACTATAATTCACTTAATCCCAAAAGTAAAATTTTGAATTTTACTTTTTTGAAGTTTACTTTTTTGAATTGTAAAATTCAAAAAAAACTTCCCATCATAATCAGGACTTCATCTGGGTGTCTGCTTTGTTTACTTGCCATCAGTATTTTTAATGTATCGTATCATCTTTATAACTATCACAAAGCCAACATGTGATGTGATTTTTGAGTCAGCTTCCCTCTAGGTGACTTTAGTAGTACAAGCCTGGCCCCACTGGCAACCACAACCACAAGATTCAACTTGAGGCCCCATGAGGTAGCTCTACAACACTGGATTTCTCAGGACTGTCTTCAGAGCTGTCCCCCTAGCACCAGACAAATGAGCAGGTAGAGAGACTCTTCATGAGTAGAACCCTGAATACATTTAATTATTCACTTTTGCAGTCAAGGTCTAGAGCCTGGCCATCTTGGCAGGAGGGGATAGTAGGGGAATGATAGTGAAGACTTATCAAAGATGTATGGATCAGAGACTCTCTTAGCTCAGGCTGCTATAACAAAATACCATAGGCTAAGTGGCTTAAATGATAGACATTTATTTCTCACAGTTCTGGAGGCTGGAAAGTCCAAGGTCAAGGTGGCAGCAGACTTGGTCACTGGTGACAGCCTGCTTCCTGAATTGCAGACCTTCTTGACGTGTACTCACAGGATGGAGAGAGACCTTTGGTCTCTCTTCCTCTTCTTATAAGGACACTAATGCCATCATAGGGAGCGCCCTGCAAGACTTCATCTAAACATAAGTAACCTCCCCAAAGGCACCACCTCCAAATACCATCACATTGGAGGTTAGGATGTCAACATAAGAATTTGGGGAGGAACACAAATATTCAGTCCATGACAGAGACCCAAATCAAGAAGTTTGGCTTGGAAAAACTGGTGCCAAGAATATGTTTCTACTATATGTGGAAATATAGAAGTAAATGCCTACATTTTGCAGGCTTCATCTGTTTGTCCAGCATAACAACAACAAAAAAATAAACCCAAACTGCCTCTCAGTGTGCCTCAGACCAGATGATTCCAGTTTCTTAAACTTTTACCTGTGTGTCAACTTGAAACAAAAACAAAAGCATTGGAAAGAGACCCAAGGGACTTGAAGTCAAATCCCAACTCCACCACCTAATACACATGTGATCTTAGCAAGTTATTTCATCTCTTTGGATCTCAGTTTCATCATCTACAAAATGACAGCTTGCTGGAGGCATAGTCCTAGAAGCAGCCTACCTAGAAACAAATACTGGCTTTCCAACCTACTAGCTCTAGGACCACAGGCAACCTCCTTACTTTCTCTGCACCTTAGTTTTCTAAGCTGGAAGATAAGGACAATAATTACATCAAACTAATGTGCTTAATGAGGATGAAATGAGTTAATGCTTGTATAGTCTTTGGAACTGTAAGTACATAAGATATGAATAAAAATTTTCCAGGATTATAGGTGCTCAAATTTCTCTTTAAAAAAAAAAATGGCCCCAGACATTTAAAAACATTTCAGAAATATTTCCTTCCATAAAACCTGCTACCAGAGGTGACTGAATATTTTAAACACAAACAACACACCACAGCTTTGCCTTTGATAGTTGGATCTATTTAGATAAAATGTAAACACAATGTAAATTCTTAGTAGAAATTTTAAAGTTTCAAGTTTAAATGATTTTCCATGGAGCTATCACCCAAGAATTCTTAAAGAATTTCTGCTGCCAAATGAACAAAATATAAGCTTTTAAAACATGCTATTTAAATGCCCTAATTCTTTGGAAAGATTCCTTTTAGTTAATTTCCAATCTTGAATAATAAAGAGGTATTGCTTCAGGAAAGAACAGAGAAGCCACAGGGATATTATCTGTTGACGTGTCCGTCAAAGTAGGATGTTATGTCTGAGCTAAAGTACTGCAGGCCTGACTGGTTCTATTGTCTGGAGTAAAATGATGAGGAATGGGAGCCAATGCACAAGGATGCCAAGGATTGAGCAATGAAGGGAAGCTCTAATATAATCAGAGGTTCTTCTCTTGTCTCTGCTCTGCAACCCTACCCCTGCCCCTATTCCTGTCACGGTTTCCAAAACTACAAGCTCAATAAAAGCTTTGGTTGTTCATTCTTGATGTGTTCCTTCAGTTGGCAAATCGCAATAGCTGATAATAGATAATCCACTAATAGATTCAGAGGTTTCTATCTGTGTCCACAAAACAAAGTAAATGGCAAATCTACAATTTTGTCAAGCTCATCAGGCTGCTTTGGGTGCAGATATATCCTGATGAATATGTAAGAATCCTAGAAAAAAACACTTTGGGGAAAATTTCAAAGATTACTATTTAGTTGACAAATTGCTGTTGAATCCCCTGCTCTGTTCAGGAACGGGACAACATCTCTCAATACAGCATTAACTCAGAACTGGTTCCAACTCAGATTATTGAATCCCTATGTTGAAATGATAATTTCAAGTCTTAATTTAAAAGAATAGAGGTTAAATGTCTGTATTCACCAATTTGGGTTTTCACTTCAATTGACATATTATTTACTCATGACAAATTCCACATTCACCGGATCTTTTGCTTCCAAAAAATGCAGAGAAAACCACTTGTTAATGGAATAGAAGCAATTAGAGTCAATTAGGCAGGAAGAAGTAGGGGAGTCCAGGACTAGAAGCAAATGATTTGTCAACATAAGTGGACACACAAGCCCTTGTTAAATTTTCTCATGATTTATCCCACACAGAGTTACAAGGAACCAGTGAAAACACTTTTGGCAAACTTTGAAAAATTAAGTTACTGAGAAGGTCACTTGATCTTGTGGATGGATTATGAAAAGAATGAAAGGGGTGTGTGTTCACGTAAAGGTTAGCTGACTCCAGTTCAGTGGCAAAATCAATTAACCCTGAACTAACTCATATTGGGCCAGCAAGACTTAAAGTATCAGAGAGTCAGGAGTTCTTTAAAAGTCAGTTAACTGATTTAAAACGCTGAGTTGACTAAGATCTTTTCCTTATTTACACTGAGCCCTTTTGCTATGCCCTCTTAATATCACATTTTTCAGATAGCTGTTCTGATTACCCCAGCTGAGACTGATTAATTCCTTACTAATCAGAACTCATAACACTTTCTTAGAAACAATAATGTTGGCATTATCTTCCTCTATTTTATAGTTATTTGGGTTTTTTCCCTGAGGGCAGGAGCCATGTCATTTTTTTTTTTCATAATGCCTTATGTATAGTAGGCACCTAAACTATTAACTGAACCAATGGCTTCTATTTTCCAGTCATGTGCCATTATGTGGAAAGATCTCTAACCATCCTAATGCAGAGGAAGGATTGGCAAGAAAACAAATTTCTCTTAAATTTTATTTTTAATGCACTTGCCGTCCTACTTATATTGTATTGATACTTAGGCTAATCATAAAAATGCTTGATTTTCCAGAATACACAACTGTCAGAAGGAGGAAAATATACCAGAAGAATGCTATAAGTGACAAGAAGAAATCATTTTGGAATTAAAACTCTTCCCTAGGTATTTTCGGTCATGTTCCCTGGGGAAAAGAATGATGGAGATTTCCATCAAGATTTCATTGGTCTCAGGAACCTCTATAAGGGGGTGAAGACGAAGGATTAGACAGAAGAGATTGAACTGTGATACAGAAACAACAGAGTTCTTGCCAAATACCATGGGGAGCTCAGGGGCTATAATAAACCGTCAGAGTTGTTGCAGATGGAAGCAAGGGAGCCCAGGACATTTTGCACAGCATTTAGTCATTGGATGCAGGCTACTTCCAAACAGCAAGTATAGACTTGGGCAAGGAAGCGCCCTTAGGCTGAGGACAATGCGCAAAGAGGGACTTGTGTGAAAGCTGTCAGTGCCCAATACTCTAGGGAGCTGAGGAAATGAGCGCCTCAGTCTTGAAGTGGGGAATCTAGGTGGTGCAGCACAGTATCCAGAATGACAATTATCTAGAATGACAATTGGTTCAAAGAACAAATCGAAAGAGAATTTTAGATGTATCTTGAGACAATGAAAATGAAAACATATCAAAGCTTTTGGGATACAGCAAAAGCAGTAATAAGACGGAAGGAAATAATAAAGATTATAGCAGAATTAAATCAGATAGATAATAGAAAACCAATAGAAAAAAATCAACAAAACTAAAAGTTGATATTTTGAAAAGATAAACAAAATCAAAAAACCCTTAGCTATACTAAGAAAAAAGAGAAAATGCTCAACTAAATAAAATCAGAAATGAAAGAGGAGATATTACAACAGACATCTCAGAAATAAAAAGGATCAAGGAACTATTATGAACAATTATACATCAGTGAAGAGGACAACCTAAAAGAAATGGATAAGTTCCTAGAAATATACAACTTACCAAAGCTGAATCAAGAAGAAATAGAGGACTTCCCTGATGGCACAGTGGTTAAGAATCCGCCTGCCGATGCAGGGGACATGGGTTCGAGCCCTGGTCCAGGAAGATCCCACATGCCACAGGGCAACTAAGCCCGTGCACTACAACTACTGAGCCTGTGCTCTAGAGCCCACGAGCCACAACTATTGAGCCCACATGCCACAACTACTGAAGCCCACATGCCTAGAGCCCATGCTGTGCAACAAGAGAAGCCACCACAATGAGAAGCCTGCACACCACAATGAAGAGTAGCCCCCGCTCGCTGCAACTGGAGAAAGCCAGCGCACAGCAACGAAGACCCAATGCAGCCAAAAATAAATAAATAATAAATAAATTAATTTATTTTTTTTAAAAAGAAGAAAGAAGAAGAAATAGAAAGCCTGAACAAACCAATAACAAGTAAGGAGATTGAATCAGGAATCAGAAATCTTCCAACAAAGAAAAGCCCAGGACCAGATGGTTTCATAGGTGAGTTCTACCAAACATTCAAAGAATTAATACCAAATGTTTTTAAACTCTTCCAAAAAATATAAAAAGACTTCCAAATTCATTTTATGAGGCCAGCATCATGCTTATACCAAAACCAAACAAAGATACCACAAGAAAAGAAAACTATGAGCCAACTCCTCTGATAAACATATACGCAAAAATCCACAATAAAATACTAGCAAACTGAATTAAACAGCACATTAAAAGGGTCATAAACCATGACTAAGTGGGATTTAAAACTGGGAAGCAAGGATGGTTCAACATTTGCAAATCAATTGTCCATTGATGGATGAATAACACCACATTAACAAAATGAAAGAAAAAAGTATATGATAATTTCTTAAGAAAAGCATTTAACAAAGTTAAACACTTTCATGTTTAAAACTCTCAACGATATAGTTATAAAAGGAATTTACCTCAACACAATAGAGGCCACACATGAAAAGCCACACTAACATTTACACAACATGCATGAACCTGGAGAACATTATGCTAAGTGATATAAGTCAGACACAGAAAGACAAATACTGCATAATCTCACATATGTGTGGAATCTAAGATAGTCACATTCATAGAAGTAGAGAGTAGAATGGTGGTTGCCAGGGCTCAGGAGAGGGGAAAATGGGGAGATATTGGTCAAAGGGTACAAAGTTTCAGTTATGCAAGATGAACAAGTTCTAAAGATCTAATGTATAGCAATGTGAACATAGTTACCAGTACTATATTGTATACTTGAAATTCGCCAAGAGAGTAGACTTAAGTATTCTCACCATATAAAGGAAGGAAGGAAGGAAGGAAGGGATAACTATTTGAGGTGATGGATATGTTAATTTACTTGATTGTGGCAATTATTTCACAATGTATACCTATATCAAAACATACATTATCATACACCTTAAATATACACAATTTCTATTTGTCAAATATACCTTAATAAAGATGGGGGCAAAAAGATCATGGTGCTATTACATAGAACAATGTGGAATATAGCTTAGCAGAATGCTTCATATATTCATATATTTAAGGAATCAGTAAATACCAAATAGTATATTTGAAGATATTATAAATTTGAAGAACTATGTTCAACCTTCAGTGAAATATGTTCTATGGAAGAGAGCCAAGAAAACCATCTTTTGAAAGGTTATGAAATATCCCAAAGCCTCATGGTACTGTGAAACATTGGTCAGCCCCTGTTGTCCTAGGGCAACATATTCTTGTATCATACTTTCATACTTTTTAGCTCACAATTCATCTAAAATATCTTTTAAAAACTATGTACCTCGAAGATGGCGGAAGAGTAAGACGCGGGGATCACCTTCCTCCTCACAGATACATCAGAAATACATCTACACGTGGAACTGCTCCTATAGAACACCCACCGAACGCTGGCAGAAGACCTCAGACCTCCCAAAAGGCAAGAAACTCCCCACATACCTGGGTAGGGCAAAAGAAAAAAGAATAAACAGAGACAAAAGAATAGGGGCAGGACCCGCACCAGGGGGAGAGAGCCGTGAAGGAGGAAAGATTCCCACACACTAGGAGCCCCTTCGCGAGCGGAGACTGCGGGTGGCGGAGGGGGAAGCTTCGGAGCCGCAGAGGAGAGTGTAGTAACAGGGTGCGGCGGGCAAAGCGGAGAGATTCCCTCAGAGGATCGGTGCCGACCAGCACTCACCAGCCCGAGAGGCTTGTCTGCTCACCCGCCGCGGCGGGCCAGGCCGGGAGCTCAGCCTCGGACTTCAGTCGGATCCCAGGGAAAGGTCTGGAGTTGGCAGAGTGAAAACAGCCTGAAGGGGTTAGTGCACCACGGCTGGCCGGGAGGGAGTCCAGTCGAAGTCTAGAGCTGCCGAAGGGGCAAGAGACCTTTTCTTCCCTCTTTGCCTCCTGGTGCGCGAGGAGAGGGGCTTAAGCGCGCCGCTTAAAGGAGCTCCAGAAACGGGCGCGGAGCTACAGAAAGAGACAAAAGACTTTTCTTGCCTCTTTGCTTCCTGGGACGCGAGGAGAGGGGATTAAGGGCACTGCATAAAGGAGCTCCAGAAACGGGCGCGAGACAGCCACGGACAACAGAGACGGCTGTGGGACGTTAGGGTTGCTACTGCCGCCACCAAGAGGCCTGTGTGCGAGCACAGGTCACTCTCCACACCGCCCCTCCCGGGAGCCCGTGCAGCCCGCCACTGCCAGGGCCCCGTGACCCAGGGACAGCTTCCCCGGGAAAACGCACGGTGCGCCTCGGGCCGGTGCAGCGTCACGCCGGCCTCTGACGTCGCAGGCTTGCCCCGCATCCGTGCCCCTCCCTCCCCCCGGCCCCGGCCTCTGCCAGAGCCCCCCAATCAGCTGCTCCTTTAACCCCGCACTGTCTGAACGAAGGGCAGATGCCCTCGGACGACCTACACGCAGAGGCGGGGCCAAGTCCAAAGCTGAACCCCAGGAGCTGTGCGAACAAAGAGGAGGGGGGAGGTCTCTCCCAGCAGCCTCAAAAGCAGCAGATTAAAGCTCCACAGTCAACTTAAAGTGCCCTGCATCTGTGGAAAACCTGAATAGACAGCGAAATATCCCAAGTTGAGGAGGTGGACTTTGGGAGCAAGATATACTATTATTTTCCCCTTTTTTCTTTTTGTGAGTGTGTATGTATGTGCTGCTCTGTGAGAGTTTGTCTATATAGCTTTGTTTTCACCATTTGTCCTAGGGTTAGACCGAACCGGGTTTTTGTTTTTTTGGTTTTTTTTTTTCCTTTAATAGAAATTTTTCTTCTTAATAATTATTTTTTATTTTAATAACTATATTTTATCCTACTTTATTTTGTCTTCTCCCTTTCTTTCTTCCTTTCTTCCCTCCTTTCTTTCCTACTTCCCTCCTTCCTTCCTTCCTTCCTTCCTCCCTTCCTTCCTTCCTCCCTTCCTTCCTTTCTTCCTTCCTTCCTTCCTTCCTTCCCTCCCTCCTTCCTTCCTTTCTTTCCTTTCTATTTTTTTCTCCCTTTTATTTTGAGCCGTGTGGATTAAAGACTCTTGGCACTCCAGCCAGATGTCAAGGCTGTGTCTATGAGGTGGGAGAACCAACCTCAGGACACTGGTCCAAAAGAGACCTCCCAGCTCCATGTAATATCAAACGGCAAAAATCTCCCAGAGACCTCCATCTCAACACCAAGACCAAGCTTCACTCAAGGACCAGCAACGAACAGTGCTGGACACCCTATGCCCAACAAAGAGCAAGACAGGTCTACAGCCCCATCCATTAGCAGAGAGGCTGCCTAAAATCATCATAAAGCTACCAACATCCCCAAACACACCACCAGACATGGACCTGCCCACCAGAAAGACAAGATCCAGCCTCATCCACGAGAACAGAGGCACTAGTCCCCCCAACCAGGAAACCTACTCAACCCACTGAACCAACCTCAGCCACTGGGGACAGCCACCAAACACAGAGGGAACTACGAACCTGCAGCCTGCAAAAAGGAGACCCCAAACACAGTAAGATAAGCAAAATGAGAAGGCAGAAAAACACACAGCAGATGAAGGAGCAAGATAAAAACACACCAGAACCTAACAAATGAAGAGGTAATAGGCAGTCTACCTGAAAAAGAATTCAGAATAATGATGGTAAAGATGATCCAAAATCTTGGAAATAGAATAGACAAATTGCAAGAAACAGTTAACAAGGACCTAGAAGAAATAAAGAGGAAGCAACTAATGATGAGCAACACAATAAATGAAATGAAAAGTACTCTAGATGGGATCAATAGCAGAATAACTGAGGCGGAAGGACGGATAAGTGACCTGGAAGATAAAATAGTGGAAATAACTACTGCAGAGCAGAAGAAAGAACAAAGAATGAAAAGAACTGAGGACAGTCTCAGAGACCTCTGGGACAACATTAAACACACCAACATTCGAATTATAGGGATCCCAGAAGAAGAAGAGAAAAAGAAAGGGACTGAGAAAATATTTGAAGAGATTATAGTTGAAAACTTCCCTAATACAGGAAAGGAAATAGTCAATCAAGTCCAGGAAGCACAGAGAGTCCCATACAGGATAAATTCAAGGAGAAACACGCCAAGACACATAATAATCAAACTGTCAAAAATTAAATACAAAGAAAACATATTAAAAAGCAGCAAGGGAAAAACAACAAATAACACACAAGGGAATCCCCATAAGGTTAACATCTGATCTTTCAGCAAAAACTCTGCAAGCCAGAGGGGGGGGGCAGGACACATTTAAAGTGATGAAGGAGAGAAACATACAACCAAGATTACTCTACCCAGCAAAGATCTCATTCAGATTTGATGGAGAAATTAAAACCTTTACAGACAAGCAAAAGCTGAGAGAGTTCAGCACCACCAAACCAGCTTTACAACAAATCGTAAAGGAACTTCTCTAAGCAAGAAACACAAAAGAAGGAAAAGACCTACAAGAACAACCCGAAACAATTAAGTAAATGGTAATAGGAACACACATATCAATAATTAACTTAAATGTAAATGGATTAAATGCTCCCACCAAAAGACACAGACTGGCTGAATGGATACAAAAACAAGACCCATATATATGCTGTCTACAAGAGACCCAGTTCAGACCTAGAGACACATACAGACTGAAAGTGAGGGGATGGAAAAAGATATTCCATGCAAATGGAAATCAGAAGAAAGCTGGAGTAGCAATTCTCATATCAGACAAAATAGACTTTAAAATAAAAACTATTACAAGAGACAAAGAAGGACACTACATAATGATCAAGGGATCGATCCATGAAGAAGATATAACAATTGTAAATATTTATGCACCCAACATAGGAGCACCTCAATACATAAGGCAAATACTAACAGCCATAAAAGGGGAAATCGGCAGTAACACAATCATAGTAGGGGACTTTAACACCCCACTTTCACCAATGGACAGATCATCCAAAATGAAAATAAATAAGGAAACACAAGCTTTAAATGATACATTACACAAGATGGATTTACTTGATATTTATAGGACATTCCATCCAAAAACAACAGAATACACATTTTTCTCAAGTGCTCATGGAACATTCTCCAGGACAGATCATATCTTGGGTCACAAATCTAGCCTTGGCAAATTTAAGAAAATTGAAATCGTATCAAGTATCTATTCTGACCACAACGCTATGAGACTAGATATCAATTACAGGAAAAGGTCTGTAAAAAATACAAACACATGGAGGCTAAACAATACACTGCTTAATAACGAAGTGATCACTGAAGAAATCAAAGAGGAAATCAAAAACTACTTAGAAACAAATGACAATGGAGACACGACAACCCAAAACCTATGGGATACAGCAAAAGCAGTTCTAAGAGGGAAGTTTATAGCAATACAATCATACCTTAAGAAACAGGAAACATCTCGAATAAACAACCTAACTTTGCACCTAAAGCAATTAGAGAAGGAAGAACAACAACAAAAAAAAAACAAGTTTAGCAGAAGGAAAGAAATCATAAAGATCAGATCAGAAATAAATGAAAAAGAAATGAAGGAAACAATAGCAAAGATCAATAAAAGTAAAAACTGGTTCTTTGAGAAGATAAACAAAATTGATAAACCATTAGCCAGACTCAACAAGAAAAAAAGGGAGAAGACTCAAATCAATAGACTTAGAAACGAAAAAGGAGATGTAACAACTGACACTGCAGAAATACAAAAGATTATTAGAGATTACTACAAGCAACTCTATGCCAATAAAATGGACAACCTGGAAGAAATGGACAAATTCTTAGAAATGCACAAGCTGCCGAGACTGAACCAGGAAGAAATAGAAAATATGAACACACCAATCACAAGCACTGAAATTGAAACTGTGATTAAAAATCTTCCAACAAACAAAAGCCCAGGACCAGATGGCTTCACAGGCGAATTCTATCAAACATTTAGAGAAGAGCTAACACCTATCCTTCTCAAACTCTTCCAAAACATAGCAGAGGGAGGAACACTCCCAAAGTCATTCTATGAGGCCACCATCACCCGGATAACAAAACCAGACAAAGATGTCACAAAGAAAGAAAACTACAGGCCAATATCACTGATGAACATAGATGCAAAAATCCTCAACAAAATACTAGCAAACAGAATCCAACAGCACATTAAAAGGATCATACACCATGATCAAGTGAGGTTTATTCCAGGAATGCACGGATTCTTCAATATACGCAAATCAATCAACGTGATACACCATAACAACAAACTGAAGGAGAAAAACCATATGATCATCTCAATAGATGCAGAGAAAGCTTTTGACAAAATTCAACACCCATGTATGATAAAAATCCTGCAGAAAGTAGGCATAGAGGGAACTTTCCTCAACATAATAAAGGCCATATATGACAAACCCACAGCCAGCATTGTTCTCAATGGTGAAAAACTGAAACCATTTCCACTAAGATCAGGAACAAGACAAGGTTGCCCACTCTCACCACTCTTTTTTTTTTTTTTTTTTTTTTTTTTTTTTTTTTTTTTTTGTGGTTTTTGTGGTATGCGGGCCTCTCACTGTTGTGGCCTCTCCCTTTGCGGGGCACAGGCTCCGGATGCACAGGCTCAGCGGCCATGGCTCACGGGCCCAGCCGCTCCGCGGCACGTGGGATCTTCCCGGACCGGGGCATGAACCCGTATCCCCTGCATCGTCAGGCGGATTCTCAACCACTGCGCCACCAGGGAAGCCCTCTCACCACTCTTATTCAACCTAGTTTTGGAAGTTCAAGCCACAGCAATCAGAGAAAAAAAAGAAATAAAAGAATCCAAATAGGAAAAGAAGAAGTAAAGCTGTCACTGTTTGCAGATGACATGATACTATACATAGAGAATCCTAAGGATGCTACCAGAAAACTACTAGAGCTAATCAATGAATTTGGTAAAGTAACAGGATACAAAATTAACACACAGAAATCTCTGGCATTCTTATACACTAATGGTGAAAAAGCTGAGAGTGAAATTAAGAAAACACTCCCATTTACCATTGCAACAAAAAGAATAAAATATCTAGGAATAAACCTACCTAAGGAGACAAAAGACTTGTATGCAGAAAACTATAAGACACTGATGAAAGAAATTAAAGACGATACAAATAGGTGGAGAAATATACCATGTTCTTGGATTGGAAGAATCAACATTGTGAAAATGACTATACTACCCAAAGCAATCTACCGATTCAATGCAATCCCTATCAAATTACCACTGGCATTTTTTACAGAACTAAAACAAAAAATTTCACAATTTGTATGGAAACACAAAAGACCCCGAATAGCCAAAGCAATCTTGAGAACGAAAAATGGAGCTGGAGGAATCAGGCTCCCTGACTTCAGACTATACTACAAGGCCACAGTAATCAAGACAATATGGTACTGGCACAAAAACAGAAATATAGATCAATGGAACAGGATAGAAAGCCCAGAGATAAACCCACACACATATGGTCACCTTATCTTTGATAAAGGAGGGAAGGATATACAGTGGAGAAAAGACAGCCTCTTCAATAAGTGGTGCTGGGAAAACTGGACAGCTACCTGTAAAAGTATGAAATTAGAACACTTCCTAATACCACACACAAAAATAAACTCAAAATGGGTTAAAGACCTAAATGTAAGGCCACACACTATCAAACTCTTAGAGGAAAACATAGGCAGAACACTCTATGACATAAATCACAGCAAGATCCTTTTTGACCCATCTCCTAGAGAAATGGAAATAAAAACAAAAATAAACAAATGGGATCTAATGAAACTTAAAATCTTTTGCACAGCAAAGGATACCATAAACAAGACCAAAAGACAACCCTCAGAATGGGAGAAAA
The DNA here is from genome assembly GCF_026419965.1 of Kogia breviceps. Classification (NCBI taxonomy): domain Eukaryota; kingdom Metazoa; phylum Chordata; class Mammalia; order Artiodactyla; family Physeteridae; genus Kogia; species Kogia breviceps. The sequence goes on from NC_081314.1 coordinate 101,147,242, forward strand.
TATTTGCAAATGAAGCCACTGACAAAGGATTAATGTACAAAATTTATAAGCAACACAGGCAGCTCAATAACAAAAAAACAAACAACCCAATCCAAAAATCGGCAGAAGAACTAAATAGACATTTCTCCAAAGAAGATATACAGATTGCCAACAAACACATGAAAGAATGCTCAACATCATTAATCATTAGAGAAATGCAAATCAAAACTACAATGAGATATCATCTCACACCGGTCAGATTGGCCATCATCAAAAACTCTAGAAACAATAAATGCTGGAGAGGGTGTGGAAACAAAGGGAACTCTCTTGCACTGCTGGTGGGAATGTAAATTGGTACAGCCACTATGGAGAACAGTATGGGGCTTCCTTAAAAAACTACAAATAGAACTACCATACGACCCTGCAATCCCACTACTAGGCATATACCCTGAGAAAACCATAATTCAAAAATAGTCATACACCAAAATGTTTATTGCAGCTCTATTTACGATATCCAGGACATGGAAGCAACCTAAGTGTCCAACAACAGATGAATGGATAAAGAAGATGTGGCACATATATACAATGGAATATTACTCAGCCATAAAAAGAAATGAAACTGAGTTTTTTGTAATGAGGTGGATAGACCTGGAGTCTGTCATACAGAGTGAAGTAAGTCAGAAGGAGAAAAACAAATACCATATGCTAACACATATATATGGAATCTAAGGGAAAAAAAATGTCATGAAGAGACTAGTGGTAGGATGGGAATAAAACACAGACCTACTAGAGCATGGACTTGAGGATATGCGGAGGGGGAAGGGTAAGATGTGACAAAGTGAGAGAGTGGCAGGGACATATATACACTACCAAATGTAAATTAGATAGCTAGTGGGAAGCTGCCACATAGCACTGGGAGTTCACCTCTGTGCTTTGTGACCACCTAGAGGGGTGGGATCGCGAGGGTGGGAGGGAGGGTGATGCAAGAGGGAAGAGATATGGGAACATATGTATATGTATAACTGATTCACTTTGTTGTAAAGGAGAAACTAACACACTATTGTAAAACAGTTATACTCAAATAAAGCTGTTAAAAAAAGAAAAAAACTATGTACCTCATCACATATTTTACTTTATATTATAGGGTTTTGAATTTTGTTTCTAATTATTAGAAAAGAGAAATGTATACATTTCATGAAATAAATGAGCTCTGACTAATTAGAATAAATATTTCATAATATGATTTGATGAACTAGGTTTTAATTCTTATTGAATGAAGTGCAGCTGGTCTGTGAACACATCTCAGAAACAGCCATTACTTATGCAAGAATTAGAGTTAATTTCTTGACTCTACAAGACTGGGTTGGAAATTTAGTAAAATACATTTAACTAGTTTGTCATACTTTTCAAAGAAAGCCCCATACTCATATCTCTCCCGGTGGGCTTTATCTCTGAACTGTCGTTTGGTGGGAGAACCACTACTCATATCTTGGTGGCCTTTATAGAAACATCAAAAGGAAAGTGACTTAAATTAAGCTGCCCTGAAGCTGACTCTCCCATTTCTCAAGATTTTCCCATGCATTTTGACTTTCTGTGTTTAACTCAGCCCATCACTAAGAGTCTTCTTCTTTCAGTGAACTTCTTTCAATCTGGGGGAAAATGGAAGGATGATAATTTCCCATATGGTCAACGAACAGAAAGCACTATCTGTGTATTTATAGCCTGTTTGAACAGGAGAGAGAAAAAATAAATAAACAGAGGGGATGGAGATTTTTTTTTTTAAGTGCTATAACTGCTCCATAAGATCACCGGTTCTTGGGTTATAGAGGAAATTTTGACAGAATATGAAACCTAATTGACTGTTATCAAATGATTATGCAGGTAACTTTCAAACTGTTAGGCAACATTCACACCCACCAATTCTCCTAAACCAATATCCTGAAAAGAGCTGAAATTTACCTTTCCATTATCATGAAGTAAATGTCACAGAATTCTTGAGCTAGAAGCTTTTTGAAAATACCTATCTCACTACTTCATTTTCAGGTGCAAAGAAAATATGAGAAGTTTTTAACAAATCTTTTAAAAATACATTATCATTGTATTATCGTTGCAAATAAATGAAAACAAATGATATATAGTGCAGCAAATAGGAAATAAAAGAAGACTCTCTTCTTCTTCTTCTTCTTTTTTTTTTTTTTAGTGGTACGCGGGCCTCTCACTGTTGTGGCCTCTCCCGTTGCGGAGCACAGGCTCCGGATGCGCAGGCTCAGCGGCCATGGCTCACAGGCCCAGCCTCTCCGCGGCATGTGGGATCTTCCTGGACCGGGGCACGAACCCGTGTCCCCTGCATCGGCAGGCAGACTCTCAACCACTGCGCCACCAGGGAAGCCCAAGACTCTCTTCTGATTCACTCTTTCTGCTGAGGTAGATATTAAGGGTATTGTTTTCCACAGCCAGGTTGCAAAGTGCTGGTACAGCAGAAACTTTTTGTTTAAAAAAATGCTAGACACAGTATTTACCATAAAAGATAACTGGGATGTGATAGGATTTTGTTATCCAATTAGATGAAATTATTAAAAATCTAGGGAGTCTATGAGTAGTTTAATTAAACTGCTAATGGAGGGACATTCTAAATGACAGAATCATAGAATAGTAGACTTCGAAAGGACCTTTGAGATCATATAATCTGAACCTTCAACTGACACGTAACAAAGCTTACAGTCAGAAAAGTTAAATAATTTGTCCCAGGTAAAAGAGTGGCAGTGCTTGAAATACAACTTCTGATCATTCTGAGTGTCATGTTCTCCAACCATAAAATAAATATAATTTATTTATATGTTATCTGGCCTACTCACCTCATTGGTTGGTTGTGAAGTTTAAAATGAAGTAATATAGATGAATGCACTATTTTAAAGTTACCTAAACATTGCAATGAAATATAAGGCAGTATTATTTGAGAAGTAGCATGGTGTCCCATAAAGATAACCTGAATTTAAGACCTAGTTTAACAATGTATAGGATTCACATCTCTGAGCCTGAACTTCTTTATCTTCAAAAAAGAGGAAATAATGAACTACTCTGCCGAACTTATACAGTTATAAGGATTAAATGAGGTAGATAATATATGGTGAAGATCATAGTAAACTGTAAAGTGCTATGGCAGCAAAACCCAAAGGTAACTAGTGTTCCATGTGGCCCAATTTATGCAGAGTATTATAAAGAAACAGAAGTCCCACAAAAAATACACACATGCGTGCACGCACACACATATACACATGTGCAGATACACTTGTTATTGTCTGGTTGTTGTTTTTTATTCTATTTTAGCCATCCTAGTAGATAAGAGGTGTTATCTCATTGTGGTTTTGATTTGCATTTCCCTAATGACTAATGATATTGAGCATATTTTTCACGTGTTTATTGACAATTTGTATGTCATTGGAGAAATGTCTATACAATTCCTTTCCTCATTTATAATTGGATTATTTGCCTTTTATTGTTAGTTGTAGAAGTACTTTTTATACACTGAATACAAACTCCTTATCAGAGATATGATTTGCAAATACATTCTCCCATTTCATTGGTTGTCTTTTTACTTTCTTGATGGTGTCTTTTTAAAATTTTTTTTATTTTTTATATAGCAGGTTCTTATTGGTTATCTATTTTATACATATTAGTGTATATATTGTCAATCCCAATCTCCTAATTCATCCCACCACCACCACCACCACCATCACTTTCCCCCCTTGGTGTCCATATGTTTGTTCTCAACATCTGTGTCTCTATTTCTGCCCTGCAAACTGGTTCATCTGTACCATTTTTTCTATATTCCACATACATGTGTTAATATACAGTAGTTGTTTTTCTCTTTCTGGCTTACTTCACTCTGTATGACAGTCGCTAGGTCCATCCATGTCTCTACAAATGACCCAATTTTGTTCCTTTTTATGGCTGAGTAATACTCCATTGTATATATGTACCATATCTTCTTTATCCGTTTGTCTCATTTGAAGCACAAAAGTTTTTAATTTTGATGAAGTCCCATTTACCTATTTTTTTTCCTTCTGTAGCTTGTGCTTTTAGTATCTTCTTTTTTAATTTTGCCCTCATTCAAATATATGTACACAATACAGAGGTTTAAAACTAATCCAGGGATCACGGACTATCTACTGCAAAGTTAACCTAGCCACACTGGATCTTGGCTGTATATAACGGACAGATCAGAAATCTGAAATATGCAAATTCATTGATTTCTATGTTCTTCCACCATCCCACCCCTCTGCTCCCACCCTACTCCACCCTTAGTTTTTGCCAAAGTTCCTTTTGGAAGAATCCAACAGTATCACAGCTGAACTAGAAGGAAAAAGGCTACAAGGCCTTTAAGCTTGTAGCTAAAAGGCTACAAAGGCTAAAAGGCCAAGATATGTTGGGAGATCAGTATGTTCTCAATGATCAGATGTCTTTGTGGTACATCTTCAGCTAAAAAGTTCAGTATAAAAAGTATGGACTCAGAAGGGGCAGAATTGGGTAACAACAAAACTATTTTTCTCTTCTTGTATGGGCTCCAAAATTGTACAAAGAAATGACAACTAAAGGCCTGAAAGAAGAGTCAGAAAAGCATTAAAAGTAAATACAAGAACTCAAAAATACGTAGTGGTCTATGCTCATTTTGTGAAGGAACCAATCACTCTGCATAACTCAGAGGGTATCACTGGTTACTACCAGCCAGTACCTCTCTTCCAAAGTAGGTGCAGGTTAGCACTACATCCACCTAAAGGGAGATTGGAGTCATCTTAGAATTCCAACTACAGCAAAATAGGACCAAACTAAACTAAAAAGTTTTAGTCCCAAATCCCTTAATATAGAAAGGAGTATTTGATTGGTCCAAGCTAGTCAAGTTACCACCTCTGCTCCAATCAAAGTGGCCAGCATCGTGTAGCACAAACATGGCTCCTCCTATAAAAAGCTGAAAACATGTCCAAGATGAGATAACTTTTACGGCAGTTTCACTACCTAGGGAGAAGAACAGTGGTAGTCTATCTGGTTACATAATCTCTGGGCAAGTCCACAGTCTTTATAGTTGATGTATTTTTTAATGAGTCTGTCCTGTTGTGAATCAGTGAGGCTTTTCTAACTTCTATATACACACAAACACACACGCACACACACACACACGCACACACACACACCAAAAATAATTCCCAGACCAGTTAAATTACCACTACAATTATGAGATTTAAGTACATTTTTACAAATACATATCTATGTTAAGGTCTTTCTCCAAATATAGTGAATTTTCCCATAACACAAAATAACCCCAAATACTGAGGGTTTTTTGTGTTGTAAAGTTATACTTCACTTAACTTTTCAAGCAAATAGTTTCAAATTACATTTTCAACTGGGAGCATGGATCAGTGGTTAAAAACAGGAAGTTTGATGAGTAAACTTGAAACCAGTGAAAAATACAGAAGATAATGAGGGAAATTCAAAAAACCTGAAATTGTCCACAGATGTGATAGCTATGGAGCAGTTCCTAAGATTTCCCACATGAACCTGGTAGTGGAAAGCATGACTACAATATCCTGTCAAACAAGTAGTAAATCAACAGAAAGCAATCATAGGCTGTTCTCACATGTGAATTTAAAATGTTTTCCTTAGTATTTTGGAGATTTAATAAAGTTTGGGTGACCTTTATTCAAGAAATCCTGGAATAATCATTGTCTGAGACCATGACACTAGCAGAATTCTTTAAGAACCAATTATGCAAATTTTAAGGAAGAGCACCAGAATTCAGTGAAAAAGCACAATCAAAAAAGCTGACTAGAAATTGCTTGAAGTTTCCCTCAAAGGCAGTTTTAGAACCCCCTGAGAAAGTGAAGCCTTTATACTAGTAGAAACTGGAGTGAAAGAGAGGAAAGCAAGTAAAAAAGCATCATGTCTAATAACTCATTCCTATGGCTCAAAAAGCCTAAACAGGGCTTCCCTGGTGGCGCAGTGGTTGAGAATCCGCCTGCCGATGCAGGGGACACGGGTTCATGTACTGGTCCGGGAAGATCCCACATGCGGCGGAGCGGCTGGGCCCGTGAGCCATGGCCGCTGAGCCTGCGCGTCCGGAGCCTGTGCTCCTCAACGGTAGAGCCCACATCAGTGAGAGTCCCGCGTACCACCAAAAAAAAAAAAAAAAAAAAAAGCCTAAACAATGATTTGGGAGAATGAAGTCAATCTTTTTTTTTAAACTTGCATTGGAATTAAAACACCAATATGAATAGTTTGGCCATTTCCTTGGTCTTCGCTTGCTATATTTATAATGTGTATTTGATGGTAAAATGATAAGTAAATTTTCCCTGAGTTACTGGCATATGTTCAAATCTAAGACACACGAATGAAGGGATGATGATCATGGCCTGAGCCATTGCAAACCCTGAATACTCAAGCAATTTCTGCAAAGTTCACCAAAAGCACACTTCCTCAGAGTCTTCTCCTGATTTTCCAAATGTGTCCAAGGGGACAATTGACATTCTATATTAGGCTTAAAAATGTGTTTTAAATACTCTTCTTGTTTGACAAATTCATGATGAAATGGAAGTTTTTCAACCACATAGACGTAAGCTGTCTTAACTAGAAGAAAGGCCTGGTAAGGGAAAACCACTATTTCTCATCTTAAAAAAACTTTTAAAAATCATCCTAAATTTGGCTACTCAAAGACCTTCTTGGATTCCATGAAGTTCTCACTTCTGATTTAAGCTTATAAAACAAATGGCTTCTGGAAGAGTAAGATACGACCTGGAAAACCTCAGCATTTTCTGAGGTCTTACTTTACTCTTGCATCAGACCCTAAAGAAGTTCTGTCACCCCAGGAAGACTGAGAAGTTCTGTCACAAACTGCGGTACATCAATTAACGGGCTTTTATTGAGTACCATTTGTATACTCAGCACTTATGTTCCCAAAATCTAGACCCCCTCTGTGTACTTAGGCTGCTTTATCTCTGTGTCAAAGTGACTGCCTTTACAGAGTGACAAGAGGGATACCAGGATCCCGTCAGGCTGCTTGACACATACCGAGATTTCGGGTGCTCCTGTGATGACTAAGAGCTAACCTTTTCAGGACATTGTCATTTCCTCTCTTCACCACATCTCATTCTTTCCAGGGTATTTACTTTATTTTCAGATACAGGGCAGTTTGCCAGTATATCTTCTGTCATGGGATATTAATCATTATACTATGCCAAGAATTAGAATGTGATAGCATGGCGACTGCTTTCTAAACTCGCTCACTCTGTCAGCATAATCCTAGTTTTGCTACTTTTTGCATTTCATACTTTTCTGACCCAATCAGAAAATAATGACTTTGTTCCCCAAATGAACTGACTTTCTTTTTACTTCTTCTCTTCCATATTATTATTCCTCTTCTCTCTTTCTCCTCTCATAAACTGTGGTTCTGTTGTCCAAAATACTTTTGCTTTCACAAGTGGGTCTGTATATCAAAGTTTCATTATTTTCATTAAGCCAAAATGTATTGAGTGCCCACTAGACTAGCTACTTCAAAAAATAGATACAGCAACTAGATACAGTCTCAAAGAGCTATGGTCTCAGGGAGGGGGGAGTAGGAAAGTGTAAATTAATAAATAAATAACCACTAAAATGGGGAATAAGCTGAGGATGAGAAGTGCAAAGTCTTTTTGGGGTCAGGGGAGAGAGAAGTTCCAAGTGTTTGGGCGATCAGGGAAATCATCATGGTAGAAACAGATGTGGTGGGCAGAGTCTGGTTAGATATCATTCCAGGCCCAGGAGGAAAGGCAACAGAACAAAAAAGTTAGAGGCATGCAGCCCGTGTGTAAAAATTGTGACATATAAGTCTGTGAAAATAACTTGGACCATATGTTTTCCTATTTCATTTTCTGGGAAATAATGAAGCAGCAAAGGTTTCTGAGCAGAGGAGTGGCCTCATCTGAGGAAGCCTGGGGAAGGTCAACCAACCAGCAGCATTGTTGGGGGGCGGGGGTGAATCCAAATGTCCAAGCAGGAGCCAGAGTCATGTAGGAGCCCCACCAATTGTCTAGACAAGAAGAAATATGGGTCTGAACTGAGGAGGCAACAACAGAAGGAAGGAAAGAGAAAAAACAACATGTGATGAACACCTGCATATCAAGAACTGCATGAAGTACCTTGACAAGTATTATTCCATTTAATGGAAAAGAAAAATGGGAATGAGAGATAGAACCAGGGCAAGGGGAAAGAATGAGATTACTATTTATTAATAAGTAAGTAGGAAATGTGCAGCTCTTTTCCAATCCTCTCCATTGGCCATGTAGGGGATGTTATTTTCGTCATTTTATAGATAAGGATACCAAGATTCCATGAGCTTAAGTAATTTCCTCAAGGCCAAAAGGGTAGTAAGTAGCAAAACCATGATGTGTGAACCCAGACTTATCTGAGTCCAAAATAGATGTTCTTTGTGTACCACACAAAGCCTATAGAATCTTCAATACACAAGAATTTATCAGGCAGGGAGCATGAGAAATGAGAAGGAAGTTAGGAAGGATGGAAGGAAGGAAGGAAGGAAGGAAGGAAAGCAGGAAGGAAGAGAGGGAGGAAGAAAGGGAGGGAGGGAGGAAGAAAGAACGAGGGACGGAGGAAGGAGTTTTGAAAGATGACTCATTCCCATCTTACCCCTAGGTTCTTCATGACCTTTTTTTTTCTTTTCTTATTTTTTCTTTCTTAGGTTCCATATATATGTGTTACACAGACCTACTAGAGAATGGACTTGAGGATATGGGGAGGGGGAAGGGTAAGCTGGGACAAAGTGAGAGAGTGGCATGGACATATATACACTACCAAATGTAAAATAGATAGCTAGTGGGAAACAGCCACATAGCACAGGGAGATCAGCTCGGTGCTTTGTGACCACCTAGAGGGGTAGGATAGGGAGGGTGGGAGGGAGGGAGACGCAAGAGGGAAGAGATATGGGAACATATGTATATGTATAGCTGATTCACTTTGTTGTAAAGCAGAAACTGACACACCATTGTAAAGCAATTATACTGCAATAAAGATGTCCAAAAAAGATGACTCATTAATAATGGTATTAATAAAAACATAATAAAAACAATCTGAGTTTGGAGTTTAGTGAGTATAAGTTAATAACCTTAGTTTTAAATACGCTGAGTTTGAAATCCTGGCTGATTGTCTAAGTAAGAATATCCTAACAAGAGTTGGAAATTGCTAGGTTTTGGGAATCATAAGGAGAGAGACCTTGAGATGAAGGGAAAAGAGATTGAAGGGATTCATGTGTAAAGCAATGTGAGAGGATGAGGAGTTACCTGAGGCAAAGAATGTGGAGAAAAGAGTATCTTCATTATGGAGCAGAAAGAGGAAGAAAGAGCAGCTAGTGAAGGAGGTGAAAGAAGCGTTCTCAGAAAGAATAAAGAACCCAGCAGACTACAGTATCACAGAGGACATAGGAGGGGAAAATCCCAAGAAGGGAAATTCCTGCAGAGAGGACAAGGAGAAAGAGGACTGAGAAATGCTTATTAGATTTGTTGCATATGAAATATCTGGTGACCTTCCAGAAGGTGGTTTCATAGAGGGCTAGAGGTGCAAGCCATATTACGAGGGGTTAAGAAGTGAATGCATGAGTATGAAGTGAAAGCAGAATTTGTACTCTTTTAGAAATTTGGTGGTGAAAGGAAGAGAGGTAAGTAGTAGCTTGCTTGAATAGCAGAGTCAGAGGATGGTTATTTTAATATAGGAAGGGCCCTCACCATATTTGTGAGCACAGGAAAAAAGATTAAGAGGGAAATAAGATGGTACCTAAAGGATGGACCAAAAGCAAGAAGGGAGCAGTAACACACTCAGAGCAGAGTGTTCTTGGCAAGAAAAAGAACAAGCTACCTTCTTCTGATGTAGAAAAAGGGAACAGAGGTTACCCTCCAGGAGATATTGAGAGAGTTCATATGGACTGGCCTCATTCTCAATAAAACATAAGACAAATAGCTAAGTAAGACACAGGAAAAGAGGCTCTCTCCCACAAGTTTGGAGTCCCATATTTTAAAAGAAAGAGAAATGTTTACATAGGTCAGAAAATGGAAATTCAGTTTTGAAAAGTTACCAGACTTCAACAATTTCTTCAGCTACTCTCTATAGCATTTATTCCATTTTTCCAGAATCTAAACTGTTATTCTCTAAAAAGTACATATATCTCCCTTGGACTGCATGGTTACAATTTGGACAATGAAGAGAGCCTTTTTGGTTGTCAGAAATGAAGCAACTCTGTCCTCTCTTCTGTGTTCTTTTGAGGAGAAGGTTCAAGATATTTACTTCAGTAAATTTTGGGAAAGTAAGTACTAATCTCAATGTTTATTTTCAAAGGCTATCAATTATATGGTGATTTTGATCAGTCTACCTGTAACAAATGCCATCTATTTGCAAAACATTGCATTTTACGTGGATAAGCAATAGAAACTTTCAAATAAACTCAGTTACTAGAGCTATCTTCCTAGCCCTTTCCATTCTCATGTTTAATCACTAAGAGCTCACATTCACTGATCTGGTACTCCATGTTGGTTCATGATGTACATGAATGTATCATTTAATCCTTGTAATAAACTTATAGTGTATTATTATTATTCCCATTTTGCATATAAATAAGTATTAAGCCATTTTCCCAAGTTCTCAGAGATAATAATGGTAGAACGAGCATCAGTCCTGGTCTGACTTAAAAGCTCGTATATCTGAAGATTAAATTGTACCACCTCGCACTTCAGTTGCATATTTCTATAGATACAGTTTTTTTCTTCTTCTCTAACTTCTTTGGTTATCTAAGACGTCTCCTTTCTGCCTCCCTACTCACCACGAGAGTCTAGTATCCTTGGAAGAGAGCCTAGAATATTGTAGCTCTTCAAAATATGTGGAAGTAAATGGAAACAAATTAAAATCAACTTTAAAACAATTAACCATTGGGTTTTCCATCACATCTGCTTTGTTTCCACTATACTTCCTACATCCACAACCCCTCCTCCCACATCGGATTCAAGAGAATATCCGAGTGTGGGAATGTGAATATTATTGTGAAAATAACCCTGTAAAACAGCTTCTCTAAATAAGACTCTGCTTAAGTCAAGTGTGTGAATGCACAGAAGATGAAGAGGGCCTTCTCATCAGCAATTACCCAGGAAGATTTGAGCTGAGGATTTCACTCCCTTAGAGCTGACGTTCACTTGTTCATTTAACAGCTATTCGTGGAGCACCTTCTATTTGCTTAAGCCAGTTCCTGCCCTTTATGAGTTCTCAGACAAGAGGAGAGACATCAGGTATCCTACAATTGTAGAACAGACTGGTAATGCCAGAACAGAGGTGGGGAGGATGGCCAAACAACAGCTTGACACTTTTTTTGTCATTAATTATATGTATTTCAAGCTAACTTCTCAATATGGGCTCATTTCCTGTTTGCATCAGCATGAAGCCTCAATGAAACCACACAGTGTATTTCATTTCTAAATGAAACTCATGACACAGCTAAGCAGTGAGTCATCCTCAGAAGCCATGAAATTTCAATCCCAGTGTTTTAAAAACTGGTTGGGTCTTTTCCATCATTAAGCTGCACTGTGTGTTTCTAGACCTGAACTTCTTTATCACCCATTTTAATTTAGATGATGATTGTCAAAATAGCTCATTTTTGTGTTACAGTGATAAAATCTGCAACTCTCTACATCACTAAAAATGAATTTGGAACAGAGGAAATAAAGTGAGGAAACTATTTTCCTTACAGACCTAGATAATGGAGGAAATTAGAGATCTGATAATTTTTCCACAGAGACTATCCTCACAGCCTAAACTTGTATTATTATTTTCACTTTATTGGGTGCCCTTCAGAATTCTGTAAGTTAACAAAAGACTGTATCTTTTCACTTTGGAAAGTCAGTTAATGAAAACAAACAAACAAAACCAGCTAGGACATCTTACAGTGAAGAGTAGAAAGAACAGACCCAGGTAAATAACACAGTTCTGTATTGGTGAGGATGCTTCCTAAACCGTAGGTGATGTCATAGCTGCTTGTCTATTTCCCACCCTCCTCTTGAAAAAAACAAAAACAAAAACAAAAAACAAAAAAACCTCAGTGATTTCTCAAGGTTAGAACACAGGTCAGGGTGAACCAACCACCCAGGAAGGTCCTTTAGATTGTAGCCTCACCCTCACACACCAAAACAAACCCATGTAATGCAAAAGGAGAGGGAGACAAAAGTATTTGTCAGTAATGCAGAAACAAATTCACCTTGATCTCAACTTTTAGCTGATTTTCAAAAAGTATTCTTGTGCATCCCAGAGCACACCAAATCTTACATGTGATCGTGCATCATCTCAACCTCCATACTCCTCCTCTTCACTGCTGTTGTCACTACCTCACATGTGCACCTGCACGCCCATTTCAGCCCTACCACACTAAGGGTATGTGAAGAATGCACAGACAAGTGAGTCAGAAATTGTAAAACCCTCGCAGAGGCCAGCCCCAAGGCTGCAGATCTCAGGCAAGCCACATGATGGTTTCCAATGGCACTGACAGGCACCAAGACAAGAAGTTTCATTAATGTAGAGCTCACTGGAAAATCCTAATGAATCACCAACTATAAGACAAACAAGGAAATTGATAGCCCATATCCAACCTTGTTACTCTGTGTGATGGAGAGGTGACAGTGAACTAGAAAGAAGTATATGGATTTCATAACCCCTGATGGTTTGGTTTGGTCAAATTCAAGGCCCTTCCTAAATACTTAGCTAGAAAGATAAGTGATACAGAGAACCACTTCCATTGTGACACATCTTCCTCTTTCACCCTTACCAATTTTAGTGCACACCCAGATCAAATCCTGGTCTTGCCTTCTCTCTTTACAATGGAGTCACATCTTGCTCCAGGGTTAGGTGGCTCAGCCCATAAAGTGAAAATCTCATGTAATTCAAATTACCCTTGAAAATGCCTAAAGTCCCCTACAGCATTCACTGTCCTCAGTAGGTGATCTTATCAGTTCTCTAATGTTCCTCTAGGGCTTTTGATTAATTTTCAGTGCCTACATTGAGCATGCCAATAAATCCTTCACCACCCACTTACCAAGTTCCTTGAAAATCTGTTTCATGTGTTTATTACTGGTCAGAAAAACACTTAAAATTATTCAATACAATCTTTCCATGGATTTCTACCGAAGATATTGACTATTTCAGGCTTGAATGAATATGCTGCCTGTGTAGAATGAACATATAACCACACCACTACTCATCCCAACCCTGACCCCACCTTTTTGTCTCCCCACCTCTATACTGTCCCTTCTCTCCTTCCCTCCTTCCTTTTATTTCCACAAAGTTCAGTTCAGATAAATCAATTGCTCCAATCAGGAAAATCTTCTATAATGAGTAAATGTTCTCAAGAAACATTTATAAATCCATTTGTCTGACTTTCTTCCACCAAAACTATTACTTTGTATTGCTCTCATATGCTCATTCATTCATTCATCCATTCCACAAAGATTCACTATGAACCAACTATAATACATACCAGACACCATTCCAAGCACAGGGCTTACATCAGTGTTCACAAAAGTCCCTGTTCTCAAGGAACTCACTTTCCAGTGGAGTAGACAGTAAGTAGGCATATTCCTAAGACACTGTCCGACAGGACTGAGTGCTAAAAAGGGGGGATCAGGTAGTCAGATAAGGCTTCTGAAAAAGGTCTTTGACCGAAGACCTAAGTAAGCAGGGAGACAAGCCATGTGGATATCTGCAGAAACAGTGTTAAGGACAGAGGGGAGCAGCAAGTGCAAAGGTTTTTAAAAGAGCATGGGGGGCTTCCCTGGTGGAGCAGTGGTTGAGAGTCCGCCTGACGATGCAGAGGACACGGGTTCGTGCCCTGGTCTGGGAAGATCCCACATGCCGCAGAGCGGCTGGGCCCGTGAGCCACGGCCTCTGGGCTTGCGCATCCGGAGCCTGTGCTCTGCAACGGGAGAGGCCACAACAGTGAGAGGCCCACATAACCGCAAAAAATAAAAAATAAAAAAATAAAAAAATAAGTAGAATAAATATTGCCAGTGAGTTTAGTCAAGGATTTGAGTATCTGGGTATTATGGTAATAAAGAAGAGGAAACTCATCCAGAAAAGGTATGAAAAAGAGAGGTCTGCTTTATAAAGCAATGAGGATAAAATAAAAGTACTAAAGTCCTTATTAAATAGACACCATTCATCACTCTCAATAACACACTACAATACTTTCCAGTACTTCAATAGAAAAAGAAAGGCCTAAATTTTGGCACCATCTGAAATCTGGCAGGCATAATATTTAGCTAGTCTATAAATCTGTCTTTCTCCTGGGATGTCCTCAAAAGACAATGCAGACTGCCTCAAAGCCACATTTTAAAACAAATAGTCCATGTCAGGAGGAAGAAGCCTTGAAGTGCTATTTTGTTTGCTTTTCAGAATCAAGTGAATAGAACAGGATTAGGCTAGAGACACCAAATTTCTCCAGACTATCATCTGAGACATTTAGCCACAAACAGATGAAATCCAGTTGTGACTGATGAGCCCTTTGGCAGGGAGCAATCGTCTCCTTCCAAGTATAGCTTTCAAGTGAAAAGCCTTGACACATTTTGTTCCTTAAAATGGTTGATCCTTCTCAGCCTGGCAGCTAGTTTACCAAGGTCCTAAGCCAAGCGCCAAAGTGAAGGCCATGGTTACTATGTACACATTTCCATGTCCAACCACATAATCCTGATTTTCTGATCTTTGCTGATAAGTGGCTGTGAATAAAAAGAGAAATGGTAATAGACTCAGAAAAGCGAGCTCTCAACTGCCTGTTTGTTGGCATTATTGTTTCAGTTATCTATCAGCATAACAAACCATCCTGAAAAACAGTGGGCGGCATAAAACAACAAACATGCTATTATGTTGCTGCATTCTGGTGCTCAGGAACTTTAACAGAACATAGAGGGATGATCCGTTTCTGTTCAGTAATGTCTGGGGCCTCAGCTAACTGTGAGGTGACTCAAAAGGTATGGCTGGAATAGCAGGGACAAGAGAATCCACTTTCAACGTGGTTTCTTTAATCAAATGTCTGGCCCTTGGCCTGGGATTGGTGAAGGACAAGCACAGCTGGGGCTGTTGACCAGAGTGCCTACACGTGGCCCCTCCACCTTGGCCATCTCAAGGTAAGCAGAATTACAATGTGATGGCTCAGGGCTCAAAGGACAAGTATTCCAATAAGCAAGGAGGAAGCTGCATGGCCTTTCGTGACCCAGCTTCAGAGGCCAGCTAGCGTCACTTCCAGTGTGCTCTGTTGGTCAAAGCAGTCCAAGCCTACCAGATTCAAGTGGAGGAGACATAGACCCCACCTCCTGATGGGAGGAATGTCAAAAAAATTGTAGCCATGCTGTTAAACTGTCCCAGTTACCTTCCCCATGGATGTCACCATCAACAGAGAGGCAGATTGTATTTAGGAGCACAGTAGGGGAGTGGGGAATAGGGAAAGGCCCCTGTAGGTACAAGTGTGTAAAATGAGAGGAAAGTCCTCACCAGACTAATCATCTCACTGGAGCACATCCAGGAAAACTCAAGATCTAATTTCCATGGAGCTCTGTTACTTGGAACAGGGCTTCTTAATGTGCATTACTCAAGACCTCCCTTAGGGTCCTATGGCCCCTTTGACTAACGATGCTTCAGATGTGACTCCAGATCACACCACTGCCAACACCATGGGACTACCGTTATTCCTTCCAGACCAGTCCTTACACATCAGGGCAGAAACAAGGAAACAGAACATTACCAAAGCTGAACAGTCATGGCTGTATGAATGTATGGGACAATTTTACCCCTTTCCTGGATACCTATCCCGATTTTTCTGGGTGTGGGGGGTTGGGGGGAAAAAGGAGTCATGGATTCCTGTTACCATTAGCCCCCAAAGCCATCTTCCAGCTGTTCAATGTCACACCCATTGGGACCAGGGAGCAGCAGGGAAGGGAGAAGGAAGTGAGCAATGCACAGGGCCAGGCATGGATCAGCAAAGTATTGAGATTAATTATAGAATTATGCAACTATATTAATATCAAATGAAATAAACTCTAAGGCATAAAGCTTTACCAGAGATAGAACGTCACTTCTTAATGACAAAAGGTACATTTCATACGACAGAAATAATTTTAAATTTTCATGCAAATTTTGACACAGCCTCAGAATATTTAAGCAAAAGTTAGCAGAAAAAATAAATGCAATATCGTACAGTAATAGTTTAACAAATCTTTCTATATTTGATAGACCAAGACTATAAAAAGTCAGCAAGAATATAGAAGATATTTAATTACATAATTATAAAATTAGCAAGCATAATTAAGATTTAAGATATATACGTAGTAGAACAATGCACCCCCAACTGCAGCATACACTTTCTTTTCAAGCACACTTGAAACACAAAGGTTGACCCACACTGATTCTCGAAGCAAGTTTCCAAAAATACCAAAATACTGGTTTCATTCAAAGCATAGTCTCTGACCACACCTCAATGTTGTTAAACTTGACACCACTAACAGAAAGATAACTAGAAAAATCCCATATGTTTAAAATCAATAAACTTCTAAATAGCTCAAGTCAAAAAAAAGAAATTAAATTGGAAAATAGAAAAAATGTAGAACTGATTAATAATAAAATACCACAAACAAAACTTGGGGAAATACAACAAAAGCAGGAATTAGAGAGAAATTGATAATCTTAAAAGCCTGTATTAGAAAAGAAGGAAGTATTGAAAATTAAAGTGCTAAGCATCACCTGGGCAGAGCAACTTAATAGACATTTCTCCAAAGAAGACATCCAGATGGCCAAGAGGCACATGAAAAGATGCTCAACGTCACTAATCATCAGGGAAATGCAAATCAAAACCACAACGAGATATTATCTACACCTGAGTTGGCTCCCAAACTGGCTCCCATATACAAAGGGCAAAGAGAGCCTTAAGAAAAAAGTAGGCCACTGGAGATTGGTAGGTGGCGGGTTTAATAAGCAAAGAAACTTACACATGAGGCTATATGTGGGCGGCCGCAAGACAAGTATATCTCCGCACCCACCAGACAGAATCTTAAAGCTTATACACAGGCCTTAGATGGGTTCAGTCATGTATGCTGTCCAGATGGTCTCAACCACACCTTGCTCTCTCAGGGGTGTATCCTTCAAAGCAGCTCCGGCTGTGGGAGCATGGGCGAAGCGTACTTTCCAAGGACCTGGAGGTGGGGAGGAACCCCCAATTGCCTGGGTCAGCTCCTGGGTCAACGGGTGGTCATGTCCTCTCCATAACCTCCTCCAACAACCTGTCAGAGCAGCTGTCATCAAGACGACAAGAGAGGGGCAGGGGCTTCCCCGGTGGCGCAGTGGTTGAGAGTCCACCTGCCGATGCAGGGGACACGGGTTCGTGCCCCGGTCGGGGAAGATCCCACATGCCGCCGAGCGGCTGGGCCCGTGAGCCACGGCCGCTGAGCCTGCGTGTCTGGAGCCTGTGCTCCGCAACGCGAGAGGCCGCAACAGTGAGAGGCCCGCGTACCGCATAAAAAAAAAAAAAAAAAAAAAAAAAAAGACAAGAGATGTGTTGGTGAGGATGTGAAAAAAAGGGAACTCTTGGGCACTATTGGTGGGAATGTAAATCGATTCAGCCACTATGGAAAACAGTATGGAGGTTGATAAAAAAAAATTTTTTAAATATGATCCAGGAATCCCACTCCTGGGTATATGTCCAAAGGAAATGAAAACAGAATATGGAAAAGATACCTGCATCCTCGTGTTTACTGCTGCATTATTCATAATAGCCAAGATAAGGAAACAACTTAAGTGTCTGTCAGTGGATACATGGATAAAGACGTCGTGGTGTATATATGTATACAATGGAACATTATTCATCCACAAAAAAAGAAAGAAAACCCACCATTTGCAACAACATGGATAAACCTTGATAGCATTATGCTAAGTGAGATAAGCAACACAGAGAAAAACCAATATCGTATATCACTTATATGTAGAATCTTAAAAAGCCAAACTCATAGAAACGGATTGCAAAATGATGGTTATGAGGGTCTAGGAAGTAGAAGAATTGGGGAGATGTTAAAGATACAAACTTGCAACGAAAAGATGAGTAGATTCTGCAGATCTAATGCACAGCATAGTGATTATGGTCAATAATGCTGTATTGTGTCTTTCAAAATTGCTAAGAGAACAGGTGTTAAATGTTCTCACCACAAGAAAGAAATGGTAATTATGTGATGTGATAGAGGTGTTATAAAGCTACAGGGGTAATCATACTGCAATATATAAATGTATCAAATAAACACACGGTATACCTTAAACTTACCCAATGTTATTATGTCAATTTTATCTCAATTAAAAAAGGAAAATATGTTTGAAAACTTTGTGAAATTGAAAAATTTCAGAAATATATCACAAAAACTGATTCAAGAACTGAGAAACTTAATAGTTTTATAATGATTAAAGATAGTGAATCAGCAGTTTAGTCACTTGTGTTGGCTTCTATGACATACTTTTCTTCACTTGTGCAAGAATATTTGGCTGTTGAATGCATATAAATTTATATTTAAATATAACTTAATTCCAATTTAACACACACTATTCCAGAGTATAGAAAAGAGGAAAAAATCTTCCTCAACTCTGTTTATGAGTTTTGCATAACCTTGATTCCAAAAACCGACAAAAGCAATACAAAAAAGGAAAATTACAGGCCAGTCTCAATCATGAACATAGATGTTAAAAACCAAACAAAATACTAGCTAATCAAGTCAGCCCAAGGATGCTCTAATGTGCTGGAATGTTCTATTTTTTTTACCTGGCTGGTGGGTACTTGGGTTTTTTAAAACATAATACTTTAACAAATACATATATGCTTAAATACATTTTGTACACTTCTTCTGTTTATAGGATATATTTCATTATAAAAACAACTTATCCCTAGGAGCAACTGACACACTCACTCTTTCCCATTAAACTCATCTGCTGTCTATCTGAACCTCTCAAAATTCTGCACTTGGTGCCACACAGAGTGTGACCCACACACCGAGTAGCAGCAGCATCACACGTGAACTTGTTAAAAATGAAAATTCTGGGTCCCTTGCTGAAATAGAATCTCTGGAGGTAGGACTCAGGAATCTGTGCTTTAACAAGCTCTCCAGGTTATTCCGAGGCTCATAACAGCTGCAAGTCCCAGAGGGCTTACAAGCAAGAGGTGGGACTTAAGCCCAAGGGTATTTGAGCCAGAGGCAACTTGGTGTCCAAAATACACCCACTACCTTACCTGAGCACATATTGCACCATGTTGGGTTTTCCTTCTTTGAGAGACCAGCCTCACCTGGACCAGTCTTATTTCACAGTAAGAATGATGATCATTTTTCAATGGCTCACACCTGAACATCTGTGTCAATTATAGAGCCATGGTTCTTTAATTACATGACAAGATTCCTTCTCTGAAATGGTCACTGTGTAATCCTCCCAGAGTAAACTTGCTGCTCTAGCTCTGAGTGAAGGGGAAGTGTGTTCATTCTGAATTTTCCAGGGACAAGGACTCTCCTTAATTCATAGACTAATCATGCATTTGTGGTAATATTTAAAATTTTCCTCCTTCCTGCCTCCTCTTTTGTCCTTTTCACTGTTTCCCAGAATCTTTGCATACACAGAAGAAATGATTGAAGGTCGCTTTCAAATAGGATCCTTGGAGACCCACAAATGATTCCCTGGGAATAGAATAGACACCAGAATAACTGGCCAAAATAATACATATTTTAATTATGGATTAAAATGCTTTTATATATATATGTGTGTATATATATATATATATATATATATATACTTATATATACATACATATGGAAAATAAACCTCAAGAAAGTTGAAGAGCTATCAGTGGTAAATCTGAATAAAATTTATTCTAACTTTTTAAAATTTTTATCAGAGGTATATATTCACATAATTTGAAGATGAGTACAGTTATTTTACAAGGCCTAATATAAAAAAATAACCCCCTCCCAGAGGCAATATCTTTCCTCTCCTTCAGAGGATTCTTTTGGAATTTATCACTGGATCACTAAATAATATGCACATATTGTAAGTTTCTTGATTTTTCAGTTTTAGTCATTATCTGTTGATTTTCTACCAGGGAAGATGAGGCTTAGCTTTCTTTAACCTATTCTTCTCTCCTCACCACAAACACATGGATTTTCCCATAACCACCACCATCCCCTCATCCACTCAATAGAGTTGTATTGAAATTTTGGTTACATCAACATTCATTGTTTACATTACTGTGACTATATAAATGCCATCCACAGTTGAGACATGCGATCTACATGATTACTTTCCTTCCCTGTACAAGCTTTGGTTAATGGGGATGGGGAGAGGGAAAAGAAGGGAGAACAGTTAATAACTGATGCTTCTTTCCCTTATTTTCTCATATGCTTGGTATTCTATTTACTTATCACCAATTCAATCCCAAAATCTCTGCCAGATGTCTGAAACTCCCACCAATATATTGTGAAACACAGTGTCAGTCTATTAATTTCATCTTCTTGAGAAAAGTCTCTTCTGGAACCTTCTGATTCACTTAATTCTAGATATTAACACCTAACTATTGTCTCTATGCCCAATGCCTAGCTATTGTCTTAGGCTCTCCCTTTATTCATTCTGAAGAGTCCTTTCCACTCTGATATTAAATGCCCTGTTTCTTATTTCCCGTGTCTTTCCCTTTTTTAGTTTATGCCCTCATTTTAATGGATCACATCTCTGAGAAAAAGCTCATAGGAGATTAAATTTTTCAGACTGTATCTGAACTTTTTTTATTCCATCCTCACCTTTGCTTATGAATTTGGCTGAGTGTAGAATTCTAGGAATCATTTTTTCCTCAAAAATTTGGAGGCCATATTCCAGCTGACAAATGCTTGGTGTTCTGACTTTTTTATCTTTTGTATGTGATTTTTTTCTGGAAATTTGTAGAACTTGTGAAAGTACAGAATTATGTGTTTTTAACTCTGCTGGGAAATCAATGGATCCTTTAAACCTGGAAACTCTAACCTTTACTTCTGGAAATTTTTCTTTGACTATTTGGGTATTAATTTCCTCTTTTCTCTTTTCCCTCATTCCTTTTTCTCCTTTTGAACTCCTGTTTTAAAGGTTTTGAACTTCACAATCTGGTCCTCTAATTTTATTATATTTTCTATTTTCCATCTCTTTTCCTCTTTTCTCAAATTTCTTGGAGATTTTCTCAATTTTATCTCCCCACTGTGCTGTTGAGCTTTTCATTTCTGTTATCACATTTTTAGTTTCTAAGAGTTACCAATTGTCCTTTTTTAAAACAACCTGTTCTTATTTCAGGAATGCAATATCCTTTTACAGCTCTCTGAGGACACTAATGATGATTTTTTTAAGTAGTCTTTCCCCTGAAAATTTTTCTTTTCTTCCAGGTTGCTTTTTTTCTGTGCATTTGTTTTGGTCTCTGTTTCATGGCAAAGTCTTACCTCATTTACCTGGTGACCTTGCTTGCCTATCATCTATTTAAGAGTGTGGCCCTGAAAGAGCTGATTGGAAGTTCTGAACCTGTGGTTGGGGATTGATTACTACAGGCTTCACTGTACCTGTTGATCCAGCTGGGCTATTTCCTTAGAGATCCCACTCCTCAAATATTAGTACCATTGCTTCTTTCTCTTGGTTTGGTAGAGTTCCAAGAGAAGGAGCTTCCAGTCTCCTATCTAGAAGATACATGTCTCTTTGTCAACACTTTGGGAGCTGAGTGTAGAAGAGGCCCAGGTGGGGCTGTGGATCTCAGTATTCAGAATATAAATTTGCTTAAGCCCTATGTTTTCAGTAGTATACTTTTACTCTCAACTGTGTCTGACAAATCCTAGTGCAGGAACCCTCTGTTTTACACTCTCCAATTTTCCTCAGTCTTCCCCAGTGTGGGTTGGGGACAGAAAACCACTGTGACTTTGTGGATTGGGGGAGGGGATCTAACTGCTTTTTTTTTTTTTTTTTTTTTTTTTTTTTTAATTTATTTATGTTTGGCTGCGTTGGGTCTTCATTGCTGCATGCGGGCTTTCTCTAGTTGAGCAAGCGAGGGCTGCTCTTCGTTGTGGTGCTCGGGCTTCTCATTGCAGTGGCTTCTCTTGTTGCGGAGTGCAGGCTGTAGGCACGGGGGCTTCAGTAGTTGTGGTACGTGGGCTTCAGTTACTGTGGCTCGCGGGCTCTAGAGCACAGGCTCAGTAGTTGTGGTGCACAGGCTTAGTTGCTCCGCAGCATGTGGGATCTTCCCAGACCAGGGCTTGAACCCGTGTCCCCTGCATTGGCAGGCAGATTCTTATCCACTGCGCCACCAGGGAAGCCAACTGCTTTTTAAAGAGACTTTAAGTCAACGCTGTCCTTTTTAGCACTACCTCTCCTCTTCCAAAGGTACTTTATATGCCAGTTCCTCAAGCTTGTAGGGATTCTGTGTGTAAATCAGGTTTGTTTTCAGCTTCTTACTGCTGCCACAGGATTCAGCTTTCTCAAGTATCCTAAATTGTGTTGATGTTGTCTCATCTCTCATTTTCTTTATTTATACTTTTAGATTTATGACATTCTCCCCCCAAATCCATTTATTGTCATTTTATGAGGTGTTTGGAGGAAGGAAAGTAAATGTGTGTGCTCAATCCACCATCTTGACCCAAGAGTCACAGTAATAAAATTCCTCAAAATTCTCTGTGCAGTGAAAGAATTTCAATGATTACCTAGGGAATTTAATCAACATTTTAAAAATCAAAGACAAAGTAATTAATACAATCACTTTGAAAAGCTGGTGATGTCTACAAGAACTGAATATACCCCAAATCAGAAATATTGCACTTCTAATACACATTCAATAGAAAGATACACATATGTTCATCAAAAATTATGTACAAAAATGTCCATAGCAGCACTATTTATATTAGCCTAAAACCGGAATCAACCCTAATGCCCTCAACAGTGAAATGTATGATAAATGTTGGTATGTTCATGGAACATGCACAATATACACAATGGAATACTATAAAATGAAAATGAGTAAATTACTGCTATATTCAAGAACACAAATATAATATTGAGTGAAAGAACCATATACTAAAGAGCATATATTATAAAGTTCTACTTCTACCAAGTTCAAAACTATTCTGTGGTGACAGAAGTCATAATAGCATCCCCCTCTAAAGGAGAGGACAATGGCTGGAAGGGAGTGGGAGGCACATTTCTGGGGAGCTGGTAATTCCTTGGTCTGAAAGGTGGTTCTGTATGTTCCTCGGCATAGATTAATCAATTATACACATGATTTGGCCATTCTTCTGTTATACTTCAATTTAAAATGTTCCTTCAAAAAAATTTTCTATTAACAAAAACAAAGTCAAGTCACTAAATAGATGCATTTGGTACCAAACTCTGATTTAAGTAGTTTCTTAGGTTCAAAAGGCAGCTTTGCTACTTATTAGCATGTGACTTTGGTTAAAGCATTATTTAAATTCCTCTATAAAATTCACATGCAGTCCTTCATTCATCCAACAAAAATGTACTGCATGCTTACTATTATAAGCACTTGGGATACAGCAATGAGCAAACACACCCAAATCCTTAACCTCATAGAGCCAATATTCTGATAAGGAAGGGAAAAAAAGTGCTTGGAGGAAAAAAATTAATAAATGCTCTACCTACCTCCCAGAATTTCTGTGACTCTCAAAGGAGATCGGGATAAGAACCTGCTACTCAAAATGCTGTCAGATGTAGCCTATTATTATTATTAGTCACGCTCACCAGGAAATTGCCACAACCCTGCTTTGTAGATACATTTCTATTCCAGCAAATAAGGAATATGAGGATGAGAAAGCATACATCTACTACCATCTCAAAAGCTGTTCAATTTACAGGTTGTGTTTTTTGGAGTGTTCTCTTTCTGTTTGGTCTTTAAGTCAGGCTCAGTTCTCCAGATCAATAGACCCCTGCATCAAAATCTCCACTGATGAAAATGCTATTGATGAACTTTATTGCTGGGTTTTTCAGTTGGTTCAACACCATTTCCTGGTCATTCAACAGTGAGCCCAGGAAGAGCATTTTGATAAAGTAATAAAATGTTGCACAATACAGACTTTAAATTTACGGAGTTTTATTGGCATGTTGGTATGTCCCAGGTTTATTCTGTGTCTTTCCTCTCCTGGCTGGGGGAGCGAGCAAAACTTTTTCCTGCAGGCTGTTTGGTGGATCTCTAACTAGACTTGTTCCAACAGTGCTTTTGTGGAAGTGAGAACCCAGGAAGCAGCTAATCATCTGGTAGGAGAGGATGTTGTTCTGGGAATAGGGACGAACCAGGCCTTCAAAAACTGTCTTGTTAGAGAAAAAACACTTTGTCGACTTTTTTCTATAGTAATGTTACTCAAAATTTAATGTGCATACAAATCATCATCCAGGAGTCATATTAAAATACAGTTGGGATTCACTAGGTCTGGAGTGAAGCTGAAAATTCTTCATTTCTAATATGCTCCCAGTTGATGTTGATGCTATGGGTTCCCAGACCACACTTTGAGTAGCCAGATCCTATGCTACAGGAACTCAAGAGAAATCAAACAGTAATTTTTTTTTTTTTTTTTTTTTTTTTGCGGTATGCGGGCCTCTCACTGTTGTGGCCTCTCCCGTTGCGGAACACAGGCTCCGGACGCACAGGCTCAGCGGCCATGGCTCATGGGCCCAGCCGCTCCGCCGCATGTGGGATCTTCCCGGACCGGGGCACGAACTTGTGTCCCCTGCATCGGCAGGCGGACTCTCAACCCTGCGCCACCAGGGAAGCCCCCAAACAGTAATTTTGAATCACTAGGCTCCTCCATCATACACAACAGGGTCTTTTGATAAAGGCCAATGCCCAGCAAACCAAAGTAAGCTAGTTGACTTATTGGTTCCTTAGGAATTTAGAAATCAAAAGATTCATATTATAATGATAAATATATAAAGAGCTATAACTGTCTATATACAGAAACTGGCAGGAAGTCCATTAAAAGGTTTCGATATGTGTTTTTTTCTTGATTCTGCTTTCTAAATTTTCTAGCATAAACATCGTTTAGTTTTATAGTATGAAAACGATAAATGTATGTTTTTCAGACTCACAAACTTAGAGAACGAACTAATGGTTACCAGGGGGGATGAGGGGGGGATGGATTGGGACTCTGGGATTGACATGTACACACTGCTATATTTAAAATAGATAACCAATAAGGACCTACTGTATAGCACAGGGCACTCTGCTCAATACTCTGTAAAAACCTAAATGGGAAAAGAATTTTAAAAAGAATAGATACATGTATATGCATAACTGAATTACTCTGCTGTACACCTGAAACTAACACAACATTGTTAATTAACTCTGCTCCAATATAAAATTTAAAAAATTTTAAATAAGATAAAATGTATGTTTTAAAAAATTATCCTAATTTCATGCTAAACACTCTGAATACTGGGTAAAAGTTTCTGACTTTTCCATAAATGTCATATAGTTATGGAGTGTAACATGTATTCAGGTTCTCTCTGCCTCTTTCCTCCATCTTCTCATCATAGGGGCAGCTCTGAGGGCTGCAAAATGTCAAGTTGTAATGAATTTCAGATGTATTCAACATTACTCTTTCTCAGATAAAGAATTTGTGGGGGGTCCATTTTGGAAAAAATGCATGTGGCTTCATTAATAGTAAAAAACTGCTGCTTTATAAGAGACTTTATGATGAAAAAGCTTCCTTAGAAAACTCTGGACTTCCCAGAAGCAATTCATGAATGCTCACTTTGATTGATAAATTCATGATTATCTTAAAACAATTCAAAGAAAAAACTGGTTCATATTCAAACTCTTGAGACAAAAATGGTTGTTAAATAGAGATCATTGTTTATGATTTGGTTCTACAAGCAAGTAGAAAAAAATTCACAAAGTGACAAGGCAATCGGACCAGAATTTGATCTTTTAACCACTACCTTACAGTGCCTTTAATAATGCTTAACATTTCTTGAGCACTTATTATGCACCAGAGATTGTATTAAATACATTAGATATGGATTATCTCATTTAATACAACAATTTATTTTTCCTATTTTATAAATGAGGAAACACTAGAGAGGAGAAGTAACTTGCCTGTGAATGTACAGTAAGTGGCAGACAAGGCAGGAAGTGACTGATTCCAGGCAGTGTGTGTCTCAGTGACACTTTGTAGAAATCAATGAGCCTATCAAAAGTACAGTATGGGAACTGGTCTTCAGCAGTGAGGTGAATATGGGCTTCTGCTTCTGTGGCTTAGGCGTCCTCATGATGGCTACCACCAATTTTGTCATGTGAATGTTCATTACTCTGAGCCTCAATTTCTCCACATCTTCGGCCACTGCATCTGTCACATTGACTTTTTCGAATATCCTCAGTTCACATTATTAAAAAGTTGAAGAAGGGAGAGAGACCTTCAAGATGGTGGAAGAGTAAGACTTGATCACCTTCCTCCCCACATAAACATCAGAAATACATCTACATGTGGAACAACTCCTACAGAACTCTTACTGAACACTGACAGAAGACCTCAGATTTCCTAAAAGGCAAGAAACTCCAAACGAACCTGGCTGTGTGGCTGACAAGGTCTTCATGCTCTGGCTGGGTGTCAGGCCTGTGCCTCTGAGGTGGGAGTGCCTCGTTCAGTTCATTGGTCCACCAGAGACCTCTGGGCTCCACATAATGTCAAATGGCAAAAGCTCTCCCAGAGATCTCCATCTCAATGCTAAGACTCAGCTCCATTCAACGACCAGCAAGCTAAAGTACTAGACACCCTATGCGAAACAACTAGCAAGACAGGAACACAACCCCACCCATTAGTAGAGAGTTTGACTAAAATCATAATAAGGTCACAGATACCACAAAACACGCCACCAGATGCAGTCCTGCCCACCAGAAAGACAAGATCCAGCCTCATCCAACAGAACACAGGCACCAGTCACCTCCACCAGGAAGCCTACACAACCCACTGAACCAATCTTAACCACTGGGGGAAAATACCAAAAACAACAGGAGCTACAAACCTGCAGCCTGCAAAAAGGAGACCCCAAATACAGTAAGTTCAGCAAAATGAGAAGACAGAGAAACACATAGCAGATGAAGGAGCAAGGCAAAAACCCACCAGACCAAACAAATGAGAGGAACTAGGCAGTCTACCTGAAAAATAATTCAGAGTAATGATAGTAAAGATTATCAAAAATCTTGGAAACAGAATGGGGAAAATACAAGAAAGGTTTAACAAGGACCTAGAAGAACTAAAGAGCAAACAAACAATGATGAACGACACAGTAAATGATATTAAAAATCTTCTAGAAGGAATGAATAGCAGAATAACTGAAGCAGAAGAACAGATAAGTGACCTGGAAGATAAAATAGTGGAAATAACTACCACAGAGCAGAATAAAGAAAAAAGAATAAAAAGAATTGAGGACAGTCTTAGAGACCTCTGGGACAACATTAAACACACCAACACTTGAATTATAGGGGTCCCAGAAGAAGAAGAGAAAAAAAAAGGCACTGAGGAAATATTTGAAGAGATTATTGTTGAAAACTTCCCTAATATGGGAAAGGAAATAGTCAATCAAGTCCAGGAAGCACAGAGTCCCATACATGATAAATCCAAGGAGAAACACACAAAGATACATATTAACCAAACTATCAAAAATTAAATACACAGAAAAGATATGAAAAGCAGCAAGGGAAAAACAACAAATAACATACAAGGGAATCCCCATAAGGTTAACAGCTGATCTTTCAGCAGAAACTCTGCAAGCCAGAAGGGAGTGGCAGGACATACTTAACTGATTAAAGAGAAAAACCTACAACCAAGACTACTCTACTGAGCAAGGATCTCATTCAGATTGACAAAGAAATTAAAACCTTTACAGACAAGCAAAAGCTAAGAGAGTTCAGCACCACCAAACCAGCTTTACAAAAAATGCTAAAGGAACTTCTCTAGTCAGGAAACACAAGAGAAGGAAAAGAACTAAAATAACAAATCCAAAACAATTAAGATAGTGGTAATAGGAACATACATATCAATAACTACCTTAAATATAAATGGATTAAATGCTCCAACCAAAAGACATAGACTGGCTAAATGGATACAAAAACTACACCTGTATATATGCTGTCTACAAGAGAACTACTTCAGACCTAGGGAAACATACAGAGTGAAAGTGATGGGATGGAAAAAGATATTCCATGCAAATGGAAATCCAAAAAAAGCTAAAGTAGCAATTCTCATATCAGACAAAATAGACTTTGAAGTAAACACCACTACAAGAGACAAAGAAGGACACTACATAATGACCAAGGAATCAATCCAAGAAGAAAATATAACAATTGTAAATATTTATGCACCCAACATAGGCACACCTCAATACATAAGGCAAATACTAACAGCCATAAAAGGGGAAATCGACAGTAACACAATCATAGTAGGGGACTTAAACACCCCACTCTCACCAATGGACAGGTCATCCAAAATGAAAATAAATAAGGAAACAAAGGTTAAATGATACATTAAACAAGATGGAGTTAATTGATATTTATAGGACATTCCATACAAAAACAACAGAATACATTTTCCTCTCAAGTGCTCATGGAACATTCTCCTGGATAGATCATATCTTGGGTCACAAATCAAGCCTTGGTAAATTTAAGAAAATTGAAATCATATCAAGTATTTTTTCCGACCACAATGCTATGAGACTAGACACCAATTACAGGAAAAAAATCTGAAAAACATACAAACACATGGAGGCTAAACAGTACACTACAAAATAAGTAAGAGATCACTGAAGAAATCAAAGAGGAAATCAAAAAATACTTAGAAACAAATGACAATGAAAACACGACAACCCAAAACCTATGGGATGCAGCAAAAGCAGTTCTAAGAGGGAAGTATTTAGCAATACAATCCTGCCTCAAGAAACAAGAAACATCTCAAATAAACAACCTAAAATTCCACCTAAAACAATTTGAGAAAGTACAACAAAAAAAACCCCCCAAAGTTAGCAGAAGGAAAGAAATCATAAAGATCAGATCAGAAATGAATGAAAATAAAATGAAGCAAACGATAGCAAAGATCAATAAAACTAAAGGCTGGTTCTTTTTTTTTTTTTTTTTTTTTTCGGAACGCAGGCCTCTCACTGTTGTGGCCTCTCCCATTGCGGAGTACAGGCTCCGGATGCACAGGCTCAGTGGCCATGGCTCACAGGCCCAGCCGCTCCGCAGCATGTGGGATCTTCCCAGACCGGGGCACGAACGCGTGTCCCCTGCATTGGCAGGCGGATTCTCAACCACTGCGCCACCAGGGAAGCCCTAAAAGCTGGTTCTTTGAGAAGATAAACAAAATTGATAAACCATTAGCCAGACTCATCAAGAAAAAAAGGGAGAAAACTCAAATCAATAGAATTAGAAATGAAAAAGGAGAAGTAACAACTGACACTGCAGAAATACAAAGGATCATGAGAGATTACTACAAGCAACAATATGCCAATAAAAAGGACAACCTGGAAGAAATGGACAAATTCTTAGAAAAGTACAACCTTCTGAGACTGAACCAGGAAGAAAAAGAAAATATAAACAGACCAATCACAAGCACTGAAATTGAAACTGGGATTAAAAATCTTCCAACAAACAAAAGCACATGACCAGATGGCTTCACCAGCAAATTCTATCAAACATTTAAAGAACAGCTAACACCTATCCTCAAACTCTATCAAAATATAGCAGAGGGAGGAACACTCCCAAACTCATTCTATGAGGCCACCATCACCCTGATACCAAAACCAGACAAAGATGTCACAAAGAAAGGAAACTACAGATCAATATTACTGATGAACATAGATGCAAAAATCCTCAACAAAATACTAGCAAACAGAATCCAACAGCACATTAAAAGGATCATATACCATGATCAAGTGGGGTTTACTCCAGGAATGCAAGGATTCTTCAATATAAGCAAATCAATCAATGTGATAAACCATATTAACAAATTGAAGGAGAAAAATATATGATCATCTCAATGGATGCAGAAAAAGCTTTTGACAAAATTCAACACCCATTTACAATAAAAACCCTCCAGAAATTAGGCATAGAGGGAACTTACCTCAACATAATAGAGGCCATATATGACAAACCCACAGCCAACATCATTCTCAATGGTGAAAAACTGAAACCATTTCCACTAAGATCAGGGTTATCCACTCTCACCACTATTATTCAACATAGTTTTGGAAGTTTTAGCTACATCAAGCAGAGAAGAAAAAGAAATAAAAGGAATCCAAATCAGAAAAGAAGTAAAACTGTCACTGTTTGCAGATGACATGATAGTATACATAGAGAATCCTGAAGATGCTACCAGAAAACTACTAGAGCTAATCAATTAATTTGGTAAAGTAGCAGGATACAAAATTAATGCACAGAAATCTCCTGCATTCCTATACACTAATGATGAAAAATCTGAAAGAGAAATTAAGGAAACACTCATTTACCATTGTGGCAAAAAGAATAAAATACCTAAGAATAAACCTAATGAAGGAGACAAAAGACCTGTATGCAAAAAACTATAAGACACTGATGAAGAAATTAAATGTGATACAAACAGATGGAGAGATATATCATATTCTTGTATTGGAAGAATCAACATCGTGAAAATGACATTACTACCCAAAGCAATCCACAGATTCAATGCAATCCTTATCAAACTACCAATGGCATTTTTCACAGAACTAGAAGAAAAAATTTGCAATTTGTATGGAAACACAAAAGATCCCAAATAACCAAAGTAATCTTGACAAAGAAAAACGGAGCTGGAGGAATTAGGCTCCCGGACTTAAAACTCTACTACAAAGCTACCGTAATCAAGGCAGTATGGTCCTGGCACAAAAACAGAAATATAGATCAATGGAACAGAATAGAAAGCCCAGAGGTAAACCCACGTACATATGGTCACCTTATTTTTGATAAAGGAGGCAAGAATATACAATGGAGAAAAGACAGCCTCTTCAATAAGTGGTGCTGGGAAAACTGGACAGCTACATGTAAAAGAATGAAATTAGAACACTCCCTAATACCCTACACAAAAATAAACTCAAAATGGATTAAAGACCTAAATGTAAGGCCACACACTATAAAACTCTTAGAGGAAAATATAGGCAGAAGACTATGACATAAATCACAGCAAGATCCTTTTTTACCCACCTCCTAGAGAAATGGAAATAAAAACAAAAATAAACAAATGGGACCTAATGAAACTCAGAAGCTTTTGCACAGCAAAGGAAACCATAAACAAGATGAAAAGACAACCCTCAGAATGGGAGAAGATATTTATTTGCAAATGAAGTGACTGACAAAGGATTAATCTCCACAATTTACAAGTAGCTCATGCAGCTCAATATCAAAAAAACAAACAACCCAATCCAAAAATGGGCAAAAGACCTAAATAGACATTTCTCCAAAGAAGATATACAGATGGCCAACAAACACATGAAAGGATGCTCAACATCATTAATCATTAGAGAAATGCAAATCAAACCTACAGTGAGGTATCACCTCACACCAGTCAGAATGGCCGTCATCAAAAAATCTACAAACAATAAATGCTGGAGAGGGTGTGGAGAAAAGGGAACCCTCTTGCACTGTTGGTGGGAATTCAAATTGATACAGCCACTATGGAGAACAGTATGGAGGTTCCTTAAAAAACTAAAAATAGAACTACCATATGACCCAGCAATCTCACTACTGGGCATATACCCTGAGAAAACCATAATTCAGAAAGAGTCATGTACCACAATGTTCATTGCAGCTCTATTTACAATAGCCAGGACATGGAAGCAAGCTAAGTGTCCATCAACAGATGAATGGATAAAGAAGATGTGGCAGATATATACAATGGAATATTACTCAGCCATAAAAAGAAATGAAATTGAGTTATTTGTAGTGAGGTGGATGGACCTAGAGACTGTCATACAGAGCGAATTAAGTCAGAAAGAGAAAAACAAATATCATATGCTAACACATATATATGGAACCTAAAAAAAAAAAAAGTGGTTCTGAAGAACCTAGGGGCAGGACAGGAATAAAGATGCAGATGTAGAGAATGGACTTGAGGACACGGGGAGAGGGAATGGTAAGCTGGTACGAAGTGAGAGAGTGGCATGGACATATATTCATTCCCAAATGTAAAATCGACAGCTAGTGAGAAGCAGCAGCATAGCACAGGGAGATCAACTCAGTGCTTTGTGACCACCTAGAGGGATGGGGTGGGGAGGGTGGTAGGGAGGTGCAAGAGGGAGGAGATATGGGGATATATGTATATGTATAGTTGATTCACTTTGTTATACAGCAGAAACTAATACAACATTGTAAAGCAATTATACTCCAATAAAGATGTTAAAAATATATATACAGTATGTAGTCAATATCTTAGATTTGTTTTCTGACTTCCTAGGCTTCTGATTAATTCCCAGCTTATTCTTTAGCTGTTTTCATGATGCTCATTCACTTGTTTTAGAGCCACTAATTAACTGTAGCTTGTCCGTTGGAAGCTTCAAAGACCTACCTATTTTCCTAAATTGGCTCTGTATGTGGAATCTTATAATTTTCCCATTTTAATATAAAAATTAAGCAGATATGTTCACAGAAAAATTGGAGCTGCTGTTTCCTATCATAATCATCCTTATTCTATATGTCACCTGGTTTTTTTATCTTACTGGGTTGGCCAAAAATTCGTTCGGTTAGTGAATACATTATTCAATAAAGTTCCTTGCAAAAATGAAAAATGTCTTTTTTTTTACTTAAAACCAAATGAACTTTTTGGACAACCCAGTATTTTGTCTAAATTTTTCTCATTTGTATTACTCTTAAAGTTGTAAGTTCTTGTTGGGCAGGAGCCAAGTCTTTACATTTGAAAACGACAGGGCTTCGGAATGAAAGACCGAAAGAAAAAAAAAAATACTATTCTCAATGATTGCTTCTGGGTTAATGGGATCGCGAGTAACTTTTATCCTTCCTACACTTTCCAAATTTTCCAAAAAGTGCTTACAATTAGGGAAAGATTTTTTTGGTTTTGGGGGTTTTTTTGTGGTACGTGGGCCTCTCACTGTTGTGGGCTCTCCCGTTGCGGAGCACAGGCTCCGGACGCGCAGGCTCAGTGGCCATGGCTCACGGGCCCAGCTGCTCCGCGGCATGTGGGATCTTCCCGGACCAGGGCACGAAACCATGTCCCCTGCATCGGCAGGCGGACTCTCAACCACTGCGCCACCAGGGAAGCCCAGAAAGTTATTATTTTAAGGCATTTTAATTTTCATTGTCTAGGATAGTATATGTTGATTTCTATAAAACATCTCATCCACACTGAAAAATATCTATTAGTGACACCAGTAATAAATATTAGAAATAAAATTCTTACATTAAATCTGAGGCGAGCACTGTGTAGTAGAGGCCTAGTGAGAAGGGAGCCACTCCAATAGGGAGAAAGAGAAAAGTTGGAGGCAAAATATTTTTGTGACCTCACCACTGCTCCCCTGAATCCAAGTGGCCCAGGTTCATAAACCTGCAAGGTGCTTTCCACTGGTTCACAGAATAAAACCTCACTGTGTTCCACATGAGAGGGGTGGGCTACGTAGTAAAAACATGAATTACCGCCTACCTCAGCACATGGAGCCATTCACAGTCCCATAGATACTTTCTCTAGGCACTGTGATGCTTCTGAAATTTTGTCTGTGATACTTTCAAGCACAGACTCTAATACAAACAGTGCTGAAGTTAGTCAGTTCTGGAAAGGTCTTTTTCCTTCCATCTCATTAAAAAATTGGAAACTAGAAAGACTAGGTTTTCTTAACAGGGATTTATTTTCTGGCACTACTGCTATTTTGAAATAAGTATCAATAGAAACCATTGCTGTCTGATTCCTTGTGCTCTGGTTATGGTTGTGCCTTCTGATGTCATCACTTGTGAGCTGGTGATATCACAGTGCATTGTTTGAGTTCTATTCATCACCCAAGTGCTGCCAAGGGGACAGAGTGTTGAGAGAATGATAGAGAAAACGTTGGAACCTCCTCCTAAGCACGAGTCAGAGAGGAAATTGCTACCATCCTCACGGTCCAATGAGGGAATACACAGCATGTGCTGGAAGCACCAGAGGAAACCCCAGCTGTCCTTGTCAGAGCAACCTTGAAATGAAGATCAGAATAGCTGCTCTAAGAGATTGGGCCAGACCACAAAGCAGAAATTCAGGTGACAGATACAGGGGAAGTGGGGAGCTGGGGCACACTTTGAGACGGGTCCTCTAAGGAATGGCAAAATCTTCTACAACGCCTCTGGGAGTTGGGATGGATGTACAATTTAACAGAAGCTCTTCCTTAATCCCTTTTGGAAATACGAGTTTTCCTCTGGGCCAGAATCCTAATGAGGTAGCTCAGTGACTCCTTGAAGGACAGCCATTAAAACCCTGATGCCATGATTTGTAGATTGATGGATTGGGTTCAAATCCCACTCTGAGAGCAATTGAGGTAGTTACTTAATTCAGCCTCAGCTTCTCATCTGTGAAATAAATAATGGTACCTAGCCCATAGAAATGCTGTGAGGATTAAATAAGGAAATGTTTGTAAAGTACTGCATATATAAAGTACACAGTGCCTAGCACACAGTAGGCCTACAAAAAATGATAGCTATTACTAATTGTGTGTGTGTGTGTATGAAATTGTGTGTGTCTATACATATATATACATATGTAAATACATACAAGATAGCCCAAACATATATGTATATGGCAAAGAAAGATGAGAAGCATTCTGGCTTTGATTTTGAATTTATTGTAAGTGACTAATAACACAGCAAATGTTTTATGTAGCAGATCCCCAGTAATGAGCCCAAATAATAGTATACTGTGATAAAGTTATCCTGTCCTCTTGGTTAATGGCTTTCCAAACTCACTGAGAATCAGGTTAGATAAAATACTGTTCAAGTCTCTACGTGTCAAAGAAAAATTTCAGAGAGCAGAGTTTACTAGCAAGGAAAGAAGATTTTATTCAATATCGCAATAGGGGTCAGGTCTCTTGCACTAGGGCAGAGAGACTGAACTCAACTTCCTTAGAAACAAAAAGCAGGAGAGTTTTTAAGTGCTAAAGCAAGCTACTGGAAAAGTACTGAAGGATGTTAGTAGGGAGATTGGTCAGTGTGATTAGGCCATTTGTGTTTGCTAATTGACATAGGCTGATCAAATTAGGTGGCCCCTAGGCTCCCACAGAGACCAGGAGATCTGGGTGCCATCTTTCTTGATGATTATATTTCACATGATGGCTCCCAGGTCCTTGACAAAGATGGTCTTCAACTGTAAAACAGTCAAGAGGCTAGGAAAAGATTTACATCTCAAATGGGCAAAGAATTTACAATTGCAAGTTTTCTAAAGTAAATGCTCTAAGAAAAGAGAGGTCAGTGACCTTATAGTCAGGAAGAAGACTGTCTAAAGTTTAGTCAACCTGAGGGGGATGTTAAGGACATTTTGGTCATGTTCCCAGTTTAGCAAGATAAGTCCTAATGCATCAGTGAAAGAGAAGCCACCAAAGGCATATTTTCCCTGGTACCACCAGGTACCACCTGTCCAAAACTAGTTCTTAAACCTCATGTGTAATAACCTATCTCCTTTCTTATTTGTTTGGACATTTCCACCATTTGAGTCATTATCCTGTGACACACAACAAAGGTGTGTGCCCCCTAATTTGGGGGCAACAATGCAGGACCTGCCTGCATATCTATTACCCCTACTATCAGGGTGAGGCACTCAGCAAAATTTTGAGGTAGACAAAGGCTCTCCAACTTTTCCTCCCTCCCCTGGCTCCCCTTGCTATTTCACACACCTTGTGCCCTCAGAATCTCTCCTGTACTTCTCTTTCCTCCCAAAAAACTTTCCTCCTGAATCTTATACTAATTTTTTTAAAAAACCAAAAAACTGTCTAAAAGCTTAGAGGAAGCCAGAATGTGTGTGTGCTAACTAAATCTTAAGCTAAGTGGAATTCTTAGTTCTGACCAACAGTGGGTCAGAATTTTAGGGGACCTTCCCCTGGATGCTGAAACTGCCCTGTTCCAGCAAATGGCTGCCACACTGGAACACAGTACAGGAAGGTACCAAGAGGGACGCAGCCTGCCAAGGACAAGACTTGCATTGCTCTTGCGTGCCAGGCTACTAAAGTAGGTGCCTGGAGATGTGGGAGGATGGAGATTCTGGAGATCCTTGTGGAAGGATATGAAAAGAATATGTCTAACCAAATCAGGTGATGAACCCCTCAAATGAGTTCTAGAACTGAAAAAATATGGGACTCAAAAAAGGATACTGCTACCTAGACCCAGACTATCAAGATTCAAATCCCAGCCTGCCACTTACTAGCTGTGTAACCCTGGGCAAGTAACTAAACCCTTCTGGACCTCAGTTTATTCATTTGTAAATGGGGATCATGTCATCATCTATCACACAGGTGAGAATTAAATGGTATTATTACATATAAAGCACTCAGAACTGTGATTATACTAAGTACTCTGTTATTATTATTAGCTGTGTGAGCTTTCACAAGCAACTTAACCTCTCTGTGCTTTAGTTTCCTTATCTATAAAATGGAAATAATAAAAATAATACCTACCTTAAAAAAAATTTTAAAAGGGACCCTGCTGTTCAACTTTATCCCTCAACCAACATTTCAAGACTTTTCTCTGGTTGAAGCTATTTGATAGGGAGTTGACCATTCTCCAAATACCACCTCAGTTACTTCTATACATACTCCCTTCAACAATGCCAGCTTTAAGGTATGCCCCAGGGCACACAAGGTTAAATGAGTTAATATATGTAAGGCAGGAAAAGAGTATCTTGTAGATAATAATATCTATATACATATTACCTTATTTTTTTTTATTATTATGCCACAGCCCTGATTGTGACAGATCTTTAGCAAAGGCAGAGTAAAAAAGGGCCCAAGTTATAGCTGCTAAGTCAGCACCATAAAACAGAGGAACTCAGTAAATTTCCATAAAGGAAGATGTAATCATCCTGTTCTTTGTAAAGACTTAAGAGAGCAGATGGATAGTATTTTTCTAGAGACAGACTTCCCCAAGGATGCTGCGTTTGCTACCTTGTATCCGTTAATCCCAGAAGGCAATTGAACCTATTCTTATTTGGGGTTACCTCTACCCATTATCATAGATACATGTAGGATCTGGATGTGGAGGGTTCCCAACTCTAGTGATATCTCCTAAGACATTTGTGAGAAATTCATCCGTAAATCAAATATAAAGAAGAGTTCTGTGATATTGAGGGATGGTCTCTCTTGGCTCCTGTTAGCATCCTTGAAAGTGACCAGCTAGATTTATTACATAACACCGAGAACCAGGAATAGCAGTTCTGCTTCCTGGGGAAAGTCAACTTCCAAAAATTGCAATAGAACTGTTGGTAAAGGGTAATTCAGTAATAAACTGACCCAGCAGAGTGGGACTTTTTTTTTTCTTAAATGGGGAGGGCACAGTAAAGATATTTGTGTTTATGCCTCTTTCACTTCCTCTCACAGGAGAGAAGCAGATATTCAGTGCAGGGTTGTGGAGGGAATGGGGGAGATGAAGGAAACAAAGTAAAATCTTGGTTCAGTTTATTCTTTAAAACATCAGCCAGATGCTCGTTCTCTCATGTAAGTACTTAAAATTCCAACACAGAAGTCTCTTTATCTTCGTACAGACATTAATTCTTTATGCTCTACCTACTTCACCTTTTCTTGAAAGGCATAAATGTAATAAAAGCAGAGTCAACAATTACCCAAGCCATCTTTTCCACAAATTGTGCTGGGATCATTAGATATCCACGAGGAAAAGGATAAATTTAGACCCTTACTTCACACCATACAACAAAAATTAGCTCAAAATGAATAACAGATTTAATTTCTCTTACTATATGTAAGAACTAAAACTACACAACTTTTAGAAGAAAACATAGGAGAACATCTCTGTGACCTTGGGCTAGGCAAAGATTTCTTAGATATGATATCAAAAGCATGACAGACAAAGAAAAAATTGATGAATTGGACTTCACCAAAATTTTAAAATTTGGCACTTCAAAAAGACACTATTAGGAAAATAAAAAGGCAAACCACAAACTGGGAGATAATATTTGCAAGTCATCTATCTGATAAAATACTTACATCCAGAATACATAAAGAGCTCCTACAATTTAATAATAAGACAAATAACCAAGACAAGACAATTAAATATACAAATAAGACCAACCAACAAATAAGACAAGACAATTAAAACACAGGCAAAAGATTTAAATAAACATTTCATTAAAGAAGATATATGAATGACCAATAAGTACATGAAAAGATACTTAACATCATCTGTCACTAGGGAAATCCAAATTAAAGTTGCAGTGAGACACCACTTCACATCTACTAAAATTACTATAACCTAAAAGGCATATAATATCAAGTGTTGGTGAGGATGTGGCAAAACTAGAACCCTTATACATTGTTGGTGGAATTGTTAAATGGTACCATTACTTTGGAAAATAGTTGAGTAGTTTCTTAAAAAGTTAAACATAGATTAACCATAAGACTCAGCAATTCTACTCCTAGGTATCTGCCAAAGAGAAATAAAGACTAGTAAGTGAATGTTCATAGCAGCATTATTCATAATGATCAAAACCTGGAAACAGTACATATGCCCATCAACTGACTAATAGATAAACAAAATGTGGTACATGCACACAATGGAATATTATTCAGCAATAAAAAGGAATAAAGTACTGATATATGCTACAGTGTGGATGAACCTGGAAAACATCATGCTCAATGAAAAGAGCCAGTCACAAAGGCCCCATATTTTATGATTCCATTTACGTGAAATATCCAGAGTAGGCAAATCTATAGAGGCAGAAAATAGGTTAGTGGTTGCCTGGGGCTGGGGGAAGGGATCTTTGGGGATGATGAAAAAATTCTAAAATTAGGTTGGATGATAGTAGCACAACTCTATAAATTTGCTAAAAATCATTGAACTGTACAGTTTAAATGGCTTGTTATTATGGTAAATTATACCTCAGTGAACCTGTTTAAAAAGAATACACAACACATAAGAAAGGCCATGTGAGGGGACTCCCCCTCCCCATGGTGGTTCAGTGATAAAGAATCTACCTTCCAATGCAGGGGACGCAAGTTCAATCCCTGGTCAGGGAACTAAGATCTCACATGCCACAGGCAGGCCGAAAGCCACAACTAATAAGCCTGCGTGCCACAACTAGAGAGAAGCCCACACACAACAACGAAGAGCCCTCACGCCACAATGAAAGATCCCACATGCCTCAGCGAAGATCCTGCATGCCGCAACTAAGACCTGACACAGCTAAAAAGAAATAAAATAAATAAATAAATCTTTTTCAGAAATAAAGGCCATGCGAGGAAACAGGGAGAAGCCAGCCATCTACAAGCCAAGGAGAGAGACCTCAGAAGAAATCAACCCTGCCAGCACCTTTCAAAAGAAAAAAAAAGAATACACAAAACAAATAAAAAGCAAGGTCAGCAAATACTGATATCAAGAAATAGTCGATTAAAAAAATAATTGACTTTAAAACTCACCTTCCTGGGTTTCCCTGGTGGCGCAGTGGTTGAGAGTCTGCCTGCCGATTCAGGGAACACGGGTTCGTGCCCCGGTCCAGGAAGATTCCACATGCCGCAGAGCGGCTGGGCCCGTGAGCCATAGCCGCTGAGCCTTCCTTGTCCGGAGCCGGTGCTCCGCAACGGGAGAGGCCACAACAGGAGAGGCCCACGTACTGCAAAAAAAAAACCAAACGAACAAAAAACCTCACCTTCCTGACAGCCAAGGCATAAAGCAAAGAAATTCACAGGATTACATAATTTTATTTTTGTTTTTTAAAAAAAAGAAAGCGAAACTGCTTTTGGAATAGTCATTTTTCTTTTTCTGGCTCTGAAAATAATTTACTATGAATAGCTTTATATACATAATAACAGCACAGTGCTTATTGTGGCTTTATCCCCAAAAAAGAAAGGAAAAGAAAGGAAAAAAGAATCCAAGATGCTCCGTACATGCTATTTCTTATAGAGGGGCTCAATAAAAGTTGAAGGAATGTTGTTAGGTTTTAGCTTGGGCCCCGATTTTCTGTGTGGCAGCAGAACAATATATGTAGAACCAAGTTTGAGGTACTGCAACTCGATACCAGAAAGTCATCCACAGAAGCTAAAGAAATGAATGTTTAGTATCTCTCTTTGGCTATTCTTCTCACATACCATTTTTCTCATCAGGGCTTTCACAAGGTACCTATAGAAGACAATTCCAAAACTGAGTTTACTGATGACTTCATAATTTCCCTACCTATTCTCTGTGGCTGACTGAAAGGAGATTCTCATGCTTAGACCCCACACATGTAGACAGTTA
Source organism: Kogia breviceps (assembly GCF_026419965.1). Taxonomy (NCBI): domain Eukaryota; kingdom Metazoa; phylum Chordata; class Mammalia; order Artiodactyla; family Physeteridae; genus Kogia; species Kogia breviceps. Next base: position 101,187,728 of record NC_081314.1, read on the forward strand.
GGAAACCAGAGAGTACGATTTATGCTCTTGCCCTTTTGTAAGGCCTTAGTGCAGAGTGGGCTAAGAACATATATAGGTACACAAGACTTTTCTCAAAAAAGCACATTTGAATCTGCCCTCAGACACTAAAAAGTAGAGCAAAGTCCTAAATTTCTGTACCTACAGCATTTAAGAAATATCTTTGGCCTGAAAGATTTTTTAAGAGAGAAGCTAGCAACCAACTGTACTTCCCACTTATGAACCTCAATGGGGTCCCTGTGGAGCCATTAACTTGGAGCAGAATTAAATCTCCTAGGTTCCAATGGGTGGTGTTGGTCCCAAAACACATACCACCACCCCCAATACCCCTGGAACATAGCTACATTTGGCTCTTCAACAGAACTGTGTAGTTCTACCTCACAGGAATGCATTCTAAAGATGGCATGCTTGACACTGAGCTGTTCCTCCTGATGAAATCAACCATTCAGCCTAGAACCATGTCATCAGCACAGAGAATAACAGATATGCTTTGCTATGTCAAGAGATGTAGCACCTGGTTTATGTAAAAAATCTGACCCAGGGCTTCCCTGGTGGCGCAGTGGTTGAGAGTCCGCCTGCCGATGCAGGAGACACGGGTTCGTGCCCTGGTCCGGGAGGATCCCACATGCCGCGGAGCAACTAAGCCCGTGAGCCATGACCGCCGGGCCTGTGCGTCCGGAGCCTGTGCTCCGCAACGGGAGAGGCCACAACAGTGAGAGGCCCGCGTACCACAAAAAAAAAAAAAAAAAAAAAAAAAAATCTGACCCAAATTATCAGTTAAAATTAAAAACTGGGAAAGCCACCATTAAATGCTACCTAAACATGGAATTTACCTCAAGGAGCCTATTGTGTTTCACAACAGGGACTGTGACAGAGACACTGGAGAAAAATTTAAAACCTTGGACTTAAATAAACCCTACAGTGTAGCTCTGGATACACACTGCAAAAGTCTTTAAACGTTCTTGATCTCAACAACAATGCAAAACAAACAACCCAATTAAATAAAGGGCACAGGACTTGACTAGACATTTCTCTAAAGAAGACATACAAGTGGCCCATAAGCACATGAAACAATGTTCAAGATCACTAATCATCAGGGAAGTGCAAGTCAAAACCACAATGAGCTGCCACCTCACACCCATTAGGTAGGCTACTCTCAAAAATAAATAACTAAATAAAAATAACAAGTGTTTGTATGGATGTGGAAAAATTGAAACCTTTGTGCACTATTGGTGGGAATGTAAAATGGTGCAGTTTCTATGGAAGACAGTATGACAGGTCCTCAAAAAACTAAAAATAGAGTTACCATATGATCCAGCATTTCCATTTAAGGGTATGTGCCCAAAAGAATTGAAAGTAGGGACTCAAACAGATACTTGTACACACATGTATATAACAGCATTATTGACAGTTTAGCCAAAATGTGGAAGCAGCCAAGTGTCCGTCAATGGATGATTGGATAGACAAAATATTGTGTATACACACAATGAAATATTACTCAGCCCTGAAAAGGAAGGGAATTCTGACGAATGCTACAACATGGATGAACCCTGAGGACTTTACGCTAAGTGAAATAAGCCAGTCACAAAAGACAAATATTGTACAATTCCACTAATATGAGGTACCTAGAGCAGTCATATTTGTAGAGATAGAAAGTAGAATGGTGGTTGCCCGGAGCTTGAGGCAAGGTAGAATGTGGAGTTGTTTTTAATGGTTACAGAGTTTCACTTTTGCAGGATGAAAAGTGCTGGAGATTGGTTGTACAACAATGTGAATACACTTAACACTACTGAACGGTACACTTAAAATGGTTAAGATGGTAAATTTTATGTCAGGTGTATTTTACCACAATTTTTAAATTCTTTTAATGTTTTTAAACAATTTCTCCATTAGGTGAATCATCATACCAGCAAACAATCATAGAACTGAGTCCAAAGGCTGCCTAATTCAAGCAGGATGTTAAACCAACTGAACCAGACCTGTGGTTTCATTAAGAAAGCTGTTATCAAGTTGCCCTTTGGAAGCTGTTGCATGTTATATTTTGAGCCCATTTTTCAGGGCCTTCACCACCTCTTTCCCCAGGCTTAAGCTTTGAGAAGTGAAGACAGAAACGAAGATGAAAGATCACTGGCCCAGAAACCTGGGTCCTCATAATGGCTTTGTTTCTGCTCGCCATGTAATTTGGGCCTCTGTTTTTCAGAAGGCTAGAAACATTCCTAAGAGTGTATAATGCCTTCCAGCACCCTGTATCGAACAGCTAGCCTTAGGGAAAGACAAGAACTAGTGATGTTGATAAACTATCAGACTTTTAGCATTCATAACAGAGACAAATGGATACTTAACCAAAGCAGCAGTGGTGCTAATTGAAGACGGGTATTCTGATACTGTCGACGGAAAGAAGGAACAGTGAAGAGACAGAAGACAGAATGGTTCTGCAGGAGGCAGGGGGCATGGGTGAGGTGAAGGTAAGGGGTGATGAGACATGGAGAGGGCCACACAGAGAGGACAAAGTGTCTCCCATACTGCCCCCAGCTCAGCACCCTCCAGACACAGTGAACACGCATGCACACACACACTAGTCCACGTGTCAGGAGAGGGTGAGGGGAGTGAGAAATGAGATGTGCTCAACTCTGGCTGTCACTCGATCTCAATAGTTTCAGCAGTCTCCGAGGGGAATGACTTACTAGGAAACCTTGCCCCCAACCTCCCCTCCACATCACAGTGAATTAGAGGCCAGCAGGCAAACGTCTCACATTGCCACCCATGTCTGTGCCTAAACATTTGTCTCCATCCACACCAACAATCCCATCCTCCCCACCATTACAATGGCAGCAGAGTCTCTATTCTCCTTCTGTCCAAGGCTGAACCCTTTGACCCATGCTCTGGATCCCATCCCTTCTGCATTCTCAGGAACCGTGTTTCATCCATTATTCCCTCCCCTATATTGTCGTTCACTCAACTCCCTTTAGCGTGTACATATACTCAGATCTAAACCATTCTTCACCAAACTCTTTAAAAATTCAAAATGTGGTATATAAAAGGAAATGAAGATAAATATGGACTGAACTGTTAAGAATTATGGTTATGAAACAACAGTCTTAAATGGGGATACAGGGTCTAGGAATTTTTTTCTCTTCCAGTTTTATTGAGATATAATTGACTTACAACATTATATTAGTTTAAGGTGTATAACATAATGATTTGATATATGTACTAACTGTGAAATGGTCACCACAAGTTTATATATCTATATATAGACATAGATAGATATTAGCCATAAAAAATTAGCCATAAAAAAGAAGGAAATATTAGCCATAAAAAAGAAGGAAATCCACCATTGCTGCAACATGGATGGAACTTGAGCACATTATGCTAAGTGAAATAAGCCAGAGAAAGACAAAAACTGTATGATCTCACTTATATGTGGAATATTTTTTAATAAACCAAACTCATAGAAACAGGGATTGGTGGCTGCCAGAGGTGAAGGGTGGGAGCTGGGGGAAATGCGTGAAGGTAGTCAAAAAGGTACAAACTTCTGGCTTTAAGATAAATAATTTCTAGGGATGTAATGTACAGCATGGTGGCTATAGTTAGCAATACTGTATTGTATATTTGAAAGTTGCTAAGAGAGTAGATCTTAAAAGGACTCTTTGCAAGAAAAAAATTGTAACTATGTGAGGTGATGGATGCTAAGCTTATTGTGGTGATCATTTCTCAGTTAATATATATATCAAAGCATTATATTGTATACCTTAAACTAATATAATGTTATATGTCAATTATATCTCCATAAAACTGGAAGAAAAAAAATTCCTAGACCCCATATCCCCATTAAAACTGTCACTTCATAACCAGAATTCTTAACACTTCAGTCCACATTTATCTTCATTTTCTTATCTCCTCAGCCAACTGAAATCTCAGTGCAAATGATCTCAAAGTCACCAACAATCTTCCTGTTATCCAATATTGTGACATTTCAAATTACCTGATTAGGGACTGCTCTGCAGCACAGGCTCTGTTGATCAGGCTGAACTCCTTGAGATACTGTCTTCCTTCCTGGACTCTCTTCTCTCCTGGTTTTCCTCCTTCCTCAGACTGAGCCCTCCTCATACTCCAATAGCTATTGTCAGTTCCTCTCACTGAGTGCCCACATCACCTCTTTATCTGTAGTCCCAGGATGTAGCACAATGTTAATATTGAGTAAACCTCTAGAAATATTGGTTGACAGATTGGTTCAAATATTGCAGTGGCTCTCAACCCTGGCTGCTCATTAAATCTATTGGAAACTTCTACATAGATATTAATACACCAACTGGTCGTATTTCTGATTTAATTGGTCTTGGGTGAGCTCCAGACAACAGCATTTTCTAAAAGCTTCCCAGGCGAGTTTAGTGCTAACTAGTAAACTTGTCATCCTATGCTAGGACTATAAGGACAGAAAATTTGCAAAATGCATATATCATTTTAGAACTTAACCATTTAGTTAGATTTGAGGTGGAGCTTTAGAATCCTGAGGGAATAAATTTTAAGTTTACATTAGAAAGTTGTTTGAAATCAGCTCATCCATGGTCATGCCAGATCTGCAAACTCAGGAGATTCCTCTCACCCTCGCTCAGCCAGGAGCCCAAGGGACCAACCAAATCCCAGATTTTGTCAAATGAACAAGTGGCTATGACATGAGAGATTTTTTTTTTTTCTCTCCCTTCTGAGCCTGCCAGGATTCTTGGGTGTGCCTTTGCCCCACCCTCCCTCTAGTTCACAAGAACAGGTCCAAACCCTTCCAGAAGCTCTGGCCTTCCCTCTCCATTCTGCCTTGAGGGTGCAGAGTCTGCTGCATGCCTGGCTCACTTGAGAAATTCTGCCTGTTACTGTCAATGAGGGAGGTGTCTCCCACAGGGATGGTGTGACCAGAGGCATACTCACACAGAGGCAGTTTTATTTGTTTTGTGTGTTTAATTACTTGAGTGAAGTTGTGGTTTTGGGGGGTTTAGGGCGAAGAGGTGGGGAAGGAGTTAGTCAAAATGGGGCTAGAAGGGTAGAAACAAAACAACCATAAAAAGCTGTGAGACCCAACCACAGTAAGAAACAATTCCATCCACCCAGCCCACCTCTTCCTCCCACATTTTGCTGCACACACATGTACCCGCCCAACCACTTATTCTAGAGAGGGAGGAAGAGAGATCACAAAGAGAGGTAAGATTTCAAAATTGCATCTTGAATTGTGACCAACCTGTCATTTTATGATGATTTCAACAGTCATCTTAATAGCAAGAGAACTAAGTCTGAAAGGTCTGAACCAGTGACTGCGGAAGATTCTGGGAATTTCATGTTGCCAGGCTGTTCAGGAGGTCTGGATGTTCCCTCTCCACCAGATACTTCTCAGCAAAGCTACAGAGTCTCACCAGAAAAAAAGAAAAGAAATCCACCAAAGTTCAATTCATAGAAACTCTGGCCTTGATCTAAAACTCAAGATAGGATTGTGTATGGTACTCCATACTGGGAATGGCTTAAGAACCAAGAATTTATGCTACTGTTGGTAAAGATCAGATTCTTCATATTTTACATATTGAAAGAGTGGACTAAAGGAAAGGGAAAGAGGGACAGAGGGGGCACCTAACTGTTTGCAAATGGCAGCGAATTCAATCAAGGAGTGATTATTGCAAAACATATGGCTCTAGTCTTAGCGTTTGCCGAAGGCAGAAGTTGCGTGCTTATAATTTTTGTCCCCCTTCTTTACCATGAGAAAAGGGTAAAAATTATACTGCATAGGAAAGTGGAACTACAAGGAGTGGGTGACCATTATGGGAAGCAGTTTTCAGTTCTGACTATCAGAAGGACTGCCTGAGAAAGTAATGAGGTCCCCAAGCTCTACATCTTCACAGGCAGTGTAACTGCCATTGAATTTTAGGGGGCATCAAGTTAGAGCCATTGGATCTTTAAGATGCCTTTTGGAACAAAGAGTCAATGATGGCAGCAATATAGATTACTGAAATTGCTTTCCACCCCCCAGTCATCAACAAATCTACTACATCTAAGTGTTGTCCTCCTTCCAATTTAACCTTTTAAAACAAGTTCACTGGCAAATTTTAAGGATCTATTAAGTACTCAGCATGGTGATGGGTTTTCTGAAGAAGAGAGAAAATTTATTATGCTGAAGAACTAGATTAGAGGGACTTCCCTGGTGGCACAGTGGTTAAGAATCCACCTGCCAATGCAGGGGACACGGGTTCTATCCCTGGCCCGGGAAGATCCCACATGCCGCGGAGCAACTAAGCCCATGCGCCACAACAACTGAACCTGCGTGCCACAACTACTGAAGCCCACGCACCTAGAGCCCGTGCTCCACAACAAGAGAAGCCACCGCAATGAGAAGCCCATGCACTGCAATGAAGACACACTGCAGCCAAAAATAAATAAGTAATTTTTTTAAAAAAAGAACTAGATTAGAGAGTTAGAAAAAGAATGGAGTCATCTAAGTAGGGGTAAAAATAGGAAAAATAAACAGGAAAAAAAAAGGAAAATCAGAAAATTCTAGAACCTCCTAAATCTTCCTTTCTCCTTAATAATGATCATGATGTCTTCTTCTTTGTAAAGAACCATACTGCCCCAGCATTTTGCCTGGGTACTCCCTTGTTTGACTCATTTTCACCCAAGGGTAGGGAGGGCAAATTAGAGTGAGGTGTTTGTTGGGTTTCAGCCACACTTTTCAAATTACCCAGCTCACATTCTGTGTGGGTTTTATAGCCAGCTGCCTCTCCTTGGTGATTCACGGAGCCTCTGAAACCTCCTCTTCTCTACTCTGCCTCCCACCTGGGGCAAGAACCAATGATTCTCAGGCTAGAGAGAGGCTGGTATGAAGGAGGCTTATGTGTGATGAAAGATGACAGGGCAATAAAAACCTGACACCTGGCTTACACTGGGTCCCTAAGTTACCTTCTCCTGGATCCGGACAGCAGCAAAAGGCAAACACCCTTATCAGATCCCATGTGCTCTTGCTGAGCAAACAGAAACTTTAAATCTTACCCTCCCTGGGCTTGCTGTGTGCCACAGCCCATCCTCCACACAGCCTTTAGGTCTTTCTAAATTACCACCTGATCCCGGTTCTTCCCTGACTAAGTTATTTCTGGGGGTCCCTCGCTCCTACACCAACTCCTTTAACAGAATCCAAGGCCCTCCAAGACCCAGCCCTTGCCTCATTCTCCAGTCTCATTTCTCCCCATTCCAGGTCTCAGACTCTTGCAAATAGGTCAACACAAAATTCTGTGTCATATCTCTGCCTTTTGTTTGTATCTTTCTCTCTTTCCAATGTTTGACCACCTGATGATCCCATGTCTAAAAGCATGGTCAGCCCCCAGTTTTTCCTGAGTTAAAGCAATGCCAGTTCCCTGGGGCAGTACATGAATGAAGTCAGGAGGAGCTGGCAGGTTCTTACCTATTTTGATGTTGTCATATGCAAACAATGCACCTCAGCTCCTCCAGATCTCACTTTTTTGTGGGGAATTAGCAAAGCAATGCCTTTCTCCAAGCCACAGCCTTTGGCCCTCTTTAGCCCAGAAGGAAGATGATAAAGGGAAACTTAAGGCAGTGCTTTTCCTTAGTGCCCCTGAGGGGAGAGAAAAGATTACCCTCTTTCCAGAAATTTCTAGGGAGCAAAGGCCCACACTCTATTGAAGACACTTGCAGAGCATAGGACATGGAGCTGTGAGAGTCCTACACTAAGATTACCCCCTTTCTCTCTGTCTTTCTCCCCACTTCTCTTCATCTCACCACCACAATTTCTACGTTTGGCATTTCATTGTCATTGGACCTGAATTAAAGATTTAGCAGAAAATAATCAAGTTAGTTTGAATTTTCACTTCTTCAAATATTTCCATTCAAGTCACAAATGTTTTTAAATACACTAGAGAAAATACATAGCTTTATCTGGCAGACATTTTTAATACATTTTCTTTTAGGTAATATGTAAGGTGTTTTATATTACCAATCCCATCACCAGTTATTTGATAATTCTTCACCTTTCTAGAGTGCCTCATATTTGGTTCTTGAGCGAGAATATATTATTACATTTTATCCTTGCATCAGTCCAAAAGCATAGCCACAAATCCTGTCTATTCTGTCCCCTAAATATCTCTCAGACCTGACCCATTCCCTCCCTTTCCCTTCTGCCTCTGCCTTAGTTCAGGCCTTCATCAGTCCTCATCTGAACTTTTATATTAGCATCCTAACCAGACAGACAGCCTTAATTCTATTTTTCTATTTCCTCCCTCTCCACCACCCACCTCTAAAGTTCATTCTCCACTGCTCCAGAACTTTCTAAATTATAACCCAGTCCTGTAACCTCTGTGATTTAATTACTTTGGAGGTTCCATTTCAACTACACAAAGTCCAAACTCCTTTGCATAGTACACAAGGCTCTCCAAAATCTGCCCCTCTTCCCTCTCTAATCCCATTTCTTACCCTCCAAATCTCAAATTGCTTGCAATTGACTGAAGATATAATTTTTCCTTTTTTGTTAAATATATGTATTTTTTTATTTTTATTTTTTGGCTGCATGGGGTCTTTGTTGTGGCATGCAGGCTCTTCCTTGCAGCACATGTGCTTCTCTCTAGTTGTGACATGTGGGCTTTTCTCTAGTTGTGGCGCACGGGTTCCAGAGCTCGTGGGCTCTGCAGTTTGCAGCACGCAGGCTCTCTAGTTGAGGCGCACAGGCTCAGTAGCTGTGGCGCACGGGCTTCATTGCCCCGCGGCATGTGGGATCTTAGTTCCATGACCAGGGACCTAACCCACGTCCCCTGCATTGGAAGGCAGATTCTTTACCACTGGACCACCAGGGAAGTCCCATAATATTTTCTTGGATACTGATGGCTTCGTATAGTTTTTCCTCTCTGGAATGTCCTTTTTATCTTTGTCTATTTGGTGACACCTATTTGTCCTTTGAGAAACAGACCTAGTGTCTTCTGTTCTATGGAGCTATCCTCCACCACCCAAAGACAGAATTGATTACTCTCTCTGCTGGGTCACAACTTAATCCTGCACTTATTTCTGCAATAGCACTTATTGTATTGTTTTGCAATTACTTCATTATGTCACTGGCTCCCCTAGTAAGCTATGAACTCCGCAAGAAGAAGAAAGTAATCAAATAGATCTTTATATACTCATTGCTTGCACAGTGAATTGTTGTTGATCTATACATCGTTCTTAAATAAGTGAATAAGCAAATGAATTGCAAGGGGTGGGGAAAAAGAAAGAAAATAGGTCTGATTTATTCCATTTAATAGGAGAAGAACCTGGGCTAGATACTAATCCTACAAAACTGAAGGCATATAAGCAAAAAGCTTAGAATCTAAGAGCTATACTACAAAATAGAAGGCAACATAGAATATAGAATACTAGGGAAGCTCAGAGATTCATTTCCAACTGGAAAGATATGGGAACTGATAGATCCTTAAAGATGAGTAGAATTCAGCAGGAACAAGGAGGGCCACACTTAAACTTTTCTGGAATGAAGGGTAATATATACAAGTCAATGAGAATAGGAACAACATAGGCAAAAGCACAGAGTTGCTAAGGATGGAGGGAAGGTCATGTAGTTCACATAACCAGAGTTCATGGTAGTAGCATGGCAAGTGCACCTGTAAAGTTAGATGGAGCTCAATCAGGCAGGGCCTTGACATTTTAACTCTGCAAAAGGCAGCCATTGGGATCAGATAAACATTTTTTGTTAAAAAATGCTCTTTATAAAACAAGAAACAAGAGATGGGAGCTTCTCAGGCAGGGTTGCTCATATTCTTGGCTCATGTTTTACCACAATTTATGTTGCTCAGCCTGGTCATGTACCTCAGTTGGCTTCAAATGACTTTCAGCCTTACCAAAAATCAACCCCACTCTAAAGAGCCAAACTTAACACCATTGGTGGTATTTTTTAAAAAAAAAGTTCCAAAGAAGTGAAATTCCAGAGTCTTGAAAATGTCAATAATGTAGAAATATGCTTTCATTCCGAAGGAAATGGGCTGCATTTGGATATATAAATTCAGGTATGTTTGCCAAAAAAGAAAGTCATATTACAGATAGTGGCCATGCCTGTGTTGTTTACTATTCTATCCATGCAGATGCAATACTCTGGTCACCAGACACATGCGGCTGTCGTTCACCTGAAATATGGCTAGTTCAAATTGACTTGTAAGTAAAATACACACTGAATTTTGCAGTCTTAGTTAAAAAATTACAGTATCTCAATAATTTTTATGTTGAAATGATTATATTGTGTTAAAATTTACCAAAAACTTTTTAAAATAAAAAAAATGTCATATACTTTAGCATCAGTGATGGGTATAAATAAAGTGTGTATGAATCTGTGAAGAAAGACATATGTATGTCAGATAGAAATAAGAGAATAAAAGAATGCAAAAACAATACATTGAGTATTAGAGCTTTCATTGCTCTCAGTTGACACCCATAGCCTCTTACTCTTAAGATAAAAGGGTATTTGTCATTCAGTCACTAACCCAAAGCAGAGTAATGATTCAACTTGCAAAATAATCATGAAGGGCTTCCCTGGTGGCGCAGTGGTTGAGAATCTTCCTGCCAATGCAGGGCACACGGGTTCAAGCCCTGGTCTGGGAAGATCCCACATGCCGCGGGGCAACTAGGCTCGGGAGCCTCAACTACTGAGCCTGCACGTCTGGAGCCTGTGCTCCGCAACAAGAGAGGCTGCAATAGTGAGAGGCCCGCGCGCCGTGATAAAGAGTGGCCCCCGCTTGCCGCAACTAGAGAAAGCCCTTGCACAGAAACGAAGACCCAACACAGCCAAAAATAAAATAAAATAAATAAATAATGATAATAAAAATAAAGGAATTCCTTTAAAAAAATAATAATAATCATGAAGCACAACAGTACCTGCCATTTCCCTCAATACCTCCCAATTCTATTAATATAAAGAATGATTTTATTTTTTTAATTTATTTTTTTAAAATTCTTTTGGCTGCATTGGGTCTTTGTTGCTGCGTGCGGGCTTTCTCTAGTTGCGGCGAGTGGGGGCTGCTCTTCATTGCCGTACGCGGGCTTCTCATTACGGTGGGTTCTCTTGTTGCGGAGCACGGGCTCTAGGCTCTAGGCACGCAGTCTTCAATAGTTGTGGCTCGCAGGCTCTAGAGCGCAGGCTCAGTAGTTACGGTGCACGGGCTTAGTTGCTCCGCAGCATGTGGGATCTTCCCAGACCAGGGCTCGAACCCATGTTTCCTGCATTGGCAGGCGGATTCTTAACCACTGCGCCACCAGGGAAGCCCAAGAATGATTTTCAATTGTAACAAATACTATGGGGAAGAAGTAAAAATTTTACAAATACAGTACCATAGTTTATTATTATTATTATTATTATCATCTGGGCCTCCTCTGTGACAAAAAGAGAAAACTATTTACCAGTCTTTCAGCAATGCTGTGGAATTTCAATAATTCATGTGGCTAACGATCCAGCTCCGTCAGGTTCAGCCACAGTGTTCAACGAGCTTTTTTTAGAATTAAGTAAAATCAGCTGCATAAAACTATAGCTCATACTTTAAATAGCACTTGATTACATAAATTCGTCTCACAACCACAACAAGGAACTGGCAGAATAGCCTTTGTTTTGTCAACATTTTTTTTTCCACTGGTTGTACAGCAAGGTTATAGAATAAACTTCGGGGAATCTCACTAGCGAGATTATAGACTCATGTGGACTGTAGACTTGTAGTGATTCAAGTCATCTTTTGTTTTTAGTAACTCCAATGTTCTTTTTTTGTATTAAATAATATATTTCCTTCTTTTTTTGATACTCAGCAGTTTTTTAACTACCAAGACAATTTCCCTTTTCTGACCATCCTAACACAGACATACATATAACAATACAAGAGACTCCATAAATACTGTCCTAATTAAAACAATTACCTAGAATCAAGACTTTTAGGATGCAGATTACCAGTCAATTCAAGATTTTTCTCTGAAAAGGAGGCAATATGGTATGATAGATAAAGCAGAGGATTAATACAAGATAAGATGAACCATGTCAAGATCTGATATTATTTGCTCTGCCATCTCTCCTGACCTCAATTTCTTCATTCTCAGAATTGAGATAAACTGCTACACAGGATTTTTAGGTAAGCCACACCGCGCCTACAAAATCAGCTTGTAAAGTAGTTTATCTGTGCTAGTGTTATGATTATGATAAGAAGTTACCAACTCTTCCTGCAAAACATTCATAGGGCAGGAGGTTGGGAGCTGGAGAGAGCAAGGGAGGCACCTGCCAAGTTGTGGAAAGGACTGGGACCAGAAAGGGAAGGTGAAAGTTAGACTTGGGAAAAGAGTGCTAGGGAGAAAATAATGTCGGCCCACCAAAGGGTTGTATGAAGGAAACGAAGCAAGTAAAATGTAGTTACTAAAAATTAATTTGCACAAAACATAAAGATTCGTGTCTGCATGTTTAAATGAGCTTATCCTTTTGAGAGTGTTTGCCAAAGATGCAAGCATTGTCATTGGAGCTTGGCCCTTTTAGGACAATGTCAAAAAAAATAGTGTTTGCCCACACAAGCTTTTGCTGAAGTACAAACAGACAGGATGCTCTCTATGAAGAGAGGTACCTCGGGTTGTTTGCTTTTAACAGACTCACACTTACCTACTCCTCCGAATTAGATTTGTTTTTCCTTCTCAGTGTCTCCTGTTAAATCTAGACTTGTGTCTGTCCTACTTTGGAGGAGTGTAATCAGTAACACAAAGTAATTTAATGTCATCATAAAAAAATGTTATTTGCCCAAGCAAAGGTATATAATTTATTATCTCTATTGTATAACATCTATTTTACAGATGTATTATCATTCAATCCATGCAAGTTATAGGTGACAACATTCCCAGTAGAGAATGGGAATGGGAATGGCTACTGGGAATGGCTCCAATGCCAATGCTGTTTGGCAGACAAGAGAGTTGTGCTGGAATTTCTGTTCTACCCAAGTTGATTCCTTGGCCAAAAACTTTAGTAAACATTTTGGGCTTGGTGATAGCAGGTGTTGGTGTACTACACCCAAGAGAGACAGAGGCAGGCCAGAGGTCCTCACGCACCCCTTTTACATTTGAACTTCAGTGACTTATTAGGGAAAGTAGCACTGGATTATCCTGTTGTATCAGTATGAAACCAGTCAACCATTTGAAAGAGGATAAAGGTGATTCCAGAGGGTTGAACCCGATACCTTTAAGGTTCCTTCCTTCTTATAAGAAGTCCCTGATTTTACTGCCCTTTTCTAATTTTCCAAAGTTAAAGATAATCATCTCATTATTTTAAGAACGGTACAATTTCTACTAATTCCTTCAGTCCCAGAAATGAGAATATAGTAGATTAAAAATTCCTCAGCCATTTCATGAAATCTTTTCTTCAAAAAGAAACCACAGTAGGGCTTCCCTGGTGGCGCAGTGGTTGAGAGTTCACCTGCCGATGCAGGGGACACGGGTTCGTGCCCCGGTCCAGGAAGATCCCACATGCCGCGGAGCGGCTGGGCCCGTGAGCCATGGCCGCTGAGCCTGTGCGTCCGGATCCTGTGCTCCGCAATGGGAGAGGCCACAACAGTGAGAGGTCCACGTACTGCAAAAAAAAAAAAAAAAAAAAAAAAAGAAACCACAGAAATGCCCTGTCCTCATGACAGGTAACAGTCAGGTTTCTGAGACGTGCTGAAGGGTTTCTACTGTCTGCCACAAGGTTTGGGCGTGCTGTCCCCACACCCTGATTTCCCAAGATCAAAACAACACTGGAAAGAGGTTGCTTAACAAGTCTCTGAAAATTTCATGCTTCTCAGGCATAGTACAGGTTATTTACTACTCAATGAAACTTAAGTGAAAATCCTCAGCTACCACCACTCCTCCACTTCTCCACTACACACCCCTAATTCTAGAGCTTATACAGAATGACGCCACACACATGGAGACCAAACCTACCTTTTGGAGACCTGAACCAAACCTAGCGAACTCAACCAACATTTTGGAAATTCAACTCATAACAGAAAGCAGGTTAAGAGACAGCACGTCCACATATCTGTTCACCTCTGCAGGCAGTTGTGCATCTTTTATCACTGCTCTGCCCCAATTCCATTTGTGCAACCACCATGTCAAACATTTCCAAACTTTAGGTTGGCACTACCCTGATCACCATGAGGTAAGTCTTAGCGGGAGGGGACAATGATGCAAACTCAATTCACTCCACAGTGCATGAGCAGTGCAGAGGGGATGCTCCACAAACTCTGCTCAGATGAGTCTTATCCCAGCAGAATTTAAGTGTAGGTTCTCTGGGTCACTCCTAATGCTTCTCCTCAGCCTGAATCCTTCTTGGGTGCCATCTTTGCTTTCTGCCTGAGGGTGTTTTCCACAAGATCAAATGGACCTCCAGACATTGAAAACAGGTGAGGTTTGAGACAGGAAGTCCCAGTTTTTTAGAACCTGTTTTAATAAATGTACATTGGTCTGTCAACAAACTCGGAATGCCAAGGATGCCTTCAGAAACATCATGTTGCCCTGTTCAGCTCCAACAATCCAAAAAAAGACATAGGTTTTCATCTTTGTGCATCAGAATCATCCAGAGAGATTATTTAAAATATAGCTTCCAAGGGGTCACTCCAATCTCCAGGGGTAGAAACCAGGGATATCTTTCTCACAAGCTGCCTAGTTGATCCTAGTGAAAATGCAAATTTAAGAAACATTGTTGTGGCCTAAATTGGTAAGATGAAAATTTGAAACCGTAGTGCTAAACACCTTCCTTACAACTCGAATTTTTCCTAGACTATGCAACTGTCCTCAGAGGTGACACTTTCCAGAGAGCTCCAAGCTTACACTAGTGGGCATGCAAGTGGGAGGAAGCAGATACCCACCTAGACCCTAACCCTGGTCATATTGAGATGAAGATATAGAATATTCCTCCCTTCTCTCACCTGTCCTCCCTCCTGACCAAGAGCTGGCTTGTTACAAATGTGGGGGCTTTATCAATAAGAATCATATTCTATGTCAGTGTTTGGTTTTTTTCACAATGAAATGACAGGATTGGTTGGACAGAATATTTTTAGAGGATTTAATGTCTTCACTTTCACAAGGAAGGACAAGATCTCCACTTCAATGGCAAATATGTTGAACCCAAACATCCTGGGACTAAGATCCCTAGGGTAGAAGTTCATAAAGTTAATATGACACTGAACACAGCAGATGAGGAGCTGAGTAACAGCTCCAGACCTGAGCTCAGTGATAGCTTTGACTTTACTCTGAGCCTCCATGGAGAGGAAGTTCAAAGCCAGTTAGCCACTAATGGGAAATTCATGTTCACTTTCGACATCCCCTGTTTTTTCCTTTTTTTACTGCCAGGGTTGCAAGTTGAGTTTCTGTACACAAGCAGACAGCCATGGATAAGCCCAGTTGAAAGAATGCCAACTGATTAGGTCACACTGAAACAGACGCATAGTGATTGAACAAAAGCTGTAGAGGACTTCACACGGCCACACAAATAGGTTCAGCAGCTTCTCATGAAATGAGAGAGAACTCGGTCAAAAATTTTCCCAAACATCCAAAACTAGATAAATTTAAAACAGGTTTATGGAAGTTATTAAAGTGCAAATGTACTGGGTTGACCAAAAATTTCGTTCGGGTTTGGCCGTAACAGCTTGCAGCCAAACCCGAACGAAATTTTTGGCCAGCCCGCTAATACTACAGTAGTAACTCTATCCATTATTGCATTCAGCAGATATGTATTGAGCACCCACTATATGGCAGACACAGCGCTAGGCACTCAGGATTCAAAGGGAAATAAGAGACTGACAGACTTGACCTCAAAGGGCTTTGTTTCTAGGAAATGGGAGACAAGTATGTGAGCATGGGTTTACAATAAGGAATTAGGGGTGTTGTGGCAAAGCGGGTGGACAGGTGACCATGGGCACAAGAGAGGGAATCGTTAAGTGGTCTTTGAGAAGAATGCAAGAGCCGGCCTGTGTTGAGTCTTCCATAAGGAAGGGGCGTTCATGGAGGAGACGCAGCAAGGAAAGCCTTTCCGGGCAGCCTGAACAGAAGCATAAAGACATAAAACCCATGGCACATTTGGAAAATGGCAAATCGTTTGGGACAACGGGAACATCACCGAATACAAGGAAAAAGACCCAATAAGGATGATTCTGCAGAAGCAGGCAGGGGACCATGGGGAGCCTGAATGATATGCTGAGGTGCTGAGTCTCAATAAGGTGCCAGCAAAGAGTCTGAGGTCTTAGAGTCTCAGAAAGGTCACTCTGGGGGAAACGTAGCGATTAAACATAAGCAAAAAAAGTACTGGAGGCATGGAAACTAATATGAAGGCTATTGTAATGATCTGGACAAGATCAGGAAGCCTGAATTAAGGCAGGGGTAGTGAAATAGGGATGCATACAGATGCTGGAGCTGTTAAGAGCGTAACAGGCCAGTGACAAAAAAACCAAGTAGCCTAGTGTCCCTCTTCTCACTCTTCCAGGTAGTCAAGTTATTTGCTTAAATGACTCCATGTGGGACATAAATGGGTAAGGCAACTGTCTAGATGCAATTTCATTTCTCTGATAAAGTATTCAGGAGTGCTAAGGAGCAGTAAGATAGCTGAACTTAGATAAGGCAGGATGGAAAAGAAAAGAGCCAGGGTAATGTAAAATAAGCAATTTTCAGTGGTTGCCCAAGAGTAAGGGTTGGGGGTAGCGTGACTACAAAAGCTTATCAAGAGGGAGTTTTTTGTGGGGAGGGGGATGAATTGTTCTATACCTTGACTATTACAGTAGCTACATGACTTTTTTAAACTGAAGTATAGTTGACTTACAATGTTGTGTTAGTTTCTGATGTTCAGCAAGAATATATATACATATCTTCTTTTTCGTATTCTTTTCTATTATAGTTTATTACAGGTTACTGAATATAGTTCCCTGTGCTATACAGTAGGACCTTGTTGTTTATCTATTTTATATATAGTAGTTTGTACCTGCTAATCCCAAACTCCTAATTTATCCCTCCCTCACTCCCTTTCCCTGTTGGTAACTGTAAGTTTGTTTTCTATGTCTGTGAGTTTGTTTTGTAAATAAGTTCTTTTGTATCATATTTTAGATTCCACATATAAGTGATATCATATGGTATTTGTCTTTCCCTGTCTGACTCATTTCACTTAGTATGAAAATCTCTAGGTCCATCCATGTTGCTGCAAATGACATTATTTCCTTCTTTATTATGGCTGAGTAATATTCCATTGTATATATGTACCACATCTGCTTTATCTATTCCTCTGCCAATGGACATTTAGGTTGCTTCCATGTCTTGGTTATTGTAAATAGTGCTGCTATGAACATTTGGGTGAATGTATCATTTTGAATTAGAGTTTTCTCTGGATGTATGCCCAGGAGTGGGATTGCTGGATCATACGGCAACTCTATTTTTAGTTTTTTAAGAAACCTTCATACTGTTTTCCATAGTGGCTGCACCAGTTTACATTCCCACCCACAGTGCAGGAGGGTTCCCTTTTCTCCACACCTTCTCCAGCATTTGTTATTCGTAGACTTTTTAATGATGGCCATTCTGACCAGTGTGAGGTGATACCTCACTGTATTTTTGACTTGCATTTCTACAATAATTAGTGATGGTGAGCATCTTTTTATGTGCCTATTGGCCATCTGTATGTCTTTTCTGGAGGACTGTCTATGTAGGTCTTCTGCCCATTTTTTGGTTGGGTTGACTTTTTTGTTACTGAATTGTATGAGCTGTTTGGATATTTTGGAAATTAAGCCCGTGTCAGTTGCACATGACTCTTTACTTTTGTAAAAACTCATAGACCTATATACCAAAAATAATAAATTTTACTATATGTAACTTTTTTTAATTGGAGGGAAAGGCAAAAAAATTATGCAATTCTCAAAGAGAAATCAGTTTATAGCAACATGAGAAAGGAAACTTACTTACCCTTGTACATTCATTCATTGATTCAACAAATACACATTGGGCTTCCCTGGTGGCGCAGTGGTTGAGAGTCCGCCTGCTGATGCAGGGGATACGGGTTCATACCCCGGTCTGGGAAGATCCCACATGCGGAGCGGCTGGGCCCGTGAGCCATGGCCGCTGAGCCTGCGCGTCCAGAGCCTGTGCTCCGCAGCGGGAGAGGCCACAACAGTGAGAGGCCCACGTACTGCAAAAAACAAAACAAAACAAAACAAAAACAAATACATATTGAGCACATACTCCATGCCAGAAACCATGCTATGTGTTGGAGACATGGTGGGAAACAGGCCCCATGCAGCCTACAGACCAGTGGAAAACATACCCATTAAATAAATATTTCTGTAAATTCAATTACAATAGTGATAGGAAGAAATAAAGAATAACATATTATGAAAGCGTGTAACAAACATCCTTGAAGCAATGATATTGAAGTTAAACATTGAAGGATAAGATTGAGTTGACTGAAGGTGAAGAGGGGTAGTCAAGGGAAAGAACAGCATTTTGGAAGACCCTGAGATAGGAGCCCTCACATACACACACACACTCTCACATGCTCACATGTGCCCACAAACACCCTCACAAACTCATCTACTCATTTACACATTAAGACACGTGGTGTTTCTATGAAACTGAGTTGTTTGTAGTGAGGTGGATGGACCTAGAGTCTGTCATACAGAGTGAAGTAAGTCAGAAAGAGAAAAACAAATACTGTATGCTAACACATATATGTGGAATCTAAAAAAAAAAATCGTCCTGAAGAACCTAGGGGCAAGACAGGAATAAAGATGTAGATGTAGAAAATGGACTTGAGGACATGGGGAGGGGGAAGGGTAAGCTGAGACGAAGTGAGAGTGGCATGGACATATATACACTACCAAATGTAAAATAGCTAGCTAGTGGGAAGCAGCCGCATAGCACAGGGAGATCAGCTTTGTGCTTTGTAACCACCTAGAGGGGTGGGATAGGGAGGGCGGGAGGGAGACGCAAGACAGAGGGGATATGGGGATATATGTATACGTATAGCTGATTCACTTTGTTATACGGCAGCAAATAACACAACAATGTAAAGCAATTATACTCCAATAAAGATATTTTTTTAAAAAGACATGGTGTTTCTAAGATCCTTTATGCTGTATAACATTTCTATGATAGAAACTGGCAAAGGCTTTCTATAGACCTCCCATATCTACCACTTACCAGATGTGTCACCTCAGGAAAGTTTTTTAACCTATTAGTACTTCAATTTTCTATCTCCAAACAGGATTATTAATTACTAATTATAATATTCAGGTACTAATTAGTAATTAGTACTTGAAGATTGGGTTATTATAAAGAATAAATTGGTTAATAAAAATAAAGCCTTAAGAACAACATCTAGGGACTTCCCTGGTGGTCCAGTGGTTAAGACTTCACCTTCCAATGCAGGGGGGGGCAGGCTCGATCTCTTGTTGGGGAGTTAAGATCCCACATGCCTCTCAGCCAAAAAACCAAAACATAAAAGAGAAACAATATTGTAACAAATTCAATAAAGACTTTAAAAATGGTCCACATGAAAAAAAAATTTTTTAATAAAAAAAGAACAACACCTAGAACATTAAGTACTCAATAATAGTAACTTATTATTACCAAAACTACTACTACACAATTATTTTTAGAGACCCTCTTTCTATTTCTTAGAGAGAATAGATGGCTTTTAGACTCAATTTTTGGAAACAACATAGAGAAACTAAACTCGACCCTACTAGACTAACTTCCTGTGAATAGGGTCAGTGTCCTGAGCCATATGACGGGATTCATGACTATTAAAAATGCTTTTGGGGGAGCGAGAAGATGGCGGAAGAGTAAGACGTGGGGATCACCTTCCTCCTCACAGATACATCAGAAATACATCTACACGTGGAACTTCTCCTATAGAACACCCACCGAACGCTGGCAGAAGACCTCAGACCTCCCAAAAGGCAAGAAACTCCCCACGTACGTGGGTAGGGCAAAAGAAAAAAGAAAAAGCAGAGAGAAAAGAACAGGGACGGGACCCGCACCAGGGGGAGGGAGCTGTGAAAGAGGAAAGGTTTCCACACACTAGAAGCCCCTTCGCGGGCGGAGACTGCGGGTGGCGGAGGGGGAAGCTTCGGAGCCACGGAGGAGAGCACAGCAACAGGGTGTGGAGGGCAAAGCGGGGAGATTCCCTCAGAGGATCGGTGCAGACCAGCACTCACCAGCCCGAGAGGCTTGTCTGCTCCCCCGCCGGAGCGGGCGGGGGCCGGGAGCTGAGGCTCGGGCTTCAGTCGGATCCCAGGGAAAGGTCTGGAGTTGGCAGAGTGAAAACAGCCTGAAGGTGTTAGTGCGCCATGGCTAGCCGGGAGGGAGTCCGGTTGAAGTCTGGAGCTGCCGAAGAGGCAAGAGACCTTTTCTTCCCTCTTTGCCTCCTGGTGCGCGAGGAGAGGGGTTTAAGCGCGACGCTTAAAGGAGCTCCAGAAACGGGCGCGAGACAGCCACGGACAACAGAGATGGCTGTGGGACGTTAGGGTTGCTACTGCCGCCACCAAGAGGCCTGTGTGCGAGCACAGGTCACTCTCCACACCGCCCCTCCCGGGAGCCCGTGCAGCCCGCCACTGCCAGGGCCCCGTGACCCAGGGACAGCTTCCCCAGGAAAACGCACGGTGCGCCTCCGGCTGGTGCAGCGTCACGCCGGCCTCTGACGTCGCAGGCTTGCCCCGCATCCGTGCCCCTCCCTCCCCCCGGCCCCGGCCTCTGCCAGAGCCCCCCAATCAGCTGCTCCTTTAACCCCGCCCTGTCTGAGCGAAGGGCAGACACCCTCGGACGACCTACACGCAGAGGCGGGGCCAAGTCCAAAGCTGAACCCCAGGAGCTGTGCGAACAAAGAGGAGAGGGGGAGGTCTCTCCCAGCAGCCTCAAAAGCAGCAGATTAAAGCTCCACAGTCAACTTAAAGTGCCCTGCATCTGTGGAAAACCTGAATAGACAGCGAAATATCCCAAGTTGAGGAGGTGGACTTTGGGAGCAAGATATACTATTATTTTCCCCTTTTTTCTTTTTGTGAGTGTGTATGTGTGTGCTGCTGTGTGAGATTTTTGTCTGTATAGCTTTGTTTTCACCATTTGTCCTAGGGTTAGACCGACCTGGTTTTTTTGTTTGTTTGTTTTTTCTTTAATAGAAATTTTTCTTCTTAATAATTATTTTTTATTTTAATAACTATATTTTATCCTACTTTATTTTGTCTTCTCCCTTTCTTTCTTCCTTTCTTCCCTCCTTTCTTTCCTACTTCCCTCCTTCCTTCCTTCCTTCCTTTCTTCCTCCCTCCCTTCCTTTCTTCCTTCCTTTCTTCCCTCCCTCCCTCCTTCCTTCCTTTCTTTCCTTTCTATTTTTTTCTCCCTTTTATTTTGAGCCGTGTGGATTAAAGACTCTTGGCACTCCAGCCAGATGTCAAGGCTGTGTCTATAAGGTGGGAGAACCAACCTCAGGACACTGGTCCACAAGAGACCTCCCAGCTCCACGTAATATCAAATGGCGAAAATCTCCCAGAGAGATCCATCTCAACACCAAGACCCAGCTTCACTCAAGGACCAGCAACGAACAGTGCTGGACACCCTATGCCCAACAAAGAGCAAGACAGGTCTACAGCCCCATCCATTAGCAGAGAGGCTGCCTAAAATCATCATAAAGCTACCAACATCCCCAAACACACCACCAGACATGGACCTGCCCACCAGAAAGACAAGATCCAGCCTCATCCACGAGAACAGAGGCACTAGTCCCCCCAACCAGGAAACCTACTCAACCCACTGAACCAACCTCAGCCACTGGGGACAGCCACCAAACACAGAGGGAACTACGAACCTGCAGCCTGCAAAAAGGAGACCCCAAACACAATAAGATAAGCAAAATGAGAAGGCAGAAAAACACACAGCAGATGAAGGAGCAAGATAAAAACACACCAGACCTAACAAATGAAGAGGAAATAGGCAGTCTACCTGAAAAAGAACTCAGAATAATGATAGTAAAGATGATTCAAAATCTTGGAAATAGAATAGACAAATTGCAAGAAACAGTTAACAAGGACCTAGAAGAAATAAAGAGGAAGCAAGCTACGATGAGCAACACAATAAATGAAATGAAAAATACTCTAGATGAGATCAATAGCAGAATAACTGAGGCAGAAGGACGGATAAGTGACCTGGAAGATAAAATAGTGGAAATAACTACTGCAGAGCAGAAGAAAGAAAAAAGAATGAAAAGAACTGAGGACAGTCTTAGAGACCTCTGGGACAACATTAAATGCACCAACATTCGAATTATAGGGGTCCCAGAAGAAGAAGAGAAAAAGAAAGGGACTGAGAAAATATTTGAAGTTGAAAACTTCAAATGGAAAGTTGAAAACTTCCCTAATATAGGAAAGGAAATAGTCAATCAAGTCCAGGAAGCACAGAGAGTCCCATACAGGAGAAACCCAAGGATAAACACGCCAAGACACATAATAATCAAACTGTCAAAAATTAAATACAGGGGCTTCCCTGGTGGCGCAGTGGTTGAGAATCCGCCTGCTGATGCAGGGGACACGGGTTCGTGCCCCGGTCCAGGAAGATCCCACATGCCGCAGAGTGGCTTGGCCCATGAGCGATGGCTACTGAGCCTGCATGTCCAGAGCCTGTGCTCTGCAATGGGAGAGGCCACAACAGTGAGAGGCCCGCATAGCACAAAAAAAAAAAAATTAAATACAAAGAAAACATATTAAAAAGCAGCAAGGGAAAAACAACAAATAACACACAAGGGAATCCCCATAAGGTTAACATCTGATCCTTCAGCAGAAACTCTACAAGCCAGAGGGAGTGGCAGGACATATTTAAACTGATAAAGGAAAAAACCTACAACCAAGATTACTCTACCCAGCAAGGATCTCATTCAGATTTGATGGAGAAATTAAAACCTTTACAGACAAGCAAAAGCTGAGAGAGTTCAGCACCACCAAACCAGCTTTACAACAAATCGTAAAGGAACTTCTCTAAGCAAGAAACACAAAAGAAGGAAAAGACCTACAAGAACAACCCGAAACAATTAAGTAAATGGGAATAGGAACACACATATCAATAATTAACTTAAATGTAAATGGATTAAATGCTCCCACCAAAAGACACAGACTGGCTGAATGGATACAAAAATAGGACCCATATATATGCTGTCTACAAGAGACCCACTTCAGACCTAGGGACACTTACAGAGTGAAAGTGAGGGGATGGAAAAAGATATTCCATGCAAATGGAAATCAGAAGAAAGCTGAAGTAGCAATTCTCATATCAGACAGAATAGACTTTAAAATAAAAACTATTACAAGAGACAAAGAAGGACACTACATAATGATCAAGGGATCGATCCATGAAGAAGATATAACAATTGTAAATATTTATGCACCCAACATAGGAGCACCTCAATACATAAGGCAAATACTAACAGCCATAAAAGGGGAAATCGACAGTAACACAATCATAGTAGGGGACTTTAACACCCCACTTTCACCAATTTCAAGCTTTAAATGATACATTACACAAGATTGATTTACTTGATATTTATAGGACATTCCATCCAAAAACAACAGAATACACATTTTTCTCAAGTGCTCATGGAACATTCTCCAAGATAGATCATATCTTGGGTCACAAATCTAGCCTTGGCAAATTTAAGAAAATTGAAATCGTATCAAGTATCTTTTCCAACCACAACGCTATGAGAGTAGATATCAATTACAGGAAAATATCTGTAAAAAATACAAACACATGGAGGCTAAACAATACACTACTTAATAACGAAATGATCACTGAAGAAATCAAAGAGGAAATCAAAAAGTACTTAGAAACAAATGACAATGGAGACACGACAACCCAAAACCTATGGGATACAGCAAAAGCAGTTCTAAGAAGGAAGTTTATAGCAATACAATCATACCTTAAGAAACGGGAAACATCTCGAATAAACAACCTAACTTTGCACCTAAAGCAATTAGAGAAGGAAGAACAAAAAAAAACCCAAATTTAGCAGAAGGAAAGAAATCATAAAGATCAGATCAGAAATAAATGAAAAAGAAATGAAGGAAACAATAGCAAAGATCAATAAAAGTAAAAACTGGTTCTTTGAGAAGATAAACAAAATTGATAAACCATTAGCCAGACTCATCAAGAAAAAAAGGGAGAAGACTCAAATCAGTAGAATTAGAAACGAAAAAGGAGATGTAACAACTGACACTGCAGAAATACAAAAGATTATTAGAGATTACTACAAGCAACTGTATGCCAATAAAATGGACAACCTGGAAGAAATGGACAAATTCTTAGAAATGCACAAGCTGCCGAGACTGAACCAGGAAGAAATAGAAAATATGAACACACCAATCACAAGCACTGAAATTGAAACTGGGATTGAAAATCTTCCAACAAACAAAAGCCCAGGACCAGATGGCTTCACAGGCGAATTCTATCAAACATTTAGAGAAGAGCTAACATCTATCCTTCTCAAAGTCTTCCAAAAGATAGCAGAGGGAGGAACACTCCCAAACTCATTCTATGAGGCTACCATCACCCTGATACCAAAACCAGACAAAGACGTCACAAAGAAAGAAACTACAGGCCAATATCACTGATGAACATAGATGCAAAAATCCTCAACAAAATACTAGCAAACAGAATCCAACAGCACATTAAAAGGATCATACACCATGATCAAGTGGGGTTTATTCCAGGAATGCAAGGATTCTTCAATATACGCAAATCAATCAACGTGATACACCATATCAACAAACTGAAGGAGAAAAACCATATGATCATCTCAATAGATGCAGAGAAAGCTTTTGACATAATTCAACACCGATTTATGATAAAAATCCTGCAGAAAGTAGGCATAGAGGGAACTTTCCTCAACATAATAAAGGCCATATATGACAAACCCACAGCCAGCATTGTTCTCAATGGTGAAAAACTGAAACCATTTCCACTAAGATCAGGAACAAGACAAGGTTGCCCACTCTCACCACTCTTATTCAACCTAGTTTTGGAAGTTCAAGCCACAGCAATCAGAGAAAAAAAAGAAATAAAAGAATCCAAATAGGAAAAGAAGAAATAAAGCTGTCACTGTTTGCAGATGACATGATACTATACATAGAGAATCCTAAGGATGCTACCAGAAAACTACTAGAGCTAATCAATGAATTTGGTAAAGTAGCAGGATACAAAATTAACACACAGAAATCTCTAACATTCTTATACACTAATGATGAAAAAGCTGAGAGTGAAATTAAGAAAACACTCCCATTTACCATTGCAACAAAAAGAATAAAATATCTAGGAATAAACCTACCTAAGGAGACAAAAGACTTGTATGCAGAAAACTATAAGACACTGATGAAAGAAATTAAAGATGATACAAATAGGTGGAGAAATATACCATGTTCTTGGATTGGAAGAATCAACATTGTGAAAATGACTCTATTACCCAAAGCAATCTACAGATTCAGTGCAATCCCTATCAAATTACCACTGGCATTTTTTACAGAACTAGAACAAAAAATTTCACAATTTGTATGGAAACACAAAAGACCCCGAATAGCCAAAGCAATCTGGAGAACGAAAAATGGAGCTGGAGGAATCAGGCTCCCTGACTTCAGACTATACTACAAAGCTACAGTAATCAAGACAGTATGATACTGGCACAAAAACAGAAATATAGATCAATGGAACAGGATAGAAAGCCCAGAGATAAACCCACACACATATGGTCACCTTATCTTTGATAAAGGAGGGAAGGATATACAGTGGAGAAAAGACAGCCTCTTCAATAAATGGTGCTGGGAAAACTGGACAGCTACCTGTAAAAGTATGAAATTAGAACACTTCCTAATACCACACACAAAAATAAACTCAAAATGGGTTAAAGATCTAAATTTAAGGCCAGACACTATCATACTCTTAGAGGAAAACATAGGCAGAACACTCTATGACATAAATCACAGCAAGATGCTTTTTGACCCATCTCCTAGAGAAATGGACATAAAAACAAAAATAAACAAATGGGATCTAATGAAACTTAAAAGCTTTTGCACAGCAAAGGATACCATAAACAAGACCAAAAGACAACCCTCAGAATGGGAGAAAATATTTGCAAATGAAGCAACTGACAAAGGATTAATATCCAAAATTTATCAGCAACTCATGCAGCTCAATAACAAAAAAACAAACAACCCAATCCAAAAATCGGCAGAAGAACTAAATAGACATTTCTCCAAAGAAGATATACAGATTGCCAACAAACACATGAAAGAATGCTTAACATCATTAATCATTAGAGAAATGCAAATCAAAACTACAATGAGATATCATCTCACACTGGTCAGATTGGCCATCATCAAAAACTCTAGAAACAATAAATGCTCTAGAGCGTGTGGAGAAAAGGGAACACTCTTGCACTGCTGGTGGGAATGTAAATTGATACAGCCACTATGGAGAACAGTATGGAGGTTCCTTAAAAAACTACAAATAGAACTACCATACGACCCTGCAATCCCACTACTAGGCATATACCCTGAGAAAACCATAATTCAAAAAGAGTCATACACCAAAATGTTTATTGCAGCTCTATTTACGATATCCAGGACATGGAAGCAACCTAAGTGTCCATCAACAGATGAGTGGATAAAGAAGATGTGGCACATATATACAATGGAATATTACTCAGCCATAAAAAGAAATGAAACTGAGTTTTTTGTAATGAGGTGGATAGACCTGGAATCTGTCATACAGAGTGAAGTAAGTCAGAAGGAGAAAAACAAACACCGTATGCTAACACATATATATGGAATGTAAGAAAAAAAAATGTCATGAAGAGATTAGTGGTAGGACGGGAATAAAACACAGACCTACTAGAGCATGGACTTGAGGATATGGGGAGGGGGAAGGGTAAGCTGTGACGAAGTGAGAGAGTGGCAGGGACATATACATACTACCAAATGTAAATTAGATAGCTAGTGGGAAGCTGCCGCATAGCACAGGGAGTTCACCTCTGTGCTTTGTGACCACCTAGAGGGGTGGGATAGGGAGGGTGGGAGGGAGGGTGATGCAAGAGGGAAGAGATATGGGAACATATGTATATGTATAAGTGATTCACTTTGTTGTAAAGGAGAAACTAACACACTATTGTAAAACAGTTATACTCAAATAAAGATATTTTTTAAAAATATAAAAATGCTTTTTCAGTCCAAACAGAAGCTTTGGGGTCCCTTTGGGGATAAATCCATTCATCTTTACCTAACTGAATCCTTAAGAGCACATCTTGTAAATTTTCACTTCCAGATGTGGAGCAACTCATATTGGACTAGCCCTTCTGTTATAAAGAATAAAATTAGAGATGGTGCATGAGGCAATTGTTTTTAAACATTGGACAATAGAAAACACCATGCTGTGACCCTTGAGAAAGGAGAAATTCATAAAGTGAGCCCCATGATTTCCCTGGATCTCTACCTGGGTACAATTATCCAACCAGGACATAGCAAGCTAGAATCTAAGCAGAGCACAACGATCCTGCTGACCTGAAGAGGCAGAGGTCAGAGTTCAGGAAAGCTGAAGTAATCAGAATCTGCAGGGCAAAGCATCAGAAAGTAAAGCAGGTATGTAGGTGCCAGAGAGAAGGGAGAGACCCAGAAATTGTGCAGGAGGTTCTCTATGAATCCTAAGATGCACATGCCCATGGCAAGAGTACTTGAGGCTTGTAATAACTATACAGAACAGTCACCATAGAGACAAGAACAGAATAAAGATACTAGATACAAAAGAATGTTAGAAGACATGGAAGTTCTGGCCAAGCCAGAGTGGCAAGACCTTGTTATCAATTTATTAACACAAAAGGCATCTATCTAAGACACCAGAGAAGACTAGAAACATGCTTTAGGGTAAGGCCCACTCCATGCCCACCCTAACAAAGTCTAAAACCAAGCCTTTAAAAGATCTTCAGTGAAAGCTGAATTTAAAGGTTGAGACCTCCAAAGATAGAAGGCCTTGGGAAACATATTGAGTTTTCCAATAGGTGTCCCCTAGCAAAGCATAAAGACAAGCCTACAGAGTGCAAGGTAATCAACCAGTAAATGAGCTGCCTAATAGAAATGGTAACACGGGGCTTCCCTGGTGGCGCAGTGGTTGAGAGTCCGCCTGCCGATGCAGGGGACGCGGGTTCGTGCCCCGGTCCGGGAGGATCCCGCGTGCCGCGGAGCGGCTGGGCCCGTGAGCCGTGGCCGCTGAGCCTGCGCGTCCGGAGCCTGCGCTCCGCAGCGGGAGAGGCCACAGCGGTGGGAGGCCCACGTACCGCAAAAAAAAAAAGAAATGGTAACACTTCTCAAAGGAAGATAACAAAAGTACAGAGCCTATACAATGCACCAACAACAATGTGCAGTACACAATTTAAAAAATTACTAGACATAAAAAAGAGTCATGTACCACAATGTTCATTGCAGCTCTATTTACAATAGCCAGGACATGGAAGCAACCTAAGTGTCCATCGACAGATGAATGGATAAAGAAGATGTGGCACATATATGCAATGGAATATTACTCAGCCATAAAAAGAAATGAAACTGAGTTATTTGTAGTGAGGTGGATGGACCTAGAGTCTGTCATACAGAGTGAAGTAAGTCAGAAAGAGAAAAACAAATACCGTATGCTAACACATATATATGGAATCTAAAAAAAAAGGTCATGAAGAACCTAGGGGCAGGATGGGAATAAAGATGCAGACCTACTAGAGAATGGACTTGAGGACACGGGGAGGGGGAAGGGTAAGCTGGGACAAAGTAAGAGAGTGGCATGGACATATACACACTATCAAACATAAAATAGATAGCTAGTGGGAAGCAGCCACATAGCACAGGGAGATCAGCTCGGTGCTTTGTGACCACCTAGAGGTGTGGGATAGGGAGGGTGGGAGGGAGGGAAATGCAAGAGGGAAGAGATATGGGGACATATATATATGTATAGCTGATTCCCTTTGTTATAAAGCAGAAACTAACACACCATTGTAAAGCAATTATACTCCAATAAAGATGTTAAAAAAAAATTACTAGACATGCAAAAAACAAAAACAAAAAAAGGCAAAGTAACCCATAGTTAAGGGAAAAACACCAGTCCCAACATTACTGAGATGATGGATTTAGAAGTTAAAGGCTTTAAAGCAAGTGCTATAAATATGTTCAAAGAATTAAGAAAATAGGGACACATGAGTTAAAAAGTAGGGACTCTCAGCACAGAAATGTGAACAATAAAAAAGAGCTAAATGGAAATTTTAGAACTGTAAAATGACAAAAAAAAATCACAGTAGATCAGAGATGAGAGGAAAAAAGTCACTGGTGAATTTGAACATAGGAAGGCAAATCTATAGCAATTATCCAAGCTAATGAATAGAGAGAAAATAGATTGAAGAAAAATAAACAGATCCTTAGAGACCTGTAGGACAGCAGAAAATGGCCTAAATATATGTAGAGACCTGAAGGAGAAGGAGGTGAGAAGTAGGGCAAAATAGACCTTTTTAAGAAATGACAGGGGCTTCGCTGGTGGCAGTGGGTGAGAGTCCACCTGCCGGTGCAGGGGACACGGGTTCGTGCCCCGGTCTGGGAAGATCCCACATGCCGAGGAGCGGCTGGGCCCCTGAGCCATGGCCGCTGAGCCTGCGCGTCCGGAGCCTGTGCTCCGCAACGGGAGAGGCCACAACAGTGAGAGGCCCGCGTACTGCAAAAAAAAAAAAAAAAAAAAAGAAATGACAAAAAGGCAAGCTACAGCCTGAGAGAAGTTTTTGTAATATCAATACGTATATGACACTGGGCGTATAGCCAGAATATAGTTTAAAATTTTTACAACTCAATAATAATAATACAATCTAATTATTTTCTGATGGGCAGAAGACTTGAACAGACACTTCACCAAAGAAGATACATGCGTGGCTAATAAGCACAAGAAGAGATGTTAAACGTCATAGTTATAAGGAAACTGCAAATCAAAGCTACGATCAGATACCACTACATATTCATTAGATAGATACCACTCCACATCCTTTTAAAAGGCTGACAATACCAAGTATTGAAGAAGATTGAGAACAGTTGGTTATCTTGCTATTGAGGATGGACAATAGTACAACCACTTTGGAAAACAGTTTGACATTTTCTTTTAAAGTTAAACATACTTATCATATGAATCAGCTACTCCACTCCCAGGTATTTACCAAAATGAAAAAAGAACATATATCCACCCAAAGACTGTTCATAGCAACTTTGTTCATAATAGCCCAAAACTGGGACAACCCAAGTATCCACCAATAGGCTAACAAATTGTGTTATTAACACAGTTAAATACTATTTGGCAATAAAAATATAAATTACTGATAAGGCAACAATGTGGCTGAGTCTCAAAAATCTCATGCTGAGTGAAAGGAACTCAACACAAAAAATATGCATACTGTCTGATTCCATTTATATGAATACTAGAAGAGGAAAAACTAATCTATAGTGATAAAAATGAGATCAGTGGTTGCCTGGAGCAGTAGTTGGAAGCAGAGACTGACTGCAAAGGATGTACATGAGGGAGCTTTCTGGTGTGAGGAAATGTGCTATATCTTGATTATGATGACGGTGATGTGAGTGTATACATTTACTGAACTGTACACTTAAAATATATGTATTTTATTATACGTAAATTATATCTCACAAGGTTGACTTTTAAAAGACTATTTGCATAACTTTAAATTAGAAGGCTTATTTTCATCATCATCCTGTAATTAGTCATTTAACAATAAATTTTATAAGGAACAAGTTCTTTTTGAATCATACACAAGCACCCCAAATGAATGTCTAACCATTCGTTTTTGTTAACTGTGTGCGGCTGGAGAAACAGAAGCCCGTAAAACTAATAAAGCTCCTGCCCATCATCTCTGATTCTAAGCTTCAGAAGAAACTGTAACTTCAGTACTCATCTTTCTAAGCATCCTCAGTAACTATTTGTTGACCGGTTCCTAAAGTGAGTGTCTGGATTTATTTTATAAACAAGTTCCACCATCTAAAACCTTGGCTGCTGCAGAGTCTAGGGGAACGTTTCCTACAAAATCTGCGCCAGTCTCATAACAGAGGTAAATAGTCAGGGTCTGCATAGTGAACCAGTTCTACTGCTGCTCAGATAGGCTGTCCTAATCACCCTCCTCAAGGACCCTCTTATAGGACCTTCTTATACACTTTTTTGGAAACATAGGCAATAGGGAAGCTGGACTTTCCTTTTCTTGAAATTTTCCTATTTGTAGTGGGAAATTGAGGGACAAGAGAGAGGTGTCATAAACTAAGGGCACTGCTAGCCTGTGCAGTGACCGTGTGTGTTAAAACAAGTGCCTTAGTTTACTGGAAAACCTCTCTTACTGATTTGGAGCCTTAATAAAAATAGCAGGGGCTTCCCTGGTGGCGCAGTGGTTGAGAGTCCGCCTGCAGATTCAGGGCACGCGGGTTCGTGCCCCGGTCCGGGAGGATTCTGCGCGCCGCGGAGCGGCTTGGCCCGTGAGCCATGGCCGCTGAGCCTGCGCGTCCGGAGCCTGTGCTCCGAGACGGGAGAGGCCGCGACAGTGAGAGGCCCGCGTACCGCAAAAAACAAGAACAAATAACAACAACAAAAAATAGCAGGATGCTCACTTCAGCAGCACATATACTAAAGTTGGAACAATACGGAGAAGATTCGCATGGCCCCCGCACAAGGATGACGCACAAATACATGTAGCGTTCCATATTTTTATATATGAAGTCTAAAAAAAACCCCAGACTCATAGAAAAAGAGAACAGATTTGTGGTTACCAGTGGCAAAATGGTGGGGGGTAAGAGAACTGGGTGAAGGTGGTCAAAAGTTACAAATTTCCAGTTATAAGATAAATAAGTACTAAGGATGCAATGTACAACATGATGACTATAGTTAACACTGCTGTATGATATATTAAAGCTGCTAAGAGTGTAGATCTCAAAAGTTCTTATCTCAAGGGAAACCAAAAATTTTTTATCACTATATGAGGTGATGGATGTTAACTAAACTTACTGTGATAATCATGTCCCAATATATGTACGTCTAGTCAGTATACTGTACACTTTAAACTTATATAGTGCTGTATACCAATTATACCCCAATAAAACTGAAACCCAAAAAGAAAGAATAGCAGGAAATGTGTAAAATTTCACTACAAGATCAAACCCTGTGTTACCTACTGTATTCATTTTCTATTGCTGCATAACAAATTACCACAAACTTAGAAGCTTATACCACCCCCCATTTATTATCTCACAGTTCCACAGGTCAGAAGTCTGGGTGGACTTGGCTGTGTTCTCTGCATGGAGTATCACAAAGACAAACTCAAGTGTCAACTGGGATGAGCTCTTATCTGAGGCTCTGGGGAAGAGCTGCTTCCAAGCTTATTCAGGTTGTTGGCAGAATTCATGTCCTTGGGCATGTAGAACTGAGATCCCATTTTCCTTCTGGCTATCTAGAAACTACCTGGATTTCTTGGCTCATGGGCACCTTCCTTCATCTTCAAAGCCAATAATTGTGGGTTGAATCCTTCTTAGACGTAGAATCTCTCTGACTCCCTCTTCTATGACCAGCCAGAGAAAACTCCCTGCTTTTAAAGGGCTCAGGTGGTTCGATCAGGTGCACCTGGATAGTCTCCCTAGCTTAAGGTCAACTGATTAGCAATCTTAGTTACAACTGAAAAATTACTTTTGCCATGTAACACAATATAATCACAGGAGTAACACCAGGGGCAGAGGTCATGGGCATCTAGAATTCTGTCTACCATACTGATGCTTCATCTGTCCAGCACCACTGACCTTCATTATAACCCTAGTGATACCATTCACCCAAACATTGTAAAGTTATCTTTAAAAACAAATGCTGCTAGTCAGTGATTCTGAGTCCACTTTCCAGGTTACAGTAATTAAGACTGGGATACCATAAAAATATCATATTTAAAGTTATAGGAATTGAGTTTAAATTCCAAGAGTTCAGAGAAAAGTCAGTATGAACTGCGGAAAGCTTCATAAAGGAAGTGGCAGCCAAGCAGAGCTTTCAAAAATGCACATAATCTGGGGAGGCAAGAGCATGACTAGAGACAGGAATAAAAAGTGCATCTATTGAGCAGTGAGGAGACCCACCTGATAGCTTGTTGGGGAATAATGGAAGGTAACGTTAAACAGCTGAGGGAAGCTAAAGTAAGATGGCTTTGTGAACCAGGACAAGAGTGTGCACTTGATTCAACGAGAAATACTGAGCCTTTGAAAACCCTTTTAGGTTTCTGTAGGAGTATGCTAAATGGTTGGAAATTTTTGGATTGGTGAGAAAAATGAGATTACAGAAAGAATAATTAGAAAGCTATGGGGGACACAAATTTCTTACCTAGTAGAGACACACACTGACATTCTATGATGAGTGGGTTGGGCTTTAACATATTCCAGAAAGAAAATAAGGGGGAAGAATGGCAAAATGTTTATAATTGATGAAGCTTTATGCCAGGTACATGAGCATTCAGTATAATATTCTCTCTACTTTTGAGTATGTTTGAATTTTTCCATAATAAAATGGGTTTTTTTTTAAGCCAATTGTAGTAATCTGGGAAAACCTAGACATGGGTGGTGACAGGAAAAATAGAAAGAAAAAAAAAGACTGACTAATTCAGCATACATTTGACCTTGATAACAGATTTGATATAACAACTTCAGCTGAGGGAAGAAACAAAACTGACTGATTCCTATAGCCTTGGAAATAGAATAATGTCATAAAAGAGAACCTGTCAACTGTCTATAAATTCCTGAACTTTAAACAATGTACCTCATTGGACTGTATGATTGGAATGTGTATGGAAATTAATAAACTATGTGAGTTAAATTTCTGTCTATGGATCTCTTACTCTGTCTACTGCACCACATGGAAAAACTGGACAGATTTTCATCAAATTTAGAGGGTCTGTTTGGAAAAATCTACCTACCTAATATAGCCCCATTTGCTCTATACAAAAAATCATTTTGTGGGACCCTTTTTATTCTTAAGGTAATATAGTATATTATTTTTCAATTTTCTACAAGTTGAGTCCAGGAATTTACCCTTTTTTGTGTGTGTGTGGTACGCAGGCCTCTCACTGTTGCGGCCTCTCCCGTTGCGGAGCGCACGCTCCGGGCGCGCAGGCTCAGCGGCCATGGCTCACAGGCCCAGCCGCTCCACGGCATGTGGGATCTTCCTGGCCCGGGGCACGAACCCGTGTCCCCTGCATCGGCAGGCGGACTCCCAACCACTGCGACACCAGGGAAGCCCCAAGGAATTTACCTTTTTAAAAAGTTTTCCAGGGACTTCCCTGGTGGTCCAGTGGCTAAGACTCTGCACTCCCAATGCAGGGGGCCTGGGTTTGATCCCTGGTCAGGGAACTAGATCCCACATGCCGCAACTAAGAGTTCACATGCCACAACTAAAGATCCCACACGACGCAACAAAGATCCCATATGCGGCAACAAAGATCCCATACGCGGCAACAAAGATCCCGCGTGCTGCGACTAAGACCTGGTGCAGCCAAATTAATTAATTAATTTAAAAAATAGATAAATAAAGTTTTCCAGGAACCTGGAAAGATTTGAGTAGAAGCACCCAAAAGGTTCAAATCCTTGCTTGTTTTCCCAAGTGATATATTTAAAATTTTTTTAGATAGACATAAGAAGTTACACCAGACAAAATTGCTATCCTGAAGATTAATAATTCTCATTTCCATATATGCAAGAGCCTAAAAAGGATAATTTTTTGACAATTTTAAAGTAATTCTGGAAGGAATACTTCTTAGGAGCAGAAAGGGAGAGAGAGACTTTTTTTTAAATGAATGAAAGTGATATCTAATGTAAAAAACATTTGGAGCCGATTTGGAAAGAGAACCAATTTGGAAAGAGACAGGTCTTGTGGGCAGGCTCCCACTGAGATGACTGCCCAAACTAAAGAAACTTAAGTCCACAGAGAGAGGAGCAGTTCACGTGCAGAGCGGTGAGTCCCCAGAGGCTTCCAGGAAAGCCAGTCAGGAGGGACTCCACACCCTCATACAAGTACTTGAAACTAAAATCCTGCCTGAGAGACACTGGCTGCAAATACAGAGAGAAGGACATGTGAATTAAGAGACCAGGAACTGAGAAAATAAATAGCAATTTCAAGCTTAAGCCCCAAATCAATTAAGCTAAGGAATCTAGTAGTATTTCACAGTCTGAAATGTGTCCCTATTGTCAAGCCCAAAGATACTAAGCTGTTGCAAAAGGAAGTACATGCTGGATCTAACTACCATGTCCACAGAACCACTGAAATCTTTATTTAGAATAATAAGCAGAATCCTTTTCACTTAAAAAAGTAATATCTAGGCCTAAAAAAGTATATTTTATGGAACTTGGCAAAATGGATCAATATTTATTGTCTGAAATCATGGATTTCCTTGATACTTCTCACTTCCAAGCTTCTGCAGTTTCCAGTAAGTGCTTACTCTGGTGTTATCATTACAAGGTCAGATGGTCTAAAATGCAGGCATTTCATCTGGGATCATGTTGCTTCCCACATGGGCGACTCTAGATAGTGTGATCCAAGGTGAAGAGTAGCAGGTTTATTCATATGTGTGCCAGAGAGTAAAATGACTAATGATCATCAAAGAAGATTTGTTATAAGTTTCAAACAATTAAAGCTCTTTAAATCATTATGGGGGCTTCCCTGGTGGTGCAGTGGTTGAGAGTCCGCCTGCCGGTGCGGGAGACACGGGTTCGTGCCCGGGTCCGGGAGGATCCCACGTGCCGCGGAGCGGCTGGGCCCATGGGCCATGGCCGCCGAGCCTGCGCGTCGGGAGCCTGTGCTCCGCGACGGGAGGGGCCACAGCAGTGAGAGGCCCGCGTACCACAAAAAAAAAAAAAAAAAAAAAAAAAAAAATCATTACGGTAATTTTTAAAATTTTATCTCAATAATTATTTTATTGTTTCTATTAAAGTTT
Source organism: Kogia breviceps (assembly GCF_026419965.1). Lineage (NCBI taxonomy): Eukaryota > Metazoa > Chordata > Mammalia > Artiodactyla > Physeteridae > Kogia > Kogia breviceps. The sequence goes on from NC_081314.1 coordinate 101,223,786, forward strand.
ATCAATGGTAAATGAGTCTCCTGGTCAATGCCAGGTGTTACAGGTAATAAATGAAATGGAGATGACATATCATACATTCAATCAAAAATTATGTATAAGAGATATTCATAGATTCTGAAGACAGACTACAGGATTGCTCAAAAAGAAGTAGTCATCTCAGGCTTCCCTGGTGGCGCAGTGGTTGAGAATCCGCCTGCCGATGCAGGGGAGGCGGGTTCGTGCCTCGGTCCGGGAAGATCCCACATGCCGCGGAGCGGCTGGGCCCGTGAGCCATGGCCGCTGAGCCTGCGCGTCCGGAGCCTGCCTGTGCTCTGCAACGGGAGAAGCCACAACAGTGATAGTCCCGCGTACCACAAAAAAAAAAAAAAAAAAAGTAGTCATCTTAATCATTTTGAGAGAAATAATAGTAGCAGAAAAGATTATAAAAGCTCTTTCCCTAGGGGTTAAATGGTACCCCCCCCCAAAAAAAAAGATATAGTCATGTCCTAATCCTTAGAACCTGTCAATGTGATCTCAATTGGAAAAAGGGTCTTAGCACATGTAATTAAGCATCTCAGAATGAGGTCATCGTGGATTATCTAGCTGGGCCCTAAGTCCAATGACAAGTGTCCTTATAAGAGACACAACAGTGGAGGGACTTCCACGGTGGTCCAGTGGTTAAGACTCAGGGCTTCCACCGCCAGGGCACAGGTTCCATCCCACATGCTGCACTGTGCAGCCTAAAAGAGAAAAAAGGAGACACACAGTGAAAAACACGGGGAGAGGAGGAGAAGGCCATATGAAAATGGAGACAGAGATTGGAGTTATAATGCTACAAGCCAAGGGATGCCTGGGGCTGCCAGAAACTGAAAGAGGCAAAGAGGGATTCTCCCCTATAGCATTTGGAGACAGCACGGTTCTGACACACCTTGATTTCAGATGGCTGGCCTCCAGAACTGTTTTAGGCCACCAAGTTTGCGGTAATTTGTTACATAGTCCTAGGAAACTAGGACTAAAACCTGTGTATTAAAAGCCAGATGAGGGGCTTCCTGGTGGCGCAGTGGTTGAGAGTCTGCCTGCCGATGCAGGGGACACGGGTTCATGCCCCAGTCCGGGAGGATCCCACGTGCCGCAGAGCGGCTGGGCCCGTGAGCCACGGCCGCTGAGCCTGCACGTCTGGAGCCTGTGCTCCGCAGCGGGAGAGGCCACAACATTGAGAGGCCCGCGTACCACAAAAAAAAAAAAAAAAAAAAAAAAAAAAAAAAAAAAAAAAAAAAAAAGCCAGATGACCTTAGAAAAGTGTTTTCTGAGAGAAAAAAAGTTAAAAAAACAGCTTAGGTGACTCATGATCTCTCCTTCACAGCTAGTTTCTATACCACAGGATCAAACATGTCTGGCAGGTAGCAGGCATTCCTCAGTTTGCCACTTCATCCCCATGGGCATTCCAGAAACCCATTCTGTTACCACCATATAGCTACCGCCCAGCCACAGGTACTCTCCAAAGTCTGCATTTCCTAATTAATTTAGACTAAACTGTGCACTAGAATCATCTTCACATGTACCTGCTGGAAGCCCTAAAGACCCTGGAGATTCTGATTCAGGGCATCTGGGGTGGAGCCAAGGGATTTGCACAATTAACAAGCTTCACAAAAGCTTGGACTAACTGTCTAGCTACTCTCTACCCCAAAATCTTCTTGGGCTGATAGGCAAGAGGAATAGTGTAATGGAGGGAGCAGGGGGCAAGGGGTTGGAGGAAAAAAGGACACACATAGGAAAGCTAGACACACTGAGAGAAATCTCCACTTAGTCCTCCTGGAAATGGGTCACCCATGCAATGTTTCTGAGTCTGCAAAGGTAGAGTGAGGGGACTGAGAAGATAAAGTGAAACCAGACTTGGTGTATAGCTGAAGATAAGTCTTCTGGGATTAAATCATAAACTCCATGTGAATGATAAAATGTTTATACATTGAGGTATAAAATATACTGCGAAAATATAAATTAAAAAGGAAGTCATGAAATTAAATTCAATTTAAGAAGTATTTATTGAACATCTCCTATGTGTCAGATACTGTGCTAAGTACGGAGCCTCTGATGAAAATAAGATGGCCATTCGCCTCCTCTCAGGGACAAGTCCAGGGCACTAGCAGGAAAACCAAAAACCCATTAGTCTGGTTCTAACTAATGTAAAATCTTGTACCCAGGCCTGATCTCAGAGAGACAAACAAGAACTTAGTCATTGAAGTTGATTTCTTCCTGGAGTCCTGTTCAATACAGAACTGATGTTCACAGAAAATGAAAGTCGGTGGTACTGAGTTTAAGAAGTTGACATTTACTAAAGGTTAGAGGAATTTGAGGAAATTCTCCACTCCTGATTAAGTAAGAATATAGAAAGGATATTAAATGCGACTGATTTGATTAACAAATAGAGCTGAAGATTTGGTCTCTGACACTTGAGGGAATTCCTTAGTGAAACACCAAACTACATTATTAGAATTAATCCTTTGCACAGAAGGACTACCTGATTTTTTTTTTTTAAAAAGAGTGCCAGCTATTCCACTTTTAACATATCATTGATATCATTGTTATATGGCTGAGTTAAGTTAGGACGATGATAGATAGTCATTAACTCATTACTACTTTATAGTATATCAATGGCTTGAAACACTACTTCTCCCAAAACCAATGATCCCAACCAGGATTGGCATACATTCATTCACTCATTTAACCAGTACTTTATAAGTTCCTACTCTATGCTAGGCACTCTGCTAGGCACTGATGTTGCAGCAATGAGCTTGTAGTCTTGGCTTCTATGGGGGGGTCATTCTTTTTTTTTTCTTTTTTTAAAATAAATGTATTTATTTATTTATTTTTGACTGCTTTGGTTCTTTGTTGCTGTGCATGGCTTTCTCTAGTTGTGGAGAGCGGGGGCTACTCTTTGATGCGGTGCGCAGGCTTCTCATTGCAGTGGCTTCTCTTGTTGCAGAGCACAGTCTCTAGGCACGCAGCTTCAGTAGTCGAGGCACACGGGCTCAGTAGTTGTGGCTTGTGGGCTCTAGAGCACAGGCTCAGTAGTTGTGGCGCATGGGCTTAGTTGCTTCGTGGCATGTGGGATCTTCCCGGACCAGGGCTTGAACCTGTGTCCCCTGCATTGGCAGGCGGGTTCTCAACCACTGCACCACCAGGGAAGCCCTATGGGGGTCATTCTTTAAGGCACATTCCATTAAGAACCACCCTCTATACCCACACAGCAGATATGCGCTAATCAATTACAGTACCCTCTCCTGCCAAACCCCTAGACTGCCTGAAGATCTTTCTCAATGTGCTACTCATGAGAATATTACCAGTTAGAGGTAGAACACAAGATGAAACTTACTGGCCATCCAAATGCTAACCAAGCTACAATGAATCACTTGTGGTTTCTCCCAGAATACTATTGCCTTGGTTCATGTCGTTTGCTGTTTCATTCACCTCCCTCTCTGCTTGTATGAACATTCAAATGGACTCTTCTGAAGATACAGCTCAAATGCTCTACCTTGAAGTCTCCCTAGTGCTCCCCTTTCAGATATAAAGTCTTCCTCTTTAGAATCTTTATATTTCTTCCTCTTTTTTTCTAATATAGTACATGCCATGTCTCCCACATATGTATCTTAAGGATGAGAAATATGCCTTTTATGTCTTCGAATACCTCATACTATCTATCAGACAGCTTTGCGCGTACGCGCCTACACACACACACACACACACACACACACACACACACAATCACATACTTGCTAAGTACTGGTTCAGTTAATTAATTATGAGAAAATTTGAGATTAAGAGAGAACATATAAGCTCACTTGGGAAAAAGCTCACAGTATATCTATGTTCAATGGAGGTATGTCATTTCCACTGTTCTGGTAATCAGGTTGCATTTGCAATACAAACTGCTCTTGAGATTTCATTATAAAATTCATTATAAAATTATACTTGATGTACAGAAATAGAACTACAGTACATTCTTTTTTAAAATAAATTTATTTATTTTATTTATTTATTTTTGGCTGCATTGAGTCTCCGTTGCTGCACACGGGCTTTCTCTAGTTGCGGCAAGCAGGGGCTACTCTTTGTTGTGGTGTGTGGTCTTCTCACTGTGGTGGCTTCTCTTGTTGCAGAGCACGGGCTCTAGGCATGCAGGCTTCAGTAGTTGTGGCTCGCGGGCTCTACAGCACAGGCTCAGTAGTTGTGGCGCACGGGCTTAGTTGCTCCGCGGCATGTGGGATCTTCCCAGACCAGGGCTCGAACCCGTGTCCCCTGCACTGGCAGGCTGATTCTTAACCACTGCACCACCAGGGAAGCCCTACAATACATTCTCAACCTAGGAGTCGTGGGCCCCTGGTGGTTGTGAAACCCCTGATATCATCGTAAACAGCATTTGTGCGTATGTGCACACCAGATTCTCAAGAGTTTACAGGAACTAGAATACATGTGCAGTGATTGACTGATGTTGACAGATGCTGATGTGTTTACTCTCACTTGTCAAAATGGCATGTTGGGAAATGGAGGGACCCCATTTACTGCCCTTCCCAGGTTTACAACTCTCGGAATGATCCTGGTAATCTCCAAATCGTTTTTCCTATGTTCACTGCTCCCACAAAATAAAGTATGAAAATACAGTCATAAACATAAAGACATCTTTTTTAGCACATAAACTTCTATAGATCAACAATATCTTTTAAACTTCCATGATATTTTCAGAACCTAGAAAATCTCTACTACCGAACTTGGCAAAGAGATTTTTCATGTTAAATATTATATAACTTCAGGAAACTCATTCTAAAAAAAACCCAAATTAATATATATTGGCTAATTTAAAGGATTTAGATTAGTAATTAATAGCACTTTTCAACCTTGGGAAACATAAATAACGGAATAGGAAAAGAAAATGCATATCCTTAAGAATAATAGTATTACAGAATTAATGTTTATTTAAAGCCATGCATGAGTTTTTCCATGAGTGTGAATGGACAGATTCACATCATAGCCATACTTTCAGATACCAAATAACTATAACTAACTTTTTTCCATAAAAAAACCAGACATAACTGGGTCAAACAAAGTGATCAATCCAAAGGTTATCTTTTTTTCGAAGGATTTAAGCACTTAGCTACAAAGATGATTAGTCAGTAAATTGCTTATGAGACTTCTCATTTAAAAGAAAAAAAGGAAGGTTGAGGAAGATGGCAGAAGAGTAAGACGCGGAGATCATCTGCCTCCCCACAGATACATCAGAAATACATCTACACGTGGAACCACTCCTACAGAACACCTACTGAACGCTGGCAGAAGACCTCAGACCTTCCAAAAGGCAAGAAACTCCCCCACGTACCTGGGTAGGGCAAAAGAAAAAAGAAAAAGCAGAGAGAAACGAACAGGGACGGGACCTGTACCAGGGGGAGGGAGCTGTGAAGGAGGAAAGGTTTCCACACACTAGAAGCCCCTTCACGGGCAGAGACTGCGAGCGGCCGAGGCAGGGTGCTTCGGAGCCGCTGAGGAGAGCGCAGTAACAGGGGTGCAGAGGGCAAAGCGGAGAGATTCCCGCACAGAGGATCCGTGCTGACCAGCACTCACCAGCCCAAGAGGCTTGTCTGCTCACTCGCCGGGGCGGGCGGGGGCTGGGAGCTGAGGCTCGGGCTTCGGAGGTCAGATCCCAGGGAGAGGACTGGGGTTGGCTTCGTGAACACAGCCCGAAGGGGGCTAGTGCGCCACAGCTAGCCAGGAGGGAGTCCGGGAAAAAGTATGGAGCTGCCAAAGAGGCAAGAGACTTTTTCTTGCCTCTTTGCTTCCTGGTGCGCGAGGAGAGGGGATTAAGAGCGCTGCTCAAATGAGCTCCAGAGACGGGCATGAGACGCTAAGGCTGCTGCTGCCACCTCCAAGAAGCCTGTGTGCAAGCACAGGTCACTCTCCACACCTCCTCTCCCGGGAGCCTGTGCAACCCGTCACCGCCAGGGTCCCGGGATCCAGGGACGGCTTCCCCAGGAGAACGCATGGCGAGCCTTAGCCTGGTGCAATGTCACGCTGGCCTCTGCCGCCGCAGGCTCGCCCCGCATCTGTGCCCCTCCCTCCTGCCGACCTGAGTAAGCCAGAGCCCCCGAATCAGCTGCTCCTGTAACCCCATCCTGTCCGAGCGAAGAACAGACGCCCTCCGGTGACCTACACGCAGAGGTGGGGCCAAATCCAAAGCTGAACCCTGGGAGCTGTTCGAACAAAGAGAAAGGGAAATCTCTCCCAACAGCCTCAGGAGCAGCGGATTAAAGCTCCACAATCAACTTGACGTACCCTGCATGTGTGGAATACCTGAATAGACAACGAATCATCCCAACTTCAGGAGGTGGACTTTGGGAGCAAGATATATTATTTTTTGCCCTTTTCCTCTTTTTGTGAGTGTGTATGTGTATGCTTCTGTGTGAGATTTTGTCTGTATAGCTTTGCTTTCACCATTTGTCCTAGGGTTCTGTCCGTCCGGTTTTTTTTGTTTGTTTTTTTACTTAAAAAAATTTTTTTTTCTTAATTATTTTTTATTTTAATAACGTTATTTTATTTTATCTTTATTTTATTTATTTATTTTCTTTCTTTCTTTCTTTCTTCCTTCCTTTCTTTCTTTTTTTTCTTTCTACTTTTTCTCCCTTTTATTCTGAGCCGTGTGGATGAAAGGCTCTTGGTGCTGCAGCCAGGTGTCAGTGCTGTGCCTCTGAGGTGGGAGAGCCAACTTCAGGACACTGGTCCACAAGAGACCTCCCAGCTCCACGTAATATCAAATGGAAAAAATCTCCCAGAGATCTCCATCTCAACGCCAAGACCCAGATTCACTCAACGACCAGCAATCTACAGTGCTGGACACCCTATGCGAAACAACTAGCAAGAAAGGAACACAACTCCACCCATTAGCAGAGAGGCCACCTAAAATCATAATAAGGCCAGAGACACCCCAAAACACACCACCAGATGTGGACCTACCCACCGGAAAGACAAGATCCAGCCTCATCCACAAGAACACAGGCACTAGACCCCTCCACCAGGAAGCCTACACAACCCACTGAACCAACTTTAGCCACTGGGGACAGACACCAAAAACAACGGGAACTACGAACCTGCAGCCTGAAAAAAGGAGACACCAAACACAGTAAGATAGACAGAAAAAACACAGCAGATGAAGGAGCAGGTAAAAACCCAGCAGACCCAACAAATGAAGAGGAAATAGGCAGTCTACCTGAAAAAGAATTCAGAATAATGATGGTAAAGATGATCCAAAATCTTGGAAATAGAACAGACAAAATGCAAGAAACAGTTAACAAGGACCTAGAAGAAATAAAGAGGAAGCAAGCAATGATGAGCAACACAATAAATGAAATGAAAAATACTCTAGATGGGATCAATAGCAGAATAACTGAGGCAGAAGGACGGATAAGTGACCTGGAAGATAAAATAGTGGAAATAACTACTGCAGAGCAGAATAAAGAAAAAAGAATGAAAAAAACTGAGGACAGTCTCAGAGACCTCTGGGACAACATTAAACGCACCAACATTCGAATTATAGGGGTCCCAGAAGAAGAAGAGAAAAAGAAAGGGACTGAGAAAATATTTGAAGAGATTATAGTGGAAAGCTTCCCTAATATGGGAAAGGAAATAGTTAATCAAGTCCAGGAAGCACAGAGAGTTCCATACAAGATAAATCCAAGGAGAAACATGCCAAGACACATATTAATCAAACTGTCAAAAGTTAATTACAAAGAAAACATATTAAAAGGAGCAAGGGAAAAACAACAAATAAGGTTAACAGCTGATCTTTCAGCAGAAACTCTGCAAGCCAGAAGGGAGTGGCAGGACACATTTAAAGTGATGAAGGAGAGAAACATACAACCAAGATTACTCTACCCAGCAAGGATCTCATTCAAATTTGATGGAGAAATTAAAACCTTTACAGACAAGCAAAAGCTGAGAGAGTTCAACACCACCAAACCAGCTTTACAACAAATGCTAAAGGAACTTCTCTAGGCAAGAAACACAAGAGAAGGAAAAGACCTACAATAACAAATGCAAAACAATTAAGAAAATGGGAATAGGAACATACATATTGATAATTACCTTAAATGTAAATGGATTAAATGCTCCCACCAAAAGACACAGACTGGCTGAATGGATGCAAAAACAAGACCCATATATATGCTGTCTACAAGAGACCCACTTCAGACCTAGGGACACATACAGACTGAAAGTGAGGGGATGGAAAAAGATATTCCATGCAAATGGAAATCAGAAGAAAGCTGAAGTAGCAATTCTCATATCAGACAAAATAGACTTTAAAATAAAAACTATTACAAGAGACAAAGAAGGACACTACATAATGATCAAGGGATCGATCCATGAAGAAGATATAACAATTGTAAATATTTATGCACCCAACATAGGAGCACCTCAATACATAAGGCAAATACTAACAGCCATAAAAGGGGAAATCGAAAGTAACACAATCATAGTAGGGGACTTTAACACCCCACTTTCACCAATGGACAGATCATCCAAAATGAAAATAAATAAGGAAACACGAGCTTTAAATGATACATTAAACAAGATGGAGTTAATTGATATTTATAGGACATTCCATCCAAAACCAACAGAATACACATTTTTCTCAAGTGCTCATGGAACATTCTCCAGGATAGATCATATCTTGGGTCACAAATCAAGCCTTGGTAAATTTAAGAAGACTGAAATTGTATCAAGTATCTTTTCCAACCACAACGCTATGAGACTAGATATCAATTACAGGAAAAGATCTGTAAAAAATACAAACACATGGAGGCTAAACAATACCCTACTTAATAACGAAGTGATCACTGAAGAAATCAAAGAGGAAACCAAAAAATACCTAGAAACAAAGGACAATGGATACACGACGACCCATAACCTATGGGATGCAGAAAAAGCAGTTTTAAGAGTGAAGTTTTTAGCAATACAATCCTACCTTAACACACAGGAAACATCTCGAATAAACAACCTAACTTTGCACCTAAAGCAATTAGAGAAAGAAGAACAAAAAAACCCCAAAGTTAGCAGAAGGAAAGAAATCATAAAGATCAGATCAGAAATAAATGAAAAAGAAATGAAGCAAATGATAGCAAAGATCAATAAAACGAAAAGCTGGTTCTTTGAGAAGATAAACAAAATTGATAAACCATTAGCCAGACTCATCAAGAAAAAAAGCGAGAAAACACAAATCAATAGAATTAGAAATGAAAAAGGAGAAGTAACAACTGACACTGCAGAAATACAAAAGATCATGAGAGATTACTACAAGCAACTCTATGCCAATAAAATGGACAACCTGGAAGAAATGGACAAATTCTTAGAAATACACAACCTGCCTAGACTGAATGAGGAAGAAATAGAAAATATGAACAGACCAATCACAAGCACTGAAATTGAAACTATGATTAAAAATCTTCCAACAGGAGCACACGCCTGAGCGTGCGCCTGTGGGCAGGCTGGACTCAGCGCTCGCACCCCCTTGGGCCGCGGCACGGTGCCCGCTCTGCCTTCCGCTTCCGATGCGTGGTTGGTGGACCGGGTGTATGTGCGGCAATAACATGTCGGCCCCACTGCCCGCCATTGTGCCCACCGTCCGGAAGGCCACTGCCGTGGCGATTTTCCTTCATGGATTGGGAGGCACAGGGCATGGGTGGGCAGAAGCCTTTGCAGGTATCAGAAGCGCCCACATCAAATACAGCTGCCCGCACGAACCAGTTATGCCTGTAACATTAAATATGAACATGGCCATGCCTTCTTGGTTTGACATTATTGGGCTTTCACCAGATTCACAGGAAGATGAAAATGGAATTAAACAGGCAGCAGAAAGTGTAAAAGCTTTGATAGACCAAGAGATGAAGAATGGCATTCCTTCTAACAGAATTATTTTGGGAGGATTTTCTCAGGGAGGAGCTTTATCTCAGTACACGGCACTGACCACACAGCAGAAGCTGGATGGCATCGCTGCTCTCAGCTGCTGGCTGCCCCTGCGGGCTTCCTTTCCACAGGGTCCTATCAGTGGCGTGAATAGAGACATTTCTATCCTTCATTGCCATGGAGATTTGGATCCATTACTTCCCCTAATGTTTGGTTCTCTTACTGTTGAAAGGCTAAAGACATTGGTAAATCCAACCAATGTAACCTTCAAAACCTATGGAGGCATGATGCACAGTTCAGGTCAACAGGAAATGATGGATATCAAGCAGTTCATTGATAAACTCCTACCTCCTATTGATTGATGTCACTAAGAGGCTTTGTGGAAAAGTACATACCAGCATCATCGTCATAGAGTATAAAGATTTTTCTGTGCCCGATCTTGAAACCTCTGATGTGTGCAGTGTTAAAATGTTTTGCAAATACACACCAATGACACAGACTAAGTAAATCTCCTCATGGGAAATTTATGATCTTTTAAATTTCTATGTATGTATTTGTATAAAATGATACAGAATATATTAGTATTAAAATAGGTGAAGCAGCTAGCTTCTTTCTCTATGTAATTCAGCAAAATAATAAAATACTGCAACCAGATTTTTTATTATATCACTTGAAAATTATTAGTATGCTTAATGAAAACTTGTTCAGGTATAAATGAGCAGTTAAGACATAAAAAGTCTATGCATGCTGTGACTTAGACTTTGGACTTATTCCCAAATTACTTAGTCACCATGCAGTATCTGTACTTTTATATATGTGTTCATATGTACTTAATGATTATGATGCATAATAAGAATGAGGTGTTATTACATTATTCCTAATAATAGGGATAATGCTTCTAACTGTCAATAAAAAGAAATATTGCTGTCCTAAAAAAAAAAAATCTTCCAACAAACAAAAGCCCAGGACCAGATGGCTTTACTAGCGAATTCTATCAAACATTTAGAGAAGAGCTAACACCTATCCTTCTCAAACTCTTCCAAAATATGGCAAAGGAGGAACACTCCCAAACTCATTCTACGAGGCCACCATCACCCTGATACCAAAACCAGACAAAGATGTCACAAAGAAAGAAAACTACAGGCCAATATCACTGATGAACATAGATGCAAAAATCCTCAACAAAATACTAGCAAACAGAATCCAACAGCACATTAAAAGGATCATACACCATGATCAAGTGGGGTTTATTCCAGGAATGCAAGGATTCTTCAATATACACAAATCAATCAACGTGATACACCATATTAACAAATTGAAGGAGAAAACCCATATGATCATCTCAATAGATGCAGAGAAAACTTTTGACAAAATTCAACACCCATTTATGATAAAAACACTACACAGAGTAGGCACAGAGGGAACTATCCTCAACATAATAAAGGCCATATATGACAAACCCACAGCCAACATCTTTCTCAATGGTGAAAAACTGAAACCATTTCCACTAAGATCAGGAACAAGACAAGGTTGCCCACTCTCACCACTCTTATTCAACATAGTTTTGGAAGTTTTAGCCACAGCAATCAGAGGAAAAAAAAGAAATAAAAGGAATCCAAATCGGAAAAGAAGAAGTAAAGATGTCACTGTTTGCAGATGACATGATACTATACATAGAGAATCCTAAAGATGCTACCAGAAAACTACTAGAGCTAATCAATGAATTTGGTAAAGTAGCAGGATACAAAATTAATGCACAGAAATCTCTGGCATTCCTATACACTAATGATGAAAAAGCTAAGAGTGAAATTAAGAAAACAAAATTTACAAGCAATTCATGCAGCTCAATATCAAAAAAAACAAACAACCCAATCCAAAAATAGGCAGAAGACCTAAATAGACATTTCTCCAAAGAAGATATACAGATTGCCAACAAACACATGAAAGAATGCTCAACATCATTAATCATTAGAGAAATGCAAATCAAAACTACAATGAGATATCATCTCACACCAGTCAGATTGGCCATCATCAAAAACTCTAGAAACAATAAATGCTGGAGAGGGTGTGGAAACAAAGGGAACACTCTTGCACTGCTGGTGGGAATGTAAATTGATACAGCCACTATTGAAAACAGTATGGAGGTTCCTTACAAAACTAAAACTAGAACTACCATACGACCCAGCAATCCCACTACTGGGCATATACTGAGAAAACCACAATTCAAAAAGAGTCATGTACCAAAATGTTCATTGCATCTCTATTTACAATAGCCAGGAGATGGAAGCAACCTAAGTGCCCATAATCAGATGAATGGATAAAGAAGATGTGGCACATATATACAATGGAATATTACTCAGCCATAAAAAGAAATGAAACTGAGTTATTTGTAATGAGGTGGATAGACCTGGAGTCTGTCATACAGAGTGAAGTAAGTCAGAAGGAAAAAAACAAATACCGTATGCTAACACATATATATGGAATCTAAGAAAAAAAAATGTCATGAAGAACCTAGGGTAAGACGGGTATGGAGACGCAGACCTACTAGAGAATGGACTTGAGGATGTGGGGAAGGGGAAGGGTAGGCTGTGACAAATGAGAGAGTGGCATGGACATATATACACTACCAAACGTAAAATAGATAGCTAGTGGGAAGCAGCCGCATAACACAGGGAGGTCAGCTCGGTGCTTTGTGACCACCTAGAGGGGTGGGACAGGGAGGGTGGGAGGGAGGGAAACACAAGAGGAAAGAGATATGGGAACATTTGTATATGTATAACTGATTCACTTTGTTATAAAGCAGAAACTAACACACCATTGTAAAGCAATTATACTCCAAGATGTTAAAAAAAAAAAAGTCATGTACCAAAATTTTCATTATAGCTCTATTTACAAGAGCCAGGACATGGAAGCAACCTAAGTGTCCATCAACAGATGAATGGATAAAGAAGATGTGGTACATATATACAACTGAATATTACTCAGCCATAAAAAGAAACGAAATTGAGTTATTTGTAGTGAGGCAGATGGACCTAGTGTCTGTCATACAGATTCAAGTAAGTCAGAAAGAGAAAAACAAATACCATATGCTAACACATATATATGGAATGTAAAAAAAAAAAATGGTCATGAAGAACCTAGGGGCAAGATGGGAACAAAGACACAGACCTACTAGAGAATGGACTTGAGGATATGGCAAGGGGGAAGGGTAAGCTGTGACAAAGTGAGAGAGTGGCATGGACATATATACACTACCAAACGTAAAATAGATAGCTTGTGGGAAGCAGCCGCATAGCACAGGGAGATCGGCTCGGTGTTTTGTGACTACCTAGAGGGGTGGGATAGGGAGGGTGGGAGGGAGGGAGACGCAAGAGGGAAGAGATATGGGAACATGTGTATATGTATAACTGATTCACTTTGTTATAAAGCAGAAACTAACACACCATTGTAAAGCAATTATACTCCAATAAAGATGTTAAAAAAAAGAGTAGCCCCCACTCGCCACAAATAGAGAAAGCCCGTGCACAGCGACGAAGACCCAATGTAGCCAAAAATAAATAAATAAATAAATTTATTTTTTTTAAAAATAGGTTTTTCATGAATCAAATTTATTACAAAGAATTAATGTACAATCAAAGCCAAGTACATTCCTCAGGGTATGCCAGAGATAAGCAAAATAATATTATTAGAAAAAAAGTTACTAAAAAATTAGGCATTTATTTTCTGAATGGTAATATGAAGCACCATGGTACGTTATCATTATTTGACAATAGAAAACCAGTAAAACATGTTTCAATATTGACTTTTTGTTGTTCTTATAAAGGTAAAACAAACATTCCAACAGAGCAAGTAAATCATAAACTCTAGAAAGTGAGTCATAAAGAGGTGTTCTCTTTAACAGCATGCAATTCCCTACAAATAATGTATCTCATCTCAAAGCATATTTACAATGCAAACAGAGCTCTGCCAGCCACTAAAGGAACTACTCTCCATCTGTTTCATCTACAGAGATGGTGATTACACAGCTCCTTTGAATGCATATGATTTTTTTAAATACTGAAAATCCACTTGTTCTTTTCTAGTTTATTGATTTACACATTTCAAACGTGGCCATGTTAATGACCACATGTACAAATATTTGTACAAATATTTTAAAAGACAAAAATAACAATTATATACAGTTTGCAAAGATCAAACTTTAACCATGGTACCTTCCATCTAGTCCAAGGACTAGAGCCTTTCCAACACCAATAACTATCAGGTACTGCATCAGGCCAAACGAAGCCTCAACATTACATCCAGATTTATTTTTTAACTTCCAAATGCTTTCATTTTTCTTTAAAGAAAAAGTTTACAATTCACCTCCTTTTAAACTGGCAATAGCTACATAAGCAATGCCTTATGCCACAAATCAAAGCCTTCTCCTACCCAAAAGCTACTGTTAATTGAAGTCAATTTTACCACTCAGATTAAATTCAAATGTCTAGATCCCAGATACCTGGGTATGAAATATTAAAATCTGCCAAGAGGAATTAGATATTTTTCTTCTCTTCTTTTAACATAACCCACTATATAATAGTGAACTAAATATGTTTGTTTCATAGAAACAACTTACATCTGCCAATACAGAGCAAATGGTCTATGTACAGATACATTAGGACTGCCTAACTGACAGTGAGTATTGCTGACCAGGCTCCCAGCCAATGGAGCTAATACGGTGGAGCTCTCTGCTGAATGGACTTTCCCTTCAGGATACGTCGGATCTGGAAAGGAAACGAATAGGATTTGTGAGGGTGTTTTTCTACGATCAAAGTACCACATCTCCTTCAGTTTCTTTGTAAGTAAGTATATGAAGAAATATGCAACAGTACGTGTGAAGATTTTAAGGGGACAAAAAAAAAATACTACAACTCCTTTTAAAGTTTACTACAGACCTGCTATAATGATCTTTTTTTTTTCTTTTTTTTTTTTTTTGCAGTACGTGGGCCTCTCACTGTTGTGGTCTCTCCCATTGCGGAGCACAGGCTCCGGAAGTGCAGGCTCAGCAGCCATGGCTCACGGGCCTAGCCACTCCGCGGCATGTGGGATCTTCCCGGACCGCGGCACAAACCCGTGTCCCCTGCATCGGCAGGCGGACTCTCAACCACTGCACCACCAGGGAAGCCCTATAATGATCTTTGAGTACAAGAAAGTAAAGCATCTCCATTAAAAATTATCTGAGGTTGAAAATCTCCAAAAGTTTAACTAAGACCTATGTTCTTTTCCTAATCTTTACTCCTGTTATTTGTGAGAACATTTAATATAACACACTAATCATGGTTATTATAATATCTCACCTACCTTGATGTCAGCCTCAACCAAGAACCGAGAGCCCACCTTATACACACAAGTAAATTATAATGCCCTTCGAGTCAAGATAGCTGTCATGACATCCAAGAATTAAAGCATCTGTGCATGACTATTTGGATCACAGGAAACCCCCAGGCTCATTCAGAGTCTAGTAATTGATTTTATACCCCAGCCTGACAAATTTTATGATCTGTCTCTCAGCCCACAGCAGATTAGAAGCAACAAATTAGAAGAAAGAAGACTGGAGTAGGGGATGCAATTGACAGCTGCTAGAAGGAGACACAATGACCGTGGTCTGACAATAAAAGGAAAGGAAAAGACCCTCCCTCCACACACAGAGACGCAAAAAATACAAAAGCAGGAAGGAGAGTAATCCAAGAACATTTAGCAAAGAGTTAAACAGCTCTCCATGCTCAATACTCCCTGAGAACATCACTCTATGACTGCACGCCACAAACAGCAAACCAGAAGTGAACAGTGCGCTTAGGACTCTGCCATTTACTATTTAATGATGGTCCCTATGCCTGGACCCACTCTGAGTCTCAGTCTTCCCAGCTGAACCTTCACTCTGCAAAGTTTTCCTAACTATTAAGTGGTATAATATACAGGAAAACTCTATAAATCATAAAGTGATTCATTTTAAGCTACAAAGAGCTCCACAAATATGAGTTACTATATAACATTATGGTCAGAGCGAGGGCTGTAAATCAAAGGCAAGGCTAAATTGCATTCCATATATTTTATTTTGTGATTATTAAAGTATGTAGTGACCCACAGCCACAATCTCTCGTTTCCTCCAGGGAAAGAGTTTCATCAAAAATATTTTAAGTTCTTCCAAACGTATGGACACCAAGGGGGAAACTGGCAGTGGGGGGTGGTGGTGGAATGAACTGGGAGATTGGGATAGACATATATACACTAATATGTATAAAATGGATAACTAATAAGAACCTGCTGCTTAAAAAAATCAATTTAAAAAATATATTTTAAGTTCTTAAAAAGAGTCAGTTTTTGTTATCAAGAAAAGTTTAGTCATATGAAACTGTTCAATCCCAAATATAATACATTGGGTTGGCCAAAAAGTTCATTCAAATTTTTCACAACAGCTTACAGTGAAAACCGAACGAACTTTCTGGCCAACCCAGTAGAACCATGATGAGAAAAGCATAATTTTATTTAAAGTATAAAATATTTCTAGGTTCTAAATTACATAAATAACCTTCCAATTTTTTATTTAGGATCAGTTAGTAGATAGAAATCATTGTTAACAGCTAATGTTTACTGAGCAGCACCCACTTATGTGCCTGGGACTATTCTGAATACTCTACAGATACTGACTCATTTAATATGCACAATATTTGAAGGCTCATCACTTACTCACAAAACTAAGATTCTCTTTCTTTAGTGTGTGCAGGAACCTTGGTTCCTCCTCTTTCATCAACTTCCAAATGTCAAACCATTCTGACTTAACCCAAACCCAAGTTTGTGTCTTGGAAGAAAAAGAAAGACTACCTGACTTCTGACCATTTGGGGTCCATGGATAAACCCTCAAATTTCTTACTCTTCCTTTGGAGACAAAGCAATTGACTCTAAAGGGCTGCAGTGACCACTGTTGAGACACAGATGTTGATAAAGCTCACCTGAAGAGTGCCAGCTGGCCCCTGCCCCTTATGTTTCGGAACAATGCCTAAAAGTATTTCTTCTCCCTTATGTGGCCCTCACCTGTTCTCCCACAGGGCCATCAGGAACCAAATGCACTGGCTGTTCGTTCTCCAGGTTCCGAGTACTTGGGTCTGCTCCCTTCCTCATCAACAGGCGGACTGCATCCAACTGTGTCACCCGATATTGCAGGCTGGCAGCAACATGGAGGGCGGTGTTTCCATTGTAAGCCTAAAGACAAAGAGACAAAACGACACTCATAAGGAAGGGAGACTTTCATGAAAGCAGCTCAAAAGCTTGAAGAAGGTATAAAGAAGGTTATTCCAACTCTTGTGCAGTTCTTGAATACTTCTAAAAGTACCTTTGCATTCACAAAAGACAGGCAACTGGGCAGTTCCAAAAAGAGGCGAATGAGTTCCAGATTTGCTTCTTCAGCTGCCAAATGCAGGGCTGTGCGGCCACTTTTACGATCCTTATCAAAGGCAAGAGGGGGAAAAAAATGAACATCCAGAAACCATGCCCTGGATATGCTTCTCACCCAGTCTCTCATATGTCTGACTCACCCTTGAAGACTCACTCGGAGTACCCCCTTCTCCACAAACCCTTCCTTCAACCCAAGCTCCATGGAATCTTTCATTCCTCCGAATTCCCTTTTATCACATCTACCCTTGTATACCGGGTGGCCATAAAATGTAGAAACATAGACTATAACGTTTTATCATGTGCTATAATATAAGAAATCACTTACTGTGTATTCACCTATGTTTCCAGACTTGGTGGCCACCCTGTAGACTTATAATTAGCTATATCTCTCACCATTTCTACTAGACGGTAAGCTCCCCAAGGACCCAAGTGGCTTATGATTCAGGCATTTTCCCCTAGGGCCCCTAACTCAGTACCTCAGCCTTCTACATAGCAAATACTCAGCAAATAAACCTCAAATTTAAAGATAATAAAATATTTTCCAGTTTAAAAAACAGAAGATTAAGTCCAGATCCAACAACAATGAAGAAACCCTTACAAAATGCACTACCTGTAGTATCTGTGTATAACAATGGAAGCAAAATGAAAATATTAATTTCAAGCATTTTCTTTTCCTTTCAAATAAAGACATTCGTTTCACAGCTAAATGATCTTTTGAATAATAATCCATAGATTAAAAGCAAATCAAGAAAGCAGATGAGGTGATCTTTTAAAATCTAAGCTTCTTAACTATCCATATATTGCTACTCACTTCATTAATTTAAAAAGATGGCAAAAATAAAATAAAAAGGGGAAAAGTTTTAATCTATACTTGGGAAGAAGGTCTTCAGCTATAACCACGTCTCTCCCACATCCCATTTCCAAGCTCTTCTGTGAATTTTACCTTAGCTTCCACTGCAGCTCCCATTTGAATCAGACACTTAATTGTATCAACTAGACTCTTATTCTTCAGCAAAAGCTCCTGAACTTCAGGTGAATGGGGCTGTTGATTTCTCTGGAGTTCGTGAACCACAGCATTGTGGGCCACAACTGCACAGTGTAGAGGGGTCAAGCCTAGAAAAAAGCATAAGAAAGCAGTGGTTAAGCATCCCATCAATTCTTTTAGTTGTTCTATAATTACAAACCTTGAGGGTGGCCTCTCACATGACCTACATATGGGCTCCACAAGAACTAGTAAGGTAATCTGAGTAATCCCGCCATTGGGTCTTAGTGCTAATTTTATCTATAGAATATTTTAGCTTTAATTACCTCCCTTCCTTATTGGTATTGAACTTAATACCCTTAGAATTAATGGGCCCCTCTCTCTGAATGTTTCTTCACCCAATAATGCGTCAATCACTTACCATCATAGTTAGTTGCCTCCAGATCCACAAACTGATTGCTCCCCGCTGCTCCCTTCTGAATTGCCTGCAGAATTTAAAAACAGACATCTATCAGCAAAAGACAAACTACACAAATACTTATCTACTACTGTTCCAAGAAAGGAGTAGGTCAACTCAAAAGACAACATTGCTTCAGGCAATCTACATCCAACTCCTAATATCCAAGCTGTACCCCTTTGGCCCTGTGGTAATGGGAGCCTGGCTCGCTGCCTCTTACCTGAAGCACCTGGGAGTGGCCCTTCTCTGCACAAACATGCAGGGGGGTTCTTCCCCAGCAGTCAGTTGTATTCACCTGGGCCCCGAGGTTCACCAGATCCTGCACGATGAGGTGCTGATTGGCAGCCACTGCCACCTGAAAGGCACTCTGTGGACATTCAAAGCAAAAATATATTTTTTAAAACCCATAACACTATAGTAACAAAGAATATGAACCGAAACTAAGACTGAGGGGAAAAAACCACACACAGAGAAAATAAAGCCTGTTAATAAGCAATAAGATACTGTAACACAAGGAAACTAAAATAAGCTTAGGGTGCAGCTTTATTATACCCAGTTAGTCTTTCATCAAATAACTACAAAGTTAACGTTAATAACTTCAAGGTTGGCAGTGACAAAGAGTCAACATCCAGAAGTTAATATTAACTAAACTCTCTTGGTCTGGAACTCTGAAATGATCTACACATAGATATGAGACCAGCCGTCATCTTGTTCCCATGACCACACTTTGCCATTTTCCTCCGTCAAGATCCTCACCTGTCCATTGTGCTCTTTAATATCCAGCATGTGAAGCGCATTCATCTTTCTTGCAAGGACATAGGAAAGTGCCCTTCTCCCCTGGGCAACAGCAATATGGAGGAACCTGGGGGAGAAAAAAAGGAAAAAAAAGAAGTGAATTATTTATTTCACTAAGTTCATCCTTTAAAAAAAAAAATTCTTCCTTTAGCCCTTTCTTGATATGTTGGTGTACTCAAATCAAACAGTACAGAGCATAATTTGTCTTTTCTGCTATGCTGACAATACATCTGAGTTGCAACAAGACGAATTAGGTTACCAGAAAAAAGAAGTACGCCAGGCACCATGCTGATTGCTTTAAATCCATTATTTTTAATGTTCATAAAAACCCACTGAGGGAAGTATTATCATTTTACATGCCCAGGAACTGAGGCATAGAGAGATTAAACAACTTGCCCAACACCACAAAGATGTCAGGACATATCAGTATTCAATCTACAAATCAACTCACAGTTGATCATGACCAAAAACTAACAATGATCTAACTGATTTTGCTCTACAGACACAATCTATGCTAATCTTTCAAAACCAATTATTCAGACACGTACATTTTTATTAATTTAGAACAGGTAATTTGTTCAGCCAGAAAAAAAAAGGAAAACTCTCGCTTGAAATATGAGCTATCATTCTACGCCCACTAGTCATCTTGTTTAGCCAACCACTTACTCAGATCTAAGCTGGCATCCCCTAGAGAAATTCTGTGCCCACTGTGTCCAGCAAGCATGGCTTACCAAATTAGCTCAGTGAGATAAAGGGACATACTCACGTGTCACCATCTGCATCCTTTGAAAGAAACTGGTCTTGGGAGATATGTGCCAATTTCCCTTCTTCCTGCTCTACTTGCCACTGAAAAAATGACTTCCCTAACTGTGTGGTGTTCATTGGATTTCCGACAATGTTCGGGAAGGGCGGTGGTGTGCTTAAAGGGGCAGAGCCTGCATCATGCCTCGCCAGGGCCTCACAGGCACTGTGTGGCATCATGTTGAAGTTCTGCACGTGGGCATCATTTTGCTGCTGAACGCTGGGGGCAGTCTGTGGGGGAACAGCAATATTCTCAGATTCCCTGGGATCACTTAGAAGGGATGAAAAACTTTGGTTCGTGCAGAACTGTGGTTCTTGACCATCAAAGATGTTTGGTCCATAGCTGGGGGACTGGGAAGTTCTGGAATAAGGACTGTATTCCAGAGCTGGGTTGTGGGTGTAGTGCTGTGGTGGCAGCTGCTGCAGGTTCTGGTTCTGTGGAGAATACTGGTACATGGAAGCCTGATCCATCATGTGTGGGGAGCTGCTGACTTGGATGGGCTGGTATTTCTGAGGTGGAGAGAAGATCTGCCCTCCGTGGAAGTCCTGACCCTGCTCGTGGGGGGAGCTCGGAGGGACCCCCACAGGGCTCATCCAGCTAACTTGGACAGTGTTCAGGGAAACCAGGCTGCATTCATTCTTAATGTTGATAATGCTCTGAAGCAGATCAGCACTGCTGTCCTGTTTGGATTCATTGTGATGGACATCTTCCATGCTTTCCGCGGGTGTGGGTGTTTGAGGTGGCGTCTGGAAAGGGAGAAAAAATAAGTTGCGCACTCCCTTCCAAAATTATTCCGGGAATAATTTCCAAAGGGTATTCAGAGGAAAATAGTGAGATACGTACCAAAAACTGGGTATGTAACAAAGCTGGTCTTTTGCAAGCTGGTCCATCAGACAATAAATCAGGGCCTTTCCTTTTCCCAGTATATGATACTGTGTTCTTCAATTCTATACCCAAGAAAGGAATATGGAATCTGTGATAATTTTATTTCACAAATTTTTACGCATAATCATACTACACTGTTTTACCCTACAGCCCGTATGATATTATAAATAGAGGTAACCCTTACCTGTGAATTGCTCTCTGTTCACACCTTGTGTCTATAAGGAAAAAAAAGTTTCCAATTTAGTGTGTGATAAATGGTTTCCTGATTAACATACATCAACAAACAGACTTATCTCTACCCCTCTTTACAGTTCACCATAAACCTCTGACATAGCTATTCTAGCAATATTTATTTTCTATGTTAATTTCCATCCTATCTTGCAACTTCCCCCATTTGCACTTTCATCTTAGTTCAACTCAGGTCAAGATAAAATTAATAAGGCCACTTGAGTTTTCCCTTTCTAGTCAAAATGTTCCATTTTAACTGAACCACATTAATTTCCTTGCCCCCAACTTGCCTTCATTTATTTATTCATTAAATTTCTCTTGCACACCTGCCAAGTACCTAGCAGTGGGCCAAGTGACAGCAATATAGCAGACAGCAAGACATATATGTTCTCTGTCCTATGGACTTTGTGGTCTACAAAAGACTTGCCCAACCTAGGTTAGCAGAGAGTAATACACTGACAGGCTAACCTCCCTACCCCCCAACCCAAAACAAATAAATTAGATGCCACCTTAAAATCATCAATAGCTTGTCCGGAAGCCTTCTGTTTATGACTTCGGATGTGCAACAGGAGTTCTTTCACCGAGTTCTTCACGCGAACACCTTGAAAGGGTCCTCTCTGCTGCCTTCCAACCCCCATATGGGGCTCAACTGTTCAAAAAACAAAACAAAACAAAACATATCCCAATTAAGTGTCTTCACAGACATGAATATTAATAACCTCAAAAGCTTAGCTATCCCACGTGATAAATTTCCCAACCGACAGACCGCAAAGCCTTTTCAACTCGCTTGCCTGATACCTTTTCCTACCAGGAAGCCTAAGGAATTAAAGCTCATAAAAATATCGTTTCAGGGAACCCCAGAGCCGAGAGATAAACCCAAATTAATTCTCTGTCTCTCAGCCCTATCCACCCATGAGACAGGATCACGGATTTTGCCACCCTGACTCTCATAAATCTGTAATTATTCTAGACTTTTGAAAAACCTTGGGGGAGCAAGGAATAAATGATGAATTTTTAGCTTTTCAAACCAAAGGCTTTATGTCCACAAAGAAATTTTAAAGTCTATCAGTTCCACTCACCTAAGAAGGTACAAAACAAACTTCTTCCAAAGATCTCAATATACCAAAGCCTAACATTTAACAACGTCTCAGTTTATTATTTCCCTCAGTTCAGCTACGCCAAGAAAGCTACATAAATTCACTGAGCTTAAACGCATTTCCACATATACACACAGGATTTCCCCTCACCGACTGTTTTTGGATTGTTCACACGGCCCTTCTAAGTAAAAAGGAAATCATCTCATTTCATATTTAAGCTTTAAAATACACTTTAAAATGTAGTACATGAGTACAGCATTCTACTCTGACCACTAGTATGTCACAACCTCTTGGGATGAGTTGAACACAAAGTAAACACACAAAGAGTCAGGAAATGAATGATTCAGCAACTCCATTGAGAGTGGAAAAAAATAATATGGGACAAAAAACAAGGCATAATTTTAAATATATAGATATATACACATATATATATAAAATCAAATACATGAGAGAAACAACTCAATGATAGGGCAAACTAAACACTAGTTAGTTTTAAGTTTAAGTCTAAGAATATCTTGCCAGAATCTAACACGGCATTCCTCTGGAATGACAGTAGTTAATAACTCAACGTCACAGGGAGAAAAATTCAGTTTCAGAAATCCCCTATGGTAACCAAAGAACTAGCAAAATAGTTTCAGCCAGATGAAGGCCAAATGTGGAGGAAAAAAAGGGTCTAAATACACACAAAATTTTGGCATTTGCTACACACTTAACATACATGGAGCATGTTATACAACCTAGTGGTTTAAATCACTTTTTAAAATAAAAATGACAAATCACATTTTAAACTAAAACACAAACAAAACAGGAGTGGCCAGCCGTGGAGAATACCTGAAAGAGAACGCTCTTTAAAATCATGCTGATTAGATTTTCCAAAATTTGAGATTATCCAGACGTTCTTTGGTTCACCTACAGCGGCATCCTGTTTTCCCCCAAATTATGCAACTCCGTTCATTAAGAAAAGAAACAAACAATTCACAGCCGCAGAACGGAAACGTTACACCTTTCTCCGCTACAGACGGCTCAACTATTCTAAAGCACACAAAACAAAGACCGAAGAAATTCTGGGCAGACTTCGGAAAATCACAGACTCAAGGTATAAACTGGTTTTCAGTCCAGCTTCACCTTAAATCTTAATAATATCGGTTTATTTTCTTTATAAAGTCCTTTTACTTAAAATTTCCACAAATGCGTACTTAGGAAGAAATAAATCACGACCTTCAACCCAGTACCCAAACCCTTATCGCCGGCTACAGCCTTTCACTAAAACAGCCACAAGAAAAAGGTACACCTACATCAGATCCAAAACCTCGCCATAGTATGTGAAATTATAGCTTAATAAAAGTGTTTTTTTTAAAAAAGAGAAAACCCAACGTGGTCCATTCCCCCCACCCGAAGTCAGAGCTGTGTGTTTCAAGCTACCAGACCAGCTAGACGGCGCCCAGATTTCACAGACGATCAAAGGGCATCGAATGATATTCAACGCCCAGCACGGGGCAAGGCATCCAGTAGTGGCCTAATAATGATGGCCAGTGTGATTATGTACCGCCGCTAAAGCAGGCGCCGAGACCACCTAACACCTGGCCGAGGTACTACGCTCCTGGGCGGCCCAGACCCCCCACTCCCCGCGGGTAGGCCGCCCGCAAACGGGGGTCCTGGGGCCTCCCCACCGGGGCCGGTGGGTACCTTGCAGCCGCTCGGCACGGGCGCCGCCTCTCGGCCGGGACTCCACCGCCCCGCAGGAGGACACTGACGAGGCGGAAGAGAAGTCGGAGGAGTCGGAGCCGGGCGAGCCGGGCGCCGAGGGACCAGACGACGAGCAGCTGGCGTCGCAGGCGCCGGGGGCGGCGGCGGGCGGCGACGCGCCGTAGAAGTAGGCCAGGTTGAGCGGGCTGGTCATGAGGCCGCAGTCGCCGGCCGCGTCCAGCAGCCCCTCTCCGCCGCGGCTGTCGTCCAGCAGCTTGTCCACAATCATGCTCCCGGGCTCGGCACTCGGGGACCCCAAACACCTGCGCTACCGGTTCGCTGCGCGCGGCTGCCTCCCGACTGCGGCTGTGACTGTGATGGGGTCGAGGACCTATCGGCTGGAGGACGGCGCGGGCACGGGCGTGGCCCGGGGCTGCCCGACTATTTAACCGGCCTTCGAGGCCAGGGGCGGAGAGAACAGGCCACCGCCTCGCTGGCCTCCCCCGCGCCCGGCCGGGCCGTTGGCGGCTTCGGGGCCGCCTCCTGGCCCCTCCTCCGGATGCGCCCCGTTTCCAGTAAAATGTACAGGATGAGGCAATGTGCCCTCCGCCCTCGCTCCGCCCTCTCGGCCCCGCCCAGACCGACCGGTTGTTTTCCTGCCCTTCACCTAGAAACCCCGATGGAGCGCGGCTTCTTGGCCCTCGGTCCCCCTCCCCGGCTTCCCGCTGACGGATGTCGGGGCCGGCTCTGCCAGCCTGGCCTAGGCGCCCGGGAAGAGGACGCCTGGCGTGCGCCTCGCCCGCACTGAGCAGCGAGGAGGCGGGAGGCGGCGGTGGGAACGGGTTGGCGTGGTTCCGTGGCGTAGGAAAGTGCTGGAAGGTGCGCGCCGCGCAGCCCTCCCGCCGCCCTGCGCCGAGCTTCTTGCCAGCGCCAGCCAAGGCGTCTCCCAGACGAGGAGTCTCCTCTCAGTTTAGTAAGCGTTTGCCAACGTACCTTTTGGCCAAATCCCAAACTGAAAGAGATGTTGAAGACATTTTTTTCTATCCTCAAATTATAATCCGGGCAACAATTTTTTTTTGGGGGGGGGTGCAGCCCAGGAATAAAAAGCGGTTTCCTGTAAACTTCCATACTGAAACAAATACGTCTTAGCAAAATGACAAGTATACATACATGTATCTGTCTGTATTTACATATATGTATTTTTTTATGCTGCATAACTGTCCATTGTGTCGGGTAAGTACAGGAATTTTGCTCTTTCCTATCTTAAATACTTTAATTTTTGTAGTGAAGGCCAATTACTTGCTAAAACCGTGGCTAGGAGTTAGCAGGAGCTAAAGATGAATGATTATGTCTGTCCTTTAAAGTGCATTATAATCTTTTAAGAATGATAAGGTAAGTACACACATGCTATATTAAAAGAAACCGATTATGATTAAATATCATGAGGGATACAAAGTTCAGTGAGTGTCCTAAAAAGACAACGTCTAGCGAAGGGCAAGATGAGGTCATGAGGAAAATCTTTGCAAAGAAGGTGACATCTGAGATAGGCCCCAAAGGATGGGTGAGGTTTTAACCCACAGCATTTATAGGAAGAGGGAACAACATGAGCAAAGAATTAAAGAAAAGGGGTCAGATAAAAGCTTACAGTCCCTTCTAGGATAGTCAAGGGAAGACCATAACATTAAATGTAAAAGGTAACTTGGTGTTTTGGGGTGGACAGTAACAGGCTGACACACTGGGTCTTTAATAAACATTGAGTGAACATGAAAGAATTTGGGGAGGGCAAAATTAATCCGGAAGCAGCTCAAAGGAGGAGAGAAACCACTGTAACGGCCCAAGAGAGAACTGACCTGACCCTGGGGCAGAGGCAGTGGGAAAGAAGAAAGTAAACCGAAAGAAAACAGACCTGGGCAGCATTGCTAAGGCAGAATGCGCAGGTCGCACCGGGTTGGAGGTGGGCAGCAATGAAGGGGTCCCCAACCAGGCTATGGTTCGGGGCTGGATGACCATGTGAATAGGGATGCCAACTTCAGGTCACAGGGAAATCAGGGCAAGCAGACTGTTAGGGTCCCAGGAGGAAGAAATGAGGAAGGCAGGGGAGGAGGGAGACAAAGAGCTTGAATTGTTATTCAGTATTGATAGGTGGTACAAGATCCTGGTGCGGGTGCTAAAGTAAATATTTCCTTGTTTCTCATAAATGTTGTATTGACCCAGGAACTTCTTGCTGCCTTTCCCTCCTGCCAGTTTTTGAGTTTTGTTAAATTTTTTTAAAAATAAAAAGAAAACAGCTCCCCTGATGTATCTGCAGAAAACAAGGCTCCAGTAATCGCAGTTCCTCAGAAACCGAAATCACTTGAAAGATGCTCCAAATTAGATATTAGGCTTTCTCAATAAAATCTATTTGAATTTTTTTCCTTCCCACTAATATTTTATGTATAATAAAGGCCTTAAATGGCCATCCAAATAAATTCACGGCCAATATTATTTTTTACAAAATGAATTCTCCCCCTAAAATTATTTCCTGTTTCACTTGGTGTATAAAAATTCAAACTTCAAAATCATGGCTTCTGGAGAACTTAATATAGATAAATACGGTCAGTAGACTAATGTTACAAAATAAAGTTTTCTACGAAATGTCAAAGCAATCATACTGGTTTAAAAGACCACAACCCCCAACACACAGTCAAGAATGGTTATTTGTTAATATCAGTACAAAAAGTAACTTTAAATGCTCATTTAAATGTTGAAATATAAACTCAGTGTGGTCTATTAGGTTGAGTGATAGGACACTGCCACTGTTCTAATCAAACATAGTGTACCATTCACGCTGTGGAGATGACTAACCATGTTATGAGGACTCTCTGGAAAAGTCCACTGAGGCCAACAGCTATAGCACTAACTTGCTAGCCATGTGAGCGAGCCATTCCAAAAGCAGATCCTCCAGCTCCACATCTGGCCTTCAGATGACTACAGCACTGACCAGCATCTTGAAGGTAGTCGTATGAGTAACCTTGAGTTAGAAACCCCTCTTTCAAAGCCACTCCCAGATTCCTGACCACAGAAACAGCATTTGAAAAATGAGCCTTTAAGAATTTACACAGTTTACACTGCTCATCATAGGTGGAGAAGAGATTAAAATCCTTATCTGAGTCTCGAGCCCAACCTTTTGCTTTAGAAAGGGAGATCAGAAGACTCATCTCCTCAAGGCTCAGATGCACTGTCTACATCTAAAGATATAGAAAAAGATGAAAATGACAGATCAGAGAGTTCCCTGACTCATAAAAGGAAGAAAACTATTCCAAAGCAATTGGAAGGAACTATAAGTATAAAATAAAAATATGACGATGCTATCTTTTCCTTGGCTTTATAGATGTTCATAATTTACCTTATTGTGTCTTACATGCAACAGAACATTTCTGCATAGTAATATGATGCCAGTTAAGTTGTAACACCATTTTGAGACCAGTCATTCGGAGTTTTTAAAAAGGAACTGACGTTTTAAATGAAGATGTAATGAACTTTTGAGACGCCAAAAATTGTTTGGTGCAGCTTTTCAAACCTGAGGAGAAAAATCCGGTGAAGTATCTTACAGCATAACTGGCTGAAGAAGTGAACATCATAGGTGAGAGAACAGTAAAGCCTGGCAGAGTTTATCTCGCTGAATGCCTTCTAGAGGAAAAGTCAGCAAAAGAAACCATGGCACTGCCACTTTTCAATGTTATAGTAATTCATCAAATTAAAGATTTGACTGCAAACTTTAAAACTGATCTTTTCTGCAGAACTGCACTTTTGCCTTAGAAATGGATAGATCTGCTGACTGTCTGGACTTGCTATTTTGGTTGTGTTCATCAGGTATCAGCACCAGCTAATTATCAAAGATCTTTCATATGAATACTTGACAACAAACAAAGAGGTGCTGAATCGGGGTTTCCCTGGTGGCGCAGTGGTTAGGGATCCGCCTGCCGATACAGGGGACACGGGTTCGAGCCCTGGTCCGGGAAGATCCCACATCCCGCGAAGCATCTAAGCCCCTGTGCCACAACTACTGAGCCTACGCTCTAGAGCCCGCGAGCCACAACTACTGAAGCCCGCGCACCTAGAGCCCGTGCTCTGCAACAAGAGAAGCCACCGCGATGAGAAAACCGCGCACTGCAACAGAGTAGCCCCCGCTCGCTGCAACTAGAAAAAGCCCATGCGCAGCAACGAAGACCCAACGCAGCCAAAAATAAAATAAATAAATTTTTTTTAAAAAGAGGTGCTGAATCATTTGAAGTATACAATAATTGTTTTGAATCTCATCATTTATCCTGTAACAGTTGTGTTGACATTTGCACTGATGGTACTAAAACAATGGTGGGTAAAATTGCTGGTGCCTTACAACAAGTGAAGGCAATGGCAACAAAATGAACTAGTCATCATTGTATTCTTTACCACTACCCATTTGTAGAAAATAGGGGGAAAAGGAGAGAGAGAAGCCAGTTTCACTTAAGAAAGTCATAGATGAAACAGTAATAATTACTAACTGTATTAAGACTTGACCCTTGAAATATATATCTTTAATATTTTATGACAATTGTCTGGAAAGGCATTTGGTCTACTAGGTTGAATGATATGATATGACATTGCCATTTGTTCTAATCAAATACTGTTTGAGTTGTGAACTGAACTAGTCTCTATATTTTATGGAACACCAATTTTACTTGACTGACAAACTGGTTATTCAGATTTGGGTATGTATCAGTTTTCGGGTTTTTTTTTTTTTTTATGAACAAAGCAAGCCTGTCAAGAAACAACTGACAGTATTTATTCCCAATGATAAAATTCAAGCCTTCAAATGAAAATTAGAATTTGGGAAACTTCTGACACCCGAAGCTTGAGAGCTTCCCAATATTAGAAGACATTTTTGATGTGGTCAATTGTGATATGTTACCAACAAATATGATTTTTTCTGTATTATATAATGAAAGGCAGCAACATTACAAAATTTGAGTAACTCAATAGAGTAATATTCTCCAAATGAACAATGCAAGACCTTAAAAAAATCACACGTGGGTAAAAGATCCATTCAAGGTGCAAGAGAGACCAGTAGATATTAATGTATCAGAGTACAAAAGGTTCACTGATATGGTTTCAGATTCCATAGTGCATTTGTCCCTTAAGGAATTACCACTTATTTTGGTATAATATTAACAAAGAATATCCACAATTATCTTAAGTGACTATTAAAACAGTTCTTCTTTTTCCAACTACATAGCTGTATGAGGACAGATTTTCTTTATATACTTCAACCAAAACAACATATTGCAACAAATTAAATGCAGAAAAAGATTCACTCTGTTTTCTATAAAGCCAGACCTTAAGAGATTTGCGAAAATGTAAAACAATACTGCTCTTCTCACTATTTTTTCTAGTTTAGAAATTACAGTTTTTTAAATAAATTAGTAAGTAATGATTTTTTATTTTATTGGTAGGATGTATACAATATATCATTCAAACTAATAGTTCCATATTGGACCAACAATTGTTGAACACCTGACTCCAGAACCTTCCTCTCTTCTCCATTTCTATTTAAACTGTCCAAGACAGGACTTAATCTCTCACCTGAGCCAGATGATTGCCCATCTAGCCTATCCACCTCTAGACTGCCATCAGCATGCCATATATACACCCAAATCTAAAAATTCCTCAAATCTACTTAAAGATCCTTCAAATGGCTCCAATCATCTTTAGCATCGAGTTCAACCTTCATAGGATGGCAGGTGTCCAAGCCCTGCCTTCCTCACAAGCCTCATTCATCTTCCTCATTACTTGCAGTATTGCCAAACTGAATATAGTTTCTCACATATCTGGGACTTCGCTTCCACTGTTCCTTCTGTACAAAATGCTCTACCCTTCCTCACCTGGCCAATTCACACTCATCTTTCCCAAGACTCATTAATATACAACACCCTGGAGCCTTCCCTGACCCTCCCTCCTCCCCACCCTCACTCTCACCCCCAGACTGGCAAAAGGGCCCCTATTCTGCATCCACACACAGACTTCCATCATAGCTCTTAAGCTGTGCTGAAATTATCCATTTGGGTGAGTCTGTCTCTTCTGTTCCACTATAAATTCTGAGGATATGTACCCCTTGTAAGTAGCAAACAACCTTTTATGTAGTACACATTTAATTGACTGGTAGAAACAAATGTAAATGCTTCCAAAATTACTTATGTGCAACACCACAGACATCAAAATAGACACTTTTGCCCCTGAATTAGAATCCCTTCATTCTCAGCACCTGGATACTATAAAACTATTTCCTATATCTTACAAATATAAAAAGCTCAGCTCTCTTTGCCCAGGATTCTTTGGTTCATATCAACTTTGTAAAGAATGTAAAATGCTTTCAGGAGCTTTCAAAACAAATATATTATGTAATATATTGATTTTTTGGTGCTTTCTCTGAAAAATAATAATGTATTATCTCCATAGTAATGTAAAACACTATTTAACATCTCAGGAAACATTTAAACTTCTGGGTATTCGTTTTTTAATGCAGAGGAACAAATTAGACCATATATTTTTAAATTTCATTTATTCTTCAATATGATAGTGCCCTCTAAATGGCAGGTACTTTTCTAGGCACTGGGGCACAGTAGTACCTCAGACAAAAAGTCCTGTCTTTGTGGAGCTTATATCCAGAGGTATAAACATTCTGGTCATACACTCGGATGCTATTACTGAGATACATATACTCAGTTCTACTGAGACTCACATACTTCCTAGAAAACCTACAACATCTGACCTACCGAGCTATGGTGCAGACAGCTGTAGTTAGTAAGAGCCATAAACTGCTTCCTTACAAATGATGTCACACATTATTTTGTGTGTTTTTGCCTGGGAAGATGAAAAAATTATCTCTGGAAATAGTTTCCTAGGTCCTGTTTGCAGCAAATTATTAACATCTGATATCAAAGCACAGTATACCCTTATATTTCTGTTGAGGAAATTTCTCAAAGCAGGTAAATATACCTGTCTAGTAACCTAATCATTATGAGGATGAATTAGCAAAAGATATGCACATCTTGGAACACTCCTCAGTGCTGACAGAATGAACTTGTAACGCCTCTAAATACTGTAGGTACAGTATGCCCAACTTTGCATATTACGCACCAATTGTGTCAAGGCAAAATTAATGCTAGAGTGTCCCTGCAGACATCTCTCTGGAGCTTTTTCTTGCCTAAAGTACCTATGAAATGTGCCATGTACCACTCTGTCCCACAAATATTTTCTGAGTAGCTATGATGTCCATGATGTAAAGTAACTCCACTGCTTTCCAGTAGGTACCCAAGGCCTGTCCTCTAATGCATGGGCAGAAGAGGCTGCTTGTACAAAGCCAGGTCACACAGCTGAACATCTCAATCGATTAGATGCCCTGTAAACAGAGGTTGAATCACAGCAGTGCTACAATACCCTGAAATACCTTCCAGTCTAGCAACAGATTGAAATCCCAGTATGTAAACTGGAAGACAAATTTGTCTTCCCCCTTTTTTTTTTAACACTTCATTTCCAAAGAAATGAAAATTTTGTCCATTGGATTCGAGGAAATATTCACATACTATAACTGTGTGTATGAGTTGTGCAAAATCATATGCTATATATGATGGAGTAACGTTCAGTGTTGGTCTGAAGGGCTAGCTGGTATACTACAGTCTCTGATAAGTAATTATCCAAACTCACATAAAACACCCACATGAAACAAGTGCACTCTCCTAAAATTCACCCTTAGAGTAAATTGTTCTTAACTCATGAGGGTGTTTCCTGGTTTCTATTTATAATAATGAACTTTATCCATAATAGACACACATAGAAATATAAGGTGAGCTTTGTCTAAAAGGGCAGAGAATTACAAGTTCTGTGGTTGCTTCTGCTTTCTCTGCCTTGTTGACAATTCAGATATTTCATTTCCACACATACAAAAGAAACCACCGTCATATATACTGGATGGGGAATATTGTCAATTCTTGCCTGCCTTAAAGGTTACTAAAATCTGAGCTGCATGAAACAGAATGGTGAAGAAAGAAGAGTATCTTCACACGACTCCCCTTTTTCCTCTCCATTTTCCTTTCTGCCACTCTTTTCCCACACAAATCTATAGACTCCAGATGGTAACACATAGTCCAGAATTATCCTTCCCTATATATCCTTCTACTGTAAAAAAACTTCCATCCTCTGGGAAGTTAGCTCAGCTTTCAGGAAGAAAATGCTGATAACCGAATCACTTTGCTCTGCACCTGAAACTAACACAACATAGTTAATCAACAATACTCCAATATAAAATAAAATTTGTTTAAAAAAATAAAATGCTGATAAACTGATTCACATTGTAATATAAATAAATAACTTTGTTACCTTTCGTGGGAATAATTACTTTCTAAAGAGAAAAAAAATCTGAAGGCAATTAATTAAGCCCAAAGGACTGAACGTTTCATAGTTGAATAATTATGCAAAGAAGATTTTTGAGAGAAAAACCCTTCACTCTTTGTGTAAGATATTGGCCCATATGCATCTGCAAAGGCGTGAAGCTACGAATCTTCCCAGCATTATTCTACTTTCCTTTAGTTAATGACGTAAACCTTCTCTTTTCCCAGAAGAAAAGGTTAAATTTGAAAGGTGGGTTAAGTTGAGCTTAATGCCTTGTTAATATAGAAATAGGATACCATACTTCTAAATGCTCAGTACACAGTTGTTTAAAAAAACATGTTGATTGCACAGATTTATATGTTGACTTATCTTTTTCAAAATTTTCAGTCATAATCTTCTTTTCCCTTCCTTTTAAAACACAGGTGACACGTTTGTCAAATTAGATTAGGGCCTTATATGAAGAAGAATTTTATCAAGAAGAATTTTTCTTCTAGAACTTTTCATTCGGAATTTAAAACTTCAAGTTTGGGGGCTTTTGTTGGGGGAGGAGTTGGGGGGCTTGGTTTTTTCACATAAGTCTACAGGGATTTATTTTGAATTTCTATAAACAAGGACAGTAGTATGTACCAAATAGAAAGACTAATTATAAAAATGTTTAAGAGCTGAGAAGAAGACATTAACCTAGACCATGTACGGGAGAGACATCATTACCCCCCAAAATAAAAAACAATTATAGACCCACAACATAATAATACTTTCATTTACTGATAAGGTTAATAGTAACTACACCATGTACTGAATACTATGTTAGGTATTTATATATACTTTATCTCTTATGTAGTTAATGCCTGGGAGAATGGCCAAAGATTAAGGTGAAATACGCAGTTATGAAATTTTCCCGACCACCATCCACTTTAGCAGACAAAATATAACAAACATGGATTGCTGTGAATTGAAAGGATAATTTAACATTGGAATTCTTTAATGAGGAAATCTGAACTCTCAGTTACTAAAAGACTATGCAAATTTCATATAACATTAATGACAATTATTCATTCAAACAATCACCTCACCTCCCCCCAAATTGATTTTGCTTACTACTATGGCCTGCGGGCCAAACTGGCCTATTGCACAGCCTGTCTCTTAAGAATGGTTTCTACATTTTTTTAAAGTTACATTTTAAATGGTTATATAAGTGCTTACATAATATCCTCTATCTTGTCTCTTAGTCCACAAAACCTAAAATATTTACTATTTGGCTCATTACAGAAAAAGTTTACGAACTCTTGCTTTAAACAAAAGTGCTCAGAAGCACTGCAATGTCATGGCTTTGAAGCCTGCAAACTCAGCTCTAGCACTGACCAGCTGTGTGTTTTGGGGCAAGTCCTTCATCTCTGAGCCTCAGTTTACTCACATATAAAGTGGACTATTATTATCTAAATCAAATTGCTAAGACCAAACGAGGTAATGTACAATGTGTGTAAAGTATCTGACACATCCTAGACACTTCATGTTAGTTCCCTTCCAGTTCCCATAAATTATTATGACCACTGAGTGAGTCTCCAACCTACTTGTATGTGTATGGCTGAGAGAAGCAGGGAGAACAGATTACATATTGAACAAAAACTTTTCATACCTTTTGTCTGCATAGCATTTCCCCACAGAGTACTTTCCCACTGTGCAATCCAACTGTTAGGAAGAAACTCAATGTATTTTTTTTTAATAATAACTGTAGAAGTTGTAGGTCAGAAAACTATTATAATGAACAAAGATACACTAAATTAGACATGAGGTTCAGTAGACAGATTCTCCTGTTAACATCCTTCCACTTTTCTCTATTTCCAACAAGCATGCTCAAATTTCATCTCTTAACCTCATTCTGGATTACATGTTGCCCTGCAGAGTTTCTTCTTCCCATCAGCCTACATCATCCTATACAGTTTAAACATTCCATAAATGCTAGCAAACAGGGTCTGGGGGACCAAAAGACCAA
The DNA here is from genome assembly GCF_026419965.1 of Kogia breviceps. Classification (NCBI taxonomy): domain Eukaryota; kingdom Metazoa; phylum Chordata; class Mammalia; order Artiodactyla; family Physeteridae; genus Kogia; species Kogia breviceps. Next base: position 101,258,469 of record NC_081314.1, read on the forward strand.
CCTGTGATAAAGAGTAGAGGATAGATAGAAACAAAGTCATCTTTTAGTTTCATGTGTTCTGTTCTAACTCTCAGAATCTTTGACCAGTGATTCTCAACCCCTTTCTTCCACCAGCACACCTGAGAGGTATGATATACTTCCACCAGAAAGGTTTTCTCTGGCCACTACGATTTTCAAAATGGGGTTGTATGGCCCTTGAAAACACCTCCCCAGTGATTGTGATAGACCATTAAGGAGAAATTCCGGATCTGTTGGACAACTATTGCTTTAAATTACTTTACCCAATAATTCTAGTGCCATAGAACACTCTATGACATAAATCACAGCAAGATCCTTTTTGACCCACCTTCTAGAGAAATGGAAATAAAAACAAAAACAAACAAATGGGACCTAATGAAACTTAAAAGCTTTTGCACAGCAAAGGAAACCATAAACAAGATGAAAAGACAACCCTCAGAATGGGAGAAAATATTTGCCAATGAATCAATGAACAGAGGATTAATCTCCAAAATTTACAAGCAGCTCATGCAGCTCAATATCAAAAAAATAAGCAACCCAATCCAAAAATGGGCAGAAGACCTAAAGAGACATTTCTCCAAAGAAGATATACAGATTGCCAACAAACACATGACAGAATGCTCAACATCATTAATCATTAGAGAAATGCAAATCAAAACGACAATGAGATATCATGTCAAACCAGTCAGAATGGCCATCATCAAAAAATCTACAAACAATAAATGCTGGACAGGGTGTGGAGAAAAGGGAACCCTCTTGCACTGTTGGTGGGAAGGTAAACTGATACAGTCACTATGGAGAACAGTAGGGAGGTTCCTTAAAAAACTAAAAATACAACTACCATACAACCCAGCAATCCCACTACTGGGCATATACCCTGAGAAAACCATAATTCAAAAAGAGTCATGTACCACAGTGTTCATTGCAGCTCTATTTACAATAGCCAGGACATGGAAGCAACCTAAGTGTCCATCAACAGGTGAATGGATAAAGAAGATATGGCACATATATACAATGGAATATTACTCAGCCATAGAAAGAAACAAAATTAAATTATTTGTAGTGACGTGGATGGACCTAGAGTCTGTCATACAGAGTGAAGTAAGTCAGAAAGGGAAAAACAAATACCGTATGCTAACACATATATATGGAATCTAAAAAAAATTTTTAAATGGTCATGAAGAACCTAGGGGCAAGATGGGAATAAAGACACAGACCTACTAGAGAATGGACTTGAGGATACGGGGAGGGGGAAGGGGAAGCTGGGACAAAGTGAGAGAGTGGCATGTGCATATATACACTACCAAACGTAAAACAGATAGCTAGTGGGAAGCAGCCGCATAGCACAGGGACATCAGCTCCGTGCTTTGTGACCACCTAGAGGGGTGGGATAGGGAGGGTGGGAGGGAAGGAGACGCAAGAGGGAAGAGATATGGGGACATATGTATATGTATAACTGATTCACTTTGTTATAAAGCAAAAACTAACACACCATTGTAAAGCAATTATACTCCAATAAAGATGTTTAAAAAAAAAAAATTCTAGTGCCTTTTATACCACTCAGACTACCTGAAAAAGAGGGACTAGATTTAACAAGTGTCTTCACCTGTATGAAATACAAGCAGATTCAGGTTTACCTTTGATTATGATTCCTTAGAAAATAGAATTAGGGTGGATTTGGTTTCAATGCCTAGCCTACCTATAGCTGTATTTTATGAGACACCATACCATAACCAGCAGCCCTCCTGTAGAAAATTATACAGAAAGGCGATAGGCTTACGTTTGAATGGACTGTTAGCACCCACATAGGTACAATGAGAGGTGAATTTTTTAATACAGGTGTGATGAGGAAAAGGAAGAGAGATCTGAGAGAAACAAAGGACTAGACAAGTAACCTTAATGAAAATTACAACAAAAAGAGTAGATGCAAACAGATAATCTGATAAGAGTAACCAGATTGCTGAAACACCTGGATTTTTAAAGAAAGTCACACCTACTTTCTCATAACGAGATTCTACTGCAGAGAAGGGACTATGTGATCATGATTTGCGGAAAGCAGAATTTAAGGAAAAACAGAAACAAAGCTAAGTTTTTAGCCTGTATATTTCAAGAGTCTCAAATACATGCGTCTGTGTGTTCATTTATCTAAAGATATTTGTTAAGGAAAAAAGTTTTATTTTAAGAGAAGATAAAAAGGCAATATCCAGCAATCTATCATCAGTTTAAATTCTATTGGACAGGACTTCCCTGGTGGCACAGTGGTTAAGAATCTGCCTGCAAATGCAGGGGACACAGGTTTGAGCCCTGTTCTGAGAAGAACCCACATGCCACAACTACTGAACAAAAACAGTCTATGCCCTCATGGAGCTTACATTCTACTGGGAAAGACAGACAATAATAAAATAGCTATACAAATATAAAAGGGAATTCCCTAGTAGTCCAGTGGTTAGGACTCCATGCTTCCACTGCCAGTGGCCAGGGTTCTATCCCTGGTCAGGGAACTAAGATCCCGCAAGCCGCATGGCATGGCCAAAAAAAAAAAAAGAAAAAGAAAAAGAATAAGAACATTTAAAATTTAAAAATATATATATAAAGCCAGGTTGTGATAATATGCTGTGAAGAAAAACAAAGCAAGGCAAAGGGAGACAGCCAGAGACTCTATTTTAGCCAAAAACGTCCTGGAAAACTTCTGTATTATCTTCCAAACCTATGTGATGGCAAAGCAGTTTGAGACCTGAGCGTTCTTGTCTCCTGTCTGTTTTGAACTCTGAGCAAGCTTCCCCACTCCCACAGGTTCAACTCTGACCTGTATTAAAAACTCCAGATTCCTATCTCCAGCTCTGACCTTTTCCTCTGAGTTCTAATTCCAGGATGCCAAGAGTATAATCGACAGAACAAAAACCGAACTAGCTCCCCCTTGGCTCCTTTACTCCCCACCAAAAGACTATCTTCATTTTTCTAGAACTGTCTAGAGGACTTAATGTTTTGTCTCTTTCTGCTCCTTTATTCCACTGTTAAAAAAAAAAAAGTACTGGGCTTCCCTGGTGGCGCAGTGGTTGAGAGTCCGCCTGCCGATGCAGGGGACACGCGTTCGTGCTGCGGTCCGGGAGGATCCCACATGCCGCGGAGCGGCTGGGCCCGTGAGCCATGGCCGCTGAGCCTGCGTGTCCGCAGCCTGTGCTCCGCAACGAGAGAGGCCACAACAGTGAGAGGCCCGCGTACCACAAAAAAAAAAAAGTACTAAAAGTTCCTTCTCCAAAATGCTTCCCACATATCCTGTAGTCCTCATTCTCACAAGCATCACATTTAAAAGCAGCTGGAAGTTTGTTTGGGAAAGCCCTGCTCGACCACAACTGGACCCTATGACCTCCCATATCAAAAGTAAATCCCTATGCGTCGTTTTCATACCCTTCAAAATGCAGCTGCCTCAGATCTGTTATGGACTGAATTGTGTACCCCCAAAATTCATATGTTGAAGCCCTGGTCCCCAGTATCTCAGAGTGTGATTGTATTTGGAGATAAGGGCCTTTAAAGAAATAATTAAGTTAAAATGAGGCCATTAGGATGTGCCCTAATCCAATCTGACTTATGTCCTTATTAAAAGAGAGACACCAGGGACATATGTGCAGAGGAAAGGCCATATGTGCACACGTGAGAAGGCAGCCATCTGCCAGCTAAGGAGAGAGGCTTCAGGAGAAACCTGCTGGCCCTTTGATCTTGGGCTTCCAGCCTCCAGAACTGTGAGAAAACAGATTTCAGTTATTTAAGCTGCCCAGTCTGTAATATTGTCATGGCAGCCCTAGCAGACTAATGCACTATCCCTTCATAGTTCTATCTACTACTCAACATGCAGTCTTACAAATGATCCTGGAAAACACTACACTAATTCTTGTCCCAAACTTTTATCCAAGCTAGAATTCTTGCCTGTAATATTCTTCACCCCTTCTTAAAAGCACAGGGTTTTGAAGTCAAACAAACCTAGATTCAAATCCCAGCTTCATTCACTTAACAGCCATGTAGCTTTAATTAATTTCTCTAAGGCTCTGTTTTCTCATCCATAAAATGGGTACATCACTGAATTCAGTCAGTATGTAGGTTAAATGAGGTAGTGTACATGACATGCCCAACACAATACCTGGTACACAGCATACATTCAATGGTGATAGTTGTAGTTGATATTCATTTTTCAAAGCTCCATTTAATACCAGATTGTTAAGCATTCTGGCCTCTTTGGACCACCAGCCCAACTTGAAGAGAATATAGAAGAGGAGAATCATGGAGTCAAGCTTGGAGCCCAACCCTACAGGGCCAGATGCCACCTGAGAATATTGGAGTTAATGTGATAAGCCACAGGGAGCCAGTCAGGGTTTTTGAACCGAGGAAAAGCATGATCGAAGCCATGCTTTAGGATGGATAAAGTGACAGCTGTGTGTAGATGATCAGGACAGACACCATGCAATATTAGAGGTGACAGGTCATAAAGAACTAAACTTGAGTGGTGCTTATAGGAATGGAAAGAGGGGAGAATTGTTTAGAGAAATATTTCAAACATATAGTCTACAAAACTGAACACTGAAAGGGAGGACAGAGTCAGAGGTCACCCCAAGAAAGGCCTTGAGATTGCTAGAGTGCTAGCACCATGAACAGAAACGTGGAGGCTGGGTGAAGATGCAGGAGCACAGGGGAGGCATCGAGCTTGATTTTAACCCTCACATTTCATTCCCTGTGCTTCTCCTGCCACTGCATCTCACCCCATATCTGCAGTCTGATCAGGTGCCCTTCTCTTCCAGTAAAACTGCAAGAAGGGATTTCAGAATTAATTTACACAAAGATATAAACGGTAACCTTTCTTAAGGGCTAATCTTCATTTTAAGACAGCCCCCGCTCCAAAGATGAACAAGAAACGTGGATAATTGACAAACATAAGTGAGGCATGGGATGGAGATAGCATGTCCTTTAGCAACTATTATCATTACACATTCCACCTCCTGCTGCTATGAACACTTTGGCTGCAATCTGGGGCCATCCCTAGATTTTGACATTAGTGTTGTGTTTAAGAACCACTTTCTTGGGCTTCCCTGGTGGCGCAGTGGTTGAGAGTCCGCCTGCCAATGCAGGGGACACAGGTTCGTGCCCCGGTCCGGGAAGATCCCACATGCCGCGGAGCAGCTGCGCCCGTGAGCCATGGCTGCTGAGCCTGTGCGTCCGTGAGCCTGTGCTCCGCAACGGGAGAGGCCACAACAGTGAGAGGCCCGTGTACCGCAAAAAATAAAAAAACAAAAACAAAAAAAAAGAACCACTTTCTTATCTTAATGCTGGATGCTGTTCAACATTGCAAAAAAAAAACAAAATTGTTTTCATTGGCTGTTTAAAAGCTGAGAAACATCAGCACAGAACAGCAGGGCTGGGAAGGTCCATGATACATCAGCATCGGCCATCCTTCAGATAGTTCCAGTTCCTCTACCCTGACACTAGAGATGCCAAGGGTAAATTCGGCAGCCTTGCCCAGTGCCCGTTTTCCATCTCTCCAAACCTTGTCTTCCACCGCTAATTAAACCCACCTCCTGGACTTCTCTGGTGGCGCAGTGGTTGAGAATCCACCTGCCAATGCAGGGGAAACGGGTTCAATCCCTGGTCCGGGAAGATCCCACATGCCGCGCAGCAACTAAGCCTGTGCGCCACAACTACTGAGCCTGTGCTCTAGAGCCCACAAGCCACAACTACTGAGCCCGCGTGCCACAACTACTGAAGCCCGTGCGCCTAGAGCCCATGCTCTGTAATGAGAAGCCACCGCAACGAGAAGCCCACGCACCGCAACGAAGAGTAGCCCCCGCTCGCCGCAACTAGAGAGAGCCCGTGCACAGCAACAACTTAGTGTCTCCAAGTATCCAGAAATTGCCATTGTAGAGATGATATAACATCTAATTGATTAGCAGGTTTTTGAGAAGTTTAATTTAGATATTTGGTATCATGTATAGAGAATGTAGCATTACCATTGTAATGGTAACACAACCATGACATAGTTTATTTTTCTACCTGGTAAAATGACATATGCAGATTTTATAGAAAAACTCCATAATTTTTCTTATTACCTGGAATTTAAGGAGCCTTATAATTTTGCTACTCAGAGTGTGGACCTTGCAACATCAGCATCACATGGAAGTTTATTAAAAATGCAGAATTACAAGCTCCACCCCAGACTGACAAACAGAATCTGTAATTCAATGAGATCGTGAGGTAATTCTTATGCACATTAAAGTTTGAGAGGGCTTCCCTGGTGGCGCAGTGGTTGAGAATCCGCCTGCCGATGCAGGGGACACGGGTTCGTGCCCTGGTCCGGGAAGATCCCACATGCCGCAGAGCAACTAAGCCCGTGAGCCATGGCCGCTAGGCCTGCGCATCCAGAGCAAAAAAAAATAAAGTTTGAGAAACACTGCCTTAAAAGACAAATACCATCCAAGTAGATTTATTTATTACTCCACTCATCCTATACTATGGAGCCTATAGGAAATGCAAACTGGAAAAGAATCATGCAAAATTTTTTAAAAAATCTCCAGATACAAAACATGCAAGTTTCTATCCTGGGGCCTACCCCCTCAAAGAAGTTAGTTCAGGCAGTTAACTCACTCTGCAATAGCAGGGATGGTTGAGAGCAGGTGAACGGGTTTGCCAGATGCCCGCAGCTCCTCTCTTCAGAAGCAGTAGCAGAGGGCCCTTCACCAGAGGTGTGATTAGGAATGTTCTTCCAAGCCTTAGCTTTTCGGCATGGAAGAAAACATCCTGACAGGAGCAAGGTGAGCAAGCAGCAGGGTTCCCCTTTCTTTATAATCCCAGCTCTTGTGTCCAAAAACGACTCAATAACTAAGAGGCTGCCTCTCCCCAAACATTAGCGCAACCACTCCCATTAATTCCACCATATAGCTTCACTCTTTGAGGTCTGAAAGATTTTCCCTGGGATCTTCTTAAAATATGAAGGGTTATGGTGGTTATCAACTACCCTAACTAACTACCAGTTAAAACTGAACAGGGAGTAGATGGTAGCCAGGTGTGAGCTAGGGAAAAGGAAGGACCCTAGGGAAATCAGAGCCCTGGAAAGAGGCTGACCTCTCCCCATTGTACCTCCGCTAATATCCCAGTGGCCTGGTGGCAAGGGCACCGGCTATGGGGACACAGCCCCTCAGATTCAAATCCAAGCTCTGCCACTTACGATCTGGGGGATCTTGAACCGTCGATCCCTCTGAACCTCAATTTCCTCATCTAGAAAATAAGACTAATTTGCCTGCCTCAGATGCCATTATGAGGGCTGAATGAGATCCTGCTTGTCAACTCCCCAAACGAGTGTTTAATAAATGTTAATTCCCCATCCACTAGCTCCCCCAAGAAGCAGTAGCGTATTTTCATCCACTTAGTTTGGAAGGAAAGTGTTTTACCTCACAGACAGTCCCAAATTCAAGGAACAGGAAGTGCTTTAATCAGAAACCACGTATGCAAGCTTTAATGACGGGCTTCACCAAAACTGTAGGGGGCATGATGCTCTCTGAGCCTGTTAGAGATTACATAACCCCGAAACTGCCAGTCAGCAGAGAGGTGAATTCCCCTCTTAGATGTATGCATGCGTCCTCTTCTCATGGAAAAGAGTGGAAATTCAAAATGGTTAAAAAGATGCTAAACCATCAAAAAAATCTTAGTGCACAAGAAATCACAGTAAAATGCCTATAAAGTTCATAGTAACTTTGAGGCAACTTCAAAAATTGATTAAGAGATCCAAGAATCATAGAAATTTTAGAAACTGCCCACTCTGACTACATCAGTCAAGGCCCAGGTAACATCTGGAATTAGGAATATCCACCTTTCTCACCATCAGGAGTTCAGCATCAGGCCAAGAAAGCCAAAAGGTGAAGTCAGCCTCCTGATCTTCCTATTAACCTGGGGGGAAAAATCAAGAGGCCACCAGATCAATGTCAGCTAAGAGCCAAAAGTAAATGGTTTTCTCAGCAGCAGTTCACTGTGCAACTCAGAATATTTAGAAAAGCCTCTCTCTCAGTAGTGCTCTCCACAGCTCTTTAACTTCTGAGAGGGTTTCTTTTGGTTCCGGACTTCTTTCAGGACAAAGTAGAATGAGAGAGGTTTGCCTCAACTTCCTCAATGAGGAAAAGTCTGTAGCTGCACAACTAAATCATACTGAGCATGGTCATCACCTCCATGCTGGGAAGGACAGTGCTAAACGTTTAACACGAGGTTTGTTGAGCGCCCACCTTTTTTTTTTTTTTTTTTTTTTTTTGCCATGCCGCATGGCTTGTCGGATCTCAGTTCCCCGACCAGGGGTTGAACCCAGACCCCAGCATTAAAAGCCTGGAATCCTAACCACTAGGCCACCAGGGGACTCCCGTGCACCCAGCCCTTGTGCTAACTCTTCCCAGACTGTCTCTCCTATAGCCTCTGTACCCTACCCAACTGTGTCTTTAGCCAAAGCAAAGTGATGTTATAATGAAGAGAGGTGGTAGATCACACATTGTACTCTGAAGCCAAATAAAAAGACTTTAGGGTTATCTGAATGTTTAAATGATCTGTGTGGTTGATCTCCTCATCTATCAGGGATTGTTGAGGGGAATGAATAAGGCTTTGAAAATTTTCTCCTCTTTTATTGTCTAAACAACCTACTGACAGGAGATGCAAAAAAAAAAAAATTATTCCACCTGATCAATAATGTATTTCTTTAGATGCCAGATTTAAAGTGAGGGAATATATATTACAAAGTGCTTATAATTTATATAATAAATGTCATCCTCTGAGACACCTCCATCCCATACGGCCAGTTCACTAATCTTCCTGGAGACAATCTCAATCCATCCTACCTAGAAAGGCACTTTTATTCACAGAAAATCCCAGATTGTAATAGATCTGGGGGTTCAGCCAAGTCATCAAACTTCAAGATTTCCTTTGTTCATACAATGGTCTTGTAATACATGTCTTCCATCTTACAAAGGTAATATAAGAACTACATGCTATACAACATTTTGATCTACTCAGATATATTTTTCCATAAAGATATAGTTCTATGCCTACCCTTGGTGAGAAAGTATACCTCTAAGCCCACACTCAAACTTCCTGGGAGATTTCTACCTAGGAGTATCAAAGGCTACTTCACTGGCTAAATAAAAGTTTTTACATTAGATTTATGATACTTTCATCACCCATCCTACCAACCTCTTCCATCAGCATCTTAGTCTTTCTGGGCCTTCAAGGCGAGCAGACACAATTCATAGTCATTCGCAAACTATAAAAACATCCCAAATTTTCCTTCCCCAAAATACTGCCCCCTAATATTTTTCCCCCAAACAAGTATGATCACCCAAATATCAGAAAGTGACTCCAAAGTAAAGAATCTGAATATGGGAAAAGAAAAAAAAAAAAAGCATTTAAGATACTTTTTCATACTAAATATCAAATAATAAAAATATACCTTTGTGTTTGAAGAGTCACGTCATACAAATACGTAAAGGCAAATCAACTGTTTCCAGCTGTAATCAGCGATAATAACCCAAGTACGTGAGAGCATGAGAAAGATGATCAGTTTCCCTTTGAGGTTACGTGAGAAGCAGCAGCGACAGCTAAGCAGCCTTTTTCTCTAAGAACTCGCCGGCGTCTGACCTCTTGGCAAGAGAAGGCCAGGCCCTCTCCCTGGCCCCCTTTATAGCGTTCGCTTGCTGCTCGCCGCTCTAGAAAGGGATGGGGGCAGGGGACGCTAAGGACCTGTTTCCTAAAATACAGAATACGGTCCAACTCTCATTCGAAAGGGGCTGCGTGGGCACAGAGGAGGGGCAGAGGAGGCGGGAAGGGAGCAGCAAGGACTTAGTGCGTGGACTTTTTTTTCTGCACCCTGGAAATTCCCAGGCCAGAAAGGTACCGACCCTAGTTCCGGACAGTCCCCTCAAGGGTCGGCTCCAAGACCTGGACTGGAACCGCGCAGAGGAATCAGAAGCAAATCTGTAAACAAAACGTGTTTTTTTAGGGATGCCTTTTTTAAACGTCTCAGTGAACTTACTGCCTGCTTTGGCCTTGCCCCCTCCTTACTGAGATTGACCTTCTCTGCTTCTTTCGCTTTTTCTGTAGAGCCTTTAATTGCGGGGGCTGAGGAGGGGGATGCTTTCTACAGCGCGGCTTTTCAAATATGGCAATCAGAAAGTAGTGTCTCCATCGTGTGCCTTCACTGACAAACTAAAGGACAAGGAATCTGCGATGTAAATAAAGCAGTGGTCCCGTAATATGAAGATTACATTATTTTCATGTGGGGTAAATTTAAACAGAGAATGAACCATTGCGCAACAGTGAAAGGATGTCTTCTACGACATTAGGTTTCACTGTGGCTTCTTTCTCTTTTGGGACACTTTCGACTGTCATCTCTGTACTGCTTCCCCTCCCCCCCCCCGTCCCCCCAAGGCAGTCTTACAATCCAGCTTTAGAATTAGACAGGAAATGTCTGCCTTTCCAATAGGAATGGGCATCTAGACCTAAACACCAGAAGATCCTTAAAACTTTAAAACAGCAGACGGTCCTACTTAAAAGAAGCCTGACTTCCTCTCATTTCATGCAGAATATTAAAAAGCAAAATGTAACACACTTAAGTTCACACGTTTTCTAAAAAGTTAAGCTGTAAGTGCACTTCTGAGACAAAGTGAACTTGAAGTGCATTTTGTGCCCTTCTACCTCCTGCATCCTATAAACTGATGCCCTCAACAACCCTCGGATTTTCCACCCTCACCCCCGTCCTCCCCCAGAATTCCTAGGCGCCCCTAGTACTCTGGGACTGTGGTCTCACTTTCAAAGAGGAAAAGAGCGCTTTCCAGACCTTATTTATTTATTGCACACTGAGGAGTCAGGCAAATGCACTCCACTGTAGACATAAACCCTGGAGAGAATAATGTTTAACACAAGAGAATGAATACACTTGGATTTCTGGCATGAGCGACTAGCTAATCTTTAAAAGCTGAATTTACCCAGATCTACAAAGATAATGCTGAGCAGCTTTTTTGGGGGGGTGGAGGGGGGAATGGAGAGGGGAGGTCTTATTTCTGTTGTTTCCCTTGGACGTTTATTTCCTAGTACTTTCTGGGTAACTGTTATTTCCTTTAATAGGGCCCAGAAGCAGACTCACCTCTGGCTTGCAACACAGGGATATAAAGGCTTACCATACACATTCTTGGCAAGCGCCCAGATGTATCAATCTGAAACTTAATACCTGAAGCTGGGAAGTATCAGTCAGTTGGTATTTAACAAAATGTTGGTTGTTCAGAAAGGTAAAATGGATCATATTGGAACAACAAACTTATATTTGCTAAAGAAAAGTTACTCTTAACTTTTAAAAATATAATTTTCATAGAAGAGCCTTATTATGGATACTCCCTTTCACAATTAGCATCAAATTAATCATTTAAGTTCTAGAATATGAGGAGATCCACTAAATGAAGTTAATGATGTCATTCCAAACTAGAAATTGATATTTAACCCAATGAAATTAAATATTAATCACCATTTTAATATTTTATTATAAATCTAAATGGCCAACCTATGTAAATAATGATATCATTTAGCTAAACTGTTAGGCAGACTTTTATAATTAAGTCATGAAAACATAGAAAAATATTTGTATGTTAAATTTAAAACCACAGATAAAAATTACATGACCTCTGTGATTACAGCTATGTGATTTAAAAAACCTAGAAGAAAATAAACCAAACTGCTAATGCTCATCACAGATGATAGAGTTACGGATTCTATCCATAGATTTTCTTTTTCTAGATTTTACAATATGTTTATTTAATATCCTTTACATTTATAATGGAAAATATATTTAAAATAAACTATATTATTTGGCTGGCATGCTAATAGTCACAACTCTGTGATATTGGCTTAAAATAAACTTTCCAGAAGAAATTAAAATATTGTATCTAATTGTTCTGAGAATGATTTAGGTAATATTCCAAACTCTACACTTAGCATTTTTTTTAACTTCCACACGAGCATAGAAAAACACATTAGAAGGATAGAGTGAATGAGAATACTTTAAGAAACTATGTCATCAGATCTTTAGGACATGTCACTAAATCAAAAATTAACGGGATGAGATCATGAGAAATCATTTGCACAAACAAGTAGTACCACTCCAAAACTCTGGAGAGGCAGTGGAAATTGAAATTCTCCTGGGAAGACATGACTCAGCCTCCTCCAGTGATCCTTGAGTAAATGCTCAAAAGTTCTTTCATAAAAAATAAAACCTCTTTACAAAGTCCAAAAAGTTCTACTTGAAAAGGGCTATGGACTCTCACATACCTTAGTTCAAATCTAAACTCAAGTTCCTCATCTATAAAATGGAGCTATTATCTGCACTATTAGACCATGATCAGAATTAAATGTTATGGGAAAAGTTCCTAAAATGATAGACAAAAAAATATTATTTCCTTAGTTCTATCTTCCCTCTGTGTTTCTCAAAATGTAGAATACCATCACAGCATCAGAACTCCTGGGCATTTGTCACTAAGATTGATTCCACAATTCCCAGAGGCATAGCCCCTAATTCTGCATTTTTATCAAATATTCCAAGTGAGGGACTTCCCTAGTGGCGCAGTGGTTAAGAATCCGCCTGCCAGTGCAAGGGACACGGGTTCGAGCCCTGGTCCAGGAAGATCCCATGTGTCACAGAGCAACTAAGCCCTTGTGCCACAACTACAGAGCCTGTGCTCTAGAGCCCGCAAGCCACAACTACTGAGCCTATGTGGCACAACTAATGAAGCCCACATGCCCAGAGCCTACGCTGAGCAACAAGAGAAGCCACCACAGTGAGAAGCCCACGCACCGCAACAAAGAGTAGCCACCGCTCACCGCAACGAGAGAAAACTCACACACAGCAAGGAAGGCCCTACGCAGCCAAAAAAAAATTAATTAATTTTTTAAAAAACAAAAAAAATTCCAAGTGATCCTTAGACACTAAAGATTAAAGGCCATTAAAATTAAGCCATCTTAATATATTTAACTACCTGCTCCACTTCAGACTCAGAAAATAATTTAAAATCATATTTATTTATTTTATAAACTTGAAGGTGGCCCTCAAGGCTAGGAAAGAAAGATCTTAAACTTTCTGTTTTAAGTTAAAAACCCAGATTCTTTGACCCATTTTTCTAAGGGTGTATTTTTTCATGCTTTAGGCATCTGTCTTCAACTCTAAAGCCTCCTCAGTTTCTTTACATGTTCATTTAGGGATAAACAAAAGTATATCTATTGTAACTCAAAAAGAAAAGAGTACTTACTAAATGGCACAAATTAATTTAAAATTAGTTAAAATTAATAAGGTAAAGACAGTCAAGTAAAATTGATAATTCAATTATTTTAAGAGAGCCAATAGGAACAGCACCTTTTACTTCCAAGCATGACAGAATGTATGTACCTTATGCCCAAATCAACCCATCACAGATTTCAATATCTAAATTTAATTTTTAATTAGATTTTAATTTCTAATTTGGGTATGCAATTCAAAATAACCTCCAAAAAAGAAATACTCGAAATGGATGGAAATAATTTCCACAACTTTATAACAAACAATAGCAATCTTTACATAAAAGTCAATTCTTAAAACCCTCAAACTTCAGAAGGCAAAAATAAATTTTTTTTAGATTTTCCGCTTCCAGCTCCAAAAGTGGTTATTTTAGAGTAAGTATTCATCCTGTAAAATTTAGCTGAATCAGATAAGTAGCAATTACCCAATGCAAATATCAATTCAATGCACAGATTTTATATATACTGCTTTCATATTTCCCTTTTGCTTCTTTCCTAGATAAAAGCTGGACACTGTAAATATTCTCATTAGAAAGTTCTGACCAAGGACACTGGCCTTTTCAAGTAATCCAGAAAAAACTGGATCATCAAGAGAAACTTCTAAGACACAGCAGTCTTCAGCGTGTTACAGGAGCCACTGATTACAAGCCTTGGGGTTAATTCACTTCCCGCTGAAGATGTACCAATTACGCTATTCATGTAGATGTGCTCAATTTCCTTTACCAGACAAGATACAAACACTCCAGTGCCAACCAAACTTGCCCCGTCCACTTAGGTCACAACATTTTTCACACTTTTCAGCACAGTATCCCCTCCCCTCCCAGGAGAAGCTAGTTCAAACACACTCATTAGTATCTTTGGTTACAAGGGCAATATAGTGTGTAAATGCTGTTAATAATCGTTCCCCCATGGATAAGTCAAGATGGGAAAAAATCCTATAGGTAGATATAAATGTAATCTGCATTTTCTAAGCTCCTTACAAGTCATTATATAAAGTCCAGCTCTTTTTTAAAATTTTAAATACATATCAATGGCAGCCATCTCTCCATAGCGCCACCCATAAACTTCCCGTAGTGCAGGTGATAGAGAAGGTCACTGAATGTGATTCCTCCAGTCCCCTGCAGGGCAGACTAACTCTCCAACGGGCACACAAAGGACAAGAACATGTCCAGTTGGTTCTTCACAATAACTTCATCTGGATGTAGCTTGTGGGGCAGATAATGGGCCAGGGTCATCTCCCAGGCATCAACGAGATATACTCCAACTCCTGAGAACATCTTCCGAAGGATGGTGTCCAGCTGAAAGTTATACCAGTCGCTGTTGAAAAGGCTCACTTCAGGTCCCAGCTCTTGGGCATTGGCTGTCCGGATGACTACCACAGTCTTAGGGCTTCGATCCAAGAGCTGGACCACGGCTCGACGGATGTTCCTGAGCCGCCGGATATACACTTCCAAGGGGAAGGTGCTGAAATGAGACCACACAGCTATGGCAACCACTGTGTTCTTCCCTCCCACGATGCCATTCAGCTCATTCGCCACATAACGGAGGTCATTGCTAAAGACGGTCGTGAAGCGGATCGGTGGACCGTGGCAGCGGTATTTGAGCAGGATGTTGTGCTTCTGGTCCACCGCAAGGAAGGGACCCACATTCTTGGGGCTACCCAAGTTAAACTCCACTAAATCTGAAACGAGGAAAACTCAGATTCATAAGAATGTTTAAACCAAGCGATATATTTTGATTATTCTTTAGTTAGTGGCTTCAAAGAGCAATTTTTTTAAATAAAACAACAAAAAGGTACAATACGAATGTAAAGGAAACACCTATTTCACTTCACCTTGGCCCCCTTGGCTTCAATGGACCTTTATATTTTAACATTTATTACTTAAATCACTCCATAAGCATGACATTACAAGTAATACCGTCAGCAATTGATTCTAGACCTGAGAAACAAAATAACCTGTTTACCTCTAATTATTAGGCCAAGAAATCTTCCTGTTTGCACTGACTGTTGAATATCTAAACATCGATTTGGCATTTACACATTACTGTTCTAACAGAGCAATATTATTTCTTCCAGGTCAAGAACTATAACTTCTGCTTTTTTACAAACACATAATAGTGACCAAATACCTCTTTTTGAAATAAGCAAAAGAAAGAAGCAACCATGCTTCTTTTGACTTTCAATTTCACCCTATGGATGGAAAACCCTGTTTATGTCTTAGAAAACTTCTCTCTCTCTGTCAGAACAAACACAGCAGCACAAGTTAGAATTCCCTTCTTTCCCTCTACTTTATCTAAGTTGTGTTTCCAAGTCCTGCTCCTCTGAAGATCCCAGGAATCAATAATTATTCTCCCTTATTACTCCTCAAAAAGGCTGTACAGGGCTTCCCTGGTGGCGCAGTGGTTGAGAATCCGCCTGCCGATGCAGGGGACACGGGTTCGTGCCCCTGTCCGGGAAGATCCCACATACCGCGGAGCAGCTGGGCCCGTGAGCCATGGCCGCTGAGCCTGTGCATCCGGAGCCTGTGCTCCGCAACGGGAGAGGCCACAACAGTGAGAGGCCCGCGTACCACAAAAAAAAAAAAAAAAAAAAAAGGCTGTACAATTCATCACTGAACATTTACCCCATGAGGAAAGAGGGTCTGTCTCATATCCCTAAATATTCCTATAAGTGCCTTATACAGACCAGATTAAGTCACGCTTGGCAGCCAAACTGAATTCACATTTCCTAAGCACCTGTTCCGGCCAGCACTATTGTGCTACAAGCCAGCAATGCAGGACTTTGCTGGCGGTCCAGTGGTTAAGAATCCACACTTCCACCGCAGGGGCCATTGGTTCAATCCCTGGTCAGGGAATTAAGGCCCCTCATGGCACGGCCAAAAAGAAAAAAAAAAAAAAAAAAAATCGAATAAAAAAATAATAAAATAAATTAGAATAGTTTCCCAGCTTTAAAAAAAAAAAAGCCAGCAATGCTCAGATGGGTAAGTCACAGTCCTTGCCCTCAAGGAGTTTACAGTCAATTCTGAAGAAGTACCATCAAACTGTAATTGTCTCATATTATTTACTCTTAAGGGTTAAAGTCAAGGTTTCACTTTTTTCTCCATGAGTTCCCAGGCTCCTCTTCTAGATTCTCATACCTAATTCATTACTACGTAGCATGTGGCCCCACTTAAATTGAATAAAAGCTCAATTAACCATTCTTTCTTTTGATTAAGATCAAGCCCAACACAAGGCTTTATAAAGATCTGTCTGCAAAGGGTAGGGTGGAAAATGCTCAAGACACGCAATGTGATCATTGCTATGAAAGGAAATACCAAGCTACGTCATTAGAACTTAAGAATCAAGCAACTGGGGCTTCCCTGGTGGCGCAGTAGTTAGGAATCCGCCTGCCAATGCAGGGGACACGGGTTCGAGCCCTGGTCCAGGAAGATCCCACATGTCACAGAGCAACTAAGCCCGTGCTCCACAACTACTAAGCCTGCGCTCTAGAGCCCGCGAGCACAACTACCGAAGCCCATGTGCCACAACTACTGAAGCCCGTGTGCCTAGAGCCTGTGCTCTGCAACAAGAGAAACCACCGCAATGAGAAGCCCTCGCACCGCAACAAAGAGTAGTCCCCACTCACCACAACTAGAGGAAGCCCGTGCGCAGCAACGTAAGACCCAACGCACCCAAAAATAAATAAATAAAATTAATCTATTAAAAAACAAGAAAAGAATCAAGCAACTACAGGCTCCTGGAGGGCCCTGCCTGGTCAGCACCGAACTGTGCCTAGCATCATGCCATACAAATGATTTCCCTCCTCCTGCTTTTTAACTTACGCTTCATCAACTAGAACTCTGCTATGTCTGTTTCAATAAAAAAGCAAGCAATTCAAAAATGGAATTAACTTTCTATTTCGGGGGGGTCATATCTACTTCCTCCTTTCCTTCTAAAAATTAAATCTGAAACTAAGTTGATGTAATAAATAAAAGAGAAAAAAGAAAAACATCACACACAACCACTCCCAACTGTGGGAGTTTTTTCATGAAAAGCCCTGTCCATAAACAGCCATCAAAAAAGCAGCCACTGGGCTTCCCTGGTGGCGCAGTGGTTGAGAGTCCGCCTGCCGATGCAGGAGACACGGGTTCGTGCCCTGGTCCGGGAAGATCCCACATGCCGCGGAGCAACTAAGCCCGTGAGCCATGGCCGCCAGGCCTGCGCGTCCGGAGCCTGTGCTCTGCAACGGGAGAGGCCGCAACAGTGAGAGGCCCGCATACCGCAAAAAAAAAAAAAAAAAAAAAAAAAGCAGCCACTGAGGCCCTCTGCCTCAATGTTATGTGGCAGCCTGGATGGGAGGGGAGTCTGGGGGAGAATGGATACATGTATATGTGTGGCAGAGTCACTTTGCGGTGCACCTGAAACTATCACAACAGTGTTAATCAGCTATACTGCAAAAATAAAAAGTTTTTTAAAAAATTAAAAACACACAAACCACCAAAAAACCCCGTTCCCACAGAACTATTCATCAGCTCTCTAAATTCTAAGCGGGGCCTTTAGTCCTGCTGCCCCGAATCCATCCCTCCTCACTCCATCCACACCACTTCCAGGAAGACGAAAGGCCCACTGTGAATAAGGGATGGCCCTCCAATGAGTGGGGTTTTATTCCAAGTCTGGCGAGCTGCCCCAGGGCCCAGCAGGGAGACCAAGAAGCTAAGAAGACTGAGACCGACCAGAATCTCCCTTTTGCTGGGAGGCAGCTCCACCTCAGAGTCACACCAATGTACGGCCCAAGGGGTGAGCAGGGATGGCTCTGCTGCATGGATGCATTAAAATGGGCGACAGTTTTGCCGCCTCCTTCCACTTAAATCTATGATAAACTTGGAGTTGGACCAAATAGAACTAGAAGAGAAACAACTGGAAATGTTCGCTTCTATCTCACAGCCCAGAATGCTAGAAGTGAAAGACACCTGTGAGGTGAGCGTGCCCTGCTGCCTCAGCTCACACTTGGAGAAGTGAAGCCCTGAGAAGCAGATGACTCGTCCAGGGTCACACAGCTCATGAGTGGTATGAACTTCAACAAGCAGCCAGTGCTTTCATCGATGCGTCACAGCCCCACCATTGATCAGAAACTATCACTCAACTCTCCAAGGTTAGGACACCTCTTCAGTCCTACAGAGAAATAACTGCTTCCTCATCTGATGCCTTTCTTCAGGCACCGGACTGGGTCTGCTTATTTCAAAGCTGAATTTTGTATGTGTGGGAAAGAGTTATGAAACAAAAAGCAAAGTACCAACCTGGAACAAATGTAGTGAGGTATTCAAACCATTGCCTGATTGTCGAGTCACCAAATAAATACACCACTTTTCTCTGTAGGCATTCTGTAATGTTGTCAGGGTCATTAAACTGGCGCATCTTAAACTTTCTGGGCCTCCACTGATTTTTGTAATAATAGCCAGAAGGATAAGTTCCTAAGCCTTGAGATAGCTCTAGGTTGTTGGTTTCTGGAAAAAAAAAAAAAAAAAAGATATTCTGAAATTCTCCTCCAACAAACCATACATAAAAAATGTTCCAAGAAACACAATTATGGCCCTATGTTTGTTAGCTTGCTGGCTACGGATAACATTTCCTGCCATCACATCTCAAAGAAATCCCAGACTTTCCCTCTCCTACAAAAAGTTCTCCTTTGCACAAAAATAGGAAGATCTGAAGTGGGTGTGAAGGTGTTTGTGGACACCCTCAAAGGGGAAAGGGGACATTGATCATTCCCTCTGATTATGCATGTTTTTCTCAAAGCCAAAAATAAAGGCAGGCAAAAACTAAGGAAATGTGTAGATCTAAGCATTGTCCAACATTATCCCAGAACAGGAGAAGAACTTCTCATCCAAATGCCTGTGAGGCAAGTAAAAATTTTAATTCATATTTTACATATGCATAATAATATTAGTACACACTGTTTCTCAGCCCATTAAAAAGAAAAGTTTCAATCCATGGGTCCTACAATCAAATATTAACTCAGAAAACCGCCATTGAATACAGAAAACAAACCAATGACACACATTCTAAAGATTTACTGCCCACAACACAAAAGGTTCAGAAGTCTTTATGCACAATGAACAATATTAAAATTGCCTCAGCAGTGTGTTTCATGGTTGTAGCCTAGCTACACATGATAACACAAGTGCCAGGATACCTTTCACAGGGAAAGTCAACACCTTTCTGCCCTAACACCTCCCTCAGAAAATGCCACTGCGAAAATGGCACGCTTTACATGCTTCAACAGGGATGCCTAATATTTCTTGCAGGTTTACTCTGCACCAGACACTGTTCTGAGCAATTAAATGTATTATCTCATGGGATGCTCACAATAACCCTTTAAGGTAGGTCCTGTTATCCCTACCTTTCAAAACATTTAAGCAACTTGATCCGGAGCTAGTATGTAGCAAAGCCAGGATCTAATCCAAGCCTGTGAGCCCCCAAGCCCATGTTCTTAACCACTGTGTTACATTGCCTCTCAAAAAGAGCTGTTTAGGGCTTCCCTGGTGGTGCAGTGGTTGAGAGTCCGCCTGCCAATGCAGGGGACACGGGTTCGTGCCCCGGTCCGGGAGGTTCCCACGTGCCGCAGAGCAGCTGGGCCCATGAGCCATGGCTGCTGAGCCTGTGCCCCGCAACGGGAGAGGCCACAACAGTGAGAGGCCATAGATATCTTTCTTTTTGGCTTTTTTCCTTAAAGTACATTTATTCATTTTTAACACTTATTATTCAAATCTGCAATCTTCAAAAAACCACCAATCATTTTATATCACTCCCTTACACAGACCAAAGTTGAAATCTTGATCATAATCCAGTAATTTTATAGTCTCACCTGTTAAATCACAATTTAAAATCCAAATGCTCAGAAATTTAAATTTAAATTTAAATATGACTCAGAAATTTAAATTTAACTGAGTCTCCTATTTGTGACAGTTTTCAGCTTCTTTGACTTCTTGATATTATCTCTATACTAAAAATTATTTTGGAAGGAGACCTTCAAGATGACGTTGAGGTAAGACGCGGAGATGACCTCCCTCCCCACAAATACGTCAGAAATACATCTACATGTGGAACCACTCCTACAGAACACCTACTGAACTCTGGCAGAAGACCTCAGACCTTCCAAAAGGCAAGAAACTCCCCACGTACCTGGGTAGGGAAAAAGAAAAAAGAAAAAACAGAGACAAAAGAACAGGGATGGGACCTGCACCAGTGGGAGGGAGCTGTGAAGGAGGAAAGGTTACCATACACTAGAAGCCCCTTCACTGACGGAGACAGAGGGTCGCGGAGGGGGGGAAGCTTCGGAGCCACGGAGGAGAGCGCAGCAACAGGGGTGCGGAGGGCAAAGCGGAGAGACTCCCACACAGAGGATCAGTGCCGACCAGCACTCACCAGCCGGAGAGGCTTGTCTGCTCACCCGCCGGGGTGGGCGGGGGCTGGGAGCTGAGGCTCAGGCTTCAGTCGGATCCCAGGGAGAGGTCTGGGGTTGGCTGCATGAAGACAGACTGAAGGGGGCTACTGCACCACAGCTAGCTGGGAGGGAGCCCAGGAAAAAGTCTAGAACTGCCTAAGAGGCAAGAGACCATTGTTTGGGGTGCACGAGGAGACGGGATTCAGAGCACCACCTAAACGAGCTCCAGAGACGGCCGTGAGCCATGGCTATCAGCGCGGACCCCAGAGACGGGCATGAGACGCTAAGGCTGCTGCTGCCGCCACGAAGAAGCCTATGTGCGAGCACAGGTCACTCTCCACACCTCCCCTCCCGGGAGCCTGTGCAGCCCGCCACTGCCAGGGTCCTGCGATCCAGGGACAACTTCCCCAGGAGAACACACGGCACGTCTCAGGCTGGTGCAATGTCACGCCAGCCTCTAACGCTGCAGGCTCACCCCGCATTCTGTACCCCTCCCTCCCCCTGGCCTGAGTGAGCCAGAGCTCCCTAATCAGCTGCTCCTTTAACCTTGTTCTGTCTGAGCGAAGAACAGACACCCTCAGGTGACCTACACGCACAGATGGGGCCAAATCCAAAGCTGGACCCCAGGAGCTGTGTGAACAAAGAAGAGAAATAGAAATCTCTCCCAGTAGCCTCAGGAGCAGTGGATTAAATCTCCACAATCAACTTGATGTACCCTGCATCTGTGGAATACCTGAACAGAAAACAAATCATCCCAAAATTGAGGTGGTGGACTTTGGAAGCAACTGTAGACTTGGGGTTTGCTTTCTGCATCTAATTTGTTTCTGGCTTTATGTTTATCTTAGTTTAGTATTTAGAGATTATTATCATTGGTAGATTTGTTTATTGATTTGGTTGCTCTCTTCCTTTTTTTTTTTAATATATAGTTTTTTTTCCTTTTTCTCTTTTTGTGAGTATGTATGTGTATGCTTCTTTGCGTGATTTTTCCTGTATAGCTTTGCTTTTACCATTTGTCCTAGAGTTCTGTCTGTTTTTTTGTTGGTTTTTTTTTTTAGTATAATTTTTAGCACTTATCATCATTGGTGGATTTGTTTTTTGGTTTGGTTGCTTTCTTCTTTCTTTTTCTTTTTTTATTACTTTTTAATTTTAATAATTAATTTTTTATTTTAATTTTTTCTTTCTTTCCTTCTTTTTTTCTCCCTTTTCTTCTGAGCCGTGTGGTTCACAGGTTCTCAGTGCTCTGGCCGGGTGTCAGGCCTGAGCCTCTGAGGTGGGAGAGCCGAGTTCAGGACATTGGTCCACCAGAGACCTCCTGGCCCCACAGAATATCAGTCACTGAGAGCTCTCACAGAGATCTCCATCTCAATGCTAAGACCCAGCTCCACTCAACAACCAGCAAGCCACAGTGCTGGACACCCTATGCCAAACAACTAGCAAGACAGGAACACAACCCACCCATTAGCAGAGAGGCTGCCTAAAATCATAATAAGGTCACAGACACCCCAAAATACACCACTGGACACAGTCTTGCCCATAAAAAAGACAAGATCCAGCTTCAACCACCAGAATACAGGCACTAGTCCCCTCCACCAGGAAGCCTACATGATGTACTGAACCAATCTTACCCACTGCGGGCAGACACCAAAAACAACGGGAACTACGAACTTGCAGGCTGCAAAAAGGAGACCCCAGAGTAAGTTAGGCAAAATGGGAAGACAAACAAACACACAGCAGATGAAGGAGCAAGCTAAAAACCCACCAGACCAAACAAACAAAGAGGAAATAGTCAGTCTACCAGAAAAAGAATTGAGAGTAATGATAGTAAAGATGATCCAAAATCTTGGAAATAGAATGGAGAAAATTCAAGAAAGGTTTAACAAGGACCTAGAAGAACTAAACAGCAAACAAACAATGGTGAACACCACAATAAATGATATTAAAAATTCTCTAGAAAGAATCAACAGCAGAATAACTGAGACAGGAGAACAGATAAGTGACCTGGAAGATAAAATAGTGGAAATAACTACTGCAGAGCAGACTAAAGAAAAAAGAATGAAAAGAATTGAGGACAGTCTTAGAGACCTCTGGGACAACAGTAAACGCACCAACATTCAAAATATAGGGGTCCCAGAAGAAGAAGAGAAAAAGAAAGGGACTGAGAAAATATTTGAAGAGATTATAGTTAAAAACTTCCCTAACATGGGAAAGGAAAGAGTCGATCAAGTCCAGGAAGTACAGAGTGTCCCATACAGGATAAATGCAAGGAGAAACATGCCAAGACACATATTAATCAAACTATCAAAAATTAAATACAAAGAAAAAAATATTAAAAGCAGCAAGGGAAAAACAACAAATAACATACAAGGGAATCCCCATAAGGTTAACAGATGATCTTTCAGCAGAAACTCTGCAAGGCAGAAGGGAGTGGCAGGACATACTTAAAGTGATGTAAGAGAAAAACATACAACCAAGATTATTCGGGCTTCCCTGGTGGCGCAGTGGTTGAGAGTCCGCCTGCCGATGCAGGGGACATGGGTTCGTGCCCCGGTCCGGGAAGATCCCACATGCCGTGGAGCAGCTGGGCCTGTGAGCCATGGCCGCTGAGCCTGTGCGTCCAGAGCCTGTGCTCCATAACAGGAGAGGCCACAACAGTGAGAGGCCCGCGTACCGCCAAAAAAAAAAAAAAAATTGTCAGAAGACCTAAATAGACATTTTTCCAAAGAAGTATACAGATTGCCAACAAACACATGAAAGAATGCTCAACATCACTAATCATTAGAGAAATGCAAATCAAAACTGCAAGGAGGTATCACCTCACACCAGTGAGAATGGCCATCATCAAAAAATCTAGAAACAATAAATGCTGGACAGGGTGTGGAGAAAAGGGAACCCTCTTGCACTGTTGGTAGGAAGGTAAATTGATACAGCCACTATGGAGAACAGTATGGAGGTTCCTTAAAAAACTAAAAATTGAACTACCATATGACCCAGCAATCCCACTACTGGGCATATACCCTGAGAAAACCATAATTCAAAAAGTGTCATGTACCACAATGTTCACTGCAGCTCTATTTACAATAGCCAGGACATGGAAGCAACCTAAGTGTTCATCAACAGATGAATGGATAAAGAAGATGTGGCACATATATACAATGGAATATTACTCAGCCATAAAAGGAAACGAAACTGAGTTATTTGTAGTGAGGTGGATGGACCTGGAGTCTGTCATACAGAGTGAAGTAAGTCAGAAGGAGAAAAACAAATACTGTATGCTAACACATATATATGGAATCTAAGAAAAAAAATGTCATGAAGAGCCTAGGGGTAGGACGAGAATAAAACACAGACCTACTAGAAAATGGACTTGAGGACATGGGGACGGGGAATGGTAAGCTGTGACGAAGTGAGAGAGTGGCATGGACATATATACACTACCAAACGTAGAGTGGATAGCTAGTGGGAAGCAACCGCATAGCACAGGGAGGTCAGCTCGGTGCTTTGTGACCACCTAGAGGGGTGGGATAGGGAGGGTGGGAGGGAGGGAGATGCAAGAGGGAAGAGATATGGGAACATATGTATATGTATAACTGATTCACTTTGTTGTAAAGCAGAAACTAACACACCATTGTAAAGCAATTATACTCCAATAAAGATGTTAAAAAAAAAATCTTACTTGAAATTCTCATAATCAAAAAAAAAAAAGATGTGGCACATATATGCAGTGGAATATTACTCAGCCATATAAAGAAACAAAATTGAGTTATTTGTAGTGAGGTGGATGGACCTAGAGTCTGTCATACAGAGTGAATTGTCAGAAAGAGAAAAACAAATAACGTATACTAACACGTATATATGGATTCTAAAAATAAAAATAAAAATATGGTTCTGAAGAACCTAGGGGCAGGACAGGAATAAAGACGCAGAGAATGGACTTGCAGACATGGGGAGGGGGAAGAGTAAGCTGAGACAAAGTGAGAGAGTGGTATGGACTTATATATACTACCAAATGTAAAACAGATAGTTATTGGGAAACAGGGAGATCAGCTTGCTGCTTTGTGACCACCTAGAGTGGTGGCATAGGGACGGTGGGAGGGAGAAGCAAGAGGGAGGAGATATGGGTATATATGTATATGTATAGCTGATTCACTTTGTTATAAAGCAGAAACTAACACACCGTTGTAAAGCAATTATACTCCAATAACGATGTTTTAAAAAAAAGGAAACAATTATTTTGGTTTTACTCCCTTCAAAGAAGATGCCCTATTTAACAGTGCATACTTAATCTTTTTTCTTAGGTATCTGCTAATGCCTTGCAGGTTCAGGGTCTAAATCGAAAAGTAAACAGAATTTTAAATGCTCTTTTGGCCAATGTGATTATCAAAGAAAAATGGGGGTTAGGGTAAACACTTGTTTGGCTTATTCAAAAGCAATTTCTTAACATGCTACCAAGTGTGGCTTTACCATGTCACCACACCTTGCCCAAAGCTCCTCACTGTATCATCACATCAAGGCTGCACAGGCCAGAGAGCTCCTGAGCAGACACCTGGGGCCCAAAGAAAACATTTACTGGAATGGGAATTAAAAGTGATTCTGAAGTCACAATATTTACCACAGTTAAGTCTGTAGACTCACCTACTGAGTCTACTGTCAAATAAGGGTCATAAAGAAACGGGTATATCACACAGGAAACAATTACCATTTCCATTCAAATGTTAATTATATTTACTATCAGAGTTAAGTCAAGCAAAGCAAATCAATTACTGAACCTGACATTAATTCTTTAAACATGCAGCGCTAGATAACAGAACATACTTTTAATGTGAAATGTGTTTACCTACATTGCCCTCTTATGGTCAACTGGGACAAAAACATTCCCTGGGCTTCCCAGGTGGCGCAGTGGTTGAGAGTCCACCTGCCGATGCAGGGGACACGGGTTCGTGCCCCAGTGCGAGAAGATCCCACGTGCAGCGGAGCGGCTGGGCCCGTGAGCCATGGCCAATGAGCCTGCGCGTCCGGAGCCTGTGCTCCGCAACGGGAGAGGCCACAACAGTGAGAGGCCCCGCGTACCGCAAAAAAAAAAAAAAAAAACAAAAACAAAAAACGTTTATTTCCTGACTAATATGATTTCAAGCAGTCTGAAGTTGTTTAAAAAGTCAGTGTTGCTTGGAGCTCAGAATGCATTTTCACATAAGATATCTGAGATATGAAAGTCCCTTAAAACAATAATATAACTCGTACTGTACAAGTGGAATGAAAATAATTAAAAAACAAAAATGAGTTATTACTCAATGTTATGGTTGTCTTGAACATTGACGGTGAAGGAAGTTTACAGGCAGGCGATTGTAAGAGCAAATATAAAGATCTTTATGCAAAATCAGGAGAGACAGTTTTGATTATTTGCAAGTAAGGTCCCCGCTTCTCTAAAATGTCCTGGCTTCTCTTTAAAAGCCCACAGCTTACATTTTCCTCCGGAGGGCACCATCCCATGTCATTCATTAGACATAATAAGGGCTATTTGGACCACAAATGGGACAAAATGAGAGAGAAAAAGGCAGAGATATATTTTCCTAAATGATCTAGAAAGAGCTGGATGAGAGGGATACTGTGAATTATGGGTGGGAGGTGTGCGCGCATGTGTGAACACAGGTCCCTTAATTTTCTGGCACGGAGCTAGAAGTAAGAACAGTAAAAGGCTGGTCAAAGGGAGAACGTGGTTCATGACGGGAAGGAAAGACAAGTCAGAGAAGAAATGGAGGCAAACAATCCCCTGACCGGGGAACGTGAGCACAGGAGTGCCCGGGCACCACCTCGGGGAGGTTAGGAGTGAGGATAGCGTGCCAAGCTCTGGGCATGCCCTGTCCAGTGCTGGGAACGTGAGGAGGTCCTCGCTACTCAGCCACCATACTGGCTTGAGTTTCCCCCCACAAAACCTTGGGAAATTGATTTTTTTTCCGTTCCATTTTAGTCCCCTAAAAACTATGCATTTTACAAAGGAAAGATAAAAATGCTATGTAAGGTAGAAACACCTGTAGATTCAGAGAATGTTGAAAGGGACCTCAGAGAATAGCTAGTCCAAATATCTTTTAGAGGTAAAGAAAGCAAGTCAGGGCTTCCCTGGTGGCGCAGTAGTTAAGAATCCGCCTGCCAATGCAGGGGACATGGGTTCGAGCCCTGGCCCAGGAAGATCCCACATGCCACGGAGCAACTAAGCCCATGCACCGCAACTACTGAGGCTGTGAGCCACAACTACTGAGCGCATGTGCCACAACTACTGAAGCCCGCATGCCTAGAGCCCATGCTCTGCAACAAGAGAAGCCACCGCAATGAGAACCCCACGCACTGCGACGAAGAGTAGCCCCCGCTCGCTGCAACTAGAGAAAGCCCACGTGCAGCAACAAACACCCAATGCAGCCAAATAAATAAATAAATAAATTTATTTTTAAAAAAGAGAAAAAAAGCAAGTCAGAATGACTTGCCAAAGTTTCTCAGAGAGTTGAGAGAGGAGGTAGCAGAGATAGGACCATTTACAGAGACCTACATTTATTATTGAAACGGCTGTGGGCTTCCTTTCCCCAAATGATATCAGTTTGCTGGATGTTATGTGTAGGATGTGAGTCCTTTGATTTCCTAAGTTAACTGGACCTGGACCTTGGTTTCTTTATCTGTAAAAGGGACAAACTACTAGTTATTCTGAAGGGCTGTTGTGAAAATTCGATACTGTAATAGTGTGAAAGTGCAGTTGTCACAATAAGGGGCCATACTGGAACGCTGGAAATATTCTATACACTGTAAACATTCTATATCTTGATGTGGGTGGTAGTTAATTAGTTTTCTATTGCTGTGTAACAAATCACCACAAACTTAACAGCTTAAAAACAAGAGGCATGGGCTTCCCTGGTGGCGCAGCGGTTGAGAGTCCGCCTGCCGGAGCAGGGGACACGGGTTCGTGCCCCGGTCTGGGAGGATCCCACATGCCGCGGAGCGGCTGGGCCCGTGAGCCATGGCCACTGAGCCTGAGCGTCCAGAGCCTGTGCTCCACAGCGGGAGAGGCCACAGCAGTGAGAAGCCCGTGTACCGCAAAAAAAACCAAACAAACAAGGGGCATTTATTTTCCCACAGTTCTTCACATCAGGAATCTAGGGCCTGGTATGGCTAGGTTCTCTGCTCAGGGTCTCACAGGTGGAAATCAGGATGTTAGCAGGGCTTTCTGAAGGCTCTGGAGAAACATCTGCTTCCAAGTTTGTTCAAGTTGTTAGCCAAATTCGGTTCTTTGTGGTTATAAGATTGAGTTTCTCATTTCCTTGCTGGTCGTCAGCCAGAGAATGCCCTTCAGCTCCTAGAAGCTGCCTACATTCCCTGCCCCATGGCCTCCTTCATCTTTAAAACCAGCAATGAAGAATCTCCCTCACATGGAATCCTTCTCACACTTTCAATCTCTTTCTTCTGGAAGAACCTGGTCTCTGTTAAGGACTTATCTGGTTAGGTCAGATCCACCCAGGAAAATCTCTCTTTTTTTAAAGTCAACTTTGTCATATAATTGAAGGGAAGGGTTTATATAAGGGCATGGATCACTGGGAGTCACCTTAGAATTCACCCTACAAATATATGTACACATGTAAAACTCCATCGTACTGTATGCTTATGATCTGTGTGCTCTATTGCATACAAGATAAATTTCAATAAACAGAGAAAATAGTAAAAAGCTCTAAAGATGTTGATATTTATTCTATTGCTATTAAACCTAGTCCTATCCTAAACTTTCAGTAAACTCCCCCCAAAATATGAGCTCTAGTTTAGTTGCTGATGAGGTTAGAAGCCATCAAGGTCCCAAACCATGAGGCTATAATGGTCTGAGGACCACAGTGCAGCTGCTTATGAAAATTCAGTAGTAATTCTGACACTGGAAAAGCCTGTCAGAAACCAGATGCTTGCCCTTGATAAGATAGTCTAGTCTAATTGAAAGCTGTATTTCTTTGCTTTTGACTGGAATTATGTGTGCATGGGGGTAGCACTGGCAATCTCAAGCAATCCACCAGACTCTAAATATGCACCTGAGAAGAGTTTTACCCTGTACGAAAATCATTTAACTAATATATAAATTATGAAATGTCATAGGGACAATAAAACCTTCAAAATATATGATTCATAAGTGAAATAATATAAGTGTAAATATTATGAACACTTCCAAGGCCTGGGCAAAGAAAATATAGGATGGACTTGAAATATCCTGTGGTACCGTAAAGTAAGGAAGTGCTCAAAAAAATAAGTGAATTAACTAAAAGAATGAGAGCATATCAAAAGAGCACAGAAGCCAAACTTAAAAAGTTCTCAACTACCAAAAGTGGAACAATTTGAACAACTGAATTGGGTTATAATCCAAAGAATGAAATAGTCAGGAGTCTATACTGATAGAATTAAATTAATGGTGAAGAAGGGACAACTCTTCCTTACAGAAAAATTTCAATTAATAAATGTCTTAAAAATGAGAGATAGAGCAAGTCACCATTAGAACACCACAAAAATAACTGCTGCAGGGAAGATTGAATGATGAATGTTAAAATTAGTAGATGAAAGTGTAAGCAGAAATAGAATGTTTGCAGTCTCTGTATTAGTTTCCTGTAGCTGCTGTAACAAATTACCACAAATTTAGTGGCTTAAAACAACACAACTTTATTCTCTTACAGTTCTGAGGCCAGGAGTCCAAAACCAGTATCCCTGAGCCAACACCAAGGTGTTAGCAGAGTCACGCTCTCTCTGGAGGATCTAGGGAAGAATTTGTTCCCTTGCCTTTTCCAGAGCTATATTCTTTGGCTCATGGCCCCTTTCTCCATATCTAAAGTCAATGTCATGGCATCTTCAAATCTCTCTCTGCTTCCATCTTCACATGGCCTTCTGTCTTCTGTATGAAATCTCGCTCTGCCTCCCTCCTAAAAGGACACTTGTGATTTCATTTAGTGCCCACTCAGATAATCCAGATAATCTCTCCCCAGCTCAAAACCCGTAACTTAATCACATTTGTAAAGTTTCTTTTGCCATATAAGGTATCATTCACAAATTCAAGGGATTAGGATCTGGATATATTTAGGGGCCATTATTCAGCCTACCACAGTCTCAAGGTACCTCCCCAGAATACTGAGTAAATAAATACAAAGATAAAAATAATTAGTTTAGGGAATTCCCTGGCAGTCCAGTGGTTAGGACTCCGTGCTATCACTGCCGAGGGCCTGGTTTCGATCCCTCATCAGGGAACTAAGATCCCACAAGCCGAGCGGCGCAGCCAAAAAAAAAAAAAGAAAGAAAGAAAGAAGGAAAGAAAAGAAAAGAAAGAAAGAAAAATAATTAGTTTACAGTGGAAAACCGGGGTAGACACCACTTTAACCAAGTGATCAAGGTTAACACTGTTAGCAATACATATCAACACCATGTACCCCCTCAAAAGGATACAACATCATTTCTGTCCTATTCTTTCCAAAAATGCATAACCTCATTCCAATCAAAAGAAAACACTAGACAAACCCAAGTTTAGAGAGATTCTAAAAACCATATGACCAATGCTCTTCAAAAGTGTCAGTCAGGGCTTCCCTGGTGGCGCAGTGGCTGAGAGTCCGCCTGCCGATGCAGGGGACACGGGTTCGTGCCCCGGTCCGGGAAGATCCCACATGCCGCAGAGCGGCTGGGCCCGTGAGCCATGGCCGCTGAGCCTGCGCGTCCGGAGCCTGTGCTCCGCAACGGGAGAGGCCACAACAGTGAGAGGCCCGCGTACCGCAAAAAAAAAAAAAAAAGTGTCAGTCATGGAAGACAATAAGAGCCTGAGGATCTGTCAAGGAGGGAAGACTAAGGAAACATGCAACTAAATGCAATGTGAGATCTGCACTGGATTCTGAAACAAAAAAGGACATTAGTGGGAAAACTGATGAAATCCAAATAAACTCTACAGTTTAGTTAATAACATTATATGGATGTTAAATTCTTGGTTTTGATAAGTGTTCTGTGATTTCTTAAGAAGTTAGCATAAGGGGGGACTTCCTTGGCGGTCCAGCGGTTAAGACTCCACACTCCCAGTGCAGGGGGCCTGGGTTCGATCCCTGGTCAGGAACTAAGATCCCATAAGGGAAACTTGGTGAAGGCTATACAGGAACTTTGTACTATTTCCACAACTCTTCCTTAAGTCTAAAATTATCTGAAAACAAAAGATTTTAAAAAGAGAAAGGCAGGGAGGGAGGGAAGAAGGAAGGAATTAGAGAAGGAAGAATGTGAGCCCTTCGTTTAGCATCTTTGAGTGCCCCCTACTGGTCACTAAGGTAAATTTAGGTGAAGTTCCCCCAAGCCGGACTTCATTGATTTATAAAGTAATTGTCCTTCTCTTTTCTTTCCAATTATTTACCTGCTCCGAGACAGTTTTATCAAAGCCAGGCTACCCTGCTCCTACTGATTCATGGTTTCTTTCTTCCTCTAAAAATCCATCAAAAGCCCCACTAGTTACTGAATCTTTCTTCTCTCTAAACAGAATGTACATCACAAACCCACAACCACTTCCTGGCTGAATCCCAAGACCTGTCAGGTGCAAGTAAGCCATCCAACGCTCCTCCCACTGGACAGCCAGGGACATCACAAGGTGGGTGAGCCAGATAACCAGGGCTGTGGAAGAGGGGGACAGATTTGGTAGTGGGACGGGGCCTCCGGAGGTGTCAGATGTGAGCATATGAGGGGTTCAGCACTACTGGGTGATCCCATGTTTACTGATATCTCGGCTGTGGGGTTGAGGGCCAGGCAGATAAAAGGTAAGCAATTTCTATTAACGATGTTTTGCATATGTAACCTCTAAAATTAGTAACTCACTGGGTTCAAGTAAATCAAATACAGCTCTTCACTAGGAAAAGACTGAGATTTCTTGTGGCACATGACAGTGAACACCAGAGATACAGACTGACAGTGTCCTGTCTGCATCTGGGCCTCAAATTTTATTTAGCCCACACAATAGTTTTAAAGTTTTTAACTGGATGCCAATGTTTTGAATCTGGAGATACTAACATTCAAAAATTGATTTCTGGTTTTTCATGGAAAAAAAATCTATAGATCTGGATGTTCTGGGTCTACATTTTTGCATAGCAACAATGTGTAGGGGGCTTCCCTGGTGGCGCAGTGGTTAAGAATCCGCCTGCCAATGCAGGGCACACGGGTTCGTGCCCCGGTCCGGGAAGATCCCACATGCCGCGGAGCGGCTGGGCCCGTGAGCCACAACTACTGAGCCTGCGCGTCTGGAGCCTGTGCTCTGCAACGGGAGAGGCCGCGACAGTGAGAGGTCTGTGCACCGCGATGAAGAGTGGCCCCCACTGGCTGCAACTGGAGAAAGCCCATGCACAGAAATGAAGACCCAACACAGCCAAAAATAAATAAATTTATTTTTTAAAAAAACAAACAAATAATGTGTAGGAACTGGGGGGATGCCCCCTTTAGATGGTCCTTGCTCTGCAGTTCCTTACCCACCACTTACACAAGGCATGCATATGGTCAATCCCCACACTGGTGGGTTCATATGTGTTATATACCTCATCCCTGTGGCGTTGGTGTTTGTACTATCTGCTCTGTAGGATACTACATACATGCTGTCAACAACTAAAAGGACCTCGTCTGCCATCTGCACTTGATCTTAGCCAAAAGGCCAAGGAGTGATCACTTTCCATCTGCGTAACCTCCTTAAATAATGTTCATCCTTCCTTTCTACAAGTCACTATAGCTCATTATACGTATTCTGCAAAAACAAAACACATACATTTACTCTTCTAAATTTCATTCTTTTACTCTTAATAATTTCCTACACCAATGGATCAGAATCACCTGGAACGTTTGTTAAAACACAGTTAAAACTGTGCCCAGCAGTAACCAGGGCATATTAAAAAGGAAAAAAAAAAAGGGCTTTGTAACATCAGTGTAACTACAGAGCCTCAACACACTTAGCAGGAAAAACAACAAATCATCAAGCTCATTCCTTTTTACCTTTTATACTCCTGGGAATCACAGTCACCCAGTCAGGTCCACTGGAGTTGATTGGCATTTTGATATTGACACCACTTGAAAGAGGAATAAAAAGAGTACAAGCTTAGATTCAGGAACATTTATTTTCTAATATGTATCTTTATTTGCAAATTTTTAAATGGACAGGATTTCACAAAGCTTTACTAAGATGAAATATTCTTATAAATGTTAATCAATAAAATTGATAATTAATAAACTAGGTATATTAAAATAAGCAGGTTATATGGATACATAAACTGAATAAGAATTAAACAAGTTTTTAATTTTTCACTGCTTCGCCCTTAGAGTGCAAACTCGAAAATGACAAATTCTGTTTGAATTACTTACTTCCCTTGGACTCGGAGAATGGCTCACACTGATAAGAATGTCTGTTTTGTCACTACTTAGTTTTCAAGCTGCAAGACTACGGAGCATTAAGTCATACGTCAGATTCCTTAGGCCTTGCCCAGAGCTGAGTCCTACCTAGGGACATGTGTCCCCAGATACGTGCTCATGCATGTACTCTGTTCTTCATTACTACGGCTCTGTAGTGTCTGTTCCCCTTAATAAAACATGTACTCCTCAAAGGCATGGATTATGTCCCATTCATCTTTCATCTTCAGTACTTAGCACAGGACCTGGACTAGAGTCCATGCTCAGAAAATATCTGATAGAGGGCTGTGTGAAAAGGTGGGGGACAGTGGAGTCCAGAAGTATACTGAAAACATGGTGTGACTATTCCAGAAACTGGCTCATAATAATTAGTCCTCTTGCACTTAGACCAAAAACAAACAAAAAAATAAAATGCTAACTTTCCCAACTCGATATGGGAACTTGCAGTCACGATATTTCATTTCATCAAAAATCAATTCAAAACAGATTTGTTCTTAAATAATTCGTAAGCTTCTACTATGTGCCAGGCACTATCCTAGCTACTAGGGATATAAAAGCAAACAAAACACACATCATTGGGAATTCCCTGGAGGTCAAGTGGTTAGGACTCTAGGCTTTCACTGCTGAGGGCCCAGGTTTGATCCCTGGCTAGGGAACTAAGATCCCACAAGCCAAGTGGCACAGCCAAACAAAAAAAATAAAAACAGCATCTCCTCCTTCATGGCACTGACATTCTAATGAATGAGGGAGACAGACAACAAGGAGGAAGGAATTATAGGGGGCTATGTTAGAGAATAACAGCAGTTCATGGATTATAAAAGTGACAATTAATATACATGACTTTAAGAGAGCACATATAAACTACTTTCATGAGTTTAAAGCTTTAAGGTAAGGAAAAGAAGAAACCTTCACCACTGTAATTTGCTTGTAAAAATGTTTACTCTCAATCTAATCATGCAGAAACAATAAAGCAGCAAATCCAAATTAAGCAATATTCTACAAAAACAGCAACATCAAAATTGTCAATGTCATAAAAACCAAAACAAGTGAGAGAACTCTTCTGGACTAAAAGATTAAAGAGACAACTAAACAGATTGTGTGTGATCAGAGATTCAGTTAAAATAAAAGAGATAGCAATAAAGGATATTATTGGGACAACTGGATAAACTTGAATATAGACTGCATATTAAATAACAATGTTGTGTCAATGATAAAAGGCCCAAGTGTGATCACTGTGTCATGGTTATATGTTGGAGAAAGTCCTAGGAGATGCATACGCCTAGGGTGCAGTGCCATGATGTCTGCACCTTACTCTCAAATGGTCTGAGGGGAAAGAATTATACACAAATACACACATATAAACACATACAAAGAGAGAAAGCAAATGCAGCAAAACATAACAATGGTGAGTCTAAGTTAAAGGTATATGGGTGCTCACTGTTGTTATTCCTGCAGGGTTTCTACAGATTTGAACTTTTTAAATACAAAGTTAGAAAGAAAAAAAAAGTATAAATCATGCTAAAATAAAAGGGAAGCTTTTAATGTGATGTCTTTCAAAAGACATTCTCGGGCTTCCCTGGTGGCGCAGTGGTTGAGAGTCCGCCGGCCGATGCAGGGGACACGAGTTCGTGCCCCGATCCCACATGCCGCCCAGCGGCTGGGCCCGTGAGCCACGGCCGCTGAACCTGTGCGTCTGGAGCCTGTGCTCCGCAACGGGAGAGGCCGCAACAGTGAGAGGCCCGCGTACCGCAAAAAAAAGAAAAAAGACATTCTCTTATTATCAGAATCTTTTAAGCAAAGTACTATGGTTCTTTCTAAAACCAACACTTTCTTTTTTTTTCCTTGAGAGATTAGATCACCTTAATTGTCCAACTGTCATTTGGGAACCAAAGACCAAGGCTAATCTTCTTAATCCTTTCTGAATTAAGCAACATTACGAGCCACCAAGGAAGAGAGGTAAAAATGACTATAGCTTAACATATTCAGGCCATGAGCTCAAAATACTACACTCAGAGATCCCTCAAATGATCAATTTCAATCTTTCTCTTTTTCTTTTCAGTTAGCCTAATGCAAAATTTCAGATTTTTAACATAGCAAACAATGCAAAAAAAAATCTGTTATCAGGACTCCGTCAAATGTTTGGTTTCCAAAAACTTATGCCACCTCAAACGCTTTCCCGGAAAACTTCCAGGTAAGTAGAATCTTTTTCAATGATTTTACTACAAAGTACCCTCAGCCAGCCTCATCCAGGATATGCAAGTAAAGGCAGGGGCAGACATTATTTCATCCTTCTGGATTCACAGGTGTTCTTTGGTTTTAATGGTAGGATTTAATGTTAGGAACATTTTAAATTTTACACTAACTTAATTGTCTAACCTTTTTCCCACTATTTTCCATGTGGAATTTCAGTAAATTACATGCTATGCTTCCTCCTCTTCGCTAAGCCACTAAGTAGACTCACAACACAACTCTAAAAAGGGAGTAAGACTTTAAAAAATGGTTCACATAAAAAACAAAATCTTAAAAAAAAAAATTATTTTAAATAAAATAAAATAACAGGGGGTAACTGAACAGTCTTCATACATAGGCAAAAAGTACACAGAAATAAAATCATCTGCTCATAGTCATTGATAAATAATGTGTCTAAGATCTGAACCCAAGAATAAAACTAAAGTCCTTTTGTACTGAGCCACAAAAAACTAGGCAGTCCCCGCAAGAACAGTACAGTAAATACACTGGGAGTAGTGCTCCCTCTGCTGGCCTTCTGAAAGCATGGCATCAAATATGTACTTAAAACTGTTAACGACCAAAAGCTGACTCAGGAAGTAAAAAATCAGTTTTATTTTAGAAGATCCTACAGACCACATATACTATGGTAGGAACTTTTCCCCCACCAAGTAATGAGTGGACATAAAACATTAAAAGTTTTAGAGTGCCCAGATACACTCAACAAAGATCCCTCTCTACAAGGGAATTTTTTTATATAAATTTATTTTTTTTATTTTTATTTTATTTTTGGCTGCGTCAGGTCTTTGCTGCTGCGTGCGGGCTTTCGCTAGTTGCGGAGAGCGGGGGCTACTCTTCGTTGCAGTGCGCGGGCTTCTCTTGGCGGTGGCTTCTCTTGTTGTGGAGCATGGGCTCTAGAGCACAGGCTGTAGAGTAATTGTGGCGCACAGGCTTATTTTCTCTGCGGCATTTGGGATCTTCCCGGACCAGGGCTCGAACCCGTGTCCCCTGCATTGGCAGGTGGATTCTTAACCACTGCGCCACCAGGGAAGCCCAAGGGAATATTTTAAAGTATAGATTTCATTTAAAAATAAAAAATGGGGCTTCCCTGGTGGCACAGTGGTTGAGAGTCCGTCTGCCAATGCAGGGGACACGGGTTCGAGCCCTGGTCCAGGAAGATCCCACATGCCGCGGAGCGGCTGGGCCCGTGAGCCATGGCAGCTGAGCCTGCGCGTCTGGATCCTGTGCTCCGCAATGGGAGAGGCCACAACAGTGAGAGGCCCGCGTACCACAAAAAAATTAAAATTAAAATAAAATAAAATAAAAAATGTTTTACATTCTTTCAAATAATTGTACTTTCTATGCTATTTTTCTTTTTATTCCTTAAGAATGTTATTTTATTTCAGAACTATATGGAATGCAATAATTTCAACAACTATTAACCTTCAAAAATACAGTTTGCTGTGGTATTCCTGGCTTCCCTTGCTTATCATTAAATCAGTTCAGCAATGTTACCATATTCATAGTCTTTTTCCTATCAATAAATGTTTATATGATTTTAACAACTAATAATATGTCACTTAAAACTTTCTTCAGTTTATTAGACATGAAGCTAAAACACTACCCTGACTATAAGACCTCTAGCAGCCCTGTTCTTGGATGATTTTTTTAATCTGTTCTGTGAATAAGTGATCTTGCTTATACAGATAATGCTATGCAATTCTGAAGTTAAAGATATTAAGGTAAAAGAACAAAAATTTAAGGTCATTAATTTGAACTGAAATAAGCACACTAATCACAAAATATAAATATTTATTTTCTTACCACCTCTCCTGAATTGGGCCAAGTTCAGAAAGATATAAGAAGCACATAACCAAAACAAGAAAGTCTCCTAAGTAGGACAAAGACAATGGAAAGGGACCTCTTAAATTACCCCCTAGAGCAAGGAGCATGTACATACCTCTGGAAGAAATCATTCTCTGCAGCAGTTAGGAGGCCCTTCAGGTATCCACCCTTGAAATGGTTAATTCTGCTACTGCAAGGGAGCTTCTTTGGTTTGAAGCAGAACCAGGGTTCTCCGGTATAGAGATCCGTAAAGTTGCACAGGGGAAGACTCCCAGGAAGACACACGTTACACTCTGTAGTTTCAGAAATTCTTCCTGAACGGAAGAGGCTCTTGAAATAGACCCTGTCTGGTTTCTCTTCCTGTAGATTCTGAAGAACTCTGATCCCTTCACTGGGGTGGACCAGAGATATGGACACTTTAACTCTGCCTGGCCAGAGCAGAGTAAAAAAGACCTTGTAAAACCCATTCTGGTAGTCCACCACTCTACCCACGGCCCCCGCCTGCAGCTTAGGGGAGTGGATTCTGGCCTGCAGGTAGTCTCCACCATACTTCTTGGGCTTTCTTTGAAAATCCTGTACATGAACCAGCACCTCTAGCTGGCTTCCCACCTTGAAGAAGGCTGCAGAGTTCAAGATGACAAAGTAGCTGGAAGAAGGGTCAGTGCTCTTCAAAAAGGGGACTGGGCCCACATTAGGCACCTGCCACTGTAAAGCGGCCAACAAGGAGTCCTCCTCCAGGCGCTCCCGGCTGGACAGAGTCTGGTGCTCATAGCCACAGTAAGGATTCCGGCTAATTCCTGTCACCTGGGAGAAAACAAACTGTCCACCACTGTCGATGAATGTGGCTGATGCAGTCTCATGGTCCAAGTACTGAAGAGAAAGACACAAACAATAGAAACCACAGCTACAATAAATCTCCTTATAGTGAACAAATAAATCGTTGCTTCAGCTTAAATTTTAATAAAACTTACTTAAGAAGACATTGTTTCAAAAACCACAGCTCACCATTACAGGTTCCCACAGCAAATATCAGAGAAAAATCCCTTTGGTGCTTCCAGAAGGAGAACGGGAAAATGAATCATTCTGAAGGACACTAGTCCCCCTTTATCCACAGGAGATACTTCCAAGACCCCCAGTGGATGCCTGAAACTGTGGGTCACATCAAACCCTATATATACGGCTTTTTCCTATACATACATACCTATGATAAAGTTTAATTTATAAATTAGGCACAGTAAGAAATTAACAATAATAATAAAATAGAACAATTATAATAATATACTAGAATAAAAGTAATGTGAATGAGGTCTTTCTCAAAATATCTTTTTTTAAAAATTTATTTGGCAGCACTGGGTCTTAGTTGCGGCATGCAGGATCTTTGTTGCCGTGTGCGGGATCCTCATTGCCGTGTGTGGGATCTTTCAGTTGCAGCATGCAAACTCTTAGTTGCAGCATGCGAAGTCTTCGTTGCAGCATGCATGTGGGATCTAGCTCCCCAACCAGGGATTGAACCCAGGCCCCCTGCATTCGGAGCACAGGGTCTTAGCAACTGGACCACCAGGGAAGTCCCTCTCTCAAAATATCTTATTGGTGTACTGTCCTTCTTCTGATGATGATGATGTAAGAGGATAAAAGGCCTATGTGATGAGATGAAGTGAGGTGAATGCTGTAGGCATTGTGACGTAGCATTAGGCTACTACTGACCTTCTGACAACACGTCAGAAGAAGGATCATCTGTGTCAGGTGATCATGGATTGAGCTACAATGATGTCAGTGGTTGAGGATCCTGGGTGGGAAACAGCAGGATGGCACAAGATTTCATCACGCTACTCAGAACAATGCACAATTTCAAACTGGTAAGTTGTTTATTTCTGGAATTTTCCATTTAATATTTTCAGATCATGGTTGACCATGGGTAAATGACACCACAGAAAGCAAGACAGTGGATGGAGGGACTACTGAATACCAGAGTATTCCATTCTTCTTAACAAGGCCTGCCCTCAAGACAAAACTATTTTACCAGAGCTTAACCTACTGAGGTTTTACCAGAGCCTAACCTACTGAGGTTTTACCAGAGCCTAACCAAACTGAGGTAAGGGACATACCCAACTCCAGCCCACTCTAATCATTCTATCCAATTTAAGGGTTGGGGGTAAGACTAAGAAACAATTCTGAAGTTCACAGATTCATTAAAAGACTGAGGATCATAGGACTATAAAATGTTTCACCTCCCCTACACCTCACCCCCACACCACTAAAAGCCTATTTATTGGAGTTTGTTTTACCCAGTACATCATGTCCAGCTTTCAACAAAAATTACAAGACATACTAAAAGGAAAAAAATACAGCAATTATCAAGGGACAGGAGGGAAGAATTAGGAATATTTTGTTATTAATAACATACCTGCACTACCCATGAAGCAGCATGGTATTATCTGATAGTGGACTTGAGTTGCTTGTAAATGCATACTTAAAACTCTAGGGCAACCACTTAAAGTAAAATGAGAAGTATAACTGATACACTAAGAAAGGAGACAAAATGTAATCTATAAAATGCTCAATTAGGGATTTCCCTGGTGGTCCAGTGGTTAAGATTCTGCCTTCCAACGCAGGGGATACAGGTTCCATCCCTGGTCAGGGAACTAAGATCCCACATGCCACGAGACAACTAAGCCCACGCCCCACAACTACTGAACCCAAGCACCTCAACTAGAGAGCCTGCATGCCACAACTACAGAGCCCATGCGCTCTGGACCCTGCGCACCACAACTAGAGAGAAGCCCGTGTGCCACAACTAGAGAGAAGCCCGCATGCCACAACTAGAGAGTTGCCCTCGTGCTACACGAAGAGCCTGTGTGCAGCAACGAAAGATCCCTCATGCCACAACTAAGACCCCATGCAACCAAAAATAAAAATAAATTAATTAAATAAATATATTTTTTTAAAATGCTCAGTTAAAACCACAAGAGTCAGAAAAAGAGCATAAGACAAAAGTAGGAACAAAGAACAAAGACAATGAATAGAAAACAGTAACAACTATGGTAGATATTAATCCAACTATATCAGTAATCACCTTGAACACCAATGGACTAAAGACACCAGTTAGAAGAAAGAGGTTGTCAGATTCAATTATATGCTGTCTCTAAGAAACCTACTTTAAATATAAAGACTTATATAGATTAAAAGTAAGTGGATGAAAGATATACCAGGCTAGCACTAATCAAAAGAAAGCAGGAATAGTTATATTAACTTCAGACAGAGTAGACTTCAGAGCAAGGAAAGTCATCAGAGATAAAGAAGGATATTATATAATAATAAAAGGGTAAATTCTCCAAGAAGACATAACAATCTTTAACATGTATGTGCCTAACAGCAGAAAGTCAAATATGTGAGGCAAACACTGATAGAACTGCAAGAAAAAATAGATAAATTCACTATTGTAGTTAAAGATTTCAATA
This sequence comes from Kogia breviceps, assembly GCF_026419965.1. Classification (NCBI taxonomy): domain Eukaryota; kingdom Metazoa; phylum Chordata; class Mammalia; order Artiodactyla; family Physeteridae; genus Kogia; species Kogia breviceps. Next base: position 101,299,176 of record NC_081314.1, read on the forward strand.
CCCCACTATCAGAAATGAATGGATCCAGCAAGCAGAAAGTCAGTGAGGACACGGTTGAACTCAACAGCACCACCAATCAACTAGGTATGATGGACATCTATAAACTACTTACCTAGCAACAGCAGAATACACATTCTTCTCAAACTCACATGAAAGATGCACAAAAACAGATCATATTCTGGGCCATAAAACATACCATAAAAAATTGAAAAGAATAGAAATCATACAATGTCTGCTCTCAGACTACAATGGAATTAAACTAGAAATTAATAACAGAATGATAGCTAGGAAATCCCAAAATACCTGGAGATTAAACAACACACTTCTGGGAAATCCCTGGTGGTCCAGTGCTTAATACTCCACGCTCTCACTGCTGAGGGCCCAGGTTCAATCTCTGGTCGGGTAACTAAAAAAATCCCACAAGCCACAAGGGGTGCCCAATAAATAAATAAACAAATAAATAAATAATAAAATAAAATAAATGACACTTCTAAATAAAACAAGGGTCAAAGAAGAAATATGAATAGAAAATTTAAATCTTTTTAGTTAAATGAAAATGAAAACACACCTTATCAAAATTTACAGGATGCTGTAAAAGTAGGTCTTAGACGGAAATTTACAGCACTGAATGCACATTATTAGAAAAGAGGAAAGATGTAAAATCAATCATCTAAACTCCAACCTTAGGAAACTAGAAGAAGAAAAGCAAATCAACTCCAAAGTAAGGAGAAGAAAAGAAATTAGAGCAGAAATCAATGAAACTGAAAACAGGAAATCAATAGAGGAAAGACAATGAGGCCAAAAGCTGGTTATTTGAAAAGATCAATAAAATCGATAAGCCTGCAGCAAGGCTAACTAAGGAAAACAGACAGGACACAAATTACCATTATCGGAAATGAAAGAAGAGACATCACTACAGATCCCATAGACATTAAAAGGATAATCAAGGGACTTCCCTGGTGGTGCAGTGGTTAAAAATCCACCTGCCAACGCAGGGGACATGGGTTCAAGCCCTGGTTGGGGAAGATCCCACATGCTGCGGAACAACTAAGCCCATGTGCCACAACTACTGACCCTGCGCTCTAGAGCCCGCGAGCCACAACTACTGAAGTCTGCACGTCTACAGCCCATGCTTCGCAACAAGAGAAGCCACTGCAATGAAAAGCCCGTGCACTGCAACAAAGAGTAGTCCCCGCTCACCACAACTAGAGAAAGCCCGTGTGCAGCAACAAAGATGCAACACGGCCAAAAATAAATAGGTAAATAAATTAATTAATTTTTAAAATAAAGATAATCAAGAAATACCACGAACAACTCTATACCCACAAATTTGATAACTGAGATGAAATGCACCAGTTCCTTGAAAGATACACTCTGCCAAAACTCATGCAAGAAGAAACAGATCATCTGAATAGGCCTATAATCTCTAGTAAAGAATCTGGATCAATAATTAATGACCTTTCAAAATGGACACCACCAGGTCCAGATGGGATTCATTGATGAATTCTACCAAATATTTAAGGAAGAAATTGTATCAATTCTCTACACTCTCTGTCAGAATATAGAAGCAGAGGGAATACTTCCTAACTCTTTCTATAAAGCCAGCATTACCCTAATACCAAAACTAGACAATGACATTACAAGAAAACTACAAATTTCCCTAATAAACACAGATGTAAAGTCATCAACAAAATATTAACAAATCAAATCCAACAATGTGTAAAAAGAAATATACACCATGACCAAGTGGGATTTATCCCAGGTATGCAAGAAAGTGCCTTAATAGAACTCCAGTGCTTCCCAAAGACCATGTATTACACCCTCTTAGAACTGGTCCTTAATCTTCACTTTGGCATTTCTGCTTAGAAGACGACCTTATAAGGACTTCAGTGTTTTCTAGTTTGGACATTAATTGTTATTTATATTGTGGCATTTTGCTCTATATACTGTACAACACAATGGCTTTCTAATATTTTGTATCTCAAAATTTTATACTCTGTCTCTAAATTTCAGATGTTTAAGCTCTTATTATTACTGAGCAGATCTGCCTGTTTGACAATAAAGTTTTCTACCAAAAAAAAAAAAAAAAAAACCTCACCTTAGAGCTTGTAAAATTTCACAGGTAAAGAAAAGGTCCTAATAGCTTCCAGAAAGGAGAACAATGTTATCAATAAAAAAACAAGAATTAGATTGGCATTAGCCTTGTCTTTTGCTATACTGGACACTAGAAGACAGTGGAGCAAAGTTGTAAGGTTCTGAGGGAAAAGGATTTTGAATACAGCATTCTAAATCCAAATACAAATCATACATGAGGGCAAAATAAAGACAGTTTCAGACATGTAAGCTTTGTTCCCATGTGCCCTTTCAGAAAAACATTATTTGAAGATTTAACCCAGTAAAATGGAAAGAAAAATCCAAGGAAGTGAAAGACATGAGCAACAGTGAAACCAACCCAGGAATTCAATGAAAAGCAAACTCAGAATAACAGCTGGGCAACGGGTCAAGACAATAATCAGTGAACACTGAAATAGGGAGATAGAGGGCTCTGAGGAAAAAAAAAACAAAATGCCTTCAAGAAGCAAGTGGAGGGACTTCCCTGGCAGTGCAGTGGTTAAGACTTCGCCTTCCAATGCAGGGGGTGAGGGTTCGATCCCTGGTCGGGGAACTGGGATCCCACATGCCTCGCGGCCAAAAAACCAAAACATGAAACAGAAGCAATATGGTGGCAAATTCAATAAAGACTTTAAAAATGGTCCACATCAAAAGCATCTTTAAGAAAAAAAGGAGAAGAAGCAAGTGGATTCAATTCAACAAATCATATGAAGGAAAAATCCTCAAGACATGTTACAGAAGGTGGTATTTTCTCTCATCAGAAAAAAAAGGCAATGAGCACTCCAGAAAAAAAAAAAAAAAGAAGAGGTATAAGAAAGTCATCATTAAAATATGAAGCAGGGCTTCCCTGGTGGTGCAGTGGTTTGGAGTCCGCCTGCCAATGCAGGGGACACGGGTTCGTGCCCCGGTCCAGGAGGATCCCACATGCTGCGGAGCGGCTGGGCCCGTGAGCCATGGCCGCTGAGCCTGTGCGTCCGGAGCCTGTGCGTCTGGAGCCTGTGCTCCACAACGGGAGAGGCCACAACAGTGAGAGGCCCGTGTACTGCAAAAAAAATAATAAAATAAAATAAACAAATAAAATATGAAGCAAATTAAAATGCAGCATGATTAAGCAACTGAGGTAGTGTATAAAAAAGATCCATTTGACCTTGATGTTTGGGAAATCTCCATCAAGAGATATAAATTTGGTTTCAAAGGATCATGTTCTATATTGACTAACATTTACATGATTATAATAATGTGTTTTTTTTTAAGTATAAGAATCAATCCAGGGCTTCCCTGGTGGTGCAGTGGTTGAGAATCTGCCTGCCAATGCAGGGGACACAGGTTCAATCCCTGGTCTGGGAAGATCCCACATTCCGCGGATCAACTAAGCCCATGCGCCACAACTACTGAGCCTGTGCTCCAGAGCCCGTGAGTCACAACTACTGAGCCCACGTGCCACAACTACTGAAGCCCTCACGCCTAGAGGCCGTGCTCCACAACGAGAGAAGCCACCGCAATGAGAAGCCCGCGCATCGCAACAAAGAGTAGCCCCCGCTAGCCGCAACTAGAGAAAGCCCGTGCACAGCAACGAAGACCCAATGCAGCCAAAAATAAATAAATTAAACAAATAAATTTTTTTAAAAATGAATCAATCCATAAAGATTGATATAATTAAGGTTACATGTTAGCCTTAATTATAGTTAGAGCAATAAAACTAAAGATTATAAAGCCTGATGATGCAAAAGTTATATGCTAGCTAACAGAAGTCAAATGTAAAATAATGCAGAAGTGATTTTCTTCCTCATTTACAGGAGGGAGTTAAAATGTACTATCTAATGCTACTAGGGAAAGAAAAGCTCTAAATACATTATTTTAATGCACAGAAATAAAAATAATTTTATAAAGTTTAGAAAGAGAGTAACAGAAAGTGTGAGTCAGCAGAAGACCTCATCTTTCATCATCTTAACAGGAACAGCAGTATCAACCAATATCTACTAAGCACCTAGTGTGCCGGACACTCTTGAAGACTTTACATAAATCTTTTAATGCAATGTTTAAATTATCCCATGAGATAAGTCCTATTACTATGCCATATGATAGACAAGGAAACTGAGGCAATGAATGGCTTGATAATTTGCCCAAGGTCACATAGGTTATAAGCAGCAAACCTGGACTAGAACCCAAGCAGTCTGAGTTTGGTCTGTGTTTTAACTTAACCATCCATGCTGTACTGCCTGATGTGGAAAGGTCAGAAGGTACACTGTAAAGCTGACAAAACAAGATATAACTGTGTAATGTGTAATTAGTGATAACTAAGCAAATAATTAAAAACAAGCAGTTACATCCAAGAAACAACATTGAGAGTGATGACTGGGGAGGGAATTCAATTATGTACTTAATACCACTCTCTATTCTTTCAAGTGTTTTATACTTTTCATTAATTATTTTCTTAATAGACAGAAGGACAGATGAACACATGGATGGGAAAAATAGCTATGTACCTGCAATACTGTGATTTGTAAGAAATATACATTTGGTCTTCATCCACAGTTCCTGGCTCACAGCTCCCAAAATCCTTGACAGCTATAAGAGCAGTGGGAGCATCTTTTGCTGTAATATTTGGTTTCATTTCCTCAGTTCCTGAAAACACTTCAGAGTCATAAAGGGGAAATGGGTGCCTTGTTCTTCGTTCCAAGCCCCTTTCCACCACAGCAGGGTGTATGTTACTATGGTGGCTTTTGGAAAACACCTGAGGATGGGGGCTGGTTGGGTTGTCAGGAGAACCAACCATGATTAGAGGGTTGGAACTTTCAGTCCCACCCTGGACCTCCACCCCTGGAGGCTGAATCAATAACACCTATGGAATAAAGCCTCCATAAAAACCCAAAAGGGGAGCTTCCCCGGTGGGCGCAGTGGTTGAGAATCTGCCTGCTAATGCAGGGGACACGGGTTCGAGCCCTGATGCAACTAGGCGCCACGGAGCAACTGGGCCCGTGAGCCACAACTACCGAGCCTGCGCGTCTGGAGCTTGTGCTCCGCAACGGGAGAGGCCGCGACAGTGAGAGGCCCGCGCACCGCGATGAAGAGTGGCCCCCACTTGCCACAACTAGAGAAAGCCGACGCACAGAAATGAAGACCCAACACAGCAAAAATTAATTAATTAATTAATTAATTCCTACCCCCAACATTTTCAAAAAAAAAAAAAAAACCAAAAGGATGGGGTTTGGAGAGCTTCCGGGTTGGTGAACACATGGAGATTCAAGGAGAATGGTGCACTCAAAGCATGGAAGCTCTATGTCCTTCCCATGTACCTTGCCCTATGCATCTCCTCCTTCTGGCTGTTCCTGAGTTATAATTGTTTATAATAAACCAGTAATCTTGTAAGTAAAATGTTTCTCTGATTTCTGTGAGCTGCTCTAGCAAATTAATTGAAGCCAAGGCAGACACCATTGGAACTTCTGATCTATAGTCAGTCAGAAGCACAAGTGACAACCTGGACTTGTGACTGGCATCTGAAGTTGGGGTCTTATAGGACTGAGCCCTTAACCTGTGGGATTTGATGCTTTCTTCAGATAGTGTTGTTACCAAACCAAACTTGGGTCCACTCGCCTGCTCCCAGTAAAGCCAATCTACTGACACCAGGTTGTGGGGAAGTAAAGTGCAGCATTTATAGTAAAGCGCCAAACTAGGAGTCCAGGGCAGCTAGTGCTCAGAAACACCCCAACTCCCGAATGGGTTTCAGGGAAGCATTTTTTTTTTTTTTTTTTTTTTTTTTTTTGCGGTATGCAGGCCTCTCACTGTTGTGGCCTCTCCTGTTGCGGAGCACAGGCTCCGGACGCACAGGCTCAGCAGCCATGGCTAACGGGCCCAGCCACTCCACGGCATGTGGGATCTTCCCGGACCGGGGCACGAACCAGCGTCCCCTGCATCGGCAGGCAGACTCTCAACCACTGCGCCACCAGGGAAGCCCCTCAGGGAAGCATTTTTAAAGGGAAGGTGAGGGAGAGGAGTCACAGAGTATATGATCAGCTTGTGCACAATTCTCTGACTGGTTGACAGCGTGGTAGCAAGGCGGTGTCACAGGGGTTAACATTATCAGTCTTCAGGTTCCAGATGGTCTGGGGGCTATGTGCTCATGATCATCAAATAGTTAACTTCTTCCATTTTGGTGGGGGTTTTAGCATCTGTAAAACAACTCAGGAATGTGTATCAGATACTCTTATCTATGTATTTCAGGGAGGAACTATAGATACTGTGACTGCCATGTGGTTAATTTACTGTTTCAATTGTTACCAGTTCTCCTGGCCCAACTGACTTTTGTCACGATATTGTCCTTTCAATCATTAATTCTTGGGCCAGGCTTTTGTGACTCTCGGGAGGCCTGAGAAACTACAGCTTTTCTACAAAGGAGAGGCAGGCAGAGGACCTGGGGGAGGGGGGTCTGTCCAGGAAGGGCCCATAGGGTCCTACTCAGTTACAGTGTCAGAATTGATTTGAACTGTAGGTCACCCTGCTGGTGTCCAAGAATTGCCTGGTGGTATGGAAAAATCCCCCCACCCACATTGGAAATTGGGTGCAGGACCTATTTAGTACCTAACCCAAGGAACTGCATCTGACATTATGCAATAAGTTAAATTGCAAGGGAAAACAACAACAGCGAAGCAAAACTGAAAATCACTCTCCTCAATAGCTAGTATTACCTGCTATAAACCACTTAAACAAGGCCTCAGGCTCCCCATCTACACCAAATCACTTCAAAATCCTATACGAGGTAAACGTAATGCTAAACAGGGTAAAAATAATTCCAAAATACAAAAGGATTTTTAATGATCTTCTTAGATTCTGTATTTTTTCCCTTTCATATTACACTTGCATCCAGACACTCTCAATTGGAAGAATTTCATTAGGCTCCTTCATTTTAAAGGAAGACACAGTATTATTTGTTCATTAAAAAGGATAATAATGACTTTGAAATTTTTTCCCTAGCAGAGTTGACATCAATGTCATGACATGGCATAAGACATTCCTCCTTTTTTGTCCCCCTTTTTAACAACAATTAGGCACCCATCCAAAAACAAAAGTGACTCTGTGGGAATTGTGGGATCCAGTACCACATGCCAAGGGACCTAGGAGGAGTCTCGGCCACATGTGTATCTGGTAATAGGCTGATAAATCTCAGTGAAGACAGCATAGCCAGTGAACTCGTCCCAATTCCTCTTGGCCATAGTCACAGAAAACCTGGAGCGTGCTGACCCAGGCAGATACCAACAGATGAGAAAGAATTTGTAGAAATCCAGTCTTCCCAAGGGGAAATCCCAGAAACAAAAAAAATACAAGTTTGGATGTGACTAAGAGAGTACGAGGAACTTTGCGAGCACTGCCCCTCCCCACACATAACAAGCCCAGGGCTGAACAACCCAGGAGCGCCCTCTTCCAAGAGGGAAAAGGAGAGTGGCAAGTTAGTGCCCAGCTACCCCCACTGTGAGAGAAACCCACTTAACTCAGCAGCACCCCAAGTACTGAGATGGGATCTCCATGACTGAAGGGAGGGAAGGGATCAGGAAAGAGGCAGAGAAGAATACCAAAGGGCACTGAAGGGATGCAGTTCCTGCTAACTGTGCTCAGGACTTTAGCAGGGAGTCTGCCCATGAGCCCATGGGAGACCCTCACCTGACAATCTTTCCACAGAGCCCACAGGCACTCCCAATGCCCTGAGTGCTAAACCCACACCTCCCCACACTCTGGAACCAGCAGCTCCTGTGCATGCTCCCAAATGAGGCAGTAAGTGAGACTCTGCTAAACAGAACACTATTAGTTTCTGCGGACAAGGGAGAAACACAAACTTCAGCCATAGTGCCTCCTTCTGGAAAACAAAAGCTTAACAGCAGCTAGCCTGGTGGATTGTAAGAAAAGGTTGAGAACTGTGCCACAAGAAGAAGCAAGACATGGGAAGCAAGTGTACCCGTACAAGGGCAGAAAAAAACACAGATAAAACAGGACTAATGAACATTTTATCCCATCCAAAGGCAACTAGTAAGACAGGAGGAGGTATCTGCTATTTCAAGTGTGAAAGCAGCAATGCAAATGTACAAGGAACATAAAGAATCAAGGAAACATGTCATCACCAAAAGACAACAATAATCCTCCAATAACCAAGCTCAAAGGCACAGAATTAACAACCTAGAAGATAAAGAATTCAAAATAGCTGTTTGAGGAAACTCAATGAGCTACAATAAAACATAGACAAACAAGTCAAAATATACATGAACAAAATCAGAAACGTACAAAGAGATAGAAATCATAAAGAAGCAAATGGAAATTTTGGAGCTGAAAAATTCCATGAAAAAAATGCAATAGAGAGCATCTATAGCAAAGGAGATCAAATGGAAGACTGAATAAGGGAGCTAAAGGACAGGAACTTTGAAATAAACCAATCAGAAGAGAACGCAGGAAAAAAAATAATGAAAAAGAGCATAGAAAGCTTACATGATCTATGCGATGCCACCAAATGTACAAATATTATAATAATCAGGGTTTGAGAGAGAGGAGAGAGGGAAAACGGGGCAGAGTTTATTTAAAGAAATAATAGCTGAGAACTTTCCAAATCTGGGGATGTACTTGGACAACCAAGTTCAAGAAGCTAATAGATCACCCTATTATCTCTATGCAAAAAGACCTTCTCCAAGACACATTATAATGAAACTGTCAAAAAACAAGCATAAAGAGAGAATCCTAAATGCAGCCAAAGGAAAAAATATTGTAATCTACAAAAGAATGCCCATTCAGCCCTCAGTGGATTTCTAAGCAGAAAACCTACAGGCCAGGAGAGAGTGGATGACATAGCCAAAGTGTTGAAAGAAAAAAACTGCCAGCCAAGAATACCCAGAAAAGTTATCCTTCAGATGTGAAGGAAAAATAAAGACTTTCCTTGACAGGCAAAAGCTGAGGGAGTTCATCACCACTAGACCTGCCTTGCAAGAAATGCTGAAAGGAGTTCTTCAAGCTGAAATGAAAAAGATGATAGTGACAGGAAAACATACAAAAGTATACAACACACTGGTGACGATAAAGATACAGATTTAGAAAACTCTAATTCTGTAATAGGATGGTGTGTTAACCACTTAACTATAGTATAAAGGTTAAAGAAAATAACTACAGCTACTATAACTTGTTAACAAATACACAGTACAAAAAGAGGTAAACTGTGACATCAAAAATATAAAAGGGAGGGAATAAAAAGGTGGAGCTTTGTGTGCAATTGAAGTTATGCTGTTATCAGCCTAAAATGGTCTGCTTTATCTACGAAATGTTTTATGTAACCACGAAACAAAAACATAAAGAAAATTCACAAAAGTGAAAGAAATGAAAATAGAGCATACCACCATGGAAAATCACTAATTTACAAAAAAAGGAAGGCATAAACAGAGGGGAAAAGAAGCAATGAAAATGCAAAACAAATAGAAAGCAATTAATAAGATAGCATTAATAAGTCCTTATGTATCAATAAATACTCTAAATGTGAGTGGATTGAATTCACCAAAAGGCAGAGTGGCTGAATGAATAAAAAAATAAGACCCAACTACACGCAGCCAACAATAGATTCACTTCAGATTTCATGACACAGAAAGACTAAACATGAAGGGATGGAAAAAGACATTACATGCAAATAGAAACCAAAAGAAAGGGGGTTATCTATACTTATATGAGACAAAATAGGCTTTAAACCAAAACCAGTAACAAGAGATAAAGATCATTATATGGTGATAAATGGGTAAATACATCAAGAAAATATAACAATCATAAATCTATACCTACCCAATGTCAAAACACCTAAATCTATTATGCAAATACTAACAAAACTGAAGGGAAAAATAGACATCAATATAGTAATAGTAGGGGGTTTCAATACCCCAGTTTCAGCAATGGATGGATTCCCCCAGATAGATAATCAACAAAGAAGCATTGGATTGGAACCATATATTAGATCAAATGAACCTAAAAGACATTTATAGAACATTCAATCACAGCAGTAGAATACATATTCTTCTCAAGTGCACATGGAACATGCCCCACTTTAGATCACATGATAGGCCACAAAGCAAGTCTTAGCAAATTTAAGAAGAATGAAATCATACCAGCTATCCTTTGTGACCACAATGGTATGAAACTAGACGTCAACAACATGAGGAAAGCTGGAAAATCTACAAATATGTAGAAATTAAACAACGTATTCCTGAACAACCAATAGATCAAAGAATAAGTTGAAAGAGAATATTTTTAAATATCTCAAAACAAATGAAGCTGTAAATAACGTACTAAAACCTATGGAAAACCTACCACAAAACCAGTTCTGAGAGGGATGTTCATAGCAATAAATATATATATTAAGAAAACAGATCTCATGCAACCTAACTTTACACCTCAGGGAAGTAGAAAAAGAAGAACAAACTAAGACCAAAGTTAGCAGAAAGAAAGAAATAAAGATCAGAGTGGAAATAAATGAATTAGAGACCAGAAAAGCAACAGAAAAGATCAACAAAACTAAAAGCTGGTGTTAAAAATTAACACCAAAACTTCTCAAACTCTTCCAAAAAATTGAAAAGGAGAGGACACTCCCAAATTCACTTTATGAGACCAGCATTACCCTGATACCGAAGCCAGGTAAGGACACTACAAGAGAACTAAACTACAGGGCAACATCCCTGATGAATACAGATGCAAAACTTCTCAACAAAATATTAATTCAACAATATATTAAAAGGATACATACCATGGCCAAGTGGGATTTATCCCTAGGATGCAAGTATGATTCAGCATACACAAAACAATAAATGTGATACACCATATTAATAGAATGAAAATGTATTTGATAAAATACAACATCTTTTCATGATAAAAACCTCTCAACTGGGCTTCCCTGGTGGCGCAGTGGTTGAGAATCCACCTGCCAATGCAGGGGACACGGGTTTGTGCCCCGGTCCGGGAAGATCCCACATGCCGCAGAGCGGCTGGGCCCGTGAGCCATGGCCGCTGAGCCTGCATGTCCACAGCCTGTGCTCCGCAACAGAAGAGGCCACAACAGTGAGAGGCCTGTGTACCGCAAAAAAAGAAAAAAAGAAAAAAAACTGTTGGAACTAATCAACAAATTCAGTAAAGCTGCCAGATATAAAATCAACATACAGAAAGAAATTGCATTTCTATACACTAACAACAAAACATCTGGAAAAAAAATAAAGAGAACTATCCTATTCACAGTAGCATCAAAAACAATAAAATAATTAGGAATAAATTTAACCAAGGAAATGAAAGAGCTATACAATGAAAACTTTGATGAAAGAAACTGAAGTAGACATAAACAAATGGAAAGAGAGCCCATGTTCATAGATTGGAAGAATTAATATTGTTAAGACACCTATACTAACAGAGTCATCTATAGATCCAGTGAAAACCCTATCAAAATTCCAATGGCATTTTCCACAGTAATAGAAAAAACAATCCTAAAATTTATGTGGAACAACAAACGATCCCAAATAGCCAAAGCAATCCTGAGAAAAAAGAACAAAGCTAAAGGTATCACACGTCCTGATTTCAAACTGCACTACAAAGCTATAGTAATCAAAACAGTATGGTACTGGCATAAATACAGACATATAGACCAATGGAATACAATCAAGAGTTCATAAATAAACCTCCACATAAACAGTCAACTAATATTTGATAAGGGAGCAAAAAAAAATACTCAATGAGGAAAGCATAGTCTCTTCAAAAATGGTGCTGGGAAGACTGGTTAACCACAAACAAACAAATGAAATTGAACCCCTATCTTACACCACTCACAAAAATGAACTCAAAATGGATTAAAAACAAACATAAGATCTGATATTGTAAAATACTAGAAGGAGAAGTGCCTTGGCATCGGTCTTGGCAATGATTTTTTTTAAATATGACACCAAAAGCACAAGTAACAAAAGCAAAAATCAACAAGGGGTATTATATCAAACTAGAAAGCTTCTGCACTGCAATAGATAGCTCCAATAAAATGAAAAGATAACCTATGGAATGGGAGAAATATTTGCAACCTATATATCAGATAAAGGGTTAATATCTAAAATATAGAGAGAACTCATACAACTCAATAAGAATAAAAACAAAATCTAATTTTAAAAATGGGCAGAGGGGGACTTCCCTGGTGGCGCAGTGGTTAAGAATCCGCCTGCCAATGCAGGGGACACAGGTTCAAGCCCTGGTCCGGGAAGATCCCACATGCCATGGAGCAACTAAACCCATGCACCACAACTACTGAGCCTGCACTCTAGAGCCCGTGAGCCACAACTACTGAGCCTGCGTGCCTAGAGCCTGTTCTCCGCAACGAGAAGCCACCGCAATGAGAAACCCATGCACTGCAACAAAGAGTAGCCCCCACTTGCCACAACTAGAGAAAGCCTGTGCACAGCAACAAAAACCCAACACAGCCAAAAATACATAAATAAATAAATAAATAAACGGGTAGAGGAACTAAACAGACATTTTTTCCAAAGAAGACATCCAAATGGTGAACAGGTACATGAAAAGATGATCAACATCACTAATAATCAGGGAAATGCAAATCAATACCATGATAAGATATCACATCGCACCTATTAGAATGGCTATCATAAGGAAGATAAAGAGGATAGGGAGAGAAGGGAACCCTTATACACTGTTGTTGGGAATGTAAATTAGTTCAGCTGCTACAGAAAACAGCATGAAGGTTCCTCTAAAAATTGAACTATCATATGATCCAGCAATCCCATTTCTGGGTATATATCCTAAGGAAATGAAAAAAGGTATAAAAAAAGATATCTGCACACCCGTGTTTACTGTAGCATTATTCACAATAGCCAAGATATGGAAAGAACCTAAGTCCATTGATGGATGAATAAAGAAAATGCAGTATGTGTATATACACACACACACACACACAAACACACACACACACACACACACAATGGAATATTATGCTAAGTGAGATGAGTCAGACAGAGAAAGACAAATACCCCATATCACTTATATGTGAAATCTAAACAAACTGAACTCCGCAATTCCCTGGCAGTCCAGAGGTTAGGACTCCATGCTTTCACTGCCAAGGGCCCGGGTTCAATCCCTGGTTGGGGAACTAAGATCCCACAAGCCACATGGTGTGGCCAAAAAAAAAAAAAAAAAAGGAATAAAGTGTTAAAAAAAAAAGTTGAACTCGTGAAAACAGAGAATAAAATTACCAGGGGCTAGGGGATTGGGGAATTAGGGAGATATTGTTTAAGGGTACAAACTTGCAACTAGTAGATAAATAAGTCCTAGAGATCAAACGCATAGCATAGTGACCATAGTCAACAATAGTGTATTATTGTATTAATATAAATATAATAAGTTTATGTAACAAACTTCAAAGTTGCTAAGAAACAAGATCTTAATTGTTCTCACCATAAAAAGAGATGATAATTATGTGGCATGATAGAAGTGCTAGCTAACACTACAGTGGTAATCATATTACAATATATAAATTATCAAATCAACACATCATATACTTTAAACTTACACAACGTTATATGTAAATTATACCTCAATTTTTTAAAAACAGAAAAATTTCCCTTACCTACTGATTACCTTTTAGGAAATATTCCAGCCTCCCTCTCCTTTTTAGTTGTTGTGAGGCTATGACAAACCACTAAGGACCAAACCATGCACTGTGTGCTCACAGCATGCCTCCTTCTCCTTTCTTTTTTTCCTCTCTTCCTCTCCCACGGTCACTCTTCTTCCTTGAGCAGCCACCAGCTACCAACTCAAGGCCAGCAAACTGACCCATACAGCCCAATCCAAGAATCACCAGATGCTTGGTGCTAAGTCACCTGAACTTTACTTAAAAATGAAAAAGAATGCAAAAAATGTCAATTTACTTAATTTTCCCAAATGATAATCCTATTCTGGGCCAGTAACAAGGGCAGCTTCAAGGTCTGCCATCTTTGTAGATTCAGAGCCAAGATGAAACACTAATGGTCACTCCTGGAGCCACTGTAAGGTGTGGACTGGAATGAACACTATGCTTGCCTGTCCCACAGGCACTCCTGTCTACTGAAACATGACACTGCTGTTTACTGACCTGTCAGCTCAGGGGTGGGCCTGACTGATCAAAGAATAAACCCAAGTGACTGATTCAGGAATGGGCCTGTGACCCAGTTCTGTGCTATGAAAAGCTGCTGCATGTTTCTGATGGAGTCATGCACCCGAATGCAGACACCACCAGTACTCTGGGAACAGCTCTCTGAATTTTACTTGCCAATGAAAAAAATGCAAGTAACTCTTGAGACTATTTTGAGGGGAAAAAATTGTATCTCAGGCTGGACATGTACAAGAAAGCAACCACCTGTTGCTGTGGCAGCAACCTAAAATCCAACCATGAAAGAGGATGCCATAGACAAAGCTAATGCACAGAGGGCACAGCTGAGAGACTTACAAAGAAATGGAGCCTGAACTATGCTCAACATAGCAAAATGAATTATGCCCAACTATACCTCCTGACTTCTATTCTAAATGAATATTATTCCTTAATATTAAAGCCAGATTAAATCAGCTTTATTTGCAGCCAAAAGCCCTAATACACTGGTATTGTTTTCATAATCAGAAAACATATATATTTAAAATATCAATGAATAAGGAAAAAACAAATAAACACAGGCCATGCTCAATGAGAGGTTATCAGAGATCTAACAGAATTTTCCCTACAAAGTTTTGCTAGATATCACATATCTCATATGTGATATTTTTTCTCCCATGGTTTCTACCTGCATCATTCTAATCTCTACTTCCATCATCATATCACCTCCACCTTCTTGCCACTCTCTTATAAAGACCCATGTGATTATACTGGGCCCACCCAAATAATCCTGAACAATATCCTTATCTCAAGATTCTTAACTTAAACTTGTCTGCAAAGTCCCTTTTATCAGATAACATATTCACAGGTCCTGAGAATTCATACACTGATATCTTTGAGGGCTTTATTCAGCCTACCATATATACCAACATGATAATAAGTCCTTTACATTCAGAGACGTCTAGAAATTCAGAAATCTGTGAATTCACTATAGAAGTTGCTCTACTCACAATCATCTAACTAGAGAGGTTTTGCTAGTTTGTGGATCTTATTTGTTCCTCTATTTGTTTAACTGAATTTGGCCAAATCTTAGGAAATGTGGGGATTTGGGTGTGATACATCTGAGATGGAGCAGGCGGGATGTCCTAGGATTTGTATTTTTTAAACCCCCATGAATTATTTTGAATTTATTCAACTTTCATTCAAATCTTTATTAATGTTTCAGAAGCTGAAGAATTTAAAGTATCTAACCACATTTTATGTTGAAAAACTAAGTAAAAATGTAATAGTCCTGACAAAGGAAATATTCCTTTCTTAAATTTCAAAGAACTGCGCATATACAATATAAGGGAGACTAACTTGAGCATGAGATGAGGAAACAAAGCCATGAAGGAGACCTGTTACCAATGGAAAGAATATTTGCTGCATTTAGTGCTGTTTGTTTATCTTAACCAACTCTGAATTTGGCATATTTGAAAATGCTTTTTCTCCCCTTACCACCTGTGATGGTTAATGTTCTTATGTGATATTTTTAAGTAAAATTGAATCTGTGCTTTTTAGAAAATACTCAGACACTCTAGTTGCAAGGAGAGTACAACCAGGATCAGAAGCCTAGGAGAGACCAGGGATTAAGGGACGGGAGACGGCCAAGGTTCAGAGCCTTTCCCACCCCCCACTCCCCACGCCAACCTTCTGTAACAATTATCATCATAGTAATAAACTGAACAGTTTAAAAGTCATAACAATACTCTCAGCCTGGACAAGATAACCTCTTTAGACGAGAAGTATCTCACCACACTCCACTAAAAGATCTATTTATATTTTCAATATTAAAATTGTCCTACATCATTTATATTACTGGCACCTCTCTTCTCCATTATTGTTCGGTTTGTGTTCGTGCAGATAGCTAGAGCTGTTAGCGGACATTCTCCAGAAGTTTCCAAGAACTACAGCAGGACTACTAGGGGAATTCCTAACAATAATTCTTAACATTCCTTCCTATTATAATGACATTAACAATGTGGGACTATGGCCTAACCTCTCAAGTCTCTCTTTCTTCTACCTCCTCGGCCATCCTAGACCTACACAACTATCCTCTCTTTTTTTACACCCAGGCTGTTGAACGTGGTAAAACAAAACACACACTCACAAAACCAATGCAAGTAAGCGCCATGCACACGTATGATCTTGAAAGTTATTGCCCCTCTATCATCCTGCAGGGTCAGCTCCATCTTCTACCCCCATTCTTTCAAGCCCCTCGTACCAACCTCCTGGGATCCACCCTCCTTCCACCGTCCGCCTCCTCTCTAGTCAAGAACTCCCTCAACGTCTTACCTTCCAGCAGCAAATGTATCTACACTGCCAACCATTATGACATTTTTCCCTCTTAGGTCAGAGGAAGGAGCATGGCTCCTCCTACATAACTAATAATAAAATAACAAGAACACTCACAATGTACCATGTCCCTCATTCTACATAGTTATTGCTCCATCTGTACTCTAGGTCCCATCCTCTCCTCCTCCCCTTGGTCCATTAATCCTTCTCTCCAGCTCCTCTATGAACTCTTTCCCCTCAATTGCAAGTCCCTCAGACTTCCACTTGCAGCCAAGATACAGAAACAGTGAGATTTACTCCTCCACCTGACACAGTGGCTTTCCAGACACTGCACATCAGACAACAAAAGACATGATGCCTGAAAGATGGGAAATAAAGGAAGTGATTCCTATGACTGATTGCCCTTTGCTTACAGCCTTGAGAGCATCTCCAGGCTGCAGCAGCAAGAGGGGAACCCAGGTGGAGCCTGGAGAACCCCCTAAATTGAGGAGATGAGCTGAGAGTCTTAAAAGACCAAGCTGATTAGAATCCACAGGACAGTAACAGTAGGAGACAGCTGCACACAGAACTCAGGAGATCTACAGAGAGTCCTAATTAAGTATTCAGCAGAGTACTGAAGAGCACGTGTGTGTAAGGAAACTCCTGGAGGCTGGGGAAAGAACCACACGAAAGCATGAGAGAAAACAGTAACCTGAGCTCCCACAGGGCCAGGATGTTTGAGAGACACAAACATTCAGTCTACAGCAAAATCCAAAAACCAAAAAAATACCGTAATTAAGTTGGACCTATAACCTGAGAAGTAACACAAGCCAACACAAGTAAAAGGATAGCATCGGTTTAGATAAAAAATACTCCATAAATTTTGGTGATATGTGAGTTCATGAAGGGAATGGAAGAGAGGGGGAGAGGCGACTACTACTAAGTACCTTCTCAGTGCCAGTCACTTGTGAGGGTTCAATGAGACATGGTCCCTGCCCTGAGCACCACACCCAGTCTTCAAAACAGACTCATTGGGCTTCCCTGCTGGCATAGTGGTTAAGAATTCGCCTGCCAGTGCAGGGGACACAGGTTCGAGCCCTGGTCTGGGAAGATCCCACATGCCGCAGGGCAACTAAGCCCGTGCGCCACAACTATTGAGCCTGTACTCTAGAGCCTGTGAGCCACAGCTACTGAGCCCGCGTGCCACAACTACTGAAGCCCCCACGCCTAGATCCTGTGCTCTGCAACAAGAGAAGCCATCGCAATGAGAAGCCCGCATACCACAAGGAAGAGTAGCCCCTGCTCGCTGTAACTAGAGAAAGCCTGCATGCAGCGACAAAGACCCAAAGCAGCCAAAATTAAATTAATTAATTTTTTTAAAAAAACAAACAGATGTCATCATCTCCCTCCCCTGAAATACTCCTTCAGCTTTCTGCCAGGAGTCAGCTAAAAGGTCCCCTCCTTGAAAAGACTTTCTTTCATCACTCTAAATCTACTCTAGAGAACCCACTTTCTTTTCTCTACAGTACTTCTCACAATTTCTAATTATCATTTATTATTATATTCTATGATTACTTATTACTCTTATTTTCTCCCATGCACATTTAGAATACGAGCTCCATAGTGAAGAAACCACTGCACCTTTGGTGACTAGAACAGTATATAACCATTGAAGACACTCAAACACTTATTGAATGAATGAAAACAGGAACTGTGACTGAGATACGTTTCCTGATGATCAACATTTTCCAGGCTAGTTAGCCCCCGAGGCTAGTTAACCTCGACTTGGTTCCCTTAGTTATGAAGCAGCATGCTGAGTACTCACCTCTACCTGAGTGACATTGATGACCAGCACTACCACCATCAATACTGCAAGCAGACAGCAGAAAAAACGTAGTTTGAAGAAACTGATCCACATTGTCCGGCTGTGTCTTGATCACCCATGGCCGACACCATGCTCCCTTCACTCCTTAAAACTCCATGTCTTTGTTTTTCTGAGCTGCAGATGAGCTTTCAGTTTGACTTGCTTTTTTTCCTGCTGGTTTCCTTATGAGTTCTTTGTATAAAAGAGCAACTGGGGTTGATTTAAGAAGCACATTTTTCTCCAAAGGACTCCTTCAAAGAGGGGAGATGAGAAAACAGATTACCAATTACAACAGCTTAGAGTGGAGTAAAAGGAAAGACACCATATTTCCTCTTCCTTAATCTTACTGAAGACCCAAAGTCATAAGAGAAAGCAATGAAACAGAGCACAGTTATCTATTCCATATCTGGACAATTTACTTAAACCCAGCTCCAGGCTTCTGTGTAAATACAGAGATATTTGTCCTACTACCTATTTAGGTTTTAACTTTTAAGAGAGCAAAGAAGAATATCTTCAAACCCTTAGAAATTACAAAATTCAAGTGTTAATTTTCTAAAGAGGTCTAAGTAAATAAAACCACTTCCCTTCCCTTACAGTTTAAGTTTTATTACATTACTAGGGTAATTATATTTAAAGAGCAGTGAGAAGAAAACCTGTGGTTTTATGAGAAGATCTGGGATTAGGTGCAAACCATTCTGATAACCTCTGGAAAACAGGGATGCCACCCCTCTGTATGGCAGGAGATAGGAAACACCCTTTGGGTTTCTGGCTCCTTCACCACACATGTGATTCTAATGCTCCCTCAGCTGAGTAACAAGGCACAGGAGGAAAGATACCTGCTCTGAAGATGTAGGAGAGGAAAGCTAAGCTTCAGGAGTAACAGCTCACCCAAATCCTTCATCACACCTGCTAGAGGCAGAGGACTTGAGAGTATGTGGCTCCTAACTGTTCTTCCATGTAATTATTTTAAAATGCTCTCCCCAGCTGCTTTTATGATATAGGTAAGCAGTGAGGCTTTCCATGGAAGGCAGGATAGAGAGATAAAGGTGAAAAGGGTGCATAACCACAGTGTAGAGGACCTCAGACTCCCTCAGCTGCACCAATACTCCTACAGTTTTGTGTTGGACCTGGCAAGCCCCCTCTTCCCTCACTCCTCCACTCTTCTGGTCTAATCCATTCCCATACCACAAGCCCCATACCACAAGGACATACAACAACACTTCCTCACCCCAGCTTCATAAAGGAGACAAGGCTAAGCTATTCCAGTATGCTTTCCATCCTCAGAATTCCCGCAGCACTTACGTTTTTCACTTCTCAGCTGATCTCTGTATTTCTATGTATTTCTCGTCTCCCCAACTACTCTATACCAATTAAGACTATATTAAAAAAAAAACAGAAGCTACATATCAGAGAAAAGCAACTTAAGGATAACAATGTGTCATACTTTTGATTCCTTCCCAGTACTTAGCTCTTTACATGATATATGTTGATTCAACAATCCACACAATAAATAATTATGGAGGCCTACTCTGTACTGCACATTGTACTAAGTGCCAGAAATTCCCCTGGCAAAGCTTACACTCATGTTAGGCAAGAGGTATTTCTCTCCTAAATTAAAGAGGAATAAATCCCCCACTCCTGGCCACCTCCACAGGGATGCCAAGTACTGTGCAAGACTGAACTTAACCATTTCATAGCCCCCCGACATCACCCCTCTCCAACACCCAGCTACCTACCCACCCTGAAGTGCCTGTAAATTCTAGGAAGGAAATGGCTGTGAAATAAAGGAAATAACTCTGTCCCCGGGGCCCCTCTGCTCCTCTGCAGAAACCCTTCTCAAGGAGCTGGCCACAAGAATCATAGTTTCCCCTGATGGCCAGAGAGGGAAGACCAAAGATAATACTCCACAGGAACTCAGCTGCACCATGGTAGCCATGGTCTACGTACTGTGGAAAGGCCAGCAGCTCAGAGGACGTCAGTGTGGTTCAGAGCTGCTCAGCAGCAGCACAGCAATGGTCAGTGGCGAAAAAGGATGGCACAAGGGTAGCAGACTTCAGAGCTAAAGGAACGAAAGGCCTTATAGGCAGCAATGCAAACATGCAAGAAGCCCCTCACAGCCAGGGACTTGTCATAAAAATCATTATGGAAGGTCATGCCAGGAAAAGATCTGACTTCCTCCTACAAGTAGGTGGAACACTGAGATTGAGAGATCCACCTGTACACCTAAGTAGATACAGCTTGAGGTGTACTAGACAGGCCTCTCTTTGAAAAGACACATACTAAAATGTTGATAGCTGTCACCTCTGGGTGGTTTTTGTTTTTCTCCTTCATCTTCACCAGGAAATAAAACTCACAAATATAAAGAAAAAAGCTGGTTTCTAAAAGTAATAATTAAAGATGAGCTTATACGCGGACCGGCTAGGCCCGTGAGCCATGGCTGCTGAGCCTGTGCGTCCAGAGCCTGTGTTCCGCAACGGGAGAGGCCACAACAGTGAGAGGCCCGCGTGTCGCAAATTTAAAAAAAAACAAAAAAAGATGAGCTTATAAGGAGAAACAAGGCATTAAATCAGATATGAGCAAACAAATTTAAAATGAAAGACTCCAAAGTGAAAAAAGAAATCTGTAACAGATTTCTGGGTTTTTCCTACAAATATAAAACCTAGGCATTATAGCAAGAAATCTATTTGCAAAGAGAGCAGGAAAATATCATTTGGTATCTCAAATTGCCTTAGAATTGAGTAAGAACAATAGTGCTAGATAGGAATGACTCTAAAAAAAAGTTTCCTAGATCAACCAAAAAATAAAAATATATAATTGAATTTAATTTACCTTTTTTTTTTTTTGGAAATTTCCAGTTCCCAAGAAGAGATACTTATTAGAACGAAGAAATTAGGGTTTACATCTAACTTTCCTTCCAGTGTAAAATCTGAACTCAAGCAATTGTGAGAGCCCTTATTCTTTTCTTGTCACATTCGAAGCACATGTTGATGTTTTTCATTTTTATACCATTCTTCCTGCTGCAACAGAGATAAGCACATGAGATACAGGTTAAAGAGACTGAAAATGAAGCAAAGGAAAATATATTTGAAATCAAGAATACAATTTTATAGCAAAGAGATGTACATAGCTTTCAGTACAAAGTAGTGGGCGGAATAAGGATAGGAACATTTCCTTTCCTAGTAATAAAAAAAAAAAACAATAAGTGGCTATTTATATTCATGAACTTACACAGGGAAAATCATTCTCAGATCTGAGCTAAAGATCAAAACCTTATAAACAGCAACATAACTGGAAAAAATATAAACCACAGATAAAAGCTCCATATGTTTTTTTTTTTTTTAATTTTTATTGGAGTATAGTTGATTTACAATGCTGTGCTGATTTCAGGGGTACAGCAAAGTGAATCAATTATACATATACATATATCCACTTCTTTTTAGATTCTTTTCCCATATAGACCATTACAGAGTATTGAGTAGAGTTCCCTGTGCTATACAGTAGGTCCTTATTTTCTTAACGACTAGAATAATCATGTAGTTCAATGATCCATCCTACCACTAGAGAAAACAAGAAGTATCTGGACGCATCTAAAAGTTGTGATCACTCCATGAGGAATCTCAACTTGAGCAGTCTTGTTTTCAAATCTTTCTGAAATGTTAGTGCACCACTTACTCATGCTTCATATTTATGTTCAAATGACAAGCAAAAAGTAAAATCCATGGTCTGCTGGGTCTGTTTTGCCAAATTTTGATTAAGACTACTTACCAGCCAATCTAAATTCTTTATGGCCTGTGGCAACAACCCTATACCACCATTAGGTACCTGACCTCCTACCCCCATCTCACAAGAGAATTACAAAGTGATTGCTTATGTCACTTGGAATTACAATTGTCAGCAACACAAATGAAATACTTGAGTTCAGTACTAAAAAGAAAATTAGGGGCTTCCCTGGTGGCGCAGTGGTTAAGAATCCGGATGCCTGCCAATGCAGGGGACATGGGTTCCAGCCCTGGTCCGGGGAAGATCCCACATGCCGCGGAGCAATTAGGCCCTTGTGCCACAACTACTGAGCCTGCGCTCTAGAGCCCTTGTGCTAAACTGCTGAAGCCCGCTCGCCGCAACTAGAGAAAGTCCGCAGCAGCAACACAGACCCAACGCAGCCAAAAATAAATAAATAATTTTTTTAAACAAATTAGGCAGCAACCCCACCCTCTGGGGGGGGGGCTAACGTTCTTAGACAACCACTACACAAAAACAATACATTACTGAACAACCACACACCCAGTTTCTGGAACAGTCCCCATCCTAAATACTCTGACCTGCCAGCCACACAGATGTACTTGTCAGAGCAAGTATCTGGAATTTTAATTCAGAATACAAGGACCCCACACATAAAAGACAAAAGCACAGATTTACATGGAATATATCCCGACTCAAATGTTCGTATCTCGAACTTTCCAAAGATCAGCTGTATTTCATAGGGTGCTGAGTAAAACGTTGAAACTTAACAGGGGACTGTCTAGAGAAAGAACTGGGGACTCATCCAAGACCATGATGATGATGATGGGTCAACCAAATAAGATCAATCCTTGGATAAAAATGAAGCAGGGACAGAAGTCTACACAGGGACAGAAGTCTACAGGACTTGTTTCCCCATATTCCATTCCATTTCCCTTTCATGTACCCCCATCTCACATGCCCAAAATGCTGACTCACCTAGGCCTTCTCTTCTTTCAAAGCAGCACCCCACTGCTTTCATAATACCCAGGGAGTAGGGTGGAGGCGGGGGCAGTAGGGTAGAGAAATAAACAAATCAGTTAAATAAGTCACAAAGCAATAAGTGCTATAAGAAAAAAATAGGGCATGTTGATAGGCGGTGGTCTTTAACCTTGCATGCCAATTAATATCATCCCAGAAGCTTATAAAAATACCAATGCCTGCGTTCCACTCAACCAACTGGATCAGAATCCATAGGAGTAGGGCCCGAGAAACAGTTTTAATTTAAGGTCTGCAGATAATTATAATACACAGCCAGGTAGGAGAACCAATGGTATAGAGTGGCCAGAGGGTCTTATTTGTACAAATTGGTCAGGGATGGCCTTTCAGAAATGATGCTCAAATTGTAACTTACGTTGTCCCTCCAGGACAATCCGATTCTGGGTCAATGGGGATAGCCAACCCTACTGCAGGGATCTATCCCTTCGTTTCCTTTCTCAGTTAACAAATAACTGCACTGTATCAGGCCCAGAGAGATTGTGAGGATGAAAGACACAGAAGATATTAAATACAGTCAAAGGAAAGCGGAGCCCAAACACTATGGAGGAACAGTGTGCTGTTCTACTGCGTGGACTGAGATAGTTATCAGGGTCTGGGAGTGCCGCCAGCTTCAAGAGCACACGCTGATGTTCCAAATGATAATTAAGCACAGTGAGAAGGGGAGAGATCCATCAGAGCAGCGTGATCCTTTATTCTTTAGAAAATGTGGCAACAATCCTCCTTTAGAATAAATAATGAAAGCAAGGAAAATTTTACAGACAATTACACATTTTTATAAATCCTGTGAATCCCTCTAACCACCACACTAGTGGTCTTTGATCAAGTGGAGATGAGCGACAGGCCAGGCAGAGAGTCTCCACATCACACCTTGTAGAGTCACACTTTACCCAAGCGACCTCAATCTGATGTCCCAAAACGACAGCTCAGTAAAACCAAAATAGTCCAACGCATGAGAGGACCGCCAGCCAAGAGGCAGCTGGGTCTCAGAGCAGCGATGAGACTGGAGATGCGGGCAGAGGAGGGAGGCGTCTCCAAGTTCCCCGCACTCGCTTAGAAAAAGGTGTTAGGGGAAGGGGTCTTTAGCGGCCCGGAAGTCTGGGCTCCGCCGCGCTGCGGCTGCTCCTGCGGGTGTTGCAGCAAGTCGAGAAAGCTGAGGATGGAGATGCTCGCGCCCAGCCCCGCCCAGGGACCGGCTACAGCTCGGGCTACTCCGGACCAAGGCTGCGGCAGCCGGGGGCTTTAACTCTGCCCCGCCTTGGGCCGGAGCCTCCCGTTCCAGGTTCAGATGCCCCAGCCATGACCCCGGGGCTGCAGCTCCTCTGCACCGGGCCGGGAGCTCGGGAGCCAAAGCGCGGAGGAAGGGGCTTAGCAGCTGAGAGGCGCCCGGGAGGAGCCAGGCAATGGTTCGCTCTGGCGGCAGAGGCCCGGCCCGGCCCCGCCCCTGGAGCACAAGCCGCAGGCTGGCACTCACCTCCGCTCTGTCCTCCCGACGTGTGCTCTCCGGTGGCCGAGGACCCCGACGCCCTGATCAGTCGCAGCTGCACCAGGCCGCCTGTCCCCGGCTTCCTGGACCAGCTGTGTCGCCTCACCCCCGACCCCCGGCTGCGATTGGTTGAGCTCTGGGAGGGGCGGACCGAGGGCGCTGACTGACAGCCGCGGGCTTGGAGCGCAAGCGTCGCCCGGAGCAAGGACGCGGAGTAGGTGCCTGTCGAGCTCCACACCACCAGGCTCACGCGCGAGGGTGTCCTGCTGCTGTCGCCCTGTGGTCTGAGCTCTGGCCCCTATCAGGACCCCGGCTCCTGTCGCCTTCAGACATCAGGGTTTCCCCAGGGAGCATCCATTTCGAAGCTTTTGTCTTCTCAGCTTAAGTGACCAAACCCCAGATGCCTCTACTTGGGCCGTCTTTCTGCTCAGTGGCACAATGTTTTGTTCCCTGCACCAGAGAAATAAGATTTGCCAAGCTGGGGCTTCCCTGGTGGCACAGTGGTTAAGAATCCACCTGCCAATGCAGGGGACAAGGGTCCCAGCCCTGGTCCGGGAAGATCCCACATGCCGCAGAGCAACTAAGCCCATGCACCACAACTATTGAGCCTGCGCTCTAGAGCCTGTGAGCCACAACTACTGAGCCTGCATGCTGCAACTGCTGAAGCCCGCGTGCCTGGAGCCCATGCTCCACAACAAAGAGAGGCCACTGCAATGAAAAGCCTGTGCACCACAACAAAGACCCCAGGCAGCCAAAATTAATTACTTAATTAATTTTTTTAAAAAAAGATTTGCCAAGCTCCAGCAGAGAGCCATTGGGTCCTTGAATCTTTGCTTGCTTGAAATTAGTGGACGTATTCTGTTAGCCCTTAAAACAACGCTTTTGCTTTTACTCACCTTGTACGTGACATGGGTCTTCCAGCAAAAAGGCCTGAATACTCCCCACAAACACACCCGAATTCTAGGTAATCCTATTTTGGACTTTCTTCTAAGCAGTAAAACATCTGTAGCAACTATGTGAAATTCAGGAACTGAGAGGAGTCCTTCGAAGACAGAAGCACTTGCTCAGGAAACCGGAAGAGATGGCAGGGGTGCTCCGTGTTCCTCAGGGCTGGGAACACAGGGAGGGGTTAACCCCAGTTTATCCCTGCAAAACGCAGCCTCTAAAAGTAGACTGCCCTACCCATGAGCTCTAGGGCCCTCCCTTGCCAACTACTGAGCAGGTGTGCTGCAATTACTGAAGCCCTGGCCCTAGTGCCCATGGTCCACAACAAGAGAAGGCACCACAGCAAGAAACCCGACACCGCAACGAAGAGTAGCCCCTGCTCGAAGCAACTAGAGAAAGCCTGCGCACAGCAACAAAGACCCAACACAGCCAAAAAGACAAACAAACAAAAAACAAAAAGAAACAAAAGTAAACTGCCCAAGACTATTGTTCCAAGGTCAAAATATTTGACATTTACTGACCACAATGGACTTTATGTGCTCATTCAGAAGTTTTCATGGCAGACCTGCATGCATGGGTGACCCGTATGACTGGAATAAAAGGAGGTTCTACATGGGGCAGTCTCTTCTGGAGTAATCATTTCATTCTTCTTTCTCGAGGATCAGCCTTTTGTACTCATAAAAGGTGGTTTCCATTGCCTCTGTGCCTAATGATCAACAGCCCCATATAACAGACTTCTGCTTTAAGTCCCATCTTCCAGTAGGTGGACTCCCTGCCACTTGTCTTTCACAGTTTGGCTGTCTGGCAAGTGGCTAATACTTAAACAGAACATGCTGACTCCTAGTCATGATTTTGGACCATTGGTGAGCCTTATTAACCCCCATTCACACAGGCACTCAGTACCCCAAGGCATTTTAGTGATCTTATATTTTACAGTTATTACAGACACATACAAGATTGGTAAGGACCAGAGATGCCTGTCCATCACGACTAGATTCTTAAAAGATCTCTGACTGCAAAGTCACCACACTCCCAGTGGAGAGTACTACTGTACAAAAAAAAAACATGTACTTTGGATCCTAGCCTGACTCAGTCTAATTCACAGCTTTGTCTCTTATGAGCAGTGCCATCCCAAACAAAGTACTTAACTTCTCTGAGTTCATTTCCTCAACTGTAAATTAGGGGCAACACTCCCTGCACTTAGGAATAAGTGAGAAGACAAATGAAAAGTACCTAGAAGAGTGTCCCAAATCTCTTCCTCTTGAATTCCCTATCTCAGGTTATGACGTAGCATAAGGAATTTCTAAATGTTGCATTTATGATAACCTAACTTTGAGCTGGGGAAAGAAAATGAGAACATAGGTTTGTATATTTTGATATGAAACCAAAGGAACTGGTCATTTCTGACCTGTCTGCAGAAATGGTTTAGATGCTAATGTTACTAAACTTTATTTCTCTAAGTAAAACAAAGAACGGATCCTAAGTTTAGGTAAACAAAAGCAAATTAAGCTTGTTTATGATGCAGCTAACTTGAGGGGTATTCACCAGCAAGTCTGGCTCCATCTCTGATGGCAGAAGCTTGCTAGATAAGCACTCCTGAGTCCATGTCAGCTCCTGATTTAGTTCCTTTGCTTCCTCCTTTTGAACAAGTGACTGAAATTTGGGCCAGAAGAACCATCAAGCCATTGTTCAAAGTAAGTGACTGCTGTCACATTGGATTCCAACCACCCTATTCCAAAACACCACGGACAGTGAGAGGATGCTGCCAAGGGTGGAGACTAGAAGAGGTATTTGGGGCCTGTATTAGTCGGCTCAGGGTGCCATAATAAAATACCATGGGCTGAGTGGCTTAAACAACAGAAATTTATTTTCTCACAGTTCTGGAGGCTGGAAGCCCCAGTTCAAGATGCCAGCTGATTCAGTTCCTGGTGAGAGTTCCCTTCCTGGCTTGTAGATAAACACCTTCTCAATGTGTCCTTACATGGCAGAGAGAATGAGAAATCTCTGGTGTCTCTGCCTCCTCTTATAAAAACACCATTCTCATCAGGTTAGGGCCACAGCCTTAGGACCTCATCTAAACTTAATCACCTCTTGTTGGGAAAAGCAGTCTTTCAGGCATGAGGCTTTGGCTTGGAACACTTCCTGACCAAGAGATAAAAGCTCGTGGCTTGTGCTGAGCTTGTTGCCTCGTTTGGGAATATTTTTCCCTGTTTCAGACTTAATGCGTATCCCTTTGTTCCACTCTCCGCAGAGGGTTCCTTCACCCCTTCCACCATGTGATGACACAGTGAGAAAATGGCCATCTATGAAACAGGAAGCTGGCCCTCACCAGACACTGAATGCCTTGTTCTTGGATTTCCAGCTTTCAGAACTGTGAAAAATAAATTTCTGTTGTTTATAAGCCACCCAGTCTATGGTATTCTGTTATAGCAGCCCAAACGGACTAAGACACTTACAGTATACAATCAAAACAATTTTCCAAAGTTACTTAGGTCATCTCCCTTTTTCCTATCCCCTTCAATGAGTCTATGTCATACATTTGTAAAACATATTCATTTGTCATAGTCCTCATTCCATCTTGAGATCCCCTGATATCCTAGTTAAGATTTGGGGGGTAAAATTTGCATATAGTAAAACTTCAGTCTTTGTGTACTGTTGCATAGGTTTTGACAAATATCTAGAATCATGTATCCACAGCCACAGTACTGTATAGAATAGTTTCATCACCTAAAAATTCCCACAAGCAGCCTCACCTGCCCTCAACTCTCGGCTACCACTAATCCTGTTTTCTCTCCCTATAGTGTTGTCTTTTTCCAGAATGTCATATAAATGGAATCATGCAGTACGTACTCCCAATATTTTGATTAGCAAAAAGTTTGGAAACCATTACTCTTGCTGATTCAGATATATCTAAAACAATTACCAATATCCACCTAATCACCAAATTGGGAGTCAGCTTCAATTTATGGCATTTTAAAAGGACTCTTCTCTCAGCTCTGTATGTTAAATTATCTAAATTTGGAAGAATCTTTTTTTTTTTTTTTTTTTGGCCGCACCATGTAGCATGCGGGATCTTGGTTCCCCAACCAGAGATCGAACCTGTGCCCCCTGCAGTGGAAGTGTGGAGTCTTAACCGCTGGACCACCAGGGAAGTCCCTGGAAGAAACTTTTTTGAGGTGCAAAAAGATTTTCTTTTCCTTCAAAGACAAAAGAGAAAGTACACAGAAAGCCGTGTTATTCTGCTGACTTGCTTTCAATCCCCTCTGTTTTCTTTTTTTTCTTTGCCTGTGTTGGGTCTTTGTTGCTGCATGTGGGCTTTCTCTAGTTGTGGTGAGCGGGGGCTACTCTTTGTTGCAGTGCATGGGCTTCTCATTGTGGTGGCTTCTCTTGTTGCGGAGCACAGGCTCTAGACACGTGGGCTTCAGCAGTTGCAGCGTGTGGGCTCAGTAGTTGCAGCGCACGGGCTCTAGGGCTCATGGGATTCAGTAGTTGTGATGAACAGGCTCAGTAGTTGTGGCGCACAGGCTTAGTTGCTCCATGACATGTGGGATCTGTGTAGGCTGAGGTCCTTTGACCCCCAAGGCCCTCCTGGTTCACTCACTCCTAGGCTCCTAACTTTTACCATGGGCCCTTGTTATCTGGACCTGTTCCCCCTGGTCACCAGTCTCCCCTCAGATATCCACAGGATATCATGCAGCTGCATCCATAGATAAGAGACCTTGCACCCTGCCTGCTGAGTAGCCCAAGGAACACACAGAGGTCAGCCTGAGGCTGCACAATCCCCTCCCCAAGGCAGTAGGATTCATTACTTCCACTTTGGCCAGATTAGGCTGCTCAGTCTTCTCTGATAAGCTCTGAATCTTCCCCACTGCCTCATCCAGTGGCTGCTGTGTCATCCTTCCCTGTGCTGCCAGAGCACACGTCCTGAGCCTCTCTTTGGTCCTTATCACAGGCTGCACTGTGTTATTGTCCATGTTCTGACCTAGCCTAGGCCTCTGCTAGGCTGTGAACTCCTTGAGGGCCAAGTTTGTCTGACTCCTTTCTGCATCCTTTTTACCTTGAATCACAACGACTTATTCATAAATATATTTTTCTATTATATTCTGAATTCCCTTCAAGTAAGGACTGTGTCTGATTCCTCTCTTTGTCCACTGCACCCGGCACAGGGCCTGGCATAGAGTAGACAGCAGTGAAGTTATACTGAATGAACAAAGGAGTCAAAGGCCCTTGGCCTTCTGGAGCTAATTGAGAGGCCAGGGCAAGTTTCCACATGGGAGAAGCAAGTTGTGTCCCTCTGTGGCTTGCACTCTCAGCCTGCTGAATACTCCTAAATGAGTCTTCTCTGTGGGGACCTGTATCCAGACCAGTCACAGTACTTCCTGGGAATGAGCTGCTCTCTGGATTGAGCTTGGTCCTGCCTGGAAGTCCCAGGATCACAGCCCAAGTCTAAAGCCAAGACTTGACCTGGGGTTCTCATTTCACTGGCATTTCCCCTCTGTCCCTGATTGGATTTTCTATAACTGTCCACCTCCAGGGAGATGCTGGGGCTCAGCGTGTTTGAGTGTGCCTTGGCTCTGTGCTACCACGTGCCAGAAATTCTCTCTGTACTGTAAGAACTACCATGACTCTTTGAAACAAGGAAGATGAATAAAGAGCTTTATTCTGATGGCAATAAATAAATAAATAAATAACCTGGCTTCAAGACTTAGTATAAAGCTACAGTAATCAATATAGTGTAGTACTGATATAAACAAATAAATAATGGAACAGAATAGAATCTAGTTATATTTTAAAAACAAAAAAACAAACTCATGGAAAAGGAGATCAGATATGCAGTTACGAGAGGCAGGAGGTCAGGGGAGGGGGTGTTGGATAAAGATGGTCTAGTTATAAAATAAGTAAGTTCCAGGGATGTAATTAATGTGAACACTGCTGTATGTTATGTACAAAAGCGGTTAAAGGAGTAAATCTTGAGTTCTCATCACAAGGAAAAAGTTTTTTTCTTTAATTTTGTATCTATATGGATGGATGTTCAAACTTACTGTGACAATCATTTCACCATAAATGTAAGTCAAATTCTTATGCTGTATACCTTAAACTTATACAGTGTTACATGTCAATTATATTTCAATAAAACTGGGAAAAAAATTTTTCCAGACAAACAAAAGGTGTGTGAGCTCATCCCCACTAGACCTGCCTTACCAGAAATGGTAAAGGGTGCTCTTCAAGCAGGAACAAAAGGATGCTGACATCGTAAAAACTTGAATGTGTAAAACTCACTGGTAATGCTATAGTCAAAATAAGATTCTCTAATATTTCAATGTTGTGTAATTTACTTACAACTGTAGTTTAAAAGTTAAAAAGGAGGGAATTCCCTGGTGGTCCAGTGGTTAGGACTTGGCACATTCACTGCCATGGCCTGGGTTCAATCCCTGCTCAGGGAAATAAGATCCCACAAGTTGAGTGGTGCAGCCAAAAAAAAAAACAAAGTTAAAAAGGAAATGTACTGGGCTTCCCTGGTGGCGCAGTGGTTGAGAATCCGCCTGCCTATGCAGGGGACACGGGTTTGTGCCCCGGTCCAGGAAGATCCCACATGCTGCGGAGCGGCTGGGCCTGTGAGCCATGGCCGCTGAGCCTGTGCGTCCCGAGTCTGTGCTCTGCAACGAGAGAGGCCACAGCAGTGAGAGGCCTGCGTACTGCAAAAAAAAAAAAAAAAAAAAAAAAAGGAAATGTACTAAAAATGACCATAATGACAAAACAAAAAGACAATCCACTGAATGGGAGAAAATATTTGCAAGTGATATGACCAATAAGGGATTAATATCCAACTCAACATCAAAAAAACCAAACAAACAAATTAAAACATGGGCAGAAGAACTGAATAGACATTTTTGCAAAGAGGAGATGCAGATGGCCAACAGGCATATAAAAAGATGCTCAAGGTCACTAATCATCAGAGAAATGCAAATCAAAACCACAATGAGATTATCACCTCTCACCTGTCAGAATGGCTATCATCAAAAAGAACACAGGGGGCTTCCCTGGTGGCGCAGTGGTTGAGAATCCGCCTGCCGATGCAGGGGACACGGGTTCGTGCCCCGCTCCGGGAAGATCCCACAGGCCGTGGAACGGCTGGGCCCGTGAGCCATGGCCGCTGAGCCTGCGCATCCAGAGCCTGCGTACCGGAAAAAAAAAAAAAAGACTCTGCACTTCCACTGCAGGGGGCATGGCTTTGACGACTGGTCGGGGAACTAAGATCCTGCATGCTGCACAGCGCAGCCAAAAAAAATAAAAATAGAATAGAATAGAATAAAATACAAATATGATACTTCACATTTATATATACAGTTTACCCTTGAACAACACGGGTTTAGACTGCATAGGTCCACTTATACACAGGATTTTTACAATAAATACATACTACATATTACGCAATCCTCAGTTAGTTGAACCCTCTGAGGTGGAACTGTGGATACAAAGGTCTGACTGTAAAGTTATACTAGGATTTTTGCCTTTGCAGGGGGGTTGGCACCTCTAACTCCTGTGTTGTTCAAGTGTCAACTGTATATAATTATTATATATTATATATGATATATATAATAATTATATATAAATATATACAAATATATATAATTTATATATAAACATATAATTTAAACATATATAATTTAAAATATAAATGTGATACATCACATTAATAGAATGATAGACAAAATCAGATGATCATTTAAGCAGAAAAAGCATTTGACAAAATCAACATCTATTCATGACAAAAACTCTCAACCAACTCAGTATAAAAGGAACATACCTCAGGACTTCCCTGGTGGGGCAGTGGTTAAGAATCCTCCTGCCAATGCAGGGAACTCGGGTTTGAGCCCTGGTCCTGGAAGATCCCACATGCCACAGAGCAACTAAGCCCATGCACCACAACTACTGAGCCTGTGCTCTAGAGCCCGTGAGCCACAACTACTGAGCCCACGTGCTGCAACTACTGAAGGACGCATGCCTAGAGCCTGTGCTCCGCAACAAGAGAAGCCACTGTGATGAGAAGCCTGCGCACTGCAACGAAGATTAGCCCACGCTCGCCGCAACTAGAGAAAGCCCACGTGCAGCAAGGAAGACCCAACGCAGCCAAAAAATAAATAAATAAATTCCTTTATAAAAGGAACATACCTCAACATAATAAATGCTACATATGACAAGCCCACATCCAACATCATACTCAATAGTGAAAAGCTCAAAGCTTTTCCTCTAACATCGGGAATAAGGGTGCCCACTCTCACACTCCTATTCAACATAATACTGAAGTCCTAGCCAATGCAATTATGCAAGAAAAAGGAAATAAAAAGTATCCAAATCAGGAAAAAGTAAAACTGGCTGTTTGCAGATGACATTATCCTATACAAAAAAAACCCCTAAAGATGCTACCAAAAAGCCATTAGAACTAATCAATGAATACAAGTGAAAAGTTGCAGGATACAAAGTCAACATACAAAAATCAGCTGCATTTCTATACACTAATAACAAACTTTCTGAAAAAGAAAAAAATCAATCCCATCACAATAGCATCAAAAACAATACAATGGTGTGTTAGTTTCTGCTGTAAAGCAAAGTGAATCAACTACACATATACATACACTTTGGAATAAATTTAACCAAGGAGGTGAACTTCTTTACGCTGGAAACTGTAAAGACTTCCCTGGTGGCACAGTGGTTAAGAATCCACCTGCCAATGCAGGGGACACAGGTTCAAGCCCTGGTCTGGGAAGATCCCACATGCCATGGAGCAACTAAGCCTGTGTGCCACAACTACTGAGCCTGCACTCTAGAGCCTGCGAGCCACAACTACTAAGCTCACATGCCACAACTACTGAAGCCTGCGCACCTAGAGCCCGTGCTCCAGAACAAGAGAAGCCACCATAATGAGAAGCCAGCACACCACAACGAAGAGTAGCTTCCACTCGCCGCAACTAGAGAAAGCCCATGCGCAGCAACAAAGACCCAATGCAGCCAAAAATAAACAAATTTTTAAAATTAAAAAAAAACCTGTAAGACATTGATGAAAGAACTTGAGGAAGACACAAACAAATGGAACGATATCCTGTGTTCATAGATTATAAGATTAATATTGTTAAATATCTAAATTACCCAGAGCCATCTATAGATTGCAATCCCTAATGAGATTCCAATGGCATCATTTTACAGAAGTAGAAAAAATAATCCTAAAAGTCATATGGAATGACAAAAGAACCCAAAAAGCCAAAACTGAGGAAAAAGAACAAAGTAGGAGGCATCACACTTCCTGATTACAAAGCGATAGTAATCAAAACAGTATGGCACTGGCATAAAAACAGACACATAGACCAATGGAACAGAATTGAGAGCCCAGAAATAAACCTTTGCATATACAGTCAACTAATATTTGACAAGAGCCAAGAATACTCAATAGGGAAAGGATATTTTCTTCAATAAATGATGTTGGGAAAACTGGATATCCATATGCCAAAGAATGAAACCAGACCCCTATCTTACACTACTCACAAAAATTAACTCAAAATGAGATTTAAACATAAGACATGATACCATAAAACTCTTTGACAATTGCTACGAGAATAGATCCTAGAAGTTCTCAACACATACACACACACAAAAAAAATTGTAACTGTGAGGTAATGGATATGTTAGCTAACCTTATTGTGATAAATATTGTACACCTTAAACTTACACAATGTTATATGTCAATTATTTCTCAATAAAACTGGAAGAAAATTTTTAATAAAGTTGGAAAAAAAACTCAAAAACAAATCATAGCAAATATGTACAATGGAATATGGCTCAACAATAAAAAAGAATGAACTATCAGGTGAATCTCTAAATAATTATGCTGAGTACAAGAAACCAAAGCAGAAGGAAGGGTTATGAAATGATTTATCTTTCAGGGGTGATAAATATGTTCATTTTCTTGACTGTTGTGATGGTGTTATGGGCATGTGTCAAATGTATCGAAGTGTCCACTTTAAATATATGCAGTTCATTTTATGTCAATTATATTTCAATAAAGAATTTTTTTTAATTTTAAGGTATATATATCATCTTTTATTTCCTGCTCTAATCATTTTTAATTAACCAACTGTATTATTGTGCTTAGGATGCCATAATAAAATTCCACTGATTGAGTGACTTAAACAACATAAATTTGTTTTCTCGTATTTCTGGAGGCTGGAGTCCAAGATCAAGGTGCCAGCAGGTTTGGTGTCTGATGAGACCTCTCTTCCTGGCTTGCAGATGGCTGCCTTCTTGCTGTGTCCTCCAATGCCCTTTCTTCTGGGCATGATGCCCAGACAATCTCTTGTGTCTCTTCCTCTTCTTACAGGGATACCAGTCCTATTGGATTAGGGCCCCATCCTTATGACCTCATTTAACCTTAATTACCTCTTTAAAGTCCTTACCTCCAAATACAATCACTCTGGAGGTTAGGGCTTCAACATATGAATTTGGGGCAGGGGGATACAATTCAGTCCATAACACCAACGAACTACAATTCTAACTGTGTCAAATGAGAAGGCTTCTGCTATATTTACTCCCTCCCTCCCTAACACTTTCAGCACCCACTGTTTCAACAGCAACTGGCAGTGTCACCTATGCTCTTTGAGGGATATCTGCTCTTCTCTACCCAGAGAATTCTGGTAAGTACCCTGGAAATAATGAAATTTATACCAAACTAAATTAGCATTCCTTTCATAAGGTTAGGACTGTTTTATAGTAAATTCACTTATATAACAATACTCTGGACCTTCCTTAGAATTTGTATCTGCCGGAGTTCCCTAGCAGTCCAGTGGTTAGGACTCCAGGCTTCCAATGCAAGGGGCATGGATTCAATCCCTGATCAGGGAACTAAGATCCCGCATGCCACACAGTACAGCCAAAAAAAAAAAAAGAATTTCTATCTGCAATATGTTCTGAATTTTATTTAAGTTCCCAATAATTACAAGCACAATGAGTAACAAATCGTTACTACTAATCACTATAATAAACAGACGAATCACTCAAACAAATGTATAAACTTTTTATTTAGAATTAGAGACTCAAACACAAATTAAATAAGTATAATATAAATTAAGCCTTCATAAAACAATCCACAACCACTTTAAATCGTCTACTATTTCTACAATAAAATTAAAGAGAAATCTAAAAATAGTGAAAAATCAAATTATTTTTAAACTCATACTGTCAACATTAAAATTATTACAAAACATTCAAAGAAATTTAATTAGAAAATGAACAAAGCCACTACAGAGTGTGATTCCTGTTATCGACTAAAATGAACTAAGGAATTAAATTATAGTATGATTTCTACTCATACACAAATAAAAAGCACCTCATTTTTAAAAGTTTATTATCTGTTAAGTGAGGACTACTCTGTTTACTTGACCTTTAAATTTAATATGGCACAATAGGTTTGATCAATGAAAACAGTATCACTAAAAATGTTTAGACTGTTCCTTTCAGACCTTTTCTGCTTTATTTCATAAATGAGGGGGTCATATATTTAAAAGTTAAAATATTATAATATTATAACATAATAAATATTCCTCAATAAGGTATGTGGCAAAATAAAAATAGATATTAAATAATTACTTTTCATTTACAAGTGGGAAATTGATCAGACCTATTTTATATTTTCCCTTTTTATGTCTTAATTGTCCAGAAAAAATTTATTTTTTATATTTTATATTATTTTTATAAATCCAACTCTAAGAATTGATGCCCCCAAAACAACCAAGGGAGATAGTATGATATCTTCAGTCCATGTTGCTTCTGAAAATACTTATTAAAAGTGGAACTAGACCTGTCTTAAGTAGATAACAGAAAAATAAACTATTATGGTGTTTGTATATTTAAAATAATCCAAAACAAAATAAAAGAAAAATCCACACTCAAGAATGGCACCCACAATATTCAAGAATAAAGTATTCTGCATATATACTAACAACTGTGTGGCTAAATATTTTCCTAAAAACATGCATATTATAAGGCCTTTTATAATTGAGTTTATAAAAACCAAACTGTATTGTTTATATATCAACTGTCATGATTGAAGCTTTCTGCACACCAGGAGAGTTAAAACTAACATCTGTTGTTCTGTAAAACTAAAGATGAAATATAATCAAACTAGCTTTTCACTAGAAAATTTTATATATCTCAGCAATCTGTTATACTTCTTGTCATCAAAAAATAGACTCCAAGATGCAGTTATTCTTTCAAAATGTTAGTTTCTACTGCGTTACTCTTTAAGAACCATTTTAATCAAATCACATTTCTTGGAGAAAATTCACTTAGGGTTCTGAATGAATCAGTTGATTTCTACAAGCAACTCTGCCTTGAGTGGTAGAGTTCTAGCTCTCTTAGAAGTATTTTTTCTCTTTCAAAGAGAATAAAAAATCTGTAGAGACTTTCTTACTGACTTACTAAATATAAAGAATAGAAAGTATATAATAAAATTTTGGAATACAATAACGTTTAAGTTTCTACAGTTTTTTTTCTATAAACTAGCTATAACCTCAGAAAAGTCATCTAAGTTCTCTGTGCTTTAGTTTCATCTTTAAAACAAAGAGATTAGAATAGACAATCTCTAAGGTTCCTTACAATTCTCACATGGTATGATTCTGTGCTTTTGAAGGAATATTTAATTGATATATTGAATGTGCATAAATCAAGAGAACTGAACTAAAACAGCACAGCTGAACTAAACCTCTCCTATTAGAAAAACACAAAGACTGTGTTAAAGCCCAACTTCTCAAACCTTACTAGGCCCATTCCCTCTTCAGCCAGAACAATGAATAGCCCAGAGTTAAAACCAAATATCTTAGTTAAATAAATTATTTTAATTACATTGTGCCAGCGAGGTCTAGGCTGGTGGTGTAGTTTACATTATTTTCATCCTATTTACATTCAAGATAATCTATACAGTTAAGGTTGGGGGCTACTTAATATTCTTGCACTTCAAAACCAGTGAAGTTAAATACAGCAGAGTATTAGTCATTATCATATTCTGTCAATTTCAAAAGTATGTTGAATACCACTTATGGACTAGAAAAACAACACAAAGGTAAAAAAGAAAATCTTGCTGACAAATGCTGATGTTCAAATGAATTCAGTTGTGTTTTGCCATTTCTCAAAAAAAGAGAGGAGGGAGGAGATGTCAGGAGAAACCTACTTCGGTAATACTGAACCATGACATTTCAGGAGCTTTTATGAGAAATTAATGTACCATGAAGCAGCACTTTGCTACTAGTGCAGTGCAAGTTGGTTTTCCTTTGTCTAACTATGGGCAGCAAATGAGGTATTTAACTGTAAAATAGAAAAATCGGGTGATTCAAGAAGAAAATTCAAAATCATTCATAAGAGATAATTAGCATTATTCAAAAAGTTTAAAATTCTACTTTTATTTAACATGCATTCAATGTTACACATGCTTTGCTAGGGAAAAATCCTTTGAATGTAAGACTGCTATTTTGTTTATGAGACAGAAAATATTTCCTTTGCAAGAGATTCTGGATTTCTGAGAATGAAATCCAAGTCTTCTCAACCTGAGTGCTACACATTTATAAACCGAGAAAAATGCATCTTACCCATACTGGAGAAATGTTTCTAACCATCAACGAAGTATAAAATGTGATCCCTGACTTTATTCTTGGAAGGACCAGCTTTTATTTTATATAACTTCAAAGAAGGGGACCTAGTGACTGTAACTGAATAATGAATACATATTTAGCACCTAAATTTAGAGAACAGTTAAGTATTGCCATAGTTTTAAATCACTGTACGTCCACAGATTGGGGGGAAGTCAGATATGTGTTGTTCAATGATATCAGAACATTCTCAAAGATTGAAATATCAAGCTTCCAAAAATTATCCTTGATTTGCGAATGCATCTATCTATAACATTCAAACACAATATTATCATTTCTTCCTGGAGTTACAGGCATATATTCTTTTAATAAGTAAAGAAATAAATGAGGTCAATTTTTCTTTACCACCATTAAACTGTCTTCTGAATGTGGCACTTTTTCAGAGACTTATACAGAAAATAGTCCTTAAAAAAATGTCATTCAGGGCTTCCCTGGTGGCGCAGTGGTTGAGAATCTGCCTGCCAATGCACGGGACATGGGTTCGAGCCCTGGTCTGGGAAGATCCCACATGCTGCAGAGCAACTGGGCCTGTGAGCCACAATTACTGAGCCTGCGTGTCTGGGGCCTGTACTCCGCAACAAGAGAGGCCGCGATAGTGAGAGGCCCGAGCACTGCAATGAAGAGTGGCCCCCGCTTGCCACAACTAGAGAAAGCCCTCGCACAGAAACAAAGACCCAACACAGCCATATTAAAAAAAATTTCTTTAAAAAAAAAATGTCATTCATATTCTACCACTGGTATTATTTTAAATAATACCAGTGGTAGAATACCTCTTTTCTATGAGGCAGAGGTCAAGAATGAAGTAAATGATCATGGGCCTCTGCTGAAAAACATAAGCAAATATAAAGCAGGAACAAAGAAAACAAATATTAATTTCTGGCAATATATTGGCACATAAGTGCTTATCTATGGGGTAAAAAAATTACCAAATGAAAAGATAATAAATGTTTGCTGTGACATTATTCCAAGTGAATGGAGCCTATACCTAAGAGAAATAGTCTTGTGTTGCCTCTAAATAAACTTGACTTTAATTCTGGATGGAACACTTTGCTTCATATGTTAAAACTGATACATGGTATTAACTAAAGTTTTCCATGAGACAATCTAATCATCCCCACTGAATCATCATATAATCTTACCTCTTCTCCCTATTCGCTTACAGGAAGGCTTCCCTTGACTCATAAGGGAGGAAAAAGGCTTAAAAACACATGTTCTTACTCCAAGGAGGATGGCAAATTTCAGTAGTTCACAATCCTTACATTTGTCATTTATGTTCACTGTAACCAACTGCATTCCTCACTACATAATTAATTTCCTCACATACAGAAGAACTAAAATTCTCTTATTTATATCTTTAAGGTAAATTTTTCTATCTTCTTTAAGGTATTCTAGTTTATTTTTGAAAGGAAATGAATACACAAAAACACAGGAACACTGTTGATTCAATTTAGTTGTTAATAAAGTGCATGTGGCTTTCAATATGAATATTGTTTGATACATTACAGCTTAAGTAAATAGCTAACTAAATCAAAATGAAGATTCAGCTTAGTACCTAAGATGTGGAAAATATGAGACAAGAATATAAATTCTATATAAATAGTAACAGAATTGGGAGAAATATTCTTCTTTCTCAAAAGAAGCCAACTGAAAATATTCTTAAATCAAGTGGACTTCTGCTTCCCAAACAACCAGACATGCTACACAATAATACCAACATGCAATACCTGAAATGTAGAATTACATTCTGACTGCTGCCCTTGAACTTCTGCATTTAATTCACAATTCTCTGGTGTCTGATTGATTTCATCTTGCAAAGTAGGAGATGTGCCATGAGTGTCATCTACAGGAGCACTGTCAGACAAGGTATCTAAGTTTTCAGGGGAATGAGCTATGTGAGGCTTACTATCTCCCGTCCCTTCATCAAAATGTGTCCTCTGATCAGCATCATCTAGCTGTTGAACTGAAGTTAGATACTGTTCAAGCAGACTATTATCCTGCTCATTGTTTGTGCTTTCCTTACTCCATTCACCATGTTCTTCACTAACATCCCCTATATCTGACTCTTTGCCATATTTGACTGTGTCAATGGAATTCCCCATTATGGAACTTTCACTACCTTCTGTGGAACTTTTTTCAAAATCCAAAGAATCCTGTAAACAGTGAACTTGTTCTGTTAAGGAGGAATGAAAACCAGAGTCTGGAAATTCTGGTAAGGATTTCTCTTGAGGAGCTTCATCAGGAGCAATGAACCAATCGGAGTTTTGATCAGAAGAGGGCTCCTGACTTTGGGTGAATAATGGAGGGTTAGATGGCACCAGAGTACTTGATACAGGAGGAACATCAGGACAGCAGGAACTTAGATGCTGGTCCACCGTCTGCTGCCAAGCTTGTAGAGACCTTACCTATAAACCAAAGGATATAGTTTTACTACAAAATATAAATCATGCCTGTTTTACAACTGTCCTTCGAGCTTTCTTCCCCAATACTCATGAAGTTGGTAATTGGCAGATGGCATAACTGGAGTTAGAAACGACCTGACTCCCCTTATCCTTTCCATAGCACCCCCAGCCTAGACCTGGCTGGCACAAGTGGTTCACGTCCTTGGTAATAAAAGGTCCTCACCAGCAGAGCAGGGATGGGCCAAAGTAATTCTTTTCCTACTACTGGAAAAATAATCAGAAGCACAATAGCACATGTATAGCTGACTAAGGGGTAAATAAGGTACTCGATAAGATACACTGAGGTCTATCTAATAAGACAGATTAGAGCCTATTAATATGAGTAGATTCGCTAAAATAAAAGTCTCATTTTAGATACCCATTTGGGATAAGAGTTTTTAAAAACTAACAATATAATATATACAACTCTAAAATACCTAAAAATACCCCAAGTTCTTGATAATATGCTTTTACACTTTTAAAGTATAATTAAAATCTCAGAATTTTACTGTAAAATCTGCAACAAGAAAGCAATATATAGAATTTTTTAGTTTCCCTTTGACCATCCTCCAAGGCAATCACTGATAGCAGGTTAATATGTAGCCTTCCAGACCTTTTACTATGTATTTTCAAATATAATATAGGTAAAATCCTATTATAACAAATTTGTTTATAAAAATACTTCCAGGGGCTTCCCTGGTGGCGCAGTGGTTGAGAGTCCGCCTGCCAATGCAGGGGACACGGGTTCGTGCCCCGGTCCGGGAAGATCCCACATGCCGCGGAGCGGCTGGGCCCGTGAGCCATGGCCGCTGAGCCTGCACGTCCGGAGCCTGTGCTCCGCGATGGGAGAGGCCACAACAGTGAGAGGCCCGCGTACCGCAAAAAAAAAAAAAAAAAAACTTCCAAGGAATTATTATCAAGAAGTATTTGTTGGGATACAATAATAGTAAAACCAATGTTTTAGGGAACTGTCCCTAAAGTGTGCTACTACAGGATTCAAACTCTCTCCCTGGAAGTCTTGTGTACCTTTTAGGACATGCATATTATAGCCATCACACACTATTTCAATCACCTTTCACTCAAATAGTCTCAAAAGATAAAACAAGATAGCTACAAGAAAGTTCAAATTGGGCTTTTTATTTCTACTGGAAAATTATAACAATAACCCTCAATTTAGTACTTTCCTTCAGTGTTATAGTTCTTTATCTCTCTGGTCAAAATTATGAAAATATTTTTCTTCAGGCTAAATAAAACATAACAAAATTCACTGTCCTAGTTCAGAGTGGCAAGGAACACAAACCACATCCTTAACCTTGAGAAAGGGTGCTTACTTTACCTGTAACTACTCTATGATTATCAGGAAATCTAGAATTTTTCTCTGTTCACACAGTAGGTAATTCAGCAGGAGGGAGCTTACCTGGTTCCAAAGGAATCTGACAGCCTCTTCTTCTACAAATTTTTTAATACGTTCTTCATCTCTTTCTTTTCGTAATCTACAATAATTCAAAATCCATTACTGATACAAGAAAGGGTGCTTTGAATTGTACTTCTTGTTATGACGAATAAACATATACATTGTAAAGAGATTAATATTCTAATAACAGTCCTTTCCACTTATAGAATATCTAAGTGAAACTTTAGTTTTAAGCTATGACTCAACATACAAGCCAACTAAGATGTGACTGAAATTCAGATTATACTGGTTCTACAAAGGATTGCCAGTAATGAAAAATAAAAAATATTAAATGGCTCTTTATCTGGCCTCAATTTCCCAGCCAAACACACCAAAGGGGCAGGAGCTACAGAAAGGATCAGGACCATAGCCTGAAACATCCTCTTCTAAGAGACCAGTAGGACTAATCACATCAAATTTCACATCCCTGTTTGCCTCCTGACATACTCTTTGCTATCAACAGACCTTCCCCTCATTCATTAAAGTTTTCACTCTGTGCTCACTGCCCCCCTCTCTGTACTTAAACTAATCAGAAACCTAAGCTTCTCTTAGCTGTCCATTATCTCTTAAACTGTCACCCCATTTTGTTCTGAACCTCTGATCTACTTTCTCTAGCTCCCCAAAGCCCTCCTACTGTGCCATGTGGGACTCCCAAATTATAATCAGCAAACTCCCATATACACTCAACCTCTGTAGCTCTCTCAAGTGGCGGCTACTTTTTTCACTCATACATCAGGGTCAGAACGTTGCTTCTCACTGCTGTTTACAAATGAGTCTTAACCTTCCTCCTTCAAGAACTCCAGCCATCCTGCTAAATTTCCCAAAACTCTTTTTCAAGTACTGACCTCCCATTATCGACCCCCATTCACTGAAGGCTCAGCACTAGTCTTTTTCTCTGCCCTGTTCCCCTTGTCATTTCTGGAACTCTTGACATTCACATGGATGCTCTATCTAACAATAATCCACCCCTCATCACTCATCCTCAGTCCCACTCTAGACCCAAGCATTTTTTTTTAACATCTTTATTGGAGTATAATTGCTTTACAATGTTGTGTTAGTTTCTGCTGTATAACAAAGTGAATCAGCTATACATATACATATATCCCCATATCTCTTCCCACTTGCGTCTCCCTCCCACCCTCCCTATCCCACCCCTCTAGGTGGTCACAAAGCACTGAGCTGATTTCCCTGTGCTATGCAGCTGCTTCCCACTAGCTAGCTATCCTACATTTGGCAGTGTATTAGACCCAAGCATTCTGACTACACCATTTTCGAAAATGGTTTCAAGCAACAACACAAACCACTACGTCCAATCCTCCCAGTTCACTTGTTCTTGCCATAATCTGCAACAACCTGGACGACCAATCTTCACCTATGACCACCAAACAAATGACCCCTTTCTCTTGTCTTTCCTTCTACCTCGCTTAAATTCTGAGATCCATCATTATAATCATTCCCTGCCCAAGTGTCGTCAGCTCCCTTGCCCTTCCCTCTCTCCCCTACCATGTTCACCTGGAAAAAAATCCGTTCCTGGCTGAACCATGTCCAAAATCAGAATGGAACAGCTGAGAGTTGTTGATGAAAATCATACAGTCTGACCTATCGTTTTGCACTTTAAGTTTTTCCCCACCCTGTCCAGTTATCCTCCTCCATTCCCCTTAGAAGTTCACTTTGAAGATGAATACCGCACACCTCATACCTCTCTTAAACCTCCCACATCCTCACCCTTCTCCTCACTTCCAAATGCTGACTGCATCCTGTATATTATTGGAAAAGGAGAAACAACCGTCAGACAGGACTTCCCTATCCCACCATCAAACCTACCACCTTACCTGCTCCTGTTCCCTCTACTTGTGCACTGGACTTCTTCTCTCACCTTCTCAAGAACTTCCATCCTGCACTTCTTTCTTTGCTCTGCACCATCAGTTCTTCCTTCCTTATAGAATTATTTCCATCAACACATAAACCTGCTCTGTATCTCCCATCTTTAAAAAAGAATCTTCTTAAGTCCAGATTCTCCTCTGGCATCCACCTACTCTCTCCTCTTCCTCACATCAACACTTCCCAAAAGTCGGCTACCCTCACTCTTCACCTCTCACTCACTACTCAATCCTTTCCAAACTGCCTTCATCCCACTACCCTCTGGAGCTGCTCTTAAGAAGTTCACTGGGCAGGAAAAGGTTAACTCAACAGGACTGGGGTGTTTGAACCCCGTACATTCTAAAGACAGGACTAGCCTTGACCAGCTCCTGCGAGATAACCTCCAAGCCCGTGGAATATCCTGCCTGATAAGAGTATCTTTGTACATCTGGGACCTTGGTCTATGCTAACAGTGTACTTTCTGGTGAATACCTGTTTTGTTCACCTGAGACCCTGGGCCACAATGCATCAGTTTGACCTTGGGTGGGGACTGAGGTCTGAGTAGTTAAGGTCAATCACATGGGCACTCAATGCGTAGGTGACTGACCCCCCAGTAAAAACCCTGGATGCCAAGACTCGAGCGAGCCTCCCTTGAGGTTCACATACTTCATATGTGTTGTCACACATTGTTGCCAGGAGAATCGAGCCCCATGTGTACAACTGCACTGGAAGAAGACAACTAGAAGCTTGTACTTGGTCTCTCCTAAACTCTGCCCTGTGTGTCTTTTTCCTTTGCTGATTGTAATCTATATCCTTTCACTCTAATAAACCATAATCATGAACATAAAGAATAGCTTTCTTGAGTCCTGTGAGTCCTTTTTGCAAATCTTCAAACCTGAGGATAGTCTTGGGGACCCTCAACAC
Source organism: Kogia breviceps (assembly GCF_026419965.1). NCBI lineage: Eukaryota > Metazoa > Chordata > Mammalia > Artiodactyla > Physeteridae > Kogia > Kogia breviceps. The sequence goes on from NC_081314.1 coordinate 101,344,151, forward strand.
AGTCACCAATAACCTCCAGCTGCTAAATCTAACACACAGTTTCCTGTCCTCTTAACAGCACCTCTCTTCTCTCCTGAAACACTTCCCTGTTGGAGCTGGGACACACACTCTCCCAGTTCTCCTACCACTCTAGCTGTCCCTCCTCAGTCTCTTTTATTGCTTCCTCCTCTCCCACCTGATAATATTAATAAATACTGCTGGTTACAATACTAATACTCAGAATAAATCTATAAAATCCTAGTTTTCCTGAGTTGACAGTCATGAAAACATGTGAGCCATGGAATGAACAAGTAATTTCCACCATAGCCCCCAAATTTTAGCCCCTTCTAAGTCCCTGCTATTTTCTTTAATTCTTATGTCACCTACTGGGTTCTATGTAGACTTTCTCATCTTCTCATTTTTGTACTTAAAATTCAGTTTTTCTATATTTTCTGTACCTTCCGTGTTTGGGTATATAGATGTCCATAAGGCATGCGTTCGTTCAAAATTTACTGCTATGCTGCATCTATGTTCCAATTGCTGTACTACAGATGAAGATGCATATGGCAGTCCCTGCACTCAAGATGCTTTCAGTATATTGTAGGAGACAAACCAAGAGTGGCAACATGGTATGGAAAGTGTCTTGGCCACAAAAGCAGTGATTCAGTGTTCTGAATCAATGCTAAGAATCTGACACCCCCAAACCAACCAAACAGCACCCAAACTGTAAAAGTCCTAAACAGGGACTTTTCACTCACCTCCTTATTTCATCAGTTAGGCAGACAATGTGCTCCTGCATCCGGCGCAGCCGGATTTCATAGCGTACATCTTTAGCTTGTGGGTTGTAGTTTCTGGCATAAAAGCCCCGCCAACAGGCCTGAAGCTTGGTGGCTGCTTCATTCAATTTCTGAAGGGCAACTTTATTTTGTCCCAAAGTAAGAGATCTGTGGGTTAAAACCCTGCAAGGAAGTTTCTCTGAGGCTGTTTGAGACATGGTTTCTTCACTGTCTGGCTGTGCATGGAAGACATCATGTCCAACTGACTCAGGAAAAGATGTAAGACTGTGGGTGTCGTCCTTTATGACAGCATTGGTTACTGTTGGCTCAGGACAAAGTAATAGCCCATCTTTCTCATTTACCTCTGTACTGATAGCACTTTTTGTCATCTCAACAGAATTCTCATTTGCAGCCCAAAAAGCCTTTTCCCCTTCCTTATCAAAGCCGTTGTTTTCCGGACATTTCACAGATTCATCGGCAGTACCATCATCTTCTAGGCCCAAGTTAATGTCTTGCAGCCTCACCTCAACTGTAGGCGATACTAGAGAGAGTCCTGACGCAACTGGCATAAAAGTAGACTCTGAAGAGAGAAGACTACAGTTTAACTTGTCTTCATCTGTCTGGATGTCTTCCAGGTGCAGGTCATTTCGAGAATATCTTGTAGTGTGTACAGAGGCTGGAAAGTTATTCTTAACAGCATATAAATGGTCATCATTACTGCTTATCCCAACCCAAGAATTGACCTGGATGACGGGTTCTAAAAGAATAAACAGAACATCATTTAAAACATTAAATGTTTAAAGAGGTATTTTTTCAGTTGGATCCTTTTAATGAACTCTAATCCCTGAAATCTAGTAAAGTGCAAGGAAATGCTTTCAGTAATTTCCTCCAATATGCCTAAAACACCAAACCAAATATTTTTAAGAAAATGAATTCTTGCAATGGTCGTAAGAATAATCAAAGTACCATGTCACTTCAAAAGGTAGCAGTCCTCTGAACGTTTTCAAAAATTAGACATATAGTAGTTATATATGTCTATCTGTGTATATACATATATATAAAATATAAGATCCAAATGTTCACTTAAGCTAACAAGTAAAAAATTATGAAAACATGTACTTTTTTTGTTTTATGATACCAAACAGGTTAAACAACTTGGAGAAAAAGGATCAGAGATCGGTTAACTTCTTACCACTTTCCTGGACTACCTGGCAATCTTGAATGGGGCTGGAATGCTCCAGTACAAGGGATGCCCTTGTTTCAACAGAAGCAAGAGAAGACGACTCTTCATTTTGGCTCTGGTTCATCAACTGCCTCTGGTGAAACCTAAAAATCAGTAACATCTGATGTGATTTAACACAAACCAAAAAAAGAAAGCTTTTTCTGCTTCCTTTGAAGGGGTCAAAAAGGTAGAAGTTTACAAGCTTTCAAAGTATATACCTTTGAAAGGCAAGAATATAAAATGGGAAAAAGACAGTCTCTTCAGCAAGTGGTGCTGGGAAAGTTGGACAGCTGCATGTAAATCAATGAAGTTAGAACACAACCTCACAGGGGAATTCCCTGGTGGTCCAGTTGTCCCTCCACGCTCTCACTGCTGAACACCCAGTTTCGATCCCTGATTGGGGAACTAAAATCCCACAAGCCATTCAGCGCAGCCAAAACACAAAACAAACAAAAAAAAGAACACACCCTCACACCATGCACAAAAATAAACTCAAAATGGCTTAAAGACTTAAATATAAGACAAGACACCATAAAACTCCTAGAAGAAAGCATAGGCAAAACATTCTCTGACATAAATCATACAAATATTTTCTTAGGTCAGTCTCCCAAGGCAATAGAAATAAAAATAAAATTTTAAAATGGGGGGCTTCCCTGGTGGCACAGTGGTTAAGAATCTGCCTGCCAATGCAAGGGACATGGGTTCGAGACCTGGCCCAGGAAGATCCCACATGCCGAAGAGCAACTAAGCCCATGTACCACAACTACTGAGCCTGAGCTCTAGAGCCCGCAAGCCACAACTACTGAGCTCACGTGCCACAACTACTGAAGACTGCGCATCTAGAGCCCATGCTCTGCAACAAGAGAAGCCACAACAATGAGAAGCCCGTGTACGGCAATGAAGAGTAGCCCCCGCTCACAACTAGAAAAAGCCTGCTCACAGCAACGAAGACCCAACACAGCCAAAAATTTTAAAATTAATTAATTAATTATTTTTAAAAGCCATTTTAAAAAAAAGGGACCTAATCAAACCTACAAGCTTTTGCACAGCAAAGGAAACCATAAAAAAAAAAACAGCAACAACAAAAGAAAAGACAACCTACAGACTGGGAGAAAATATTTACAAACGATGTGGCTGACAAGGGTTTAATCTCCAAAATATACAAACAGTTCATACAACTCAACAACAAAGAAAACAACCCAATTGAATAATGGGCAGAAGACCTTAACAGACATTTATCCAAAGAAGACATACAGATGGACAGTAGGCACATGAAAAGATGCTCAACATCACTAATTATTGGCGAAATGCAAATCAAACCTAAAATAAGGTATCACCTCACATGGGTCAGAATGGCCATCATCAAAAGTCTACAAATAACAGGGACTTCCCTGGTGGTCCACTGGTTAAGAATCCACCTTCCAATGCAGGGGATTGGGGTTCAATCACTGGTCGGGAACTAAGATCCCACATGCCACGGGGCAACTAAACCCATGCACCACAACTACTGGGCCCTCGCACACTAGAGCCTATGTGCCACAGCTAGACAGAAGCCCAAGCACTGCAACTACAGAAGCCCAAAAACCACAATGAAGATCCCGCGTGCCACAACTAAGACCCAATGCAGCCAAATAATAAAATTTTAAATAATAATAAAATTAAATTTAAAATTTTTTTTAATTTTTTTAAAAGTCTACAAATGACAAATGCTGGAGAGGGTATGGAGAAAAGGGAACCCTCCTACACTGTTGTTGGGAATGTAAATTGGTGCAGCCACTATGGAAAACAGTATGGAAGTTCCTCAGAAAACTAAAAATAGAATTACCATATGATCCAGCAATCCCACTCCTGAGCATATACCCAGACAAAACTATAATTCAAAAAGACACATGTACCCCTTGTTTATAGCAGCACTATTTACAATAGCCAAAACATGGAAACAAGCTGAATGTCCATCGACAGATGAATGGATAAAGAAGATGGGGTATATATACACAATGGAATACTACTCACCCATAAAAAAGAATGAAATAATGCCATTTGCAGCAACATAGATGCAACTAGAGATCATCATACTGAAGTATGTCAGAAAGAGAAAGACAAATACATATGATATCACTTGTATATGGAATCTAAAATACGGCACAAAAGAACCTGTCTACAAAACAGAAACAGACTCACAGACATAGAGAACAGACTTGTGGTTGCCAAGGGGGAGGAGGGGAGTGAGAGGGATGGACTGGGAGTTTGGGGTTGGTAGATGCAAACCATTACATTTAGAATGGATAAATAACAAGGTCCTACTGTACAGCACAGGGAACTACATCCAATCTCCTGGGATAAACCATAATGGAAAAGAATATTAAAAAAATGTCTATGTGTGTATACCTGAGTCACTGTGCTGTACAGCAGAGATTGACACAACATTGTAAATCAACTCTACTTCAATAAAATAATTTTTTTTTTAAAAAGAGAAAGTATATACCTTTAATAACCCCCAAATTACAAAGTCTCATTTAAAAGCACTGGATAGAAAAGGTTAAGAAACTTATTTTTAAATCACATAGTCAGACATCATCATATGCATACACATGCACAAACCTTCAAAGGCAGGACCTCTGATAAAAGAAGTGACTACTAAATGCTTCTAGCTATACTTTTTTTTTTGGCTGCACTGCACAGCTTGTGGGATCTTAGCTCCCCAACCAGGGACTGAACCTGGGCCCTCCCCAGTGAAAGTGTGGAGTCTTAACCACTGAACCGCCAGGCAATTCCCAAAATATACTTCTTTTTTTTTTTTTTTTTTTTTTAAATTTTTATTTATGTTTGGCTGAGTTGGGTCTTTGTTGCCGCGTGCGGGCTTTCTCTAGTTGCAGCGAGCGGGGGCTACTCTTCATTGAGGTATGCAGGCTTCTCATTGTGGTGGCTTCTCTTGCTGCGGCGCACGGGCTTAGTTGCTCTGCGGCATGTGGGATCTTCTCGGACCAGGGATCGAACCCACATCCCCTGCATTGGCAGGCGGATTCTTAACCACTGCGCCACCAGGGAAGACTCCAAGCTATACTTCTTAATGTTAGTATTTTAAAACCCATATGAAACACCCACATTAAGGGACAAATGCAGTTTTTAAAAATCCCACTCTCCCATGCTGCTTGGCTCTCCCCACTGAAGAAATGATTAGCAATGCAGTTAGTTACTGGGGAGTAAACTGGACTGCACTGCAAGGTTCGGTTCCCCTACAGAACTGCTGCAGTGACCAGTGGCCCAAGTGCCCAGAAATGTGGGCCGCAGCACTCGCCTCAGTCCTACTAACCCTGCAGGAAAGAGTCAGAGGTATTTTCACTTGTGAATTCATCAGCCGCTACAGATAAATGGGCTCACCTCTGCTTGCTCAGAATCTTCTCTAGTTTGGCATCCTCTGCAGTCTGAAGACCCAGCGTAGAAGTGAGAGGACAGACTGTAGCCAGATACTGGACAAGCTGGATGTGCTGGCCAGGCCGATATGCTCTCCCCTTGCCTTGACTATACAGCCATTCAGCTTTTAAACTGGAATTGAGGGACATAAAGAAGAAGGGATGGCACTAGGGTAGACAAGATACATTTTTAAGCAGTAACGATTCTTCCTTCTTAATTTACCTTTATAGCATCATTGGATATTTTTCATAAATAAAATTCACTCAAGTTAAAAAGAAAATCTAACCTTCTGATACATTCTCCTTACTATTACAATGTTTTAAACCTTTTTCTTGCTTAGGAGCACTTCCAAAGATTTTTACTAATATTTTAAATTTATTTAAAATAAATATTTTCCAAATATTTTAAAATTATTTTCAAAGAAGCAATGAATAGTCCCTCTATTCAATATCAACCTGAAGTACCTAAATACATAAATTGTGCTTAAATCCATTAGTTTATAATGATAGTTTTTTTTTAAAGCTTATTGGTCACAGCTGAAGGATGCTAGTGAACTACCAACTCATTATTTTTAAAAAACTGATAAATAAAGGAGACAAATTAAATATTATTAATTCTACCTTTCCTATACAAACTATACCAATGACCAAATAGTTACTTTATAGAAGTATTCCAGCTAATAAAAATATTGATAGAATTAAAATTTCACCATTTTGCAACTCTCAATGAATTAATGGATTTAGGCACTGATCATTAATAGCTACTCCTAACACAAGAGACAACCAGACACCACGTGCCTCTCCATAGAACCCACAAAGTAGTCCTTCCCCCAACAAAGATCTGATCAAACCTCCACATCCAACTACCAATTTACAGGAAATACAGAAGGAGAGGAGTATGTCAACGGACACGGAGACATAGCAATTGGCAAAATAAGTACAGTGGGAAACTCTATAGGACAAATAATCTGACTTCTTCAACAACCAAAAAAAGAGAAAAGAAAGCAAAGAAAATTAAGAAGAGGAGGAACCCATAGAGAGATTTGAAAGCATCATCTTGGACCTCCAGCCAAGTCGAGCCTTCAAACGACTCCTGCCCTGTGTGATCTCACCACAAGATCCCAAGTGAAAACTACCAAATCAGCACAGCCAACCCATGGAGCATGCAATGATAATACATTTTTAAAACACTGAAAAAGAGAGCAGGAAAGAAATTTTTTTAATATATCAACCAATTACAATGTACGGCCTTATTTCGATCCTGTTTCCAAAAATCCATTACAAAACTGCATTTATGAGGACTACTGGAAATGTAAGCACTTAACTAATATCTGGTGTTATTATGGAATTATTGTTAAATTTTTTGATAAGTGATAATATTGTAGTTATTTCTTTAAGAGTCCTTATCTTTTAGAGATGAAATTATATATAATCTGAGACTTGTTTCAAAATAATACAGGAAAAGGGGGTGTGGGTGAAGGTATAGATGAACAAAGTTGGCCATGAATTGAAAACTGCTGAAGTTGGGTGACAGATTCAGGGGAGGTCATTACACTACTGTTTACTTTTGCAATATGTTTGAATTTCTTTTTAATTAACATGCTTTTGCCTCAATTTTATCATTCTTAAATCTGCCCATCAACTTGAAGTTAAAGTTGCATCATTTTGGCATACTTTGTTTCTCTGTAACCATTTAACTCAGCATTGCAAATAGTTTGAAAATCACTTCCAATCCACAACCATTTTCTTCAACTTTCACATTAAGGTATCCACATTATACAAAAAACTGTATAGTCCAAAACTGTTAAGCCACCCAAGATGTATTATATAGACTGAAAAGAAACTGGTTCTTTTGATAGCTGGTTAAATAGTGCAGAAGAGTCTTGGTGCAGTAAAATGAGTTTAGTTTTCTATGATGTGCCAGTGTCACAAGAAAGGAGAAACTGTTTTCTAACAATGAGTTATAAAGTATGCCAAGCTGATTAACTGAAGTCATGTAACAATAAAAATTTTAATACAGTTAATAAAAATAATTAGAAGTATTTCTTCCATAGACACATTCCTGTGGATTAAATAAAGCTCATTCAGAATCTTCATGAACTCTAAGTTTCCATAAGTTCTCCTGCCAAGCAAATGGCTTGTTGAAAGGCTGTCCCTAAAAAAGGTCCATAATAGAGGACAATCCCCAACTTTAATAGCTAGCAAGCGACACTTCCAGGTTATAGATGGTTTGTAGTTTGGGAGGAAAGAAAAGCGAAAGTAAAAGGATACAGAAGGAGGCTCAGGTATTCCACAGTTTAAGTGTGCGAGGTGAACCACGAACTGTGGAGTATCAACTACTGTAAGATCTGTTTTTCTGCCTTTGCTTCACATTCATCAATAAACACACCATTACACAAGTTTATTAATCCATACGATATTTTCTTAGGTAAAAATAATCTCTCCGCCTATTCAAAGACAAAATTAAAATTAATTCAGCTCTAACATATTAATTTCAAATCACTGGAATATGACTTTTCTCTTGAAATTAAAGGAACAGTCTACATTATATAACAGGGATAGCAACTACTGAGAGAATTTAAAACTGCTTTCACCTAATTAAAAAAAAAAGGAATAATGGATGAAATGATATCTGGTATTTGATTTTAAAATATCCTAACCAAAAAAAAAAAAGTGCGGGATAGACGAAACAAGATTGGCAAAAGGCTGATAACTGTTGAAGCCACATGGTGGGTATTTAGGTGTTCATTATGTTACTCTACTTCTGTATATATTTTAAATATCCTTTCAAAAAATGAAACGTCTCCAAAATTCTGCTCCCTAAGTTCTGATCTGTAAGCAACAGAGGTGTAGCTTGGTACTAGGTCCTAACAACAGTAAAACAGAGATTGAAAACAAATTCAGAAAGAACTCCAAATACTGAGGTGTTACACAAAGGTCCTTCCCCAGGTGTGCTTCTCTCTGAGAAAGTCTTCAGCCAAAGCACCACAGCGGTGGGTGACTGCTCAAGTTACTTTTTTGGGTGACACACACTCAAGATCTGGCTACCCAAGGTCATCAGGGAACTTGGGACACTTTTCATCATGGAGAAAAAATTTAACTTGGTTGTTCTTAGCAAATAACAGGCTGGGTAGGTACAAAAACTAGAAATTCCTTCCTGCTTATCCTTCAGGGCAATCCCAAGGTTGACCAGGAAAATGTTGGAACACTGCTCTAGCTCTCCCTTAGAATAATTCCTCCCTCCAAGACAAAATACTTCCAGAGTTGTTTTAAAACATGGGAGCACTGTTTACAGACTACACAGTTGTCTCAGACATCAACTGCAGCAGCATTTTTCTCAACAACCTAGGTTCTTTGGTTTGAAGAGAACTCTATTTACCCACTCTTCTATGCACTGACATTTGGGTTGTTTCCCAAATGTCCCACATAGCTCCCAAATGTTTGGAGCCATTATGAATAAGGCTGCTACGAACATGCTTATATATATGTTTTTCGGTAGAAATAAGCACCTATTTCTCTAGGGTATATACCAGAAACCAAACTGCTGGGTCATAGTGTATTTATAAGTCCAACTTCAGTAAATACTGCCAGTTTTTCAAAATGGCTGCACCATTTACACTCCTAGAACAGTGTATGAGAGTTCCAATTGTTCTACATACTCATCAATACTTAGTATTGTCCGTCCTGTTAATTTTAGCTACTCTGGTGGGAGCTGGTTGATTTGAAGCCTCCATGATAAACGAGGAAAAAAAAAAATCTTTCTGAATTGGGCTTCCCTGGTGGCGCAGTGGCTGAGAGTCCGCCTGCCAATGCAGGGGACACGGGTTCGTGCACGGTCCGGGAAGATCCCACATGCCGCGGAGCGGCTGGACCCGTGAGCCATGGCCTCTGGGCCTGCGCGTCCGGAGCCTGTGCTCCACAACGGGAGAGGCCACAACAGTGAGAGGCCCGTGTACCACAAAAAAAAAAAAATCTTTCTGAATTATCAAAAAAATCAACATAGTGGTTATCTCTAGTGGGGAGGGGAGTTATGATGAGAGTGGGGCAAAGGAGATCTCTGGAGTGCTGGTTTTGTTCTAGTCTTACTTTCAGTGATGATTATATGGGTATTTTTAAATAGTACGTTTGAACTATTTCTGAATTGGCTACCCAAGTAAAAGTCCACTCTTCCCTACCTCCTGAAGAATCTGAAATTAAACAACTACAAAACATTATAGAGAAAGTTCCAAAAAAATACAAATTCACCTTAAAGTCACTTGGATTAAAACCATTTCCACAGTATAGAAATATAGCCTTTGCATTATTATTCATCTATTCAACAGATATCTTCTGCTTTTTAACACTAGCCTTAGTTTCTACAAAACTCTTCAATCCCCAGTCCCTATCCTTAAGTAATAATGACAATTATCACTTATTAACCATCTACTGTCTGACCAGTATTATGCTATATCCATTATCTTTAGTTCTCACAGCATCCTTGAAAGCTAGGTAGTTTTAGCCACATTTTACAGATGAGAAAACTAAGGCTCAGAGAAGTTATGGAACTTGTCCAGGCCACACTGCTAATGGTGGCAGGGAAAGATGTGAAGCATTCTCTTGTCTCTCCTGACCAGATCTCATTCTCTTCCCAGGTCTCTCTTTATACCAAATCCTTACCTCTGCGCACCTCACCATGCTGCGCCATATATGAAAATGTTGCCAGTCCTACTCCCACAGAGAAATCTGATAACGTCTTTCTTTCTAATAAAGGAAGATCCAGAGAAGATAATCCAAGTAAACCCATATTCCAACTTTAGAATTACCCACAGTTTGAAATAAAATAACGTGTCTGAATACACAGCAACACTCACTGCAGGAAAAAGGAAAAGCCACACTTTTTTGTAGGCAAACCAGAGCTGACATATGTCCCGCACCCTACACCAGCACCACCACTATGTAGCTCCTGGTTGCCATTCCTCACTGCCCCACACCCTGTATAGCAACTAGACGAAAGAGAGGGAGAAAGAAAAGGAAAACCCTGTCAGTAATCTACCATTCCTTCTCCCATCGGGAAACCCCTCAAGCGACTATCAATCTGTAGAACAGAAGGACAAAAACAGCGAGGAAGAATGTATGTGTTGAGTCCATGAATGCAGGTGTGTATGCAGTGAAAGGAAGAAGAGAAATGAGGCAGAGTGAAGAGAATTAAGTCATCTTGATTCTCACTATCCTCTCTAAATCCACCCCTTCTTTTGGTACGCGGGCCTCTCACTGTTGTGGCCTCTCACTGTTGTGGCCTCTCCCGTTGCCGAGCACAGGCTCCGGACGCACAGGCTCAGTGGCCATGGCTCACGGGCCCAGCCGCTCCGCGGCATGTGGGATCTTCCCGGACCGGTGCAGAACCCGTGTCCCCTGCATCGGCAGGCGGATTCTCAACCACTGTGCCACCAGGGAAGCCCAAATCCACCCGTTCTTGTCCACAATCTAGTTCCTTACCTCCCCTAAAGCTCTGATTCTACTGATCATGTACCAGCGTCCAGAAGACCCCATCATGCAGGGGTCCCAGCTCCAAGCTGCAGAAACCATCAAAGATCTAGAGAAGGGGGAGTTCCCACTTCTCCTGTTTCACAGGTAGAAGGTGAGGACCAGTCAGCATGTCTGCTACCAGTTCCAAATTGGAACTCTGCACGCATTTTCCCAAGGTCACTGTTATAAAGAGTAGTTGGGTACTAAGGTATTATTAATACTGCCTTTACAATATGATGGATAGGAGCTTTTATGGGATTGATCTGAAATCCTACACAGCATCTATAACACGGTTTCTATGTAGAAATGCTCCAAGCCCCAAACAATTGATTAACAAAAGAATTTTTAGAAATCAATTTGTTGTATGTTGGGCAAAAAGTTAAACTCACTAGCCCCAACCTCTAAGGTTGATATTTATTTCTTATCCTTTTTTAGAAAGGATAAAAAATCCTAAATGAACAGCACAGGGTCTGCTATATGATGGTACAAATGATCTTAATTTCTAAATGCACATTTGAAGAAATATTCAGTTTATTAACCTGTAGTAAGCTAGAAATGGGCTTTTCAGTTAACTTCCATGATAAATGTGATGTTAAAGGGGTCACATTCACCTTTCCTTCTGCGAAATCACATATCCATCTAGGACTCTGAGGTTTAAGCACCAGCTGACGATGTATGGCCGATAGTCGAACCCTGGAATGGAAGGTGTTGCCATCACACAAGGATTGTTCATGATCGACAACTGTTCCAATTCAGTTAAGGATGCCAGAAAAGAGATCTGGAACAAAGGACATCTTTGTTGAATGAAATGCACTACTCAGTGTCAAGCGCAGGGCTTCCACTGATTACACATCTTTGGCAGTTTGAGAATGTAACAATTTCCCCCTTGTTTTGAAAAGTGACAAGTAACACTCTTATATTATCCACTGACTTCCAAAATTCCAACAATATGGCCACCTGTCCTTGCTGCACAAAGTCCCTTAGAAAGCACTATTTCCTAGCAAAGAGAACCCTATTTTGAAAATATAACAGCAGCCAGAAAAAGGTGCAGAGTGTGCCTTATTAACCCTATTAATGTACATGTCCCTCTACCAACAATTACTTCCCAATGGAGTGATAAGTACAGCATTACAAATGAAATTAAGCCTTAATAACCCACTGACATTGAGTAAAAGTAGAAAGAAAAATAATGGTCTTCTAGAGCCAAGTGTTTCATCCTGATAGCAGTTTCTTCCGAGATGCTCACAGTCTAAAGTGAGCTCACAACCCTTTCCTGCATCTCTCCTGACTTTCCAGCTTCCCAGATCCCATAAGATACCCTCAAATTTTACCTCATTTAAGTCCCGGATTTCATTTTCTGCCAAAGAAAGTATAGCAAGACATCTGGGCAGATAAGCAGGTGCCATTCTAAGAGAGGTGATGATATTTCCATGTAAAAGTAGGGTCTTGAAAGTAAAAAGAAAATGCATTACAAATGAAAAGATTACAAATAAATTGGTCTATTTTGATAAAACCAAAATAGTGTGTACAAACATAAAGTGATCTGTTTTATTATACTTCTCATCACACACAAATCAAAGACTGTTAATGCTGGAAGGGTCCTATGTGGTCTTCTGGTCCAACTCTCCTTTTTCACATCCACATTCTAAGATCAAGAAAGTTTAAAGACTTGTCCAAGAACATATGCTTAGTGTAGGCATGTTGTGAGATTTAAGTTATTAAAACTTGAGCAATTTCCAACATACATGATCATTTCCTTTTAAAACATCAAAACAGAGGGTGAGAAAAGTGAAAGAAAACATTCGTTAAAAAAATCAGGTATAAAGCAAATTTTCCGAGAGAGAGATAACCCACAAACCATAATTTGCAATTATATTCTCTTGGTAACTTAAAGCTTCAGGAAGGTTGAATGTGCTTAGAGATGGTGCTGACTCAAATTAAGTCTGCAACAATGAAGAATAAAGCGAATACTCCCAACACCCAGGATTCTTTTTTTTTTTTGGCTTTCATCGCTGCATGTGGGCTTTCTCTAGTTGCAGCGAGCGGGGGCTACTTTTTGTTGCGGTGCACAGGCTTCTCATGGCAGTGGCTTCTCTTGTTGCAGAGCACAGGCTCCAGGCACGCGGGCTTCAGTAGTTGTGGCTCCCGGGCTCTAGAGAGCAGTCTCAGTAGTTGTGGCACAGGGTTTAGTTGCTCCGAGGCATGTGGGATCTTCCTGGACCAGGGATCAAACCCATGTCCCCTACATTGGCAGGTAGATTCTTAACCACTGAGCCACCAGGGAAGTCCCAACACCCAGGATTCTGATAAGGTAATCATGCCTCCATTCCAGAAAAAAAAAAGTTCAATCATTTTTAGTTCATTTGAATTTTCTTAGTATCTGGCTCCATCAAATTGCTTAGAATAATTGTTGCTAAAAATGATTTCTGCTAACAATATAGTGAAATTTGAGCTAATAATATTGTTTCTAAGGTTAATGAATTCATCTGATGCTAATAATATCCAATGGAGCAAAAATATGGAAAAAGCCTACACATGTTGAAGCTGTGGTGCCAAATCTTACTTATTTCAGCATTCCCCAACCTTTTGGCACCACAGACCAGTTTTGTGGAAGACAATTTTTCCACAGACCGGGGCGGGGACGGGGTGGGGGCATGGGGGGATGGTTTGGGGATGATTCAAGCACATTACATTTATTATGCACTTTATTTCTATTATTATTATATTGTACTATATAATGAAATAATGATACAACTCACCATAATGCAGAATCAGTGGGAGCACTGAGCTTGTTTTCACTTGCCACTCACTGATAGGGTTTTGATATGAATCTGCAAGCAGTTGATTTATTACGGTCTCTGTGCAGTCAACCCTCTCTGCTAATAATAATGTGTATTTGCAGCCTCTCCCCAGTGCTAGCATCACTGCCTCAGCTCCACCTCAGATCATCAGGCATTACATTCTCACAAGGAGTGTGCAACCTAGACCTCTCGCCTGAGCAGTTCACAGTAGGGTTCATGCTCCTATGAGAATCTCATGCCACCGCCGATCTGTCAGGAGGCAGAGCTCAGGTGGTAATGCAAACGATGGGGAGCGGCTGTAAATACAGATGAAGCTTTGCTTGCTCGCCTACTGCTCAACTCCTGCTGTGCGGCCCGTTCCTAATGGCCCAGGGTTTGGGGACCCCTGACTTATTTGACTGCATTCCCCTCTATAAAAAGTGCTATAGGCCATAGATTTTTAAAATTAAAGTGAGGTTAATTTTGGTAATTTAGTAATATCTATTACTAAAAAAATAGCAATCTTGAGTGTCAAAAAACAAAGTCAAGTTCAGGAATGTTTACTCTCAAGCCCACCAACATGTTATGTACTACATAACTGAAGCTGCTAATGTTGGCTGATTGGGCATAAAGGGAGTTTCATCATGTTTGTTGGATGGTAAATAAGAATTAACCTTAACTACAACAACCAGTTTTACTTAAAGTAAATCAATTATAGAAATTAACAACAAAAAGTTCCATACTTAATTTCTGGTACTCTAATAGAATTTTTACCATAATGAACACTATCTGTTCTTCATAACAGCAGGCTGATTTTAGATCAATTAGGTTACTTTCTCTTGGTATTTTAGTATAAAATTTCAGAAATGACATAGAAAACACACTTACCTTCAGTGATGCCAATTTAGATAGATCACCTATCTGGGGTATGTTATTGTCTGATAAATCGAGGTGTTGAAGAGCTGTGCAGCTATTGATTTGTTCCATGGCCTATTACAAGAAAAGGATCACATTATTTCACGAACATGAAACCTAAAAATGAAATTCTTCCCTATTTCCTGTGGCTGAGCCTCTTGCCTCCTCTGCCCATTATCAGAAGCAGAGGAGCAGGGTTTAGCAAGGGAAAAAAGAGGCAGTGCCAACAGAATCTGGCATATTGCTATATAGCTAGTTTCTACCTTCATTATCTCTCTAAGAGTAGAGTCAGATATTTACAGCTTAAAGAAACTTTTAGTGATGACATGTGACAGTTGGTATAACATAGACTTTACAAGTTAACAATGGAGCCAAACTGCCTGGATTCAAATCCTGGCTCTGCAACTTCCTGACTGTGTGACCTTAGGCAAGTTACTCAACTTCTCTGTACTTCAGTTTCCTCATCTATATAATAAGCATAAAGACTGTATCTACCTTATTGGCTGTCATGAGATTGAATAAGTTAAAACAGTTAAGGTGGTTAGAAGAGTACTTAGCATACATTACATACTCAATAAAAGTCAGTTATCATCATTTAATCCAGTTCCCTTACCTAGCATATCAAAAAATAAGACACAGAAATATTTATTAACTTACCCCAAATTATAGAGCTACTAAGTGGTGGAAGCAGGACTAGAAGCCAGATCTCCTGACTTTTAAAACAGTATATTCTCCACTGTACCATTAAACATATACATAAAACTTAATTCAGCATGAATTTTCAAAATGAGATTTTTTTTCAGTTTATGTTAACTGAAATTATCTCTGGGGAATGGGAGTGGATACTTTCACTTTTTATTCTATTTATTTCTATACTGCTTAAATTTCTTTTTCACAGCAAATACTTTTGTGAAGTAAAAAAAAAACAAAAACAAAAACTTAATTACTTAAAAAAAAAAAAAAGAAAGAAAGAAACAATTCACCTTGAGATTATTTCCTGCCAAATTCAGCCATTCCAAATGTACTAGCTCCTTTAGGCCTTCCACATAGCCAATGCTATTATGAGGCAAATTAAAGAAACAATTCACCTTGAGATTATTTCCTGCCAAATTCAGCCATTCCAAATGTACTAGCTCCTTTAGGCCTTCCACATAGCCAATGCTATTATGAGGCAAATTAAAGAAACAATTCACCTTGAGATTATTTCCTGCCAAATTCAGCCATTCCAAATGTACTAGCTTCTTTAGGCCTTCCACATAGCCAATGCTATTATGAGGCAAATTAAAGAAACAATTCACCTTGAGATTATTTCCTGCCAAATTCAGCCATTCCAAATGTACTAGCTCCTTTAGGCCTTCCACATAGCCAATGCTATTATGAGGCAAATTAAAGAAACAATTCACCTTGAGATTATTTCCTGCCAAATTCAGCCATTCCAAATGTACTAGCTTCTTTAGGCCTTCCACATAGCCAATGCTATTATGAGGCAAATTAAAGAAACAATTCACCTTGAGATTATTTCCTGCCAAATTCAGCCATTCCAAATGTACTAGCTCCTTTAGGCCTTCCACATAGCCAATGCTATTATGAGGCAAATTTAACACCCGGAGTTGGGTCAGTTTGGCCACACCCATCATCCGCACCAGCCGATTGTTAGCCACTGACAACTGTGGAAAGAAAACATACCATTATTCTTATGAGTAAAATATAAATATTACTTTCACATTAGGGTGGTTAAAAAGATTTATTTATATGGCCCAACATTCCCAAATATACAAACCCAATTTGTACTTTTCACATATATTGTCTAAAAATTCTGCAGTGCAACTATTAGTTTGTTGTTGTCATTCCTAAGCAGTGGAAAATACAGATAAAGCTGAGCAATCAGACCTCCTCCAACTACTAAAAGAAAACATCTTTAACACAGCAACTACTTGAGAATGTAAACTCCACAATCACAGAGTCCTTTCACTATCTCTATCAAAATCTAGAACAGTACCAGACACATAGGGCCCAATAAACATTTGTTGAAGGAATGAATTAATCAACTCTTTACCCCCCCATGAAATAAAAGGTTATCTTAACAACACAATATTTTGCCAACATAAAATGTTTTCTTTTTTAACAAATGCTCTTTTTTCTAGTCTACTCTAAAGGTAGCAAAAATGTGTTCATCTTCAGGAGAAATTTAAAAAGCATCACTTAATAATCATCATGTAAAAATTATTTTTTCTTAAATTATTTTATTCATTTATTAAATAAATTTATTTTAGTTATTAAAAGTTTTAAAAATTTAAGGCAACATTTACTGCTTTCTAGGCTTGCAGAGTTACTTTTTGTTATCTTACTCTTTTATTTTGTATAATAATAAACTGGTCTTATATAACTATTTCCCCCACATAGCAATACCTACCTGTATTAAACGTTTGCATTTCTCAAGATTTTCCAATTTAATAATCTGATTTTTATCCAGAATCAAAGTATGAATATCAACTTCATAGGGTAAGTTTGGACTTAATTTCTGTAGCCCCTGTCCTGACCAATTGACCACTGATCCTTGAAAAAAAAAAAGGAAAACTGTTAGAAAACACAACTACAACAGCTGAGCATAGGGATAAAATTATACTCATAAAATCCTATATATTTAGAGTTAGAAAACACTAGAGGATAATAAACATCAAGCTTTAAGCAATCAATTTCTAAGTGCCTACAGATTGAAATTATTCATTTTCCTTTAGAAATATCAAATTACACCTAGATTTGTTATAGTCTACTCAAGTTTCTTTTCTTTCTTTTTTTAATTAATTAATTTATTTATTTATTTATTTTTGGCTGTATTGGTCTTCGTTGCCTACAGATTGAAATTATTCATTTTCCTTTAGAAATATCAAATTACACCTAGATTTGTGATATTCTACTCAAGTTTCTTTTCTTTCTTTTTTTAATTAATTAATTAATTTATTTATTTATTTTTGGCTGTATTGGTCTTCGTTGCTGCTCGTGGGCTTTCTCTAGTTGCGGTGTGCGGGCTTCTCATTGCGGTGGCTTCTCTTGTTGTAGAGCACAGGCTCTAGGGCACCTGGGCTTCAGTAGTTGTGGCTCGTGGGCTCTGTAGTTATAGCTCGCAGGCTCTAGAGTGCAGGCTCAATAATTGTGGCACATTGGGCTTAGTTGCTCCATGGCATGTGGCATCTCCCTGGCCCATGGCTCAAACCCGTGTCCCCTGCATTGGTAGGCAGGTTCTTGACCACTGCGCCACCACGGAAGTCCCTCTACTCAAGTTTCTGTGATATAATACTTTGGAATTCTTCACATTTAAATGTGAACTATTACTTTCATATTTTGTGCCTAAGTAATGACATTATTTTTTAAATGTAACTAATCTTTTGATAGAGACCAACCTGCTTACAATCTATCAGTATATCCTAAAGTGCCCAAACTATTTTGAAAATCAAAGTATAGTTAATTTATCTACAAAATGGAAATAATATACCTAATTCATTAAATTGATGTGGGGATGAAAAGAGAAACCATATGAACAGCACTTAGTCCCATTCCTGGCACACAGAATTCAATAAAGTAATTTTGTATATTTAACAGACATTCAAATCCTGGCTCCACTAAGCTAATCACTGTGGTATCTTGGGCAAGTTATTGATCTCTTTTGGCCTCACTTTTCTACTCTGTAAGATGGGAATTTTAATAATACCTGCCTTATAATGTTGTTCTACAAAGAAAATGAGATAATTTTTTTTAAAAAGGCACTCAGAACACAGTCTTGCTCATATAAAAAGTGCTCTATGAATGTTAACTGCTATTATTATCAGTACATTGCCATGGTGGGCTGGGGAGGTGGAGTTTAAGAGCTACAGATAGATTTGTGATATCTATCACAAATAGATAGAATGTGCGGGGTGGAAGGCCAGAGAAACTGCCAATTTCAAATTTCTACCCAGATTAAGATTACTGCGGGAAATAATTATGCGAGATTGCTCTCCTGAAGGGTTTCAACGTTTTTCCATTGTCTAATGGCTTCTAGCATTTGGGGCGGGGTGGGGGGGGTCATTCAATTCTGAGAATTTGGTGAAAGCTATATACCTTCCCAGGAAAATGCATGGCCTTTGCACACAATTCAAAGATATCGAGAGACCTCTTAGATTCTCCCTTCTAGATAATGAGCCCCATACCTAAGCGGTGGAAACAGGCCTTCACCTTCAGCCCAGACCCTGACCCAGAGCCTCCGAACTGTAACCAAAACAAAAGAGCTCCGCTCACACAGCACCCACGCCCCGCGTTCCGCTGGGCAGAGACCAAGCTATACCCCAGGGCCCGGTCTGCAGAAAAAGGGATGGAGAACTGTGGGCTCTGGATAACCCCCAGATTTTATCACGGCTACCGGACACTTCCAAGAAAGGGTCCAACGTCAATCTAGAGAGCTGTGTTTGACACGGGGTTTTCTTGAACGTTCTAGGAATCCACCGGGAAGGGGGAGATCCTTCCGTTTTCACTTGAGCACCCAGAATTCAAAGTAAACATCCAAGAAAGGTTACCGCGTCCAGCAACCCACCGCCCAGGCATCCTCAGGAGCGCGGGAGCAGCGCGAAGGTCTCTTGGGGCTTGTAGTCCCCCGCTTGGCCCTCGCCGCGACGCCGGAGAGCCAGGCAGCGCCCAGGGGACTACAACTCCCAGAGGGCAGCGCGCCTCCGCGATGCCCAGAACCCCACATCACAACTGGTGCAGAACTGCACCCCTAAACCCAGTCTTCTCTCCACCGGGCAACTATAATTCAGTTCTATGGAGTAAACCTGGGGACCCAGGGGTAGGGATCGCCTTACCTTCTCCAAGAGGCAAAGCCGCGTCGACGCGCGCCACCGCCATACTTCCCGCTTGCTAATAATACCAAGCAACCGTCCTCCGACTGCTAGGCTAGCTGGAACTCGTGCTCGGGAAGAAGAAGCCAGAGACTACAGCTCCCAGGATGCACGGCACCCAAACGGCCCAATTGGCTGCCTACAACTAACGATGCGAAATCCGGGCTAGAATCCGAGCCAAAGTGAGTTTGGAAACCGGGTCAACTCCCTTGTTTGGCAGGGAAGCAGGCTATTGTTAAATGATCATTTCACTCTCTTTTCTAGGTATTTTCGAAATTTGACACTTTTACCATCGGGATGATTATAAGGTCACTACTCAATACAGACAGAATTTGAGGACTCATTGCTAGAGACTTCTAGCAATGGGGGCAGTCCCTTCTTTTGACAATTCTTAATGAGAGTGTTCAACTCTGCTATAGGCGATTTTGTGAGATAGTCAAAATAGATACATTTTATTTGAAAATTTAGCTTAAGCATGTTGGGATAGAAGCTTTTATACAGTATTTTTAAGTGGTTGTTCTTGAGTAGTTAACAGAACTTTAGACCTGGGAGTATATTTAATAAGTATAAACCCAGAATTTTTCCAGAGAGTATACAAAAGAAGTTTACAATACAGTCTCCAAACTCAAAAATTACACTGCCTTGCTGGAGAGGAGTTCATAGCTTTATCAAAAAGCTTACACTTTTGACACAACTATTACATTCTATCTAGTGTGATAGTAGCAATGAACTCAATAAGCTTTCAGGGAATGGAGAAAGAAATAGAAACTATAATCTTCAGAGAAGACTTGAAAGAGGAAGTGAAACGGAGCTAAGGATTAAAAGATGGGTAGTCTCTAAACAGTTCAGGAGTATATAGAAGACGAAAAGACAGTACAGGCTGCAGATGGAGGCAGGTGGTAATGAAACTAACCTGATAGCACCACACAATGTAGAAAGGGAGCTTCCAATTTCTACTGCCCACTCCTTCATTCCCTCTTATTCTGAATTCCCCTCTTTCTGAAACAGCAGTGTCAAAAATCTCTGATAATTTCTGTTTGAACAAAATCCCCATAACTCACGCTTCTAGGTTTCCAGGCAATTGATTCTGTGAGCATTCCCTCCTTCCTGAGTCCTCCTCCTATCTCTCTGACTACACCTGCTTTAATTCTTTTTTTTAACTCTTTCCCACTGTTTTAGTCTGAAGACAAATTTCTTAACTCTGAAGAGGGAATTAAGATTAGGAATTTTTTTTCTTCTAACCAAGAGACCCCTTACCTAGAAAGTACAGTCTTACTATATAGGTATAAGAACAAAGCAAGCCTGAATTCTGTCTCCTACTAACCTTTGTTCCCTGGAACAGCTGGTGAGGACTGAGGCGAGTCTACAGCTCAGGGAGAGAGAAAGGGTTTACAGTTCTCTCCAATTTTGCAGGGTAATGACTTGGGAGGGGGTGTCCCGGATGCCCAGAAGGTACCTGAGGAGCACAGCTACCTGCAAGTTTACATCAATAGCAGAACCAGAGTTTTGTCTGGTTTGTCTGACCTGGGATCCTTAGGAAAGGGCCAAAGGATTCTCTTCATGGGGTTAACTGAGTACAGTCATAGCTCTTAAAGAGAGTGGCCATAGATCCTGGGCACAGTCCCACATGCCCAAGTGAGCCAGCAACCCTTTAAGATCATACCATGGAAACTTTTGTGCTTCAGATACAGCTTTTGCATCTAAAATCAAATTGCTACACTTTAACTAAATTGCTTCATTTTGTGTATATGTTAAACCCTGCACTGATCAATTTCCAATCAGTCTGCTAACCAACACCATGAACTTCTCAACAAGGTAGCATTTTTTTGGCAGGCTCAGGCCCCACAAGAAAGACTTTCCCTCCTATCAGCACAGTGTACTTGATCTCTGCAACAGCTGATCCCCCTGACTCATCTTTCCCATCTCTAATTCATCTGCTCACTGCTACTGGCATGATCTAAGTAAAGCAACACCTTTTATCATATTAATCCCCTCCTCAAAAACTTCCCTCTTGAAATTCAACTTTCCAGGGCAACCATAATCTGGCCTCACCCTACTTCCCACCATTCATTCCACTAGTTTTTACTTGGTGCTTTTGATTGAGAGAATGACAAAATGATACTTGTGTTTTAGAAAGGTTAAACTGCTCATGAAACAGGATGAATTGAAAAGCAGAATAGTGGCAGGAAGGAGACTGTTGTAATAGTGGATGGTAACCTTTAACAGAGCAGTTTCAGGAGAGTATTATGTACAAGTTTAGATAACATGAAGTTAAGAGACTAGGTAGACAGAAAACTGGAACAACGTTTTGGATAGTGCAACTTATCCTGACAAAATAAAGGAGATTATCTAATTAGAATGAAACTTTATGTTTGAAAGAAGTAAATATAATAATAACTTTGAAGTTTTAAAGTTTTAAAACTAAGAAGTTATTAATCTAAAGAATTTTGACACTAAAGATTTTGAAAATGTGCCTTTTTTTTACAATAAAAGTATTTTACATGATTTATGTGATTTTTTTGTGATTTATATGAAGGTTTAGGTATACAAAAGTTTTCTTCTCTGGTTAGTATTCATTGGTAGACTCTTATGGTCCTGCTCTCTTTTTTTTTTTTTTCTTCTCTCTTATTTATGACCTGTGACATGGAAGGAGAGACTACCAACTGTGAAAAAACAGTTCATGGATGTCAATGAAAAAATTAATCAACAGTCGATCTAAGAAAGAAGTGGAAAATTTTATTCCAGTCAACCTGATGATTGTAACCCAGAAAGCTCTGAGGACTATTCTGTCCATTAGAGGTCAAAGCATGGTTATGTTGCAGGAAGGGGGACCTCTTCCAGGGCCTGAGAGAGGGTTATTGTTTAACACTTGGAAATCAATTTTCCAAGGAGACACACATGCTGACAAAGCAGGAGACTTTATTGGGAAGGGGCACCTGGGTGGAGAGCAGGAGGGTAAGGGAACCCAGGAGAACTACTCTGCCATGTGGCTTGCAATCTCGGGTTTTATGGTGATAGAATTAGTTTCCAGGTTGTCTCTGGCTAATCATTCTGACTCAGGGTCCTTCCTGGTGGCGCACACATCACTCAGCCAAGATGGATTCCAGCGAGGAGGATTCTGGGAGGTTGGTAGGACACGTGGACTTGTGTCTCCTTTTGACCTTTCCTGAATTCTTCCAGTTGGTGGTAGCTTGTTAGTTCCATGTTCCTTACCAGGTCATCCTGTTTAAGATAACTCATGCAAATGGTTACTGTGGTGCCTGGCCAGGGTGGGTGGTGTCAGTCAGTGTTTCCCCTAAAGTTATATAAATTTTTGAGACAAATTAGGTATTATTGACAGTTTACACAATCCAGATCTACAGTACAAAGCAAGTACTTTGTACTCACAGGGGGCCATCTTGGCCTCTTACAAGATTAAGAGGGAAGGTTATCTTCTAAGGAGTTGTGACTTTGTGTGAGATTAAGAAGGAACGTGGGCTTCCCTGGTGGCGCAGTGGTTGAGAATCCGCCTGCCGATGCAGGGGACGCGGGTTCGTGCCCTGGTCCGGGAAGATCCCACATGCCGCGGAGCAACTAAGCCCGTGAGCCATGGCCGCTAGGCCTGCGCGTCCGGAGCCTGTGCTCCGCAATGGGAGAGGCCACAACAGTGAGAGGCCCGCATACCGCAAAAAAAAAAAAAAAAAAAAAAAAGAAGGAACGTTATCTCCTAAGGAGGTCTGGTTAATGCAGATGCACAATACACACAATAAAGGGGGAGGGAGGAGGCCCAAACAGGCAGTGAAAATTTTATGTTTAAAATTTCTTGTCTTGCCATAAAATATGAATTTTATTTCATCATGGGTTATCTAGAAGCCCCAAATGAGCATTAACTTTCCTCATTATTATTTATCATTATTTAATAGGTGTTACACACACAATAATAAAAACCAAACAGTGCACAAGGTTATACACATAGTTTCAAGTGTTTTGTCTGTGCACTTATCTAGAAGAGGAGATGCAGCTCTTTCAAATTATCGAAGTGGTCTGTAAATCAAAAAGAAGTTTAGAACCACAGTGAAAGAATTTCAGTAATAAAATTCTACAATAATATTTGGATGGAGGATATAACTACTCTGCCTTATTATTTTTTAAATTTTTTAAAAAATTTCTGGCTGCATTGGGTCTTTGTTGCTGCATGCGGGCTTTCTCTAGTTGCAGCGAGAGGGGGCTCCTCTTCATTGAGGTGCACAGGCTTCTCATTGTGGTGGCTTCTCTTTTTGCGGAGCATGGGCTCTAGGCGCGCCGGCTTCAGTAGTTGTGGTTTGTGGGCTCTAGAGCGCAGGCTGAGTAGTTGTGGCACAGGGGCTTAGCTGCTCTGCGGCATGTGGGATCTTCCCGGACCAGGGCTCAAACCCCTGTCCTCTGCATTGGCAGGCAGATTCTTAACCACTGCGCCACCAGGGAAGCCCCTATTCCATCTTTAAGATACTGTGAACTGCAGATTATTTTGTTAACAAATTAGATGGCAAAGCATTATGTTTATTATGCAATGAACCTATATGCTAAAAGAATACAATATGTCGACATTACCAGACTAAGCAGTCATCACAATATTCAAATCACAGAAAACAGAAAAGTTGGAAAAATTAAATAGAATATCTCATCATAGTAAAATTTCTTCACCAAAAAAAAAAGAGAGAGAAAGAAAATTAGGCTGCAACCAAAGTAATTTCCAAGTGGCTCATTTGTTAGGCAAGCAAGGAAAGTCATTTACTTATGGTATGTTAATTAAATGATGTTTGACTGCAGCAGCTGAAGAAATGTATCCAGAAAAAATAAACTTGTTTAAGATCATTAGCCTTTAGGTAAGAACAGCTGCTTAAAGTGTTGAGAACACTGGGAACAACATCAATAGTCAATTTAAATTATTTAGTAAAGGCTAATTATTTTTTTTCCAGTTAATACTAATGGAATGTTTTGTTTTATTTTGAAGATAAGGTATCACACTTGAAGCTCAAGATATCAAGCTGAATAATATATACATACACATACATATATATGTACATATATGTACACAGATGTGTATACACACACACACACACACACACAATCTTTGGAGAAGCCCCAGTAGGCAAATGGAGGAACAATAATACCACAAATAAGTAATTTAATTGCCTTTAAAAGTTTCATTGTCATTAGAGACGTTTAAGAAAAGTCGCTGTTTCTCCTCTTACCTGTATTTCTTTTTTTTTATTTTGAATCGTTTTCCTTGGCTCTTAATGAGTAGACAGGTGTTACTGAAACTGCTCCTTTGTTCTGTTTATTCAAGCAGTCAATTTTTCAAGTGACTGAAGAATTAGCCTTTATGAATAGGCTGCATTGAACAGGTGAGAATATTTTTAAAGAAGTTAAGAAAACACTAATTCAATACACCTAAGTGTAATCTGTTTAAAAAAGTAGAAAAAGCCTTAGTTTGACAGATTTACAACACTTGTGAAAATGTAAGGTGTAAAGCCTATGGTTATAACATCGTTGTTATTATTAATTAGCAGGTTATTTGTGGGAAACATTTGAATCCACCATGTGTTGAGCCAGTGGTGTCAACAATAAACTTCATTTGTTCTTAGAGGTTTACCATCATCAGCCCATGAATTTTTGTCAGAGATAGCAGCTGAATATCCTGACTTGCCCTACCACAGTGTTTGATGACTTACCAGTGGTATCATTTTATTATTATTATTAATTATTTTTAGCTCAGTGCCAAGATTGAAATTTTTTCAAATGAAAAGAACCTCCCTTAACTATGGAACACTTACTGAATGGCTTTAGGATTCGTTTTTTGCTAATTTTGATCATGTGATGATGCTTCTTAACAAACTCAAGCTAAGGACAATGCAGCACTTACATGCAAAATTTATTCTGTGGTAAAGTCATTTCAATAATCACTAACGTTATTTGATTCAGAAGTTAAAACAAAAAGGAAGCTGTCCATTCTCAAACAAATTTGCAGTGGTTATATTTTTCGAGCTCAAATTACAGTTTTAGCAGTGTTGTTGAGACCTCAATGCAAATGCAAAGAAAATTTCCATGTTTCAAGACCCATTTAACTGCATTTTGGAGCTTTCACTTAACTTTCAATTGGAAATAATTAATCTGACATGCTAAAAGGAAAATATCAAGAGAATAGTCTAATTCAATAATTGCCTTCCAAGAGATTAATATGTTCAATTTAAATCATATGTCCTTGGACTGACTGCAGTATTTGTCAGGATGAAAAGACATTTTTCAAAGATAAAAGTTGTAAAATCTCATTATAGATCAGGATTAACAGATTAATATTTGCAGTTGATTTTGATGACAGGGAAATGTTAAGAGAAATGTTATCCTCTCCCTCTCCAAAATGAATTTCATTCTTTTCTTTAGTAGATCTGCTTTTAAAAAAGTACTCAATATTATTATATTTTAAATTTTGTCAATGAATATATTGTGGAAATTGGTTTTCTCTCTTGTTATATAAATACTTATATAAATATTCTCAATTTTGCCTCTTAACCCATGAAGCCTAAAACAATATTTGCAAACCTCTGTTCTGGAGGAAATAAAATCTGAGTAGGAAATTAGCCAGTGAAAGGGAGGAAAGAAGCCAAAGAAGACAGCTTGGGCACATGCGTGAGAACCAACAGCGTATGTGAACAGTACTAAGCAGTTATTGCATTCTGAATCATATACCATGCTTCGTTCCTCTTGTATTTTTGAGCCAATCGGTAATACCAGTTTCTTCCAGAAGATGGCTCCCTTCATTTAGCCAAAATTTTATTATGAAACATTTCCAACATACAGAAAATTTGAAAGAACTTTACAGGAAACACTCATAAACCCACCACTTTGATTCTCTTATCAACATTTTATTATACTTATTTTATCACATATATATCCATCTATCCCTCCCCTCCATCCATCTCGCGTTTTTTTCGTTTTTTTTTTTCTTTTTGCAGTACGCGGGCCTCTCACTGTGTGGCCTCTCCCAATGCGGAGCACAGGCTCCGGACGCACAGGCTCAGCGGCCATGGCTCACGGGCCCAGCCACTCCGCGGCATGTGGGATCTTCCCGGACCGGGGCACGAACCCGTATCCCCTGCATCGGCCGGCGGACTCTCAACCACTGCACCACCAGGGAAGCCCAGTTTCCTGTTTTTTAAAATAATATTTACGGTAATTTCCTGGCGGTCCAATGATTAGGATTCCGAGCTTCCACTTCAGGGGGCACAGGTTCAATCCCTGGTAGGGAACTAAGATGGTGCATGCTGCGTGGTACAGCCAAAAAAAAAAAAAAAGATAAAAAGTAAAATTTACATGCAATTAAATACTCAAATTTTAAATGAACATTCACTGAGTTTTGACCAACTGTGTTTAATTAACCCAAAATCCATAAAGACATAGAACATACCATTAAAACAGAAAGTTCTCTCATACCCTTTTCCATTCAATCCTTCCTCTCCCACTCAGAAGCAACCACTGTTCTGATTTTTTTTTTCCACCATAGGTTAGATTTGTATGGGGTAGAACTTGATACACACAGAATCATACAATATGTACTTTTTTTTTTTTTTTTTTTGGTAAGGCTTCTTTCACTTAGCATAAGGTTTTGGGGACTCATGTTGATGTGTAAGTCAATAGTTTATTCCATTTTATTTCTGAGTAGTAGTCCATTATATGAATATATATTATAGTTTGTCTATATATTCACATTTGATGGGGCACCAAGAGTGTTTCTTGTATGTATTATGAATAAAGATGATATAAACAAACATTCTTGTATAAAGTGGGGTTTTTGTTTAAAAAAATTTGTTAATTACAAAATAATACAGGTGGTACTTATTCTTTCTATTTTCAGGATTGAATTGTGGTACTTAAATCTTTCAACCCCAAAACACTTATTGTTTGAAACTTTTTATCCTGGAAAAGTAACTAAAAGAGCACATAACAGGACTTCCCTGGTGGCACAGTGGTTAAGAATCCACGTGGCAATGCAGGGGACATGGGTTTGATCCCTGGTCTGGGAGGATCCCACATGCTGCGGAGCAACTAAGCCCGTGCACCACAACTGCTGAGCCTGCACTCTAGAGCCCACAAGCCACAACAACTGAGCCCGCGTTCTGCAGCTACCGAAGCCCACGCGCCTAGAGCCCGTGCTCCACAAAAAGAAGCCACCGTGATGAGAAGCCTGGGCACCTCAATGAAGACCCAGTGCAGCCAAAAATAAAGAATAATAATAATTTTTTAATTAAAAAAAAAGTACGTAACTATATACAGACTATTGTGATGAACTCTCCTACACAACACCCAGCTTCAACTATTATCCACTTCTGGCCAGTCATTTTTTTCATCCATGCCCTTACCCACTAGTCCCTCCCTCAGATTATTTTAAGGCAAATCCCAGCCATCCTGCTATTTCATCTGTAAATATTTACTGTGTATCTCTAAATACCAATATAAGAACTCTTTTTTTTTTATTAAACACACAGTACAATTACAATATCTAAAGAACTGACAGTACATCTTAATATCAAAAATCCAGTCAGTATTCAAATTACCCCTATGGTCTATCCAGCTTGGTTGTTCAAATCAGGCCTCAGTTAAAAATCCATATGTTGCAATTAGTTGAGGAGGCTCTTAAAATTTTTTAATCTATAGGCAGAGCCAGCTTCAAGTTGTGCAACCTATGCAGTCACACAAGGTCCCTTGCTCAGGGGTATCCCATGCTTGGAGTTTAATGCTCTGCAGTCACTGTCTTGAAAGTCTTAATAATCATATCCTTGCATTTGTGTTTTTTAAGTGAAGTATAATGGGACAATAGAGCATGTGCCTGGGGCTTGGCACCTCAGCTCCCTTGTGGGCCCACTCCTTGCAGCCTCCTCTCTTTCTAGGGATGGGTTCCAGCGGGCCGTTGGTTCTACAGTCCCTTGACTCACTCTTTCCCCTCCCCCTCAGCTCTCTCCAAAGCAGGTAGCACCATCAGGCATTATGTCAGTTTGACATCTACCCAGGAGGATGGTGGAAGGAGATGGCTGGCTGAACTTCCCAGCAGCACTGAGGCAGTTTGTTGGTCCAGTGCCTCTAAGGAGGGGGACCTGAGAGCAGGTGGGCCTGGAATGTTCAAGCACAATGTCAAGTCACAGGGCAGGACCCTGGGCACCTATGAGGGGCTGCACTGGCTCAGCGAATGTCCTTGCCTGAGAGAGCATGAAGTTAAATAGCAATTGAAAAAATATAATGAAAGGTTAAAGATAGATTGTAGAAGAAAGGAAATAGCTTATTTTAGTACTTTAAGGACATCTTTTTCCCGCTTTTTGCCAAAGGGACCCCATACTTTCATTTTACACTGGACCCTGCAAATTATTATTATTATTATTATTTTTGGTACGCGGGCCTCTCAGTGTTGTGGCCTCTCCCGTTGCGGAGCACAGGCTCCGGACGCGCAGGCTCAGCGGCCATGGCTCACGGGCTCAGCTGCTCCGCGGCATGTGGGATCTTCCCGGACCGGGGCACAAAGCCGTGTCCCTTGCATCGGCAAGCGGACTCTCAACCACTGCGCCACCAGGGAAGCCCTGCAAATTATTTATATAGCTGGTTCTGTTCATTTGTTCTTCTCTCTCTCT
Organism: Kogia breviceps; assembly: GCF_026419965.1. Classification (NCBI taxonomy): domain Eukaryota; kingdom Metazoa; phylum Chordata; class Mammalia; order Artiodactyla; family Physeteridae; genus Kogia; species Kogia breviceps. The sequence continues at coordinate 101,373,250 of NC_081314.1, forward strand.
CTCAATTTTACATGATGTTGAAGAAATTAAGTCATCCTGTAAATGCCAATTGCAACCACGTGGAGTCATTTCACATGTTCCTCTGTCCCCTATAATTTATATAATTGGTAGTTAGATATGAAAACTTGATTAGATTTAGATTTTTAAGAGAATTCTTTAAATTTTTAAATTTTAATGCTTCATAATTTTAAAGAAAGATTCATAATTGTTCACTGAGTAATTTTGAAACCTAGTTATTTTCTAATCTAGTTACTAGGCATTCCTTTCAAAGCCCTCCCTGAGGCCAATGCCTGAGAGTCTTGCGATTGACCAGCCTACTGGGAACTCTGATGATAGATTCTAAAAAGGCAGGATCCCTCCCACAACTGAGAAGAGAATGCTATTGGAAGAAAACACTAAGATTGGTGCCTAAGTCATTCCGAAGGCATTCGTGTTTACACATTCCTGCTGTTGTCATATTTGAACTTTTTCTGGCTCTTAACACTGTCAAAATTCTTCCATAGGCTTCTGTGAGATGATTGTCATGGATATCTATTTCCTTTGGCCTCATCTGCTCAGCCTCCTTCAGTAGATTCTTTCTCCATTTCTCCTATCCCGTAAATATTAGTATTTCCTGATTCCTTTGGCTGACTCACTCTAGTCACCCTTTCTAGGGGTGGCAGACCTAGAGATGCACTATCCAGATCCCTCTTCAAGCAAGGGCTTGAAGACATCATAGTTAGCAATGTCCTCCAGCTCTCAGCAGAGTCTGGCTCAGCTGCTGAGCACCACCCCACTTAGGTCATGAACTCCCTGGGTCAACCCACATCTGCTGACTAAGCAAGGTGGGGGTATAAAGAGAATTGATCATTTGACTCAAAAAGGGATACTCTGACAGGCAATAATTGTTCCAGAGCTCCTGGCAGGGTTGACTGAGGTTTAGTTGGGCCAGTAATGCATTTGCCTTCTTCTGCCTAACATTGCTTCCTCCTTCCTTTCATAGGACCTGGTCCCTAATAAATACCTTTTACTCTAAACATAGTCTCAGTAAGTGCTTCCAGAGAAGACAGCCTGTGACAGTAGGTGATGCTATCCCACATATTCTACTATAACCTATAGATCCATTACTTCTAAAATACATCCTATTCCAAACACTCCTCTAAACTTGTTTGTCTTCCCACTACACAGCTCCACCTTAACATCCTATGGGCATTGTGAACTTGGTCTTTCCCAAACTGACCCTTTCCTCACAAACACACTCCTTCCTCTTATCTGTCTTCTTTTGACAAATGATACCGCTATTCACTAAGTCTCCATCTTCAAATTTTCCTTACCTCCTGCATTACCTATTGCTATGTTAACAAATTATTCCTAAAACAAAGTAGTTTAAAACAACAAACATTTATGATCTCACCGTTTTTATGGGTTAGGAATTCAAGAGGGTTTATCTGGGCGGAAACTGGAAGAGCAAGAAACCTGTTCTACCCCAGAACCTCCGGAGGGAGCACAGATCCCTTGACTTCAGCCTAGTGATTCTGATTTCAGACTTCCAGCCTCCAGAACCATAAGAGAATACATTTGTCATGCTTTAAGCCATCAAGTTTGTGGTTATTTGTTACAGCAACCACAGGAAACTAACACAGCAGGAGACTATGTATAAAAGGTGAAGAAACAGTGAAGAGAATGCTCTGTTCTCAGGAAGTATATAGAGGCCCAGAAAAGCACCAATTTTGGAGTGAAATTGTGTCTTTTGCCTATGAAAGAGAAAGGATAAAGTTGGCAAAAATTTATGGATGGTGTTGGAAACTGTGCTTTATGACACTATATAAAATGCTTTTAGGGGTTTCTGTATAATTTCTTCTTATTATAAGAGTGTTTGAACACAATGTAAGGTGTGATACATACAGAGTGTTATAAAGAACCCTGAAATGCCAGCTCCAGGAAAGAGGAAAAGAGCTAAAATCCATAAGACCAAGTTTCCTGCTTTTCTTCCATGGAGCTAGTCAGACCAAAAATAATTTCGAGGACCGACAGAACAAAATCTTCCTAAAATGCTTGGGAAGGGACTATAAATTCTGGGGTTCTATGAAGTAAACAGATCCAAATTCCTGCAGGTAGATCTTGGCTCCACCCTCTACTCACATCCAGCTGTGCCTTGTGGAGCTTGTAGAAGCCAGGACTATTCCAGAAAGATTTTTTTTTAAGTGATCAAACTATTTTATCACCAGTAATTCAAAACAAAGAAAGTTAGATGGATGTCAGAGTCAAGTTCAAAAACTATGGAAGCTGAGGTATCCATCTGCCTGTAGTCTATTTAGACAAAGTCTTCTAAGTATACCAGGCACTCTCAACAGCTGGTCAGTGTTGGTCAGGCTGTCAAATTCCTTCCCTTTGTTTCTTTGGTTTTTCAATTCCATTCAGTTCTCTGTTCATTCATTCTTGAGATTGTTTCCAACATATGTGCAGCTTTCTTAATATCAGTCAGCCGCCTTGTTGGACTTTTCAAATCTCTTCAACCACCTACTTGCAGAACTTTTTAGGGTGAGTTGCTTATATAGAATGTCCAGAAGAGGGAAATTTCCTACTCTACCCATTTTGAGTTCTTGTGGCTGGACTAATAATAAAATCAACACACAACAGATGAACAGGAGAAAAAGAAAATTAAACAAATTTAATTCATGTGCACAGAGGTCTCATAGAAATAAGTCCTAAGTAAGAAGTTGCAAAAGCAGGCAGCTTATATATTTTTTAGACAAAGGAACAATAATTAGTAAGGAATTTAAGCAAAGTTTGGGCTTTGGGTAGTAAATTAGTAAATAAGTAACAAAGTTTGTTTATACAAGCTTCTGTGCCCTGAATTCCCTATCTCTGGTAATAATGATGTCTTCCTATCTTCTGGTACAGTACAGCGAGAGAGTATGAGAGATTTATTTCCTGCTTTCAAGGGGACACAGAGGAGGGTCAAAGTATCCCTCTTGCACCTACCGGTTCTTAAGTAACCTGAATGCAAAATATCCACTATGCCATCGAGGTATACTTTGGAGCAGCCTGCCAGTGGGCTCCAACAACAGCATAAATCAATCTTTAGATTTGTTTCCTAGTCAAGTACTCCAGCCTCCCACACAATTCAAGGATTCTCTTTTACCACTCCCCATCATTTGCTGAAGTACCGAACATTACAGAAGGGGTCAAACGATCCAGGCATCAGCCTTCCCGGTGGGCCCGGGCAGGGCTGCCTTTTCCAGAAAAGGGCTTTACCGTTTCCTGAGCAACCATCGGCCGCCACCCCCACACCCCTGCCACTAGGTAGCAGCCGGCAGCCTGGCAGTCGAGCTCCTCCGCCACCGGCAGTCGTCATTTTGCAATGCTTCGGCGCTTACTTAATAGAGATTTTGTAAACGGAATGAATTAATGTATGCAAATGCTTTAGCACGAGTCCTGGCACACAGACAGAGAGCACTCAACGAACGTTAATTATAATTAATGCAAAACGCTATCAAGCACAATTCCATTTGCACGGCCTCAGAGACAGTTCAGATGTCCTTATTTTTTTGCAGATGTGGAAACTTACAATTTAATTTTGTTAGTTAAGGAAATGGGCCAGCACAGAAGGCAAAATATGATTTTAGGTTTTACCTAAGGGGTATTCATCTATACATCACTAAACTATAAGAGGGAGGGGAGAGAGGAGCCTCTTCTCTTTACCTCACAGTTCCCTGCAGTAGGACGTAGCTCTAGGAGAAACGACAGAATGACTCACAAAGCAACTGCCTGCGTGTCCCTCCCCCCTCGCCAACAGAGCCTCAACGGCCTCCAGGGTAGTTACTCCACAGGTAGCCGGCCGCCGGGTAACTCTAGACGTGCCGCCCCGGCGAGGTGACGTCATCACCGAACGCCGCGGTTAAGGAAGAGAATTGTGGGAGGAGATTGCTTTCCCACGACCTTATAAGGGCTCTTCCCATGATCCTTTCCTTCTTTTCGCCATCTTTTCTTCTCTCCGGCGCTAGCAGCAATGAAGTAAGCAGGAACCCTACATCCCAATCCTGTTGCATCTTCGGACAAAGGGCCTCTCCGGCATCCCAGGCATGGCTTTTCCTTTCCGAAGATATCCCCCACCCCACCTAATGGGCTTTCGCTTTTCGTTACAGGGTCGAGCTATGCAGTTTCAGCGGCTACAAGATCTACCCAGGACACGGGAGGCGCTATGCCAGGACCGACGGGAAGGTGAAAGGCTGCGTGGGCTAAACACCTTGTGCTTCTATGGAAAGACCGGTCTCATTCAGTCTAGGAGAGATCCTTCACCACAGCACTCTTGGTCCCTGAAAAGCTTGTTACGGGGACCCTGTGTGCAATGATTGTTAGGATCAGAAGCCTCTAAGTGAATCAGCCTTGAGCTTTGATCGAATGTAAATCAGGTCGGAAGTTAGGAGCTTGTGTAACATTAATGTTTACTGTTTAAGGGCAGTGGGCCACTGGGGTATTTGGTTATTTTATGGGCACGAGGTCCTCTTGGAATCTCGGGAGGGACAGGAGTTAGATGCCTTCCAGAATTTGACACCCAATGCTCCTCTGCGTTATGAACTTAGGTTTGTCTACTCGAGAAAAGACAGGGCGAAACGCAGAGACAGTTTCCTGCCAGTTCTGTGATACAAGCCTTTTGGTCTCTATGGGCCTCAGTTTTGTAAAATGAGAGGATAGAATTAGAATATTAATTTACTAATAATTTCAAGCTCTAAGACTCCTACTCTGAACTTGTCACGATAGGTTTTCCAATTTCTTAATGCAAAATGTGAGTCGGCATTCCTTTCCAAGAGGAATCCTCGTCAGATCAACTGGACTGTCCTCTACAGAAGAAAGCACAAAAAGGGACAGTCGGTAAGTGAAGTGCACTTTCATGTTGTTGAAACTCTGGCATCATTTACTGCTTTTTCAAATTAAAATTAAATGAGACAGTATGTGAAAGTACTCCCTAACTGTAAAGCATCAAACAGTGAAGTGAAAATGATTGATATAAAGTGTGCCTGCTTACACATCTTAGGTTCACAGTAAAAATATCGAGTTGAAATTTGAAAGCATCCCCCTTCCAGAGTTAGATAAATTACATTAAGCTCACTTGGGTTATAGCGCACCATGAAAGTGTTTAAGATGTTCAAGTGGGTGGCAACTAAATAGTTCTGTGGAAACTTGGTATTGGTTATAATGCTTATAGAATTATTCCCAATGTAGGTATCATATTGTGGAGTCTTCCAGCATATTAGTTCTTAAAACTGGTTGTGTTTTGTGAAGTGGTCTTTTAGGTTGTTGAAAGATTTTTGAGAAAAGGTTTGAGTGCCATGGCAAGAGAATTAGTATTCAGGAGGCTTGTGAATATTTAGTGAGTGAGCACCTCCTGGGTGACAGACATGGCTAGGTATTAGGGAGTTCAGAGGAAGGAAAAATTCTAAATAGGGGGATGTGACATACCCAGTAGGATGGCCATTATCCAAACGGGGGTGGGGGTGGGAGGAATTACAAATGTTGGTGGGGATGTGGAGAATTTGGAACCCTGTGCGTTGCTGAATGAAGATGGTGCAGGCACTGTGGAAAGTGGTTTGGCAGTTTCTCAAAAAGTTAAAGAGTTACCGTCATATGATCTAGAAATTCCATTTCTAAGTTTATATACACAAAAGAATTGTAAGGGGGGACTTAAACAGATAACTTGTACACTGATGTTCATAGTGCTGTTATTCACGATAGCCAAAACGTGGAAACAACCAAATGTCCCATCAGTGGATGAATGGATAACAAAAGTGATAAATACATACAGTGAATTTTTTTTTTTTTTGCGGTACGCGGGCCTCTCACTGTCGTGGCCTCTCCAGTTGCGGAGCGCAGGGTCAGCGGCCAGGGCTCACGGGCCTAGCCGCTTCGCGGCATGTGGGATCTTCCCGGATCGGGGCACGAACCCGTGTCCCCTGTATTGGCAGGTGGACTCTCAACTGCTGCGCCACCAGGGAAGCCCCATACAGTGAAATATTATTCAGCCTTAAAAAGCTGACAAGCCTGACATTATGCTAAGTGAAATAAGCCAGACACAAGAAGACAAATATCGTATGATTCCACTTTTACGAGGTACCTAGTTGTGGACAAATTCATAGAGGTTACCAGGCAGGACTAGGGGGGAAGGTGGAATAGGGAGCTGTTATTTAATGGGTGCAGAGTTCGTTTTGAATTATGAAAAAAGTTCTGGAGATGGAAGTTGGTGTTTGCACAATATCGCAAACGTGCTTAACGCCACTGAATTACTTACAAATGGTTTAAAATGATCAACTTAATGTTATATATATTTTACCACAGTAAGAAAAATATTTTTTAAATGGATTTGAGGTAAGAAAAATATAAACAGGTAAATACTGGCATTTTCTACAATAAAATTTCACCTCTGTACAAAGTTTAAAGAATTGGTAAAACGAGCATTTTGGTTAACCACAATTGTGCCCTCTTTTCTCCATATGTCCTGTTTAAAATTTTTAAGATATTTTGCATATCCCTGTTTTAATAAATAGTTCATTTTATTTTTTTCTTGGACTTAGAGCTGCACGAAAGATCTTTTTTTTCTCACAAGCACTATAGCATAGGTTCCAGCATAGAATCTGCAGCAGATGTTTGAATTGTACTGTCTTGATTCCCAGACATTCCCTAACATTTGGTGGCTTTCTTGTCTTCAATCATCTTCTAACTTGACTATTTCTTCCAGTGTCAGTACTTGGAGTAAAAACAAAATATTGTTGAGGTTTGATAAGTTTTTTCCGAAAGCACATTCTTTATCATAAAGTCTTGTTAAGATCACTTTTAAAGTATTATTCAGGGCATCCCTAGTGGCGCAGTGGTTGAGAGTCCTCCTGCCAATGCAGGGGACACGGGTTCGTGCCCCGGTCCGGGAAGATCCCACATGCCTCAGAGCAGCTAGGCCCGTGAGCCATGGCCGCGGAGCCTCCACATCGGGAGAGGCCACAACAGTGACAGGCCCATGTACCACAAAAACAAACAAACAAACAAACAAAAAAGTACTATTCAGTTAACTTCCTTAGAGTTGTAACTTTCTGTCTTTCTAAATAAAATAGTAAATAATGGCCAGGATTTGTAATAGATGGTTTAACCAATCTATAATTGGAAAACTTGTCTGTGTATTGCAGCATTTTATATATAGATACTTTAAAATATATATATTTGTATATATATTTCATTTCAAATAATTGCATGGATTATTTTTGGTTGATTTATTTATTTATTTATTTATTTATTTTTTCTGCGCTGTGCAGCATGTGGGATCTCAGTTCCCCAACCAGGGACTGAACCTGGCAGTGAAAGCCCAGAGTCATAATGACTAGGCCACCAGGGAGCCCCCTGGTTGAATTTTTCTATGGTCTGAATTGTGTTCCCCCCAAAATTCATATGTTGAAACTGAGCCTCCAAGGTGATGGTTAGGAGGTGGGACCTTTGGGAGGTGATACAGCCATGAGGGCAGAGCCCTCATGAATGGGATTAGTGCCCTTATAAAAAAGGCCCGAGAGAGCTCATTTGCCCCCTTCTGACATGTGATATATTTCATTTCTCCCCAACATTCATGAAGCAAGGTTTCTAAGTGTGGTCCCCATCTTTTCGTTCTGTAGGAAGAAATTCAAAAGAAAAGAACTCGCCGTGCAGTCAAATTCCAGAGGGCCATAACTGGTGCATCTCTTGCTGATATAATGGCCAAGAGGAATCAGAAACCTGAAGTTAGGAAGGCTCAACGAGAACAAGCTATCAGGTGAGGAAGCTTTCGTTATGAGCATTTCAGCTCTTGGAATGGATTTTAGGTTATGTTTGGGTTTATAGGCACATAAATCTTAATCTCATGTTATTTTGTGTTGTGTTACTTGCATCTGTATAGGGTTTGTCAAATTGTAAATGCTCATGTTTAATAATACAGAAGTTTATACTATAGTCTAAATGATTTGTTGAAATTCTATATGCAATTATAAAGATACTGTACAATTTCTAACAAATGTTAAGCTGACTTGGTGGTTAATGACATTTGTTAATAAATCCTTTGGATTTATCATACAAATAATTACAGGTGGGGAAGGAATATGTTAATTCTATTTTTCCCAAACACTAGCCTCTTGTTAATAAGCTATACCCTTAAGGAGTAAAGTGCTTTAAGTTATTTTTAAACCCACAGGGCTGCCAAGGAAGCAAAAAAGGCTAAGCAAGCATCTAAAAAGACAGCAATGGCTGCTACAAAGGTAATTGTGGGATTGTCTTGGATTTCTCATTTAAAGCAACAGAAAGATTTATTTTTAATCCAAATTGTGGTAAATGAAAGTTTCAGTTTTATAAGGAATTTAGTGCAAGGCTATAATGGAAATGATGTCAATAATTGATTTCTGAGTGAGTGATTCTGGTTTCCAGAGAGGTCCCTTTGCTAAAGCCAAATGCATATGTTAGTGCTATATAGAAATGGGAAGGGGGAAAATAAAGGTGTTTTAAAGTTTATTTTGAAATAATTCTAGATTTTCAGTAAAATTTTCTATAATTGTACAGAATTTACCCAGCTTTTATCAGTGTTAATTTCAATAACCATAGTAAAAATTTCAAAACCAAAAAATTAGCATTGGTCCTTTTTCTGTTCTTAGGATACAGTTCAGGATCCCACACTGCATCCAGTTTTGTCTCTTAACTCCTTCAATCTGATATCTTTGTCTTTTGTTTATATTTAATATAAAGGTGGATTTTATAATATTAGGAACACAGATAATTAGGAAAGCAATCTATGATACAAACAGAATCTGGGCATAAGAGAGCAGTGATTGGGGGGGGGAAACAAAACAAAAGCCTGCATGGAATAATGCCACATAACATGTTCTTTTTACAGGCTCCCACAAAGGCAGCACCTAAGCAAAAGATTGTGAAGCCTGTGAAAGTTTCTGCTCCCCGTGTTGGTGGAAAACGCTAAGTTGGCAGCTTGGATTTTTAAATAAAGATCTGACTATAACTAGATTGTGGTGGAATTTTTACTCCTAAATTTGGCATGTTCAGCCTACACAGTAATAGCTAAACTACACAGTTAGGAATTTAAGAGCTAGGTGGGTTTTTTGTTTTTGTTTTTGTTTTTTTTGCAGTACACGGGCCTCACTGTTGTGGCCTCTTCCGTTGCGGAGCACAGGCTTCGGACGCGCAGGCTCAGCGGCCACGGCTCACGGGCCCAGCCACTCTGCGGCATGTGGGATCTTCCCAGACCAGGGGACGAACCCGTATCGGCAGGCAGACTCTCAACCACTGCACCACCAGGGAAGCCCAGGGTTTTTTGTTTTAATAAATTATTATGGCTGCATTTGTTCTTCGTTGCTGTGTGTGGGCTTTCTCTAGTTGCAGTGAGCAGGGGCTACTCTAAGTTGCGGAGCATGGGCTCTAGGAGCACGGGCTTCAGTAGTTGTGGTGTGTGGGCTCAGTAGTTGTGGCTCACGGGCTTAGTTGCTCCATGGCATGTGGGATCTTTCTGGACCAGGGATCAAACCCGTGTCCCCTGCATTGGCAGGCGGATTCTTAACCACTGCGCCACCAGGGAAGTCCAAGAGCTAGGTATTTTTTAAAGAGTTCGTTTCTTGTGTATAGTGCCTCCTAATGTAAGCCTCTTGGAGAGATGTTAAGCAAGGTGATGTAAATAAGATCTATATGGTTAAATGCAAGCTTTGCTCAGCTGAGGCTATAAGGGCATGTTACAGACTGCATTGTCTAAACTTTTTTGTTACATAGCTTCGAGTACTAGGATGTTGCATAGATTTTAGCCAGGTTGATTGCTAAAAGATGCATTTTTTTCTTCTGTCTGCAGAAAGTAAGCCTTCTTAATGAGTTATTTTCTTGTTAAATTACCCTTCTCCATAATAAATACATTTATTTCATATTGGGAATGTCTTTTGGTTCACTAGTATCTCACCTTTTAACCATTAGCTTATAGCTGAGTTAACCACTTAGAACTATCAGCTGTATAATCTCTTGCTTCCAGAAAATAAGCTTAAATGAAGAGTACAATTTCTTTTACATAAATGTGGTCAGGAAAATAGTAATTGTAATTGTTAAGAATAGGCTTGCACTTCAGAAAGTAGATCATCTTATGTACCACACTGTGCTAAGTTGCAAGGATACAATGATGAACAAGGTACATCCTCTTGAGAAACATGCTTTTTATATATAGGAATAGTATGTGACGGTAAATACATCAACACTGCCCCTCACCTCCATTCTATCCAGCGTGATGGAATTAATGATTATTTTTGGTGCTTGTTAAATTCAGGCATCGGTCTAGGTGTTGGGGATAACAGTCTCTTTGGAGGACTTGAAAACTGAAAAGGTGTGTAAATATACATATACAAGGTAAGCTGGTTGGCTGGCTTTTGCTAAGTAAGATTTTGTTTGGAAAAAACCCTTTTTATTGTAATTTTTAAAAAATATATGAAAAAAAAGGCATGCAGCTGTGAACAGAGAAAGTTTAAAAGCCAGTCAAAATACCCAACGTGAATGCAGAGCTACATGTTTAGTTTTGAACACAATAAAATGTCCCCTTAAAAGCACTGCTTTTTTGGTCTAAATGCCTTAAAATGGAACTGCCCATTCTGATTACCTTTGAGTCCTGAACAGCTAGCAGCTCAGGACAGTATAAACACTAAATACTTGTTCACACAGGACAGCAAGTTTAGCTTTTCTCAGGAAGACCACTGGACCACGTGTAAAACATTTTACTAAAACATTTCTCGAGTTTCCCTGGTGGCGCAGTGGTTGAGCGTCTGCCTGCCAATGCAGGGGACACGGGGTCGTGCCCCGGTCCAGGAGGATCCCACTTGCCGCGGAGCGGCTGGGCCCGGGAGCCATGGCCGCTGAGCCTGCACGTCCAGAGCCTGTGCTCCGCAACGGGAGAGGCCACAACAGTGAGAGGCCTGCATACCGCAAAACAAAACAAAACATTTCTCTGTATTGGCCCAAAGGCATAGAAGAGAATCCCAAGTTTTAGTGGGCTTCTCAGTGCTTTCACGGGGTGTGTTTTGATAGAAACTGATTTGGATGTGGAGGGATTTCAATTAACTTAGCTTCTCTTAGCCATGTCCACAACTTGTTTACTTAAAATTTTAATCTACTTAAATTTAGTTTTTTTTAATGTGTTAGTCTTCTTTAAAGGCTTATTTTTAATTTTTATTAATTTTTTGGATGCATCGGGTCCTAGTTGTGGCACGCGGGGATCTTTTGTTGCAGCACGTGGGCTCTTAGTTGTGGTGGTTTTTCTCCAATCTAGTTGTAGTGCGCAGGCTCCAGACTGCGTGGACTCTAGTTTGGGCAGGCAGGCTCTAGATGAGATGGGGGAGCTCAGTAGTTGTGGCACGCAGGCTTAGTTGCCTCGCAGCATGTGGGATCTACGAATCCGCATCCCCTGCATTGCAAAGCGGATTCTTACCACTGGACAGCCAGGAAAGTCCCACATTAAATTTCGTTTTAAAGGAAGTCTGTTTGACAGCAAAACTGGTGGTGCTGGCCCAGCACATATACATCCCTTGGAGGGTGGATTTGGAAATCCATTCTGGGTGCCCCTTGGGAGCAGGGGTGTGTCTCCATCTTCTAATTCCTCCCTCACCCAGCGTAGTCTGTGGAATTAGTGGCCCTAAGGCCTGGTAGTCCTATCTTTCCTCAGGGCCTGGGAGCTCCTGTACCTAGATCTAGAATATTCAACTGCCTCAAACAACCGGGCTGTTTGGAAATCCCTGCAATCCCCACCCCCAAGTGCCAGGGGACTGAGTGCACCCCTCTTTTTTTTGTTTGTTTTAATTATTTCATTTATTTAGGTTGCGCTGGGTCTTAGTTGCGGTTCGTGGGCTCCTCTGTTGTGGCATGCAAACTCTTAGCTTGCATGTGGGATCTAGTTCCCTGGCTAGGGATAGAACCCGGATCCCCTGCATTGGAAGTACGGATTCTTAACCACTGCACCACTAGGGGAGTCCCGCATCCTGCTTTTTGAGCCCACTGTTATCACCATCTGTCCTCACCTATCTCCAAAGGGTCACTACCTCACTCAGTGACTGCAGACTCTAGGCTGGGAGAGGAGAGGGTTGGTCCAGAGTTTTCAGGCTCCAATAAAGCACCGCGCAGTCTGAGCCGCCTCGGCCTTCTGTGCATTCAGTATATGTTGGGTGTAAAATGGAGAATTTTTTCCCCTAAGTTTATGTAAAAATATATGCAAATAAAGCTGTAAGAAAACACTGCTAGCTGCTCTTCGTCACTCCTTGCCAACATGACTACCTTCATAGGTAAAAAATCGTCAGTACATAAGCTGATCATTCCAGAAAAATGACTATTCCATGGGTAGTTAGGAACCAGAAGTTGCTTAGAAATTACATTAACTCCTATCACGGAGGGATTTAGATTTTATAACACTTAACTGGAAGCTACATTTCCATGTGAAAGGGCTTTCTTTGGTCTTACATACAGTGACTAATATTATACTAGGGGCCTCAAAATCTGGCGCTTTTATGTTGTCGGGCGTCTCAAAACGTAGGCGGGGTCAAAAAGACTCCTTTACACCTTGGGGTATCTCCGACGGGATTAACAACTGCCCACCACCGCCTCCTACACGTGCTCAGATCCTGGGAAAGAAGGGAAAAACAAAAAAGGAAACTGCCAGGACTTAAGATGTCTGCTCAAAACCACTTCGATTTCCCAGGAAGGGCCTACCCGCTTCCAAAATGTCCGTCCGCAGTCCTAACGTCACTTGGTCGGCTAGATCAAGCCAGAAAGCCACTGCGCTCCAATCAGGGATTAGCCCCCTCACCCACTGCCCTTGATTTGCGTCACTTCCGGTGGTGCAGCAGCCATTTTGTCAGTCGCCAGCGGATCCCGCGCGCTGGAGAAGTGCAGTTCCTCTTGGTTACCAACTCGTCCGTTCTCTCTCCGCGGTGCGGGCGCTCTCGAAGAGCACTCACCACAGACACAGCCAGTCCTCCCTACAGTGCCGCCACTGCTGTTGCATCCGGCCGGAACTAGTGCGCTGTCTTCCTCCCTTGCCACTGACAGGCGCCCTCGGGGAGCCGCCGTCAGCGATGTCAAGCGAGGAAAGCTACCAGGCCATCCTGCGCTACCTGACGAACGAGTGCGAGCCGTACGCGCCGGGCACCGAGGGTAATGTCAAGCGTAAAATCCGCAAGGCGGCTGCCTGCTATGTGGTGCGCGACGGAACGTTGTATTACCAGCGGCGGCAGCGGCACCGCAAGACCTTCGCCGAGCTGGAGGTGGTGCTGCAGCCCGAGCGGCGCCGGGGGCTTATCGAGGCTGCGCACCTGGGCCCGGGCGGCACTCACCACACCCAGCATCAAACCTGGCACGACTTGTCCAAGACGTACTGGTGGCGAGGTAAGACCTCGCCCGCGGTAAGGGGGAGGGCGGGCGGCTTGCTCCCAGGAAAGGCCCGCAGCCGGAGGCGGGCCCGTCTGGGCACCCGCGAGTGTGAGGGTCCGGCACTCTCCTCCCGGACGCCGCTCGCGGCCCCAGCCTAGCCCGTGCCCGGCGGCGGAGCAGCTGCCAGGCGGAGCCGAGAGGGTGGGGGACGCGAAAGGAGCCGCACTTCCCACAGGAAGGAGGCCGGGGAAGCTGGGGGCGGGCCCTGGCCCGGGGTGGGGCGAAGGGGGCTTCCCCGGGGGCCGGCCCAGCCGCGGGGAGGGGCCGGGACGCGCGGGGTGCTCTGGGCCCGCCTCCTTCGGCAGCGCGGGAGGCGGTGGCTTCTTCCCTTCGCGGACGCTTTTGGGCGGCCGTTGCAGGTGCTGTGTGTGGTGCGTTTTAAAATCCTGTTTGTGCGGATGGTTTGGGAGCGGCGCGGTCAGCCCAGAGCCCGGCCGCTTTCTGCAGTGCGTTCCGCTAGGGTGCTGGCCAGCGGGTTTTGTGCTTCTGCTGATCCGCTTGCCGGGTTTCCTCTTTGTGCTACTGTAATGTGAATAAGGAATCATGTAGTTGTGTGCAGAAGTGATTTCGAGTGACTGTAGAAACAGTCATTTGAGCCTAGTTTTTAGGACAAGAATTTTAATAGCAGGTACTCTCAATTCTGGGTATTTTAATATTCTTCCGTTTGCTGTAGTGAAGAGCGATTTGGACACTGTGAGGCACTATGTATACCCAGGAACGTTGCGGTTTCTGGGATTGTTATGTTCCAGGAGTGTGGCTCTAAAGTTTGACTCCTTGGGAACCAGGTTAGGGGAGGAGAGAAAGGGTCCTTCGAGTTTTTGTTTTTGTTTTGTTTTGTTTTTACCGTCCTCACTCTCCAAAAAGTTGATGAATATTCAGACCGTTCGGTTATAATTAATAAAAGTTTGCAGGCCTGTAGAAGAGGTTTCGTCAGGAACGATTCCGTATGGTTCTGCAGAAATTAACTTATGGAACTTAATCTGTGAGTAAGGAAGTTAGACTACTGAATATGAACTTTGCTGGATAGGTCTTTTTGCTTCTTAAATAATTCTTTGGTGTTTTCAAAAACAGTCCAGCTCTTTATATTCTTCTTAAAAGCTTTTCCTTATTTTATATTTTAAACCAATGTCTGAATTAAATTCCTATAGAGACATGAGTGAAGGGTATATGTGGAGTAATTGCTGCATTTTGTTAGGATTGATTTGGTCAGACATAGTTTTGTTGAACAAATGTCTCAGGTTTAATATTTTATGACATGTTAAAACGATAATTATAGCTAAAGATAACACGGATCAAGCCTTTACGTGCAGGCATAGTGCTGAGCACTTAATTTATTTTTACATAGCATTTAATCCTCATCAGACCTTGTAAGATGGAAACATTTATGTCTGTTTTACAGATGGGAAAACTAAAAGCACCAGGAGCTGACCTTTGGGATTTCAAACTTATCTTAACCACTATTATATGGTGCTAAATGGGCTTAGTGTTCAGAATTTTCCTTCCCTAAATTGATTATCTGTGAGTGATATCTAATCCAGTATTTTGTTTGTTTGATTTTTGTTTTAGTGTGCAATGTCTTAAAAGAGAAAAACCCTGAGACTGTGTTGATGTTTACTCTTTTTAATGAGAGATACATTTGTGGATAAGTAGACTTTTGAAGTCCTTAAATGTCCGGAACAGCTGTTCTCGAAGTTTGGTACTAAACCTCTGAATAGGGAGGCCCTGAGATCCTTTCAGAGAATCCCCAAAGTCAAAATTATATTCATAATAACACTAAGGCATTATTTGCCTTCTCACTTATTGTATCACAAGTATACCGTGGAGTTTTCCAGAGGCTACATGACATGTGATAGTATGGCAGTAGATTGAATGCATATATGATAATCTATCTTCTGTTAAACCACACATTTAAAAGACTTGCAAAAATGTAAAGTAGTGCACTTTTCTCACTAATTTTTTTATGTTTTGGTTAATAGTATTTTTCATATAAATGCTATTTTTGTTAATATGTAATGGGTTTATGATACTATTTTATATCATTTTTATTATTGTAATATTTCTTCATTTAAAATGAGAATTCATAGTAAGCATCAGAGAAGCTTGCCCTCGATTATTAGCTATTCATTTTGATGTTTATTACATTAACACTTTGCTCGTTTTACTTGTTTGTTATAGGCCTATTAAAATTATCAACACTGGGGACTTCCCTGGTGGTTCAGTGGTTAAGACTCCACGCTTCCACAGCAAGGGGCGTGGGTTCGATCCCTGGTTGGGGAACCAAGATCCCGCATGCTCGGGACTGCCAAAAGGAAGAGAAAAAAAATTTAACAACACTGCAGAGACAGAAGAATAAACATTCTTGGACCTGGAACTGATAGCTGATAAAACATTTTAAACTATTTTTAACTAAAACTATTTTTAACTATTTTTAATGTGTCATACACTACAAATGGACCCTTTTTATAATAAACAAACACCAAAGCCCTGTAGATGTTTATCTGGGAACTAATAAGATCTAATCAGTGTAGATGCCAAGAAAAAAACGATTCAAAGTCAGGGATAGTTTACTGGGATTTATTATTAATGCTGCTTTTTCTAGAATGTTGTCATCATAAGCTCTGCCATTATATCCTGGTAATCAGGCAAGTTTGTAGCAACTTCACTTGTTTGAGCACAGTGAAAAACTGGCTCAGTGCCTAAAGTTGACATATAGCAAATTTATTTCAGAACGTAAAATATTAATCGTCTCATCCTCAACCCCTTATTTTATCGTTCATTGTAGTTATATGCTGGAGTTTCAAAATAAATGACTCTCTCCCCTGCCTCAGTCAAATGCTGACTCATGGGGGTCTACAATTAATGCAAAATGTGAAGAGAAAATTAAATTGGTAGGAAAAAAGATTAAACTAGGAAAATTATGTAATAGGTTAAATTAGCTACCTGCAGAGGTTCCTACCCTAAGAACTGATTTGTTTTATGGGGATAAATTGATGCTGCCATTATCTAATCTAGAAGAGGAGGGTGTAATTTCTGAAAACCCAGGAAGAACTGGGTCTATGTTAATACAGCTATAACTGACCACTTTGTAACCTCTAACCTCTTTGAAGAAAAAAATAAAACAAAAAACCCCCAAAAATCTGAATGACTAATATGTGTGGAGAAATAGAAATAGGAGCCACTATTCTCTGGGCCTCATCACTGATAGGGAGGGAAGGAGGTTCTTGAACAGCTAACAGGAGCAAATTGTTCAATTTGGCAGATCTCTAGAGTAGGGGTTCTCAACCCTGGACAGTTTTGCCTCCCAGGGAACATCTGACTATGTCTGGAGACAGTATTGGTTGTCGTAACTGGTGGTGGTGTTTGAGGGGCTGCTATTGACATCTGGTTAGGTAGAGGTCAGGAATGCTCCTAAACATTCCACAGTGCACAGGACAGGACAGCCTACTCACCCCTCCCTGCCCCACAACAAGAATCATTTGGCCCAAAATGTCAACACTGCTGAGGTTGGGAAACCCGGCTCTGGAGTGAGAATCTGTTCCTCAAGTTATTTTATCAGAGGTTGTTTACCCACTAAGTATATACTCAGTAAAGAATCTCTTAATGCTAATTTGGTATTTTATGTGGACTTTTTTTTTGGGGGGGGGCTGCATTGGGTCTTCGTTGTTGCGCGTGCGCTTTCTCTAGTTGCGGCGAGCGGGGGCTACTTTTGGTTGCAGTGTGCAGGCTTCTCATTGTGGTAGCTTCTCTTGTTGCGGAGCACAGGCTCTAGGCATGCAGGCTTCAGTAGTTGTGGCACGTGGGCTCAGTAGTTGTAGCACATGGGTTTAGTTGCTTCGCAGCATGTGAGATCTTCCTGGACCGGGGCTTGAACCTGTGTCCCCTGCATTGGCAGGTGGATTCTTAACCACTGCACCACCAGGCAAGTCCCCTACGTGGACGTTTTTATGGAGGTTGACCATTGAGCATCATTTAATGCTTATGTAGTAGTTACCTTGTCTCAGACACTGTTCAAAGTGATTTATAAATATTAACATTTTATCGTTATAACAGGCTGTGAAGGTAAGTGCTGTTATCCCCATTTTGGCACAGAGAGGTTAGGTGACTTGGACATGGTCACAAAGCTAGTCAGTGGATTCAAATTTTCCTGCATAAAGTAATTTCTACCCCTTGTGGTAATTACCCACTCTTAAAATAGTAAGTTAACTGTTTACACATTTATGTCTTTTCAGTGATTAATTTGAGTCAGATTCTTTCAGCTTAATCAGCTCTGGGCAAGCTAAAGAGGTCAGGTTCCTGAATCTGTAAAGCTAGATTTAAGATGGATCCCATCAAAACACTAACACTCGAGTTAAAGGACTTCTAAAATATGATAGGATGATTTTTCAGACAGTTGATCGACTGTCATACATTAATATCTTTTTTTCTATAAATTTATTTATTTTATTTATTTTTATTTTTGGCTGTGTTGGGTCTTCGTTGCTGTGCGTGGGCTTTCTCTAGTTGCAGCGAGCGGGGGCTACTCTTTGTTGCGGTGCGTGGTCTTCCCATTGCAGTGGCTTCTCGTTGCGGAGCAAGGGCTCTAGGCATGTGGGCTTCATTAGTTGCGGCACGCGGGCTCAGTAGTTGTGGTGCACGGGCTTAGTTGCTCCACGGCATGTGGGATCTTCCCGGACCAGGGCTTGAACCCGTGTCCCTTGCATTGGCAGGCAGATTCTTAACCACTGTACCACCAGGGAAATCCCGAGAATATAATTTTCCAAATTTATTAGTCCATTGTGTACTTTTTTTAGTAAGTATGGGATATAATACAATTTGAGAAATATTGCTTAAATACTATCTGAAAGTTGAAGTGCAAGTAACTTGGTATAATTTATCATCTTGAAACTCTTTTCAGGAATTTTCTATATACCTCTGTATCATTTTAGCTAATTAACAACTTTTCCATTTGCATTTTACTTGGGGATTGTGGGGGAAGAAGTTTGTGTCACAGGGATGGATAAATGTGTTTCTGGGTAAATAGCATAGTATCCTGAAAGTCACATGACTTCTGGAGGCCTGCTTATGCAGTTTACTAGATGTGACTTTGGACAGGTTACCTCTTAGGGCTTCATTCTCCTTGTCTGTAGAATGGGAATTAATTGGTCCTCCCTTACAAGTATGATGGAAAGGGGGGAGTGTGTATAAAGTGTTCTTCCCTGCTTCCTGCCCCATCCCAGCATGTTGAGTTGAAAGTTGAAATTCAAAATAGGGTTTTATGAGTGGCTCGTGTATAATCAACTTTTGATAGATTGTGTGTACTATTATTTAATAAAACTCTAAAAGCTCATAGCTTTCAAAGACCAGAGATATATTTTACACTCATTACAAGTTTTGGTTGTGGTCCTTTTCAGGTTGCAGATTTGCTCCACCTGTTTTTTTCATTTACATTTTAGGCTAAAGGACAGTATCCATCTGGAACATGCTGCTCTTTGACAGAGGGGACATAAGTCAGGGAACCGATGGGAAACATTGCTTCTTAAAATTTCCAGTGACACATGGCATCCATCATATTCATTCATATTCCATTGACCAAAGCTAATTGCATGGTGAAGCCTGATGTTAGTAGGGTGGAGAGTTATTAGCATGAACCACATTATTATATTACTGTTTATGAAGGTCAAAAACAGTTGAATATTGGCAATTTCATATAGTTCCTATTGCATGAGTGAGTTGAAACTCACATGGAGATGGATGGTGCTACATAATCGTACAGTGAGTAAATGAATAACTAAGAGTGAACAACAAAACAGTCTACCTCGGCATGGAGACAAATTGTCATTATAACATATCTTTGATATTATATCTTTGAAAAAAATGTTTCTTAAATTCTAAATAATTCACTCTACATACTTTTTGGGCATGTGTGTGTCTATATACATGCACGTTATTTAGATTAAATAATGAACAGATTAAATAGTGAACAGTATAATCTTCAGTTTTCACATGAGAGCAGTATTAAATTTAACTAGTTAATTTTTGTTTCATTGTAGGTATATTAAAGCAAGTCAAAGATTACATTAAACAGTGTAGCAAATGCCAGGAGAAACTAGATCGATCCCGTCCTATATCAGATACTTCAGAAATGTTGGAAGAATTGGGACTAGACCTTGAATCTGGAGAAGAAAGTAATGAATCAGAGGATGACCTGAGCAACTTTACTTCGCCTCCAACTACAGCTTCCAAGCCTGCAAAAAAGAAGCCAGTATCCAAACATGAACTTGTATTTGTAAGTGGAACTTTCCATTCAGCTTACATTTGTAACTAGTGTGTTAGCATTTATAGTGTTAACTGAATTTTTTCTTAAACCACTAAAACTGCTTCCCTTTTGGCACTGTCATTGTCATGTTGTTATATGCCCTAAAATAATACTGCCTCTTCCTTAATCATAAATATTCCTGTTGTTTCTTCTCATCAGAATGTAACTTGTTGGTTTGTTAATTACTCCTCCTCTCTTCTTTTTAATAGTATATTGGTACAGGTAGACAATACATTTCTGGAAGCAGTCTCTGGGTCATGCAGCAAGGTAAAATTAAGCTGACTAGGTCTTTGTTTTTTGCCTGCATTAGTTTCTTATATCATCAAATAAATTTCTGACTAATAAGAGGAGGCAGCAAGAAGTGAGATGCAGATTTTCATTGGGTCAAGTAGAATGAACATAGCAGAAGATAGTGAGAACAACGTATCTTTTTACTTAAAATACATAGGTAATAAAGGGTATCAGGTTATTTCTTCATATTAATTAGTGGAATCTTTTACAAGGGAATAATGTGTCTTGTTTTAAATTCTGTTAAGGGTAAAAATACAGATGATATGTAATGCAACTCTTGGTCTCAAACTTATTTTGATAGGTTGACACCAAAGGAGTGGTGAAACGTTCTTCTCCAAAACATTGTCAGGCTGTCTTAAAACAGCTGAACGAACAGAGACTCTCTAACCAGTTCTGTGATGTTACTTTGTTAATTGAAGGAGAAGAGTACAAAGCTCATAAATCTGTTCTGTCAGCTAATAGCGAATATTTTCGAGATCTTTTTATTGAGAAAGGAGCTGTTTCCAGTCATGAGGCAGTGGTGGATCTTTCTGGTAAGAATTTTCTGATATTCTTTTTTTGTTAATAAGTATATACTGGAAGAGGGGTGTGTATATCTTACAAACTCAGGTTTTATGCTCAAGTGGGAGAAGCCCACTGACAGAAACAGACTAAGCTGAACTGTAAGGTCCTTCCTTTTAGTAGGGTTTCCAAGATAGAGTTATGAAAAGGCTGTCATTTCCTCACTACCCGTTAGGGGAGACGATTGTAGCAGTAGTAGAATTTCTGGGGTTTACACTGTTAAAAACAGTTTGAGAGAAATTCATAATTGCACCAGTGTTATTACACTAAGTAAATATATTACTTTAAAATTGACTGCCTGAATCTTATGTTGTGCAACATGAAATTATAGAGCACTTCTGTAGGTCTGTTGTTTTTCATTTTTTAAGATTAATAATCGTCATTCATTAGATTCGATAATCAAATTGTCAATATAGAATAATCAGAATTCCAAGTGTGGTTTTTTGGTTTCTTTGGGGCTGCTACTGTTGTTGTTATTATTGTAAATGAATAATTTGACTTTCTTTTGGCCTCACTAGAATTTATGTATTGGCTTAAGGGTCAACAAATGAAAATTTAGGAAGCATTAAAATAGGTAACCTTATTTATACATTTCCTCATAATATTAATTTGCTGTAACTCTTGAATTACTGACACCACTGTGGGAAATGTCATTTCCCCTTTCTGAAACAAAAAAGTAACTTTATCCAGGTATATAAATACTTACCTAGTTAACCACTGATCCTTTTCTATCTTATACTGTTAAAACTCACCTTCTCTGGAAAGACAAATTCATATATTTTTCCTTAACAGTAGCTATATGTTTAATTACTAAAAAATATTTCTCAAGCATCCATTGTGTGCAAGGAACTGGCCTGGGCTATGGAGATACAGTGGTGAACAAAAACTTTTACAGAGCATAGAGTTGCATTACATTCTAGATTCGTGATATGTATTTCGGTGACTCAGAGGAGAAAATACACCTTATTTGGGCCATCTGAATAATAAAACCTATCACAAGTGTAGTCTTGATGTGTTAGCTCTGGAATTTTTTCCATATCTTTAATGCATCTGAAGTAGAAAGAAGAGTGTGTGTTGCTCTTTTCCAGTTTCTCAGCAGCTTACAATAGCAAATGAAATGTCTGCCCCCAAATAACTGCAGCACAGCATTCTATTATTCCAGCAAAATATCTAATTTATTCTTCATTCCATATGCTTATTTTTATATGTTGCTCAGCAAATATGGTGTAAACCAATAGCAGGTGAAGTAGACATTGTTAAAAGTTTTGTTTGATTTTTAAATATTTAGTAGATAGACTAATTGTAAAATATGTGTAAAGTTAAAAAAAAAAGATAAAATGTACATCTGTTTTCTAATTACCTAGTTTAATGGTTGTTGAATTCATCAGTGTTTTCCTTTATCTTGTTTATGCTTTAAAAAAAAATTCTCCCTACTCAGTCGTAAAGATATTTTCATATACTGTCTTATAGTTTTTCTTTCTTTCTTTTTTTTTTTTTTTTTTTTTTTTTTTTTTTTTTGTGGTATGCGGGCCTCTCACTGTTGTGGCCTCTCCCGTTGCGGGGCACAGGCTCCGGATGCGCAGGCCCAGCGGCCATGGCTCACGGGCCCAGCCGCTCCGCGGCATGTGGGATCTTCCCGGACCGGGGCACGAACCCGTATCCCCTGCATTGGCAGGCGGACTCTCAACCACTGCGCCACCAGGGAAGCCCTTTCTTTCATATTTAACTTTTAATCTATTTGGATTTTTTTTTGATGGTGTGATATAGGTGTTTGATTTCATTTTTTCCCATTTTGTCTCAGAACCATTTAGTGAAAACTCCCTTATCTTCCTACCCATCGACCATGCAAATTCTCTTAAAAAACACATTTTCACATGTTTGGTACTGATTATAGGCTTTTTTCCAGTCTATTGGTTGTCTCTTCCCACACTATTATTGCTTGGTCTTAATGACCTTAGCTTTATAATAATGAAAGTCTCCCACCTCAATTATCAAGGTGGATCTTAGTTATTCATAACTCTTTGCTGTTCCATATAAACTATTAAAGCAGCTTGTCTGCTTCCACAAAAAGAAGAAAAGTGTATTTTGTTAGGGATTACATCGAATTAATAAAGTTTTAGAGGTTTTTCCATAAAAGTCTCACACATCTTTTGTTATTCTAAGGTAGTTTATACTTTCTGATACTATTATAATTTTTATCTTAAAATTATATTATTTCTGATTTATTTTTGGTAACTGTTGATTCTATATACAGTAGTACTATATATAGAATCAACAAAGTAGTACTGTACATAGTACTGTATATAGAATCAACAAAGAATCTATAATAAATGCAGACATTTATCTATAGTCTTTGAGATTTTCCATATAAAACAAATTGAATATATTAATATATTATCTGCTAGTAGTAATGGGTTTTTTTCCTACCTTTCCAGTCCTTATATTTTGAACTTTTTTCTTCTTTACAGTGCCGTTTAGGACTTCCAAAAAAAATCAGCACTT
Organism: Kogia breviceps; assembly: GCF_026419965.1. Classification (NCBI taxonomy): domain Eukaryota; kingdom Metazoa; phylum Chordata; class Mammalia; order Artiodactyla; family Physeteridae; genus Kogia; species Kogia breviceps. The sequence goes on from NC_081314.1 coordinate 101,396,336, forward strand.
AAATAGAGGTAGTGATAGAGGGTTCATTTATTCCCATGGTAAAGAAAAACATGGGAATGCTTTTTTTTTCTTTTTTAACCATGAAATATATTATTTGGTGAATGTTTTAAATAGATAACCCTTTACCCCCTTTAACATTAAGGAAATTCCCTCTGAAATAGGTGTGGACTTAGCACATACTTTTTCTGTATCTGTTGAGACCATCTTTATTTTTTAAATTCTGTTAATGTGGGAAATTACTTTGGTTTACTAATGTTAAGTCTATTTTTCATTCCTGAGATAAATCCAGTTTAGTCATAATATATCATATTTTGTACAAACTGCTGTGTTTGGTTTAGAATGCTAATATTGTTAGACTGTTTCCAAGTGTATTCATGAGTAATTTTCCTTTTTCACACTGTTTCTGTCATGTTTTGATATCAGAGTTGGTTTAGTCTTATAGATTGTGTATTCCCTCCAATTTTTTACATGCACTGAAGTAGTTACTATGAGATTAGAATTATTTGTTTCTTGAATATTTGGACTGGACTTTTGGGGGAAGAGTTTTAGCTACTAATTCGACAAGTTTAATGGTTAGGGAATTATTCTGTAGGTTTTCTATTTCATCTTGAGTAATTTATAGAAAGTTTTGCCATAATATGTCCATTTCATCTAAATTTTCAAGTTTCTTGGCACATTTTTTTTTTTTTCTTTGTCGGTGCCATGCAGCCTGCGGGATCTTATTTCCCAGATCACGGACTGAACCTGGACCCTCGGCAGTGAAAGCGCAGAGTCCTAACCACTGGACTGCCAAGGAATTCCAGCACAAAATTTTTAATATTCTCTTCTAAATGCCTCCAGTGACTGTAGATTTGTCTCTTTCATTCCTTGTGCCTTCTTTCTCATTTCTACATTTTTTTTACTAGAGGTTTACTGACTTTTTTAAAAAAAGAAGTTGGCAGACTATAGCTTGTAGGCCAAATCTGGCTCACTGCCTGCTTTTGTAAATAAAGTTTTATTGGGAGACAGCCACACCCATGTATTTACATATTGTCTGTGGCTGCTTTTGAGCTTACAAGGGCAGAATTGAATAGTTGCTACATAAACTAGTGACCCGCAAAACCTAAAATATTTGCTTATCTTGCTCTTTACAGAAAAACTTTCCTAAGCCCTATGCCAAAGCATAATTTTTTAAATGTTAAAACCTAACTTTTTTGCAAATACTATAGTACAAGGTTTTATATGATTAATTTAGGAAACCAGTAAGATGTTAAAACTGCTTCTAATAGAATTCTGAAGAAAAGAATTGTATATATTGTGTTTCAACCAGAGGAATAAATTTGCTCAAAATGAATTTGCTAATAGATTGGTTAATACCCTATAGAGAAATGAACTGTAAGTTTTGGAGTTATCTTTCCTACCCTGATAGAAAAAGCTTCTTAATCTATCATTTTGCATTTGCATTTGCAATTACTTTTCTGTAAGTTAATTTTTACAGAGTTGTAAAATAATCTAGTCAATAGCAGTCAATCAGTGGTGCCTGTTCAACACTACTTTTTTTTTAAATTTTATTTTATTAATTTATTTATTTTGGCTGCGTTGGGTCTTTGTTGCTGCGCGTGGGCTTTCTCTAGTTGCAGCGAGCAGGGGCTACTCTTTGTTGCAGTGCGCGGGCTTCTCATTGCAGTGGCTTCCCTTGTTGTGGAGCACGGGCTCTAGGCATGCAGGCTTCAGTAGCTGTTGCATGTGGGCTCAGTAGTTGTGGCACATGGGCTCTAGAGCACAGGCTCAGTAGTTGTAGCACACGGGTTTAGTTGATCCACAGCATGTGGGATCTTCCCAGACCAGGGCTTGAACCAGTGTCCCCTGCATTGGCAGGTGGATTCTTAACCGCTGTGCTACCAGGGAAGTCCCTCAGCACTACTCTTAAGGAACACCTGGCTACAAGGATATATTATACAGCACAGAAAATATAGCCAATATTTTATAGTAACTATAAATGGAGTGTAATGTTTAAAAATTGTGGAACACTATATTGTATACCTGAAAGTTATATGATACTGTATGTGCACTGTACCTCGATAAACAAAAACCCAATATTTTTGCCTGATAACCAAATTTTTCTTTATTGAAGTAGAGTTGGTTTACAATGTTGTGTTAATTTCTGCTGTACAGCAAAGCGATTCAGTTATACATATATACATTCTTTCTTAATCTTTTCCATTATGGTTTATCACTGGATATTGAATATAGTTCCCTGTGCTATTATCCATTCTATATATAATAGTTTGGACCATGCTGTTATCCATTCTATATATAATAGTTTGCATCTGCTAACCCCAAACTCCCAGTCCATTCCTCCACCACTCCCCCTCCCTTTTGGCAACTACAAGTCTGTTCTCTATGTCTGTGAATCTTTCTGTTTCGTAGACAAGTTCATTTGTGTCATATTTTAGATTCCACATAAAACTGATATCATATGGTGTTTGTCTTTCTTTTTCTGACATTTCTTTTAGTATGATAATTTCTAGGTCCATCCATGTTGCTGCAAATGGCATTATTTCATTATTTTTTATGGCTCAGTAATATTCCATTGTATGTATGTACCCCATCTTTATCCATTCATCTGTCAATGAACATTTAGATTGTTTCCATGTCTTGGCTATTGTAAATAGTGCTGCTGTGAACATGGGGGTGCGTGTATCTTTTTGAATTATAGTTTTGTCTGGATATATGCCCAGGAATGGGATTGCTGGATCATATGGCTACTCTATTTTTAGTTTTTTGAGGAACTTCCATACTATTTTCCATAGTGGCTGCACCAATTTACATTCTCACCAACAGTGTAGGAGTGTTCCCTTTTCTCCATACCCTCTTTAGCATTTAATATTTGTAGACTTTTTGGTGGTGGGCGGTGGGGGTGGTGGCACTGCATGGCTTGCGGGCTCTTAGTTACCTGACCAGGGATCGAACCAGCGGTCCTCAGCAGTGAAAGCACAGAGTCATAACCACTGGACTGCCGGGGAATTCCCATTTGTAAACTTTTTAATGATGGCCATTTTGACCAGTGTGAGGTGGTACCACATTGTAGTTTTAATTTTCACTTCTCTAATAATTAGCAATGATAAGCATCCTTTGTTTCTTTCTTTCTTTCTTTCTTTTTTTTTTTTTTTTTTTTTTTTGCGGTACGCGGGCCTCTCACTGTTGTGGCCTCTCCTGTTGCGGAGCACAGGCTCTGGACACGCAGGCTCAACGGCCATGGCTCACAGGCCCAGCTGCTCTGTGGCATGTGGGATCTTCCTGGACCAGGGCATGAACCCGTGTCCCCTGCATCGGCAGGTGGACTCTCAACCACTGCGCCACCAGGGAAGCCCTCTTTTAAAAAAAAAAAAAAAAAAATGTATTTATTTATTTATTTGGCTGTGGCAGGTCTTAGTTGCAGCATGCAGGATTTTTAGTTGCGCCATGCAAACTCTTAGTTGCAGCATGTGGAATCTAGTTCCCCAATCAGGAGTCAAACCCAGGCCCTCTGCATTGGGAGTGCGGAGTTCCAGCTACTGGACCACCAGCGAAGTCCCTTGAGCATTTTTTCATAAACCTGTTGGCCATCTGTGTGTCTTCTTTGCAGAAATGTCTACTTAGTTCTTCTGCCCGTTTTTTGATTGGGTTGTTTGTTTTTGTTGTTGTTGAATTGTATGAACTGTTTGTATATTTTGGAGATTAAGCACTTGTCGGTCACATCTCTTGCAAATATTTTCTCTCATTCCATAGATTGTCTTTTCATTTTGTTTATGGTTTGCTTTGCTATGCAAAAGCTTGTAAATTTAAGTCCCATTTGTTTATTTTTGCTTTTATGTCTGTTGCCTTGGAAGACTGACCTAAGAAAACATTGGTACAGTTTATGTCAGAGTATGTTTTGCCTATGTTCTTTTCTAGGAATTTTAGGGTGTTATGTCTTTTTTTTTTTTTAAATAAATTTATTTATTTATTTTTGGCTGCATTGAGTCTTCGTTGCTACGTGTGGGCTTTCTCGAGTTGTGGTGAGCGGGGGCTACCCTTCATTGCGGTGCCCGGGCTTCTCATTGCAGTGGCTTCTCTTGTTGTGGAGCACAGGCTCTAGTCACGTGGGCTTCAGTAGTTGTGGCACTCAGTCTCAAATAGTTGGTGGCTCGCAGGTTCTAGAGTGCAGGCTCAGTAGTTGTGGTGCATGGGCTTAGTTGCTCCGCGGCATGTGGGATCTTCCTGGAGCAGGGATCAGACCCGTGTTCCCTGCATTGGCAGGTGGATTCTTAACCACTGTGCCACCAGGAAAGTCCCACCCCTTTTATTTTGATTAAAATGTTTTCCAGAGTATGTATATGTGTACATAAAAAGACTAGGAGTAAAAACAAAATACCAAAATTATCTTGTGGCAGTAGGATTATGAGTGATTTTTTTATCTTCTTATTTTCATTTGTGTTTTATAGCATTTTACAGTAAACATTTGACTTGTATCTTTGGGAAAAAATGGTTTTTGATATTTAAAGTTACTTGGAGCAGTGTTATTTCTTTCATGGAAAATTCTTATGACTTCAACTTAGAAATTAAAAAGGTACTAGGTAAAATACCAAAATACATTATTTTGTTGCTATCTGTTGTTGTTTTTTGTTTTTGTTTTGAGAAAACTCTAACAAGGCAAAACAAATTTTATTTTATTTTTTTCAAGCTACAAAAATATGCCCATGTCAAAAATACAGTCTAGTCCATATAAGAGTAGTTCCGGCCATTTAACAGTTATACAGAGTTTGGAAAAAGCAATTCATAGACAAGTCTTAAAACACTGAATTCATGAACAGTGTACAAATACTCAATTCAGTTATTGCTTGTTATACGCAGCTTTTACTTGAAACTGTTCCTCTTAAGGGAAAGGGCAATATTTAGGCAATCTGATTGTTGCTGCTAAAGCTGTGGTTTTAAAAAACCAATCCAAAATTAGAATAAACTTACTTTGAGTAGAATATAATGTGTAAAATTTTAGTCAGTACTACAAGAAGGTAAGAAGGTGTGGTCTAAATTTCAGTTCCATTCCCTTCTCCTACTTAATTGTATTTTGCTAATATATCAGAAATATAATGTGTAGTTTGCGACGAGAGTAAATGAATCACCAATTTTCAAATTAAATGACAAGAAACATTAACTTTGAGTTGCAATGTAGAAACAAAGCTGGCACACCTAGTGTAAAAACATGAAAACAATAAATTCAAGAATGGAGAAACATTTAAAGCTTAACCAAAAACCAAAGCTAGATTTCTTTCTCTTTAGATGTTGAGACATAAAATGAATCACTTAGGTCTTTTGGAGTCTATGGGCTTATGAAGATCTGCTGTTCTGTTTTCTCTAAAAAGACAAAGTGTTAGCCACATAACAGGAACATGTTTTATAACTGATCTATTTGCTCAATGCCATAAGAAAGAACAGATCATGAGATTAAATAATTTTAACTTTAAGTAATAAAAAGACCGTGCAGTTGACAGTATAAACACAGAGAACAAATCACTCATTTTGGGGGTGGGTAGTACATAGGAGACTTTTGGCCTGAAGTTCACAGGGAAGACTTAGAAGTTAAGGGTCCCAAAGAGGGAGTGATGGCTTTGTTTCCAACTTTCCTGTCAGACCCTGTTGCAGGGTCAGGCTTATTGCTGACATTTTACCCCCATAAGTTCTTGAATAAACTGAGACATATACTAGTGATAAGTATGAGGTGAACTGGAAAAACCTTTAAAAATAATTCTTAGAACAAAAGTGGCCTTCATGACCATTTGGTTAGGATACTTATTACTTTAATGACTTAAATTCTAAAATTAGGCTACATTTTTAGGAGGTAGAAACAAGTACCAAAAGTGTACCTTTTGGCCAACCTCGGATCTCTACACTTCTCACTCCTCATTCTCCCATTAAAGCTCTTAGTACTACTACGATTCACTATCTAAAGTTACAGACCTGGAGCTACCAAGAAAAAGCTTTCTTAGGTTTTGCTTTTAAGCCACTGAGTGTATCTAACACTCAGGTATCAATCGAGAACATTTTACACCTCTCTAGTAGATTAATTCACTTAAGAAAACATGCCAACATAAAAAAAAAAACCTACATTACTTAACATAAAAAGACTACTGAACATCTCTACATGCCATTCTAGTATGTCAGAGTAGTTATGTAAACCTAAATTAGTAATGTGTTCATTGAACTGATTTGAAAAAGCCTCATATTTAAACAGCATTATCAGTGTTTACCAAAAATAGGTACATGTACTATAAAATTAGCCTAATAACAAAAAAAAACATTCCACTTCCTCCCAGAGAGTTACATTGTGCTGATATCCCATAAACAGTACTATAAAAGGATTTCATTTTTGCAGCACACTGGGCTCACAGTGAGTATACTAGGACAGAGACCATGGGTTTAATGTTACTGTAAGAATGTCATTAGTGAAACGTATATAAGCCATGTAGAAAACTAACATTAAAGCTCTTAAGGGTTTTCAGCCTCGGCGCACGACTCGGCTCAGTCCAGTTCAAGATGCTGGCAAACAGGGCTGGTGCTTGACAGCTTTTCGAGGAGATAAGGTGTATTTGAACATGTGACGATTGACATATACAGAGTAGAGGTTTTTGCTTACTGTCCCTTTCATGGTGGTAGCAGGGGAGGACTTTTGAAAAGGTGCCAAATATCTGCAAGAACATATATCTGCCCCATAGAGAATTTCTGTAGAATTCAATTCCATTTAAACTATTTAAAATAATTTTTCTGCCAACCAGCCCCAGCCTGAAGCTCAACGTAGTAACTAGACTAGGTATTCTATCAATACAGCTATCTTAAGAAAACTGTCAGCTGCTTGAATTTACAAAGGTTAGTTCTAAATCCCATGCTTTTGACTATTCTAAACATTGTATGTTTCAAAGTTCAAAGTATCCTTTTAAAAACTTGTTTTTTGTGTGTGCTTACAGTTTTTCCTATAATGGATTTTTATGATGATTAAATTTGACCCCTTTGATAGAGAACGATCAGTGGATTCCTAAGGGTCAGGGAGGAGTTTGTTGCATAGGGTTTGGTCAGGTGTGGGTGTTGAAGAACTGCTCTACACTTTGATAATGGTGCTGATTGCCTTTGTCAAATTTTGGAGTGAGTTTTACTGAATGTAAATTCAACTTCAATAAACATGGCTTTAAAAACTTAAAAAAAAAAAAAAAAAAAAGCTCTTAAGGGCAGTGATCTAAACTGGCAGCTGCTAGAAAAGGTGCTGCTAGGAATAAAAAATATTAAAGAGGGCTTCCCTGGTGGCGCAGTGGTTGAGAGTCCGCCTGCCGATGCAGGGGACACGGGTTCGTGCCCCCGTCTGGGAAGATCGCACATGCCGCGGAGCGGCTGGGCCTGTAAGCCATGGTCGCTGAGCCTGCGCGTCCGGGGCCTGTGCTCCGCAACGGGAGAGGCCACAACAGTGAGAGGCCAGTGTATCACACCAAAAAAAATAATAATAATAAAGCTTAAAAAAAGAATTAAAGAAATTTAGTTTCAGCACATACTAGTTTTTAGTGCTTCCACAATGCAACGAATTACTTCTTATAAGTTTCTACTGCTGGAACTAATGGACCAAAAGAGAATGGACTTTTGCCCCCTTTAACTACTAGCCCAATCTTGAAAACAGAAGCAGTCGCTTGCAGTCTGCCACACGGTATTGTTAGGAGTAGACTGAGCAGTCAGCAGGAAGTTCTGGTTGAAGTAGTGTTGTCTGTTTCCATCAAACTTCACAGTTCCACCTGAGTAGCTTGCTCATGAACTGGCTGGCAATCTAGCGTATTGACCTGAAACTCACTAGAAGGCAACATGTCAAAAAAATTATAGTTAGGGCTTCCAGCCCTTTTACAACATTTCCATTCCATACTAAAGTGGCCTTGTCCAGATACAGCCTGGTTAGTGCCCGTCATCTTTTGTCCATTGTCTCATAGTAAATATTGACAAATTCCTCGGCAGCTTTGCATGCCTGATCTACATAAGTTTTAAAATCCGAGGGCATGGCCATCGGGGAGCAGAAAACAGTGTGTTCTGGCAGTGACGATTCACTAAGTCCTGTCGTGTCCAGCTCCCTTGGCACCCGTGGCTGGTGTGTGGCTCCTCATAAGCATGATCACTCCTTTCGTGGTGTCCTCCTCTGTCTTCCTGAGACCAGTCACTCCTGAATCTTCTCATACTTGAATCTGAATTTTCCCCGGACTCTCCTCCGTTTCGTCCGGCTCTAACGGCAGCAACTTCTCAGCATGCCCTGCACCCTGCTCTGAGCCCCTTTTACTTCTGTTGTTGTTTTTCTAAGAAATATTTTTTCTTACCTCAACCTTATTTAACTCGGTTTCATAATTTGTAGCAGTATTAATATGACTTTAGCCAGCTTGATTATCAGCTTTCCTAGGAATGGATGAATTAGCTATGATGGTCATGTTGATGTGTAGTCTCCCCAGCTTTCAACCTGAATCCTAATAGATCTCACAGTTTAAGGTTTCCCTGTATGCTTGTTACTTGTTTATCCACTATTTGCCTCTGTAAAAGGACCACATTTTATGTATCTTGAATCAAAACTGAAAAACACAGCAAACATGAGTTTTTTGGTTTGGGGGGTTTTCTGGCCATGCTGCATGGCTTGCGGGATCTTAGTTCCCTCACCGGGGATTGAACCTGTTCCCCCTGCAGCAGAAGCGCATAGTCCTAACCACTGGGGCAGCAGGGAATTCCCAAAAGGTTGCTTTGGCTCCCTGTATTTTAATAAAAGATCTCTTGAGATAAATTATTATATGAGAAAAGCAAGGCACAGAAAAGTATGTGTAATATACCACCTACTATAAGAAGGAGGCATAAGAGTATTTGTTTGACTGTATAAAGACTCTAAAAATCTGTACAGATTCTTAATCATTCTGGTTATGGAGATGGAGTTGGACTTACCACTGTGTAATCTTCTGATTTTTGAATCATGTGAATATTAAAAATGGGTTTTGAAAGTGAAGTACTGAGAACTTAGAAATAAACTGATCTTATTTTCTCACATAAAATGAGAACCTAATACCTCATGTGTATAGTAATTGTCTTATTTCTTAGAACAGAGATAAGCAAACTATAACCCAAAGGCCGCCAGTCCTCCTTTCCCCCACTTTTTCTGAATAAAGTTGTATTGCACCACAGCCATGCCCATTTGTATACATATTATAATATATGGCTTCTCTTCAGCTACAATGGCAGAATTAAGTAGTTGCAACAGACACTTTATGGCCTGCATCTTTATTATCTAATTCTATACAGAAAAATTTTGCTGATCCTCTGCTGTATACCTTGTTTTAAAGTTTTTAATAGTAGAACCCTCTGTTCACAATCAAATTTTTATATGGACTTCTATTATTAAAATATACAGCTATACTTACTGCAGTGAGGTTAGGGGACAGGTTGGTTGAACCCTGCCTACTCACCTGCCTCCCTCTCTTTTTTTACCCTCCATTCTCCAGCAGATGATTCTTGAGGGGAATTTGAGGAACCCCCGGGGTTCTAAGGAGTACAGTTTGAAAATGACTGCCTTACAACAACTCTTTGAGGCAGTAAGTGTGATATTATTTTCTATTTTAGGTATTGAGAGACTCGACTCATAGAAGTTAGTTAGTCAAGGCTTAATAAGCAACCAGAACTCAAAACAAATCCAGGATATTTAATTGCAGAATAAATGGTCATATTTGCCTTTATATTCCATTGTATATTGTCATAATCATACAGTAATTGTTTCTACAAGGTGTTTTAGTGGTGATTTGACTTTTTTGTCTTTCATCTTTCTTGTTTCACATAGGCTTTTGTAAGGCAAGCTTCCTTCCTTTACTGGAATTTGCTTATACTTCTGTGCTAAGTTTTGACTTCTGTAGCATGGCTGATGTGGCCATCTTGGCTCGTCATCTTTTCATGTCAGAAGTTTTAGAAATCTGTGAAAGTGTACATAAACTAATGGAAGAGAAGCAGCTAACAGTATATAAGAAGGGTGAGGTACAAACAGTTACATCTACACAGAACTTGCCAGAACAAAATGGAGGTACAGCACCTCCTGTGGCTAACAACGAGGGAACCACAACAACTTTATCCACTGAGCTTGGGGATTGTGAAATTGTACTGCTGGTGAACGGAGAATTGCCAGAGCAGAATGGCGAGCTAGGACAACAGCCTGAGCCCCAGGTTTCTTCACAGACGGAAGCTGCTCTGTCACCTGTAGGCTGTGTAACTGATTCCCATCCTGAAATGGAGTCTGTTGATTTAGTAACAAAAAACAGCCAGACAGAACTAGAAACTTTAAGCATCAGAGAAGATGGCACAGTCTCTAATACTCATCCTAAGCTTTCAAAAGAGAATGTAATCAGTAGCTCTCCAGAAAACAGTAATATGGGAAATGATACAGCAACAGAGGATATCTGTGCTGAAGATATTTCAGAGCATAGGCAGAACCTTGGCCAGTCTTTAAAAGATCAGGAAAATCTTGTTGAACCGACAGCACAGACAGACCATAGTCCCGATGATGATGATACTTACAGAAGCAGGCTTCGGCAGCGTTCTGTTAACGAAGGGGGATATATCCGACTACACAAAGGAATGGAGAAGAAGCTGCAGAAACGGAAAGCCATTCCCAAGTCAGCAGTTCAACAGGTATGATGAAAAAAGAGTTTACCTTTGTAGTTTTAGCTTTAAGTTGAAAGCATTCTGCGGTTAAACTTATGGTGATAGTTATCTTGGGGGGAAGGGGAGTGGATGCAGGAAAGCAATTTAATGTTTTAAATACCAGCATTAAGATAATGTGAATTTGAAATAGTTAATTTATTTAGATTGTGTTTTCTGTTCTTTAATTAGGTGGCTCAGAAATTAGTTCAAAGAGGAAAAAAGATGAAACAACCAAAAAGGGATGCTAAAGAGAATACTGAAGAAGAAGCTTCCCATAAATGTGGGGAATGTGGAATGGTTTTTCAGAGACGATATGCTCTTATAAAGCACATACTGAAACATGAAAGAGCTAGAGATTACAAGTGTCCAGTAAGTATCTTGAAAGCTAATTATAGATGGCTCTAACTTCATTATAAATAGAATCCAATTTACTGCTTCATTATTATCCTGCCATTTGTGTTCTCTCTTCTCTCTGTCTCCCTTATATTGCCATAAGAGTTACCTTCTGATTTGTACATGTCATGTTCTTGCCAGGAAATATTTACCTCTGCTTCTTGATACCCTAGTAAGACAACAGTAAAACGATCTTTTTAAAAGGCTCATAGAAAGGCAAAAAGAACAGGAGACCTTAGCAACCAAATTCTGGATTCTGATAAATAAGTGGAGTGTTTTTTGTTTGTTTGTTGGCTGCACCATGCGGCATGCGGTATCTTAGTTCCCCGACCAGGGATAGAACCCGTACCCCCCTGCAGTGGAAGCACAGGGTCTTAGCCACTGGACTGCCAGGCAAGTCCCTAGACGGAGTCATTGATTCAGTAGATTTGAAAGGGCTCATTCCCAGGCTTTCAGCGTGGAAAGCTAAGAATCAATCCAAATTGTATTTCAGAACTACTAAAAGGCTCAGAAATTAATGGTACTAGCTACCTTGAAAGTAAAGATGAGTCTGGTTGTTAGAAAGTCTTTTTAAAAAAAATTTATTTTTTTTGGCTGCGTTGGGTCTTCATTGCTGTACGTGGGCTTTCTCTGGTTGTGGCTAGCGGGAGCCACTCTTCGTTGCAGTGCACCGACTTCTCACTGCGGTGGCTTCCCTTGTTGCAGAGCATGGGCTCTAGGTGCACGGACTTCAGTAGTTGTGGTGCACAGGCTTCAGTAGTTGTGACTTGCAGGCTTAGTAGTTGTGGCACACGGGCTTAGTTGCTCCACAGCATGTGGGATCTTCCTGGACCAGGGCTCGAACCCGAATCCCCTGCATTGGCAGGCGGACTCTTAACCACTTTGCCACCAGGGAAGTCCCTAGAAAGTCTTTTTAAGAAGTAAGTAAATCACTACCACCATGCCTTCAGCCAAAGATCCATGTTCTACTCTCTGAAAAAGATAAAACCCACAACTGCTCTAGGAAACACTGTGAATAATGAGGGTGAATGTACTATATACCAAACAAGGGAACGTACAAGCATATATACTAAATATTGAATCCTTTCAAGCTCTCTTTCCCTACTCAAGTTCCAGAATGTTAACAACCAAACCCTTAATCTTAAAATAGAAGGATTTCTTAAAGGTGAGAAATCTGAAGTCTGATAACAAAAGATCTAAATATACTGCTCATTAAAGCCTGCGGTTGACAGTTTACTCCTCTGCTTACACACAAGTTCCAATCAGTTTTTAAATGTCTTACTTTGAAATGTGAATAGGCATCAGGTATACAGACTCACGACAAATATTTCAAGCAAAAAAACAACTTGGAGGAATCCAAGACTATGCAGTTAGAAGAAAACTCACCCCCCCACACACAACCCAAACCATAAACTATGATTTATATTAGAGATAAATTTAAAAATTACATCAATAAAACAATAACCGTGTACTGTGTCTTTAAAAGGACACATCAAGAGAACAGAAGAGTTTTTCTTAGGAATAAAATACATAATAACACATATAAAAATATCAGAAAAGTTAGGAAATACAGTTGACGAAATCACTCAGAAAATGAAAAGATAAGGTAAAAATGGGAGTGAAAGATATTTTAGAGAATTGGTCTAGGTTGTCTTCTAATATCCAGATAATTCCAAACAGCATGGAGAGAAAGAAATCATTAATGCAATGAAAAAAAAAAACTTGAAAATAGAAGTTTCCTTGTTAAAAGGGTGTGTTGAATGTCCAGAATCATGGGTGAAAATAAATCTATACCAAGATACATTGTGAAATTTCAGAATCAAGGTACAAAGAAAATCTTATAAATTACAAGAGGGAAAGGATAAGGGTCAGAATAGCTTCAGGCCTTTCAGCAGCAACAGTGGAAGTTAGAAGACAAAGGCACAATATCTTTAATATTATAAAAAGAAATGATTTCTAACTTGGAATCAGTAATCAAACTATATTTATGATGGTAGAATAAGAACAGTTTCAGACATGCAAGGTCTGCAAAGTTTTACCTCCCAAACTCCCTTTCTCAGGAAGCTGTCGGCAGAGGTATTCCTCTAAAATGAGCAAGACATGGGAAACGGGAAACATGGGGTCCAATCTGTAGAGTCCAAGCGTGGGAAACAACCGCCCCAGTCTGGAACACCAACATAGTGCTTTGACAGCGATCTCCCACAAGGTGATGTGTTTTAAACCTTCTCTCAATAGACAGTTGAGAGAAAGGTTTGATGATGAATTAGCAGTAAATACAAAGAGAATAAAACAGACAAGGAAACGAAAGGAAAGAGAATCATATTGTCTGTATGGTCCAGCTGTAATAACATGTAATGTCATCCAGATAATGTAAGCACTGAAATTGATCTCATCAAAATGATCATAAAGCTGTATTGAGAAAGTATAGTAATGGGAAGGATTATGTATGTGTAGAGAGTGGAGAGGTAAAGGAGAGAGTCACTTCCTATTATTCATATTACTCAGAATTACAGAGATAATTATTAAGAAAGAGTCAAAAAAGTAGAGATAGTGAACCAAGAGGCCAGTTTAGTTTATTAAAAAAAAGTTTTGTAGATCAAGACTAGATATAACTCTGGTTTTAAAATAAAGAACAGAAGCTTTCAGGAATACTCAACAAGTACAGGATAAAACCCAAGGACTATCACAGTTTTATCTTCCTACTTTTTCCAGCTCCTATTTTTGCTCTTCCTAACAACTGTTAGTACTCATATAATAATAGTATTCTTGTCTTTGTCTGAATCTTACCATTCCTTCAAGACCCAGCCTCGGTGATGATGCCTTTCCTTATACTCTGATTATTCCCTCTTAAGTATTGATCTTTCACCTATTTACATATAAACCCTGTTTTTGTGGTTAGATTATAAATCTTTGCAGAGTAGAGGCTGGGTCTGTCCCTTTCATTTCTATAGTGTGGTACCTAGCATATTGTCTTTTACATAGTATATATGTTTATTGAGTGATAGAATTGTAACAAAGATATGGAAAGTTGAAGTACGAGTTGGGTTTCACTTAACATTTGTGATGGAAATACGTTCAGGCAGAATTTTGTTTACTTTTTCTTTTAGTTGTGTAAGAAACAGTTTCAGTACAGTGCCTCCTTGAGAGCACACCTTATTCGACATACCAGGAAAGATGCACCTACTTCATCGTCTTCCAGTTCTGCATCTAATGAGGCATCAGGATCATCGTCTGAGAAGGGCAGAACCAAACGAGAATTTATATGTTCGATATGTGGAAGGACATTACCTAAATTATATTCTCTTCGAATACATATGTTAAAGCACACAGGGGTAAAACCACATGCATGCCAGGTAAAGCCATTATATTTATTTTGCTATTTAAAGAAGATTGGAACATAACCGGTGATAAGATTCGTTGATTCTGGCATCACATCACTTTTGTAAAATGTCACAGGAAGTCCATAACTTTTTCAGTTTGTTGCCTAGGTCAAGGGTTATTCCCAGTTCTGTTCTTTAATTTGGCTGAAGTTGTAACTTGAAATTAATCTATTTAGGATGTTCGGGAAACTTGCTAGGATTCAGAGTGATACTGGGTGAGAATAACCAATTCATCATCTCAGTCATCCCTTAACGTTCAGTAGGGCCAACCTGGCTTGGGAAGGAACCTGTGAGTTAAACACATCTTAGCAGAAATTCTGCCTAAGCTATGTGTCCTTCTCTAGAGCTGAATACTAAATGCGAAAATGTGATTCCTAGGTAAAGAATCCTGTGATAAGCCAGCTTTGGGCTATTTGCAACGGTGAAAAATTTCTAGTAGCACCTACAGCCTTGCATATAAGGATGACCCACTATTTTTATTAATAAACTGTTTTGGAACCAGTGAAATTTGTAATGTTTTTCTCTCTTTCATTTCTTAAGCTTCGTATTATAAGAAAAAAGAATGTAAGAGAGTAGAATAAACCCTCATGTCCTCTTCACCCAGCTTTAGTAGTTATCAACACATGGTCAATTGTGGGATTTTTTTTAATTTTTAAAAAATTTTTATTGAAATATAGTTGATTTACAATGTTGTGTTAGTTTCAGGTGTTCAGCAGAGTGATTCAGTTATTTATTTATTCATTCATCCATTCATTCTTATTTAGATTCTTTTCCATTATAGGTTATTTACAAGATATTGAGTGTAGTTCCCTATGCTATACAGTAGGTCCTTGTTGGTTATCTATGGTCAGTTGTATTTTATGTTTACTATCACTCACTCCCTTACTTCCCCCTCCCTTTGGTTATTTTGAAGCCAAGTCCTAAGCATCATTTTATTCATATATTTAAAAACTAAGTGTTAATTGGGCCTCTGGTCTTCTGGTGTAGCACTACTCAAAATGTGTGGTCCATAAAAGGTAAGTGCAAAGATGGAGAGTAGGCATGTAGAAACTGTCATGGCAATTTGATATTGTGACATTTTCATTGTGTTTAACAAAAATCTCTCCCTAATAGATTGGAGAAAGAAAAAAACTGGTTC
This sequence comes from Kogia breviceps, assembly GCF_026419965.1. Taxonomy (NCBI): domain Eukaryota; kingdom Metazoa; phylum Chordata; class Mammalia; order Artiodactyla; family Physeteridae; genus Kogia; species Kogia breviceps. The sequence goes on from NC_081314.1 coordinate 101,411,933, forward strand.
TTCATCATAGAGAGTTTAAGAAGCACTGTTCTAGTTGGTATAGCAGGAATTGAGTATATTGTTCTTGATTAAGCTCCCATGTCTCTTTTAATATAAGGTATATTGTTTACCAGTCTCACAAAGGACAGTATGAGGTTTTTTGGGGTACTGTTTTGAGTTCTTCCAGTGATCTCATGGGTGTAAGAAAAATAGCAATATTTGTTAACTACTGAATCAGAAGATGATCAACCAGCTAAAATCCTTGGCACTTGTATCAACTTTAACTTTGTCATTTTGTTTAGAATTTAAGTTTTTAATTTAAAATAGCATAGTAGATTCCGTATCCTCATTCTTCAGAAACAGCCCTTATCTCTTTTTCTATTTTACTGGTTTAAACACCTGTGCTCTCTCAGGTCTGTGGAAAGACTTTCATCTACAAGCACGGTCTAAAATTACACCAGAGTCTCCATCAATCACAAAAGCAGTTCCAGTGTGAACTATGCGTTAAGTCATTTGTTACCAAACGGAGTCTTCAGGAACACATGAGTATTCACACAGGTAATGAGAAACTTATATTGACATAGTTCCATGTTATATACTATTAATTTACTAGTATATTGATTATGCTATAAGATGACTGTATGTGTGCAGTTCTTTATTAATGAGAGTAAAGGTTTTTTTGTTTTTTGTGTGTTATTTGGAGAGTAAAGTTTAAAAGTTGTTCTTATAATCTAGTTTTAGAGCTATCTTATTTGTGTAAAAATTTTGTTTCAGTCAGTGCAGAAAAATGTGTACTGAGTATTAAATCCAGGCACCTAAAGAAATGGTCTTGCTTTTAAAAAGTTAAGTAATAGACAGATGTAACTGTCAACATGGTATGTGGCTTATAATTTTATTACAACTTTTAGTCCACATATACTTATTTTCAGGTGCTTAAAGCAGTTATGTGGAAAATGGCTGGTGAAGGGTAGATAGTCTGCTCTAGAACTTGTATACAACTCTGCACTGTTATAATCCAGATGGTCATGCAAGCCTATCACATTCTGTGGGTAGTAGTAGTAGCCTCGCTATTACTCTAGTTGAGAGAAAATAGGGATTTTGACATAGTTTGTTTTTCTGAGAAGGTGGATGCCAAATGTTACAGCTTCCGTGCCCACTTGATAAAATAACTTCTGAAATACAACGTAAAGCATTCTGTTGGAAGAGCACCTGATTGCTGGATTTGTGACATGGTTTTTATTTTTTATAGGAGAGTCGAAGTACCTTTGCTCAGTTTGTGGAAAGTCTTTTCACAGGGGCTCTGGGCTCAGCAAGCACCTAAAGAAGCACCAACCAAAGCCTGAAGTTCGAGGCTATCATTGTACTCAGTAAGTATTTAATATTTGAACCATTCAATTAATTTCCTTGGTTTCTTAGTTTATTTGAAAGTCATTTCAAAAGAAAGTATTTGAGGTGACTATAGTTGATAACACCGTATAATATGATTGAATTTTGCTAAGAGAGTAGGAACTTGAATATTCATATGTAATTATATGCACACACACGTATATATATCGGAGGTGATGGATGTGTTAACAAATGGGAGGATTCCTTTCACAATGTATACATATACTGAATCATCACATTGTACACTTTAAATATCTTACAGTTTTATTTGTCAGTTACACCTCAGTAAAACTGCAAAAGGAGAATACTTGAAGATAATATTAAAGTGTTATTTGTTTACTCTTGATTTTAATCAGTTTTTTTTTGTCTAGATGTTCCTATTTATTTATGTAACAGTTTTATTTAGACACAAATTTCATACCGTACAAATCACTCATTTTAAATGATTTAAATAAGTTGTTCAAATGTGCAACCAGTTCTTTCCTACAGTAGGGACTGTAGGAAAGAACCCTCTGTTCATTTCTCCCTTCTTCAGATTCCTTTTTCCCTCTTTTCATTTTACAAAGCCTCCTGAAATCTTTTTTATAATTGAAGTAAAGTTCATAGAACATAACATTCATCATTTTAAAGTGTTCAATTTAGTGGCTTTTAGTACATTCACAGTGTTGTGCGAGCATCACCACTGATTCCAGAATGCCTTCAATACTCAGCCAGGCAGTTTACAATTCTGCCTTGGTCTTCTCTTTCTGTTTGCGCAGAGTCAGCCATTGGTGAGAGTATAGAGCCTTTTCAGATCTTTTCTGAACATGTGCCCAGCACTGGGCAGATATTTGGACTTCTAGATTCCTGGGAATATGTGAGAGTTTTTCAGAGCTCTTATTCCCCAAAACATCTCGGTCTCCAGCCTTTTCCTCCCAGGCTTTTGGTTTGGATATTGTTTGCACCGAACTGCTGTTCCTTGCCCCAGCAGCTGTGGCTGTACATTTGCCTGTAAGTGTTTCCAGCCGTCTGCTCCTCCCTACTCCCCACCCCTCCCCGAGTCCTCAGCCCTGGAAGAGTTAGGGTAAATACAAGCAAGCCCTTTGAGGGGTAACTTCAAGGAGTCACCATATAGCTCAAAACAACTACAGTTCTGTGAGAGTAAGTTCCTCTGGTACTAGGGACCCGTAGCAGGAATGCAGTCTGTCTGCTGAGCTGAGGAGCCGGGGGATGGGGCCAGGGTGAGTTGAAATGCCACAGAGCTCTCTTACCAAGATTCAGCAGTTGTTTTCTTGATTAAATATTTACCTGGTCACTGTAAACTTTTAATTAGTTTCCACAGGTCCAATAAAATTGATTCTGACACTTTTTGCCCATTTGTTTACTGCTTTCATGTAGGGATGGGCTTTTGGAGTTACCTACTCTGCCCTATATGCTGATGTCACTCTGTAATCAGTCTTATTTTAAAACAAAGATAGTTTACTATTCATACACTTTTAGTTGCAAGTATAAGAAAACCCAATTTAAACTGACTTGAGGGCTTCCCTGGTGGCTTAGTGGTTGAGAACCCGCCTGCCAGTGCAGGGGACATGGGTTCGAGCCCTGGTCCGGGAAGATCCCACATGCCGCGGAGCAACTAAACCCGTGCGCCACAACTACTGATCCTGCACTCTAGATCCCGTGAGCCACAACTACTGAGCCCACGTGCCACAAGTACTGAAGCCTGTGCGCCTAGAGCCCGTGCTCCACAACAAGAGAAGCCACCACAATGAGAAGCCTGCACACCGCAAAAAAGTAGTAGTCCCACCACAACAAAGAGAAAGCCTGTGCACAGCAACGAAGACCCAACACAGGCAATAATAAAAACAAATAAATAAATTTATTTTAAAAAATTAAAAAATAAAATAAACTGACTTGAATGAAAGTCGAGTCTAGGAGTCTGAATGGTTTAATGTAAACTGGTTTCAGATTCATTAGCACTTGATGTCTCTGAGACTCCGTATGGACAAGGCAGTGGCAATGATTTCAGCCTTACATCCTCTCAACTCCCAAATTGTCTAGCTGCTTTTCTCGTAGTTCCTATAAAAGCCCTGAGGTTCACTACCATTGGATCTGGTTAAGGCATTTGGTTTTCTGTGAATCAATCACTATGGCTAAGAGAATGCTGTGCTCTGATTGACCTAGGCCTAAGTCAGTTGCTCCATCCTTCTGGTCAGGAGTGAGGCCTACTTCCAACAGATGGACAGAGACTGGGAGAGGGTGAAAAGGGATGTAAAAAGGGGAGATCAGATGGGGTTGAGGAGGAGACAGAAAATGATAACACCTATGATAACCTTTGGGAGCTGTGCAGGATTCTTTCTAAAATGTTTCTAGTACTCTGCAGCTAAAAGAACTTAAGATCCTGCAGCCTTGATGCAAGATTGGAATAGTAAGAATTGTTTTTGTTTTAAATTGGGATCATCTTGTGGAGTTCTAGAAACCCTAGAGTATACTGAGTTCTTGGAAACTTCTTTTAAAAGAATAAGATGATCCAGTTGGGTGAATGAACTTTGTTATTGCAGATGTGAAAAAAGTTTCTTTGAAGCTAGAGATCTTCGCCAGCACATGAACAAACATCTTGGTGTGAAACCATTCCAGTGCCAATTTTGTGATAAGTGCTATAGTTGGAAGAAAGACTGGTATTCCCATGTGAAGTCTCACTCTGTCACTGAGCCTTACAGGTGGGTAAATCTGAGGAGGATCTGAACTTGAGATATAAATGTACTTGGGTTAATTATTATGGATTCTGGTGCTTTGGAAAAAATAATTTGGGGTTTTCCTTTATTTTAGGTGTAATATATGTGGCAAAGAATTTTATGAAAAGGCATTGTTCAGAAGGCATGTGAAGAAAGCTACCCATGGAAAAAAAGGAAGAGCAAAGCAAAACCTGGAACGGGTGTGTGAACAATGTGGAAGAAAATTCACTCAGCTGAGAGAGTATAGGAGACACATGAACAACCATGGAGGTAACTATACTTCATATAGTTTTATATATATATATATAACTTTCAGTAGAATAAAAGCCACTCCAGTAGTGATTCTCCTTTTACCATTCCTCTTGCCTCTTATTACGCTTTCCTTAATAAGAGATTAATCCCATATTGCGGAAGATTTATTCAAGTGATAGAGGTGATCCTGAACCTGACTACCTAATTGTTGTGTAGATAGATAGATTCCTGTTTTAGTGAGCTTAATATTCTGTATCAATATTTTTATGCTGGAATGGACCACTTGAAGCTTCTGGCTTTTTATCCTAGGATTATAGGATTGCTGTGAAGGCTAAAAGACACTATTCACAGAACCTCAGGATTATCTCTCAGTAACTTCTATCAATAAGAACATCTTTAGAGAGATTATATCTAGAATCTGCTTTATTCTAAGAGAAACCATTTGGTCCTAAGTAAAAGATCGCCATAGTCAAGATAGAAAAGTTTATGGGCTACTGTACTTAAAAGAAAAGCATTATTTATCAGGCAGCTGTAATATATTTTGGTACTTGGACCTCACCACACATACACATCTTTTTTTTTTTTTTAATAGGAGTTAAGCCATTTGAGTGCTTAACATGTGGAGTAGCTTGGGCTGATGCCCGATCTCTAAAACGCCACGTCCGAACACATACAGGTGAACGGCCCTATGTCTGTCCCGTATGTAGTGAAGCCTACATAGATGCTCGAACACTCCGTAAACATATGACTAAATTCCACAGAGATTATGTGCCTTGCAAAATTATGCTGGAAAAAGATACCCTTCAGTTTCATAACCAAGGAACTCAAGTGGAGCATGCTGTTAGCATCTTAACAGCAGATATGCAGGAACAAGAAAACAGCGGTCCTCAAGAACTTGAAACTGTGGTAGTGACAGGAGAAACTATGGAAGCTCTCGAAGCTGTTGCAGCTACTGAAGAATGTCCGTCAGTATCTACACTTTCTGACCAAAGTATTATGCAAGTGGTTAACTATGTGTTAGCACAACAGCAAGGACAGAAGCTATCTGAAGTTGCAGAAGCTATTCAAACTGTTGAAGTGGAGGTGGCCCATATTTCAGAAACAGAGTGAATGTAGTAATGGAGATGAACAGAAGGGACATCTCACATAAACTGACTCACAGAACATTTGTTTACAGTACTATGTGGCTGTCCACCTAGAGTTTGTATGTCAAGGCTCTGGGCTGTTTTGGTGGTGTTTTAACATTTCTAAACAGTTTGTCTGGCTAATGGGTTCTGTAGAAAAGTCCATTTACTGTAAAGAAATTGAAAACAAATCTATTTGATGGCAGTGGATTATCATGGTATACTTTTTATGAATTAATGTTTATAAAGAACTGTACTAAATAAATTAAAAACCATACAGTTTCATTTGCATTTTGACATTATTATATACTTTGAGTTTAAAAGGCTGTACTCGTTGGCTTTTCTTCTCTTTTATTCTCAAAATGTAGAGGTTCTGTGATTTCATTTGCCTTGTTTAGGGATTAAAAATTCTAATATAAAACGTTTTAGTGCGATGCATAAGTATATTACATTTTTTTAAAATGCTTCAGATCTGTGATTCTTGACTTACTATTTATTTTAACCCCTTAAAAAGTCAAGGATTCTTTATTTTAAAGCACTTAATGAGTTACATGTTGTAATCAAGTTTGCACAGTGTACTTAATCTATATGGGGAACCCTTAAATGAATAGCTGATTTTTTAAAATGCCATTAAAATGCATGAAATGCCTATTAAAGCCTTACTCTACTATCCTTCAAGGCAAGTAAATTGACCATGAGCAAAGAACACTGTTATTAAACTCTGTTGATGGGAAATTTCTCCTTGATAACATAAGATAATAAATGGGGAAAAAAGAAGTTAAAACTAGGTTTGGTATGTTTGCAGCTTTTGTATCATGTTTAATTGTTCAATTTTGTTGAAAAACTGCAGTTTAGAAGTAGGATAATGATATAGACATCTACAGCGGTCCTGTGGATACCATGTAATTGTCAAGTAATTTCAGAATATTGAAAATCCTTCAGCCCTCATTACAGTATACTACTTACTTAAATAAATTGATTATGGCCCACCAAATTGTTAAAGGTAAATTCTTCTTAAAAGTTGCCTGAGAGTGAAATTAATTTGTGTTTGATCTTTAAATCCCCACCTTTTTAAGCTATCCAGTTTTCTCATTTTTCAAAATAACCACGGGGAGATGCCACATTTCTCTCCTGGGAAACTACCACTCAAGCTGTAATAGTTAAAATTAAACTTCTAAGTATTAGAAGCTAATATAAGTTGTAAAATTAAGATACAAGCAGATCACATGTAAGTCATTCCTAAAGCACAAGAAAAGAATGTGCCTTGATGTACATATATTATTAAGATGCTTATTTCAGTTTACTTTAAAAGTGGCTTAAAAGATGAAGAATAAATGTGATGCCATGCATGCATTATACCTGTATATGTAATATTTGCATTTTCAAATTTCCCATTGTTTTGATAGCTGTGTGGCTGACTTTCAATTTTAAGTGGATTAATATACAGTCTAACTTTATAATGGCTGCTTGTTTATCATATCTTTCAGTTAGTGAAAATGTATTTCAACCTGACAAAAATTTGGAATTATATCTTTATGTTCCCTTGTCACCATTGTTATTAGATTTAGTTAATTGTATAAGACCCATTAATGTATGTCATAAATATGTAAATAAAAGATGTTGAATCTTGATTAAAGCATAAGCTTTGGAGTTGAGCTTGTCACTATTTTCAGCTCATAAATCAGTTGCTGTTATTTGATATGTTATAGAGTTAATCCATTTTTAAAGGGGAGGAGAATTGAACACATTAAAAAATGACATTGACGGAACACATAATACTATTAAGACTTATTACACTTCATCTTACCACAAAATTAAAAGTAGTACAATTAACTGCCATCTTTGGATAATTTAAATGTGTTTAGAGAATTACATAAATTACATGTAGAAATAAGTGTTAAGGTTCCAAAAATTCAGTTTTATATTTCCATGGGGAAAATTCTCTAGTTTATAATAATTCATTTTTAGAAGCACACATTGATTTGTTGTTGTCAGATGACTTCCTTCCTGATTAAATCTGCTTGTTACTGCTGTTTTATTAAAAGCCATTGGCTGTTTACATAATTTCACAAGGTTACCTAAACTGATAAATTGAGTTAATCCAGACCTTCAATGTCTTTCTTGTCTTTTAAAAAAAAATAGCTTTGATGTAAACTGTGCATGATGCTTCCCACTCATAATTGAATCAGGAAATTTAAACCTATAATCTTCATGGAGGTTCCCAAACAGGGGTTTTACATCTGTTTGGAAAATAAAAAAAGTCTTTGTCTCCCCTGATCTTATTAAATGTATCAGTTATAGTTTGTAAAAGCTTAGAGCAAAGATGCATAGATAATTTGTTTGATTATTTTAAATATACCAGTCTTATAGTCTGTTATCTGAAGTTTTGAAGTTGAATACTGCTGTTTATTGGATTTCTCCAGAGTTTTATAAATATTAGAGTATAAGCGCATCTCCAGTAGGGTCTTATCCTTGGAATCCTGTGCCACCTGCCTTCATTAAAAAAGGGTCCTCCCAGATCAGTTTTATGTCTGCTTTTGTTAGATTGTTCCAAGAGTATCAATGGCTAGGTACTATTTTCATATTAATTTCTCAAACTCTGGTTTCCTAGACCAGCAACTGTAAATTTGAACTTTAGACCAGTGTGAGAACAAGGTCATTGTTCTAAATCTTAAAGGGAGGCTGTTTGCCCACCTTGTGCCCAGTCTGGGACAGACAAATATCTTTGCCTGGGTTGGTGAATGGAGTTTTTTTCTGGCTTGTTCTTTCACTGAAGGGGTGTAGCTCTTCAGTGGTTCCAACCCAGCTTTTTTTAAAAAAATTAATTAATTTTATTTATTTATTTATTTTTGGCTGTGTTGGGTCTTTGTTGCTGCACGCGGGCTTTCTTTAGTTGCAGTGAGCAGGGGCTACTCTTGTTTGCGGTGCACTGACTTCTCATTGCAGTGGCTTCTCTTGTTGCAGAGCATGGGCTCTAGGTGCGCAGGCTTCAGTAGTTGTGGCTCACGGGCTCTAGAGGGCAGCCTCAGTAGTTGTGGCACATGGGCTAAGTTGCTCCGCAGCATGTGGGATCTTCCCAGACCAGGGCTTAAACCCGTGTCCCCTGCATTGGCAGGCAGATTCTTAACCACTGTGCCACCAGGTAAGTCCCCCAACCCAGCTTTGTGTAGAATTCTTAGTTCCAATCTCTGTGGACCTAAATCCTGATCTCTTGTCACCTTTGGGCTTTCAAAAGCCAGTGCCTTTGAAACTGGCAGTCCCATCTATCACAAGGCTACTACAGTTTCAACGCAGTTTCCTCTGACTTGGGGACCCTCGGACATTCCGTTTCTTAAAGTCTTAGTACTACAATTTTCTTTCTTTTTTTTTTTTTTAATTTTTATTTATTTGGCTGCCCCAGGTCTTGGTTGCAGCCTGCGGGCTCTTAGTTGCAGCATGCATGCAGGATCTAGTTCCCTGACCGGAGATTGAACCCAGGCCCCCTGCATTGGGAGCGTGGAGTCTTAACCACTGGACCACCAGGGAAGTCCCACTGATTTCAAAGACGTTTGTTTTAGCAGAGATGTGTAGGTATTTTAGTCTTTTCCAAATCCTGGAAAACAAATAGTGTTTCTTTAAATATTTTTCTCCTCTGGTTACTTTTCTTCCTTATTTCTAAGAGAAAGTTTTATTTCTACCCTCAATACCTGTCTCATTCTCTCCTTTTTCTCCATTCCTGATAACCTTCTGGGAGTTGCTCAACTTCATCTTTAACTGTTTTTTTAATTGAATTATCTATTGAATTCATTTTAAAATTTATATTTCTTATACTAGCATTTCCACTTAGTTCTTCATAGGTGCTTATTCCTGCTTCTCGTTTCCATTCTTCTTGTTGATTGGATTTATTGTGCTCATTTGAATTCTTACTGTGTTCTGTGTGCTCTACAAAAAACATTACTTTCTGTGAATATACCACAACTTTACCTTTCTACCACTGATGGATGTTTGGGTTATTTTCAGTTTGGGGTTATGAAGAATGCTGCAAGGCCCATTTTTATCCTCTTGGTATATATATGAACATGCATTTCTGTTGGGTACATAACTAAGAGTGGAATTTGAGTCATTTGGATTTGTGGATGTTCAACTTAAGCAGATAATACCAAAAAATTTTCCGAAGAGACTGTGCCATTTTACACTCATCAGTGCTGGTTGCTTCACATGCTTGCCAAGTACTGTTGGTTTTATTAGCGCTCTGCAAGGACTTCTAGTACAATATTAAATAGCTGTTGTGTTTGCCATCTTTGTCTTTTTCCAATCTCAGAGTGAAAATCTGAGATTCACATGGTGGGCTAGATGGCTTCACAATGATGGGGGCTTATTGCCAGAAAAAAACAACCATGTGATTAGAGGGTTGAAACTTTCTCCCCCACCCCCTGACCTCCAAGGGAGGGGATAGAAGCTGAAGACTGAGTTCACTCACTATGGCCATTAATTCATTAATTTAACCAATTATGCACTGTATATAATGTAACTTCAACAAAAACTTGAAGAGGCTCAGAGAGCTTTCTGGTTGATGAGCATATTGATGTACTGGGTGGGTAACACACTCCACAGGAACAGAAGCTCCAGCACCCCTCCCTCCCAGACCTTGCCCTATGGGTCTCTTCCACTTGGCTATCCCTGAGTTGTATCCTTTATAATAAAATTGTAATTGTAACTATAGTGCTTTAAGTGAGCTCTGTGAGTTGTTCTAGTGAATTATCAAAGGGCGGGGGGGCTCCATTAGAAGCCCCTAAGTTTATAGTTGACCAGGTAGAATTGTGGGTGGTTTGGGGATATCCAAGACCTGCTGCTAGCATCTGAAGTGGGTGCAGTCTTGCGGAATTGAGGCCTTAACTCATGGGGTATGTGCTAACTCTGGGTAGTAATGTCAGAATTGAATTGTAGGACACCCAGCTGTCAGAGAATTGGTGCTGAAACATTCCATCCACGTAGAGGATTGGTCTGAATCGGAGTGTCGGAGATCAAGTGGGGTTAGAGGGGGTGATGTCCATGTGGGTGGTTAAGGCAACCTAGGCAATGGGAGGTTGGTTATATAAAGAGGATGAAATACGTAAACACAAAGGATATTGAAAGCCAGCATTTGTGCTGTCGGAGAAGGGCGTCGCAAAGGTGGAAAGGGAGATGATGAAATATGAAGTATTGGTTAAACTGGTAGTTGTCAGATACAAATGTGTGTATATGTATATATGTGTTTGTGTATACATGCCTATATTCTCTAGTTGTTTACTGAGATGGCCTGGGAGCTGTGATACCCACCAGAAATGATTACACCTAGTACTAAGTATTGGTTTCTAAAAGCCATTCCCCAATAGAACAAACTAGGGCTTCTTGGGGAAATGGCTAATTTCAGGACTGGGTCAGGAAAAGTACAAAATGAGCCTGGAAAATCTTCTGTCAGAAAGCAAGTAGATGCTCAAAGAATGATGGGGACATATCAACAGGGCACAGAAGTCCTCGAAGGGACTTCTACTGGCCAAATCATGGCAAATTGAGCATAATAATAATGATAGTAACATTATACACCGTCAAATAAAATATGAAACCATAAGTCCACTATCAGGAGTCCTTAAAACCATCCCCACGTTCAGTGATTCACTATAAGCACTCACAGGAACCAGCAAATACACATACTCATGGCTGTGATTTATTACTGAGAATGGATATAAAACAAAATCAGTGAAGGGAAAAGGCATATGAGGCACAGTCCAGAGGAAACATGCGTAAGTTTCCAAGAACCCCAGTGGAGCCATGCTTAATTCCTCCAGCAATGAGTTGTACAACACACGTGTGAAGTGTTATCTATCAGCAGGCTCATTAGAGACTCAGAACCCGAAGTTTTTACTGGTGCTGGTCACATAGGCACCCTCTGCATAGCACATTCCAAAATTCCAGACTCCGGGAAGGAAAGCAAGTTGTTCAGCATAAACCACAATGTTTGCATAAGGAGTTTAAGCACAGAGAGCCACACTTTTTAGGAAAGGTTTTGTATCAGTGTAGGGAACTGTTTACCAGTCAAGTTTCCAGATGCCAGCCAAAGGTAAAACTTGGCCTTAACAGTCCTCTTAGCAGGACTGTTTAAGGTAGCAGGCTCAGACCTGCTATATTAACTCTTTCCTTCACAAACAGTAATACAAATAAATGAAAGAATAAATTGAGGGACTTCCCTGGTGGCACAGTGGATAAGACTCCGCTCCCAATGCAGGGGACCCGGGTTCGATCCCTGGTCACAGAAGTAGGTCCCACATACCTGCCGCAACCAAGAGTTTGCATGCTACAACTAAGGAGCCCGCCTGCTGCAACTAAGACCCAGTGCAACCAAATAAACAAATATTTTTTTAACATCTTTATTGGAGTATAATTGCTTTACAATGGTGTGTTAGTTTCCGCTTTACAACAAAATGAATCAGTTATACATATACATATGTCCCCATATCTCTTCCCTCTTGTGTCTCCCTCCCTCCCACCCTCCCTATCCCACCCCTCTAGGTGGTCACAAAGCACAGAGCTGATGTCCCTGTGCTATGCGGCTGCTTCCCACTAGCTATTTTACATTTGGTAGTGTATATATTTCCATGCCACTCTCTCACTTAGTCACAGCTTACCCTTCCCCCTCCCCATATCCTCAAGTCCATACTCTAGTAGGTCTGTGTTTTATTCCCATCCTACCCCTAGGCTCTTCATGACATTTTTTTTTTCTCAGATTCCATATATATGTGTTAGTATACGGTATTTGTTTTTCTCCTTCTGACTTACTTCACTTTGTATGACAGACTCCAGGTCTATCCACCTCACTACAAATAACTCAGTGTCATTTCTTTTTATGGCTGAGTAATATTCCATTGTATATATGTGCCACATCTTCTTTATCCATTCATCTGTTGATGGACACTTAGGTTGCTTCCATGTCCTGGCTATTGTAAATAGAGCTGCAATGATCATTTTGGTACATGACTCTTCTTGAATTATGGTTTTCTCAGGGTATATGCCCAGTAGTGGGATTGCTGGGTCATATGGTAGTTCTATTTGTAGTTTTTTAAGGAAACCCTCCCTACTGTTCTCCATAGTGGCTGTATCAATTGACATTCCCACCAGCAGTGCAAGAGGGTTCCCTTTTCTCCACACCCTCTCCAGCATTTATTGTTTCTAGAGTTTTTGATGATGGCCATTCTGACCGCTGTGAGATGATATCTCATTGTAGTTTTGATTTGTATTTCTCTAATGATTAATGATGTTGAGCATTCTTTCATGTGTTTTAAACAAATATTTTTTTAAAAAGAATAAATTGTAAAGTTGAAGAGGAGCAGGACATTTCCATAGTTCTCCCCACAAAATACTTATCAATATTACAAAGGAGAAGGAGCTGTTACAATGGAGGATTACTGGACTGAATGTCAATATTATGACATAGTATGAGTGTATTTGGTGTTTGGTAATTGCAACCATTGTTGCTTTTGTTGTGGTCATCCATTTACAATGCTTGGTGTCAGTTTATCTCTTGTAATACCTCGTGTGTGAGTGAGTTGTGAAAAAAAAAGAAATGTACACTTAAAATGGGTGAGTTTTATGTAAATTATACCTCAATAATTCTTTTTAAAAAAGCTATTTGGAGGTCTAAATAAAATACATTAGCTTATTAAAAAATATTACAAAGGAGAAAAGAGAAACTTCATGGGGGAGAAGTCTGACAGACACCTTAATCAGGTAATCAAAATGATCATGGTCAGTAATAGGATAAATCAAAATTGTGTACCACTTATATAGAATGCAATTAGAAGACTATAACATCATGTGATATTTCTGTCAAAAATGCATAACTTTAATCATGAGGAAGCATTAGACAATCCCAAATTGAGGGATATTCTACCAAGTAACTGGCCTGTGATATTCAAAAGTGTCAAGGTCACACACACACACACACACACACACACACACACACTGAAGAACTGTAGCAGACTAAAGGTGACTAACCAAACATGACAACAATGCAGTACACGATTCTGAACCAGATTATTTTGCTGTAAGGCAATTGGTGAAACTTGAAAGCGGTAGACGGTGGTATCCTATCAATGTTAATTTCCTGACTGTATGCAGTTATGTAAAAGAATGCACCTATTTATAAGAATACTTAATTCAGATGTGATGTGGCGTCAGGTTGACAAGTTACTCTCAAATGTCTCAAAAATTATTCTACTTGTAATTTTTCTGTAAGCTTGAGATTGTTTCAAGATAAAATTATCTTTTAAATGAGTTGGAGGATAGACTTCTGGTACGACAGATGAGGCACTCTGCTGATATGTTTCCCAACGAAACTGTAAAATTGTGAAAACAAAAACAACCATTTAAGGGGTCTGGAAATAGTCCTAAGTGCAAACAGCAAATGAGGAACATCTATTCAAGAAGAATCTATGAGAATTCATTAAGAAAGGCAAGAGTCTGTGGTATTTGCATATGATATCACTTATATGTGGAATCTAAAATATGACACAAATGAACTTATCTACGAAACAGAAAAAGACTCAGACATAGAGAACAGACTTGTGGTTGCCAAGGGGTAGGAGAGGTAGAGGAGGGAGAGTGGTAGTTAGGGATAGTATATATAGGATGGATAAACAAAGTTCTACTGTATAGCACAGGGAACTATATCCAATATCTTGTAATAAACCATAATGGAAAAGAATATGAAAAAGAATATATATGTATGTATAACTGAATCATTTTGTTGTACAGTAGAAATGAATACAGCATTGTAAATCAACTATACTTCAATAAAGTAAATTTTTTAAAAAGTGTCTGTGGTATTTAAAAAAAATATTTATTTATTTATATTTGGTTGCACCGGGTCCTGGTTGCGGCCGGTTGGCTCCTTAGTTGTGGCATGCATGTGGGATCTAGTTCCCTGACCAGGGATCGAACCCGATCCCCCTAGCATTGGGAGCACAGAGTCTTAACCACTGCACCACCAGGGAAGCCCTGCGCCTGTGATAGAGAGAACATTCTGGTATCTCATCTTATGAGGACAGTTATTTTATCTGATCAGGACCTCACCCTTATGATCTCATTTAACTGTAGTTAGCTCCTTTGAGGCCCCATCTCCAACTACAGGCACACTGGGAGTTAGGGATTCAACATATGAATTTGGGTCAGGGTGGGGGTAGCGGGGACACAGACATTCAGTCCATAGCAACAGTGACTAAACAAGCAAAGGAAGGTGTACATATATCACATCAAATAGAGAATAAAGAAAAAGGGAGAAAAGAACCAAATAAAATGAGTTGAAAAGTAAAATAACTAAAACAAAGGAACTTCAAGATAGATGGACAGAGGTCATGCAAACCAAAAAACAGAGAGGAAAAAGAATGAAGAAAATGAAGAGCCTCAGAGAAATGTGGGACATAATAAAATGTACTAATGTATACATAATAGGAGTACCAGAAGGAGAGAAGAGAGAGAAAGAAGCAGAAAAGTAAATTTATTTGAACAAATAATAATTGAAAACTTCCAACATTTATTGAAAAATAATAACTTACACATCCAGGAAGCTTAATGAACTCAAATCAGAATAAACAGAAAGAGGAGACTTCTCTTGCAGTCCAGTGGTTAGGACTCCACGCTTCCACTGCAGGGGGCTCGGGTTCAATCACTAGTTGGGGAACTAATCTCCCAGGCTGTGCAGCGCAGCCAAAAAAAAAAGAATAAACATAAAGAGATCCACAAACAGACTCATCATACTAAAAATGCTGAAAGTCAAAGACAGGGAGAAGGGCTTCCCTGGTGGCGCAGTGGTTAAGAGTCCGCCTGCTGATGCAGGGGACACGGGTTTGTGCCCCGGTCCGGGAAGATCCCACATGCCGCGGAGCGGCTGGACCCGTGAGCCATGGCCGCTGAGCCTGCGCGTCCGGAGCCTGTGCTCCGCAACGGGAGAGGCCACAGGAAGAGAAAAACAACTTGTCACTTACAAAGGCACGCCAATAACAGATGACATCTCAGCAGAACAATGGAGGACAGAAGCAGTGAGATAACTTATTCAAAGTACTCAAAGAAATAAACTGTATATACCAAGAACCTTACATCCAGAGAAGCTATGTTTCCAAAGTGAGGTTAAATACTTTACCAGATAAACAAAAACTCAGAGAATTTGTTGCTAACAGACCTGACTTTATAAGAAATACTTACAGGAAATTCTTCAGGCCAAAAGCAAATGAACTCAGATGGTAATTCAGATTCACATAAAAGAACAAACAGCACCAGTAAAGGTAGTTATGAAATTTTAAAAAAATTTATTTATTTTTGGCTGCATTGGATCTTTGTTGCAGTGTGTGGGCTTCTCATTGTGGTGGCTACTCTTCTTGCAGAGCATGGGCTCTAGGCACGCAGGCTCAGTAGTTGTGGCACACGGGCTTAGTTGCTCCGCGGCATGTGGGATCTTCCCGGACCAGAGCTCGAACCTGTGTCCCCTGCATTGGCAGGTGGATTCTTAACCACTGTGCCACCAGGGAAGTCTAGTAGTTCTGAAATTATAGCAGGTTGTATGCACAATTATTTTCCTTTATTCCCTTAATTGATTTAATAAGCAGTTGTATAAAGTAACGTGTAGAATGTATTACTGAGCCAATAACGTATAGAAATGTAATATATGTGTAAAATATATGCCAATAACAACACAAAGGAGGTAAGAGCAAAAAGGTATTGGATAAGGAAGTGGCTGTAGATGGTAAAGTAATAATTATAATAATGTATTGCCAGGGTTGTAACATTAATAGATGTAACAGGTGTAACAGGACTACAGAAAGGGGGGCAAGGGAACAGAGTAGAGCTATATAGGATTAACCTTTCTATATATAACAAACTAAGCCAGTATAAATCTGAAGCTCATTCTGATAAGTTAAAGTGCATATGATAAACCCTAGAGCAATCACTAAAAACAAAAAATCATTAAAGAAATTAAAATGCTACATTAGAAAATATTCACTCAATACAAAAGAAAGCAGTAAGGAAGGAATAGAGGAACAAACAAACAAAAACCCCGACACATAGAAAACAAAAGTAAGGGTCTTCTCTGGTGGTGCAGTGGTTAAGAATCCGCCTGCCAATGCAGGGGACACGGGTTCGAGCCCTGGTCCAGGAAGATCCCACATGCCGCGGAGCAACTAAGCCCATGTGCCACAACTACTGAGCCTGCGCTCTAGAGCCTGTGAGCCACAACTACTGAAGCCCACGCGCGTAGAGCCCGTGCTCCACAACGAGAGAAGCCACCGCAATGAGCAGCCTGTGCACCACAATGTAGAGCAGCCACCACTCACTGCAACTAGAGAAAGCCCACGTACAGCAGCGAAGAACCAACGCAGCCAAAAATAAATAAATATATATATATATATATAAAAGGAAAAAAATAAAAAGGCATACAAAAATACAACTACATCAATAAAACATTAAATGCAAATAGACTCAACAATCCAGTCAAAAGGCAGAGGTTGTCAGACAGGATTAAAAAAAAATAAAACCATGATCCAATTGTATGCTGTCTACAGGAGACACATTTTAGATTCAGAGATACAACTAGATTAAAAGTAAATGGATGGGGACTTCCCTGGTGGCACAGTGGTTAAGAATCTACCCTTCAATGCAGGGGACACGGGTTCGAGCCCTGGTCCGGGAAGATCCCACATGTCACGGAGCAGCTAAGCCCGTGTACCACATGACTGAGTCTGCGCTCTAGAGCCCACAAGCCACAACTACTGAGCCTACGTGCCACAACTACTAAAGCCCACATGCCTAGAGCCTGTGCTCTGCAATAAGAGAAGCCACAGCAATGAGAAACCTGTGCACCATAATAAATAGTAGCCCCCACTCGCTGCAACTAGAGAAAGCCTGCACGCAGCAATCAAGACCTAAAGCAGCCAAAAATAAATAAATAAATAAATATCCCTGTATGAATGTGGATTTGCTATTTCTTCTGCTTTTAATTCTGGCAATTTTTGCTTTATACAGCTTGAAGCTATTATTAGTTGCATATCATATAGAATTGCTTTCCTGGTGAGTTGAACCTTTTATCATTATGAAAGGATAAAGTAAAGTGCCTCTGGTAATGCTCCTGGATTTAAGTCTATTTTGACTGAAATTAAAAGAGTGACATCAGTTTTTTTTGTATTCATGTGGTACATTTTACCATCCTATTGCTGTCAACCTGTTCATATCCTCATACTTAAGGTACGTCTCTTGTAAACAGTATATGGTTGTCTTGTTTTTTTTTTTTTTTTGGTCACTCCATGCAGCATGCAGGATCTTAGCTCCCTGACCAGGGATAGGACCCTTGCCACCTGCAGTGGAAGCATGGAGTCCTAACCACTGGAACACCAGGGAATTCCCTATGGTTGTCTTTAATTAAAAAAAGGTCCAGGCCACCAATCTTTGTTTTTCCATGGGAATATTTAGTCCAGTTATAAAACATGACATAATTACTGACATATTTGCATATAAATCTGCCATTTTAGTTTGCTTTGTTTTCAGTCCTGCCTGTTCTACATTTCTTTTCCTTTTCTGCCTTTTTATGTTTTATTTTTACTTGTTTTTTTAAGTGTTTATTTATTTATTTTGGCTGCGCCAGGTCTTAGTTGTGGCATGTGGGATCTTTAGTTGTGGAATGCAGCCTTCTTAGTTGAGGCATGCATGTGGGATCTAGTTCCCAGACCAGGGATCGAACCCGGGCCCACTTGCATTGGGAGTGTGGAGTCTTACCCACTGGACCACCAGGGAAGTCCCTACTTTTCTGCCTTTTTAAAACACTCCATTCCCCTCCTCCCATTAGCTTGTGAGTTATATATTCTTTGAACTATTATTTTAGTAGTTAGCCTAGACATCACATTAAAGTTCCTGGCACAGTGTCTTCTACTTCACAGGCATCCACTTCATGAGCTGTAGGCCGTGTAAGTTCAGATACATATCAACCTTTTCAACAGATGTGAAAACAGACAAAAGAGGCAAATTTATCAACTCCCACACCAATGGTACCCAATACAATTAGGCCTCATGTTGACCCCATTTCCCCTTGAAAACCCTCTGTGGATTTTCTGTCATCATCTGCTTTCCTAAATTCTGGCTGGAGGTTTTTCTTAAACTTTCAAAGTTATCCTGTAAATACTTGTCAATATTTTTCCTCTTTAACACCTACCATTCTCCTAGGTACCTAGGTCCAGAACTCTAGTTATCTGGATGGTTCCATTTCTTCTATCATTGATTCAACCACTGAATTCCTTAGCAATGTCTCTGATCTGTTACTTCTATTACATTACCACTAATTAATGTTAACATATTACTATAAGATTTTATAAATTCATGCATGTAGTGTATTACCATTATCTTGGTTTCCTAGCTCCCATGCCGGCCCTGTTTTCCTTTCTGTCTTACACACATTACTTCCAGATTAATATCTGAAATTGCTCTTAATCTTGAAGCTTCCGAGTTTTCTAATGGCTCTATGTCCATAGCAAGGAAATCACAATAGGAATGAAAGTAACTAACTCTGTATGTGAAAAGAGATCACTGTTATCAAAATCTTTCTCCATTTCAGCATGGTGGCACTACCAGCAGCCCTTATATTAAGGGTTAGCACAGTGGACTTCCCTGGTGGTCCAGTGGTAAAGAATCCGCCTTCCAGTGCAAGGGACGTGGGTTCGATCCTTGGTCAGGGAACTAAGATCCCACATGCTGAGGGGCAACTAAGCCCGTGCACGACACAACTACTGAGCTCCTGCACCTCAATGAGAGAGCCTGTGTGCCGCAAACTACAGAGCCCACGCGCCACAACTAGAGAGAAGCCTGAGTACTGACAACGAAAAAAAAGATCCTGAATGCCTTAATGGAGATCCTGTATGCCGCAACTAAGACCTGATGCAGCCCCCAAAATAAAGAATAATAAAATAAAATAAATTAGCAGCTGCTTCTTAAGTTCCTCTACTGGAGAAAGCAAGGACTGTAGTAAAATTCATACTTAAGATTCCCAGTTTTCTTCCTTGGATCATCTCATAGTCAGTGCCCACTGTAGAATTCAAATGAGATAGAATGAGAAGAAACACCTGTTTAAAATTAGCTGGGAAAGGGACATTTTCATCTCAAAGTGGCTCTTTGAGAATATAAGTACACTTAAATCCTGTTTTGGGAAACTTGCTGGTATGGTTATGTATGTAACTATCTATACACAGATTAAATTAATATTCACACACAGCATTACAATGGTGTTGTTAAAATATCTGGGGGGTTTTATAGCCAACTCAGTATTATTTATATTTATGGTTAAGAGACATACCTTGTGAATCTGAGTCAAACCACTGCTCACATCTTGTTTTTTTTTTTAAAGAAAATTTTATTTTTTTAAAGAGCAGTTTTAGGTTAATCGCAAAACTAAGTGGAAAAGTACAGTGTTTCTATATACCCCCCTCCCTACATGTACACCTTTTCATTCTCAACTGCATCTTCAGTTAGATTTGCTTTAATGATTTGCAAGTATTTTATCATCTAATTAGTACTTACTTCCTTTCCATATTACTTTCTTTGCAGTACTTGATGTAAGTGTCCTGCTGCTTGTTTTGATCTCTTTTCCTTAAAGTCAGGATATAGTAGATTATATATTCCATAAATACTTAGAAACTTTGTTTTATTTTCAGTCATGGTTACATGGGTAAATTCATAGTTTCTATTGATCTAACCAAGTTTTACATCAACTGTGGTTTAGTCATGGAATTCTAAAAGCAGAAATAAAACAAGTAACTCCAGGTGTGTGACTAGCATGAGATCAGGACAATGCTGGCTTCTGAGTGAAATTCATTTGTGGTGTATTTGGATGACATACCAATCAGTGATATAGATGCACCAGCATTCAGAGGTAACTCTTCTTGCAGTAGTTATAGTGGTCATCCTTGATATTTTACATAGTACACAAGTTTTTTTTTTTTTTTCCTAAATACGAATCAATGTATATTCAATGAATACCACACATAAAATGCTCCCAAAGAGGACTTATACCTAGAAAAAACCCAAAAAATATTTAGAACAGCACAGTTGTATTATATTTAAAAAGTACAAGATGTGAATAAGAGTTCTATGTCCATGTGCAATAATTAAGTGGGTGTCTATTGCGATGTGGCCCAAGGTCTTTGGTCTGAAAAAGTTCCCACATATCTGAAGCCCTAGCATGACAGCTAATTTGCCTTATTTAGAGATACCTCTACTCCCCACTCAGTTCTCCAATTATCAAAGTAATGTAGGATCAATGTAGGAAATTTGGAAAGTATAGGAAAATTCAAATAAGTAAAAAGTGAAAAACTAAAACCAATAATTATTGCTAACTAACAATGGATTCCTGTGGGGGTTAAGGGCTACAAATCGCCAGGGACTTCTCACGAACAAGTTGAATAAGGAATTTCCAAAATTTGTCTTCAGTGTGGTGATGGGCAGCTTGGTGTGCTGTTCTTCCCTGCAGCCAGCAGCTGTACCTCCTCAAAGATCTGAATTTCAGCCTCTGGGCCCCTCCTCTAAGATGTTGTCTTTCGCTTGTTCACTTATTCCCTTAGCCCTGTGGGTGGTGGTTTCTTCCTGCAGTTGCTACTTCTACTACACCGGAGAGTTCTCATGTTAATTCTATATATTACAGTTTCCCCTCATTGATAAAAGCTGAAAAAGCTTTCAACAAAATTCAACACCTATTTCTGATAAAAGTACTTAAGAAAATTAGGAACTGATGGATATTTTTAACATGATAAAATATGTAGTCCTAAAGCCAGGATCTTATTTAATAGTAAAATGCTGGAGACATTTCCACTGAGAAAAAGACAAGGATACCCATTTATTCTACTACTATTCAATACTGTATTAGAGGTATTAAGCAATGCAATTACACAAGAAAAATAAAATTGAGGCACAAAAATTGATAAAGCCATTTCTATTTGCAGGTGATATGATGGTACACCTGGGAAATTCTTGAGAATCGATGATAAAACTCAAACAATAAGTTTAGTAAGATAGCAAGATACAGAATTAACATACAGAAATTGTCTTCATATCTTAAAACAATAACCAGCACAAAATGATAGAGAAAACCTCATTTCAATAGCAACAAAGATGATTAAATATTTAGGAAGAAGCTTAACAAGAAATAGGCAAAACCCATGAGAAAAAATTTAACACTCCCCCAAAACACAAAAGCAGACTGCTTCCGATTAGGATAGCTTAATATCATACAGATGTGTTAACTAAAATTAGATCTTGATCTCACAAATGCACAAGAATATACTCCAAATGGATCAGGAATCTGGTTAAATTTGAAAATGAAACAATACAAGCATTAGAAAAACAAGGGTGAATTTATCTTTAACCTCAGTATAGAGAAAGGCTTTCTACCTATTAACAAAACTGAAAGGCAACAGAGATGAATAAAATTCACTACATTACAAAAAAAGCAAGCTTTTTGTATTACAAAGAACACCATAACCAAAGTCGAAAGACAATTAATAATTAGGATAAACTATTTATAACATATGTATAAAGAGTTAATATATGACGAATTCTTAAAATTTCGAGAAAGGACCAAAAACCCAATAGTAAAGTGGGAATGAAATAAACAGACTATTCATAAAGATATTCAAATGGCCCTTAAACATATGAAAGGATATTCAACCTCACTCATAGCTAGAGAGATGCAAATTAAAACTACTCTAACATGCCTTTTTAAAAAATTTTTTATTTACTTATTTATGGCTGTGTAGGGTCTTTGTTGCTGCGTGCGGGCTTTCTCTAGTTGTGGCGAGCAGGGGCTACTCTTCGTTGCGGTGCGGGGGATTCTCATTGCGGTGGCTTCTCTTGTTGCGGAGCATGGGCTCTAGGCACACGGGCTTCAGTAGTTGTGGCACGCGGGCTCAGCAGTTGTGGCTCACGGGCTCTAGAGCGCAGGCTCAGTGGTTGTGGCACACGGGCTTAGTTGCTCCACGGCATGTGGGATCTTCCTGGACCAGGGCTCGAACCCGTGTCCCCCGCATTGGCCGGCGGATTCTTAACCACCGCGCCACCAGGGGTCTCATGCCATTTTTTTAAACCTATCAGATATGGCAAAAATTAAAAAGCATGAGAAACACATTCTGCTGGCAAGGCTGTGAGAAAAGGCATTCATATATTTTTGGTGGGAAAACAAACTGGTACAATCCTTTTGTAGGAGAATTTGGCAATATCTAATAAGAGTAGATATGCACTTATATTTTGACCCAGCATCCTACTTCTGGGAATTTACCTGAAGGAAGATACATCCCAACAAGAAAATACACCTGCACAGGTTATTCGATTACAGCATTGTAATGGCAAAACATTGGAAATGACCTAAATGCCCATACAAGTAAGAGTAATTGCATTGACTATGGTATATTCACACAATGGAGTACTATGTAGCTGGTAAAAATTTTGAGAAAGATCTCCATGAACTGGTATAGTTTCCAGGGTATACTGTAAAGTGAAGAAAAATAAAGGATAAAAGAATAACTGTAGTGTATTACATTTCATGTAAGAAAAAAGGAGAAATAATAAACACCCATCTATTCATTTATTTAAAAGGAAACACAGGAAGGATAAACCAGAAACCAGAGATGGATTACCTATAGGGAATAGGTGTAAACAGGGTAGAAAGGACAGAAGGAAGAGAATGAGGCAGAAAGAATAGGGAGGAGTGATACTTTTTGTATAGTTCCAACTTTTAGACCTATGCTATTTCACGTGCAAAAAAAATTAACAAGGAATGAGCAGTAATTCATTATGAAACACAAACAAAACCAAACTGCATTACAAATGAGTAACACAATCATACTGAAAGGGGGAGCAAAGAACCTACATAACTTTGTAAAATAGTATTTTGATTATGTACTCTTAAGACTAAAAAGGAAAGGAACTATATACATATACTGCACTCTGGCTAGTAGTTTTTCATAGGGAAATATATGAATTCTGAAACTTTATGTGTATTCTAGAAATTAAGCAAATAAGTGAACAGATTATACAGAGTCAGATTTCCTACTGTTGGACAAGAGTAGTAAGTAGAGAAAGAAGGAAGACTAGAATGAATCTGGTGTTGGTCTGGTAATGGAAGTATCTATATGAACTCATGGCGATACATACAGTATACACATACATACACACACATATAGATCTAGGAATTGATATAGATGTATATACATACATATTCTAGCTCTGTCAAGTAGGCTAGAAGCAATGACACTTCAGTACCAATGAGTACACTGAGTGCAGATTTTGACTCTAAAAGGAACCATGGATGCTTGCACTGATTTCAGGGTTAAAGAAGAGAAAATATGAGATGAGTCCAGAATATCTTCTGGTGCCAGAAATTAAAGATGTATTAAAAAAAAAGAATGGGGACATGTCAAAAAGACACAAGTGTCAATGGGGAGGGGTTTGCGTGGGCAAATCTGGGACATTTTGAGTAACAAAATATATGATAGTAGTGCATTATAACCTATAGAAGAACATAAGAATACACAGGCCCATTATCTATACAAAATTGAATAAAGAATGGAGAAGGAAATTTCCTCACAGAATTTGAACTATAAAAAATAGAAGATGAAAATAGAAAAATCATCATTCGGCAAATCCTACGCTAACAATTGTTTCAGTAAAGAACCATGGAGGAAAACACCCAAAAAACAAAAACCATGAATGTCTGCCAATTAGTGGGCAAAAGTATGAGAATGATACTTACAAGAATTTTCCCATAAGATACTAATTACAAACAGAATATTTACAACTTTGACACTGGATATATCTGGCAGATACCACCCTAACCAAGTGATCAAAATTAACATCACTAGTAAGAGGACAAATTGACATCATGTGCTTGCTGATACACTGAAGACACATCCGTTTTCTCTTATTTTTGCCAAAAATGCATAAACTGAATTTAATTGTGAGGAAACATTAGGGAAATCCCAAATTGGGAGATCTACTAATAATCGGCCTGTACTTTTCAAAAAGTCTATAGTCATAATAGATAAACACTGAAGAGTCCCAGATTAAAGGGGTTTAAGAGAGATGACAACTAAACAGTATGTGATAATGTAGTGAATCTTAAACAAGGGATATTAGTGGAGCAAATGGTGAAATTTGAATAAGGTCTGTAGAATAATAGTGTAAGGTGATATATTTTAATAATGTTAATTCCCTGATTTTGACAATTGTCCTGTGGTTGTATGTTATCATTTGAAGAACATGGAAGTACTTCATTATATTTTTGCAATGTTTTGAGTCTGAAATTTTTTCAAAATGAAAAGTTAAAAAAAATTAAAAAGAAGTATCTTCATCTCAGCAGGGAAGTAACTTGAACAATCCCTCCACAGTATATCAAGCTAACCTTGATTATTAAAGAAAAAAAAATTTGAAATTCATAGCCTTCATTTGTAATTAGCCTAACTAGAAACGAACCTTAATTTTAAAATGTAGTTCAATCTTTTCATTTACTAACACCTGACCTATAGGACAGCAGCATTATAAACATTAAGAAAATATTTAGAGATAATGGATGGCAGACACAAGAGAATACCTTCTAACACTTAGGGATTTTCAAAGGTATGCCTCAGCCGGATTTTCTACAGCACATAATAGGTGATACTTTGGCAGTAGAGGAATGGGAGGATTTGGATTAGGTCTTTTTCTAACCTGAGATACTGTAATGTTCTAGAACTATGTGCTAAGTTAGGTAGACTCCAAAGAGCAATTTAAAATTTCCCATTACTCTGGCCAATAATCTGGGCAAGAGCACCAAAAAAATCTGTCACTTCTTTGCTTAAAACAAACCCAGCAACAATTAAGTGTAACAGAAAATAAGAACACTGATAGAGTTTGACAAATTTATTGGTATTTTAGTAAAGACATTCATCTCAGTCGTTTTGGGATGTTATTTCAACATAAACATTAAAATGAACAAAAACGGGAAGTTTGCCTACGTTAAAGCAAGTTAAATTCACGTATCTTGATATAATTAAATCATGTAAGTAAGAACTAATTGTTCTATATACATTTCCATTGTTTTACTTGGGGCTTACTCTAAACTCAAATGCAAGTGAACAAAGTATTAGGAATATATACAGGCTGCTTCTCTGGAGTTATTACCTATTAAAAGAGCTCAGAGAGTAGTTATCACCAATTAAACAGTATGAAGCTGCCTCCAAATCTAACATTGTTAAGAGTTTTCAAGGAAATTATTATACTATATGTTTCTTTTATGTGTGACTATGCTTTAAAGATGTGTTTACCTGTCACATTAAAAAAAGAATTCATATACAATACAAAAATACAAAAAAAACACAATCCTACAACACAAAGATTAACAAAGTATATGTGGTCGAAGATTCCATAAAATATGTTTAAAGATGCATTTTCTTTCCTTTTATTTTCAGTATCTAAAATGTGCTTTTGAGAGGCCACTGGTTAATATGTATACAGTTAAAAGAAACCATATTATTGTGCTAAATAAGAATTCCTGTAATAAGTTCAAATCAAATTGGATTTCACAAGTTAGTAACATAAATGCTTTGATAAAGTTACAGAAAGTGCATCTTTCTTATTTTCCATCTTCATACAATGTTGCTTTTTTTTTGGTGTTTATATCCTTTAAAAAATAAGAACAGCCAAATATTTAACTATTATGTACATTTAAATTTTTGGTGGTGGTTTGTTATTTTAAAAGAAACAGCTTCCTTATGATTTGCCTGAAGATCTGGTGGAAATGCTTACAGGAACTAGCTAATAACAAAAATCAAGAGAAGCACATTCAAAATACTGATTTACTTTGGTAGCAAATGGTTGTTCTTTGAAGACTATCAAAGGTAGACAAGACCCTTTAAAGTGAAGTGGGCTATTTTAAATACTCAACAGTTTACATAAAATTTTAAAATGTTCTTTTTCAAGAGCTAAGCATCTGTATCCACTGATAGCAATGCAATAACTAGTTTATAATGATTCGAAACAAAACAAATGCCCATTAGGAAAAAAAAGCTGTATTTTAATTTTTATCTAATTTACTTTCTCAGTCAATAGTCCAGCAACATTTTCCTCCCAATACAATACTCCCTTCTCTATAAGGCTTTTCCTGGGAGCCAGACTTTAGGTTAACAAGGGAGTTAAGTTCGAGAGTAACTGCCTACAGTTTAAATAGACAACTTTTTGCTTCCCTCTTAATGTGCTAGTAGTTGTGTCTAAAAAAATATGCAATTCTTAGAAAGGTACCATTTCTGATTTTTTTAATCATTTATAACCTTTGGAAACTAATCACATGAAACTACAAAATTAGCAAATGTCTTGAAATCTGTATATAAAACATAAATTACCTCTAATTTCAAATTCTCATTTATTAGTGTACCACTCAATCTTTAAAAAAAGAAAAAGAAAAAAAAAAGGCGGCTCCAAAGATAGTCTTATACCATTCTTTAAAAAAGGAAACTGTTCCTTTTAACTTTACACCCACCCCATACCCCAAATTCAAAACACATCATTTAATTGTCTTGGTCATGGACATTTCCAAGATGAGATTTTATATTTCGCTCCCATAGCTTCTGGTTATCAGAAAACCCATGCTTTCCTTTATTGAAGGAATTTGGTCCTGCTGATGTTGGTGTATCCCTGTGTTAAAAGAAAGGAAACTTATTTTAAATGTTATATAATGACTTTTGGGCCATGTTTTTAACTTATTCAAAACACATTTGTTTAGCACCTATTATAAATGCAGGCCAAACATCAGAAGCCTCTACAGATCTTTTTAAAAATACCCTTTACACAGACCCTGTCCTAAAAGCTCAGATTCAGTAGGCCTGAGGAGGAGCCAGGTAAATCTGTAGTTTTAACAAACATTTAAGATGATTCTGATATGCAGCAACCATTATAATGGCAACCACTATAGTTTTAAAAACCATTGCTTGTAACCCATTAACAGGGTCATTAAATCAATTTGGTGGTGGCTTGCCATCAGCATTTATAAAAAATGAAACAAAAGATGTCATTTTATGAACTTCTGTTTCAATTTTAAATGTTTAGATATATGAAGATATATGTATCCTGGGTGTTTAGATTTGGTAATAATGCCAGATGTATTTCTTACTTTAGGTCCCAGTCCGAAAGGGAGGCAGGCAGACAGCCACTGGGACAGTTCCTGTTTGAATCATAGATTAAGTCTGAAGACTGATGCTTGAAGACACAGCACTTAGTTCTTTGGGAGAATATATACATTTGGTAGAAGTGGGGATATAGTATAGGTTGTTTTGAAGTCCAGCTTTCTTATTAGCCTCTAAGTTATCCATTTACGCATACAAAAGACAGGAAACTGAACATCGTGTTAACGTGAAATTAATGTTATTTCCACAATAACAGAAACAGAGGAAAATTTTTAAATGTTTTTGTCTTCTTTTTATATTTGGCATCTAAATTACTAAGGAAAATGGGACACATACAATCAAGATTAAGTGGTGGGAACATCTTAAATGAGGTGAGTGAAAGCCATTTTTTTATACCTGAAAAATACTTTTAAATTTTATATGAGAAACATTTCTCATAACTGTTTTATTTGAAAAAATTTAGATTACATGTATCTGAAAAAATAGCATTAAATTATTATTTTTTCTTAAAATACGAATTTTCTTTTCCCAGGAGAGTAATCTCAGAAAACAAAACTTTTGCCCAAATATGCAAGAAAAGCTTTAACACTATTATGTGCAATTTGAAATTTATTCTTGCTCTTAATTCACTATAATTTTCTACAATATTATACAAAAATTATAATACCTTCCAATATTCTTCATCCTCATCTTTGCTTCTGGAGGCATTTCCTCTGGTTCACTCTGGAGAAAAAAGTAAGATAGAAACAGAGATGACTGCATGTAGATAGAGCTGACCCTTGAACAATGCAGGAGGATTAGGGGCACTGCCCCCACAGCACCACAGTCAAAACCCCGTGTGTAACTTTACAGTTGACCCTCCAAAGCCACGGTTCCACATCTGAGGATTAAACCAACCTTGGGATAGTGTAGTACTGTAACACGTTACTGGAAAAAATCTGTGTATAAATAGGCCTGTGCAGTTCAAACCTGTGTTGGTCAAGGGTCAACTATATTAAAATCACTTGATTACCAATAATGCTAAATTTTATATCTAAGTCCGAAATTTTGGTGAAAGGAGAAAATCATTTATCTTAACTATATTTTAAAAAAACCCTCGGGCTTCTCTGGTGGTGCAGTGGTTGAGAATCCGCCTGCTGATGCAGGGGACACGGGTTCATGCTCCGGTCCGGGAAGATCCCACATGCCACGGAGCAGCTGGGCCCGTGAGCCATGGCCACTGAGCCTGCGTGTCCAGAGCCTGCGCTCTGCAACGGGAGAGGCCACAACAGTGAGAGGCCCGCATACCGAAAAAAAAAAACCCTCATGCTTCTAGTGTGCTGATTCTGCATAAAGAAAAAAAATCTGGTAAAAACTTGATATTCTAGGGACTCCCGTGTCAGTCCAGTGGTTAAGAATTCCATGCTTCCTGGGCTTCCCTGGTGGGGCAGTGGTTAAGAGTCCGCCTGCCGATGCAGGGGACACGGGTTCGTGCCCCGGTCCGGGAGGATCCCACATGCCTTGGAGCGGCTGGGGCCATGAGCCATGGCCGCTGAGCCTGCGCGCCTGGCGCCTGTGCTCCGCAGTGGGAGAGGCCACAACAGTGAGAGGCCCAAGTACCGAGGAGAAAAAAAAAAAAAAAAAAAAAAAAGAATTCCATGCTTCCATTGTAGGGTGCGCGAGTTTGATCCCTGGTTAGGGAACTAAGATCCTGCATGCCATGCAACGTGGCCAAAAAACAAACCAACAAAACACAAGAACAAAAAAAAAACCCCAAAACAAAAACAACCCCCCCAAAAAAACCTTGATATTCTAGAACTAAAACTATTTGTTTACTATAAGCTACACATTGTGTTAAATGCTTTAATCTGCACTATCTTTGAAAACCCTAACAATCCTACAAGGTGGGTATGAGTATCATCATTCACATTTTGTAGGTAAGGTAAACAAGGTTAACTTGTCCCAAGTCACAAAACAGCTAGATGCCAAAGCAAAGGCTCTTAACCATTTTACTGTATTGCTCCTTCTCAAAAATGTCTCCTTTACTGAGAAGACATCTTGAAAGCGCATTCTCTACTTTTCCATAGTTACGTGAAAAGATATGTGACAAGTGTCTTTCAGATGTTTTTAAGTATAAATGTTACTGATGACCTAAATATTATTTTTTACACAGTCATCTGCAAGATCCAGCTTAAAGGGATTGCTACTGGTCAACTCTGGGACAATTTGAGCATTATAACCTATTGAATAGAGCCTACACTTATAAAAGCTCTTCCTTACAGTAAGAGACAATTAATAAACATAGAAGGGATGAAAGAATGAAAAAAAAAATCACCATTCGGCAAACATCATAATAATTGATTCTGGTAAGAATCATCAATGAATGTTAACACTCATGAGTGAACACTTAAGAAATTATGTATCTTCACATATTCTTTTTAAAAATTTTATTTATTTATTTATTTATGGCTGCATTGGGTCTTCGTTGCTGTGCGCGAGCTTTCTCTAGTTGCAGTGAGCAGGGGCTACTCTTCATTGAGGCGCATGGGCTTCTCTTGTTGTGGAGCACAGGCTCTAGGCACACTGGCTTCAGTAGTGCGGCACGTGGGCTCGGTAGTTGTGGCTCACAGGCTCTAGAGCGCAGGCTCAGTAGTTGTGGCACACGGGCTTAAGTTGCTCCACGGCATGTGGGATCTTCCTGGACCAGGGCTCAAACCTGTGTGGCAGGCGGATTCTTAACCACTGTGCCACCAGGGAAGTCCCCTTCACATATTCTTAAAACATATTCCCACAAGATAAATTTTAATTATAAAAGATAAAACAGTAATTTGACAGTAGAGAAATCTGGCAGACATCACTTTAACTAAATGATCAAAGTTAACATTGCCAGTAATGGGATATACTGACAACATGTGCTCCTGATATGATGCATTGAGAACTTGGCATCACTTCTGTGATACGCCTGCCAAAAGGAATGTGAATCTAATCATAAGGGAACATCAGACAAATCCAAATGGAGGGATGTTCTACAAACTGGCCTGAACTCTTCAAAAATGTTAATGCCATGAAATACGCAGAAAAACCCAGGAGTTGTCCAAATTAAAAGAGACTAAAGAGATACAACTGAAAAAGTATTTTTAAATTTCAAAATTAACTATTTGAACACACTCTTTATACAATATATTTCAGGCTTAGATATATATCCAAGGTTAATTAATATGTTCTGCAGAAAAAGGAAGAACCAGATGAAGATTTTATTTCCTTTTTTTTTTTTGGCCACGCTGCACATCATGTGGATCTTAGTTCCCTGACCAGGGATCAAACTGGTGCCCCCTCCAGTGGAAGTGCAGTCTTAACCACTGGACTGCCAGGGAAGTCCCAGATGAAGATTTTAGATGCAAGTGTTCTTTTACCTAAGAGACAAGTTTATCCCTATCTATCATTACCATCTTATAGCAGAAAGAGTGTTGTCTGAACCTGTCTAAAATTTCTTTAAAAACAGGGAAAACAGTAAGGTATGATGCAAAGAACATAGGACAAGAAACCAGAAAGCTCAGTTCTAGTTCAACACTAGTGCACACTTAATTTCTCCATATGGAAAATAAGAATAACCATATCACACGATTCACAGGGATATATGGAGGATAAAATAAAGTTGTGTGAAAAGATTCAAATTGTTAGGCATTCAAAGCAAGCCATTACTATTATGTAGGTGCTTACTATTTCCAGCCTCTCTACTTCTGCATGTTGTCCCCTTCTTCCTACATTGTCCTTTCCTGATAACAATCTGTACAAACCAAAATGCTACCTAATCTCGCTCTTTTAAAAAATTCATTAATTAATTTTTGGCTGCATTGGATTTTCGTTGTTGCAAGTGGGCTTTCTCTAGTTGCAGCGAGCAGGGGCTACTCTTTGTTGTGGTGAGCAGGCTTCTCATTGCGGTAGCTTCTCTTGCTGCAGAGCACGGGCTCTAGGTGCACGGGCTTCAGTAGCTGTGGCTCGCGGGTTCTAGAGTGCAGGCTCAATAGTCGTGGCGCACGGGCTTAGTTGCTCCACAGCATGTGGGATCTTTCCGGAACAGGGCTCGAACCCGTGTCCCCTGCACTGGCAGGCGGATTCTTAACCACTGCGCCACTCTGGAACACATACATATTGACTAGATCTTCTGGCAGAATCACCTGCACTATTGTTATTCCTCATGGGGATACAGGAAGAAAGCACTATAGCTGCTTTTTAAAGCTGAACACATGTATAATGTCTCACTGAAGACTCCAACTATAAAAGTTATTGAAGACAGCAGTATTGAATTTTTCTTTTTTTGGATCCTACATATTTCACAGCACAAATATATATTATTACTCATAATAAGCATTTGTTGATTTGATTAAGTTCCTTGCCCCCCCAAAGTCAATATTTTAAATAATCCCACAACCAAATAAACAGAAATATCCAGATTTTACAGATGTCATTTAAAAAAAAAAACAACTGTTCAGAGTTGCAAAAAAAGTTCACTAGTACCATTAGTACAACTTGACAATTTGCCACTAACATCTTTCTTAAAGAACTTCTTAAAGTAAAACAAACAAAACTAGGTATCAACTTACATCTTCATCTTCATTAAAAGCTGCTGCTACTGAAAGTGTTTTTGGAGCAAGAGTTGGAACGGTTTCCTTAGGTTTCTGAAGAAGAAACATTAAAAAGAGCATAATATAATGTTTACATAGGCTTATTTAATGATAAAAATAATTTATCTTCAAAGATTCAACTTTGTTTTCATAGAAACATATAGTAAGGAACTAAGAACAAACATTGGAGAAATCTACTTTCTTTCTGAAAATGTGGGTTATCAATGGGTAGATTTTACTTTATTAATTATATGTCCATTTGTTTTCCTCCTGTAAAAGATTTTCTAGTTAGGGTCTATAATTTAATATCACTTAGCTAAACGGTACCTGGTACAGGTAAGAGAAAATGAATATCAATACCTGCCCATAGTAACATTAAAATTAAGGACAGTGTGCCTTGAGAAAGACATGAAGACTCATCTTTCTCTACTAGCTAGCTGCCTACTGGACAGCGCTACTTAGAGCTCCCAGGGGTACTGCAGTGCTCATTAAGTGCTCAAGCCAGAAAACCTTTTCTTCAACTTGCACATTTTATTGTAAGGTCCTGTTAACTAGATCTCTATTAAGTAGACTTAAATCTCCTCCTGCCTTCCCAGCTTACTTCCATACTACCAACACTAAGGCCCCTTAGCATTACTTGCCTGAACTGCTATTAGAAATACCATCTCCCCACCTTCTGTGTTTATTTTGCTCTAATTCTCTATACTGGTACCAGAGTAATGTTTCTAAAATGCAAATCTGTTTAAGGCTCGAGACTCTTTATGATTCCATGGCTCCTCTAGAACCCAAAGAATAAAACCAAACTATATTATGGAGTACAAGTCCTTTATGACTTGGTCCTGTGGTCTTATTTGGGGGGATTTCTACCCCTGCATTTGCCTACCAAACACTTCCTAACTATGAACAATTTCCTGAATGCATCATGTGGTTTCACATCTAAACTGCCTTTGCATAAAAGTCTTTTTTTTTTGGCTGTGCTGCATGGCTTGTGGGATCTTAGTTCCCCAACCAGGGATTGAACTTGGGCCCACGGCAGTGAAAGCACCAAGTCTTAACCACTGGACCACCATGGAATTCCCTGCACAAAACTCTTTTTATCTGAGATGTCCCTTTGCCTCTTGCCTGCACTTAAAGCCAACTCTAGCATCACCTCACCAGTAAAATCTTCTCTGAGCTGCTGAAACAAAATTAACCATCCCTTCCTGTGTAACAGAAACACTTTTTATAAACAATGTTTGTTTTTGAAGAAATAAAAATGTTCATTTGGAAATTATGCATAGTGACTCTAGAAGCACCCTTTACTCTTAAAGATGTCATGTATTTGACGTTGTACATAAACATAAGACACAAGTAAGTATTTGTTGGCTGTTTGACTGTCTCTTCACATCATATAATCAAAAGCAACAGTTTCAACTATTTTCTTTCTTTTTTTTTTTCTTTTTTCTTTTTTTTTTTGGTGGTATGCGGGCCTCTCACTGTTGTGGCCTCTCCCGTTGTGGAGCACAGGCTCCGGACGCGCAGGCTCAGCAGCCATGGCTCACGGGCCCAGCCGCTCCGTGGCATGTGGGATCTTCCCGGACCGGGGCATGAACGAACCCGTGTCCCCTGCATCGGCAGGCGGATCCTCAACCACTGCGCCACCAGGGAAGCCCCTCAACTACTTTCATATCCTACACCTCACTTTGCCAAGATTATGTTTACACTTTTGTTTACTTTATGAAAAAAGCTTTTTTGTTTTCTAAAGATTAAAGTTTTACTGAATAGGCCTTTTCAGGCATAACCCTCCCAACTAAAATGATCAGCAATTACTAAATCATGTCAATGATTTAGCAAAAGTAGGAATACAGATATCTGATTTAGGAGGTGTGTTCAAGCACCGTAAAATCTATTATCAAGGGGAACACCTGTATGAGAAGTGTACATGAGGACCACATGTTTAATAACTATCAAAAAAAGTAAATATCTATGCAGGTAGGCCTATGCAACTTTATAAAAAACATATTAAACCAAAAGAATCAGCTCAAACAGGGAGAAGAGTCATGAAGTAATGAAGTTACAAGCTGAATGTCTTTTGTTCACACTAAAGTTTTTAGAAAAGGGAAGAAAAGGAAAAAAGCAAAACAGCATAGGGTGGGAGTAGGGTTCTGAGGAATGGTAGCTTTTTTAAAAGTAGAAGTATAGCTCAAACACACTGACTCTAGTAGGAATCTGATCCATATCATATTTTTAAGATCTTTGAATGACATCTAATCAAATCAAGCTGTATGCATCCAGGCCACTGAGAATTACTTTTCACAGAGCAGACATGAACAAACAACTTAAAAGCAATTTTAGGATTATTCTCCTTACACAAGAATGTAACCGTTTTCTAAAGCCAACAGCAATACACTATTCAAGTAACTTTCTTTTTCTTAAAGAGATCTGTTTAGTTGAACCACATGAAATTAACACTTCTGTAGATCAGAAATAGTTAAATCTCTAAACTTCATATGCTTCAATCTAATACTGCAAATACTTTCCAGATACTGCAGGGTTAATAAGTATTAATTCAAGGTTTACATCTTAAAACAAGGAATCAAAAGTTGATCTGTAAAGGACTACTATCAAAGATTATAATACTCAATGTCCATTTGTAGCTTCAAAGTAAGGTAATCAGGAAGCTCTTATTAAGCAATACCTTACTAATATTAATCTTTTAAAATACAAATAAATATTTCTAGATATTATTTTTAATATCACTGGAATTAAAAGAAAAACTGAAACTCAAAATATTTTTCAGAGGTTTTGCTCAACTTAGGAAATTCTAAGGTATTATTACTTTATAAATCATATAGTCCCTATAACAGTTGTTCCTTCTCATATTCCAAACCCTTTTTAAAAACAGCTTTGTTGAGTTATAATTCATCCAGACCTTTCTTGAATATAGCCACTAATTTCTTAAATACTTACATGTAATAAGTTCATGCACCAATGTATCTTTTTATACATCTTTGTATACTTAATTTATCATAATCCAATAAAAGGTTTTGAGAACAAATTTTCACACCCATTACAAATATAATATATAAAATAACAACTCACACTTGAGCCAAGTTTGATGGATATGGCTGAGGCTTTCTTTGTCATCTGACTACCTATGGCAAATCCAAACTTGGAGATCTTTGTAGGCTTTGTTGGGAGGTCTACAGCTTCTTCTTCAGCTGATCGCTTCTCAGCGCTGCGACTGGAATTTTCCCCTCCATTACTGGAAGAAACAGTCTTAGTTTTCACAGGTTTTTCTGCTTCTTCTTCAGGTCCTGGTGAAGTCGAAACAACTTACCAAGATGAGCTATTTTTACTGAGCAGGTTGATGGGAGCAGCAACCTCAAAAAGCATCGTTATAAGGAAGATACCTCTGCAGTTGTCACCTACTGAACCCAACAGTCTCTTCCACTGTTTGTTAGAGTATACAGCAGGAACTGAGATTGTGTGGCAGTAGAAGAGGCTCCCATGAATTAACTAGCATAAAATACAGAGCAATTTAAAATTATAAATATAGAGTTCACAAAAAGTAAGACCCTTCAACTAAACACTGTAAGTTGTACAATAATCTAGTTATTTGTGGAATTTTTCTTTTTATAAAATAAGATCTATAAATTCTATACAAACTGGTTTGCTGGCAGTTAGTCACATCATAGGATAATACATTTGACTAATAAAAAGTCTAATATTCTTCAATAATGTACTACTGGTTATACAAAGTACCCTGTTATGAACAGCCCATTATGAACAGCCCATTATTACCCAAACTACAGTGTTAGTACAGCCTGGAGTAATCTTCTTGAGTGATGTGTTCTTCATGAACATTTCACACAATCTTTAGTTAGAAAGGAACTTCAAGGAAGACTTCAAGGTCATCCCCTCTTGAGAAACTGCATTCTACTCTCAAAGCTCGATTAACATCTGTTTAGGCTACTCTTAATATCAACAACTATATTTAGGTTTATATATTATTTTTCTTATGAAAGAAAGATGAGCTAATGCTAATTTCAAACAGAAGACATACATATGTAGATATGGAATGCAAGATATCTTTCAGTAATTTTGCTTCTTTATATTAATAAATGAAATTAGTTCTCATCCTGAATATCTTAGGCCTGTTACACATGAAGGCTATTTAAAAACATATTGGGAGGTAAGACAGAAGGCTGGCTGATAATTAAATATTTTATTTTCTTTCCCAAGTTTACTAGTTTACCCTATAGAATGTATTCTGCTACACTGGATGAATAGTTTATGGAGAAAGAAAAGATTCTCTAAGGGATGGCCCTGACAACAGCTAAGAAAACATGACAAAAAGCTAAAATGGGTAGAAAAGAGGAAATCAAACAGACTGACAAGTAATGAATTAAAAGACAGGATGTTATAGATCCCGATCTATATAGTTTTGGAATGATGGGGTAGCTAAATTAATAAGCACTTTGAACAGAACATTTTAGTTTGTTTACAGGAAAATAAAACAAACTCTTTATTACCTTTAGACAAGAGGTGAAAGTTTTAATAACAATGTAGGGGTGAAATTAAGCAGGATTAGGTTTTGGGATTTCCCTAGGAAGCAAAGACAGCACTGGAATAGTTGTCTGAGGTGCCATTCACTTATTTAGATATAAAACTACAAAAGCACCTGAAGAATGTAAGATTGTTATTCAATATTTGAAATATAGAACTCAATTTAGAATTTCTTACAAAAAAGACAGTATTATGCAAACATTTTTTCAAAGTCTACCACTAAATGCATTTATGCTAAATTTTATTCTGTATTCTATGTATAGTTTTAATCAAGTATGAATTTTACAGTAAAACCCAAACAGTAATAACTACTACTTCTTTGTGACTGACACACAGCTAAAACTGGAAACTCACTGGCTCTACGTATTAGAGCATATAGAAACACATAAAAAAGCCACTGGATTTACATATAGAAGCAGTCTGTACACTAAAGGCACAAGTCTGTGTAAACACAAAGTCTGAAAAACATCAAAACAAATAGAATAAAGAACATTTAGTTTTGATTTTAGTGTAACTCTGCTCTTTGAACTGTGACTCAAGGGTTATAATTAGTCAAAACTTCTGGTTCTTTTAAAACCTATCTTTTCTTAATTCTAGACCTCCTTCTACCCAGAAAATAATTCTGGACCAAAGAATCTAGAAAAATCAAAGCATAAATACGACAAAAAGTGAAAAACATAACTCTTACTATAACATTAATAACAACATCAAGTCTGACAACTAACTGAACTAGTATGTGCTAACACATGAAACACAATACTATCTGTCCAATCCTATGATGCTTAGGGAAGATTTCTATAGTGAATGCTCTAGAAAAATGTAGCATGAACAGGGGAGTTGGGAAAACTACTCTACCATTAATTAAGTAATCAACTGTCAGCAACTCAATTTTATTCATATCCGTGGTCAATTTTATTAACATCCGTGGTTCTGTCATCTGAAGAGGCAAACTATCAAAACCATTAAAGTGTTTTAAAGTCCATTAAGTGTTTTCCTTTAAATACAACATGTACTACTTTAGTTTGTATTCATTCTAAGCAAACAAAATGTGTAGATTAGTTAATGTGAAATCAAATTACACATGGTACTAGCATTTTTGGGGAGGAGAGGTGGGCCTTCGAGTACAAAGGTACCTTACTTTGAAAAAAATTACCCAATAAGTTTTAAGTCCATAAGGATACCCTTCATGACGCATTGGCATTCTGGTAACTTCTTCATCTGAAAAAAGGGTACATACCTATCTCTCTAACAGGACATATTCAAGAACCTCCTGGCACAATAAATGTCA
Source organism: Kogia breviceps (assembly GCF_026419965.1). Classification (NCBI taxonomy): domain Eukaryota; kingdom Metazoa; phylum Chordata; class Mammalia; order Artiodactyla; family Physeteridae; genus Kogia; species Kogia breviceps. The sequence goes on from NC_081314.1 coordinate 101,450,021, forward strand.
ATTTCATTAAAGTAGTTTTAGATAACCTAAAATAGCCTGAGGTGGGCATGATTACAATATGAATAGCTCTTCTCTAAAGCTTCTACTTATTTCAAGGAGCTACAAAAATTTAACCAAAGGGAGGGAAAAAAATTCTACCTAAAGCCTTACCCTTAATATTATCTCTTCTCTTTAAGGTGAAGCAGGTAGTTCAAGTAAGTAGCTTCTCTTATTAACATAAATTCATGTTAACTATGTTAACTCTTTAAAAAATACTTATATTTCCAACTTACTGGACTGTTCAATAGGAATTAAAAATCAGAAATAATCTCTAGGTAAGTCCCCCAAGACAAACTTGATACTGTTTTAATACAGGGCCTACTTGCCGTAAAATTATCAATTTAGCAATATCCATGGTATGAATGTTTTAACTATGATTTCTTTGCACAATTTCATTAAAAATATCTGACATTCAAAAATGGTTTACATGTAACAGTAGTATTTTCTTTCAAAGGAAGGCACACCCAAAGCAAATTATGTAGACGTTATTAAGGGATATTACTTATTCTAAGTCACCAATAAGGAGACAATAATTTTTGATAGCAATCAGCAAAGATAACTTTATATCACCCCTTTACAAAAATATGCTACAGCAGAAACATCAATATTCATACTACAGAGTGAATTATCCCTAACTGAAAGGGTGGTGGGCAAATTATATAGTGGACTTATGCTGACACTTAAGGTGTATTGTTTTGTTTTGGGTTTTTTTTTTGGCCACCCGGCGCGCCTTGTGGGATCTCAGTTCCCCAGTCAGGGACTGAACTCTGGCCAGGGCAGTGAAAGCCTGGAATCCTAACCACTAGGCCACCAGGGAACTCCCTTAAGGTACACTTTGGCTCACATTAAACACATCTCGGATACTCAGTCAAGACAGTTAGAAACCCATTCTAAAAGTTAAAAGGTAGTCTGAAAGTCAGATAAGATTCTTCAGGCTAAAAAAAAAAAAGATTCTTCAGGCTACAGATCTTTGTTTTTCCTCAAACTACTAATTTGTAAATGTAATTCTACTTGATAATTTCCAAGACAATTTTTGACGAAAAAAATCGCTAATGAGGTAGCACTAAATGGTTTAAACTGTTGTTTCATAAACTATTTTACAAGTAAAACAACAATAACAACAACAAAAAAAAACAAGATGGGAGGGGAGTGGGAAAGGAGTTTGGGCTCAACTAATAGCACCGTACGTGTTTTTTAAAAAGGAATTTCTGGGTAAAAATAACCGAACATTATACTTTTCTCAGTTTTTGTTCCCAAGTCAAATCACATTAAACTTGTTAGGAGGTCCTAACAGTTGCCTTCATATCCTATTACTCTTCTGTGTTTTCTCACATTAAATACTTTCAGGGATAAGACCTGAAGAAGAGTTAAGAGTGTGGTACTTAAAACGTTCTAAAGACATTATACTCAGCTCGCACGTGTTAAGTCACTAGCCTTGTGAGGACAAAGGGGCAGGAGGGCTGGAGAGATTACAGGATGTTTCTTTTCCTTAATGCACAAGACCCAAATTTAGAGGAGTGGAGGTGACAGAATAAAGATAGCTGTAACCTGAGTTTCCATCGTAACAAAATACAGGAAGAGTCACACTAGCCTATTTAGCCACCTAAATATCTCGCGTGCTGTTAGCTGGCCACAGCCTAGCACAGAAAAGGCAGACAGTTCAAAGAAAGGCAACCAAACCGTAACCCTAGATCCGGCGGATTAAACCAGGAGGCAGGCAAAGGTATTGCTCTTTCCCTCCACCGTCCTGACCCATCCCATTACAGGATCAGAATTTAGGCTTGAAAATAAAGAAAAGAAAAAGGCCAGGGTAGTCCACCTCCTCAGTGAAAAGGGAGCAGCAAACTAACTCCTAGGTGTAACTGAGAGGCCGGCACCGTCGGAAACTCGGCCTGCGGCCAGTTCCTGCGGCCACTGCTGGATGACTCGCACTGAGCGAGCGCCCGTGTGCGTTTTGTGTGATTGCGTCCGCACCGCCACTCCTAGTCCCACCCCGAGTTCGGTCCTCCTTTCTGGGGCCCATCTCCCTTCTCTTCGGAAGCAAGGCCTCCGCTGGGGCCAGGAGGTGACGAACAGTGACCGGCTTTCCCCCGGCAAGGAGGCGATGTGGGCCCGGATGCCAGCAGGCCGCACCGGGTGTGCCCAGGGCTTGTCTGGGCCCAGCACCTGGCCGGGTGAGCGCCAGATCCGCCCTTCTCGCCCCGGCCTACTCCCCCCACCCCGGGGAGCTCAAAGAAAGGCCCAGAGCATCCCACGTAGCCCGCGACGCTGGGGTTATGTTCACCTCCGGCGGCTCCAGCTCGCTGCGGCTTTTCAGGTTTCTCCTCTCCCGCCTTTCCGTCCGCCATTTTCCCCGCCGCGGCCTCCCCTGCAGCCACGCCAAGGACGTCACAGCCACGCCCAGCAACCATTGAGCTTCGGAGCCCGTCTTGGAAGCGGCAGTCTAGAGCGGCCCTAGAGAGTGAAGGGACTCTCGGAAACGGAAGTGGATATGATATCATCGGCGAGCGTCCTCTGAGGGAAGGGCGGGGTAGGTTGGGCGGTCCGAGGACTGGTTAGGGACTTGACTAGAGGTGGGTTCGATTTTCGTGGTTTACTGGCGGATTCTGGGAACCCTGGAAACGTTGGTGAGCTCAGGTGAGGTTTCTGCAAACTGGCCGACCGAAGCTAGCCAGTCTCTTTCATTCTGTCTGGTTTGCTAGATCACGTGTACCCACTCAAAAAAAAAAAAAAAAAGAAAAGAAAAGGACCGAATTCTTATTCCTATCTAGAAGAAAAATCAACGTTTATCGAGCGCCCTCTTGTGTCAGGCGCTATCTCGTTTAATCCCCACAATAGTGCAATGCGGAATTGCCCTCTTTTAATTAGCTGTGAGAGTTGAGGCCAAAGAAAAATTTGTCTAAGGTTGCGTAGGCAAGTGGTAAAACAGATTTTTCTACAAGCTGCAATTTCTGTGTCAAGAGAAGTTACTTTGTTACGTGAAGACCACAGTAGTTTCTGCCTTTCTTAGAAACCTTTAGTGTATCCCCAGAGTTTGCAGAATGAAGTCCAAGCGTTATATTGGGTCCCAGCCTAACTTTTCAGCTTCATCTTCGCTTTTTCTCTGTATTTATACTGCCCTCTTGCTATACGAGGTCGATTCCTTGCCTAGGGAACTGCAGTTTCTGGGTTTGCAGTACAATATACAGTGAGTGTTACAGAAATTGGTCTTACGGAGTCAGAACTTGGGTTGGAATGCCTTTACTGGCTGAGTAAACCTAGAGGGTTTCTTACTGTCTACAGACCTATGTTTCCTTCTCTATAAAATAGAAATAATAATAGTACTTCCTCAAAGGGTGGTCCTGGGGATCAAATGAGATAATAAATTCCATATACATTCTTTGATCATTGTATACTTCCCTCAATATGTGTTAAAAAGAAAAAAAAGTTCTCCCTAGGTGGCTCAAAAATTCCTTGACCACAGAGAGCATTAAATTTTTTTTTTTTCTTCACAGCAGTTTGTATTGCACATTTCATATATAAAAGGTGCTCAGTATTTGTGAAGGGATGACTCGTTAGGCTCCGAGTCTGGAGAATGCAGAAAGAATCAAAGTGTGTTTCCCACGACAGAAGCAGGGTGGTTTGCTGATACGGTGATTTGGTGATTTGAAGTCCCTGGTCCACCATCTATGACAGTATATGTAAAAGTGCCCAGCAAACTATTTTACATAGAATAGGTAATTCATGTTTGTTTTATTTTTTCTGGATGTGATCTTCAAAAGTTACTTAGTCGCTGAGTCTCTCTCTCTTTTTTTTTTTTTTCGCCCATACCAAGCGGCTTTCAGGGATCTTAGTTCCCCGATTAGGGACTGAACTCGGGCCTTCTACAGTGAAAACGCGGAGTTCTAACCACTGGACCTCCAGGGAATTCCTGAGACTCTTACTTTTAATCATTTTTTAAATGGAGACATAGGGACTTGCCTGGTGGCACAGTGGATAAGACTCCATGCTCCCGATGCAGGGGCCCTGGGTTCCATCCCTGGTCAGGAAATGAGGTCCCACATGCATGCCGCAACTAAGAGTTCACATGCCACAACTAAGGAGCCTACCTGCTGCAACTAAGGAGCCCCCTGCCACAAGTAAGGAGCCCACAACTAAGACCTGGTGCAACCAAATAATAAATAAATGGAGACATAAACATGTGATTTTTATTTGTAATTATGTATGTATTATATATGCTTTTTTGAGTTTTTATGTGTATCCATTTATTGATTGCTGGGAATACAGCTTATTGAGGATACATAACATGATGCTTATACTTTTAAATGAGAAAAATGAAGTTTAGAGAGGTCACATATAGCTATCCAGTTCCATATACCACGCTACGAAGATATTAATCCATTCACCTGTCTGTTCAATGAGGTCATATTGTGCTTATCTTGCTCACCATTGTTTCCCTAGGACCTAGATTATACCAGTTTTCAATAAATATCCATTGAAGAAGTGAATGCAAGCTTCAGTAACCCCCAGCAAATGGGTTAATGGATGAAAAGGCAGTGGAGTGCAGGGCAAAGAGCAGCAGCATTGATTGCATCAGACAAAACTGAATTTAGATTATAACCCTGCCATTTGCTAATCTGTGAGTTTGAACGGATAAGGTAATCATACTGAATATATTTTAACTATAAAAATGTACTGATACTTATGGGGTTACTGAGAGGAATAAGTGTGATAATACAGGTAAAATTTGTAATACAGTGCCTGGCTTGTGGCGGGCACTTGCTTAATAGTAGCTGTTGTTTGCAGTCTCTAAAGAGCTATTCAAATAATGGGTAAACAAGCTGAAAATGGAGAGTAATATAGACGACTATTATTATAATTTATGTAGGTTTTTTAAAAATTAATTATTTATTTTTGGCTGCGTTGAGTCTTCATTGCTGTGCACGGACTTTCTCTAGTTGTGGCGAGTGGGGGCTACTCTTCGTTGCTGTGCACAGGCTTCTCATTGCGGTGACTTCTCGTTGCAGAGTATGGGCTTTAGGCGTGCAGGCTTCAGTAGTTGTGGCACATGAGCTCATTATTTGTGGCTCACGGGCTCTAAAGCGTAGGCTCAGTAGTGGTGCACGGGCTTAGTTGCTCCACAGCATGTGGGACCTTCCCGGACCAGGGCTCGAACTGTGTCCCCTGCATTGGCAGGCAGATTCTTAACCACTGCGCCACCAGGGACGTTCCTATTATTGTAATTTAAATGTGTAATTTGTGAGGTGATAGTTATAATATCCAACATATATTTATGCTTACTCTATGCCAAGCACAGTCTGCAATTTTTTTAACATGAAATCAAGTACATTAAATCATCACCCTATGAATTAAGTGCTACAATTACTTTATTTTTATAGAAGAGGAAACTGGGACACTGAAAAGATAAGTAAGAGGTGGAGCCGAGCCTGGAATTCAGGCACAGAGCTACAACAAATTAGAGAGGAAAAGTGACTAATCATGGCTTCACTAACCTTGTTTTTGTTTTTTAACTTTCAACTTTCTTTACAGCCCAAATTAAGATGAAAACATATTTCTATTCATCCAAGTAATCCAAAACACTCATTCACTGGTTAGATCAGGGTTGGCCGCATGACCCTGTAATATTAAATTACCCAGTTGGGCTTGAGCTATCTGATGTTGTACCATGAAATACAGAAACAGCATTGCACTGGGTGTCAAGTGACAGCAGCTCATGGGCTTTTGTTGTGTGTGTGTGTGCTTACATTTTTTAATTTTTAGTTTTTTCAAATTCTTTTCCAATTTATCACTAACCTTGGTTCTTAATTCAGCCTGTAATCCCATTATATTTCCCTATACCATTCTCAAGATTTAGTATACATCAGAACCATCTGAAAGGCTTCTCTCTTTTTTTGGCTGCGTTGGGTCTTCGTTGCCGTTCGCGGGCTTTCTCTAGTTGCAGCAAGCGGGGGCTACTTACTCTTCGTTGCGGTATGCGGGCTTCTCATTGCGGTGGCTTCTCTTGTTGCGGAGCACGGGCTCTAGGCGCGTGGGCTTCCGTAGTTGCAACATGCAGGCTCAGCAGTTGCGGCATGCGGGCCCTAGAGGGCAGGGCTTCGATAGTTGTGGTACATGGGCTCAGTAGTGGTGGCACACGGGCTTTAGGGTGCTGGGGCTTCATTAGTTGTGGCACACGGGCTTAATTGCTCAGCGGCATGTTGGATCTTCCTGGACCAGGGATCGAACCTGAGTCCCCTGCATTGGTAGGCGGATTCTTAACCACTGTGCCACCAGGGAAGTCCCTGAAAGTCTTCTTAAAACAGTTAAAACTGTGGTGCCACGGACAGAGTTTTTGATTCAGTAGACTCAGTGGGTGGGGCCCCCAAATTTACATTTCTAACTAGTTCCCAAATGATGAGGCTGCTAGTCTGGGGACCACACTTTGAGAACCATGACCCTAATTCGCTCACTTTCCTAGACTATTTCCCACTTTCTCTGCCCTCCCTTCAATTGATGACTTTGATTCTTATTTTCAGTAAGCAAATAATAGAAATCAAAACAGAACTTCTGTATATTCTCACCACATTTGTGGTGTCGTACCTGTGTTTGTACCTAGATTTTCTGTTTTCTTTTCTGTTACTAATGCAGTAAATCCCATCTTTCTTGCTTAATAAGGTCTTACTCCACTGTTGTATCAGATCCTCCCCACCCTGCCAACTACTGGATCATTTCCAACAGCAAACATACATGCTTTATATCTCCCATATCTACAAAACAACTATAGCCAAATTAAAAACTCTTCTCTTGATCTCATAATTCCCTCTAGCTCCTTATTACTATTCCCCTTCATATAGTAACTCTTTGAAAGGATTGTTTATACTCATTGTCTCCAGTATCTCTTTGGTATTTGGTACCTACTCTGCTACCACCCTGGTCCAACTCACTATTATCTTTCACCTTTGTTTCTGCAGTAGCCTCCTAGCTGGTCCCTCTCTTCTCGTCTCAATACAGCAGCCAAAGTGACCCTTTTTAAATGAATCAGATTGATTGACTTAATAAACTTTAAGGTGCTTGTTATGTGCCAGGCAGTGTACCAAGTCCTGGGGATACAGCAGTAAATACAGAAAAGGGAGTTCCCTGGTGGCGTAGTGGTTAGGATTCTGGGCTTTCACTGACGAGACCCAGGTTCAATCCCTGGTTGGGGAACTGAGATCTTGCAAAAATTGACACAACATTGTAAATCAACTGTACTTCAACAACAAAAAAATTTTTTTTAGGGATTTCCCTGGTAGTTCATGGGTAAGACCCCATGATCCCAATGCAGGGGCCCCGGGTTTGATCCCTGGTTGGGGAACTAGATCCCGCATGCGTGCTGCAACTAAGAGTTTGCATGCCACAACTAAGAGTCCACATTGCCACAGAGAAGATCCCGTGTGCTGCAATTGAGACGTGGTGCAGCCAAAATGGAAGGAAGAAAGGGAGGGAGGGAGGAAGGAAGGAAAGAAGGAAGGAGAAAGAAAGAGTAGGCAATTTTTAAAAATGTTAAAAAGGACAGAAAAAAAATCCCTGCCCTCATGGAGCTTGCATTCTAGTCATCCTGTTAAAATATCAGGAACGTGTCACTTTTTTTGCTCAAGACCATGTGATCTTCCCATCTTATTCAGAATAAAAACCAAGTCCTTACAATGAGAGGCTTACATGACAGACCGACCCCTAGCTACTCCTCTGACCTCATCTTTATCTCTCTTTACCCACTCTGCTTCAGCTACATTAGCCTCCTTGTGTCTTGAACCTTCTCTCAGGGCCTTTGCACTCATTGTTCCCTTTACTGGAAATTCCCTTTCCTCATATCTCCATAGCTCACTCTCACTTTCTTCAGGTCTTTGCTCAAATGTCATCTTACCAGTCTTTGTGCAAATTAGAAAAGGGATACCCAGTTATTGGGTACAATCTTTTAAGCGCTTGGCTTAAAGGCAGATAGTACCTGTGTATGAAGAAAACAGTGCTGCTTCTAACGAACATGGCCCTGCACCAGAGTGCATGGCTTGGAGAGGGTTGTATGGGTGTTCTTGCACAGTGAGCAACCTACTTAGAAGACAGTCCCCAACCACCTTGTATAAAATAGTAATGCCTCCCCACTCCAACATTCCCCTTTCTCCCTTAACCTTCATATTACTTATTACCATCTGACATTTTATATTATTTATGTCTTGTCTCCTTTCTGCCTGGCAGAATTTAATATCCATGAAGGCTGGGAATATTTTGTATTCCCACTGCTGTATCACCAACACCTGAAATGCTTCTGGGCACGTCATAGGTACTCAATAAACATTTGCTGAATGAACGAATGAGCCAATGAGGAAGATAACCTGCTAGACTGGGAAAAGTAAGACAATTGCTGTGATATGGAAATCAAGGAAGAAGTTTTTCAAGGAGGGAAGAATTCAGTGAGATATTCCTGGTCTTTTTTAATTAGTAAAAAAGTGGCCACTGAATCTGTCTGGAAACAATAGAGAACTTATGTAAGCACAGATCACAGTTTTATCAAGCAGTACTCAAGCTGCACAGTTCGACATGGCAGCCACTAGCTACATGTGACTATTAAGCACTTGAAGTGTGGTTCGTGCAATGAAGAACTGAACTCAATGTTATTTAAGTTCAAAAACCGAAGCAGTTAGCTTTTGTTAAACACAATTCTGTCCTTTTGGTAGGATTGCATTTTACTTTAACAATTGAAAATTTAGCATTCGTATATTTTTTCTTAAAATGAAAAGGTTTATTTAGAGAGATACACACTCCATAGTGTGAGCTGTCTCAAAAGGCAAGAGGTGGCCCCAGGGCATGGGGTCATCTGGGAAAATGAGAGCGGTGCTAGGAGAAACATACTCCAGAGTATGGGCCATTTCAGAAGGCGAGAGTAGCCTAGTATTAAGATGTGCTATGACCATTAAAATACGACCAGATTTTTTTTTTTTTTTTTTGGTGGTATGCGGGCCTCTCACCGTTGTGGCCTCTCCCATTGCGGAACACAGGTTCCGGACACGCAGGCTCAGCGGCCATGGCTCACGGGCCCAGCCGCTCCGCGGCATGTGGGATCTTCCCTGACCGGGGCATGAACCCGTGTCTCCTGCATCGGCAGGCGGATTCTCAACCACTGTGCCACCAGGGAAGCCCACGACCAGATTTTGAATGCTTAGTTTGAAAAATTGAATATGAATGTAAAATCTCATTAGTTTTTAATAATGAATACAAATTGAAATAATAGTGTGGACATATGGGTTAAATATATTAAGTTCACCTTTTATCTTTAACATGGCTACTGGGAATTTTAAAAGTACATAGGTGGATTGCATTATATTTCTATTAACAGCAGTGGTGTAGAGGAAATGGAAACTGTGTTCTGAATACTTACTTGAAGGATCTGGCTTAGAAGTTGAACTGCGTAATATAGTAGGGATAATAGTAGCAAACAAAGACTTCTTTTAAAATTGTTTAATCATTAAAAGCTGGGAATTTGGTAGCATGTTTGAAAAGAGCAAAAGGAGAGAACTAGAAATGTTATTACATGAAAACATGTCGCTAATAGGTAAGAAGGGGAAGATGATTAGACTGTAGGAAACAAAAGTTACCTTCAAAGAGAAAGAATACTATAGAATAAATTATTGGGTGTTTAAGATAAAGAGAAAAGCTGTTACTTCCTAATTCACGCCCAGGAAATCAGACCATCTAGTTTGGAGAAACTGAAGCAGTATCCGAGGTTCTGCTAAATTACAAATTCAAAAAAATTTGTAAAATTAAAATCAGTATGAGCTCAAACTGCGGATGAGCTTGCCACTGTGATTCATCTACATGAGAGAAGCAGTCTTAGAAATCAGTTACCGCTTGGCTATTGCGAAGGAAAAAAATTAAGAAAAATTCTAGTCTTGCATCACTGAAACACCTTAGCATATTATTACACAGAAATACGGGGCTTCCCTGGTGGCGCAGTGGTTGAGAGTCCGCCTGCCGATGCAGGGGACACGGATTCGTGCCCCGGTCTGGGAGGATCCCACATGCCGTGGAGCGGCTGGGCCCGTGAGCCATGGCCGCTGAGCCTGCGTGTCTGGAGCCTGTGCTCCACAACGGGAGAGGCTACAACAGTGAGAGGCCCGCGTACCACACACACACAAAGAATGTATACCTCAAAGGGACACAATAACTTGCATATACCATATTAGAAATTCTATATATTTTGAATGTATAGTCTGAATTAGTTTATATTTACTTAGCACTTATGTGCCAGACACCATATTGTTTTATATGAGTCAAGAACCATTTCTAATCTCCTTTTTATAGATGAGGAAAACTGAAATTTCAAGAGATTAATCAATCTAGGCAATGTCAGAACCCGTAAGGGTGGAGCTGGAACCCAGAGAGCAGGGCGGGACACAGGAGACTTGTGAGGTGCACTAGGAGCCTTCTTTGCCTTCCTCTAGTGCCAATCCTGTCAGGCAATCCTAATCCCTTTTTCTTAACCACTATGCTATTTTACTTTCCATGTATCTCAAGCAGTTCAAGTATTAGCACCTTGCTACTCATTAGGGTCTTAAGAGTTGAAATTCATTCATAATGCACTTCTCATCAATTCTGAGTTTACAAGTCACCTTTTCAAGGCCTCTCCAGATCCCCTGAGTTTAGGTTAGGCATGTCGTGTTTTTGCATTGCATTTTGTACTCACCTTATTATAGAGGGCATAATTTATAGGTTAAAGTCAGACAGACCTTTTGAATTCTGAGACAATACTTAAAGGCTCAATTATTTTGAGTAAATTTTCCTTATCTATAAAAAAGGTGTTAATGATAGTACCTGAACTTAGTTGTTTAAATTCATGTAAACTGCATAGTAACTATTTGGCAGAGTAGGTACTTAGTATTTGGTAAAAGATTGAGTCCTGCTTTAAGAAATGTATTGGATAGCATACCTCATTCATGCTAATGTCCAACTCAGAAACCAGGTAGAAACATTTGGCCATACATTTCTATTTCCCATGTTTTCAAACATTTTAACGGTGCAAGAAGTCTACAATGAATATGGTTCCTAAGTTCATTTCTGTGTGCCTGGCTTCCTTCACAGAAAAGGGCATGGCCACTAGAGCTTCCTACCTCTCAAAGTTCACCACTAGAAAGGAATTAACACAGGCTATCTTGAGAAGTCCAAAAATCCTGTAAAAGGATAAAAGGATTCTGACTGGCCTGTCTTAAAGTCAGATGCCCACCTCAAAGCTTGAGTCTGTTTTTTTAAAAATTTTATTTATTTATTTTTGGCTGCATTGGGTCTTCGTTGCTGCATGGTTTCTCTAGTTGCAGTGAGCGGGAGTACTCTTCATTGCGGTGCATGGGCTTCTCATTGCAGTGGCTTCTCTTGTCGAGGAGCACGGGCTCTAGGCACACGGGCTTCAATAGTTGTGGCTTGCAGGCTCTAGAGCACAGGCTCAGTAGTTGTGGTGCACGGGCTGAGGTGCTCTGCACCATGTGGGATCTTCCTGGACCAGGGCTTGAACCCATATCTCCTGCATTGGCAGGCGGATTCTTAACCACTGCGCCACCAGGGAAGCCCTGAGTGAGGTGTCTTTTTTGAGACAATCAGTTGTGGCCAGGGGAGCAAAGTGTGTAAAAATATGGCAGCTTCCATTCAAATCACATGGCTGGAAAAAAGGAAGTATTTCCTTGAAAAGAAAAGCCATCTACACTACAACAGGGAAGTGCTGTAGTAACACTCTTCAAATAAACCCTTTTCTTCTAAGAGGACAAGAAATGAGCTTTATCCCCACGAACCCATTTTTCATTATACAGCCCAACCTCATGACATGCCAAGGGATGTCTTAACTTTTTGTTTAACCAAGACTCAGTTAAACGATATACCTTAGTGCCTATGACATGCCCAGCACTGTACCAAATGTTAAATAAGTGAACCACCACCTGAAGTTTCATCAATTTTCGATGAAAGGGTAGTTGTTGACATGGCTAAAAGAACATTTAAGAAGGAAAATGCAGTCTGAGACTCAAAAGTAGTCATAAAAAAGCCACACCAATGGTACAATTATTTTACTGGGCTCAAACAAACATGGACAACTCTTTTTACTTTCTAAGATTGTTTCTTTTTACAGTAAATAAAATATATTTCCAAAGTTTTATAGATATTTAATTGGAGAAAGATAATACTTCAGTTAGTTTGGAAAGACAACCTTTAAAAGAATGAGCAAGTGAATTCCATTCAGGATGAAAGAGACTAACAGAACTGTATTCCGAAGTGGTGGTGGTGGGATGAATTGGGAGATTGGGATTGACATTTATACACTAATACGTATAAAATGGATAACTAGTAAGAACCTGCTGTATAAAAAATAAAATTCAAAAAAAAGAAAAAAAACAGGAGTGAGTATTACCTGTGCTATTTCAGCAGAGGCTTCCTAAAAATTTCAGCTGATTTTGGAAAAAAAAAAAAAAACCCGTAATCCTAATCCATTTACTTTTTAAGCTATCAAATATTCTAATTCAAGCTACCTTTTCTGTGTCTATGTACAGAGCCTCTTGCAAATGAGTTAAAAGTCTTTGACTTCATTCTGTTGAAAAACTCTTGAGAATGCTGAGAAATCTCCAGATAACCAGTATGTTTTCTCCTAGGAACAAACTTCAGAGCCTCTTCCCAACTACCAGTGTTTTTCAGACATAACAAAATACGTATCATTTGATCTAAGGTGAGATTTTTGGTGCCACTGTCCCACTGCAAATATTTATCTAATGGAAGGCATTCTGTTGCTAGCTTCAGCCGTTTTGCTTTGGCTAGGGATGTGCCTGGCTGCATATTCTTATCAACAAAAGATCCCACTACATAAATTTTGTCATGCTTGAAAGTAGTCATAACATTGGGAGAATCTGCAGTTAAATATATAATACTGTCCTTTGGAAATAAATCTACATGAGACTTTTCTGTTGCTGTTAAAAGCAATTTGTTCCACTTTTCTCCATAACGTTTAACTAACTCTCTATAGTAGGCACCACCTGTTTTAAGACTGCAGAAATAAATATGGAAAGGATCAACATTTCTTCTGTTCCATCCTTCACTTTCTAAAAGTTGGGAAACAGCATTCTGCAGTTCTTTTGGTTTCATATAGTCATCATAAGCCATGTCAAAAACCAAAGGTTGTCCAAACTGCATGGCCTGGGCACCCTTCCAGCCCATTGCAATGTCCATATTCCTATCCCAAAGTCGTAGAAACAGAAAGTTTTGCTGTTTATCTTCCTTAGTGGTTTCTGGTAGCTGATCTTTTTTTACTTGTTCTTTTGCTGCTATTTTCATTTCCTTTTTTATTTGCTTGGCTTTTTTCATTTTTTCCTTAACATATAAATATTTTAAATATTTTCTTTTTGACGATTTAGAAACACATTCCATAACGGTTTTGAGCTCTTCTTCACTGATGTCTTCTGGTACTTCTCTGCGAAGCAATCTCCACATCTCAATTAATTCTCTGGTGGCAGCTAGAGGATCTTCATCCTTGTTACTTGAGACTGTTGAAACATCCTCTTCTTGCACACTAGATTTCATTGTAATTTTCCACCTATCCAACTCCAGCTCTTCAGGTGATGTACTCTCCTTATTAGGATAGGACACAGCTGGTATTTTGGAAGACGTGTATCTCTGCAGAGTTGTTGAATATAAAACCTTTCTCTTCCTATGAAGGGTAAATGGCACCAAAACTCTGGCAAAAGGTCTTAAGAAGGTGATACTGACGCTCATTTTGAGGAAAACAGGCCTGTAAGAAAAGCCCTATAATAAAAGAAAAATGTAATGAAAAGTTAAAAACCTCTCAAATAACTGTGCAAGTATAACTTTGAGATACCAAAATGCAATTGATTTCTGAAACATAAAGTGGAATCTTAGTCCAACTTATTTTTGCACCATTAATTTTTCTTAGACTCCTGTGGCCTAGAGGCTGTCATCATTCACTAGGCAAACAGTTTAAAACTTATTTGGGTTCTTATTTTAGATATGAACTTCACTATTGTTTTAGGCAAAAGGTAGATACCTTGAAGATCCTTTTCATATTTGTATCTAGGGACCCAGAAGATCAATGTTACTGTATAACAAAGTTATGTACCACTATATGGCTGAGATTATGGTGTTGTATTCTTCTCCACTTTCTACTAAGCCCAGATACAGACCCAAACACAAGATCCTTAACAAGCAATACATGAAGACAAAGGGCAGAAAAGTTACAGAAAATGGCAACTAGTAAAAAGCACTTAGCAGCTGCTGTACCAATGCCCTTATATGTTTTCAAAACAGAAATATAGAGAGATCTACTGATTAAAAAAAATAAAACCTCCCTTCTCCAATTTAGACTTTACAGCAAATAATGTTATTGCCAAACAAAATATCCAAAATTAGGGCAAATATATATAAGCTCCACAATTTCATCCTAAAGGTCTGGATGTCCACAAAACAATGAAGGTGCTTAAAGATGTGAAACTAGTGCTGGACTTGAAGCAAAAAAAGGAATTCAACTTTTCACAAAATGCAACTAAAATACTTGAAAAGTTCCTTCTTCCCTTGGCTTCATTTAACGACGCTGCATGCTCCTGGGTCTCTGACCTGTGCAGTGATGCTCAGATCCATTCTCCCCACACCCCCAACACACACAAGGTGGATGTGCTTCTGAGTTCTGTCCTTAGCCCTTTTTTCAATCTAAACATTTTCCCTATGAACTCTGATCTACCTCCTTGACTTTGATCACCATGTATCAGATGACACTTCAAATGCAACAAACTGAAATCTGTCTCCCCTCCCTTCCCAATCTGCTTCTCCTTCTGCATTATTTCAGGGAGGGACACTACTATCCATCCATTTGCTGAAGGCAGAAACTGGGAGTCATTTCATAATTGTCCCCTCTCACACTCTCCATTCCTAATTTGAGTTATATTCATTTCGTTTCTAAATACTTCTCTAATCCAGTCACTTCTCTTCAAACTCATTTTCTTATCTTTTTTTTTCCTGTTTTGGAGGCCCCCCGCAGCTTTTAGGATCTTAATTCCCCGACCATTGATGGAACCCGGGCCTCTGTAGTGAGAGCATGGAGTCCCAACCACTGGGCCGCCAGGGAATTCCCTCAACCTCATTTTCTTAATTGTATCTCCTGGCCTCTAGATTTGCTCTCCCTCATCTCTAAGCCACTTGGAGCTAATGCAGATCTGATCAATACACTCACATCATCCTCAATGTGTATTTTTAAACTCACTGCTGCCAGGTTAAAGTCTAAACATATATATGGCTTATAAAGTTTTTTCACAAAATCACCATTTGCTTACCTCTTCAGCTACATCTCTAGCTATCTGTCACCTCAAACTTTAGATCACGTATTCCTATTAGTTCTTTTAGCACCCTGTACTTCTGCACCATAGTGCTTGTAACACTGCACTGTAATTGCCTGGCTACTTATTAGCCCCACTTTGTGGTACACTCTATCAGGACAAGGAGTATATTTATAGTAACATCGAACCCAATGTTTGGTAGTATATAGTTCACATTTATCATTCAAGTAGTTTTCGATTAAATGCTCCGGGTCAATGCTTCTCACATTTAAAACACGTTCAGACACCTTTTAAAGAAAATACAATTTCCTTTAGACTCCTCGAAATATTTAACCGTGAGTTCTCAGCCCCAATACGAGAAACACTGATTTCGGATAAAGTCTTTTGAGTTTTGTCTTTGTAACTGGCAAATACTTTCAGGATATCAAAGAAACAAAACCCCCAAATATTTAAAAAGGGGAACAAGGATATCATTTTGGGAAACACTGCTCTCGTCCCAGATATTATACTTTATTAAATCACTGGGCTTAGTCTTATCTGTGGGCCTTCTTAGCGCACAAGCTCCAGTATGCGTATGTTAGGTCTCCCGCGTCCTCCCACTTCACCACACACACTGGAAGACAAGAAACCCGCCCTACCAGGAGTGCAAAGACAGTGGCTCACCGCCGGTGCAAACCACAAGGAACCCCAGAGGACGCAGGATTCTGCCGGGAAAGGGTGCCCAAGGATCCGCGCTGCACCTAACCGCCAGCTTACTTATCACTCTACACTGTATCCTTCGTTGACCAGAGAACCGCAGCCGGAAGTCCCGGCTCTCCTTCCGGCGCTGCCATATGACGTCACGCCAAAGGGGCAAACCTGCCTGCCTGGAAAGCAGCACTGTCGTGCAACACAGGGTGAAAAACATCTACTAGGGGGTTTCCCTGGTGGCGCAGTGGTTGAGAATTGGCCTGCTAATGTTGCGGACAAGGGTTCGAGCCCTGGTTGGGAGGATCTCACATGCCGCGGAGCAACTGGGTCCGTGAGCCACAACTGCTGAGCCTGCGCGTCTGGAGCCTGTGCTCCGCAACAGCAGAGGCCGCGATAGTGAGAGGCCCGCGCACCGCGATGAAGAGCGGCCCCCGCTTGCCAAAACGAGAGAAAGCCCTCGCACAGAAACGAAGACCCAACACAGCAAAGATAAATAAATTAAAATTTATTTAAAAAAAGAAAAACCCCAGAAACCATCCACTGACAGTAGCAATACAAAGACCATTGAGACCACATTGTGAGGTTTGGGGGCTGAAGCCAGGTGAGAGTGGGTAAGGGATGAGTGGAATATGAGAAAACGGAGTCATCAAGGTTAAACTTTTCTCCCGTTGCAGAGCACAGGCTCCGGACGTGCAGGCTCAGCGGCCATGGCTCACGGGTCCAGCCGCTCCGCGGCATGTGGGATTCTTCCTGGACCGGGGCACGAACCCGTGTCCCCTTAATCGGCAGATGGACTTTCAACCACTGCACCACCAGGGAAGACCGCAAGGTTAAACGTTTTTATGAATCTTGGCAGAGGCAATATTCGGTAGGCTCAGCCTGCGGTGTGGTGTCCAGGAAAGTTTTGTTATTTTTACTGTGTCTGGGAGAGACTTGGCCAGCTGATAGGGTTGTTAGCAAGGGAATAAGGAAAGAAAGGATGAGAGGGTGAACTTCCTCAGAAGATTGAAAGAGATGGGATTCAGAGGACAGATGGAGGGAACTGGTCTTGGGTAGGAGGAGGAAATACCACTTCCTTTGTAACAGGAAGAAGGGAAGAAACTTAGGTGGAGATGGAAGCCAGTTTGTAGATATGGCACTTGTAATTTGAGAGTTCCCATTTCTGTGAAAGAGGTAGTCTGCTGAGATTCTCTGGAGAGTGAAGAATGGGAGAAGGTTTGAAATTGTTATGAAGAGTGAATGTGACATAGTGATGGAGAAGTGTTTCACATATTGCAGTATAGGGAAGTCATTCTGGCTTATACGTGGTTCTGCCTGAACTTTGTGTGAACTAAAATACAGCCTGACTTATGGCCTGTCAAACACATATACAGCACATCTACTTTAACCATTAAGATAAAGAATGTCCTCTTCGAAGATAAGGATAAATAGCTCTCTTCCTATGGCATCCATTAACACTTTGTTGAAGATAAGGTTCCCTTCCCAGACACCAGGATTATGCTGTCTCATTGAATACATACTAATCTGTCTCTTTTGAAACCTTGAAGGAATGTACCCCTGTCATGTTTGATGTATGTTCTTTGTTTTAATAATAACGTTTGAAACTGTGCTGAAAACCATGCTTCAATGGAGCAGATCCTTGGAGCTACTGAGAGGCTGCCTCCCAGGCTATAGTCCTCAGTTTGGTTCTAATAAAACTCTTTTCTATTCCTTATTATAGTTTGATTGTTGATTATTTGTGTCAACAATAGAAGCAGAAAGTAGAATTGTGTTTACCAGGGGCTAGGAGGGTGGTGGTGAAAACAAGGGGTTGTTTAGTGAGTATAAGAGTTTCAGTTTTGCAAGGTGAAAAAGTTCTGGAAATCTGTTGCACAACAGCACGAATATACTTAACAGTACTGAGCTTAAAAATTGTTAAGATGGTAAACTTATGTGTTTCTTAAAATCACAATTAAAGGGCTTCCCTGGTGGCGCAGTGGTTGAGAGTCCGCCTGCCCATGCAGGGCAGACAGGTTCGTGCCCCGGTCCGGGAAGATACCATGTGCTGCAGAGCGGCTGGGCCCGTGTGCCGTGGCTGCTAAGCCTGCGCGTCCGGAGCCTGTGCTCCGCAACGGGAGAGGCCACAGCAGTGAGAGGCCCGCGTACCAAAAGGAAAAAAGGAGATGAGAAACAGGTTAGTAGGTGTAACTGAGTAAGCAAACTGAACTGATAGGACATTGCAGAAGAGTCAGGTATCATCTGCTTTTGTTAATGTTGTGGTGGAGCAATATGTATTTGGTAATGCCAAGATTCAGGCCATGACCACAAGAGTGTGTGGCAGGACTACAGTGGGATGGGTCATGAGAGATCATCTAGGAATCACAGTCAGGGTATAATTATGGTATTGTTTTTGCTTCAAAACTCAATTTTGTACTCAGTATTTAGTAGCATTTAAAGTTTCTCTTTTCCTTTTGGTGTAGGCATATCTGTCTTATGGTTTGCTAAAATTAGGGAGGCCACTTCTTTCTGGGCCAGACACTATTTTGATTTTTAAAAATTTAATGAGATGAAAGTTTTAGGACACTTAAAAGTCAGAAGCCAAACAAAAGAATTTTCTGTCCTTTCATGCCTTGCAAAATTCATCGCTATGCAATACCTTGGCCACTCCTCTCTCAGCCTGAAGATGGTGTCTTCTATTATCTAACTGTTCTATGATTTAGGAACTGGGATGTATTATTTGGGAAATACAGCTAAAAACAAGATCTCTCCCAACTCAGAAATCCTCTCCACAAAGGTAGTAGAGAAAGAAAACACTTTTGAATAAGCATTAAACCAGAATGTGGTGGGCATCACAGGCAATCTGTGGAAGAGATTGTGAAGACAGAAAGGGGAATCTCACCCCCTTATATAGCCAGATACACTCCATCACATATGTGTTTACAAAGTAAACAATAAATAGTCCTCAAGTAAGAGAACCTGAGAGCATATTTGTCATGCATAGTTCATCCTAACTTTACCACGGTAATTGGGGCGTTCACTTTTGTTAGTTAATTGGCTTTATCCAGAGAAAAAACAAACTTCTCATCTTTCTGAAAGGACATAGGTTTGCTAACTGGAGAAGGGCATCCACCAAAGTTAGGCTCATGCCCTCTCACAAGAACTGTGAGATAGGGGAGCTATCTTCCTTGATCTTTGCATTTCAAAAAGATGGCTTCCGGGCTTCTCTGGTGGAGCAGTGTTTAAGAATCCGCCTGCCAATGCAGGGGACATGGGTTCGAGCCCTGGTCCGGGAAGATCCCACATGCCGCGGAGCAACTAAGCCCGTGCGCCACAACTACTGAGCCTGTGCTTTAGAGCCCGTGAGCCACAACTACTGAGCCCGCGTGCCACAACTACTGAAGCCCATGCGCCTAGGGCCTGTGCTCTGCAACAAGAGAAGCCACCGCAATGAAAAGCCCATGCACTGAGATGAAGAGTAGCCCCTGCTCTCTGCAACTAGAGAAAAGCCCTCGCGCAGCAATGAAGACCCAACGCAGCCAAAAATAAATAAATAAATTTTTTAAAAATTAAAAAAAAAATCAGTAGCCCTGAAAAAATTATATATATATATATATATGTATATATATATATAAATGGCTTCCAGGTTCTTGATGAAACATTCCTGAGTGGTGAGATTGGCAGGAGGCTTATTTAGCCATTATAATTTAGCCATTATAAATATTTACATACATTTGAAAAGGATGAAGAAATTAATTCTGAAAGAAAAGGGAGAGGGGGAGAAACGCCTTCCTTTATTTTCAACAAGGAGAATTACATCTCTTATTTTTAATTTGTATTTGCCCTTAAATTATGTGGTAGAAACAAAGTATTGGTCTTGAAAGGTAAGTGAGACACACCACTTCCTTTCCTACAGGAGGGAAAGACAAATGTGTCAGTGCACTTGGATCTTTGGGACCATAAAACATGAACCAGTCAACAAACCCCTTTTGTTGCTTTCCTCAGGGGAGGAACTTTGGTCCAGATGATAATCCAGATGATAATCCATCATAACTTTTACCTCACATGAGATAGACTTAACGTTATTACCTCCCTGGCCACCCCTAATCTTCCTAACAGTGGTTCACAAAGTGTGATCCCCAGACCAGCAGCATCAGTATCGTCTAGCAACTAGTTAAAAGGCAAATTTTGGGGCCCCATCTACCAATTCTATTGAATCAGAAACTTTGGCAGTGATACCTAGCAGTCTTTAAGACCTCCAGGTTATCCTGATGTACTTTAAAGTTAGAGAACTGCTGCTTTTGAAGAAGCATTGAAAAGAAAGTAAGAGAATTTCTTGCTGTCTTCTTTAACAGAGACTTCCCACAGCGAATTCACAATATGTTCTCTTTTTCTTTGTTAAAATTTAATATGTTTAGTATAATATTGGGTAGTGACACACAAATCTTGGTGTACTTCACTTACAATGATCATAGCCTATTACCTCTATTTTCCACAAGAAGGGGAAAAGTTATCACATACTGATGTCAGAAAGTCTTAGGATTTTCCTGCAGTCCTCCCTTATCAGTCTTTTCTCTATCAGGACACATCTCTGGTCTGCAGCTTATAGCCAAAAATCTGGAGATATCCGTTTTTGACTTCAAGCTGCTAAAATAGAGCAACATCGGAAGTCAGAGTAAGGGAATATTTTAGGGTGACCCTAGGAGAGAAAATTAAAATAAACTTAATTTTCAACACAAGTGTTTGTGGCAAAAATTCTGATGTCTTGCAGAGAAAGAGGAAACCAGTGCTCGCTTCGGCAGCACATATACTAAAATTGGAAAGAGGAAACCAGTTTCTAAATACACAGCTGTTTATCAAAACAAGAAAAACTTTAAAATAGAATAAATATGCTCCCAGACCAAGATAATCTTATAAGCAACAATTGAGTTGAGCTGCTATACCGTTAATTTCAGTTGGCATCATTTCTGATGTGGTAGTCTAAAATATGTCTCCAAATTCTTTGCCACTCTCTCACGAGATGGAGTCTAATTCCTCTTCCCTTGAACTTAGTGACTCATGTCTAAGAAATAGGAAAAAAGTAGACCAGTATTCAACTTCAGAGAGTAGGTCATAAAAGGCAGTGTAGTTTCTGGCTTGCTTATTCACCTGGATGATTCATCCTGTGGGAAGCTAGCTGCCATGTTGTGAGGACATTCAAGTAACAAAGACTCTCCCTGACCAGACTTTAGTTAGGCTCTTCTGAGCCCTCTCCTGGGCTCTTCCTTGAAGAGCCTCTTCCCTGAACTAAGTTCAAGGGAAGAGGAGTCATTTATTTTTATTTTTATTTTTTATTTTTGGCTGCACCTCATGGCTTTTGGGATCTTAGTTCCTCCACCAGGGATTGATCCCAGGCCTGAGGCAGTGAAAGCGCCAAGTCCTATCCACTAGACTGCCAGGGGATTCCCCCTGGGAGTCATTTAAAATCTGCATATCCTGATTTACAATTCAGAGCTTTTTGTTTTTTTTTTTCATGCCACTCAAGACATGGTGCAGAAAGATAAATTTGAGATACTATGTCTAGACTGTTAAGGAATTGTCATAGTCTGTTCGGGCTGCTACAACAGAGTATCATAGACTGGGAGGCTTAGACAACAAATATTCATTTCTCACAGTTCTGGACACTGGGAAGTCCATGATTAAGGCACCAGAAGATTCAGTATCTAGTGAAGGCCTGCCTCCTGCTTCATAGATGGCTTTGTTCTCACTGTGTCTCACATTGTAGAAGGGAGCTTTCTGGGGTTTCTTTCATAAAAGTACTAATCCCATTCGTGAGGGCTCTACCCTCATGACCTAATCACCTCCCAAATACCCCATCTCCTAATACCATCACATTGGGGATTAAGATTTCACCATGAATTTTGAGGTGGTTTTTTTTTTTTTTTTTTTTTTTTTGTCTTCGTGGGCAGAAGAACCAACCTGCAAGTGGAGCCTGGAGAGAGGACAATTTTTTGCGGTACGCGGGCCTCTCACTGTCGTGGCCTCTCCCGTTGCGGAGCACAGGCTCCGGACGTGCAGGCTCAGTGGCCATGGCTCACGGGCCCAGCGGCTCCGCGGCACGTGGGATTTTCCCGGACCGGGGCTCGAACCCGTGTCCCCTGCATCGGCAGGCGGACTCTCAACCACTGCGCCACCAGGGAAGCCCCACCATGAATTTTGGAGGGACACAAACATTCAGTCCATAACAGGAATTATAGTGTATACTAAGTTAAAAAAACACTAGGAGGGACTTCCCTGATGGTCCAGTGGTTGAGAATCCACGCTTCCACTGCAAGGGGCACGGGTTTGATCCCCGGTTGGGGAACTAAGATCCCGCATGCCGCACGGAGCAGACAAAAACCAAACAAAAAACAAAACCCCCCCAAACTAGGAATAAGAACACTAGGAAGACACTAGAAAGAGCTATGTACAGAAAAATTTGTACATCCTATTAGATATGGCAGAGTCAGTTTTTCAAATGTAACATCTATAAGATGTTATGGAAAAGCCCAGACAGACTTCTTGGCCAACTCAATATTCTACATAGAGACGCAACAACGATTTATTGTATGGCACAGGGAATTATATTCAATATCTTGTAATAACCTATAATGGAATATAATCCTCAAAAAACCTGAATCACTTTACTGTATACCTAATACTAACACAATGCTGTAAATCAGCTACACTTCAATTGAAAAAAAGTATTAAGCATTTCTCAAACTACTGCCAAAATTATTTTGGTCTCCTGGCTTCCAAGCTTGTTCTCCTTCTAATCTATTCTCTAAACTGCAATCGGGATATTCTTTATAAAATGTAAATCTGATAATATTCTCCTGTCTAAAACCATCCTCTGGCTTCCATTGTCATTAGAATAAAGTAAAAAAAATTTTTTTTTAAATTTATTTATTTTTGGCTGTGTTGGGTCTTTGTTGCTGCACGGGCTTTCTCTAGTTGCCATGAGCAGGGGCTACTCTTCGTTGTGGTGCGTGGGCTTCTTATTGCTGTGGCTTCTCCTGTTGTAGAGCACGGGATCTAGGCACACGGGCTTCAGTAGTTGTGGCAGGCGGGCTAAGTAGTTGTGGCTTGTGGGCTCTAGAGCGCAGGCTCAGTAGTTGTGGTGCACGGGCTTAGTTGCTCCACGGCATGTGGGATCTTCCCAGACCAGGGCTTGAAGCCGTGTACCCTGCATTGGCAGGCAGATTCTTAACCACTGCGCCACCAGGGAAGTCCTAAAGTAAAAATTCTTAACATGGACATTGCAGCCTTGAGTAAGCTGCCTGTTTATTTATCTAACTTAACTTTGCAGCTACTGACAAAACCTCTCTCCTTTACCAAATCAGAGTCTGGCTCCTCTGAGCCCTCCTCTTGACTAGGCTCTGACATTGGGCTCTGCCCCTGGTCTGCTTAGTCCAGTTTTAGTAGGAATTCTGCTGAGTCAGTGAAAATCTCACCTTTGGTATCTGAACATCCTCTGTTATATCTGATACAATTCCTCATCCTCCACGGTCAATATCTTACCCCCCTGGCCTGCCTTCAGTAAGAATCCTGTTGAGTCAGTCTAGCAAGAATATCTATTATCCCTAATGTTTTTACTTAGTAGTTTTCCATTCACTGACCCTCACCCTGCTACTTGGCTATAACCGCCCCTCCCCACCCTTGTCCTTGTTGTTTGGAGTTGAGCCCAATCTCTCTCCCCTACTACAAAACCCGCATTGCAGCAACCCCTTTTGAATAAATCTTCCGTACTGTCTTTAATGCATGTCATGAATAATTTTTTCTTTAACACTACTCCCCCATAATCTTTTAGTTCCTGCTGAACCGGACTTCTTTCTCCTGCTTCAGGACTTTTGCACATGTGATTCCTTTGCCTATGATTTCGTTTTTCCAGATAACTACTATTGTTCTTCAAACTAGGCATCATTTTCTCAGGGAGTATTCCCTGAACCCCAAGGCTATTATTTATTAGCTCTCATGCTAGATGTTCCATGACACCCTTTATTTCTTAACACTCTTCACACTTGCAATTTGTTGTTCATTGTGAACTCCAAATAAGGTTAAAGGCAACATTGGCCTTGTTTGCCAGTGTGCCCAATACTAGTATTGACTAGTACATAGTAGACACTCAAATATTAGCTGAAGGTGTGAGTAAACACACACACGAGATCAACAAAGTTAAACAAAAAACTCACAAACATACAAAGAATGGAGTTGCTTATGACGTTTAATTTTTATGTTCACTTATATTTTAAATATAGCATTAATAATGCAGAAGTCAAAGATTGACTTAGTCTTTAATTTCTATCAACTACAGTTTTGGTGTCATTCTATGAAACTGAGAAATCTTTTCAAAAGAAGAGCCTCTAATTAGACTACTCTTAATTTGACTAATACTGTAAAATATTAATGATAGTACTGACTGACTTCTGGGTTCATCAATAGGCTACTGAAGAGAACATACTCACTTTTTAAAAAAGTTAACAAATCAAATTTCAAGCCAGAACATACTGCCTATGAGTTGGAAGTATTCTTTTTCTTCTAGCATCTACATTAGCAAAGTTTCAGTGGGACAAAACAGTCTTAGATGGTAAAAAAGTAACTTAAGCACTTTGCTTTCTTTTTGTGGAGCTTCTAGTTACTATGGGCACTCGAGAGAAATTAATAGCTGCTTTGGCTTTCAAAGCTTTTCTAAAGTATTTAAAAATTGACTGAAGGCTAGAGGAAGGGGCTAAGTTGTATTTTTCTGTACCAGCAGAAAATATGGGAAACTCCTTTTTCAAAACAGTAGCTGCAGGTTTATCCAAAGGCTTTGGACTTGTCACCCATTCACGGCAGTGGTGCTTTATCCATGCTAATAACTGGATGTCACTCCCCAGCTGGTGTCCTACGTGATGTTCAGAGTCAATAAGTGCAACAGCATATACTTTGCTCATTACTTCCCACTTTCTACGAACAAGCAAGTCCATAAAAACCAAGCCTCCATAACCATGTACAATGAAGGCAACATCCTTGCCTTCAGCCTTTGAAATGAAGTAATCCCAAATATAAGCCATGTGTTCTTCAGGAGTGTTGCTGCATCTTTTTGGAATACATTGGAGAGACTGCTGGAGAGATAAAAAGCTCTCAGTCTGAACCATTTTTCTGGAAGAGGACTCAACATTTTGTGTTAAAAGGCCTTTCCACTCTTTTTCTGTCTGTAGGTCCACAAAATTGTCATTGGGGTTTAGCACAATTACATCATAATGTGCCTGCAATGCCATTTGAATACATGGTATCTGACTTCCATGTTGGAGACCATGATGTATTACTGCCTGCTGACTCCACTGACCAGCTCTAAAGACCCCACGGTCTTGAAGAAGGACAAGAAGAGCAGAATGATGATTTGTTAATGCTCTCTCACTCATGAAAAAGAAGCTTCTTGGTTCCTTATCAGCCTCTGGTGGGATATATACTTTTTGTAATTTGCACACTTTTTCCAAAAGTTCATAAATGTATTGGTCAAGCAAAAGGCCAAGGGCCTGGTAGCGCTTGCTATTCCTCTCCAGGACATTTTTATAATAGTTAAAGACAAAAGGCGTATGTGTCTCAGTGTGTCTCAATTCAGCTTTTTCATTGAAGTCATATTTAAGTTCCTCTAGTAAATCAGATTGTTCGATAAATTTTCGGAAGCTCAGTTCCTGAGTCACTGGTAACCACTGAAAGTGAAAAGCAATATTATGTCAGTACCAGAAAAAATAAAATAAAAATTTCATCTTGCTAAAGTCTTCCTGTGGGAAATCATACTGAATTAAGCATTTTAAGAAGACATTAACATTATGGTTTTTATGATTTTTAACTCAAAATAATTGTGAACAATGTAAAGTAGTGAGAAACTGAATACACTAAGGGACAATGGCCAGACCGTATATAAAAACAGAACTCTGACCCACAACCTGCAGAAACTTGCCCAGGAAGCCAATCCCTTATCTGTTGATCCAATAAACAGCCCACGAAGCCAGTCTTATAAGTCAGAATCTCAGGAAGTCAGACTGCTACCTCTAGTGACAATCTGAGAAGCCAAACAATAATTTCTGTTACAATGGGTCCAAAATGGCCAAGACTTGATTAATAACTTAGAGCTTCCCTAATTTTTATCCCCGCTTAGGAACCACCAACTTAGGAACCACCAGAGAAAGCCAAATATGCACCCCTAAACAGTCACACAGGATGCCTCCCTTTTAGTTATCATGCATTCAGCTTCCTCATGCCAACAGTGTCCAGTCAGGACATACCAGCAGCCTTCCCTTTTTTTTTTTCCACTACAAAGCTTTCCCACTCCTCTGCCTGCCTTTGAGTCACTGCCAAAATGCAAGTGATGGTGGCTGACTACCTTGCTATAGTGAGCTCAGAATGAACAGGTTTTGCTTTTCTCATTTGGTTGCTCTTTATCTCCACAGTAAGCATTCAGACATTTTTGCTATTAAATAAATGGAGGGGATGTGGCAGTAGAAGTGAAATGTGAACCAGGCAGTGTAGATGATTATCAATTTACCTACTAATAGAAGATATGGTTATTCTGATATTTGAAAATAAAAAAAGTGACTGAGAAGTGAACTTAGTTATTGTCAACATAGCCCAAAGGGAAAAGACAAGACTTTGAAAGGTTAAGTCCTGGAAAAAAAAATCTCAAATAGACTCTATTCTGAGGCAAACAAACAAACAAACAAACAAAAAACAACAAAAAAGTTAAGTGGTTTGTGCTCAACAACTGTTAAATAAATGATTGGGTACCGAGGCTACCTGACTCCAATTCATGTTCTTAACAAATTCATTAATACTCTCACTCCTTAATTTCTTAACACTCACACTGGCAACCACAACCTACTTCCAATAAATAGCACTCAGAATGATTTTCAGTGCCACTCAAGCTGCTATCAAGGCTTAAGGCAAAATAAAAATGGTGCTTGCTTGCTTTGATTTCTTAACTCTTTTCTCACTTTCTGAATCTTATTCCCTGATTCCCAATTAATACTTTATGAAGGTGTTTGGTTGTTCAAAGCATCCAACCTATCTACACTGCTCTCTATTCTTTAAAAACTTTTTTCCTTACAGTGTTGCTGATCTCAGGTGCTATTATGTAATGAATATATTTTCCTAGAGTGTAAATGACAGATAGGAGCCTCTGGAATTAGATTGACTTAGGTTTAAATCTTAGCTCCAAATTTTACGTTGAGTGACTTTCAGCAGGTTTCTTAACCTCTATGAGTTTCAGTTTCTTCAACTTGTGAGTCTTAGTTTATGTTATCTAAAATAGCAATCCTTATCACCCTCTATCCTGCTCCTCTGCTTTATTTTTCTTCATAGCCTACATTACCACCTGATATATAATTGTTTGTATATTTAAAAATTATCTGTCTCCCCTCACTAGAATAAAAGCTCTTTGAGAACAGGAACTTTGTTTAATTAACTGCTGTATCTGCAGTACTTGGAACAGTGTCTGACAAATATTATATAAATATTTTTTGAATGCATAAATGCAAAATAGGATAACATCATTTATTTCACAAGGCTGCTGTGAGAATTAAATTAACTAATATAGGTAAAAACCATTAAAGGAATGTCTCACATATGGAAGTTTCTGTAAAGATAGGATGATCTTCCTTTTTGAGAAGTGTGAAATAAAAAAACATATGTCTTGTCCAGCCTTCCTTATTCACTCAACACTGTAATTTTTATCCACATTAATAAACATAGTCCTAGGTCATTCATTTTATCAGTTTATAGTGTTCCATTGCTTGAATATGCCATGGTTTGTTTAACCATTTTCCTGTTGAAGAATATTTAGGATGCTCCAATTTTCCACTATTATAAACAAAGCTATAACAAACATTCTAATAGCTATATTTTTGTGCACATATCAAGAGTTTCTTAAGGCAATATATCTAGAAGTGGAATTTCTAGGTCATATCAGCATCTTCCATTTTACCAGATATTGCCAAATTGCTCTCCAAAAAGGAGGGTCTATTTTATACTTTGGCATGGATGAGGAGGTTTGCCCAGAAAAGCAGTAATCTCTTAGATCTAAAAATACTTTGTTTATTCAGGTGCTGTGCTGGAAACTGCCTTTTCCTCTACTGAAATAAAGAGAAAGATACTGAATATTTAAAACTCAATGAACTAAACCTAAACCAACTAAACTAAACTAAACCAACGAACTAAAGAACCTTGTTAGCTAACTTTTCCTTCAATCAGAGAGTAAAATAAAATGAGTATTTTCTAATAGCACATAGTATACGGCATTCAGTTACTCTTTTTCACCTTTAAGTGCTTGTGTACCTAGTTGTTTGAGAAACAATTCTCAGGGGAAAAGAATGGGAGTTTGCAAACTGGAAAACCCAAATGGCACACATATATAAAGGACAGGTATAGGTGGGGTGAACAGGAGCAAGGTGCAGAGTATCCTGTAGAATGAAAAGGTAGACAATTCTTTAGAATTTATTGTAGCATATTTTGCTTGGTTAATGTACTCAAACTTGTAACTCTCATATCTAGCTGTCTACCTGATATATTTACTTGGATGTCAAGTAGCCATTTCAAACATAACATGTCCAAAGCACTCCCTTCAATCTACTCTCCCTCTAGTCTTTCCCATCTTATAAATAACTCCATTCTTTCAGTTGCTTGTGCTGCAGGCTTCCTTTCTCTCTTTCACACTCCACATCTGATCAATCAGCAAATCTGTAGGCTCCCTTATTTGAAATATATCTCGAATCTAACCACTTGTTACCTCTCCACCTCTACTGCCCTAGCCCTAGTGCAAGTCACTATCAACACTAACCTTCATTATTAAGCCTCCTATCTAATCTCTTTGCATACACTCTTATCTCCTGATAGTCTGTTTAACACATAGCAGGCTAGAACGATCTTTTCAAAACATTGAAATTGGATATCACACCCCTGTTCAAATTGCTCCATTGTCTCCCCTCTTACTCAGAATAAAAGCCTAAATTCTTACCATGGCCTACAAGGTCCCCCATGACCCTTAGCTCTCCAAGGTCATTTCCCCCCATTTCTCTCACTTGCTTACTCATCTAGTTACATCATCTGGCTCTTAGCTCTTTCTCAGGTGTCATTTCCCACCACTCTCTTGCTTATTTCACTCTAGCCACACCTGGCCTCTGCCGCCAACTTGTAAAGCAAGCTCCTATTTAAGGGCATCCCCCTTGCTATGCCCACAGATTGGGACACTCTTCCCCTAGATATCTATAGGGCTTTATTTCCTTCAAGTTTCTGCCCATCTGTTATCTGATCAGAGAAACTTTCTCTGAGCATTCTATCTGAAAGGGCAATCCCCTCTAATCCTTCCTTACTCCCTGTCTATCTATGATGCTTCATTTTTCCCTCCCTTCCTCCTCCTTCCTTTTCTTTTTTTTTTAAATTCAAACAGAAAGTCACAAAAATTATAATCATCCTCATCAGTTCACTCAGTTTTCTTCCTTTTCTTTTCTTTTTCTTTTTTTTGCACTTATTACCAACTGACATATACTTGCTTACTGTCTGTTCCCTCCCATTAGAATATAAGTTTGGGACTTCCCTGGTAAACCAGTGGTTAAGAATCTGTGCTTCCACTTCAGGGGGCATGGGTTCAATCCCTGGTCTGGGAACTAAGATCCCACATGCCATGCAGCACGGCCAAAGGGGGAAAAAAAAAAGTTCCATGACAGCAGAGACAAAGACTTTGTTTTGTTTTGTTCAGTAGTTCTTGGAATAGTACCTGGTGAATAGTAGGCACTTAAACATTGTTGTTAGAATTTTACGATTTTTGCTAAGGGCGTAAGAAAGTAAAGAGAAAAATCCTCTAGCTGTATACACAGGAGAAACATGCACACAAAGCTTTTGAAAAATTATAGAGGCTCCTTCCATAATTCTAAAGTTAATAAATGTTGATTTATGAATTATTCTTAGAGACTATTCTATGCATCTATATATATTTACTTTCTCTTTTGCAAATCAAGATGGTCCGTTAAAATAAAGGAGAGAAACTGTTTTATATACTTAGTTTTCTAAAGAGTGGGTTGGAATAAGATAACTTAGCTTTAAGAATAAGATTGTCGGACTTCCCTGGTGGCACAGTGGTTAAGAATCCACCTGCCAATGCAGGGGATAACAGGTTCAACCTGCAATAACAGGTTCGAGCCCTGGTTTGGGAAGATCCCATATGCCGTGGAGCAACTAAGCCCGTGCGACACAACTACTCAGCCTATGCTCAAGAGCCTGCAAGCCACAACTCCTGAAGCTCGGGTGCCTAGAGCCCGTGCTCTGCAACAAGAGAAGCCACCGCAATGAGAAGCCCACGCACCTACAACGAAGAGTAGCCCCCGCTCACTGCAACTAGAGAAAGCCCGCGTGCAGCAATAAAGACCCAACTCAGCCATAAATAAATAAATAGAATAACATTGTCAGAGCTACAAGGGATTTTATTGATATTCTTAGCTAATATGTTTATTTTATAGAGAAGTGAGGCTTTCAAAGGTAAACTGACATGCCCAAAATAACTCAGGCAGCTCTACAAACCTGAGAGAAGATTCATTTTTTACCAGTGTTTTTAAAAATGCACAGTATTTTTCATTCATTCACCAAAAATTTGGTGAGGGGATTTGTTAGTCACTTAGTTTTCTATATCGAATAATCTACTCATTTTATGTTGAATGAAATTTTAAGAAGGGAAAGGAGTATATAATCATTAATGAGAATTTCAAGTTAGGTCCTTTTAGTAACCTGGATTAGGTGGTGACACTGATATTATAGCCATGCCTAGAGCAAAACATAATCATTTTAAATTATTTAACTAACTGTGGTAAAATACATTAAAAAATTTACAGTTTTAACCATTTTTACGTGGGCAGTTCAGTGGCACTGAGTACACCCACATTGTGTGCAACCATTAATACCATCCATCCATCGAACATTTTTCATCTTGAAAAACTGTAGCTCTGTACCCAGTAAGCTATAATTTTTCATTTCCCCTTAGCAGCAGCCCCTGGCAAATCTTTCTACTTCCTGTCTCTATGAATTTGAAAAGAAGAGGGTGGGTGGGGCAACAGAATCACAGATGCAAGTAATTTTAATTAGCTTACTTTGGTTTTAACAAACTCCTTCTCTAGGATCATAAAGTGGTTATATTTAACAATATTTTACATTCTTTACAAGTGATCAGTAAGCTTTTATGAAAATATAATTTTACAACCTGAGAAGTTAGGGTCTATCACAGTAATATACCCTATTACAATAATTACAGTCCTTTGGTGTATTTAAGAAAGAGGTCCTGTTGTATATCCTATGACATTAAGAAACACAAATGAATGATACTTCACTAAGAAAATGAAAAAATATCTAAAGATACTTATATTTAGATATATTTAGAAAGCCAAACTAAACCAAAACAAAAAAACCCTGGAAAACGTCTTTTAAAAATTACTGTTTTGGGGGCTTCCCTGGTGGCGCAGTGGTTGAGAGTCCGCCTGCCGATGCAGGGGACACGCGTTCGTGCCCCGATCTTCCGGGAAGATCCCACATGCCGCGAAGCGGCTGGGCCCGTGAGCCATGGCCGCTGAGCCTGCGCGTCCGGAGCCTGTGCTCTGCAATGGGAGAGGCCACAACAGTGAGAGGCCCGCGTACCGGAAAAAAAAAAAAAAAATTACTGTTTTGGTAAAAAGCAGCACTATATTGTCCCAACACATAAATGCAATTATGAGGCATTTTTTTCAGAAAAATAATTATGCCTGTATACAATTCCATTTAGTAAATTGTACAAAATAATAGAGCTTATGAAATTTTATATGTAAAAGCTTCAAAGAAGAGCAAACTAAATCTCTTCCCCCTGCCTACCTCTCCCCAGGAAAGACTAAAGAAGATTAATTTAAGCCACCTGAGGCAAAGACAGAAAATAGGATATTAGTGATGGAAAGAAAAAAATCAGATGTTAGAAATCTTGGGTTGCCCAAATTTGAGTATGTAACAGAATCTCCTAGGAAAGTTTCTTAGAAAACTAATTTAGTGAACTATTATAAAGACACCCTTGTAACCATCCCAGGTTAGCTTTGGGAGCCCCCCCAAAGTGCCTTCAAGTGCCCTCTCCCTCCCTCCAAGAGCAAGCACTCCAGACTTTTATAGAAATCAATGCTTTCTATTTCTTTATGGTTTTATCTCCTATGTACACAGCCCTAGAACCTATAGTTTAGTAGTTTTGTTCTTTTTTTTTTTTTTTTAAACTTGATATGCCTTCCTGGGAAACTGAAATTCTGACAGCTTGATTTTGGATTTACTGACTTTGCACAATCCTAGATCCTATGCTTCCTGATTGGGATTATTCAGAGGTAAGTGGATACCAAAAGATAAAGGATAAAGAAGACGAGACTACCTAAAGCTTCAATTTTACTAAATAGTAACATAAAATGAAATTTTTCTATTAAAATCACCCAAATGTATTAAGGCATAGAAATGCTAAATAAATATCACATTTTAAGACAGAACACTCTAAAGAAGTTAGTGTTGGGGGGAGGGATAAATTAGGAGTTTGGGATTAACATATATACTACTATGTATAAAACATAACCAACAAAGACCTACTGTATAGCCCAGGGAATTATACTCAATATGTTGTAATAACCTATAAGGGAAAAGAATCTGAAAAAAAAATTAGGTGTATACTGTGTTTTCAATCTTCAGCTGGGTCTGGGACACCAGGCTCTGTCCCAAATCCTGGGGACACACACAGTACCTGCCTTCCAGGAGCTCCCTCACTCCTGTGAGGTCCAGAGAGTCAACCCCACTAGTTTCAGTCCTTAGCTCAACACTGTTGCGCCTGTACATTACTCATTAAGAGCAAAATAAATTTGAATGCGTGAGTTAAAAAAAAAAAAGATGTATATATAACTGAATCACTCTGCTGTACACCTGAAATTAACACAACATTGTAAATCAACTGTACCACAATTAAAAAAAAATGAAGAGCAAATCAAAGACTATGCAGCCAAAAAAATCAGAAAAAAGTATTAGAGAG
This sequence comes from Kogia breviceps, assembly GCF_026419965.1. Taxonomy (NCBI): domain Eukaryota; kingdom Metazoa; phylum Chordata; class Mammalia; order Artiodactyla; family Physeteridae; genus Kogia; species Kogia breviceps. Next base: position 101,483,111 of record NC_081314.1, read on the forward strand.
GTATACCATGAAGTTAATTAAAACAAATTTAATTTTTTCTGTAAAAAATATATTAATCTAACATAAAAACTGAAAAGAAGATAGTGGTGTATGTACAGGATACCTGGGGCTGAGCCCCAGAGCCAAATGACAGTTTAAGGAATTTAGGTTATTAAAGGTTTGTCCTATAGCCTCCTGGACAAGAGATTACCCATCTCCTGCTTAAATACCTCAAGTTACTGCAGGTTTTCATAATTTCTAGGAATAGGCTATTACACCGTAGGGCAGTTAAAATTGCTCATTGTCTTAAAAAGGAAGATATCCTTGAAACAAAAAAACCTATAGTCATTTTTCATGAATCATGTGTTACTTCTTTTATATCTAGAAGAAAATTATTCACATAAGAATCTCAATATTTTAAGGATAAGATTCAACTACTAACAAAAATGAGGCTAACAGCAACATGACACAGTGCTCCAAATATCTCTGCAAAATCTAGGCTTTCCAGGAGCCCATGGTAAGGAATTCCAGATTTTAATTTCTAAAACAGTTTAGGAAGTCAAGATGTACCCAGTGCCCAACCAAACCTGTTTATACTCAGATTGTACTTAAAGTTAATTCACCTGTGAAGAGAAGGGTCTTTTTAGATTTCGTTAAGCTTTCCTCAAAGAAATTGTTAATTAAGGGGTAAAATAAAGTGTGATCAAATTTCACACTACCACTATATCTTGAAACTATTAAAAAACCATACTCACTGCTTTAAATAGTATAGTTAGTCAAAACAAAAATATAATGAATGCTTAACTTAAACACTTTATATGCACTTTTAACACTCAATAAAGAACCAACTCATTAAGATCAAACCAGTCCATCCTCTCCCCTATAAAATACTGGGCTGATGAATTTCTAATCTCAAGTAATCTTAATTTAAAAGGCTCTATACAGTGTGAGCTAAACATACATAAAAGAAATGACCTTATTTATAAACATACTGAGAAGAGAATCATTCACTTTTTTTGGTCTTTCTTCCTTATTTTAAAATAAGGAAGCTTTCTCCTGAACATCATAAAACACTATAAAAGAAAAGATTGTGTAATTAGTCTTTCATAAAAGGAAAAGTAAGGATGTTAAATGACTCTCTCAAAAGTAAAAAACTGAACTTTTTAGTCCTATAGTTGTTTGCAATACAGTCAACTATGTAGTAGAGATTGTAAAAACTAAAACAATAAAAAAACTGGTTTAAAAAGCAAATTTGAAAATAAAAAGCAATTAAAAAATTTTGAGCTTAAAGGCCATTTATCTTCAAATATGTTATTCAAAACCAGCTCCAATTCAAAGAAACAAACTGACCCACTAAGTCTTTATTAGCAGAAATGCTGTATTTGGTTCAATGACAAGTTTAAATGACATATTTGCAAGCTGAATGATATAATTATTTCTTATAATTTCATTTCTCACAGGTTCACTTCTTACTGCTAAACTTTAAAACTTAAGGAAGCTGTCACTTTGGACTGAAATGTATTAGGCCTACTTACAATTTCCTTTTTTATGTTTCCATCTCTTAGCTCTATTTCCATCTTTTGCAGTTTCCTATAATATTGGCTGATGAATTGAGCCAGTATGATTCTTGAGTTAAATCATTCAATTAAAAGAGTTGATTTAAGAGGAAACTTAAAATTCAGATATTTTTCAGTAGGCAGTGTTTTTGTTAAACAGAAATAAACTAGAGCCTCTAAATGAAATCCTTGTAGTGAATTTCATTCTCATCAAGTCCTGAAGTATTTCTGCTTTTCAGCCATCCTGCCCTGTAAGACCGCCCCCGGCCCAATAGGCATCATCACCTGGAGGCTTACTTCTAGCTCCGCACAGACCACACTGTAATTACGAAGCAAGGCTCAAGAAGCACGAACCTGGGCTCTGGTAATGAGCTGGACGAGTCCCTTTACCGGCCTTGGTAAAATGGGGGAGGAGGAGCGGATGTTAAACTGTTGGAACATTCCAGTATCATCTTGCCTCTGGAGCGCTCTGCTGAATTTTGTTAAACTTATTGTGATTAAAGCTTACACAGTAAAAAAAAAAGGTATTCAAATATGTACATTATGGCTAATAAAGTAGGACAGTTTTCTAAACTGATGGGTCCTATGAAAGGACTAAAAAAAAATCAGTCTACAAGTACTAGTCGTTGAGTTCGAGGTCAGGGTTATTCCTTTAAGTACTGTAATAAAAATTAGCGGCACAAATTAGTTTACGCCCACCCACTTTCTAGCATCTCAGCACTTTATGTTTTAAAGAATTGAGGTGCAGCTTATCCATTTTCCTGGCCCTTAGAAATGGTGAGTTTGAATTTTGAAGAGATCCTTTATATATTACTGACATTTTCTCCTCAGCTGACCTAATTGATTTCAACTCCAACTGCTAAACCAGCAGCTAGGCTATTGATTTTTGTTGTCTTAAAATCTTTTTTTCTGAGCCTGAGGAAGCGCCTTGAGGACAAATACATGGGAGAGTCCATGAGGAAAGTGGTAGCACAAAAGGACTATTTTGTTCTCATATTTCCGGGGTCTCCTCGCGGGATTCAGTGAAGTGGAGGAATTCCTTAAGTTTCCCCGGTTTAGTTTTTAGTCAACTTAATCTTCAAAGTCAACAAAGCCTTGACGATCTCGGGTTAAAACCTAGCACTCAGTCTCAGTTTCCAACAGGGGCAGAGATGATGAAAAAACCGTCACTTAATAAGCACTTGCGGCGGTAACCCACAGAGAACACTACTCCCAGGAAGTGATTTCCGGGTGGAGGTGGGAGGGGTGGCTAATTTCCGGTCTGAGGGCCGGCGACCGCTCTTGCGCAAGCGCGGTTCACATTTTCCTGGCTTTTTTTTTTTTTTTTCCCTCTCCCCTCCCCCTACCTTCCCCAGCCTGAGGGGTCTTGAGGTGACAGCGACTGCGATTCCAGCAGGAGGAGGAGAAGATGGACAAGGGGAAGGCCGGGCGACGGCGATCTTCATCCGGTGAGAAAGGGTCGGAGGAGGGCTGAGCATATTGTCTCCTACCTCGGGCAAAGGGGGGGAACAGGCGACAACGGGTGCTGCGGCCCGGAGCTGTGAGGGCTCGGGCTCCGGCTCGGGCGCGGGGGAGGGGAGGAGGTGAAGGGAGTGGGGAGTGGAGTGGGGTGGAGGGGCGCGCACAATGGAAGGTTCCCGGGTCTCGCGGGCCCCTGCGAGTCGAAGACCCACTCCGAGCTGTCATCAAAGCCTCGGCCGCTCTTCACCCCGTCACCCCTTTTCATTTTCGTCCTTCTCCCGCTAGCACCCTACTTGGGTCTCATCGGCCTGCGGCTCTTCCCGGTTGGCTTACCGCTCTCCTGCCACGCCTTCCTCGTAATCCCACCAATGTTCCATTTTCATTTCCAGCTTCTCAGCGCCTTGGTCCTACTTTCCTGTCTTCCTTTGATTCTCGACTTTGGCTCTTTCTCCCCCCTGTACCTCCTGGCAGGTAAAAGCAGCAAAGAAGGAAAGGCGGGGCATGTTAATTGACACTTCATTCCTCGTCCAAGTGCTGCAAACATCGTGTCTTGCTTGGTCTTATGAGCCGGCCCGCTTAATAACCTTTTTTTTTTTTTTCTAGCCACCCCTTTCTTCCAAAAGCGATTCAAAAGTCGAACAAAGGATTTGAAGCCATGTTTTGTTGTGTTTTTATTCTCAGCGTGTTTTTGTTTTTGAAATTGTTTTGCGGCTTAAATGACTGTCTTCAGTTTTGGGTACTACATCTTAGAAACACAAAAATGGAGTTGTAAGACGCGAGGTCGAGCCCCTCCCAGTCTGCAAGTTTTTGTCGAAGATCTCATCCATTAAGGGTACCGCAGTTTCTGTGTTAAGTCCTGTGGACTTACCAGAGGAGGAGGGAACAAGGGCTCTTTAATAAACTTACACTCTAGTACACTAACATTCAGTGAATCAATTATTTCATTTAATTTTCTTTTTTATTTTCTTATTTTATTTATTTATTTTTTTGCGGTTCACGGGCTTCTCACTGTTGTGGCCTCTCTCGTTGCGGAGCACAGGCTCCGGATGCGCAGGCTCAGCGGCCATGGCTCACGGGCCCAGCCGCTTCGCGGCATGTGGGATCTTCCCGGACCAGGGCACGAACCCGCGTCTCATGCATCGGCAGGTGGACTCTCAACCACTGCGCCACCAGGGAAGCCCTAATTTTCTTATTTATTATTTTGCCGTCTGTTGTTGCATAGACAGTTTATGCGGTCTATTTAGACAATTCTAAATTTATTTAGGAGTGCCCTTGTGGCAGTGTACCTCAAACTTTTTTGGCCGCAAAGGAGAGTGAACATGGATCTCTGGGACATTGCCTGAAGTAGCTGAAAACCTGAAATTCCTCTTCATAAGCAACCAGTATTACCGTTTGTGTGTGTGTGTATTCTAGAGATATTCTTTGCTGTTGAAAGTATATGTATGTATTATATATATACATATATACACACATATGTATGTATATGCCTCCAATAGATTCATGTTTGTTTTAATATACTTTTTTCTCCTCTAAAATCTTCAAGTGAAATTGACACATAAGGAATATGCACAATGCTTATCTGGTGTCATTTGTGTGCTTCCTCACACAGAACTTTAGGGGTAAGCATACCTCAGTTTAACATGCACAGCCTTTTTTCAATAAATGCATTTCTCCTTGGCTTAGTACATTGTTTTGGAGGTAAGGGCAAGATATTAACCTTGTCCTTCAGCAAATCCCATCCTCTTTACCTGGTTACACTTAGATTTATTTATCTATTTATTACAGTTAATTTGATGCAAGTAGTTGTGGGAAGTAAAATTTGAGAGTAAAATTGTTAATTCTTAAAAGACGTTGATATTTATGTGAGCTATCCCTCTGGAGAGGATTTCTTTTTCTGCTGACTTCCCTTTTGGAGCTGTCCTTTCTGAAAAGTAATTATTAATGTATAGTAAAAACCATTCTCAGATCTAATATTAACTAGCTGTTCTCCAGTATTCATCTGGTTTTAAGAGATGAACATTAATTTTTAAGAATGATTCTTAATAGTGTATATTTAATTTTCTCGCATAGATTCTCAGAAATAGAACAATCAGTTGGCTTAAAGGGATTCTGAATTTTGTGTGACATTTATGTGCATGCAGTTGCTATTTCATTAGGAGGGTTGCTAACTGGAACTTGAATGACTGGAAGTGACATTTATCATCGTGAGAATTTCATAAGTACCCAAAGGTAAAACTTTGATTAATAAAAGGGGAAGAATTCTAAGAAGTATAAAGAAGGCTGATAGCAGTAGAGAGAGAAAGCAAGACATGAAGTTTGAAGTTTCCTCTGTGAGACTGCACTAGGTTTTCCTAAACTTTCCCCTGAACAAGGACGAACTATGAAGGGTTACATAGTATATTGCTCAAAACTCTTTTAGTTGCAAGTAGCAGAAACCCAATTCCAGCTGGTTTAAGCTAAACAAGAAAACAAGCATTTGTGGACTCAAATAACTGACAACTGTAGGAGTTGGATGGCTTCTGGCATGGCTGTGTCTGTTTTAGGCACTAGTTCTCAAGGTATGGTCTGGGAACCTCTGGATTCCCTGAGTCCCTTTTGGGTCTGTGAGCTTACACCATTTTTCATAATTTTAAGACATTATTTTCCTTTCCCTCTTAATCTTCTACCTGTGTACAGGACAGTTTTCCAGAGGCTACATGACATGTATCACAACAAATTGAATGCAGAAGCATATAGAGGAAATGATTTGTCTTTTATTAAGTCAGATGTTAAAGAGAGTTACAAAAAGTAAAATAATGCCATTCTTCTCAATGTTTTGAAACTAAAGTTATTTAAAAAATACTTTAGTTATGTTAACATGCATTGTGTTTGTTTTTGTTTTTTTGTTTGTTTGTGGTACGCGGGCCTCTCACTGTTGTGGCCTCTCCCGTTGCGGAGCACAGGCTCCGGACGCGCAGGCTCAGCGGCCATGGCTCACGGGCCCAGCCGCTCCGCGGCATGTGGGATCTTCCCGGACCCGGGCACGAACCCGTATCCCCTGCATCGGCAGGTGGACTCTCAACCACTGCGCCACCACGGAAGCCCGTGTTTATTGTTTTTAAATGAGTTAATAAAGAAAAATTCTGTAAGTAGAAAAACCACAAAAACTCTGATTACCCTACTTTTCTGGAATGGGGCCATGAATCAGGAATCAAGCATAAAACACCTCTAAGCATGAGAGGAGAAATCACATGGTTTATATGCTAAAGTTCACTCATGAGAAGCTTCTGAAGGCTTTCTTCCTATTATATTGAATCTATGTGTTTAAGTTATTTATTACCCCAATAAAGATGAATATCTTATTTCCAAGTTTCCAGCATATCAAAGCAGTGAATTAGATGGGAACACAGTTAAAAAATTATTGGCTCCAGAGACAGGTCTAGTGACAGTTGAATGAAATAATAAAGTGCATGGGTCATTCAAGGGAGAATGACCATTAGAAATGTTTAACAACAACAACAAAAGTATAACAGATATATTAGAGTCATATCACAACTTCCAAATGAATTTTTGAATTAAAATAGGGAAGTTGAAGTAAATTTCAAGTTATCAACTGTTCAGGCAACAACCTTGGAGATCTGTGTTCATTCTCATTTGCAGTTAAGGATAGATAATTTTTTTTAGTACTTAGGTACTAAACAGCGTGCTAAGAATTTTACAGACGTTATAATTCTTTTGAAAACCTCTGAGGTGGTTATTATTATTTCTGATATACAGATGAGGAACCTGGAATTTAGGGAGGGTAAGCAACTGTTAGCAATACAAGAAGCAGAGCCAGGATTCAAAATCTGGTCTTTCTGATTACAAAACGTATAATTTTAATCTTTTTAACTGTCGTAGGATGTTAGTGAACCTTACTTGGAAAAAAGGTTTCATGGACAAATAAATGGGACAACTGTAGTTATAAGAAAATTTTATTTACTGCAGGATTTTTCAGAGCTTTTGCTATGCTACTATACATTCCACCTCTCCAAGAGATTGACTGAACATGCAGTGTTTTTCAAACTTGCTTGATTTTGAAAGTCTTCCCTCCTCCCCCAGTTTCAGCTTGAGGATCTAGTGTTCCATGATGATACACCTTTCTTTTTTCAGTAGGTCCAGGTGATGGCTGCATATTATGCAGTGTCTGATGAACCATAATTGAAGTTCAAAACCAGAATCTACAATTAATCATGGTAAAACTACTTTATTTGCAGTGATGTTAGCTGAAGCCATTGGAATGGATAGAACTACCCACAGAAAGAGTATGGAGTGAGAAGAGTCTTGCATCACATATATTTAATTTCAAAGTAAGGAGGAAGAGACACTGGTGAGCAGATAGGCAGATTAGAAGGCGTTATGATAGGTTTGGGAAGCAAGGGAGAGTGAATGCAATGTAAATCAGAGAGTTAAAGTAGTATGAGGATGCTGGATTTGGCAATTAGTAGGTCACTTTTTTTTTTTTTTTAACCACTGATTTTAGTAGAGTAGTAGGGACAAAAGCCAGATTTCAAGAGGCTAAATGAATGAGTGGTGGTGAGGAAATAGAAGATGAGATGTGAAGGAAAGATTTTGGAACAAGCTTGAGTATGAAATTAGGTAGAAAGGATTATTTAAAAAAGACTATAAAAATCAGGTTTATATGGCATGGGAAAGGGTTCAGTGGAGAGAGAACGATATCAGGTAGGAGATAATTGATAGGGTGAAGTCTTAGAGGAAATGGGGGAGGATAGACTCAGGACAGTTTGTTAGATAAGACTTGTGTAAGGGTGGGAAGATGGATAAAGATATAGATAAATTTTGAGAAGTTAAGGATATTGCAATCATGGCTTCTAAGTGAAATAGGCAAGATCATCTTTTGAGAAAGAGGGACTTTCAGGTGGTATTGGGAGCTCAAAATAGAGTAGGAGGTCAGTTAGGGATGAATAAAAGAGCTATTAACTAATTTTGAAAAAGTATTTGTTAAAACACGTGTAAGTCTGTAGATAGTACCAGTTGTGGTTACTACAATTATATGACTTTCTTTAGCATTGCTAATCAGTCTAGGAGCAAGAATTTGGGGGGAATAAAAGAATTTAGTTTTACTTAGAGTTAAAGGGTATTATACGATGTGGGGGTAAAAAATTGGATCAGTGAGAGTGAGGAAATGGAAGGGTTAAGGGACAGTATGTTGTAGAATGAGAGGTTCACATTTGTGAGCTTGAGAAGTGTAACCCTACTAAATCCATTTGTGAATGCATGTTGTTGAAATGGGAATGTGATATGAAGAAGTTTGTTGGACTAGAGTAAATTAAGATGAGTCCATTGTATTGAGTGATTTGATTTATGAAAATTTTAGAGCTTCGGTATGATGGTAGGTTTTAAGATAGAGAGGAAAACTATGAATCAAGTATCAGAATATTCTAGGAATGTTGGAGAGAGTCTTGGGTCAGTACATGGCAATTACAATATGGGTGAGGTAATAATACATACAAGCTATGGGAATTTTAAAGGAGGAATTATTGCAATAAGGATGAATATTAATTGGAAGTGGTGGCAGGGGAAGGAGGTTGTTAATCCCTTCCCCTGTTTTTATAGGTGGGAGAAGAATCTTCTTGAGAGAATCTTAAATAGTGTAGTAAATAAAAAGATGTATAATGTATAATTTATGTAATAAAAAGGATTCAGTTAAACTAAGGTGGAGGAAATGTTCAAGGAGAAGATTCAGAATTTAAGGAAATTGTGTTCACTTTGGAAAGGAATTTGGTGGGCTGGGGAAGAGCTAGAGAAGAGTGTAGATGAAAACTATACCTCAATAAAAAGAAAAACAAAACAGAATATTAAAAAGACATGTACTCAAGGGTCAAGTTAAAAAAAAAAAGAATGTAGTGGAAAGGGTAGAGTGGCATTACCTAAGAGATGAGAGAATAGCAAGGTAATAAGCTGTAGGGATTGCAATCTAGGGTGGTGAATGTGATTCCCAAGCCCGGTGATAGAAAGCAGAGGATTGGAAAGTAGATTAGAGGGGGGATATGGTAACACAGGGAGTGGGTTATATATAGGACTGAGTAGCTCTAAAGATTCAGACTGGAACTTTGCTGTAATGGTGCTGTCTCAAACCTGCCTCTCAGATGTATAACTCTAATGTGAGTCTTCAGTAATTTAGGAGGCTGGCTAATGTGAGCTGCTTCAGCACATGTACCTATATTGATAACTCACTTCTTGGATGCACTTAACATTGCACTGTCCTTCCACCCATTTCTCCCTATCTAAAACTTATTATCTAAAACTTACTTCAAAGCCCAGTTCAATTGTGTCTTTGCAAGAACTATCTCCTAATTAACTCAAACTTAAAAAATATTCCTATTTTTGAATTTCCATGGGTGTTTGCGCCTCTTATGTGATGTTTACCAGATTCCATCATATATTCTAGCTTGCTGAATTGTTTAATCTCTGCTGTTACACTGTTAACTCTGTGACAGGGACTGTCTTATTCATTTCCTATCCCCATAGCATCCAGCATACCTAGAGTGTTTTGGTTAAGAATTCCACCTCTGGAATCAGACCAGTGATGGATTAACATGGTGACCTTGGGCAAGTTATTCGGATTTTTCAAACTTAAATTCTTCATCTGTAAAATAGAGATAATGCCATTATTGAGCTCAAAGACTTTTTTTTGTAAGATTAAATAAAATAATTTGTGTAAAGTACTTAGCATAGTGCCTGGCAATGGTAATTACTGTTATTTAAAATAAATGTTTATGTAATATATGAATGAATGGTTCCACAAGCTCCTTGAGAAAAAGTTATGCTTTCTGATTATTTGACATATATATATAATGGGAATAATTAGAGCGATTTTTCTGTATGCTAATGTAAGTACATTAAGGTTTCTTAAAGAGGGGTATTTTATTTTATTATTATTATTTTTTTTTGCGGTTTGCGGGCCTCTCACTGTCGTGGTCTCTCCCATTATGGAGCATAGGCTCCGGATGCGCAGGCTCAGTGGCCATGGCTCACGGGCCCAGCCGCTCCGCGGCATGTGGGATCTTCCCAGACCGGGGCACGAACCCGTGTCCCCTGCATCGGCAGGCGGACTCTCAACCACTGCGCCACCAGGGAAGCCCAAGAGGGGTATTTTCGTATAAAATATTGTAATTATAATAGTTATTTATTTTGCAGTATTTACCAGACATACTCTAAATACTTTAATATAGATGATCTGCCTTTATTTTCAAATATAGTTGATTTATTGTGTTAGTTTCAGGTGTACAGCAAAGTGATTCAGCTGTATGTATGTTTTTCAGATTATTTTCCATTATAGGTATTACAAGATATTGAATATTATTCCCTGTTTTATACAGTAAATCCTTGTTGCTTATCTATTTTATGTATAGTAGTTTGTATCTGTTAATCCCATGCTTGTAATTTATCGTTCCACCCACTCTCTTTCCCCTTTGGTAACCATAAGTTTGTTTTCTGTCTGTGAGTCTGTTTCTGTTTTGTATTTAGATTCATTTGTATTAATTTTTGCAGTCCGCGTACAAGTGATATCGTATAATATTTACCTTTTTCTGACTTATTTCACTTAATGTGATATTCTCTGTGTCCATTCATGTTGCTGCAAATGGCAATATTTCATTTTTTTATGGCTGAGTAATATTCCACTATGTGTGTGTGTGTGTGTGTGTGTGTGTGTGTGTGTGTGTGTGTGTGTGTACACACACCGCATCTTCTTTATCCAGTCATCTGTTGATGGACACTTAGGTTGCTTCCATGTCTTGGCTATTATAAATAGTGCTGCTATGAACATTGGGGTGCATGTATCTTTTTTTTTTTTTTTTTTGTGGTATGCGGGCCTCTCACTGTTGTGGCCTCTCCCGTTGCAGAGCACAGGCTCTGGACGCGCAGGCGCAGCGGCCACGGCTCACGGGCCCAGCCGCTCCGCAGCATGTGGGATCTTCCCGGACGGGGGCAAGAACCCGTGTCCCCTGCATCGGCAGGCGGACTCTCAACCGCTGCGCCACCAGGGAAGCCCGCATGTATCTTTTTGAATTAGAGTTTTCGTCTTTTCTGGATATGTGCCCAGGAGTGGGATTGCAGAATCACGGTAGCTCTATTTTTTGTTTGTTTGTTTTTAAATTTAATTTATTTATTTTATTATTTTTGGCTGCATTGGGTCTTTGTTGCTGTGTGCGGGCTTTCTCTAGTTGCTGCGAGCAGGGGTTACTCTTTGTTGCAGTGCGTGGGCTTCTCATTGCAGTGGCTTCTCTTGTTGCAGAGCATGGGCTCTAGGCTCTCAGGCTTCAGTAGATGTGGCACGTGGGCTTCAGTAGTTGTGGCTTGTGGGCTCTAGAGCACAGGTTCAGTAGCTGTGGAGCATGGGCTTAGTTGCTCTGCAGCATGTGGGATCTTCCTGGACCAGGGCTCGAACCCATGTCCCCTGCATTGGCAGGTGGATTCTTAACCACTGCGCCACCAGGGAAGCCCCTCTATTTTTTGTTTTTAAATTATTTTTAAAAATATTTATTTATTTAATTTATTTATTTTGGCTGTGTTGGGTCTTAGTTGCAGCATGTGGGGTCTTTGTGTGGTGCTCAGACTTCTCTTCTCTCTAGTTGTGGTGTGCGGGTTCCAGGGCATGTGGGCTGTGTAATTGTGGCGTGTGGGGTCCAGAGTGCGTGGACTCTGTAGTTTGTGACATGTGGGCTCTCTCGTTGAGGCATGTGAGCTCAGTAGATGTGGCCCCGTGGCATGTGGGATCTTAATTCCCCAACCAGGGATCAAACCCATGTCCCCTCCATTGGAAGGAGGCTTCTTTACCACTGGACCACCAGGGAAGTCCCCATTTTTTGTTTTTAAAGGAACCAGCATACTGTTTTCCATAGTGGCAGTACCAACTTACATTCCCACCAACAGTGTAGGAGGGTTCCCTTTTCTCCACACCTTCTCCAGCATTTATTATTTGTAGGCTTTTCTGGTGTGAGGTGATACCTCATTGTGGTTTTGATTTCCATTTCTCTAATAATTACCAACATTGAGCATCTTTTCATGTGCCTTTTGGCCATCTGCATGTCTTCTTTGGAGAAATGTCTACTTAGGTCTTCTGCCCATTTAAAAACAAATTTTAATTTAATTTAATTTATTTTATTTTTGGCTGCATTGGGTCTTCGTTGCTGCACACGGGCTTTCTCTAGTTGCGTCGAGTGGGGGCTACTCTTCATTGAGGTGTGCGGGCTTCTCATTGCGGTGGCCTCTCTTGTTGCGGAGCATGGGCTCTAGGTGCGCGGGCTTCAGTAGTTGTGGCACGCGGGCTCTAGAGTGCAGGCTCAGTAGTTGTGGCGCACGGGCTTAGTTGCTCCGTGGCATGTGGGATCTTCCCGGACCAGGGCTCGACCCCGTGTCCCCTGCATTGGCAGGTGGATTCTTAACCACTGTGCCACCAGGGAAGCCCCTTCTGCCCATTTTTTGATTGGGTTGTTTTGTTTTATTTATTTATTTATTTATTTTTGCGGTACGCAGGCCTCTCACCGTTGTGGCCTCTCCTGTTGCGGAGCACAGGCTCCGGACGCGCAGGCTCAGCGGCCATGGCTCACGGGCCCAGCCGCTCCGCGGCATGCGGGATCTTCCCGGACCAGGGCACGAATCCGTGTCCCCTCCATCGGCAGGTGGACTCTCAACCACTGCGCCACCAGGAAAGCCCTGTTTTGTTTTTTTGATACTGAGTTGTATGAGCTGTTTGTATATTTTGGAAATTAAGCTCTTGTCAGTCACATCGTTTGCAAATATTTTCTCCCATTGTCTTTTCAATTTGATGGTTTCCTTTGCTCTGCAAAAGCTTTTACGTTTGATTAGGTCCCATTTGTTTATTTTTGCTTTTATTTCTTTTGGGAGATTAGATTGTGTCACTTTAATCTTGGCAATTGAAAAGCTGGATATTCTCCCCTTTTTAGAGATGAGACACTGAGTCTCAGAGAAGTCACAGCTAGTAAGCCAAGATATAAATTTGGGTTGTCAGACTTTAATATTTTTACTCTAGAGCACTGTGCTATACCAGACAGTCACAAGCAGCGATGCATTATTTATTAAAATGCTCCAATACCAACCTCTTATCAGATGGAGCAACTCAGTTATAAAACCCCTAAAATTTTGGGAAGTCACAATAGCAGTCACTAAAAGAAATGTGCAAACATTCTGCAAAATAGGATAGAAGCATTTTTAACTCAATGAGTCTGTCTGTGATTTAAGCAACTGATATTCCTTTTTTTTTTGCGGTGTGTGGGCCTCTCACTGTTGTGGCCTCTCCTGTTGCGGAGCACAGGCTCCGGACGTGCAGGCTCAGCGGCCATGGCTCATGGGCCCAGCTGCTCCGTGGCATGTGGGATCTTCCCGGACCGGGGCACGAACCCGTGTCCCCCTGCATCGGCAGGCGGACTCTCAACCACGGTGCCACCAGGGAAGCCCTGGACATTCTTTTTTATGGAGTACCTATTCAAGGCTTTTTCCCATTTTGAAGATTGGATTGTCTTGCCTTTGCTTTATAGGAGTTCTTTATATGTTCTGGTTATGAGTCCTTTGACAGATATATGTATTATACAGTATTATTAACTATAGCCACCATGCTGTACATAGATACATGAGTTATAAATAATCTTCCAGTCTGTGGTTTGCCTTTTCACTCAATGATGAGGTTTGGTGAGCAGAAGTTTTTAATTTTAATGAAGTTGAATTTATTAATCATTTCCTTTATGGGTTAGTACTACTTGAGTCTTGTTTGAGAGATCCTTGCCAACCCCAAGGTCATGAAGATATTCCCCTCATTTTTATTCTAGAAGCTTTATTTGTCTTTGATATTTAAATCTATGATCAATTTAAAAATAGTTTTTGATATAGTGTGATGTTTATTACTTATTTGTTTACCTTGTTTGGTTATCAAATTGTGTCAGCATTACTCATGCAAAAGATCATCCCTTTTCCACTGAATTGCAGTGGTGTGTTTGTCATGAATAGGTGATCACATTTGTGTGGGTCTCTACCATTCATTTTTATTATGAAATTTGTGAGAAATTTCAGTGAATTGTAAGTTCCAGGAAGACTTAGGCTGTGTTTAATTTGCTCACTACACTATACCCACTGGCTAGCACAGTGCCAGACACATGATATACATTCAGTAATTATTTGCTGACTGAATGAAAGAATCGTAAAAGAAAATCCCATAGAAGTCTGAAAAATGTTGGTGAGGAAAGACTTAAGCTGTTCTCTGTTGCACAAATGCTTAGATATGTAGCCCTCACCTTCTGTTCTCCCCTGTGGCCCCTCCACCCCCCATTATAAGAATTTATCTGGTCTTATGGTTCAACCAACATAAATCGAAGACCTATTGGATACTAGGATTTTTGCCAAGGAATTTCTTTTTTTTTTTTTTTTTTTTTTTTTTTTTTTTTTTTTTTTGCGGTACGCGGGCCTCTCACTGTTGTGGCCTCTCCCGTTGCAGAGCACAGGCTCCGGACGCGCAGGCTCAGTGGCCACGGCTCACGGGCCCAGCCGCTCCGCAGCATGTGGGATCTTCCCGGACCGGGGCACAAACCCGTGTCCCCTGCATCGGCAGGCAGACTCTCAACCACTGAGCCACCAGGGAAGCCCTGCCAAGGAATTTCTTATTGAGTTCTTAGAACCAAATTTCTTTTTTCAATTCTCATCACATGTATATTGTTTAATTGAGAAATTTTTTGAGAATCTGCTACTCTTTGATTATTTTTGACCTTTAGTCCTTCAGGTTCTATAAAATGTATCAATGTAAATTGTAAATGTAACAAGAAGTTCATTTGAAACAAAAGATAACTGAAAAGATTTATTCTGTTATGTTATCTCATTTAATGTTAAATGATAATTTTTACCATGTCTTTGTAGAAATTGTCACAGAAGGGAAAAGGAAAAAGCCTTCATCTTTGGAGTTACATAAGGTATGTATTAGTTTTGCTCTTAACCTTTGCCTTATCTTTAGAGTTGATAATATTGAAAGTATTTTGGAATTTGTCTTTTTAATAAAATTGTAAAGAAAATACTGTAAATCCGTAATTAATCAGTGTTTTTTGGAGAATGGTATATCCTAATTAACCAAGGGTTAGCTAGGAAACCCTTTCTGGGACCAGCCTTGTTTAAATCATTGTAAAATTTTCCAGTGTACTTTCCAAGTCTTATTTTAGATTTATATAGAACAGAACTCATTTCTTTGATGACTGAATATATTAGAGCACCTGAGATTCATTCATTTATGATACTGTAGTTGTTGAAGAATTGTATTCAAGTCATGTGCTGAAATTTACTGTTTGGAATATGTATGTCCTTTTAAGCATACTTTTTTTTCATTTATTTATTTCTTTTATATAAGCCAAGAGTAGCAAAACAACTAAAATGAAGTTTCTACCTACATAGGAGGTGTTTAAAAAATTTTAATCTGTGTTTTTAGAAAGATAATCTTTTTTTCCTATAGAATTTTGTGATTTAAATGCCATAGTACCTTGATTTTCATTATAATAATTTATTAGAGACTTTTCTTTGAAACATTCTAATTATACATGGAGGACTTTAATTTGGTGTATTTGTGGAACAAAGAGGGAGAAGAAGAAATCATAAAGGAGGGCTGTGAGACGAATCAAGAGTACCTTATAAGACCACACAGAGAGATGGCTTTGGATACTCTTTTTCTACCTTGGCTTACTTCAGATTTTTGGGGTGTGTTTCTTCATTTAAAATTCTGGGACTTCCCTGGTGGTTCAGTGGTTAATAATCCACTTGCCAGTGCAGGGGACACGGGTTCTATCCCTGGTCCGGGAAGATCCCACATGCCGCAGAGCAATTAAGCCTGTGCACCACAGCTACTGAGGCTGCACTCTAGAGCCTGTGCGCCACAACTACTGAAGCCTGCACTCCTAGAGCCCGTGTTCCGCAACAAGAGAAGCCACCACCATGAGAAGCCCACACACCACAGTAAAGAATAGCCCCCACTTGCTGCAACTAGAGAAAGCCCACGCGCATCAATGAAGACCCAACACAGCCAAAAAAAATTTAAATAACTAAAGAAAGAAAGAAAAAAAAGAAAAAATTCTGGATTTAGGGAATTCCCAGGTTGTTCAGTGGTTAGGACTCCATGCTTTCACTGCTGTGGGCCCGGGTTCGATCCCTTGTTGGGGAACTAAGATCCCACACGCCGTGTCATGCAGCCAAAAAATTTCTGGATTTAGCTTAAGTGAGGTAGATGAGGGAGTTAAAAAAGATATTTTACATTGCTATTATACCCAGTTTTATTATTTATTTATGTATTTGATTTTTAAGAATTTTTATTGGAGTATAGTTGATTTACAAGGTTGTGTTAGTTTTAGGTGTACAGCAAATGAATCAGTTATGCATATATCCACTCTTTTTTAGATTCTTTTCCCATATAGGTCATTACAGAGTATGGAGTAGAGTTCCCTGTGCTATACAGGGAACTTATTAGTTATCTATTTTATGTGTAGTAGTGTGTATATGACAATCCCAGTCTCCCAGTTTATCCCTCCCCCAACCCCTTTCTCTTCTAGTAACCATAAGTTTGTTTTCTACATCTGTGACTCTTTCTGTTTTGTAAATAAGTTCATTTGTACCAGTTTTAAGGTGCCACATATAAGCAATATCATATGATATTTATCTTTCTCTGTCTGACTTACTTTACTCAGTGTGACAATCTCTAGGTCCATCCGTGTTGCTGCAAATGGCATTATTTTGTTCTTTTTTATGGCTGAGTAATATTCCATTGTATATATGTACCATATCTTATTTATCCATTCCTCTGTCGATGGACACTTAGGTTGCTTCTGTGTCTTGGCTATTGTAAATAGAGCTGCAATGAACATTGTGGTACATGGCTCTTTCTGAATTATGGTTTTCTCAGGGTATATGCCTAGTAGTTGGATTGCTGGGTCACATGGTAGTTCTATTTTTAGTTTTTTAAGGACCCTCCATAGTGTTCTCCATAGTGGCTATATCAATTTACATTCCCGCCAACAGTGTGAGAGGGTTCCCTTTTTCTCCACACCCTCTGTAGCATTTATTGTTTCTAGATTTTTTTTCATAATAAAGGATGAATTTTTAATATTAAGTTAATGCCAACCAGGAAACATCAATACAGGGCATATATATATATATATATATGTATATATATGGATTACAGCACACTTAACAAACATTATCTGTCTAACCCAAAGGTCATGGTTTATCTAACATCTTGGCCACTGAGGCCATCTTCATTCAGTAGTTATTTATTTATTTATTTATTTATTTTTAACATCTTCATTAGAGTATAATTGCTTTACAGTGGTGTATTAGTTTCTGCTTTATAACAGTGAATCAGCTATGCGTATACATATATCCTGATATCTCATCCCTCTTGTTTCTCCCTCCCACCTGTCTAGGTGGGCAAAAAGCACCAAGCTGATCTCGCTGTGCTATGTGGCTGCTTCCCACTAGCTGTCAGTTTTACATTTGGTAGTGTATATATGTCCATGCCACTCTCACTTCGTCCCAGGTTACTTCCCCCTCCCCGTGTCCTCAAGTCCATTCTCTACATCTGTGTCTTTATTCATGTCCTGCCCCTAGGTTCTTTAGAACCATTTTTTTTTTTTCTTTTTGTGGTACGCGGGCCTCTCCTTGTTGTGGCCTCTCCCGTTGCGGAGCACAGGCTCCAGACACTCAGGCTCAGTGGCCATGGCCCACGGGCCCAGCCGCTCCGCGGCATGTGGGATCCTCCCGGACCGGGGCACGAACCCGTGTCCCCTGCATCAGCAGGTGGACTCTCAACCACTGCGCCACCAGGGAAGCCTAGAACCATTTTTTTTAAGATTCCATATATATGTGTTAGCATATGGTATTTGTTTTTCTCTTTCTGACTTACTTAACTGTATGACAGACTCTAGGTCCATCCACCTCACTACAAATAACTCAATTTCATTTCTTATTATGGCTGAGTAATATTCCATTGTATATATGTGCCACATCTTCTTTATCCATTCCTTTGTCGATGGACACTTAGGTTTCTTCCATGTCCTGGCTATTGTAATTAGAGCTGCAGTGAACATTGTGGTACATGACTTTTTTTTTTTTTTTTTTTAAGCTGAATTTATTTATTTATTTATTTTTGGCTGTGTTGGGTCTTCATTGCTGCATGCGGGCTTTCTCTAGTTGTGGCGAGCAGGGGCCACTCTTCATCGCGGTGCATGGGCCTCTCACTATCGCGGCCTCTCCCGTTGCGGAGCACAGGCTCCAGACACTCAGGCTCAGTAGTTGTGGTGCACGGGCCTAGCTGCTCTGCGGCAGGTACATGACTTTTTGAATTATGGTTTTCTCAGGGTATATGCTCAGTAGCAGGATTGCTGGGTCATACGGTAGTTCTATTTTTAGTTTTTTAAGGAACCTTCATACTGTTCTCCTTAGTGGCTGTATCAGTTTACATTCCCACCAACAGTGCAAGAGGGTTCCCTTTTCTCCACACCCTCTCCAGCATTTATTGTTTGTAGATTTTTTGATGATGGCCTTTCTGACTGGTGTGAGGTGATACCTCATTGTAGTTTTGATTTTCATTTCTCTAGTAATTAGTGATGATGAGCATCTTTTCATGTGCTTTTTGGCCATCTGTATGTTTTCTTTGGAAAAATGGGAAAAATGTATTTTTAGATCTTCCTCCTATTTAAAAAAATTATTATTATTATTTTGGCCACACTGCATGGCATGTGGGATCTTAGTTCCCCGTCCAGGGATTGAACCCCCACCCCCCTATATTGGAAGCATGGTGTCTTAACCACTGGACTGCCAGGGAAGTCCCTGTTTGTTTTTTTGATTGGGTTGTTTGTTTTTTTGATATTGAGCTGCATGAGCTGTTTGTATATTTTGGGGATTAATCCCTTGTTGGTTGCTTCATTTGCAAATATTTTCTCCCATTTTGAGGGTTGTCTTTTTGTTTATGGTTTCCTTTGCTGTTCAAAAGGTTTTAAGTTTAATTAGGTCCCATTTGTTTGTTTTTGTTTTTATTTTCATTAAGAGGTGGATCCAAAAAGTTATCGCTGCTATTTATGTCAAGAGTGTTCTGCCTGTGTTTTCCTCTAAGAGTTTTGTAGTATCTGGCCTTACATTTAGGTGTTTTTTCCAAAAAAAAAAAAAAAATTATTTATTTATTTTTTGTTGCATTGGGTCTTCATTGCTGTGTGCAGACTTTCTCTAGTTGTGGCAAGCGGGTGCCACTCTCCATTGCAGTGGCCTCTTTTGTTGTGGAGCATGGCTCTAGGCACATGGGCTTCTGTAGTTGTGGCATGAGGGCTCAGTAGTTGTGGCTTACAGGCTCTAGAGCGCAGGCTCAGGAGCTGTGGCACACGGGCTTAGTTGTCCCGCGGCATGTGGGAGCTTCCCGGACCAGGGCTCGAACCCATGTCCCCTGCATTGGCAGGCGGATTCTCAACCACTGCGCCACCAAGGAAGTCCCCATTTACGTCTTTAATCCAATTTGAGTTTATTTGTGTGTATGTATACCTGGTTTTAAATACCTCTGTATTGACTGCTACTTATTTTCTGCTTAATGCCTTCAGTGAAGTGAAATGCTTTGCTTTAGGACATTGCTTTATGCATCTTACTCTGAAGCTCCACCATTAGAAATTCATAATTTGTATTATGAATGTGTACCGACTAAATACATTTCTCTTATTTTTAGTTGTACAGCAATGTTTATTAAAACTGTTAATTTTCAAGTAACTTTAAATTTACAGAAATAGTACAGTTTCCATCTACCCTTCACTCATCTTCCCCCAGTGTTCATGTCTTACATAACCATAGTACAGTTATCAACATAAAGAAAATAACATGGGTATATTTTAAACTATAGACATTATTTGCATTTCTTCACTAATGTGATTTTTCTGTTTTAGGATCTAATTCAGGATCTCACATTGCATTGATTTCCTTAAGTTTATGACAGTTCTTGTCTTTTTTCTTTCATGACCATGACACTTTTAAAGAATACTAGGCAATATTTTGTTGAATCCCTCAGTTTGGGTTTGTCTTATGTTTCTAATCATGTGTGATTAGATTAAGGTTGTGGCTTTTTGAGAAGAATACCACAGAAGTGTTGTGACCTTCTCAGTGTGTCCTATCCGGGGTACATAATGATGATATGTCTTATTACTGGTGATGTTTATCTTGATTACCTGGTTAAGATGGTGTCTGCATGATTACTCCATTGTAAAGTTATTCTTTATCTTTAATAAATAGAGATCTTGGGAGAGATATCTTGTGTTTTTTCCCCCAGTTTTATTGAGGTAAAATTGACATATAGCACTCCATAAGTTTAAGGTGTACAATATAATGATTTTTCTTACACACATCATGAAATGATTACCACAGTAGGTTTAGTGAACATCCATCATCTCATATAGATACATTAAAGAAATAGAAATTTTTTCCCTTGTGATGAGAACTCTTTGGATTTATTCTTTTAACAACTTCTATTTATAATGTACATCAGTGTTCATTATCTTTATCATGTTGTATGTTACATTCCTAGAACTTACTTATCTTACAATTGGAAGTTTGTATTGGGAGAGATATTTTGAATCTATGCAAATATACTGTTTCTTCTTAAACTTTCACCCCTCGTTTTAGCTTTTAGCAGTGGATCTTGCTTGCAACAGTTAAAATACGATATTCTATTGTGATTTTTCTATTTTCTTTATTCTCTCTATATTTATTATAATTCTTCTGGAAGGGACAGCTGTCTCTCTTGTCTCATTTATTCAATTATTTACATATATCAACATGGACTTATAGATATTTACTTTATTCTATGTGTTATAATCTACTACTGTCATTACTGGTTTTGTTGATCAAAGTATTCCAGCTTTGGCATTGGAAGTTCTTTCAGGATGGCTCTTGTGCCCTTTTGACATGCTCCTATTTTTTTTGTGTTTTGAGCTCTTCCTTACTTTCTGGTACTATAAGATACTTTCCAAGGAGCTCCGTTTTTTTAAATTCAAGAATAGTATTCAGAAACCCAGGTCAGGGTGCTAGATATGCTCATTGCTGCTGGGGTGTCATCATTTCTAGGCTCTCGAAATAGACAGGACTAGAAGAATATATGTATACTAACTCATACATATACATACATGTCTGTATTTATTTCTCTATCTGCTTATCTATACATCTAAAGAAACCTCCATGAGTTCAGTACTGTTACTTCTGATTCCAATCCAGTACCACAGGGCTTATTTTAGCCTGCCCTCTTTCCTTATTTATTTATCTTTAAATATCTATTTATTTGGCTGTGCCGGGTCTTAATTGTGGCACGTGAGATATTTGTTGCGGCACGCGGGATCTTTAGTTGCAGCATGTGAACTCTTAGTTGTGGCACGTGGGATCTAGTTCTCTGACCAGGGATCAAACCCCTGGCCCCCTGCGGAGTCTTAGCCACTGGACCAACAGGGAAGTCCCCTTCTTTGCTTATTTTTAAGTTTTCTATCTCTCAGTATCTACAGTATATTTTCTTATTTGTTCAACCATAATATGCACATAAAGTTGTGGTACTGCTGTTTAAAAATGTAGAATTTTTTAGAATATTGGCATATTAAATTCTTATTAGTAGTTAATATTATTGCTTTTTCTCTCAAAGCAGCTAGGGAAATAAATCACTGAAAGGATTAAAGTTTTGATTGATATAGGGACAAGACTGATATATTTTAAGTATTAAAAAAATATTTCTAAATCAGTACTAGATTGTTGTGAAGAAATTAGAAAATTCAGTTGAACTAAAAGAATACCACCTGGACACAGTTAAAATTAACACTTAAGTGTATATCCTACTAATTTTCTGCGTATCTGTATATCTATCTATAATAAACAAATATTTAAATATTAATGGTTGAAAACCACAAAATATGATTTTATTATTTACTTTTTGTACTTAACTATATATTATAAACATTTTTTGAAATCAAGTTTAAAGCATTGCTCAGTAGATACTTATTGGGTACTTAACATGTATTGGACACTATACTAGGCATAAGTACGAGGGAAGCAGTGGTAAACATTTTCAATGACTACATTATATTCTACTGTAGGGATGTATCACAGTTAATTTAACCACTATCCTGTCATAATATTTTTGAATAGTTTTAAATTAAAAAATTATAAATTGTACTGCAGTTATTATCCTTGTAGCTAAATCTTTGGAACATCATTATCTACTAATTATTCCTGGACTTTTGATAGGTGCTGGAACTAGATTAACTCAAGGCTTATTCTGGACAGATGTAGAGTAAGAGTGTGAACACTTTGAATTCTGCTAATGGGAAGATCATAGTCTTTGGCTTTTTAAATTAGGAGGTTGATACTGAAAACTAAAAACCAAGACTTTCATTCTTCCTTGGTAAGTCATAGCCATATCTTTGAGCAGACCCCAAAGTTTCCCTAAATAATAGTTCTACATCTGTGTAGTATCTGAAGAAATAAGTGATTAAGGTTCTGAAGTTCTGTATTAAGAATATGGCAGAGATCATTTCAGCTTGTAAGGAGCATATGTTAGCAATGCATAACTTGTCGATAGAATCCAGCGTGTTCACCCACCCCATTATCTTCTTTTGATAGCATTCTCTTTGTGAGGGCATACTCTAATGAGTTAGGTATAAAATGAACGTCAAAGTGACTCTGAATTGATTTGCTAAAAGGCTTGTTTAGTATTACATTTGAATATTAGTAAGTAAAATAAAATAAATGTTCTTGAGCTTTGTTTTTGGGAAATTGTTAGAGTTCTATCAGTGTATTTAAGTATAACTTGAAGGTAAGGGGCTTTAGAACCCTTTTTTGCCTTAAAAGATTAAATTTCGATCTTTAAAGTATTAGGAGAGTATTGAAAATATTTGAAAATATTAGGAGTCCGTTCTGATTCTTTTAATGGAATTATAGGCTTTGCAGAATCATTAGTGGCTTAGAATCTCTGTTGATTGTACACAATTGAGATCATGATTAAAATTTGTCTAAGAATAGATCAGATTGTTGTAAAGAGACAGGCATTATTTTTATGATTTAATCATTAAGAAAAAAGTGAGTGTAGAAAAATTTTGACAGAGTAGTTAGTTGTACCTAAAATCTGCTTACCACGCATATACAATATTAGACCGATAGATTTAGATCTGTAATTTATTGACCAGGAAGCTGCAGCAGAGGTTTTTCTGGAGCTTTAAATGTTTATTTATTTTTTCTTGCTTTTAATGGTTGCGTGATGTTCCTATTAAAAAGTAAAACATTTGGAAACTGTAGGAAAACACAAAAATGAAAATAAAAATCACTCCTTATATTAGCATTCAGAGCTAGTCACTGGTAAACATTTTTGTGTGTATCCTTTCACATTTGTTTCCATACATGGATTTTTTTTTCACCTTATAAAAGATCATTCTGTAGATATGATTTTCTTTATTACTTATGTTGGAAATAATTTCTTATATCATTTGTTATTCTGGAACATGTTTTTTAATAACTACTGTATAGTATCTCATTTGTCTTTACAGTAATTATATTTGTGTTCTTTTATTATTGTTTCTATTTTTTCTATACTATAAATAATATATAGTCTATGTCCCTGTTCATAAATGTTTGTATGTATATACAGTTGGTCCTCAAACAAAATGGATTTGAACTGCTTCAGTCCACTTATACACAGAAGTTTTAAAAATAAATACTATAGTACTACACGATCTGTGGTTGGTTGAACCTGAGGATGTGGAACTATGGATACATAAGGCTGATTATAAAGTTACTCACATTTTTAATTGCGCAGGGGTCAGTGCCCCAACAAAGCTGAATTGTTCAAGGGTCTACTGTACTTTGATTTTCAAACCTTCTGATGCTTGTTTAGAGTTTTAATAAATTTCCAGATTTCATATGTTTATACTTTTAGGGGAAGTAGAGAGCTCCTTTTTTTGAAGATAGGGTAAATTATATTTTGTGTCCATCCTAATGGAAGTATACATGAATATTTATTAGGGTAAATAATTTATTAACATTGAGTCTAATCCACTCATAGGTAAAATAATAAAAACTAATTACTGTGAAAAAAGAATATAAAATCTTCCACAGAAGACATCAGCAGTCTTTTTACAAAATACTCAACACCTATACCCAACTCTTAAAAATATCAGCTGCTCTCCTTCAAGTTTGAACTTGGTATCTTTTTAGGTTATTACTAGGGCTGTGTAACAGATTATCCCCAAACTTAGTGGTTTAAACTTATTTGGCTCATGAATCTGCTGTCTGGCCAGGGTTCAATTGGAGATAGCTTTTCTTGGTTTCATTTGGAGTTAGCTAGGTTTGCTTGGGGGCTGAGGCCTGGAATCATCTTAAAGGATCACTCACTCACTTACCTTGATACCTGTGTTTGGAATATCTTGGTATATATCTGTTCTTTTTAGCCTTCTCATGAAATCTTTGCAGCACAGCAGCTTGAGGGTATCCAAGATTTTTTTAACCTATGGCTTAGGGATCCCAAGGCATGTATACTGAGACAGAGAGAGACGGAAAAAAAGAGGGAGGAAGGAAGGGAAAACACACAAATGTTGCTACATGAAAGCCAGGCTGAAGCAGTGTAGCTATACATAATGCTTTTTATGATCTAGCCTTGGAAGTCACAGACCTGTCCAGATTCAAGGGGAAGGAACATAGACTGCACCTGATGTTGGAGAACTGGTCAGTATCACATTGTAAGAAAAGCATGTGGGTTGTAGAGTATTGATATGGCCATGATTGGAAAACACAATATGCTACAGTATCTAATGTAGGCTAAATATCCTACTCACAAAGGATCCATGGGTGTGAACAGCCTGAAGCCCTTATCTTACTCCCTGAAAAAACAACTGTTGTTCCCTAATTAAGAATATAAAGGAAATGATTGATTTAGAGATAATGTTGTTGCAGATGAAGAATTATAAAGAGGTACCTTTTATATAAATTAAATATAAATAATTAAGATGTTGCTGATGCCCAGGAGGATTAACTCCAGGGTACTAATGAAATAAAAGTGTTCAGATACCCTTTCTTCACATTTATTTTATCCTCCTAACTTATGCTTTACTCTCATTGAAATCATTTTATCGTTGTCTCTGGTTGTAGTTGATACAGTGCTTATTATATGTTATGTAATAAGCTGAACTTGATGCTTAACCATCATTTATAATGTGAAAGTTAAATTATTTTAAGTTCTAAACAAATGATTTCAAACTTGTGGCTACACTACATTCATTTGTTTATTCAGTGTATCATGAGCCATACACTTTGGAGATGTAAAGATGACTAAGGGTACTCTCTTTAAGGACCTCCACAGTCTGGAGAAGAAGACAAATAATTATAATATAGTATGATATGTGTTAATACAAATTACCAAGTACTAACATCCAGAGAAAGGAGTGCCTTGGTGTGGGAGTGTTGACTGTGTGGATAAGAGAATAATTTTGTGCAGAATCTGAAGTATTTTTAACAGGGGAGAAATAGAGGGAAGAGCATTCTACGTTGAAGGAGCAGTACGTACAGAGGTGTAGAGATGTATGCTTGAAGAAGGTTAAACAAACTCAGTGGGGGTGGGGTGTAGAGTTTGTGATGTGTGGATGATGTCAGAAAGCCCTGATTGTTAAGAGTTTTATGTATGAGTAATGGGTGCTATTGTTGTATTTTAAGATTGTAGCCATAATTAGATTTTTGTGTTAGAGACCTCTGGGGATAGTGTTTGAAAGATTAGAAGGGGAAGAAACTGCAAGTAAGAATAGTTAAGAAGTTATTATGGGGGGAAGTTATTCAAGATGGCAGAGGAGTAAGACGTGGAGATTACCTTCTTCCCCACAGATACATCAAAAATACAACTACATGTGGAACAACTTACAGAAAACCTACTGAACACTGGCAGAAGACCTCAGACTTCCCAAAAGGCAAGAAACTCCCCACGTACCTGGGTAGGGCAAAAGAAAAAAGGAAAAACAGAGACAAAAGGATAGGGATGGGACTTGTACCTCTGGGCAGGAGTAGCAGATTAAATCTCCACAATCAACTTGGTGTACCCTGCATCTCTGGAATACCTGAATAGACAATGAATCATCCCAAAGCTGAGGCAATGTACTTTGGGAGCAACTGTAGACTTGGGGTTTGCTTTCTGCATCTAATTTGTTTCTGGATTTATGTTTATCTTAGTTTAGTATTTAGAGCTTATTATCATGGGTAGATTTGTTCATTGATTTGGTTGCTCTCTTCCATTAAAAAAAAAATATATATATTTTTCCTTTTTCTGTTTGTGAGTGTGTATGCATATGCTTTCTGTGATTTTGTCTGTATAGCTTTGCTTTTACAATTTATCCTAGGGTTCTGTCGATTTTTTGGTTTTCTTGGGGTGTAGTTTTTCACACTTGTTATCATTGGTGGATTTGTTTCTGGTTTGGTTATTCTCTCCTTCCTTTACTTTTTTTTCTTTTTAATATTTTTTTAATTTTTAATTTTAATTATTTTATTCTGTATTTTTCTCCTCCTTCCTTCCTTCCTTCTTTTCTTCCTTCCTTTTATCCCTCCCTCCCTCCCTCCCTCTCTCCCTTCCTATCTCTTTTTCTTCTGAGCTGCGTGGCTGACAGGGTCTTGGTGCTCCGACTAGGTGTCAGGCCTGAGCTTCTGAGGTGGGAGAGCCGAGTTCAGGATATGGGTCCACCAGAGACCACCCGGCCCCATGTAATATCAAATGGTGAAAGCTCTCCCAGAGATCTCCATCTCAAAGCTACGAGCCAGCTCCACTCAACGACCAGCAGGCTACAGTGCTGGACACCCTGTGCCAAACAACTAGCAAGACAGGAACAAAACCCCACCAATTAGCAGAGAGGCTGCCTAAAATCATAGTAAGTTCACAGACACCCCAAAACACATCACCGGATGTGGTCCTGTCCACCAGAAACATGAGTTGCAGCCTAATCCATCAGAACACAGGCACCAGTCTGCTCAACCAGGAAACCTACACAACCCACTGAACCAACCTTAGCCACGGGGGACAGACACCAAAAACAACGGGAACTACGAACCTGCAGCCTGAAAAAAGGAGACCCCAAACACAGTAACATAGACAGAAAAAACACAGCAGATGAAGGAGCAAGATAAAAACCCAGCAGACCCAACAAATGAAGGGAAATAGGCAGTCTACCTGAAAAAGAATTCAGAATAATGATGGTAAAGATGATCCAAAATCTTGAAATAGAATAGACAAAATGCAAGAAACATTTAACAAGGACCTAGAAGAAATAAAGAGGAAGCAAGCAATGATGAACAACACAATAAATGAAATTAAAAGTACTCTAGATGAGATCAATAGCAGAATAACTGAGGCAGAAGAATGGATAAGTGACCTGGAAGATAAAATAGTGGAAATAACTACTGCAGAGCAGAATAAAGAAAAAAGAATGAAAAGAATTGAGGACAGTCTTAGAGACCTCTGGGACAACATTAAATGCACCAACATTTGAATTATAGGGGTCCCAGAAGAAGAAGAGAAAAAGAAAGGGACAGAAAATATTTGAAGAGATTTCCCTAATATAGGAAAGGAAGTAGTAAATCAAGTCCAGGAAGCACAGAGAGTCCCATACAGGATAAATCCAAGGAGAAACACACCAAGACACATATTAATCAAACTATCAAAAATTAAATAAAAACTTAAAAGCAGCAAGGGAAAGACAACAAATAATATACAAGGGAATCCCCATAAGGTTAACAGCCGATCTTTCAGCAGAAACTCTGCAAGCCAGAAGGGTGTGGCAGGACATATTTAAAGTGATGAAAGGGAAAAACCTACAACCAAGATTACTCTACCCAGCAAGGATCTCATTCAGATTTGACAGAGAAATTAAAACCTTTACAGACAAGCAAAAGCTAAGAGAATTCAGCACCACCAAACCAGCTTTACAACAAATGCTAAAGGAACTTCTCTAGGCAGGAAACACAAGAGAAGGAAAAGACCTACAAAAACAAACCCAAAACAATTAAGAAAATGGTAATAGGAACATAAATATCGATAACTACCTTAAATGTAAATGGATTAAATGCTCCAACCAAAGACATAGATGACTGAGTGGATACAAAAATAAGAACTGTATATTATGTTGTCTACAAGACACCCACTTCAGACCTAGGGACACATACAGACTGAAAGTGAGGGGATGGAAAAAGATATTCCATGTAAATGGAAATCAAAAGAAAGCTGGAGTTGCAATTCTCATATCAGACAAAACAGACTTTAAAATAAAGACTATTACAAGAGACAAAGAAGGACACTACATAATGATCAAGGGATCAATCCAAGAAGAAGATACAACAACTGTAAAAATTTATGCACCCAACATAGGAGCACCTAAATACATAAGGCAAATGCTAACAACCATAAAATCGACAGTAACACAATCATACTAGGCGACTTTAACACCCCATTTTCATTAATGGCCAAATCATTGAAAATGAAAATAAGGAAACACAAGCTTTAAATGATACATTAAACAAGATGGAGTTAATTGATACTTATAGGACATTCCATCCCCAAATAACAGAATATACTTTCTTCTCAAGTGCTCATGGAACATTCTCCAGGATAGATCACATCTTGGGTCACAAATCAAGCCTTGGTAAGTTTAAGAAAATTGAAATCATGTTAAGTATCTTTTTCAGCCACAACACTATGAAACTGTATACATATCAGTTACAGGAAAAAATCGGTAAAAAATACAAACACATCGAAGCTAAATAATACACTACTAAATAACCAAGAGATCACTGAAGAAATGAAACAGGAATTCACAAAATACCTAGAAACAAATGACAATGAAAACACGATGACCCCAAAGCTATGGGATGCAGAAAAAGCAGTTCTAAGAGCGAAGTTTATAGCAATACAATCCTACCTCAAGAAACAAGAAATATCTGAAATAAACAAGCTAACTTTACACCTAAAGCAATTGGAGAAAGAACAAGAAAACCCCAAAGTTAGCAGAAGGAAAGAAATTGTAAAGATCAGATCTGAAATGAATGAAAAAGAAATGAAGGAAGCAATAGCAAAGATCAGTAAAACTAAAAGCTGATTCTTTGAGAAGATGAACAAAATTGATAAACCATTAGCCAGACTCATCAAGCAAAAATGGGAGAATACTCAAATCAATAGGATTAGAAATGAAAAAGGAGAACTAACAACTGACACTGTAGGAAATACAAAGGATAATGAGAGATTACTACAAGCAACCATATGCCAGTAAAATGCACAACCTGGAAGAAATGGACAAATTCTTAGAAAAGCACAACCTGAGACTGAACCAGGAAGGAATAGAAAATATAAACAGACCAGTCACAAGCACTGAAATTGAAACTGTGATTAAAAATCTTCCAACAAACAAAAGCCCAGGACCAGATCGCTTCACAGGTGAATTCTTTCAAACATTTGGAGAAGAGCTAACACCTATCCTTCTCAAACTCTTCCAAAATATAGCAGACGGAGGAACACCCCCAAACTCATTCTATGAGGCCACCATCACCTTGATTCCACAACCAGACAAGGTGTCACAAAAAAATCAAACTACAGGCCAATATCACTGATGAACATAGATGCAAAAATCCTCAACAAAATACTAACAAACAGAATCCAACAGCTCATTAAAAGGATCATACACCATGATCATGTGGAGTTTATCCCAATAATGCAAGGATTCTTCAATATATGCAAATCCATCAAGGTGATACACTGTATTAAGCAACTGAATGATAAAAACCGTATGATAACCTCAATAGATGCAAAAAAAGCCTTCCACAAAATTCAACACTGGTTTATGATAAAAACCCTCCAGAAAGTAGGCATAGAGGGAACCTACCTCAACATAATAAAGGCTATATATGACAAACCAACAGCCAACATCATTTTCAGTGGTGAAAAACTGAAACCATTTCCACCAACATCAGGAAGGAGACAAGGTTGCCCACTCTCACCACTGTTATTCAACATAGTTCTGGAAGTTTCAGCCACAGCAGTCAGAAAAGAAAAAGAAATAAAAGGAATCCAGAAAAGAAGTAAAACTGTCACTGTTTGCAAATGACATGATACTGTACATAGAGAGTCCTAAATATGCTACCAGAAAACTATTAGAGCTAATCATTGAGTTAGCAGGATACAAAATCACTGAGTTAGCAGGATACAACTAATCCTGAGTTGTAGCAGGATACAAAATTAATGCAAAGAAATCTCTTGCATTCCTTTACACTAATGATGGCAAATCTGAAAGAGAAATTAAGGAAACACTCCCATTTACCATTGCAGCAAAAAGAATAAAATACCTAGGAATATACCTACCTAAGGAGAAAAAAGATTTGTATGCAGAAAACTATAAGACACTGATGAAAGAAATTAAAGACAATACAAACAGAGAGATATATAATGTTCTTGGATTGGAATAATCAACATTGTGAAAAGGAGTATACTACCCAAAACAATTAACAGATTCAGTGCAATCCCTATCAACTACCAATGGCATTTTTCACAGAACTGGAACAAAAAATTTCACAATTTGTATTGAAACACAAAAGACTCCTAATAGCCAAAGGAATCGTGAGAAAGAAAAATGGAGCTGGAGGAATCAGGCTCCCTGCCTTCAGAGTATACTACAGGGCTTCCCTGGTGGTGTAGTGGTTGAGAGTCCGCCTGCCGATGCAGGGGACACGGGTTCCTTTCCCGGTCCGGGAAGATCCCACATGCCGCGGAGCGGCTGGGCCCGTGAGCCATGGACGCTGAGCCTGCGCGTCCGGAGCCTGTGCTCTGCAACAGTAGAGGCCACAACAGTGAGAGGCCCTCATGCTGCAAAAACAAACAAACAAAACAACAACAGAGTATACTACAAAGCTACAGTAATTAAGACAGTATGGTACTGGCAGAAAAACAGAAACATAAATCAGTGGAACAGGATAGAAAGCCCAGAGATAAATCCACACACATATGGTTACCTTATCTTTGATAAAGGAGGCAAGAATATACAGTGGAGAAAAGACAACCTCTTCAATAAGTGGTGCTGGGAAACTGGACAGCTACATGTAAAAGAGTGAAATTAGAACACTCCCTAACACCATACACAAAAATAAACTCAAAATGGATTAAAGACCTAAATGTAAGGCCGAACACTATAAAACTCTTAGAGGAAAACATAGAACACTCTATGACATAAATCACAGCAAGATCCTTTTTGACCCACTGCCTACAGTAATGTAAATAAAAACAAAAATAAACAAATTGGATCTAATGAAACTTAAAAGCTTTTGCACAGCAAAGGAAACCATAAGAGGAAAAGACAGTCCTCATAATGGGAGAAAATATTTGCAAACACAGCAACTGACAAAGGATTAATCTTCAAAATATACAAGCAGCTCATGCAGCTCAATATCAAAAAAACCCAATGCAATCCAAAAATGGGCAGAAGAGCTAAATACACATTTCTCCTTAGAATGTATACAGATGGTCAACAAACACATGAAAGGATGCTCAACATCACTAATCATTAGAGAAATCCAAATGAAAAGTACAATGAGGTATCACTTCACACCAGTCAGAATGGCTATCATCAAAAAATCTACAAACAATAAATGCTGGTGAGCGTGTGGAGAAAAGGGAACCCTCCTGCAATGTTGGTGGTCATGTAAATTGATACAGCCACTATTGAGAACAGTATGGAGGTTCCTTAAACAACTAAGAATAGAACTACCATATGACCCAACAATCCTGCTACTGGGCATATACCCTGAGAAAACCATAATTCAAAAAGAGTCATGTACCACAATGTTCATTGTAGCTCTATTTATAATAGCCAGGACATGGAAGAAACCTAAGTGTCCATAGACAGATGAATGGATAAAGAAGATGTGGCACATATATACAATAGAATAATACTTGGCCATATAAAGAAACAAAATTGAGTTATTTGTAGTGAGGTGGATGGACCTAGAGTCTGTTATAGAGAGTGAAGTATGTCAGAAAGAGAAAAACAAATGCCGTATGCTAACACATATATATAGAAAGTTTAAAAGAAAAGGTTCCGAAGAACCTAGGGGCAGGACAGGAAACAAGACACAGACGTAGAGAATGGATCTGGGGACACAGGGAGGGGGAAGCATAACCTGGGACGAAGTGAGAGAGTGGCATTGACATATATACACTACCAAATGTAAAACAGACAGCTAGTCCGAAGCAACTGCGTAGCACAGGGAGATCAGCTCGGTGCTTTGTGACCACCTAGAGGGGTGGGATAGGGAGCGTGGGAGGGAGACACAAGAGGGAAGAGATATGGGGATATATGTATACATATAGCTGATTCACTTTGTTTTATAGCAGAAACTAACAAGAATATAAAGCAAATATCCTGCAATAAGGATGTTAAAAAAAGTTATTGTGCTACTTCATTTATCTACTTTTTTACTGAATGAGAGAGGCTTTTCATAAAATTATATATGACTACCTGTAAACTAAGCACTGAATTTAAAACTTTAAAACTGATACCAAAATATTAATGCAATTAATATAATGGTTGTGTTAGCTCATTCAGCTCTTATTTATATTTCAGTTAAACTGGTTATTTTCTCATTCTGGTTTCAGATAAAAAAGATGTTAAATGCAAAACCAGAGGATGTTTGTGTTAAGTCACCATTGTCCAAACTCAGAAGCTCAGAACGCTGGGATCTTTCTTTGCAGGGGGTAAATAAAAACTATTTCCTTTTAAGTATGTGGTGTTACTTGGTGTGTTTAAAATAATTTAATAAAGCTGAATTTTAATTTTCTTATATGTCTTTTTTTTGTTTTCTAATTGCAGGTTTTAAATTTATTTCTGGCAAATGTTGAAGTGATGCTTTGAGGTTAGGGTCTTTTTCAATTTAAATCTAAGAACATCTTATTATGCATGGTTGTTTCCTTCATGAATTTAAACCTCATTATTGTAATATATATTATATTTAAAATTTATGAGAATATTAAGCTTATTAGAATCCTTTGCTCTTTTTCTCTGTTTTGTAAATTTGAGAGGGTACATCTTAAAGGGTGACACAACTATATGTGTGTATATATATATTTTTTTAATATTTATTTTTTATTGGGGTACAGTTGCTTTACGATGTTGTGCTAGCTCCTGCTGCACAGCAAAGTGAACCAGCCATATGTATACACATATCCCATGCCTTTTGGATTTCCTCCCATCCAGGTCACCACAGAGCACCAAGTAGAGTTCCCTGTGCTATACAGCAAGTCCTCACTAGTTATCTATTTCATACGCAGCGGTGTATAAAATAGATTGACTCAGATGTCAATCTCAGTCTCCCAATTCATCCCAGCGCGACGCAACTATATCTTAAAAGGTATCCTGATTATAAATCTGGACTAATTTTATCACTATTAAATATTACTATAGAGTTCTCATGAATAAAGCTGAAGATAGCACTTTATAAGGTTTTTTTTTTTTTTTTTTCCTTGACTGGCACAACTCATGGTCAAGGTTTTTTTTTTTTTTTTTATGGTCAAGGTTTTAAGAATAGAATTTTTCTAAGATTTTCTAATTCTCCATTTGAGGATATACGTATTAGTGTACTAGGGCTAACATAACAAAAGGCCACAGGTCAGATGGCTTAAACAACAGAAAGTTATTTTCTCATAGGTCTGGAGGCTGGAAGTCCAAAATCAAGGTGCTGGCAGGATTCATTTCACTAAGGCCTCTCACCTTGGCTTACAGACGGCTATCTTCTTGCTTTATCCTCATATGGCCTCTTTTCTGTGCACCCACATCCCTGGAGTTTCTTCCTCTTCTTATAAGGACACTAGTCTTATAGGATTAGGGTCCCACCCTTATGACCTCATTTAAACTTCATTACCTATGTAAAGGCCCTATCTCCACATAGAGTCATATTGAAGGTTAGGATGTCAACATGAATTTTGGCAGAGACAGTTCAGCTTATAACAGGAGAATTTTAGGATAACAGACTTTAAGTCACCTTGAATATATGTGTTTTTATGTTACAGACAAGAAAAATTAACCATTTATTATAACTTGTTCTCAGAGGAAAGATTTGTTGTTAGTATTAGTTTCTTTAACATTATTTATATATTTATTTATTTTGGCCGTACTGCATGGCTTGCAGGATCTTAGTTCCCTGACCAGGGATTGATCCCATGCCCTCAGCAGTGAAAGCATGGAGTCCTAACCACTAGACCACCAAGGAATTCCCTAACATTATTTAAAAATTTAATAATTAAATAATGCCTTTGCTTTTTATACAGGGTACAAAAAAGGGAAATAATAAATGGGACTATTTCCTAAATGCAGTCATTACTGACAGTTTTTTTTCATTCCTTTCAAGGAAAAGAAAGCATATTGCCCCCATACAACTCTATTATTTTTTGATCATTGCTTAAGAGGGATCATGAAATACATGGTAATATTGTTATATTAGTAATATTGTTAAATTTTTTCTTCTATTTTAACACATTTAGATCTATCTCTTTTATTTATTTTTTATTGGCTTTGCAATACTCCAAAAATATACTATATACACTAATTTATTCACTTAGTGCACTGATATTAGACAATTTGGTTGTTTCTAGAGTTTTGCTGACAGAAACAATATTGCAAGACCTTCATCTTTTGTAAACAGTGAACCATTTTACTGGGTCTAAGGAAGTTTGTATATTAAATTTTAATGAATATTGCAAAATTGTCTCACAGAAGATTTGCACCAATTTATATTGCCACCAGTGAGAGCTCCCATATTTCTACAGGTTTACTAGTACTGGATATTATCAGGCAGTAAAATTGTTGCCAGTAGAAGAAAAAAATACATTTTTATTTTTTTAAGCTTTCTCTTTTTTTAAAATATGTATGTATGTATTTATTTTTGGTTGCATTGGGTCATAGTTTTGGGGATCTTTTGTTGCGGTCCGTGAGCTCTCTGGTTGTGGCATGTGGCTCAGTAGTTGCAGTGCGTAGGCTTACTTGCCCCATGGTGTGTGGGATTTTAGTTCCTGGATCAGGGATTGAACCTGCTTCCCTTGTATTGGAAGGCAGATTCTTAACCACTGGACCACCACCAGGGAAGTCCCCAAAATACATTATTTTAAGAAAATTTTATCTTTGCATTTATATATTTTACTTTATGTTTTAGAATACTGAATGGAGTAAAAATAATATATATTATATATATCATTTTAAATACACACACACACACGCATAGAGTCTCTTGGAAGTAGATGGATGCTTTTAGTTGGGTTTCTTTTCTTAAGGAGTGTCTTACTAAATGTGTTTTTTCCTTTACCCTTGGGTCATATAATCTTCCTTTAGTATTTGGCCTTCAAGAGGCAGATGTGGATCACCAGAGAGCTCTTTTTAAAAAAATAAATTTATTTATTTTATTTATTTATTTTTGGCTGTGTTGGGTCTCCGTTGCTATGCGTGGGCTTTCTCCAGTTGCGGTGAGTGGGGGCTACTCTTTGTTGCGGTGCGTGTGCTTCTCACTGCAGTGGCTTCTCTTGTTGTGGAGCACGGGCTCTAGGCATGTGGGCGTCAGTCGTTGTGGCATGAGGGCTCAGTAGTTGTGGTTTGTGGGCTCTAGAGCGCAGTCTCAGTAGTTGTTGCACACCAACTTAGTAGTTGCTCCGTGGCATGTGGGATCTTCCCTGACCAGGCTCGAACCCATGTCCCCTGCATTGGCAGTCGGATTGTTAACCACTGTGCCACCAGGAAGTCCCCAGGGAGCTCTTTAGGTATTAAGTCTCTATGTTATATAATCTGCCGTCTTCTCTTTCCTTAACTCCTTTTCATTTCAACATTCTCCTTTTCCTGAGAAGTAATGGCTTATTTTCTCCTATTTCTCTCTACCCACTGAGTGAAACAAGGCCTCTTCAGAGACATATTTTCTTTTCCTATGACTAGTTTCTCACTCTAGTTGCATGTGTTCCTTAGGATAGTGATACTTAACTTTTGGGAAATCTACATCCTGTTTGAGATTTGAAGTGGCAAATGTGTCAGCTTTACCTTGCTCCCATGTTGCTCTAGACTTAACGGTATTTGTTAAGTGTGCTTAATAGTTTGTAGGGTTTGAGGCAGTACCAAAATCTTGCCTTGTTGTTTCTCGCACACGCCATAGATGAAAGAAAAATGGATAAATGCCATTCTTCATAATCTTCAGCAGAATTTTAACTTACTTGTTTATTTTTGATATTAACTGAGATACAATTATATAAAGCAGGCTGCACAGATCTTAGGTGTATAACTGGATGAGCTTTGACTAATGTAACATATGCAACCAATACCTCAGTGAAATAGAGCATTATCGTGAGCCTTGAAAGTTCCTTTATGCCCTTTACCATTGTATCTTTTCTTTGCCTGCTGTCCCTATTCCCACCCTGTTCCTGACAACCAATTTTCTGATTTCTATATCTGTAAGATAGTTTTGCCTCTTCATATAGTGTATACTCTTTTGTGTTTGCCTTCTTTTGCTTAGTAAAATGTTGTTGAAACTCATTCCTGTTTTCTATCTATCAGCAGTTTCTGTGAGTGGGGGCTACTCTTTGTTGTGGTGTGTGGGCTTCTCATCGTGGTGGCTTCTCTTGTTGCAGACTTTAGGCACACAGGCTTCAGTAGTTGTGGCATGTGGGCTCAGTAGTTGTGACTTGTGGGCTCTAGAGTGCAGGCTCAGTAGTTGTGGTGCATGGGCTTAGTTGCTCCACGGCATGTGGGATCTTCCCAGACCAGGGCTCGAAACTGTGTCTCCTGCATTGGCAGGCAGATTCTTAACTACTGTGCCACCAGGGAAGCCCAGTTTGTTTCTTTTTACTGCTAAGTAATATTCTATTATATGAGTATAACACAATTTATCTAATTCTTCTGTTGATGGACTTCTGGAATTGTTTTTAATTGGTTTGAATTTGCTTTGCCCTGGTGACTAATGGTGTTAAAGTATTTTCATATGTTGATTAGCTGTTGTATGTTTTCTTTTTTTGTGAAGTGTCTGTTCAAATTTTTTGCCCTTTTAAAAATATATTTTATTGGCAATTAATTTACATATAATTAAATTAATCCATTTTAAGTGTTCTCTGAATTTTGACAAAGGTATACATTTTTGCAGCCACCACCATTATAAAAGTGTGTGCATGTGTGTGTGTGTGTGTGTGTGTGTGTATTTGTATTTATTTACCGTCTTTTTCTTGGTGTACAGTCCTATGAGTTACAAGATCTGTATAGACTCATATGACTATCATCATAGTGAAGATACTGTACAGTTCCATCACTCCAAAAAATTCCCTGGTGCTGTCCCCTCTGTAGTTACTCCCTATCCCCATCCCTAATCCATGGTAACATTGTTGTTTTCTCTACCTGTAGTTCTGTATTTTCCAGAATGTCACATGAATGCAATCATGGAGTATGTAATTTTTTAATGTTTTGAGAGTGGCTTTTTCACGTAGTATAATGCCATTGAGATTCATCCATGTTGTTTGTTGTATATATCAATAGTTTGTTTAACCATTCCCACATTAACCACTGAAGGACATATGGGTTGTTTCCAGTTTTTGGCAGTTAGGAATAAAGATGCTATACATATTTGTATACAGGTCTTTTTTGTGAGCAGAAGTTTTTTAATTTCTCTAGGGAAAATACCTAGGAGTGGGATTCCTGAGTCATATGTAAGTGTATGTTTAACTGCCAAACTGATTTCCAGAATACCATTTTACATACCCACCAGCAATGTATGGGACTTCTGGATGCTCTGTAACTTTACCAGCACTTGGTGCTGTCAGTTTACTTATTTTTTAAAATAATAGACTATTTTTTAGAGTTGTTTCAGGTTTACCAAAAAATTGAAGGGATAGTACAAACAGTACCCATATATTCATTCTGCCCTTCCCTATGCTCACACACAGTTTCCTTATTAACATCTTGCATTAATGTGGTACATTTGTTACAATTGGTGAGTCAAATACTGTTACATTTTAAAAATATTGAGATGTAATTGACATGTAACATTGTATTAGTTTTAGGTGTACAACATGATGATATTTATTTATTTATTTATTTATTTGGGGGATCAAGCCATTTTATCTAGGGGCTTTGGAGGAGGGTTGAAAAGCTGGGAGGACAGTGAGATCTGACGTCCTTCTCCCAGCCAGGAGCTCTCCAGCTTCACCGTATCTGAAAGCCATAATGATTGATACATATTTAAATTGCAAAATTATTGCCACAGTAAATTTAGTTAACATACATTACCATACATAGTTACAGTTTTTTTTTTCTCATGACAAGACTTTTAAGATCTACTCTCTTAGCACGTTTCAAATGTATAGTTTTGTTAACTAATTCGCCATGCTGTACATTATGTCCCCAGGACTTATAACTGGAAATTTGTACCTTTTGGCCATCTTTATTCATTTCCTCCAACTCTCAACCCCTGCCTCTGGCAACCACAAATTTGTTCTCTGTATCAATGAATTAAGATTCAAAAAAAATTCCACATGTAAGTGAGATCATACAGTATTTGTTTTTCTCTGTTTGAATTATTTCACGTAGTATAATGAATGCCCTGACAGTCTACCCATGTTATTGCTAATGGCAAGATTTCCTTCTTTTTTTATGGTTGAATAACATTCCATTAAAGTGTGTATGTGTATGTGTGTGTGTGTGTGTGTGTGTGTGTGTGTGTGTGTGTGTGTGCGTGACACTTAGATGGTTTACATGTCCTGGCTATTGTAAATAATGTTGCAGTGAACATGGAGTTGCTGATAATTTTTTTTTCAGGTAGTGATTTTCTTTTCTTTTTTTTTTGGTGTTTTTTTTTTTTTGTGGTATGCAGGCCTCTCATTGTTGTGGCCTCTCCTGTTGCGGAGCACAGGCTCCGGACGTGCAGGCTCAGCGGCCATGGCTCACGGGCCCAGCCGCTTTGCGGCATGTGGGATCTTCCCAGACCGGGGCACGAGCCCGTGTCCCCTGCATCGGCAGGCGGACTCTCAACCACTGCGGCACCAGGGAAGCCCCAGTGATTTTGTTTTCTAAGGAAAAATACCCAGAATTGGAAATGGAATTGCTGAATCATATGGTGGTTTTTAAAAATTTTTTTGAGGAACCTCCATAGTATTTTCCATAACGTCTCTACCAGTTTACATTCCTGCAAGCAGTGCACAAGGGTTCCATTTTCTCCTCATCTCTTTTTCCCTTTTAAAATATTTATTTGGCTGTGTCAGGCCTTTGTTGGTGGCATGCGGGATCTTCTGTTGCAGCACATGGGCTTCTCTCTAGTTGTGGTGTGCAGGCTCTAGAGCACGCAGGCTCAGTAGTTGTAGCATGTGGGCTCTCTCGTGGCATGTGGGCTCCAGAGCATGCGTGCTCATTAGTTGCGGCGCACAGGCTTAGCTGTCCTGCAGCATGTAGGATCTTAGCTCCCTGACCAGGGATTCAACCTGCGTCCCCTGCATTAGAAGGTGGATTCTCTTTTAAAAATAAATTTATATATTTATTTATTTATGGCTGTGTTGGGTCTTCATTGTTGTGTGTGGGCTTTTTTCTCTAGTTGCAGCTAGCGGGCGCTACTCTTTGTTGCAGTGGGCAGGTTTCTTGTTGTGGTGGCTTCTGTTGTTGCAGAGCATGGGCTCTAGGCACCCAGGCTGCAGTAGTCATAGATCGTGGGCTCTAGAGTGCAGAGTCAGTAGTTGTGGTGCACGGGCTTAGTTGCTCTGCGGCATGTGGGATATTCCTGGACCAAGGATTGAATCTGTGTCCCCTGCATTAGCAGGCAGATTCTTAACCACTGCACCACCAGGGAAGTCCCTCTCATCCTTGCCTCCTCTTATTATGTCTTGTCTTTTTGATAATGGCCATTCTACCAGGTATGAGGAGGTAGTTCATTGTGGTTTTGATTTGCATTTCTGTGGTGTTTAGTGATGTTGAGCCACTTTTCATGTACCTGTTGGCCATATGTATGTCTTCTTTGGAAAAATTTCGATTCAGATCTGTCCATTTTTAAATTAGATCTTTTGTTTTTGCTATTGAGTTGTATGAGTTCTTTATATATTTTGGATGTTAGCTTCCTGTCAGTTATATGTTTCAGAAATAATTTCTCCAGTTCTGTAGATTGGTTTTTCATATTGTTGATGGTTTCCTTTGCTGTGCAGACATTTTTAGGTTGATGTAGTCTCACTTGTTTATTTTGTTTTTATTGCCTTTGCCTAGGTGTCAAATCCAAAAAATCATTGTTAAGACACTGATATCAAGGAACTTACCCTTTATGTTATCTTTTAGGAGTTCTGTAGTTTCAGGTTTTATGTTCAAGTCAGTCAGTCCATTTTGAGTTGATTTTTGTGTATGGTGTAAGATTGTCATCCTGTTTCATTCTTTTGCATGTGGCTGTTCAGTTTTCCCAGCATGATTTATTGAAGAGACTGTCTTTTCCCAACTGTATAGTCTTGGGTTCTTTATCATAAATTAATGGACCATATATGTGTAGATTTATTTCTGGCCTCTCTAGTCTGTTCAGTTGATCTATTTTTTGTGATTTTATGCCAGTACCATACTGTTTTGATTACTATAGGTTTGTAATATAGTTTGAAATCAGGACGTGTGGTGTCTGAAGAGCTTTGTTCTTCTTAAGATTGCTTTGGCTATTCAGGGTCTTTTGTGGTTCCAAACAAATTTTAAGGTTGTTTGTTCCATTTCTGTGAAAAATACTGTTGGAATGTTGATAGGGATTGCATGAATCTGTAAGTTGCTTTGGGTAGTATGACCATTTTATCATTATTAATTCTTCCAGTCCTTGAGTATGGCATATGTTTTCATTTTTTGTTTCTCTTCAATTTCTTTCATCAGTGTCTTACAGTTTTCAGTGTATGGGTCGTTTATTCCTATTTTATTCTTTTTACTGCAGTTGTAAATGGGATTGTTTTCTTAATTTCTCTTTCAGGTAGTTTATTGTTAGTGTGTAGAAATGCAATTGATTTTTGTATGTTGATTTTGTATCCTGCAACTGTACTGAATTCGTTGATTAGTTGTAACAGTTTTTTTGGTATGATCTTTAGGGTTTTCTATGTATGATATCTCGTCATCTGCAAATAGAGACAGTTTTACTTTTTTTCGAATTTGGATACTTTTAATTTCTTTTTCTTGCCTAATTGGTCTGGCTAGGACTTCTAGTGTTCTGTTGAATAAAGGTGGTGAGAGTGGCCATCTTTGTTTTGTTCCTGATCTTAGAGGAAAAGCTTTCAGCTTTTTACTGTTGAGTATGACATGAGCTGTGGGTCTGTTATACATGTCCTGTCATACATAATTGAGGTACATGCCCTCTATACCTGCCTTGTTGAGAGTTTTTATTGTGAATGGATGTGAATTTTGCAAAATGCTTTTTCTGCATCTATTGATATGATGATATAATTTCATCATTCATTTGATGAATGTGATGTATCACATTGATTGATTTGTGGATGTTGAAGCATTTTTGCATCCCTGGAATAAATCTGACTTGTTCATGATGTGTGAACCTTTTAATATATTGTTGAATTTAGTTTGCTAATATTTTGTTGAGGATTTTTGCATCTGTGTTCATCAAGGATATTGGCCTGTAATTCTTTTGTAATGTCTGTGTCTGGGTTTGGTATTAGGGTAATGATGGCCTCATAAAGTGAGTTCGGGAGTGTTTCCTCCTCCTCTGTTTTTTGGAAGAGTTTGAGAAGGATTAGTAATAATTCTTTAAATATTGATAGAGTTCACCAGGGAATCCATCTGGTCCTGGACTTTTGTTTGTTGGGAGGTTTTTGATTACTGATTCAGTCTTGTTACTAGTAATTGTTCTGTTCATATTTTCTGTTTCTTCATGATTCAGTCTTAGTAGGTTATGTTTCTAGAAATTTATTCATTTCTTATAGGTTGTCCAATTTGTTGTCATATAATTCATAGTAGTCTCATGATCTTTTTTATAGTTCAGTGATCAGTAATAATATCTCCTCTCTAATTTTTGATGTTTTTGTTTTGTGAGTTCTCTCTCCTTTTTTCTTGTTGTGCCTAGCTAAAGGCCATTTTTGGGTTATCTTTTCAAAAAACAGCTTAGTTTCATTGATCTTTCCTATTATCTCTTCAGTCTCTAGTCACTTATTTCCACTCTGATTTATACTTTCATATATTTTCTTGTAACTAATTAGTTCCCTTTTTGGCTTAAGGAAAGCCCTTCAACATTTCATGTGTGGCAGGTCTAGTGGTGCTTCTCTGGAACTTTTACCTTTTGCTTGTCTGGAGCTCTTTATCTCTCCTTCAGTCCTGGAGGATAACTTTGCTGGGTAGAGTGTCCTTGGTTGGCAGTTTTTTTTCTTTCAGCACTTTGAATATATTGAGACACTCCCTTCTGGCCTGTAAAGTTTCTGCTGAAAAATCTACTGATAGTCTTATGGGGGTTCCCTTGTATATAAGAAGTTGTTTTTTCTCTTGTTACTTTTTAGATTGTCTCCTCATCTTTAACATTTTACAATTTAATTATAATGTGTCTTGGTTTGGGTCTCTATAGACACATCTAATTTGGAACTTTCTGGGCTTCCTGACTGGATGTTGGTTTCCTTCCACAGGTTAGGGAAGTTTTCAACCAGTATTTCTTTAAATAAGTTTTCTGCCCTCCCTTCTTCTTGGTACTCCTATTATGTGAATATTGTTCTCCTTTATGTTGTCTTATAAGTCCCTTAGTATATGCTCACTCTTTTTATTCTTTTTTTTGATCCTTTGATTGGATGCATTCTACTGCCCTGTCTTCGAGTTCACTGATCCTTTCTTTTATGTCATCTAGTTTACTGTTGATCTCTCTATTGAATTTTTCAGTTCAATTATTAATATTCTTCAGTTCTGTCATTTGTTTGGTACTTTCTTATATTTTCTTTCTTTTTGTTGAAATTTTCATTTTGTTCATGCATTGGTCTTTTGACTTTGGTGAGCATCTTTATGACTAAGTTTTTCAACTATTTATCAGGTAGATCACTTATTTCTAGTCATTAAAGTGTTTTTTTCTGAGGTTTTATCTTGTTCTTCAATTTGTAATGTATTGCATTAGGTAAAACAGCCACCTCTCTCAGTCTTGAAGGACTGAACCTTATTCTTTAATCCTGTCCTAACTCTTGGTTGTTTCTTAGACATCTGTGATTGTCCAAGCAGTCTTCTTTGTTTTTAGTGGCTTCCAGTAGTTGAGAGTGTGACAAGACCTGTCCGTATCCCAAGGGGGAGGACCTTAGCACCTAGATGCAGGCTGATTGGAAGCCAGACCCCCAGGCAGCAGATTTTCAAGTACACAGCTAGGGACCTCCCTGGTGGCGCAGTGGTTAAGAATCCGCCTGCCAATGCAGGGTGCACGGGTTTGAGCCCTGGTCCGGGAGAATCCCACATGCCATGGAGCAACTAGGCCTGTGCACCACAAATCCTGAGCCTGCGCTCTAGAGCTCATGAGCCACAACTACTGAGCCCATGCTCTGCAACAAAGAGAAGACACTGCAGTGAGAAGCCCATGCACTGCAACAAGGAGAAGCCCCTGCCGGCTGCAACTGGAAAAAAGCCCGTGTGCAGCAGCAAAGACCCAATGCAGCCAAAAAAAAAAAAAACAAAAAACGAAACACAGCTATATCTCTTTCAGAGTAAGACTGGCAGACAGGTGTTTCTGTTTGTTTGCTCTGTGCTGTAACCTGGGAGGATAGCTGGTTAAAAACTGTTCTGCTCTTAGGTTTAGTCCTGTGGGACGTATGAGCATATGCCCCATTGGCTACCAGAGCCAGGTGATTAAGGGGTATCCCTTGGGCAGCAGCTGCAAAAACTGGTGTGCCAGTCTTGTGCATAAGCTCCTTTTTGGGAGATAAGGGCAACCTGGAGGTAGAGGGAGAGCTCAGAGATGGTGCCTACCTGCCTCCATGGTCTCTGGAGAGTGTTGCAGTTGGACCTGGGATGCATATTAAATTAGAAGCCTGCCCTTCATACTGCAGATTTTGAGAGAAACAAATAGGCCTGTTTTATAAAAAGACTGGGTGCATTTTAGTCTGCTGCCTCTATTCTGGGTCCTGGAGGGTTAGCCATGGTGAGTCCATGTGAGCCTTTTAAGAACTGTGTCTTAGTATGCCAAAGCCTTATGGGTCTTATATTTAGATGCAAGTTCTGTTGCCTTTTTTTTTTTTTTTTTTTTTTTTTTTTTTTTTTTTTTTAACATCTTTATTGGAGTATAATTGTTTTACAATAGTGTGTTAGTTTTCCCTCTACAACAAACTAAATCAGTTATACATACACACATGCTCCCACATCTCCTCCCTCTTGCATCACCCTCTCTCCCACCCTCCCTATCCCACCCCCCCAGGCAGTCACACAGCACAGAGGTGATCTCCCTGTGCTATGCAGCAGCTTCCCACCAGCTATCTAATTTACATTTGATAGTGTATATATGTCCCTGCCACTCCCCCACTTCGTCACAGCCCACCCCTCCCCCTCCCCATATCCTCAAGTCCATGCTCGAGTGAGTCTGTGTTTTATTCCCGTCCTACCACTAACCTCTTCATGACATTTTTTTCCCTTAGAGTCCATATATATGTGTTAGCATACGGTATTTGTATTTCTCCTTCTGACTTACTTCACTCTGTATGACAGACTCCAGGTCCATCCACCTCATTATAAATAACTCAGTTTCATTTCTTTTTATGGCTGAGTAATATTCCATTGTATATATGTGCCACATCTTCTTTATCCATTCATCTGTTGATGGACACTTAGGTTGCTTCCATGTCCTGGCTATTGTAAATAGAGCTGCAATGAACATTTTGGTACAT
Organism: Kogia breviceps; assembly: GCF_026419965.1. Taxonomy (NCBI): domain Eukaryota; kingdom Metazoa; phylum Chordata; class Mammalia; order Artiodactyla; family Physeteridae; genus Kogia; species Kogia breviceps. Next base: position 101,528,000 of record NC_081314.1, read on the forward strand.
GAGTCTTTCTGAATTATAGTTTTCTCAGGGTATATTCCCAGTAGTGGGATTGCTGGGTCGTATGGTAGTTCTATTTGTAGTTTTTTAAGGAACCTCCATACTGTTCTCCATAGCGGCTGTATCAATTTACATTCCCACCAGCAGTGCAAGAGGGTTCCCTTTTCTCCACACCCTCTCCAGCATTTATTGTTTCTAGAGTTTTTGATGATGGCCAATCTGACCGGTGTGAGATGATATCTCATTGTAGTTTTGATTTGCATTTCTCTAATGATTAATGAGGTTGAGCATTCTTTCATGTGTTTGTTAGCAATCTGTATATCTTCTTTGGAGAAATGTCTATTTAGTTCTTCTGCCCATTTTTGGATTGGGTTGTTTGTTTTTTTGTTATTGAGCTGCATGAGTTGCTTATAAATTTTGGAAATTAATCCTTTGTCAGTTGCTTCATTTGCAAATATTTTCTCCCATTCTGAGGGTTGTCTTTTGGTCTTGTTTATGGTATCCTTTGCTGTGCAAAAGCTTTTAAGTTTCATTAGGTCCCATTTGTTTATTTGTATTTTTATTTCCATTTCTCTAGGAGATGGGTCAAAAAGGATCTTGCTGTGATTTATGTCGTATAGTGTTCTGCCTATGTTTTCCTCTAAGAGTTTGATAGTGTCTGGCCTTACATTTAGGTCTTTAACCCATTTTGAGTTTATTTTTGTGTGTGGTGTTAGGGAGTGTTCTAATTTCATACTTTTACATGTAGCTGTCCATTTTTCCCAGCACCACTTATTGAAGAGGCTGTCTTTTCTCCACTGTATATCCTTCCCTCCTTTATCAAAGATAAGGTGACCATATGTGTGTGGGTTTATCTCTGGGCTCTCTATCCTGTTCCATTGATCTATATTTCTGTTTTTGTGCCAGTACCATATTGTCTTGATTACTGTAGCCTTGTAGTAGAGTCTGAAGTCAGGGAGCCTAATTCCTCCAGCTCCATTTCTCGTTCTCAAGATTGCTTTGGCTATTCGGGGTCTTTTGTGTTTCCATACAAATTGTGAAATTTTTTGTTCTAGTTCTGTAAAAAATGCCAGTGGTAATTTGATAGGGATTGCATTGAATCGGTAGATTGCTTTGGGTAGTATAGTCATTTTCACAATGTTGATTCTTCCAATCCAAGAACATGGTATATTTCTCCACCTATTTGTATCATCTTTAATTTCTTTCATCAGTGTCTTATAGTTTTCTGCATACAAGTCTTTTGTCTCCTTAGGTAGGTTTATTCCTAGATATTTTATTCTTTTTGTTGCAATGGTAAATGGGAGCGTTTTCTTAATTTCACTCTCAGATTTTTCATCATTAGTGTATAAGAATGCCAGAGATTTCTGTGCATTAATTTTGTATCCTGCAACTTTACTAAATTCATTGATTAGCTCTAGTAGTTTTCTGGTAGCATCCTTAGGATTCTCTATGTATAGTATCATGTCATCTGCAAACAGTGACAGCTTTACTTCTTCTTTTCCTATTTGGATTCCTTTTATTTCTTTTTCTTCTCTGATTGCTGTGGCTAGAACTTCCAAAACTATGTTGAATAAGAGTGGTGAGAGTGGGCAACCTTGTCTTGTTCCTGATCTTAGTGGAAATGGTTTCAGTTTTTCACCATTGAGAACGATGCTAGCTGTGGGTTTGTCATATATGGCCTTTATTATGTTGAGGAAAGTTCCCTCTATGCCCACTTTCTGCAAGGTTTTTATCATAAATGAGTGTTGAATTTTGTCAAAAGCTTTCTCTGCATCTATTGAGATGATCATATGGTTTTTCTCCTTCAGTTTGTTGATATGGTGTATCACATTGATTGATTTGCGTATATTGAAGAATCCTTGCATTCCTGGGATAAACCCCACTTGATCATGGTGTATGATCCTTTTAATGTGCTGTTGGATTCTGTTTGCTAATATTTTGTTGAGGATTTTTGCATCTATGTTCATCAGTGATATTGGCCTGTAGTTTTCTTTCTTTGTGACGTCTTTGTCTGGTTTTGGTATCAGGGTGATGTTGGCCTCATAGAATGAGTTTGGGAGTGTTCCTCCCTCTGCTATCTGTTGGAAGAGTTTGAGAAGGATAGGTGTTAGCTCTTCTCTAAATGTTTGGTAGAATTCGCCTGTGAAGCCATCTGGTCCTGGACTTTTGTTTGCTGGAAGATTTTTAATCACAGTTTCAATTTCAGTGCTTGTGATTGGTCTGTTCATATTTTCTATTTCTTCCTGGTTCAGTCTCGGCAGGTTGTGCATTTCTAAGAATTTGTCCATTTCTTCCAGGTTGTCCATTTTATTGGCATACAGTTGCTTGTAGTAATCTCTAATAATCTTTTGTATTTCTGCAGTGTCAGTTGTTATAGCTCCTTTTTCATTTCTAATTCTATTGATTTGAGTCTTCTCCCTTTTATTCTTGATGAGTCTGGCTAATGGTTTATCAATTTTATTTATCTTCTCAAAGAACCAGCTTTTAGTTTTATTGATCTTTGCTATTGTTTCCTTCACTTCTTTTTCATTTATTTCTGATCTGATCTTTATGATTTCTTTCCTTCTGCTAAATTTGGGGGTTTTTTGTTCTTCTTTCTCTAATTGCTTTAAGTGCAAAGTTAGGTTGTTTATTCGAGATGTTTCCTGTTTCTTAAGGTATGATTGTATTGCTATAAACTTGCCTCTTAGAACTGCTTTTGCTGTATCCCATAGGTTTTGGGTCGTTGTGTCTCCATTGTCATTTGTTTCTAAGTATTTTTTGATTTCCTCTTTGATTTCTTCAGTGATCACTTCGTTATTAAGTAGTGTATTGTTTAGCCTCCATGTGTTTGTATTTTTTACAGATCTTTTCCTATAATTGATATTTAGTCTCATAGCGTTGTGGTCAGAAAAGATACTTGATACGATTTCAATTTTCTTAAATTTGCCAAGGCTAGATTTGTGACCCAATATATGATCAATCCTGGAGAATGTTCCATGAGCACTTGAGAAAAATGTGTATTCTGTTATTTTTGGATGGAATGTCCTATAAATATCAATTAAGTCCATCTTGTGTAATGTATCATTTAAAGCTTGTGTTTCCTTATTTATTTTCATTTTGGATGATCTGTCCATTGGTGAAAGTGGGGTGTTAAAGTCCCCCATTATAATTGTGTTGCTGTCGATTTCCCCTTTTAAGGCTGTTAGTATTTGCCTTATGTATTGAGGTGCTCCTATGTTGGGTGCATAAATATTTACAATTGTTATATCTTCTTCATGGATCGATCCCTTGATCATTATGTAGTGTCCTTCTTTGTCTCTTGTAATAGTCTTTATTTTAAAGTCTATTTTGTCTGATATGAGAATTGCTACTCCAGCTTTCTTCTGATTTCCATTTGCATGGAATATCTTTTTCCATCCCCTTACTTTCAGTCTGTATGTGTCCCTAGGTCTGAAGTGGGTCTCTTGTAGACAGCATATATATGGGTCTTGTTTTTGTATCCATTCAGCCAGTCTGTGTCTTTTGGTGGGAGCATTTAATCCATTTACATTTAAGGTAATTATCGATATGTATGTTCCTATTACCATTTACTTGTTTCGGGTTGTTCTTGTAGGTCTTTTCCTTCTCTTGTGTTTCTTGCCTAGAGAAGTTCCTTTAGGATTTGTTGTAGAGCTGGTTTGGTGGTGCTGAACTCTCTCAGCTTTTGCTTGTCTGTAAAGGTTTTAATTTCTCCATCAAATCTGAATGAGATCCTTGCTGGGTAGAGTAATCTTGGTTGTAGGTTTTTTTCCTTCATCACTTTAAATATGTCCTGCCACTCCCTTCTGGCTTGTAGAGTTTCTGCTGAAAGATCAGATGTTAATCTTATGGGGATTCCCTTGTGTGTTATTTGTTGTTTTTCCCTTGCTGCTTTTAATATGTTTTCTTTGTATTTAATTTTTGACAGTTTGATTATTATGTGTCGTGGCGTGTTTCTCTTTGGGTTTATCCTGTATGGAACTCTCTGTGCTTCCTGGACTTGATTGACTATTTCCTTTCCTATATTAGGGAAGTTTTCAACTATAATCTCTTCAAATATTTTCTCAGTCCCTTTCTTTTTCTCTTCTTCTTCTGGGACCCCTATAATTCGAATGTTGGTGCGTTTAATGTTGTCCCAGAGGTCTCTGAGACTGTCCTCAGTTCTTTTCATTCTTTTTTCTTTCTTCTGCTCTGCAGTAGTTATTTCCACTATTTTATCTTCCAGGTCACTTATCCGTCCTTCTGCCTCAGTTATTCTGCTATTGATCCCATCTAGAGTATTTTTAATTTCATTTATTGTGTTACTCATCGTTGCTTGCTTCCTCTTTATTTCTTCTAGGTCCCTGTTAACTGTTTCTTGCAAATTGTCTATTCTATTTCCAAGATTTTGCATCATCTTCACCATCATTATTCTAAATTCTCTTTCAGGTAGATTGGCTATTACCTCTTCATCTGTTAGGTCTGGTGTGTTTTTATCTTGCTCCTTCATCTGTTGTGTGTTTTTCTGTCTTCTCATTTCGCTTATCTTACTGTGTTTGAGGTCTCCTTTTTGCACGCTGCAGGTTCGTAGTTCCTGTTGTTTTTGGTGGCTGTCCCCAGTGGCTAAGGTTGGTTCAGTGGGTTGAGTAGATTCCCTGGTTGGGGGGACTAGTGCCTCTGTTCTGGTGGATGAGGCTGGATCTTGTCCTTCTGGTGGGCAGGTCCTCGTCTGGTGGTGTGTTTGGGGATGTTGGTAACCTTATTATGATTTTAGGCAGTCTCTCTGCTAATGGATGGGGCTGTAGACCTGTCTTGCTCTTTGTTGGGGATAGGGTGTCCAGCACTGTTCTTTGCTGGTCCTTGAGTGAAGCTGGGTCTTGGTGTTGAGATGGAGGTCTCTGGGAGATTTTCGCCGTCTGATATTACGTGGAGCTCGGAGGTCTCTCGTGGACTAGTGTCTTGAGGTTGGTTCTCCCACCTCAGGGACACCGCCCTGGTGCCTGGCTGGGGCGCCAAGAACCTTTAATCCACACGGCTCAAAATAAAAGGTAGAATAAATAGAGAGGAAAGAAAAGGAAGGAAGGAGGGAGGGAGGGAAGGAAGGAAGAAAGGAAGGAAGAAATGAAGGAAGGAAGCAAGAAAGCAAGGACGGAAGGTGCAGAGGAAGAAAGGGAGGAAGGAAGAGAGGAAGGGAGGAAAGAAGGGGGAAGGAAGGAAGAAAGGAGGGAAGGAGGGAAGAAAGGAAGAAAGAAAGGGAGAAGACAGAGTAGTATAAAGTATAGTTATTAAAATAAAAAATAATTATTAAGAAGAAAAATTTCCTTTTAAAAAACAAAAAAAAAAAACACAAAAAAACAAACAAACAAACAAAAAACAGAAAAATGGGTCGGTCTAACCCTAGGACAAATGGCGCAAGCAAAGCTATACAGACAAAATCTCACACAGCAGCACACACATACACACCCACAAAAAGAAAAAAAAAAAGGGGAAAATAATAGTATATCTTGCTCCCAAAGTCCACCTCCTCAACTTGGGATGATTCGTTGTCTATTCAGGTTTTCAACAGATGCAGGGCACTTCAAGTTGATTGTGGAGCTTTAATCTGCCGCTTCTGAGGCTGTTGGGAGAGATCTCCCCCTCTCCTCTCTGTTCGCACAGCTCCTGGGGTTCAGCTTTGGACTTGGTCCCGCCTCTGCGTGTAGGTTGTCCGAGGGCGACTGCCCTTCGCTCAGACAGGACGATGTTAAAGGAGCAGTTGATTCGGGGGCTCCAGCTCACTCAGGCTGGGGGAGGGAGTGGCACGGGGGCGGGGCGAGTCCGCGACGTCAGAGGCCGACGTGACGCTGCACAGGCCCAAGGCGCGCCGTGCGTTCTCCCGGGGAAGCTGTCCCTGGATCCCGGGACCCCGGCAGTGGCGGACTGCACGGGCTCCCGGGAGGGCCGGTGTGGAGAGTGACCTGTGCTCACACACAGGCCTCTTGGTGGTGGCAGCAGCAACCTTAGCGTCCGACACCCGTCTCTACTGTCCGTGCCGACAGCCGCGGCTCGCGCCCGTTTCTGGAGCTCCTCTACGCGGTGCTCTTAATCCCCTCACCTCACACCCGAGGAAGCAAAGAGGCAAGAAAAAGTCTCTTGTCTCTTCGGCAGCTCCGCGCCCGGTTCTAGGGCTCCTTTAAGCGGCGCACTTAATCCCCTCTCCTCGCGCCCAGGCAGCAAAGAGGGAGGAAAAGGTCTCTTGCCTCTTCGGCAGCTCCAGACTTCTCCCGAACTCCCTCCCGGCCAGCCGTGGCGCACTAGCCCCCTTCAAGCTGTCTTCACTCTGCCAACTCCAGCCCTTTCCCCGGGATCCGACTGAAGCCCGAGCCTCAGCTCCCGGCCCCGCCCGCCCCGGCGGGCGAGCAGACAAGCCTCTCGGGCTGGTGAGCGCCGGTCGGCACCGATCCTCTGCGGGAATCTCTCCGCTTTGCCCTCCGCACCCCTGTGCCTGAGCTGTCCTCCGCGTCTCCGGAGCTTCCCCCTCCGGCGCCCGCAGCCTCCGCCCGCGAAGGGGCCTCTAGTGTGTGGGAGTCTTTCCTCCTTCTCGGCTCCCTCCCACTGGCGTAGGTCCCGTCCCTATTCTTTTGTCCCTGTTTATTCTTTTTTCTTTTGCCCTACCCAGATATGTGGGGAGTTTCTTGCCTTTTTGGAGGTCCGAGGTCCTCTGCCAGCGTTCGGTGGGTGCTCTACAGGAGAAGCTCCACGTGTAGATGTATTTCTGATGTCTCTGTGAGGAGGAAGGAGATCTCCGCGTCTTACTCTTCCGCCATCTTTAAGCCGTCCTTCTGTTGCCTTTTAAAGCTAAATATTTTGGGGGCCTGTCTCCTTGGTGATAATCTTAAAAGTTGGGGTGCCAAATGTGGGGTGCAAACCCATTGCCCCTTTGGGAAAAGCTGGGAGTTGTGAGTTCCTTTCTGGCTGTGTTCTGATCTGCTGGGGATGGTGTTTATGGAGAGATTATGTCTCAGCCTCTCCTACCAGTTTTGATGTGGGTTTTTTCTCATTTGTGTGATAAGAGCTGCTCAGCTAGTTTCTGGATTTCTTTCAGAGGGAGTTGTTCTGTATGTAGCTGTAGATTTGGTGTGGCCATGGGAGGAAGTGAATTCAGGACACTACCTACATCATCATAATGAACTGGAACACCTCTGATATATTATTAACTGAAGTCCGTAGTTTATATTAGGGTTCACTTTTTGTATAATATATTCTATGTGCTTTGAGAAATGTATGATGACATGTATCCACTATTACAGTATAATTCAGAATAATTTCACTGTTCTAAAAACTTCTTGTGCTCCACTGGTCTTTTTAATATCTCTATAATTTTTTTATTTACAGTGAAAACTTTTGTATTTTGAATTAGCTAGCTGGACTCAGTTTAGATGATCCCAATTTTGTTGGCTACTCCAAAGCATCATAGTCGGGAGCCAGTAGAACATACGCCTTCTTCTTTCCATCAGGCCGTGTCAATGTCAGAGCTTCTTCACAGCCTGTTTAATTTGGTGTTTGTTGGCCTTGCCATCCACAATGAACACCAGTGTGTTGTTGTCTTCTGTTTTCTTCATGGCTGACTCGGTGGTGAGGGAGAACTTGATGATGGCATAGTGGTCAAGCTTGTTTCTTCTAGGGGTGCTTTTGTGAGGATATTTGTGTTGCCTCTTGAGCTGCAGTGTTTTGGGCTGTTGGAAGGTGGGTGATGTCCAGATCTTTTTTTTGTGGCTGTGGATGCCTTTCAACAGTGCTTTCTTGGCCTTCACAGCTTTTGCTTTTGCTTTGGCTTTGGGAGGTGCAGGAGCTTCTTTCTTCTTTCTTCTTCTTTGGCACCATCTGCATGAAAAGCTCCATAGTTTTAAATTTTTATTTATTTATTTAGTTTTGGCTGCATTGGGTCTTCGTTGCTGTGCTCGGGCTTTCATTTCGCTGTGACGAGTGGGGTCTACTCTTAATTGTGGTGCGCGGCTTCTCATTGTGGTGCGAGGGCTTCTCATTGTGGTGGTTTCTTTTGTGAGTATGGGTTCTAGGTGCGTGGGCTTCAGTAGTTGTGGCTCGCAGGCTCAGTAGTTGTGGCTCGTGAGCTCTAGAGCACAGGCTCAGTAGTTGTGGCGCATGGGCTTAGTTGCTCTGAGGCACGTGGGATCTTCCTGGACCAGGGCTCGAACCTGTGTCCCCTCCATTGGCAGGTGGATTCTTAATGACTGTGCCATCAGGGAAGTCTCCATACATATTTTAAAAAATTATATTGTCATATACTTGGAATCATACAGCCTTTTCAGATTGGCTTCTTTCACTTAGCTGTATGCTTTTATGTTCATCAGAGTCTTTTTGTGGCTTGATAGGTCATTTCTTTAAAAAAAAATTCTTCTTTTTTTTTTTTTTTTAGAAAGACTATTTTTTAGAGTAACTTTAGGTTCACAACAAAATTGAGCAGAAAATACAGACAGGTCTCATATATCCCCTGCCCCTACACATGCACAGACTCCCCCAATGTCATTTGTTTTTATTGCTGAATGATACTCCATTATGTGGGTGTACCGCAGTATCTTTATCATCTATTGAAAAACATCTTGGTTACTTTAAAGTTTTCTCAATTATGAATAAAGTTGCACTAAACATTAATGTGCAGATTTTTGTGTGGATAGAAGTTTCCAACTTATTTAGGTAAATACTAAGGAGTGCAGTTGCTAGATTGTATGTTAAGAGTATGTTTAGTTTTGTCAGAAATTGCCAAAGTGTCTTCCAGAATGGTTGTACCATTTTTGCATTTCCACCAGCAACTAATGAGATTTCTTGTTATTCCACATCCTGGCCAACATTTGGGGTAGTCAGTGTTTTGGGTTTTAGCCATTCTAATAGGTTTGTGATAGTATCTCTTTGTTTTACCTTGTAATTCCCTGATGACATGTTTTGGTTAGCTTCTTTTCATATGCATATTTGTCATCTGTATATCTTCTTTGGTGAAGTGTGTGTTCACATTTTTGGCTCATTTTTTCTTTTTGGCTGTGCTACATGGCTTGTGAAATCTTAGTTCCCCAACCAGGGATTGAACCCGGGCCCACAGTGGTGAAAACATCGAGTTCTAACCACCGGATCACCAGGGAATTCCCTCATTTTAAAAAATTGTTTGTTTTCTTATTTTTTAGTTTTAAGAGTTGATAGTGTATTTTGGATACCAGTCCTTTATCACATATGTGTTTTGCAAAGAGTTTTTTCTAGTCTATGTCTTAACTTTTCATTCTTTTAACAGTATCGCAGAACAGTTTTAATTTTAATGAAGCCCAAATTTCAATATTTCCTTCATGGATTGTGCTTTAGGTATTACATCTAAGAAGTAATTGTTCAACTGAAGGTCACCTAGATTATCTCTTATGTTATCTTTTAGGAATTTTATAGTTTTGCAATTTACATTTAGATCTGTGATCCATTTTCAGTTAATTTTTGTGAAAGGTATAAGATTTGTGTCTCTGTTTATTTCTTCATACATGGGTGGCCAGTTGTTTTAGTGTCATTTGTTGAAGATTAGCCTTTCTCCATTGAATTGCCATTGTTCCTTTTTTAGAAAGTAATTGATTACATTGTGTGGATCCTTTTCTCAGCTATCTATTCTGTTCTGTTGATCTGTTTGTCTGTTTTTTTGTCAATACCATGCTGTCTTGGTTACTGTAGCTTTATAGTAAGTCTTTAAGGTGGGAGTATCAGTTCCCTGAGCTTGTCCTTTAATATTGTATTGGCTATTCTGGGTCTTTCATCTTTCTATTTAAAATTTTGAATCAGTCTGTCAAAATCCACAAAATAACTTGCTGGCATACTGGTTGGAATTGTAGTGATTCTGTAGATCAAGTTGGGAAGAACTGACATCTTGACAGTATTGAGTTTTCCTATTCATGTGCATGGAATATCTATTTATTTAGATCTTTGATATCTTTCATTGGAGTTTTATAGTTCTTTTCATATAGATTTTACACATTTTTAAAGACTTATACATAAGTATTTAATTTTTTCAGTGCTAATGTAAATGGTATTGTGTTTTAAATTTCAAATTCTAATAGTTCTTTACCTTCATGTAAGAAAGCAATTAAGGGCTTCCCTGGTGGCGCGGTGGTTAAGAGTCCACCTGCCGATGCAGGGGACGTGGGTTTGTGCCCTGGTCTGGGAAGATCCCACATGCCACGGAGCGGCTAAGCCCGTGAGCCATGGCTGCTGAGCCTGTGCGTCCAGAGCCTGTGCTCCACAACGGGAGAGGCCACAACAGTGAGAGGCCCACGTACCACCAAAAAAAAAAAAAAAGAAAAAAAAGAAAGCAGTTAATTTTTGTATATTCATCTTGTTTCCTGTACTGTTGCTATAATTGCTTATTAGTTCAAGGAAGTTTTTTCTTTTTTTTTTTCAAATTTATCTCTGGGATTTCCTACACAGACAATTGTGTCATCTCAAATAAAGGTTTTATTTTTTCCTTCCCAATCTGTATCCCTTTTATTTCCTTTTCTTCTCTCATTGCATTATCTAGGACTTCCAGTATGAGGTTGAATAGGAGTGATGAGAGGGAACATTCTTGCTTGTTCTCAATCTTAGCATCAAAGCATTAAGTATGATGTTGGCTGTAGGTTTGTTGTAGATATTCTTTTTTTTTTTTTTTTGCGGTATGCGGGCCTCTCACTGCTGTGGCCTCTCCCGTTGCGGAGCACAGGCTCCGGACGCGCAGGCCTAGCGGCCATGGCTCATGGGCTTAGTTGCTCCGCGGCATGTGGGATCTTCCCGGACCAGGGCACGAACCCGTGACCCCTGCATCGGCAGGCGGAATCTCAACCACTGCGCCACCAGGGAAGCCCTGTTGTAGATATTCTTAATCAAATTAAAAATATTCCCATCTGTTCCTAGTTTTCTGAGAGTTTTAAAAAAATCGTAAATGGCTTTTGGGTTTTGTCAGATGCTTTTTCCACATCTGTTGATATGACCATTTCATATTTCTTCTTTAGCTTGTTGACATTAATGGATTTTTCAAATGCTTAACCATCATTGCTTATTTGAAATAAGTCTCACTTGTTTATGATATGTAATCCTTTTTATACTTTTTAGATTTGATTCTGTTGAGAATATATGCACCTATGTTCATAAGAGATATTGTGTAGTTGTTTTTTTTTGTAATGTATTTTTCTGGTTTTGGTATTAAGGCTGGCCTCGGGACTTCCCTGGTGGTCTGGTGGTTAAGAATCTACATTCCAGTGTGGGGGACGTGGTTTTGATCCCTGGTCAGGGAACTAGATCCCACATGCTGTGGGGCAAGTAAACCCGTGTGCTGCAACTACTGAGCCCGTGCACTCTAGAGCCAGTCTGCCACAACTAGAGAGCCCACGCACCACAACTACTGAGCCTGCACACCCTGGAGCCCGAGCGCCACAACTAGAGAGAAGCCTGCATACCGTAACGAAGAACCCGTGCACTGCAACCAAGGATTCCACTTGCCACAACAAAGATCCTGCATGCTGCAACTAAGACCCGATGCAGCCAAATAAATAAATAAATAAATAAATAAATATTAGGAAAAATAGAGGCTGGCCTCATAGAATGAGTTTGGAAGTGTTCCTCTACTTCTATTTTGTGAAAGAATTTATAGAGAATTTGTATAACTGATTCCTTAAATGTTTGGTAGGATTCACTGATGAACCAAACTGTGCCTAGTCCTTTCTGTTTTGGAAGGTATTAAATATTGATTCAATTTCTTTAATAGATATGGGCTTATTTAGATTACATAAGTTTTTTTTTTTTTTTTTAAAGAAGATGTTGGGGGTAGGAGTTTATTAATTAATTAATTTATTTTTGTTGTGTTGGGTCTTTGCTTCTGGGCGAGGGCTTTCTCTAGTTGTGGCAAGTGGGGGCCACTCTTCATCGCGGTGCGTGGGCCTCTCACTATTGCGGCCTCTCTTTTTGCAGAGTACAGGCTCCAGATGTGCAGGCTCGGTAGTTGTGGCTCACGGGCCTAGTTGCTCCACGGCATGTGGGATCCTCCCAGACCAGGGCTCGAACCCGAATCCCCAGGCAGATTCTCAACCACTGCGCCACCAGGGAAGCCCAGATTACATAAGTTTTGATCAATTGTATCTTTGAAGGTATTGGTCCATTTTCATCTAAGTTTTCACATTTGTGGGCATTGAGTTGTTCATAGCATTTCTGTATTATTTCTATATAATGTCCATTGGACCTGTACTGATTGCCGCTCTTTCATTTTTGATATTACTAATCTGTCTCTTCTGTTTTTTTTCTTAGTTAACCTGGGTAGAGGTTTATCAATTTTATTGATTTTTTTCAAAGAACCAACCTTTGATTTAGTTGATTTTCTCTGTTGATTTCTTGTTTTCAATTCATTAATTTTTTTCAATTTCATTGATTTCTGCTCTTTATTTGTTTTCTTCTGCTTACTTGGGAGTAAATTTGCCCTTCTTTTTTTAATTTCCAAAGCTGGAAGTTTGCATTATTGATTTTAGAATTGTCTCCTTTTTTAATACATGCATTCAGTGCTATAAATTTCCCTCTAAGCATGTGTGCTTGAGAAGAATGTGTATTCTTCTGTTTTAGATGAAGTATTCTATAAATGTTAATTAGATTTAGTTGACTGATGGTGTTTTTCAGTTCAATTATTTCCTTACTGATTTTCTGCCTGCTGGATCTGTTTCTGATAGAGGGATGTTGAAGTCTTCAACTGTAATTGTAGATATGTATATTTGTTCTTGTATCAATATTTCTATCAGTTTTTGTCATGTATTTTGGTGTTAGGCATATATACATTAAGGATTATTATGTTTTTTTGGCAAACTACCCCTCTATCATTATGTAATATTCCTCTTTATCCCTGTATCCCCACATTTGATACTGTTTTTTCCTCTGAAATCTCAGTCTGAAATTAATACAGCTACTCTGTCTTTTGATTTCTTAGAATGGTGTATCTTTCTTCATCCCTTTACTTTTAATCTGTTTGTGTCTTTATATTTAAAGTGAGTTTATTGTATACAATGTAGAGTAGGGTCTTTTTTCTTTTTTAGATCATAGGTTGATTTGATTTTCAAATATTAAACCACTGTTCTGTCCTAGAATAAACCCTAATTAGTCATGCTGTATTCTTTTTATATATTGCTGGTTTTGATCTGCTGATTTTTTTTCAGTATTTTTGTCTGTACTTATCAAGGATATTGGTCTTTAGTTTCCTTGTACTGTCATTATATTGATTTGGTATCAGTATAATGTTTGCTTTATAGATTGAATTGGGAATTGTTTATTTCTAGTTAATGGAATAGGTTGTGTAGAATTCATTTTGTTTTCTTCTTAAATGTTCAATTGAATGTCTAGGAAAATTCTGGGAAATCCTTGCTAGAATGAGAGCTTCAAAATTAGGTAACTGAATGATTTGATCCTGTAGGGTAGGGGGTTAGTGGAAGGAGAGAGTGGCAGATGTGTTTATAAAAGCGTAGCAGAAAGGATCTTTACAACACAACTGTTCTATATCTTGAGTTTGGTTGTAGTCACAGAGATGTGCACATGTGATAAAATTGCTTAGGACTAAGTGCATGCATACAAACACACACACACGTGTGTTTATGTAAGACAGGTGAAATCTGAATAAGGTCATGGATCGTTTCAATGTCAATTTCCTGGTGATGATATTGCTGTGCAGTTATGCAAGGTGTTACCATCAGAGAAAACTTGTTGAAGAGAATACAAGATTCCCCAGATAGTCTCTCTCCCCCCATCTCACCAATTTATCCAGCTGTGCAGTAGATGTTGGTTACCAAATAATTTCAGCTTATGTTTTCTGATAAGTGTTTTTAGTGTTGACATTACATGTTGCTAATTTGGAAATTAGATGAAGAGTCAATAGAATTGAAATTCTGATATAAAAGTTAAATTCTGACCAGTAATCTCAATTGGTTGGAAAGTCATCATCCATCTTTATTACAGTAGGCTGTGACATGGATAAGTAGTTGTAAGCAAAGCTGATATTTTCTTCAGGGTGCAGATTTGGTTCGTTTTTAGTATGTAAAGAAGTACTCAGTTGAGACTGTGAACGCTTCACCACTTAGAATGGGTGTAGAGTTGATTTGTCCAAGAAAAATTTTAGTCAAGTTCCTATGGAACATTTGGTTTTAATTATCATAGTATTTTATTTTGATGTCCCTGGTAGAATGAGAGCTTCAAAATCAGGTAACTAAATGATTTGGTCTTCTCTCTAAGCAAAGTCTTTTATTCTTCTATAAGTTTTTTCATATTTAAATTACAATTATTCATACTATTTCAACCTTCCTATTTGTGATCAGATAGCTTTCAAAATATGTATGTGAATAAATTCTCATTCATAATCAGATTGTGGGAGAATTCTTTGTTATCTGATTTTTTTTCAGAGATAGCATGTATATAGGTTCATAGACTAAGTGAAAAATTTTATATCTGAAAAATACAAATTATTATCCAGGCTGCAGTTCTGATCCAACTTTGGAAAGAAAAAACATTCTAGTGTGATATTAAATATAATAAACAATTAATCAAAGTCTAAGTGAATTTTTGTTTTCCTTTGATAATGTCTGTAGATACACTCCAGATTCCCCTTGGCTGTGGTAGGGGAGATGGGCATTGAAACATCTTACTGTTACTTAGAGTTAATAAAATTTTAATCAATTCTCCTTTTCTCCTATTAAAGTTATCTTCATTTTGTCTCATTGTGTTTGTTTCATTTTTTATAATAGTTTAAAACTTCTCATTCTTTTTCCCCCTCTTTGGTGGGAATTATGTTTCTTTTCTGTACAGAATATGAGACTCAAAGACTAGTACTCTCATCATTTTGCAAATATAGGTAAAACCTAATTACAATGTTATTAGTAGGTAGAAAAAAATTCGGAAACCAAAAGTGTGAAAGCTGCATTTACTGTGAGATTAGTGAAACAGTTGTGGGGAACTAGTTAACCAGTAGTTCTGAGAGTCTAGCTTGTGAGCTAAATTATTCCCAGTCCTGATTGCAGTTTGATGTAAACAAATAATGTAATTCATTGTGAGAACTGTTTTCAGTAATAGAGGTATGTAAAATAGTGTTACAGCAGAGATACCGATTTACTTTTCTAGAGAGTGAGGAAGGCTTTATAGGTGGTGTTGATCTGGGACTTAATGGACCAGGAGAACTGGGGAGGGCAAAGCACATTCTAGTAAGAGGAAACATGTACAGAAATATGTGAAAGGATCTGAATGGCATGCACTTTCAGGGAACTGCATATAGTTTAGTGTTGTCGGAATAGAAGATTCATGGGAAGCAGAAGTGAGAAAGAGAGCTCAGTTTTGTTTTTTTTTTCTCCGTAGGTAGTGGGGAATACTTAGGAATTTAAGCAGGAGAATGACATGAGGTTTGCATTTTTGAAAGATTTAACTTTCATGACGGAGTGGCTGCTGGACTGGGGGGGAGAAGAGACCATTTGCGAGGAATCCCATTAGGAGAACATTGCAAGAGTCCAGGTCAGAAGTAAGAGGCAGAACTAAGACAGTGATACTGAAAATGGAGGAAAAATGTATTTTTAATCTAGTTATATTGATACATTTACATTTTGTAGTGAAATGGGAGTGACACTGTGTTTAGGTTGATATCTTGATAGGAAGGATTTCTGAGAATTTGTGTAATTTAGAATGACAGCATCGGAAGGAGCATAGACTTTTATGTCAGGCAGACTTGGGTTAATTGGTGAAGTTTATTCTCTGAGCTTCACTTCCCACTTATAAAGTGTTGAGTTTTATACCATGTAGGGCTGTGGTGATAATGAGATAATAATGCCTGGAGAATAAAAATGACAGTGTTTATTGAGGGCTATCATGGTTAAGACTGTTTTATTTTGTTTTTCATTACTTAAATTTATTTTTTTTTACTTTTAAAAATGTATTTTCAATTATGGTAAAACACACATAGCATAAAATTTATCATCTTAACCATTTTTAAAGGTACAGTTCTCTGGCATTTAGTATATTTGCATTGTTGTGCAACCATCACCACCG
The DNA here is from genome assembly GCF_026419965.1 of Kogia breviceps. Classification (NCBI taxonomy): domain Eukaryota; kingdom Metazoa; phylum Chordata; class Mammalia; order Artiodactyla; family Physeteridae; genus Kogia; species Kogia breviceps. The sequence continues at coordinate 101,544,029 of NC_081314.1, forward strand.
TCTATCTCCAGAATTCTTTACATCTTGCAAAACCAAAACACTTTACCCATTAAACAATAACTCTCCATTTCCCCCCTCACATCCCCTGGCAACCAAAATTCTACTGTTTTCTATCTCTGTGTACTCTAGATACTTCCTATAACTTGAACCGTAGAGTATTTGTCTTTTTGTTACTGGCTTATTTCACTTAACCTAATGTCATTGCGTTGGGAAAAATGCATCTTCCTCCTGTGTTTCTCCTTTACTCTCATACTACTATCATTTTCACAACACTTCTCACACCAGATGTGTGTGGGTTTTCCCCCACCAAGCAATCCTCTGGGACGTGAGCTGGGTGTCCTACAATTTATCTCAATTCTGACACTATCTACCTGGAGATGGTTTCAGATTTCACAGGTTGTGGGCTCAGTCCCAAGACTGCTCCCACCCCACTTCAGATGCCAATCACAATTCCAGGTTGTCACCTGTGCTGACCAACTGGCTATAAATCTGAGATTCCCATGACCCTCTCCTCAGGTTTGATTAATTTATGCTAGAGCAGTTCACAGAACTCAGAGAAACACTTATTTACATTTACCAGTTTATTTAAGGACATGATAGAGGATACAGATGAATAGCCAAATGAATAGATACATAGGGCAAGGTCTGGTAGGGTCCTGAGTGCAGGAGCTTCTGTCCCTGTGGAGTTGGGGTGTGTCACCTTCCAGGTATATGGATGTGCTTACCAACCTGAAAGCTCTTTGAACCTCATATAATCTTTTTGAGATTGTAATGGAGATGTGCTCACATAGGCATGACCGATAATTAATTCTGTTTCCAGTCCCTCTCCCCTCTCTAGACAATGGGGGGCAAAGATGAGAATTCCAAGCTTGTAATATTGGCTTGGTCTTTCTGGTGACTAGCCACTATCCAGGAGCCATCCAGGATCTCACCCAGAGTCGCTTCATTAATACAAAAGGCACATCTATCACCCAGGAAATTGTGAGGGTTTTAGGAGCCCTGTGTCAGGGATTGGGGTTAAAAACCAGATATTATAGCAAAAGATGCTCCTATCACCAAGGAAATTACAAGGGTTTTAGGAGCTCTGTGTAGGAACTGGGGCCAGAGACCAATATAAATATTTTTTATTATCTCATAGTTGTCAAAGTTCATGCATGTTGTAGCGTGTGTCAGAATTTCCTTTTTAAGGCTGAGTAATATTTCATTGTATGTATATGACACATTTCATTATTACTGGTGTTATTATTGATGGGACACTTGAGTTGTTTCCACCTTGTAGCTATTTTGTGAAAAATGCTGCTATGAACATAGGTGTACAAATATCTCTTTGAGGAGGACAGTATATTTTAGCTATAGTTGATTTACATTGTTGTGTTAGTTTCAGGTGTACAGAAAAGTGATTCAGTTATACATATGTATACATATTCTTTTCCATTATGGTTTATTATAGGATATTGAATATAGTTGTCTGTGCTATATACAGTATGACCCTGTTGTTTATTTTATATGTATTAGTTTGTATCTGCTAATCCCAAATTCCTAATTTATCCCTCCTCCACCCCCTTTCCTCTTTGGTAACCATAAGTTTGTTTTCTATGTCTCTGAGTCTGTTTCTGTTTCATAAATAAGTTCATTTGTGTCATATTTTAGATTCCACATATAAGTGATATCATATGGTATTTGTCTTTCTCTTTCTGACTTCACTTAATATAATCTCTGGGTCCATCCATGTTGCTGCAAATGGCATTATTTCATTCTTTTTTATGGCTGAGGTAATATTCCACTGTATACACACACACACACACACACACACACACACACACACACATCTTCTTTATCCATTCATCTGTCAATAGACATTTAGGTTGCTTCCATGTCTTGGCCATTGTATATAGTGCTGCTGTGAACATTGGAGTGCATGTATTTTTTTTGAATTACAGTTTTCTCTGGATATATGCCCAGGAGAGGGATTGCTAATCATATGGCAACTCTATTATTCGTTTTTTCAGGAACCTCCATAGTGTTCTCCATAGTGGCCACACCAGTTTACATTCCCACCAGTAGTGTTAAGAGGGTTCCCTTTTCTCCACACCCACTCCAGCATTTGTTATTTGTAGACTTCTTTAAAAAAATTAATTAATTATATTTTTGGCTGCGTTGGGACTTCGTTGTTGCATGTGGGCTTTCTCTAGTTGCGGCGAGCAGGGCTGCTCTTTGTTGTGCTTTTTGGCCATTTGTATGTCTTCTTTGGAGAAATGTCTATTTAGGAAGGAAGACAGTATTTTAAACTTATTACATATATAATCATCATATATCCTTGTGAGATAGTAACCATTATTACATAAGGAAACTAATGCATAGAGAAGATAAGTAATTTATTTGCCCAGATTCACACTGTTTCTCTTTTTAAAAATAAATTTATTTATTTATTTATAGTTGCATTGGCTCTTCATTGTTGCAGGTGGGCTCTCTAGTTGTGGCGAGCTGGGGCTGCTCTTCATTGAGGTGTGTGAGCTTCTCATTGCGGTGGCTTCTCTTGTTGTGGAGCTCAGGCTATAGGCATGCGGGCTTCAGTATTTGTGGCTCACAGGCTCTAGAGCACAGGCTCCGTAGTTGTGGTGCATGGGCGTAGTTGCTCTGTGGCATGTGGGATCTTCCTGCACCAGGGCTTGAACCCGTGTCCCCTGCATTGGCAGGCAGATTCTTAATCACTGAGCCACCAGGGAAGTCCCCACAGTTTAAATATATATATTTAAAAATTTTTAAATTTTGGCTGCATTGGGTCTCTGCTGTGTGCAAGCTTTGTCTAGTTGTGGTGAGCGGGGGCTGCTCTTTGTTGTGGTGCGTGGGCTTCTCATTGAGGTGGCTTCTTTTGTTGCAGAGCACAGGCTCTAGTTACGTGGGCTTTAGTAGTTGCAGCATGAGGGCTCAGTAGTTACGGTGTGCAGGCTCTAGGACGTGTGGGCTTCAGTAGTTGTGTGCGCGGGCTCAGTTGTGACTCGCAGGCTCTAGAGTGCAGGCTCAGTAGTTGTGGCACGTGGGCTTAGTTGCTTCTTGGCATGTGAAATCGTCCCGGACCAGGGATTGAACCTGTGTTCCCTGCATTGGCAGGTGGATTCTTAACCATTGTGCCACCAGGGAAGTCCTGTTTCTATAGTAACTAAATCTATTTTAACTTTGTTTGTAGTTGGATTAAATCTAAACACTGTTAGTGAGATATCTGACTCTTCCCTAAAGTTTTTCCATGCAGCAGTTCATAGGGAATCAGTTGTAATCCCTTTCAATTGTTTATAAATGCAGTTACTTCAGAATCACAGACTCTGTTTAACTTGGCATGTAATTATTTTTATTTCCTTTAAACACATTCACCATTTTTCATAGTTATGTAAGCTTTTGAATCTTAAAATGTCTATTTCCTGACTAAAATTACCTTTACATTTTTAAATGTCTTTTTTCTTTTTTTAATGAATTAAGTCCAGACCCTTTCTTTCTTTTCTTTTCTTTTCTTTTCTTTCTTTCTTTCTTTCTTTCTTTCTTTCTTTCTTTCTTTCTTTCTTTCTTTCTTTCTTTCTTTCTTTCTTTCTTTCTTTTCTTTTCTTTTCTTTCTTTCTTTCTTTCTTTCTTTCTTTCTTTCTTTTCTTTTCTTTTCTTTTCTTTTCTTTCTTTCTTTCTTTCTTTCTTTCTTTCTTTCTTTCTTTCTTTCTTTCTTTCTTTCCTTTCTTTCTTTCTTTCTTTCTTTCTTTCTTTCTTTTCTTTCTTTTCTTTCTTTTCTTTCTTTTCTTTCTTTTCTTTCCTTTCTTTTCTTTCTTTTCTTTCTTTTCTTTCTTTCTTTCTTTCTGTTTTGGCTGCGTGGCATGTAGGATCTTAGTTCCCCAACCAGGGTTTGAACCCGCACCACTTGCAGTGGAATGTGGAGTCTTAACTACTGGACCGCCAGGGAAGTCCGTACATTTCTGTCTTCTATTGTTTATTGGACTTTTATATCCTCACTAACAAAAGATGCCAGGTGTTTTGTAGATTGCATTTTTCCCCCTCTGTGTACTATAATTATGACTTTGGCTGTTTATTGAATTTCGAAATAAAAATTAAGTGCCTCTTAATTGTCATATTGCTATATTTATTATTGAAATTCCAAATTCCATTTTTTTTTCTTAGTGGAAAAGGAGCCTAAGAAATAAGGTCCTCTCTGTAGACCATAAAAGTAAAAAAGGTGTACGTGGGCGTCCTGTCACCTCTAAGACATCACCAGAAAGGTAAGATACATGTATGTGTGTGATATAGGATGGGCTTATACTATGTATAGTGTGACCATGAATGATTCATTTAACCTTTTCGGTTCTCAAATTTTCACAACTTTTAAAATACAGTGATTGAGTTCAGTGGCTTCTACTGTTCCTTCTAAGCTCTTTCTGTGATTAATTCGTCTTAACTCCTTGTTTTTGTGTGTTTGTAACATCTTGAAAGCTTTAGCTAATAAAGCAAGAGTTACATATAGACTCGTTAAGATTCTGGATTCATCATTTGTGCTCCACTTAGCAACTGTGGTCTTAAAGTCATAGTATTAATGAATAATGGATACGCTGGAATTAAATATCTATGGGATTCAAATTACAATTATAACCAGCAGGAAATCGGAGCTAAATTTTAGTATTGGACATCAGTAAATGCTTAAAAAGTTGTTATTTTGCAAAAGGGTATTATCTTTTTTAGAATAGTGAATGAATAAAAAGTGACAGTAACAAAGTAAAAATTACAATTATTGGGAATGAGAAGACTAGTTGGAGGTTTTTTTTTTTTTATTAGTTTATTTATTTATTTTTGGCTGCATTGGGTCTTTGCTGCTGTGCGCAGGCTTTCTCTAGTTGCAGTGAGCAGGGGCTACTCTTCGTTGCAGTGTGCGGGCCTCTCTTGTTGCAGAGCATAGGCTCTAGGCACGCGGGCTTCAGTAGTTGCGGCACATGGGCTCAGTAGTTGTGGCTCGTGGGCTCTAGAGCACAGGCAGTAGTTGTGGCACACGGGCTTAGTTGCTCCGCAGCATGTGGGATCTTCCCAGACCAGGGCTCAAACCCATGTCGCCTGCATTTGGCAGGCAGATTCTTAACCACTGTGTCACCGGGGAAGTCCTAATTGGAATTTTTGATTTTATGTCAGAGCACTCTGTAAGCTGTTTAGTCTGAATTCTCACCTTTCAAGTGAATCGTCCTTAGGAAATAAACATATCGGTGACTCCATATCCTTATCAATACTTATTTTCCCTCCCTCCTTCCCTTCCTTCCTTCTTTCCATAGTTTTCCTAGTGGGTGTGAAATGATAATCTCATTGTGGTTTTGATACATATTTCCTAATGACATTAAGTGTCTTTTTACATGCCTGTTGGTCATTTGTATATCTTCTTTGGAGAAATGTCTGTTTAGATCCTTTGCCTGTTTAAAAATTGTGGTGTTTATCTTTTTATTGTTGAGTTGTAAGAGTTCTTTATATATTCTGGATACAGGTCCTAATTAGATATGTGATTTGGAAATATTTTCTCTCACTCAGCTTTTCACTTTCTTGATGGTGTCCTTTGAAGCACAAAAGTTTTTTTCACTTTGATGAAATCCCATTTATCTATTTTTCTTTTGTTGCTGTGCTTTTGTTGTCATATCTAAGGAACTATTGCCTAATTTGAGGTCATGATGATTTACTCTTGTGTTTTCGTCTAAGAGTTTTATAGTTCTAGCTCTTAGACAGTTGTCCCAGTAACATTTGTTGAAGAGGTACGAATTTTTCTTGGTACCTTTGTTGAAAATCAGTTGACATTAATATAAGTGTTTATTTCTGGATTTGGAATTCTAGTCCATTGATCTAAATGTCTGTTTTTATTTCAGCACCAATGTGTGCTGTACACTGTATTATTGCAACTTTGTGGAAAGTTTTGAAATTAGGAAATGTGAGTCTTCCAACTTCATAATATTTTTCAAGACTTTAAAAAAAATTTTTTTCTGGCCGCACTGTGTGGCACGCAGGATCTTAGTTCCCCAACCACGGATCAAACCCATGCCTCCTGCAGTGGAAGCATGGAGTCTGAACCACTGGGCTGCCAGGGAAGTCCCTTTTCAGGATTGTTTTGGTTGTTCTGGGTTCCTTGTATTTTCAACTGAGTTTTAGAATCAGTTGGTCATTTTGAGCAAAACAGCCAAGGATTTTGATGGAGGATGTGTTGAATCTGTAGACCAATTTGGGGAGTATTGCTGTCTTAACAAATTAAATCTTCTGATTCATGAATATATCTTTCCATTTATGTAGGTCTTATTCAATTTCTTTCAACAGTGTTTTGTAACTTTCAGTGTGTCTTGGACATTTATTGTTAACTTTATTCCCAAGTATTTTCTTTTTGATGCTGTTGTGAATGGAAGTGTTTTCTTAATTTTAGTTTTAGTTGGTTCATTGCTAGTGTGTAGAAATCCCGTTTATTTATATATGTTGACCCTGATTTATATACTGTGACCCTGTTTGTCCTGTTCTAGAAATTTTTAGTAGATTGCTTGGAATTTTGTTTATATAAGATCATGTCATCTGCAAACAAAGATGGCTTTACTTCTTCCTTTGCAGCTGGAGGCCTTTAATTTTTTCCCCTTGCCTAATTGTCCTGGCTAGAATGTACAATGTATAATGGAAGTGGTGAGAGTGGAAATCTTTGTATTGTTCCCACTATCAGAGGGAAAGCATTCAGTATTTCACCATTAACTATGATGTTATAGGTTTTTTATAGATGCCCTGCTATGGTTTGAATGTTTGTACAATATCTCCCCAAAATTCATATATTGAAATCCTAATGCCCAATGTGATGGTGTTTGGAGGTGGGGCCATTGAGGGGGGTGCTTAAGTCATGAGGGTGGAGCCCTCATGAACGGGATTAGTGCTCTTTTTATAAAAGAGACCTCACAGAGCTTCCTGGTGCCTTCTACCACGTGAGGACACTGTGAGGAGTCTGCAGTCTGCATCCCAGAAGAGGGTCTTCACCAGAGCCTGACCATGTTGGCCAGCACCCTGATCTTGGACTTCCCAGCCTCCAGAACCGTGAGAAATAAATGTTTGTTGTTTATAAGCTGCTGAGTCTGTGATATTCTGTTATAGCCTGAACAGACTAAGACATGCCGTTTTTCATGTTGAGGAAGTTCCCTTCTGTTCTTAATTTGTGGGAGGCTTTTTATGATGAATGTGTGTTGGATTTTGTCAAATGCTTTTTCTGCATTTATATCATGTAATTTGTATCCTTTATTAATATAATGTATTACATAAATTGATTTTTAGATTTTAAACCACCTTTGCATTCCTGGGATAAATCTCACTTGATTCTGATTTATGATCCCATTTATGTGTTACTGGTTTCAGTTTGCTAGGATTTTATTGAGGATATCTATGTTTGTATTCAGAAGGGAAAATAACTTGCTATTTTCTTATGTTGTCTTTGTCTGGCTTTGGAATCAGGCTAATAATAGCCTTGTAGAATGAGGTGAAAAGTGTTGTCTCTTCCTTTGTTTTCCGGAAGAGTTTTTGAAGGATTGGTATTAATTCTTGTTTAAATGTTTGATAAAATTCACCAGTGAATCCATCTGGTCATTCATTGGTGGTGGTGGTGGTGGTGGTGGTGGTGGTGTGTGTGTGTGTGTGTGTGTGTGTGTGTGTGTGTGTGTGTGTGTGTGTGTGTGTGTGTGTGTGTGTATCTTTGAAGTTTTCCAGTTAGAAATTAAGATTTTTCCTTGTTATAAGTCTGTTGAGATTTTCCTTTTTTTTTTTTTTTAATAAGTCTGTTTTGGTAGTTTCTGTTTTTCTAGGAATTTGTGTATTTTATTTATCTAATTTGTTGCCATACATTTGTTCATAGTATTCTATTATACTGTTCACAATTTCTGTAATACTGTTAGTGATGACCCGTCTTTCATTCCTCATTTTAGTAATTTGAGTGTTTTCTTTTTTTTTGTTCAGTCTACCTAGATATTTTTAAATTTTGTTGATCTTTTCAAAGAACCAACTTTTGGTTTCATCAATATTCTCCGTAGGTTTTCTATATTCTATTTCATTTATTTTCACTATAATCTTATTTTCTATTTCTTCTCTTTGTTTTGGACATAGTTTGTGCTTCTTTTTCTAATTTCTTAAGGTACATGGTTAGTTTATTGATTTGAGATGTCTTCTTTCCTAGTATAGGTGTTTAGTTTTAAATTTTATTCTAAGCACTGCATTAGCTATACCTCATAAATTTGGTATGTTGTGATTTTCTTTTCATTAAGCTCAGAAGTATTTTCTAATTTCTGGTCTGATTGATTCACTTCTTTTGAAAGTGAATTGTTTAATTTCTATGTATTTTTAAATTTCAAAGATTTTTGTCTTTTATTGAGATATAATTGACATAACATTATATTAGTTTCAGATATACAACATCATGATTCTATACTTGTATATACTATGAAATGATCACCACAGTAAGTATAGGTAACATCCATCACTCAAATAGTTACAGATATTTTTGTGTGTGATGACAACTTTTAAGATTTACTTTCTTAACAACTTTCAAATATACAATTCAGTATTATTAACCATAGTCCCCATGCTGTACATTATATCCTCATGACTTAGTTTTGTTGTTGTTAATTTTTAATTGAATTCCACTGTGATCTGAGAACGTTTTGTATGATTTCACTTCTTGTAAATTTGTTGAGGTTTATTTGTGGCCTGGCATATGGTCTTTGTTGGAGAATGTTCCATGTGTTTGAGAAGAATGTGCAGTCTGTTGCTGTTTGTTAGAGTGGTCTGTGGATGCGTTGCTTGATGGTGTTATTCAAGCCTTCTGTATCCTTGCTGATTTTTTGTCTAGTTGTTCTATCAAAACTGGGGTTTTAAGTGTTGAACTATTACTGTTGACTTGTTAATTTCTCCTTTCTGTTAGTTTTTGCTTAATGAGCCTTGTGGTCCTGTTATTAAGTATATGTGTATTTATAGTCAGTATATCTTACTGATGAATTAACCCTTTTGTCAATGAAATGTCCCTGATTGTTTCTACAGACTTTTTCTTTTTTTGCTTTAAAGTTCTATTTTGTCTAATACTGATAGAGCCATTCCACCTGTCTTAAGGTTGCTGTTTGCATGGTATACATGTTTCCATCCTTTTTCTTTGAACCTGTTTATTTCTTTGAGTCCAAAGTGTGTCTCTGGTTGAGAGCATATCGTTGGATCTTATCTTAGTCTGTTTAGACTGTTATAACAAAATACCATAAGACTAGGTGGCTTATAAACAAAAAACATTTATTTTTCAAAAGTGTTATAATTCCTGGGAAGCCCAGGATCATAGCACTCCCAGATTCAGTATCTGGTGAGGGCTTCCTGGTTCTTAGATGGCCATCTCTTTACTGTATCCTCAAAGGGTGGAAGGAGTCCTCTCTTGAACCTTTTTTATGAGCACTAATCCCATTCATGAGGGCTCTACCCTCATGACCCAGTCACCTCCCAAAGGCTCCACCTCCTACTGCCATCACTTTGGGGGTTAGGATTTCAAAATATGAATTTTGAGGTGAAACAAACATTCAGAACACAGAAGGTCTTTTTTTTTTTTAATCTACTCTCACAATCTTGACCTTTGACTAAATTATTTAATCCATTCACATTTCATGTGAATCAAGGTGTCCTCTAGGCTGTGCTTCCTTTGAAGGCATTAAGGAATAATCTGTTCCATGTCTCTCTCCTCTCTTCTTCATGCATTCAGTCCTCCATATTTACGTTTCCCCTGTATGTCTTCATGTTGTCTTCCTTCTGTGTGTGTCTGTTTCTGCCATTTTTATAAGGATACCAGTCATAAGGTACAGGCATACCTTGTTTTATTGTGCTTCACGTTATTGTGCTTTGGAGAGAATGCATTTTTTACAAATTGAATGCTGCAGGCAACCCTGCATTTAGCAAGTCTGTTGGTAGCATTTTTCCAGAAACATTTGCTCACTTTGTGTCTCTGTGTCACAGTTTGGTAATTCTCCCAATATATCAAACATTTTCATTATTATTATATTTGTTATGGTGATCTGTGATCAGTAATTTTAAAAATTCAGGTATAATTGATTTGCAATACTGTGTTTCAGCAAAATGATTCAATTGTATATTTTTTCAGATTATATTCCATTATAGGTTATTACAAGACACTGAATATAATTTCCCGTGCTATACAGTAAATCCTTCTTATCTATTTTATAGTAGTTTATACTGGTTAATCACATACTCTTAGTTTGTCCCTCGCCACCTCTCCCTCCCGTTTGGTAACCATAAATTGGTTTTCTATGTCTGTGAGTCTGTTTCTGTTTTTTTTTTTTTAAGCATCTTTATTGGAGTATAATTGCTTTACAATGTTGTGTTAGTTTCTGCTGTATAACAAAGTGAATCAGCTATATGTATACATATATCCCCATATACCCTCACTTTTGCGTCTCCTTCCCACCCTCCCTATCCCACCCCTCTAGGTGATCACAAAGCACCGAGCTGATCTCCCTGTGCTATGCGGCTGCTTCCCACTATCTATTTTACATTTGGTAGTGTATATATGTCATTGCTACTCTCTCACTTCGTCCCAGCTTACCCTTCCCTCTCCCCATGTCCTCAAGTCCATTCTCTATGTCTGCGTCTTTATTCCTGTCCTGCTCCTTGGTTCATCAGAACCATTTTTTTTTAATGTGTTAGCATATGGTATTTGTTTTATATGTGTTAGCATATGGTATTTGTTTTTCTCTTTCTGACTTACTTCACTCTGTATGACAGTCTCTAGGTCCATCCACCTCACTACAGATAGCTCAATTTCATTTCCTTTTATGGCTGAATAATATTCCTTTGTATATATGTGTCACATCTTCTTTATCCATTCATCTGTCGATGGACACTTAGGTTGCTTCTGTGTCGTAGCTATTGTAAATAGAGCTGCAATGAACATTGTGGTACATGACTCTTTTTGAATTATGGTTTTCTCAGGGTATATGCCCAGTAGTGGGATTGCTGGGTTGTATGGTAGTTCTATTTTTAGTTTTTTAAGGAACCTCTATACTCTTCTCCATAGTGGCTGTATCAATTTACATTCCCTCCAACAGTGTAGGAGGGTTCCCTTTTCTCCACACCTTCTTCAGCATTTATTGTTTGTAGATTTTTTGATGATGGGCATTCTGACCGGTGTGAGGTGATACCTCATTGTAGGTTTGATTTGCATTTTTTTAATGATTCGTGATGTTGAGCATCCTTTCATGTGTTTGTTGGCAATCTGTATATCTTTTTTGGAGAAATGTCTATTTAGGTCTTCTGCCCAGTTTTGGATTGGATTGTTTGTTTTTTTGATATTGAGCTTCATAATCTGTTGGTATATTTTGGAGATTAATCCTTTGTCAGTTGCTTCGTTTGCAAATATTTTCTCCCATTCTGAGGGTTGTCTTTTCATCTTGTTTATGGTTTCCTTTGCTGTGCAAAAACCTTTAAGTTTCATTAGGTGCCATTTGTATATTTTTGTTTTTATTTCCATTTCTCTAGGAGGTGGGTCAAAAAGGATCTTGCTGTGATTGATGTCATAGAGTGTTCTGCCTATGTTTTCCTCTAAGAGTTTGATAGTGTCTGGCCTTACATTTAAGTCTTTAATCCATTTTGAGTTTATTTTTATATATGGTGTTATGGAGTTTTCTAATTTCATTCTTTTACATGTAGCCATCCAGTTTTCCCAGCACCACTTATTGAAGAGGCTGTCTTCTCCATTGTATATTTGTGCCTCCTTTATCAAAGATAAGGTGACCATATGTGCATGGGTTTATCTCTGGGCTTTCTATCCTGTTCCATTGATCTGTATTTCTGTTTTTGTGCCAGTATCATGCTGTTTTGATTACTGTAGGTTTGTAATATAATCCAAAGTCAGGGAGCCTGATTCCTCCAGGCTTGTTTTTGTTTCTGAAAATTGGTTTGGCTATTTGTGGTCTTCTGTGTTTCCATACAAATTTAAACTTTTTTTTTGTTCTAGTTCTGTGAAAAATTAATACTGCTATTAATAAAGCTGTTGTGAATATTCATGTACAAGTGCCTGTGTGGACATGTTTTTATTCCTTTTGGTTAAATACCTAGGAGATGGGTTACTGGGTCATTGAAAGTACATTTTCAACTTTGTTAAGCAACTGCCAAATGTTTTCCAAAAGTAATTGTGCCACTTTACATTCCCATCAGCAGTGCAGAAGAGTTTCACTTCCTCCACCCTCCTGCCAGCACTTGTATGGTCAATCTCTGTCATCATCCCTTTTAATGTATGTGTAGTGATATCTTCTTGTGGTTTTAATTGCATTTCCTTGATGAATGATGATGTTGAGCATCTTTTCATGTGCTTATTGCTTTTTTACATCTTCTGCCAAGTGTCTGTTGAAATATTTTGCTGTCCTCCCCACTTTTTTGAAAAGACAGACTTTTTTTAAAGCCTGGAAAGATGAGGTTAATGATATTAAGCACCTTTTAATGTGCATATTGGCTATTTATATGTCTTTCTTTTGAAGTGTTCAAATATATTTAAATATATAGAAATTTTAAAAATTTTACCTTTAATTTGGGGTGAAAAGATTGCTGACTTCTACCTTAGGATATTATTAGTCAATCAGATTACAGTAAAGCAAATTTATGAACATGAAATAGGCATTTTCACAGAGAATCCAAATTGTCTTTTTCACTTAGAGCCAACTATTAGAATTACCAGTAAAATCACCAGTGGTGAGTCTTATTTGGTTTGAGTGAATAGAAAAATGGCATTTTCCAACATTGAATATTTTCATATTTAAAATTATTAAAATTACCACTGGGATATTTTCCCAAATAATTTAGCAAATTACTAATAGTCAGTAGTTTTCTCAGACAAAAAGTATACCTTATATTTCCTTAAGATTTTAGAAGTATTTTTATTTAATCATTTAGAATTTTATGTTGTACAGTTGTAAAACTTATAAAAGAGTAGTCCTGAATGTAAAAAATAATTTTTTTTCACTAATCAATAGATAGCTTTTGGCTAGGTAAAGATGTTTACCATTTTTTACAAAATTAATTGGTTGACATTTCTCTTTAAATAAATAGTATAGTACTTGCTTAGTATAGAAAATAGAAATAGAGACAAGTTGAAAGAAAAAAACACAGCCAGTCACTCTTAAAATTTAAAGTAGAGGATTTTAAGAGACTAATAAGTAACATTCCATTAAGTGGCTTTATCATTGTTTACTTAACCATTCTGCTATTGCTGGGAATTTTTAATTTTTAAAATTTTTAAATTTTTGGCTGTGTCGGGTCTTCGTTACGGCACATGGAATCTTTGTTGCGGCATGTGGGATCTTTGTTGCGGCATGTGGGATCTTTGTTGCGGCATGTGGGATCTTTCGTTGGCGGTGTACAGGCTTCTCTTTAGTTGTGGCATGTGGGCATTGTAGCATGCGATTTTTTTTTCCCCTCTCTCTAGTTGAGGTGTGCGGGCTCAGTAGTTGCAGTGCGAGGGCTTTGTTGCCATGCGGAATGTGGGATCTTAGTTCCCTGACCAGGGATTGAACCTGTGTCTCGTGCATTGGAAGGCGGATTGTTTACCACTGGACCACCAGGGAAGTCTCTATTGCTGGGAATTTAAATTTGCGTTCATTTTGTTGCTTTTATAAATAATACTGTGATGAATATCTTCATGCATAACTTTTTTCCCGTTTCATATTTTTTTGGTACAGGATTCCAGGCAGGATTATTTTGTTAAGAGTATAACAAACACGCAAGATGTTGTTAACATTTTCCCACATTTGCCTTCTCTCAGTCTCTTTTCATATATGTATGTAAGTGCATATCACATATGTACATTCATGTACACATTTTTTTTCCCAGAACCATTTGAAAGTAAGTCACAGATGTCAGGCATTTCACCTCTGAATACTTTAGCCTGCACTTCTTAAGAACAAGAAAATTCTTTTACATGATAACCACAATACATTATGAAGAAAATTTATAATAATTTCATATTATCATCTAATATAAAGTCTAGAATCAGAATTTTCTAAATGTTCCCCAAAATATCTTTTGTTAAAAAAATCAAGGATCAAATTGAGGTTCATGCATTTTATTTTTTGGTTATTATGTCTCATTAGTCTCTTAATCTTAGAATAGCCCCTGCCTCCCCCCGACCCCTCTAAACCATGACATTGACTTCTTTGAATAGTTCAGGCCAGTTGTCTTGTAGAATGTCCTACATTCTAGATTTTTATAATTGGGTTTGTCCTCATGATTAGGTTCATGTTACATTTTTGGCAAAAGTACTTCATAGCTGATGTCATTTGCTTATTGCATCATATCAGGGGATACGTAATGTCTGCTTGTCCCACTGTTGGTGGCCTTACATTTGATCACTTTGTTAAGGTGGTAGCTACCAGATTTTTAGTTTTAAAGGTGCCTTTTTCCTTCATAATTAATAATCATTTGTGAACCTAATTATCTGTTTGCATTGTGCTGACACCAAGGTGGCTGAGCAGTGATGGGAAAAAATATCACAAAACACAGTATGTTTATGCCATTATAAATTTGTGATTATTAACCCTACTGGATTCCTCAACTTCAAGATAATCCTACTGTGTTTCTCTAGTCAGCTTGTGTTCCCCCTCTCCACAGTGATGATTTGAAGCCTTTTCTCTCCTCAAGCCTGTGTTCTTTTATCTTTTGTATCACTTTGAAAAAATGATCTTGGTTTCTGGAAGAAGGGAAAGGGGTTCTTCTCCCACCGTAAACCAGCACAGTGGAGCAGTTAAGAGTGCTGGCAACAGAGTTGAGAGTGTGTGGCTCTGGATCCCGCTCTCACTACTCACCCATTTTACTATGGACTTAGTTATTAACCATTCTATTCTTGGTCTTCTCAGTTGCAGAAGAATAATTACCATTTTACTTCACAGAGTAGTTGTGAGGATTAAATGAAGTAAATCATTGTAGAGGTCTTAACATGCTTCCTGGTATATGATGCATGTTCAGTAAATATTAGCTCTTTTTATGCTACTTCTTAAGAAACTTAATTATAAAGTTAATTATCCTGTCTCCTGTATCTTCAACCTCTCCTAGTCTGTTGACCTCTTTCCATAAGCACTGAAACTTACACAGATATTTTCTATCTTAAGCTAACTAACCAACCAATAACTAACTAAGAAGACCTTTCTTGCATCTCACATTTATCTTCAGCTCTTGTCCTGTATCCCCCTTTCGTAGCTGTTTGTCAACTGCCTACATTTGCTGTGTCTGTGTCCCCTTTTCTTCTTTGCCATTTCTGCTCCCACCATTCCACTAAACTATTCCTAAGTCACCATTTCCTCTCTAAATTCATTATTACCCTTTTCTCTTGGTGTTTTCTTTATTATTCATAAAAGATCAAAGTCATCTTTTAAAAATACAGCTCTGGTCTCATGGTTCTCTTGTTAAAACTAGGGGATTGATATTGTTGTTGACATTAAAGTTTCAAATCCTCAGTATAGTCCACAGGGTCCTGCCTAACTGCCCATCTTTATCTTATACAAATTTCCTCTTCACTCTAAGCACTTGAGCCAGGTAAGTCCTTTAATTTCCTTGAACAAGCTTTACTCATGTCTGAGCATTTACATTTTGTCCTCCTTTTTGAACCACTCTCCATTTCCTTTCGACAGTTTCAGCGTAAATGTCATATTCTCGGTAAAACCTTCCCTGATCTGGTTCAGAAGCAATGCAGCACCTGTATTTTCTGTTCATATTGCTCATCACAGTTGTAATGAAATAACTAATCGGGTAATTCTTCTTTGTGATGTAAGCTCCATGAAGGCAGGAACTGTAACTCTTTTGTTTGTTGCTGAATCTCCAGATTCTACTAGTACAGTTGTTTTGCTAGAAGGTATTTGGTAAGTACTTGTTGAACAAAGAATGAATTATTATTCATTCATAGAAATGTCACTCATCTCTTTATTCTTTAATGATAAATAAAGTGTTTGGAGTTTCAGTGCGTTCTATAGAGGTTCCTCTGAAGACTACTGTCCCGCTTCTTCCAGATGATCTGAAGATACAGCCCCAAGTGGCTGCGACAAACAAGTGATTTCTTTGAGCTCTGTTTTATATTAAAAATACACGAACACTTTGCTTTCTGTTTCTTAATATTCTTAACATTTGTTAAACAAACAGTGCCTAAAACTGGTACTAGGGAATAGAATAGACACTCTTCTGATCACACATTTCCAATTCTTCCAGCCATTCCTCATTTGACATTGTCTCACATCTACTTGGTAGCCTGTTCACAGTCCTGCAGAAACTATATTTCATGGTTCTAGAACTGAACACAGTTCTTCAAGTATTATCAGCACATAGATATGTTGAAAGAGTAATGGGAAAAATGTAATGAGGCAGAGCTGGAAGTGCTTGGATTTATCAGTTTTACTTTTGAAATTGGTGTAGGTACAGTAAGTGTTTTAAGTTGACATAGTTTTAGAAATAAAGTAAAATTAAATGTATCTTAAGACTATGTAGGGTTAAGATTGTAGATGTTGTACTGTTACCCTCAGTTTTAATTATGTTTTCCAAATCAAATACTAAAACAAGAATACATTTTTAGTGCAGAAAGCGGTTGCCTATGTGATGTGATGTGCAGATGTGTGTTGTTCCACTTATAGTGTGACCAGGCGCAGATTGGTTACCAGCAATCCAACAGCTGTACGTGTGTGTGACCACAGATGTAGTATACTAGATAGAATTCTGAAGAAAGAACCAATTTAAGTGAAATGTGCTTTAGTTTTTCATGTATATTTGAGAATGATTAGGCATATTTTTTACTTATGATATTTACTACTCTGGTTAATTTCTTAAAGACTGAATTTAGAATTCCTGGAGGTTTTCATTTGTTATAATTTGTGATGAATTCATGTATTATATAATGTTTAGTACTGTATGTATTAATTATTTATGTGTGTAACAGGCAACTCAAAGTTATGTTGACGAATGTCCTATGGACGGATTTAGGACGAAAATTCAGAAAGACCCTACCTAAAAATGATGATAATTTATGTGATGCCAACAAGGTGCAATCAGACTCATTGCCTTCGACATCTGTTGACAGCCTAGAGACATGTCAAAAATTAGAACCTCTTCACCAAAGCCTTAATTTATCTGAAAGGTATGTTGTTCAGTATTGATTTTGTTCAACTTACCGCATTTGAAATAATTTAAGTCCAGTAGTCTTAAAAATAAGATTGTTGGAAACGATCTTTAAGAAAATCTCCATATACAGGTGTGACTCCCTCCAATCTTAAAGTTGACAATCTTAATTTACAAAGTTAATGATTCTACATTTCATTAGATTGACATAGAATTATTTTTAAAAACAAGTATTCTTAGTGCAGTTAGCTTAATAATTTGATTCACATGTACATATTTTTTTAAAAAATTATTTATTTATTTATTTATTTATTTTTGGCCACATTGGGTCTTCGTTTCCTTGCGCGGGCTTCCTCCAGCTGCAGCGAGCGGGGGCCACTCCTCATCGCGGTTAGCGGGCCTCTCACTGTCGTGGCCTCTCTTGTTGAGAAGCACAGGCTCCAGACGCTCAGCAGTTGTGGCTCACGGGCCCAGTTGCTCCGCAGCATGCGGGGTCTTCCCAGACCAGGGCTCGAACCCTTCTCCCCTGCATTGGTAGGCAGACTCTCAACCACTGCACCACCAGGGAAGCCCCTCACATGTACATATTTTTAGAGATTCACATATGATATAAAATGAAGAACTAGATATATATATAGATGGGTAAGGACCTAGATTAAATATTTTTTGAAAGGTAAAGATGCAGAAAATATAGCAGGTATGTATATCTGTCTATCTGTAGATCTTTTTAATTTTCCTCATCTTTAACATACCTTTTAAATATTATTTAACCTGGGTCCTTACTGCTTTTGACTTTGTGAGCTTCCTTGTATTTTACATGCATTTTTTTAAAAAAAGGAGATGATTTTGAAATATTACTCCCAGATTTTTGATAATAAATATGCGGTTTAATTTTGAAAACTAACAAGTTTTGTTCTATATTTTTTAAAAGAATTATATATGAAGTTTGGGGCTAAAAATTAGGAATTAGCTCTGGGAATTTGTCATAACATATTAATAATATTTTTAATGTATGTCCACTTACAGTTTTAACCCTTAAATGAGTATTTTTTAGGGGAGGTATTTTGCTTTCAATTAGAATATCCTGTCATTAGCTAGATGGCACTTTGGTTATTTGGTCTGTAATCTGATAACAATTTATAAGTGCTTTAAGCCAAGATCCAGTGAAAACCTGTTAACTTTCAGCACAATTATTTTAAATATTAAAGAACTCTGTCAAAACATCTGAACATAGTATTATGCATTAATTGTTCTTTTAAAAAAGGACACTTTAAAAAAAATACATCTTTATTGGAGTGAATCGCTTCACAATGCTGTGTTAGTTTCTGTTGTACAACAAAGTGAATCAGCCATATGCATACATAGATCCCCATATCCCCTCCCTCTTGCGTCTCCCTCCTACCCTCCTTATCCCACCCCTCTAGGTGGTCGCAAAGCACCAAGCTGATCTCTATGTGCTGTTCGGCTGCTTCGCACTAGCTATCTATTTTACATTTGGTAATATGCATATGTTGATGCTTCTCTCACTTCGTCCCAGCTTACCCTTCCCTTTCCCCATGTCCTCAAGACCATTCTCTATGTCTGTGCCTTTATTCCTGTTCTGCCACTAGGTTCATCAGTACCATTTTTTTAGACTCCATATATATGCATTAACATACGGTATTTGTTTTTCTCTTTCTGACTTCACTCTGTATGACAGACTCTAGGTCCATCCACCTCACTACAAATAACTCAACTTCATTTCTTTTTATGGCTGAGTAATATTCCATCGTATATATGTGACACATCTTCTTTATCCATTCATCTATCGATGGACATTTAGGTTGCTTCCATGTCCTGGCTATTGTAAATAGTGCTGCAGTGAACATTGGGGTGCATGTGGCTTTTTATTTATTTTTTTAACATCTTTATTGGAGTATAATTGCTTTACAATGGTGTGTTAGTTTCTGCTTTACAACAAAGTGAATCAGTTATACATATACATATGTTCCCGTATCTCTTCCCTCTTGTGTCTCCCTCCCTCCCACGCTCCCTATCCCACCCCTCTAGGTGGTCACAAACCACCTAGCTGATCTCCCTGTGCCATGTGCCTGCTTCCCACTAGCTATCCACCCTACGTTTGGTAGTGTATATATGTCCATGCCACTCTCTCACTTCGTCACAGCTTACCCTTTCCCCTCCCCATATCCTCAAGTCCATGCTCTACTAGTTTTGTGTTTTATTTGCATCATACCCCTAGGTTCTTCATGACATTGTTTGTTTTTCCTTAGATTCCATATATATGTGTTAGCATACGGTATTTGTTTTTCTCCTTCTGACTTACTTCACTCTGTATGACAGACTCCAGGTCCATCCACCTCACTACAAATAATTCAATTTTGTTTCTTTTTATGGCTGAGTAATATTCCATTGTATATATGTGCCACATCTTCTTTATCCATTCATCTGTTGATGGACACTTAGGTTGCTTCCATGCCCTGGCTATTGTAAATAGAGCTGCAATGAACATTTTGGTACATGATTCTTTTTGAATTATGGTTTTCTCAGGGTATATGCCCAGTAGTGGGATTGCTGGGTCATATGGTAGTTCTATTTTTAGTTTTTTAAGGACCCTCCATACTGTTCTCCATAGTGGTTGTATCAATTTACATTCCCACCCACAGTGCAGAGGAGGGTTCCCTTTTCACCAAGGACACTTCTTTTAAAAAAGGCAAAAACATAAAAAGCTATGTAACAAGAATTTCCTCACCAGATCATATCTGCTGTAAATTTGACTTCCTAAAGCACCCAAAACCTTAGAGTTAGACAACTTAGCTTCAGTAATTTATGAAGCAGTTTGCTCTCATTGTCTTGGAGTCCAGTGTTTTTCCTCCTTAGTACAGGTGAGCTATTCCCTTACTGTGCTTCTAGATCTAAATAAAGGGGGCTAAAGGAATGACCCTTCCAATCCCTTTGAGTCTCTTGAAAAGAAGCTTTAGCTCTCTTCCAATTGACATCTGTCCCCTCATCCCATGTCTGTCCTTTTTTCAATTAGATCAGCATGATTGGAAAAGTGTAATGTTTCATTCTTGTGGAATAGTTTTTCTCACCAGAAATTGTTAGCAGCTAGATTACGTGTCCATGAAATTTAAATATAATGTGAAATAAAGAGTCCCAATAAGATTCTAATTTGGTTTTTACTGTGTGTGTGTGTTGTTCTGTTCATTTACTGGGATGAACTACTAGTTAGTCCAGACTTTTTCCCTCAACTCCACGTGTCCTAAGTTTAACTTTTTCCAAAGTGGATGCATCGTCTTTGTTCTCAGACTTGTTCCTATTTCTGAATCTCCTCCCTGTCTGAATATATGACTCCTCTTTACACTTAGTTCTTCAAATTAGAACTTGGAAATTGTCCTGGCTCCTCTTTTTTCCTTATCCTTTGTATCCAATCATTTATCATGTCTAGTTATTTGTACCTCCTAAATCTGTCTTGAAATGATCTTTTCTTCATTTTTATTGCCACTGCCTCAGTTCAAGCCCTGATAACTTTGTGCCTTTATTATTAGGATCGTAATTTGATTGGGCTTCCTGAGCATAGTCTTTTTCTTCTAGGTTATTTCTCTGTATTGTTGCTGAAGTATTCATTCTAAAAGGCAGATGTTACTTGTCACTCTCCAGTTTAACATCTTTCTGTGGCTCCACATAAACTTTAGGATAAAGTTCAAATTCCTTACCTTGGCATACAAGGTCCATGATGATTTCACCTTTGACTATCTCTAGCTTTGTGTCTGTCCAGTCTTCCATATTTATGCTGTGCTTTAGATTTAGGAAACTACTGGTAGTTCACTGAATGTATAATGCTGTTTTATTCCTCTGAGCTCATGCTTTTTGTTCTCTTATTTTGGGAACAATTCTCCTTTTCCCCTTTACTGACTTATATTGAACTCATTATATTTAACTTTGAGCTCATTTCTTCTTTGATTCCACCTGCCACATCTGCATTTGATCCCTTTCTTTGTCTTGCTAAGCAGCCTGTTCCTGTATCATAGCACTCATCACACTATACTGTGATTTTTAGTTTCTCTGCCTCCCTGACAATAAGCTTCATGAGGGCAGGGACCCTACATTTTATTATTTTTCCTTGCACAGTACTGGGCACATACTAAAAGCTCAATAAATGTTTGCTGACTATAAGAAAGAGATTGTTTCTCAGCAGAGTTACATCTCCAGTCTCCTTGATTGAAATGTCTTTTCCTCCATCAGAACCAATTATCTGCTCTGTAATTTTGGTGACAATCAGGAGACGAGATATCACAAGCTTCAAATAAGAAAATTGGAGAACTGTTTAGGGTATAGCTTTGGATAGATGTTTTCTTTGTGGGGCTTGCTATCTAGACTAGGAGACTGAGACTTTGACATTATGCTGTTTGTCTTATTTTCATTTTACTTAGCTAAGATTTCATTATTTCAGAAAGATGAAAGGGAGAAAAATTTATTTTTGGTTTTTAATTTTAACTTAAAGTTTAACTATTGAGTAAACCAAAATTACTCATTCATTCCCAGAAATGGCATTTTTTACTTTTAAAAAATTTTATTTACTTGTTTGTTTTTATTTTTTAATTAAAAATTTTAAACTTTTAATTAAAAATTTTAAACTTTATATTGGAGTATAGTTGATTTACAATGTTGTGTTAGTTTAAGCTGTACAGAAAAGAAGTGGCATTTTTTAGAAATTTTATTTGCATTTTAGGATCTAAAGGTAGTGATCTAAGTAAGTTGCCTTTTATTGAAGATAGTTTAGCCTTTTAATTTCCGGATAAAGTTGAGAAGAAAAACAGAAAACACATGATACCAATCAATCTTGTTAAATAATGAAGAAAAGGGTCAAGAGTTTTAGAAATATCAAACTAGCAGTATGTGGGATGCATATATTTCTTTTTAAACAAGTAAACCATATTTTAGTGTAGGTTTTATCTCCATATGTGGTTCATATCTGTTTTCCTGGGAGAATATTTCTAGATCCTTATAAACTTCGGACATTAGGCAAGAAAGAGCCTAGTGGGAGACATGTGCAAAACTTTTGAGAAGGTAAACTATCTTTCTCCTGCTTTCATCTATTGGCACCAGGGATTAGTAGAGAAATATTGATACAGTGTAACTATATTCTGTTAAAAAAATGTTAGTTCCTGGTTCTTGGAATTCCCCTAAATGGCTTAATTATATTTATTCATGTTTTTCTTAAGTTTGCCTATGTTTGAAGTTTTAGAAAATTACATATTCCAGATATCGTGGTGGTAAGACTTTCTGGACACCCCGGTATTCTTGTAACCTTAAGACTTCTTTAAGCCAGTAATGTTTTAGTTGAGTGATAATTTATTCACTTAAAATATAGCTTAATAAAAGAAAAGAGCAAATTTAGGAAGTCTGTGCATCTCTTTAAGAAAGTAATTCAAAAATTAAAAATGTTTTTCTTTGTAGCTAAAGAAACTGATTTAGAAAGTAATATTTTGAATTATATCATCTGGGATAAGAATAGATTTATAGGAACTCTAAAAAAGACCCGGTGCAGCCTAAATAAAGAAATAAAGAAATGACCATTGTTAACAAAAACAAGAAAAAAAAGTTTTCATCAAGAAAAAAAAGTTACATAGCACAGTTTTAGAAAAGCATTCATCTAAATTACAGCAAAATAAAAACTAAATTAGTATTGCAATTTTCTTGCTTGTTATTTATAGCTTTATTACCAGATGTAATTGTTATCTTTCAACAAGGGTTCCATTTCTTTAAAAATTTGCTCTTAGCATCAAGTATGTTTTATTAGCTCTCATCAGTTTTTCAAAGTTTTTCCCCATTTATTAAATTATTTCAATCTTATATTTACCTTGCTTACCAATATGTGGGGGAGGAACTCACAATTTGTGATTGAAAAAATTAAGAACCAGAGAAAATAACCATGTAGAGACACTATCAATAAATGATATTACTTTTCAGGCTAGTATACTTTGTTTCATCTCACTGCATTACAAAATTTGTTTCTCCTTTGGCTTAACATATTATATATTGAAGTGTGATTTCATAATATTAGTAAAGTTAAATTCTGTTTTACTTACTTACTTTTGCATACTTGGGAAAAAATTGGATGGACTGTGTGAAATGACATTTTTCAGTCCTTATATATTGTGATAGTATGAGAGATGAAGTATACACCTTTATATATTTCTTGTGAAAATTCAGAATCTTTTGAAATGCTGGCTAGCCCTAGAATTTCCATGGCAGTGCTAATTTATAAGTTGTACACCAAAAGACAGTTTAGGTATTATGAACTTAGTTATTACTTTATAGATTTGTTTTCTGTAAGGCTGTCATACAAAGCTCTCTGTTTCTTCAAGGTACACAAATTACATAAGTTGTGAATAGCTGATGAAAGATGTTTGGGCTATGGTGAGTGTTATGGAGAGCTAGAGGTACTGTAGGCATTGCTAACTATTTAACTATATACTTTTCTAATAAAATATTTTCATTAAGATTGCAGAGCATGATGAATTATGACAATCAAGCACTAATTGAAAAGATCATTTATAAGTTTGAGCAAGACTTCAATAGGAAAATTAAAGTGAACTTCCATTTATTGTATATTTACTATGTGCCAGGACTTGTGCTAAACTGCTTTACATCTATTATTTCATCTAATCTTAATAATTTTTTAAGGTAGATATTATAATTCTCCCTATCTTTGAGATGAGGAGATCGAAGATAAGAGGTATAAATTATGGTAACTTATGTAAGGTTATATAGTTACTAGGTGCTGAATTCAGAACCCAACCTTATGTTTGTCTGACTCCAGAGTCCTTGCTCTTAACCTGTGCCGTACTGCTTTTCATTCTTCTGACCTTTAATTTTTTAATAAGTAGGAATTGGACTTTATTACGTATTTTATGTGATGTCTAATTTATTAACCTTTAAATATTCTACTTACTTAAAAATTTTGTTTCTTGTGGCATTTGTTCACATAGTAGTAGAATGCTTTCTAATTGAAAGGTATATCATGGTAGACGTGCTGAGATAGTTCCTTGAACCTTCTGATAGCTTCAGAGGCCCTCTAGGGCTCTTGTGCTTTAGAGATGCGGGTTCTACTGCAGTTTGGTATATAATCTTTTCACATGGTTTTTGGGTGAATTTTGAAATTTTTATCTTCTAGGAAAAACTTTCAGCTATTTGTTTAGCTTAAAAATTCTCATTTAGGGCTTCCCTGGTGGCGCAGTGGTTGAGAATCCGCCTGCCGATGCAGGAAACACGGGTTCGTGCCCTGGTCCGGGAAGATCCCACATGCCGCGGAGCAACTAAGCCCGTGAGCCATGGCCGCTGGGCCTGCGCGTCCGGAGCCTGTGCTCCGCAACGGGAGAGGCCACAACAGTGAGAGGCCCGCATAACGCAAAAAAAAAAAAAAAAAAAAAAAAAAAATTCTCATTTATCCTCTTAAGATTCTTTTTTCATAGTTCTGCGTTTTCTTCCTTCAAAATCTAGCAGCAAAACAAACCATAAAAGAATAGAATGATCATTTATTATTCAGAAGCTAATTCTAATCTTTATAATTTTTCCCTTTCCTTGCTGATATTTGTATTTTTTGTTGTTGTTGTTGTTGATTATTCTCTTCAGTACTTTTTATAGAACTAATCTTCTATGGACTCTTTCTCTCTTATTTGGAGAGGCAGCTTTTTTTTTAGGGACTCAACATTTAAAAACACATTTAAACATACTATAGTCAGGCATTTAAACAGAGGTACTAAATTATAGCTGATATTTCTTTGGTATTTCTTCCTCTGTGCCCCAAATTTTCTCTTTATTTAAACACTACGGTTCTTGGATTATTTTCATTATGAGCCACATTTTAGAATTCAGTAATGATGAGGGACCATAAAAAGAGTGTATCATCTGCTCTTAAAATGAGCTATCAACTAGTATATCAGATTCTCTCATCTCTTAAAAGTAAGTAAAATTTTAATTGTGCTAAACTATTTGGAAAAAAATAGTTCTTACCCAATAAAATTCTCTCTTCTAATATTCCTGCATTTTCCCTAAAGCATTGAGAACTGTAGTTGAGTTCTCTTTAGTGATTTATTTCACAGCAATTCCTAGTGTGAGGTCAGACAGAAGAAATCTTGAGACTCCTTACTGGTCCTGTATTGTCTTCATTCCTACTTCATTTCCAGGATTTTAAGAAGGTTCTGTCAGGCATCAAATATACAAAGCAGACAATAATAAATAGGATTTTTAGATATTTAAATCATGAGAGGAGATAGAAAAATATCTCTGTCCTCTTCTCCCCACAGTTAGTGGTTGTACTAAATGGCTAACTTTCTTTGCTTTCTTCCTTCACTCAAACTCTGAGTTCAGAGAGTTGTATTTACTACTAGCCTTGTTTTTAGATCAGATACTGCTTAATCAACCCAGTACATTTTTTTGTGGAGGTTGTGCTGGAAATAGATATTTTTAAGGTTTCCTGAAGTATCTACAGAAAAGCTCAGTTATCTTGATGCTGTGGCAGGTGAGTATTGAGGATGCAGTGTAATGGAATAAAATTTAAAAAAACAAAAGATAATTGGCCCAGGTTCTTCTTCCAGGAAGAGTTGCTTATACTTGGGCAACCATTTAACTTTTCTGAGGTTTGAGTTCTTCATGTTTAAAATAAAGAGAAGGCTAAGTTATTTTAAAGTTCTCCTATGCGTTGAAATTCTACATTATCTGGAACATAGTGAAAAGAACACAGTGCCTCTATGTAGTGAGAATAGAGTACCTCTGAGAACTACAGCAAATGTAACAAAGTACAGGGATGCTCACATTTTTTTACTTAAACAAAAGTACTCTGGCCCTTTCTAGGTGTTATCTACTGTCTCTCACAAAACGGTCAATAAAGTGCTTCAAGTGACATATGGGTAACAGTCAAGGGGGACATCTGATAAAGAGGAGATAGGAAACTTAAAAAATACACTAATGTGGAGTAAAAAAGTCACAATAATTTGGCCTGGGCCGGTCAATTCAGTTCAGATAGTTGCCTTGAGGGCATCATTGTAGTGTGGAAAAGAACATCAGTTGTTTATAGTAACAACTGGCTAACCAGGAGAAGATTAGGCTATCCTCTTCTGTTTAAGGATTATATGAAACCACCACTTTAAAAAAGTTTGGAGTGTTAAAAATTACACTTTACTAAACATTTATTTTGTTGACCCTTTTCCCTGGTGCTATTATATAAAACATTTATTACCACCAGTATATGTGCTGTTTCACTTAAGGACTCTATCATTACCATAGATGCAATCTGAATGATGTCGTCCTTATTGGATTTAGCATTTGTCATTTACCAATTATGAGTATTGTTATTTATCAAGGACCTTTCTGTTGAAGGAGAAGAATAAAGATTTATTGAATTGGTTTGTAGTGTCTGTGTTTTTAATAACTACTGGAAAAGAAAAAGAAAACAGTTTTTGAGAAAAATTGGTTAAAATTTTAAGCAACCCCAATAGCATCCACTAAGTACAGTTAAGCCATTATAGTGGCATGCCAATCTATGCCAATTTATAAGATATAAGTATTTCTAGAAACACAAAAAAGAGTGTTCATCCAACATTTTGAGTTTTTATGGGCTGATTTCCAGGGTGGTATAATTCTAATAGCTTACTTGTACTGAGTTGAAAATGCTTGAAAATTCAACTTCCTAGAATTTTTTTACTGCAAATTTCAGTACAGTACAGTGTTTGTTATTTTATATGACAGGATACCCAGAGTTATATTGACGAATGTCCTGGGAACGGAGTTAGGAAGAAAATACATAAAGACCTCACCTGTAACTGAGGCCAGTTTGGGTGATACAGACAACTTGCAATCAGAGCAGCTTTCTTCATCATCTGATGGCAGCCTAGAATCTTGTCAAAATCTAAATCCTCACAAGAGCTCCTTTTTATCTGAAAGGTATGTTTAGTGATAACTTTACTCAAAATAAATATTTTACTTATTCTCATGAGCCTTCCTCTATTCTTCCCCCACAGATATATTACTGCTAAATGAGAGGCAGCTGTGCTCTGATGGCTAGTATAACTTTTCTCCCTTGCTGGCTGGAACGGCTGTTTGAACCAACAGTCCATAGCTAATAATCAGTTTCAGACAGTACCTGTGTTTTGGGAAAATGGAGGCAGACTCTTAATGAAAATTTAGTTACCTGTTTCAGTTTATTTGTCTGGTATAATTGAAATTCATTCTCCTGACATCTGTCTATTCCTTCTCCTTCTTTGTCCTATCCATCCATCTGGCTGTCTATCCATCCATCCGTCTGTCCGTCCATCCATCCCTCCATCTTTTCTTATTCACTATTTGTATACTCATATTCTAGAACTGTACCTGGCCATTAAATATCTACTGAATGAATGACTGAATGCATTCCTCACAAAAAATGGCTTGAGATAGCTGAATTCCATTAACAAACATGGCTTACTGTACTAATAAGAGAAATGGAAATCAGCAGTTGCTTTTGTTTTAAGCTTTAGGAAAGGCTCATTTGGGGGCTGTAAATAAGAAAAAAATTTGCAGTAAAAAGCTAGGGGATGTCAGTTAGTAAATAGTACTAGATCTTTTAACTTTCATTTACCGTGAACTTCTCTATTTTATTTTCTGCTTTACACCAGTACAATAAATAGTTTTCATCTGAGTGAAAAATTATTGATCCAGTCTTAATTGTCCCTCTACCCCCAACCAAAAAGTAACTTCTGGTTTGTATTTCTCTTGTAAGCCTAATTACATTAAAGAGTATTTATGGTTGCCTTTTAAAATATCTATAACAAATTTCTTAATTTCTAACACATTCTGTTTTTATAAACTGTTTATTTCTTATGAACTTATAAATTTTTTGAATTTTTCTCCTTTTGGAAAATATTTTGTGTTTCACTTAGGTTCTACTTAGTAAATTTTCAGTAATAATTTTAACTTTATACTTTTTCTGAATTTGCTGAAAAAAAAAGAGCTCCAGTGGCATTATCCAGTTACTAATAAATTTAATGTATAATCAGAGATAGTAGAAAGGCATTTATCATTTTGCACTATAAGTGTTTATATTTGCCTCCTGTACTAGACCATGAGCTCCTTAAGGAGAGATCATATCTTATTTACATTTATATCCAGTGCTTAGCTCAATACATATTGAATTTTGTGCACTTGGGTTAATGTTCATGTCATTTAACCTTGATCTTTGGTTTCCTTAGTTGTAAAAAGAGAAATAATTTTGAATAATGTTTCTAACCTCACAAAATTGTGTATAATCATTTTAAAATCTCACTTGTGAGAATTCTTTATGAACATAAAATACCATACAAAAAATTGTTATTATTGAAGATACTTTCTGTAGAGAAAGTCACTTACGTACTGTTACCATGGAATTCAAATGACATCAGTGCACATTCATGGTGTTAAGAAAAATAGCACTATTGTGAGGATTCTGTGAAACTATCAAATTGTAATCTATACTTTTCAGGCTTTATACCAATCTGGGGCTAAGGTTTACTAGTAACAACTCTAAAATTTCTGGCTCTTTCTAAAATCTATTCAGTGAGAACTTTAGGTCTCCTAAGGTCCTTTCCAAATAGTATGGAAATTTTCAGGTGGTATTTGATATGGACCCTGGAAATTCATTCTCTTGGTGGTAATTTTCTTTCTTTGATTCTTGCATTTAGAATAGGCATAGACTTTGGAGCCAAACGCCTGGATTCAGATTTTAGCAGCACTGCTAACATGCTGACTTACCTTGGGCAAGTTACCTATTCTATCTTTAAAACAGGGATAATTATACACACCTTATAGGATTATTGTGCAGATTTAAGGAGATACCCTATGTAAAGTGCCTAGAACTTCATAGGTAAGCAATAAATGGTAGTCACAATTGCCACAGCCATACTAGTATTACCATGTGGTTTAAGGAGTACTGTACTTCTTAAACCAAACTAGTTCTCTCTTCCCTTAAAATGGGTTCATTTTGAGGAGAATCCAGCGTGCCCCATAAATTTTAAGTATGGCCATATCATCACTTCAGTAGATATGCCCCATTAAAACTAAATACAGCATGAACACAGGATAGGCTCAAGGAGGGGACTCTTGTAACCAGCCTCCCCCTAGTTATTTGTTTTAAAATCAGAAAGAGTAAATAGAAATTAGATCTTCTCAGAAGGAAACATGATGTTCTGACATTATTGTTACTGTTCTGTTATTGTAGAGAATGTGGCCAACTTTGTTACAAAGATAGAATGTCAAGTAGCAACTAGAAGTTGGTGGGTTGAAGAATGGGGGCTATGGCTGAAAACTGAGGAGGTTTCCTCTGAAAACCGAATGCTTGGGCCCTTGATGATACATATGGAAAAATGTTATATGAAGGCTAAAAGTCTTACTTTAGCCTTAGCTTGTCTTTAGTGTTCAGAGCTGTTATTACCAACTTTAATGACAACCTGAATGTAGTTATATAGGAAAAAATGTCTTGTGTTTTATGCCAAAAATAAAGGATTAATAGAAAACACAAAAAGTGAATAGGAAATTTAAATTAAAATGGTCACCTTGAAGTAGCATATTTGTTTTTTCTAGATGCCAATTTATTATTTTAACATATAGATACTTAATTATTAACCTTTATATTATTCCTATAACAAATTTTAATTAATATTTATTGTCTTTACTATGATATTACACTGTGATAAATGCTATACCTGTATTAACTTATTTAGTACAGACTTGAATTACCGCTTAGGCAATTTGCTTAACTTCTCTTTCTCTGTACCTCAGTTTAGCCCATCTGTAAGATAAGATAATAATACCTAGGTATGCTGGAGGACTAAATGAGAAAATCTGTTATTATCTTTTAATTTGATAACTTTTTACATCAATACATAGAGCTCTATTTTATCTTCTTTTACATATATCTGCTACTTATGGGTGGACATTTAGGGTATTTTTCATTTTTTATCTGTATAACAATGCCATAATAAATGGAATTATCCTTTTTTATAAATTTATTTTTAAAATAAATTTATTTATTTATTTTTGGCTACATTGGGTCTTCGTTGCTGTGTGCAGGTTTTCTCTGGTTGCGTTGAGCAGGGGCTACTACTCTTTGTTGCGGTGCATGGGCTTCTCATTGCAGTGGCTTCTCTTGTTGCAGAGCATGGGTTCTAGGTGTGTGGGCTTCAGTAGTTGCAGCATGTGGGTTTAATAGTTGTGGCTCATGGACTCTAGAGCACAGGCTCAGTCATTGTGGCGCATGGGCTTAGTTGCCTCGCGGCATGTGGGATCTTCCCGGACCAGGGCTCGAACCTGTGTCCCCTGCATTGACAGGCGGATTCTTAACCACTGCACCACCAGGGAAGTCCATTAAGCTTATTTATTTTATTTGTTTAGTTTTGGCTGTGTTGGGTCTTTGTTGCTGCGTGCAGGCTTTCTCGAGTTGCAGCGAGCGGGGGCTACTCTTCATTGCGGTGCACGGGCTTCTCATAGTGGTGGCTTCTCTTGTTGCAGAGCACGGGCTCTAGGCACACGGCTTCAGTAGTTGTGGCACACAGGCTCAGTAGTTGTGGCTCGCTGGCTGTAGAGTGCAGGCTCGGTAGTTGTGACTCACAGGCTTAGTTGCTCCATGGAATGTGGGATCCTCCCAGACCAGGGATCAAACCCATGTCCTCTTCATTGGCAGGCGGATTCTTAACCACTGCGCCACTGTGGAAGTCCCCAAAACTGGATTTATATATATGTCTTTGTGTATTTATTCTTATAAATCTTCTAGTGCCATTCTCCTGTATTTTATCCAGAATTAAGTGACATCATTGAAATTTTCTGATGACCTGTTGGGAAAAATAAATATAATTGTTTTCAATAAATTGTTTTCATTTCAGTCATTTCTTATTTTAGTGAAGATGGATTTTGTATTTCTCACATGAGTTTCTTCTTTAGTCTTTGCATGTATTGGGGTGTTTCATTTGTTTCTTACTGATTTGTAAGAACTCTTATGAAAGGCACTGACTCTTTGTTATATGTGTTGCAAAAATTTTTTTATGTTTCCTATTTGTAACTTTACTTTGTTTATAGTAACTTCTGTAGTATTGATACTTAAAGTTTATTTTGTAAAACCTGTCAGTGTTTGACCCCAGTGTTTTGGTTTATTCTTGGAAAGACCTCCTCAACCCCAAGTATAAAAATATGTCAGTGAACTACAGTTTTAATTTTTGATGTTTTAAATGAGGTATTAGACCCAGAATAACAGTCTGGAGATAACTTTTCTAATTGTTTTGATTTGTTTTTGCCTTTCTGGAGTCTGGTATAAATGTCTGTGGATACATGGGTTGCTTCCACTTTTTGGCTATTGTGAATAATAACACTGTTATGAACATCAGTGTACAAGTATCTGTGTTTCTACTTTTAATTATTTTGGGTGTATATCCGAAAGTGGAATTGCTGGATCATTTAATTCTATTATTAATTTTTTGAGTAACCCCCACACCCTCTGTAGTAAGTGCACCATTTTACATTGACATGGCAGTGCACAGGGTGCTGGTTTTTTCACATCATTGGTAACACTTGTTATTTTCTGTGTTTGCATAATGGCAATCATAATGGCTGTGAAGTGATATCTCATTGTGCTTTTGATATGGTTTTCCCTAGTCATTACTGATATTGAACATCTTTTTTCATGAATTTATTGGCCATTCATGTATCTTCTTTGGAAAATGGTCTATTCAACTACTTTGCCCATTGATGAATCAGATTGTTATTTATTTATTTATTTTTTAACATCTTTATTGGAGTATAATTGCTTTACAATGTTGCATTAGTTTCTGCTGTATAACAAAGTGAATCAGCTATATGCATACATATATCCCCATATCCCCTCCCTCTTGCATCTCTCTCCCACCCCTCTAGGTGGTTGCAGAGCACCAAGCTGATCTCCCTGTGCTATGCTGCTGCTTCCCACTAGCTATCCGTTTTACATTTGGTAGTGTATATATGTCAGTGTTACTCTCTCACTTCATCCCAGCTTACCCTTCGCTGTCCCCGTGTTCTCAAGTCCATTCTCTACATCTGCGTCTTTATTCATGTTCTGCCCCTAGGTTCATCAGACGTTTTTTTTTTTTAGATTCTATATATACGTGTTAGCACACGTATTTGTTTTTCTCTTTCTGACTTACTTCACTCTGTATGACAGATTCTAGGTCCATCCACCTCACTACAAATAACTGAATTTCATTTCTTTTTATGGCGAGTAATATTCCATTGTATATATGTGCCACATCTTTATCCATTCATCTGTCGATGGACACTTAGGTTGCTTCCATGTTGTGGCTATTGTAAATAGAGCTGCAGTGAACATTTTGGTACATGATTCTTTTTGAATTATGGTTTTCTCAGGGTATATGCCCAGTAGTGGGGTTGCTGGGTCATATGGTAGTTCTACTTTTAGTTTTTTAAGGAAACTCCATACTGTTCTCCATAGCGGCTGTATCAATTTACATTCTCACCTACACTGCAAGAGGGTTCCCTTTTCTCCATACCCTCTCCAGCATTTATTGTTTGTAGATTTTTTGATGATGGCCATTCTGACTGGTGTGAGGTGATACCTCATGGTAGTTTTGATTTTCATTTCTGTAATAATTAGTGATGTTCAGCATCTTTTTATGTGTCTCTTGGCAATCTGTATATCTTTGGAGTAATGTCTATTTAGGTCTTCTGCCCATTTTTGGATGGGGTTGGTTTTTTGATATTGAGCTCCATGAGCTGCTTGTATATTTTAGAGATTAATCCTTTATCAGTTGCTTCGTTTGCAAATATTTTCTCCCATTCTGAGGGTTGTCTTTTCGTCTTGTTTATGGTTTCCTTTGCTGTGCAAAAGCTTTTAAGTTTCATTAGGTCCCATTTGTATATTTTTGTTTTTATTTCCATTTCTCTGGGAAGTGCGTCAAAAAGGATCTTGCTGTGATTTATGTCATAGAGTGTTCTGCCTATGTTTTCCTCTAAGAGTTTTATAGTGTTCGGCCTTACATTTAGGTCTTTAATCCAGTTTGAGTTTATTTTTGTGTATGGTGTTAGGGAGTGTTCCAATTTCATTCTTTTACATGTACCTGTCCAGTTTTCCCAACAGAAAATAAGGTGACCATATGTGCATGGGTTTATCTCTGGGCTTTGTATCCTGTCCCATTGATCTATATTTCTATTTCTGTGCCGGTACCATCCTGTCTTGATTACTGTAGCTTTGTAGTATAGTCTGAAGTCAGGGAGCCTTATTCCTCCACCTCCATTTTTCGTTCTCAAGATTGCTTTGGGTGTTCGGGGTCTTTTGTGTTTCCATACAAATTGTGCAATTTTCTGTACTAGTTCTGTGAAAGATGCCATTGGTAATTTGATAGGGATTGCATTGAATCTGTAGGTTGCTTTTGGTAGTATAGTCATTTTCACAATGTTGATTCTTTCACTCCAAGAACATGGTATATATCTTTCCATCTGTTTGTGTCATCTTTAATTTGTTTCATCAGTGTCTTATAGTTTTCGGCATATAGGTCTTTTCTCTCCTTAGGTAGGTTTATTCCTAGATATTTTATTCTTTGTTGCAATGGTAAATGGGAGTGTTCCCTTAATTTCTGTTGCAGATTCTTCATCATTAGTGTATAGGAATGTAAGAGATTACTGTGTATTAATTTTGTATCCTGCTACTCTACCAAATTCATTGATTAGCTCTAGTAGTTTTCTGGTAGCATCCTTAGTATTCTCTATGTATAGTATCATGTCATCTGCAAACAGTGACAGTTTTACTTCTTCTTTTCCAATGTGGATTCCTTTTATTTCTTTTTCTTCTCTGATTTCTGTGGCTATAACTTCCAAAACTGTGTTGAATAATAGTGGTGAGAGTGGGCAACCTTGTCTTGTTCCTGTTCTTAGAGGAAATGTTTTCAGTTTTTCACCATTGAGAATGATGTTGGCTGTGGGTTTGTCAGATATGGCCTTTATTATGCTGAGGTAGGTTCCCCCTGTGCCTACTGTCTGGAGAGTTTTTAATCATAAATGGGTGTTGAATTTTGTGGAAGCTTTTTCTGCATCTATTGAGATAATCATATGGTTTTTATCCTTCAATTTGTTAATATGGTGTATCACATTGATTTGCATATATTTAAGAATCCTTGCATTCCTTGGATAAATCCCACTTGATCATGGTATGTGATCCTTGTAATGTGCTGTTGGATTCTGTTTGCTAGGATTTTGTTGAGGATTTTTGCATCTATGTTCATCCGTGATATTGGCCTGTAGTTTTCTTTTTTTGTGACACCTTTGTCTGGCTTTGGTATGAGGGTGATGCTGTCCTCGTAGAATGAGTTCGGGAGTGTTCCTCCCTCTGCTATGTTTTGGAAGAGTTTGAGAAGGATAGGTGTTAACTCTTCTCTAAATGTTTTATACAATTCGCCTGTGAAGCCATCTGGTCCTGGGCTTTTGTTTGTTGGAAGATTTTTAATCTCACTTTCAAATTCAGTGCTTGTGATTGATCTGTTTATATTTTCTATTTCTTCCTGGTTCAGTCTCGGAAGGTAGTGCTTTTTGAGAATTTGTCCATTTCTTCCAGGTTGTCCATTTTATTCACATATAGTTGCTTGTAGTAATCTCTCTTGATCCTTTGTATTTCTGCAATGTCAGTTGTTACTTCTCCTTTTTCATTCCTAATTCTTTTGAGTCTTCTCCCTTTTTTTCTTGATGAGTCTGGCTAATGGTTTATCAATTTTGTTTATCTTCTGAAAGAACCAGCTTTTAGTTTTATTGATGTTTGCTATCATTTCCTTCATTTCTTTTTCATTTATTTCTGATCTAATCTTTATTATTTCTTTCCTTCTGCTACCTTTGGGGTTTTTTTATTCTTCTTTCTCTAATTGCTTTAAGTGTAAGGTTAGGTTGTTTATTTGAAATGTTTCTTGTTTCTTGAGGTAGGATTGTATTGCTATAAACTTCCCTCTTAGAACTGCTTTTGCTGCCTCGCATAGGTTTTGGGTGGTCGTGTTTTCAGTGTTACTTGTTTCTAGGTATTTTTTGATTTCTTCAATGATCTCTTGTTTATTTAGTAGTGTATTGTCTAGCCTCCATGTGTTTGTATTTTTTACAGTTTCTGTGCTGTAATTGATATCTAGTCTCATAGTGTTGTGGTCGGAAAAGATACTTGATACGATTTCAGTCTTCTTAAATTTACCAAGGCTTGATTTGTGACTCATGATATGGTCTATCCTGGAGAATGTTCCATGAGCACTTGAGAAGAAAGTGTATTCTGTTGTTTTTGGATGGAATGTGCTGTAAATATCAGTTAAGTCCATCTTGTTTAATGTGTCATTTAAAGCTTGTGTTTCCTTATTTATTTTCATTTTGGATGATCTGTCCATTGGTGAAAGTGGGTTTAAAGTCCCCTACTGTTATTGTGGTACTGTCAGTTTCCCCTTTTATGGCTGTTAGCATTTGCCTTATGTATTGAGGTGCTCCTATGTTAGGTGCATATATATTTAGAATTGTTATATCTTCTTCTTAGATTGATCGCTTGATCATTACATAGTGTCCTTCTTTGTCTCTTGTAATAGTGTTTATTTTATGTTCTGTTTTGTCTGATATGAGAATTGCTGCTCCAGCTTTCTGTTGATTTCCGTTTGCGTGGAGTATCTTTTTCCATCTACTCACTTTCATTCTGTATGTGTCCCTAGGTCTGAAGTGGGTCTCTTGTAGACAGCATGTATACAGGTCTTGTTTTTGTATCTATTCAGTCACCCTGTGTCTTTTGGTTGGAGCATTTAATCCATTTACATTTAAGGTAGTTATTGATATGTATGTTCCTATTACCATTTTCTTAATTGTTTTTGGTTTGTTTTTGTAGGTCTTTTCATTCTTTTGTGTTTCCTGCCCAGAGAAGTTGCTTTAGCATTTGTTGTTAAGCTGGTTTGGTGGTGCTGAATTCTCTTAGCTTTTGCTTGTCTGTAAAAGTTTTAATTTCTCTGTCGAATCTGAATGAGATCCTTGCTGAGTAGAGTAGTCTTGGTTGTAAGTTTTTCCCTTTTATCACTTTAAATATGTCCTGCCCACTTCCTTCTGGTTTGCAGAGTTTCTGCTGAAAGATCAGCTGTTAACCTTATGTGCATTCCCTTGTATGCTATTTGTTGCTTTTCCCTTGCTGCTTTTAATATTTTTTCTTTGTATTTAATTTTTGATAGTTTGATTAATATGTGTCTTGGTTTATTTCTCCTTGGATTTATCCTGTATGGGACTCTCTGCACTTCTTGGAGTTGATTGATTATCTCCTTTCCCATATTAGGGAAGTTTTCAACTAATCTTTTCAAATATTTTCTCATACCCTTTCTTTTTCTCTTCTTCTTCTGGGACCCCTATAATTCGAATGTTGATGCGTTTAATGATGCCCCAGCGGTCTCTGAGACTGCCCTCAATTCTGTTCTTTCTTTTTTCTGCTCCCTGGCAGTTTTTTCCACCATTTTATCTTCTAGATCACTTATCCGTTTTTCTGCCTCAGCTATTCTGCCACTGATTCCTTCTAGAGTATTTTTAATTTCAGTAATTGTGTTGTTCCTCACTGTTTGCTCTTTAGTTCTTCTAGATCCTTGTTAAATGTTTCTTGTATTTTCTCCATCTGTTTCTGAGAATTTGGATCATCTTTTCTATCATTACCCTGAATTCTTTTTCAGGTAGGTTATGTACATCGTCTTCATTTATTTGGTCTTGTAGGTTTTTACCTTGCTCCTTCGTCTGTAACATATGTTTTTGTTGTTGTTTTTTTTTTTTTCCCCTGGGTGTTGCTCTATTCCTGTCTTATTGGCTGTTTCTCCTGAGACCTATAGCACTGAAGTTTGCAGCCAGTTGGATCGAGCTGGATCGTGGTGCTGAGATGAGGACCTCTGGGAGGCTTCACTCCAATTAATAGTCCCTGGGGTCTGAGGTTCTCTCTTAGTCCAGAAGTTTGGACTCGGTGTTCCCACCACAGTAGCTTGGGCCCGACATCCGGAATGGGAACAAAGATCCCGCAAGCTTTGTGGCACGGTAAAAAAAAAAAAAAAAAAAAAAAAAAAAGCAAGCAATAAAGAAAA
The DNA here is from genome assembly GCF_026419965.1 of Kogia breviceps. Taxonomy (NCBI): domain Eukaryota; kingdom Metazoa; phylum Chordata; class Mammalia; order Artiodactyla; family Physeteridae; genus Kogia; species Kogia breviceps. Next base: position 101,581,276 of record NC_081314.1, read on the forward strand.
AGAGGAGCAGTACAATATCAAAGAATAAAAAACAAAATAAAATTAGACAGAAAAAAAATATATTAGGAAAAATAAAAGTATAATTGAAACAACTGGTTGCTGGGGGTTCCTTCTGTCCCCTTAGGTGTCCATCGTCCCCCACCAGTGCCTGGTAAGTGTCCTAGTTGTGCAGAGACGTGAATTCCCCATCATCCTAGTATGCCGTCTTCTGTTTTCTATTTTTGAGTTTTAGGAGTTCTCTCTATATTCTGAATATTAATGTATTATCAGAAATATGATTTGCAAATATTTTCTCCCGTTTTGTGGGTTGACTTATTCTACTGTTACTGCCATTTGATGTACAGAATTTTCAATTTTGATAAAGTCCAATATATCTATGTTTCCATTTTTTGTCCATGCTTTGGTGTCATATACAAGAAATTTCTGCTGAATCCAGTGTCATGAGCATTTTCCCCTATGCCTAGAGTTTTATAGTTTGAGCTTATGCATTTAGCCCTTTGATGCATTTTGAGTTAACTTTTGTGTAGGGTGTTAGGTGAGGGTCCATCTTCATTCTTTTTGCATGTGGATATTCTGTTTCTCCACATGCTTTGTTGAAGAGGCTGTCCTTTTCCCACTGAATGGTCTTGGCAGCCATGTGAAAATCATCTGCCACATATGCGAGGGTTTATTTCTGGGTGCTGTTCTATTACATTGATCTCTATCTGTCTTTATGCCAGTTCCATGGTGTTTTGATTATTATAGCTTTGTAGTAAATTTTGAAATCAGGGAGTATGAGACCTCCAAATTTGTTGAAGATAGTTTTTGGCTCTTTGGGTTTTCTTAAGGTCATGTATGCATTTTAGGATAAGTTTTTATATTTCTGCAAGAAATGCTGCTGCAGTTTTGATAAGATTGAATTCAGTGTGTAGATTGCTTTAGGTAGTATTGACATCTTAACAATATTAAGTCTTCTAATCCATGAACATGGGATGTGTTTCCATTTATTAATGTCTTCTTTAATTTCTTTCAGCCATGTTTTATAGTTTTCATTGTACAAGTCTTTTGTCTCCTTGGTTAAGTTAAGTGCTAAGTTTTTTTTTCTCTTCTTGAAGCTATTGTAAAGAGATTGTTCTCTTAGTTTCCTTTTTTTTTTTTTGTGGTACGCGGGCCTCTCACTGTTGTGGCCTCTCCCATTGCGGAGCGCAGGCTCCGGATGCACAGGCTCAGCGGCCATGGCTCACGGGCCCAGCCGCTCTGCGGCATGTGGGATCTTCCCGGGCCGGGGCACGAACCCGTGTCCCCTGCATCGGCAGGCGGATTCTCAACCACTGCGCCACCAGGGAAGCCCTGTTTCCTTTTTTTGTTGTTTATTAATTCTAACAGTTTTGTGTTTGTGTATGTGTGTGTGTAATCTTTAGAGTTTCCTACATGTAAGATCATATAATCTGCACACACAGATTATTTCTTTCCAGTTTCAATGCTTTTGTATTTCTTTTTCTTGTATAAGTGCTCTGGCTAGAACTTCTAGTACTGTGTTGACTAGAAGTGGTAAAAGTGGGCATTCTTTTGTTATTCCTTATCCTAGAAGAAAAGCTGTCAATCTTTCATCGTTGAGTTTGATGTTTCCTGTGCGTTTTTAATATATGGTTTTTACTATATTGAGGTAGGTAGTTTGTTTCTATTCCTAGATTGTCGAATTTTATTTATTAGTTATTAGGAAAGGGTATTGAATTTTATGGAGTGCTTTTTCTGCATTAATTGACATGACCATGTGGTTTTACACTTTTATTCTGTTAATGTGAGGTATTATATTGATAGATTTTTGTATGTTGAACCATCTTTGCATCCTGGGAATAAATCCATGTAGTTAAGGTATATAACCATATGAGCCATTTGAGGTATTGTATTGAGGATTTTTGCATCAATGTTCCTTGGGGATATTGGCCTATATTTTTATTGTAGTGTCTTTGAATTGATTTGCTATCAGCGCAATGCTTGACCTCACAGAATGAGGATGTATTCCATCATCTTCAGTTTTTTGGAATAGTTTGAAAAGATTAACTGTTAGTTCTTTAAATGTTTGGTAGAATTCACCGTTTGAGGCTGTCAGTTCCAGGGCTTTCCTTTATTGGGAGGTTTTTGGTTACTGACTCAATGTCCTTACTGGTTATGGGTCTATTCAGATTTTCTATTTCTTTGTGATGTAGTAGGTTTTGTGTCAGTCGGAATTTGTTAATTTCATCTACATTATCCAATTCATATAGTTGTTCATTGTACTCTTCTAATCATTTTTATTTCTGTAGGACTGGTCGTAATGTTTTAATTTTCATTTCTGATTTTATTAATTTGAATCTTCTCTTTGTTTCTTAGTCCATCTAGGTAGAGGTCTGTTGATTTTATTGATCTTTCTGAAGAACAAACTTTTGGTTTTATTGATTTTTCTTTTTTTTATCTCATTCTTTTTTTATCTCTGCTCTTATCTTTATTATTTTATTACTTCCACTACCTTTGCATTTAGTTTGTTCTTTTTCTAGTTACTTAAGTTGTAAAGTTAGGTTGTTGATATGAGATATTTCTTCTTTTTTAGTGTAAGCATCTATAGCTGTATATTTCTACTTTAGCACTGCTTTTGCTTCATCCCATGTGTTTTGATATGTTGTCCTTTCTTTTTCATTTATCCCTCAGCGTTTTCTATTTCCTTGTGATTTCTTCTTACACCCATTGGTTGTTTCAGAGTGTGTTGTTTAATTTCCACAGATGTGAATATTCCAGTTTTCCTTCTGTTACTGATTTCTAACTTCATTCTGTGTGGTCAGAGAAGATGCCTTGTATGATATTTATCTTTCTAAATCTGTTGAGATGTAGTTTTTTGTCTTAAAATACAGCTATCATGGAGAATGTCCTTTGTACACTTCAGAAGAATGTCTATTCTGTTGTTGCGTAGAGTATTCTGTATATTATGGTTAGGTCTCCTAGGTTTATTTTATTTGCTTAAGTCCTCTAATTCCTTACATATCTTCTGTCAGGTTGTTCTGTACCTATTGAGAGTGGGATATTGAAGTCTTCAACTATTACTGTGAAAATGTCTGTTTCTCCCTTCTGTTCTATCAGGTTTTTCCTTCATATATTTTGATAGTATTAGGTGTGTAAGTATTTACAATTGTTAAATCACCTTGTTGTTTTGAACCTTGTACTAATATATAATGTCCTTCTTTCTCTCCCGTGAACTTCTGATTTAAGGTCTATTTTTTTTGATATTAGTATAACCACCCTTGCTCTCTTTTGGCTAGTATTTGCATAGAATATCTTTTTTCATATTTTTGCTTTCAACCTATTTGTGTCTTTGCATCTAAAGTGAGTCTCTTGTAGACAGCCTATAGCTGGATCTTGTTTTTTTGTTGCCATGCTATGCAGCATGAGGGATCTTAGTTCCCCGACCAGGGATTGAACCTGCACCCCCTGTGGTGGAAGCGCAGAGTCTTAACCACTGGACTGCCAAGGAAGTCTTGGATCATTTTTTTTTTTTTGCAGTACGCGGGCTTCTCACTGTTGTGGCCTCTCCTGTTGCAGAGCACAGGCTCTGGATGCACAGGCTCAGTGGCCATGGCTCATGGGCCCAGCCGCTCCGCGGCATGTGGGATCTTCCCAGACCAGGGCACAAACCTGTGTCCCCTGCATCGGCAGGCGGACTCTCAACCACTGTGCCACCAGGGAAGCCCTTGGATCATATTTTTTTAATCCATTCTGCCAGTCTTTATCTTTTGTTTGGGGTTAAATTAATAACAATTAAAGCAGTTATTGATAAGGAAGGACTTTCTGTGATTTTGATATTTATTTTCTATATGCCTTATAGCTTTTTTGCCCCTTATTTCCTACATTACTGTCTTTCTCTGTGTTTACTTGTTTTTTTGTAGTGAAGCTTTTTGATTCCATTCTCATTTCCTTTTGTCTGTATTCTATAGCTGATTTCTTTGTGGTTATCATGGGGATTACATTTAACATTCTAAAGTTATAACATGCTAATTTGAATTTATGCCAGCTTAATTTCAATAACATTCAGAACTGTGCTTCTTTATAGCTCTGTCTTCACATCCTTTCAATTACTGATGTCATAAAATGATATCTTTATGAATTATTTGTTCAAAAGCATAGTCTAATAATTTTAAAAATGTATTAGTTTCTTACGTCAGTGGTCCCCAACGTTTTTGGCACCAGGGACCAGTTTCGTGGAGACAGTTTTTCCATGGACAGGGGTGGGGGGTGGTGGTTCAGGCAGTAATGTGAGTGATGGTTCAGGCGGTAATTCGAGTGATGGGGCGTGATGGGGAGTGATGCGGAGTGGCAGATGAAGCTTCACTTGCCTACTGCTCACCTCCTGCTGTGCGGCCTGGTTCGTAGCGGGCCGTGTGGACCAGTAGCAGTCCGTGGTCTGGGGGTTGGGGACCCCTGGCTTAAATCATGTAGGAAGTAAACGGGCAAGTTACAAACCAGAGTTATAATACATGATTTTATAATTGTCTATGAATTTACTTTTACCAATTATCTTTATTTCTTTATATGGCTTTGAATTACTGTCTAATGTCTTATCATTTCAACATGAAGGACTCTCTTTACTTTTTCTTATAGGGCTGGTTTTTCTTATAGTGGTAATGAATTCCCTCAGCTTTTGATTTTCTTAGAGTGTCATAATTTTGTCCTCATTTTTGAAGGACAGTTTGGCCAGATATAGGATTTCCTGTTGACAGTTTTTTCCTTTAGTCCTTTGAATATACCAATTCAGTGCCTTCTGGCCAGCATGGTTATTGATGAGAAATCTGCTCATAATCTTATTGAGGATCTTTTGTGTGTGATGAGTCACTTTTTGCTTGGTGCTTTCAAGATTCTCTCTTTGCCTTTGTCTTTGGACAATTTGATTATAACATTTCTTGGCGTAGGTCTCATTCAGTGTAGTTCCTTGAGATTTTTGGGTATTTATATTCATGTTTTTCATCAAATATGGAATTCTTTAGTGATATTTATTCCAATAATATCTTTGCCCCTTTCTCTTCTCCTCTGAGACTCCAACAATGTGTATATTAGTCAATTTTTTGGTGTCCCATAGGTCCCTTAGGCTCTGTTTACTTTTCTTAAATTTTTCTTCTTTCTGGGCCTTCCCTGGTGGTGCAGTAGTTAATAATCTGCCTGCCAATGCAGGGGACATGAGTTCGAGCCCTTGTCTGGTAACATCCCACATTCCGCAGAGCAACTAAACCCATGGGCTACAACTACTGAGCCTGCGCTCTGGAGCGCATGTTCTGTAACAAAGAGAAGCCACTGCAAAAAGAAGCCTGGGCGCCGCGACGAAGAATAGCCCCTGCTCGCCACAAATAGAGAAAGCCTGTGCACAGCAATGAAGATCCAACACAGCCAAAAAATAAATAAATAAAAAATTTATTAAAAATTTTTTTTTTTTTTTCTTCTTTCTGTTCCTCAGATTTGGCCATTTCCATGATCATATTTTCAGGTTCAGTGACTGTTTCTTCTTGTTTCTTCTCCCTGCTCAAATCTGCTTTTGAATCTCTAATAAATTATCATTTCAGTTATTATACTTTTTTAGCTCCAGAATTTCCTTTTGGTTCATTTGTGTATTTTGTCTTTTATTGATATTTTCATTTTGTCGTAAGTCATTTTCTTGACTTTTGTCCAATATTTTTTTCTTTTTCTTTTTTTTAAAATTTCACCATATCACATAGCATGTAGGATTGTAGTTCCCTGACTGACCAGGGATCAAACCTGCATCCCCTGCTTTGGAAGCATGGAGTCTTAACTGCTGTATCACCAGGGAAGTCCCTGAGGATCTTTAAGATAGTCATTTTAGGGCTTCCCTGGTGGCGCAGTGGTTGAGAGTCCGCCTGCCGATGCAGGGGACATGGGTTCGTGCCCCGGTCTGGGAGGATCCCGCATTCCGCGGAGCAGCTGGGCCCGTGAGCCACGGCTGCTGAGCCTGCGCGTCCGGAGCCTGTGCTCTGCAAAGGGAGAGGCCACAACAGTGAGAGGCCCGCCTACCACAAAAAAAAAAAAAAAAAGATAGTCATTTTAATATCTTTGCCTACTGAGTCTGCCAACTGGATTTTTTCAGGGACAGGTTCTGTTGATTAATTTTTTTTCTGTTGAATTGGCCATACTTTCCTGTTTCTTTGTATGTCTTACGAATTTTTGTTGTTGTTGAAAACTTGACATTTGGATCTTATAAGATGCCAAGTCTGAAAATCAGTTTCTCTCCCTTCCCCAGAGTTTGCTGGATTTTTTCCCTTTGTTTGTTAGTTTTTTAAATTGTTGTAACATATCCCTGTTCCACGGATCCCCCTGATATATAAACAAAAGGTCTTTTTAGGTTTTTTCTGAAGCTGTGTCTTTCCCCGGTTATGTCTGTGACTTTCTGAATTTCCTTGTACATGTGATTACATTTTAATGTCCTAGTCCTTAAATGTTTGGTTCCCAGAAGGAGAAAATGGGAAAAATGAAGGGAGGAAATAAAACAAAATAGGTGTAAGTTCTTTAAATCTCTTGGAAGTTGTGTTAGCTGGATGGGGAGATTGTTGCAACAATGGTGATGGTTGTTGCGGCAATGGCTGCCTGTCTCTGTGTCTGCTTATCCACGATCAGAGATAGCAATCAGAGATCAGTATACAGATTCCCAATATTTGGAGGATGAAGTCCTTATTGCTCATGTTGGTAATTGTAAGCCTGTGCAAACTGTTCTAGGAACTTGGGCATTGCTGCTTGCCTCAAAGCTGGGCATAGGTAACTGCTACCATCCAAATTGCCTAAATTGACCAAAATTAACTGCAATTTACTGTTGAACCTTTTGACTGGAAGTTGCAAGCCTTCCGTAGACTCCAGATTTCCAAAGTAGTTACATCATACAGATTCTGCCAGTGCAGTTGTTGTCTAGGTGAGAACATGGTAGGTGTTTCCTATTCCGCAATCTTCCTGAGGTCACTTGGTATGTACTTCATATTTTATTATACAGCGATCTTTGATTTATTCTTGTTGTCTGATTTTTTAGTACTTTTATAAATGTAAGAATTTCTAAGTGAAGGTAGGGGAGGGAAGAATTGGGAGTTTGGGATTATCAGATGCAAATTATTGTATATAGAATGGATAAACAACAAGATCCTACTATATAGCACAGGGAACTATATTCAGTATCCTGTGATAAACCGTGGTGGAAAAGAACATGAAAAAATATATATACATATAACTGAATCACTTTGGTGTACAACAGAAATTAACACAACATTGTAAATCAACTGTACTTCAATAAAATTTAAAAATTTTCTATGTTGTTAAATAGTTTTGAAAATGGAGTAATTACTGTATAATATATTCTACTATAAAGGAATGCTATAGGTTAATAATTTATGTAGTTTTTTTAGAAAACATTTTTATTTATTTATGGCTGTGTTGGGTCTTCGTTTCTGTGCGAGGGCTTTATCTAGTTGTGGCAAGAGGGGGCCACTCTTCATCGCAGTGTGCGGGCCTCTCACTATCGTGGCCTCTCTTGTTGCGGAGCATAGGCTCCAGACGCACAGGCTCAGTAATTGTGGCTCACGGGCCCAGTTGCTCCACAGCATGTGGGATCTTCCCAGACCAGGGCTCGAACCCATGTCCCCTGCATTGGCAGGTGGATTCACAACCACTGCGCCACCAGGGAAGCCCCTATATAGTTTTTTATTTCACAATTTTTACCCACTTAAATAATACCATAATGAGTTGTTTTGTTAATTATAGTTATCGTGGGTGAGAAGATTGTTGGTAAAGATTGAATTCATTCTATGGCTATTCTAATTAGTACCAAATTGCTTTCCCAATTGTTTATCAATTTGCTTTCAAAAACTAGTTTATTGTATGTTACTGAGAGAATATTGTATTAGTTTTAGGTGTACAACATAATGATCTCATATATGTATATATTGCAAAATGAGTAACACAGTAAGTTTAGTTAACATCCATCACCGCACATAGTTACAGTTTTTTCTCTCTCTCTCTCTCTTTTTTTTAAATATTTATTTGGCTGCGCTGGCTGTTAGTTGCGGAATGCGGGATCGAGTTCCCTGACCAGGGCTCGAACCCAGGTTCCCTGCGTTGGGAGTGCAGAGTCTTAACCACTGGACCAACAGGGAAGTCCCAGTTTTTTTTCTCTTGATGAGAACTTTTAAGATCTACTATCTTAGCAACTTTCAAATATATAGTACACTATTGTCATCTATAGTCATCATGCTGTACCTTACATCCCCAGGACTTATTTCTCTTACAACTGGAAACTTGTACCTTTTTACCACCTTCAGTTATTTTATGCCCCTGGCTCTGGCAGCCACCAGTCTGTTGTCTGTATCTAGGTGTGTGTTTGTCTGTTTTTAAATTTAGGTTCCACATATAAGTGAGATTGTACAGTATTTCTTTGTCCAGTGTTCATTCATGTTGTCACAAATGGCAGGATTTTTTTCTTTTTTTATGACTGAATCATATTCCATTGTGTGTGTGTGTGTCACATTTTCTTTATCCATTCATCTATTGATGGACACTTACGTTGTTTCCATGTCTTGGCTGTTGCAAATAATGCTGCAGTGAACATGGGGGTGTGTATATCTTTTTGAGAGAGTGATTTTGTTTCCTAAGGGTACATACTAAGAAGTGGAATTGCTGGATCATATATTAGTTCTATTTTTAATTTTTTTAGGAACCTTCATACTGTTTTCCATAGTGGCTGCAGTAATTTACATTCCCACAGCACTCCACATCCTTGCCAACACTTCTTTCTTATCTTTTGATAATAGTCTTTCTCACATGTGTGAGATTATACCTCACTGTGGTTTTGATACACATTTCCCTGATGATTAGTGGATTTTGAGCTCCTTTTCATGTACCTGTTGGTCATTTGTAGTCTTCTTTGTAAAAACTGTTCAGTTTCTCTGCCTATTTTTTAATGAAATTGTTCTACTTTTTTGATTGAGTTGTATGAATTCTTTATATATTTTGGATATTAACTCCCTTATCAGATACATGATTTACAAATATTTTCTCCTATTCCATGGGTTTCCTTTTAATTTTGTTGAAGGTTTCCTTTGCTGTGCAGCTTTTTGGTCCCACTTTTAAATTTTCTTTTGTTGCCTTTGTTTTGGTGTTTAATCCAAAAAATCATTGCCAAGATCATTGTGAAGGAACTTACTCTCATGTTTTCTTCTAGGAGTTTTATGGTTTCAGGTCATACATATAAGTGTTTAATCCATTTTGTGTTGATTTTTGTATATGGTATAAGATATTGATGCAGTTTCATTCTTTTGCATGTAGCTGTCAAATTTTCCCAACATCAGTTATTGAAGAGACTCTCCTTTTCCCATTGTGTATTCTTAGCGCCTTTATCATACAGGAGTTGACCATATATGCATGGATTAATTTCTGGCTCTCTATTCTGTTTCATTCATTTATGTATCTGTTTTTATGCCAATACTATATAGTTTTGATTACTGTGGTTTTGTAATATAGTTTGAAATCATGAAGTGTGATTCCTCTGGCTTTGTTTTTCTTTCTCAAGATTGCTTTGGCTATTTGGGGTCTTTAGTAGTTCCATACAAATTTTAAGACTGTTCTGATTCTGTGAAAAAGGCCATTAGAATGTTGATAGGGATTGCTTTGAATCTGTAGGTTGCTTTGGGTAGGATGAACATTTTAACAAAATTAATTTTTCCAATCCATGAGTACAGAATATCTTCCCATTTATTTGTGTCTTCAGTTTCTTTTATCAGTATCTTATAGTTTTCAGTGTACAGGTTTTTCTCCTTCTAGGTTATATTTATTCATAAGTATAATTTTGTTTTTTTTGCTATAGTTGTAGATGGGATTTTTTTCTTAATTTCTCTTTCAGATAGTTCATTGTTAGTGTATAGAAATGCAACTGATGTAGTATGTTGACTTTGTATCCTGCAACTTTAGTGAATTCATTTATTCTCACAGTTCTTTGCAGGATTTTCTAGGGTTTTCTTTCTATAGGATCATATCATCTGCAAATAATGACAGTTTTATTTTTTCCTTTCTGATTTGGATGCCTTTTATTTATTTATTTTTTCTTGTCTAATTTGTCTAGCCAGGATTTCCAGTACTGCGTTGAATAAGAGTGGTGAGAGTGGGCACCCTTGTCTTGTTCTTCATCTTAGAGGTGAAGCTTTTAATTTTTCACTGTTTAATATGATGTTAGCTGTGGGTTTGTGGCATTGGCCTTTATTATGTTGTGGTATGTTCCTTTTATACCCAGGTTTTTGAGGGTTTTATCATGAAAGGATGTTGAATTTTGTCAAATGCTTTTTCTGCATCTTTTGAGGGATCAGATGATTTTTATCTTTCATTTTATTAATGTGGTTTATCACATTGATTGATTTTTGGATGTTGTACCATTCTTGCATCTCTAGAATAAGTTGCACTTGCTCATGGTATTTTGATCCTTTTAACGTGTGCTGTTGAACTTGGTTTCCTAATACTCTAATGAGAATTTTTGCATCTCTATGCATTAAGGGTATTTGGCGTATAGTTTTCTTTTCCTGTAGTGTTCTTAACTGGCTTTGGTATTATTAGTGTAGTGATGGCCTTGTAAAATGAGTATAGAAGTGTTCCCTCCTCTTAAAATTTTTGGAAGAGTTTGAGAAGGATTGTCATTAATTCTTTAATTGTTTGGTAGAATTACCAATGAAACCATTTGGTCCTGGGCTTCTCTGTGTTGGGAGGTTTTTGATTACTAATTCAGTCTCCTTGTTATTGATCTGTTCAGATTTTCTTTTTTTTTCATGATTCAGTTTGGTAGGTTGTATGTTTCTAGATATTTGTCCATATCTTCTAGGTTATATGACTTGATGTACAATTGTTTATAATAGTCACTTATGACACTTCATATTTCTGTGCTACCAGTTGTAATGATTTTATTTACAAGTCTTCTCTCTTTTTCTTCTCTTTTTTCCTTTAGTCTAGCTAAAAGGTTTTTTGCCCCCAGAAAACCAGCTCTTAGGTTATCCATATTGTTGGCATATAATTACTTATTGTAGACTCTTGATGATCTGTTTTGATTTATTGAGTCTTTTTTTTTCTTGGTTCGTCTAGCTAAAGGTTTGTCAACTTTATTTTATTTTATTTTATTTTATTTTGTGGTATGCAGGCCTCTCACTGTTGTGGCCTCTCCCGTTGCGGAGCACAGGCTCCAAACATGCAGGCTCAGCGGCCATGGCTTACGGGCCTAGCCGCTCTGCGGCATGTGGGATCTTCCCAGACTGGGGCATGAACCCGTGTCTCCTGCATTGGCGGGCGGACTCTCAATCACTGCACCACCAGGGAAGCCCTGTCAACTTTATTTTTTTAAAAAAACTAGCTCTTAATTTTGTTTATCTTTTCTGTTGTTTTTCTTATTTCTATTTTATTTACTTCTGCTCTGATCTTTGCTGTTTCTTTCCTTGTGCTTAGTTTGGGCTTCATTTGTTCTTTTTCTAGTTCCAAGAGGTGTAAAGTGAGGTTGTTTATTGGAGTTCTTTCTTGTTTTTTTCTTCTATTTTTTTTTTTTTTCAGTATGTGGGCCTCTCACTGTTGTGGCGTCTCCCATTGCAGAGCGCAGGCTCCAGAAGCTCAGGCTCAGTGGCCATGGCTCACAGGCCCAGCTGCTCTGTGGCATGTGGGATCTTCCCGGACCGGGGCACGAACCCGTGTCCCCTGCATCGGCAGGCAGATTCTCAATCACTGCGCCACCAGGGAAGCCCTCTTTCTTATTTTTTAATGTAGGCGTTTATTGCTATTAACTTCCCTCATGAAACATTCCATAGATTTTGAAATTTTATGCTCACATTTTCATTTGTTTCAAGATATTTCTTGATGTTCCTTTTGATTTTTTCTTTGGCCAGTTGGTTTTCAGTAGCATATTGTTTTACCTCCATATACTTGTGAATTTTTCAGCTTTCCTCCTGTTATTGATTTCTCATTTTATACTGTTTGGTTGGGAAAGATGTTTTGTAGATTTTAGTCTTCTTAAATTTGCTAAGACTTGCATTGTGGCCTATCATGTGACTTATCATGGAGAATGTTTTGTGTTTATGTTTTATAAATGCATGTCAGGTCTATTTGGTCAAGTTTATGGTTCCATCCAATGTTTCCTTTTTGATTTTTTTTTTTTTTTTTTGGTCTGGATGATCTAATGATTACTGAAAGTGGGATGAGGTATTGAAAATCCCCTACTACCATTGTATTATGTTTTCATTAATAGTGATATTATGCTCATCATCCAAAACTTTTCACACAGTATTATATTTTATTTATTTAACCAGTAGGTTATATTTTAAATTATTTTCTCTGTAGGTAAAATTTGTAACTACACTCCAAACTTTATTTTGTACTTAACTTTTGATATGTGAACCATGCTTGAAACATATTAACAATTACTTTTGACTTATTTTTTGATTACACATAAGTGTGATTATCGTGTACTTGTGTTCGTGGAATTTTTACTTTTTAGACCTCTTCGATGTATTTAATAGTTGTATTATTTTTTGTTCATTTTGCATATGCACAATTCTGTGTTGTGCTTGTCTTGTTTTTTCCTTCCAAAGAAACATGGAGAATTTAAAGGTAGAACAGGAATGAGAACTTATTTCTCAAGTCATATTTTAATATTCATTTTACTGTTCAGATCACATCCTATAGGACGCCATTTGTAACCTGTTATTTTTATCTTGAATATATGTCAGCTGGCTTCTAAATTCATTTGTGTTTAGAAGAATTGAGTAAAATATTATTTTGTTTTGCAGGAGTTCACAACCAAGTCAGACAGACAATAATTATGCAAAGCAGGCTGCACACACTAAAGAAAAGAGAAGAGATGATGATAGCATTTCTCTTGTAATGTCTGATACTCAACCTAAAGGTTTGTGAACCTCAGAAAACTGTTGCCAATTGAATTTTTGTCTGTTACATTTTTAATAATATTTTTTAAACTAACTTTATTTATACATGAAAGTAAAGAGATTTTTTAGTGACACAAAGAAAATTGCTAAATTTACCATTTGTATACTGTAGTATACATCTTGATTTATTTACAAAAATCCAGAAGTTAAATTTGAATATTATTATTTTCTTTTTTTTTGTTGTTGGGGCAGGGTATATAGCTATAAAGTTATAATGTTAGTTTGACTCTTTCTAAATGTCACTCCCATGGATATGTCTAGTAAATGATATTACTGCTAACTTGATTATTATTATTAGCTTCCCACTGTCTATCCTCCTACAATGAAATACATTCTTTATTCATTAGAATTTCTCTCGACTCTAGGAGGATGCCAATACAAGCCACTATTAGCCCAAATTTAAAGGTAAATACATCCCAGACTTCTGAAAATTCACTGTAGGCCTCCTTGCCTGTCGGGTTAATTAATTGACTTCTTTTTTCCTTTTTGTCTCTTTTTATAAAGATCGTAAAATAATTTATAAAAGTTTTCACCAAAACAAATTTATACATTAGTCAAATGTGAAACTAACATCTTCAAGTGTCTCTTGGATTATTGATAGCTTCAAACTAGTTGAGGTATTTTGTTTTCTGAATGATTTTATAAATTATTCACAAGAAACGGGGTCCTTCAGTGACACTATGTAAAAAATCTTTGTACTTCATTTGGAACACAGCTGTTTTCACATCTTAAATAGTCTTTTTCATAGAGGAGGAAAACCTAAAAGGAAAGTAGACTAATATCTTTGATGTATACAAGAAACCAGCTGCAACTCTTATGAGGGCAATCTCTAAAGTATTGTGACAATGTAGACATAATCTTTCAATTGTTCACTAAGTACTATCTGCATATAATGAAGGACACTTATTATTATTATTATTTTTACAAATTGTCCTTTTCCCAGAAATAATTATCTTTAATCACAGTATAAAAATATAAGTGGGCTTATATTTGTACTGGTGGGCTCAATGCAGATACTTTCGAGACACTGTTAAACCTTCATTGCTTTCCTGGGTAGGGTAGGAATAGTTAAATAAAAAACTTTCTAATTTGTGCTCTTCAGTATTCCTTCAAAGTCACAGTGGAATTTTAGACTTACAGCAGGAAAAAAAATGCACGATAAAAGAAACACTTTATAGTTTCTTAGTATCCTTGAAGGTTCTCCTCTTAAGTAAAGTGTTTTTAAGAAAATTAGCTATTGAAACTTTATTGAAACTCACCGTATTTTCATTCTATAGAAAATTGTGTCTAATACCAATTGTTTAACATGAGCCCATAAATTAATGAGAGTTCTGAATTAAATCCCAGGTATACCATTGTAAACAGTTTTTTCTTCCAGTTTTTTTGAGATATAATTGACAGACAGCACTGTATAAGTTTAAGGTGTACAGTGTAATGATTTGACTTACATACATCATGAAATGATTATCACAATGAATTTAGTGAACATCCATCTTCTCATGTAGATACAAAATTAAAGAAATAGAAAATAAATTTTCCTTGTGATGAGAACTCTTAGGATCTACTCTCCTAACAACTTTCCTATATAACACACAGCAGTGTTAATTATATTTATCATGTTATACATTACATCCCTAGAACTTATTTATCTTATAACAAGAAGTTTGTATATGTTGACTGCCGTCTTGCAATTCTGCCTCCCCTTGCCTCTGATAACCACAAATCTTATCTCTTTTTCTGAGTTTCTTTGTTTTTGAATTATAATTGACCTACAGCATTATGTTAGTTCCTGTTACATGACATAGTAATTCAATATTTCTGTACATTTCAAAATGATCACCACGATAAGTCTAGGTATGATCTGTCACCATACAAAGATATTACATAGTTATTGACTATATTCCCCACACTAGATGTACTTTTCTTTTGTAGTACATTAAGTTTGTCTTGCAGAATTTGCTTTTTTGAATATAATACATTGGAAATATTTAACATCTTTTATTTATAGGAATTTGTTACCTCTTTAATTTTATATGCTAGTAATATTTGCAAGTTAAACTGTATTTGTTATCAGGTAGAGTCTTGTTTTTACAATGTCTAGCTCTACCTAATAAATTTGTTCCTGTTTCCCATGCAATAGTCTTGGCTGATGAGCAATTAGTAAACTGTTAGAAAGAAAACTCCTGTATAATAGTTTTTTTCAAGCCCTATTTCTTTCATCAGTTTTTTTTAAATTTTCAGTTTTGTATTTATTATAGTTGATTAACAATGTTGTGTTAGTTTCAGGTGTGCAACAAAGTGATTCAGTTATATGTATATATGTATCTATTATCTTTCAAATTCTTTTCCCAATTAGGTTGTTACAGAATATTGAGGAGAGTTCCCTGTGCTGTACAGTAGGTCCTTGTTGGTTATCCATTTTAAATACAGCAGTGTGTACATGTCAGTCCCACACTCCCTAACTGTCCCCCGACCCACACCCTTCCCCCCCGGTAACCATAAGTTTGTTCTCTAAGTCTGTGAGTCTGTTTCTGTTCTGTAAATAAGTTCATTTGTAACTTTTTTTTTCAGATTCTGCATATCAGCGATATCATACCATATTTCTCTTTCCCTGTCTGACCTACTTCACTCAGTATGACAGTCTCTAGGTCCATCCATGTTGCTGTGAATGGCACTTACTTCATTCTTTTTAATGGCTGAGTAGTATTCCATTGCATATATGTACCACATCTTCTTTATCCATTCTTGGACATTTAGGTTGTTTCCGTATCTTGGGTATTGTAAACAACGCTGTAATGAATATTGGAGTGCATATATACTTTTGGACCATGTTTTACTCTGGGTATATGCCCAGGAGTGGGATTGCAGGACTATATGGTAGCTCTGTTTTTGGCTACTTAGGGAATTTCCATACTGTTCGCCATAGTGGCTGCACCAATTTACATTCTCACCAATAGTGTAGGAGGGTTCCCTTCTCTCCACACCCTCTCCAGCATTTATTGTTCGTGGATATTTTTCATGATCACCATTCTGACTGGTGTGAGGTGACATCTCATTGTACTTTTAATTTGCATTTCTCTAATAATTATCAATGTTGTACATCTTTTCATGTGCCTCTTGCCCATCTGCATGTCTTCTTTGGAGAAATGTCTATTTAGGTCTTCTGCCCATTTTTGATTGGGTTGTTTGTTTTGATGATATTAAGCCACATGAGCTGTTTGTAAATTTTGGAGACTAATCCCTTGTTGGTCACATCATTTGCAAATATTTTCTCCCATTCTGAGGGTTGTCTTTTTGTCTTATTTATAGTTTCCTTTGCTGTGCAAAAACTTTTGAGTTTCATTAGGTCTCATTTGTTTTATTTTTGTTTTTATTTCCATTACTCTGGGAGACAGATCGAAAAAGATACTGCTGTGATTTATGTCTGAGAGTGTTCATCCTATGTTTTCCTCTAAGAGTTTTTATAGTGTCCAGTCTCACATTTAGGTCTTTAATCCATTTTGAGTTTATTTTTGTGTATGGTGTTAAAGAATGTTCTAATTTAATTTTTTTTAACATGTAGCTGTCCAGTTTTCCCAGTACCATTTATTGAAGAGACTGTGTTTCCTCCATTATATAGTCTTGCCTCCTTTGTCATGGATTAATTGACCATAGGTGCATGGGTTTATTTCTGGGCTTTCTGTCCTATTCCATTGATCTGTATTTCTTTTTTTGTGCTAGTACCATACTATTTTGATGACTATAGCTTTGTAGTATAGTCTGAAGTCAGGGCGCCTGACTCCTCCAGCTCCATTTTTCTCTCTCAAGATTGCTTTGGCTGTTCTGGGTCTTTTGTGTCTCCATACAAATTTTAAGATTTTTTTGTTCTAGTTATATGAAAAATGCCATTGGTAATTTGATAGGGATTGCACTGAATCTGTAGATTGCCTTGGTTAGTATAATCATTTTGACAATATTGATTCTTCCAATCCAAGAACATGGTATATCTTTCCATCTGTTCATATCGTCTTTGATTTCTTTCATCAGTGTCTTACAGTTTTTGGAGTACAGGTCTTTTGTCTTCTTAGGTAGGTTTTTTCCTAGGTGTTTTATTCTTTTTGATGTGATGGTAAATGGAATTGTTTCTTGAAATTTCTCTTTCTGATCTTTCGTTGTTAGCATATAGAAATACAACAGATTTCTGTGTATTAATTTTGTAACCTGCAACTTTATCAGATTCATTGATGAGCTCTAGTAGTTTTCTGGTAGCATCTTTAGGATTTTCTATGTATAGTATCATGTCATCTGCAAACAGTGAAAATTTAACTTCTTCTTTTCCAATTTGGATTCCTTTTATTTCTTTTTCTTCTCTGATTGCTGTAGCTAGGACTTTGAAAACTATGTTGAAAGTGGTAAGAGTGAACATCCTTGTCTTGTTCCTGATCTTTGAGGAAATGCTTTTATCTTTTCACTGTTGAGTATGATGGTAGGTAGCTGTAGGTTTGTCATATATGGCCTTTATTATGTTGAGGTATGTTCTCTCTATGCCCACTTTCTGGAGAGTTTTTGTCATAAATGGGTGCTGAATTTTGTCAAAAGCTTTTTCTGCATCTATTGAGATGATCATATGATTTTTATTCTTCAGTTTGTTGATGTGGTGTATCATATTGACTGATTTGCTGGTATTGAAAAATCCTTCCATCCCTGGGATAAATCCCGCTTGATCGTCGCGTATGGTCCTTTTAATGTGTTGTTGGGTTTGAATTGCTAGTATTCTGTTGAGGATTTTTGCATCTATATTCATCCGTGATATTGGCCTGTAATTTTCTTTTATTTTTGTAGAATCTTTGTCTGGTTTTGGTAACAGAATGAATTTGGGAGGTTTCCTTCCTCTGCAGTTTTTGGGAACAATTTCAGAAGGATAGCTGTTAGCTCTTCTCTAAATGAATAGAGTTTGCCTGTGAAGCCATCTGGTCCTGAACTTTTGTTTGTTGGGAGTTTTTAAATCACAGTTTGAATTTCATTACTTGTGATTGGTCTGTTCATAATTTCTGTTTCTTCCTGGTTCTGTCTTGGGAGAGTGTACCTTTCTAAGAATTTGTCCATTTCTTCCAGGTTGTCCATTTTATTGCCCTATATAGATGCTCTCTTATGATCCTTTGTATGTCTGTAGTGTCAGTTGTAACTTCTTTTTCATTTCTAATTTTATTGGTTTGAATCCTCCCTTTTTTTCTTGATGAGTCTGGCTAAAGGTTTATTAATTTTGTTTATCTTCTCAAAGAACCAACTTTTAGTTTCATTGATCTTTGCTATTGTTTTCTTTGTCTCTGTTTCACTTATTTCTGCTCTGGTCTTTATGATTTCTTTCCTTCTACTAGCTTTAGGTTTTGCTTGTTCTTTCTCCAGTCGCTTTAGGTGTAAGGTTAGGTTGTTTATTTGAGATTTTTCTTGTTTCCTGAGGTAAACTTGTATTGCTATAAACTTCCATCTTAGAACTGCTGTTGCTGCATCCCATAGGTTTTGGATCATTGTGCTTTGTTTTCATTTGTCTCTAGGTATTTTTTGATTTCCTCAGTGATCCATTGGTTGTTTAGTAGCATATTGTTTAGCCTCTATGTGTTTGTGTGGTTTTATTTTTTTTAATTTATTTTTTTTGCGGTACGTGGGCCTCTCACTGTTGTGGCCTCTCCCATTGCGGAGCACAGGCTCCAGACGCGCAGGCTCGGCAGCCATGGCTCACGGGCCCAGCCGCTCTGCGGCATGCGGGATCTTCCCAGACCAGGGCACAAACCTGTGTCCCCTGCATCAGCAGGCAGACTCTCAACCACTGCGCCACCAGGGAAGCCCAGTGTTTGTGTTTTTGACAGTTTTTTCTTTTTCTTTTTTCTTCTTTTAAAATTTATTTATTTATTTTTGGCTGTGTTGGGTTTTTGTTGCTGCACATGGGCTTTCTCTAGTTGCGGAAAGAGGGGGCTACTCTTCATTGTGGTGCGTGGTCTTCTTATTGCGGTGGCTTCTCTTGTGGAGCACGGGCTCTGTGTGCATAGGCTTTAGTAGTTTTTGCACACAGGCTCAGTAGTTGTGGCTCACGGGCTCTAGAGTGCAGGCTCAGTAGTTGTGGCATGTGGGCTTAGTTGCTCTGTGGCATGTGGGATCTTCCTGGACCAGGGCTTGAACCCATGCCCCTTGCATTGTCATGTGGGTTCTTATCCACTGCGCCGCCAGGGAATTCCTTACAGTTTTTGTCTTGTAATTTACTTCTGATCTCATAGCATTGTGGTCGGAAAAGATGCTTGATATGATTTCAATTTTCTTAAATTTACCAAGGCTCTCTGTGACCCAGCATGTGGTCAGTCCTGGAGAATATTCCATGTCCACATGAGAAGAATGTGTATTCTGCTGCTTTTGGATGGAATGCTTTATAAGTATCAGTTAAGTCCATCTGGTCTAATGTATCATTTAAGGCCTGTGTTTTCTTACTGATTTTCTGTCTGGATAATGTGTCCATTGATGAAAGTGGAGTGTTAAAGTCCTCAGTATTATTGTGTTACTGTCATTTTCCCTTTCATGGCTGTTAGCATTTGCCTTATATATTGAGGTGCTCCTATGTTGGGTGCATATATATTTACAATTGTTATATCTTCTTCTTGGACTGATCCCTTGATCATTATTTAGTGTCCTTCTTTGTCTCTTATAACAGTGTTTATTTTAAAGTCTACTTTGTCTGATATGAGTATTGCTACTGCAGCTTTCTTTTGATCTTCATTTGTATCAAATACTTTTTTCCATCCTCTCACTTTCAGTCTGTATGTGTCCCTGTGTCTGAAGTGGGTCTCTTGCAGACAGCATATGTATGGGTCTTGCTTTTGTATACATTCAGCCAATCTTTATGTCTTTTGATTGGAGCATTTAATCCGTTTACATTTAAGGTAATTATCGATATGTAAGTTCCTATTACCATTTTCTTAATTGTTTTGGGTTTGTTTTTTAGGTCTTTTTTCTTCCCTTCATCTCTTGTTCTCTTTTCCTCTGGTTGGATGACCATCTTTAGTGTTGTGTTTAGGTTGCTTTTTCTTTTTCTTTGTTTGTGTGTGTTTGTGTGTGTGTGTGTGTGTGTGTGTGTGTGTGTATCTATTGTAGTTTTTGGGTTTGCTATTCCCATGAGGTTTAGATATAGTAGTCTATACATGAACAGGTTGTTTTAAATTGCTGGTCTCTTTCCTGCCTAGAGAAGTTTCTTTAGCATTTGTTGCAAAGCTGGTCTGGTGGTGCTGAACTTTCTTAGCGTTTGCTTGTTTGTGAAGCTTTTGAATGAGAGTATTGCTGGGTAGACTATTCTTAGTTGTAGGTTCTTCTCTTTCATCACTTTTAATATATCGTGCCACTCCCTTCTGGCCTGTAGAGTTTCAGCTGAAAAGTCAGCTGATAACCTTATGGGAGTTCCCTTGTATGTTACTTGTCATTTTTCCCTGGTTACTTTAAATATTTTTTTCTTTATCTTTAATTCTTTTCAGTTTGATTACTATGTGTCTCAGTGTGTTTCTTCTTGGTTTATCCTGCCTGGGACTCTCTGCTTTTTCTGGACTTGGGTGAATGTTTCCTTTCCCATGTTAGGGAAGTTTTCAGCAATTATCTCTTCAAATTATTTCTCAGGTCCTTTCTCTCTCTCTTCTCCTTCTGGGACCCCTATAATGTGAATGTTGGTGTGTTTAATGTTGTCCCAGAGGTCTCTTAGACTGTCATTTCTTTTCATTCTTTTTTCTTTATTCTGTTCCACGGCAGTGATTTCTACCATTCTGTCTTCCAGGTCTGTTTGGTTATCCCCTCAGTTATTCTGCTATTGATCCTTCTAGTGTATTTTTCATTTCAGTTATTGTATTGTTCATCTCTGTTTGTTCTTTAGTTCTTCTAAGTCTTTGTTAAACATTTCTTGCATCTTCTCCATCCTTCCCTCCATTCTTTTTTGTTGATCCTGCATCTTCTTCAGTATCATTATTCTGAATTCTTTTTCTGGAAGGTTTTTTATCTCCATTTCAGTTGGTTTTCTGGGGTTTTATCTTGTTCCTTCATCTGGAAAATATACTTTTGCCACTTCATTTTGTCTAATTTTCTTTCTTTCTTTTTCTTAAAAATAAATTTATGTATTTATGTATGTATGTATGTATGTATTTATTTATTTATGGCTGCATTCGGTCTTTGTTGCTGTGCACAGCCTTTTTCTAGTTGGGGCCATGGGGGGACTACTCTTTGTTGTGGCGCATGGGCTTCCCATTGCGGTGGCTTCTCTTGTTGTGGAGCACGGCCTCTAGCTGTATGGGCTTCAGTAGTTTTGGCATGTAGGCTCAGTAGCTGTGGCTCACGGGCTCTAGAGTGTAGGCTCAGTAGTTGTGGCACATGGGTTTAGTTGCTTCGTGGCATGTGAGGTCTTCCTGGACCAGGGCTTGAACCCGTTCCCCTGCATTGGCGGGTGTATTCTTAACCACTGCACCACCAAGGAAGTCCTTATTTTGTCTAATTTTCTGTGATTGTAGATTTCATTCTGCAGGCTGCAGGATTGTAGTTCTTCTTTCTTCTGCTGTCTGCCCTCTGGTGGGTGAGGCTATTTAAGAGGCTTCTACAAGCTTCCTGATGGGAGGGACTGGTGATGGGTGGAGGTGGGTCTCATCCTTCTGGTGGGCAGGGTTGTGCTCAGTAAAACTTTAATCTGCTTGTCTGATGATGAGTGGGGCTGGGTTCTCACCCTATTGGTTGTTTGGCCTGAGGTGACCCAGTACTGGAGCCTGCAAGCTGTTTGGTGGGGCTAATAGCGGCCTCTGGGTGGGCTCCCACCAGTGGGTACTTCCCAGAACTGCTGGTTCCAGTGTCCTTTTCCCCACAGTGAGCCCTAGCCACCATCCGCCTCCACAGGAGACCCTTCAGTAATAGCAGGGAGGTCTGGCCCAGTCTCTTACGGCGTCACTCCTTTTTTCCCTGGGTCCTGGTGTGCACAAGACTTTGTGTGTGCCCCCCAAGAGTGGAGTTTCTGTTTCTCCCAGTCCTGTGGACGTCCTTTGATCAAACCCCACTAGCCTTCAAAGCTAGATTCTCTGGGGACTTCTCCTGTTGTTGGACCCCCAGGCTGGGAAGCCTAATGTGGGGCTCGTAACTTTCACTCCTGTGGGATAACTTCTGTGGTATAATTGTTTTCCACTTTTGGTTCGCCCACTTGGCGGGTATAGGATTTGCGTTTATTGCTGTTGCACCCCTCCTACCATCTTGCTGTGGCCTCCTCTTTGTCTTTGGATGTAGGGTATTCTTTTTTTAGTAGGTTCCAGCGTTTTTTTGTCCCTGGTTGTTCAGCAGTTAGTTGTGATTTTGGTGTTTTCATAAAAAGAGGATGCACTTGCGTCCTTCTACTTTGCCATCTTGAGGTAATCCCTCTTCAGTTTTTGCTGTAGCATTTATGTTTAGAAATGATAACTTGATACAGTATTTATAAGAAGAAATTATCTTTGACTACCTTTACAGTTTACAGAATTACAAATAAAATTTATTGTGCTTTTCAAAATACTGTGTTGATAATTTGGGGGTAGTTTATTTTCCTGGGGGGAGGGAGTTAAGAGTGTTATCTTTGGAAATTGGAAGACTGTTGACAGTCTTGGAGTTTTTGCCCTCAGTCCCGTCCCCATGCCTGCCTTTTAAACAAAGACAAAGAGAAATTATGAATGTTAGTTATTAGATGTTTATAAAGCTAGAGCAAGAGCAAGAATAGTTTGAAGAGAAGGTGTATAGTGTTAAAGAACTTTGAGTGAATTGAGAGGTCAGGCCATTCAGTGTTACATAGATTTTAAGTTATGAATTCAAGCAAGCTGCTTTGGGACTTGCTTTGTGTGAACTCTGAGTTGGTACTTGTATGGTGTAAATTCAGAGAGCAAAATAATTCAGGATAAACTTCAGTTAGTTAGGATAACCCTCAGTTAGTTAGGTAGAACCTTTTGGGAGGTATTTTTGTACAGCACATATATTTGATAACTGAAATACTAAGCAGGTTTGTTAATACTTGATATGGGTTTCAAAATAATACTTTCTTGACTTAAAAAAGGAAATACTTCCTTTTCTGTAGGGTAATAAATTTATTGGAGGTTTAAAATTATAGGGTCTTGATTTTTTTTTAAAAAAGAAATAAACTGTGAAGGAAATTGTTAGCCTTATGAATAATTATTTATCACAGTCCCCTGCTGAGGAAAGGTATTTTTGCTCCTTTTAAAAGAGCAGTGATCAATACTCTTTCAAATTATTGTCCCTTTTCATTAAAAAAATATGTATATATAAAACTTAAATTTAAAAAAGACAACTAATTGCTAAATTAGTTGTAATTTCTAAAATGGTGCATTTAAAAAACATTTTAAGAGACTAACTTTCAAAATTTTATTAAGCCTTTATTTTTGTATCATAGTAAAATGCAGTTATGGGAAAAGGAAAAACATGGTTTGGTTGCTTTGCTTTGGTTACTAAAGAATACTACCTTTTAATATAGTTCCCATATCTTATATTTTTTGTACAATGAACATTTGCTTTGTGTATGCAGTTTAAAATGGAATATGTCTTTATATGCATCCATGTCAGTATGAGAATTTAGCAGTGGACTGTGAAAAAACTAGCTTTGAAAGTAGTATAGTAATTTTGATGATTTTATTTGAGCTCTTCTAAATGGGATTCTTTCTTTACTTTTTGGCCATATTTATGTCTCTTCTGTTTTTTTAAGACGTCAATAGGGGAAGTAGAGGTTGTGATCATCTTGAAGAGGGGAGCAGAAACAAGGATAATACATATTCTGATTCAAAAATGGAACCCATTCTGATTTCCAGGAAGAGAAAACAAAGGCTTAGAAGTAATTTACCTGGTTCTCTTAATCCTACTTCTTTGTATAAGTCAGCAGAACAGACAGTAAGTAGAGGTATTTAGATGTCATATGAAATAATTTGTGCTATGATAAAAATGAATTGACTGTGGCCAAATAATGTTCTCCTGGCTTTCTGCTTTTATCATCATATTTCTTTCTTTTCTTGCCTATTTTTTTGATTCTGTTTATTTTTTTAAAAATACTTTAAATACAACTTTTTTGCAGTAATACAGTTATGGGAACAAATTTCAAATACAATCGTCACTCAGTATCTACATAGTATTGGTTCCAGGACCCTGCACATACTAAAATCCATAGATGCTTAAATCCCTTATATAAAATGGTGTAATATTTGCATATAATCTACATCTTCCTGTATATTTTAAATCATCTCTAGATTACTTATAATAATCAATACAATGTAAATGATATGTAAATGGCTACAAATACAATGTAAATGCTATGTAAATAGTTGTCTCTGCATGGCAAATTCAAGTTTTGCCTTTTGTAAATTTCTGGAATTATTTTTCTGGAAATATTTACCATTTGCAGTTGGTGGAACCTGCAGTTGGTGCAACCTGTGCGTACAGAGGGCTGACTGTATTATGAACAAGTAAAAAAGTTAAAAAAGTATTTCTCCGATAACCAGCCCTTAGTTAGTAGTTTGATGTGTATCTTTCAGACCTGTTTCCTCCCCCCCCTTATTATAACCAAATACTATTCATATTGGCCACTCAATTGCTTTTTCACTTGCTCTGTGAAATTATTACCTGACTCATTTTATCAGTAGTAATTTACTTCCGATTTCTATAGACATCTCTTTTTCCAGAGTTTAGGGAATTTGTTGTAGAGAATTACCATACATACATTAATGTATACATTACCTATTTTCAAAGACTTAGTATGCAGTTAACAATAAAAGTATGAGGAGACAGTTTTTTGAGTCCTTTGATTCACAAGGCATTTCAGGACTTTGCTGTGCCTTTGAGTTATAATTATGAACATGATTTAGATTTATACAGTAATAGAGATGTGAAGGCAGTGATTGAGTTTCATAATTTTTCATATTGTTATCCTCTTAAGTTTTAAATTTTTTTGTTCCTAAAGTCATATGATGTCAAATGGCCTCTTTTGCAAAATAAAACAGTAGAAAAAATTCCTCTCATTTAAAGTTGACAAGACTGTGGAAAACCTCTGAACTACTTGTAAATATGGGAGTTTCTCTTTCCCATCCTTTTGAAAAATGTTTAGGCATCTGATTGGACAGACCAAACTCTATATATTTGAGAGACACTGGCAAGAGTAATGTAGTATAATTGCGTAGTTTTCTACCCCTATAGTAATAGAGATGATACAATATTTTTACTTTTATATTCTTCTTTAGAAATTTAAACTTAAAAAAACTCTTTATGTTAGCCAAATTTGAAAAATGCTAATTTTTGTATGCATTTATTTATGTTCAGAAAGAACAAGAAAATGAACCAACAGTATCCACTGAGTTGGAAAAGTCAAGTGAAAACTATCAGGAGGACCCAAAACTGCTTGAAGAAATTATGCTTGAACCCATAGAAAGTGATTTTACTAAACTATCCTCACTTTGTAGTCAGGAGTTGGCTTTGAGTGCTGCTCCCCAAATCACCTCTGAATGTTCAACCACTAAAACTTTTGAGAGCTCTATTTCTACTGATACTGTGGGGAATTGTCCTGTGGTCGAGAAGGATGAGAATGAATTGAACACAATAGAAAAACCTGTTTTAAGTGAACATAGTGAAGGGAACCAATCATTTATCTCTGCTGAACCAAGTAAGTAACATGAGGATAATAATTTTCTCTCCTCTACTTATTTGTTTTCTTTCTCCTCTCAAACAAATTTTGCTAGGCAATAAGTTATTTATTACGTCATTGTGGAATATATTAACTTCAGAAAAAAAGACTTGGGGTTTTGGGACTTTCTTCATTTATTTTGTAATATTGATTTAGGTAAGGAATGGAGTACTTGGAAGCAGAAGTAATTTTTTTTAGTTTAGTGTAATCTCTTCAGTAGTTTTTTATAAGTTTCTGTAAGGACCATTATTATTGTCATTTTGGTTGATTAAGCTGAAGTACAGAGCATTTAAGTGCTGTTTAATTATTGTCATTAATTTTGATTTAATTAATTAATTTTGATTTTTTAATTCTCTAGTATTTGATGCAGTCACATGGTACAAAAAAGGTTCTAAAGGATATCCAGTGACTGGTCTCCCACATCTTTCCCTAGCCATCCATTTCCCCCTCCTAAAAGCAACTAACGTTACAGGATTTAAAGTACAATTTAGAATGATGGCATAATAACATTATTAGAACTAGAATTTGGTCCTAAGTTCTCCTCATGGCTGTATCCATTTTTAAATATCTTCGTCCTCCAGAAGGTAAGGTTGCAGGTAACTGCCAAATAATAGCGCTGACGTGGAGACATTGTATGTGACTAGTATAAATTAGATAATGAATGATAGGCCAGTTTCTAAATTGAATAAAGTTAGATGATTCAGTTCAGTGGGATTATGAAAGATATAGTGCACAAACTACAAAGTTCTCTTTTTATATATGATTATTGTGACACATTTAAAAAAATACATTTTACTTTTTAGTTGTTGTTTCCAGTGATGAAGAAGGACCCGTTGAACATAAAAGTTCAGAAATTCTTAAATTACAACCTAAGCAAGATCATGCCATCTCTAATGAAAGTGAGAGTACTTCTGAGCCAGCAATGTCAGAACTACCACTGATTACATGTGAATCTGTAAGGGTAATTTATCTCTTTCTTCTCACAGATTAACAGTGAAATATACACTATTGACTAATGATTATTTTTTGTTTCCGTCAAGCAGAATATTATATAAAAATTATGAATTTTCTTAGTTTGAATTTTGAGACGACTTTCATATTGGTTTGAGGGAAGTATGTAATTGTCTTTTTTTGAAGTGAAAGGCTTAATACCATTTTTCTTCTGGCCATTTTAATTTTTTCAGTCTAAATATTCTGACTTGGATATTTATTCTTATGGTTCTCATTGGACATTTAAGTACTTTATCAAAACATTTTCTAGAATTAAACAGTTTCCAGTATTTGTCTGGTCTTACAGTACAATGGTGACTTGGAATTATTCCTTTCCCTCACATGCTATTAAGGCAGCATGATAGAGGAAAAAGAACCTGACTTCTGGAAATACACAGATCTGTGTTCAAATCCTGGCTCTGTCATTTGGGCAAGCCCCTTAACTTCCTTAAGCCTGAGTTTCCTTATATGCTAAATGATGATAATAACACCTAATTCATAAGATTATTTTTTGAGTATTAAGTGAAACAACATATGAAAGCATTTAGAACAGTGTCACAAACCTATCAGTTTGGTAAGTACTTTGTCTCTTCCTCTTATAGAAAATAATAAGTGGAAGTGTCTGTTGGTTTAATGTCAGCCAGTGGTGTTTTTGACATATATATATATAGCTCTAAAGTAAGGTTCAAGTTATTTATTGTTAGTATTCATTCATATTATCATCTCTGATTATCCTATTTTAAAGAAATGATTATCGGTAGACCACCAGTGCAGAATTATGGTTAACTTCTGTTGGTGTTTTTTTTTTTTTTTTTTGCGGTATGTGGGCCTCTCACTGCTGTGGCCTCTCCCATTGCGGAGCACAAGCTCCGGACGCACAGGCTTAGCAGCCATGGCTCATGGGCCTAGCTGCTCCGCGGCATGTAGGATCCTCCCAGACCGGTGCACGAACCCGTGTCTCCTGCATTGGCACGTGGACTCTCAACCACTGCGCCACCAGGGAAGCCCCTGTTGGTTGTTTTTGAATAATGTCAGAGGCTATTATTCTATATAGTGTGGTGAAGAATTTGGTCAGTTCCATGAAAACAGTCTGATGGGCTGATTAGTGTTTTACGGGTGTTTCTTTCTTTTTTTAAAAAAAATTTATTATTTATTTATTTTATTTTTGGCTGCGTCGGGTTTTATTTGCGTCATCTTCATTAAGGTATGCGGGATCATTCATTGCAGTGCGTGGGCTTCTCTAGTTGTGGTGTGCGGTTTTTCTCTTCTCAAATTGTGGTGCGTAGGGTACAGGGTGCGTGGGTTCTGTAGTTTGTGGCACGTGGGCTCTCTAGTTGAGGCTCATGAGCTCAGTAGTTGTGGCGTGCGGGCTTAGTTGCCCTGTGGCATGTGGGATCTCAGTTCCCTGACCAGGGGTTGAACCTGAGTCTCCTGTATTGTAAGGTGGATTCTTTACCACTGGACCACCAGGGAAGTACCTCACGGGTGTTTCTGTTGCATTTGGTACTCCATAGAGAGATTACCTCAGGAATTGTGTTCTGAATTTTTGTTAAAATGTAACAGTTGTTGCCCAGTTGGGCCAATAGCCTTCTTTTTTTTTTTTTTGTTCCGGTATGCGAGCCTCTCACTGTTGTGGCCTCTCCCGTTGTGGAGCACAGGCTCCGGACGCGCAGGCCTAGCGGCCATGGCTCACGGGCTTAGTTGCTCCGCGGCATGTGGGATCTTCCCGGACCAGGGCACGAACCCGTGTCCCCTGCATCGGCAGGCGGATTCTCAACCACTGCGCCACCAGGCAAGGCCGCCAATAGCCTTCTTGATGGCTTAGTTGTATTTGTAATTAAAACAGTGTTGATAATGAGTTCAAAATTCTAAATGAATTACAGTTCCCTTGGCAGTATATAAATTGACAATACAGTATGAAATGACTACGTTAAAGGAAAATGACATCTCTTGTAGAACTGACAGCATATGATCACAGCCAAGCAGCAAATAATGTAGAGATCTACCAAAATCTACAAGGCAGAATAAACCTCCACACCCTCCCTTGTTTCCAATTTTAAATGAAGTTATGAGGAACATAGATTGACTTTTTTTAAGAGGCAGTTAGTCTTTACCAAATGTGAGGCCCAATAAGGAATTCTTTCTAATCCATCTTGTCATTTTATCACTTAAAACACACAGGCAGCTATTTGACTGATTAGAACCATCTGTAGTTGATTAGATTCCCCCTTTTTTACTTAGGGGATAAGAAGAGTTCAGTAAGCAATAAAAGCTGAGAATGATAAAGAAATTCTATTAGGCAGGAAAATGGCATTGTGAGCTGGGTTAAAAATAATGAGTAATGTGCATGTTTCAGGTGAGGATTAATCAAATTTTCTAGAGGTAGGAGGAGAGTGAGTACACATGCATAATTACTCTAGTAGTAATTTATTTGGTTATTAGTGATGTTAAGGTTAAAGAGGGATAACGTGCAACAGCTAGGCAAATGTGGAGTGGAAAAAGTCATCCGAAAGCAGTGTAAAACTCCAAAGAGATGGTGGGAAATTGCTGCTGCTGATACTGCCTGGTAGTCTATTGTAATTTAAAAGCAGAATTGTGAATTTTTTGAGCAGAAGTGGTATGATTTTTGAGGTTTTAGGCAGCTGGTTGGCTATCCTCAGCCATAGTGCATACAGTAAAGTATATAGATTAGATGTAACAGGCAGTTCTTAAGCACTTATATTCCTTCATTGCTCACTAAAAGTGCAGTAGCTGAGAGCATTGTCTCAGTTTATGGAAGCAATTTTCTGTGCTTGAAATAACCCTTGATCTGGAGTTAGAAACCTGCATTTGTCTTAGTTTTGCTTCTTACTAACTGCATTACCATGGGCAGGTCACTTAACCAATCCAAACATATATTAACTCTACTTATAAAATACAAAAAGAAAAAAAAAACTTGCCCCATGGGGTGGTTGTGGTGATTAAGAGAGATAATGTATTTAAAAACTCATTTTAAACTAAACATTATATAAATTTTAATTTATTTCTGTGGAGTTAAAAATGAATAAAGCCTATTAGAGAACACTGACTTTGAAATGGCTTTGATACAGAGGAGGATGTATTTCTGGAACTTAGGCCTATGGAATTAATTTAGGATTCAGCGTGTTAGAGTAATTTTCTCAAAGTAAACATATACTTTAAAAAATTTATTTAATTTTGTCTGCTTTGGGTCTTCATTGCTGTGCGCCGGCTTTCTCTTGTTGTGGCGAGCGGGGTCTACTCTTCGTTGCTGTGTGCAGGCTTCTCATTGTGGTGGCTTCTCTTGTTGCGGAGCACTGGCTCTAGGCGAGTAGGCTTCAGTAGTTGTTGCATGCGGGCTCAGTAGTTGTGGCACATGGGCTTAGTTGCTCTGCGGCATGTGAGATCTTCCTGGACCAGGGCTCGAACCCGTGTCCACTGCATTGGCAGGCAGATTCTTAACCACTGCACCACCAGGGAAGTCCAGCCATATACTTTTTAAGGAAAAAAATTTAGATAACTATTTCTTCACAGTAAGAACAGTGTAAAATCCTTCACAGATTCATTAATAGTAATTTAAAGAAGTATTTGACTTTGAAAGTCATTGTCAGCATTTATATAATACTTAGGTTTATATGCATTTTATAATTTTTCCTTGTTAGGCTTCATCTGAATTATGTCCATATAATCCTGTCATGGAAAACATTTCCTGTGTTATACCTAGTAATGAGATGGATCTACAACTGGATTTTATATTTACTTCTGTTTATATTGGTAAAGTAAAAGGAGCTTCTAAAGGTTGTGTTACAGTAAGTATATTTAATTTTTTTTTTTTAGCTTTGCTTTTTGGAAAAGGCATTTGCAGATTGTCTTTTCTTTTTTGAGTGCAAATGAAAATAGAATTGAGATTAATTTTATATAGGACATTTTGAATATGTCATTATACCTATTTTGAAACATGTCTTTACTTGTGAAATCTTGAAACCATAGAGGAATGCCCTAAAATCGTATCTGTACTCTGACTACTCTAATGAGGATTATGTATGAAAAAAATCATATGTAACATTGATATTCTTTGGGCTCTAAAACTTACTTGATGGTAAAGTAAATTTTTCTTTAGGGTAGAGTTAATAGCAAAAAGAAGAAATCTCATTTTGAATGGTTTAAATTGTTCTCCAGATTCCCAAACTTGTTATTTAAGGATCTCCAGGAATAGTTCCTATTCTATTTTTCCACTTTTTTTCAGTATTGACTCATTACATTTTGTATATGAAAGCGATATTGGATTTTGCTCAGTTCTCTATATTTTCTCACTATTTTTCTGCCAGTTAAAGTCTTTTAAGGCTTATCTGAAATACTTGCTCTTCCAGAAAACCTTTTCCTGATTTCTCCTTCCTAGCCATAATTAACTTCTCCTTTTACTATGTACTTACAGTACTTTGTTTGTACATCTGTTGTAGGATTTATTCTATGTATTTGTATTCTTGCCTAAACCTCTCCATTAGCCTTTAAGCATCTTGTGATGAAGAGTTGTGCTTTTACTCCCCTTTACACTTTACATAAATGGCTCAAACCTAAATAGGCACTTATAAACATTAGTTGAATTGAATTGACTATGTCAGATTATAATTCAGGTATTTTCCTAGAAGTTTTGTTAATATTTCACTCTGTTATGGATAAGGCAGAGAATATAAAAAGGGTAAGATATAATCTCTGCTTTCGAGGAACTTGTAGTCTAATGAAACAGGCAGAAATGTAAATAGATATTTACATTATAGTAAAATGTACTATGAAAATATGTACAGGAAGTACGCATATGGGAGTGAATACCTCTGGAGGAATCAGGGAAGACTTCATAGAGAGGACAGCATATGATTTAAGACGCAGAGTATATGTTTAGTTGGTGACTATGCAAGGGGAAGACCTAACTAATCCCAGTAGAGTAAACATGTACAAGTTCTGGGAAGTACCAATAACAGTAGCTGGTGATATAGTTAATATTGCTTTGATTGAAAGCACCACAGCAATTCTGTTTAAAATGAATTTTCTCTGATCACTAGTTTTCAGATATTAATAATTTTGTTATGCCCAGAGTGATTTTACAGTTATTTTCTTTAAGGAATTTTGTTCACTTTTCACAATTCTCCCCCCACCCCCGCCATTTTATAGCTTTTTCATTTTAAATTCAGGTTTAACCAGTTTTTTCTGTTGAGTTCTTTGTAATGGCAAAATGTTGGGTAACCTAAATATGTGACAATACCTGATTAGCCAGGGGGGGATTTAATATAAATATTCAGCAAGGGGTTTTCATTAATTAATGTATTAATTATGCTATTATATGGTCAGTGGACTTGTTATGGGCAAAAACCAAAACCAAACAAAAAACTACAAATGAGTAAAGGAACAATTTAATGAACACCTGTAATCTTGATTATCCAGAGACAATTACCATTAACTCTATAGTGTATATCATTCCATATTCTTCATATTAGATACATATATATTTAAAACCAAAGGATATAACATTATACATACTGTTTTGTAGCTCACCGTAATCATATTAAATTAATGTAATTCATGTACCTATTTTGGAATATTTGGATTGTCCTTAATTCCTGACCATTGGACATTTCAGTTGTCCCGGAATTTTGCTACTACAAATAATAAAGTACTGTAAATATTCAATAAATGTCATAAAGTAGGTCTTAAAAATTTGTCTTATGTCTGTTGGAACACTTAAACTATGATTAAAATAAAAAAACTTAAATGTCTAATTATAGGAAAGTAGTTTAGTAAATATATGCAGGTAAAATATATGAATGGGAAGAAAGGTTGAGAAGAATTCTGCAAAAATTAAAACAGATAGGTTGCTATGGAGAGACTGTAAGCAATTTTAAAATTAAAAAATATAATGAATAACATAAAACAGGAAAAGGGAAAAAGTCTTAAAACTTTCAAGTTTTTCAAAAAACTGAATATATATTCTTTTTCAGACAGAGTTCATCATGCTCTGTAATTTAGAAATTAAAGAACTTTTTTTGGGGGGGTAATATATTAGAGAATTAAAGTTAGTCATTTGCCAGATGTTTAATGGGTGTCTGCTAAATATTGTTATGGACAGTGGAGATATTGTTCTCACTGTCATGACAGTTACAGTTTAGCTGAGCCAGAGAAATACCTGTAGTGGGAAACTCTTACATAAGTTAGAGCCATTTTTTTTTTTTTTTAAATAGTGGGACATTTAAGTTATTATTACCTTTTTTTAGTGTAGAGAATATTGCACATTTAATTTTTTAGATCTCACTTTTGTTAATAGTAGGAAAAATGTTTATTAAGTGTATATTATGTTCAAAGAACTGTACTGGCTCTTGTAAGAAGCTATAAAATAGCTCTTATGTTCAACTTTATTTTTAAGTTTAAGTAGATGTGGTATGATTTCAGAGAACTTGGGATTACCTTACTGCCACGAAAACATCTTTCTGATTTTCTTAACTGGGGATTCAGTTTTTGCTGCAAATAGGGCTTTGCCTTTGGGAGAGATTACATTTTGGCTTAGTCATCAAAAAAGTTGTAAATGAGTATGTGATCCTTGCCAAACAGAAAGGTTTGATAGGACAAGGGTGCTTATGGTGGAAGAATGAAACAGTCATGTAGAAAGAGGCCAAAGATATATAGATGCACTACTTCTAATTTGTAATTTCATAGTAATGACTATAAAATCTCAAAAGCAAACACTCCTTATATTCATTTTCTATAACTAGTTATTTACAGTTGCTAAGATATATTTTATGAGATCAAAGACCCAGTGAAACATACCTGAAAGAATTTAGCAAGGGGAAATATACACCATATATATATAGCAGTTATGTGAAGGTGACATAATAATAAGGTGTATTTGAATAAATCAAGCTAGCTAACATACTTAATCAGATGTTAGTGTCTAATGATAATAGCTCCCCTTGATTAAGGGTCTTATCAGAAACTGAGAGGTTCAGTACGTTACCTAAGTTTACTTACTATTTGTGTAAGTGGTAAAGATTAGAGAGGCAACATTTGAAACCCTTGCTCAGCTTTTAACTCATTTGTCCTTTTGCTCAAATTTTGCTTAAGTGGCTGGCTTACACTATGAAATGTGAGTTTTATATTTGTGAAACTACAATATGAAATAATTTTTAAATTAGCAAAAAAAAAAAAAAGGAGTCTTACTAAATCTGTGGTTTCACCAAACATTGTTTGCTACTTATTTGGAACTCTGTTGGTAGTTAATTTAGGTACCAATGTACCAAGACCATTTTCAATTTTGTGCTAACAGACTGTATCCCTGATTTGGTCAACATTTCATAAAATGTATTGATCAAAAGAGAAACCTAACCACATAATAAATAAATAGGCATGAATTAATTTGACAAACTTCAAAGGACATCTATTTTAGGTGGTACATGTAAGATTTAGGTACTCCACAAATCTTGAGACTTTATTATAAAACCAGCACTTAAGGAGGTCAGATATATACAAAAGATACCTAGAGAAAATTTAGCATCTTGTCACAGAAGGAGCAGAAAGAGCAGGAACCTGGCTTAAGACTTTTAGTATAGACTTGGATTATGTACTTGTGGTTTAAAAAAAAATTTTGGAAAAATTTGAATAGTAACACATCTTGAGTGGTAACTCGTATTTTGCTTTTTTATTTTTCCTTTAGTTCACGACAAAGTATATTAAGATCCCATTTCAAGGTAAGCTATCATTGTCTTATGACCTCTTTTCACTGTAATTTTGAGTATAAAATTATTGGTCAGCAAAAATTCTGAGATATTTCTGCAATTAGTTTTTCATAATTATTTTCAGTGTAGAATTTATGTAAAAATAAGGTTAATAATATGTTTCAATTTAACACTTTTTTTAGCAGCTTCAAAAGGAGTTAAAATGTTTTATAACACTTAAAATATACTATTTTTATACTGTTGTTTTAATGACTTCAAGTAATATGAAGTAATTGTAATATGAAGTAATATGGCAATTTTGTGGGATTAACAAAAGTAGTTTTGATAGCAAGATTTTTGATATATAAAAATGGATGAAAATAGAAACTGTAAGTAAAGAAGTATAAAGAAAATTTTTAGTGTTGCACACTAACATGTAAAATGGTTTTACATAGGGATTAAGAGATATTTTTTTATACTGTTTCTTATCTGAGTAAGGCAATGTGGATTGGAAAATGGACCTATAATTTGTAGAGACTCAGACAAGTTTCTCATTCTCTTTCCAAATAAAAACCTTTCAGAATAAATAACATTAGAGAACAAATGATAAGCAACAGACGATAGTCTCTTTAGAGAATGAATTATGAGAAGAATGAACAAAAGCAATATATACAAATAGCACTTCAGAAATGAACTGGGGAAGAGGAAACCTGTGTTTCAAGACTGAAGATGAGATTGAAGTAACTTTAGTTGGACTCCCCAGATACCCATGTACAGAATCCACAACTGTATGTTATAATAATGAATCTAATGATTAGGAAGCTACTATAAGTAGTAAGAATATGTAAGGCATATATAATATATAAAAATATACTGATATTCCTAATTAGGAAATTTTAATAAGTTATTGTGGAATAATATAACATTAGCTATTTAAAGAAACCAAGGCCTGTGATTCAAGAGGAAATAATTTCATAAAAGATCATGCTATAATCTGTAGATAAAGCCCTGGGTAACAGAGCTACCTCTCAATTTCTTTTTCTTTAATAGAGGTATAAACAACGTACAACATTATATTAATTTCAGGTGTACAACATTATGATTCGATATTTGTATATATTGCAAAATGATTCCCCCAGTAAGTCATGTTAACATCCATCCCCATACATAGTTAAAAAATGTTTTTTGTGTGTGATGAGGACTTTTAAGATCTATGCGATAGATCTTAAATGTGCAATACACTATTATTAACAATAGTCACCACGTGCCGTACATTATATCCTCATGGCTTATTTTTTTTATAATTGGAAATTTATATCTTTTGATCCCCTTCTGTCATTTCATCCACCCCCTGCTTCTGGCAACTACCAATCTGATCTCTGTATCTATGAGCTTTTTTTTTTTTTTTCTTTTTTTTTTTAAAGATTCCACCTGTAAGTTATGTCATTCTTTGGCTTATTTCGCTTAGCATAATGCCCTCAAGGCATGTTGTTGCAAATGGCAAGATTTCATTCCTTTTTTTCTTTTTTGGCAGAACAGTATTCCATTGTATATATATCACATATTATTTATCATATATTCATTCATCCATTGATGGACACTTAGGTTTTTTCCATATCTTGGCTATTGTGAATAATGCTGCAGTTAACATGGGAGTGCATATATATTTTTTCTAATTGTGTTTTCCTTTCCTTTGCATAAATACCCAGAAGTGAAGTTGCTGGATCATTAAAAAAATTTTTTGAGAACGCTCTGTTTTCCATAGTGGCTGCACCAGTTTACATTCCCACCAACAGTGCACAAGTGCATGAGAGTTCCTTGTTACCACATCCTTGCCAATACTCATTATTTCTTTTCTTTTTGATAATAGCCATTCTAATAGGTGTGAGGTGGTATATCATAGTGGTTTTGATTTTCATTTCTGTGACGAGTAGCAATGTTGACCACCTTTTTGTGTACCTGTTGGCCATCTGTATGTTTTCCTTGGAAAAATGTCTTTTCAGTGTCTCTGCCTTTTTTTTCAGTCAGATTGTTTGGGGATTTTTTACTATTGAGTTGTATGAGTTCATTATATATTTTGGATTTTAACCCCTTATCAGATATGTGACTTGCAAATATTTTCTCTCGTTCAGTAGGTTGCCTTTTAATTTTGTTGATGATTTCCTTTGCTGTGTAGAAGCTTTGTAGTTTGATGTAGTCACACTACATCTAACTAAAATCTATAGGTAAACACCTTTGTAATGGAGCTACCTCTCAAATTCTTATGATACAAACAAACATCAAAAATGATATTTTAGGTTTTCATCATTAATATTTTGTACTTTGTTTCAAATATTGCTTTCTTTATAGCTTTTCTATCCCAAATGAATATATAAAAAATATATATAAACATACATATATATATATATATATATATATATATATATTTTTTTTTTTTAATACTTTTTTGGCCACACTGTACAGCATGTGGGATCTTAGTTCCCCGACCAGGGATCTAACCCAGGCCCCATGCATTGGAAGTGTGTAGTCTTAACCACTGGACTGCCAGGGAAGTTCCCAAATGATTTTTTAAAAAAATATCTTTATTGGAGTATAATTGCTTTACAATGGTATGTTAGTTTCTGCTTTATAACAAAGTGAATCAGCTCCAAATGATCTTTAAAAGATGATTTTAATTAAAAATTGTGGAAAAATACTCTTGTCAGTGGTAATGGGTTTATGATTTTATAATGGAAGAGGAAAATATTAGCTTCTTCAAATCCTGTCTGTGCTAAATTCCCATATAAAAAAATTTTGTTTTTAAAACAAGGCACGCAGGGACTTCCCTGGTGGCACAGTGATTAAGACTCCATGCTCCCAATGCAGGGGGCCTGGGTTTGATCCCTGGCCAAGGAACTAGATCCCACATGCATGCTGCAGCTAAGAGTTCTCATGCTGCAGCTAAGGAGCCGGCGAGCTGCAACTAAGGAGGCTACATGCCACAACTAAGGAGCAGGAGAGCTGCAACTAAGGAGCCCTCCTGCTGCAACTAAGACCCAGTGCAACCAATAAATAAATGATTAAATAAAACAAGGCATGCATGTGAAAGATTTTTGTAGGTGGGGAAATCTAGGGGTCTAAATGTTTATTTTTCTGCAGCAGCTGTGGGAAAAAAATGGTTTATTCATATTTATATTAGCTGTTAATTATGTTTGGCTGTGGCTTAAAGAAAATAGTTTATTTTTCTTCACATTTAAGAATTCCAGAGGTAGACTGAACAGGGCTGATATGGTGTTTATTTGGTCATCAGAGGCCCAGACTCCTTTCATTTTCTTACTCTGTCATC
The DNA here is from genome assembly GCF_026419965.1 of Kogia breviceps. NCBI lineage: Eukaryota > Metazoa > Chordata > Mammalia > Artiodactyla > Physeteridae > Kogia > Kogia breviceps. The sequence continues at coordinate 101,618,929 of NC_081314.1, forward strand.
CCTGACACATGACTTTCATCCTCTAGTTTGTCTCATGGTCCATATGGCTTCTCATACTCCAGCAATCATGTTTTTTTTTTTTTAAATAAATTTGTTCATTTATTTATTTTTGGCTGTGTTGGGACTTCGTTGTTGCGCACGGGCTTTCTCTAGTTGCAGTGAGTGGGGGCTCCTCTTCATTGCAGTGCGCGGACTTCTCATTGTGGTGGCTTCTCTTTTTGCGGAGCACGGGCTCTAGGTGCATGGGCTTCAGTAGTTGTGGCATGTGGGCTCAGTAGTTGTAGCTTGTGGGCTGTGAGCACAGGCTCAGTTGTTGTGGCGCACAGGCTTAGTTGCTCCATGGCATGTGGGATCTTCCCAGACCAGGGACCGAACCCATGTTCCCTGAATTGGCAGGCTAATTCTTAACCACTGTGCCACCAGAGAAGTCCAGCCATCGTGTTTTAATGTTTCAGGTAGAGAGCAGGAGGAAAGGAAAAATGGTAGAAAGAATACATACCAGCTATCTCTTTCCCTTTTAAGGAGTCTTCTTGGGTGTGCATACCACCTAACCTTCTGCTTATATTTTCTTAGCTAGAATGTAGTCAAATGACCACACATCTATTTGCAAAGGTAGCTAGAAGATAGAGTTTTTAAAAGATGGGTATCTTGCTTCCTCATAAAATTAGGGTCCTGTTACTAAAATCTCTAAAAGTAGGTAGGAAAAATGAGGCAACTCCTACTTTCAGTGTCTGTCATAGCCCTGTAACAGAATAAACTAAATATTTTGGGAAAATTTGGTAATGAGGTAAATTTTTCTTGTGATGGTGTTAAATGCCCCCTGGCTTTTTAAAGGGAATCTTTTTAAAGCAGCCTTCCTAAAGAATATTTAACTTTCATACTAAGAGCTTGGAACATTTGGATTAGTAATAACTATCTAGATTTCACAGAAATAGTATCAACTATTTGGGGCTGTGAGCTGCATGAAGAAGAAATACTGAGAAGTTTTTCTGAAGGTTCTCACTCTTTACTTTTAACTTAATCTGTTTGTCTTTGCTGCTAGTTTTGCTGACAGTTTTTAGAATGGAGGAGTTACAGTGTTCACAGACTGGAAGAATTAATATTGTTAAAATGTCCATATTACCCAGAGCGGTCTACAGATTCACTGTAATCCCTGTCAAAGTTCTAATGGAGTCTGTCACAGAAATAGAAAAAAAAAAATCCTAAAATTTGTATGGAACAACAAAAGACCCCAAATATCCAGAGCAGTCCTGAGAAGAACACAACTGGAGGCACCACACATCCTTATTTCAAATTATTATTACAAAGCTATAGTAATCAAAAGAGTATGATATAGGCATAAAACACACACAGAGATCAATGGAACAGAACTGAGAGCCCAGAAATAAACCCACATATATATGGTAAATCAATTTTCAACAAAGGAGTCAAGAATATACAATAGGGAAAAGATAGTTTCTTCAATAAATGGTGTTGAGAAAGCTGGACAGCCACATGCAAAGGAATGAAACTGGACCTCTACCTCTACTATATACAGAAATCAACTCAAAATGGGTTAAAGACTTAAATGTATGACTGGAAACCATAAAACTCCTAGAAGAAAACATAGGGGGCAAGCTCCTTGACATTGGTCTTGGCAGTTTTTTGCATCTGACAGCAAAAGCAAAGGCAACAAAAGCAAAAATAAACAAGTAGAACTACATCAAACTAAAAAGCTTCTGCACAACAAAGGAAATCTTTAACAAAATGAAAAGACAACCTACTAAATGGGAGAAAATATTTGCAAATCATATATCTGATAAGGGGTTAATACCCAAAATATACAAAGAACTCATACAATTCAACATCAAAAAAACAAACAACCCTATTAAAAAATGGGCAGAGGACCTGAATAGACATTTCTCCAAAGGAGACATACAGATGACCAATAGACATATGAAAAGATGCTCAAGATCACTGATTGTCAGTGAAATCCCAATTGTTAGTGAGATACCACCTCACACTGGTCAGAATGGCTATCATCGAAAAGACAGTAGATAACAAGTGCCGGAAAGGATGTGGAGAAAAGGGAAACCTCTTCCACTGTTGGCACACATTAGGATTATAAACTGATGCAGCCACTATGGAAAATAGTGTGGAGGTTGGTCAAAAAATTAAAAATAGAACTGCCATGCGATCCAGCAATTTCACTTCAGGGTATTTACCCAAAGAAAACAAAACAGTAATTTGAAAAAGTACATGCACCCCAGTGTTCATTGCAGCATTGTTCACAATAGCCAAGGTGTGAAAGCAACATAAATGTCTTCTAATAGATGAATGGATGAAGAGGTGTTTTATATATATATACAATGGAAAATTACTCAACCATTATAAAAATGAAATCTTGCCATTTGTGACAACATGGATGGATCTAGAGGGTATAATGCTAAGTGAAGTAAGTCAGACAAAAACAAATACAGTATGATCGCACTTGTATGTGGAATCTAAAAACAAAAGGGAAGCAGACTCAAAGAGAAAAAGCAGCTGGTTGCCATAGAGGAGGGTGGTGGGGAGTTGGGTGAAATAAGTGAAAGGGATTAAGAGGTATAAGCCTCCATTTATAAAATAAATAAGCAACGGGAATGTAATGTACAACATAAGGAGTATGGTCAGTAATATTATAATACCTTTGTATGGGGACAGATGGTTACTAGACTTAACCATAGTAATCATTTTATAATGTATGCAAATATCAAATCATTATGTAGTAATGTGAAACTAACATCATATGTCAACTGTATTTCAATTTTAAAAAGGCATACAAATAAAAAAAAAAGAAAAAGAAAAAGGAGCCAGTAAATAGAGAGTAAAAGAAGAGGGAAGGTAGGTTAGAATAGGACATGACAGGATAGGAAGAGAGGAAGTCAGGAGGCATGCATATGGACAGGTGCAGAAGAGAAATAGAAATACAGAAAGGGAACAAGAAAAAGATCTGGAAGAATGGAATAAGGAAAGAAAAGAATAGAGGAAGGAAGGAGGAAATATGAAAGAAATAAAGAGAAAATGTTTAAAATGGATTAATTTATAAGAAAAAGTAAAAAAAATAGAATGGCTATCTTGGGAACATTAAGATGACTAGTTAATGAGTTTGAATGCTTCTTGTAAAATGCTTTTCAAACTTTAATGTTTACATGAATTACCTGGGTTTTTTTGGTTAAACTGCTGATTCTGATTCAGTATATCTAGTGTGGGGCCTGATTTCTGCATTTCCATTTGGCTCCCAGGTGATGCTAGTGTCACAGGCTGACGACTACATTTTAAGTAGCATGGAGCTAGGAAAACATGGGGGGAGGAGTAGTAAGAGATTTGTTTCAAATAGGTAACCATCTTGGGTTTATACTTAACCGATATTTGTATTCCTAGTTCAGCTGCTTGTTTTCTTAAGTTGGACCAGATGACCTCAGGACTTCTTTACACCAGTTTTCTATATTTCTTTGAATTAAAAAATAAGGTCCTCAGAGGAGATTCTTTTAGCTCACTGAGAGGGAAAAAGAGTGATAATTCAGAACAATTAACCTAGAAGTTTTGAGAAGTAAAACCTAGAAGAATTGTAGAAGAAATGTCATCCTAGGAGTCCCCTGGTGGCCTAGTGTTAGGATTCTGGGCTTTCACTGCCATGCCGGAGTCCGGGGTTCAGTCCCTAGTCTGGGAACTGAGATCCCACAAACCATGTGGCGCCACCAAAAAAATTTCATCCTAGACCATTCAGAAGCTCATATTACTCTGGGGAATCTTTGGGTAATGGCTGGTCTGTGTAGTGGAATGCAGATGTTTGAGGAGAAGAAAAATAGGTGTTAAAGTGGCTTATGACAGCCTTTGCAGTCTTGGTTGATAGTATTAACCAAGATACAATAATATAGTTTTTTCAGTTATACTATGCTTAGTTTTCTGCATTGATAAGATAGTCCGAGATCATATAGTGTGAGAGGCTAAATTCCTACATTTAATTATCACTTAAAAATTGTTTGGCCCTTTCTAATTTATGTGATCTTTTTTATTGTAATAATACTGTTTAGGTATTTCAGCCAAGTTTACCGAAATGTACTGGAAATGATATTTTTGAAAAACCTTGCATATAATTCTTTTTAAAAAATACATTGTGTTAAAGAGGAGTCATACAGTGCATATGGAGTGTATTCTTAAATAGATTAATTTATTACCTTGTTATCTTTTATTTATTACAGTGTCCCTGCATGAGATTTCATTGCTAGTGGATACTACACATTTAAAGCGGTTTGGGTTATGGAAAAATAAAGATGATGATCACAGTAAAAGAAGTCATGCTATCCTCTTTCTTTGGGTGTCCTCAAATTATCTTCAAGAGATTCAAACCCAATTAGAAAACTCTATATTAAGCCAGCAATGTGAGTATAAAAAGATTTCTAAATTTCAGGATAATCTGAGAAGTCCTATAAGTAAAGTAATTTTCCTCTAAAATAATTTAGTAGAATGTAATTATTTCATTGAATTGAAATAAGTTCATTGAATTCAAAGTAATTTATCCCTTGATATTATGTAAGATATTTTATTCATTTAATTTATCCTTATAATTTTACTCAACCAATTAAAATTATTTTCTAAAATAAAAGGACTACCTTATCTTTTAGTCACTTGACATCCTTGGCTACCAGTCTTGAGTTTCTTGCCCTTATTTCATAATGAACTGTGACAGAACTAATCAGTGGCAAAGTCAAATAAAATACAGAAGTCTTTATCTTCAACATTTTCTATAGTTTCTAAAAAAGATAAGTCAGTTTATTTACTTATGTATCATTTTTCTAAGACTGGGTTGAATACTTTTCTGTTGCTCCCATAACACTTATCTATCAATATATAAGTATCTTGAGATATTTCCCAACTTTGTTTAGTTTCCAACTCCTAAAGGAGTCTGGTTTAGAATTGGGTAAATCAAATTAGTAAGTTTCTTTCTTATCTCTTTAATCTCTCTGCCATTTCCCCTCCTACTCCCTTGCACATTAAAGATGTTAAGTAGTGAACTAAATTTTATGTCTTTAGAATTACTTATTTTGCTGTCCTCATTACTTCCAAATTAATTGGGAAAATTTATGATTAAATAGCAGAGAAGTTGGAAAAATACACAATCCATTTATAATCATTATGGGAGGAGAGAATGTCATTTGATGAGAGAAAATGATTTTGAAGGATATGTTTGAATGGAAATTTTTTTAATTGGTAGATTTGATATATGAAGAAGACTAGAGAAAAATAATTGCTTAGTCATCATTCATTTACTTATTCATACATTCATTAACAAACATTTAAGAGCACCTAGTAAATGCCAGGTACTGGAGATGCAGCAGTCAATACCATTGTGGAGTTTGTATTCTAATGTAGTAGGCATCTAAAAATTGTGAGTTTTGGTTATAGGTTACTAATGGCCTGTTCTGGGATTTAATTTGCTTGGGTTATTAACTAACATACAAAATAGTTTGTTGAGTTGTATACCAACCTTATTGTTACTAATAATTATTTTAATTATAATCCCCTTGAAAAATAACACTACTGATAAAAACTGATTTCTTTTTTCTTTCATAGCAAAATCCATTGAATTCATTTTCCTTGAGCTACACAGTTCTATTTCACAGAGAGAAGAATTGAAATTGCAAGACATTATGACAGAAATAAGTACAGCCAATGGAGAATTAGAGCTTTCTTATCCATTGTCTTGGGTTCAGGCACTTCCTTTATTTCAGAACCTCTCTTCAAAAGAAAGCTCTTTTATTCATTATTACTGTGCTTCAACTTGTTCTTTCCCTGCTGCTACTGCTGAAGAAATGAAGATGAAATCAATATCTCAGGTTAGCATATGGTTAATATAATTAGTGAGGGAGAGAGAGGCAGTTCGATAAAAATTCTTTTTTTGAAATGAGCATGATTTCAGATTGCTGTGTTTTGTCAAAAGGGCACAGGAACCAACCTAAAGGAACTCTCAGTGCCAAAGCTAGAACAGTTAGATCAACAAAATCAGTAATGATAGCCTGTGATTATTATGAAAAAATAAGATATAATACCAATTAATCTATATTGATACAAATAAATAACTGAATGGATGAATGAAAACATAAAAAAAAGGTGGGTAAGGGGCAATTCTTTCTTAGAAAAGTGTTGCAATTAATTAATGTAAAAGGAACAAGAGAAGTATAAAACCACCTATAGAAAAATCATAGTTATGACTGTTGCAGGTAAGGTCCATGGAGAGATGCTAAATTTAATGGATGAAAACTTAAGGTAAAACAGGATATGTGCACAATATCAATCTCTCACCCCAAATATTAATTAATTACAAAAAAGTTAACTTTTTTCTCTACTGTAGTAACTTTACAGTGGAGAAACGTTGCAGGTATCACCTTAACCCAAGTGATCGAAGTTAACATTACCCATAAGATATATTGACCTAATGTACCTGTCACATCATGCACAGAGAAGAGTAACCCAAGTGATCAAAGTTAACATTACCTGTAAGATATATTGACCTAATGTACCTGTCACATCATGCATGGAGAAGAGTACAGCATTTCTGTGTTGTTCTTCTCAATATTGTATAACCTCAGTCTAACTGTGAGAAAAATCAGAGAAACCCAGTTACAAAGTAACTGACCAACAGTCTTAAAAAATACCAAAGTCATGAAAGACAAGGAAAGATTGAGGAATTGTAGGATCCTGAAACAAAAGAAATTTGTTAGGGGAAAAACTAGTAAAATCAGAATAAAGTTTGTAGTTTAGTTTATAGTATCATACCAACATTAATTTCTTAGTTTTAATAATTGTACTGTGGTTTAAAAAATGTTAATATTAGGGGGATCTGTGAGAGGCTTATTTGTTTTTTGCAATTCTTTTATCAATATAAGTCTAAAATTATCTTGAAACAATTAATGGTAAGTTTTAAAATGCTGTGTTTATTTTTATAGGAGGTTGCTAATATACATGTGGCTTGTGTATCTCTGCCAAATACCTCTAGAAAGAAAAGCGTTTATTAAGTTTGCTATGACATGGGCGTGTGCACACATGCACACACACGCACACTCATGTGGGTTTGGTCTGGGGCTAATCTGTTTTTTTAAAGGTCTGTAGAAAGCCACATTAGTGGAAGTCAAGATGTAAGACTTCACCACTGTCTTTTGCATAATGTAAACATTTTGCCTGGTAATTACATTGTATATACAAATTTGTATCATAGTTTTCCATTTAATAATAAAATACCAATTTATGTTCTTATAAACTCTTTTCAGTCTCTCATTTAAATTTTTTCCTACTATTTATCACCTCTTTTGTTCATTTTGAATAAAATGAACACTGTTTTCAGATTCCTAAGTTAATTATAAAGCCAGACCTGTAAGTAACACTTCAGGTTAAACTTTGATCATTGTATAGTACTTTTGATCCAAAGTATTATTTTGATTTAGTTATATCTTTATAGAAATTCTAAGAGTATATATATAACTCATTGGTATGTATCAATATTTCTTTTAGTCACATTTTCTCTTACCAGTCTAACTTTTGACTTTGTCCTTTTGAGAGTTAATATGTGTTTATGCACGTATAAGACCTTTTTCTTTGCCATTTTCTGTCAGCCCTCAAATACAGATACAGCCAAGCCTACTTACACCTTACTGCAGAGGCAAAGTAGTGGTTGCTACTCACTTTCTATTACATCGAATCCAGATGAAGAATGGCGAGAAGTCAGGCATACTGGACCTGTTCAGAAGTATGTACTGTGTCATATCCTGTTTGTAATAGGTGGGCAAATTAGTAGTTTTCATTCACATTGCTGATTTTAAGTACTTTTCCTTTTAAAATGTTTTGAGTTTTACTTTCTTGCTGGCAGTTAATAATAGAAATCATTATTAAAAAGTTAAAAAAATTATTAAGAAAACAATCAATGCCATTTCATTTAGTTTTATGTTAATGAGACAGAAATGGTAGTCAAGATGCCAAATGTGGTAAGATTAAAGCATTTATTGAAAATATTTGAATAGAAGTGTATGGTTTTTAAGATTATATATTCTGTATCTGAATATATAATAGGAAAAGTGAAATTGCTTATTAATGTGTGCCTCAATTTAGGGTACTTTATCAGAACTTCCCCTTCAGAAGTTACTTCTTTGTTCATATTTTGTCTTTTATATGTCTTCTCATGGTGATAAGACAGCATAAGGGAGTCTGTGCACTTGAGAGTGATTTCTATTCCTCTACACGATTCCTTTTCTTTGTTAAAAAAAAAAAAAGGAAAGCACAGGATAGGGAAATAGCCAATAAAATAGTAACTTTCATTTTAGCACTTAAAATTTTCCTGTGTTATTTGATTTAGGTGCCATGGTTACCAAGATTAAATCAACTGCAGATGATTCTTATCTTCTTGAATCTTTCTAGTTCAACAAGTACATATTATACCTTTATTATTGACTATATTTGTGCAATGAGTACCACCCTGTCTGTTCCAAGATTATAGTCAGAACTCACAACTGCTCTTATTTCTGAGCTTTAAGAGAGGGTGCCAAAGGAAAAATGCCTAATTAGTTGTCATTTTGTTTTCCATTTCTTTCTGGTTGTGCTCTAATTATTTATATCCTTTATGTTCTCTTTAAGTTATACATCGTAAGCACTTTCTTATGGGAAACTTGCCTCCTAAGCTCCCATGGTAATTCTTCATTGTCCAGCTGCTGGTGTAGACTAGCCACCAGTAGGAGAGCATTGTTTTTGACTGTTGACTCTTTTAGTCTTGGGGATTCAAACTTAGCATTGGAAACTGGAGTGTAGGAGAATCTTCTATGTTTTATTACTTCTTTGTTGAAAGTTAAAAATTGTGCAGAAGAGAGACATCCTCAATGATATTGTAATTGACTGTGAGATAACCTATTGATTAGACAAATACTGAGACTAGCCCACATGGGAAGGATTGGAAATGAAAAGATACTCAATGAGAGTACTGTTAGTAGCTTGTGAAAATAAAGGAAGGAAAATATAATTGCTTGTATCATGTCAAATATTTTTTACCCTACACATTTTAGTTATTGAATACTACTGCCCTGTTATTGTCCCATATAACAAATCCCTTTGACACTAGAGTTTTCAATATTAATATATTTTAATTTTATTTTTACTTTTTAAGGTTGATTGTATATCCTCCACCACCTACTAAAGGGGGTTTAGGAGTAACTAATGAAGATCTGGAGTGCTTAGAAGAAGGAGAGTTTCTTAATGATGTAATCATTGATTTCTACCTTAAGTAAGTACAATGATAAATGATCTTGTCATTTGTTTTACAGGTTTTGATGTGGATATTAAATATCTTTATCTCTGAAGTATTTTAACTCTAGCTAAAAATAACCTGCCAAAATTTCGGATTTGAACATTTTTGTCTACCAAAGTTTTCTGGTGTTGACTAATTCAGTTTCATTCCTTTACTTCCCATAGGTACTATATACTTCAGAAGAGTTACTGTTGTTTTGTTTTGTTTTTTTGCTTGCTATTGATTGATACTTCTTTTTAGATTTTATTTATTTATTTTTGGCTGTGTTGGGTCTTCGTTGCTGCGCGTGGGCTTTCTCTAGTTGCGGCGAGCGGGGGCTACTCTTCGTTGCAGTGTGCAGGCTTCTCATTGCAGTGGCTTCTCGTTGCAGAGCATGGGGTCTAGGCACGTTGGCTTCAGTAGTTGTGGCATGCAGGCTCAGGAGTTGTGGCTCACAGGCTCTAGAACACAGGCTCAGTAGTTGTGGCTCATGGGCTTAGTTGCTCCGCGGCATGTGAGATCTTCCCGGACCAGGGCTTGAACCCATGCATTGGCAGGCGGATTCTTAACCACTGTGCCACCAGGGAAGTCCCTGATTGATACTTCTTGGACTATAGTATTATTATAGTGAAGGAGGTACTTATATAATTACAGATCACTTTGGGAACCAGAAAGAAACAACTCTGTAGTTCTCTATTGTGTCTTTAAGCGCTGTAAAAGTTAACTGTCATTTAAAAAATCCATATTACTATTCCATTAAAAATAGTTTTCAACTTTTTATTTAGCCAAGCTGAAGGAATGTATAAGAAAGAAACTTTCATGCAGCAGTAATTTGTCTCTAGCCCTCATTTTGTACTCTATCCCTATACCTACATTTCTAACATTTCAAGATGTCTCTTAATTATTTTACTGACCCTTCCCAAACCAATTTATTATTATCATATTATTTCAGCCCTATTGTTTTACTAATAGTGTTATCCTTATTCTGCTAAGGATAGACTCAAAAATCTCATTATTATCTACTCTTCATCTTGGACATTGTAGATTTAATCTCTAGAAGTTCTGTTTGGGTCTTTTTTATATCTTTCATGTCTCTAACTTTTTGAACATATGGAATATAATTATTATATAACAACTGTTTTAATGTCTTTTTCTACTTATTCTAGCGTCCTTGTCAGTTCTGGGTTGGTTTCAATTGACTGATTTTTCTCTTCATTATGAGTGGTATTTTTTTTTTCTTCTTCTTCTTTGCATGTCTGGTGATTTTTTTACTGCATGCTGGTATATTCCTATAAATATTCTTGAATTGTATTTTGAGACAGATTATTTGGAAACAGTTTGATGCTTTTAAGGATCTTGCTTTCTAAAGTTTGTTAAGCAAGACCAACAAATTAATCCCCACTATTGAGGAAAGACCCTTCTGAATACTCTACTCAGTGCTTCATGAATTATGAGGTTTTTCCAGCCTGGCTGGTAGCAGCAGGCAGTATTCCCACAACCTGCGTGAATGCTGGGTACCATTCCCTCTACTTTTTTCAGATAGTTATTTCCCCAGTCTTAGGTATTTTCCTTACGTACATGCAGTGATCAATATTCTGCTAAATTCTTGAGGAGGACTGTCTGCAGGTGTCTGGAGTTCTTTGTCTATAGTGCTTTTTCTTCTCCAGTATTCTGATCTACAAACTCTCGCTGCCTTAGTCTCTCCTGACTCTCAGCATCTCCTCAACTCAGGGAATCTGCCGTGTTCCACCTGGGTTATTCCTTTCTGTGCTGCAGCCTGGAAACTTATCAAGGCAGTAAACTGAGGCAATTACGGAGCTCACCGTTTCCCAAGGGCCCCACTGTTCTTTGTTGCCTGATGTCCAGTGTTTTAAAATCTATTGTTTCATGTGTTTTGTCTGATTTTTTGCTTGTTTCAAATAGGAGTGTAAATCTGATCCCTATTATTCCATCTTGGCTGGGAATAAAGTTTTCATTATCATTGACTCTTCACCCTCCCTTCCTTCTCTACATACTCAGTTGCCTGAGTAGTAGATTCAGTCTCTCAAATATGTTTATTCTCTTTCTTCTGTCATCATGATCTTTTTTTTTTTTCTTTTTTCGGTATGTGGGCCTCTCACTGTTGTGGCCTCTCCTGTTGCGGAGCACAGGCTCCGGACGCGCAGGCCTAGCGGCCATGGCTCATGGGCTTAGTTGCTCCGCAGCATGTGGGATCTTCCCGGACCAGGGCACGAACCCGTGTCTCCTGTATTGGCAGGCGGATTCTCAACCACTGCGCCACCAGGGAAGCCCATCATCATGATCTTTTTAGTACTACTTATCTTACCTAAATTGTTATTCTTTTAAAACAGTCTCCTTATATCCTTTGTCTCTTTTTTCCTATCTGTTAAGTATATTATTACCACCATTATTATTCTTTACTCCATGAATGCAATTCTCACTAGAAACTTTTATTAATTTCTTACTACCTGTCAAAATGAGTTCAAACACAGTCAGGCATTTGAGTGTCTTGATAATATGATACTAATTTGTCTTTTCTGCCATCTACTTATAACCCTGCACCTATTACATAGTCCAGCAAAACTAAATTATAAACAGTTTACTAAACAAAGCCCATCCTTATTCACTCTTTTGCCTTAATGCCGTGTTACTCTTGCTTCGTGGAATATTCTTTTTATCTTAACCTGTTGAAATTTTATTCCTCTATCAAGGTTCCTCACAAGGGTTATCTTCTTGAAAACTTTTCCTGATTTTAAACAGATATTATGCACTCTCATAATACCTTATTTGTATCTCTTTTTTGGTTCATATAATATTTTGCCTTATTTTAAAGTTATTGGGTAGCATTATGATTATTTTCCTTCTAAAGGTGGAGCATCTTATATCTTACTTATTTTTGTAACCCTAAGTAGTGTCAAATTTATATTTTGTGAGATGAGTTGGATCATCTTTGATGTTAATTTTGATATGTTTTATTAGAATTAACTAATAAAATTTTATTTCAAATTCAGTTCTAAGAATATTTTTATATACTTCCTTTTCACTGAACTGCCTGTATCTCTGACTCTGACTTCTTTTCAGAGGGGATTCTACTTTATTTTTTAAACTACTTTCTATTTATTTTTAATATTGATGAATAACTTTCATATAGGAAAGTGCACAAATTTTAAGTGTATAGCTCATGAATGTTCACATATGTGTGTACCCATGTTATCGCCATTCAGATTAAGGTAAAGAACACTTGCAGCATACCAAAAGCATTCTTTGTGTCGCCTTCCACATAGTATACCCTCCAAATAACCACATTTAAAAAAATTCAAGTTGTGTTTGTCTTTTATGCTTTTTATAAAAGCAATTCCAAGATTTTTTCTTTTTTTTTTTTTTTTTTTGCAATACGCGGGCCTCTCACTGTTGTGGCCTCTCCCGTTGTGGACCACAGGCTCCAGACGCACAGGCTCAGCGGCCATGGCTCACGGGCCCAGCCTCTCCGTGGCATGTGGGATCTTCCCAGACCGGGGCATGAACCCGTGTCCCCTGCATTGACAGGGGGACTCTCAACCACTGCGCCACCAGGGAAGCCCCAAGATCATTTTTGAACCTTTATAAACTATTAACAATAGTAGAGTTCTCTAATTATGAGAGGTTTAATCACTAAGTGATTTAATTATAAACTTGTGTTGAAGAATTGTTTTAGTAAAGAAATAGACTAAGGATTTAGAGATTAGTCATGTCTCAGAGTTATTAAAATTTCTCTAGATTTGTTTAGGAGTGTCATGGTTTCAGTTTTGTATTTGATTGCATGATTATTTGATTAATACTTCCTTCACTGTCACTCTTCTGGATTGTAAGCTCTACGGGGGGGCAGAAACTTTTTTTGCCCCCTCTCGTTTTATGTCGCTAGTATAAATATGGTACTTGGCACATATTAGGAATTTGAGAAATATTTGTTAAGTAAATGAATATGTGGAAAATTTCTGCTTTAATTGATCTTGGTAGAAGGTGAGGTAACTAAAGAACAACAAAAAAAGCTGAAATCAGAGCAAATTGCAAGATTGCTTTGACTCTAATAGGACATAAAAATGAAGATTTTCTGAACACAGATAATTGGAGGAAGACTGGATAAAATCTAAAAATAATTTACTTTTGTGGTGTTGTTACTTTGCAGGTATCTTATATTGGAGAAGGTGTCAGATGAACTTGTTGAACGAAGTCACATTTTTAGTAGCTTTTTCTACAAATGCTTGACAAGAAAGGAAAATAATTTAACAGAAGATAATCCAAATCTTTCGTAAGTCAGTCTTTCAGTGTACTTAAGTTTTAAGAGGAAAACATACTATTTTGATGGACTTAGCGAAATAACTTCTTACAGTATTTCCTAGAGTGAGCAGTAGTACCACTTTGGCAGGTGCTGGGCCTGTTTGCTCTGAGAGGCATTTCTTACCTTTCCACTGTTCTGTTCCCTATCACAGGGAGGCTGACTCTTACAAGTTGCATTTCCAATAGCATGTTCTGTGGGGGATATTGGAGGTTGGGAGGCAAGGAAAGAAGAAGTCAGGATGTTTCTTCCTTACCCTCTTTGCCTTGGGCAGTTATTCTGGTAGTGGTTCTAGTTCCTCTGTGGGTCCTTCTTTCACTGCACAGACGTGATAGAGCTCCAGCTTCCATTTGGAGGTACTACTTCTTCACTTTGCCATTCAGCATAAGGGTGTAGCATTGTCCTACTATGCTAAGCTCTGGTTGCCTCACTGATTGCCTTTTGTGGCATTGCGCTTTTTCTATCACCACTGTAGCCAATTATTTGCATTACATTTTATCTGTCTTAAATATATTGGGAGATTTATGTTTTCCTGGTTGGACCCTCACTAACATACTACTATTTAATTAAACTGATGTAACGTTATAAAATAGCACGTTCCCACAATTCAGCTGAATTTCTGTCCAGGCATTTTTTGGATTAATTCTAAAACCTATAGAGCAGTGGATGGGGCTAGGCAAAAAGGAAGAAGGAGTAATTCTTGTATCTTAGCAGTAACTTGGATAGTTGTGAGCTTGGAGCCACTTCACCCCTCTCCCTGCCCCTAACAATTCATGTAATAATCTATATGGTAGGCCCATGATAAAATTAAGAGTTTTTATTTTTAAAAAAGTTAATGTAAGCATTTGTCTACCACGTTACAAGGTACATTTTTGTACATTATTTCTTCCCATAACAGTGCTTTTAGGTATGTAAGGCTTCAGATGAGGAAGCAGGCCAATAAAGATTGGCAGAACCCTGGTAAGTGACAGAACTGGTTGGGACTTAAATCTTTATCTTTTAACCACTAATCCAGAGATGTTTTTGTTGTACTGCACTGCCTTTGAAAAAATGGCTGTGAGAGTTGTTTCATCCCTTTAAAATAATAGGAATAATAAGCAAGTAAGAAGATGATTAAATGGGTAAACTGTCAGAATTTGTTGTATTTTTGGAGAAGAAGGATAGGAATAGAGAGAGTATTAACATTTATTGAGTACCTGCTTGGAGCCATGGCAGTGAACATAAAGTTATTTTGTTTGATTCTACAGTAGTCTTATGACATAAATGCCATTATTGTTATGAATTGAAGCTTAAAGAAGTTAGATAAGTTATCTGAAGTTGGATATAGCTTTCCAGTTTCAAAGTTCAAGTTTTGTCTGTTGTTTTTAGTATTGCAACTATATAATTTATGGCCTAAATTGGGACACTTGAGAGAATAAAAAGGAGGCTCTATTAATAGCTACACTGGGCAACCCATGTATACTGGGGCTGCCCTAGACAAACTGGGATGTGTAGTCATCTATATTTTGAGTGTCTTTATGGATTTCGAATTTGTGCTGGTTGACAAGGCCTGCCAGGGTCAACTAAGGAGAAAATCAGTCTGAAAATATTCCTGATAATCAGGGTTAATGGAGAGGGATATATGGAAGGGGAAGATTTATTAAATAAATTTGATATTTAACATTTCTGATGCCCTCCTTTTCTGTTTTATGAGTATAGAAACATGGTTGGCACCATGCACTTAATCCCACATTTTGTTTTAAGATTACTAGTCAGTGTGGAGAATTATGCATTTGGCATACCCACGAAGAAACTGAGGAAATGAAAAGGTAGATTCTGCTGTATTAAAAAATTTTTTTTAATTAAAAAATTTGATGTATGAATGATCATATTTAAACATAATACAAAACTGATTGGGCTTCCCTGGTGGTGCAGTGGTTGAGAATCTGCCTGCTAATGTAGGGGACATGGGTTCAAGCCCTGGTCTGGGAGAATCCCACATGCTACGGAGCAACTAGGCCTGTGAGCCACAACTACTGAGCCTGCATGTCTGGAGCCTGTGCTCCGCAACAAGAGAGTCTGCAATAGTGAGAGGCCCGTACACTGCGATGAAGAGTGGCTCCCGCTTGCCACAACTAGAGAAAGCCCTCACACAGAAACGAAGACCCAACACAGCAAAAATAAATAAATTAATTAATAAACTCCTACCCCCAACATCTTAAAAAAAAAAAAACTGAGTTAGATGAGTGGCATCTTCCAGTGTAAGATAGATCTTATATGTATCTTATGCATAATATATATTTATATATACACATATACATATGAACACATACATACATATACACACACACAAATACTCATACTAATGCTTAGCTTGATATGTATACAATTAGTATTCACACAAATAATCCCTACAAATCAGTTAAAAAAAAAAAAGAACCCAGAAGCAAAGTGACAAGGGATACAAAGCATAATTTACGGCTAATCAATCCTACAGGAAGCTCAAACTACTAGTGTTAGGAAATAGCAGACTAAATGATTCACAAAGTCATTACTGTGGTTTATGAGATCCTGCAAGATCTGCTTCTGTCCATGTCCCTAAACTCATCTCACAGCATTCTCTCCCCTCATTTATCACACTTCAGCTCAGCCTACTTCCTTTCAGTTTTCAAATATGCTTAAGCTCTTTCCTGTTTTCTGACAGAAATTTCTTCTTCTGGCACTTTTTAATGTATTTTACAACATGATCTCTAATCATTTTTTTGTTTGTTTGTTCATTTTCTGTTTCTTATTCTAAAATACAAGCTCCATGAGGTCAGGGACTTCATCTGTCCTATTTTCTACTCTATGCCTGGTGCATTTTGCTCAGTTCTTAGAACATACTGGGAACTCAAAATAAAAGATAATAATGTATGTTATTGAATGGGGAGAGAACTGTTAGACATTAGTTGAGGATTTTCCATACAGTTAGGAACAGAATAAGCGATTATATTGCAGCCCCCTTATTCTCTCCTGTCATCCTTGCCCCATCCAATATCTAATGTGTTCCCAATCAAATAAGGTTAACATAATCAGGAAATCTACCAAACAGCAACACAACAAGACAAAAGAAAACCAGGTGTCTATCATTAAGATCTTTCAGATGGAAAACAAATTAAGAGACTCTGCACTAGGTAAAAATAATAATTTATAATCATTGTAATGGTTGGGTCATTTTGAAATAAGAAAATTTGGTAAACATATGACTCATTATTTATGAAGTTAATCTTTTGCATAGTGACTAATTCCTACCACATCTTTTAGCCCCATCTTACTCCCAATGTCTACTCCTGTGAGTTTGGTTAGATATTCCTGTGAGTTTGGTTAGATATTCATTTGGATAGGGCAAAGACATCTGTTTCCTGTGTTACTTGGTATGTAAATGTGTAAGAACTTAATGATTTGTTTAATTTTCTGACTAAAAAGAGGTCCTTTGTGGGACTGAGCCAGAAGTCACATATCACCATCTCCTTTATGCCACTGTGAAATGCTATCCCTTTCCTAGAACCTTTTTTGACATCCAGACTTGGTTTGATATCTTCCTTCTTTAACTTCCCTAATGAGGTAAAGAAAAGGAATTATTATTTGTGTGTCCCAACCCTTCATGTTTTTCCTAGATGCCATCACCATAATTCCTTTGTATCCTTTATGACACTTATTTAATTATTTGTTGTAGTTTTTTTCTGCCTTCATTATTTTTTAAATCCTTTTAGGGCAGTGTGAGTGATTTTCATTATTTGTTCTTAGGAACCTAATAAATATTTGTCAAAGAAATAAAGGATGGATAATGGGTATGCTTAACTCATTGTCCTATAATATTCTTATAAATGAAATAAAGGGAGATGAGTCTCATCTTTAAAAATCTAAGACTATATACCTCATCCCTCCTCTTCCATTAAGTTTTAACATCTCCCTTGTCACAGATATAACATTTAGAACATTCTGTTAAGGTTTAATGGTAATATTTTATATCAGCCCAGGTGGAACTAAATAGAATAAATAGGTATAGCTATTTAGATTCAGTTGCTGAGACACTTTTGGAATCTGTAAAGCATTTTATGAATTGCTGTCTTTCTTTTATCCATTACTTTATTGTTTATAAATAGTGATCATATTTAAAAACAGCCAGGAGTTAATAAAATGAGATAATTTTCTAGTCTGTTAAATATTATGTACCTTGAAGAAGATGGTTAAATAAACTAAAGCTAGCATTTCTCAGTATATAAAAAAGACCCCTGAAATCCTTATCTTAAATTTTTAATTTTTTATCTATCAAATATGTCTTTTTGTTCCCAGAATGGCTCAGAGAAGACATAAGAGAGTAAGAACATGGACTCGTCACATAAACATCTTTAATAAAGATTACATCTTTGTGCCTGTAAATGAGTCGTGAGTATTTCAGATTATTAAAAAAAAAAATCGGAGAGTGCAGAAAAATACTTTGTGCATTTTTAGATTAATAATCAGTAAAAAAGTATGGGTAGATAAACCCAGGTATTATTTTTAATTTTTTTCTAAAGAAGTAGCTAAAATAATGAGTTTATCTTGCATTTTGGTTTGACAGTACTTATGTTGTAAATAGTGGGAAAAAAAATGACAAATGCCCACAAGACGATAATGGCTTAGACATACAGTTTATTTTCAGGTGGGACTCAAGAAAAGATTTTCTAAACAAAAAATCAAAAGCTTTTAGGATAAATTTTCAAATATTTAAGAGAACAAGCTATTTAAGCACTAACAGAAAAAAGGTGATGCTATAAGTCTCTTTGCTTGTTTATTAAAGCAGATTCTCAACAGGAAACACTAATTATATAAAAGTAAATAAGTTTGACTTACTCAGATTTTACCCTAAGAAGTCTTAGTGCTTTTTAAATTAGTTTTGGAATGCGTGTTCAGATACTACAGTGGACTTCTTCAAAATTGATGTTTGTTATACCCACCTTCTCAGCTATAGTTCTAGAACATATTCTTCTGCATTGTTTAGATTTTGTGTTATTAAGATTATATTTCTTTTTCAACAGGTCTCACTGGTATCTTGCAGTCATTTGTTTTCCATGGTTAGAAGAAGCTGTGTATGAAGATTTTCCACAAACTATATCCCAGCACTCCCAGGCTCAGCAATCCCAACATGACAACAAAACAATAGGTGATAAACTTAATGTGTTTTTAATAATGTTGGCAACAGTAAAATGATTATAGAGAACAATATGAAGTTAAAGGATAGTATAATTATTTCTTATCATTTAGTTTATTAGAAGAAATGTCTGAAATTTTCATGATAGATACCCAGACTCATGTATAAACAAAATGTAATTGTCAGGTTTTACTGTTATATCAAGTTTTATCATAGCAGTTTTTATAAAATAATCTTTCTAAGAATTCATGCCATGAATCTTCAGGCATAGCTTGAAATCTCCCCTTTTTCCTTTTTCTTAATATAAATTAACACAATTCCTGTTGACACTAGTAATTTGGCTAGGTAATATCGGGTCTCTTATAATTTTTCCATGATTTTTCTTATGTTACAACCCAAATCTTAAGTAAGCAAATAAGCCTACTTTCTTTGAGAAAAAAAAATCAAATTGTATTTTATAGCTGTAGCCTAAGCAGCACGCAGAATTAATAATAGCCATTACCATTAATACTGGCCAAAACCTATCTCTTGTGGGGGAGAAAGAAAGACTGATAAAGCAACTGATTACTTTCTATTTTGTCTAATCCTCCTATGCTGCAAAAGTGTATTTATGCAACACTCTATGATCATATGTTAGAAGAATTATTACTAGGCAAGTTAACCATCCTCCACATTAAAACAGCAGAGATTTTGATAAGTAAGCAATCTATGAAGATTGTCTTTTTACAGGAAACTGGCCCCAGCTAACTGGTATTTCAAGTTTTGGCTCTGCGGTGTATGTATTGTGTGATGACAGCCAATTAAGTATTGTTAGTTTTATCCATTGATTGGATTTTTTTGTAACATTAACCATAAAAAAAAATTAAATAGTTCCCAGGTATTTTTTCCCTTTAATTACTACTGTGCATACAAATTACAATTTAACCTTATCTAAATACTTTGTATTAGACATAAACACACGTAACTGTTTTGTTATTTCTAACTAGATAATGATCTGGATACTTCTTCAGCGCTATCCTTGGGTATAGAAGATTCTCAAGTAAGTGTGTTTTTATAAATGTAAAGGAAGGAAAACTCATGAATACAACAATTTTATCTGGAAAATAGGGCATAGCTAGGTGGGCTGTGATGGATATTGGTGTACCATAATTAAATTATGCTGTTTTATGATTCTTTGGAGTATTTCGTTGGGATGGAAAAGAGAACAAGAGAAATTATCATTCTTTTTGCATCTGTTTAGCTTACTTTAACTCCGTAGGTTTGTTTATAGTTTATCTGATCATCTTGGTCGACTACTTTTTCAATTTCTATGGAAAAATATACTTTTATTCTTCACTATGTCATTAGATTTTGCACTCAGAGTAATTAATTACCTATATTTTATATTCCACTTTCTATTATTATAAGTTGTTGGTAAAAATCATTCAAAGTAGACTCATGGTCAACCCATATGACTCCTGAGGCTAAGATAGTTACTGTTAATTTTTCTTTAAATGGACCTCTAAACTGATATTCATGGTCTAGATTTGGTATCTTAATTGATTAAGGTAGCCACCTAATTATTTTTTAATACATACAGACAGCAGCAGCCTCCCTGGCATAGGGCTGTGTCTTTCCTGTCAGCGGTACAGGGTGGGCAGAAGGAAGGAGGTTTCCTTTTCTGATGTCACAGCGGCAGAATAGGGGAGTTCCTTCTTGCCTCTAGAGCCAGGTTTCCCAAATTGGGTTCCATGGAATACTTGTTCTAAGATGCAGTTTATGATAAAAAGGATTCTAAGGTCAGTTAAGTTGGATAAACCCTGTGTCCTATTCCTCTCTTAGAGATTCACTGTTATATTAGAATAATAAAGGTACTGAGAAGTTCTGCATATTAAAGAAAGTTTGATCTATTGATTCTTAAATTTATCAACAAAAATAACAAAATACCCCATCTCTTGTCCCTTAGTGTACATTAATAATCTGCTTCTTGTGCTTCAAAGAGAAGAAGTCTGTCTCTATTGATATCATATACTGAGTTAAGAGAATGTGTATAAGGACAGGTTCAGTTAACTTCTTTATCTTTGCTTAAGATGGCAACTCTGAATAGAAGTAATTCAAGTTCCAGGTTGTTTTTTAGGCCATGTTAAAGCTCCATAACTTCTTGAGGTCACATGTAAAAGTGTATAAACTAGTTTCACCAGTATAAGAAAAGAAATCTATAAATTAAAAAAAAATGAAGTTGGCTCACTTTAGATGATGAAAAGAACTCTTATTTGAAATTTTAATTTTAAAGTTATTTGAAACATTTTCTATTTCTTTTTTAAAAATTTTACTTTATTTATTTGGTTGTGCTGGGTCTTAGTTGTGGCTCGTGGGCTCCTTAGTTGCAGCTTGTGGGCTCCTTAGTTGTGGCTTGTTGGCTCCTTAGTTGTGGCAGGTGGGCTCCTTAGTTGTGGCTTGAGGGCTCCTTAGTTGCAGCTTGCTGGCTCCTTAGTTGTGGCACATGGGCTTCTTAGTTGTGGCAAGCAAACTCTTAGTTGCAGCATGCATGTGGGATCTAGTTCCCTGACCAGGGATCGAACTCAGGCCCCCTGCATTGGGAACATGGAGTCTTAGCCACTGTGCCACCGGGGAAGTCTCTATTTGAAACATTTTAAAGAGTAACTGAATATTAATTTATTTACACTAGCTTTAATTGCAAAGTCGTAAAAATTCATGTTATTTCAGAGTCCTGAGATGAATATGTCAGTACCAAAGAAAATGTGTAAAAGGTATGTACATGCTATAATAAGTCTTTTCAGATACTTAGGTTTACTTCATATATGAATATATACATCTTGATTTCTTCCTGTGATTTTCATAGGCCATGCATTCTCATACTAGACTCCTTGAAAGCTGCTTCTATACAAAACACAGTTCAGAATTTACGAGAGTAAGTAATGACAATTTTACTAAAATCTCAATAATTTTTAAGTTGCCTTAAGAATTACTGAAAAGATTATATCAGGAATTATATTTTATTATTTATTTAGATGATGCCTGCAAATCTAATTAATAACAAATATCCCCATTATATGTAAAATATTTCTCAAGGATTATATCAAAAGTAAATTTGGAATTTGTATGCACAATTGAACAAAAGACATAATTTTACAAAGGAGCATTGCAAATATTAGTGGTTGTCAAAAGTAACACTTTAGAAAAAAATAAGAACTCTTTCACATTCTTATTTTGTGTGTGCATGTGTGTTTGTAATTTTTAAATTTCCTACAGGATCTGGAAAAAACTAGCAACTAAAGTTTAAAAATAATTTGTTTAGTTTACTTTGTAATATAAGTGACTTATGTATATGAGTTGTGAAAGTTGAGTTGTTGAAAAAAGTCTGGCTTTTAGTTTGAAACTCAGATGATTTTATTTAAAGTAGCACTTTTGAAGCCTCACATTACAATTTGTGCTGTTAAGGATTAAGTCTTTTGAAATGTGGCTGGAGGCAATATATTTGGCAGCAAATGTTTTTCCATTTTTGTGAAAGTGTTGCATAATAGTAAAGAAATTTCTACTTGAGTCACTCTACTTTTTGATGATTTAAGGTATTTAGAGGTAGAGTGGGAAGTTAAACGAAAAACTCATCGTGAATTCAGCAAAACAAACATGGTGGACCTATGCCCTAAAGTTCCTAAACAAGATAATAGCAGTGATTGTGGAGTATATTTACTGCAATATGTGGAAAGCTTCTTTAAGGTATGTAAAGACATAAATACGTTTTTTATTCACAATTACCAGCATATAATCACAAATTACTGGGCAAGCAAAGAAGCAAGAAAATGTTAGAGGTAATCAAGAAATAAGGAAAAAAAAAGGCATAGAACCATATATAACCCAGATATTGGAGTTAGAAGATAAGAACTTTAAAATGATTTGATTAATATGTTGGAGAAAATAGTCAAAGATAAACAAAATGGATGAAAATTGAATCTGCTAAAAAAAAAAAGTCAAGTGGACATTCTAGAACTGAAAATGCATAATGATATATCTGAAATTAAGAACTTACTGTATGGGTTTGATAGCAGACTGAATAAAGCAGAAGACAGGTGAGGGAACTTTAAAAAAGGACAATAGAAAGTATCCCACTGTAGCTCAGAGAGGAAAAAGAATGTAAAGAAGAGAACAGAGCATAAGAGACAAGTGTGATACAGTCAGAAAGTCTAATTTACATGTAATTGGAGTTGCAGAAGGATTAAGGGTGGAGAGAGAGAATAAGGCAGACACAAATTTGAAGGAAAAATTTTAAAACTAAAAGACTTGTGTATTGAAGAAGCTCAGAAAACCATAAGCTACGTAAGTACAATGACAAGTTATGGGTATTATTTTCTAGCTCATCAGAGACTCTATAGGAACTGTAGCAATACTAAAAAGAAATTTTAAATAGCTACAGATCACTCTGCTTTTTGAACTGTTAGCTCATTACTTCAGTCATAACCAGTATTATTTATGAAAATGGGTATAGCAAAAGGTATTTTTGACCAGAAGCTTGTTTGGAAAATCCTTAAAGGTACTTTCAAAGCATGAGGGTTATAGTATGCAGTTATAACTTTTGGTATAATTGGGGAGGATTGATAATATACAGTAGAACATGGTACACATTATGGAAACTACTAAACATGTTATGCTGGGTTTTTTTTCCTTTTTTATTCTAGACTGGAACTTCATTATAGGGTGACAGTTCTGGCCTTCTAATACTCTTTCCAAAGAGATTTGATTTTGTTTTTAGATATCCAAAGTGCCTTATTACATAACATAGTCTGAGTCTGTTATATAATTCTACTTTATGTAGCCTCAGTCAGTAGAACATACTTTTTTTTTTTTTTTTTTTTTTTGCGGTATGCAGGCCTCTCACTGTTGTGGCCTCTCCCATTGCGGAGCACAGGCTTAGCGGCCATGGCTCACAGGCCTAGCTGCTCCACGGCATGTAGAATCTTCCCAGACAGGGGCACGAACCCATGTCCCCTGCATCAGCAGGGGGACTCTCAACCACTGCGCCACCAGGGAAGCCCGAACATACTTCTCATATAGGTGATAGCACCACTTAAGATTGCTGGGGGGAAAACCTCAGAACACTAAATCTTGTGTTTCACAAATTTGTGCACTAATATAACAGTGTGGATTGAAGACAATAGGTTTCAGGTTGACCATTCAAAACCTGTGGAACTTTGTAACTAGGCCATAAGAAAAACAATTTTAATCCTAATAAAAATACTTGCACAGTTAAATCTCCACTGAGATGTGCCCCTAGAATCACAGTCAGTCCTTCATTTCAGCTTTATACTCTGGGACTCTTAATTTCTTCTTTAAGATGTAAGTCCTTCTTATATCTGGCTTCTAATAGTTTCATCAAATTTATAAACATGATCTAGGGGTAGTCTTATTCAGCAGTTACTCATTTATTTTTTTAAACACAGGCAGAATTGTCTTTGCAGTTGCAACTTGCAACTTCCTTATTAAGCTTAACATATGGAAAATATATCAGTTCCTTAAGCCACTAAATTGGCTATTTCATGGATTAAAAGAAGGTACTTCTGCAGGATTTTCTACTTTTTATGTGAGATTCTTCATTTACTGCTAAGGCTTCCTCTTCTTTTTAATAGTTTCAAAATATTAACATGTTGGAAAAAATTGTGTTCAAACCAGCCTGACTTCTGCATTGTACTGAATCATTCTCTGTTTACTAATTCTCTTTGCACTAATTCACTTAAATATGCATTGTAGCAGAACATATGGTGTTTAATTTTGATGTTCAAAAGTTAGCAGTTTAATGAAAATGTTCTAAAATTGATTGTGGTGATGGTTGCACAACTCTGAATACACTGAAAATCATTCAGTTGAATAGGCAAATTGTATGTTATGTGAAATATATCTCAGTAAAGCTGTTATTTTAAAAAGTTAGCAATTTCTCATTTCTTATAAAAGTGAGCTTAAAACAAATTTGAATTATACTGCTAAAGTGATTGTACTCTGTCTTTTCTCTCATTAGGATCCTATTGTTAACTTTGAACTTCCAATTCATTTGGAGAAATGGTTTCCTCGTCATGTAATAAAGACCAAACGGGAAGATATTCGAGAGCTCATTTTGAAACTTCATTTACAGCAACAGAAGGGCAGCAGTAGCTAGTTAATCTGTACAAACATGACACAGATGTTCTGTACGATTACTGGAAAGCTGCTTATCAGCATTTGTGTTAGCCAGCTCACAGAGAAGAAAATAACTTGCAGTAGTTTTATAAGTCACTGTACATTATTTAAAATATATAAGATATAATATTAGAATTGTTAGGATCTCATAGATGGAGTGGAAATGGGGGTGATATAGATAAAGTCATTAGATAGAAATTAAAATTTCATAAATATTTGATATTTTTCTGATTAAATATGCTTGGATTATGCAATAGCATATGTAATGTGGGAATGTTTTTATAGATAATAAAACTATGTGATCTGTACTTCCACATAACTGGGAGTTGAAGGGAGTTAGGTCCTCCCTGGTGCCAGCCCCAGTGCTTGTCAAATTCATTGACAAGTCACATTATATTGTAATTCTATTCTTTGCAGCTCAAGCATGCAATATGAATACTGTGTATTTTTTTTTAAAAGAATTTAGTATCAAGGCTTCAGAAAATGCCATTTACGGCATCCCTTCTGTATAGTGTGAGAGAAGACATAATGTTAGGAAGGTGATAAAAATTCACTCTTTCAATGCGCAGCTTATTTTTCCCAGTTGCTAAGTGAAACCATTACTCTATTCTAATTGTTGTTTGTTTTCCATTTCTTTTGATGTCATGTGTGGGGATCTGAGAATTTAGTTCATTCATTCAGAGTGAAATTTGGAAGAAAAATTTAGCTATCCAAAATAGGTTTTTAAAAATTGTATATGTAGCTCAACTTAGTTTATTTGAGGTATAGCTATATAAATATTGACTTCTATCCTATTCTGACATCCCAGAATATATGTACACAGTCTCTGTAAGTATAGAAGATAAAATTGGTGACTTCATAACTTTAATTAAAAAAAATCCTCAAAGTCTTCTATATTAATTGTTAGGACTAAATACATAATTTTATAGCTGTTTACCCAGTATTCATCTGCAAAAGCCAGATTGCTCTCATTGCTTTTGTATTTTTAAATTGTAATTTTTAAGGAGCTGTGATCCCCATGGAGCATAAGTTTTTATGAAATGTTCAGGTAACAGTTCTGAATTGATGTGATGATGGTGGTATTACATATGATTAAACACTTCATAACCTTCTAATGTTATCAGGAATATTTTGAGGGGATGATTATATTGTATTTTCTCAGATAAGAAAAATGTTTTTTAATCTTCTGTCTTAAACATCTCTTAGATTTACATTGTTACTGTATATAAAGCAGTGAAGCAAAGGCAATTTAAGATGAAGCTAAAAGTCGGAACATTTTATTTCAAAATCCTGTGAATTGAGGTTGTCAGTTAAGCCTTAGTGTCCTTAAGTTTCTGTTAATCTTGCCATCATCTTTATATTGTTAAAGATATTTGTCCTTTGGAAATTTCCTATAAAGATGGTTATAATTACATGTTTCATTCCCAATTTCTGTGTGGGGGGAGGGGATTTTTTAAGATGACTTAATTATTTTGTATATCTAATTTTGGGAAAGCAAGTATCTAATACATCTCCTTGTGACTTCTTAACTTTTTTGTTTGTATGTTTTTGAAAGACACCACTGTTCTTTATCATGTTTTGAAGATTGTTTAAAATTTGTTTTCCTAAATTCATATGGAAATAATGCTTTGAGAATATCAACATTTTATATTAAACATGTTTCCAATTCATTAAATTGAGGTGTAATTTTTTTCCTTAAGAAACGTGAGCCATTCTTAGAAATAGATTTTAAATTGTAGATACAGATTTTAAATTGTATGTTACTCAGTGCATGTCATATAATTGATGCTTAGATTAATTTTTCTTCTTTAACAGACATGTGGTAATTTTGATAGTTCAGGGAACATTTTTTTTTTTTTTTTTTCCTTCGGTACGTGGGCTTCTCACTGTTGTGGTCTCTCCCTTCGCGGAGCACAGACTCCGGACGTGCAGGCCCAGCGGCCATGGCTCACGGGCCCAGCTGCTCCGTGGCATGTGGGATCTTCCCAGATCGGGGCACAAACCTGCGTCCCCTGCATCGTCAGGCGGACTCTCAACCACTGCGCCACCAGGGAAGCCCCAGGGAACAGTTTTTGAACATCTACTACTGTCAGGCAATGTACAAGGTAGAAAAAACGGAATGACAGCTCTTATTCCTAAGTCATTTATAGTCTAATGGGAGAAATGGACATATGAACAGTTTTGTTTTTTTTTTTTTTTGCGGTATGCGGGCCTCTCCCATTGCGGGGCACAGGCTGCGAACGCGCAGGCTCAGCGGGCACGGCTCACGGGCCCAGCCGCTCTGTGGCACGTGGGATCCCCCCGGACCGGGGCACGAACCCGCGTCCCCCGCATCGGCAGGCGGACTCCCAACCACTGCGCCACTAGGGAAGCCCATATGAACAGTTTTAGTATGCCTGTTAGAAACAATCATAGAGTTTTTTGGGAGCACAGGAGGGTGTTCAGCCTTCGTGTGTGTGTGTGTGTGTGTGTGTGTGTGTGTGTGTGTGTGAGAGAGAGAGAGAGATAGTGAGAGGTGGTAGAGAGGTAGTAAGAGGGTTGTCACTAGACAAGGAAAGCCTTCTTAGAGAAGATAATACTGTTTCTCACAACTCTTGGGATAAAAAAATGGTAGCTTTTTTTTTTTTTTTTAAGAAAAAGTTTAATACCTCTTAAAATCAGCTTTTGTGTGTGTATGTGTTAGGGGGAAAATAGGTCTAGACTTATCATACAGAGCCCTTTCTAATTTGATTCCAGTCTACATTCTATCCTCATCTTTCCACTGTCACCTACTTTTTAGTCATATAAAGTTATTCGTTTATGCTTTAATTACTTTTGGCTTAACACCAAGCTTAAGCCCTTTCTTAATAGGAAATTATCTTGTGTTTTCTTTCTTTCAATGCAATTTCTTTGGAAAAGTACTAAGCTAAAATAAATGTTAAATGTCAGTTGTATTCTATATATATATATATATATATATATATATATATATATATATATATCTTTTACTGTGAAAATAACCTCTAATTGTTGAACTGTCTGGACTGGGAGAACTGTGAGTAGACATGCATACCCCAAAGCCCTCCTTGACCAGAACTTTTTAAAACTCTTTTGGAAAACCTGGGCCCCTTCTTCCCTCTGTAGAGTCTCTTGTAACTAACCTTGTCCTTATGGAAATTTGCAAACTTTGCCCAGGGGCTGTTAAAAGACTTGGTTCTGTGTGTATGAAGCTTTCTTATGCTGGTGTGGTTTGCACCCACCTAGGTGGTCTGTTCTCTTACAACTGAGTTCGTCCCTTTTGAGAACTGGAGAAATCTGGATCAGGGCTAGTTTAAGATTCTGAAGAGAAATGTGCTTTAGATCTTTACAAAACATTTTTTTTTTCCAGAGAACTTTACCAGAGGTACATAAGATATAAATTCATTGCTATTTGATAGTAAATCCTAGCTTCCACAGGGATTTTGACTGATGTAATTCTTTTCTACTAGGTTTATTTGATAAAAACAACTGCCCTAAAACAAAATTTTTATCTGGTCTCCCATTGTGGTAAAGGATATCCTTTCTTGGTTAAGAATTACTCATGTAGGTAAAGACACTGGGCCTTATGTTTAATAGCAAATTAAGCAACAAAGTTATTATTATGTAGCTACCATTTATATTGTGTGCTTAGTAGGTGCCGGGTACTTTTCTAAGCATTTTCTGTGTGTTAACTAATTTAATGCTCACAATATCTCTATCATGAGTTAGCTTTACTATTCCTATCCTATTTTATAGATAAGGAAGGAGACATAAGTGGTTACAGTGAAAGATTTTCAAACTTTTTAGTCGAGGGAAATTTACAAGAAACGGCACCAAGAAAACTTAACTTTATTTTGGATGTAGCTCTGTATTTCAGACATAGACAGGTATAGTCAGTCTGGGCATGTTATGCTTAAAAATCATAGGTTGTAGAAGAACCCAGAGAACTTGTGAATCTATCAGGTTTGACTAATAGATTGAGAAAAGTTGTAAAATTCAGTGAATTATATGTGTAACATTATTTTTTTTGGAAACATTTCTAAGTGGAGTGCTTATTAAAGGCAAGGAGAGTGTTAATAAAGAGCTTAACTGGCTAGATTAGAGTAAAGAAATTGTCTCTCCCCATCTGTCCTAATTAGCTTACCTCTCCTGCTTTCATAGCATGCTGGTTATTTCAGAAAAGAAGCGAGAGGTACTTTGAAAGGACACCATTTTTATTTAGCCAATTTATAATGATTTTGGAATGGTTGTCAATTTTTGAACATAAACTGTTAAATATTAGACCTTTTCTGTGACAATTTGTTACTGGAAGTTTCAGGCCTTTGGGTGCTCAGTTAAGGATTTTGGCCTCTTTCTTTTGGTTTTGGCTCAAATGATTATGTTTCCTCATTTGGGGAAGATTTCTCTGGTTATTCTGATATTTGTCCTGATAGAAGGAAACCTTCCATCATTAACAGGTATTTAAAAATCTACATTATTTTTTATCTTTAGATCTGCAGTATATTTTCTCTAAAAATAACATTATTTGATATGACTGCTGTAAGAAATTGAATCAAATATTACTCTAGTCTTTGATATTGCTTCATTTAAACTGTATGAAAATCTCTCCAATAATATTGGTTTTCCTCCTCATTAGTAATTCTTGGTTCAAAGCTTACTTCCTCTTATTTCTTGTGTTGAAATTGGATGTATACTTGATTTCAATATCTAACAATCTTGAAATGAAGGACTAGGAATTAAATGGAGAAAAAATTGAATGCTTTAGTTCTCCCCTCCTTAAGCACACATGTCTATAATTCAAGCATGGAGTTCAAAATCCAAATGTGGTGCAAATGTCAGTTTTTCTTCATTTGTTACCTTTCTTTCTATGTCTCCATTCATCATCAGAAGCTTTGTTTATGCTTTCACTCTGTAGCACAAACCTACTTATCTTTAGAAGAGAGCCAAGAACCCAAGAGTACAGTTTCTTTTCTCCTGACTGACTCAGAATCCACAGACTCTTCTCTATCTATCGAAAAGAAACAACCTATCAACCACAGAGAAACTGAGAGACAGTGGTTGCTCAGAAGAAAGCGATCTACTCTGTTTCCTAATGGTGTGAAAACCTGCCCAGATGAAAATGTTACAGAGGCTATGGCAAACCATGTGAAATATTTCAAAGTCCGAGGTAAGAAAACATTCAAACCCTTGGGCTCCATGATAAAATTCATAGTTCTAAAACAGTTGTTGTATTTGAACATTATAGTTCAAAATTTGTGATGCTTTGGATAGAGACTGAGCCTGATATTGTCTTTCTGCTAGCCATGGAAAAAGGACTTGCTAAGAGTATGGTATTTATA
Organism: Kogia breviceps; assembly: GCF_026419965.1. Lineage (NCBI taxonomy): Eukaryota > Metazoa > Chordata > Mammalia > Artiodactyla > Physeteridae > Kogia > Kogia breviceps. The sequence continues at coordinate 101,649,189 of NC_081314.1, forward strand.
TAGCTTCAGAGGAAAGTTTCCATTATTTTAAGAGAGGACATGGTTTAAAATTTTTGAAGCACTTCAAAAATACCAGTTTATGTTGCTGGATAAATTAATTATAACTTTTACTTCTGCATTACAGTAATTTGTCTAAATATACCCACAAAAGATATTAACTAAGATATACTTACCTACTTGGCTAATTATATACATGGAAATATGATCAGTTTCTATATTTTATAGTTTAGCCATTCTACAGATTCAAGCTGATTCTAGTTGGTATACACAAAACTTTTTACCTCTCAAATGGTGGCACTTCTTACAATGGACCCTAAAGAAACAAAACTAGGAGTTTATTTTATTTATTTTCATTTTTAAAAATTAATTTCTATTAGAGTATAGTTGCTTTACAATGTCGTGTTAGTTTTTTTCTGTACAGGAAAGTGGATCAGCTATATGTATGCATATATCCCCTCTTTTTTGGATTTCCTTCCCATTTAGGTCACCACAGAGCATTGAGTAGAGTTTCCTGTGCTATACAGTAGGTTCTCATTAGTTATCTATTTTATACATAGTAATGTATATGTGTCAATCCCAATCTCCCAGTTCATCCCACTCCCCCTTCCCCCTTGGTGTCCATACATTTGTTTTCTACATCTGTGTCTCTATTTCTGCTTTGTAAATAAGTTCATCTGTATCATTTTTCTAGATTCCACATATAAGCAATATTATACGATATTTGTTTTTCTCTTTCTGACTTACTTCACTCCGTATGACAGTCTCTAGGTCCATCCACATCTCTGCAAATGGCACTATTTCATTCCGTTTTATGGCTGAGTAATATTTCATTGTATATATATCTACCACATCTTCTTTATACATTCCTCTGTTGATGGACATTTAGGTTGCTTCCATGTCCTGGTCATTGTAAATAGTACTGCAGTGTACATTGTGGTACATGTATCTTTTTGAATTATGGTTTTCTCCAGGAGAAAATGTATGTATGCTCAGCAGTGGGATTGCTGGGTCATATGGTAGTTCTATTTTTAGTTTTTTAAAGAACCTCCATACAGTTCTCCATAGTGGCTGTATCAGTTTACATTCCCACCAACAGTATAAGAGGGTTCCCTTTTCTCCACACCCTCACCAGCATTTATTGTTTGTAGATTTTTTGATGATGGCCATTCTGACTGGTGTGAGGTGATGCCTCATTGTAGTTTTGATTTGCATTTCTCTGATAATTAGTGATGTGAGCATCCTTTCATGTGTTTGTTGGCCATCTGTATATCTTCTTTGGAGAAATGTGTATTTAGCTCTTCTGCCCATTTTTTGATTGGGTTGTTTTTTTGATATTGAGCTTCATGAGCTGTTTGTATATTTTGGAGATTAATCCCTTGTCGCTTTGTTTGCAAATATTTTTTCCCATTCTGAGGGTTTTCTTTTCGTCTTGTTTATGGCTTCCTTTGCTGTGCAAATGCTTTTAAGTTTCATTAGTTCACTTTTGTTTATTTTTGTTTTTATTTTCATTACTCTAGGAGGTGGGTCAAAAAAAGATCTTGCTGCTATTTATGTCAAAGAGTGTTTTGCCTATGTTCTCCTCTAAGAGTTTTATAGTGTCTGGCTTTACATTTAGGTCTTGAGTCCATTTTGAGTTTATTTTTGTACATGGTGTTAGGGAGTGTTCTAATTTCATTCTTTTACATGTAGCTGTCCAGTTTTCCCAGCACCACTTATTGAAGAGACTGTCTTTTCTCCATTTTATGTTCTTGCCTCCTTTGTCATATATTAGGTGACCATAGGTGTGTGGGTTTATCTCTGGGCTTTCTGTCCTGTTCCATTGATCTATGTTTCTGATTTTGTACCTGTACCATACTGTCCTGATTACTATGGCTTTGTAGTATAGTCGGAAGTCCAGGAGCCTGATTCTTCCAGCTCCATTTTTCTTTTTCAGGATTGCTTTGGCTATTCGGGGTCTTTTGTGTTTCCATACAAATCGTAAAATTTTTTGTTCTAATTCTGTGAAAAATGCCATTGGTAATTTGATAGGGATTGCACTGAATCTGTAGATTGCTTTGGGCAGTACAGTCATTTTCACAATATTGATTCTTCCAATCCAAGAACATGCTATATCTCTCCATCTGTTTGTGTCATCTTTGATTTTTCCATCAATATCTTATAGTTTCCTGAGTACAGGTGTTTTGCCTCCTTAGGTAGGTTTATTCCTAGGTATTTTATTCTTTTTGATGTGATGGTAAATGGGATTGTTTCCTTCATTTCTCTTTCTGATCTTTCATTGTTAGTATTTAGGAATGCAAGAGATTTCTGTGCATTAGTTTTGTAACCTGCAACTTTACCAAATTCATTGATTAGCTATAGTAGTTTCCTGGTGGCGTCTTTAGGATTTTCTATGTATAGTATCATGTCAGCTGCAAACAGCAACAGTTTTACCTCTTTTCCAATTTGGATTCCTTTTATTTCTTTTTCTTCTGTGATTGCTGTGGCTACGACTTCCAAAACTGTGTTGGATAATAGTGGTGAGGGTGGACATCCTTGTCCTGTTCCTGATCTTAGAGGAAACGCTTCAGTTTTTCACTGTTGAGAATGATGTTTGCTGTGGGTTTGTTGTATATGGCCTTTATTATGTTGAGGTAGGTTCCCTCTATGGACACTTTCTGGAGAGTTTTTATCATAAATCAGTGTTGCATTTTGTGAAAAGCTTTTTCTGCATCTATTGAGGTGATCATATGGTTTTTATTCTTCAGTTTGTTAATATGGTGTATTACTTGTTTGATTTGCATATACTGAAGAATCCTTCCATCCCTGGGATAAATCCCACTTGATCATGGTGTATTATCCTTTTAATGTGTTGTTGGGTTCAGTTTGCTAGTATTTTGTTGAGGATTTTTGTGTCCATGTTCATCAGCGCTTTGGCCTGTAATTTTCTTATTTTGTGATATCTTTGTCTGGTTTTGATATCAGGGTGATGGTGGCCTCGTAGAAAGCTTGAGAGTGTTCCTCTGTAATTTTTTGGAACAGTTGCAGAAGGACGGGTGTTAGCTCTTCTCTAAATGTTTGATAGAATTCTCCTGTGAATCCATCTGGTCCTGGAATTTTGTTTGTTGGAAGACTTTTTATTTTATATTGAAGAATAGTTGATTAATAATGTTGTATTAGTTTCAGATGTACAGCAGAGTGATTCAGTTATACATATACATGTATCTATTCTTTTTTCAAATTCTTTTCCCATTTAGGTTGTTACATAATTATTTTATTTTCAATTAAACAGTGTTATCCTTGATCTCATACCCTTTTATTATATTAATTCATTCTCTGTTCCTTCTATTTACTAACCAGAATTGCTTAATTGACCATAACATGTCCCTTAGATATTTGAAGGATTCCCAAACTTTGCTTTTTGCTGCTCAAGAGCCAATAAAAAGCCATAATATGGATGCGATGCTAGCAAATTAAAGTGGATATAGATAATGAAATGACAGTGAAATAAGGCTTGTTCATTCGTGCATGTATTCAACAAATGTTTATTGATCATTTACTATTTTCCAGGGACTGGGCTATATAAACCTTCAGTCTGAGCTGCTACTTTGTCTTCTTCTTTATTTTCCTCTATCTTGTCCTTTCTGTCCTCCTTCCTTATCAAAGCAAATGCTTTTAAAATAAATTTAATATCAGATATTACATATATTTATATGTTTGATTTTTTAGTTTCTTAAAGTGCCATAGTATGTTAGAACTTTTTTTTTCAGAGTGTATTTATATCTCTTGGTTGTATTTTGGGCTATGAAACTTACTAAGCAATAAACTTTTCTTTCACTTTTTAAATGGAAATCCATTGACCTGGCCTTTTGTGAGTAGGGCATATGCCAGAAGTGGGAAATTCCGAAGACAGTGGGAAGAGAAAAAGGAAATGAAGATGAATGAGAATGAGTGTGTAATTTATCAAAATATGATGTCTACCACCTGGATTTTTATGTAATATTACTTTAAAATAGGTAAGAATACCAGAATACCTAGATAGCTTCTGGTTAAATAGTGAAGAGGAAATAACCAGTCATTTAAGGAATATGATTATGCCTTTAAATTTCTTTGCCCTTGTGTTTATACATTCAAGAGATGCTATTGAAAAAGAAGCCAACCAAAAGAAAAATAAAGCATTCTTGGAATAATTGACTTTAAAATACAGATTCTGTGAATGAGATCATTGGAAAGGGACCTCAAAGCTAAAATGATTCACACAGCACATCGAATTATAACAATGTTGTTATAGCTGTTACTGTCATCATAAAGAGTAAATATTTGTTATGTTTTGAAATTTAGGAAAAATGAATATTTTAACATAGCTCTTGATTTTGAAGAGATTTGGAAGAGATAATTGGATTATGCCCTTAGAACCAATTGTTTGGAGATTTGAGGAAAAGATCCACTCACTGTCCAACCAGGGATCTTTGTTCTTTCCACCAAGCTAATTCAGTGTAATGGTTTGCCCAATTTTTCTTTCATAGATAATTTGGTATCAGTTGCCAGTTGGTATAACACATTTGAAAAATATCTCCATTTAAGCAAGAAGCAACTGAATTTAACCTAATCATTTGTGAAATTAAAGAGATATTTAGGGTGCTGGGAGTAGGAAGTAATAGTATCCTCCTTTAAAAAACTATATTAGTAGTTGGACCTTTTAAAATATAGCTTTAAAAGGAAACCATAAACAAGACGAAAAGACAGCCCTCAGAATGGGAGAAAATATTTGCAAATGAAGCAACTGACAAAGGATTAGTCTCCAAAATTTACAAGCAGCTCATGCAGCTGAATATCAAAAAAACAAACAACCCAATCCAAAAATAGGCAGAAGACCTAAATAGACATTTCTCCAAAGAAGATACACAGATTGCCAACAAACACATGAAAGAATGCTCAACATCACTAATTATTAGAGAAATGCAAATCAAAACTACAATGAGGTATCACCTCACACCAGTCAGAATGGCCATCATCAAAAAATCTACAAACAATAATAAATGCTGGAGAGGGTGTGGAGAAAAGGGAACCCTCTTGCACTGTCGGTGGGAATGTAGATTGGTACAGCCACTATGGAGAATAGTATGGAGGTTCCTTAAAAAACTAAAAATGAACTACCGTACGACCCAGAAATCCCACCACTGGGCATATATGCTGAGAAAACCATAATTCAAAAAGTCATGTACCACAGTGTTCATTGCAGCTCTATTTACAATAGCCAGGACATGGAAGCACCCTAAATGTCCATCAACAGATGAATGGATAAAGAAGATGTGGCACATGTATACAATGGAATATTATTCAGCCATAAAAAGAAACGAAACTGAGTTATTTGTAGTGAGGTGGATGGACCCAGATTCTGTCATACAGAGTGAATTAAGTCAGAAAGAGAAAAATGAATACTGTGTGCTAGCATGTATATATGGAATCTTAAAAAAAAAAAAATGGTTCCGAAGCACCTAGGGGCAGGACAGGAATAAAGACACAGACCTACTAGAGAATGGACTTGAGGGCACGGGGAGGGGGAAGGGTAAGCTGGGAAGAAGTGAGAGAGTGGCATGGACATATATACTCTACCAAATGTAAAATAGATAGCTAGTGGGAAGCAGCTGCATAGCACAGGGAGATCAGCTCGGTGCTTTGTGACCACCTAGAGGAGTGGGATAGGGAGGGTGGGAGGGAGACGCAAGAGGGAGGAGATATGGGGATATATGTATATGTATAGCTGATTCACTTTGTTATACAGCAGAAACTAACACCATTGTAAAGCAATTATACTCCAATAAAGATGTTAAAAAGAAATATATGGCTTTATTAGGGTATACATTGGTGGATTATAAACTGCACATATTTAAAGCATAGAATTTGATTTGTTTTGACAAATATATTTATCCTTGAAGTTATCACTACAATCAAGATAATGAATTTGTCAGTTACCTCCAAACATTTTCTCATGTGCCTTTATAATCCCTTCCTCCCTCAGCACCTCCCTTGACCTCAGTGCTGAGGCAACCACTAATCTGCTTTCTATTACTATCTATTACTATGTATCATTTGCTTTTTCTACACTTTTTCTACTATGTATCGTTTGCATTTTCTACACATATTCATTGTGTTCATGCTGTGTACTCTTTTTTTTTTTTTTTTTTTGTCTAGCTTCTTTTACTCAGTTTGTTTTGAGACTTATCTATGATTTTTTTGTGTATCAGTAGTTTGTTACCATTTACTGTTGGGTATTATTCCATTTTATAGATATATTACATCTTGGGATATATGGGTGGTTTTCAGTTATTGGGGATTACGAAGAAAGCTGTCATGAACATTTTTGTACAATTTTTTTGTGTGAACATATGCTTTTGATTAATAGGAGTGTAGTGGGTTGGGTCACATGATAGCTCTATGTTTAATAACTTTTTAAGAAATTGCCAAAACTGTTTTCCAGTGTAGTTGTACCAACAACCGTATATTGGGATTCCAATTTTTCCACATCTGTGCAACGCTTGGTATAGTCAGTCATTTTAAATTGTAACCATTCTAGTAGATATGAAGTAACATCTTATTGTGGTTTTTTTTTTGTTTGTTTGTTTTTGTTTTTGCGGTATGCGGGCCTCTCACTGTTATGGCCTTTCCCGTTGTGGAGCACAGGTTCTGGACGCTCAGGCTCAGTGGCCATGGCTCACGGGCCCAGCCGCTCCACGGCATGTGGGATCTTCCCGGACCGGGGCACGAACCCGTGTCCCCTGCATCGGCAGGCAGACTCTCAACCACTGCGCCACCAGGGAAGCCCTCTTATTGTGGTTTTAACTTGCATTTTCTTGATGGCTAATGGTGTTAAGCACTTTTTCATGTGCTCATTTGCCATTTGTATATCTTTTTTGGTGAAGAGTCTATTTGAATATTTTGCTCCTTAAAAAAAATAATTGGATTGTTCGTTCTGTTCTTGAGTTGTAAGAGTTCTTTATGTGTTCCAAATACCAGTTCTTTGTCAGATATATGTTTTGCATAAATTTTCTTCCAATGTTTGGTTTGTCTTTTTATTTTCTTAACAATGTCTTTTGAGGAACAGAAATTTAAATTTTGATAAAGTCCAATTTATCAGGTTTTTTTTGCATCATGCTTGCTTTTGGTGTTGGATCTAAATTTACTTAGCTCAGAATCACAAAGACTTTCTCCTGTTTTTTCCGATAGAAATTTTATAATTTTTAGGTTTTACATTAAGGTCTATGATCTACTTCGAGTTAATTTTTGTATTTGATATATATGGATCAAAGTTAAATTTTTTTGCTTTTGTATAGCCAGTTGTTCCGGCATCATTTATTAAAAAGATTATCTTTCCTTGCCGCTGAACCTTTGTTGAAAGTCAGTCTTCTATATATGATGGGTCTATTACTTCACTTTTCATTCTCTTACACAGATCTCTGTCTATTTTTATGCCAGTACCTAAATGTCTTGATTACTGTAAGCTTTATAATAAGTCTTTGAATAAGATAGTGCAAGTCCTTCTACTTTGTTCTTTTTTAATTTGTTTGGTTATGCTAGGTCCTTTGTCTTCCATATAAATATTAGAATCATCCTGCCAATTTGTACATAAGAGGCTACTGGGATTTTGTTTGGGATTGTGTTGAATTTATTGATCAATTTGCGAAGAATTATAATCTTAATGATATTGACTCTTCTGATCTGTGGATATATCCCTCCATTTATTTAGATCTCTGTCAGTTTCTTTCAACAGTGTTTTGTAATTTTCAGTGTATAGATCTTACACATCTTTTTATCAGATTTATTTCACTTTTTTCATGCTATTGTTAACACTATTTAAAAAAAATTTGGTCTCTGATTGTTCCTTGCTAGCATATAGACATACAACTGATTTATGTGTATTCATCTTTTATTCTGTAACTTTGTTAAAAATCACTTATTAGTTGTAGTAGCTTCTTAATATATTCCTTAAGTTTTTCTACATGGGTTATTATTTCATCAGCAAATAAAGATATAGTTTTACTTCTTATCTTCCAGTTTGTATGCCTTTTATTTCTTTTTCTTGCCTTATTGTACCAAATTAACTGTTCCTCATGCTTTGGGCTCCACGATTCTGAAAGGAAATTATATTACCCTAAAAAAAAGACTTTGTTCCATTCTAGATTTCTGTGTACTAGATAAGATACACAGCCTGAGTCCTAGTAACAGGATTAAAGACAGATTAAATGCCGGCATTTCCTTCTTCAGAATATTGTCATTACATTTACCCTTCCTCCACCCGTTTCCAGGACAAGTTTCTCTGCCAGAAGAGAGGCTTTTGTAGATTAGTTATCTTCTCAAAAATAGAAAGTTATTTCCAGTGGTAACTAAAGGCTACATGAAAATCATTTGACGAGGATAGAACTTCTGAACAAGTAGGCCAAATAGTGAAGTATGTGGCGTTTGTCTGTGGTGAAGTTTTGCCCTCTTTAGTACCTCTTTCCTTGGAATAGTGCTGATTTTGCTCTTGTCTGTACAGCCTGTACTATCCTATCTAGGTTTTCCTTCTCTGAGCTGCATGAATACTCCAGACTACCCCCCAATTCTCCTCCTGTATCAGAATGTCAGTGTTTTGAATTCTATTATTCCCAGTTGGAAAACCATTGGATAAATTAAGGAATGCAGTTGATCCTTGAACAACATGGGTTTGAAATGTGAGGGTCCCCTTCTACTCACATTTTTTTTCAGTAAATACATACTGCAGTGTTATATGATCCAGGGTTGGTTAAATATGTGGATGTGCAACCGTGGATAAGGAGGGCTAACTGTAAAGTTATATGTGAATTGACTGCAGAGGGTCTGTGCCCCTAACTGCCACATTATTCAAAGGTCAACTGTATTACCTTTCTGGAGGGAATTTCATTTTTTATAGTTTTATTGAGATATAATTAACATACCAATTAATTCATTTAATGTATAGAATTCATTGGTTTTCCAGTATATTCACAGAAACGAGTAACTGTCATCACACTCAGTTTAAGAACATTTCTTCACCTCAGAAAAACCCCTCACCCTTTAGATATCACTTTCTTATCACTCTGTCTCCCCTTCCCCTCCCCCCAGGACTAAGCAACCACTAATCTACTTTCTGTCTCTATAGAATTGCCTCTTCTGGATTTCTTATATAAATGAGATAATATAATATATGGTCTTTTGTGACTGGCTTCTTTTACTTAGCATAATGTTTTCAAGGTTCATCCATGTTGTAGCATGTATGAATAGTTTATTTTTTATGGCCAAATAATAACATTCTATTGTATGGATATACCACTTTTGGTTTATCCATTTGTCAGCTGATGGGTATTTGGGTTGTTTTCATTTCTCTTGGGTGTATATCTAAGAGTAGAATTTCTGAGTCATATGTTTAACCACATGAGGAATTTCCAGATTGTTTTCCAAAATATATGTACCGTGCCCACCAGCAGTGTATGAAGGTTCTGATTTCTCCACATCTTTGCCAGCACTATAATTTCCTTAAAAAAAAAAATTACAACCATCCTAATAGGTGTGAAATGGCATCTTGTGGTTTTGCTTTGCATTTGTTTAATGACTAATAATATTGAGCATCCTTTTATATGCTTCTTGGATTTGAATATCTTCTTTCAAAGAATGTCTTTAAATCCTTTGCCTTTAAAAAATTTGGGTTATTTATCTTGTTTTCATTGAGTCGTAAGCATTCTTTATATATTCTCGATACAAGTCCCTTATCAGACAAATGATTTGAAAGTGTTTTCGTTTTCTTGATGGTGTCTTTCACAAAAGACAAAAGGTCTTTTTTTCGCCATGCACAAAAGGTTTTGATTTTGATGAAATCCATTTTATCTATTTGTTATTCTTTTGCAAAACTGTTTATGCTATTCTGGGTCCCTTGCAATTTCATATGAATTTTAGAATTAGCTTGTTAATTTCTGTAAAGAAACCAGGGTTCTGATAGGATTGCATTGAATCTGCAGATCATTTTGAAGATACAGTTGGCCCTCTGTATCTGTGGGTTCTGCAACCATAGATTCAACCAACTGTGGATTTAGGATTGCCGTGTACACACTGCTATATTTAAAATGGATAACCAACAAAGACCCACTGTATAACACAGGGAACTGTGCTCAATATTATGTAACAACCTAAATGGGAAAAGAATTTGAAAAAGAATAGATACATGTATATGTATAACAGAATCACTTGGCTGTACACATGAAACCAACACAACATTGTTAATCAATTATACTCCAATATAAAATAAAAAGTTTAAAAATAAACAAACAAAAAAACACTTGTAAAAAATTTCCAGAAAGTTCCAAAAAGCAGAACTAGATTTTGCCGTGTGCTGGCAACTATTTACATAGCATTTACATTGTATTAGGTATTATAAGTAATCTAGAGGTGATTTAACATATACGGGGTGTGTGTGTGCATAGGTTACATGCAAATACTACATCATTTTATATAAGGGAATTGAGTATCCGAGGGTTTTGGTATCTACAGGGGTTGGGGGTTTAACAATTAAATCTTCCAATTCATGAACATGGAAAGTTTTTCCATTTATTTATGTTGTCTTTAATTCTTTTTCAACAGTGTTTCTTGGTTTTCAGAGTATAAGTTTTGTACTTTGTTAAATTTATTCCTAAGTATTTTATTATTTTTGATGCTTCTGTAAATGGAATTGTTTTCTTAAGTTCATTTTTGTTTGTTCACTGCTAGTGTATAGACATACAACTGATTTATATGTATTGATCTTGTATCCTGACACCTTGCTAAACTTGTTTATTAGTTCTGTAAGTTTTTAAGTGGATTTCTTAGGAGATTTTTTTCAGGAAATGACATCCCCCAAAGCATAATTTCTAAGAGGCAGCTTATGCTATTCTTCTGTGAATTCATGAGAGATGCCAAGGGAAGGCCTCCTATGAAACCTGGTATGATTTCTACACTTCTGGATGCATCAGCTGCATTTTTCCTCACATAGTAATGTTTTTCTAAGATTTTATGAAAATATTTTAAACATATAAAGTAGCTGAAAGAATAGTTTAGTGAACACCATAGTCTTACCACCTAGCTCTACAGTTAACATTTTATATTTGCTTTATCACATATCTATCTATCCAACCATCCTATTTCTTAGATGTATTTCATAAAGATATTTCATTTCCCTGTAGAACTTCAGCATGAATATCATTAACTAGAGCTTAATATTTGTTTACTTTTCTGAAGGTGGAATTTGCATAGAGTGAAAAGCATAAATCTTAAGAATACCATTTGGTGAGTTTTGACTAATGCACACATTGGTGTAATCCAGACCTCTCTTAAATTTGGGGATAGTGCCAGCACAGAAATTTCCCTTATTCCCCTTCCAAGACAGTCCTCCCTTCTCAACCCCAACTACCAGGTGACCACTCTTCTAATTTTTTTAAACCATAGCTTAGTTTCACCTATCTAGGACTTTATATAAGTAGAATAGTATGAACTCTTTTGTGTAAGGCTTCTTTGACTCAGCCTTTTGAGATTCATTCATGTTTTTACATGAATTAGTAATTTGTTCCATTTGATTCCATTATGTGACCGTATGTTTATTTTCCTGTTGATGGATACCTGGGTTGTTTTCTTTTTTAAGTTATTATGAATAAAGCTGCTCTAGCATTGAACATAAGTCTTTCTGTGGATCTGTGCTTACGTCTCGCTTGAAGGAATACCTAGGAGGGGGGTTACTGGGTCATAGGTTTGGTGTATATTTAGTTATATAAGAAACTACCAGTACTTTTTCCAAAATCGTTGTACTATTTTTCATTCTTGCCAAAAATGAGGGTTGTGTTTGTTCCACATTCTTGCCCAAATTTGATATTGTTAATGTAAAAAATTTTAGCCTCTCTGGTTCATGTGTGGGTGGTTCAATTTCCATTTCTCTGAAGAATGAATGACAGAGCACTTTTTCACATACTTGTTGCCTCTTTGTATCTCGTCCTTTGTAAAGTGTCTGCTTCAGTCTCTTACATATTTTAAAAATTGGATTATTTGCCTTTTTGTTAGGGAGTTGTAGAACTCCTCTAAATATCCTAAATACCAGTTCTTTGTCAGATATGTATTTTGAATATTTTCTTCCAGAGGTATGGCTTACCTATTCATTTTTTTTTTTTTTTTTTTTTTTTTGTGGTACGCGGGCCTCTCACTGTCGTGGCCTCTCCCGTTGTGGAGCACAGGCTCCGGACGCGCAGGCTCAGTGGCCATGGCTCACGGGCCCAGCCGCTCCAGGGCATGTGGTATCTTCCCGGACCGGGGCACGAACCCGTGTCCCCTGCATCGGCAGGCGGACTCTCAACCACTGCGCCACCAGGGAAGCCCACCTATTCATTTTTATTAATAGCATCTTTGTTGAGCAGAAGTTTTTAGTTTTGATGAATTCTAATATCAGTTTTTTGTTTTTTCTTTTATAGTTGTTGCTTTCTGAATCCTGTCTATGAAATCTTTGCTTATTTTCTGGTCATGTATATATTCTTCTGTGTTTTCTTTTTGGACCTTCAACGTATTAGCTTTCATATTTCAAATTATTTTATTATGTATATTGTGAAGACGTTATTGAGATTTATTTTTTCTCATAGATATATAGTTATTTGGTCTCACAGTACTTTTAATACTTTCTTTGAATCACCTCATTTCATAACCAGATCTTGTAGATATTTGCTTTTTGTTTGTTTTTACCAATGAGACTTTCATCTTTGCATTGTCTTCTGGTGTGTACTAAGCTGTCATTTGGAAGTTTGAAGAGGAAGAAAGGAAGAACTTGAATATACAAGTGGTCACCTCTGCCTCAGTCAGTCTCTGTTGGAGTCTTCTGTATGCTGTAGGGTCAAAAGTTCAAAAGAACAGGATTAAGGATGTAATTAGTTCACTGAAAAAGAAACTAAGTTTGCAATCAAAGGTTCATTCAATTTAACCCTGAAACATCAGTTAGAGAAACTTTCAATATTCATATATTTTAATCTCTGTTAAAGCCTAAGAGCTTTTTTTAGTCTGAGACTCTTCTTCCATCGAATAACTGTTGGACAACCAGAATCCAATATGATAATAACATTTAATATTCATGTAGCACTATGTAGTTTATAAAATACTCTCACAGATAAATTAAGTAAAGCAGTTATTATTCATCTCATTAAAAAAGACGAGTACATTGAAATGTTGACTGGCTAGGTCAGTTACTTTTGGTTATCAAACTAGTACACAGTGAGTCTAGGGCTAGAATTGAGATCCTTCTGACTCAGGGAGGGTGTTCAGGACCTCTATCTCGATATGCTGGTAGATTAGCATTTAGTCCTCTTGAGATGAAAAATAATTTCCTTGATCTCTGTCCACTTAAATCTGTCTTTCTCTTTTACCACCCTCCTCCTCTTCTCTCTCATCCCATCTGTTGTGCGCAGTGCCCTGCATCAGGACACTGAAATGGTTACAGGATAGCAATACACTTAGTGCTGTATAAAATGTGCAGACAGCCTGTTTAGTGTCCTTTCAGAGTTGATGCTTTGAAATAACTTAGCAGATACATTAAATTAGCTTTCATTTTAATACAGCAGTATGTTTCTTCTGAATATCATTTTCTTTTCTTTTTAGTTCTCACATCTTTTAAAAAATTAATAGATTTTATTTTTTGGAGAAGTTTTAGGTCTACAGAAAAATTGAGCAGAAAATCCAGAGTTACATATACTGCCACTCTCTCTCTCTCACACATACACACACACACACACACACATTTTCCCCTTTTATTGTGAGAACCCCAAAGTGCTTTCTGTAAAAATACCTCTCTGTTTGTTTTTCAGTATGCCAGGAAGCTGTCTGGGAAGCCTTCAGGACTTTTTGGGATCGACTTCCTGGGCGTGAAGAATATCATTACTGGATGAATTTGTGTGAGGATGGAATCACAACTATATTTGAAATGGGCACACATTTTAGTCAGTCTGTGGAACATAGAAGCTTAATTATGAAGGTAAATGTAGTAACAAGGGAAGAAATTACTGGACTGTTGTAGGAGCGTGTATACATAGCTCAGGCCTAAAGGAAGAAAGAGCAAATGCCAAATCCCTGCATTACGCTTTTTTGTTGAATTAGGTTGTTGAAGTGACCTACCACAGGGTGGCTTAGTCCTTGTATCCCTAGCCCTGGCCATTATAATAAGCATTGTTAACCCAGCAAGAGCCTCATGCTGGTTTATAAATGTAAATATTTGGAAATAATACTCAGCAAAGATTTAGGCTAAGAATATAAATCTGTGAGAGTTGAACATTCTTGCCAGAGTTTTTCATCTTATCAATTCAGAGTGGTGGAAATGATTCTAATTAAGATAGAGGATATAGGTCATTGGATAAATGTTTAGTAAAGTATAAATGTGATTCTAATTAATGAATTTGCTTACTTGTTTTCCTTGTTTTAGATTTAGTTTACTCTTCGCAAAGCATATAGACAAATTATCTGCCCACCTTCCCCTTTTCATGTTGCATGCATGTATTCATGACAAGAGAATGAAACTGTCTAGATATATGTGGTAGATTGCTCATGCTGTGTGATAGGCCCTTTATATCCTTCTTCCTTTTGTTCAAGTCCTACATGTCCTCCACTCAGATGTAACCTTTGTGAGGAATCAACCCCCAGCCTAGCAGATTTAGCTCCCATAATCCTTTGAACTCCATAATTCTTTATTTATTCTTTAATGTTTTCCTTCTTACATTTTATTATTATTAGTTGTATATGTATATATGGGCCAATATATCAGAAGAGTAGAATTGACAGGAGACCAGACTGGAGGGGTAGATAACTTAACAAGTTTATAGTTGATAGGAAACCATTGAAGTAGGTAAGTCATGGGGGCTGATTGGACAGTTTTGAATTGTAAAATGGTTATTATGGTTTCTATACGCCATGCGATAGATTAGAGGGGACAAGATGAGCAGAGATCAGTCACGACTCCAGGGCCGAGGGGATAAGAGTCCTAACTAGACCATGAGGTAGAGAAAGGGAGCATAGGAGATATAAGTAGGAAAAAGATTAGTAGGACTCTGTGATGGATTGGATGGGAGTGGGATAGGATGAAGGAATGGCCCGGGAAGCCTCCCAGCTTCTAGCTTGGATGACTACCACTGAGAACTCAGGCAGAGAAGCAGCTTGTAGATGCTGACTGGGAGAGTGAGTTTGCTTTTTAATGTGTTGTTTTGAGCCATTTGTGAAATGTGAATTGCTTGATATTTAGGTATGAAGCCAAGAAGAATGGTCTGGTTTATAAATACAGCTCTAGGGATTACCAGCCTTGAGGTAGTAATTGAAATCGTAAGAGTGGCTGAGAACGTTACTTAAGCAATCACTGGCTGTCCAAAATCTGAAGGAAGCTTGGTTTTACCTTTTTTTTTTTTTTTTCCTTAAATTGAAATACAGTTGATTTACAATGTTGTGTTGATTTCTGCTGTACAGCAAGGTGATTCAGTTTTACATATATATACGTTCTGGGTTTTTTTAGCTTGATTTTAAATATAACAACAACTGTTTACACATAGGTGGTGAATTGATGTGGTTGACACCCTTTATCAGAACTCAGAACGCCAGCATTTATACAAATAACCACCATGCTGGCCTATAAAATTTTAAAGCTAATAGTATAACCTGATAAAATGATGATTTTGCTATATGCTTATATGTATCTTGAGAGAGATTAATTAAAGGAAATAAAATCACAGTTGAAGCTGCTGGATGGTTGAAATTAAAAAAGAAAAAAAAATAGTGGCTGAGATTATTCTAGGAGAGTCTGTATAGTAAGAGCCGTGAGTTATTTATAAATATTTGGGGAATTATTTAGAGTAATAGTCTCTCCATTTTACAGATAAGGAAATTGAGGCCCAGCACCAGAGAGATTTCGGGATTTACCTCCATAGCTAAGAAAGAGAAAATGGAATTCTTCTGATTCCAAATTAGTGTTCTTTTTATTGTATTGGTCTCAAAATAAAACCACTAATTTAGAGGAAACTTGGAGACAATTTGCTTTGGAATGCCCCAGAGGAATAATCCGACTATTTATCAGACAATTTATCTTTTTGTCTGAATTCTGGAGAATCAGATTTCATAGTTATTTTATCCACATGATTATATTGGTCTAGGATGAGAGTTTCTATCAATGTATTAGATCACAAAACAGTTTGGTTCTAAGTCTATGGAAGGTTAATGTAAAACTCTACCAATCTCTTACCTGTAGATCTTTTTGGAATGATTAGCAGGTGAAGTCTGTTAATCTGTGCCCATTAGGAGAGCACAGGGACTTTTGTGCACATACACAGACTTGAGTGTCGGGACATTCTTGCAGTCACAAAACAAACTTGGCATCATTAGTACCTTGCTTTAACTATTTCTCTAGCCATAGAGAATAATAACATAGATTCTGTGTTAGGGCATTAGTGTTCTAGATGCAATACATTTTGTTTACTGCTTATTAACTGTCATTAATTCACATGGTCATTTTTATATCTTTGTTTTCCTTAGAAACTGACATACACAAAGGAAACTGTAAGCAGGTGAGTGTCTTTTATTCCCTAAGTTCATGCTTGGCAACAGACATGTATCATACCTATTCCCAGACTCATCCCACATTTGATGATTCCTTCCTGTTTTCTTGCCAGTTCCTGCAATGACCAGGCCTGTGGGTAAGTCTCAAATGCTTTTCCTCATCTTGAGGCCACTTCCCTTCCCAGACCACCTCTGCAGCCACTGTGCTAGTTTACTGTCTGACCTCACCAGGAGGCAGACTTGGTCCTCTCTCTTGGGTGAGGAAATAGATTTTTGGAAATGGAATACCAAATGATCTACTCTTGTTGAGGCTTACAGGCTAATGATAATATTGATCTAAAATGGTACACCTTAGTGGAGGATGGTTTACTAAATGGTGGGTTGTGGTGTGGGTCACTTTATTGTGTAATGACGATTATGATGTTGAAGCATAGGAATAACACAACCTTGATGAATCCTCCAGTGGTATGAGTCTTGGCTCTGTGGGCCTTTAGGCTTAGGATTAAGGTCATTTCTGGTTCCTGAACAGTAGCAGGACAAAGCAGATCATGGAAGGTGAGTGATTTTGAGCCTACAGACACTAAAGATTTCCAATTCTATCCATACTCAAAATATCTAGATTATGCTGGCATGTAGGTGATTTTTTTTTTGAAAAACATCACTATGGCATGCAATTCAGGTCAGAGTCCAGAATTTTGCCTCACATTAGATGGAAGGACAGATTGAAAAACCAACTAGGTGAGTCAGTGTCCAGAGGTCTAGCCTGGGAAGCAGAGTACAGG
Source organism: Kogia breviceps (assembly GCF_026419965.1). NCBI lineage: Eukaryota > Metazoa > Chordata > Mammalia > Artiodactyla > Physeteridae > Kogia > Kogia breviceps. Next base: position 101,666,528 of record NC_081314.1, read on the forward strand.
CAAAAAGCATAGCTGGAGTACACCTGTTGGTTGTAGTGGGGTATATGTAAGTTTCAAATCAAACATGAGTAAACAGGAGGAAAGTGGGACTGCTTGTGGTCTCACTTCATACAGCTAACAGTACCACTGAGTCTATGCTGGGGCCTGGGATTGAGCTCCTGCTTAGCTGTGGGGCCATGTGATGTTTTAAATGTGTGTCCTTCACCTCTGAGAGCCAGAGCTCGGAGATTACTTGTGATTGCCATTGCAACACGCAATGCAGTAGACTAAATAATCTTGTGGGTCCTACCAGTGCCAGTAATCTTCATGGTTGTATGTAATAAAAATGATGGCACATCTTACATATCTTATATGGTTAAGAAGTATATAAAAACCATAATAAATATGGCTCTTAACCTGGAAGAAGCCTTGGAGTTTACCTGTGAAAATGGACATTGGAAAGGTCGTAGCTTGTGTGTTATTATAAAGTGGTGGAAGGAATGTTATCTGAAATAGGACGGAAAGTTGTAACACCATATATGGATTGGTGTCATAACACATAACACATGAGGTGAACAGAGGTAGCTGGAAGATGTTTGAGGTGTAGTTTGTGTATTCCTACATAGCTCACTTCAACTGGGTGCAGTTTTCTGCTTTCACCTACTATTTCTTGTAATGAAATTGTGTATGTGTAGAGGAGAAATTCTTATTATGCTTAGTTTTTCTGATGTGTTAATCATGTTGAAACATTCATAAATAAACATCATAGAGAACTGCTGTGTCACATATTTTTATTGATAAGGCACTGTATGTCCTAGATAAACGAGGAGACTCAAACTACTATGCACCATCCTTAGAAAATAGGGTATGAGTAAAAATAGCAATACAGATGAACAAAAATATAACTGAATTTTGAGAACTTAAAAGTTGGTATCCTTCCCATGAAACTAGAGCAGACCAGGTCGGGGTGGGATGAAAAGTTGTGGTACTTGCTGAAATGGTACTTGCTGAAATGAGGTGACCTGGAGTTAGGTAACACTGGGAGTGAAACCATGGGAGTGGTGTAGGAATTTACTAAGCCCCTCTTTCTTTAAGCTGAATATTATAGTCATCCCTTAAAACCCTTAATTTGCCCATCACTTTTCTATATTTAAATTTATTTTTATGATTTTCTTGAGATCACTCTCATTTTCTGTGTTGAGATTCTTGTACTAGTTTTCTATTTCTGCTGCAACAAATTACCACAAGCTTTGGTAGCTTAAAAATACACAAATTTATCTTACAGTTCTATAGTTCAAAAGTTTGACATGAGTCTCAAGGTGTTGGCAGGTCTGTGTTACCTTTCTGGAGGCTCTAGGGGAGAATCTGTTTCCTTGCGTTTTTTAGCTTCTAGAGGCTGCCCACACTCATTGACTTATGACCCCCTTCCATCTTCAAAGTTAGCAGTGGCTGGTCGAGACTTTCTCACATTCTATCACTCTGACACTATTCTGCCTCCTTCTTCCACATTTACATTGGGCCTACCTGGATAAACCAGGATATGCCCTCTTCCTTAAGGCCAGCTGATTAGCAACCTTAATTCCATCTGCTACCTTAATTCCCCTTTGCATGTAACCTAACTTAGTCACAGGTTCTGCAGATTAGGATGTGGACATCTTTGGGAGACCATTATTCTGCTTACCACAGTACTTGTCTGTAATTTAAATTGCTTCTTCTACATGAATTCTAACCTATCTGCTAACATATGGCTTGTACCAAATAGTCTACTGTGTACCAATTTAACCTTCCCCCTACTATCATCTGACAAGTCTATTTAAAAAAAAGCATTTTCCACCTTACTCAGTACCTCACATCCCATCTTACCCTTTAGACATCAACCTGTCATTGTTTTTCTGTCTATCTCCTGAGTCTTCAACTTCTCCTGTTACTAACTGCTCATTAGCATTTAAACATGCTCAAGTGTTCTCAGGTTACCTGTTTTTTTTTACAAAAAGCCCTCCTCTAGCACTTGTCTCCAGCCAGACATCTTGAAAACATCTCCCCTTAGCTCTAGTCATAATTTATTCAAATACATTTTTCATCCCCTTTTCTTTTTCTTCTCCTTCTGGAATCCCTATTATGCATAGATTGGCATGCTTTGTATTATCCCATAGGTCTCTTATATTGCTTTCATTTTTTTCATTTGTTTTTCTGTCTGCTGTTTTGATTGGGTAATTTCCATTATTCTATCTTCCAGATCATTTGTTCTTTCTGCATTATTCATTCTGCTATTCATTGCCTTTAGCTCAGCTTTTGTCTCAGCAAATGAATTTTCTAATTTTTCTTGGTTCCTCCTTATAGTTTCTAGTTCCTTTTTACAGTAATCTGAATTTCTGTCGATAACCTTCTTAATTCCTTCAGCATTTTCATTACCTCCTTTTTGAACTCGGTGTCTATTAGACTGAAGAGGTCTGTTTCATGTTTGTTCCTTCTGGGGTCTTCATTTTACTTATATTTCTCTCATTCTGTGAGTTTAGGAGAAACAATTATCTACTGTAGTCTTGGAGGGCTATTTATATGTGGGATCATCCCTGCATAGCTCATGTGGGTTTAATATTTTTTTGGTGTGAGGGCTGTGTTTGGTTTGAATGCTTGCCGTCTCTTTCCTCAGCATGTGCTGTCCTTTATCCCCTTGATAGAGGGTGTGCAGGTGCGTGGTCCTACGCACATGCTCTGAGGAAGGTGGGGGCAGCGGGTCTGAGCCACCTCTTGAGTCCAAGATGGCAGCGGCAGCTCACACCTGGAGCTCGTGTAGGCGGTGCCCTGCTGCAGAGAAAGAAGCTTCTATGGTAGTCCTGCCCCTCTCCTTGTGCGCTTCCCAGCAATGACACCTTGCCTCTTTTCCTAATGCCTCTGCATATAATATTTTATTTAGTTTTCATCAGCACCCTTGTGAAGTAGGTAGGGCAGGAGGTGTTCCTATTTTAGAGATTAGTTCTTGAGGCCCAGAGCAACTGAGGTATTTTCCCAAGTTATACACAAAGTTGGTGATACATCTGGGACTAGAACCCAGGATTCCTAATTCCTTGCCTTATGTTCTTTGTTGTCACATGCTCATTACACTTAACAGATTCTAGAGCAAAGCAAAGTATAGCAAATTGTAAAGGGGAGTAGTAATCTAGATATGAAAGTATTGTTGGCTTGTTTTACTGTATTTTTAAACGTATATTCCATGTGGCTATGATATCTTTTGACACAATTCCATCTGAATTCCACTGACATGATTAGGTAGTAGTTGTGAGGAATAAATTATGAGCTGGATAAACTGAGAAAATGAGACAGTAGGGGGTTGTTTGCTGCTGGTATTAAGCTAAAGGTCTTAGCTGACCAACTTCAAATTTGTGGGTTGGCCTAGAAATGAAGCATTTCTGTCTCCAAAGCCAGTACTACTCTGTGTTCTAGTTCTGTTGTGAGCCACATTTTAGGGTATCCCTGCAGGAGGCACACCTAATGAGAAAATGTGAAAGGATTCTTGTTACTGTCTTTTGAAGGAAGCGTGGGAGGATGAGGGATTAAGTGTTTGAGTGTTAGACAAACGATTTGAGTTACTGAGAGTTGCCTACTTACCATCATTAAAATAATGTTTGTTTGTTTGCTTGTTTTTGCGGTACGCGGGCCTCTCACCGTTGTGGCCTCTCCCGTTGCGGAGCACAGGCTCCGGACACGCAGGCTCAGAGGCCATGGCTCACGGGCCCAGCCGCTCCACGGCATGTGGGATCCTCCCGGACCGGGGCACGAACCTGTGTCCCCTCTATCGGCAGGCGGACTCTCAACCACTGCGCCACCAGGGAAGCCCAATAATGTTATTTAGAATTTAGTAAGTGAAATCTAGTTCTACTGAAGTGAGCAGACTTCTCCATTCTGAGTGTTTACTTAGAGAATTAGCTTAAATTTGATTTTAATTTGGGGGACAATTTGACCAACCCCAGGTGAGGTCTGGTTTCTCTGCCATGCCATCCCAACTTCCTATTCTAGTTACTGTAGTATTGTGCTTTGTTTTACTTTGACCTCTTTGCTCTTCATACTTGATTGCTCTCCAGCTGTGACTGGGTTTCCCTTCCTCTTTCTTGGTCCTTACACATTTTGACTTTTAGGTCTTTTAGTTTATGTACACCACTATCATTAAGACCAAGTAAAACCATCTTGGTTGCTCTTCTAGGGAATATGGGTCACATAAAGTCCATGTGATGTGGAATTAATATGGGTAAGAGTGAGGTTTCTGGAATCAAATGGGCCTATTTTACATCACAGCTCCTTCATTGGCTAGCAGTATGACCCTGAACAAATTCTTAATCTCTTCTATCATTAGTTTCCTCATATGCATAAATGGGGATAATAGTGTCTTCCTTTTAAGATTGGTGCCAGAATTAATTGAGTTAACCAAGATAAAGCACTTAACACAATGCTTGACACGATAAATTTAGTTGTAGTCATTCTTGCTATTATTATTGAAAAGTGAACTGGATATGGTTAGGAATTTTAGGTATGGCCTTGGGTCATAAAGTCTTTGTGTGACCTTGAGAAAATTGCTTTACCCATTTGCATCTTGATTTTTCATCTATAAGTGAAGGTATTGGGAGGGATTCTGCCTTGTGGACAGTTGATAAATCCTATTCAAGCCTGATGATGTTAATGTCTCTTCCAAATGCATCTGAATCCTAGTTTTTTAAGCTCTATCTCCTGCAACCAAGAAGCCTCTTGGTGCTTTCTCATCATCCAGGTTTTCCTCTACTCATCATTCATCAAAATGACTTATCCAGATGTCCTATTCCTTTGGGTTCTTTTGGATGACAGCTCACTTAGTAAGCAGTTTCCTGCAAGTCGATGAAAAATAATCAGTAGTGGTAGGTTTGGTGTACTGGTTTAATGTGTTATTCTTTCTAGATAGTATTTCTAAAACCAGAAGAATCCTTATGGTGAGATTTCTTTTAACCTATATTTCTCAAATTTTCTACCAAAGCCTGGGGCTTTAGGGAACATGGCCCTAGTTGACTCCCCCACTCCAATTCCAGTCATGAAATGTCCTTGAAACTATCATATTTTATTTTTATATTCATTTAAACTTTATATTCTACTCTATAGCCACACTTGTTTTAATATTAAGATGTTTTAAATTCCATATCAGTTTTTACTTAGCTCCCTGCCTGTGCTTTTACTTTCGAGTAAAAAATTGATGCTTCAAGATGTGTGCCATGTTTATCTGGTGGCTGTGAGCAACCCACCCCACCATGATCTAGTTTAGAGCAGCGGGACAATTTAAAGGGGTGGTTCTGAGGTGAAGATGGGACTCACTGAGACATTAGCAAGTCTGAGAGGGAGACATTTTGACTGTGATTAAGTCACCTTTGAAAGCTGACTTGTGGAAAGTTGAAGAGAGTTTTCAATTACTATAATTTAAATTGTATATTTTGGGGGTATATGGAAATTTGGACTTGCAAAAACCCACCTTCTTTTCTTTGGAGCAAGGGCTTTCTCAGATTATCCTCTGATCTCTTCTGATCTTTGCTTGCAGTTGCAGGGCAACATGGTAAAAAGATAGTCAGGGACCTGAAACCTGAGAGCAATGTGGCCTATAGCAAATCATTTCTCTAAGCTTGACTTGTTTTATATTAAAAAGTTTTATGACTCTGTGATCTCTCAAATGAGATGAGATTTGGGCTTATATGTTCGCCTTAGCAGCCAGCGCTTTCGTGTCTGTACTACTTGTTGAGTTTGTAATCATGTATTTGTTATCTGTTTTCTATTAGATGGTAACCTTCATAGACCATGGGTGTTTTGTTCACAACTGTATGTCAAGTGCCTTCTACACTACACTGGTTGGCCAGTAGTATTTATTTATTTATTCCCAAAATATCTATTCAGTGCCTACTAAATGGTAGGTTCTTTTTTAGGGTGGAGATACAGCATGAATATGGCAGTTAAGGTCCCTAATCTCATGGAGTTTAGATTCTTGAGGCAGTCTTATTCAATAGAAATTTCTGTGATGATGGACATGTTCTGGGCTGTCCAATAAAGTAGCCATTAGCCACATGTGACTGTTGAACACTTGAAATGTGGCTAGTGTGGATAAATTCTGAATTTTAAACTTTAATTTTAAATTAATTTAAGTTGCCACATATGTCCACTGGCTACCATATTAGACAATGCCATTCTAGAGGATTAGGGCGTGGACAGAGATCAAAAAGTAGATAAATAAATGAGCAGAATAATTTCCCATAGTGATAAGAACTGGGAAGAAACGAAACAGTGTTATGAAATAGTAAGTAAGGGAGTACTTTATATAAGGTGATTCTAGTTGAGTAGCATCAAAAAATGTAAAATAAATCAATTGTAAAGACTTTTCTTTTTTTTTTAATTTGCTACTCAGTACTTTGGTTTGGGAATCATTGTTTGGAGATCTGGTGAATCCTTTTTGGAAAGAAAACCCCAAAATAACCCCTCACATTTCTATCATTTAATAACTCCAAACAATTTTTTTCCTAGCCCTGAATTGTCATCTCCAGTTCCTGTTGGTGATACCTCAACATTGGGAGGTATGCTTTTGTGCCTTTATTCACTTTTCTTCTAAAATTTATTATTTAATTGAAAGGAAGCAAATTTTTCACCTCACATTTAAAAAATACCATGTGTTTCTCTCTATGTGTTGTTCAAGAGTCTCAAGAAAAATTAATTCTTTTTTCACTTATTTTATGACATTATGATGTGGGTACTTAAGAATCTTTAATTATTAAGTATAATACAAAAGCAGAAAACTACTTAAAACAAATGTACAACCTAAACAATTGTTTTATGGCAAACACCCTGTGATCACTGCTTATGTCAAAAGGTAGGACCTTTCTAGCTCCACCATTTGTCATTTGTCTTGTAGAGTTTTCCAGAGTAAGAATTTTTTCAGATTCCATTGTGGTATACTTTAGCATTTACTTTGACCTCTATATTTCCTATAAATTAGTAGTTGCTTTCTTTATTTTTAATTTTTTTTTAAAAAAGCTGTTCTTTGTTGGAAATTTCAAACATATACAACAATGAGGCCCAGCTTCAGTAATTATAATTTATGGGAGGGGGGTGAGTTGAATTGGGAGATTGGGATTGACATATATACACTACCATGTATAAAATAGATAACTAATGAGAACCTGCTGTATAGCACAGGGAACTCAATGCCCTGTGGTGACCTAAATGGGAAGGAAATCCAAAAAAGAGGGGATATATGTATACATGTAGCTGATTCACTTCTCTGTACATCAGAAACTAACACAACATTGTAAAGCAACTATACCCCAATTAAAAAAAGATTATAACTTATGGCCACTTCCAACCTTCACCCACTTCCCCTGTCTGAGAGTGTTAGTTTTATTAGATAGCTCCTTAAGGATAGGGACTTTGTATCCCTGGAGACTTACATAGAGCCTGACATATAGTATGTATCAATAATTGCTTGTTGAATGAGTCATATTTATTTCTTGTGCTGAGAGACCCTGGATAAATGTGTCTTGAGGTTAGAATGCACAGAATTTCTGGGATGAAAAAGTAAATGACTTTTAGAAATGCCTTGGAAATCAGTTTCTTGTTTCCTGATAAGAATTCTGATTTAGTCATGGACTGAATTCATGCACATGTCTTTGTTTTTCTACTTAGGTGCCAGTCTCAGTGTTCCATATCCAGGGGTGACCTTCTATGAAGGTATCTCAGAGAGCAGCTTGGAGAGGCCAGAAGAGAGTGTGAGTGATATTCTGTTTTGTTATTTAGTTTCTAACATGGAGAATAGGGATTAAGAGAGATTTATAGTCCATTGCCAGACTACACAAAACTTCAGGTGGTTCCCTTTATGGAAATGTAGATTCTAAAACCAGTACAAAAAATCTGTGATTTCTTAGAGAGCCAAGTAAATCTGCTTTTGGCGAGGAATGGCTTCAAATTGTAAATGAAATGACTAGGGGCCTGGGGAGCTGTCATCATGGTAAACCCACTGTCTTTTGTGGGCTGTGTACATAATTTACTGTGAGGGTTTTTGCTTATGTTCTTCTGTCTCTTAATAAATCAGGACTTAGTCTTCTTCAGAGGGAAAGTATATAGATTTTATGTAGCTTAAAGAAATACCATGCTTTTTAAATGCATCATTATTAGTAGTAATCTGTCCACTAAACAACATTAAGTTGACTTTCTATCACATTCAAAATTTTTTAAAAAGTATACACTTCCAGGAAGATAGAAACATTTTCTTAGGAATTTTGTTAAATATGCATAAATCCTAGATTACTTAATATAAGCAAACTCTGATTGAACTTACTCACTAGAAAGGTACAATATTGTTACGTTACACCTTCTCTTACCAGCTTGGACATTTTAACTTCTGAGAAGTCAGGTTAAGTCACCCCACTCTGCCCCACCACTTTCCCTGTCACTGAACTAGGCTGGTGGTAGTTTGGGATCCTTGAATCAATATATTTACCCTTAGTACAACTGTGTCCAAGTTAGATGGTACTAGAAAATATTGGCATTTGATAAATATTTGAATAAAAAGTGATACTGTAGTTCTGAACTTGAGGTAGAATAGTTATGATTTAGGTCTGGAAACATTTACAGAATGAGATAGAATTCACTATAATAGAAATGAAGACGTTGTGTATAATCAATTGGAGCATTCTAAACCAGAGAGGGTGATTTGAAGGTGATTTGTAGAATCAGTAGGAAAACAAAATAGTACAGGGATACATGACAGGAATTAGATCGCCTGTACCTCTAGTTCAAAGTGAAGCCTAATGTACAGTTTTACAGTTCAGTTTTTTCCCAATACATTTTCCAGATACCATTTTAGAAATTATATACTTTATTTCTATTTTGTTAGTATTTACCCTGTGTGTTATTATGTGTATTTAATCTAGCAAAATTTAAGTTTTTCAGAATCTTTATCCTTATCCTGAGTAATACAGGAACATTAGAACTTAGAATGATTCAGATAATCACCCTACTATTTTATATGCTATTTTTCAGTATTTTTGTTCTTTCCCTTTTAGTTCTCTCTCTTTTTAATCCCACAAATTAATTTTATACAGTTAAAGTTTGTTTTACATTTACCCAGATGTTTACCACTTTATTTTCTTACAACTCTTTTTTGCATTTTAGACCTCTCTTCTGAACTAATTTTCCTTCTGAAATATATGCTTCTGGTATTACTTTAGTGAGAATATCTCACTGGTTCAAACTCAGATTTTGGTCACCTGAAAATTTCTTTATTATCCTCTTATTCTAGAAAGATACTTAAAATCTGTATTAAATTCTAGATTGAGTTTTTTATTTTCAAGGTTTTATTTCACTATCTTCTAACTTTTATTGTTGCTACTAAGAGCTCAACTAACAATTTAGTTCTTATTCCCTTGTGGGTAATCTTACTATTTTTTTTGTCCTACTTTTAAGATATTGCTCTCTCTCTGTCTATCTATATCTAATGATGAGAGATAATGACTGAGAATTTCTCAAAATTTATAATAGTTATAAAGCTTCATGTTAAGGAAGTACAACAAATCCAAAGCAAAATAAACATAATCACACTCTTATCCCCATTGTTGTGAAACTGCAGAATCCCATATACTATATAGTATACTACTGTAAGTATACTGTAGTATAGTATAGTACTACAGGCATATCTCAGAGATACTGTGCGTTCAGTTCCAGATGACCATAATAAAGTGAATATTGCAATAAAGCAAGTCACATGAACTTTTTGGTTTCCTAGTGCATATAAAAGTTATGTTTAAACTCTACTATAGTCTGTTGAGTGTACAATAGCGTTATGTCTAAAAAAAACAATGTATATACCTTAATTAAAAAATACTTTATTGCTCAAAACTGCTAACCATCGTCTGAGCCTTGAGGAAGTCTAGTAGTAACATCAAAGATCACTGATCACAGATTGCTATAACAAATATAATAATAATAAAAACATTTGAGATGTTGTGAGAATTATCAAAATGTGACACAGGGACGTGAAGTGAGCAAATTCTTTTGGAAAAAAGGCACTGATGGTCTTGCTTGACTCAGGATTGCCACAAACTTTCAATTTCTAAAAAATGCAGTATCTGCAAAGTACAATGAAGGGAAGCTCAATAAAATGAGGTATGCTTGTGTATATAGTATCCCCAATATTATATCATTTAGTATTATATAGTATTCCAAATACTGTATCATATACTACTCTAACCATAACTATGATATAATAGTATATAATACAGTATTGAGGATACTGCAGTTTCACAAAAATGTGTATAGAAGAAATTTTCAGCTGTTACCTCATATGATTAGATATATGTCTGACCTCCTCATTTTATACCTTCTGTCGTTTAACCACTGTTTCATAACTTTCTTTGTCTCTCTGTGTTGCATTCAGAAATGTCTTCCAGTTCACTTATTCTTCTTTCAACTTAGTCTAATTTGTTGTTCAAACTGTCTATTGAGTTTTTAAAATCCTTGCTTTATGTAGGAGTCTTTGATCTGACTTTTCAACGCGTATGGACCTGCTATTTATATTGTATCCCTTTGTGGTATTTAAAAATAAAGCCTAGGTCAAAAGGGATCACTAGATATACTATGTACACATAGATTACTGAATCACCTCTCTGGACTTTTCTAACCTATCTTTTTTGATCCCTTGGGGCTTGCTTTATTTTCTTAAAAACCAGCTATGCATTAAAAACATTAAAAATATTTTTTTAGCATTTTAGGCATTCTGTAGCAGTAAGGTTACTAAGGATATTTCTTTTATAGTAATAATGGAAGTTTCTGTTCAAATTTAGTGAGATAAAATTTAATATGGAAGAAGACAAAGTCTTGTACAAAATTCCTTACGACTAAAGGTTTTTGTTAGTTTCAACATGACTCAGCAGTATGATGGGGAAAAAAGCTGAGTACTGAGGGGAAAAAAACTAGTAAAAGCAAGTGTACTTTCAGTCTGCATTAATACAAATTAGAATCTACTATAAGGAAGGTGATAGTTGTACCATATTTTAATTGTACCATATTTTAATTGATCAGACCTCACTTATGTGTTCCACACTCTAAGGAAGACATTAAGAGCTTGAAAAGTCTCTAGAGGAAAGGAACTAGTGAAAAATCAGGGAAGATGACAGCTGCCTATACTTATTTGAAGGGCTGTCTGGGGACTACACTTTTTATATACATTCCAGGTTGCAGAACTGAGATCAGTGGGAATTTACAGGGAAATATATTTGGTGGTTTTTTTTTTTTTTTTTTTTTCAGTACGCTGGCCTGTCACTGTTGTGGCCTCTCCCGTTGCGGAGCACAGGCTCCGGACGCGCCGGCTCAGCAGCCATGGCTCACAGGCCTAGCTGCTCTGTGGCATGTGGGATCTTCCCAGACCGGGGCACGAACCCACGTCCCCTGCATTGGCAGGCAGACTCTCAACCACTGCGCCACCAGGGAAGCCCCCCTATATTTGGGTTTTATTAAGAACTTTACAACCACGAGAGAGCTTTTTTGGAAAAGTAATGGCCTGCCTTTGAAAGTCTTTCCAAGACTTTCTCATCAGAGCCATTTAAACTGAGGATGAAAGGATATTTTGGGTGGATACTGTAGAGAGAATTCAGGCATCAGAAAGGATGGTGAAATTTTCGAGTTTCTTTCCAGTTGTGAAATTTTGAAGGTCTGTGTTTATATGATCCATCAGGGAAGAAAGATGATACAGCGGAAAAAGCCCAGCATTCTTTTCCTGACTCTGCCATTGGCTTGCTGTTAACCCTTAGGCTAGCCATTCTTCCATCTCAATCCCTGTTTTTCTTGTATATTAAAATGGAGGGACTTGGATTAGATGAGCACAAGTGTATCTTGCATGCAACAGTTATTACTGTTGAGTTCTAGTAGTGATAGTCTATTTTCCTCATTCCTTCTACATTTGTTAATTGGGATTCTTCGGTAAGGAACTATTGCCACTTCTCTCTGGTTTATTTATTAAATTATTTATTTATATCGGTACAGACTCATGGATATTTCTTTTATTCATTGTATTATAATCTACTATTTATTTTGTTGCTCAAATTGTTCCAGCTTTGGCTTGTGGAAGACCTGGATTTAGATGTTACAGAGTACAAAAAGTTTGTTGGTGTGGTTTCAGATTCCACGTAGAAGCTAACCTTTAAAAAACATCCACTTATTGAGATTGGCACAGTATCAGAAAAGATTATCCATGATTATCTGAAAAGGCTATTAATGTATTCCTTCCTTACCCAATACATGTCTGTGTGGCTGGATTTTCTTCAGGTACTTCAACTAAAACAACATATTGAATGCAGAAGCAGATATGAGAATCTAGCCATCTTCTATTAAGCCAGACTTTAAAGAATTTGTAAAAATATAAACATTACTCTTCTCACTAATTTTTTTATTTTGCAAAACATATGTTATTCATTTTTACACGTAATAAGTTTCTTATTTTGAAATGAATTAATATATATTTAAAATTTCTCTTTTAATTTTTTGTTTGGTATGTATCTATAGATATAACCCACAAAACCCAAACTTCTTTGGGTTCCACAATGGATTTTAAGAGTTTAAAGTGGTCCTAACACCAAAAAGTTTGAGAACCACCCTTCTAGACTATTTTTAGATGATAATTTCAACTCTTTTTCTTCTTTAAAATTTTTTTCCTTTTATTTATATACTAACAAAATTTTCTATCCTTCCCTGAACCAGTCATTGTGTATTCAAAGGAATGTACAAATACACAGTAATTTTAATATTAGCCTATGTCTTAAAGTCCACCAGTTAGTTTCAAAGTCAAATATTATATAAACAGTTGTCATCAGAAGTTGCCTTTGGCACAGTATCTGGCATATCATGGGTGATCAATAAATATTTGTTGACTGAATGAGTGAACATTGACATTTATTGTTCTTTCTCTTAAAATCCAGATTAGCAATGAAATTGAGAATGTGATAGAAGAATCCACAAAACCAGCAGTGGAACAGGTTGCAGAATTCAGTATCCACCTTTTGGGGGAACAATACAATGAAAAACTACAGGATCCCTCCAGCTTTCACCACCAGCGCCTTGTAGAAGAGTTTATTTCAGAGGTGGGTGATTTTTTTGTATGTTTTTACTCTTTTTTTTCTTTTTATATACAAGATAGTTTCCTGAGGTTGTAAATTTCCCATATTAACAACACTGGTTAAAGGTAAATTTCAGATTTAAGCTTTCCATCTTTTGATTCAGGGAGTGGTGATTTAGCCATTTCTTTAGAAATCTCTGTGAAAAGTTCACTGAAAGATGAACTATTTCATTGAAACAAAATTTTGTATGCATTTGCCATCTGCTAACAAATAAATGCTATTTCCAACTTTGGCTGCACAGCCAAGGAAGAATGTGTTCTATGGCATGGGTTTAACTTGACAATATTTGGAGAAATGAGTATCTGTAACTATATCTGTATCTATAACTGTATCTGTAACTGTATTTAGTGTGTTGTTATTCTTGAGGGAACATTAAATTTAATTTTTAAAATTTTATATATTTTTTTTAAGTTGAAAAATTTTGAACAGTTAATAGTAGGTAATGTGAGTCACCAAGTTCAAAGGACAAAAGGACATCCAGTGAAAAGTAAATTTTCCTGTTATCTCTGTTCCTTGGTTGGAAGTATTTTTAAAAAGGGGTTTCTTTAAAGAATTGTGCATTAGACCATCCCACAACTTTACTTTCTGGAAGAATTCTATATAGGGACTTGAACTCAAGATTCTTTCAGTCAAAAATGACCCATTCTTGGCCCCCTTCTTGTGTGCCTTTGCTCTTGTATAGACTGTAAGGCACTAAGTGCCCATCTCCTCTCTCTGTCCAGTGAGAGGGCACATCATTCCTTCCTGTTTATTTCTTTTCCATCGCTCTTGATGGAGTTCTCTTTGGCTAAGTTTTTCAATTCCATTACCTTGGACTAATTTCCTTCTCTTTACACTGTTTAGACGAGAAACAAAAATGTGCATCTTTCAGCCAAGCAGCATTATTGCAGCCATCAGACACAGAGAATGTAGGCCAGACGATTAATTTCCTAGCTGTGTGGCCAAGTTGTGAGGCTGTATGGTGTGTGGAAGAAATGTCAGCCAGGCCAGTGGCCACCTGGTATCAGATAGTGTCTTGGATCAGCTGTTTGGTTCTCTCTGCCCTTGGATTAAGGAACCTTTAATAAGCCTCAGTGTTTGGGTAAAATGTGCTGAATGACTGCATATTTAGAGAAAGTCTAATAAACACTCTGAAAAAACATTTCCAGCGGGGACTTTATGAGGTATGGGTAGCTATTGGCTTGAGGTGATTTGAGGGTGATGAAGGATCCGTTCCTTCTCTGACCTTTTTCTATATCCCTGTCCTTTTACCTGGAATAAAATGTCTATGAATAGCCACTTCTTTGTGTGGAACTGCAGAGTCAGGGTCATGTCTCTGAAAGGTCCTGTCTCCATGTTTACTGCAAACTGAAGGAGGCCCTCAAGCTCTCTCCCTTCAGGACACAGTCACAGGAATTTTTCCTTCAGTATTATTTCTTAGGTAATATTGCAAGACACAGGGAAAAAGAAAGCCTGCTTGGGAGGATTGAGGTTCGGGAACTATTAATTTTTTTTTTTTTTTTTTTTATGAGGAGAAGAGTAAGATAAACTTGAGACATCACCAAGAATGACATCAGAGAGGGAAAGGTCATTGTGATAGGCTTGGGAGTGTGGATACCTGGCAACACACACGGAATCAACACAGTGTCCTCTCATAGTGCTTTGTGTTCTGCAGCCTGCTGTATGTCGGTTTGCTAACAACAGCCGTGTGGGTAATCATCTCCATTTTATAGATGAAACCCAGGAGGGCAAGTAACTTATTCATGGCCATTTCAGCTTCTAGGAGTAGAAGGGAAAATCAGGTCTCCTTCCTTTGAAAGTGTTCCTTCCCTTATATCAATACAGAGTCCTCTTCATTTTAATTCAGGTGAGAAGTTGTGGTGAGCTTCACAGTTTTCCCAATGCTGGTCCCAATTTTAAAACCATATTTATCAGGGGAAAGAGGATGAGGCATGTAATTCAGTAGAAAGATTGGGGATTGAACAAATTTGGATTCAGTCCCTTACCAAATGCATGACCTGGGCAAATTAGTTGACATCACAGAGTCTCAGTTTTCTCAACCATATAATGGGAAAGATATGTATCTCTTGGTATTGTTGAGAGGATTAGAAGTAATATTATATCAAAGCACCAGGTACATAGCAGTCACTCAGTAAATTGTACCTGTTACTAATCTTGATGTTAATAAAGTGGAATGACTTTATTACAACTGGGTACCTGTACATAGCTAACTGGGTATGATGAATTAGAATACATATATGTGTTTGAATCAAGAGATGGCAAAGCCCCAGATGAGTTGGGTTTAGTATTAATAATAACATTCACTTGTACAGGATTTTGCAATTAATCGAGTACTTTCAGCTACATTCATTTTAATCTTACAAAAACTAATGTGGTTGGTGGGCAGGGCAGCATTAATCATATAAAAGAAGACTTGTACCTGGCCACTCTGCCAGTAAAAACAGCTGGGACTAACCTTCAGTCTTTGGATTCCTAGTCCTGCAGATTCTATCCCCAGCCCCATCCTCCAAGAATTAATAGTATTTCTCAATTTTCTTTCAGAGAATGAAACAAGGCAATTATTATAGCTAAAATGTTTCACATGTTTGGATTCTTTATCTGCAAGGCATAAATATCTTCGGTGAACCAAGATTTTTAAAAAATCTCATTCTCCTGATTATATGTGGACTTGGTTTTAAAAGCAGATGCCCAGAGATGTCCCCGAAGTCCACTAACAACTTCTCTTGTTCTAGTGTTGGCCCCCTAGTAACTCATCTGGTGAGATTGTCACCTTCTGAAATGTTGTGGATAAAATGTTCGATTTTGTTAAATATGTATTTATGCATAGCTGATTTTTTTTAGGTATTTGGTCCAATCTAGCATTTCCCCCTGCTCTAGTCACTAAGCTTATATTGATTTATGTGGCTTGATTTTAAGAACTCAGTGATAAAACTGGTTCCTGCAGTTGTGATGCTCATAAATTGATCTTTTGACCAGTCACTGCTTTATAACCTCCTTCATGACAAGCAGTCAACAAGGCCTAAGCCCAGGTCTGCAGATTTCTTTCTTATGTTAGCTGTGTTCACAGTCCCTTGTGTTGTAGGAGTAGAAAACAGATACCACTAGACATTTTACACTTAGAGGAAATGAGCACCTGACTTGTGTGTTAGCATGTGTGCTGTGGCCAGATTTCTTTCTTTCTTTTTTAACAGCTTTATTGGAGTATAATTGCTTTACAATGGTGTGTCAGTTTCTTCTGTATAACGAAGTGAATCAGTTATACGTATACATATGTCCCCATATCTCTTCCCTCTTGCGTCTCCCTCCTTCCCACCTTCCCTATCCCACCCCTCCAGGTGGTCACAAACCACCGAGCTGATCTCCCTGTGCTATGCGGCTGCTTCCCACTAGCTATCTATTTTACATTTGGTAGTGTCTATATGTCCATGTATGGCCAGATTTCTAATCCATATAATTACATTAAAAAATGTTATTACAGTTTCTTTGAAACCAGTCCTTTTTTCACATTTCATCACATAAGGGAAAAAACAGTGCTTTGCCAATAAAAGTGTGTTTTTTATAATTTGGAAAAAATTAATATTAAAGCACATCAAAACCTTAAAAATCAAAATGAAAAAGGAAAATGTGGCCGTGATATAAAAACTATTTTCTAACATTGTAACAATTATAATTTTCTTAACTTTCTGATCCACATATATCCATGTGTGTGTACAAGCTTCTAATGGTTGTAAACAGTGCACTTTATATTTGACTCTTAAAAGCATTTTTTCTATGTACTTTTTTTACATTTCTACATAGCTATAAAGTTTATTTTTATTTTTAACAGGTGGAAAATGCATTTACTGGGTTACTGGGCTACAAGGACATTCATGTACTTGACTTTAGGTAAATAGACTTTAAAAATGCACATGTTTTGTAGAACTCTTTATTTCAAATGGAATATCCTTTTGTGTTTATTACGTATACTCTAACAGTGATTCAAAATGATGTGAATGCTGTAATTCAATACTATTTTGTTAAATTCATATTCCTTTTTTAAAAATTTATTTATTTTTAAAATTTTTATTGGGGTATAGTTGATTTATAATGTGTTAGTTTCAGGTGTACCACAAAGTGAATCAGTTATACATATACATATACATATATCCACTCTTTTTTAGATTCTTTTCCTATATAGACCATTACAGAGTATTGAGTAGAGTTCCCTGTGCTATACAGTAGGTCCTTATTAGTCATCTGTTTTATATATAGTAGTGTGTATATGTCAATCCTATAAATTCATATTCCTAATGCTGGTTTTTCAGATGAAGAAACTGAGTCAGAAAAAGGCAAAATAATACATTCAAGGAGATACATTAAATTGTAGTTGGACCAGGGTAAGAACTTAGGAATTCATGTCCCCAGCTTGCTGCTGACAAGTCACACTGCTTTTATTTGGCACTGAAGGGAGCCTGAAGTCAGATTAGATGTGACCTCAGCGTGCCCCTAAAGCTCGTCAGTGCTACACTAAGGTGACTTTGATGTCTCAGTGTTTGGCCGCTCTGGTAGGGATGCGTTCATCAACATAACAGTTCTGGGTACATCAGACACCTCTTCTGAAGACATTTCTTCCCTACTTAAGACCTGCAACATAATACTTGTGAACATCTATTGAGTGAATACTTTTGGCCGCTTCACATTCCTGAGCTCACATAATCGTCAACTCTTGCAGCAATAATATCATTATTAATACTTATTTTGCAGAGGAGCAAACAGGTTTAAAAGGATGAAGTATTAGCCCAAGGTCAGAGGGTTTTTAAGTTAGAGCATAAGAGGGATTTTGAAACAAAGTGGCCGACTTTATAGCTCTCGCTCTTAACCTCTGTGCTAGACTGAGTCCTCTGAAGGTTTGGAGCATGTGGGTGGTAGCTGTGGCCCACCTATTGGATGCAGGGGAGCATGTGCGTAATTAACAGTGTATGCATCTGTGGCATAGTCTTGTCACAGCTTCTGGGGTTTCCAGAAATAATAGCAAGCACTTAGGAGCACAGTGTGCCACTATTTATATTAATTCATTTAATCCCAACAGTCATGCTATGAAACAGTTACTGTTATCCTCCTTTCTTTTTTTTTTTTTTTTTGCGGTACACGGGCCTCTCACTGTTGCAGAGCACAGGCTCCGGACGCACAGGCTCAGCGGCCATGGCTCACGGGCCCAGCCGATCCACGGCATGTGGGATCTTCCCAGACCAGGGCACGAACCCATGTCCCCTGCATCGGCAGGCGGACTCTCCACCACTGCGCCACCAGGGAAGCCCCCTCCTTTCTTTCTGATAAGGAAACCAGAGCACAGGGAATTTAAGTATTTTATCTAAGGACACTCCGCTAATTATTGGTGCAGGGGCGGGGGCAAGCATGGTAAATGGACCCTCCACCTACTCTCACACCATGACCTGTCTCCCAGTTCAACCTTCGCCCTTTGCACAGGATACTTGCCTCCAGCTGTGACTAAAGCTCACATGAGAGGCTGAGAAGGTGAGGCTTTTGAAGTCCTCTCTCATTTGGCAGCACTTGAAAGGCAACTTGGCCTTTGGGATCAACTTGCCTAGGTTTGAATCCTGCTTCTGGCACTGCTGGCTGGATGGTTTTGGATAAATTAACGAGCCTTAACTTCTCCTTTACATAAAAAAGATAATTTATACAATTTATATTAATCCTGCTTTATTAAAAAATACTTTTGAAATGCTTTGGGTAAATTATTTAGTTGTTTTGTTTCTCGGTTTCTTTACCTGTAATATGGGGATGTTCATGGTCCTTAATAAGTTTTCATGAGGATTAAATGAATTAATTTTTGTAAAATGCATAGCACATGGGAAGTTCTACTACATTAAATAAATAAATATTAAATAAATAAATATTAAAGGCTATGCAATATCCTTTAAGTTGGTCAGTCCTGACCTTTCCCAACCCCTTAGAACCTTACTATATAATCTGATTTTCTTTTATTCATTTTAATACCACATAACACATTGAATCCTCCCAAAAATATTCCCAATTTTGTTAGTGCCAACAGCTGGAGTTCTCTGCTGATCTACTGAAAAAAAGTTTATAAAGAGATAACCATATATTAATTGTTAAAAGTATTTTTAACAAGTTTGAAGACAGTAAAGACTATCAATTTTAAAATAGAATACTTTCTCCACCGTTGCTATCTTCCTTCAATGTACAGGAATTTGTTGTTATCTAGTATATACAAGCATTTTCATTTAAAGAAACATTTCAGAGGAAATACATTAAGAACTTGTACTTTCATGAATTATATGACAATTATAACGCTCTTAAACTCTGCTTAACACTTTCCATTTTTGTTTTCAGATCCCCTAAGGAAAATGGCAGGTAGAGTAACTTTTGGCACTTTCTATACTGTCCACCTAATGAGGAGGTAGTTCAGAAAATATGGTAGCCCGAGGTCCAAGGGAGCGTGGCTTAATTCCTTTATTACTTCCAATATCACTGTTCATCTCCTTACAGATGAGTTAGCCAACATTTTTTTGTGAAGAGTCAGATAGTAAATATTTCAAACTTTTTCACACTATACAGCCTCTGTCACATCTACTCACCTCTGTCACTATCAGATGAAAGTAGATGTAAGCAATATATTGAAAATGAATGAGCATGGCTGTGTTCCAATAAAACTTATTCATGGACCCTGCAGTGTCAATTTCATGTGATCTTCATGTCACAAAATATTGTTATTTTTTTTCAACCATTTAAAATATAAAATCCATTAACTCATGGACAGTGGGCTGGATTTAGCTCACAGGCTGTAGTTTACAGACTTCTGTCATAGGCTGCTGACTGACAAGTACTTTTATTTTTTAATCTATTTTTATTTATTTATTTTTAGTTTTAAATTAAAAAAATTTTTTTTTTAAATTGAGGTATAGTTGATTTACAATTTTATATAAGTTTCAGGTGTACAACATAGTGATTCACAATTTTTAAATTTTATACTCCATTTATAGTTATTATAAAATATTGGCTATACTCCCTGTGCTGTACAATAGAGCCTATGACAAATACTTTAAAATATAGAGTTATACTTAATTTAAAATTGGAATAAAAACAGGCATTAATGAAAACACTTTCAAGTATACTATTGTCATTGAATAATATAATCAAGTGTCATTTTAAGTGGTAAATGAAAGGGAGAAAGCTGATCTCTATAATAGTTCATTTGTGAAAACAGCTGCTCTCTGGAACTTCTTAGAAGCAAAATATAAAAACATAGTCAATCCCCCTTGTGAAGGTTGTTTGTCATTTTATCTTTGAACTCAAATTTATTTAAAATTTACTTTCTCTTGGAAGATTGATAACCATAATATAGAAAACAAGAAGCAAATTCATAAGCTAAGTACAGAGATGTTTAGAGATACGGTAATATTTCTTCATTGTAATATCTTTTCTTTTTAGAATATTTTTATTTTTTTATTGAAGTATAGTTGATTTACAGTATTATATTAGTTTCAGGTATGGAACATAGTGACTCAGTATTTTTATAGATTATATTCCATTTAAAGTTATTATGAAATATTAGCTATATTCCTGTGCTGTACAATATATCCTTGTAGCTTATTTATTTTATACATAATAGTTTGTATTTCTTAATCCTCTACCCCTATCTTGCCCCTCCTCCCTTTCCTTGTCCCACTGGTAACTACTAGTTTGTTCTCTATATCTGTGAGTCTGTTTCTGTTTTGTTATATTCATTCGATTATTTTATTTTTTAGATTCCACATATAAATGATAACAGAGTATTTATCTTTCTCTGTCTGACTTATTTCACTAAATGTAATACACTCCAGGTCAATCCATGTCATTATGCCTTCATTTATATAAGATATAAATATAATATCTTATATTTGAAAAGGGCTTTCAGACTTCCTCATTTTCATTTATATTATTTTAGCAAATATCCACTAAGTGTTTGCTAATTGGACAAACCTTGTGCCTGCAAAAATGAATAACTGTTGGTCTCCATCATCTAGGAACACACAGTCTAATTAAAAGTGCTTTCAGAGATATGTCAAAATACGGGTTCTTTTGTTTTTTCATTTTATTTTCTTCTATCCCTGTAAGATAGTGAAAATGAGAATATTTATTCTCCTTTTGGAGGTGAGGAAATTTTGCCTTAGAGAGGCAAACTGATTTGCCATAACTTACGTGACTAGAAGGTATCAGACATTTTGCCCAAAGTAATCAGGATTTGGGTTTCTGTACTCTTAGTATATGCAGACTTCTCTGTGTGTTTATATTATAGGTATATGTGGTGATGGTCAATATTCAACCAAAAGACCTGATTGTTTAATTGCTGCCCTCTTGGGAAGATTGGAATGTTAAAACAACCCGAATTCTGATGTTAATCCTGTGGTTAAAGAATGGTATTCAGTTTCTGAGTGCTAAGTTCTCTATCGGGACACAGACAATTCAACATGAAACCATTAGATTTTATGATAGAATTGTTAACCTAAGTACAGTTTCCAAAATTGTTCAGTATTGTCAGATATTAACCAGTTGGTGGAGTTTATTCATAACTTTCTGGTATACTTTTATTTTGAGCTGTGTATGAATGAATGCGTGGCACAGAAATAGTCTATTTCTATAATATGTAACACCCCTCTCTCTCTCCATAAGCATTTATATACACATGAAATTTTCTATTTGCTTTGTACCTCTTTCAAGATGTACACATTATTTTAAGTTAGTAGGACCCATTTGAAGTGGATCAACAAAATATCTGCCTGGTATACACACTTCAAAATTCAACTCCAGGCCTTGTAAGTATGCACCTTCTTCCTATAAGAGGTATGAGAGAAGAAGGGATGTCTGAGTTTCTCTGAAATATCTTTAGTTTGATCAGTTGTCACGAGACGTGATATCATTATTTTTTCTATTTAAAACCTGCACACGTCAAACAGCCAATCAGGGCATTAGAGGTGAGGAATAAGGGTAAATTTCACCTCCACATGATTGATGTCTCTGGAAATAGCAGTCAGAGAAACTTTCCTTTATATAGCAGTTGTTTCAGTTTAGAAGATGAAAGATGATGCTATGGTGATGGTTGGTTAACTTGGAGTTGCTGAGTGCAGAGAGCCAGCATAGCTTTTCTTCAGTCAGATAATGTTTTGTCACCAGTGTGCATTCTGCGTCCTATGTACTTTGTTTTTCTCTTGACTTTCTTTTATTCTGTTCCTCATCCTGAGATGTCTCTGTATTCCATTTAACATGCCAGAACTAAGTCTGTTCTGGGTCATGCTGAAGTTCTCGGATCTGAGAATAGATGGTTTTCTGATACCTCAAGCATTACTTTGAGTTCTCTTTCCAGGACAAAAACTTGGTAATAAATTGCAGTATCTCTGTGAGGCATTTTATCTTCTTTAAAGAATTTATCCTTACTAGACAAGGTAGATGATATTAGAAGTGTTATTTTTAGAAGTCCAAGGGAAACATTGGGAGACAAATTATATTTTGCCAGTAAAGAGTAAGGCTAGTGATCTAACCCAGACTGCCTGATGTGCACAGATTTCTTGATCCAGGAACGTTTCTCTTGGTCTTCTCCCTATGCTATTTAAAAGTCATGCAAAGCACATGGTAGGCTTTCAGTAAAGGCTTGACTCTCCTTGTCTGATTTTCTTTGTAGCCTTGTCTGATTTTCTTTGTAGCTCAAGTGCTAACTGGCACAGCCTTTTCTTCTTCTCCGTTTTTTTCCCTTATCACTGCTTCCTTAGAGCCTTAGAGTCTTAGAGCCATGTTAACATGTTAATAGGTTGGGCATAGATCCCAAAGAGAAGCTCACCTTTCTGGAGATGTAGGCATGGTCCATCCCACAGAGCTTGGGAAGAGCAAGCACATCCTCACAGAGCTAGGTTCTGGCTGTGAAGCAGTGTCCCTAAAATCATTACCCAGAAGACACAAATGTATGAGGATAATATGCTCTTTAGGGTGAAAAATTAGTCTTTCATATTTAGAGACTTAAAAACCCTTCAGATTAAGTCAGGAGTATCACATATTGTCATTTAAGTGGCACAAATTCAGTGGTTTTATCTGCCTGCATTACTGAATAAAACTGACCATTTGTTTTTTCATTATTTTCAAAAGTATTTAGTGAACTGCTATGAGCCAGGCATTGTGTCCTAAATGCTTGGGACACATGTGGTGTGGTAAGTTCTGACCAGTAAGTGTCCCTCATACTATTTTATTTCACATTGGGGCCATCATTTGGTTATTTTAGCATGTTTTACTGAATTTATTTCTTTACAAAAGGAGATCAGGAATTACTCATGAATCAACATATTGTGATATGAAAAATTAAGGGTTTGAGGGAATTTACAGAGGGCAAGCAGATGTCTCGCCACTTAGTAGGGCATCCGGGTGTCAAAATGCTCAATTACCACTTTAAAGCTCCCTAAACCACCCTGTTGGAAGTGGTAGCTTATCAGATCTGGGAGGAAAACCTTACTGACCGTAGAGTGGGACAGGAACATCATATCGTGCCTGGCTGCTTCTGTGGCAGGTGAGGGGTAACACCTTCATGGCTTCCCCTGTAGGCCCTGGACAAGACCAGAACTGCCAGTGTTCCCAGGAAGGAGAGGTCTCTTGAGACCAATTTATGCTTACCAAACCACAAAATACAATGCCGATTGATCTATTTAAAGCAAGAAATATATCTGCCCACTGGCTAATTATTGCATTGGCTTAGCTCATGCATTCTTTCCCCATAGGACAATCTGTAGGGAATTATAATCAAAAGTTCCTTTTGCAAGCTTGAGATCAGAGAAAGGGAGCTGTGTGATCCTAATGGCCAGTGTCAAAGTCATGCTAGCCTGTTGTAGCTGTTGCCAATCTAGGGATCTGTGCTACAAGGAAGCCACAATACACTGATCAGAAACTTTTCACTAATGGTAGCATAAATTAGTTGACTAACCCTTTTTCTAGACTCTATGAGACACTTCTCATTATCCTGACACTTTTTTTGGAGATATATGAATACCGTAATTAGGCTGCAGTTTTCTCTTTATATTCAGGCAGGTATAGATTTCTGTTACTTTGATAGGCACTTGATGCCAGGTACCAAGCCAAACATTGAAGATAGAAACTCAAGGAGAGACTGCAAGGCAGTCACTATAAACAGAATCTTTTTACAAAACAGCAAAGGCTATAATCAAGGAATATATAAGTGAGCTCAGAGGAGGAAGTGCTTAATTTATTTGAGTGCTTTGCTTTGGGCATCATTTTGCTCCTATAGAATGTCTGAAGGTGGCAGATTATTTCCATTGGACATCTGCTTTCAGTAGTTTATCTTTGGGAGGGTGGTATTCTCCTTTCCTCTGGAGGGATCTTGGTGTGGCTTGCTGGCTACTGCCTCTGATGGCTTTGTCTCATAGACTGGCTGGAAGCCAGAACGATGAGTAGAGCAAAGCCATTCTCATAATGACTTTTTTCTGATAATCATTAAATTAAAGTTACTGAGAGTGTAGCAAAGTAGTTCAGAATACAGGTGCTGGAGTCAGGCAGATCCGTGTTTGAATCTTGACTCCATCTATCCCTTATATATGGTGAAATTTTAGGCAAGTCTTTTAACTTCTTTAAAGCTCAGTTTCTTAATAATAATCTGAAGGTAATAAAACCTTCATAAGGTTATTATGAATATTAAGTGAGGTTAAAGCCTGTGAAATGCCTGTCACATTGTAAGCACTTACAAAAATGTTAGTTTTTAGCTGTTAGATAAATCTGAGTTAGTCTAGAAGGAGTAATTCTGTTGACTTAAAAATTTTATATTCTGATGTTTCTTCAAAATGACTATTTAAGAAAATATCAAATGACATATCATCTCCTACTAATTATTTTCACTTTATCCTTTATTCCAAGAAATCTCTTTGTTTGCTTGTAGAAAGGGAGTGTAAAGGCCCCATTCCCAGACAAAGTTATTTCTTAGCACTTGTCAAACTTTTATTCAGCACATTAAGGAGGGAACAGCAGAAAAATGAGAGCTAGTTTCTAGAGCATTTGAAAGAAGTATATATAGTTAATTGGGAAAGGATTGTTAAGTTAGATACAACATTGCTAAATGCCCTACAGGTTAGTAAAATCATAAACTTTTGAGTTATCGTTCCAATCAGGCCAAAAAAACCATCACATCTTAGTAGTTTGTTTTTACAATTCACTATTAAACTTTATAGGACTATAAATTGTCTGTGCTATAAAACAAAAGTATGTCTCCTGAGAGACTTAGATAACTGTCATATTAGAAAATATTCTAGCATGATATTTTAAAAATCTCACGTCATCAATTTGCTTTATCTCCAAATATTTCATATTTTCCTTTCACAATAGGCAAATATGTTTTAGTTCATAGTAATTAAGCTTCTTCATTGCTTCACTCCCCATTGTGGAGTACATAATTCATCCAGCAACAGTAATAAAGAGATATGAGAGGATTTCCCATTGTTGAGTAGAGTTAGAGGGTTTTGTTTTGTTTCGTTTTTTTAAATCAGGTAGGAAAAAGGCTAATAGGGAAAGAAGGAAGCAGGCTGATAGGGAAAAGGAGCAGTTGGCTTTGAAGGGGTGAGAACATGGGGGAAGAATACGCTCAGGTGTTGTGCAGGGTTGACTCTGTGGCCTCCGTAGACCCCTTTCCATGTTCTTAGGTCTATAACCCTCTGTTCTCTGGGAAGAAGGGGATGGCTAAAGGTTGCCCAGAGTCTTCAGAGAATGGTGATGGAATCCATGCTTTTTGAGACTTGCCCTCTAGGTCTAATGTTTGTTCTTGGTGGGTTCAAAGCTCCTTTCTTTGTGTTTCCTTGGCAGGACCTAATCTGTTTCTCTTTTCATCCATAGTGGCATAGATGTTCACTACGCCGTTACCTTCAATGGTGAGGCCATCAGCAATACCACCTGGGACCTAATTAGCCTTCACTCCAACAAGGTGGAGAACCATGGTCTTGTGGAATTGGATGATAAGCCCACTGCTGTTTATACGATTAGTAACTTCAGAGATTATATTGCTGAGACACTGCACCAGAATTTTTTGCTGGGGACCTCCTCTTTGAATCTGGATCCTGACTCTCTTCAGCTTATTGATGGTAAGTTGGATAACCATTAAGTCCTTGTACAGTTTTAGTTTCTTTTCCAGTATATTCTGGGAAAACTAATTTCCAAAAATATATATGGTTCTGGCACTCTCTAGACTGCATGAGACAAAAGCCATCCTGATATGAATGGCGCTTTAGCCATGCAGATAATTTGGGTAGATCAATCAGGGGTTTCTGGTGGAAGAATGGCATGAGGATTAAGATATGCCATAGGCAAAATGAGGTTGTTTAGGAAACTAAATCCATAAACAACATAGTGAGGTCTTCCTTTTATGTAGAGCCTGGGGTGGAGCTACTTCCTAGAAGGTGTCCTAAAAAAGAGGTCAGCAGTTCTCTCAGAATTTCCAAGCAAGTTTAACAAAAGCTTTAGGATATCCAGTACAAGCTAATTCAGGTGCTTTGACCTTTCAATAGATGTATGTTTCAATTGCTCAGAATTTTATTCCTAAAATCCATTTCTGTTTGTTATGCCAGCTTCAGAGTTCTGAATGGCTGCAGCTTTCTAGGTGACTCAATCATCTTAAAAGATATGTTCATCTTTGATCTCATGCTACTTGTTTTCCATAGAACACAAGATAACTGAATACACAGTTGAAAAAGAATTTTGGAAAATACTTATATTTTACAAAAATAGGGTCTTTGACTTCTGTTTGATCCCTTTATGTCAGTGAACAGGTGAATAAAGAGAGATTCTGCTCCTATTTTTGGTGCACCAGATCACCTTTCTGACAATCCTTTCTTTTTAGCTTTTATTGATTCCTTCTCTCCTCCAGACAAAATCATTTTCTTTTTTGTCTGTGTTCACATACATTATATAAATGTCCCTCATATTGTTTTATAATATGTATTTATCTGTGGCATAGGGAACACTTCCACAAAAGAAACTTGGCTTTATTAATGTTTATAACCTCAATCTCATCAAAGTCCATGGTAACTAGCAAGGATTCAGTAAATCTTATTGAATTAAATTATACAATCTACTCTGTTAACTTTATGGCTTAGTATTGGTATAGTGATAAACTCTCTGGTGTCTTACCCCATTTTTCAAAGGCACTTTCTGCCGAAAAGGAAATAGTTTTGCATAATTTTCTCCATTTTTAGCATCGACTAAATGAGTTGGAATTTCAGTTCAACTTTATTAAAATGAAAAAAAAAATCAGTTTTAGAGCAACTACTTCATAGGAATCTTGAAAAGAGTAAAAAATTGCTTGAGAAAGGAAAGAAAATAATATAGGAGTGTCCTAAATGTAATGATGGGGAGAATATTTATTTTATGTTGGAGTCTTATAATTTAGACAGATTGTGCTAATATAAGTAAAATATTTGAATAAAGTATCAAGCATTTTCTAAGCGGCTCCCCATCTGTTCTACCCAAATGTAAGCTATAAAAAGGAAAAACTTGGTTTTTAGTTGTCCCTGAACCTCATATACAATTGTGTCTCAACTAAAAATGTTCTTTAATGTTACTCTTTCTTCAGTGAGAGGAGTTATACTTCCCCAAAGTGAAGACCAAGTTTGGAACACCCAAAGTTCAAGTCTTCAGGAAACCTTACCATCTATTCTGGTAAGTATGTTTCTGTGTTTTACTCCTAGAACCAGGCCCTCAAGCTTTTCTTCTTTGTACACTTACCTGCTTACTTTGGCATCATGACTTTCCCAAGCTGTTCCTATTACACATATTCTCTTACATCATCCTTGGGACATTATTCATAGTTGTCAGCTCATGGGACCTAAGTATTGGTTCAGATAATTTAAGTCTTCTGCAGTGGTTAAATGAAGTCCACACGTTTGGCATTGCCAAAGTCCACACATGGTAGAAAGCTTATTTATGGTTCATACTTGCTTGGTGATAATTAAGCTATAAGTGCCCACTGAGCTGTTCTCTAAAAGTTACCCAGAAATAGTTTGTATAGCCAAGATTATAAATTTGATGTACATAGATACAGAGTATACATTTTTGTTCCAAGGACTGTATTGAAGAAAAAGTTTAGACTCCAAAGCATATTGAACAGTGTGTATATGGAAAGGAGAGAAGGCAGAGTAGAAATATTGTCTAGTTGACAGTGGTATATCAGGCCTGCATTTTTTTTTCATATTTAAGTACATTTATTTCTCATGTTATTTATCCTTACATGTGTGTTTTTTTAAATTGCACTTTGAAGTTGTAGAATTTTTGATTTTAATTGGCATGTAGTTGCTTTACAATGTTGTGTTAGTTTCTGCTGTACAGCAAAGTGAATCAGCCACACGTATACGTATATCCTCTCTTCCTTCGATTTCCTTCCCATTTAGGTCACCACAGAGCAGTGAGTAGTTTCCTGTGCTATACAGTCTGTTCTCATTAATTATCTATTTTATACATAGTAGTGTATATATGTCAACCCCAATCTATCCCACCGCCACCTTCCAATCAGGCCTCCTTTTAACCTGGGCAGAAAGCATTCCCATTTGCACAGAAACAGCATGGAATGAACTTTCCTTTTTGTTCTTACCATTTAACTCCCCTGGACACTCTTCTGCCCCCTTCAAACCTCCACTTGCCATGTCATCTATAGGGAGGCATCCAGTAGAAAAGAAAGTGGCTTCCTCAAGTGCAGGTAAAACAATAACTACAACACCTGTGGAGACTAAGCTGTCTACAACATGACTACACGATCTTTTATTATCACATAGTCACAGAATGGAGACTCCCTTCTTCTTTAGTCCCTGCTCCTTCTACCCTCTTGAGACTTCTTTTCTGTCTCATATGGCAAAGAAGAAATTAATATTAATT
This sequence comes from Kogia breviceps, assembly GCF_026419965.1. NCBI lineage: Eukaryota > Metazoa > Chordata > Mammalia > Artiodactyla > Physeteridae > Kogia > Kogia breviceps. Next base: position 101,695,570 of record NC_081314.1, read on the forward strand.
AATTTCAAATACTTGTTTCCTGGCTTTAATCCAGCAATTGAAATTTAGAAAGTCTGCCCCAAATTGGCTTAACCAAATATATACAGCCATTACTTCTGCTCAGGTATAGAGCAACTCAGTTTTGAAATGTGGAGTCACTGGAAATACTCTTTTTCACCAAGTTCCATGTTGGAGAAAAACGGTTAGAGGGGGATTGACATCAGAGATTACATTCATTTGGTGTTTGTTTATTCATTCACTTATTAATTCAAGTATATTTATTTTGTGCTTTTCATGTGCCAAGTGCTGGGGAAACTAAGATGAATAAGGTGTGGCCTTGCCTACAAGAAGTTTCCAGTCTGGTGGTTGTAGACAGACTTCTACACAAATAAGGTAGTCCTGTCATAGGAGTTCATCCAAGGTGCGGTGGCAGGGAGTGGTGATCCACTGCGAACATGGCACATTCCGTTCCTTCTAATCCCATTCTACTCAGGGCTTCTGTAACCACAGATCTGTGATGATATCTTAGAACAATGTAAAGACAGGAATTTCTGCATAAGCCAGGGGTTGCAAACTGGAGACCAGCTGACTAGATCCAGCTATAGGCATGTGCTTTGGGGCCAATTTTTTCTTTTTTCAATATTTTTATAAATTTATTTATTTATTTTTGGCTGTGTTGGGTCTTCGTTGCTGTGCAAAGGCTTTCTCTAGTTGCGGCGAGTGGGGGCTACTCTTTGTTGCAGTGCGCGGGCTTCTCATTGCGGTGGCTTCTCTTGTTGCGGAGCACGGGCTCTAGGCACGCAGGCTTCAGTAGCTGTGGCTCGTGGGCTCATTAGTTGTGGTTCACGGGCTTCAGTAGTTGCGGCGCATGGGCTTAGTTGCTCCATGGCATGTGGGATCTTCCTGGACCAGGGCCCGAACCCGTGTCCCCTGCATTGGCAGGCCGATTCTTAACCACTGCACCACCAGGGAAGACCCCCAATTTTTTAAAAAGCCAATATTTAAAAGTAAGGAGATTTTTGCATAAAAATGCAGATTTCCAACTTCTTTTGAAAACCGGAAGATCTGACATCATTAGGTTTACATTTCCTGTTGCAGAAAGTGGCTAGAGCTTGGCTGAAAGAAGCTACCCCTTTAATTATGGCAAACACTGACTACCTGGACTCATTTGTTCATTTATGTTGCCTCTTCTGTGGTTTTATTTGCATTTAAGCCAACTCCTTAGTTTTTCAATTTGAGGAGACATTGCAATGTTAATGGGTGATAAAAAAACATGAAAGAAAAGAATGATTAATTAGAGGTGTCTGATTATTGCTCTTCTCCTCCTCCCCCTCCTCCCCTCCTCCTCCCCGTTCCCTCCTCCCCCTTCTCTCCCTTCTCCCCCTTCTCCCACTCTTCCCTCTCTATTCTTTAATAGAAATGAGATTTTTTTTATCAGATTTTATTTTTAGAAATTATTTTAGAGGTAAGAATGTTGGGATATTGAATTTGACACCTTTTGGCCTCCTGGTTTGGAAAATCACTTGTTGCACAGTATGCTTCCTGTAGCACTTAGCAAACTTTTCAGTTGGCATTAGCAGAAGTGAAACTGGCCAACATAATATTGAACCTGTTAATATTACTACATTGAACTAAAAGAAGAATTCATGAGTTGCATTTGTTACTATGGGAACATCTATTCATATAAAAATAAATAAAGTGTTATTCCTGGCATGTATGTGTTCATCTTTCAAAATATATGAGTGAGCCTCATTGCCCTGCCCTTTTTTTTTTACTGGGTACTTGTTTGGAATAGATGGTCTTCCTTCTTTATTTAAAAAGTCAAGTTGTTTACTTTCACATTTTATGTTGTTTACTTGTGGCTTAATTTTTATTAAAGATATTGTGTATTGTTTTAACTTTTATGAACTGAATGGGAGTTTAGTTTATAGGTATATCAAAATCATGTGTATTACTTGAGGATTTCTTTTTCATTGAGGATTCAGCTGCTTTTCTAATATGTGTCAGATCATAGGCTCTGTCTGATAAAACTCAGTTTCTTAAGTATAGGTCGAAGAGCTTAGCCGTCTCTCTTAGGATTTCAAAAAAATGCACACTTAGAATTTACAAGGATGTAAATATGCCTGACTCAGCTGGAAGCACAGGTGGCTTTAGCACATCTCTATAAGTGGTTTTAGGTAATTCAGAGGAAAACAAGTGAATTCCCTGGTATGGTATGACTCTCATCAGCGTACCAACATTTTTGAGAGACAGAACTTAGTATTGAGTATTGAGTAAATAGCCTTCTTACTTTTCACTGAATACATATATAGTTTTAGATAATAGAAAAAAAATGAGAAAGAAAGAAACTTTTCCTCATATACAAACAGCCTCCATATTCAACATCGCAGATGTTTAAATATTAGAAAATGGTTTTTCCTCCTTTCTCCCCTTTGTGTTCACCTGGGTCTTTTAGATTTGTGCATATATGCCAACCCGAATGAGAATAGACTGCCAAGTCTGCTAGCTCCGGTTTCTCCTCTGGAAATCCTTTTGCCCTCTGGGTTTATATACTTGTATGTATTCCTCAATGAACAGTCTGGTATAGTGAGTGAAGCACGGGGACCGAACTCTAGAAACTCAGAATCTGGTTCTGACTTTCTTTTCTCTATTTTTTGTGACTGTGGACATTTCACTTCTGTGAACCTCAGTTCCTTATTTTTGATAGGCAAGTTTGGACTAAATGATTCTTTAGAGTCTTTCTAGTTATAAAATTTGATAGTTTTGTTACATTCAAACATATGTACATGCTCAGCCCCACTTCCTAACATAAGATTTTTATAAACCAAAGGATGGCCTTATAAAGCACTGAGCCTTTGGCAAAACAAAAGCTTCTGTTTGTTTTACTTCTACATTCTGACTTCAGTTTGTTGTCTTTTCATTTATCTGGAATTGGGCTGTTGCTCTCTCCATCTGGTCAATTCTTTTTATTCTCCCTAGCTTTATTGAGATATAATTGACATCCAACACTGTATAAATTTAAGGTGTGTAATATGATGATTTGATACATATATATTGTGAAGTACTTATCACAATAGAGTTAGTTAACACCTCTGTAACTTCACATAGTTACCTTTTTTTTTTTGGTGGTGGTAAGAACATTTAAGATTTACTCTTTAGACACATTTCAAGTTTATAACACAGTACTGTTAACTATAGCCACCACATTGTACATTAGCTACCCAGAACTCATTCAGCTTTATAACTGCAAGTTTGTACTCTTTAACTGACATCTCTCCATCTCCCCATCCCCAGACTCTGGAAAACACCGTTCTACAGTTGTTTTTATGAGTTTGGCTTTCTCAGATTCTACATATAAGTGATATCATACAGTATCCTTCTGACTTATTTCACCTAGCATAATGCCCTCAAGGTCCATCCATGTTGTCACAAATGGCAGGATTTCTTTCTCTTTCATGGCTGAATAATATTCCATTGTATATATGTAACACATCTTTTTTATCCATTCATCCATCGATGGACACTTAGGTTGTTTCCATATCTTGAGTATTGTGACTAATGCTGCAGTGAACATGGGAATACTATAGATATCTCTTTGACACACTGATTTAATTTCCTTTAGCCATATACCCAGAAGTGGGATTGCTGGATCACATGGTAGTTCTATTTTTAATTTTATGAGGAAACGTTTTTTTTTCCACACACCATTGCCAGCACTTTTGTCTTTTTGACAATAGCCATTCTAACAGGTGTGAGGTGATATTTCACTGTGGTTTTGATTTGCATTTCCCTGATGATAGTGATGTTGAATATCTTTTCATGTAGCTATTGGCCATTTGAATATTTTCTTTCTGTTTTTCTCAGACCTCCTATGGATACACCTTCTCCACACTTCTTGCTGCCTGTTGTGGCAGAATTCTTAAGCTTGAATGCCTTCTCTTGATCTTGCAGTGCACCAGGCTAAGCACTGACAGCTTTCCTTTTGCGTTCCCAAAGGAAGTGCAAAAGCTTAACTTCGTTGTCTCTCCCTGGCCTATAGATAGATTCAGGCTGGCTTTTTGGGCCTGCTCTCTAGCTGTCTGCCAAAGTTCGCTCTCCCTGCCATGGGGAGTGCACACGAGGAGCTGGCCGTGGGGTGGAGGAGGTGCCTGTGGAGGTGAGGTGCCCATGGGCCAGTTGAGGGGGATCCATGGGAAAGGTGTCTTGGCAACTCGTGGTCAGGCCTCCTGGTGGAGTCAGTCATGCAGTTAGTAGGATCTACATCCCTGTGATACGTTCAGAGTGAGTCCTGGCCGCCGTTCTTTCAGCCACTTCCCATCCTCTGGTCACGCAGCTTACAACTCAGTTCTCTGGATAGAGTGAGAGAGAAACAGACCTCTTTAGCAAGGTCCTGCACAGCTGGGGAGGCCAGAGACTCACTCACATGCTCTCACTTTCCGCTGTGCAGAAATCATGTACGGAGAGGGTTTCTCTTGGCCCTGAGCTGTGCTGCCTTGGGGGAGGGATGAGGTGGGTAAAGGGAAACTGTTCCTCTTACACTCGCCAATGTGTCCAAAGTTGGACTTTTTTGCTCAGATGGTGTGTTTGGAGCTTCTCTGTTGGGACTCCTGGACTTCCACAAAGGCTCTGTCATTCGTGGGTGACTGTCTAAGTCATTGTTCTGCAGGGGCTCTCAGACTGTGTCCAACTGGAGCCAGTTCACGGGCCACCTCAGGGTCCACAGCCAGGACTGAGGTCTATATGCTTCTTACCCAGTGCATGGATGGGCTAGACTCCTTCTGGGTCCCTTGGTGTATGATGCTGGATCCCACAGCTCCCACAAGGCATTTTTGTCCATGGAGGATGCCAAATTGTTACTGTTGAAGGGGGAATACGAGTGGGGGATGTCTTACTCAGCTGACATCACTCTGGCCCATTCTTGAGGACCCAGAAAGTTTTAGACCCTCTAGTCAGAAATGTAAGGCAACTTTGTGTGTCTATTTGGTGCTGGGTTATATAGGAGCACTGTGTACACAGGTCAGTGATAGCAAACTGCCTTCACTAAATAGAGTTATATAAGGTTAACTTCGCTCCTTGTGATGATGTACTCTTAAAATATTAAAATTTACTAGAAAAATGCCAGAAATCTTTCCCCTGATTAGATCATCTTTTTGGCCTTACTCATGAATCAAGTCTTGATATCCTCATGTTCACTTCTGATGAGAGAATTCCCAAGAGGTAATTTCTTATCCTGAAATCGTGTTTTTTTTTTTTTTTTTTTAATAGATCATTTCCAGTTACATCCAGACTTTTGAGGATGGTCTTCCTCTTTCTTTGACATATATCTTGCCTTTCTCTACTTTCTCTATATATTTCATTTCATCAGACTCCAGTCACAGACTCTAGTCTAATGCTCAGATGTGTCTTCCTCTATTCCATTTTTTGACCAAAATCACACTGGCAAAAATATTCACTAGTATTGTGCCATCCACTTTTCATCACTTCCCTCTTAACTTTCTAGATTCTTTATTTCTAATCAAATTTAGCAGAACGATACCATTTTTGTTCATGTTGTTATTTTAATTGATTCTCATTCTTCCTTTTCTGGCTATTTGTATTTCATTACAAATTATGTAATCATCTTTTGACAGAAGTGATTCAAACTTTTGTAGATTTTAAAAATACATTGCACTACAAAACATGGCATGGCCAGGGTTTCAATAGTAACAGAACCACCTGTTCTGTTAAGGGGTTAAGGGAGTGAAAAAGGGATCTTGAAGTATGCTGAGACTAATAACAGTGAGAAGCCATTCCCGTCCATTGGATTATAGGGCAAGGGGAGGAAATGCAGTTACCAGAGCCCAGTGAGAGCTGAAGTTGCAATTGTAGAGGGACGCAGCTATGTCCGCAGTATTGAGGCTTGGAGGGAACTGGGAAGAAATACCCGAACCTCTCACTCTTCCTGTCCGTTGATCTTCTGCTTCTAAAAGTGTAAACTCAGACAGAAGACAGCTGGTAAGGGAGCAGGGTAATGAAATTATCAGGGAAGAGAAGGAGCTAGGGTGGTGGTAGATGAAAATAGCCAGCAGGATGGCCCACTTAAAATAGGACCTAATTAAAAGAGCATGAATAGGGTAGGAAGTGTTGGTGTCACTGAGTTCCACAAAAGAGAATTAGTTACTTGACTTAGTGGTTTTAGTTTAGAAATAGTAGATGAACCTGAGACTATCTCCATATATATGCAGTGGTCTACTGTGCATTTGTCACTAGAAGAGGGGATAAACTGGGTCATGCTCAGTGATTTCCTGCCTCACGTTCCCTCCCTTGTAACTGGGGGAGTGTGCTGTCTAAGGCTTCCTCACAGCTTCCTCACATGGACCCTTGATGGAGAGACAAGGGGAAGTGTGTAGGCAAAGCATAAAAGACTAATTAGGTCATGACATTGGGTTGAGTCCCTCCGTAGGCTAGTAGGTTGTTTAGTTCCTGACCGTGGACTGAAGTGTAGGTAGCCACCTTAAAATTGTGTGCTTTTGTTTAAAAATCACATTAGGCTCGAGAGTATATGCCACTGAAAATTCACTACCCTTGGCAGGAATCTCCTGGAAGAGCGGGGAGAGAATTCTATTCAGAGTTTCTTAGTTTTCATGGGCTTCATTTTGTTTATAGCTATTCCATGAATTCTAGTCTTCAGGCAGGTTTATGCTTGTGGAAAATTTCTTAAAGGTTCCAGTTGGTGAGAAATAGAATGATTTAACAACTAAAGAAGTATTTTAGAAACCCAGGCTGGAATAATACAACCAACATGTGATCAAGCTGCATCCTCTACTGAGGAGCTTTTAAAAGTACCATGTCTAGGTCCTACCCTCAGACCAGTTAAGTTGGAATCTCTGAGGTGTGGGGGCATGGGCATTGGGGTCTTTAAAAAGCTTACATGTGATTTAAAAAAAAAAATTTATTTATTTACTTTTGTGTTTTTTTTTGGCTGTGTTGGGTCTTCGTTGCTATATGCGGGCTTTCTCTAGTTGCAGCGAGTGGGGGCTACTCTTTGTTGTGGTGTGCGGGCTTCTCTTTGTGGTGGCTTCTCTTGTTGGGGAGCACAGGCTCTAGGCACATGGGCTTCAGTAGTTGCAGCACGTGGGCTCAGTAGTTGTGGCTCTCAGGCCTAGAGCGCAAGCTCAGTAGTTGTGGCGCACGGGCTTAGTTGCTCCGTGGCATGTGGGATCTTCCCGGACCAGGGCTCGAACCCGTGTCCCCTGCATTGGCAGGTGGGTTCTTAACCACTGTGCCACCAGGGAAGTCCTTGCATGTGGTTTTAATGCTATTTAGAGTAGAGAATGATTGATCTTTTCTATTTTCCTTTTTCAGTTTTTATCTAGGAAATATTTTGTGAATTCCTTCTATGCATATGACACTTCTTATTTTTTGTTATTCAGAATAGATTGGAATATATAAACTCCTATCCAGTGTTATGGCTGTTTTACCTATTAACATCATTAAACTTTTTTACATGGACTAATCTTCACAGGATTAAATAATTAGTATGTTCAATGGTTGTGTTTCTGTCTACTTTTCTATTCCTGAAGCTAAACTTTAAGATACGATTAGTACTATGTTAGTAAAAAGTCACTGGAAAGAGAAAATTTTATTTTGTAAGTGTGATACCAATTCACAGATGTTCCTATTTGCTCAAGGTAAGAGACCACATTTTGATGTGTTGCCATTTCTTATCAAAATGAAAGACCTTAATTTATTACCTTTCAGAATGATGAATAAAATTACTGATTGTTCTTTCTGCTGTGGGCAATGTGCTTAGGTCTTTGACAGCAAATTACAGTTAGTAACATCTATGTATTTAAAGTATTTAAGCTAATAAGACAGGGAAAGGAACCGTCTAAAGCAAGGAAAACAATATTTTCTCTCACAAACTCACTTTGTTTGGGATCTTTTAAATATATTATCTCATCTATTCCCACTTTCCAGGTGATATTCAAGAGATACATGATTTTTCTCTATATTTTCCAACTAATAAGTGGGTGAATTAGGATTTAATTATGAATCTGTTTGATTCTAGAGCCCATACTCCCCTTCCCTCCCCCAATATTACATTGCCTTTTTGTCCCTAGAAAATCCAGGAACGTAGATGGTATTTGAAATTATTTTTACTTGTTTCTTTTATCTATGATATGATTTAGCCTCTTTTTGCCCCTCCAGGATAATACCCCTCAAGCTGAATGGCCCTCAGCAGATGAACTCACCACGAGCAGTATTTCACCACTTGATTTCAGCTCTGGTCCTCCTTCAACCACTGGCAGGGAACTCTGGTCAGAAAGCCCTTTGGGTGATTTAGTGTCTGCACCCAAATCAGCCTTTCCCTCGAAGGTGAGCCTCAGTTCTTCCCCAGAGGTTTTAGAGGTTAGCAGCTTGACTCTTCATTCTGTCACCCCAGCAGTGCTTCAGACTGGCTTGCCTGTGGCTTCTGAAGAAAGGACTTCTGGGTCTCACTCATTAGAAGATGGTAAGGAATTCTAATGACTTTTTGTACTTCTTTATTTTATCAGATGACAAATGTTTTGAAGAGAGCGAGAGACTAGGGTTAGGAGAAAAGCATGGCAGCATTCATTAGGAGGAAATGTCTCGGGAAAGTTGTGTGAGAAAGGGACCAATCAGCTTTAATTGGTTGGAAGGGAGAGTCCAAATAGGTAAATAATTAGAAGTGAACTTATGGGCTGGGATGGGATCACCTAATTGATATTTTGAAGGTCCTGTTAAAGAATTTATCATTTAATTATATTACTATTTAAGAACTACTCTACTTACTTGAATATTTGAGTGGTAAACAAACAGCCTCAAAGAAGATTATTCCAGTATCTTTTAATAGGATTAATTGGGGGCCAGTAGAGATTTTTAGCTTGCATCAGGCTTGAGAAGGGGAAAACCTGAACTAGGGCAGCTACAGCAGAGATTAAGAAATGAAAGTCATGTAGCTGATTTAGCTGTTGTGGGATGTGACTCAGGGATGGAGTATATGAGAAAGAGGAAGATGAACAAAGATATAAGTAATGAGTCTAGGATTTTGAACATTGGCTGAACCTGAAGGCTGATGGATAATAAGCATAACACGAGGGAGTTCCCTGGTGGTCTAGTGGTTACGATTCAGCACTTTCACTGCTGTGGCCTGGGATCAGCCCCTGGTCAGGGAACTGAGATCCCACAAGCTGCACGGCGTGGCCAAAAATAAAATAAATAAAATAAACATGCCAAGGAGATGGGAATTCCTTGGGAATTTTCCTAGGGAATTTTCTTCCTAAGTTTTTACTAGATTCACTCTTTGTGGTCAGTATGGCTACCAGCAGTTCTTTATTTTCAGGGAGTAAAAAAAATCACGTGTCTGAAGATGAATTTTTTCAGTACCTGATGTCTTGTTATCCTCAGTTAAGGGGGTTATAATCATGAGTGACTGTACCATATCACAAAAACATAATCATACCTTCTTGTTGTTCACTGGATTTGGCAAAGTAAAAGTCAGCAACTGTCTGTTGTAATCTAATGCGGAAAAATGGGTAGCTGGTTTTATTAGGAGGGCTGGGAATATACTTTGGCATCTATGTAGATTAATTAATGGAAAACTCTATTTTTAGGATTAACTAAAGTTAAAGGGTCAGAAGATTTTCTTTCTATTGATCCACTGCCTTCAAGCCCATTTAGTCGTCCGGTGCCAAAAGAAATAATACCATCCATGGAAGACTCTGGGGTGTCTTTGACATCCTCACCGTATCCGGTCTCCTCTGTCACATTCGATAGTCTTGCTAAAGAAGTAACTACACCTCTTGGCATGGACTCTTTGGCCTCCAAAGTCAAAGGCCAATTAGAAGTGAGCACTTGGATGCCAGACACATCTATGGAGAAAGAGTTCATATTTGAGAGTGGTTTAGGTTCAGGGTTTGGGCAAAAGGTAGGTCTGATTACTTGGCCATGGAGCAAGACTTCATTAAAGAAGGGCACTGAACCATTTTCCAAGTCGTGGCTTGAAGTTGAGGATTCAGAGGATTTACTTTTGCCAACTGAGGATATAGATGAGAAACTAGTTATAGATGACAGAATAGATTCCATAGATCAAAGTACTGAGCATTCAAGATATGGGCATTTTGATAGATCCAGAAACTTTGCAGAGGATGAGACCCTTGGTGGACCTACTGTGTCCATCTTTACAGAGACCACAACTCAATCTGCATCTCCAGTTCTATCCAGGCACACATCAGAAGTACCTGACATTGACTATTATTCAATTACCAAATTACCTCCTCTACTGACATCTGCAGCAATCTCTGCTTCTACTGATAAACCAATTCAAGAAGAACCCTTTCTAAAGGAGGATATGGAACAAACTACAGGGTCATCCAACCGTGAATGGTTTGACAGCAAGATTTCAGTAGTGAAGCCAGATGTGCAACCTTTGTGGACCATATTGCCAGAATCAGATGTAGTTTGGGTAAGAACTTCTTCCCTAGGGAAACTGTCCAGAGACACATTGGCAAGTACACCACAGAGTACTGACAAGCTCTGGTTGAAAGCTTCCATGACACAGTCTACCAAATTGCCTTCAACCACAAGTTCCACCCTGTTGGAAGATGAAGTCATTATGGGCGTACAGGATATTTCATTAGAATTGGACCAGATAGGCACAGATTACTATCATCCTGAGCTAATCCCAGAGGAAAATGGCAAGGTTGGTGGTTATGTGGAAATGTCTACAAGTATTCACTCCACAGAGATGGCTATTGTGGCTCAGCCAACAAAAAGAGATGACTTGAATCATACCCAAGCCGCAGGAGCTTTGGTGGTTTTCTTCAGCCTCAGAGTGACTAACATGATGTTTTCAGAAGATCTGTTTAATAAAAACTCTTTGGAGTATAAAGCCCTGGAGCAAAGATTCTTAGAACTGGTAAGCATAAGAAGTGAAATACAGGCATTAGTGAATAATCGTGTATGAACCACCCCTCTTTCCCCCCAGAGCATAAGATCTGAGCCAAGGAAAGTGTGGTCTGCTATGGATTTTCATTTCCTATCATCTACAAATACTGTAATGGCCTAGGGTTCATAGGAAAAGAATGAGACAGGTGTATACAAGAAACGGAAAACACAAAATGGTATGAGCCACACTTGGATATTGTATTCTTGGATATTGTAACTTAGATACTGGATATTGTATTCTATAATTTCTGGGACTGATACAAGTTTAAGATTTATATTCACATTTTATTGTGAGACCAGTGCTTTGTGGGTACCTGTAATGCCTTCACTGTCATGATCCTTTAGTGAAACAGAGAGAATAAACTCTCTGATGTCTAAAACTGTCTGTGAGTTCCATGGGGTTCCTAAATAACACTGAAACCTCATGACTCACAAATAATTCACAATTCATACTTTTGTTGATGAACAGTTTAAATAACGTAAATAGAATACGATTTGGAAAAGTGGAGGGGTTCATCTTTGTTTTCAGTATGTATTGAACAAAATGCAAAACTTTGTCAATAAACTGACTAATTTTTGTGTATTGTAGCTGGTTCCCTATCTCCAGTCAAATCTCACTGGGTTCCAGAATTTAGAAATCCTGAACTTCAGAAATGGCAGTATTGTGGTGAACAGCCGAATGAAGTTCGCCAAGTCTGTCCCTCCTAATGTCACCAATGCTGTCTACGTGATTCTCGAAGACTTTTGCACCACTGCTTACCAAACCATGAACTTGGCTATTGATAAATACTCCCTCGATGTGGAATCAGGTAATCATATTAAATACTGTGGTGGTTTCTTAGTGGAACCTAGTTATTATTCTTGTGTATTTTCTTCTACACTGAGTCAAGATAAATTCAATACTTATAGGTAAAAGAGTGCTATATCTGACAAATTTTCCACATCTTGATAATTAGTAAAATATCTCTTCCAAGGATGTCAATATCATTCTCTTTTCAAAAGGATTGTCCACACTTGTTGTCTTTACATGTTTACCTCCCATTTCCTTTTCCACCTGCTCTATCTGGCTCTCTATTTTACTTATCCATGGATCTGTTCTTATTACATCTCTACTCTGCCTAGCCCAGTAGCTTGGCCTTTCTTGCCTTCTATGTTATTTTCCTATGTTGTTTTATCAATTTCCATTATTGTAAGCCTAATATAAATGTCAATAACTCTCTACATTTTTATATGCAGATCAGACTTATCTTGGAGCTCCAAAATCAGTATGTAACTATGTACTTGATTATCTCAACTTGGATATATTCTATGTATATCAAGCTTAGACTAAGCCCTTAGACTAAGACTGAGCCCTTGTTTTCCATATCTCCGTACCTTCCAACTAAATCTACCTTTCTCAGTTTTACTATCTTGATAAATGGAAGCTGTATCAACTCAGCTGCTGAAGCCAGAAACCTGGAAAGTCATTCTGATATCTGTTTCCATCACCCCTAACTTTCAGTCACTCTCCAAACTTACATTGATTCTGAATTCTAAATATATCTCAAATCTATGTGTTTTTCTCTGTCTTCACTTCCCCTACTTTAGGCCAAGCCATCATCATCTCTCATTTGGACCAGTTTCTCCACTACCTCTCTTTTTCCCTCACTCCCATACCCTCCCATTCATTCTCCAGACAGTAGCCAGGGTGCTCTTTCTAACTAATCAGATTATTTCACTTTTCTGCTTGAAATACTTTCAATGGCTGCCTGGTTCAGTAGCCACAGGCCTGGTCCCTATCTTCTTCCCCAGTATCGTCCAATGAAATTAACTTCTCTCCTCACTGTGTTCTAGTCAAACTAGCTCGTTTTGGGTTCCTTAAATTTCCAAAACTTTTCTTGACTTGAAGCCTTTTGCACATACTGTCTTCTTTGCCTGAATCTCTTTCCCATCTTGGCTGACTTCTGCTTACCCTTTATGCCTCAGTTCAAATGTCTCTTCCTCAGGACTTTCACTGATTCACCCATAATCTAGGTTGGTTCTTTTCCCTCTGTAGAGTTTATAACTATTGTAATCATGGTAACTTATGCACATACTTGCTAAATAGCTATTTTGCCCAGTTGAACTATCCACAAGAACTGAGACTTTGTCTGTTTTATTAACCACTTGGTAGCCAAAACCTCACACAGTATCTTGCATGTACAATGTACTCAGAAATACTGTGAATGAGTGAAATGAACCATTGTTTTTATTTGGAAGACTTGGATGCAGAGGGTACTGCTGGATCCTCAATCCTTTGTTCTTTTTTACCTTCTATATACTGGAGGACAGTGGTTTTGAGTAGGAGTAAGGTGGAATGTCTGGGTTTGTATTTCTCCAGTGCTTTTCACTCTCAAACTGGTTTGGAAGTCAGCCCTATTCTTTAACCGGGAAAGAAGCAAACATTCTTTCCTTTGAAATCCTTGAAGGACCGTTATTCACTGAAAGTGAGGAAAATGATTTAGCTAATCCCCCTATAGCCAAATCTCTTGCCACTTGAGTTCTTTAAGGACATTTGCACATTCTTTGCCGTGTGGTGTAGTGGAAGAAGCAATTAATTATAATTTGGAAGGCCTGGTTTCTTGCCCCTGCTCTGCCATTTATCATTTGTGTGATCCCAGATGAGCTGTTTTATCTCTGAGCCTTACTCCCTCATAAAACAAATGGGGATAATGTTACCTGGCCTATGTATTTCATGGGGCTATTCTAAGGATTAAACAAATAGCATGAATAAAAACATTTGACTAGCCATACAAATGCAAGCAGTGATGATTATAAAACTTTTGCAAAAGTCTACCCACTTATTTTTAAAGGAAAGTACATAAATAAGTGCATTTACCTCAGTTTTGTATGTAATTCACGTCAGCTGTATGCCAAATCATCCAGGTTTATAGGGTCACCTTGTTCCTTAATATTCAAATGAATTTGCATTAATCCCTCCCGTGTGCAGTGTAAAACCTGCATCCATGGTCCGCAACCCCTAATATCTCTAGGAATTATCAAGGAACTTAACTGTCTCTTAATCATCTCCAGCTCTGATTTCCTTCTGCTGAATTTCCAATCTCACATTTGTCTTGACCCTTGTGGTTGTTCTTTATGTTAATCCAACACAGATCATGGTCCCATGTTTTTACTTTCCCAAAGTACCTCTAACACAAGGCAGTTGACTCCATCAGATCTGTTGATGATATGAGGGTGATGGAGGAATTTTTATTGTAGCACAGGAGATGGGTTAAAAATATTACTGTCAGGCGTAAATATCCAAAAATTTCTCAGCCACCCTTTCAAAGGTGTCTTCTTTCTTTTTTTTTTTAGTACACGGGCCTCTCACTGCTGCAGCCTCTCCCGCTGCAGAGCACACGCTCCGGACGCGCAGGCTCAGCGGCCATGGCCCACGGGCCCAGCCGCCCCGCGGCATGTGGGATCCTCCCGGACTGGGGCACGAACCCGGGTCCCCTGCATCGGCAGGCAGACTCCCAACCACTGTGCCACCAGGGAAGCCCCCAAAGGTGTCTTTTAATGGCCAATTTTTTCTCCAGGACTAAGTCAGCTACCATGTTACTCTGGCCACTCTGGCTGTATTTCCAGACCTTCTTCGTATTTCCTCTACTCTCATTCTCTGGGACCCATCAATCCTTCTCTTAGCCTGCCCCTGGAAAACCAGAGTGTAATTCATTCTACAGTTTAGATCCCTGTCTCCCATCCCAAGATTAGCTCCAAGTCTACCTTTGTTTTCCCATAAAGTCATTAAAGTACTCTTCCAAACAAAGAGCTATCTATTCTGGGCCTCCACCTTTAACCTGCACAAAAGACTAGAAATCGACTTTAAAACTCCAGTATTTTATTCACATGGTTAAAATATTGGTCTTGGTCTCTCGCCTTGATCTGGAATCAAAAGGGAGCAACATGTATCTTTTTCCTGTTATGGATTCTGTTTTTCCTTTCCCTAGACACTCACCCACACCCATGGAATGGTCATAAAGTTTTAGAATTTTTAAATAGAATTTTCCTATTTCTTGTATATTTTTAGTTAAAAGCCTTCAGATTAAACTATTATTTTATCTGAAGGTTGGCTAAAGATAAGATTGACTTGTCTCTTGCTTAATTTGTTTTAACATGTAGTGTCTCAGAAATTCTTGAATTTCCATCAACAAAGGGGGACTGTTCAATATCATCCTTCCCACCTCCCCCATATACACTTCTATACCTCACTGCTAAGCCAGGATTAGATTATTTTCTGATTAAAAAGTCACAGAATGAATACCAGGGTAAGGATGTGAAGACTTAGGAAATACACAGTCGAATCCTGCTGTGTAGTTCCCTTGTAGAAACTGCCGTCTGTCAGCACATTTGTGTGCTCTTCTTGTTATATGAGCATCTTATTATTGGTCTCCTGTATTAGTTTCCTAGGGCTGCTGTAACAAAGAACCACAAACTGGGTGGCTTCTAACAACAGAAATTTATTCTCTCATAGTTCTGGAGGCTAGAAATCCAAATCAAGGTGTTGGCAGAGCCGTGTTCCCTCTGAAAACTCGAGGAAAGAATCCTATCTTGCCTCTTCCTAGCTTCTGGTGTTCACCAGCAATCCTTGACACTTCTTGGCTTATAGATGCATCACTCCAATCTCTGCTTCTGTCTTTGTATGGCCTTCTTCACTGTGTGTCTGTGTCTCTGTGTCCAAATTTCCCTCTTCTTATAAGGACACCAGGTATTGGACTAGCAGTAACCTAATCCAGTATGACCTCATCTTAACTTGATTACATTTACAAAGACCTTATTTCCGAATAAAGTCATATTCTGAGGTTCTGGGTGGACATGAATTTTGGGGGGATACTATTCAACCCAGTATCTCTCCCCATTCCTACATAAGGCTAAGAAAGATCCGCTGCAGAGATCCTACAAACTCCAAGGCCACAGATTCGTGCCAAATGTCTTTAATTTTCACAGTAGCAAGAAAATCATTGACTCTGAGAGCAATATTAATTTATCTGGAAACTGAGAGACTATGCTCTTCATTTTTTAACCTCCCCTTTGTCTTCTGGCTAATTCTTATGCTTTTTCATACAGATGAGTTTATGGGTCATTTACAGTTATTTCCTCTATTTGTGGTATCTTTGTCACCATTTGCAATTCAGAGATTGTCATTCACCAGTGAAGAACATACAGTGGAACCATGGTAGGATGGAAGACCCATCCATGGTCAATGTCTTTTATCATTTTTGACTGGTTTGTGTCCTAATTAATTTTTAAAAATGTCACTTCCTCTCATCCCATCAATGAAAAATGAAATTACTGAAGCTAAAATACTGTTGGGAATGGCCTGAGGAGGTGCAGGGCTGATTTGTTTTTCTGACATTAGCTTTCGCTAATCTCCAATGTTCTTAGGCTGCTCTTATTGGGCATACCCATCCCTGAGGCTTCCACCAGTTCTCTGGATACTGTCTCTGCATCCGTGTTCTCAGTGGGGTGGGCTGGGGGTGGGGCATGTAGCATCATGTGCAGAGTGGAGGAGGATGACAGAAGGATAGGGTTGGTGGAAATGAATGGTACATGAAAACTGTTTAATTTAGATCTACAATTACATAGATTTTAAAGCTTCTACATGCTTCCTACGTAAAACAGGTAGAGGCTCACCCAGTTCATTGGGTTTTATGGTTTGGCTCTGAGTTTCAGAGAAATTTGACAAAAGCTCATCAATCAAGGATGAATCAGAAATTTTTTGTGGTGTGGATGGTGGTGTCGTATTTCAGTGATTCAGGAAGGGGGTTGGATGTTCACAGTACTTTGGATGGGGGAGCCTTAGTGGAGGGGTTTCATGTACCCCAATTCCTGTGTTTTGCCTTTCCTTGTATCATTTTCTGGTTTGCTTGATGTTTTAGGTGATCAAGCCAACCCTTGCAAGTTTCAAGCATGCAATGAATTTTCTGAGTGTTTGGTCAACCCCTGGAGTGGAGAAGCAGAGTGCAGATGCTACCCTGGGTACCTGAGTGTGGAAGAACTGCCCTGTCAGAGTCTCTGTGACCTACAGCCTGACTTCTGCTTGAATGATGGAAAGTGTGACATCATGCCTGGGCATGGGGCCATTTGTAGGTATGCTGTAGTTAGAGATTTTGGCTTCACAAGATTAGAGATACTTCCTCGGAAGAAAAGGGATCTGCGCCTATGATGTTAGGACGATCACAACAATATTTATTATAGAAGTTATATCTAGGAAATAGATGGGTGCCATCTAGTCCTCCTGTGAGGACTGAGTCAGTTTATAGGTCTGAATTATACCCAGTTCAATGGGTTATTTTATCTTATGCTCTTAGGGAGCTGTAAGAAAAACATTGCCTAGCGTCCTACGGAGAGTACTTAGAGTAGTTGGGGATTTTTGTGTTATGGTTCTTAGTGGTGATAACAAGGCAATTGGTGATCAAATTAGGTTTAGGCATATGATCAACACTTTACACTGTATCTGAAACAGAGGAGTTTTACTGTTCTATTTGAATTATGTTCTTAACAGCTTTGGGCTGCTCTTGGTCCTACTGAATATTCAAAAATAAAGAAAAGCAAGTATTTAAAATTGTGACAAATATATTTTAAGTATCTAAGATCTATTGTTTAAAGGTAGAACCAAAGAAAATGCAGCAGGCAAATGAGCAGATTCAGGTAGCCTTCCCTGGTCACTCCCCTTAAAAAGAGCAGAGCAAGTCAACCTCCCAACCACATCCAACCAAAGTCACATGGTGTGAAAGGAGAGAATGCTGAGAATAAGCCGGGGAAACATCAATAAGAGGACAATTTGTGAATTTCGAAAAGGGCGAATGTTGGCATAGATGCCAAAAACAGAAGAAATAGGTGGAAATGATTTACACTTTTCTATGCGTAAAGTTTAGCTGGAAAACTAAGAGGAAAAATAGTCTCTTGATTTCCAGAGAAATGAATATAATTTTGAAAAGCAGTGATTGCTGCTCTGGGAATTGAAGATATTTTTGCACAGGTGGGTGGCCTTGGGGTTTGGAGGATCTCTGCAGTGTGATGGAAGGATGTGAGGAGTCTAAGGACCTGGGTTCTAGACCAGCTCTGTTGCTGACTAATTGTGTGATCCAACACCAGTCGTTTTCCTTCCCGGGCCTGTTTTTCATTATCCATAAATAAGGAAGTTGACTTTCTTTAAGTCTAGTCAGTCTTTTATTCAGTCGTTACAAGTAGTCATTGAGGACCTCCTGGGTCTGTGCCAGGTCTCCTGCATAGCCTTAAATCTTACCATTTAACCTGTATATTTACCTCTTTACTGAAGCTTCATGTGGTCAGCATTTATTTCTCTACCTGTTCTCAGTCCCACTGTAGGTTCTGCTGTTACTTGTTACTTTCAGCAGAGTGATTCCATTTTGGGGCTTGGTCCCTTCTCGTTCCAGGTGCCGGGTGGGTGAGAACTGGTGGTATCGAGGTGAACACTGTGAGGAGTTTGTGTCCGAGCCCTTGGTGATAGGCATCACCATCGCCTCCATGGTTGGACTTGTCCTCATTTCTTCTGCTTTCGTCTTCTTCATCATCAGGACTCTTCAAGCTCAGTATGTTAGGAGAGAAAGAGAGAGACCCTTCAGGTAAGTAAGGACAGTTGCTCTCTGCTGGACTAAAATATTCCTTTTATTCATTCATTTTGTACTTCCTGTGTGCCAAATACTGGAAAGGGTCAGCGTGGAGGGGAGAGGGCTATAAAGTTGAATAAAGATGCGGTCCCTGTCCTCAAAGTGTGTCAGATTGGAAACAAACATAAGCAACAGTTTGAACAAGGTGCTAGGGTGCCTAGATGAAGAATGAATTTGTTTTGCCTAGGGGGGGACATCTTAGAAGTTTTAATGATGGCTATGGTATTTAGCTGGACCAAAGAGTAGATGTTTGCTGCAGGGGGTGGGTGGGATACTTTCTAGCTAGTTGAATGAACATTAGCACAGTCAGGGGGACATGCATGAATCTCACTGCACACTGAAGGTCACGGTGGGGGAGGGGTTGGAAGGGTGATAGAGATGAGGGGAGGCCCTATGTGAGGACCAGATCTGTTAGTTCCCCCTTTGGCTCATTCCATGGTAATTAGCCAGACTTTAAATCTAGATAAGAATCTGACAAGAAATGGAATCTGGTTCTCTTTTTAGTTAAGCATAGTTTCATTAACAAAGGAAATAAAAC
The DNA here is from genome assembly GCF_026419965.1 of Kogia breviceps. Lineage (NCBI taxonomy): Eukaryota > Metazoa > Chordata > Mammalia > Artiodactyla > Physeteridae > Kogia > Kogia breviceps. Next base: position 101,714,689 of record NC_081314.1, read on the forward strand.
TGGTTCTACTTGCTAGACTAGCGATCCAAGGACCTTTTGAGTTGTAATATGGTCACAATCCCCAGCTGTACTTTGCTTCTGTGCTTCCAGGTCTGCTTCAGGTCTAGCTTACCTCCCCTCATCGTCTGGCTTAGGCTCAGGAGGCACCTCTCCTAGGTTCCTAGAGCACCCAGGACATAATTCCATTATTGTTCTTATACTTTTTATTGGGTCTGACTTTGCATTAGACTGCAGTCTCATTCTGGAGAGATTCCAACAATTCTTTGTATTGTCAGCATCTAGAATGTTCCTAGGCATATAATCAATGCTCAGCACATATTTGTAGACCTGAATTGAATTTAATTGAAGCCCATTCTCCCCTGTATTTTTATTTCTAGTAGATTCTTTGTGTGGTTACACACTGATTTTGATTTGTCTACCCTGGGAATAATGGAGCTGTATTCATTTAATGAAATACTATTGGCAGACATATTTCCCCATCAACATTTATTGGGAGCCAGGCACTGTGGGGCAAATAAAGATGAAGGAGACATGGAACAGTTCCACAGGCACTTACCAGATAGTTGAGGAGATAATAACGATAACACGTGGTAAATAATTTTTGAGATTGATCTGGATATTTTTCACAGTCACCTCTCCTCGTCCCCCATTTGTATCCAGTTAGCCTCTTTTTCTTCCTCAACAGAAATCTTGCTCCAGGTAAATAGTCTTCCAAGTAGTTGAACATCCAAAGAAGAACCTGATTCAATCATACTTTTCTTTTTGTGGCTCCAGCAGGCAGCCTGACAGCCTCTCATCAGTGGAAAGAGCTGTAAAGCACAACCCCATGTTTGAAAGTCACGGGGCTGATCTCGAGCAGTACGAAGGACCCTACCCTCAGCGGCCCTTCTACAGCTCCACAGGCAGAGAGATGATTGCTGGTCTGAGCAGGGAAGAAATCAGACAAATGTATGAGAACAGTGAGCTTTCCAGAGAGGTAGGAAACTTGGATTTTCTGTTGCTGGTGTGTGTGTGTGTGTGTGTGTGTGTGTGTGTGTACAGTAGGTTGCAAGAAAGGTTGAAAATTATTTCATGATTAGTTTTTTATCTCATGCTATCTCCCAGTTGATGTGATATGTAGAGGGTATACAATTCTGCACTGTACCTTATTTCCCACCCAGTGGGTCCTTTATCATTAACAGCAGACGCTCTCTCCCTCCACGCCCCCCCCTTAGAAATATATGTCTGGGTTATTCAGGGCAGTTCCTGTAGTAGCCACACCTTCCATTTTTCTGAAAAGGCCATTGTTTTCTATAGCTCTCCCCTGGATAGTTCAGAAAGCCACAATCTCTTATAAAAATTAGACCTCTTTTTAAAAAAGCTGTTACAGTTTTTCTATGCAATGTAGAAAAACTTTCTTTTCCTTTTCTTTCTTCTTCTTCTTTTTTTTAAAGGAAATTCAAGAAAGAATGAGAATTTTGGAACTGTATGCCAGGGATCCTGAGTTTGCAGCTTTTGTGAGAGAACATCAAATGTAAGCGTTTGAGAGAGAGCCCCTACCCAGATTCTTAAGTTTGCCTTAGAGTAGTGCCACAAGCACGAACACTTAATTGCTGTCCCTGTGACATGGGTTTTGTTGGTAACCAATGTTTGTTGAGTTCTTTTCAGTTAATACACATCCACACAGATTACCTCATTTATTCCTCCTAATGCCTTTATAAGGTGAATGTTTCTTATTTAAGTTTTATGAATGAGGAAAGGAAACCTCAAAAAGATGGAGGAACTTACTCAAGATCACGATGACAGCAAATGCCGGAGAAGATTGAAAACGAAGACCCTCTGTTCTGGCCTAGAGCTTCCTGGCTCTGTCATATTTTCTTATTAATATAGATGTCACCCATTTGAGTAGCCATAAATCCTCACATATTTTAACATATACTTCCTTTTCCATCTCTGTAGATACTTGTAAGTATGCTTTGAATGAGACAAATCTCATTAAAGTGTGTCTCTTGCTTTTATTAAGTTCATCTTTTCTTTTTTTAAAAAACATTTTTTTTATTGGGCTATAGTTGTTTTACAATGTTGTGTTAGTTTCTACTGTACAGTGAAGTGGAGTTCCCTGTGCTATACAGCAGGTTCATCTTACTTTTCAATCTACCTTTTTCCATTACTTTTTTCAGCATGCATTTTGGGCAAGTGTCTGTAGTTTTTTTCCCCTTGTTCCTCAGGATCCGTAATCAGACTTAGGTTACAAAAATAAAATAATCTTGTGAAGAGAACATTTATAGATGTTACTTGAGTGTAGTGGGTGGGATTATAATTTGGCTTTGATATTTGGTCCTACAGCTGCCCTTGAGGTCAAAGGTGCTTCCTCATGGATGGGTCTCACCCAGGCCAGATGATGGCACCAGGTTTTTAGAAGAGAAAAACCAGAGCAATTCATGCCTGCTTATAGAAGAAATTGATAAAGGGTCAGGATAACACATGTGGTTCTGATTGGAGGCACTGATTTGGAGCCCCTTTGCTCCAAATCCCCTTTCTCTGATAGGCAGCCCCTCACACATGGTTCCTCTGATAGGAAGGGACGAATTGACATCAAAGGAAACTAAAGAAGACGCTTTTCTAATTCCATTTGCATGGTAGAGACTCCTTTAAACATCTGACTTAGCCCATGGGAGTTGCTGCCAACCTTGCTTGAATGCTATCAGAGCAATATTACTGGGACTCTGCCTTTTAGACCAGGATACCTGCTAATCTCTGTATCTCTAGCCAGCAGATGGCCTATGGCTCCACTTCCATGGTATCCAATAGAAAGAACATGACTGATGTTATTTATCTTTCCTAAGACCCTTTTATAAGCCCCTCAGAGCCATCTGTGTTCCATGAATTACAAATGCATCTCATCTAGGCTAAGAAATCCAAAGAAAGGATCCAGGAGAGCCTAATTAGGGACAGACAGATGGACTGCATGTTTCACTTTGTTCTGGTAAACTGTTTGGCATTAAAATATATATTAAAAAATTCATGTAACAAAGAAGATTTATACAAGAAGATCCAGTGAAACAAAAGAATATTCACACAGACACTATAAGGGCATTGTTCATAGTGGGAAGATGGCATTGAAAAAATGTTAGGTACATAATCCATACAACATTTTCAGTTTTCACATAGTCCGGAGTTTTCATCTACCAGTAGCTCAAGAAAATATTAATGGACTTGATTTAGGATTTAGTAAAAGTATTACATAGTCTCTGTAGATTGGATTCTTTATTTTTAACTTAGCAAAGCCACAGGACAGCTTTCCTGCAAAGAAAGAAGGTATTGGTGATTTTAGGACTATAGCTTGATGATATATTACAACAAAAGTGCATTTCAGTACATTCTGGATTTTTTCAATTAATTGCTCTTTGTTTTTTTCATGGCAGGGAAGAGCTTTAACCAAAACTCCTATTTTGCAACTGATTAGAAGCCTAGCGAAGATGGAGATCACTCATTATCTATGTCATATAATTAACTTGGATTTGGAACTCTGTGGGAAGAAGAGTTTTCTATCAAAAAAATTAAATTTGGGACACATATATTTTTCTAGTTTAAAATTTTAGAATATAGTAAGAGATGTGATGGTTTTTATATCCACAAAGACCAAAAGCTGTATTTAAAGGGAATCAAAACTGTATGGGGCTTCCCTGGTGGCACAGTGATTAAGAATCCACCTGTCAATGCAGGGGACATGGATTCCAGTCCTGGTCCGGGAAGATCCTACGTGCCGCGGAGCAATGAAGCCTGTGCACCACAACTACTGAGCCTGCTCTCTAGAGCCCCGCAAGCCACAACTACTGAGCCCATGTGTCACAACTACTGAAGCCCGCGTGCCTAGAGCCTGTGCTCCGCAACAAGAGAAGCCCTCGCTTGCCGCGACTAGAGAAAGCCCGCGTGCAGCAATGAAGACCCAATGCAGCAAAAAATAAATAAATAAAAGAAATAAATTAAAAAGAAAAAAAAAACTGTATGAATTCTGGAAAGTATTCTATAAGGAAAAAGCCGGGCCTGGGAGTTGGGGCTGCATATGCTGTCTGCTTCTGAGTCTCTAAGGGTGTCTCTTAACTGCGCCTCAGGTTTCCCAGCAGGAAGATAAGGTGAGACTCTTACAGGAGGAGGTAGGCTTAGTAGCTGAATATTTTGTAGCATGTTTGTTATTTTCAGGTGGAATGAGAAGACTTTGAGAAGTAGTTTTAGCATAGTTTATGGTCAGACATTCACCTAACTAAAATAAGGCTTTTTTGGATCAAACTGCTGAAGAAAAAGCAACCTTTTTGCTGGAGGATAGATTTAGACCTGCGCTTTGTGCTTCTACCAGAGTTTTAAAATTTCCTGAGCCTATTAATCAAAACCACATTATTATGTTAATCATGTTAATATCCTATTTTTTTAGCTGTGAAAGACAACACATATGTATAAAGTTTAGAGGGTTCTCCTTAGACTACAGATGAATTTAATCAAGTGGACAGGGAAGGAGTGGGTGTCAGGTCAAGAGCACAGTGCTAAGAATATACTTTGCTGATTGATGGGTGGGCTGAGTCAGAACTAATGGCCTGACTCTGCTGCTGATAACCTGACCATGTCCTGGGCAAATCTTGGCTCTCCTCTAGTTCCTGGTGTATTAATTTTGAAAACAGCACTGAACTTCCTCATGTAGTATAGGTTAGCTTCTCCTTTGTGAATACCTTGTGTCTAAATTCACTCCTGCTTGTATGAAACATGGCAGGACTTTCATTGCAATTAAAAACTTTTTTTTTCCTTTTTTCCTTTATAGGTTGGAAAAGGCCACATCTCATATAAATTTTAACTGAAAATGGAAATTTTCCTCTTTCCTAGTACTTTTTGAATGGTAGCTTTGGAGGGGGCACAGAGAGGGTAAAATGACTATCATTCCTAATATTAAGTCATGTATGCAAATAGGTTATTATTGATACAGGTGTTTTATGTTAGATATCCTCATGTTAGTCAAAGACAATCTTAAACATTTTGATTTCTTTCTGATCAGATATAACTAACCAGGGATACATTGACCATAAGCTAAAATACTTGGTTCACTTTTTTTTTTTCCTCAACTTGATGACTGCCAATTTCACTCATTATGAAGATACCAGAAACTAAATCTCTGGGATGAGTACATGCCACAGTAAAGCTATTGAAAAGTATTGAAGATATCCAGGTATTTTGCAAAGTATGTATGGGTCACAGGTTTTGTGAGTGTGTGTTTGTATAGGTAGGTAGTTCCTTTTTCCCAGGATCCTCTTTCATTCCTTACTCATATAATGGATTCTCTAAAAGTTCAGCATAGGTACAAGCCACTGCTGGGGCATTTTCTACTGGGCCCATTTGAAAGGGAATTGATAATTATCTTTAAAGCATCGTAAATATTAATGACATTTGTCACTACTTAATACTTTTTATTTGTAAAACTTCCTAAGATTTCTGTTGAAGTTTCTAAACTTATTTGTGTTAGATGAAAAAGAAAATTTGTTTTTATCATAAATTAACCCTAGAAGGCAACCTTTTGAATGAATGCTTGCTGGCAGAGTTCTAGATTGACATAAGTGGATATGGAGCAGGTCACCACGTGGAACACTTAGGAGAAGCACAAACTGGGCTGAAGGAGGATTGTTCTTTTCCAGAAGCCAAGCAATGAAGTGGGAATTTGATAATTCTGACACGTCTCTGTCTCTAATTTCCGTTTGTATGAACTTTTCATGGAAGAACAAATCTCTTGGCTCTATATGCATGTCTGCTCCACGACTATTAAATGGAAGGAACTCCTGAACTCTCAGGGAGAGACCTGAGGGCCTCAATTCAGGAATAAAGACTTTGGCCCAACTTTGTTATAACTGAACCATAGTGAGAAACATCAGAGAATGACATTTCTATGGTGAAGATCCACGGATGAACACATTTAAAGGGCTAAAAGAGCTATCAGTCTGACAGGACAAACTACCCCAAAAGAGCTTCTTTTTATTTTATTTATTCATTTATTTGTTTGTTTATTTATGGCTGTGTTGGGTCTTTGTTGCTGCGCGTGGGCTTTCTCCAGTTGCGGCGAATGGGGGCTACTCTTCATTGAGGTGCGTGGGCCTCTCATTGCGGTGGCTTCTCTTGTTGCAGAGCACGGGCTCTAGGTGCGTGGGCTTCAGTAGTTGTTGCACATGGGCTCAGTAGTTGTGGCTCATGGGCTCTAGAGCGCAGGCTCAGTAGTTGTGGCGCACGGGCTTAGTTGCTCCGCGGCATGTGGGATCTTCCTGGACCAGGGCTCGAACCCGTGTCCCCTGCACTGGCAGGTGGATTCTTAACCACTGTGCCACGAGGGTTAAGAGCTTTTTAAAAAAGCTTTCCCCAAGGTAATTGAATGGCGTGTAGTCATCTAAAAGTATTAGGATAAGCTCTTATTTAGGCTGTGTGATTGAGGAATGAAATGTTCTGATTATTAGGACATTCTTACTGATCTAGCAATATAATATTTAATACACTGTAACCTTATTTAAAAATAATATAATGCAGTGCATGGTAAAGAACTCAAACTTTTTTTTTTTTTTTGGATTCACAGATATCACCTTTATAGTTGAATGTACAACCTGATTCATATTTTCATGAGTTGTGGATAATGGGGAATTTATTTGATAAATAGGACTCCATTTCCACCATGGCAATGTTTTATGGGTATTTGTTCACATTTATGTGCCCTAAAGTCCCATTTACTTTACATAATAAAACAAGTGCAGGTTTTACATGATTTTATTCCCACCTCTTCTTTTTTTTTTTTTTTTTTTTTCCTGCAGTATCTGGTCATCATGGCTTGGCTGCTCCCCTCCCCCAGCTTTTTACCACATAGTAAATTTTTAATATACTTGAACAACCCTGACTTAATATTACTTCTGATAAAAAGATGAAAATTGCATATTCTTTGTAGACTCTCAAACCATGTTGGCTCACACACGATACCTGATTTAGTTATTTACTTGCATGCTTGTTTTATAAGTTTGTCTTCTTCCATTTCATGAGTTTTGGGCAGCTGGTATCTTTGTGTCATTTCCATGTTTTCAGTAATGGATACTTTGACATCTATCAGCCTGTGAATTGAATTTTCATTTTGAAATGGGAAAAGAAGGTAACATATTTACTCCATAAGAAAACTGCTGATTTTGGAGAATAACTTATCTTTATTAAATTGAGATATTTTAGCCAAGAAAAATATGGGTCTTTTTTTTTTCTCTTAAAATGTTTCTAACAATTCCCAATAGGATGGGTGGGGCCAGCCTTTCAGATTTACAATCCAGCTGCAGTGATTTATGCATCCTAGCTCATTCTATTCCCAAGTGTGCAATGAATGCAGAAAAATAGTGTGAAGGTCACAGTCCTAAAATCAGTTGCATTGTGTTCCACAGAAGATCCTGGCTGGAGGTGGGAACGTGGGAGGGTACTAGAAAGTAATTGAAGTAACAATCTACCTAGAAATTTCCTTGAGTTATGTATTTTGTAAAACCTTATACTATCCCTATGAGTTAACAAGATACAGGTTAAATCACTCCCCTCAGTGTAATAAGACACAAGTTAGAACACACAATTTGTAGCTACAGCCAGGTTTAAATGATTCCTTATCCTGACTTTTATTTCTTCACTTATATATAATTGGTTCTTTAGTGATTAAGGGAATAAATAGGAAAAATGTAACCATGATATCAGAGAATAAAGGTATAATTATTTGTGTATTCAGACTGTGTGATGATTCTGAAGTGACCATAATATATGTTCAATGTGGAGTATGGATAATGAAGGATTTTTCTTTCATCTTGTTTATAATGACACTGTACATAAAGTATGGGTCAGATAAGCTCATGTTACTGTACTGTTTGCTTGAAATGCTCTAGTCTTAATACTAGCTAATTAGAAATAAAAATTTAACAGTCTTTATGTATATGAAAGGTCTTTTTTCTCATGTATACAACTGTGCCATTTTCATTATTAATAAACTTCTCGGGTTTCCCTGGTGGCCCAGTGGTTGAAAGTCCGCCTGCCGATGCAGGGGACACGGGTTCGTGCCCCGGTCCAGGAAGATCCCACATGTCGCAGAGCAGCTAGGCCCGTGAGCCCTGACCGCTGAGCCTGAGCGTCCGGAGCCTGTGCTCCGCAACGGGAGAGGCCACAACAGTGAGAGGCCCGTGTACCGCAAAAAAAAAAAATTAAAAAATAAAAAACTCTTTCAAGAATTTCCTTACATTTTTTTGTCAATTAGAATAAAACATTGTAGATTGTAGCAGTAGTTCAGTTGTAATTACCACTCAAAGATACACCCACCCAACGTGAGCATGGTGTGGGAATCATTCTTTGATTAACCTTTGTGTCGTGAGGAACTTGGAGAATTGGAGACAAACCCAGAGCCCGATTGTTGCCCCAAATTTTGTTGATCGTTAATAATGCTGAGTTATTATTTGGCCTCTCTTGAACTTTAGTCTTTTAAAGTCTTAGAAGCTTTCATTTTTTCTTCATTTGCTTAAGGCAGGGGTGGAAGGAAAGCTGATGGAGTTGATTAAAGAAAGATTAGGGGTGAGTAGCTAGCACCAGCTGTCCAGTAACAAGAGATGGAATTGGTGACCTGTCTAAAAGAGAACAAGAAGACATAAACATGGTATAACAGCAAGTATGATGCAAATTTGCATGGGAAGGTCAGCTACCACTTACTTAAGCATCAGCATCAGAAACCTCAACTTTGTTTTTTTTCCCTATGTTTGCATGTTTTGCTGGCAAGAGGCTGTGAGGAAGTCCTAAATCAGTCTTAGGAAAGAGAAGGATGGTCTTGATTTGACTCTAAAGACAGTATTAAAAAAACACAAAGTTGGAGAAATGTGTCCAATAAATACTTATTGGTAGATTAATTAGCGACCTAATTTTAGAAGAAACAGTGAGTAATCCTGTTTTTAATAAGTCTGGTCAGGACAAGCCTGAGTTACTCTTAGGTCATGTGTTCACCATGCTGGTCCAGTTTCTAGGTTCTTCGGAATGTATGTCTCTTCTGAGCTAGTCCTTGATGGACTGTGTCCCATGACGTTTAAGTTATCCTCTCACCGAAACACACACATATCTTGTGTTCCACATTTTTTTTGGACAAATGAATCTATGCTAACATAATAATCAATATTAAGGAATCATGCTTTTCCAAGCATTATGAATATTGTATGTAGGATTTCTGGGAGTAATTTATTATTCCAAATGAATAACTCTAATTGTCAGTATTGCACTCACCATGGCAGGTTTGGGGAAGAATCTGCATATTTTAAGCAGGTGGGCCTTTGAAGAAGCCTCCAAAAATAACCCCCTGTCTTTTATGCCTTTTTCTGTACCAGTTATATGCTTCCACTCTGCTATTCACCAAGGCTGTGTTGTAATTTTTTATTTATGTCATTGACCTCCCACTAAATTGAATTCTTAGATTTTGTGGCCATATCTTGCTCATTTACTATTCACGAAACCAAAGAGTGCTTGATGCAGAGGTGTTCTACAATATTTATTCAATTAGCTTGAGATAATGGGTCATATGTGTTTAATGACTAGCAAGCAGATTAGGTGCAACTATGAGTGGTTTACAAACCATTTTTAAAGAAATAGTTTGTTGAGATTTAAAAAGAACCCTAGGGGCTTCCCTGGTGGCGCAGTGGTTGAGAGTCCGCCTGCCGATGCAGGGGACACGGGTTCGTGCCCCGGTCCGGGAAGATCCCACATGCCGCGGAGCGGCTGGGCCCGTGAGCCATGGCCGCTGAGCCTGCGCGTCCGGAACCTGTGCTCCGAAATGGGAGAGGCCACAAGAGTGGGAGGCCCGCGTACCGCAAAAAAACCCCCAAAACAACAACAAAAAACCCTAAATGTTTCAAGAGATCAGATTCATACATTTATATCAATCTTATTCTCACTGAGTAATTCGCAGATCATAAAGTAGTAAGCATTTTACAAAATCCTATCAGAATGTATGGACTGCTACATTGAGATGTAATAAACTGTCTGCATTTCTTAACCACAGACTCAAGGAGGAAAGCAGGATGAAGAGGTGCAATAGTATGGGGAATGGTGCTGGATGGTAGAGAAAGCTTCAGATGCTATGGCTGGCAGAGGAGCGAAGACTGGGGAGCTTGTGGAGACAGGTGGGTCTGTAGGAACAAATTCAACTCTACTTTCTTTTGGAGTGGGGAATATGACACCTATAGAAGGCATCGTTTAATCTTAAAAAACAGTTTTTTTAAAAAATAATTTTATTCCTTTTTTATTTCTTTGTTGTGCAGGGCAGAATAAAATAAAGGCATGAGGGAGCAGGGCACAGATGAAGGTGTGACTCAGTTCTTCCCATTTTTTTTAAAAAAACCACTACCATGAAGAAGGATTAGTAGTTGGTTAAACCTGTCAGTTTTATTTAAGTTCTAGTAATTATGTTTTGTGAAAGTTAGAGATGATGCAATTTCACAATTGATCTTCTTCATCCTGTACACAGCAGCAACCAATGTTGGTATTAACCTCTCAGTTTCCCAGCGCTTACCATGAGGGGAAGATGGCTTGTCTTCCTATTTAAGTAACTTAATCCCAGCAGAGTGGCTGGTATCCCTGTGCCCCAAAGGCAAGGCCCTGAAAAGAGAAGGCATCACGCCAGGTTCCTCCAGGATGAAGGCTACGTCCTTCCCCTTTTGTGATGTAGGTGCTTGGAAGCATCTATTTGGCTCCATGCTCCTAGGGGATGGGTATTAGTTTTGCTCAGTGTCACATAATTGTCAAATACTCAGTGAGGGTGGTATTGCTGCTCCTATGAAATGATCAAAAGTTCTATGTGATAACAAAACAAATGCTAAATATTTTCTTTCCTATCATGAATGAGGGAAACTTTTTTTTTTTTTTTTGCGGTACGCAGGCCTCTCACCGTTGTGGTCTCTCCCGTTGCGGAGCAGACTCCGGACGCGCAGGCTCAGCGGCCATGGCTCACGGGCCCAGCCGCTCCGCGGCATGTGGGATCTTCCCGGACCAGGGCACGAACCTGTGTCCCCTGCATCGGCAGGCAGGCTCTCAACCACTGCGCCACCAGGGAAGCCCGGAAACTCTTTTTTTTTTTTTTTTTTGCGGTACGCGGGCCTCTCACCGTTGTGGTCTCTCCAGTTGCGGGGCAGACTCCGGACGCGCAGGCTCAGCGGCCATGGCTCACGGGCCCAGCCGCTCCGTGGCATGTGGGATCTTCCCGGACCAGGGCATGAACCTGTGTCCCCTGCATCAGCAGGTGGGCTCTCAACCACTGCGCCACCAGGTAAGGCCCCCGGAAACTCATTTTTTTTTTTTTTTCGGTATGCGGGCCTCTCACTGTTGTGGCCTCTCCCGCTGCGGAGCACAGGCTCCGGACACGCAGGCTCAGCGGGCATGGCTCACGGGCCCAGCTGCTCCGCGGCATGTGGGATCTTCCCGGACCGGGGCACGAACCTGTGTCCCCTGCATCGGCAGGCGGACACTCAACCACTGCGCCACCAGGGAAGCCCGGAAATTCATTTTTGATTCAGATTTTAAATTGCTGTTGCTTGGAAGGTACAGAAAAAATGAAATAGATTAGAAAGATTTCAAAGTTTGAGGAAAGACTAAATTGTATTGATCTAAAAACAGATACTGGTTTAATTTCTAATTGCCTTTTAGTGATAATTGGTCAAGGTTGACCCTCTCCCTGCCTTTTTTATTTTGCTATGGACACATTTTTATACAGAAAGCTTTTGTGAAATATTTTTTTTTCTTAAAGAATCTGTGGTTTCTGGTGTCTTAGTACCTTATGAGAGAAGGCTGATGATCTAAATTAAAGAAAGAATAGTTCTTTACCTTTTCTTTTTTAATACTATTTTGATTTGGAATGCCACAGATAAAATGAGCATTCTACCATTCTACCATTTAGTAGACAGTTCTACCATTTAGTGACAATTTCATTTTAGATGAATAATCAATCAATAGTTCATGTTGCAGTCACTACCGGCAAAATGGCTTTAATGGCCTGTTTCAAGGGCACATGATACTCTTGAAAGTATATAGATAAGGAGACTGTTGGGTTGGAATTGCCCCTTTAAAATGCTGCCTGTTTCTTTTAAAAATATAAATGTAAATATAACTTATTTCTAGAGAAATTTATTTTCCTTATGAAGTGCTCTCCATGACAGTAGTGGAATGATCTCTCTTCCTTATAAAAGAAAGTTCAAAAACACATGTTGAGGATTGGAAATACCTTCTTGAGCCAGGGAAGATTTTTTTCCATTGCTCCACTTTTTCTTATTTTACTTTCATATTTGCCAGTGACGTTTCAAGATCAGAATTTAACTTGGAATTGCGAAGCTGCAAGCTTAAATGGACTTTCCATTGATGAACAGGTTTAGACATTATTCTATTTTGAGGACAGTCTTTAATTTTGGATTAAAATATAAAATTGATAGTTTGGAAAGATCTATAAAGTCAGGTGATTCTTTTCAGTTTTATTAAACCAAGATGGAGAGAGCAGGTATATGATAATATTAGTGAACATGTTATAAAAACACTGGCTTTGCCAGTATTTCTTCAGTGCTGAGGTGGGAGCCACACTGATTGATGGCATTTCATCATTTCTTCTTGTCCCTGGCCTGTGGTACACTGTGCTGCTCTCCACATACACGTTTACATCAGGACCTCACACTGACCCCCACTTGGGAGGGCTCAGCAGTGCACCAAGTGAGGGCCAGGTCCTTGCTGTCTGTTCCAGAACTCACTGGGGAAAGATGAGAGTTACATGGCAACCTGCAGAGACAAACATGTTAACTTGCAATTTGGTTGCTCCAGGGTTTACATCTAATTGTCTTAGAAAGTTTTGTCCCCAGTATGGTTTGATTTGGAATGGAAGGTTGGGTTAAATTATTACCTAAAATGTTCATTGTTGAGGCCATCTTTTATTACTAAATTATGTCAATCAAAAGATGATGTTTTTAATCTCTCAACTTTTATATGGATTTAAGGGGCAGATAATCTCATTCCCAAGTTATAAAACTATTCATCAGAAGCAGAAACAGCAAGTAAAATATCCTGAGAACTTTCCTGCCTTTTTATTTTCTAGGAGACTGGAAAATACAGTAATTCTAGTCAACAAAGATGTCATGAGACTCGATTTTCTAGTATTAGTCTACTTGCCAAAACTTAGACCGTGTCATACAGAACTCACAAGCCACCCAGGCCTGGAAACCTAACTCCTGTTTCAGACATCAGTGGGGTGGGAGGTGCTTTTATGTTGATGGGTACATGGATTGTCTCCACCTTGCCCTTCCCCTTAATGTGCTTTCTCGTCCCTCCACATGTTTTGAGTTTCTGATGGCTTGTAGCTCTGGCATCCTCTTCTGCCCCGGCTGTAGTGACCTGTGTGTACACATGGTTACTATGTGAGCTCAGCATCTGTGCTTCAAAGTCATCAACTTCACAGAAAGCTTGTGTCTGAGGCTGTGCAGCACAGTGTCGGGTAGATGGGAGAGCGTATGGGCTAAGTGGCTGCAAACAGAGGCTAAAAGTACATTCTGTTGTTAAAGTGGTGAGTAAAGATGTGGCAGATAAATAATGACATCTTTCCTCCTGGCCCCTAAACTAGACATTCTTCTTAAGATGAACACTAAAAAAAAATCAGCTGGTCTACATGTGAATATTATCATCAAATTTACATTCCCAAAGGAATTAAGCTTTTTGTAATAATATTGTGGTTCTCTTTGATATGCCTGTCTTTGAAGGTCTACTACTTGTTTGAGGGTCCTACGTGATTCTGGAATTATTGAAAAATATGACCACAGGCAACCCTCATTGACCCATGGTAAAATTCTATACCTTCCTGACATGGTTTTGGAAAATGCAAAATAACTTCTATATTTGTCTAATCAAAACATAAAGGTAAATATAGGTGAATTGGGTTCATGAAAAGCCACCTGGTTATCTCAGGATTAATCCACTGTCTCATCTCATTTATTCCTGAGGATGAGAGAACATGCTCTTCTAAATCTCCAAATACCTTTTCTCCAAAGAGTTCCAGAATGGTGCAGAGTGGAAAATAAAGATTAGAATAAGTCACAAACATTGGCTAATTGGGAGCAAAAAGGGAAGAAGGGAAAGCAGGCAATGATAATCACACACTTTACAAAACTTCCAGCCAATATTTGAACGAAGCTTCCCGAAAGATGTTAGAATCACATTTTTATTACTGGATTATGATAACCAGGGTTTGGGGGCTTGGTCAAAGAGAACCTGGAAGGGATCAGGAACATGGTTTCCTGTCACTCATGATGATGAGAATCTGAAACACAGGTGGTGATGGGGGCAGAGGAAGGAGGTGGGGAGTAGGTTCAGAAAAGCTAGTAACTGAGCCATAGATAACGGTTTCAGAATCAGGGTGAGCTGAGGTCAGCATACAGGCAAGACAAGGTATTTGGCAAATACCAAAGGCAGGTATTTCGGAATACCATTTACTGAGTGTGTTTGGGCTGAGTGCTTTATAGGTATTATTTCTTTGCATTATTTTCATAACTGCCTTCAGCAGTATTTCTAACCCATTAATGATATTAAATTATTCAGCATTATAGCAATTCAAAATTTTAGGGCCTCACAAACAGCCCTTTACATACAAAATTTAACATGATGGGTTGGGAAAAAGAAGAAATGTCAACCTTAAGGGGCATTGCCCAATTAGTGATGCAACATTAATGTTGAACCAAAAGAAAGGCTGAGAAAATGCGTGTTTTTGCTTTTTAAGATAGTTAAAAAATATTATAAAGTAATAAATACTTATTTGAAGAGAATTTTTAAAATACAGAAAAGTGTAAAGAAAACAAATCATCCCACAGTCTCTCTCCAGATACAGCTATCATGATTTTGATGTTTTCCCTGCTAGTCTTTTTTTCCACACATACGTCTCTTAAGTAGTTAGGACTACATTTAACCTAATATTGTAAAAATAGCATTTTCATTAAAAATTCTTTAATCACATAATTTTCAAAAACATTTCACCACAGAGATCAAACTGGTGGTGTGTGGCCAAGTCTGGCCCGTAGACATATTTTGTTTGGCCTTTGTGATGTTCACAAATATTTGAATTACTTGCCAATATATTTTAAAATCAGGAGATTTCACGTCACCTAGCCTACTTCACTTGTCTAGGTGTCCTGTCTGGCCACTTTCAGCACGTGCTTTGAGAGTCCTGGGGTTGCTTTACCACAACTTACATTAGCCATTCATTCACGTATTGTGATTACTTTTAGATTATTTCTGATTTTTAAAATTGTCAGAATGAATAATGGAAGGAATACCATTGTATTTTCCGTATTTCCGAATGTTTCTTTAAAAAAGATTTTTAGAAGTAGATTTATTTCATTGAGGGTTCAAGGCTTTTCTTATCACAGTTTCTTGGCAATCAAACCACAGAACCTTCTTTCCATTGACCAGTCTCCTCGTGTCTGTAAGCAGGGTCTTGGACTGACTGCATGCGTGTTGGCCAGGCTGGGCCTGCTGCTGGCATGGAGGGGCTCTCCGTGGCCAGCATGAGAGCATGTCCAGGCCTGACTTTCCATTCACCTCTTTGCTAGGAGCTTGGTGCAAGTTAATTTGGCCAGGGTGTTCTTTAATCTATTATTTTTTAAATCAGAGGTGAATTAGTACAAGTCAGTTTTATGATATTGACTTACTTTTTACTTGAATATAAGATCAATGGTTTTTTTTTAGTTATCTTTATTTTTTAAAGTTAATTAATTAATTAATTAATTAATTTATTTATTTTTGGCTGCATTGGGTCTTCCTTGCTGCTCAGGGGCCTTCTCTAGCTGCAGTAAGTGGAGACTACCTTTTGCGGCAGTGCACGGGCTTCTCATTGAGGTGGCCTCTCTTGTTGCGGAGCACGGGCTCTAGGCCCACAGGCTTCAGTAGCTGTGGTGCACAGACCCAGCTGCTCTGCGGCATGTGGCATCCTCCCGAACCCAGGCTCGAACCAGTGTCCCCTGCATCTGCAGGCAGACTCTTAACCACTGCACCACCAGGGAAGTCCCAAGATCATTGTTAAAAAATGAATTTTTACTTCAGTTATTTAAAAATATTCTTAATTTTTTATTCTGAGTTACAAACTTTTGGGTGTTGAGTATATGGCCATAGTTTAATGTTTAGAAAAATATATGTTTTATTTGATAAAAGTTTGTATTGAACTAGGATTTATAAACACTCTATACAAAATGAGAAACCCATAATAATTATATATAAAATATCAGTATAAAGTGATGAGTAATATTCATTTGATCTTGATACTTTTATTAAAGGAGAAACTATGTTTATCTCTTCCCCTCAGTTCATCTCCATTACTTTAGATTATATCTCAAGACTCACCTTTCTTCAGAGATTTTCCCAACTCATTGCTTCAAGAATATTTTTAAAAGCAACTATTTGTTAAATACTTGCTACACACTCAGCATATTGTTGTGGGAAAGGCAAAGATGTATGAAGCACAACCTTTGCTCTTAAAGAGTTGCAATCTAGTTGGGAAGACAGGGCACAAACGCAGAATAAGATCAAGTACAAGATTGGGTGGAGCAGACTACCTCTAGTGCTCAGGAGAGTCAGAGGAGGAAAGAATTCACTGTGGGGTCAGTTGGCTGAACCAGGCAGGTTAGTCCTGAACATGGCCCCAGATTGAATTTAGCTTCTAGTGGACATTGTGGGTGAGTAGTACAAGAGTAGCTGTTTAGGGCAGGTGAAGAGACTGGCCTACCTGGGCAGAGCATTTAGGCTGGGAAGCTGGTGGGGATACATTCAGATGGGTAGGAGGGGCAGTGGCTATAAGATGTGGAGCACCAGACAGAGCATGGTAAACTTACTCTGACAGACACTGGGAAGCCTTTGGAAGTAAGAAACATGCTGATGGGAGCACTTGGGGGACTCTTCTTTCCCTTTCCTGGGACTTTTCTTTCCCTTTCTATTAGAATAGAAAAGGAATAGAGGCAAGGAGGACAGTTAAATGGCTGTTGCCATAGTCTAGGCATGATGTGAAGAGGGTAGGGATGTGGAATATTTTAGAAAAATGAATGCATTGAAGAAGTTTTATATGGGCAAAGTTGCCAATATTTAAAGAATAGTTGGATATGGAGTAGAGGAAAAGGAAAAAAAAATCAGATGACTAAAATTTCAAGTTCTAGGCACAAGGAGCATTATGGAGTCTTTAAATATAAACAGAAATGCTTAGACTGTGTACCACTTTACAGCAGAAAGGGTTATATGTCCAGCTTTAGAAATGGTTTCTGCTTGTCCATCAGCCCATTCTTCTTTTGAGGTTTGGTTTGGTTTGGTTTATATTAGAATGCTAGGTGGCAAATTTAAATGTGAGAAGAGAATAAATGGTAGGTTAACAGTTTAGTCCTGAAGGATATAAGGCCTTCTTCTAAGATTAATGAATTATTTATGTTCCAGCCTCATAATGTTACCAAGACAAACATCATGAGTTTTGTTTTTTTTTGTTGTTCCCATGTGAACCAGTTAGCTTTGCTCTGCTCTTTGGCAACAGACTTTGCTTCTAATTGTGAACTCACCAATTTCAAATTTATGCTGTTGAAATGAGGGAAATTGGGAGTTTAAGAGGATGCATAAATGCAAATTAATTTGCTTCCAAAACATGTATGTGAGCATCCATGCACCCACATGTGCACACGCACTACATGCATGTACACACACACACATACATACACAAATCCAGATCTAGGTCTTACCTATAGTGGGTTAGTGTACTTTTTTAGAGCCTTGACCATATATTTCTTTATTGACATATTTACTCTTCAACGATAGATGTCAAAGAAGGAATAAGAAACACTCCTTAGAATGTTAATTCCTTAGAAATGAATAGAATAGTGTCTTAATGTTTAAAAGGTTGGGATGGGTTGGGTTGTAGAGCATGGGATAGAGATAAACAGGTCTTCTTTTGCTGCAGACGTTACTCTGGGGAATTTTACCTCAAACATTATAACAAATGATTGCACACACTTAAAAGAAATTTTGAACTCCTTGGCGAAGAAATTAAGTAATAAGATTAATTCTTTTAATAAGCCTGTTGGAATCTATTTTTTTTTTTTTGTGGTACGCGGGCCTCTCACTGTTGTGGCCTCTCCCGTTGCGGAGCACAGGCTCCGGATGCGCAGGCTCAGCGGCCATGGCTCACGGGCCCAGCCGCTCCGCGGCATGTGGGATCTTCCCGGACCAGGGCACGAACCCGCGTCCCCTGCATCAGCAGGCGGATTCTCAACCACTGCACCACCAGGGAAGCCCTGGAATCTATTTTTGAGGCTGTCCCTAGGTTATCAGATGAGTATAAAAGGGACATCAAGTATTTCTGTTACTGTCACCAGTTGTAAAAGGCAGAAAACAATGATTTCTTTCTTCACATTTGTGGGTGAGATGACCTCTTAGTTGGTCTATGTGAAAAAGCATCAACAAATAGTAATGGTAGCCAAGTTTCCCTGGGAGGGAATAATGACTTCCCAGCCTATAAACATGGAATTGCCACATACCTGTCAGCAGCTTTGGCTTCATATGATATATTCCTAAATCCCTCTCTGTAAGGGTTTGGATTCCAAAGGAATGGCAAGAGAAAGGGTGAGTTAAGGCACTTAGGGCCAAGAGAAACTAAGCAGTGAATTGATTATTTAAAGTTCAACAAAGATACCAAACTGGTTAAGACAGAATTCATCCCAGAGTACAAATGGTAAGAGAGGGGTTGGAAATGCCCAAACTGGGATAGAGTGGAGCAAGATTAAGGAACAAAACAAGGGGACCAGGTTTATAGAGCAGGATCACCTGTGACTTGTTTTTATAGACCGCTGGCTGAATGCTGCATGGGTAGTTTGGTTTGATTTAAAGGATAGAGTGGACAACACAGGATCTGGCAACTTAATTGTAATGATAAAGCTTTACACTGATTTGATTCTGGTCTCTTGCGTTGAAAGTAAGCAAATAGTAGATGTAGCAAAAAACTAAGACAGAATATTATAGTTTGTGTGGAACATTCTCAACCAGATCTGGAAGCAGGTAGTGAACATAGCTGTTGAAAACTGTTCCATTGTAAGTCAGTGGAACTTCTTCCTGTTGCTGAACATGGAGAGGCATTTTGAATAACTTAGTTGCCCAAGGTGTTCTCACAGTCCAGACCAGGATATCCTTCGTCTTCTACATCATTCATTCATACTGGTGCTTTCCTTGTGTGTGTGGTGATAGAAATAGAAATGAAAGTATCTGACCAATCCATGTATTACAAATGGCAAGAGCTATGAGGAAAGAGTGGGGAAAGCACTAGTTGGGGAATGGGGCTGGTTAGGACTTAACTTACAGCCATGGATCAGTCACAAAATAATTAAGTGACCTTGGTCAAGTTACTTCTTTGGGTTTGAATTCCTCATGGAAAAAGGTAAGAAGGTTAAAAGATTGGCAACTCAGTTAGATTGATTGGTACTCATACAACGGAGTTTATTGTCCCCCTACCTTTAAGTGTGTTTAAAAATGTAATAAAAAGTAAAAGAAAAGTTGGAACGCTCATAAAACAGACACAAATGTCATCCTGCCTCCTTCCCATCCAACTAAAATGTGGAGGTTGAACCAGATGATAAGGTCTCTTGTATTCTAAAGTCTGTGATTCATTTTCTAGAACTGCAAGATGGAGCCAGGATTGTTTCAAGCTGTTTTGAGTAAGAGTCTTATGCAATCAAAAATGTCTTCCATGGAATGATTTTTCCAAGTTAATATTACATTCTTGATTATCCTTCCTTGGTCAATTTACATAGAAATGTATGTGTATTTCATGGGCTATACTGAGTGGCCTGGCATGTTTTACAGTGATTTATAGTCTTTTCATATCAAAATCAATGTCAGGTCTGCAGACGTAGTTTGAAGGTAATATATTCTTGTGAACACTTTCAAAATGGGCTAGAAACAACAGCCTTTTGGGTAACTACATAACTGCCCATGGAAGACATCCTTTATGGAAAGGTGATTCATGCTCAGTCTTTGTCAAAATTTAAACTTCTCCGCCAGTTTTTCTATCCACACCCAACTTGAGATATGAGACAATTAACTAATGATTTGATCAGTTTGCAAAGGTGAGTTGGATAGTTTTTCTTACATAAAAATTTCTAGCAAAGGGCTGCACTTAATATGGTAATGTTAGTGGTATCAGCGAGCAATTCTGTCCTTTGAGGTTTATACGTAAATAGGGGTCATGGGTACTGAGTAAAAGACTCACGGTAGCCTCCATAGTAATAGAAGCGACAGAAAAGGCTTATTTTTAGAGAAAAGACCTACCAACAGCTTGATGATAGAATAAACAGTCAAGGCATGATATTAGGATTATTTTGGAAATTCTTGCCTTCTGTGATAACCACAAAAGCTCCTTTGTCAATTTGAGTGTAGTTCTTTTCGGTATGGGACACTATTTATGAGCAGGGCTCCATGACAGCTGGTATTTTGTGGCAAAGCTCAGTTCCAGCATTTTTAGATGGAATGTCAGTAGTAAGAAACAGAAATTTATATTCATACTAATAGGCTAGCCCAGAATTTGAAGTTAAAATTTTGTCTCTTGACATTTTGGAAATTGTCCTCCAGCAAAGATCTCCCAAGGAGAGCCTTTCTTGTTAGGTAATGATGACTTGGCAGTACCTGACTTTTATGAAAGGAGAATACGGTAGAAATAAAGTAGCAGCAGGAAGCCTGAAAACTAGTTTTGTTTTGAGAGAATGAGTACAAGTTGTATAGTTATGGTTTTATATATCTCTTGCTTTCACTTGTATTTTGCAATATTGTATGGCTGCCTCTAAAATTTAAACTTTGATCTCCTCATCATTGGTCAGAGAACTTGATGTAGAAAAAAGGTCAAAGAAGTCATACTCAGAAAATCCAAGTTCAAGTCTTGACTTCTTCATAGGCTACATGATACTGGGGAAGATAATTTGCCCCTGTAAGCCTCAGTGTTCCCATCTGTTAGTTGGGAATCATGGTAAGACCGACCTCACAGGTATTAAATGAGATTATATTTATGAAAAGTTATATCACAAAATGCAAAAACTATATAATAGTCATTATTGATGATATCATTAGCAAATCTGGAATCTTAGCAAGGTTTCTATAAAGCAATAGAATATTTAAGGGGCAAAGTGAATTTCTAAGTGAAGAATTCCTTAACTGGGAATGCTCTTCACAGATTGAGAAATATTTGTGTGTTCACTATAGTGTCCTGTATTTGTTGTTCTACTTGGGCATGGTCACACTTTGCAAGGATCTTAAGAAGAACAATACAGAGTTGATGCATTAGGAATGTATACTACTTTAGGGCCTCATTCTCACGCTCATTTCCCCTCAGTCTTGCTTACCATCATTATTTGTTCATGGTATAACCAGTGTGATCCTCTGGGTACATACAATTGATATCCAGGTTCTGTTTCAACCAACCTCCCTCCTTCCCTCCCTCCCTCCCTCCCTCCCTCCTTCCCTTACTTTTTCTTTCTGAGAAGATTAAGTGAATTGAAGAAAAGGCTTGATCCAGGTAGGCTGACACCATTTCCTTCTTTTGTATGTTTGGAATTCTTCTAGAATATGTTGGGGAATTTGTTAACAGCTTCTATAGCTAGACTATTTCACTATTATGCACAGAGCAGCACTAATTACTAGTACTGTGTAATTGTTTCTCTCAAGGAAATACCTCTTATAAGGGCTCTTTTCCACCTGGAAGAGCCATACTGTGTAATCTCACCTCTGGTTTTAGCCAGGTGAACAGTAAGAGCTTTGTAACCCCTTACAAAGAAAATGGCTAGTGATCTTAGCGTCTTTCATATACCAGTTTATGAAAAAATGTAAAAGTTATCTTTATTGAGTGTGGTTTTATCACTACTGGAGTGACTTCCACTTTACTTATGGACAATTTATAAGTACTGTTCCAGCTTTATGTTAGGCAGTCTGCTTGGCTACATTCAAGATCCCTCACTGCCAGGTGAAGGGCTGTGAAAATTCTTGACATTATTTTGGTGACTATAAAGAGCATACCTCTGTCAGGGTGGTCTTTCCTTCCTCTTTTAAACTTCCTTGCATATGTAAGCATAGCACTGTATGACCTTGCTCAGTGTGACTGAGGGTTGGTGTTTCTTAAATGATATCCAGGTACCCTGTGTTCTGCTCACCATGCTGGCTTTTGCAGGCAGCATTTATGTTAGGTCTTTCCCCATTACTTTCTACGAGGTGCAATGATTGTGCAGGCCTTTCCTTTGGTCAGTACAACTGTCAAACTGGTTTCGCCGAGCGGCCCTGACTAATGAACTCTTGTGTACAAGATACTCTCTTAACCATGTTGTCTAGGAAAGTCTTCTCATTTTGCAAAATTACTCTGAACGCATGCAACCCTAAACTCATGACACAGAGGAACAGAAACACAAAACTATTGAGCCTACTAATGATTCACCATGTATATCACAGTAATAATAAGTAATAAACATCAACAGAGTCAATAGGTACTAGGGTGATTACCATTTTGTCTCACATTTCCTAACTTATTCTTTCAATAATTGTCAGAAAAGCATATAAAAGTTTTTTTGATTATCACTGGCCTAATGTAACAGACTGTATATAGATATGCATGTGGGTGTAGATGATTCCTCAGTAAGGACATAAATGACAAAGAATTACAACAAATGACACAAAGAATTAGAGAGTTATATGGAGATCTAGACAGACACTGTCTTAGGAAAAGTGTTGTTTTTTTTTTTTCTCATCTCCTCACCAAAAACCTCATACACAGTTTATAGAAAAAGAATGGGCTTCAAGAATATCAAAAGGAAATAACAAATTATTGCTGAGGAAATTAATCCTGATGGAAAATATATGCTTTCTTGTTTTTGCAGTTTGGGTAGGTTCTGTGCTCTGGGTACTGCACGTACTGTTTGAGGCAGAAGGAAATTGTTGTTCTGAAGTTTAAAAGAGTCAGATTTAGTCATGTGCAGGGGTGGGGAGTTGAGTACTCCCGGAGCCTCACGTCTCTGGAAGACGTGAAAGAACAAGAGATTTTGCCAAGATTGACTTTGCTTTTAGACTTTCCTTCACCACATTCCAGGGCAGAGAGTGTGTGGTGTTGGAACCGACCCACTGGCAGGATGTTTAGGATCACATGGCAATGTGCTGTGGGTTAACAGGACTGGCAGTTCATGGACTGCTTTTATTTATATCCCATTGTGAGTTTTTAGGTGGTTTGGAGAGTTTTGGTTCTTTCAGAACAGGTTTCATTCAGAGTATAAAGTATTAAAACTTTTCTCCTACAGCGAATGATAGTTGAAATACTTTCTCTAATTGCTTAAGCTACTCCATGGCTATAATTTAAGCACATTTGGAAGCTGTCTTATTTTTGTCGTGCCATTAGGTTACTGTTTACTGGCTCATCAAGTTTTTATTGAGTAACTAAAGGAAAATTAATATTTTGGTAAGTACTTGGACAAATATATTAAAGGTTAATAAGTCTGGGGTTCTGAAAGATACCTCAGTTTTATCCAGGGAAGAGCTTAGGCACTAGAAGAATCAGAGTTGGTAATTACACAAACATGCTTTTCTGGTAAATGAGCAAATGTTGTTAATTTTGATATACCACAGCTGGACTGCAATATCATGCCTCTTCCATGGGTATGAATTGAACTACTGGAAAGTAGTTCATCTGGAAAATGTGGCTGTGGAGAATGTGCAGGAGAACTCACAGAGCCATGTCTTGGGAGCCTAGGAGGGGAGGTCACATGCTGTGAACCAGGAACTTATCCAAACTTAATACTGTGCATTTAGAATACTGTATTCACCCAGAAACTTAAGGTCCACTGAGTGACGTTTCCAGTATAATCACAAGAATTCTAAAACTTCTAGGACTAAATATTAGCTAGGCCCTTTCCTGGAGGAATTGCCACACAGGTAGAGAAGGAGCCACGAGCCCAGGTCAGGCCTAGCCCTGAGTATCTTCATTCAGCAGGCGTTTATGGAATGCCTGCTCTATGCCAGGTGCTGGGCGAGATGCACGGGGAACAAAGACAGATGAGCCATAGTCTGACCTTGGGGCACTCACACACTAGGTGGGTGATGGCTATGTTTATAACTAATGATGAGAAACTGAGCAACCCTGCAATAAGGTTATGAATGAAGTGCTGCAGGGCACAGGAGAGAGAAAGTGAAGTGCTAGTTAACAACGGTGAAGAATTGTTGCATTGGAACGGTCTTAACGGGTTACCTAGTTCTACCCAGTGCAGGATTCTCACCGCTGCTTCCCTGGCAGATGGTCATTTAGCCTGTGCTCAAACCCCGCTCTAGAGGCAGCTCATTGCATTTTCAGGCATCTCTGTTTAATTAATTGATTCAAACCAATATTACGTGAGGGCTTCCCTGGTGGCGCAGTGGTTGAGAGTCCGCCTGCCGATGCAGGGGACATGGGTTCGTGCCCCGGTCTGGGAAGATCCCACGTGCCGCGGAGCGGCTGGGCCCGTGAGCCATGGCCACTGAGCCTGTGCATCTGGAGCCTGTGCTCTGCAAGGGGAGAGGCCACAACAGTGAGAGACCCATGTACCGCAAAAAAAAAAAAATGTTATGTGAACACTTATCAGGCATTGTGTTGAGTCTCTTGTACCTGTTATTTTATTTAATCCTTACCCAGGAGTAGGTACTTCTAATATCCCTCTTTTCAGATGAACAACTGAGGCTCTCAGAAGTTAACTAGTTTGTCCAAGTTTATATGTTCAGCAGTGGCTGGAACAAGGTCTTAAATCTATTGCCTGACTTCAAATCTGTGTTCTTGATCTTCCTGATACTCTCATAGGTTCCTATTCTTTCACCTGCTGAGAAAAAGATCAAGTGTAATTTCTCCTCCTTGTGACAGCTCTTCAACTATTTCCAGAGAACGTGTATGTGACCCTGTGTCCCTTCCCTCCACATCCAACTCTTTTCCCATCATTCTGAGTTCTTTCAAATGTTCCCCCAAAGACATGCTTTTCAGACCTTCCACCATCCTGGTCACCTCTATGGGCTCTCCTGTGTGTTGATAACTTTCCTAAGATGGAGTTTGCAGCATTACCGCAGCATTCCTGCAGCAGTAGAAGAAGTAGAAGTAGCAGAAGTAGCCTGTCTCCCGTTGAGGGAGATAGGCATGACATCTCTCTACCTGAGACATATTCATATTAGCAGCAGCCGCATCACTTTTATGGCTCACGCTTCGTTTGTTGTCCATAAAATTCATAGGTGTTATTTTTCTCCCCCCTTTTTGGCCTTACTTACATTTATTTATAACCATGCCTCATTTGCAGCTTTTTTTTTTTTGAATTGTGCTCAGGTCACATGATGGTCTGAAAAGAGATACAGCCAGAAATATTTCGTCTTCACATAGGTAGAAGCTGGGTAGGTACACTCCAGAGAGGCGGTGGCCAAGCAGTTTGCAAGGGCTTTCCTTCAGCCCCGTCGACCCCCGTGAGTTTTTCTCACATACAAGAGGACATCCAGTCGACTCCTGATGAGAGCCTGGGTCATTGTACTCTTCAGGGAGGAGAGGATATGTTCTCCCCAGGCACGGCTCAGGCTCTTCATCTTGTCCCATGGGATCTTGTCTTCTTGAGCTCCTTGAGAATAGGGAAGCTGGAGGATGAGGGAGTGTGCTCTTCTGGCAGGAAGAACTTGGCTAAGTGTTCTAAAAGACCTGGTCCAAATACTAGTTTAGAAAGATCGCTTAAACATTCATTAGAGGCTTAATTGGTGGCCTCGGTCATCTTAATGTTCATTAGTGGCTTGTATAAATGTTTTAGTGGTAATTAATATTTGAAAACCTGGATATCTAGTCTTTTAAAAGTTGCGGGGCCACTGGTAATCCTGAAGTGCCACTGAAAGGTTTAGATAATTTAGAAAATTATTAGATTTTTCAAGGTGAACTAGATTTTAAATAAACTCTAGGTGCGTTTGATAATATTTCAAAAACTTTTTTACAGTTACTTGAAACTGAGTGGATTTAAGCATGAAATTGTGTATTAGGAGCACAACAACAAAAAAGCCATGTAATAATGAAATGGCAATTTTTTTACACTGATTAAAATTTAAGGAATATAGTTCATTTTTCCAGGGCTTTCCCTTGTAGAAATAATCACCATGGAAAATGACTATATTTATATCAGATGTTACGCTCTGCATTCACAAGTTATTTTATCAAGCACAGAAAAACCATCTTTATGAAGCAGATTTTGATGCTTAGGTTTAATATTTTGAAAAATGATCTTAATAAGTTGTTTGAAAGTATTTGTGTTTTTTTTGTTTTTTTTTTTGGCGGTACGCGGGCCTCTCACTGTTGTGGCCTCTCCCGTTGCGGAACATAGGCTCCGGACGCGCAGGCTCAGCGGCCATGGCTCACGGGCCCAGTCGCTCCACAGCATGTGGGATCTTCCCGGACCGGGGCACGAACCCGTGTCCCCTGCATCAGCAAGCGGACTCTCAACCACTGCGCCACCAGGGAAGCCCTGAAAGTATTTTTAGAGGGGAGCTTTCAATCTGAATTCTGAAAGAACAGCTCTTGCTCATGTTTATTTTTGCATTTCTTTATTGGAATAATCTGTTCTAGATCAGTGATTCTCAAAGTGTAGTCCCTGGACCAGCAGCATTAGTGCCACCTATGAACATGTCAGAAATGCAGATTCTCAGATCCCCCGATCCCCGACCCTGCTGAATAGGAAACTAGGAGAGTGGATCACACACTATGTGTTTTAACAAGCCCTCTAACTAATTCTGGTGCTTGCTAAGTTTGAGAACCACTGATCTAGATCGTTTCAAGCTTTGTAGAATTATTCAATATTCTATGTGGTGGCCAAATTCTGTTAGAATGCAATGAGGAGAAGCCTCTACTTCTACTACAGTTATTACACATGGTCAGAGAACTTGGTCCATATAAGAGATGTGTGCATGGCAAGGAGAAATCTCACTGCTGTTTTTTTCCCTCACTCATATAAAAGAATGAATTATTTTCTCTTTCTTTAGGAAATCAAACTCAATTTCCTGGAATGCCTAGAATTATCCTGATAGAAAAATGCTTAACTCAGTAGTTCAGTCAAACTCTCTGCCCTAAAATCAAGAGAAATACGCAAGAAAAGACCCCCAAAGATGAGGAAATTCTTACCCTTGAAAGTCTGCATGAAACAGCTTAGTGACCTAAGTCTGTGTAGCTGGATAGAGCTGGGAGAACTTTTATTTCATTGCCCTCAAAAGGAATATTCTGCTCAAATAGTTAAGGTTTTTCTCTGATCTTAAAGACCTCCAAAGACAAAGATAGTCACAATTAATTATCGTTTTGTTATTAAATTTGAAGTTAATAGCCATAAATGTCAGAAAATGCATTTTTACATTTCCTATGTAAGTAGTGTTAGGATCACATGGCAATTCAAATATTGTCTAAAATCATTTTTCACAGTTGGCAGTTCTGACACATCAGTTGCCAAATTCTGTTGTTCCAGGCTTGGGAGCAGATAACCCTCCAGGGCTTATGAAGAAGGAGAAGTGACCTTTCCCAAATCGGTATAGACCCCTCTTGTCCCAACCCAAATCTCTTTAATCTGAATAGTGGGAAAGAGGAAATCCTTGGAGTTGAGTCACTAGCCTGTGTGTGTGTGTGTGTGTGTGTGTGTGTGTGTGTGTGTGTGTGTGTATGTGTAAGGAGGTGGTGCTTCCTCTCTAAAGTTAGTGGGAGTCACTCATAAAGCCTGCACATATTCATGACAGAGTAAAATGAGTAAAGTGAAATGATTTCATATTTAACCCACTGTCTCCAGACTATTCAGCAAACCATTTTAAAAGGTTTAAACTTTTTAAAAATATGTAAGTTTTGTTGTGTTTTTAAATTTTATATAGTTGATTTACAATATTATATTAATTTCAGATGTTCAACATAGTGATTCAATATTTTTACATGTTATATTCTGTTTAAAGTTATAAAATATTGGCTATCTCACATGTGCTATACAATATATTCTTGTAGCTTATTTATTTTATACATAGTAGTTTGTACCTCTTTTTTTTTTTTTTTTTTTGCGGGCCTCTCACTGTTGTGGCCTCTCCCATTGCGGAGCACAGGCTCCGGACACCCAGGCTCAGTGGCCATGACTCACGGGCCCAGCCGCTCCGCGGCATGTGGGATCTTCCCGGACCGGGGCACGAACCCGTGTCCCCTGCATTGGCAGGCGGATTCTCAACCATTGCGCCACCAGGGAAGCCCAGTAGTTTGTACCTCTTAATCCCCCAGCCCTATCTTGCCCCTCTCCCCTTCCCTCTCACCACTGGTAATAACTAGTTCTCTATAACTGTGAGTTTGTTTCTGTTTTATTAAATTCATTTGTTTGTTTCAATTTTAGATTTCACATATAGTGATAACATACAGTGTTTGTCTTTCTGTGACTTATTTCACTAAGCATAATACCCTCCTGGTTCATCCATGTTGTTGCAAATGGCAAAATTTCATTCCTTTTTATGGCTGAGTAGTATTCCATTGTATGTATATATGTTACTTTTTCTTTATCCAGTCATCTGTTGATGGGCACTTAAGTTGCTTCCATATCTTGGCAATTGTAAATAATGCTACTATGAACATTGGGGTGCATGTATCTTTTCAAACTAGTGTTTCTATTTTCTTTGGATATATACCTGGAAGTGGAGTTGCCAGATCATATGGTAGTTCTATTTTTAGTTTTCTGAGAAATCTCCATACTGTTTTTTTATAGTGGCTATACCAATTTACATTCCCACCAGTAGTGTACTAGGGTTCCCTTTTCTCCACATCTTTGCCAACATTTGCTACTTGTGTTCTTTTTTTTTTTTTTTTTTTTTTTGCTGTACGCGGGCCTCTCACTGTTGTGGCCTCTCCCGTTGCGGAGGACAGGCTCCGGACGCGCAGGCCTAGCGGCCATGGCTCACGGGCTTAGTTGCTCCGCGGCATGTGGGATCTTCCCGGACCAGGGCACGAACCCGTGTCTCCTGCATTGGCAGGCGGATTCTCAACCACTGCGCCACCAGGGAAGCCCAACTTGTGTTCTTTTGATGATAGCCATTCTGACAGGTGTGAGGTAATATCTCATTGTGGTTTTAATTTGCATTTCCCTGATGATTAACAATGCTGAACATCTTTTCATGTACCTGTTGGCCATCTGTATGTCTTATTTGGAAGAATGTCTATTCAGGTCTTCTGCCCATTTTTGAATTTTTTTTTTTATATTGAGTTGGATAAGCTGCTTATATATTTTGGGTATTAATTCCTAATTGGTCATATCATTTGCAAATACTTTCTCCCATTCAGTATGTTTTCTTTTCAGTTTGTTGATGGTTTCCTTTGCTGTGCAAAAGTTTTAAGTTTAACTAGGTCCCATTTATTTATTTTTGCTTCTGTTTCCTTTGCCTGAGGAGACAGATTTTTAAAAACTGCTACAATTTATGTCAAAAAGTGTTCTGCCTGTGTTATCTTCTAGGATATTTATGGTTTTAGGTCTTATTACATTTAGGCCTTTAATCCCTTTTGGGTTAATTTTTGTATATGGTATGAGAAAATGTTGTAATCTCATTCTTTTACATGTAGCTGCTCAGTTTCCCCAGTACCACTTACTGAAGAAGCTGTCTTTTCTCCATTGTATATTCTTGCTTCCTTTGTCATAGATTAATTGACCATAAGTTTGTGGGTTTATTTCTGGGCTCTTTATTCTATTCCATTGATCTATATGTCTGTTTTTGTGCCAGTACCATACTGTTTTGATTACTGTAGCTTTGTAGTTAAGTTTGAAGTCAGGGAGCATGATACCTCCAGCTTTGTTCTTTTTTCTCAAGATTGCTTTGGAATACACTACCAGATATAAAATGGATGGCTAGTGGGAAGCAGCTGTGTAGCACAGGGAGATCAGCTCAGAGCTTTGTGATGACCTAGAGGGGTGGGATAGGGAGGGTGGGAGGGAGGCTCAAGAGGGAAGGGATGTGGGGATATATGTATACATATAGCTGATTCACTTTGTTGTACAGCAGAAACTAACATAACATTGTAAAGCAATTATACTCCAATAAAGATATTTTAAAAAAGGATTGCTTTGGCTATTTAGGGTCTTTTTGGTTCCATATAAATTTTAGAATTATTTGTTCTAGTTCTATAAAAAATGTCCTGGATATTTTGATAGGGATTGCATTAAATCTTTAGATTGCTTTGGGTAGTATGGAAAGTTTAACAATATTAATTCTTCCAACTCATGAACATGGGATATCTTTCCATTTCTTTGTGTCATCTTCAATTTACTTCATCATTGTTTTATAGTTTTCAGAGTATAGATCTTTCACTTCCTTGGTTGTTTATTCCTAGGTATTTTATTCTTTTTGATGCAATTTTAAATGGGATTTTTTTTCTCTTTGTGATAGCTTGTTATTAGTGTATAGAAAAGTAACAGATTTCTGTATAATAATCTTGTATCCTGCAACTTTACCAGATTCACTTATTTCTAATAGGTTTTTTTTGGTAGAGACTTTAAGGTTTTTTATATATAGTATTATGTCATCTACAAATATTAACAGTTTTATTTCTCCTCCTGCAATTTGGATGCCTTTTATTTCTTTTTCTTGTCTGATTGCTGTGACTGGGACTTCCAATACTATGTTAAATAGAAATAGCAAGTGTGGGTATCATTGTCTTGTTTTTGAATTTAAGGGAAAGGCTTTCAGCTTTTCACCATTGAGTATGATGCTAGCTGGGTTTGTCATAAATGCTCTTTATTATGTTGAGATACGTTCCCTCTGTACTCACTTTGATGAGGGTTTTTTTTTTAAATCATGAATGGATGTTGAATTTTGTCAAATGTGTTTTCTGTGTCTATTGAGATGATCATATGATTTTTACCTTTCCTTTTGTTACTGTGGTCTATCGCATTGATTGATTTGAAGATATAGAACCATTCTTGCATCCCTGGAATAAATTAAAGGGTTTAAACTTTTAAAGTACAGGTACGCTGTCAAATTATACTCAAATGGATTTTTAAGAACTGAATTATCACTGTATTACCTAAGGATTATGTTTGTCCTAAATATCATATGAATTTTTTTTTATAGCCAGTGGGTGTCAAGGCTTCTGCTTGTATAGCCTATGCATTTAAATAATTTGCAAGATTTTGGATGGGTTTGTTTTCATCTCAAGCTTTTTTTTTTTTTTTTTTTGTGGTACATGGGCCTCTCACTGTTGTGGCCTCTCCCATTGCGGAGCACAGGCTCCGGACGCGGAGGCTCAGCGGCCATGGCTCACGGGCCTAGCTGCTCCGTGGCATGTGGGATCTTCCCGGACTGGGGCACGAACCCATGTCCCCAGCATCGGCAGGTGGACTCTCAACCACTGCGCCACCAGGGAAGCCCCATCATATGCATTTTTAACTGAAGGGTTATTACTCTTGATTACGTCTGTAATCTATAGTCGTATAGTAAAATAACAGTACATTTTATAATAACTGATTAAGATTTATTGTTTTTTTCTATCACGGAGCTTCTAATGACTTTTTTTTCCTTTCCTATTTTTAGCTGCTATGACATTTTAGATACTACAAAATGTAGGATTTGCCTGCTGTCTGGGATAGTGTCTAGCCAAGTTGACCATTCTTATTCTGTTAGAAGATTCTTCCTTTTACTGAGCTGAGGCAATTCTTCTTATACACCATCTCCAGGATAATGGGAATCTATAATTATGAGAGGCTCATAATGAGTCTGTGGCTCTCTGTGGAGGTAGAGAGAAGAAAATATTATTTCCATTTCATAGCCAAGGGAACATACATAGACAAAAGGTTCACAAAAGTGTGGACAGGATTTAAATTGTAATGTAAAGATTTTGGTTTCCTTAGTAAAAGTGGACCAGGGTTTCCAAATCAGTGTCTCCTAAAGCCATCACTTTTATTTGGCTAAACTGAGAGAAAGACAAAATGTGTTTTTTAGACCAGTGCTATCCAGTAGAAATATAATGTGGGCTATATATGTACTTTTAGGTGTTCTAGCAATTACATTAAAAATGTAAAAAGAAACAGGTGCCATTAATTTTAATAATGTATTTTACTTAACTGAAGGTACACAGGATAGTATGTTTCCACCATGTAATCATTATAAAGAATGAATGGAATACTTTACATCCTTTTTTTTTTTGTACTAAGTCTTCAAAATCATAGCATACCTCAGTTTGAACTTGGCACATTTTAGATGCTCAATAGCCACTTGTGGCTACTGGCTACCATATTAAACAGCACAGCTCCGGAATCTTCTTTTTCTACCCTTGCTGGCTGCTCCAACTCCCTTTCCCACCCAAAACACAAAATGTATTTGCAGATGTTGAGTTCCCTGTCTCTGGAAGTGTTTGAGCAGAGGCTGGGTGACCAATGCTTGGTGGGAATATTGTGAATAAAGACCATCAGATGGATTTTTGGACAAGAAAAGCCTTAGGGCTTCCCTGGTGGCGCAGTGGTTGAGAGTCTGCCTGCCGATGCAGGGGACGCGGGTTCGTGCCCCAGTCCGGGAGGATCCCACATGCCGCGGAGAGACTGGGAGCGTGAGCCATGGCCGCTGAGCCTGCGCGTCCAGAGCCTGTGCTCCGCAACGGGAGAAGCCACAGCAGTGAGAGGCCCGCGTACCGCAAAAAAAAAAAAAAAAGCCTTAAAATCCCTTGCAACTCGAATGTTCTGTGATACTGTGATAGTCATGGAATTATGAGTTTGGAAAGAACTTCCTTCCATATTAGCCATGTCATTTTCTGTCATTATCTCCTGATTTGTTATTTACCTCTTCTCTACTTCTAATATGGATAAAATGATCATTTGTAGAGTACTGTGTAGTTTATAAAACACTCTCATAAACATTAATGGTTAATTCATTGATTTCTCCACCGATTCAGTAATGGTGTATTGAGTCCCTACAATGTATTAGTCTCTGTGCCGGAGCTGGAATGCATTAACTGAAGTGCGTGGAAGAGCATGACCCTGGTGCTCAGAGTATTTAAGCTATCCTGTTCCTACTATTGCTTATCCCTGGTTTCTGCAATCCCTTTCCTCCTTGTTTGGCTTGAGTCACTAGGAACCACAAACGTGCTGATGTGAATATAGCGGTCTGACTTTGTTTTCTGATATGAAATGTGAATCCCTCACCAAAGGGCAGTTTTCAGTGATGAGAAAACTGCAGGTGGGTTCTCTGCTCCTCTGGTGTGATTAAGCCATTAGAAATAAGGTATCTTTTTTTTTTTTTCAGCATTAAAGAGAAGTAGAATCTGCTGTCGTTTAGCTACATGTCACCTGGAATTGTAATTTCCATTAAAAACTCCTTTGCTGTCAGCCAACTGCCAGGTAGACACTTAATCTCCTTTGACTCTATGCTGCACTTTTTTGTGCCCTATCCAAAAATTCTGA
The DNA here is from genome assembly GCF_026419965.1 of Kogia breviceps. Taxonomy (NCBI): domain Eukaryota; kingdom Metazoa; phylum Chordata; class Mammalia; order Artiodactyla; family Physeteridae; genus Kogia; species Kogia breviceps. The sequence goes on from NC_081314.1 coordinate 101,748,165, forward strand.
AAGAATTAAAGCTGCTTCTGAGCCATGGTTTATCAATTATGATGCTCCTGCTTTAGAGAAAGAAAAAAATACAGAAACTTCTGGTGTCAGAAAAACTGGTTCTTGTCCTGATGATAAAAAAATCAGGATTTAAGACCAAGGAAAATCATTTATAGAAGTATTTTAGGGATTTGGTTATAATTCTGCCTAGTAAGTTTGAAAATTCTCCATCTCCTCTTATTTAGTTCTTTAATTGTCCTAGAGTATTTTATAAATTCAGTTTCTAAATTCTACTGTACTCAACTTTACTGGAATGTCTTCTAACAGTTTCATGTTACCACCAGAGAGCAGCAGAGATTTATAGGTAGTTAATGAGTACCCTAAATACTAAAAAACACAGAAGCTTGGGCACTTGATTTGATCTCATTAATTAAATGGCTAGGAGGAAAAAGAGGCAGATGATTCATAACCAGAACTTTCACTCATTGGCTTGTCTCCCCACCCTTTCACACTTACTTTCTCTGATGTATGTGTATAAGTATGTGATTTTAATAATTTATGACATTGGTTGGGGAGAGTTTTTTGACTTTTCTAGGTGCTTTGGGGATATGGGTAAAAATGCAACTCTTATTCCACACTCACACATGCATAGACTGAACAATGAATCTGAAGGCAGTGAATCCAAAGTTGTAGGAAGTGCAGTGCTGTTCCTCTAGAGCAGGAGGGATCATCAAACTACTGCCCACAGGGCAAATCCAGCCCAGTGCCTGTTGCTGTACATAAAATTTTATTGGAACACAGGCACAACATTTGTTTATGTTTTGTCTTTGGTGGCTTTCATGCGACAGTGGCAGATTTTAGTGACCATAGTAGAACATATAGCCTACAAAGCCTAAATTATTTACTATCTTGCCCTTTACAGATGAAGTTTCCTAACCTTACTCTACACCATATATGCATTTTGAATTTAAATTATGGAAAATATGGAGAAGCTGAAGGAGTCCTGGATTGGGACTTTCAACAACTGTTTTTCCATTCCTAATTCTGCTACCTGGGTGGGTCTTTCACCACTTCTAGTCCTAGAGTCCTCATCTGCAAATAGGGGTGTGGGTGGGGGGAGGTTGAACTTGGTAGCATCTAAGATCCTTTCCAGATCCAGAGTTCTATGACTTTTTTGGTTTCCTTTGTTCTTACATGAATATGCTATATAGTGAACAAGTTGTTTTATTTTTTAAGTTTTTTTAATGAACAGTTATTTCTTTTTTTTAAAGAATCATTGTTATTTTATTTACTTTATTTATTTATTTATTTATTTTGGCCGCGCCAGGTCTTAGTTGCAGCACCCGGGATCTTTTAGTTGCAGCATATGGGAATGTTTTAGTTGCAGCATGTGGGCTCTTAGTTGTGGCATGTGGACTTCTTAGTTGCGGCATGCGTGCGGGATCTGGTTCCCCAACCAGGGATTGAACCCAGGCCCCCTGCACTGGCAGCACGGAGGGGGAAGTCCCATGAACGAGTTGTTTTATGGGGGCATCATTTTTCTTGGTCTATGTTCCCCAGGCTCCACTTTCAATCCCACAGGATTTGTCAGATGACTGGGCCACTTTGCACTATATATCAGGGAAGTCTGGTGCCACACCTACATATCCTTAGAAATTATGTTAATGTCACTTAAGAGAACAAGGGAAAGCATAAGGTCAGTGCTTAGTTTCCTAACTCTAGCTAAGCAGGATTATATTTTTCTTGTTTTGAAGTCTCCATTTTGAGTACATTCCTATACCTGCCTTTTTTGACAAGCTCTTTTTTTTTTTTGCAGTAGAGTTATTAAATGTTGTACTAAATATTAACTCAGCAATGTCTACAATTTTGCCTTTTAACATCTTGTTAGAATGTCTGGTAATCTGAAGCAGTATTGATTTCCAAAATGTAAACATGAAGAGAAGTATGTGAAGTAAAAATGTAATACTATAGACAGTTTGACTCCACATTTTAGTTTATTATTGTTTTTGATTGATTTATTGATTCATTAATCTAACAAAGATCCACTTAGTAATCTATGTAGTGTTGGGAATATAGCAATGATAAAGCAGATGATTAAGTAGAAGATGCTCACTGTGAAAAATTTGGAAAATGGAGCAAAGTGTAAAACAGAACCTAATTTAGTTTAAATATTTGTACCCGTGCATTCTTTATTCAAAATGTAAATATTTATGTAGCTAACATGCTTCAATATCAAGCCTAGTGTTTGTGTTTCTCGATTTATGTACTGTTAATCTGTAGAATATTTATTAGCAAGATGCCTTTTTAGGCATTTGAAAATCACTGTTTAGTTTTTTATGCCCCACATTTCTGATGTCTAAGAGGTTTTACAGTACAATTATTTATAAATGTGTTATTGCCTATATCATCTGAAGGCTCTTTAAGTCTGTGTTGGTAAGATGCTACTCAAATTCTCTGTCAAAGAGAGAGGGAGCTTACTTTAAGAGGTAGACATTATCATCTAACCATGGGATCCTTCATATGTGGATTTGAAGCTGTTGACACCCTGAGCCACTCAAATCCTTTTTGGAACAATTGGCTGGACGAGTCACCTACAGGAACACTCCTTTCCTACTTCTTTACACGCTCAGAGATGTGTGTGGAAGATTTGGAGTTGAAAGAGCTGAGGTTAAATCTCTGCTCTGCTACTTCCTAACTGGGTAATTTTGGCTGGATCACTTAACTCTCTCTCCTTTCTCCTCATCTATAGGGTAGAGGTAAAATACCGACCCTGCCTGTCTCACAGGGTTGCTGTGTAGGCAAAAAGACAATGTGAGGGTTTAAATAAAAGTATGCTATTAAACCCAAATAACCAATGCTTAGGCTGGGGTTAAAATGAAGCCCAACAGTCAGCATGTTACCACAGATCATAAGGATGGATAATTGACTTTGGAGCCTTCAGACCAATTTAGTCAGTTGGACTGACTAGCTTTGCCCGTTGAAGTTTACAAATTCACTAAAATGGACTATCGAGTTCTTCCATTGGTCAAATCAACAAATACGTGTTTGGTATTAACTATGTGCATGCCACTGGGCTTGTGTTGTGGAAGATATAAAGAAGCTCTTTGCCTATAAGAGCTTGCTATTTAGAAGGAAGGATGTCAATCAAGTGTACAGAAAACAGAAATCACTTTAAGCTTTCAACAGAGGGGTTTATTTATTTCTTTTTACTTTGAAACAACCACAAACTTTCATGATCTTGTCACTTTTGAAGATTCTAGGCCATTTACTTTGTAGAATATCTCTCAATTTGGCTTTGATGTCTCCTCATGATTAGATTCAGGTTACATAGGAGTGATGCTGTGTTCTCAATGCATCCCATCAGGTGGCACACATTTTTGGTTTGTCCTGTTATTGATCATGTTCCCTTTGATCACTTTCTTGCAGTCTGTCAGACTTCTCTACCATAAAGCTAATCTTTCCCCCTTTATAGCTACTATTTGAAGAGACAGTTTACTTTGAGACTATGTGAATAGCCTGTTCCTCATCAAACTTTAATTAATTAATCCGTTCATATCATATGAAAATCTTGTTTTCATAATTTGTTTAATGAATTGTAATGTTACTATCATTATTTTGATGTTCAAATTGTCCCTATTTTGTCCAGAGGGAGCCACTTCATTCTGGCTTCTGTGTCCTTTTGACATGTGCCCTTTAATATGTGAGTACTTTCTTACATTCTCATTCCAAAAGATATTCCAGGCTCGTCTTAATCTTTCCCTACCACAGCGCTGAAGTCAGCCACATCTCTAAATATCTCTGACTCCTTTTAGTGGAGAATGACTTATAGAGATCAAGACCTGGCTCTGAGTGTGCTCATTGCCTTTGGGGGTGTTGCTGCTTTCAGATTCTAACAGAGGAGATTTAATTCAGGGAATAGATTAAACTGTTGAGGGGGAAGCTGGAGGCAAATAGGGGTCAGTAAGGCAACCCAGAGAAACCACTAACACCCTCAGGCTAGAGGGCCAAAAGGGGGATGTAGTGTACTCAGGAGGTCAGGTCATCTGGAAGAAGTTTGAGAAATACTGGACTGTCTAGAGGGAACCTGAGCCATGGAGGATGTGCAGCTGCTACAAGAGAAGCCACATGAGGAGGAGAGGTTTTTCCCTTCCTCTTGCACTCCCATCTACTCTCAGTACCTCCCGTTGGCCTGACTTGGCCAGAATCCACCTGTCACAGGATCCTGGGAAACAAAGCCTGCAGAGTCAGCCCCCTGAGATGGAATGTAGAGGAGTGGAAGGGATAAAAATAGAACTGAGGGTGAAAGGTCCAGGACTCGTACAAAAATATATACATCCTTGCATCCTGGTAATTGCCATTTGAACAAAACAAATAACAAGTGTTTTTGTGACTTGAGATGGATAACATCTTCTCTGATGTGGCCCCTTAAATTTATCATTTTCCCAAGAATCCTCACCCTGCCTTTTAGAACCCAGGCATTGACTGGGTCACTTATTACCACTAGAGGGCAGGTAACTGCACCTTAACCGGTGCTCTGACTCACTCTCGCCTTCCTGTTTCCAGGCAATCTCTATTTTGTGAGAAGGGAGCCTTTAGGCTCTAGGCTGAGTCACAGAGTCCAGTTCACCTCTTCACGAGATATTTTTATCTTGCATGTTTTTGATTGAATTATGTCCACCCAAAGATGTTGAAGTCCTAACACACCTGAATATGTGACTTGATTTAGAAATAGGGTCTTTGCAGATGATCAAATTAAAATGAGATCATTAGGGTGGGCGCTAATCTAATACAACTTTATAAAAAGGGGTAATTTGGACACAGACACACACAGACCCCCACACAGGGGAGATACCATGTGAACATCATGGCAGAGATCAGAATGATGCATCCATACACAGAAATGCCAACCACCAGAGTCCAGGGGAGAGGCGTGGGACAGAGTTTCCCTCACAGTCTTCAGATGGAACCAACCCTGTCAACACCTTGGTCTCAGACTTCTAGCCTCCAGAACTGTGAGACAATCAATTTCTTTGTTTGAGCCACTCAGTTCGTAATACTTTGTTGTGACAGCCCTAGCAAACGAATACACTGTATTAGAGGTAGGTGTCAGGTATTCAGTTATCTACTGATCAAGTGCTACTTGGTCTCCAACAGTGCAAAGTGGTGTAGTAAAGGGGCTGGAAGGAGTGCAGGTGTGACCTGAAGACCTGCATCTTCTTCTTTACTTCTGCCTGGGAACAACTTGGTTAGTATTGAGTTTGTCTCTTTCTGTTCCTCCTTCTGCATTCCCTGGTGGCAGGCCTGCCTTTGCCCATTGCTGACAAGGTACCAGAGGATGGTCAAAGCTGATAGCCAGCTCTTTTTGTGATGGTGTTCAGGCCTGGCCTCTGCAGCTGGTCAAAGACTGGGAGCAGGGATTCCACATGTCATTTTACTTTCCTCCTATGTGAGCAAGCTTGGGTTCCTGCTGTAGGCCTCAGGTTTATGTAGGTCTGGCATTGGCTCAGCACTTGGATGGAGGAGCAAAACCGTATGTAAACAATATGTTGCTGGTATGACAGTCAGAATGCTACCTTCTGCTCATGGGACCACGTTCCTGCACTCTTGGATACAGAAAAAGAAAAAAAAATGTTCTGGTTGGTTAGTTGGTTTATTTGATTATTGTGTTTATATATAGAATGTCACCTGCTAAAGCCAACGAAAGGTCAGCCTTTAGGTTTTCAGTTTATATTGGCCAAGTTTCTCACATAGGATTAATTATATACATTTCAGAAGGTTACTCATCAAATACTGGAGATTAAGATCACATACCTTAGGAGATGACACATAACTGAAAGTATGCAATGTTGTATCATGTGGCAGACACAATACAGTTCTAGAGAGTTGACCCAGAAATCTCCAGAAAATTGATCTTTATGGAATTTGGCCTCAGTATTGAACATATTACTGACATATGCTATGTGTTATTTCATGCTTGTAATTATATGTAATTTGCTACACATTGCTTTGTTGCTATTAACCCTAAACATTTTGGCTTATGGGGATTTGAGATGACGTAGAAATTTTACCTGCAAGTACTTAGATGTGAAACATGTCACTGATGTTAGGAAAGGTGACAGGACAAAGGCGCAAGGGTCTTGAACTGAGGAATAAGAAGTGAGGTGAGGCCTAGAGCTCTAAAAAAACTATTTACTTTCATGACCATTTATATGACCCAACTTAATGGCTCCCTATAATTAATAATGACTATTTCTTTTATATTCTCTGTGAAAGCAGGAAGTGATTTTTCAAATGCTGTCAATCTGTATATTTATTATAAGTGAAAAATATTTATTTCTATTTTTCTTTTTGCCTAGAGTATCCTAGCCCTTCTTTCTTGTTTGAACCCTCCACCCCGTTGTTCATAGAAACGCATGTGGGATGGGTGGATGGTTGGATGGATGGATGGAGAACATCATCACATCATCCGCTTTCTGAGTTCACAGATTTTATCATTTGGTATAGGTAGAGCAAGATCAAATGCCCTGTTGCTGTTTCTCTCACACTGTACCCGAACTCCCGGAGGAAGCTCCTCAGGGAACAGAGCCTCAGGGTAAATATGTCGTCTCTTGTTGTAGTATCAACTTTACTAAGATGTTTGGGAAATAACATAATTTTTATATGAAAAGACTCAGATTTATTATAGAGTAGAATATGTAATCTGCATGACTTAAAACCATAGGACACAATTGTGCCTGACTGCTTTTTCCAAGATATAAGCAATAAAATGTAATATTTAGAGTAGAAATTCTGGGCTCATGTGAACCACTTAAAACCTTGCTGGACCTTGGGCAAGTTACTTAACCTCTTTAACCTCTCAGTTTCCTCCTCTCTAAAATGGGGCTAATAGTCATATGCAACTTACAGAGTTGGTAGAACATTAAAGGTGCTTAGCTTAATGTCTGGCACATAGTAACTACTCAAATTTTAGCTGTGCTGCTGCTGGTGACATGGTCAGAGCCTTGGAGCTAAAACTTGATGCTTCTCAGTCACTAGGGGGTAGATATGCAGCACTGCTCTGGAGAAATTAAGCCCACTTCTGCCATCTCCTTTTTGGGTCTGGGCATTCAGAACGTGCTGAGGAATTAGCCCTAAGCACAACTGTGAAGAGACAATTGTTGCTCTTGAATTCAGAGTCAGTGGTGCTTGCTGGATGCTACATAGTCTCTGGGCCACTAGGAGTTAAACATTATCACAAAGAGAGAAACTTGGACCAGATGGCTGGATTGGTCAGTAAGCGGGGGAAGGATGAAGCGTCAAAGTCTTTAGTTTGAGGGTCTACAAATGGTGCTGCTTCCCTCAAGAGCAGCATATGGCGCTGAAGTCAAAGGATTAGATCAGGATAAGAAATATGAGGCACAGATCCTGCTACTCTCCTCTCCTGTGGTCTTACAGACCTTATTAATGGTTTACCACACTTTTTTTTTTAACAGAGTTCAGGTGTGGCTTCAGAATCCTTCTCAATATGATGCTCTGGGTAGACACTAGTAAATGATGATCACTTGATAAGTTTCTTTCTGTGTAGCTCTTGAGAAATTCTAGGAGTTTTGGACACTATTAGCAAGAAAAGTTAGCAAGAGAAGTGACTTCAAAGACTCACCTGCTTGAGTGAAAGGCCTTCCATGACTCACCATATTTTAGTCTCTATTTCTCCCAGACAACTCTTAATTCAGCTTTCAGGATGAAAAGCAGTAGGATAAAACTAATGCATGTGGAAGCTAGAATGATGGATACCGATGTCCTAACTTTCCCACTATATTTGCATTTTAAGAAGAGCTAATAAAAATGAGAGGATGTTATGCTGGAATTCCATCCCATGTTTTTTTTTTTTTTTTTTTTTTGGTGGTACGCGGGCCTCTCACTGTTGTGGCCTCTCCCATTGCGGAGCGCAGGCTCCGGACGCACAGGCTCAGCGGCCATGGCTCACGGGCCCAGCCGCCCTGCGGCATGTGGGATCTTCCCAGACCAGGGCACGAACCCGTGTCTCCTGCATCAGCAGGCGGATTCTCAACCACTGCGCCACCAGGGAAGCCCCCATGTGTTTTTTTTTTTTATAAGCTCCTGCTTGATTCTGTCTAGTTGGTATTTTCTGTTCTCAGATGGGGAGATATACAGGCTACAGCAATGCACAGTCACTCATACCAGTGCCAAGAGAGGCTCAAGGGAGGAAAGCTCAGGTCATGGGTAAGAAGGGTAAGGCCACATCCCTGTGGTCAGTGGGTGGAGCACAAACAAGAAATATTTTTACTTTTTGCCCATCATTTCCACCAGCTTCATTGAATTGAATCTCCCTTCCCTGCTGTGTAGTAAAGAATTTAACTTTGCTCAGAGAGAGGTCTGGCCTTTGACCTTGACTCCTGGGAGGTAATCTCTAAGCCTTTGAAATATTCTGCCTGATAAAAGTTTCTTTGTTTATCTGGGGACCTTGGGCCATACCAGATAGTCTAACAATGTGGTTTGTGGTGGGGACTTTGGGTAGTGTGGTATCAGCTCACTCTAGAGAGGGGCTGGAGGTGGAGGTCAGCCATGTGAGCCTCAGTAAAGGCTCTGGATACCAAGGTTTGGGTGAGCTTGCCTGTAGGTAATACTCAGTGTGTATTGTCACACATTATTAATGGGAAAGTTAATGTTGTCCGTGAATGCACTGGAGGGGACAACTGGAAGCTCTGTGTGTGGAGCTTTCCTGGACTCTGTCCCATGCATCTATTCAGTAGCTATTAAAATGCTATTTTAATCTGCATTAACACTGTTAACACTGTAACAAAACAAAACCATGTGTATAACAGCTTTCAGTGAGTTTTTTGAGTCCTTCTAGTCAATTATTGAATCTGAGGTAGTCTTGGGGATACCTGAACTTGCAATTGGTGCCTTAGTGACAGTGGTTTGGGGGACTGTTCCCTAACTTAACACCCTCTGAGTAATAGATTCCTTCCTGATATATTGGATAGATTCATTAACTTTCCAGATCCTTTGGTTAGTGAGAATCTATCAGATTTTCAAAGTTCTAATTTTAAAGTTTCAGTCTCCTCCATTACTAGCCAGATTTGTGGCTGGAGTAACTTGAGGTGGGATGGGTCTTGGTCTTTCTTTCTAGTCCTGTACCCTTCCCGTTTTGATGGTGTGTGATCTTCTTCTGGATTTCCCCCTTCTCCTTCTGGATTTCCCCCTTCTCCTTCTGGATTTCCCCCTTCTCCTTCTGATTCCCTAGCTCCTGAGGTAGATTTGAACCCTGATAAAAGAGAAGGAAAGGGACAAATATCACACTGTGTTGCTTGACTTTGCCTTTCCCTGGACCAGTGCTGATGCCTTCTATGTGGCAGGTGTCACAGGTGCTGGTGCCCTCGTGGGGGCACATGACTCTATTCTTCCAGGGTTTGGTAGGGGGATGCTTACTGCCCTGTGCCCTGCCTCCACCTCTTCAACCCCCTTCAACTGCCTTGTGCTTGGTCCCCTCTCCCTGGGGACAGGGCATTCAGAAGATGGTGTAAGTTACATTACTCAGGGTCACTTGAGATCATTATTAGGGTTCACTGTGGCTCTGCTCTACCCTATCATCTCTTCACTTCTGTTTCTTGCTCTGGTAGGTTTAGGGTAGATGAGTGGTTCTTGGTGTCAGGACCACTTTATTCTCTTAAAATTATTGAGGACTCTGAATGTCTTTTGTTAGTGTGAATTATAGCTCTCAATATTTACCATGCTAGAAATTACAGCTGAGAAATTGAAAGATATTTATTAATTCATTTAAAAATAACAATGATAAACCCATTACTTATCAACTTAATTATTTTTAATGAAAAATAACTATATTTTCCCAAACAAGCATCAATGAGAAGAGTAGCATTGTTTTTCATTTTTGCAAATATTTTCAATGCCTGGCTTAATAGATTATAACTGGATTCTAATATCTTATTCTCCATTTCGTCTTTAAAGTTGTGATCTTTTCAAAATTGAGATATAAAAAAAAATCTGGCATGACACAGATACACAGTTGGAAAGCGAGGAATATTCTGATAGTGTCTTCAGGTAATTGTGAGTAGTCTTTTTTTTCTTTATCTCTTATATTGGAGTATATTTGATTTATAATGTTGTGTTTCAGGTGTATAACAAAGTGATTTAGTTATACATATATCTATTCTTTTTCAGATTCTTTTCTCATATAGGTTATTGCAGACATGAGTAATCTTCTTAAATACTATATCAAAATTTGAAAGTGGTAGTTTCTTAGAGGTTGGTTGCAATGTGGAATTTAAAACCATATCAACAAACTTTTCATACTATGTTGCATTAAAATCCATTGATCCCTCTTGCACATTGAATGATCATTAACCCATACATAATTTTATAATATGCAGTGACTATTTGAAAAATATTGGTTCACCTAATCAGATCTTCTAATTGTGAACATATTTCATTATGCAATATCCAAAGTATCACATACCAATCTTATTAGAAAAGTCCTTAAGTATCAGGAAGTTGTCAAGGTCATTGTGGTAGACACAAATTTTCCAAAATTTTAATTTTCACTTGAGAACTTGAATTTTATTTTGGATAACAAATACTATGAGCTGTTTTCTTAGGATTGACAGGTTTACTTTGCTGATTTTGAGAAAGTATCTTCCAAATACCCAAGTCTGAAAAATGATAGTTTGTCTGTTATTCATTCTTTCAAGTAAAAATAATGTTTACAGAAAGCAGAATAATGGTCCACCAAAGACGTCTGTCCTAATCCCTGGAACCTGTGAATTTGTTACTTTGCTAGCCAAAGAGACATTGAAGACGTGATTCAGGTAAGAATTTGAAGACAGGGCGACTGTCCTGGATGACCAGGCTGGGCCCAGTGTAATCATGGGTCCTTATAGGTGAATGATGGAGGCAGGGAATTTGGAGATGCTTTCCTGCTGGCTTTGAAATTAGAAGAAGCCATGAGCTGAAGAAAGCAGATGGATTCTGCAAACTGGAAAAGACCTCCCAAAGAAAACAAAATGGGATTTTTTTTCTTAGAGCTTCCAGAAGGAATTTACTGCTGACACCTTGAGCCCAGTGAGATCTACATCAGACTACTGCCCTCCAGAAATGTAAGATAGTAAATTTGTGTTGTTCTAAGTTTGTGGCATTTTGTTATAGCAACAATTGGAAACTAATACAGTATTCCATGAAAAGAGCAGCTACCTCAGCTCACAACTCCATCACATAATACTTTTCCTGAAGACAACAGGGTACTTCAGTATGCAGCTAAAGTGCTTTACGTGTACTTCCCTTCATTTTCTTGCAGGATATTAAGAAGACAGGTAATCAAGTGACAGGGTATAATAAAATTAATGACTTTTACTACTTCGTCAAGGACATCCTTGTGGGTATCATTTTTCTCCTTCTAACTGTGAGTGGTGGAGGTTAAAAATACAATGATTAAGTTTGGTGCCACTGCCTTGATTCCTGCTAAGGCACCCATGGGTTTTACTCTCCACTGCTTTTGTACTATCTGTGCAACGATCAAAACAGTGAGAAGGCAAGTAATATCTTAGGATTCTTATGAAACGAGTTTTGACCTTGTGAACCCCCTGAAAATGTTTAGGAGACAGCCAGGGGCCCACAGTGTGAAGGCTGCTGAGGTTAATCCTAGTATTACAAGACATTCACTTTTAGCAATACTGTTCCTGCCTCTCAAGGAAGAGGAGGAAAAGCCAAAATACTTCTCCATAGACTTCTAGAAAATACCCACTCCTTCCCAACTGTCTTTTTATAGCCACAGGAAGGGGGTGGTACTGGATTGATGGCTGAGGGTAACAGAATTGGCCGTGGAGAGGGCATGTGTGCCTCAAGGGTACAGAATATCTTTCCTCTCAAGTTTGAGGTCGCTCAGTAGTCAGTTCTAAAGGCTCTGGATTTTGCATTGGGGCTTAAGTTACAAATGGCAGTTCTATTTTCAAGAGAATTCCCAGTTCTGCTTTTAGTAAGAGTTAAATACTCCAAACCATGTTGTGCTTTAACAACTGAATACATATCAGGAAGCAATTTGGAAAAAAGTTTTATTATAACCCACTATTAGCTCCATCCAGAAGACCAGATGTGCTCCTGCCGAAGTGAAAAAGTCAACTGGTACAAATGAAAAGTACTCTCAGGCCTTAGAGTGTCCTGAGCTCCTGTAAGAGCAATTGGGGGCCTTTGAGTCCCTGTATTTGGCCTTCTGAAGACAGCGGGTGCCAAATAAATGTCACTAACTGACTGATGGAAGGACTAGGAGAGAAATTGGAGCCACTTGATGGTGGCAAACTTTTAAGTAGGAAAAGCTGATTCATCCCCATTGGACCCTTCAGGGAAGCAGTAGGATTGTGTGCCTACAGGGTAAGTTTGTGTCTGGCTCTTCTACTTTCTTGCTATGTGATTTTGGACAGTTAACTATTTTGAGCGTCATTTCAATCTCCTGTGATATAAAGGTAATAAATTTACCTGATGTTTATTATGGGGGCATAATAATCTAGTGGTATACATTGAAGTACATATTGCACCATGCCATTCAAATTTTAATTCCAATATACTCTTAACTTAGGTAGCTTTCAGGGCAAGTACAAGGGCAGCCTGACAGTGACAAGCAGGGCAGAGGAGGGAAAGTCAGGCCCAAGAGCCCGGTCACCTTCCTTATCCCTCATCTCAGTCCCCAAATTCTAAGCTCAGACTCTGCTGCTTTTGTTTTCATGACTCTGGGGGTGGTTTCAATATCTTTTCATAGTGCATTCTGGACACCACCTGCAACAGAATCACCTGGGGTGATTGCTAAATATGTAGGTTATACCCTCCTGCAGGCAGATTCCTGGCCCTCCACTCCAGACCCACTGCAGCAATCTCTGATGCTGGAGTTGACATGTCCCAGGAGCTTCTGATACACGTTCAGTTTGAGAGCTGCTGCCTTAAGCGCTTTGTGAGTCAAGGTCCTCATCTATAGAAGAGCGTGTTTTATTAGATGTCAGGTCTCCTGCATAGCGTCAGAAGAATCAATTTCACTTTTTTTTTCATGGTTTCAGAACTGTCATACTTTTACCCTCAACCAAGATATCAGCTTATTTATTTTAAAGATTAAATGTATAGGTCCATGGTGGAGAATAATCAATGAATGGAAGTAATTTTTATTTTCTGTAATGATTTTTTAGAAATGGAAAGATTCACTATTTTTGCTCTGGCCAAAATATTCATCTGCTGATGAATTAATTTGAGATGCAAAGCACGAGATGTAACTAACAGAATCGGCAAACATGCAGGAAAGTCCATCTCGTGGTTACGTCTGTTGGAAAGAGACCTCAGACATCCGTGGAACAGCACAAGTATGCTTAGGTTGGAAAGGAGCACATAGGGGCCTGCTGACAGTAGACCAGGGACTGTCTGAATGCAGTCAAAGGAAACTGGATCCGAGCACATGCTTTGCTTCAGCCTGTGGAATCATTCTTTTCTCATTATCATCACCAGATGATAGTTAGGTCTTCTTTGGCACATGAGGCTGAGCTGGACCTTGCACTCACAGAGTGATCAATTTTCTGGAGGTAAATTCCTCTGCTGCCAGAAACAAGGGACAGTTTCCAGATGACTGCTGCTCTCTCCTCTACCAAGCCCAGTTTTCCTCGTCTGATGACCATATGTCCTGGATTTTCTTGCCAAGACTCAGTTTCACGTAATTTTATTCTTCTCAGTAAAATGAATAAACCTCTAATTAAATCGGACATAATTGATCCTCATTTATAAGACTATAAATATATATACATTACACAAATAAATTCACAGATCAGAAACAAAAGACTCCCTTGTCAGAACAGACTTTCCAAATTTGGTTCATAAATCACGGTCATCTAAGAGGTCAGGTGAAAGGCAGAAATATTCAGTGTTGCTAAAATGGGTAGGTAGAACTATTTAACAATGAATGTATCAAATGGATACAGGCCAGTCTTGTCTGCAAAGATAGCATCAATTTGTGTATGTATAAATATGTCTGCTTTTGGTTGATGTTCTTCTAAAAGTGGTTTTGTTAGCAGAGTACATTTTTTACAGCTGGGGAGCCGCTCATGGTTAAGATAATATTAGCAGATGGATTTAAGAGAAGCAGCAAGGCATGCCCAACTACCATTGGAATCCTTTTCACGGATCTTGCTTTGCTTCCCACCTATTGCTTTCTTCTGCCAGTTTCATTTTTGTGGGCAAGACTGACCAGCTCTTGTTGGTCTGAGTTCCTTTTATGCTCTTATATCCTGGACAGCATGCCAGATATTTTTTGTCTCTTCTTCTTTAGATATGAACTGAACAGTTGATAAAAGTTGAATCATTGGTTCCAAGTTTCAGCTCTAATTCAACTTTAGCTCCTATCCTTCTTGGTGCTCTTAGAAACACTGAATAATTTTCCCTTTTGCTGGATTTTTTTGGTGACTATGATCTCTGAACCCCAAATTGAAATTTGTGATCTGACAAGGGATGTATTTTTCTGATTCGTGCATTTATTTATTTGAAGTGTCTTATAAATGGGGACAAACGATGCCAGATTTAGTAATCAATTTAATGAATCACTTTTTTTGTTGCTGCGTGTTGGGAAAGAAGCCCCTTCAATTCTTGGCTTTTGTAGGTCTCTGTTGAGGTGACCCTTAGCTGTTCCCATGGCCCTGGGCCCTCTGCTGATGCTGGGCCACACCTGGGACAGAAATACCTGTGAGGCTGTCCATGGTCTTTTCTGCTGCCGTTCTTCCCTCACTGGCATCTGACCGCCTCCCCCAGGAATCAGAAAGTAAGCCCCCTTTCTCTTTTTTCTTCCATCCCAATGCCAAAAGAATCCTTCTCACATCTAAGGGGCAGGGATGAGATTCTACCTCTAAATTTTTGCTGAAGGTACTGTGGCTACACACCTAATCTTCTTCTCACTCTGGAATACAAAACCCAGAGAGGCTGACTCTCTACTGCCAAAAAACTTTCTTTGAGGCAGCCAGCTGGCTGGATACTGGGACAACAATGAACCATAACATATCTTAGTATTTCAGAAGTACTGCACTGAATTGCTATGCCTGTGAGCTCTTTCTTCATATCTTCAAATTCCCCTTTGTGTAATTTTTCACAAGTGTCTTCCCTCCATCTAATACATACTCTGAAAACTAAGAACAGATCTGTAGCCCTGACTGAGGATTTCCTGAGGAATCTCCTTGCAAATCGAGTTCATTTACTGCTGACTGATAGAAAAACCTTCCAGACACCATTTCCTTCAATTTGGTTCCTTTTGCAGAACTTAAATTTTTGGAAGAAAATGTAAAAGAAGAGTGTAAACTTTTATGGGTTGAATCATGTCCCTCCCAATTGTATGTTGAAGTCCTAACCGCCAGTACCTCAGAATGTGACCTTATTTGAAAATAGAGCTGTTGCAAATGTAATTAGTTGAGGTCAAATGGGAAGAATGGGCCCCTAATTCAATATGATTGGTGTCCTTATAAGAATACGGCTATGTGAAGACAAGAGACACAGCGAGGACATCATATGAAGAGAGAGAATTGGAGTGATGCATCTGTAAGTCAAGGGATGCCAAAGACTGCTGGCAAACCACCAGAAGCTAGGAAGAGGCAAGGAAGGAGTTCCCCCTACAGGTTTTAGAGGGAGCATGGCCTTGCTGACATCTTGTTTTCAGCTTGTGGATTCCAGGATGGTGAGAGAATAAAATTCTGTTGTTTTAAGATGACCAGTTGTGGTACTTTGTTATGACAGCCCTAGGAGACGAATACATAAACCACTGATTTAGAACTTGATTTTTTTGGAGTTTTTTAAAAAAAATCCAAGTACAACATACAACAGTAAAGTACATAAAAGTACACAAATTTTAAATATATTGTTCAATTTTTTATATGTACATTTCAATAGTTTCTTCCATATACCTGTGCAGCTGTCATCCAGGCCAATCGAGAGAATATCTCCAGGACCCAAGAAGGCTCCCTTGGGCTGCTTCCCAGTCAGTCATCTTCCATGACCTCAAGAGGTCACCACTATTTTGACTTCTCTCCCTCTCTATTAGTTCTGTGTATTCTTGAACGTTACATAAACAGAATCATAAATATGTGCTCTTTTGTGTCTGACTTCATCTGCTCAGCACATTGCCTATTGATTTATTCATGTTGTGTGTGCCTGCACTGATTTCAGATTTAAGAATAATACAGTTCTCTATACTACTTTGGACAGAATTGAGCTCTTTCTTGCTTTTACAAGGCTTAGTTGCTTTCATGAATTGATTTAATTTTGCGACACAGTTTAATGAACTGGAAATGACTGGAGTTGTCAGCATAAGAAAGTTATGGTGACTGATTTTTTAAAAAATTTAATAGACGTGTTTAACATGTGCCACTTGGTAGAATGAAATTAGAAATTGTAAATGAATTATGCAAGAAGAAATATCCTTGTAAACTGCATACATCACCAAAATGGCCCATGTGGAGATCTTGCTTAATTCTAGAAAAATTCAGGAGGAAAACAGAAACATTTGGTTCAGGAAGCATAGTAAATTCCCTTTGACCCAGCACTTACACTTGTAGGAATTTATCTCAAGGAAATAACTAGATTTGCAAAAAGGTTAGCTACAAGGATGTCATATTTATTATTGCTAATGAGGAGAGAAGAGAGAGCGAGAGCGAGGCAACTGGTGTGGGGAATAATCTAAATTCTTGGTAAATGAGGAGGATTGGTTAAATAAATTAAGGCACATCTGTAAGATAAAATCAATGTATTGTTCTCATCTCTTCTCAAATTTAGTGCCTTTTCACTTACGTTCAGTGTGCAATATTTTACGGTGCTTGATTAAAAGATACACACTACTACATATAAAACAGATAAACAACAAGGACCTACTGTATAGCACAGGGAACTATACTCAATATCTTGTAATAACTTATAATGGAAAAGAATCTGAAGAAGTATGTATAACTGAATCACTTTTTTGTACACCTGAAACTAACACATTGTAAATCAACTATACTTCAATAAAAAAATTACCTATGTGTTTTAGAAGAATATTTAATGATGTAAGCATGTTGCCTATATATGTTTATTGGTAAAGTTGTTACTAAACAATAAGCACAGGATTTCATTTTTATAATAACATTATGTAAATACAGAACAAAGACTAGGAGGCTAAATAACAACATATAAATTAATAGTAGTTACTTCTAAGTGATAGGATTATGGGTGATTTAAATGTTCTTCTTTGTGCTTTTGGTTTCCCGAACTTTTGATATTGTTTTGTTTTTGTTTATTAATTTTTATTTATTTATTTTTTGGCTGCACCACAGGGCATGCAGGATCTTAGTTACCCAACCAGGGATTGAACCCGTGCCCCCTGCATTGGGAGTGTGGAGTCTTAACTACTGGGCCACCAGGGAAGTCCCTTGATATTATTTTTGAAATAAGAAAACTATTTCTTTTTTTTTCTTTTTTTTTTTTTTTGCGGTACGCGGGCCTCCCACTGCTGTGGCCTCTCCCGTTGCGGAGCACAGGCTCCGGACCCTGTGCCATGGCAGCGGCCATGGCTCACGGGCCCAGCTGCTCCGCGGCACGTGGGATCCTCCCAGACCGGGGCACGAACCCGTGTCCCCTGCATCGGCAGGCGGACTCCCAACCACTGCGCCACCAGGGAAGCCCAAGAAAACTATTTCTTAAAAAAAAAAGAAAGAATAGGAATTAATCCCCTGTTTTAAAGGCTGTGTTCACTTTGCAGGAGATGATTTGATCCGAAAGCATGGTTTCTAATGAAGCTTTAGTTCATAAGAACATCCAACTGAGATTTTTTTTAACATGGCTCACCTCTATTGTATATTGTTTCATACAAGCAAAGCTTAACTTTCCTTTTTTTGATTATGTGTTTTGGAATGTCTCCAAATAACCCTACTTTTTAATTGCAAAAAAAAAATGCAACATATATATTCAAGTCTATGAACCTCATGAGTGAAAACTACTTTTTATTTTAACTTGATGTAAAGAACTGGGCGGGAAGATCAACCTACATGACCCACCCCACTGCTGTGCCTGCTTCTGGAAAGAAGAGGCTGTCTCCATCTTGGAACCCGGAATGCGTGTACTTAGTTTTATTGCAGGGGAGGATGGATTGAAAGGGATAGGGAATAGGAAGAGGGGGTTTTAGGCATTTCAGCTTTGAATAGTTCAAAGCTGGACTCTAGACTATAATTTCAGATTGGGATTGAATGTGAAGAACTGAGACTACCAGGTACTGTGGAAGCTCAGGGATCTGGGGCAGAAGGCTGGGGGTAAGGAGAATATGGACAAATGACCATGCGGATACCTCTCGATTTGAAATCTGAGGCTGTGCCTTTGCACTCTGTCATCTCTAATGCCTCTTTTTTTGGTATCCTTTAAAAATATTTTGTACATCTCTCTTGTCTCTTAGAGATGAAAGCAGATGTCTGGTTTGGTTAAGACTCTTTTTCACCATCTGGTGTTCACTACAGTCCTATGAAATTTATTGGTTTTGTTCTCATCTGTCCTCAAACTTAGTGTATTTCCACTTAAGGTCAACAGTTTATTCAAGTTGCAACAGAAGAAAAATATTCTATCCTCAGTCTTTCTCTTGTGTCCATTAAAAACTCAGATTTGCTACAAGTCTATCTATGGAAAATTTATTTATGAATAAATAAATTTATTTATTCTTCCCATTTAATTTCTTCATCAAACACTACTGTTCTTCATATCAGGACTTAGAAAGCAGAAATCCTTTTTGCTCCCCATTTCCGGTCTATTTTGTTTGTTTTCTGCTGTTGTAAACTTTCTTCCTCCCAGTGGACATGCTGTTTCTCATCCATTTCCTTCAGAGTCAGAGGTGGGGCCTGTGTATTGAGACTGGACCACAAGACCTGGGCCCAAGGCTCTATTATAATGAGCTGCCAGAAGACAAACACACATGCATTTAGATGTGTTTTCATCCACCAGAGTTGTCAAGAACCACAATGCAGTCACCACCATGTCTGTGTGACTGGGAGTCCAAGGATGGCTGACCCTGCTGTTTGATGACTGCAGGTGTCTTTTCTGTTGGTGGCAGTTTCATTGGCTGGACTGATAATTACTAGTGAGTTGGGGACTCAGTCTTAGGGGTCCTTCCTCTGCAATCCTGCTCTTATAAAGTGCTTGTGGCAAAGAACCCTCTATATGCTATTGTAAGACTTTCTCCGTGGGTTTTAGTTATGTAGAATTCAGACAAGGAAATTTGCTTGACCTGCTGTAATCTTTTTTTCTGTGAGTGGCATTTTTTTTTATGTTTTTACCATTGATGTCTGCTTTTGTAATCTTATCTCTTCTTTTTCCAATTGATTTTCCAGTGAATGTGACCAAGTTTTTGGTCATTCTCACGGTCTACAGTTGCCAGATTTAGCAAATAAAAATATAGTACATCCAGTTAAATTAGAATTCCAGATAAACAACAAATAACTTTTAGTATATACCATGCAATATTTGAGATATTTGTACTAAAAATTATTTTTTATTTTTGGAATATATATATGTATATATATATACATATATATGTGTATATAGATACACATATATATAAGATCTGAAATTCAAATTTACCTGAGCATTCTGTAGTTTATCTGGCAACTCTATTTCCATTTGACTTCACAGCCTGTCCCTACTTAACACCTCAAAAGAAACCACTCAGAAGAATAAGCCCAATCAGCTGTTTTTTCCTGTTTCTGATTACAAGTTGTTAGTGCAGAAAGGTAAAACTTCTGATGGAAGTGAGTCTTCTGGGATTATCTTTGGAATTTGCAATGTTCGACCTAACCTCTGAGACTTTGTACATGATGCTCTTTACATCTGGCGTTGCGCCTTCCTTGTCCCACCTCCCAGTATTCTCTCTCTGCGCCCTGGCTCTTGCTCTGCCTTGCCTGCCCAGCTCCTACTCCTTCTTTTAGTTTCCGTTCTGAGGCCGTTTCTTTCCTCTGAGAACCATTCCTTGACTACACACATATGGGAGGAAGCGCCTGTCCTTTGCATGCTCACAGCATCCTCAACTTCCCCACCTGCTTATGGCATTTGGTCTATGAGGAGAAGACTGTACCTGTCCAGGCCATCATTGTATCCTCAACAGTGCCTAACTGTTGTTTTTTTTTTTTTGCGGTACTCGGGCCTCACTGTTGTGGCCTCTCCCGTTGCGGAGCACAGGCTCCGAACGCGCAGGCTCAGCGGCCATGGCTCACGGGCCCATTCGCTCCACGGCATGTGGGATCTTCCCGGACCGGGGCACGAACCCGTGTCCCCTGCATCGGCAGGCGGACTCTCAACCACTGCGCCATCAGGGAAGCCCGTGCCTAACTGTTGAGTGAATGAATGAATGAATGAATGAATACATCTGGAGAACTGGGGTGGGGAGGGGTGAATAGGTAAACTGAAGAGTCTCCAATAAAAAATTTCATAGGAGAAAATGAAGATAAAAATGCTTGATTCTGGGAGAATGGCGCAAAGCCAGAGAGGAGGGATGATCTTAAACAGAGCAAATGCCTTTCATCCATATAGTTCCCCAGCTCAGACTCCAGGGAGTCACACTTAAGTCCCAAGATAAGGTGACTCCAAGAAAGAGTCAAAAGAGAAACCTCCACAGGTATAGACTGTATCAGTCAGCATCGGCTGTGTAATAGCAGCCACTCCAGGCATAAAGGTGGTGATGGTGTAGCTCACAACTCTGGAGTCCTCCAAAACAGACACTTTCACTTTATTTATTTAGTTAGTTAATTTATTTTTTATTGGGGTATAGTTGTTTTACAATGTTACATTAGTTTCTACAGCGCAGCAAAGTGGAGTTCCCTGTGCTATACAGTAGGTTCTCATTAGTTATTTATTTTATACATAGTAGTGTATATATGTCAATCCCAATCTCCCAAATCATCCCATCCCCGCTTTCCCCCCTTGGTGTCCATACGTTTGTTCTCTACGTCTGAGACACTTTCACTTTAGTGAGCTTGAGCAGGACAGAGGAAAAGGGCAGACATCCATAGCAAATACAAGCCTTAGTTCCTGTAGCCCCTTAAGACTCCCAGAATTCTTTGAGAGTTATTTTGAGGGGACAAGAGTTTTGGCAGAGTTGATGGAGAACAAAATCAACAACTCCTGTTTATAACATATGTGACCCTATTTTTACCCCCGGTTGGTGTGGCCTGGGAGATATCGACTGTGTTCATATTTGCTAGCTTCTTTGTTTAGAATAACTTATAAATAAAGATGATGGCTAATTCTTCCACATGCACTCTGCAGGGTCATTTATAGTTTCTCTCTGCAATTAAATTGCAGGCTCTGAAAGGAGTGGAGAATTTAATGAGGCAGATGAAAATCTGATAAATTGGCCTTGTCCTTCCTTGGAGCAGCGTTATGACTATATGTCACATAAGGGTGTTATTTACTAGTATTTTTAGGAGAAGTGATTTGCTTCTTATAATAGAAGACCTTTCAGATAATTATCTACACTTGCTTCTTATTAGAATAGCCTATAGTTGCACAAAATAGGAAAATTATGACCCCTTTTCCTGCTGTGAATTTAGATAAAAATGAGTGAATAGAGGACAAGATTGCATGATCAACACATTCTAATGTCACTTGGAATGGTGTATTTTCTCTCTTTATTATAATAATGCAATGCCAACAATTACATCTTCCTACTGAGGCAGTAAATGGAAAGAGAAACAATGTTGTTTACAACAAAATTCTTTATATTTGCTTTTGGCTATAATTGAAAGGGAAATAGTTGTAATAGGTGGGCAGAGAGTGTTAAAATCCCTATGGTGAGAGGAATTAGTCAGCATCTCACTTTCCTCCCAAATCTATTTGCAAATATGAATTTACATAGAGATTGTGGGCCGTTTGGAAAAAGAGGCTGGAACACTGACCCACTCCCCACCTCCCCTGGTTCTCTTGACCTGGGCCATACATCATGGCTTCCTGGTGACTAATCCACTGATCCTATACCATTCCCAGCCAATCAAACCAGAATCTCTAGGATGGGCAGACATAACCTTTTAAATAAAATTTGCCAGGTGATACTAACATGCACCCAGGTTGAGAACCACTATTCTAGAATGTACAAAATTGTTCGTAGACCTGGAGTGTTGACAGTAGAGATCAGACTTCTGGAAAGACTGTAGGTCCCTGAGAGACGATTCACTGTGAAGTCCTGAAGGCCCAGCAAGGTGGTGGCTGGTGGCATTCGTGCCTGTCAGCCATCTAGCCAGCTCTGTGCGTGTGTGTGCTATACCCACAGACAGAGCAAGAGGGGCCTGCATATTGTAAACATTGACACACCATGAGGCCAAAGCTTTTTTCCCAGTGTCTTAGAAAAGTTTTTTTTTTTTTTTATACTTGGTAACCTATTGAATGAATGGAAATTATGGAAAAGGAAATAATGAGCCAAACCAAGCCCTTCAAATGCATGCGTGCGTGTGCGTGTGTGTGTGTGTGTGTGTGAGAGAGAGAGAGAGAGAGAGACATAGAGAGAGAGTAAGAGTGAGAGGAGAGGGAGGGAAAGAGGGAGAAGTTGTGCATTTTTTGAGACTCAGTTTTTCTGGGAATTCATGCTGACCAAGTATAAAATAGAAGAGAGGGAAAACTCTCACTGTGGCAGTTATGTAGCTCCAGTGGCTATGACCTGTGGTGGGGAGGATAGCGGAAGAGGGTTAGTGAATTGTGGAGTCCTCTCTATGGGTCTCATGGTGGCTGGGTGTGAAATCTTTGCTCAGCTAGTCTTGGTGGTAAGTTAAAGAGTTGTTTCATCAGGATCTGGTGGCCATTCCCCTTTGGATTCTGGGATAATTTAGGGGAGGCAATGACTTCTTGGCTTGGAGAATCCCTAAGATTTTTTTGATCATGTGGATTCCACTATTCCATGGGAGGCAGGCAATGTCCTGGCCTAAGTCTGACTCAGAGAGGGGAACTTCCTTGAAGACTTTGTCTTGATAATGTAACTTCCCAGTTCCACCCACTTAGTCCCATTATAACTCATATTGTATTAACAAGAGAGGCCAAAGGAGGAAGTGTCTTGTGTGTACCTTGTCCTAACAGCATCTTTGACAGTTGGTCCATAACTGCATTCAAGATTCTTCCCTGCAGTAAGTTAGCTTTCCTACATTTTGCAAGGAGTTGGGTCATGAGTTCTTACCTGAGACTCCTGAAAATAGGTACATAAGAAGATATGATGATAACAGAGTTTATCTAAAGCCATTGGCTGGGAACAAGGAAGGAAGAAAAGAAAGATAATTTGCAAATATCCATTCAAGGCCATTCCACTCTGAGAAAATGTTTCCTTCATGCTTGGATCACAAAGGAAGATTGGAAGATTTTTCTTGAGGTCTGTTTCATTCATTTTATTTTACTGTTAGTCTTCTCTTTGATTAATATCAAGCTCAGCAACCTCAGACCTTTGCAACCTAAATGCATCAGAGATCTTTGATATCACTATTACTATAATGCTGTAGGAATTATAGCTTTTCTGTGGTAACCTTTCATAGATCCCCTTTTTATTTCACAAAACAACGACAAGGTGACAGTAACAGCTTTTCGGGTGGAATTTTAGCCCTGAGCAGCACAACAGGGGAATGACCTGGGCTCTCATTCTTTCCATTCTAACTGGGTTATAGCAGTTCAGCCTGTGAGGTGTAGAATCTGGGGAGGAGTCTGCATCGAGGTCACTGAGATTTGGTTTTTAATATCGGTGATGCTACAGCTGTGAGGCCCATTATTTTGGTTTATCTGACGCTATGCAGTAATTAAATATGTCTTCGTGCTTGCTAAGTTTAAGATTACATAAGTGCAGCATAAGAATCTACATTCATGGAACTTTCAATTTGTTTAGGGAAACAAGACATAGAACCTTAAGTAGTACGAGAACAGTGTATATAATATATATTGCGATGAACAGTTAAGAGCATAAGTGGGTAGGAAGAGCTGGAGAAAATTGCTTGGAATAAGTAGGACTGAGAGAGGTCTCGAAGGCTAGGAAGGATACGTAGAAAGGTGAAAGGTATGACATTTGGGGTGACGGAATAGTTAAGCAAAGGTGTGGAGGTGGGAAACAGGTTGATGTATTTCAGGAACAATGAGGAGACTGTTAGCTAGAGCATTCTTCTCTAGGGCGGCTGTAACAAAGTACTACAAACTTGGTGGTTTAAAACTATAGAAATGTATTCTCTCACAGAGGCTAGAAGTTTAAAATCAAGGTGTTGCACAGCCTCACTAGAGCTGAGGCTTAGCATGCGGCTTCACATGGAGCCCTTAATATTTAGATTCATTTAATGTTTCAGCATTTTTCTTGGGAATAACTAGAAATAACAAAATTTTTTGAGAACTCGTGTTTTCTTGAAAGTACCACCAAAACCTAAGTGCATCTTTCTCAAAATTAAATTTCATATTATTGCAACAATGGAGCAGTACAAAGGATGCGTTTTATTATGAAAAATATTTGTCCATAAATTGTGCCATCTTGTTGTTTAATATTATCATTAAAGAGCAGAGAGGTTTTGCACAAAAAAGGAAACCATCAACAAAATGAAAAGGCAACTTACCAGATGAGAAAAGATATTTGAAAATCATATACCTGATAAGGGGTTAATATCCAAAATATATAAAGAACTCATACAACTCAATAGCAAAAAACCAAGCTGATTAAAAAATGGGCAGAGGATGTGAATGCACATTTTTCCAAAGAAGACATACAAAGGGACAACAGGTACATGAAAAGGTGCTTAACATCACTCATCATTGGGGAAATGCAAATCAAAACCACAATGAGATATCACCTCACACCTGTCAGAATGGCTATTATCAAAAAGACAACACATGACAAGTATTGGTGAGAACATGAATAAAAGGGAATCCTTGTGCACTGTTGGTAGGAATGTAAATTGGTGCAGCCAATATGGAAAATATTGTAGAGGTTCCTCAAAAAATTAAAAATGGAACTACAGTATGATCCAGCAATTTCACTTCTGGGTATTTATCTGATGAAAACAAAACACTAGCTTGAAAAGACATATGTACACCCTTATGTTCATTGTAGCATTATTTATAATAGCCAAGACATGGAAACAACTGTGTCCATCAGTGGATGAATGGATAAAGAAAATGTGATTTAAATATTATTCAGCCATAAATAGGAATGAAATCTTGCCATTTGTGACAACACAAATGGCTCTTAAGGGCATTATGATAAGTGAAATAAGTCAGACAGAAGAAAGCAAATACCATATAATTTCACTTTTATGTTAAATCTAAAAAAAAAATTTATAACTGAACTCATAGATACAGAGAATGGATTGGTGGGTGGAAGAAGCAGGGTGGTGGAGGGTGGGTGAAATGAATGAAGATGGTCAAAAGGTACAGACTTCCAATTATAAAATAAATAAGTCCTGGCAATGTATAGCATAGTGACTATAGTTAATAATACTATACTGTATATTTGAAAATTGCTAAGAGAGTATATCTTAAGTTCTCATCACAAGAAAACAATTTTGTGTAACTATGTGTGGTGATAGATATTAATTAGACATTGTGGTGATCATTTAGCAATATATAAAAATACTGAATCATTATGTGTACACCTGAAACTAATATAATGTTATATGTTATAACTTGAAAAAAGAAGGAAATGAATAGCTAAAAGTACACTGGAGAAGTATTTTAGCAGGAGCGACTACAGTAGTCGTTCATGGTTACTTCTGCCCATTTCCTTTCTTGCGTTAAGGAGAATTTATAAGCTGTTAACTTTGTATGCTCTGCATAAACTGTTATAAAATTTTCAGATGTGAATTTAGCTTATTTTTTTACCTACCAAAGATCTCGAAGAGAGTGGAGAAATTAACCAGAAAGGTTTATTTCAAAAGCAACTTTTATTAAAATGTCATTAGCAGTAATTCAGGATATAAAGTTAATAACTTCTTTAATAAAGCTATTCATCATTGATAGATCCTCAACATATTTACCTGAGTAAACAACTCTCTTTTCCTTTCAGTTTCACTTAGTGTTAGGGGCAAGCATAGATTTTTTTCCTCTGGCTTGTGTTTATAAAATAACTCCTTTCAATCTGCTTTATGTGCATTTACACATATGAAAAGAAGTAAAAATATATTACAGAGCCTTTATTCTTTTTTTTTTTTTCGGTACGCGGGCCTCTCACTGCTGTGGTCTCTCCCGTTGCGGAGCACAGGCTCCGCACGTGCAGGCTCAGCGGCCATGGCTCACGGGCCCAGCCGCTCCGCGGCATGTGGGATCTTCCCAGACCGGGGCACGAACCCGTGTCTCCTGCATCGGCAGGCGGACTCTCAACCACTGCGCCACCAGGGAAAGCCCCCCAAAGCCTTTATTCTTATATATTAACTATGTGAAATTTAATTTTCTACCCATCAAAATATTTTCCCCTTTAATTAATTATCAATTAAACTCTTGTTCTTCTTGTACTATACACCTGAATTACCTTCCTACCTGCTATAAAATTCTATGAAACTTTCCAGTAGGTGTTAGGAAAACATTATTCTGGATCCAGACCTCCAAAAGCTTTTTAAAACAATTTATCATCAAAATTAAAAAAAACCAAAACACTTTTGTGCTTCAAAGGACACTATCAAGAAGATAAAAAGACCATTTAAAAAGGGAAAAAATATCTGCAAATCATATATATGATAAGGGACTTGTATCTAAAATATAAAGAGCTCTTATACTCAATAAAAAAGAGGCAAATAATCCAATTAAAAATGGATGAAGGGGCCTCCCTGGTGGCGCAGTGGTTGAGAATCCGCCTGCCGATGCAGGACACACGGGTTCGTGCCCTGGTCCGGGAAGATCCCACATGCCGCGGAGCAACTAAGCCCGTGAGCCATGGCCGCTGAGCCTGCGCGTCCGGAGCCTGTGCTCCGCAACGGGAGAGGCCACAACAGTGAGAGGCCCGCATACCGCAAAAAAAAAAAAAAAAAAAAAAAAAAAATGGATGAAGAGTTCAGATAGACATTTCTCTGAAGAAGATATACAAATGACCAATAAGCACAAGAAAAGGTGATCACCATCATTAGACATTAGGGAAATACAAATCAAAAATCACGAGATACCACTTCACACCCACTAGGATGGATGGTTATAATAAAAAAGACAGACAATAAGTGTTGGTGAGAATTTGGAGAAATTGCACCCTCGTATATTGCTCATGGGATTGTAAAATGTTGCAGCCATTTGGGAAATTGGATTGGCAGTTCCTTGAGTGGTTAAATATGGAGTTGCCATATGAACTAGCAATTCCTCTCCTAGGCATATACTCAAGAGAATAAACATGTGGCCACAAAAAACTTGTACACAAATGTTCATAACAGCATTATTCATAATAGTCAAAAAGTGGAAATAACCAAAATGCTTGTCAACTAATGAATGAATCAATGAAATGTAGTACTGTTTGTACAATCGTATATTATTGGGTCATGTTATGGACTGAATGTTTCTGTCTCCCCTACTCCCCCCCCCACCTCAAATATTGAAGCCATTACCCCCAATGTGATGATATGAAGAGAGGAGGTCTTTGGAAGGTAATTAGGTTTACATGGGCTCATGAGAGTGGAGCCCACATAATAGGATTGGTATCCTTATAAGGAAAGGAAAAGACATTAAAGCATCTTCTCTCTGCCATGTGAGGATCCAGTGAGAAGTTGGCCATCTGCAAGTCAGCAAGAGGGCCCTCACCAAGAACCAAATCTCCAATCTGCTAGCCCCTTTTTCGTGGACTTCACAGGCTTCAGAACGATGAGAAATAAATGTTGTTTAAGTCACCCAGTCTATGGTATTTTGTTACAGCTGCCTGAAATGACTAAGGTCATGGAAAGGGATGAAGTGCTGATACATGCTACACGTGGATAAACCTTGTTAAGTGAGAGAAGCCAGACACAAAGCCCACCAAAAAAATAAAATAAAGTAAAAAAGAAAGAGAGAGAAACGAAAAAAAGAACAAAGAGGGAACAGGTGCATTAGAATCACCCCCAAATCAGCTGATAGAGATTTAATTGGCATTGCCAGTGATTTCTGTCGTAGGAGAGGGGTTAGAAGAGCAGTCAAAATAGACAACTGTTTGCACCTGCAACACCACTTTGTGTCTGCCTCTCACAGTTTGGGTCAGTGGCATGTGCTTAGACATGTGAACCAGGAAGAAATTTCAATAAACAGAGGCTGAAACTGGTGTGGTAATACCTGAATGTTGTGAGCATTTCTTTTTTTTTTTTTAAAAAAGAAGATCCAACAGGCTGTTTTTATTAAAAAAATTTTTTTTTAATCAAGAAAAAGAGTCCAAGGAATTAAACTTAATCCAATAGACAGTTGGCCCTTGAACAATGTGGGGTTAGTGGCGTGGACCCTCCACTCAGTGAAAAATGCGTATATAAGTTATAGTCAGCCCTTCATAGTTCCTCCGTATATGTGGTTCCTCCATATACGTGGTTGCACATCTATGGATTAAATCAACCACAGATTGTGTAGAACTGTAGTATTTACTATCGAAAAAAAATCCACATATAAGTGGACCTGTGCAGTTGAAACCCTTGTTGTTCAAGGGTCAACTGTACTAGCTTCTTAGTTCTAAAACACTTGCAACAAAAACCAATTTTCTTTTAGTGTGGAGGGTAGCATTTCCTAATTATTGGAATTCCTTGGCCCATGAATGAGTAAGGGCAAGTGTCATGAGGCCTCTTAAAGTTAAAAAATTTTTTAAATCTTTGACTGTGGTAACATATAGCATGAAATTTACCATTTTAGCCACTTTTAAGTGTACAGATCAGTGGCATTAAATACATTCACATTGTTGTGTATGAAGCTACTTTTTGAAATGTACTTTTTACTTGGTCATTTTTTTCCTTCAAAATATAAGAGTAACACTCAAAGTCTCCGCACATCCAGTTAAGTTAGGTCAGTATCCTTGTAGAGAGAACTCTGACACCAATAAGATAATGCTGAATTACTTCATTTACTACTTTTTAGGTAGCTAAATTCTAGATTAGCAAATTCTGGATGAAAAAAGATTTCAGGTTCCAAGGATCTGTCGTAACCAACGTCAATGGAAAATTCTTTCTTTGAGATTGCCTTGATTCTAGTATACTGTTTAATCTACTTGGCCCCTCTGTGTCATACTTGTTAAATTCTTTTACTAAATCTGGGCAGACATAACTGTAGCACTCCTTTACTTCCATAGCTGTTTCCAGGGATTGCCCTAGAGGAATTCCTACTTCTTGGCCTCTCAGCAGTTGCTGAATGAAATACAGTACAGCTCACCTTGTGACTGGAATGTGCTTACCTCAGCTGCCAATCACATGTCCTGTAGCCACAGAAAGGACAGGAGTGACAGCATCTTAATACCAGTCACTATCAGTTTTCCTACATGTCTTGTTTCTCAGGATACTGTTAATGCAAGCACAGCCTGCATGGCTATGTACAAGCCTGGAATATTGAAGTACTCAAACCATATTTCAGTAGTATATTCTATTTTCAGGAGCATTTAATGGAGATTTAATCAAAAGAAAGTTATGACATTCAGCTTGTGCTTTAAGTTTGAGAGAACATTTGCTCTATAAGCCTTTCCATTAGGTGACAGCCTTAAACTATACCATGATGGACTGGCCACTTTATGGTACCTGTGGCTTTTTCTATTACTTCATTCTTTTTCACCTCTAATTTTGTTTATTTGGCTTCTCTTTTTTTCTTAGTGAGTCTGGCTGAAGGTTTATCAATTTTGTTTATATTTTCAAAAAAACCAGCTCTTAGGTTCATTGATCTTTTCTATTGTGTTGTGAGGTTTTTTTTTGGTCTCTATTTCTGCTTTGATCTTTATTATTTCCTTCCTTCTGTAAACTTTGGGCTTTTTCTAAGTCTGTCAGATGGAAAGTTAGGTTGTTTATTTGAGACTTATCTTGTTTCTTGTGGTAGGCCTGTATCACTATAAACTTTCCTCCTAGAACTGCTTTTGCTGTGTCCTATAGATTTTAGAAAGTTGAATTTCTATTTTCATTCATCTCAAGGTATTTTTTGATTTCATCTTTCATTTCTTTGTCGATTCACTCTTTTCTTAGTAAGATGTTGTTAGTCTCTACATGTCTGTGTTTCTTCCATTTTTCTTCCTGCAATTGATTTCTAGTTTCATACTGTTGTGGTTGGAAAAGTTGTTTAATATAAATAATTTCAATTTTCTAAATTTATTGAGACTTGTTTTGTGGCCTAACATGTTATCTATCCTGGAGAAAATTCCATGTGCACTTGAAAAGAATGTGTATTCTGCTGGGGTTTTTTGTTTGTTTATTTGGTAGAATGTTCTACAGATATCTATTAAGACCATCTGGTGTAGTGTGTCATTTAAGGCTACTGTTTCCTTATTAATATTCTGTTTGGTTGATCTGTCCACTGATGCAAGTGGTATATTCAAGTATCCTACTATTATTGTATTACTGTCAATTTCTCCCTTTATGTCTGTTAATATTTGCTTTATATATTTAGGTGCTCCTATATTAAATGCACATATATTTATGAATGCTATATCCTCTTCTTGGATTGACCCTTTTATCATTATATAATGGTCATCTTTGTCTTTTGTTACAGACTTTATTTTAAAATATGTTTTTTCTGATATGAGTATTGCTATCCCAGCTTTCTTTTCATTTCCATTTGCATGGGTTATTTTTTTCTATTCCTTTACTTTCAGTCTTCTGTTCTTCCTTGATGAGTTAGTGTCTTAATTCCTTCTTCTTCCCAGTAGAAGCCAATTCTCCTAGCCTTCATTCATACTAAGTGTAAATAGTGTCAAATACATTATGGTATTATTCTTCCAAGGGTATTTACTTTTTTCTAAATTGAAGGTATAATGGCTTAGTATGGCCTTTGAATAATTATTTTCACAATGAGAAAAGATATCTTTTTCAAAAATAGTTTGTTTTGTTTTGAAATTCTTATTGACATTTAAAATTTTGAGAAATATTATGCAGTGGTTTGATATACATTAGAACTCTGGAGAGAGAATAAAACTGTTAGCAGAAAAGAAAAGCTATCTGTGGGCTTACACAGGATAGTATCTCACTTTCTTTCCTTTTCTTTTTTGGAGAAGTGGCAAAGAATGATTCCCTTTTCACCTTGGCTCTGAAGGATATGTTTTATGTGTTGGCAAGTCTTACCCTTGAACATAAATGAATTATACTAATAGTAACCAGAATCTCATAGCATTATTAGTGTTTGATTTGATTCTGGGGAGAACTACCACTCCACAATCAAACAGCAAGCAATAGCATTTAAAGTAGTTGCCTGTCTGTAGGCAAGGTTGGCCATAAATTCCAAATATTTCATAGACCACCCACCCAGATAACTCTGGTGGGACACACACATACACAGGGAACCGCCACTAAGAGACAAGCACTCAGGATTATGCAGGTCATGGTCACCAGACACTGGCAGGGTTGGCAAGAGCATCAGTTGTCATTTTCTACTATGGGGGTTTGCTTTGTGTCCAGAGCCCATATCAAACACATTGCTGCAACTGAGCAGATTGTCAGTCACAGTAAGTTTCATGGAAATGTTTTCCTGCACTTCTCTGATGCATATAAATAAAGTGAAAATCCTGCTTTTCTTTCTTCAGAAACTGAAATGTAAAGATTGTAAGAGATAGGTATGATCACAACATAGCAGTTCTTGAAAACATATTCTATAGCTTAAACCAAATCGTTTTCTTCCCATGAGTGAATTGTCTAGCAGTATAAGTTTCTGAAAAGCCTGTATAATCAGAATTCCAGAAATACCTGAACCCAGGTGAATCCTACCACAAAGCATGTTGGGACTACATATCATAGTCCCCTTGACAGGGGCACATATAAAATTGATGTTGAAGTTTGGTCTTAGGTTAGTTGTTTGTCTTCTTATTTATTTCCCCTGTTATTTCTTGGTGAGAGGGAGTATCTTAACTCTTTCTTCTTCCCAGTTAAAGCCAATTCTTCTTCTGTTATTTTTAGTTTGAAGTTGTGACATTTACTCCCTATTTTCCTTTCAAATGGGAAAATTGGTGAAAATACTTTGTAAACTATGATGTGCCATTCATTTTTTAAACTATCATGATTTATAAGGTTTTTTGTTTTTTTGTTTTGTTTTGTTTTTTATAAGGGTTTTAAAATTGCATTTGGCACTATTTACAGAAAGGATTTTTTATTGGTTATGGATTATGTTTCTGGTAGTATCTCACCCAGAAGATGTCTCTTGTCCAGGGCATATGTCTATAAGAAGCAAATTATTCCTTCTGCTTGCATTGCTACATGCTTTGAAGAAAGGGCAGAAGCCAGAGCTAAATCTGTGATTCAAATAATGCCAACAGTACTTCTGCTTAGATAATTATATGAAGCCAGATGGGATTAATTAGGAACACTATATAGTCACAACTGAGGCACCAGCTTTGGTTCCATTCCTGTGGCTCCCTGGTGCTACTATTAATCTCAGAATTTTAGGTAGTGATGCTGGAGTCCAGACTCACCACCGCCATCAGGGAACTTTGAGGAGAGTTTTAAGACACTTTGAGGAGAGTTTTAAAGGCCTAGGCTTCTCCCTGCTACTGCTGTTTTGCCCACATTTGCAAAAGATTTGGTTCAGTAGGAGGAACAGAGCAGAGAGAAGCCCTGTACTGAGGGCAAGTGATGGTGAAAGGGCCAAGTTTTCTGCATGGTGGTCAGGTTGGGGTGGCAGCTGCTCCTGCCACCAGTTTTATCCAGGTTTGCCTCCCAGATCTGTGGGATACCTAGCCCTCTTATCCAGCCTCATGCCTCGAGAGGTGTGATCTGGATGGAATGGGCTGAGGCCAAACCAAGAATTTTGGGCAAGGAGAAATGTATGTTCTTGTTAAAGGCAAGGTTGACCTGGGATGCAAAGAAATGTCTGAATCCTGCAGTCCAAGCAGGGAGGTGGAGAACAAAAACTCTGATGTGAAAGGTTAACAACAGAGAATGGGAAAGATGGAATAAACTATGCAGACCCTGGAAAACCCTTCTGAGGCAACAAAGCATCCATTCCTTCAATGCCTTTTGACCTGAAATGTGATTGATGTGAAAGCAATGTTCCTTTTACTTTAGGTTTTCATTGCCTGTAGCTCCTTACCTATGAATCGTTGGATCTGAGACCTTGTTGAGCTATGTGAGGACTTAGAAACCCAGTCTTTTCCTTCTCACTCTCACCAGGTGATATTTGATGCATTTGTCTGGCGAGTGTTCCTAATGTAGAGGTCTAGACATCAAGCTTTAGGAGTAGAAACTCCCATGAAAATATCATAGCAGGTTTGTACATTAAATGATTATTTCTAAAGACAAATATGTACATACTAGTTCATGTGTGCAATCAGAATAAATTTGTTAATGATGAGGAAGGAGTTAATGTAACTGAACTGTGACCCAGTTTGCCCCTGACTACCAGGGGATGCTCCACCTAGGATGAGGGGGAAGAAGGCAGGTCCTAGACAATGTGATTCTGGACCTTTAGGTAATTAGGCTAATGATCTTTGCTAGCAGGAGTGCTCTTAGTAAGATGTCCTTGAAAAATGACATGAAAGGGCTTCCCTGGTGGCGCAGTGGTTGAGAATCCGCCTGCCAATGCAGGAGACACGGGTTCGTGCCCTGGTCCGGGAAGATCCCACATGCCGCGGAGCGGCTGGGCCCGTGAGCCATGGCCGCTAGGCCTGCGCATCCGGAGCCTGTGCTCCGCAACGGGAGAGGCCACAACAGTGAGAGGCCCGCATACCGCAAAAAAAAAAAAAAAAAAAAAAAAAAAAAAAAAAAAAAAAATGACATGAAAGCTAGAGTATAAAACAGAGATGTATCATAAATAAAATGTTCCCTTACTCTGTGAGATAACCCCATATATCCTCCGTTGGAGAGCTCATCTATCATTTTGGACCAGAGAGTGAGTGCTCATCATAAGAAGGGGGCCACCTCAATGTCCCCAAATCCTCTCTGCTTTGTCTGAGCCCATGGATTACCTGACTCTTTTACATCATTATGAAAGCTTGATACTGGGTAAGATCTTGATTTGTGTGAGTCTAATCCTTTGTATTAGCACAGGCACTAATCAAATAGAGCAAAGAAAACAAAGAAAATGGTACCAAGTGCATGTGCCTGTCTTCTAAGATCCACTTTCTATACTTAGCTCTTGTTAAAAATTTTAATTTATGGGGAAGAATAAAAATGAAATAAAAGAGAAAAAATTTAAATCAGGTTCTTTAAGTATTCAATGGATTAATTTTTTTCTATTTTTTTATTGTGGTAAAATACATATAACTTAAAACTTACCATTTTAATTTTTAAGTGTACAATCCAGTAGCATTAAAAACATTCACACTGTTGTGCAACCATCATCACTATCCATTTCCAGAACTTTTTTATCATCCCTGAAAGAAACTCTATAGCCATTAAATAATAACTCCCCAGCCCTAGCACCTGGTATCTTCTATTCTTCTTACTGTCTTCATGAATTTACCTACTTCAGGCACCTCATGTAAGTGGAGCCATAGAATACTTGTCCTTTTGTGTCCAGGTTATTTCACTTAGCATAATGTTTGCAAGATTCATCCATATTGTAATATGTATCAGGATTTCATTCCCTTCTAAAGGTCAATAATATTCCATTTTACATGTATACCACACTTTGTTTATCCATTAATCTGTTGATGGATATTTGGGTTGTTTCCTCATTTTGGCTAGTGTGAATAATGCTGCTATGAACATAAGTGTATAAATATCTGTTTGAGTCCTTGTTTTCAATTCTTTTGGGTATATACCCAGAAGTGGAATTGCTGGATCATATGGTAATTCTATATTTCACATTTGAGGAACTGCCATACTGTTTTCCACAGTGGCTATGCCATTTTACATCCCCACCAACAATGCAACAAGAATTCCAATTTCCCCACACCCTTGCCAACACTTGTTATTTTCTAGTATTTTTTTATGATTGCTACCTAATGGATGTCTTACCTATCTTTTTGCCAAGTCTCATTATTAAATAACAATAAATTTAATAATATTTTACTGCTTACCAGCTTGTTCCTGCAAGCAGCTAGTTGCAACTTTCTGGCCAGTCTTGCCTCTGGAACAACCTTGTCCCTGAAGCAAAACTGCCGAGACTGAACTGCTTAGCTGTCTCTTTGGGGGGTCTTTGCTGATATCATTTCCCTCTTGTCACCTCCAGCCAACTTCTTTGGGAAACTGATGGGTGAACAATAGAGAAGCTTGTTGGACAACTTGGAATAACTAGCATTACTTCATTCAACAAAAAGAGTTAAGGGATAATAAGTTTGCATCAACTTTCTTTACAGGATCTTTCTATAGTGTGTCATCTTACTCAGCTTTGACTATTCATGCAGGTGAAGAGGGATTTGACATATATGGCCTGATCCATTGCCCTGTTCATTATTCTCTTCTTCTTGGTATGGTTTACCTTCTAGAAACTTAAAAGGTATATTTGTTTAAGGAAGGTGCTTTTTATTTCCTAATGTAATGATTATCGATATTTCAAATACAATATTCAGTAAATGTCATCGAGGAATTTATATTACTGATTGCTTAAGCCATCATTGCCTTAAAAGTGCATGCACATTCTGAATGTCAGAGATTGGTTTTTTCATTATTGTTGTTAGTAAAAGCAGTATCTGTTCACTTTAGATCTTTAGGGCCTGTCTGCTTCTGTTGCTGCTGAAGCCCAAACATTCAAACTGCAGTTGGCACTACAGAGATGGGAAGCCAGGCTGGGGCCTGTTCTGCCTCCTGGTTGTTGATAAAGCTGTCAGCCAGATTGTGGGGGCAGAATTCTGGCAAGACTAGTGTTCGGAATTTCTTAAGCTTAGCCAGCTGGCAATGGATGTCATCCAGGAGATAAATATGACACCCTAATTCCCTGCTCCATAAAAATACACACATCCATCATAATATTTCATTTTGATGTTTCTGTGATACACTGTGGGCTGCAGAAATCTCTAAATAGGATCAATTAGGAGAAGCTGAATGCAATGTGACATTTTTAACATTTTTTTGTTTGTTTTGTTTTTTGAATTATTGAATTTTATTTCATTTATTTTTTTATACAGCAGGTTCTTATTAGTCATCCATTTTATGCACATCAGTGTATATCTGTCAATGCCAATCTCCCAATTAATCACACCCCCACCCCCACCTGCTTTCCCCGCTTGGTGTCCATACGTTTGTTCTCTACATCTGTGTCTCAATTTCTGCCCTGCAAACCGGTTCATCTGTACCATTTTTCTAGGTTCCATATATATATATGCGTTAATATACGTTATTTGTTTTTCTCTTTCTGACTTACTTCACTCTGTATGACAGTCTCTAGATCCATCCACCTCTCTACAAATGACCCAATTTCGTTCCTTTTTATGGCTGAGTAATATTCCATTATATATATGTACCACATCTTCCTTTTTTTTTAAAACATCTTTATTGGAGTATAATTGCTTTACAATGGTGTGTTACTTTCTGCTTTACAACAAAGTGAATCAGTTATACATATACATATGTTCCCATATCTCTTCCCTCTTGCATCTCCCTCCCTCCCACCCTCCTTATTCCACCCCTCTAGGTGGTCACAAAGCACCCAGCTGATCTCCCTGTGCCATATGGCTGCTTCCCACTAGCTATCCACCCTACGTTTGGTAGTGTATATATGTCCATGCCACTCTCTCACTTTGTCACAGCTTACCCTTCCCCCTCCCCATATCCTCAAGTCCATGCTCAGTAGGTCTGTGTTTTATTCCCATCCTACCCCTAGGCTCTTCATGACATTTTTTTCCCCCTTAGATTCCATATATATGTGTTAACATACAGTATTTGTTTTTCTCCTTCTGACTTACTTCACTCTGTATGACAGACTCCAGGTCCATACACCTCACTACAAATAACTCAATTTCGTTTCTTTTTATGGCTGAGTAATATTCCATTGTATATATTTGCCACATCTTCTTTATCCATTCATCTGTTGATGGACACTTAGGTTGCTTCCATGTACTGGCTATTGTAAATAGAGTTGCAGTAAACATTGTGGTACATGACTCTTTTTGAATTATGGTTTTCTCAGGGTATATGCCCAGTAGTGGGATTGCTGGGTCATATGGTAGTTCTATTTGTAGTTTTTTAAGGAACCTCCATACTGTTCTCCATAGTGGCTGTATCAATTTACATTCCCACCAGCAGTGCAAGAGAGTTCCCTTTTCTCCACACCCTCTCCAGCATTTATTGTTTCTAGAGTTTTTGGTGATGGCCAATCTGACCAGTGTGAGATGATATCTCATTGTAGTTTTGATTTGCATTTCTCTAATGATCAATGATGTTAAGCATTCTTTCATGTGTTTGTTGGCAATCTGTATATCTTCTTTGGAGAAATGTCTGTTTAGGTCTTCTGCCCATTTTTGGATTGGGTCGTTTGTTTTTTTGTTATTGAGCTGCGTGAGTTGCCTTGTAAATTTTGGAGATTAATCCTTTGTCAGTTGCTTCATTTGCAAATATTTTCTCCCATTCTGAGGGTTGTCTTTTGGTCTTGTTTATGGTATCTTTTGCTGTGCAAAAACTTTTAAGTTTCATTAGGTCCCATTTGTTTATTTTTGTTTTTATTTCCATTTCTCTAGGAGGTGGGTCAAAAAGGATCTTGCTGTGATTTATGTCATAGGGTGTTCTGCCTATGTTTTCCTCTAAGAGTTTGATAGTGTCTGGCTTTCCATTTAGGTCTTTAATCCATTTTGAGTTTATTTTTGTGTATGGTGTTAGGGAGTGTTCTAATTTCATTCTTTTGCATGTAGCTGTCCAGTTTTCCCAGCACCACTTATTGAAGAGACTGTCTTTTCTCCACTGTATATCCTTACCTCCTTTGTCATAGATTAGTTGACCATACGTGCATGGGTTTATCTCTGGGCTTTCTATCTTGTTCCATTGATCAATATTTCTGTTTTTGTGCCAGTACCATATTGTCTTGATTACTGTAGCTTTCTAATATAGTCTGAAGTCAGGGAGTCTGATTCCTCCAGCTCTGTATTTTTCCCTCAATACTGCTTTGGCTATTCGGGGTCTTTTGTGTCTCCATACAAATTTTAAGATATCTTTGCTCTAGTTCTGTAAAAAATGCCATTGGTAATTTGATAGGGATTGCATTGGATCTGTAAATTGTTTGGGGTAGTATAGTCATTTTAACAATATTGATTCCTCCAATCCAAGAACATGGTGTATCTCTCCATCTGTTGGTATCATGTTTAATTTCTTTCATCAGTGTCTTATAGTTTTCTGCATACAGGTCTTTTGTCTCCCTAGGTAGGTTTATTCCTAGGTATTTTATTCGTTTTGTTGCAATGGTAAATGGGAGTGTTTCCTTAAGTTCTGTTTCAGATTTTTCATCATTACTATATAGGAATGCAAGAGATTAATGTGCATTAATTTTGTATCCTGCAACTTTACCAAATTCATTGATTAGCTATAGTAGTTTTCTGGTGGCATCTTTAGGATTCTCTATGTGTAGTATCATGTTATCTGCAAACAGTGACAATTTTACTTCTTCTTTTCCAATTTGTATTACTTTTATTTCCTTTTCTTCTCTGATTGCCGTGGCTAGGACTTCCAAAACTACGTTGAATAATAGTGGTGAGGGTGGACATCCTTGTCTTGTTCCTGATCTTAGAGAAAATGCTTTCAGTTTTTCACCTTTGAGAATGATGTTTGCTGTGGGTTTGTCATATATGACCTTTATTATGTTGAGGTAGTTTCCCTCTATGCCCACTTTCTGGAGTGTTTTTATTATAAATTGGTGTTGAATTTTCTCAAAAGTTTTTTCTGCATCTATTGAGATGATCATATGGTTTTTATTCTTCAATTTGTTAATATGGTGTATCACATTGATTGATTTGCATATATTGAAGAATCCTTGCATCCCTGGGATAAACCCACTTGATCATGGTGTATGATCCTTTTAACATGTTGTTGAATTCTGTTTGTTAGTATTTTGTTGAGGATTTTTACATCTATGTTCATGAGTGATATTGGTCTGTAATTTTCTGTTTTTTAAGTATCTTTGTCTGGTTCAAACCAATATGGTGCCCTCATAGAATGACTTTTGGAGTGTTCCTTCGTTTGCAGTTTTTTGGAAGAGTTTGAGAAGGATGAGTGCTAGCTCTTCTCTAAAGTGTGGTAGAATTAACCTGTGAAGCCACCTGGTCCTGGACTTTTGTTTGTTGGAAGATTTTTAATCACAGTTTCAATTTCATTCCTTGTGATTGGTCTGTTCATATATTATATTTCTTCCTGCTTCAGTCTTGGATGGTTATACCTTTCTAAGAATTTGTCCATTTCTTCCAGGTTGTCCATTTTATTGGCATAGAGTTGCTTGTAGTAGTCTCTTAAGATGCTTTGTATTTCTGCGGTGTCTGTTGTAACTTCTCCTTTTTCATTTCTAATTTTATTGATTTGAGTCCTCTTCCACTTTTTCTTGATGAGTCTGGCTAATGGTTTATCAATTTTGTTTATCTTCTCAAAGAGAACCAGCTTTCAGTTTTATTGATCTTTGCCATTGTTTTCTTTGTTTCTATTTCATTTATTTCTGCCCTGATCTTTATGGTTTCTTTCCTTCTACTAACTTTGGGTTTTGTTTGTTCTTCTTTCTCTAGTTCCTTTAGGTGTATGGTTAGATTGTTAATTGAGACTTTTCTTGTTTCCTGAGGTAGGCATGTATAGCTATAAACTTCCCTCTTAGAATTGCTTTTGCTGCATCCCATAGGTTTTGGACCATTGTATTTTCATTGTCATTTGTCTCTAGGTATTTTTTGATTTCCTCTGATTTCTTCAGTGATCTCTTGGTTATTTAGTAACATAGTGTTTAGCCTCCATTTTTTTTTTTTTTTTTTTTTTTTTTTTTTTACTTTTTTTCCCTGTAATTCATTTCTAATCTCATAGCATCGTGGTCAGAAAAGATGCTTGATATGATTTCAATTTTCGTAAATTTACTGAGGCTTGATTTGTGGCCCAAGATGTGATCTATGCTGGAGAATGTTCTGTGCGCACTTGAGAAGAAAGTGTAATCTGCTGTCTTTGGATGGAATGTTCTATAAATATCAATTAAATCTGTCTGGGCTATTGTATCATTTAAAGCTTGTGTTTCCTCATTAATTTTCTGTTTGGATGATCTGTTCATTGGTGTAAGTGAGGTGTTAAAGTCCCCCACTATTATTGTGCTACTGTCGATTTCCTCTTTGTAGCTGTTAACAGTTGCCTTATGTATTGAGGTGCTCCTATGTTGGGTGCATATATATTTATAATTGTTATATCTTCTTCTTGGATTGATCCCTTGATCATTATGTAGTGTCCTTCCTTGTCTCCTATAACATTCTTTGTTTTAAAGTCTATTTTATCTGATATGAATATTGCTACTCCAGCTTTCTTTTGATTTCCATTTGCATGGAATATCTTTTTCCATCCCCTCACTTTCAGTCTGTATGTGTCCCTGGGTCTGAAGTGGGACACTTCTCTTGTAGACAGCATATATATGGGTCTTGTTTTTGTATCCATTCAGCCAACCTGTGTCTTTTGGTTGGGGCATTTATTACATTCACGTTTTAGGT
The DNA here is from genome assembly GCF_026419965.1 of Kogia breviceps. NCBI lineage: Eukaryota > Metazoa > Chordata > Mammalia > Artiodactyla > Physeteridae > Kogia > Kogia breviceps. Next base: position 101,788,810 of record NC_081314.1, read on the forward strand.
AATTATTGATATGTAATGTCCTATTACCATTTTCTTAATGGTTTTGCATTTGTTATTGTAGGTCCTTTTCTTCTCTTGTGTTTTGCACTTAGAGAAATTCCTTTAGCATTTGTTGTAGCATTTGTTTGCTGGTTTGGTTGTGCTGAATTCTGTTAGCTTTTGCTTGTCTGTAAAGCTTTTAATTTCCCCATCGAATCTGAATGAAATCCTTGCTGGGTAGAGTAATCTTGGCCATAGTTTCTTCCCTTTCATCACTTTAAATATGTCCTGCCACTCCCTTCTGGCTTGTAGAGTTTCTGCAGAGAAATCAGCTGTTAACCTTATGCAAGTTCCCTTGAATGTTGTTTGTCATTTTTCCCTTGTTGCTTTCAATAATTTTTCTTTGTCTTTAATTTTTGCCAGTTTGATTACTATGTGTCTTGGCATTTTTCTCCTTGGGTTTATCCTGTATGAGACTCTCTGTACTTCCTGGACTTGGGTGGATATTTCCTTTCCCATGTTAGGGAAGCTTTCAACTATAATCTCTTCAAATATTTTCTTGGGTCCTTTCTCTATCTCTTCTCCTTCTGGGACTCCTTTAATGTGAATGTTGTTGCATTTAATGTTGTACCAGAGGTCTCTTAGTGTCTTCATTTCTTTTCATTCTTTTTTCTTTATTCTGTTCTGCAGCAGTGAATTCCACCATTCTGTCTTCCAGGTCACTTATCCGTTCTTCTGCCTCAGTTATTCTGCTATTGATTCCTCCTAGTGTAGTTTTCATGTCAGTTATTGTATTGTTCATCTCTGTTTGTTTGTTCTTTAATCCTTCTAGATCTTTGTTAAACATTTCTTGCATCTTCTTGATCTTCACCTCCATTCTTTTTCCAAGGTCTTGGATCATCTTCACTATTGTTATTCTGAATTGTTTTTCTGGAAGTTTGCCTATCTCCAGTTCATTTAGTTGTTTTTCTGGGGTTTTATCTTGTTCCTTCATCTGGTACATAGCCCTCTGCATTTTCATCTTGTCTATTTTCTGTGAATGTGGTTTTTGTTCCACAGGCTGCAGGATTGTAGTTCTTTGTGCTTCTGCTGTCTGCCTTCTGGTGGATGAGTCTATCTAAGAGGATTGAGCAAGTTTCCTGGTGAGAGGGACTGGTGGTGGGTAGAGCTGGCTTTTGCTCTTGTGGGCAGAGCTCCTTTTTTTTTTTTTTTTTTTTTTTTTTTAAATAGAAAAACTGCTAAATATCTTGGGCCTGTCTTTCTGGCACTTTACACAAGCAACTGGTTTTATAAAATAGAGTTGATGGAATCAGAAATAAAAATTTAGTTCCCTCACTTGAGAAACTAGGATCTTGAGTTGAAGTAAAAGTTTCTAGAGACATAGGTGATTTTAAGAGGCCCTAAAGTGGTTTGTCAGCTATTTAAAATGCTATTCAAAGTGTGGTCCAAGGGCCATCAGCATTACCACCAGGAGGATCTTGTTCAAAAGAAAAACAAACAAACAAACTTAGGTCACTTCCCAGAACTGCAGGAAGAAGAATCTGCATTTGAACAAGATCCCTAAGTGATTTGTAAACACAATAAAATTTGAAAAGTGCTTATTTAAAAGCATACAGTTGGGCTTCCCTGATGGCGCAGTGGTTGAGAGTCCGCCTGCCGATGCAGGGGATGCGGGTTCGTGCCCTGATCTGGGAAGATCCCACATGCCATGGAGCGGCTGGGCCTGTGAGCCATGGCCGCTGGGCCTGCGCATCCGGAGCCCGCACCTCCGGAGTCTGTGCTCCACAATGGGAGAGGCCACAACAGTGAGAGGCCCGCGTTCCGCAAAAAAAAAAAAAAAAAGCATACAGTTGACCCTTAAACAGCGTGGGGAAATAGGGGTGCTGAACCTCCACATGGTTGAAAATCCCCGTATACGCGGTTCCACCGTATCCATAGTTCTGTATTCGCTATTCAACCAACGTATCCATAGTTCTGTATTTGCTATTCAACCAATTGCAGATTGTGTGGTACTGCAGTCTTTCTATTAAAAAACATCCAAGTATAAGTGGACCTGCTCAGTTCAAACTCTGTTGTTAAAGGTCAGGAAACTCTATTTTTATTGAAATTTAGAGGAAGATTTCCTTTAAATCAAGTCACAGACTCTTTTAGATGCACAAGATGCTCCTTCTCCTCTTAACATGTAATTGAGTAAAAGAATACCCTAAGATGAATTTTAAAATACTCTGTCTTCATTAAGTGGCTATTGATTAAATTTTGGCAGTATCTTTTTTTTTAAGCATCTTTATTGGAGTATAATTGCTTTACAATGGTGTGTTAGTTTCTGCTTTATAACAAAGTGAATCAGCTATACATATACATATATCCCTCTTGCGTCTCCCTCCCTCCCACCCTCCCTATCCCACCCCTCTAGGTGGTCACAAAGCAACGAGCTGATCTCCCTGTGCTGTGTGGCTGCTTCCCACTAGCTATCTATTTTACATATATTTGGCAGTATCTTAATTGAACTACTATTTCCAAGGCCTTCAAAATTTCTCTATATATACTCTACATCAGTTGTAACAGTAAAGTGAGTTTTCAGGGATATGCTCCATTTCATGTAGGTTGGGGTGGATTATAAATTGATACACCTTTCTGGAGTATAGCCTAATTTCAGCTCCTTCACAGCCTCTGGAGAGAGACTGAGGAAGGTTATGAGACTGTACCATCTTCATTCTTAACTAGTTTAACAAATATAAAGATTTAATTTCTTTTATGTAAAAATTTTAGGTTTATTATTTTTTGTTTCATTTTTAGATTTTGTTTATTCATTCATTTATTCAAAAAATATTTATTAAGGGCTGGAGGATTTTTTTCCCTATTCTAGAAGTGTTTTAGAATTCAATACAAATACAATTTGAGTGAAATAAAACTTAGCAAATTCATTGAGTATGGAAAAAATATATTTTACTTCTTGTCCTATTACTATTCAATACTGTGTTTTTATAGAATTGTTGTATAAAACAATCATACATTAAAACATACATATCAAACAAGGTAGTATTTAATACACAGCTTTAAATTTGGAATGGGAATTTGCATTTCACAATATTTAGAATTTTCACCATTAGCTACATGTACATGATTCATGCCTTTAATATGAAAAGTGTTTCATTTTTGTTCCACAGCTTCAATAAATAGCTCTGACATTAGAACAAATGTTTATGTCCACGTGTAAAGTCTGGCAATACTGTGGCTTGACTTTTCCAACTATTTTTCCCACTAAAAGTGTCTAAGGATGTTGAGTTATTGAAATATCTTTGCTACTTCGATTTGGTAAGTGTTTCATAGTATGCTTTGCAGAGCAATTTCGACGTCTTAGGAGGAGTTTATTAGCTCATGAGGGAAAGTAAAGTTCTAACATGTACGGAGTTGCTATGATGTTTAACTAGAAGATCAAAAGTAAAATTGAACACTGTGTTCCCTTCCTCATCTTTTTTTCTGTAATTATCATCACATTTTAGCAAAATTAAGAAATCTCAGGTTGTTTCATATGCTGATAGTACTGTATTGTGGCCCTAAACATGTACACACACATATGTCCTGTTCTTAGAAATAGAGAAGAGGGTATGAGGTCATTTGTGATGAACATTCTGGTCCCAGATTATTCTAGAGTGTTTGCTGACAAAATTCACACTAGAAAAATCATTTGGCCACCATTATAGGTGTGTGTGAGCTGCTTGTTTTTAAGAAAATATTCGCAGACATTAAGGTGATACAAATTTCAAGATATTTTCATTGTTTTGTGCAATGGACAATTAGAGTCTGAAGTGACTAGAATTTTTGTGTTTAGAGAAGGGATAATTCATAAACATTCCCAAGTAGTGTATCATGGTTTTATTAGCTCTCACAACCTTTCCTAATATCTCTTTCCTGGAAAAAGTAAAGCAGCCAGACAAGCATAAGTTAATTGCTCAATTTCATATTGTTAGACATTACAAGTTAGAAAACAAATTAAGGAGTTTTCAGTTCTCACTATTTGTAAACTACTTAATGTTTACCATGTTGAAAAACCCTGGAATCTAGCTTTTTATAACATAGTGGGGCTCAGTGTTGAGAGTATGAGGAAGTCCCAAATATGAGGAGGCATGGAGAAAACCTGTGTCCTAGTGCACACCTCGACACTTCTTGTATTATCTCACCTGATGAAGATGAAATATAATTCATAACCTCTTGGGTAATAATGAAGTTACTGAGCACAGATTCCTTGACTCTTCATATTCCTGTGGCTTACTGGGGTGGAGGTCATAAAGGTGTGACAGTGCATCAAACATGAGCTACAAGCTTTCAAGTGTTGTTCATCTCTAACTCAAGGTTGTTCAGCTCTAACCCTCTGCACATAAATATTGCCAGCATGCCAAATTTTTGTATAAACCCAAACAAGACAAAGGCACAGTCAGTGTGAGACACCTAGAGAATCAACAGGCATTTTTTTGGTTGTGCTTAAAAAATGGTTTTCTTAAGAAGATCCACATTGCTGATATGAATTCCAGAAGTGGAAAAACAATAGTTCTGGAAATCAACCACGTATAGACAGTCAATAAGATGTATTACTATATCTTGTCCATTTAGGAACACTGCCACTTTCCCCTCAGGTCCAACTCTTTAAAGTTAATATAGTTTAAAAATTGAATTTTGGGAAGGACTAGTTGACATTTGATAATTAAATATATATATATTATATATATATAATATATATATATATAATATATATATATATATATATATAAAAAGAAGCAGGAAAATAAAACCCCAAGAAGGACAATCACATTGCTTTATTTCATGGAATAACAGCTGGAATGTTCATTTACTGTCTTTTCTAGGCTAATAAAATTTATTCTAAAACAGCCTTCCAAATACCACTATGAAAGCCAAGAATATATATATATTTTTTTGCTAGAAATCAAATGACTTCTTGCAATACTGTTTTATGGAATCTGCTGATTATTTTACCATTTGGGCATAGAGATATAGTCTCAAGAGCTGTAGAAATTTACACCAAATTCAAATCACCACTTCTTATGCTGCATAGTTGAAAACATACAACTTTAAATACATCTTCATATTCTTGTTCACTAAAATCAACCCACAATTATTTAGAAAGTGATCAGGTGACAATTATCTGGTGTTTTGCCTGGTTTTGGGTGTTCATCGTTTGCCCATACTTACCACTGTTTGTTTCTGAGCCCCAATATTCCCCTCTCACCTCTTCATTTTTCCCTAAAAGACTGTTGGTATAATGAGGAGAATATGCCAGGCCAGCCATTGATATTATATTAATTAGCCTGTCCAGAGTATGATGGAGGATGAAAATACTAGATAAATTAAATGTTAAAGAGCTCTCCTTGGGGGTGACATGAAAAGTCATACATTAACTTTTATGAATAAAGATACTTGGAACTTTTGCCAGATGAATCTGGTAAGTACAGATCTGGATTTTATTACTTTTATTTGAGTTTTCATGATTATGTGTGCAGATAGTCCCAATTAGAGTATCTGTCTGTCTTCTTGGTATTGTTGATTTCAGCATATGTCTCTTCATTAATTAAAACAGTAATAACGATAACAGTGAAAACTAACATTTATTTAGTGAGCTTACTACCATGGTGGCCAGTAACTCTCAAATCGTATGTAAATAGAGTGATATCCTTAAGATATTTACAATAGTGGGGAAAATCAAGGTGAGTGCTATTATTATCCCCTTAGAAGAGGTGAGGAGGGCTTCCCTGGTGGCGCAGTGGTTGAGAGTCCGCCTGCTGATGCAGGGAACATGGGTTCGTGCCCCGGTCCGGGAGGATCCCACGTGCCGCGGAGTGGCTGGGCCCGTGAGCCATGGCCGCTGAGCCTGCGCGTCCGGAGCCTGTGCTCCGCAACGGGAGAGACCACAATAGTGAGAGGCCCGCGTACCGTAAAAAAAAAAAAAGGTTAGAAGAGGTGAGGAAACTGATGCACAGATAAGTTGAGTCATTTCCCCAAGGTTATACAGCTAGTAAGAGGTATAGTCAGGATTTAAATCCAGAGCATGTTCCCTTCACCCTTAGGCTGTATAGCCATTCACTTGTGGGCAAAGCACATGGTGTTTTTTACCCCTGGCTGGTATGGGTATTGTCTGCTGGCATACTGTGGAGATTCATAGTGGACATTGTCAAGAGGATGATAATAAATAGAATAAATTTCCTGCGTGATATTCTTGGAATGGAAGTCGTAGGATATCATCAACATGGTCACATGGTGACCTCAGCTCCTCTTGTCCCTCACTCAGACTGTCAGCTCATGGCAGGTGAGTCACAAGTAGGCTCTCTGTGGCTAATGGCATGTGCTTGGATATTTCTGCTTCATACTGCCTTGGACAGTGTGCTGAAGATCAAGCATGTGGACACTGTGACACGGTTTCAGCCAGTCTTCCAACTTTTGCTTGGCAAAGTCTCAGGAGGTTAGACCAAAGATTTTGAAATAAAAATTATGAAAAGAATATAATTGGTTTTGTCATTAACCTTTTCGGCTTAGAGCTTCACTTTTCTTTTGCCTACTTAGTAGCTATTGGGTAGATTGTGGTGTAAATGATTGTAGAATTTGTCAAATTAAGAATGTTAACCTTCTATTTTAATACAATATCACTCACTCCCCTGCCCCAAACCCTTTTTTCTCTAGCTTGGCCTTTTTGGATTCAATTCAGCAAAAGTTATTCACCAAGATTCAATATAAGCAAAGCTCTGTGAAAAATGTTATGGGTATTTTGATAGGGATTGCATTAAATCTTTAGATTGCTTTGGATAGTATGGCCATTTAAGACACTTAAAAAAATTAATTAATTATTTTATTTATTTATTTTTGGCTGTGTTGGGTCTTCATTTCTGTGCGAGGGCTTTCTCTAGTTGTGGTGAGCGGGGGCCACTCTTCATCGTGGTGCGCGGGCCTCTCACTATCGCGGCCTCTCGTTGCGGAGCACAGGCTCCAATCGCGCAGGCTCAGTAGTTGTGGCTCACGAGCCTAGTTGCTCCGCGGCATGTGGGATCTTCCCAGACCAGGGCTCAAACCCGTATCCCCTGCATTGGCAGGCAGATTCTCAACCACTGTGCCACCAGGGAAGCCCCAGTATGGCCATTTAAAAACTATTAATTCTTTCAATCCAAGAGCACAGTATATCTTTCTATTCTAGCTCCCGCTTAAGGAATATTCATTTTATATCTACCAAGTCATGTGTATACATTTCTTTCTTGCCCAACGAACTTATTAGTTAAGGCAAAATTGACTGTTTCTAGGCTTAAATGATTTCATTGTTGAAGGAAATAGACTGTTTAAGTAAATCAATAAAACCTCTTTTGCACAACATAAGAAATACAGAATGTTAAGGGTCTGAGATTTTTCACTTTTCAATTAGTGTTGATATCATCAATTCATTTTTTAAACTGTAAATGGTGTATTCTGATCATAGAGTGCATGTTAGAAAATGGGCTACTACCAGCAATTTCTGGATTTAGGTATTTTTCATCTAAGAGGGTGAGCAGTCTTCTAGTTCTAATTCCTACATTCCTAAGAAAGAACTCTTATAGATCTGGTGAGGGAGCTGGTGTCCAAAGATGATCTCCCAATGAGCCATATTTCCTGGTATTCACGCTGTATTCGTTTCTTTTTAAAAAAATAAATTTATTTATTTTATTTAGTTTACTTTTGGCTGCATTGGGTCTTTGTTGCTGTGCGAGGTTTTCTCTAGTCGCGGTGAGTGGGGGCTACTCTTCGTTGTGGTGCACGGGTTTCTCATCATGATGGCTTCTCTTGTTGTGGAGCACAGGCTCTAGGTGCACGGGCTTCAGTATTTGTGGCATGCAGACTTCAGTAGTTATGGCTCGCGGGCTGTAGAGCGCAGGCTTAGTAGTTGTGGCACACAGGCTTAGTTGCTCTGCGGCATGTGGGATCTTCCCAGACCAGGGATCAAACCCGTGTTCCCTACATTGGTAGGTGGATTCTTAACCACTGCAACACCAGGAAAGTCCCACGCTGTATTAGTTTCTTATTATTATACTTAATAACAAATTGCCACAGATTTTGTGGCTTAAACAACGTAAATTTATTATCTTACAGTTCTGTAGGCAATAAGTCCAACATGGGTCTCACTAGGCTAAAATCAATATGTCAGCAGGGCTGAGCTCCTTTCTGGAGGCTCTAAGGGAGAATCCGTTTTCTTGCTTTTCCACATTCTAGAGGTCACCTGCATGCCTTGGCTCATGGCTCCCTTTCTCCATCTTCAGGTGAGCAATGACAGGCCTAGTCCTTCTCATACTGATGTCTCTCTGGTTCTTTGGAGCTGAGAGAGTTTCTCCAGTTTGAAGCACTCATATTTTAGATTAGGCACACTGGATAATACAGGATAATCTCCTTACGTCAAGGTCCATATACTTTTTTTAAAAAAATATTTATTTATTTATTTGGCTGTGCTGGGTCTTAGTTGTAGCATGAGGGATCTTTTCCTTTTCTTTTTTTTTTTTTTCAGTTGCGTAATGCGTGCGGGATCTAGTTCCCTGACCAGGGATAGAACATGGGCCCCCTACATTGGGAGCATGGAGTCTTAACCACTGGACCACCAGGGAAGTCCCTCAATGTCCATGTCCTTAATCACATCTGCAAAGTCTCTTTTGCCATGTAAGGTAACATATTTACAGCTTCCAGGGATTAGAATACAGACATCACTGGAGGGCCATTTTGCTGCATATCCTAATGCCCTTATACAAGCCCCTTCTCTGAATCTGAGCTGTTCTTGTGACTCTATCTTAAATAGTAATGATGGTATGTGGCTTTTGAAGCATTGATAATTCTACCTGGGCCTCTTGCAATTCTAGTGTTTGGATACTCCCTGTTGGAACTCAGCCCTGTGCTGTGAGAAGTTCAAACCGCACGGAGATGCCAGGTACAGAGGCTCTGGTTGACAGCCTGAGCAGAGCTCCCCTTGATAGCCAGTAACAACTACCACATATGTAAGTGAGAATTCTTAGACGTCTAGTTCAGTCAAACCTTCATATGACTGCAGGCCTGGCTGATATGTGACTGCAAGTGCATGAGAGATGCCAAGTGACACTTCCAGCTGAGTCCAGCAACCACCTGAACACTGAGAGGAAATAAATTATTGTTTAAGGCCACTAGGTTTTGTTTTCAAAACTGCATAACCAGAAAGTCAAGCTGGGATGAGATTTCTATCCTTTGACAAATCAACTTTGGTCAGGGGTTAAGATTGTCTCTGTCAGGTATCTTAACTTCAAAGAGTAGAAATTAAATCTGGTTAACTTAAGCAGAGGAAATATTTCTCTGCTGCCTGCTTGGAAACTTCTGCAATTTGGTTTGGTTCCTCACTTTGGAATGTTATGACACTTGTTTTCTGGTGCTTTTCAGTCTCTATTGCCAACTTAATGGTCCAATTTACAAATGAGATTGGGCGTCTTCTAGAATTTTAATGAGGATTGGAGAACCAGGCTTGGGGATGTCAACCTAAATAAAGAGGGAAACTGGGCAAGCTCAAAATTGTCAAAAAGATGAGTTTATTCAGGAATAGCAGAGAGGAATTACAAATCAGGACAGGCAAACTGTAGCAAGCTACAGGCAACTTTCCTTGGCCTCAAAAGTGCCACACCAAGGTGCCCACACCAAGTCCCTTGCCCTCATCACTCTGCTGAGTTACCGTCTACTTTCGGTTTGGAAAGTCTCTTAGATTCTGAGCTCCCTCCCTTTGGCTGAGCTTTCTGACTTTATTTGGGATCTGTTTGAAGGCTTTATCCTCTGATGAATACTCATTTGTTTTCTTATTGGAAGTACGGTAGAATTTCGGTTTAATTCCTATGGAATTCTTGAGAGCAACAATTAAAAATAATATAAGTGGATGTGAGTGGAGCAAATAAATACTATTAGAACACTTCCACCTCCTTATGAGAGACTTTGGTCTTTGAGACAAAAGACTCCCGTGAGAGAATAAGGCTGGATTGACAATAAGTCATCCGCCAACTGCAAGACAATTTTCATGCAACAAGGGGCACCTGGTCATGGGTCAGATAACCAGGACAAAGGCCATCCCCTGGAAGAAAAATCTAAAGAATCTTGTGAAAGGCACACTCTAGAACAAAACACAACTCTCAACCCCGAAAGCATACCCATCAAGCTATTTAGGAATTTTTCTTTTGCTCTCAAAAAAACCTATGATGTATGGGATTCCAGTCATTTAAATGCTCTAAGGATGGCCCTCCTTCAGGGACCTCAGCCAGTTTTACGTTACAGAATTATGGTCTCTCCTCACGTGCATTTTTGACTAAATGGACCAAACTTAGTAAAGATAATTTAGAAATTCAATGGCCATTATGGGGAATTTTTGATTTCCCCAAACTTGTTTCTCTCCAGAGTAAATTAGAAGACTGTAGCAATAGAACTAAACATACTTAATGAGATAGATTTTGTGTGTGTGTGTGTGTGGTACGCAGGCCTCTCACTGTTGTGGCCTCTCCCGTTGCGGAGCACAGGCTCCGGACGCGCAGGCTCAGCGGCCATGGCTCACGGGCCCAGCCGCTCCGCGGCATGTGGGATCTTCCCAGACCACGGCACAAACCCGTGTCCCCTGCATCGGCAGGCAAACTCTCAACCACTGTGCCACCAGGGAAGCCCGAGATAGCTATTTTAATTGGTACATAGAGACTTTTAAATGTGTTCAGGATTCAAAAATTGCCTCTTTACAAATTACTATTTCTAAGTTAGCTAAAGCAAATAAACAACTGAAAGGAGATAAAAAATCATTTGAGGTCTCTTCCTGCACAGCACCAGCTGAGGTTTCCCTTACCCTATTGCTCCACCTCCTCCATGTACACCTTTGCCCTCTTCTAACCCCCTTCCTTTATCTGAACTTTCCTTCCTCTCTAATGCTGAAACTTACCAACTTTCCCTTAAAAAAATTAGGTTTTCTGAGGATCCTGCTAAACCATTAATTTCTTACATTCCATGGACCAAAGCTGAATCTTGAGCTATAATAAAAGAATTTCCTAAGGTAAATGAAGATCCTCATAGATTTGCAGAAGAATTCAATGTTTTAATTCAGACTTATCAACCTGGCTTCTCCAGTCTTTATCAATTCACGTACTTGCTTTCTGGAAAAGGTTAAGCCCAGCGTTGGATGAAAACTGCTAATTGGGAAAGCCCCAAACAATCCTTAGAATTCCAAGTAAGTCAACCACTGGCTCTTTTATATGACCAAGCTCATGCCATACCCAAAAGGTGGCATCTTGCCATCCCAAGAGCTTTCCCTAAACCAGTAGACTGGAACAAAATTCAGACACGTACCCCAAAGCCTGCCAAATCTGTTTATGATTATTACAGCAGACTCCAGGTTGTCTTTAAAGAAAATTCTGGACTTGCTATAGATGTTGAATCCACCAGGGTAGCCTTTAAATCAATGTCTATAAATGGTTTAAACAGATCTATCCCTGTTAGTCAAGAGAACTCACATAGAATGGGAAACAATGCCCACCTCTGATCTTGTCAATCTAGCTAATCAGTTAGGCTGCACCCTAGAAGATGATTCCAAAAGAAGGGCAACTAAAATTTTAAATCTTCAACTTCAACAAATGGAATCTCCCAAACAAACTTTCCCTCCTGGGCTCTGTCATTATTGTAAAAAAAAACCTGGCCATTGGAAAAAGGACTGCTACAGATCAAAAAGGTCTAAGCTTTCTAAGAGCCGAGGGTCAGACTCATCCCAATGATGGGACTCTGAGGAAACACAGGGACTGTTTCCCATCCTACCATTACACAGGCCATGGGAAACTACTCTCTAGATTGGGGATGAATCCCTTACAATAATCATCTACATAGGTAGCTGCTCTCTCTGTGCTCCAACCCTACTATAATTAAACAGTCTCTTTCTTCTCAGAGTAGTACATTTATTCAAATAGTGGTGGCCTCAAATAAACGAAAACATGTCCCTATTTCTAAACCTATACCCTTTTGCTTGGGATCTTTGCAAGGTAACCATTCATTTCTCCTCAGTGAATCATTTCCTGTCCACTTACTAAGATGAGATTTCCTAGAAAAATATCATGCTGCTATTTCTTCCTCTTGAAAGGAGATATATAACTCTTGAGTTCAAAGCCCTTGAATCTCAGAACCTCATCCCCAAGAAAATCCAAACCCTTTTTCTTTCATATTACTTTACAAACCAGGGAAACTCAAACTTCAGACTTATCCCCATTATTAGATTTAGTGTCCCCTATTTTGAGGGCAAAATCCTCCACAGACATGGGCAGAATTTATAGAGTCTCCCCGTTAAAAACCAAATTCATTCCTGAAATCCTCTTCCCAGAATTGCTACCCTATAAACAAAGAAGCTTTACAGGGCACAAGACCTAGCATAGAAGACTCATAAAGCACAGAGACTTACTATCCCTTGCATCAGTCCTTGTAAAACCCCTATGTTACCTGTAGGAAAACCTAATGGTCAAGGATGGAGATTTGTCTAAGATCTCCGAGCAATAAATAATATTGTTATTCTTCACCATCCTCTTGTTCCTAATCCCCATGTGGTGTTTTTAGCATCCATCCCTACTGAAAGCAAATTTTTTACCTTGATTTATGCAGTGCATTCTTTAGTATTCCAATTGATAAGGCTAGCCAATATCCTTTCGCCTTTACTGGGGAAGAGCAACAATATACCTGGACAGTAATGCTCCAGAGTTTTACTGAAAACCCCTCTTACTTTTCACAAATTTTAAGAGCTGACCTGGATGATATAAAATTCTCTGGGGCTTCCCTGGTGGTGCAGTGGTTGAGAGTCCGCCTGCCGATGCAGGGGACATGGGTTCGTGTCCTGGTCCGGGAAGATCTCACATGCCACGGAGCGGCTGGGCCCGTGAGCCACGGCCGCTGAGCCTGCGTGTCTGGAGCCTGTGCTCCGCAATGGGAGAGGCCACAAGAGTGAGGCCCGCGTACCGCAAAAAAAAAAAAAAAAAAAAAAAAATTCTCTGGAGGCTCCGCCTTACTACAATATGTAGATGATTTACTTTTCTGTTCATTCTCTCAAACCTCCTCACAAGAAGACAGTATTCAGTTTTTAAAGCTCTTAACCACTAAGGGACACAGGTCTCAAGTGAAAAATTGCAATTTGTTCAAACTCAAGTTGGGCATTTAGTATTAGTACATTTAAGCTCAGGAGAAGGGTTATACCTAGATCCTGATAAGCTTCGTAGCATCTTGAGCTTCCCCAAACCTAAAACCAGAAGTCAGCTACAGGGTTTTCTTGGGCTAGCTGGTTATTGTCACAATTGGTTCCAAACCTCTCCTTAATCACCCAGCCCCTGTATGTCTTATTAAAAACCACTAAACCTGATCCCATTATCTGGGAAGACCAAGATGACTTAGCCTTTAAAACCTTGAAGGAAAGCTTAATAAATCCACCTGCTCTTGGCTATCCAAACTGTCCTGTTCTTTCTGTATATGAAAAAGAGGGAGATGCCCTTGGAGTACTTACTGTAAAACATGGGGGCTACCACTGACCTCTAGGTCACAAATCTTAAGATCCTGCAGCCCGAGGTTACCCTCCATACCACAGGTTTATCCCTGCTACTACCCTTCTGTTAAAGGCCACTGAAGACATAGTCAAGGGATCCTCCCTCTTTGACCGTCTTTCTACCTCTTGCTGTCAAAGCTCTCTTGGACTCACACCACACCCAACACCTTTCAGCAAACCATCTTACTTCTTATGAAATTCTCTTGCTAAATGTCCCCCATATCACCCTTGTTCATTGTAACAATCTTGACCCTACTACCCTTCCTCCTTCTTCCATGGACAAAACCCCTCGTGACTGTTTGACTTTGATGGATCACCTAGTACCCCCTAGTTACAAGAAACCCCCTTTAACAAACGTTAATTTCCCATGGAATACTGATAGCCCTTACTTGAAAGATGAAAATGGTAAATATCGTGCTGGATATGCAACATCAACTCCTTTTGAAATCGCTAAGGCAAAGACCCTTAGCTTTGACCACTTTAGCCCCAAAAGCCAAATTATACACTCTTACTTGAGCATGTATTCTAGCTAGGTAAAACTGCAAACATCTATACTGATAGTTGATATGCCTTTGGAGTAGCCCATGATTTTGAAATATTATGGAAACAAGACTTTCTTGCTTCCAGTGGAGACAAAATTAAAAATGGCCCTTATGTCCCAAACTTATTAAATGCTGTACTCCTGCCAGCAGCCTTGGCTATTATTTAACGTTCTTGGGTATTCTAAGTCTGACCCTCTGGAAACCAAAGGAAACCACCTCGCTGATGTCTATGCAGAAAATGCTGCTTGTATGGGATCCATGGACCGAAACTTTGTTATGGTCCAGAAAACTATTTCCTCTGGCAACAACATAAGAGAATTAACCAGGGGAATCCAACAAATGGCCCCTGAAAAGGAAAAAGCAAATTGGAGATCTAAAATTTGGAGATTGGACCCAATAATGAACTGGTACTCTCAGAAAATCTAAAATTTTTATTATTAATTACCATACATGAGTTAAATCATTGGTCAACTGATAAAGTGATAATGTTCATGAATCAATGTTGGTGGGGAAACCAACACTGCAAGGCTGCAAAAAGTCCTTATCTTGCTTGTTCTATCTGTCCTGAATTTAACCCAGGGGAACCTATTTGTACTGCCCCTGGATATTTTAATTTACCATTTAATAGACCTTTTGAGGTTTGGCAAATGGATTTCATACAGTTGCCCCCATCTCATGAATACAAGTATGTTTTAATAATGGTTTGCATGTTTTCACACCGAACTGAAGGCTTCCCATGTAAACAGGTGAGTGCATCTTCTGTACCTAAAATCTTATTTAAAAAATTATTCCCACTTGGGGAACCCCCCCAACCTTGAACTTCATAGTGATCGAGGAACCCACTTTGTCGATCAAAACTTGGCAATTCTGTGCTGTCTGGCAAGTTCTGCAGCACTTTCATTGTGCTTATCCTCTTCAGTCCTTAGGAGCTATCGAATGTTATAAATAGAATTATTAAGACTCAGCTAAATTAGATGAAACCCTCCAATTACCCTGGCCAAAAGCATTACCACTGTTTCTTCTAAATCTTAGATCTATTCCCTCAGGATACATAAACTTTCGCCTTTTGAAATAATTACAGGAGGGCCGATACACTTAGTCCCTGCTTCTCTTCACCCACAGCTAATAAAGGGGGATATACTTCAATTTTGCAAAGACTTTATCAAGTCCATAGAAGATAATTATGCTTTGGTAGAACAAGCTTTCCACAGTGTGCTCCTAGGAGATGAAGACATCAACCATTACACCTCACAGCCCGGACATTTCATCTATTGGAAAACACATCTCCAAAAAGACTCTCTTCAACTGTGCTGGAAAGGCCCCTACCGGGTGCTCTTAACTAACCCCTGTGCAGCCAAGTCTTCAAGGAATAGACTCCTGGACTCATGTATCATATCTGAAGCAAGTCCTAAAAACTGATAGGTCCTGTGTACCAACTGGTGATTTGAAACTGAAAATTTCTAGGGACTGATGTAGACAGCATCTATAGTAGACAGCTTACCCAAGATATCCAGGGCCTGTGTAAATTTCATTATTTTTAAAATCTTTTTTTCTTTTTACTCTATGTTTAATTAAATCATGTCATTCAGGCCTTCAACTGTCCTTTCCCTAGTTTTCCTACCATCTTTTACTTTACCTTTAACATATTGCAATTCCTGTGCTATTCCCAAATAAACGTATCTTTTTGATAATTTTGAGCTTGCCTCAGTTTACCTCTTTACTTAGGTCATCAGAGGCTAAGCAGTCAAGCACAATGCCCCTGAATTATGTCTGAGAAAGAGGCCCAGTGAGAATATTGCTCCATCGTCATGAGGGCCAAGCTTTAAGCACTGAATCTTTATTAGCAGCACCAGAGGTGCTTACTCTGGATATCAAAACCAGTATCAATACTTCTCCTAACCCCAGAAAGTCCATCTTTCTTCAACTGCCACTCCATGAGGGAGAGTTGCCCATGGATCTTATTCCCTTGTGTCACTATCTCTCAATTTAAAGTCCAGAGTGGGCACGTCTGATTTGTAGAATGCAGCTAACCTCTAGCTTTAAGAAGCTCCCCACCACTGCCACCCCTCACTAAAGGTTTTGTTGAAATCATCTGGAATTTCAGTTTGGGTTTTTTAAAAACCTTGTGCCTGTATTTTGGGGGAATCTTTTTTTAACATTTATTTTATTGAAGTATAGTTGATTTATAATGTTGTGTTAATTTCTGCTATACAGCAAAGTGATTCAGTTATACACATATGTACACATTCCTTTCATATTCTTTTCCATTATGGTTTATCACAGGATATTGAACATAGTTCCTTTGCTATACAGAAGGACTTTGTTTATCCATTCTATATATAATAGTTTGTATCTGCTAACCCCAAACTCCCAATCCATCCCTCCTCCACCCCGCTCTCCACCAGCAACGACAAGTCTGTTCTCTATGTCTGCAAGTCTGTTTCTGTTTCGTAGATAAGTTCATTTATGTCATATTTTAGATTGGGGAATCCTTTCTTCATTGTATTAAAATTATAGCCATATTATTCAATAATTATTTAGAATTAAGTGTTTTTCCCCCACTGGTTTTCATTGTTCTCTGCTATTTACTATATACCATTTTGCCCTTTAAAAACTTTTTGATAATTTTAAATCATTTTTTCTTCTGAGAGACACCCTGAAGTAATATTTTTCAGAAAGAATGAGTGAATAGTAAATTTTTCGAGTCCTTACACATTCAAAAGCATTTCTCCTTTGTCCTCACATTTAAATGACAATTTGGTTCTATATTGAATTTTAAGGTCACAATTCTTTGATAAATTCTTTAGAGATTATACCATTTCTGCCTAGTAGTAACTTTTACGTAGCTGCTCTTGGTTTATTTTTCCTGTCAGTAATATGTTTATTTTGTCTTTTCATTTGTAAGGTTTTACTCTTTATTTTTGAAATTCAGAAATCACACTAGAACATATTCTAGATATATTTTCTTTCACTATGTCTTCTGATTAGCTTTTTTTGCTCTGAACACTGAAGTTTTTCTTCAGCTCAGAAAAAAAATTTTTTTTTCCTGTGATTTCCTTTTCAAGCATTTTCTCTTCCTTTACTCAGTC
Source organism: Kogia breviceps (assembly GCF_026419965.1). Classification (NCBI taxonomy): domain Eukaryota; kingdom Metazoa; phylum Chordata; class Mammalia; order Artiodactyla; family Physeteridae; genus Kogia; species Kogia breviceps. Next base: position 101,805,990 of record NC_081314.1, read on the forward strand.
CTCCCCAGAACCCCTAAGATGTGGTGCTCAAAGTGTGGTCCCTCCAAGCATCACTTAGGAATTTCTTAGAAATGGGAATTCTTGATCCAAGAATTCCCCAAGACCAACTGAACCAGAATTTTTAAGGATGGGGCTCAGAAATTTGTGTTTTAAGAAGCTCTCCAGGTGATTCTGATACATGCTAAACTTTGGCTCTAGCAATCCACTGAACATTGAGAGATAATAATAGATCATTGCTGTGAGGTTAAATAGCCAGACTGAGCTGTTAGCAAACAATCTCCATTAGCTCTGTCTATTCTTGTATAAATGTGATTGCAGAGTTCATTTTCTGTTCTAACTCTGATGTTTCAAGCTTAGCACTCTTTATCCTCATGACATCCCTTGTTAGATCCCCTTCTTCTGTGGCTTGGAAAGCATTCTATGCATATCCCTATCACATTCCTACCACACTGAATTTTAATTTGATTTGCCTGTTTTTCCCACTACATGATAAAGTCCTTAAGGTGGGGATTTCTTAGTGTCTAGTAATGCTTAATACACACTCAGTCGATGTTGGTTCAATGACTGGCTCATTGACCATGTCCAAGATCAGAGAATTTAAATCAGACAGTGTGGACTGATAAAGCAGGGGTCTACATGATGACAGCTGGTGAAGGGTCCAATAGATAAGCTGCCCTCAGAAAATTGATGCTTGGCAGAAGGTGTAAGAGGCCCAGAGGAGACATATATCAGTCAGAACCCTAACAGGAAAGAGATGGAACACTCAAATTAGGACATTTCCACAAAGATTTATTTATAAAGGGACTATCTGTAAAGGTGAATGTTCTGGAGTGTAGGGCACCACAGGAGATGGTGCAGTAACCTGGGATTAGTGGCAATTGGGCTGTTACCACTGTGGGCCCAAATAGATAAGGGTGGGAACTGTTCCCAGAATTCAGAAAGAGTTATGTAGTGGAGGCCTTCCTGAGAGAAGTGACCCTTGGTCAAGGGACACAGCGAGGCAGGGATTCAGGGGAATAAATGCCCCATCCTCACTCCCCTCCCTCCCAGCAATTTCTTTTTGTGGCTCTCCACTGGCTGAGCACAACTGGAAGTCTGAGAGAAGGAAGGCTGTTGATAACAGTTCATCCAGGTTAGTGTCCCAGGGTAGAAGGCAGGATGCAGAAGGACAGAGAGTGGATTTGGAGGAGAAATAAAAGATGGCCAGCAGAAGACATCAGGTATGGGACTGAGTCTAAAAAGTGAGGATGAAGATGGCTGTTTGCCAGATTAGAGGGATATGGGGAAGGGAGTTATTAACTCACTATATTATTGCTGCATCACAAACAACCACAAAATCTAAGTGGCTTACAGCAACAAGCATTTACTTAGCTTATGTGTCTGTGCGTTTTCTAGGTCGGGCCCAGTTGGGGCGTTCTGACTGGAGCAGCTTGTTCCATGTGTCTCTCCTTCCTGGGACCATCGAGCTCCCCCATGGATGCTCTTCCCACAGAGATGGCAGAAATGCAAGGGACCAAGGCCAATTGTGCAAGTGCTTTACAAGCTTTTAGTCATGTCATGCCTCAAAATGTTCTATTGGTCTAAACAAGTCACATGACCAATCTGGGCTAGAAAAAGCATGTGATTATCCTCTTGTTAACCTTTTGAATATTGGTTAAGGGAGATGTTCATAAATGATAGAAAATTCTCTGATGCATTTCATGGAATTTTCTCTAGCACTGCCTCTCCTCAAAGATATACAGTTATCTACCTAAAAAAATTAAATATATTAGCAGTAGATTCCGGTGCTAATTCCTGCATATTCAGTATCTCCACAGAACCTAAATTAAAATATAATTCAACACTCAGGAGAGGAGCAATTTTTTTTCTGCATTCTTCTTGGAAATGTCCACAACACATGGATACATATAATATTCTCTAGCTGGCAAATAAATGCACTAGCACGGCTGTTAAAAAATAAAAAGGACCTTTTAGGAAGGTACATGAAATTTTGGGATGCTTATATGCCTGGATTTCAAATATAACTTGGCAAATACACTGGATTTTAAAAATGTGAAAATGAGTAACTTTGAGTTCCTGGTTGAGGATGAAACCCAGAGGTGAAAATATTTGTTTTGTTGCTTTTAAAGGCCCGAATGTAATGATACAGTAAATTGGCATGGTAAGATGAATTATTCCAGGTGTTTATTTACTTATTTTTATCATTCACTTAATTGACTTTTATTGAGTTCCTGCTAACATCAGAACACTAATACTAGGTCAATCAATGGTGGTTAAAGAGATTAATGAGACATGATTTCTACCATTAAAAAATTTATGATTTTGCTGGGAAGATGAAATGTTAATAAATATAAATAAATGTAAATAAAAATATAGGCAAGAATAGCATAGAGTATATATTTTTATAGCTCACTGTAAGCTTTCTGGGAACAGGATCTGTGGCTTGATACCCAACGCATAGTATTAGGTATTTAATAACAGTTGAGTATGAACAAGAAATGATTCATTCTAATGGAAAGACATATGGTAAGTTTTATGGAAGAGATCGTATTTGGGCTGAATTGCAAAACACAGGTAAAATTTCAACAAGTGAAAAAGATGGGGAAGATAATAAGGGCTTTCTAGTTGAGGGAACAACTTAAAGTATGGACATGTAACATTTCCTAACACGTTTGGGTAATCGTGACTAGCTGGATATGGCACAACATAGGTATCTATAGAGACATGGTGAGTGATAGGGCTAAGGGGGAGTTTTAGAAAGGCGGTGTGGGAACCTGAAATTGAGGCTGAGGAGTTTTCACTTTGGTCTGTGAACACTAGGGGGCCACTGAAGGCATTTAAAGAGGGAATATAAGCATGTAACCCAGGTGGCTATTTTAAAGTTGGAATGGAAAGCAAGAGTCTAGGCTGGGACCAGTTAGGAAGCTTTAGCAACACACCAAGCAAAAGATTATTTTTAAGAGCCAGATTAGGGCAGTGGTGGAGGCAGGTGATAGGAGGAGATGAGGCGGGGAGCAAATATTACTGAAGCATAGCTGAAGGGCTTTGGTAACCAAATTGATGTGGGTTGAGGAGAATTCCTTTGACTCCTTTAGTTCACACCTGGGTGACTCTGAGGATGCTGGTGCGGTTACTGAGAAAGGGGACTCGAAGGAAAAGCATGTTTGGTCTGTCTTCAATTTTGCAAATTGAGCTTGAAGTTCAGAAGGCACAACTAAGTGTGAATAGCCCTCGGGCAGTTGGAAATTTGAATCTGGCCCTCTGGAATGTGATATTATGGGTTGCAGCCTGACAATCTCATCTGGTCTAAATTTGGAGTGACCAGATTATTTTTGAGTGGCAAAATTGTGAACATTACAAAGACTTTCTAAACAAGTAGTAAAATTTTTATGGGACATTATAACCCTCAATGTTTTTCTTTGATTCTTTTTCCCACGCCATCTGAATCCTTTCCTTCTCTCGCTGCTTCCCGAAGGCCATTAACCAGGGAAGGAATGCTTTCCTTTCCGAGGTTTTTGCCCAATTTGCTGAGGTCCAAAGGGACAATATGTTAGGTACAATTTTGAAAACTTTTGCCCCATTCTTAAGCTGGATCTAAAGGTTCAGGACCCTGTATCTCTGAGGTATATGCCTCTGCTGTCTACTTCCAACTGGGAGGTGTTTACTACTGTCTGATAGGCTCACCATGACAGATGCCTCTAAACCAGGACAACCAGATGGCATTGCATAGTCAGCTTCTAACAAAAGCAAATTTTGAATATGAAACTCTGATTTCAAAAACAGTCCTGGACACTGTCCCTTCCCTGCAGCCCCTGCTCTGAGCCAATGTCTGTTCTAATCCTGTCTGTTTTGGGGCTATGCTATCCATTTTTGTCTTTACTAAACATTTTTGATCTATCAGTAGACTTAGCTTTCCTGTTTTGTTTCATTTTACAATTGTAGTAAAACATATATAATGTAAAATTTACCATCTTAACTGTTTTTAGGAGTACCGTCCATCGGTGATAAGTACGTTCCCATTGTTGTGCAACCAATCTCCAGAACTCCTTTCATCTTGCAGAACAGAAACTCTACCCATTAAACAATAACTCCACACTCCCCGACCCCACCTCAGCCCCTGGCAATCACCTCTCTACTTTCTGTCTTTGTGAATTTGATACCTCTAGGTACCTCATATAAGTGGAATCATATAGTATTTGTCTTTTTGTGATGCTTTCCTGGTTTTGATCCATCTCCTGGGATTTGAACTCACCTTAGGCTTTGTCACTTATTGACATGATAAAGGTCTGGACCCCAGAATCCCACTACCATTATGCTGGGCCTGTGCTACTCTCCCTGAGGGAAAATTATATGTCATGAGACAATGTTTCAGCTACATGTAATTCCCCATATCCAGTCTGCTCCTCATCCAATCATGCAACTGGAAGGAATGCAGCATTCAGACCCCTGCCTTATGGCAAAATGTGCCCCCACTGCCCCAGCTCTGCAGACAGATTACATACCGATGGCAAGAATGCAGGATCCTGCAAATCAAAAGAGTCTAAGAATGGCAACTCAAAGAGTTAGAATATAGACAATGAGAAAAAAAACCACACCAGGAGTTTGGTATTTACATTTATACTTTTCTTCTGAAGACAGTAACACACTTACCAGATATTATCTTAACGGTGAGGCAAGTCCTTCAGCAAACTGCAGTCTGACAAATTAAACTCCCCTAAAAATGTCCCACTGGATGGCCTTATCGGATTTGAAACTGAAGCTGTCACCCTTGAAAACTTGGAAAGGGACCTTGGTCATTGATGGCGATCTGTGGTGCCAGAGGAATTTCTTTAAGCCACGCTGTGGTGGATCTGGGCCTGGGGTGTGTGGGGACTTCAACGTCATGACTCCAGCAAGAATCTGAAGGGTTAGTGTGTTTACCCAGCTCAAACTCATGCTGGGCATCGGAGAGTGTATTTTGTTTTCTGAGCTCTCCGGATAAAGCCTTTACTACCTGGGCAACTCCTCATGCCTGACTGGCTCCCTGTTTTAGCCCCAGCTCTTATCACAATGCCTTACACACAGCAGGAATTAGGTAAATATTTGCCGAATGATAAAAAAGAATACACATGAGGTCATTCTTCCTTATTTTTATTTATTTATTTTAATAAAAAATTTTTTTAAACATCTTTATTACAGTATAATTGCTTTACATTGTTGTGTTAGTTTCTGCTGTATAACAAAGTGAATCAGCTATACATATACTTATATCCCCATATCCCCTCCCTCCCACCCTCCCTATCCCACCCCTCTAGGTGGTCACAAAGCACCAGGCTGATCTCCCTTTGCTATGTGGCTGCTTCCCACTAGCTATCTATTTTACTTTTGGTAGTGTATATATGTCCATGCCACTCTCTCACTTCATCCCAGCTTACCCTTCCCCCTCCCTGTGTCCTCAAGTCCATTCTCTATGTCTCTGTCTTTATTCCTGTCCTGCCCCTAGGTTCATCAGAACAATTTTTTACTTTAGATTCCGTATATATGTGTCAGCATATGGTATTTGCTTTTCGCTTTCTGACATTTCACTCTGTATGACAGATTATAGGTCCACCCACTTCACTACAAATAGTTCAATTTCATTTCTTTTTATGGCTGGGTAATATTCCATTGTATATATGTGCTACATCTTCTTTATCCATTCATCTGTCCTAGGACACTTAGGATGCTTCTGTGTCCTGGGTATTGTAAATAGTGCTGCAATGAATATTGTGGTACATGTCTCTCTCTTTTTAAAAAAATTAAATTTATTTTTTATACAGCAGGTTCTTATTAGTTATCCATTTTATACATATTAGTGTATATATGTCAATCCCAATCTCCCAATTCATCACACCTGCCACCCACCCCCCTCCGGCCACTTTCCCCCCTTGGAGTCCATGCATTTGTTCTCTACCTCTGTGTCTCAGTTTCTGTCCTGCAAATCAGTTCATATGTACCATTTTTCTAGGTTCCACATATATGCATGAATATATGATATTTGTTTTTCTCTTTCTGACTTACTTTACTCTGTATGACAGTCTCTAGATCCATCCACATCTCTAAAAATGACCCAATTTCATTCCTTTTTATGGCTGAGTAATATTCCATTGTATATGTGTACCACATCTTCTATATCCATCCATCTGTTGATGGGCATTTAGGTTGCTTCCATCTCCTGGCTATTGTAAATAGTGCTGCAATGAACATTGGGGTGCATGTGTCTTTTTGAATTATGGTTTTCTCTGGGTATATGCCCAGTAGTGGAATTGCTGGGTCATATGGTAATTCTACTTTTAGTTTCTTAAGGAACCTCCATACTGTTTTCCATAGTGGCTGTATCAATTTACATTCCCACCAACAGTGCAAGAGGGCTACCTTTTCTCCACACCCTCTCCAGCATTTGTTGACTGTAGATTTTCTGATGATGCCCATTCTAACTCGTGTGAGGTGATACCTCATTGTAGTTTTGATTTGCATTTCTCTAATAATTAGTGATGCTGAGCAGCTTTTCATGTGCTTCTTGGCCATCTGTATGTCTTCTTTGGAGAAATATCTATTTAGGTCTTCTGCCCATTTTTGGATTGGGTTGTTTGCTTTTTTAATATTGAGCTGCATGAGCTGTTTATATATTTTGGAGATTAATCCTTTGTCCATTGATTCATTTGCAAATATTTTCTCCCATTCTGAGGGTTGTCTTTTCGTCTTGTTTATAGTTTCCTTTGCTGTGCAAAAGCTTTTAAGTTTCATTAGGTCCCATTTGTTTATTTTTGTTTTTATTTCCATTACTCTAAGAGGTGGATCAAAAAAGATCTTTCTGTGATTTATGTCAAAGAGTGTTCTTCCTGTGTTTTCCTCTAAGAGTTTTATAGTGTCCAGTCCTACATTTAGGTCTCTAATCCATCTTGAGTTTATTTTGTGTATGGTTTTAGGGAGTGTTCTAATTTCATTCTTTTACATGTAGCTGTCCGATTTTCCCATCACCACTTATTGAAGAGACTGTCTTTTCTTCATTGTATATTCTTGCTTCCTTTGTCATAGATTAGTTGACCATAGGTGCATGGGTTTATCTCTGGGCTTTCTATCTTGCTCCATAGATCTATATTTCTGTTTTTGTGCCAGTACCATATTATCTTGATTACTGTAGCTTTCTAGTATAGTCTGAAGTCAGGGAGTCTGATTCTTCCAGCTCCATTTTTTTCCTTCAATACTGCTTTGGCTATTCGGGGTCTTTTGTGTCTCCAGACAAATTTTAAGGTTTTTTGTTCTAGTTCTATAAAAAATGCCGTTGGTTATTTGATAGGGATTGCATTGAATCTGTAAATTGCTTTGGGTAGTACAGTCATTTTCACAATATTGATTCTTCCAATCCAAGAACATGGTATATCTTTCCATCTGTTAGTATCATGTTTAATTTCTTTCATCAGTGTCTTATAGTTTTCTGCATACAGGTCTTCTGTCTCCCTAGGTAGGTTTATTCCTAGGTATTTTATTCTTTTTCTTGTAATGGTAAATGTGAGTGTTTCCTTAAGTTCTCTTTCAGATTTTTCATCATTAATGTATAGGAATGCAAGAGATTTCTGTGCATTAATTTTGTATCCTGCAACTTTACCAAATTCATTGATTAGCTATAGTAGTTTTCAGGTGGCATATTTAGGATTCTCTATGTATAGTATCATGTCCTCTGCAAACAGTGACAGTTTTACTTCTTTTCCAATTTGTATTCCTTTTATTTCCTTTTCTTCTCTGATTGCCATGGCTAGGACTTCCAAAACTATGTTGAATAATAGTGGTGAGAGTGGATATCTTTGTTTTGTTCCTGATCTTAGAGGAAATGCTTTCAGTTTTTCACCATTGAGAATGATGTTTGCTGTGGGTTTGTCATATATGGCCTTCGTTATGTTGAGGTAGGTTCCCTGTATGCCCACTTTCTGGAGAGTTTTTATCATAAATGGGTGTTGAATTTTGTCAAAAGCTTTTTCTGCATCTATTGAGATGATCATATGGTTTTTATTCTTCAATTTGTTAATACGGTGCATCACATTGATTGATTTGAGTATATTGAAGAATCCTTGCATCCCTGGGTTAAATCCCACTTGATCATGGTGTATGATCCTTTTAATGTGTTGTTGGATTCTGTTTGCTAGTATTTGTTGAGGATTTTTGCATCTATATTCATGAGTGATATTGGTCTGTAATTTTCTTTTTTTGGAGTATATTTGTCTAGCTTTGGTGTCAGGGTGATGGTGGCCTCATAGAATGAGTTTTGAAGTGTTCCTTCCTCTACAGTTTTTTGGAAGAGTTTGAGAAGGATGGGTGTTAGCTCTTCTCTAAATGTTTGATAGAATTCACCTGTGAAGCCAACTCTGGTCCTGGACTTTTGTTTGTTGGAAGATTTAAAATCACAGTTTCAATTTCATTCCTTGTGATTGGTCTGTTCATATTCTCTATTTCTTCCTGGTTCACTCTTGGATGGTTATACCTTTCTAAGAATTTGTCCATTTCTTCCAGGTTGTCCATTTTATTGGCATAGAGTTGCTTGTAGTAGTCTCTTAAGATGCTTTGTATTTCTGCGGTGTCTGTTGTAACTTCTCCTTTTTGATTTCTAATTTTATTGATTTGAGTCCTCTTCCACTTTTTCTTGATGAGTCTGGCTAATGGTTTATCAATTTTGTTTATCTTCTCAAAGAGAACCAGCTTTCAGTTTTATTGATCTTTGCCATTGTTTTCTTTGTTTCTATTTCATTTATTTCTGCCCTGATCTTTATGGTTTCTTTCCTTCTACTAACTCTGGGTTTTGTTTGTTCTTCTTTCTCTAGTTCTTTTAGGTGTAAGGTTAGGTTGTTTATTTGAGATTTTTCTTGTTTCTTGAGGTAGGTGTGTATAGATATAAACTTCCCTCTTAGAATTGCTTTTTCTGCATCCCATACGTTTTGGATTGTTGTGTTTTCATTGTCATTTGTCTCTAGGTATTTTTTGATTTCCTCTTTGATTTCTTCAGTGATCTCTTGGTTATTTAGTAGCATAGTGTTTAGCCTCCATGTGTTTGTGTCTTTTACTTTTTTCCCCTGTATTTCATTACTAATCTCTTAGTGTTGTTGTCAGAAGAGATGCTTGATATGAATTCAGTTTTCTTAAATTTACTGAGGCTTGATTTGTGACCCAAGATATGATCTAACTTGGAGAATGTTCCGTGCACACTTGAGAAGAAAGTGTAATCTGCTGTTTTTGGTTGGAATGTCCTATAAATATCAATTAAATCTGTCTGGACTATGGAGTCATTTAAAGCTTGATTTTCCTTATTAATTTTCTGTTTGGATGATCTATCCATTGGTGTAAGTGAGGTGTTAAAGTCCCCCACTATTATTGTGCTACTGTCAATTTCCTCTTTGTAGCTGTTGGCAGTTGCCTTATGTACTGAGGTGCTCCTATGTTGGGTGCATATATATTTTATATTCTTATAACTTCTTCTTGGATTGATCCCTTGATCATTATGTAGTGTCCTTCCTTATCTCCTGTAACATTCTCTGTTTTAAAGTCTATTTTATCTGATATGAATATTGCTACTCCAGCTTTCTTTTGATTTCCATTTGCATGGAATATCTTTTTCCATCCCCTCACTTTCAGTCTGTATGTGTCCCTATGTCTGAAGTGGGTCTCTTATATATAGCATATATATAGGTCTTGTTTCTGTATCCATTCAGTGAACCTGTGTCTTTTGGTTGGAGCATTTAATCCATTCACGTTTAAGGTAATTAAATGGTAATAGGACATTATATTACCATTTTCTTAATGGTTTTGCATTTGTTATTGTAAGTCCTTTTCTTCTCTTGTGTTTCTCACTTAGAGAAGTTCCTTTAGCATTTGTTGTAGCATTTGTTTGCTGGTTTGGTGGTGCTGAAGTCTGTTAGCTTTTTCTTGTCTGTAAAGTTTTTGATTTCTCCATCAAATCTGAATGAGATCCTTGCTGGGTAGAGTAATCTTGGCCGTAGTTTCTTCCCTTTCATCACTTTAAATATGTCCTGCCACTCCTTTCTGGCTTGTAGAGTTTCTGCTGAGAAATCAGCTGTAAGGAAGTTCCCTTGTATATTATTTGTCATTTTTCCCTTGCTGCTTTCAATAATTTTACTTTGTCTTTAATTTTTGCCGATTTGATTACTATGGGTCTCGGCTTGTTTCTCCTTGGGTTTATCTTGTATGGGACTCTCTGCACTTCCTGGACTTGGGTGGCTATTTCCTTTCCCATGTTAGAGAAATTTTCAATGATAATCTCTTCAAATATTTTCTCGGGTCCTTTCTCTCTCTCTTCTCCTTCTGGGACCCCTTTAATGTGAATGTTGTGTTTAATGTTGTCCCAGAGGTCTCTTAGTCTTTCTTCATTTCTTTTCATTTTTTTTTCTTTATTCTGTTCTGCAGCAGTGAATTCCACCATTCTGTCTTCCAGGTCACTTAATCTGTTCTTCTCCCTCAGTTATTCTGCTATTGATTCCTTCTAGTGTAGTTTTCATTTCAGTTATTGTATTGTTCCTCTCTGTTTGTTTGTTCTTTAATTCTTCTAGATCTTTGTTAAACATTTCTTGCATCTTCTCGATCTTTGCCTCCATCCTTTTTCCAAGGTCCTGGATCATCTTCACTATCTTTATTCTGAATTCTTTTTCTGGAAGGTTGCCTATCTCCACCTCATTTAGTTGTTTTTCTGGGGTTTTATATTGTTTCTTAATCTGGTACATAGCCCTCTGCCTTTTCATCCTGTCTATCTTTCTGTAAATGTGATTTTTATTCCACAGGCTGCAGGATTGTAGTTCTTCTTGCTTCTGCTGTCTGCCCTCTTGTGGGCGAGGCTATCTAAGAGGCTTGAGCAAGTTTCCTGATGGGAGGGACTGGTGGTGGGTAGAGCTGGGTGTTGCTCTGGTGGGCAGAGCTCAGTAAAACTTTAATCTGCTTGTCTGCTGATAGGTGGGGCTGGGTTCCATCCCTGTTGGTTGTTTGGCCTGAGGTAACCCAGCTCTGAAGCCTACCAGGGTGCTTTGGAGGGGCTAGTGGTGGACTCTGGGAGGGCTCATGCCAAGGAGTACTTCCAGAACTTCTGCTGCCAGTGTCCTTGTCCACTCAGTGATCCACAGCCACACCCCATCTCTGTAGGAGACCCTGAAACACTAGCAGGTACGTCTGGTTCAGTCTCCTATGGGGTCACTTCTCCTTCCCCTGGTTCCAGTGCTCACACTACTTTGTATGTGCCCTCCGAGTGTGGAGTGTCTTTTTCCCCAGTCGTGTTGAACTCCTACAACCAAATCCCCCTACCCTTCAAAGTCTGATTCTTAGGAATTCCTCCTCCCGTTGCCGGACCCCCAGGTTGGGAAGCCTGATGTGGGGCTCAGAACCTTCACTCCAGTGGGTGAACTTCTGTGGTATAAGTGTTCTCCAGTCTGTGAGTCACCCACCCAGCAGTTATGGGATTTGATTTTATTGTGATTGCACCCCTCCTACCTTCTCATTGTGGCTTCTCCTTTGTCTTTGGATGTGGGGTATCTTTTTTGGCGAGTTCCAGTGTCTTCCTTTCGATGATTGTCCAGCAGTTAGTTGTGATTCCGGTGCTCTTGCACCAGTATATGCCCAGTAGTGGGATTGCTGGGTCATATGGTAGTTCTTTTTTTCTTAATTAATTAATTAATTTATTTTTGGCTGCATTGGGTCTTCATTGCTGTGTGCAGGCTTTTCTTTAGTTGTGGTGAGCAGGGGCTACTCTTTGTAGCGGTGTGCATTCTTCTGATTTTGGTGGCTTCTCTTGTTGCGGAGCATGGGCTCTAGGTGCGTGGGCTTCAGTAGTTGTGGCTTGCGCACCCTAGAGTGCAGACTCAGTAGTTGTGGTGCATGGGCTTAGTTGCTGCACAGCATGTGGGATCTTCTCAGACCAGGGCTTGAACCTGTGTCCCTGCTTTGGCAGGTGGATCCTCAACTGCTGTGCCACCAGGGAAGCCCAGTAGTTCTATTTTTAGTTTTATAAGGAACCTCCATTCTTTTCTCCATAGTGGCTGTATCTATTTACATTCCCACCAACCGTGTAGTAGGGTTTCCTTTTCTCCACACCCTCCCCAGCATTTATTGTTTATAGATTTTTTGATGTTGGCCATTCTGACCAGTGTGAGGTGATGCCTTATTGTAGTTTTGATTTGCCTTTCTCTAATGATTAGTGATGTTGAGTGTCCTTTCATGTGTTTGTTGGCCATCTGTATATCTTCTTTGGAGAAATATCTGTTTAGGTCTTCTGCCCATTTTTGGATTGGGTTATTTGTTTTTTTGATATTGAGCTGCATGAGCTGCTTGTATATTTTGGAGATTAATCCTTTGTCTGTTGCTTCATTTGCAAATATTTTCTCCCATTCTGAGGGCTGCCTTTTCATCTTATTTATTGTTTCCTTTGCTGTGCAAAAGCTTTTAAGTTTCACTAGGTCCCATTTGTTTATTTTTGTTTTTCTTTCCATTTTTCTAGGAGGTGGATCAAAAAGGATCTTGCTGTGATTTATCTCATAGTGTGTTCTGCCTATGTTTTCCTCTAAGAGTTTTATAATGTCTGGCCTTCCATTAGGTCTTTAATCCATTTTTAGTTTATTTTTGTGTATGGTGTTAAGGAGTGTTGAATTTTCATTCTTTTACATGCTGCTGTCCAGTTGTCCCAGCACCACTTATTGAAGAGGCTGTTTTTTCTCCATTGCATATCATTGCCAATTTTGTCAAACATGAGGTGACTGTATGTGCATGGATTTATTTCTGGGCTGTATATCCTGTTCCATTGATCCATATTTATGTTTTTATGCCGGTACCATACTGTGTTGATTACTGTAGCTTTGTAGTATAGTCTGAAGTACAGGAGCCTGATTCCTCCAGCTACGTTTTTCTTTTTCAAGTTTGCTTTGGCTATTTGGGGTCTTTTGTCTTTCCATAAAACTTGTGAAATTGTTTGTTGTAGTTCTGTGAAAAATGCCATTGGTAGTTTGATAGGGATTGCATTGAATCTGTAGATTGCTTTGGGTAGTGGAGTCATTTTTACAATGTTGATTCTTCCAATCCAAGAACATGATATATCTCTCCAGCTGTTTGTATCATCTTTTTTGTTTTGTTTTTTGGCGGTACACGGGCCTCTCACTGTTGTGGCCTCTCCCGTTGTGGAGCACAGGCTCCGGACGTGCAGGCTCAGCGGCCATGGCTCACGGAACCAGCCTCTCCGCAGCATGTGGGATCCTCCTGGACCAGGGCACGAACCCATGTCCCATGCATCAGCAGGCAGACTCTCAACCACAGTGCCACCAGGGAAGCCCTGTATCATCTTTAATTTAATTCTTTCATCAGTGTCTTATAGTTTTCCACATACAGGTCTTTTGTTTCCTTAGGTTGGTTTATTCCTAGGTGGTTTATTCTTTTTGTTGCAGTGGTAAACTGGAGTGTTTCCTTAATTTCTCTTTTAGCATTTTTCATCATTAGTGTATAGGAAAGCAAGAGATTTCTGTGCATTAATTTTGTATCCTGCTACTTTACCAGATTCATTGATTAGCTCTAGTAGTTCTCTGGTAGCATCTTTAGAATTCTCTGTGTATGGTATCATGTCATCTGCAAGCAGTGACATTTTTAATTATTCTTTTCTGATTTGGGTTCCTTTTATTTCTTTTTCTTCTCTGATTGCTGTGGATAAAACTTCCAAAACTATGTTGAATAATAGTGGTGAGAGTGGGCAACCTTGTCTTGATACTGATCTTAGTGGAAATGGTTGCAGTTTTTCACCATTCAGAACGATGTTGGCTGTGAGTTTGTCATATATGACCTTTATTATGTTGAGGTAAGTTCCCTTTATGCCTACTTCCTGGAGAGTTTTTATCATAAATGGGTGTTGAAGTTTGTCAAACCTTTTTTTGCATCTATTGAGATCATCATATGGTTTTTATCCTTCAGTCTGTTAATATGGTGTATCACGTTGATTGATTTGCATATATTGAAGAATCCTTGCATTCCTGGAATAAACCCCACTTCATCATGGTGTATGATCCTTTTAATGTGCTGTTGGATTCTGTTTGCTAGTACTTTGTTGGAGATTTTGCATCTATGTTCATCAGTGATATTGGTCTGTAGTTTTTGTTGCTATGACATCATTGTCTGGTTTTGGTATCAGGGTGATTGTGGCCTCATAGAATGAGTTTGGGAGTGTTCCTCCCTCTGCTATATTTGGAAGAGTTTGAGAAGGATAGGTGTTAGTTCTTCTGTAAATGTTTGATTGAATTCGCCTGTGACACCATCTGATCCTGGGCTTTTGTTTGTTGGAAGATTTTTAATCACAGTTCCAATGTCAGTGTTTGTGATTGGTCCGTTTATATTTTCTATTTCTTCCTGGTTCAGTCTTGGAAGGTTGTGCTTTTCTAAGAATTTGTCCATTTGTTCCATGTTGTCCATTTTATTGGCATAGAGCTGCTTGTAGTATTCTCTCATTATTCTTTGTATTTCTGCAGTGTCAGTTGTTACTTCTCCTTTTTCATTTCTAATTCTGTTGACTTGAGTCTTCTCCCTTTTTTTCTTGATGAGCCTGGCTAATGGTTTATCAATTTTGTTTATCTTCTCAAAGAACCAGCTTTTTGTTTTATTGATCTTTGCTATCATTTTCTTCATTTCTTTTTCATTTATTTCTTACCTGGTCTTTATGGTTTCTTTCCTTCCGCTAACTTTGGAGTATTTTTGTTCTTCTTTCTCTAATTGCTTTAGGTGTAAATTTAAGTTTATTATTTATTTGAGATGTTTGTTGTTTCTTGAGGTAGAATTGTATTGCTATAAACTTCCCTCTCAGAACTGCTTTTGCTGCATCCCATAGGTTTTGGGTCGTCTTGCTTTCATTGCCATTTGTTTCTAGGTATGTTTTGATTTCCTCTTTGATTTCTTCAGTGATCTCTTGGCTATTTAGTAGCATATTGTTTAGCTTCCATGTGTTTGTATTTTTTTTCAGTTTTTTTCCTATAATTGATATCTAGTCTCATAGCGTTGTGGTCGGAAATGTTACTTGATATGATTTCAATTTTCTCAAATTTACCAAGGCTTGATTTGTTACCAAGGATTTGATCTATGCTGGAGAATGTTCTATGAGCACTTGAGAAGAAAATGTATTCTGTTGTTTTTGGATGGAATGTCCTAAATGTATCAATTAAATCCATCTTGTTTAATGTGTCATTTAAAGCTTGTGTTTATTGCAGCTTATTTATTTTCATTTTTGATGATCTGTCCTTTGGTGAAAGTGGGGTGTTTAAGTCCCCTACTATGTTTGTGTTACTATTGATTTCCCCTTTCATGACTGTTAGCATTTGCCTTACATATTGAGGTGCTCCTATGTTGGGTGCATAAATATTTACAATTGTTATATCTTCTTCTTATATTGATCTGTTGATCATTATGTAGTGTCCTTCTTTGTCTCTTGTAATAGTCTTTATTGTAAAGTCTATTTTTTCTGATATGAGAATTGCTACTGCAGCTTTCTTTTGATTTCCATTTGCATGGAATATCTATTTCCATCCCCTCAGTTTCAGTCTGTATGTGTCCCTAGGTCTGAAGTGGGTCTGTTGTAAATAGCATATATATGGGTATTGTTTCTGTATCCATTCAGCCACTCTATGTCTTTTGGTTGGAACATTTAATCCATTTACATGTAAGGTAATTATTGATATGTATGTTCCTATTACCATTTTCTTAATTGTTTGGGGTTTGTTATTGTAGGTCTATTCCTTCTCTTGTGTTTCCTGCATAGAGAAGTTTCTCTATCATATGTTGTAAAACTGGACTGGTTTGGTGGTGCTGAATTCTCTTCGCTTTTGCTTGTCTGTAAAGGTTTTAATTTATCCGTTGTATCTGAATGAGATTCTTGCTGGGTAGAGTAATCTTGGTTGTAGGTTTTTCCCTTTCATCACTTTAAATATGTCCTTCCACTCCCTTCTGGCCTGCAGAGTTTCTCCTGAATGATCTGTTAACCTTATAGGAGTTCCCTTGTATGTCATTTATTGCTTTTCTCTTATTGTGTTCAATATTTTTTCTTTGTCTTTAATTTTTGCCAGTTTGATTACTATGTGTCTCGGCATGTTTCTCCTTGTGTTTATCCTGTGTGGTACTCTCTGCGCTTCCTGGACTTGATTGACTCTTTCCTTTCCCATATTAAGGATGTTTTCAACTATAATCTCTTCAAGTATTTTCTCAGTCCCTTTTTCTCTTCTTTTTCTGGGGCCCCTGTCGTTCGAATGTTGGTGCATTTAATGTGCCCCAGAGGTCTCTGAGACTGTCCTCAATTGTTTTCATTCTTTTTTCTTAATTCTGCTCTGTGGTCATTATTTCCACTATTTTATCTTCCAGGTCATTTATGCCTTCTTCTGCCTCAGTTATTCTGCTATTGATCCCTTCTAGAGAGTTTTTAATTTCATTTATTGTGTTGTTCATCACTGTTTGTTTGCTTTTTAGTTCTTCTAGGTCCTTGTTAAAAGTTTCTTGTATTTCCTGAATTTTATTTCCAAGATTTTGGATCATCTTTACTATCATTATTCTGAATTCTTTTTCAGGTAGACTGCCTATTTCCTCTTCATTTGTTAGGTCTGGTGGGTTTTTGCCTTGCTCCTTCATCTGCTGTGTATTTCTCTGTCTTCTCATTTTGCTTAACTTACTGTGTTTAGGGTCTCCTTTTCACAGGCTGCAGGTTCATAGTTCCCGTTGTTTTTGGTTTCTGCCCCCAGTGGGTAAGGTTTGTTCAGTGGGTTGTGTAGGCTTCCTGGTGGAGGGGACTGGTGCCTATGTTCTGGTGGATGAAGCTGGATCTTGTCTTTCTGGTGGGCAGAACTGCGTCTGGTGGTGTTTTGGGGGGTGTCTGTGAACTTACTATTAGTTTAGGCAGCCTCTCTGTTAATGGATGTGGTTGTGTTCCTGTCTTGCTGTTTGGTATGGGGTGTCCAGCACTGTAGCTTGCTGGTTGTTGAGTGGAGCTGGGTCTTAGTGTTGAGATGGAGATCTCTGGGAGAGCTCTCACTGATTGATATTATGTGGCGCTGGGAGGTCTCTGGTGGTCCAATGTACTGAACTCCGCTCTTCCACCTCAGAGGCTCAGGCCTGAGAGCCGGTTGGAGCACCAAGACCCTGTCAGCCACACGGCTCGGAAGAAAAGGGAGAAAATAAAAGGAAAGAAAGGAATAATAAAATAAAATAAAGTTATTATAATAAAATTTTTTTTAAAGTATTAAAATAAAAAAGTAATTAAAAAAAAGAAAAAAAAAGAAGAGAGCAAACAAACCAATAAACAAATCCACCAATGATAAGTGCTAAAAACTAAACTAAGATAAACATAAAAATCAGAAACTGGTCAGTCGCATGCAGGAAACCCCAAGTCTACAGTTGCTCCCAATTCCTCCGTCTCAATTTTGGGATGATTCTTTGTCTATTCAGGTACTCAGATGCAGGGTACATCGAGTTGATTGTGGAGATTTAATCCGCTGCTCCTGAGGCAGCATGGAGAAATTTCCCTTTCTCTTCTTTGTTTGCACAGCTCCTGGGGTTCAGCTTTGTATTTGGCTCTGCCTCTGCATGTAGGTTGCCTGAGGGTGTCTGTTCCCTGCCCAGACAGCCGCTCCTTTCCCTCCAGAAAGGAGCAGCTGATTCAGGGGCTCTGGCTCACTCAGGCCAGGGGGAAGTAGGGGTATGGAATGCATGGCGAGTCTGCGGTGGCAGAGGCCAGCATGACATTGCAACAGCCTGAGGTACGCCATGTGTTCTCCCAGGGAAGTTGTCCCTGGATCACGGGACCCTGGCAGTGGCAGGCTGCACAGGCTCCCAGGAGGGGAGGTGTGGAGAGTGACCTGTGCTTGCACACAGGCTTCTTGGTGGCTGCAGCAGCATCCTTAGCATTTCATGCCTGTCTCTGGTGTCCAAGCTGTTAGCCGTGGCTTGTGCACGTCTCTGGAGCTCGTTTACGCGGTGCTCTGAATCCCCTCTCCTCACGCACCCCTAAAGAATGGTCTCTTGCCTCTTAGGCAGTTCCACACTTTTTCTTGGACTCCCTCCCAGCTAGCTGTGGCACAGTATCCCCCTTCAGGCTGTGTTCATGCAGCCAACCCCAGTCCTCTCCCTAGGATCTGACCTCTGAAGCCCGAGCCTCAGCTCCCAGCCTCCACCTGCCCTGGCAGGTGAGCAGACAAGTCTCTTGGGCTGGTGAGTGCTGATCAGTACCGATCCTCTGTGTGGGAATCTCTCCACTTTGCCCTCCGCACCACTGTTGCTGCGCTCTCCTCAGTGGCTCTGAAGCTTCCCCCCCACCCACTCCTCGTCTCCACCAATGAAGGGGCTTCCTAGTGTGTGGAAACTTTTCCTCCTTCACAGCTCCCTCCCTGAGGTGCAGGTCCTGTCCCTATTCTTTTGTCTCTGTTTTTTCTTTTTTCTTTTGCCTACCATGGTATGTGGGGATTTTCTTGCCTTTTGGGAAGTCTCAGGTCTTCTGCCGGCGTTCAGTAGGTGTTCTGTAGGAGTTGTTCCACATGTAGATGTATTTTTGATGTATTTGTGGGGAGGAAGGTGATCTCTGTGTCTTATCCCTCCACCATCTTGAAGTTCTCCCCTCTTCTTTATTTTTAAATATCCAAATCTTTCATTACTCAATCTGCAATTTGATCCCCTATCATCATTAACACTTAGGAAAATAGCTTAATATGCTTAAATAGTATTTTCAAGTTCCAAAGAGATTCAAAAGGTACACATAATGTCTGGGACCTGTATCTGCCATCCAAGTAACTTAGGCTACTAGGTCCCTGGGATTTCTTGTGATCTCCCACTGGTTTAACAGTTTGTTCCCATTGCTCAATAAAATGTACTATTGGAAAAGTTGATGTAATTATTTTAGTTGTAGGAGAAAGAGACACACAGAGAGAGAGACCTGGCGTCAGTTGTCTGTTTTTTCTTTTTAATGGAAATACCAGGAATGGGAAGTACACTGGGGCTGGGTACACACTAGATTCAAGGAACTGGTTAAGATAGATAACAATGCCTTTGCAGAGAGTCAGGACCCAGTTTCACTTCTAACTATGATATTCGCAATACAGTCCAACCCCTCAAATGTGGGCAAAGCAGTTCTCAAGGAGGACTTGGAAGGTGGTTGGAAACTCTGAAGAGGGAAGCAGAAATGTGACCTGAAGATTGTGACATATTGTAACAATGCAATGAGGCTTTCATGTTTGGAGCAGAGGCTGATGCTGGGAAATAACCTTGGACACTGAAAGAAGGGTCAATTCATAAAATGTCTGGAAGTCAGGCCTAGAAGTTTAGAGTCAGTGTAAAGATAGTGGGGTCTACAGTAAATTCGGATACAGTGTTGTCTAGCTTACTTTTGGTTGACGTAATTTCTGTTTCATCACTCCTGGAAGTATCTGAAATATGGGATAGACACTCATCATAGATTTATACTGATCAATCTAAATATGATAAAACTAAATTAATTAGTGTTTCAACTAATTAGACACTGAAACACACAAGGCCACTGCCTTCCTTGGACTCATCTTGTATGGGTGATAGGCCTAGTTGATGTTATATAACTTCATAAGTTAGCTTTTGGTGGGGGTTTCTTAATACCAAAGCATGTTTTCACTCTCACCATTTGAGCTTTCTTGTTCTTCAAATGCAAGGATCCAGGAGCTTTACTGGGTAATTACACAGTAGTTTTGTCAAGGCCCTCTTTGCTTATACTGACTCCTGTGGATCACATGCTCCTAAAAATGTTTTCTGACCCTTCCATTGATCATATGTTCCATCTGTCCTTCCTAGATGTCTCCCAACCTGATGGCTTGCCTCTAATAGACAAGGACATCTCACATGTTGAGGTGACAGCCTTGTCACTGCCCACCCATGGTGAGCCAAGGCTTAGCCCTTTCCTGGGTATTTTCACCTTGGCCCAGCCTCAGCCTTGGTTAATATTTTGAGTTCCTGATCTCTTCATAAGAAGTCTTGACTAGATCTCAGAAGCCTCAGATTTATTTTTATAGCAACTTGGTGCAGGTTTGGTCCCAGACCAGTCAGAGATTTATGCCAGTCCTGACAACCAGTGTTGAAGAAAAATAGAGATTCAGCACTGGTGTGCCGCCAAGGGAATTCCTGGAAAGGTGACTGAAAGGGCGAAATGTTGGTCTTACCTCTTCCTTAAGATGCTTGTTAGAAGGCCAGTTTGGTGTTCGGATTAGATTCCCCAAAGTGAAGTTAATGCCTACGTTTACTTCAATACATTCACAGTTTTATCATCCAGCAAAGTAGAATGGGCTTACGCTAGGCCTTTCCAAGAAGGAGCTAATCAAGGGGAAGACAGCTGGGAAAGGTGAAAGAGGGTTACACAGTGAGCTCACGTCCCCTTGGTTTACAGAAGGGGTGTGTTTGTGTGGCCTCTTGCTGCACAGGGCTTTCCTGCAGTAAGAGGAGGACTCAGCTGAGGTCCGAGATATGAAAGACACAGCTGGCGTCGTACATATCCATGCCTTCACCCCACCCATTTTGGAGAGAATGCTGAGCCTTTGCTTTTAAGTGCTTCAGCTCCTGCTTCCGTGGAACACAAGTTCCTTTACTCTTCTCATAATCGTGTTCTTAGTCTAGGCTCTTTTTGCACAAAGAGCTTAATACTGTAGGAATCACTCTTATGCTGGTGACATCTCTTTCCCTTTTCATCTCTTTGTGATTTATCTGAGTAGAGTGGATGGTATCACTTTTGAAGAAACACTGATATAACCTGATCTAGATTTAAGTGAGATGTGATCTAGCTCTCAGCCTCAGCTAGACTTCAACTCTTTTTTTTTTTTTCCTGGTAGCTTTTTATTCCAGGAGGCATTAAACACCAATCTGAATTCTTTTCACTATAAAGTAAAGCAGTCATTTCTTATACCTGTCCATTAGGGAGTGGATTTTTCTTTTCTTTTTTTTTTTTTTGGTCCTAAACCAGTGTTCCTAAAATAATACCCTCTTTCAGAAACATCTGGGCAGCATATAAACAAACACATTCCCAGTCCTCAGCCCCACAAAGATACTGATTCAGAGGAGCTAGGATGAGACCCTCCAGCTAATTCTTAATACACTCCAGAGCTTTTGAAAACCTGTGCTTCAAGGAATTTAGAACTTGGCTAGGCTCAGATTTGTCCTCAAAAAGATGAATTCAGCTGGCAAAAGGTTTCAAGGAGATGGTGAAGCAGCTCAGAAGTGGGAGATGGCTTGACACGCTATTGTGGGGTGAAATGAGTGATATTCATTAGTCAGCCGAGCTCCTCTTTCCACAGTCATTTCCCGTGGTTGAACAGCTTTCATGGCTTTCTGCAATGCTTCCTGAAGAAGCGGGGAACCATTCAGAGCCCACATGATCCTGTCACCGTCTGAGTCATCTCTAAAAGTCCTGACCTTTCCTACAACCTTGCTGACAGAGCAAGTCAAAGTCAAGAAACAGGTAAGCAACCTGCCTTCCTTTGCTGGTGAACATAGATATTTTGATAAAGCTATTGGCATGTTTAATAGAGTATAATTAACTAGTCAAACTCTATTTCACTCATTGGAACTTTAAAGTTGCTTTTGGAATGGTAGAGAGATTTTTGGAGTTTTTTCTTGCCTTGAGCTTTGTTTGGGGTTAGTTTTAATAGAAGACTCCAGGAGACAGCTATTCCAGAGAAATCTGTCATAGGAGTGAATTTATATTTGCTTAAAATGAATTCACTTCAGGGGATTAGGTTTAAAATGTGACCATAAACTTAAAGAATAACCTTTTAACATCACAAGGAGTTGCCCTTCACTTAAAACTGTCAGATGGGAAAGGTACATTTTGGGAAATGAGAAACTAAAACTCACTAACTAATACGGCTCATTTAGGAAGGATTAGTGCTAGACACATAGATGCTCATAAATGATTATCGTTGAAGGAGTAGTGGGATTTGAAGAACGAATTGAGTAACTTTTGACTGAGAAGTAGCTTTGTGTTTAGTGAGAATAACAAAAATGTCCTCCGTATCAGTTAATGTTTATAATGTAAAATATTTCCTGACAGTGCTTATGCAGTAAGTAATGGGTGTTTATTAGCTGACCCATTTTAAACACTTTATATTTTGTTTTGAATATAATAAACAGTATTGTTGCCTGGACAGCAGTTGTGGTTTTACTACCCAAAAGAATGCTTTTAGATTGCTATCTTTTGTAGTGTCCAGTGGTGCTGTTTGTAGATGACAGACACAAGCAATTCCTTTTTTAATGAGTTGGAAAATGTTATGAGTTTGAGGATGAAGGTTTCAAGTTCTTGATTAGGCAAATTAAGTGGTCTGACTTCTTGTTAACTGTTCTGTGCAGATGGCTGATTTTCCAAAGACAAATTTTCAACAGATATTCTTGAAGCCGTGAAGCTCTTTTATTTAAAAACAACAAAAATAACAAATCCCTGCAATTTAAATAAACTGATGCCCAGGGGAGTATACTATTTGTGGTTTTAGGAAGTTGAAGTGACAGACTTATCATAAATTCATTGTAGCTGTCTTTCTATAAAACTTTAAATTATAGTTTCAACACAGCAAAGTCTTTGAATGAAACAATGTTTTCTACCCATTAAAAAAAAACAATGTGTTCATGAGAGGAAATAGAGCTTAACACAACATTACCTCAGCTAAGCAAGAAGAGTGCATATTGTCATGGAGAGGTTCTGGGATCTCTCTGGGAGGACCTCAGAGGAGTCTCCAGGAACTGTGGGCAAAATGCCCCAGATTGGGGTATGAAGAAGGCAGTGTCAGATTTCACAGGGCTTCTGTCCTTCTAAACTCCTCTGGGGACAACTTGACCTCCAAATATCCATTCTCCTCCTTAGCAGATTTTATTCAGGCTGCATGAACTGAGGTGCTGCCACACTCTTGTCATGCTGCAAACCAGTTGTGGACCAAGAGGAGAAAAATAGGAATTAGAAAGAGCCCATGTGAACAAGGTGTTCTTCATTGTTCACTGAGGAAGGAAAACTTTGATATGAAGTGCCCAGGACAGGGACGGGCACATGCTCTTTTAGGCTAAGGTTATTTGTGCACAAGAAATGAGGTCTAGGTTATGTTAACAGGAGTGTACATTTGTCATGTAAGTGAGACGGGGCCTTCATGGTAAAGAGTAAGATGCCTTCAGAGAAATATTTTAGAAAAAATAAACTTTAGTACAAAGAGGAATGCTCCTGGTCCTACTTCATCCCTCCCTCTCTGACCCCGCCTTCCTCCATGCATTAAACCAGAGCAAATGTCCCTTCTCAACCTCTTTTAGTACATAATAGAGTTTTCTGTAGGATATCAACCACACAGAAGAGGTAGAAAGATATCTGAAAACCTGGGACTATAGCATAACCCTCCCCTTGGTGGAAATTTGGTGGAGAAAAAAAAGGCTATACACTGAGGTTGTGAACATTTCCAAACACAAGATAGGTTTTAGGGGAATTAAGATTCTATAAAGACTTTAATATATAATTTAATCATCTCTGGTAGGTTTTTAATTGAAGTTCCATTAGATTTATATGTTAATTTTGGAGGAATCTGTGTTTCCATAATACTGTTTTTCCTATCCAGGAACATAGTACACATCTTTCTATTTCTTCATATCTTACTTTGTGTCTTTCAATAGGATTTAAACTTTTTTTCATATAAAATTCTTGTTAAATCTACTCCTATGTATTTTTCCTTGTTATTATCATGAAGAAGGAAAATTCTTTCTCATTTCCCTTTCTCAGTGATTATTGCTAAACAGGGAAAATTATTGATTTAAACAAATTATCCTGTACCTAGCCACCTCACCAATTCATGTAAATTCTTTCTTTCTTTTTTTTCTTTATTTTTAAAAAACAGTCTTGTCTGCAAAGGGATTAACCTTGTTTTCCAATGATTTTTACATGGTATTTGATTTTTCTAAAACTTTTGTGGCATTTGTTAACATTTACAGAACAGTGAATAATAATGGTTGTAGCCATCAACTCTGTCTAGTACTGGTATTAAGAAAAGTGACTTTAGGGAATTCCCTGGTGGTCCAGTGATTAGGACTCTGCACTTTCACTGCTGTGGGCCCTGGTTGGATCCCTGATCAGGGAACTACAATACCACAAGCCTTGAGGCATGGCCAAAAAAAAAAAAAAAAAAAAAGAGAGAGAGAGAAATGGCTTTATTTTTCATTATTTATGATATCTGCTGTTGATTTTTGATAAATAACTTTTATTGTATTTAAGTAGTTTCCATTTTACTTAATGTCTCTATTAGAAATGTTGATCTAATTTTGAGTCTTTTTTCCTGAATTTGTTGACATCACATGGTGTTTCTTCTATAATTTCTTGATATACTTTATTATGTTGATGGATTTTCAGATATTGAACATCCCTTTTCTTCCTGGAATAGTTTTATTTGGTCATAATGTATTATTTTCATTGATGGATTCTATTTGATAATATTTAATTTAGAAGATTACATAAAATGGGTCTAAAATAAGTATTTCTAAATGATCTAGGTTAGAACCTCTTTGTCAGCTTTCCATGTAAACCTGTTAATATTTGAAGGTGTGCCTGCACTGGCTTTCCTTCCTAAGGCCACTGGTGAAATCTTGTCCATGCCTCAAGGCTCACCTCAGGCCGTTTCATCTGTGAAGCCTTTCCTTTGTCTTGGCCGCTACTGCATAAAAACACTTCTTATGCTAGATCTTCACAATGTGTTGTAGTGTCAAAGCGCATGATTTTCAAAAACTTATCATGACACTTCTGTAAGTACACAGTGAGCACTTGTCAAAGATTTACTTAACTCATGAATGAGGGAACAAGCAGAATAAGCTGGTTCAAAAAATTCTGTTTGATGAACAGAGAATTTTATGGTTTATTGGGGATGGCGTGCTAAAATAAATTGGCTAAGTTAGAGCCAAATTGGTTAATATCCTAAAGGGCAATAAAATCATAATATTGGGGGTTATTTTTTTCTATTGAACAGGAACAATTTGCATCTCTTCTGGGCAAAAGTTGACAAGTTTTTACATAACCTTGTAGAATCATATTAAATAGTAAGTTAGAGACAGGTATATTCTCCCAGAGAAAGAAATAATCCTTGAGTGGGCCTCTTAGATGATGTTCAAGGATGACTTTGAAAAGATATGCAGGCTTCCTTTGCCAAATTTCTTTGTTTTGGATACTTTTTTTCCTTAATGGTAGTAAATTCTGTAAAAGGTACTGTCTACTTTATGTTTCCATTATTTGCATGTCTGACCCCCACCTGGCATGGTGTCGAGGAAAGCGCATGAGCTTTGAATATCTCACACAATCTAAGGTTTGAACTTTGACTCTCCAAGCCCAACCCTCATCCATATATGGTTTGTGCTGTTAGAGGAGGGGTCTGGGATAGCAGGGAGGCACAATAAAAATAGATGGAGTGCTTGGGAGCAACAGGAGACAGCACACGTGGCATGTCTCTGGCATTCTCACATGGCAACAACTCAGCATGACCATATTTCACCAGCCTGAGGATACAAATGGGCACAAGAACACCAGTAAGCTCAAGTTTCTGTTTGTGCCTCCAAATGCCTATGTAGAACTTTTCCTACCCCTGCTAACAAGGGGTCCTCTCCCCTAATATTTCTGGGTTTCCCCCAAAGGAGTGCCCATTTGACCACAGATCAATATGACAGCCACAGTTACCCTAGCCTATTCTCCTTCTGGGCCTTGGGCTTCTCCCTTGGTGATATTTGCTGCTCTTGATACTCTCTGAAAGCCCCCCATGGCAGTGGAGAATGTTGGAGAACCGAGAAACTGAGGGAACTTTCTTCTGAGACCCCAACGCCAAGAAGCTGTCTTTGCCACCACTTCCAGCTGCCTGTTCCCCTTTCCTCCCATATCTGAGTATCTTAACAGGACAGATCCGTATGACAAATAGAATTTAGGGAGACTTCATTTACTCACGGATTGTGTACTTGGATTCACATGCACATGAGCTCCTGCTATAGGGTAAAGAAGATTTTAAACAACTGTTATTCAGTTGTTATTTGACTGCTAATTGGTACCAGGTGCTGTAGGATAAAGATTTTTTTTTTTTTTTTTTTTTAAAGGAACATTCCTGGCCTTTAAGAAACTTTCAAACTATCTAGTGTAGGTAGGATAAATATACTAAAAGGTCATATAATTTTGCAAAACCTAAGAAATTGAGCGAAATGCCGTAGGATGTTAACCCAGCCCAAGGCATTTGTTGTGAGAATGGTTTCAGTGACGATTAGGGATCACGTTCCTCAGTCATTAGAGACAACGCTGAAATCGAAGCGTGTTTTTCTCTCTCGAGAGAAATCGAGTAGGGTTTATGTACTGCGTGTGAAGAAGTTTGTGTGCTTATGTACAAAATATCTAGGAGTTCATGCTGAAGTCTTCCTGCCTCCCTGACAGGTTTCTGTTGTTGTTTTTGTTTTGCCTGGCAAATGTATTGATTTGGCAAAATAACTCAGGAGCTCTCATTGTGTCACCATGAATGTGTGCCATATGCCTTGTCTGATCTTGTAAGTCCTTTATGCCTGTCTTCAAAAATACAAATACGAAGCTTCTTTAGCTAATTAATCACTGCATTGCACTCTCTCACTACAGAGAACGGTAGATTTAAAATTATAACAATTAAATATGAAGTTTCAAGGAGGAAAAGATGTTGAAGTTTAAGAGGTTTTTAGGATGTAGGGGACTCTAAATTGTAGCTTCTTAAGTCATTTCTAACCAGAAACCAGATCTATCATGAAGGAAGGTGTGTCTCTACTTTCAGAATCATTGAGTAGGGCTGTTCAGGTTAGAAGACTCTGTGTATCTCTGATTAGAGAATAAATCACCATTATTATTTTTTAAAGCCTTCCTATGCCACAGATTTGCTGCTGAGGAATAAATATATCCCCTTTGTTTTATGACGAAAGATTATATAACTGGGAAACTTTAAAAAAAAGGGCCTTTGTGTCACTTCAGGTGAATTGGATTAGAATGTCTGGGGTAGGTCTTGCTCTTCCTATGTCACATGTCTTAAAAGCCTTCCAGGTGCTTTTACTGTGCAACCATAGTAGAGAATTATTTCCCTACCCCAGCTACACCATGAAATGATACTATGTTTACTTAATTGTCTTGGAAGTAATTAGGGTGTTGTGTTGCCAGCTCTTTATCACAGCATCTCATGATTGTGTAACCCAGACGCTAGTCTTTATCAGAGGTGGGTGGAAGCAAAACACCCAGCCAGGTCCACATGCAGAATCCGATGACTATTCAGTCCTCTACTTTGAGTGATGGAGTCTGAAATGGTTGGATTCTACCTGGTGACAGAGAATAAATCTGCTGTGGTTTACTTGTCCCTAGGCCTCTTTCATAGGAATGCCCCCCCTAGTGGGCATTTGTTTATGGTAACTTTTGTTGTATAGAAAAAAATTTCTATAGTCAAATATATCCTTCTATGTGTATGTGACTTTTACCTTTTATTAACTCTGCTTTCTCTGCCCCAAGATAATATGGACCTATAGTTTCTAGTGGTACTTATGATCATTTTTTTCATCTATATCTTAAATCTGTGTGAAAAGTATTTGAAGTGGTCTTCTGTTTTCTTCCCTGAAAAGTTAGCCATTGTTCCAATGCCATTTATTAACGTCCCTATCAATTTCCCATTGATTTGAAATGAAGCTGGCCAGATTTCTTTGTTTATATTTGAATCTTTCTTTTAGGCTTTCTATTCTATATCCTTAATCTTTTATTGATTCCCAAACCATAAGTTGTTTCTGACTTTGAAGAAAATGACTTTAGTGTTCACTCATTGAGTAAGTTGGTGACATGGAAAGTTTGAGATTTTTATCACAAGAAGATATTACTCTTCTTCATTTTCCAAGATTTGCTAAAAATCTATAATGGTTTAATGAATTTTATAATTTTTTTTTCTCCTTTGACCACCTGATGTGATGAATTACATTAATAATGCCTTGATATGAAATCATTATTGCTTTTTTTTGGGGATAAAATCAACTGTGTCACCGTATATCACTCTTCTAACATGGGGCTGGATTTGATTTTTCTGAAATAGTGTACATTATAATGGAATTTAAACATTATTTGATGGACCCCACCAATACCTGGTATTGGCAGTTTCTACAGAAAATGAGTTTCAAGATTATAAGGAGTAATGGGTAGTAAGGAGACAGAGGCAGTTGGTCTTACAAAACAAGTTAGGAATAAAAATGAATTTCCAGTTTAATCCTGCTTTAGGGTTATAAATTGAACTTGTACGTTGAAGGAGCAAAACAGTTGAGGTGTAATCAAAAGTACTTTTATTCATGTACTATCCATCCCTCATCCATTCTGTGAAGATAGTTTTCTCTTTATCTCTAGTTGAAATCTCATGCTCAGATATTAAGTCTTCTATTCCTATTCAAAGAATCTCATTTCAGTGAATAAAATACTGAGAGTCATGAAATAGTCAGAACTAAGTTAAAACTTCTCCTCTACCTCCGCTCCAGACTTCAGTCAGAAGGGTAGGATCTGTTTATTTTTGTTTGTCTTCTGCATGCCAGCTTCTTTTTCCTTCCCCTCACTTTGTAGCCTAGGCTTCGAATCCTTCCAGGTTTGAAATATGAGGAGTGGAGAAAAGGGTAGGAGAAAAGGGAAGGTTTCAAACCTTCCAGGTTTGAAATACGAGGGTAGGAGAAAAGGAGCAAGGAAGGTTTTACTTGACTGGTCCCGATTTATGAAGACGTTCGCTTCCTCTAGCCATGGTGAATAAAGCTGCCCCTCACGGAGGCAGTTCTGTGGGTCTCAGGGACCTCCTCCCCACCAAACACTAGCAACGCCTTATCTGTGGTTCAATAACTAACATCAATACATTTTCTCCAGATGGTTATGTAAAATTCCTCCTCGTCTTTAAACTCCTGGCAGTACAACTTTAGTCTTTTTGTGCTGAAGTCCTCATCCTTCCAGGCAGCCCTCTTGGTCAGATACTAACACCTGGCAATCTCTAGCCCAGGAGAAGTGCTAACACTGGGATTGCAGACTGCTCGGCATTGAATGCTTATGTCCCCCAGCCCCGCAAACCCTAAGTGTGATGGTATTAGGAGGCGGGGCCTTGGGGAGCCAATTAGGTTTAGATGAGGTCGTCAGGGTGGAGCTGCCGTGATGCGATTATATGAGAAGAGGCACCAGGGAGCTTGCTTTCCCTTCCTCTCTGCCATGTCAGGACACAGTGAGAAGGCACCATCTCCAAGCCAGGAAGAGAGCCCTCACTAGAACTGGATCGGGCTGGCATTTGCCTCTCGATCTCGATATTATGATATAATAAGAAATATACATTTGGTCTTTTTTCCCAGTTCCTGGAGCAAATCTTCTGAAACCCTTACTTGTAGAGTGTTAGGGGTGAGGAGAAGCAGCTTTTGTTATTTTCACCGCACCTAACTTTACGCTAATGAGGTTTCTCCCAGAGGAGGGCGCAGGTTGCCAGAGGGACCGACCAAGTGATTAGTGGGTTGGAACTTTCAGCCCCACTCCTGGCCTCCTGGGAGGGTGGCGAGTCTGGGGGTTGAGTTAATCGCCAATGGCCAATGATTTAATCAATCATGCCTATGCAATGGAGCCTCCATAAACCCCTAAACAAAGGGAGAGCTTCTGGGTTGGTGAACACATTGAGGTGCTGGGAGGTGGCAGTCCTGGAGAGGGCATAGAAGCTCTGTATTGCCCACACCTTGTGGCTTGCCCAGTGCATCTCTTCTATCTGGCTGTCTTGTTCTACCCTTCACAATAAGCCTGTAATAGTAAGTAAAGGGTTTTCCCGAGTCCTGTGAACCATTCTAGCAAATTACTGACCTAAGGAAAGGGCTGTAGGAATCTCTGATTTATAGCCAGTCGTCCAGAAGTAGGGGAGGCCCAGACTTGTGCCTGGCATCTGAAGTGGGGGGCAGTCTTGTGGGGCTGAGCCTTAACCTGTAAGTCTATGTTTAAATTTTTGAGGAACTGCCATACTGTTTTACATAGTGACCGCACCATTTCATGTTCTCATGAGCAATGCACAAGGGTTCCAATTTCCTCACATTTTTGCCAACATTTCTTTCTTTCTTTCTTTTTTTTTTTTTTAATAATAACTAGTGGGTGTGAAGTAGTATTTTATTATGGTTTTGATTTGCATTTCCCTAATGGTCAGTACTGTCAAACATTTTTTTATGTGCTCCTCAGCTATTAATATATCTTGGGAAAAATGTCTATCTGATTCCTTTGCCCATTTTTAAATTTGAGTTGTTTTTTGTTGAGTTGCTGTAAGTGATGATTTTTTTTAAAGAGTACTATTGAATACAAAGTATCTTTTTTTAGACAAAACTCTCAGTTTCCATACAATATTGATTTCCTGGAATTTCCTAGCTATGCTAAAATTTCATTTTTTCCTATTTTAGTATATGTGCTGCCAAAGCAATCACTCATTTTTTCCTGTCAGAATTGTTTTCATTGATTTCTTTAAAAATGGTTCCTGGGAAAATGAGATTTTCATCTCAGCATCTGTGTTATGAAATACTGATGACTGTACTTTCTGGCATGTGTTCTGATTAAATTGCTAGTTGGACAACCCATTTTGGCTACCCTGTTTTTTTAAAAAGTTAACATTTTAGGGGATAAAATCCATATCTTCTAATTTTTCAAATTATTTAAATAGTGATAGCCTCCAAGTTCATGCAACAGAGCCGATCTATTTCTTACCAAATTGGGTGAGAGAAGAGAAATAAAATATCATGACCCTGGGGCTTCCCTGGTGGCGCAGTGGTTGAGAGTCTGCCTGCCGATTCAGGGGATGCGGGTTCGTGCCCCGGTCCGGGAGGATCCCACGTGCCGCGGAGCGGCTGGGCCCGTGAGCCGTGGCTGCTGAGCCTGCGCTCCGCAATGGGAGAGGCCACAACAGTGAGAGGCCCGCGTAAAAAAAAAAATCATGACCCTCCACTGAGAAATATCTCATAGTTTCTCAGAGTGTTGTTTTTTTTTTTTTTTTGGGTCTGAGTAGGTGACTGAATGGACTAAATTTATTGCCAGATAATATTGAGTATTGACCTATATATTAGTTTCCTCTGGTTGCTGTGACAAGGTACCACAACCTTGGTAGCTTAAAGCAACTCAATTTATTCCCTTACAATTCTGGAGGCTCAGACGCTGAAATCAAGGTGCTGACATCAAGGTGTCAGCAGGACCACCCTCACCCTCCCTCTGTACACGCTAGGGGACCACTCTGCCTCTGTATGTTCCAGCTTCTGGAGCAACCTTCCTTGCATTCCTCATTGCGTGGCCTCTTCCTCCATCAGCATAGCCTTTGTCAGCATCTTGGCTTCACTTGTCGCATTACTTTCTTGTTCTGGTGTATGAAACGTCCTTCTGTCTCCCTCTTATAGCAATACCTGTGACTGCATTTAGGAGACAGCTGATAATCCAGGGAACTCTCCCCAAGACCCTTAAGTTAATCACATCTGTAAAGACCCTTTTCTGCCGTGGAAGGTAACATTCACAGGTTTCAGGGATTAGGATGTAGATCTCTTTCGGGAAAACATTTTCTAGCCTACCACAACCTATAAAAGGCTCTTTGGAAATTTAAAATGAAAAAGAAAAAGGAAGTTGTAAACATCATAGATGTCACCGACTCCTAGTTCTGTAAACAAAGTTTAAGTTAAATACGATTCTCCCTTTTAATCGTGCTGACTGCCTTGCTTTTTCTTTTCCCGTCTTTTTTGTTTGTTTGTTTTTGCGGTACGCGGGCCTCTCACTGTTGTGGCCTCTCCCGTTGCGGAGCACAGGCTCCGGACGCGCAGGCTCAGCGGCCATGGCTCACGGGCCCAGCTGCTCTGCGGCACGTGGGATCTTCCCGGACCGGGACACGAACCCGTGTTCCCTGCATCGGCAGGCGGATTATCAACCACCGTGCCACCAGGGAAGCCCTCTTTTCCCGTTTTGTTCTTAACCATCTGCAGTTTGGATTCTGCTCTGTGCAGCTGATACAATGCTTTCAGAAGTTTTTCAGTGACTATAAAGCCTAATCTTGGAGTGTCTCTCTTTGGTTTTCATCCTCCTCATTCTCTTTGAAACACTCAGCAGAGACCACTTATTAATAAACATAACTCCCTTCTTTAAATGCCTGCAGCCCTCACTCATCTACTGGCTCCTCTTCTTCCATCATAATCCTTGTAACCAGCCCTTCTCTCTCCTTTGATGTCTTTTATTCTCCTAACCCATAATATTGAATTATTTGAGGTTCTGTATATAGCTCTCTGGTTTCTTCCCAGACCCCAGTCTTTATGGGCTCTTGGGTTTAGCTACTGAGTTGATGAGACTCACAAATATTTTTCTTTAAACCTGAATTGTAACTCTATGCCTGTGACAGCCATCTATTTCCTGCCCTCTGACAGGTCATGGACATATAGATATCCTGATGTCATCTCTAATCCAGCATTTATAAAGACAAAGCTCAGCTCTCACTCTTCTTACTGGTTTTCTTTTTAATTTCCAAGCAGGTCAATGACACCACCATTAAGCTAAAAATTCTGGCATCTTATTCCTTACAACTAGGCATTGTTATATCCTTTTGATTCTTAGTGAAAATAGTTTTTGGTTTTGTTATTTTTAACTCTGTAGTCTAGAGCAGTGCTATTCAAAGCGTGGTCCATGGATCAACAACATTAGCACCACCTGAAAGCCTGTTAGAAATGCAAATTCTTGGTCCTATCCCAGCTCTTCTGAATTACAATCTGTATTTTAGCTGTGTTTTAGCAAGCTCTCCAGCTGAGTCTAATGCGTGGTGGCGTTCAGTAACGACTGGGCTAGAGTCAAGTGTTGGCGGGCGTCGCGCCAGGCTGAGATCACGGCCGCAGCTTCTTAATAGGAGGTGAGTCTCCCTATTTCCAGTCAAATGTCTTATGGACAGTTATTTTCTTTTTCAATTCCTATTTTCTCTGTCAATCTTATTTCATATCTTACAGTGTTTTGTATTTCATGTGTATGAACTATGTGGAAACTGGCCAAGAGGACATGTTCAAGGGAAACAGACATCTAGAGTTAATTAACGCACTTCCAGGTTTCATTCCTGTTTTGAGTGACAGGCTGTGGCAGTTTTTTTTCCCTTTTCTTCTTCTTTTTTTAATGTTCCCAGCTCAGTGGACTTAGCTCCTTCCGTAGTAGAAAACTTCAAAACAGAAGTCTTGTTCCATCTAGGAAAGTGGGTGACAGGGAGACTAGGAGAGGGAGAGGACTGCTATCCAAAAACTAAATGTGGATTGCAAATATGAGTAGGAATTTTAGCATCAAATGCGTTGCTGAGGTTTGTCATGTATTGGTAGTTGGTTTTTTTTTTTTTTTGAGTAAAATAACTTAAAATTTCCAAGTCTTTTCAGCTCCTCCTAGCTTTCTTCATGCAGCTAGAATTCATGGCAATGGTTTATCTGAGATAATCTCCTTTTCTGTTTTTCAACATTAGTTAAGGCCAAGAACACGAGGAGACCCATTTGTTAGATGACTAGCATTTGGAAAAAAATTTGGATAGAAGGGAGAAAGTCTTCAAATAACTTAATTACATGCTTGTTTCTGCCCCATGACTCCTGAATGTATTGATTTAACTAAAATTTAGTATTCCATGAACACCTTTCAGATAAAAAAAAAAAAGAAGGAATTAAACATTTGTCAGTGTTGAGATACATGCTGGAAGTAGAACACAATGATGCTTACAAGGGACTCTCTCTTGTTGCTCACAGTTTAATGTGGGAAACAGACTAGTAAACAGACACTTAAAATACAGCTCCCAACCATGTAATTGGCCCCAGCCCTCTCTGCTTTTAGGACGTCAGAGAAGCTCTTAATTCTGCCACACAGTTATGAGAGGTTCAGCAGTGTAAAGACTGTCCTGTGAGTGGCACGTCACCTGTTCTGGAACAGCAGAGCAATAGTGCAGGAACATTTGTGCTGAGAAAATGGCAGAGTCAAAGGTCTGTGAGATTGGTTTCAGTTATAAACTTCACTGACTTATTGTAGGAGAAAGAAAAATATTGGAGCAGGGCTCTTACCAAATCATGCCTATTTAATTCCCCATGATTGGAAGTTAAATTTGTTTCAGCAGTGTGTCCAAGATAAGGGAGTTGAAATGATGGATCAACTCATTCATTCATATAATAATTTGAGTCATTCTGAACCAAGATAAAATTATTAAAGGATGTGCTGAGGTGGCTTACATCTTTGGCCATTTTAGGTTCAAAAGCTATTTAAACTTGAACTTTCTTAGAGGTTTCTTGATGAATTAAACTGATGATTCATTCTTTTTCAAGAGGCTAGTAAGTTAATAAGAGCCAAACAAAATCATTTATTCAGAGGTTCCATCCCTTAATGAATAAAACTATTGATTTCACATTGTCTATTTAACAACAAATAAGAATTTTATAGTTTGCTCTCAATGGTTTTATACTGTCTGGATGGCAATAAGGAGAACAAAGTTGAAGACCCATGATCTAAAGACAGTACCAAATGTTCTTTAAATAGTGCAAAACAGATTTTTTTTCCTCCCTCCCTTCTTTCCTTCCTTCCCTCCCTCCCTCTCTCCCTCCTATTGTTAAAGTGGAAGAGCAAGGATCACCCTTTACAAATATCTGAAAAATATAACTTGGTTAAGCATTATTCTACCTTAGATCTTTCTTGGCCACTTATAGGAAAATATGATATGGGAACAACTTATCTCACATTTTGGCACTAATGCACTGAATCCAAGTAAAAGGAATGAGGCCACATTTTAAAAATTATTTCATGCACATGCATTATCAGAATCATATTTCAAGTGTGTCTCCCATTGATTTTATTTACAATACTTATGCATCAATTTCCAACATTTATAGAAGACCGCTAAGTATACAGAGCGCAATACTAGGGCACAGTGTACTTGATTGGAAAACAGTCTTTCTCGTAAATTCACAATGTTCTTGAGAAATCTAAACTGATGTGTAAAACCATGGAGAACATACATTGCTGCCTGAAAATAGAAACATTAAATGGGCACTCTACTAAATAAGTAGAAAAATGGACAAAGTTATGCTCAGTTGTGAAGGCTTGAGAGTCAAGTCCTTTGCTAGTTTGTTCTGCTGAATATCCACCAGTTCTGTACAGGTTACTAGAGTTCCAGACTGATGTTTATATAAAGTTGTGTTTATGTGACATTTAGAAACCATTGGCATGAATCTCTTTGAAGTTTATTGTAAGCAGCATAAATCAAATAGAATCTTGTAACGAACTGTGGCAGCTCTCAGCTTCTGCTGGGACATTTTAAAAGCCCCACTTTTTTTCTTTTGTCTCAATATAGAACCTCTGGAAATCAGAGGATGGTAAGTAGATCTTAGGGTATCGTTTCATGCTTTTAACTCTATTTAATCTCACCCTCAGCCCCACTTCATATCAATAATCTGTCTTGTTATATCCTCTTAGAATTTTTTCAAGTACATTCATCTTTAAAAAATTACTTTTTCCTAATATAGTGTTTTAAAACCTCTCTTAAACTTTGTCCTATTGTGGTAAATCTTATGTCCTTTTTTAACGTTATTTGAAATTTTAAAATTCAACATTGTGACAGACACTGTTAATAATAACCAAATATTCTTGCACATTTCTACATTTCCCAGTCTCTGCAGTTAGTGTGGGGACAATGTGACTGCTTCAGGCAAAAAAGTATGTAAGTAAAGAGATGGTTTCTTGGCCAGGGCAGTTAAGGACCAATGTGGCACTACCATCTCTTTCTCTCTTTTATCTGTGTAATTGGAGAAATCCAAGATGCTGGAGTTGCAAGATTGAAGATCCTGGGGCCCCAAGTCACTGCTTGCCCAACCGATTTGCATTGGATTGATATAAATAATAATTTAAAATAAAACCTTGCAGTTAAACCACTGAGATTGCAGGATTTATTTGCTGCTGAGGCATAACCAAGAATTACTTAAATAATACCAATATCTTGAATAAAATATGAAGCAGAGAAATGGGATAAAAGGCCACTTTACATGCCTATTTCACAATCACTGGATGGGATTTGGATTCAAATAAGCTAGTTTCTAAGCGACACTTCAGGACTGCTTCCAAACAATGAAGTATTTTCTGCCTGGTGATAAAGATTTAAACTGCCTAAGGAAGATGGTCTCCACTTAGTTTTTCAAATATATTGGGGGACCATGTTATTGATGACAAAAAACCCTTTGTTATTAAAAAAAAATTTTAGCTACTGGTTTAAATGACAAAGTTATTCTTTCAAAGCTTTGCTTTTTATATATTTTTTCTGATTATAAAGGCAACATAAGCTTATTGAGGGGGAAAATTTTAAGAAATACAAAAAATAAATTTAAAAAATCCCCTCAGTCCCTCATAATCTTATACACCTAGAGACAAATGCTAGTATTGTTGGATAACATTTCCTTCCAATCTTTCTACTTTGTGTATGTAAGTAAATGGTCTTCTTTTGAAGACTTGAAGTATTGTATTAGCTCTTCTTGGTTTTTCATTTAATTATATCATAAACTCTTCTCCATGTTATTTAAATATTCTTTGTAAATATTATTTTAGTTATTTTGCATTTTAACCAGGACTTCCTTGAAATAGATTTCCTTCTGATTAAGACTTCGTGAGAGTTTTCAGTCTGTTTATTTGTAGGATTGGTCCTGATAGTCACACTGAACTTCTGAGAACAAATGTATAGAATTAAAACTCTGTGTGTGTGTGTGTGTGTGTGTGTGTGTGTGTGTGTACACACACATACATACACATTCATACACCAAATAGATTGACTTGTCTGACAGTTCTAGTTACCATCCACTTTAAAAAAGTTGACTTTTATCTTAGGTATAGAGTAATTTGAAGAGCAGTCACCATTATTTCAACTCAAGAAACATTTATTGAACATCAACTTATGCAAAGTACTGTAAATTAAAGTTAAGATGATGATCATTCTTGCCCTAAGAGAGCATATGCTCTAGATTAATTCTTAAATAAACAGGTTCTTGGCTGCATGTCTGCTAGATTTGAGGAAACACCAGACACTGACAACACTTGGATAAATTACACAAGATGCACTTATCTGAGTGATACACGACAAAGTTAGTAGAGTTAGGTTACTCAGCAGAGATCCACAACATTTTCCCCAAAAGGCACAAATCTTCTGGTCCTGTGGCAGGAAGCACCTGTGAGCACAGTTTCAGATGGTGATGTCTGAATGAGGGTATATTGTACTTCTGGAAGCATCACTCCTCCCCTTCTGTTCCACCCTTCTTTGTAATGTTGAGTTAGGCTAGATACCATCTCACCTGGGAAAGAGGCCAGCTTCATGGGAGTGCGACAAGTGCAATTAGTTGCATGGGACCCGCACTCAGAATGGGACTCTGCACTTGGGATTTAATGCTCTATAGGCACAATCTTAAAATTCTTAATAATTTATCTTTGAATTTGTGTGTTACAAGTCAAGTCAGATAGGATGATGAAACGTGCACTGAGGACTTGGAGCTTTGGCTTGTGTGAAGACCGATCTCCTGTCACCTCCCTGCCTCCCCAGATTGGGTTCTCTGCCACCTGCTCTCCTGTCCCATTGGGTGACTGGTGTTGCCTTCCATCCCCGGTGGAGACCTGGGAGTGGAGAAGGTCAGTTTGGGACATTTGTGCCTCACCCAGTCACAGGGGAGGGACCTAGGCACCGGAGATACCCCTTTGTGTCCAAGGGAGAGTAACATTACATAGCAAAATAACAACAAAAGCCCACAATGACAGGTCAACTGAGAGACTGCAGAAGGAAAGAAAACGTTTTTATCCTGGTTTCTGACCAAGGGTCCCTGAATTTTCATTTTGCACTGGGCCCTACAAGTTATGATGCTGGCTCTGCGTTTCGGCTGGGGATAGGTCATCAGTTTTGGAGTTTTAGAACATTTGATTGTCAGACCAAAGTCTACTCAAGTCATAACAGACATTTCACCCTTTATTTTGAAGGCTTCTGTTTTCCCTCCTCTAGCCCCAGGCAAAAGAGGACTGACCCCAAATACGTTCCTGAAATCTATGAAGTAGGACCAGAATAAGGATCAGTAATTTACCCAGATGTCTCTGAAAGTCATATAAGCAGGCCCTTAGTCTAGCTATAGGATCTGTTTGGTATTATCTAAAACATTTGTATGAAAAACCTTGTATACATGTCATCACTATTCTCTGTTGTTCTGAAATTAAGATAATATATTCATGGGCACTGTAACATTTCTGTTTGGTTAACAATCTTTATGGCTGTAGGTGTATAAGAAAAAAATAAACAACGTATTTTAAGCTAAAAGATGGGGAAAATCAGGTCTAAATTGGTATGAGGGATTGACTTCTGAGCCATATACTTATTTTTAAGCCCGATCTATTTACTCATGCATATAGTCATTCAACAAATATTTACTGAGCACCCTATACATCAGGAGCTTTGCCAGGAGCTGGAGATAAGATGGCAAGCAAAAAAAAGAAGCTCCTGACTTCATTGAGGTTACAGACTAATGGGCAAGAAGGGCATTCATAAAATAACTGCATGATTGAATGTGAAATTACAGACTGAGAGAAATGTTCTGAAAGAAAGTAACAACCTATGGGAGCAGATAGCAAAGGAACCTACCCTAGCATAGGTCAGGAAAGGCATCTCTGAAAGGTAGTGGCTGAACCAAAGCTGAAGACTCTGTAGGTAACTGGGTAAGCAAGGCTGAGGTGGGGTAAGCATGTGCAAAGGCACTGTGGTGGGGTAGGGGCAAGTGTGACCCATTTGAAGAATTAGAATGTCAGTGTGGCGGAGCTCAGAGTGAGAGGAGAGTTTTGTGAAGTGAGACTGAGCAATAGACAGGCGCAGACCATGCGGGCCTGGGTGAACGTGTTAAGAATTTTGGTCTGCAGCCTAGAAACACTGACGGAGTTTTAGAGAGGGCTTGATAGAACTAGGGTTGTGTGCAAGGTCAGATTTACACTTTGTAAAAGATGACTCTCCCTGCAAATGGGGAAAATGTTGTAGTTTGGAAGGAATACTATGTGATTGTAGAAAGACCTGTTAGGAGGCTGGCATTGTAAACAATAGCGGGGGCAGCGGGGTGGGATTCATAAATTAACTGTGTAATTACAAACTGAGATAAACGCTCTGAAAGAAAGAAAAAGCCTATAGGAAGAGATAACAAAGGAACCTAGCCTAGCATTCTTCAGGTAAGAGACCATGGCAGCCTGGATTAATGGGTGATAGTGGAGAAAGAGAGATGTGTGGATTCAAGAGACATTTAGAAAGCAAAATCAGTGACCCGTTGAATACAGCAGGGGGATGGAGAAGGTGTCGAAGACAGTTTTGGGTTTTTTGGCTTGCATACTTTAATGGATAGTGGATCCATTCATTGAGACAGGAAATGAAGAATCAGGTTCACGGGTGAATAACATAAGATCAATTTTGAGATAACCCAGTCATGCAAGTGTTAAGTGTTGAGGAGATAGTTGTACATATGGGTGAGATTTTACAGTCTTGGGCTTATAGATGGGTAACTGAAACCTGGTAGATGACTGTGTTCCTGCAAGGGAGACAGAGAAGTGCTGTGTCTTGAAAACAAAGGGAAGAAAGTATTTCAAGAATGAAGGACTGGGCTTCCCTGGTGGCCCAGTGGTTGGGAGACCACCTGCCGGTGCAGGGAACACGGGTTCGTGCCCCGGTCCGGGAAGATCCCACGTGCCGCGGAGCGGCTGGGCCCGTGATCCATGGCCGCTGAGCCTGCGCGTCCGGAGCCTGTGCTCCGCAACGGGAGAGGCCACAACAGTGAAAGGCCCGCATACCGCAAAAAAAAAAAAGTTTCATATAAAAATAAGCAAAATGTGAATATTTCCAAGTCTTCTTTCATAGCAATGTTGTCTGATGTGATTCCCAAAGATTACTTTACTGGGTTTGAAGAAAAATTGGCTTTAAGCTTTTTGTGATTGCATGTATTTGTTCTCCCCAATGGTATGCTTTTGGAGCCAATCACAATAGATGAGTATGATTTAGAATAGAGTTGGCAGAATGTTTTTGTTTTGTTTTGTTTAATGTGCTATGCAGTTAACATCATAAATAGCAATTTTTTTTTTCAACTGTGTTGTGAGATAGCCAGTTATAAATAGTGAGGAAAACCATGGATCAGCTTTCATCTTCCATGAGCCTATTTTAAGCATTGTCTGTGAATGCCAGAGGCATCTTTGTATTTTCTGCTCTTTTGATTATCATCGATGGAGTCAGTGTTTATAGCTGTGGACACATTTTGGTGAACTTTCTCATTCCTTGGACCCCATTAACGCTATGGTATTTCTCTTTCTTCTTCCTCCTGCACTTTCACCAGGGTGCTCTAAAATTAACTGAGATGCTTCTAAAATTTTTTCTTTCTTTTTTGTTTTCCTCTTCAAACTTTTGTTGTTATCAGTTTAACTCTCACATATATGTAAATGCCTCTCAAATTCATATTTTACTCCAGATTTTTTCCAGACACTTATTTAACCACTTGTATTCTTACTGCATCTCCCAGTGTCCTTATCTTCTTCCCTTAAATCAGTTACCAATTTCATATCTTGGTTTTCTGTGTCTTTGAGGTCCCTTTCCCAATAACTTGGGCTCAAACAAGGTCAGCCTTCATTCCTTTCTCCTTCACCACTGATCCAGTGAGTCGTGAAGCTCCCATTAACTCCTTTTAACTAAACTACTTCAAGTACTTGGCATCAGAGCAGTAGAGAACAACTTCTGAAAAGCAGTAGTTTTCTGTTTATTCCTTCCCCACCTGCACTTCTGTTCTCAGAGGAAATATACTTTAACTGTGTTTTATTCTCCAAGTGGCCACTTAAGGAAAAAAAACTATAGGTAATGTGCTTATAACTGTATTTATTTATTTATTGATCTACCAACTTCATGTCTATTGACTTCCCAACATAAAACATAATATGTCTTTGGATTCATTACCCCTCCTCTTCTTCTGATGTTTCAGTGTTTATATTTGTAGTTGTAATTCTTTTATTTTTTTACTTTTGAAATTTTAATCTATGTAAGCATCTATTTCTTGTCCTTCAACATTTGGTATTATTTCTTGATCTTCTCTTATAAAATGAGAATATCAGTGCCCTTACCCTTTCCTCTATCTTTATTGTAGTCCACAGTTACCTTCTATGTGCGACCACTTCTAAGTTTTCTGTTTGGTTATTTCTAAAGGCTCAAAACCAATAAATACTGGCTACATTATTATAGCACTATTTTATATCTCTCTATCTATCTCTACAGCTGGATCCCCATTACATTTCTTTCCCTATAGATGCAATGTGGTGATCCCCAGGCCCTGAAGGAACATGTGCTTTGTTTCT
This sequence comes from Kogia breviceps, assembly GCF_026419965.1. Taxonomy (NCBI): domain Eukaryota; kingdom Metazoa; phylum Chordata; class Mammalia; order Artiodactyla; family Physeteridae; genus Kogia; species Kogia breviceps. Next base: position 101,847,379 of record NC_081314.1, read on the forward strand.
AGGCCTATTGAATTTTCTGGTTTTTTGTTTGTTTGTTAAGAAGAAATGATTATGAGGAAATAAAAATAATAGTATATATTATAGTGTTTTATATATATACTATTATATGCTTTATTTATATAATTTAATATGATTATGTATAATAGTATATATATGTGTATTTGTATTTTAAGGGCTTTAGTTTTTTAGACCAGTTTTAGGGTCACAGAAAAATTGAGAGGAAGGTACAAAGATTTCCCATGTATTTTCTGCCTCCACACATGTATAGCCTCCCCTGTTATCAACATCCTCCATCAGAGTGGTACATTTGTTATGATTGATGAACCTACATTGACACATCATTATCAGCCAAAGAGCATAGTTTACATTAAGGTTCATTCTTGGTGTTGTACATTCTATGGATTTGAACAAATGTATAATGACATGTATACACCATTATGGTATACAGAGTAGTTTCACTGCCATAAAAATCCTCTGTGCTCTTCCTATTCATCTCACCCTCCTCCCTAACCCCTGGCAACGACTGATCGCTTTACTGTCTCCATAGTTTTGCCTTTTCCAGAATGTCCTACAGTAGGAATCATACAGTATGTAGCCTTTTCAGATTGGCTTCTTGCATTTAGTAATATGCATTTAAGTTTCCTCCACATCTTTACATGGCTTGATAGCTCATTTCTTTTTAGTGCTGAATTGTTTGACAGTTTATTTATCCATCCACCTACTGAAACACATCCTGGTTGATTCCAAGTTTTGGCAATTAGGAATAAAGCAGCTGTAAACATTTGTGTGCAGGTTTCTGTGTAGATATAAGTTTTCAAATCATTTGAGTAAATACCAAGGGGCAAGATTGCTGAATCATGTGGTAGGAATATGTTAGTTTTGTAAGAAAGCACCAAACTGTCTTCCAAAGTGTCTGTAACATTTTGCATTCCTACCAGCAATGAATGAAGCTCCTGTTGCTCTACATCCTCCCAGCATCTGGTGACATAAAAATAGTTTCAGTCAGGAATTTGGGCCATTCTGATAGGTGTGTAGTGGTATCTTGTTGTTTTAACTTTCATTTCTCTGATGACATATGATATGGCCATCTTCTCATGTTTATTGCCATTTGTACATCTTCTTAATCAGGTGTCTGTTAAGGTCTTTGGCCCACTTTTAAATTGGGTTTTCTGTTTATTGTTGGGTTTTAAGAGTTCTTTGTGTATCAGAAATGTCTTTTGCAAATATTTCCTCCCATTCTGGCTCTGTCTTTTTACTCTTTTGATAGTGTCATTTGCAGAGTAGAAAAGGTTAATTTTAATAAAATCTAGCTTATCAGTTCTTTCTTTCAAGTATCATAACTTTGGTGTTGTTTTTAAAATGTCATCGCTATACCCAACGCCATCTAGGTTTTCTCCAATTTTATGTTCTAGGAGTTTTATAGTTTTGCGTTTTATTTTAGGTCTCTAAATCAACTTGAGACAATTTTTGTGAAGTGTATCAGGTCTGTGTCTAGATTCATTTTTTTGCATGTGAATGTCCAGTTGTACCAGTACAATTTGTTGAAAAGACATTCTTTCCCCATTGTATTGCCTTTACTCCTTTGTCAAAGGTCAGTTAGCTATATTTAGGTGGTTCTATTTCTGGACTGTGTTCCATTGATCTATTTGCCTGTTCTTGGCCAATACCACACAGGCATACTTACTGTAACTTTATAATTAATCTTGAAGTTGGATAATATCAGTAGTCCAGTTTTGTTCTTAAATATTTTTTTGGCTTTTCTGGGTCTTTTACTTCTCCATATAAACTTTAGAATCAGTTTGTCAATATCCACAATATAACTTGTTGGGATTTTGATTGGGATTGCATTGAATCTATAGATCAAGTTAGGAAGAACTGACATCTTACTAATATTGTCTTCCTATCCATGAACATGGAAAATCTCTTCATTTATTCAGTTTTTTGATTTTGTTCATCAGAGTTTTGTGGTTTTCCTTATAAGGTATTGCCATATTTTGTTAGATTTATACTAAACATTTCATTTTTGGGGGGTGCTAATGTAAATGGTATTGTGGGTTTTTTTGTGTTTTTTTTTTTGTGGTACGCGGGCCTCTCACTGCTGTGGCCCCTCTCGTTGCGGAGCACAGGCTCCGGACGCGCAGGCTCAGCGGCCATGGCTCACGGGCCCAGCCGCTCCGCGGCACGTGGGATCTTCCCGGACCAGGGCACGAACCCGTGTCCCCTGCATCGGCAGGTGGATTCTCAACCACTGCGCCACCAGGGAAGCCCTGGTATTGTGTTTTTAATTTCAAATTCCATTTATTCATTGTGGGTATACAGAAAGTGACTGACTTTTGTGTATTAACCTTGTGTCCTGCAAACTTGCCTTAGTTGCTTATCAGTTCTAGGAGATTTTTGTCGATTCTTTTGGATTTTCTACATAGATTATTATGTCATCTGCCAACAAAGACAGCTTTATTTCTTCCTTCCCAATCTATATACCTTTTATTTCCTTTTCTTATTACATTAGTTAGGACTTCCAGTATATCTTTGAAAAAGAGTGGTAAGAAGGGACATCCTTGCCTTATTCCTGTATATAATAGGAAAGCTTTGAGTTTCTCATCATTAAGTATGATGTTAGCTGTAAGTTTTTTTTTGTGACTACTTTATCAAGTTGAGGAAGTTCCCCTCTATTCCTAGTTTACGAAGAGTTTTTATCATGAATGGACATTGAATTTGTTAAATACATGCATTCACTGCTTCAAAATTTCCTCTAAGCACTGCTTTGTCTGCATCCTAGAAATGTTGATAAGTTGTGTTTCACTTTCATTTAGTTCAAAATATTTTTAAAAAAATTTGAGATGTTTCTTTTGACCCATATGTTACTTAGAGGTGTGTTGTTTAATCTCCATGTTTTTTGGGGATTCCATTTATATTTCTGTTATTGATTTCTAGTTTACTTCCATTGCTGTCTGAGAGCAGACATTGTGTGATTTCTAGTCTTCTAAATTTGTTATGATATGTTTTATGGCTATCTTTCTATTTTGTTGAATGTTCAATGTGAACTTGAGAAGAATGTGTATTCTCTTTTTGGATGAAGTAGTCTATTGATGTTGATTATATCTAGATGATTGTTGGGATTTTGAGTTCACGTACTGATTTTCTGCCTGCTGGATCTATCCATTCCTGAGGGGGGGGGGTGTCAAAATCTCCAAGTAGAATAGTGGATTCATCTATTTCTCCTTGCAGTTCTATCAGTTTTTGCCTCATGTAGTTTGCCCCTCTTTTGCTAGATTAGTACATGTTAAGGATTATGGAGAATTGGAGAACTTGGAGAATTGACCCCTTTATCATTATGTAATGCCCCACCTTTTTCCTGATAAATTTCCTGCTTGTTTGAAATTAATATAGCTACTTCTACTTGCTTTCTTTTGATTCGTGTTAGCTTGGTATATCTTTCTCCATCCATTTACTTTTAGCCAATATGTTCTTTATGTTTAAAGTGGGTTTCTTGTAGACAACATAGAGTGGGTCTTGTTTTTTGATACACTCTGACAGTCTTTGTCGTTTAATTGGTTTATTTAGACCACTGATGTGTAAAGTGATTATTGGTATATTTGGATTAATATTTACCATATTAGTTACTGCTTTGAGTTGTTGCCCCTCCTATTTTTGTCTTCTCCTCTTTTTTTTTTTTTTTTTTTTTCCTTTTGTGGTACGCGGGCCTCTCACTGCTGTGGACTCTCCCGTTGCGGAGCACAGGCTCCGCGGCCATGGCTCACGGGCCCAGCCGCTTCGCGGCATGTGGGATCTTCCCGGACCGGGGCACGAACCCGTGTTCCCTGCATTGGCAGGCGGACTCTCAACCACTACGCCACCAGGGAAGCCCTCTGCTTATTTTTTTAATTGAGCATTTTATATGATTCCAATTTTTCTCCTTTCTTATCATGTGTTATACTTTTTTTTCCTATTTTAAGTGGTTGCCCTAGAGTTTGAAATATACAACTAATCCAAGTCCTCTCAAATAACACTGTATAATTTCATAGATAGTGTATTTTATAATAAGTAAATAATGCCAATTCCTTCATTCCATCCTTTGTATCATTGCTGTCTTTCATTTCATTTGTCTATAAGCATACATAAACATACATACAATATTGTTGTTATTGTTATTTTGAGAAAACTATTATCTGTTCAATCAATTATGAATAAGAAAAGTAAGAGTTTTTATATTACTTTCACTTATTCCTTCTCTGTTGCTCTCCCTTTCTTTATGTTGATCTGAATTGCTGATGTATAATTTTTCTTCTCTCTGAAGAATTTTTTATTAAACATTTCTTGTAAGGAGACAACAAATTCTCTCAATTTTGTTTATGTTAGAAAGTATTTGCCTTCATTTTTGAAGGATAATTTCACAGAGTACAGAATTCTAGTTTTTGATTCGTTTCTGTCAACACTAAATATTTCACTATGCTCTTTTCTTGCCATCATGGATTCTGAGGAGAAGTCGGATGTAATTCTTATCTTTTTTCTGCTACAGGTAAGATATTTTCCTCTGGCTTCTTTTGGGACTTTTTAGTTATCTTTGATTTTCTGCCATTTGAATATGATATGCCTGGGTATAGTTTTTTGGCATTTATCCTGCTTGGAGTTCTCTAATCTTCCTGTATCTGTGATTTGATGTCTGACATTAATTTGGGGAAATTCTCACTTACTTCTGTTTCAAATATTGCTTCTATTCCTTTCTTTCTTTCTTCTCCTTCTGATATTCCCATTATACATGTGTTATACTTTTTGTAGTTGTCCCACAGTCCTTGAGTATTGTGGGGTTTTTTTTTCAGTCTTTCTTTTTCATTTTGGAAGTTTCTACTGAGATATCCTCAGACTCAGAGATTCTTTCGTCAGCCATGTTCAGTGCACTAATGAACCCATCAAAGGCATTCTTCATTTCAGTTACAGTGTTTTTTATCTCTAGCATTTCCTTTTGTTTTTTTCTTAGAATTTTTATCTCTCTGCTTACATTGCCCATCTGTTCTTGCATGCTGGCTACTTTATTCATTAAAGCCTTGTATTGGTGGGCCTGTAGCTGGTGTATTAAATTAAGAATATACAGATTATGACCTGCTGAATGAGGAGGCACAAGCCATCCACATGACAGGTAGTTCCCTCATCATCTGGGCTCCCACTCTGGGGAAGTGAAAACCATGGGGACATTTTGATTGAAGATGCAGTTTAAAACACTCACATAGAGGAAGTAAAGTCACAAGATTTATTACTTACAAATCCCAGAAACAAGGGAGGCAGTCTGTGCAGAGAGCTGGGAGAAGGGTGGTCCTCCATCCCAGGTTACAGACAAGCAAGAGATGGAAGACAGCACCAATTATTTATAAGGGGGTTGGGGCTGAGGTCACTAACTTTTTGTGGGCTCAACTCTAAGTAGTTATTTTAAAAGGTGCCCTGGGAAAAGCAAAGTAGGAACTTGTGGCAGGAATCCTAAGCTCAGATCCTTATCTAAATGTCCAGACTCTGGGTGTGAGCATGGTTGTTATACTGTAAAATGCCTACACAGCAACTCAAAATAGCTATTTTCTCATCACAAGCCTTTAGCATAGTAATCATAGTTGTTTTAAGTTTCTGGTCTGATAATTCCAACATCCCTGCCATGTCTGTTTCTAATGCTTGCTCTGTCCCTTCCAACTTTAAAAAAAAAAATTTTAGTATGTCTTGTAATTTTTTAAAATAGCCAAACATAGATGTACTAGATGAAAGGAACTGATATAAATAGGCCTTTAGTAACATGGGGATAACGTAAGGGAAAGGGGAAGTGTTCTAGAGCCCTATGATTGTGTCTCAGTCTTTTAGTCAGTCTGTCCCTCTGGACTGTGAACTTCACAAATGCTTCTGTCTTCTTTTCCCCCACCTTAGGTGAAACAGTATGGCTTGAGTGGTCTGGAGATGGCTATTTCCCTTTTCCCACATGGAAGGCTAGAAAGGGCTGGAGCTGTGCATTTCCCTTCCTCCAGGTCAGCTGGACTCTGATAAAACTCTAGCAGATTAGGCTCTGGTCAGATAACTTCTCTGGAGGGCAGACCTTGTTTAAGAAGAACAGTGTGTTCCAGTGTATTCCAATTAGTTCCTTTCCCTGTTCCTTGCTGGAAGCATTAGGGGATTTTTCTCTGATACTTACTGTAAGAACCTGTATGATATCCTAGAGATAAAAGCCATAAAGGGAGGACGCTCTCCTGCAACTAGGTCTTCCTGAAGATTTTTACTGTCAGATTTGTTAACTCTGAGCTTCCAAAAATTCATCAATTATAGTTATGATTTTTCTACCATAGCATTGGTTCCTGTAGAGATTTCAGCTTGTGAGTTTCTACCTTGTAAGCTGTGATTGTTTGAATTCACTTACCAGACTCTCTAATTTGGGGGGCAGCAGTTTGTCCCATGACTTTACTTCTCTTGTACATCTAAGAAAAGTTGTGAATACTTCAATTTGTTCCGCTTTTTATTTGTTGTTAGGATGGAGTGGTGACTTCTAAACTCCTATGTTGTACCAGAAACCAGAAGTCTTGAAGTCTGTTTTCTTATACTGTATCAATTGCATAACATTATTTCCCATTTCAGTTTGCTGCATATTTAGAAAGTGACTTTTTGAAGAGATGGAGGTTTGGGATTCTTATCCTGCATTATTTTTTAAATTAAGATTTAATTCACACATCATAAAACTTAACCTTTAAAACTATGCAATTCAGTGGTTTTTAGTACATTCACAAAGTTGTGCAACCATCACCACTATCTAATTTCAGAATAGTTTCATCATTCCCCAAAAGCAACTTGTTTAGCAGTCATTCCACATTCCTCTCTACTCCAGATGCTGGCAACAATTAATTTATTTTCTGTCTTTGGGTTTGTCTATTTTGGACATTTCATATAGATAGAATCATACTATATGTAATCTTTTGTGTCTGGATTCTTTGACTTAGCATAATGTTTTCACCCATGTTTTGTCATGTTCACCCATATTGTAGCATGAGTAAGTATTTCATTCCTTATTGTGGCTAAATACTATTGCATTCTATGAATATACTATATTATATTTACCTATTCTTCAGTTGATGGAAATTTGGATTGTTTCCACTTTTTGACTATTATGAACATTGTTGCTATGAATATTTTTATAAGTTTTGGTGTGAACATAGGTTTTAATTTCTCTTGGGACTGGAATTGTTGACTCATATGATAACTCTGTGTTTAACCTTTGAGTAACTGTAACTGCTTCCAAAGCAGCTGCATCATTTTACATCCTCACCAGCAATGTATGAGGGTTCCAATTTCTCCACAGTCTCACCAACACTTGTTATTGTTTCTCTTTTTAATTATAGCCATCCTAGTTGGTGTGAAGGGGTATCTCATCATGGTTCTGATTGGCATTTTGCTAATGACTAATGACATTGAACATCTTTTTATGCACTTTTTGGACATTTGTATATCTTCTTTGGAGGCTTGTCTACTCAGATTCTTTGTGCATCTTTTATTTTTTATTTTTTGTTTTTTTTTTGTTTTTGGTTGTTTTGCGGTACGCGGGCCTCTCACTGTTGTGGCCTCTCCCGCTGCGGAGCACAGGCTCCAGATGCGCAGGCTCAGCGGCCATGGCTCACGGGCCCAGCCACTCCGCGGCATGTGGGATCTTCCCGGACCAGGCCACGAACCCGTGTCCCCTGCATCGGCAGGTGGACTCTCAACCACTGCGCCACCAGGGAAGCCCCCTTTGTGCATCTTTTAATGGGTTGTCTTATTGATAAGTTACTAAGAGTTTTTAAAAACATATATTCTGAATACTATACTCTTACTGGATGTATGGTTTCCTATTCTATGGATTGTCTTCTCACCTTCTTGATAGTGTCTTCTGAAGTACAAAAGTTTCTAATTTAATGAAGTCCAACTTATCTATTTTTTTTCTTTGCTTGTGCTTTTAGTGTCATATCTATGGAACCATTGTTTAATCCAAGGTCACAGAAATTATATCTGTTTTCATCCAATGATTTTACAGTTTTTTCTCTTAGGTCTTTGATTCATTTTGAGTTAATTTTTGTATATTGTGTGAAATAGATGCCCAACTTCATTCTTTTGCATGTGAGGATCTAATTGTCACACTGGATGAGTTTTTTAAAATTATTATTAATTTTTTAACATCTTTATTGGAGTATAATTGCTTTACATCGTTGTGTTAGTTGCTGCTGTATAACAAAGTGAATCAGCTATATGTATACATATATCCCCACATCCTCTCCCTCTTGCGTCTCCCTCCCACCCTCCCTATCCCACCCCTCTAGGTAGTCACAAAGCACTGAGCTGATCTCCCTGTGCTATGCGGCTGCTTCTCACTAGCTACCTATTTTACATTTGGTAGTGTATATATGTCAATGCCACTCTCTCACTTTGTCCCAGCTTACACTTCCCACTCCCTGTGTTCTTAAGTCCACTCTCTACATCTGTGCCTTTATTCCTGTTCTGCCCCTAGGTTCATCAGAACCTTTTTTTTTGTTTTTTTCAAATTCCATATATATGTGTTAGCACATAGTATTTGTTTTTCTCTTTCTGACTTACTTTACTCTGTATGACAGTCTCTAGGTCCATCCACCTCACTACAAATACTCAATTTCATTTTGTTTTATGGCTGAGTAATATTTCATTGTATATATGTGCCACATCTTCTTTATCCATTCATCTGTTGATGGACACTTAGGTTGCTTCCATGTCTTGGCTATTGTAAATAGTGCTGCAATGAACATTGTGGTACATGACTCTTTTTGAGTTATGGTTTTCTCAGGGTATATGCCCAGTAGTGGGATTGCTGGGTCATATGGTAGTTCTATTTTTAGTTTTTTAAGGACCCTCCATACTGTTCTCCATAGTGGCTGTATCAATTTACATTCCCACCAACAGCGTAGGAGGGTTCCCTTTTCTCCACACCCTCTCCAGCATTTATTGTTTGTAGATTTTTTGATGATGGCCATTCTCACCAGTGTGAGGTGATACCTCATTGTTGTTTTGATTTGCATTTCTCTAGTGGTTGGTGATGTTGGGTATCCTTTCATGTGTTTGTTGGCAATCTGCATAGCTTCTTTGGAGAAATGTCTGTTTAGGTCTTCTGCCTATTTTTGGATTGGGTTGTTTGTTTTTTTTGATATTGAGCTTCATGAGCTGTTTGTATATTTTGGAGATTAATCCTTTGTCAGTTGCTTCATTTGCAAATATTTTCTCCCATTCTGTGGGTTGTCTTTGGATGAGATTTGAAGAAGATCAAATAAAGATATCTTTGTGGGCTTCCCTGGTGGCGCAGTGGTTGAGAGTCCGCCTGCCGATGCAGGAGACACGGGTTCGTGCCCTGGTCCGGGAAGATCCCACATGCCGCGGAGCGACTAAGCCCGTGAGCCATGGCCGCTAGGCCTGCGCGTCCGGAGCCTGTGCTCCGCAACGGGAGAGGCCACAACAGTGAGAGGCCTGCATACCGCAAAAAAAAAAAAAAAAAAAAAAAAAAAAAAAAAAAAAAAGATATCTTTGTGAGTGGGGTCTTCCAGTGGATGACCAGACAGGTCAAATAATGGCAGTGTTCTGGGGAAGAGAAGCCCCATAGAGTGGCTGCCAAGCTGCTGGGTTTCACCATGATCATGGGTTGTTGCTTTCCAAGGATACTACAGAGCTGAGGAGTGGGGGATGAGAATAGGGCAAATTAAAATGCCATAGAACTCACTGTATTTACTGAGATTCAGTCACTAGTTTTGAACAAATGCTCCCTGGATTGCTACAAGCCTTTGGTTAATTTCCAGAGTTCTAAAAAAGTTGATTTCAGCAAGTTTTACCAGTGTTCTCATTGCTTTTATGAAGGAGAGGTTTCTCAGATGTCTTTACTCTTCTATTTTCACTGATGTCACCCCTGCACTATTATTTCTATGTTACATTCTCACCATTTTCTAATCTCTCAGTCACATTTACTGTGTTATTGAGTCCCTGCCCCTCACCCCTCTTGAAGATTGGAGCCTGTGTCCTTCTTATCCAGTCTTTTGACATGCTCCCTGGGCCTACAGCATGGCATTTATCCTGAACATTTTGGATTGGATTCACTGTTTTCTAGATACAGTGCCTTGTTCTGTCTTGCTTTTACCTTCATTTTCCTGGAAAACTTTTGTAAGTAATGTCTTAAGAAAGTGATATGTGAAAAGAAGTAGGTATGTATTCTTGCATTTTTGAAATGTCTTGTTCTTGCCTTCATTCTTGATTGATAGTTTAGCTAGGTATTGAATTTTAGGTTTAAAACTTTTCCTCAAAAAATTTGAGGGCATTGGTCCTTTGTGTTTCTGTCTGTTATTTATTGCCACAACAATGATGAATAACAAAATACCTTAAATAAATCGAAGCATTTATTATTGCTCCCAATTCTATGAGTTGTCTGGGCAATTCTTTTAGTCTCAGTTGGGATACTTATGAGTGTGGTCTGTTAAGAGTAGCTCTGTGACTGCTGATTTTAAATGGAATCACATATTTGGGAATTGGCTATCTGTAGGCTGGTCTAGGATGACTTCATCTTGAGTGACTCAGCTATTTTCCATATCACTCTCTTATTCTCCCTCCATGTTAGCCTGAATATGTTCTCATGACAATGGCAGGGATCCAAGAGAAAGGCTGAACACATACAAGCTCCTTTTCAAATCTCTTTTGCTAATAACTCATTGGTCAAAGCAAGTCATGTAGTTAAGCTAAGAGTCAGATGAGAGAAGACTACAAATTTACAAGGCAAAGGGTTTGATATGGTGAGATTATTATTTTGAGCCAGTAATGCACTTAATTTATTATGGTGTTCTAGTATATAATGTGGCTGATGAGAAGTCTTGTGCCAGTCTAATTCTTGTTCTTTTGTTTTTGTTTAGGATTTACTCTTTATCCTTGACCTAAAATTTCACAATGGTGCATCTAGGTACATTTAAAAAAATATTACTAAGAAATAATTTTAATGTATACTTGGTGGATACTTTCAATCTGAAGATTTGTCCCTAAACCCTGAAATTATCCCCTTTGATAACTTTTTTTCTTATCATTTTCTTTTTATGCTTTGAAGTTCCTGTTAATTGAATCTCCTGGATTTGTTCTGCATGTCTCCTGTCTTTCATAGAGTACATGTTTTGGTCTTCTTATTCTGGGAGATTACCAAAATTTTGTTTTCCAGTCATTATACCAAATATTTATTTTGGCTATTTAAAAATTTTCTAAAAGCGCTTTCTTGTTCTCTTCCTTTTTCATTGCTTTCTATTTTAGTTATGGATGTAATTTCTAACTGAGTAAATTATAAATTTTCTTTTGTCTTAAAATTTTTTTTCTTCTATACCTTGAATTATTTGTTTCTACCAAGATCTTAAAATTGTTATTTTTTTTTCCCTTTTTTTTTTCACGAGGCATGGAGGTCTTTCTTTTTTATAATGTTGGTTCTCCTCATATATATATACCTGGTAGTCCTTGGTTTTCCATTTACATTCATGATTAAAGTATAGGATAACTGGCATGTGCCTCCTTTATTATTTTATGAATAGCTTTATTTTCTAGTTAAATGTCTTCTCTGAATGGCCATTTTTACCAAGAGTCTATGTGGAGTGAGTAGTTTTCATCAACTGTCTTGCTTTAAGATCAAGGGATGGAGTAAGGTTAGTGCTGAGGATGGAATAGCCCCTACTCAAACATATGGGAAACTTTTTATCCTTTCTGTTGTACACTGGACACTTTATTGTTTTGTAGTTAAGTCTTCCTGTCTCTTAGCTCTCTAACTAGATTAAAGTGTGGGAACACTATTATATACATACTTTACCTCACAAAATTCTGCTTTGCCCAAGACAGTTGTGTAATTAAATTGATTAATTAACCTGTTGCCAGAAGACTTTAATACTTGAGCAAGCTTCCCTTTCTTGCTAGAAAATGTTAACTGCTCTTATTTGGTTAAGAATAAAAAAAACTCACTTCCAGTTTTACTCTAAGTTGTTTTTCTTACTAGAATCCCCTAATTAGTTTAGGTATTTCACATTCCAGTAACTAAATTTATTTTGCAACTTCAGAGTTTCCTGGGATTTCCCATAGATTCAGAGATATCTTCAGAATAATCTGGGAAAATTTTTGAAGTACAGGAAGGAATATGTGAACATCTACTGAAATTCTCATTAACTGTACTTAGAAATTGAACTGTATCAATTAAAAATTAGTTTCAATCTCTATATGATATGTACCTCTGGAAATCTTCAAATCAGTATTTTCTAAGTTTTTGTTTCTCTTTTTTGTAAAGTTTATTTTGGAAAATTTCCATAATACAAATGTAGAGAGTATTATCATTAACTTAAATATCCATCACCCTGAATTATCAACAGTTCCCAAATTTATTGCTTCTATTCCCTTCTACTTTTTTTCTTCTGGAGTATTTTAAAGCAGATTTTAGCCATCATTTCATTTCACCTGTTTTTTTCCTTCATAATCACTATGGCATTTTCAAACCAAACAAAATTGAAATTTCTTAATGTCATCTAATAGTACATAGTTCAATTTTCCTTGTATCTCAGAAATGTCTTTTTTACTTTTTAGAATTAGGATTCAAACAAGATACATTCACTACATTTGGTTATTATGTCAGTTCCTATCTTTCAGAGTTCTGACTCCTTGTTTTTGTTCCTTATCAGTATTGTGTTAGGGCACTGGTTCTCAGTTTTTGTGGGTTTTTTTTTTTTTTTTCTTGCCTCAGGGCTCCTTTACTCTCTTAAAAATAATGGGGGACTCGAAAGAGCTGTAATTTATGTGAATTATTTATTAATTTAATTTGTTTTTAATTTATTGAGTTAATATTTACCAATTAGAAAATAAAACAAATTTAAAACATATATTAATAAAAGTATTTTTAAAAACTATTTTCATTAAAAATAATAATAAGGCTTCCCTGGTGGCGCAGTGGTTGAGAGTCCGCCTGCCGATGCAGGGGACATGGGTTCGTGCCCCGGTCTGGGAAGATCCCACATGCTGCGGAGCGGCTGGGCCCATGAGCTATGGCCGCTGAGCCTGTGCGTCCGGAGCCTGTGCTCCGCAACGGGAGAGGCCTGCATACCGCCAAAAAAACAAACAAACAAAAAAGGAAACCCATTGCATGTTAATATAAATAAAACAGTTTTTATGAAAAATAATTATTTTCCAAAACAAAACTGATTTAGTGAGAAGTACAATAGCACTGTTTCACACTTCTACTAATGTCTGGCTTACTACAAGGCAGCTAGATTCCACATCTGCTTCTGCATTCAAACTACTGCATTGTTAATTTGTTTGAAGAAATACATATGACTACATATATATGCAGAAATATATATATGAAGAAATATATATATATGAAGAAAATCTAGCCTTCATACAGTTATGAAATCCTTTTTAAAAAAGGATTTTTTAAAAAAATGGATATTTATTTATTTTTACTTTTATTTTTTGACTCATATTTCTATTTTATTTAACTTTTTATTTTATATTAGAGTATAGCCGCTTAACAATGTGATAGTTTCAGGTGCACAGCAAATCGACTCAGCCATACATATACATGTATCCATTCTCCCCCGACTCCCCTCCCATCCAGGCTGCCACATAACATTGAGCAGAGTTCCCTTTGCTATACAGTAGGTCATTGTTGGTTAGCCTTTTTAAATATAGCAGTGTGTAAATGTCAATTCCAAACTCCCTAACTATCCCTTCCCTCCACCCTCCCCCCCGGTTAACCATAAGTTCATTCTCTAAGTCTGTGAGTCCGTTTTTGTTTTGTAAATATGTTCATTTGTATCATTTCTTTTTATTTTTTAAAATGTTTTATTAATTTTTTTCATTTCTTTTTAGATTCCACATATAAGCAATATCTTATGATATTTCTCTTTCTCTGTTTGTGAAGTCCTGTAGCTTTTGAAGAACTCCATAGTATTCTTGTCAGACAATAAAAGTACAAAAGCAAATAATATCTTAGTGTTATTCTAAAGATAGTCTTGACCTTCCAGCTCACATGAACAGGTCTCAGGGACCCTGGGCTTCTACTCCTTACACTGAGCCACGATGGCTCCCCCATCACATAGAGGTGCTTGTCTTACTCTGCTCCATCTAATAGCTCTAGGACTGAGGTGTTTGGGAAGAAGCGAGAGCAGGATAGAACAGAAATCTTGAACTTTATGTATAAGTATTGAGGTTTATTATAGTACTGAAGAGTTAATTCTGAAACTTGTATGTGTATCACGTTGAGAGAGTGAGTAAAAATATTGATGTTGGGAACAAGGGTTCTTGCTGTAAGAAAAAGGAGAGACAAATGTAGAATTGGGAAGGTGAGGAAGAATCTTGTGCTTTAATGAAGTTGAATTGGAGATATAAGTATGAACTAATCAATATGAATTTATAATGTTTAAAAAATGTATTTCCTAATTCTGTCCAGTAGAAGGGCATAGAAGCAATAGCACCATAGTAACAATAAGTTTACTTGTGCCCAGATCTTGTCTTCTGAATCCCTGCTTTTGAGAAATGCCTGATTACAGTCCTGGGAAAGGAGGACACAGGTGAGCCTTAAACACCTTGTGGTACCAGCAGGCTGAGATGTGTGCAATGACAGGTGGGACCCCCCAAAGGATATGGGAGATACCTGGAGGGTCTCCCACTGGACTTAAACTATCTGTGTTTTACTATTACTTAGCTATTTTATATTTGTCTATATTTATCAAGTCCTTGTATCTGTGACTCTTTACACAAATGTGAAACAAATTTGCAAATAATATTATAAAATCAAATATAAGTCAATGACCTGTTTTAATATGCATATTTTGTTGAAACTAAATTACCTTTTGTTAGGTGTAATATATTTGTGTGTTTGAGCTTCAGTTCTACAGATGCAGAGGATGCCTGCTTATATAAGTAATGTTGTACAGAATAGCGTTAATAATTTCAAAGCTTTTAAAATAGTTCATTATTATCAGTTCACCCTTCATCAAAACTCTACCAAGGAACAATCCTAGATGTCACTGTCAATAATATATCATTTTTAACCCTTAAGCTTCCATGTTTATTCAAGACAAGATTAGCATTGTGTTGTTATTGAATTCTGTATTACAATGGCATCTAATCAAATTACTGGAGAAGAAAAATATCTGAAGTTCTTGATTTTTGCAGATGTTGAAAATAGTTCGAACACTGAGCCTGCTCTCAGACTGAGGCCTATCTGTAAATACCGGAAGTGATTTGTACACCCCGTTTAAAAATGACATGACTGTAACTCAGGTTTCCCTATTCCTTTTCTTAATCCCTAACTAGAAATTTTAAACTGTTGAAAACTTCTATTTGTCCCTTGCTGGATGTGAGTACATTTAGATCTTAAGTCCATGTTTATGTTATTTCTCATAATTTGTGACAATTAAATTAGTACATTTCTTCACCATACCATGGTGTTCTTATATCAAATTGGCTTCAATATTAGTACCTTAAACTGAAGTATGTTTCTGTGAAAGACATGCCTTTCAACTATAGATTCTCTTGGTAAAAGGAAATTGTCTTTATAACTGGTAAAAATAATTCAATACAAAAACAGTGCAGAACAGTTAGCTTGACATTAGGTGTTACCAAACGATAGCAGTTAGCCGTGCTTATTCTCACATACAAAGTTAAGTTCTGTGACTTTAGGTGGTCCTTGGGGCTCCCATGAGAATTATTCTTGGGGAGGCAGGATTCAGCTTTGAGGTGGCTTTTTGGATGATGCAGGATATATTCACATAATTTTTAAAGTTGCCAAATAAAAAAATAAGCTTTAAAAACATTCCTAGAGCACTTGTAGACAGTCCACAATATCCTCTTACCCCCACCAACCCACCCCCACACCCCCAGAGAAAAATAAGACTTTTGGAAACACCCAAATGATGGATTTGGAACAGTGTTTGGGAAAGGTGTAAATTAGGCCTGTTTTCTCTTGGTCATAATCCAGATTTCCAATTAATTTCATAGAAGCACTTCCAACTGACATTCATTCACCAATTTTCTGTATTTGCTGCAGTTTTTTCCCCTCTTAAAGGCTGTTTTCAATACTGATAGCATACTGAGCCTGTTCACATAAGCTGTAGGCTACTTTCTATCACAGCCGTATACTTCTGCTACCACCGATTAAATTGTTCTAAAACCTTTTTATTCCAGTTTTTAAATTTTATACAATCTATGTTTATTATATTATAATTATATAATCTAATTAGACACTGTACACATCAATGAAACAAATATTGGAAGGAGGATTATCTCTAGGAAAACTAAGATGAGTGCTTTGGATGTTGATAAAAACATGGCACTGTGCTTGCTGCCTAATTAGGTGTGAATGAGAGAATTGAGATCAGAAGGAAGAATCATACTAATCTAGAAAACATTTGAACTTAAACTGCTTGACAAGGGACCCTGTGTTCTTTCCTGCCCTGAGACTAATTGGGAATTTGAATGTGATGTTGTGATAATTTTCCTTATATCTGAAGATTGGTTAAATAAATGTGTACTTTCATGTTTTAGATAAAATGCTTAAATTACTAATCAATTTGTGATTGTCCCCATCAACCAACTTTTCTTTAGCCCGCCATCTACTGGTCCTGAGTATATCATATCGTCCCATTACCTAAGTCTTTAGTCCTAGCTGGAAAATAAACAGTGATGCTAGGATAGTTATTCCGTTTTCTTAGATGAGCTTTTATAACATGTCCTAGTGTTTGCTTTTTTTAAAAAAAATTTTATTAAGAAGATGACATATATCTATTTGGTTCCTGAGAAGGGAAAGGAAGAAATTAGAAAAGACTACTGCAGTTATCCAAAAATTTTGTAGATGTATCATTGTTCTTTATTCACAGTAGATGCACAGGAAAGACTTGATTCATTCCAAAAGTAGAGTAGAGCCAAGATACTTATTTTTTTGAAAAATTAATTTATTTTATTTATTTATTTTTGGCTCTGTTGGGTCTTTGTTGCTGTGTGCAGGCTTCTCTAGTTGCGGCGAGCAGGGGCTACTCTTCGTTGTGGTGTGCAGGCTTCTCTTGTTGTGGAGCACAGGCTCTAGGCACGCGGGCTTCAGTAGTTGTGGCACATGGGCTCAGTAGTTGTGGCTCGTGGGCTCTAGAGAGCAGGCTCAGTAGTTTGGCACACGGGCTTAGTTGCTCTGCAGCATGTGGGATCTTCCCGGACCAGGGCTTGAACCCATGTCCCCTGCATGGGCAGGTGGATTCTTTTTTTTTTTTTTAGAAGATGTTGGGGGTGTGAGTTTATTAATTAATTTATTTATTTTTGCTGTGTTGGGTCTTCGTTTCTGTGCGAGGGCTTTCTCTGGTTGTGGCAAGCGGGGGCCACTCTTCATCGCGGTGCTCGGGCCTCTCACTATCGCGGCCTCTCTTGTTGCGGAGCACAGGCTCCAGACATGCAGGCTCAGTAGTTGTGGCTCATGGGCCTAGTTGCTCCGTGGCATGTGGGATCCTCCCAGACCAGGGCTCAAACCCATGTCCCCTGCATTAGCAGGCAGATTCTCAACCACTGCACCACCAGGGAAGTCTAAGATATTTGTTTTAAAATCTAAAAATGTTTAAGAATTCTTCCTATCTCTTTTTGAAGCTGGTCTTTGAATATTTGTATTCCTGTCTCTTCATGTTTTCTGACTTGTGCTGGAGTGACCTGTCTGAACAGGGGATAATCCTGTTATGTGCTTATGGCTGCGGAGAAATTAAAGCTGCTCTTGGCTAAGGACTTGGACTTGAAAGAAATGACTATGTGATGTATACAGTTCCGTAAGCCCACTTGTCTCCTCTACATGCCCATGCTGTTCTAACACCCATGTAGGTATTTGAAGATGTGCTGACCTTGACCTCTTATGTAACAGAAAGGTTTGCAGACTTATAGTTGAGATCTTTTAATAATTTGAAACAATTCTGGAGAGATTTTATCTCTGAAAAATACTCACCCTATGAAAATGCAAGGTACTTTTTCCTCAAGTTGGAAATCAGTGGAGTTTCTCAACTCTAATTTACTTTTCATAGGCTATAATATCACAGTTTTGAGAATTTCCAATAATCCAGATTATAACACAGCTGCACAGTTTGGAAAGCAGCTGCCTAAATGGGGTGGATCTTGCCATGCTTATTTGAAAGGATGTTTGTGGTCGTTTGACAAAATGAAGAGATTAATCAGGATAAAACTTTTTATTCTGTCTCTCCCTTCTCAATATGCTGCCTAATATTTTTTTATTAAATGACTTCTCTGATAATTACAAATGCTTGGTTTATGTTAGAATATTTTTATTTTAATACATAGTTGGACAAGTTGACTTTTTTCTCCTTTCTCTCCACATTCATCCCACGAGAGTAGTGAAGCAACTACAAACATCTTTTTGCCATCAACACAATTATTTTGTTGAATGTCATTTTTGGTAAATCCATGTTCACCTTTGAAAAGAGCCTGAGTTAGAATTTTCTTAAAGCCCCCTTTGTGTAATGTAGTTTTTGAAGAAATAGACTTTATTTTTTAGAACAGTTTTAGATTCACAAAGCAAAATTGAATGGAAAGTACAGAGTTCTCATATACCTCCTGCCTCTACACACGCATAACCTCCCTCAATATCAACAGATGGTTACATTTGTTACAACTTATGAACCTATATTGACAAATAATTAACACTCAACATCTGTAGTCTTGGTGCTGTACATTCTATGGGTTTGGAAGATGTATAATGTCATGTATCCACCATTATAGTATCATACAGTGTAGTTTCACTCTACTAAAAATCCTCTGTGTTCCACCAAGTCATTCTTCCTTCCCCCCTCATCCCAGCAACCAATGATCTTGTTACTGTCTCCTTAGTCGCCCTTTTCCAGAATGGCATATAGTTGGAATCATACAGTATGTAGCTTTTTCAGATTGGCTTCTTTTACTTAGTAATATGCATTTAACTTCCTCCAGGTCTTTATGTGGCTTGTTAGCTCTTTTCTTTTTAGTGCTGTATAATAGTCTGTGGTCTGGATGGGCCTCAGTTTATTTGTGCATTCACCTACTGAATGCTTGGTTGCTTCCAAGTTTGGGCAATGATGAATAAAGTGGCTGTAAGTATCTGTGTGCAGGTTTTTGGCTGTATATAAGTTTTCAACTCCTACGGATAAATACTAAGGAGTGAGATTGCTGGATCATATGGTGAGTATGTTTAATTAATAAGAAACTGCTAACTGTCTTCCAAAGTGGCTGTATCAGTTTACATTCCCACCAACAATGAATGAGAGTTACTAGTGAGATGTATTTTTAAGTACATTTATTTTAAATTTTATAACAACCTTATAAAATGGGTATTAATGAGGTTAACATGCAAAAGTGATCAAACTCAAGGAGACTGACTATCCTGAGGCTAAGAAACTAGTTTGGGGGCTTCCCTGGTGGCACGGTGGTTAAGAATCCGCCTGCCAATGCAGGGGACACAGGTTCAAGCCCTGGTCTGGGAAGATCCTACGTGCTGCGGAGTAGTGAAGCCTGTGCGCCACAACTACTGAGTCTGCGCTGTAGAGCCTGCGAGCCACAACTACTGAGCCCACGTGCCACAACTGCTGAGCTCATGTGCCACAACTAATGAAACCCGTGTGCCTAGAGCATGTGCTCTGCAACAAGAGAAGCCTCTGCAGTGAGAAGCCCGTGCACTGCAACAAAGAGTAGCCCCTGCTCACTGCAACTAGAGAAAGCCTGTGTGCAGCAACGAAGACCCAACGCAGCCAAAAGTGAATAAATCAATAAAAATTTTAAAAATGAATAAAATCTATCTTAAAAAAAGAAACTAGTCTGAAGTCTATTCTAGTTCAAAAGTTTGCATTATTTCTTCTGTGCCTTAATGACTGCTAAATATAAGCCATGAAGGACACATAAAACATTTATAAATCCATTAAGTTGAACTGTTTTTTCTAAAGGGTCTTGAAACATTGTAATTAGACCTTTCATGCACTACTCTATATATGTTGAAACTGAGGTCTAGCTTGCTTAAGTGATATAGTCAAGGTGACACAGCTAATTAGTAGTAGGGCCAATTTTGTCCCAAGGTCTCTTGACTTGGATATTAGCACTGGTAAGACTGATTTTCAAATATTGCTTGTGGGATTGTCTTGCTACATTATATTGACTTTTATTTTTAAAAAGTTTTTTTTCTCTTTAAGATGCAATCCTTTGTATTTAAATTAGCTTTAACATGTTTTAACAAGGAAAAATTTCTAAAGTGAAAATATGCCTTTCACCTTTCTATTTTATGAGTATTTTTTCCTACATTTCTTTTACTTTTAAAAAGTTTTGTTCAATTGGATTTTTTTAAACAAAGTTTTACTCTATTTGGTCATATATATTATTAAATTTACAGATAAATTCAGATCTGAATAACTTGGAAAACTTGAGCATTTAAAAGTGAGAACTCACACAGAAAGGTGTATGTGTCATAAAAACAAGAGAATTTATTCTAGTTGCCACAATAGATCGTTTCAGTTATTTATAGCTCCTCCAATGTAGTTAGTACTTAAATAACAACACAATGTTCATCTTCCTACTCCTGCTTTTCTCCTGCTCTCTGCTCCTTGCATCCAGGTTCAACACACATTTATTGGTCATCTATTAATACTTTGTGCCAGGCTGCATGTGAGTGAAAGTATATGACACGGTGTGTATGTACTCAGCTCTTTATTGCAACCCTGCAGAATGGACATGAAACTCACAGGAAAATAATATGACTTCTTTTCTGTTCTTTAACTATTAATTACTCCAAGAATGTTTTCCTTCTTGCTAATGGTTCAATCGTTTCTTACTTTAATTTTCAATACTGTCTTTAATTTTCATGCTTTACCTCCCCAACTATATATGGCATCATTTTCTTCCCATAAAATGTATCCTGCCATGATTGATCCCTTGGTTTACTGAACCTCAAAAAGATACTATACCAATTTCCTTTACAGCTCCTGTGTTTCAGCTATATGTCGTTCAAGCCAGCACATTTCTACCGCATAGCATTCAATCAACACATTAAGATTACGAATACATTATGGAAAAGAACTTTAGTAATGATGATGGTAAGCATCACTTAAAAGTAACTTTTAGATAAAAACTAAAAAATAATTGATGATTATTATGATATGTTAAAGAATCTTAAGTAAAAAAGATGAATTTTCTACTGGAAAAATGAGCTAGAAAGGGAAGTTTAGTGCTGGTACCCACTCTACTCTCAAACCCAGATGAGTTTAGTTCCCCACTTCATTGAGTATTAGTTAGGAGGCAAGCAGTAGTGCTTGAAGCTCTGTCTTTTCTAACCTCATCTCCTTCATTGATGGCTTGGAGACAAGTTCTTATGGTTCTGTGTCCTTCTCACCCCTCAAGCTAGGTGTTGCTTGGCTGTTATGCTGTTATAGTCCAGGGACTTTTATTCTCAATCTGACTATGAGTACAATTTAGTACCTGTATTGTGTGTTTAAACTAGTTGGTAGCATTGGGGTGAAGGCAATCCATTTGTCGGACCAAAGGTAGGTCTCCCTACAACTTAACTTTTACACTGTTTCAAGAGAAACAAGTGTGCCCATTGTTATACAAGGGAAGTAGATGATTTTGAAAACACTATTATCTTTTTATGAGTTTTTTTCCACTTAGCAAAATGGAAAAAATTGTGTGTATTTGTACATACGTTACTGTATTCTTCTCATCCCTTGTACCCTCTCCCAAATATAGTTACACCCTTTACTATTTTGCCCTGTAATCTTACTGTTCCTCTAGTTAGATATCCTGTAATGTGCTTTATACATCTTGGATCTCTACTGCCTCATACAAAAGCTTGTAAACATCCCCCATCCCATACTGTTCTCTCCCCCACTTCTCTTCTTCATGTCTTCTTCCAAGGACTAACCCCTCTTCCCACTACATATTCTATTAATTACATTATATTATGGCTGTTGGTTGAGCTATCTAGCCTAAATGGGTCTCGGAAGAATAGACCCTCTATATCCTTATTCCCTCTTTCTTCAATGCTTAGCACAGTATGTGGTGCAGACACAGAATAGGGACCACAGTGTTAGAATGGAGGATGTGTCTTGTGAGAGAAGATCCTCATTATCTTCAAGTGTGTGGGTGCACTCTGAGAGTGTGCTGATATGTGTGTGGACACATGGTTCTCGTATTAGCCTTCTGTGACCATAGGAAAAATGTTAAATTTCTTCCTAACCACTTACAGTACATAAAACATCACAGCTTAACAAAATCTATGAAATCAGATCTCCAAGGTTTCTTTGTTTTGTTCTTGTGGGATTAAAAAAAAAAAAAGAATTAAGTGGACTCTATTTATCATTCTTGAATTAGTAGAATTGAACTAGAAAGTTGAAGCACTAAGTAACTTCAAATTTAGCAAGTATCTTAACATTTTGGAAATAGTATAGGATCCCAATAGTATAGCAGGAGTATTATTCTAGGTTAAGGGTGACATAGGTGATCCTATGGTGTGTGATTACTTAACTGAAGAAAATATACTAGGTTGATATTGAACATTAAAGCAAAACCTCTCATGAAGCCCTTCATTAACCTATAGATGGTTAACCCCCAGGTGGGCTCATGCCATTGGCTCTAGCAGCCTCCGGATTCTCCTTGCGTGTCACAACACAGCCTGAGCCCATGAGGATGCTACATCTATTCTTGGCAGCATTTTACCTGGATTTCTAAGGCTATAAAATGATTTAAGGAAAAATTATGGCATGTGAGAAGGATTCTTAATATGTATAATCTTAGGCGTAATAAATAATTTTTCTATAAATTAGTCAAAACATTTCCCAGTGTCTTCTTTATTTTCAAAGGCAAAGGAAGAAAGCTGGTGTCCTTTTTGTATTCTCACATCAACAGTCGTGAGGCATTTTAATTTAAGGGGAAACAAAATCTGTGACCCACTTTCAAACAGTTGAGACTGATTAACCTTTGTTTAAATTCATCTAATTTAAAATAAACAGCCTGGAAATAAGTTAGACATTTTTCGGTAGGAAGTAGAGAAAGGGATCATGTAAATACAGAAAGTGAGAAGAGATGTTAACTGCATAGATGCTGGTGTGAAATGGGGGAGAGTTTCATTTAAAAAAAGTATTCTTGGCTCTCGTATATAGAAATCATATCCCCATCTCACCCGGTTTCAGGGATGGATTGTTTTTGCACATGAAGGAAATCAAACAGAATTTTGACAAGTGTCTATATTTTACATGTGTATAACTTCACAGAGAAAATACGTATTTGTTCTTTGTAGAAATTGGGGCTCTCTTTTACCTCCTCCTCCAAAGCATAGAGAATCAGGCACAGTGTTAAATACAGGATCCCTGGACCAAACTAATCTGGGAGAAACTTCAACCTAAACCCGCAAACACCTGAATTCTTACTGAGCATGGCATGATAGTGTGTGGCATTCTTCACAGTGGTCTAGTTTGCATAGTTTGGGGCCATGGTGGTATGTAGAGTGTCCTAGATCAGGAGTCAGGAGGCTTGACTTTGTTATTAACTAGTTGTATGACTTGAGTAAGCTGTTTAACCTCTGTGTGCCTTAGTCTCTGTTGAATAGAAAAGAGGAGAGGAACCTGTCTTTGTTGAAGTAAAAACTCAATATGAGCAAAAGGTGTTTCATTCATATACTTCTATAAAAACTGAAGTAGAATTAAGACATCAGTATTGAAGAGGTTGGCTTAGGTGATGATGCTGTTATGAATTTCCATGGCAACACAACATACTAAGTTTTATCTTTAAAAGTTATTGTGTCCATAAATCGAATGCCCTTACAGAATAAACAATTATGCATTTTGTTGATAGAATGTAGTGTGCTGCTAATTATTTGAGAAATCTTTTAACTTCTATAGGCGTATATTTAGTGCTTACCAAATATCTGATTAATCTATCCAATAGTTAGCATTTAATATCACTAATATGGTTGCTTTTCAGTTAGCCAAGATTACTTTCAGCTTGAAACCAAGAACTCAGACTATTGTATATTGACTCTTTCTTCTTTTTTATTCTTTCTGTTTTAACTTACTTATTCTAACTTTTGTTAGATGAATGTCATTTAACCAATCATTTTTTAGGCTTTTCTTCACAAATATTTCAAACTATAGCTTTTGTTTTAAATCTGTTTGAAACTTACCAAAGACTTTTGAAGTATAACTCAGCATATGATTAATTATTAGCACTCTGTTGATAAGGGAACCAATAGTAAATTGATTTAATCTATTAAAGGGAAAGATGGAATTTATATGAGATAGTGGCAAAGAAGAAAAAATATGGATCTTTCAGAAACAACAAATTGTTTTGTTGGGCAAGATGTGGACGAGTTGATAGTGAGCAAAGAGATCTTTATTTTCAATTGCTCATGGATTCTCCAGAAGACCTTAGATGTTTTCCTCTAACAGGTTGCTCTGCATTCTATTAGTGCCCTTCATTAGCATCTCCATCTCGGTTTTGCTAGATGTGCTCCATTTCTCTCATTACCATTTTTCACAGTCAATCACTTTTTTATTATATCCCCAGTACATAGCTGTCTTAGTTTTGTATTGTTGCTGAAACAAATTACCACAAAATCTGTTACTTAAAGCAGCAGTAATTAGTTGAATTATAGCTGACATAAAACATTATATTAGTTTTGAGTGTACAACATAATGATTCAATATATGTATTTATTGCAAAATGATCACCATGTCTGGTTACCATCCATAACCACATATAGTTCCAAAATTTTTTCAGTGTGATGAGAACTTTTTAAGATCTACTCTCTTAGCAACTTTCAAATATACAATTGCTAACTATAGTCACCATGTTGTACATTACACCCCAAGACTTAATTATTCTTGTAAATGAAAGTATGTGTTTTTTGACCCTCTTCATACATTTCACATGCTCTCACCTACTATCTCTGGCAACCACCAATCTGTTCTATGTATCTATGAGTTCAGTATTATTATTATTTTTTTACTTTTAAAATTTTAATTTTGGCCATGCCCCATGACATGTCGAGCAGGGATTGAACCTGGGCCCTTGGCAGTGAGAACACAGAGTACTAACCACTTGACTGCCAAGGAATTCCCAGTGTTTTTTTTTAAAATTAGATTCCACTTAAAAGTGAGATCATATGGTATTTGTTCTTCTCTGTCTCTGATTTATTTCACTTAACATAAGGCCCTCGAGGTCTATCCATGTTATTGCAAATGGCAGGATTTCATTCTTTTTTAATGGCTGAATAATATTCTGTTGTGTATGTGTGTGTGTTATATAAATATATGCATTTATATATACATGTGTGTGTATATACATATATATATATAAGCATTTTCTTTTCTATTCATTCTTTGATAGACACTAGGTTGTTTCCTTTTCTTGGCTATTGTAAATAATGTTGCAATGAAGATGGGGGTGTGTATATCTTTTCGAGTTAGTGTTTTTATTCCCTTTGGATAAATACCCAGAAGTGGGATTTCTGAATCGTATGGTAGTTTTATTTTTAATTGTTTGAGAAACTTCCATATTGTTCTCCATAGTGGCTGTATCAATTTATATTCCCACTAACAGTGCACAAGGATCCCTTTTTTCTACTTCCTTACCACCCTTGTTGTCTCTTGTCTTTTTGATAATCATCATTCTAATAGGTGTGAAGTAATATCTCATTGTGGTTTTGATTTGCATTTCCCTGATAATGAGTGATGTTCAGCACATTTTCATGTACTTGTTGGCCATATGTATGACTTCTTTGGAAAAATGTCTATTCAGTTCTTCTGTCCATTTTTAATCAGATTTTTTTGGATGTAAAGTTGTGTGAGTTCTTTATGTATTTTGTGTATTAAACCCTTATTAAATATATGATTTGCAAATACTTTTTCCTATTCCATAGGTTGCCTTTTTATTTTGTTTATGGTTTCCTTTACTGTGCAGAAGTTTTTTGTTTTTTATTTATTATTTTTAGGTTTAGAAACACAGACTTTATTTTGGGGTTGGATTTCCAGGGCTTTTACATAAAACAAACAAAGAAAATGACAGCTATGTCAAGTATGAATATGAGCTTGCTCTGGCTTTCACAAGACATAAGGAGTTCAGTCTGCTTCCCTTTGGTTACTAAATTATAGGCAGGCACATGATGTACTGGAAAGAAAACTAATCTGGAAATCAGGAGGCTCCGATCTTGCATTTATCTTAGTCTGGGCTTTGTAATTTTGAATGAGTTGCTTCCTTTCTTTGGAACCTAGTTTCTTTTTTTTAATGGAAGCAAAATTGTTAAAACTTTCTTTTTTTTTAATTGAAGTATAGTTGATATACAATATTATATAAGTTACAGGTGTAAAATATAGTGATTAAAAATTTTTAAAGACTATACTCCATGTATAGTTATTATAAAATATTTGCTATAGTCTGTGTGCTGTACAGTATATCTTTGTAGCTTATTTTATACCTAATAGTTTGTAGCTCTTAGTTCCCTACCCCTATATTGTCCCCCCCCTTGCCTCTCCTCACTGGTAACCACTAGTTCTCTATATCTGTGAGTCTGCTTTTGTTTTTATTATATTCACTAGTTTGTTGTATTTTTTAGATTCCACATATAAGTGATATCATACAGTATATTTCTTTGTTTGATTTATTTCACTTAGCCTAATGCCCTCCGGGTCCATCCATGTTGCTGCAAATGGCAAAATTTTATTTTTTTAATGACTGAGTAGTATTCCATTGTATATATGTATATATACCAGATCTTCTTTATCTAATCATCTGTTGATGGTCACTTAGGTTGCTTCCATGTCTTGGCAATTATAAATAATGCTGCTGTGAACATTGGGGTGCATGTATCCTTTCAAATTAGTGTTTTTGCTTTTGTTTTGTTTTGTTTTGGATATAAACCTGGGAGTGAAATTGCTAGGTCATATGGTAGTTCTATTTTTAGTTTTTTGAGAAACCTCCATACTGTTTTCCACAGTGGCTGTACCAATTTACATTCCCACCAATAGTGAATGAGAATTCTCTGCCAAAGCTTTTCAGTTTGATACAGTCCCACTTTACTTCTGCTTTTGTTGCCTGTGCTTTTTGTGTCAAATCCAAAAAATCATCACCAGGATTGATGTCAAGGAGCTTATTGCCTGTGTTTTCTTCTAGAAGTTTATGGTTTTAGGTCTTATGTTCAATTCTTTAATCCATTTTGAGTTAATTTTTGTGTATGGTATAAGATAATGGTCCAATTTCACTCTTTTGCATGTGGCTGTCCAGTTTTCCCAACATCATTTTTGAGGAAACCCTTCCCCATTGTATATTCATGATTTCTTTGTTAAAGATTAATTGACTATATTTGTGTGGGTTTATTTTGGGGCTCTCTATTCCTTTCAGTTGATCTATTTGTCTGTTTTTATGCCAGTACCATACTGCTTTGATTACTATAACTTTGTAATCAGGAAATGTGATGCCTCCAGCTTTGTTCTTCTTTCTCAAGATTGCTTTGGCTGTTAGGGTTCTTTTCAGTTCCATTCAAATTTTAGGCTTTTTTTCTATTTCTGTGAAAAATGCCATTGGAATGTTGATAGGGATTGCACTGAATCTGTAGATTGCTTTGGGTAGTATGGACATTTTAAAAATAATAATTCTTCTGCGTAAGCATGGAATATCTTTCCATTTATTTGTATCTTCAATTTCTTTCATCAGTGTTTTACAGTTTTCAGGGTACAGATCTTTCACCTCCTTGGCTAGATTTAGTCCTAAGTAATTTATTCTTTTTGATGCTATTGTAAATCAGGTTGTTTTCTTAATTTCTCTTTCTGGTAGTCTGTTATTAGTATATAGAAATGACACAGATTTTTGTATATTGATTTTGTTTCCTGCAACTTTACCAAATTCATTTATTAGTTCTAACAGGTTTCTTTTTTGTAGAACCTTTAGTGTTTTCTGTATATAAGATCATGTTATCTGCATAAATGACATTTTTACTTCTTCCTTTCTGATTTCCATGCCTTTTTCTTTTTCTTGCCTAATTGCTTTGGCTGGACTTCAAATACTATGTTGAATAAAAGTTCTGAGAGTAGGCATTCTTGTTTTGTTCCTGATCTTAGAAGAGCTGAAAGCTTTCACCACTGAGTATGATGTTGGCTGGGGTTTTGTCATATACGGCCTTATCAGGTTGAAGTATGTTTCCTCTGTACCTATTTTGTTGAGAGTTTTTACCATAAATGCATGTTGAATTTTGTCAAATGCTTTTTCTGCACCTTATCTTGAGATGATCATATAATTTTTATCCTTCATTTTGTTAATGTGGTGTATAACATTGATTTATGGATATTGAACCATCCTTGCATCCCTGGAATAAATCACACTGGATCATGGTGTGTGATCCTTTTAATGTATTGTTGAATTTGGTTTGCTAATATTTTATTGAGTTTTTTTACATCTATGTTCATAAGGCATATTGGCCTGCAATTTTCTTTTCTTGTAGTATCTTCACTGGTTTTGGTATCAGGGTAATGCAGGCCTTATAAATTGAGTTCAGAATTGTAAAACACAAATATTTTATAGTTCTATAGGTCAGAGTTTGAAAGGAGTCTGCAAGGCTGTGTTCCTTTCTGGAAGCTCAGAGGGGGTTGATTAATTTCTGTTCCCTTCCCAGATTCTAGAGGTTGTCTTCATTCTTTGGCTCATGGCTGCATCACTCTGACCTCTGCTTCTATCATCATATCTCTTTCTCTGACTCAGACACTCCTGCTTTCCTCTTATAAAGACACTTGTGATTACATTGGGCTCACCCAGAAAATCCAAGATAACTTTTCATCTAAAGATCCTTGACTTAATTACATCTGCAAAGTCTCTTTTGCCATGTAAAGTGACATATTCACAGGTTTTGGGGATTACAATGAGGATAGCTTTGGGAGGGTTCATTATTCTGCATGTGTTAACAACACATGACAAGATCTATGGTAGATACAAGGAGCCACAGTTATTATAATAATGTATATAATTACCCAGGAGTGTAAAACAAAAACTAATGCTATCTTGACATATCAATAATTGATAATTATGCCTTTTATGATGAATAATTCTAAGGCTCATTGACAAAGTATTTAAAAAGTATAAGTAGACTTTATAATACAGTTCCTGTGAGACCCATCAATGTAATCTTAATGTGCTTTTACTTTCTCCATGAAGATTCATTTATTCACACATATATATTTATTGGTTAATAATTAGAATTACAAAACTATGTGCCAGGTCCTGCTCTCATAGAGGCTTACAATAAAAGGTGGAAGATAAATATTGATGAAGTTATTACCTTTGTTGATCGATGTGATTACAGATGGCAATGCTGGAAATGAGGGATGTAGAGGGCTTGATGAGAGTATGAATTGAGTTCCTCACCTGGTATGGGGCATCAGGGTAGTTTTCAGAAGTCATAGAGATAAATGGCCAAAATTTCTTGGAAAATAACTGGTTTACCTGTAGGCATCAGTGTTCTAGGCGTTTATACCATGAGAAAGCCAACTATAAAAACTGTCAATAGCTTTCTCTCATTAATCTATCCATGCAGGGCATGTTCCATTGACAACTTTTGTTATGAGTAAGTTCTTCTTGGTTTTCAAGAGTCCTGTGGTGCCATTTTTAGACAACGGTCTAATGACCACAAGGAAAGGAAGAACTGCTATCACTTCAATGAGCATCAGGTGGTCTGGTGATAGGATAGATATAAAGTTGAAACTGTCATCTTCTCAGGTAACTGCCTCAGTGATGTCAATCACTGCCTGAATACCTCATTTTAAAAAAAAGACATTCAGTTTGTGTTATATATACTCGACAGTACAAGAAATTCTTGGCTTCTTGGGACATGGGTTTCCTATGGAGTTTTTGCTATGTTGAAGGCAAGGTACCCAGCACAAGGGTACTTTCCCTAATGCCCAGGAGTTTTTGAACCTGACCATGCTTCTGAGGAATGTAGACCACTCAGAACTGATGCTCTTTTACCTTATGATATTGAAACTGTCCTTGGGCCCAAAGAATGGTATTTAACTCTGGTGCAACAATTACAACAGAACATATTACTTGCAGATTTGTATATAAATTATTAAGTTCTGGTTGTTACCTGGAATCTGTCTCCATGGCCATGTCTTAATAAACTGTGCTGATGGCATACTTCTTTAAGAGTTGTTTTTTTCAAGATGCACCTATGACTTTATTCTTCTCATTGTACTACAGCCCTTGAAGCTTTTGTTCCAGACTTTTGTCCTGAGAAATCAGTCACAGGATTATAGATTTGGTGAAACTCACCCAGGAAATTTGACTATTTTAGAACCTACCTTAAGCAGCTTTTCAGGCTGATTACATTTTATGGTTGATTACCTTCAGGCTACTGATTTGAAGAGATGGATTATAGATGACTAACCAGAAAGCTCCTGGAAGAATCTAAGCTTGTATAGACTATACTTCCTCATAACGATTACATTTTGTGAGGAAACAGACTTTATATTCCCAAAGGTGGCTGCTGCATTGACCTTAGATGTTATTTACTTCCATAGGTTTTGTTTTTAAATGTTTGTTTTTAATCTATCTTGACTGTCTGTGGTCACATAAAGGATTTTGGTTTAGATTCTTCCAGGAACAGATTTTTTTTTTTAATTGAGGAAGTACTGTTAAGGCGAATCTATGTTTTGTTTAAGCCTAAAAACCCATTTTTAATATGGACGTTTTTACTTTGTGCGGGAAATATGCTTCCACACAAATATGTTCGTTATTTATATAGTGGTACTGTTAGATATATATCTCTATGAAGGTAAAACAAATAACTAATTTCAGAGAATCTAAAAGTTTCTAAAAAAAGGGTTATTTAAGGTTTTGTAAACTTTTATACAAGTTACTTGCTATTAGATAAACATTCTAAGGGAGGATTTTCTTAGATGATTTTGAGCTCTAATATCCTGCTTTCTAGAAATTCCTAGAGCTTATGAATTTGACATATCAGACAGAGTTATTAAGGAATTTAAAATAGGTTTGTCAGCCTGAGTAAGTGGGAAAATTAAAGAATTTCTTATGTAAAATGCCACACAACTTGATTATTTTCTCTATAGTTTTGGCTTTCTTACAATGAAGTAACTAACAAATGCAACTATAACCACAAGCTTATTTAGGATAAATGCAAGAGTTAGTTCTTAGCACCCTGTGCTCTTTTTCAGACTAATTATTGCCCCCCCCATTTTATTAAGATATAATTGATAAATAAAATTGTGTATATTTAAACTGTACAGTGTGAAAATTTGAAATACATATACATTGTAAAATGACTACCACAATCAAGTTAACAAACTTATCACCTCACAGTTACCATTTTTTCCTTTTTAATTTTAATTTTTAGAACTTACTTTATTGAGGCAATGTCAATTTATAACATTATCTAAGTTTCATATATTCAACATTATATTTCTACTTCTGTACACCCTCCAATATGCTCACCACCAAAAATTTAGTTTCCATCCATCACCATACAGTTGAGCCCTATTACTCTGTTCTTTGTATCTGTGTGTTTGTTCTGTTTATTTATTAATTCATTTATTTTTAATAGTTTGTTTTTTATATTCCACATATGAGTGAAATCACACAGTATATGAACCATCTGAAAGAGAAATTAAGAAAACAATCCCATTTACATTAGCATCAAAAAGAATAAAACATGTAGGAATAAATTTAACCAAGACGGTGAAAGATCTGTACCCTGAAAACTATAAAACATTGATGAAAGAAATAGAAGAAGACACAAATAAGTGGAAAGATATCTCATTGTCATGAACTGGAAGTTTTATTATTGTTAAAATGTATCTACTACCTAAAGCAATCTTCCGATTCAGTGCAGTCTCTATCAAAACTTTAAAGGCATTTCTCACAGAAATAGAAAAAACAACCTTAAAATTCACATGGAACTACAGAAGACCCCTACGAGCCAAAGTAATTTTGATAAAGAATAACAAAGCTGGAGGCATCACGCTTCCCAATTTAAAGCTCTATTACAAAGCTATAGTAATCAAAAAAAAAATGGTACTGGCATAAAACAGACACATAGACCAATGGAAAGGAATAGAGAGCCCAGAAAAAAATCCATGCATATATGATCAATTAATCTTTGACAAGGGTGCCAAGAATACACGATGGGGAAAGGATAGTGTCTTCAATAAATGGCATTAGGAAAACTGGACCACTACCTCATACCATACACCAAAACCAACTCAAAATGAATTAAAGACTTAAATGTAAGATCTGAAATCATATAACTCCTAGAAGAAAACAGGGTAAAGTCTTCTTGACATTGGTTTTGGCAATAATATTTCAGATATGGCACCAAAAGCACAGGCAACAAAAGCAAAAATAAACAAGCAAGATTACATCAAACTAAGAAGCTTCTGCACAGCAAAAGAAACAATCAGTAGTGAAGAGGCAACCTATGGAATGGGAGAAAATATTTGCAAATCAGATATCTCATAAGGGATTAAATATGTAAGGAACTCATACAACTCAATTACCAAAAAAAATCCAATTAAAAAATGGTCAAAGGACTTGAAAAGACATTTTTCCAAGGAAGACATGAATGGGCAACAGGTACACGAAAAGGTGTTCAATATCACTAATCATCAGGGAAATGAAAATCAAAACCACAATGAGGTATCTCTTCACACCTGTTAGGATGGCTATAATAATAATAAAAGATAACAAAGGCAGGCAAAGATGTGGAGAAAAAGGGACTCTTGTACACTCTTGGTGGGAATTGGTGCAGCCACTATGGAAAACATTATGGTGGTTCTTTAAAACATTTAAAACAGAATTGCCGTATCATACAGAAATCTCATTTCTGTGTATATGTCTGAAGGAAACAAAATCAATATCTCAAAGAGATATCTGCACCCCCATGTTCTCTGTAGCATTATTCACAGTAGCCATGACATTCTAAAAACCTAAGTGTCCTTTGATGAATGAATGGATAAAGAAAATGTGTTATCTATATCTATGTCTATATATCTACATCTTTTGCTGTGATACAACATACAATAAACACATGCCACTTTAAAGATTATTTTTTTCTGTCTTTCAGATGAAAATTTAAGGGTTATATCCAATTTGATTTTTTTAATTGGAATATAATTGTTTTACAGTGTTGTGTTAGCTTTTGCTGTACAGTGAAGTGAATCAGCTATATGTATACCTATATCCCCTCCCTCTTGGACCTCCCTCCCAAACCCCCTCCATCCCACCCATCTAGGTCATCACAGAGCACCAAGCTGAGCTTCCTGTGCTATATAGCAGGTTCCCACTAGCTACCTATTTTACACATGGTAGTGTATTTATGTCAAACCTAATCTCCCAGTTCATCCCACCCTCTCCTTCTCCACTGTGTCCACATGTCCATTCTCTATGTCTACACCTCTATTCCTGCCCTGCAAATAGGTTCATCTGTTCCATTATTCTAGATTCCACATATATGCATTAATATTATGTTATTTGTTTTTCTCTTTCTGGCTTACTTCACTCCATATGACAGACTCTAGGTCCATGCACATCTCTACAAATGACCCAGTTTTGTTCCTTTTTATGGCTGAATAATATTCCATTGTATGTATGTACCACATCTTCCTTATTCATTCGTCATTGGACAATTAGGTTGTTTCCATGTCCTGGCTATTGTAAATAGTATTGCAATGAACATTATTAGTACTGTCTCATGCACTGCTTAGTTCTTACTTTCTAATCCTGCGATGTTAAATAAAAAGAGATTCTTGCCTTGAGCTTTAGAAGTAAAGTATTTATGTCCCAGTAAGACTGAGAAGCAGTACTCTGTTTTATCAACTAGATTTCAGGCCCTAATGAAACTAAGAACAGTGATTCCTTTTGGTAGTGGTTTGTTGGTTGGTTTTTACCACTTTGTTTAGAATAGTTATCTGTACCAGGATGGAGGAGTGATAGTGGAGAGTCTGTCACTGTCAGTTAAACTCAAAGTTAAAATCATGGGACTTCCCTGGTGGCACAGTTGTTAAGAATCTGCCTGCCAATGCAGAGGACATGGGTTCGAGCCCTGGTCTGGGATGATCCCACATGCCGCAGAGCAACTAAGCCTGTGTGCCACAGCTACTGAGCCCGCGCTTTAGAGCCCCTGAGCCACAACTACTGAAGCCCGTGCGCCTAGAGCCTGTGCTCCGCGACCAGAGAAGCCACTGCAATGAGAAGCCTGCACAATGCAACGAAGAGTAGCCCCCACTCACCACAACTAGGAAGCTGTGCGCAGCAACAGAGACCCAGCTCAGCCAAAAATCAATCAATCAATAAATTTATTTTTTAAAAAATTAAAACCATGCAGGTAATTTAAGTGAGTAACTTTTACATTTTGGAAGACACTTGCCCCATGTAAATGTGAGAAATTGCACTGGATAGTCTAAATCTTTAAGAAGAGGTAAAAGTCTGGATCTTTCATGTAAAGCATATTGTCATTTAATATTGGTAATAAACTAAATCAAACATCACAGACCAAAGAAATCACTACTGCAAAACCACCTGTCAAGTTGAAACTTCTGGAGTAAATGATACCTAGGTTTCTTCCAGTTGTAAAAAAGGTCTAGTCAATAAATTATAGTCACCATTTCGTTGCCCTGTACAGTTTTTTAATTGAATGAGATATCAATGCATGCTATCTAAATAGCTTGGTTGTGTTTTTCTACCACAGAGATCTAGTTTTAAATTTTAATTTAGTAGAATGATGCTGATAAATGGCTCTAGATTTTTGCCTCATTGATACTAATGGGAGTAATGGGGTTCCTTTCGATAGGATACTTTAATATCATTGTCAGAATAGGTACTACCCTGAGTATGAACTTGTACTTTTAAATAAACTGTTGTATCAAGTCAGGGATCAGGTTGTCAGCCATCACAGCTCTAACTGATGAAATTAGCCAGAAAGCACAGTGACTTTTGTTCTAGGATTTTGGTTAAAGAAAACTTGATATATAACTCTTAATCATAGGAATTTTAACTCTTTGGGGAAAGTCTGTGGTAAAATGATAACTGGGGGAGAAAGTAAGTCAGAATTTCTGCATCCAAAAATAGAATGATAGATTTTTTTCAAAATATCTAGCATTAGTGTTTAACTCTTGTATTGGACTCTCTATTAGAAATAAGTTGTAGAAGCTGTATAGTATCGTAAAAGAATATAGTAAAAGAAATATCAGGGATTCTTGGTTAGTTTTAAGCCTTCACTCTTAGATGGAAGATGCTTTTCAGTGAATCCCTGAAACATCTGGACAGAGCTCCAGGGTGGCCCTGGGTTGGTGCATGATGCAAAGGTTTGAGCCTTGAAAAATTTCTTTAAATATCAGTCATTCTAAATGACTAGTTAGTGATTGAGTTCCATATTCTTTTTGGAGGATATTAAGCAAGAGGGGAAAAAAAAGGGTACTGGATATAGAAGGAATACAGGTGGCATGGGAGACCAAGTGAGGACTCAGACATACTTCAACTTGTTTCTGCTTTCTTTATAAAGTGGTAGACTTTGTTTTAGGTGACCTTTCTCTATCTGACAAATATACTTACAGGTAACATTATAGCAGCTCAGGACTAGTACTCACAGAAGGAGAAACTGGTCAGAGGTCTGACTAGGGAAGGAGGACTCAAAGTACGCTAGACATGGGTCTTGGGCCAGCAAAGGAAGGAACGATGAAGATAATGCTATCTTACACAGCAGTGAAACCTAGTAAACTTTCTCCCTGAGCAAGAAGGCTATGAATTGTGAGCTAGATTTCAAAATACAGTCAACCCTCAATATCTGCGATTCCACATTCGCAGATTCAACCGACTGCGGATTGATTTTTCAGCAGATTTTGCTTTTCCGGAACCCGCAGCTAGGGAGAGCCAACCATACCACACCATTTTATGTAAGGGACATGAGCATCCTCGGATTTTGTATATGCGGGGGTCTTGGAACCAATCCCTCGTGGATTCTGAGGCTGCACGAAGTTGCGCATGAAGTGGAGGCCAGGTCTTAGTGGGTAATACTGTATGGGCAAGATCACTTGGAAAAATATTTAATCGTTATAGCACTGGTAGAGGACTTCAGAGAGTGGTGTTTGGGTAACAGAAGTTGGGACTTACATATGAAAGTAGACATGCTATTTACTTATGAATGACCATCAAAATCCAGTTTCCCTTAGAGTTTTGGAAAAGAGAATACACTGGACACATTTCCTGAAAGAATTACCTGAAACATTTGTGGAAGAGTGCCTGTTTGTCACCTTTTTAAATTTAAAGCTCTCCAGCATTTTACCTCTTTCCTATATTTTGAAAATTCCTTGCCACAGAGGTTCTGCTGGGAAGCAGCGTCCACCTCCCACTAGGGAAGTGGAAAATTTTGTAACATCATAGAAACAGAAAATTCTCAGAAATTGCTTCTCTAGCTCTTATGGGACTAGGTACAGATATAGTGGTCTGGGCTGTTCAACTCGGAGTTCCTGGAGACAAGTTGGAGACCTAGATAGGGAGGTGCTCTCTGAGGGTAGCAGCAGAGTGTCCAGGGAGCGGCTCCAGCTCTGGGGGTGGGGAGGCAGGGTAGGGGCTGCATGTCTTCCCGGCTGGTCTGTGCTGGACTCTGGCTGTGATCATACCTGCAGAGCTTTCTTTTGTTTCTGCCTGTTCTGAGTCTGATTTTCCAGTCTCCCCAGGAATTGTGAAATACCCATATACTTTAGCATCATTTTTTCTTTGCAGCTTAAGTCAGGTAGATTTGGTTTCCGTTCTTTGCAACTGACTATATAATACATGAGAGAATCACAAAACCTTCTCCCTTTGAGTCCCTGAAGAAGAGAACTTGATGGCATTTAAAAAGCTGGAAATTAAATTGAGCTTTTTAACTACAGAACTTTTTAAGGCCAAGTACCACACTGGGATGGGGAGGGGACAACATTGTTCTGCATGAAAACTCAAGAGCTCTGAGCAGGGCAAAAAACAAAGAATTTGACCATATAAGATTGCTTGACTACTTCTCTTTCCTCATCAAGCCATTTCTGCCTTCTTTTACTTATGAGGCTTTGGTTCTTGCTTCTCCTGTATGCTCTTCTAACCTTTGATCCTAACATGAAGACTGGCAAAGAGTAGTTGCTGCAGGATTTGTTGAATCAATTTTCATGGTTCTGTAGTTTCTTGACTCTTGGAAATAAGTAGCCAAAATAATTTAAAGAATGATGTATTTTTGGTTTATTTCTTTTTGAATGCTGTGAAATCACTCCCTAATTAGAAAATAGACTTATTTTTTCATGGGGTCTTATGGAATCCCTTCATATATTTTTTGCTTTGCAGAGAACTCTTTTCTACTGCAGACTTGTTCTTGTGGTTTTATTTTTGAATGATTAACTTGGGATAAGGGAACCTTTTTGAAGGATTTACTCGTGAGTTCACAATGTATATACATCATTACAACAATTGCTGCTGTAGGGAGAGTTTTAAAACAAAACAAAACTTAGAAATTTGCTTGCAAAATGACAGGACTTTGTCTTATCCCCTAGCCCCCACCGAGAGAGAGAGAGAGAGAGAGAGAGAGACAGACAGACAGAGAAAGAGAGAAATCTCTATGGCATCATAATTGGAACTCAGTGCATTTAGAGCCAGCTGCCTTGCCCTTGGCTTTGGAGACCAGCCGGCTGATCTCCAAACATCATAGCCAAAGACAGCTTTATAATCAAAGAGGAAAATAGCTGAGGAAACATTTGGAAAGCCCCTAGTCTCTGTTTGTTTGTTCCTTTGCCCACCTGGTAATAATAAGACTTTTTACATTCTTTCCACAGTATTTGGTGTGGTCTTCTGAACACTGACATTTGTCCTTTGTCCATACACATATTAGATAAATCTTGCAACGTAAAGAGGTTTGTAGAGGATCGGTCTAATATTTTATACAGCCCGATTCTTTGCTTTTAGGGAGTGACATTAAACTATCATCCTAGGGGTATGTGGCAGTTATTTCACTGATGCTATGCTCCTCCAGAGCAAAAAGGGCATCAGAAACATGTGACTCTTGTTTAGCTTCACATGAATTACGTTGAAGTTTGAAGTATGGAGTTAAATAATAGCTGAAATAAATATTAAGTAAACAATTTGCTTCCTGTTTTCCTGAGATTATCTGAAATGGCCAGTTTTACAGTCCAGCTACTTAGCTCAGGATATGTGCCCATTCTGAAATTTTGCACTTGGTAATGAAGTATAAATATTTTCTGTGACTAAGTGGGCATATGAATTAGAAGGCCATGAAATATTAAATATGAGGGAAAATAAGTTTATAGCTTAATATGAAAGAAATTTAAAACCTATAGAGTAAACTTGTGCCACAGTCAGAGATTCTCAACCTTGGCTGCACATTGGAACCACATGGGGAGCTTTAAGAATCACTGATGCTTGGGTCCCACCCCAGTCTGACTTTCCTGGTTTTGGGTGTCTCCAAGCCATCAGGATTTTAAACGCTGTAAAACTGTTTGATAGACTGAAAAATACTAGAATTCATTGACTTTATCCAGGTGCTTTACAGAGTCAAGTTAAACAGTAACAGATCAAATACAGTCACCAGGTGGTAAGAAGCGGTATAGTGTCTAACTCTACTTCTTTCCTTAAATTTAATTACAGATTGTGTACTTTGTTTAATGTCTATGTCACCCTCTAGACTGTACACTTTCTGAGTGCAGGGAACATCCCTGCGTTATTCACTATTGTGTATTCCCGAGGCTCAATGGCTCTATACAGTGTAGAGCATATGATTGGCCCTCAGATATTATAAAATAAATAAATACTTATAAAATATTTGGCTTATAGAGACTCTGAAGAGCATCAGATCAGGGTAATGTCATGCCCAAATTCCTTCTATGGGAATGAATTACCTTTAATTATTTCAGTTCAAAGCTCTAATTCTCTATCAACTAAACTTCCTCTTAAGAAAATATGCTAAGCTATTGATTTTTCACATTTCAGTGTTATGGTAGAATATAAGCTCCATGAGGGCAAGGACTTTGCCTTGTTTATTGCTCTATCTTCTATGTCCCCAATAGTAAGATCTCAAATATTGGTGAAAAGAATGAATTATGTATCAATGCTTTTTAAACTGCATTCCAAGGAGATCAAGGCTCTTAGATGTGCCCCAAGGTTTGGAGGTGGGAGTGGTGCATAACGGAGAGACACACTAAGCAACTGGAGCTAACCTCTATTCCATGTTCACTTCAACTAGAATAAGCCTTGTATTTCTTGGGTCTCCTTATTTTATTTTGAAAAGCTTGAGCCACTAACCTGTACTATTTCAGAAGAACATTTCCATAAAAAATTAGTCCTTATAAGTTTGTTTTAAAGAATGAAACAAACATTTTAACTATATAATTATATAGTTTAATACACATACATAAAATTGCACAAAACACATGTAATATATTTATAACACAAAGAAAATACTCACATAAACACCAAGTTCAAGAAGTAGAAGGTTACTGACATCTCAGAACCTCTTTCCTCTCCCCTCAAACACTGCCTCCTCCCCCCAAAAGAAACCACTCTCCTGACTTCTAACCCTCTGGTTTTGCCTGCTTTTTAAAGAATGTTTTGTGAAAAAAACCCATACTGTATATATCCTTTTCTGTATACTTCTTTTTTTCCTTGATATTATTTTCAAAATGACTCCATATGGTTTTATTTGACTTATTTTCAGTGTTATGTATTATTCTATTTTATGAAAATAGCATAATTAATCCATTCTACTACTGATTGATCATTTGGGTTTCTAATTTTGACAGCTATGAAAATGTTGCTATTATGAATATTCTCATACATGTGTATGCATTTCTGTTGGGTTCCACTAGGAGTGGAATTGCTGATTATAGAATATGGATGGGTATTTGTATAGCTTTATTTGGTATAGTCAATTTTGTTTTCTGAAGTGATTATTTCAATTTAAAATTTCACCAGCAGTATATGAATATTCCCTTCCCATTTTTCCTTTTTCATACCAATTCCTTGTATATTCAGCCTCTTTACTTTTAGCCATCCTGTTTGGACGTGTAGTGGGAGCTCATTATGGTTGTTGTTGTTTTTTTTTTAACATTTTATTTTTGGCTACGTTGGGTCTTTGTTGCTGTGCGCGGTCTTTCTTTAGTTGTGGCGAGCAGGAACTACTCTTAGTTGTGGTGCATGGGCTTCTCCGTGTGGTGGCTTCTCTTGTTGTGAAGCATGGGCTCTGGGAGCATGGACTTCAGTAGTTCTGGCACATAGGCTCTACAGCTCAGCCTCAGTAGCTGTGGTGCACAGGCTTAGTTGCTCCATAGCATGTGGAATCTTCCCAGACAAGGGATCAAACTGGTGTGCCCTGCATTGGCAGGTGGATTCCTAACCACTGTGCCACCAGGGAAGTCCCTAATTATTGTTTTAATTTCCATTTTCTCAGCTACTGAAAAGTAGGCTAGAGGGCAGACAGCAGAAGCAAGAAGAACTACAATCCTGCAGCCTGTGGAATGAAAACCAGATTCACAGAAAGGTAGACAAAATGAAAAGGCAGAGGACTATGTACCAGATGAAGGAACAGGATAAAACCCCAGAAAAACAATTAAATGAAGTGGAGATAGGCAAACTTCCAGGAAAAGAATTCAGCATAATGATAGTGAAGATGATCCAGGACCTTGGAAAAAGAATGGAAGCAAAGCTCGAGAAGATGCAAGAAATGTTTAACAAAGAAGTAGAAGAATAAAAGAACAAACACCTAGAAGAAATAACAAACAAACGGAGATGAACAATACAATAACTTAAATGAAGAATACACTAGAAGGAATCAATAGCAGAATAACTGAGGCAGAAAACTGAGAAGTAACCTAGAAGACAGAATGGTGGAATACACTGCTGCAGAACAAAACAAAGAAAAAGAATGAAAAGAAATAAAGACAGCTTAAGGAGCCTCTGGGACAACATTAAATGCAACAACATTCACACTATAGGGGTCCCAGAGGGAGGAGAGAGAGAGAAAGGACCCAAGAAAACGTTTGAAGAGATTATAGTTGAAAATTTCCCTAACATGGGAAAGGAAATAGCCACCTAAGTACAGGAAGTGCAGAGAGTCCCAGGAAGGATAAACCCAAGGAGAAACACACCGAGACACATACTAATCAAATTGACAAAAATTAGAGATAAAGAAAAATTATTGAAAGCAACAAGGGAAAAATGACAAATAACATACAGAGGAACTCACATAAGTTTAACAGCTGATTTCTCTGCAGAAACGCTACAAGCCAGAAGGGAGTGGCATGATACAGTTAAAGTGATGGAAGGGAAGAACGTATAACCAAGATTACTCTACCCAGCAAAGATCTCATTCAGATTCAATGGAGAAATCAAACATTTTACAGACAAGCAAGGGCTAAGATAATTCAGCACCACCAAACCAGCTCTACAGCAAATGCTAAAGGAACTTTTCTAAGTGGAAAACACAAGAGAAGAAAAGGACCTACAATAACAAACTCAAAACCATTAAGAAAATGGTAATAGGAACATACATATCAATAATTACCTTAAATGTAAATGGAATAAATGTTCCAACCAAAAGACGTAGACTGGATGAATGGACACAAAAACAAGACCTGTATATATGCTGCCTACAAGAGACCCACTTCAGACCTAGGGACACATAATACAGACTGAGAGTGAGGGAATGGAAAAAGATTTTCCATGCAAATGGAAATCCAAAGAAAGCTGGAGTAGCAATGCTCATATCCGATAAATAGACTTTAAAATAAAGAATGTTACAAGGAACAAGGAAGGACATTACATAATGATCAAGGGATCCATTCAAGAAGATATAACAGTTATAAATATATATGCACCCAGATTTGGAGCACCTCAATACATAAGGCAAATGCTAATGGCTATAAAAGAGGAAATTGACAGTAACACAATAATAGTGGGGGACTTTAACACCTCACTGACAACAATGGACATATTCCAGACAGAAAATTACAAAGGAAACACAAGCTTTAAAGGACACAATAGACCAGATAGATTTAACAGATATTTATAGGACATTCCATCCCAAAACAGGAGATTAGACTTTCTTCTCAAGTGCACACAGAACATTCTCCAGGATACATCACATCTTGGGTCACAAATCAAGCCTCAGTAAATTTTAGAAAATTGAAATCATATCAAGCATCTTTTCCAACACAATGATATTAGAAATAAGTTACAGGAAAAATACATAAAACCACAAACACATGGAGGCTAAACAATGCATTACTAAATAACCAAGAGATCACTGAAGAAATCAAAGAGGAAATCAAAAAATACCTAGAGACAAATGGCAATGAAAACATGATGATCCAAAACCTAAGGGATATGGCAAAAGCAGTTCTAAGAGGGAAGTTTATAGTAATGCAATCCTACCTCAAGAAACAAGAAAAATCTCAAATGAACCATCTAACCTTACACCTAAAGGAACTAGAGAAAGATCAAACAAAACCCAACTTAGTAGAAGGAAAGATATCATAAGTATCAGTAGAAATAAATGAAATAGAAACAAAGAAAGCAATAGCAAAAATCAATAAAACTAAAAGCTGGTTCTTTGACAAGATAAACAAAATAGATAAACCTTTAGCCAGACTCATCAAGAAAACGAGGGAGAGGACTCAAATCAATAAAATTAGAAATGAAAAAGGAGAAGTTACAGTGGACAAGAAAGAAATACAAAACATCCTAAGGGACTACCACAAGCAACTCTATGCCAATAAAATGGACAACGTGGAAGAAATGGACAAAGTCTTAGAAAGGTATAACCTTCCAAGACTGAATCAGGAAGAAATAGAAAATATGAACAGACCAATCACAAGTAATGAAATTGAAACTGTGATTTAAAATCTTCCAACAAACAAAAGTCCAGAACCAGATGGCTTCACAGGTGAATTCTATGACACGTTTATAGAAGAGCTAACACCCATCCTTCTCAAACTCTTCTAGAAAATTGCAGAGGAAGGAAGACTCCTAAACTCATTCTATGAGGCCACCATTACCCTGATACCAAAACCAGACAAAGACACTACAAAAAAAGAAAATTATAGGGCAATATCACTCACGAATACAGATGCAAAAATCCACAAAAAATACTAGCAAACAGAATCCAACAACACATTAAAAGGATCATACACCATGATAAAGTGGGATTTATCCCAGGGAGGCAAGGATTCTTCAATATATGCAAATCAATCAATGTGATACACCATATTAACAAATTGAATAATAAAAACCATATGATCATCTCAATAGATGCAGAAAAAGCTTTTGACAAAATTCAACACCGATTTATGATAAAAACTCTCCAGAAACTGAGCAAAGAGGGAACCTACCTCAACATAATAAAGGCCATATATGACAAAACCGCAGCAAACTTCATTCTCAATGGTTAGAAACTGAAAGCATTTCCTCTAAGATCAGGACCAAGACAAGATTGTCCACTCTTGCCACTATTATTCAACATAGTTTTGTAAGTCCTAGCCACAGCAATCAGAGAAGAAAAAGAAATAAAAGGAATACAAATTGGAAAAGAAGTAATACTGTCAGTGTTTGCAGATGACATAATACTATATATACATAATCCTAAAGATGCTGCCAGAAAATTACTAGAGCTAATCAATGAATATGGTAAAATTTCAGGATACAAAATTAATGCACAGAAATCTCTTGTATTCCTATACACTAACAACAAAAGATCAGAAAGAGAAATTAAGGATACAATCCCATTCACCATTGCAAGAAAAAGAAAAAAATACCTAGGAATACATCTTCCTAAGGAGACAGAAGACCTATATGCAGAAAACTATAAGACACTGAGGAAAGAAATCAAAGATGACACAAACAGGTGGAGAAATATACCATGCTCTTGGATTGGAAGAAATAATATTGTGAAAATGAGTATACTACCCAAAGCAATCCAAAGATTTAATGCAATCCCTGAGACATTTTTTTTTACAGAAATAGAACAAAAAATCTTAAAATTTGTGTGGAGACACAAAAGACCCCAAATATCCAAAGCAATCTTGAGGAAAAAGAACTGAGCTGGAAGACTCACACTCTCTGACTTCAGACTATACTACAAAGCTACAGTAATCAAGACAATATGGTACTGGCACAAAACAGAAATATAGATTAATGGAACAGGATAGAAAACTCAGAGATAAACCCCCACACCTATGGTCAACTAATCTTTGAAAAAGGTGGCAAGTATATACAATGGAGAAAAGACAGTGTATTCAATAAGTGGTCCTGGGAAAACTTGACAGCTATATGTAAAAGAATGAAATTAGAATACTCCCTAACACCATACACAAAAATAAACTCAAAATGGATCAAAGACCTAAATGTAAGGCCAGACACTATAAAACTCTTAGAGGAACACAGGCAGAACACTCTATGGCATAAATCACTGTAAGATCCTTTTTGACCCACCTCCTAGAGAAATGGAAATAAAAAGAAAAACAAATGGGACCTCATGAAACTTAAAATCTTCTGCAGAGCAAAGGAAACTATGAACAAGACGTAAAGACAACCCTCAGAATGGGAGAAAATATTTACCAATGAATCAATGAACAAAGGAATAATCTCCAAAGTATACAAACAGCTCATGCAGCTCAATATTAAAAAAACAAAATTCCAATCAAAAAATTATCAGAAGATCTAAATAGAGATTTCTCCAAAGAAGACATACAGATGGCCAACAAACACATGAAAAGCTGCTCAACATCACTAATTATTAGAGAAATGCAAATGAAAACTACAATGAGGTATCACCTCACACCGTTAGGGTGGGCATTATCAGA
Organism: Kogia breviceps; assembly: GCF_026419965.1. Classification (NCBI taxonomy): domain Eukaryota; kingdom Metazoa; phylum Chordata; class Mammalia; order Artiodactyla; family Physeteridae; genus Kogia; species Kogia breviceps. The sequence continues at coordinate 101,892,267 of NC_081314.1, forward strand.
AAATCTACAAACAATAAATGCTGGAGCGGGTGTGGAGAAAAGCGAACCCTCCTGTACTTTTGGTGGGAATGTAAATTGATACAGTCATTATGGAGAACAGTATGGAGATTCCTTAAAAAACTAAAAATAGAACTACCGTATGACCCAGCAATCCCACTACTCAACAGGTACCCTGAGAAAACCATAATTCAAAACCACATGCACCTCAACTTTCATTGCAGCACTATTTACAATAGCCAGGTCATGGAAGCAACCTAAATGCCCATCGACAGACCAATGGATAAAGAAGATGTTGTACATATATACAATGGAATATTACTCAGCCATAAAAAAGAAAGAAACTGGGTCATTTGTAGAGACGTGGATAGACCTAGAGACTGTCATACAGAGTGCAGTCAGAAAGAGAAAAACAAATATCACATATTAACACATATATGTGGAATGTAGAAAAATGGTACAGATGAACCAGTTTGCAAGGCAGAAATAGAAACACAGATGTAGAGAACAAACATATGGACACCAAGGGGGGAAAGTGTGTGGGGTGGTGGTGGTTAGATGTATTGGGAGATTGGGATTGACATGTATACACTAATATGTATAAAATAGGTAACTAATATGAACCTGCTGTATAAAAAATAAAATAAAATAAAATTCAAAAAAAAAATAGAAATGTAGCCTATTTGGATATCCTCTTTGTGATATAGCTTTGAATTTCTTCCCCATTACTATTGGGTTGTCTGTGTCCTGATTTGTATGAGTTCATTTCATATTTTGGATATAAGCCCTTTGTTGATGTATTGCAAATATCTGCTCCCATCTGCAGCTTGCTTTTTCAATTCTCTTTGTGGTGTCTCTTGATGAATAGAACTTTTTAGGTTTAATGTTGTCTAATTGATCAGTTTTTTCCTTTATGGTTAGGTGTTGTTGTTGTTGTTGTGTGTGCTCTGTTTTAATCATCTTTCCAATGCTGAGGTTATAATGATATTCCTTATTATATTCTTATTATATAAAGCAACACTATCCAGTAGAACTTTCAAAAATGATGGAAATATTCTGTATCTGGGCTGTCACATACTATTTTCAGGTGCTATTGAGCACTTGAAATGTGGCTAGTAAGACTGAGGAACTGAATTTTAAATTTTACTTAATTTTAATTAATTTAGCTTCTTGTGGCTGGGAGCTACCGTATCTGACAAAGCAACTCTAGAAAGTTTATTGCTTTGTCTTTTATGTTTAAATGTACAATCCAGCTGGAATTTATTTTGTGTGTTTTTATGGTATGAGGTAAAGGTTAAGCTCAATAATTTTTCCCATATCTAATTGACCAGAATGATTTTGTTGAAAAGATTGCTTTCTCCATTGCTCTGTAGTATCACTTTTGTCGTAAATTAGGTGTATACACACACTTGGATCTGTCTCTGAACTCTTTCTTCTTGTCTATTTGCATATCTTTGTGTTGATTCCATATGATCTTAATTATATAGATATATTAATATTTATTAAGTTCTACTTTGTTTTTTGAGAGCATCTTGATTATTGTTAGCTCTTTTTATTTCCATGTAAATTTTAGAATCAACTTGTTAAGCTACACACACACACACACACACACACACACACTCCTATTGGGTTTGCTTATTAATTAATTAATTTATTTTTTCACACACACACACACACACACACACACACACACACACACACACTGTATTTTATTTTTGCAAGAGATAAATAAACTGACACCAAGCATTGTAAATGGATGACCGCAACAAAAGCAACAATATTGCAATTACCAAACATGAAACACACTCATACTATGTCATAATATTGACATTCAGTCCAGTAATCCTCCACTGTAACAGCTCCTTTACTTTGCAGTGAAAATTGATTTTTATATTTTTTGCCTCTGAGTCTTTGTGGGATTTTTTTTATTCAAACAGAAAGTCACAAAAATTATAATCATCCTCATCAGTTCACTCAGTTCCATATAATTTTTTTTCATTTTTATCTTTTGTTAGCACTTTTATGAATTCATCAGTTTTCCTTTGAGTTCTGAAAATGCTTATTCATTCAGTTCAGCAGTATAGTCAGTTACCAGAAACCTGTACTTGTCACAGTCTTTTCCATGAATTTCTCAAAAATGAAACCCTTTTACAGGAACATTATTGCAAAGCAGCAGAGTACACCCAGAATTGTCTGTAAATGATAAAAGACTTAAAAATGACCATGGTTAAAGATTTGATGAAAGTTCATAATACAATTGACAAGGAAATTTAGTTATTTCTGAGATATACATTTTAAAGTAATAACTAGAATTATGACTTATAACATTATACCAGAACATATAAGATTTTTAGAAATTTCATGTAATGTCTGAAACATTTATATTAACATATTTCATACATATAACCCAAAGAAAGTTTAGTATTAGTTGTTTTTGTTTGTTTTTTTATATTGCAGGTTCTTATTAGACATCAATTTTATACACATCAGAGTATACATGTCAATCCCAATCGCCCAATTCAGCACACCACCATCCCCACCCCACTGTGTTTTCCTCCCCTTGGTATCCATATGTCTGTTCTCTACATCTGTGTCTCAACTTCTGTCCTGCAAACTGGCTCCTCCGTACCATTCTTCTAGGTTCCACATACATGCGTTAATATATGCTATTTGTTTTTCACTTTCTGACTTACTTAACTCTGTAAGACAGTCTCTGGATCCATCCACATCTCAACAAATGGCTCAATTTCGTTCTGTTTTATAGCTGAGTAATATTCCATTATATATATGTACCACATCTTCTTTATCCATTGGTCTATTGATGGGCATTTAGGTTGCTTCCATGACCTGGCTATTGTAAATAGTGCTGCAATGAATATTGGGGTGCATGTGTCTTTTTGAATTATGGTTTTCTCTGGGTATATACCCAGTAGTGGGATTCCTGGATCATATGGTAATTCTATTTTTAGTTTTTCTAAGGAACCTCCATACTGTCCTCCATAGTGGCTGTATCAGTTTACGTTCCCGCCAACAGTGCAAGAGGGTTCCCTTTTCTCCACACCCTCTCCAGCGTTTGGTGTTTGTAGATTTTCTGATGATTCCCATTCTAACTGGTGTGAGGTGATAAACTCATTGTAGTTTTTATTTGCATTTCTCTGATAATTAGTGATGTTGAATAGCTTTTCATGTGCTTCTTGGCCATCTGTATGTCTTCTTTGGAGAAATGTCTATTAAGTCTTCTACCTATTTTTGGATTGGATTATTTGTTTCTTTAACATTGAGCTGCATGAGCTGTTTATATATTTTGGAGATTAATCCTTTGTCCGTTGATTCATTTGCAAATATTTTCTCCCATTCTGAGGGTTGTCTTTTTGTCTTGTTTATGGTTTCCTTTGCTGTGCAAAAGCTTTGAAGTTTCAATAGGTCCCATTTGTTTATTTTTATTTTTATTTCCCTTACTCTAGGAGGTGGATCAGAGAAGTTCTTGCTGTGATTTATGTCATAGAGTGTTCTGCCTAGGTTTTCCTCTAAGAGTTTTATAGTGTCTGGCTTTCCATTTAGGTCTTTAATCTATTTTGAGTTTATTTTTGTGTATGATGTTAGCGAGTGTTCTAATTTCATTCTTTTACATGTAGCTGTCCAGTTTTCCCAGCACCACTTATTGAAGAGACTGTCTTTTCTCCATTGTATATCTTTGCCTCCTTTGTCATAGCTTAGTTGACCATAGGTGTGTGGGTTTATCTCTGGTCTTTCTATCTTCTTCCATTGATCTATGCTTCTGTTTTTGTGCCAGTACCATATTGTCTTGATTACTGTAGCTTTGTAGTGTAGTCTGAAGTCAGGGAGTCTGATTCCTCCAGCTCCATTTTTTTCCCTGAAGACTGCTTTGGCTATTCGGGGTCTTTTGTGTCTCCATACAAATTTTAAGATTTTTTGTTCTAGTTCCGTAAAAAATGCCTTTGGTAATTTGATAGGGATTGCATTGAATCTGTAGATTGCTTTGGGTAGTATAGTCATTTTCAAAATATTGATCCTTCCAATCCAAGAACATGGTATATCTCTCCATCTGTTGGTATCATCTTTAATTTCTTTCATCAGTGTTCTATAGTTTTCTTCATACAGGTCTTTTGTCTCCCTAGGTAGGTTTATTCCTAGGTATTTTATTCTTTTTGTTGCAATGGTAAATGGGAGTGTTTCCAAAACTTCTCTTTCAGATTTTTCATCATTAATGTATAGGAATGCAAGAGATTTCTATGCATCAATTTTGTATCCAGCAACTTTGCCAAATTCATTGATTAGCTGTAGTAGTTTTCTGGTGGCATTTTTAGGATTCTCGATCTATAGTATCATGTCATCTGCAAACAGTGCCAGCTTTATTTCTTCATTTCCAATTTGTATTCCTTTTATTTCTTTTTCTTCTCTGATAGCCTTGGCTAGGACTTCCAAAACTATGTTGAATAATAGTGGTGAGAGTGGACGTCCTTGTCTCATTCCTGATCTTAGAGGAAATGCTTTCAGTTTTTCACCATTGAGAATGATATTTGCTGTGGGTTTGTCATATACGGCCTTTATTATGTTGAGGTAGGTTCACTCTATGCCCACTTTCTCGAGAGTTTTTATCATAAATGGGTGTTGAATTTTGTCAAAAGCTTTTCCTGCATCTATTGAGATGATCATATGGTTTTTATTCTTCAACTTGTTAATATGGTGTAGCACATTGATGATTTGCATATATTGAAGAATCCTTGCATCCCTGGGATAAATCTCACTTGATCATGGTGTATGATCCTTTTAATGTGCTGTTGGATTCTGTTTGCTAGTATTTTTTGTGGATTTTTGCATCTGTATTCGTGAGTGATATTGCCCTATAATTTTCTTTTTTTGTAGTGTCTTTGTCTGGTTTTGGTATCAGGGTAATGGTGGCCTCATAGAATGAGTTTAGGAGTCTTCCTTCCTCTGCAATTTTCTAGAAGAGTTTGAGAAGGATGGGTGTTATCTCTTTTTTAAATGTTTGATAAAATTCACCTGTGAAGCCATCTGGTCCTGGACTTTTGTTGGAAGATTTTTTTTTTTTAATTTTTTTTATTTTTTATTTTTGCAGTATGCGGGCCTCTCACTGTTGTGGCCTCTCCCGTTGCGGAGCACAGGCTCCGGATGCGCAGGCCTAGCGGCCATGGCTCATGGGCTTAGTTGCTCCACGGCATGTGGGATCTTCCCGGACCAGGGCACGAACCCGTGTCTCCTGCATCGGCAGGCGGATTCTCAACCACTGAGCCACCAGGGAAGCCCTGTTGGAAGATTTTTAATCACAGTTTCAATTTCATTCCTTGTGATTGGTCTGTTCATATTTTCTATTTCTTCCCGGTTCAGTCTTGGAAGGTTATACCTTTCTAAGAATTTTTCCATTTCTTCCAGGTTGTCTATTTTATTGTCATAGAGTTGCTTGTAGTAGTCTCTTAGGATGCTTTGTATTTCTGCGGTGTCTGTTGTATCTTCTTCTTTTTCATTTCTAACTGTAGTGATTTGAGTCCTCTCCCTCTTTTTCTTGATGAGTCTGGCTATTGGTTTATCAGCTTTATTTATCTTCTTAAAGAACCAGCTTTTAGTTTTATTGATCTTTGCTATTGTTTTCTTTGTTTCTATTTCATTTATTTCTGCTCTGATCTTTATGATTTCTTTCCTTCTGCTAACTTTGGTGGGTTTTTTTTTTTTGTGGTATGCAGGCCTCTCACTGCTGTGGCCTCTCCCATTGTGGAGCACAGGCTCCAGATGAGCAGGCTCAGTGGCCATGGCTCACGGACCCAGCCGCTCTGCGGCATGTGGGATCTTCCCAGACTGGGGCACGAACCTGTGTTCCCTGCATTGGCAGGGGGACTCTCAACCACTGCGCCAACAGGGAAGCCCTAAGTTTGGGTCTTGTTTGTTCTTCTTTCTCTAGTTCCTTTAGGTGTAAAGTTAGATTGTTTACTTGAGATTTTTTTTGTTTCTTGAGGTAGCCTTGTATAGCTATAAACTTCCCTCTTAGAACTGCTTTTGCTGCGTCTCATAGGTTTTGGATCATTGTGTTTTCATTGTCATTTGTCTCTAGGTATTTTTTGATTTCCTCTTTGGTTTCTTCAGTGATCTGTTGGTTATATAGTAACGTAGTGTTTATCCTCCATGTGTTTGTGTTTTTTTCTGTGTTTTTTCTCTGTAACTCATTTCTAATCTCATAGCATTGTTGTCAGAAAAGACGCTTGATATGATTTCAGTTTTCTTAAATTTACTGAGGCTTGATCTGTGACCCAATATGTGATCTATCCTGGAGAATGTTCCTTGCACTCTTGAAAAGAAAGTGTAATCTGCTGTTTTGGGGTGGAATGTCCTATAAATATCAATTAAATCTATCTGGTGTATTGTGTCATTTAAAGTTTCTGTTTCCTTACTTATTTTCATTTTGGATGATCTGTCCATTGGTGTAAGTGAGGTGTTAAAGTCCCCCACTATTATTGTGTTACTGTTGATTTCCTCTTTTTTAGCTGTTAGCAGTTGCCTTATGTATTGAGGTGCTCCTATGTTAGGTGCATATATATTGTTAATTGTTATATCTTCTTCTTGGATTGATCCCTTGATTATTATGTAGTGTCCTTCCTTGTATCTTGTAACATTCTTTATTTTAAAGTCTATTTTATCTGATATGAGTATAGCTACTCCAGCTTTCTTTTGATTTCTATTTGCATAGAATATCTTTTTCTACCTCCTAACTTTCAGTATTTGTGTGTCTCTAGGTCTGAAGTGGTGTCTTGTAGACAGCATACCTATGGGTCTTGTTTTTGTATCCATTCAGCAAGCCTGTGTCTTTTGGTTGGAGCATTTAATCCATTCACATTTAAGGTAATTATTGATATGTATGTTCCTATGACCATTTTCTTAATTGTTTTGGGTTTGTTTTTGTAGATCCTTTTCTTCTCTTGTGTTTCCCACTTAGAGAAGTTCCTTTAGCAATTTTTGTAGAGCTGGTTTGGTGATGCTGAATTCTCTTAGCTTTTGCTTGTCTGTAAAGCTTTTGATTTCTCCATCGAACCTGAATGAGATTCTTGCTGCATAGAGTAGTCTTGGTTGTAGATTCTTCCCTTTCATCACTTTAATTATATCATGCCACTCCCTTCTGGCCTGTAGAGTTTCTGCAGAGAAATCAGCTATTAACCTTATGAGAGTTCCCTTGTATATTATTTGTCATTTTTCCCTGGCTGCTTTCAATAATTTTTCTTTGTCTTTAATTTTTGCCAATTTGATTACTATGTGTCTTGGCCTGTTTCTCCTTGGGTTTATGCTTCCTGGGACTCTCTGTGCTTCCTGAATTTGGGTGGCTATTTCCTTTCCCATGTTAGGGAAGTTTTTGAGTATAATCTCTTCAAATATTTTCTCTGGTCCTTTCTCTCTCTTTTCCTTCTGGGACTCCTATAATGTGAATGTTCTTGCATTTAATGTTGTCCCAGAGGTCTCTTAGGCTGTCTTTATTTCTTTCCATTCTTTTTTCTTTATTCTGTTCTGTAACAGTAAATTCCACCATTCTGTCTTCCAGGCCCTTTCTTCTGCCTCAGTTATTCTGCTACTGATTCCTTCTAGTGCAGTTTTCATTTCAGTTATTGTATTGTTCATCTCTGTTTGTTTGTTCTTTAATTCTTCTTGGTCTTTGTTAAACATTTCTTGCATCTTCTCGATCTTTGCCTCCATTCTTTTTCCGAGGTCCTGGATCATCTTCACTATCATTATTCTGGATTTTTTTCTGGAATGTTGCCTATCTCCAGTTCATTTAGTTGTTTTTCTGGGGTTTTATCTTGTTCCTTCATCTGGTACATAGCCCTCCGCCTTTTCATCCTGTCTGTCTTTCTGTGAATGTGGTTTTTGTTCCACAGGCTGCAGGATTGTAGTTCTTCTTGCTTCTGCTGTCTGCCCTCTGGTGGATGAGGCTATCTAAGAGGCTTGATGGGAGGGACTGGTGGTGGGTAGAGCTGAGTGTTGCTCTGGTGGGCAGATCTCATTTAAACTTTAATCCATTTGACTGTTGATGGGTGGGGCTGGGTTCCCTCCCTGTTGGTGTTTTGGCCTGAGGCAACCCAACACTGGAGCCTACCTGGCCTCTTTGGTGGGGCTAATGACAGACTTTGGGAGGGCTCACACCAAGGAGTCCTTGCCAGAACTTCTGCTGCCAGTGTCCTTGTCACCACAATTAGCCACAGCCCCCCTCCCCCACCCCCCGCCTCTGCAGGAGACCCTCCAACACTAGCAGGTAGGTCTGGTTCAGTGTCTCCTGGGGTCACTGCTCCTTCCCCTGGGTCCTGATGTGCACACTACTTTGTGTGTGCCCTCCAAGAGTGGAGTCTCTGTTTCCCCCAGTCCTGTTGAAGTCCTGCAATCAGTTCCCACTAGGCTTCACATTCTGATTCTCTAGGAATTCCTCCTCCCATTGCTGGACCCCCAGGTTGGGAAATCTGACGTGGGGCTCAGATCCTTCACTCTAGTGGGTGGACTTCTGTGATATGTGTTCTCCAGTCTGTGAGTCACCCACCCACCTATTATGGGATTTGATTTTACTGTGATTGCACCCCTCCTACCATCTCATTGTGGTTTGTCTTTGGATGTGGGGTATATTTTTTGGTGAGTTCCAGTGTTTTCCTGTCGATGATTGTCCAGCAGCTAGTTGTGATTCTGGTGTCCTAACAAGAGGAAGTGAGAGCACATCCTTCTACTGCGCCATCTTGGTTCCTCCTCGATATAGTCCTCCTGTTGGGTTTTAATTAGCATTTTATCAACTCTATAGGCCAATTCAGGGAGGACTGACAACTTTACACTATTGAGTTTTCTATCTAAGAAATGCCATACCTCCTTTATGGTCTTTATTTTCTCTCAGACATGGTAGAGATTTTTCACAATTTTATTGGATTTATTCCTAGGGATTGGATATTTTAACACTATTATAAATGATACCTCTAAATATTTCATTTGCTGTTTGCTCTTGGTACAGAAATGCAATTGATTTTGTCATATTGATCTTGTATTTGGCAATGTTGCTAAACTCAGTTTTTATTCTAATAATTTATTGTAGATTATTTGTAGATTATTTTGTATATTCTACAAGCAGATCATAAGCAAATAATTGTTTTATTTCTTCACTGTCTGAACTTTGAACCTCTTACTTCTTTTTCTTGCTTCATTGCACTGACTAGAACCTCCGCTACAAAGTTGAATAGTAATGGATATTTTGTAAAATTATTACCATTGTAGTGTGAGCAGAGACCTCCATCATGTCACATAACTACCATTTCTTTTTCTGATGAGAACATTTGATCTATTCTCTTAGCAACTTTCAAGTATACAATACAATATTGTTAACTATAATCACCATGCTGTAAAATAGATCCCAAGAACTTATTTATCCTGTAAATGAAAGTTTTTACCCTTTGATCAACATCTCCCTGTTTCCCCCACTCTCTCAATCCTGGAAGCTACCATTCTACTCTCTGATTCTATGACTTAAACTATTTTAGAAGGCACATATAAGTGAGATCATTTAGTAATTATTTTTCTATGTCTGACTTATTTCACTTAGCATAATGTCTTCCAGGTTCATCCATGTTGTCACAAATAGCAGGATTTTCTTTTTTTTTTTGTATGTTTTATACATACTACATTTTTGTTACCTATATCTGTCTATGGACCCTTTGTTGTTTCCATATGTTGGCTATTGTGAATAATGCTGCAATGAACATGGAAGTGCAGATATCTCTTTAATATACTGATTTTATTTCATTTGGACATATACCCAGGAGTGGGATTTCTGGATCATATGGAAGTTCTCTTTTTATTTTTTGAGGAATGTCTACTGTTTTTCATAATGGCTATACCAATTTACATTCTCACCGACAGTCTACAAGAGTTTCCTTTTCTCCTACCCGACCAGTACTTGTTGTCTTGTCTTTTTTTTTTTTTTTTTAATTTTTATTTATTTATTTATTTTTGGCTGTGTTGGGTTTTCGTTTCTATGCGTGGGCTTTCTCTAGTTGCAGCAAGCGGGGGCCACTCTTCATCACTCTTCATCGCGGTCCGTGGGTCTCTTACTGTTGCGGTCTCTCTTGTTGCGGAGCACAGGCTCCAGACGCACAGGTTCAGTAGTTGTGGCTCACGGGCCTAGTTGCTCCGCGGCATGTGGGATCCTCCCAGACCAGGGCTCGAACCCGTGTCCCCTGCATCAGCAGGCAGATTCTCAACCACTGCGCCACCACGGAAGCCCTCTTGTCTTTTTTTAAATAGCCATTCTAACAGGTGTGAGGTGGTGTCTCATTGTGGTTTTGATTTGCATTTCCCAGGTGAAGAGTGATGTTGAGTATGTTTTCATATAATTGTTGGCCACCTAAATGTCTTCTTTGGAGAATGCCTATTCAGTTCTTCTGCCCATTTTAAAATCAGATTATTATTATTATTATTTACTATTACGTTATATGAATTCTGTATATATTTTTCATATTAATCCCTTATCAGGTATCTGATTTGCAAATATTTTCTTCCATTTATTAAGTTGCCTTTTCATTTTGCTGATGGTTTCCTTTGATTACCATAAGCTTTTATTTATTTATTTACTTATTTATTTATTTATTTTGGCTGTGTTGGGTCTTCGTTGCTGGGCATGGGCTTTCTCTAGTTGCAGCAAGTGGGGGCTACTCTTCAGTGTGATGTGTGGCCTTCTCACTGCAGTGACTTCTTTTGTTGTGGAGCTTGGGCTCTAGAGGTTCAGGCTTCAGTAGTTGTGGCATGCAGGCTCAGTAGTTGTGGTGCATGGGCTTAGTTGCTCCACAGCATGTGGGATCTTCCTGGACCAGGGATCAAACTTGTGTCCCCTGCATTGGCAGGAGGATTCTTAACCACTGCACCATCAGGGAAGTCCCAAAACAATATTAATTCTTCCAATACATAAAGTTAGATATCCTTCCCTTTATTTTTGTCTTCTTTAATTTCTTTCATCAATCTTTTATAGTTTTCAGTGTACTGATTTTTTACCTCCTTGGTTAAATTTATTCCTAAGTATTTTATTCTTTTTGATACTATTGTAAATGGGATTGTTTTATTAAATTGTTTGTCAGACAGTTCTTTGTTAGCATTTAGAGGTGCAACTAATTTTTATACTGATTTTGTGTCCTGCAATTTTACTGAATTAGTTTATTAGTTCTAACAGTGTTTTTTTGTTTTTTTGGGTTTTTTTTTTTTTTTTTTTTGACTGTGTTGGGTCTTCATTGCTGCGCGTGGACTTTCTCTAGTTGAATTGAGTGGGGGCTACTCTTCATTGCGGTGCATGGGCTTCTCATTGCAGTGGCTTCTCTTGTTGCGGAGCATGGAATCTAGGCATGTGGGCTACAGTGTTTGTGGTACGTGGGCTCAGTAGTTGTGGCTCACGGGCTCTAAAGCACAGGGTCAGTAGTTGTGGCGCATGGGCTTAGTTGCTCCACGACATGTGTGATCTTGCCAGACCAGGGATCGAACCTGTGTCCGCTGCATTGGCAGGTGGATTTTTAGCCACTGTGCCACTAGGGAAGTCCCCTCACAGTGTTTTGATGGGGTCTTTAGATTTTTCTCTATGTAAGACTATGTCATCTGCAGACAGAGACAATTTCACTTCTTCCTTTCCAATTTGGATGCTTTTAATTTCTTTTCCTGGCTTAATTGTTCAAGCTAGGACTTCCAGTACAATGTTAAATAGGACATGTGAGTGTGGGCATGCTTGTTATTTTTGTGATTTTAGGGAAAAAGCAAAACAAACAAACAAACGAACCCACGAAACACTACATACCAAAACTTATGGGATGATGCAGATGCAGCCAAAGTAGTTCTAAGAGGGAAACTTATAGCAATAAATCCGTACATTAAGAAAAAAGAAAAATCTCAAATGAGCAACTTAATATTACACCTCAAGGAGTTAGAAAAAGAATAAACTAAGCCCAGAATTAGCAGAAGGCAGGAAATAATAAAGATTAGAGCAGAAACAAATGAAACACACACCAGAAAGACAATAGAAAAGATCAACATAACTTGGATTTGATTTTTTAAAACAAAAATTGGCCAAACTTTAGCTAAACTTACCAAGAAAAAAGAGAGAGGAACTCAGATAAAATTATAAATGAAAGATGAGGCCTTATAACATACCACAAAAATACAAAGACTCGTAAGAGATTACTATGAACAATTATATACCAACAAACTGAATTACCTAGAATAAATGAATACATTCCTAGAAACATACATCCTACCAAGACTAAATCCTGAAGAAATAAAAAATCTGAACAAGCCAGTAATGGGTAAAGAGAATGTATCAGTAATCAACAACCTCCCAGCAAAGAAAAGCCCAGGATCAGATGGCTTTGCAGCTGAAATTACCAGATATTTAAAGAAGAGTTAATGCCAGTCCTTCTCAAACTCTTACAAAAAATTTAAAAAGAGGAAACATTTCCAAACTCATTTTAAGAGAATACCATTACCCTCATATCAAAGCCAGAAAAGAACACTACAAGGAAAAGAAATTACAGGTCAATATCCCTATAAACATAGATGCAAAAATTGTCTACAAAACACTAGCAATTTGTGACCACCTAGAGGGGTGGGAGGGAGGGAGATGCAAGAGGGAAGAGATATGGGGACATATGTATATGTTTAACTGATTCACTTTGTTATAAAGCAGAAGTTAACACATCATTGTAAAGAAATTATACTCCAATAAAGATGTTAAAAAAAAAAACCACTAGCAAGCCAAATTCAACAGCACATTTAAAAGATCGTATATTATGATCAAGTGGGATTCATCCTTGGGATGCAAGTATGGTTCAAAATATGTAAGTCAATAAACATGATACACCACATTAACAGAATTAAAGATAAAATCACATGATAATCTTAATAGATGTAGAAAAAGCATTTGACAAAATTCAGCATCTTTCATGATAAAAACTCTAATCAAGTTAGGTTTAGACAAATGTACCTCATCCTAATGAAGGCCCCATATGACAAGCCTACAGCTGACATCATACTCAACTGTGAAAAGAACTAATTCTTTAATGTTCTGTCAGATACATTTGTCAGTTGCATTTTTTTTGGTAGTTTCATTGCTTTCTCTATTTTTAATGTTATTTTTCTTTTTATGTTTCTCTTTAATCTAGTTGTAATTTATAATTGAATGTTTTATTCATTTATTCTCTTTCTTCAAGGTTATTATTTTTACTAAAAGCAGCTTTATAAGCTATAACCCATAGTTTTGGCATATAGGGAATTGAATTTTATTTTGTCCAGCTAATCTTTTGCATATTTGATTTTTATTATTGATATTTTAAGTTAAGGGGGAATTTAAAAGTATAACTTTCTTCATTGTTATATCTCAACTGAAAAGCAAGGATGTTTACTAACTGGCCCCCCTCCACCCCACCCCCTTGGTGGGTCATGAATTCCAACTTCTATCTCTCTCGACTGATGACTGCTAAATCTTGGCTTTAGGCTTTAGGCTTTGGCAGCTCAGCTGGATTTTTTTGCTTGGGTTTTCAAGTCTCACTCTGCATGAGAAAGGCTTAGGAGTTGGCAAATGCCTCAAGGGCAAATTACTGCCTCATTTTGGGCGATCCTCTTTGTTTTTCCTTCCTCCCTGTCATGCTTTGGCCTTTTTGGTCTATCCTCCCCAACCTATCCTCCCTGGTGGAACTGCTCCAAGCCCCAGTCTATCACTTTGTGTTTAGAAATGATGGTCCAAATCACCAACACCTCTGAGGGAAAAACCAGTCATCACTGTGGGTTCACTTGGTCTGCCCTTCTTTTCTCTGGGACCTTTGCCCCTCAACTGCTGATTGTCTTGGTTGATCGCCGATGCCTTCACTGATGCTTTCAAACATTTTTCAGGTCTTTTATTCAGCTTTCCTAATTGTTTTTGGCAAGAGAATTGGTAATGAGAATGCAAGATTTTCACCTTAATTCTTTTTTTTATAATGGTCAATTCCTTTAAAATTTTAATCTTAGCTTTTATTTTAGTTGATTCTATCTTATACTCATCTCTTGACTTACATTTCAAAAAGTCTGTTTTCTTTTAATTTATTAAAAACACAAAGTGGATAATTTCTACAACTATCTATAGTTGTTGTTTTTTGTTTAACTATAAATCAGTTTCTTACTCTAAATCATTTTATGTGTATACCCTGAATCCCTAAGGGACTTCCTTGCTTTATGTTGTTTAGTATTGCTTTACTCAGTCTTGAAAGAGAAGAAATCTTCCCAGGTTCTGTATTTGGAAAAAACAATCTAAAATTCCTGTACATCCCCTGTACTGTTCATTTGGGTGTGGAGTAAATTTCTCATATCTTAAACTGAAGGGGGTTATTTTTATTAGATAACTACTAGCCAGATTTCAAAGGTCAGTGAATCATTGGTTTAGAACGGCTCTTCTGGCTTTGCTCTTGTCTTTCAGCTGAATTTACTGACTCAGAAGGGAATTTATTCCTGAATCATTAGAGAACAACTGAGGTTCTTTTACCAGGGTAGCATTTGAGAAGTAACAATCCTAAATGCATTGGCTTCCTTGCCTCTTCCTTTATTTCACCCCTACCTTTTAAATACTTCACATAAAAGATGCAGGATACCTCCACTTATGTGTTTTTACAGGGCCCAATTACCTTGGGTACCAAGAGAGATTGAGAAAGAGAATGCCTTAAAAGGTATCCTTGTGTTGCAGACAATTCTGCCAAGTGTGGGATAAGGAAAAGAGCAGGGCTTTTATGTCAGCAGTCTTGGTTACCCCAACTCTCAAGCTTCTCAACAGTGAAAAGATCATTTAAATCATTCTCATTGTAAAATTGGTGTGATAATGTACCCTCCTCAAAGGTTTATTGTAAGGACAAACAAACAACACGATCTTGTTACAAAGAAAGTGCTCCAAATACTAGCTGTTATTATCACTTTATTATTATTATTACTCTTGTAATAACAAACATTAGTAAATTCATATTGGGTACAAGACTCCTTTGTGAAATATATGTATTTTGTATATTAAGCTAGGTTTTGTAACATTTCTAACTTGGTGAGGTGGGGATGGGGTCAAGGTGAGGCAGTGAAAAAAGAAGGCTCATGGGAAGTTCCTTAGGCTAATCTTTTGTTTTACTGAAAGCTTGCTTTCGGTTTTAAGGTTTGGATTTGCTGGTAAAATAACCACTCCTTTCAAACAAATAAACAGCTTTAATCAATTTTTTAATGAAAGGTGATTTAACTTAATTTTAATATACAATCATTAGAAGGAAATGAATAAGAATATTAGAGAAACATAACAGGGTATATATCGCTGAATTGGGCCGACACCTACTTCCAGATCCAAACAGCAGCTGGGAAGTCCCAAGAAACAGCAATCTGGAGCCCCAGTTGGAAAGGGTCCTGGCGGTGCATCCACCCTATGGGTGAGATTGGAGTTCTGGGGGCTTCCATTTACAATTCCAGGCTGCAAACTGATACTATCAGTTTGCCCGCAAAAATGCAGCTCTGGTACTATTGTAACAATGTTGGTTTTACCATGTGAGTCACAAGATTTTCTATACCCCAGTGGGGGGCACTGGCCAGGTCCCCAGGGCTCAAGAAATTCCAAGATCCACTCTGTTTCTTATTGTAAGCGCCACCGCTTGACTTGCTAGCAGCAGCTGTTAGGTGTGCCAGCAGGCAGGCTGTCCAGGCAGGCTCACAAGTCAGTCAGAGGCCTGCTTCTGCCTCTGAAGCCTGAACAAGACTATTTTACTAGTTTTCCCAACATCTCTGCAACATAAGTGATTTGGGGGGCAGATCTTCTGCATCAGAGCCTCAGCAAAGCCCTACTGTAATTACCTGTGCTATTTTCTCCAATATTTTGTTGTCGCTGCCATTGCTAGACCTCATTTTACTATGAAGGCCTTCACAAGCTGACTTCAATTTAACTTTCCAACCAGAAATCCTACCATTTACTCTCAGAGACTCAAAGTTACAACCACACAGAGCAACTGTGATATTCTCTGAATATGGTAACACTTTTCCTGTTGCGTGCATTTTTGCAGTTTACCAGCTTGACCAACCTTGACTGCTCTTTCTCAGAATCTGCCTGCCAATGCAGGGGACATGGGTTAGATCCCTGCTCTGGAAAGATCCCACATGCCATGGAGCAACTAAGCCCGTGTGCCACAACTACCGAAGCCCACGCACCTACAGCCCGTGCTCTGCAACAAGAGAAGCCACCACAGTGAGAAGCCTGCGCACCGCAACGAAGAATAGCCCCTGCTCGCCGCAACTAGAGAAAGTCCGCTTAGAGCAATGAAGACCCAATGCAGTCAAAAATAAATAAATTTTTAAAAAAAATCTTAAACTCTTCCTCCTACATGACTCAGCATAAACATCTTCTTTTTATTTTTTAGCAGGCTGAACAGACTAAGACAGATGTATTATTTGATCTTATGGCCTGAGAATACATGAGAAGGCTTTCTCTTCTCTTTTTAGCTTTATGTAACATATCTGCTTTAATTTTTTTTTTTTTTATGTTGTATGCAGGCCCTCTTACTGTTGTGGCCTCTCCCGTTGTGGAGCACAGGCTCCGGATGCGCAGGCTCAGTGGCCATGGCTCATGGGCCCAGCCGCTCCGTGGCATGTGGGATCTTCCCGGACCAGGGCACAAACCTGTGTCTCCTGCATCGGCAGGCGGATTCTCAACCACTGTACCACCAGGGAAGCCCTCTGCTTTAATTTTTTAATATTAGTTTCAGGTGTACAACATAGTGACTCGATATTTTAATAGATTACTCCATTTAAAGTTATAAAATATAGACTATATTCCTTGTGCTGTACAACATATCCTTGTAGCTTATTTATTTTATGCATGGTAGTTTGTAGCTCTTAATCCTCCATCCCTATCTTGCCCCTCTCCCCTTCCCTCTTCCCACTGGTAACCACTAGTTTGTTCTCTATATCTGTAAGCGTGTACTGTTTTGTTATATTCATTTGTTTCATACTTTAGATTCCATGTGTAAATAATAACACAAGAGTATTTCTCATTCTCTATTTCACTAAGCATAATATCCTCCAGGTCCAAACATGTTGTTGCAAATGGCAAAATTTCATTCATTTTTATGGCTGAGTAATATTCCATTGCATATATATCACATCTTCTTTATCCATTCATCTTGATGAACACTTAGGTTGCTTCCACATTTGGGCTATTGTTAATAATGCTGCTATGAACATTAGGGTGCATGTATCATTAGTGGTTGTTTTTTAATATCTTTATTGGAGTATAACTGCTTTATAATGTTGTGTTAGTTTCTGCGGTATAACAAAGTGAATCAGCTCTATGTACACATATATCCCCATATCCGCTCCCTCTTGCATCTCCCTCCCACCCTGCCTATCCCACCCCTCTAGGTGGTCACAAAGCACTGAGCTGATCTCCCTGTGCAAAGGCTGCTTCCCACTAGCTATCTATTGTACATGTGGTAGTGTATATATGTCCATGCCACTTTCTCACTTTGTCCCACCTTCCCCTTCCCCATGTCCTCAAGTCCATTCTCTACGTCTGTGTCTTTATTCCCTAAGTGTTGCCCTTAGGTTCATCAGAACCATTTTATTTTTTTATTTTATTTTTTAGATTCCATAATATGTGTTAGCATATGGTATTTGTTTTTCTCTTTCTGACTTACTTCACTCTGTATGACAGACTCGGTCCATCCACCTCACTACAAATAACTCAATTTCATTTTTTTCATGGCTGAGTAATATTCCATTGTATATATGTGCCACATCTTCTTTATCCATTCATCTGTCAGTAGACATTTAGGTTGCTTCCATGTCCTGGCTATTGTAAATAGAGCTGCAGTGAACATTGTGGTGCATGACTCTTTGAATTATAGTTTTCGCAGGGTATATGCCCAGTAGGTGGGATTGCTGGGGCACATGGTAGTTCTATTTTTAGTTTTCTAAGGCACCTCCATAGTTCTGTTCTCCATAGTGACTGTATCAATTTACATCTCCACTAACAGTGCAAGAGGGTTCCTTTTATGCCACACCCTCTCCAGCATTAATTGTTTGTAGATTTTTTGATGATGGCTATTCTGACCAGTGTGAGGTGATACCTCATTGTAGTTTTGATTTGCATTTCTCTAATGATTAGTGATGTTGAGCATCTTTTCATGTGTTTGTTGGCAATCTGTATATCTTGTTTGGAGAAATGTCTATTTAGGTCTTCTGCCCATTTTTGGATTGGGTTATTGTGGTTTTGATATTGAGCTGCATGAGCTGCTTGTACATTTTGGAGATTAATCGTTTGTCAGTTGCTTCATTTGCAAATATTTTCTCCCGTTCTAAGGGTTGCCTTTTCATCTTGATTATGGTTTCCTTTGCTGTGCAAAAGCTTTTCAGTTTCATTAAGTCCCATTTGTTTATTTTTGTTTTTATTTCCATTTCTCTAGGAGGTGGGTCAAAAAGGAACTTGCTGTGATTTATGTCATAGAGTGTTCTGCTTATGTTTTTCTCTAAGAGTTTTATAGTATCTGGCCTTACATTTAGGTCTTTAATCTATTTCGAGTCTGCTTTTGTGTATGGTGTTAGGGAATGTTCTACTTTCATTCTTTTACATGTAGCTGTCCAGTTTTCCCAGCACCACCTACTAAAGAGGCTGTCTTTTCTCCATTGTATATTCTTGCCTCCTTTATCAAAGATAAGGTGACCATATGTGCGTGGGTGTATCTCTGGGCTTTCTATCCTGCTCCATTGATCTATATTTCTGTTTTTGTGCCAGTGCCTTACTGTCTTGATTCCTGTAGCTTTGTAGTATAGTCTGAAGTACAGGAGCCTGATTGCTCTAGTTCCATTTTTCTTTCTCAAGATTACTTTGGCTATTCTTTTGTGTTTCCATACAAATTGTGAAATTGTTTGTTCTAGTTCTGTGAAAAATGCCATTGGTAGTGCGATAGGGATTGCACTGAGTCTGTAGATTGTTTTGGGTAGTATAGTCATTTTTCACAGTGTTGATTCTTCCAATTCAAGAACATAGTGTATCTCTCCATCTGTTGGTGTCATCTTTAATTTCTTTCATCAGTGTCTTATAGTTTTCTGCATACAGGTCTTTGTCTCCTTAGGTAGGTTTATTCCTAGGTATTTTATTCTTTTTGTTGCAGGGGTAAATGGAAGTATTTCCTTAATTTCTCTTTCAGATTTTTCATCGTTAGTGTATAGGAATGCAAGAGATGTTTGTGCACTAATTTTGTATCCTGCTACTCTACCAAATTCATTGATTAGCTCTAGTAGTTTTCTGGTAGCATCTTTAGGATTCTTTAAGTATAGTATCATGTCATCTGCAAACAGTGTCAGTTTTACTTCTTCTTTTCTGATTTGGGTTCCTTTTAATTCTTTTTCTTCTCTGATTGCCTTGGCTAGGACTTCCAAAACTATGCTGAATAATAGTGGTGAGAGTGGGCAGCCTTGTCTTATTCCTGATCTTAGCGGAAATGGTTTCAGTTTTTCACCATTGAGAAAGATGTTGTCTCTGGGTTTGTCATATACGGACTTTATTATGTTGAGGTAGGTTCCCTCTGTGCCTACTTTCTGGAGAGTTTTTATTATAAATGGGTGTTGAATTTTGTCGAAAGCTTCTTCTGCATCTGTTGAGATTATTGTATGGTTTTTATCCTTCAATTTGTTACTATGGTGTATCCCATTGATTGACTTGCATATATTGAAGAATCCTTGCATTCCTGGGATAAACCCCACTTGATCATGGTGTATGATCCTTTTAATGTGCTGTTGGATTCTGTTTGCTGGTATTTTTTTGAGAATTTTTGCATCTATGTTCATCAGAGATGTTGGCCTA
The DNA here is from genome assembly GCF_026419965.1 of Kogia breviceps. NCBI lineage: Eukaryota > Metazoa > Chordata > Mammalia > Artiodactyla > Physeteridae > Kogia > Kogia breviceps. The sequence goes on from NC_081314.1 coordinate 101,912,137, forward strand.
TAGTTTTCTTTTTTAGTGACATCTTTGTCTAGTTTTGGTTTCAGGGTGATGGTGGCCTCGTAGAATGAGTTTGGGTGTGTTCCTCCCTCTGCTATATTTTGCAAGAGTTTGGAAATGATAGGTGTTAGCTCTTCTCTAAATGTTTGATAGAATTCGCCTGTGAAGCCATCTGGTCCTGGGGTTTTGTTTGTTGGAAGATTTTTAATCACAGTCTCAATTTCAGTGCTTGTGATCGGTCTGTTTATATTTTCTATCTCTTCCCAGTTCAGTCTTGGAAGGTTGTGCTTTTCTAAGAATTTGTCCGCTTCTTCCAGGTTGTCCATTTTATTGGCATAGAGTTGTTTTTAGTAATCTCTCATGATCCTTTGTATTTCTCCAGTGTCAGTTCTTACTTCTCCTTTTTCATTTCTAATTCTGTTGACTTGAGTCTTCTCCCTTTTTTTCTTGATGAGTCTGGCTAATGGTTTATCAATTTTGTTTATCTTCTCAAAGAACCAGCTTTTAGTTTTATTGATCTTTGCTATCATTTCCTTCATTTCTTTTTCATTTATTTCTGATCTGATATTTATGACATCTTTTGTTCTCCTAACTTTGGGGGATTTTTTGTTCTTCTTTCTCTAATTGCTTTAGGTGTAAGTTTAGGTTGTTTACTTGAGATGTTTCTTGTTTCTTGAGGTAGGATTGTATTGATATAAACTTCCCTCTTTGAACTGCTTTTGCTGCATCCCATAGGGTTTGGGTCGTTGTGTTTTCATTGTCATTTGTTTCTAGGTATTTTTTGATTTCCACTTTGATTTCTTCAGTGATCTCTTCGTTATTTAGTAGTGTATTGTTTAGCCTCCATGTGTTTTTTTTTGTTTTGTTTTACAGTTTTTTTCTTGTAATTGATATCTAGTCTCATAGCATTTTGGTTGGAAAAGATACTTGATATGATTTCAATTTTCTTAAATTTACCAAGGCTTGCTTTGTGACCCAAGATATGATCTATCCTGGAGAATGTTTCATGAGCACTTGAGAAGAAAGTGTATTCTGTCATTTTTGGATGGAATGTCCTAGAAATATCCATTAAGTCCATTTTGTTTAATGTATCATTTAAAGCTTGTCTTTCCTTATTTATTTCCATTTTGTATGATCTGTCCATTGGTGAAAGTGGGGTGTTAAATTTCCGTAGTATTATTGTGTTAGTGTCAATTTCCCCTTTTATGACTGTTACCATTTGCCTTATGTTTTGAGGTCCTCCTGTGTTGGGTGCATAAATATGTACAATTGTTATATCTGCTTCTTGGATTGATCCCGTGATCATTATGTAGTGTCCTTCTTTGTCTCTTGTGATCATCTTTATTTTAAAGTCTATTTTGTCTTATATGAGAATTGCTACTCCAGCTTTCTTTTGGTTTCCATTTGCATGGAATATCTTTTTCTCTCCCCTCACTTTCAGTCTGTATGTGTACCTAGGTCTGAAGTGGGTTTCTTGTAGACAGTATGTATTTGTCTTGTTTTTGTATCCACTCAGCCAGTCTATGTCTTTTGGTTGGAGCATTTAATCCATTTACATTTAAGGTAATTATCGACATGTATGTTCCTATTACCATTTTCTTAATTGTTTTGCTTTTGTTTTTGTAGGTCTTTTCCTTCTCTTGTTATTCCTGCCTAGAGAAGTTCCTTTAGCATTTGTTGTAAAGCTGGTTTGGTGGTGGTGAATTCTCTTAGCTTTTGCTTGTCTGTAAAGGTTTTAATTTCCCTGTTGAATCTGAATGAGATCCTTGCTGGGTAGAGTAATCTTGGTTGTCGGTTTTTCCCTTTCATCACTTTAAATATGTCCTGCCACTTCTAGCTTGCAGAGTTTTTGCTGAAAGATCAGCTGTTATCCTCATGGGGATTCCTTTGTATGTTATTTGGTGCTTTTCCCTTGCTTCTTTTAATATTTTTTCTTTGTATTGAATTTTTGATCGTTTGATTAATATGTGTCTCGGCATGTTTCTCTTTGGGTTTATCCTTTATGGTACTCTCTGTGGTTCCTGGACTTGATTGCCTATTTTGTTTCCCATGTTGGGGAAGTTCTTGAGTATAATCTCTTCAAATATTTTCTCAGATGCTTTCTTTTTCTCTTCTTCTTCTGGGACCCATATAATTCAAATGTTGGTGCATTTAATGTTGTCCCAGAGATCTCTGAGACTGTCTTCAATTGTGTTCATTCTTTTTTCTTTATTCTGCTCCCTGGCAGTTATTTCTACCATTTTTTCCTACAGCTCACTTACCCATTCTTCTCCCTCAGTTATTCTGTTATTGATTCCTTTAGAGTATTTTTAACTTCAGTAATTGTGTTCATCTCTGTTTGTTTGCTCTTTAGTTCTTCTAGATCCTTGTTAAATGTTTCTTGTATTTTCTCCTTTCTGTTTCTGAGATTTTGGATCATCTTTACTACCATTACTCTGAATTCTTTTTCAGGTAGGTTGCGTTCTTCGTTTTATTTGGTCTTGTAGGTTTTTACCTCACTCCTTTGTCTGTAACATATTTTTTTTGTCATTTCAGTTTTTTGGGGGTGGTGGTTGTGCTGTATTCCTGTCTTACTGGTTGTTTGGCCTGAGATGTCCTGTAGTGAAGTTTGCAGGCAGTTGGATGGAGCTGGGTCTTGGTGTTGAGGTGAGGACCTCTGGGAGGCCTCACTCCGAATGATATTCCCTGTGGTCTGAGGTTCTCTGTTAGTGCAGCGGTTCGGATTTGGAGCCCCCACCACAGGAGCTCAGGCTCAACCTCTGGCCTGGGAAACAAGATCCCGCAAGCTTCATGTCATGGAAAAGAAAAAAAAAAAGGAAGAAAGAAAGAAAACAAGGAGCAGTACAATATCAAAGTATTAAAAACAAATAGAATTAGAAAGATAAAAATTATATTAGGAAAAATAAAACTAAATTGAAGCAATGGTTGCTGGTAATTCCTCCCATCTCTTTAGGTGTCCGTGGTCCCCCTCCGGTGCCTGGTAGTTGCCGTAGTTGTGAGGAGATGCAAATTCCATGTCCTCCTAGTATGCCATCTTGACTCCACCCTGAGACTGCATTTTGATGCAAGTCTGTCATTAGTGTTTTCATTTTCTTCAGACATATACAGTAGTGGAATTTCTGGATCACATGGTAGTTCTGTTTTTAATTTTTTGAGGAACTTCCATACTGTTTTCTTTATTGGCTGTTCTTTACCAAGAACTCTTTCCTTACTGCTCACAGCTCCTATAATATTTTATTCCATATAGTGGAAACTTACACTCACTATTATTCAGCTTCCAGGCTATAAATTTCTTTGTTTTAATTTATTATGTTTTAAAATTTTTATTGGAGTATAGTTGATTTACAGTGTTGTGTTACTTTCTGCTGTATAGCAACGTGAACTAACACACCATTGTAAAGCAATTATAGTCCAATAAAGATGTTTAAAAAAAAGTGAATCAGTTCTACGTATACATATATTCACCATTTTGTAGATTCTTTTCCCACATAGGTCATTACAGGGTATTGAGTAGAGTTCTGGAACTGTTTCTTATTTTACTTGGCATTTTCTGGCAATGAGGTACAATTTTTGTACTTGGTAGGCATTCAGTAAAGGCCATTAAAAACAGAGCTCAAGTATTTTTTTAATGGTAATATTTTCTATTTAGATACCACTGGTGAAAGATAGTACTTAGGCAGACAGGAAATAACTGTCTTCAAAATCTATTAGTTATAATTTTGTTTGCACTTATGGTTAACTATGAGTAGATGGTTATTTAAACTAATGTTGCCTTAGTTTCCGTGGTCCCAACAGTAATCACTGAGTCAGAGAAGGACCCTGTTATTAATTATAAGACTGAGAAGTTCACACTGTACAGAATGCCTCCAAATTTCCTTTGTAGAGTCAGAAGCCTATTTCTAGATCTTTATGCCCCATTTCCAGAGTCCTTAAAGTTCTTATTCTCTTACTTTCAGAATTAACACCTCCTTTATTCATGATCTTGGTTAATGATTTTACTCAGTTTCCCAAGTCAGAAACCTGTGTTTCCTCCATTCTCTCTTTTCCTTTATTCTGCTTATAATCCCTGCCTAAGTCTATCAGTTTACTTGAAGTTTAAAAAGAAGATGCAGCAGCTCTTGCTTCGTTTTTTAAATTATCATCTTTTCCTTCTTGGAAAGAGTAGAAACTGGTTCCCTACTCATATCCCTCATCCTAATCTGTTTCCCATTCTCGTCTGTTTTTAAAATACTTGAGTATTTAAGCAATGCCAATTTCCCCCCCAAAATATTCAATAATACATCTCTGCTATTTGAAAATCTGTTAGATTCAAGTGGCTAAGTTACGGAATTGAAACTCCTTAGCTTTGACCTAACCCATCTTATCTACCTCACCTTTGACTCCTCTCTGTACAGCTCAGTTCCAGGAGCACACCTGATCCTTTAAGGCTCTGTTGGGCTCCTATGCTTACTGTTCTCTGTCCTTTTTGCTGTAAACTTCCTACTCACCCTTCAAGACCGAACAAAATATTAGTTCCCAGATAAGAAGTTGCTCTGTCTATGGGGTTTCTCAGCCCTTTGTTAAAATACCTTCAGTAGTTACTGTCGGGATGGTTGTGTTACTGACCAGTGTTCTTGGACTTTTTAATCAATAGAAATTGATAAGAGGCCAGATGAGAAATTCAGGCAAGACTGCAGCACAAGGGGGCAAAAACAAGTAACAGAGTCCCTTGCTTGCACCCTGATGGGGGTGAGGCAAGCTGGTCTCTTAAATGGGGTGAGGGTTGGGGTGGGTCCAGGGGTTGGGCTGGAGGGATGGCTTAGGTTGTTGGCTCACCCACTTTGTGGTGCTTTGTACATGCGCAGTACACTGCTTTTGATCCCGACACCTCAAAAGTGGCAGTTGTGTTTTGTGTCTTTTTGTATCTTGTTGTTCATAATTTGCCCCAACTGTACATGCATGCAGTTATTTTTAGTCCCTTCTAATTTCTTTGTATTCTGTTACTTGAGGAAATGTTTATCCACATGCAAGCACTGCAGCAAATGGTTCCAGGTCCCAGGTCCTAGCCTATCTCTGTTATTTATCAATTTGTCTTTATATTCCCTGTGTAAGCCCTATGAGAGCAGGAACCCTAAATTACTCATGTTTGTAACCCCAGGTATTGCACAGTATCTAATAATGGTAGGGGTACAGTTTGATTTTCTTAACTCTGGCTTTAAAATTTCAGCTATATGTTTAAGGGTATAATAAGAACCCTAGAAGCAAGTTAAGAGACCTACCTGAATTCTAGTCCTGAGTTGGTTATTAACATATCATCCTGGGTGTTTTATAACTTTCCATTTTCTCCTTTTCATTTCTCTCTAACCATCCACTCATCCTGATTTAATGAACTTAATCTCAGAGTGAGACATTAGAGGTTCACAGAGTCACAGTTTAGACATGTGATCTTGGAAACATAAGAGGTTCTTGTTATGCACAGTGCCCACAAAAAGCCTTTAATTAAACACGTGAAATGTATTAGTCACATGCTCTTGAGAAAACTGAAAAAAAGGGACCCATCCCAGGCCCAGATGTGTCCTTGGAAAGGACTGGGCCGACAACAGACAAGGAGGGGTGAGGGTTTCAGTCATGATTACTCCCATCTGTTGCTCTTTAAAACAAAACCAAAAAAAGTTTCCCAAATGAACACTAGACGTGGGAAAAATTATAAGAAGCTTATATCAAAGCTGGGCTAAATATGTAGAAATAGTAGCTTAATATTCCTGAATTTTGAGATGGAATTTTAGATTTTAAATTTTGTGAAAGCCTCAACTGCTTTTTGCTTCTTTTCTTCTTTGACTTCCTTCTTCTTAACTTTGACGCTTCTGTGATGAGTCTAGAACATACCAAAGACTGTGGCGGATAAACCCACTGCATTGAGCTTAGCTGGATCAGAATTTTTCCACATAAACTGTTGGACATTTTGTACACTGATCCAAACAGGTATGGAGAACAGTGATACCAATTTTCCTTATGAATTTAAGGAGTAGAGAATAACTGTAAGTGGGGAGGACACAGCTGAAGATATATTGATTTAACTTTAATAATTTAATAAGCCACCATTTAATAAAGAGAGACATGCTACAACCCAGGATAGATTTTATATTATTAGCTACCTTTTCTGGATGACAGAGTTTATGGCAGCATGGATCCTCCATGACTGTTTGTATTAATTAAATAATTGAATGAACCAACTGAAGTCTCGTAGATATGTTCATGTTATGTTGATATCTGGAGATTGTGAAGGACTGAGATACCAAGAATATCTTACACTCTTTAATTTAAAATTTTAATTTGTTGCTGTCCATTATAATATGAGATCCTCCTGCGAATTTATATGTCCTAAGAAGATAGTTCTATCTGTTCTTAACCTTGCTAATGTATTTTGTTTCAAGGTAGTTAATGAAGTGTTTTAGTTTATTTGTTCTACAAAAGTGAAAAAAAAAGCATTAAGCTTAAAAGCAAATAATTCTCTTGAGATGCTTTGAACTCTGATTAAATGTGGAATCTTTGAATACTTGTACGTGTGGAAATTTAAGGATGTAGTATTTTTAAAAATAGCAACTAAATATTATTTTTTCTTCATGCAATCTCATTTAAAGAACACACCTAAGTACAATGTTTCCTTCACTGCTTTTTCCATCAAGCAGTGAAATTGAGAGCCTTCGTTCATTACAGCTGTAGATAATCACACTAAAGAGAAAAGCTGTTTCATCAAGTTATGGGAAATGTGAACAACTTAGAGTGCTCTAAAGCCGGTTTATAGGAAGAATCAGGATCATAATTTAACTGTTGAAACAATTTTTTGTTCATGTGTGTTTTTCCTTCCTATTGTAAATCTGAGGAAAATGTGACACAGTTTGCTTTTAACATGTTCATGTATGTGCCTAGTGGATGTCTTAAATCAAGAGATAAACCTTTGTATTTCCAGGGATAAAAACTTAACACACCTGGCACTTACATAAATGTGCTGAGTAGATCAGTAAATGAACCAATGATTCTAGTATTTTATACTCTGCTGGACCAATATACCTTTCCAAATGCTGTCTTAGAGATGTATTCTATAAAGTCTGACAAACTAACTAATAAGGAATATGCCTCTTCTAGCACCCAACCATAGGATATTTGGGAAAACTTGAAGCAAAAGCAAGTTTTTTGTTGTTGTTGTTTTTTGCGGTATGCGGGCCTCTCACTGTTGTGGCCTCTCCCACTGCGGAGCACAGGTTCCGGACGCGCAGGCTCAGCGGCCATGGCTCACGGGCCCAGCCGCTCCATGGCATGTGGGATCCTCCCGGACCGGGGCACGAACCCATGTCCCCTGCATCGGCAGGCGGACTCTCAACCACTGCGCCACCAGGGAAGCCCTCAAAGCAAGTTTTAAATGAATATATTTTAAATGAATATTTTTAAATGAATATTTAAAAAGCACATCCCCAGGGAACAAAATAAACAGAAAAACATTCAAATGACAGAGATAAGCAAGGCTAAACCAGAATGGTCCATGGATGTATCCTGACTAGATGGACCTAAATGGCTGGGGTTTGACACTTAGAGGGAGTCTTGGATCTGTAGTTACTATGTGTGGAAGGAGCTGGAATTGGGCTGCTCATATAAAGCAAGGAGTCTAAGATGGCTGTGTTGTTCCTAAAACTGGCTCTAGAAAAGCAGGCTGGGGGACTTAGAACAAGAATGAGTACTGTGGACACTGGATAGAAAGTGTCATCCTGGAGAATTAAATACTTCAAGCCTATGTTGGGAAACTACCATGGCATAAGAATGAAGAGACAGTAAACAACAAGATCCTATTGTATAGCACAGGGAACTATATTCAATATCCTGTAATGGATAATAGAAAATATGAAAAAGAATCTATAACTGAATTACTTTGCTGTATAGCAGAAATTAACACAACATTGTAAATCAACTATATTTCAATAAAATAATTTTAAAAAAAGAATGAAGAGACCGTCTTAACATCCATTTTCCTTTCTTCTCTGGAAAGAATCAGGAATTGGAATGGCATTGCATTTCTTACCAGTAGCCCTGGAATCTAGAAAACAGCAGAGGGATTGTTTTAAAGTTCAGGGGAAAAGATTTGCACCAGGAATTCTATGCCCAGACATGTGTCAAGTATCAGGATAGAATAAAAGACCTGTAAAAGGCAAGCTGTCAAATAATTTACCCTCAACACCCTTTCCATCATGCTACTAGAGGTGGAGTACATACCCCAACAAAAGAAAGGAAGAAATCAGAAACCAAAACATTCAGGCAGAGGAGAATCTCATAGAGGAGAGAAATATCAATAAAAGGAATTCCCAAGATGATAACAAAGGGAAACTTCAGAGTGATAGCTCTTCTTAGAGAGCAAACAGTCTAGTTTTGGACTAAGAGAACACAGAGATCCTGGTGGAATGTTTCCAGTGAAAACAAAAATCAATGGATAGATCACCCAATATGTTGAGGGGAGTTTTATGGTTCTGGTGGATTATTTGGGTCTAAATTGGTGATGGACACTAGAAAACTAAGGGAGAAAAAAAGTCAAGTTATTAATTCAAGTATTAAATATCCCTGAAAAAAAGAGTCACGCAAGAATGGTGAGTTTCATTAAACCTTTAAGGAATGAATGACCTCTAACTTGTACTGTTTCAGAGAATAAAGAGAAAATATGCCAACTAATTTTAAGGCTATTAAATTTTTGATACCTGTAGTAGACAGAATGACCGTCTCCCAAAGATATCCTAATCACAGAACCTGTGAATATGTTACATATTCACAGTATATAACAAAGAGAAATTAAAGTAGCAGATGAGATTAAGGTTGCAAATCAGCTGAATTTAAAATAAAGAGATTACTAGGATTGTCCAGGTGGACCTGATAGAATCACATGGGTCTTTAAAAGTGGAAGAAGTCAGAAAAAAAGGTCAGAGTGTTATGATACAAGAAAGGCTCAACCAGCCATTGCTGGCTTTGAAAATGGAAGGGGACCATGAGCCAAAGAATGTGGGTGGCCTCTAGAAGCTGGAAAAGGCAAGGAAAATGGGCTCTCCCTTAGAGTCTACAGAAAGGAGTACAGCCCTGCTGACACTTTGATTTTAGCCCATTGAGACATGTTTTGGACTTCTGACCTTCAGAACTGTATAAGCTAATGAATTTGCATTGTTTTAAGCTAGTAAATTTGTGATTATTTGTTACAGCAGCAACAGGAAACTAATACAATGCCCAAACTGAATAAGGACAGTGCAAAAAAATTTACAGACCAATTTCATTTATGAGCATGAATATAAACATACTAAATGGAATAATAGCCTGAAATCTATTCATCAGTATATGTTAGGATTTCTCCAAGAACATAGGGATAGCTCTATTTCAGCATTTATTTATATAAGGTAATATATTAACAGATTAAAGAAAATGTGTAATATATATATACTGTAAAAATTAAATATATATAGTTTATATCTATAACATAAGACAACATAAACTATATATTATCTCAAGTGATACATAAAAAGCATTTGTGATGAATCAATACCCATCCATGATATAGTCTTAGGAAACTAAACATTATTGGGAACATCCTTATTATTTCTGTGATCTGAATCAAATGTCATTATGTGAACACCAGTGGAGAAATGTTAGAAGTGTTCTTTTTAACATGAAAAGGATAAGGACCCCTGTCATTGCTTCTTGTCAAAGAAATGAAATAGGGGACGTAACGATTGGAAAGAAAGAAGCAAATTTTTTGTTATTTGTAATAATGTGAGTATATGCATAGAAAATCCAATAGAAATGAACTATGAAACTTTGAATATTTCAGCATAGTGGCTAAATTAAGAAAATAGGATTCCTGTATTGGTAACAACCAATTTGAAAATATAAAATCCTCCATTTTATTTATTTATTCATCTAGTGAGAATTCATTTTTTTATTACTTTTAAAAATTGGAGTATAGTTGATTTACAATCTTGTATTACTTTCTGCTGTACAGCAAAGTGAATCAGTCATATATATACATATATCTACTGTCTTCTAGACTCCATTCCCATATAGGTCATTATGGAGCACTAAATAGAGTTCCCTGTGCTATACAGTAGGTTCTTATTAGTTATCCTTATTTATTTATTTTATTTATTTATTTTTGGCTGTGTTGAGTCTTCATTGCTGTGCACGGGCTTTCTCTAGTTGTGGAGAGTGGGGGCTACTCTTTGTTGTGGTGCGCGGGCTTCTCTTGCTGCGGAGCACGGGCTCTAGGCATGTGGGACTCAGTAGCTGCAGCACGCAGGCTCAGTAGTTGTGGTGCACAGGCTTTGTTGCTCTGTGGCATGTGGGATATTCCTGGACTAGGGTTTGAACCCATGTGCCCTGCATTGGCAGGTGGATTCTCAACCACTGCACCACCAGGGAAGCCCTACTTATCTTTTATATATAGTAGTGAGTATATGTCAATCCTAATTTCCCAATTATCCCCGCCCCCTTTCCCCCTGGGTAAGCATAAGTGTGTTTTCCATACCTGTGACACAGTTTCTTAAAAACCTCCAATTTATAGAGTACCTAGCAATTAAGTGACCAAAAGATGTAAAAGAAATCTTATGAAAGAAATCTTTAAATGTAAAAGCAAACCTGAATAAATTGGGAGCTGAACCATGTGGCTATATGGAAGGACTCACTATGGTGAAAATGTTTCTTCTCTCCTAAATTAATTTATAAAGTCAGTGCCATCCCACTCAAAATTCCAGCAGGATTTTTCATGTAATGAGACAATTAGATTCTAAAATTCAAATGGAAGAAGTGGTCAACTCCCAGGGGCACTGTTCACATTTTGTTCTATGGAGAAGTTATCTATTTTAGCAGCACAGGTGACAAAGAAATCAAGAACTTTTGAAGAACAACATGATGGGTACATCCGCTATATCATCACTAGAGAACCGTGGTGTTGAGTTGGTACAGGATGTACTGTGAAGCAGAACTGAGAACCTAGAGAAGACCATGTATATACAGAAGCCTGGTGATAGAGGTGGCGTTCAAGTCATTTGGGAAGGAATAGACTATTCAGTAGATGGGGATGCCAACTGGTTCTTCATAGGGCAAATTATAAACTTATGTCTCTATCTCAAACTGCAAACCAGAATGTAAAAAAAGAAACTTTAAAACATTTAGAAGTAAACATGAAGAAGATCTTTGTAAACTTGGGGTAGCAAAGAATTTCTTAAGTAGAAAAAAACCGTAAGTCATAAAATAAAAGATAGATAAATTTGTCTAAATTAAAACTAATACCTTTTGACAAAACAAACAAATTTAAAAGTCAAGTGATAGATGGGAAGAAGAGATATACAACACAAATAGAATATTAAGATTCAGAATACTGTATATGATGAAATATAAGGCGATGTTTATTTCCCCAAAACGACGGCTCAGAAAAAAGGACTTATCAGAGTCTTTCAAGTCTCTGAAATGTATTAGCAGCCTAAAACTACCCAGTCAGTGCTACTTGTGCATGTTTGTAAAGGACCCAGGTTGGCGTTGATTAAAACAACAAAACAAACTAACAAAAGGCTATCAAGAAGGTTAATACAGATTGTTTATTCCTGGAATATGACTTCAAATTGCAAGAGTTCGATTTGTGGAAAGCAAGCCTTCGAAAGATTTTTGAAATTGAATAATTTTAACTAAAAAAGAACCCCAAAGATTATTTTTAAAATATTAAGATCATTTTCTCAATTGATGGCACACTCAAATTAGGACAATTCAAGAAGTGTTTATTAATCAAAAGGTTAATTATAGGGCTTCCCTGGTGGCGCAGTGGTTGAGAGTCCGCCTGCCGATGCAGGGAACGTGGGTTCGTGCCCCGGTCCGGGAAGATCCCACATGCCGCGGAGCGGCTGGGCCCGTGAGCCATGGCTGCTGAGCCTGCGCGTCCGGAGCCTGTGCTCCGCAACGGGAGAGCCCACAACAGTGAGAGGCCCGCGTACCGGGGAAAAAAAAAAAAAAAAAAAGGTGTGGAGGGGTGTAGGGGAAGTGCAAGGAATAGCACAGGAACCCAGGGATAGCAGGCTCAGAACTCTGACCACTTCTAGGTCTGCAAGGGTAAAGCGAGGGGAAGGAGGGGTCTCCGGATGTGGAAGGAGGGAGTCATGAGGAGCAGGGTGCCTTGAGAGGAGCAATGACTTTCTGTCCAGTGATGTAGCCAGACGGAGGCAACCTCCAAGAGAAGGAGCCAGAGGAGTAAATGCCCCAACCTCACTCTCCTCCCCCCTTCTCATCTCCTGCCAAGCCTGCTATTGGCTGTCCCCAGCAGGAAGCCTGAGAACAAGGGATCCAGGGTATATGGCCCACACAGGTCAGCTTTCCAGAGCAGAGAGCAGGGTGGAAAAGGAAGGGGAGTGGATTGGAAGGGGCAAATGATGATAACTGGCACAAAAAGCAATATGGTACATGATCATATTGTGAAAATCATGAATAGCAAGTGGTATTTGGTAGTCTGGAGCACAGTCTTGAGGGTGTATTAAACACAGATTCAAAATTTATCTGGATAGAAGTGGAGGTGATCTGCTTTAGAAAACTGTAAATGATGCAAAAAGTGGTTCAATCATGAAAAACCCTGATGCTGGATATGCTTACTAGAAATTTGAATAAAATTGTTTCATGAAATGTGAGTGAAGGAGAAAGCAGTAGTCTGAAAATAATTTATTATGATTAATGTGTGATTTAGAATATGCATTTGAAATGACATTAACATCAGTATGATACATAGACATTTGATGATTTTATCTTTATACATAAATATTTTTATATTAAAGTTGTACAAAACTTTATGTGTCTCCTCATTTGGAACACTGGGAGAGACAGCCTTATCTTTGCCATCACCTTATATCCAGACACATTTTGGTATTTAAAGAACTCTGGAGAAAATGACAGGTAAGTATAAAAATGGATAAAAGGTAAGAACCAGAAGTTCAGAGAAAAGGTAAAAGGTAAATAGAAAATAAACATTAAAAAGATGCTTAACTAGGAACATAGGAATTAGTGAAACTTGTAACCAGGGAAAAAATTAAAATGAGATACCATTTCACACCCATTTGATCGGCAAACATCAGAAAGTCGTGTGTAGAGAAGATCTTACCCACTGCTGCTAATATGTTAACAGTTCCCACCACTTTTTGAGACTTTTGCCAATATCTAGTGAAAGCATACCCTAAGACACTCTTGATCTAGATCTAGATTGATCTAGAACCTCTTGCTCATGTACACAGGAAGATATGTAAAATAACTTCATTGTTGTATTTTTGGAATAGTGAACTGGAAGTAATTTGATATCAGTCAGTAGGGGAATGAATAAAATGTGGTTTATTTATGTTGGAAAATTAACAGCAATTAAAACAAACCAACATGGAAAAATCTTAAAAGGTAGATGAAAAGGCAAGTTTTAGAATGATTCATATTGTAGAATAGCATTTATGTAAATCAAACCCAAAGCAATGCTACATATATTTTTTGTATTCATAAATGTAATAAAAGTATAAAAGCTTGGGCTGGAAGAGATATATGCCACGTTCCTCTCAGTGGCTGCCTCAAGGTAAGAATGGAGGGAATGGGACTGTATAAATGTTGGTAGCATGAAAGAGTACAATGTCTTGGCCTGAAATACTTGAATATTTGTTTGTTTATATTCTGATTAGATTTAGACTCAGTTCCTTTTATGTCCTGAAACAATCTGAACACATTTCCAAGAATCTCAACTACAGTCAACAGAGTTTTACTACTTGGAGGCCAACTGAAAATTTTTGTTCTTAGTGTTGTAATTTTCAGGGCAAGTTATAAAATTGTTGATTGGAGCAATTGTAACCATTTTCTATAGTTTATTTCTCTACTAGTCTATAGTCCAGTAGGAGGACTTTTAAATGGAAGATATGGATCTCAACTAATAGAGTAGTGGGAAGACAAATGCAGTCATGCCCATGGCCAGCTGAGAGCAGATTTTAAAAAATTGATGAGTTGCCTTTTCACCAGTTTAATAGGTGACATGCTTCTAAGATGTAAACAGTGTATGAGAAGGGGATGAAAGACTTGAACAGCTTTCCAATTCAATTGTACTGAATTGTGACAACTGTATTGTGACATTGTTTTTAAAATAAATATTTAACTTATCCGTATTCAAATATTATCACCCATAAGCAGAAACTGAACAAATTAATTTAAAAATGTCCACCACTGTTAATTATCTGGGCCACTCACTCTTGTCCCAACTCCCCATATACTTGTTTCTATCTGTTAACGTGAACTACAGTGTTCTCTTTTAGGTCAGATGGTTCTCTTGAGACCTCAGCTTGAATTGAATCTCTCCATCTCTCCTGTTCCTTTATAATTGCAAGGAGCATCCTGTATGTGAATTCTTATGGACTATTCCACATCTCTTTAGGTAGTTTTACTTTCTTATAAAGCTTTTACACATGAACGCCACCATTATTTTTCCTCTATTTGAATCCTTCCTGACTCCCATTTAAGCTACTGTTGTAATTATGGCATTGCATTGGATGTATTCCATTTGTGCATACTGCCTTGTCTGCATTAATTAACAAAAATTATGGCAACTTGCCAGGAATACCTCACATTATCATGGGGACAGAAATAGTAATACACTATTCACTAACAACCCACCAATGTCTGTCTTCATTTCTTACCTCTCCTCTGAGCTGCTGCCTATTCAACAGACCATATAGATGGCTCTGAGCACCTCAAACTTCACATGTTGAAGACCAAACCAACAACATCCTCCCAGGACCACTCATCTCTTTGTGTTTTCTGTTCAGTTAATGGCACCTCTTGCAACCAGATGAACTGTCATCCTTGAAATGAATCTTCTTTCCTTATTTCTCACATCCAGTTTTCTTCCAGGATATGTCAATTTTGCTTTCTACATATCCCACAGATCTGTCTGGATTCAAGCCACATCCCATCACTGGTCACGTGGACCATTGCAATAGATAGTTCGTTTCCTGATCTCCCTGTGCTTTCTCTTTCCATCCTTCAGCATGTTCTATATACTTTTGATCCCACCCCCCCACTTTTTTTTTTTTTTTTTTTTTTTTTCAGGTTTCTCCTCCTTTGCCACTTCCTTAGAGAAGTTTTTCCTGATCTTCCTGGGTTGGTCGAATCCTTCTATTATTAGTGATCAGAGCACTCAGTACCTAATGTCCTTAGCACATAAGACAGGTTTAATGTTACATTAATTTGATTCAAGTATTTTTCCCACTGAATCTGCACTGTCCATTCCAGTAGCCACTAGCCACAGATGGCTATTTAACTTTAAATTAAGTAAAATTAAATGAAACTTAAAATTCAGTTTCCTAGTCACACCAGCTCCACCTCAAGTGCTCAAGAGCCATCTGGGCACTGGTGGCTACCATGTTGGGCAGTGCAGAGTAAAGAACATTTCCATCACCCTAGGAAGTTCTGTAGGACAACATGCACCAGACTGTAAGCTCTGCAGGGGCACACAGTGGTTCTTTTCTTTTTTTCCTGTTGTTAAACGGTCTTTCTGTCTTTCCATTACATTCCCGGTGCCTAGCAACATATCTGGCCCACAGAAGGCCTTCCTAAACATTTGTTAAGCAAATGAAAAAAATGAGTTAATGAATGAGCCACCTCAGAGTCTTGTGGGGATGAAGTGGAACAGTCAAGAATGTCCCAAATTGGGAAAACTTTCTCCGAGGCTGGTGTTTGTGAACCAGTGATTCCAGAGGCCTCAGCACTTGATGTTCTTCACGTGCTCACTCAGTGACATGCCCGCACAAGTCTTTGTTTTGCCGTTTCAAAGCTGTACTTGGCCAGTCATGGTCTGGAGATCCTTCATGAACATTTTGTAAGAGAAGCTTCCTTGTGGAAATTCAAAAGTACCTGACAGGGGCAGCATATGTGCTAGCAGATGTTTATCAGTCTTGGCAGTGAATAATTGTCAAGTCTGGGATGTGTTCTTTTGCCTAAAGGAACATGGCAAATGATGTGACGGGTCATGTTTCTTATTTTACTTTATTCTAGTTTAAGTTTACTTTTAGTGGAGAGTTAATGAAGTACAGTGTGGTCTACAAAACAGAAGGGAGGGACCCTGGTTTCAGAAACCCATGGGAAAGCTAGAAAACATCACAAAGGGTTCTAGTATTTTAACTGAGAGAAGAGAAGCAAATTATGGCCCATGGGCCAAATCCAGCCCAGTGCCTGTTTTTGTGAATAAAGATTTATTGGAACAAAGCCACACCCATTCATTTATTCATCTATTGCTGCTTTCACCCTACAATGGCAAAGTTGAGTAGTTGGGACAGAGACTGTGTAGTCTACGTCTAAAATTGTTCTTGCCTTTTACAAAAAGTTTGCCTACCTCTGTTTTAACTCCTACAGGATCGAATGCTACTTGGATTGTTTGAGCTTTATGAGCAGTTAGTGGGGACAGCTGACAAAATGGTCGCTCTGGTCAGTTGCTTTCTTTACCAGCCACCCTGCTACCCTGCTGCCCCCAATACTTACATTATTTTCTTCAAAATCATAGAGAAAAATGATGGTGGTCATCTAACATTTCTGAGGTAGCAAGGTGAGTTTCAGGCTGTGGGGAATGAAATCATGGATAATAAGTTGGAGGTAAAATGCCCTTTGCCATGCTGTGTGCCTTGAGAACCTTCAGCTGTTGGTGCCAGAAAAGTAGAAGGTTGGCCTGAAAAAAGATAACAGATCAGGAAACATGTACTGACCAGAGATGAACCTCAGAGAACAAAGAGGGAGATGAGGGGCTTTGGAAGTGAGCCTATGTGAGGAGGCTGTGAAAGAATGTGGTACCTCAAAGACAAAGAGATGCTGCACATGGAGAGGACCTTTAGATCAGGGGCATTGTTGGGAAACTGAACCCAACAGCTATGCCCAGAGAAGGAGAAATAAGTCAGGAAAACTCTATGAAGTTTCCAGGGAAGCCCAGTCAGGAGGCAAGTGGTAATAAAGAGGTTGGGTTTGAACAAGAACTGAGGGTAGATCGGGGGTAGATGGAAGCAGAATCTAGTGAAGAGATGGTGGCAGAGAGAGCAGGAGAGCCCGCTGGCTGGAGGCTCACAGTTAGACTTCTGATTTTCTCTCCAAAAGAGGTTTTATATAAAGTCAGTGAGTAACACTGGCAGGTTTGAAAGAAGGCAGTGGGGTTTAAGTTTTGAAAAAATTTCTGTATGTGTGTGTGTGTGTGTGTGTGTGTGTGTGTGTGTGTGTGTGTGTGTATGTATGGTTAATAACTAAGGGCCCACAAAAAAATACAAGTGACAGGCCACATAGCATAAACTCTGCAGCCAGGCTGCTTCTGTTCAGATTTTGGCTCCGCCACATACTAGCTGTGTGACCTTGGGTGAGTTACTTAACCTCTCTGTGTCCTAATTTGCTCACATAAAATGAAGATACTACTGCTACTACTTCTTAGGGTTGTTTTGAGGGTTAAATAAGCTTACATTTGTGATGTGCTTACAGCTGTGCCCGACACACAATTAGTGCTATAGACATTTATTAAATACTAGTGGTCTCTCTCTCATCCTCTGAGATGCCCCGGCTGGAAGATGAACTAGACACGAACATTGGATATGACCTTAAAATGTCAATACACGTAGAAACCTGTCTCCAATGGACTACGTAAATGCTTTAAAGAATTCTTGTCCTTTAACAGATGGCTGTTTAGCGTACTGGAGGCATGTCTTCATTTAAAACTTGTTTTTGTCCTTTGAACAGATTGTAAAATAGAGTGTCTGTGTGGACGTTTTATCTCATTGACCCCGATTCCTGCCTGCAAAAATGCATAATACTGAGCAGAAAATGAAGTGAAAGGATTGGTGAAGGAGAGGGAAACACAACTTAGGCAGGGGTGTTTGCTTTTAAATCATAGTAAAATACATATAACATAAAAATTGTCATCTTCACAATTTTAATACTACAATCCTGTAGTATAAATACATTCACATTTGTTGTATCTATATGAGATGATGGATGTTCACTAAACTTGTTGTGACAATCATTTCACGATGTATGCAAGTCAAACCATTATGCTGTACACCTTAAACTTATACAGTGTAGTATGTCAGTTATACCTCAATAAAACTGGAAGGAAAGAAAAGAAAAGATCTGTTCTAAACAAAAGAAATTGGTAAAGCAATATTAATAATATATATGACTTAACTCAGTATATCCAAAATATTTCAACATTTATTAGATATAAAACAATTATTCCTGCGATAGTTCATATCCTTTTTGTGGTAAGGCTTTGTAATCCAGTATGCATTTTTCACTTATTACACATCTCAATTTGAATGCTATATTTTCATCAGAAATCAATGATCTGAAATGGATTTCTTAAAATTTACAGTCAAAAAAGATTCACATATCCAAGTTCTTCTAAACATGCTTTAAAGTTGTCTGGTAATTGAATCAAGTATTGACTTTAAATTTTAAATGAAATGTAGATTGAAAAGCCGGTTCCTACTCATAACCCAAATCTAGTCATGAGCAAATATCCAGTGGACATTTTACAAAACACCTGACCAGCATTCTTCAAAACTGCCAAGATCATCAAAAACAAGGAGGGCTTCCCTGGTGGCGCGCAGTGATTGAGAGTCCGCCTGCCGATGCAGGGGACACAGGTTCGTGCCCCGGTCTGGGAGGATCCCGCATGTCGCGGAGCGGCTGGGCCTGTGAGCCATGGCTGCTGAGCCTGCGCGTCCGGAGCCTGTGCTCCGCAACGGGAGAGGCCACAGCAGTGAGAGGCCCGCATACCACACACACACACACACACACACACACACACACACACACAAAAAAAAAAACCCCCCAAAAACAAGGAAAGTCTGAGAAACTGTTACAGATGAGAGGAGGCTGGGGAGACTTGACATCTAAGTGTAATATGGTGTCCTTTTTGGGGTCCTGGAACAGGAAAAGGACATTCAAGGAAAAACTGGAGAAATGTGGATAAAGTCTAAAGTCTGGAGTTTAGTTAATGGTATTGTACCAACGTCAATGTCTTAGTTTTGACAAATATAGTGATTACATAAGATGTTAATGGTAGGGGAAGCTGGGTGAGGGGCATATGGGAACTCTCTGTACCATCACTGCAACTTTTCTGTAAATATAAAAAATTATTCCAAAATAGAAAAAGTTAAAGTAAAAATAAATGCATAAATACATTCACATTGTTGTGCAACCAATCTCCAGAACTCTCTATATCTCGCAAAGCTGAAACTCATTAAATAACAACTCACCTTTCTCTCTTTCCCCTCACCCTTGGCAACCACCATTCTACTTTCTGTTGCTGAGTTTCACTCCTCTAGATACTTCATATAAGTGTAATCATACAGTCTTTGTGTTACTGTGACTCACTTATCTCAATATAGTGTCCTCAAGTTTCACCCATGTTGTAGCATGTGTCATGTCCGAATTTCCTTTTCACTTATCTCAATATAGTGTCCTCAAGTTTCACCCATGTTGTAGCATGTGTCATGTCCGAATTTCCTTTCTTTTAAGGCTGAAAAATATTCCATTGTATGTTTACGCCCCATTTTATTTATCCATCCATCTGCTGATGGACTCTGTGTTGCTTCTGCCTTTTAGCTATTGTGAATACGCTGCTATAAACATAAGTGTACAACAGGCAGGTGGCTTTATGAAATTCTGTGATTTGCCTCCCTGGTGTCCTTGCTCCCTGGAATATTAGGATAAACTTGGGGTCCAAACCAGGTAGAACTGGGTTATAAGCCTGGTTTTACCACTTACCAGCTATGCATTTTGGGGCAAGTTACTTAAGTTCTCTGATCTTGCTTACTTCTTTGTAATAAAAGAATAGTGATATTTAAACACAGAGTTGTTTTAGGAGTTAAATAAGACCTTGCACAACGTTGGATACATTGTAAGAATTCAATAAATTTCCCCCTTTCCTTTCAAATGTGCCATCTCTTCTTCTGTGATCACCTACGTATATCTCCTTTAATTCTTGCTTTATCACAAGGAGAGACACAAATATTATCCATGAGGCCTGAGGTTGGATTACACTAAAAGGTTAAACAAAAAATTTCCCCCAGGGCTCCAGTAGGGTCGTTTGAATCTTGTTTAACTAAACAAATATTGCTCAGCGTTTCAGGGTTCTGTTGAAAGAGTATTGCCGTATCCCAGAAGCCTTATGATCCAGTCTTCAAACTGCCTTTCTTATTTAAAAGCAGGAAGTAGTATTTTTTTTCAAAAGCAGTTTCAGATATTTGAATTCAGTTCAACACAAACTCTGAGGGAGTGCCAAATTTGACTCACATATGTTCCCTGATGCCTAACTCAATTAGGCCCACTTGCTTGACCTTGATCTGGTAAAGAAAACAGAACCTTTACTTGTTTATAGTGGCTGCAAATGTTTGATTTCATTTCCCTTGTGGGGTGTCATCGAGATAAATGCCTCTTTGTGGTACATTCAAAGAACATCATAGTATAGTGACTATACCACTAACGGTCTGTTTACTTAAGCTCAATTCACTGGTATAAATATTACTTTAAAATGTCAGCAAAAATATATCTTTAAAAATTTGGAAAAGTGTACAGAGCGAATTTGTGATTTTAGATCTTGGCAAAAAACTATAAAGAAATAAGGTGCCAGATTTGCTTTGTTGGAAAAGTTAAGTTTAACGATTATTTTGTTTTGAGAGAAAAAATTAAGGGAATGACTTGACCTTTGATGAAGAAAAATAATGGGAAATAAAAGAAATTTTGGTGGAGGTGACATGAAAATAAGACCAATAGAAATGATGCTTGTTCTTAAAATTCCACACATCAAAGAGTGCAAAACAGCATTTCAACGTCATCATTCAGTCTGACATTAGTTGGTACTGAAATGAATAGACATAAATGAGCTTATTTATTTTCAAGCTCTTACTAAATCAAAAAATTGAATTCGATTTATAAAATGTTTTGCTTTTTCAAAAACAACTCCCCCCCTCCCCCCAATACAGATCATGTTTATTACTGGAAATCCTTTTTCAGTGTGTTTGAGTGTTTAGTATAACATGCATGCAGAGCAAACCGGGAAACCTGAGAAGTGTTCTGAAGAGCCCTGGGAGTTTGAGTGTCATCTTCTCAAGGAGGAAGAGAATTTAAGTCGTACTCATAGGATAGGAATGGAAACAGGGCAAAGTTGAGCAACAGATGGTCCCCAATTCAGTGAATCCTATGTAGTGTTGGGACAAGAGAATGTTGTAGAGTCATTGAGTGTATCGCCACTGGAGTAGAGTCCATCACCTACCTTGACTTGGTGGACTCTGAAACCAGGCAGCAGCTGAGGGTGTTTAGTCCAGCTGAGGGTGTTTAGTCCAGTCCTCTGATGCTGATTTTCAGGAGAAGCTGTGTTGCCAGGTGTTGGAGGTGAGCCCACTAGCAGAGGACCGGCAGCATTGTAATCCCTTTGTTGTAAGGAAGTTCCAAGTATAAGATCTATGCTTCCTGAGGTCCCAGGCAGGATTGCAGTCACAATTTCTTCATTTACTCAAGATAAATGTTTTGAATGATCATAGTTTGCTGGGTATTGTCTAAGACCTGGCTTCCAAAGATTAGTAAATGCACAATTCCTGTCCTCAAGAAGCTCACCTCAGGATGATTTGCCTATTCAATGGTGTGTACAATGTGTTCTCATTGTTTATAGGTAGGGGCTAAAGTCAAAAGATGTGTGGATACATCTGACCCACAGTTTCCATAAAGTGGAAATTGAGGGGAGGGAAAGAAGAAGTTCAAGTTAGTGTGGGCTGTTTCTGGAAAGAGTGAGTCAGGGTGAAGCACAGGATAGTGTGGAGTTAGTGGAAGTCCAGGGAGGGGACTTAGGAATGAAAGAGGAGGATGTCAATGGAGCCAGAGGAGGTCCCCAGGATGTAGCTTATCATTAGTTTCAAGGATACAAGGTGAGACTGATTATATGGTATTGAGGCAATCATACCTGTGAGAGCTGAAGGGAACCTGGTATGTCATCTAATTAACTCACTCTTCTTTCATCTTAACAAAGTGGAGCCTAGAGGGATGGCCTGACTTGTTTTAGTTAAAAGGAACAATAAGCCTTTTTTTTGGTTGGTAGAAATATACTTAAAATATCCATATCATATAGAATTAGAGATAGTCCATATGTTGGTGGCTTCAGAGATCTTTCCAAGATCACACTGTGTCTAAATCCAGCCCGTGCTTTTCAGAGATCTCGTCTAAATGCTCTCCTGACCATTTGATCCTGGTCATTCCTTCCTATTTGAAATTTCTGGCTTCTTTGGTGGCACGGTATCCCCCTGGTTTTTCTCCTATTCTTCTGGCCAATCTTTCTCAGTCTCCTTTCTAGTTTCTCTTACTTTGCTAATCCTCTACATTCTGCTTCCTGGAGTTCTATCCATCTTTTCTACTCTTACAATTCCTATACTCTTTCTGAGCAGCTGAATCGATTGTCATGACTTTACTTTCTGTTTGGAAGTTGATAACTTCTAACCATAAATCTCAAGTCAAGATCTGCCCCCTGGATTCCAGGCCCTTATTCCAACAGTCAACATCACACCTCCATCTGGATGTTCCATTTGAGGCTTAAACTCAATCAATACATGTAAAACTGAAGTTATCATCATTTCTCCCCACCCTCACCCTCGGCCCTCATCTCTTCCTCTTCTATTCCCTGTTTTGTTTGGCACCATAATGCTTAGGGTCCTCAAACCACAAACCCAAAGTTTGTCTATTATTTATCCTTATGTTCTGTTGAATATTTTTTTTACCTCTGTAATTTCTTTCCTCACTATCCCCACTGCTATTAGGTTGAAGAACCATCCAGTCTGGATCAGCAACATGAAAAAAGCAAATTAGCCTCCTTGCCATCATTACTGTCCACCCCTTGCTACAATCACATAAGACTCAGGGAGATCTCACTGAGCAAAAAACACCCCTAATCCCATCATTTTCCTGCTAAATATTCTTGAAGGCTTCCCATCACATTCAGGGTCAAATGCAAAATCCTTAGCATGACACAAGGTCCTTTGTGATCAGCATTTAGACTTTTCTTTAGTCTTTTTCTTTCTTTCTTCCTTCCTTCCTTCCTCATTTCTTTCCTTCCTTCCTCCCTCCCTCCCTCTCTTCCTTCCTTTCTTTACTTCTTTCCCTCTTTCTTTTTTTGCCATTCCCTCTTTACATTTGTCTCTTGGCATTTCAGAATACCTTCCAGCCTTTGAACTCGCCATACTCTCTATTTGCCTCTTTACAAAGTCAAAGATGCTTTTCTCAACAATATAGCACATTCTTACTCATCCTTCAAATCTTAGCTCACATATGATCTCATTCCAAAGTCATCTTCTCTCCTTGGTCTGGTTGGTTTCTTCTGTGGTACCCTCAGCATCCTGTGATCATCCCCTCCCAGGATTTCCATGCTTTTGAAGTTTTGTGGCTTATTTATTGGATCCTTTTCCATCACCTCTAGACAAGGTTCTCATTGAGAGCAGGGTCTGTGCCTTCTCTCTCTGTATATCTAATCCTAGCAAAGTCTATGGTAGGCACCAGGTGCTCACAATTAAACAAAAAGAGTAAAGATTTGTGCATTATTCTAAATCGCAATAGGGAGGAGAAGCATATTGGAGTCAGATGGAGACCTGGATTAAAGTTCAAATACCCATATTCTCATGGAATGTGTTCTACCCCTCCTTATAGGGTATCAGAATCTTTAGGGTGGTATATGTAAGTGAATGAAAACAGATACACTACTAAGAGTATGAATATACATATTTTAAAAAATCTAGCAATGCAGGAAAAACTATGAAAAAATGCTTAGCCTTACAATGAAACTATTTTATACCCATCAGAGGGACAAAAATGAAAAATGTGACACATCAAGTACTGGTGATAATATGGAGAAATAGTGATTCAAACATTGCTGGTGGCCCTTTAGAGGGTAACTTAGCAATAACTTGTAAACTCAAAGATGTATATATCCTTTGACCAGTAATTGAGACTTCTAGGTCCATACTCCAGCAAAACTGTAGCATGTGTGCACATGAAAAAAATGTTTGGAAGTAATTATTGCAGCTGTGTGCAGTGGCAAAAACATGGAAACATCCTGAATTTTCAGTAGGAGAAGCGACAGATGGTGGCAAAGCCAGTTAGTAGAATACCATACAGCAGTTAAAATGAATCAACTAGAGTTGCCAGTATCACCATGGGTGTATAGAAAAAACATAGTGTTCAGCAAGAAAAACAAGTTGTAGGATAGTATAGTGTGATACCATTTATAAAATTAAAAACACGCAAAAAATGAAATATTTTTGAACACATTTCATAAATGTGTTAAGATATGCAGGGAATATACACTAAATTGTTGTCCAATTATGAATAAGTAGTGGGGACTGGAAAGAAATATGGAAACATGAAGGCAGCTCTATTAGTTAGGAGGATGGGACAGTGCCTGTTTTCTTAGTTTCTATTTGTCTTAGGCTGTTTGGGCAATAGTTCATTGTAAATTTTGTATTCCCAAAATTGCTGTCATTGGATCCTCATGAGAATTCAACCAGTTGATATGAATGGGAAACTGTCTACAACCTTGCTATTCAAAGTGTGGTACTCTGACCAGAAAAATTCACATTGCCTGGGTGCTTGTTAGAAATGCAGAATGCCAGGTCCCACCTCTGACCTACCGAATCAGCATTTGCCTTCTAAAAATATTCCCAGGGGATTCCTGTGCACATTTAAGTTTGTAAAGCCCTGGACTACAAGACTTAGAGCAATGACTCTCAAGGGTGGGAGATGAGGGAGTTTTGCCTCCAAAGGCACATTTGACAATATCTGGTGAAATTTGGTGGCTGGTACTGGCATCTCATGGATAGAGGCTAGGGCTGCTGCCAGACAACCTACAAGGCACAGGACAGTCTCCCAGAACAAAGACTTGTCTAGCCCCAAATGTCAGAGGTTGAGAGACCCTGACATGGAGAACAGAGTTTTGCCCAATTCCATATATACACTGTTGGTTATAAAATTAAAAAAAAAAAAAAACCCACTAAGTTCTGAATAGGTACTCCCTCTAGGAAAAACAGGAGGAGAATGAGGTTAGGGAACGTATATGTAATGTTTTATTTAAAATAAACTACAATTAAGAGGCTAGATAAGTTTGCCAAATTATACCAATTAGCTAGACCTCTAGTAGTTTAAAGAAACATAAGAATAGATAGCAAAAATTGAGTTCTAAAGATTAAAAAATAAAAATGTGGTTTTGGAAGGGATAAGGATCAAAACAAACTCAAGGCCTTATGTAACTGAGGGTGGGTACATTAAAAATTTTTGTTTTTGACCAATTCACAAAGACCTGCCTTGATTCTCTCTGTTATCAGAAAAGTATTGAAAACATTGCCTACTCTAACTTCCTAGATATGCCCTACTTTAGTGGTGCCATGTAAACAACCAAACCGGCATTTTCAAGGGGAGCTATAATATGAAGGCACCTGTGATGGAAATTCTATGTTCCCTTGCTAGTCCTTTCCTTTTCAACCTGACCTTTAAATGTTTTAGTTTGTCATGACTCCATCCTCTTAACACTTTATGTTCTTTCCCTAAGTGATTGCATCTGTTTTCACATTTAAATCTCAAGTTCAGAGAGCTCATCTGAGTTCTAGACCTCAAGTAGCCAACTGCTGACTCAACATCCCACTGGAAGTCCCACGGACAATTCAGAGTCCAACTCTAATGCTGACTTCATTCTCTTTCCACCCACCTCCCCCAAACATACCCCTACTGTGTTTCCTTCCCCAGGATACAGTAGCACCATCCAGCCAACAACGCTACAGAAACCAGGGAGTCATTTTTAACATCTCCCTCTCCCTTATCCTTTGCATCCAATCCATCCCTAAATTCTGTTGATTCTACCTTATAAATATATCTCAAATACATTGGCATTTCTACAAGTTCGTTACTACTCTTGGTTTTTCCTGGCCTTTGCATCCTCACTGGTCTCCTTATATATTTCAGCACCCATTCCCTCTATACCCCATCCATATTTATCAGCCTTCACCCATTAGACCATTCTCTATACTAAATCCAGAGTGATCTCTTCAAAATGCAAATCTGAATGCATCACCCCTGCTTAAAACATTTCCTTAGTTCCCCATTGCTGTTGGGGTCCCTCCCAGAATCCTTCACAAGCTGTACAGGACCTGGTCTCTTCCCATCTTGGAAGCCTCATCTCATTGCAGTCATCTTCTCTTCTCACTCTTCTCCAATCCAGCTTTCAGCCACACTGCCACCCCTGTAATTCCTCAAATGCATCAAGCGCTTTCCCAGTTCATACCTTTGTCACATTTTGTTCCCTTTGCCTGTAAAACTGATCCCAGCCACCACTTCCCAATTCCTCCATCTAAGAGATGCCACTTCATTCTTTAGCTCTCAGCTCAAGTATTACTTTCTTAGGGAAGACTTCCATGACCACCTAAGAAGAGATTATCCACAATACCCAACTCTGTAGTTGTTGATAGCATCTAACCAAAAAGTAATTAATGCTCAACCACATAATTGTCTGCTTGCCCCATTAGACAGGAAGTTTCACAAGTGCAGGACAGTGCTTGCTGTTCACCGCTGCATCCCCAGGACTAACCCAGTGCACCCCAAGTAGTGCCTGAGTGAAAGGCTGGGCTTCTGGAATCGCTACAGAGAAGGAGCTACAAGATACTACACAACAATTGGAACTCAGTTCTTTTTTATTATTTAAGAAAACTAGTCTGGGATATAGTTTTAAATGTCTTAGAAACTAATGTGGAATTATATATGTAGATATGACTTCATTCTGTGTTTGAGTGTTTTCCTAAGCTTGAAAAGTGGGCAAATCCCCATGCATGTTAGATAAACTTGGTTTTAGAGGCTGTAGAGTTTGTACTTAGGAACAACTCATTAGAACATTTTCTAGGGCGACCCCTCAAATAATCCTTAGTCAAATAGTATTAGCTATGGGCCGATGAGTGAGGAGAAGAGAAAGGACTAATTTTTCCCATGAATGGTGTGAATGTCTTGTCTTTTTTATTGAAAGAGATTAGATTTTGGATTCAGATCTGCATCAGAATCTCAATTCTTTCACTTAAATGTTGGCTAAATTTTTTAACTGCCTCAGCCTTTAGTTTCTTCATTTATGTAATGAATATATCACTTTCATGTGAACAGTTATGGGGTACCATAGATTTATTGAGATAACATTTATCAAGCTCTCAGCACAGTGCTGGCTCCTAGTAGAGATTGAATGACTTCTGGTTCTTTTCACTTTTATTTCTATCTGTATACATATAGTTCAGTTGTCATTGAATTGGGATCCAGAGCCCTAGATAATTGAAATCAGAGTTTTGACACATGAAATCCTCCCCTTCCTAGAGCTTATTCTAAGAAATTATTTTGATAGAGTTAGACCAAATGAAAGATTATATGATCATGGTACACATCAATCAAAGTGCCTTCATGCACTTGGACAAAACTGAATGAAGCAAGGCAAAAAGAACAAATCTCATATGTAGAAGATTGCTAGCAATATACTACCGCATTGTAAGAAGGAAATGAAGCAAAGCCTGTCCTACCAGGGCTGGATGCCATTCAGTCATGACCTTCCTAGAATATGGTAGTACATGTGTTCTGAAGAGCAGCTGGAAGAAGGACTGACATGTATCTTCCTGTGTTAGGGGGTGATTCATCCAGCCCTCAGCCCATTCATCTCATAAATGTTTGAGTGCTTGGGATATGTCAGGCACTGTGCCAGCAGCACCAGTCCAACAGTAAACAAGACACAGTTCTGCTCTGGTGAAAGGCAGGGAGGAAGGGGAGTAAGAGATAATAAGCTAATCTATATGGCAATAAAGGGATAGAGAGGGTGTGTGTGTGTGTGTGTGTGTGTGTGTGTGTGTGTGTGTGTGTGTGTTTGGGTTGAGGGGTGTGTGGTAATTTATACAAGGTGGTCTGAAAAAGCCTCTAAAAGAGAGATTTGAATAGAGCCTTGAATGTACCGAGAGAGTAAGTCTTGTGGGTCCCCAAGGGAATGGGTTTCCAAGTGGAGGTGACAGCAAGCATGAAGGTGCAAAGCAGCAGGCTTGTGAATCTGAAAAATGGCGAGGGAGCTGGTGCAGTAGAAGCAGAGCAAGGGAGGGACACAGAGATCAGAGAGGTGGTGGGAACGAGTACACCATTTCTGAGGTTTTGCCTTTGAATCCTAAAGAGATGGGAAGCCATGGGGAGTTTGGAGCATGATCTTATTTGCCTTATAAGACAGGATCACTGTCATAGGAGAATAGACTGTTGGGGGGTCTGGGCAGAAGCAGACTGATTAGGAGGCTGTTACCAAAGCCAGATGAGAAGTGTGTTCCCCTTAGTACTAGTTATGTTAATAAAATATACCTCTGTATGGCAATCATTCAGAAAAAAAAAAAATCTTTCTACTACCTACTGACTACCACATTAAATCCAGCCTATTTCTCTCTGTTTATTACTTCCCTCCGTCTACTACCTCTCAAATGTAAATGCTTAAACTAGAGTAATAATAATGAGGGTGGTGAAGAATAGTTGAATTTTGGATATACTTCAAAGGTAGAGTTGACTGGATTTGCTCATGGACTAGTTGAAGGGTACAAAAGAAAGAGGGGTCAAGGGTAACACATAAGAATTGGGCCTGAGCAACTAAAAGGGTGGAAGAGATGGGAAAAACTAAGAGAGAGGCAGATGCAGTGAATGGTTCAAGGTCTTCTTCATTCTCTAGTCTATTCCAACACAGTTTCTGGAAGGAGTCCTATTTTAGGCATATCAGCCATCATCTTCCTTTGGTTTAGTTGACTGCTGAAGACTGGACTCCATGGGATACCATAGAATTGCCTGGCCTGAAGGGCATTCTGTAAGGGAGCTGGGAAGGGTGTACAACAAAACTTGCACCTACTTAGCTGTTTAGCCAAGGGCTAGCCTTGTTTATTAAAATATTCCTGACTAACTAACCGCTCCCTAGAGGTCCAAAGCTGGAGTAACAGCCATAGGTGATTCCCAACTTGGCAGAGGTTGTAGTAGCCATTAAGGCTCCAAAAAAATGAATCTTGAACTTTTCCAAGTTTTAGTTAGTAGAAGCATACAGCTGGAAGAGGGAAGAACTCAAAGAAGGTCATAGCTGGAGGGAACGTTAGTTGGAGTCCAAATCAAGACTCAGAGAAACATGAGACTCAGAGAGGTTATACAGCTACTGCAGGGATGTGAAGAGTAGTTGAAATAGAACTAGAACCCTGGTCTCTGACTTCCATTGCACTGCTTTTCTGGCAGTGCCAGACTGGAGGGAACATGACAGTACCAGGTATGCACTGATCGGAGCGAATTGTCTTTTACTCTTGGGAGACTAGGGCTTAAGAAGCCTTCACCACACACTACTTTTAATCTGTGTTCATGGATCCCATGGTTTTACCCAGAGAAGGAAACTGGAGGTTGGCTGAGTTTCTTGGTCTAAGAAGTAAAGAATAGCAATAATAGTCCTTGCTTTCCTCTGGGTTAGAATAGTACTTTCACGTTCATCAAATGATGGATTGCAGGTATAATGGTTGGAAAAAGACAGTGGTGTAGTGAGTGATGTTACTACCATGAGTGTGGGGAAAATTAAAATTTATCTAAGACAACTACAGTAAAAATAAGTTTGTGGTATTTCCTTGCCTTGTGAAACTGGCAGTGAAAGGCAAAATGGGTTGATTTGAATTTCAGCCATCTTTTTCAGAACATTGAAGGAGGTGCCAAGGAGTAGTAAAATAAGCAAAGTAGACTACTGGGGAAGGAAAGAAATGTGATATGCGTAGTCAGCCCCTGAAAGATTAAAATTTGATTGCTTGTTTCCATTGAAATATTTTGAAAACCCAATGGAAGTTTGTGACCAGGTCCACACTGGAGCTGAGATGGTCTCTGATTACTAGAGTTATCACACCCACATGCCAACAAGAGTCATTGCTCACACAAACTGCGGTCATGGCCTTAGCTTCTGTGTATGTATGTGTGTATCTGTGAAATCAAGTAGAATGGTACAGCCCAGCCTTTTGGTGAAAGTTTGTCATTGTTTTAGTTATTATGCTTGATATCCAAGCATAATATTTAACCTGATTTCCAAGGTCATTGAATTTAGTCCTTACTAATTAGGTACCCACTCAGCTCTATACTAGTCGATTGGTATTTTGCTTCTTTTTCTTCTTCTTTTTTTTTTTTTTTTTTTTAAGGGAAAAATATTTTCACACCTCAGTAGATTTCTTACACTGGTGTGTTCTAAAATGGAATATTTCTTTTATTTCATCCTGATTCATTGCCCTGAGGTCTTCTGTTTTGGTTTCTGAGATACTGATCCCCAAGGATTTAGGAAGAATATATCCTTCTTCTTTGGAAGCCAAATGCTCAGTCTCTGATAATTAAAGACAATGTGTTATTTTTCTAGGAAGTGATGTGACACTGTTATTTCCCTCCTTGATCTGGCACCATCAATGGGGAGAATTCAGTGAGTTGCATTAAACAATTTAGGAGTTAAATTTTCAGTGATTTTCTTCCTTGTTAAATCTATTTACACTTTATTCTTTCTCTTTCCATATTTTTTTTTGTGCTAATTGATATAGTTCCTACCCTCTGCCTGGGAGTATACCCCTCACCCCCATAAGCATGGCACATTTTTCTTAATGCTTCAGTTTTATTCTGAGATTTGTAGGGGTGGTGGGGTGTTGAATTTTTACATTCCTAAAGATTTTGTAATCTACTGATGGAGACAAAATCAGTGAATCCTGCCTTCCTGTATTCCTATGGATATATTATAGACCAAATAGGAAAAAATCACTTAGATTTTTAAGAAAAAAATGGAAGACTGGAAAATTCTTAGTATGTGGCCAGCTAAGGCCAGGCTTCCAGTTCATTATTCTGGGGTTTTGGGTTTCTTCAGTGGACAAGTGTGAGGAGGGCTTTACCATGTTCTCAACAAACTGTCTCCTGGATGAAGGATACTCTGTTCCCAAATTCTAGCTGAAGTATTTGTTTTGTTTTGTTTTTGCGGTACACGGGCCTCTCCCTCTCCCGTATATAGTCAATATAGTCTTTTGCAACTTGCTTTAGTCCTTCAATTTTGTAATCCCTTGGGGTTGTTATATGTAATTATAGTTAACTAGTATTCACTGCTGCATAATATTCCTTTGTGAGACTATACAAAAATGTATTCCCTGTTGATGAATTTTTGGATTGTTCCCTTTTTTAAAAATTATGAACTTACCTACCACAAACATTCTTTTTTTTTTTTGCGGTACGCGGGCCTCTCACTGTTGTGGAGCACAGGCTCCGGGCGTGCAGGCTCAGCGGCCATGGCTCACGGGCCCAGCCGCTCTGCGGCATGTGGGATCTTCCCGGACCGGGGCATGAACCCGTGTCCCCTGCATCGGCAGGCGGACTCACAACCACTGCGCCACCAGGGAAGCCCCACAAACATTCTTATACATGCCTTTGGGGGTGAATGTGAAATTGCTAGGTCACAGTGTATGCCAATGTAACAGGGAAGAGCCAAATCTGACTACATGTTGGATCTGTTTCTTTTACTTTAATCTTTGTTTTCCGCTGCTTTTGTTCACTTAAATGATACTGTCTATACACATTGGCCTACCTCGGGGAACCCTGTCCCTCTGCCTGAATGTTAAACCAAAGTGCCTTTGTTCAGGGAAGCATCCTGACCCTGTCCACCTGTGGATGGCTGCAAGAAAGAAGAAATTAACACATCCTTTTCCCCCGAGGCTGGCCTTTCCAGGCGATATTTGCAAAACTTATGACTTTTTACTTTACTTCCTCATCTCCACCCCCTCTCTTTCTATAAAAGAAACTTGTCCAAACCCTGATAAGATGTTTTTTTTTTTTTTTTTTGGAGACATTAGTCTTCCATCTTCTCAGCCTGATGGCTTTCCAAATAAAGTCATATTCCTTGCCTCAGCACCTGGTCTCTGATTTATTGGCCTGTTGTGCAGCGAGCAGAGTGATCTTGGACTCAGTAACACTAATATTCAACATTAGAAGATAATTCCCACTGGTTTTTTAAAGTGATTGTGCAGTTTCCATATCAGCACGTATGTAATGATTCCGTTTGATCCATATTCTTGCCAATAACTTGTATTGCCAGGCTTTGCAATTTTTGCTAATCTAATGGGTGTAAAATGCCATTTTATTAGTAACCAAAAAAATCAAAGAAGCAAAGAGGTTAGGCATCAGTCATAAGTGTATTGATTATTTCTCCTTTCTCTTTGTGAATTAACTGTTCAAGTCTGTTGCCCATTTTTCTAATGGGTTGTTTGTCTTTCCCTTACTGATGTGTGAGAGTTTTTATATCATTTTGCTACTTAGCTTCGTCATTTGTATGCATTGCAGTTAACGTCTTCTAGTTTGCGATCTGTCTTTTCATTTTATTTATTTGCTTTTGATGAATAGAAGTTCTTGATTTTAACATGGGTGAATTTATTAATCCTTTTTTCATGGCTAGTGCTTTTTATGTCTTAATATGACCTCCTGTACCCTTCTAATATGGGAGGTTATAAAGATATTCTCCCATATTTTCTTCTAAATGTCTTAAAATTTTGCCACACACTGTGATGTCCTTGATCCATAAGAAATTGATTTTTGTATGTGGTATGAGGTGAGAGATCTGGATTCATTTTGTTTACCTAGGGAGAAGCATTTCTTGCAGTACTGTTTATTAAATAGTACTTTCCTTTCCCGAATGATCTGCAAAGTAATGTACCATTTCACATTTCTATGTTTGTGTCTGTCTGCCTCAGGACTCTTCGTTCCATTGAAAAAATGTTTAAAAACCAACAAACAAAATCTCTTGTTATGAATTTGTATTGAATTTTATCAAGTTTTATTTTTTCTGCAAAGTTGAGATCATGTGATTTTTGTCCAGTAATCTGTTAATGTGATAAAGACATTTATAGACTCTATTAAACCACCCTTGAATTCCTAGGATAATCCCAACTTTGTCATGATGTTATTTATATACATTTTAAAAACACTGCTGGGTTTAGCTTGCTAAAATTTTGTTTATAATTTCTGCACCTGTGCTTCTGGGTAAAACTTGCCTGTAATCTTTTTTTATTTGAGCCATCCTTTTCTGGTTTTGGCATCGGTTATATTTGCCTCAGAATGCATTGGGAAATGTTTCTCCTTTTTTCTTATCTGGAAGAGCTTGAGATGATGTTCTTTGGAAGTTTCATAGAATTCACCTTAAAAAATCTTTTTTTTGTTTTGACTGGAAGATTTTAAGCTACTAATTGAATTTCTTTGATGGTTATAGTATATTTAGGCTTTCTACTCTTAATTAATGCAGTTTTGTTAATTTATTGTTTTTTCCTAGGAAAAGCTCCCCGTTAGAATCTCTGGCCTAATATAGGAATCACAGTCAGTTTCCCAGCCTTGCTACTGCTGCAAGGTCTCATCTTGTGTTTTCATAGCTACATCCCCCATGGAAAGCACTTTGTAAAATAATTTTCACAAAGGCACTAGTTGGGTTAGCATTATCCTTGCAGATCACACTGCTGAAAAAGGCATTTGACCTCAGGACAATGTCTCTTAGATTTTACAAACCTTAACTCCCTTAGCTTCTTGCACACATTATTTTTTTAGAGATATCTGGGAAGATCCTGATTTAGGTTTGCCTGATTTTTGGATGTCCCAATCATGGGAGCAATATGCTCCCTAATACACCCACCCAGGGAAAATACATCCCACGTGGATAGCCTTGGAAACTCATTGCCCTCTCCTATAGCTCCTGGGTTGTTGCCCTAACTATAAATACCTCATGATGTATGAAGCAGTGTGTGGCATGTATGTGCATATGGATACTCAATGGTTATGAGGAGCTGGTTTCTATAAACACAATAAATTTATGTTTATTATATAAAAAAGGACTCATACACTGAATTAGCATTTTGTGCATATTAAATATGTCTTTGTTGTTCAGCTGCTACATTTGTCAACAGTAGCCTTGGGGGGGAAACATTAACAGACATCTCAAGTGTCACATATCTATCACAGCTTCTGCATGATTCTCATTTTATTAGCAATCTGCTAAAGTTAAAGGAAGATTTAACAACAAAACAAGTTCATGCTTTTGAGAAGCTAGAGTGAGACTGCTATAGACTTGATTGATCAGCTTTTTTTCTCATAATAGTCATTTGCCTCACTGCTCCTAACCATCTCCCCTTATAAATTTTAGAAAGTGCCTGAAACTGAGGGTGATAGAATCTGCCTGCCTCAAAAGGCATGCTAGGCTATGTTCAGAATATGTTGAGTGTAGAAATTTCTAGGGAGGAATTGGTAACATTTTCTTACCCCACTCCACCTCCCCCATCATCACCTACTCCTTCCAAGCCCTGAATTCCTCTTTTTAATGATATCTCACCAGCAAAGGTCATTATTAGTTTTCCTAG
The DNA here is from genome assembly GCF_026419965.1 of Kogia breviceps. Classification (NCBI taxonomy): domain Eukaryota; kingdom Metazoa; phylum Chordata; class Mammalia; order Artiodactyla; family Physeteridae; genus Kogia; species Kogia breviceps. Next base: position 101,946,609 of record NC_081314.1, read on the forward strand.
AAGACTAGATGGCCATTCAATTATTGTATCTAAGTTTTCTGTTCTAAAACAGAAATAATATGCCAGTTGGGAAAATATTTTCTTTCCCATGTACAAGTTATAATTGTACACTACATATTCTTCAATCTTAGGAGCAGGAGAAGAGTAGGGGTGTTTTAGAGCAGGAGTCAGCAATTTTTTCTGTAAAAAGCCAGCTAGAAAATATTTGAGAGTTTGTGGGCCAGATGGCCTTTGTTGCAACTATTCATCTCTGCTGCAAAAGCAGCCATAGATGAAATGGCCATACATAAATAGGCATGGCCATGTGCCAATACAATCTTGTTTACAAAAACAGGTAGTGGGCCAAATTTGACCCATGGGCATAGTTTGCCAACCCTATCTTAGAGGTACTGTCTTAAAGAAATTTTTCTCAGGGTTTTTTTTTGTTTTTTTTTTTTTTTGCATGGCTGCTCTCATTCATTTATATAAAGCAGAGTTTCTCAACAAAGGCACTATTGACATTTTGGGCTAGTTTATTCTTTGATGTAAGGAGCTGTCTTATGCATTGTAGGATGTTTAGCAACATCCCTGGGCTCTACCCAGTAGATGCCAGGAACATCCCATGAGTTAACCAAAAATGTCTCCAGACATAGTTAAATGTCCCCAGGGTCAAAACTTTCCTGGTAGAGAATCACTGATCTAAAGTGATAAGGGGGCTTCCCTGGTGGCGCAGTGGTTGGGAGTCCGCCTGCCGATGCAGGGGACGCGGGTTCGTGCCCCGGTCCGGGGGGATCCCACATGCCGCTGAGCGGCTGGGCCCGTGAGCCACGGCCGCTGAGCCTGGGCGTCCGGAGCCTGTGCTCCGCAATGGGAGAGGCCACAGCAGTGAGAGGCCCGCAAAAAATAAAAAAATAAAAAAAAATAAAGTGATAAGGATGATGTCACAATTGGAAAATGTAAATTGTTCAACTGTCTGAACATAGAACAAAGGGGGAATATCAGAGATTGAGGCCAAGGGGTAGTCAAGGCAAAGATCACCCACGGCTATTTAGACTTCCTTTTGAAGGCAACTGGATACCATTGAAGGGTTTTATGAAGAAAAGTGTGCTAGTATGTTTAGTTTTATGTTTTTGAAAGGTCATTCTTACATCAGAGAAGAAAATGGGTTAGGCAGAACAAAACTAGAGGCACGGAGGTCAATAAGAAGACTTAGCTCCTGACATTTTGACTGGTACCTCTTGGGAAATGTTGCTCTGGTTCCTGGTATTATCAAATCCTCATAGAATTTATGTAATGCTAACGAAATGTACAAAAGCCTGATTAGTGTCATAGAGTCAGACTGCAATTTACTAAAGATGTACCTGACCTTAAAATCAAGTTAAGTTATTTTAGAACACTTATTGCCTTCTTGCTGGGAAAATTATCTTAGAAAATAAAACTAATAAGGAAACTTCTCAGCTGTGACTATAGAGGCAGAGAAAGGATGCTTACTATCATTATGGAATATGCTCAGCAAGTTATTGTAGCCAAATGATTAAGCCAATTCCAGTTTAGAGTTCAAGAATCAACTGTCAATTTGGAAGGAACCTGAGGGTCTAAAGTTAATTGAATCCATTTACAACATCATCTGCAATTAGTTTTGTTACCTCTACTTAACGCTGACTGTGACTTGGCTCCCAAGAAAGCTTATGATATTTTGCATTCTGTAATTGTTAGATAACTCTTTCATTTCTTTTTTTAAAAATAAATTTAAATTCTTTTTAAAAAATTATTTATTTTTATTTTTGGCTGCGTTGGGTCTTTGTTGTGGTGCACAGGCTTCTCATTGTGTTGACTTCTCTTGTTGCAGAGCACGGGCTCTAGGCACGCAGGCTTCAGTAGTTGTGGCATGCGGGCTCAGTAGTCGTGGCGCGTGGGCTTAGTTGTTCCATGGCATGTGGGATCCTCCCGGAACAGGGCTCGAACCTGCGTCCCCCGCATTGGCAGGTGGACTCCCAACCACTGTGCCACCAGGGAAGCCCTTTCTTTTTTACTTCTATAAGATACTGGATATTTGATGTTTGTTTCCAAAGACCTGGAATAGTTGTACTGAGAGAATGCCCTCTTCCTTGGGACAGTCTTGGGAATGCAGACAAATTCTCATCTTCAGACTTTTCTTTGTTATGTTCTGCCCTTAATTCCAGTTATTCTCACGATTGTGATATCCAATTATATTTATCAAAGGGCTCCACTGTCCAGGCACCATTGTAGACAGTGGGGATACAAGGATAAGACAGAGTTCCTGTCCACAAGGAGCTCACAGTTCTACTGGAGATGGGGGAGGGGATTCAGACATTAAAATAATAAGTACAATTAATATAATTCATATAATATGATACATTCTTCATCAGTATTGAGGGAGGAACATGAATACCATTCACCCAGTCACTATGTAAAACTGAACTTTACATTGAAGCAAATTATCTAATGAGGCTTTTTAGCAATAGGAAGTATCTTTTGGGTCTTTTTATTCCTCCTCCTTTGGGCTGACAGTGGATTCCAACTCTACTTCCTTAATCAACTCCCTCTTGATTCCAACTCTACTTCTTAATAGTTATTCTCTTTGGGTAAGTTTATCTCCTATGGGCCAGAGTTCAAATTTGACAAAATGTACAAGTCACCGAGGTGCTCAAGGTGTTCATACAGGAGAGGTAACCATTCCAACCATTAGCCACCACCAGAGAGACATCATTTTCCTAATAACTTAAATCCATGAAAATCCCTAAGTGCGATTCTGAATAACTTCAGAATATATGGTTCCCACTCTAACAAACTAGAAGATGAACTTGAAGATTAAACAGTAGCCTTGGCTGCATATATAATAGTTTAATTCCTTCTGTATGTGCTTGACATCATACCCGCCAACCTCATCACCCATATTTTGATAATTCCGTGAAGTAACAGAAACAGCCTCCTTTAGGTATGCATTCATGCACATTTGCTTAAGCACTCTTTATCCTCCAGTAAAAACAGTAAGTGAAGTTTTATAAACTGGAAGACATAGCATTGTTAGGTTTTTTTGTTTCTTTTCTCTCACCATCTGCCACATGCTTTGCTGCTTGTGTAATTCTTTGGATAAAATTCAGTAAATCTGGTAAACTTAAGGGAAATCAAGGTGAGAGCTTTGTCTCTTAAACTGCAGTATAGAACCATTGTAGCCAATGTTTAATAGAGGCATACCTTTGCCTCTAGTGGCACAGAAATATTATAACATTTAGTTTTGTAAACTTAGGTTCTGTAGATTTTTAAAGTCTGAAGGAGTAGCAGTTCATCTGATAGAAGGCATTTTGCTTGACCTTAAAGAAATAGAAGAGGTATAAATTGGAAAAATCACTTGGTTTTGTACATATAAACACACACTTCACCTCTGAGCTGAAAAATAGTATTTGTTGCACTAAGAAAGAAGAGCTGATCTTTTTTCCTAGTAAGAATTCCAGAAAAGCAAAAAACTTGTTAAAACACTTAATCCTTCTTTCCTGTGTGACTCATGGTTTCCTTTTAGCTCCTGACAAACATAAAGTATCTTTGTATCTGTGCATCAGCCTGCCTAAGGCTTCATCTCCTTCTGTCACCCCAAGATAGAGCCATGGGGACACTTCCAAGTGTCAGCTAAGGAGAATGCATACACTTAAAACCCACACCTGCTAATCTGCCATCATTTCCAAAAGAGTTTCTTATTCAGTTTTAGACTGAGAGCCTTTGTGAAGAATTTCAGAATATTTTTACATTTCCTGCTTCATCTGCAACTCAGAGCCAAAAGTATAGCCCCAGTTTCTTCCAAAATCTTTTATAAGCAAAGAATCATGTGCTCTTCAATAATTCTTAGCTAAAGATGCCTCAGGTTTCACGCTTTGGGGGTAAGGAAGGAAAGTACATATTCTCCTGACACTTCAAGTCCACCTGATACATATTTTGGAATGCTCATTTTTTTTCACCTGGATTGTGATTTCCTGAACACCAAATTGGGATGCCGCATTAAAATGCACAATCTTGATTTGGTAAATAACATGTTACTGTAGTTGTAAGGTTAGCTACAAGCAAAATGATGCAGTCAATGATGTACCCCTGCATTGCCCCTTGCTTCCATTTCCTATGCCATTTCTTATCTTGATGCAGCCCTCCTCTGGGCTTCCAAGGTGTCATCCTGATACTTTTTGTCTTTCCCTCCTATCAAAATGTGTTATGAAGAAAGTATTAGTAGTCCACTCAAAGTAACTAAAAATAGCTAAAAACTTCCCTTTCCCAAGTAAATTCACATTTAAACAAACCCTCAAACTAAATGCCTGTGTGTTCCAGTAGATTGAGGAGATGGAGGCCAGGGCTTTCCACTGAGGCGGTGGTCTACCTCTGATCCTAATTATACTTTTTATGGTCATCACTGGGCTGATTCCACATTAAACATATTTTCCTTTTTTTATCCCGTCCTTCCTTTTATTCCTGAAGTAGAAGGCAACAAAAATAATCTTAGGAAAGTTATTCTTTATTACTCCCAAAGCCATAAGTTACTTAAATATATCACATACCTATTATGTAAAATGAATATGCAATAATGAATAACATTTACTTAAAAGATAAACTGAAAACAAGTAGCAGGTACTAAGTGCTAATAAGTGGAACAGACAGCAAGAGCCAGGTCAGGGGGAGGAAACAGCAGATAGGGCTATGGGATGTAGGGAATTTTCATTGGATTGAAGGTAGTAGAGGCCTGAAAATTGTTCACAATATAGAAAACAGCTACAGTGGTCCAAGAGTGAGGGGAGGCTATACACACACCCTCCAGAAGTGCCTATACATGGAGGAGAGTGCTTCTTCCCTCTCTTTGCTCTTTTTCCACATGACATTCGGAAGTTGGGAACCACTGACTCCTATTTGCCTGCAGTTGTATTGTGGGTGATGTAACACAACAAAGGGGAATCAATGTGAGCACCTTGTTCAAGAGATAATTATTCAGTATCTGCAATGGAATGGATGCTGGGATTTCCCAGGATGGCCTGCATAAGCCACTCTGTTCTGAATGAGCCCTGCTTAGGTACCACCCCTCAGTGTAGTGTCTGAAGCCAGATCACTCTTACCTAAACATGGGGAAGTATTATCAACTGTGCCTCAGCCTATGTGATTGATGTAGACACCATTGATGTTTGTTGCTTTTCTTTTATCTTCTGTTGAGTGTGTGAACTCCACTACATTTTGTGATGTAGCTACATGTTGAGAATAACTCACCTGGGTGAAAAGAGTGGGGAACCTGATTATCTACTGGCTTTACATCTAATCACTCCTGAATTCACCTACTACTACCAGCTATTTATTGAGATAGTTAGGAATAAGAAAAGAGTATTCCTAGAACATTCTGTCATTTTCTTAGTCCATTTGGTCTGCTATAACAAAATACCAAAATAGCTTCTCAACAACAGGAATTTATTTCTCACAGTTCTGGAGGCTTGAAGTCTGAGAACAGGGTGCCAGCATGGTTGGATGAGAGCCTTCTTCCAGGTCACAGACTTCTTGTTGTTTCCTCATATGGAGGAAGGGGATAGGCATGTCTCTGGAACCTCTTTTATAGAGGACTCAAAGCACCAAGCTGATCTCCCTGTGCTATGCAGCTGGTTCCCACTAGCTATCTATTTTATATTTGGTAGTGTATGTATGTCCATGCCACTCTCTCACTTTGTCCCAGCTTACCCTTCCTCCTCCCCATATCCTCAAGTCCATTCACTACATCTGCATCTTTATTCCTGTCCTACCCCTAGGTTCTTCAGAACCATTTTTAAAAATATTCCATATATATGTGTTAGCTTACGGTATTTGTTTTTCTTTTTCTGACTTACTTCACTTTGTATGACAGACTCTAGGTCCATCCACCTCACTACAAATAACTCAATTTTGTTCCTTTTTATGGCTGAGTAATATTCCATTATATATATGTGCCACATCTTTATCCATTCATCTGTTGATGGACACTTAGGTTGCTTCCATGTCCTGGCTATTGTAAATAGAGCTGCAATGAATATTTTGGTACATGACTCTTTTTGAATTATGGTTTTCTCAGGATATATGCTCAGTAGTGGGATTGCTGGGTCATATGGTAGTTCTATTTTTAGTATTTTGAGGAACCTCCATACTGTTCTCCATAGTGGCTGTATCAATTTGCATTCCCACCAACAACCCCACCAGAGGGTTCCCTTTTCTCCACACCCTCTCCAGCATTTATTGTTTGTAGATTTTTTTTTTTACTCTCTAACCAATGCTTTTATTTATTTAGTTATTTAACACATCTCTATTGGAGTATAATTGCTTTACAATGGTGTGTTAGTTTCTGCTTTCTAACAAAGTGAATCAGTTATACATATACATATGTCCTCACATCTCCTCCCTCTTGCTTCTCCCTCCCTCCCACCCTCCCTATCCCACCCCTCTAGGTGGTCACAAAGCACCGAGCTTGATGATGACCATTGTAACCAGTGTGAGGTGATGCCTCATGGTAGTTTTGATTTGGATTTCTCTAATGATTCGTGATGTTGAGCATCCTTTCATGTGTTTGTTGGCAATCTGTATATCTTCTTTGGAGAAATGTCTATTTAGGTCTTCTGCCCATTTTTGGTTTGGGTTGTTTGTCTTTGTGATATGGAGCTGCATGAGCTGTTTGTATATTTTGGAGATTAATCCTTTGTCAGGTCCTTTGTTTGCAAATATTTTCTCCCATTCTGAAGGTTCTCTTTTCATCTTGTTTATGGTTTCCTTTGCTGTGCAAAAGCTTTTAAGTTCATTAGGTCCATGTGTTTATTTTGGTTTTTATTTCCATTTCTCTAGGAGATGGGTCAAAAAGGATCTTACTGTGGTTTATCTCATAGTGTTCTGCCTATGTTTTCCTCTAAGAGTTTTATAGCGTCTGACTTTCCATTTAGGTCTTTAATCCATTTTGAGTTTATTTTTGTGTATGGTGTTAGGGAGTGTTCTAATTTCATTCTTTTACATGTAGCTGTCCAGTTTTCCCAGCACCACTTATTGAAGAGGCTTTCATTCCTCCATTGTATATTTTTGCCTCTTTTATCAAAGGTAAAGTTACCATATATGTGTGGGTTTATCGCTGGGCTTTCTATCCTGTTCCATTGATGTATATTTCTGTTTTTGTGCCAGTACCATACTGTCTTGATTAATGTAGCTTTGTAGGATAGTCTGAAGTCAGGGAGCCTGATTCCTCCACCACCATTTTTCTTTCTCAAGATTGCTTTGGCTATTTGGGGTCATTTGTATTTCCATAAAAATTGTGAATTTTTAAATTCTAGTTTTGTGAAAAATACAGTGGTATTTTGATAGGGATTGCATTGAATCAGTGGATTGTTTTGGGTAGTATAGTCATTTTCACAATGTTGATTCTTCCAATCCAAGAACATGGTATATCTCTCCATCTGTTTGTGTCATCTTTAATTTCTTTCATCAGTGTCTTATAGTTTTCTGCATAGAGGTCGTTTGTCTCCTTAGGTAGATTTATTCCTAGGTATTTCATTCTTTCTATTGCAATGGCAAATGCAGTGTTTCCTTAACTTCTCTTTCAGATTTTTCATCATTAGTGTATAGGAATGCAAGAGATTTCTGTGCATTAATTTTGTATCCTGCTACTTTACCAAATTTATTGATTAGCTCTAGTAGTTTTCTGGTAGCATCTTAGGATTCTCTATGTATAGTATCATGTCATCTGCAAACAGTGACAGCTTTATTTCTTCATTTCCAATTTTGATTCCTTTTATTTTTTTTTCTTCTCTGATTGTCATGGCTAAAACTTCCAAAATTGTGTTGAGTAATAGTGGTGAGAGTGGGCAACCTTGTATTGTTCCTGATCTTAGTGGAAATGGTTTCAGTTTTTCACCATTGAGAACGATGTTGGTTGTGGGTTTGTCATAAATGGCCTTTATCATGTTGAGGTAAGTTCCCTGTTTGCCTACTTTCTGAAGAGTTTTTATCATAAATGGGTGTTGAATGTTGTCAAAAGCTTTTTCTGCATCTATTGAGTTGATCATATGGTTTTTATCCTTCAGTTTGTTAATACGGTTTGTCACATTGATTGCTTTGCATATATTAAAGAATCCTTGCATTCCTAGGATAAACCCCACTTGATCATGGTGTATGATCCTTTTGATGTGCTGTTGGATTCTGTTTGCTAGTATTTTGGTGAGGAATTTTGCATCTATGTTCATCAGTGATTTTGGCCTGCAGTTTTCTTATTTTTGTGACATCTTTGTCTGGTTCTGGTATCAGGGTGATGGTAGCCTCGTAGAATGAGTTTGGGCATGTTCCTCCCTCTGCTGTATTTTGGAAGAGTTTGAGAAGGATAGGTGTTATCTCTTCTGTAAATGTTTGATAGAATTCTCCTGTGAAGCCATCTGGTCCTGGGCCTTTGTTTGTTGGAAGAATTTAATCACAGTTTCAATTTCAGTGCATGTGATTGGTCTGTTTATATTTTCTATTTCTTCCTGGTTCAGTCTTAGAAGGTTGAACTTTTCTAAGAATTTGTTCATTTCTTCCAGATTTTCCATTTTATTGGCATATAGTTGCTTGTAATAATCCCTCATAATCCTTTGTATTTCTGCAGTGTCAGTTTTTACTTCTCGTTTTTCATTTCTAATTCTGTTGATTTGAGTCTTCTCCCTTTTTTTCTTGACGAGTCTGGCTAATAGTTTATCAATTTTGTTTATCTTCTGAAAGAACCAGCTTTTAGTTTTATTGATCTTTGCTATCATTTCCTTCATTTCTTTTTCATTTATTTCTGATCTGATCTTTATGATGTCTTTCCTTCTGCTAACTTTGGGCTTATTTTTGTTCTTCTTTCTCTAATTGCTTTAGATGTAAGGTTAGGTTTTTTATTAGGTTTTTTATTTGAGATGTTTCTTGCTGCTTAAGGTAGGATTGTATTGCTATAAACTTCCCTCTTAGAACTGCTTTGCTGCATCTCATAGGTTTTGTGTCATCGTGTTTTCATTTTCATTTGTTTCTAGGTATTTTTTTGTTTCCTCTTTGATTTCTTCAGTGATCTCTTGGTTATTTAGTAGTGTATTGTTTCGCCTCCATGTTTTTTTTTTAATTTTTTACAGATCTTTTCCTGTAATTGATATCTAGTCTCATGGTATTGTGGTTGGAAAGGATACTTGATATGATTTCCATTTTCTTAAATTTACCAAGGCTTGGTTTGTGACCCACGATATGATCTATCCTGGAGAATGTTCCATGAGCACTTGAGAAGAAAGTGTATTCTGTTGTTTTTGGATGGAATGTCCTATAAATATCAATTAAGTCCATCTTGTTTAATGTATCACTTAAGGCTTGTGTTTTCTTATTTATTTTCTGTTTGGATAATCTCTCCATTGGTGCAAGTGGGGTGTTAAAGTCCCCCACTATTATTGTGTTACTGTCAATTTCCCTGTTCATGACTGTTAGCATTTGCCTCATGTATTGAGGTGCTCCTATGTTGGGTGCATACATATTTACAATTGTTATATATTCTTCTTGGATTGATTCCTTGATCATTATGTACTGACCTTCTTTGTCTCTTGTGATAGTCTTTATTTTAATGTCTATTTTGTCTGATATGGGAATTGCTACTCCAGCTTTCTTTTGATTTGCATTTGCATGGAATATCTTTTTCCATCCCCTCGCTTTCAGTCTGTATGTGTTCCTAGGTCTGATGTGAGCCTCTTGTAGACAGCATATATACAAGTCTTGTTTTTGTACCCAGTCAGCCAGTCTGTGTCTTTTGGATGGAACATTTATTCCATTTACATTTAAGGTAATTATCAATATGTATGTCCCTATTGCTATTTTCTTAATAGTTTTGGGTTTGTTATTTTAGGTCTTTTCCTTCTCTTGTGTTTCCTGCCTAGAGAAGTTCCTTTAGCATTTGTTGTACAGCTGGTTTGGTGCTGCTGAATTCTCTTAGCTTTTGCTTGTCTGTAAAGGTTTTAATTTCTCGATTGAATCTGAATGAGATCCTTGCTGGGTAGAGTAATCTTGGTTGTCGGTTTTTCCCTTTCATCACTTAAAATATTTCCTGCCACTCCCTTCTGGCTTGCAGAGTTTCTGCTGAAAGATCAGCTGTTAACCTTATGGGGATTCCCTTGTGTGTTATTTGTTGTTTTTCCCTTGCCACTTTTACTTTTTTTTCTTTGTATTTAATTTTTGATAGTTTGATTAATATGTGTCTTGGCGTGTTTCTCCTTGGATTTATCCTGTATGGTACTCTCTGCACTTCCTGGACTTCACTGACTAATTCCTTTCCCATATTAGGTAAGTTTTCAACTATGAGCTCTTCAAATATTTTCTCAGTCCCTTGCTTTTTCTCTTCTTCTTCTGGCACCCCTATAATTTGAATGTTGGTGCATTTAATGTTGTCCCAGAGGTCTCTGAGACTGTCCTGAAGTCTCTTCATTCTTTTTTCTTCATCCTGCTCCATGGTAGTTATTTCCATTATTTTATCTTCCAGGTCACTTACCCGTTTTTCTGCCTCAGTTATTCTGCTCTTGATTCCTTCTAGAGAATATTTAATTTCATTTATTGTGTTGTTCATCATTGTTTCTTTGCTCTTTAGTCCTTCTAAGTCCTTGTTAAACATTTCTGGCATTTTCTCCATTTTATTTCCAAAATTTTGGATCATCTTTACTATCATTACTCTGAATTCTTTTTCAGGTAGGCTGCCTATTTCCTCTCCATTTGTTTGTTCTGGTGGGTTTTTACCTTGCTCCTTCATCTGCTGTGTGTTTCTCTGTCTTCTCATTTTTCTTAACTAATTGCATTTGAGGTCTCCTTTTCACAGGCTGCAGGTTCATAGTTTCTTTTGTTTCTGAAGTCTGCCACCAGTGGCTACGGTTGGTTCAATGGGTTGTGTAGGCTTCATGGTGGAGGGGACTGTTGCCTGTGTTCTGGTGGATGAGGCTGGATCTTGTCTTTCTCGTGGGTAGGACTGTGTCTGGTGGTGTGTTTTGGGGTGTTTGTGAACTTATTATGATTTTAGGCATCCTCTCTGCTGATGGGTGGAGTTGTGTTCCTGTCTTGCTAATTGTTTGGTATGAGGTGTCCAGCACTGGAGCTTGCTGGTCATTGAGTGGAGCTGGGTCATAACTGTTTGATATTACATGGGGCTGGGAGGTCTCTGGTTGTCCAATGTCCTGAGCTTAGCTCTCCCACCTAAGAGCCTCAGGCCTGGAACCCAGTCGGAGCACCAAGACCCTGTCAACCACACGGCCAGCTACGTGGGGAGTTTCTTTGTCTTTGGGGAGGTCTGAGGTCTTCTGCCAGTGTTCAGTAGTTGTTCTGTAGGAGTTGTTCCACATGTAGACGTAATTTTGATGTATTTGTGGGGAGGAAGGTGATCTCTACATCTTACTCCTCTGCCACCTTGAAGGTCCCCCCACTCATTTCAGTTTTGAGGGCTCCACCCTCATTGCTTAACCACCTTCTAAAGGTCTCCACCTCTTTATACCATTATGTTTGGGGGTTAGGGTTTCAAAATATAAATTTTGGGGGGACACACTCAGACCATAACAGTCATTGCACAAGAAGTACTTCCTTATCACAGATTTGGAGAAATAGAAGAAAAAGTGTCACCATGCATCTACCATGCAGAGACAACTGATTTGGGTTTATATCATTCCAGCCTTTTTATTCTATACATATTTTTAAAATTACTGTATCTATATGGTACATAACATTTTTTCTTTTTTGTATTTTAGGCACTAAAAGTGATGCACTTATTTTTATTTTTTTAACATCTTTATTGGAGTATAATTGCTTTACAAAGGTGTGTTAGTTTCTGCTTTATAACAAATTGAATCAGCTATACATATACATATATCCTCATATCTCTTCCCTCTTGTGTCTCCCTCCCTCCCACCCTCCTTATCCCACCTCTCTAGGTGGTCACAAAACACTGAGCTGATCTCCCTCTGCTATGCAGTTGCTTCCCACTAGCTATTGGTTTTATATTTGGTAGTGTATATATGTCCATGCCACTCTCTCACTTCGTCACAGCTTACCCTTCCCCACACCCCCATGTCCTCAAGTCCATACTCTAGTAGGTCTGTGTCTTTATTCCCGTCCTGTCCCTAGCTCTTCATGACCTTTTTTTTTAGATTCCATATATATGTGTTAGCATACGGTATTTGTTTTTCTCTTTCTGACTTACTTCACCCTGTATGACAGACTCTAGGTCCATACACTTCACTACAAATAACTCAATTTCATTTCTTTTTATGGATGAGTAATATTCCATTGTATATATGTGCCACATCTTCTTTAAACATTCATCTGTCGATGGACACATAAGTTACTTCCATGTCCTGGCTGTTGTAAATAGAGCTGCAGTAAACATTGTGGTACATGACTGTTTTTGAATTATGGTTTTCTCAGGGTATATGCCCAGTAGTGGGATTGCTGGGTCGTATGGTAGTGCTATTTTTAGTTTTTTAAGGAACCTCCCTACTGTTCTCCATAGTGGCTGTATCAATTTACATTCCCACGAACAGTGCAAGAGGGTTCACTTTTCTCCACACCCTCTCCAGCATTTATTGTTTGTAGATTTTTGATGATGGCCATTCTGACTGGTGTGAGATGATATCTCATTGCAGTTATGATTTGCATTTCTCTAATGATTAATGATGTTGAGCATTCTTTCATGTGTTTGTTGGCAATCTGTATATCTTCTGTGGAAAATGTCTATTTAGGTCTTCTGCCCATTTTCAGATTGAGTTATTTGTTTTTTTGATATTGAGCTACATGATCTGCTTGTAAATTTTGGAGATTAACCCTTTGTCAGTTGCTTCATTTACAAATATTTTCTCCCATTCTGAGGATTGTCTTTTCGTCTTGTTTATTGTTTCCTTTGCTGTGCAAAAGCTTTTAAGTTTCATTAGGTCCCATGTGTTTATTTTTGTTTTTATTTCCATTTCTCTAGGAGGTGGGTCAAAAAGGATCTTGCTGTGATTTATGTCAGAGTGCTGTGCCTATGTTTTCCTGTAAGAGTTTTATAGCGTCTGACTTTCCATTTAGGTCTTTAATCCATTTTGAGTTTATTTTTGTTTATGGTGTTAGGGAGTGTTCTAATTTCATTCTTTTACATGTAGCCGTCCAGTTTTCCCAGCACCACTTATTGAAGAAGCTGTCTCTTCTCCATTGTATATTTTTGCCTCCTTTATCAAAAATAAGGTGACCATATGTGCATGGCTTTATCTCTGTGCCTTCTTTTCTGTTCCATTGATGTATATTTCTGTTTTTGTGCCAGTACCGTACTATCTTGATTACTTTAGCTTTGTAGTATAGTCTGAAGTCAGAGAGCCTAATTCCTCCACCACCGTTTTTATTTCTCAAGATTGCTTTGGCTCTTTGGGCTCTTTTGTGTTTCCATACAAATTGTGAAATTTTTTGTTCTAGTTCTGTGAAAAATGCCAGTGGTGGTTTGATAGGGATTGCATTGAATCTGTAGATTGTTTTGGGTAGTATAGTCATTTCCACAATGTTGATTCTTCAAATCCAAGAGCATGGTATATCTCTCCATGTATTTGTATCATCTTTAATTTCTTTCATCAGTGTTTTACAGTTTTCTGTATACAGGGCTTTCATCTCCTTTGGTAGGTTTATTCCTAAGTATTTTATTCTTTTTTTGCAGTGGTAAATAGGAGTGTTTCCTTAATGTCTCTTTCAGATTTTTCATCATTAATGTATAGTAATGCAAGAAATTTCTGTGCATTAATTTTGTATCTTGCTGTTTTACCAAATTCATTGATTAGCTCTAGTAGTTTTCTGGTAGCATCTTTAGGATTCTCTCTATATAGTATCCTGTCATCTGCCAACAGTGACAGCTTTACTTCTTCTTTTCCGATTTTGATTCCTTTTATTTCTTTTTTTTTCTCTGATTGCTGAGGCTAAAACTTCCAAAACAGTGTTGAATAATAGTGGTGAGAATGGGCAACCTTGTCTTGTTCCTCATCTTAGTGGAAATGGTTTGGGTTTTTCACCATTGAGGACGATGTTGTCTTTGGGTTTGTTATATATGGCCTTTATTGTGTTGACATAAGTTCCTTCTTTCTGGAGGGTTTTTATCATAAATGGATGTTGAATTTTGTCGAAAGCTTTTTCTGCATCTATTGAGATGATCATATGGTTTTTATCCTTCAGTGTGTTAATATGGTGTATCACATTGATTGATTTGTGTACATTGAAGATTCCTTGCATTTCTGGGATAAACCCACTTGCTCATGGTGTTTGATCCTTTTAATGTGCTGTTGGATTCTGTTTGCTAGTATTTTGTTGAGGATTTTTGCATCTATGTTCATCAGTGATATTGGCTTGTAGTTTTCTTTCTTTGTGACATCTTTGTCTGGTTAGTACAAAACATTTTAAAAACTACATATTTTTCTCTTAGCATTTTCAGATCTCTCATGTGGCCAATGTCATGTGGATTTTAGTGACTAAATTATGTTTGCTGATTAGATTGTTCCTCAATTTATATAACCAACCTCTTTTTTATGTCTTATGTTGTTTCATGCGTTTTAAACTTTTAAATTTTCAGTAAGATAATTAGATGATCTTTATAGTTTGGATCATTAACTTGACATATATTTCCCAGTATGAATTATTAGCTCAATGTATGAACAGTTTAGTTTAGATGAGTTGGTTTTATTGATTTACGTGAAGCCCAGTGACAAGGACATGGTTTTAGCCACACATTCAGGATGGGAAGAGTAATCCAGTAGAGAGATCTTAACACACCATATTTATTCACAATTCATAAATACTAGGTTTTCTCAAGTAGAATTAACAAGTAATGGGTTTGAAAATATTTCAACCTAAACTCCATGGTTATTTTTACTGCTTTGGCTTTTTTTTTTTTTTTTTATTGTCCACCATGCTTTAATGTTAAGTTGGGAGCATATCTTGAAAACATCAGAATGCTGTTTTCTCACTCATTTATTGCATTTGGAGCTCAGTGTTACGCAAACAGAAAAACTCTTAATATAAATCTTGAGTAAATATGTCCCTGTGATGCAGTGAATTTTGATGGGTTCTCCTTAGGCTGATATGTCTGCTGGGGTGTGGGTATCTGCCAAGTGTCAGGTAGAGGAGAGAATGCTAGGTTCAAAGTCAAACGACTCCAGTCCAACTCCCATGATTTCACTCACGTGTCCCATCTCTCTTCCTTGAGTCTCCTTTCCTCCAGCAAAATGAGGATACTCACACCTGCCCTCTGGCCTGGAATCCTGTTAAGTGTCACCCGGAAATGTTCTGCAGGAGAGTAGGTGTCCTTCGACCACCCAAGTAAATCAAAGGCCCTCTGGTCTTGGAGAAGAAAATTAGCAAATTCTCTTCTAAGGGCTACCTAGGTGGAGCCAAAGTAAATGGTGAGATTATGGGCAGCAGACATTTTTCTTATTGAAGTCCACAGCATGAAGGAAAACAATTGGTATTTCTGCTCCATGTGCATATATCTGGTCCTACTGATAATATGATGAGGGGGTAGCACCCCAGGGGTGACGTTTTTCCCTTTAAATCCTTTTATATACTGAACAATCTCCCTGTTGTTTTTCACGGGGAAATTTTTTTTTGTTCACATCAGTGTATACATGTCAATCCCAGTCGCCCAATTCAGCACACCACCACCCCCACCACCCCCGGCTTTCCCCCCTTGGTGTCCATACGTTTGTTCTCTACATCTGTGTCTCAATTTCTGCCCTGCAAAGCAGTTCATCTGTACCCTTTTTCTAGGTTCCACATATATGCCGTAATATATGATATTTGTTTTTCTCTTTCTGACTTACTTCACTCTGTATGACAGTCTCTGGATCCATCCATGTCTCAACAAATGAACCAGTTTCTTTCCCTTTTATGGCCAAGTAATATTCCATTCTGTGTATGTACCGCATCTTCTTTATACATTGGTCTGTTGATGGGCATTTAGGTTGCTTCCATGACCTGGCTATTGTAAATAGTGCTGCAGTCAGCACTGGGGTGCGTGTGTCTTTTTGAATTGTGGTTTTCTCTGGGTATATGCCCAGTAGTGGGATTGCTGGATCATACGGTAATTCTATTTTTAGTTTTTTAAGGAACCTCCATACTGTTCTCCATAGTGGCTGTATCATTTCCCACCAACAGTGAAAGAGGATCCCTATACTACACACCCTCTCCAGCATGTGCTGTTTGTAGATTTTCTGATGAAGCCCATTCTGACCAGTGTGGGGTGATACCTCATTGTAGCTTTGATTTACATTTCTCTAATAATTAGTGATGCTGAGCAGCTTTTCATGTGCTTCTTAGCCATCTGTATGTCTTCTTTGGAGAAATGTCTATTTAGATCTTCTGCCCATTTTTGGATTGGGTTGTTTGTTTTTTTAATATTGAGCTGCACGAGCTGTTTATATATTTTGGAGATTAATCCTTTGTCCGTTGATTCGTTTGCACATATTTTCTCCCATTCTCATGGCTGTCTTTTCATCTTGTTTATGGTTTCCTTTGCTGTGCAAAAGCTTTTAAGTTCATTAGGTCCCATTTGTTTATTTTTGTTTTTATTTCCATTACTCTAGGAAGTGAATCAAAAAAGATTTTGCTGTGATTTATGTCAAAGTGTGTTCTTCCTGTGTTTTCCTCTAAGAGTTTTATAGTTTCTGGTCTTACATTTAGGTCTCTAAACCATTTTGAGTTTATTTTTGTGTATGGTGTTAGGGAGTGTTCTAATTTCATTCTTTTACATGTAGCTGTCCAGTTTTCCCAGCACCACTTATTGAAGAGACTGTCTTTTCTCCATTGTATATCCTTGCCTCCTTTCTCATAGATTAGTTGACCATAGGTATGTGGGTTTACCTCTGGGCTTTCTATCTTGTTGCATTGTTCTATATTTCTGTTTTTGTGCCAGTACCATATTGTCTTGATTACTATAGTTTTGTAGTATAGTCTGAAGTCAGGGAGTCTGATTCCTCCAGATTCATTTCTTTCCCTCAATACTGCGTTGGCTATTTGGGATCTTTTGTGTGTACACACAAATTTTAAGAGTTTTTGTTCTAGTTCCATTAAAAATGCCATTGGTAATTTGATAGGGATTGCATTGAATCTGTAGATTGCCTTGGGTAGTATAGTCATTTTCACAATATTGATTCTTTCAATCTAAGAACATGTTATATCTCTCCATCTTTTGGTCTCATGTTTAATTTCTTTCATCATTGTCTTATAGTTTTCTGCATACAGGTCTTTTGTCTCCCTAGGTAGGTTTATTCCTAGGTATTTTGTTCTTTTTGTTGGAGTGGTAAATGGGAGTATCTCCTTAGTTTCTCTTTCAGATTTTTCATCATTAGTGTATAGGAATGCAAGAGATTTCTGTGCATTAATTTTGTATCCTGCTACTTTACCAAATTCATTGATTAGCTCTAGTAGTTTTCTGGTGGCATTTTTAGGATTCTCTCTATATAGTATCATGTCATCTGCAAACAGTGACAGTTTTACTTCTTCTTTTCCAATTTGTATTCCTTTTACTTCTTTTTCTTCTCTGATTGCTGAGGCTAGAACTTCCAAACTGTGTTGAATAATAGTGTTGAGAGTAGACATCCTTGTCTTGTTCCTGATCTTAGAGGAAATGCTTTCAGTGTTTCACCATTGAGAATGATGTTTGCTGTGGGTTCACCGTATATGGCCTTTATTATGTTGAGGTAGCTTCCCTCTATGCTCACTTTCTCGAGAGTTTTTATCATAAATGGGTATTGAATTTTGTCAAAAGCTTTTTCTGCATCTATTGAGATGATCATACAGTTTTCCTTCTTCAGTTTGTTAATGTGTATCACATTGACTGATTTGCGTATATTGAATCCTTGCATCCCTCGGATAAATCCCACTTGATCATGGTGTATGATCCTTTTAATGTGTTGTTGGATTCTGTTTGCCAATATGTAGTTGAGAATTTTTGCATCTATATTCATCAGTGATATTGGTCTGTAATTTTCTTTTTTTGTAGTATCTCTGTTTGGTTTTGGTATCAGGGTGATGGTGGCCTCATGGAATGAGTTTGGGAGTGTTCCTTCCTCTGCAATTTTTGGAAGAGTTTGAGAAGCATAGGTGTTAGCTCTTCTCTAATTGTTTGATAGAATTCACCTGCGAAGCCATCTGGTCCTGGGCTTTTGTTTGTTGGAAGATTTTAAATCACAGTTTCAATTTCATTACTTGTGATTGGTCTGTTCATATTTTCTATTTCTTCCCGGTTCAGTCTTGGAAGGTTATACCTTTCTAAGAATTTGTCCATTTCTTCCAGGTTGTCCATTTTATTGGCATAGAGTTGCTTGTAGTAGCCTCTTAGGATGCTTTGTATTTCAGCGGTGTCTGTTGTAACTTCTCTTTTTTAATTTCTAATTTTATTGATTTGAGTCCTCTCTCTCTTTTTCTTGATGAGTCTGGCTAATGGTTTATCAATTTTGTTTATCTTCTCAAAGAATCAGCTTTTAGTTTTATTGATCTTTGCTATTGTTTTCTTAGTTTCTATTTCATTTACTTCTGCTCTGATATTTATGATTTATTTCCTTATGCTAACATTGGGTTTTGTTTGTTCTTCTTTCTCTAGTTCCTTTAGGTGTAAGGTTAGATTATTTATTTGAGGTTTTTCTTGTTTCTTGAGGTAGCCTTGTATAGCTATAAACTTCCCTCTTAGAACTGCTTTTGCTGTATCCCATAGGTTTAGATCTTCGTGTTTTCATTGTCATTTGTCTCTAGGTATTTTTTGATATCCTCTTTGATTTCTCCAGTGATCTCTTGGTTATTTTGTAATGTAGTGTTTAGCCTCTATGTGTTTGTGTTTTTTATGTTTTTTCCCCTGTAATTCATTTCTAATCTCATAGCATTGTGGTCAGAAAAGATGCTTGATGTGATTTCAGTATTTGTAAATTTACTGAGACTTGATTTGTGACCCAAGATGTGATCTATCCTGGAGAATGTTCCGTGCGCACTTGAGAAGAAAGTATAATCTGCTGTTTTTGGATGATATGTCCTATAAATATCAGGTAAATCTATCTGGTCTATTGTGTCATTTAAAGCTTCTGTTTACTTATTTATTTTCATTTTGGATGGTCTGTCCATGGGTGTAAATGAGGTGTTAAAGTCCCCCACTATTATTGTGTTACTGTCGATTTCCTCTTTTACAGCTGTTAGCAGTTGCCTTATGCATTGAGGTGCTCCTAAGTTGGGTGCATGTATATTTATAATTGTTAAATCTTCTTTTTGGATTGATCCCTTGATTATTATGTAGTGTCCTTCCTTGTCTCTTGTAGCATTCTTTATTTTGATGTCTATTTTATCTGATATGAGTATTGCTACTCCAACTTTCTTTTGATTTCCATTTGCATGGAATATCTTTTTCCATCCTCTCACTTTCAATCTGTGTGTCCCTAGGTCTGAAGTGGGTCTCTTGCACACAGCATATATATGGGTCTTGTTTTTGTATCCATTCAGCAAGTCCGTGTCTTTTGGTTGGAGCATTTAATCCATTCATGTTTAAGGTAATTATCGATATGTATGTTCCTATGACCATTTTCTCAATTGTTTTGGGTTTGTAGGTCCTTATCTTCTCTAGTGTTTCCCACTTAGAGAAGTTCCTTTAGCATTTGTTGTAGAGCTGGTTTGGTGGTGCTGCATTCTCTTAGCTTTTGCTTGTCTTTAAAACTTTTGATATCTCCATCGAATTTGAATGAGATCCTTGCTGGGTAAAGTAATCTTGCTTGGAGGTTCTTCCGTTTCATCACTTTAACTATATCATGCCACTCCCTTCTGGCTTGTAGAGTTTCTGCTGAGAAATCAGCTGTTAGCCTTATGGGAGTTCCCTTGCATGTTATTTGTTGTTTTTCCCTTGTTGCTTTCAATAATTTTTCTTTGTCTTTAATTTTTGCCAATTTGATTAATGTGTGTCTCGGTGGGTTTCTCCTTGGGTTTATCCTGCCTGGGACTCTGCACTTCCTGGACTTGGGTGGCTATTTCCTTTCCTATGTTAGGGAAGTTTTTGATTATAATCTCTTCAAATATTTTCTCTGGTACTTTCTCTCTCTCTTCTCCTTCTGGGACTCCTATAATGAGAATGTTGTTGTGTTTAATGTTGTCTCAGAGATCTCTTAGGCTGTCTTCAATTCTTTTCCTTCTTTTTTCTTTATTCTGTTCTGCAGCAGTGAATTCCAGGATTCTGTCTTCCAGGTCACTTATCCGTTCTCTTGCTTCGGTTATTCTGCTATTGGTTCCTTCTAGTGTAGTTTTCATTTCAGTTATTGTATTGTTCATCTCTGTTTGTATGTTCTTTAATTCTTCTAGGTCTTTGTTAAACATTTCTTTCATCTTCTCGATCTTTGCCTCCCTTCTTTTTCCGAGGTTCTGGATCATCTTCACTATCATTATTCTGAGTTCTTTTTCTGGAAGGTTGCCTATCTCCACTTCGTTTAGTTGTTTTTCTGTGGTTTTATCTTGTTCCTTCATCTGATACATAACCCTCTGTCTTTCATCTTGTCTGTCTTTCTTTGAATGTGATTTTTGTTCCACAGGCTGCAGGATTGTGGTTCTTCTTGCTCTTGCTGTCTGCCTTCTTGTGGATGAGGCTATCTAAGAGGCTTGTGCAAGTTTACTGATGGGAGGGACTGATGGTGGGTACAGTTGGGTGTTGCTCTGTTAGGCAGAGCTCAGTATAACTTTAATCTGCTTGACTGCTATTGGGCCAGGCTGTGTTCCCTCCCTGTTAGTTGTTTGGCTGGAGACAACCCAGCAATGGAGCCTACATGGACTCTTTAGTGGGGCTAATGACAGACTCTGGGAGGGCTGAAGCCAAGGAATACTTCCCAGAACTTCCACTGCCAGTGTTCTTCTCCCCACGGTGAGCCAGAGCCACCCCCCACTTCTGCAAGAGACCCTCCAACACTAGCAGGTACATCTGGTTCAGTCTCCCCTGGGGTCACTGATCGTTCCTTTGGGTCCCAATATGCACACTGCTTTGTGTGTGCCCTCCAAGAGTGGAGTCTCTGTTTCCCCCAGTCCTGTTGAAGTCCTGCATCAAATCCCACTAGCCTCCAAAGTCTGATTCTCTAGGAATTCCTCCTCCCGTTGCCATATCCCCAGGTTGGGAAGCCTGACGTGGGGCTCTGAACCTTCACTCCAGTGGGTGGACTTCTGTGGTATAAGTGTTCTCCAGTCTGTGAGTCACACACCCAGCAGTTATGTTATTTGATTTTGTTGTGATTGTGCCCCTCCTACCATCTTGTTGTGGCTTCTCCTTTGTCTTTGGATGTGGGGTATCTTTTTTGGTGAGTTCCATTGTCTTCTTGTCGATGATTGTCCAGCAGCTAGTTGTGTTTCTGGTGTTTTTGCAAGAGGTTAGTGAGAGCATGTTCTTCTACTCTGCCATCTTGGTTCTTCTCACTGCTTTGGGTTTTTAACCATTTTAACTTTTCCAGTCTAATGTATTTACATTTAACATTCACATTTTCCTTTTGTTCTTTGAATCACTTTGTCATAGTGATTTTGGAGAAACTTCACTTCTTTGGGAAAATTTCACAATGACGTTCACACACGAATCCCAGAACCTGTGAATATGTTGGGTTACATGGCAAAGAGAAATGAAGGTTGCAGATGGAATTAAGTTTGCTAGTCAATTGATCTCACAATAGGGATATTATAAAACTACAATGAGGTACCATCTCACACCAGTCAGAATGGCCATAATTAAAACGTGTATGGGGCTCCCCTGGTGTCACAGTGGTTAAGAATCCACCTGCCAATGCAGGGGACATGGATTCAAGCCCTGGTCCAGGAAGATCCCACATGCCACAGAGCAACTAAGCCTGTGCGCCATATCTACTGAGCCTGTGCTCTGGAGCCCGTGAGCCACAACTACTGAGCCCACATGCCACAACTACTGAAGCCCACATGCCTAGAGCCCGTGTTCTGAAACAAGAGAAGCCACTGCAATGAGAAGCACCACAGCAAAGAGTAGCCCCCACTCGCCACAACTAGAGAAAGCCTGCACGCAGCAATGAAGACCCAACACAGCCAAAAATAAATAAATAAAAAATAAATTAATTTTTAAAAAAAGAATGATGTGATCATTGGGTACATTTGTAGATATTATTTATCAAGTTGAGGAATTTATCCTCTATTCATAATTTACTGTGAATTTTATAACATGAATGGTGTTGGATTTTTGTCAAATGTTTTTTCTGCATTTACTGATATACTCATGATTTTTAAAAGTCTATTGATGTGATGGATTACATTAATTGATTTTCAATTGTTAAATCAGACTTGAATCACTTGGATAAATCCTACTTGGTTATGGTATATAATTCTTTTTATACATTGTTGGATTTGATTTGCCAATATTGTGTTGAGGATTTTGCATTTATGTTCAGGAGACAGATTGGCCTGCAGCTTTTTTCTTGTATGTATTTGTCTGGTTTTTGTATTAGGGTAATGCTGGCATCACAGAATGAGTTATAGAATGAGTTAGGAAGCATTCCTTCTGCTTCTATCCTCTGAAAGAGATTGTAGAGAATTGGTTTATTTCCTTACAAAATATTTGTTAAAATTCACCAGTGAACTCATATGGGTCTCATGCTTTCTATTTTGGAAGGCTATTTATGACTGATTCAATTTCATTAATAGATACAGGCCTATTCATATTGTTTATTTCTTCTTATGTGAATTTTGGCAAATCATGTCTTTCAAGGAAATGGTCCATTTTACCAGGGTTATCAAATTTATGGGCATAGAATTGTTTCATAATATTCCTTGATTATACTTTTCATGTCCATAGGATTGAGTTATGCTCTTTACCTAAGAATGACAAATCTGGATAACAGGAAAAGACTCTAGATGCTTGGAGTCTGGCTTATGGTGTTCCAGGTCCTAGACTGGTGACCAGACTTGCCTGAGAGGGCTGGTTGATACAGCACATCCTGTGCTGGCAAATGAATTGGGTCATTTGGAATGAGAAATTCCAGTCTTCTGTGAATAATTCAGAGCCCTATCAGCATCACCTCATGTGACTGGCATTCTCTGACCCAATTTAATATCTTCCCTGAGCAGTGGTGCTGGGAATGAGGCATTTCACAAGTCAAAGGCCATGAATCTTCTGTTCGTGCAGTGAGAGCTAATGATACATAGAGTGAGAATTTGCTGCATCTCATCCCATGAATTCTTTATCAGACTCTCTCTGTTGCTTTCTCCATGTCTTTGTATTTTGAACCTTGTTCCTGGAATTAATGTCAGATGTTTGTCATGAATCATATAATTTCAAGGAAGGCAATTCCCTTTCACTTTATTTATTTATTTTTTTCAGCTATATCACAGATTGTGTTGTTTTCTTTTCTCTTTTTTGTGTGTGTTAGTTTCTGCTTTATAACAAAGTGAATCAGCTATACATATACATATATCCCTGTATCTCTTCCCTCTTGCATCTCCTCCCTCCCTCCCACCCTCCCTATCCCACTTTCTAGGTGGTCACAAAGCACCGAGCTGATCTCCCTGTGCTATGAGGCTGCTTCCCACTAGCTGTCGATTTTACATTTAGTAGTGTATCTATGTCCTTGCTACTCCCTCACTTTGTCCCAGCTTACCCTTCCCCCTCCCCATGTCCTCAAGTCCATTCTCTAGTAGGTCTGTGTCTTTATTCATGTCCTGCCCCTAGGTTATTCAGAACTTTTGTTTTCTTTTTAGATTCCATATATATGTTAGCATACAGTATTTTTCTCTTTCTGAGTTCACTCTGTATGACAGACTCTACGTCCATCCACCTCACTACAAATAACTCAATTTCGTTTCTTTTTACGGCTGAATAATATTCCATAAAAATATGGAATGCTTCACGAATTTGCATGTCATCCTTCTGCAGGGGCCCTGCTAATCTTCTCTGTATCATTCCAATTTTAGTATATGTGCTGCTGAAGCAAGCACCCCTTTCACTTTAGCAAGAAGTGGAGGAGATAATTATGTTCTCAGCATTTGTCTGGGATAGTAATTGAGAAGAAATTCCCTGAAGGATTCAAGTCTCTTCTTCCACTAGGCCTGAGATTCTGCTTGGTAGCCTGTGGCCTCAGAGAAACTGATTTCATCATATCAAATGGGATCATGAAAAGCGGAACCTTAGAAGGTTTGTCCTGGTCCACAGATGGCCTTGAATGGGAAATAACTTAGGGATGTATCGGTAATTCCTTGCTATTCTTTTAAGTTCTCTGTTGAGGCTAGAGGAAGAATAAGAAACTGAAAACAGGCTACAAGGAATGGATAGTTAGATGAATGGATGGATTTAAAAGAGAAGGGGATGTGAACATAGGTTTTCTGTAGGTTATAATGTCCCTAAGGATTATCCTAGGCCTGGATTCCACTCAAGTCCTTAGGATGATCCCTGTTTTAACCTCCTACATACCTTTCTATCTTCTTCCCACTTCTCTCAAAAACCCAGTTTTCGGGGCTTCCCTGGTGGCGCAGTGGTTGAGAATCCGCCTGCCGATGCAGGGGACACGGGTTCGTGCCCTGGTCCGGGAAGATCCCACATGCCGCGGAGCAACTAAGCCCGTGAGCCATGGCCGCTAGGCCTGCGCGTCCGGAGCCTGTGCTCCGCAACGGGAGAGGCCACAGCAGTGAGAGGCCCGCATACCGCAAAAAAAAAAAAACAAACAAACAAACAAAAAAAAAACAGTTTTCTTGTTTTCCATCTTTCATGAAGTCCTGAATGTCTTCATGAACTCTAAGGTATAATAGCTCTTAATATACTATCTCACAGTGTTACTGTTCTAAGGGATCTTTGCATTATTTTTTATCAACCAAAATAATTCTCTAAAATATAATTTTTTAAATTTTTTTGCAGTATGTGGGCCTCTCACTGTTGTGTCCTCTCCCATTGCGGAGCACAGGCCCCGGATGCACAGGCTCAGCAGCCATGGCTCATGGACCCAGCCGCTCCACGGCATGTGGGATCTTCCCAGACCGGGGCACGAACCCGTGTCCCTTGCATTGGCAGGCGGACTCTCAACCACAATATATAAAATATATATATTTTAGGGAAGCCCTAAAATATAATTTAAGATAGTGAATCAGAGAAGAAATTTTGTGCTTTAAGCCCTCTGGAGATTATGATATACACTAAAGTTTGTAAACCACTGAGCTACACCATTGACTTGGGCAAGTCTCTTAAGTTGTTTGAGTTATGCTTTCTCTTTAACAAACTTTCACAGGGTTGTTAATGAGGATAAGACTATGAAAATGTATGTTTTGGGAAATAATTAAAAAGTTGAGTGTTCCCAGGGGAAGGCTAGAGGAATTAACTCGATCATTTGGATTTTTTTTTTTTTTTTTTCTGATTGGGCTTTGCAAGTGGTAATGAGAGGGAAACCAGCTATTCTACAAAAACTAGGTGGGAAAGTTTTAGAAAAAATGTTGAACATTCAAAAAACAACTGCTATTTACCAAAATCACCATCACTATCATCACTATCAACAACACCTTCATCTGCATCTTCATCATTATCATCATTCTAATTAGACAGCTGCTAAGTTGTGCGTTCATGGTCCCATTCTGGCCAACATTTTCCTGTTAGTTTCTGACTTGAATTACAACAGAAATCCTATTTATATAGTATTCCATTCAACAATATCAGAATATTTTTTCAAGGGCACAAAGATAGACCATATTCTGGGACATAAAATAATTTTCAATACATATAAAAGGATTTAAGTCATTTTAAAGTACTTTTCTCAACCACAATGGAATTAAATTATAATTAATGACAGAAAGAACCCTGGAAAATCCCCCAGATATTGGAAACAGTCTTCTAAATAAACCATGAGCAAAGGAGAAACCAAAAAAAAGAATTAGAAATATTTTTAATTGAATGAAAGTGGAAATACAACATATCTAAATTTTGGTTGAGCAGAAGAAAGAGAAAACAAAAATTAGTATCATGAATGAAAGAAGCAAAATTGTTACAGATTCTACAGATTTTAAAAGGATAATAAGAGAATATTATAAACAACTTGATGTTAGCACATTTGACTACTTAAATAAATTTCAAATTTCTCAAAAGACCAAACTAACAAACTTATTCAAGAAGAAATAGATAATCTGAATATCCATGTATCTATCTATTAAGGACATTGGATTTTTATTTTCATTTTATTTATTTATTTTGGTAAGTTTATGAGTCATTTTTTTGTTGTTCATATTTTTCTCAAATTTTCAGTTTTTTTACAAGGGCATGCACAAACTTAATAAACAATAAATTCTCAAAACAGAGGTTAATATTACAAATAAACATATTTTAAATGTCATGTATTCATCATCTAGCTTCATTACCAATATTTTGCCAATCTTCATTCAACTACAGATATTCTATTTTATTTTCTGAAGGTTTTTTTTTACATTTAAAATTAAAAAACATTTTATTGAAATATAGTTGATTTATGATGTGTTAGTTTCAGGTGTACAGCAAAGTGATTCAGTTTTATATATATATATATAATGTATATTATATATGTATATACTTGTATTCTTTTTTTACATTCTCTTCCATTATAGATGATTACAAGATTGAGTATAATTCCCTGTGCTATACAGTAGGTCTTTGTTTGTTGTTTATTTTACATATAGTAGTGTGTATATTTTAACACCAAACTCCTAATTTATCCCTCCCCCACCCCTGCTTTGGTAACCATAAGTTTGTTTTCTATGTCTGTGAGTCTATTTCTGTTTTGTAAATAAGTTCATTTGTATCATTATTTTATATTCCACATATAAGTGATATCATATGGTATTTGTCTTTCTCCATCTGGCTTACTCAGTATGATAATCTTTAGGTCCATGCATGTTGCTGTAAATGGCATTATTTCATTCTTTTTTATGGCTGAGTAATATTCCATCACACACACACACACACACACACACACACACACACACACACACACAAACACACACACACACACATACCACATCTTCTTTATCCAGTCATCTGTCAATGGACACTTAGGCAGCTTCCATGTCTTGACTATTATAAATAGTACTTCTATGAGCATCAGGGTTCATGTACCTTTTGAATTATGTTTTTCTTCAGATATGTGCCCAGCAGTGGCATTGTAGCTCTGTTTTTAGTTTTTTAAGGACCCCCATACTGTTCTCCATAGTGGCTGTACAAATTTACATTCCCAGCAACAGTGTAGGAGAGTTCCCTTTTCTCCACACCCTCTCCAGAATTTATTATTTGTAGACTTTTTGATGTTGACCATTCTGATCAGTGTGAGGTGCTACCTCATTGTACTTTTGATTTGCACTTTTCTAATAGTTAATGATGTTGAGCTTCTTTTCATGTGCCTTTTGGCCATCTGTATATCTTCTTTGGAGAAACATCTTTTTAGATCTTCTGCCCATTTTTGATTGGGTTGTTTGATTTTTGATATTGAGCTGTATGAGCTACTTTTATATTTTGGATATTAACCCCTTGTCAGTCGCATCATTTGCAAACATTTTCTTCCATTCTGTAGGTTGTCTTTTTGTTTTGTTTATGGTTCCCTTTGCTGTGCAAAAGCTTTTAAGTTTAATTTGGCCCCACTTGTTTATTTTGTTTTTATTTCCATTGCTCTAGGAGACAGATCCAAAAAGATATTGCTGCGATCTATGTCAAAGAGTTTTCTGCCTATGTTCTCTGCTAGGAGTTTTATAGTATCTGGTGTTACCTTTAGGTCTTTAAACAATTTTGAGTTTATTTTTGTTTATGGTGTTAGATAATGTTCTAATTTCATTCTTTTATATGTAGCTGTCTGTTTTCCCAGCACAACTTATTGAAGAAACTGTCTTTTCTCCATTGTATATCCTTGTCACCTTTCTCATAGATTAGTTGACCATAGGTGCATGGGTTTATATCTGGGCTTTCTATCCTGTTCCATTGATCTATAGTTCTGTTTTTGTGCCAGTACCATACTGTTTTGATTACTGTAGCTTTGTAGTATAGTCTGAAGTCAGGGAACCTGATTCTTCCAGCTCTATTTTTCTTTCTCAAGATTGCTTTGTCTATGGGTGTTTCCATACAGATTTTAAAATTATTTGCTCTACATCTGTGAAAAATGCCATTAGTAATTTGATGGGAATTACACTGACTCTGTAGATTGCCTTGGGTAGTATAGTCATTCTGACAATATTGATTCTTCCAGTCCAACAACACCGTATGTCTTTACACCATTTTTTTGGTCATCTTTGATTTTTTCCATCAGTGTAAAGACATTGAATTTTTAGAAAAACAAACAAAACAAAACAAAAAAACCCCCAAACCTCAAACTTTCCCACAGAGAAAACTCCAGACCCAGATGGCTTCACAGGCATATTAATGTTACTCAATTTTAAGACAAGAATTTTAACACATTCAATAAAATGTGTTATTGGCATTAAGATAGGATGAATGGAGAAATGGAACAGAATAAACATTCCAGAATAAACCTGTATATATTTGAATAGTTGATTTTTTTTTTTTTTTTTTTCAGTACGCGGGCCTCTCATTGTTGTGGCCTCTCCAGTTGCAGAGCACAGGCTCTGGATGTGCAGGCTCAGCGGCCATGGTTCACGGGCCTAGCCGCTTTACGGCATGTGGGATCTTCCCATACCGGGGCACGAACCCGTGTCCCCTGCATCAGCAGGTGGACTCTCAACCACTGTGCCACCAGGGAAGCCCTGAGCAGTTGATTTTTAATGAAAGTGCAAGAGCAGTTAATGAATGGCAGCAGAACAATTGGATATCTTTATGCAAAAATTGATCCTGAATCCATACCATGCACCATATGCAAAAATCAACTCAGTATGGATCAAAGATTTAACTCTAAAATCTAAAAGTATGAAATCTTCATAAGCTTGGATGGCAAAGGATTTTTAGCTATGACACGAATAGCACAATCCATAAGAGAAAAATTATACAAATCAGACTTCACCTAAATTAAGAACTTCTGCACTTCAAAAGACAGTATTGAGAGAATGAAAAGACAAGCTGCAGATAGCAAGGAAATATTTGTAAAGTATATATCTTATAAGAGACTTATATCCAGAATTTATAAAGAACTCTTATAAGCTATAATAAGAAAACAAACCATTTCCCCACCACCAAAAGAAGGCACAGGTTTTTAAGAGATGCCACCAAAAAAGACAAACAAATGGCAAACAAGTACATGAAAATGTATTCAGCATCATTTGTCATTAGGGAAATGCAAGTTAAAATAAAAATGAGATACTATTATATACTTGTTAGAAAGGCCAAAATTAAAAATTCTGACATACAAGTGTTGGCAAGGATGTAGAAAAACTGGAATCCTCATACACTGTTGGTGTGATTGTAAAACTGTACATCTACTTTAGAAAAGAGTTTGGCAGTTTCTTAAAAATTTAAATGAACACCTACCATTTGATCTAGCTGTTCTACTCCTAGGTGTTTATCTAAGAGAAATGAAATCATGCAGCCCTACAAAGACATATATGCAAGTGTTCATAGCAGCGTTATTTGTTATAGCCAAGTTGGCAGTAGCCCAAATGTCCATCAACAGGTGAACAGGTAAACAAAATGTAGTATTTCCATTCAATGGAATACTACTCAGCAATGAAAAGGGATGAACTATTGATACACATTATAAAGTAGGTGAATTTCATTATAATTATGCTGACTGAAAGAAGCCAGTCAAAGCTAGAGTACATACTGTATGATTCCATTTGTGTAAAACTTTAGAAACTGCAATCTAAAGTATTAAAATAGAAAGCAGAGCAGTGGTTATGAGGGATTGGATGAGAGGTGTGGAGAGGAAGGAGAGTGGGATTGAAAAGGGCTACAAGTATTCTTTTTTTTTTTTTTTTTTTTTTTGTGATACACGGGCCTCTCACTGTTGTGGCCTCTCCCATTGTGGAGTGCAAGCTCCGGACACACAGGCTCAGTGGCCATGGCTCATGGGCCCAGCCGCTCCGCGGCATGTGGGATCTTCCCAGACTGGGGCACGAACCCGTATCCCCTGCATCGGCATGTGGATTCCCAACCACTGCACCACCAGGGAAGTCCTACAAGTATTCTTTTAAAGGTGATTATCTTGACTGAGGTGAGGGTTTCCCAGGTGAAAACATATATCAGAATTCATCATATTGTATAATTTTAATATGTGCAGTTACTTTTATGTCAATTATGTTTCAATAAAGCTGTTGAAAATAAAATAAATCTAATAAAATATACTAGAAAAAGACTTGGCTTGAAGAATAATATACCCACATACAGTTGACTCTTTTTAAGGATATGCTGATATACTACTTTGAACTATTTATACATTTCCAAGATACTAGATTTAGGGCAGTGAACCTAAGCTTTTGGGATGCCTAACACATAAAATTTCTTTGAAATATGGCTTTTGAAAATATGACTATTTGAATAATAGTTTCATTCAATGACTCAATTAGTCTTCAGTAGCAAACCAAATGCTTGGAAAAGGCACTCTCAGAGAAGTTAGTTACGTCTTTTCTATATATACTTCCCAGCTTCTGAATTGATGTCTTTGCTGAGAAGCAGGCCTACATGGAGCGTGCTCTTCATTAGGTTAAGTGTTCACATACTTTCAGCTGCAATGATTATAAGCACCACCATCACCACCACCACCACCACTACACCACCACTAAAATACCAGTAGCCAAAAGTGATTGAGTGCTTGCTATACATGAAGAACTGTTCTAAGTATTTTAAATCTATTAAGCCATTTAATACTGCCAGTAACCTTATGAGGTGGAAACTACTATCCCCATTTACAGAAGAAACTGAGACACAAAGAGGTATAAATATCAAATTGTCTGACTAGAATTGGCATAAACAAATACATTTTTGTTTATTTACACTATAACTTCTCTATAACAAGTCCATAGATAGTCCATTCCATGATTGATCCTAGGGTCAACAGCATATGGGCCCTAGATGAGCTTTTTGCACTTCTATAAGTCTTTGTATCATGACCACAAGATAGATGCTGTGCCTCTAAGCATCCCTTCCTCATTTAATAATATTCAAAGCAGGAAAAAGGGGATGGGAAGGAGCTATCTTTCTCATAAGTTTCTTTTCATCAGATACATATATATTTGCTAGAAGCACATTGGCAAAATCTCCTTAAAATTTATTAGCTAAATTTATTCACATAGCCCTTCCAAGCCATCTTCTACCATGAGCAAGTTCTCCTAGAGAAGAAAAAGGATGATGAGAATGACTGTAGGGCTGCCAACCAACAGTGGCTGGGCCACTTTGATATATCCTGTCAGCAACCCTAGATTACATTCGCAGTCCTGGCTCCCTGACATTTCAAGAACTGTAAATTTATAGGTGAAAATCCTTTGTCCCCCTTAGTTACTTTCTCATTTTGAGAATAAACGTCCCATATCGGTTGAAATTTACCAAAGACAAATAATAAAAGCATATTATATTTATGTTGAAAAGAGAGATAAAGAGCCAAAAGAGAGTGATTTATTAATTCAGTCTTTCATTAATTAAATCAATTAATATATTGATTTACTCATTCCAAATATGAATGTTTGTCATTTGCCACTAGTAGAGTTTGATGCTAGTTGACGAGGTCAAGATCAATGCTATACTATGGAACTGCAGTGATGGAAATGGTTTGTCTATGCTGTCCCATATGGTAACCACAAGCCACATATGACCTCCTGAGTGCTTGAAATATGGCTAGTGTGATTGAGGAACCGAACTTTTAGTTTTAATTCATTTAAATTTAAATAATCACATGTGGCTAGTGTTTACTGTACTGGAAAGCTCAAGTGTAGAACAAGGAAATATTTTCTTTTCATTTCCTTATTTCTGTTTATTCTCTCATTAGAGACATTACTGCATGATGTAATTCTCAACCTTAGTTTTGCAGTTTCTTTAAAGCATTTAGTTATCACATCAAATTATTATTTTTTCCTTAACTTCAAACACAAATGTTTATAAGCTGGAGTAGAAATAGAGATTAGAAAATAGAGTGTCACAAAGTCAAAACACAGAACATCACAAATTGAAATTTTGTACCCTTTTGTCCTTGTTAGTGATTGTTACTTTAAATACATGAGTTATTCATCTATTGTAAGCTGTCACCTTCTGAATTTATTATTCTCAGTTTAGACCAATTTACTACATGTTTTCCTTTGGTACCAGGGTGTATTTTTCTTTTTCTTTTCTTTTTTTTTTTTTTTTTTTTACTTTTTTTTCCCCCTGAATTATTCTTTTTTTTAAATTGAAGTATAGTTGAGTTACCATATTGTATTAGTTTTAGGTGTAAAGTGATTCAGTTATTTTTTTCAGATTATAAGTTCGGTTATAGGTTATTATAAGATAATTGAATATAATTCCTGGTGTTATACAGTAAATTCTGTTCCTTATCTATTTTATGTATAGTAGTTAGTATCTGTTAATCCCATAGTCCTGATTTGTCTCTCCCCCTTCCCTCTCCCCTTTGGTAACCATAAGTTTGTTTTCTATGTCTGTGAGTCTCTTTCTGTTTTGTATATAGATTCATTTGTATTATTTTTAGATTCCACATATAAGTGATATCATAGAGTATTGGTCTTTTTCTGACTACTTTGCTAAGTGTAATATTCTCTAGGTTCCTCCATGTTGCTGCAAGTAGAAATATTTCATTCTTTTTTGTGGCTGACTAATATTCCATTATATATATATATATATATATATATATCACATCTTCTTAAGCTAATTGTCTGTTAATCGACACTTGGGTTGTTTCCAGGTCTTAGCTATTTTAAATAGTGCTACTATGAACATTGGGGTGCATGTATCTTTTGCAATTAGAGTTTTCATTTTTTCTGGATATATACCCAGGAGTGGGGTTGCTGGATTATATGGTAACTCTAGTTTTAGTTTTTAATGGAAACTCCATACTGTTTTTCATAGTGGCTTCAGCAATTTACATTCCCACCAAGAGTGTAGGAGGATTCCCTTTTTTCCACACCCTCTCCAGCATTTATTATTTGTTGAGTTTTTGATGATAGCCATTCTGACTGGTGTGAGGTGATACCTAAGTGTAGTTTTGATTTGCATTTCTCTAATAATTAGTGATGTTGAACATCTTTTAATGTGCCTGTTGGCCGGCTGTATGTTATTTGGGGAAATATCTGTTTAGGTCTTCGGCCCATTTGTTCATTGGGTTGTTTGTTTTTTCAGTATTGTGTTGTATGGGCTGTTTGTATATTTTGGATATTAACCCTTTGTTGGTCACAGTGTTTGCAAATATTTTCTCCCATTCCGTAGGTTGTCTTTTCATTTTGTTTATGGTTTCCTTTGCTGTGCAAAAGCTTTTAAGTTTAATAAGGGCCCATTTGTTACTTTTTGCTTTTATTTCTTTTGCGGTGGGAAACAGATCTAAGAAAATATTGCTATGATTTATGTCCAAGAATGTTTTTCTGATGTTCTTTGCTGGGAGTTTTATGTTGTCATGTCTTATATTTAGGTCTTTAAACTATTTTGAGTTTATTTGTGTATACAGTGTGAGGGAGTGTTCTAATTTCATTGAGTTACATGTAGCTGTCTAGCTTTCCCAGCACCACTTGTTGAAGAGACTATCTTTTCTCCATTGTATATTCTTTTTTTAAAAAAATAAATCTATTTATTTTTGGCTGTGTTGGGTCTTTGTTGCTGCGTGCGGGCTTTCTCTGGTTGTGGTGAGTGGGGGGCTACTCTTCATTGAGGTGTGCAGGCTTCTCATTGCAGTGGCTTTTCTTGTTGTGGAGCATGGGCTCTAGGTGCATGGGCTTCAGTAGTTGTGGCACATGAGCTCAGTAGTTGTGGCTCACGGGATCTAGAGCACAGGCTCAGTAGTTGTGGTGCATGGGCTTAGTTGGTCCGTGGCATGTGGGATCCTCCCAGACCAGGGCTCGAACCCATGTCCCCTGATTCAGCAGGTGGATTCTTAACCACTGCACCACCAGGGAAGCCCTTCATTGTATATTCTTGCTTCCTTTGTTGAAGATTAATTGACCATAGGTGTGTGGACTTATTTTTGGGCTCTCTATTCCGTTCCATTGATTTATATGTATGTTTTTGTGCCAATATCATGCCGTTTTTATTACCATAGGTTTGAAGTATAATCTGAAGTCTGGAAGGGTTGTGCCTCCAGCTTTGTTCTTTTTCCTCAGGATTTCTTTGGCAATTCTGGGTCTTTTCTGGTTCCATATAAATTTTCAGATTATCTGTTCTCGTTATGTGAAAAATGTCATTTGTATTTTTTTTTTTTTTTTTTTGTGGTATGCGGGCCTCTCACCGTCGCGGCCTCTCCCATTGCGGAGCACAGGCTCCGGACGCGCAGGCTCAGTGGCCATGGCTCACGGGCCCAGCCGCTCCGCGGCATGTGGGATCCTCCCGGACCGGGGCACGAACCCGTGTCCCCTGCATCGGCAGGCGGACTCTCAACCACTGCGCCACCAGGGAAGCCCATGTCATTTGTATTTTGATAGGAATTGCATTAAATCTATAGATTGCTTTGTGTAGTATGGTCATTTTAACAGTATTAATTCTTCCAAAATAAGAGCATGGGATATCTTTCCATTTGTTTGAATCATGTTCAGTTTCCTTTATCAATGTTTTATAGTTTTTAGCATATAGGTCTTTTACCTCCTTGGTTAAGTTTATTCATAGATATTTTTCTTGGGATGTGATTTTAAATGAGTTTTTTTTTTAACTTTCTCTTTTTTACATTTCATTGAAAGTGTAAAAAATGCAACAGACTTCTGTATGTTAATCTTGTATCCTGCTTCCTTGCTGAATTCATTTATTAGTTCTTATAGTTTTTGTGTGGAGGCTTTGGGGTTCTATATACAGAGTATCATGACATCTGCAAATAGTGACAGTTTTACCTCTTCCTTTCCAACTTGGATACCTTTTATTTCTTTTTCTTGTCTGACTCCTGTGGCTAGGACTGCCAATACTATGTTGAATAGAAGTGGTAAGAGTGAGAATCCTTGTCTTGTTCCTGAATTTAGCAGGAAGGCTTTCAGATTTTCACTGTTGAGTATTATGTTGGCTGTGGGTTTGTCATAAATGACTTTTATTATCTTGAGATATAGACCCTATATACCCACTTTGGTGAGAGTTTTTATCATGAATAGATGTTGAATTTTGTCAAATGCTTTTTCTGTATCTCTTCAGATGATAACGTGGTTTTTGTCTTTTCTTTTGTTAATGTAGTGTATCACACTGATTGAGTTGTGTATGTTGAATTATCGTTGCAACTCTGGAATAAATCCAACTTGATTATGGTGTTTGATCCTTTTTATATATTGTTGGATTTGGTTTGCTAATATTTTGTTGAGGATTGTTACATCTATATTCATCAAAGATATTGGCCTGTATTCTTTTTTTGTAGTGTCTTTGTTTGGCTTTGGTGTCAGGATGATAGCGGCTTCATAGAATGAATTTGGGAATGTTCCTTCCTCTTCAATTTTTTGAAATATTTTGAGCAGGATAGATCTAAGTTCTTTGTATGTTTGGTAGAATTCCCCAGTGAAGTTGTCTGGTCCCGGACTTTTGTTTGCAGGGAGTTTTGTTTGTTTTTTTATTACAGACTATTTCACTTAGTGATTGGTCTGTTCAGCTTATCTGTTTCTTTTTGACTCAGTTTTGGCAGGCTGTATGGTTCTAGAAATTTGTCCATTTCTTCTAGGTTGTCCAATTTATTGGCATATAATTATTCTTAGTATTCCCTTATGATTTTTTTTTTTTTGTATTTCTGTGGTATTAGTTGTTATTTCTCCTCTTTCATTTCTTATTTTGTTTGTTTGAGTCCTCTCTTTTCTTTTTGGTGAGCCTGACTAGAGGTTTGTTGATTTTTTACCTTTTCAAAAAAACGAGCTCTTGGTTTTATTGATCTTTCCTATTGTTTTTTAATCTCTATTTTATTTATTTCCTCTCTGGTAGTTATTATTTCCTTCCTTTTGCTGACCTTGTGTTTTGTTCATTCTTCCTTTTTATAATTCTTTTAGGTAGTAGGTTAGGTTGATTATTTGAGATTTTTTCTTCTTTCTTGAGGAAGGTCTGAATTGCCCTCTTAGAACTGCTTCTGCTGTGTCTCATAGTTTTTTTAAGGTTTTGTTTTCATTTTTATTTGTCTCAAGGTACTTTTTGATTTCTGTTTTTTCTTTTAATTTAAAAAATGTTTACTATTTTATTTATTTATTTATTTATTGGCTGCATTGTGTCTTTGTTGCCGTGCCCGGGCTTTCTTTAGTTGCAGTGAGTGGGACCTACTCTTCATTGTGGTGCACAGGCTTCTCATTTCAGTGGCTTCTCTTGTTGTGGAGCATGGGCTCTAGGTGTGTGGGCTTCAGTAATTGCAGCACGTGGGTTCAGCAGTTGCGGCATACAGTCCCCAGAGTGCGCGGGCTTTAGTAGATGTGGCTCGTGGGTTGTAGAGTTCAGGCTCAGTAGTTGTGGTGCATGGGCTTAGTTGCTCCATGGCATGTGGGACCTTCCCAGATCAGGGATTGAACCCTTGTCCCTGGCATTGGCAGGTGGATTCTTAACCACTGTGCCACCAGGGAAATCCCTGATTTCTGTTTTTATTTCATTGTTGACCCATTGGTTTTTTAGTAGCATGTTGTTTAGTCTCCATGTGTTTGTTCTTTTCTCGTTTTTCTTTCTGTGGTTGATTTCCAGTTTCATATTGTTGTCAGAAAAGATGCTTAAAATAATTTCTGTTCTCTTAAATTTGTTGATGGTTGTTTTGTGACCTAGTATGTGGTCTGTCCTAGAGAACCTTTCATGTGTGCTTTAATGGAATGCATATTCTAGTTTTCTTGGATGTAGTGTCCTGTCAATATCAAGTAAGTCCAACTGGTCTGCTGTGTCATTTAGGACTTCTGTTGCCTTATTGATTTTCTGTCTGGAAAAATCTGTCCATTGATGTCAGTGGGTATTAAAGTTTCCTACTATTACTGTATTATTGTCATTTTCTCCCTTTAAGTCTGTTAGTATTTGCTTTATATATTTAGGTGCTCCTATATTAGGTGCATATATGTTAATGAGTATAATATCCTCTTCTTGTATTGATCCCTTTATCATTATATAATGGCCTTCTTAGTTTTTATTTATGGGCTTTGCTTTAAAGTCTATTTTGTCTGATACGAGTATTGCTACCCCAGCTTTCTTGTCATTTCCATTTGTATGAAATCTTTCTTTCCATCCCATCATTTTCTATTTGTGTGTGTCTTTTGCCCTGAAGTGAGTCTGTTGTAGGCAGCATCTTGTACATTCTTGTTTTTTAATCCCAACTCCCACTCTATGTGTTTTGATCAGAGCATTTTTTCCATTGACACTTAAAGTAATTATTGATAGGTATGTACTTATTGCCATTTTAATCTTTGTTTCCAGTTGTTTTTTTCATTCTTCTTTGTTCATTTCTTCTTCTTTATGTTTTTCCTGTTGTGGTACGATGATTTTCTTTTGTAGTATATTTGTAGTATATTCCTTTCTTTTTGTTTTTTTGTGAACTATTATATATTTTTGATTTGTGGTTACCACAGAGTTCATGTATGTTGATCCTTAACTGCATCTACTTGCTTTAAACTGGTAATCATTCAAGTTCAAACACATTCTAAAAGATCTACATTTTTATACTCCACTCCCTCATATTTTGTGATTTTGATGTCCTATTTTACATCCTCATGCTTATCCTTTTACTGTTAATTATAGTTATAATCACTTTTATAATTTTTGATTGTTTTTAAATCTATGTACATGCTTATTTAAGTGATTTTCAATCCTTTTATATATTTGCCTTTCCTATTGTGATTTTCCCTTTCCTGTAGATTCTTTCTTCTCTTCTATTTAGAGAAGACCCTTTAGTAATTATTTTAGGTTAGATTTACTATTGCTGAATTCTTGAGTTTATGCTTGTCTGAGAAATTCTTTATCTCTCCTTCTATTCTAAATGATAATCTTGCTGGGTAGAATATCCTAGGTTGTAGGTTTTTCCCTTTTAGCACTTTGAATATATCATGCCATTCCCTTCTGGCTTGCAAAGTTTCTGCAGAGAAACCAACTAATAGCTTTATGAGGGTTCCCTTGTAACTGACTCTTTGTGTTTCTCTTGCTGCCTTCAGAATCCTCTCTTTAACTTTTTCCATTTTAATTATATGTTTTAGTGTGGTTCTGTTAGGGATTATTCTGTTTGGGACCCACTGTGCTTCATATACCTGGATATCTATTTCCTTCTTTAAGTTTGGGAAGTTTTTGGCCATAATTTCTTCAAATACATTTTTGATCTCCTTCTCTTTCTCTTCTTCTGGAACCCATATTATGCATAGGTTGGCACATTTTATATTATCCCATATGTCTTATATGTTGCTCATTTTTTTCATTTGTCTTTCTGTTTACTGTTCTGATTGTGTGATTTCCATTATTCTCTCTTCTAGATCACTTATTCATTCTTCCATGTCATTTAGTCTGCTATTCATTGCTTCTAGATTGATTTTTATCTCAGCAATTGAATTGTCTATTTTGATTGGTTTATTTTTAGTTTCTAGTTCCTTGTTACTATGATCTGAATTTCTATCAATAATCTTTATCAATTTAGTTAGCATTTTCATTACCTCCTTTTTGAACTTGCGGTCTAGTAGGCTGGTGAACTCTCTTTCATTATCTGTTCTTTTAGGGATTTCTCTTGTTCTTTTAATTGGGGGTGATTCCTCTGCCTTTTCATTTTACTTAACTTCCTCTGTCTCTGAATTTAGGAGAAACAGTTATGTACTGTGGTCTTGAAGTGGTATTTTTATGTGGGAGCATCCCTGTGTAGACTGTGTGTGTCCAATGTCTTTGGTGTGAGGGCTGGTTTTGGTATAGACACCAGTCATATCTTTCCTCAGGGTGTGCTTGTCAGTGTCCCCCTCATAATAGGTATGGTTGGTGTTGTAGTATCTGGAACCTGTGCTGGATGTGAGGTAGGGCTTCATGGCTGTCACTATCCTGTCAGGGGTGCAGTCTGCTTCCCAGTTGTTGGAGGAGAAGCCCTGAGGGTTAGGCTTGATCAGGTTCTGTTGCTCTTGGGTGTGTGTCTTGCCTTGAAGGAGGTGATTGCTGAAACAAGTAAGGCCCTTGCAGTCACAGCAAACTATGTGCCACCTGTGCAGGTGTTCATGGTTCTGCTCAGAAGCAGCCTACGTTTGCTTCCCTTTCTCTGTTGTGTTCATCCAAGATCTAGTTCAAGGCTATCGTGGGGAGTAGGCTCAGGCTGGGGGTCAGGGCATTGTGGCTGCAGGAAATGAGGTGGCTGCTCTCTTTCCTGAGAACTGGGCTGCCTCTGTGGCAGATTTATCCCAGGACCTGTCTGCCCCAGATCTAACCCAAAGCTGCAGTGTAGGGTTGGTGGAGCTGGGGTGCTCTCACTGGGAGATGAACTGCTGCATACATACTGACAATGGCTGTCATTCCTCCTAGACCACACCCCAGGCCCTCTGGGCTCTCTGTGTAGTTAGATGAGTCCTCTCCCAGGGTCTGTCTGCTCAGTAATCAGTGTTTAGCCACCGTATGCTCCTGTGATGCTGCCAGTGTATGCACTGACAGTGTACTCACTGACATTGGCCTCTATGGCTCTGCCCAGATCACACCCCAGGCACCCCTGTCTGTCTCTGCACAGTTACACTGAGTCTCTGCCCAGATCTCATGCTAGGCTGTGGCGTGCAGTGATTGGGGCCAGTATATTTGTCCCTTTGGATTGAGAAGTGTGGCGAGGCCTCTGTCCTGAATGTCAGCAAAACAGTACACACACACACTCCTTGAGAGTAGAGTCTAGGCTTCTCCAGTCCTTTTATCTGTCTCAGTGGATTTCCCAGCAGGTAAGCGGGCCTATTTCCTCCCTGCAGGACCCCAGGACTGGGATACCCAGATTCAGCCTCGGCCTACTTGCTCCCTAGGGAGAGGGTCCACCCTTGTGGCCCTTCCCAGGGATGCAGATCCCAACCCAATGCCTTTTTTTCTGTCCTACCTGGTTACGTGGAGATCCTTCTTGCAGCTTTGGTTGTATAGGAGTTTTTCTCCCAATTTCGTTAGTTTTCCATGAGAATTTTCCACATGTCGAAGTATTTTTGATGCATTGTGAGGGGAGTTGAGCTACATGTCCTTGCACTCCACCTCCTTGGTCCCCCTCCTCAGGGTGTATTTTTCTAATTGGATTTAGAATGTGTCCTTCCCTTTGGAATACTGTTCTATACTTTATTTCAGTGGTAGCTATGGTCAGAAGGACCCACAAATGCATATCCTGGGGGGAGATATGGCCTCAAATTGTCTTCAAAGGGGTCCTTTTTTTCCATTTCCTTATTTCTGTTCATCCTCTCATAGAGACTTTACTCCACAATGTAATTCTCAACCTCAATTTAGCAATATCTTTAAAGAATTTAATTAACTCTGCTTGTAACCTGGTTGTCACACCTAAAAACAATGTGACGAAGTTGGGAAGTGTCCAGAGAAGTAGCACTTCCATTAAACAATAAATTAAAAAGATCCAGACTCTGTTGTTTAGGAGGCCATGATCATGGCTGTCTCATCCCAGGCTTTAGTACACATCAGGCCTCTCATATACCACATGCAATGAAGTATAAAAGTCAGCCTGCTGGCAAAATCTCCTATCTAGGGTATGTTCCCAGGACCACCATGCTACTTGCC
Source organism: Kogia breviceps (assembly GCF_026419965.1). Taxonomy (NCBI): domain Eukaryota; kingdom Metazoa; phylum Chordata; class Mammalia; order Artiodactyla; family Physeteridae; genus Kogia; species Kogia breviceps. The sequence goes on from NC_081314.1 coordinate 101,987,314, forward strand.
TTACCTTCTGCTGCCTCCTTACGTTTCTCATGCTCTTGAACTCCCTGATGCTGTACTCTACTTTAGGGACCCTCCTCTGGCACATCCTCCTTTTCAGAGTCCCTTCTCTGGTTTACTAATTTGTATTCCCCACTCAGCACTTGACTCCCTCAATTTTTATATCATTTAAATCCTAGGTGGGAGATATTTCCTTCACCTGCACAAGCTCAGCTCAGTACTCAGCACTTCCACAAAGAAAGCAGAATTCAGACAAAATAAGGTAGGCAAACTTCAGAGCTCAGAGATGTACAACTTAGGTCTTAAAGAAGCCTGTTTCCAGCTTAATAAAAAGAAAGAATTCTTTACAGTTTTTTTATAAATACAAGTTGCTAATTTCTTCAAAGCTATGAAGCCAAATATCTAGTCAAGATTCAGACAGACTGAAGAATGATCTGCAAACATCACTTAGGCATTTAAAGGGCTGTACTTTCCTGTGCCAAAAAAGCATTGTGGAAAAGAACTTCATGCTCTGGTCATATGTACCCCCACTGGAGCAGGATTCTCCTCCAATTGGATCATGAGTCTCATTCAGTACTGTAATTACAGAAACAATATTTGGGCTGAAAATATGGGACACTGGGTTTCCAGTTTCAAATATGAGTCAGAATAAAAATTATTTTTATTAGCATCCCCTAGAAACCCACAGCATTTCTTTGCATTTTTTTAGTTGTAGATCTATAAGCCTTTTAAAATCTCTTAGCATAGGGCATTACGTATGAGAAACTCAAAAGTGTGAACGGATGGGTAAAATGACTGCACAGAGTTTACATGCAAATTTTGAAAGACTGATGAGTTTTAGTGGAAGTCTCATTTCAAATAATGGAATTAATGTTCAACACTTAAAAAGCCAAACATAAAATGATGGAAAAGTACGAGTAGTGTTCTGGGCATCCTCCTGCCTTTTGCCCACTTTCCCAAGGAGAAAATATAAATAAAGAAAGTATGCTCTACAATCATTGTACCAGAATTCCATCAGGGCTTACTATTGTGTAGAAAAGGAAAGCAGAGAGCACATTCCCAGATTCCCACTTCACCTATTTTGACACATATTTTTGACATAACTCCAGTGTGGGGAGTTTGTTTATTACTTCACCTTGTTCCAGAAAAAAATGAAAGCAACTTACAAAACCACATAACGACTCTAAGTAAAATAAGCAAGAAAAAAGGGTGGGGTTAAAAAAAAGCCAGGGATGATGTCAAAACATGTGCACTGCAAAGGCCTATATGAACTTAATATGGGTGGGGGACACATTTGGCTCTGGTTTTCTAACGGTCTATGCAAAAAGAGAACAATGTCACAAAATAAATGCAGCTGATCAGAAAAAAAATTACATTTTTTTGGACATAAAGAACAGAGGTTTTCCCCCAGAGCTTTTCTAAAGAGGGTACTATATGATTTAATAAGTAACGTCGGCAGCACTCTTAACTATGCACGATAGTTTCGTGGCTGATTCTTACTGTGAACTTGAATGTAGGTAATGGCACTATACCAAAGATTACCTAACAAAATATTATGGAGTGGGTCAATGCTAAAGTCAAGAATTGTGAAGGGTTGGGGTTTGACCGTATGTGCAAGCCAGCCCGCACACTTCACGGATACTGGCAGGAGACACAAGGATGCCGGGTCAAAGACAAAGGACAGTCATTTACTCCCAGCAATAGTTGTAGCCTGAATATCAGCATCTGTGCTCATTCTAGGAGCCCCAGTTTCCACAGGACCACACCAAGAGGTACAGGTGATACCTACAAACATGCCACAGGTTGTATTACAAGAAAGGAAACCCAAGCTTAGGGAACTTGAATCTTTGATAATAGACAATGAGCATATGTTCCCTTTGCCCCAGAGGGAGACATTATCTTTATTACATGAATCAGTAAACAAACTTTTCTCTTCCAAGGCTGTTTGCTGTAGCAACATCATTGAAAAGGTAGTCTGGAGCACAGGGAATCAGTGCCTCTTCTCATAGGACATCCGGAAATGTGAGAGACTCTTGGAGAATTACCTCCCTTCCCCAACAATCGTACGTTCCAAGTCATAGTCTAGCTTTCTCTGGCTTGATACCTTTAGACAATATGGAGGAATTGAGGGATTCTGCTTCATTTGACCCGTATTCATCTTAACATACGGTATTCTTAAAAGATTCTAGTCACTGGGTACAGTGATAGACAAAAACAGGCATGGTCCCCTGCCTTCACAGAACAGAGGGAAAATACAAATATAGTTTATGTGATTTTCCAGAAGTTCTTCCTAAATGTTCTTTCAACAAAAATTTTTGGTAATAAACTTTATTTTTTTAGAGCATTTTTAGGTTCACAGCAAAATTGGGCAGAAGGTACTTAGATTTCCCATATACTTACCTCTGGCTCCCACACACGGAGAGATATACCACATGCCCCTGGCCCTCCCATTACCAACATCCCCCCACCAGAGGCTTTACCATGTGTTATAACTGATGAACCTCCGATGACACACTGTCCTCATCCAGAGTTCATATCTTACATTAGGGTTCATTCTTGGTGTTATACACTCTTATGGACTTTGAATAAATGTGTAAAACACCATTTTTCAATGTGAGATTCTATATCTCACAAATAGAGCTTCACATTTCTGTATTTCCAGGTAAATACAGACACAGGTGCCTGCAGAGGCATTTGAACCAGGACTTAGGTTTCATACTCTCTTGAGACACCTGGGAGATGTACGGGTGTGTGTGTGTGTGTGTGTGTGTGTGTGTGTGTGTGTGTGTGTGTGTGTGTGTGTGTGTGTGTGTGTGTGTGCAAATTTTTCGACAATTGTCTTCTCCAATCTACCCACAGGCAAAAGGTAATTCTTCCTTAAAAAAGGGCCTTAAATCCTCCAATGGTTACATGACCACAGCCCTGATGTTTTCCTCTATGAGCAAGGCCCTTAACAGTTCTTCTGGACTATTTGTCCACCTCCTCCTGGGGTTGAGACTCTGACATGACAGAAAACTTTTTGTTTGTTGAGAAGGTAAAATGCCTTCTCTGACGTGGTCCGTTTCTTTAGGACATGCCTCCTTCCAGATCTGAGGAGACCTCTATACTTTCAGGGTCTTCAATGGATGTTCACTGTCCCACTAGCTATAGTAATGCAGCCAACTTTTTCTGACAAAATACTAATCAGAGACTGACCTTCGTTTAATTAGCCCCCAGTCAGTACCAATCTGCAAATAACAATTGCTAATGTAGACCTGATTTAGCCCGCAGGCCAAGCAGACACTGATTCCTGAATTCCATTACCTAACCTTCCGGCCGGCTTCTCACACTGTTTTGAAGAACCAGCTTTTCCCCCCACCCCTCCAATATTTCTGCTCTTTTTTACCCCTGTCAAAAAAACACCCCTGTCATTTCCTGCTAGCATAGTGGCCTCACTGGCTTAACTTGATGGCAATGGATATAGAAGTAGAATCAGCAGTGCCAGCTGGATGAATGTCTAAACTGGGGGTTTGAGAGAGCTGCCTATTCAAGTAAAAAATTAGAGACGAAAAAGACCTGTTAACTAACCCAATCCCCTCGTAGCCAGTGCCAGAGCATTCCTGTGCTGGAAGCTTAGCCGGGGCCAGCTCTAAATGACTTTAACAATGTGCCTTCTCACGCTTTATTTGGAAGATGGGGCCATCTCTTCAGTGTGTCTTTTTTCTTTTAGTAAGTTTTTTGACTAGAATTTCATTGGACCACCATTATTCCATTTCCCTTTTACTGTTTTGGTTCAGCTACAGCAACCACGTGAAATAAGCTATTTTCAAAGAGTTGATTTAAATGTACTGACAACATTTAAAGTGCTTTATTAACCCAGTCATTCCAGCAATGCCTGTATTTGGGGTCATGTGATGTAGAGGGAGAGAGGATACACATGGGCTTTGGAGGTGGATGTACCTGGGTTAGAATCATAGTTCTGCTTAATTGGGGGATGTATTATGGTCATTATTTTTGCTGTTTTCATTGACTATCATTTATGATATGCTTCCTGTGTGCCAGGCACTATGCTAAGTACTGTCCAAAAGTCCTGCTACAAAATTTGTGCAATTGGTACTGTCGTATCTATTTTTGAATTTAAAGTGTAGTAATGAAGAGTGGAAGCTCTGGGGTTAAATTGTCTGATTAAAATGCCAGGTCTGTTGCTTACTAGCACCGTGACCTTGGGCCTTTCATTTAACCTCCCTATGCCCAGTTTCTCTGTATAATGGGGGTGATGGCAATGCCTGTCTCCTAGGTTATTTTAAGGAATACATATGAATAGATGTGAATTGATCAGGTCAGTGCCTGGCATGGAGCAAGCCCTTAAACGTAACCAGTGTTGATGAGATATAGACGGAGAAATTTGTTCAAAGGCACATAGCATCCAAGTTTATACCCAGCCAGTTCTACTCCAAAGCCCATCCAAATTATTAACCATTAGAATATACTGGCTTGGTCAGGATTCTTAACCTCTCTGAGGCTCAGTTTTATCTCACTGGTGAAACAGAGATAATACAAGATCTCCTGTGTAGTCACTGTGAGGATTAAAATGCAATAATGTAGGTAAAGACACTATTACAGAGCCTGTCCCAGAGCTGGGGATCAATTAGCGATAGTGATTTCTCTATATCTCCACATCTATAGAATATCCATATGTATTGAGTTGGCCAAAAAGTTTGTTCGGGTTTTCCTGTAACATCAGTCGGGAAAAACCCAAACGAATATTTTGGCCAACCCAATAAATATATGTGTGTATATCTATGTATGCATGCATGTGTATTATATATAATGAATAGCTGTGTAGCCAATGACTTACTCTTAAAAGTTTCTCATGATATTGGAACTTCAAAATAGTTCAAAGTGAATTTTTATGAGCTTACTCCCTTTTGAAAGAAGAATTGGATTGGTTTACCAGATAATTAAAAGCAGTTTCCTTCCTAATAAGGTTTCATTTTATATTTTTAACTTCCCAATGGTTTTAAAGATGTCTCTTCTGGATTTTTAAAAGGAGTTCATCACATGTTTCAAAATTGCCCAAATACCTTTTCTTTCATAAATATAGTTTGACCATAATTTCAAGTTTTATATCATAGAGGGAAGAGAACAGACAGACAGTTACAACCTAGCAGGAAATGTGATGATATGTTTTTGCTGCTGTGCGTGTTTTTTTTTTATGTGTGTGTGGGAAAGGGTGTGATGTCATTTTGTCTCCACCCCCTGTGAGTAAGCCCACAGCATAGCTAAGTGCAGCCGCCCTCTGTCACTGAGAGACAGTCCACTTAAATGCAGCTCCAGGGTTGCGGGACTCCCACCAGCATCACTCCCCGTGTGAGGTGGCAAATGCAACATGCTCTCCAGCTTGGGGTGTCTACTTCTCTGTGGAAGTATTGCACTAGCTCTGGGAAATGCACAGAAATTGCCAAAAGGCAAGTAGCTCTGATGTTTTGTGTTTTCAAAATAATGTTTAAAAGATACTAGTTTTTAAATGTTGGTATTAAATGTGATCTTCTTTGCCAGATGGGGGGAATAGAGTTCTTCTCAGAGAGTCAGATCAAATGTGTGGAGAAGTAGCTTAAACTTTTGCTTCCCCATGCCCCCCTCTATCTACTTTTCAGTTGGATCTCTTTATTGCAAAAGATGAAAACCAACTTCTTATTAGATTTAGCAGATGTTCACAGTAGCTTGAATGGTATAGCTTCAACTACAGTATTTGTATATTGAATTGTATTGTATAGATGGGTATTATATAGTCTGCTGAAAAGACTTGTTTGGTGTTTTTATCCCCCTCCTCAGAGACTAAATCAGTGCTAGCTGAAGGTTTAAAAGAAGCTAATTTGAAACCTAGAGTCTTTTGTGTAAACCTCACACATACCTGTTAGCTTGGAGGCTGAAGGATTCTAGGCAGGGCACACCAACAAAGAACAGTCATGTGCTGATATATGGACACTTCTCTCTGGTGGAATTTGGAAGAGGGTTTGATCTGCTGGACATGACACTCCTTTTCCTGGCTAAATTGCTCTCATTTTAGTGTTGGTATTTTGTTTATAAATGTCATCAGAAGAAAATGAAAATGTCTTAATTTAGATGCTAAAAACAATCTCTTGAGCCCACCAGCACCAAAACAAGAGCTCACCTCTCTCCTATCTTTGAACATAAATGTATTTTTTTGCTCCTTTGCAGAGGCACTTTTCTAAGCCAACTTCAGGTCTGTGAAGGCTTTTTATGGTTGCAGACTGCTGTAGTCAGCAGGATTAGGAAAAACAGGCTGGAATTTTCATACAGTTATGATGGAAAATATCAGAGGCAATGCAGAGCCATGAGCTTGTCAAAACCCTGCTGTGCATAGAGTCGGAAAGAAAGATTGTTCAGGTCAGAATATCCAAAGATCCTGCTAGGTCCTCCCTCTGGGTAGTTTGCTCCAAGATCCTCTTGTCCCAAGTGAAAACCATTCCTCTTCCGTGTATTAAGTGAAACTTGAATCCAGAGTGTGAAGGCTGAAGGGTTTGGCTAGTTGATATTTCACATGATGATATAAAAAGCAATAAAAAAGGCTTGAGTAAACCTTTTCAACTCTAAGGTAGCTCTGCAAAATAAAATAAAATAAAAATATACACTATTAGATCTTTCTCTTCTATCAAGTATTCTGTTTCTTGATCATAGTAAAAGTGTTTAAATAAATCAGTCATGAGCCACAAGCATTCAGAATTAACTGTTCCTACTGCTAAAATATTTAACAAGGACCCACCATCTGAGAAAAGTCTGGAGTTTCTCTCAGGTTTAATACCTACAAATGTTTTTATTTTACCTTGTATTTACTGTGTAGGGATGATAGCCATAATTTGGTGACTGCAGACTTCTGGAAATTCCAAATGCTTTAATTATCATATTGCAATCACTAGATGCAAATCTTTTGACACAATTTTCCTTTATTTGTTATGGTAAAAAAAAATTGTCAAAAACAGCCACGAAACTTTTGTCTTGTTCATTGCACTTTAATCTGAAGTATTTTAATCCAGGTTTCTTTTGTAATTTAAAAAAATATCCATAGGTTCAGTAATTTGAAAAAAAACTATCAAATTAATATAATTATAAAATAAATGGCAAGTCTCCTTGTCTCTAATGCTAAGTTTTTTCTTTATCATTGAAGCTACCAAGGGACTTTCTTTTAGCTAAAGTTGCCTTTTTTCAAACTGCATTCCAGGAATAGGTATACCGTCCTCAAAAGGGGTTTGGGGCAGGCATCTTCTCCCCATCAATTACTTGGGGAGCATTCATGCTTTTTTTCTGTTCTGGGGTAGAGTCAAAACAGACTTTAGAACTTGACAGGTTCTGAAAATTTCTCGGTAAAGAAAACTATCCCACATTTTTAACCCATTGTTTCCCAAACTCGTTTGATGAAGAGCCCTTTTTCTAGTGGAATAGCTATTATATCTTGCCAGGGGCTTATTTTTCACATTTGGGGAAATACTGAGATAAATAAGAAAAAAAAAAGAGATAAAAGGTTTTTTCTTTTCTTTTTCCTTTCTACTTTAGAGTTAGTTAAATATCATTTGTCATTTAAGAAGAGTATAGAATTTTGGAGCTAGGAAGGACATTAGTGATCACCTAGGCTAGGGTTTCCCAGATCTTTGGATTTATGGACCCATAAAAATACATATTTTTTTAAATATCAGGGTCCCATTATAGAGGACATACTTGAATTACACCATGTGAGAATGTTCAAAGGAGGGAAACCCCCATTGCTCATAAAAGCTAACCATTTTAACAGATTTGTAAAACAAATGAATTGATACAAATAAGTCCATTGTTTTATTTTTCTCATTTTACCACAGACATGAAAACTTCATCACAGGTCAATATTTGGGAACCATTGACCAGTATAACCATTTATTTTACAAATGGAGGCACCCAAATGCAGGGAGATTTAGTAACTTTCCCACATTGATGACAGAACCAGGGCTGGATCCCAGGTTCCTGACTGGATATCTGTGTTCTGCCCTCTTCCGACCCAAATCTTAGGAGTTAAGTTCTGTAGTGTACATGTGAATGCTGTTCTTCCCTTGAATAAAAGGTTTCTTGTAAAGATTTTAAACATTATCCTAATCTTCACATTTTCCCTAGAACCTGTCTGCTGCGTGTGTGTGTGTGGGGGGGGGGGTAGCGTATAGTTGATAAATATAAATATAGCTGACTATTTATAGGGAAAAGGAATTATTTTTAAAATAAGAAATCACTTCTTACATGTCTTATACATACATAGCCACATACTTTGTTATAGAAAATAAGATACTGCAAGAGTCTTTGTTACTTTTTAAAAGCTTAAAGTTTGAGAATATTATTAATGGACCTCTTCTCCTCCCTACCCCTTGATGACTTGTTCTTTGGCAAATCATTTACCTTTGCTAAGCCTCAGTTTTCTTATCTGTAAAATGGAAATAATGATAACTGTCTTACAGTATTTTAGGAGTAAATGAGGTAAGAGTTGCAAAACTTTTAGTAAAGGGTCTGACATATAACAGGTATTCAAAAAAATGTTTATTGGGTTGCAGAAAAGTAGATCAATACCGAAAAAAATATGCACACCAAATAATATGTGATCTTGTCCAGACTATCTGACAAACCTCTGGGAGGGTAGCAAATAAGGTGGCATGTTCTTGGTGAAAGGTGGGGCAAGGGGGTTGTGTTGCTCTGCAGGACAATGAGAGAAGACTCTGTTTTCCAGCCCAACCTTCCTCAACCCAATGTTTGACTGTCAAGTTTAAACACTGCTTTTCTCTATGGAAAGCTGCACCTTTGCCCTAGGATCAGCTTTTCTGTGGGGACTGATAAAGCCTCACAGATTCTCCAGGAGAGATCCTCTTGAACTTGTTTTTCAGGAGGAGAATTAGACCATAATACATAGGCCCTGAAGAAGAATTCCCACATTGTTTTATATCCTTGAGAGCCCCTGTGCTCCAGATACCCCTAGGATTCTTTATTCTTGGCACCATAGAACTTTTTTTTTTTTCCTGGCATACAGGCAGAAATGAAAACCACAGAGAACAACAATATGTATGTAGTGAAGGGAGCCAAAAATAAAAGCATATAATGGGACATGAGGGGCTTGACACACCTCTGCAGAAACTCCTGTGTTTGGAAAATTGCAGTCAGTTAGCAGGCAAAGGCTACTATTTTTAGCCAGCTCTATCAGTCCTCCTGATGTAGGTGTGAGGAACACCAGAGAGGAGCATCCTTAATACACGTTTGATCAGATGGCCCGAGGGAATGAGGCTCTTGGCTGTGACTCTTGGCTAGTGCAGAGGGAAGAGGTAGCTGGCTTTTGGCCTCAGGTTCTTACCTGGCAGGGTAGAAATCTCTGACTCCAAGGAGAAAAAAAATCGCAGGGCAGATGATGTTAATAACAGTAACTCTCATAGCTATCAATAACTCATCACTATTATTATAGATAACATTACTTGAGCTCATATTGTTTGTGGTAATTTAGGGCTAAATATTTTTAATGTGGAAAACTAACTAAATGCTCGAAGTTCCCCTATAAAGCAGGTGTTTTATTACTCTCAGTTTACAGAGGATAAAATTGTACCTCAGAGTGTTTGCCCAAAATCATCCAGCCAGCAAGTGGCAAAAGACCATACCTTTAATTTCTATGTAATATCAGTTCCTTGCTCTACATAAAGATATGTTAATTTGTTCAGGTAACAAACTGTATTCCATGTATATGCAGAGCACTAAGGCTGAGAAATCAAGGCTTGATACCTGTCTTCCTGACCAGTTGACGGAGAAGACAGGGTTGTAAAGGAATAATTACATTAGAGTGAGAACATACTCTGATTTGGCTGAAGCACAAAGAACTTTGAGAACAATCAGAAAGGACCCCATCCAGACTAGAGTGGTCAAAAATTATGAGGGGATAAGGTACCCAAGTAGGAGCCTGGAAGACATACATTGGGACACGGAGGAGTGTAGTGGAAGGGCCTTCCCGACACGGGTAGTTGCATGACCAGAGCCCAGGCCACTCCCAGGGGCCAGAGCTCAGAAGGTGTTAAAGTACCCAGAGGGAAAGCCAAGACTGAGTCCACGCTGGATGTGACTGTGTGTTCCTTGTCTCTATCTGTCTTGACTCCCCAAGATTGATTACAAAGCAGAAGTAGCAGATTGTCTTTGGAGAAGAGGGCTCATGTCTTACTCTAAACTTTCCCAGCCACTCACCTGGAGTCTAGCTCTCACTCTCCTCGGAGCGCTCCCAACCTCACTTTGACAAAACAAGAATGTGTCACTCCAGTGAACCAGTCCCTTTCTCCAGAGGGTGGTTAATACCTGTAAGGAGCCAGGGAGGGTCTTTTCCATCTTAGAACGAGGAGTTTGGGGGAAGAATAGTGGGAAGGGCAAAGAACACTGATGGGTGGATTTCTGCTTTTATTTGAGTAGTATACATTTATATATTGGTGGGACTGTATTAAAGAGTACATTAGGAAAAAATGGTTCCACTGCTAAAAGAAAACAAACAAGTCTGAAAACCACAGGGGAATTATTTTAGCATTTTCTACAGCTCTAGTTTCTTGGCAGTTGTATAGATTTGTCCGTCTATTCAAGCACTGTCTACTAGGTAAAACTGAATGAGATCCAGCTCCTGTGATACAAGAAACTTGTATTAGGAATGTAAAAATTGATCAAATATAGTTTGTTTTTTGATGCTAAGACTATCATGTTTAGAACCCAGTGCTTAAAAATAAGGTGTCTCTGTGCTAATTACACGTTCACTCGTTTAGTTTAGTCTTATAGACTGCTATATCAGGCTAAGATACTAAATATTAAGGAATTTTAGTCTCTATCTCTCGCTCTCAAAATTTAATGAGGCAGGGGCTTCCCTGGTGGCGCAGTGATTAAGAATCCGCCTGCCAGTGCAGGGGACATGGGTTAGAGTCCTGGTCTGGGAAGATCCCACATACTGCTGAGCAACTAAGCCCGTGCACCACAACTACTGAGCCCACGTGCCACAGCTACTGAAGCCCATGTGCCTAGAGCCCATGCTCCACAACAAGAGAAGCCACCTCAATGAGAAGCCTGCACACCTCAACAGAGAGTAGCTCCCCTTCACCACAACTAGAGAAAGCCCGCATGCAGCAACAGACCCAACACAGCCAAAAGTAAATAAATAAATAAATTTATTTATTTTTTAAAAAACGAGGCACAGTGTAGCACTTGAGAATTGACGAATTCATTGATACTGTATTATAGAAAAGATAGTTAAAATGTTTTTATAGGTTAATGTGTGTTGACAGAATATTTGTCTAAGATGAAAGTGAGGTGTCTAATGAAGGGAGGGGCATTAAGCAAAAGTGACCAACTATTCTATCTGGGTCACCATCCTCAGAATGATTTCCCTTTTGCCTGATTCCTGATTGCCATTTATAAAAGCAGGTATAAAAGCAAGGGAGAGGGGCTTCCCTGGTGGCGCAGTGGTTGAGAATCCGCCTGCCGATGCAGGAGACACGGGTTCGTGCCCCGGTCCGGGAAGATCCCACGTGCCGCGGAGCGGCTGGGCCCGTGAGCCATGGCCGCTGAGCCTGCGAGTCCGGAGCCTGTGCTCCACAACGGGAGAGGCCACAACAGTGAGAGGCCCGCATACCGCAAAAAAAAAAAAAAAAAAAAAAAAAAAAAAAGCAAGGGAGAATATGGAAAGTAAATAGATGAACTTAATAAAAGTGATCTAAGAATAAATGTAAAATTAAAAAATTAGGGCTTCCCTGGTGGCGCAGAGGTTGAGAGTCCGCCTGCCGATGCAGGGGACACGGGTTCGTGCCCCGGTCCAGGAGGATCCCGCATGCCGTGGAGTGGCTGGGCCCGTAAGCCGTGGCCGCTGGGCCTGCGTGTCTGGAGCCTGTGCTCCTCAACAGGAGAGGCCACGGCAGTGAGAGGCCCGTGTACTGAAAAAAAAAAAATTAAAAAATTAATAGGATAATCTAATGTGAGACATTACTAGAGTAGTAAAATAAAAGTATAAAAATAAATAGTATTAGCCAAAGAATGAACACACTAAAAAAAGAAAAACAATGGTTTAAAATACATACATTCTGTTAAAATAACATTTAAAGACTATGACAACACCCATATTACTAAGTATCAGGCATGTTGTTTAATGCTAAGTGTTTATATACATTGTCTCATTTTATCCTTACACCTATGGAATATATATTATTATCCCCATTTCACAGATGAGGAACTAAGCCTAAAGAGTATGTTATCGGCTACTGCATGATAAATTACTACAAAATTAGCAGCTTAAAACATCACATACTTTTTGTTTCACTGTTTCTGTGGGTTAGGAGTCTGAGTCTGGCTTTGTTGGGTTGTCCCCTTCATGGTCTTTCACAAGGCTGCAACAGAGGTGTTGGCCAGGTTCAGGTCTCATCTGAAGTCTCAACTGGGAAAGGATCACCTTTCAAGTTCTTGTGGCTATTGGTAGAGTTCAGTTCCCTGAGGATCATTGGTTTAATGGCCTCATTTCCATACTGGCTGTTTCCCAGAGGTCACCTCTTTTCTTTGCCACATGGGCTTCTCTATTATGGCCTCTTGCTTCATCAAGGTGTACAAGCCCAGATGCGTCTGCAGGCAAGACGGAAATTACAATACAGCCTAATCATGGAAGTGGCAACCCATCACCTTTGCCATATTCTATTGGATAGAAACAACTTCCAGGTCCTGTCACACAAGAGGATTACCCAGTAATGGGAGATGGGGATTATTGGGGATTATCTTAGAGTATACCCACCACAAAATGGCCAATGGCTGCTTGAAGTCACACAGCTAGTAAATGATATAGTGGAACTAATACAGGAAATCTAACTCCAGAAAAACATACTGGTTTGGGCATTAACACCCCATCTACTTCTCACAGAGTTCAGCCTTTAGTGGCAGATGCCCAGCAGGCATACTAAGCAATTTGTCTGCCTCCATGGTTGGAGTTGTTGTAGGAAATCCCTGAGAATTGAGATAAATATCTTACTACTATGAAGAATCAAGGTATATATTCAGCACTCAATGTGGACCCTATTTTCTGTATATAAAAGGCCAGTCAATGCCTAGATTCCTCAACTGTGGTCAATCCCATGTAGAGCAGTATGCAAAGTAAATGCCCCCAAAATAGAAGCTTTTCTTTCCTTGTAAGACTCAGCTGCCATCGTCTCTTAAAAAGAGAAAACGTGGACTTCCCTGGTGGCGCAGTGGTTGAGAATCTGCCTGCCAACTCAGGGGACACGGGTTCGAGCTCTGGTCTGGGAAGATCCCATATGCTGTGGAGCAACTAGGCCTGTGAACCAGAACTACTGAGATTGTGCGTCTGGAGCCTGTGCTCCGCAACAAGAGGGGCTGCGATAGTGAGAGTCCCACGCACCACGATGAAGAGTGGCCCCCGCTTGCCGCAACTAGAGAAAGCCCTCGCACAGAAACGAAGATCCAACACAGACAAAAATAAATAAATTTTAAAAAAATTTAAAGAAAAAAAGAGAAAACGTAAGACAAAATTAAAGTTCTCTTTGACAAAATGTACAAATATTAAGCAATTAACACCTATGAAGTTGATGATACAGTCCCCATAAAATGTGTTTCTGAAACATCACTGAGTGGCTCTTCCAATATATGGAGGAGTTGCTATAAGGTCGAATTAAATTTTTGTTTGGAGGATGAAAGTATATTTCTAGCAGTGGATGTGATGGAGACAACTGGTTAAACTAAAGGAGCTTCTTTAAGATCCTTTTTGGTATGAATACAACAACAATTCTTCCATATGCCCTAGGAATCAAAACACAAAATTTAGGTTGTACACAAAATATATTCTTAACATGACACCCAGAACCTTGTAGAATGTTAATACTAGAATACCCTGTCGAGTATTTTCTATAGAGAATAGCCCACAGTCTCTTCTTGTGTTGGGATGTCCCAAAGGCCTGGGAGGTACATGGTGAGAAGGGTAAACTTCAAGGCCTCAGGCTACTTTGTAAAAGTTCTGTGGACAGCAAGACTGAATCAGGACTTACACCACTGCTCATAATTTTCGCTTGGGTTCCCCACCAAGAACTTTCCACAGTGAGATTTTTATAGTGTTGTAGGTTTCCCTGATCTAACAAAACCCTGACTTATATTCCCAGTGATTTTGGTAGAAATTTGGGAGCCTTAAAGCTAGTCTGAGGTTTTTAGGCCTTCTCAGTGTAGCAGGCTGTGAAGTCAGCTAACATCCCTCCCTGTGGAATTCTGTAAAGGAGATAGGAGATGTGATGCCTTCATAGAAGTTTCATTATTGTTCTCTAATCAAGGACTATACATCTAAAGCCATACACTAGAAAATCAGACCAAATCTACCCAGTCCAAGCACCTTCTGGTCAGATTAGAAATTAATTTTAGAGAAAATTGAGGTCTAATTTAAGCTTCACCTATGATATAGCAACTCAATGTTTACTTTTAAAATAAGTTTAGCTATGAGTATAAATACTATAACATCTATCCTCAGCAGATGTAACCCATGCATTAGAATAACAAAGTTTTCAAAAATGTCAGTACTGTTCTGCTCCTCTCTCAGTTATGATTTAATTGGCCTGAGATGGGAGAGTTTAAAAATTCCTCAGGTGATTTTAATGTGGCCAGAGCTGAGGACCACTGATCTACAGGTTTTGAAAATTTGCATGTGTAAGTGCTTGATAAATCTTTCTGGATGAGTGCAGGGTAAAATTTTAAAGTTGCAAGTGAATTATTTTATTATTTAACTTTTAAAACAAACTTAAAGGTGATTTTTCTTTTCTACTTTGTTCCTGGAATTTGAAGCATTATTTGGAAAAATTTTAAACTTCCTTCTCAGGCCAAATAAAATAAGAAAATGTTTAAAATTCAGATTAACATTTGTTTTTGGTGTTAGAACATAAGTTCAAATGTCTACTTTTACAAAATCTCAGAGGTTAGATCTGAGAAGCTATGGCTGATTGTGTTTTTCAGGACTGGACTTACATTTGCTTATTCTGTCATTCAATTAACTTAAAAAAATCACATTAATATTATTGGTACAGACACACAAACACACACACACGCACACACGCACACAGTAGAATACTACTCAGCCATAAAAAAGGAATGGCATTTGCCATTTGCAGCAACATGGATGGACCTGGAGGACATTATGCTAAGTGAAATAAGTCATACAGAGAAAAGCAAATACTATATGATATCACTTATATGGGGAATATAAAAAATACAACAAGCTAGTAGATATAACGAGAAAGAAGCAGACTCACAGATATGGAGAACAAACTGGTGGTTACCAGTGGTGGGGGAGTGACATTCTTAAATATTTTTCTTTAAAAAATAAAATTAACTTAAAAAATAAATACAATTTAAAAAGAAAATTTTAAAAATCATCATATTAGGATTATAAGGATGATTTAGATATTTCCTGCTTTCAGGAGTTTGAAATTAGTTCTATTTAAAACTAATACACGTTGGCCACACAAAGGTCATTTTCTTAAAATCTGCAGGAATTAAGCTATTCCATTGTGTTGTCATGCACTAGCTTTAAGTGATACCTATGTACATAAAGAAGAAAAAATGAATTTATGTAATATGTTAAGAAAAAGCACCCTGTGATCCCAGTCAATGCAAAATACGAGTTGAGAAAACATTGAATAAATTTCCCCCATTCCAAAGGTCCGGGTTATGTGAATTGCCTTTGGAAATTGTTCCTTTAATTGTGCATGTTACCCTATACATTCCAGCCCATCTTCTTTCTGCTTTACGTTAAGGGTAATTTATGAGCGTGTAGGATGACTTATAATCTGAAACATCTTTGAAGTGTATTCTTCTGTGTCTCCAATAAAATGAAAGATCTCTCTGAGTGGAGAATGAACCCCTGATAGGACGAATCTGGGGGTACATTGCTTCCAAGATACCAAAGTGGAGTTTCAGATTTCCTTCCTCTTTAATGCCATCCTTTGATTTTTCCAATCTGTTAGCTGATAAGAAAACATTCTGGTTTTCCAAGGACCCTGCTGTGCACACATGTGTGGGCATGCGAGTCTTAACAGGCCTTCCTTCTCTGAGAGCAGCAGATTCTGTCATTGAAGGAGGGGATTGGGGTGACTGCCAAAGTCATGCTGGCAGAGAACTCTGGAATTCAGTGCTGTCACAGATATGCCAGTGAGGGATTCAGGACAGAGTTTCCTTCTTCTTTCACGTTCCCAGATGGAGTTAAATCATCTCTATCCAGTAAGTTTGGGATCAGGTATCAGATGATCTGAAGAAGGGCCCCCTCCCTTCCTCTCTTGGCTCATCCTCTTTAAATACCCCAATAATCGGGCTTCCCTGGTGGCGCAGTGGTTGAGAGTCCGCCTGCCGATGCAGAGGACGCGGGTTCGTGCCCCGGTCCAGGAGGATCCCACGTGCGGCGGAGTGGCTGGGCCCGTGAGCCATGGCTGCTGAGCCTGTGCGTCCGGAGCCTGTGCTCCGCAACGGGAGAGGCCACAACAGTGAGAGGCCCGCGTACCACAAAAAATAATAATAATAAATAAATAAATACCCCAATAATCCTGCTGGCACAGAATAATTCTCTAATTACCCATACTTTTACTAGAATTAGAAGGAAAGTGATGCTGGCCGTGTTCTGTCATTGAGGTTTACCCTAAACTGTAGTTTCGTTATGAGTTGGGAGGATAAATATTGTGAAATAGCAATAGGGGCTAGTGGGTAAAGTATTGGAGTCAGTGGGAGCCTGCCAAGTGACCTGATCTCTCTGAACATCAGATCTGCTTCCCTGAAAAAAGGGAATAATAAAAATACCAGTTCTCTTTTTAGCTTCCACTAATAAATAATAATACTAGGGTGACTTTAGTGGTTTTTTGGTAGTAATTTTCTTAACCTAAGTAAGAGGAGATGTGGAAGGCCAGCCACAATTTTGAAAACTCTTCACCTGCCCTGGCAGCTAAAGAAGGATCTGGACACCCTTGTCTGCTGGACATTTCCTGAGAAGAGGCTGAGCTAAAAGAATGCTCTGTTGCTAGAAGTCAGAGTCTCATGTGTCTGGGCCTGTGGGGTATCAGCCTCACAGTGACCCAGGGCTTGAAGACGAGAGCCACGGTGCTGTGGGGTTTTTTTAAATTATTTATTTATTTATTTTTGTTTGTTTGTTTTGCGGGCCTCTCATTGTTGTGGCCTCTCCCATTGCGGAGCACAGGCTCCGGACGCGCAGGCTCAGCGGCCATGGCTCACGGGACCAGCCGCTCCGCGGCATGTGGGATCCTCCCGGATTGGGGCACGAACCCGTGTCTCCTGCATCGGCAGGCGGACTCTCAACCACTGCGCCACCAGGGAAGCCCGGGGCTGTGGGTTTTTAAAGAATTCTTGCCACCAGCAGCTCCTGTTCCCCTGGCTAACTCTCCCGCAGGGGTTTGGAAGCTTTTGCTCAGAGAAGATTTACCTTTTACTTTGGAAGAATTGGGAGCACAAATCATGGTCCTTGGTCAGTTTTTCCTCCACATACGCTTGGGATGTGGTTCTGTGTGATTTGACTTTCTCCTGGATGCCTGGTCTGTTGGTCAATTCTCAGGTACTGGGTTGGTCTGATCAGATGACTGGTCAGTCCCCTAATGAGACTCTGTTTTTTTCCTGTCCTCCCTCGTTTTGTTCGCAATCCTTCTTTCCCTTCAGTCTCCTTCTCTCTCTCTTTCCTTTTGAATTCCCTCCTTTCCACTTTCCCTCTTCTCTCAACACCATGAGTCCTCAGAACATTCTCCTGGCTTCCACCCCCAACCTCTGCCACTGGCCACTTTCGCCCTAGGCCTCATCTCACAGCTAACTCTTCATCTGTTTGGATTCAGCAGGAATCAGCCCTTCGGAAGGCAATGCACACTTTGTATTTTTTTTCAAGGCAGGAATGGGTGTTTCTATGTCATGCTAAACGTTCCACTTGATTGAAAATAGCATGGTTTCCTGATCATTTCTCTTGGCATCAGCAAGCCTGCAAAAAGCACAAATTTACATTAATTTGATGAGCTCTGTGCATACCAGATTAGACAAACCATATCGTATATTAACACCATAGTTCACTCTTAAATGGTTTTGAATATGGCATAAGTTAGTATGTCCCATGAATTATGGCAATAACACACGCATGATAAATGCCAGATATCATAGTGTTATTTTGTAAGGTCATTTTCTTATTTGTTCCTGGACTTTTGTTCCAGGGTAGCTGTTGGCGTTTGATATTTTCAAGAACTTGCAGAGAACTTTGCCTTTTCCAGTGGCTCGAGTTGGCTCTTAAATTCGAATGTCATGTTTCTCTTCATTTGATTTGTAGCCAACATTTCCATGAAACTGAGTTTCTGTGTCAACTGTCCCCGTGAAATGTGATCCTCTAGTTTGCAACTGGATCACAGTTGTGGCATTTCATATACATATATATATACAGATATATAAAATTACGTTTCCAGATCCAGGTTTATGTGCTTACACATGTATGTGCCATGCTGCATTGTTGTATTTGTTCTCCTTGTAATACAAATCAAAAACATAAATATGAAATAGATGAAAGTCCTGGAATGGATTAAATTTGGTGTGACTCACCACTGATTTTTGATTAATATACTGGTATTAGTGTGGTTTCGAGTTTTGTTCTTATGCAGAACAACTTAGTCATAAAACTCTTTATAAACTGCCTTTCACTAGAGCAAGTGATTGTTTTTACTATCCTATTTGGGGAACGGTAACTCAAATTTAAAATATTGATATTACAACTGAATCACCAGAATGACTAATAAAAAATATCCTTGAATCACTTAAAGAAGTAACAATACTTCATATCTAGGTTAGTTAAAATTCTTTCTCCACATACTCTTGGCAAGAAGTCCCACTTTCACAATTTTTCACCAATGTGTCAGTGCTTTCTCAAATACTTTCAGGTGCCTTTCCCAGCTGTTTACAAAGAACACCATTCAGTTTTAGGAGACCCTAGATTTGTTAGCTGAATTGCATTACATAACACTTGTTCTTCACCGGCCATTCAATCCAAGCATCTGTTTTCACTTATGTCAGAAAATTAAGACAACAAGTATTTACTGTAGTGTTTTCCAAAGTCATCATAACCCATGGCTCACATGTCATCTGTAACGTTTTTCTGGTGTCCCAGAAACATCCATTTCAAACATTCCTTTTCATGGCCAGAGGTTCATAGGCCACAAAGGAACCACAGATGTTAACACTAAATAAACTTCCTGTAAGTTATGTTATCAAATAATTTAAGTGGCATTAAAAGATAAACATTAGCTGAGTCAAGATCCTTTTAGGGATGTCTCTTTCTAAGGACTTTCTTATTTTGTGAGACTGTTTGTTTGTTTCTTTTAAACAAACAACAGGGAGAAACTTGTACCAGAGAATTTACATTTCTCACAAGTTCCCAGGTGATGCTGGTGGCTGCTGGTCCTGGGGCCATGTTTTGCAAACCACTGACTTAGTGAATCTGTTAAGTATGCAGAGCTCTACCTTCCCCCACCCCGCCCTTCACTCCCTCTGGCCTTACTATAGTCACACCAGATTCCAATTTAGTAGGTCTGATCATCTGCATGTTAAACACGGTCACTGATGATTCTGTTGAGATTAACTGTGTATGGAGAAATATACAGTTATAGAGACTGATCTGTTTATATAATCAGTACCAAGCACTGGGGCACTAATTCAAAGAAAGTGGCTGAGAGGAAATTAGCTAACTTACTATAATTCTATAAATTTGGAGAACCTGTACTTTTCATTTGTTCAGCATATGATACATGACTGTGGAAAATGTTTAGCTTCAGACAGTGAGAGCTCTAGTTCTTGTGATGAACTTCTGTCTGGCTTTATACTTAGAAACCATTTTTTTGCATTGCTAGCTGAAGCATGAGCAGCATTCACCATTAACTAACCTTGTTTGGTGGTGAGTAATGTTTAACTCTGGAAGGTTTGGGTGACATTATGAGATATTAGTGAGTTTTTCTGTTTGTGTATATGTATATTAAAGTTAATGCCTAATATTAGCCTGAAGCGTCTGTTAAGTGTAACCTAAACTCAAGATAGCCCACTGTAAAGTATGAACAGTTTACTTTACCAGGTCAATTAAGAAAAATACCACTGTGAAACAAAAGGTGAATTTGACACTTCCCATGAAAGTCCTCTGTTATTTTGACTTACACAGACTTGTTAACTAGCCAGTCTTTCAGCTAATATTGGGCATCAGCCTTTTGTTGAACATTAGCTGTGACATTTATATATGGCAGCCAGCTGAAAACATTGTTTATGTTGCTTGCAAGTTAGAGTTCTTTTTCTTAGCTCCAGGAGTCCATAAAAGTCTTCCAGTTGTATGTAAAATAGCACATTTGTGGGTATGTACATTTTGGGTGGGGGGAGCTGCTGGTCTTTAGATATTAAGATTCTCAAAAAGTCTAAGAGCCAATGAAAGTTAAGAATCACATGTCTAGGCAGATGCCTTTCACTGAGTTAGAACTGGGATGCATCAAGTGAGTGGCTAGAAGGATTACCACCATATTCATAACACATGCAAAAAGGTCTTTGAGATGGTTCATGAAAAATCTCACATTTCATAACTAAGCTGCAAATACACAGTTTATGTAATTGGTTTTGATATGGTGCAAAACAATTTAAATGTGGAAGTATAGAATTCAAAATGACCTCCACCTCCTGTATTTACCCTTTGTATAGTCCCCTCACACATGGAATTGTGGCTGGCCTGTGTATCCATTAGAGTAGAGAAGAAGTGAAGTGAACATGTGTGACTTCTGAGGGTAGGTCATGAAAGACATTGTAGTTCACTTCACACCTTGCTCTTTCCCTGAATCTCCAAATCTGGAGAAAGCCAGGTGCCATGTCATGAGAATACCCAAGCAATCCTGGGAAGAGATCCCCATGGTGAGGGACTGAGAAATCCTGCCCACAGCCAGCACAAATTTGCTGGCCATATGAGTGAGCCATCTTGCAAATGCATCCTCCAATCTTAGTCAAGCCTTCAGCTGACTGCAGCCCTGGCCAATATCATGACTACAACCTCATGAGCGATTCTGAGTCTATCTACCTAACCCAGCTATGCCCAAGTTCCTTTCTGATCCACAATAGCATTCCTTCCAAATGCTATCATTGTTGAAGCCACAAAGCTTTGGGCTAATTTATGGTGCAACATTAGGTAATTAATAAGGGGAGTGTGTTTGCTGCCCTTTTTATTATCATTTAAAGGAATATTTAAGTGGAATTAAAAATAAAATAAGAAAGGTAGTCTTTATTGGCATATGGCTTTGAAAATATAGTCTTGCCTACAGGCAAAGGATAAGTGGAAATAAATTCTGAAAGAGAATTTTTGGATCAATTACCTTTCCAGGACCACAAAAAGCTCGGCATCAATGCTGATAAAAGAGTAATTGGAAAAATATGTGAACAAATAACCTTTTAAAGTAATCATGGAAAATGTTTGGTAGCTTAGAGTGGCTTAAGGACCACGTTTTCCAAGGCCTTGGTAAATAGCCTTGTTATTTATTCCAGAGGTGATTTCAGGGCTGGCCTTAGGCCAAGGGTGGGTCTGTATTGGTCCTGCTATCATTTAAGAGTCAACCTGTACCCAAGACAGCTTTAGGAGAACCAGATCCAAGATCCACTCTGTACCTAACCTACATCCCTAAATTCCCCTGAGGAGCAAATGGGTCTCCTGGGACAAACCTGGATCAGGCCAGGCTCTCATTTCCCTAACTTTGACCTCATGCTGAAGTTTCTTCATGTAGTTATATCTTCAGGTTAGGTCTTTGTGAAATTTCTTATCTCTTACAGAAAAACAAACAAACAAACATTTTATAAACATCTAGTGTTATAGTAGGAGGCATGAAGTTATAAAGAAGAAAAATGGTTACTCTCCCTAGTTTATATCGTAGCAAAAGAAATAGATGAACTAAGCAGGATAATACAATGTAATAAAGGCTATAACTGAGGAATGAATAAAGCTGAAATGGGGCGTACAGAAAAAGGGGATTTATTTTGCTTGGAAGAACTGAAAAGACTTTGAACAGGCTCTTCTCTGCCATTATAAAAATTTTTATGGCATTTCCACAAGTGTTAAGTTTTTAAAAAATACTTCACTTGGGGAATTTCTTTATATGTGCTGTCTGTGGAGGGCAAACAAATTTTTCTAACCCCAAACCAGAATGCATGGTAAATATAAAGATATTTTTGAAGAAATAGATGGCATATTCATAAACTAGGGCTCTCCCAGAACATTCAGGATGTTCTAACTATATTTTACCTATAGTGTACTTCATTAATGGATGCTATTAGGGCTTTAAGCTGAACTCATTTGCTCCCTTGAAAAATACCATTGTTTATAAAATGATTACAAAGAAAAATCACAGGCACTTATTGTCAGTTACTAAGACCTTATTAACAGAGCATTTGACAAAAACATAAAATTAGGTAGGGAGTTTCCATCCAGTTGGCTAGTTCCTTGGCCAGTCAATATCTGGGTTACTTGGGTTACTTGGATGATGCAAGTCACAAGGGACCTGTTTAGCCCCTCGTCACAGACCAAACTCCAGTCTGGATCTAGAGTCTTCTTCCAATATGTATCATCATTCGGGGAATCACAAGGCCCCATGTGATCCTTGCTTTCATGCAGATTCAAGGCACTGTGGACTTGACCTTCCCAGAGCATTTATCATAGTTGCCAAGGAAGGGCTGTTTTAGCAGTAAAAACAGCTCATTTCCTACCACTGCTTTATGCACTCTTGATGAACACACTTAATTAAGCAAGCAAAACTTTCAGGCTTTTGAAGCAGGTTCTACTTGTGAAGGATCCTGTGGGCAAAGAAAAAGTCAGGGAAGGCAAAAAATTGAGTCAGATCTGAAACCGTCATCCAAACAGGCGGTGTACTACTAGAAAAGTCACGACTGTGACTTGCAATCAGCCCTTTTAGAATCCTTTTCCCACTCTGTCCGTGAAGTGTAGGA
The DNA here is from genome assembly GCF_026419965.1 of Kogia breviceps. NCBI lineage: Eukaryota > Metazoa > Chordata > Mammalia > Artiodactyla > Physeteridae > Kogia > Kogia breviceps. The sequence goes on from NC_081314.1 coordinate 102,010,342, forward strand.
CCCCTTCATCCTCACCTGCCCCTCTCCTCCAAGGCAGCTGTGAGGCTTACTTCTTAAATGACTTTGCTCTTCTAGACTCATTCATTAGAAGTGGGAGCATAGTGCTTCTAGGTTCAATTTTGTCATCTTGTTTGCAAAAGTTTTGTTTTATTGCAGTTTAATAAAATAAGGAAGTAACTTCCAAAGACTAGAAGCTTTTATCTACATTCAAATGTAAACATTTTTGACTTTCTCAATATCCTTATTTCTCTTTTTCCTTAGGCTACATAATGACACCAATGTTCTTTAAGAAATTTCCTATACTATTGTGAATATATCTATTATTAAATAATCTTCAGATAAATATATTAAAAGTGACTAACTTATCAAACAGGAGAAATTTTTTGTCCAGACTGTCTGCAAACACTGTTCCTGTTCTGTCTTACAGAGATTGGACCTCAAACCACATTTAGGGCAGGTTTGACGTTCCAGAGTGCCCCTTTCTTGGGATACCTGTTATTCCACTCTGCACCCTAAAGTTAAATGTTACTTATTTTAACATTACATACTTTCAGCTAATTACTAAATAGTCCTCTGCAGTTATAGCTTAATCTAGAGGAATGTAACAAATGACTTTTTTTACCTTTCTAAATTTTAAACACACCATAAAGATGTCATTTCTCTTTCCTATTTGTCTACTCCATTGTTTCATCCTATCCGAGAAATATTTTGTCAGTTTTAATCAAGATTTAAAACATTTCTATCAACCCAGAAAATTCCGTGTTCCTTTGTAGTCAATTTCTTCCCCCAAGTCCCAGCTCCTGGTAACTGCTGATCTGATTTCTCTCCCTACAGTTTTGCCCTTTCCAAACTGTCCTATAATAGAAGCATGTATTATGTAGCATTTTTTGTCTGGGTTTTTTCACTAGCATAGTGCTTTTATGATATACCCATGTTGTTGCTGGTATTAGTCATTTATTCTTTTTAGTAGTAGAATAGTATTCCATTGTATGGCTGGACCACAATTTGTTGACACACTCACCAGTTGATGGACATTTGGGTTGTTTTAGTTTAGGGCAGTTATGAATAAAACTGCTATAAACATTTACTTACAGGTCTTTGTGTGAACATACATTTCATTTCTTTTGGAGTGGGATTGCTTTGTCATATATTAAGTGTATGTTTAACTTTTAAAAATGCCAAACTGCTTTTTAAGTGGCTATAGTACTCTTTATAGAAAAGTATGAAGATTTCAGTTGCTCCACATCCTTGCCGTTACGTGATATTGTCAGTTTTTTGTTTTTAATTTGAGCTGTATAATAGGAATGAATCAGATACGTTTTTGTTTGTTTGTTTTGTTTTCTGCGTTGGGCCTCTCACTGTTGTGGCCTCTCCCGTTGCGGAGCACAGGCTCCGGACGCGCAGGCTCAGCGGCCATGGCTCACGGGCCCAGCCGCTCCGCAGCATGTGGGATCCTCCCGGACTGGGGCACGAACCCATGTCCCCTGCATCGGCAGGCGGACTCTCAACCACTGCGCCACCAGGGAAGCCCCAGACAAGTTTTGAATCCACACCTTTACACTTTAGAGATTGGCCTACACTTGATAGGTATCTTTCTTTAAAAAAATATGAGATCAGTTTTCTTAGGAACCACAATCTTTCCTAAAAGGTAACAGGTAAATTAATTTGCTGAAATTCACAGTAATTTCTTATGAGATAAGATAAAATATGGAAATTGGCTACATTTGCCTGGTACACATAGAAAAAACATTCAGTAAAGTTTACTCTTATCTCCCTCCTTTTCTGTATCTTGTATTCATGAGTCATCATAACAACCCACCCATTAAAATTATACAATCTAAATTGAACTGCCACATACTTTTTTGCCTGTTTTTGTTTGTCTCTTTCAGCTTTGACCCAATGTAAGTCTGATTTACACATTTGAAAAGAGATACCTTGGTGGGGTTTTTTTTTTTTTTGGTTTTTTAAAAAATTTATTTTATATTGGAGTATAGTTGATTTACAATGTTGTGTTAGTTTCAGGTGTACAGCAAAGTGATTCAGCTATACATATACCTATTCTTTTTGAAAAGACACACTTTGGTTTTTTTAAAAAATATTTATTTATTTATTTATTTGGCTGCACTAGGTCTTAATTGCGGCACACAGGATCTTTGTTGCAGCACGCGGGATCTTTTTAGTTGTGGCATGTGCAATCTTTTAGTTGCGGCATGCGGGATCTAGTTCCCAGACCAGGGATTGAACCTGGGCCCCTTGCATTGGGAGTGCAGAGTCTTAGCCACTGGACCACCAGGGTAGTCCCCAAAAGAGACAATTTGAATGACAGTGCTCTGGGTAGGAGAATGCTAAGTAAATCTGGGCATCCCATGTAATGAAGACACGAAAGCCCTTCTCTTTATTCATAAGCAAGGTATAATTGGAGAAAGGAGGCATAAGGCAGAAAAACAATCACTGGACTTGGAAACAAACCCTTCAGTTTTAGTTTTTACTCTGCTTCCAACAGGATGGGTGACGTGGGAGGAAATAATTTAGTCTCTTTGGGTCTTAGTTTCCTCACCTAAAAGCACAGAGCATAATACAGTCAATTTTCATCACTCGTAGTACTTAATGTTCTATAAAGTTGCTGCAAACATCAAATTAGCAAATACCAACCAAACCATTATTTCTAGGAGAAACACAGTGTTAGGTTCCTGTGAGCCTCTGGTCACAACATTTTTATCAACCAGTCAATACATAACTTTGCTTTTCATATGTTTCTGTTTAAAGACACCTTATTTAACCTATGTTGTTGATTTATCAAACGCTGAACTCACAGCCAACAGCACTATAGCTCATGCTTGAACAGAGCTTATCTAGCCCAGATACTTCCTCTGCAAGGAACAACACAGCCTTCTTGGGCTTTTACCATCGACGGCCCCTCAGCACTACACTGGGGGGCCGTATTAAACCGTGAAATCACCCCCCAAAAAAGCACGGAAGTGGGAAAAATGCAGCGCTAAATAGACTGTGCACAGTAAGCTTGTTTACAGTCTGAGAACTGAAATAAGGAAGTGGATTGTCACCGTTTGACCACAGCTGGGAAGATGCACATTGAGGGACTCAAATTTTTTGCGACTTTGTGCATGTCCATGGGTGACTGCAAAAGTGCCATGAATGTTGATTTTGGAGTTACAGGTGAATTTTAGAGAGTAGGCAAATTCACAAATACAGATTCTGCTAATAATGAGGATTGATGGACTGTATTTACTACCCCTCTTCCACAGGGTGAATCATATGTGTTGTTTATGTGAATGGACATGGTGATGCTTTTATTATGGCTTAGCATGGGTGTTTTCTCCAGTCAGGGGCTGAGAAATCTAACATTTATTAGAAAAAAAAAGAAATCTCAATACTTAAATATCTCACTCAAACACCATAAGCAGATTAGGGAAACCAGATAGCCGAGTGGAACTGCTTTACCTTAAAAAATGTGCATTTACGTATGAAGATAACATCATGTTGAAGAGTCTTGACTGGCAAAAATAATAGCTCCATTGTTTGATTTCTTTAAGGTGGATGAGGGCTTGCTGGAACCTGATTGCTTTTGTGAACGTTTGCAGCTGTCTTCTAGGGTCCTTTATAAACGAAGTGATCATTCATCACTCTTATTCTTGGCTCAGAAAGTAGTTTTCACATCTCAAAGGTGCTTTATAAATATTTGCAATCATCAGTTTATTTGTAGATTCCTTTCAGTACAGGTAGATTTTTCTCCACATAAAGATTTGGTTTTGCTTACTTTAATCTCCATGGTGTAAGTTTCATTTTCTAAAATATAATACAGAGGTTGTTTTAATGGCAATCTTAGCTTTATTAAATCAAGGAAACTATAAATACATCAATGCCTTGAGCTAGTGAGGTGAAATGACCAGGTTACAGAAATGTTTCTGTGGGTATCCAGTGCTTTCGGGAAGGATGACTTTCCATTCCTTGTTGCCTTTCTTCCTACCCCTTTTTCAGAAGGCACAGCCTTCTCAGCCCACATTTCTGTGATTCTTTCACTGACAAAGTGCAAGTTGATTTCACTGGCAAGAACCCTCACACCTCCTTTCTGTTTTAATTTCCATTTAAAAAAATCTATTTTTAATGACCTAATTCTTGATCCATTCATTAAAACAAACAGACAAAAAAACCCTGTGGTTTTGCTGGGACAAAGAAAACTACCTTGAAAAGTAGGTGAATGAAATTCAACTTCCATCAACATCTGTTAAACATCTATCAAGCTCTTTACTTGCTGGTTATATTCATTTCTATTGGGTGATACAATCCTAGGTAAGGTATTTTTTATAATTCAGGGGGGAAAATGCAAAATGTGTGGTAGGCATAAATGTGAACGTGGAAGCACATTTTATCTATGGGGCTCACACACATTCTCAATGTTGTCCTCTCTGGAGCCCAATATCTGAAGACTTCTATTGCCCCACTCCAGACTTTCCTTCTCCTTGTAATACTCCAGATTATCCCATAACTATTTCTCGTCAAAATATCCGTAGTCAGTGCCCCATTCCTGCTAACCTACTCTTTGAAAATAATCTGATATTCTCATTCATAGTAAAGTGTTAATGGCTGGCTGGTAATAGCTAAATGTCTTATATCTCTGAGGCATTTGCATTTTATCTGAAGATGCTTGTATAAATAAAGTCTTAATGCAAAACAATCAGATCCATCTTCTCTAACAGGAAGATTTCATCCAAGTAGCTTTAGAGGGGAAGAATCTGTTCAAGTATGACAATCTTCCTTATGTCTCTCAAATCATGTCCAAAGAAGTGATATTCTGTTTATATGTCCAATGGGTCCTGGAAAAGGAACCAAGTAATGTCTTCACTGCAGAAAGTCCTGACTATAATATACATGTTTGCAGGGGACTTGCGAGGCATGTTGGGAGAAGCCTGTAGTATATTTATCCAGAAAATGATATCAGCAATCACCAAAATTTCTTGAAGCAGTTATAATGACCAAGAAAGCAGTTTTAAGATCTTTTTGTTTGATGAACTCCTTGGAGTAACTCAATTTAAACTAAGATTTAAAGAAAAAAACTCTTGGCATGGAGCATGGGACATGAACACCTGTGGTGGGCCACTCCAAATTCAAATTCAAATTTCATTTGAATACCAAGATGGAGCCATACTAACAGGTGGGGCCTCACAGCCCCCGCAGTCCCTCTTTACCTACTTGTATTTCTTCCCTCATGCTCTACAGGGAGAGGAAAGCTTTCAGCACATACTGAAGAGCTGCCCTTCTCAGGGGATGGCTACAGGAGGGGGAGGTAACAACCCGGAACTCATGGGCCCTCAGCCCGGAGGAGAGGGAGACAAGAAAGGCAAGAGCATCACCTGAATGGCACAGATGGGAGAGGTCTGGTCAGGAGAGAGTCTGGGGACTCTCTCTGGAGTGGGTGAGAACAAGTGCATTTAACACATGTTGCTGGGCTCCAAGTTCTTAGGTTCTTTGGAATATTTGAGGGGTGCAAGGAGAAGACCCCAAATCCCAGTTTGGGTCCATATGTCTCTAAATGTGACAGTACTCTGCAACTGGATACCTGGGAGTCAGTCTTCATGGGCTTTGTCATCTTCTTTAGTGTGTTCGCTTTTGGGGGGAACTATAACAACTTCTCAGAGGTCCAACCGGACACTGTATTTTGACAGAAGCAAAAACAAACACATTTCAAAGCTAACTTGATGCTTCTGATTTTGCCACTATTGTTATAGAATAAGAAGCCTAATTTCTGCTTCAAAGCAGTAGGAATTCATTTAAAAGTATGAATTAATTGCCTTCTGTAGTACAGGCACCATAGGAGAATGGGTATGGATAAAAGTGCCCTTCGCCTTTTTTTAAATCACATAGACCTGAACAGCTACTGAGGCTGTTGGCCATCCAGACATGTGGCTGTAAGGGAATTCTGGCTGCACCAAGGCTTTATGGGGATGGCCAAGATCTGTATTTGTGGGAATCCATAGGGGTGTTCTGTTGAAAGAAATTCAGTAACTCCTATGTAATATGAAGTTTGTAAGTAAAGACCATTTAATAATGATTTCCTTTAAAGAATATTTCTAACATAGCTTTTTGTTTGGGGTTAACCTTGCATGAGGAGGAAAAAAAGAAGCACAGAATGCATTTTTGTTTAAATCTTAAAAAAAAACAACTTTCCTCTGCTGATATCGTTGGGGATTTCCTCTGATTCTTGGCAGATGATTTACAAAAATGAGCTAACACCCTCAGATGTGGACTCTTTCTGCTCCACCCTGACTCTATTCCAGCAAAATCCATTCTTCTCTTTCTAAAAAGCATATTTTTAAAAATCTTGCTGACATAGATTTACTTTTCTGTCTGTTCTGAGCTATGCCTGGAGATTTGCAGATACCACAGTATCTCTACCTTTCTTTTCAAATGCACGTTTTTGGAACAAGATGCTGTTCTGAGTGCAACATTTATTATACATGTGATTGATAGAAAATTTTTTTAAGCTTATAATAAAATTCAGAGTCAAGGACCTGCTGCTGGCCATGTTTACTGGATGTACCCATCTCTTTAGTTCTTGGCTCTCACTCTGCATTGGGTAGCGTGGGGTCTGTGGTATGGGGCTGATTCGTGGACAGGAGGGTCCCAATGCTGGTAATGTCACTAGTTAGCACTAGAACTCTACAGCAGTCACCTCACCTCACTTGGCCTCAGTTACCCCCGCTTTAAATTGAAGAGTGTGTTCTAAAATCTCTAAACTCCTTTGTATCTCTAAAATTTAGGGTGGTGCCCTCTGTAAGTAAGAACACACTGGGAATTGTCTTTGTGGCTCATTGCAGCTGCACGTGTGGATGGCCTGGCTCTTACTCGGGTCTGTGATTTTCTTGCTTCATAGTTTGCATCACTTAGATCATGTCTGTGCCACCCTGCCCTTTGTGTCAAACACTGGATCCATGTAAGATGAGGCAACGGTGACCCTGCCGGTGAACTGTGAATAAATAGATTACTTCCACTGTGGGTTTGGAAAAGCTCAACAAATCCCAAGGAGAATTATGCATGAAGCCACGTCTGCAGGAAAACTCACATTCAAAGGATAACCTGTATTTATCTTAGGATGGCAAATTATATTTAAGATCTGTGAGATGTATCATTTCTTAACAGGATTCTGAGATTCAAAGCTGTAGAGTATACTATTAGAATCATAGGCTGGAAGTAACTTCAATCATATCCAGAATCCGGGTCGGGTATGGTCAGATTGTTCTACTAGAACTCCCCCAGGTCACCATGACGGTCTTTGCCTCTGTCCTCCAAAACCACTGAGCCCTATTTTGATGCCAGCTTCAACCATCCAGTAATTAGGCTCTTCCTCATCTCATTTATTTTAGTAGATTTCACAAAGCTGTGTGGTTACTAACGTAGATAGCTACAGTTTTTTCCTTCATGTGTGTGAATGTATTTTTTTATGAAGACCAGGCAAAACTGAAAACTATTGGTTAATTGCAGATTAAAATTTTAGCTCTCATAAAATGTTTGTTGAGACATTTTTATTCTTAGACTAATATAATAAAATTTAAATTTCAGGTTAGTTGTAATCATTCTACCTATTGAACTGATTTTGAATGGATTGAAATCAGAAAATTGCATAGAGACGTGGGAACCTTGCCATAAAACTGGAATTGATTACATTTACTGCATATTTTCAGGATAAATTGTCCTTTGTTATATTGGTGCTCCAGAAGGTTGAGAGGCCCAACATATGAGGCAGCATTAATTAACAAATAATATTTGATTCACCAAAATTTTAGTACAGCAAAAGCTTGATCTGTCCCTAGGAATTGATGGGAATCTAATGGGATTTACGTTTAGAGTTTAGAACCCAAAATCTGAGAGGGTATACAGTTCAAGGCTTTCCTTTCACAGATAAGAACATTGAGTTTTAGGAACATTAAGTCAATTGAGCATGATAACACTGCTAGTCAAGGACAAGAATAAGTAACTTTCCCATACCTGATTAATCTTTAGTATTGTTGAAAAGAAAGAAAGGAAGGAAGGAAGGAAGGAAGGATGGAAGGAAGGATGGAAGGAAGGAAGGAAGGAAGGAAGGATGGAAGGAAGGAAGGAAGAAAAGAAGCCTTACAAATTGTAGAGATTTAAAATTTATTGTACACATGCAACAACATTCGAGTTCCTTAGTGCAAGGCCGTGTGCTCATCACGGCATCAGGCAGGGGCAATGGGGAAGGCACAGAGACATAGTAGAGTCTCCTAGGGAAGTAATCATAAATATAAAGCCACCAAGCCTGACATTAAAAATAAATGCTTATGGGCTTCCCTGGTGGCGCAGTGGTTGAGAATCCGCCTGCCGATGCAGGGGACACGGGTTTGTGCCCCGGTCCGGGAAGATCCCACATGCCACGGAGCGGCTGGGCCCGTGAGCCATGGCCGCTGAGCCTGCGCGTCCGGAGCCTGTGCTCCACAACGGGAGAGGCCACAACAGTGAGAGGCCCACGTACCACAAAAAAAAAAAAAAAAAAAAAAAAGCTTATGTCTTTTTAAAAAAAATTATTTTATTTTATTTATTTAGTTTTAGCTGTGTTAGGTCTTCACTGCTGCGCATGGGCTTTCTCTAATTGCAGCGAGCATGGGCTACTCTTCATTGTGGTGCTTGGGCTTCTCATCGCGGTGGCTTCTCTTGTTGTGGAGCACAGGCTCTAGGCACACGGGCTTCAGTAGTTGTGGCATGTGGGCTCAGTAGTTGCGGCTCACGGGCTCCATAGCGCAGGCTCAGTAGTTGTAGTGCAAGGGCTTAGTTGCTCCTCAGCATGTGGGATCTTACCAGACCAGGGCTCGAACCCGTGTCCCCTGCATTGGCAGGCAGATTCTGAACCACTGTGCTACCAAGAAAGCCCCCTAACCAATTATGTCTTGAAAGAAAAAGAACAACATTCTCAGACCAGTCATTTCTATGTGCGATGGATCAAGGGAAGTGTATTTGAATCTCTATGTTCATAAAATTCCTATAGCTTAAACCGTACTATAGTTTCATAGGTTTACCTAAGTAAGAAACTATATTTAACAAACTGTCTCAACTTTTCATTTGCCATCCAACCTTGTGATAATGAAGAATATGCTTAAGTTTTTGTTATTGCTTAATTATTTCACTTTTGAGCAGGGGTCAGTAAACTTTTTCAGTAAAAGACCAGATAGTAAATACTTTATACTTTGTGAACCACACAGGACTTGTTATATTCAACTCTGCTGTTTTTACAAAAACAGATGGCAGATTAGATTTGGCCCATGAGCCACGTTTGCCCTATGGAGCATGAAATTAAGAGATAGCATTGCCTCACTTCCTTCACTTCACCAGAGAGAAGTTGGCAAAAGTTATGCTAATGAATAAAGGACTTACCCAGTTTTCTAGATGATCAAGTTAGAGAGACTGAGCTTATTGATAGCAGATCTCTTGCCTGCATAGTCCACACATGAATTCATTGTTCTCTATTTGTGACATAACAGCTGGGCACAATGGAAACAATGTTGTGAGTCCATCGTGACCCCTTAAGGTTGGAGAACAGAAGCATTCTCAGGATGATGAAGCTGATCTTGCTTTCATGTCACTTTCTTAGGATTAAATTAGGAGGAAAACTAAACTAGTCAAAAAAACTAGATCTGGTGCATGGCCTTCTTTTTGCCCATCTTTGACCTTGGATGAAGGTCAAGGTTCCTTACCCCAGGGACACAGCAGATGCATGAATTTATGTGTTTCAGACACATCTACAATAATGGTAGCATTTATCATTTGTAAAGATGATTTAGAACATGAAATTAAGTATGTTGGGGACAAGGACTTTGTTTTATCCCCAGCTGTGATGTTTTGGCAAAATCACTAAATCAGTCTGGGTCTCTGCTGACCTCATTAATTAGATCCACCACTAACATGCCATGATTTCATTCACCAGAGCACCCAGAAGAATGCCTTGCACACAGAAGTTACTCAGTAAATAATGATGCATAAACTCAGTCCTTTCCTTACTAAAACCCATTCTTCTGATGGTGAATCAAATATTTTAATTTAATTCAAAGAGTAAAGACTTCCCATGTTTCCATGTCATTACTATAGCAACTCTACTAGGATGTACTTTGACCCAGCAATAATTGGCCATTTTGAAAGACATTTGCTAAAACTATACAGTTGTATTTCTTTCATGAACCCTGCTATTAAAAGAAACTGAGTGCTTAACTGTTTGAGCTGCCCAGAATTCTGTCACCATACCCAATTTTCTTAGGCCTTGAAGCAGGAGAGATTTGTAGAACTTGAGAACGATGGAACTTGAAATGAGTTAGGATCATGGACCCTTAAAGTTGATTTATCTTAGACCTATAATTTTGCTAATTCAGATGTCCAACGTTTGGCTTTATATTCACACTGAAAAGGGTTGTCTTGTATGTGGAAGAGGAGGTGAGCATGGGAAAAGAGCTACAAATGACCAATGAGAAGCTTCATCCCCCGGGTTATCTGTGATCACTGCACTCACACTACTAGAAGTTAGATAATGCAGTTTGGTTTCCCTTACTGATAGGAACATTTACCATGAGATAAGAAACCCCATCGTTCTTTATCAGTCTTTCCACCTTACTAGGAATTAGCTCTTCAGATCTTTTCCAGTTGACAACCAACAAGAGCTTTAAGGAAGGGAGACCTCTACCCATGGGGGTAGAGAGGCTGGCAGAAACCAGGAGTTGGGGTAAATGTGCTAAAACTGGAGGCAGGAGGATGCTGAAATTTTTGTTTATATAAGCCCTACCCCCCAGTCTAGTACCAATAAACAGAAGCTTGCTACAAATGATTATTCTTTTAAAATGATTTAAATGTCTCAAGTTCTTTCTAATTAAAGATAAAATAAATCAAGAAAAAAAGAAAGAAGGAAAGAGAGAAAGAGAGAGAGGAGGAGGAGGAGGAGTGAAGGAAGGAAGGAAGGAAGGAAGGAAAAATGGAAGAGGAGGGAGGGAAGAAAGGGAAGAAGGGAGTAAGGAAGGAAGGAAAAAAGGAAGAGGAGGGAGGGAAGAAAGGGAGGAAGGGAGGGAGGGAAGAAGGAAGGAAGGAAGGAGGGAAGGGAAAGAAAGAGAGAAAGGAAGGAAGGGAGGGAGGGAGGGAGGGAAGGAGGGAGGGAGCTTGAGGGGATGGTACTTGGTTAATTGACATTTCTGAGTTACTGAGTGCTTCTTGTGTGCCAGTTCTCAGGCATTGGGGATACTAAAGGGAAAAGAAGACAGTTGTGCTCTCATATAGCTTACATTCTAGAGGGCAGGAAGGTGTTAATTATATAATAGAATGCTGAGATCAATGTTCTTCATGAATAAGAGCCCCCCAAAGAGAAACCAAGTCTAGGCTGGGGTGTCAGGGAAAGCTTCCATAGGAAGGAACTCTTAAGCCAAGTCTGAAGGATGGGTAAGAGTTTGCCAGGTGAGGAGAGGAATGAGACTAAGAGCCTCCTTGGGAGAGGAGCTAGCTCTGTGCAGACATCCTGCTGTGGATGGAGCAGTTAAGGTAGAGGAAGTGAAAGTTGGCCAGTGTGATTGGAGTGCAGCAAGCAAGTGGAGAGTGCTGACAGATGAGGCTTGAGAGAGAGATGGAGGAACATCTCACACACTGGGGTTCAACCACATTGAAATTGTTGGTCAACATCAATTAACTAAGAAAATTACCATGAACAGCCTTCATAATGAGGCTCGAGGCTGTCCAGTATTTAACTACCAGGTAGAGGAGTTGAGATTACAAAGACACAAAAAGGAGCACTCATAGAACTAGGAGAATGAAGGGAGACAGTGTGTGATGCTGCCAAAGTTCTAGTGAGATGAGGCATGTCTATAGAATCTAGTGACCTAGAAAATACAGTTACTGTTGAACTTACAGGGAGCAGTTTCTTTTGTGAATGGACACAGAAGCTATTCACAGTGGGCTAAGGGTAAGGGAAATAGAAAGAGTGAGTAAAATCAATGTTGGGAAGTTTGGCTGTGAAGAGGAGGGGAGGGAGCAGGAACTGGAAGATGATGAGAGGTCAGCTGAGGACAATGTTTTGCTGCCATTATTTGTTTTTTTCAGAGCAGTTGAGGAATCTGCATTGATACATCATAATCATCCAAAGTGCATAATTTACATTATAGTTCACACTTGGTGTTGTATATTCTGTGGGTTTAGACAAATGTATAATGACACATACCCATGATTATACTATCATACAGAGTATTTTCACTGTCTTAATATCTTCTGTGCTCCCACTTATTCATCTTTCCCCTTCCCCCTCCCCCCCCTCAGGCAAACACTGATGTTTTTATTGTCTTCATAGTTTCACCTTTTCCAAAATGTCATATAATTGGAATCATACAGTATCTAGCCTTTTCAGGTTGGCTTCTTTCATTTATTAATATGCATTTAAGGTTTGTCCATGTCTTTTCATGGCTTGATAGCTCATTTCTTTTTAGCACTGAATAATATTCCATTGTCTGGATATACCACAGTTTATTTACCCATTCTGCTTAAGCTATCTACTTAAGCACAGCTTGGTTGCTTCCAGGCTTTGGCAAATATGAATAAAGATGTGATAAACATCCACGTACAGATTTTTATGTGGATGTAAGTTTCCAGTTTCTTCAAGTAAATACCTAGGAGCATGATTACTTGATCATAGATAAAAGTATATTTACTTTTGTAAGAAACCACCAAATTATCTTCCAAAGTTGCCTTACCATTTTGCATTTCTAACACCAATGAATGAGAGTTCCTGTTGCTCCACTTTCTTCCCAGCATTTCATGGTATCAGTGTTCTAGTCACTGGCCATTCTGATAGGTATGTAGTGGTATCTCATTGTTGTTTTAATTTGCATTTCCCTGATGATGCATGATATGGAGCATATTTTCTTTCTTTCTTTTTTTTTAAATTTTAAGCATATGCTGACTGTGTCTCCCTAAGAAGGTTCTTTTAAATTTATTTATTTATGGCAGTGTTGGGTCTTCATTTCTGTGCGAGTGCTTTCTCTAGTTGTGGCAAGTGGGGGCCACTCTTCATCGCGGTGTGCAGGCCTCTCACTATTGCGGCCTCTCTTGCTGTGGAGCACAGGCTTCAGACGCGCAAGCTCAGTAATTGTGGCTCACAGGCCCAGTTGCTCCATTGCATGTGGGATCTTCCCAGACCAGGGCTAGAACTCGTGTCCACTGCATTGGCAGGCAGGTTCTCAACCACTGCACCACCAGGGAAGCCCTGGAGCATATTTTCATATGCCTATTTTCCATCTGCATATCTTCTTTAGCCAAGTGTCTCTCTGTTAAGGTCTTTGGCCCATTTTTTTAATCAGGTTATTTGTTTTCTCATTGTTGAGTTTTAACAGTTCTTTGTATATTTTGGATAAGAGCCCTTTTTCAGATGTGTCTTTTGCAAATATTTTCTCCTAGTCTGTTACTTGTCTTTTCTTTTCTTGACATTGTCTTTCTTAAAACAGAAAGTTTTCATTTTAATGATGTCCAGCTTATCAATTCTTCCTTTGATGAATTATGCCTACAGTGCTGTGTCTAAAAAGTCATCACCATATCCAAGGTCATCTATGTTTTCTCCTATGTCATCTTCTAGGAGTTTTATAGTTTTGCATTTTACATTTACATCTGTGATCCATTTTGAGTTATTTTGGGGGAAGAGTGTAAAATGAATGTCTAGATTCATTTTTTTTGCATGTGGATGTCCAGTTGTTCCAGAACCATTTGTTAAAAAGCTGTTTTTTCTCCATTGTATTGCCTTTGCTTTTTTGTCAAAGATCAGTTGACTTTATTTATGTGGTTCTATTTCTAGGCTCTCTATTCTGTTAGATTGATCTATTTGTCTATTCTTTTGCTAATGCCACATTGTCTTGATTACTATAGCTTCATAATAAGTCTTAAAGTTGAGTAGCATTAATCCTCCAACCTTGTTCTATTCTGTATAATATATATATATTATACATATTGTGTTAGGTTTACACATAAGTATTTCATTTTATAGGTGCTAATGTAAATGGTATTGTGTTTTTAATTTCATATATCACTTGTTCATTGCTGGTGTATAGGAAAGTGATTGACTTTTGTATATTAACCTTGTATACTGCAACCTTGCTCTAATTGCTTGTTAGTTCTAGGAGTTTTTTTGTTGATTCCTTCAGATTTTCTACATTGACAATTATGTCATCTGCAAACAAAGACAATTTTATTTCTTCCTTCGCCATATGTATACTTTATATTTTCTTGTCTTACTATGTTAGATAGGACTTCCAATACAATGTTGAGAAGGTGTGTGAGGGGGCCATCCTTGCCTTGTTCCTGACCTTAGTGGGAAAGCTTCAAGCTTCTCACCATTAAGTATGATGGGAGCTGGAGGTATTTTTATAGATATTCTTCACAAAAGTTGAGGAAGTTTGTTGCCTTCTAGTTTACTGAGAGGTTTTTTAAAAAATCGTAAATGAGTGTTGGATTTTGTCAAGTGCTTTTTCTGCATCTATTGATATGATCATGTGATTTTTCTTGTCTGTTGATGTGATCAATTACATAAATTGATTTCAAATGTTGAGTTAGCCTTTCATACCTGGGAAAAATCCCACTTTGTCAAGGTGTATAATTCTTTCTATACATTGTTGAATTTGATTTGCTAATATTTGTTGAGGATTCTTGCATCTATGTTCATGAGAGATATTGGTCTGTAGGTTTCTTTTCTTGTATGTATTTGTCTGCTTTTAGTATTATGGTATAGTCTCACAGAACGAGTTAGGAAATATTCTCTCTAATTCTATCCCATGAAAGAGATTGTAGAGAATTGATAAAATTTCTTCCTTAAATATTTGGTAGAATTCACTAGTGAACCCAGCTGGGCCTGATGCTTTCTGTTTTGGAAGGCTATTTATGATTGATTCAACTTATTTCATTGATATAGGCCTATTAATATTAGGCCTAATTTCTTGTGTGAGCTTTGGCAAATTGTGTCTTTCAAGGAATTGGTCATTTCATCTAGGTTATCAAATTTGTGAGAATAGAGACATTTCATAGTATTCCTTAATTATCCTTTTAATGTCCGTAAGATCTGTAGTGATGTCTCACCTTTCATTTCTGATGTTATTAATGTGTCTTCTCTTTTTTCCTTAGTTAACCTGGCTATAGGTTTATCAATTTTATTTATCTTTTCAGAGAATCAGATTTTGGATTCACTGATTTTCTCTATGGATTTCCTGTTTTCAATTTCAGTGATTTCTGCTATAATTCTCATTATTTCCTTTCTTCTGCTTGCTTTGGATTTAATTTGCTCTTCTTTTTCTAATTTACTATGGTGAAAACTTAGATTATTGATTTTAGATCTTTCTTCTTTCTAATATATGCAGTTAATGCTATAAGTTTTCCAATAGGTACTACTCTGCGGCATTCCACAAACTTTGATAAGTTGTGTTTTTATTTAGTTCAAAATATTTTAAAATTTATTTGAGATTTCTTCTTTGACCCATGTGGTATTTAGACATGTGTTGTCTAATTTTCACATATTTAGGGATTTTCCAGTTATCTTTCTGTTATTGATTTCTAGTTTCATCCCCCTGTATGAGAGCAGACATATTATATATTTCTTTTCCTTTTAATTTTTTACTGTGTGTTGTATGATCCAAAATGTTCTTATCTTGTTGAACGTTCAATGTGAGCTTGAGAAGAATGTGTATTCTGCTCTTGTTGGATGAAGTAATCTATACATGCCAAATTATACCCAGTTAATGGTACTGTTAAATTCAACTATGTCCTTACAGAGTTTTTGCCTGCCATATCTGTCCATTTCTGATAGAAGGGTGTCAAAGTCTCTAACTCTGGTGTGGATTCATTAATCTATTTTCTCCTTGACATTCTATCAGCTTTTGCTTCATACAGTTTGACCCTCTGTTATTAGGCACATATATGTTAAGGAATGCTTTGTCTTCTTGGGTAACTGATCCCTTTATCATTATGTAATGCCCCTCTTTACCCCTTGCTTTGAAGTCTGCTCTGTCTGAATTTAATATAGCTACTTCTGCTTTCTTTCTTTTTTTTAAATTTTAATAAGTTTTTAAAAAATATATTCTTTGGGCTTCCCTGGTGGCACAGTGGTTGAGAATCCGCCTGCCGATGCAGGGGTCGCGGGTTCGTGCCCCAGTCCAGGAGGATCCCACGTGCTGCAGAGCAGCTGGGCCCGTGAGCCATGGCCGCTGAGCCTGCGCGTCCGGAGCCTGTGCTCCGCAATGGGAGAGGCCACAGCAGTGAGAGGCCCGCGTACCGCAAAAAAAAAAAAAAAAAAAATTAAAAAAAAAAAAATTCTTTAATTCGGGTATAGTTGCTTTACAATGTTGTGCTAGCTCCTGATGCACAGTGAAGTGAACCAGCCATATGTATACACATATCCCCTCATTTTTGGATTTCCATCCCATTTAGGTAACCACAGAGCACTGAGTAGAGTTCCCCATGCTATACAACAGGTTCTCGTTAGTTATTTCTCTTATACCTAGTGGTGTATATATGTTAATTCCAATCACCCAATTCATACCACTCCCCCTTTCCCTCCTCGTGTCCACACATTTGTTCTCTACATCTGTGTCTCTATTTCTACTTTGCAAATAGGTTCATCTGTACTATTATTCTAGATTCCACATATATGAATTAATACACGCTATTTGTTTTTCTCTTTCTGACTTACTTCACTCTGTATGACAGTCTAGGTCCATCCACGTCTCTACAAATGACCCAACCTCATTCCTCTTTATGGCTGAGTAATAGTCCATTTTATATATGTACCACATCTTCTTTATCCATTCCTCTGTTGATGGACATTTAGGTTGCTTCCATGTCCTCTCTATTGTAAATAGTGCTGCAGTGTCTTTCTGAATTATGATTTTCTCAGAGTATATGCCCAGTAGTGGGATTGCTGGGTCATATGCTTTCTTTGGTTTAGTGTTAACATGTTATATTTTTCTCCATCCATTTACTTTTAATCTATACATGTCTTTATATTTAAACTGGGTTTCTTATAGATGACATATAGATGGATCTTGTTCTTTGATTCACTGTGACAATGTCTGTCTTTTAATTGGTTCCTTTAGACTTGATGTCCAAATATTTTTTTAATATAGTTGGATTTTTATCTATCATATCTGTTACTTTTTTTCTTCTTCTTGCCCTTTCTCTTTGTTCCACTATTGTCTTCTATTCTTTTGCTGCTTTTGTAGTTTTAATTGAGCATTTTATATGATTCCTTTTTCTCTCCTTTCTTAGCATATTATTTATACTTTTTTTATAAACTGGTTGCCCTAGAGTTTGCAATATACATTTACAACTAATATGAGCCCTGGGAGAGACCATGCCTTATTCATCTTCTATTTCTTATTAATACAGGTAACTTCTATCTCTAGTATTGACTCTGTGATTCAAAATTGGAGATTCAAATGTGATGGTGGGAAGCTGGAGTGAAGTATATTTTATTAGGTAGAGCCTTTTAATGCCTGAAATTGGGCCCCAGATGATGCCTTCTTTGATTCCTTATTGTATTGAATAGTTGGTGCTAGAGCTGCCTTTGCTAAGCCTTGCTGTTTACGAAGACTGCTTTGAGTGGACTCATGTAAAGACTCTGTATTAGTTTTCCATGGCTGCCATAATAATTTACCATAAATTTAGCAGTTTATAATAACACAAATTTATTATCTTATAGTTCTGTAGGTCAGAAGTCTGGCTACGCATGGCTGGCTTCTCTGTTCTAGGTCTCAGGAGACATTAAGGTGTTGGCTTGTGTGGGCTTGTTACCTGAAGGATCTGGGGGAGAGTCCACTTCCAGGCTCATTCAGGTTTTTGGTGGAATTAAGTTCCATGTGGAAGTAGGACTGAGGCCCCTGTTTCCTTGCTGGATGTTGGCTGAGAGTCATTCTCAGCTTCTAGAGGCCATCCATACTTCTTGTCATATGTCCCCCTTTCTTGATCTTCAAAGTCAGCAACAGTGTGTTGAGTCCTTTATGTGCTTTGAATCTCTCTGACTTCTCCTTAGGCCTCATCTATCCTGCTTCCAGCCAGAGAGAGTCCTTTGCTTTTAAGAGGTCATGTGATTAGATTGGGCCCACCAAGATAATCCATGACAATTTCTTTACTTTATGGTCCATAACCTTAATCACACCCACAAAGTTCCTTTTACTATTTAATATAACATATCCTTTTTTTCCTTCTATATGTAATATGTCTTTTTGCCTCCCAGTTTTGTCTTTGTTTTCAGCAGTTTGAAGACAGTATATCTAGCTGTTGTTGTTTGTATTTATTCTCTTTGATGGTTTCTGAGTTTCTTGGGTTTGTGGTTTGGTGTCCATCATTGATTTAGAAAAATTTTAACTGTTTTTCTCTTCAAATATTTCTTCTGTTCAATTTTTAATCTCTTCTTTTAAGCTTCCAATTACATGTATATTGAACTGGTTCATATCATCCCTCTTAGATTCTCTACTTTTTTTTTTTTTTTTTTTTTTGCAGTATGCGGGCCTCTCACTGCTGTGGCCTCTCCCATTGTGGAGCACAGGCTCCAGACATGCAGGTTCAGTGGCCATGGCTCACAGGCCTAGCCGCTCCACGGCATGTGGGATCTTCCCGGACTGGGGCATGAACCCGTGTCCCCTGCATTGGCAAGTGGAGTCTCAACCACTGTGCCACCAGGGAAGCCCTCTCTACTTTGTAAAAGCTTCACTTCTTTTTATTTTTCTATTACCATATTTTTCATTTCTGATATTTCAATTGATTCATTCTTACACATTCCTCTCTCTTCTGAAATTATCATCTGATCATACAAACTGCCTGTCTTTTCCACTAGAGCCTTAAACATATTTATCATAGTTATATTATAAATCCCATCCAATTGTTCCAACAGCTGTGCCATATCAAAGTCTGGTTCTGTGGATTGCTTTGTCTCTCGACAGTGTTGTTTTTTCTTGCTTCTTTATACCTCTCACATTATTTTTTTCATTTTAAATCCCACTTTTCTGTAGGACAGTAGAGACAGAGGAAAATACTTTTTATGCCTGAAAATTAGCATGTATCTTCTTTTGTTAGGCCTTTAGGATGAGACAATTGTGTCATGAGTTGAGCTGGGTTTGTATTTCATTTTTGCCATGGTTACTTCGATGCACCAGCCTTCAAATTTCTCTGGCATTCCCTTGTTAAGTGAGAACTGTTTTTTCAGAGGATATTTCTTATTGTCTTCCCTTGGAGCCTACACCTCAGAGAAGGTTTCTGTCCATGCTCTTAATGTTCCCTTAGAATTAAACTCATGGGGTTTTGTTATTCAATGCTTATTAGACAGTTGCTAGGGGGCTTGGGCAGTTTCCCTCTGTTGTTATGATCAAGCCTTAGTCTTAGGAAGGCACTGTGCCCTGGGTCTTAGGAGTGGGGTCTGTCCTTCCTCCCAGGGATAAAGTATGTATTTCTGTTCCCTTCTCCCAGTTGCAGTGGCTCCTCACCTGTGCTCTTGGGCATCAAGCTTGTCTTTCCTCCCAGGATGTTAGGCTTGTGTTCCACAGGAAAGATAGAAGAGAAGGATCTGGATGGTACTTTATGACTTTCCCACAGTGGCTTCTGTAACCCCCCTTCCCACCTCTAACCCCCCATCCCAGGCTTACCCCACAAAGGAGTCTTTTTCAGGACCCTGAAAAAGACCCCAGTCTTTCCTGTAAGCAACCATGAGGGTCATGGAGAAGAGCCTACAAGTGGCTGCAAATTCTCCTTGTATCTGTGGCTCCCAAGGGTTCTATATTCTCTCTCTCTCTTTTTTTTGTTTTTAATTGAAGGGTTTTATATTCTCTTTATAGTCCACAGTAGGCCTTTAGGAATTCATTAAAACTTAACCAGGGACTTCCCTGGAAGTTCAGTGGTTAAGACTCCACGCTTCCACTGCAGGGAGCAGGGGTTCATTTCCCAGTTAGGGAACTAAGATCTGCATGCCTGCGTGGCACAGCCAAAAAGGAAAAAAAAAACAAAAACAAAACTTTTAACCAAATTCTTCTTACTAGCTTCTATGGCATCCAGTGACAATGACATCTCTCCTTGGATGTGCTTGTCTTTTCTTAGATTTCACATTTCCCTACCACCTCAGCTCTTTGATTATTTTCTTAAAGCTTGCAAATTTAAAGTTTGTGTTTTGGGGTACTTTTTTGGTTGTTATAAGGATGGGAGTGATGTTTTATCCAGTTTCCTACATCCTAAGTGGAAGTCAGAAATTCAGTGTTTTAGAGAAGTTTTGGAACACTTTTATACTATATTTCTGTTTTAAAACTACAGATATACATACTCCTTTCATTAGTTTCCCCCAAATAGTACATTAGAGGATATTTGTCATATGGAAGAATTATCCTGGATAAAAACACTGAATTGTTTGTCCCTCCAGTGAAGTATTATATATTCTCAATCTAATGGAGTGAGGCTGCAAAGAAAATGCTTGTGCCAACTGTTGCTTTGTCTCTCTCTCATTCATATAATTTCTCCTTTGTTCTCTGTTTTATTTCTTAGTCAATTTACTGTTTGTAGCACCAGCCACATGTTTCTCAATTTGGACTACTTTTATGAGATAGTCCACAAAAAATAATATGTAGTTATTCTGAGTCCCAGCACAGTCTCTCTGTACCATGAGCTGAGCTGTGAGCAGTGAGGCCCAGGGTCACAGTTAAGGTTTGAATCTCCTCTGGCAAATAATTAACCATCTCTGGCTTCAGTTTCTTCATGCATCTGGTTTTCCTTCTTTCTCCCCGGCTTCTCCGTCTCCTTTTCGGATTCATCCTCATCTCACCAATCTCTTAAATTGGAACATCCCAGGACTGAGTTTTTGGATCTCTTTTCTCTCCTCTCACTCCCTTGGTGATCTCATCCCGTCGAGTGACTTTAAATACTATCTAAATACTAATAAGTGGAAAATTTATATCTCCAGTCCTGACCATGTGCTCAACTTCAGACCCATTTATCCAAGTCCCTACTCACTGTCTCCACTTGACTTTCCATATCAACAACAGCAGTGGTATCTGCCCCATCATCTGACATACCAGATGTCTTACTTAGTATTTGTCTAGCACTTCTCATTAGAATGTAAGCTCAATGAAATCATAGCTTTTTGTTTATTTTATTCACAGCCATATTCTCAGCTCATACAAGAGAGCTTGGTGTATTCTAGGTGTTCAATAAACATTTGTTAAATGAATGAATGAGTGAGTTTCTATAATTATTTTAAGAAAAAAAACCCTACCTTCCCTACAGATTTGTCAATAGATGCAAAAATCTTCTACATGTAAAGTATTGTCAGTAATATTACATATTATTGTTGTTATTGTATAATTCTAATTAGATGTCTGTGAAATGAAAAACATTTCTAAAAATTATCAAAATAATGGAGGATTCAAGCAGAGAACAATCTAATTTAAAATCTTATGAATAACAGAAATACATAGGTCAAATATCTATTCAATAGTATGGTTTCCAATAAGTTGTTAAATGTAATAGAAATCTTCCAGTAGTATTTACATGGGAGGGATAGGAGGAGGTCACACAGTGAACACCTTGCAAAGGGACACTAGATCAGCAGTGTCGTTTGTGATGGCAAAGTTCATTTTTGTTTTTCCAAAAGTCCACTCATCTTCAAGGAAGGAGAGCCTCTAGGGCCAATTCTGTGCCCACCCCACTCAGATGATGCTCCTGTGACACTCGTCTGACATGCACTGAATGCAGTGCTTGCACTTTTGTCAGGGACAGGAGCTTGTTTCTTTCTTGGGCCCTATTTGTTGTTTTTCTGGGCAGACAGCAAGACCTTTGAGTTAGAAATGTGCAACAGGGATGTCCAACAACAAAACCGCTCCCTCTTTCTGCCTGGAGATAATACATGTTGATTGCTCTCTGTGTGGTTATGGAAAACCTTTGCTGAGTTTATAAGGGGAGACAGGTCCTGGTTTCCCTGCCCAGTCCCTTGCCAGCCAAGCTGAATGATTCTGTGAAAAAAACAAAAACAAAACCCCACCGGAGTTAAAAAAATGAAAGGAATTACAAACACATTTTACTTTTGCTCCAGGCTTGGTAGAAACGTGCAGTTTTCTGACAACAATGAGAGCTGCTGATAGGTATTACTGTGTGCGCTTTTGTGTCTTGCAGATTTATATGACAGTTTATCTGGCACTTTAATTGGGGCCCAGAATTGTGGAGGTAAAGGGTTCACCATTCCTTGAGTACTAGTGCAGATTAATATCTTGCCTCCTAAAAGGATAACATTTTCATGCTAAAGTATGCAGATTATCTACTAAGACTGTCTACGTGTAATATAAAGGCCTGTTTATATTACAGCAAAAGTTTAGAACTTGTTTTGTCTCATATCACATGTTAATGATGGGAGTATCTGACAAAGTAACTGTGATTCCTTACCAGAGTCAGTTTACTGCTACTTCATGTGTTTCATTGCAAAATTTCATATTTCAATATAACAGTGAAGGACAGGGGAAAGGAATAAGAGAGAGAGAGACTACCAGGGAATGATCATTCTACAGATAAATGTAGGACTTCCTTGGTGGCACAGTAGTTAGAAATCTGCTTACCAGTGCAGGGGACACAGGTTTGAGCCCTGGTCCGGGAAGATCCCACATGCCGCAGAGCAACTAAGCCTGTGTGCCACAACTACTGAAGCCCGCACACCACAGCTACTGAAGCCTGCATGCCTAGAGCGCATGCTCCTCAACAAGAGAAGCCACTGCAATGAGAAGCCCACGTACTGCAATGAAGGAGTAGCCCCCACTTGCTGCAACTAGAGAAAGCCCACATGCAGCAACGAAGACCCAACATAGCCAAAAATAAATAAATAAATTTAAAAAAATAAGTAAATAAAGATAAATGTAATGAAGGGAATTTAGGTAGACCACGCAATTGAAAATGATCCTTAAGTTGATTAGAAGTGATTCCGTGACTAATGTCTAGCCGGTGAAATTCTATCAGAAGGGCAATTCCAAGATTTCATGAATCCCAACCCCCTTCAGCCTTTTTATGATTTTGTCAAAAATCAGAGTTGTTGCCTTTTTGGCCTGAAGTTAGTACTTCCTGTTTGTATTGCTGATTCCAAGTTTTGATTTATTATGCCACATTAGAAAACATGTCTTTCAAATGACCACTGAATTATTTCTAAAATGGAAGTTATCTCATATGTATCTGTAAATGCTGTGTTTGAGAGGAAAATATTCTGATGAAAACCAGAAATGCAGTGCCTAGAGTTGCATGTCTGGCTCTTTGTTAGACAAATTAGTGTTTAGGAGGAAAGACATTTCTCAGTTCATCCTAAGAGCAAATCCACAGTCTGGCTCCAGTGTATCTGTCTAGTGTCATGCAAGAGAGAGAACCAATGAAGTACTTTCAGATCCCTTCCAACTCTGAGATTCTAAGTAACTATGAATATGAACCTTCCATTTCAGCCAAACTGGCCTATTTGCTTTCTGTAACTGTGTGCAGGGTTTAGAGTTCGACATGACATTCTTCTTCTACCGTTTTCTGCCTGAAATGCTCTTCCAAGTCCTGCTTGTCATTTGACTCTTATTTTCAAGGCTCTGTTGAAGTACCACCTTCCCCACCAAACTTTCCCTGGAGAGGAATCTCTACACCCTCTAAATTCATACGGCAAACATTGTTTTGTATAACAATAGTCTCTCCAATAGTCTGTTAATCTCCTCAAGGGCAAAAATAGTATTATTTCCTCTGAGAAGTGTTCCTGAAAGTATCTTCCTCCTATGCCTCAGAAAACTCCTTTTCTTCCTTTGCAGATGTAACTCTCTGGGTATAGCCCTTACCATGTGTTAGAGTTAACACCTAGAGATCAGTATCCTTCATTACTGAGGGGCGAGGGTGGGAAGTATATTACTCATTTTTGCATGTGCATTATTTCCCCCGAGCCTGAAACATTATTGTGTAATTTTTTCCCCATTTATGAGGATAGCCTTATTTTTACCTTTATGCTGTGAGCATTCGGGAGTCATCTACTGTTTTGGT
The DNA here is from genome assembly GCF_026419965.1 of Kogia breviceps. Taxonomy (NCBI): domain Eukaryota; kingdom Metazoa; phylum Chordata; class Mammalia; order Artiodactyla; family Physeteridae; genus Kogia; species Kogia breviceps. The sequence goes on from NC_081314.1 coordinate 102,034,384, forward strand.
GCTAGAGGTAAGAGGTGGAAGAGGTAACAACAAAACAGGAGTGTATGATTATTAACCTGGAAATATTAAGAGGGATAGATTGGAGATGTGATGACTTTGGTGATTATAATAAAAATGGGTGAGATTGAATGGTCTTTTCAGGTTAAATATATGGGTATTATACAGGCCCAGAACACACAATGGCTCCATTTCCTAAAGAGGGGTGAGGCCACCTTACATGGGGGTTTGGGAGGACTGTATTTGAAGAGTGAAAAAAAAAAATGACATAAAGAGGATGCAGGATGAGGTTTTAGAAATGGAAATGAAAAGTGAGAAACAGAGAAAAAAAAGTTAGAGCAAGTAAGCAGCTCAGGGGAACTAAGTAAGATTTTATAGAAATAAAAAGACAGATAGTATGAAAAATTTATCTAGATTACATATATGAGAAACTGACAATTCAAGGTTGAGATGGTTTTGTCTTTATATCCTTAGTGTGTGGTATAGAGCCTTGTTCATGAGAAGCTCCCTAAAAATAATTTTTTTGAGATGAATTGAACTGGAAGAGGGGCAGTTTTGACCCAAATTTAAGGGATTTGTTTGTAGATAAAGATAAAAATGCCTTTTCCCCTTAGAGATTAGGATGCGAATAGGAAGAGCTGGGATTTTATTTGATAGCATACAAATGTGGTGAATGAGAAAAAATAAGCAGTGATCTTATTGAAAAGGGTTAGGGAAGGGTGAAATGGAATTTCTGGGAAACACTGACTCATTTACAACTCATTTCAAGTGATTTAAATGATATCAAACCATAATCTAGATGTGGTTTTTCCTTGAAAGTCTCTTCAGTTATAATAAAAGTACTGGGCGGTGAAACGACCTATACTGAAGTGGGAAAGATTAAGTATAGAGTAAAGCAATTACACTCCAATAAAGATGTTAAAAAAAGAATAAGTAAGGATGCTGGGAGCCTGTAATATACCTGATATTTCACTCTAATCTTATGGTAGGATCAGGTATTTAAATTAGCTAGGTCATTATTCTCTGATAAGTCTTCAAATCTTTCTACTAAATTATTTTAATCCCAGCATAAGAGATAAAAATAATAGACAACAATAAAGTGAAAGGCACTATATTAAGTGATTTCAAAAAAAAAAAAAAGATTAAGTATGGAGAAAAAAAGAGCGAAGGTCACTTTTTTCCTCAAGTTAAGCTTTTCAGAAGACAAGCACTCCTCCAAAGCCCCAGGATGATAGTGAAACCAAGTCATAGGCATCTTTGCATTTGGATTTCTCCATGTTTGATGCCAGTTTTATAGCAAGGGATGAAAGATGACTTTGCGAGGGTGACTCGGGTGCCTAGGACTGTGGCCAAAGTAGGGAAGGCAGAGAAGTAAATTGGTTTTTGAGGACACTTGTGATGGTTGGTATTTGGTGTCATCAGTGACAGCGTCAGTAGTTCCAAAAGTTGGGAGGACTGGACCTGAGTATGCAGAACTAGAGGTGCAGAATTCAGAGTAAGCGAAGTATTTAGTAGTTATCAGCTAAGTTATTATTGAAGCCTGAGTGTAAAAGAGTTCTCTGAAGGAGCAAAAGACTGAATCTTAATGAATCGCCAAGTTATGAGGGCCAGAAGAGGAAAAAAATTAAGGGAGAGAGGTGGAGAAGCATTCTTAGAAAAATGAGATCTAGGATACCATTGTGTCACAGAGTAAAACCAAAGTGGGTATGGGTGTGGGTGGCTGGTTGCATGCATGTGTGGGTGCACATGTGAAACACATGCGTTATGGTGGTCAAAGGTTTTAAATGCTATAGAGAAATCATGAAGAATGGGGACTTAAAGCAAACACCTGAAGCATGGAATTCTCCAACCTGCACCAGACTTATCTCAGACATTTCTAGACTCATTACAAACCATTGAAGTTGTTCTAATGCTAGTGTGGGAAATAATAGATTTTCAGCTGCTCTGCCATGAACAGTCTTTATAGTAGGTAAATGTTAAGAATTAGCCCATCACTGCTCATTAGCGGGAACTGAGGTATATTTCTTCATCCTCGTTGGATGGAATTGAGTATGCTGGGCTTAGTGTCATGGCCCCTGGCCATGCTGTTCCAGCTCCATGAAGCTGGACATCGTGTTTCTGTGAATGGCTAGTATGAGATGCCTGGAATGGGATGCACACCACAGAAATTAAGTACGTGCATTTTTTGAAGTTTAGACCCCTTAGAAAACTCCCCACTCAGAAGAAAGGTTTCCATGTGGGAATATGAAATGGCACCAGATGTTTATAATCTTATACTAATTTTAAATTAAAGAATGGTTGGAAGGACTCTTTTGAACAAGAGATTTTTTTTTTTTTTTTTTTTTTTTTTTTTTTTTTTGTGGTATGCGGGCCTCTCACTGTTGTGGCCTCTCCCGTTGCGGGGCACAGGCTCCGGATGCGCAGGCCCAGCGGCCATGGCTCACGGGCCCAGCCGCTCTGCGGCATGTGGGATCTTCCCGGACCGGGGCACAAACCCGTATCCCCTGCATTGGCAGGCGGATTCTCAACCACTGCGCCACCAGGGAAGCCCCTGAACAAGAGATTTTGAAAGCACATGCCTTACACAGTGTCTTGTAGAATGGATTATCACAGACATCACACCCACTCATCCTTACTATTTTTCAGTTTGAAATTCCCTTCCTTCTGTTCTCCGGACAGGTCCTTCTTGACATTCAGGACCCAGCTCAGATGCTGCTTCTATGACACTACCCCTGACCCACCCATTTCTAAGTAGTCAGTGTTCTTTTGAATTACTTCAGCTTGAGGTTTACTCTCCTATGTAGAATTTATTGTGTGTTTTGAGTAATAACTCTTACATGTCTGTTCCCTCTAAAATAATCAATTATCTTTGAGGAGACTTATTTATCTGAGCATTAACTCCTATTTAATAAAAATGTTGTATGTGTTCATTTGAAAAATATTTATTGAATATTCTCTCTGTGCCAGGGACAGTGTCCTTGTATAGCTTCCAATCACGTATAAGCTATACCTTTATTTATGGAATGTATGCCTGGTTGAAATGCAAGGAACTTTAAAATTCAAAGTACACACAGATTGAAAGAATCCATGAATAAGGTCTCATTGATAACAACTATCACTGACCTGTACAGTTTAGAAACTGCTTTCCAAAACGATTTCACTTAATCCTACCAGCAACTCTTGAGAGGGTAGCTATGTATGATTAATCCTAATTTAGATGGAAAAATGTGACAGTCAGACCTTAGGCTAATTCTTCATATGACAAAGGCAATCGTGGATTTAACTCGAGGCTTGAACACAGGTTTCTGGCTCCAAACCTCATATCTTCCCACCATGCAGTCCTCCAACCCTAAAGCACCACACCTTATAGGACCAGGCAGAGAATCTCAAGGACATGGAAATACTAGTGCTTACATGGCCAAAAATATTAGCAATAATCTCACAAACAATACAACGAGTTAATCCAGTTGTCATATGGAATCAGTATGACAGCTCTCAAATGTCATGAAGGCTCAAATTAACTATACAAACTTTATAAGATCAAGTCCTTATCTCTAAAATTAATACCAAATTTTCCCAAAATAAATTCAATTGTAAAATTATTGAGATGATTATTAAACTCTGTTAACTCACTGAGGTGTTATGGAATCAGTTTATCTACTATCAAAGAAAGGTCCCTATGAATTAGCTAAAAGATAGTACAGTCATTAAAAATGAGTATATAGAGGTATATTTATGTTAAAGAAAGTACAGGTTATAAAAGAGCACAGAATAGAATCCTATTTTGATGTACTGTCATATATATAATAAACAGGAAAAAGTATCTGGAAGGACATTTTCTTTACTGAATACCTCTCTGCATCTTAGATAATGAGTAATTTTTAAAACAAATTTTATCTTTTTTGCAACACTTTTGCAAAATTTTAACTTTTAAATTTGAATTTGTAAATTAAAATAAGCGCATTATTTGTATTATTTTTAAGTTAATAAAAAGTTAATGCAGGGATTATTATTGGGATGGGGTGGAAAGGGAGATGAAAATGTGCAAGGAAGTGGAATAGGAAATATGTTAGCAGCCTGGGGTGGACAGTGCAATACAGAAATGGTTTGGGGAAGACAATTATAGTACATTGTCAACAGCATAACTCTCCATCTGTCCCTGACAACAGAGTCAATTGGTTTACTTTCATTTAGCTTTTAGCTAAAGAATAGGATTAATAACAATTGATTTTTTGTTTTTTTAAATGGAGTAAGCCTTTATTTCCTTGTTTCACAATTAAAACTGGCTGAACTGGTTGCCGTAACAGGTCTGATGTTCACAGGAGGGACCTGTATTGATTGAATTCCATTAATCCGTAATCTATTGGTAAAATATCTTTGGTGTTTTTTGATTAAAAAACAGCATATTTTTTCCTGATCAAACCTTGTTGCTTTTTGCTAAGGGCATGTGAGGCACGGTTTCTACCATGCGGATATATTTTATAACTGTATAATATTTACATTTTGTATTATTCATTTCTCAGAAATTTGTGCATATGTGTAGCTTAGTGGAAGAAAGTAATTCAGGTTTGCTTGTAATACACGGATAGATCTTTAAAGGTGGCCTATAGGGGCCGCACCTACCCTCCGAAGCTTCATTGAGACCCCTTGCCCCATCACATCCCAGCCATGCGGTCTTTCTTTAGGGTCTCTAAATGTACCAATTACTTCTTCCCTCAGCACCTCTTTTCCTGCTCTTCTGGCTGCCTGAGAATGCTGTTCCCACACTCTGTCCTCACCCCATTTGCACACACACTTTGGCTGACTGATTCCTACCCAACCTTCCTTTGGACTTGTTGCCTCCTCCAGTCATAGCTGTTGTGGTGCTGTGGAAGGTCTGGGCACCTCAGCAGTGAACCTGGGGCGTTTACTCTAGTATTCCATTGTGTCTATTTCTTGCTACCAATAAGCTGCCTTGACCTGTATTTTTTTAATGTAATATTTATTTTTAAAAATTAATTAATTAATTTGGGGCTGTGTTGGGTCTTTGTTGCTGCGTGCAGGCTTCCTCTACTTGTGGTGAGCGGGGGCTACTCTTCGTTGCGGTGCGCGGGCTTCTCATTGCGGTGGCTTCTCTTGTTGCGGAGCACCAGCTCTAGGCTCATGAGTTTCAGTAGTCGTGGCATGCGGGCTCAATAGTTGTGGCAAGTGGGCTGTAGAGCGCAGGCTCAGTAGTTGTGGCACACTGCATGTTGCTCCGTGGCATGTGGGATCTTCCCGGACCAGGGCTCAAACCCGTGTCCCCTGCATTGGGAGGCAGATTCTTAACCACTGCGCCACCAGGATAGTCCCGCCCGGTATTCTTTATCTTTTTTTTTCTCAGCCTCATAGCTCTTGTTACCTAACAGTTTACTATCTCATCTTCAACTTACTTTGGTCCCTTATGTCTCCTCACCTCTCTTCTTCTGCTTCCCTTACAATTTAAAGTGATTCATCCCACACAGGGGTATGGTGTGACCAGTAGGAATTAAATTATTCACATCTTCAGTACTTAAGGAACAATCGCCTATGAATAGTACTTGGAATCCTCAAAGAACAATCTCATTTCTTCATTTCGTAGTTTAGAATTTGGAATAGAGAGGGGACAATTCATCATAGCTCCTGAGTTCTGAACACGAGGAAAAGAAAAAAAAAACACCCTAATTTTGTTACATAAAAAAGAGTTATGAGGAAGGCTTCCTTCTTATTTCTGCAATTTTAAGTGTCTTATTTCTGCAATTTTAAGTGAACAAGACTTTTATTCCCCCCGAATAGTTCATTCAGTTAGATGTTCCTAACATTTTACAAATATTATAAAATTCTATTTTAAGTACCTAGTCTTAAGCTTGAGTCACATTCACCGTGCAGGCTGGGAAGATTTAATAATGTCAGACCAGTAGGCAATGATACCAAGCCATTTTGGCTTTCTTTTCCTCATCTAGAAAAGTTCAAATGCTACATTAGTCATAAAACATCAGAGAAGTTAATAATGAGATATATATATATATACATAAGTACAATGATCTGAAATTTCACTATCTTATCAATATTGAAAAACATTTTAGGCATTCAAAAATGTTTAATTCTGTTTGAATTTTAATTCATTGAAAAAGAAACAGTGACATATAGTATTATAATAGAAATAAGTCCCAAGCCCCTATAGATAACTCTTTGTTTACATAGGAGAATACAACTATGTCATTTTCATTTAGTTCACAAGGCCAAAGTTTGTATCAAATTTCACTTTTTTTTTCCTCTAAGAGTTTTATATTATCCGGGCTTACATTTAATTTTTTATTCTACATATATATATATATATATTTTTATTGGGGTATAGTTACTTTACAAGGTTGTGTTTGTTTCTGTTGTACAGTGAAGTGAATCAGCTACATGTATACATATATCCCATCTTTTTTGGATTTCCTTCCCATTTAGGTCACCACAGAGCATTGAGTAGAGTCCCTTGTGCTATACAGCAGGTTCTCATTGGGTATCTATTTTATACATATTAGTGTATACAGAATTGGCTAATTCTCTGGTAAACGTATATTCACGTAATTAGTGTAGTCTAAAATATTCTTAAACCTGAAATGGTTGGAGATTGAGCAGACAACTCAGTAATTTATCCTGTATAGTAATCATTGTTAAGAATGTCAATCAATGATCACTGTACTGTTTTGCAGAAAGCTCATTTTTTGCATAATAGATAAATTGGAGTTACTACATTTTAAAATAATTATTGTAACAAGATGAGTGGTCTTATCTTCATTAATGACTAAAGAAGAATCTCAGAGTTTAAAATAATTAATTTTATTATGTAACATATATTTAGTGGTAGAGACAGAACAATATAGCTCATTTTCTGGATGTTCACAGTTTGGTGTTATCCTCAAGCAAGAGTAATATTCATAATCTTAAAATTAATATAATAATTAAAAAAGAAGCAGACTCACAGATATAGAGAAAAAATTAGTGCCTACCAGTGGGGAGAGGGAAGGGGGGAAGGACAATATGGGGTAGGAGATTAAGAGCTACAAACTATTATGTATAAAATAAGCTACAAGGATATATCGTACAGCTCAGGGAATATAGCCAACATTTTATAATAACTATAAATGGAGTATAATTTTTAAAAGTTGTGAATCATTATATTGTACACATGTAACTTATATAATACTGTACATCAATATGAATGCAAGAAGCCAGACACCAAAGATCACATTTATATTAAATTACCATAAAAGCAGAAAGCAGACCAGTGGTTGCCTGGAACTAGGGATGGGAGCAGGTATTGGCTACAAATGGATACAGGGAAATGTTTTAGAGTGATGAAAATGTTTTCAAACTGGATTGTGGTGGATTCGGTAAATTCTAGAAGTTTGCTAAATATAAATTTAAACCGTACACTTATAATAGGTGATTTTTGTGGTGTGTGATTATGCCTCACAAAAGCTGTTAAAAATTATATGTGATGCTCACACACATTCTTTGCACGTGCCTATGAAAATATTTATTCTCTATTTCAAATCTGAGGTACAATTTTGGAGTCATGTGGAAAATGTCTTCTGAAAATGATTAGGATAGTGTTTTTATAAACAAGTTTATTTTCCAATTTATGTCCCTGCATTTTAATAGGAAGATAGTATTTTTTCTTGATGAGGTGTTAGAGATATCCTTGAATGTGTGATTGAGAATGGATTTGGAATTCTCCAATTCATTCTACAGAGGAGAAATATATGCCTTAGAGAGGAAGTTGACCTAGGTCAAACAAGCTGAAAGGCAAAGTTGATGCCAGAACCCTTTCAGTTTCTTCCACAACATATTAAAATGGGATGCCCTGCTACGGGGTTGTTAGCAAAAGGCCCTTCCTAGAGCTTCCTGAGTCTCCTGGACCACCCTGCCTTAGTACTTGGCACCACTGATCACTCTCAGTGCTAGTGATCTCTCATGATGGTTTAGTCATTTTCTTCTAGCCCATGGAAGGCTTTTGATGCTGTGAGATCTCAAAATAAGCAGCTGTATACCATCAGCGCTGGGTATTTATTAACTGCACAAATTATAAACAATTCATGAAGATTCCAAATGTCTAAACAGTGATGGCGGGTGAAACCATTTGTTCCAGCTCCATCTTACGTTTTTATTTGTGAGACTTTGCAGAAATGAATGAATGCCAGAAATATGTAAGGAAGTTTTGTTACTGTTTGATGGTGTTTTACAAGATGGCAAAATTTTCGTTTTTATGAAAAGTATTTCTAATTTGCTCCCTCAAGCAATGTTTTAACAAGAGCTATATAATCTCATATATGCAGGATTTCTTATTTTGCTGGTAGAAGTTATGCATCTTCTGCTTTGTCCTATAAAGAAGCACTTTGATTAAATTCAACTTCTACTTGGTCAGTAGAATTTACTCTGTGCCCATATTGGAGTTATTGAGAAACAAAAAGAATAAGAAATATTGGTCCTTTTGGAAAAATTGACCAAAGAGAGTGATATTAATAAGAATGACAACTTTTCTGGTTTTTGATACATGATCATTTTGAGATTGTCAGGACAAGCAATTAGTTTTTCCTTATGACACATGTTTAAATTTATCTAGTTTCTTCTTAGTGAAAATCACTCTTAAACATAAGAAAGTCAGTATTTTCAAAAGTGGCTCACTTGGCCTGGTGTTCCATTAGCTGGGAGTGACAGGGAAAGATATCAGAGAACTTGAGTATCAGTGACCAGTGCTTAGCCTTCCAGTGGAAATGAAATCATTATATAGTTTTGTCTGACTTTACCATTAAACCTTTATTTAAGTCTTATGATTAGGTGTCTATTGTAAATAGGAGAGTTTATAAATAGTTTTGCTTACCTGGTAAATAGCATAATGTAAATGCCTGGAAAGAAAAAATATGTATATATATATATAAATTCACTTGTTCTCAGAGAAAATTGTATTACTGTATAATCAATATTTTAAAAAATCAGTAATCAAGAGAGGGTCATACTTTGTGAAGATATCGGAAAATATAAAAATGTTAGTTTTAGTAATTATCTGGATACTACTCAGTGAAAATAACAACAGCAAAAACTACTGATGCACAAAACAGAACTGATAAATCTCCAAAACATTATGTTGAGTGCAAGAAGCCTTACATGAAAGAGTACATATTGTATGATTCTATTTAACTGAAGTCTAGAACAGGCAGAACAAATTTAGGACAGTAAAATAGAACAATAGTTGTTCCTAGGCAGATGGGCCGGGAATGGGCTGACAAGGAATGTGAGGAAACCTTCTGGGTTGACGGTAATATTCTAAATCTTGATACAGTTTTGGGTTACATATACGTATGGCATTTGGAAAGAATCAGCAATGTATAGTTAAGATTTATGTATTTAATTTATATGTAAATTTTATCTCCAAAGAAAAATATAAATAATTAACTCTAGTTAATGATATGCATACTGAAGTGTTTAGGAGGAAGAATAGTGAAGTGCAATTTACTTTGAAATTCTTTGAAAAGTTAGATGGATGGATGGATGAAAGGATGGAGAGATGGATAAATATGTGGTAAAACAAATATAGTATGATATTGATCATCGACTCTTGGTGGTGGCTCTGTGGATGTGCACTGCACAATTCTTACAACTTTTCTTTTTCTTTTTTTTTTTTTGTGGTACGCGGGCCTCTCACTGTTGTGGCCTCTCCCATTGCGGAGCACAGGCTCTGGACGCACAGGCTCAGCGGCCATGGCTCACGGGCCCAGCCAATCCGCGGCATGTGGGATCTTCCCGGACCGGGGCACGAACCCGTGTCTCCTGCATCGGCAGGCGGATTCTCAACCACTGCGCCACCAGGGAAGCCCACAACTTTTCTTAAGTTTGAAATTTTTTATCACAGAAGCAAAGATGAGTTAACATTTTAAGTCTCTAAATATTGGTCAGATTTAAAGACATATAATTGATGCTAGAAGTCAGAGAAATGTTCCTAACATTTAAAAACGATTTACCTTTTGTGTCTCCAGAAATTATAATCCCAGAAAACTGTAATTCACAGAGTTTTTTCAAAGACCAAAATATAGATAAAATTCTCATGACAGGAAATTTAACATTGTGGGTGAGGTCCTTTTTCCTCCATACTGTATTGTATATCTGTAAATCTCTTTCAAAAGACATTGAAAGAGATTTCAATGTCTGAAAATTAAGACATTAATTTTAATTTTAATGCACTGGGTTTGCAAAGAGTAATGGTTCCCAAACTTGAGTATGCATCTGAATTACCCAAACAGCTTGTTGAGGTACAGGTTATTGCCCTACCCCCAAGTTTCTGATTCAAGAGGTCGGGAGTGGGGTCTGAGAGTTTGTACTTATAACAAGTTCCCAGGTGATCCTGATGCTCTAACTAGGGGACTCTTTTTTTTTTTTTTTTTTTTTTTTTTGCGGTACGCGGGCCTCTCACTGTTGTGGCCCCTCCCGTTGCGGAGCACATGCTCCGGACGCGCAGGCTCAGTGGCCATGGCTCACGGGCCCAACTGCTCCGCGGCATGTGGGATCTTCCCAGACTGGGGCACGAACCCGTGTCTCCTGCATAGGCAGGCGGACTCTCAAACATTGCGCTACCAGGGAAGCCCGGGACTCCTCTTTAAGAACCCTGGCATGGAGCCTATCCCTTTTTCCATCAGGAGGACCTATTGGTATCATGCCTTACTTTAAATAGCAAGAACATGTAAGCAAATCACCTCCAGGATTTTCATGAAATCAAGCACAAAAAGAACGAAAAGAAAGGAATGAGTTTTGTTAAGACCCATAGCCTTTTCTTCTTTTTCTTTTACATGTATTAAAAAATAATAATTACGGGCTTCCCTGGTGGCGCAGTGGTTGAGAATCCGCCTGCCAGTGCAGGGGACACGGGTTCATGGCCTGGTCCGGGAAGATCCCACATACCGCGGAGCGGCTGGGCCCGTGAGCCATGGCCACTGAGCCTGTGCGTCCGGAGCCTGTGCTGCTCAACGGGAGAGGCCACAACAGTGAAAGGCCCACGTACCAGAAAAAAAAAAAATAATAATAATAATAATAATTACTAAGAATCTACCAGTTGTCTAAAGCAGTACAGAAAAAGTATTACAAAACAGATTTTGATATCTACTTTCCTACCTGAATTTGGCATATCCTCATGGCATAAAAACTATTTTGGTGACCAGTTTAATAAAACCAAAGGGACACATTTGTTATATATCCTCTTGTTCCACCCCTTCCATCAGATCTAGAGCCCCTCTCCTGTAGCTGCATTGAAAAAATTGTTCTAATCATGCTGCACTGAAATAGTTGACTTATTTATGTGCCTAATTTACTAGAATGCACAATCTTTGTGATCAGATAGGTCATATTTGAATTGGTATCACTAATGCCTAGTACCTTGTTGTAAGTGAATGGATACAATGAAAAGCAGATGAGTAAAAATACTAATTCCCCAAATTCCCCAAAGCGAATATAGATTTTATTTAGACTTTGTAGTTGTTTGAAGTGAACCACGTTACTGCCTCCTTTCCCTTATAGCAAATATATGGTCATGGATTGCATGTAGTTGCCCCTCCTACCCACCCCCTGGGGAAAAAAAACAAACAAAAATACCCCAGCATGCTTCAGTCTTTAAAGACTAATTTTGGGAGAATTAGATCAAGGAAGTGTGTGCAAGTGACAACTGTATATGTCTCAGGGTAAAATTTCTCCTTAAGGATGAGAAGCTATTGATTTAGAAGGTAGTCTACGAAAAGTAATTTTCCTGCTGGGCTATTGGTTGGGTTATAAAGTAGGTAATGAAGTTTTTGCTCCTTTGGTAAAACTGTTAGGCCTGCCATGCGGTGCTGAAATATCAGCATTGGCAGGTTCAGTCTAATTCAGTCATCCAAAGTCACCAGATGGCGAAGTATTGGCCTGAGGAATCAGGGCACTGGAAATTCTTACCCAGGTGGAAACTGTGGTTGAAACCGTGGTGGTTTTAGCTGAAATGGAACTCACTTACACAAACAGCTGGGCAAATAGATATAAAGTGCCCCATTAGGAAGAAAACATTTTCTCCCTCAGATTTTTGGCAAAATGGCATTTCTTTCTGAATTCAATAGCAAAACATCCTCTGTGTGTAGCTGATGACCGTAATGTCCTAATAAAATGTTAACTAGTTGACTCCTGTGGGGTGTTAGCTCTATGGGAATCGCTCGGGTGTGGCTTCTGAGGGGAGATCTCCTGGTAAGCTGGACTTTTTATTTCCTGAACTCTGAGAGCACATGTTGCCTGTGGGCACATGTCCCCCAGCTGGCAGGCTCACCTCGGGGCACAGGAGAGGGAGCAGCCTGCTCTGCTTGAGCTGGAGCAGAGATCACAGGACGCTCCGTTGTGAACTTCTTGCTAACATTGATCCTGTATGTGTAAAGTCAAATTGTGAGTTTATTTAAAGCCCCCCAGTCCCTAGCTTTGGCAGCTGTCCATGTGGCTTATGGGACTTTAACCACAACTTTTTTCCTATACTTTTTAAAAAAGCAAATCTTTCCTTAGCTTTATAAAAATCTTGTTTTATATATATCTAAATTATTTTAATCAAGATGTTTTCTTATACTTTCAGATATTTTCTTACATATTCTTAAAAGGTATTTCTTATATACTTCCTTTTTTATTGAAGTATAGTTGATATATAACATGTAAGTTATAGGTGTACAATATAGTGATTCACAATTTTTAAATGTTATACTCCATTTATAGTTATTATAAAATATTTGCTATATTCCCCATGCTGTACAATATATCCTTGTAGATTATTTTATACCTAATAGTTTGTACCTCCTAATCCCCTGCCCCTATATTTCCCCTTCCCCCTTCCTTCTCCCCACTGGTAACTACTAATTTGGTCTCTGTATCTGTGAGTCTGCTTCTTTTTTTGTCATATTCGCTAGTTTGTTGTATTTTTTAGATTCCATGTGTAAGTGATATCTTATAGTATTTGTCTTTGTCTGACTTATTTCACTTAGCATAATGCCCTCCAAGTCTACCCATGTGGCTGCAAATGGCAAAATTTAATTCTTTTATTATGGCTGAGTGATATTCTATTGTATGTATATACCACATCTTTATCCACTCACCTGTTGCTGGACACTTAGATTGCTTCCATACATATATTCTTACATTGTAAAAAACACAAGAAGGGATGCCTTCTGTTCACCTCTAAAGCTGTGTGCTATTAATTCATCATTTCCTGAATGCCCAGAATCCCTTTTCCTCTATTGTTCTATTTAGATCCCTGATTCATCATCTGAGTTGTATATATTTGGTGAAGTAATTTCATTTGTAAGTTAGGGAACACAATGTCGAAAGTGTTTGTAGCTGGGTCCCTATCTTCCTTATGCCAGGCAACCCGCCACCCAAAGCCCCTCATTACCAGTGACAGCAGAATCAGAAGGCAGGGAAGATAGAAATCAAATGCATGAAGTAAGAAGGCCGGGGTGGGTGGGTGGGAGCAGTTTGAGACCTATGGGAAGAGATTAGAGAATTTCAAGATGGCTACCTTTACCAAATTGCCCATTTTTGTAAATAGCAATTATTTTTGCATCATCTTTGTGAGTGTGGCTGCTATATAGGGCCGTAAATAAAATATGGTTTGAATGGTGCCATTTAGACTTTTGCAATGCGCAACTTAAACAACTGTCATTGACATCCCTGTTTCTGGAAGACATGTTGTAGAGCTGCTCTGTGTTTACTGCACACTAGTTCTTTGCAAGTTCTCAAAAATTATTTCTTGGGCCTTGGTAAAGAGTTGGGAAGAGAGTGATAGAGAATCTTTGGGGTTTTGAGGAAGAATTCCAATCTGGAGATCCAGAGAGCCAGGATACCATGAGATATATGGGGTTAATAGTAAGAATATAACAACTTGAAATTTTAAAAGATTTGTCTAGTATTATTCTGTGAGTGCTTTTAATCATAATTCTGAATACACACACACCCCACCACCACCATCATCACCAAAGCAATTTAATTCCTTCCACCTATCTTGTCTGGCATGCCATCATGCACTGCAGAATGGGCCCGGACTTCCCTTTTTTTGAAACCATCTTGCACAGACTTTCCTTCTGATGGAAGGTTATTCAAGCATCTTGCCATTACAGCACTTGTAGAAGTAGTTTTTATAATACCCAATGTTATTTGATTAATAGTGATATTTAATCTTCATTCTCCTTAAAATATTTAAGTGAAGGTGCCATGCTTTTCTTGCTATAGAAAATTTCTAGTCATGTCACTGGCTTTCAGGTGGTTGTTATTAGTAAGAAAAGCCATGTTATAAACTACAGACTATACATTTCTACTGAATGATCAGGAACAACTGAAGACACTTGTCTAATTGCCTTGGCCACTCTTTTACCTTATGGCTGTCACAGAAAAATTAATGTAATTCCATATGGTTTTATTTCTCCTTCTAACATCTTTCCTTGGATCATGGTACCAGGACAGTAGAGTCATGTGAGCACCACTGTTATATGATACCTTTTTCACTCCCAAAGAATTAAAACAAGCCAAGTCCCATGTTAAAATTATGGTTTGTATAACTTAGCATTATAGTTCAGTTAAACACAATCTATGCCATCAGCTGTGATTTTGGGGGGAACCTTTTGAATGTGTTATCAGACAGTAACTGCCCTGTTTAATACATAAACTTGAGATGTGACATCTTGATAGTTCCTTAATTAGCTGGTCTGACCATGAAGGCATTGGAATGTTTCCATTTGCGAGCTAACTGTCTGATAAGAACACAGAATACATCTGAAACTTAGAATGTTCAGTTCTTGGAGCATAATAATGCCCGAAAAGGACTTGCTGCTTTTATATATGTACCATTTGTTTAGTGGTAAATAATAATATTAGGCACTATTAAAACTACTTTCACCAGTGCTGTAATGGCAAGATGCTTGAATGTCCTCCCATCAGGAGAGTCTGTATAAGGTGATTACAGAGGTGAGGAAGATTTGGCTCATTCTACAGTGGCATTATGGTAAACCAGAGAGATTCAACCACATTGAAATGCTGTTCTGTTTTATTGCTGGGTCATATCCCATTGTATGGATAAGCCATAATTTTTTTATCCATTCAACTGGTGATGGACATTTAAGTTCTTTCCATTTGGTGCTGCTTTGAATATCTGCATGCAAGTCTTTGCATAAACTTATATTTTCATTTTTCCTGAGTAAATACCTAGGAATGAAATTGATGGGTTACTTGGTAACTGACCAGCGGTTTTCACCAGTGGTGAAACTTCATGAAACATTTAACATTCATACTCAAAATGTATGAGAGCTCCAGTTGCTCCAAATTCTGTATAACACTTGTTATTGACGGTCTTTTCATTTTTGCCATTCTTAATGTGTATGGTATCTCTCACTGTGGTTTTAACTTGCATTTCCCTGAAGACTAAGGATGTTGACCAGGAGTTGGTAAACTAGGACTGGGTGGCCAAATCTAGCCAATTGCCTAGTTTTATAAATATAGTTTAATTGGAATACAAACATGTCCATTCGTTTACATAATGTCTATAGCTGCTCTTGAACTACAATGGCAGAGTTTAGTAGTTGCAGTAGATAATATCTGGTCTGCAAAGTCTAAAATATTTACTACTTGACCCCTTACTGAAAACATCTGACAACCCTCATGTCATCTTTTCATGTGCTTCTTGGTTATCATATATTTCCTTTAGTGAGGGATCTATTCAAGCCTTTTACCCTTTATTCTTAAATGTTTTGTTGTCTTATTGAGTAGAAAATATTCTTCTAAATATTCTGGATGCAAGCCTCTAATTGGTAGATGTACTGCAAATGTTTTCTGCCAATCTGCAGTTAGCCTTTTCTTTATCTTATTAGTCCTTTTAAAGTTCAAAACTAAAATCCGATCAAGTCCAATTTATCATTTTTAAAGCCTATGCTTCACATATCATATCTGAACTGATGGGGATTGATTTAATTATTTTGATGTCTGAGAAAATTTGATTTTTTATAACAAAATAAGTGACTGAACAAGTATAGAGGTTGGCAGTGTAAACAGAATGTGTGTAAAAAAAGAGGTACATACTTTGGGTTTATAGAAAAGAATAGGGTTTATTCTTTTAATCCTGAAACAAGTGAGTCATTATTTTATTGACATCACTATTATAGCTATTCTTTTACTTAATATCTTATGGAAATAATTGCTAATCTGATTATTCTCAAACTTGCTATTTACTGTTTTACAACACTGAGAGCTTATAGGCTAAGGGATTTACTGCTACTACACTAATAGATATTTTTTACTTTTAGAAGAGAACTTTCGTGTTTTGCAGTTTTTCTATTGAAGTGGTTTTATCAACTTGACCAACTTCATATCAGCAATGTAGACCACATTCTGAAATATTTTGGAAAGTGTTAAGATAACCTGAAAAGAAATTAGACATGAAAGAATTCCTCCTACTAAATGGGTTGTGATGGTAACTCCTTTCTCACAGATCAGTGACTGGATGTCCATGGTAGTTTAACTGGCTTAACTAAGTGCCTTGTGTTTGGGCTATGTTTCTTTGCAGAGTTTTATTGACACTGACCACAGGCACTCAGAATTCTGGGGTCAGCATTAAATGTCTGCTCAGCGCCTGTGCCTATAGCAATAGCAATAGCAACCTGACTCCTCTGGTTGATCCAGAGGGTTCTATGAACTTGTAGCGCTCTACCTTTTGTCTGATTCTCTCATCTCACTACCTTCCTCACTGTTTTTAATGCCACAGGGCATGTGTTTTCTTTTAAAAATTAAATGGGGATTATTTCTAATTTTGTTTTCAAAGGGATTTTTTTTTCTTTTAAAATTTCACAACACCCTTTGAAATATTTAAAGATACCCTAGGGTGTTGCAAACAGAGGATTAGAAACAATTGTCATAGATCCAAAGTTCTACTTTGCCAACATACAGTCTTTTTTTTCAGCCGTTCTAGTATTGCTTTCCTGAAATGCTCACATTCTTCATTTTCTCTCACTCTTGATTAGTATAGGCTTTGTTTCTCATATAGGATGCAATAAAATATTCTTCCAGTACTCTTATTTCTCTGAATTCCTGGGCTTTCCTGCGCGATATATATGCCACTTTACTTATCAATGTTTTCCTAGTTAAGCTTGTATCATGTTGTACTTTTTTTTATTATCTCTATCTTAAGTCATTCACCTGAGGTCTTCGTGCTAACTGTTGAAAGATAACTGTTATTACATGACTAGTGTTCCAGGCCTTTAAGCCAGAATTACTTGGAGTGAAGATAAATTTATCAAAGATGAAAAATTATTATAGGGTGCACTGAGATATACCTTAAAATACTGGGGAAATTGTTTAAGAATGTAAAATTGAATACTAGTCCAAACATTCATTTGAAGGGACACTTGAGGAACTTATTCAGATGAAAAGGACAAAAAAATTGCTTAACCATTTTGCTGAGCTCTGAAAGTGTCAGTGGGGTCATAACTGAGTGAGCAAAGGGGTATTGAGGGAATCCATGCTGGGTGACAATGTGAGCATAGGTGTAGGGCCAGGGCCTCGAATGCATTGCAGAATGTGAGAAGATTTATACTGGCCAAGGAGAAATGAGCGATGTTGAGAAGTAACAACTAGATAACTAATAAGGACTTACTGTATGGCACAGGGAACTCTACTCAACACTCTGTAATGCCCTATATGGGAAAAATAATCTAAAAAAGAGTGGATATATGTATATGTATAGCTGATTCACTTTCCGGTATACTAACACAATGTTGTAAATCAACTATTCTCCAATAAAATTTTTTTAAAAAAAGACAATTCATGTGTAGCAAGATAATAAAGGGATTTGAGTTCCTAGATCCAGTAAGTAACTGGGATGAGAGTCTCAAAATACTATTAAATTTGTGATGCTGTTTTGAGAAAAGATTTGTGTGCTTTTTTCTTTCTCAGGACTTTTAAAAGTTTAGCTCTAGAGAGTAGTATGAATTGGAATTTTGGAGAAAGTAGGTCAGATAAATGCTAATTTATTCAAAAAGTTACATGATGTTGATGTACTTATTAACATAAATTATTAGCAAAAGGGAGAAAGACTGGAGTCATGAAAATTCTAGGCAGAGGAAGCAAGAACACTTCCACTTTTGTTAGTCAGTAGTTCTGTTTACAACCTTCCTTTTTCTCAGTTGGTACAGCCATTCTTCCCACTTTCCAAGGGGGGGAATAACATGGTACATCAGGCCACAGTCTGTGAGCAAAGGTCTAATGTGATGATGCTGTGACTCTTGACTCTTAGCCCAAAAAGAGTGCAACCTAAGTTCATGAAGATTTCTAATCTCTTCTTCCCAACAAGGTGTTGGAAACAGGCCAGCTGGTTTTTGATTTATTGTGAGACCCGATAACCTTATAAGGTAGCAGAATATTAACCCTAGATTAACTGTAGGGTTAATCTAGGCACATAACTAAGAAGGGGAAAATTGGCTTGACCAAAATCTGTGTTATATATGTGAGATTATCTATCTATCTAGCTGTCTATCTATGATTTTGATAAGGTGATAGATATATATATATCTATCACCTTATCAAAATCTTACAAAGTTAGGACAAAACATTATCAGTTAGCATCCATTTCAGCATTACGGTATGGGGGTTAGCTATTCCTTACTCAGTTGGGTCATGACAAAGTTCTCAATAAAAATGAGAGGAGGAAGTCCAGCCTAGTGAGGACCTAAGATGCGGTTTTGACCCTGCACTTAACCTGCAGACTGATAGAGGTGTGGCTGCCCTCAATTTAGTCATTTGTTCTATAAGAGAACTGGACTAGGTGAGCTGGGGATGAGTCTCCCTCAGACTTTTGGATAAGCTGCTCAGTTTCTCTGGGTTTTTTGCCACAAGTGTAGCAATAGCAGTCAGAGAACCAAGAAGTTACAGAAATTTTATCAAATTCTTGGGAAGTACAAAGTACTATGCACATACCTGGAAATAGTAGTACTGACTGCTAAAGTAAGAGAGTGGTTCCCACAGCCTGGTCTCCAAGACGCGTTGTTTTTATTGCTTCAAAGGCCTAATGAAATCCTTCTATGTGGCTATATTGAGGTCGCCCAGGATGACTTTTGACTGGAATAGTATAAATTTAGACTGATAGCTTAGGGAAACCCATGCTATTTAGAGGTCCTGACTGGTATATATACAATATAAGTCTTTGATTAATGAGAAATAGACTCAATTATTAAGTTAGTAAATACAGTCTTCCCAATAGGTAAAATATTTTTAAAATATGAATTCCCAGTGAAATAAAGAAAGAAAATAATTAAGTCCACAATCTCTTATCTAAAACTCTCAGAGCCAGACTTGTTTTAAAATTCAGAAAATCTTTGGATTTTAGAAATGTACTAGGATGCCTAGACCATGTATTAAGTAACCTCTTCAGTGGGGTCTTGATCAGCACCCTTTAATTAAGCACATTTAATTATAGGAATTAAGATTCCTATAATTAGAATCTGGAAAAATGGTACAGATGAACTTATTTGCAAAGCAGAAATAGAGTCACAGATGTAGAGAACAAACTTATGGTTACCAAGGGGGGAAGGTGGGGTGGGATGAATTGGGAGATTAGGATTGACATATATACACTACTATGTATAAAATAGATAACTAATGAGAACCTACTGTATAGCACTGGGAACTCAATGCTCTGTGGTGAGCTAAATGGGAAGGGAATCTAAAAAGAGTGGCGATAGATAGATAGATAGACAGATAGATAGATAACTCATTCACTTTGTTGTACAGCAGAAACTAACACAACATTGTAAAGCAACTATACTCCAATAAAAATTAATTTGAAAAAAGATTCCTATAATTAAACATGTGAAAAAGTCACACTGACTATTCAGTGAGATTAAAGAAAGACTAAGTGGCCTCATAACAGTTCAGATTGAGTTTTGTTGCCAAATTAGTTTGACATGAATTTAGAAAAACCTAACAAAGCCTTTTTGGATTTCTAAACTGTGACTAACGGGCTTTGGATGGACCTGATTAAGTAACCAATTATTGAGCAATTACTGTGTACCAGCTTTAAGATATTGCCATTTGCACTAACCTTTGTAAACAACCTGTCAAAGTAGACATCGTTATCCATAATTTACAAATCAAGAAAGAAGGCTCAAGCACAGGTTAGTGAGCAGCCAGGGCACACTTATAAGTATATGGCAGAGCTGCAGTTTGGACCCAGCTCCTTCTGGCCCCAAAGACAAAAGACAGTGTTGTTTCCTCATTGCTTGGTCAAGACCTTTGGTTAGTGTGAGTGTCCATCCCTGTTGCCTTCACAGTTAAATAATAATAATAATAATAATGCCTTGAAAATATAGAGTTTCTCTGCTTACTCTGCAGTCTCTCTGGGGAAGTTCACCCAATAATCATTTATAAACTAAAGACACCCAGATGGATCTGGACCCCATTTGCGAGCATCACACTTAGATAGTCAACTTACCGTTGGAAATGTCCAACGGTAAGTTGACTATCAGTGAGACAACAGTCAGTTGTCTCACTGACCCAGCGAAGTCCAAATAGAACTAATCATCTTTCTTCTCAGCCCTGCTCCTTTTAGAATCCCTTATTCTACTATCTCAGTTACCCCCAAGCCAAAAGCCACCCACTTCCCTCCCTTTCCAACTCTGTTAATCACTGAGTCCCACGAGGATACTGCTGGAGACCAGCACTGAGGAGGCTGGGGGTTTTAAAGTGCAGTAATTCAATTTACCAATAAGAAATTTCAGATCTTTTCACCATTCCCAGATAGGATGTATAAAATGGAGGTTCTGACCAACTGTGCATAGCCAAGATAGCCTTAAATCCCATTTACCTGCTCAATAATAAACTATAAAATATTAAACCCTAAGATTTTACTTTGTATTTTAGACTGCTTTTGCTTTATATGTTATTAAGTCTGTTTTCTTTGATCTCAAAATTACCTGTATTTTAGCTATTTTGGTGGGTGTGCCGTGATCTTGAGTAGCTAGATATCACAATTTCCAATAACAATACCTCTAGCCAGTAACTTTGGCTCCAAATTTGCCTTGGGATGCTAAAGAGATGAAGTAACAGCCACCTATATTTTCGTTCCCATCTTTAGGTAAAAGGCCAAACCTGAAGGTCCACATCAATACCACAAGTGACTCCATCCTCTTGAAGTTCCTACGTCCAAATCCTAATGTAAAACTGGAAGGTTTTCTCCTGGGATATGGAAGCAACTTATCACCAAACCAGTACTTCCCTCTTCCTGCGGAAGGGAAATACACTGAGGCCGTGGTTGGTAAGATCTTTGGGTTTCAGGCATAGGACGAAGAGGTAAAAGGTAATGGGTGTTATATGATACATAAATCTCGAAGCATCATTCTTTCTATACCCTCAGCCGAACCAAATACCATAATTACAAAACATCTTCATAATTGTTGTAACCCATAGCACAATTTTTTACATTAAAAAATATGTAATGCATACCCTGCTTATACTGCAGAAATAATCAACTTCATTGCCATTATACCTACAGTCCCTGACCACATAACTAAACTTGCACAGGGGAAAAAACTAGCTAAAATACCTTAAATCTCTGTAACATAGCTTGTTTATGTGGATTAATTTTCCTCCCTGCTATGTCTTTACTTTCTTCTGGTGGAAAATACCATCTACAGCTTTCTGGGTGTCTATTCATGCCAAGCTACCTTTAAAAAGAAAAGACAAAGAAAAAAAATAAATAAAAAACGAAATAAAAAAAAAAAGAAAAGACAATGTATTACATTTAAAAATTTTTAGGGTATTTCAGACAAAAAGATTAAAGTTCGTGTTATGAAATTTTACATTTCTTTGAAAATATTTTTAATCACATTGAAATGTAATTTGAGGATGTAGGTACCTTCGAGCCTTCTCCAGAAAAATTATTTGCAAATAAAAAGTTTTTAAAGGATAACATTTTTAACAAAAGGGATCATCTATTTAAAATGCTATCAAAGGCTTCCTAAATAGCCTAAGAGGAGATTTATATTTTGATCCACCTCTAGGATTATTGCTAAACAGTCTTTTCATGAACTTCCGAAGTTTAGTCCTATAACTTGAACTACTGTAGACCAGATCTGACATTTGTGCATATATGTAGCAATGTTCAAGATGAATCTATTTTGTTCTGAAGCCCTTTGTTCTCATAGAGAGGTCTCTGTTGTGCTTTAAAATTAGGCAAGAGAGTAACATTATTAATTATAAATGTCTGGACTGAAGTTTACATAAAATAAGCACTTTAAAGCAGACACATTACAGTTTGTAACCCCTCAAAATTTGAGAATTAGGCACTTTGAAAAATGTAACAACACTAACCTTGACCATATAAACCATAAGGAATTTGAAAATTTGCAAATATTTCCTCACCATATTCACCCTCCACTATAAAAAGTGACTGGAAGCTGTATACGTACCCCCAAACAAGCGGAAACAGATCTACTGCTCCTTTATTTGTTGAGCATTAGAAGTAATATTTTACTTATGATAATTTTTTATCTTTGGTAATATAGATTGCAAATTTGGTCAGTAGTAAACATCTTTTCCCTATGATGTGGAAGGCAGTCAATCTTAAGGTGATAGAAGTCAGATTGCTCATGAAAAATAGGTGTAGAAAACTATAAAGAAAATTTCTAGCACAGATATACCTAGCTTTCACTAATTCAGGGATGAGGGATGATCAAATAGACTAGGTACCTTTTTATTTTTTTACAATTATTTTCATTCCTTAAAACTTTTTTTATGAAAAAATTCAAACATATAAGGAGAGGGAAACCTGTAATGCCCCTCATGTCTCATCATGCAACTTAAATATATAGCAATGTTTTGCTAATCTCTTTCCATGTATTCTTCACACACGCTATTTTTAGGGGTATTTAAAAGCATAACTAGATATCATATTTGTAAAATTTATGAACACCTCAGTATGCACCTCTAATAGATAAGAAATAATTTTAATAATGCCTTGCTTTTATCACATTATAACAATAATCCCATAATATTTTTTATACCTAGTCCATATTTAAATTTCTCTGGTGATCTTTAAAAATGTCTTCTTAGGGTTGTTTCGTTTTTTGAATCAGGATCCTATATGTTCTACATGTTAGGTTTGGTTTTTAGGTCTAATTAGTCTCTTATTCGTAACAGTCCTCTCTCCCTTCCCTTTTTAAATGTCATTGATTTGCTAGAGAAATTGGATTATGCATCCTGGTTCACAGTCTCTATTTAACTGACTGCTTCCATGTCTTTTTGAACTGGCTTCTCTATCCCTGACTTTCCTGTGAAAGATATTTAGATTTGGGTTAAGAATTTTGGGGGAAAGAATACTTTATAGATGGTATGGTTTATTTCCTAACAACTCCCAGAGAGGTACATAATGGCTGGTGTCATACTTAGTGATGTTAAAGCAGTTTGGTGTGTTTAGGTGGCCTCAGCCTGATCCCTCCATTATAAAATTCATCATCAAATTTTCACTTAATGGTTTTAGCATCTATCAATGCTCATTGCCCAGATGCATTATTTTATACAGAGGTTGTAAAATGGTAGTTTTACATTCTAGATAGAATCTAATTCTATCATTCCTTCTGCATTTTTTAGCTGAAATTCTACATTAAAGAATTTTATTTACTTTTTCACTTTTCTTATCTAGTGTTTTAGGAAAGACAGGATACATTCTCATTGTAAAATATTGATGCCTGGAAATCTGCAGTGGTGACCAATGATATTGTTGTTTGTTTTATAATCAGTAAGAATGCATTGGTTATTTTGCATTGATTTTTAGATATTTAATGATTTTTAATCAATATATCACTTATCCATCCCTTATGATGCTTTTCATTGTCTAGCTTAAATATGGTTGGTTGTTTAACTCTGGTTCACTATTAAACTGTGAACTTTTTAAAGTCAAAGTTTATGTCTTATTTGGTTATTCATAGCAGGATGACCTACATTGTGTAGATAGGTAATAAATATGGTGGCACTGAATTGAACAGAGTCAAGTCTGTGTAGACTATTTAGGCTGGAGGAGGCCATGAGAGATTGTCTAGTCTAGGCCCTTGTCATCAGGCCAATATATATCTAAACCATCCTAGAACAGATCACTGTGTACCTTAAAGATCTCTAAGCACAAAGATTCCCAAACTTCTCCTGGAAGGCTATTGCCAGCAGCATTTTAAACACTCCTACCTTATCCTTTAGATCAGTGTGCTCTTTTTATTTATCTCCTTTCTCTTCTAGTATTCTGGTGGAAAAGGAAAAAAAACATTCCTCCCAGATACTTTCTTTTCCATCTTTCTTCATGCCAAGGAATCTGTGTGCTTCTACTTTTATTACTTCAAAATGGACTTGCATTTCCAAATTAAATGTTATTCTCTGGTTCCTTAAATTGATTATTTACAGTCTTTTTTAATGATTATGATTGTAGTAATGGCTCTTAAATGATTAAACAGCTATGTATTAGTTTTCAATTGCCACTATAACAAATTACCACAAACTTGGTGGCTTAAAACATCACAAATTTATTATCTTATAGTTCTGTATGTCAGAAGCCCAATGTGGGTCTCTCTAGGCTAAAGTCAAGGTTGTAGGCAGGGCTGCATTCCTTTCTGGAGGCTCTGATGGGAGAATCTGTTTCCCTGTTTTTTTGCAGCTTCTAGAGGGGTCCACGTTCCTCTTCTACTTTCAAATCTAAAAAATAATACAAATGAATATATATTTACTATATATATATAGTATATATATGTACACGCAAAACAGAAAAAGACTCACAGATATAGAAAACAAACTAGTGGTTACCAAAGGGGAAAGGGAAGGGGGCAGGGGCAAGGGATTAAGAGATATGAAGTACTACGTATAAAACAGAAAAGCAACAAAGATATATCGTACAGCACAGGAAATTATAGCCATTATTTTATAATAACTTTTGATGGAGTATAATCTGTAAGAATACTGAAGCACTATGCTGTACACCTGAAAGTAATATAATATTATAAATCAACTATACTTCAATTAAAAAAATCCAACAACATTGGGTCAAACATTGCTCACACCACACCACTCTGATCTCTTCTGCCTTCCCTCTTCCACTTTTAAGGATCCTCATGATTATATTGAGCCCACCTGGATAATCCAGGCTACTCTCCATATTTTAAGGTCAGTGGATCAACAATCTTAATTGTATCTGCAACCTTAATTCTCCTGTGTCATGTAACCTAAGATATTCACAGGTCCTGAAGACGAGGATGTGGGCAATCTTTGAGGGCTATTATTCTGCCTGGCACAGACTGTCTGTATGTTTGAAATTTGTGTCTCTATTCTATTCCCTTTCTGCTACCAATTTACAGTATGGTCATTCTCAATTCTGTTCATCTGTAAAACAGTAATAAAGTCTATTTTTCACAGATGTGCTGTGGGCATGTTAGTGAATTCATGATCATGAAGTGATGAGTTGAAATCCCTAGGGTCCAAGTTGCAAGAGCAAAGAATTTTTATTTCTTTATGGAAAAAAAGCATCACTTATAGCCCCTCTTCTTACTTTATTCTGTAAGAGGATAGTAGTATTTCTTCAGTTGCACCAAACTATACCCAAATATTGTAACTTACTTTCGTTTTCGAAACAAATATTAAGTGTCACTTTGTTTGACTCATTCCACTTGTTGATGTGTTTAAAAGATCCCACCGCTGAAATGAGAAGCTGTTGATCATTCAGAAATATTGAAGTTAACATTTAGTGATATGTGGACTAATACTCCTACTAAATAATCATTTATAAGCATTTCTACATTTATTTTAATATCTATCTAGTATTGACAGAGGTATTTTCAAAAGTCAGTTGCTGGTCTTACATGTAAAAATAAAAAACATAAAATATTCCCTTTTGCTATTTTGGAAACTAAGATTCATATGAAACATCTGTAAAACTTTTACTTCTGTAGAATCTTCTAAGATTTTTGTAGATTAGTTGAAGCAGTAGAAAAAGTAGTATTTTCCCAGATGACTGTTAATAACCATTAATGGCCTTGAGTCCTGCAATGATGTGCTAAAACATGATTCTTGTATAATAGATCTGCTAGTTTCCCATATCCTTTTTTCCCACATCGTGAATGTTCTCATTTCTGGCTTACACATTCAATTTTTGCTTTGTTACTTTTATGTTCAGCTGTTGGTAATTTTGCAAACATCCAAAAAAGGGAAAAAAATGAGAATTGTTTGACATTGAATTTTTATAGACTCATACTTTATGATGTTCTTTTGACCTCTGAAAATACTTTAATCAACATCACCTGGGAAGGAAAAAGTTACATTCCATCAGTTTTGTAGAGCAAGTTAAGGAGTTATTTTAGTATCCTTACTGCAAGAAAAGCTTAAATTGGAAAAAAGTCATATATCTTTATCACTCCCAGGAATTCTGACTTAAGGATTTGTCTTCCAACCAGGTGTTAGGACTCCAAAGGGATAGAAGAGGGCAAATTTCTTGATCCTCATGTTCTCACAGCTGCTAACCTTTACATTCACCGCCCTAATAGAGCGAGTTTCTCACACTGAGCCTCTCATTTACTCGCCCTGGTCGCCATCTTGCCGGTAACCCCTCAGAGTGATTCCTGCTAGGGAGGAGGAGGAGGACGAGATACCAGTAGCCCTGAGGTGTTCTGCCCTGGAGAGATCCTGGACCAGGATGCTAACATCTACATTCTAGGAAAGATCCTCCTCTGCCTGGAGAGGCAGCCCCATGTGGGGAAAGAATATGTATGTTTTCAGGGAGACAGACCTGGGTTTAAACTCAACACAACTACTTACTACGGAGTAGTTCTGGGTAAGTCATTGAACTTCTCTCAGTTTCATTTTTTTCATCTATAAAATAGAAAAATAATCATTCAGGAGCGTTGTGAAGACTATAAATAATGACGATAAGACTAACATAAACCCTAGCACAGAGTAGGTATGTTTTATAATTTTTGTTAGTTGCTATTATAACAAACGGAGTGGTCTTGGATAATATACCTAACTTTCTGAGCTTTGTTTTAGTTGCTAATAATGAATGGACTAAATCACTGGTAAAGTTTTGGTCAGCTCTAAGATTTTAGCGCTTAGATTAAAAAACCTTAATCTAAGTAATAGTCCTGTGCTTTCGTTTTCTGTTTTGTTTGTTTTTGGGAGCATGCAGTGTCAGGAAAATTGCAGAGGTAGATTGTTTTAGCAGAGCTGTCAGTAACTGAAAAGAAGTAACCATACTTACCTGTCTACCGCAACTAAGAAATGTTTTCTTGGAAAGGATAACTCCCCAAACTGATTAAGAAACCAAAGAAGCAAAAGCTAGGACTGTGACACAGCACTCTTGGCGCACACACAAGTGTCTTCCATAGTCACCATCTTTTAGTCCTAAAGGGGGGATTCCCTTTCAGTGCAATTAGCTGAATAGCGTTCTCAGGTGACTCTTATTAGAGTTTCACAGCTGTGGCCTCCAAAGGAGAAGGTGAATCCTCACAAGATACAGCTGAAAGGGTTTGGCATTCCCTAGATTTCACTTTTCTTGTCTCTGTCTTACAAAGCAATTTTTAGCAAGAACATGGCAAGAATTTTGACCTGCCCTACTAAATATAGATCAAAATAAGACCTTGCTACTGTTTCATTTATTTTAACTGATGGTAGTTTTATCTTAACAAGTGCAGGCCAAACTTTAATCATCAGTTTCTTATTCTGACATTTCTTGCTTGCTTTTATTTCACTGGGGAAAATTAATTTAAAAAATTTTTGAATAAAATTTATTTACAATGATTCAGATATGAAAATTATATGCTTATAAATGCAATTTATATTCCTCTATATTATTAACACCCCTTACAAATTTTACCCTTAATTTTTACATTTGTATAGAAAGCAAGAGCAAATGCACAATTTTCTCTCATCATTGCAACCCTTAGAACTTCGGCTGTCCTTTTCTCTTCATCATAAAAATATCTAAGCATGCTCTATTCATTTTTATGGAAGTGGGATGAAATACAAAATAATAGATATTCTATTTATTACAGGGAAGGATAAATATTACCTAATGACAAAAAACAAGTGAATACTTATTGTGGTAAGTGCCACAAGGAAGGTGATGCTGGATTCACTGAAGAAAAATAACTGGAGGTTGAAAATAACTGAAGGAACTATATAAAGAATTAATTAAGCTGAAAAATAACTAGTGAAAATGGGCAAGGTAAACTAACAGGAAGAAAAGATACAGTGTCAGCCATTGAAGCCAGCTCAGTTCTCCTGATCTCTGGCAGAATTAGCAAGAGACTGTGAGCGGAAAGAGCGAAATAGCAGCCTGCGGTGAATACAAGGTAGTCCCAAAATGCAGATGAGGGATATGATAGTTATGTAGGGGTAGGTAGTATTATTAGTGCCCTTTTACACATAACAAAACTGAACCTCTGAGAGTTTTAAGTAAACTTCCCAAAGTGCTTCAGATGGTAAATAGCACCAGGGTTTGAACCCAGGAAGTCTGGCTCAAGAACCTGAGCTCTGAAACACTGCACTGTACCACCTCTCAAAACATAGGGAATTTTATATGTTCTTCTGCAGCGGAAGGTACTCACAAGCCCCCGATTTGTTGCTTCTATAATGTCCTTTATTTTATTTACTTGTTTTTTTCTTTTTATAATGTCCTTTAAATAGTAAACAGACAAAAAGAAAGGCCATGTATCATGGAAGCAGCCATTGGCTACCTAACTCATTAAAGTTTAAATGAGTTAAAATATGTAAAGCAATTACTATGGCCCCAAAACTTGGTCTCTTCTACCCATACCACCACCACTATCTTTCTTTATTGTGAGCTGCCCATCTGTCAAGCCCTACTGCCCCTACTCTTCCTAAGGCCATATCTGGCCAAGGAAGGCAACATTTTTATCTCTCTCCGTGAATATCCTAGAGGCTAAGCATTTTCTTTGACAATCATTCTTAATAAATTGCTATTTGTTTTTATTTTGGTGTGTCTAGTCTGTTCCCAGACTCTATACACATAGAAAACTCCCAGGAGCTAAGGACCCTAGAAGCCTTAGATTTCTTGTTTACATCCAATGTTGTCATAATTTAGAAGCATGATGAATGAATGAATGGGTGAGAGTCAAGGGAGAGACCCAGGAAGTCTGAAACAGCTGTGGGTCACATTTAAGATGCATTTTTCTCTTCTGTTTAAAACAATTTCTTACTTAGTTCTTTCTCTGGAAATGGTTTTATCACTGGGAAGTATTTGGCTTTAAATAGTCAAGATTAATCCAGATTTTTCATTAAAAAACTAGGAATCTCAGAATCACTTGATTTTCCTCCAAGGTGCAAAATTTAGCAGAACTTGAGTAAGCTTCAAAGGGGAATTTTTAAAGAAATTGGCCTAGTGGGTACCAATTTCTTAATAAATGTTATGCCACCACTGAAACAATTCGCCATGAGTTTATACCAGAAAAGCCTTGTTTGATAACAGATGCCCATTTCACCTGTTTTGATAAAGATAACATCTTTTCAATGTTCTATATTTTCTGTTGGATTCAACTATAATGTTTCCATGGTCTTCCTGATCTCACCAAACAATAGATAAACTGTCTCCAAATTTATCATTTCTTGGAAATACAATAAAAGAAACTCAATATTCTAATATAAAGCACAATTCTTTTCAAAGGTATTGCACAGTGCACTGAGACCAAAATCTAACTTTAAAAAATTTATTCTTAATTATTTCTAGAAGGGTTCCTCAAAATAACATATGGCCCTTTTGTCATGGGTCAAAAGTATACCCTGTCTCAGATTTATGGCAAGAGGCTTGTTGATGAGAAGTGGTCTTAGAAAGATAGCTGCCAATAGGAGGATAAATTAGAGGGTTATCTGGGACAGATGCTAGATAATGTTTAGACTTTATAATTTCCTTTATTTTTAGGAATGCATCTCAAAACCAAGGACTACAATCAAATCCTAGTTTCCTAACTACCCATATATTATTTCCTTAAACATTTTACTTTCTCTGGACACAACACTCTGTCACATACTAATCCCGTCTGAAGTGCTATGCTGTGAGCGCCAACATTTAGTCACATTCTGGTTTGGATTGTTCCATTTTCATTATTGTGTTTTTGTTTTCACTAGTCGTGTCTCATCAACCAAACAGCTGCTCAGCGTGAGAGATGACTCTCACCATCCCTCATGTACTCCATGATCAGGGTCAATAGATCTGTGGGTGTAGGAACTAACTCCCCAGAATCTGCTGGGCAGGTCTCCCAGTCAACACAATAAAGTCCCTCTTTGCCTGGGGTAGACATCTCTAGGAGAAAAAAAATTATGTGACTGGCTTACAGCGTTGACTCTACCCTCTTTCTCAGGCCTGGTTATGGTTTACACCTGCTGTTCTGGCTTAATTATTAATGGTGCTCCCATTTCTCTCAAAAGTGTCCCAGTTTAGTTGAAAAATTATGTGCATAATACACACGTGGGAGAAAGCCTTGAATTCTTAGCATTGTCCCCCAGTCTTCACCTGATTCCAAGCTAATAGCTCAGCCTTTTCTCTGCCACTGGGGGTACTCCTTAAGGAGAAGAGGTTTGCCACGGGTTGGCCTGATGCATTTCATGAACAAGGCTGAGTGCATAGTAGCCGCTCCCCAAATGCTGGAGTGGAGGTTCTCACCAACCCACGAGCTGATGCTTTAATGTCATTGGACACCTACAGCATGCTGGGCCCAGGGCTTTACAGAGACGGGTTATTGATTTCTCACAGCAGCCCCTTGATACAGCTACTATTAGCATCCTCTTCTTCCCAATGAAGACAGTAAATCCCTGAGAAGTGAAGGAGTCTGAAGGTGGCATGCTGGCTCTAAAGCCCGTGCATTTGACTACCATACCATAGTGCTTTCTCCATGGCGTCTAAGTGTTCTGTAACCTTTGAACCCTATGTACAAACTCGTCTCCTGGGAATTATTCCTGACCCCCCAACCCCCGCATGGTAACACTGACTGAGCATTTAAAAAGAAAGAAAACACCTTGCCGATTTGAAGGCTCTGGTTTACCACCTAATAGTTAACATGATCTAGCTTTAGTATTTGAAAGGAAAAGATCCGAAGTCCCAACTTTTCAGTCATATTTCCTGTAGAGATAACATTAACAAAGTGATGCATTCACTGGAAAATGTGTGTGTGTGCAGGCTCTCCATCAAGAGCGAGCCCTTGCCAAACATGAAACAAGTTCACAGACAACACCCTACATTAAATTTCTCTGTGGGGTGCACATATAAAACACAGGCAAAGAAAAAACTACCGGCAATGAAGTCAACAGTTTTAATGCCTAACAGGTCTCTAAGCTAGGAAAGGATGAGTACTGGCCGTGGCAGCAAGTGGTAGGAGAAATTGTTAAGTATTGGTTTCCAGGGTCAGGGAGAGAATTTGTCAACGCTTGCAAGTGAGGCAGGGTTAGCTTGGGACAGTGGCTGAGTGAGAAGCTCCAGACTGAGAGCCAGGATGACAAGGAAATGAGGAATTACCTGGTCCATCTGGGTTGTGGTGAGGATGCGGGGAGGGATTGGGAATGGAGGGGCAGGTCTGGTGTGGCTTCCTGGGCATGTGACCAGTGCGCTCAGAGGAGCCCTGCAGTGAAGTTTAATGCTTTGCTGTCTTGGAAATTTTAGTAAGCTTACCTTTCAGTTTTATCTCGTCAGTGAGGTGGGATGGGACAACGGTGTGTGCGCTGAGAGCTTGGCGCCTGGGCTCTTGTCTTTGCCTGCCACTCCCTCCCCTAATTTGCTTCTCAACTGCCTGGTCCCCCACCCGCTGCTGCAGGCCTTCCTCTTCCCACCTCCGCTTAGCTACTGCTGCTGCCCTCCACCTTCCACAGGGACTTGAGTGTGGATGCAGGGAGGGTCTGGTGGGCACCTCCCCCCTTGGTGACATCTGGCAGGATGTGGTGGCAGCAGTCCCCACACTGGCTGGCAAGGACACAGTGCATTAGCTTCTTTCCCACCCCCATTCAGGTAGCTCTGTCCCAGGACTGAGGTTACAATCCCTTGGGGTCTATGGGTTCTGATGGCAGGCCTTTGGGAAAGGGAGACTGGCTTTTTTTTTGCCCTGGGGGCTGAGGTGTAGGGTAAGGTGCTTTGATGCTGAGGCTGCCTCTGGTGGGAAAGGGTCCCACACAGTCAGGAGAGAGGGGATGGGGGGAGGTGAGGGTTTGCATGCCTCTGCAGGGCACAACATGAACTAGCCAGTAAATACCATGACAGGTCAAGACAGAGTCCATGAAAGAGAGAAAATGTTTTATATTTTGGTGTCTTTAATGTTACTTTTAAAATAGCAGATCCATCGTTTGATTTTTGCCTTGATTGGGGTCATAAACTTAGGTAGTAAGCACCAGGCGAAGCGTGTATTTTCAGTAGCTTTGCCTCCCCAGCTCTCACCAAAATTATAGGAAAACTCTCAGAAAAAGTTTTCAGCAATGTCTTCCACGTTGAAATCTGTCTTTGAAATGCTCCTCTGTTTGGAAAAAGGGTGCATCTTTCCTTCCAGACAGCAAACTGAAGAGTGAAGGAGTGTGGCAGAGCTTTTGGGGGTCACGTTACAGTGTTTAGGAAAAGCCCCTTTGAACCTCTTCCTTCCACCTCCACCTTTTCCACGTCCTCTCTTCTCATCAAAGCTGAGTTGTCATCTCTTATTTAGAGGTTTCACTCTGCAGCACAGAGATGAGGGGCTGCTTCTTACTGCTGCCTGAACAATTGTTCTGAACAATTCCTCTTGTAACATACATACCAACATGAGCTTCATGTCAGCTCCCTTCTGTGGTCTATGACTGAACATTCTAGAATCCCACCAATGGCAGATGTTCCTAGTCATGTTTGCATTAGCAGTTGCTCTGTGGTCCAAGGTGGCTGCGCCTTTTATGGATCCTTTAACCTTCACCATTGTCCCACCCTGCTTGGGTGCCAGGGCCCTCAGGCTGCCTCTTAAGGGCTGAGAGAAGCCAGAACTGTCTCGGAGCCCCAGGGCATAGCAGAATCTTTTGTCAAAATGGGCATTTGTTCATTTTCCAACTGATTTTGTAATGTTTAACAGAAATAAGGCCTGAAGAGTGATTAGTAGGATTAGCTTTAAAATTTGGCTTAGGGCTTCCCTAGTGGCGCAGTGGTTGAGAGTCCGCCTGCCGGTGCAGGGGACATCGGTTCGTGACCCAGCCCGGGAGGATCCCACATGCCGCGGAGCGGTTGGACCCGTGGGCCATGGCCGCTGAGCCTGTGCGTCCGGAGCCTGTGCTCTGCAATGGGAGAGGCCACAACAGTGAGAGGCCTGCATACCGCAAAAAAAGAAAAAAAAAAATTGGCTTAAATTATTTTTCAGGTGAAAGGTAAGGATTATCCTGATACACAAAACCACATACTATTTCTAAGAAAGAACTTCAAAGGAAAAAAATATCAGTTCTACAGATAGGCTCCTCAAAGACGAATTCAGTGATGGAAGTTTACCTGCTTTTCAAAAGATTATTTGCTGTTGCTGACAGCTATTTCCCAGACCTATACTTATTTTTCTTTTCTTTCTGCAAAGCATCAAACTTTCTCCATCTTTACTCCAGCCCCAGGCAATAAATGGGTAGAGAAAAAGATTCATTCATTCTTTCAGAAAATGTTTGTTGTGCAATTACTGTGTTTCTAGCTTTAAAGGTACAGAAATAGGGCTTCCCTGGTGGCGCAGTGGTTGAGAACCCTCCTGCCGATGCAGGGGACGCGGGTTTGTGCCCCGGTCCGGGAAGATCCCACATGCTGCCGAGTGGCTGGGCCTGTGAGCCATGGCTGCTGAGCCTGCACGTCCGGAGCCTGCGCTCCGCAACAGGAGAGGCCACAACAGTGAGAAGTCCGCGTACCGAAAAAAAAAAAAAAAAAAAGTACAGAAATGAACAAAATATGAACTGAATCTGGGCCAGATCCCACGTGATCCTCAGCCCACATCTTCCTACAGAGGCTTAGAAATACTCTAAAAGGTGGAGGACTTCTATCTGTAATGATTCATGTTGCTATAGATGTTCATTTTTATATACAGCTAAGGACAAGGTACTAGTAATCTACTTAGTGATTTATTAAAAATTGCTAAACTTCTCTATTCATAAACTCAGTAAGCATAGTAAATTTAGAGCAGAACTGACACTGCTTATAACTACTGTCTTCTATTTGGACTTTTGGCTTCCATGAGGCTTTGCAAAGCTATGACTTAGCAGGATTTACCCAATTTTCCAGAAAAATGCCCCTTAGTGTTTTTCCAGAAGGGACACTGAACGTCCTGAAAGGATGTCAGTGATATTCCTGAGTTGGTCAAGACTATCAATGGCTACTGTTAGAGCTTGTTAATATGTAATTACTTTAGGGTTACTTAATTATCACAGATGTGTTTTGTGGTGAACTTTGTTAATACTACCTTTTGACAGGATACATCTGTTGCCTCAGTGATATTTGAGCTGCTCATTTTCTAGTAACCGGGCTTCAGAATGGATGTGGACTTTGGTTCAAATACAAATCATTTGTACCCCATTGCTGAAAGCAGCTTGCTGCTGTGGTGTCAGTCTGTTATCCTTACTTTGTCACCGTAATGTGAGAATGGGCGCGGGTACAGGAAGCGAGGTTGGTTACAGGACTGAAGTTTACAACTGCTTAGAGTAGCCTTTCAAGCAATGAGTAGACAAGTAGCATGTTATGGTCTTTTTACCCTCCGACCCCCTCACCACACTGCACCCCTCTCTCAGCGAGACTGCCCTCTTCCAGCCCTCCTTCATGGACCAGCAGGTGAGGGCACAGTGTCTGCAGCACGGGCAAGGCAGCTGAGACAGAACTGCAGCACCAAGGGGCCCCCTGAAGCTCTGTTTGCTTACCCTCAGAGTGGCCGCACTTAAGATTGTGCTTTTTTTAAAAAAAAAAAAAGAAAAGGGAACACTTTTGCACTGCTGGTGGGAATGTAAATTGATACAGCCACTATGGAGAAGAGTAGGGAGGTTCCTTCAAAAATCTAAAAATATAACTACCATACGACCCAGCAGTCCCACTACTGGACACATACCCTGAGAAAACCATCATTCAAAAAGAGTCATGTACCACAATGTTCATTGCAGCTCTATTTACAATAGCCAGGACATGGAAGCAACCTAAGCGTCCATCAACAGATGAATGGATAAAGAAGATGTGGCACATATATACAATGGAATATTACTCAACCATACAAAGAAATGAAATTGACTTATTTGTTGTGAGGTGGATGGACCTGGAGTCTGTCATACAGAGTGAAGTGAGTCAGAAGGAGAAAAACAAATACCGTATGCTAACGCATATATATGGAATCTAAGAAAAAAAATGTCATGAAGAGACTAGGGGTAGGATGGGAATAAAACACAGACCTACTAGAGCATGGACTTGAGGATATGGGGAGGGGGAAGGGTAAGCTGTGACGAAGTGAGAGAGTGGCATGGACATATATTCACTACCAAACATAAAATAGATAGCTAGTGGGAAGCAGCCGCATAGCACAGGGAGATCAGCTAGTTGGTTTGTGACCACCTAGAGGGGTGGGATAGGGAGGGTGGGAGGGTGGGAGACGCAAGAGGGAAGAGATATGGGAACATATGTATATGTATAACTGATTCACTTTGTTATAAAGCAGAAACTAACATACCATTGTAAAACAATTATACTCCAATAAAGATGTTAAACAAACAAACAAACAAAAAAATGAATAGTCCGTGAGTGGGATTCTCTGCCTGCGCTTAAAACAGGAGGCTTTTCAAGGGTAATTTTCAAACAGACATTACTCAATGTTGATGAAATAAGACACAGGAGCTGTCTGCCAAATGTTAAAAGCTAAAGGGAATACTTAAATTTGGATTGTACCTCTCAGGTCAGATTACAGCTAAGTGTGGCATGTGGATGCTTGCAGATGCAGAGAAAAACTAATAATTTTCTATACGGAGATTTCCATGACCATAGATTTATTTTTTCAGGTTTTGTGGATGATGATGTTCTTAATAGGAGTTTTATGATATGCCACATTGATTTCCAATAAAATAGATACCTTAGCTTATCAAATCCTAAAGTACCTTTAACTATAAATCATACCACTATTTTATATAAATCTAAGAAAGAATAAAGCTGCTGATTAATGACACGGCTTTTGCATCCCTTGGGGCTTGTGAGGGAGCTTCCTTTGACTCATTGATACATAATCTTTATTGGAGTGTAATTGCTTTACAATGGTGTGTTAGTTTCTGCTTTATAACAAAGTGAATCAGCTATACACATACTTATATCCCTATATCTCCTCCTTCTTGCGTCTCACTCCCACCGTCCCTATCCCACCACTCTAGGTGGTTACAAAGCACCGAACTGATCTCCCTGTGCTATGTGGCTGCTTCCCACTAGCTATCTATTTTACATTTGGCAGTGTATATATGTCCATGCCACTCTCTCATTTCATCCCAGCTTACCCTTCCCCCTCCCCATGTCCTCAAGTCCATTCTCTAGTCTGCGTCTTTATTCCTGTCCTGCCCCTAGGCTCTTCAGAACCCTTTTTTTTTTTTCAGATTCCATATATATGCGTTAGCATATGGTATTTATTTTTCTCTTTCTGACTTACTTCACTCTGTATGACAGACTCTAGGTCCATCCACCTCAGTACAAATAACTCAATTTTGTTTCTTTTCATGGCTGAGTAATATTCCATTGTATATATGTGCCGCATTTTCTTTATCCATTCATCTGTCGATGGATGCTTAGGTTGCTTCCATGTCCTGGCTGTTGTAAATAGAGCTGCAATGAATATTGTGGTACATGACTCTTTTTGAATGATGGTTTTCTCAGGGTATATGCCCAATAGTGGGATTGCGGGGTCATATGATAGTTCTATTTTTAGTTTTTTGATAAACATCCATACTATTCTCCATAGTGGCTGTATCAATTTACATTCCCACCAAAAGTGCAAGAGGGTTCCTTTTTCTCCATACCCTCTCCAGCATTTGTTGTTTGTAGATTTTTTGATGATGGCCATTCTGATGGATGTGAGGTGATACCTCACTGTAGTTTTCATTTACACTTCTCTAATGATATTGAGCATCCTTTCGTGTGTTTGTTGGCAATCTGTATATCTTCTTTGGAGAAATGTCTATTTAGGTCTTCTGCCCAAGGGTTGGGTTGTGTTTGCTCTTTTTGATATTGAGCTGCGTGAGCTGCTTATGAATTTTGGAGATTATCCTTTCTCAGCTGCTTTGTTAGCAAATATTTTCTCCCATTCTGAGGGTTGTCTTTTTGTCTTGTTTATGGTTTCCTTTGCTGTGCAAAAGCTTTTAAGTTTCATTAGGTCCCATTTATTTTTGTTTTTATTTCCATTTCTCTAGGAGGTAGGTCAAAAAGGATCTTACTGTGATTTATGTCATAGAGTGTTCTGTCTATGTTTTCCTCTAAGAGTTTGATAGTGTCTGGCCTTCCATTTAGGCCTCGAATCCATTTTGAGTTTATTTTTGTGTGGTGTTAGGGAGTGTTCTAATTTCATTCTTTTACATGTAGCTGTCCAGTTTTCCCAGCACCACTTATTGAAGAGTCTGTCTTTTCTCCATTGTTTATTCTTGCCTCCTTTAT
The DNA here is from genome assembly GCF_026419965.1 of Kogia breviceps. NCBI lineage: Eukaryota > Metazoa > Chordata > Mammalia > Artiodactyla > Physeteridae > Kogia > Kogia breviceps. The sequence goes on from NC_081314.1 coordinate 102,072,059, forward strand.
CAAAAATAAGGTGACCATAAGTGTGTGGGTTTATCTCTGGGCTTTCTATCCTGTTCCATTGATCTATATTTCTGTTTTTGTGCCAGTACCATACTGTCTTGATTATTTTAGCTTTGTATTATAGTCTGAAGTCCAGGGGCCTGATTCCTCCAGCTCTGTTTTTTTTTTTCCTCAAGATTGCTTTGGCTATTTCGAGTCTTTTGTGTTTCCATACAAATTGTGAAATTGTTTGTTCTAGTTCTGTGAAAAATGCCATTGGTAGTGTGATAGGGATTGCATTGAATCTGTAGATTGCTTTGGGTAGTATAGTCATTTTCACAATGTTGATGCTTCCAATTCAAGAACATGGTATATCTCTCCATCTGTATCATCTTTAATTTCCTTCATCAGTGTCTTATAGTTTTCTGCATACAGGTCTTTTGTCTCCTTAGGTAGGTTTTTTTTTTTCTTTCTTTCTTGTCTCTGTGCTTAGTGGAGATTTTTTTTTGTAACATCTTTATTGGAGTATAATTGCTTTACAATGGTGTATTAGTTCCTGCTTTACAACAAAGTGAATCAGTAATACACATACACATGTTCCCATATCTCTTCCCTCTAGCATCTCCCACCCTCCCACCCTCCCTATCCCACCCCTCTAGGTGGTCACAAACCAACTAGCTGATCTCCCTGTGCCATGCAGCTGCTTCCCACTAGCTATCCACTCTACATTTGGTAGTGTATATATGTCCATGCCACTCTTTCACTTCGTCACAGCTTGCCCTTCCCCCTCCCCATATCCTCAAGTCCATGCTGTAGTAGGTCTGTGTTTTATTTCCATCCTACCCCTAGGCTCTTCATGACATTTTTTTTTCTTAGATTCCATATATATGTGTTAGCATACGGTATTTGTTTTTCTCCTTCTGACTCACTTCACTCTGTATGACAGACTCCAGGTCCATCCACCTTACTACAAATAAGTCAATTTCATTTCTTTGTATGGTTGAGTAATATTCCATTGTATATATGTGCCACATCTTCTTTATCCATTCATCTATTGATGGACACTTAGGTTGCTTCCATGTCCTGGCTGTAGTAAATAGAGCTGCAATGAACATTGTGGTACATGACTCTTTTTGAATTATGGTTTTCTCAGGTTATATGCCCAGTAGTGGAATTGCTGGGTCATATGGTAGTTCTATTTGTAATTTTTGAAGGAACCTCCCTACTCTTCTCCATAGTGGCTGTATCAATTTACATTCCCACCAGCAGTGCAAGAGTGTTCCCTTTTCTCCACACCCTCTCCAGCATTTATTGTTACTAGATTTCTTGTTGATGGTCATTCGGACTTGTGTGAGATGATATCTCATTGTAGTTTTGATTTGCATTGCTCTAATGATTAATGAATTGGAGCATTCTTTCATGTGTTTGTTGGCAATCTGTATATCTTCTTTGGAGAAATGTCTATTTAGGTCTTCTGCCCATTTTTGGATTGGGTTGTTTGTTTTTTTGTTATTGAGCTGCATGAGTTGCTTATAAATTTTGGATATTAATCCTTTGTCAGTTGCTTCATTTGCAACTATTTTCTCCCATTCTGAGGGTTGTCTTTTGGTCTTGTTTATGGTATCCTTTGCTGTGCAAAAGCTTTTAAGTTTCATTAGGTCCCATTTGTTTATTTTATTTTTTTAAATTTCCATTTCTCTAGGAGGTGGGTCAAAAAGGATCTTGCTGTGATTTATGTCATAGAGTGTTCTGCCTATGTTTTCCTCTAAGAGTTTGATAGTGTCTGGCTTTACATGTAGGTCTTTAACCCATTTTGAGTTTATTTTTGTGTATGGTGCTAGGAAGTGTTCTAATTTCCTACTTTTACATGTACCTGCCCAGTTTTCCCAGCACCACTTATTGAAGAGGCTGTCTTTTCTCCACTTATAGTCTTGCCTCCTTTATCAAAGATAAGGTGACCATATGTGTGTGGGTTTATCTCTGGGCTTTCTATCCTGTTCCATTGATCTATATTTCTGTTTTTGTGCCAGTACCATACTGTCTTGATTACTGTAGCTTTGTAGTATAGTCTGAAGTCAGGGAGCCTTATTCCTCCACCTCCATTTTTCGTTCTCAAGATTACTTTGGCTATTCAGGGTCTTTTGTGTTTCCATACAAACTGTGAAATTTTTTGTTCTAGTTCTGTAAAAAATGCCAGTGGTTGTTTGATAGGGATTGCATTGAGTCTGTAGATTGCTTTGGGTAGTAGAGTCATTTTCACAATGTTGATTCTTCCAATCCAGGAACATGGTATATCTCTCCATCTATTTGTCTCATCTTTAATTTCTTTCATCAGTGTCTTATAGTTTTCTGCATACAGGTCTTTTGTCTCCCTAGATAGATTTATTTCTAGATATTTTATTTGTTTTGTTCCAATGGTAAATGGGAGTGTTTCCTTAATGTCTCTTTCAGATTTTTCATCATTACTATTTAGGAATGCATGAGATTAATGTGCATTAATTTTGTATCCTGCTACTTTACCAAATTCATTGATCAGCTCTAGTAATGTTCTGGTAGCATCGTTCAGATTCTCTATGTTTAGTATCATGTCATCTGCAAACAGTGACAGCTTTACTTCTTTGTATTCGATTTGGATTCCTATTTATTTCTTTTTCTTCTCTGATTTCTGTGGCTAAAACTTCCAAAAGTATGTTGAATAATAGTGGTGAGAGTGGACAACCTTGTCTTGTTCCTGATCTGAGTGGAAATGGTTTCAGTTTTTCACCATTGAGAATGATGTTTGCTGTGGGTTTGTCATATATGGCCTTTATTATGTTGAGGTAAGTTCCCTCGATGCCTACTTTCTAGAGGGTTTTTATCATAAATGGGTGTTGAATTTTGTTGAAAGCTTTATCTGCCTCTATTGAGATGATCATATGGTTTTTATCCTTCAGTTTGTTAATATGATGTATCACATTGATTGATTTGCATATATTGAAGAATACTTGCATTCCTGGGATAAACCCCACTTGATAATGGTTTCTGAGCCTTTTAATGTGTTGTTGAATTTTGTTTGCTAGTATTTTGTTGGGGATTTTTGCATCTCTGTTCATCAGTGATATTGGCCTGTAGTTTTCTTTCTTTCTGACATCCTTGTCTGGTTTTGATATCAGGGTGATGGTGGCCTCATAGAATGAGATTGGAAGTGTTGCTCCGTCTACTATATTTTGGAAGAGTCTTAGAAGGTTAAGTGTTTGTTAGCTCTTCTGTAAATGTTTGGTAGTATTCACCTGTGAAGCCATGTGGTCCTGGGCTTTTGTCTGTTGGAAGATTTTTAATCACAGTTTCAATTTCAGTGCTTGTGGTTGGTCCATTTATATTTTCTATTTCTTCCTGAGTCAGTCTTGGAAGGTTGTGCTTTTCTAAGAATTTGTCCATTTCTTCCAGGTTGTCCATTTTATTGGCATATATTTGCTTTTAGTAATCTCTCATGGTCCTTTGTATTTCTGCAGTGTCAGTTTGTACTTCTCCTTTTTCATTTCTAATATTGTTGATTTGCGTCATCTCCCTTTTTTTCTTGATGAGTCTGGCTCATATTTATCAATTTTGTTTATCTTCTGAAAGAACCAGGTTTTAGTTTTATTGATCTTTGCTAACATTTTCTTCATTTCTTTTTCATTTATTTCTGATCTGATCTTTATGATATCTTTCCTTCTTCTAACTTTGGGGTTATTTTGTTCTTCTTTCTCTAATTGCTTTAGGTGTAAGGTTAGGTTGTTTATTTGAGATGTTTCTTGTTTCTTGAGGTAGGATTGTATTGCTGTAAACTTCCCTCTTAGAACTGCCTTTGCTGCATCCCATAACTTTTGGGTCATCGTGTTTTCATTGTCATTTGTTTCTAGGTATTTTTTGCTTTTCTCTTTGATTTCTTCAGTGATCTCTTGGTTATTTAATAGTGTATTGTTTAGCCTCTATGTGTTTGTATTATTTTTACAGATTTTTTCCTGTAATTGATATCTAGTCTTGTAGCATTGTGGTCAGAAAAGATACTTGATATGATTTCAGTTTTCTTAAATTTACCAAGGCTTGATTTGTGACCCAAGATATGATCTATCCTGGAGAAGGTTCCATGAGCACTTGAGAAGAAAGTGTATTCTGTTGTTTCTGGATGGAATGTCCTATAAATATCAGTTAAGTCCATCTTGTTTAATGTGTCATTTAAAGCTTGTGTTTCGGGCTTCCCTGGTGGCGCAGGGATTGAGAGTCCGCCTGCCGATGCGGGGGACGCAGGTTCGTGCCCCGGTCCGGGAGGATCCCACGTGCCGCGGAGCGGCTGGGCCCGTGAGCCGTGGCCGCTGCGCCTGCGCGTCCGGAGCCTGTGCTCCGCAACGGGAGAGGCCCACGTACCACACACACACAAAAAAAAAACCAAAAAAAAAAAAAAGCTTGTGTTTCGTTATTTATTTTCATTTTGGATGATCTTTCCATTGGTGAAAGTGGGGTGTTAAAGTTCCCTACTATTAATTTGTTACTGTCGATTTCCCCTTTTATGACTGTTAGTAATAGCCTTATGTATTGAGGTGCTCCTATGTTGGGTGCATAAAGATTTACAATTGTTATATCTTCTTCTTGGATTGATCCCTTTATCATTATGTAGTGTCCTTCTTTGTCTCTTGTAGTAGTCTTTATTTTAAAGTCTATTTTGTCTGACATGAGAATAGCTACTCAGCTTTCTTTTGATTTGCATTTGCATGGAATATCTTTTTCCATCCCCCCACTTTCAGTCTGTATGTGTCCCTAGGTCTGAAGTGGGTGTTGTAGACAGCACATACACAGGTCTTGTTTTTGTATCCATTCAGCCAGTCTCTGTCTTTTGGTTGGAGCAGTTAATCCACTTACATTTAAGGTAGTTATCAATATGTGTGTTCCTATTACCATTTTCTTAATTGTTTTGCTTTTGTTATTGTAGGTCTTTTCCTTCTCTTGTGTTCCCTGCCTAGAGAATTTCCTTTAGCATTTGTTGTAAAGCTGGGTTTGTGGTGCTGATTTCTCTTAGCTTTTGCTTGTCTATAAAGTTTAATTTCTCCATCAAATCTGAAGGAGATTCTTGCTGGGTAGAGCCATCTTGGTTGTAGGTTTTTCCCTTTCATCACTTTAAATATGTGTTGCCACTCCCTACTCGTTTGCAGAGTTTCTCCTGAAGGATCAGCTCTTAACCTTATGGGGATTCCGTTTTATGTTATTTGTTGTTTTTCCCTTGCTGCTTTTAATATCTTTTCTTTGTATTTAATTTTTGACTGTTTGATTAGTATGTGTCTTGACATGTTTTTCCTTGGATTTATCCTCTATGGGACTGTCTGTGCTTCCTGGAGTTGATTGACTTTTTCCTTTCTCATATGTGGAAAGTTTTTAACTCTGATCTCTTAAAATGTTTTCTCAGTCTCTTTCTCCTCTTCTTCTGGAATCCCTACAAATCAAATGTTGGGGCACTTAATGTTGTCCCAGAGGTCTCTGAGACTGTCCTCAATTCTTTTCATTCTTTTTTCTTTAGTCTGCTCTGTGGTAGTTATTTCCACTATTTTATCTTCCAGGTCACTTATCCGTTCTTCTCCCTCAGTTATTCTGTTATTGATTATGTCTAGAGAATTTTTAATTTCATTTATTGTGTTGTTTATCATTGTTTGTTTGCTCTTTAGTTCTTCTAGGTCCTTGTTAAACGTTTCTTGTATTTTCTGCATTCTATTTCCAAGATTTTTGATCATCTTTACTATCATTACTCTGGATTCTTTTTCAGATAGACTGCCTGTTTCCTCTTCATTTCTTTGGTCTGAGGAGTTTTTACCTTGCTCCTTTATGTGCTGAGTGTTTCTTTGTCTTCTCATCTTTCTTAACTTACTGTGTTTGGGGTCTCCTTTTCACAGGCTGCAGGTTCGTAGTTCCTGTTGTTTTTGGTGTCTGCCCCCACTAGGTATGGTTGGTTTGGTGGGTTGTGTAGGCTTCCTGATGGCGGATACTAGTACCTGTGTTCTGGTGGATGAGGCTGGATCTTGCCTTTCTGATGGGCAGGACCATGTCCAGTGGTGTTTTTGGGGGTGACTGTGACCTTATTATGATTTTAGGCAGCCTCTCTGCTCATGGATGGGGTTGTGTTCCTGTCTTGCTAGTTGTTTGGCATAGGATGTCCAGCCCTGTCGCTTGCTGTTTGTTGAGTGGAGCTAGGTCTTAGCATTGAGATGGTGATCTCTGGGAGAATTCTCACACACTGCTCTTACGTGGGGCTAGGAGGTCTCTGGTGGACCAATGTCCTGAACTCAACTCTCCCATCTCAGAGGCACAGGCCTGCCACCTGTCCAGAGCACCAAAATCCTGTCAGCCACATGGCTTTTGGGATGTCTGAGGTCTTCTGCCAGCATTCAGTATGTGTTCTGTAGGAGTTGTTCCACATGTAGATGTATTTCTGATGTATTTGTGGGGAGTAAGGTGTTCTCCACATCTTATTCCTCTGCCATCTTGAAGCCACAACCCGATACATATATTTCATATTATCTATTTTTTGTGAAAAGAGATGATTTTATTTTTAATAAATTCTTTGTTAGAATAGCTTTAGGTTTAAGAAAAGTTGCAAGTATAAGACAGAGAATTTCTGTGTACTAGACATCCAATTTCTCCTATTCACATCTTATGTTAATATGGTACATTTGTCACAACTAAGGAACTAATATTGATACATTATTAGCTAAAGTCCACAACTGATTTGATTTCCTCCGTTTTAACCTGAGATCTTGTTCCATTCCAAAGTCCCATGCAGGACACCACATCACACCTAGTCATGTCCCCTTAGGCTCCTGTAGACTCTTTCTCCCAGACTTTCCTTGGTTTTGATGACCTTAATGGTTTGGAGGAGTCATGGTTAGGTATTTTGTAGAATGTCTTTCAGTTTAGTTTTGTCTGATGTTTCTTCTCATGTTTAGACTGGGATTTTGGGGAGGAAGAGATGTATTACTTTAAAAAGAATATGAAAAGGAAAGTAAGCAAAAGAAAAATTACTGCTAAATATTCTTCACATTGAGAATCCAACTCTCATGCCTCACCCTTCAACTCAGAGCTATCGGTAGCCTTATTTTTCTACCACATCACTCTGTGCCAGCATGAACAGTGGTTAGGCCACGTTTGGGAAACACTGCTCCCCTGGGTTTCCTTCTAAATCACTGACCCTCTTCAGCCAGTTTTGAAGCTGTTCCTTTCTTGACCTTACTGGAAGGTGTCAGGCAGTGGCAGCAAGGACCAAACTGCCCCTGGCCAATGTACCATGCCACTGACTGTTAAATATATTTGAGAGATTTTTTTTTCTTTTTTTTTTTTTTTTTTTTTTTTTTTTTGTGGTACGCGGGCCTCTCACTGTTGTGGCCTCTCCCATTGTGGAGCACAGGCTCCAGACGCGCAGGCTCAGCGGCCATGGCTCACAGGCCCAGCCGCTCCGCTGGCTGATCTTCCCGGACCGGGGCGTGAACCCGTGTCCCCTGCATCGGCAGGCAGATTCTCAACCATTGCGCCACCAGGGAAGCCCTATTTGAGAGATTTTAAAAGCTGGGGAAAAAGTATGTCTTAGAACCAATGAAGTATGGTATTCTGAACTTTTAATATGCCATTTACTATAAAACAGCTTTATATTGAATATTGTCAAATTACCATTTGGAGTTCAGACATAAATATGTTGATGTTATGTCTCCAAATCAAATTAAAACCAGTCAACTTCCACCTGCTAGATTCATGAAAAGTTGAATATATTTTCCTTAAGACTCTGTCACTGCCCCCACAGTTTTCAAAATCCTAAGGAGCTGGTACAGTCCCGATGGAGGCCCATCCAACTTCTGTATGCAGTATGGCTTAATTGCATTCAAGACCACCTTACCTGCACTAAGCCCTGTTGTGGGCTGGTCCTCCACCACCGTATTAGGTGCCTGCTGGCCAAAATCCCTGCATGGGCGGGCACAGCTGCTCAGAGGAGACCCGTTCTGTGAACAGGCCTCTGGCTCAGTGCCCAGTGTTCTCCTTGGCGGGTTTCCAGGGCAGCAGCTCAAGGGTCTTACTCTCTAGCCCAGAAGCATTCCTGAGACTCTATCTACCTCAGAGCAAAAGGAGATTCCAGCCTCCACTGGGGACCCAGAGGGAGTTGTCTCTCCCCTCTTTGGGGATGAACCGAGGATTAAGCCTCAGTGTTGTTTTTAAACCTCCAAATCATGATAGGAAGCAATCTGGCCTCTCTCTCTTTTTTTCTAATCAAAAATAAACCTAACTACTGAAAAAAGGAGTTTATGGACTGTCTTTAACAGGCTCAAAGTTACTTGGAAATTGAGTTTGATTTTGAAACTTCTCTCTGGGCCTTGGTGTTTGGGATGATGTCCACCTTCTCTGATTGGGTCCAAAGGGTCCCAGATCTTTAAAGCACAACGGTGAGAGCAGAGTGGTGCCTGGCCCTCTCCTGCTAGAGTAAAGCCTGCACACCCTCCACAGATCTGGTCTCTGACAGAATGTTTTCAAGCCAGCTGTCTTTAGCTTATGGAGAAGGTGGCGCTCTGTACATTGTGATTTCAGGGACAGAGGAAAGGAATTAGGAAGAGTGCTAGGCCAAAAGATTCTCCCCACTGGTTACTTGATGCCATGTATATATTTAGTAGAGGACATATGCTTGTCTTTTATGTAATTAAAATAGAACAGATCATGAATAGGGTTACTGTATTAATATGAATTCACTCATGCTAAGTTGTAAATAGTTGCTTTTGTGATTGTCTCTAAGAGCAAATGAAAATAAGATTGATGAGGAGTAGCACATTTGGTAAAGAGATACCTCAAAGAGGGAAATGGACATGGAAGCTTAAATCTGGGGCCTTCATGAGCAAGTTTGTTCTAATTCACAATTCTGGTAAGGCTGGCTTTAGGTGTAAATATTCCAGTAATGCTTCCAATCCACTGCCTCATTTTATATATTCCTACATCATTGGAGTAAAAGAATATGTCATATAATTGGTTACATCATTCTTTGTTTATGTTCCTAATCTATGTCTCAGGCACTCAATAAAAATGCTGAAGCAGGTTACAAAATAAAATCCTAGTGTAACATTTAAAAATATTTAGTAATAAAAGGGACAGAATAATGAGGGTTGAATATTCTGATAAAGCCAGGGAGTTACTCCATAGAAATGTACGTTTAGGGTCCTGCGTGTTTAAAAAACGTGGTTCTGATATTTTACAGTAGGTTTTATCATATTGAGGAAGTATTCCATTAAATCCGTATTAATTAAGAATTTATGTTGAATTTTGTCAAATGCCTTTTCAGAGCTTGTGGAAATCGGTGCTTTTTTTTCTCTTTACATTCCTGGAATGAACTAGACTTAGCTGTAATGTACTATTGTATTATGTGCTGCCAGATTCAGCTTGTCAATATATTCTACAGGATTTTTTGCATTGATATTTGTGAGCAAGTATTGTTAAAGAAAAATTATTCAGTGACACTTGTTAAAGATGGTAAGAAAGACTTTATTCAAGGGGGAGGGGGTTCTTGTGATAGGTATAGGGAAAATTGCAGTGGTGTCTTGTAGTGAGGGAGAGAAATTGGGCTCAACTCCAAATATAACAAGGAAAAGTGGGAATTATAGCTAAGGAGCAGAGTAAGAGTGAATGGATGGAAAATTACTAAAGGGAGACATCAGGGGTCAGGGAGGATTCTGGTGAAACTGACCAAACAGGGTTCTTGATGAAGGCAGACCAGGGTGATCAGAGATCATCTGTGAGATGGAGGATGATGAGGAACTTGATTGGATACCAAGTGTAATCAAGTATGGAAGATGGGGGATTTTGGCTAAACTGTCTCAGGATTCCTGCTCTGATTGGACAATGCAGAAATAAACACAGAAGCCCAAATGTCAGAGCCTAGTTGAGCAAGCGCTCAGAAGAGCCTGATAAGAGTTTGGTCAAGAGAGAGAATCTTTGTCAGGGTGGTGTGTAATTTTCTTTTTTAGTGAAATTTTTGCATTTTGAAATCTTTGATGCTTGCTTTAGAAAAAAACAAAACAGTTTTGAACATTTTCCTTTTAAAATATGTCCTCAGGGCTCTTAGGACACAAAATTCTACTTCTAAGAAATCATCATCATGATAGCTAACATTAAATTAGCACTTTCTGCGAATAATCATCACTAAAACCCCTATGAGCCCAGGTACTATGATTTTTCAATTTTGCACGTGAGGAACTAGGTGCACTGGTGTTAAGTATTTTTCCTTGTAACTAGCAACTAGCTGAGCAGGATTTGATTGCAGGCTCCAGGGTCCATGCTCTTACCCAGAAATTTAGTCTGTGATGAAACCAAACTGTTAAAAAGATGGCAGGGGTAAAGTATATTTTTTGTTTGTTCAGGTCCCTTACGTGATTGCCTTTAGGATCATCCTGGCTTATTTTACGTTATTTTTGTAGAAACTCACACAGCAGGAAAAGGAAAAAAAACCTCACTAGGACACCATCCTGAAGTAGTGTGGCTTGCCATGCAAATGTCCCCTAACAAAAATGTGAGAATTAGGATTTTTTGAGCAGAGCGAGTATGGGAAGATTATTTGTGTTACCAAAAAATCTAGGACTTTATAAAGAATTTCAATAGTAGATTTCCTTAAACAGGAAGCTGTCCATATCCTCCATCACAGGGCATTCAAAATATGAAGCAAATTAGATTTAATTAGTTTGCAACATTGTCAGGAATGGAAAAATTGTCAAGGTAACTGCATTCTATACATTTTCTTAAAATTTCTTAATAATACACTTTCTCTAAATAAAGAAGTAGTTGATATTGGCATGTGTTGCCAAAATTTCTGATCAGGCTACAGTGTATATATTTCCAGACTGCTACAAATCCACAAAGAATTTCATAGTGCAGAATAGAAATATAAATATTGTTTTTCAGTTGTTGTATTTTTCCACGTCTGTGTTCCCAACTGAGCGCAAAGACTACTGAAATGCGTGAATTTGGAAGTTTTTAATGAGCAGTGAGAGCCAGCATACGCACCCAAGTCCTGACATCTGTTCCAATTTGTAATTGGCTGTAACAGCCTATGCTCTATGCAGAATGACTGATCATAACAAAAATTACGTTTAAATTGCTCATGTAACCATATGTCTCGGATCATGGCACTATCTTTGGCTTCTATGTGTGTTATTTTTCTAGTATTTCAGGATTTTTTTTTTTTTTAAACCACTGAGGTATAGTTGAATTAACGTGTATCAAGGAAGGAAATAAAAGGCTAACTCTAAGAGACTCTGCCACAATGAGAACGATTTAAGAAAAATGGGATTTAGCTTTGTTTTCTAGAAGTGAGTTCCAGAGACTTATTAAAACGTCATTTTGGGGACAAGATTAAGAGAGCTACATAATTTGCAGGGCCAAGTGCAAAATGAAAACACAGTGTCCATGGTTCAAAAACCAGGAAAAAAATGTCATTAAAGGTACTAAAATATAAAGTTTTTTCCCTTCTTTCCACATTTTCTCTCTCAACTTGTCATGGTGCTATTTTATTTGCTATTTAAGGTCATTTAAGTAAAGAAAAATTACGAGTAAATTATTAGCATTTCTTTGTATTGTGCAATGCTAGTTTTAAATGCAAATGTAAGACCCTTTAACTCCTAAGCAGAATCACTAAAATGACACAATTTGTATTTTGTAGTTCATACACGCATACGTACTTTATTCTTGCCACACTAGTGAAAATGCACAGAACTGAACTTGTTTTGTTTTGTTTTGTTTTTTGGGTTTTTTTGCGTTATGCCGGCCTCTCACTGTTGTGGCCTCTCCCATTGCGGAGCACAGGCTCCGGACGCGCAGGCTCAGCGGCCATGGCTCACGGGCCCAGCCGCTCCGCGGCATGTGGGATCCTCCCGGCCCGGGGCACGAACCCGTGTCCCCTGTATCGGCAGGCGGACTCTCAACCACGGCGCCACCAGGGAAGCCCAGAACTCAACTTTTTGATACTTGCTTATTCTACTAATACTCTCTGCCGTACACTTATGAGTGAGGGAGAACTGAAAACAAAAGGAAGCAGGGGTTTCTCTAGCTTTTCCTTTCCCTCTACGTCTTAATTTTCAGCGTCAGTGGCTGGCTAATACAGGAAAGGAACGTGAATAATAAAGGACATGATAGTATTCTTTGGTCATTTTTGTTTCTTAATATGCTGTTGCTTTCTTTCTGCATTTGAAGCAAGTTCTGGTTCAAATGGAAGTGTGACCTCACAGGGCTGTCAGTGTCCCTTCCACAGCCCCTTACTCAGTGGTAGATGTAATACGCTTACCTTATTTGACCTCTGAGTCTTACTGGACTCCCACACGACATGGGCCCTTTGGAATGCTATGCTAATGGGTACCTAGAATGCTCTACATGGATGGAAGGAAGTGCAGACATGCATTATTGTTCGCATCTCCTTTAGCTCACACACATGCTCCATTATCCCATTGGACAGCCCTTATAAAACATGAATTCAAAGATAAAAGTATTAATTTCACGATGGTGACAGCAGGATATTAAACCAAGCGTGGGACCCTTCTGAACATGGGGCCCATGTGACTGCACATGTTGCCCATGAGGCTGACCCTGCCTCAGTGACCTCATCTCCAAATTGGGATAAGAATAGTTCTTGTCAGGTAGGATTGCCATGACGGGTAATTAAATTATGAATATAATGTATCCAGCACATAGGAAATACTCAATACACAGTAGTTTCTTAATACCTATATTGCTCTATATTCCAAATAAAATCACGAAATGGTTATTATATTGTTACTAGAAAACTTGATTTAAGTTGAGCTTTTCCTTATATAAGCTCTGCTAAGCAAGATATGCCTTCAAACACATGAGACTGAAACACAGCGAATGCTCCTTTACCTGTATTGTGGTCATGAGGCACCAATGCAATCAATGAGCAAAGCTCTGAGGTCAGTTCAAGAGGTTACCTGGTTTATCTTTTGCAGTGGTAATTACTGCAGCAGGTTATAGCAAATAGGGCTGGGTGAGGTGTCCAGGAAAAAGACAAAGGCTTGAGTCATTAAACATGGTTGAAGGCCAGGTTGTCTCTGGCTGAGAATGAGGTCAGCCCCATAAAGCCTTGGGCTTCAAACACACGGAGGGGATATATTTGAAAGAAAACAAAGACGTGAGCTCCATCTGAGCAAGTAGGAGTGAACTGTGATTGACTACAGCATCCGTATGAAGTGTGGTGTAGAATGAGTTCCAGGATCCAGAGTTACTGAAGAAATATTGTAGATAATACCCATCAATCAATTGATTAATCTAACAGAGCTGCTTATAAAATGCTATTTTATAGACCCAGAGTGTATTTGGCTTATTTATACACTGTGTATAGACCAACCATTCCTCTTGAAAACATCATTTTAAAAAACTATGATATATTATCAGCCCCTGATGGAGTTAGCACATATTGATTGTCTAAATATCATTTTATTTTTATTTATTTTTTTTACTGTCCACATTTTAATTTTTATTTTTTTAGGTTGTTAAAATTTATTGAAGTGTATTTGATTTACAATGTTGTGTTTAATTTCTGCTGTACAGCAAAGTGACTCAGTTATACATACACATATTCTTGTTCATATTCTTTTCCATTATGTTTATCACAGGATATTGAATATAGTTCCCTGTGCTATACAGTAGGACCTTGTCATTACTATTCAATAAGTTTTGATGAATACAGACACCTGTGTACCTTAAAATTGTCAAGATACCAGCCCACAGGTTTCCCTCATAAAACTTAAATCGTTTTAAAAGAGATTCTTTATTTTCCATTGGTATATTTTAGGTGAAAATTATACCAACTTAAATTGTGATTTTGTTTAAAAATTGTTCATGAAAATGATTGATTGGATGTGATAACAGACTGAAATTATGCAAACAGGATAAAAAAATAAGATGTTATGAATATTCAGGTTCCCAAGAAAGTGAGCAATTTCAGATCATGCAACAGATGAGACTCTTGCATCCTGTGCAAGTATGATTTTCCTTCTCTGACTTTGAAGCACCAGACTGACCCTCTGTGAGGAGTAGGATAACAAAAGAAATATGATCTGATTTTTTAAAAAATCTCTGCAGAGAAAAGGACTGATGAAAATGTGGCGTGAAATCTGTGTCTAGCATAATTCTTTTAAGACCTCTCCCTGACTCCTGTCCATGGGGTTTTGAAAATCTGGATTTAATTTTCATTTTAAAAACTTAATGGCCTGAACTATCCCAAGAAATCTGAACTTTCTGAATTCCTGGGCCCTCTCACCCACCAATGCTGTGGTTACGATGACTAAAGCTGACTAAAGCTGGGAACACTGAGTCAGGAATGGGTTTGCTGTGGTGAACTCTGTTTGTTCTCAAAGAATCTTACTGATAAATAATGTTACTGTTTCCAGATGCTGAGCCTAAATATCTGATAGTCGTGCGGCCCGCTCCTCCTCCCAGTCAAAAGAAGTCATGCTCAGGTATTTCTGTTGATTTTTTTTTTTAATTAACTTTAAACCATGCCTTTTCATCTCTTTTCTACCCACAAAGACCACGAAGCTTGGGGATGTCTCAGGAGTATAGGTTAGAAGATGTACAGTGCCCAGCAGACCCCCGTCAACACAACCCTGCTTGGGGAGTAGCATAGCCTGGTGGGAGAGGCTCTTGGGGTCTTTTCCAGCCTCACCACATACAAACTGCAGGGATTGAGGCAAATTATTGAACCTCTCTGTGCCTCCATTTGCCGTATGATAGGGTCTGCGTGAGGATTAAATGAGTCCACAAATACACAACACGTAGGACAGGCCTGGCCCAGAGCAAGTGCTCATTTAGGGTTAACTCCTGTTGGCCTGTCTTTATTTTGTAATGTGTGAACTAAAGCCCGTTCTTGTGCCTTTCAGATTTTTTAGGGCAAAATTTGACGTCTAACTTTTGCTGAAGGAAACTGTTGACATTTCAAAAGCATAACTCATTTACGTGTGTGTTAAATGGGTTGGAACTTGGATTTTATTTATGCCTCTTCCTTCTAAATCTCTTGTATTTAGTCAAACATAGAAAATAGGACTTCTTTCATAAAACAGCAGTGCAACACACATCTTCCCAGGGCTAGGGAGACTTAAAACAGGAAAGTAGATACCATATGTATAAAAACGTAGAAACATTTCTGCATGACTAAGGAAGATTAAAATCCTGTGTTGTCCCGGGACTTCCCTGATGGAGCAGTGGTTAAGAATCTGCCCACCAATGCAGGGGACATGGGTTTGATCCCTGGTCCGGAAAGATCCCACATGCTGCAGAGCAACTAAGCCCGTGCACCACAACTACTGAGCCCACGCGTCTTGGAGCCCATGGGCCACAACTACTGAGCCCACGTGCTGCAACTACTGAAGCCCACGTGCCTAGAGCCCATGCTCCACAACAAGAGAAGCCACCACAATGAGAACACTGCATACCACAACGAAGAGTAGCCCCCACACGCAGCCCCACCCCCAAAAAATCCTATGTTGTCCCAATTTCACTGCTAAAATTTCTTCTCAGATCAAATAAGGAAGCCGTTGCTATTACGAAGGACTGATAGAACTGTAAATATGCTTTTAACATCTGATGTCACATCTTACTGCTCTAGATAAAGTTGATCATACTGCTCTTCTTTTCTTTTTCATGTTCTGATGTGAACTGTTCTCAAAATAATTATTTCCTAATCATATTTGTCTTTTACAGTACTCTGGTTGCCACACAGGAAAAAGGATCTTTCTTAAAGGGATAAGAAGGGTTGGGGGAGCGTACAGATATTCACATACACTGAGCAAAGGCGCCCTTTGCAGCTCTGTATTCTGTCTCCTAGGTGTATTAGCCATGCCTGGTTACTAGAAATCAGTTGCCACTATCCCCTCCCCTCCTTCTGTTGGTTTCCTTTTCTTTTTAGAGAAGCAATAAATGGTCAAGTATTTTGAGAAATACAGATCCTTTTCCTTGACCTCTTATATTATCCCAAAGTGCAAGGGAAATTTCAATCAGTACTTACAACTTACTAATGGTAGTTGTCCAGGCAGCTTTCCATACACTTGAAAAGAAATGTACTCTCAATATTTCAAGATTCTATTTCAAAATATTTAACAATAAAGTCAGGAAGCATGAGTATGGTTTTTTGGGATTCTGGCTTCATAGTCACTGAACTTTTTCTTAATATGATTATAAAACAAATATACAAAAAGAAGTAAGGAAGGTCAAGAGAGTGATTACACCTTAATAGCATTTTATAACTTTGTTTCATTTGGGGGCTTCTGTGACACTGGCCTTAGCGATTATTTTTCACTATGATGACCAACACAGGAAATTGTTTCATCCCATCCTGCTCAGGATATAATACCCCACCTTTCCTTTCAGGCAACAGATATAATTTTTTTTTTTTTTTTTTTTTTTTTTTCGGTACGCGGGCCTCTCACTGTTGTGGCCTGTCCTGTTGTGGAGCACAGGCTCCGGACGTGCAGGCTCAGTGGCCATGGCTCATGGGCCCAGCCGCTCCACGGGATCTTCCTGCACCGGGGCATGAACCCATGTCCCCTGAATCGGCAGGCAGACTCTCAACCACTGCCCCACCAGGGAAGCCCCAATTTTTGTTTTATAATCTGCATTTAAGAGTGATGTAATGAGTCATGGATTAGCTTCCATTCATTTTATATTTGTATCTGCCACATAAATTTTAATTATTTAATCATTTTTAAAGTAAGATCCAAACTTAGTGAAATAATTATTTGATAGTCATGTAAACCTTAGGTTCCTTGGAGAAAGAAAAATGTACCTTTTTTCTCTAAGTGGCATTATCTTCATACATTGTGAGCTAAGCCAGTGATATAGTAAAAAGAAAAGTAGATTATAATTCAGGAGACCTGGATTTGAATCTTGATCTTACTGTGACCTTGGACAACCTTGAAACTACTCTGGCCCTTGTTTTTCATCTATAAAATGAGACAGTTGTGTTACGTGAGTGAAAATCAACGCAGGGGTGGAATAAGCCTTATCAGAATCACCTCAGGGCTTTTTTAAACTACCCATGCCCCCCACCCTTATCTCAGATTCTAATCCACCCTCCTTGGGGGCCAAACTTGAACCCCTTGAATCATAGATAAGGTACTGTTGCAGGTGGATCTGGACAAATTTTCAGAGAAGTATAGGTGCATGTTTGCAAGTAACTAAACAATAACCATCTTTGAAAATTATTTAAAATATCTTTTAAAAATTCATGTATGTCACCACTAGGTTATGTATATTCTTGTTTCAGAGGGCTTTTCCGCTAGAGTAACAACTTATACAACTTAAATCTGACAGAAGCAAAAGTCATGGCACAATTTTCAGGGGTATTTGGTTCAGATAACCTTAGCTATCATACAAGGAGTACCCTCCTACCTACCTTATAAAGGTCACAGGCCATTTTGCTGTTTGGCTTCCACTACAGTAGATGAAGATAACAAAATTTCTTTTTATAGCAAATATAAATAGTATCATGAAATGAAAAAGGGAATTAATGGAAATACAAAGCATATATGTTTTACATTAGTGCTGCATGGTTTTATTAGGTCCCGTTGGATTTTTAATTAATCCTATTAGATTTTACACTGATTTCTTTTATGAGCCAATGTTGGTTTCCATGGTTGAAAACCTGCCCTCCTCTTTTTCACTCTCCTCCCATGCCTGCAATTTCACATATTTTTGAAAAAGCCAATGTCTACGCCCCCCACTCTTGAAAAGAATCTAGAGTGGTATATCAGCATCACCCTTGGCATTGCCCCAATCCAGTTAGACTTGTCAGAATAACTGTACTTCCTGTATTATTCCTACTCTTCCAGCAGTATTAAAAATGTGTACCTTTTCCATTTAGATACTCACTGTAAAAAAAAAAAAAAAAAAGGCTATTACATGGTCTCACAAGGGATTTTACACTTCCAAATAGTTTTTTTTAAAAAAGACTATAACCTGCAGCCTACATGGTAAGCTTTCTTTTCTAAGGTGTTATTTCACACTAATCCACAGTCCCAGGGGGAAAAAAAGCAACATTTATTTTGTCTGTAAAAGAAAAGTGAGTATATATGTGTATATATATGTATATATATATGTGTGTGTGTGTGTGTGTGTGTGTATGCCTATGTGTGTGTGTGTTTATTTCATTGGTAATAGCCAAGACCTCCATTTTCATCCTTGACTCGCACGAAAATAAAAACTAGGAATGGATATAGTTTATGTGTATACACACACACACACACACACACACACACACACACAAATCTCAAAAGCATATTTCATTTGATTCCTGCTTAAATTCATGGGCAAACCATTATTAATATTTGTGCACTATATAAAAAGAAAAGGAACTTAATGCTTTCACATTCTTCATCTCTTGCTAAATTGTCTTTGTCTATTTTATCCAAATCATAAAGGACTTCCCTGGTGGTCCAGTGGCTGAGACTCTGCACTCCAGGGGACCCCTGGTCAGAGAACTAGGTCCCACATGCCACACTAAGAGTTTGCATGCCTCAACTAAGGATCCCGCATGCCTCAACTAAGACCCAGTGCAGCCAAATAAATAAATATTTTAAACATTATTTTTTTAAAAAGAAAATACACTAAATGTTAATGAGAATTAACCTGTCCGTTACCTCCACAGGTAAAGCACGATCTCGCAAACCTCTCCAGCTGGTGGTTGGCACTCTGACACCAAGCTCCGTCTTCCTGTCCTGGGGCTTCCTCATCAACCCTCACCATGACTGGACATTGCCAAGTCACTGTCCCAATGACAGGTAGTTCATCATTATGGAAAATTTTGTTTTTCATCTGAAAATTGGCACTTGCTTTCAATAGTATCTGCACATGCTTTAGAAGAATGTGTAAATGTCAGGAGCATCAGTATTTACAGATCAGCTATTAGCTGTAGAGCCTGATCTAGGTGTGTGGGGAATGAAGATACACTAGTCAGGGTCCCTACCCTTCAGGGAGTTATCATCTACTGAATAGAAAACACATGCAAGTATTTTTTCTTTCTGAAGAAAAAACTAGACGGGAAAATAAGCCAAATAGCAAGTAGGGTTATCAGTGATAAGTGTAAAAAAAAAAAAAAATCAGAGGATGAGGTTGAAAGCACTTAGTACAGACTGTTAAAAGTTGCAAAGCTTCATCTTTGGTTTGAAAAGGATGGATCTTTGATCTGTCATTTGACGAAGTGCTAAAACAGTAGTTCTCTCAGTGTGGTCCCTAAACTAAGCAGCATCAGCCTCAATAAACAACACTTGGGAAATTATCAAAAATGGAAATTCTCAGGTCTCCAGACCTACTGAATCAGAAACTCCACCTAAGCTCAGGGATCACTGGCTTAGAAAACTGGAGGGAGGAACACATGGAGAAATGTAGGTCAAGGAAAAGCACAGCTGGAAATGAAGCTACCATCTTTGGCAGAACAAAATAAGAAAAACCTAAGTTTATTTTAAAATTACTGCCATTCATCCATCCAGCACATGTAGTTGGTATTGTCTATGTGCTGGCCACTGTATAAATGCTGAACCATGATTCTAAACTGGGTATAAGATGATATTTGCTTTTCATAAATATTTACTACAGTAGCTTCAAAATTCAAAACTTTGCATCTGACAATCAAAATTTTCAGGCTTCAACCAAGGAGTTTTTATTTTAAAAGATTTTTTTTAAAATTTTAAGTACTCAAAGTGACTTAAATGTTTAAGATTTGTTTCATTACTTTTTTACATAAAAAACTTTGTTATTGAGGAATAATTTAAACCTAGTAAAATGCACAGATCTGAGGTGTACAATTTAATCCATTACAAAAAAAAGCTGTGTAACCATGTACTGTACACCCCATCAAGACATAAAACATTGTCATTACTCCAGAAAGTACTAGAGAGTTGGCCTACTCTAGAATTCCATATAAACAGAATCATAAAGTATGTTCTCTTTTTGTGTCTATCTTATTTATTCAGCATGTTTTTTGAGATTCATTCATGACATTGCAAGCATAAATAGTTCATTCCTTTTTATTCCTGAGTAGTATTCCATTATGTGAATATTTCAGAATTTATTGATCCATTTTCTTGATGGTGGACACCTGAATTGTGCCTTGTTTTGGGTTATTTTGAATATAAATTTTATAAACATTTTTGTATAAGACTCTTGTAGATATATCTTTTAATTTCTCTTAGATCAACACCTAAAAGTAGAATTGCTATGTCACAGGGAAGATGTATATTTGATTTTTTTTTTGGCCTAATTTTTCCATTTAAATTCCCACAAGCAGTATATGGGAGTTCTGGTTGCTCCACATCTGCACCAGCATTTCATGTCATCAACATTTTTCATTTTAACTATTCTAATGTAGTCGTATCTCATTACCATTTTAATATGTATTTCCCTTGTACTAAAGATATCAAAATCTTTTTCATGTAGTTTTTGGCCATATATCTATTTTTTGTAGTGCTTTATTTCTTTTTATTTGTCTTAATTGGACAGAAAAGAAAGAGCTTTAAAATGTTTGTAAGTTCTCAGAAGTACCTTTCATATGACTTTGATTAAGAAGTCTAAACTAAGGGGCTTCCCTGGTGGCGCAGTGTTTGAGAGCCCGCCTGCCGATGCAGGGGACACGGGTTTGTGCCCCGGTCCGGGAAGATCCCACATGCCGCGGAGCGGCTGGGCCCGTGAGCCATGGCCGCTGGGCCTATGCGTCCGGAGCCTGTGCTCCGCAATGGGAGAGGCCACAGCAGTGAGAGGCCCGCGTACCACAAAAAAGAAAAAAAAAAAAAGAAGTCTAAAGTAAGAAAGAAAAAAATTAAATTTTCTTTCACATGTCCATAGTTCTAAAGGGAAATTCTTGGAAAAAGTATGTAGAAGATATGCCAAAACTAAATTTTTTGAAAAGTAATTTTGAGCTTTTTCAAAGAATCTGAACTATTCCTATTTCAACCACTACTAAACCGATAACTTACTTTGTTTGGAAATGGACTCTTGAAAGAACTTTCTTTCTTATGATAACTTCAGTTTATAATGGGTTCACAGGGTGCCAGTGCTGAGAAAACAAACACTTAAGGGTTGCTTTCTTTTTCTTTTTTTTTAAGTCTCTTACTAAGAAAGAAAGAAGGGGAAAAAAGGGAGGGAAGGGGATGGGCAGGAAGGGTAGAAGGAAGGAAGGAAGGAGACCTGATAGTCTTGTAACAAAGCATAGCTGATTTTAATGGTTACTCAACTTGCTTGATAAATCCATGAGGTTCAGTAACTTGCAAATTCGTATAGCAGGATTTGGATACGATTTCCTTTCCTGTCCTCAAGCCTTTCCTTCAATTTCACTTGGTTCTGCTGACCCCTCCATGAAACAACTTATCTGATGATTGATTCTAATTGATAGAGGTTGCCACGGTTTGACAGCACAAGGAGATAATGAATATGAAGAAGGTAGAGGAACAGTTGCCTGGACAGAGCTAGAATTTTATCCAAGGCAATTGACTTGAAGGCCCCAAGCTACTCAGACAACGTGTACACCTCACCCTCTCATCCCCTTGCTCATACACCCTGGCTCTGCTCTTCTCATCAGATAGATGGAGTCATGCCCATCAAATCACAATATTGAAAATAAATAATTCTACCTAGAATGAAGTTTTTTAAAAGATTCAATAATAACATGTCAAGATGCTTGCCAAGTTTCAAACCTGAGTGAGTGGGAGGATCAAAGTATCCTTGACAGAAATAGGGAATTGTTAGAACATGACTAAACGGGAAGAATTAAATGGTAATGACAAAAAGAAGCATTTGGAGTACTTGTGAATTTTATTTACCCATGCCTCCTTTCTCCCTAGTTAGAACAGTTAATAAAGAGCTGACATTTGAGAAAAAATAATAGTCCTTATTTAAAAGCTCTGGAAATACTGTACATATTATAAGCACCCAAATAAATCCACCAGAACAAACTCAATTGGTGTACTTAGATGCAGAATTGGAGAAATCCACCCTCATATGATTATGTAGATGGTATTTTTTAGAATTTAGATTAATCCAGCAGGTTAGAGTAAGCAATAATAGTTATAGGGAATGATTCCTCCTTGAAAATTAGAAGATTAGTACAGCTCAAGTTTTCCTTCAGGAGCATATTCTGACAAAACCTTTGGAATCTGAATGCCCTTGGCTTGCTACAGGAACATCAACTGATGTCATTTTAATCCATTTAACTCTAATATTTGGCACTATGTGTAAAGTCTCTGATTTTTTTTAAAACAAAATCATTTCACATTGGTTTGTATAGCATCATTTAGTAATTTGCATATTACTATGCAAATGCAAGTAATTTATTGGAAAGGTTTCTTTACATTATACTTTGACTTTTTAATTAATTAATTAATTTATTTATTTATTTTTGGCTGTGTTGGGTCTTCGTTTCTGTGCGAGGGCTTTCTCTAGTTGCGGCGAGTGGGGGCCACTCTTCATCGCGGTGCGTGGGCCTCTCACTGTCGTGGCCTCTCTTGTTGCGGAGCACAAGCTCCAAACGTGCAGGCTCAGTAGTTGTGGCTCAAGGGCCTAGTTGCTCCACGGCACGTGGGATCTTCCCAGACCAGGACTCAAACCCGCGTCCCCTGCATTGGCAGGAAGACTCTAAACCACTGAGCCACCAGGGAAGCCCCTATACTTTGACTTTTGACTTTATATATCAGAGCTCTTGTGTGGTGAGTTTCTAATGAGAAAACCTCTGTTTTCTATTTTGTTTTAAGCTTGGAAACATTAATGAGTCACTTTATCCTTGGGTGTATGTTTCCCTTCCTATTTGCATAGGGTCCATATGGTTCTGCCATGTTTTTAGAGCCTTTTCTGAGTTCACATTCTTTGGAGAGTAGATGTACCTAATTTACAGTTTTTATTCTTAATGGGCTTTGAAAGGAATAATGCACATGTTTGTCCTCAATATATCTAAGGTCAAAAGAAAGCTTTCCAAATTGGCCCAGATGAAGAGTTAAAACCACAATTTATTTCACCATTAATAGCATAGTTTTTCCTTCCCATGTTTCCAGCTTGTTAAAGTGTTCAAGATTGCCTAGTTCTCACTCCTTTGCCAACTTATTAAAACTTTATGATTCTTTTAGAATTTTCTTTTCACATTGTACTTACTTGCTCTTAATGTAGAATGAGGGCCCTCCTTTTTGGCTGGTCCCGGGCTGTTTTTTTTTTTTTTTTTCTTTATCCCAAGTTGTTAAGAAGTGAATATTTTTGATGTCTGGAAATTCTCACTTGATTGAGCCCAATGCCTTGTTACCCATTTGTCTTGCCATGTAAATTTTAAGCTCTGTGAGGACAGGGACCATGGGTATCTTAACCACCATTGTTTCCTCAGTCCCCAGGCCAGCATCTGGCACATAGTAGGCCTTCAATAAATTTATACTGAATGAATAAACAGTAAAATGTTAGCATTTTCACTTTTATGCCTTACCGTTACTTCAAACTTAGGACAAAATTGAACTCATACTTTTCTCTTGAAATATCAGTTCCTGTATTACTTTCTGAAGTATCATAATTCTTTCACTCTCCATAATTTGAAACTTCATGAATTTTTAAATTCTTCATTTCCTATACGTATTGAGGCTCTGAGTTACACTGCTTTTGCCTTTGAGAAGTACCCATATCAGTATCTTTATCTTCTGCTTCTCCATTTCCATGTCAATGATTCCAATCCAGACACTCCTTACCTTACCCTGCATCCTGGGAATAGCATCCTGGCTACTGACCCTGACTCTTTTCATATCCCAATCCATCCTGGTTTCTGCAATACTGAAGAAAATTTAGGATATTCGCCGTCAGCTCACTGTTTCTTCATCCCAGATTTAGTTTTAACTCTCTTCTGTTCTTACCAAGGAACATGTTTCTGACTTCAGACAATGCTCATCATCTGGTCGCTTCCATATTCTATAAGCCTTGGCTCTTTTACATTTGCCTCTTTACTGATATTGGTGCCCTGCCTCTTGCTTACAAACATGCTCAAATTTCCCTACTCCCAAACAACATCTTCTGTTGACTGTGTTATATCTTCTAGGCTACTTTTCAGACTCTTCTCTTAATTCCAAAACTTCTCAGATTAATGTGCTCTCATATTTTTGACTTCTCTACCACACTACAGTCTTTATTTTCTTTCTCTGGCTTTGGTCTTCTTTTTACCATTCCACTGAAACTTCTCTTAGTGATCATCAATGATCAATTAATTGCTAGATCCAGTAGAGTTTTCTCAGTTCTTATCATTTTAAACCTCTTTGTGGGAATTTTGGCCATCCTCCCATTCTTGAATTCTTTCTTCCTTTGAAATTTTTATTTCAATTTTCCTGTTACCCTCTTTCTCTTATATTTTGCTTACTTGTTATCCTGTCTCTCAAATATGGAATAGAGATCTATCCTTGGATGTCTCACCTATGTATCCTCCTCATCTCAGTTATAAGCCATGTCTTTATCACCTCTATATAGAACAGTGATTCTCAAACTTTGATGTACTTGCAAATCATGGCAGAGATATTGTTAAAATGTGGGTTCTGATTCCACAGTCCTGAGAAAGAACCTGAGATTGTGCATTGAGGGAGATGCAAGAGGGAAGAGATATGGGAACATATGTATATGTATAACTGATTCACTTTGTAGTAAAGCAGAAACTAACATACCATTATAAAACAATTATACTCCAATAAAGATGTTAAAAAAAAAAATCTCCCGGGAGTTTCTAATGTTGCTGTTCTACAAGGAATAGCAGGAGTGGTATAAGGATGTAAATGACTTCCAATGCTAAACCTCTGACCTTGACCCAGTTCCAAAGCTCTAAGTGTATTTTTAGTTGTCTGTGGAATATTTTCATTAGGATGACCAAGTAACAGTGTTCAGCACCTCAAACTCAAACTAAATCAATGTTGTCTATACTACTAAAAAAACCTCCTTTTCCATCTCTTTAACTTCCCTCTTCTCAAGCTTGAAAATTGAGTTTTGATTTTTATTTACACTTCCCTTGGCACCCATATCCCATAAGGAGTCTAGTCTCATCAATTTAACTTTGATCTGTTCCTTTTTTCCCCTTCATTCTATTCCTTCCATGATTCACTTCTTTGTTATCTTATATCTGGACTACAGAAAAGTGAGATTCCTGTCTCCAGTTTTTCTCTGATTATTCCACTGCTGATAAATCTAACTTCCTTCATTACTGCTCAACTTTATTTACCTGTTGATTCTGTTGAAGAATCTCCCCCAGGTTCCCACTGACTGGTAAAAAAAAAAAAAAAAAAAAAGGTCATAGATTCTCTCCAAGAATATATCTCAAGGAATCTTCAAGTCTTCTTCCTGACATGGGGTTTAAATCTGGCCTACTCTGTTCTCCCTGGATCTGGGTAGGATTTCCTGCTCTAAATCTACCACTGAGGTGGGGTTTACAAGGTAGCCTTTTTACAAATTCAGCCTTTAGGATGCCATGCCCAGCCACCATCAGATGCTTTGCTTTTCATCCTGCCTTCTTTAGTCATCTGCAAATGTACACCTGCCTCTTTCCCTATTCCGTGAGCTCATTTTTTAATTTATGCCCAGCGTCTTACTTGTTTTCCATCACACATACAACATAGCATCACACTTTACAACAGTAGTTCTCAACAAATGCATGAATGAATAGGCAAGTGGAATGTCCAAAACTAGCTTTAAAAATCATCGAACTAGTCCATTCAGCCCTTGAACCTCCTCTGAAACATCTCTTAAACAGACGTCACAGTGAGTATCTTCAGGGATGGTACATAGCATGATTGCTGGGGGTATAAATTCTGGTCAGGCTGACCTAAGTTCAGACTTCTGCTCTGTTACCTGAGTGGCCTTGGACAGGTTACTTAAATGCTTTAAGCCTTGATTTTCTCATCTGTAAAATGGGAGTAATAACAGTAATATCTCATAGTGTTGTCAGAATTAAATGAGATGACACATGTAAAATGTGGCTATGTTCACTGGAATGCAATGAATACTCTAGAAATGATACTGAGGCGTGAGGAGTTTGGGGGCACATGAAAAGAAGTCCAGGCAGCCTGTAGGAATAGAGAGCAGCTCCGAGCTCCCAGCCAGCTGGGAAACAGGACCTTGGAGCCATAGCCAGAAGAAACTGGATTCTGCCAACAACCTGAATGAGTTTAGAAGCAGGTTCTTCCCAAGAGCCTCCAGTTCCCCAACCAGGGATCAAACCTGAACCCTTGGGACTGAAAGCTTAGAGTCTTAACCACAGGACCATCAGGGGATTCCCCAGAATCCCCCACTTCTTACCACCTCTGCCACCCTCATCCAAGCCACCATCATCTCAGGTTTATCCAGTGAGAGGGACTGCAACATCCCAAAGCAAGGAACCCACTTAGCAACTGGATCTTAGATTCTGAGTGCTAAGAAATCTGACAGAGACCATCTTCATCAAATGAATCAAGTAAACAAAGTTAACATCACAAGGAATGCAACAAATTGAAATTGTGCTTCCCCCAATAGGATACAACAGGAAGAACACAGCATCATTTGCATGATACCCCTGCCAAAGTGCATCACTTGAGACCTGTGACTTGCATGAGTGACACCTCCAGTAGTATCTGGTGGGACATATTTCATTTTCCATGTAGATAAGAATTATCAAAGCAAAAACTACAGTGGACAGAGTTATAGAGCCATGTGGCTGACAGGGTCTTGGTGCTCCGGCTGGGTGTCAGGCCTGAGCTTCTGAGGTGGGAGAGCTGAGTTCAGGACACTGGTCCACCAGAGACCTACTGGCCCCAGCTAATATCATTCGGTGAGAACTCTCCCAGAGATGTCTATCTCAATGCCAAGACCTAGCTCCACTCAACGACCAGCAAGCTCCAGTGCTGGACAAGCCATGGCAAACAACTAGCAAGGCAGAAACACAACCCCACCCATTAGCAGAGAGCCTGCCTAAAATCATAAGTTCACAGACACTGCAAAACACACCACCGGACATGGTCCTGCCCACCAGAAAGACAAGATCCAGGCTCATCCACCAGAACACAGGCACCAGTCCCCTCTACCAGGAAGCCTACACAACCCACTGAACTAACCTTACCCACTGGGGGCAGAAACCAAAAACAACGAGAACTACAAACCTGCAGCCTGCAAAAAGGAGACCTCAAATGCAATAAGTTAAGCAAAATGAGAAGACAGAGAAACACACAGCAGATGAAGCAGCAAGGTAAAAACCCGGCAGACCAGGCTTCCCTGGTGGTGCAGTGGTTGAGAGTCCACCATCAGATGCAGGGGACATGGGTTCATGCCCTGGTCCAGCAGGAGGATCCCACATGCCATGGAACGGCTAGGCCCATGAGCCATGGCCACTGAGCCTGCGCGTCCAGAGCCTGTGCTCCACAACAGGAGAGGCCACAACAGTGAGAGGCCCATGTACCGCAAAAAAAAAAAAAAAAAAAAAAAAAAAAAAAAAAAAAAAAAAAAAAAACCCGACCAAATAAATGAAGAGGAAATAGGCAGTCTACCTGAAAAAGAATTCAGAGTAATGATAGTAAAAATGATCCAAAATCTTGGAAAAAGAACACAGAAAATGCAAGAAACGTTTAACAAGGACCTAGAAGAACTAAAGAGCAAACAAACAATGAAGAACAACACAATAAATGAAATTTAAAATTCTCTACAAGTAATCAATAGCAGAATAACTGAGGCAGAAGAACGGATAAGTGACCTGGAAGATAAAATGGTGGAAATAACTACCGCACAGAAGAATAAAGAAAAAAGAATGAAAAGACTTGAGGACAGTCTCAGAGACCTCTGGGACAACATTAAATGCACCAACATTCGAATTGTAGGGGTCCCAGAAGAAGAAGAAAAAGAGAAAGGGACTAAGAAAATATTTGAAGAGATTATAGTTGAAAACTTCCCTAATATGGGAAAAGAAATAGTCATGTCCAGGAAGCACAGAGAGTCCCATACAGGGTAAATCCAAGGAGAAACACACCAAGACACTATTAATCAAACTATCAAAAATTAAATACAAAGAAAAAATATTGAAAGCAGCAAGGGAAATTAAACAATTAACATACAAGGGAATCCCCATAAGGTTAACAGCTGATCTTTCAGCAGAAACTCTGCAAGGAGAAGAGTGTGGCAGGACATATTTAAAGTGATGAAAGGGAAAAACCTACAACCAAAATTACTCTACCCAGCAAGGATCTCATTCAGATAAGATGGAGAAATTAAAACCTTTAGAGACAAGCAAACGTTAAGAGAACTCGGCACCACCAAACCAGCTTTAAAACAAATCCTAAAGGAACTTCTCTAGGGAGGAAACACAAGAGAAGGAAAAGACCCACAATAACAAACCCAAAACAATTAAAAAAATGCTAATAGGAACATACATATGGATAATTACCTTAAATGTAAATGGATTAAATAAATGCTCCAACCAAAAGACACAGACCTGCTGAATGGATACAAAAACAAGACCTGTATATATGCTGTCTACAAGAGACCCACTTCAGACGTAGGGACACATAAGACTGAAAGGGAGGTGATGGAAAAAGATATTCCATGTGAATGGAAATCAAAAGAAAGCTGGAGTAGCAATTATCATATCACACAAAATAGACTAAAATAAAAGCTATTACAAGAGAAAAATAACATTACATAATGATCGAGGGATCAACCCAAAAAGAAGATATAACAATTGTAAATATTTATACACCCAGTATAGGAGCACTTCAGTACACAAGGCACATGCTAACAGCCATAAAAGGGGAAATCGACAGTAACACAATAATAGTAGAGGACTTTAACACCCCACTTTCACCAATGGACAAGCCATCCAAAATGAAAATAAGGAAACTTATTGACACCCTTATGACACATTAAACAAGATGGACTTAATTGATATTTATAGGACATTCCATCCAGAAACAACAGAATACACTTCTCAAGTGCTCATGAAAACTTCTCCAGGATAGATCATATCTTGGGTCACAAATCAAGCCTTGGTAAATTTAAGAAAATGGAAATCGTGCCAAGTATCTTTTATGACCACAACTCTATAAGACTAGATATCAATTACAGGAAAAAAACTAAAAAATACAAACACATGGAGGCTATACAATACACTACTAAATAACCAAGAGAT
Organism: Kogia breviceps; assembly: GCF_026419965.1. Taxonomy (NCBI): domain Eukaryota; kingdom Metazoa; phylum Chordata; class Mammalia; order Artiodactyla; family Physeteridae; genus Kogia; species Kogia breviceps. The sequence continues at coordinate 102,101,205 of NC_081314.1, forward strand.
CACTGAAGAAATCAAAGAGGAAATCGAAAAATACCTAGAAACAAATGTCAATGAAAACACGACTACCCAAAACCTATGGGATGCAGCAAAAGCAGTTCTAAGAGGGAACTTTATAGCAATGCAACCCTACCTCAAGAAACAAGAAATATCTCAAATAAACAACCTTACTTTACACCTAAAGCAATTAGAGAAAGAAGAACCAAAAAAACCCCAAAGTTAGCATTAGGAAAGAAATCATAAAGATCAGATCAGAAATAAATGACAAAGAAATGAAGGAAAAGATAGCAAAGATCAATGAAACTAAAAGGTGGTTCTTTCAGAAGATAAACAAAATTGATAAACCATTAGCCAGACTCATCAAGAAAAAAAGAGAGAAGACTCAAATCAACAGAATAAGAAATGAAAAAGGAGAAGTAACAAGTGACACTGCAGAAATACAAAGGATCATGAGAGATTACTAAAAGCAACTATATGCCAATAAAAAAGGACAACCTGGAAGAAATGGACAAATTCTTAGCAAAGCACAACCTTCCAGGACTGAACCAGGAAGAAATAGAAAATGTAGACAGACCAATCACAAGCACTGAAATTGAAACTGTGATTAAAAATCTTCCAACAAACAAAAGCCCCAGACCAGATGGCTTCACAGGCGAATTCTATCAAATATTTAGAGAAGAGGTAACATCTATCTTTCTCAAACTCTCCCAAAATACAGCAGAGGGAGGAATATGTCCAAACTCATTATGTAAGACCACCATCAACCTGATACCAAAACCAGAAAATGATGTCAGAAAGAAAGAAAACTACAGGCCAATATCACTGATGAACATAGATGCAAAAATCCTCAGCAAAATACTAGCAAACAGAATTCAACAGCACATTAAAAAGATCATACACCATGATCAAGTGGGGTTTATCCCAGGAATGCAAGGATACTTCAATATATGCAAATCAATCAATGTGATACACCATATTAACAAATTGAAGGGTAAAAACCATATGATCATCTCAATAGATGCAGAAAAAGCTTTCGACAAAATTCAACACCCATTTATGATAAAAACCTTCCAGGTAGTAGGCTTAGAGGGAACTCTCAACATAATAAAGGGCATATATGACAAACCCACAGCCAACATCATTCTCAGTGGTGAAAATCTGAAACCATTTCCACTCAGATCAGGAGCAAGACAAGGTTGCCTACTCTCACCATTATTATTCAATATAGTTTTGGAAGTTTTAGCCACAGCAATCAGAGAAGAAAACGAAACAAAAGGAATCCAAATAGGAAAAGAAGAAGTAAAACTGTCACTCCTTGCAGATGACATGATACTATACATAGAGAATCCTAAAGAGGCTACCAGAAAATGACTAGATCTAATCAATGAATTTGGTAGAGTAGCAGGATACAAGATTAATGCACAGAAGTCTCTTGTATTCCTATAAACTAATGATGAAAAATCTGAAAGAGAAATTAAGGAAACACTCCCATTTACCATTGCAACAAAAAGAATAAAATACCTAGGAATAAACCTACCTAGGGAGACAAAAGACCTGTATGCAGAAAACTATAAGACACTGATGAAATAAATTAAAGATGATACAAATAGATGGAGAGATATAGCATGTTCTTGGATTGGAAGAATCAACGTTGTGAAAATGACTCTACTACCCAAAGCAATCTACAGATTCAGTGCAATCCCTATTGCACTACCAATGGCATTTTTTACAGAACTAGAACAAAAAATTGCACAATTTATATGGAAACACAAAAGACCCCGAATAGCCAAAGCAATTTTGAGAAAGAAAAATGGAGCTAGAGGAATCAGGCTCCCAGACTTCAGACTATACTACAAAGCTACAGTAATCAAGACAGGATGGAACTGGCACAAAAACAGAAATATAGATCAATGGAACAGGAGAGAAAGCCCAGAGATAAACCCACACTCATACAGTCACCTTATCTTTGATAAAAGAGGCAAGAATATACAATAGAGAAAAGACAGCCTCTTCAATAAGTGGTACTGGGAAAACTGGACAGCTACATGTAAAAGAATGAAATTAGAACACTCCCTAACACCATACACAAAAATAAACTCAAAATGGATTAAAGACCTAAATGGAAGGCCAGACACTATAAAACTCTTAGAGGAAAACATATGCAGAACACTTTATGACATAAATTACAGCAAGATCCTTTTTGACCCATCTCCTAGAGAAATGGAAATAAAAACAAACAAATGCGAACTATGAAACTTAAAAGCTTTTGAACAGTAAAGAAAACCATAAATAAGATGAAAAGACAACCCTCAGGATGGGAGAAAATATGTGCCAATGAAACAACTGACAAGGGATTAATCTCCAAAATATACAAGCAGCTCATGCAGCTCAATATAAAAAAAAAAAAAAAAAATCCAAAAATGGGCAGAAGACCTATATAGACATTTTTCCAAAGAAGATATACAGATTGCCAAGAAACACATGAAAGGATGCTCAACATCACTTGTCATTAGAGAAATGAAACTCAAAACTACAATGAGGTATCACCTCACAGCAGTCAGAATGGCCATAATCAAAGTCTACAAACAATAAATGCTGGAGAGGGTGTGGAGAAAAGGGAACCCTCTTGCACTGTTGGTGGGAATGTAAATTGATACAGCCACTATGGAGAACAGTATGGAGGTTCCTTCAAAAATCTAAAAATAGAACTACCATATGACCCAGCAGTCCCACTACTGGACACATACCCTGAGAAAACCATAATTCAAAAAGAGTGGTGTATACCCTGAGAAAACCATAATTCAAAATGAGACATGTATCACAATGTTCACTGCAGCTCTGTTTACAATAGCCAGGATATGGAAGCACCCTAAATGTCCATCAACAGATGAATGGATAAAGAAGATGTGGCATATATATACAATGGAATATTACTCAGACATAAAAGGAAATGAAATTGAGTTATTTATAGTGAGGTATATGGACCTAGAGACTGTCATACAGAGTGAAGTAAGTCAGAAAGAGAAAAACAAATACCTTATCCTAAACCTTATATACGGAATCTAAAAAAACCCAAAATGGTTCTGAATAACCTAGCGTCAGGACAGGAATAAGATGCAGATATAGCGAATGGACTTGAGGACACGGGGATGGGGAAGGGTAAGTTGGGATGAGGTGAGAGAGTGGCATGGACATATATACACTACCAAATGTAAAATCGATAGCTAGTGGGAAGCAGCTGCATAGCACAGGGAGATCAGCTCGGTGCTTTGTGACCACCTAGAGGGGTTCGATAGGGAGCGTGGGAGGGAGATGCAAGAGGGATGGGATATGGGGATATATGTATACGTATAGTTGATTTAATTTGTTATACAGCAGAAAGTAATGTACCATTGTAAAGCAATTATACTCCCAAAAAGGTGTTTAAAAAAAAAATACTGAGTTTGCTGCTAGTCTTCTTGTTATTTTTCATATTAGTTACCTTGTATTATGTGATAATTGCCACTTCAGGCAAGTTCTTCCATCTTAGATAGTGTTAAAATCACTAGAAACTTCTTTCTCTTGTTGAGCTTAAACCAGCCAGCAGTGAGTGATAAAAAGATTTTGGAAATGGTTTACCAGTTTGAAAATTATTCTAAGAGTCCAGAGATAGTAAGGACCCAAACTGGGACTTTAAGTGTTACTTAGTAGTAGAGGCAAGACAAGTGCAAGAGGTACCACTCAGGGAAACATAACTGGACTTGAAAACTAATTGGACACGGGGAGAAGGAATGTGAAGACAACAGGAATAGGAATAGGTTTGGAAAAGATGAGTAGATTTTAAAGTAGTTATGAAGTTCACAGATAATTAAATCATTGGATTTGACCATGAGGTTTTACTGTACTAACAGGTCAGATGCCAGACTGCAAAGAGATTTAGGCATTATGAGTGGTAAGAAAACAGGAGAAAGTAGATTAATTTTGAGAAATCTTGTGTTAAAAGGTAATGGCAGAAAAAAAAAGGTAATGGCAGAAATAAGAAGTATTAGTTTTAGTTTTGCTTTGATATAGTGGAAAATAGTTCAACCACTTTTTGACTCAGAGAAAGGTCCTTAAAGAATCGAAAGGATGCTGAGTAGGTGGAATAAGAAAATGGAATAAACTTACCAAGGCACTTATTTTTTAGAAGAAGGGAGAATCTTGGAATCGGAGAAGGGCAAGGAGAGAGTGAAGGGGGAGAGAGAGACTTTGAGAGGAAGGGAGTGAGGTCAGATTTTATATCAGCAGTCACAGTCTCAGTAAGACAAGAAGCAAGGATATTGACAATGGGGGGGCAACAGGAAGTGTCCTTTGATGTGAAGAGAGCAACAAAAAAATGTGTGATGTGTGGAATAGATGTTCTAGGAAATATATTAATTAATTACATAGAAACAAAAGAATTGCTGAAAAAAGTAAAGAAAGTCCCAAAGATGGCCAACCATGTGCATCAGTCCAGGCTAGTTTGTGAAAGGACTAAATTTATTGACAATATTCGATTTCTCCACTTGGCAGAATTCAATGCCAGTTACATCATAAATTTTATTTATGGGATTTCTGCCTCTAGGGTTTCTAGCCTGTGTTATGCCTCTGTATTTTATTAGAATAGAGTGTCTAATTTGTAGCTAGAATAAAATTTTAGAAACAGAAAGGATTCAAAGATTGTCTAATCCAACCCCTCTTTTTCAAAGTAGAAAGTTGATGTATAAGTGGGCAAAGAGACTCTCCTGAGGGCGTGCTATTAGTTTGCAGCTGGCAGATATCCAAGCCAAGCCACTATCTGCCTTCTCCATTACATTTGGAGGAGCTATGGTATTTTTTAAGTTATAATAACAATTATTGTCAGTTTTGAGACTCTTGGGGAGATCCAAGCACAGAATATTGCCAGTTGAACCAAACACTGCCCTCAACAGTTGCTTACTACTTAATTAGGATGTGAGATATCCTTGTTTCTAAAATCCAAGTTGCTAGTCAGGCTTTGCAGAGGTCTGCTCTGATGACATTCAGTGGCTGTTACCTCTGTCTTTAATAGACTTGTTGCCTCTCTATATACTTGTGTCCAAATTTAATTAACCACAGAAAAAAAGTGCAATCAACATTTGATCCTGGATGTCCTCAGACAATATTGGGAAGTCTGTGATTATGTGAAAGCCTTAAGTAATGCTAAAAGAACTTCTGATTCCTTTTACTTCTCTTCCATTCTGGGTCATTTTACCTTGTTTTTGCATCTCCTTTTGCTGAGCCCTGCAGTAGATAGTCCAATGCTACACAGAAGGTATTAACTTATGAGTCAGAAAACAGCCATTTGCCTGGCTCTGTCACCGATTCTCAGGCTTTAGACACTTCTTGGCCTCTCTCTTTCTTCTATAATAATTCTTGCTGTGCTCATTTCAGAATTTATTGTATGGATACATGGAAATAAATTTAAAACTCTTAAGCCCTCTGCAAATGTACCATATAGACATTTATTGAACTTTCCTTCCATTTGCATTGATTCTATAAGAATGCTGAGGTTTGGTAAATGAACTCTTATGCAATGACATATTGCAAAATATAATTGTAGACCTAATGCCTTAAATCAGTATATTTTGGTGATTGAGTCATTGGCCATTTAGAGCAACTATAATTTTAGAATGATCCTATGAGCACCTAAGTATCCATTCCAGTTGTTCTACAACATATATGGAGTACCTACTCTGTGCTAGGTTGTACAGTATTATCATCAGAAGGCCTATATTTTGCTTTAAAATCAAGAAAATAGACTTCACCACTTTATAGCTAAGTAGCCTTGTTTACTATCTCTTTTAAAATTTAGAACTTGCCTATATTATACAAGTATCAATTAAGCCAATGTTGGTGAGGGTAACCTAACTGAAGCCAAGGAGAAGGCCTAGCTGCCTGTACTTTTATTTTTCCTGACCAAGTTGGTACAAGAGAGGTTAGTTAGAAAGCTTTGTGATCAAAATAGAAAAAAATTTACAGGCTAGATTTTTTTTTTTAGCAAAGTCTTAGAACATGTCTGTCTCATTTTATTCCTAGGTAGGGGATATAAAATCAAACTTCCTGGGAATCCTGGAATCTGGCCTCTGGTAGTTCTGTTAGCATTGCCCCACACCCCTACCAGATCATGCAAGCAGTTCAGGACTTCAGAAATGTATCCAATCTAGAGACGCGTAACTCTGGAGGCCCATCTGGTCTGATTTTAGTTTCTTTGCACTTCCCTGAAGCCCTGTAATAGCCAGGGCAGGGGAAAAACAACAGAAATTCTGTTCGACGTACTTGTCAACAAATGTGTTTCATAAACTACTGTTGATGGTTCAACTCATGGGACGCAGAGCATTCGTGTTCTATAACATTTGTTCCCCGTAGCAGTGAGTGTTCTGGCTGGAACAACCTCCTTCACTCGTTCTGTTTTTCGTGACTTTGGAATGGGTATGGAGCCCAGAGAGCTGCTTTTATGAGGAAGAAGCAAGCTAATGAATGATTTCGAGCATTTCAGTAGTTTGTGACTAGTAAGAAAGTAGGCTGAATGTATGAATACATCCCTTTTCTGTACTTAAGAAACTATAACCCCCTTGCTGACTTCATGGGTGTGCAACCAGTACAGTCACACAGGTTACCCACTTAGAAGGGCCCATGCTTGGTTTAACGCTCTGTTGTCACCGTCTTAAAAGTCTTAATCATTTTTGAACAAGGGGCTCCATGTTTTCATTTTGCTGTGAACTCCACAGATTATGAAGCCAGTCCTGGCCCTTGTTTCCAAAGATTCTGGGTAATTTTTTTTTTGTATCAAGAGCTTGTGCCTGGCACTTAGAGGGGACACAATAAACATTCTTAGCATGAGTAAATGAGGGATTTTAGGGCTTTAAATAAAAGCAATTGACCTGAATCTTAGGGTGAGGAGTGGAGGAGAGATACTAAATTTTTGAGAGAAAATTTAGAATGTAAAAAGTCTAAAATAGTATAACAAGCATGTATGTTTCCATTGTTAATACATGACAATTATTATTTTATTTTATTCTATTTACTTAAAATGTTTATTTAAGAATAAAAAGCAAATAAAGTTTATCTGTTGGCCCCATCTCTAGTCTCATGTATTTCCCTACTTGCTCACTGGGAGCCAAAGCACTATCATAAATGTTGTATCCTTCCAGCATTTCTTGTCCCTTTACACTGCCAGGAATGATATATGGTAACATATTTTGTGTGAGTGTTTTACTCTTTGTGCAAATGATGTGAAACTACATGCATCATTTTACTATTTTCATTCAATATTTTGTTTGTAAAATTCAGCCATATTGATACATGTAGCCCTAGTTCATTCATTCTCATTGCTGTATCCAGTAGCAATGCAATTTCCTTTCCTAACCTGCTTCTCCACTTCGTGAGACTGTTGAGAGCAGAGCTAGAGGAGTTTTTCCTGCTTTTCTTGTTCTGCCACTAGTAAAAGACACTAGCTGGATGACATTGGGCAAGTTAAGCGATCTTTCTGAAACATGGTTTTCACATTTGTAAAATAGGATTAATGATTTCTACCATTTAAGATGTTTTTGTGGCAATTAAATGAGATAATATATATAAAACCTACCATGTGATAAAGGTGCAAAAAAATAGTAGTGAGGATTATTAGTACCTTGTGATATATATGTCTGAATATTATGAAGCAAATATGTAACAGTGATCTTGAATTTGCATTGTTCGATTTTTCTCATTGTACTCTCAGCTTGACTATTGGTGTTGATCCTTTTTTTAATAGTAAGAAAATTTCACCTTTGAAATAAAGTCCTGGATGCATTAGAGTGCATCAGGTTCCTCTTTTACAAAATTGAACGGTATTACCTCTAATGTGCCTTCCATGGTGTTAAATGATGTTACCTCTAATGTACCTTCCATGGGCTTAAACCCATACTGTTATGAAACTATAATCTTAAATATTTATAAAAAAATATGCTTATGTTCTTCTCTATGCATAATTAGAAAAAAAGAATCTAGTGTTTTCCAACTTTCATTTTGGAAAGTATCAAATAACAGAACTGAGAAATCTGGAACTCTATTACACCATGACTGTGCTTTTACCTAGTCCCCTAACTTGCAATTAGAAATTAAAAACTTAAGCACGCACCGAGAAACTTTTTCATGTTCTCTGAAAATTAAATAAAAATCTAAACAGAAGCCAATGTTAAATCTTGAGAGTAGGTGGGAGTCTATGATGTATTAAGAAACTTGAAGTACATTCTGAATCTCCCTGTGGTTTTACAGCATATTTTGGTTATTTCAACAGATTCTATACAATTCGCTATAGAGAAAAGGATAAGGAAAAGAAATGGATTTTTCAACTCTGTCCCGCCACTGAAACAATTGTGGAAAATCTAAAGCCTGACACAGTTTATGAATTCGGAGTGAAAGACAATGTAGAAGGTGGAATTTGGAGTAAGATTTTTAATCACAAGACTATTGTTGGAAGTAAGTACCTAGAACTATTTGAGTGAGCTTTCTGTAATATTTTTTCCTAATTATAAAATTTTAAATTATTTTATTAGTTGTGTAATAGTAAATGAGTTAATTCTCATTATCCATGTTTATGAAAATATAAAAGTAAACAGAATTTGAGCATTGATATTTCAGAATCTTTTTTATGAGTTTTTTTAAAAAAATGGTAAACTAATATTTGACAGTAGCAGTCATTGATAACAATTTATTTTGGTCATTGCCATATTTTAAATCAATCTCTGACCTATGAACACTAACTGAGCCAAAAATCAATAACATGTACAAATGCTAAGTTAAAAAGCTGGGCCAGGGCTTCCCTGGTGGCGCAGTGGTTGAGAATCCGCCTGCCGATGCAGGAGACACGGGTTCGTGCCCTGGTCCGGGAAGATCCCACATGCCGCGGAGCGGCTGAGCCCGTGAGCCATGGCCGCTGGGCCTGCGCGTCCGGAGCCTGTGCTCCGCAACGGGAGAGGCCACAACAGTGAGAGGCCCGCATACCGCAAAAAAAAAAAAAAAAAAAAAAGCTGGGCCAGTGGAATTGAATGTGCAAAGACGTTATGGGGCTGGGCTTGCTTCCTATCATCCCTTGTTTCGAACATCACTGGAATCAGTGTTTGAAATGAGAGCAAATAAAATAATATGCCCAAGTTAGAGCAGGAGTTGTAGTTGTCTTCATAATGACTAGTAAGAATTGATTTAGGGAACAGAAGAATGAAAAGAATGTCATTTTCCTCTTGTTTTTGTCAGGTAAAAACAAAGTAAATGGGAAAATCCAAAGTACCTATGACCAAGTCCACACAGTGGTATGTACCAGCTTATTTTCAAGAATGTTCTTTTAAAAATGTGTCTGGGGCTTCCCTGGTGGCGCAGTGGTTGAGAGTCCGCCTGCCAGTGCTGGGGACGCGGGTTCGTGCCCTGGTCCGGGAGGATCGCGCGTGCTGCGGAGCCGCTGGGCCCGTGGGCCATGGCCGCTGAGCCTGGGCGTCCGGAGCCTGTGCTCCGCAGCGGGAGAGGCCACAACAGTGAGAGGCCTGCGTACCGCAAAAAAAAAAAAAAAAAAAAAAAGTGCCTGTATTATACTTTCATTTAAATAAGGAAGTAGTACTATTATGAGGTACTGAAACTGGATTAACTGCCTAGCTATAGGGTTTTGGGTCAAGTACATAATGTTTTAGGAATTACTTTCTCAGAAAATGGAGGTGGAAGCATGAGACCAGGTTATCTCTAATTTGTTTAAAGATCTAAAATTCTGATATTCTGTATAGTTATCTAGTATTTCAGGTATTTTGAGATTATTCTTATTATCTTCTGTCCTGTGGGTTGTTTTTTACTATAACATGTTTCAAGAGTGAATAAGTACATGCACTACTTAACCCTGCGATTGTTCAAATCTTTCCTCTATTTTCTATCATTTCCTATTTAAAAGAGCCAACCCTTTTCAAAATGATGAAGCACCCGGTTTGGTTTTGTAACATGCCCAGCTCCTATCAGTAAATGTTTGTATATTTTATGTGCCCGGCATTTTCCCCGTCTAGAACTCTTTTCTCTCTCACCTTAGGAGCTCAGTCCCTTGTTCTCCTCTTTCCCTCCACTTTTCAAAATCTGTTCTCAGGAAGCATTATATCAGTTCCATACTACCTGTTACAAATGTAAGCCATTGTTAGAACCATCACAGAGACATTTGCCATTGAAATCATATGCCTAATTATAAAGTAAAGAACATTACGTCATAGAGCAGGTAGAGAAGGCACTTTGGTGAGAAGAGGGGAATTTGATGCTGGTTTTGGTCTCTATGTATTGGGAGTATCCACCCAGGGAAATATTCTACAGTCAAGTGAACATGCAAAGACTCTATTCAGGGTTGCAAATTTGTTCTTTTCAATGTGTGCACGATGTATGTGGATAGATGGTTTTTTATGTCTATTGAATAGTCCACAGAATAACCCACTGTTCATGTAGCCCAGTGGGGGAAAAAAGGTAGTACATACCTCAGTGAATAAAAATATGCAAGATTCTTTTCATTGACAGAAAATGGGTTTGGATAAAATAGAACTGAGAATTACTGCTGATAAAGGAAATGTTTCTTTGGTTTGAACTGGCAGAAAAGTGTGTATATTGGAAAATTATTGTCATGATTATTAAATTATTGTGACTGCCCAGGAAAGTATTTTGGTATATTTAAAATCAAAATATAAGAAAGGAGATTGTAGGGCTTCCCTGGTGGCATAGTGGTTGGGAGTCCGCCTGCCGATGCAGGGGACACGGGTTTGTGCCCCGGTCCGGGAGGATCCCACGTGCCGCAGAGCGGCTAGGCCCCGTGAGCCAAGGCCGCTGAGCCTGCACATCCGGACCCTGTGCTCCGCAACGGGAGGGGTCGCAAGAGGCCCGCGTACCAAAAAAAAAAAAAAAAGAAAGAAAGAAAGAAAGGAGATTGTAGGTAAATTCTGAGGCCTGGATTGATTTATTTTCTTTCTCTCTTGCCTCCATCTCTTCTCTCTCTCTCTCTCTTTCTCTGTTTGGTTTTGACTATTTTCCTAATTATCTGATACTTAAAGATTTATAATGTAAAAAATGAGAAAAGAAAAATTAACAAAATTACCTATAACACTGCCAAATAAAGACCAGTAGAAAACCATTATGGTCTACTGTTAAAACTTTAGAACATTGTATTTTTTTTCAAGCATGTTTTCATTATAAAATTAAAATCATGCTATATGTGCAATTTTATATCTCATTCTTTTCACTTAGCCAAAATATGACCTAGCATAGTTCATGTCATTAAGTACTTTTCATATACATAGTTTCAATTGCTGTGTATTACATAATCTAAGTACACTATCAGCTACTCAATCTGTTCCCAATTTGTAGGCATTTAAGTTATTTCTAATAGTTTAATTATAAGTCATATTATGGTGAACATTTATGATCATAAATTTTTGTTCACATTTCTGATTGTTTCCTTAAAGTAGATACTTAGAAGAGGAATTAACAGTTTAGAGTTTTAACTTTTTTTTAAACTTTCTAATATGTTGGGTCAACTTTCTTTCCAGAAAGGTTTTACCAATTTACAATCTTGCTGGCAATGGATCAGAGTTATCTTTCTGTAGTACCCTGATTTTCAACATTACGTATTTCCATCCCTAAAATTTTGGCTAGTATAATAGTATAAAATGGTTTTTAAATTGCTATTTCTGATTGCTGATAAAGCAGCACTTTCTTCACTTATTTATTAGCCATTTGTATTTTCCATTTAATGACCTTTAGTTTCAGTTCTTTGTTTATTGGGCATCTCATGGTTTTTTTTATTGAATAGTTTAAAGACTTTAAAGAGCAAAGACTCTTTGTGATATCATCTAGAAACATTATTTGCACATTCGTTATCAATTTTGTTTATGGGAATTTGTGAAATAGGCAAGTCTTAATTTGCTTAATCAACTTATTTGTCTTTTCCATTGTCATATCTCCAATTGCCTTATATTTTAGAAAGTCCTTCCCTATCCAGAGATCAGATAAATATTTCTCTATTTTTTTTGTCTTATAAGTGGTTTGATTTTGTAGTAATTAAACTCTAACCTATGTGGATTTTATTTTGCTATATTATATGCATTAAGGTCCTATATTGATGAGGTTATATACTTTCCCCAAATAATTAACCAGTTGGCTTAGCACCAAGTATTGAATTCCCTAAGGTCCCTTTGTCTTTGACTCTCTTAAATCCAATCACAGGGAATAGAGTTGCTCTTCCATTCTCTTCTAGAACAGTCCTTGCTGTTGTTGTGAGTGGTTTCCTAGGAAGCACATCTTATCTCCCATCCTCTTGGCTGTCCTGCTTTATCTTACATGTGACTCGATGTCGTTTCTTTCATTCCTTCTTCTCAGCAATCATATCTCAATAATTTGCATTTCTTTTGGCAGAATATTTCGTTTAGGGTGATTTACTCAGCAAGATTGGGAAAGATGATTGACAGTTTATTTCCAAGAAATTTATTTTCCACATCATAAATAGCCATGGCAAGAAGGTCCAGTTAGAAACTTCCTGCATCTATGACACAGAGCCAGATATTTTATCACTTCAAGCTGTGAGGCAGATTACCCCAAACTTCAGCCAGCTCTAAGGAGCTATGCTCTGAAACTCTTGGGTATTTCCAAAGGAAAAGTTGAATTAACTGAAAAGATATTTTAAGGCTTCTCTGTAAGCCTTTCTTCATTGTTACCTTCTAGATAGCAGAAAAAATGTTTCCCAAACTGCCTTCTGTGCATTTGGGTAGCTCTGGAACATGGGTAAGTTGAAAAAGAACCAGCTGGGATAGACTTTGACCATCTTATATGATCATTTAGAATTGCTTCTGCAAGTTGATTTTACACTTTAGAGGTATATTTTAATATTTTAAGTCGATAACAATCCAATGTTTATACCCATCTCTGAGACTGATGTTAGAAGGCAGTATTTCAAGAGACATGAAATTAATTCCAGAGTTTTAACTAAAAGATACATTGAAAAATGTTTTTATTCATATATGCATGCTTATACCTAAAACTTAAATGCAGCAGAAACTCCTTCACACCTTCTGAAAAGAGATTGGAAATGTGAAAAACAATTTGAACTTGAGGCGATCCATTTTTAACAGATAAATAGTATTTAGATTAAAAATTTGAATGTTAAATACAGCCCCATCTTAAGCATCTTTTTACATTATATATTGTAATTCATGTATCTAAGCATGTGTTCTGCAGGCAAGTCCCAGTACACTTGTGCCAGAGGACACTTAGCAGGAGTCTCTTCTGATAGGTTAGTGCCTTCCTTCTACTGCTTGTTAAATACTTTCAATATCATCCCTGCCCACACCTCTAGAAAAATCAGAGAAAAGATGTATGCATAAACAATAACCCTGATTCTTCCCATATAAGTTGTATCACTTGAGATCCATGTAACTGCGGAAGAAAAAACAGATGATAATTGTGCTATTTTCTTCACGTTGAGAAGCAAGAACACTCTTTTTATCAAGGTGAAACCTAGTGTTTACTATTAGATTCTTTTAAAAAATTTTTATTGGATTATAGTTGATTTACAATGTTATGTTAGTTTCAGGTGTACAGCAAAGTGATTCAGTTATACATATACGTATATTCATTCTTTTTCAGATTCTTTTCTCATGTAGGTTATCACAGAATATAGAGTAGAGTTCCCTGTTTTATACAGTAGGTCCTTATTAGTTATCTATCTTATATATAGTAGTGTGCGTATGTTCATCCCAAGCTCCTGATTTATTCCTCTCCATCACATTTCCCCTTTGGTAACCATAAGTTTGTTTTCAATATCTGTAAGTCTTTCTGTTTTGTAAATAAGTTCATTAGGTGTTTTTTTTAAATTTATTTATTTATTTTTGACTGTGTTGGGTCTTCGTTTCTGTGCGAGGGCTTCCTCTAGTTGTGGCAAGTGGGGGCCACTCTTCATCGCGGTACGCGGGCCTCTCACTGTCGTGGCCTCTCCCATTGCGGAGCACAAGCTCCAGATGCGCAGGCTCAGTAGTTGTGGCTCATGGGCCTAGTTGCTCCGCGTCATGTGGGATCTTCCCAGACCAGGGCTCGAACCCGTGTCCCCTGCATTAGCAGGCAGACTCTCAACCACTGCGCCACCAGGGAAGACCCATTAGGTTTTATTATATAAAAAAATTAAGGAATGATGTCTAAAAGGACCTAACTTTAATACATTCTCTCTATATTTAAAAAAAACTTAGTTATCTAACTAGTTCACTAACCAAAAATAAATTTTTGAAGTATGTAGCATTTATTAACAGATATTTTAAAATATAAGTTTAATTATTGAATTAATCCAAATCTCCTTAGAATAAGTGTTCCCCTAAAATATGACATCTATTTTCACCCTTCCATTTTTTTCCATCAGAGATCCACCTACCTTTTTAAAAAGCCATTTCAATCATTGGCAGAAAGAGAAGTGGTACCAATTTTTATAGTGTAACAGTTAGCAGATGAGTGAATAGGGAAAAATACGGTGTGGTCCCCACCCGCACCCTAAGATTGTATGCAGTGAGTACATCAGGTGTCCTTCCATTCTTGGCATTCATTGTCCTAAGCAGAAACTTGAAAATTTTATGTCTAGACCACTGATATCACCAAAGGTGTATGTCTGATTCCTCCCTAGCTGACTGGAAATATGGAGACTTTCGCAAGAAGGATGTTAGATTCACTTTTAGTCAGATGTTAGATTGAATCAGTATATTTCATAACTTTTGTCAGGACATCCAAAAAATGAATTAAAACCAGAATGTAATGTGCCCAAGTTTTTCTCATGTTGTTTTTAGCTCTTGAGTCACTGAAATTTGATTTTGAGCAACCCTTAGCCACTCCCCAAATGGACAGTTCCTCTTTATCTCAGGGCCTAAGAATAAAGTTAAATCTACAATGGATATGCTGCCGCCACAAAAATATCAAATGGACAAACCTGTAAAGAGTAATTTGCAAAGAACAGCACCCTGGTGTTACCACTACTTTTATTAAAGCTGATTTTCAAAATAATATCGGGAGGAAGGTAGTGTAATGCAGGGTGAATCCAAAGTCTTCCCTGTGGCTACTGCTGCTGTGGTTATTTCTAGATGAGTGTAGGTTTTCCCTAACCAGGACTGGAAAGCAAGCTGGACTGACCCTCAGGGGCATTGCCTTTTACCACTTCAGCCTTTACCACTCTCCCCATTGAATCTCACCAACTGGATACTCAACCACAGTGTCCCCAGAAAAATGGTTAAATTGAATTCCCTTAGCCAGTCACCCTGCTCAGGATATAGCACAACCTGGGCTCTTAAGGCATAGAATTTCTCAAAACTGAAAAAAATAATTAATCCTTTAAAGGGTAAGAGGGAAATATGCTCACTTCCTGACATACAATAAACATTTAAAAAATAATTGCTGAAGGGAGGGATGCGAGCTGAGGAAGGAAGTGGTGATGGAGGTTTGCTGCAGGAATGGGGTCAGCAAGCAGCAGAGAAAAGAGAGCCAGGGAGGAAATGGCCTAAGAAAGAAAACTGGTACCGGGGTGGTGTCCGTGGGGAGCGGTAGTACTGTGCTGAGGCCACCCCAGCAAAACTGTCGCAGCATCTTGTGGGATGCGGGACTTTCACTACCTCGCTTCCCACCCCAACACCCAACACCAGCTACACTGAGACTTCTATACACGTTGATAGATGCTCATAACAGCAAGCCTGTGACTGTAAGGAAAGGTTACTGGTAACTTTATAAACAACATCATACGTGAAACAACTCAATTGAAATTGAGTGGTAATTGGTTACATACTGTTAACTTGGAAATTACCGTAATAGTTATTTCTCAGTAAGTCCAGGTTACAGATGTTTCCCTACGTTTTTATAAAAAGACACAGGGAAAGAATTCATAGTGTGGATTTCTTATTGGGAATTTTAGAGCCTTCAGCATTAAACACTTTGGGCTGAAGGATTTTCCTGAGGCCCTTGACCTAGAGATGATCATACTAAGTGAAGTGAGCCAGACAAAGACAAATATCATATGATATCACTTATGTGTGGAATCTAAAAAAATGCTGCAGATGAACTTCTATACAAAACAGAAATAGACCCATAGACATAGAACATAAACTTATGGTTACCAAAGGGGAAAGGGGAGGGGAGAGAGAAATTAGGAGGTTGGAATTAACATATACATATTACTATGTATAATATAGATAACAAGGACCTGTAGAGCACAGGGAACTATACTCAATGTTATGTAATAACCTATAAGGGAAAAGAATCTGAAAAAGAATATATATATATACAGATATATATATGTACACATATATATACATTCTTATATATATATAATCTGAATCACTTTGCTGTACACCTGAAACTAACACAACATAAGTCAACTATATTTCAACTAAAAAAAAAACCCTACTTACAGAGAGGGAGCTAGTACTTGCTCATTAGTCTTGGCGCATCTTTGGATTGTACATTGGGCAAGAGAATAATTATAGGTCTAGAAAGAACTGGATTCTGCAGCTAAATGGTGTCCTTGTTTTTCGGCAGCACACGCTGCCCATATAGTCGTGTCATCATCTTAACAGAACACTGGTCTGTACCCATATAAGAACTCAAACAGACACTGTTCCATTCATGTCAAGAGTGGAATATTTTCCATTAGTTTTTGTCAAAAACTTGTTTAAAACAAATCATCCACAGGGAAGGAAATAAGAATTGGGATAATGCCGTTTAAAGGCAATCAGCACAGCAACCCACAGGCGTTTCTGCTATAATGTGATGTGTCTCTGAAAAACTTCACGCTCTGCCAAGTATACGCTACATGGCAGGACTCACTGGGCAAACAGAGGACCAGCCATTCAACAGTGTTTGGAACGGTAGACACAGCTCTGTCGAACGTGATTATTAGCTCCGGGAAGGACAGTGTGGCTCCATGGGCCAGCATCCCCTGTGGAACCGGAGGCTGCCGCAGCAGGGGTTAAATGCTTAGGAATGATAGAGGCCACATGTGGCAACCCTTTCACTGAAGCAGCACAGGTGGACGTAAGGTGGACACACCACTGCAGGGCTGTGGGCCTGCCTGTCCCTCTCTGGGGAAGGGTCCTGTGAGCAGGTACACTTATTTAATTTTCTTATGATAAATCCAGAGGTCTTCTGCCAGTGTGACCTCAAAGCTGACTTTTTTTTTTCTTTCCTACTGATGGTTATACTTGCATTCCTGCTAGTCCTCTCCCCTTGCCTGGGAAAAGTTGTGTATAAATTATATTTACGTCATTCCTCTATTAGCCAAGAGTGTATGAGCTATGCAGTACAGAAGCATATATAGTAGCTCAAGAGACTGCTGGTTAAAACAGCTTTTCCTAGTTATAAATGTAATTCACCCTTGTAAGGAACTTGGAAAATATAGAAAGGTACACAAAATAAAATATGAGATTATAAGAAATAACTACTGTTAAAAAAAAAAATGGGGCTTCCCTGGTGGCGCAGTGGTTGAGAATCCGCCTGCCGATGCAGGGGACACGGGTTCGTGCCCCGGTCTGGGAAGATCCCACATGCCGCGGAGCGGCTGGGCCCGTGAGCCATGGCCGCTGAGCCTGAGCGTCCGGAGCCTGTGCTCCACAACGGGAGAGGCCACAACAGTGAGGCCCGCATACCACAAAAAAAAAAAAAAAAAAAAAAAAAAAAAAAAAAAAAAAAAAATGAGCTATCTCCTTCTGGTCTTTTGTCTATACATATTTGTTATACAGTTACGTTATACTATGAATATAAATTTGTGTCCTTTGTATTTATACTGTACATATTTCCCACTCGAGTAAATAGATGTCAGAAATTTGAACCATAATTTATTTAACAAAACCTCTGCTTTGGAATGATGAGGTTGTTTCACATTGTGGTAACAAACACCCTTACATGTAAATGACGCCTGTATCTTTGACTACTTCCTGAGGCTAGACTGCTAAGTAGGAAATTACTGGGTGTCTTAGTCCATCAGGGCTGCTATAACAAAAATACCACAGACTGGGTGGCTTAAACAGTAAATTATTTCTCTCAGTTCTGGAGCCTGGGAAGTCCAAGATCAAGGCACTGGCAGATTTGGTGTCTGGGGAGAACTCACTTCTGGCTCACAGACAACCATCTCACATGGTGGAAGGGTGGACGAAGTTCTCTGTCATGAGAGCACTAATCCCATTCAAGAGGGTGGAACCCTCATGAGTTATTTACTTCCCAAAGGCCCCACCTCCAAATACCATCACATTGGGAATTAAGTTTCAACACGTGAATTTTGGGGGGATACAAGCATTCAGTCTACAGCACTGGGCCAATATACAATACAAGAAGTATAGATACTTTTTAAAAAAAATCTGATAAAAGTAAACTTTTATTTTTTGTGTTTTTTGAACATAAGGACTTTACTACAAGAAGAAAAATAGCCAACAGTCAACGTGGTACTGTGGCACTTCTTTATTATGGGCATATCGTTTATTAGAATGGGAACATGTTAGCAAATCTCTTCTGTTCGCAACTGTAAACACCTATGTGGTTAAGTACCTCATTCAGCATATCCTGGATTGTCGGCAGATTTAGTATATGGAGTATCTATACCATGCATACAGGTTAAATCAAGCATTAAAAAATGCATGTCATGCTTACGCCTTTACCTCAATCTAATTCTTCTCTGTATATTTGCTGCCCTTCTCTTATCCTGTCCCGTGTCTCTCCCATGGATGTCTTATCCTTGGCTCACAGTCTCCAGTGATGACTCCACTGTAAAGTTAACACTAAACGTGCCCCTAGCTCAAGCCACTCTGTGGCATCAAAACTTCCTGTGGGACGTCTGAGGCAACTTGGAGGAGGGGAGAATGCACAGTCCTCTGGGACCTGCCCTTCCAATTTTGAGGTCCTCTGGGCATTAATATGTACAGAATAATTAAAAGTACAGGCTTTGGAGGTAGAAATGTCTGGATCTGAGTCCCAGCTCTGCCTTCATGGACAAGGAAATACTTGGCATCAGGAGTTCACGGCAGTTGTGTCTGAAGTAGCAGGGCAGCAGTGGGGCATACTCAGACAATTGATGTTGATTGGTTTGAAAAGAATATGTAGCTTGCAATCTTTTTTTGAGAGGAAATGTAAAGACAGAATTTGACTGGTTCGCATCTCAAATGAAGTGAAAATAAACTAGTATTCAATTCAGAGGATTTAATTTCTTTCCATTGCAGTTTCTAAGTAAATTAAACTAATGGGAGTCTTGAAGAAACTGCTTCTGTCAAATCTTTGGACACTTATGGGGAAAACCAAATGAGTACAATAAAATAGAGGCAGATATATGTACTAAAGATCTTTTCAGCAGCTGTTAAACCTGTGTCATGGGGAACATCACTAAAGACAAGGTCTACTTCCAGTTTTTTTACTTATTTATTTTTTTAAGTTAACAGTAACTCAAAAGTTGACTCTCCTCCTCTCTTTTCAGCCAGCGTATGTCCCAAGAAAGCTAATCCCAGTAACAATCATCAAGCAAGGTAATTTGTATGTGTCTGCTCTGGCTATGTGTTCAGAACTATTTTAATATACTTTTTAAATGGAGATGATTGAACTTAGAACATATTTGTTCAATTTTTCTGATTATTTTTCAGAAAAAGTTTGAAGAAATCAGTTGAGTAAATTAGAAGTTGACAGATAATTTTGACTCATGTACTGTTAGGCCAGGTCTTGGTAAAGCACATTGGCTGGACAGCAAGGGACAGAGCAACCCTAACAAGCATTAAGTTTTAAAAAGCCAATTAAATAGATGTGACTTTCTTCAGGATTAAGAGCGCTTACATGTAGAGAATCATTAATAGGATATTTGGATTAATGAAATGATAACTATGATATAGAGGTCACTTTAAGGAAAGTAAAGAAATCCAGGTTTTAAGAGTTGTTTTATTTCAGCAACCACTCATTTCTGTTTTGACTTTCACTTTTTCAAATTATTTAAATGACTCCATGATTTCCAGAAAGTTTCTTGGTGGAAGAGATTGAGCACTTAGAATAGTTATTCATTTTAAGGAAACACAGTGTCCCAAGTGTATTCTCAAAACAGTGTCAGTCAGTATTGGAGTTAACCAAAGATTCTTTGCTCTGAAAATATACATTTCCTAAATCTCTTTATTTACTGTGTCAGTCTTTGCCTCATTTTGTGCTGGTTCTTTAACTTGGGTAGGCTGCAGGGAGCAGAGCTGAGAAAGGAAATTCTTAGCTAGTTAGAATGGAACACTTTCATTACTTAAAGGCACAGGAATTAAGATAAGATGTGCCTTCTAGACCTTTTGTTGCCTGTGTAGCCAGCCCAATGAGTTCCTATCTGTTTAATTAAAAAGTTAGATCAGGGTTTCTCTAGTGCAGATGGTGTCATGTTATTAGCTTCTTTCTGCTTCCTGACTATTTTTTTTCCGTTCACACTGTTATCTTTTGGTATTTCGACAGTGATTCAGAATGTTACTCACAGGGCCTCAACTAAATCCCCAGAAAAGATTCCCTATGGAGGAACAATACTGGGTGAGTCTATCTTGAAATCTACACCTACATTAGTCAAGTCAGGCTCTTTTTTTGATAATAAGGCCTTATGGAATTTTGCACTATGAGCAGGTCTGTTAAATTGATGTTGGTTCATTTACTTTCAGTATTTAGCATCCTGGCTTGTGTCCATTCCAGGCTAGGATCCCAGAGATGCTACCTCTATCCTAGTGTGTTAGAGAAACAACTCTAGCTTGTGCCTGTTGGGCATGATGGCTCCCCTCCTGCCTACCCCACAGGGCTGTTGCTGTTATGAGGGAGTCTTTGTCATATTGAATTACTCTTTTAAAAGTTATTATTAATAATGGTGTTTGTTCACACATTTTAAGCAACCATTTTACAATTTTTGAATCTATGGATTAAAAGTCAGAATATTCTGGTTGTTCACTTCTGAATATGAAAAAGATTCTGTATAAAAGCTACTGTCGGGCTTCACTGGTGGCGTGGTGGTTGAGAGTCCGCCTGCCGATGCAGGGGACACGGGTTCGTGCCCCGGTCAGGGAAGATCCCACATGCCGTGGAGCGGCTGGACCCGTGGGCCATGGCCACTGAGCCTGCGTGTCCGGAACCTGTGCTCCACAATGGGAGAGGCCACAACAGTGAGAGGCCCGTGTACCACAAAAAAAAAAAAAAAAAAAAAAGTTATTGTCATATCTTTTCCAACATTTTAAAATTTGGGTTAAAATTGACTAAGCAAAATAAGCACTAAATTTCATGGTTTCTAATGCTCTGAACTTTGTGATGGGATGCATTTTCTTTTTCTTCTGTTTTCTTTCAGTCCACCTTGTTATTCCAGGTCTTAATGAAACCACCATAAAACTTCCTACCTCCATAATGTTTGAGATTTCGGATGCAATCAAGACACAGTTAGGTAAGCAGCAAAAATCTATATGTGAACTTTGCAGTGACAGTACTAGCAGTGATATTCCTTGGATATCCAGGGGATCTAGCAAATGAGCTGTTTGAGGATCTCAAAGTAAAAACTAAGGGACAGGCACGTGCACTGTTGATGGGAATATAAAATGGTACAATTGCTGTGGAAAACAGTATGACGATTCCTCAAAAAATTAAAAATAGAATTACCATATGATCAAGCAATTCCACTTCTGGGTATATAACCAAAAGAACTTGGTGGGGAAAAGGTCTTAAAGAGATATTTGTACACTCATTATTCACAATAACTAAAATGTGGAAACAATCCAAGTGTCCATCAACAGATGAATTGATAAAATGTGGTGTATATATACAATGGAATATTATTCTGCCTTAAAAAGGAAGGAAATTCTCACATTTGCTAAAGTATAAATGGACCTTGAGGACATAATGCTAAGTGTAATAAGCCAGTCACAAAAGACAAAATGACTGTGTGATTCCATTTATATGATGTACCTAGAGTAGTCAGATTCATAGAGACAGAAAGTAGAATGGTGGCTGCCAGAGACTGGAGAAGGAGGAAAATGGGGAATTAGTATTTAATGGTATGGAGTTTCAGTTTTACAAGATAAGGAGAGTTCTGGAGATGCATGGTGGTGATGGTTGCAAAACACTATGAATGTATTTAATACTACTGAACTGTACACTTGAAAAATGATTCAGATTGTAAATTTTTTGTTATGTATCTTTTACCACGATTAAAAAAAATTGGAAAAAAAAGTAAAGGGTAGATAGGATAGATTGTTGGAGTTATTCATATAAATCACATTCTATAGGGAAATAGTTATTTTATATTTATATTTATGAAAGAAGAGTGAAGGATCAAATTAACCAGAATATACACATTTATACAGGTATAATTTTCAAATGGAGTCATTGTTATAAATTACACTTATTATACTATACTATCAAGGGGCCACTAGAGATCTTCAGTGGTAACTGAGGTAAGGGTCAGGTCTGTTAGAATTATTATTTACTTTGAGATTGATACTGCTTCCTACTTCTAGAAAGCACCTGATATGATTTTAGTGTTTAAAAAACATAAAACATAACAATTTGGGGAAAAAACAGCAAAATTCTGTAAAAGGAGTCCAGGAAACAATTGGGGTGGCCGGTGGGCTAAGCTAGTTGCTGCATTTGAGTATCACATTGTCTGAATTCTCTCTATAGCAGAGGATCTCACCCTTGATGAAGCATCGGAAGCCCTGGCGGGCTTGTTACACCCAGGCTGCTTGGCTCACCCCCAGGATACTGATTTCGTAGGTCTAGGGTGGGGCCTGAGAATTTGCATTTCTACCCAGTACTCAGGTGATACTGGTGCTGCTGGTCTGGAAGCCACACTTTGAGAACCACCCCTCTAAAGTCTCTGGAGAATGTCTTGGGCCACTGATAAATACGGAAGAAGGTGGCATGATGTGGTGGAAATTGAACAAGACTTAAAAATGTAGAATATTTTTCTTGAACTAGGCAATGGCTAAGAACTTCAGCACTTATATACTTGAATCTTCACATTTTATGGGTGTGGAAACAGGCCCAAGCCCCTGTTCGGCAACATTTATTCAACAAATATTTATTAAGCATTACTCGGGGCCAGAACTCCAAGTGGCTCGGGACATAATTGTGATTTACACAGGCACAGGACCCACCCACACAGGAACCTCAGACTTAATTTCTCCTCCCTCATTGGAGGTCTGACCTGTTTACTTGTTTGATGTTAAGTAATCAGATTGTAACAGTTCTAAAAGGTAAGCTTTTACATTCTCCTTAGCTGTTAATTTGAGAACTTCCTGGAAGAAGGAGAAGCAGAGCCTTAATAAGTGGGTAGAAAAGCATAATTAGTGGACTTAGAATTTTGGAAAAATTTTCAAAATTATGCATCACCATTTTATTAAGATATGAACATATTTGCCCATACATCTTTGTGATTTTGTGCAGTTGTTACATTTTTACTGTAAAACATTCATACCTGTTAGTCCTATGGTGAGTTACTTCCAAGAATGTATGTGGACAAGTGATTCTAGGCTTTATTTCTTTAATTTGTGCATCAGACTTGATCACCTCCTGTTTATCTGTAAACCCTGAGACTCAACTCTACATCATCTAAATGCTGTGCTAAAAGCCAGGAAGCTTCCATATTAGTTTCCCTGAGTGAACGTGTGTTTAGAACCAGAGCTCAGGACTCTTGCACTAACCTGTTCTCTGCCCAGAGCCTGTATAATACTTAGCCCCGTGCCTGGGAAAGACTTGCTTGTTCTTCTTTCTCGAGATGGTTGCTTTAGGTGTAAGGATAGGTTGTTTATTTGAGATTTTTCTTGTCTCTTGAGGTAAGATTGTATTGCTATAAATTTCCCTGTTAGAACATCTTTTGTTGTGTCCCATAGGTTTTGGATCATCGTGCTTTCATTTTCATTTGTCACTAGGTATTTTTTGATTTCCTCTTTATTTCTTCAGTGATCCACTGATTATTTAGTAACATATTGTTTAGCCTCCATGTGTTTGTGTTTTTTACAGTTTTTTTTTTCCTGTAATTGATTTTTAATCTCCTAGCGCTATGGTCGGAAAAGATGCTTGATATGATTTCAGTTTTCTTAAATTTACCGAGGTTTGATTTGTGACCCAAGATTTGATCTATCCTGGAGAATGTTCTGTGTGCACTTGAGAAGAAAATGTATTCTGCTGCTTTCAGATGGAATGTCATATAAATATCAATTAAGTCTATCTTTTATAATATGTCATTTAAGCCTTGTGTTTCCTTATTAATTTACTGTCTGGATGATCTGTCCTTTGGTGTAATTGGGGTGTTAAATTCCCCACTGTTATTGTGTTAACTGTCAATTTCCCCTTTCATAGCTGTTAGCATTTGCCTTATATACTGAGGTGCTCCTATGTTGGGTGCATATATATTTACAATTGTTATATCTTCTTGGATAGATCCCTTGATTGTTATGTAGTGTCCTTCCTTGTCTCTTGTAACAGCCTTTATTTTAAAGCCTATTTTGTCTGATATGAGTATTGCTACTCCAGCTTTCTGTTGATTTCCATTTGTGTGGAATACCTTTTTCCATCCCCTCACTTTCAGTCTGTATGTGTCCCTGGGTCTGAAGTGGGTCTCTTGTAGACAGCATATATATGGGTCTTGTTTTTGTATCCATTCAGCCAGTCTGTGTCTTTTGGTTGAAGCATTTAATCCAATTACATTTACGGTAATTAACAATATGTGTATTCCTATTGCCATTTTCTTAATTCTTTTGGGTTTGTTTTTGTAGGTCTTTTTTCTTCCCTTCCTTTTTTCTTCTCTTGTGGTTTGATGACCATATTAGTGTTGTATTTGGGTAGGTTTTTCTTCTTTGTGTGTGTATCTATTGTAGTTTTTTAGTTTGCATTTCCCATGAGGTTTTGAAAAAGCAGTCTATATATATACAAGGTTGTTTTAAGTTGCTGGTCTCTTAATTTCAAATGCAATTCTGATTTCCTGCGTTTGTACTCTCCTCTTACGGTTGCTGGTTTTGACATCATGTTTGCTTATGAATTCCTGCTTTTACTGTATGTTTGTCTTTACCAGTGAGCTTTCCTATTTGTGATTTTCTTGTTTCTCGTTTTGGCCTCTTGGGAAAGAGTTGTTCAGAAGGAGAAGAAAAGGAAGGAGCTGTCCAGTCTCTTACTGATTTGGTCCCTAATCTGTTCATCAAAATTCAAAAACCAGGATTTGTGAAGGAGACCAAAAATGAGCAGAGTTTTTCCCACACCACTGCTGTTGCTTTTTTTAAAAATTGGATTATAGTTGATTTACAGTATTGTGTTAGTTTCAAGTATACAGCAAAGTGAATTAGTTATACATATATATATATATATATATATATATATCCACTCATTTTTAGATTCTTTGTCCATATAGGCCATTACAGAGTATTGAGTAGAGTTCCCTGTGCTATACAGTAGGTTCTTATTAGCTATCTATTTTATATATAGTAGTGTGTATTTGTCAATCCCAGTCTCCCAATTTATCCCTCCACCTCCCTTATCCCCTGGTAACCGTAAGTTTGTTTTCTACATCTGTGACTCTACTAGTGTTTGGTAAATAAGTTTATTTGTACCCTTTTTTGATCCACATATAAGCAATATCATATGATATTTGTCTTTCTGTGTCTGACTTACTTCACTCAGTATGACAATCTCTAGGTCCATCCACCTTGCTGCACATGGCATTATTTTGTTCTTTTTTATGGCTGAGTAATATTCCATTGTATATATACCACATTTTCTTTATCCATTCCTCTGTTGATGGACATTTAGGTTGCTTCCATGTCCTGGCTATTGTAAATAGTGCTGCAATGAACATTGGGGTGCCTGTATCTTTTCAAATTCTGTTTTTTTCCGTGTATATGCCCAGGAGTGGGATTGCTGGGTCATATGGTAGTTCTACTTTTAGTTCTTTAAGGGACCTCCATATTGTTCTCAATAGTGGCTGTACCAATTTACATTCCCACCATCAGTGTAGTAGGGTTCCCTTTTCTCCACACCCTCTCCAGCATTTATTGTTTGTCGATTTTTTGACAATGGACATTCTGACAGGTGTGACTGATACCTCATTGTAGTTTTAATTTGCATTTCTCTAATAATTAGTGATGTCAAGCATCATTTCATGTGCTTTTTGGCCATCTGTATGTCATCTTTGGAGAAATGTCACTGTTGAACTGAAATGTGTTTTGTTCCTTAGTTCTTGGTTTTAAGGACTATTTCCTAAATTTTTTGTTTTGTTTTGTTTTGTGTTTGCAAAGTTCCACCTGCTATCTTAATATCAGTTCAAGCTTTCATTTTCTTTAATTTAGAGAATTAAACAGTTGATTTTTTGGTTTGCTTTGCTTTTTGCTTCTGTTATTCTGATATGAATCACTAAAACTTCAGGATTAAGTGTGATTTTAATGAATTAAAATGCAAATAGTAAATGTATTTTAAAACTTATTTCTAGGGAAGCACCTATCTTAATTTGAATACATGGTGAATTTCTTACACATTGAAGAGACTGATAGGCAGTATGTTTGAAGATGTCCAGTAAACCCATCAAATGTACCATTTTAGACGATGTTACAAATTACATTTTAGATTTACTGGTTTTTATGAAGAGTGTGAGCATAAACAGTTCTTTATACCAATGAAGGAGAAATAAACTTTCCTGAAGTTATTTATCACTGCAATTCAGAAAAGTCCTACTGTGTAGGGGGTTAAATCCTAAAAATAATATCCTCATTCCAGCAGGACCCAATGTGGGACATCAAGAAATTAATAGCTTTTGTTCTAAGAACACATGGTATGAATAATGAGAGAAATAAACAAGAAAGCTAGTAATACACACACCTCCCAGGGACATAAAAAGGGTTTGCCAAAGCCAAGACTTAGCCTGCCAATAATGAAAGGAAACAACTGTGTTGAAAAACAGTACAGAAGAATCAGAGAGGAAAAGGAATTTCCTGGGGTTTAGGCCATGTTGTAATGGCATTTTACTCTGCTGTTACCAAGACCAGTTGTACATAGCTAGTGTAGGTGAATGCTCATGGCTTAATAGGAGTCACAAAGAGACCCCATTCAAGTTCTTTCCCTTCAATCAATTTCTCTCACACCCGAAGGGCCATGTTTAGAAATATGGTATGCCTCTGTAAGGAATTAGTGATGGGTAGAGAATACAAACACCTCTTGGGAAGGTAGTTTACTGTTTTTCTTCATTAGCAGCCCAATTTTAGGTTAATGGTATTACCCCGTAAGGGCATGCATAAGGAGCTAAAGCAAAGCAATTCAGAGCATTACCTGAAAGTCTAGAATCTGGAGGTTAAAATAAATAAATAATTTTTAAAAATAAATAAATACACAGTCCTAGTCAGCCAGGGAAACACCAAGAGTGTAGGATATTACACTGGAAGGAAAGGATTAGCAAAAATAATCCTGAAGGAGAAGAGGACACTGAAAAAGAAGACATCATTGAAAAAAATTACATTTAAAAAAACACAACTTCCTGTGGTACATGCTGAAAATAACAGGACTAGAGCCCATCACAGTTTGTAATCTGAACGTTTTTTCCTGTGCTAACACTCACAGTGGTTCTAAACCAAAGCTGTGACTACAAAAGAAGATGGAAAAAAATGTTGATGAGATTTAGAAATCTAAAAAATAGAATTTATCATAAAATTATACTGGATCTGTTTATTGTTTTAGTTATTCCAGAAAGAGTCCCTTCTCTTTATGTCCTGCAAAATTAATTTGAACAGTGGTATTAAGCATTTCTGTTGTATCAACATGCTGTACAGCTTCATGAGCACAGCAATTCAGAACACACACTTGACTGATAGCTATGGTAAGTACACTAGCACTTGTGACGCCTATTTCTAGCATCTCAAATCACTCCTGAAAATCATAAGCTCTAGGAGTCTATCATATACTTCCATAATACAGATTGAAAATTGATTTGCTTCCATGATCTTTGTGAAAGGGATGACTTTATAAATTGTCTTTAAGTCCATCAGAAGTAAATGAATATTTTGTGCCCATGTTAACTGAAAAGAAGAAAATGGTCTTTACAACAGTGATGTGAACTATAGGAAGAAGTCACAAAATTTACATCCTCAAAGAACTTTGAGAGAACAGATTAGATCAGTAGTTCTCAACAGAGAGCAATTTTGTCCCCTCCCCAGGATATTTGGCAGTGTCTGGAGACATTTTTTGGTTGTCACAGCTGTGGAAGGGTGGAATCCAGTGAGTAAAGGCCAGAGATGCTGCTAAATATCCTACATTTCACAGGAAAGGCCACCATAAAAACAATTGTCCAGCCCAAAATGTCAGTAGTGCCAAAGCTGAGAAACCCAAGAAGTTCCTTACAGCCTTAGGACTCTGAAAAAAATCCCATCTGATTATAATCAGTTCAAGACAACATGATCAGGATATCTCAAAGATGAATGAATTCTTTCATGCCACTAGACTGTTTCAAAATATTATAAGTAGGTCATTGATTCAGTGTGCTAAATAGCCAAATCAAGTTAATCCTAAGAGCATTTTGGAGAATATCTTAATCATTGGGCAACTCTGGTACAGAAGTGTACTTTCTTTGAAAAGGAATACCTAAATTTTAGAAGAAAGTTTCCTGAATAATTGTCAGAGAAAAGAAATAGAATAAAAAAACAGACTTCATTTTTTTACACTGAATTCCCACAAAGACCCCCAAAAAATATCTATGTTAACAAGAGGTTCAAATAAATAACTGTTGGTATTTTTTCCTAACCACAAATATCTTCAAATAACTTACTTTCCTATGTGTGTTATTCATGTTTTTCTAAAACTTTAGAGCCATAGCCTATTATACTTTTTACCATGCATAATAATGGATAATTTCTATTCATTGATTTTAAAAAAAATTAGGGGTGACTGAATATAAAATTCCAGGGAGCATTTGCTATGCCTTACAAGCTGTGCCTTCAGGAAACTGTTTATGAGTCAGAATGACTTGAGAGCTATCCAAGTACTGGGTTGTGGTTTTTTTCCTCATTACAGTGCCAACTTAGATCTTAAAGAATTACCTAGGGTTAATGAGAAGGAATTCTGAAGACTGTCACTACTAATACTAATCCCTGGTAGAAATGCACAATAAATTTATTGACTGCCTAGTGGGAAGGGATAAGAGCAGAATAGGTTTCTTGAAATAGTCTGTTGCTTGATTGTTTTGAGGGAATTATATTTGGACACTCTGTTATGAGGAAGTGAGATAAATTGTTTGTTTTCTGACTTTTTTAGCTAAGAATGAAACCTTGGCACTGCCTGCTGAATCTAAAACACCAGAGGTAGAAAAAATCCCAGCACAGCCCATAACAGGTAATGAGATCCCTACATTATTAACTTTGAGAAAATAAATAATATGTTTTTTCAAATAGTAACTGATTGACAAGCCTGTATTTTTTTTTCAGTGAAGAGCCAGTAGGAAATTCATTTTGATCATAAGCACACAACAGAAGGAGATTCTGGGTCTTTAATGTTTGGAAAAACAGATGCAAAATGAACCATTGAATTCTATAACTGATATGTAATATGGAAGCTGTATTTTTCACTTTAAGTGAAAGTTTTACCACAACATTCTGAAATATTTTTATACTAAGATGTAATACCATGGTTTTGGTGCTTTCCTTTTATAAAAAGACACGAGAGCATTTTTTCATTTCTTCACTTTCACAAGTGATTGGTTTAGCAAAATGCCATTATTCCTCATGAGTCCATAGTTTAATATCTATGAAAATACCTTGCAATCATTTGGTAACAATGTCTCTTGAAGATTAACAATGCTTGTGTAGAAAATACCTAATAGTTCAGTAAAAATCCTTTAAAGAATAAACGCAGTATGCATTTTCCCCAGTTTATCAACCATTACTAACAAACATTCAGCATGTCTTCTATGAATGAACTGCCCAAGTCTAGCCCACTGGGAACACGTTATTACCTGAACTACAGAGTTTTTGCCAGAGCAATACCACTTCATCCAGAGCTCTGTGAAACAAATATTTGGCAAGAATTCCTCCAAATCTACATTTAGCAAAGTAACTCCAATCTAAAGTGAATTTTTTAACCCATAAAATTGCCATAAATTGAAATATCAGTGATATTTACCTTGTACTAAACTCTTGGACTCCTAACTAGTCCAGAGAAAATGAAGATTGGTGGGGAAATAAAATGGCTTGATTTCAAGAAACCTATTCAAGTAGAAATATTTCTGACAGAATAAGAAGTACTTGGTCCTACCTAAAGGTGAGAAATGGACCTTCCATCCCCCACCTTCATGGGAGTTGGAGCAAGGGTAGACTCTGTTGCTGGAATAAGCTATTTGAATGAAATTCCAGGTAGTTTTCTGATTTCAATATAATTAGCCAATACCAAGAAAAGCATTCCCAATTACACTTCTTCTCTTGGCATAGTATCTGATGGGACAGTCAACAGAGTTCTTAGTTCTCTGCCAAACCTTCCTCAGGATTTTCCACTTCAGAAACACTTAGGCAAACACCATAATTCATTATTCAGTGTTACTGTGTTTATTTCATATCCTTACCCTACAAAATTCTGGAATTGTTTAGCTCACAATTCATTCCAGATCTCAGTGATCCTGGTTCTTATTCCTCAAAAACTATTTACCTGAAGGTCATCTTTACCTTTGATCTAGCACTTGAAACAACCCTGTGACTGAGCATTTGAATCCTCATAATTTCAACCCAGTTCCAAGCTTTGAATGTTGACTACAGTTTGGAAGAGAGAAGTCTTAATAATATAATAGTTCTAAATAAATCTTTTTGACCTGGGTCATTATGTTATCTGCCCATTTATTAACTTTTTAATTAAATATTTATCATGTGCTTACTTACTATACCCCAGACTTTGTGCTAAGAAAAAAGGGCAGACCCAAAATTATGATTAATCTGATAAATGCTTCCATGGGGGTCAATTCCACGTGCTTTTTGGAACACATGGAAAGTGGACAAACCCAGAAAGGAAGGGTTGGGAGGAGGTGTCAGTTCATACACAAGCCAGGGAGCCCTTAACATAATTAATTTGAAAAGAATTAGTCCGTGTTAAGTGTCAGTTCTAATTCTAAAGGACAACAAAAGTGCCTTATGGTCTTGAGTTGTTTCATCATTTTATCTTAATTTGTAAAGTCGTCTTTTTTACCTTCCAGTGACTCCTGAATCAGTTCCAAGAACCACTAAACCCACTGTGTCTAGTGCGTTAGACATTTCAGAAACAATACCGGGTAATTCTAAGAACTTTTTTTCTTAAAAAAAAAAAGAACCTCCCAACCCTCATACAAAAGTAACCCCAATGCCTTGGCTTCCCATCCTCCCCACTTTCTTTCCTACCTCACTGGCAGTAGTTCATCTTCTATTTCTCAGACCAATTCCATTAAAGAGTTAACGACATACCTTGATCCTGATGACTAATATTCTAGGCGGCTCTGGATGCTATATGCTAACTGTACACCCTTTTTACCAGTCTCTTGGGAGGTATAGAAAAACAGAATGCCAGCCTTTTAACCTACAAAGCTTGGAGGAGTGAGAGTCTTGACTATGTCTGTGCTTTCCATTTCAGTTGGCTTTTCCAAGCCTTGTGTGTACTAAACTTAAGGAGAATCCCCCAAAGTGTCATACCTTTTTACTAAGAATTTCATGTCATGCAAGTTAGCTGCTTCTTGGCCCAAGAGAATCTAACTTGCTTTATTCTCTTCTCAAAAAAAAAAAAAAAAAAAAAAAGGAGCAGCATGTACATATTTTGTCCTGTACTTGTGATGTTGATCTTCCATGCCACACCATGGCCATTGGAACGTATACCTTCAAATTATAACTATGTAAAACTTTTCTAGGGAAAGCCAGCTATTTCCATGAAAGGCATCAGCTGCCCAATGCACCCTCTGTTATGAGCATGCCTCACATGACATGGTTAAGCCACAATGTCAAATCCCGACTCAGGGAGTTTCTAACTGAATTCTTCTTTATTGCAGTTCTCAGGGGAAGGACCCCCGAAACACCGCAAACTATTTTAATACCTAGGTTTGAATTGCCACTGAGCACTCTAGGTAAAAATTATTAAACACTGCAGCTTATTATTACCTTGGAAATATTATGCATGCTTGAAAGAAGTCCTTAGGCTAATTCATTCAAATTTATCTGCTCACAGAAAAGAAGGGACACATGGCTTATAGAACAATAAACTCTCCAATACCAAGCCCTTAAATGTTATAAATTCTTTATTTTATAATTTAGGATCCTAAAGAGTCTTTCTCTATGACAAATTCTTTGGTAATTTTTCTTGGGGGTAGTCATATTTTGATATTATATTTGATTCTTTTAATTCAACATTATTGTGTCACTGAATAAATTATTTTCTATGTTTTTCCTAAATATCTTTCCACTCAACTGTTTCTCTTGAAAGAGAAGATATATTTATGATATTTCTGCAGACTGCTTCTAGAATTCTTAGAATTTATGTGCAATATCAAAAAAGTTGTTGGGGGAGCTTAAATATAAAGTCATGTAGTTACTGAAATTCTATTTTTCAAAACTATTCAACAGACATTTTCTAGTTCATATGTGTTTGGTGCTTGACTTGAGTTTAAACTTAATGTATCTGAGAACACACGTACGCATAGCTGAAGAAATTAGGACACTAGTTTAATAAGGGTGAAAAAAAGAACCCAAACTCCTCAAATGCAGTGGCTTGATTATACAAAATAGAAAAAGAAGCTGTCTTATATTATCCATCATTGAAACACAGGAGTAAGAAATATATACTACTAACAGTCCCTTACCTTACCTGAGTAATTTGCATTTGTGTGTTTGTTTTTTGTTTTTGAAGCTTGAGATTTTAAAAACCTTTTCTCTTACTTGCACTTCAAGCCATAACATTTCTTGTGTGTTTCATTGCAGCTCCGAAAAGGCTTCCAGAATTTCCTCAGGCAAAAACACCCTTCCCTTTTGAGAAACCTGGGGGCACCTTGGGTAATAACAGCACCTTAAATCTGGTGTTAAGTCGTGGGTGGTGATTGCTTAATTCTGTAGAACACGTTTACTGGATCTTATCTATGGAAAACTCAGCGAACTGCTGAATTCAGTCAACTCAGCCAAACAAGTGGTTGATTTGGTTTAAAAAAAAAAAAGCCAAAAACAACTATTTCTCTGATTGGATTTTTCTACAAATTCAGTAACAATTATCAATCTATTAATTCCATATGTAGCCCATTTAGTGGGTTTTCCGTCCTCAAAAAGGTTGAGAGTATGACACCAAACTCTAGTCTCCTTCTAGTCTCTACTCAAATGCTCTCTGAATGGGTGTATATTGATTTCTTCTTGATATGTGATGATGTTTAATTGGATCAGTATGTGTTTTTTATTTCAGGCTACTGGTAGCCACTTAACCACACCAGCAACCTATTTCTGTCTCTTTATCCTCTCAAACAAATTCTCAGTGAATTCCACTTCTTTTTTCCTGTAGCTTCAAGTCAAAAGCCATGGATTGTGCCTACAAGTAAAATATCTGAAGATTCCAAAATTCTACTGCCTCAAACTGGTAATTGCATTCTTTTTTTAAAAAAATAGATTGGAGCAACAGTATGGAATAACTTCTAGTTTTTAATTTTATAGGTTGTTTAGTTGATTATCCATATACTTTGTAGTAAATGGTAAAGTTATAATCCATTCTTGATGCTTAGATGAATTTCATTTTTTTCAATACAAAAGCAAAGTGCTTTTGCATTTGTTTTAAAGATCTGTGTTTTAATGTCTGGATATACAGTTAGAAGTCTGGCTAGAAGATGAACTGTGAATTGGCTCATTGAATTTCTAGAGATCTCTTTAGTGACATGAGAGCAGTAACAAAAATAAGAATCCCATCGTGATCTAAGAGTATGAATTTAATATTTCCCTTGCAGTTAGATATTTGCTTCTTTTTCAGTAAAATATCCAATGAACATTTGAGAGTTTACTTTGTGCAAGATATTATTACTGAGTCCTAAAATATGTAAACATATTGTGATATAGAGGAAAGACCACAGGTCTTGGCACTAATACTGGACCTTGGTTCCAGTTCTGCCTTTACTACCAACCACGTATTTTAGCTATTTTCCTCTACTTTCCTGGATCCTGGTTTGCTCTTTTGTAAGCTATAGCAATTGGCTTTTTCTCCCGAGAATTCTTGTATTCCAACACTAAAATTGATTGAGTGAAATAGCTTCCTTTTTAAAAAATAGATTTTTCTCAAAGAGTTTTTGCATTTAAGTCTTTTCTTTGATGTCTAGTGGTCAACTAAAGAAAATATACAGCATGTGAGAATTATAAGAAAACCTCACAATCCGTTTTGTGTGATTATTTCTATGATTTTTGTTTTACTTATTTGTATTTTAATTTTGTGAACCTTCTAGTTGTGATTTTTTTGAGTACATATAATTAGTATATAATGTAGTTAGAAGTTCATGTAATGATGTTAAACACACCCCCATTCTGTGGTATTCTCCAGAAAGTCCAGCACAGGACTGGTTTGAGAAAGGATGAGAATGAGCCTACAGACATAGATCTTAGTCAAATGATCCTTTCACTGGTGAGTGTAATTGATTCAGATCTCAGAGAAAGATACAAGGATGGCATCAAAGGAAGTAAGCATGTCTGTTACAGTCCTCCCTAGTTTACTCACGTGGGAAAACACTTAGAAGCTGGTTATAGCTGTCAGCCAATACAGAGAAGCCTTAAATTGGGTCTTTCTAAGCCTTGATTCCCCCATGTCACTGACCCTGAAATTCTAGTTCCATTGCTCAATGTGGGTACAAGAACACCTTCAGAATTCATGTCACCTGAGTCTAAAATCCAGGCTCTGGATGGAGTTTCATACTGAGCCTCTAGTTCTGTTAACACAGAGGCACAGCTGCACTGCAGACTGTGGAACAGTGCTAGTCTGTGGGCGTGTGGGATGGTTTATCTGCTGCACTGTGGCCCAGCAGGCCTGACCCCCACGTCCTTGGCAAGTATTACATCTTCCAAACCAAAGACTGTTGGGGCCCACTGAGTTAGTAGAACACTTACGTCCCTTTTATCTCTCAACTTCTGGACTATAAACACAGGGCCTATAAGGTCTTCCTGGTTTCTCTTGAGCAGCCTCTAGATTTTTGGTGTTTATGATTATTTAAGCTCAAACCGACCAAAACCTCCAGGAAACCACTTATGAAATTTCAATGCCTAGGATATGAATTATATATAAGCCTGAATTGAAGCAAGCTTTTGGGGGGTTGGGAAAATATGTTTGCAGGTGAATGTTGTAGAGTTACAAAGAGACAAAGATAGGTGAGATTGGAAATCCCAGTAAAAGAAAGGTTCCTTTTGCCTTAATTACAGAAAAGGAATATTCTGGTTTTGCCCGGTGGAGTATGAATAGTTGCTAATGCCACAGGAAGCAGTTTCATTATTCAGCTGCTTCCCTCCTGCTAGGGCCACCTTAGGCTGCCAGAGAACTTCCAAAAACTGTCGACTGCCAGCCGTCTCTAGATGAAGTGTGTGGGCCTGTCATGGGCTGTAACAGTTCAGTAGGTATGATTACAGGCATAAGCATCAGCCACAGAAACTTCCTAGCCTGCCCTTACAAAACTGAATTGTTATGACTGGGCTACTTGGTATGATGTTTGGAGAGAGAGCATTGGCATCACCAGGGAGCTTGTTAGCAAAGCAGAATCTTGGGCTCTACTTCAAATCCGTTGAATCAGGATCTGCTTTTCAACAAGATCTCCAGGTGATTTGTATGAGCATTAAAGTTTAAGAAGCACTGCCTTATCACTGTAGTCTGTAATACTTCACATGGTACAAATAAGAAGCATCGAATGTGGTCAGTTATAGGACAGGAGGCCTGAAATCAATGTAAAATTGGTTTCTTAAAGTGGGTAATTAAGTATTTCTTGTTTCTGCTAATACTTTTAACACTCCCATCTACCTCTTGTATAAATGTTCTGTGGCATCTTCCTAATGTGTTAAATTTCAAATTAAATGTATCATATGTGTTACTTGTGATTTAAAGAGTTGGTATATTCACACAAACCTTTTATTCATTTCAGCCTTCGTTTCTCAATTGATTTTGTGTGAATTTACACAGGCACTAAGTTTCTATTTCCTATTTAGTTTCAACATATATGATTATTATATTTTCCAGTTACTCACATGGCTTCCTAATGCATTATTTGAGAATTAAGAAGAGAGAGAGGCAGAGATAGTACTTGAATGCCAGTCCATAAAATCATTGTTCTCGTTTATAGTTGTTACATCTTTTGAAGAAATGATATATTTCAGCTGGTATTAATGACATTATTATAGCAAAATGAACATATTTCATTTTCTCCGTTGGCATGCAATGTGTCTATATTTACTATGTCAATTACCTTCAGCCAAAGACCACCAGGAACACACCTGTATTCGAACAAAGTTAGGTTTATTTACTTTTTGTAACAATGGTGAATGCAGACCATGAGGAACTGTGGATCTGTTAGTAAGAGGATGTTATAGGATTTAGTCTTGTGTTAGGTGATTCTGGGGAGTGTTTAAGGAAGCGAAGCTTTCCTCTGAATTGGATGCTGTCTGAAAATGGGAATAATCTGTGACAGAATATCTTAAGAAGTCTTAACGAGAAGGCAAGAAAAGAGGAGTGAGACTAAAGCTGTGATTGGTAAAGATATTAGCCAGAATATGAGGACAGTAATTTTTGTGTTCATGCGTTTGTGTCCCACACAGTTACAGAATGGTCTTGTTTTTGTCTTGGTCCATCTTTGTCACCAAGTCAACTTGTCTGATGTTGATGTTCTTTTCAATTGTCGATGTTCCATAGGTGAACACAACAACCTAGCTGTGAGTGCCTGGCCAGCACCTGGATGCCAGGGGCTGCTTGATTCTTTATCAACCATTTAACGTGGTTTATCAGTATCTTTTGTAAAACTCACTTTCCTTCAACATTTACTAGATTTGTTTTCCACATTTACTTCATACTCTATATCAATGCATGCTCTTAAAAAGATTTCTGTATTACTTTTGTCTATAAAAAGCTATGTGAAAATTCTAACTTGCATGTCGAATATTGAAATCATTTCAGTAGTTGATGGCAAGAGTGGGACAGGGTCTTTGGAATTTGGACTGTCCTAGGAAATCTGAGAAGTGCAGTCATCAAACATATTCTTCCCTACTTTCAGTCTATTGGCCCCAATCCTTCATTAGGGCTGCATTTTGTGATCTCATTATTTGGAATTGTACTTTGTTTAAACCTTCTGTAAAGTATGTTCAAGTAGCATTGACTGATTTTGCTTTCCTTAGCAAATCCACCTTTTCTTAAAGT
The DNA here is from genome assembly GCF_026419965.1 of Kogia breviceps. Classification (NCBI taxonomy): domain Eukaryota; kingdom Metazoa; phylum Chordata; class Mammalia; order Artiodactyla; family Physeteridae; genus Kogia; species Kogia breviceps. The sequence goes on from NC_081314.1 coordinate 102,138,573, forward strand.
ACAGAAAGGAAATTATAAAAATCTGCTGTTTAACTATATGCCAGAATGTAAACTTATTTATGAATTCTATATTAAAAGAAAGTAGGCCATATTTTAGAAATACTTAAGTGCTTGTAACAATCATTCAGAAAAGTCAATCTTTCTGATGAGGCAATAGAATTGGTCTTATGTTCTACTGGAAGGTAGCCAGTAGAACATGGTTGGAGAAGGAGGATAGAAATCAATGTTTTGTTTCTGGCTTGCTAATGCTATCAGTGTTAAGCATCCTTAATTTACTTGGTCATCCCCTTAAAAGATCATCATTTAGTACCAGGAGGGATTTGAACCTTACTCAAATGAAAAAATGGTTTCTTCATATAACCCAAGATGATCCAGTGTGTTTATTTGCATCCTTAGAAAACTCTCCAACCTGTTCTTCCCCTAGCATGCCCAGACAAACTGACTTTTCCCTCTAATTGTACAGTAATTTATTACTAAGATGACAGTTCCCTCTGGCATAATTATTTCCCGTTGAGCAATAAACAGTTATCTTTAGAGACTTCCCTTGAGAGAACTGAGGATGGTCTGCCTCAGTCTTTTCATTAGAATCCACTTTGGGAGCTCCCTTTAGGAGTTCATTACTAATTATTTTCAGTGTTTCATTCTTTCAGTACTTTGTAGAACTTTATTAAATTGCTATATGCACTTAAGCTCTATAAATTATTTAAAGCCTTGAAAGCTGAAGTGATCAGCATGCCTGAGGAGTGGTATACTGGTTGGAAAGTTTCAGCCACAGGTGGTTTGCTCACATTGGTTGAAAAGAGGCTGAACTCTACATTTGGACCTTATTGTCTTCCTATGAGGTGTTGATTAGTATAGATCTGGCCCACCTGACTGAATTAAGCCCTAGAGAGGAGAAAAAATAGGAATAAATGGTGGTGTTGATGCTTTGAGATCAGGAAAATAGAATTTAAGTATAGCAGATGGTTTACAGATTTACAGTGGCCTCTTAGAGATTTACAGCCTCAGCCTTTGGTTTTGCTTCATGAGCATTTTCTTGCAGGCAATGTATTCACAAATTTCAAGGCCAACCGGAAAGGTATTTTATTTTTCCATGAAATGAAGAGAGCTTTATGTACTTATTTAAATGGTACTGAGAACTCTGTGTGTGGTGTTTATAAATGCTTTTCTTATCCAGCTACTTATTGATGGTCCTGTTGTATTTTCCCCTTGTGTCTTTATATGTGTGTTTAGGATTCTATTTCCATGGCAGGGTATGGCCACACAAGCATATGGCAGGTAATTGTGTGGTAGAGGGAGAGATTTGTGTGCACACATATGTGTGTTATAAAATAATTAAAGTATCTGTTCACTTATTCTTATCTATCCTTACTAAGAGCATAAACTACCCAACTGTCAAACTTATTGTCATTTGTTCATTGTAATGGAAATCTTGCTGATTAATTCCATTGAGTCTTCCCATGTACAAGGCTCTGGGGTAAACCTTGAAGTCCATAAAGAGCATGACAGGCACAGTTTCTACCCTAATGAGGTCACGAGGTCTTTCATCTAGAATTTATGTTTAAAAAGTAGTCTTTATACATATGCAGTCGAATATTATTCAGCCATAAAAAAAAAAGATGGAATAATGCCATTTGTAGCAACATAGATGAACCTAGAGATTATCATACTAAGTGAAGTAAGTCAGACAGGGAAAGACAAATATCATATGATACCACTTATATATGGACTTTAAAAAATGATACAAATGAACTTATTTACAAAACAGAAATGGACTCACAGACATAGAAAACAAACTTATGGTTAACAAAGGGGAAAGGGGGTGAGGAGGGATAAATTAGGAGTTGGGGATTAGCAGATACAAACTACTATATATAAAAGAGTTAAACAACAAGGTCCTACTGTATAGCATAGGGAACTATATTCAATATCTTGTAATAAGCTATAAGGGAGGGTGGGAGGGAGATGCAAGAGGGAGGAGATATGGGAATATATGTATATGTATAGCTGATTCACTTTGTTATAAAGCAGAAACTAACACACCATTGTAAAGCAATTATACTCCAATAAAGATGTTTAAAAAAAAACTATAAGGGAAAAGAATCTGAAAAAATACATATATATGTATATATATATATATATATATATATACATATATATGAACTACTTTGCTGTACACCAGAAGCTAACACATTTTAAACCAACTATACTTCAATAAAAAAATAATAAATTTAGAAACAGTCCAATAAAAAAGTCTTTCACATAGTTATTAATATTCATGGAATTTTACTAAGATAAATTGATGAATTCTTGATCATTGTAAAGGCCTTGTCTGTGCGCCATCATATGTTTCCAGAGCAATATCAAAGTATTTTTATTTTTATTATGGAATTTGCATCTAAGCAGTTTTTTAAAAGTAAAAATAAAATGTACAACCAACAAAACATAATTTAGCAATGTAGTTTTAGGAAGTTATAAGCAAATGAGAAAATTGTAGTGTGGCTTATTTCATATTATTTTTTTCTCTGAACAATATAAAACTAAAATTTAGTTATCGTGATTATAAGCCATTACTGTTTTTTGAAAGAAGCTCAAATTGCTTTTTATAGCCTTTGAATTGAACTGCCTATTTTACTAGCATTAGACTTATCCTACAAATTTTGGTCCCATTTATATTCTGTGAATGCAAGATTAGAAATAGTGCTTAATGACAAATGGCTGGAGAATGTCACCCACTAAAGTAAACATTGGTGACAGAAGATGTTTGCCTCTAAACAATAATGCATGATGGCATGTAGAGTCTAAAAAATAGAAGGGTTTACCCCATCTTAGCTATTTATCAATTTTATAGCTGGAGAAGCCCTTTAAAAACCAGGGATACCTAAGCATTTCCTGTGTTTCATTCTGGTATAGAAAGAAGTATATTTACAAGAGTTTTGTTGGGTTTTTTGTTTGTTTGGGTGTTTTTTCAAAAAAATTTTACTTTTTTATATAGCAGGTTCTTATTAGTTATCCATTTTATACATATTGGTGTATATATGTCCATCCCAATCTCCCAATTCATTACACCATCACCTCTCCCTCCACCACTATCCCCCCTTGGTGTCCATATGTTTGTTCTCTGCATCTGTGTCTCAATTTCTGCCCTGCAGACCAGTTCCTCTGTACCATTTTTCTAGGTTCCACATACATGCGTTACATGCGTTAATATATGATATTTGTTTTTCTCTTTCTGACTTACTTCACTCTGTATGACAGTCTCTAGATCCATCCACGTCTCTACAAATGACCCAATTTCGTTCCTTTTTATGGCTGAGTAATATTCCATTGTATATATGTACCACATCTTCTTTATCCATTCATCATGTCCATCATGCCGATGGGCATTTAGGTTGCTTCCATGTCCTGGCTATTGTAAATAGAGCTGCAATGAACATTGGGGTGCATGTGTCTTTTTGAATTATGGTTTGCTCTGGGTATAAGCCCAGTAGTGGGATTGCTGGGTCATATGGTAATTCTATTTTTAGTTTTTTAAGGAACCTCCATACTGTTCTCCATAGTGGCTGTATCAGTTTACATTCCCACTAACAGTGCAAGAGGGTGCCCTTTTCTCCACACCCTCTCCAGCATTTGTTGTTTGTAGATTTTCTGATGATGCCCATTCTAGCTGGTGTGAGGTGATACCTCATTGTAGTTTTGATTTGCATTTCTCTAGCAGTTAGTGACATTGAGCAGCTTTTCATGTGCTTCTTGGCCATCTATATGTCTTCTTTGGAGAAATGTCTATTTAGGTCTTCTGCCCATTTTGGGATTGGGTTATTTGTTTTTTTAATATTGAGCTGCATGAGCTGTTTATATATTTTGGAGATTAATCCTTTGTCTCTTGATTCGTTTGCAAATATTTTCTCCCATTCTGAGGGTTGTCTTTTCATCTTGTTTGTAGTTCCCTTTGCTGTGCAAAATCTTTTAAGTTTCATTAGATCCCATTTGTTTATTTTTGGTTTTATTTCCATTACTCTAGGAGGTGGATCAAAAAAGATCTTTCTGTGATTTATGTCAGAGTGTTCTTCCTATGTTTTCCTCTAAGAGTTTTATGGTGCCTGGTCTTACATTTAGGCCCTGAATCCATTTTGAGTTTATTTCTGTGTATGGTGTTAGGGAGTGTTCTAATTTCATTCTTTTACATGTAGCTGTCCAGTTCTCCCAGCACCACTTATTGAAGAGACTGTCTTTTCTCCTTTGTATATCCTTGCCTCCTTTGTCATAGATTAGTTGACCATAGGTGCATGGGTTTATCTCTGGGCTTTCTATCCTGTTCCATTGATCTATATTTTTTTTTTTGTGCCAGTACCATATTATCTTGATTACTGTAGCTTTGTAGTATAGTCTGAAGTTCGGGAGCCTGATTCCTCCAGCTCCATTTTTTTCCCTCAAGGCTGCTTTAGCTATTCGGGGTCTTTTGTGTTTCCATACAGATTGTGAAATATTTTGTTCTAATTCTGTGAAAAATGCCATTGGTAGTTTGATAGGGATTGCGTTGAATCTGTAGATTACTTTGGGTAGTATAGGCATTTTCACAATATTGATTCTTCCAATCCAAGAACATGGTATATCTCTCCATCTGTTTGTATCAAGAGTTTTGTAAAGAAGTCAAGAGTGGTTGATTTTTGGAGAACTCCAGTTTCCACCCTGTCCTATCCTCTGACATCCATTACTTCAGAGTCAAAAACTCTTGTTTAACCCATGAAATGAGGTAGTAGTGTGCTTCTCAGAGCTGCCCAAACAACGTAAAACTTCCAGCGAGTGATGTTTGTGTGTTTTTAGCACTCAGCTATCAGAAACTCCAGAAATAGAAATATCAGGGACCAAACCTGCTGGGAAATGTGTGATTTTAATCTTAAGTATATTTGAGAAAATGTTTGGAAGTAAGAGGTCCCTGACAGTTGAGAACTTTCAGACGTGAGTCACAATTGCCAGAGGATGATGGAAGGAGGGCTTCTTTCTCCAGGACAGTGTCTTCTGGGAATAATTTGAGGGAAGATGGAGGCCTGGCTTGGAACCTCCAGGATGGAAGGGCCTTGTAAATATAGAAAAGAAGTAGAAAGAGGGTGAACAAATATCATCTCTTGGAATAGAGTACAAGAATATAAGAAAGTTGGTCCAATGTCACTAGATGGAAGGGAAATGTGGGAGTTAGGATAGCATAAAGACAGTATGGTGTTTTTCAAAAGCAATAGTATAAAATATAAATAAGTCAGCTATTAATTCACAATTTCTTACCTAGTACAAGGGGTTTAAATACAAGTTGGAAAAGTTTTCCTGATTTGTCTAGTAGTTAGAGTGAGCTGATTTTGCTGGATCCATGATTTGAAATTGGCTTAAAGTGAACCTAGGATCAGCAGCTGCCAACATTTTTGTCCTTTAAAAGATGAGTCATTCTTATCTGACCCTTTAAAACTGTAGTAGACTAAAGAAAACTTTACATTGCAAGGTAATAAATTTACTCTTGGGATATCTGCATATTTTAACTCATAATATTCTTTCTGTTTTTGAAGATTTTGCAAAGCAGTAGATTCACCTTCACAAACTGAAATATATTTCTTGCCTCTTTTGTATGCAGTGCAATATAATTACCCTCTCTGCATATCAGACTGTGTCACGTGGTCTGATCTTAGCTTCCCTACAGCTTCAACTAGCAACGGTTCAGTATCATTACACTGTCACTAAATTACAAGTAACCCCAACGTGTAAATTTTCCCATGAGCTCCTGCCTTTATAGTTTATTTCTGTACAGCCGTTTTCAGTGGGCAAGGGAAGTGACACCTGCCTCCTGACAGTTCATGCTTCCTCTATACCTCTCATTACCATGGTGACAGCTCTTTGTACAGAAATGGGAACTTTCTAATTTTGATGCTGTTTTTGCTTGCAAATTCAATTCTTAAGTGAACATGAAAATTATCCCTACATTAAAATCAACCTGTATTTTTAAGGTCACCCTACTTTTCTTTGTGTAGAATATAAAATTTATCTTTAAACCCACCTAGATTATAGATGGGCTCTTGGCTCCATGGAGGAATGTAGAAAGATGCCTCTAGGTAGCTTTCTACCTAGAGGTAGCAGGAAGGATGGTACAAGAGGAGGGTGCTGGTCTTAACTCTGCCATTCCTGGCCCTGCTAGTGGAATGGGAAATATGTCAAATTTGACAGTCCCAGTGCATGACCACTAGCAAATGTCCTCTCCCTAGTGAATCTCAATTTTATCATCTAGAAAATGGAGATACTACCCCATTGTCTGTAACATGGGGCTAATGTCTACCTCACCTATTTCTCAGGGATGTTAAAAGAGTTAAATAAGTTGATATATGAGAAAACGCTGTGCAAAGTATAAAGTGCTGTGCAACCTGCAAAGTGCTGTGCAAACTGTAAAGTACTATCCAGACATCATGATGGTAACTTTTACTAAGTACAAAGACCAAGCTGTAGTCTTTGTGCAAATTACCTCAGTGTGACTGCTGTGTCCTTCATTTGGAAATCTCAAATTGCCATCTGATTTCATTTATGTTTGTACTCTTTGAAGCTATTTGATTTACAGCTGCCACTACTTCCTTGTAAATAGCACTATGCTCACATCACCCTAGGGGTCAGTGTCAGGGCTCACTGCATAAAGGCCTTTAGTTCAGGACAAGAAGGACTAGAGGCAAGTCTTTTAGTGATTGCTTACACGTTGCTGACATGACCAGTACCCCACAGCCAAAGCTCACTAACACCTACAAGAAAATGTCCTTTTTCAGCCAGCATTAAAATGTCATGAAATCTTTTAAAATTAAAATTAACATCTTCTTTTTTGTTTTACCTTTTCTTTTAAAAGCCACTTATGGTGTTTTCTCAAGCCCTACAACATCAGATGAACCTGAAATATCAGAGCCCCACACAGGTACACCCAGCCTCTCAATTCTTTTTTTGGATGCCAGGTATTCTGACAATACTGCACCTAGTTCTCCCTTTCATTTTTGCAGAATGAAAAAGTGCGCTCTCTAGAGCTCCGCAGGAGAGACATGGCTATCTGTGTCAGGGAGATGAATTCTACCCACCTCTCCCATTGAATGATTATTTCTTCACATCCATCAGTAAATAAACTCTGCCACATGTGGGAGATGCAGATAGATTAGGTTGCCAGTGAGGCCCAGTAAAATAATGGCCTATCTCTCTGTTGTTCAAAGTCATTCTAAAAAGCTTTAAATTCTTAGTTTTCCCTGGTGTAGTGGTTCTCCAGTGGGGGCGATTTTGCTCCCTTCCCCCTGAGGAAACATTCAGCCATGGCTAAATATACTTTTGGTATCTGGGGAATATATTACTGACATCTAGTGGGTAGAGGCCAGGGATGCTGCTAAACCCCTGCAATGCACAGGACAGCTCCCACACCAAAGAGTCATCCAGCCCTAAAGGGCAATAGTGCCAAGGTGAGAAATCCGTCTCTAGAGCAATCATGTCACTCATTTGTCTATAGAAGTTCAGTTGGGTCTAATCTTTGGCATTCACTTACTGATCTACCTACAGTGAGTTTAATTCAGTCCAATAGTTCCTTCTAGCAAGTATTTATTGAGCACTTACTAAACTAGGTACTGCAGGAGATTCAAAGTAAATAATACTGGTCTCTGCCACACAAAGATGTATGTCTGGTATTTGTGTGTGTGTGTGTGTAGCCTTGTCTTAGCTCTATTGGTGCCATGATAAATAAAGGCAAATAATTTTAAACAGCAGCAGAAAATTTTAAGAAATGAAATAGAATGCTAAGAGTAGATTCAACTAGCAGTTTAAGAAACAGAGGGAAGGAACCAGAAAAACCACTTGAAAGCAGTTCAATATATGAAACGTTGTTTTATCATGGTTTAACATTTGAAGTTTGAGTGTTTTTAAAAATGAGCTCATCTTCAACTCCTAATGAATCACCAGTTTTAAAATGTTGGTCAGCAATCTCTCAAGTGCTCTTGATATTTTTCCCCATTTGAGGCATAATTTATTACTCTGGAGTTTGTATTTTATTCCTGGGGCCTTCTACTGCTTTTAAAAATGTTGACATTTATTCCAACAGCAACAAGCGATCCATTTCTGGATTCTGTCCCATCTAAAACTTCTAGAACTCTTGAACAGCCAAGGGCAACACTGGGTAATGTTTTTAACAGAAAAATTGTGCTTTGTTTTCCATTGAAAGAAAATCCATGTAAATGCCTTTCTTCCAAATGACCATTTCATTCCATCACATCTTCCTATTTCTGAATATAATATATATTTTTTCCTGTAATGCAGGCATCTTATGTTCCATTTTGGGCTCTCCCTCTCTCTCTCTTTTTTTTTAAACTGTAATAGATGATATTTTTTCCATCCTTAAAGGAATGAAAAGCTTTGAAAACTGCATGGACATCTTCATCATCCATATCCTCCCATCTCGTGTGTTTGTGGCCTGTATCACCTCTCTTCCATGCATTGAGTCTGCCTGGAGTCAGCTACTGAACAATTTCATTCTGACCTTTTCTCCACTTTAAATGATCATTTCATCCACCAGCTTTCAAGACAACATTCATGCATTTTTCATCCTTAATCATGTCCTTGTAGCATGTGCTTTGTAACACCATCTAAAAGCATGCTGAAACTCTTAAAATACCTCATTTTAACTGGAATTACTTGGTGGGATGGGGTGTTTGTGTTTTCAGCTCCGAGTGAAACACCATTCGTTCCTCAAAAACTGGAAATCTTTACCAGTCCTGAAATGCAACCTACAACACCTGGTAACTAATGACATCTGTATAGTCGTGTACTTTGAAAGAATGGATAAAGTGACAAAAAGAATCAGTCATGTGTTGGCCTTTTCAGAATATTTTCAGTAGTAAACATTTCCCTTCATTCTCTACCATGAAATTCTTCAAAGAACTGAGTTATCTGTCCTACTTAGCCTTGTGATAATCCTTGAAGAATTTTCATAATCTTGGTTCTCTGTATTTTTTTAATTGAGGTAAAATTAATATATAACATTATAGTAGTTTCAGGTGTATGACATAAAAATTCTGTCTTTGCCTACATTATTTTGAAGTATTATTCCCTTTCTTCTTGTTATTCTCTATACTTCTTTCAAATTTGCCACTGGAAAATAGCAAAATTATAGATAATAATTATTTTAAAATACATTCCCTTCAGTTAGCATATTTAGATATCAGTTGGTCAGACTATTTTTCTCAAAGTAGCTTAAGTATAAAGAGCACCAAATAGGCTCTGCAATCCTAGATATGATAAAGAAAGATGAATAAAAGAGTAAAACAACATATAATCTATAATAGAAAATTATTGGAATAATGAAGTTCGTTAACTCCTGGTGAGGTTAGTAGTGAGATATAGAATTAAAGAAGTTCTGAACCTTCCATCCTCTAAATCTCAAATATTTGTGCTTCTCCCTTGCTGTTCGGTAAATCACCTTTTGAGTTCTTAACTGTACCTTGTGTTCTTAAATCCCACAAAGGTCCTCCCTTTCCAGCACAGTTAAGTGAACAGTGTACCTTCAATTCTCATATAGACTTAATTCCTTTTGGCTCAATCAACACTTACTTACTGAGCACCTACTGTGTATAAAACACAGTGCTGGGAATTCTAGGGATACAAAGAAATAAAAAGCAGTTCTTGCCCTCAGGAAGTTTACAGTTACAACCTGATTGACCCCTGGAAAATACCATTTATCAAAGCTATATTAAATCTTCTTTCAGCTCCCCTGCAAACTACATCTGTCCCTTCTACACCTAAACGACGCTTCAGGCCCAAAACACCAAGAACTAAACCTGGTAAATAACTGTCTCTTTAACCTTTCAGGATATTTAATTCCAAATAGATAAATGTCCACCTGCTTATAAAAAGAAACGATTCTATAGATTAAACATTCTCTGTAAAATTTGGAATTGACTGAAGATGAATAATTAATGCAAAATAACAAGTATCAAACATTTTCAATAAGATCTTATTGAAAATTATGTGGGGCTTCCCTGGTGGCGCTGTGGTTGAGAGTCCGCCTGCCGATGCAGGGGACACGGGTTCGTGCCCCGGTCCGGGAGGATCCCACGTGCCGTGGAGCGGCTGGGCCCGTGAGCCATGGCCGCTGAGCCTGCGCGTCCGGAGCCTGTGCTCCACAAAGGGAGAGGCCACAACAGTGAGAGGCCTGTGTACCGCAAAAAAAAAAAAAAAAAAAAATTATGTGAATGATGTTCTTTTTTTCTGGGAAATACTCTTCTTTAATCAAAGTAATACGTAAAGATTTTTTTTTTAAGTACTACAAGGCTTAGATTGAACAAGAGGAGTCCACTGCCCTACCCTATTCTACCACTGAGACCCATTCTCCAATTCTTTAGCATGTTTCTTTTGTATTTACCTCCACATTTCTAAGTAATATGCTGCTGTTTCTTGTTAGATCAATTTTAGTGAATGATGTTCTTGCATGCAAATTTTGGTATAAACATAGAAACAAATCCTACTGTCACAGTGATATATATACTGTAATTTATTTTCCTGGCATGCATCTAAGTTTAAGTGTTATTAGGCAGACAGTTCCTGTTTTCGTTGCCTACTACTGTGTTTTCAGTTTTGCACTAGGGCGATGACTGAGATGTAGAGGACATGACTCTGGCTTTCCAATTGCTTGTATTTTTTTTTTTTAAGATTATACCATGAACAATGAGAGCAACGTAAGATTATACAACCTGCTTGTGAAACTATAATACTGTGTGGAAGCTCAGAAAAAGAAAGTAAGAGTTGAGGATGTAAGCCTCAGGATATGTGTAGGGTTTAGAGGAAAAGGAGAGGGGACCAACATATATTATGGCACAGAGTTTGAGGTCAAGGTAGTTTATCAACCTGGATGCGATATTCTTCATTGTCAAGGACTACACTCAGAATCATGCTCAACAAACCAGGCTTTGATTATTCCATTGCTTATTACGATTTTTTTATAGCTATGCTATTATGACTGAATTTTAAAATTCTTTCCCCAAACTTTTACTCACTGCATACTTTGTAAACACTGACTAAATATGACAGGATTTTTAAAAGGGTCATTCAGTTTCTCTTTGGAGGATTGGGTTTTTTTTATTGTCTCTAGAATATTTTAATATATATATTTTTTCCTTTCCACCACCAGAAAGAACCACAAGTCCTGGAACAATTCCATCTAAAATTTCTAAAAGCCCTGAACCTACACGGACAACATTGGGTAACAATATGTCCTTAGTAAATATGTTACTTCATTTCACCACAGAAAGTCCAGTATGCCAGCTTTTATGTAATGTCTCAATCATTGTTCTAATTGGATCATTTCAGAGTACTAAATTATCTCATAGTTCACATCAACTCCATGACTTTCATGGTTTTGGATAGCTGGCCATGTGGTGGTTGATGTGAACTCAGCATTTAGACATCATCCTGTACCTTGGAGAACCATTAAACCACTGATGATTTCTCATCTTCTATGCAACCATTGCTTTTAAAACTGCATCTCATACACAGTTCTCCATTTTTCTGAGTAAAGCCCTCAAGTTCAACTTCATTTGGAAAAACAGCTTTCTGTTATGGCGTTAGTAAAATTTCTTTATGCCATAGATCATAACATTATACCCATCAGTAAATATTAATTTTAAAACATTTTTCTGGTGCTTAAAGAGTTAGATGTGGTTGAGAAATGTGAAATTAGGTGCAAAATCATTACACTGATTTTGGTTTTCTAATCATGGGTTAAAATCACTGTCTTTGGGTAGTTGTGGTGACTAGTGGCAATGCTATTTCTCTTGAAATGCTTTTTCAAAAAGATGAAAATTTATTACTGTATTTTCATTAAATGGTGCTCTGTGAAATATTATTTTAATGGGATCCAAAATCATCCAAGATGATGGGTTTATAGCACTTGAGGTACAGGTTTTCCTTTTGTGGTTTTGGACACTGAAATGCCTAATTATTGATTTGTTGATTATTTTGTTTCTTTATTTTTCCAGCTCCCAGTAAAACACAATTTATTTCTTTGAAACCTAAAATCCCTCTCAGTCCAGAAGTGACACACACCAAACCTGGTAATTACCCTGAGCTTTATTTTGATATTCCAAAAGTAGGATTGAAAAATTGTTTTTATGCCACTCTTCGGAGCAAGAACTTCTGATTTGCATCTTGGTATTTGATACAACTTTCCATGAAAAGAGTGAAAGTGTGATGAAATGATGTCATTTATAGCCAACTCCTCTGATATTATCATAGCATCTCTCTGAGCTGTGTGGTGTTTCATTATGTTCATGACCATCACAGAGAAAGCACAGAAATAGAGTGGTGGGAACGATTGAGGATGCCCTTGTCTAGGGAAATAAACTGTGAAATAGTTTCCAGTGCCAAAGTTGATTGGAATTCAGATCACACTAAACAGTAGCCTTTCAGCTGAGAAGGAGAGAAGTCTTTCCATCCCCTAAGAACTCTGCCTTGTTTGGGGCCTTCTCAGTTCTCAGGCTGCATGACTAGCAATGGTTGCATTTTCCTAATGTTCTATGGCTTCTTTCTAAATTGGGTCTGATTTCCGAACACTGACTTCTGTTTACTTCTCAGGAGACATGAATGGTGTTTTGCTGAAGAAAAGAAGGCTTTTTTTTTCTTCTTTTTTTGCAGGGAGGGGTTATTCTGTGTATGTAATTAAAAACAGAGACAATTCCCTGCACAAGGATTGCAGGACGTGTTAAATGATCAAATTTTTTTTTCCATCTATCCAGAATCTATACAACTTTCTGAAAGGTTGATTTATGAGATTGTATATGGGGAACTTCATCACAACTCGTTATTTTCATCAAAACTTTAACCCCTTAGCTCTGGGAAGGATATATTTCTCACTGTAATATGTATTTTTCATTAATGTGTGTTTACAAGGTAAGATTATTAAAGCAAGAGGTTTTCTGCTTAAGTGGGCATGATTTATTTTTCACAAAGACATGGGTAAGGAAGAAAAGTGTAACTGCTCAGAAAGAGAATTCTCATGACTCCTTTTAAAGAGGCAGTGAGATTTCCAGGTGTTGTAGGTGTCAGAGGGAAGGAAATTATGGATTAGGCAAAGGGAGTATAGTTGATGCTGTGACCAGGGGTGAGGTCTCCAAGTCAAAGAAATGGAATGAAGTATTCTAACTCAGAGAGGTTATTAGGAGAAAGAAGCATAGCTAATAAAACTCAAGAGCCCTAGCAGTTTAAATCATAGAACTCTGACAGTCAGCTATCTGAGAGAAGGATTTCATGTACATTTATTTTAAAATTATGCCCAGAGGACTTTAGAATAAGGTAGTAACTCTTACATTTAAGCTGTGTTTTGAATAGGGACCTATTACCAAGCAGATCGAGAAATATTACTCTATGTTTGGGTCACCAACTTTTTATTTTTTTTTTGAATTTTATTTTTTTATACAGCAGGTTCTTATTAGTTATCCATTTTATACATATTAGTGTATACATGTCAATTCCAATCTCCCAATTCATCCTACCACCACCCCCTGCCATTTGGAGTCACCAACTTTAAGTAAATGTTTTTTCCAATCTAATTATTTCTGTTGTTATCAAGATAAAATTTGAAAACATAAAAGTCTCCAAATGTTTATTACCGTTTATTCATGATAAGCTATATCATAACTTTTAGTGGTTTCTGGGGGAATAAAAGGTTTCTGAGAGGAAATTCATTAATACAAATCAAGGTGGGAGAGTGTGTTCTTATCACGCTAAGGTATTTGAGCAAAGAGATTTCTTAATTTGACATTTCCCTTTAAAATGGGGGAAATTATTTGGAAGCTAATGGGTTTATATTCCTTTGATTTCTACCTTCTAATCACCTAAGAATATATTGCCACACTTTTCCCCTAACAGCAAGTATCACCACTTCAGATTCTGTGCCTAAACTTAAGCTAACTCAAGCTGACTTCGAGTGGTCTGAGGCAACACAGAGTGATGACAGGTTCTCTATAAACCATTGCTTGGGTTTTAGCTTTTTAGAATGTATTTATTTTATGGCAACCACCATTAGAGCTCTGCTAAATACGTCTTTTCTTGCCAAGGTTCAAGACAGCAAATAAACCACCAAAAGCTTTTTGATTTGAGTCATTCATTGCCTTTCTCAGTCCTTTCCTCACACTCTCCTGTTTTTCTGTTTCATTTTCCATACAGGCTGCTTTTCCTTTGGTTTTCCTTTGTGGTTAAGCTAACCAGTAAAAACCCAGATTGGTTTTGGTTTGTTTTATAAGCAGAATCCAGCGCTTTTTTGAAAATCCCAGCCATCTACCATGTCCCAACTTGTCTGCCGCATCCAATAAGAATTGTTTCCTTCATAGTTAATTATTAAGATTGTAATGACATTTGTCTCTTCACGCTTTTAACGATCTGAAAGAAAGGGAGAGACCTCTGATACAGCTGTTTGTTGTACGCATTTCTCTGACACGGTGGGCGAACAGTAAATTGTACTCATCGCTAGCCACATCCAAGACAGGGTTTTAGTTTTCTTTGTTTTGTGCTGAGGTGAGTGGTGTAGTTATTTGCATGCCACTCAGCTTTTTTTATGGAACATTTTTGTACCTTTATCGGTAATACCTTAAGGCTATGAAATAGAGGAAGTCTTACCAGAAGATGTATTTACTTTTAATAAACACTGACTTTAATATTTTTATATTCAGGTGAATTGGAAGCTTAATTGATGGGGCTCCATACCTATTTGGCCTCAGTCTCAGGAACTGAAAAATGCTGATTTTTCTTTATAAAATTCAAAAGACAGCATTCTTTGATCTTTGTGAAAGCTAAAAGATGCTACAAGTACCAAATCTTATTTTTTCACACTTTTAGAAGGCAACTTTGTAGAAATTAAAACCTGAATTACAGCCTCAAAGTTTCAAGAGAATTTTTGGTTTTTGATATTTATTATATTTAATCACTGATATTTACTATTTATTTTCCCTTTCTCCTGTAGACTGAAATTTAGCCACGCCCCCCCCACATGTTTTTACTTTGCCTAGTGTACTTCTATCTAGTACATCACTGCAGCTCTGCCTTTCATCTGTTATAATCTATTTCTGACAAGTTCTTGAGAAATCAGAATTCTTTTTTTTTGGCCACAGACATTCTAATGAATGATGCTACGTTTCCATAATACCTTGTGCTATTATGCCTTGCTTTCAGAATAAATGAAAATTCTCTATCCGAATTATTTATTATTATATTTTCCTTTTTAGTTGCTAAAGAGTCGCTACATGCTTCCCCCAAACTTTCCATGCCCCCTAGTCCAGAAATATCAGCGATAACTCCTGGTAAATATAATATAAGGAATACATAAGTGCAAAATGATTTAAGTTCTGTTAAGCTGGTCAGTAGGTGCCATATTAATTGATTTCTTTCTGTAAGAAAAAAAGTCAAAGGATCTTCACTTTGTTTTGTATTTCAACAATTGATTTCCTTTTTTATTTTCTTCCTGAAAGAAAAGAATTCTTTTTGTTCTACAGAATAGGAAACCTCTATTGGATGATCATCTTTTTAAAAACCCAAATAGACTTTGTAACCAAACTATATTCAGCATGAGGTATAATTTACTTACTGCCAATCTGAATGGCATTGGATAATTTATCTGTCAGAATATTTATATAATATTGTTATTCAATCTATTCAGCATTTGATGAAATCTGAGGCTACTTTCTGACTTCTATTGATTTGATAATTTAAATGGAATAAATTTCATGTATAAATCAATTTGTTCACCAACAATAGATACTAGTAAATACGGGGAACACCGTATGAACACTTGTGGCCCTTTTTAGACTGTAAGTTCCATTCTTATCTTTTGTGAAACAATATCAGATCCAGTCAGGCTGAAAATCATCCCAAACTAACAGAGCTCAGGCATGGTCACAGGTCTGATGGGTCTGTTGCCTCTTCCCATTTTCTTGGGTGAAACCGACTGTCCTGCATGAAAATAAAATGTCAGGTGAACAGCCTCTGAGAGGCTACACTGACTTCCTTTAATGTAATATCTCCTCAGGCACAAGGAGCAGTAGTGGGGAGAATAACTAAAAATCAACAACAAAAATTAGGAATTCTCTATTCTTTCTTCTCTCGTGGTTTGTCGAGAGGCTGCAGGCTGATTGAGCTTTATTTCATAAGCCAATAGAACCTGATGGTTCACCAATGAGAGAACACTTGTTATGGTAAAGGACCTTTAATTTCTAGCTTAAATGGTGCTCATCAGCATCCCCTTTGATAATACTTGCTTTTATTGCAGCCCTGGAACCTGAGACTCTACCACCATCACAGCCGCCAATAGGTAATGAAGTTTCCTTTAGTGAGTGAAAAAGAATTCCCTTTCTTTCACACCCTCTATGTTCAACTTTGTGCTAGCTTTGGCTTCTCAAAAAATTACTTCTTTGTTGTCCTTCAGATCTTTCTTTCAGCCATTTTCACCAGAAGATAAACTCCCTGCCTGTGCTTAAGTGGAAGCTCTGAGACAGCCATGAAAGCCATACTGATTTTGATTTGTCACATTCCTTGTTGTCCCTCCTTATATTTGAGCACCATGTCCTGAGCTTGTTTTAACCTGGTTATTTCCCATAGAGGACCATGGCTTTCCCAGGACATATTTGTGCTTTCACTTTTAGAGGTGTTTCTCTTACTTTCAAAACTCTAACATT
The DNA here is from genome assembly GCF_026419965.1 of Kogia breviceps. Taxonomy (NCBI): domain Eukaryota; kingdom Metazoa; phylum Chordata; class Mammalia; order Artiodactyla; family Physeteridae; genus Kogia; species Kogia breviceps. The sequence goes on from NC_081314.1 coordinate 102,155,279, forward strand.
TGCAGATTTTCTTGAAAAGCATTATGGTCTTTCCAGATCTAAATATCCTGATGTGTCACTAGGAAATTCATTAAATGAGAGAAATATAAAAACTCACCCCAGTCTATGTAGCTTCTTTTTCTTCAAGAGAGCAAAAATTGTTCTGCTAGTGCCGTCTTAGCCAGTTATTCACATTTTCCTTCATAACATGAGCTGTTGGTTACTTTATTGCATTTACATCTTCCAAATGAGAGTCATGCCTTTTTTTTTTTTTTTCCATTTCTCTTTCCAAACTTAACTGACCAGCTGCGTTTTTGTTCATTTTGTCTAAAAACACAGGAATGTATTTACATAAAAAAGGAATTTCTTATATGGATAAAAGTTTCACCATTTATGTTTGCTCAACTTAGTACTTAAAAATTAAGCATTTTTCATATTTTACTAAAGTTCATCATTTTTCCATTGATTTTGATTCTTTCTTGATCATTTTTCATGCAGTCTTAGAACCTGGAACACTGGGAACTAAACCTTCAACAACAACATTAGGTAATGCAGTGAGTGACCTACCTTTTTTTCCTTTTCCTGACTGCTGGCATCTTTATTAACAGGCTCACATTAATGGATTTGTTCATTAATGTCCATTTGTGTGTGTGTGTTCTCTATTCCTTTGGAGAAAAATTTTAAATGCTATAGTCTAAAAATTATATCTCATTCTTTAAAAGTTGCCTTCCCTGAAATAATTTGAGAATTCAAAGCCTTTTTGCACATGTTACTGATTTACAGATTTTTTTTTATTGGAGTATAATTGCTTTACAATGTTGTGTTAGTTTCTGCTGTACAACAAAGTGAATTAGCCATATGCATACATATATCCCCTCCTTCTTGGACCTTCCTCCCACCCCACCCGCCTTCTCACCCATCTAGGTCATCACAGAGCACCGAGCTGAGCTCCCTGTGCTGTACAGCAGCTTCCCACTAGCTATCTACTTTACACATAGTGGTGTATTTATGTCCGACCTAATCTCCCAATTCATCCCACCCTCCCTTTCCCCAACCCCACCCGCCCTTTCCCTACCCCACCCCATGTTGATTTGCAAATTTTTAAATGCTAAGTGAAAAACATTTCCTTTTGAATCTTAGGCCAAATAAATTTTAGTTTTTATCCCTAGTGGCTTCTAAAAGTAACTTTTCTCATGTTCCTGTTGAACATATACCTTCAAAAATGTAATGAGACTGTCTTCTCCAAGCTGTACAAAGTTCTGAGTTTTCCACCCCAAAATAGAATAGAGAGATCTTTTGAACAGTTATTTATAAATATTTGGCAAAAAATAAAATAAAAATCCATTATTCAAGACCTCATTTAACTGGGTAAATAATGATAGAAAGTTGCAAAGAGAAGGATACATATCTGCAATAAATCAAAGGGCTTAAATGTGCTTCTACGATACATGTGTTATTGATGGTCAGTTTGTAGCGCCACCGTTCATGTATTAACTAGCTGATTTTCTTTCTTCAGCTCCACCAAAGACCAAACGACCAGGTCGTCGTCGCCGCCCTAAAACCACACCTAGTCCAGATGTGCCCAAGTCCAAACCTGGTAAATGTGATGTTCAGGGTTCCAATTAACATAGAAAGTGGAATATGGTAGTGTCTGATATAGTAGCTACCTACCACCTAAATAGCTGGGCTTTAGGAACCAGTGTAGTTGATTTTTATATTTAAGGATCTATACTTTCTAAATTCACGTTTTATGAATACGTTTATATTTTTCTTTGTAGTTATTAAGTGTACACAGCAGTAAGCTGGGCCACTAAGTGGATCATTAAAGTAGGGCACCGTAAAAATTTTACACAAGATGCGTATTCATGGCAGATGAGATGTGGGAAAGCAATAGGGAAAAGAGGGGCAAATGGGAAAAATATAAAGGAAAATCACATTCAAAAAAAGTACACGGTTTAAGTAAAGATGGAAGAGTTATGTTTCCTTCCTCAAGATGCCGCTTCTTGACATAATTAGTATTTGTGGTTTTTTGCCTCTATAGCTCTGGAACCTGCTACGGTACAACTGGAGCCTTTGGTGCCCACAGTTGGTAATTCTGGTCTCCTCCAATTGCTTTCTCAGGTTGTCACTTTTGCTTTTCCTGCTCTCTGCCCAGGCATGACTGCAATTCTATACACAGTGTCACAGTTTTGTTCCATGCTTTCCCTCACCTTTCCTATCTGGGTCTGAAGAGCCTGAAGATAGGAGACTTCTAGAAGAATTCTGTGTGCTAATTCAGGGAAAGTCTGTGGTTTTGAACACAACTTCCTGGTTTTCCACAAGCGCTCTGTCCTCTCATCACGTGTCCTTGTGTAGAGAAAACCATCTACTCTTTCTCAGGGACTTCCGTGCTCATCCTGGACTTGGCAAATGGCAATGTTTTATTTCAGTGTCATGATTACCATTTAATTGCTTTACTCATTCAACTTGTAAGAATTTCTCCCTTTTAAACAGCTGCATGAAATAATGGCTCCTTCAGCTTTTCTGTTTCTCTGAGGAATTTTTTTGAGTATGTTTTGATAACCAAAGTCACACACACTGTTCTTTGTCTAGGATCCAAGATAAAAATAGTATGGTCTTTGTAACTTGAGAATATTAAAAGTCTCAGGCTGGTTTTATTGTTTTCAGTCCCCATACTGTTTTGATTATAATTATTTCATTATAATTTCTCAGCATTCACAATAAATCTGTCACTGCTTTACTTTAGAAAATTCCAGAAATAAATAGCCATGTAACATGCTGTATAATTTCAAGTATCTATGGGTTATTTTCCTGATTTCCTACTAAGCAAGTTTCAAGTTTCTACCTTACTGTTTTTATACTGGGGAAAAGATTAAAAAAAAAAACCTATCCAGTAAAAAACAGAACTATTATACTTGTCACTTTAAAAATTACTTATACAGAAAAAAGTCTTATTATAGTTCTCCTTACTTTTGTTGAGAGACACATTTTAAACATTTCCCGAAGATTTTTTGCTTTCAGAAAAATCAGTAGGAATGGACACATTTCCCACCCTTCCCACCCCAGGAATTAATTTTGTTGTATATTCACTGAATTTATTATAGTATCTTTGCTTGAGCATATGTGTCCTTAATTATTGACAGTTACAGCTGTGACCTTAATACTTTTTTCTTTAGCGCCGAAACCATCCAAAAGACCTAAAACTACACGTAGACCAGATGTACTTCAAATCCAGCCTGGTAATCTCTACTTTCAATGTCTTAATCTATAACTAGGAAAATGGTATGTAAGTAGTGCTAATCTCTGCCATAACACTAATTATAGCACCTTTTTTCTTCAGATTCAAAATCACCAAAGCAATTACTTCCTAAACCCCAAACCACAGCAAAACCAGATACGCCACCACCTAAATCCGGTAAACAATTGCCAGTGCTTCGGCTTAAGAAGCTTTTTCTTTGGGGATGTTGCTGAAGATGCTTACAGTTTGTCATATCATAAAAGCATAGCAACCCAAATACCATGGTTTTTTTGTTATCTTCTCAAAGTAGCCACACTTGTGTTTCATGTGTTAAATGAACAAATTAATGTTTGGGAAATTAATAAATTTTATATCTGATTGTCTGACAGATTCCACTCTTAAAGCATTTTTAGGTTCTGTCTTCTCAATTCGGGTTTGTAATGAATAGAAGCCTGGTTTTTCTGTATCTGGAACATTTTTGAAAGTGATTTTAGCAGCTACCACTAGGGAGGCTGACCCTGTGTTCTTCCTTTATAGGCACATGGAGATTGGCTTTCTCTAAAATACCTTATTGGCTTTTCAAATGGTACCTATTAACTAAGTGATTTTCTACTAAATAAGAAGATATATAATAGTTCTGAAAATTCAGTTGTTTTCCAAGTGACATTTTCTCCTAAGATGCCAGTTAGTATAAAATTCTAATTTATTGAGAGCATCTCTCATAATAAATAAGTCTCTCAAGAAGGCAATTTATATCAACTTAGAATAAACCAAGTTCTGTGTCCTGTGAATTAAGCATCAGTGAGCACCGAAAAGTCTAGCTTTCTTTACTTTTGTTTCTTTTATCTGTTTATTTTTTATGGTGCAGTCTTTGAGCCTGTTACATTTGAGACTGAAGCGTCCACAACAACCATAGGTAAAGATGGATGTTTTCCCTCTTGGTCAGTGTTTCTCTGAACTTGCCCCTCTCATTTCTGTCACTGTCTGTAATCTCTTGTGTAAGCAATTATCATTCATCCTCTTTTTCATTCATTCCCAAAAGTTGTTTACTATTTTTAACAAGGACCTTTTTAATATAATTAGGCATTCTTACAGCTGCTGCTCAGTTTACAATCCCTGAATGTTTTTTGTTCTTTGATCATCTTCAGAGATAGTCAGATTGCTTGCAGCACTTGATGTTGGCAAGAGTCACAGGTGCTCTCTCCATCCATCATTCAAACCAGGACATTTTTGAAATCTCTGCTTTTATGTATGTATAATTTATGATGTGGGAGAGGAACAATGAAAAAAAGCTGGTTGAGGCTTGAAAAAATACAAATTGTCTCTTTCTCGCAAAAGTCTTCTTCCTTGGTTTCATACTGTTCGAATGCAACTGGACCTTTCTGTTGATAAATTCGTCTTGTGGTGTTGAATTCCAAACAAAATAGGGATTTTCCTTTTTTGTTTGAAGGCATTCAGCTTTGAATATTGTTTTGTCCTGTGGTTCTCACTTCCCGTCTCTTCCGGATGCCATGCTTTCCTTTAGTTCAGAAGATGTTCTCAGATGTGGCTTAAACCAACTCTGTGCTGTGTTATCTTGGACAGTCAGCAAAAGACAATCTCCATATAAACGCTTACAGAGTTTTTGGTGATAAGCTATTTTAACGTTACCTTTAATCTTATGGACTTGAAAAATAGAGACACTAATTTAAAACCAAGGAGTCATAAGTCTTAATTTTATACCGGTGCGTAACTCAATCATTTCAGAATATTAGAGAATTAGAGGAATCCTGTTTATTCAGACAAAAGTTGAATTATTACTTTTCAGACCTTTTTCTTAATCATCTCCGTTCCTCACTTGAATAGTTATCTCCCAAGTATCCATTTGAAATAAATGAATAAATAAGGACAAATTGTAGCAAAGAGTATCACCTTTATTGTGGAGAAAGGGCACAAGGTTATCTTTTGCATAACTGTCACAAATCTCCAATAATGAGACTGATTAAGAACATTTTAAAAAATTCTCACCACTACCACCATTTCTCAAAAAAATAATAATGGTGGTGAAAACCTTTTAAATACTAACATAAGTTTTCATAATAATTTTTCAGAGTAATTTAAAATACATATCAGGCAGCTAAGAGATTTTTTTGGAGCCAAGTTTCCAATACAGCTGCAATCATATAATTAAACACCAAAAAAACTTACTTTTCATTGGCCTCACAGGGATGCAAAGTGCAAGGGGTATGGCTATTTTGTGAGATAAATGGGTACCAGAGTACAGCCAGTTATTACAGAACAAATACTCTTTTTCCAGAGTTCATAAATGCTTTTTAAACATTACAGGATTAAAAGGATTCATTTTCAAGATAATTTTGTTTCTTTTCCTGTGTTTCTTAAATCTCCATTGTTTATTGTATTGCTTTTGGTCAGTTCCTGCCACAGACATTGAACCTGTAACTCTGAGAACTGAGGCTCCTTGGACAACATTAGGTAATGACCTTTTATGTCTTCAGGCAAGAGCATTTCCTGTTCATTGTCCAGTCAATTCCATTACTATGTTGGTCAAAGGGTTTTCTCTTCTGTAAGATTTTTTTCATCATCCCTTTTTGTCACTCAACTATATTCTTTCATTTTGAATGTATTGAAGATGTTTAAAATAAGTCACTTGGTTAGAATATGAGCATCTATGAAGCTAGTGCAGAGTATCTATCACCCACATTATCCAGCTTTCTTAAAGCTTTACAGAGCCAGTGGTTCTGCTGAATTCCAAACGCAGTTAGGAGTCTCTGCCCTATAAACATCAGGTATGATTCTGTGGCCATCAAAAGAAAGTTGTTTTAAGATATTCCAGGCATTTTTATGGTCTACCAATGATTTTAAGAAATGAGATGTGTTTAGTCTAATAATGTTTAATGGGATGTATGCCTCAACCAAGTCATTTCTAAATATAATCTCCCCAAAGCAGGTGAGCCTGGGTCCCTCTCTAATGTAATGTAGACATGCTGTGCTTCTGACGTCCCTTGGATCAGGGTTCTCTTTGAAAATCTGATACCAGCAATAACAGTAAAGTTTTCAGATAATTAAAATAATGTTATATGTTCTTTCTCAAAAGAACTGTCAGCAGACAACCCCTCACAACTTTTTTTTTTGGCATATGGATGACAAAGAAAATTCCAAACCCCAGAGACCAATTTCTCAAGACTCCAGAAAATCTAGCAAAATTTTAGAAAACCTAGAGCCATGTATCATCCTTTTTTTCTGGAGTTATGGGACAACATTAACCAATTTCCTTTCTTCAGCTCCAAAAACATCACAAAGAACAAGAACACGTCGTCCACGTCCACGTCCACGTCCACGTTCACGTCCCAAACATAAAACCACACCGAGCCCAGAAACACCTCAGGCCAAACTAGGTAAATATGTGGTTCCTGGTACCTGTGGAACCTTGTTGGATGTGATACTGTGGTGGGAGTGTAACTTGCTGCCTAGTAACCCTGTGATCCTTCAGGATGGATGCCCAAGTTACAAGTGCTCTAGTCAATACGTGTGACTTCCTCACGCTACTTAATATCTTCTTGGTACCTTGTATTTTATTTGCTTCTCTCACCATTCGATTACATTTTCTCTTTGATTCTGGCTCAGCACAAACGTATCTAGTTGAGTATCTAGCCTATTTAGTTCAATTAGTCTCATATTTGATGAACTGCCACGTTAGCATTTGCGAGGAATAGTTTAGAAATAGCAAGGGACTTGGCCTTATTGAGGGAGGAAACTGCTCTTGTGTGAAACTGTTCATATATGGATAGAAAGGAAAATGGGCAAAAGCAACATATTTATTGAGTTTTACCAACTGTTAGACACATAGTTAATTCTTAGAGAAGTGAAAGATCCATGGGCTGATAAGTGTCATGTGGACCTTGAAATGTGTATAGTTTGTAGATTTGTTTGAGAGATGAGCAGGAATAACATAAACAAGCTGGAAGGTACCATATGTGTGGATGACAGCAGAAGGATAGGACTTGGAAGTAGAACTTGATTGTGAGAAAGGAGAAGGGCAATGTTTACTTGGCTGGTGCTCAGAAATTGTGGTCAGCAGTGCTACTCTTAGATGGGGCTGCGAGGAGGACCTTGAGTGCCTGACTTCAATTATTGGATTTGAGCCACTTGGCTGCAGCAGACTCTCTAGTCAGCCCTTTTCTGTCCTGATAACAGAGAGATGAACTGACAAGTTTCGTAGACTGAATGACCCTTTGTATCTTGCTCTTTTATATGGCTTTGTTTGGACAGAGGTCTTGGTTTTTTTTCCAAAGTGGACTCTTAACAAAAAAGAGCATTGTCTATTTTGGTTATTCATTACCAATATCTGCTTAAATATATCAACAATTGCATCTATAATGACATAGATGTAATTGTTTGTTTTCCAATATATTGTGTTATAAATTATACTTTCACATTCTTTTCTTACAGTTGTTAACCATAATGTTTTTAGACAGATGTGTAAAGATTTTTCTAAGCAGAGTTTTCCATTATATTATCAGATAATATAAAAAACAATACTTGTAGGTAACCATGTGGAGATAATAAGGGTATAACCATTTCATAATATCATATATCTTTGTACCCTCACCTTGGAACTTTGAAAATTTTGCTTTCTGGCAGTAGAACCACGCTACCCTAGTGAAGTTCATTTTCAAGAGAGTTCGGTGACTTTTCTTATGTGTTTAACAATTCTTTTTTTTAATTGCTTTCGACCATTTTTTGCTACAGACCTTGAACCTGTTACTACTGGGACATCTTTAGGTAATGATCCTGTACATCCTTCAGCAAGTGCTTTCTTTACTTGTTGCCAGACTTATCTATGTTCTGTAGAGACAATGATGTCATAATTTGTTGTCATCCTATTGCTGTGTTCATCTTAAAATATAAAAGGCTTTCTTTCTAACATTAATGTGTATAAACTTTAATTCAAGACATCTATTTGCTGCATCTCCCAGCTTGTAATTGCATCATGTCAATCTGAGTCTCTGTTGAAATAGTACTGTTTGTTAGAGCTGGGGGCTAAATGTGATTCTCCATATATTCTTTATTTAGACCGCCAATATAGTGTCAGTTATGATACCATGAAGTTTCTTTAAGCATCTTACTTTCTGTATTTCAAGTTCTACATAACTTTTTTTTTTTTTTTTACTTTATTGATGTTGCACCTAATTTTGTGTCTTTATTTTAGTAAATTACCAAGTGGAAAATTTGCCCAAGACTAGTTGTTTTAAATTATAAGTGAATAGTATAGGATGGTTTGGACTTCTCTCATGCTGTCACAGTTTAGCGTGACTTCTCATTAGGGACACTTTCAAGAAAATGAGAGTCCCTCATCTTCATTTCTTAAACATAATTATAATATAATTTTTAATCTCTAGAGAATTCTCAGTTATAAAAGAAACCCTGTTAATATATTAAAGGAGAAAATTTCAAACCAAAGTAACAAAGGTGTCTCCACTCAAAAGAACTCTGGCAAGTTTTAGAAGGCTTAGAGCCCAGTTATATCATCCTATTCAGAGGTAATGGAGCCACCAGCACTATATTAATCCTAACTTTTCTTCCTTCAGCTCTAACAACAACAAAGAGACCCCGTCGTCCACGTCCCAAACCTAAAACCACGCCCCATCCAGAAGTACCTCAGACCAAACTGGGTAAATATGCAGTTTCTGGTTTAAGGAATCCAAGCATTCTACCCCAGCTGGGACCCTGAATTCTGTGCACATAATCGGTACATGCCTTATATATCTCTTAAGAGTAAACACTATTCTTCTTATTAATCCCTTCTATATCCCCATAACCGTATTAGCAACTGTGAGACAAATCAGAAGTAGGAACTATGTTTTATTTCCCAAACATTTTGTACTATAGTTGTAAACAAAAGCTGTTCCTGCATAAACAGGTAGAAAATAACATAGGGCAGCATGTTTATACAAATGTAAAATAATTTCTGAAATAGTACAAATGATATATGCTAGAACTGTAGTAAATATTTGGAGCAGGAAAAGATCCAGGATAATTAGGGAAAAAAAATCAGTGCAGAATTTGGATGAGTGAAGGGTTGAGGGAACAAAGGCTGATAAACAGGGAATGTGCTGAAGGAAGCTGGTGACCAGACAGAGAATGACTTGTTGATAACACTCCTTTTGAATGGGTATCTATAGGATGAAATAAAGGGGACTGGGATGTCTACTCAAGAGCTTAAGTTTGACCCAGTGGGCTTCACTGATCCTTACTTCTACACAGGACCATGCTTTTTCTATTCTTAGAACTGAAGATGCTTAGTTTAATATGATACCACAAACTGAGAGGTTGTTCCTCACCTTATTATATTAAATGCCACTCTCTTCACTAAGGACTTAAGTCTCTTAGCAAGTATGGTCTCAGCTTCGTTTTGGCTCTCTGTTCTATGTGTGGTGGGCAGACCCTAGGGTGAACCCCTACTCCCCACCCCTTCTACCTCTCACCTCCCACCCCTATAGTTCCTGCCTCTTGGTTTTAAAGCTTTTGTGTAATCCATCCTTGCCCTTCCCTTTTCCCCTTCGAAGCATTATTTTTACTGTTAAGATGAATTTTCTGACATTTCATGCCCTCACAAAAATCTCTTTGATTTCTTTTCTTACTTTTGATCAGTTCCTGCCACAATCCCCGAACCAGTTATTCTTAGGACCGAGGCTCCAGGGACGATCGTAGGTAATGACACATTATGTCCATAAGCATGTGCTCCTGTTCATTTCAGACCCATTTCATCATTGTCATAACCACAAGACTCTGTCATCCTCTGCTGTCATTCAATTACTTCTTAATATATTGAAGAGTATTAAAACAACTCGTGTGTTATTAAAAGAATCAAGTATGAACTTAGCTTAGTATACATATCTGTAAGGCAATGTGTTTGAATTTGTGGCCTCTCATCCCTATGTAACCTTTTAATCACATTCTGTGTTACTGAGTTTCAGACACAATCAATGGGGGTTAGGGGTGGGAGTGTCTGTCCTTGATTCAAACTGAGTACAGTGTCACAGCCATTATGGTGTGACGTAATTCTTATGCAGATCTAAATTCCTATATTTTTTAACTACATGCACAATTTTGTTTTTATTTTGCCATTTTAGATAATGATACAGTTTTTCTTCAGTAAGAAGTGAAATAGGAAATATGTCCAAGGCTAGTAAATTGAAGTTACAAGCACCATCATTAGTGTAAAGTCACCCTACACCTTCCCCACCATCACAATAATTCAGTAGGTTTTTGGAATTTTTTTCATTCCGAAATCCCTTTTGAGAATCTCCTTGATATATCAACTCAGGTTTCTGTGCGATTTTTGTTTTTCACGGTAATATGAGTGATAAAAAGAGGCAATCATCAAATACGGACAAATGTTTCAAACTCAAAAGAAAAATTTCCTGCAATTCAAGAAATTATAACAACTATAATCCTATCCACAGCTTCTGGAACTAAAAACACTCTATTAACCTGAAGTTTTCTTCCTTTAGCCCCCAAAGTGCCTCAACGAACTCGTCATCCACGTCCCAAATCTAAATCCACACGGAGTCCTGAAACACCTCAAACTGAACGGGGTAAATGTGTAGATCCTGGTTGAGGAATCCTGCAGCCCATCCCTGTGAGGTCTAGAGAAAGTGAAGGGGCAAGTCAGGGCCAGCGGCCACTTTCACTCCAGAGCAGGCAACCAGAACACAGTCGGACAGGTCTTAGAGGGTAGCCCGAATTCCTTCCCCTTTGTGAATTAGAATCTTCTCTCTAAAAGTCGATTTCATTGGCTTCTCATTCAATTCTATTCATCCTTTATATATTGAATGTGTGTAGTGGACTGAAACAGCTATAGGTCAAACATATATTTGGGCAAATAGATTATTTCTTGGTAATTATTAAAGTTGTATAAGTCATAGTACAGATCTAGGGCAGGAGTTAGCAAATATTTTCTATAAAGGGCAAGATAGTAAATATTTGGGGCTTTGTGGCCTCAATAATCCCTGATGTATAGTTTTCTTTTTTCCTTTTTTAAAATAACCACTTAAAAATGGAAGTGGGCTGTATGAAAACAAGCCATGGGCAAGGTTTGGCCTATGGGCCATAGTTTGTCAACCCCTGGTTTAAAGAAACAGTCAGCGTGGGCCAGAATAGTTAGGAAGGGCTTGAGCATTGAAATCACTCTAGATTTGGATGGCTGGGGTGAAGAAGTTCATAAGACAGGACCTGTGTAGCGGCCAGTGAGAGGAGACAGAGGCTTCTCGGACCAGTGAAGGCTGCCAGCTTCTAAGTGCTGAGCAGAGCATTTTTATTGAAGCTACTGTAGCTAAATGGGCTCAAAGGACCAACTGAAAAGGAATTTTTACTCTCGGACTTAGGAGTTTGGGTTTCATGTAAGAATCATCACTATCCATACATGGTAGGCTTTCCCGGGCATGAGACAGAAGGATAGAGCTGAACCACAGGCTGAATGGCTTCCCTTTATCTTGTTCTCTTAAGTACCCCAGTTGGACAAAGCTTGTTGTCTCTTTCCAAAGATGAGTTTTTAGCAAGATGGGTAAGGTCTACTTTGTCACATTACCTAGACTAAGATCATCACAGAATGAGAAACTTCAGGGACACTTCTCAGGGACAGTTATCTGAGTACAAAGACAATCCTTCCTGAGTGATAAACTGGTCCGCAAGTGCAGACACACCATATCCCCCTGAGACCGTATAAATGTTTAACATTTATTATTATTATTTTTATTTTGGGTCAGTTCCTGCCACAGTCCTTGAAGCAGTTACTCCTATCAAAGAGGCTCCAGGGACAGCATTCGGTAATGCTACTTTCTGACCTTCAGCAAGCATGTTTCCTGCTCATTGTCAAACTTCTGCCCATTCCCCTCAGTTGCCATTTAGTTACATTCTTTATCTTGTGAGTTAAATGTGCATAAAGCAAGTACTTCTTGTTCTAAAGAGAGTCATCCCTGGATCTAGTTTGGGATATCTTCCTGCCCTGTAACTTAGTTAAAATTTTTTTCAAGCCAGTTTGTTTTTTGCTCAACCAGAGTTCTCTGTTAAGGTAAATTTCATGTATTTATAAGAGTGCCTGATCCTGATCTATGCTAACCAGGCTGTGACAGGGAAGTTTCTTTATACATCCTTTATACACCTGCCTGGTTTTTTGTTGTTTTGTTAACATTTGGGTAATATGTTTTTAGTGAATTGTCTAACAGATAATGTGATCAAGACTGATACGTTTAAATAGTAAGCCCCATCCTAAAGGTGAATCTGACTCCCCCTTAATCTCTACCATAGTTTAGAAATGATTCTTAACCTTTTTAATGCAGTCAGCGGACTCTAGGAGAATGTGTTAAAAAATACAAATATTGACTCTCTGAATTAATAACTTCATTTTATGTGTCAACTTTGTCCCCAAAGTATCTTCAATAACAAAGGAAGATGCAGTAGCATAGTAGGGCCACAGTAGCATAGTAGGGCCAAACTTTTCACACTAGAAAGAAACATTTCCTGAAACTGAAGAAAATCTATCAAGCTTTGGAAAATTTAAAGAAGAATTTTTTCAAAAAACCTATAAGTTGCAGAAGCTTTAAAGTAACAGAAATTTATCTTTTTCTACTTCCAAAAACATCCCAGCAGACATGTCATTCACAACACAAACTTAAAACCACTCCAAGTTCAGATGCAGCCGAGATTACACCAGACAAAAGCAGGGCCCTTGGCTTAAGGAGCCTGGCAGCCTGTCACTGGTTGAAAATGTAAACCCATATACCCCCTAGTGAGGGAACCATGAAGAGTCCTTGCCCCTACAGAACTGGCAAGAAGTTCATGTTTGGAAGAGACATAACCTTCTCTCCAATTCTGGATAGTAAGAGACATGTTATACTTCTCAGTCTGCAGGTTAGTTGAGCACACACATTTTTCTTGTGTGAAAATCCTAGAGGATGAAAACAGGGCAGGGTGTTTTTGCAAATTCAGGATTTTTCTTAGGTACACAAACATTAAGTGTAGACTGATTATAGTGGCTCTTTTTTTTAAATGGAACTATATATATTTCATTTTTTAACTCACATATAATCCAAAATGGGTGCTTTTGATCTATAATTCTTCCCTAACTGGTGATGGAGGGACCCCAAATTCTCTCATCTCATACATCTATAGCAAGTCTTAAAGAAGTGAAAAAAATCAACGTGGGCTTCAGTAGAGCAGAGGAGGAGTTTGGGCCTTGACGTCACATCAGAATTTGCACAAGTGGATAGGTGAGAGTGAACAAGATGAAAACATAGGATATATATAGAGGCAACCAGAGGGGGCAGAGTCCCTGCTTCTTCTAAGAGCCAGGCAAAACATTTTTGTTGGTGATGATACATTTGAATGACACTAGTTGAATAAGACTAGTATTGTTCTTAATGAGCATCAGAAGTCTCTTCTTCCCATATTTGGATAGTTTTACCTGTACTGAGAGTGGACAGGTGGTTTACTGGATGCCACAGACTAAGAAGTTGCCTCTTACCTAGTCTTCTTGTTTGGACAGAAGTCACAAGATCTTTCCAAAGCTGAGTTCTCAGCAAGATTATCAGAACAATTTTTGGCTATTTGTGTAATGGCTGCTTGGTTATTTAGGAACTTTTTCTGCAATCATAATTTGATAAACATAGTAGATATTTTCTTTATTCAGCATCCACAAAAGTACAGGTTAGTTTTTCATGTGCTTCTTGAGGGTTGTTAGAAACATATTTAAGTAAAAGCCTAACAATATCCTAAAGTCTACCATAGCAGACTCAGATATTCAAGCACTAACTACAGGAACAGTTTCCCTTTTGTGGTGCTAAACAGAGACCAAAGGTAATGACTATCTCATGAGACGAAGAAGTCCCTAACTACAGTTTGGCCAAGTCTGAGCACAACAATTGATTTCCCTTTCTATTAGTCTGCTAGGGCTGCTGTAACAAAATACCACAGACTGGGTAGCTTAAACAACAGAAATCTATTTTTCACAGCTATGGAGGCTGGAAGTCTAAGATCAAGGTATCAGCAGGTTTAATATGTCCTGAGGTCCCTCTCCTTGGCTTGCAGATGGCTACCATCTTACTGTGTCCTCCCAGGGCCCTCTCTCTATGTGTGAGCATCCTTGTGTCTCTCCCTCTCCTTTATAAGGACAGTAGTCCTATTGGCTTACAGCCCCACCCTTTTGACCTCATTTAACCTTAAGTTCATCTTTAAAGACCCTAACTCCAAACACAGTCACATTGGGAGTTAGGACTTCAACAAAGGAATTCTGAGGAGGTGCAATTCAGTCCATAACACCCTTCATTCAGAAATTTTTTAAAAATATTCTAGAGGCAATGTTACACTGGTAAGATTCATTTTGACATGAATGTTGTAGCTCTTCATATACATTTTTTAAAAAAACCTCTTTTGTTTATTACTTCAGTTCCTGTTACAGACCTTGAGCCTGTTACTTTTACAACTGAGACCTCTGGGACCACATTAGGTAATGACCCTGTGCCACTTGCCTAGATCTTTTGCTGCTCCTTGTACAGTCTGTTCAGTCTCCATCCCCATCACGTGGCTTTTTCTCTTTCACGAGATGACCACTATCATCCTCCGCCGCCATTCAGTCACTGTCTTCACTTGAAGAGCCCTGAAGCCTCTTAAAAACAAGGTTCCTGTTGTTTTTAGGAGAGCAGGCATGAGCTTAGTTCAAAACATTTACCTGCCACGTGGGGCATTTGAAATCATCACATCGCCTTGTGCTTCGTTGAACAGTGTTCTGTGTTAAAACTGAGTTTAAAACAAATTGGGATCTATTTCCTCTCTAGGCTGATCAGCAATAACAGCTACTTTTAAGCTCCTTTGCCATCTAAGTTTCTAGATTTTTTAAGAACTATTTGCATGGTATGTTTGTTTCTTTGTTGGTGTTTTAAGTAATGATGTGTTTTATTACTAATTTGACAAATAGGCAATTATCCAAATCTGAAGTTAGGGTCCAGAATTGGTCCTCCTTCTCATTTTTCCCCCAGTGAAGAAGTTCTATGAGTATCTGATTACAAGTGCTAATTTTCATGCCTTGAATGAGTAATTTGACTATAAACATGAGTTTGCCTCCAAAGTACCCTCAACCTTAAAAATAAAGATGCACTGGCATAAAAGGAGTAAAAATTTTAAACTACAAATTCATGGAACTTTAAAAACTCTAACAGGCTTTGGAAAGACCTCTCCTCAGTACCCAGAGCCATACAATGTAGAATAACATAAGGCTTTTCTTTCTTTAGCTACCAAAGCATCACAAAGACCTCGTCGTCCACGTCCCAGACCTAAAACCACACCAAGCCCTCAAGTACCTCAGACCAAACCGGGTAAATGTGTGATTCGTTGGTTTAAGGGTGAGCCCTAGTAAACTGTCCCAGTGAGGACGCAAAGCAGTGCCAAGCTCATATTCTCTCTAAGCATGAAGTCATGAGGCATCATCTGTAATGTCTCCCCTACTAGGTGTTGAGGAGAACATGACTGGGTGAGATACATTTAGTGCCAGAATACCATATTCTTTTTATGTGTGAGTTTTGACATACATTTAGTATATTTTTTACTATAAAATTCCAGTCTTACTTCTTTAGCAAAGCCAATATATTACGTTGAAGTAAATAAACAAATTGTAAGTACCTTGCAAATTCCTGGACCAATACTGGCAACTGTGGATGATATGCCAGCTGTGGAGACATTTCATTTCTAAAACTGTAAAGTTGAGAATATGTTTGCATGGTACAAGGGAAAAGATCAAGGTGGACTGGACTTGGACCTTGGACCTTGGGCTTTAGGCCCACTACAGGAGTTGAATGCATGGAGGGAAATGTGAACCAAGGCAGAAGAACCAGAAGTGTGGTGGTCGGGAGTACCTAGAACAGACTCTCCTACTTCTCATGGTCAAAACCTGGCTGTTGATGATGCTACATTTGGATGGATCCATCCAGTCAATTGAAAGAGGATTCTGAGGATCTGGTTCAAGAGCTTAGATTTGATAGAGAGACATCAACAGCCTTTGATTTCCACTTTTTCTGGGCTTAGGCCACAGAGATGCTCTACTGAGTATTTCAGACTGAGTAACCATCTTTATCCTGCTCTTTTATATGTCATGGTTTGGACAGAGGTCTCACACTCTTTCCATAGACAAGCTCTTGGCAGGACCAACACCATCCACTTCAATGATTAATTTTTATATCTGTTTCAAACTTATAAACTGTCTATTGTATCCATGTTTACTTAAACACAGTAAGGGCTCATTTTCAGCCTCCATAGAAGTACAGGTTGATCAGATTTTTTTAAAGACAATTTCTTTTTTCAGTGTTTATTAGGTAAATGCCTAAAAATATTTTCCAGTGCAGAGTTTTCCATATCAATTAGAATCCATTAGTTAAAACCTAGGAGAGTTTCATGTTGACTCAAGATATATCCAAGGATAAGCCTAAGACTGACCATGACTATAGTTTGGCCAAATGTTCAAAGAACAATCCTCTACTCTTTCTCTGTTATTTTCTTTTCTTTGTTTCTGTAGAAGGAATGATATATAAGCAAGTTTTGTTGGGGTGTGAATGTTCTAACATTTCATGTATTTTAAAATCTCTTTGGTTTACTGTATTGTTTTTTGATCAGTTCCTGCTACAGTCCTTGAACCTGTCACTCTTAGACCAGAGGCCCCCAGAACGACATTAGGTAATGATAAACTGTGTTTTCAACAAGACTTATCCTGCTTGTTGTCAGACCCAGAGTTTCATCTTGCTCCATGTGACAACAGTTTTATTCTTTGTGGCCATTCAATTACATTCTTCTAAAAATTATGAAAACCTTTAAATTACCTGTTGTTTTTAATAGAACTAGTCATGTGTGACCCTACTTTAGGATATTGATTTGCCACGCAACCTGTTTGAAATTGTGTCATTTTGTGTTTTATTCCAGTGGTGCTTGTGGTAAAACTGGTTTTCAAACACGTCCAGATCTCCCTCTTATCTAGACAGATAAAGTTGTCAAGAGCTCTCATAGGGCCAGGAGGATCCATTCATTGCACATCTACATTTATACCTTTTTTCTGTTTGCATAGCATTTTGTTGTTTTGCTTTGTTTCTGTTTAGGTAATAATACATTTTTATTTTAACAGTTAGAACATGTACCAAAGATTGGAAGATTAAATTATAAACCTCAGATTGAATATGACTGTTCTTCATTATCCATTAAAATTTAGCAACAGTTCTTAACCTTTTTGTTGCCCAGTCAAGCTGCTCTATGAGATTTTGATTATAATTACTAATCTTTATTTCTTATATTAAAAAGTGATTTTGGGGGCTTCCCTGGTGGCGCAGTGGTTGAGAATCCGCCTGCTGATGCAGGGGACACGGGTTCATGCCCCGGTCCGGGAAGATCCCACATGCCGCAGAGCGGCTGGGCCCGTGAGCCATGGCCGCTGAGCCTGCGCGTCCGGAGCCTGTACTCTGCAACAGGAGAGGCCACAACAGTGAGAGGCCCACGTACCACAAAAAAAAAAAAAAAAAAAAAAGTGATTTTTGTCTTCAAAGAATCTTCTATGATAAAAGAAGATATAAAAGGAGTTATGTATGTGACAAAAATCTCAAACTAAACAGGCAAAAATCTAACAAGGTGTAGAAGATCTAGAGTCATGTTTTTTACCTCCTATAGCTTCCAGAGCCATGGGTGATGTAGTTATGTATTAACCCAAGAATTTCTTCCTTCAGCTTCCAATACATCACAACAGACAATTCATCCACATCCCAGACCAAAAACCACACCAAGTCCTGAAGTACCTGAGTCCAAACCAGGTAAACTTGTGTTCCTGGTTTAGAGTCCCAACAGCCTAACCCAGCAGGGTGTTGAGTAATGCCAGTTTGGGGGAGTAACCAGTATGCCCCATGAGAGTAAAGATACAACTCGTATTAAGTTGCAGTTCCCACTGTGGAGCTGGCAAGAAGAGCACAGTAGGGGGAGATCTGTGGGGCAGCTGAATGCCTCTTGCTCCCTCTGTAAAATCTTTGTCACTGTGCATTTTATTAGCTTCCATTTATCTCTTGAAAATAGAGCTTCTTGTGAAAAATTAGGCATATTCAGTTCAAATTGACAAACACTAAGTGCCTTCAGTATCCTCCAAGTTGTATACCTCTAAAGATGCTAATGTATCAGATGTGGGAGACATGTTTTAGTCCTCAAACCTGCAAGACAGTTAAGAACAAAAGCCTTTCCTTTGTAAATAAAATAGAAGATGGCATTAGGCAGCATCTATGCAAATACAAGATTGATATTTGGGTGCTACCAACAAGATGTGCTAGGGACATATATATTTGGAGCAGGGAAAGATAACTTTAAAAAGGGTGGAGCCTTGAAATCATCATAGTACATAGATGAGTAGAAAGATGGAAAGGGATAAAATCAGAAAGAATGGATATAAGTAGAGACCAACCAAAGGAGAAAGTCTAACTGTAATACTAGTATAAAGGATGTCTGACTTCAAGGTGGTAGTCAAAGCTTTTCTAGATCATGGACTCCCATGGAGTCCCATGGACTCTTAAAGATCTCCCATGGTGGAGATCTTTAGGCACCTGATGAAGCAGTTGAGATTTGATCAAGTATATATCAGCAAGCTGTTCTTTGCTCATGAAGGCATGCTCTTTCTTTGCTTAGTCTGGAGGGATACCCAATTTGATTCATCATGCTGAGGCCTCAGCCTCTTTCCAAAGATAAGTTCTTAGCAATACCCACACATCCCACTTTGGCTTATTAGTTGGAATCAGATCATCAAAGAAGGAGGAATAAGGAAATAGGTACCTAACTGAGGTATGGCCAATTTTTAGGAAATCAACTTTTACTCTTCTAATTTAAGAGTTTTTAAAAGTTGCTATGTAGTTTTAGAACCTATATTATACTAGTAAGATTCTTTTTGAAGTAAATGTTTTGAGTTTATTTACAACAATCACTTGGTTTATTTTTAATACTTTTGGTCAGTTCCTACTACAGACTTTGAACCTGTTACATTCAGAACTGAGGCTTGGGTGACAACACAAGGTAAAAACACATTGTGATCCTCAGTAAGTGCTTTTTCTTCTCATTGTCAAACTCATTCCATCAACATCGAAGCTACAGGTTCTTTTGCTTCATAAAGCTACATCATCATCCGCCATTGTCACTCCATGCTATTCTTCATCCTAAAAGAATTGAAGTCTGACTCTTAAAGCAAGTTATCCCTTGTTTTTAAGAGAGCCATGCATGAACCTAACTCAGGTCAACTGTTATACGTGTAACCATCTGAAATTGTTTTTGTCATCTTGTATGTTTTTTAATCAATGTTTTGTAAAAGCTGGATTTAAAAAGCAATTCTCAACTCTAACGACTATTACGGTGTCAGGGAGGGTTCTTTGTGGATCTAGAGGTCTACTGTTTTTTTAACTGTCTGTGATATTTGTTCTTTAACTGACATTTTAGTTAATGACATGGTCTTATTTTAGTAATCTGTCAAAGAGTTTGTACCTGGCTATCACCACTACCATAATGTTTTAGCAGTGATTCTTATCCTTTTTATTCAAACAAGAGTTCTATGAATGATTCTTCACTTTTTGAATGATTCTTCACTTTTATAATTGACTCGTTGCCAATGAACTTTCACTTGTAAAAAAAAAAAAAAAAAAACATTTATAACAAGGGTGAAGGGCTTCCCTGGTGGCGCAGTGGTTGAGAGTCCTCCTGCCGATGCAGGGAACACGGGTTCGTGCCCCGGTCTGGGAGGATCCTGCGTGCTGTGGAGCGGCTGGGCCCGTGAGCCATGGCCGCTGCGCCTGCGCGTCCGGAGCCTGCACTCCGCAAAGGGAGAGGCCACGGCAGTGAGAGGCCCGCGTACCGCAAAAAAAATTAAAATAAAAAAAAATAAGGGTGAAAGTTTCCAATTAAAAAGTTGCAAAGACACGTTTCCTAAAATATGAGGAAGTCTAATAAGTTTTTTGTTGTTGTTTGTTTGTTTTGCGGTACGCGGGCCTCTCACTGTTGTGGCCTCTCCTGCTGCGGAGCACAGGCTCCGGACACGCAGGCTCAGTGGCCATGGCTCATGGGCCCAGCCGCTCCGCGGCATGTGGGATCTTCCCGGGATGGGCCACGAACCCGCGTCCCCCGCATTGGCAGGCGGACTCCCAACCACTGTGCCACCAGGAAAGTCCTCTAATAAGTTTTAGGAAACCTAGAGCCATGTGTCATACTACCCATAGCTTCTGAACTACAGACTCTATAGTAACTGAAGGTTTTCTTTCTTCAGCTCCTAAAACATCAAAACGGACCCGTCGTCCACGTCCCAAACCTAAAACCACACCAACTCCTGAGGCACCTCAAACCAAACCGGGTAAATGTGGGTCTCTCGTTAAAGGACTGAGTCCTTGCAGCTCTTGGGAGTCAGGAGTTGATGCTAGTAGTGGGAGTAATAGCCCCTGTGAGCCCCATGTGGGTAAAGGCACAAAATGACCTGCTGCTGCTTCCCCCTGTTGTTGAGTTAGCAAAGGAAAACATGATGGGGGAGACGTGCGTGGCATCTGAATTCCCTGTGCTTTCTACACAAGGATCTACTCTTTTACGATGTATTTTATTTACTTTTTCTTATTCCATTCCATTCTTCTCTTAAAGAAAAAAAAATGTCTTAAATAGAACCAAGCATTTTTATTTCAAGAAACAAACACGAAGTGCCTTCCATCTCCCCACGGCCCATCAAGATCTGTGAGGATATCGCAGAAGCTGGCGGCTTGTTTTTACTTCGCAGTCTGTAGTAGAGTCAAATTCAGAACCTGCCTCAACGTGAAACATTAAAAGATTGAACTAAGGCAGTGTGTCTCTGCAAACTGAGCTGTTTTTTGCAGGGGTTATAAACATCTCTGAGCTGAAAGAAAAGTCTGTGAAGGACAGGAATAAGGAGTTGGAAAGAGGTTGGGTCTTAAAATCATGGAGATAAACAGACAGAAAGTAAGGTGTAGAGACCAGCCAGAGAGCACAGACTTCTGGAATAAGGGAGGTTCTGCTTTCAAGAGGTGGTGAATAGTACTGACTTTGGATGGGTCCATAGGAGCAGTTGAAGAAAATCCGTGAAGGTATGACTCAGAAGTTTGAGTCTGACCCTAGAAGCATCAGTGATCTCTCCTGCAATTGTCTCTCCCTCCTATCTAGGGTACGGAATTTTTGTGATTAGAGCAGAAAGCTGCTCTACTGGGCACCATACACTATATGTTCTTTATCCCGATTTGTTGAGTGTCTTTGCCTCAAACAAGGTCTCAACCTATTTCTAAATATGAGCTCTCAACAAGATCTACATGATTCACTTTGCTTAATTCTTTTTTATGCCTCCTTTCAAACACAGAAGCTATTTATTGTATCCATGCTTATTTAGATATGCTATTTTATTTCTTTTCTTCCAGTTTTATTGAGATATAATTGGCATACAACACTGTATAAGTTTAAGGTGTACAGAATAATGATTTGACTTACGTACATCGTGAAATGATGACCACAATAACTTTACTTAGTTTAATCCATCATCTTATATAGCTACAAAATTAAAGAGATAGAAAAAAAGATATTTTTCTTCCTTGTGATGAACACTTGGACAGACTGTTTTCTTAAAGCTTCCACAGAAAAGCCAACAACTGCCATAACAGTTACATAAGTATATATTTGGTAAAATGTTTAAAGTTTCCTAGGTCAGTCTTCTACAATGATTGGAATTAGGTACTTCGACACCTAGGAGAATATCATGTTGACTTTATTGAGATATTTATCAGTTTGTGTAGGCTGTGACTATCTCATAAAGAAAGTTTACCTGGCTTTAGGTGACCAAATCTTTAAATATCAAGTATATAATTTCAGAAAAATAATTTCAAATTGTTACATACCTATTGAAGCACTATTATACTGGTAAGATTTAATTTGCTGACTTTTCACATGTGTTTATTTCCTTGCTTTTGACTAGTTCCCACTGCAGATCTTGAACCTGGTACTTTTAGAACTGAAGCTCCAGAAATCGTGGGTAATGAGAATGTGTGTCCTTCAAATAGTGTTTTTCCTGCTCATTGTCATACCATTGTAGCCACAGGTTCTCCTGCATCTTAAAACCATTTCTATACCCTCTGTTGTCATTCCACTATAGTCTTTACCTTGCAATTTTGCTACGTTCTATGTCAGGTTATCTGTTGAATTTAAGAGGACTGTGTGTATACTAATTTCAGGATGTCAAACTGCCATGTCACCACTCAACGCTATGTCGTGTGATCACATGCATTTGCTTAAACAGCATTGGCTATTTTAAGCTTCCTTTCAAACATGAATTTCTATCTATCCCTTATTTTCATCACTCATCAATTGTGGAAATACCATGTTTTTTTGATTGTGTTACTTTTTATTGAATTAGTATCTATATGATTGTATTGGTAGATCTCTTGTTTCAAGGAATGATATTTTTAGTTAATGGTTAAATTTTTTAATGTGCCTGAGTCTTGAAAGTTTAAATGATGGGCTTTTGTGATAGAGTAGGCTGACTCTTTCTCCTTCTTTAACAGGGTTTGACAGAGTTTCTTAACTTTTATTGAATCAAGAACCACTTTGAAATTTTGATGAACACACTCCATTTGTTACATTGATCCTTATACTTTCAAACATATGAACTCATTATTGTACCCATGATTATTGAAATAGTAGACATTTATGTCAACTTGTATCGAAGTTCAAATAGACTGATAAATGCTTTTTTCAGTAGTTAGAAAAGTACATATTATATAAATGTGTAAAAATCTTGTCCAGCAGAGTCTTTCATACCAGAATCAGATAATCAAACCTGTAGAATTTCTTGTTGACCACAGTGATATTGAGCAAAGTGCAATGGTGTACCTATTTTATGAGATTGTTATTCACCACAATTTGGTTAAATTTGCAAAGAACAAGTGTGTGTCTCTTTTCTCTCAGTCCTGAAGCTTAACAATTGGCTTCTGAAATTAGTCTTCAAGTGAATTTTAAAAATCTCTTTGGTTTATTTTATTATTTTTGGCCAGTTCTTCCTACAGTCCTTGAACCTGTCACTCTTAGAACCAAGGCTCCAGAAACAACATTAGGTAATGATATTCTGTGTTCCTCAACAATTTTTTCCTGCTCATTGTCAATCCATTCTATCATCATCATCATTGTAATAACATTATCACCAGCTTCATAAGACTATCTTGTCATCCTCTGCTGTTCTTCCACTTTATTTTTCTTCTTAATAAGAGTATTGAAGACTCTAAAAAGAAGTTATCTGTTGTTTTTAAAAGCTATGCATGGACTTAGATCAAAATGTCTGTCTACCATGTAATCTCAATTGGATTTGTGTCATGTACTTTTGTCTAAACAGTGCTCACATTTAAAGCTTAGTTTCATACACAGTCGCAAACGTCTATGTCTTCTCTAGACCAATTAAGTCATAACAATTTGTATGGTTCCATGGATGGGGGGCATATTTAATTTCTTAGTGTGAACTTACTACGGTTTGATGATAGTCCTTACCTTTTTTAGACATTTACAAGACTCTTCATTTCTTGACTTAATTTTATGTGCGAGTTTTACCTCTGAAGAATTTTCAGTGATAAAAGAATTAACTAAATAGGCAAACATATTTGCATCTTTAAAATATATGTCTAAATTTCAAGGAAATATAACATATTTAGAAAATGTAGAACCTTATTTCCAAAACCACCTTCACTAGAGTAATCCAACGTTTCTTCCTTCAGCTCCTAAAACATCACGAGTTCGTCGTCCACATCCCAGACCTAAAACCACATCAAGCCCTGAAGCACCTCAGACCAAACTGGGTAAATGTGTTATTTCATGGTTTGAGGGGTAAGCCCTAGCAGCCTGTCCCAGTGGAGTCCCAAAGCAGTGCCTCCAATGGGAAGTAACAGCCTTCATGTTCCCTAAGAGTCAAGGCGTTGAGGTGTGGTTAACAGCTGCTTCTTGGATGAAGTTCTTGGTCTCTCTTATTTATAGCAAGATTGGCATAGTCATTCACGGTTATTTATTGCTATATCTACATTTAAACACGTTATCAATTTATTATAGCTGTGAGTACATAAACATAGGTATTTTTTTCAGCTTCCAAGGAATGTAACAAGTTACTTTCACATATTTTTTTGTGTATATTGCCTAAACAGATTTTCCAAAGCTAGCTTCCATATAAGAATCAGAAAATCAAACACCTAGGAAAGGCTCATGTTGACCATACTAAGATTCATAGAGTTCAAAGGTTGTGTCTACCTTCTGCAATGAATTATTCCTAGCTACAGAGACTGTTTGCTTTCTTTGAATGCAAAAGTTTAAAAAACTTGTCATTTGAAACTGTTTTGAAAGAAAAATTAAGACTTTCTATGTGTGTTTAAACTTTCTTGTGTTCATGTTGTTACTTTTGGTTAGTTCCTGCTACTAGCTTTGAACCTGTTATTCATAGTTCTGAAGCTCCAGAAACAACATTAGGTAATGATTTTTGTGACCTCATTAAATGCTTTTACACTCATTAAAAACCCACTCCATCACTGTCATGGCCAGAGTTTCTCCCGCTTCCTTCAAGTGCTATTGTATTGTATTTTATGCTTCATCTTTTACATAGTCAGGATTCTTAATTAAAGTGCTACCTATTGCTTTTAACAGTTGTCCCTGGATCCAGCTGAGGAAATCTATCTTCCATGAAAACCCCTTTAACATTTCATTATATGATTCAGTGAAGAGTCTGAAGTCCAAATTGTTTGCCTTCTATTTGGTATTTAGATCTATAAAATGATAATAATTAAGTACCATGAAATTTCTCCGAGCAACTTACTTTCTGTAAGATTTTTGTGATATCCTCATTAATCTCTTCCTATTTTAAGGAATGAGGTTTCCCTTGTTATATTAAATTACCAAAAACAAGTTGCTTCCTGGAAGTGTCAATTCCAGTGAATCTAAGTTACAGGCTCCCCCATCATTGATGAACTTGACTATTCCTCATTCTCCACCACAGTTTAACATTGGTTCTTAATCTTTACTAAATAAGAATCTCCCTGAGTATCTAATTGTACACATTAATACCTATATCTTTAAATTAACACATTTTGTTATTATTTTGGTCTCTAAAAGACGCTCAGTGATAAGGAACAAATTAGATTGGTAAAGTAAAATTTTTCAAACTCAGGCAATAAACTCAAGAAAATCTAATATTTTATAAAACATTGGTACAGGTACAGTTCTGTTGATGGTTTCTAGACCTACAAATAAAATAGCAACTCAAGATTTTCTTCCTTTAGTTTCAAATCATAGGGGAAAAAAGTCTTTCTCCCAAATACAAAATTTCCCAAAGCTTCACAGTTTAAAAACAAGAAAATCTATGGTTTTCTGTTTAAGGAATCCTTCCAGCCCATTGCAGTTTGGGCCCCAAGAGTGACAGTGATGTGGCTTGCTAACTTGCATTTCCCACCTCTATGCCCTCTAAGAGAGAAGGTAGAATCTCTACAATTTCACGTGGACAAGAGGTTCATGGTTGGAGATTTATATGGTAGCCAAATGCATAAGGATTCTCTCTGACAAAAGATGCATCTTATTCAACTCTCTTAGCAGTCTATTCCATTCATCTCTTTTTAAAATAGGATTGCTTCTTTGTCTTAGGTAAACAACCATTTCCTTGCCCTCTGTGGTCCCAGCACCACATTAGCAGTTGAGTAGTGTAGGGTGTAGAGCAGAGGAAGAGATCAAAAGTAAGGGCATGTTTTACCTCTTGAATAAAATACAATATAATTGTGAAGAAAACCTGTTCTTGAGTTTTTCTTAGATAGAAGATAATTTGCTTATACAAAAGCAGCTTGTTTGGTAAAAAATTTAGAAAGAAAATAATTAAAGGAGTCAAGGATCTATGTGGGCTGACAGAGAATAGTTGAGCTTTGAAATTAAGTAGGATTCGAATTAGTGGTTGGAATGGTGGTACAGTAAAATAAAGTTTTGACACCTATTGAGGGTACCCAAGGGAGTGGTCAAACTGGAACATAGAATAAAACACTCCTAGATGATACTGAACATTTTGTTAATCATACTGTCATGAAACCAGCTGTAGGAAATACTTAGAAAGCCCTTGTGGGAATATAGATTCAGATACAATAGTCATGGAGAACCTCAGTTTTTCAAATAGGCTCTTCCTTTTTCTAGAAGGATAGTTAAAATCAGGGATCAGCAAATCAGCTAATTTTTTTTTAATGTGAAGAGTTAAATAGTGAATATTTTAGACTTTGCAGACCATTCAGTCTGTCACAGCTACTCAATTATGCTGTTGTAGCTTGTAGGTAACGAAAGCCAGGATGTAAGTGATATGTAAATATGCCTTGAATCATCTTAGTTTGTAGGTGTGGCTGTGTTCCAATAAAACTTTATTTGAATTTCATACCATTTTTACATGTCATAGATTATTACTCTTCCTTTAATTTTTTTTCAATCATTTAAAAATGTAAAAATCACTCAGCTCACAGGTAGGGAAGAGGGCTGGATTTGGGAGGGCCATAATTTGCCAATCTCTGCTTTAAATAATGCATACTCTGTATTGCCTCTCCATAACCCTGTGATTCTGAAGGTCTATGTGTTGCTACCTGTGAAATAAATTATCCATAATTAGTTTGACAACTTAGACCCTCTTCTTTCAGCTCCCACTGAACTGCATACTCTTATTTTGAAACCAGTGACATCACCAAGCCTAGAAATGACACAAAGTCAACCTGGTAAATAGATTATTTAATCTATCTGGGTACACCATGAGCTTCAGGGGGCATACCCCAAGTGTTGTATTTCCAAATATTAAAAAATACAAAAGAATACACATTTAACAACTCTGTATATTGTACATGCTCCTTCCATGATTGCATACTGGTGTAAATTAGTAATACATTATTATTTCATATTAATTATGTTATTCAACTGTATAGAAATACTTATCTTCATTGGGGTTTGCTCTGTATAATATTAGAGAATAATCACATATCTGATTAAGTAGTCAACAGAACCACTTAGAAGAACTGATTTTATTCTTTACCTTTATTATTCACTGTTACAGACTTGTGGTTCTCTTTAGTAATAAGCTAAACTTCTGCTATGTGAAAAGAATGCTCATTCAATTGTGGCCATTAAGGAAGGAGAAAGTTCTCACTTCAGTAAAGATAACAAAATTTCACTTACAAAATATGAGCCTAAACATTATTGCCCTTCAAAATTAAAAACAAATTTTAAAGATCATGCTTTTCAATGCTATTACAACTCTCTGACATTTATTTTGAAACACCAGATCTTATTTTTAACATAGGATTGTAATTACTTTTCATTCCTTTTGTGTATCTCTTAATTAGCTAAATGGCATTTTGATGCTTATGTTGATGGAACAAGGTTCTATGGTTGTTAATGATAACTTATAATACTTATAAAATTCTGAATTCAGTTATTAGAGTTTCCTTTAGGGTTAATAGTACTATTGTTATTATGGTAACAGCTGACATTGAGCACTTACAGGTACAAGGCACTTGTCTAAATACTTAGTTTGTATGAATTCATTCAATGTTCACGACAACCCATCCTTGATCAATTTTACCATTTTGTGTTTTTTGCTAGTTTCTGAAGTCCTGGAATCGGTTACATTTAGCACTGAGTCATCAAAGGAAGCTATAGGTAATAATGTTCCCCAATGGGAAGTCAGGTATATGTGCTTTTCCATCTCATTGTGGAAGTCATTTTGGGATGTCCTCGTGCTTTGTGACATTTCATGGCTCCTCACGTATTGCCTGTGCTCATCCAGTGAATCTTGACAGTCAAATGTTATATACAGCCCATTTTGCTAGTATCTGTTGTGTTGCTATGCAAGTTTCACAATTTCCTTGCTTAGTTTCCTCTCACTGTGAATGCACAATTTCATTTTTTAATATTCTGATCACTTTTAATACAAATATGCACATCCTATTTTTCATTTTCATATTGTTTTTAGGATTCATCCCCATGCTTTCAAAGGACTCACTCTATGTCTTTTTCTCACTAGAATCCTTAAACAAAAATAAGGAAGTGATATTATCTGCTTTGCTCCAGGTAGAGATCACTGTTGACCCTGCCAGTTATCATGTGTGTGTGTATGTGATCCATGTTGCACACTGCCTTCATTTCCTGCCTTCATTGTAGTCATCTTCATAATCTACCTAAAAGTTATTTATTCTCACAAATCTATCTACTTAATTAACCTCTGTTTTAAAATTAAACAGTGTTCCATTAAAGTGGGTGCTATGGGCTATCCACCACTAACCCGCCATTCCCTGTTTCTTCCCTAGCACCAACTGAAATAGATTATGTATATTCCACTGCCAAAGCACCACTCAGGCCAGAGGAGCCAAAGACTGAAGGTGGTAAAGGTTTTCATGCTTCTATTCTTTTATTCAAAAAATTTTTAATTAGTACCTATTACATTTCATGGAATTTAAAAGTTCAAGCTGGGGTACTTGATCTACAGTGGAATAGCTTTGAAGAGCTATAGCTTCTAAAATTCTTGAATTCTTAAAATGCTAATTGACTCTCTGAATACAGAAATTTCAGTTTCTCTGTGGTATCTAAATATTGAGGCATAATAAATGTGACAGTTAATTGACAGTTAAAACATAAATATTAGTTGGAGGATTAGGGTTACAGAATAGGATTTCCCTCTTGATTCTTTTTTCTTATACTAATCCATTGTTCTATATGTAAAAATGTGATGCAGATTCTCAAGAGAATGAGGTATGTTGATATTCAAGAAAGAGATACTTGACTGTGTCCTAACATCTTAAGCTTTTAAAAATTGTTCTCCTTTGTTTTGATACAGTTGTGGAATCTATTACAAATGTGTCTGAACCACCTGAGACCACGCTAGGTAATGACACACCCTGGCAGTTTTTGCCCTCATTGTCGCCATCACCTGAGAAACCAGGTTCTCCCTCATTGTGAATTCATGTTGCGACATCATTCTTTGTCATGGCAGTTAATTTTCTTTCTAGGTGCTTCTATTCATAACCATTGTGCAAAAAGTGTCTTCTCCCATTCAGCTTTGTATCTAGACCTTGGTCTCTCTACTTCAGTCACCGAAACTGTCAAATCTAAAGTGTCTTTTTTCTAATGTTAAACATTCTGCCAGCTTGGTATTATGTTGAATACTTCAGATAATATTTTTTGTATGATGATCCATTTATACCTTCTGCCCTAGAGCAACATACTTTCCATTAACACTCATTTCATCTCATTCATTTACATGTTTGATTTTTTTCTTCATTAGTTAAACAAAATTCAGTGCTGCTGAATGGCTTATGCCTTAACATTTTTTATTTATTTTTCTCCTTATGGTTCCTCCTGAACCATATCTTTTAGCACTGTTGGGGATATACTAGTGTGGAGTGAGGATTTAAAAAGTAAGGCTATTGCTTACCTTGAAAGTATTTTGTAACCTGGCATCTCTAAGCAGCTTTTAAACTAAATGCATTATGAAGAAATAGGAGTGCTATTTTGCTGTAGACTTGCAATTTGCTTTCTTTTTTTCTTTAAAATCTACTTGTTACCATCTGTTCTGTCATCTGTACTCAAGGTGTGTGAAGTGCTATAGTAACCCCGGGTACTTTCCTTCAATTACCGTAGAAACATCACCTCTGCCTTCCCTAACTGTAATCCTACCCAGCCCAGATGAGCCACAGACCAAACCGGGTAAATACGTTATTTTGTATTTCATGTAGAAGGTGAGTGTTTGCAGAACTTACAAGAATGGAAAGACAGTATATATGGGCACTATTACTAGTTATTAGAAGCCCTAATTTAATCACTGCTCACAGTATTTGACCCTACCTTTCTGATGCCCCACTCCTCCTTCTATCCATAATCTATAGCCAGTCATATGGCAGTATTGTGAACATTATTTAGGATATAACTGAAAAACACCTCTCAGCTACTCTGCAAGTCTTTCATACAGAAAATAGTAATGTTTCTGGGGAAGAACATTTATATTCTTTTAAGATATAAATATCCCAATTTTAAATACTTTATCATCTTGACTAGTTTTACAAAGTCTGTGGTCATATAAAAACTATTTTAAGATAGTTAATTTGTTTAAGATTAACCAAAACCTCCAGAAATACTGGAGCATTCCACAAAAAGGGGTACAATTGGTCGGTCATCTTGTCATTATTCAGGTCCCTTACTACTTTCTACTGCTCCTTCCTGTGGCAGTTTGGCCATTTCACTGCATACAAATAAGAGAAACTGGAGTCAAACTGGTTACTTGGCAAGTCATAAGGGTTTACTTGATGGTGAAATTTGAAATATGGGAAAACAAATCATCAATGCGGATAACTAAATATGCTTCTTACAAGGGAAGATTTTCTCAATATCTGCAGGCTCTCTTGGAACGTCAGTTTATCATAAATAAGCCCAAACTTGTATTTTGATGGCCATTAAACTATTTTATATGGCTCTATTTCCAAAGGAGATATGGATATTAATCGTATTCATTGTCCTCTAAAATGTCCTGTTAAACCCTGTTAACATCCTTTGCCTATTAAACTCTACAGTTTAATTTTTACCAAAATTCCACACTGCATTAACTGGATCTGTGACAATTATCTCTAACTTTTCTAAAGTTTTTTTAAAATAGCTTTAAATATTAATATGATTGAAATATTTATTCGTAGATACAATCAGTGATACTAATCTCATTCTGAATCATTTTTTTATAGAATTGTCTTATGACATGCCTTTACCTGTAAGATGGTCTCTTATACCCTGGGGAAGCAAATAGCCTATCAGTACGAACCTCAGCAAGCAAAGCAGTTCAGAGTCAGAATATCACAAGACTAAGGACACCATAGAAGTATAGAATTTTTGGGTTGAAAGGGCTCTTAAAAATCCTGTTACTGGTGATGAAGAACCCAATGTTGTAGACCGAGTGATCCGCAAAGCAAACTCTAAATCTCCCAGCTCCAGGCTCCTAAACCATTGTAATCTCCAGCATATCTTGTTCATCTCTCCACAGGCCAGAAGATTCCACTGAAACCATTGCATGCTTGTATATTTTGATTAACTATCAGGAAGAAGTCCCTACAGACTCAGCTGCTTCTTTTATCTAATAACACTTATTTTCAGCAAGCTTTTCTTAAGGTGCCTGAAACTCCGTGACCTTGACAACCATTTTGTTTCTTCTTATCTCTCTTTATCCCAAACACACTGAACCCAACCAAACAAGGTATTTCCACAAGCTGCGATCTTTCATTTGATAATTCTTTTCCTCCAGCAGGATAAACTTTTAATTTTCTTGGTGAAGATATAATTGATTTTTTTTTACACTGAATGTCCTAGAACTTCTTTGGGAATTGCTCAGCAGAAAAATAACTTTCTTCAATAATGTATCCTTTCAATTTCTGTTCAATTTTTCTTCTCCAATATGATCAATAAAAATTATGTTTTGTTTAACAAGATTAATTTTTTTCTATTAGCACTTACTATTAAGATATGTCCATTTTCTAGGTATATTTGGAATTTAATGTGCTTTTTATTTAGAAGAAATTGTACCTCTTTGCACTTAAAATATTATACTGGGTTATTCTGTTAAAATAATGTGAACTTATAATGATGAATTATTTTATTATAAAATTTATTTTTAACCTATTTAATAGGTATTTGAAGTGGATATTTCTAAAATTCCAACAGTTTCATTTGCCAGCTGAATATCTTGGATATCTTTAATGTGCTGCCTTGGTTTGTTTGTTTGTTTTTCCATTATAATAAGAAAATTACCTTCTTATACTTTGTGGCTCTTTGGGAACTTTAATTGCTGTGTATTTAGGTCTTCAATTGCTCAACAAACATCTTTGAGATCTTAGAGGTTTAGGTACTGTGACTCTTGAAGACCTCAAGAGCTCCGAACCTATATCCTTTCTTTTAGTGCCCAAGCAGACACCGCGAGCTCCTCCCAAACCAAAAATATCTCCACGTCTAAGAATCCCACCGACACAGCCAGGTAAATACTTATTTTATATTCTGGCCTGAAAAGTTTGATGTTAGTGGAGTTACTCTGTTGAATTATATATAGCAAGTTAGGTTTTTAACCCTTATAAAATAAGACTTCCTTTGAAACCTAATAAATATTTACATTTATTTTTAGACTTTATCAAAAAGTATATTATTGGAGTAACTTATTCCAGAAGCTTCCCTTTTGTTATATTATTTGAGAGGGGTTGGAGGAGAATGGAATTTCTTAAAAGAGTAGCCTGCCTACTCCCTTCACTTCTCGAAGCTTGAGAAAACCTTCCATGGTCCTTGAATGTCCTTCCCCTGCCAATCACCTAATTTTTTTGGCCTTTCAGTCAATTTTATTTAACATTAGGTCATGAAGATTTTTTTTTTTTTGCGGTACGCGGGCCTCTTACTGCTGTGGCCTCTCCTGTTGCGGAGCACAGGCTCCGGACGCGCAGGCTCAGCGGCCATGGCTCACGGGCCCAGCCGCTCCGCGGCACGTGGGATCTTCCCGGACCGGGGCACGAACCCATGTCCCCTGCATCGGCAGGCGGACTCTCAACCACTGCGCCCCCAGGGATGCCCGAAGATTTTTAATATATATCCTCTCCTGTAAAATAATAGCATTATATTGCTTTGGTTGTTTTGCTAGGAATTTTGGGAAGGACCTAAACAAGAGTCATTATAAACTATTTTTTATTCTGTTCAAGAAGCTCTTACTTGAATGATTGAATGATTAACTCTAACCCTAACTTCTCAACCAAGATCTTGTCCAATTCCTCTGAATGCCTTGGCAGATCTCCATTTCAGGCTACCATAAAATTGACGTGCCTCAGAGAAAGTTCATCTTTCCCTCCTTTCAGTTTCTCGTTTATCTGTTGCAGATCCGGAGCATTTTACATCGATTTTTATCCTCTTCCTCATCCGGCCTCTGCAGTCCATCAGTTTTTCCAGACAACTCTAACATTGGTCCCTACTCCAAGCATATACCCAGTCATGCCTAGCTTATTGTCATGAATCAACTGGTCTCCTGTCTCTCTTCTCTCCTAATTTAAAATTGTACCACCCTTGATGCTTAAGTGGCTGATTAACTAATTCATTTCCTCAGTTAGTCACTTAACAACTATTTATTGCATGCTGACCTCATGCCAGACGATGTGCTAGACACTGGGAATGTGAAACAAAATTTCATCCTTCTGTAGTCAAGGAAGTTATAGTCTAGGCCAGTCTGCTAAATCTAAATTTATTTTTTATACATGGCCCACTTCCAAAAAGCATATGAAGTGCACCTACCCAATTTACTAGGAAAGGAACCCTAACTATCACCAATGGTCTGGGGAAAGGAAAATGTTAGCAGCATCAAAATTATGCTTGATCTAGGTAGTAGCTCTGAATTACCAACACAAATTCTTTAATCATATCTCAGTATCCCTACTGAAAGAAAAAAACTGTGGATGTGGGGATGATCTTTAATATCTGAGAGGTATTAACACTTTCTTTAATATTTCTGAGAGAAATTTTACCTATTTTTCTTTGAAGGAAAACTCCTTAAAAAACAGTTCCATGTACTACATCTAGCAAATGATTTTAAATCTGCTTTAATGTATTTTAAAATGTGTTTTTATTTAATTACTAAAACTTTGCTAAAAAATAATATGGGTGTGATATGTAAGCAGATGAAGGTACCAAAGCAACAATCATCTGAAAGAATAAGAAATTTAAAATAATAACAAAAAATAAATTTGAACTATTAATATATAAGAAATACTGGGAAAAATAATTGATGATGAGTGAATAAGTAATGAATAATAGAATAAGAATAAAAAACAAAGCAAGTATATTAAATTTGTGGATAGGAAACTAAAATCTAACTTTAAGAAATCAGCAGATAAAATCACGAGAAGAAGCTCTCAACCTTTTATGTGAATATAAAGCATAGAACAAATGAGGCAGAAAAAGGAGAAATGGAAAGAAATAAGAAAGCATAAAACAATGAATGATGGAAAATAAGAGAAAAGATGAGAAACAAGAAGTGCTGGAAGTTAAGACACTGAGGATGTAAAGTCCTCGTTAGTAACATTGTAAAAAGTAAAGGAGATATGAACTAAGAAGGAAGACTTATTCATAATTTTATCTTTTTGAGCCGTACTCTGTACTTATAAAAATACAATATAGTAAATCAGGAGTTTACTCTAATTTCCCATTATGACACTGTATTCTAAGTTTCAACTTTGTTTGATTTTGATTTAGACCTTTAGCTAACCTTCCTCGACAAAGTAAGCAACTTCAGAATGGATAGATGCATACGCTCATTGGTTCCACTCTCACTCTGAAACCCTGGAGTGACTGCAGAGTATAACAAGAGAGCATCCTGATTCTGTCCCAACTGAGCAAACTTCCAGCCCATCAGCATCTCCCCTGGAAAGTAGCTACAATCCAAACACTTCTAGCTTTGTCAGGGCAACCTAGTGTAAGGGGACTATTTGGAAAATTGATCATGAAAAAATGCACTCTACTTATTCCTCTTAAAAGTGGATGAGGGCTTCCCTGGTGGCGCAGTGGTTGAGAGTCCGCCTGCCGATGCAGGGAACACGGGTTCGTGCCCCAGTCCGGGAAGATCCCACATGCCGCGGAGCGGCTGGGCCCGTGAGCCATGGCCGCTGAGCCTGCACGTCCGGAGCCTGTGCTCCGCAGCGGGAGAGGCCACAACAGTGAGAGGCCCGCGTACCACAAAAAAAAAAAAAAAAAAAAAAGTGGGTGAAATTAGGATCTCTCTTACCCAGGAAAATATGAGCTTTACTTAATAGATCCCAGCAATACCCTAGGTTTTTATAGTATTTCAAGGATATTTGTGTATGTATACATATGTATCACTCAGTAGTTCAAAAAACAAATATTTAAACCCTAGTAGTACTCCCTCCTAACCCTTGGCTAGCTGTTGTGAATTTCAAAAGGCCATTTGAATGGGAGACTCTTCTGTTCGTACGTGCAATATCAATATCAAACGCAAATTATTATTGTTGGGCTACTGTGTACAACTTAAAGAGCAATGCAATGTATTCATCTACCACTATCTTCAGAATGAAATTCTGTAATTGGGCATGCCACCTCATTTATACTTAAACTATGTTGATAAATTAGATAGCAAAATTTAAATTTACTATCTTTGGCATTTGAGGGGATAGTGGGATCAAAAATTTGGAAAAACCATTAAGAATATTTCATCATTAAAATACAGGTTTGATTTTTAGATTCCTATGTTCGTAAGTAATAATGAATAGTCCTGTTAATGATTTTATATCTAGAAATCTTATAACCATCAAAATTGCTCCTAATTCTTGAGGGGGCAAACAATGTGAAAAGCAAAATATACTCAGATCCTTCAATGTCAAATTTGCAAAGATCCTCCAGAAGTGGAAACAGATATTTATAGGGGTATAGCTTTCACATCATTTTGACATTTCACACTTAATTCTCACAATCACCCTTTCAGTTAGGACCGGTTTATTAATTCCACCTAAAAAAGTGAGGAACAAGTTTAAATGTGACCTGCAGAGCTGGGATATAGTGAGCCCAAGTGTTGGGACCTAGCAGTCATGTCTGGACCTCAGTGTTCAAGTCTTGTCTCTGGTGCTTAATGATCACGTGACCCCAGGCAAATAGCTTTAAAGTGAAGCTGATAATTCCTTCCTCAGCATTACGGTGAGAATCAAAGGGCATAATCCTTATGAAAGTACTTCTGAAATTGTAAAATGAGCTATAAATGAGCTATAAATAAAGTAGACCTTTTTTTTTCCTGGTATCTATTACATTAGCACCTTATTACTCCAAAGGAACAGCTGTGGAAAGACAATTTTGGTTTGTGAACATGTCATTTAAAGGTTTATTTAGAGCCTAACAATTGCCAGGGATGTAGAATGTGAGCCCACCCATTCCATTCTGTTGCTCACTTCTCTTTCTGCTGTTGCTGAGCTGACTTTAAGCTGCTCTTTTCCATACTTCATGGGCTCCCATTCTGAGTTCACCGAATTCATCTTCACAGAAAGACATGGGGATGGGTTTAAGAAGTCAAGCAAACATCCACAAAAGAAGAGCACTCTTGCATTAATTAATTGCTATCTCTTCTGAAATGATGTTTTAAAAAAATTATTCATCCTGTCCTTATGCTTAGTCAAATTTTGCTGTTTCTCAGATTTCATTTTTCTTAAAGTATCTGGAATTCTAACTGATCTATGTTTAGAGCTTAAGGTTTATTTTTCTATCTAAATCCCATTTCAACTTTTTAAAAATAAGTAATCAGTCTTATACTTTGTCATATCTTATGTGTTAAGCAAGACGGGGAGATGCTAAAACCAAATGACTCAGGATCCGAGCTCTCTCTTTCAGCTCCTAAGGTGTTCCAGCGTGTTACTCCGAAGCCGAAGGCACCACCAAGTCCAGAAGTGTCCTATACTCAGCCTGGTAAATGCTTTATTTCATGTTTAAGCCAAATGCATTTTACAGTCACACTCTGCTGCAATGAAACATGAGGACTGACGGATGTGAAGTC
Source organism: Kogia breviceps (assembly GCF_026419965.1). NCBI lineage: Eukaryota > Metazoa > Chordata > Mammalia > Artiodactyla > Physeteridae > Kogia > Kogia breviceps. Next base: position 102,192,121 of record NC_081314.1, read on the forward strand.
CATGTTTCACTTCTGTTCAGGTACCTCGTTGTATCATGCATGATATAATCATTTCAAAGTGTTCATAAGAGTTATCTAAGTGCTCATATGGTAAGCCATTGATAAAATCCAAAGGCAGAGAATTATGGCAAGGGTAGAATGCTTCTTCTAGAACTAAAATTCTCTTATTTTCTGACTTCCAAAAAATAACCTCCCAATGTTAATTAACTATGCTGTGCTCACGTTTCACCAAGATAAAATAAAGAATTGGGAATTTTCCCACAAAAATGATAAAATGATGTTTTACAAATGGAGGAAATGATGTTTAACCATTTTCTTGGGTTCAAACATTTTACACTATCCAGCATTGAGGGTTTTTTTTTTTTTTTTCCTTTTTAAATTCTATTTTACCCATTCATGGAGCAATTGCTTCAGTCAAGAAATTTGTTTCACACAGGAAAAAAAGATTTCTTTAGCTACAGATCAATTGCTTGCCTATCATTTGAGAAGGCTTTTTGTTCCTTTATGGGGGGAATAATCTCGTGTTTGTGGGAGTAGTCAAGGTAGGGACTGCAAGGACCCAGACATTTCTCTAGATCCTCAAGTGATCATACAAAGCTGCTGTTAGCTTCACTAATTAGTTCACTGTTGGTTCACTAATAAGCCAAACCAAGTTTTTAACTAGAGTTTCTGAGAAATACAGTAAGTTCCACCCCCCGCTTTTTAAAATGTTCAATTATTACAAATTCTTAGATGGTCCTAGAAGCACATACAACATTCCTAGAACCAAAGGATTTCTGAGCTGTAGCTTGAAATAATGGCATTTTGGAAGCAAGTGAATTCATTTGCTATCATGTTTTCCAGGTTGTATAAGCGCTGGGTGTTACTACTGCTGTGGGATGGCTAGGTTGTTGCAGGTGGTGATAAGCTGCAAAGAGCCTCTTTTGCCCTGAAGTCTAGACTTTAAATTAGTACTGCTAAATGCAACAGTTAATATTATAAATGCCAATAAGGAAAAAGCTGATCTTTCCATTTGCAAAAGGTCAGCTTCTTGTTTTCAACTGAGGAAAGAATATGTAATGGAAATGAAGTCATTACAGATAACAACAGTAGATATGACTGATTATATTCACTTTTCGTTAGAGAAAGCAATACTATTGGTCCTGATATGACATAATCTCATTAAACCAATATATCTAATAGTTCAACTTTTTCTTCTTTTTTAAATGTCTAATATTTGCCTTAATTCCATCAACACCTTCTTTTTCACAGACACTCTGACCTGTACGTTTGAGCCCTGGAACAACAGCACAAACACTCTCTCTGGAGCCTTCATTGAGCTTATTCTATTGACTCTCCAGTTCCAAATGTTCAGATTAAATTCTGTCTCTAAACCTAGTGTTGGTCCTGCCATTGTGTCCATCAGGGGTTCCCCTATTGCTCCAGAGGTGTGATGCTACGGGAAGAATCATAGGCAATCTTTACTACTATTTAATGTTCTCCCAAGTGTTTTAACAGACTGGATTCAAACAGTTTTGGGGTTGTATCTAGGCTCAGGTTTGCGTCCTAGTGAGCCCACAACCTTGTTTACTGACTCCTCAGAAAACAGGGTAAATTACATGTAAACTTAATGTGTACTTGTATCTCTATCCTTTTTATAGAGATAGACGCTCTATAAAAATGGAAAAAGTAGAACTGAAATCAGGACATAGTTATGTTTTAACACAATGTTTATCTCAAAATTTATACTGAGAGATGTCAGAAGTGACAAAACTGAATTTTTAGAACTGTACCAAATAAGTCAGTCTTGGATTATCTGTACAGCTCTTTCATTCTATAGATTCCTAGGTATAACACAGGTTTCATCCAGTTAGGCCTTTAGAAAATATCTTTCAGTCACTCAGTTGAATTATCTACAACACTTAATGAGGAATCTAGACAAACTGAGCCCACACATCATGTCCAGAACCAAAGCAGAACTGGCTTTTCTTTTGATCTGCCTTGGAGGAATGCTTTTGAATTCAGAGCAAAGAACTCGCCCTGATTCCTGGCTCAACAGAGCTGTGCCTTCTTTGTAGATTTGTTTCTGTACCAAGGGCTGTCTTGGCTTTGTGGTAACTTCTGTCACCACAGAAGTATTTGGATAGACTTGAGTCATCAGGAGTAAACCAGGGGCAAAAATGTTTAGATTTCAGCAGGCTATCAAATCCTACAAATGTTCTGTAACTGCTCTCTTGGGCAAATTCTAATTTGCAGTCACACATCAGCATTTTTTCAGTTAGGAAAGAAGGGACTAATGCTAAAATGTGTTTTGGAGATGGAATTGCTAGGATGTATACAATGACTGAATGGTGTTATGGAGAGAAGGATGACACTGTGATTTCTAGCTTGGGCAGGTGGTAGATGATAATACCATTAACTAAGGCAGGGAACACAGAGGGAGGGATGAAGGCTTGTGTTTGTACATGCTAGGTTTGGAGGGCCAGTAGGACTGGTGATTAGGATGTATTTTTGGATATCTAAACAGAGGTCGATATTTAGGATGTAGATTTGGGAGTCATGTGTCTACATATAGAAGGTTCTTAAATCTTGTGAGTGAATGACATCATCCAGGAGAAAGTACAGACTGAGAAAATAAGAGATCAGAGATCAAAGTCATAGGGGACACAGCTATATTTAAAGAGTGGCCAGAGGAAGAGGAGCCAGCAGAATTTGCTGTCAAAAGATCCAAGAGTAGCAAGAAAGAGGGACTCGGGAGGCAAGACAGGGAAGGGCAGCCGTCAATAACAGTGAGGTAGACAGGTGTCAGAAGAGCTCTTGGACTTGACAGTGTGGGTCCAGAAGCCTGCATCTGAAACCTGTGGGCCAATGCTTCAGAATTCAGCAATTTTCAGACTTTGGAAAGGTAAAACAGCACATATACCATCGATTACAAGCATATTCATAAGTCTGCAGTGAGAAGTATGAACAGTCACACTACTCAGGGTGAATAAAAACTGTAAATAGCCTCAGGTCAGTTCTAGTCAGGTTTTACTGTCAAATAAGTTAAGAAAAAACAAAACAAAACAAAACACTTTCTGTCCTCAGAGTATTTTGAACTTGAGAACTATGGATGAGGCCTCATGGATCCATGGGTGCAGGTGTGGGTGCAGGAGATTAGGAAGCCAGTCCACAGTGAATGGAGAAGATGCAGTTAAGAGACCAGGAAGCAGAGGCAGATAGAGTTTTTAGATGAAAGGAATGAGAGCAAGAAAGGGATGGTTTGAAGGGGAAGCCATGTCAAGGAAATGGTTATCAATATTAGGATGTTGGAGCATTTGAGCTGTTTTATAGGTGGAGAGGGAGGAACTCATGGATAAATGGAAATATGGACTAACGGAGAAAAATAGAAGATAATAGAAATAATGGAAAGTAAAAGGCCCCAGAGGAGATGGGAGGGAAGGTGACACAAGAGCACAGGTAAAGCTCTGAAAGTGGTCTCTGAAAGGGCAGGAAACCTGCTTCCTGTCAGACTGGACCTTAGGGTACAAGGTTAGAATAAAGGAAGAGGGAATCTGGAGGTGAAAAGGGTGTATGGTCTATGTGTATTACTTTTCTAAGAGAATCTCTTTGTAGCCTATTGCAGGGGTAAACCTTACTGAAGATTCCTTACTCCACCATCTCTATCAGAGAGCGACACCTTCATTCTCTCATCTACTCTGGCAAAACATTCATGTGTATTCATTTACATTTGTCCATATTGGACATTTCCACTCACAATTGTCTCACGTTAGTTGAATTGTTCTTTAGAAATGTGCCATTTATTCAAAAAGACAGTTAATATAACTGGTAAGTTAATTGGTTATTTAATATAAATGGTAAATTGGCTAATACAAATGGGTCTAAAATATAATAATGGTAAGTAATCTTATAAAGAAATCAAAACTGCCTTCTTAATAAGTTGTCATGATTTACACTGATAAGTTTCCTACAGCATGGAAGATTTTGGTTTTAAGAATCATGCTCTTATTCAATTTAATATACGGAGGAATGCCACATTGGGAAAAAGAAAAAAACTTTTCTTTGCATTTGTTGGAGCTGCCGTTGACCAAGAAAGAGAATGATTCATAGCCCTTTCCTGTGAATATTTCTGGTTCTTTCCTTTCCACTGATTTCACCTGCTTTAGAACGTCTGGCATGGCAGTTATTAAATCATCCCTTCATGGTTAAAAAGTGCCAATTGCAGCAGCAGGAATCCACATTAGTCTAAATTCCTCAGGAAACTAAGGCAGGCAGTGTATCATGTATTTACAATATATGGTGGATTTATTGGTAGCACATTTCTTTTTAGCTTCTCCTTTCCTTAATCCGGCTCCTCTCTGTATAGTCTAGCACTGCGGCCAATTAGGATGTTTATAAACTGAGACTGCTCTGTATGGCCGTGACCTTCTCAGACTCACACCAAAATGCCTTCTCCCTCACCCTCCAGATAACAGTTAGTTTGATTTACAACTGGAAATTCCTCGTATTTTACCACTTCAATCCTTAAAAATACTACATAGCAAAGGTGAAGTGTCCACTATGGTGATGGGTTTTCTTTAACTTTGTCCACCAATAATCTTTTTGAAGTTACCTTTTTTAAAAAAAGTCCAGATATCAAGTTCCCTGGTGGTTACCCTTTAGCTCATAGAAGTTCTAATGGAGTCACATTTCTTTTCAGTGGACCAAATTCCACAACTGTGATTTCACTCGCACTTGCTTAGTGGCCTAGACTAAGAACAGATGTGATATGCACATTAAATGTGATCCCAAAAGCCATAAAAGAGAATGAATGTCCATTTTATATAATCTATTTCTACCCTAATGATAAAATGGTGCTTGTCCACCTCATGGTACAAAAGTTTTCTTCATCTTTCTCAGAGGCAGAGTTGTAGCCTGAATCCTAATTTTTTTCCTCCAGGGCCATATAAGATGCAAGAAAGTTACACTGCATACCTAAGGATATTTATGAATTCGGTGCGGTAGGAAGACTTTTCAGTGAGTGAGTAGGGTTGACAAGGACCTCCTTTTAGGGAAACTGAGTTAAAGAAATACGTTATCTTGCTCCTGAAAGGAGATTTGCCATAGAAATCTGGTATTAACAACAGGCAAATCAACCTGGTATTTTCCCCAATGAGAGATAGGTATCAAATTCCCAGCCTACCATTTTATTTTGCCGAAGTAGAACTGGACACAGGCAGTAAAAATATACTGGAAATCAGGACTGAATATGATTATCATTTAGCATATATTTTTCTCCTTTGTTCTCATGTTCTCATACGTCAGGAGGCCCTAATACCTATACTTAATACCTATTATACTAGAAGCCATATCACTAAGAATGACAAAAATGGCAACATTTATGGAACATTTACTATGTAACAAGCACTCTCATCAACTTTACATTTGGTGTCTTCTAATGAGTGACTGATTCTTTCTGCTTTATTTTCTCCCCATAATAACTGTTAGTGCCTTTTAGAATAAAACTTTGTTCTTCCCTTAGATATTCAAGAGTTTTGCCTTTCTTCCTCTTTTCCTCAATTTGCAGGCCATTTCTTTAAGATAATGTATTTTCTATTGCTGTCAGTGGAATTTTTAGCAGGAATATCAAATGGCAGCTAACCACTTCAGACAAAAACTGACCTATTACTTTGAAGACAACTTGAGGGAGACCTACCTCCTTGTGTTTAATTACATTAGTTTCTTCTTCCTTTTTCTTCCCTCAACAGAATCTTCAAAATGACCTGTGACCAACTTTGTTTTACTGTCATTAGAACCTTTCCTACACAGTGACATTTTTCCATTTCAGAAAGATGGTCCCCTTCTTGGCTTAGCCCTTTAGCCATTGTGAAAACATCTTTGCTTCATTCATGCTTCCCAGGGTTTTAGGTCTATGGGTTACGTTTCACTCCAGGTATGACATGTAGAGTGCACAGTGTTTTATAATCTTTTTCTTTCAGTTCCAAGAGATGTGCTCCTTCCCCATAAACCAGACCCCGAAGTCTCTCAGAGCGAACCTGGTAAATGAATTGTTTTATTTTCCCAGTTAGGAAATGTATTTTTCAAAAAATATTCTTGAGGTAAACATATTTTTGGAATGATTGTGATGTGGAAGAAGTTCAGAGAAAATTATGAATAGAAAATGTGTATTTCTTTTGGGGACGTTTAATCATACAATCTGCCTGACAAATTTTTCCCCATGAGAGAATAGTGTATAATTAGTTTATTTTCCCTGAAAGTACTTCTGTTGAATAGACAATCATGCTAAAGTTATAAGACGTAATTGTTACCTGAACCAACCATTTTCACCTTCTTTCAGAATGTAAATATAACTACATTCCAAATGTGGGTATACTTTTAAGCTAAAAATATGGGTGCCTAATCAAATTTTCCTCATAGTGACAATGAATGAAAACTTTAAAGTTTTAGTTGAACTAGTTCCCTGGGTGTCACCTAAGGTATAGAATTTTCTCGTATTTATTATGATTCTAAGAGAATGTTTAATGTTCAAATGGGTGCGTTGTAGAGACACAGAAACTGGGTTTACTTCATCAGGTAGTAATTCTCATAAATATATTTCTTTCGTTTGCTTTTGGCCTAGTTCTGCAACCTGTTACCTTTAGAATTGATCTGCCAGAGACAACACTAGGTAACGGTTTTCCCATTTGACCCACTCTAATTATTTTCCTGGCTGCCATCAAGATTGCAGGTCTTTCTCAAATGATCACATTGAAACATCATCTGTCCTCGGTCCTCTTCATTGTTTCATTCTCATTATTTTTACTCTTTCCAAAATAGAAAGGCAATGGTTTCACTGTTCTGAAGGTTTGCTCTGAAGACCAACTTAAGACAGCTCACTACCAAGCCCATTCTCACCTACCTCATTTGTCTCTGTGTTCAGAATGATTCCACCTTACTCATGCCCACCTAGTTAACCTTTTCTGCTGGTTTAGTGGTTCTCAGCTGTGGTGTTATAACCCACTAGCATGTTGTGGAAGGTGCTGGCAAGTAATTATTATTAATATTGGTCAAAATACTAAAGTTTGCCACCAGTTTATTTTTAAAAATAAACTTGAGCAGATGCCAGATGCTTGCTACAGTGATGATATTCTCTCTTCTGTTGTAATCCTACGTGCTCTCTTGGATGGGAGAGCTGCAGCTGACAGACCAAGGACCATGTCTCAACCATACCCCTCTTAACCAGCTATGGTCATAGAGTGTGTCAAGCACTGAATGTCATTTATTATCTATCCTGGTGGAAAAAACAGTTGAGAACCATTATTCTAATGTTCCACAATCATCTTCCTGAAGGTTCTATGCACACTTAACTTTCTTCTTCCTGACTCACTTAATGTTTCCTGTTTTTCTATTTCAAATAAAGGAATCTCACGTAATATCATTCTGGCCGGGTGCTGGCTTTTGAATCTAAAGATTGACAACCTTGGTACTTGTCTTTTCAGCTCCTTTAGAGACACGAGGCAGCCCTTTCATTCCTATGATTTCACCAAGTTCTAGTCAAGAGGAACTACAAACCACTCTGGGTAAATTCTGTTTTACTATTTCAGTCCAATGAGGACTTAACATTTTAGGAATTGCCCTTAAGGTAGCCATATGTACATTTGTGTTCATAGATTTCCAAACAACAGAGGGCCTCTTTTTATCATTATAAAAAAATACCCACTTCACTTGATTCTTTTACATTAACTGTATATTTGTCCTTCTAATATTTATGCTGATTTCTAATATAAAATGAGAATATTTTGAAACATCTTGACAAAATTCCAATTATTTTTTAAAAAAAGAATCTTCCCAAAGTATATCAATGCTATACTCTTTTGTTGCTTTTTCCATATTTGGAACTGCATTTGGGAAGAAAAATTTCATCTAGTATTTGAATATCTTTGGGGGGCTAACTGCAATGCCAAGCAATAGGAATTCCAAAATAAAACTGTATTAAAGGTTATCCTAGAGAGCTCGCCATCTAATATGAAGACAGGATTTAGCAGTAGCTGTGCTTCCTCTGTGCTACCCAGTGTTCTACATGTATTTTTAAATTTAAGGCACATAACAATTTTGTGAGGTAGTTTCTATTACTTGCCCCATTTTACAGCTTAGAAAATTGAGGCACAGAAAGATTTAAAAATCTGGTTAAACCATACAGCTAACGTCAGAGCCAAATTGGAACCCACATACTCAGTCACCAGAGCTCCTGGAGTTCATCCCCATATTATACAATACAATGAATTCACAGAGAAATGAGCAGCATGTTGAACAAGGAAACTACCTGGGGGTATCACGGAAGGCTTCACAGAGGAGGTGACACATATGCCGGGTCTTCCAGTTGGAATGAGACTTGAAGTTAAAGGTGTGAAAGGTTCTTTCAGGTTAAAGACAGATAGGGAAGAGACACAGGGTAGAGAATGGCAGCCAGATTAATCTGATGAGCATGCGGGTAGCCTGGAGGAACACAGATGCATGAATGAGTCAGTAGGGTTGGTTGGAATGAGCTGGCCAGGCTTTCAAAGAGTTCAGCATCAATGTCTTCACTGTATGGGAAACCCCATTTTGCCTGACACTTGGCTGAAGATGAACTGGAAAACAAGAGTTCCCAGCTTGTGTTTGTTGGCTTCTCTGCCCTGCCCATGCTACATCCCACATGGCTGTTTAAATCAGTGGCTTTATTTTCCTCCCTTCATCCGTTTTCAGATAAACCCATCCTTTGTGTGTGTCTGCTGAAATGAAGTTACTGATCACATTTTAAAATGGAATCCTTTTCAAAGGAAAAAATTTTAAACTGAATGAGCAAATGTATCCTAATTACCAAATACTCATCTATTGTAGCCTAGGATCTCAAAGTCAACATTACCCATGATGGCAAAGTCAAAAGTACTTATCAAGAACCACTGCTGGATGTGTTAATTATCTAAACTCCACTCCCTGTTTTTTTTTAATGTATCTCAGTTTACTGGGCCAACTATCACAAGAATCTCTCTTATGAGCAGAATCCAGATTATAAAGCAGGCAGAAAATAAGACGACAACATATTATTTGCACCAAATATTTCCTTGGATCCAGTATGTAGCAAAGTGAACAGTGTAATTTGCTATGTCGGTATGATGTAATGATTTCAAGATAATATGGGACTGGGAGTATTGCCATACTTATTTTTATTTTGTCAGGAGTAATGCACCAGTATGTCAATAAACAAACTTTGATTTTCACATGAGATAAATAGGATATTTATTCTTCTATGGTGTAAATACACATTATTTTCTATGATCTATTTTTTTTCCAGCTCACCTAAATAATTTGTGGAGCTCATGAAATAGGGAGGAAACATGAAGGCAATAATACATAAAGACAGTTTGGAGGCATATGCAAGAATATAGCCATGTCCAGTATGAAACAATGATCCTGAACTAAAAGCTTTTGAAATCCTTATAATAATCATTAAAATAATAGTGCAAGAAGACAGTAAATATAATAAATGAGAGTTATTAAAATATACCATTATCTTTGACATACGATGGTTATTGGGCATGGTTATTAATGCAATTTACCCTTTTATCACTGCACGGGATAGAAGAGGGGGTTTGTTTGTTTTCTTTTTGACCCATTCATAATGATAATCATTTAAAGCCAGCCATCTTACTGTGTTTCCCCCAGCAGAAACGGACCAATCCACCCAAGAACTCTTCACAACTAAGTTTCCACGAACAACTGAATTGGCAAAGACAACTCAGGGTAATGCTATTTCCCCACCTCTATATAGTAACTTTTTCTTCTTTTTTAAGCAGGAAGAAAATTTTCTTTTAAGAATGTAATTTTTCATCACAGTGAGTTAAGTTTTTTCATTTCATAGGTACAGGACATCAGCCAAATAGGAATATTTGTATGAATACCAGTTGAATGTAGGAAAGACAATTTCTTTAGTTAGAGCTGTGCTTTTGAATGTATGGTTGACTGCTTCATGCCGATGACTAAGAAAGAGAGCTCCCATTTTTTTTCCTTGCTTGACCTTCTTTTGCCTCATTTTCCACATCTGATAAATAAGAATCTTTATTACCTTCCTCCATCTCCCAAACTTGATGAACGCGTTGGTATTATGGCCTGAGATAGGAAACTAGTAACAAGAAAAATCATTTTTTGATGATGAATTAATATTAAAACATCCAAGAAGCTTTATTCTGGGGTCTACTTATGTTATTTCTTCCTTCTACTTTTTGGGAAGTTAACTCACCTACACAGAGCTGTCTCTCACATCTTCATTCTCTCGGTAGTCTTTCCTTTTTATATCTTTCTGTCCTACTTGGATTGTAACCAGTTGCAGATTTCTAGTATTTTAGTGTTTTTTTTTTCTTTTTTTCCCCTTAATTACCCTCATTTGCCCGCGTCTACCTCTAGCATATGGGAGAAAGCCCAAAAAACAAGAGCAAATAACTTTTAAAGAGTTGTAAGACAAATTTATTGCACTCAATGGTCAGTTATAATTGAGGAGGGAGATCTGTGGAAGAAACAAAGCAATATGAGGAAATGATACTAAAAGAAATCTAATTTTAAGGTATATATTTTATAATAAGCAGAGCAGTACTTGTTCTAAATAAACATGACTGACAATACTCTCTATGGTACGGGACAGTTCTTGTAAATTTTCTAAATCTTTTGAACTTGTTTAATTTAAGTTTTATAATGGTTTAAATGTTTATTTTATTATTTACTTTATTACCTTTCTACTTATTTTTTAAATAAGTAGAAGTTAATATACACAGAAGTAAGGAGCCAGTATAATGACAGCCCTCCCATACCCTCATTACTAGCTTCAGCCATTAACAGCAGGTGTTCAATCCTATTATATCCATACTGCATCCTGATTTTTATATGTTTATTTTTTAATGTTTCTGCAAACCTCTTTAATGTCTGGCTTGATAGAAGATAGCTGGATTCTCATAATCAAACACATCGATGTTTTTACAGCAAAACATATAAATATTTACAATAAGCAGCATAAATACTCTGTTCAGCTCAGGTTGTATTGCCAAATGAGAAAAAGATTTCAGCTTTTTAAAGCTTTGTAGATTTCAGAATTGAGGATAAAAATCATAGACCTGTTCTTTTCTTGTTTTTGCTTTTTCTTACTTTAATGGGAGTATCAATATTTTTATCAAATTGCATCTAGAACATGGTTTTATTAGATGAGTTTCACAGTTGATTGGTTGTATATCCAGGATCTGATATCATTCTATCAATTGTCTTAACATATTTATATAATGTACTGTATTTTAATTACTTTCTTATGTTCTGAAGATCCTTAGCTTGAGCCTAACTTGTGCAGCTCTGGGATTCACACTCTTCTAGACTCATGCCAAGGCTCTTTAAAGTGGGCTCACCAGAAATGCATTTCCAACCTGGTCCAGGCCAGTAACCCTTCTTGGAAGTAGAGGGTCAACTTTAGTAACAGCACACTGTGTGTCCTAGGATCACCCTCTGACCCAACCCTCATAAATGCGTGCCTGAGCTCTATGGACAAGGAGGTCAATCTACTGTATTATTTTTGTTGTGCTGTGTTTTGTTTCTAATAGTAGGCATCAGATGTGCAAGACAGCACACAACAATTTGAGAGATGCTGTAGGGGTAAAATTGTTTCTCTTGGTCTTCATACTCCACCCACGCATGTACCAGGACCTTGTGGCTTTTTGGTCTCCAAGCCCTCAGCAGTGGGGCCCAAGTGCTCCAAAGAAACTTAGTGCCTAAAGCCTACAGCATGAACCTACTAGTAGGATCTCCAGCACATTTTCTCTGTGTCGTTCTTACTTCTTTGTCTGCTGATACAATTCCCCGCAGCTATAACCGAAACCCTGACCTATTCAAGCTTCTCTCCTTTGCCCGTCTCATCTCAACCCATGGTAGAAATCCACTTGGCCAGAGGCATTCTGGGGACATTTTGATTATTTTACTTATTTCAGCCCCCTGATCCTTATGCCACCCACGGCATAAGGGGTCCCTGGGTGTACCCTTGTACCTTGTACCCTTCTTCCCCTCTCCCTATACTGGGCAAAACAAAGGTCCTTCAAGGTATTTCTCCTGTAATCCTTGTTTGTCTATTTTTGATGTTATCTTTGTCAAGTATTTTTAGTGTTCTTTTAAGATAATTTTTATAAGACTCTTCAGATATGAAGCCATCTTTTAAAATTATTTTTATTATTAGTCATCAAAAACTATGTGGAAATGATGTTTACAATGTTACATTCTCACAGTGCACCTTTGTCTTTTTTTTTTTAAATTTAAAATTGAAACCCTCAAGCAGTTTTCTCAAGGCCATGTGTTACCTGGAGATGAGCTATGTGAATAACTCACAGCCCAAACATAAGTTATATTTCAGCTCCTTTATAAAAAGTTCTTCCAAGATTTAAGTAAAGACTGTATAAAAAATAAAACCAAAATTCTGATCCTGTGGCTTTGAAATAATGAATGTAGTGCTGATTATTTCTACACTCTGCTCTGTTTCTTTTCTAAAGTTTTAAAATTCATATGTGTTCTAGAATGATACTAATAAGAGCCATGATTCTTATATTTCTTTAAGCAAAAGCAATCTAACATTGAAGAAATAAACAAGAAGGCTGAAATATGTTCAACTGACAGGGAATCCTACCACTCTCAAAGAAAATTGAAGAAAAACATTTGCAAATCATCATCACACATTTTAGGGCATGTGAGAATTGATTATTTTAAAATAAATCAGTACCTCTGTTCACTCTAGTTATTACACTTTGAAAGGCCCACATTAAACCTACAGAGAATTTCAGTATGTGTCTGCTGGTTTTGGCCTGAGTATGGCAAAATTCTACTCATCAGTCCTCACATTGGAAGTTTATAAATGAGCTACATTATAATCTGTTTTGCAGGTATATTTTTTAATATGGTAGGCAAGGCATTTGCTGATTTATGATTACGTAAATACCCATTCAAGATGTGAACAAAATCATTGAAATGGTGTAATCTACTTAACAAAGTTTGCAAGAAAATTTTTTCCAGTCTTAGCTAAAGCATTACCAAGAAAGTTGGTGGCAGGAGGCAACGTGGTGTGTCAAGGGGGGCAGAGGAGGGAAGGCAAGGATAGACACATCCCAGGATGGATGCACACTTTAAAAGCTTAGGGAGCAAAAATATTTCAGCTGAGTTTCTCATGAATTTGCCTGCTTACAATGGTCACTAATTTTTTTAATGTATTTGACAACTCTTCATTAATGGTCCTCACTGTACCAGGCCCTGGATAACAGGAGCAGGAAGTAACAAGGTGGCATTTTGGTCCCAGGGCTGTCTGAGTTCTTGATCTTTGCTCACCCTCTCTTGACGGGCAGGACACCAGAGGTCATTTTCTCTCATCCCTAAAGCTTTAATGGATGTCACTAAGTGAGTATTTATTCACTTCCGAGTTCATGAGCTAAGACAATTAGATACAGACCACATGTTTCTACCCTTTTCTTCTTACATACCTAAAAATATTTTTCTTTCTGCCTTTAATATTATTTGTCTCCTTTGGCAAAATAATCTTTCACAGTGACTCCCTAATTGAGAGATGTGAATGGATGGATGGAGGGGTTGATGGACAGATGGACAGACGGATGGATGGATGGAGGGGTGGATGGTTGGCTTATATGTTTACCATATTAAGCAACCATGTGGTGAAATAGATGCCCCTGAAAAACATGGACTAAATGATGACTAATCCTTAACACACATTACCCATGACCTACCTCACTTTGACTATATGCATCTTTAATTTCCAGGCATGAGTATTTTCACTTGCTTTATTTTCCTTCAGCATCAATGCTGTAATGCATACTTGGAGATTTAAGAATATTCTTTATACTTCCATGCAAAGTGTACAAGTTGTTGGTCTGTAGAGTACTAAATCTCCATTTATTGAGCTCAGGAGTGCTGCTTATTAAATGTGAAGCATTTCCTCTGTTTCAGCACCACACAGATTGTATACAACTCCTGTGAAGCCCAGAATACCTGACAAACCACACATCAGACCTGGTAAGTTGTTTCTCTTTCTGATGACCTAAATAATCAGCATATCTAAGAAGATATAAAATGTATTGAGGAATACCCTGGCGGTCCAGTGGTTAAAACTCCACGCTTCCACTGCAGCGGGCACGGGTTCAATCTCTGGTCAGGGAACTAAGATCCCACATGCTGCATGGCACTGCCCAAAAGAAAAATATTGAAACAGCCAAATATACCAGATGAAGGCTATATTTCCTTAAACTGAAATAAAATACATACAAAATTCTGATCCTTGTGGGTAAGTAGAGAGGAAATAATGAATCCATGGAAGTGGCAAGACTTGATTGAGATTTTTAAGGATAATCAGATTTAGAGACCACCACGGAAGATTAACAATATAAAAACATTTTAAAAATAGTATTTTTGCATAAATCACACACACTTTCCCCTCCTCCTTCAGTTTTCCATGGCAATTATAGAGATAGCATTAGCATTAGCTATGATATATTACATATTTCAAATGTTATCTTTTAAGAAAATACCTCTTTCATTATAAAAGGCTCTTGTTCTGGGAGAATATTTTTACTTGATTCTTTCAGATTAAAAAAAATTTAAAAACACATTTTACAGGTTGTAAACATCAAAGTAAACTGATAATAAACTGGAAAATACTTTTTTTTTTTTTTGGCCACGACATGCATCTTGCAGGAACTTAGTTCCCTTACCAGGGATTGAACTTGGGCCCCAGCAGTGAAAGCGCTGAGCCCTAACCACTGGACTGGTAGGGAGTTCCCAGAAAATACTTTAAATCTACTAAATTCACCAAAGGATTTAGGATCTCCCTCACTGGAGTTTGTTAGTGAAAAGTTAACTTGGGGGTTGATTTGGTCCATATAAATCACTCCTATGCTAACGTACAAGTTGGACCAGAGACTCTGGTGTTTTCTGCCCTTTTTCTCCTCTGTGATTCTAAGAAGTTTTAAAGTTCTAAATGACAAAAATGGCTTATAAGCTAACATTCCCAGTGAACATCTCTCCAGGCACATGGAAGAAAGAACAAATACATTTTTCTTTGATTTATGGAGGAGCCCATATTTTTTGGAATAATCCTCCGACTCCATGTGATTTTTGTATCATGATAACTGTTGAGAATTTAATGTGTGGCTGGTCATATTAAACCTTTCTACAAAATAAGGAAACAGTAACAATAATGACTAACAGTGATGGTGTGCTAACCATGCATCCTGTGAGGTAAGGCTGAGGAATAAGGCTTAAGAAGGGCTAGGAAGTGGATTCAAAGGCAAGCAGTCTGGCTTCAGAACTCACTCTCTTAATTGCAATACACTTAGTGCTTTTCCTTGAAAACTCTGCTAAATGGAAGATAAAACAGCTGACTTCAATGTTTTTGTAATATTATGACTCTCAACAGAGCAGGAGAGAAATTTCAATGGTTTTATCATAGTTTTGTGTTTAACGGTGGACTTGGGCCAAGATTATGAGGCAGCATATGCACCTAGAGACTCCTCCAAAAGGACCACGAACTTATGTGTTAGGAGGCCTTAACAAATAAATACACGTCAAGTTTGGGGTTTTCTTTCGGCATATGTAGTCCTGATCTTTCTTCAGTCCCATTTTGGAATGTATCTAGTGCTTATAAATGAAGCCAGCTAGTTCCCACTTAGAAATATAAATTCCCTCTGTTTTTTCAAGCCCATGATCACCTCAGAGTACATACTCAGGTCTCAAATTAAAGTCTATGATTTTTATACCAGACTTGTGATTTCTATATTCTGAACAACAGTTTTTGGTAAATCATCATATTTTTATTGCCCAGTTAAATGACTTCCAATTCTCTGGAAAGTTTTATTTTCCTTGGCTACAAATTTTCAATTAAAAATATGTCTAGGGCTTCCTTGGTGGTGCAGTGATTGAGAGTCTGCCTGCCGATGCAAGAGACACGGGTTCGTGCCCCGGTCGGGGAAGATCCCACATGCCGCGGAGTGGCTGGGCCCGTGAGCCATGGCCGCTGAGCCTGCGCGTCTGGAGCCTGTGCTCCTCAACGGGAGAGGCCACAGCAGTGAGAGGCCCACGTACCATAAAAAAAAAAAAAAAAAAAAGTCTAAACTACTTATTTCCCACTTTATTGTAGTTCTGAATAGGACAACTACAAGACCTAGTAGACCCAAACCCAGTACCATGCCCAAAGGGAATGGAATGGGAACAGGTAATGATCACAAATTTATTTCCTTTTGATCCTATTAAACTCTACATGTTCTAAATGTTTTCGTTCAATTTTTATAATTTTGTTGAATGCACATTTCAATTCATTTTTTACCAGTTTTGTTAGTACAGCCAGTTTTGGAAGTTCATAGAATTGAAACTTGTAATTCATTCCGAAGTCAAAATTTCAACAACAACAGAAAAATTTCAAATGTCTCTGAAAAGATTAAAAACTACTTTTTCACTTTTCTCAGCCTAGTCCACTAAATCAGCTACAGCTACAATATATAGTCTTGATTCTTAAAAATATCCTGAATATGAATTATTGAATTAAAATATCAAAATAGCAGTTTTCTTCATTTCAAAACACTTTCTATAAACAGTCTTTGAGACTGTTATCACTTCGTTTTCTACTTTATAATTTCACAAGTACCATTGAAATTTTTTTAAAACACCCAGATCTGTTAGCCACCTGGAATATGACATTTAAATGAGAAGAGCAGTTAGCAAATGATCACCCTGGTTACAAGCATACGAGTGTTTCCAAATCATTCAGTTTGATTCAATGACATTGCCCTAATCCAGTCTGGTCTATGGGATATCATACAGATAAATAGGACAATGATCTGATGAAAGTTCAAACACTCAACTCACTAAGTGGATAAATGGTAGTTATTAAATGCCTTAATATGGGATTGCATTGTTCCCTTGAAATATTTTTTAAATAGTGCAAATCTTGTGCCTACTTATGTAAAAAAGCATAAAAATTACAGTTTATTTCATATGTATATATAAAATCAACCCATAATTATTCCCTAATGAGGAAGAGATGTGAATACTACCTGAAGACATGTATTCGGTCTAAAAACGATTTAGATTTTTTTTAAGTATGTGTTTTTGTATTCAGTTATTACATTGTCTGAAGTTCTAGGAATTCACTTCCCTTCAATTAATGAGGCAGATACTATAAATTCCTGACTCATGAAAAGCAAGAAAGCATTCCAATATCTATTTATACTCAGCTGCTCCTTTTATTTTTCCCAAGTGGGAATAGGCAGTTCATAGTGTCTCAGATTGACGTAAACAGACTGGCTCTAAACAGAGCCACCTTCTTAATATTCAAAATAATTCCCTGGAGTTTGCCTAAGTAAAAATAGAAGAAAGCATTTATGTCAACAAAACAAAGAACAAGTAGCTATGATCAAACTTGAAAGCCATTAACCTTCAGTATAATCAAGCATTGATTCTCACGAGGAAAATTCTGTCTTTTGGAGGGAAAACAGAGCATTATTATATTTCAGTTTATTAGCAATATAAATATTTTTTCCAGAGCCACCTATAATACAAACTGACATCTGTTACCCTCTTGTGTAGAGAAAGTCAACTTTGTAATAACTCACCTAACTTAGCTTTGAAAGGATGATGTCTTACCAGGACTTCTTCAGTTTAATTAGTTGGTTGCTGGTAGAAATAGACTGATAGACTAATGAGCCCGCACACCACAGCTACTGAAGCCTGCACACCTAGAGCCCGTGCTCTGCAAAAAGAGAAGCCACCATCACAATGAGAAGCCCACGCACTGCATTGAAGAGTAGCCCCCACTTGTGGTGACTAGAGAAAGCCTACGTGCAGCAATGAAGACCCAAGGCAGCCCAAAATAAATAAATAATAAATTTTTAAAAATGAGCAGACAGGATATTAGCAAGAATAGAGATCTAAACAGCACCATCAACAAAATAGACTCACAGTTATGGTGAAATGATGTGGGGCAAAGGTACAAAGGCAGTTCAACAGAGAAAGGACAGTGTTTTCAACAGATGGTGCTGGAAAAACTGGATATCTGTATGCAAAACCACTAAACAAAACAAAAATCAGCCAACCAAGCAAACAAAAAAAGAACTCCTCTACCTAAACAAAAAGGAACTAAAGGTGGATCATAGGTCTAAATGTAAAATGTGGGGCTTCCCTGGTGGTGCAGTGGTTAAGAATCCACCTGCCAATGCAGCGGACATGGGTTCGAGCCCTGGTCCGGGAAGATCCCACATGCCACAGAGCAACTAAGCCCGTGCACCACAACTACTGAGCCTGCACTCTAGAGCATGCGAGCCGCAACTACTGAGCCCATGTGCCACAACTACTGAGCCCACATGCCACAACTACTGAAGCCTGCATGCCTAGAGCCCGTGCTCCACAACAAGAGAAGCCACCTCAATGAGAAGCCCACGCATCACAATGAAGAGTAGCCCCTGCTCACGGCAACTAGAGAAAACACACGCGCAGCAGCGAAGACCCAACACAGCCAAAAATAAATAAATTTATTTAAAAAATGAAAAGAAATAGGTTGATAGGCACAGGTAAACAAAGCTGAGCTCATTGTTTCCCCTTTCCTTGCTCCACTACCATCCCCAATCAAGATGTGTTGCACATGTTCTATGTTCTGATGTCTGTCTATTGGGATCCCCCTTCAGGGAAGGACTTGCCTGACCTACCTGAAGGGAATGAAGTCAACAGACAGTATCCCACTGTCATATCCTTCATGGTCAGCCTCAGCTGAGAGAGCCTTGATTGGAGATATGGATGGTACATCTCCTTGTCTACCATAACATATAACAACCAAATGATATTTACCTCAGGAATGCAAGATTGGCTTAACATTCATACAAATTAGTGTAATTTATCACATTAACAGAGCAAAGGAAAACGTCATATGATCAACTCAATAAATTTAAAAAAAATCAACCATTAGACAAAATTCAAAAAACATTCATGATGAAAACTCTCAGAAAACTAGGAATAGAAGGAATTTTCCTCACTCTGATAAAGGGCATCTGTGAAAAACCTACAGCTACCATCCTATTTCACAGTGAAAGTTTAAATGTTTTTCTTCTAACATAAAGAACATAAGCAAGGATTCCTACTTTTACCCCTTCCATTGAAAATAGAAGTGGAGTGTTAAGCCAGTGCAATAAGGCAAGAAAAGAAGTAATGGTATAAAAAATGCAAATTACAGGTGCCATTGTGTAGCATATTATGAAAGGAAAATTTAACAGCTCTTGAAGTATTTGCCTGGGGAATAGTGTCTTGAGAAATTGGTGAGAAAAAGAATGTTTTTAAATCTGTTCTCTTCAGGTTGTAGACTTACATGAGTCCACCTTACTTAGACTGTGCATAGTTTTTATCTAACTTGCTTATAGAAATGCAGGTATTCACATCAAGTTTCTTTTCTTTCTTCTCTGACCCAGTCCTACTATCTCATTCATACTCACTTCTAACCTCTATTGAGTCTTAATGAGACACCATTTTTGTGTTAACTGATTCCTTATCCAACTTTGACATTTCACCCATAATATGTATGTTTCTTATCCATCTCACATATATTTTCCTATAGTTTTTCTTGCTGAAGTTTTCAGCACAGATTTTTCACATATAAAAAAATCAGTTGATAAAAGGATGTGTTTAGGATTTATAGGACATATTCTTCATGGTCTTAGGCCACTTAATGTTGTGCCTTTGGAAAACTAATAAAGAAAGATTCTGAGGCCTCAAAACTATGGCCCTTGATTCTTTGGGCCTCTATACAATTCTTGCAATGATTCCATAAACCCCAGGTATCTTTAAATTATCTTGAGCCAAGTTTCTTAATTTATAACATCATTCTAGATATTTACCCTGCTTTGTTTATTTCACATGTATATATATATAAATATTTCTCCACCTTAAAGTTAGAAAGTAGCCTTCAGAGAATGAAGTTTTAGGTAGGTCATTTTTCCAGCAGTCTGCTTTTTCAGGGTTTCCAGACATAAGTCTCAGCTTAATTGATATGTTCTACATGTTATAACCAACTTGAGATCTGACTCCAGATATGCAACAGCATGTCCTAGACCAAGGGGACTGCACAAAGTACAATCCCACAGACCAAACCCAGCTCACTGCTTTTTATTCGTAAATAAAGTTCTATAGAAACATGGCTTGCTTTCACAATATAGTGGCAGAATTGAATAGTTGTGACAGAGACAGTATGGCCCACAGAGCTGAAAATATTTACTGTCTAACCCTTGACAGAAAAAATTTGCCCAATCTGTGCTAGACAATCTCTCCAACTTTCTCCCTATGGAAGGAAGCTGCTGAGTTGTGCAACTATTCTTTCATTCAACTGAGATTTATTGAAAGCCCATTATGTGCCAGGCAAAATGTAGTTTGGAAGCCACCTTGGCACATGCAGTTTGGCAGATATATTAGATACCTGAACCCCAAACTCCTTTCTCTACTCCTTCTCCTAATGAGGAATCCACACTTCACTGACCCCACATGGAGTGTGCCTGACAACCAGAGCCCAGACTCCTCCAAGATGAGGAATGTGTTTGTCTGAGCTGTGGCTAAATCTTCCAGTCTGCTGGCTCATCACCCCTGACTTTTTAGCCAGGTGCTAAGAATTGGAGACAAGGGTGAGGAAACCAATCATCCATAAATACCACTCCTTTTGGTCACAGGGAATAGTCTCTGTTACATTTGGAAATTGATTCCCAGTTTACTGTGTTTGTCTGCAAAGTTTCTGTTACCATGGTTAAAAATACCCAAATCCTTACTTCATTTTTGACAATAAATGGCTAAAGGGTGAACTATGTAAATCCAGATATTTTTGGAGCAGTCCCATGTGGCAATGGGGGTTCACACTGAAGCCGAAGTCTTGGTTCTTCCAGAGCCAACTCTGCCCTTTAGAAAATAGTGGATGAATCCTGCCTGAGGGAAAAAGAATTCAGGTCTCAGCCTGGGCCAGACTGGCTGACTGCCAATTCCTGAGGATTCTTTCTCTGCAGTAGTTCTTATTGGCTTCTCCTTTGCCCTTCCATTGCCTCTCTGCTACCTTTGGCATTGATTTGCTCTCCTCATTTCAGGGCCATAGAAGTTCACTGGTTTCCAGGTCCTGTGCTCACACTGCTCCTGGCTGACATGCAAACCACAGCTAGGTGGAACCAAGGCCAGAACTGGAGTTCAGTCTCCTGTCCCCAGTTCAATGCTCTTTCCCTGCATCCCACAGCTGCCTTCTGCTGGGTTCTTACAAACATTCTCATCTACTACTGGCTTTTCTCTGTTTCTAAAGGCTGGACAAAGTCCAGTTTAGCAGCTGACATTCTATTGATTTGGGTACTTAACCTGTAAGAGTCATAACAGTATGATGCTTCCATCTCTGCCTATACAGAAAGTGACAGAAAATGGCTCGTTTCTGCTGATTTCTCCCATAACTGGAAAAGAGGCCAGGGATGTTTACATGTTTGATCTTATTCATAAAGTAATCCTGCAGACTTTTGTATTCTCTCCTAGATCTCCATTTCACCAGCCTGTGACTTGTTGGATTTGCATGTGCCTGGTTGGGAAACCATGTCATCCTTGTATTTCTGAGTCCCACACACCAGTGGCATGGCTGAATGACACATGCTTGCCAGCCATGGCTGTTTAGCCCTTACCCAGTGGTGGCACTTCAGACCACCCAAAAGAAAAAGTATAGGACTTGAGGGCTAAAGTCAGAGTCACTGTGAAGAATAAGAGAAGCGTTAAAAACAAAATTCAGCCAAGTAAACTTGAAGATTTAATTGGCTTTATTCAACAATTTATGAATCAGGCAGCATCCCATCTAGCAACCAGAAGTGCACTCTGAAGGGTAGTACAAAATGAAAGGTATTTTTAATAGGAAGACGGGTGGGACAAGGGAACTATTAGCAAAAGAAAAGAAAATACTATTTTTAGGCCAGGACAACTTCTTTTTGGGTAGAAGGGAGTTGCATGGGTTTTATGTAGATTTCCTCTTCTTCCTCTGGGGGATGAAGGGTGCAGTGCTGACCAGAATATTCCAGACTGGTTGATTGAGATTACATTTCTGGGGAAGGTCAAAACTGCAGTTAAGTCAGGTTTTCAGTCTAGGCTTGGTATCATGGGCTTTAGCACAAGTGATGCCATTTTGGGCCTGTGGTTTTCTCTTTAACAGAGGGAAGATGATGACAGGAAAAAGCACTCTGTACTATCCCAATTAGTGCTTAAGAGGTGGGCTTTGGATCTGGGCACACATGAGTGTGAATGCCTCCACTTCAGCTGTGAGTCCTTGGGCAAGTGCTTACTCTCCCTTTGCCTTGGGTTTCCTCATCTGTGAGACCGGGTGGTATCTCCCACCCAGAAGAGTTGTATGGATCAAATCACGTCATGAATATGTAAGGTGCTTGCGCAGTACTGGATCAAAATAGTTTGTTTTTTTAAGGGTGGAAAGATTTGGAGAAAGGCTCTGAAGAAGGATCTACTGAAGGCACACATAGCCTACTAAGCTTCTAGAGGATATAATACAGTTTTACCCTCAAAAAATAGTGGTAAATCAGATCTCAGCAGGCCACGTTATCCCGGTGACACAAATGAAAGCACTTTGCATTCCCTTAAGCCATGGACAGAGTAGCCACACAAATGAGTCATTTCCCGCCCCCATTACCACTAAGAGGAAGGCACAGGAAGAAAACTAATGAGCTATTTGTTCTCACAATGCCTGTGGGATGAGCCAGCCACAAAATAGTCAGTGACCACAGAAACATTTTATTCCTACCACAAATAAACAGCAGTTGATTCATGGCTACATACAAGCATTCACCTTGATTTTATATGTTATCTCTTATTCAAATAGCAGAGGGTGCGGGATTGTAATATTAGGTTTCATAAATTAATGTTAATCATAATTATAACTGTTAATAATACTAATAAGTTAATATTATAATGCTGATTAATGCCCATTATAGTTATAATAATTTCATAAATTAATGTGAAAATATCAGCTTCTGTTGTATACTTAATATATCTGCCTACACATTAAATGAGACTGGGTGTATAAAGTCCCTACAGGGTCCTGGAACTCAAAACAGGGTTGTTGTTGTGCTTGTCCTTGTTAATATACTAACTAGCATATTAATTCAATGTTTATTCTTATTTTTTAATTGGTGAATTATAGTCAGGTCCTCAGAGTATGGATTCTCTTTGTAGGATGAGCCATTATATGTAAGATAATATTTACTTTGGGGATTCTAAAAAAACGTCTGTTCCTATTATTTCTTAATGAAGACTGCCGGCCACATCAGGGAAGATTATTTTATAATGTAAAAGAATAATAATTTTTAAAAAGCAGGACAAAAGCTAAATTGGTTCCCTCTACCCTTAGGATTGCTACCCAAAACCCTAGCACCAGATTGTGTTTGAGGGACTTAGGAGATAAAATAGAGCGCAAAGTAATTTTCAGGTCAGTTTCTTCCAAACAGCAATTTGGAATTCTAGGCGTACCCAGGCCTAATTTACAAATCTCAAAAGCACAGATCCAGTCTGTGGCCTAACCAGCCTTCTAGCCAAGAACTCTCAAAAAGTATTTTTAAAATCAATTCATTAAGTATAAACCCAAACACACTAGAATTTTAAGGGTTTTCATTGGGGTAGAGGAGTTGGAGAAAAGTTTTTTAAAAACCACAAAATTTGCCCATGAATATTGGCAAAAAAAAAAAAAAAATAGCCAATCACTGTAGATGAACTACTCCTAGCAAAACAATATCACCCAGGTAGGCAGTGAGGGGTGGGCATCATAGAAAATTAAGGCAAAACCATGTTCTGCAATCAAACACTAACTCTTCAGAGGAAAAAAAAAATCACAACTAATGAATGCAGTAGGGCTTTAAGGTTTTTTTCCTATACGCAGATGGGAGAAGCCAATCAAACTGAGCACAAAAAGTTTCTGTGAAGACTATTTACCACATTTTTGCTATCTATTTATCCTGTCATCCTCTCTGCTCACAGGGGTCAAGCAAGCACCACTGCCATCCGGTGCTGATAGAAATGTGTCAGTGGACTCTTCTCACTCCCCAAAAAAACCAGGTAAGGAATTAAATGCTGACTCCCTCACTCAGCTCTGCTCTGAAACTTGTAACTGAAAGTTACATGTGCTGCAGCAAAAAAAAAAGTAGCATCCTCACCGTCCCCAAAGCATCAGAACCATGCTAACAGTACAGGGGTATTGCTAGACAAACATACCAAAATATTATCTTTGGGAAAATAAAAAGCGATTTATGCACAAATTGAATATTAATAAGAACCTCTAACAAGGTACTGATTTAATAATTACTTTATATAATCTTCTGAGGGGCCACAGTGGACAAATGCTGAAGCGTAACAGTGGATTCTAGCTTTCATCATATGCAAGTTTTGTTCTTATGTAATTTATTATAATATCCTTTTGCCTGAAATGATTTATGTTTCTAATTTGAGGCTGTGTTCTATATAATAGGCCAAACTTATGAAGCGATAATATCTTTGCATTGAATAAGAACTCTGTGCTTTTAAAAGGATGCTGTGAAACCTACTCTGATGTATTAATGTCTGGGTTAGAGATCTGTATTGTATCATCACCAATCACTCCCCCTCCCGCCCTGCAGTACACGCACACACACATGCACGCACGTGCACAATTCCTAACATCCCAGGAAGTACATAAAGCCACAGGGCATTTTCCTGGATTGTCAATTTTACTTGAAGATTTTTAAACCAACATGTTATGCAAAGAAAGAGATGAATTTTTCAGCTATAACACACGACTTAAAAGAAAATTGGGGTTAAGGTGGGCTGCTCCAGGTACCTCTAGCCTTGTCCGCCTTTGTGCAGATTATAAAAAGGTGTCTCTTCCCTTCGCCCTTCAGGCAAACCATTTAGAAGAACGTTCCTTTCCTCTGGGCTGGCAGCCTTGCACCAGGGCTCCTGGGTGGGTGAGAGAGCAGAGTGGATGTGAAACTTTGCCTCCCACTTACAGCTCCCTGGCCAGGTGGCCTTGTGTGGTGACTCTGCTCTCCATGGCCACAGGCTTATTGCTTCAGCCATCAGGGCTATTTTGTTGTAATCGTTTGAGAAGTTCTGAAAGTGTTTGTTTAATTATAATTACATAATAGAGTTGGAGGATGGGGTGGAACACCTACTGAAGGAGAAGGTATATGCTTTACCAACTCAAAGCTAAAATGGTGTAAGAACTGTAGCCTGCAAATCAAAGGCAATTGGAGATAATGAGACGCAGAAATGCTACTGTTGAGTCTACATAGGAAACTAAAGATGATCAATTCTATACATATATGTTCTACTTTCCCTTTCAAAGGGCAGATGTACTGATATATTTTCATCTATAATTAGAGAATATTTTCCCCATACACAAATGTGCTTCATTATCCCTGGGTACGTTACAAGCACTAATTTAGAATATCAGAAGGTATTGCAGGCACTTTTCTATAGAATCTATTCTCTCTCATCCAACTGCTACTTGTCAAACATTATATTTTTTTAAAACCCGTGATTTTTATAGAGTGAATCCTTATGACCACTTTATCTGTAATATCATCTCCTAGCCACAATCCCAGGCACTCGTCGCCCACCCTTGCCACCTAGACCCATGCCCCCACGAAGAAAGCCTTTACCACCAAATAATGTCACCGGAAAGCCAGGAAGCTCAGGTACGTCAAATCACATACCTTCCTTCTCCCTCCTTGATTTCACTGGCCAAACGCAAGCCCTTCTTGGTGTGATAGCTCAAGCAATGGACGAGCCCTCGGTGTCTGTGACATGTGCCTGTTTTGGCCCCAAAGACCGGACTGTAAATTATAGTTTGGAGGACTCATATCCTGATTCTGGGTGGGTGGGGTGAAAGCAACCATCCGTGTCCATCTAGCCCAGTTTGCTTCTTAGATGCTGTGTGCTTGGTGCTGAGACAGAAGCTACCACAGGTTCTTCAAAAAGTGGATTATTTTGGATGAGATGTTTTGTGCTGCCAACCCACCAGGTGTAATGGAAAATGTCGTCCACTCATCATCCTGTCTCTTGAGATAGAATCCTTTACATCTCATTGATAGCTCCCCTGTCCACCAGCCTTCATGCTGACCCCAGTATTCCGGTGCAAGGGGAAAGAGTGGGAACTGGAGTACTCAGGGTGACTGAGCAGTTCTAGCCTGTGCAACAAGGCAGGGATATATTTTAGAAGTCAAGCTGCCTCTCAGCTTGCTCACATGCCTCTATCCTAGGGCATGTGTTGTCTTCTTCCCATAGAATGACCACTCTGAGTCACCTGGGATACTTGTACTTCATCCTTGTCTTGAAGACGCCTTCTCTAGCTCCCCAAAGTAGACTTAGCATTGCTTCTCTGTTCTACTTTTCCTTGAAACATACCTCTGTTAGAGCAAACCACTGTTTTATACCTATTTGTTTGTGTACTTGTCTTCCCCTACTATATCATGAGCTCTTTGATGGCAGATGACATTTTCTCTGAATTCCCAGAACCAAATCCAGTGCTCATTGAGTGAATCCAGTAATCATTGAGTGAATTTATGAGTGAAATTAAGAATCAGTGAACCTAGTTCAGAGCAAAGATTCACCTCACTTTTCTTAAAGTTTCTTCCAGTGGACCTGCCAGCAAATCAGATCATGTTCCCATTTCTCCTGCCTCTTCCTTCATCTCTACTTCCTAAATATTCTGTAGTCAGAATCAGGATAACAGTGTTAAGGACAGCTGTGAAAGATGAAACTGATAAGGATTTCTGAGAAAGAGAATAGCTGTCACTCTTTTCACAGGATGAATGAGGGTGTGGTGATGGAGAAGCTTTCATGATGTAGCAAGGGGACAGTGGCCTCTAGATTGTTTTTCCCATCAGCTAAAGGAGGAATCAGCCTCTCCTCCATGCTGATGGTGCCTTCCTGGGTCCAGGCCTAGGGACATGGCCCCAGTGAGGAGACCAGATTTTCCTCATTAATTGTAACCTGGGGCAGCTGTGACTTGAGCTTCTGTAGCTTTTAGTTCAGACTGAAAGTGATGCCTCAGTTTCCCCCATGGAAGAGTCAGGGGAACCTCCCACCACAGAGCTCCCCTACAAGGCTGTGTGTCTTCAGTTGTACCTCCACGGCCTTGGTTCCTGCCATATGAAACCTTGCTCACTGCCATCAATAAGTGTAGCTTTGGTATAACTCACCCAGCCTGTGGGATGGTATAAACACATCCCACTTCTGAGATTAACTCTGGTGCCCTCCCTGCCCCGTGCTTTCCACCTCTAACTCAAAAGAAATGACTACACTGAAAAGCCAAACACAAATTAGGTCAGTTATACAGATTTGGCCTGGTGACCATCACAGAAAGTGCATACGGAATTCAGGGAATCAACTCAATGTTCTGGGAGTCCTCTGAACACAAGCCTTCTTGCACATGTGCCTCTGAGAACAGTCTTAGGCTACTACAAGGCATCTCCACCTGTCCCCTATCTCCAGATCTACGGAGGCCTCTCAGTCCTGCTCTCCTTGCCAGGATGAATGCTGCTCTGCACCCTCTAAAAAGCTCCTTCGGGCTGCAGTGCAGTCTCTCATGGTTTTCACTCACCCTCTCATTGGGGCCTACTCCCACCAGGACCAGAAGCATAAGTCTGCAGGGGCTGGACCAGCAGCCCATCTGAATGGCTCATCCATGATTCTGTGCTGGGACACAGTCCTTGGGTCAGTCTTGTACCCCTTGACTCTCTATTGTCTGAGAATGATTCCTTTTCCCAGGAGGACTATAAAACCTAATCTAGCCTCCACTCTATTCTACCCATACTTGCCTAGACCTTGGGATGCATCTTGTTTGGGAGACCTATAGGTGTTTTTAGAGTGGAGGAGGCATTATTGAATATAGCATCTCAGAGCGACACTGTTCTAGCTACAGGCCAGAATCACAGACATTACCTTAGAAACTTCTTCTTCTTCCCCAGCCATCTCCCATGCCTGCCAGTTAATCTGCAGTCAGGCCACTCCATCCCCTTGACTTTTCTCATGTAAAACCCCTTCTATCCAGTCTCACTGCTTCTTACATTGTTCACCTCCTCTGCCCTTGCCTATGCAACTGCTTCAGTCTCTTTATTTCTCTCTCTGCCACCAGCCTTGCAACTTAACCACCTCTGACTAGAATACAGCTCTCAGGCTTACCTACTGATCACTTCTCTTTATTGGTACCTCCTCTGGGAAGGCATTCCTGCCCTCCTCCCACCCAACACTCATCATCTTTCCCTGTAGACTTGTCCTCTCTGAGACCTTATCCCATGCTTTCATAATATCTATAATGCTTCAGTATAATTTGGCTCACACATCTCTCCCAATCAAGGACACCAGGTCTTATTTTCTCTCTAATCCTGGCATATAGTGCCAAGCCACATGGTAAGCGCTAATAAATATTTATTGAGTAAATAAATGGGAAACTCAGCAGGGCTCCCTATAAAGACTGAATCCTTTGGCTCTACATTACAGGAATCATTTCATCAGGCCGAGTAACTTCCCCACCCTTGAGGGCAACACTCAGACCTACTGAAGCCCCCTTGGAGAGAACAGAGACAGATAAAAAGCAACCAACAGCTCCTGCCTCAGGAGAAGATCTTGGTTAGTATATCAGTCACTTCCCACTGGATGCTTAGCTACGAAGTACTAAAGGATTTCAAACTAGGGAAAAAAGAGTCCCAGTTCTGGATCATCTATTTTACTCAATTTTATGATTGCTATGAATTTTTTAATTTAAAAATTATACTTATTTCTAATGTTTTATTATAGAATGTGCTCCTTCCCTTTGCAGACATAGAAGGAAGTTCCCAAGATCTTTAGGAAAGTCTTCCTAAAAAGATTACCCAATGCTTCTTACTAAATCACATGTCATTACTAATTATGCATATCTTAATTTATTAATGAGTATTAGCTACTTGGTTGTAATCTTTGAATCATTATTTATTATACTGAAGGGTACCAGCAGGACACAATTAAAGGCCTTTTAGTGTGGATAATATGTATAGTAATAATAATAATTGAAATCAAATTGCAAGGAATTGACTAGGAGGCATATGTATTAAATATTTATAGTTTTACTACTTCTTTTTGTATCTTCCATTCATAGTTAATATGACTGACTTTAGCTCAAGTCCAACAAGAGAAACTGATCCTCTTGGGAAGCCCAGATTCAAAGGTATGTATGACTGGCTCCAAATCTCAATTTTAACAAAGCTATCTTTGGTAGGTGTATCAATCAGCTGTTGCTGTGTAATAAACAACCACAAAAATCTTAGTAGCATACTCTAAAAAGGATTTATTTCTCATGTGTCTACAAATTGCCTGGAGGTCAGCTGATCTACCATGTGTTTGGCTGGGTGGTTCTACTTCTAGCAACAGGTACAGCTGGGCCTCTTATAGATTGGGCTCAGGTCTGCTCCACATCTGTTCATTTTGGTGCCCAGGATGAAGGACTAACAGTGACCCAAGAGAAGCCATTCTCATGACAGTACAAAGTGAAGAGAGGGGGAGTCCAAAAACATGACCACATTTCAAGCTCCTTCTTGTGTTATACCTGCCAATATTCAATGGCTAAAGAAAGTCACATAGTCAAGCTCATAACAAAGATTGGGGAAGTATACTCCTTCCATGGATATAGAGAATGTTTTTGAAATATTTATTTATTTGTTTGGCTGCGCCGGGTCTTAGTTGCAACACGCTGAATCTTTGTTGCCACTTGTGGGATCTTCACTGTGGCATGCAGGATCTTTTTAGTTGCAGCATGTAATCTCTTGGTTGCAGCATGTGGGATCTAGTTCCCTGACCAGGGATCAAACCCAGGCCCCCTGCATTGGGAGTGCGAGTTTCTTAGAGAATGTTTTTGAACAGTAATCTAATCTACCACAGTAAAAGATCATATGATATAGAACCCAGTATTTCCTTTTGTGATATGTTTTTCTGAAGTATAAAATTTGATAAATTTCAACATATGTATATACCTATGAAATATCATCACAATCAAGATAATGAATACATGCACCACCTCCAAAAGTTTCATCATGTGCCTTTATAATCCCTCCTCCTCACTCCTCCCACCCAACCTCTAGTCCCTAGGTAACTATATTATAGATTAGTATGCATTTTGGGGAATTTTACATAAATGAAAAAAATACAGTATGAACTTTTTGTGTGTGATTTCCTTCACTCAACATAATTATTTGGAGATTCATCCATGTTGATAAATGTATCAGTAGTTTATTCCTTTTTATTACTGACTAGTATTCTATTGTATGGATATATACTAATTTATTAAAACTGTTCACAACATTTGGGTTGTTCTAATAAAGCTGCTGTGACCATTCATGTATGAGTCTTTGTGTAGACATATGCTTTCATTCCTTTTGGACAAATTCCAACAAAGAGAATGGCTAGATTGTATGTAAATGGACATTTAACATTTTAAGGAACTGCCAAACTGTTTTCCAGAGCAGTGGTACTGTTTTCCACAGCAATTGTACTGTTTTGCCTTTCTGCCAACAGTATATGAGAGTTCCAGTTCCTCCACATCTTTGCCAACACTTGCTATGGTCAGTCTTTTTAATTTCAGCCATTTTAGTAAAGGTGTAGTAGTATCTGGTTGTGATTTTATTTTGTATATCCCTAATGACTAAGGATGCTGAACATCCTTTTATGTCCTTATTTGCCATCTGTATATCTTTTCTGATGTGTCTGTTCAATTTTTTTTGTCTATTTTTTATGGAGTTGCTTATCTTTTTATTATAGAGTTTTAAGAGTGTTTATATTTTCTGGATTGAAGACCTTTTTCAAATACACACTTTGCAAGTATTTTCTCCCAGTGTTTGGCTTCTCTTTTTTAATTTTAATGAAGCTGTTTATCAATTTGGTTTTTTATATATAGATTGTATCTTTTATGTTATATTTAAGAAGTCATTGACTAATCAAAGGTCACAAAGACCTCCTCTATTTCCTTCTAGAAATTTTTCTTGTTTCCTTCTAGAAGTCTTCTACTTTTACATTTAGGTCTGTGATCCGTATTGAGTCAAATTTTCTATATGACACAAAGTATGAATGCATTTATTTTCTTGCTTATGGATATCCAATCATTCCAGCATCATTTTTTGAAAAAACTGTTGTTTCTCCACTGAATTTAATTTGTACCTTTGTCAAAAATCAATTGTCCATATATATGTGGAACTATTTTGGGGTTTTCTAGTCTGTTCCGTTGATCTGTTTATCTACCTTTCCATCAATACCACAGTGTCTTGATCACTGGTTTTATAATAAGCACTGTGATCAGGTTATGTTAGTCTTCCAACATTGTTCTTATTTTTTAAAAGTTGTTTTGGTGACTCTAGGTCCTTTTATATTTCCATCT
Organism: Kogia breviceps; assembly: GCF_026419965.1. Classification (NCBI taxonomy): domain Eukaryota; kingdom Metazoa; phylum Chordata; class Mammalia; order Artiodactyla; family Physeteridae; genus Kogia; species Kogia breviceps. The sequence goes on from NC_081314.1 coordinate 102,223,562, forward strand.
GAATTTTAGAATGAGTTTCTCAATGTCTAAAAAAAATAGCCTGTTTATATTTTTATTAGAATTGCATTGAATCTGTAGGTCAACTGGGAAACATTGACAGCTGTACAGTATTAAGTCTTATTACCTATGAACATGGTATATCTCACCATTTGTTTAGGTGTTCTTCATTTCTCTCACCAATGTTTTGTAGTTTTCCATATAAAGAAAACCGTAAAAGTAGCATTTTTTATTTCAGTTTCTAATTGTTCATTGCTAATATATAGGAAAACAATTGTTTTTCGTTCAATGAGCTTGTATTCTGCAACTTGCAAACCTCTGTAGTCTTTTTGTAGATCCACTGGATTTTCTACCTACAGAATCATGTCATCTGAGGGGAAAGTTTTACTTCCTCCTTTCCAAATTATGTATCTTTATTTCTTGCCTTTCTGTACTGGCTAGAACCTCTAGTGAGATATTGAATAGAAATAGTGAGGATAGTTATATTTTTCTTGTTCCTTATATTATGGGAAAAGCATTCAGCCTTTCACCATTAAGTATGGTGCTTCCTGTAGGTTTTTCATAGATGCCCTTCACTGTGTTGAAAATGTTTTCTTCTATTCCTGCTTTGGTGAGAGTCATTATCAGAAATGAATGCTAGATTATGTCTAATAATTTTTCTAACTTTATTTATATGCTTATGTGGTTTTCCTTTTTTAGTGTGTTAATGTGATAAAGTAATTGTTCTTGAGTTGTAGGCTACCTTTGCATTCCAGTGACAAATTCCACTTTGTTATAGTGCATTCTGATTTTAATATATTGTTGGATTTAATTTGCTAAAATTTTGTTTAGAATTATATTCAGTGAGGGACATTGGTATGTAGTTTTCTTTTCTTGTAATGTCTAAGTCAAGTTTTAGTATCAAAATGATGCTGAATTTTTCTTCACTTTTCTGAAAGAGTTTAGAACTGGTGTTGCTTCTTCCCTAAATATTTGTTAGTATTTACCAGTAAAGCCATCTGAGCCTGATATTCTCCTTGTGAGAAGGGTTTTACGTGTAATTCACTTTCTTTAATAGGTATAGGACTATTTAGAATATTTTTTTTCATAGTGAACTTTGGTAATTTTTGTCTTTCAAGTTATTGGTCCATATCATCTAAATTGTCAAGTTTATTAGCATAATGTTATATTCTCTTCTTCTTACTTTGATAGCTGTATAATTTGTACTGATGTCACTTCTCTCATTCCTTTTATTGACAATGTGTGTCTTTTTTTTTTCTCTTTTGCCTAAGCAGTCAGGCTATAGGTTTATCAATTCTTTTGACCTTCTGAAAAGTTCTACTTTTTTGTCATTGATTTGGTCTATTATTTTTCTGTTTTATATTTCATTTATTTTTTACTCTGATCTTTATTGTTTCCTTTTTCTGCTTAATCTGAGTTTCATTTGCTCTTCTACTCTAATTTCTTAAGGTAGAAGATGGGTTCATTGATTTTGAACCCTCTCTTCTTTTCAGATATGGAATTTGGTGCTACAGATTTTCCCCTAGATATTATTTAAGCAGCATCCAAAAATTTTTGATATGTTGTTTTCATTTTTACTCTGTTCAAAATAGTTTTTAATTTCCCTTTTGGTTTCTTCTTTGACTTATTAGAAGTATGTTATTTAATATCCAAATATTTCAAGATTTTCTAGAAATCGTTTTGTTACTGATTTCTAATTTAACTCCATTGTTGTCAGATACTCTGTATTACTTGAACCCTTCTACATTTATTGAGACATTTTTTAAGGCCCAGAATATAGTCTATCTTGATATATGTTCTCTGTGTACTTGAAAAGAATGTGTATTCTGCTGTTCTTAAGTGGAATGTTGTATTGGTTTGCTAGGGCTGCCATAACAAAATACTACAGACTCGGTGGCTTAAACAACAGAAATTTCTTTTCTCACAGTTCTGAAGACCAGAAGTCTGAGATCAAGGTATCTTTGGTTTCTCACATTGGAAATTAGGGCTTCACCATAGGAATTTTAGGGAAACACAATTCAGTCCATAACAAGTGTTCTATAAAAATGTCAATTAGGTCAGTTTGCTTGGTTGTATTGTGCAATTCTTTTATATCCTTAGTGATTTTCTGTCTACTGTTCTGTCAATTAATGAGAGAAGAGTACTGAAATCTCTAGCTCTAATTGTGGATTTATTTCTACTTAACAGTTCTATCATTTTTTGCTACATGTATATTAAAGGTCTGTATTTAGATATAGACCTAAATTACTTAGGGTTGTAATAAACTCCTGAGGAATTGGTCCTTTATTATTATGAAGTGACCTTTTTTGTTTATGGTAATATTCTTTGCTCTAAAATCTAATTTGTTGATATTTATATATCCACTCAAGCTTTCTTTTGATAAGTGTTATCATGGTATCTCTTCTTTTCATCCTTTTACTCTTAACCTGTTAGTCTGTTTGTTTAAAATGTTTTCCCTATAGGTATCATATAGTTGGATCTTGCTTTTTCACCCAGTCTGACAATCTCTGCATTTTATTTTGGGTGTTTAGAACCTTATACTTAACATGACGAATGATATGGTTAGGTTTAAATCTATCATCATCTTGCTATTTGTGTTTTATTTGTCCCATCTATTCTTTGTTCTCTCTTTCCTTTTTTTTCAGCCTTCTTTTGGACTGAGTATTTTTATGATTCCATTTTATCTTTTTTTGTTGTCCTACTCCTGTAACTTTTTTGTTTTGTTATTTTAGTGATTGCTTTGGGGTTTATAGAATGTGTCTTTAACTTACCACAGTAAATTCCAGTGATATCCTACAACTTCACAAATAGTGTAAGAACTTTACATTAGTATATCGGCTTTTCTCTCCTCCTGGCCTTTGGGCTATTGTCATTATAGTTTACTTTTACATGTTATATACATCACAGTAAATTGTTAATATTTTTGTTTAAACAACAAATTGTCTTTCAGAGAGAATTTAATAAGAAAAATACTGTGTATATTTACTTATGTAGTTACTGTTTCAAGTGCTATATTTCCATCCAGCATCATTTTCCTTCCACCTGAAAGACTTTCTTGAATCTTTCTCTTAGAGTGAGTCTGCTGGTCATGAATTCTTTCAGATTTTGTATGTCTAAAAAGTATCTTGCTTTTTTTTTTTTTTGTCCTTTTGCTTTTGTTTTTTTAAAAGATATTTTCACCAGTTATAGCATTCTAGATGATAAGGTTTTTTGTTTTGGTTTTTGTTTTTTAGTAGAGAAATACATTGCTCCACTGCCTTCTCACTTGCATTCTTTCCAATGAGAAATCTGCCATAATCCTTCTTTGTTGTTCTATGTATAACATGTCTTTTCTTGTCTGCCTCCTTTAAAGATCTCTAGAAATTTAATTTGGGTCTTTTTCATAGCTTCCATTTCTTAACTCTCAACCATATGGATTATAGTGATGATAACTGTTTTACTGTCCTTGTCTGATGATTGTTACAGCTATCCAAGTTTCAGGTTGGCTTCAAATGATTTATTTGTCTCCTCATTATGGATAGTATCTTCCTGTTTATTTTATACAGTTGGGAATATTTTTATTCCTAAAATATTCTTGTATTTTATTCTGGGGTGCAGTTTAAATAACTTGAAACCAATTGATCCTTTTGAGTCAGGCTTTTAAGATTTATTAGGTGGGACCAGAACTGTATTTAGTGTAAGGTTAATCATTCCCCACTACTGAGACAAGACCCTTTTGAGCACTGTTTCAAATGCTTCATAAATTATGCAGTTTAAACCACGCTCAGGGGGACCAAGTTACTTTTGGATATTAGCATAACATAACCTATTTAGAAAAGTAAATCAACAATAACATCCATATCATGTATCCCAAAGACAGGGTTCTGGATTTTCACAAATTCAAACCATCCACATCATTGCTTTCATCCATCTGCTTATAGTATTAGATCAAATGTCCTCAAACAGATAATTTTATTTATGAGTTCACCTCCACCTTTTTTCCAAGCTCAAAAAAAAAAAGCTCAATGTCCTCTCTGTCTTAGGTCCTCACGTGCGGTATATCCAAAAGCCTGACAACAGGCCCTGCTCCATCACTGACTCTGTCAAGCGATTCCCCAAAGAGGAGGCCACAGAAGGGAATGCCACCAGCCCACCACAGAACCCACCTACCAACCTCACTGTTGTCACTGTGGAAGGGTGTCCCTCCTTTGTCATCTTGGACTGGGATAAGCCACTCAATGACACTGTCACTGGTAAGATCATGGCACGTGGACCATCACTACGGTGGGAAGCATTGATAGTGTGATGCATTGGGAATGTGGTACCTTGATTCAAACTGTGGCCTGCGAGGCATATCTTAGGAACAGCAAGTCCCCACAGAGTTCTGCTGTCCCTGTGGTACATGATTGTTAAAAGTATCATAAGATGCGAAAAGATCATCTTTGTTCTGGTTATGGTCTCCCTGTTAATTTAGCAGATCTCTTTAAGTTGCATACCTTCCTTCTCCTCTCAGAACTGTTTTTCACAATGTGAAGGTATATCTAGTCTTTTCATTACCTGAAAATCACAGATAACATATGGGAAGTTGCCACCGCTGATAATATTTAAGCCTGTTTTCCTTTCACCATCCCAATTTCTAGATTGACCTAGAATTTTCAAGTAGGCTAAAAGTTATTTCAATCATTTTAGGAAAATTGTTTTAATTTGGTCAATTTTCTGCTTATCTCAGGAAATTTTGATTCTGCTGTCACTCATCCAATTTCTCTAAAAATGACTATGAAAAATAAGAAACCCTGAGTCATCCTCTGAATTTGTTATATGGGATTTAAATTCTCTGTAGTGAAAAGGATAGTCAAAGTAGAGGGGAGGGGCGGGAAGACTAACAACCCAAATCAGCTAGAGGATGTAGCAAACAGTGTGAGGACACAAGGTTCCTGCTGCCCGTGTCCCCACCATCGTGTGCCTAGGGTGGGTAGGCAGAATACAGTTGCCCACTAAGAGGCTGTCAGGAAGAGTAGAGAGCGGTACACAGGGCGAGGTGAGGAGTGGGGAGATTCAGGATCTGCCAAAAAAGTTTTCTATGAATAAAGGAGAAAACAGTAGCTATTTCTCCTCAGACAAAACCGTTTGGTCTGGGCAACTTCCAGTGTAAGCAGCTTATCTTTGCTTAGCTGGCTTTTTAAATTTTTAACCATATTTTGTGAATTTCCTTTCTTATGCAAAGCTTGCCTTTGTTTTGAGAAAGAACCAGCCACTGCCCATGGTTCCTGGGGATTTGACTAGCCTTGCTTCTTTACTTGGAACTATGCCAGTAGGTATTATCATCCCAATATCTAAAAATCAATCTCTAAGTATTGATTATCTACATGTGTTAAAAAGTTTAAAACTCTCAATCCATATGCAGTGCTAATAAAGAGTTCCTGTGATAGTCTGAGGCTTCATTCTCACAAGACCAAATGAACTATAAAATTTCACTTGCCTTAAAAATACAGGACATCAAGTTGGAATTGGTTAATCTAATATGTTTCATAATCTAATATATATTCACTTGGGTATGTCAATAATATCTGATTTAACTTTTTAAAGTAGGATTTTCCTTTCATCATGTAACTTTTAAAAATTATATAAACCTGTAATTTCAAAGAATCATGAATAGGATATACTTTATCTAACCAACTAGTTTTATAACATTATTGTTAAGTGTTAACGGGCTGCTTGAGATCTTTCACTAGATACTGGACTTATAACAATTTTCATGGATAAGGACCATATCTATAACTATTATATTTTATAAATAGAAATAAGTCCATATTTAACCATTACTCACTTAGTCTATATTTCAATGTTGGACCATATGCCCTAATGATCTGTTGTATTTTTTTCCATTTTTGTTTATTTTTAGTGTTCCATTAAATACCACTTGATTTCAAATGTAATCTTTTATAAACCAGCAGCTTAGATAATTCTCATGTCACTGGAAATGGTTTTTCAAGAAAGGATTAAGAAAGATAACAAAAAGAGAGTGAAACATATTTTTCATTCCCCAAGTTGACTTCTGTCAGTAATCTTTCTTTTTTTTTTTTTTTGCTGTACACGGGCCTCTCACTGTTGTGGCCTCTCCCGCTGCAGAGCACAGGCTCTGGATGCGCAGGCTCAGTGGCCATGGCTCATGGGCCTAGCCGCTCTGCGGCATGTGGGATCTTCCCGGACCAGGGCTCAAACCCGTGTCCCCTGCATTAGCAGGCAGGTTCTCAACCACTGCGCCACCAGGGAAGCCCTTTCTTTTAATTGATAGGCATGTATTCACCTCTAGTAAATGCATCCAAATTCAGATGCTTCTCCATATCCCTTCTACACTAAAGTAGAAATAGGTACACCATAGAGATTGGCCACAGCCTGGGTCCTTGGACAACTTAAAGTTAAATTACTTATAAGGTGTCATTTTGTGATACATCAAGAGCATGCTGACATAGATTTAAATCCCAGACCAACTGTCTTCTAGATAATGCAACTTGGGTCTATAATTAGCCTCTTTGAACTTCAGGATTTTTTTTATTTGTAATAATAATAATTCTTATTGCTATCAATTTATTGTGAGTATAAGACTTAACAGAGAGTAGTATCACCGTTTGTTATTTTCATGCTGTATTGGCCAGTGATGTTCCCAATATTTATAATAAACAATTATGTTCTAAGTGAATTATCTCATAATAGGGCAATAAAACCCTCTGAGGGGGAAAAAACAGACCAATTATTGTGTCAGTTCTTTGTAGATTTTCTTATATCTCTACTGTTAATGAAATTATTTTTTAAATCCCCTATTTAAAATAAGAAATATGGACACATACTTTTGGGTTGATGGTGGTAGATTTTTATAATGTTCGTGGATTTATGAAAAGCTATTATCACTTTAAAGCATTAAAAAGGAAAGATATATACATTCTAAGACAATAATTCTGAGAAAAATTCTAAATATATTTTGAATCATGAAGGTAACTTCTAGATCCATTTTGAAAACTCCAGTCTTTCAGGACAAAAATAGTATTAAATTAACATTTAAAACTTGAGTCAAAAGAAAATTAGAAAAGATGTGCTATAAGTGTTGAACTATACTAAAAGGCTAAGGTGATATTAAAAAGAATATCACACAGTCGATGAGGAATGACCCAAACAAAGATGTTTTTTGAAGGTGATTGCTTTCATGGATAACCAGCTGGAGTGTCATATAAATTGCTCTTTTGGTGACTAAGCAGCACTTGAATCTTTCTAATTGGAATCTCTCAAATTTTTGTGATCCTAGTTTCAAAACACAACTTGGGGATAATAAGGAATAATAAAAGATATAATAATAATAGGTACCACCTGTTGAGCAAAATACATGAAAAATACTATTAAGCACTTTCTATATGTTCCTTCTTTAATCCCTACAAGCAACACTATGAAGAGACACTATGGACATTTTACAGATGGTAAAACTGAGACTGAGATCCAGGCAAGTGTCTTGGTCTGTCTCTTTCCATTAAGTCATGCAGTTTCCATTTTTTTTTTTTTAAACATCTTTATTGGAGTATAACTGTTTTACAATAGTGTGTTAGTTTTTCCTTTACAACAAAGTGAATCAGTTATACATATACATATGTTCCCATATCTCTTCCCTCTTGCATCACCCTCTCTCCCACGCAGTTTCCATTTTTTTAAATCAATTTTACTTCCATTTTAATTACTCTGATCTTTTTCTAACAAATGTCCCTTCACAGCTGAGGAAAAGATATAAAACGAACATAATTGAATTTGGGATCCTACCTCTCCCTCTCTTTCCACACTCCTTTGGAATAGAAAGCCAACTGAGACATAGGTTGGGAGCAGAGAGTCTGAGGAAGGAATCTTAAATATGGGCCATTAGTCCTTTAATAGCTGCACCTAATGTGTCCAGATACAACGACCATTACCTTCCAGTTTAATTTCAAATTTTCAAAAGGATGGGCATAGGAAATTACTCAGAAAAAGTGATCCTCCTTTTTGGCTTTTTAAAATTCACCAGTAAAGATCCTTCCCAAATTAAAATTGGTGATTATAAGTCTCCATGAGTTACTCTATAATTTCAGTTTTATTTCCGATATCCATCTCCTACCTTTGGTCTCAGTGCTAACAGCAGAAATCCCCAGTAACTTGCCAGCTCCTTTGCAACCTTCCACTTTCCCTGATGCCCCCCCACTTGTGTATTTCTTCATACTGATGGAGCTGTTTTTGAGTAGGGTTTTGTTGGCTGGTTGGTTGTTGTTTTTTGTTTGATTTTTTTAACCCTCTGTGTGATCTTGTCACATGCATTAAACTGAACCCCAACTGAGAGCAGGGAAAGTAAATTAGTAAATTATATTCTCTTATTCTGAACGTCTCTTTCTTTTGATTAGCCCTACAAACTCATAGAAACCTGCCCTTAAGTTAAATTTATGCAGATCTCTATGCAGACTTTTTTTTTTTTTTTGCGGTACGCGGGCCTCTCACTGTTGTGGCCTCTCCCGCTGCGGAGCACAGGCTCCGGACGTGCAGGCCCAGTAGCCTTGGCTCACGGGCCCAGCCGCTCTGCGGCATGTGGGATCTTCCCGGACCGGGGCACGAACCCGCGTCCCCTGCATCAGCAGGCGGACCCCCAACCACTGCGCCACCAGGGAAGCCCTATGCAGACTTTAAGGGCATAATTTTTTTAATTCAAGGATAATTATCAAGGGGGTATATGTTAGCAGTATGTACAAAATTTATGTAACTTACATAAGCAGTAGGTATCAAAATCCCATAATTCTGTAGTTCAAAATAATGAACTATAGAAAAGTATAGTTCATTGTTCATTATTTGATTAACTGTTATTTGCTGCTGTGGTTTTCAACTCAGTTTTTTGCAGCAGTACCATGTAGTCAGTGACGTTTTCCCCAGCTATATTGTGAAGCCCCATGAGCAGGAAATGTGCTTCTACTGAAACACCGCTCCTCATCCAATGTTGTTTACAAAGCCACACTGGGCTTTCCAGCAATGGCAGACGATCCGACTTACCTAACAAAATCATAGGTTACCCACAACCAATGCTACCATAGGAGCATCAACAGTCTTCACAGTTACCAGACGTTTCCTGCTCTGGTAAAGAGAAAACAGAAATGGTCAATGAGCAACTCCCCAGATGCTTTGGGACCTTCATCATCCTCTGACAGACCCCATTTGGAAGTTGCTAATGTGTACGATCAATACGTCTCTAGACCTGCAATCTTGTTGCTCACTTTTATGAGAGTTGACTCTGTTATGCGGTTAGCTTCGAGAACATTCAGTCCACCAGAGCATAAAGACAAGTATCTGTTGGCTTTTTTTTGCTTTTCAGAATATGAAGTTATATCCAGAGAAAATGGGTCATTCAGTGGGAAGAACAAGTCCATTCAAACTACAAATCAAACCTTCTCCACAGTAGAAAATCTGAAACCAGACACAAGGTGAGCCACCAATGCTATTACAGGTGAATTCTGAGAGTGCAAAAATTATAACAAAGGAGTAAAATGACATCATCCTTCTCTATCTTAAGGGAGGGTCTACTTTGCATTTCATTCTTTGGCTTTCCATACACAGCACTAGATACCCCTAGAGTCATGGTTTACAAATATGCAAGTTATTGGTGGGGATACAAGAGCTAACAAGATGGTCTTGGAAGTTAACAGTATAGCTGGGAACACTGAAAGATAGAAGGCCATTAATATCAAACATTGATATTAAATACCAAAATTTAGAGGAGGAAAAGTCTATAGACCAGAGACAACTGGAGTGTGGATGGTGTAAACTAGATTTGAAGCACAGAAGAAGTTGCCTGGCATGTTGGAAGGAGAGGGCAAGGAAACAAAAGCCATGTGACAAATGTAGGTGAAAGTTTGTAATAGTAAATGCTTAGTATAGCTACAGACTAGTCCCAGACACAGTAACCCTTTGCTTTGGGGTCTTTTTAATATAGAACAATGAGAATAGATTTTTGAAAATGTACATATATAATATTAACAATTGTTCAATAATAAACAACTTTTCTTGGCATTCCTTACTACACATTGATACCAGGTTGTTTATCTTGCTGTATAGTTTTGTGATTCCTTTTAAAATCTAAAATACCTAATATTTTATCACTTCATTTTATTATTTCAAGAAAAATAAGGGCCTTAGGCATTTCTAGAAATGTAGTAGGGAAGGGGTTTTTTGTTTTTGTTTTGTTTTACATGGCTAAATTATTGAATGTATTGCTCAAGGAGATTCTCAAATGGATACAGCCAAGCATTTCCATATTAAAGCCAATATGCTAAATTCATTTCTGGACTAAATTTCACTCTCTGTGAAAAATCGATTTATTTCTTCAAGCTCCAAAACATTGTCTGATAAACTGTCTATACTTTCAATATAAAACAAAACAAAAACACCCCTGACATCTTAAGTTATAGTACCCGAAGCAACATAGATCAATTTTCACACAATCAGGGGTTTTTCCAGATTGAGTATTTCATAACTTGATAAAGTTCCTCAGTGTTGAAAAAGATCAGTGGAGGTGAAGCCTGGAATTTCAGCATCAGAGATTTTTTTTTTCATGTTTTAGTTCTTGTATCTTTCATTGTCATGTGATTGAATTGAATTGGGTATTGATTGTGACACCCAGAAGAGACTCTTTGGGCTCTGACAGCAGGGAGACTTTTCTAATCTTTTCAGGAGAAAAGGAAGTATCTAATTCATTATAGAGGTTTGCTGTATATAAACCGTAGTCCTATACAGCAAAAACAACACTTCTCCACCAGTGTATTTTTTTTTCTTTTAAGTTCTCTATTTTGAGTTGCAATATGGAGAATTTTGCAACTGCTAATTTTCTTGAAGGTATTAAGTTAGCCAAAATAAGCATATATTTCAGTAAAAGCCCATTTGATGATCTTGGTTCTGTTTTGTTTCCTTAGCAAGATTAACAGGGAGAGAGCCTATAATTTATTGTAAGAAAAGAGTAAAAGAGAAAAGGTCATTTAATTTGGACTTTTTAATAGGTGGATTTGGGCTTACAAAACTTGGTTTTTCTCTTCAGTTTCCTGCTTTTTATTCCACTTGAGAAAAAGTGTATTCCTTTTCTGAATCAGGCTGTTCTCAGATTTCACAGTGCACCTATTAGCTCATAATCAGAGGTAGAATAATGCCAGTGACATTTTAAACCTGATTTGTTTGTAAAAGGTTTGGGTCTGCATTCAGCTAACATTTACTGAGTGCTAACAATGTGCTCAGCCCTGTGCTTGGTGTTGTGCCTACAAACAGGAGTAAGCATGGTACCTGCCCTTGAGGAGCTCGAGGCTAGTGGGGTAGGTCGCTAATGACTGATTATTCTACACAAAGTGGTGAGAGTTCTGGTAGAAGTCTGCACCAGGGGCGACAGAAGCCCAGAGTGGGCGGCATATCGCAAAGTCTGGGGAAATTAGGAAAAACTTCCTGGGGGAGGTGACCCCTAGGCTGAGGCGTGAAGGAGGAGTAGGCTGGAGCCAGCTAAGTGACTGTGGTAAGAGAAAGGAATGTCAGGGAGGATAGCACGTGTCAGAGCAGTGGCCCGAAATGGCACGGTTGTGTGTGGTGAATAACGGGCTGTTTTCACCAGTGTGAGGGGCGAAAAGTGGACAGAAGCCGTAGAAGCCAAGAGAAACAGAAGCCAAGTTAGGGAGGGCCTTCTGCGCCAGATCAAGAAACATGGTCAAGTGATGGGGAGACCCTAAAGGATGGTAACTGGGAAGTGCCTTCTTCTGACTTTTTTCATTTTCATTCTTTCATTTAGCTGGAATAATCACTTTTGATACTAGAGCAACTTATAACGAGTAGCAGTTGGTAGAACAAATCTAACTAAAAGAGCTTTTTGCTAATTTCTTTCATGAGTACCATTCTGGCATCTGACCTAATTGGTCAAAATAGGTACATAAGAGAAACGCCTTTGGGCTGAGCTGGATTTCATTCTGGAATCACAGGACAGATCAGGTCATGGGGTTCACATCTCGCTTCTGGTTGTAATTGTTTCAGACTCAGCTACTACAACCTTGTCCTCTTTATCCCACCCTCCTCCTATGTGTCTTGCTTGTCTCTGCTGTCTGTCATCAGTGTACCTTCTAAGGAGGACCCCTGCAACCTATCCTTATCCCAAGACGAGCAAAGCCCAAAGGAAGCCCTTTCTGGATTTGTCTTTGGGAAAAAAAAGTATTAAACTAAGATTAGGAATCCCTGTAATCAGAACTCCATGCCAAGTTTTACAACTTGGCATAAATTTGGGGCCACTATGCATGTCTGTATGTGGCTTATTTAATGTTATTTTTAGTTCGGTACAATTAAATGAAATCCATTCAGATATAAAGACTGTTAATGTTCATAAATGTGATTTGACCAGGATTATATTGATAGTCCCTAATGGGTCATGATTTGTATATCATGTTGTATATCAGTATACAACATATGTATATCAGTAGTTTGAAGTACAGAACATTCTCACACTAGGGACAAATATAACACACATGGATGTAAATTTTCGAATGAAAATTATTTAGTCTATGCCATGGGAAACTTTGTGGTGGTCTAGTAGTTCAGTAGATGCCAGCCCCCACTGAGCTTGTAAATAGATTCTGCACTCTCAGAGGTATGATGGAGATTAATCTATCTAATGGGCAAAAATGTTTGAGCCGAAATATTAAAATTATGTGTTGAAACCCCTATTAGTCAAATAACCAAGGAAGAATAAAGTGCAGTCAAATCATTTCACTTACTTTGAGATTTCTGAGCCTAAAGGTACCTGAGGAAACAAAACTAACACTCACGAAACATCATAACACAGAATAAAAGAACATGCCGATGTAGGACTTACACCCACCCAGGTTCTGCAATTTAGAAGAGGAGAGAAAGTCTTGTGGAATACTTGAGACAAGAACTCGACAGTAAAGGATAGGATGGCATGAAGCAGGCCGGCAAGAAAAGAAAGAACAATAGTATTCCACGTGAAATCCATGTGCACAACTTAAGTGAAATACAAGTAGTCTTCAAAGTTACTACTGACAGCAAGGCTACAGCAAGTATAATAAAACTACGAGTTCCCCAATGTAGGTTTGTTGGCTCTTTTGATGCAAGCTTTTTTCATACTGTCTTACGTTGTTAAGGCAATGTTCCTTTCTATTGTATCTTCTCTACCCCAACCATGATCCAAGATTAATGTTAATAAAAGACTCCCTGTAAAATAAAGAGGGAGTATGTACAGGATGCCGTTAGCAGGTGGTTTTTATTAGCTATAAAGAATGACTTTAGTCACATTTCATTACTTGAGGAAAATTTTGAGTCAAAATACACAGTAAACACCCTAAATAAGCAAACTTTGAATTATAGCTGTTAAAATTCCCTCATGAGGTTCTGGAATTCCCTGTTTGAAAAGCTGGAAAATAATAACTTCTGAAAGAATATCTAGCTTTTTTCCAATTCTAGGAGACACATATAAAGAATTTATTTTAGTCGCATTTTCCATCATTTGTCCTGACTAAAAAACAGGAGCTCTAAAAACAGGTGATAATTACTGGCTAATCGTTACACAGTGACATAGGTGGAGTAGAACTTGGTGTTAGAACATCCAGGAGAATCAAGGCAAAGAAAATAGATCTACAGAGCTTTTGGGGATAAAAATTCTAAGCGTTCACACACTGTTCTAGAATCAAAAAGACAGTCAATGATGCTTCCGTCTCCCCACCTACTTTTAATGACTTAGCCAAGTTTTATTTACTCTGCAGAAGCTCAAAAAATAACCCACCGTACGGGACCATCCAGCAGGTGTCTTGCTGCTGGGAAAGTTCAGCTGCACACCTGGTGTGAGATGTTTCTGTCTCTAGAAAACGGAGCCGCTTGGCTGCCCTGAGGAACCTGGGTGCAGCTCCCAGGGCAGCACAGCAGGGACAGGCCTGGCCTTGCTGACGGCTTCTTGCAGCTGGGGTGATAGATGTACACAGGGAGGAGGGGCTGTTTGTGGGCAGCCAGAACTGTTTTAGTCAGGTGAAGCAGCAGATCTGTTAACAGAGGCAAAAAGCTGTGGCACAACTCTATCACCTTCTTTGGAGGATCCCTCTCTCACCCCCGCCCCTAAAATACAAAAAAATGTAGAGATGTTAGTGTCCACTGAATCAGTACCCATCTAGGCCACTCTCCAATATTTATTTTCCACTTATTTTTTTTCCCCCATGAAACCTCATTGTTTGGCTCTTGTTGAACTAAAAGAAAAATATTAAGAAGAGCCTCTCCTGTCCGGAGCCAACTACTTTGTTTGCAAAGAAACTATGATTATATTTAGTTCCGTGAATGGGAGAAATGATGAAGTATATGGCTTAAAAAAATAAGTGTTGCACCACTGCTTAAAAGGACACAAAGTGTGGACTAATTGATCTTGAAATCTCTCCCAGCTCTAAAATGATGTAGTCTTATGCTATCTGAAGCCATGCACAGAATCAGTGGGAAAACTGGAACTGAAAATAAAACCAAAACCTAGGTCCATCTTACAGCAAGTAGAATTGTCCTGATAAACAGTTTTTGCTTTGAAACGATGTCTGTGGTCTGCGATTTGTTTTCAGACAAATTATTTTTAGCACACATTTTGGTAATACATTGATGGGCAGGATTCTTCCTGATGAACTAGCTGGGGAATATGGACTTACACACAATCACTGTCCACTTAAAAAAGCCCTCGTATATCAGACTTGTCTTCATATGAGAGACCATGTGTCTCCTTGCTTGGCTAAAAAACTGAAGAATCCACTTTTTGTGCTAGACATACATGTGGTCTAGCGATTTCCTATGGAAAAGGCAGTCTGTCTAAGAATTAAGATAAATCAAGTTTACTTAACCTGTTCAAGTACTTCTACTGTCGTCTGTGGCTTGGGAGGATTCTGGAGAACAGTTCTTCCTCTAAGACTAACACATACCAAAGTTTCCTGTAGCTGACAGCGAAGATAGTTTGGGACCGTTGGTTTATGTTGTTTGACTTAATAAAACCTTGGCACTAAAAATAAACTGGAATAGAGGCAGCAACTTCTTGTATACTGTAAATCTGATTGAACAAACCAGGTATGTGGAATGGCCATTATGCCCTCATTCATGTGAAATTCTGGTCTCTGCAGTCTGTATTAACTTTCAATATCTCTTCTCATCAGCTTTGTAGAAAGGAATAAAATAAGCTGCCAGAGCATTGGGCATTTTATTTAGTTTTATTGTAGGTCTGAGCAGCAGCAGAATAATTGCTTCCTCATTAAAGAAGGAAGAAATTGAGTTGATTGCTCAGTTTTGCAACTTTTCATCAGGCAAAAGAACAGCTAAGAGCGTGGAACTCCACTAGTCTCTAAAAAAGAGCAATTCTTCTTTTCATATCGCCATATTCTTTTTTTTAACTCTTTATTGGAGTATAATTGCTTTACAATGGTGTTAGTTTCTGCTTTATAACATAGTGAATCAGCTATACGTATACATATATCCCCATATCCCCTCCCTCTTGTGTCTCCTTCCCTCCCACCCTCCCTATCCCACCCCTCTAGGTGGTCACAAAGCACCGAGCTGATCTCCCTGTGCTATGCAGCTGCTTTTTATTACTTTTCACTTTTAACTCCTCAGTATCTAGGGAGGGGGTGTGAGATACTCATAGCAATGCTACAGAATTAGAGTGCACCCAGATCTGGAATTTGTGTGCCCACCCCCACAGAAATGGGAGAGAAAAGAAATGTCCCTAAGGACCTACTGGGCAGCTAATTAATGGTCCCTGATGCCTGCTTGATGCCCTGCTCCTCTCCCTTCTGTCCGATTTAGGCTGATTTTGTCCTTGAAGTATCTCTGCAGCTCTGCCCTTTGCTTCTCATCTGTATTCCCAGGCCAGCACAATGCCTGCACGGGGCAGGTATCCAGAAGTGCTTTCCATAACCCTGCAGTGTCCTTGGAGAACTGACTGATTTGATTTCCCTTTCCCTATTCCACTGCTCCTTACTCTTTTTTTTTTTTTTTCTTTTTCCCCTCTTCCCTTTCTTTCCCTCTGACTGAAACCCAACCTGAATGGGGCCCAAATATTTCAAGATGACACTAGGGGCCAATCAGCTAACAAAGCAATTCAAACCAACAAAGAGCTACGGGGGAACTTTCTATATAAAAAGTGGTTGCTTGAGGTTTATGAACTTTGGTTAAGTTTATCAAGTAATGAAAACTATACTTCAGCTGTATGTTATGGGTAAAAATAGAGGAAAATCGTTATAGAGAGGAGCAAAGGAAGAGGAGGTGGGGGAGAAGTGTCTGCCCTAACCAGACCTGGAGGTTTACCTCAGGCTAGATCCCGCAGGTTGGAGCTTCCCTATCTCTGTCAGTTTTGCCCGTGAACCACAGATGCCCTTCTTATAACCTTTACAAACACAAAAGTAAGTATGTGGACACAGAACAGTTCTGCCTTGAGAGTTCTATGGCAGTGTGTGTCAAATTCCCCAAGAATAGAAGCACCTTTAAAAATATTCTTTAGAGATATAATACTAGAGAATATTTATAATGACTTACTATGTGCCTGGTACCTTGCTTTTACATGTGTCATCTCATTTAATCCTCATAAGAAACTCACAGATACTTTTATACCCTTATGAGGTTATAATTACTATAATTAATAGTATCCTCACAAATACCATTATTATTCTCATCTTTATACTTGAGGAAATTGAGGCTCAGAGAGGTTAAGTTACTGACCTTAAAGTTACACATTAGTGCAGCTGTGAACCCAAGTCTTTCTGGCTCCAAAACCCATGGCCTTAACCACAGAGCCATGCTGCCTTCTGTTAGGGCAGCCGGGAAAATTGTTTTTGTTTGGATCCATACCTAACTGGGCAAAACCAGGCATGGCTACTGCCAGGGGTGTTATTCATTTGGCTTGTCCTCTACAAGGCCCAAAGGCTTGACTGCAGCTGTCACCTGGACTGTACTCCACTTAGATATTCATTTTGATGAAGTAGGTCTTAGAAATAGCTTTTCAAATTTAATTTCCATTTTTATCAGAAGAACATGTACATGGTTTTAAAGCTCAAATACTACAAAGCAGTTCGTTCCTATTCCTAAATTCCATTTACTAGAAGCAACAATTTTCAATAATTTTGTTCTTTTTTTCAGCTTTATTAAGGTATAATTGATGAAAAAAACTATAAGATATTTAAAGCGTACAACATGACTTGATATACATATACATTATGAAAGGATTCTCCCTGAATTAATTATCTATTACATCATATATTTACTATTTTTTAATTGGTGAGAACATTTAAATTATAATCTCTTGGCAAATTTCAATTATACAGTACAGTGTTTCAACTATAGTCACCAGGTTATTCATTAGTTCCTCAGATCCTATTCATCTTACAAGTGAAGTTGGTACCTTTTACCAACGTCTATTTACCCCAGCCCTTGCAGTCACTTTTCTACTCTCTCCGTTTCTATGAGTTTGACATTTTTTTTAAAAGATCCACATGTAAGTGATACCATGAACTATTTGTTTTTCTCTGCCTGGCTTATTTCACTTAGCATAATGCCCTCCAGTTTCATTCATGTTATCGCAAATGACAGGATTTACTTCATTTTTAAGGCTGAATAACACTCCATTGTGTGTGTGTGTATACACATACATACATACAGTTGACCCTTGAACAACATAGGTTTGAACTGCATGGGTCCACTTACATGTGGATTTTTTCAATAAAGTACCTGTATTTTCAATTTACAGATCTTTAACTAAAGTTTGTGTTTGATTAGAGATCATAATATGCAGAATCAAAAGAATTAGGGTTTGAGTCCTGATCCTATCCAAACTATTTCAGCTTCTTGCCCTTGGGTGAGTCATTTATCAATTCCTCCATTTTTGAGGCAGAGATAGCAATACTCAGATTTTCACCTGCTTGGGGGGTTGGCACCTGTAACCCCCCACATTGTTCAAGGGTCAACTGTATGTATGTGTGTGTGTGTGTGTGTATACACATCATAATTTCTTTATCGATTCTTCTGTCAATGGACACTTGTTTCCATACCTTGCCTAGAGTGAATAATGCTGTTATGAACATAGGAGTACAGATATCTTTTCAAGATAATGATTTCATTTCCTTGGATATACACCCAGAGGTGGGATTACTGGATCATATGGTAGTTCTATTTTTAATTTCTTGAGGAACCTCCATACTGTTCCCCAGAGTGACTGTGCCAGCTTATATTCCTACTAGCAGTGCACAAGGGTTCCCTTTACTCCACATCCTCACCGGCATTTGCTATCTCGTCTTTTAGATAATAGACATCCTAACAGGTATGAGGTAATACCTCATTGGAGTTTTGATTTCCATTTCTCTGATGATTAATGATGTTGAGCATTCTTTCATGTACCTATTGGCTATTTGTATGTCTTCTTTTGAAAAGTGTCTTTTTGGATCCTTTGCCCATTTCTTAATTGGGTTATTTGCTTTTTTGCTATTGAGCTGTGTGAGTTCCTTATATATTTTGGATATTAACCACTTATCAGATATATGATTTACAAATATTTTCTCCCATTCTATAGGAATGGGAGAAAACATCATTTTGTTGATGTTTTTTCCCTTTGCTGTGCAGAAGATTTTCAGTTTGATGTAGTCCCACTTATTTATTTTTGCTTTTGTTGCCTTTGCTTTTGTTTTTTTGTGTTGTTTTTTTTTAACATCTTTATTTGAGTATAACTGTTTTACAATAGTGTGTTAGTTTCTCCTTTACAACAAAGTGAATCAGTTATACATATACATATGTTCCCATATCTCTTCCCTCTTGCATCACCCTCCCTCCCACCCTCCCTATCCCACCCCTCTAGGTGGTCACAAAGCACAAAGGTGATCTCCCTGTGCTGTGTGGCAGCTTCCCACTAGCTATCTAATTTACATTTGGTAGTGTGTATATGTCCCTGCCACTCTCTCACATCGTCACCGCTTACCCTTCCCCCTCCCCATATCCTCAAGTCCATGCTCTAGTAGGTCTGTGTTTTATTCCCGTCCTACCACTAATCTCTTCATGACATTTTTTTTTCTTAGATTCCATATAAATGTGTTAGCATACGGTATTTGTTTTTCTCCTTCTGACTTACTTCACTCTGTATGACAGACTCCAGGTCTATCCACCTCATTACAAATAACTCAGTTTCATTTCTTTTTATGGCTGAGTAATATTCCATTGTATATATGTGCCACATCTTCTTTATCCATTCATCTGTTGATGGACATTTAGGTTGCTTCCATGTCCTGGCTATCGTAAATAGAGCTGCAATGAACATTTTGGTACATGACTCTTTTTGAATTATGGTTTTCTCAGAGTATATGCCCAGTAGTGGGATTGCGGGGTCGTATGGTAGTTCTATTTGTAGTTTTTTAAGGAACCTCCATACTGTTCTCCATAGTGGCTGTATCAATTTACATTCCCACCAGCAGTGCAAGAGTGTTCCCTTTTCTCCACACCCTCTCCAGCATTTATTGTTTCTAGAGTTTTTGATGATGGCCAATCTGACCAGTGTGAGATGATATCTCATTGTAGTTTTGATTTGCATTTCTCTAATGATTAATGATGTTGAGCATTCTTTCATGTGTTTGTTGGCACTCTGTATATCTTCTTTGGAGAAATGTCTATTTAGTTCTTCTGCCCATTTTTGGATTGGGTTTTTTTTGTTGTTGTTATTGAGCTGCCTGAGTTGCTTATAAATTTTGGAGATTAATCCTTTGTCAGTTGCTTCATTTGCAAATATTTTCTCCCATTCTGAGGGTTGTCTTTTGGTCTTGGTTATGGTATCCTTTGCTGTGCAAAAGCTTTTAAGTTTCATTAGATCCCATTTGTATATTTTTGTTTTTATTTCCATTTCTCTAGGAGATGGGTCAAAAAGGATCTTGCTGTGATTTATGTCATAGAGTGTTCTGCCTATGTTTTCCTCTAAGAGTTTGATAGTGTCTGGCCTTACATTTAGGTCTTTAACCCATTTTGAGTTTATTTTTGTGTGTGGTGTTAGGGAGTGTTCTAATTTCATACTTTTACATGTAGCTGTCCAATTTTCCCAGCACCACTTATTGAAGAGGCTGTCTTTTCTCCACTGTATATCCTTCCCTCCTTTAATCAAAGATAAGGTGACCATATGTGTGTGGGTTTATCTCTGGGCTTTCTATCCTGTTCCATTGATCTATATTTCTGTTTTTGTGCCAGTACCATACTGTCTTGATTACTGTAGCCTTGTAGTATAGTCTGAAGTCAGGGAGCCTGATTCCTCCAGCTCCATTTTTCGTTCTCAAGATTGCTTTGGCTATTCGGGGTCTTTTGTGTTTCCATACAAATTGTGAAATTTTTTGTTCTAGTTCTGTAAAAAATGCCAGTGGTAATTTGATAGGGATTGCATTGAATCTGTAGATTGCTTTGGGTAATAGAGTCATTTTCACAATGTTGATTCTTCCAATCCAAGAACATGGTATATCTCTCCACCTATTTGTATCATCTTTAATTTCTTTCATCAGTGTCTTATAGTTTTCTGCATACAAGTCTTTTGTCTCCTTAGGTAGGTTTATTCCTAGATATTTTTTTCTTTTTGTTGCAATGGTAAATGGGAGTGTTTTCTTAATTTCACTCTCAGATTTTTCATCATTAGTGTATAAGAATGCCAGAGATTTCTGTGCATTAATTTTGTATCCTGCTACTTTACCAAATTCATTGATTAGTTCTAGTAGTTTTCTGGTAGCATCCTCAGTATTCTCTATGTATAGTATCATGTCATCTGCAAACAGTGACAACTTTACTTCTTCTTTTCCTATTTGGATTCCTTTTATTTCTTTTTCTTCTCTGATTGCTGTGGCTAGAACTTCCAAAACTAGGTTGAATAAGAGTGGTGAGAGTGGGCAACCTTGTCTTGTTCCTGATCTTAGTGGAAATGGTTTCAGTTTTTCACCATTGAGAACAATGCTGGCTGTGGGTTTGTCATATATGGCCTTTATTATGTTGAGGAAAGTTCCCTCTCTGCCTACTTTCTGCAGGGTTTTTATCATAAATGGGTGTTGAATTTTGTCAAAAGCTTTCTCTGCATCTATTGAGATGATCATATGGTTTTTCTCCTTCAGTTTGTTGATATTGTGTATCACGTTGATTGATTTGCGTATATTGAAGAATCCTTGCATACCTGGAATAAACCCCATTTGATCATGGTGTATGATCCTTTTTTTTTTTTTTTTTTTTTTGTGGTACGCGGGCCTCTCACCGCTGCGGCCTCTCCCGCTGCGGGGCACAGGCTCCGGACGCGCAGGCCCAGCGGCCACGGCCCACGGGCCCAGCCGCCCCGCGGCACGCGGGATCCCCCCGGACCGGGGCACGAACCCGCATCCCCCGCATCAGCAGGCGGACTCCCAACCACTGCGCCACCAGGGAAGCCCTGTATGATCCTTTTAATGTGCTGTTGGATTCTGTTTGCTAGTATTTTCTTGAGGATTTTTGCATCTATGTTCATCAGTGATATTGGTCTGTAGTTTTCTTTCTTTGTGACATCTTTGTCTGGTTTTGGTATCAGGGTGATGGTGGCCTCATAGAATGAGTTTGGGAGTGTTCCTCCCTCTGCTATCTTTTGGAAGAGTTTGAGAAGGATAGGTGTTAGCTCTTCTCTAAATGTTTGATAGAATTCACCTGTGAAGCCATCTGGTCCTGGGCTTTTGTTTTTTGGAAGATTTTTAATCACAGTTTCAATTTCAGTGCTTGTGATTGGTGTCTTCATATTTTCTATTTCTTCCTGGTTCAGTCTCGGCAGCTTGTGCATTTCTAAGAATTTGTCCATTTCTTCCAGGTTGTCCATTTTATTGGCATAGAGTTGCTTGTAGTAATCTCTAATAATCTTTTGTATTTCTGCAGTGTCAGTTGTTACATCTCCTTTTTATTTCCAATTCTGTTGATTTGAGTCTTCTCCCTTTTTTTCTTGATGAGTCTGGCTAATGGTTTATCAATTTTATTTATCTTCTCAAAGAACCAGCTTTTACTTTTATTAATCTTTGCTATTGTTTCCTTCATTTCTTTTTCATTTATTTCTGATCTGATCTTTATGATTTCTTTCCTTCTGCTAAATTTAGGGTTTTTTTGTTCTTCCTTCTCTAATTGCTTTAGGTGCAAAGTTAGGTTGTTTATTCGAGATGTTTCCTGTTTCTTAAGGTATGATTGTATTGCTATAAACTTCCCTCTTAGAACTGCTTTTGCTGTATCCCATAGGTTTTGGGTCGTCGTGTCTCCATTGTCATTTGTTTCTAAGTACTTTTTGATTTCCTCTTTGATTTTTTCAGTGATCACTTCATTATTAAGTAGTGTACTGTTTCCCTCCATGTGTTTGTATTTTTTACAGATATTTTCCTGTAATTGATATCTAGTCTCATAGCGTTGTGGTCAGAAAAGATATTTGATACGATTTCAATTTTCTTAAATTTGCCAAGGCTAGACTTGTGACACAAGATATGATCTATCCTGGAGAATGTTCCGTGAGCACTTGAGAAAATTGTGTATTGTGTTGTTTTGGGGTGGAATGTCCTATAAATATCAAGTAAATCCATCTTGTATAATGTATCATTTAAAGCTTGTTTCCTTATTTATTTTCATTTTGGATGACCTGTCCATTGGTGACAGTGGGGTGTTAAAGTCCCCTACTATGATTGTGTTACTGTCGATTTCCCCTTTTATGGCTGTTAGTATTTGCCTTATGTATTGAGGTGCTCCTATGTTGGGTGCATAAATATTTACAATTGTTATATCTTCTTCATGGATCGATCCCTTGATCATTATGTAGTGTCCTTCTTTGTCTCTTGTAATGGTTTTTATTTTAAAGTCTATTCTGTCTGATATGAGAATTGCTACTCCAGCTTTCTTCTGATTTCCATTTGCATGGAATATCTTTTTCCATCCCCTCACTTTCAGTCTCTATGTGTTTCTAGGTCTGAAGTGGGTCTCTTGTAGACAGCATTTATATGGTTCTTGTTTTTGTATCCATTCAGCCAGTCTGTGTCTTTTGGTGGGAGCATTTAATCCATTTACATTTAAGGTAATTATTGATATGTATGTTCCTATTACCATTTACTTAATTGTTTCGGGTTGTTCTTGTAGGTCTTTTCCTTCTCTTGTGTTTTTTGCCTAGAGAAGTTCCTTTAGCATTTGTTGTAAAGCTGGTTTGGTGGTGGTGAACTCTCTCAGCTTTTGCTTGTCTGTAAAGGTTTTAATTTCTCCATCAAATCTGAATGAGATCCTTGCTGGGTAGAGTAATCTTGGTTGTAGGTTTTTTTCCTTTATCAGTTTAAATATGTCCTGCCACTCCCTCTGGCTTGTAGAGTTTCTGCTGAAGGATCAGATGTTAACCTTATGGGGATTCCCTTGTGTGTTATTTGTTGTTTTTCCCTTGCTGCTTTTTAATATGTTTTCTTTGTATTTAATTTTTTTTTTTTTTTTTTTTTTTTTTTTTTTTTTTTTTGTGCTATGCGGGCCTCTCACTGTTGTGGCCTCTCCCATTGCAGAGCACAGGCTCTGG
Organism: Kogia breviceps; assembly: GCF_026419965.1. Classification (NCBI taxonomy): domain Eukaryota; kingdom Metazoa; phylum Chordata; class Mammalia; order Artiodactyla; family Physeteridae; genus Kogia; species Kogia breviceps. The sequence goes on from NC_081314.1 coordinate 102,247,125, forward strand.
ACACGCAGGCTCAGCAGCCATCGCTCATGGGCCCAGCCACTCTGCGGCATGTGGGATCTTCCTGGACCGGGGCACGAACCCGTGTCCCCTGCATCGGCAGGTGGATTCTCAACCACTGTGCCACCAGGGAAGCCCCTGTATTTAATTTTTGACAGTTTGATTATTATGTGTCTTGGCGTGTTTATCCTTGGGTTTCTCCTGTATGGGACTCTCTGTGCTTCCTGGACTTGATTGACTATTTCCTTTCCTATATTAGGGAAGTTTTCAACTTTCCATTTGAAGTTTTCAACTTCAAATATTTTCTCAGTCCCTTTCTTTTTCTCTTCTTCTTCTGGGACCCCTATAATTCTAATGTTGGTGCATTTAATGTTGTCCCAGAGGTCTCTGAGACTGTCCTCAGTTCTTCTCATTCTTTTTTCTTTCTTCTGCTCTGCAGTAGTTATTTCCACAATTTTATCTTCCAGGTCACTTATCCGTCCTTCTGCCTCAGTTATTCTGCTAATGATCCCATCTAGAGTATTTTTCATTTCATTTATTGTGTTGCTCATCGTTGCTTGCTTCCTCTTTATTTCTTCTAGGTCCTTGTTAACTGTTTCTTGCAATTTGTCTATTCTATTTCCAAGATTTTGAATCATCTTTACTACCATTATTCTGAATTCTTTTTCAGGTAGACTGGCTATTACCTCTTCATTTGTTAGGTCTGGTGTGTTTTTATCTTGCTCCTTCATCTGCTGTGTGTTTTTCTTTGCCTCTGCTTTTGTAGTCAGATCCAAAAATTATTGCCAAGACTGATATCAAGGAGCTTACCACCTATTTTTTCTTTGAGGAGTTTTATGATTTCAGTTTTCATGTTCAAGTCTTTGAACCATTTTGAGTTGATTTTTATGTATGGTATACAATAGGGGTCCAGTTTCATTCTTTTGCATGTGGCTATCCAGTTTTTCCAGCACCATTTATTCAAGGGACTAGCCTTTCCCCATTGTGAATCGTTGGCTCCTTTGTCATAAATTAATTGACCATATATATGTATGGGTTCTCTATTCTGTTCCATTGATCTATGTCTTTTTTTATGCCCATACCATACTGTTTTGATTACTACTGCTTTGTAATATAGTTTGAAATCAGGACATGTGAGGCCTCCAGCTTTGCCTACTCAGGGTCTTTTGTGATTCCATATGAGTCTTAGAAATGTTTTTTCTATTTCTGTGAAAAATGCCATTGGAATTTTGATATGGATTGCATTGAAAATGTAGATCACTTGGGGTAGTACTGACAGTTTAACAATATTAATCCTTTCAATCCATGAATGTGGAATATCTTTCATTTTATTTGTGTTTCTTCAATTTCTTTCATCAATGTCTTAAAGGTTTCAGTGTACAGATCTTTCATCTCCTTAAAATTATTCCTATTTTATTATTTTTGAGGCTATTGTAAATGTTGAGGCTATTGTAAATGTAAATTGTTTGCTTAATTTCTCTTTCTGATAGTTTGTTTTCGGTATATAGAAAACCAATAGATTTCTATATATTAATAATGTGTCCTGCAACTTTACCAAATGTATTAGTTCTAGCAGCTTTTTCGTGGAGTGTTTAGGGTTTTCTATATATAATGTCATGTCATCATCTGCAAATAGAAGTTTTACTGCTTCCTTTCCAATCTGGGCATCTTTTAATTTCCTTCTCTTACCTAATAGTTCCAGTGCTATGTTGAATAAAAGTAGTGAGAGTGGGCATTCTTGTCTTGTTCCTGATCTTAGAGGAAAAGCTTCCAGCATTTCGTCATTGAGTATGATGTTAGCTCAATGGGCTTGTCACGTAAACCTTTATTATGTTGAGGTACATTTCCTCTGTACCAAGTTTGTTGAGTTTTTATCAAGAAAGAATGTTGAATTTCGTCAAATGCTTTTTCTGACTCTATTGAGTTCATATAGGTTATATAGATTTTTATTCCTCATTTTGTTAATATGGTATATCACATTGATTGATTTGTGGCTGTTGACTGATTTGTGGCTGTTGAACCATCTTTGTATTCCTGGAATTAATCCCACTTGATCATGGTTTATGATCCTTCTAATGTATTGTTGAACTCAGTTTGCTAATATTTTGTTGAGCATTTTTGCATCTATGTTTCATCAGGAATATTGGATTATAATTTTCTTTTCTTGTAGTGTCCTTGTCCGGCTTTGGTATCAGGGTAATGCTGGCCTCAGAAAATGAGTTTGGGAGTTCCCCCCTCCCCTTCAATTTATAGGAAGACTTTGAGAAGGATTGGTGTTAATTCTTCTTTAAATGTTTGCTAGAATTCACTGGTAAAACCATCTGGTCCTGGGCTTTTGTTTGTTGGGAAGTTTTTAATTACTGACTCAATCTCCTTCCTAGTAATTAGTCTATTCAAATTATCTATTTCTTCATGATTTAATCTTGGTAGGTTGTATGTTTCTAAGAATTTATACATTTCTTCTAGGTTATCCAATCTGTTGGTGTATAATTGTTCATAGTAGTCTCTTATGATCCCTTGTATTTCTGTAGCACCAGTTGTAATGTCTCCTTTTATTTCTGATTTTCTAATTTTATTTGAGTTCTTTTTCTTAGTTACTGTAGCTAAAGGTTTGTTAGTTTTATTTATCTTTATGAAAAACCAGCTCTTAGTTTTGTTGATCTTTTGTATTGTTTTTTGGTCCCTATTTCTTTTACTTCTGCTCTGATCTTTGTTATTTCCTTCCTTCTACTAGCTTTGGCCTTAGTTTTTTCTTCTTTTTCTTATTCCTTGAGGTGTCAAATTAGGTTGCTTATTTGATATCTTTTTTCTTAATGTAGGCATTTATTTCTATAAATTTCCCTCTTGGAATTGCTTTTGAGGCATTCCAAAATTTTTTTTTTTTTTGCGGTATGCGCGCCTCTCACTGTTGTGGCCTCTCCCGTTGCGGAGTGCAGGCTCTGGATGCGCAGGCCTAGCGGCCATGGCTCACGGGCTTAGTTGCTCCGTGGCATGTGGGATCTTCCCGGACCAGGGCACGAACCCGTGTCTCCTGCATCGGCAGGCGGATTCTCAACCACTGTGCCACCAGGGAAGCCCTCTAGGCATTCCAAAATTTTGGTATGTTTTCTTTCCATTTTCCTTTGGCTCAAGATATATTTTGATTACTCTTGATTTCTTTTCTTTGACCCATTCATTGTTCAGTAGCATGTTTGTTGTTTAATCTCCACATATTTGTGAAATTTCCAATTTCTTCTTTTAACTGACTTCTATTTTCTTACCATTGTGGTTAGAAAACACACTTTATATGATTTCCATTTTCTTAAATTTATTAAGGCTTGTTTTGCAGCCTAACAGATGACTTATCCTGAAGAAAGTTTCATGTGCTCTTCAGAAGAAAGTGTATTCTGTTGCTGTTGGATGGAGTGTTCCTTGTATGTCCTTTAGGTCCATCTGCTTTAACATTAAGTCCAGTGTCTCCTTATTAATTTTCTGTATGGATGTTCTATATATACATTGTTGAAAGCATGGCATTGAAGTTCCCTGCTATTACTGTAGTGCTATTTCTTCCGCAGATCTGTTAATATTTGCTTTACATACTAAGGTCCTCCTATGTTGTGTACGTTCACAGATGTTATATCCTCTTGATGAACTGACCCCTTTATTATTATATAATGACCTTTGTGTCCTATCACAATCTTTGGCTTAAAGTCTATTTTGTCTTATATAAATATAGGTATCCCTGCTGTCTTTTGGTTTCCATTTGCATGGAATATCTTTTCTATCCCTTCTCTTGCAGTCTATGTGTGTCCTTAAAGCTGAAGTCAGTCTCTTTTAGGAGAATTAGATGGGTCTTGGTTTTCTAATCCATTCAGCCACTCTATGTCTTTTAATTAGAGTTTGGTCCATTTACATTTAAAATAATTATTGATAGATATGAACTTACTATTGCTATTTATTCATTATTTTCTGGTTGTTTTAATTCCTTTGTTCCTCTCTTCCTTTGTGATTTGATTAATTTCTGTAGTGTTATGCTGTGATTCTGTTCTCTTTTTTGTGTGTATATCGATCATTGGTTATTACTGTAGTTACCATGAGGTTTACATAAAACGTCATATAAGTCTATTTTAAGTTGATGCCAACTTCAAACACACAAATGCTCTACTTTTTTACACTCCTCTCCACATTTTGTTTTTATGCCACAATTTACATTTTTACACTGTATATCCATTAACAAATTATTATAGTTAGTTATTGTAATATTTTTGCCTTTTAACTCTCATATTAGAGTTAGAAGTGATTTACCCACAATTTCAACATTAGAGTATTCTGAATGTAACTGTGTATTTACTTTTACCATTGAGTTTTATACTTTGTTTTCCTGTTACTAATTAGCATCCTTTTGTTTCTGTTTGAAGAACTCTCTTTAACATTTCTTGTAAGGCTGATGTAGTGGTGATGAACTTTTTCAGCTTTTGTTGGTCTGGGAAACTCTTTATCTCGCCTTCAATTCTGAAGAGCAACTTTGCTGAGAATTTTTTCTTTTTTGTAAATTTCAGCACTTTGAATATATCTGCTGGTCCCTTCTGGCCTGAAAGTTTCTGCTGAAAAATCTGCTGATATTGCTATGGGGGCTCCCTTGTACATAACAAGTTGCTTTTCCCCTGATGCTTTTAAGATTCTTTCCTTGTCTTTAACTTTTGACAATTTAATTATCATTAATGTGGATCTCTTAAAATTAATGTGGGTCTCATGCTGTGGACCTCTTTGGATTCCATTTGGAACTCTCTGGCCTTCCTGTATCTGGATGTCTGTTTCTTTACCCTGGTTAGGAAAGTTTTCAGCTGTTATTTCTTTGAATAAGCTTTCTGCCCCCTTTCTTTCCCTCTCCCCGTTCTGGGACTCATATAATGCATATCTTGATCCATTTGATGGTGTCCCATACATCTCTTAAGCTATCTTTTTCATTGCTCCTCTGATTGGATGAATTTCACTGCCCCATCTTTGCATCCACTGACCCTTTCTTCCACTCATCTATTCTGCTGTTGAACTCCTCTAATGAAGTTTTCAGGTCAATTATTATACTCTTAACTCTGTGTTTTCTGGTTTGGCACTTTTTAATATTTTCTATTCCTTTGTACTTTGTTTACGCATTGTTCTCCTGACCTTGGTAAGCATCTTAATGACTTATTTTGAACTCTTTATCAGGTAAATCACTTGTCCATTTCATTAAGATCTGTTTCTAGAGATTTTTCTTGTTCTTTTGTTTGGAAAATATTCTTGTTTCTTCATTTTCCTTAATTCTCTGTGTTTGGTTTCTGCACATTAGATAAAACAGCCACCTCTCCCAGTCTCAATAGAATGGTCTCAGGTAGGAAATGAACCTCTTGAATCAGCCCAACCTGAGCTCATACTTGTTTCTCAAACCTCTAAGATTGTCCAAGCAACTGTCTTTGTTCTTAGTGGCTCCTGGTAGTTGGGGGTATGCCAAAACTCATGAGTGTCCCAAAGGGGAGGAACACAGTCAGCATCTACATGCAGGCTGATTATAAGCTGGGCCCTAGGCAGCAGGTGGGAAATTATGTAGTTAAGCTGCTTCCAGGGTGTTGACTTAAAAAATATTCACAACCTAAAAGGTGAGAGTTATATTTTATTTGATGGGCATTTTTAGGACTTCAAGCCTGGCAGAACTGTTCTGCAGAGGCGGGGGGCGGGCGGGAACCAGGATATATAGTTTTGCAACAAAGAGCAGGTAGTCAGAACATCAAAAGATTACTGTTAAAGAAAACCAGATATCCCAAGTTAAGGAATTTTGCGCTTTTCTATGTATGGGAAGATGCAAGAGTCTAGGCTTACTGAAATCATTCCTTTGATATGCACCTCAGCTATCTGGGGCCAGTGTTTTTACATCCTGAGTTTCCTCTGGGCTCTCTGTAGGGAGTGGCTGCAGTCTGATGGCTGCTAGATGGCAGGTATTCTTTCCTTCCTTAGTTCCCTCAGGGCTCACATTGGAGGGCTGCAATTGCTGATGACTGTGACATCCTTTGTTTACTGATATGGCAGGAAATATTCCATTTCTCAAGGGAAACACTAGGAGATGGCTGTTTTTGCCTGCTGGGCCCAGAATATAGTTAGGGCAGGGAGGTAGGGTAGGGAAGTGTGCTCCTGCGTCTACTAAAAACTGCTTTTTGTTTGCTAGTCCTGTGGAATTTGTGAACACAAGCCCACTGGCTCTCAGAAACAGGCAATCTGGAGACCTATTCCTTGGGCAGCAGCTGCAAAAGCTGGGGTGTCAGCCGTTTGTACAAGCCCCTTCCAGGGAAATACTAGTGGCTTGGTTTTATTGTTGTAGCAGGCTGAAGGAAGAGGGCAGGGAAGGTGATGCCTCCCTGTCACTGGGGAGGATCACAGCCAACCCCTAAACATATGCTAAAACTAAAAGCTTCACCCTCAGGTGTCAGCTTTTAAAAGATGCAGATAAACCCCTTTTAGGGAAAGATAGGAAGATGGGCACTCTTGCCCGCTTCCTCTGTGCTGAGCCCTGGGGCGCAGCTAGTTAAAAACTGCTTCTTTGCCACAGTCCTGTGGGACTCATGAATGGCTAAGTAACCCATTGGCTATCAGAGCCAGGTGATTCAAGGACTCATCCCTTTGGATGGAAGCTGTAAAAACTAGGGTACAGACATGTTTACAACCTCCTTCCAGACAGATACTAGCAACTTTGAGCAGGCTGGAAAGAGGTGGGAGAGCATCCGGTGGCTTCCTTGGTCTCCAGAGAGGATCACAGCCCCCAGAGCTTGCTAAATTAAAATCCTGACCCTCACGTTGCAGCTTTTAACACTGGCAGATAAACACACACCTTTCAGAGAAATATTGAGGTAGGTGATTGTGCTCTTTTGCTCTGCCACGGTGGGTGCTCATGCACTTGTGAAGAAGTGGATTTGCTATATCCTTATGTGTCTCATAAACACAAGCCCAAATGGCTTTCAGAGCTGAGTGTTTAGGGGAACCATCCCTCAGGTAAGAGTCTTAAAAGCTGGGATGCAGATGTGGGTTACAAACCCTTTGCTCCTTGGGAAGAAGTTGGGAGTTGGGGGTTCCCTCCTGATTATATGGTGCTGTGTCAGGGATGAGATTTATGGCGTGTGTCTCAGCCTTTGCTACCCATTTTGATGGGGGTATTCTCTCATTTCCCCAATGCATAGGAGTTGCTCAGCTAGTTTCTGGATCTCTTTCAGAGGGAACTGCTCTATGTGCAGCTGTGCATTCAATGTGTCTGTGAGGGGAGGAGAGCTCAGGAGCTTCCTATGTTACCATCTTAGTCCTGCCTCTCTCATTCTCAATTATTTTAGCTGTTTCTTCTGTTAACTAAATCCATATGTCTAGACTGACTATTTCTCCAAATGGTCAAGTGCTCAAGTCATCTATTTGTTACGTGTGTTTGTTTATGGCAACATCTCCTGGCCTCCTGGCCCCTAATTCCTATATCCCATGTCTTCCTTGTTTACTCGCTTTCTGGAATTTCTTGAGAAACACATCTTGAAGAAAGGTTATGGAAGATAATATTTTTGAGTTCTTACGTGTCTGAAAATATCCATGTTTTCTTCTGATACTGTTGTTTAGCCAAACATAGATTGTAGAATAAAATGAATGCTTGAAAGCATTGTTCCATTATTTTCTAACTTCTAGAGCTGCTGAGATGTCACGTCATTCTGATTCTGCATCCTTTGAAACATTTAAGGTCTTGTCTTTATCCCAGTACTCTGAAATTTTGCAATTAGTTTGCTTTAGTCTTTTTTCATCTTGCTGGGCAAATATTAGGCCTTTTAAATCTGGAAACCCATGTTTTTCAATTCTGGGAAATTACTTAAAAACTTTCTAGGATAATATTCTACCCTCCTTTTCCATTCCTCTCTCTTCTAGAACCTACTAGTTTTATATTCCCTGAAAAACTCCGCTCATTTCAATATTTTCTCTCATTTTTCACTTTTTCTAGTATTTGTAAAATTTCCTTAACTTTATTTTCCAAACATTCTATTTGAAGTTTTATTTATTCTGTACTTTTTATTTTAGGTAACTTTCTTCTCCTCTATGGGACTTTTGCACAGCTAAAATCCTATGCTTATTCTCTATGTATAAACAATATTTTCTCTGAGACATTACTCTCTTCTACCTACAGCGTCATAAATCTTGTGGTAAAATGTGTTTCTTGGGAAAGATTTTGCCTTTTAAAATATATTGTTATATATTTTCTGTTTAATCAGCCAAAAATATGTGCCTTTTAGTTCTCATGCAGTTAATTAAACTTAATTTAAAATGATTTCTTCAAAACTTGTCAAGTATCATAAAATGGTGGCCAAAAAAAAACCAAAAACAATCCCCAAAAGTGGCTTATCAATATTTGTGGCCATCCTACAAATATAGCTGAAGTGTAAATAACTGTGTAATAAAAAGACATGGAAATAATTTCAGCAATCAGACTTGGCCGAAGAACAGAGCTTTTTGGCAATGGCCTGGAATGTGGAATGCATTGCCTGCCTGAATCCAAGTCCAGGTGCCTGTGATTTCTTTTTCCACTTTCAGTTCACCATTTTTTTAAAATAAGTTCATCAGGCCTCTGAGCTAGAATTTAATCTGTGGAAAATATTCTATGCCAAAGCACCCCATGTATGTGCAATTTATTTAAATGAGTGAGATGGGTGGCTTTATATCAGCAGTCTTATTGCAAAAGATAATGGCACTTTCTACCAGTAGATTAGTTTACAAAATGCTTTCATATGCAGTTTTTCAATCTAAAAACGCTGAATGTTTTAATTCTATGACATAAATCACAGCAAGATCCTTTTTGACCTACCTCCTAGAGAATTGGAAATAAAAACAAAAATACACAAATGGGACCTAATGAAACTTCAAAGCTTTTGCACAGCAAAGGAAACCATAAACGAGATGAAAAGATAACCCTCAGAATGGGAGAAAATATTTGCAAACGAAGCAACTGACAAAGGATTAATCTCTAAAATTTACAAGCAGCTCATGCAGCTCAATATCAAAACGAACAACCCAATCCAGAAATGGGCAGAAGACCTAAATAGACATTTCTCCAAAGAAGATATACAGATTGCCAATAAACACATGAAAGGATGCTCAACATCACTAATCATTAGAGAAATGCAAATCAAAACTACAATGAGATATCATCTCACACCAGTCAGAATGGCCATCATCAAAAAAATCTACAAACAGGGCTTCCCTGGTGGCACAGTGGTTGAGAATCTGCCTGCCAATGCAGGGGACACGGGTTTGAGCCCTGGTCTGGGAAGATCCCACACGCCGCAGAGCAACTAGGCCCATGAGCCACAACTACTGAGCCTGCGCGTCTGGAGCCTGTGCTCTGTAACAAGAGAGGCCGTGACAGTGAGAGGCCTGCGCACCGTGATGAAGAGTGGCCCCGGCTTGCCGCAACTAGAGAAAGCCCTTGCACAGAAACGAAGACCCAACACAGCCAAAAATTAAATAAATAAAAATTTATAAAAAACAAAAGGAGATATACTATATATTTTAAAAAACAAAAACACCGTATGCTAACACATATATACGGAATCTAAAAAAAAAAAATGTTCTGAAGAACTTAGGGGCAGGACAGGAATAAAGACACAGACCTACTAGAGAATGGACTTGAGGGGAGGGGGAAGGGTTAGCTGGGACGAAGTGAGAGAGTGGCATGGACATATATACACTACCAAATTTAAAATAGCTAGTGGGAAGCAGCCACACAGCACAGGGAGATCAGCTCGGTCCTTTGTGACCACCTAGAGGGCTGGGATAGGGAGGGTGGGAGGGAGGGAGACGCAAGAGGGAGGAGATATGGGATGTATGTATATGTATAGCTGATTCACTTTGTTATACAGCAGAAACTAACACAACATTGTAAAGTAATTATACTCCATAAAGATGTTAAAAAAGGTTTTTAAAATAAATAAATGAAAACCCTGCATGTTTTAATCACCATATCACAAAGTTTGGAAAAGCAAAGACAATAAGAGTACAATGGTTAAAAGCGTCATTGCTCTTAACTGAAAAATAGGAAAATACTTATCTCTTGAGGTTTGTGTGTATTGCTTTTCATATGTAGTGTCTGGTACATAGTAAGCAGTCAAAAAATGTTCACATTGTAATGCTAGAATCTGTCTTCTTTATAGATTCCAGCAGTGCCTCAATAGTAAAAAATCTGGCTCCTTGAGCCCCAGAAAGTTCTGTTATTGCTCACTTGCTATCCTCTGTACCAAATTAAGAGCTGTCATCCTTCTGTTTCTCACTTTTTTCTAAAGTATTGTTTGTGTTCTGCACTTAGTCAATTACAAACTTTTCAAAATGAGGAATTATGTCCCAAAAGTCTTTCACAATTTTGAAACTCAATCAATTCTATCAGCTGACTCAAGCTGGTTTTACATTCAAAATTACTTTCCTGCTAAGTCTGCTACTGAAAGAAACTCTTAGTTTCAGGAAAACAGCAAATAGCTTTACTGTTTGAACTTAAAAGGGTTTGCTCTGCTTGAGTAGTCTATGGATGAAATTTGTCAAATATTGCATAGTAATTTAGTGCATAATTCTTAAGGACAGAATCAAACATAACTACAAGGAATATGGGCTTATTTAACATAAAGGGTTAAGGGCCTGGCCCATATGAGTCTAGTTTATAGAAGGAGAGAAAAGTGTCTTTGTGCCCATACTCTTCATGAGCTGACACTACCATGCCCCTACTCGGAATATATCGGGGCTTCCTATGATCCAAAGAAGACCCAAGTTCCAGGAGATATAACCAGGAACTTCTTGCAACAGAATATTTTCATGTACATCTGCTCCCATAGCTTATCTAGTAGTTCTCAAATGTCAGTGGGCACAGGCTTCACCTCAGAAACATTATAAATACCTCTCTGGAACCCCTCAAAAAGGGATTCAGTAGCTAGAATGGAACAAGAAGTCTGCACTTTAAACAAACTTTCCCCACTGTAGCTCTATCATGGGTAGCTCAAACCCCACAATGAAGAACATTGCCTAAGTCTATGGCTATACCCAGGGTTGGGATAAGAAGGAATAAAAAGGAACTTATTCTGAGCTCCCAGGAAGTAGCTAAACATTTGAAGGAAACTGAGGCTCCTTGTTACTGGAATTAGCCTGGGTCCACCACTTACCTCTTTTCCTGTATGTCCATTAGCAACCTGCCCAGCTATTCTATTAATTTGGAGTTTTTAAAAGACAACAATCTTTTTTATTAACTTAACCCTTTTCCTCTAGAAAACAATTAGACAAGCTGTTTGAACAGTAGAATTAAAGGAATTTTTCTTTCCTGAAGCTTCTTCTAGAACATATGTCCATTCACCATCACGATGATTTCGAAACAGAATCAGGAAGAATGTTGGTATGACAAGAAAATTGTTTGTTTCCTACCACTTAAGAATATTGTTTTCTGTTTGTTTCTTTCCCCCCTACACAGCTATGAGTTCCAGGTGAAACCCAAAAACCCACTTGGTGAAGGCCCACCCAGCAACACAGTGGCATTCAGTACTGAATCAGGTAATCACATCAGCAGTAATTCCTAACAAGGATATAAAGGGTCACAATGTTTTGCATAGCTTGTCTGAAACCTAGCTAAACACTGGGTAAAGCATTTGATTTAAAAAAACCATCCATTTGAAAAAGCAAACTGATGAAGGTACCTTTAAGGAAACACCCCTTGGGATTTTCCTCATTTATCTCGATGTCAGAAAAACATTAGGCATATCAATTTAAAAGAAAAAAAAGCATATAGTCAGTCTATACTCAATAGTGCATGAATGCTCCTCTCTATGCCCAGAATCTGTGCCTAGAATCAAAATATCAGACGCTCAGCCACAGTATCCAGAAAGGGAATTCATGTGATAGTTTTTTATGATGAACAGCTGTGAAATTTTCTAATTTGGCCTGAGTTCCAATTCCTTAATGAGATACATCTATACTCACTGCATTAGTGTATAATTTTTTACACCAAATGCAGTTCCTGGTATCTTGGTGATTTTATCAATAGTTTTTTTTTATGAAACTAAAAGAGGAAGATTTTTAAATGGAAGTAAAATCTAAAACAGCAATGAAGACTACTAACTACACAAATCACATATAAAAGATACAGCTGAGTACGTGGCAGAGGAGATTCTCCACCGGAGAACAATTCCCAAAACAAAATATACAATTTTCAAATTTGGACTTTAGTAAGAGTGTACCATTTTGCAAGATTCCTTAACAACTGTAAACACCCATCTTCTTCACTGTCACTGGAACACTAGGACTTACCTAATAACCTCTGACTCTGTCTTTGCTATTTCTCCTTAGCTGACCCAAGAGTGAGTGAGCCAGTTTCTGGTAAGTACCTACCTGGATGAGAACACAACTACACACTTTCCTACAGTGATTCAACTAAATGGGCATGATAGAATTTTAGTCATGATTTTACTTTAGTCCATTTAGTCTTCTTAGAATATCAATCAGGTATGAATTCTTACTTAAAACATTCAGTAACATTGACAGCCTATGTTGTTTTAGGAACAAGCTGAATATTTTAAAACCTGCTTTCCATTCTTGTAACAGACCAGTTCAACTTTTCTGCTTAATAATTAAGTCAAGATATAGGACCCTCATTTCCACTTTTAAAAACAAGTCACATTAAAGCAACTATTTAAATTGTATAATATGCTGCAAAAAAAGAAATCTAAATTTGCTCAAGAGATGCTGTTCTACATTGAGCACTGCAGAGGCTAGTCAACTCTGACACGTACTACTCCAAGATTTACCTCATCGTTGACGGAAATTTAATTGGGGGTTTACTCTTATATTTTTGGCTCCAATATTTAGCACTGGAGAAAACCTGCTATCAGCAGGTTGACAATGAACTTGGCAAACTGCTTTTTAAAAAGCTTTTAAGACAGCTCTTCAGGACCAAAAGTCAAATACTAAACTCAAACTATGTGCTTTCCTTATGCAGCAGGAAGAGATGCCATCTGGACTGAAAGACCCTTTAATTCAGACTCTTACTCAGAATGTAAGGGCAAACAGTATGTCAAAAGGACATGGTATAAAAAGTTTGTAGGGGTGCAGCTGTGCAACTCTCTCAGATACAAGATTTATCTGAGTGACTCCCTCACAGGTAAGCAGGGCCATCAGTTCTGTTTTGAGGATTATCCTTCAGGAAATGCTTTGCAGCATTCTGTAACTTAGCCTTTTCTATGGACAGTAGTCCCAGACACGAAGGTGTGATGTAAATACAAGTTTCCTTTTTGAGCAAGATGTTACTGGAATCTTAGGATTTGAGACATGCTATAAGAAGGTAAATAATGAAAATGCAAGCTGAAACAGTGGCAAACTTGAACGTAGAAAAACTAGTCACATCCAAGCTCAATTTTGTGACAGCCAACCCAGGATAAAAAGCCTACTGACTGGTAGTAAAAAGAGTGTATGTAACAATAATCATGGAAGGAGTATGACGTATTTAAGATTTTAAGTCTGTCAGAGGCAAGAGCAAGATTAAAACACTGAGCCAGAAGGGCTATAACCCCTTGCTCCAGACTCAGTGGGTTATTTTCTCTTCTATATTCATACAGTAAAAATTTTAAATAAATAAGATTGGCACCAACATAGAAAGGTAGACATTTGCTCAATCATTCAACAAAACTATCTGCTTTGCTCAGACATTGTTCCAGGTGCTGGGGACAAAGCAGGAAATAAGACACGTTCCTGCTCTTTGTAGCTTACAATCTAGTGGGGAGAGACAGAAAGCAAACATATAAATAAGAATTTCATATAGTGCTCTGAAGAAAAAAAAAAAAAAAAGGGTGAAAGAAAATGGCTGAATGGAATGAAAATGGAGGAAAAAAATGGCTGAATGAAAGCTCTCTTAGTTAGAATGGTTAGGAAAAGCCCCCCCTCAAAAGGTAGCACTTGTGCCGAGGGAAAACTATGAGAAGGAACCAACCATACAAAGATCGAGGGATAAAGAACTAGAGGTAGAGGGAAGAGAAACGCAAAGACCTGCCAGCAGAAAATGCCTCGCCGGTTCCCCTAGAGTGGCTGAGGCTTAGTTAAGGGGAAGATCAGGCAACATGAAATCGTGCGGAGCTAGGAAACCAGGTAAGGACTCCCGGGTTTTATTCTGAGTATAACAGAAGACTGCTGGAGAGATTGATGGAGGGGCGTAACACTATCCGAGTTGCGTTTTTAAAAGACGACTAATCTGTGAAAGGAGGAGGGGAGGAAGAATAGGGAAAAGCAAGAGTGAAAGCAGGGACGCCAGCTGGGAGATGATTCCATAGTTCAATCAAGGAACACTGGTGGCTCAAACTAGAAAGAAAGGGGGGAGAAGTACAAGAACAAGGAAGACGGATTATCTGAAACAATTTGATTATTTCAGAGTCCTCCCATATGAAAGGCAGTAATACTTCATGATCCTTTTGTTTTTTCAGGAAAATTTTATAATATAGGTGATCAGAGAGGCCACGGAGAAGATCACTGCCAGTTCGTAGACTCATTTTTAGATGGACGCACAGGACAGCAACTCTCTTCTGACCAGTTACCCACCAAAGAAGGTATGTTTTCTGAGCCTCCTCGTAAGCAAGAGGCTTTTACAAATTAACCCAAAAAACATTCAAGCCGAGAAAATCAATCACTTTAAAAATAATTCTGTAGTACTACTACTCCATCTGCCTAGGAAAAAGGACTTCCCACGTAAGACCTTAACATGAAGACGTTTCTTCACTTTCCTCCCATTCCTTGAGACTGTTCCTTAGAGCTGAGGGAAATTACAGAACATCTTATATAAATCCATCCTACTTTAAGAAAACCTGAATTTGCAAAAGCAGCTATCAAAGAGCAGCTTAAAAAAAAAAGCAACTATAAAAAAGAAGCTTAAAAAAAAAAAGAAGCTTAATTTCCCCAGCTTAAATCATTCATGCACTACTTTTATGGTTTTTGTCATACTGAGCACACAGGCAGTTTTTTTTTTAATTCCTTTTTAAAAACTTTTAAAGAAATTCAAAGCTTTACTACTACTGTAGAAGGAAAAAAGAATGTTACCTGCCTTATAAATAATTCTATAAATACAACTAAAATAGAAGAATTCTGCTGAGAAATGACTTAACCACTGTAAATTGCTACAGATACATTAGCACCAAGCTGTTTAATAAGAATTGAAAAGACTGAAAATTAATTTAATCCCCATCCAGATAGGGTAGGAAAGGGTAAATGACACATCCATATTACTCAGGAGTTACCAAGAGGGGCTTGTTAAATACTTAAAATTATTTGACTAGTCTTTTCAGCATCACATTTTGGTCACTGGCACTAAAAATACCAACCACAGTAAAAGGTGACTTAATAAGATCTGTGAACTCATTAACAGAAAATTGAAACTGCTGCCTCACAGGAACCGGATATACAATATACTGTAAATTGTGTCTATTTCTGTAACATTTTACATTCACAGCAAAATTTTTAATCACTTAGTGTAGGGTCCTTGGAAGATTTCATCAAAGTTTAGTTCTGAGAAATTTTGCAATCTTAGACCAACCCTTCTTTTGCTTCCTAACATTTTAGTACAACACGCCTTTAACCAGGTAACGTCAGAGACCACCACTACGCCATAAGTACAGAAAGTACACTTTTACATAGGTCAAAGTGTGTACTGAACTTGGTCACTTATACTCAAACAAAACACGAAACCCCTCCAACTCCTGCCCCCTTTCAGCTTTATCTCTCAAATACTACCAACCATCCCATCCTAGCTTACTAAGGCAGATGTCAAGGAGTTTCAAGTGTCCCTGATGTTTAGCTAGCCATTACCACCTCAGGAAAGACACCAGGGCCTCTCTTACTATCCTTTTTCTAAAATACTCTGCTTCACCTAGCGTAAGCTTCAGGCATTCAATGACACCCTTCAACCTATGAGCACTGAGGACAAAAATATATCATAGCAGCTATTAAAATTATTTTCTCTCTTAGGCTATTTCAGAGCAGTCCGCCAGGAACCTGTCCAATTTGGAGAAATTGGTGGTCACACCCAAATCAATTATGTCCAGTGGTATGAATGTGGGACCACAATTCCGGGAAAATGGTAGATGCTGCAATCACGTTCAGAAGTGCCTTCTGTTTCATCATGGCAAAAAATAATTGGAAACAGTATGGTATTTGTCACATGCATTTAAAGCTCTTCTGTTTACTATGTATAAAAGTTTAAAATCTAATTAATGGCAATATTAGATGTTTACTAGAAAGATTGCTAAGAATATTTATCAGGTTTTACAAAGTCATTTAAAGAAAGCAAAATATTGACATTAACAGAATAACATTTTTGGGGAAGCTGGCTCCCTATTCATGGTATTTTAAGAGATCATTTGTATATTATTTATCACACTGTTGTAATGATGTTTTGAGATACTTTTATAACAAAATTAACATCAAAAAACTAATATACTTTTAAAAAATACTTACTTTTATTGTGTATTCTTCCTACTGGTGAGTTAATTCCATAAATCTCTACTTGGTTTAACTTATTAGATCAAATTATCTTCAGCATATATATCTGGGGGAAAAAGGTGCTAATATTGACGTTTATTTAAACTTCAACTTTTTAGCAACAGCTGAATATCTTTTCTGAGGCGTTTATATAGTTAAACATTCGTGACAGTATACATTTCCTCAAATATCTGCAAATTATTGAAAAGAAATTGAGAATTATATATAGCTTTTCAAAATACATATTTTTTTCTTTCTCTACGCATAAACATGTTACAGTGTCTGAATGTTCTTTGTCAAACTATCCCTTTAAGCAGTTGTGTTCCTACTGTTTTTAATATAATTCGAATCAAGCTGTATACAGAGACTGACTGTAAAGTCTAAGCACAAAAGGATAATGCATGATGAGATCCCTGCCATTTTATAGGATATTTACTATATTTTTACACAGAAGATCTCTAGGGAATGAATATATCAGAGGCTGTTTTCATAATTCTGTCTAGCCCAACCTGTAATGAGAATCTGACTCGTTTTTATGTTAAAAAAAAAAAAAATTTTTCTCCTTCATTTGGGAAGGGAGATGGGAATGCTGCATTGTTGCCCTCAACCTTAAAGGGCCTTTCTGTGCTTACCACCTTTCACCATGCTTCAGTTTTATCAATACTTCATTTTCTATTTTTCAAACAAGTATAAACTCTGCAATAAAGAGATGTAGTTTTTCTAAGACCGAGTTCTTCATTTCTGAATGGTTCATTTCTATAAGAAGGAAAATCACAAGTTATTTAGGATCTACCAAACCCCCCTTGTATCTTTAAATACTATATCGTGTTTGTTTATATATAATGCTAATCTATCTTCTTGTGAAATCTAGTTTAGTTTCATTGTTTTAAGCCAAAATCAGGACAAAATTCAGCAGCATTGTGCTTCTCTGAATAGAAAGGCATAAAAGATAAAAGGTCTATACTTCATTTTAAGACCAAAACATCAATAAGGATTTGTTTTTTCTTTTACATATATACATATATATATATACATATATATATATATATACACACACACACACAGACACACATATAGTGTCAATGACTAAATTAAATTACAAGACCACTAATGGATAATTACAAGACCACTAATGGATTCAATCATCTTTCTTTATTAACCTATCAATGTTTGTTACATTTATACATAATATCTAGTCTTCGCAAAGGGATCTACTTTAGTACATCATGTTAATAGTAAAAAGCCAAGTAAGATGGCTGAACTTCAACCTAGCATTTTAATATCCTCTGGACAAGGCAAGCTAGAAAGTCAATCACTTTGCACACATGTAAGAGTAGTGTTCCAAAATAACTAGGGAGCTGCTACAGTTTTAAGCAGGGGAGGGAAAAAAAACTTTCATTTTGGTCTTTTTTCTTCCAGCAAATTAACTTTCAATTAACAGCAACAATGGTATCATAAAAAAATGCTCTGCTTTTTAAACGTGAACTTCAATACAAATTAAAATAGTAGTATTGGAGTCTTTTGGGAGGCAAACAGCTAGCAGCTACATTCATCAGTGTAACTGAGCCTCCTTATCGATAACCTGGTCCAGGTTGGGTATAGCCCTGACCAAAGGGAGGACGGCTACGTGCATAAGGGTTAGACCCACTCGGTAGAGGGGTCATGGTACTCCCGGGAGGTGGAGTGAAACCTGGTCTTGGTTGATAGGCCCCAGGTTGGCTTGGAGCCATTCCAGGTTGTGAGGCAGGGGCCACAGTGTAATTAGTGGGCTGAGAAGTTTGGGTAGTGTAGGTCTGTGGAGGGTAACTGCTCGCCTGGTACTGCTGTGGCGGCTGAGCAGCAAGTTGCTGAGGCTGACCAGAGAAGGCAGGAGCCGGTGCCTGGGAAGCTGGCTGCTGGCCATATCCCTGGAACTGCTGAGGTTGCTGGGGTCCAGTCTGCTGACTGTAGCCTGCTGAAAAGGCAAAACGTACATATCTTATTTTTCCTTTTGGTGACCATTTTCCAGAGAATTAGTCTTACTGTTATGGACAAAAAAATGACGAGAAATTTAACAAACTTAATCCTAAGTATTTATGCAACAAGTAGAGTAGCAGAGGCTATATTTCAAGACCACATAGTATCCAAGAAGCACTTTCTAGACAATTTTGTAAACCCTCTGAAATTAAAACCGCTATATATACTTCTTCTACTTCAACTCCTCCTACACTGTATAATCCCTGAGAGCAAATTCCTGTTCTAGTATAACTCCCAGTAGAGAGTAGATGTTCAAATGATAAGTGTAGGAATTAATGCAAAAGCTAGTCATTAACCTGGTTCTGAGGGGCCTGTTTAATAACAGTACCAAATAAAAACACATTTTATTTGTAGAGAATGAATATTTTTAAATGAAATAATGGTGCTACAAATACATCTTATTGTACTAATGAGATGCTTTAAGGTTTATTCACTCTATAAAAACTAAGCCATTTAAGAATAAACATTAAGTGCCAATTTTCACAATCCTTAAAATCTTTCTTTTAGATTTGGTATCTGATGTTTTTGCCTTTACAATTCAAAATTCTGGCTTAGCAGTAACAATGTAACACACAGAAAGCATATCATATTGCCCCACAAAAATCAACATCTATATTCATTAGTTACTAGGATGTAAAGTCTTTTAAAATAAAAGGTCTGCTTCACTAAAAACTTTTATCTCTACCATGAAACACACCTGCAGCTACTTGCAATGAAACCTCTCCATTGACTGGAATCCTGTCAGCATTAAATACCAGATACATAAGACAATTATTAAAATATGTACAACCCTGCATTTAAAAAAATAAAAAGGATTGAATGAATTTGAGTATATTCTGAACTCACCTTGAACCTGGGTTCAAAATTTACTCATGAAAGAAACCTTTCTGACATAGTCCATGAATAAAACTGCAAAAGGTCACAGAGGGAAACTGCCAAACCAGCAGAGTGTCAAAGATGGTCCAATGTTACCACCACCACTTACAGTCTCCAAGCAGAGTATTTAGTTGACTATTTCCATATCTCCCAAATTCAAGTTAATAGGACTAGCAGGATCAGAAATACAGAGATAATAATTTGAAGAGAACTAAACTTTACTCAGTGAAAACCCTGACGAAAATCATTAAGAGCAAGCTTAATTTTTAATAAGTAAATCAAATATCGAATGCATTTTACTCGTGGCAGTATCTAAATACTGAACTAAAGTCGATTCATGATGAAACCTTGATGTCATACAATTTCTCCTATCCTCTACATAAAGTTTTTTTTTTACTGTAAGTTTTTGGAGAAACAGAAGGATTCAGCTTTTATAATGAAAATATCTATTCGGCTTAAGATTGTGAGCAAAAAAAAAAGCTGTCTTCTCATCCTGGCAAGTGAAATCTAAACTGGCTTTTTAACAGCATCTGGGGACAACCATATCTATTTTTCAAGAGAGGGAATAACCCCTAAGGGCCTAAGATGCTGTTTCATTAGCAACCTACTAGTCTTTGACCATAATATAGCAATACCTCTATATGTATATACTTTCTTCCCCCCACCACCATCCCCTCCCTTGAAAAACAAAATAAAGGAGTAACCGGTGCAAGTCACCAGAAATGGCAAGAAATGGAAATTCTGTGGTTCTGTGAATAAATGAATTTTAAAGAACAAGGAGTCATATGGTCCACAAAGCCTAAATATTTACTATCTAGCTTTTTATGGCAGAAAAGTCTGCCAACCCCTGGTCATGGTTGGAGAATGTAGAATAATATAGGGAAGTAATTAACTACAAAGTCAAGGGTACTGGGTTCTGGTCTGGTTCCTGCACTAAATGGCTGCATGTCCTTTGATGGATCACAACTCTCTGAACCCTAGTTGTCTCACTTATAAAATGAGTGGGTGGGACAAGATCAGTGGTCCCCAACCCTGGTTGCACTTTAGAATGATGTGCAAAGCATTTAAAATAAAAAAGCCTGAGTCCCATCCTCGACCAAGTAAAACAAGATCGCTGGGAGTAGAGCCCAGGCACCTGTAATTTTCAAAAAACACCTCTCCAGGTGATTCTGAAGTATGGTGAAGACTGAAATCCCCTGGATTAGATAACTAGGTCTTTTCCACTCTAATATCTATTATTTCTACAAATTATAATTTGTAACACAGATTTTCTTTAAAGGACTGCATCCTAAAAAGAACCTTCCCCCAATATTATAGTCCAAGTTCAAATTCATTCCACCTATTTTATATACGTAAAAACTAGTAGCTACAGGTTAAATCACTCCACAGAAAATCCAATCCAAATAAAAATTGTTCTTTGTGTTAAAATATGTCAAACTCCAATGGTAGAATTTTATGGTCTAATTCAGGGGGTCAGCAAACGTTTTTCTGCAAAGGACCAGATAGTAACTATTCTAGGCTTTGGGGGCCACATGATTTCCGAAACTTTTAACTGCAGGGGTGGCGTTTTCACCATAAGTTCCAAACAGATTTAAGGGGAAAAAAAAAGAGCACACACTTGCTTTACGAATAGTTGTACCCTGTCATGTTTATTGAGGAAAATGATTAGGCTTTTTTGAGTGGGAGTTCCTTAGGCTCACTGGCAGCAGTCTACTATATGGAGCTTTAATCTCAGACTTTTCGATGATACCTAAGTTAATGTTTATATTAAATGAGATAATGTGTACACAAAGGATTGCTAATGAGGTTGACTGTTTTCCCCCATGTATTTATTGCATGTTCTTTGCTCATTTTTGTAGAGTTAATCTTACTACTTTTCTAAAATTACAGTTGAAATTTTGATGCTTAAATCTTTGACTGTAAAACAAGAGTTGAACACAAAATTCTCAGATATAACAAATGTAAAAATTACCTGAATTATAACCACAGCATTCAAAGCTACACTGAGAGATTTTTATGTTCTTAGTTGCCTGAATTACGTTTTACACAATTCTACTTTTATGCCCTGTTTTTGGTATTCCTACATACTTTTGGGAGATTTAAAAACCTATGTAGCTTAATTTGGTTCTTATTTAATAAGACCACCTCTTTCCATGTTCCATGGAAGGTTCCATGAGGGAACTGTTAATGCTTTTACAGGTACTAAGAGTACACTGGGATAATGTGTTACATATAATGGAGGAAAAAATGTTGCATTTTTGTAGCTGTACATCACCCAGCAGCTAAGTCATTTCATCAGTAGGAGGTAACTTTGTATTTAAAACTTTTTTTATACTATAGGTTATTACTGAATCATCTACTATGATTTTAAGTCTTACCTGCCCACTGGAAAACTGAAATGGTGATTTACAGTAAAAATTTTTATGCAAAATATTTAAAAATAAATAAAACAAGTGTTATCCCCCCCCACCACCAAATAAATACTTAATACCTACTATAACAAATCAAGGAATTAGGGGGAAAGAATTAAAGTTTCTTGAGTACAGAGACAGCTCCCTCTGGACACCCGCTCACCTGCATACTGAATACCGTACTGCTGCGTCGGCTGGGGGGGCACCTGTGGCTGAGTGCCATAGCCAGCCTGCTGCGGGTACTGCTGGTACATCTGACCTAAAAGAGACAAGACAAGGCAAAGAGGCAGGTTTAACGCGGCAGAAGAGAAACGCTTTCAAAGCACATTTAATTCTCTCCCCATTCATACACATAAACACACTGAGAACCAAGACCCAAGAATGTGTTTGTTCCCCTCTAACTGTCTATGAAGAAGAGAAGAATGAACAATTTAACAAGTGTGGCCACTCTGCTGTGGAATAACTGCAGGGAACTCTAATTGGCAGCAAATAACATGAGTGGTTACTTCAGAAATTCCAGAAAAACTAACGTTTTCAAACTCAACTGCCAACAGATATGTACTACTAATGTTCAGTAAAAATCAATAAATAAAAATTTGAGGAAAGGGGCAAATACCATTAATAGCGCCTGTGATTTCCAAACATGTAAGAATTTACTGGTTCATGTCTTTATCATCTCTACTACTTTACAGTTGTTCTAATGGTGGATTAGCTAGATCAAATGCCTAGAGAGCAATAAAACTTGCACTGTAATATCTAGCTAGAATTTAAATTTTTTAAAAATCTAGCTAGTATTTACATCTTTAAAACAACTTTATGTTGCTGAATCTTTAAAAAATATTCAAACTACCTGCTGTTAATCAAAAGACAACAGGTAAACAGCATACTTTTGGCGGAAAAAGAAAATGACTAAAAAAAAAGTCAATGCATTATCTAGTGCCATTCAAACTGAGATGCAGGAGGCAGCTAGTGCTCACAGGCTGCAATCGCAGGATAGAACCCACGCTACTGGACTGGGTGCCCAGCCCTACGTACTGCAGCACTAAATGAGCTATGCCCTTATTGATAGCCAGATTATTTCCTAGCAAGCAGTGGTATGCTTTTTATGATAAAAATAAAATTTGCTTAACTATTTTTAAGCTATTAATCCTCTTCCCAAATACAACCAAAAACTGACAAAAAGTTTCTTAAATGCTTTCTTAATGGTTCAAGATTTATCAATAGCACAAAAGACAGTACAGAAGTTAACCACCTTTTAGAAGACACTGCCTTAATCCTAGATTGTATTTCATAACTAAATTTTAGAACGGGAGTGACCAGAATCTGGTATAGAAATATAATCAAAGGGGAGGACTATGCATAGCATTTGACAGTGGGTTCTAATTCCTAGAAATCAGAAGGATTAACTCTACAATATAAAAATGAGCAAAGAACACCCAATGAATACATAGGGGAAAAAAAAAATCAACCTCATTAGCAATCCTTTTTTCAGTACAGAAAGATTAAGCAACTTACCTGGGGTCAATACATCACAGCTAGTAAGAACCATCACCAGAACCCAGGCATAACTCTAGAGCGTTAGCTTAAAAGGAGTTTTGTACATGTTATCTTGTTTAATATAAACATTAACTTAGATATGATCGAAAAGTCTGAGATTAAAGCTCCATGTAGTAGACTGCTGCCAATGAGCCTAAGGATCTCCCACTCAAAAAAGCCTAATCATTTTCCTCAATAAAAAAATGACAGGGTACAACAATTCTTAAACCAAGTGCGCGCTCTATTGTTTTTTTAATCTGCTTTGAGCTCATTGTGAAAATGCTGACCCTGTGGTTAAATACTATCTCTACAAAGTATTTCTTTTATTTATTTTAAATACACTTCATTCAAGCCCAAAACAGGACTCTCACTCTCTGTCACAGTATTCTGAAAATTAAGAAGTCTGTGTTTAGTTATAAACAATGAAGAACAACTTGACATACTTGAAGAAGGAGACAGCTACAGGATATATTAAGCGAAAAAGCAAGGTGCCAACAGAGTTTAGAGTAAGCTATGATCTGAGGGAAAAGAATATATAAGCTACGTTTTGTGTATTATATTTTCAGAAAGAATCAATGGTAGAAAAAAGTAAAAGCAATAAAACATATTACCTAGGGAGAAAGAGAATAGGATGAAGCAAAGAGTAATGGTGAGGCTTCTAGGACTATACTTTGTGACACAGATTGGTAGCCAGCCTCTATGATGACCCTCAATGACTCCTGCACATGTATAGCATATGATAAGGGGTTGGTATCCTTTGTATTTTTAGAAATTAGAAAGATTAACTCCACAATACAAAAATTAGCAAAGACCAAGCAATAAACACATGAGTATTCCCTCTCTTGTGTAGTCCGCTCACACTGAATAGGGCTGACCTCTATATCATTAGAATATTGCAGAAATGACAATGACATTTCTGAGGACACGTCGTGAAAGACATCCATCTCCTATTACTGTCTGGTGGAAGCTGCCTGTCATGAGGTCACCCAAGCAGCCTATGAGATCCATGTGGTGAGGAAATGAAGCCTCCTGCCAACAACCACATGAGGGAGTCATCTTCAAAGTGAATCCTTCGGTGCAGGTTAAGCTTCAGAAGACTGTAAGCTCATGAGAGACCCTGAGCCAAAACCACCAAGCTAATGGTCTCCCAGATCCCCGATTCTGAAACTGTGAGATAATAACTGTTGTTTTAAGCATCTATGTTTTGGCGTAAATTGTTAACATAGCAATAGTTAATTAACATAGTTTTCACTTCAGAAACATGTAGGGTTGACAGCTATTAAAAAAAAAAACTTAAGATACAATCAAATGGAAAATGTGAACCTGGTTATTAGACTTCCTAATTTGAACAAGCCCTCAACTGTAATAAAGTAACTATGAGACAACTACAGAAATTCAAATATAATGTGTTGACATTAAGAATCACTTAATCATTTAAACCACATGGAAAAGAATATGAAAAAGAATATATATACATATAACTAAGTCACTCTGCTGTACAGCAGAAATTAACACAACATTGTAAATCAACCATATTCAGTAAAGTTTTAAAAAAAATCACAACATTGTTATGTATAATAATATGGTGATTACATTAAAAAGAAAAGAGTATCACTTAGACATGCACACTAAAATAACTGAGTGAAAAGAGGGGAGTGGAGGGAGCAAGATAGATGAAAAAAGAATGCTAAAATATTAGTAGGTGTTGAAGCCACATGACAGAAACATGAAGAGTTGATTATTCTATCTCTACTTTTGCATGTTTCAAAATTTACATAATAAAAGCTACTTTAAAAGTCTACTCAGCTTATCCATTTTATTGGCATATGATTTACAGATTTCAATTATATCCTTGTCACCTTTTTAGCTTGTCAAACAGCAATACTTCCTAGCCTTTGATGACTTTTAGTGCTTTTTTCTGTATCCTTGCCACTTTTTTATTATGTTTTTGGCAACTACTGTAGTGCACATAGCTTTCCAGTAACAGAGGCACCTGCCTTCGGTGAAAAAGGATAATACTGTCCATTCTGTTTCTTTTCATGAAGCTTAATATTTTGTTGATCCTTTTAACTGAACAACTTATTAACACTAAAATCCTTGGGAAAAAAATTTACAAATCCAAGATCCTTTTTATGGAATTTAAATAATAACTCAATTATTTACTTTATTTTAGATTATTATTTCATATTCTATTCTAAGAAATTGCTATTATTAATTATTAGTAGATTTTTATGTTGATTATTCTGCTGAAATTATAACCAGCAGTTGATCTAACTAACTGGTGATGCCAGGGACTCATTATATATCAAATGTCAGAAAGTATTCATTAAAGTAGCCTGTAATTCATCTTGGGAATCTGTACATGACTGATGCATTAATCTAGAGCTGTGCTATCCAATACAAAAGGCACTAGCCACATATGACCACTAATAAACACCTGAAATGTGGCCAGTCTTAACTGTGATATGCTGTACATGTTTTGAAGTGTTTCAAATTGATGTCATACCCCAGATTTCCAATATACAGTATGAAAACCAGAATGTAGAACATAAATATTTTTAATAATGATTACATGTTGATACACTGGATATACTGGATTCAATAAAATGTATAATGGAAATTAATTTTACCATTAAAAAACATTTTTAATGTGGCTAATAGATAATTTTAAATTACATGTAGCTTCCATGGTATTTCTTTTAGACAGCACTGATCTAGAGATTCACCTCCACAATGCTAATCTATTGACTGATGTCACATTAATAACTGTACAGATTTTTCATTACAATGTGCATTACAATGTTTTAATGTACACTAAAAAGTAACGGCTTTAGGAAGGAATACAATTAATGCCACCCTAAAGAAATTCAATTCACACCAAATGGTGTCAACCTGATGCCTCTAGAAAAGGGAACTTGTTTGCTGGGGGTCGTGGGAAACAGCATTTTCTAATTTCCAATGTATATCCTTTTATATTACTAAAGTTTTACCTGTTTGAAAATAAATTTTCCATTAAAACAAACCCCTGATAGAATAATTTGAGATATTGTTAGCAGAGCCTTAAATCCCATTCCTTTATAAGTGAACAGCAAACATTATTTGGTACAATTACCCTTCCAACTGTCATCCTACAACAGTATACACGGCTTAAAATGGGATTTTTTTTTTTTTTTTAAAGAGATGTTAGTTCATCTGATACAGCCATTAAACTCCCATATCCAAACTCTGCTTCTTCCTCCCTGTTTCAGACACATCTGCCTCAATTCCAGTTCTGGCAGTTGCATCTTGGTACAAAGGAAAGACTATGACTAAAGTTGGTTGAGAAGAGGCTTTAGCAGGAAGAAATTCTTCCCAAACCACTCATTTATCAGCAAAATGCCACCTGCTAGTCTCTATCACTCTCATTTATCCAATGGGATAAACCTAAAAGTACCACCACAGAATAATTAGAAATCTATTACAAAAGTGCTCGGTTCATTTTAGACTGTTTTGGGGGTTTATTTGTTTGTTTTTAATGTGATTAATAAACTAAATCACTTGCTTCTCAAGCTGAAAATACATCCTGTCACACCACCTGGCCCCTTTACGCAAATAGAGCACCACCTGGTGATTGTTTTAAAGTAAAACATAGGGCCTTAAAGGGCCTAACAAGCATGGGCGATTCAAAGAAATAACATTTTAACATCTAGAAGGAACCCTAGATGAGTAACCCCGAGGCCACGTTCTGCAGCGCTCCAAGGGTTTCAATGAGGCACCTCATTGTCTGCTGTCCTGAGCTTGTGGCCCCTCAATCCCCTTCAACAATCGCAATGACCCCTTACTTGTTTTAAATACTGAGCTTTTAAGTTCTATTTCATTCAGAACTAAAGACCCTCTTTTAAAACCACTGATTTAGTCCAATTTTCACAATTTACGGTGGGAGAATATAAAAACCCAGAGAGGTTAACCTGCTCATCCGAGAACACATCATTTAGAGAAGAAAAGTTTGATTTAAAATACATTGCTTTTTCCACAAAAGACATATTGCTAACTGCACAAAAATATAAATGGCTATTTATCTTTCAAAAAAACTACTTAACTAATGTTACGCTTTACCTCTATTTTTTAAATTACAAAAATAATACACAGTTGCAAGAGGGGAAGGGAAAAGGGAATAAAACAGCACCTAAATATTATGCTTTTAACATTTTTAGGTTTTTTTCCTTTTCAATAATCAGAAGCATACCTGACATTGTTCTATTTGTTTTTTTTAACCCCAAAGTATACTATGTCAGTACATCAAAAAATTTTACAACCGTGTTCATAGCGTGAATGCACATGTAAGCTTTTCACCGTTACCAACAATGCCATAATAAACGTTTCTGCACATGTACCTTTCCGCACATGTGCTCTAAGCTCTATTTTACCTTCACTCTGACCTGCTTGAGTCTGAGCTCCTGTATATGGTGGCTGCTGTGGCTGAACTCCTGCTGGGTGAGCTGCAGAGGAGGAGGAAGCAATGCTGTCGGGAGTTCCTGAACGGTCTTCGGCAGGAGCACTGGGTGGCCCTGGGTGGTCATGAAAAGTCAGCTCAGTTTCTAATACAAGACCTGTCCCCAACAAGCTCAATAATAAGTTTGGTTAAGAGGTTAAAAATAAAAGTACTACAGAATAAGCACAACCCAAATGCAGCCTTATATATTGATGTATATACTTTTTTCCTTTGCTCCAATCTCTCAAGAATCCAAAGCTACAACTGGAAATTCTTCCCTATAAAGTGTGGAGTGTTACATTCCTGAGTCGTAAACTTCCCCTGCAAAAACCAAAACTCACCTCTGCGATAACAGTATCTACCACTTTATGCAATCTATTTTTAGATCAACCAAAAGTATCATTTCATTCTTTTTTTAAAAAATAAATTATTTATTTATCTATTTATTTTTGGTTGTGTCGGGTCTTTGTTGCTGCGTGCCAGCTTTCTCTAGTGGCAGCGAGCAGGGGCTACTTTTCGTTGCGGTGTGCAGGTTTCTCACTGCAGTGGCTTCTCTTGTTGCGGAGTATGGGCTCTAGGTGCGTGGGCTTCAGGAGTTGTGGCTCTCAGGCTCTAGAGTGAAGGCTCAGTAGTGGTGGTGTGCGGACTTAGTTGCTCTGCGGCATGTGGGATCTTCCCAGACCAGGGCTCGAACCCATGTCCCCTGCATTGGCAGGTGAATTCTTAACCACTATGCCACCAGGGAAGCCCTCATTTCATTCTTCAGTGGGCCTCCACTGCCCATAAATCAAGTTCAAGCCTCTAGCTTCACATTCAAGGGTCCAAACATTTCTCACAATTCCTCTTCTCACATGCCCCCTTCAGTTAAACTAACCTATTCCCTATTCCCCCAATAGATCTAATACTTTCTCTGCCTCCATTTCATTAATCACTGTTCCCTTCACTGTTCCATTCTCACATATCTAAATAAACGTTCCTTAAAACTCAGTTATAACTCCACACTTCTAGTAAGGCTTCTTCACCCATAAATACTTTTCTCCACTTGTGAACTTTTATGGAGTATACTTTTATTAAGACCCTTACCAACTTCTACTTTGTATTTCTGAAGAGGCCTCATCTTCCCTCTTAGACTTGGAGCTCTTTTGGCCAGGTCCCTTTCTTATTCCTTCCATCTGCCTCACAAGGCCTAGCTCTCTTACACATGGAACCACTAAAAATTCTTCTAAAATAATGAACAAAGAAGTAAATGGAGAGAATTTGCTACAGCTCCAATACTGTAACAGGCGAAAAAGATATTCTGAAGATAACTGTAGATTATAGATATGTTTCTTTCTTTAAGTTCTTTTTGTTTGGACAATATAGAAGAATGGTTAAAAGCACAATTTTTGGAGCCAGACTGTCTAGGTTCAAATCCCAATGCTGCCATTTAGTAGCTGTGTAACTTTGGGCATGTTACTTGATCTCTTTCTGTGCCTCAGTTTCCTCATCTGTACAAAAGAAATACTAATTCCTACTTCATATGGTTACTGTAAGGATTGTGAGTTAATAAGAGCTTATAGCAAATACTTACAAAAGTGGTTATGGGGGAGGGGCAAGAAGTGTAGGGGATTAAGAGGTACAAACTATCAATACTATATATAAAATAAGTAAACTACAAGGATTATATTATACAACACAGAGAATATAGCCAATATTTTATAATAACTATAAATGGAGTATAACCTTTAAAAATTGTGAATCACTAGTTGTACACCTGAAACTTTATATAATATTGTACCATCAACTATACCTCAACAAAAAATATTTTTAAAAGAAATATATTAAAACATTATTTAAATATATTAATATATTTAATATAAAATATATTGAAAATTAAAATTAAAAAATGATTATATAGCAAGATCTTATAAAAGTGAATACCACTTAGAAAGCTCCACATAAGTACTTGCTATTACTAGCAGACTAATTTCCCTGAGTGCCAAACCTCTATCCTTTGCACTGGTATATCCCAGAACTTAGCACTTTATTAGAGGCACATAGTTGGAAGCTGATAGTCCAGATATTGTTGAGAACCTAAACTAGGATAATGGTAGTGGTGATGCAAGAGAAACTGATGACTGACAGAATAAAATGGACAGTCACTCCTGCATACCACCATTTCACTGATATTTATCAACATGTAGACAAATAAATACATACACAAGTCCCTCCTAAGAAGGATAACACAGATAACATAGACACTATGTTATTATCTTAAAAAAATACTACTTCGACTCCTCTTTTCTTCCTTGTACATAAGCTATTAGTTAATGTTGCTTTTCCTATCATAACAGTTCATCCCTCCATGTACACATTCACTACTGTAGCCAAGTTTTTCACATCATAACCTGATAACTTTACAAAGTATCATGGCATTTTCTATGTGTAAAGTTTTTCCTACTTCAATTCAACATACAAAGCTACCAGAAAAATGGTCTTCAAATATCATATGAATCACAGTAATCATATTAGTCTGGTCTATACTATATTCTAATCAAAAATTTAAGCCTGACCTCATATGTAACTATTTACTCCCTCTATCTGGCATATCTTGAAGTCTTAAATACTAAGAAGCTGTAATATTAACTCATATTTCAGTTGCTCTAAAAATGTGTTTTTCAGATGGACCACTTATGTGATGTCTTCTTCTGCCAAGAACATACATCATGTACAAGTATTCGCCTCTTTTTCAGAATGTCACACAATTCTCTTTAATAAATAATCCCATAAAAGTCTCAAAGGATTTTTTCTACTAATTTTCTTTTTTATCTTTCCGGTTACTGATAATGGCAAAGTAAACTGATCAGGTAAAACCTCCCACAAATAACTTCAAAACCTGCACAAAACAGAAGAAGACAACTATTTGAAATGACTGGAGGTCAGCCAAATGTCAGCAGACACCAAGAGTTTACGCCCAATGGAATTACAACAGGTGAGAATTGCAAACCCCAACCTCTGCAGCTCCAACCACAGAAAACCGGTGTTAACTTCATGGTTGGTCAAGCAGCCAGAAATTTGAGGGGAAAAGCCCTTGGGTAAGAGAGTCACTGAAGAAATGAGACCTAAAATATGAGTATAAGCTCAGTCCCAAACCCCCAGCTGACCATGGGGGTAGAAGGGGAGAGGGTGACACCAAGAGGGCACAGAAGAAAAAGCAGCACACCTAGAGCTGAAAGGACTTAGCAGAGCTGTCAGCTGCTATAATCCCAGGAGGAAGAAGAAGTAATTTGAGTAAATACTAGAGCAGCAGTAACAAAAAATCCTCACAAGAACCTAAAAGAATCCCAAGTCTTTGCTGAAATAGCTCAGCTGGGAGAGCATTAGACTGAAGAATACCAAGTTATTAGAACATATTAACCACAATGTCCAGTTTTCAATCAAAAACTGTCAGATGTGCAAAGAAACAGGAATATGCAACCCATACTCAGTTTCCCCGGAAGGAAAGAGCAGAAGAAACTGATTCCAAACAGGCCCAGATGCTGGATGTAGCGGACATTTCAAAGCAGCTTTATAAATAATTTTAAAGAATTAAATAAAAATACCTTCAATGAATTAAAGGGAAATACAATCTTAATGAATGAAAAGGTAAAGAATCTTAACAAAAAAAACTAACACTATAAAAAGAACCAAACGGAAATTCTAGAGCTGAAAGCACAATAACTGAGAGGTAAAGTTCACTAGAAAGGTTTAACAGCAGATTGGAAATGGTAAAAAGAAAATCAGTGAATGTGAAGAGTGATCAACAGGAATCATCCAATCCGAAGAACAGAGAGAAAAAAGAGCGAAGAAATATGAACCTCAGAGAGCCGTGGAACAATCAAGCTCTCCAGTGTACGTGTAATTGGAATCCCAAAAGAGAGAAAGCAGAAAAAATGCTGAAGAAATGATGCCCAAAATATAAAAAGAAAGCACAGTATAGATGCTGTTTTCAGGTTAAAAACACTCAAATAAAAGCAGTTTCTACACTAAATTAAACCAGAAATCTTCATTTAAATTGCCTTAAGATCAAAAGAAAGAATAAGATATCAAATATAATTTAAATCCAGCAACACATCTGAAATAAAATAAATTATTCAGATTTTTAAAAAAATAAACCCTCTGAATTCTACTTCTGATAACATTTACCTGAACCAACAGAGGTTATTCTTTAAAGAGGACAGTTCTATTGCCTGGGAGAGGGCATGAGAAAGCTTTCCAGGGTGCTGGAAATCATCTACATCTTCATCTTGTTGGTATTTTACATGGGGTATATACATATGTAAACATTTATTGAACTGAACTCTTAAGATTTGAGCACTTCACCATATCCAAGTTATCTCCCATTAAAGAAGGAAAGAAGGAAAGGGAAGGTAGGAGAGGGGGAATAAAGGATGGCAGGAAGGCACTAACTTACCTGAAACCTGATCATCTGTTAAGCCAAATGCTGACATGACATTTTTATTGATTTCATCTTGGTTTTTTAAAGGATCAAAAGCTGACATACTTGCTGCCATAACCTGAGTAGACTGTTTCCCAGAAGAATCAGAAGCAGCAGGCTTTTCTTCCCTACTATCCACAGTATCTATAAAAGAAATAAGCAAAAACTTGTTTCTATTTTATCTACACTCAGTAAGGCCTAAAAAATATATGACAGCAAAATATATATGTGCATATACTCTGGAATGTTGAGGGTATCTCTAAAAATAGGATTATAAATAATTTTACTTCCTTCTTTGTACTTGTTTATATTTTTGTTTGTAAAATCAGGAAAAAAGGTCAAAAAGAGATGCAAAATAGATAAAATTTTTTGAAAAAGCTATTATGTATGTCCTTCCCTAAGAATTATCAGATGAGAAAAAAAAATACAAGCACCTTTACAGACAGAAACATTTTTATCCTTCTTTTTGAAGACCTATGACCTATATCCTAGTATCACTCATACTGTGCACTAATGCTTTATTTTCTAAAAGGATAAAAAAGCTTAACTAAAGTTATGATATCAACTTTTATGTTTTATTTTTACTTGTCTTCTGGTTCATTATTAAAGTACATGGAAACCTCAAGCCAATGCATACTTTTATTATGTCTTCCTTTAAAATACTTATTACTTATTACAGATAAAAAGATACGTGTCTGAGATTTGCTCAAAATAACATGGGAGGGGTAGAAATGTGTGCAAGTATAGATGGCATGATACTATGAATTGATAATTGTTGAAACTGTGTGGGTTCATGAAATTCATTATAGTATTATGCCTCCATTTGTATGTTTCAATTTTTCCATAATAAATTATTTTGAAAAATAGAATTTTAAACATTATGAGCAGGAAAAATTTTAAACCATGTTTTTCTTCTAAGGATACTAAGGTACTAAACAGGCATTTACACTACCTTGTGAAAGAAAAGGGGTTCAAGAATAACCTACATTTTATAAATAGAAACTTAAGGCCAACATATAAAAAAAATTGAAAACAAAACAAACAAGATAATGAAAAGAATACTGCTAACCACTTACTCAAATAACAGACAATTATCAATGCCTTTCTGTTACCAACCAAGTAAATGAACATCAGTTATTAGATCATCTCTGTGATCAAGACCAAATTTGTCTTGTGAAAAAATGTACAGACTAAGTGGAATATAAGCGCACATGGGCTTACAGCTATCATTTATTCCTATCATTCCTCTAGTTACATTAATATTTCCTAAATTTCTGTAAGAAAGCTTCTATAACTACTCTTTTAAAATAAGTCTGCCAGTCATCCATCTTCCTCACCAATTTCCCTCCTCTAATTCCAACGCCACATCCCAAGAGCACATCACACCAATCTTATGATTATTTCCCCTCACACTGCTACCTTCCACTACCTATGCATCTTCCACTCAGGGCAAACTAAATTCACCAGGAAACACAATATATGTCCACTAGCCCACTACTTGCTCCAGTAGCTACTGCAGAGCTACTGCTACAGGTCAATCCAGTATTTAAGGTGGCCTACACATCATCTGCCTCCATAGAGGAAAGCAAGTGTCCAATGAGTCCATTACAGAGGTAGAGTGCTGAAAAACATAGGTAGCTATATGTTTCTTTCTCAGTGAGGGCAAGGCACAGCATTCGAAAGAGCATTGACAGCTGAGTTGTAGTTTTGTTTGGTGAACCAGACTTTCAGTTTCTGATGTAGCTTTTTGACCTATTTTATGTTTGTTTGTTTTTTTTCTTGAGATTATTAAATCAGAATATGTTCTAAGAGCTAGAAGCTTAGGAAATTTCATAAACTAGGTAAGCAATCTAAGTACAGGAGAGGAAAAAAAATAAGTTACAGCCATCTATAAAAATAAAGCATAGAATGTATTTTATAGGACATTCCATCCAAAAACAGCAGATTACACTTTCTTCTCAAGTGCACACGGAACATCCTCCAGTACAGATCACATCTTGGGTCACAAATCAAGCCTCGGTAAACGTAAGAAAATTGAAATCATACCAAGCATCTTCTCTGACCACAACACTGTGAGATTAGAAATAAATTACAGGGAAAAAACCGTAAAAAATACAAACACACGGAGGCCAAACAATACGTTACTAAATAACCAAGAGATCACTGAAGAAATCAAAGACGAAATCAAAAAATACCTAGAGACAAATGACAATGAAAACATGACAATCCAAAACCTGGGAAGCAGCAAAAGCAGTTCTAAGAGGAAAGTTTATAGGAATACAATCCTACCTCAAGAAACAAGAAAAATCTCAAACAATCTAACCTTACACCTAAAGGAACTAGAGAAAGAAGAACAATCAAAACCCAAAGTTAGTAGAAGGAAAGAAATCATAAAGATCAGAAATAAATGAAATAGAAAACAATAGCAAAGATCAATAAAACTAAAAGCTGGTTCTTTGAGAAGATAAACAAAATTGGTAAACCTTTAGACAGACTCATCAAGAAACAGAGGGAGAGGACTCAAATCAATAAAATTAGAAATGAAAAAGGAGAAGTTACAACAGACACTGCAGAAATACAAAGCATTATAAGAGACTACTGCAAGCTACTCTATGCCAATAAAATGGACAAGCTGGAAGAAATGGACACATTCTTAGAAAGAGTATAACCTTCCAAGACTGAACCAAGAAGAAATAGAAAATATGAACAGACCAATCACAAGTAATGAAATTGAAACTGTGATTAAAAATCATCCAAAAATCAAAAGTCCAGGACCAGATGGCTTCACAGGTGAATTCTATCACACATTTAGAGAAGAGCTAACATCTACTTTCTCAAACTCTTCCAAAAAATTGCAGAGGAAGGAACACTCGCAAAGTCATTCTACAAAACCACCATCACCCTGATACCAAAACCAGACAAAGATACTACAAAAAAAGAAAATTACAGACCAATATCACTGATGAATATAGATGCAAAAATCCTCAACAAAATACTAGCAAACAGAATCCAACAACACATTAAAAGGATCATACACCATGATTAAGTGGGATTTATGCCAGGGATGCAGGATTCTTCAATATATGCAAATCAATGTGATACACCATATTAACAAATTGAAGAAGAAAAGCCATATGATCATCTCAGTAGATGCAGAAGAAGCTTTTGACAAAATTCAACACCCATTTATGATAAAAACTCTCCAGAAAGTGGGCACAGAGGGAACCTACCTCAACATAATAAAGGCCATATATGACAAACTCACAGCCAACATCATTCTCAATGGTGGAAAACTGAAAGCATTTCCTCTAAGATCAGGGACAAGACAAGGATGTCCACTCTCGCCACTATTATTCAACATAGTGTTGGAACTCCTAGCCCCAGCAATCAGAGAAGAAAAAGAAATAAAAGAAATACAAATTGGAAAAGAAGAAGTAAAACTGTCACTGTTTGCAGATGATATGTTACTATACACAAACAATCCTAAATATGCTACCAGAAAACTACTAGAGCTAATCAATGAATTTGGTAAAGTAGCAGGATACAAAATTAATGCACAAAAATCTCTTGCATTCCTGTACACTAACACCAAAAGATCAGAAAGAGAAATTAAGGAAACAATCCCATTCACCACTGCAACAAAAAGAATAAAATACTTAGGCTAAAACTACCTAAAGATGTAAAAGACCTGTCCTCAGAAAACTATAAGACACAGATGAAAGAAATCAAGGGTGACACAAACAGATAGAGAGGTACACCATGTTCCTGGATTGGAAGAATCAATATTGTGAAAATGACTATACTACCCAAAGCAATCTACAGATTTAATGCAGTCTCTATCAAATTACCAATGGCAATTTTTACAGAACTAGAACAAAAAAATCTTAAAATTTGTATGGAGACACAAAAGACGCCAAACAGCCAGAGCAATCTTGAGGGAAAAAAATGGAGGTGGAAAAATCAGACTCCCTAATTTCAGACTATACTATAAAGCTACAGTAATCAAGACAATATGGTACTGAAACAAAAACAGAAATATAGATCAATGGAACAGGATAGAAAGACCAAAGATAAACCCACACACCTATGGTCAACTTATCTATGACAAAGGAAGCAAGGATATACAACGAAAACAGTCTCTTCAATAAGTGGTGCTAGGAAAACTGGATGGCTACATGTAAAAGAATGAAATTAGAACATTCCCTAACACCAAACACAAAAATAAACTTAAAATCGATTGAAGACCTAAATGTAAGACCAGACACCCTAAAACGCTTAGAGGAAAACATAGGAAGAACACTCTTTGACATAAATCACAGCAAGATGTTTTTTGACCCACCTCCTAGAGTAGTGGAAATAAAACCAAAAATAAACAAATGGGACCTAATGAAATTTAAAAGCTTTTGCACAGCAAAGGGAACTACACACAAGCGAAAAGATAACTCTCAGAATGGGAGAAAATATTTGCAAATGAATCAACAGACAAAGGATTAATCTCCAAAATATATACAGTTCATGCAGCTCAATATTAAAAAAACAAACAACCCAATCCAAAAATGGGCAGAAGACCTAAATAGACATTTTTCCAAAGAAGCCATACAGATGGCCAAGAGGTGCATGAAAGGCCGCTCAACATCATTAATTATTACAGAAATGCGAATCAGAACTACAATGAGGGGGCTTCCCTGGTGGAGCAGTGGTTAAGAATCCGCCTGCCAATGCAGGAGACACGGGTTCGAGCCCTGGTCTGGGAAGATCCACATGCCGCGGAGCATCTAGGCCCGTGAGCCACAACTACTGAGCCTGCGCATCTGGAGCTTGTGCTCCGCAACAAGAGAGGGCGCAACAGTGAGAGGCCCACGCACCGTGATGAAGAGTGGCCCCCGCCTCGCCACAACTAGAGAAAGCCCTCGCACAGAAACGAAGACCCAAGACAGCCAAAAATTTAAAAAAATAAAATAAAATAAAAAACTACAATGAAGTATCACCTCACACCAGTCAGAATGGGCATCATCAGAAAATCTAAAAACAACAAATGCTAGAGAGGGTGTGGAATAAAGGGAACACTCTTGCACTGTCGGTGGGAATGTAATTTGACACAGCCACTATGGAGAACAGTATGGAGGCTCCTTAAGAAACTAAAAATAGAATTACCATATGACCCAGCAATCCCACTACTGGGCATATACCCAGAGAAAACCATAATTCAAAAAGACACATGCACCCCAATGTTCACTGCAGCACTATTTATAATAGCCAGGTCATGGAAGCAACCTAAATGCCCATCAACAGACGAATGGATAAAGAAGATGTGGTACATATATACAATGGAATATTACTCAGCCATAAAAAGGAATGAAATTGGGTCATTTGTAGAGATGTGGATGGACTAGAGACTGTCATACAGAGTGAAGTAAGTCAGAAAGAGAAAAACAAATAACATATAATAACGCATATATGTGGAATCTAGAAAAATGGTATACATGATCTTATTTGCAAAGCCGAAATAGAAGCACACACAGAGAACAAATGTATGTATACCAGGGGGGAAAGAGGTGGTGTTGGAGGAATCAGGAGATTGGGATTGACATATATACACTAATATGTATAAAATAGATAACTAGTAAGAACCTGCTGTATGAAAATTAATTAATTAATTAATTAATTTAATTAAAGAAAAAAGCATAGAATGTATTATTCAGTTCATTAAGTAATTCAGATAGGACACAATGACTAGAAGGATGGCCACATAAAGAAACAATACATGATATAATTTCCAAGATGCAGAGAAGAAACCAATCTTTAACATCTTTTACATTAACATAGGTGAGATGTTAACAATAAGACATATGAACACCTGGAAATAAACTGATAAAGAAATGCAGTATGTGGAGAGAAATAAGTGAATAGAAAGGTTGTTTCACCAAAACCAAAAAGCTTATAAATCTATTCCTTAGAGCAGAATATAGGCTACTGTAGGTTTCTGCACAGTACTGGCTCTACTTGTTGAATTCTGATCTAAGTTTCATAATATTCTACAGATGCTTTAACTCCTTCAAGTTATATGCAAATGTAGTTGTATCAGCATCTATGATTTCTTCTGGGAAAATGGTCAAAAGTTTTCTTCAGATCCTTGACCTAAAATTGGAAATTTTTGTTTGGAGAGATAGGATTCAGAAAAGGCCATTTGCTTTGACCTGAAATATAAAAGGTTTCACCATAAAGAGGCCAGAAGGATCTCACAGCAGTATTTCAGCACATCTCTTTAATATGTTCTGAAATCTGGAAGTGAAACTAGAAATTACTAATCAATCACCAAATATTTATCAAGCCATCTACCACTAACACAATTCCACATGGCTGGAAGAAGAGGGAAATGACGGATAATGCATCTTTAACTAAATCAAACAAAACTCCAAAATTTAAATGGGGCCAAAAAGAGAGTATCTCAGAATCTAAAGGATGCAAGGGATCATACAATGCCACTTTTCCACAAAACTATCTTCTATTAAGCCCCTTATAGCCAGTCATCCAGAGTCTATAAAATACTACTATTTCACAATATGGACAGTTTTAAGCATGTGAAAACTTATATGCAAACACAAAAATTAGTAAAATAAGTGTTTATTTTTAAAGTGCAACATCTAATATTAAAAGTCAAGGAAAGCAAGTCTTTTAAAATCTACTTTCAAGCCATACTTAAATTTCAGTCTATATTTTATAATATATTTGGTCCCCAAACTATATTCAGTTCCAAATTTGTCAATAAACCTTGCTTTATCTTAATGTAAATAGTACATGTCATCTGTAAAATGGAAAAAAATACATTTTTCTTTGCATATTATGAACACTGTGCTTAATATAAACTATACACCATTTGAGTGTACTAATCTAAGATTACTTTTTTACTTGAAACTATTAATACTTCATATATCACATAAAGTTCATGAAATGATATCCATTACTAAGGTTCATTAGTTAACTATTACATTGAAAATGGTTCAAGAGTTAAAGGGGTTTGAAAACCAACCTATGTCATAAACCCAGGAGTCTAAGACTAGGTGTAAAACAATCACCCAGACAGCACTTTAACAGCCCGGATCCCCGGGCCCTGCCCTCCAAGAGGTCTAGGATGAGATCCAGGAATTGGTATAATAAAATCTCCCAGTAATCTTAATGAACGGTCAGGTTTGGGAACACAGGTATGAATATTAGCACAGATGCAGGAATAAGAAAGGGTGACAATGGAGGTGCCATCCTACTCCTGCTGAAGAAGAGTTAGAAAAAAAAATCTGCAAAAAGATATAAAAAGGATAAGTCAGAAGAAAATGACTTCATGGTCTACCATTTTCAGGAATGTTGGTGGATGGTCCCGGTTCTCCAGGTGGTTCCAAGCTATCCAATAAGCGATTCACTTTATTTCGAAGTTCTATGAGTTCTCGACGAAGATATTTCACCTGACTTGATTCAAGGGGTCTTGGTTGGCCATTAACTGGAATAAAAGCATTAATTTTCTTAAAATTAGGGAATATTCTTCAATAAGGATATCAGTAGAATAATATGCAATAAGGAAAAATCAAAATAACTTCTTAAAAAAGTTAAATAAAATCAAACAAGATACCTACTGACATGATTCAAATAACTTTTTAAGGAAAGGATTCTTCATTGCTAGTTACTAATTTTTGGAAAAAATAAATATTCATCAGTCTTTGCTGATGCCAGATCTATGGCTTATGACCCATAATGGTAAAACAAAACAAAACAAGTTAATTAAAAGAATTCAACTACAGTGAAATAAATTAAAAATAGAAAGGTTTAATATATTTTTAATAGAAATTATGTACCTTCAAAAGCTCATTTTATTTCACACAATTCTTTTATAGCCTTAAAATATTCAATAAACACCTTATTAAAGGTACAATATGACTGCAAGTTTTTTATAATTCTTGCCTACTTCTGACCTAAAAAAGAAAAATTACCTACCTAAAATAACTGACCTAAAAAGTAACCTATTAAAAAAAATGCAGAATTCATAAATTCACATCACTACTGTCCTTCAATGTAGTTACTTCAAAAGCAGCACATCAGCCACAAAAAGGTTATTCAATAATCATTTTTTTAAACAAAGGCAATATTACCTCATTTAATTACCCATTTTGTGCAAATGACTTTCAGCTGACTAAAAAATAAAGAATCCTTCATCCAGCAACAAAGACTGTCACCACTGAAACTGTTAATTTAAAAATGTTTAATTTATTAATTCACAAGGCTCTGAATGCAAACCTCAAGATAGGAGTTGAAAAACTAAACTCATATGTTTTTTATGCATTGTCAGTATATATATATACAAATTCCTAAGACACCAAATTAGAAAAGGAAATCTATTTGAAAATAAAGGTTCAGTGAGATTCTTTGTAAAATATGTTTCAAACATCAAATCACCAATATAAGCTTTTAAAAGACAATCCACCAGTATTTTACATACTCCCTATACAGTTAAGAGGAAGTTCAATATAATCTACCTGTATCAATGACTGTCTTTTACTGGGTATTACTGTTTTTCTCTAATAGCTGAAAAGGAGAAAAGCAGCTCCTGACAGCTAAGAACTGGCCCAGTACTGTAGGACAGGCTTGAGTGATGCTAGAAGCTGGCGTGGCACTGACAGGTAGGTTGTGGTGTTCTCTTGTTGAACATAAACAATTTCAGGAAACACTGACAGTACATCAAATACATCTCAATAAAATTTTTAAAATTTAAAAAACAGACAAAGAACACGAACAATCAGAAAAGATCACTGTGGGACTGTGATAGCTCAAGACAAAAAAGAAAGCCAGTCCATTATC
This sequence comes from Kogia breviceps, assembly GCF_026419965.1. NCBI lineage: Eukaryota > Metazoa > Chordata > Mammalia > Artiodactyla > Physeteridae > Kogia > Kogia breviceps. The sequence goes on from NC_081314.1 coordinate 102,288,247, forward strand.
ATGTGAGAACTAGACAAAAAACAAGAACGTTGACCAAACCACAAAAATGACCAAACATCCCTGGCTAATTATGCGTGACTGTTGCAATTTTACCAATCACAGCTTTAGCCTCAATTCACTACCCCCACCAAAGCCCCATTCCTTGAACCTTATCCAAAATCATCTAACACAAGCCTAAGCCCTATGAAAATTCCTTTCTAACACGTTTTTACTGACACCCTATTGTTCTCCATGGTGTTCATTCTCCCTCATTGCAATGTATTTGAAATTAAGCCCCGTTTCATTCCTAAAACCGCTTACTTGTGCCTTCTTTTTTCTTAAGTAATCTCAATAGAGGTTTGCTAGTTGTATACTTTCAAAATTGCTGATCCTATCAATTCCCCAACTTCTAGTTCATTTCTGCTCTTTATTATTTTCTTCAAAGTTATCCGGACTTATTTTGTCCTTTTTCTTTTTAGCTTTAGCATGCTCTAAAAACTATGTCATATAAAAGTCATCACTAATTATTTCTCATTCGTATTATGATTTCTTCTTTGATATGTTACCTAAAAGCATATTTTTATCTTCAAAAGTATGGGGGTTTGGGTTCTTTTCTGTCAAATAGTTCCTAATGAGACCAGATAATATGATCTCTAGGATATTCCTTCCCTGATATTTATTGAGACTCATTAGAAAACCTAGTACATGGTCAGCTTTTATAAATATCCATATGCACTAAAGAAAAAATGAATCCTGTCCTGATTGCTAGATGTATAAGATCAAGCCTGTATTTGTTCTGTTTAAATTTTGAGGCTGCTTAACCTATCAGTTTCAGAAAGAAGCATATTAAAAGCTCTCTTATGAATTTTTCCTTCTTCTGTCAATTTTTCCTTGAGGAAAAAATCTAAGGCTATGATGTGTAAGTGTTCAGAACTATTATATCTTCCCAGAGAATTATTTTTTATCATGATGAAGTGACTATTACTAATAAAGTTTTCATTTAAGAGTCTACTCTGTTATACTACAAACTAGCCTTGAGTTTGTCTAGTATATAAACTTTTCTAGCCCTTTACTTTCCAACTCTGCATAATAATCTTTTGGTATGTCTCTTATAATCAGCATGTAACAAAATTGTTTAAGCAATAAAAGCATCTGTCTTTTAACTTGTATGTTTAGTCTGTTTATGTGTACTGTGGTTAGTATTTTGTGCTTTCTATTTTTCAAGCTTTCTCTGTGCTTCTTTTCCTCACCATCTAGTTAACCAAGTAAGTACCCTTTGTGTCCTTCTTTTTCCTCTACCGGTTATTTCTAGTCTTTCAATAATCCCTCTTACATTTTAGAAAAGCATACTTCAATTTTAAAAACCTAAGTTAATTACTATCCTCCTCCCAAAGAATCCAAGTCTTTAAAGCATTTTAATTCCTATAATCCTCTCCTGTCTTACATATAATTATTGCTCAGTATTTTTGTCCCATCTTTTTCCTATATTCCTAAAACTATTATTTAATCATCAGTGCTCATTTAAATTCACACATTAACCAGTTTATTTGCTCACAATTTCTTGCATCTTTTACCATTCTTCTGGACTCAATTTCCTTCTTGCTGACAAACCAATTTAAAAAATTCTTTTAACAAGCGTCTGTGATGCTTGTTAAATTCTCAGTCTTTGTTTGAAAATGTTATTTCCCCTTATTCCTTAAGTTTAGCAGACTACAGAATGCTACTTTTCTACCCATCTTTTTCTGAACAGTGGAAGATGTTATTCTACTGTCTTCCAGTTTCTGTTATTGTTACTGTGAAGAAGCCTACTAACAGTCTAACTGCTTTGTAGGTGATCAGTCTACAGGCTGATTCACTCAGGCTACTTTTAAGATTATCTCTTTGTCTTATATATTCTCTAGCTTCATGACAATACATCCAATGGAGACTTATTTTTACTTACCCTGCTCAGGACTCACTGTGCCTCCTGAAACTGAGGGTTTATATCTTTTATATAATTCTGAAAAATTCTTTAGTCATTACTTCCTCATATATTTCCACTCCCCTATTCTCTCCTTCTTTAAAGTCTTAAGGGAAATAACCTGGACTTTCTCAAATTCCCTCTCATTATTCTCCACCTCTGTGTTTTTGTGCTCTGTCATTTCTTTAGACCACCTTCCACTTTACTAATTCCCTCTTTGGCTGTGACTAGGCTGCTGTTCTAACTCACCACTTAGTATTTAATTTCAATTTTAATTGACTAATATTTTTCATTTCCACAAGTTACCTTAAGTTCTTTTTTATTGGGAGTGGGTTATTGATGTATAGCTGATTTACAATGTTGTGTTAGTTTCAGGTGTATAGCAGTGATTCAGTTTTATAAATATATATATATATTCTTTTTCAGATTCTTTTCCATTATAGGTTATTACAAGATGGTTGAATCTTGTAATTCAGTTCCCTGTGCTATACTGTAGGTCCTTGTTGTTTATATACCTTAAGTTTTTAATCGGTTCCTTTTTTCATAGTGCCTAGTTCTTATATTCTTATTTCTTCTTTTATGTCCAATAACTTTTAATATATATTTTATTATCACTTCTACTAACTGAAGTTCTTGGAAATCTAATCCTACTATTAGTTGTATCCATTGTTTCCTGCTTACATGGATGTTTCATGTGTCTTACAGTTTTGACCTCTAAGTTCATCAACAGGATTTTAACTGTGAGAAGCCTATATAATTTGAACTGAGCACATACACCCTCCAGAGAGATTTCTGCCTTTGTTTTTGCAATTTTTCGTGGCAGTATCTGGGCTTGGGAGTTCCCAAAGGACCACTGGTTATGAATCCTCAAGGGAGCCTTTGCAAACCCCTGACATCCCAGGGTATATGAGAATTTCCCCTGTCAATTCCTTGACTCTACCAATGAAGAGATATTTTTCTTCTACAATATTCTTTTTGAGGGTATAGCCACCGAGGGTCTAGGACCCAAGGCCTATACCACCTAGATACCAAATGACAAATCCTTAGATTATGCACACTAAAACCTTCACCATCACCACCAAGAGCATCCCAAGTCTCAGCTTTTGGTACTTCAGGTGCTGGTTTTTAACTCCAACTATATTTTGGTCCCTGACATTTTCCTCAAGTCCTTGAGCAAGCTCAGGTGTGTAATTCAAAAAATATATTTGAAATAGTTTATTTAGCACATCCTCAGTGTTTCTGGGATGAAGATTTTCAGTTTACCTAATCTGCTTGATAGGTGGCCAATAGTGGTTAAGTATTTTAGATTCAATATTGTAAAAAGATACCTTTTATTTAAAAAAATTTTTAACAGTTTTTGTTATTAGCATTTTAAAATGATTCATGTTCACCCTTCCTAGATGGAGAGAAAATAAATACAAATTAAATCAATTGGCCATGATCATATTTCATGGAACTGTAATGGTCAGTGCCACATAATTTGTTTTTCTGGTAAGTTTATTACAATTTGTTTCCTCTGACAAACACCCAGTTTGCCTGAGTTTTAAAAGTGTATTTCCTTTGCCCCACTTGAGCCACAAAAATTTTTAAAAATGCTAACTAAGACATCCAGAAAAAAGTCCACATTTTATTTTTCACATAATCATACTACCACTTTAACTCTGCAATCACTTCTATCTTGTCCCTTAAGTGTTCTGCCTTGCAAATCTGTCATGATCTATAAGAAAACAAAATCTAATAGATTAAAATTAGTCTTATATTTGTTTTTTATCAGAACTATCTCTAATGTTTAACTACTCCTTGAAAAATAATTTCTAAAAAGTATCAGGCCTATACGTTAAACCCTGAGAATAAGTAAAAACATACTACATTAGAAAAGATAATTATATATTCTTAGAGAACTAAACTTAATAATGGTAGTTTTAACACTGCAATTATTCTCAATCCTGGAAACACTTATACAAGTGGCACACATTACTATTTAGGGTAACTGAGCAGATGGGTTATTTAAAATATGTCTACTTTCTACTAATCTTCAAAGAAAAAGAATACAGTTAAGCCTTAATAATTTAAAAATTCTGATATAGCTGAAAAGTTACCACTTAATTCTGAGTCTTTAAAATGAAAAAAGCTAAACAGTTTTTCATAAAAATACAATGAATAAAATAGTAAATTTATTAGAAAGTTTACCACTTACCAAATAACGTCAGTTTCAGTATCCTACTACACTGAATTGCAAAGGAAAGGTCAGAACTATCAAAAATTGTTATAAGATCTCCATCTGAAACAAACAAACAAAAAGTTTCAGATTTGAATCAGTGGTAAACTAGGATATATGTTCAATTAAAGTGCAAAATGTAGATCACAGAGCATAATTAGCATCTACCATAAAAACCTTAAACAAATATAAAGGATCTAAGAAAGATGTATTTGTTCAAATGATACTAAATCAATTCCATTTATTACTTGTATGGCAAGATACTTATCATATCCTCAGAAGAAGAGCCAACAAACACATAGCTAAGATTAATACATTAAGTAATCTTTTACTAGGCAACAGGAGGAGATTACAGTTTAGACTGAAATCTTTTCCATTCTAAAAAATTTAAATGTATTTATCAGCAATTAAGGTAATAAGGACTTACCTGGTGGCACAGTGGTTAAGACTCCACCTGCCAATGCAGGGGACATGGGTTTGAGCCCTGGTCCAGGAATATCCCACATGCTGCGGAGCAACTAAGCCTGTGCGCCACAACTACTGAGCCTGAAGGCCACAACTACTGAGCCCATGTGCCACAACTACTGAAGCCCATGCACCGAGAGCCTGTGCTCCACAACAAGAGAAGCCACCACAATGAGAAGCCTGCACACAGCAAGGAAGAGTAGCCCGCGCTCGCCCCAACTAGAGAAAGCCCACGCACAGCGACAAAGACCCAACACAGCCATAAATAAGTAAGTTTATTTTTTAAAAAAAGAAATTAAAGTAATAATGATTCTCAAGGCTCCAATTTTAATTCTAAGTACAGTAAAACGCCACTGACACAAATGGAGGGGAAGCCGCATACAACAGTAACTAAAAAGGTTGTAAAAAAATTTTTTTTTGCAGAATTGTCCTAATAAATGGATAGACAGTGGAGTCTTTCAGGTCCCTGACCATCTCGATGCTGAGATGGAAACTATCAATTCTCCACAGGAAAAATATTCATATACACAAGATTCTGAAATACCCTAGATCCCAAGGATAAAGAATACTATAATTAGCATATCAACTGCCTGTTCAAAAGCTTTCAAAGGGATAGGAAAAAAATTGCTAGAGAGAGAAAGAACAGAAAAGCAGCCACAGCAAGGAACTTATCAGGGACCTCTGCAAGGTATCTTTGACACGGCTCGCGGGAAGGAGGGTGCCTGGGGAGGCTGAGAGGCTGCTCCAGCGATGCTCTGCTACACCAATTTTAACACTGATTAGGCAGACTTATTTTGGACAAAGATGGCAATAAAAGCCATAACTGAGGATTTTATCATTGTTTTTTGCTCTTTACAGCCACATCCATTTTTTACAACAAAAACATCTAATGCTCAACTTCAGGGATTCTACTCATAAACATATTTTTAAGAAAATAAAGTGTACATGTAAAAGAAGGAAACTTTCTATAACTGCCTTTTTCTTTTCTGATTTCCACAACAGAAACAATATCTCTGACAGTCAGAGATATTTACCTAAGTCAGTCCTCTATCCTCATGCCCAACAGTCTATGGAACAAAAATCTGTACAATTCAAAGCACTCAAAACATGATGAAAAACAAATTCAACGTGATAACTAGATGTGGAAGTTTCAACAATGAGGATACCCAAAGCTTGGGGGTTACAAACTGCAACCAATGGACAAATCCTTGTTTACAGGACCTCAAACTAAGAATGGTTTTTATATTTTTTAGAGGTTTTAGAAAAAAGATGAGACAGAGGCCATATGTGACCCACAATGCTAAAATATTTATTATCTGATCCTTTAAAGAAAAAGTTTGCTGACCCTTCCCTAAACAAAAATAAGAGAGTTTAGAGAAAGCCAGTAAAACAGTAAACTTAGTTTAAGATATGCCAAGTTTGAGGTAAGAGCAAATCATCTGAGGTAAAACCATTAAAAACAAGTTGTAAAGTCAAAAAAAAAAGAATTGATCAAATTTAGGCACACATTTGGAAGTCAAACAGTGAAAGTCAATGTATTGCCAAGTAGATGAGATTACTAGGGAAGAGAACAGGAAGAAAACTGCTCTCCTTTTTTGTTCCTTAACATGGGTGACCCTCAAAAATTAGTTCTGGGTACCATTAGATGATACATTGCAAAAAAAGAAAAGAGAATTACACCTGTAGTGAAATAATCAGCTTAGCTAATCATCAATGATTTATACTCCCCTTCCTCAGTGTAAGTTGCTGGAAAGTGCCTGTCTAACCAGGGACATTTCCCAACCTACTGACATCTGCACAGTCATGTGACTGGGGTCTGACCAATGTGATGTGAGCAGAAACTAGGCCTAGAGAGTACAATCTCCCATGTGATCCTCTACACTCTGTCTTCATGTAGCTGCTTGCTGGATGTCAGTGCTCAAGGTGAACTTGTAAGCCATGTGTTGAATATATCAGAGCTGGGTCCCTGTCAACCTGGGTCCCTGAATGATTTCTTGAGTGTTAAACCATTGAGATTTTAAGATTTCTGCTGTAACAGCTGGCATTATTTCAAGCCAACACACAGAGAGAAACAGAGAAGAAGCTATTAGTGATAAAAAGAAAACTGAGACAACACAGTGTCAGAGATATTAAGGGGTAAGAGTATTTAAAAAAGGATGGTGTGGATAGCAGTGCCAAGTATTAAGATCAAGGTGAAACAGACTGGAAATAAATTCAGCAATAAGAAAGATACTGGTAACTACCTAAAGCACAATTATCAGTAGAGATGTTAACAAAGAAGACAGGTTTAAAGAGAAAGAAATAAAGACAGTCTACTACTATAATTCTACTATGTCTCTGATGAAACATCTGTCATGTAAAACCCATCTCCATAAAAAGTTCTGTGGTCCAATGAGTGTGAGAACACTGCATAAACTGACATCGTACATCAGTATATTACATGTTCTGAAAATTCCTGCAATAAAGAAATACATTTGTCTTTTTTAAACCAGCTTTCCCATACTTAGTTGACCATGAAATCCTTTCTCATTCAATACCCACTAACATCCCTTTCACTTTGGGAAACACAAGTAAAAGTTTGGTTTTAAAGCAAAAAGGAAGCCAGAATTTGCACAGGCATAAAAGAAAAAAAAATGGCTTGTAAAAATGTGTGAACGTGTCCTATCACTTAAAACCCCCTTCTAATAATAAATCACTTAGCTATTTTTAACTTATAAAAGAATTATAACTACATGAACATTCCATTAAATAAAAGAAAGTGGTACTCAATTACCAAGGAAGGAAACAATTTTTATTCTGATTTCAATGAAAAATGGACAAAAGAACACATATAATATTTAGACTTTTAAAAACTAACTTGAGAAACACTCTTACCTTCATCTTTATATTTTATTGTAACTTCATCATTACTCAGAAGTTTTCCTCTGAAGACTCTCTGCATCATTAGCACTAATTCATCATAAGTAATATCTTCATTATGAATGGGAATTCGTCGAATATCCTCTCCAAGTTGAGCTTTGATGATTAGCTTCCCACTCAGATCCAACTGCCCATTCATGGTGGACTCCAGGATGTTCTATATATACAACTCTAGAGAAAGACTGACAAAATGGTTTTGATGATTAAACAGCTATAAAACATATTTTAAAAGTTGAAAAGCAAAACTACGATTAGAATCTAAGAAATTCTGGCCTTCAAAGGAGATCCACTGTTCCAGCGTTACCATATTCATGTTAAAATGGTCTGGAGGGACTTCCCTGTTGGCACAGTGGTTAAGAGTCCGCTTGCCAATACAGGGGACACGGGTACAAGCCCTGGTCCTGGAAAGATCCCACATGCCGCGGAGCAATTAAGCCCATGCACCACAACTACTGAGCCTGCGCTCTAGAGCCAGTGCACCGCAACTACTGAGCCCATGCGCCCAGAGCCCACGCTCCGCAACAAGAGAAGCCACTGCAATGAGAAGCCCGCGTGCAGCAAAGACCCAATGCAGCCTAAAATAAACAAATAAATTTGTTTTTAAAAAATGGTCTGGAGGTAGCATTATGAGCCTAAGAAAATAAGTTTTATTATTTTATACCTATTATTATTTTACCCATGTATTTAACTGCTTATCTGATTTAGATTTCTTACTTAACATGTCTAGAACAAACTCCTCATCTTCCCCTCAAAATCTGCTTCTCCTGTAGTCTTCTCCATCTCAGTTAGTAACAATTCTCCTTCTAAGTTGTTCAAGATAAAAAAAAAAAATCTTAGTTTCTCTCTTTTCCTCACACCTTACATATACCAAATTGCCAACAAATCTAGTTGCCACGACCTTTAAAATATCTCTAGAATCCAATCACTTTAGTACCTTCACCTCTATCAACTTAATCCAAGCCACCATCATCTCTTGCCTGGATTATTGCAAAAGACTCCTAACTGGTCTGCCTGCCCTTTACCTCTGTCTCCTTTTAATCTATTCTCAACACATCAGAGTTATCCTGTTAAATAAAATCTAGTATCACTACTTCAAAATCTTCCAATAGATTCCCATCTCACTCTTGGTAAAAGCCAGAACTACAAGGTCATGACCTGACCTCTGGTTCCTGGCCAAGTATTTAACCTCATTTCCCACCTCTCTCCCTGGCTACCCTGCTACACTCATACTTCACATTCTCCTTCTCAAGACTTGGCACTTGCTACTTCCTTTATCTTGAGCCGTTTTCACACCCCTCATATGATTCAGATCCCTGATCAAATGTTAATTTCTCAGAGGTTTTCCCTGGCCATCCAACTTAAAATGGCTTCACTGTCACTTTCTTATCCTGCTTCATTTTTCTGCAAAGTACTTATCACTACCAAATATTAAAAATGTATTAATTTTTTACTGTCTTTTCCACCAGAAAGTAGGGAAATAAATGGTTTTGTTCACTGTATTTCCGGAGCCTAGAACAGTGCTTAGCACACGGTTAATCATTCAACAGCCGTTAAATAAAGGCAAAAATAAATACTGGCTTCCAAACTCTATTAGCCTGTATACACGAACTGCTAGCCCTGAAGAGAAGAGCATGTGTGAACACTAAAATAGTCTCAAATTTTTCTCACTAAAATAAAAAAGACCTCACGAGTATTTTCTCCAATTTTTCTATTTTGGAAACTTGAGGAAAAGAACAAATCAGTGATAGCCTCCTGAGCTTTCTAACAAGACCGTCCACTATTGTTTCTACATCTTCCATAACACACCCCTTCCCCAAACCTGAATGTGTGTGATTAGACAGCACACTTGAAGAATAAGACAGTGTCAGAGAACTAAATACTAACTTGCTATTGAATTTTCCCTTCTTGGGTTTTATTTTAATCTTATTTCAGGTTATTCAGTGCGCTTTTGTAATGACTCTGTAATCCTAAATTCAAAATAATGTCTGAGGTCTCTAGTAATTTATACCATTACTGTATAACAACAGAAAATACACTTATGCTTAATGAATGTGTTAATATCTCTTCTTCTCAAGGCCTATCTCTTCTTTCCAAGACCAAGATGTTCTGAACACATTATCTGTAACCACGGAGCATTTCCCTAGCATCAACTCCTTCCTCCTCCTGCCCCAAGCAAATGATCTCTCAGACTATTTAAAGTACCTTATAATCTCCTACTGGACACATTCTGGTTTCAACACCATGCTTTTCTACTAGCAGCTTTCTGTTTTCTCTTCTTAAATGTGTTATTTCATTAACATCATATTTAGTGTTCATAATTCTCTACATTTACTCCTTTGTGTGTGTGTGTGTGTGAAAGCACTCCACCTGGCCCCCAACACACCAACGCTTCAAATACTTAAGAAAGTCTTCATGAATCCTAATTCATTTCATGAATAGTACACATAAATGCCCTAATATTCTTCATATAAATGCCCCGTGTCCTTCCAATTAACTACTCCTTAAATGATTGTCTCTAGACCCCCTTGAAATCCTCTGAACAATTTAATTTTATGAGTGAATCTTTAATGCCGCATCTTTAAATGGGGCAATAAATATTGAATCTTAACACTCTAAGGTCAGTTCAGAACAGAGTGGACTGTGTTCTACGATCTGGATGCTATGCTTGTCCTGACATAAAATAAGAATACAGTTAGCTTTTTATCTGCCAATTCTGACAAAAGACTTCTCATGAAGACTGATTAATTGAAACCTCCATAAAACCCCTTCACCTGTTCGCCAGACCAGCCCTCTTCATTTGGGAAATACTTAAATACCTACTATATGCCAAGCTCTGAAGTCTCATTACTTCAACAAGATGATAAAGATTCCACCTTGTTTGCCTTGCAGCCTGAGAACAATAAAGAACTTCAGCAAATCAATCTACGTAACCTTCTCTTACCTACAGGATGTGTAAACCATCAATAATGTAGTTAAGGACCAGGGCTTAGCTTCAGCAGGATGGTTCTATGTATTCTTAGCAGCATCTAAAATAGTGCCTGACATATAGTATTAAAAATTGTTTTCGTTCCCTAAACAAAAGATGAATGACAGATAATAAAGTTCTGATAGAGGGACTGAGAGAAGAAAGCTGTACGATCAGATAAGTTAATAAGTCAAACCTTCACACTGTACCTTCTTTTCGTAGCTAGAAGTGACTCCCTACAACAGACATATTCCTAATCGAGAAATTTCCTACATTAAATATAATTGATATAATCCTTTTGATCGTGAAGGAATTGTTGCTCAGTTACAATGGATCTGAAAATATGACTCTCTTTTACTTTGCATCTGCCATGTTTGCCTGCAGATTCACTTACTGGTTGGACTGTACTGTACCCAGGACTGTAACCTACCTACGGCCAGGAACCAGGCCCTCTTTCCTAAGGTTGTCCCCAGTTTGTGCAGTCATCTCCATAAGGCATGCACACAAGTTATCACAAAAATAATAGTACCCTGGAAGGGAAAATCCCATCCCCACATTTGTTTACGCAACTGTAGAATCCAGGTCCTCTTTTTCTCTAACTTCAATCACAAGGTAGAGACTGCTGTGAACTACTAGTTCCTAGGGCTGCTGGTGAAATCCTTGCAGCTTTTTCTTCTCCCCATTTCTCCTTCTTTCTTCTTGTCCTTGCCCCACTCCCTCTGAAGTCCAGAAATGATACATCCACTAACTTATGAAATCTTCCAACAAGAACACTGTTCTCAGAACTGGAGAATGAAGTGACAGGCCCAAGGAAACACATAAAAAGCCTGCCCCTTAAACCAGGATGTAGGTTCAGTGACCAAACCTCCAGCTCCACTAGCCCTGTAGTTAAGGGCCCTGCTCAAATTCAGAGAGGCCTGCTTAAGCACCTCCAGAGGGTAGCAATTTCCTTTAATAAATCCTAAGCAAAACCAAACCCTTGAGTATTCCAAAGAATGCAAGGGGCCTCAAATCCTGCCTGACCAGAGGCAGTGTAGCAAGATGGTAAAGATACCCCCTACTAGCTGTGTGACCTTAGGCAAATACTTCTCCAAGCCTCACTTTCATCATATGCAAAATGGGAATATCTAAATTTGGAAGAATCCTTGTAATGATTAAATGAGATCATGCATCTAAAATACTTAGCACAGTGCCTAGCAAAGTAAACTCTTAAAAGTTAGTTGTCATCACCACTATCAAACTGGGTTGGACCTCCAGACGGCGCTTGATTAAGGACTGACATAGACAAGGAACAAGGTTTCTCCTAAGTGACCCCAATTAACTTATTCCCACAGGCGCCATTCTCCGCCCTTCTCACTCTTACAAGCCCCTCTGAGGGTTAGGCACTGGACCACCCCAGGCCTCCCAAAGTCCCTCTCCTCTCTCTCGGGCAGTCCAACCCCTAGAAGCCAGGCGGAATCCACGCAAGTGCCCTTGCTGACCCAAACACCCCTTAGAGCCCGCCGGAGGGCCCGCTTCGCTGCCGCTGTGGCCAGCGGGGCCCCCCTCCCCTCCCCGGACGTGGCCTCCCCTCCCCCACGCGAGGCCCAGCCCGGCCTCCGGCCTCCCGACCTCCAGGCCCTTCCCACGACCCCTCCGACCCTACCCGTCCCGCGCCCGCCGGTTCGAACGAGGCCCTCCCAGCGTTTTCCACGTCTCCCGGCCCTCCTTGCCCGAGAGATCGGCCGCGCCCCCGTCTCCAGCGGCCATACCGGTTTCCCGAGGCCGCCACTGCCGCCCCTCCGCGGGTCTCTGCTGATCCGACCGGTGAGAGGCCGCCACCGCCGGGCTCTGGGGTGTTGGGGGAAGGCTGCTGTCACGACCCACTCGGTTGCCCTCCGGGGCCGCTGCACCTCGCTGGCAGGATCTCGCGGGCCCCGGCCAATCGCACGGACCCACCAAGCCTAGCGAGTGCTCGGGCCCAGTACGTGGCAGGTGGGGAAAGAAAAGGGGCGGGAAGAAGAAGAAAATCTGTCCTTTCGCTCCGCCTTACAACGAGCAAATCAACCCAGCAGGCATGCGCAGCGCCGAGGGGTGGAGGACTGACAACGCCGCAGCCTGCAGGAGCCTGAATCTCTGCTTTCTCACTGGAAGACCGAGGGTAGGAAATGCGAGCTGGATGGATGCACGCATGCGCGAGGCGTGACAAGGCACTTCCGTTTTTCCTGAACGCTAGTATTTCCTGTCTCTCGCCCGTGGGCGGGGCGTAATTTGCTGTTTTAGACTCTGCGAGCAGGTTTAAAGTGGGAGTTAGTCCAAGTTTGGGTGCTTCTTGTTTTGTGGCCATTGTAGTTCTCGTAGTCATATCTCTAGAAAACTAATCCTTTTCCCGCCTTCCTTCTACAAACTCATTCATTCATTATTGGGCGCCTACGCTTTGCCAAGCACCGTGCTGGGAATGGAAATGAATCAGTTTGTGAGCAAGGAGTTCCGAATAGCGTTTACGAGACGGGACAAACTTATGACTGTGTAAAAGATAAAGGCTGGGAAATTAAGGCTGATTAAGGATTCCAGTAGCCTTTTTGGAAATAAGATATTTGAGCGTACCCTAAATACTGTTCCCTTCTCTCTTATCTAAAGCATTTGTTTTGAATATGCCTGTTTATGTAAGAAGTGCGCTGGCTTTAGACTGAAGCCTAAAATTTGGGGGGAAGGTAGGAATAGGTGATAAAATCTGGGCATGGGGGCAGTGCTATTTTAAAAGTTGCAAGGAATTTTGCCTTCTAAGACGGAGACTAGGCAAAAAGCAATTTGAACTTACTTGGTCCCCAGTTGTTCACCAGATAGTTAAAGTGAATTCGGGATGAGAAGTTATATTCTTTTAGTACTGTAAAGAGTATGACCTTTTTGCAGTTAAAAGTCTCTGAAAAATTCTGTTTGAGAGTGAAATATATGCGTTTAGAATGCTTTTGCCTCTGAAATGTATTTTTTGAGCAATTGCTTGTAGGGTTTGGGGAACTGAAGACTGTAGAAAGAATGAAAAAAAGTTCCAGATTTTCTCCAAAGACGGTTTTTCTTTGCCTTTTAGAACTGACTAATCCAGATTTGGGGAAATGAACTGCTGTCCAATAATAGTATTCTGATGTCTTTGAGATGGTTTGAAATTGGATTAAACCACACAAATATGGACAGAGGTAATATTCCTAAAAGAAGTGAATAATACTACTGTCAATCTCCCTAAAGATAGGTCAGAACCTGGGGCAGGGGATAAGGGATGAACCTTAACCTGGAATGAGGGGAAAACACTTCATCTCTCTAGGCTCCCAGGAAGGGGCTTGCCACTGAGGAGAAATAAACTGATCTCTGCTACACTAGGGCCAGCTGGAAGCTGGCAAGAAAGGCACCCGTAGGGTGGTCTTCCAGAGGGAATAGGGCTGTGGACTCAGAGAACAGCTTAAGGTTCTTTATGTTGTAATTGCCTCATGCTTCATCCTCAAGCAATTAGTGAAGTCTTGTTTAATGTTAAAACCTGTTCCTAGCTACAACTGGAAAAATTGAGAGATGGGGTAGTGATGATTCCTCAGGTCAAAGCAGAAGCAGGAAGAAGTGAGAAATGAGAGAGTAAAGCTTCATTTGGAAGCCAGATCAGAGGCTCAAGTGACATGAGACAAGATGCAACGTTAAAGAAATATACATTTTGAAATTTTCAATGAAGAACTTCGTAAAAGATTTTGCCTTGGACTTCCCTGGTGGCGCAGTGGTTAAGAATCCACCTGCCAGTGCAGGGGACACGGGTTTGAGCCCTGGTCCAGGAAGATCCCACATGCCACGGAGCAACTAAGCCCATGCACCACAACTACTGACCCTGCGTTCTAGAGCCTGTGAGCCACAACTACCGAAGCCCACGCGCTTAGAGCCCGTGCTCTGCAACAAAAGAAGCCACAGCAATGAGAAGCCCACGCACCACAACGAAGAGTAGAAGAGTAGCCCCCGCTTGCTGCATCTAGAGAAAGCCCACAAGAAGCAACAAAGACCCAACGCAGCCAAGAAATAAATTTAAAAATTAATTTAAAAAGAAAAGATTTTGCCTCTTGCTATCCAGCTGAATGCAGGCTTACAATATTGTAATTGGGCATGAAATCAAGGATATTTGAATTTAGTAATATGTCATATGAGTGCAGGCCATTAGCATCTGAGTTTGTCAAATTGCGCACTTTAGGTTATAAACACCTTTATAACCAAAACCTTATCCTATGCATTTTCTTGTTTCAGCTAAATACTAAATTGTCCACTGAAACTTCAGTGACCTTTCCTGTTCCTGATCCTATATAACAATTACATTTAAAAAATTAATTTCAGAGCATAATGAACAGCTGAAACTCAACACCCAACCCAAAGATTAGAACATTATCCATAAATTATATCTCCCTTTGTGCTCCTCTCCCATGTGGCATTCAATGAATATCTGTTGAGTCAGTGAAATAGTTACTGCTGTTTCTGTAATGTGCCACAGTCGCTGATGATACAGATCTCTGTACTTAGGCTCCCAATAAATGCAGGTGATAACCAGCCAGAGAGCCATAGCCTGAATTGAGCTACTTACCACCCTTACCAAGAACACCATTTCTCCCACTGTATGTGTAGACATTGATTTTAGTTACTGCTGCCTTTCGTTAGAGAAACCAGAAAGTCCAAGTTATATAAGTGCCACTTCCTAACCACTATGGTAACATTTATTGGGATAAGCATCAATCAAACCACTAAGAAGATTGTTCTAGGAATTCTATAAGTAAGCACACCTTAAAGTGCTGCTGGTCAAAAAACACCTTACCCCCTTTCTTGTGTGTGTGGAGTTTAGAAAAGTACTGAACAAGAGTAAATTGAACTTCACGATCACCTGGCCCTCTGCCCTATGTCCAGGTGAACTTGTTTTGAAAAGAACACCAAGAATCAGACGTGTGAAAGGTGGAAATATGTGAAGAAAGGAGAAGCAGTGTAAGGAAAGACCTTTGGCTTTGCCTGTAGCAAGGGGAGAAATGAGAACTCTACATCTGAAGGTTACTGACCAAGTTTCACAGACATCTGAAGAAGGGTTACAGTTGTATTGTGTGTGTTTTTTTTTTTTTTTTTTTGGCAATACGCGGGCCTTTCACTGCAGTGGCCTCTCCCATTGCGGAGCACAGGCTCCGGACGCACAGGCCCAGCAGCCATGGCTCACAGGCCCAGCTGCTCCGCGGCATGTGGGATCCTCCTGGACCAGGGCACGAACCCACGTCCCCCGCATCAGCAGGCGGACCCTCAACCACTGCGCCACCAGGGAAGCCCTATTGTGTGTGTATTTTGAGAGATGCAATCAACTCATTTACCTACCACCTGCTCTTTCTCCCTGAAAGTCTGTGTGGCTAGCACTCTTCAAATAGAAGTGGAAAAATCCTAAGAATGAAAAAGGGAGATTCTCCAACTGATGGGAAGTGGGGCAAAGATTAGGAGACTTGTCAACAAGTTGGATGAAACCTCTGTTTCATCATGTTCTCCTTTAGTAGTTAGTGTAAATCATTTTGAAAATTTCAATCATGTCAGCTACTCTCAGGGGAACCAAAAAAATAATGTAAGTTCCTCTTAGGGTGAGAATTTCACGGGAGAAGTTATGTCCCTCCCTGAGAGTCAGCTCTGTTGTGTTAGCAGTCTGCTAAATAAGAGAACTCCAAACAGAAGGGGAAACTCACGAGGGCCACATTGGGGCCAGTTGGTCAGGTGAGCCTCCCCATGACTGGCCATGAAGATCTGTTTGTGTAAACAAAGGGAGATGCTACCCCATGCAGAAATAATAAAGGAGAAAAGAATAATATTCTTACTGTGTACCTCTGAGTGAGTCATTCTTAGCACCAGCTAAGCAAAATGTTTAGTCTGTCCTACCAGCTGCACATCCACTGAGACCCAAAAATGCCTTTGCCTTACCATGGGGCTCTACATCCACCTCTCCTTACAGAAATTGCTCCTTGAAGGCAGTTCTTTCTACATTTTATATCCCTAGAGTCTGGCTCCTCCTAGGTATTCAATATATATTTATTGAATGAAAGAATTAAAATTAAGTTCCACACCATTTTATAGAGCAAGCTTCCAGAAACAGAGAGCAGCCATCAGTGGTGAGTTCCTAGCTCCCTAGAAGTATGGGATTTCATCTCTGAGTAATCTTAAATTGTTCATTTTTCTTCATTTATCTCTCCTGAAGACAGTGCTGAGTCACCTCTGTTCACTCTGTCAGAGTTTACACTGAAAGACTAATGCCACAAGATATACAAGGAGATCTCACAACTTTTGATTCAGTCGCGTTTTTTAGCTCTTTTAAGAAACCTAGATGTCAGATTCTAGAAATCATGCCTGTCAAGTCGAAATCTGGGTACTTGGAGCCTCTCACATCTCTAATCTAACATTTATGCCAATGATCCTGCTTTTTAGTCCCTCCATATAAATATATAATTAAACAGGACATTCTCAAAAAGTGATTTCAATGAAGAAAAACTTACTCATAATAAAAATGCAAAATAAAACCACAATGAGATGATGTTTCACATATTGGATAAAATTTTATAAGACTTTATAGAAAAGGGTATGGCAAAAGAGACATTCATACTTTGTTGTGGGGCATAAATTGAAACAAACTATTTAAAAGGTGGTATGGTAATAGTCATCAGCAACTAAAATACCCAACCCTATAGGACACAGCAGTCCTACTTTTAGGGTACCAGTGAAATCCTTGCATGTGAGAACACAGATACCCATCAATGTGTTATTTTCAAGTAAAAGACTACAGAGCAGTTAAAAGCAATGTGCACACATGCACACACACAGTTCAATCTCAAAAACATTTTATAAATGATAAAATCAAGTTTCAGAAAGTTATGTCACAATGCAGAAAAATGTTAACGTACTAGCCTGAGACCACTATTCTTAGAAAGACCTGCTTGCAAGGTGGGAATTTGGAGCATTCTTTGGCAAGAATGGTGCATTGTGCCTAAACTCTTTGTATGAAGAACGTGGTTTATGCTGAACACCTGCTTGCTTTCTGGGAGTCTGGAATTTTGGTACATGTCAGGCAGAGCGTGCCTCTGTGACGTGCCCTGAGTAAAACCTGGGCACTGAGTCTCCAATGAATTTCCCTGGTAGACAGCATTTCGTTGCTGGAGGAATGAAGCACATCCTGCATGACCACACTGAAAGAGAACTTCCGGAAGCTCTTGCCTGGTTTCCTGTAGACTTCAACCCATGCAAATTCTTCCTTTGCTAACTTTGCTTTACATTGTTTTCCTGCTATATATCATAACCATGAATATGACTTCTTGCTGAACTTTATGAGTGCTCCTAGTGAATCACTGAACCTGGGGGTGTTCCTGGGGACCACCGAATCAGTTCCTATACCAGTTATGTAAAAAAGAGGGAAAAAAACCACACATACAAGACTATGAATTTCTATGGGTATACAATTTTTTTGTATGTCTATTTCTTAAAATTTAGAAGGATACACAGCAAACTTATTACAGTGGTTAACTGTGGGGAGAAGGGGAAGGAAAAGGAGATGAAGGGGCTAAGACTTTGACTGTATCTGGCATGCTCTAATTTATTTCCTTTTTTTAAAGGAATATACTCATGTAATATGTAGGTGAAAAAAATACTTTAAGCTGATTTAAAAGTAATTTCAGCCTGCATTTAGAGTCACAAAATTTTAGAGCTGGTACAGAATTTAGAATTTACCTAGTCCTGCCCATTACAAAGGTAGAGCCTAGGCTTATGCCCAGAGAGGCAAATGTCTTGCTTCAAGTCACATAACTTGTAGCTGGGACCCCAACTCCCAGTCCAGAATGCTGCCCTAGTCTGCTATTACTTGGTAAGTACTATGGCAGAATAATCAATCTTCTTTTTTTGTTATTGCAAAGGTCCACACGGTCTCAGTTGTTATATCATGATTTCATAATAGCTTATATCAAAGTTCAGCAAATTATCAGTGTCATACTTCCACGTGTAACAAAACTCTAATGGAAGAAGATAAGAATTGGACTATAGTTCCCTGGGAAATATAGTTTTTAAGAGATAACAGCATTAGATCATACCACTCTGCTTTGCTTTTATTTTTTTGTTCTTCCTCTTCTTTGTTAAAATAGAGGGCTAACATATCAAGCAATGGGATTTTTCAGAAACATGGTCAGTAGCTTGCAAAAAGGATTTATGACCTATTTCTACTTTTTAAAACAATTCGAGGGCTTCCCTGGTGGCACAGTGGTTGAGAGTCTGCCTGCCGATGCAGGGGACGTGGGTTCGTGCCCTGGTCTGGGAAGATCCCACATGCCGCGGAGCGGCCGGGCCCGTGAGCCATGGCCGCGGAGCCTGCGCGTCTGGAGCCTGTGCTCCGCAACGGGAGAGGCCACAGCGGTGAGAGGCCCGCGTACCGCAAAAAAAAAAAAAAAAGAGAGAGAGAGAGAGTAAGACCTTAAAACAATTCAAAAATCAGGACTTTAAATACTAACTCCCATATATTGCTACTGAGAGTATAAAATGGCAAAACTACTTTGGAAAACTGTTTGGCAGTTTCCTATATAGTTAAATATACACTTACTCTACGACTCAGCAATTACACTATACTAGATATTTCAAGAGAAAACATATCCACACAAAGACTTGTAGAAGAATGGTTATATCAGTTTTATTCATGGTTTTCAAAACCTGGAAATGACCAAATGTCCCTCAACTAGTGAATACATAAACAAAACATGATTTATCCAAACAACTTAATTCTACTCAGCAATGAAAAGCAAACCACTGATACAAACAACAAAGGTGAATCCCCAAAACACTATGCTGAATGAAAGAAGCCAGACTCAAAAGAGGATATGGTCCCATTTACATGGCAATCTAGAACAGGCAAAACTAATACATGGTGGTAGAAAGCAGATCAGTGGTTGCCTGGAGCTGGGACAGGTGAAGGGTTTAACTGGGACGGGGCGCATTACAGGTTGAAGGATATGTTCTTAATCTTGTTTAGGATGGTTTCACAGGTGTACGCATTTGTTAAAACTCATCTAATTATACACTTAAAATGGGTGCATTTTGTTGCATATAAATTATATGGCAATGAAGTTAATTTTAAAAGTAAAAAAAAGGAAACAAAACAAAATTAACTCCAATAGCCAAAATCATTCCAATATTTAAAAAAAAAAACAGTCTTCAGTGACCCACTTATGAGACCGAAGATTCCTATGTTGCATTGAGTCTCTTTGTATATACATAACATTGTATAACTTTGAGGTAACACTGAGCATTACACATGACTGTTTACACTGAGCAAACTAGCAGGTATGGTTGTGAACATAAGCGTTTCCAAATGTGATTGCTTTTTTGTTCATTCAAAATAGTTTGCCCTGGGCTTCCCTGGTGGCGCAGTGGTTGAGAGTCCGCCTGCCGATGCAGGGGACACGGGTTCGTGCCCTGGTCCAGGAAGATCCCACGTGCTGCGGAGCAGCTGGGCCCGTGAGCCATGGCCGCTGAGCCTGCGCGTCCGGAGCCTGTGCTCCGCAGCGGGAGAGGCCACAACAGTGAGAGGCCCGCATACAGCAAGTTTACCCTCTCATTTGGTAATATAGTCAGGTGGACATTTTCACAAAAACTTATCAATACCAATTTTAAGTAGTGTTGGAATAATTGTGTTTTTCCCAAGAAGTATGTGTTTGTTTGTTGTTTAATTGTTAAGAGGTATGTGACTTGTGTGATCATATTTCCCTATTTATTTTGGGTGTTAGGAAGCTTATGGTCTTATCTGTGGCCCACTCCTAGCAAAAATACAAGCTCATATGACATGTTCCTTGGGTACTAATCACATACCTCTCTTCTTACTTTTTGCTCCTATGATTATTTTCTCTTCCTCCTGATTTCCTTACTTAGTTTTTCAGCAACTTTTACATTTTTTTCAAATACACATTTTAATAGGTTACCTATATGTAAATGAAGTAATACAGATGATGCATATGTAACATTTGAATCTCTCTGAGGTTTTTGTGTGTGTTAACAAATAATTGCTAATCTCCAAGATTTACTGTTTTATTTTTAAGAAAAGGTCGATGGACACAAAGAGACAGAAAGTATGTTTAAGAGGAAAAAATAACTTTGTCATGGAATCCCACCCAACTGCTGTATGATATAATATAGGGTGAGAGATGGCAAGTGTCTGTCATATGTGATTCCTTTGGCCTCGGTTGGCATATTTATGCCCCTGTTCTTCATTTTAGAAGATTTTACATAATCCCTAAGATATTCCTTAACACAAAACGAAAAATACTCTGCCTGTTTGAAGACATTTAAACTCAAGAAATGCTAAATGCTCCATAAATCTTTTGGATATTTTGAATCAAATGCAGAGTGAACATTTCATTATATTAAAAAGAAAGGAAAACAGGGACTTCCCTGGTAGCACAGTGGTTAAGAATCCGCCTGCCAATGCAGGGGACACAGGTTTGATCCCTGGTCCACGAAGATCCCACATGCCACGGAGCAACTAAGCCCGTGCGCCACAACTACTGAGCCTGCTCTCTAGAGCCTGCATGCCGCAACTACTGAGCCCATATGCCACAACTACTGAAGCCCACGCACCTAGAGCCGGTGTTCTGCAACAAAAGAAGCCACCGCAATGAGAAGCCCACTCACCGCAACTAGAGAAAGCAACAAAGACCCGATGCAGCCAAAAATAAATAAATATTTTTTTTTAAAAAAAGGAAAACTATAAACTGAGGAAAAATATTGTCACTAAATGTAATAGTTAACGGGCTAACAACCCTAATAGAAAAGAATTCATACAAATTTATGAGAAAAAAATAACAGTTCAATTGAATAAATGGACAATGCATATAAATAATTTAAAAAATAAAATACCAAAGTAAACTATACAAAAACCTGCTTATGGTAACTCCAAATGTTGGTGACACTATAAATTAGTGTAATGTTGTCAAGACAATATAGTAATATATACAAGGAACCTAAACAAATGTTCATACTTTTGACATGCTTAATGTCATCCTGAGAATTTATCTGCAGGAAATAATTTTTAAAAAGGAAAAAACTATATGTACCAGTTTATTAATCATATGTCACTACAATATTAAAAATTGAAATGATCTAGACATCCAATAACAGAACAACTTAGTAACTTATACTATATTATGCAATCAATTATTATAAGAACTGGGAAATTGTAACTAAAAATCAGAATAAAATTTCATTTACTATAATTAATTATTTAAATTCTTATGTATTCAAACAAAGAGTATAAGGGAACATGGAAAAACAGACATTGATAGGTCAGGGAATTACAGATTTTTCTTTTTTGAAAAAGATAATTTATAAATATCTTCTAAAATTGCCATAACACGGCTAGTACAATGTTTTAAAAATGTGACCAGGAAGCCTTTTCCTCTCTTAGTAACTGGCCCCTCCCCCCATAGCCCCATGTTTCCCACCCCACCCCCGAGGATGGAACCAATCCTGGTGGCTCTGTCTTGGACCTCATCTAAGGAGCCAGGTACTGAAGATCCCAGGGTAACATTAAGGAGGTTCCACAGGGCTAGAGAGCTCCAGTGGTTGACAGGCTGGTATGATCCAGTCAGCACTTTTAGCCCTGGTTTACCAAGCATTGGCAAAGAATGCCAAGCTCTTCTGAATGAGGCAATGACAAACTGATAGCAATGAGCTTGAGAATGATCTCCCTTTGCTGGTAACATAAAAAAAGAGGCAACATGAACTTCAAAATGGAAAGGATAAGAGCAAAAGCAATCCAGACTCTGACAATTAAGCTCTGAACTGTTAAGACCCAGGAAAGGAAACCCAAAGGTTAGGATGGTTGTTCCCTGAAGAAACAACATGTTCTGCCACAACCGAAAAGGATATAGGGGTACTGTTATCACACACAATATATCAGAAACAGGGAACTCTGGCCCCATGTAATATCATGAAAACCAGTTCTGCAGTACTCTTGAGTCTTTCTTTCCTGAAATTTTCTTTTTAAGTAAAATCACCCTTCAGCTCCTAGAGTCCCTGTCCTTGCTCCTCAACTTCAAAGGCACCAAAAAATGTCTTGCTTTCCTTACCCACCCCATTCAAACCCTGCTTAGACAAGGATCTAACAGGCTTATTCAGAGGCAGGGAACTGATTGATAAGCCTGCAAGCAGCTGTTTTCCCATGAGGCACTTGTATTTTGTCAGAAGATATAGTGGAAACGCCTCCACGTTTTGCTGCCAGCATCCCATCCTTAGTGTAACTGTCCACTCTCCACTCCAGGATATCCTATCAAACAGGTCATCCCCTATCCCTCCACTTCACAGTGAGTATGTGACTAAGGCTGGATCAATATTCCCTGGACACAGTGCCTGTGGGCACATGACTCATCAAGGTATACCAATTCTTTGGTCCTTTCTTCTTGCTGCCCCTGCTTTGCTCTGTATCAGAAGGGACTGAACCCCACAGGTTCCTGGCTCAACTGGCTTCTGGTTGGCTGTGGCCTGTAGGAGACACTGATGGGAAGTTGCAGGGAAGGAGGAAGGGAATGCCAATGGCCAGTGTCCAACCATGAAAACCCAATATGAGGATGAAGCCAAACACAGAAGGACAAAGAGCCAGGAAACAGGAAGAGAAAAAGAGAATCCTGACACATGCTTTGAACTCATTTCATTTGAACTCTAGACCTAAAGTTAGTGTTATCATATATTTTGTGTCCCAAACAAGGACACTCGAGAGTAAAAGGGGCTGCTGGTAATACTTGAATCAGGACAACAGGCACAAATTGGGACTGGCTCAGGCAAACCAGAACGTAGTCACCCTACCTAAATCCAACTCATCCCTTGCACTTCACAGTGAATTGAACCATTAAACTCTCTTTGACTCTTAACCTAATCTGACTTGGATCTCTATCACTAAACTAAAAGATTCCAGACCAGTGCATGAGGTAAAGGCTTAAATCAAGAGAATTATTTCCAAGAGGTAGGATTTCAGGGTTGGCAGGGGAATAGCAATGTCCACCTGACTTAGCTTCCACAGTGTGTGTGTGGAGCTTGTACATTTATGGTAGAGCCATTCCAGGAACATTATGTGAAATTTTGGTTGCTATACCCCCCAAAGTGCTGAAAAAAGTACAAAGAAAACTAAAACCACGAAGGGAACACAAATATTTCATCTTCAGGCTAAATGTGTCTCTTTGGTGATTTTTTTTTTCACATTTAAAGTGGCCTTTACTTAAGGTTTATTTTAATCTGAATATAAATTCCAGGACATAGAGTTAGTCAACCACATCTTGTAATTTTCCCAAAGTCAAGCCATCTAGGGATGGCACTATAACACCACTAAAAACACTAACCTCTGAGAATTGCTTTACTTCTATATTCTCTTCCTTTTACTTTTTTCCATTATCCTGTAAGGTCTCAATTATACTACAGATGAAATATGCTCTTGGCTCGCCTAGAAATCCAACAGTCATTTACAACCATTTCTATAAAAAAAAACGCATGTTCTTTAGAGCGTGGTAAGAAGAGTATGCCACAGCTCACGTGACATTTGTTAGTCCCTTAGTTCAGTGCACTCACAGCAGCTGCCTAGTTTATGACAAAACAGAACACAGCAATCCAAAGACTCTATCTCCTAAGTCCAGTGGGAGGGCTCCCCAAACCAGTGGAGGTCATTTTTTATTTAGGAAGCCATTAATAATTTAAGTGCTTGAAACTCCATGAGCGGCTTGATCTTTTAAAAGCCATAAGGGGTGATTGTGACTAACTTTTCATTTTTTGAGCCTCACTGTCATTTCATCAATAAAAGGGTAGATATATCAAGAAGCGGAAGGAAATATTCAGAGGCTTTAGCAACGAGCTAATATTTCTATGTCTCAGTTCCCATTTCTCACGGAGTCAATTCCTCTGGTCATAAAATATGCTCTTTTAACAGAAAAAAAAATACACTTTCCAGAGGTTAAATTGGTGCAAAATTCTTAATTGGAAATAAGAGTATAAGCACATACAAATTTAAAATATTCACAGATCAAAAGTATGATACATACAAGCTACTCCCTTCAGTGTTCACCAAGAGTCATTTTGTTCTGGAGGGTAAATTTTTCTCCTCATGCCCTGTATAGTAAACAGTAAAAGAATTTTTTAGGTTCTATATTTTTATCAAACTTTGTCACATAGACTTTATGATGTATGGAGCAATGATAATCTTGAATTATCTTGAAAGCTGAGTGGCATTCTTCACTTCACTGGAGTAAGAATCTATTGAATAACAGAAAAACTACCAAATCCACTATCCCTGATGATAATAAACAACAGGTTTTACCTGATTCTTAACCTTAAGCAAAATATACTGAGGGAGACTTTGAGAAGACTGGGTAATAAAGGAAGGAAACAGAAAAAGTGAAACACATGAGTTGAATAAAAAGAGGACCACAAAAGGTAACAGTTTTACTGTCTAGATGCTTGGGTTTTCTTGGTCACTTTCAGACGATGCCATTTCCTTGGTAAGCATAGATGGCTCCAGCAGCCAAAAGCGTTCATTTAGGGCTGGTAATGACCTGAGCATGTTATACATCCTTACACGCAGCCTCAGTGGGGTCACTGATGGCAGCACTTTCACTCTCCCAGCAGTTAACGACAATGACCTCAACACTTCGGAAGCTTTACTCTGGAAGACTTTTGCTCTGACAGTGTGGAGGATAAAAATTTGCAACCCCTGGCAGACAGAATAAAAGTTTAATATTAGATAAGTCTTGAGATACAGAATAAGGGAAAAAATTGTAGTTCACCCTGCCACCCACCCTTCTTCATGTACAGGAACCTGAGTTTACCAGTCAGCAGCTGCTGTGTACTTTTTTGTCTAAGAGGCTTAGGGCAATATTCTTCTCATATCTGAAGTGCTATACGTAAGTAGTAGAGTTAAGAGACCTGAATTCAGGTCCCCATTGGCCACATGTTGGCTGTGCAACTGAGAGGCTTTTTTTCCTCCTGACGCCAACCAATTCTGACACCAACTGGGTGTCCTACAATTTAATTCAATTCTGACACTAACTACTCAGAGTTCGTGTCAGACGCTACAGGTGAAGGGCTCAGTCCCACAAGACTGCCCTCACTGGTGGTCAAGTAACAAGTATTAAGAGTATTAGGTCCCCGGGCTATCCACACTTCTGTCCAGCGTGCCTATTGCCTCCCCACTTCAGGTTTGATAATTTGCTGGAAAGTCTCACAGAACTCACTCAGGAAAGAGTTTTACTTACTATTACTTGTTTATTATAAAGGCTACAACTCCGGAACAGCCAAACAGAAGAGATTACAGTGCAAGAGCATGGAGCTTCCATGCCCTCTCTGAGTGTGTTACCCTGCCAGCACTTTAATCTGTTCACCAACATGCAAGCTCTCCAAACCCCTTCTTTTAGGGGTTTTTATAAAGTTTTCATTACATAGTTGTGATTGATTAAATCATTAGCTGTTGGTAAATGACTCAATACCCAACCTCTCTCCCATTCCTGGAGATTGTGGAGTGGGCTAGAAGTTCCAAGCTTCTAATCAAAGCTTGGTCTTTCTGGTGACCAACCAGCCTCCATACTGAAGCAATCTGGGGGCCTCAGAGACTGGTCATCTTATTAGCATGCAAAAAACACTCATCACTCCGGGGAGTCCAAGGATTAAAGGAACTGTGTGCCAGGAACTGAGGACAAAGACCAAATATTAATTTTTTAGTATACCACAGTAACTTTGTTCTTTTTCTGATGTCTATGATCTTCGATTTACTAATGGGGCAGATTGACTATGGGTTACCTAATTCTTCTTACAGTTCAGACATTCTATGATTCTACATTTCTTGGAGTTTTGGTAAAATAACTAGAAGTTTGGTATGTTTAAGGACAAAAATAATTTTTAAGCACTTCTACTCATTGCTTTTCTGTATGTTACATATGAAGACCAGATGTGCACAAGTAATTAACCCACAAAAGACTGAACACTATTTTCTATACATTTTTTAAATGTACAGAACCACTTATTGCAGTCCTATTAATACCAGACATTTGCTTTTTCTTCAATCTTCATCATTTAATCCTTCTCATTTGGTCCTAACTTCAACCCTATAAGATAAGCTTCATTACCCCATGTTACAGATAAGGAAACTATAGCTCAGACAAATTAAGTAAGTTGCCCAAAATTATCCAACCAGTAATCAGTAGAGTCTGGAATTAAACTGTATGTTTGGCTCCAAAACTCCTCTATCCAATACACTACTCTGTCTCTTGCTTGTAACTGTAATAGAAAGATCATGTAAAGTGTATTACAGCATCTAAAAAACCCTGGTAATCCCTAATTAATATCCTTTGTGGAAAAACAGATTAAATAATATCTGCCGTTGAGTTGAGAATATTGTGCCAATCTTCATTTCTTGATTTTGACAATGTTATACAAATCTTATTGGGAAAGCTGGTCAAAGAGTACACGGGAACTCTGTACTATCTTTGCAACTTATTGTGGAAGACTATTTCAAAATGAAAAAGTTATTTTAAAAAAAAACCATGGATGTCTCCCAGATTGGCATCTATTAGGCTCCAAGCCTTAAAAGGATTATTTCTAGAATCATATCCTATGAATACCGTTACAGACTTCTGGTGCTATGGTTTGATAACTGAGAATTTGACTAATAAAATCAATACATATTGGCAAGGGATAGACTAGTTCTTTGGCCAAAAGCAGGAAGATTAACTTGATTAGGATATCTACTCTCCTGAAGAAGGCCTTGATGACATAAGGAAGTTTTCAGTGGGACATGGGTTTCAGGAGGACAAAAGTGGCTACTGGCCATCCTGGTTGTTCAAGGGAGAGAAATTTGTTTTGGAGACATGAAAAATCTGGTCCCTAGAGAAGCATCCTCTTTGCAGAGTACACTATTTCACCTGGATTTTCCAAACTTTAAACTCTAAGGTAAAGATAAGACTGGATAGGGCTTCCCTGGTGGCACAGTGGTTGAGAGTCCGCCTGCTGATGCAGGGGACATGGGTTCGTGCCCCGGTCCGGGAAGATCCCACATGCCGCGGAGCGGCTGGGCCCGTGAGCCATGGCCGCTGGGCCTGCGCGTCCGGAGCCTGTGCTCCGCAACGGGAGAGGCCACAACAGTGAGAGGCCCGCGTACCACACAAAAAAAAAAAAAAAAAAAAAAAGACTGGGTAGAATTTCTGGTTGTACAATTATTAGGGAAAAACCTAGACCATGGAGAATCCATAAAGCTACCATCCTGAGGGACTCTGTCTGAATGGACTTCCAATATTTCCGTGCTCCCTAAAATCCCAAAGATGTTATCTGAAAAGACAAAACCTATGGGTCAAACTAATTCTCACTAGCACAAAGATCAAACTATACCTTTTAAGTAGTATCTGTAGCAGTTAGTAAATGTTTATTAGAATTATAGATTATTCTAAATCTAGAAGGAGCGTTCCAGGTGAACTAAGCTAGTTGTTCCTATTCTTTAGTATACATAACAATCACCTGAAGATTCCTAGCTCTTAGCCCACAGGTTCTGACTGAGTTGGTAAGGGGTGGGGCCCAGGAATCAGCATTTTAACACATTATGTAAATTCTCATGTAGGCAATATTCAAGCTCACTTTGTAAAGCACTGTGTTAATGTTAACAGCCACCCTTCATTTTATATTTTACATCCCTCACTCAGAAAGGATTTTCCTAAAATCATATGAATAATTAATTGTAGAGCTGGAAGACAGCTTAAATCTCCTGCCTTTTAGTCCAGTACTCCTGCCACATGGCCACCTTCAATTCTGCCATAAAGTATTAACATTTTGTAACAAGCCTCTATTTTGTAATATGCCTCTCCCGTGCATGGAGGAGAGAATATCCTTGCCTAGACCTTCTTTTAGATAATTTTCTAAATTACTGGTCATTCTGGGTGACAAATCCATGACTCAGCTGGCAATCCCTGACTAAGCTTACACTACTTATTGCCCTTCTGGGCAGTTTCCATTGGGTGTTGCAAACAGTAAAGGTCTGCCTTATATCCATTCAAATTTGGTGGCAGGCACACATCTATTGTTTAATGGAGTTATTCTCAAAAAGCACTGGAGAGGGCTGCCTGGGATAGAGGGTGAGATCCTACACACATTAAACCTGGTGGTAGCAATTCAGATAGTCAAGCAGCTCCCCACACTGCATTCTACAGGCTCTCCATCACTGTGGTCAAGCCAAAATGACTTAATGCCCTCCGCAGTGATTTCCGTTTTGTATCAGACTTCCCTCCTCAATGATACTTGACCAGAGCCAGAAACAACCAACACTGAGACAATCATCAAATGTGCAGTTTTTTCACAAAATATTAGAGAAGTATAGCCCATCCCAGTATC
The DNA here is from genome assembly GCF_026419965.1 of Kogia breviceps. Taxonomy (NCBI): domain Eukaryota; kingdom Metazoa; phylum Chordata; class Mammalia; order Artiodactyla; family Physeteridae; genus Kogia; species Kogia breviceps. The sequence goes on from NC_081314.1 coordinate 102,317,143, forward strand.
AAACTAGATGTTATCTACTGTGAAAGATACGCAGAAGTATGTTTCTTACACTAAAGAACTGATAATCTAGTTGAGAAGATGAGACTTGTACCCATAAAAAGCTAATTTTTTAGTACAAGGAAAAAAGGGACAAATGAACTTATAAAACTACAATAATTCTATTGTATTTGATAACAAATTTATTTATTTAATTCATAGTTGAATTAATAAATCTAGAATTTGAAAACATCATTTTAGGGACTTCCCTGGCAGTCCAATGGTTAAGACTGTGGCTCCAGTGCAGGGGGTGACGGTTCGATCCCTGATCGGGGAACAAGATCCCACATTCCACGTAGTAAGCCCAATAAGTAAATAAATAAATACCTTCATTTTAAGGAATTAAAGCCTATAAGTGAATAATCTATGTGGATTGTACCAATGTCACTTTCCTGGGTTTTATTTATTTTGGGGGGGGGAAGAAGATGTCTTTTATTTTTATTTATTTCCTTTTTTTGCTGTTATAATTTTTTTAATGATCTATTATAGTTATATAAGGTGTTATCACTGGAAGAGCTGGGTGAAGTCTACATAGAAACTCTCTGTACTATTTTTATAACTTCTTATGAGTTCAAAATTATTTCAAAAAATATTCTTATGGGTGATATAAGAGTGGGAAGAACCAAAAAAAAAAAATTCTGACCTTTCTCAGCCTTTTTTCCACAACATAAAATCTCATTAAGTTTATAGAATTTCAGTGGAAGAAAGATTATTGCCAAGAATTAAATGCCAAGCTAATCTAGGGTTCATGTGCCATGGTACCCAATGAAAAATTATCAGCTAGGAAAGTCCTCATTAATATTTACTAACTATCTTTTAAACAATTACTCCAAAATATGCTATCATTAATGAGAAATTCATTAAAATTAAGAAGTCAAAATAACATGACAATCTAATAAAGAAGACTGGCAAAAGGCATTGAAACTATTTAAATATAAGAAAATGAAGTTAATACAATTATCAAACAAAATTATAATTTAACAACAATAATTGTATGATAAATTTTAAATAATTTAACAATTAACAATATAATTTAACAACAATAATTGTATGATAAATTTTAAATTTTACCAATAAAACCAGGAGACAAGAGCAGCTAAACTGTGCTCATTTTACTCTCTTTAAAGGGGAGGAATCCTATATATAAAATAGGTAACTAATAAGGACCTACTGTATAGCACAGGGAACTCTACTCAATATTCTGTAATAGCCTATATGTAAAGAATCTAAAAAAGAAAGAATATATGTATATGTATAACTGATTCACTTTGCTGTACACCTGAAACTAACACAATGTTGTAAATCAACTATACTCCAATTTTTTAAAAAAGGGGAGGAATCAATACATATTGTTTTACTTTGGAAGTTGAAGATTGTATCTTATAAATTGTATTAATATTTAATAAACAAAAATAAGGGGATGAAAATGTTCTAATTGGAGAAAGTTAAATAAAAGAAAATATAATTTATATAGCACAACATATTAAAAAAGGGAAGAAATCATGGATACATGTATAAAAAGAAAATAAGATGACAGAATAAGATCAAACATACCAGTTTTGATAACCAATATTTAGCTATATAGATAAAAGTTTAACTTTTTAAATAAAATAGAAAAACAATGAGAAAATGATTTCAAAAACACAATCTGGAGACTTCCCTGGTGGCTAAGCAGTTAAGAATCCACCTGCCAATGCAGGGGACACAGGTTCGAGCCCTGGTCTGGGAAGATCCCACGTGCCGTGAAGCAACTAAGCCTGTGCACCACAACTACTGAGACTGAGCTCTAGAGCCTAGGAGCCACAACTACTGAGCCCATGTGCCACAGCTACTGAAGCCTGTGCACCTAGAGCCCGTGTTCTGCAACAAGAGAAACACCACAATGAGAAGCCCACACACCACAATGAAGAGTAGCCCCCACTCACCACAACTAGAGAAAGCCCATGCACAGCAACAAAGACCCAATGCAGAGAAAAATAAATAAAATCTATTAAAAAATACAATCTAAATATATGGGATCTAAAAAAAGGTAAGTCAAAAACAAAGTGACACAGAAAGGTTAATGACAAAAGAACTAACAGATTAGATAAGATCACATAAAAACAAATTAGAAGTTGCTACATTAATATATGGAAAATTAGATTTCAAGATAAAATAGGACTGAGAGTGACTTGTTATATTGATGAAAGTTATCATGCACCAGAAATATACATCCATGAATTTTTAGAAACATGATAATACAGCATTAATTTGTATAAAGACAAACAGTTAAAGAGAAGAAAAACTGGTAGAAAAGTGTAAAAGGGAATTTTACATGCCTATCTCTGGCTTTGATGAACAAGTTAAAGGTAAATAAGATTTTACGAAAGATAACTTGAAAACTATATCCCCTTGAAAAAGTACATATGTGACATATAAAAATATTGTCAGAAGATCATCTCAGTAAATATTAAATTGGAAAATTTTTTATACTAATAACAATCTACATAGAATTTTAGGAATTATACCTTTGCTTTCAGGGTTAGAGGTCTGGAGCTTAAGAAGCAAGCTCTCACTAAGGAGTGTCTTTTCTTGCCTCATGTTGGTGGTCCAGTGATCACCTTTGTTCACACAAATGATCCTGGTGCAGGGTGCATAGTTTAGAAGAAGGGTACTTTCCACTGTCGTTGGGAATGTAAATTGGTGCAGACGCTGTGGAACACAGTATGGAGCTTCCTCAAAAAAATTAAATATAGAACTACCATATGATCTAGCAATTCCACTTGTGGGCATACAACCAAAGAAAAGAAAAACATTAATTCAAAAAGATATGTGCACCCCCAATGTTCATATCAGTATTATTTATAATAGCCAAGATATGGAAGCAACCTAAGTGTCCATCAACAGATGAATGGATGAAAAATCAAAGGACATCTCCCATAACTTTAAAAGAAAAAAAAATGAAGATGTGGTATGTATGTACAATGGAATACTACTCAGCCATGAGAAGAATGAAATTTTGCCATTTGCAACAACATGGATAGACTTGGAGGGTATTATGATTAGTGAAATAAGTCAGACTGAGAAAGACACTGTATGAAATCACTTATGTGTGGAATCTAAAAAATAAAACAAACTAGTGAATGTAACAAAAAAGAAACAGACTCAGATACAGAGAACAAACTAGGGGTTACCAGTGAAGAGAGGGAAGAGGGGAGGGGCAAAATAGAGGTAGGTGATTAAGAGGTACAAGCTACTATGTATAAAATAAATAAGCTACAAGAATATATTGTACAACACAGGGAATATTTTATAAGAACTATAATCTTTAAAAATTGTGAATCACTATATCATATATATACCTGAAACTTACACAATACTGTAAATCAACTATACCTGAATTTTAAAAACAATAAATTAAAAAACAAGGGTACTTTCATTATATTCAAGTATAATTCACTCTGCCAACTCAGAAAAAATGGAACTCTATATACAGAGGGAAAAGTCCTTGTAATATTTTTCATCAGAGTAAAAGGAAATGTTTACTATGGGAAGAGGGATAGAATATGATGCACAGAGAGAAATTCCTGATTTCAAGGTTAAGTCTTTCAATAATGCCTCCTTGTTTAATCTTAAACTTTTGACATTCCCCATATATAATACACAAATACAAAAGAATAAAAACAAAAATCTTGTGAGGTCAAACAGAATTTTTATTTTCATGTAACATTTTGGTTCATCTATATGATTATTTTTGCCATGATGAAAATTAGAAGGTGACCATAATCCTTAGCCTAAATGTTGAGCTTCTCTCACAGTAGATACTCCCAAGATGTTAAAAGAATGGTTTCCAAAGAAAAAAAAGAATATAAATCTTCAATTCAGATTTTTTAAAACAAAGTATGAATGGAATTTTTTTTAAGATTTATTGTTAAATATATTCTTGAGATAAGTCTCAAGGAATAAAAGTATCTTCAGTCCTATGTATGACTTATGTCACAAAAACAACTTTATATGGTTCTGCTCCTATCAAATCAACCCTCTTGCAGATAAAAACTATAAACTCTGGACAAAATATTTTTAAAAACTTATATGAAGACATTGGAAGACAAGCAAAAGCAGTCAGAAACTGGAAGGGGATTCTACACTTAGGAAAAAGAGACTTCCACTGGGTAGGTTTCCATATTTTGTTTTGTGCTTAATATCTTTTAGCCTGAAGTCACACCATAATCAGCCCAGGTAGGATGAGTAAACCTGGAGTTGAAACAGGCAGTCTTATTAGGTTGAAAAAACAGAAGACAGGGTTAAGGGCAACCACGGCAGCTGGAAAGCAAGTAACAGTATGGATATGAATATCCAGGAGAAGACAGAGAGGAGGAGCTCCAGAGTCTGTTTATAAACTCTGCCCAAATCTCTGATTAACCTATTAATTACAAATGGATGGGATGGACTCCAAGAAGCACAGGTAAGGCTAAAATCACTAAACAGATTTCAGCTGCCCACCCTAGGAAGAGATAGAGTTTTCAATTTTAGTCCAGCTAAGTTAATCATATGGCAACTCCACTCTTGGTAGGAATATAGCAGAATGCAGAGTTGCTACAGTGTAGGATCTATAATGCTCTGGAAATAATTGAAATTACCAAACACATGAAAAAATATGGCCCATACTAAAGAAAAACAGCAATCAATGGAGAATGACCAAAATGACCCAGATGTTAAATTTAGCAAACAAGAAATTTAAAGTACTATTACAACATACTTACAGATGTATTCATAGAGTACAAAAGAAAACGTACTCATAATGAGCCAAAGATAAGGAAATATAAGCAAAATGTACTACTATAAAATATAACAAAACAAAAATTTGTAAACTAAAAAAGTACAATATCTGAAATAAAAATCACTGGATAGGCTCAAGAGCAAACTGAAGATGACTAAAGAAAAAACTCAGTGTCCTTGGAGACAGATCACCAGGATGATCCAGTCTGATGAATAGCAAGGAGAAAGAATGAGAAAGAATGAACAGAGCTCAGGAACCTGCAGAACAATATTAAATTAACTAACATGTATTTAGAGTCCCAGAAAGAGAGAAGAGAGAATGGGACACAAAAACTATTTGAAAAATAATGGCTGAAAATTTCTCAAATTTGATGAAAGACATAAATTAATAGATTCAAGAAGCTCAGCAATCCCAAGCAGAATAAATGCAAAAACTAAACTAAAATAATATAATATCTGGGCACATTATAGTCAAAATGATAAAAGTCAAAAATAAAGGGAAAACCCTGAAAATAACCAGAGGAAAGTAACACATTATATAACAGGAGGAAAAAATGCAAAACATTGAAGATGTCTCATTAGAAACTGGAGCCACTTTGTGAAATTAATTCTTCATAATGCTAAAAGGAAAAAAAAAACTCTGTCAAGTCATAATTCTATATCCAGTGAAAATGTTTCTCAACAATGAAAGCTAAATAAAGACATTTTTAGGTAAAAGAAAACTGAAAGAATTTTTCACCAGAATATATATACTAAGAAATTCTAAAGGAAAGTTTTCAGCCTGAAGGGAAACAAAATCACATGGAAATTCAGATCTTCAAGAAGGGATTAAGAACAAGCAAAAACAATAACACTGCATTGTGGGGTTTATAATGTATGCACATGTAGTACTTCAGACAACTATAACATAAAGGAAGGAAGAATAACACGTAAGCTTATACCGTTACAAGAGTCTTAGATTTTAGTGGAAGTGGTAAAATATTAACTCTGTTGAGTATGGAAAGTTAAGGATGTATAATGTATCCATAAATCAACAGAAAATATGCTGGGATATTGCTTAATAACCAACATATAAATTAAAATGGAATCCTAGTAATACTAAATTTACCCAAAAGTAGGCAGGAAAAGAGGAACAAAGGAATAAAAAATAGAGTGGCAACAGAAAGCAAATAGTAAAATTTTAGACATAAATTCATGCATATTAATAATTACATTAGCTCAAACAGACTAAACACTCAAAAGACAGAGACTGCCAGAATTGATAAAAGACCCATCTACTTGCTGTCTGTAAGATACATACTTTAAATATAAAGGAACAGATAGGTTGAAAGTGAATGGATGAAAAAATATGTATCATGTAACCAATATGCATAAGAAGGCCGGATATCAGATAAAGTAGACTTCATGACAAAAGCATTATCAGAGTTAAGGAGGGACATTTCCAAATGATAAAGGGTCAATTCATTCAAAGACATAATAATCATGAATGTCTATGCATCTAATAGCAGAACCTCAACACATGTGATGCAAAAATTGACAGAATCAAGGAGAGAATAAACAAATTCACAGTCACAGTTGGAGATTTTAGCATTCCTTTTTCAGCAGTTGAGAGAACCAAAAATGTTGGTAAGAAAATCTGTATGGTACTAACAATCACTTTGATCCTATTGACATTTTTAGAACACTATACCCGACAACTACAGAATACCATTCTTTTCCAAGTTAAATGTTTTGTTCATCAAGATAGACCAAATGCTTGTCAGTCCATAAAATCAGTCACATTAAATTTAAAAGAATTAAAAGAAAAAAATTCAGGGCTTCCCTGGTGGTGCAGTGGTTGAGAGTCCGCCTGCCAATGCAGGTGACATGGGTTCGTGCCCCGGTCCGGGAGGATCCCACATGCCATGGAGCGGCTGGGCCTGTGAGCCATGGCCACTGGGCCTGCGTGTCCGGAGCCTGTGCTCCACAACGGGAGAGGCCACAGCAGTGAGACGCCCATGTACCTCAAAAAAAAAGAAAAAGTTCAGACACAACTTACCAAGACTGAATCAGGATGTAATAAAAAAATCTAAATGGAGCAATAATGAACAAGGAGATTGAATCAGTAATTTAAAATCTCACAACACATAAAAGCCCAGGACAAGATGGCTTCACAGGTGAGCTATACCAAACATTTAAAGAATGAATACCAAACCTTCTCAAACTCTCCCAAAAAAAGTGAAGATGAAAAAAAAAGGGGGGAAGATGAAGGAACACTTGCAAACTCTTTACAGGGCCAGCATCACCCTAATACTGGAGCCAGATAAGGACACTATAAGAAAAGAAAATTACAAGCCATATTCCTGATGACCATAGATGCAAAATCCTCAACAAAATATTAGCAAACTGAATTCAAAAATACATTAAAAGGATCATACACCATGATCAAATGGGACTGAACCCTGGAAGCAAGAATGGTTCAACATATGCAAATCAATAAATGTGATACACCACATGAGCAGAATGAAGGACAAAAATCAGGATCATTTCAATAGGTGCAGAAAAACTATTTAACAAAATTCAACATCCTTTATGAGAAAAACTCTCAACAAATAAGGTATAGAAGGATTGTTCATCAACATAATAAAGGCCACATCTGACAAGCCCATAGCTAACATCACACTCAATGGTGAAAATTAAAAGGCTTTCCTCTAAGACAGGAATAAGACAAGGATGCCCACTCTTGCCACATCCATTCAACATAGTACTGGAAGTCCTAGTCAGAACAATAGCCAGGAAAAGTACTGGAAGTCCTAGTCAGAACAATAGCCAGGAAAAAGAAACAACAGGCATCCAAGTTGGAAAGGAAAAAATAAAACTGTCTCTGCTAGCAGACAAAATTATCTTAAATACAGAAAACCCAAAAGACTTCACCAGAAAACCAGAACTAATAAATAAATTTAGTAAAGTTGCAGGATAAAAAAATAAACTTACAGAAATCAGTTGCAGGAGACCTTCAAGATGGTGGAGGAGTAAGACATGGAGATCACCTTCTTCCCCACAAATCCATCTACATGTGGAACAACTCCTACAGAACACCTACTGAACGCTGGCAGAAGACCTCAGACTTCCCCAAAAGCAAGAAACTCCCCACATACCTGGGTAGGGCAAAAGAGAAAAGAAAAAATGAGACAAAAGAATAGGGATGGGAGCTGCACCTCTGGGAGAGATTTGTGAAGGAGGAAAGGTTTCCACACACTAGAAGCCCCTTTGTGGGCGGAAACAGCGGGTGGTGGAGGGGGGAAGCTTTGGAGCCATGGAGGAGAGCTCAGCAACAGGGGTGCAGAGGGCAAAGTGGACAGATTCCTGCATACAGGATTGGTGCTGACCAGCACTCACCAGCCTGAAAGGCTTGTCTGCTCACCCGCCAGGGCGGGTGGGGGCTGGGAGCTGAGGCTCGGGCTTCGGTAGGATCCCAGGGAGAGGACTGGGGTTGGCTGCATGAACACAGCCTGAAGGAGGCTAGTGCACCACAGCTAGCTGGGAGGGAGTCTGGGAAAAAGTCTGAAACTCCCTAAGAGGAAACAGACCATTGTTTTAGGGGGCGCAAGGACAGGGGATTCAGAACACCACCTAAATGAGCTCCAGAGATGGGCACGAGCTGCGGCTAACAGCATGGACCCCAGAGACGGGCATGAAACCCTAAGGCTACTGCTGAACCCAAGAAGCCTGTGTGCAAGCACAGGTCACTATCCACACCTCCCCTCCCAGAAGCCTGTGCAGCCTGCAATTGCCAGGGTCCCGTGATCCAGGGACAACTTTCCCGGGAGAACACATGATGCACCTCAGGCTCTTGCAATGTCACGCTGGCCTCTGCCACTGCAAGCTTGCCCCACATTCCATACCACTCCCTACCCCCAGCCTGAATGAGCCAGAGCCCCCTTATCAGCTGCTACTTTAACCCCATCCTGTCTCAGCAAAGAACAGACACCCTCAGGTGACCTACATGCACAGGCGGGGCCAAATACAAAACTGAACCCTGGGAGCTGTGCAAACAAACAAGAGAAAGGGAAATCTCTCCATGCAGTCTCAGGAGCTGTGGATTAAATCTCCACAATCAACCTGATGTACCTTGCATCTCTGGAATACCTGAATAGACAACGAATCATCCCAGAATTGAGGCAGTGGACCTTAGGGGCAACTGTAGACTTGGGATTTGCTGTCTGCATCTAATTTGTTTCTGGTTTTAAGTTTATGTTAGTTAAGTATTTAGAGTTTATTATCATTGGTAGATTTGTTTATTGATTTCATTGCTCTCTTCATTTTTTTTCCTTTTATATATAGATTATTTTTCCTTCTTCTCTTTTTGTGAGTGTGTATGTGTATGCTTCTTTGTGTGAGTTTGTCTGTATAGTTTTACTTTTACCATTTGTCCTAGGGTTCTGTCGGGGTTTTTTGTTTGTTTCTTTGTTTTTAATATAGTTTTCAGTGCTTGTTATCATTGGTGGATTTGTTTTATGGTTTAGTTGCTCTCTTCTTTCTATCTTTCTTTTTTAAATTACTTTTTGATTTATTTTTAGTAATTTTATATTTTAAAAACTTTTATTTTATTATATTTATTTCTTTCTTTCTTTTCCAGCTTTTCTTCTGAGCCATTTGATGGGTAGGGTCTGGGTGCTCTAGCCAGGTGTCAGGCCTGTGCCTCTGAGGTGGGAGAGCCGAGTTCAGGACATTGGTCTACAAGAGACCTCCCAGCTCCAGGTAATATCAAATGGTGAAAGCTCTCCCAGACATCTCCATCTCAATGTTAAGACCCAGCTCCACTCAATGACCAGCAAGATACAGTGCTGGAAACCCTATGACAAACAAATAGCAGGACAGAAACACAACCCCATCCATTAACAGAGAGGCTGCCTAAAATCATAATAAGGTCACAGACACCCCAAAACACACCACTGAACACGGTCCTGCCCACCAGAAAGAAAAGATCCAGCCTCATACACCAGAACACAGGCACCAGTCCCCTCCACCAGGAAGCCTACACAACCCACTGAACCAAACTTCTCCACTGGGGGCAGACACCAAAAACAATAGGAACTATGAACCTGAAGAGTGCAAAAAGGAGACCCCAAACATAGTAAGTTAAGCAAAATGAGAAGACAGAGAAACACAAAGCAAATAAAGGGGCAAGGTAAAAACCCACCAGACCAAACAAATGAAGAGGAAATAGGCAGTCTACCTGAAAAAGAATTCAGAGTAATGATACTAAATATGATCCAAAATCTTGGAAAGAGAATGGAGAAAACACAAGAAACATTTAACAAGGACCTAGAAGAACTAAAGAGCAAACAAACAATGCTGAACAACACAATAAATGAAATTTAAAATTCTCTAGAAGGAATCAATAGCAGAATAACTGGGGCAGAAAAACGGATAAGTGACATGGAAAGTAAAATAGTGGAAATAAATACTGCAGAGCAGAAGAAAGAAAAAAGAATGAAAATAATAGAGGACAGTCTTAGAGACCACTGGGACAATATTAAATGCACCAACATTCGAATTACAGGGGTCCTAGAAGAAGAAGAGAAAAAGAAAGGGACTGAGAAAATATTTGAAGAGATTATAGTTGAAAAACTCCCTAATATGGGAAAGGAAATAGTCAATCAAGTCCAGGAAGCACAGAGAGTCCCATACAGAATAAATCCAAGGAGAAACACACCAAGACACATATTAATCAAACTATCAAAAATTAAATACAAAGTAAAATATTAAAAGCAGCAAGGGAAAAACAACAAACAACATAGAAGGGAATCCCCATAACATTAACAGCTGATCTTTCAGCAGAAACTCTGCAAGCTAGAAGAGAGTGGCAGGACATATATAAAGTGATGAAAGGGAAAAAGCTACAACCAAGATTACTCTACCCAGCAAGGATTTCATTCAGATAAGATGGAGAAATTAAAACCATTACAGATGATCAAAAGCTAAGAGAATTCAGCACCACCAAGCCAGCTTTACAACAAATCCTAAAGGAACTTCCCTAGGTAGGAAACACAAGAGAAGGAAAAGCCCTACAATAAGAAACCCAAAACAATTAAGAAAATGGTAATAGCAACATACATATCGATAACTACCTTAAATGTAAATGGATTAAATGCTCCAACCAAAAAAAACAGACTGGCTAAATGGATACAAACAGAAGACCGATATATATGCTGTCTACAGGAGACACACTTCAGAACAAGGGACACATACAAATTGAAAGTGAGGGGATGGAAGAAGGTATTCCATGCAAATGGAAATCAAAAGAGAGCTGGAGTAGCAATTCTCATATCAGAAAAAAACAGACTTTAAAATAAAGACTATTACAAGAAACAAAGGACACTACATAAGGATCAAGGGATGAATCCAAGAAGAAGATATAACACTTGTAAATATTTATGCACCCAACATAGGAGCACCTCAATACATAAGGCTATTACTAACAGCCATAAAAGGGAAAATCGACAGTAATACAATCATAGTAGCGGACTTTAACATAGTAGGGGACTTTAATCTGTCCACTTTCACCAATGGACAGATCATCCAAAATGAAAATAAATAATGAAACACAAGCTTTAAATGACACATTAAACAAGATGGGCTGAATTGATACTTATAGGACATTCCATCCAGAAACAACAGAATACACTTTCTTCTCAAGTGCTCATGGAACATTCTCTAGCATAAATCATATCTTGGGTCACAAATCAAGCCTTGTAAATTAAAGAAAACTGAAATTGTATCAAGTATCGTTTCCGACCATAACGCTAGGAAACTAGATATCAATTACAGGAAAAACTCTGTAAAAACTACAAACACATGGAGGCTAAACAATACACTACTAAATAACCAAGAGATCACTGAAGAAATCAAAGAGGAAATCAAAAAATATCTAGAAAAAAATGACGATGACCCAAAGCCTATGGGATGCAGCAGAAGCAGTTCTAAGAGGCAAGTTTATAGAAATACAATGCTACCTCAAGAGACAAGAAACATCTCAAATAAAAAACCTAACCTTACACCAAAAGCAATTAGAGAAAGAAGAACAAAAAACCCCATAGTTAGCAGAAGGAAATAAATCATAAAGATCAGAGCAGAAATAAATGAAAAAGAAATGAAGGAAACAATAGCAAAGATCAATAAAACTAAAAGCTGGTTCTTTGAGAAGAGAAACAAAATTGATAAACCATAACCATTGGCAGACTCACCAAGAAAAATAGGGAGAAGACTCAAATCAACAGAAATAGAAATGAAAAAGGAGAAGTACAAACTGACACTGCAGAAATACAAAGGATCATGAGAGATCACTACAACCAACTATATGCTAATAAAATGGACAACCTGGAAAAAATGTACAACTTCTTAGAAAAGCAAAACCTTCCGAGACTGAACCAGGAAGAAATAGAAAATATAAACAGACCAATCACAAGCACTGAAATTGAGACTGTGATTAAAAATCTTCCAACAGGGCTTCCCTGGTGGCGCAGTGGTTGAGAGTCCGCCAGCTGATGCAGGGGACATGGGTTCGTGTCCCGATCCGGGAAGATACCACATGCTGCGGAGCGGCTGGACCCATGAGCCATGGCTGCTGAGCCTGCGCGTCTGGAGCCTGTGTTCCGTAACGGGAGAGGCCACAACAGTGAGAGGCCCATGTACCGATAAAAAAAAAAAAAAAAAAAGCTTCCAACAAACAAAAGACCAGGACCAGATGGCTTCACAGGTGAATTCTATCAAACATTTAGAGAAGCGCTAACACCTATCCTTCTCAAACTCTTCCAAAATATAGCAGAGGGAGGAACACCCCCAAACTGTTTCCATGAGGCCTCCATCACCCTGACACCAAAACCAGACAGAGGTGCCACAAAAGTAGAAAACTACCGGCCAATATCACTGATGAACATAGGTGCAGAAATCCTCAACAAAATATTAACAAACAGAATCCAGCAGCACATTAAAAGGGTCATACAACATGATCAAGTGGGGTTTATCCCAGGAATGCAAGGATTCTTCAATATAGGCAAATCAATCAACGTGATACACCATAACAACAAATTGAAGGAGAAAACCCATATGATCATCTCAGTACATGCAGAAAAAGCTTTCAACAAAATTCAACACCCATTTATGATAAAAACCCTCCAGACAGTAGGCAGAGAGGGAACTTACCTTAACATAATAAAGGCCATATATGACAAACCCACAGCCAACAATGTTCTCAATGGTGAAAACCTGAAACCATTTCATCTAAGATCAGGAATAACAAAAGGTTGTCCACTCTCACCACTGTTATTCAACATAATTTTGGAAGTTTTAGCCACAGCAATCAGAGAAGAAAAAGAAATAAAAGGAATCCAAATTGGAAAAGAAGTAAAGCTGTCACTGTTTGCAGATGACATGATACTATACATAGACAATCCTAAGGATGCTACCAGAAAACTACTAGAGCTGATCAATGAATCTGGTAAAGTAGCAGGATACAAAATTAATGCATAAAAATCTATTGCATCCCTATACACTAACGATGTAAAATCTGAAAGAGAAATTAAGGAAACACTCTCATTAACCATTGCAAAAAAAAGAATAAAATACATAGGAATAAACCTACCTATGGAGACAAAAGACCCAAATGCAGAAAAGTATAAGACACTGATGAAAGAAATTAAAGATGCTATGATATACCAGATCGTAGAGATATACCAGATTCTTGCATTGGAAGAACCAACACTGTGAAAATGACTATACTACCCAAAGCAATCTACAGATTCAATGCAATCCCTATCAAATTACCAATGGCATTTTTCACAGAATTAGAACAAAAAATTTCATAATTTGTATGGAAACACAAAAGATCCCGAATAGCCAAAGCAATCTTGAGAAAGAAAAACGGAGCTGGAGGAATCAGGCTCCCAGACTTCAGACTATACTACAAAACTACAGTAATGAAGATAGTACGGTACTGGCACAGAAACAGAAATGCAGATCTATGGAATGGGATAGAAAGCCCAGAGATAAACCCATGCACATATGGTCACCTTGTTTTTGAATAAGGAGGCAAGAATATTCAGTGGAGAAAAGACAGACTCTTCAATAAATTGTGCTGGGAAAACCAGACAGCTACATGCAAAAGAATGAAATTAGAATACTCCCTAACATCATACACAAAAATAAACTCAAAATGAATTGAAGACCTAAATGTAAGGCCAGACACTATAAAACTCTTAGATGAAAACATAGGCAGAATGCTCTATGACATAAATCAGAGCAAGATCCTTTTTGACCCACCTCCTAGAGAATTGGAAATAAAAACAAAAATAAACAAATGGCACCCAATGAAACTTAAAATCTTCTGCACAGCAAAGGAAACCATAAACAAGACAAAAAGACAACCCTCAGAATGGGAGAAAATATTTGCAAACGAAGCAACTGACAAAGGATTAATCCCCAAAATTTACAAGCAGCTCATGTAGCTCAATATCAAAAAAACAAACAACTCAATCCACAAATGGCAGATCTAAGTAGACATTTCTCCAAAGAAGATATACAAATTGCCAACAAACACATGAAAGGATGCTCAACATCACTAATCATTAGATAAATGCAAATCAAAACTACAATGAGGTATCATCTCACACCAGTCAGAATGGCCATCATAAAAAAATCTACAAACAATAAATTCTGGAGAGGGTATGGAGAAAAGGGAACCCTCTTGCACTGTTGGTGGGGATGTAAATTGATACAGCCACTATGGAGAACAGTATGGAGGTTCCTTAAAAAACTAAAAATAGAACTACCATACGACCCAGCAGTCCTACCACTGGGCATGTACACTGAGAAAACCATAATTCAAAAAGAGTCATGTACCAAAATGTTCATTGCAGCTCTATTTACAATAGTCAGGACATGGAAGCAACCTAAGTGTCCATCAACAGATGAATGGATAAAGAAGATGTGGCACATATATACAATGGAATATTACTCAGCCATAAAAAGAAATGAAATCAAGTTATTTGTAGTGAGGCGGATGGACCTGGAGTCTGTCATACAGAGTGAAGTAAGTCAGAAAGAGAAAAACAAATACCATGTGCTAAAACATATATATGTAATCTTAAAAAAAAAAGTTCTGAAGAACCTAGCAGCAGGACAGGAATAAAGATGCAGATGTAGAGAATAGACTTGAGGACCCAGGGAGGGGGAAGGGTAAGCTGGGACAAAGTGAGAGAGTGGCATGGACATATTTACACTACCAAATGTAAAACAGATACATTTTACATAGCACAGGGATATCAGCTCAGTACTTTGTGACCACCTAGAGGGGTGGGATAGGGAAGGTGGGAGGGAGACGCGAGAGGGAGGAGATATGTGGATATATGAATATATATATGTATGGCTGATGCACTTTGTTATAAAGCAGAAACTAACACACCACTGTAGAGCAATTATACTCCAACCAAGATTTTTTAAAAAAAGAAAAAGAAATCATTTGCATTTCTATACACTAACAACTACCTGAAAAAGAAATTAAGAAATCAATCCCACTTACAATAGTATAAAAAACAATGAAATACTTAGAAATAAGTTTAACCAAGGAAAAATCTATACACTGAAAGCTATGACACTGATGAAAAAGCCTGAAGAAGACATAAACAATGGAAAGGTATCTGTGTTCTTGGATTGGAAAAATTAATATTGTGAAAATTTCCATACTACCCAAAGTAATCTAAAGAGTCAATGCAATCCTACCAAAATTCCAATGGTATTTTTCACAGAAACATCTATCCTAAAATTTGAAAAAACTATCCTAAATGTTGAAATCATTATCTTGAAGGGAAAACTGCACACCCATGTTCACTGCAGCATTATTCACAATAGCTAAGATATGGAAACAACCTAAATGTCCTTTGATGAATGAATGTGTAAAGAAAATGCATGGTGGATACATGCAATGGAATATTATTCAGCCATAAAAAAGAAGGAAATCCTGCCATTTGTGACAACATAGATGAGCCTGGAGGGCATTACGCTAATTGCTATAAGCCAGACAAGAATGACAAACACATATGGTATCAGTTACATGTGGAATTTTTTTAAAGCCAATTTCATAGAAACAGAAAATAGAATGGTGGTTGCCAGGGGCTGGGAGGAGAGGTAAATGGGGTAGTATAGGTCAAAGAGTACAAAGTTTTCAACTATAAGAAGAATAAGAACCCAATGTACAACATGGTGACTATAGTTGATAATATGGTATCATGTACTTAAAAGTTGCTGAATAGTTAAGCATTCTCACCATACACACACACAAAAATTAACTATGTCTTTAAAAATAATAAAAATGAACTTATTTACAACACATAAATAGACCCACAGACAGAAAACAAACCTATAGTTACCAAAGGGGATAACAGGATGGGGGGAGATAAATTAATTGTTTGGAATTAACATGTACACACTACCATATAAAAAATAGGTAACCAGGGACTTCCCTGGTGGCACAGTGGTTAAGAATCCGCCTGCCAATGCAGGGGACAAGGGTTCGATCCCTGGTCCAGGAAGACCGCACATGCCGTGGAGCAACTAAGCCCAGGAGCCACAACTACTGAAGCCCATGTGCCTAGAGCCCATGCTCTGCAACAAGGGAAGCCACCAAAATGAGAAGCCCATGCATCGCAACGAAGAGTAGCCCCTGCTCTCCACAACTAGAGGAAGCCTGCATGCAGCAACAAAGATGCAATGCAGCCAAAAAAAAAAAAACCAGGTAACCAGCAAGGACCTACTATATAGCACAGGGAACTATGCTCAATATCTTGTAATAACCTGTAATCGAAAAAGTGAAAAATGTGAAAAAGTATAGATATATATATTTATATAAAAAACGAAATCCCTTTGCTGTACACCAGAAACTAACACAGCATTGTAAATCAACTATACTTCTACTATACTTTAATTTAAAAAAAAAGAAAAAAAATTAACTATGTAAAGTGATGGATGTGTTGTTTCGATCATTCTATATGTATATGTGTATCAAATCATCAAGTTGTACATTTTAAAATATACAGTTATAGTTGGCAATTATTCTCAATTATTCCTCAATAAAGTTTTTTTAAAAAATAAGAATCATAAAATTTCAAAAAAGAGAGAAAGAAAAAATTAAGCCAACCCAACAGGGGTCCAAGCTCCAGGGATCACTGTAACATTGACCATATAACCACGGTGAGGTGCTGTGAACCTGCTGCATGGCAGAAAGGCAAAGGAGGTGCCTCCCAAGCTAGCTGCTCAACAAAATCTCTACTGCTCAGAGAAAAGGGACTAACATTGACCAACCCCATTGCAATTATGTTCCATGAACTCCAGTCCAGGAAAGGATATAGTAGGTAAGTCATAAAAAAGTTTTTCTTCCCCTTTCCTCAAAGTGTATTAAAAATAGTGTCACCCATGGGCTTCCCTGGTGGCGCAGTGGTTGCGAGTCCACCTGCCGATGCAGGGGACGCGGGTTTGTGCCCCGGCCCGGGAAGATCCCACATGCCGCGGAGCGGCTGGGCCCGTGAGCCATGGCCGCTGAGCCTGCGCGTCCGGAGCCTGTTCTCCACAACAGGAGACGCCACAACAGTGAGAGGCCTGCGTACCATAAAAAAAAAAAAAAAATAGAGTCACCCAAAATTAACTAAGCAATGACCTTCAGGGAGTTTTAAGATAAGAAAACTTTGGTCCAGGTGATATCATCTCCACCACTCCATAGTCTGCTACTTTCAGACTAATCCACACCATACCTGAGTAGTGTTGAAAAGGCAGAATAAGTAGCTGAAGGTGACCCTGATGCCATCATTATCAATTAGCATTAAGTATGCCAGAATCGATGTAACTCCCAAAACGACTGCAACAGATAACGTGCTAAGAAACTTCTTTAGGATTGAAAATTTCTTTGTGCTAAGTAAGAGAAAACAAGAAAGGAAATATGGTTCATTCAGGTTTTTACTTATTAATATCATTGTTACCCTCCTACTGAAAATATGTATTCAGCTGCACGTATACACTGTTCATTAAACAATATTAGGCCTCAGGTGGAAAAACCTATGTCACTCTGAATAAAAGAAAGAGAGGAAGGAATGAAGGAAGGGAGAAAGACAGTGATATCTGCTTAAAAGCTCAGGCATAAACAGTTCCTTAAATACTACTGCAGGCAAATTTCACATAGAATTAACTTTTTCTTTGGAACTGAATTTGATGTTAGCGATTATAACTACTGGATCAGTAATTCCTTTTCTGGGCATCTGGGACCGTCCCATGCCATAAGTTGATATCAGAATGAAAAGTTATTAAAGCGCAGAGTGACCTTCTTCCCTGTCATGCTAAGTCTATATCCCTGGAACCTGAGCTTGGCCATATGACTTACTTTGACCAGAGGGACATTAGCATTTGTTCCACAAACAAAGGCTTGAAAGCATTCCACTCATCAGAGTGTGTCTTTTCTTATTGCTCTTTGGAACCCTGAGAGTACTATGTTAAGAGAAAGACCACATGCAGCAGAGATGAGCTTTCCCAACTAAGCAGTTCCCACTCAATACCAACCAACCACCAACCATCAGACATGAAAGTGATTCATCCTAAGTTATCTACCAGCATTCAAGCCAGCCGAAACCAAAACAACTACATGATCAATACTCAAACTTATGACAAGTAATAAACATTTATCATTCTAAGCCATGCATTTGGGGGTAATTTGTTATACAGCAAAATCTAACTGATACATAGAAGATAATTTGTTAAACAATTAAATTGTAACGTGCTCTTCACTGTAACTAAGCTAATTTAAGAACCATGAGCTACCAGTCAAAATTTTGAAACATTACAAATTTGTTTGATGTCTGTGGCCAAAATGATATTGCTTTGTATAAAAGAAATATAACTTAACTAACAATTAGGCTAACAAGACTTCACCAAGGTTTTTCTGCATTGTTAAGAAAACATAGGTTTGAATGATTATCAGTGATAGTCTTTTCTCCACATTTCCCCTCAATATGGGTTATCATCCATATAGGAAAGATGATACTCTTGATTGGTAAAGTACATGTTTAAGATTACATTCCCACTAATGATGGCTGTTTTCACCCATCTGTTCATTCAAAATGGATCTATATGGTGACCAACAAAGTTCACAGATGTACTTATAGTAAGTCTACTTGGGTTAAGAAGAGTCTTGTAGAATTAAGCCTGAATTCACAGCCTCATTAGCACTGTGTTCTAACCAATTCATGCTGTGGGATGTGGAGGTGAGGGGAGTGTATGTGTTTAATAGTTTCTGTTCTTTGTCTCTCCAACTGAAAGCTCTTTCTGTATATTAGCGATGACAATGAAAATGCTTATTGGGGTCAGAAAAGTAATGGAGAGGAAAGAAGCAGTCCACATGGGAACTGATAAACCAGAGAGCACATGCCCTATCTGCAGGGAATGTGGGCCCAATGTTGCCTGATATTCCAATTTTTACATGTTTGCAACAAATTTTTAAAAATTTAAAGCTATTATGTGATTCAGGCAACACGTGTAAAATATAACCTACAGTTACTAGTTTCTAAAATGAAAATACAGTTACCAGCTCCTCCTCACAACCCTCTCATATTTTTAATTATTCAAATCTGATTTCATGAATATTTGGGATTGGGGGATACATTTTTTTTTCTTGATGTCTTTGGGTTGGGTTTTTAGTTGGGCTCATACAGCGCAGAAGTACCTTAGGTAATGCAATAGACTCCCATTGTAGTCTTGATGTTGGAAGATGAGAAGATCTGCCTTCTGAGACAAAGTTTAAGAGAAAATCTGTCCTGCAGACCACATATCCTTGCAATTTCCCCCAAATCTGAAAACTCTTCTAGGAGCTGTGGATGTATTCCTGTGCTATATTTAGTACTAGATGAGCCATGCCTTCCAGCTTCTGATTCATTGGGAATCTTACCTCTTCAGATTCTGATTATTCTTCCACAGCACTTTGACTACAATGACAATAATATAACAACATTGCTGATGAGGATAATGGTCACAGGTATGATGAATGACCACAACAATGGACTTGTTATCAAACCACTGCTTTCTTGAGTTGCCAGCCAGCAGCTGTGGGGAGAAAAGAAATGATTTCAGCAGACTAAGAAAGCAGAGAAAAGAAATGATTTCAGCAGAAAGAAAGGTATACAAACTCTTCTCTATGCTGTTCACACCATTGACATTCACTCGACTGAAAGACCTGCTAAAAGTCAATATCTCTTTGCCTTCTATATATTGGAGATGATTTTCAAGAATTCAACCAAGTAGAAAAATTAAATGCATTGATTCTGCCAAATTTCTCTGTGAGACAGTATGGGCTAGTGGAAAGAAAGTGGGCTTTTGAGTTAGGCAGTCCTGAATATAAATCTCACTGTCTGTCACTTACTAGGTTTCTGACTTTAGTTAAGTTACTGTTTAATTTTCTTTTTGACTATGTAGCACACCCAGATGGCTCAAAATTTTAAAGGTACAAATCATCATAGAGAGACAAGACCCCTCCTACAACTATCCCTAGTCACATAGTTTTTATCTCCTGTGGTATTCAATGTTTCTTGTGTATACTTCCAGATTTAGACTATGCATACACCAGCAAATGTATATTTTTTCCCGATTTTGAAGCAAAGGATAACATGATACTTCTATACCTTACTTAAAAACATATCTTGGAGATCATTCCATATCAGCATATAAATATTATCCTCATGATTTTTTATGGCTGCATATTATTTCATTATTTCATTATACCATAAATTATTTAAACGTCTCTTATTAATAGGCATTTTTAAAAGTTTAATGTTTAAAAAATATTTGAATAGTTCTTTAACCTCATTGCATCTGTTTGGTTTTTTTTTTTTTTGTCTTTTTGTTATTGTTGGTGGTAGTTTTGGTGGTAATTCTTTTCTCATCTGTGAAATGTAGTAATCATCTCCTGGCATTGTTGTAAGAATAAATTCATTCATTTAATAAGCATTTACAGAGTACCTGCTATGTGCCAGACATTGTTCTAGATAACAAGATATTAGCAGTGAATGAAAAACCAAAATGCCTTTCTTTAGTGAATTTATTCTAATGCAGAAAATAAATAAAACTGATGAATTAATAAGATATATACTATAACAGAAGTTAACAAGTGCTGTGAAGAAAAATAAAGCAGGTAATGAGAGTAGGTATTACTATGTATATGTATATGTGTGTCTGTGTGTCTGTGTGTGTGCCTGGGGGACCAGGGGAGGAAATGTTTCATTTTAAATAGAGTGGTCAGGAAAACCCTTATGGAAAAAAATATTTGAGTAAAGATCTGAAGTAGTTGAGGGGGAAGGGTGTTCTAGGCAGAGGGAAGAGCAAGTGCAAAGGCTCTGAGTTGAGAGCTTAAGCAAAGAGGCCAGTGTGGCTAGAACAGAGTATATAAGTAGATGGGATTAGTAAAAAGATGCAAATTATGTCAGGGCTTTACAGGTGACTGCATGTACTCTTGACAGAAGGAGAAACTTGACATGCTCAGTCTTTAGTTTCAAAAGTATTATTTTAGCTAGATGCAGGGATAAAAGAAGAGCACATGCCAAAGGAGGAAATCACCTAGGATTTGTCTACTGCAACAATCAGGTGGCTTGGAACCAGGGAGAGGAGATGTTGAGAAATAGTCTGATTCCAGATATGTTTAAAAGTAAAACAAAAGGGGACTTTCCTGGTGGTCCAGTGGTTAAGACTCCATGCTCCCAATGTAGGGGGCCTGGGTTCAATCCCTCGTCAGGAAACTAGATCCCACACGCCATGACTAAAAGCCTGCATATGGCAACTAAAGATTCAACAAAGATCACGCATGCCACAATGAAGATTCCGCATGCTGCAACTAAGACCCAGCGCAGCCAAATAAATAAATAAATATATATATTGAAGTAAAGCAAAAGGATTTATTGATAGGTTAGATGGGAGATATAGGAGAGTTAAGAGTGACTACAAAATCTTTGGCTTGAGTACCTGGAAGGATGGAATTACTGTCAACTGAGTTGGGGAAAATGATGAGAAGAGCAGGTTTGGGAGGGAGGACCAGGAGATGTCCCATCACTTGTCCAGCCAAGTGAAGGTGTCAGGTAGGCAGTAGGGTATTAACAAAATAATGTGAGAAGTGCTGGTATATATTTGGCAATCAATTAATGTCTGTTTTCTTTCCCTTGTGGGTAAACATCATTATTATACATGTCAAAGAATTTCTAAGCTGTTTTGCATTGGAATGTTGTTACAATTTAAATTATTAGAAATTATATTTCTAATCTGAATGACCTAGAAGGAAACTGGGATGATTTCAGATCTCTGTAATGAATTTTTAAAATGAAAAAGAGGAGATTGGTTCAAGATGGTGGAGTAGAAGGAGGTGCACTCACTCCTTCTTGCGAGAGCACCAGAATCACAACTAACTGCTGAACAATCATCTATAGGAAAACACTGGAACTCACCAAAAAAGATACCCCACAACCAAAGACAAAAGAGAAGCCACAATAAGATGATATGAGGGGCACAAGCACAATAAAATCAAATCCCATAACCATTGCGTAGGCGACTCACAAACTGGAGAACAATTATACCACAGAAGTCCACCCACTGGAGTGAAGGTTCTGAGCCCCACATCAGGCTTTCCAACCTGGGGGTCCGGCAACAGGAGGAGGAATCCCCAGAGAATTGGACTTTGAAGTCAGGCAGGATTTGACTGCAGGACTTCAACAGGACTGGGAGAAACAGAGACTTCACTCTTGGAGGGCACACACAAAATCTTGTACACACCAGGACCCAGGGGGAAGGAGCAGTGACTCCATAGGAGACTGAACCAACCTACCTGCTAGTGTTGGAGGCTCTCCTGCAAAGGCAGGTGGTGGCTGTGGCTCCCCATGGGGACAAGGACACTGGCAGTAGAAGTTCTGAGAACTACTCCTTGGTGTGAGCCCTCCTAAAGTCCACCATAAGCCCCACCAAAGAGCCTGTAGGCTCCAGTGCTGGGTCACCTCAGGCCAAATGACCAACAGGGAGAGAACACAGCCCCACCCTTCAGCAGACAAATGGATTAAAGTTTTACTGAGCTCTGCCCACCAGAACAACCCAGCTCTACCTACCACCAGTCCCTCCCATCACGAAGCTTGCACAAGCCTCTTAGATAGCCTCATCCACCAAAGGACAGACAGAAGAAGCAAGAAGAACTACAATCCTGCAGCCTGCAGAACGAAAAACACAATCACAGAAAGATAGACAAAATGAAAAGGCAGAGGATTATGTCCTAAATGAAGGAACAAGATAAAACCCCAGAAGAGCAACTAAATGAAGTGGAGATAGGCAACCTTCCAGAAAAGGAATTCAGAATAATGATAGTGAAGATGATCCAGGACCTCGGAAGAAGGATGGAGGAAAGAATCGAGGAGATGCAAGAAATGTTTAACAAAGACCTAGAAGAACTGAAGAACAAACAAACAGAGATGAACAATACAATAACTGACTTGAAAAATACACTAGAAGGAATCAGTAGCAGAATAACAGAGACAGAAGAACGGATTAGTGACCTGGAAGACAGAATGGTGGAAATCACTGACACAGAACAGAATAAAGAAAAAAGAATGAAAAGAAATGAACACAGCCTAAGAGACCTCTGGGACAACAAACGCATCAACATTCACATTATAGGGGACCCAGATGGAGAAGAGAGAGAGAATGAACCTGAGAAAATATTTGAAGAGATTATAGTAAAAAAATTTCCCTAACATGGGAAAGAAAATAGTCACCCAAGTCCAGGAAGCAGAGACTCCCAGGCAGGATAAACCCAAGAAGAAACACACCAAGACACATAGTAATCAAACTGACCAAAATTAAAGACAAAGAAAAGTTATTAATAGCAACAAGGAAAAAATGACAACATACCAGGGAACTCCCATAAGGTTAACAGCTGACTTCTCAGCAGAAACTCTGCAGGCCAGAAGGGAGTGGCACAATATATTTAAAGTGATGAAAGGGAAGAACCTACAACCAAGAATACTCTACCCAGCAAGGCTCTCATTCAGATTTGATGGAGAAATCAAAAGATTTACAGACAAGCAAAAGCTAAGTAATTTCAGCACCACCAGACCAGCTTTGGAACAAATGCTAAAGGAACTCCTCTAGGCAGGAAAGAGACTAGCAACTTAAAACAACCTTGTACATACACAGACTGCTATATCAGAACCTCATGGGAACAGCAAACCCCAAAACTACAATAGATAACCATACAGAAAAGAAAAAGCAACCCAAACACAACTCTAAAGATGGTCATCAAACCACAAGAGAACAAAAGAGGAAGGAAAGAAAAAAGACATACAACAACAAAACCAAAACAATTAAGAAAATGGCAATAGGAGCACACATATCGATAATTACCTTAACTGTAAATGGATTAAATGCACCAACCAAAAGACATAGACTGCCTAGATATGAAAACAAGACCTGTATATATGCTGTCTACAAGAGACCCACCTCAGACCTAGGGACACATACAGACTGAAAGTGAGGGGATGGAAGAAGGTATTCCATGCAAATGGAAATCAGAATAAAGCTGGAGTAGCAATATTCATATCAGATAAAATAGACTTAAAAATAAAGACTGTTATAAGAGACAAAGAAGGACACCATGTAACAATCAAGGGATCAATCCAAGAAGATATAACAATTGTAAACATATATGCACCCAACATAAGAGCACTCAATACATAAGGCAAATGTTAACAGCCATAAAGGAAGAAATCGACAGTAACACAATAATAGTGGGGGACTTTAACACTCCACTTTTGTCAATGGACAGATCATCCAGACAGAAAATCAACAAGGAAACAAAGGCTTTAAATGACACATTAGATCAGATGAACTTAATTGATATTTATAGAGCACTCCATCCAAAAGCAGAAGAATACACATTTTTCTCAAGTGTACACGGAACATTCTCCAGGGCTGACCACATCCTGGGCCACAAGGGAGCCTTGGTAAATTTAAGAAAATTGAGGGCTTCCCTGGTGGCACAGTGGTTGGGAGTCGGCCTGCTGATGTAGTGGACGCAGGTTCGTGCCCCAGTCCAGGAGGATCCCATGTGCCGCGGAGTGGCTGGGCCTGTGAGCTGTGGCCGCTGGGCCTGCGTGTCCGGAGCCTGTGCTCCACAACGGGAGAGGCCACAACAGTGAGAGGCCTGCATACACCAAAAAAAAAAAAAAGAAGAAAATTGAAATCATATCAAGTATCTTCTATGACCACAACACTATGAAATTAGAAATAAACTACAAGAAAAAAACTATAAAAATCAAAATGCTTGGAGGCTAAGCAATATGTTACTCAACAACAAATGGATCACTGAAGAAATCAAAAAGGAAATCAAAAAATATCTAGAGACAAATGAAACTGAAAGCACAATGATCCAAAACCTATGTGATACAGCAAAAGCAGTTCTAAGAGGAAAGTTTATAGCAATACAATATTATAACAGGAAACAAAAAAAATCTCAAATAAACAACCTAACCATACACCTAAAGAAACTAGACAAAGAACAAAACCAAAAGTTAGTAGAAGGAAAGAAATCATAAAGATCAGAGCAGAAATAAATGAAAAAGAAATGAAGGAAACAATAGCAAACATCAATGACACTAAAGGCTGGTTCTTTGAAAAGATAAACAAAATTGATAAACCTTTAGCCAGACTCTTTATGGAAAAAAGGGAGTGGACTCAATTCAATAAAATTAGAAATGAAAAAGGAGAAGTAACATCTGACACCAGAGAAATACAAAGGATCATAAGAGACTACTATATGCAACAGTATGCCAATAAAATGGACAACCTGGAAGAAATGGACAAATTCTTAGAAAGGTACAGTCTCCCAAGAATGAACCAGGAAGAATTAGAAAATATGAGCAGACCAATCACAAGCACTGAAATTGAAACTGTAATTTAAAAACTCCCAACAAACAAAAGTCCAGGATCTGATGGCTTCACAGGCGAATTCTATCAAACATTTAGAGAAGAGCTAACAACTATCCTTCTCAAACTCTTCCAAAAGATAGCAGAGGGAAGAACACTCCCAGACGCATTCTATGAGGCCACCATCACCCTGATACCAAAACCAGACAAAGACGTCACAAAGAAAGAAAACTACAGACCAATATCACTGATGAACATAGATGCAAAAATCCTCAAGAAAATACTAGCAAACAGAATACAACAGCACATTAAAAGGATCATACACCATGATCAAGTGGGGTTTATTCCAGGAATGCAAGGATTCTTCAATATACGCAAAGCAATCAACCTGATACACCATATCAACAAATTGAAGGAGAAAAACCATATGATCATCTCAATAGATGCAGAGAAAGCTTTCAACAAAAGTCAACACCGATTTATGATAAAAACCCTGCAGAAAGTAGGCATAGAGGGAACTTTCCTCAACATAATAAAGGCCATATATGACAAACCCACAGCCAGCATTGTTCTCAATGGTGAAAAACTGAAACCATTTCCACTAAGATCAGGAACAAGACAAGGTTGCCCACTCTCACCACTCTTATTCAACCTAGTTTTGGAAGTTCTAGCCACAGCAATCAGAGAAGAAAAAGAAATAAAAGGAATCCAAATAGGAAAAGAAGAAGTAAAGCTGTCACTGTTTGCAGATGACATGATACTATACATAGAGAATACTAAGGATGCTACCAGAAAACTACTAGAACTAATCAATGAATTTGGTAAAGTAGCAGGATACAAAATTAATGCACAGAAATCTCTGGCATTCTTATACACTAATGATGAAAAATCTGAGAGTGAAATTAAGAAAACACTCCCATTTACCACTGCAACAAAAAGAATAAAATATCTAGGAATAAACCTACCTAAGGAGACAAAAGACCTGTATGCAGAAAACTATAAGACACTGATGAAAGAAATTAAAGATGACACAAAAAGGTGGAGAGATATACCATGTTCTTGGATTGGAAGAATCAACATTGTGAAAATGACTCTATTACCCAAAGCAATCTACAGATTCAATGCAATCCCTATCAAATTACCACTGGCATTTTTTACAGAACTAGAACAAAAAATTTCACAATTTGTATGGAAACACAAAAGACCCCGAATAGCCAAAGCAATCTTGAGAACAAAAAATGGAGCTGGAGGAATCAGGCTCCCTGACTTCAGACTATACTACAAGGCCACAGTAATCAAGACAGTATGGTACTGGCACAAAACCAGAAATATAGATCAATGGAACAGGATAGAAAGCCCAGAGATAAACCCACACACATATGGTCACCTTATCTTTGATAAAGGAGGGAAGGATATACAGTGGAGAAAAGACAGCCTCTTCAATAAGTGGTGCTGGGAAAACTGGACAGCTACATGTAAAAGTATGAAATTAGAACACTCCCTAACACCACACACAAAAATAAACTCAAAATGGGTTAAAGACCTAAATGTAAGGCCAGACACTATCAAACTCTTAGAGGAAAACATAGGCAGAACACTCTATGATATAAATCACAGCAAGATCGTTTTTGACCCATCTCCTAGAGAAATGGAAATAAAAACAAAAATAAACAAATGGGACCTAATGAAACTTAAAAGCTTTTGCACAGCAAAGGATACCATAACCAAGACCAAAAGACAACCCTCAGAATGGGAGAAAATAGTTGCAAATGAAGCAGCTGACAAAGGATTAATCTCCAAAATTTATAAGCAACTCAGGCAGCTCAATAACAAAATAACAAACAACCCAATCCAAAAATGGGCAGAAGAACTAAATAGACATTTCTCCAAAGAAGATATACAGAGTGCCAACAAACACATGAAAGAATGCTCAACATCATTAATCATTAGAGAAATGCAAATCAAAACTACAATGAGATATCATCTCACACTGGTCAGATTGGCCATCATCAAAAACTCTAGAAACAATAAATGCTGGAGAGGGTGTGGAGAAAAGGGAACACTCTTGCACTGCTGGTGGGAATGTAAATTGATACAGCCACTATGGAGAACAGTATGGAGGTTCCTTAAAAAACTACAAATAGAACTACCATATGACCCCCCCAATCCCACTACTGGGCATATACCCTGAGAAAACCATAATTCAAAAAGAGTCATGTACCAAAATGTTCATTGCAGCTCTATTTACGATAGCCAGGACATGGAAGCAACCTAAATGTCCATCAAGAGATGAATGGATAAAGAAGATGTGGCACATATATACAATGGAATATTACTCAGCCATAAAAAGAAATGAAACTGAGTTATTTGTAATGAGGTGGATAGACCTGGAGTCTGTCATACAGAGTGAAGTAGGTCAGAAGGAGAAAAACAAATACCGTGTGCTAACACATTTATATGGAATCTAAGAAAAAAAATGTCATGAAGAGATTAGTGGTAGGATGGGAATAAAACATAGACCTACTAGAGCATGGACTTGAGGATATGGGGAGGGGGAAGGGTAAGCGGTGACGATGTGAGAGAGTGGCAGGGATATATACACACCACCAAATGTAAATTAGATAGCTAGTGGGAAGCTGCCACATAGCACAGGGAGATCACCTTTGTGCTTTGTGACCACCTAGAGGGGCGGGATAGGGAGTGTGGGAGGGAGGGTGATGCAAGAGGGAAGAGATATGGGAACATATGTATATGTATAACTGATGCACTTTGTTGTAAAGGAGAAACTAACACACTATTGTAAAACAGTTATACTCAAATAAAGATGTTAAGAAAAAAAAATAGGAGACTTTGGGAAGGAAAGCTTAGGAAATAATATCTAGAAATAAAATATGAAAATAATTATTTTCAATAGAAAAAAAAAACTACAATGAGATATCATCTCACACCAGTCAGATTGGCCATCATCAAAAACTCTAGAAACAATAAATGCTGGAGATGGTGTGGAGAAAAGGGAACACTCTTGCACTGCTGGTGGGAATGTAAATTGATACAGCCACTATGGAGAACAGTATGGAGGTTCCTTAAAAAACTACAAATAGAACTACCATACGACCCAGCAATCCCACTACTGAGCATATACCCTGAGAAAACCATAATTCAAAAAGAGTCATGTACCAAAATGTTCATTGCAGCTCTATTCACGATAGCCAGGACATGGAAGCAACCTAAGTGTCCATCAACAGATGAATGGATAAAGAAGATGTGGCACATATATACAATGGAATATTACTCAGCCATAAAAAGAAATGAAACTGAGTTATTTGTAATAGGTGGATAGACCTGGAATCTGTCATACAGAGTGAAGTAAGTCAGAAGGAGAAAAATACCGTATGCTAACACATATATATGGAATCTAAGAAAAAAAAATGTCATGAAGAGATTAGTGATAGGACGGGAATAAAACACAGACCTACTAGAGCATGGACTTGAGGATATGGGGAGGGGGAAGGGTAAGCGGTGACGATGTGAGAGAGTGGCAGGGACATATACACACTACCAAATGTAAATTAGATAGCTAGTGGGAAGCTGCAGCATAGCACAGGGAGATCACCTCTGTGCTTTGTGACCACCTAGAGGGGTGGGATAGGGAGGGTGGGAGGGAGGGTGACGCAAGATGGAAGAGATATGGGAACATATGTATATGTATAACTGATTCACTTTGTTGTAAAGGAGAAACTAACACACTATTGTAAAACAGTTATACTCCAATAAAGATGTTAAAAAAAAATACAGACGGCTTATATTTCTAGTATCAGAAAAGAAAAAGGCAACATAAAAAAAAAGAAGATTTGGTACATATATACAATGGAATATTACTCAGCCATTAAAAAGAATGAAATAATGCCATTTGCAGCAACATGGATGGACCTAGAGATTGTCATACTGAGTGAAGTAAGTCAGACAGAGAAAGAGAAACATCGTATGATATCAGTTACATGCAGATTCTAAAAAGAAATAATACAAATGAATGTATTTACAAAACAGAAATGGACTTACAGACTTAGAGAATGAACTTATGGTTACCGGGGCGAGGAGCGTGGAGGGAAGGGATAGTAGGCAGTTTGGGACTGACATGTACAGACTACTATATTTAAAAAGAATAAACAACAAGGACCTACTGTATAGCACAGGGAACTCTGCTCAATGTTATTTGGCAGCCTGGATGGGAGGAGAGTCTGGGGGAGAACGGATACATGTATATCCATGAGTTGCTGAGTTGCTTTGTTGTGCAACTGAAACTATCACAACATTGTTAATTGGCTATATTCCAATATAAAGTGAAATGTTAAAAAAATGAAAAGGCGTGCCTCCAATCCATTAATAGATAGATTAGGTCCAGCCTTAAGTAAAATGGTGAGAAAGAATAAAATTTATCTTCAGGATTTGGGGCCTCCATGTCCTTTCATCTGTAACCAAAGGACAACCTTCCTGCCATCTTCAATCTCACAATCCCCGACACAGAAGAAATAGGAGGGCACTTGGCTAAGAATTTAATAAAATCCTGCTGAGAAGTACTTTCACATCTCTAGACACTTCTCTGGTGACTAAGCAAGTGGCCATCAAAGTTTTAAATTAAAAAGATGGACATATTTCTGACCGAGGCAGCCTAGAGAAACACAGTTTAAAAGGGGAGGACAGGATAGAAAAAGAAAATGAATATCTAACTCTATCGGATAAAGACAGACTTGCAAATTATGAAACAAATTAGACAAATCTTTATCTGTATGAGTCATGAGTTATTTAAACTTCAGACAACACAATTTCTAAGTATTACTATTTGTACTATAGATCTGTGTGTGTGTGCATACAAATGTCTGTAAGGTTCCTCAGTTACCTCACACAGATGGGGAGACCTGGATGGGAAACAGGCTTGGATGCCTGTGGCCATGAGGAGGTGTGCACTAGGAAGGGACACCTCCTCACCTCCTCCATCCTTTGTACTACTTGGAGAGATAGTCATGCTGGATTTGTTCTCATGAGCCTCTCCCTTAGTTATTCTGAATCTAATCACCCAGATTTTGAAAAATAGACTGCTGAGGAGACAGATGGATCCTTCATGCAGACTAACCCTTGTAGGAGTGGGATTTCTAGAATTGAGATTGGAGAGTCACAAGATCAAGGTTGCATCTGACAAACAGCTATGAACCTGAGGTCTGGAGAGCATCATAGGTGAACCTCAGATGAAGCGTTTAACTCCTTAGTGATTTTGTCATGAAACATGGGGAAAGACAGCTGTAGAAGATATAGCATATGCTTCCAGAAAATTCTTCCTCATGCATTATAATTTCCCAATGGTTACCTCAACCATTCAGGGAAGTCTGAAACAGCCTATATGGTGGGACAGAGATTTGGGGGATAGAGCATTAAATAGGAGTGTGGCCTGCCCTGCAGTCGCCCCTTAATTGGGTCCTGGCAGAGATAGCAGTACATCCAGGGAACTGGGTTAGGGGTTTCGGGTATGACTGGCAGAACTGGGAGCCATGGTGGGGGGACAGGGAGTATGATATATTAAGGAGCAACTTTCGGGAAGATAACTCAAGAAAACCCCAAAAAGTCCCTCCTCTTTCTAAATATATCCTGAAGAAATGTGAGCCTTGTGTGTGTGTAGGGTGGAAAGTGGGGGATAAGGGTCCAAGATGAAGCTAATATTCATGTTACACATCCTTTCCCCTCTTCCCAACTCTTATTATCAGTTGCCTAGTGTCTTCCCTAACATCTAATACTGTACTCAGGAAAGAATCCGCTCTCAATTATTTACATCTTGGTGTGAATACATTTAAGACAGCAGGCTTATTTCTACTGAAGACTTCTGTAGGAGTAGGTCTAGCCCTGTGGCTGGGTTAGGATAGGACATTAATAATAATGCAATTTGAGGTGAATTACCTCTCCCATGAGATATCTGTATTTTACTCCTGATATCTAATTGTGGAATTAAAATTTTAAAACTCATTAAAAGATATTTAATCCCAATTAAACAGAGAAAATAGTGCCTAGAGTATATGGCTCCTAAAATCAAGCCAAGCAGTTAGCTCCCTATTCTACACTTGGTCATGGTCAGCCCTGGAAATAGGTAAGCACTCTGACACCACAGCCTTCCCTTGGGTATACTTGCACATTTCCAAGAGTTTTGTTTTGATTTGAGTTGGTTTGGGACTTCAGGCAGAAACCAGGGATCAGAATGGTTAAATTTATAAAATAAGAAGGGAAGATAAATTAAAGAGCAGTTGCCATTTGGTAGCAGAAATACACATAGAGTTCAGCCCCGCTTTCTTACTCTCCCCGCATGGAAGGCAAATACCATGCATTCAGGTACTTCCATTATTGACAGTTAATTATTCACGCTGGAGTCACAGGGAGAATTTATGTGTGATAAATGATCATGAAATACTCATTATAATCATATCAACATAGAATTGGTTCATAATCATGGATACTGCTCTTCAAGCACTTTCATGGATACTGCTCTTCAAACATTTTCAAGTGTGAAAATGTTTTCACATTTGCTTGACCCTTCATAGTAACTCCAGAGCAGGTATTACTATTATTGTTATTCTCATTTTCTAGATGAGAAAACTAAGATAAGGGGTCACTAATGATCACACTTCTTGTGTCCTGTGATTTTCATACTTAATCAAAGAAGACAAATTTAATATTAAAAAGTTCACATTTATAAATTTAGAAGACAATTGCTTGCTTTATGAAAGGATTTATCATAGGAAATTTTCATATCACCATATTTAAAATATAATGTGTTCTTTGAGAATTTGAAATACACAGTTATAATATGACAATTATAAAGTGAGATGCGTATTACAGTGACACTTGGACTCAATGTCATTGAATAGTTACACTCATATCAAAGAAATGGACATTTTAAAAACATAAACTTACATTTCCTCTCACCGGTAGTCTAATTCCCAGTGTGAATTATTCCCATTCTGAGAATAAATAATTCCCACTGTCACAGCTACCACTATAGTCGGGACTCCTATGTGATAAAGAGTCATAGAATTAATAATTTACCCAAGACTGGGATTAATTATAAAAGAACATGAGTGAATTATACACCTGACCTTTTTCAGGATGTATTGTTCTTTCCATTATAGACAGTGTACTAAATGATCCTACAGATGTAGGTCAACAGTAGACATAGTTTTTCTGTGTTTTCCTTTCCCTATCAGTGTTGGCTATACATATCAATCCTATACTATTTCTGATTTCTTTGTAACTCTTACCAAAATTTCCACTCTTAAATGGTCCAATTCCTCTTTCACTTGAATAAATTTAAATTTAGATAACACGAAAATAACTCTCCTTTGCTGGAACTCATTAAATTTTTCAAATTATTTTTCTTAAAAGAGTCACTCTGATTGTCTTGAAACATTTCTTTTAAAGTAGCTAGAAAAAGCAGGGTCAGGGTGGTGGTGGGATGAATTGGGAAATTGGGATTGACATATATACACTAATATGTATAAAATAGATAACTAATAAGCTGCTGTATTTTTAAAAATAAAATAAATTTCAAAAAAGGAAATAAAGTTAATTTACAAAAAAATTAAGTAGCTAGGAAGTTTATATGTGGTCTAAATCTCAAGTCAAATAAACAGAGATGTTAAAGGAAATGAACATCTTGAAGTTAGCTCGTGATGTATCTAGTATAGCTGCCTTGATCACATCTGCCTTCTTCACAGGAGAAGACACTCCTTCACTAGAAAGAAGGCACTCTTAGTGATTGCTGTATTTTCCATCTCCCCTACCACAAGGCCTTGTACTATTAGGTCTTCAATAGGTGTTTGTTTAAATTAAATGATTTCAACAAAATTAAATTCTTGAGTAAGTGAAGAAGCTAACACTTACCCCATCCAATTAAAGAGATGAAAAGAATGAAATGCTGAGGAAGAGGCTTCGTGGTCCTAATAAGAAGGAAACAGAGCTGGGCAGCACTGAGTCCCATCCAGGTAAATGTCACTAACACAAAATAGTGCAGCAAGATAGCAATCGCAGTGCATGTGGGATTCAAGATGACAACGGTGTCTTGTCTGGACATTTCATTATTACTCAAGTCAGTATTACCAGTGTCACTATGACTTGTCTTTAAGTTCTTATTGGAGTTTTCTATTCCAAACACAAAGAGGAGGTTGAAAATCAACATGGATGTGCACAGATTGACCAATACTCAGGTTACTGAGGTTTTTCTGACTTTCCTGAAAATAAATAAATAAATATAATTAATAATTTTTTAAAACTACAAAAAAAACTCCAGTGAAATCATGAGGGAACAAAAGAATATTATTACCCACTGTAAATCTAGCTCATAACCCAGTGAGCCAGCTGGTAAACGGACCTTCCCAACTACACCAGAGAAACATTCTCTCTTCTTATCTGATTCTCACAAAGTGAGTTTGAGAAAACAGGTTGATACCTCCTTTCTTGAACCTGTCTTTTAATCTAAGGTGATAGCTGTTTTCCAGAGATGCCCTCCTGTGAACTCTGCTTCCTGGAGTTTATGTCCAGTGTAGCCCCCTCCCAGGCCTGTCCAGTGACTTGATATAACTAACAGAATGCAGCAGAAGTCCTGGCAGCCAGGGCCAACTTATCCATCAGACAGTGGTGCTTAGTGTCCACAATATGTTTATACTTCTATGGCCCACAACAAGGTCTTCTAATGTAAAACATGCCCAAGGACTGTTCCTTCATCTGAAGATATAATTTGTGGGTGTAGAACCAAGTTCTCTTTGAAACTCATGACATATCACAGGTCTCTCTGGTATTAAAGAAAGTTATAAAATTTCCATTCACTACCATCTAGATCCTTATGAATTTTTCAGATTATAAGCCTCTTGAAATAAATATTTCACTATTCATGTGCTTAAAGTTCTAACATCTTCAAGAACTTCTCTATTTCTAATGTCTCAGAATTTGATGAACAAATCTGTTTGCTAATTATATATCCTATATGGTCCTATCATAACATTCCACCATGGTCCTTCCTAGTCTTTGGATTCCCACACTGAATAAAAAGCTTATATTAAAACAGAACTCTGTCCATCCTCATGATATTTTAGTTGAGATTTTCTGGATAATTCAAAATTTTATTAAGTCTTCTGAAAGGTTTAATGGGCAGAAATGCAAAAAGCATTCAAAAGAATCCATTTATATAAAAGTAAAGTTAGTTTTTTTCTCCAATTTCAAACATAAATTATCTACAGAGATAACAGGCTATTTTCAAATAGGCTATTTTCTAACAGGTCTTCTGTATATTCCAAAGTAATATAGTGACTAAATATAGAAGGAATGATAGATTAGAGATCATCATTCACCCACCAGTGTAATCATATATACCAGTTAGGATCATCAGTGAATACCAAAACCACTGAGTAAAAGTTGGGGAACAGAATATTCACACAGTCTCAAAGTTTCACTGCATGGATTGCCTATTATTTACAAAGGAAAAAATTGAGACTTTACAGTATAGAAATCTACCAGACACTACTTTAAACAAGGAAGCAAATGACATAGCAATAACGGGACAAACTGACATCATGCATTTCTTGCTGTGCCACAATGAAAAAGACTTAATGATTAGAATTCTCATCAAAAATATGTAACCTGTATCTAATAATTGGAAAATTTCAGAGAAATTTTATATTGTAGAATATTCTACCTTCTATAAAATAACTAACCTGAACACTTCAAATATTTTAATGTCATGAAAAACCCAAACAAATTTAAAAAGCAGAGGAATTAAAGACAACTAAAGAGACACAATTACTAAATAAATTGGGGGGAACAGCTAAAATGGACATTATTGGAACAATTGGAGAAATTTGAATATGGACATTAACATGATAACATTTATTAATGCTAAATTCTTGAGTAAAATATTCTGAGGATAATAATATTATACTATGTAGAAGTGCCCTTGTTTTTAGGAGATGCATACATGCTTGAAGAATTTAGAGATGACAGTCATGACGTTTAAAACTTACTTTCAAAATTTCAGGAAAAAATAGAAAAAGAGAAAGCAAAATATTAACAACTGGTGAATCAAGGTGAAGGGGTATTTGAGTGTTCACTTAGTCTCTTTCAACATTTCTATAGACATTTAATTTTTTTAAATAAAACTTCAGGAAAAAATGTTTAAATGGCAATACCTTTAGAACAAAAAATTCCAGAATCTACACATCTGAGAAAACAGTTGTAAAAGGAATTTATTAGAGAGAAATAATTCTGAAGGAAGAAGCACTGTGATACATCTTGAGTTTGGGAGGAAAAACCAGATAAGAATACTTTTTTTTTTAGATTCCATATACATGTGTTAGCTTACAGTATTTGTTTTTCTCTTTCTGACTTACTTCACTCTGTATGACAGACTCTAGGTCCATCCACCTCACCACAAATAAATTGACTTTGTTTCTTTTTATGGCTCAGTAATATTCCATTGTATATATGTGCCACATCTTTTTTATCCATTCATCTGTTGATGGACATTTAGGTTGTTTCCATGTCCTGGCTATTGTAAATAGAGCTGCAATGAACATTTTGGTACGTGACTCTTTTAGAGTCACGTATATGCCCAGTAGTGGGATTGCTGGCTTGTATGGTAGTTCAATTTTTAGTTTTTTAAGGAACCTCCATACTGTTCTCCATAGTGGCTATATCAATTTACATTCCCACCAACAGTGCAAGAGGGCTACCTTATCTCCACACCCTCTCCAGCATTTATTGTTTGTAGATTTTCTGATGATGCCCATTCTAACCGGTGATGAGGTGATACCTCATTGTAGTTTTGTGGGGTTTTTTAACATCTTTATTGGAGTATAGTTGCTTTACAATGGTGTGTTAGTTTCTGCTTTACAACAAAGTGAATCAGTTATACATATACATATGTTCCCATATCTCTTCCCTCTTGCATCTCCCTCCCTCCCACTCTCCCTATCCCACCGGTCTAGGTGGTCACAAACAACCTAGCTGATCTCCCTGTGCCATGAGGCTGCTTCCCACTAGCTATCCACCCTACATTTGGTAGTGTATATATGTCCATGCCACTCTCTCACTTCATCATAGCTTACCATTCCCCCTCCCCATAACCTCAAGGCCATTCTCTAGTAGGTCTGTGTTTTATTCCCATCTTACCCCCAGGCTCTTCATGACATGTTTTTTTCTTAGATTCCATATATATGTGTTAGCTTACGGTATTTGTTTTTCTCCTTCTGACTTACTTCACTCTGTATGACAGACTCCAGGTCCATCCACCTCACTACCTCACTGTTGTTTTGATTTGCATTTCTCTAATGATTAGTGATGTTGATCATCCTTTCATGTGTTTATTGGCAATATGTATATCTTCTTTGGAAAAATGTCTATTTAGGTCTTCTGCCCATTTCTGGATTGGGTTGTTTGTTTTTTTGACATTGAGCTGCATGAGCTGTTTATATATTTTGGAGATTAATCCTTTGTCGGCTGCTTTGTTTGCAAATATTTTCTCCCATTCTGAGGGCTGTCTTTTTGTCTTGTTTATGGTTTCTTTGCTGTGCAGAAGCTTTTAAGTTTCACTAGGTCCCATTTGTTTATTTTTGTTTCTATTTCCATTTCTCTAAGAGGTGGGTCAAAAAGGATCTTGCTGTGATTTATGTCATACAGTGTTCTGCCTATGTTTTCCTCTGAAAGTTTTATAGTGTCTGGTCTTACATTTAGGTCTTTAACCCATTTTGAGTTTATTTTTGTGTGTGGTGTTAGGGAGTGTTCTAATTTCATACTTTTACATGTAGCTGTCCAGTTTTCCCAGCACCACTTATTGAAGAGGCTGTCTTTTCTCCACTGTATATCCTTCCCTCCTTTAATCAAAGATAAGGTGACCATATGTGTGTGGGTTTATCTCTGGGCTTTCTATCCTGTTCCATTGATCTATATTTCTGGTTTTGTGCCAGTACCATACTGTCTTGATTACTGTGGCCTTGTAGTATAGTCTGAAGTCAGGGAGCCTGATTCCTCCAGCTCCATTTTTTGTTCTCAAGATTGCTTTGGCTATTCGGGGTCTTTTGTGTTTCCATACAAATTGTGAAATTTTTTGTTCTAGTTCTGTAAAAAATGCCAGTGGTAATTTGATAGGGATTGCATTGAATCTGTAGATTGCTTTGGGTAATAGAGTCATTTTCACAATGTTGATTCTTCCAATCCAAGAGCATGGTATATCTCTCTACCTTTTTGTATCATCTTTAATTTCTTTCATCAGTGTCTTATAGTTTTCTGCATACAGGTCTTTTGTCTCCTTAGGTAGGTTTATTCCTAGATATTTTATTCTTTTTGTTGCAGTGGTAAATGGGAGTGTTTTCTTAATTTC
Source organism: Kogia breviceps (assembly GCF_026419965.1). Lineage (NCBI taxonomy): Eukaryota > Metazoa > Chordata > Mammalia > Artiodactyla > Physeteridae > Kogia > Kogia breviceps. Next base: position 102,355,307 of record NC_081314.1, read on the forward strand.
ACTCTCAGATTTTTCATCATTAGTGTATAAGAATGCCAGAGATTTCTGTGCATTAATTTTGTATCCTGCTACTTTACCAAGTTCATTGATTAGTTCTAGTAGTTTTCTGGTAGCATCCTTAGTATTCTCTATGTATAGTATCATGTCATCTGCAAACAGTGACAGCTTTACTTCTTCTTTTCCTATTTGGATTCCTTTTATTTCTTTTTCTTCTCTGATTGCTGTGGCTAGAACTTCCAAAACTAGGTTGAATAAGAGTGGTGAGAGTGGGCAACGTTGTCTTGTTCCTGATCTTAGAGGAAATAGTTTCAGTTTTTCACCATTGAGAACGATGTTGGCTGTGGGTTGTCATATATGGCCTTTATTATGTTGAGGAAAGTTCCCTCTCTGCCTACTTTCTGCAGAGTTTTTATCATAAATGGGTGTTGAATTTTGTCAAAAGCTTTCTCTGCATCTATTGAGATGATCATATGGTTTTTCTCCTTCAGTTTGTTGATATGGTGTATCACGTTGATTGCTTTGCGTATATTGAAGAATCCTTGCATTCCTGGGATAAACCCCACTTGATCATGGTGTATGATCCCTTTCAATGTGCTGCTGGATTCTGTTTGCTAGTATTTTGTTGAGGATTTTTGCACCTATGTTCATCAGTGATATTGGCCGGTAGTTTTCTTCTTTTGTGACATCTTATGTCTTGTTTTGGTATCAGGGTGATGGTGCCCTTGTAGAATGAGTTTGGGAGTGTTCCTCTTTCTGCTATATTTTGGAAGAGTTTGAGAAGGATAGGTGTTAGCTCTTCTCTAAATGTTTGATAGAATTCACCTGTGAAGCCATCTGGTCCTGGGCTTTTGTTTGTTGGAAGATTTTTAATCACAGTTTCAATTTCAGTGCTTGTGATTGGTCTGTTTATACTTTCTATTTCTTCCTGGTTCAGTCTCAAAAGGTTGTGCTTTTCTAAGAATTTGTCCATTTCTTCCAGGTTGTCCATTTTATTAGCATATAGTTGCTTGTAGTAATCTCTCATGATCCTTTGTAATTCTGCAGTGTCAGTTGTTACTTCTCCTTTTTCATTTCTAATTCTATTGATTTGAGTCTTCTCCCTATTTTTCTTGATGAGTCTAATGGTTTATCAATTTTGTTTATCTTCTCAAAGAACCAGCTTTTAGTTTTATGGATCTTTGCTATCATTTCCTTCATTCCTTTTTCATTTATTTCTGATCTGATCTTTCTGATTTCTTTCCTTCAGCTAACTTTGGGTGTTTTTTGTTTTTCTTGCTCTATTTGCTTTAGGTGTAAGGTTAGGGTGTTTTTTCAGATGTTTCTTCTTTCTTTTTTTTTTGGCTATGTTGGGTCTTCGTTGTTGCATGTGGGCTATCTCTTGTTGCGGCAAGCAGGGGCTTTTTTTTTTTTTTTTTTAAATACATTGACTCCCATTTTATTTATTTATTTATTTATTTTTGGCTGTGTTGGGTCTTTGTCTCTGTGCAAGGGCTTTCTCTAGTTGCAGAAAGTGAGGGCCGCTCTTCATTGTGGTGCACAGGCCTCTCACTATCACGGCCTCTCTTGCTGCAGAGCACAGGCTCCAGATGCACAGGCTCAGTAGTTGTGGCTCACGGGCCTAGTTGCTCCGCAGCATGTGGGATCTTCCCAGGCCAGGGCTTGAACCCGTGTCCCCTGTATTGGCAGGCAGATTCTCAACCACTGCGCCACCAGGGAAGGCCAGGGGCTATTCTTTTTTGCGATGCACAGGCTTCTCATTGCGGTTGCTTCTCTTGTTGCAGAGCACCAGCTCTAGGCATTCAGGCTTTGGCAGCTTGGCAGCAGTCTCAGTAGTTGTGGCTCGCGGGCTCTAGAGAGCAGGCTCAGTAGTTGTGGCACACAGGCGTAGCTGCTCCAAGGTATGTGGGATTCTCCCAGACCAGGACTCTAACCCACGTCCCCTGCACTGTCAGGCAGATTCTTAACCACTGCACCAGTAGGGTAGTCCGAGATGTTTCTTGTTTCTTGAGGGAGGATTGTATTGCTTTTGAACTGTATTGCTTTTGACTGAACTGCTTTTGCTGCATCCCATAGGTTTTGAGTAGTGGTGTTTCATTGTCATTTGTTTCTAGGTATTTTTTGATTTCCTCTTTGATTTCTTCAGTGATCACTTCATTATTAAGTAGTGTATTGTTTAACCTCCATGTGTTTGTATTTTTTACAGATCTTTTCCTGTAATTGATATCTAGTCTCATAGTGTTTGGTCAGAAAACATGCTTCATATGATTTCAACTTTCTTAAATTTACCAAGGCTTGATTTGTGACCCAAGATATGATCTATCCTGGAGAATGTTCCATGAGCTCTTGAGAAAAATGTGTATGTATTCTGTTGTTTTTGGATGGAATGTCCTATAAATATCAATTAAATCCATCTTGCTTAATGTATCATTTAAAGCTTGTGTTTCCTTATTTATTTTCATTTTGGATGAACTGTCCATTGGTGAAAGTGGGGTGTTAAAATCCGCGAATATAACTGTGTTACTGTCGATTTCCCCTTTCATGGCTGTTAGCATTTGCCTTATGTATTGAAGTGCTCCTAGGTTGGGTGCATATATATTTACAATTGTTATATCTTTGTCTTGGATTGATCCCTTGATCATTTTGCAGTGTCCTTCTTTCTCTCTTGTAATAGTCTCTATTTTAAAGTCTATTTTGCCTGATATGAGAATTGTTACTCCATCTTTCTTTTGATTTCCATTTGCATGGAATATCTTTTTCCATCCCCTCACTTTCAGTCTGTATGTGTCCCTAGGTCTGAAGTGGGGCTCTTGTATACAGCATATATATGGGTCTTGTTTTTGTATCAATTCAGCCAGTCTATGTCTTTTGGTTGGAGCATTTAATCCATTTACGTTTAAGGTAATTATCGATATGCATGTTCCTATTACCATTTTCTTGATTGTTTTGGGTTTGTTATTGTAGGTCTTTTCCTTCCCTTGTGTTTCCTGCTTAGAGAAGTTCCTTTAGCATTTGTTGTAAAGCTGGTTTTGTGGTGCTGAATTCTCTTAACTTTTGCTTGTCTCTAAAGGTTTTAATTTCTCCTTTGAATCTGAATGAGATCTTTGCTGGGTAGAGGAATTTGGTTGTAGGTTCTTCCCTTTCATCACTTTAAATATGTCCTGCCATTCCCTTCTGTCTTGCAGAGTTTCTGCTGAGAAATCAGCTGTTAACCTTATGGGGATTCCCTTGTATGTTATTTGGTGCTTTTCCCTTGCTGCTTTTAATATTTTTTCTTTGTATTTAATTTTTGATAGTTTGATTAATATGTGTCTTGGCATGTTTCTCATTGGATTTATATTATATGTGATTCTCTGTGCTTCCTAGACTTGATTGACTATTTCCTTTCCCATATTAGGGAAGTTTTCAACTATAATCTCTTCAAATATTTTCTCAGTCCCTTTCTTTTTCTCTTCTTCTGGGACCCCTATAATTCGAATGGTGGTACATTTAATGTTGTCCTAGAGGTCTCTGAGATTGTCCTCAAGTCTTTTCATTCTTTTTTCTTTATTCTGTTCTGTGGTAGTAATTTCCACTATTTTATCTTCCATGTCACTTACCCGTTTTTCTGCCACAGTTATTCTGCTATTGCTTCCTTCTAGAGAATTTTTAGTTTCATTTATTGTGTTGTTCATCATTGTTTGTTTGCTCCTTATTTCTTCTAGGTCCTTGTTAAACGTTTCTTGTATTTCCTCCATTCTATTTCCAAGATTTTGGATCATCTTTACTATCATTACTCTCACTTCTTTTTCAGGTAGACTGCCTATTTCCTCTTCATTTGTTTGGTCTGGTGGGTTTTTACCTTGCTCCTTCATCTGCTGTGTATTTCTCTGCCTTCTCATTTTGCTTAACTTACTGCATTTGGGGTCTCCTTTTCGCAGGCTGCATATTTGTAGTTCCCGTTTTTTACCCCCCAGTGGGTAAGGTTGATTCAGTGCGTTTTGTAGGCTTCCTGGTGGAGGGGAGTGGTGCCTGTGTTCTGGTGGATGAGGCTGGATCTTGCCTCTCTGGTGGGCATGACCATGTCCAGTGGTGTGGTGTGGGGCGTCTGTGAAATTATTATGATTTTAGGCAGCCTCTTTGCTGATGGGTGAGGTTGTGTTCCTCTCTTGCTGTTTGGTATGAGGTGTCAAGCACTGTAGCTTGCTGGTCATTGAGTGGAGCTGGGTCTTAGCACTGAGATGGAAATCTCTGGGAGAGCTTTCACCATTTGATATTAAGAGGGGCCAGGAGGTCTCTGGTGGTCCAATATCCTGAACTCAGCTCTCCCACCTCAGAGGCTCAGGCCTGACACCTGGCTGGAGCACCAAGACCCTGTCAGCCACATGGCTTAGAAGAAAAGGGAGAAATAGAAAGAAGAAAATATAAATAAATAAAATAAATGTATTAAAATTTAAAAAATTATTAAAAGTAAAAAAGTAATTAAAAAAGAAAGAAAGAAGAGGGCAACCAAACCAATAAACAAATCCACCAATAATAACAAGTGCTAAAAAGTATAGTAATTTTAAAAATGACAGAACCCTAGGACAAATGGTAAAAGCAAAGCTATACAGACAAAATCACACAAAAAAGCATACACAAACACACACACAAAAAGAGAAAAAGGAAACAAATATATAATATTTTTAAAAAAGGAAATGAGCAACCAAATCAATAAACAAATCTACCAAGATAATAAGCTCTAAATACTAAGATAAACATAAAACCAGAAACAAATTAGATGCAGAAAGCAAACTCCAAGTCTATAGTTACTCCCAAAGTCCACTGCCTTAATTTTGGGATGATCATTGTCTATTCAGGTATTCCACAGATGCAGGGTACATCAAGTTGACTGTGGAGATTTAATCCACTGTTCCTGAGGCTGCTGGGAGAGATTTCCCTTTCTCTTCTTTGTTCGCACAGCTCCTGGGGTTCAGCTTTGGATTTGGCCCTACCTGTGCATGTAGGTCACCTGAGGGTGTCTGTTCTTTGCTGAGACAGGACCGGGTTAAAGTAGCAGCTGATTAGGGGTCTGTGGTTCACTCAGGCCAGGAGGAGGGAGGGGTACAGAATGTGGGGTGAGCCTGCAGCGGCAGAGGGCAGTGTGATGTTGCAACAGCCTGAGGTGCACTGTGTATTCTCCCGGGGAAGTTGTCCCTGGATCACAGGACCCTGGCAGTGGCAGGCTGCAAAGGCTCCCAGGAGGGGAGGTGTGAATAGTGACCTGTGCTTGCACACAGGCTTCTTGGTAGTTGCAGCAGCAGACTTGGTGCTTCATGCCCGTCTCTGATGCCCACACTGATAGCCATGGCACACGCCTGTCTCTGGAGCATTTAGGAGGTGTTCTGAATCCCCTCTCCTCGCGCAACTGGAAACAATGGTCTCTTGCCTCTTAAGCAGTTCCAGACTTTTTCCTGGACTCCCTCCCAGCTAGTTGTGGTGCACTAGCCCCCTTCAGGCTGTGTTCACGCCACCAACCCCAGTCCTCTCCCTGGGGTCTGACCTCCAAAGCCTGAGCCTCAGCTCCCAGCCCCCACCCACCCTGGCGGGTGAGCAGACAAGCCTCTGGGGCTGATGAGTGCTGATCGGCAGCAATCCTCTGTGTGGGAATCTCTCTGCTTTGCCCTCTGCACCCGTTGCTGCGCTCTCCCCTGTGGCTCCAAAGCTTCCCCCACCCCACCCCTTATCTCCGCCAGTGAAGGGGCTTCCTAGTGTGTGGAAACATTTCCTCCTTCACAACTCCCTCCCAGAGGTGCAGGTACCATCCCTATTCTTTTGTCTCTGTTTTTTTCTTTTTTCCTTTGCCCTACCCAGGTACATGGGGGAGTTTCTTGCCTTTGGGAAGTCTGAGGTCTTCTGCCAGCATTCAGTACGTGTTCTGTAGGAGTTGTTCCACATGGAGGTGTATTTTTGATGTATTTGGGGGGAGGAAGGTGATCTCCACATCTTACTCCTCCACCATCTTGAAGATCCTCTCTCAAAATCTTTTTTTAAAGTTTTACCATTTGAAACCTTAATACAGTTTAAAATTTACTTTTATCCTCAAAAACTTTCTGATTAGCAACGTTTCTCTCTTTGCCAATGCAGATTGGCAGTTATGCTTCTATTCAACACCAAGGAACTGTGGCATTGATGAACTATGGGACCACATTAATTTTATGTGACAAACTTGTAATTACATGGTATGTAATTTTCTTTCAAGGCACTTACCACAGTTTGTAAGTATACATTTATTTGTGTGTATGTCTTAGTCTCTCCAGGACTGAGTATCTTGTAAAATGAGTATGTTGAACTAAATCTGATTTCCCTTCCAGTTCCAAGAGACTGTATTCTAATGGGAATATGCTGAGAGGAAATAATATCAGGATAGCAATTTCTCTCATGAGAAGAGCCTGCTTCCCTTCAGGTTACCTGGTGCTGACCTGTAATATAATTGTGAGAGCCAGACCATCAATGGACAGTGCACATCCAAATGTGGAAAATACATCTAGTGATTCAGGATATTTATACTCCTTTTTGAAACTCTGGAAAGTAAGTTGACTCATTATTTTTAAATAACCATTCTGAAATATCTATGAAAGTCAACATCATAAAGAGATACATTGATTAAAACAATCAGATATATTGATCAAAATAGCCAGATATGTCTTTTTTTAATATAAAGCTGTGATATTTTAAAAGGAAATAGATCAACTCCTTATCTCTAAGCAGTTTACATGAAATAGAGGCTTAAGAACAGTTACCTAACTAATTCAGTTAGGGAAGACATATATACTATTCTTCAATGTCTAAAATCAAAGTTGTTTGTGTTATATCTAAATTAGCTAGAGTTGCTTTATTTACCCATTAAATTATTTTTATGTGTAACTATAATCCAAGGGAAAATCTGCATATCTAGGCTGATGTACTAAAAATAAAGTTGCAGAAATATTTTATGGACATGGAAAATATTCACATGATCCTGTTCATTTTTCTTTGGAAAAGGGGGTATAATTTTTATGTAATATATCTATATCTACCCCAGCTTTTTAGTATGTAGTCATAGAAAAATATATTCTACATGAGTACATACTCTTAGAAATCTGGAGAGGTAATAATGGTGGTCACTGGGTGGATAGGATATATGTACATAATTATTTTTGCTTGTCTGTACTTTCTAATTTTTCAAATTGTTAAAATTAGAAAAGCTGAATATGCTTATTTATAAAACATGAAAATAATATAGAAACATAATTTTTAAAAGCACACGTTCCTCTTTACTGCCTCTACCCCACATCATACCCTACCTCTTGAAATCCTACTCTTCTCCAGAGGTGACCTTTTTATAGGTGCTTACAAATATTATCTATGTCTCTTTACACAAATAAACAGGGGTTTGTTAACATAATAAAATTATTTTCAAACTGCTATTTTAAGATATCATACACATTTTTCCATATCAGTATATTTCTGTTGGGTAAGTAGACTCACTCTGTATGCAATGAGTATGTATTGCTTTAGTAGGGAAAAAATAGAAATAAAATAAACTTTGTTTTAAAAAATAATAAAACAAAAATTTCACATTACTTCCTATGTGCAGTATACTAAGTAGATGACAAAGAATCATAGAATACATATATCTTCAGATCTTAGAAATCATCTACACACTCAGAGCCTATCTGCTCTTAAACTTTACATACAATTCTAATCAGCTTTTTTTTTTTAATTTTGTAACCCCAAACTAATTACAAACATGAGTAGGTGGGCATTGAGGCAGATTCAGATATTAGTAAGAATAGCTGAAAGTCTGACTTCAAAAAAGGAGAAAAATAATTATGACAGTATAGTCTGTATCATTTAATATGTAAAGCAATCTGAGCTTTACACAGCTATTCAATAATACTAATGATCTTAAGATATCAAAAAGGTAAAATTTTATATTTACATTTCTGATTGAGAAAGCAGATCTCTCTATAATGCAAGTTATAAAATAAATAGTCAAAATCAATTTTTAAATATTTGGTAATTAAAATAAGAAAATGATAGTTATCTCAAAAATATTTTAAAAGCAAGGTTCTATAATTTGATATTCTATGTTGTACGAGTACGTTCTGGATCTCCATTGGCTTCTCAAATACGGGTACATCTTAGCTACTAGAAAATTAAAACATCTGCTTCTCTTTGGAAGAGTCATAGTGTTATTAGCCCCTTAGTAAGGGTAAGACACTCTACATCCCTCCCCACTCCACTGCATATAAAAACATTCCATCCAGTATATAAACAAAAATTTTTGTTTTCACCAGAATAATAGGTTCCTGGAAATGAAACAAACAGAAGCCCACCTTCCTAAAAAGGTCAGCCCAAGAAATCTCAGAGGTGTATAAACAGCTGCACACCAGAGCTGTTGCCAGTTACTTGTACAGTGTAGCAGTGGAGTGAAACGGCACACACAGAGGTATTATGGGACAAGTTGAATTAAAGAGCTTTTCCTCTTATATCTTCTGGCATAAACTTAGTAACTTAGATGATTACAATGGAAAAAGCTTTGGGTAACTGATTCAAACTGCCCACCCACAGCTATGTATGTACTGAACCTGTCTTCAGCACACAGCTATACAGCCTTACCTTTGGCTGTAGCAACTTCATGCTTCTGATATGTGACTTAGTTGAGTGGAGTCCATCAGCTCCTCTTTTGTACAGGGGCTCACTTCTCATTATTAAATATACAGTACTGAACTCATCTATCCTGAGACTATATTGCAAAAAACTCTATTCTACTTGCCTTTACAGCACTTCCCTTTTTAGTCCTCTAACTCCATTCCCTGTTTTTCCATTTAATCTGAGTTGAGTGTCTATGTAAACTAACTCCCCAAATTATCTCCAATTAGCACATACCAAAATCGTATATAAGGAAATTCTTGTCAGGAAGGAGATTACCATGTACACCCTTACCATCAATACCATAAAGTTAGTAGTATGGTTGCAGCAGCAGCGCAAGAATCCATCAATGACTCCTTCTTTGTGACAGCCATGTGTGTCCCAATCCTTCAGGGAAAAATTCCAAAAGACACAGGCATAGGAATGAAGCTGGAATTCTTTTTCATTGTACTGTGAATTGATAAGACAATGGCAACTGATTTTTCAAAATGCTTAATTCGGTAGAAAAAATCAAATAGGCCAAGATAAGCATATGAGAAACCAACTAGATATGTACAAAGTATAGCATCTTCATTACAGATTGAGGAGAAGAAAAAGGATATAAAATTCAAAGTATTAATTTTGGGTTTAGCTAGTCTACAAAAATATGGATGGGGGAAGTTAAAGTGAATACTGTCAAAGAATCTTTCAAAGAGTTGTTCTGTGAATTTCTTTTGCCCAAACTGTCCCTGCTTTTGTAATCAAGAGTGGGCTGAATTATTTCTGTTAATAGGAAAACTCACCCTTGGACTAAAGACCATTTCAACAGAAGTGTTCTGATCTTCCACATTTTCATCAGTTTTGCTTGAGATAATTTTTTGAATAAAATGTGATTTAGCTATAAAAGTTTTTGATTGGAAAAGCTTGTTGTTTTGATACACTACAAAGCCACATGCCTTGGCATTAGCTGTGAGGGGGGAAAAGGGACACTAAAATTAATAAATGAACCCTAGGGTAAGCAAGAAACAAAGCCCCACGCCATCAACTGCATGACTGCTTAATACTTGGGTAAAGTACAGAAAACGCGGTTTGCTGGCTGCCTTTATTTAATTGTAGTATGTAATTAACATATATGATCTGTGGTTGGCCATTCCACCTTCATTAAGTTTTTTTCCTGAGATAAGATTCCTTATGTTCTAAATGGAAACCATAATTCCTGCCTAATCCACCTCAAAAAAAAAATTGGAAGGATATCATGTATAAACACTCTTGCTTTCTATGCAGTGAGACGGAGTGAACACGATGTGAAGGTAGCTCAAGACCACGTTGCTTCCCCCACTGATAAGACATCAAACAAGAAACAGCAGAGGGTGAACATCAGGACAGCTGTTCCTAGAGGACTGCTCTGTGAGGTCTGTCTCCTATTCAGAAGGACTGAGCAGGGACCACTGCATTAAGAGACTGGAGCTCAAGTTGTGCATATCAGGGAAACAGCAGAGCATGAACTCTGCTGTCTTTCACAAGTGAAAAACTTGTGTGTATTTGCTTGTGTGTGTATATATATATATATATGTGTGTGTGTGTGTGTGTGTGTATACACACACACACACACACACACACACACACACACACACACACATATGTGTACATTATATATACAAGGAAAACTAAAGCGGTGGTGGTAAGACCAGCCTAATCAGTCTTGTGCTTTGAGAGATAGGCAGGCAAGGCCCTGACAGCTCCACAAATGCCCTCCACAGCCAGCCACTTTGTTCTGTCCTCATCTGGGAAATAAAGACATTGGCTTCTGAGGTGTTTCATGGCACGTTAAGCCCACCAAATTGCTCCTGCTCGATACTAGGTGACAAATTTAACCCTAAAAATGTAGTATGGCTTCTTTTTTTTTTTTTTTTTTTTTTTTTTTTGCGTTACGCAGGCCTCTCACTGTTGCGGCCTCTCCCATTGCGGAGCACAGGCTCCAGACGCACAGGCTCAGCGGCCATGGCTCACGGGCCCAGCCGCTCCCCGGCATGTGGGATCTTCCCGGACCGGGGCATGAACCCGTGTCCCCTGCATCGGCAGGCGGACTCTCAACCACTGCACTACCAGGGAAGCCCTAGTATGGCTTCTTTTTAATCTTATTTTTATAAAAGGATGACATGCTTGATGTAAAATCCAAATCCATTACAAGTATATCGATTTAAAACATGAAATTCCCTACTCACCCCTCTCCTCATTTCTACAGTATTCTGGTTATTTATTAGAAAATCATCTTTTCATCTAGATAATTAGATTCACTAGAATAAATTATATTTACCATTATCTTATAATTTTAAAAGAATCTCCATATCTCTAGACATAATCCTCCTTGATGTCTATTTATATTCTCTCTTTTCTTGATCACATTTGTCAGAAGCTTGCATATTTTTCATTATTCTTTCATGGAATCAAATTTTTATTTTGTTGATCAACTCTAGCATTTGTTAATTTCTATTTTTATTAATTTCTGCCCTTTTTATTATTCCTTCCTTCTAGATTCCTTTACATTTATTTTAATTTTATGCCTCTTTAGCTGAATGATTATTTTTTAACAATTTCTTTTATTATCTAATAAATTTATTAAAGGATATACATTTTCCTTTAAATACATAAATTCTAGGTGTACTGAATACCTAAATATAAACACAAATACTAAAAATATTCAGAATAAAATATAGGAGACTAGCATGACTTTAGTAGATCAATGAATTTTTTTTAAGTACCAATTACAGAAAAAAGATTGATACATTGGACTGCATTATAAATTAAAATTTGAGTACGACAAAAGACATGAAAGACCAAGTAGAAGATAGCTATAGACTGCAGAGAAGATATTTGCAATTTCTACAAACAATAAAGAATTAGCCAATTAGAATTACATAACCAATGAGAATTATGAACTTAGTCTTTCTAAAATATATACTTCCTGGCGCTGGATTTTTTTATTTGGGGAGAGAATAAAAGTAAATGTGTGTGTTTGGTTTGCTTATTGTAGTTGAATTAACCAATTTTTTTTAGACTCTGAGAAGTATAATGTATGGAAACCAAGGGGGAAAGAGTGGGGGGCAGGAGGAATTGGGAGATTGGAATTGACACATATACACTAGTAATATTATGTATTAAATAGACAACTAATGAGAACATACTGTATAGCACAGGGAACTCTACTTAATGCACTGTGGTGACCTAAATGGGAAGGAAACCCAAAAAGAGGGCATATGTGTCTATGTATAGCTGATTCATTTTGCTGTACAGCAGAAACTAATGCAACATTGTAAAGCAACTATACTCCAACAAAAATTAATTAAGAAAAAAAAGAAAAGTACAAACATTTCAAGATAGACATAAGAATTTCTAAAGGGCCACATGCAAGATGATAAGGAGCTCATGGTGGGCGCCATACTAGTAGAGATAACTGAAAATTGGTACTGCTAGATGATGACTGCATCAATTACATAAAATATCCCAAGGTCAGTTCTATAGGATGAATTTAAGCCTGTGAGTGCCATTCCACTAGTAAACACAGGCAAAGCTTATGACTGAGTATTTTTTAAATTTATTTTTAAATGTAAAACTGAACCACTTTAGCTAGATTTTTGTTGGAAAACAGATTTGCATCCATGGCCAGAGCATTTCAATTCTGCTACCCTCCAAAGGGTTTTTGCAAAGAAAGAGAGGGAAAAATTAAAAAAGAAATTATCTCTATGGCCTAGAATAGTAGACTTGACATTACCATAATTTGTCAGAACTCAAACATACTCAAACACAAATTATTCAGTGTGAAACGGTAAATATTATTTCTCATTCAATGGATGTAAGTTATTACTTCCATGAACTGGAGTGCATTTTTTCATGTAACATAATTTGAGACCTACTTTTCGTGGTGTTGAGCAAGATCTGAAGTTCAGCCTGTTCATTCAGATTCAATTTGTCCAAATTTGCATTTACAACTGTGGAACCAGAAACCAGAGAATCCCTAGTTCCTATGAGAAGGGAAAAAAGCAGAATTTCATAAAAGTCTACACTTTTACGAATAGGGCATTATCGTAGCAGAATGCTCTCTGCTGTTACAAGAACCTGAAACAAACAGCTCACCTTCCTCACAGTGAAGAGAACACCTGTAGATCCCACAGTGCCTTCTGAAGTGGAAGTAACAGACTGTATTGCTATATTAGGTTCTACCACTGACGTGTTGCCCAAGGACAAGGAATAAGTTTCAATTTGCTCAATAAGCCTGCACAGAATAAAACGTAACAACATAATATTGTGGAGATTTGTCATAAAATCAGTTGTATGTGTCCCACATTCCAGTAGAAAGGAATGACCACAGAATTCATGCAATCACAATATTGGCACAATTCCCTAAAAATATCTGACTTTCTTTATGAGAGTCTTACTTTGTTACATATACCTTTTTTCTAAGTTCTGGTGGACTCTTCCCACCGACGGGTACCTTGGACACAGAGGCCAGAAAGCTGGAATTCAAGAATGCCAGATTTCCCAGTAGAAACAGTCTTTGTTATGCTGCTCTTCTCATAAAAGGATGGCGCTACCACCCCCCAATGACCAGGCATTTGATTTCTTGCTTCTCCAGTGTTGAGACTCAATTTCCACTTATTCAACTCTCTCGTCTCACACAAACCCCTCGGGTTCCAAAGCATCTCTTATAAGCGTCGACTCCTGAGGTGACAGTTCATATGGAATTATGGAAGAGCAGAGCTCTGAGCTCATTGCCTCGGCTATTAACTAAACTTTGCAGGCTTTCACAATGTTCTTTTCTACTTTGGATAAGTTAAAAGATAGATTAGATGGAAGGTGGGAGGGAGTGGGGGGAATCTGTTAATTTGGTGTTCTCCAAAGGTAAGTCATAAGACTGTTTCTTTTCCTGTTTCTATAAAAAATATTTCCACTCTTTCTGTACTTGACAAAACAAAATGTCTATATCTAAGATAACTGGTTCAATCTAGTTTTCCCAGAAATGAAAGAATTTCATTAATACGTAATTCTTCTTTATTCTAAAACTTTATTTCTGCCACTAATATATCTTTTCCCTTTCCCAAGTGAGATTTTTTAAAAGAAATAAATTTTTAAATAATTAAAGAAACTTCACAAAGAGAATGTGATAGTCATTCATATGGAAACATTCAAGTCAACTTCTCTATTTCAAAAGTTTTCCTTTCGTAACACCATTTTCTGTAATTTTCAGCAATTCACACCATGCATTTCCCACTTAACGAATAGCAATCATACTCCAGATCTGCTTTCGACAGGAGGAGTACCTAACAAAACTGCAATCTGCTAAGAACATAATTCGTGCATTCATTCAACCAACAGTGTCTGTTGAGCACCCACTAAAAGGTCAGTACCTGTGAAACACTGGGGATACTAAGGGGAGCTCCTTCAGGCATTTGAAGGCTAAAGGGAAAAAGGGGCCAGGTACATGGGGGTGTTTGCTGCTTTTAAAGGGCTGCTCTAGCCACAGCCACTTGTAAGGCCTTTATTCCTTCCATATTATTCTTTCCTCCTCTTGTCATAACTAATTGGATGATAGGTGGGTGCACGTCTCAGAGATCCCAATCAGGAGGCTGGCCGTCAACCTGGTACAAATGACTAGAAGCAATCAGATTCTCTCCCCTAGGAATCTTCCATTTAGGGCAGCAGTTATATCAGAAAAGCCTGGCTTTCAAGCGGACCAGAGAGGTCATTAGAGTCGGCCCTCCGTACCTTCGGATTTCGCTTCCGTGGTTGGTTGAATTTGCTAATGTGGAACCCCCTGCAGATACGGATAGCCAACTACACCATTTTATATAAGGGACTTGAGCATCAGGGCATTTTGGTTTCCGTGGGGAGCCGGGGAGGTAAGAGAGGGGGTGGTACTGGAACCAGTCCCCCACGGATACTGAGGGAGAATTGCATATCATTGTAAGGACAAATACAAATTAAAAATGAGAGGCTTAATTCTTCCTGTGGAAAATAAGGGAAGAAATTTCCCTCCCCTCCTTTTCCTTTGAGCATTTACTTTAGAAAACTTGCAGGCACTTTCTCTTCTCCTTGAAATGTAAATAAATCCTTTTGAAAACTAGATTGGCGTTTTGTCAGGTTTATGACCTAGGAGTGTCTTTCTCAGGGACCTGGGAACCATCTCTTTGAAATGGAAACATCGAGGGAGCTAGCTAGTGCCCCCATCTCCCAGTTTCTGTGAGGGGGTAGTAACTTAACTTCGGTGGGTGGGCACCTTGTTCCAAGTTGCAAAACTACCTCCTTTCATAAAGATATGAAAGGTTTGTTTTTCCTCTGGATAAAGTCAATTAGCTAACACAAAAGGTCACCTCAATTACCCAGTTAACTTAGGATAAACTGTGTGTGACAAATAGTGCTATCGAGTTCTCTTAACTGTGGACTAGTTATTATTTATCTGAAAACATGTATGTAACAGGTTATATCTGCTTGCCTACATAAAGAGGTCAGATTCCCTTCTTCTTCCCAGTCTCTTAGGGGTTTGTCTGTGATGTTCGTCACATTCTGGTTTAATGCCTGTGCAATAATTAAAATGTTTTCTTTCTCTACTGTCTTTGTGGAGAGGATTTCTGGGTTGGGAGAAGATTTTGTTTTTAATTTTACTTCCCCAACATCATGAAAGGTTTAAATTATGAGAGAGCAGAAACTATAAATAAAGATGAGACATACATGTTTACTGAGTCATGTTAATTATAAACACAGCTGCTAACCTATTTTTCCAAGATTTAATATGGACAAGTCAGGTATTATGCTAGTGATTTACATACATTATCTCATTTGAGCCTCACAAGAATCCTGCTGAAGCGAGTCCCCAAATCACTCCCATATTACACTGAAGAATCTGAGGCTCTTTGGAGAGATATGGAGTAATTTGGCCTAAATCATGTAGCTACTAAAAAGCAATGCTAAGATTTAAATCCAGAACCGTCTGGTTTCAACAGCCATTACCGTTACATTCTCCCACAGGGAAGACCCAAAACTGCTCTACTGAGAGCTTCAAAGCTGCCTTGGAAGCCCTGCCATCCCCCTGGTCCAGCATCCATAAGGCCCAGCTGTATTATGATCCTCTTCCTAGGTTCCCAGGAGATTCCATATGCCTCTTTACAGTAATTCTCTTTTGGTTAAGATAACTTGATCAGCTGTCTTATAAGCAAAGAAAGCTGGCTAGAACAGAAATGCAAACAGAAATGTGCAATGGAAATGTACAAGGTAGTCAGTATTAGCAGTTTTACATCCCCAAAGTTAGGTAAACAAGGACAATTAGGAGCTTGAACGTAACAGCAAAGTTTCAAGGTTATGGATCAGTCTTTACAGGAAGTGTTCAAAATGGAGAAATAAGGTCTTAGATTCACTGATTGAGTCAGATGCCTTTACCAGCAGAGACTCTGCCCTGTCTGGGCCCACTTCAACACCCTGCCTCCTCCTAGTTTAGAACAAGAGAATGCATGAAAGGATGCTGGAGAACTCTGCTGTGACAACGTGTGATGACTGAAGCTGGAGTGGGTTCTTTCCTCCCTGTCAACTCTCCTCTGTTTCACTCTCACCCTGTCCACTTCTCTTCATATGTGTAGAAGGGGAGTTCAGTAGCTTAGAGACACAAAAAGGAAACTGTTGATGAAAGAAGGGGAAAGTCAGAGTGAGATTCACCATTTAGGCTGGTGCCTATCAGGAGACCTTGCACGTTGGTCTCAGTTCAGCGGATGGAGTTTGGAAAGGAAGAGTTGCCCCGAGTAACAGCTAATTTCCTTCCAGGGGAGAGAGGAGAGAGAGAGATTACCTCTGTTGGCAGCTCACCAAGAGTATTCTCCTGAGGAGAGCTAAGGGCTTGCTGACACATCTTAGGGCTCGAGATTGAGGCGAAAGCCTTATTTACATGAATAAAGACCTGAGTCCACAAGGGTTTAGGCAAAAGACCACCTGGGAGAGGGTAAACTAATAGCCCATCATTAGAAAAATAAGTAGACTAGAAATTCAGAGTAGGAGGAAGGAAAGATTGAGTGTGGTTATACCATTTCATATTTCAATGCATCCTATATTGAAATTTTTTATTTATCCTCTAAACACCTTCTTCTATGCCATTTGGACTTTACACACAAATCACACAGAATTGTTTTCTTTTTCCTCCATGCCTTAAGCCAGTAAAATTTATAACTGTTTATTAATGGGACAGTGTTTTCATCTATCTCATGATCTGTGACTTTCTCAGCCAAATCCCACAATGGCTCTTTCCTCAGCCTTCTCACCAAAAACATCCACTCCTCTCCTTTGCCTCCAGCAGGACTGCAAACACAGAACCTCCAGCTCTGAAGGGAGTTCACTGAACACAGACTCTAGACCAACTTCAAGAAAAATGGGAGTGTTGACACTCCCAGTGAGAAGGACCCAGACTCCTAGAGAAATCTGAAGTCATAAAATACACCAGTTCAATTGTTTATAACACCTCTACCATCATCTCTCAGAATTATAATCTTGTGAATGTTCTGTTTCAGGCATTTGCACTTTTTCTGCTTTGAGGACTCAACACTAAATAGGTACTGGTTATAATTTTAGAGAACTGAGAACTACTAGGAATTTCTCCTAAGGAAATAATAGGTCATGCGAACAAAGATTATGTACAAGAATGAAATACCAAAAGACTTGAGGCTATCTAAATGTCCAGCAGCAGAGAACTGCTTAAATAATAGTTGACTCATATTATGCACTTATCTAAAATTTATGATGTAGATGCATAGGTATTTATATTAAAAAGATGTTTACAAAGTATTAAAGTGACAAAAACAAGTTATAAATTAAAAGAGTATGTAGTATGATACATACACACAGAGAGAAAAAAAATCTGGAAGAATACATACCAACAGGTTAATAAAGGTGAGACAATTTTTAAATTTTTGCTCCTCTATATAGTTTCTTATTTTTCTACAATGAGCATGCATATTTAATTAAATTTTTAAAGAATTAAGAAAACTGTATATAAGATAAAAACACAATGAATCCTATGAGAGACCTCTATGAATAAAGCCTATGACTTTTAGTATAAATATAAAACCCAAAGTAATCCATAACATAGGAATAGAAAAGAGAGAAAGCAGGTAAAGTTTGATCCTTTTTTTCTTTTTTTTTTTTCAGTGTAGCCTTAGGAAAACTAAAGAAAGGTTAATCAAAATACACTAGGATCTTGGGGAGAGCTGAGCTAGGGTCGGGGGGCAGCAGGGGAACTAGAAATGTGTCTTGCAAAGTTATTCTGTTTATTGCAGCTCTGTGCACTGAGAAAGGAGTTCAAAAAACTATGCATGCAGTGGTCCCTGTGGCATGCCAAACAAAGGCTGGGAAAACAAGTCGTAATCTAAATAATCCCAGTTATTCTTATCTCCCAGGTCATGGCCACCCCTGGAACCAGGAGTGAACATTTACCACTCCATTTAATAACTGAAGATCAGGTGGAAAGCTAAGGCTTTAGTCTGCATTCCAGAGGAATCATCCATTTAGTGCATACATGAGAGAAATAAAGACACCTCTGCTAATGCTTTAACCTAGAAAAGTAAGCAGCACTTCATTAGGTTTTCCTTCCAAACTGGAATTGTGCTTACGTTTCAAAGGGAGCATCATTATCACCACCAGCAGCAGCCCTTTGAAAAACATCTTCACTGGCATCTAGAAGTTGACTCACTGTTGTTACAGCAACTATTTTCACCTGCCAGGAAGAAGGCACTGATCATCACAGAAGACACATATCACACATCATCATCACCATAGTTATCATGAATTATTATGCTATCAAGTGGCACCAACGGTATGGTAATCTAGAGGTGTTTTTCAAAATCAAAGGCTTGTTTTTAATCTACATAAGATGGCAGAAATAAGGCCCAGTGAAAATATAAATCTAGTCAATTAGGAAGCTTGGGTCTCTGAATTAGACCTCATAGCAAGGTCTTTCACAGAACCTCCACACTTACCCCCAAGAACACAAAAGCAGATGCCTGGATACAGAAGCAGAAACAAAATAAGAAGAGTGCAGGGCTCTTCAAAACATTATAGCCCATAATACTTAGTATAATGTATTAGTGATACTTACTATAACTATTAGACTTAGTAAAATTATTTCCAGTTTTCTTCCAATGAAAAACTCAGGAGTACATAAGAGACGATCTCTCTGCATTTAATTACAGTTTAACTGCCTTCTTTTGGGATAGTGATACCCTTCTGTCTTTATCGGCTAATCCTTCCATAAATTCTACATTTGGTGGTCATTATTTTTCTTTCAATTTTATTAACTTGTGATTTGCATCCCACTTTCTTTCTAAAGAAACTAGGGTAACAAAAAACCAATTTTTTTGAAATAAGACATTTAAAGGGAATAGAAGAAAATAGATATTTTCAGGCCATGCTGATATCCCCCTAGTAGACACTGGGTCATTCCATATTGGTGGTTTATAAGCCCTGCTAGACCAGTACCCAAGCTGTGCCAATTGGTAAATGTTGCCTGCAGTTCTCATTTTCAGGTACCAGAGTTTAACAGGTCATGATATCAGAAATGTAAACTAAGCTTAATGTTTTTGGAAAGCCAAAAACAAAATGCAAATATGATCAGCAGAAACGGGTCACAGTTTAAAACAGCACGATCCAAAGTGAGTTTCTTGGAACTCTAGTTACTTGGAATTGAATAGAGGTGAGATGTCAAATATAGTTGATAAGCATATTAATAAAGTGAAATAGACTTGTTCATTCCAGGACTTTCCAGAAGATTTAACATGATAATGATCATTGTGACTATCCCAAAAGGGAATATTTGAAAAAGGAGCCCTTTTCTATTTCTTTGAGCATCTCTCAGCAAGAGTGCTCTGCAAAATGGTTTTGAGCAACCTAACCACGCCCAAGTCCATACCGTGGAATAAGCAGAGTTTGGAATGCCTTTCTTTCTTCCTTCCTTCCCCTCCTCTTTTTAAAAACTGTGTGAACCTGGAAGTCTAGATTTATGCAAAATGGCCCCATTTTTAAAAGCTGGCAGCTATTTCAAAGTTTTAAGAAACTTCACATTAAAGTAACAGAATGGAATCCCTGGACGGGCAGGTTATAACCCTGGCAAAAAGGCTATCCAAAGCCAAAGCATTGTTTCACTATAATGAGTCAAAACATTGAATAAAAATTTCTAAGAAACAACAACAACAACAACAAAAAACTGTGTGAGTTTTACCTCAGGTAAAGCATTTCTGGTTATGTTAAAAATCTGTCCAACCACTTTAGTAGCAGAGGTGATGTTCTCAGGAGTTAATTTACTGGCATCAGATGTTAAAATCCTGGTTTCATCAGAAATATTTTGAGACTGCGTTGAGATGTTGATAATCTGTTTAAAAAAAAAAAAAGCCCTAACTTTATACAACTGTGTCTAAACACTGCAAGCAACTGCAGATGAATAAGCTGGAATTGAGCTCATCCTCAATCTCCTGAACATCACATCCACTCCATTTTTCATGTTTGCTTCTTTCCTTGCACAAAGGACAAAGTACATGCAGGCCAGTGGCTTTCCCAGCCCTTACTACGTGCCAGGATTAATTAACTATGAGAGGCTGTCTTAGATCAGTGCTCCTCAAGGTGTGATCCATGGACCAATGTTGGTTCACTGATTGTTACAGGGTCCATAGGGAGATAAGAACAGAAACTGAGAGAAAGTGGTCAGAAACTGATATAACAATTCTATGCTGTTGAATCTAATAATTTTTTAAAAAGGATTTGTATTTTATATATCTTTTTTCATTTCATTTTCCTAGTAATTCATTTTTACAGTATTTTACAAAATTATGGTCTGCAATGGGTGGGAAATTTTTAAAGCCGGCTTTTCAGCACAGAGAGTTTGGGAAGCACTGACCTAGGCAACCTCTCCAGGTACCAATGAGCCTCGGGGCTCTGGGTCGTGAAGCTAAAGGATGTTAATCCACATTGTCCTTAGTCGTGTGTCAATGTGTGTGCGTCTGTGTGGCTTATTTTTCACCAGATGATGGCAGCATTTCAAAGATCAAACCAAGGTCATAGGCTATTCACCCCGGGGGAAGGGTCAGAAACAATGTCCAATCAGTAGATAGAAACAATGCTCTCATTTGATAGCCAGGTCTCTGCTATGTGTTAGGCACTTTGCTAGATGTATTATAGATGTTATCACATTTAATACACAAAACGACATTGCAAGTTGAGCATCTTCACCCCTATTTAAAGGCTTGGAGAGGTTATGGAGCTCACCAAAAGTTCAGACAGCTTACAAACGACAGAGCTGAGAGTCAAAAACTGGCTTGTCAGACTACTCCAGAATGTGAAGCCTTTCCCCCAGTCTGTGTAGCTGGTACAGCCTATATCGTTGGCAGCCACCTCCACACTCCACCCTCATCACCACCCCCATACAACTGTGATTAGGGAACCAGTGTGGTAGAGTGTGGACTTTAAAATCAAGACCAGCTCCATCACTAGTTGGCTGTGGTTCACTGGGCAAAATACTACACTCTCAGAGACAGTTTCCTTATCTATAGTATGGGTACATCAATACCTACCTATATAGTTGTTTTTAAAATTAAAATAACATACATAAAATGTTTGGCACAGTATTCAGCATTTAGTAAGTGCTCAATAACTAGTAAGTGTGATTGGCTAGAATCATTTATAACATGAGAATAAAAATCTAACGCACTGAGGTTATATAAGGACTAAATGAGATAACATATGTAACATGCCTAGTGCCCAGAAGGAACACACAAAGATAAATTTCTTCTTCCTCCCCTTGCTTGGCCCTAGGAATTAACAATTCCATGCATTTGCATTTGAGTATATCCTTAGTCAAAATAATTTAATTGACCTGAAAAAATATTAAGTCAGTTATATTTCCCACTTCACCTGCTCATGGATACAGCCCTGAAACCAGCATCAGGTTCTGAACTTTCCTGTTTCAAAAGGTCTTTGCTCATAGTTTGTTTCTCTTTATTCTGATCTAGTAGACCATCGAAATACCTTTGTTTTGGTCTCAAATGTCAGGGATCTATTTTCAGTCAAAACTTCAGTGGTCAAAAATATGAGGCCATTTAAAACATGCTATAGATTATCATTTGCTGAACTCTGCCGAACCAACATGTCCAACTGTCCCTTTTCCCAAACGGATATCAACTTTAAAAAATAAGAATGGTTTGGAGAAGCAGCTGCAACGCCGAGCGGAGGAGGCAGGAACCCGAAGGCAAGCAGGGGCTGGGTGGGGACCATGGCCGTGATCACCACCATCGAGGCGGTGAAGTGCAAGATCCAGGTTCTGCAGCAGCAGGCCAGTGATGCAGAGAAGAGGGCCAAGCGCCTCCAGCGGGAAGTGGAGGGAGAAAGGCGGGCCCGGGAACAGGCTGAGGCTGAGGTGGCCTCCTTGAACCGTAGGATCCAGCTGATTGAAGAGGAACTGGACCTCGATCAAGAGCGCCTGGCCACTGCCCTGCAAAAGGTGGAGGAAGCTGAGAAAGCTGCTGATGAGAGTGAGAGAGGTATGAAGGTTATTAAAAACCGAGCCTTAAAAGATGAATAAAAAATGGAACTCCAGGAAATCCAACTCAAAGAAGCTAAGCACATTGCAGAAGAGGCAGATAGGAAGTATGAAGAGGTGGCTCGTAAGTTGATGATTATTGAGGGAGACTTGGAACGCACAGAGGAGCGAGCTGAGCTGGCAGAGTCCTGTTGCCAAGAGATGGATGAGCAGATCAGACTGATGGACCAGAACCTGACGTGTACCACTGATTTAGCCATATGAAACTCATCTCATCACCCTTTTCTGGGTCTGAAGCTGCTGTCTCTAATAAAAGTGTCATCTCATTGTGCATTGTATCACTTAGTGCTGGAGAAATCTTGAATAGCTTATGTACAAAATTGTTTTTAAATTTTATATTATTTTGAAACTTTGCTTCTTTGGAGTTGGGACACACTGGTCACCCCTTCTGGCTGTGAGAGCTCTCTACAGTCTGGGCTGGCAGTGTGCTGATCTTTTAAAGTTTCTTTCCCTACCCTACCCCCCCTTTTTGGTGAGGTTTCAGTGAGGTCAGTTACGTGTGCATCCTACAGCTTAATTGGCTTAAAATGTATTCCCCTTTGGTGTGGTCTCTTTGGGGATGATTGGGAGAAAGAAAAAACAATAGTGTAACTGTTTTGATACTGAACATTGATAAATGTCTTTTTGAAATAAAGAACCAGTCCTTCCAATTTAAAAAAATGGTTTTAGTTACTAGTCTTTGTTATTTCTAATTTGAGAGTTTTAAAAGCATTGATTTGGCACCAAGTAGCTGAAGAACAGAGAATCTGCACAGAATCTGAACTTTTACCCATTGACCATCTCGTGGAACATATGGCATACCTGCTTTTCCAGGGTTTCCAGATTTTCATTACAATTTCCCATTGTCACATTTTGTAATTCTATCTCTCCATATTTATTAAGACTGCACAACCAGGTTGCCACTGGATTGCCCACTTTAATAAAAAGAAGATGGGGGGAGGGATAAATTATGAGTATGGGATTAACAGATACATACTACCATATATAAAATAGATAAACAACAAGGGTTTACTGTATAGCATAGGGAACTATATTCAATATCTTGTAATAATGAATAATGGAAAAGAATTTTAAAAAATACATGTATATATATCTGAATAACTTTGCTGTACACCTGAAACTAACATAATATTGTAAATCAACTATACTTCAATTTTTAAAAAAAAGAAGAAGAAATAAAGACAATGTTTGCAAAGATGGGAGCAACCACCTGCTCCAGGACACGTAACCCCTTCACAATGTGATTTTACTGCTCCTCCCATCAAGAAGTCAAGTCTGTTCCTCCACTTCCTGAATCTAGGCTGGCCTTCTAACTTGCTTTGACCAACAAAATGTGGTAGAAATGACATTGTGTGAGTTCTAAAACCTAGATCCTCAAGAAGACTTGAACTTTGGGTCTTTGCCCTCTTGGAATGCTATCCTGAGACCATCATATAAGGAGGAAGGTCTAATCTACTGGAGGATGAAAGGCCATGTGGAGAAGAACTGAAGCCCTCCAGCCAACAGCCAGCATCAATGCCTCATATGATTGAGGTCACCTTGGACCTTCCAGCACAATCTAGTTGCCACAGACAACCCACAAGACTATGAGGAATTTAAATATTTATTAAGTCAGTAAGTTTGGGGTGGTTTGATACACAGC
Organism: Kogia breviceps; assembly: GCF_026419965.1. NCBI lineage: Eukaryota > Metazoa > Chordata > Mammalia > Artiodactyla > Physeteridae > Kogia > Kogia breviceps. Next base: position 102,379,198 of record NC_081314.1, read on the forward strand.
AATGGAAAAGTTAATCAGACAATCACTACAAGAATATTTCAGGCAGATACCACTTGTCTTGATTTTTAAATCCGGAATTCAAAAGACGGGTCAACTATTCTCTTCCTTTGAAGTCTGCAAGGAAGGTTTGCCTTCCAATAGCTAGGGACATAAGGGCTTTGAATTGGATGTGATAGAGAATACTACACTGAGAGATCAGAAACAATATGAAAAATTCCTACTATTTAATTATATGTTGATCTTTCCTTCTTTATCCAAATCTGGATAACACCTGGAAGGCAAAGAGTTCTATTGTACTGCAGCATCTAGTCTATGTGTTGCTGGCTCCCAATAAATACTTGTTGAATCATTAGGTTTACTTCCTAGGATTATCACCTGAGCCTCTGTATTTCAATGTCCTCCTATGGCTAGTACTTAAGAGACTTTTAATAGATTAAATCACCTCCAGCTGTCATTAAAGGGACAGCTGATTAGTAGATGAACTCTTCTCAGGACCAGCTTTGGCTAACTACTTAAGGGGGCAACCACTAGAAATATTGAAACTAGAGATTGCCTCTACAACACTTAAGAAGGTTAAAGTCACTCATAAGATTGCTCCACCTCTACTCTATGGCATAATGAAAATTTTAAACATATGTGTAGGATGTTAATTTTTAAGTGGTCATAGTTCAAATGCATCTTTTCCTCTATATTACCTACAAGTATGAACCTACCTACTCAAGATCATTGAAAAGTATTTTGGTCATTTGCTATATAAAACCAAATAATTACAAGTAATTATTAATACTAAAGCAAGTTTGCCAATAGTTGGAATCTGTACCTTTACATTATTTTATGGGCTCAGCCTGAAATTCAAAGTATAATAAACATTTTCATAATAGTTACTCAGAAAAGAAAAATACATATCCAAATGAAAGATGGTGATTCTCTTCTCCCAAAAAAAGTAATATCTTTCAAGCAAGTGTGATGTCCCTTGATGGCTATATTACTGACATTTTTAAGCTTCCTGATTCAACAGCACAGTTATTTTTTGTAGCCATATCTGTTTTGTAAATTATAACGAAATATTTAAGATACAAAAAACATAAAAATTATGACAGTAGGACTTCCCTGGTGGTGCAGTGGTTAAGAATCCGCCTGCCAATGCAGGGGACACAGGTTCGAGCCCTGGTCCAGGAAGATCCCACATGCCGCGGAGCAACTAAGCCCGTGCACCACACCTACTGAGCCTGCACTCTAGAGCCTACGAGCCACAACTACTGAGCCCGCGTTCCACAACTACTGAAGCCCATGCGCCTAGAGCCTGAGCTCTGCAACAAGAGAAGCCACCGCAATGAGAAGCACGTGCAGTGCAACAAAGAGTAGCCCCCGCTCACCGCAACTAAAGAAAGCCCGCACACAGCAAGGAATATCCAAGGCAGCAAAAAATAAATAAATAAATTTTAAAAAACAAATACTATAAAAAAAATTATGACGGTAAGTATCTATGGACATACCACAGGAAATAAGTACCAATACAGTTGAAGCTCTTCTTTTACCTCTGAGCTTTTAATCAAGAAGATGGAAGGAACTATGTAAAGAGTAGAATCTTGAATACTTGAGTAAGCATGACATATGTGGGCAGAGGCAATTTAGATTTGGCAAATGGAATGCTGGTCTAAATAATTTCTTAGAATAAATAAGGCAAAGAAGGACATAGGAAGGAGCAGTGCATGCAATTTAGTGTTTCAAAGAGCCCTTGACACACATAGAAATAAATATCTAAATAAAATGTGAAACATTTTCCCAGGTTCATTATTGGCAGAAGTTCTATCAAACACTTGCATAAACATCTAGAATTAGTTACTGAGATATCCGGTTCTGCAGGAAGTGGATGATAACCTGAAGAAAAGTGTGAGAGGCAGGAGGATTGGTCAGATGAAAATCAATGCAAACCAAGGACTGTTAAAAACATTTAGGGAAAATCATATGGCATAATGGGCTCTAAGCTGTCAGGAAAGGGGTTTATGAATTTAAAGGGCTACTCTTAGAAGATATTACCCAATCTGGCATTAAAATCATATATGTCGTCAAAATGCTAGATATCATCAGGGAGCATATTAGAAATAGAAAATATCATTTGCTCCTTTATTCTTGGAAAGCCTCTGTGCAAGCAAGGTTGTCACGCTTCAGGAAAGGTATGATGAAGCTAGAAAATGTTCCAAGATGGACAACTAAAATGATCAAAGAGATGAAGGACTCCTAACTGTGAACAGACCTAACTGCAATTCTACCTAGAAATATGAAGTCTCAGAATAGATATGGAGTAAATCTACAGTCTAGCCAATCTTTAAAATTGAGATAAATTACGTAACAGCAGATCTTAACCTGATCAAACTCCAGGAAATGGAGGAGGCTGCAAGAATAAATCAATTGAAGAATTAAAAGGAATTTACTACTGATCTATATTTCAGTTTTTAGGAAAACTGGGAATTACATGAGGTAACACCCAAAACTTTGAACACTGGCATCACGAAATGGAGCCAAACCCTTCCACAAAATCTTCCTCGATGCCTCATCTAGGGACCTAACACCAGTTGGAGAGATGATAGGTATGACCCAGCATAGCAATTCATATGCCTAAACAGAGGAGATGCTTGGAAAAGCACATACCATTCAGAGTGCTCTTGTCACAGGTTTGCAAGGAAGAGCCATATCTTCCCACTGGAATTCTGTCAAAAGTAAAATTCTCATAGGTACTGTTTTCACAGAAATTAACTATAAGGGAAAGAAAAAATATTCTTCACCATAAATTCATCATTAATCAAAAAGTTTTCATTATAAATTTTCACTTTTCTTTCTCAAATTTCAAACCAGACAAAAGTCGGTGTTGAAAACCTCTCCGGTGTAATTTGAAGGGTAATAGAAGGCTTATAGGACTCACTGACCAGCCAGGAACTACATTCTTTCTTATCTAGTTAAGTTACTACCATTACAGTAACTAGTATGTTCGATTACAGGTTCCAGTTAAAATGTGCACAATATATAACTCAGTAGAGGTGGGATGTGATCACTAACACATCAGAAAGGATAGTGTATCAGATTAGTTGAAATCTTGAAAATCAAAGATATAGGGCCTACAGTGGCAAAGGGCATCATGAGGGTGTGGGTTAAACAAAACGCTAAAGTCATGGGGTATGTGGGATACACTGGCTGGTTGGAGGGCAGGTAATTATAGGAGTGAGCTTCTAGGGCTCTGAATCTTAAGCAGGCAGCATGAAGTGTGTAGAGTGTTGGGAAGCACACTGCATATCAAGAAGTGGCTTTGAACTTTGATTCTGAGATATCACTGACCGAAGTCAAGCCACTAATTTAATAACATCTCTCCAAGAGAAAGGAAGAAAAAACAAACACTTCATCTAAGTATATACTTGGATAAGAAGATGCCTCTTGATTTCAGAAAAGTTAAGTATGTTAGAATTATGATATTTGAAATGGCGTAATATGGTGTATCACCAATTGAAAGGAGCTGAGAAAACCATATTACCCATTGCTCTATAGTAGACACTGCAGTCAGAAAGAAAATCAACTATGAGTTTTACAGAGAAACTTGACAGTTGGGAAAGAAATGAGGTGTATTGAACATACAGGTAAATAGCACAAGAAAACTCAGCTTTTACTATTGAGCTAATAAACACATCTTAAATCTGTCATCATTATGCCTATTGTTACTGCAGTCATTAACGGAAGCTTCAAGAAGCTTTGCTGCTGTCCTTATAAACACAAGAGTCACCTAAATCTCACACCCTAGTATTATCCCAAGTAACTTACTGATTGTACATCTCCGTCCTTTCCACTCTTCTGGACAAATGCATCTGCCATTTTCCCAGGTTCCACCATTCTTGCAGAATTCTATAGGGGTGCTTGATGTGGGGTAAATGTTCCTAAAGAAACAATAAATAACAGAATAGTATATGAACTGGCCAATTGGTTTTTCTTTGGGGGTCTGTGGCCTTTAATTTCTATATGTAAAACCATTATTTTGAATACCATTGCTGAAAAATATTTTTTGTAAGATCATCAAAAAATATATACACTGAGAATCTACAATGCTTATACAATGTTGTGGGAGAGGCCACAACAGTGAGAGGCCTGTGTACCACAAGAAATAATAATAATAAAATAAAAAATAAAATACAGTGTGTGTGTGAAAAAAAATAAATAAAAATAAAATTTAAAAAAATAAAAAATAAAGAAGTCAGATAAAATGTAGGCAGGATACAAACAGCAAAAATTCAAAAACATGGAAAGTTCTGATGTGTCCAAGAACAGAGAAAAGCTTAACATATCAGGAGCATTGGTTCTACGTGGATCAATAGCAGGACATAAGCTGCATTGTGAGCAGCTTTATAGAACAAGCCTAAAAGATTTAACCCTTCAGGGCAAGCCGTGACAGAGTGAGAAAGTGGCATGGACATATATACACTACCGAACATCAAATAGATAGCTAGTGGGAAGCAGCCGCATAGCACAGGGAGATCAGCTGGGTGCTTTGTGACCACCTAGAGGGGTGGGATAGGGAGGGTGGGAGAGAGGGAGACGCAAGAGGGAAGAGATATGGGAACATATGTATATGTATAACTGATTCACTTTGTTATAAAGCAGAAGCTAACACACCATTGTAAAGCAATTATACTCCAATAAAGATGTTAAAAAAAAAAAAGATTTAACCCTTCAGGAGCCTAGAGGGGTCTTAAAACAAGGAAGTAACATAGTAAGGAATGTTTTTTAGGAAGGTATCTCAAGCAATACGGACGTGACTGAGGCTGGGAGGCAAAGAAGACCTGCTAGCTAAATGAGAACCTGATCTAAAACAGTGGCTCTAAGGAAGTCAGGTATCAATCAACTCAGGAGCATCCTGAGACTCGATTGTTTGGATCTAGTGACTGGTTATTTTGAGTTGGGGACACTGGGGACACTGGGGACTCTAAATTGAAAGACAGGGTGGATGGTGAACAAATTAACTAAGCATATGAATACAGGAAGCAGAGAGTTCCAGTTCCAATAATGATGGAGTAGATTGTACCATATTAACCCTCCCCCAGATGACAATTTTAAACACTGGACAAAAATTTAAAACTAACTACTTGAGGACATTGGACAGCAATAAAAAGCAGAGAGAAACTGAAGGCTATTCCAAGTTTATACAGTCTCTCCACTAAGAGCACTACCCAGTCTGTATAGCAGGAGTGGCTGAAACATCAGCAGAAAGCCACAGTCTTAATGGGTCGAGGTATGAAAGGAGACGGTCTGGGGCTACCACACAACTGGAAATTGAAGGGAGATATCCCGGAAAGGAGGGAGCCATATAGAAGGGAGATTCAAAGTCTGGGTGTAAATTCCCCTGAAATTTGGAGGAAAAAAATGACTTAAAAAAATAAACAGAGCTTCTGGGACATGTGGGACAATATCAAAGAGTCTAACCTAAAAGCAAATGGAGTCCCAGAAAGGGAGAAGAGAAGGAATAGGGCAGATAAAATATCTGAAGGAATACTGGTCAAAAATCCTCAAACTTGGTACAAGAAACGCAGTAAAGCACAAGCAAGATAAATGCAGGGAAAACCACACTTAGACACATCATGGTTGAACTGCTAAAACTCAAAAATAAGGAGAAAATACTGAAAGCAACCAACTACCAGCCCAGACAGCTTTACTGATGAATTAGGGAATAAATAATACCAATCTTGTATAAACTCTTTTAGAAAACAAAGAAAGGGAGAAACTTCCCAAATGATTTTATAATGCCAAGATAACCCTCATACCAAAATCTGACAAAAACATTATAAGAAAAGAAAATTACAGACCAATAAACCTCATTTACACAGATGCAAAAATCTTTTTGAAATCGTAGCAAATCAAATCCAGCAATATATAAAACTGACAATCCATCATGACAAAGTGAGATTTATACCAGGAGTGCAAAGTTGGTTTAACAATAGAAAATTAAGTATTTAATTCACCATATGCCAAATTAAAAGGGGAAGACCATATGATCATTTCAATAATCATCAATTCAAAAATCATTTCAATAAAGGGGCAAAAAGCATCCAACATATTTTTTAAACTCTCAGCAAATAAGGAATAAAAGGGAACTTCTTCAAACTGATAAAAATCATCTATGAAGACCCTACCACTAACATCATACTTAATAGTGTAATATTGAATGCTTTCCCGACTAAGACTGACAGAAAAGAGTTTAATATAACTGCTGTAACCACTTTTATTCAACATTGTGCTGAAAATGCTGACCACTGCCATAGATAAGAAAAATAAATAAAAAGCATAAAGAAAGGGAGAAATAAAACTATCTTCTGTTGCAGATGACATCATCAAATACATAGAAAATCCTAAGGTGTCTCAAAAAAAGCTGCTAGAAGTAATAAGTAAATTTAGCAAGGTTTCATGATACAAAATAAACAAAATTATATTTATTTCTACATGCTAGCATCAAATAACTTGGAAATAAAATTATTAAATAATTTCCATTTAAATTAGCTTACAAGTCATAAAATTTTGGGAAATAAATTTAACAAAATGTGTGTATGATCTCATTACTGAAAGAAATTTTAAAAGATCTAAACAAGTGGAAATATATACCATGTACGTATGAAAGACTCAAAGTTGTTAAGGTGTCTATTTTCCCCAAATTGATAAGGCCAAAATCCAAAAACAAAAGAACTTTTTTATAGAAATTGACAAACTGATCTTAAAGTGTTATTGAAATGTAAGAGACCTGGAAAAGCCAAAATAAACAGGGAACTCTACTCAATACTCTGTAATGGCCTATATGGGAAAAGAATCTAAAAAAAAGAGTGGATATATATATATGTATAACTGATTCACTTTGCTGTACACCTGAAACTAATACAACATTGTAAATCAACTATACTCCAATAAACATTTTTTAAAAAGTAAAAGAAGAACAGAGTTGGATGACTGACATTACTAATTTTATGACTTACTATACAGCCATAGCAATCAAAACATTATGAGATCATCATAAAGACAGCCAGATTTACCAATGAAATAGAATAAAGAGTTTAGAAATAGATAAAACATATATAGTCAGTTGATTCTTTAAAAAGATTACAAGGCAATTCAGCTGGAAAAGGAAAAATGTTTCAACAAATGGACTAACTGGATTATATACCACACTCAAAACTCAATTTGAGATGGACCAGAGATCCAAAAGCAATAGTTAAAACTACAAAGCTTCTGTGAGAAAACAGGAGAATATCTTTGCAACTTTGGGAAAGACAAAAAACAATTTTTTTAAGAGGACACAAAACATAAAAGAAAAAAATTGATAAATTGTACTTAAAACTAAAAACTGCTCAGCAAAAGACACCGTTAAGAAAATAAAAATGGAAGCCACAGACCGGGAGAAAATATTTGCAGTACTTTTCTGACAAAGGAAGTGTTTCTGTAACTTTAAATTAGGATTGTAATTTGTAAATTGTAAAGAGTACACATTACTAATAAGAATACAAACAACCCACTTTTTTAAATGGACAAAAGGGCTTCCCTGCTGACGCAGTGGTTGAGAGTCCACCTGCCAATGCAGGGTACACGGGTTCGTGCCCCGGTCCGGGAGGGTCCCACGTGCCGCGGAGCGGCCGGGCCCGTGAGCCATGGCCGCTGAGCCTGCGCGTCCGGAGCCTGTGCTCCGCAACGGGAGAGGCCACAGCAGTGAGAGGCCCGCATACCGCAAAAATAAAAAAATAAAAAAACTTTAAATGGACAAAAGATTTGAATACTCAGTTCATTAAAAAAGATATATGTAAGGGCACTAAGCACATGAAAATGATCAGCATATTAGTCATCAGAGGAACGCAAGTTAAAACCACAATGAAATATCATTTCACACCCAACTAGACCAGCTAAAATTACAAAACAGACGATGCCAAATGTTGTTAAGGATGTGAAACAACTGGAACTCTAGCAAATTGCTGCTGAGAATTTCAAATGGTACAACCATTTTGGAAACATGTTTGGTAGTATCATAAGGCTAAAGATACACCTACCTATGACAGAAATTCAACATCTAGATAGATATGCAAAATAAGTGGAAATATATGTCCACAAAGAGACTTGAATGCTTCTATTACCTGCAGTGCATGCTATCGTATGCCACCTGGATCCTCCTCTGTAGGACTGAAGCACTCATTCCTCCAGCCTTGGGGGATGTCGGCAACTAAGAAAACAGCTGAATCCTTTTCTAGAAATTGCCCTCAACTGAAGAGAGTCAGCTCACCCAAGAGCCTCACGACACACACTATGACTAGTCAATACCAGGGAATAAAGGCTCAACCCGCAGCCTCAATACCTCAAAGAATATATTTTCCAAAGACAGCTGTACTATGTATTCCATCTCACTCACGCTTCCTATAATGATGATACTTCTCCACTGAGAGAAAGGTTTATGTTCTCTCCCTGAATCACATGGATTTTTGTATCTGTCTTGACTAATAGTGTGAAAGAAATGTGTTGTGTGACTTCCAGGCTGGATCATAAAAGGTGATTTGGCTTCCACCTAGCTCTCTCTCACTCAGGACAGATGCTTGAGAAGACTTGAGCCTACAGGAGACATTTAAGAAACCTGGCTACTCTGAAACCTCCATGCTGGAGATACCAAGGGGAGAAACTACACAGAGATAGAGAAAGCTGAGGAGCTTTAGCTGTTTCAGCTTGTTGAGTCTTCCCAGCCCAGGCACCACACATGGGTGAAGAAGCGTTTAAGATGACACCAGCTCCAGCCACCATCTGAGGGCAACTTTATGAGAGATCCTAATCCAGAACTACCCAGGCATGCTGCTTCCAAATTCTGAACCCAGAAAGATAATAAACGATCATGGTTGTTTTAAGCCACTAAGTTTGGGGATGATTTCTTCTGCAGCTATAGATAACTAATACAGAGGGCAACTCTCGAGGGGCATCCCAGCTTCAGCTGTGTTGCAGTTCAATTTCTCCTTCCACCCAATCCTGCCTCTGTTGCTCCCCTACAAGTGCTGATACCAAGAACACCTGTTGAAACCTTTATGCAGAAAAATCTTCAATTCAGAATCTGTTTTCCAGGGAACCCAATCTCAGAAGTTTTATTCATGGTAGCCAAAAAAAAAGAAGAAGAAAAAAAAGAAACCACCCAAATAGTCCATCAACAAGAGACTGAATAAACAAATTATGGTATATCCATACAATAGAATATTGATCGTTTAGTAATAAAAAGCAATACGTACAACATAGATGAATCTCAAAAACATTATGTTAACAAAAGTACTCAGACATAAAAGAGTAAATCCTATATGGTTCTTTGCATGAAGTTCAAGGATAGCAAAACTAACCTATGATGATAAAATCAGAACAGTGTTTGCCCAAAGGGTGGGGAGTAGAGGTGGGGAAATTGACTGGCAAGGAACAGCTACAGCAACCATAAACAATGAACACAGCCTAACTCCTAGCCAGACACACATAAAACCGCACACTAAAGGCCTGCACCTCAATTCCTTTTCTTTTTTAAAAAATTTCTTTAATTTTATTTTCTTTTTTATACAGCAGGTTCTTATTAGTCATCAATTTTATACACATCAGTGTATACATGTCAATCCCAATCACCCAATTCATCCCACCACCATGCCCACCACCCTGCCGCTTTCCCTGCTTGGTGTCCATACGTTTGTTCTCTACATCTGTGTCTCAATTTCTGCCCTACAAACCAGTTCATCTGTACCATTTTTCTAGGTTCCACATATATGTGTTAATATATATTGGTTTTTCTCCTTCTGACTTACCAATCTGTATGACAGTCTCTAGGTCCATCCACATCTCTACAAATGTCCCAATTTCATTTCTTTTTATGGCTGGGTAATATTCCATTGTATATATGTACCACATCTTCTTTATCCATTTGTCTGTCGATGGGCATTTAGGGTGTTTCCATGACCTGGCTATTGTAAATAGTGCTGCAATGAACATTGGGGTGCATGTGTCTTTTTGAATTATGGTTTGCTCTGGGTATATGCCCAGTAGTGGGATTGCTGGATCATATGGTAATTGTATTTTTAGTTTTTTAAGGAACCTCCATACTGTTCTCCATAGTGGCTGTATCAATTTACATTCCCACCAACAGTGCAAGAGGGTGCCCTTTTCTCCACACCCTCTCCAGCATTTGTTGTTTGTAGATTTTCTGATGATGCCCATTCTGACTGGTGTGATGTGATACCTCATTGTAGTTTTGATTTGCATTTCTCTAATAATTAGTGATGTTGAGCATCTTTTCATGTGCTTCTTGGCCATCTGTATGTCTTCTTTGGAGAAATGTCTATTTAGGTCTTCTGACCATTTTTGGATTGGGTTGTTTGTTTTTTAATATTGAGCTGCATGAGCTGTTTATATAGTTTGGAGATAAATCCTTTGTCCGTTGATCCATTTGCAAAAATTTTCTCCCATTCTGAAGCTTGTCTTTTCGTCGTTTGTATTTTTCTTTGCTGTGCAAAACCTTTTAAGTTACATTAGATCCCATTTGTTTATTTTTGTTTTTATTTCCATTACTCTAGGAAGTGGATCAAAAAAGATCTTGCTGTGATTTATGTCAAAGAGTGTTCTTCCTATGTTTTCCTCTAAGAGTTTTATAGTGTCCAGTCTTACATTTAGGTCTCTAATCCATTTTGAGTTTATTTTTGTGTATGGTGTTAGGGAGTGTTCTAATTTCATTCTTCTACATGTAGCTGTCCAGTTTTCCCAGCACTACTTACTGAAGAGACTGTCTTTTCTCCATTGTATATCTTTGCCTCCTTTGTCATAGATTAGTTGACCATAGATGTGTGGCTTTATCTCTGAGCTTTCTATCTTGTTCCATTGATCTGTTTCTGTTTTTGTGCCAGTACCATATTGTCTTGATTACTGTAGCTTTGTAGTATAGTCTGAAGTCAGGGAGTCTGATTCCTCCAGCTCTGTTTTTTTCCCCTCAAGACTGCTTTGGCTATTCGGGGTCTTTTGTGTCTCCATACAAATTTTAAGAGTTTTTGCTCTACTTCTGTAAAAAATGCCATTGGTAATTTGATAGGGATTGCATTGAATCTGTAGATTGCTTTGGGTAGTATAGTCATTTTCATAATATTGATTCTTCCAATCCAAGAACGTGGTATATCTCTCCATCTGTTGCTATCATCTTTAATTTCTTTCATCAGTATCTTATAGTTTTCTGCATACATCTCTTTTGTCTCCCTAGTATTTTATTCTTTTTGTTACAGTGGTAAATGGGAGTGTTTCCTTAATTTCTCTTTCAGATTTTTCATCATTAGTGTATAGTAATGCAAGAGAGTTCTGTGCATTAATTTTGTATCCTACTTTAGCAAATTCATTGATTAGCTCTTGTAGTTTTCTGGTGGCATTTTTAGGATTCTCTATGTATAGTATCACGTCATCTGCAAACAGTGACAGTTTTACTTCTTCTTTTCCAATTTGAATTCCTTTTATTTCTTTTTCTTCTCTGATTGCCATGGCTAGGACTTACAAAACTATGTTGAATAATTGTGGTGAGAATGGACATCTTTTTCTTGTTCCTGATCTTAGAGGAAATGGTTTCAGTTTCTAACCATTGAGAATGAAGTTTGCTGCGGTTTGGTCATATATGGCCTTTATTATGTTGCTCACCTTCTGGAGAGTTTTTATCATAAATGGGTGTTGAATTTTGTCAAAAGCTTTTTCTGCATCTATTGAGATGATCATATGGTTTTTATTATTCAATTTGTTCATATGGTGTATCACATTGATTGATTTGCATATATTGAAGAATCCTTGCCTCCCTGGGATAAACCCCATTTGATCATGATGTATGATCCTTTTAATGTGCTGTTGGATTCTGTTTGCTGGTATTTTGTTGAGGATTTTTGTATCTATATTCATCAGTGATATTGGTCTGCCATTTTCTTTTTGTGTAGTATCTTTGTCTGGTTTTGGTATCAGGGTGATGGTGACCTCATAGAATGAGTTTGGGAGTGTTCCTTCCTCTGCAATTTTTTGGAAGAGTTTGAGAAGGATGGGTGTTAGCTCTTCTCTAAATGTTTGATAGAATTCACCTGTGAAGCCATCTGGTCCTAGACTTTTGTTTGTTGGAAGGTTTTTAATCACAGTTTCAATTTCATTACTTGTGATTGGTCTGTTCATGTTTCTATTTCTTTCTGGTTTAGTCTTGGAAGGTTATACCTTTCTAAGAATTTGTCCATTTCTTCCAGGTTGTCCATTTTATTGGCATAGATTTGCTTGTAGTAGTCTCTTAGGATGCTTTGTATTTCTGCAGTGTCTGATGTAACTTGTACTTTTTCATTTCTAATTTTATTGATTTGAGTCCTCTCCCTCTTTTTCTTGATCAGTCTGGCTAATGGTTTATCAATTTTATTTATCTTCTCCAAGAACCAGCTTTTAGTTTTATTGATCTTTGCTATTGCCTTCTTTGTTTCTATTTCATTTATTTCTGCTCTGATCTTTATGATTTCTTTCTTTCTGCTAACTTTGGGTTTTGTTTGTTCTTCTTTCTCTAGTTCCTTCAGGTGTAAGGTTTGATTGCTTATTTGAGATTTTTCTTGTTTCTTGAGGTAGGCTTGTATAGTTATAAACTTCCCTCTTAGAACTGCTTTTGCTGCATCCCATAGGTTTTGGATCATCATGTTTTCATTGTCATTTGTCTCTAGATATTTTTTAATTTCCTCTTTGATTTCTTCAGTGATCTCTTGATTATTTAGTAACGTATTTTTTAGCCTCCATGAGTTTGTGGTTTTTTTTCCCTGTAATTGATTTCTAATCTCATAGCATTGTCAGAAAAGATGCTTGATATGATTTCAATTTTCTTAAATTTACTGAGGCTTGATTTGAGACCCTAGATGTGATCTATCCTGGAGAATGCTCTGTGCACACTTGAGAAGAAAGTGTAATCTGCTGTGTTTGGATGGAATGTCCTATATATATCAATTAAATCTATCTGGTCTATTGTGTCATTTAAAGCTTCTGTTTCCTTATTTATTTTCATTTTGGATGATCTGTCCATTGGTGTAAGTGAGGTGTTAAAGCCCCCCACTATTATTGTGTTACTGTAGATTTCCTCTTTTATAGCTGTTAGCAGTTGTCTTATGTATTGAGGTACTCCTATGTTGGGTGCATATATATTTATAATTGTTATATCTTCTTCTTGGATTGATCCCCTGATCATTATGTAGTGTCCTTCTTTGTCTCTTGTAACATTCCTTCTTTTAAAGTCTATTTTATCTGATATGAGTATTGCTACTCCAGCTTTCTTTTGATTTCCATTTGCATGGAATATCTCTTTCCATCCCCTCACTTTCAGTCTGAATGTGTCCCTAGGTCTGAAGTGGGTCTCTTGTAGACAGCATATATATGGGTCTTGTTTTTGTATCCATTCAGCAAGCCTGTGTCTTTTGGTTGGAGCATTTAATCCATACATGTTTAAGGTAATTATCAATATGTATGTTCCTATTACCATTTTCTTAATTGTTTTGGGTTTGTTTTTGTAAGTCTTTTTCTTCTCTTGTGTTTCCCACTTAGAGAAGTTCCTTTAGCATTTGTTGTAGAGCTGGTTTGGTGGTGCTGAATTCTCTTAGCTTTTGCTTGTCTGTAAAGCTTTTGATTTCTCCATCAGATCTGAATGAGATCCTTGCCAGATAATCTTGGCTGTAGGTTCTTCCCTTTCATCACTTTAAGTATATCATGCCACTCCCTTCTGGCTTGTAGAGTTTCTGCTGAGAAGTTAGCTGTTAACCTTATGGGAGTTCCCTTGTATGTTATTTGTCATTTTTCCTTTGCTGCTTTTAATAATTTTTCTTTGTCTTCAATTTTTGCCAATTTGATTACTATGTGTCTTGGGGTGTTTCTGCTTGGGTTTATCCTGTATGGGACTCTCTGCACTTCCTGGACTTGGGTGGCTATTTCCTTTCCCATGTTAGGGAAGTTTTTGACTATAATCTCTTCAAATATTTTCTTGGGTGCTTTCTCTCTCTTCTCCTTCTGGGACCCCTATAATGGGAATGTTGTTGCATTTAATGTTGTCCCAGAGGTCTCTTAGGCTGTCTTCATTTCTTTTCATTCTTTTTTCTTTATTCTGTTCTGCAGCAGTGAATTCCACCATTCTGTCATCCAGGTCACTTATCCATTCTTCTGCCTCAGTTATTCTGCTATTGATTCCTTCTAGTGTAGTTTTCATTTCAGTTATTTTATTGTTCATCTCTGTTTGTTTGTTCTTTAATTCTTCTAGGTCTTTGTTAAACATTTCTTGCATCTTCTTGATCTTTGCCTCCATTCTTTTTCTGAGGTCCTGGATCATCTTCACTATCATTATTCTGAATTCTTTTTCTGGAAGGTTGCCTATGTCCACTTCATTTAGTTGTTTTTCTGGGGTTTTATCTTGTTCCTTCATCTGGTACATAGCCCTCTGCCTTTTCATCTTCTCTATCTTTCTATGAATGTGGTTTTTGTTCCACAGGCTGCAGGATTGTAGTTCTCCTCCTTCTTATTATTATTGGTAATCAGAGATGGTGCTACTGCCTGTAGCAGTGGATCATGCCTGACAGTTCTGGAGGCTGCGAAGTCCAAGATGAAGGCTCCAGTGGATTTGGTGTTGTGTGAGGGTCTGCTTACTGCATCATAGACCACTGTCTTCTCCTCAATTCCTTTTACCTAATACATCATGTCTGATTTTCAATAAAAAATTACAGGGAATGCTGAAAGGCAAAAAACAGCCTGAAGGGACAAGCCAATCATCGGAACCAGATTTATAGATGGCAAAGATTTTGGAATTATCAGACCAGGAATTTAAGATAATTATGATTAATATGCTATGCCGCCAGCCACGGCGGGTCCTCAAAGTGCAGCAACAATCGACGAGAGGGAATGGGGAACTGAACGCACCAAGGTATGGGATCAGAAGGGCACAAGCAACTGATGGTTGCAAGGCAAGTTTAATAACAAAGCATAGCCATATATATACCCCTAAAGCAGGGAATTTGCTTAGTCATGCCTTATCGGCATCAGCTGGTTGATTGGCTGCTCGGCTTAGTCACGCCTTATCAGCATCAGCTGGTTGATTGGTTTCTCGGCTTCTCCCTCAAAGGCACCAATTTCCCCTCCAGGGTTGCTTTTCCTAGCTTTAGGGAACAACCAGGGACTCCCAGTAACTGAGCAGGTCCCTGGAGCGATTTGGCCAAAGGCCATCTCCTTTTTTACGTTCATACCATAAAGTCCAGGATGCATACCAAGGAGAGTACAATCGGGCCCTGAGGCTTATGAGGGTCTTAATGGCGCCTTCCTCAGAGGGCAATGCTCGCCACAATGCTAAGAGCTTTAAAAAAGTGGACAGCCTTTAAGAACAAGGGGGTAATAAAAGCAGAGAGATGGAAAGTCTAAGCAAGAATCAAAAGAAATGCTAGATAGTGGGAAGCAGCCACATAGCACAGGGAGATTAGCTCTGTGCTTTGTGACCACCTAGAGGGGTGGGATAGGGAGGGTGGGAGGGAGATGCAAGAGGGAGGAGATATGGGGATATATGTATACGTATAGTTGATTCACTTTGTTATAAAGCAGAAACTAACACACCATTGTAAAGCAATTATACTCCAATAAAGATGTTTAAAAAAATGCTAGAGGGCTTCCCTGATGGCGCGGTGGTTAAGAATCTGCCTGCCAACGCAGGGGACATGGGTTCAAGCCCTCGTCCGGGAAGATCCCACATGCCGCGGAGCAACTAAGCCCATGCACCACAACTACTGAGCCTGTGCTCTAGAGCCCGCGAGCCACAACTACTGAGCCTGCGTGCTGCAACTACTGAAGCCCGTGTGCCTAGAGCCTGTGCTCTGCAACAAGAGAAGCCACTGCAATGAGAAGCCCGCGCACCGCAAGGAAGAGTAACCCTCACTCTCCACAGCTAGAGAAAGCCTGCGTGCAGCAACGAAGACTCAACGCAGCCAAAAATAAATAAATAAATAAATAAATTTATATTAAAAAAAAAATGCTAGAATCTAAAAGCACTGTAACAGAAATGAAGAATGTCTTTGATGGGTTCATCAGTAGACTGGACAGGGCCAAGAAAAGAATCAGTGAGCTTGAAGAAATGTCAGTGGAAACTTCCCAAACTAAAAAGTAAAGAGGAAAAAATAAAAATGTAACAGAATATGCAAGAACTGTGGGACAAAAGGTATAACATATACTTTATGGCAGCAGTCCCCCCAACGTTTTTGGCACCAGGGACCAGTTTCATGGAAGACAAGTTTTCCACGAATAGGGGGTGGGGGGTGATGGTTTAGGCAGTAATGCAAGCGATGCGGAGCATGGGGGGACAGCAGATGAAGCTTTGCTCACTGACCTGCCACTCACCTCCTGCTGTGTGGCCCAGTTCCTAACAGGCCACAGACCAGTCCCGTCTTTGGCCTGGGGGTTGGGGACCTCTGCATTATGGGAATACCAGAAGGAGAGGAAAAGGGAAAAGGAACAGAAAAAAACATTTGAAGTTTTCATACCTGAGAATATTCCAAAATAAATGACAGACACAAAATCAGAGATTCAGGAATCTCAGAGTCAGAGAACACTAACCAGGATAAATATTTAAAAACAAACAAACAAACAACAACAAAAGCCTACACTTAGGCATATCCTATTCAAACTGCAGAAAATCAAAGACAAAAAGATCATTTCAAAAGAAGCCGAAAGGGGGAAAAAATACCTATGGAGAAACAAGTATAAGAATTATACTGGAATTCTCCTCAGAAATCATGTAAGAAAAAGAGAATAGAGTGAAATATTTAGTGTTGAATGAAAAACAACAAAGAATTCTGTATCCAAGGAATTATCCTTTAAAAGTAAAGGAGAAATAAAGACATTTTCAGACAAAGAAAAATTGAGGGAGTTTGTCACCAGTAGTTTGTCACCATTTCTGTCTTGCAAGAAATTTTAAAGGAAGTTAATCAGAAAGAAGGGAATGATATAGGTCAGAAACTTAGATCTACATGAGAAGAGCATTAGATTAGGAATAAATGAAGGTAAAATAAAATCTTTTAGTTTTTTATTCTTAATTGACCTAACAGATAAGTTTGTTCAAAATAATAATAGTAATGATATATGAGGTGATTATAGCTTATGGATATATGAAATGAATGACAAAAAAATGTTATAAGGAAAGAGAAGGAGGAATTGGGAATACTCTGCTATAAGGTACTGGCATCACACATGAGGCCATATATTGTTACTAGAAAGTAATAGTAAATATATATTGCAAACTCTAGGATGCTCCTAGGCATTCACCCAAATAAGTGACAACTTGTGCCCACACAAAAAGCTGCACCTGAACGTTTACAGCAGCTGCATATATAATCACCAAAAACTGGAAGCAAGATGACCTTTAATAGGTGAATGGATTTTTTAAAAAAACCTGTATATTCAATATATCTATACAATGGGATATTAGTCAGCCATAAAAAGAAATGAAAAAAAAAAGAAATGAGCTATGAAGCCCCCAAAAGATATAGAGGAATCTTAAATATATTTAGCTAAGTGAAAGGAGCCAGTCTGAAAAGGCTACATACTGTATGATTCCAAATATGTCAGTCTGCAAAAGGCAAAACTATAGACAGAGTAAAAAGATCAGGGGTTGGGGAAAGGAGGGATGAACAGGTGAAGTGTGGTGGATTTTTAGGACAGTAAACTATTCTGTATGGTCCTGTAACAGTGAATATACGTCATTATGTATTTATCAAAATCCATAGAACTGTACAACACAGTGAACCATAATATAAACTATGTATTTTAATTAATAATAATGTATCAATATTGGCTTGTCCATTGTAACAAAAGCAACATACAAGTGTAAGATATTGATGACAAGGGAAACTATACAGGGGGAGGAGTGATAAGAGAGAGAGTAAATGGGAACTCTCTGTACTTTCTGCTTAATTTTTCTGTAAACCTGAAACTGCTCTAAAAATAGTCAATTAGTTTAAAAAAAAATAAGATATGGATCCTGATCTCAAAGTGCTTACAATCTAGCAAGAGAGATTTAATTGTAACTGTTGTGTAACAAACTTCTCTATGTGACCAATGAAATATGCAAATCTTCTTAAATTATAAAATACTTCAAATACACAAGGTATGGAAAATAATAAAACATCCCCAACTACCCACATCCAGTTTTAATAGATAGTAACTTTCTCTCAGATTTGCTTCAGAGTTTTTTTTCTTAATGAGCAACGAAACTAGAAAGAGCTGAAATCCTTTGAATTCCTTTCTATTAATATTCCTTTACCCCCCTACCTAGAGGTAACATTATTTTGAAATTATCTTTCCCATCACATTTTACACTACTGTTATATCTAAGATAATCAGTATGTAGCATTTTTTAAAAATACTGATGACTATTTTAATGGTTACTGTTCTATCTAGGCTTTTTCCCCTCCTTTTGGAGTAAATTTTGGTCACTTACATTTTTTTAAGAAAATTGTCACTTGACCAAAGTTTTATACTAGCTAGGATAAGGTTTTCCATGGTATTTGCTTATGTTTTTCTTCATTAGTTATTGGTTTTTTGAAATCACTGTCTTATTTTTTAATATATTTTAATAGGTAATATATTCAAAGTTGAAAATAACATTTGTTCCCATCCCCAAATATACACAAGTAATTTCTATTCATTTTTTCCAATCCTTCTTTTCACAAGAATAAGCAAATATGAATCTATAGTCTTATTTTCTCCCTCTCTTTTCTGTAGCTTGCTCTTGCACTTAATGGATGTCAAAAAATCTTTTCATAGCAGTCCACAAGAGAACTTCCACATCTTCTTTTACAGCTGCCTTATATTCCATTGCGTGATTGTGCCCTAATTTAACTAACCACTTATTGATGACACTTGTATTGTTTTCAATTGTTGCTTCAAAATTGCATTCTACACATTTTATTTTGCCCTTGTACAAATTCATCTGTAGAATATATTTCCAGAAATGAAATTTCTGAGCCAAAGAATACACATTCGTCTTCTTGACAGTTATTACCATCTTGCCCCACAGGGGTTGTACTAATTTGCATTGATATTTTCACCAGCAACGCAACCATATGCAGGGTCTGGGACAACGTGCAATGAAGACCTATCTACCATTTACAAAAAAGTAAGTGCAAAACTTTAATGCCGTGATAAACATACCTTCATAAGGACCTGAAAATCCAAGTCTGAATTTAGAAATCGGGGGTTCCTCGAAGCCCTATGTCAGAAGGTGAGAGGCCCGCAGCCGCCCCTTTTCTCTCCATCTCCGTCTTGTCCCACACTCAAGGGGGCCTGCGCTCACACACGCAGACACCTCAGCCCACACCTCAAGATCTTTTCACAACACACTGTGAACAGCCACCCCTCGTGGTCTGGGAAGCACAGGCAGCGTGGCTGACCCTCCAGAAGATGAGAAAGGCAGGCGCAGTCCTGGGAGGCAGAGCAGGGCTTCTGAGGACCCATGCATAGGAGGCAGGAGGCGGGCGATGCTGGCTCTGGGTGGGCGTGTCCCCTTGGCCTCACAGAGAAGTAGGATTTTGCTTAAAGGGTCGCGACCCTTTTATTTTCGTATATGTTGCTTAATTATGCCTTTTTTTTTTTTTGTCTTAACGAATCTCGCTGGAAATGTATCTATTTAAATTCATCTTTTCAAAAAACTAGCTTTTGGTTTTGTTGATCTCTGCTCTTATTTCTTTGATTTCCATTCCATTAATTTGTTCTTACTTTTATGACTGCCAGACATACTTCCTTAGAATTTACTCTTTATTTTTTTAACTTCTAAAGATAGAATGCTTAAATCACTAATTTTCACTCTGTCTGGCTTTTTAATATGTACATAAAGCTATAAATGTCATTCTAACTATATTTTTAGCTGTGCCACAAGTTGTGATATAGAGGGTTTCCCCTGAATTTTAAAATATTTTGTAATTTTCATTTGATGTCTTCTTTGAACTTTTTAAAACAATCTTTTATACATTTATTGGAATTTTCTTGGTTATTTTATGCACTGTCTTCTAATTGTATTGCATTGTATTTACAGAACATAATCTATAGGATTGATTCTTTGGTACTCACTAAGACTTTCTTCTGAAAATAATATATACTCTCTATTTACTGTGGCAATTCGAATTTATAAATCCACTAAGTCCAGTTTGTTAGCTAT
Organism: Kogia breviceps; assembly: GCF_026419965.1. NCBI lineage: Eukaryota > Metazoa > Chordata > Mammalia > Artiodactyla > Physeteridae > Kogia > Kogia breviceps. The sequence continues at coordinate 102,399,428 of NC_081314.1, forward strand.
GTTTTTCAAATTTCTGAATCCTTACTGATTTTCGCTGCTTGACCTATCAGTTTCTTACAGGAAAGCATTAGACTCAACCACCCCCATTGTAAAGTTGTGTATTTATCTGCATAATTCTGCTGTTTTGCTTCTGAGTCTGTATTAGTTGATGCATACAAGCACAGGATTATTGATTCTTCCTTGTTGAATTACTTATATCTTTGAGTAATAAAACTCTTATTCTTCATAGTATTTTTTGCCTTAAGTTCTGGTTTTCTGATATTAATGTTGCTAACTCAGCTTTCTCTTGCTTTGGATAGTATTTGCCTGGAATTGGTTTTTATCATCATTTGTTTTTCATCTTTTTGTGTCATTCAATGTTCTGTGTTTCTTATAAACAGCAGGAGTTACATTTTGTTTTGCTTCAATGATATCCAATATGACAATACCTTTCCTTAAACAGATGAGTTTAAAGTACTTAAACTTGTGTGTTTATTATTTCTACTATCTTATTTCATGTTTTCCCCGCTACTTTGATTTCTTCAATGGTATTATTTTCTTTATTTATTTCATTGTTTTCTAGTACAGTTGTCCTTCAGCATCTGCAGGGAATTGGTTCCAGGACCTCCACAGACACCAAAATCCACAGACGCTCAAAGTTCCTTTTATAAAATGATATAGTACATTCAGCCAGCCCTTCATATCTGCAGATGTGAACCCATGGATATAGGGGCCCAACTGTATTTTAGTGTCACCTTGTTTTTAAATCTCCTGTAACATTAGCCTTTTAAGATGTAGAAAGCAATCTATGACTATTTAAATCTACCAAAAAGTTTGTCAGTTTGTTTGCCCTGATATATTATATTTGTTCCTTCTAGGTTCAATTTATTGATTTCTGAAGTATACGGTTTAATCTTTCTTTCAGTTAGGGTCTATGTGTGACAGATTCTCCAAGGTTCACCTGAAAATGCTTTTATTTTGCCCTTGCCCTTGTCAGTTTAATAAGGTATGCAATTCTGGGTTGACAGCACTTTGAGGATATTATCCCACTGTTTTCTAGAATTTGTTGCTGTTAATGAGAAGTTTTTCTTGATCTAATTGTTATTCCTTTTTAAGTTTTCTTTATCTGATGTTCTGCAATTTTACCATGATGTGGATTTATTTTTGTTTCCCCTGCTTGAGATTCAGTCATTGTTCAATACAAGTAAATTCTTAGTCATTATTTCTTCCAATGTTGCCTCTCCCATATTCTCTCTATTCTTTTCTTCTGGAATTTCTGGTAGACCCTGTTGAAATTTAGCCTTATATATTTCAAGTTTCCTAATCACATTTCAAAGTTAACATCTCTTTATATTGTTATATTACATTATAGGTAATTTCTTCAAGTCTTCCATTTCCATACTTCTCTAATGATTTCTAATCTCCTTTTAATTCTACTCATTAATTTTTTTATTATTACTATATTTTTCATTCAAGAAATACTATTTGGTTCTTTTTCAAATTCTTTTATCCTTTTAAAAAAGTACAAACTTTTTCTTTTATTGTGATTTTTCCTCCTGTATTTTTAACTTTTAAATCATTTTTTAAATACTTTATATTTTCTTTCAGATTGTTCTGTTATATCCAGTTCAGGAAAAGTTGATCCTATTGGCTGCATTTAATGTCTCTCCAACATCATGGTTCATTTGTAATTTGGGGCTGTAAACTCACCTTTATCTTACTTACTGCTCTTCCATGAGATTTTATGGATCCTATTTGTGAAAATATTTCTACAGGGAAATTTTGCAGCACTTCTGTTATTATCTTGGGGTACCATCAGTAGTAGTCTTAAACTAGTTTCAGGATAATGTCTCACTGGGGGTTTCTGCACTGAAGGTAGGACAAATTCAGATTCTATAGCCTGGGGTCTCAATTACTTGTGGTGACTTTTCTTTTCCTACTCATGTCCCTGAACAGATGATAGAGTTATTTAATGCTTCTCTGGGTTAGTGAGCAGAACTTTTCTAATCTTTTCATGGTTGAGGCAACTTTTAGAGGCTTTAGGGGTTATCCCCGTGGCTCAGGTCCAGCTTTCCCACTTGACACAGGATGGAAGTCATGCTTCCTGTGTCCATGTGTGCATTGAAGCCACAACCCCCAGCCTCTATGGCTTATGCCACTGCCTCACCATTATGGTATTGACTTTTCTCTTTGTTTCTGCCACCTGGAATTTCCCTTCAAGAAAGAAAGCCTGCTATATATTGGAATTATTTTTATATTTTATTCATAATTTCTATGTGTTTGTAAGTAGGAAGGGCACCTATCCATGTCTATTTAGCCTGCCTTTTTGCCACTAGTCAAGAGTCATTCCTTATACTTAATGAGTATTTTGACTCCCTTTAGAGAAAGGACTATGGTTTATATCTCCAGGTCCTAGCACAATGCCAGATACATAGAAGTTACCCCCCAATTTTTGCTCATTTGCTTCTTTTCCATTTACTTTTTGGTTGAGCTATCCACTCTTGAATCATAATCACATTTTAACACCTTGTGCTCCCCAGTTCAAGACCCTATCATCTGAAATAACTAAATTACCCACAAAATATAGCAAAAGTAGTATTAGTATTTTTAAGCCTCTCTGTTTTTTCTTTTTTTTTTTTTTTTTTTTTTTTTTTTTGAGGTATGCGGGCCTCTCACTGTTGTGCCCTCTCCCGTTGCGGAGCACAGGCTCCGGACGCACAGGCCTAGCGGCCATGGCTCACGGGCTTAGTCGCTCCGCGACATGTGGGATCTTCCCGGACCAGGGCACAAACCCGTGTCTCCTGCATCGGCAGGCGGATTCTCAACCACTGCGCCACCAGGGAAGCCCAGCCTCTCTGTTTTAAGTAAAGAAAGTCAGATCCAGAAAGATTATGTGGCTTGTTTATATCCTATAACTAGTTTTTTAGAGTTATGGTCTCATAAAATTGACAGTAGTTCTTCATTAGCCCAACTTCCTCATTCTATGCAAAGAGTACATTCTCCATTAATAGTAACTCTTTCCAGAGCAATAACTGGTTGGTAGGTGAGTGGGGACTAGAATTCAGATCTCTTGGTTAGTAATCAAGTGCTCCAGGTCCTTCCTCACAGTGCCTGCCTTTACCACAGGGATAACAGGAAGAGTGAGCATCAGTTTCATTTTATTTGAGAATCCATACACTGGAACATACTTAATAGTAGTATTTTTCTTTTATAACACCAGTGTGATAATAATAATTCCTTATATTCTTTTAAATTGTAATAAATAATACTTCGAGGAATACTAGCCCTTTTTTAACACCTTTACTACACATCATGGAAAATTAAGTGCAGAACATATGTGACACGCACATTTCATCCTACTAGAGCATGGACTTGAGGATATGGGGAGGGGGAAGGGTAAGCTGTGACGATGTGAGAGAGTGGCAGGGACATATACACACTACCAAATGTAAATTAGATAGCTAGTGGGAAGCTGCAGCATAGCACAGGGAGTTCACCTCTGTGCTGTGTGACTGCCTGGAGGGGTGGGATGGGGAGGGTGGGAGGGAGGGTGACACAAGAGGGAAGAGTTATGGGAACATATGTATATGTATAACTGATTCACTTTGTTGTAAAGGAGAAACTAACACACTATTGTAAAACAGTTATACTCAAATAAAGATGTTAAAAAAATTTAAAAATTTAAAAAAAGAAAAAAAAGAAATAGCATTCTTAGTAATAAGCTTTGGAAACACTGTCTTGCATTAACATCTGCAGAATGGTCGTAATTGAACTGTATGACTATAGGCACTGATCATGGGCTCATGTTTGCCATGTGGTAATGGTATTCATCTCGTGGAGGGTTCCAGATATTTTGAAGGGGTTGTACACTGGTGACTGAAAACTGACTTTGGTGGTGCTCAGACATTTTTTCTTTCACACCTGACAGAAGTGCTGGAATTCTGAGATGTTACAGTGGCCATAGCTTTTCAGTGCTTTCATATCTTCATCTATAGGCCAACTATCCAGCTAGGAACTCTAGAAATTCATAAAACAGAAGAAATCCCTAGGCACAGAAATTTAGATGTTGACATTTATATAACAGCATGAATTTCAATTGGTTATAGACAAATATATAAAGTCATCAATTTATATACACACACATATGAAGAAGACAAAAAAGGAAAGGAAAAGAACTAAACAGGGAATAATTCATTTATTCATTCATTCTACTCATGCAGACCTCACGCTACATGCTGGGGATAAAATAGTGAATAAGAGAGGCAAGGTCCCTGCTCTCACATAGCTTACACTCAGGGAGGCCTGGATTTGTACTGACTTTGTCTCATTTGCTCTGTGACCCAGAACAAGCTACATAAGCTTTTAAATCTCTGTTTCTTCATATTTTAAACAACCTATGTGAGGCCTTTTGTTCCTGAAAATTTCGGTCCTAAAGTCATAGTTGAGGAAGCCCAGAGCAGATTCAGAATCCAGCGAGATAAGGAGGGGATCCACAATGGGGGAGGGCAAAAGGCAGGGGAGAGTCTGGCATGAGATGTCAGACCCCAAGTAGGGTGAATAAGGCATCCATGTGATGGGGAGAGGCAGCCTGGCATGAGGTTTCAGAAGCAAGGGGTGAGGAAGGTGTCCAGGTGAGAGATAGCCCCATGTGGGAAATCAAAGCTAGAGCAGAGAGAGGAGGGCAGTCCTTCAGAGACCGAGAGGGGTCAGGAAGACATCTTCATGGGTGGACTGGTTGGTGTGGGAAGTCAGAGCCATAGTTAGTGAGAAGAGTATCCACATGGAGTAGCAGCCTGGAATAGGGAGTCATACCGCAGGCAGGAAGAGAAGGGTGTCCACACTGGGTGGAGGTGGGGGTGAAGATCAAAGATCGGTTACATACTGGATGATCAAACAGCTAAACATTTAAGAATAATCAGAGCCAAGTTCCTTACTCTAAAAGGGAGTTACAACTGTGGAAAGGGAGAAACTTGACTTCCATAAGAATTTCAAAACAAGTAATCAGAAATGTGGAGAAAGAAACAAAGTACAAGTAATCAGAAACGTGGAAAAAGAAACAAAGTTACATGCAGTCAATTCTGAAAGAAGCAATATCCTGCAGGGAAAGTGGCTGCCAGAAAAATGAGTAAATGCAGTCATGAACTTCTTATCCAAAAGAGGAAAACTTTTGACTGCAACAAAGACAAGTGTTTCAAAGAAGGTGTATGATATTACTTTTTATTTCTAATACTTGAACTAAATAATTTCCATTATGTCTTAAAAAAAACTATAGGGCTTCCCTGGTGGCACAGTGGTTAAGAGCCCACCTGCTGATGCAGGGGACACGGGTTCATGCCCCGGTCCAGCAAGATCCCACAAGCCGCGTTGCAGCTGGGCCCATGAGCCATGGCCGCTGAGCCTGCACGTCCGGAGCCTGTGCTCCGCAACGGGAGAGGCCACAACAGTGAGAGGCCCGCGTACCACAAAAAAAAAAAAAAAAAAAAAAAAAAACAAACCAAACTATAGCACTGAATTGGAATTGGATGTATATATCAATAGAAACTCATGGATTTTAAATATATTTCAATGTCTATTCAATAAATATATTTTATATATAAATAATATAGAAGTAAACATAGGTGCAAAGTGTGTTAATACACAAAAATGTATATGTTGCATATTTATGATATAAATATCACATTTACATACATATATTGTCTAGCTCTAGCCACTCATAGGGCCTGGAAGCATTTATACCCCATTAGCAATAAGCACACCTAAATCTCAGATTCTGATCTAAAAACAATTTTCCACTAAAAAGAATATGGCTTCTTGGGAAAATGGCTAATTCCAAGACTGGGGCAGGGAAACTCCAAGATGAGCCTAGAATATCTTATACCAGAGAGCAAAAAAGTGTTCAAGGAACAATGGGTACATATTAAATGGACACAGACTCCAGCATGAAGTGACCCCCCATTACCAAATGGGGGACAATTTGAGCATCAAAATAAATGATGCTGGGCTTCCCTGGTGGCGCAGTGGTTGAGAGTCCGCCTGCCGATGCAGGGGACACGGGTTCGTGCCCCGGTCCGGGAAGATCCCACATGCTGCCGAGCGGCTGGGCCCGTGAGCCATGGCCGCTGAGCATGCGCGTCCGGAGCCTGTGCTCCGCAACGGGAGAGGCCACAACAGTGAGAGGCCCACGCACCGAAAAAAAAAAAAAAAAAAGATGCTTATAAAATACTATAATCCATTAAATAAAACAGGAAACCTACTGAATCTGAAACTCTGTGGGTGGGGCCCCGCAATCTGTGTTTTAATTAGTCCCCCAACGTGATGCCCACAGACATTTGGTGAGAATTACCCTCTCCCAAAGGGAGTGAATCATTTGCAGCAAATTAGCAAATGGCAAGAGATTAAATGGCTTTTTCATGTAATAGGACATTCCTTTGTTAATGCTTATAGGAAATCTCATGGCTTTAAAGATTGACAGATATTCAAATAAGTATGCTAAAATTCATAAGGAGCCTGTATTTTTGTCACATATGAAACTACCATTCTGTTTTATCTTATTCATTTACTTAAACAGATTTTAATGAGTTTATACCCAGAAGTGTCAAGAAGTTCTGAAATCCTTTTTATTTGCCTACCATCTGGACTGTGACCCCCATCAGAGAGTTAAGTATACAGAAACCTGCTTACCTTACTGCCATGGCATTGATGACCAAGTCCAGCCTCAACTTCCCCACCTGTTATACCTTAGAGATGAGCCTCTGAGTTTCTCCATTGGAAAACCTCCCAGTGGCATTAGCTACCCCTTAATTAGTGAAGAGTCTCAGCCACTGCTAACAGAGAAACCCTTGAACTCACCTGTTTGTATATCTACACAACCCTACCATCCTCTGTTGCTACCTGGCGGTCAATGGAGAACAGGAAGAAAGGTACCCACAAAAGTTTTTCTGTGCCAAGAGGAAGTTACCAAGTCACTCACCTTTCTTCCTTGTGCCTTCCTGTTTTCCTCTGCTCTGTACGCCATTGTTCTTCAGGTGCCTCCTATACTGCCTGGAGCAAGATGTTCCAGATGGGATCTCAAGGGCTGATGGATACATAGAAGGAAGTAACTGCTTAACACTAGCAGAAGTTTGTTGCCTACGAAATTCAGGTACGTGTGGAAGATGCTGGACTCTGATTAATGTAACCCTGAGCTAATCTCTCCATGCCCCAGAAGATGAAAGAAAAGGAACCTCAAATTCTTTCTTAGTTTTAAATTTACTTCTGCATCTTGCTCCAGAGAACCTCAGTTTCTCTCTTCATCTATTCTGACTTGTTCCTTTTAAATTTCTTTACCTGTTTTCTCCTCTTTTTCACCCCCCATATCTGAGCTAATGGGCACAGGTATGTGGTCAAGATTGAAAGAAGAGAGAAATGGTCCATTGTGGGTTAGGTTAAGGAACATAGTGTGGGAAATAGTTTGATTTTATTCTTTTCCTTCTAGAAACGCTGATTCAGGTGAAAGGCAAATCCAGAATTTATAGCAACTAGACAAGAGCTTCAGCCAAGACATACTAGTCCCATGTAACACTAGTCCTTCTGAAAATAGTTATATGAAATCTTAAGCTTAGCTGAGGCAAGATGAGTTGATATTTTCAATGTCCTGCATCAAAAAGCACTATGATTTATACTTTAACAAGAAAATATTCTAGATCCTAAATCCCTCCATTTAGTATAATTTTACAGAAACCATTGGCACAGATATCAGTTATCTATTTTTGTATAATACGCCACTCCAAAACTTAGTGATTTAAAACACAACCACCATTTATTTGCTCATAACCAGGTAATTTGGGCAGGACTCAGCAGCGATGGCTTTGCTCCACATGATCATCTAGCCAAGTCATCTGGAAGTTTGACAGGAGCTTCAAGGATCCAAGATGGCCTTTCTCACATATCTGGGATCTCAGCTGAGGTGACCAGAAAGGCCAAGTTGACTGGACCTCTCTCTACCTCATGGTCTGTGCTTCTCAATGGCCTCTTCCTCCTTGAAGATTTCCCAACAGAATAGCCTTGCCTCCTTCACATTCAGGCTGGGTTCTAAGATGGCAACCGTGTAAGCTGAAAGGCCTCTTAAAGTCTAAGACCATAATTTGCCACATTATGCCCTTAGCACATTCCACTGGTCAAAGAAAATCATAAGGCCTGTCCAGATTCAATGTTGGAGGGAGCTACAAAAAGGCATGAATTCAAGGAGGCAGAATTCACTGGGGGCTATGAAGTTTAATGTTATGTGTCAACTAAGCTAGACCCTGGCACCCTGTTATTGGTCAAACATTATTCTAGATGTTTCTGTGAAGGTATTTTTAAGAAGAGATTAATGTTTTCATCTGTAGACTTTGAGTAAAAACACTGACCTGGGCTTCCCTGGTGGCGCAGCCTGCTGATGCAGGGGACGCGGGTTCGTGCCCTGGTCCGGGAGGATCCCACATGCCGCGGAGCGACTGGGCCCGTGAGCCATGGCCCCGGAGCCTGTGCTCCGCGGCGGGAGAGGCCACAGCAGTGAGAGGCCCGCGTGCCGCAAAAAAAAAAAAAAAAAAAAACACACTGACCTCCACTGAAGAGGGAATTCTGCCAGCAGACAGCCTTTGGACTCAAACTGCCTGCCTTCCCAGTCAGTCTTCTGAAAAGCTTTGGAGCACACCCTGCAGATTTGGGGCTTGACAACGTCCACAATGAGTCAGTTCTTTAAAATATATAAATTACATATATATATATGGGATAAATTAGGAGTTTGGGATTAAAATATATGCATTACTACATATAAAACAGATAACCAACAAGGACCTACTGTATAGCACAGGGAACTGTACTCAATATCTTGTAATAACCTATAATGGAAGAGAATGTAAAGAAATAATATATGTATGTATACCTGAATCTCTTTGCTGTATATCTGAAACTAACACAACATTGTAAATCAACTCTCTCTCTCTCTCTCTCTCTCTCTCCTTCTCCCTCTCCCTCTCCCTCTCCCTCTCCCTCTCTCTCTCTATATATATATATATATATCTTATTGGTTCTGTTTCTGGAGAAACTTGGCTAATACAGGGGGCACCTTGTAATAATCACCATGCATTTTCCAGATAAAGACCGTAATCCCCAGAAAGCTTAACAATATTATATGATACTCAAGGAGTTTGTTATCTAGTTAGAGAGCAAACATATAAAAAATTAGAGCACACCAAAGACAACAATGCAGAAGTTACTAGTTCATAAATGATTTACTCTATAAGTGTAAACTCTACCTTCCTGAGGAATGTTGGACAAAAAAACAGTTAAGGAAACTTGCCAACCTGAGCGGGGCCATAAAGCCTCTGAAGTGGAAAGAGCATAAATGTATAACCAAACCAAGTTGTCAGCAGTTTCTCAATGAGGACAACACACTTTCTGGTTGGTAATAAAACTTAGGAGAGATAATATCTTCATCACTGGCATTGCCATATAACCTTCAGCATGTCATTTTACAGTTCAAATACATGCCTTATTTTGAAGTCTAAAACATTAAACTTAAAGTTATTGTTAGAGTAATGAATGTATTAGTTTTCTATGGCTGCTGTAACAAAGTACCAATAAACTGAGTGGCTTAACTGAGAAATATATTGTCTCACAGTTCTGGAAGCTTATATGTCCACGATCAAGTTATTGGTGGGGTCATCCTCCCTCCCTCTGAAGGTGCTGGAGAAGAATCTGTTCTAACCCTCTCTCCTAGCTTCTAGTGGTTTACTGGCATCTTTGGCATTTCTTGACTTGTAGACATATCACCCTGGCCTGTGCCTTCCTATTAACATGGCATTCTCCCTATGTGTGTATCTTTGTCAAAATCTCCTCTTTTTATTAAGGACACAAGCCCTACTGGATTGGGGTCCACCCTACTGCAGTATGACCTCATCTTAACTAATTATGTCTACAACAACCCTATTTCCAAATAAGGTCACATTCTAAGGTATTGGAGGTTAGGACTTCAACATATGAACTTGGGGAGACACAATTCAACCCATCATAATGGGTTAGAGTACTAATAAATTAAAATCTAAGATATTTTTAAATAAACCAAACTCTTCCTCTAACAATGCTTGTGGTCTGACTTTGGGTTAAGGAAGCTTCTTTTGAGATGTGAACCTGGTACTTTGGCTTATGAATTGTGTTTCCATGCTTTGCCACTAGAGGGTAGCATCATTACTATTGTTTTTTTCTGCTGTTAAGCTTATTACACAGTAACTTCAGACACTTTTTTTTCAGGGGGGTAGGGAGTGGCGAAGGTATCAGCTGGGAAGAATAGAGTGTCCTGGTCATACCTGTCCTGGCAATTCCTCTCCTGGATTTTTGCTATGGGCCAAATGTTTGTGTACCTCCAAAATTCATGTGTTGAAACTCTAATCGCCAGCGTGATGGTATATTTGGGGGTGAGGTCTTTGGGAGGCAATTAGGTCATCGGGGTGGAGCCTTCATGATGGGATTAACACCTTTATAAAAAAGAGACTGGAGAGAGATAATCTGTTTCTCCCACCAGGAAGTGGGCCTTTACCAGACACCAGATCTGCTGGCACCATGATCTCGGACTTCCCAGACTCCAGAATTGTGAGAAATAAACATTTGTTGTTTAAGCTACCCAGCTTATGGTGTTCTATTATAGCAGCCCAAACTGACTAAGACAATTTCTGACCGGAATCAAATCACCAGAGATATTCAAACAGAAGCCAAAGTCTTTTCCTCTGAATGGGACCTTTGTGTGGAAAGCAGAGCTGGGGGACAGAGGGTCTTAAGAATAAGGCAGGTCCCTTTAAGAAAGAACTGAGCCATTCGCCATGCAGTCATGTAGCCTCTGAAGTGGAAAGAGCCATCTCTCTCCTTCACCCACCCCCCACCCCAGGGTCAGGAGATTTATTGATCTATCCTATCATGGGCTTGGCCACTAACTGACAGCATGATCTTAGACAAGTCACAAACTCTGGTCTCAGAGTCTTCACCCATAGACAACCTTTGAGGACCTATTTTCTCTAAATGATATCTTCCTTTGAATTTTCTCTCTCCTTTCCACTCCAGACTCTAGCTCACCTTTCAATGCTACAGGTTGAGAAGGATTCCTTAGGCGCTACAATAGAGGCAAAAAAAGTGTGGTTGCCTTTAGGAGATTATAATATAGTAAGAAGGAAGCATTTATGTCCAGAGATAATTAGAGGACTGAATAGCATATGATCTGCTCTCTGGGCTCCATACTGTAGGAATTTCTAAACAGGAAGGTGTGGTATGAAGCAGTAGAAAAGAAAAGCTTTGAACTGGGCCTTAAAGAATCTCCAGAAGTTAGGCTGAAGGAGGAGGGAAGAGAGGGTGGTTAATACAACTTAGACATGGAAATTAAAATAAACAAGTTTTAGGGAACAGGGAGCAAGTCAGCATGATTGGTACAGGGGTCGTGTTGGATAATATAAGAGTATAACTCTATATTGAAATACCCTCAAAGTGATTTTATTTTATTCAGGTTCAGTGCTAGTCAATTTAGAATTGATCTGAGAGGCCAACGGAACCTGAGTCAGTTTCTGAGCAGATGAGAGAGTTGTTCCAACCTCAATTGCTAAGCCCCTTGATTACTTGGATTCTTTCTGCATTTTAGAGCCTGTATGTATTTTGGCTTCAGACACCAGTTATCAAGTGGGGGATTATATTGGGCTCCACCCCCAGCTTCTTAGTAAAGATCTTTAACCCTCCCTTTAGGACACTTGAAAACACGCAGAATAGCTCAAGATCATGAGAGAAAGCAGGTAAGAGGCACTTTCTTGCCTCCATTCTAACCTTTTGCATTAATCATATCAGTTCCTCCCAAAACTCACACAAGCACTGAACACAGCTGTGTTGTCCCTGCTTTAAAGAGTTAAAGGCTCAGAAATACTGACAGCCTAGCTCAGAGCTGTTGAATTATCTTTAAAAGAGAGTGACCTAGGGCTTCCCTGGTGGCGCAGTGGTTGAGAGTCCGCCTGCCGATGCAGGGGACACGGGTTCCTGCCCCGGTCCGGGAAGATCCCACATGCCGCAGAGCGGCTGGGCCCGTGAGCCATGGCCACTGAGCCTGCGCGTCCGGAGCCTGTGCTCCGCAGCGGGAGAGGCCACAGCAGTGAGAGGCCCGCATACCACACACACACACAAAAAAAGAGAGTGACCTAGAATTCATTAGGCTATCGTCTTAACATCCGTAAAACATCCGTAAAAAGTGAGCAGTCTCATCAGATAGGAAATATATGGGAAAAAATGGGCATTATTACATCAAGTTCAGAAATTTTTACTCTTAGAAGGAAATATAGCTAATATCTTAAGAGCTAAAGAACAATGAGATCCCTTCAAATGACATGACAGCCTGGGTGGGGATTGCAGGTTTTCATGAGTAGGCAGAAAAGACAGGCAATTTTAAGTATGACTCCAGCTGGGGAAGGCACCTTCCCTGTGCTGTGCAAGACTGGGAGACAGCCTGTGTGGAGGGTTTGATGTCGTGACTATAAGTAACTGCATTCAGCACATGCCATTAGGGTCACTGTCAAGAATCCTGTCCCATTCAATATCTGGGTCCAATATCTCAACAAGCAGACTAGGTGTTCCCTGACTTTGTCATAAACAAATCATTTCCTTAACAGTAAGCCTATTTTAACATGGAAAGACTCGAGCTAAGTACAGAAATGTTTAAGAGCATCAAAATCATAATGTTGATATTTGTGCCTTAAGGAATTATGCATGTGTAGCATTTTAGGTATTTATAATTTTACAAATATTTTAATTTCATCTATGCAGATTAGTCTTGTAAGTTCAATTTATAAATGTGCAATTGACTAACAAATTTACACTTGCGAGTTTCAGTTGAAATCTCACTAAGTTTATACAGTATTGGAATATTTAAGAAAACTTAAGTTTCACCACATTTATAAGTTTAATAAATTAGATTTGTAATAATAACAACTTGAGAAGATTTGTTGGTTAATTGAAGTACTTAAGAATATAAAAAATATTTAATTCATAAATATAGTGAAGAAGTTTAAAGGGAAATCTAATTATCTAAGTTTAAAACTGTGCCCCAAACATTAAAGTCTCCTTAAATTGAGTGTTAAAATTTGCTAGACTTAAAAATAGAATAATAGGGCTTCCCTGGTGGCGCAGTGGTTGAGAGTCCGCCTGCCGATGCAGGGGACACGGGTTCGTGCCCCGGTCCGGGAAGATCCCACATGTTGCGGAGCGGCTGGGCCCGTGAGCCATGGCCGCTGAGGCTGCGCGTCCGGAGCCTGTGCTCCGCAGCAGGAGAGGCCACGACAGTGAGAGGCCCGCGAACCGCAAAAAAAAGAATAATAATATTCATTAAATGAACTTAAAGGTATAAGAATGGCTTATATTTTTCATTTTTACCAGTTTGGTCCAGGAACCCAATCACTCTATTCACTGCACATCTCTTGAGCCACCTCTCCAAGCTTAAAGCAAAAATCTCCCTTCACTGCCATTTATTTAGGGGAAATTCTTTTCTATTATTTCATGCATGTCCTCTATTCTCTCAATCTTCCCATCTGGAATTCACATTAGAAAGAATATAGAATTTCTGGATCTATTCTCCATGTATACAGACTTTTCTTTCATGCTTTTTAATCTATTGACTCCATGTATTGGGGAGAACTTGTCACTTCTCAGCTTTTATTTTCACTGTTCCTGTAGCCCCGGTGACTCCTAAACCACATTATTAATACACATCCAACACAGAATCAATACAACCTTGATTAATGAGCCCTAAAGTGACAAGATGATGAGGAGGACACCAAGACAGTCATAACCTGATCTTTCACTTCAACAATGATCTGGTAGTGCCATCAGAGGCTGCAGTTCCCCAAGCAAAGGCAGTTAGAGATCACAGAAATCACTGAAGAGGTATTATCACATCAACAGCCATGTTGATATTGCGTTGAGTCTCTTTAAAGAGTCTCTTTACCTTGGTTATGGCAAATCAAGCATGGGATACTGATGAAGGGGTTTGGCAAAAGCTCAGGAATTGAGACCCCAGGTTTTTGGAAGAGTTGAGATAAAATACAAGCAAAAGTAAAGGAGGGCACCCTTCCTCCATCCCTTCCTTGGTGAAGGCTTCCATAAAATTATAATAATAGTGCTCAATTTATTGTTCATTTCAGGGACTAGAGGCAGATAGTCCTAAACTATGGACTTAGACCTGAACCAGAAGTTCCTCCTCTGAGAACTCACTGGGTTGCATCTCACTTGTGTTCTCTCTGTGCAGAGACTGCAGGCATGGACATTTCTACTCTCTCATAAAGACTGCTAGTATATTTACACTTACAGTTTTCAAAATTCCAGTCTTAATCTGGTTCATGCTAATTATTCCTAGAGTTCCTGCTCAGGCCTAGATACCAGCAATGCCGTTTTCACGTAACCTGCAGTTGACAGCTCACTCTTCTGAAATTCAAACTTGCCAAAATCATAGAAACTTTCTGGGCTAAGGAAAAAAACCCTAAAATATGAGACACACATGGGGTAGAATGCCATGATCACCTGGGGACCACGGCACGTGGGTATTTCATATGCCAGAAATGTATTAAGGTCTATTGCATTGTTCAATATAAACATGTAGACACCCACATCTGCTCTTTTCAACCCTTACATTTTAAAAAAGAAATGTATCCAGTTCATTGGCCTAAAGAATCCACTCATCTCCCTCTTCAGTGTCATGTGATAAGACCAGACTGGGGCAGCTTTCTGGATTTGTCAGTGCTTCTGGAAAGCCAGGGAGCTTCAGGTTTTAATTACCCATGTGACACCTCCAGCTACCCACTACATTGCCTATTTTCCTTCATATTCAAGTCAACCATCACAGACTCCTGCAGTACTCCTTTTCTCTTCTGTCACAGCAGAGACTGGGCTTTCTGACTAATATGGTACTCAATTAACTTGGATTTTGTCTCAGAGACTCTAGATTCATAAAATGTGACAGCCGGAAATTGATTCATCCAATTCAATTCCCTACCATCAGAGAGGACACGGTAAATGTTAAAACCCTAGAGGCTGGTGAATAGTAAAGCCAGAATGAGAAAAGATTTCCTGACTCTCCATTGGAGCTTACTTAGTCCACTGATGAGGGAAGGGCTCTGACTTTTTACCTAGGTATTCCATTAAAGGATTTTCCTTGCTTTAACCCTTCAATTATTTTAGCAGAGTGGATGGCATGGTGGCCATACTATGCTGTGTGATGATTTTTTTACTCTTTGGATAACATCATGACTCTTCTTTCCCCAAATTTTCATGGCTTTACCAACCATGTGCCCTTCTGTAACCGTGGATCAACCCTTTTATCTTCTCTGAGAGAGTACATCGTAGGATGACTTCTGGCTTGCTTTTCCCAGGGGAGAACGCAGGTGCTACAGAAAGAGATTTCTCACAAAAAGGAATTTCAGTGTCACACAGCTTCTTCTTCATGACATAAAGGTGGGGTGCAGTTGAATAACAAAAACAAAGATCTGAGTTGTTTGAACGAAGGTCCATGCATTCATTTATTTCTCATTGCAGCAACAAGATAAACAAGTGAAATTCCATCTATAATGAGTTACAAATGGTAGTAAGCCCAGGAACCCTGAGTATATATATCTATAAGGCAAATAAAACAATATTTTTCAGTGTGGGCATCACACTTTAGATGACCTGGGGAGAGCCACTCCAAGCCCCAAATACCATGACACCAAGAATCATTCTCAACCAGTTGTTCTCCAAACAAAAGGTGAAAAGGCAAAACTGCGATTAAAAATAATAAAAAAAAAAAAGAGAGAGAAATTTCAACTAGAAAGACTGGATGCCCAAAGTCACATCTCTTCTTCTGATTCTTGTTCTCGTTCAGCATTTTTCAGGAGTCCAACTTCTGAGGGGCAGAACCTCTTAAATCGAGATTTAACCAACCTGAGGAGAATGAAAGTCATCTCGTATTATGCTGTTTAAAATTAAAACCCAAAACTATATGTATCTATAATACAGCAAACTCCAAATTATCTGTGCAGGTGGAAGAGGCACCCCCAGAAAGGAAATCACTTTTATTTGGCTTTGGAGCTACCTGCAAATATTTTGTAGATTAAAGCAGCATATAAGCAAACAGACACAATAAAGCTCTTAAATGTGTAATATGATTGCTTGCATCATATTCAAAATTTATAACTTTAATAATTTCTAAAACAAACAAGAGAATCTCTGGGCTGTAGTAAGCCCAGATGAAACCGAGCTCAGCTGTGTGGTCCAAAAAGGAGCCCTCTCCTATGAAGGAAGTGCATGAAGGCATCTCCTGCCCCATGTTGAGCCCCACATAAAGTCTGGACTGTACTGCAGCCTCTATTCATGTCTTCATAGGGGTGCTTTTGTGCTGGCCACAGGCTGCTCAACTGCATGTGATGGTCCATGATGAATTAAGAAGTTGAAAGAAGTGACCTCCATTCTTGTAACTGTTTTCATAGATTAAGAGAATCTGTAGGTCAGAAGGAATTACAATTTTTGACATTGGAAGATGTGAAGCTTCTTAGCGGCAGGAACTCAGCAGGCTCTCCACTTTCTCTGATGTAATAAGAACTAGGCAAAGCTTTTCCTGTGCATGATATTTGTGAAGACATTGTGCTGTGACCATGTCAATAAAACATAGTTAACTTCCAGAAATACACAGGGATATGCAAACAAACTGATAAACCAAATCATCAAAATCATTCCCGTTTTATGAAAAATGTCACCAGCCTATCTGTATCTTTATACTTGTTTTTTGCCTTTCTTCTTCCAATGAAGGTCTGACCCGCCCCTCTCAATATACAGTGCTTTTACTTGTGCTCTGGATCCCACTAGAGTATGAACTTCCTAGGAGCAGAGACTTCATCTTATTTACTGCCCTAACTCTGCCAGAGTCTAGAACAATGTCTGGTACACAATAGTGGCTCATGACACATTTGATGATTCAGTGGGCTGTGGAGCAATCTGCCAGGAGTTCATATCACTCACCTCCTCAGAGGTAATTCTTCAGTCACTTCCAACTCAGCATTAATTCCTCCAACATACAACAACTGAGCAGTATCAGTAACAACTATTGACTCGGCAAGAGTCAAGAAAAAGTACTTAAAATCATTTGCCTCGATAATTAGTTGACCATTGACATTGCTCCCAATGTCCTCAACTCTTCAAGGCACTGTTCTCACGAAAGGCTAATAGTTTTAAGTAAGTTGATGACTGGGACAGTGTGTCATTTTAAAAAAATATTTATTTATTTGTTTATTTATTTATTTATTTGGCTGCGCTGGGTCTTAGTTGTGGCATGTGGGGTCTTCATTGCAGCATGTGGTATCTTTAGTTGCAGCATGTGGGATCTTTAGTTGCAGCATGTGGGACCTTTAATTGCAGCATGCAGGATCTAGTTCCCTGACCTGAGATCCAGCCTGGGCCCCCTGAATTGGGAGCATGGAGTCTTAGCCACTGGACCACCAGGGAAGTCCCAGTGTGTCATTTTTTAAAGCCACACAGTTATCTCCACATTGCACAAACTGAATACATGCTAACTGAAAGGGATTAATTAGTTAATTCATTCATTAGATTCATTCTTGATGACTCTTGTGGAAAATAAAGCAAAGAACTGGCTACTGATTACATATTAACACAGACCCCAGTGACTCCTCCTGTTCCCCACTCCTCCTCTCTGGTTTTTATCTGCTGTTGTTACAAAACACCAAGCTAAGGCAAATTCAGGCTCTATCTGCACCCTGAAGCCCTTGGTATTGGCACATGCAGAAATGGCTACTGGGGACAGATTGAGGGATGGAGTAATAAAGAGGAAGTGCAAATAACTGCTAGTTCCTGGAATGACGCAAGTCCAGAGAACTAAAGTCAGGTTGTGTCTGGGCTTTTGTTCCCGTATGTTCTCTTCAGTTAATACAAGAGCAGAGCTGAGACTCTGGGTATACTTCCAGAGTCAATCTGGAAATCAAACATCCAGAAGGCAAACTACCATATGCCTGGAATTTGGTCATTTCTATTTTGTTCTTCAAAATGGCTCACAAGAATCATTTACTTGGAAAACCAACCTGAAAATGGGTAATATTTCTCTGTCCATTCAGAAGGGCTTTTGAAATAGTTCTGTACCACAGTGATGTTTAAATATGAAATACAGTAAAATACAAAATAAGATGTCCCAACAGATGGGTCTCTCCTATGAGCTGTCATGATGAGAACTGCCGGCATGGGACCAGATGAAGCAATCTTTAAACTGTTATTCTGGAAAGCTGGGAAGTACAGCTTCATTTTTCAGAGATTTTGGGGCCAGTAGTTCCATAACCCAGTTTTGGTTCCTTGGTGATCTTTGTGCTTTGTCAAATAAATGCGGATAGAATGTCCTCAAAACCCATCACCTGTGACTGGATTACAATCCACTAAAATCCATTTGAATTATCCTGCATATGACCTCACTGAAAGTCAGTATTCAATCTTTGTGATATTCTTTAAGCTACTGCTTAAGTTTATATCAAAATATATCAGAACACAAGTTCTTGTTTTTATATTTCAAAAGCAATATGAGAGCAAAACTTAAAAGCATATAAAACATGATTTCCAAACAATTGAACCCTATTTCCGAGTATTTCTGAAACAGATCTGTTAAAACAGCAAATAAGTGTCTTGAGTACCTACTATATGTTTGACAGTATGCCAAGAGCTGTGAGATATATGAAAAAGGTCTTTTCCTCCAGGTGACACAATCAAGTTAGCAGGTAAGACTAACATGAGCTAATAGCAAATATCACAAGATAGATCACAATTGTTAAAATGTGTGGTAGAGACTAAAGTACCGTAAACACTCATGAAGGGAGATAAGCAAAGGCTAGAACAATCACAGAAGTTTTCATAGAAGAGATGAGCACTTAATTTGGATATGCCAGGTAGAGGCAACTAAATGGTCAAAAAGTTAAAGGTGCTGGGGAAGGAGAGGCAGTTAAAAAAGTAAACATGGAGTTTCTGGTTTCTAGAAAACTACAGGTGGGTAAGAGATTCATAGGGGTCTGAAGGTTTTTGAAGCAGAAAGAGACAATAGTCTTCTTTTGGCTCTGGAAGGGAACTGACATGGGGTAGAGAGTCTCCTTGAATGCCGGCATTTTTCTTGGAAGCTGCCCAGCCCCTAAGGAGATGAGGCCCAGAAGTCAGCCTAAAACAGCAGAGGAAGAAGCCAAGTTTCACTCAATGGCAGAACAAGCCTAAACTACCAGTCCATGCACATGCTTTGAGGGAAATGAATAGGATTAATAGAAATCAATCAATGTGAAAGTAGAATTTCCCAGCACCCATAGCACTTAGACCTTTAGAAGGAGGTAACTACAGATCAAAGCGGGCTGACCCAAAGCCTACCAGAGACATTTTGGAGCTAGACAAGGAAATGGTTTCCTTATGCAGAGACACAGTGCCAAAGCTCCTATAGCAGTGAAGCTCAAAGAAGCACAGAGCAGAAGAGGTAACCTAGGCAAATGTCTACAGAGAGGACTAGAAAGCTAGCTGGGGCAGAAGCTGAGACCCCACTGGGCCTAGAACCAGCTACTTTAATTTAGGGATCTAGAGCACCTGCTCGATGTGTACTCTCCAATATGGTAGTCACTATGCATATATGGATATTTAAATTAATTAAAATTAGTGTGGCACTAGGCCCATGTCAAGTGCTCAATAACCACACATAGCTCATAGCTACATAATGAAGGCTGCAGGTATACAACATTTCAATCAGTGCTAAAGTCTGAAGGATTGGAGTCTGCATGATTAGTAGTTGGGATCGGCCAGGCCAACTGTGGTTTGGCATTAGTTATCATGCTAATGGAAATAATAAGGAACCATGTACACTCCTTTCTACTCCTACTCATCCTTCAAGCTGCAGCTTAATTCTCAATTGTGAGGAGGCCTCCTCTGGGCTCCAATAGTGCTTTGTTCGTACACTATTTCCATTTATTGTACTGTATTTAAATTGTCTCTCTCTCCCCATAGGGTCTACACCTTATACATTTTTTGATACAGAAGAAGGAAGAGAACAAGAATGAGAAGAATAATAAAAAGAACAAGGGTAGATGGGGGAGGTGGTTCAAGAGAGCAGCCTAGGAAGGTCCTGAATTCACCTCCTCCCATGGACACAGCAAATCTACAGCTATTCCCTATAAAAAAAAAAAAAAAAAAAAAAAAGAGACCTGAACACGAGCCAACCAGCTCCTCCACAGCAAAGGACAAGAGGTCCACACTGAGATGGGTAAAAGAGGCAGAGACACAGTCTCACCAAAAGCCCCACCACTGGTGTGGAGACCCACAATCAGAAGGGATCTCAAAGATACAGAGCTTCTCCCTGAGGAGCAAGAATTTGTGCCCTACATCAGGCACCCCAACCCTTGGGACTTGCACTGGTGAGATGAGCCCCTAAAACATCTGGCTTTGAAAACCAACAGAGCTGACGTCCAGAAAAACCAAAGGGTTGTACGGAATGGATATTCCATTCCTAAAGGACTTGCATGTAGACTCACCCACCTGGCAATCCAGCACAAAAGCCACAGTTTGGAAAGTGTCTAGACCATATGTGAATGTGATACATTTGTTAATTTTAAAGCATCTGCCGGGCTTCCCTGGTGGCACAGTGGTTGAGAATCCGCCTGCCGATGCAGGAGACATGGGTTCGTGCCCTGGTCCGGGAAGATCCCACATGCCGCGGAGCAACTAAGCCCGTGAGCCATGGCCGCCAGGCCTGCGCGTCCGGAGCCTGTGCTCCGCAACGGGAGAGGCCACAACAGTGAGAGGCCCGCATACCGCAAAAAAAATAAAAATTAAAATTAAAAAGTAAAAAAAATAAAGCATCTGCCAGCAAGGGAGAAATCTGTTAGTACTCTCTCTCAGGAATGGAAGCACTGGCAGGTACCATTTTTGCTTTCTGCCCCATCTATTTTGTTAGCACCAGCACTAGCAGCCACCATTTTTGCAGTTGCTTTCTAACCTGCTAGCACCACTGTTAGAAATTAAAGGAGAAATTTTAAAATACCTGGAGACAAGTGAAAATGGAAATACAACATACCAAATTCTGTGCAATGCAGCAAAAGCAGTTCTAAGATGGAAGTTTATAGCAGTACAGGCCTACCTCAAGAAATAAGAAAAATCTCAAATAAATAACCTAACTTTTACACCTAAGGGAACTAAAAAAAGAAGAATAAACAAAGCCCAAAGTTACTATAAGGAAGGAAATAATAAAGAACAGAGCAGAAATAAATGAAAAAGAGACTAAAAGACAAATAGAAAAGATCTATGAAACGAGGAGCTGGTTCTTTGAAAAGATAAACAAAATTGACAAAACTTTAGCTAGACTCACTAAAAGAAACAGAGAGAAGGCTCAAATAAATAAAATCAGAAATAAAAGAGGAGAAATTACAGTTATACCAAAAGAGACTACTATGAACTATTATACAGCAACAAATTGAATAACCTGGAAGTAATGGATAAATTCCTAGAAACATACAATCTTCCAAGACTGAATCATCAAGAAATAGAAAATCTGAATAGACTAATTACTAGTGAGGAGATTAAAACAGTAATCAAAAAACTCCCAACAAAGAAAAGTCCAGGACCAGATGGCATCACTGGTAAATTGTACCAAATATTCAAAAAAGATTTAATACCTATCCTTCTCAAACTCTTCCAAAAAACTGAAGAGGAGGGAATGATCCCAAACTCACTTCACAAGGCCAACATTACCCTGACACCAAAATCACACAAGGACATCACACACAAAAAAGAAAATTACAAGCCAATATCACTGATGAACATAGGTACAAAAATCTTCAACAAAATATTAGCAAACTGAACTCAAGAATACATTAAAAGGATCATACACCCTGATCAAGTGGGATTTATTCCAGGAATGCAAGGATGGTTCAACAACCACAAATCAATCAATGTGATATGTCACATTAACAAAAAGAAGGATTAAAATCATATGATTATCTCAAGAGATGTATAAAAAGCATTTGACAAAATTCAACATCATTTGTGATAAAAACTCTCAACAGGTGGATATAAAGAGAATGTACCTTAACATACAAAAGGCCATATACTACATGCTTACAGGTAACATCATACTCAGTGATGAAATCATGAAAGTTTTTTCCTTAAAATCAGGATCAAAACAATGATGTTCACTCTCGCCACTTTTAGTCAAAATAGTATTATAAGTCCTAGCCAGAGCATTTAGGCAAGAAAAAAAAAGGCATCCAAATTGAAAAGGAAGAAGTAAAATTGTCACTATTTGCAGATGACATGATACTATGTATAGAAAACCCTAAAGACTCCAACAAAAAACTGTTAGAACTAATAAATAAATTTAGTAAAGTTGTAGGGTACAAAATCAATATGCAAACATGTTGCACTTTTATACACTAACAATGAACTATCAGAAAGAGAAAGTAAGAAAAAAAAATCCCATTTACAATTGCATCGAAAAGAATAAAATACCTATGAACAAATTTAACCAAGGAGATGAAAGACCTATGCACTGAAAACTGTAAGACATTGATGAAAGTAACTGAAGAAGACACAAATAAATGGAAAGATATTCCATGCTTATGAATTGGAAGAATTAATATTGTTAAAATGTCCATATTACCCAAAACAATCTGCAGATTCAATGCAATCCCTACCAAATTCCAACGGCATTTCTCACAGAAATAGAACAAACAATCCTAAAATTTGTATGGAATCACAAAAGATCCTGAAGAGCCAAAGTACTCTTGAAAAAGAAGAACAAAGCTGGAGGCATCATACGCTCTGATTTCAAACTATACTACAGATCTGTAAAATCAAAACAGTATGATATTGGCATAAAAACAGACCTATAGATCAATGGCACAGAGTAAAGACCCTAAAAATAACACACATATATGATCAATTAATTTATGATAAAGGAAGCAAGAACACAAAATGGGGAAAGGCCAGTCTCTTCAAAAATGGTGCTGGGAAAACTGGACATCCACACACAAAAGAATGAAACTGGAACACTATCTTACACCATACACAAAAATTAACTCAAAATGGATTAAAGTCTTGACTGTAAGATTAAAAATAAAATAAAATAAGAATAAAAATAAAAATCTGAGAAGAAAACATGGGTGGTAAGCTCCTTGACATCACTCTTGGTGATATTTTGGGGATCTGACCCCAAAGGCAGTAGAAGCAAAACTAAACAAATAGGATTACACCAAACTAGAAAGCTTCTGCACAGTGAAGGAAAACATCAGCAAAATAAAAAGGAAAGTTACTGAATGGGAGAAGATATTCCTAAATCATATCTGACAAAAGGTTAATATCCAAAATATATAAAGAACTCAGACAACCCAATAACCACCACAACAAAAAAATTCCAATTTAAAAATAGGCAGAGAATTTGAATAGCCATTTTTCCAAAGAAGACAGACAGATAACTAAAAGGCACATGAAATGATGTTCAATATCACTAATCATTAGGGAAGTTCAAATCACAACACCAGTGAGATATCACCTCACACCTGCAGAATGGCTATTATCAAAAGGACAAGAAATAACAAGTGTTGGCCAGGATATGAAGAAAAGAGAACCCTCATGCACTGTTGGTGGAAATGTAAATTGGTACAGCCACTGTGGAAAACAGCATGGAGCTTCCTCAAAAAATTAAAAATAGAACTACCATATAAGCCAGCAATTCCACTTCTGGGTATTTATCTGAAGAAAATAAAAACACTAATTCAAAAAGATAAAGGCACCCCTAGGTTCACTGCAGCATATTTTTTAATAACCAGGATATGGAAACAACTTAAGGGTCTATCAATGGATGAATGGATAAAGGAGATGTTTTATATATATGTTTATATATATGTATACATATAATATATATAATATAAATATTTTATATTTATATGTACGTAATGGAATACTACTCAGCCATAAAAAAGAATGAAATGGACATTGAGGGTATTACACTAAGTGAAATAAGGCAGATAGAGAAAGACAAATACCATATGATTTCACTTACCTGTGAGATCTAACAAACAAATGAAAAAACAAAACAAAACACATAGATACAGGGAACAGACTGATGGTTGCCAGAGTTGGGGGAGGTGGGCAAGGGCTTCCCTAGTGGCGCAGTGGTTGAGAGTCCGCCTGCCAATGCAGGGCACGCAGGTTCGTGCCATGGTCCGGGAGGATCCCACATGTCACGGAGCGGCTGGGCCTGTGAGCCATGGCCTCTGAGCCTGCATGTCCGGAGCCTGTGCTCCACAACGGGAAAGGCCACAACAGTGAGCGGCCCGCATACCACAAAGAAAAAAGAGGGGGGGTAAAGAGGATCAAGAGGTACAAACCTCCAGTTATAAAATAAATAAGTCTTATAGTTTTCGGAGCACAGGTCTTTTTTCTCCTTAGGTATGGTTATTCCTAGGTATTTTATTCTTTTTGATGTGATGGTAAATGGGGTTGTTTCCTGAATTTCTCTTTCTGATGTTTCGTTGTTAGTGTATAGAAATGCAACAGATTTCTGTGTATTACTTTTGTAACCTGCAACTTTACCAAATTCGTTGATGAGCTCTAGTAGTTTTCTGGTAGCATCTTTAGGATTTTCTATGTATAGTATCATGTCATCTGCAAACAGTGACAGTTTAACTTCTTTTCCCATTTGGATGCCTTTTATTTCTTTTTCTTCTCTGACTGCTGTAGCTAGGACTTCCAAAACTATGTTGAATAAAAGTGACAAGAGTGAACATCCTTGTCTTGTTCCTGATCTTACAGGAAATGTTTTTAGCTTTTCACTATTGAGTATGATGTTAGCTGTAGGTTTGTCATATATGGCCTTTATTATGTTGAGGTATGTTCCCTCTATGCCCACTTTCTGGAGAGTTTTTATCATAAATGGGTGTTGAATTTTGTCAAAAGCTTTTTCTGCAAATATTGAGATGATCATATCACCTCACACCAGTCAGAATGGCTATCATCAAAAAATCCACACACAATAAATGCTGGAGAGGGTGTGGAGAGAAGGGAACCCTCCTACACTGTTGGTGGGAATGTAAATTGGTGCAGCCACTATGGAGAACAGTATGGAGGTTCCTTAAAAAACTAAAAATAGAGCTACCATATGATCCTGCAATCCCACTCCTGGGCATATACCCAGAGAAAAACATGGCTCGAAAGAATACATGCACCCCAATGTTCATTGCAGCACTGTTTACAATAGCCAAGACATGGACGCAATCTAAATGTCCATTGACAAAAGAATGGATAAAGAAGATGTGGTACATATATACAATGGAATATTACTCAGCCATTAAAAAGAATGAAATAATGCCATTTGCAGCAACATGGATGGACCTACAGATTGTCAAACTGAGTGAAGTAAGTCAGACAGATAAGGAGAAATATCATATGACTGCTTCTATGCAGAATCTTAAAAATGATACAAATGAACTTATAAACAAAGCAGAAGCAGACTCACAGACTTAGAGAATGAGCTTATGGTTACCAGGGGGGAAGGGTAGGAGGGAGGGATATTTAGGGAGTTTGGGATTGACATGTACACACTGCTATATTTTAAATGGATAACCAACAAGGACCTACTGTATAGCACAGGGAACTCCGCTCAACATTCTGTAACAAACTAAATTCAAAAAGAATTTGAAAAAGAATAGACACATGTATATGTATAACTGAATCACTTTGTTGTACACCTGAAACTAATACAACATTGTTAATCAACTGTACTCCAATATAAAATTTAAAGTGTTTTTTAAAAATGAAAAAAATAAATAAAATTTATAAGTCATGGGGATATTATATACAGCATGGTGACTATAATCAATAATATTGTATTGCAGATTTGAAAGTTGCTAAGAAAGTAAATCTTGAAAGCTCTCATCACAGAAAAAATTTTTGTAACTTTGTATGGTAACAGATGGTATAACTAGACTTATTGTGGTGGTCATTTTGCAATGTATACAAAAGTTGAATCATTATGTTGTACACCTAAAACTAGTATAATGTTGTATGTCAATTGCACTTCAATTTAAAAAGAAATCTATCACAGGAAACAGGAAAAAAAAACACAGGAAGAATCTTCCTTGAGCTCTTATTATGTTGTAGGCAGTTTAAATATGTGATCTCATTTAGGTACTATTATCTCCATTTTGTAATGACAAAACTGATATTTAATGTACTTAAATGGTTTACCCAAAGTCATACAGCTGAGAAGCAGCAGAGCTAGGAACATGGATTCTTAGCAATCTGTTATCTTGCTCCTCACCCATCATGAAACATTGTATCAAAGTCCTTGTAAAAACATGTATAGTTCAACTGAATCTTACTGTTAGAAATATTACAGGAAATGTCAAATTAACCAGATACTCAAATTTAATGGGAGACATACATGTTGGTCAAAAATGATACCAAGCTTGGGAAGTGCTATAACTGATGTAAACATGGGCAAATGGAGGGCTCACTGCAGGTGTGGGGAGGACCATTTAGATAAGAAAACAGCATATGCAAAGACATGGAGGCACAGAAGAGTGTGCTGAAGGGTAATGCATAGGTTAGAAGCACAGCAGAGACACTTTTTAGCTATTCCAACTTTAAACCAGCATTTATTCTTTTTTTTTTTTTTAGTTTTCTCATTCATTCCATTTTTTTATTTTATTTTTTTTTAAAAAATCTTTATTCGAGTATAATTGCTTTACAATGTTGTGTTAGTTTCTGCTGTATAACAAAGTGATCAGCTATATGTATACAGATATCCCCATATCCTCTCCCTATTGTATCTTCCTCCCACCCTCCCTACCCCTAGTGGTGCCTCTAGGTGGTCACAAAGCACTGAGCTGATCTACCAGTGCTATGCAATTGCTTCCCACTAGCTATCTGTTTTACATTTGGTAGTGTTTATATGTCAACGTTACTCCCTCACTTTGTCCCAGCTTAGCCTTCCCTCTCCCCGTGTCCTCAAGTCCTTTCTCTATGTCTGCGTCTTTATTCCTGTCCTGCCCTGAAAACCAGCATTTATTCTTTTTATTGGAAATGTTTGTGTTTGCAGATAATTTTCTGCTATATTACCCTGTTTTGTGGAATGCTAAGGAATGGAATACCTCTTTGAACTTAAAGTTCAGTAAAATCGAGTCTTGATGATCATATACCAAAAAATAGAACTTCCATGAACAAAAATCACTAACTTACCAGGTGACAAAGGCATAAATTGCTCCAATGATGATAATGGCTATTGCATAATGCCAACAAAAGCATATGGTGAGAAACATAACGTTGTCATGATCCACTAAATCCCATGCAGGACCTCCACTGGGGGGATAAAGGACAAACCCAATCTGTAATTTAAAACAAAGAACACACATTAAAAAATACCAGCCATATTCCCAAAGATGGTACATTTCAAAATGTTTCATTTCAAGATTAATGGTAACAGATAACTCCCATTACCTGAGATGCTACAGATAAGATATCTGCTGCCTGTTGTAGTAATATAGACAGTATCTACTACTTTTGGAAAAAATGTTAAGGATATTTATAGATCAATTTTCAAAATATGAATAGTAATCATCTCTGGGGATTGGTGGACTTTCAGATGATGTGTTAGGTTTCTAAGCTGTGCAGTTTAACACAGTTATTTCAAAATCAGAGTTTTAAAATAAAGCCCATGGGTAACATTATATTCAATGATAAAGACTAAAAGCTTGACTCCTAAGATCAGGAACAAGATAAGGGTGTCTTATTTTACAAATTCTATTCAACATTGTACTAGAAATTCTAGCCAGAGCAATTAGTCAAGAAAAACAGACAAAGAGCATCCAGATTGCAAAGGAAGAAGTAAAACTATATTCACAAATGATATGATCTTATACATACAGAAAATTCTGAAGAATCCACAAAAAAACTATTAGAGCTAATAAATTAATTTAGCACACTTGCAAGATACAAAACCAACACATAAAACATGCAATGAACAATCAAAAAAATTAAGTTAGGAAAACAATTCCACTTACAATAGCATTGAAAAGAATGAAATACTTAGGAATAAATTTAATCAAGGAGGTTCAAGACTTGTACGTTGCAAACTACAAAACATTGTTGAAAGTGATCAAAGAAGATCTAAATAAATGGAAGTATATCTCATGTTCATGAACTGGAGCATTTAATATTGTTAAGATGGCAATAAAAAAACAGAACATGAATCTGATCAAACCTCTAGATCTAACAAGATCGGGCATGTTGAAAAGTGTTAAATGTGATGGTTGATTTCACATGTCAACTTGACTGGGTAATAGGACGTACAGATACTTGGTTAAACATGATTTTGGGGTGTGTTTGTGAGGGTATTTCCAAATGAGAGTAGCACTTGAATCAGTAAAAATCTAAGTAAAGCAGATCCACAGTGCAGGTGGGCATCAAACAATCCACTGAAGGCTGAAGAGAGCAAAAAGCAAAGGGAGGGAGAATTGGCTCTGCCCCACCGCTGAGCTGGAACTTTGGTCTTCTCCTGCCTCAAACTAGAACTTGTACCATCAGCTCTCCACTTTCAGGACTGGAACTACAGCATCAGCTTTCCTGGGTCTGTAGCCTTCAGGTGGCAGATCATGGGACTTCTCAGCCTCCACAATTATGGGAACCAATTCCTTAAAATAAATATATCTCTCTCTTTCCCCTTGCTATAGATATAGATATATTATAGATATAGATACAATTATATATAAAATATATATATGTATATATTTGGTTCTGTTTCTCTGGAGAACCCTGACCAATACACTGGATAATAAATTGATAAATACCACTACTTTTGTATATATTTAAGATTTACCATAATAAAAGTTTTTAAAATTCCTTTTTTATAGGCACATTCAAAAAAAAAAGAGAGAGAGATGGCAATAACACCCAAAGCAATCTACAGACTCAGTATGATCCCTATCAAAATCCCAGTAGTCTTTTTTGCAGAAATAGAAAGCTGATCCTAAAATTTATATGGAATTACAAGGGATCCAGAATAGCCAAAACAACCTTGAAAAAGAAAAGCAAAGTTGTAAGACTTACACTTACTGATTTCAAAACTTACTACAAAAACCACAGTAATCAAAACATTGTGGTACTAACATAATGGTAGACATACAGATCAATGAAATAGAATTGAGAGTCCAGAAATAAGCCCATACACCTGTAGTAAATTGGTTTTTGAAAAGAGTGCCAAGGCCATTCAATGGAGAAACTAAAGCTCTTCAACAAATGGTGCTGGGAAAACTGGATATCCATATGCAAAAAAAAAAAGAATTTGGACTCTTACATTACACCACATGCAAAAATTAATGCAAAATGGATCAAAAACCTAAATATGAGAAATAAAATCCTAACTCTTAGAAGAAAACTAAGGAAAAACCTTCATGACCTGGGATTTAGTGCTGATTTCTTATACATGACACCAAAAACACATCAAAATTAAAAGCTTTTGTGGGGACTTCCCTGGTGGCACAGTGGTTAAGAATCCACCTGCCAATGCAGGGGACACGGGTTTGAGCCCCGGTCCAGGAAGATCCCACATGCCACAAAGCAACCAAGCCCGTGTGCCATAACTACTGAGCCTGCACTCTAGAGCCTGTATGCCATAACTACTGAGCCCACGTGCCATAACTACGGAGACCCTTGCACCTACAGCCCGTGCTCCACAACAAGAGAAGCCACCGCAATGAGAAGCCCACACACCACAATGAAGAGTAGCCCCTGCTCACCGCAACTAGAAAGCCCGTGCACAGCAACGAAGACCCGACACAGCAAAAAATAAATAAATAAATAAAAACAAAGCTCAGCTATTTAAAAAAAAAGCTTTTGTGCATCAAAGGACACTATCAAGAAAATGAAAAGACAATCACAGCATAGGAGAAAATCCTTGCAAATCATATATCTGGTAAGGAATTGATATCAAGAATACATAAAGAACTCCTAAATCTCAACAAAAAGCCAAAAAAAATTTATAGGCAAAGGAATAGAAGACTCATTTCCCAAAAGAAGGTGTACAAATGGTTGATAAGCTCAAGAAAAAATTATGAACATCATTAGTTATTAGAGAAATGCAAATCAAAACCACTTCACACCTCCTAGGATGGTAATAATAATAATAAGTAACAAGTGTTGGTAAGGATATGGTGAAATTGGAATCATTAAACATTGCTGGTGAGAATGTAAAATGGTACAGCTATGTGGAAAACAATTTGACAGTGTCTCAAAAAGTTAAATATAGAATTATCACATGACTTGGCAATTTCATTCTAGATACTATACATACCCAAAATAATTGAAAACAGGTATCCAAACAAAAACTTCTACACAAATGTTCATAGCAGCATTATTCATAAGAGCCAAAAGTTAAAAACAATCCAAATGTCCATCAACTGATGATGAATAAGCACCATGTGGTATTTCCATACAACAGAATATTATTCAGCCATAAAAATGACATATTAATATATAATACAACATGGATGAACCTTGAAAACAATTATGTTAGAGAAGGAAACTGGACACAAAGGTAACATATTGCATGATTCTGTTTACATGAAATATCCAGAATAGGTAAATCCATAGCGACAGAAAGCAGAGTGGTAACCAGGGACTGGGAGGAGAGGAAAAGGAAATGACTGGTTAACGGATCCGTGGTTTCCTTTTGGGGTGATGAAAATGTTTTAGAACTAAATAGAGGTGATAGTTGCACAACACTGTGAATGTACTAAACGCTGCTGAATTATACACTTTAAAATGCATAAAATGTTGCCAGAGAGGAGAGAGGGAGGTGGGGGGGGATGAGAGAAATCAGTGAGGGAGATGAAGAGGTACAAACTTCTAGTCACAAAATAAATGAGTCACAGGTATGAAATGTACAGTGTTGGGAATAGTCAACAATTATGTAATATCTTTGTATGGTGACAGATGGCAACTAGAGTATTGTGGTGATCATTCTGAAATGTATAGAAATATCAAATCACTATGTTATGCATGAGGAACTAACAATTAAAATTTTTATTTTTCAATTATAATTCAAAAACAAACAAACAAACTCTAAGAAAAAGAGATCAGATTTGTGGTTACCAGAAGTGGAAGGTGGGAGGAAGAGGTATTGGTTAAAGGCACTCAAAAGGTACAAATTTCCAGTTATACAATAAATAAGTAACATAATGTACAATATGATCAATAGAATTAATACTGCTGTATGTTATATATGAAAGTTAGAGTAAATTCTAAGATTTCTTATCACAGGAAAAATTTTTTCTTTGTCTTTAATTTTGTTTCCACTTGAGATGATGGATGTTCACTAAACTTATTTTTGGTAATCATTTCATTAGGTAAGTGAAATCATTATGCTGTACACTGTAAATTTATACAGGGCTGTGCATCAATTATTCCTTAATAAAACTGGAAAAGGAAGGGAGGGAGGGAGGGAGGGAGGTTAATTCTATGTTATATGAATTTTACTCCAATAAAAAATTAAGATACATAGATGATAGGTAGATACATAGAGGAACAGATGTCAGGTTTCAAGATCCAAATGAAACACAAAACCAAGATAATTACATGGATAATTGTACAAATGTCTATCATATTAGCTAACTATGTGTCAGTTACAGTGCTTAGGAGGTTTCCTTACTATGGCCCTTCAATAATGTGGTCTTTTTTTTTAGGCTGCGTTGGGTCTTCATTGCTGTGTGCAGGCTTTCTCTAGTTGCAGTGAGCTGGGGCTACTCTTCATTGAGGTGTGCCGGCTTCTCCCTGCTGTGCCTTCTCTCGTTGCAGAGCACGGGCTCTAGGTGCGCAGGCTTCAGTAGTTGTGGCTCGCGGACTCTAGAGCGCAGGCTCAGTAGTTGTGGCACACGGGCTGTTGCTCCGTGGCATGTAGGATCATCCCGGACCAGGGCTCCAACCCGTGTCCCCTGCATTGGCAGGCGGATTCTTAACCACTGTGCCACCAGGGAAGTCCCCAATAAAGTGCTATTATCCCAAGTTAATGTATTGCTATCCTCTTTAACCAGATGAGAAAATTGGGTGGTTTAGTGATTTGCTCCTGATCATACATCTAATAAATGAAATCTTACAGGGGAAAAAAAAAGCATTTAGTTTATAATATTGAGTGAAACCATTTCTGTCTGAAATTTCAAGTAATGTGAATAAATCGGGGAAAGCTAAGATTTGTGCCTTAATCACTTGTTCCTGTTTCCCATTTTAAAGGATTCCCTTTAGTTGGAAGGAGAACTGCCATTTGTACCACTTGGTAGACGTACTGCCATGTGTCAGGCACTTTAACCACACTCAGGCACATAAACTTCACAGTAATTCTCATTCTCACAACAACCCCAGGAAGAAGGTATCATTATCCCCATATCACAGAGAGTAAAACTGGAACTAAGAGACTTCAGTAACTTCCCCAACATTGCAAAATGGTCAAATGAGTAAGACAGGGTTCCAAACCAGGAGCGTCTGGCTACAAAACTCTGTATGTTCTTTCTTCTACCCCACACTCTCTTTCATCATTTAGCCTTTCTCAGTGGAGCAGTATGAAGGACAGTGGCCTGGACAACAGGGTCCATGTGAGTCATCTCAGCAGTTCTGATACAGTTTGAACAATCAGTACTGAGATGGTAGTTGGTCCCATGAAGACATGGTACTGTCTTACCCTTAAAACACAGATTAGAGACTGGCAGACCCTGGGCCACATCTGCATCACAGACATGCTTTGCCTGGCCTGCACACTTTTCAAAATAATTTGAATTAGTTTTCAACATTTAAAAAATTAGGGAACTTCACACAAAAGTCTGCAGTCTCAGCTTATTTCTAAAAATAGAAATAGTTCTATTTTTTTTTCCAAAGCATGAGCTACAGCATGTGCTCTCCATCGATTCATCATTCAGGTTGGTAGTTGCCTGACCAAGGGGAGCAATCCAGAGGTCTTTATTTTTACTCTGGTGCTATGCATTTTATTTATTAACCAATCTCACATTCATAATTTTTTCCAAAATATCATGAGTTGAAATTATCAAGGTACTGTGTAATAACTCCTTTCTGCCCTCCTCTACATCCCAGGAGACAGAATCCCTTTGTTGTCTCTATTTTAGAGATAAGAAACCTAAATAATGCACGAGCCTGCCCTTCCATCTCCAAACAGTTACAGAAGTATTTGCGTCATTGCTGCTGTGCCTCACCCATCAAGGGCTGGGGATTCTGAATTAGGACATGGTAACGTTCTAAAGGGATGAGGAGTTAACACCACCGGCAAAAGATAGATCAGTCATCAGATTAGAGATCTGAACCTACAGTATCCAGAAACTCCAGGAGGAAAATGCCACGCAGCTAGTTTGCCTTCTGTTTGGACATATCTGTGTTTTGCAATACCCCTTTATATACTATTAGGAAAGCTCACTGTGGAGACCCCAGTGACCAGAGCCCAGGTCTCTGAAGGCCCTGGAAGAAAGCGAGACTTGCTGGCTCCTCCGTGCTCACTGTTTGGAAATGACAAGAAGGAAACTGAAGTCATGTAGTCAATTCTCAGTTCAAGGGGCCCAGCCATTTTAGCTAGGGTGTCAGGACCATGAGAATCTGCCTCTCATGTCCTCCTCTCTCATCAATTCAGGGAGGATGACAGAGAAATTCTGGGTCAAGAAAGAGCCTTTTAGGGAGGTTGAGTTTAATGCACAATGGACCAGCTCTCCAGTTCCCACCTATCAGTGTCACCTATGTTCCTTCAATGCCGTCCACACCACCCATCTACCCCTGCTTGGGGAGTAATTTGCTCCAGCTTCCAGAGGGAAGACTTAGCAGTTGTCGTGGGTTAAATGGTGCCCTCTAAAAGGGTATGTTGAAACCCTAACCCCTGATACCTATGAATGTGACCTCATTTGGAAATAAGTTATTTGTAGATGTCATCCAGATGAGATAAGGTCATATTGGATCAGAACTGGCCCTGAATCTAATGATGGGTGTCCTTATAAGAAGTCCATATGAAGACACAGGTGCACAGAAACACACAGGTGTGACTATGGAGGCAGAGATTGGAGTCATGCTTCCAAGTCAAGGATTGCTGGCAACTGACTAAGAAGGTAGCATGGGACAAATTCTCCCTTTGGGCCCCCAAGAAAGAATCAACCTGCTGCCACCTTGATTCTTAGTTCCATCTCCCAGAACAGTGAAGCATCAATTTCCATTGTTTTAGGTTTTCCTGCTTGTGGGAATTTGTGACTGCAGCCCTAGGACACTAATACAGGAAGGAGCTAAGGCTGAAATAAGCAGAAGAATATCAACTGTCCTAAAGCTCAAGCCTGGACACACTGGTGACCCTCATCCATCTTTCAAACCCCAACTCAAGTTTACCTTCTTCTGGAAGCTTTCTCAACCCTCTTCCTATGGAATTAACAACATCTCCTCAAGGCATGAGGTATTTTCAGGTTGGAATATTTCATTCGATCAACAGTCTCATGAGACATCATTTCTATTTTTTATTTGAGGAATCTTAAGCACACAGAATAGCTAGTCTACGGTCATGTGATAAATATGGTAGATCCAGAATTCAGACCCAGGTCTGCATGACCTGGAGGCTCACAGATTTCTCCCTCCATGCCATAGTCACAACTCTTTTTTGGAGCTTCCAAAATGAAATCTTTCTGTCATCATCAATTTTACCAAAGTATTTACTGTTTTACACCAGGAAAAGAGAAACTTTGAGCACCCTCTACTGCTAATCTCACTGGGATTCTCAGAGCCTAATATACTGAATGCTAAATATTTGACTGAAGGCCACTGTGAAGCCTGTGAACAGAGTTAACAGATGTGATTATACTGAAAGCCATAGAAACATTTGGAAAGTCACTTCAGGCTAAACCCAAGTAAATTAGAAAAGCTGAAAATTAAGGCCAGATAATGCCACAACCCATTAAATCTTCCTTTAAATGTAAAAGTCAGTCACTATTCTTTCATCTGCTGTCCTAATTTCCTTCCTAATATAAAATTCCAAGAAAAAAGCTCTGAAAAAGAATTTTTTTCTTGCTATATCTTGTATGTCACTCCTAAACATCTGTTTTTGACTAGTTTAAGCTTTATTAGTATCACATTTAAAATGTAAATAATTATCTTCTCTAACAGGCATCCAGCCAGGGCCCATTACCTATAGGTTAGTTTGACTTTCCTAGTGTTTTATTTCTTATTTTCCAGTCACTTATTTCAACACTCTAAGCCTAAGCAAGTGTTTGATCTACCATATCAGACCTCAGACCACTGCTGCTTAGTTGGGTCTTTTTGTCATTTTCAAATGAACTTTTATCGTTCTTAAAGGTAAGACAAGGCTGGGTTTAGTTTGGGCTTAGAGATCTGAGGATCATGGGAGTTGCTGGTGCAATTAGTGGAGCTGGGACGTACAGCTGAAGCAATTGTCCAAAGTCTTGAGAAGCAAAGGCAGCAGGTGTGTCTTCTTCATTTCCTGATTCTCTCTGCGCCATGGCTCTGACAACGAAGGGTGGGAATTTGGGAATGACAAAGCGCAAAAGTGAGCTTTAGAAATATTGTCCCACACACAGACTCAGAAAACATGATTCATGGAATAAATGGACCCTAGGGATTTTTTTTTCTTTTTAAAATTGCATCATGGTTAGGTTTTTGAGAAAATATATTTGGCTGTAATGTGGTTTAGGAAATAAACCTTTTTTTTTTTTTTTTTTTTGGTACGCGGGCCTCTCACTGTTGTGGCCTCTCCCGTTGCGGAGCACAGGCTCCGGATGAGCAGGCTCAGCGGCCATGGCTCACGGGCCCAGCCGCTCCGCGGCATGTGGGATCTTCCTGGACCAGGGCACGAACCCGCGTCCCCTGCGTCGGCAGGCGGATTCTCAACCACTGCGCCACCAGGGAAGCCCAGGAAATAAACCATTTTTAATAGGTTGGGAGGGGAATTCCCTCCAGGTTTGTCAATTACCTAATTATTTATAGATGAGTTATTTTTAAAATGGCCACTGTGAGCACTTGCCTCATTCAGTTCACCTCTCCATACTTATGGTTCCAAGAATCTAGGTGTACCTTTTCTCTAATCTGTCTATATATTGTTTAAGTTCTAGTATTGTGTTTAATATTAACCATGTATGGAGAAGTAGTGAGAGAAAAAAAATATGGTGAAAAGGAAATCACAGTGTAATAGTATTAGCTTGAGACGGAGTTTGGGGCATAAACGTTCATAGCAATAAAACATGGAAGCGTAATAAATTCACCTAAGTCCCTGAAACATTTTTGTTTCAGAGGAATCTAACAGGGAGGGGGCGGGGGAGGAGATGTACTATGGCTAAAGCTTCATTTCCTGCCAGTGTGTGTGTTTGCATTGGGATGAAATGTTCATTTTCCTTTAAGTCCCAGATGTTATAGTCTGGCTGCCAGGTGAAGAAAGATACTAGTCTAGACATAATGATGGTTGGAAAATTTTTTAAATAATCTCAGATTTATGCCCCAAGACTTTAACTTCATATCTCTTCCTTAGAAAAGCTTCTGGGGAAATGTGAAAAGATTATTTCTCTGCCAAAAGGGACAAAATTAAGCCAACCTATTCTCAGTTGTGACAGCCCACAGCTTCCTCCCTAAGATATTTAATTAATCATTAACTATTAATGATGAACTCAAATTAATTTCATTAATTCTGCTCTTACCTTTATTATTCCTTTCTTCAACTCTCTTTGGGTTTCCCCTTTTTTCTTTTTTTTTAAAATAAATTTATTTATTAGTTATTCTTGGCTGCATTGGGTCTTTGTTGCTACACGCAGCTTTCTCTAGTTGCTGCCCGTGGGCTTCTCATTGCAGTGGCTTCTCTTGTTGCGGAGCTCGGGCTCTAGGTGCATGGGCTTCGGTAGTTGTGGCTCGTGGGCTCTAGAGCGCAGGCTCAGTAGTTGTGGTGCACAGGCTTAGTTGCTCCGCAGCATGTGGGATCTTCCTGGATCAGGGCTCGAATCCATGTCCCCTGTATTGGCAGGCAGTTTCTTAACCACTGCACCACCGGGGAAGCCTTCCCCTTTTTTCTTACTTTCTAACTTCTTTATTTGAATATTTAGCTCTTTAAGAAACTTGATTTAGTAAATATATGTAGAATCTTCAACATAGCAAAGACAGAATATACTTTCTTTTCAAATACATGGAACATTTTCTACAACTAACATCGGGCTATGTCCCAAAGGAAGTCCCAACACATTTCAAAGAGAATACATACAAAGCAATTGAATTGAAAATAAATAATAAGAGGAAAAAATATTTTTGGAAACTGAAAAGTACTCTCCTAAATAACTCATAAATTAAAAAGGAAAGCACATAGAAAATGCAACATTCAAAATTGCCCAAGAGAATAAAGACGCAGACCTACTAGAGAATGAACTTGAGGATATGGGGAGGGGGACGGGTAAGCTGTGACAAATGAGAGAGTGGCATGGACATATATACACTACCAAACGTAAAATAGATAGCTAGTGGGAAGCAGCTGCATAGCACAGGGAGATCAGCTCCGTGGTTTGTAACCACCTAGAGGGGTGGGATAGGGAGAGTGGGAGGGAGGGAGACTAAAGAGGGAAGAGGTATGGGAACATATGTATATGTATAACTGATTCACTTTGTTATAAAGCAGAAGCTAACACACCATTGTAAAGCAATTATACTCCAATAAAGATGTTAAAAAAAATTGCCCAAGAGTGAAAGCTACCACACACCAAATCTCACGGGAGGTAGCTACAGTAGTGTACAGAAGAAATTCTATAGCCTTA
Source organism: Kogia breviceps (assembly GCF_026419965.1). Taxonomy (NCBI): domain Eukaryota; kingdom Metazoa; phylum Chordata; class Mammalia; order Artiodactyla; family Physeteridae; genus Kogia; species Kogia breviceps. The sequence continues at coordinate 102,437,257 of NC_081314.1, forward strand.
GGTGTATTTATTTAAAAACAAGAAAAACTGAAAGTAAGTGAACATTCAACTCAAAAAACTAGAAGGGGAGAAGCAGAATACAGCCTCATGACATTAAAGAAAAAAATGAAAATAAGGAGAAATTGACAAATCCATAACTATAAGATAAAATTTTAACAGACCTCTATCAGAAAGTGAAAGAGCAAATGGATAGAAAGCAATTAGGAGTAGAAAATATGTAAACATATAACTAAAAAGAGTTCCAAGAACCTGGTTTTATCCCCACATCAAGAGGAACCCTCCAATTTCCTTTTAGCTGCCCTGGAGCCAAAGAACCAACTGCCATGTCTACCCTAGACCTGGAGCCCGCAGGCCTGCAGCCCAGCTCTACTCTGGCTATGCATTTCTATTCTGTGTCTGGCCCACAGGCAGCTTGCCCTATTTTTGTTTGTGTTGTTTAATTGCAACTACGTATTTTTTACTGTCTTACTTTCATTTACTTTTCTCTTCTTTTGATTTCTTTTTTATTTTATAGGTTTTTTTTTTTTTTTTGCGGTATGCGGGCCTCTCACTGTTGTGGCCTCTCCCGTTGCGGAGCACAGGCTCCGGACGCACAGGCCTAGCGGCCATGGCTCACGGGCTTAGTTGCTCCGCGGCATGTGGGATCTTCCCGGACCAGGGCACGAACCCGTGTCTCCTGCATCGGCAGGCGGATTCTCAACCACTGCGCCACCAGGGAAGCCCCTATAGGTATTTTTGATAGTTTATGTGTCATTGTTATATGTTTGAAGCAGAGGCGATACACTGAAGCATAAACTCACTGTGTCATCTTGACCGGAAGCTATGACTTTAAAATTTTTTTAAATTTATTTTTAGTTTTGAATCGGCAATACATGTACGTAGCAAAACATTCCAATTAAGAGATATAGAATGCATAATCATGTTTTACATGCCATTCTATTTCGCTTCTCAGCAGATGACAAATAATCTCACAGAACAACTTCTGTATACCAGCTGGTTAAATTCATCGATTATCAATTTTATCACATGATAAGGTATTTGTTATTTTTTCTATATCATTTTTCCTTCAAAATAAGCCCTGGGCTTCCCTGGTGGCGCAGTGGTTGAGAATCTGCCTGCCAATTCAGGGGACACGGGTTCGAGCCCTGGTCTGGGAAGATCCCACACGCTGCGGAGCAACTAGGCCCGTGAGCCACAACTACTGAGCCTGCGCGTCTGGAGCCTGTGCTCCACAACAAGAGAGGCCGCGACAGCGAGAGGCCCGCGCATCACGATGAAGAGTGGCACCTGCTCGCCGCAACTAGAGAAAGCCCTCTCACAGCAACGAAAACCCAGCAGAGCCATAAATAAATAAATAAATAAATTTTTAAAAAAATAAGCCCTGAATCTAGTCCTCTCTTTACTAGCCTCTGCTCCAACAGCCTTTCTAGTCCCCCATAAGCTTAAATATCACATCTTTCCTAGCCATGATGCTTTGACGATGATGTTTCTCTTCCTTTTGCCTACCAGTGCTTTCTTACCACTCCTCGCTGAAATGCAAATCCTTGGAATAACCTCCTCATCCCAAATCCCTGCACTTTAGTGACTAAAAATCTCTAGGAAATCTTCCCTGATTAAACCACATTCACCTTTCATCCCAGACTTTCTTTATATCTATATATGTATGTTGGATTATGATTTATCAGTCTCTATAAAGTATATGTTCACTGATTGGAATACATGTTTTCAACACTCCAACGTTAGGGAATCAACAGTAAAATGGAAAGTGCCTGGGATTTGGAGTCAGACAGACCCACATTTAAATGCTAGCTCCATTACTGTGTGATCCTGGGAAAGTAACTTGGTCTCTCTGAGTCTTCTTTGTTAGTAAATTGGGGATGATAATATCTAACGTCCAAGTCATCATGAGGACAAAATGAAACAATGTGTGTGTAAAAGTCCCATACAGTGGCTGGCACACAGTTGTTTCTCAATTCATAATAATTTCCTCCCTTTCCTGCCTTCCATATGTTTCTTGAACTTATTACCCATTAGGCTTTAAGCTGCTTTAGCATCAGGAACTGCTTCCAGCTAAAAGCACTGGCTCAGAGTTCCTACAAAATGGATACTCAGGTGTGTGATGAAAATGTACACACCCAACCTCCTTCCCTGCTGCTCTATCACCGCTCCCACCAGGGCCACTGGGCCACTCAAAGAAACATCACCTCTCAAAGGTCCACATTCTCACTACCAGCAGCACATCAGAAGGAAGTCTCTGGGTTCTAGAGCAAAACACCCACCAATCAAAGACAGAAGGTTATCATTGGAGACACCAGGTACATTAATTGGAGGCCCAACTCACCTGCCAGAACCAGCTTCCCTGAAGTAGGAAAAAGCTTATCCTCAGAAGTTCCACAGTTATATTGGTCAGTATGAAGAGCTCCAAGAAGGCAATCAGGCCTGTCAAAAAGATGACCAAGACCAGAAGCTTGTGCACAAAGATGTCCAGCATTTCCCGACCATGAGTGTGATTGTAGAAGACAAAACCTGATACAGGGAGGAAAAATAGTTTGCCTTTTTCAATGAAACTACCTACTGTTTCTCTCTCTCTCTCTCTCTCTCTCTCTCTCTCTCTCTCTCTCTCTCTCTCTCTCCCTCCCTCTCCCTCCCTCTCCCTCCCTCTCCCTCCCTCTCCCTCCCTCTCCCTCCCTCTCCCTCCCTCTCCCTCCCTCTCCCTCTCTCTCCCTCTCTCTCCCTCTCTCTCCCTCTCTCTCCCTCTCTCTCTCTCTCTCTCTCTCTCTCTCTCTCTCTCTCTCTCTCTCCACACAACTTTACAAACACACACATTTCGGACACACAATAATGGAAACCTCTACCATTTTTGGAGTCACCACTACCTCTTTAGGATGGAATCTTTGAAATCTCCTTTTCCCTTCCCCAACCTTTATTCTCTCCTCCAATACGTCATGACATTTTCCACCAACTATATTTCAAAGCACCTTTTATGCAAAAGGATAAATAATAAGCATGATGAGAGTAGGGCAGCAGGAGTTAGGGTGAATAGGCAGAGGAATGAGACAAAGCCTCGCCTTAAGGAATTCAGTCCACTGGAGGCAGCAGATATATACACAAATCATAAAAGTGTACTTTGATGGGTATGGCAAGATTCTCTGCAAGCTCCCAAGAAGTAGTATCTAGCTACATTTTTTAATCCCATGGACAGATTCCGGCTTCAGCTTCATTCTTTTCATTTGGATGAGGAGGAAAGGATGTTCATTCAAAATATGGTAACATCCTGAGATAATGAGAATCATGCTTAGTTGTTGGTGTCCAACTTTTATCTAGCTCTTGTTTTCAAAGAGCTTTTGACAAAAGCTCTTACCTTTAGATGTGGGAGGCAAGGTGGACGTTAGGAAATGACTGCCTCCTGATAACTGGGGGCTTTTTCAGTTCTATGATAAATCTATCCTTTACATATGAAATAAATGAAAACAAATCATTAAATACTTCTTTTCAGTGTTTCCTTATATAGTAACAGGGAGGCCAACTGAACAAAAAATGTTAGGACCGCCCTCATTTTTCTGTGACTGAATTTTTTGGACCCTGCTTATCATGTAATGGTGGAGTTTTACTATATCAATATTAAAAAGGCTAGTTTGTAGGTATGGAAGCTACTCTGCTGTGAGTGGTCTCCTCATTTGAGGATATATATGCTTCACTACTCTGAGCTCAGTTTCACATGTTAAAGATGGAAATAATGATAATCTCCAGGATAAACCAGAGATAAATAACATGGTAGGTGGTTCTTTAAGACAGATGTGAAATGTGAATAAAACACATTGAATGACTGTGCTTGTCCAGCTGTACTAAATGAGTCAGTAGGGAAGGAAACACTTGGGCATCCTGTCTAGGACATCTCAATAGCTCACCATGACCCAAACAGATGGCCCTGTGGATCAAGGCTGCACCAGGACACTCAAGGAGTATTATTGTAAAGGGCTAGATAAATGTCCAATAATAGTGAAAGGTATACGAAAATACTCATACTTACCCTCCACAAATAAGGCATTTGCTAACATTAACTTGGTAAAGGAGGCAGGAAGTGACCTGATGGTGGAACATAAGATGTTTGTCACACCCAGCAGCCCAAAGAAGAAGTACATGGTAAAATGATGCCAGCCCAGGAGTTGGACCCACTGGCCCTCTTTGTAGTCATATAAGGTCAGGTGTGGTCCTCCAGGAATAAACTGTTCTCCAAGCATGCCTACGGAGGGACATATCACACTTTAAGTAAACTTTCCATAACTTTATTGAGAAAGCAGGAAGATACAGAAGGATCAGCTTACTGCTTAGTCCAATATAGTGTCCTTTTATGACATTGATTCATCTTTCGGGGCTGTTCCCTAACAGCTGAGCACTGGTTCTTTAGGCTGGTTTTAGAGCTTCAAATACTGGTTTTAGAGCTTCAAATAATCACTTTTAGTCAAAGACAGCCAATTTAGTCAAACAGCTATTTCAGATCTTCAAAGCTAATGATCTTAGTTCCACTGAGTTCCCTGATCAGTTCCACTGATGGTCTTAGTTCCTGTTTTAATCTAATGACTAGATAAATTCTGAGTAATTTTGGATTTAGATTTGTGAGATTAGTTCTATGGCATCTGATTACTTCCTTCTTACACACTATGTCTTTGGGTAGGGGGTTGTGCTTGGTTCAGGATTAAAATGCTAGATGCTGCTTTATTTATTAATCTATAGAATCTGGCAACAAAATTCCTCTCTTTGTAAATGGTTGCTCTGTGGTTGTATGGCCATGGTAAAGACCTATCACCATGAACAAAGCATGAAGAAATCCAAAGGAAAATTAGGAAGTTTTCCCTTTCATAATGGAAAGGCTGAAGTGGAACTTTAAAAACACAGAACATTTTTACAGAATCATAGAGCCAATGGAAAGGCCTTGCAATCATCTGGCCCAACCTCCCTCTCTAATTTAGTAATCACACAAAGAGGATGAGCGCAGGAGGTAAGTTTTCTTCAGCCTGACCGTCTGGACAGCCTATCAGCAATGATTTATTATTGAAGCCTTCCCATAATCATTTGATTATTTTGGTGTCATTTTGAAAAATGGTTTCCGATACAGTTTACTCTTTCAGGCATCAGAATAATTGATATAAAATTATTTTAAAGGCTCCCACTAATTCTATAAAGGAAATTCACCTTGAATGGGCAGGCAAGTTAATTGCTATGACTAACTCATTAAGGAATAGCCCTTTGTATAAACATGAAGTATCACCTTCTAGTAAATTATATCAGATAGAAATTAGAATTAAAATATGTATTGGGGTATTTTTGAATAAAAATTTTATTTTAGCAGTTTCTTGTTTTGATATTGAATCTTCTCTTTGCATGTGAAAATACCCCAAAAAGCAGACAGAACACAGAAGAGGGTCACTCACCAGTTAAAGCCATTCCAGCTATTATGATTCCCTCCAAAATTTCTACTCGATGGAATAATACTTTGGAATCAAGGTAGGAAGTCCGCTTGTGCTTTTTGAAGGCATATTTCAGAATGCATTTTGTTGTCCACCAAATCCCCAAGATAAAGAAGAAGGTTCCAGGGAGAGCATGGCCTTTGAAATTCCCCATGACTACCAAAATAAGAACATATAGAATATGAAGACATTTCATTTCCAGAATTTGGCCAAAACATCACTTATTCCTGTAAAGTACACTATCTTCTGATGATGATGGATACACCTCTGAGTCAGAGGATCCAGTATTACTGTCGACAGTGGTAGATCCATTACAATATCAACAATACCAAAAAGAGGAAAAATCCACACTCGTTGAACACTTACCTTGTTCTAGGCACTGTGTCAAGTGTTTTACATGTGATCTCTAATCTAATTTTCACAACATACCCATGAATGAGGGGTTAAGTCACATTTTCAACTGAGATTCAGGTTTAAAGAAGTGAAATGACTTACCTAAATCTCACAACTATTTTTGAAAAGTTTCATTGTTTTTAACAGGGAGCTCAAAAGATTTATTAAAAATGATAGTGTGGGGCTTCCCTGGTGGCACAGTGGTTGAGAGTCCGCCTGCCGATGCAGGGGACACGGGTTCGTGCCCTGGTCCGGGAAGATCCCACATGCCGCAGAACGGCTGGGCCCGTGAGCCATGGCCACTGAGCCTGCGCGTCCGGAGCCTGTGCTCCGCAGCGGGAAAGGCCACAACAGTGAGAGGCCCCCCCCCCCAAAAAAAAAAAAAAAAGATAGTGTGTACTCAACCAACACTTAACACTTTAAGCATATTTAAAAGAAAGTAACAGGAAAGTTTTACCTTTATGCTTAAAACTTGAAAAGATATGAAATTGCCTACAAAAAATTTTAAGTAGGTAATTTCAAAGTATCAAGCATCAAGTGTGTGGAAGAGACCATTAGTGCTCATCAAGTATCTGTGTACTCTTCGACGCACTTTTCCCAGCTTCTTCTCCATTTGAATCAGAACCACATTTCTAGTTCTGGCCAATGGACTGTGGCATTTGTCACTTCCAGGCTGAGTCAGTTAAGAGACTATATGGCTCCTTTAACTCTCTTTTCCCATGCTTTGGCAACCTTGGCATGGCATATCAGCAGCGTAGAAGTCAGTCAACCAGCCTGCATCAGATTTTTGCAAGAAGCAACCCTTTATTGTGTTAAGTCATTAAAATGTTGAGGTTTAACAGCTTAACCCAGCCTATCCAGAGGGATACCAAGCCAAATCAATTTGTAAATTCTGTTAACACTATTGCTACATGATCGAGCAATAAAAAACAGAAATATCCTCCTCTTTTTTGGTCAGTGCTATAGAAAAACAGTTTTGAATTATGTGAGCAGCCCTTTCTTCAAACATATTGTGCCATCTACAAAATAACAAAAAGGGAGTTCAGAATCATCCCTGTGGTTCAGAGTAGGCCAGATGCAGGAGAACTCATGAAAGGGGATTTCAGGGTTCCCCCTGGCCCAGAAGAGTTCTTTATCTCCTTGGGTGGGTAGTGGACCTCTCAATCTAGGGCAGATCCCTCTGAGTTACTTCCACATCCCTCTGACACAACTGTGAAGTTTCAAGGGGGGACTATGAAGCTGATTCAAACACTAAAAGTCTCTTAAATCTCCAACTGAGACCCCAGATGGACATTTCAGCACACCCCTGAATCATCCATACCATCCAAGAGACTCTGACTCAATGTATCACACAGTGCTAAGAGCAGCTTCTTATCCTAACTCTGACTCTAGAAGTATGGTTTGGACTATGTCCCTTAAGCTCTCTGAGCTTTGGTTCTTAATTAATAAAGAAGGAGGAGGTGGCCGAGATGACACCTGGAGTTCCTTCCTGCTCTAACAGATTCTGTGATTCATTATTCTAACCACCATCTTTATCATAATGTTACTGAGTCCTCTTATTTGTCTTGGCTTAGACAACCACGTGAAATTGAAAAATGCTTCTACATGGGATTGAAAAGTACATCTCGACTATAAATTTTTTGAACTTTTCTGGAAAAGAATCTGATATGTTCTAAGGAACCTTAAAAATTTTACATTCCTTGGTATAGGAAATTCACTTCCAGGACTTTATCCTAAAGATCTAACCAGAAATACAGGCACCAAATTAGAAACAATATATATGTCTAAAATTAGACAGGGGATATATTTAGTAAAAAAAAAAAAAAAAAGAATAGGATTTTTTAAAAACTGAGGAGAGGGGACTTTGGATTCAGGTTGACTAGATCTGAATCCCAACTTTACCATTTACCAGCTACATGACTTTGGGAAAGTTATTTAACCTCTCATGACTTAGTTTCCTCTTCTGTAAAATGAGACAAATTTAAAATTAAAATGAGTTATTCCAAAGCAAATAACCCACAGTATTATTAAACAAGCTCATGCTATCCTCAACCCATCTCAAACTATGAAAGTAAAACAAGAGTAAAACCAGATGAGCAATTCTACTTGGATACCAATTGCAGAAAAGCAAGAAGCACCTATACAATTCACTTAGCAATCATTTGTGTACTGCCTATAACATTTCTCCTGCTGTTGTCTTAGAGTGTTACTAGAATATTTAGGGGTTATTTAACTCCTTGACTGCAAATAAAGAATATGCTCCCTGAAAGCAAGGACCATAAATCTATTCTTCTATTCCCCACTGGACCTATATAGTGCCTTATACACTGTGAAGTTCCAACTTAACAAGAGTAACTAAGCCCTTCTTATAATACAAGATCACATATTTATACAACACCTCCATTGAACTAATCATCTTATCTACCCATCCATTACCAGAAAATAATTTTTCCTCCAGTTACCACCATTCACCCACTTGCCGAAACCCCAAATGTGAAAGTCATCCTAAAGTCCACCTATGTCCCTGAAGACTAATTGGTTATTGAGACTTACTGCCTCTGCTTCCTTATGTCAACCCTCTCCTGCCCCAAACTTGGCTGACTTCCCCTAGCCTCTTCAATTTTATCTGCTTAGGGAAATCTTCCCTGATGGCCCAGACAGGAGAGGACCACTCTTATACCTTCTCAAAGCACCCAGTTCTTACTTGAATGAATTCTTTGTGTGATTAGTTACTGGAAGTCTGCCTTCTCCATCAGCCTGTGAAATTTCACTATATTGTGAAAGCCTGTGAAGCAGGTAATTGAGGTTTCTCAGAGGTTAGGAGCTGGTCCTTTTTTTTTTTTTAAGGCTTCTGCTATATGAAAAAAAGGAAGAAAATTCCAAAACAGAGTTACCAAAACTGTGGTTGCTTTTAAATGTTTACTTTTACCTCATAAATACTTTGAACACACACGTGAAACATATTACCTATCTTGGAGATAACATGAAAATTTCTGAATTGTGCAGCTCTAGGCCAAAGCCACCTCTATGACCAGCTAACAGGTTCCTGCTGCCCCCAAAGGCTGAATGGACCAATATATCTCAGCACAGCCCATTGGGATGTGATAGGGAGGCAATGGGGAATAGTTGAAAGATTTTGAGATGAGCAGAGTGGGATAAGAAATGACTCCTTGTTCTTATATCAGTTACAGAACTTCTGTATCTTTAGCCTTTTAATCTGAAACACTCTGATGCTTCCAATCTTTCTCTGTTCAAAAGACCCAAACAAAATGAAGTCAAAGCAGCTTGTTATATTTCCCTGGCTAAGGGACCAAGCAGACCCAGTTGCTCCTGGCAACAAAATGGCATTCACTTGATTTCACTTCCACTGTGGAGAGAAAAAAAATCACTCAAATCCTCAAACATCACTTCACTCAACTTCTAGAACACCACTCTCTGTATATCTGTCTTTTGTTACCTGTTTTTCTATTGCCTACAGGTACAACTCACTGCTTATAAAAACATAGTAGTCCAGAGTTTAATTAGATCTCAATGCAAAAAGCAGACACGTTGCCCTTGGAAGGAGAACACAGGGCTTTCCTCTTCCACAAAGCAGAACATACCTGCCAGACAGCAGAAACCCCAGGGAAAATCACCAGGATAGCAAACCGCAACGTCCTTCCTCAACACCCTCCCTGCTTAATCGCACCATTTGTAATCTCGCGGGGAAAGAGGTTCACGCAGGCCTAAAATGATGGGCTTCAAGATTCAATCACGGCTTTCAGCTGCCATTCTACTCCTCCCCATCTAAAAAATCCCTCTGCTCCTAATGACACCAACCATCACCCTCTGGGCTAAGATAAGAAGCAACTCCTAAAACCCTCCTTTGTTCCCTTTTTCTGACCACCCCCTGACATACACACACACTCACTCACCACCTGAAAGGGAAATATTTTTAAACTGTAGCACTTGGGGATGATATTGGACAAATCTCAAGATCTAAATCAGGTGTTAGGTGTTAATTCCCATTAACCAAAGCCACTTAAACCAAAAGCCAGACCTGTGTACAGAAAGAGGAGAGAACTCAAAATAGCCCAGAGAAAGAAATCCTACAATTCACTTGTTGGAATCTCAAACAAATATCTAACTTCAATATAAAATGAATACCATGGAAAAAAACTTAGACTAAAACTTCATCTTGAGCCAGCACCAAAATAAAGTATTCCTAAATCTTAATTAGTGACTCATACTTCAAGATATTTATATATTCCAATACACTAAACCAATTTGAGCTATTTCTTGAGCTCACTTTACCATTTGCCTTAATTCTCAAAGCAAAGTGTATACAAGCATATATAGCTTTAATTTGTTTTGATTCTCCATCATTCCATACCAGTTCTTTCTCTCCCAAAGTTCAACTGTTTTGAAAGACTTTTCTTAGTTAAATTATCCTTACCTTCACACTTTCCTCAGTGTCAAGTCTAATGCAATTCTCTTCTGCCAGAAGAGAATTTACAGTCGCTCCAGTCTCAGGAAGGAAAAGTAGATATGACTGGTCTAAATCTAAAACTGCCCACTCTTCCTCCTTGGAGACTTAACTTATGTGCTCATATCTTTCCAGCTTGAACTTGAGCAAATAAGTCTTCAGAATGTCACAATGCCTGCATAAACGTGAATCTAAGGACCACACCCTTTTGAACATCCTAACTTCCAGTCCAAACATTGTGCTGTAGAGTATTTCCTGAGACTCACCTTGACATCTCACCCACATGACCACAGTCATGTCCCACCTGCTGTGAAAACCAAAGCCAATGGAGCATGTCTGATCTTTGCTATCTCTCTTCCAGGCCATCAAGATGGATAGACAACAAAGGGAATGGTTATGGCAGCAGTAACATAATAAAGCATCATTGATAAGACAAACCATTTTGTAACATACAGTGTCTCAAGCAAGGTGCTAAGGTTGGAGTCACTGCTAAGGTGTTAAGTTTGAAGTCATTGCCAAAATCAGTTATAGGAATAGGAAAAGCTGATGGAAAAAAATGCTTCAGGTCAACAGTGAAGCTCACTTGCCCTCAAGGAATACACAATCTGATAGAGAGAAAAGTGAATAAATAAGTTAGAAAAAATTATTCTAAACCAACGTGAGGCTTGCACAAAGGGAAATGTGAGCAAGAAAGAAATAACAGTCTGACTCTAACCTGGAGAGCAAGCAGCTGTTACCCTATCTGCATTCAAGTCTTATTTCCCCCCTCAATGTAAACTCTTGGTGAACAAGGGCCATATCCCCTATAATACTTCAACCTAGTAAGCATTCAATAAATAGCTAATGAATGATGAGCTCTTGCCTGGGACCTCACCTCCCTGAAACCCTGGCCTGGATGGCAACCAGGATCAGAAATAGCTGGAGAGGGCTTCCCTGGTGGCGCAGTGGTTGAGAGTCTGCTTGCCAATACAGGGGACACGGGTTCAAGCCCTGGTCCGGGAAGACCCCACATGCCGCGGAACAACTAGGCCCGTGAGCCACAACTACTGAGCCTGCGCGTCTGGAGCCTGTGCTCCACAACAAGAGAGGCCATGACAGTGAGAGGCCCACGCACTGCGATGAAGAGTGGCCCCCACTCGCCTCAACTAGAGAAAGCCCTTGCACAGAAACAAAGACCCAACACAGCCAAAAATAAATAAATAAATAAGTTTTCATTAAAAAAAAAAAAAGAAAGAAATAGCTGGAGAGGCTAATTAAATGCAGATTCCTAGGCTCACTTCATATCTACTGAATCAATTGGCAGGGGGAGGCCCAGTCTTTATTTTTATTATTTACTATTTTATTTTTGGCTGCGCTGGGTCTTCGTTGCTGCGTGCAGGCTTTTTCTAGTTGCGGCGGGCGGGGGCTACTCTTTGTTGAGGTGCGCGGGCTTCTCATTGCAGTGGCTTCTCTTGTTGCAGAGCACGGACTCCAGGCGCACAGGTTTCAGTAGTTGTGGCTCGCAGGTTCTAGAGCGCAGGCAGAGTAGCTGTGGCACACGGGCTTATTTGCTCCGCGGCATGTGGGATCTTCCCGGACCATGGCTCGAACCCGTGTCCCCTGCATTGGCAGGCAGATCCTCACTGCGCCACCAGGGAAGCCCCAGAAGTCTGCATTTTTAACAAGCACTCACCAGTCGATTTTTATGTATTCTTGAGTTTTGAGAACCAAAGTCTTAGAGTATGTGGAGACAAGCAAAGGGGCACTAAGACGCTCAGATTTAAATGTGGCCTCCTCATAGGTAAGGGCAGAGACTAGAAAAGGTTTCTGAATAGTCCTATCAAATAGTCTTTATCAGGTACATTTGAGGAGGTTTATCACTACAGGGAAAGGGCTCCTCCTGTGACTGTCTATCATTGAGTTGTTAGCACATGTAAAGGAGGTGAAGCTCTGCACGTAGCCAGAGTATTTATTTACTACTACTGTAGTCAAAGTCAGAATGCACAGGGCTGCTAATAAAGAAGAAAGCTGGCCTGAGTAGTCTGCAATGACTTCATCTGACAAAGGTCTAGTCATCTGTCAAAAATTAAAACTTATGTATGCAATTGGCAAAGAAGCACAGGAAAAGATGTTCAATATCATTATTCATTTGGGAAATGCTCATTAAAATAACAAATACCAATACATATCCACTAGAATGGCCAAAGTTTAAAAGACAATACCACATGTTGGCAAGAATGTGGACAACTGGACCCCATACACTGCAGGTGGGAACACAAAATGGTACAGCCCCAATGGAAAGCAGTTTGTCACTTTTTAACTTTTTATAAAGTGAAACATACACTCACTATTCAGCTTAGCAATTCCACTTCTAGGTATTTACCCAAGAGAAATTAAAATTATGTCCACACAAAGATTTTTACATGGATGCTTATAGCAGCTTTATTTATAATAACCAAAACCTGGAAACAACCCAAATGCTCACCAACCAGTGAATGTGTGAACAAACTGATACATCTCTAAATGAAAAGGAACGAACTACTGAAATTACTGGATAAATCTCAAAAGCATTGTGCTAAGTGAAAGAAACCAGACACAAAAGAGTACCATTCCATTTATGTGAAATTCTAGAAAAGACAAAACTGTCATGATAGAAAGCAGTTCAGTGGTTCCCTAGGGAGAAGGGGAAGGGACTGCAGGAGCATGAGGGAACTATTCAAGATGAAAAGAACACATAGGGCTTCCCTGGTAGCGCAGTGGTTGAGAATCCGCCTGCCGATGGAGGAGACACGGGTTCGTGCCCTGGTCCGGGAAGATCCCACATGCCGCGGAGCAACTAAGCCCGTGAGCCATGGCCGCTAGGCCTGCGCATCCGGAGCCTGTGCTCCGCAACGGGAGAGGCCACAACAGTGAGAGGCCCGCATACCGCAAAAAAAAAAAAAAAAAACATATAGAACTATTCTTCATATTGAATGTGAAGCTAATTACACAAGTGTATACATTTGTCAAAAAATTATCAAATTACACACAAAATTTAGGGATAAACTTTATTGCATGTAAATTATACTTCAATGAAGCTAACTGAAAAGGGAAAATGAACACTTCTGACCTTCCTTCTCTCCTGGCAGCCTGGAACATGATTTTGATGGCTGGAGCCTTAGCAGCTAATAATTAATTAATAATTAATTAATTAATATAGTCTTCATTTTATTTATTTATTTAATTTTTGGTCATGCCACAGCATGCGGGATCTTAGTTCCCCGACCATAAACTGAACCCACGTCCCCTGCATTGGAAGCACAGAGAGTCTTAACCACCGGACCGCCAGGTTAGCAGCTATTTCAATTATAAGGTCCATATTGAAGAGAAGGAGCACTGAACCTGAAAGAAGCTTATTCCTGACAACTTTGTGGATCCATTCCATTCCTGAATACTCTTTTCATGAGTATTTTATGTAGTATGGAAATGAAATTCCATCATGTATAAAAGCAAAAAATATTTAAATCTATTTTGTTATAGCAACAAAAACAACTTAAAAATCGCGTGTCAAAATAATTTATTGATTGCTTTCCATTTACCAGTCTCCATTCAAGTAAGTGCTTTGCATTTTAACTCATTTACTATTCACAAGAAACCTCTGAAGTAGATACTATTGTCACTCTGATTTTGCAGACGAAGAAACTGAGGCAAAGTTAGGAACTGAAATGTCCATGGTCACAAAGGTGGTAAGTAATGGAACTGGGATTCATATCCAGCCCTGGGTCTATAGTACCTCTACCACAATGTACCATAAATACAGTTAAAAGACACACGACCGAGAAGATATTGGCAATAGATATAACTGATGAAGGCTGAGTGGCCAGAATGTCATTTTTAACCAGGAATCAGTTAGAAAAAAAATCTGCTCCCCAACACCCCCCTCCCATGGGCAAAGAATAAGAACAGACAATTCAACACAAGGCAAAACCTTAATGTCTGATAATCATATGAAAAGATGTTCAATTTCACTAGAAATCGAAGAAAACTCAATTTAAAGCAGAGCAATTTTCACCTATAGATTGGCAAAATTCAAAAGATCTATTATATTAAGTGTTGGTGAGAGTGTGAGGAAATGGGATCACTTACACACCACCAGAAGTGTAAATTGGATTGCTGGCCACAATCCAGCAATTCCATTTGTATTATGTACCCTAGAAAAATTCATAGACACAGTCTGCTGAATATGTTAAAATTTACCGTTGCATTGGTAGTGGTAACATAAAATTAGAAATAATCTGAACATCCATCAATAGAGAAATGGAAAAATAACATGAAGTAACATATATAATAGAATATGATACTACAGTTAAAAAATATCTTTTTAAAGATAAAAGCATTAGATCTGTATTTAACATATATAATAGAATATGATACTACAGTTAAAAAATATCTTTTTAAAGATAAAAGCATTAGATCTGTATTTAGCAACATGGATAGATTTTTAAAGCATTAGGTTGAATGAAAAATACAAGTAGCAAAACAGTTACAGTTTGATTCAACTTATGTATTATTTTTAAACACCTGAAAAATAATACAATTCATTGCCCATGCACATATATGAAGATAAAAATATAGAAGTGAGGATATGCACTAGTAATAGTGTTTCCTTTGCAGAGGGTGAAGGAGACTAGAAATGAGGGATGTCAGGGTGTGCTTGACCTGTAATATTTTGTTTTATTTAAAAGAAAGAAAAACTTGAAACCAATAATACAAAATGTCAGTTCCACATGTTAGGAAGACTAGAGTTTGCCATATTATTTTTTGTGCTTTTCATTATTTTTTTTTAATTAACAGACTTTATCTTTTTAGAAAATCTTTAGGTTTACAGAAAATTGAGCAGAAATTACAGAGTTCCATGTTTTCTCTCCCCAGCCCTCACAGTTTCCCAATTATTAACATCTTGCATTAATGTGGTACATTACAACTGATGAACCAATCGTGATACCTTTTTATTAACTGAAGTCCATAATTTACATTAGGGTTCACTCTTTGTGTTTTATAGTTCTTTGGGTTTGACAAATGCATCATGTCATGTACCCATCATTACAGTATCTTACAGAATATGCCACAAAAAACTCCTTTGTTCCACCAATTCATCCCTCCTTCCTCCCCCTGAGTCCCTAGCAACCACTGGTCTTTTTATTATTTCTATAGTTTTGCCTTTTCTAGAATGTCATATAATTGGAATCATGTAATATGTAGCCTTTTCAGACTGAATCCTTTCACTCAGCAATTTGCGTTTAAATTTCCTCCATGTCTTTTTTGTGGCTTGATAGTTCATTTCTTTTTAGTGCTGAATAATATTCCATTGTATGAATGTATCACTGTTTTTTGTTGGTTTTGTTTTTGTTTTTATCCATTCCCCTACTGAAGGACATCTTGGCTGCTTCCAGTTTGGGATGATTATATTATACAGCTGCTATAAACATGCATGTGCAGGTTTTTGCGTGGACATCAGTTCCCAACTCATTTGAGTAAATACCCAGGAACAGAATCCTGAATCATATGGTAAGAGTATGATTTGTTTTGTAAGAAGTTGTGAAAATGTCTTCCAAAATGGCTGGACCATTTTGCACTCCCAGCAACAAATGACAGAGAGCTGTTGCTACACATCCTCTCTAGCATTTGATGTTATCAGTATTCTGGATTTTGGCCATTCTAATAGGTGTACAATAGTACCTCGTTTTAATTTGCAGACCCATGAGGACATATGATAATTTTCCATCTGCATATCTTCTTTGATGAAGTGTCTGTTCAGATATTTTGAATTGGGTTATCTGTTTTCTTACTGTTGACTTTTAAGAGTTCTTTGTATATTTTGGATATCTGTCCTTTATCAGACATATAAATTGCAAATATTTCCTCCCAGTTGGTGGCTTGTCTTTTCATTCTCTTAAAAGTGTCTTTCACAGATTGGAAGTTTTTAATTATAATGTAGTCTAACTTATATATTTTTTTCTTTCATGGGTTGTGCACTTGATGTTGTATTTAAAAACTCATCATACCCGGGCTTCCCTGGTGGCGCAGTGGTTGAGAATCCGCCTGCCGATGCAGGAGACACGGGTTCGTGCCCTGGTCCGGGAAGATCCCACATGCCGCGGAGCAACTAAGCCCGTGAGCCATGGCCGCTGGGCCTGCGCGTCCGGAGCCTGTGCTCCGCAATGGGAGAGGCCACAACAGTGAGAGGCCCGCATACCGCAAAAAAAAAAAAAAAAAAAAAAAAACTCATCATACCCTAGGTCACCTTGATTTTTCTCCTATGTTATCTCCTAAAAGTTTTATAGTTTTGTTTTTACATTTAGGTCTATGATACATTTTGAATTAATTTTTGTGAAAAAATTTAATGACTGTGTCTAGATTCTTTTTTTTCTTTTTTTTTTTGCATGTGGATATACAGTTGTTCTAGCACCATCTACTGAAAAGATTATCCTGTCTCTATATAGAATTGCTTTTGCCCCTTTGTCAAAGATCAGTTGACTATATGTATGTGAGTCTATTTATGGGCTCTCTATTCTGTTTCACTCATCTATATATCTTTTCTTTCACCAATACTACATTGTTTTGATAACTATAGCTTAATACTAATTCTTGAACTCAGACAGTGTCAGTCCTCTGATTTCATTCTTCAAGATTATGTTGGTTATTTTGGGTCTTTCGCCTTTCCATATAATATTTAGAATTGGTTTGTCAATATCCACAAAAAAAAAATGCTGAGATTTTGATTGGGATTGCATTGAACCTATAGATTGATGACAACATTGAAGCTAAGAACTGACAACTTAACAACATTGATTCTTCTAATCCATAAATATGCAATATCTCTCCATTTATGTAGATCTTGGATCTCTTTCATTAGAGGTTTGTAGTTTTCCTCATACAAATCCTGAACATATTTTCTTAAACTTGTATTTCTTTTCTTTCTTTGGTGCTAAGGTAAAAAGTGTTATGCTTTTCATTTCAAACTCCAGGTGTTTATTGCTGGTATATAGGAGAACAGTTGACTTCTATATATTAACCTTATATCTTGCAACTATAATCACTTACTAGTTCCAGGAGTTTGTTGTTGTTGTTGATTCTTTGGGATTTTCTACATAGATAATCATATCATCTGCTAACAAAGACAGTTTTATTTCTTCCTTCCCAACCTGTATACTTTGTATTTCTTTTTCTTATATTATTGCATTAGTTAGAACTTCCAGTATAATGTTGAATACTAGTGGTGAAAGGGGACAGCCTTGCCTTGTTCCCAATCTTAAGGAGAAAGCATCCAGTCTTTCACCATTAAGTATGATGTTAACTGTAGGTTTTGTGTAGATATTCTGAATCAAATTGAGGAAGTTCCCCCTCTATTCCTAGGTTGTTACTTTTAAGATTTTCTTTTTAATTTTTCTTAAAACTACACAAAACAAAACAAAAACAAACAAACAAAAAAACTAAGAGGGTCTTTAAAGCCAGATAATAGAGAACCTTAAATGCCAGGTTAATAAGTTTAAACTTTATTCCATGGACAATAAGAAACAAGTGAATGGTTTGAGAAAAAAAAAAGGATATAACAGAGATATGCATCAGACCCCTTAAACCCTTCCACAGTATAAGAATCTAATTTCTATTTAAAGATGTCCAGCAAAGGGAACTCCTCCAGCTCCTTCAATACCTCATTCTGGTGACATTCAAATCTCACTCTCGGTTAGCCCTGCCTCATAGCCAACTTAAATCTCTTGGATGTCCCAGGGAAGATCCAGAACATTCATCAGTCTTGACAAACTGCTTCCACAAAAACGTGACTTCCAAACTTGGTATTCTACTACCCACTCCCTGCCCAGAAGAGAAAGCTATGTCACTCTGCTTCAGGGCAGAGGTGCTCACGGCCTAGACTCACTTACTAAGTAAGCAATGTACAGCCAAAATGCAGTGACCACACCTGAATCAATAGTGTTGACAGGTTCATTTGCATCACACCTTCTAAAGAAGGAGCTGTGCTGTTATCAAGAGCTCTATCCATAATGATATCTGGATGCCTATCTACAGAGAACACTCTAGCCCAGTTCTATCCTTTGGGGACATGAGGGCAAGTCAGAATCATTTTAGCCAGATCCCCAAGTGATTCATATGCACATTAAAAACTAGAAACACTAGTCTAGTGTAAAATTTCTCTACAGTGGCACTATTAACATTTCATGCCCACAATTCTTTGTTGGGTGAGGCTGGACTGTGCTTTCCAAAACGTTTAGCAACATCCCTGGCCTCTACATACTAGATTCTGGCAGCACTCTTCCACCAGTTGTGACAGTCAAAGATATCTACATATATTGATAAATATCCCCTGAGGGGCTAAATCAGAGCCCCTTCCCAAATAAGAAGTACTGGTTTACAAGACCCTTGGTCAAAACCCCTTAACATAAAAAGATTTTGTTTTCTCTTCTCTTGGGAAAAAGAGAAATGTAACAATTTTAGCTGTTAACTACCGTATCAAAACAATTCCAAACAGATTATGTGCACCTACTCAAAATGGATTAAAGACCTAAATGCAAGGCCAGACAATATAAAACTCTTAGAGGAAAACAGAGGCAGAACACTCTATGACATAACTCACAGCAAGATCCTTTCTGACCCACCTCCTAGAGAAATGGAAATAAAAACAAATATAAACAAATGGCACCTAATGAAACTTAAAAGCTTTTTGCACAGCAAAGGAAACCATAAACAAGACAAAAAGACAACCCTCAGAATGGGAGAAAATATTTGCAAACAAAGCAACTGATAAAGGATTAATCTCCAAAATATACAAACAGCTTATGCAGCTCAATATGAAAAAAACAAATAACCCAATCCAGAAATGGGCAGAAGACCTAAATAGACATTTCTCCAAAGAAGATATACAGATTGCCAACAAACACATGAAAGGATGCTCAACATCACTAATGATGAGAGAAATGCAAATCAAAACTACAATGAGGTATCACCTCACACCAGTCAGAATGGCCATCATCAAAAACTCTAGAAACAATAAATGCTGGAGAGGGTGTGGAGAAAAGGGAACCCTCTTGCACTGTTGGTGGGAATGTAAATTGATACAGCCACTGTGGAGAACAGTATGGAGGGTCCTTAAAAAACTAACAGTAGAACTACCATATGACCCAGAAATCCCACTACTGGGCATATACCCTGAGAAAACCATCATTCAAAAAGAGTCATGTACCAAAATGTTCATTGCAGCTCTATTTACAATAGCCAGGACATGGAAGCAACCTAAGTGTCCATCAACAGATGAATGGATAAAGAAGATGTGGCATATATATACAATGGAATATTACTCAGCCAAAAAAAGAAATGAAATTGAGTTATTTGTAGTGAGGTGGATGGACCTAGAGTCTGTCATACAGAGTGAAGTAAGTCAGAAAGAGAAAAACTCATACCGTATGCTAACACATATATATGGAATCTAAAAAAAAAAAAAAAATGGTCATGAAGAACCTAGGGACAGGACGGGAATAAAGACGCAGACCTACTAGAGAATGGACTTGAGGACATGGGGAGGGGGAAGGGTAAGCTGGGATGAAGTGAGAGAGTGGCATGGAAATATATACACTACCAAATGTAAAATAGATAGCAAGTGGGAAGCAGCTGCATAGCACAGGGAGATCAGCTCTGTGGTTTGTGACCACCTAGAAGGGCGGGATAGGGAGGGTGGGAGGGAGACGCAAGAGGGAGGGAATATGGGGATATATGTATATGTATAACTGATTCACTTTGTTATAAAGCAGAAACTAACACACCATTGTAAAGCAATTATACTCCAATAAAGATGTTAAAAAATATATATTTTCTGTGCTTCATGTTGTCTTTATCAGATGTTCGATTACTGAAGAAAAACTGAGTCTTAACATTAAGAGAGCTAAAGTTTTTTTACAACATGTAACTTTCTGTATTTGCCTTTGAAATCTTTATTGTCACTGTGGTTAAATGGGTAACTATTATTTCACAGTGACCTCTGATCCTATTAAACCAAGTGTTCTAAACCTCTTGACATTTTTTACAAACTTCTCAAAACCAAACTCTAAATGAAGTCTTTTTGATTTGGACCTAACTTTGGGATTTTCCAGAGGCCCCCTGTAAAATCTGGAAGGATTTGTTCTCTCAAAAGAGAAGTGTTAAACTAATTAGGCTTATTTGATATGTTAAATTACATGGAAATAAGAAGTGATACTAGACCTTCTTTAGATTATATTGTATAATATATTATACAATATATACCTATAATATATTGTATGGGTGTATGTTACTATTATAAGTAGTCCAGAAATCATATAAAATCTGACATTCCTAGTGTGTTATCAGTCGTAATTCCAGCTATCATCTTAAAATGTTGTATGTCTCATAAATAACAGAATTTCCTTGTCAATTAAATTATAATGAATTCTCATCAGAACTTTAACCATGGCCATGTTTAAGTCTTCTGGCATTCACAGAAAGTTACTGTATTATTCTGATGCTTTCCTGAAAGCTTTAACAAGCAGCTATGATCCAAAATTGCTGTGTCTTTAAAGAGATTTATGGAAAAGACCTTGACAAGTACTCTAGAATATAGGTTTCTGATAACTCTAAGATCATACCAATGAACTAAGTAAGAATTTCTAGAATTGCGATGGAGAAACTAATTGATTCGTAAAACTGCTAACCCAAGGTCAAGCAGAACAAGAATTAATTACATAGGACTGAATGAACTGATGAGAATGATTATAATTTTCTACGACTTTTTTCTTTGAAACATTGCCAGTTCATTAATGTTTTGTTTTTCCAGATTTAAGAAAAACTTTTTCTCTTTTCTATCAAGCTATTTATAACCTAACAGCAACTTGGTAAATTATATCTTTGTAAATAGAATTTTCTCTCTACCTGATCTCTCAAGAATTCAGAAGTTCTTATTGAGTATTCTTATTTTCATGGCAATAGTTATTTGCATAGACTCAGTGAGAATCTGTTTTCCTTAGAACAGAACATAGTGGGAAATATTGGTTATATTACCAAGACTTTGACTGGAATGTGTTACATTTGAGAATCATGTTCATAGACTCGGATATAACCAGACAGTTTTAAGAAACTAAGGTTGACTTTATGGAGCCAATAAAAAGTCCCTTCAGAAAACTACCTGGTAAATCTTGTTTATAGTGTTCCCAGCCTAACCAATGAGTATGGAAAGTCATTTCCTAGCAGATCCAGAACCTCATGACATTTTAGACCTCAGGAAGAGAGGAATTTACCTAAATCTATAGGCATTGCAAGTGAGTCCTTGGCTTGGCTTCCAGAATAATCTCATATTCTTTATCAAAAATTCTAGCAAAACAGACTGAAAAAAGTTTACATGATCAAAATTCTTGCTGCATTTATGTAAATAATCAGACCAAGTTTAATGAAATTAGACTTATTTGGCAAACCAATTAGTCTTATTATGACTATTTTTGGTAAAAATGGGGGTGATTGTAGAGAGAAAAATGGTGTTTCAATGGAAAACTATAACACCCCTTTGTGGACGTTAGATTCTAGCCCTGTTCACTGTCACTGAGGTTTTGTAATTTACCTGTGAACTGGAGTAGATCCCAAATTCTTTTAGTTTCCTCCAATATCTGGCCACAACTCTCCAAGCTAACATCTCCAATTTTCTCCCACCCTTCTGACTTGTAATCACTAAGAAATAAAACTGCCCTTTTCCCAAAACCGTATAAGCTGAAGCTGGACAACTTGATATAAACAGAAATATCACAACCTTCATGCCTGTTGCTGTGTGGGCCACTCAGAAAGTTTACAGGAACACACCTGATGACATCCCCAGAGACATTCAAACTGCAAAAGATACTTTGAGCCCAATATCTAGAAATCTGCTCAGCTGACTGCCATCTGGGCTCGACAAGTGGTTTTATAGTCTACTCCAACCATTAGACTTCATTTTTCTTTTTGTTTTTAGAGAAATGCCTCTTACTAAATCCCTGGTTGCTTGGACCACATAGTGGCTTAACTTAGGTGGAAACACCCACAACAACACCTTCTGAAATGAGACACCATTGTTGAACTGAACTGACCTATTCCCAAATTAAGAGACTGATTCAATAAAATAGGAAACAATGTACTTAAATTCATCCTTTTCTGCTTGTTCCTATCTATGTTTTTCTCCCCCTTTGCTGATCTCTTATCTCACAACTTCTAACCAAACTCAGCTTCTAATATGTGACACTTTCTAAAAATAAAATTTCAAATTGGGAACTAAAGGAAACCAGAATATGTCATCCCAAAATATGACTCTTTGACATAAAAATAATTTTGAGCTGAAGGCAATTAAGAAGCAGCAAATGGAGGAAAAGCTCTCTGCCCTCCTCATTACTTCCTAGAGGCAGGATATACATTCTTCTTTCACTGGAGACATATTCTTATCAGCCCAGAGGTGGCAAGAGGAATCTGTCAAACAAATCTTTGTCATTAGTTCCCAGATGTTTATCTTCCCACAGTTTGCCGCCCTTGGAAACCTAAACTGCTTTCTTTTGTCCTATCATTTCTCCACAAATTTATTGCTCTTTGTTGAAGATGCTCTATAAGCCAGACTTCTAAGCTGCTGCTTTGAGTTATTTTTCATTGAGTTTTCTCCCACATGATGGGTGTTGCATGTGCTTAAGAAAAAAAAGACTGTTAGTTTTTCCTCCTGTTAATCTGTCTTTCTGTTTAAAAATCCCAGCTGAAAACCTAAAATGTGTAGAAGTCTAGTTTTGCCTTCCCTACACATGTAGGGCAACACATTCTCAGTTTCCGGAGATTAGAACCTGGACATCTTTGGCCGGGGGGGGGGGGGGGGGCGTTATTCAGCCTGCCATACCCCCTTAGGAATGCCAGTCAGAATGAGGGCCTCTAACAGTCATGAAAATAAAAACTTTAAAAATCACCAACAGACGGTGGGGGGATAAGGG
Source organism: Kogia breviceps (assembly GCF_026419965.1). Classification (NCBI taxonomy): domain Eukaryota; kingdom Metazoa; phylum Chordata; class Mammalia; order Artiodactyla; family Physeteridae; genus Kogia; species Kogia breviceps. The sequence goes on from NC_081314.1 coordinate 102,460,554, forward strand.
AACAGGGGCAGAATGAGCCTCTTTAGACTCTCAGGTTCCGTCACTGAGAGAGACTCAAGGGCTTAGTGTTGTCTACTTCTCACTCCTGGCTGCACCAGAGAACCCCTGAAGAGCTCATAAAAGAGCTCACTCCTCGACAAGACAAATTACACTAGAGGTGGGCTTAGCTAAGAGCCCTAGGGAAGCCAGAATGGGATAAAGCACTGTTTCGCAAACTATCTGTAAGGTACAGACATTTTAAAAGGAAAAAAATTCTTTTAGAGCCAGTATGTTGACAAATTGCTTTTATTATGAACTTTCTTAAATAGTAAAACTATGTACTTGGACAACTACAAAAATAAAACCAATTTACAAATTAAATAGAAGCAAAACCAACACAAATCAAATAAATTAATGCAAATCAAATAGACAATTATTTCTTTTAAAATAAGTGACCTTGGGCTTCCCTGGTGGCGCAGTGGTTGAGAATCCGCCTGCCGATGCAGAGGACGCGGGTTCGTGCCCCGGTCCGGGAAAATCCCACATACCGCGGAGCGGCTGGGCCCGTGAGCCATGGCCGCTGGGCCTGCACGTCCGGAGCCTGTGCTCCGCAACGGGAGAGGCCACAGCAGTGAGAGGCCCGCGTACCACAAAAAAAATAATAATAATAATAAGTGGCCTTTCACACGTAACTCTGAAACTGACAGCTACAGCACATACACTTTTTGGTCCAGAAGATGTGTATTACTGTGTCCCCCGCAAACTGACTCAGCTCTCTATTCAAACTAAAATCCACCAGAACGTTGTCTAGCATATTAAGCCCATCTTCTTTATTCATCAACCCTTGATAATCAAATCAGTGCTACATGCCCCATCATGATCTTAAGTATTGTACAAAAATGTAAGCTTCAGCACTGAGATGTTTGGCTGAATTCTGACGCAAGATGCTCACCCAGGTGATGTAGAATAGGCTTATAATATTTCTCAGTAATTGCTGAGATGAAAATGCAGTTAGATGATTATAATAGAAAGCTTGCAGACCTCCTTCCCCACCCCTCAAGAACATGTCAGCAGACTCCTAGAAGTTTATTAACTCCACCTGGGGAAACACTGGGAAAAAGAATTAGGAAGAACTGTACCCAAATAGTTCATGAGGGGAAATTCCTCTTTATATAAATATTTTAGCTAATAAATACAGAAGAAATGATAGAGTTTAGAATTTTACAAGTCCTGATGAACTAATAAATTCAGGCAGTGATGAACAAAGACGACTGATAACAAAGAAAGACAACGTGACAAGATGCACCTGAAGTATTCTTGCAAAAAAAAAGTGAACCCAGGTGTGATCCAACCTCTCTCCGTAATTCTTAATTTACAGCAAACGTAGGGGCAGAGGAACATGTTAAATCACATCATAGGGATGCAACCAGTAAAACCAAATGATGCAGAATTCTACAGGACAAACTGGTTTCTTCAACAAATAAACTAAGAAAAACAAACAAATAAAGAGAGAACTTGTGTATTAACAAAGACTCCTGAATCCTATCTATAATTGCAATGTATGAGCTTTATGTAGATCCTAATTCACACAAAAATAGTTCAAGACTTTTAATTTTATAGGGGTGAAAATCATATTGTATTTAAGGCTTTTTTCTTAATCTTTATTTTTAAAAGATATATACTAAAATATTATGGATCAAATAATATGATGACTTGGATTAGTTTCCAAATTGTGATGGTCAATTTTGTGTGTCAAATTGGCTAAGCTCATGCTATTCAGTTTTTGGTCAAACACCAGTCTAGATGTTGCTGTGAAGGTATTTTTTAGATGCGATCAACATTTAAATTAGTTGACATGGAGAAAAGCAGATTACTCTCCACAGGCCAGTGGCGGGGGGGCAGTGGGGGGAGCATGGAGCAGGGAGGTGATGTGCTCAGTCAGTTGAGGGCCTCAAGAGGAAACACTGAGTTTCTCCAAGGAAGAAGTAATTCTGCTTCCAGATTTTCTTCCCAATAGAAACTGCAACACCATCTCTTCCCTCAGTCTTTAGCCTGCTGGCAGGCCCTACAGATTTCAGACTTGCCAGCCCCCATAATCTCAAGAATCAACTCCTTAAACTAAATCAATCTCTCTCTGTTTTTACACACACACACACACACACACACACACACACACACACACCCTTTCGGTTCTTTTTCTCTGGAGAATTCTAATACCAAAATTATCTGGGAGAGAGGAGAAATGAGTAAGGAAACAGGTAAAACAAAATTGGCCATGAGTTAGTAACTGTTGAAACTGGCTAATAGGTATATTATACTATTTTGTGTCTTGATATTTTCTACTTAAAAGTTGGGAAAGATAAAAAGAAATGAAAGAGCCAAGCCAAAAGAAATGAAAGAGACCTGTTTTTGTTTTTTTGTCACAGGTCTTGATGACAGCACAGCATATGGAAAATCAAGGCTATTCTGAGAAATCTGAGGCTGTGACCCATAAGGGAGAAGTTAAAGCTCGAAAGAGCTGGCCTTGGAGGTGACTCTTCCCTTGACCTTGAACTTCCAGTCTGATTTAGACTGCACACTTTCTGGTCCCACTGCACCTGCACATCCCTTTACCACAGCACTTTTCTTATACTTTTACTCTCAATCTCTTCTCACTAGCCAGGAGTTCCGTACTCATCCAAGCACCAAGCTTGCACTCAGAAATGTTTGATGAATGAATTAAAGCAATGCCCAACTTTTCAGCCAACTCATGTGCTACTGTCTTCTAGTCCTTGGTTTCTTCTGTCAACTGTTAGAGCCTACCACTAACTTCTCTGTTTTTTTTATTTCTTCATACCCTCTGATTCCAAATATTTACCTCCTACCAACCAAACATTTGAGGTCTCACTTCATGGGTGGGGCAGACACTGGCATTCACCATCATAGAACTTTGTAAAATTAACCTTCAAAAGCCCATTTCTGGGCAGAAAACAAAATCCCATCCAACAAGTGGCCTGATTTGCAGAGCTTTCTTTCCAACCTCCTAGAAAGGAAAACCTCTCTGACCCTTAGAGTCTGTTGTGAAAGTCATTCTTTCCACAGGTCTGCCCTTAGGTGACAGGATTTCAATGTGAATAACCATCAAATGAACTGTTTCTTTGGCTTTATCATAGTATGCTGCATGTTTTTGGAATAAATTCACTGATTTTACAATTGGAGTAAAGAAAAACTGTAGGATATCCCATTTTATAAATTAAATTAGTGAAAAGAAAAATGGTCCAATGCCAGTTTTTCTTTTGCATCTACTTTATAGAGGGAAAGAAAAATGGTGTGAGGGGGAAAAGAGATAGAAATAAGCATCTAAACTCCAGCCTCCTGTAGATTCAAGTTCAGACAAGAAAAATCAGAGTTTTGTAGCTCACTATGCTCCATGGGAAATGCTGTGACTTTTGTACAGGAAAATGGGGGGGTCTGAGTGGCTGAAGTCGCCTGCCCTCCTGCCTCCTCCCCTGTCCCCTGATCTAACACTTAAAACCATTATTTCAGGAAAAAAAAAGTCTCCATCTTCGCTTCTGCCCCCACCTCCCAAAAGGTCAGGTATGCAAGTTCATGACAAAATCTCAAAGTAAACGAGAAGGAACAAAGGGAATAAAGAGGAACAAGCAACTGCTACCTGGGCTGCCAGTGTCTGAGTTGGGTTGCATGTCTGTGTAGTACAGTAAGCCTCCCTGAGAAAACCATACAAGAGCCTTCCTCTGACAAAAATCTGAAAGGTCCCCAGAAAACATGTCAGTAACCAGTGTTGACAGCTTTGCAAGACTGTCACCCAGGTTTTCAGTTCCTGCCCTTCAGCACTTAGGTAGGTAGGTATACTTGCCACAGTTATCAACAACAACAATAAATTATAGGATACCAGTGAAATCTGAATTCCAGATGAACAATATTTTTAGCCTAAGTATGTCCCATATATTGCATCCTTATTTGGAATTCAAATTTCAGTGGGTATCCTGTGTTTTATCTGGCAACACATGAAGGTATTTCCATGGAGTGAAGAACATTGCAACAGCTCAGTGTGGAGATTTCTCAAGGAATACCCATGAAGCTAATGAAGAAATGGTGAAGCACCACATGAAAATAAGAGGAAAAGACCCAAGAATGAAATTTCTGGGTTTTTGTCTCCCCAAGAATGAAATCCATTAGCATGTTTCTCTAAGAGATCCCAAGTTGACTCGGTTGTGACTTCTTAATAATTCCAGATCTCTATTTAAACATCCTATGCTTTTCCGAATTACACCCTTTCTATTTCTTAATCAAAAATGCCGGGCTTCCCTGGTGGCGCAGTGGTTGAGAATCCACCTGCTGATGCAGGGGACGCGGGTTCATGCCCTGGTCCGGGAAGATCCCACATGCCGCAGAGCGGCTGGGCCCGTGAGCCATGGCCGCTGAGCCTGCGTGTCCGGAGCCTGTGCTCCGCAACGGGAGAGGCCACAACAGTGAGAGGCCCGCGTACCACAAAAAAAAAAAAAAAAAAAAAAAAAAAAAAAAAAAAAAGCCCTGTGCCTCATTTATACAATGAGAAATTTGGTCTAAAATGTTGGTGGTCCCATCAAGTAAGCTGAGGATCCCTGGGCCAAGGCTCCATTATAAGAGGCCACCTGAATTGGTATGGCTATGTCTTTTTTCCTCAATCAACAGATTGTAAAAGTATAGCCACAATCAAATTGTGGGATGCATTTGGGAGGAATGCTAGAAATCCATGATGTTAAAAATGGCTCAGTCTCATATGATAAGTTTGGAACCATTGGTCGAGGAGGATTTCCAGTGCTTCTTCCAACCACTTCATGATTCCCAGCATTCTGGCATCAGAGCCACTGAATCACTGTTTCTTCACTAGTTCTTCTGCAAATTGGTTCTGAGCAAGTAGAATAAGAGAGGAAAGTCTTGGAACCCAAAGTAAAAACTGTCATAAAAGTGGTCACATGGGGCTTCCCTGGTGGCGCAGTGGTTGAGAGTCCGCCTGCCGATTCAGGGGACACGGGTTCGTGCCCCGGTCCGGGAAGATCCCACGTGCCACGGAGCGGCTGGGCCCGTGAGCCATGGCCGCTGAGCCTGTGCGTCCGGAGCCTGTGCTCCGCAACGGGAGAGGCCACAGCAGTGAGAAGCCCGCATACCGCAAAAAAAGTGGTCATATGTGATGGGCACTATATTATTCTTCTGTTCCTTTCAACAGATTTAGCAAATATAGATTAAGGACCTAATATACAAGATATTTTCTGAGTTTCTGTTGGTGTTTTGTTTCTTTTCCTGTAGTCAAATACTATAGTAATTTAGATGGGGTAATTTATAGACATTTTGATCTCCATAAAGACGTTGTTGAAAACTTACTTTTTTATTAGCTTTCATATATTCTCACTTTACAAATATTTATGGTGCACTAATTCTGGAATAGATATTATATTCCTTTCTTGTTGACAACCTGCTACCCGCTCCATACTACATCTTCCAAAGAGATAAATGAAAAGGAAGGTGAAGTCTCTGTTCAGTGAGTGATTCCTTGTGTGGATAATACCCCCCAAAGCATATATATATATATATATGCTTTTGACTAACTCCTCTGGACCTACTTGGACACAATGGGGGGCCTCAGGGGTCCCACACTGGATGGTCTCTTGAGGTCCATCCATCTTCTTGACATCACTATTCACTGTCCCCATCCAGTGTTTCCAGCCCACATCACAGCTGCGGAGAAGTCAGACCACAGCCCATGACCAGGTGAAAAGAGGCTGCTAACTGGCACTAGGGATACAGGATGAAAGGAGACATCACTGTTAATCAGCACATCCATGGCTTCAAATGGGGTACAAATTACTGTTAGTTTCCTGGTATTAATAGGAGGAAAGTAAGGCTTAGAAAAGATTAATAGCTTATTGAAAGGTTTCTCACAGCAAGTTAAATGACAGAGCTGGGATTTGAACCTGGTCTGGCTGACTCTGGAACCCATGCTCTTACTGATATGCTCCTGCCCTTCCACAGAGACAATGAAACTCAGTGTGTGAAGGACAAAGAGGACTCCAGCATGCCTGGCCCAGAGGGCGAGGTGAGGCAGGAGTGGAATTATGGACGATGGCCAGAGGTGAGGCTTCAAAATTTACTCCAGACCATCTGAAGAGGCTGCCCTTCCTGCTGTGGGCCCTGCTTCTCTGGGAACTGTCATTACCCAGGGAAGGAAAGGTAAAGGGTGAAAAGTGAGAGAGAGGTGCCGCAGCTCTGGGCACGCTGCTCCTCTGCCAGTATCAGGAAGCTAGTTAAAGCTTTGAAGCAAGGAAGTTGCATAGTAAATAGTATTTCAGGAAGATTAATTTGGCACCAATGCACAGAAGATATTAAAGATATTAAGTCAAGAGGCTGGAGGCAAGGAAACTGGTTAAGAGGTTATTGCAGTGCTCGCTTCGGCAGCGCATATACTAAAATTGGAACGATACAGAGAAGATTAGCATGGCCCCTGCGCAAGGATGACATGCAAATTCGTGAAGCGTTCCATATTTTTAAGCAACACATGCAGCTCAATAACAAAAAAACAAACAACCTAATCCAAAAATGGGCAGAAGACTTAAATAGACATTTCTCCAAAGAAGATATACAGATTGCCAACAAACACATGAAAGAATGCTCAACATCATTAATCATTAGAGAAATGCAAATCAAAACTACAATGAGATATCATCTCACACTGGTCAGAATGGCCATCATAAAAAAATCTACAAACGATAAATGCTGGAGAGGGTGTGGAGAAAAGGGAACCCTCTTGCACTGCTGGTGAGAATGTAAATTGATACAGCCACTATGGAGAACAGTATGGAGGTTCCTTAAAAAACTACAAATAGAACTACCATACGACCCAGCAATCCCACTACTGGGCATATACCCTGAGAAAACCATCTTTCAAAAAGAGTCATGTACCAAAATGTTCATTGCAGCTCTATTTACAATAGCCAGGACATGGAAGCAACCTAAGTGTCCATCAACAGATGAATGGATAAAGAAGATGTGGCACATATATACAATGGAATATTACTCAGCCATAAAAAGAAATGAAACTGAGTTATTTGTAATGAGGTGGATAGACCTGGAATCTGTCATACAGAGTGAAGTAAGTCAGAAGGAGAAAAACAAATACCGTATGCTAACACATATATATGGAATCTAAGAAAAAAAAATGTCATGAAGAGATTAGTGGTAGGATGGGAATAAAACACAGACTTACTAGAGCATGGACTTGAGGATATGCGGAGGGGGAAGGGTAAGCTGTGACGAAGTGAGAGAGTGGCATGGACATATATACACTACCAAATGTAGAGTGGATAGCTAGTGGGAAGCAGCCGCATAGCACAGGGAGATCAGCTTGGTGCTTTGTGACCACCTAGAGGGGTGGGATAGGGAGGGTGGGAGGGAGGGAGACGCAAGAGGGAAGAGATATGGGGACATATGTATATGTATAACTGACTCACTTTGTTGTAAAGCAGAAATTAACACACCATTGTAAAACAGTTATACTCCAATAAAGATGTTAAATTAAAAAAAAAAAAAAAAAAGAACAGTGGAGTAATGTAGCCACCAACCATGATGGTAAACTAATTGGTTTTTAAGTTATTTTAATTTTACCTATTCTCATGGGGAATGTATCTCACTGTGGTTTTAATTTGTATTTAAGAATAATATAAATCTTTAACAACCAGGTTTATTGAGGTATAACTTACATACAATAAAATTCACCAATATAAAAAAAAAAAAGAGGTTATTGCAGACACTCATTTCTGAGATGAGTCTGAGTCAGGACAGGGCAGTGTGAACAGGGAAAAAGAGCCGAATGTGAGTGTTCCCCACCAAGAAGGAAGAACTGACCGGGCCTACGGACCTGCATAGCCAAGACTGTGGTCCACAATGGTCTGTGGCTGGGAGAGAGAGGAGGAAAGACACTACCAGAGCTGGTAGTTGTCCCAGCCCTGTACACTGAGGTACCTGCCTCTTCTGTCTCCTTTCCAGACCACAAGCTCAAAGGAGTCACAGAGTCACCCTGTGTCTGGCAGCCCCGCAGTTTTTCCCCATTGCCGACCACATGCTGGGGGGTTGGTAGACTCAGTAAATACTGACTGGCAGTCTGTCTCCTCTAGCTGGAGTGCCGTGTTCCCATCTTTGCCTGGAAATGCCTTGTAGGAAGGCCTCCCTGGAGGCCCAGCACAAACATCTCTCCCTCAGAGAGGCCTCCGTGACCAATCTAAATTAGGTCCTTCAGTTTTCCTTGCATAGAAACTTTTCTTCACCGTATTTATTACAATGTGAAATGTTTTATTTGTTGTTTATCCATTTCGTTTTTATTTCCTTTTATTGTTTTTGTTGTCGGTGGCAGTTTTCTACTTTCCCCCACTAGACTATAAGTACTGCAAAGTCAGTTTTTCTTTTCACCATTGAGTCCCCAAAAGCCCACACAGTGCTCTCCCATAGAAATAAAATGTAAGCCACATATGTAATTTTAAATTTCCTCTAGCCCCATTTTTAAAAGTAAGAAGAAACTGGTGAAATTAATTTTAATAACATTTTTATGTAACCACATATATCCAAAATGTTATCATTTAAACATATGATCTATAGAAAAAATTATTAATGAGATAGCTTACATTCCCTTCTTTGTACTAAGTCTTCAACTTCTGTATTTCACACTCACAGCACATCTCAGTTGGGACCAGCCACATGCCAAGTGTTCTGTAACCACGTGTGACTAGTGGCTGCTGTAATGGACAGTACTGATCCTTGCAGGATGCTTGACGTGTACTCCTTACTTAATAAAAAATCAATTCATGAAAAAGGGAGGGTGGGAAGGGCAGAAAGATGGAGAAAAAGGAGAGAGGAAAAGAAAGGGAAGAGAAACGAACCTTTTTGGGTATTTACTACGTTAACTTCTTTCATGTATCAATAAATTACGTAATTTAATTCTCATATCATACCATAACCTTGGTGAGATAGGTATTATCAGAACAGTCTTTATAAATGAGGACATTGGTTTGGAGATGTCTTATAACTGTCCCAACATCATCTTCTCATTTGAGTGAAAGAAGCAAGATTCAGAACTAATCTCCCTTACCCAACTGTGCTGTCTCACTCACAGAAGCCATACCTAACAAGTCTAGTCAGGCCACACTGTTGTCTAACCTCTCTCCCCTCCAGGTGAGACCTCCCAGGGTTCCTATAAGATATTATTTTGAATCTCACAGACATTCTCATTTCAAAAGTATAGTCTGACCATTGCAGGCTAACGTGGGAGTGTCCACTTCCTCCTCCAGATGTATTTTAGAGGGATTCTTATCCCATTGCTGCCTTCCATTAAACTCTATGACCAAGCAAAATGGTGGCATTTAAAGTTCCCCAGATATGCCAAGCTCTCTAACATGCCTCCTTAGCTCTGTACAGTTTTTCTGCTGCCTGGAGCCCTTTTTCCTTCAACCAATAACACATATCCTGCATGACTCAATTCAAGAAAAAAGGAGGAAGAAAGAGATAGAAAAAAAACTCAACTCAGCCATCATCTCACCTCGGCCAAGGAATCTCCCTGACCCACTTTCCAAGTGTGAGGGTCCCCTTTTCTGTGTTCCCAAGGCACTCTCACGGAGTTTTTCGTGTATACCATCATTACACATCTAGGGTCTCCCTCACTGGACTGTGAGCTTCTGGAAAGCAAGAACTGTCTCTTATCTTTATATCCTCATTGCCCAGCATTTATTGAATGGCTTGTTAAATAAGTAAATAAATGAATGGATGGATTGATGAGCATGCTTATAGCCCTGTTTGAGTGTAAGAAGAAATACCTGGTACCACATAGTCCAAAGAACTAAAAGAGAACTAGTGTGTTCTTGCAATATCCACATCCCATCAGACCAGTTGTCAGGATATGGGTCACAGTGACAGGAGCAGACAGCACCAGCAGAGCACCCTGGGATGCCTTCAACCATTTCATAAGAAGCAATGTTCTAAGCTGTGCAGAAGATGTAGCAAAGCTGGGACGAGCCTCCATGTTAGCTCCCAGGGGGGCAGGAATGAATACGTGGAAATTGTGAAATACTTAAAAATGTAGTGTAGGAGGAAGTATGCTAAGCATCAGAATGTGGCCACAGAGCCAAGGAGCACAGGCTCGCTGACCTGGAAGGGACAGGGGACAGGCAGTGTTGGTATCCATCTACCTCCCAGAAGGGCAGATGGTGGCAAACTGCACTGAGCAAAGGGCAGGACCACAGGAACTTAGTTCTCCCTAACTGACAACACCCTGGGCAAGGATGTTCACCCTCTGAGGATACCTTGAAAGATGTTTATAGATGTTGACTACACTGAGACTGTGGTCTATACTAGGTCTTGGGCCAGAGCCTCTAACCTTTGATGCAGCATGCTTGTGTGCCCCTGGTGGGTACAGTTGTGCCAGAGGAAAATATAAATGCACTCAGGCCCAGGAACAGCCAGGTGAGTGTAAGAGGGGCCAAAGCCTATGGAAGCCAGACCTCCTCTGTCCTGTTGCCTAGGAATGAGCACTTTCACCTACATGGTGTCATGTTCTAGGTGTAGTGTGGCATGATAAATGTTGAGAAGCATTGAGTTAGACTATGTGAGATGAATGAGCAACACTGGAGACTTAAGATGTTTAAAAACTATTTCATTTTGACAGGGCCAAGTGGGTAGAGGGTTGAAGACACGACAGTAGCTAGAACAAGAATTTCAAGCTGTCAAACGTACAGACCAAGATCATCCTATTTGTGTGAGTGTTTCTGTGAATTCAGTTGGAAGATGGAACGCTAGGGTGTTGTACCATTAAAAATAACTAAATAACAGTAACCCGTAGGAGTAAGGCCCAGGTTCTCAGCAAAGGCACACTCCTGAAAAACAAACAAATCAAGGCAAGTGACACTTTATCCGCCAAATAGCCCATATTTCCTGATCCTGAGGGGCAGGTCAGGGGCCAGAGTCAGCCCTACAACCACCCACTGCCTGGCACCCACTCCCTCCCCTCTTAGCACGGTATGGCCCAGGGAGAGATTAGTTCTTAGGAATCAAAAATCTCATGGAATTTCTCATGCATACCATCATTATAGCCTCATGGACAAGTTGAAAAGTGAGGGGGAAGAGGGCATGATTGTCAGGGAGCTGGGCGCAATATCTCCAAGCCCAACATGTACTCACCTGCCACTGTTTGCCTTTTTTTTGTGGGGCGGCGCGGAGGGCTGCACTGCGCAGCCTGAAGGATCTCAGTTCCCCCACCAGGGGTTGAACCCGGGCCACAGCAGTGAAAGCCCGGAATCCTAACCACTAGGCCACCAGGGAACTCTCTGCCTTTGTCTTTTCAAGGGTAGGTCTGAACACAAGGTTGAACATTGCTGGGCAGGTATATAACCAGAGAACCACAATGCTACCCGAGAGAGGACTAGAGGTGTTAGGAAAGCATGGCTTCTATTGAACTCCGAACAACCAGAAACAATCAACAACAAACACCTCTCCCCACATCACTAAGCTGGTCAGAAATACTCTTCATAGTCATGGTAAATGGACTTAGGGGTATCCTGGAGCCAGGGTACAGGAGCAAGGCAGGAGCTAAATGTGGCAAGGAGGTTCTGGTCACTCTGAACAGGTGCTAGACCAGTCCTGCCTATCAGAGTGGCTCTGGCTGGCAGCACCTTGCTGTGGCCTCGGTGGGCAGGAGAAGGCCAGACACAGCTGGCACAAAGTGATATGGAGTCAATAGCCCCAAGGGTCTGTGTGTACGTGCTGAAGTGAGCGTGGTATTCTAACAGCTCTAGCCAAGAAGCAGCTAACGCCGAAAATATAAATAAATAAATAAATAAATAAATAAATAAATAAATAAAATAGTGTGCCATTGAGAAGAAGAAGCAGCTAACGCCGAAAATATAAATAAATAAATAAATAAATAAATAAATAAATAAATAAATAAATAAATAAATAAATAAAAAAAATAGTGTGCCATTGAGAAGAAGAAGCAGCTAACATCTGAGATCCAAATAAATCATGCCAGGGTGGGGCTGATACCACAAAGAGGAAACTAAAGCTAATCCCTCCACACCCTACCTCAGCCAGAGCTGCAGATGTCACCTGTACTCCATCTGCCTAATATTGCCAGTAGAGAACTAAGCACATGACAGAGAAATTTAAGCTCTTCTAAGTCCCAAGTTAAAAGACATCCAAACCCTTCACAGAGTTCCACTCTCTAAACTTTACCCCCAGCTTCTAAAGGTGTTCTTCGACATTTGGAAATGACTGGAAAACAAATATCTTCCATCCTGAAAGCTAATAAAATGTTCACCCACTCATCATCCACCATGGGCCAAAGAAGAATCAGGAAATCTCCTTGATGTGAATCACACCCTGATACTGCAAAAGTTGCTTCACGTCCCAGCCTGTCAGTGCCACCATGTAGACCTTAATTTTTTTACTGCCACTTATCCCTCCACCTCTTAGAACAAGACAGGAAACATGAGAGATTTTTCTTAGTGATGATATACTCTGCTCCCACTCTCTTAGAGACAGAGAATGATGAAGGCAGAAGCTGCAGTTATCCAAAAGGATGAAGCCAGGTTGTCAGCCTGTGTCTGCTTGCTTCTCCAATGGATGCAGGGAAAAAACTAGAACCATAGGCCCTGCAACAGCTCACATCAAGTTGCACAGAGTTGGAGGTTCCTTTGGAGTGTGTGTGCCACGGGGGCGGAGTGGGAGGAGGAATACAGGTGGTTATGTAAAAAGGCATTACAGGTAAAACCACAAAAGGGAGAGAAAGAGAGAAAGACAAAAATAGGAACAGAGAACAAGGGCAATGAATGGAAAACAGTAACAAATATGGTGGGTATTAATCTGACTACATCAATAATCACTTTAAATGTCAATGATCAAAATACATCAATTAAAAGATAAAATTGTCAAAGTAGATCAGAAATTTTAAAAAGATGCAACTATATGTTGTCTACAAGAAACTCACTTTAAATATAAAGGTACATAAAGAGTAAAAGTAAAAGGATGGAGAAAGTCATATTATGTTAACATTAATCAAAAGAGACCAGGAGAATTTGATCCCTGGTCGGGGAGCTAAGATCCCGCAAGCCACGTGGTGTGGCCAAAAAAAGAGAGAGAGAGAGAGAGAGAAGGAGTAGTTATATTAATTTCAGACATAGCAGACTTCAGAGCAAGGAAAATTATCAGGAATAAGGAGGGGCATTGCATAATGATAAAGGGGTCAATTCTCCAAGAAGACATAAACATGTTTAATGAATATGCGCCTAACAACAGAGCATCAAAATACATGAGCAAAAACTGATAGAACTGCAAAAAGAAATAGATGAATCCATTTGGAGACTTTAACACCCTCTACCTGAAATGGACAGATTCAGCAGGCAAAAAATCAGTAAGGACATAGTTGAACTCAACAGCACCATCAACCAACTGAATATAATTGACATCAATAAACTACTTCCTCCAACAACATTCTTCTCAAACTCAAATGAAACAGTAACCAAGATAGATCACATTCGGGGCCATAAAACACACCTTAACAAATTTAAAACAATAGAAATCATGCAATATATCCTCTCAAACTACAATGAAATTTAACTAGAAATCAGTAAGATAAAGATAATTGGAAAATTCCCAAATACATGAAGATTAAACAACATTCTTCTAAATAACACAAGGGACAAAGAAAAAAAAACTCATAAGAATTCTTTAATATTAAATTAAAATGAAATGACGGTGAAAATACAACTTATGAAAATTTGTGGGATGCAGCAAAAGTAGTGCTTAGTGGGAAATTTAAAACATTAAATGCTTATATTTAAAAAGAAGAAAGATCTAAAATGAATAACCCAAGCTTCCACCCTAGGAAACTAGAAAAAATAAAAGAGCAAATTAAATCCAAAGTAAGCAGAAGAAAAGAAATAATAAGAATTAGGACAGAAATTAATAAAATTGAAAACAGAAAACCAATACAGAAAATCAACAAAACCAAAAACCTGTGTTTTGAAAAGATCAATAAAATTGATAAGCCTCTAGCCAGGCTAAGGAGAAAAGAGAGAAGACACAAATTACTAATATCAGATATGAAAGAGGGGACATCATTACAGATCCCATGAACATTAGAAGGATAATAAAGGAACACTATGAACAACTCTATACCTACAAATTCTAGATTAACCTAGATGAAATGGACCAATTCCTTGAAAGACACAATCTACCAAACTCACATAAGAAGATATAGACAATCTGAATAGCCCAAAATCTATTAAAGAAATTGAACAGAAAATTAGTCATCTTTCAAAACAGAAAGCACCAGGCCCACATGGGTTCACTGATGAATTCTATGAAATATATAAGGAAGAAATCATACCAATTCTCTATAATCTCTGCCAGGAGATAGAAGCAAAGGGAGTACTCCTAACTTATTTTATGAGGCCAGCAGTATCCTAACATCAAAATGTGACAAAGAGATTGCAGGAAAACAAAAATTACAGACCAATATATCTTATAAACATAGATGCAAAACTCCTCAGCAAAATATTAGCAAATCAAATCCAACAATGTATAAAAAATAATTATACATCACAAGCAAGTGGGATTTATCCCAGGTGTGACAAGCTCTCTCAATATTTGAAAATCAATTAATGTGATCCATCACAACAATAGGCTAAAGAAGAAAATTCACATAATCATATCAATAGATACAGAAATAGCATTTGACAAAGTCCAACACCGATTCATGTTAAAAAACAAAAAAATCTCTCAGCAAACTAGGAATAGAGGTGACTTCCTCAACTAGACAAAGACTATTTACCAAAATCTATAGCTAACATCATACTTGATAATGAGAAACTAGAAGTTCTCTTGCTAAGATCAGGAAAAGGCAAAGGTACTCCCTCTACTTTTCAACACTGTACTGGAAATCTTAACTAATACAGTAAATAAGAAAGGGAAATAAAAGAATATACATTGCAGAGGAAGAAACAAAACTGTCTTTGTTCACAGATGATATGATCATCTATGTAGAAAATCCAAAAAGAATCAACAAAAACTGGAAGTAATAAGCATTTATAGCAAGATTTTAAGATGCAAAGTTAATATGCAAAAGTAACTGGAATTACGTTAAACTAAAAAATTTCTGTACAGCAAATGAAAACATCAACAGAATAAAAAGGCAACCTATGGAATGGGAGAAAATATATGCAAATCATATATCTGAAAAGGAGTTAACATCAAAAATATATAAAGAACTTATACAATTCAATAACAAAAAAAGAGCAATCCAATTTAAAAATGGGCAGAGGAACTGAAATAGGCATTTCTCCAAAGAAAACATACAAATGGCCAACAGGTACATGAAAAGGTGCTCATTATCATTAGTCACTGGAAAATGCAAATCAAAACTGTAATGAGATAACACCTTACAACTGTTAGAATGGCTATTATCAAAAAGACAAGAAATAAGAAGCATTAGCAAGGATGTGAAGTACAGGAATTCTTGTGTACTGTTCTTGGAAATATAAATTGGTACAGCTGCTATGATTATCATATGATACAGCAATTCCACTTCTGGGTATTTATCCAAAGGAAACAAAATCACTATCTCAAAATAATATATACACTCCCACATTCACTGCAGTATTATTTACTGTAGCCAAGATGTGGAAACATCCTAAGTGTCAACTGACAGATGAACGGATAAAGAAAATGTGATACACACACACACATACACACACACACACACACACACACACACACACACACACTGGATTATTATTTAACCATAAAAAAGAAGGAAATCCTGCCATTTGCGACAATATGGATGGACCTTGAGGGCATTATACTAAGTGACATAAGTCAGAGAGAGAAAGACAAATACTGTATGATTTCAATTACATGTGCAATCTAAAAAACCCCACATTCATAGATACAGAGAACAGATTGGTGGTTGCCACAGGCTGGTGGGAGAGGAGGGATAAAATAAGTAAAGATGGTCAAAAGGTACAAATTTCCAGTTATAAGATAAAGAAGACCTGGAGATGTAATATTCTGCATGGTGACTATAGTTAATAATACTATAGCATGTATTTGAAAGTTGCTAAGAGAGTGAATCTTAAAAGCTCTCATTACACACACACACAAAAATTGTAACAGAGTGTGATGATTCATGTTAACAAACCTTATTGTGGTAATCATTTCTCAATATATACATATATCGATATATATACATCATCATCTTGTACAACTTAAACTAATACAATGTTATATGTCAATTTTATCTCAATAAAAAAGAAAGGAAAACAAAACAAACACCAAATTTAAACGTGGGTGGGCGAAAGACCTGAACAGACCACTCACCAAAGAAGATATACAGATGGCAAATAAGCATGTGAAAAGAAGCTCAATATCATGTCGTTAGGGAATTGTAAATTAAAACAACAGTGAGATTCCACTACACACCTATTAGAATGGTTAATCTCTGGAACACTGACAATACCAAATGCTGGTGACAATGTGGAGCAACAGGAACTCCTATTCATTGCTGAGGGGAAAGTACTATGGTACAGATACTTTGGAAGACCATCTGGCAGCTTCTTTAAAAATGAATCATACTCTTGGGACTTCCCTGGTTGTCCAGTGGTTAAGACTCCGTGCTCCCAATGCAGGGGACACGGGTTTGGTCCCTAGTCAGGGCACTAAGATCCCGCATGCCACACAACATGGCCAAAAAAGAAAAAAAATCCACAAAAATTAATTATACTTTCACCATATGATCCAGCAATCATGCTCCTTGGTATTTACCCAAAGGAGTTGAAAACATGTTCACACAAATACCGACACATGAATGTTTAGAATAGCTTTACTCATAATTGTCAAAACTTGGAATCAACCAAGATGTCCTTCAGTAGATGAATGGATAATTAAGTGTAACACATCCATACAATGGAATATTATTCAGTGATAAAAAGAAATGAGCTATTAGGCCACAAAAAGCCGTGGAAGAAACTTAAATCCATATTACTAAGTGAAAGAAGCCAATCTGAAGAGGATACTTACTATACGATTCCAATTATGTGATATTCTAGAAAAGACAAAACCATGGAGACAGTAACAGGATCAGTGGTTGCCAGGGGTTAAAAAGGTGGAAAGTTTGAACAGGCAGAGCACCAAGGATTTTTAGGGCGGTGAAACTATTACATATGATACTATAATGGTAGATACATGTCATTATACGTTTGCCAAAACCCATAGAATGTACACCACCAAGAGTGAACTGCAACATAAACTAGCAACTCTGAGCAATAATAATGTGTCAATGTAGGTTTGTCAAACTGCACCTCTGTGCAGCGGGAAAGCTGTACATGTATGGAGGGCGGGGGTGTATGGGAACTCACTGGACTTTCTGCTCAATTTTGCTGTGAACCTAAAATTCCTCTAAAAATTAAATCTACTTTTAAAAAAGGCATGCTGGTAGGTGCCCAATGTATAAGGTCACATAAACAGCAGAGCAGACAGTATCACTTTCCAGAACCCAGCAGGGGCAGCAAAGAGGGGGCCCCACCAATTTGTCCTGTGTCTGGCATCTATGAGCATCCTAACACAGTGCTAAAGGAAAACCCCAAAATCATATTCTGTGCTCCCAAAGCATTCTTGTTTTCATAAGCCAAAAATGGTGAAGCCTCAGCAAATCAGCAGGGGGGAAGTGGAGGAGTCAGTATACACTCGTGTTTACTGGGAATTGTGTCCAGTACCCTGCAGGAGAGCTCTCCTGGTGTCTCAACAAAAGCCAACTATGTCCGAGCCAGCTGAGTCATCCTCTGGCCCTGGCCTGGAAAAGGAGCCTCCCTGAAACACCTGCCAAATTCCACAGTCACTTATGAAATGTAGGCCTACAGGAATCTTCATAGCACTAAAGGGCGACAGCCATAGCTGAGAAGCTTTTGCATGTATACCGATTACCGATTTTCTTTCCTCCTTTCACCATCATGTCGCTCACTCTTCTCTCTCCTCTGAAATCCCTCTAGTTTATCCCCAATTCAAGAGTTCTATTTGCCTTCCTCTGAGCCTGGAACAAGACAGGTGCAAAAACACAGTTACTCCTGGGGCCTCACCAAGAGGCAATGAGAACAAGCTCCAACGTACCCCCCACGATCATGCCCCAGATGCATCCTCCTAGAAGGGCCTGTGTAAGGCAGTGTGCACAGCTGAGCCTGGGGGCACCCCCTCTCTCAGGACCAGGCAGGTGGCCACACTTCTACCATCAGACGTGAAGGGAAGTAATAACAAGCCCTGTACCCCAACAGAGGCGGGAGACAAACCTATTTGGGAGGAGCACACCATCTTGCTTGCTTTTCAGCCCATTCCAAAAGAATTTAAGGTCGCTTACGAAGATTGATAGAGGTGACAAAAATAAATACTAAAGATGAATGAGAAAAATGGGAAGTTGAGGGGTTTGGTTCTTCTGGATTTGGAGGAAGATTGGCAGCAATTTAATAGTCTCTAACTTCACCTTTCCCCACTTCAATCTGTCCCTTCTTTACAGGTCCTACCTGATTCTAGCTCTTTTGTCAAGGTCACAAAAGACACCCACTAGCTTATTCTGTCCTCAACTTACTTGAGCCACTAGCAGAAATTCACAGAGCTATCAGTGCCTCCCTGCTGGAAAATATTCTTCCCTTGATTTTCCTCTTCACTGGTCCCTCCTTCTTTTCTGCTTTCTCCTAATTTCGCAGCTCCATAAAATTAGAACGTTCTAGGTCTGTTTTTATCTCTTTTCTTTTCTATATCCCCTCAGTACTGGGGGATCACATTCTGCTCATGGCGTTAAATATTATGTCACGTGTCCACCACTCCAAGATTTTTATCTTTAGCCCAGCCTTCCCACCTTCACTCTAGACTCCTATATCCAGCTTCCAACTCAGCATCTTCACTCAGATGTCTAATATACACCTCAAATCCAAAACCTTCCAAAACAGATCTCTTAACATCCCTGAACAGATCTGCTCTAGTTTTCCTCACTCAATGACCACTTCATCTTTCCGGTTACTCACCTTCCAAAATGTAGAGTCTTCCTTGATTCCACTCTTTCTCTCACTTCTCACAACTAATCCATTTGAAAATCCTGTTGGCTCTACCTCCAAAATATGCCCAGGCCCTGTCCACTCCTCACCCCCTCCCCTGTGACCACTCTGGTACAGGTCTGGGTTATTACAGTGGTCTAACTGGACTCTGCTTCCACCTTTGCCCTTTCAGATGGTTCTCAACATAGGAGCCAGTGTTATTCTATTGAAATGTAGGTTGGGCCCAAGTATTCACAAAAGCCTTCATAGCCCTACGTGATTTAGCTCCTGTCATTCCTCTGGCCTCCTCTCCTCGTCCTCTCCTCATCCTCTCCTCCACCAGCCACACTGGCCTCCCTGTTTCTCCTTGCACACCAGACTTATCTCCACCTTCCAGCCTTTGCAATTGCTGATTCTCCTGTTTGAAATGCTCTTCCCCCTTATCTCCTCTAAGCCTTTGCTCAAAAACTCTCTCATTGAGGCCTTCCGTAATCACCCTATTGAAAACCCCAAAGTGCCTCAACACCCCATCCCCTTTTCTTGCTTTACTTTCCCCATAATAATTCCCCATCTAAAATACTACAGACTTTACTGACTTATTCTGTTGATTGCATCGCCCCTCACTAGAATAAAAGCTCCATGAATGCAGGATTTTTTTCGTTTTTCTTTACTGTTTAATCTCTGGCTCTTAGAACTGTGCTTGGCACATAGTGGTTTGGTACCTAAGTGTTGGATAGATAAATGAATGAACAGATGGATGGATGAATGGCTAGATGGATGGATGGAAAGAGTAGATACCAGGACCTATGCTTTAGCTGCCAGATTCCTATAGATCCCAAAAGGGGAAAATGTCACAAATCAAGTGAAGTAGAATTCAGCATTTAAGACACATTCCTTCACACATCTACTCTGCCTATCTAACTACAATGCTAGATCCTAACATAAAATGAAAAGAAATGTCAATAGAATCATTAGAATTAGGCTAGTCTTAGCTTTGTCTCAATCAGCCACAACCTACAATAAGCAGGCTGTGGAAACACTATGACTTTGGGAGTTGAGAACGGCAGGCCATGACTCCAATGCTAGGAAAGGAGGGTTAGAGGAAGAGTTGATAAACTAAAGGTAACTAACTATTATTGAGTTTCTACCGGGAGACAGATACTGCACTAGGCTCTCTGCTAACATTGTTTCATTAAATCCTTACCACTCTAGGAAGCTGGTATTATTAACCCCATTTCACAAACAAGGAAACCAAAGTTCAGAAAGATTGAGTTATTTGCACAATATCACACATACACAGTAGAGCCAAACTAGGTCAATATGAATGAAAAGTTCTTGCTCTTTCACACTAAAGATTACTCTAGAAATGGTGAACTAACCTTTGACTGTTTCAAACCAATTCTCCTTTCCTAGTCACTCATCATCTTTGATCTGAGTAGATCAAGCACCTTAGATTTGAGACAGAAGGGTTAAGAAATAAGAAGGTAAAACGAAGCCTTCATGTCTCAGTTAACGCTGAAAATTTGCCAACACAATAAAAAAACCAATAGGCTGTAATCTAACACCTTTCAGTCAGTTTTACACAAATACACACATCCATGTGCACACCAAAAGCAACTAGTAGGAAAACACAATATTAAAATTTACCACACTTTTACCTTTACCAGCATTCCCCATGGCTCATGAGTATCAGAGACGTGCTGCTCAGTAGCGGAAAATACTGGCAGATGCTGCTTTAATGCTCAAGAAAGATAAGCATCTTTCACCAGCATCAGCCTTGCAACAGCCCCAGAGAAATTCTTTTTCTTCCTCCCACTCACATGTTTCTCCCTGGGCATTGTGTACATTGCCAGTGGCCTCCACCTCCACCCAACTTACAGAAACCTGGCCCATAATACCCTGTAATTAATGTCATCAGACATGTAAGGCTGTCAGCCCACTAAGCATGCTCTCTGCTCAGCAGAAGACACTGTCTTTTGCAATCATGGAGGCACTCCCCAGGCACCGTCTACAGGTGTTTCTCCGGTACCTGAGAGGAGTCACATCCTTTTATTCCCATTCTCACCGAGTCTGCCTCCTGATTAATCATTTCTATGAAACTGTTCAACTATCTAGCTTAGGTGGCCAGGGTGGAAGCACAGTAAAAGTCGAAGGCTTCCTTAGGGACTAGGTCCACCCATGACGCTTCTTCTCTCTCCTGGGTCAACCTACAAAGCCAACCCACTCACACCCATTCCCACCCAAGGGGAGTAGATAAATGCTGCAGTGTGTACTCCTTACCTGTGCTTAGCTGCACCTATGAAGATTAAGAAAACTCAGGAATGAATATTTACAACCATTGCTGCTGGGTTCAGTATTTGGGCCCAACAGCCAATAAGAAAGTTTCTTAGTTTTTACTTAAAAAAATAAGACATACTGGACTGTATGTAAAAAGCACCCATGAAATTGAGGTTGTGCTATTTAAGTACCATAAAACAAAATAAACCAAGGAGGTGTAGAAAATGCTTCTTTTCAAAGGACAAGAGTACCACATGTTGCAAAGACCTGAACATTCTTTTAACTAGAGGTTCTAAATCAGTATGGAAATGGTTCTAGAAGGGGAAAAGAGACCTCTGAGAACCTCCTCTTAAAGGAGGTTAAGGGCTTCCCTGATGGCGCAGTGGTTGAGAGTCCGCCTGCCAATGCAGGGGACACGAGTTTGTGCCCCGGTCCAGGAAGATGCCACATGCCATGGAGTGGCTAATCCCGTGAGCCATGGCCACTGAGGCTGCCTGCCCAGAGCCTGTGCTCTGTAACGGGAGAGTCCACAACAGTGCAGCAGTTTCATTAGGTGCTCTTCTGGATACATAAACTTGGAGAAAGGTGATGAAACGGGTCCTTGATTTTATTTTCTCACTCATGTTACACTTGAGTGACCCTAGAGCATAGAGGCAGAACCAGCTACATGATTTGTATGGCCAAGAGCAAAATGAAAATGTGGGGTCTCTTGTTTACAAATTGCTGGGACTTCCACAACAGTGACAGTAGAGCATTAAACCAAGAATGAGGCCCTCTCATCTAAAAGTGGGCCCTGGAGATTGGTTCAAGATGGCAAAGTAGAATGACGTGTGCTCACTCCCTCTTGCTAGGGCACCAGAATCACAAATAACTGCTGGACAATCATCGACAGGAAGACACTGGAACTCACCAAAGACAAAGGAGAAGCCACAATGAGATGGTAGGAGGGGCGCAATCACAATAAAATCAAATCCCATAACTGCTGGGTAGGTGACTCACAAACTGGAGAACACTTATACCATGGAAGTCCAATCATGGGAGTGAAGGTTCTGAGGCCCACAGCAGGCTTCCCAACCTGGGGGTCTGGCAGTGGGAGGAGGAATTCCTAGAGAATCAGACTTTGAAGTCTAGTGGTATTTGATTGCAGGACTTCGACAGGACTGGGGGAAACAGAGACTCCACTTTTGGAGGGTACACACAAAGTACTGTGCACATCAGGACCCAGGGGGAGGAGCACTGACCCCATAGTGTCTGAACCAGACCTACCTGCTAGTGTTGGAGGGTCTCCTACAGAGGTGGGGGTGGCTGTGGCTCACTGTGGGGACAAGGACACTGGCAGCAGAAGTTCTGGAAGTACTCCTTGGTGTGGGCTCTCCCAGAGTCCGCCATTAGCCCCACCAAAGAGCCATCTAGGCTCCAGTGTTGGGTCACCTCAGGACAAGCAAACAACAGGGAGGGAACCCAGCCCCACGTATGAGCAGACAAGCAGATTAAAGTTTTACTGAGCTCTGCTCCCATAGCAACATCCAGCTCTACCCACCACCAGTCCCTCCCATCAGGAAAGGTGCACAAACCTCTTAGGTAGCACCATCTGCCAGAGGGCAGACAGCAGAAGCAAGAAAAACTACAATCCTGCAGCCTATGGAATAAAAACGAAATTCAGAGAAAGATAGACAAGATGAAAAGGCAGAGGGCTATGTACCAGATGAAGGAACAAGACAAAACCCCCAAAAGACAACTAAATGAAGTGGTGATAGGCAACCTTCCAGAAAAATAATTCAGAATGATGATAGTGAAGATGATCCAGGACCTCGGAAAGAATAGAGGCAAAGATCGAAAAGATGCAGGAAATGTTTAACAAAGACCTACAAGAATTAAAGAACAAACACCTAGAAGAATTAAAGAACAAACAAACAGAAATGAACAATAAAATAGCTGAAATGAAAAATACACTACAAGAAATCAGAAGCAGAGTAACTGAGGCAGAAGAACAGATAAGTGACCTGGAAGACAGAAAGGTGGAAATCACTGCTGTGGAACAGAATAAAGAAAAAAGAATGAAAAGAAATGAAAACAGCCTAAGAGACCTCAGGGGCAACATTAAACACAACAACATTTGCATTATAAGGGTCCCAGAAGGAGAAGAGAGAGAGAGAGGAACCGAGAAAATATTTGAAGAGATTATAGTCGAAAACTTCCTTAACATGGGAAAGGAAATAGCCACCCAAGTCAAGGAAGCACAGAGAGTCTCAGGCAGAATAAACCCAAGGAGAGACACACCGAGACACATAGTAATCAAATTGGCAAAAATTAAAGACAAAGAAAAATTATTGAAAGCAACAAGGGAAAAACGAAAAATAACATACAAGGGAATCCTATAAGGTTAACAGCTGATTTCTCAGCAGAAACTCTACAAAACAGAAGGGAGTGGAATGATATATTTAAAGTGATAAAAGGGAAGAAATGACAACCAAGATTACTCTACCCGGCAAGGATCTCATTCAGATTCAATGGAGAAATCAAAAGCTTTATAGACCAGCAAAAGCTAAGAGAATACAGCACCACCAAACCAGCTCTACAACAAATGCTAAAGG
This sequence comes from Kogia breviceps, assembly GCF_026419965.1. Taxonomy (NCBI): domain Eukaryota; kingdom Metazoa; phylum Chordata; class Mammalia; order Artiodactyla; family Physeteridae; genus Kogia; species Kogia breviceps. The sequence continues at coordinate 102,484,498 of NC_081314.1, forward strand.
AACTTCTCTAAGTGGGAAACACAAGAGAAGAAAAGGACCTACAAAAACAAACCCAAAGCAATTAAGAAAATGGTAATAGGAACATACATATCAATAATTACCTTAAACATGAATGGATTAAATGCTCCAACCAAAAGACACAGATCCTCTGAATGGATAAAAAAAACAGGACCCATATATATGCTGTCTACAAGAGACCCACTTCAGACCTAGGGACACTACAGACTGAGAGTGAGGGGATGGAAAAAGATATTCCATGCAAATGGAAATCAAAAGAAGGCTGGAGTAGCAATACTCACATCAGATAAAATAGACTTTAAAATAAAGAATGTTACAAGAGACAGGGAAGGACACAATATAATGTTCAAGGGATCAATCCAAGAAGATGATATAAGAATTATAAATATATGTGCACCCAACATAGGAGCACCTCAATACATAAGGCAACTGCTAACAGCTATAAAAGAAGAAATCAACAGTAACACAAAAATAGTGGGGGACTTTAACACCACACTTACATCAATGGACAGATCATCCAAACAGAAAATTAATAAGGAAACACAAACTTTAAATAACACAATAGACCAGATAGATTTAATTGATATTTATAGGACATTCCATCCAAAAACAGCACATTACACTTTCTTCTCAAGTGTACACGGAACATTCTCCAGGATACATCACATCCTGCGTCACAAATCAAGCCTCAGTAAATTTAAGATAATTGAAATCATATCAAGCATCTTTTCTGACCACAATGCTATGAGATTAGAAATCAATTACAGGGGATAAAACGTAAAATACACAAATACATGAGGCTAAACAATACTTTACTAAATAATCAAGAGATCACTGCAGAAATCAAAGAGGAAATAAAAGAAATACCTAGAGACAAATTACAACGAAAACACAATGATCCAAAACAGCAAAAGCAGTTCTATGAGGGAAGTTAATAGCAATACAAGCCTACCTCAAGAAACAAGAAAAATCTCTATTAAACAATTTAACCTTACACCTAAAGGAACTAGAGTAAGAAGAACAAACAAAACCCAAAGTTAGTAGAAGGGAAGAAATCATAAAGTTCAGAGCAGAAATAAATGAAATAGAAACAAAGAAAACAATAGCAAAGATCAATAAAACTAAAAGCTGGTTCTTTGAGAAGATAACCAAAATTTATAAACCATTAGCCAGGCTCATAAAGAAAAAGAGGGAGAGGGTTCAAATCAAAAAAATTAGAAATGAAAAAAGAACTTACAACAGACACCGCTGAAATACAAAGCATCCTAAGAGGCTACTACAAGCAACTTTATGCCAATAAAATGGACAACCTGGAAGAAATGGACAAATTCTTAGAAAGGTATAACCTTCCAAGACTAAACCAGAAAGAAATAGAAAACATGAACAGACCAATCACAAGTAATGAAATTGAAACTGTGATTAAAAACCTTCCAACAAACAAAAGTCTAGGACCAGATGGCTTCACAGGTGAATTCTATCAAACATTTAGAGAAGAGCTAACACCCATCCTTCTCAAACCCTTCCAAAAAATTGCAGAGGAAGGAACACTCCCAAACTCATTCTATGAGGTCACCATCACCCTGATACCAAAACCAGACAAAGATACTACACAAAAAGAAAATGGCAGACCAATATCACTGATGAATATAGATACAAAAATCCTCAACAAAATACCAGCAAACAGAATCCAACAGCACATTAAAAGGATCATACATCATGATCAAATGGGGTTTATCCCAGGGAGGCAAGGATTCTTCAATATATGCAAATCAATCAATGTGATACACCATATGAACAAATTGAATAATAAAAACCATATGATCATCTCAATAGATGCAGAAAAAGCTTTTGACAAAATTCAACACCCATTTATGATAAAAACTCTCCAGAAAGTGAGCAAAGAGGGAACCTACCTCAACATAATAAATGCCATATATGACAAAACCGCAGCAAACTTCATTCTCAATGGTTAGAAACTGAAACCATTTCCTCTAAGATCAGGAACAAGAAAAGGATGTCCATTCTCACCACAATTATTCAACATAGTTTTGTAAGTCCTAGCCATGGCAATCAGAGAAGAAAAAGAAATAAAAGGAATTCAAATTGGAAAAGAAGAAGTAAAACTGTCACTGTTTGCAGATGACGTGATACTACACATAGAGAATCCTAAAAATGCCACCAGAAAACTATAAGAGCTAATCAATGAATTTGCTAAAGTAGGATACAAAATTAATGCACAGAACTCTCTTGCATTACTATACACTAATTATGAAAAATCTGAAAGAGAAATTAAGGAAACACTCCCATTTACCACTGTAACAAAAAGAATAAAATACTAGGGAGACAAAAGACATGTATGCAGAAAACTATAAGATACTGATGAAAGAAATTAAAGATGATACCAACAGATGGAGAGATATACCATGTTCTTGGATTGGAAGAATCAATATTATGAAAATGACTATACTACCCAAAGCAATCTGCAGATTCAATGCAATCCTTATCAAATTACCACTGGCATTTTTTACAGAACTAGAACAAAAAATTTCACAATTTGTATGGAAACACAAAAGACCCCGAATAGCCAAAGCAGTCTTGAGGGAAAAAAACGGAGCTGGAGGAATCAGACTCCCTGACTTCAGACTATACTACAAAGCTACAGTAATCAAGACAATATGGTACTGGCACAAAAACAGAAACAGATCAATGGAACAAGATAGAAAGCTCAGAGATAAACCCACACATCTATGGTCAACTAATCTATGACAAAGGAGGCAAGGATATACAATGGAGAAAAGACAGTCTCTTCAATAAGTAGTGCTGGGAAAACTGGCCAGCTACATGTAGAAGAATGAAATTAGAACACTCCCTAACACCATAAACAAAAATAAACTCAAAATGGATAAGAGAGCTAAATGTAAGACTGGACACTATAAAAGTCTTAGAGGAAAACATAGGCAGAACACTCTATGATATAAATCACAGCAAGATCGTTTTTGACCCACCTCCTAGAGTAATGGAAATAAAAACAAAAATAAACAAATGGGATCTAATGTAACTTAAAAGGTTTTGCACAGCAAAGAAAAATACAAACGACGAAAAGACAACCTTCAGAATGGGAGAAAATTTTTGCAAATGGATCAACGGACAAAGGATTTATCTCCAAAATATATAAACAGCTCATGCAGCTCAATATGAAAAAAAAACAACCCAATCAAAAATTGGGTAGAAGACCTAAATAGACATTTCTCCAAAGAAGACATACAGATGGCCAAGAAGCACATGAAAAGCTGCTCAACATCACTAATTATTAGAGAAATGCAAATCAAAACTACAATGAGGTATCACCTCATACCAGTCAGAATGGGCATCATCAGAAAATCTACAAACAACAAGTGCTGGAGAGGGTGTGGAGAAAAGGGAACCCTCTTGCACTGTTGGTGGGAATGTATATTGATACATACCCTATGGAGAACAGTATGGAGGTTCCTTAAAAACTAAAAGTAGAATTACCATATGCCTCAGCAATTCCACTACTGGGCATATACTCAGAGAAAACCATAATTCAAAAAGACACATGCACCCCAATGTTCATTGCAGCCAGGTCATGGAAGCAACCTAAATGCCCAACAACAGACGAATGGATAAAGAAGATGTGGTACATATATACAATGGACTATTACTCAGCCATAAAAAGGAACGAAATTGGGTTATTTGTAGAGATGTGGATAGATCTAGAGACTGTCATACAGAGTGAAGTAAGTCAGAAAGAAAAAAACAAATATTGTATATTAACACATATATGTGGAACCTAGAAAAATGGTACATATGAACTGGTTTGCAGGGCAGAAATAGAGACACAGATGTAGAGAACAAATGTATGGACACCAAGCGGGGAAAGTGGAGGGGGGAGGGGTGGTGGTGGGATGAATTGGGAGATTGGGATTGACATATATACAATAATATGTATAAAATGGATAACTAATAAGAACCTGCTGTATAAAAAAATAAATTAAATTAAATTCAAAAATTCAAAAAAATAAAACTGGGCCCTGTGGAATTATACAAGGCACAACCATGAAGCTGGCCCTGAGATAAAGAATTTGTCTTCCTCGCTGTTGAGAGACCTGGAGGGAAGCTACAATGGAATTAGATGCTCTTGGGCATCATTCATCCTGGGCAGAATGCCCTGGAAAGCTCTATGACTCTATGAAGGGTCACTTTATGCTAGTATCACTTGGAGAGAAAGTAATTCCTGCCATCTGATAAAATCCTGAACTGGACTTCCACAAATGTGTCTGTTCCCATGGGAGATTAAAAAGCTTTCTGCCCCGAGACTAAATAGACATTTCTCCAAAGAAGACATTCAGATGGCCAATAGGCACACGAAAAGATGCTCAACATCACTAATTATTAGAGAAATGCAAATCAAAACTACAATGAAGTACCACCTCATACTGGTCAGAATGGCCATCATTTAAAAAGTCTACAAATAACTAATGCCGGAGAGGATATGAAGAAAAGGGAACCCTCCTACATTGCTGATGGGAATGTAAATTGGTGCAGCCACTATGGAGAATGGTATGAAGCTTCCATAAAAAACTAAAAACAGAGTTACCACATGATCCTGCAATCCCATTCTGAGCATATATCTGGAAAAACCTATAGTTCAACACGACACATGTACCCCAATGTTCATAGCAGCACTATTTACAATAGCTAAGTCATGGAAGCAGCCTAAATGTCCATCAACAGATGAATGGATAAAGAAGATGTGGTATATATACACAATGGAATACTACTCAGCCATACAAAAGAATGAAATAATGCCATTTGCCACAACATGGGTGAACCTAGAAATTATCATACTAAAAGAAATGTCAGAAAAAGAAAGATAAATACCATATGATATTACTTATATGTGGAATGTAAAATATGACACAAATGAATTTATTTACAAAACAGAAACAGACTCACAGACATAGAAAACAAACTTATGGTTACCAAAGGGGAAAGGGAGAGGAGAGATAAATTAAGAATTGGAGATTAGAAGATACAAACTACAAACTACTATATATAAAATAGATAAACAGCAAGGTCCTACTGTATAGGTATAGAGATAGAGATAGAGATATACCTGCATAGGTGTATATATATATATATATATATATATATATATATATATATATATATATATATATAACTGAATCACTTTGCTGTACACCAGAAACTAACATAACATTGTAAATCAACTTTACTTCAATTTTTTTAAAAAAAGCTTTCTGCCCCTGTAATTGGTATTTACTTATTTAAGATTGACTGGGCCCCAATTAACCTAACCAACTGGATTGATCTGGAAAAATTGATCTTGCAGGGGTGGACCCAGTAAGAAATCTGAGTGCTTGGTGGCAGAAGATTTTCTGTAATTTTGGTTAAAGAAGAGATCTCTCTACCCTAACAAGTTGGAAGAGAATTCTTTGGTCATCAGCTTGGAAATGGTTGGATTTTATAAGAACTAGTTACAAAAAAATATGACTCAACCATATGACTAAGGGCAGTAAATTAGTCTTCAAGCAGATTTCCAACAAAGGTTTTTAGAAGATTGGCTCAGTTGCTTCTTTTTTCTCTTTCTGCTTCTTAGTCCTCCCCTTTCCATCTACCACACCACCACCCCCAATCAAAATCCACTCGTCCTGTGAACCAAACTGTCCCTCTAATAAATTAATTTTAGAAATGTGGTTAATGATGAGATGGACTAGATGTGGAAGTGAGCCCAGAGAAAGGCCAGTGGAGAAGCTCATTTAAACCAGAGTCTTTCTGCTAAGGATGCCACTGCTTTCTCCAATCACTAGTCTAATGGTCCTTTCTATAAGAGTAAGATGCTCAGTGATGTAAGCTAACTTGCTTATCATTTCTCCAATGACTTAGAACACCAGGAAAAAATAATCATTCACCTTTATTCTTGCTTTTTTATTCAACATAGACTCAGAATTGTCCCTGATGGATTGCTTCTCAAATCATACCCACAGGAAAAAGACAAAAGGATGGACTTTGGTTTGGAGATGGTGAAGGAGAAGATACTTCTCAATATAATTTGTTAACTAAAACATGGAAAAGTAAAGTGATGATGTGCCAAACAATGAAGGAGAGATGATACTCCTGCAGCTTTTCATGAAATTTTACTTTTTCAGGCCTAAGTTCCCTCATTAACAATACTCCATCCCCAAGTCTGGCAATGCGCTTCATGATTCAGCACCATCAGTGACTGATGCTTCACCAAAAGGAAAATCCAGAAGCTTCAGTGTGCTCAGTGTAAGAGTCAACACTGTTTTCCGTAAAACGTAGGACCACTGTACTGTCTGAGTATAGGAGCGGGTGTGTTTTCATGACAGTCCTAACCTTTTGTTTTCATAAGAACTGGTTTCACGCCAGTGTCAGGATACTTCAAAATCCAAACATCCCCTCAGGTGACCTTTCTCCATTTCTAACTTTTTTAAAACTCCTTTCAAGACAGGAAAAAAAATGGGTTGTCTTCATTTCAAAAAATAATCTTGAAGAAGGACCTCTAGAGTGGCATGTAAATTAGATTTCCAATCCAAAAAATAAGATCCACAGAAAAGAGGAGGGAAAATATCCCACCATAACCTCTTCTGAATCCTGTGCAATTTCTGGGAAAATGAGGTTCAGGAGAAAGTTGCCGACAGAAGGGCCATCGTGGGTCTGGGGGGAAGAGGAATGAGAGTAGAGGGCAGAGACAAAAGTGGGGAGATGGAAGCAGGACTGAGACTGAGGCAAAGTCAAAGGCTCCTGCCCCCTTCAAGGGTTTCCCATTGTCAAGCTGATTCTCTTCTCATGGAAAAATAAACTTCCATCTGAGAACCAGTCAGAATGTAACTGCTTTTCAGGGCTCAGTTGCTTCATCCACTCATTCCACCCTCTCTTACTCATTAGCACACAAGCAGAAATAATTAAAAATAATGCCAAAACAAAACCAGCACCACCTACCACAATTAACAATCGTTAAATTATATCTAGCTTTTCTGTGCATTTCTCTCCAGAAACCATAATCTTTGTCCTTGATTGCATTTTCCTGGTAGGCTGAAGTTTCCAGATATGTGCAGGAATACAGAATGTGGTCCTAAGCTCATCAGGTAAAGGCAGAAAGCCTCAACCATACCCCCTTTTTTAAAAAGATTTATTCATTTTATTTTTGGGGGGTTACGTCAGGTCTTAGTTGCGGCACGTGGGATCTTCATTGAGGCATGCAGGATGTCTCATTGTGGCACGTGGGCTTCTCTCTAGTTGTGGTAGCAGGTTTTGTCTTCTCTAGCTGTGGTGCACAGGCTCCAGGGAAGGTGGGCTCTGTAGTTGTGGCACTCGGGTTCCAGAGCTCGTGGGCTCTGTAGTCTGCAGTATGCAGGCTCAGCAGTTGTGGGGCGCAGGCTTAGCTGCCCCGCGGCATGTGGGATCTTAGTTCCCTGACCGGGGATCGAACCTGCATCCCCTGCATCGTAAGGTGGATTCTTTACCACTGGACCACCAGGGAAGTCCCATCACCCATGCTCTCTTAATCTCTTTCATACCTATCTCTCTCACTGGAAAACACCAGACAGGAACAGAACCTCCTCCAATCAATGCTGATTTGAAGGAAATGAAAGTGACACACTTATTCCATCTACCATCTAGCACTGCTGCTGCTGTTGTTATTATTATCATTATTGAATACTGCAAGTGAATCGTTTCTGCCACAAGAACCATCATAGTGACCATGAGAATACTGACCAGTATGCATCCCTGCACGCCAGCTGCAGTAACCCAATCCATAGTACAGTCGACATTAGGAATAAAGGTAAAGTTTTTGAAGACCTCTGATCAAAAGCCTCTTTTCTAGGTGAAAACGTGACTTTAAGACCCCTGCTTTAAAAGACAAACTGACTTGGGACTTCCCTGGCAGTCCAGTGGTTGGGACTTCACCTTCCAATGCAGGGGGTTGGGTTCAATCCTTGATCGGGGAGCTAAGGTCCCACATGCCTTGCGGCCAAAAAACCAAAACAAAAAAACAGAAGCAATACGGTAACAAATTCAATAAAGACTTTAAAAATGGTCCACTTCAAAAAAATTCTAAAAAAAGAAGAAAGACAAACTGACTTCCAATTTTTTCAAAGCCTGACCATTTAGTCCCAATCCTTCAAAGAAAGTAACATTTCCATCAAATGATAGTAATGGTATCTTGTTGTCATCTTCAAGTAGGAGCTTTCCTACAAATTGATCTGAGATACAACATTTTAAGAAACATATACTTTTCCAGCATCCAAGAGATTTATAAGTTGTATGAAGAAAAGCCATATATCAGCACCGGCAGAATGGGAGAGGATTGCAAGGTGCTTAACACCAGCCAAACTGAAGAAAACTTGTTTTTTCAAGCAGCAAAGCATCTAAGAAGAGATATCCAGAAGATAACGGTGTCAGGCTGAACTTCAGGGCAGTGATGAATCAGAGAAACACACGTGGTGACCAAATTTTTTTTTTTCTTTTGTGGTATGCAGGCCTCACTGTTGTGGCCTCTCCCGTTGCAGAGCACAGGCTCCGGACGCGCAGGCTCAGCGGCCATGGCTCACGGGCCCAGCCGCTCCGCGGCATGTGGGATCCTCCCAGACCGGGGCATGAACCCGTGTCCCCTGCATCGGCAGGAGGATTCTCAACCACTGCGCCACCAGGGAAGCCCCTGGTGACCAAATTTAAAACTATCTAATTCTCAGAGGAGAATAGACAGCCCAGGCTCAAAGCTTGGAGCTCAGTTATGGAGCCCCATAGCATTAAGCTCCTGCATGACCCCAGAGTAACCTCTTCTGACCCAACCTCAAACTGCTGGTGGTGAAGTAGAGGTCTGAATCTTCAGCCTTGGTCACAGTCCTACCACGACATTGGTGACTTCAATCCCTGTACACTCCTGTTGAATTTCAAAGGATTCTGGTTCTAGACCCTGGCTTAACCCACCCCTTAGACCTGTCAGTGGATCTTGCCTCCCTAGTTTGGCCCTTACTGCTCTCTAAGGCATTTGATTCTGAGTCATCCATTGGCCTCAGAGAATTAGCCCCAATTCACCCTCCATTCATTGACCCCTACTCCCAGCTCCAATGCTTGGGATGGATACATGATGCACTTGGCTGAGTTTACCTTACCATAATCCAATGCGGAAGCTGGAGTTATCAAACACAGGAAAAGTATTTCAAAAAACAATAATAGACATCAAAGAGGAACTGCTATCTCAGAAGCCAAGGTAAATATCAACACAGACCATGGTTTGGCAGATTCCAGCTTGTTATGTACAAAATGTTACTCTGAAGGCCTCGACTATTTGACTTTTTTTTTTTTAATAAGAAACTTTATTTATTTATTTAGGCCACATCGCATGGCACATGGGATCTTGGTTCCCTGACCAGGGATTGAACCCGAGCCCCCCTGCATTGGAAGCACAGAGTCTTAACCACTGGACTGCCAGGGAAGTCCCTGACTTTTTAATGGTACAAAAATGTGTATCTAAATACACCTCTAGGACAGTCAAGGACAGTGTATTTCCATTTTAAACACAACTGCTTTACTATTTTATGGTGTCAAACTTTGTGAATTTTGCCTTGTTGGGTGCTGGATATGTTTTAATATCTATAAATATTCTTGAGCTCTGTTCTGGGATGAGTAAGTGACAGTTTGATCCTTTTGGGTATTGCTTTTTTATGATTTGTTAGGCACGTCTGGAGCAGTGCTCAGTGTAGGGTTAATTATTCCCCATTACTGAGGCCAGACCTTCCTGAATGTTCTGCCCAATACTTAATGAACTATGAGTTTTCCAGTCTGGTTGGAGGGAATAAGCAATATTCCCGGACTTCTGTGAGTGCAGGGCACTGCTCTCCACCCCCACCCTGTCCCCTCCCCCATCTTTGCACCCCTTCCCCCTTCCCCCTTCCCTCCAGCCTCCTGTAGTTGCCTCACTTGCTCTGATGAACCCTTGAGGGGCCTTTCTGCAGATCTCCAGTGCCCTCTCTCTGTGCAGCTCTCTTGGTTCTAGAGCTCTGTCCTGAGAACTCCAGCCACCTTGGTTTCCCTGGGATCTTAGCATCACCTCCTCAACTCAGGGAGTACGAGTTCCATCTGCGGCTCAGCCTGGAACCTCTATCTGGCAGCCAGCTGGAGCAGTCTGAGCACTCACCTCTTTTTTTTTTTTTTTTAACATCTTTATTGGAGTATAATTGCTTTACAATGGTGTGTTAGTTTCTGCTTTATAACAAAGTGAATCAGTTATACGTATACACATGTTCCCACATCTCTTCCCTCTTGCGTCTCCCTCCCTCCCACCCTCCCTATCCCACCCCTCTAGGTGGTCACAAACCACCGAGCTGATCTCCCTGTGCTATGAGGCTGCTTCCCACTAGCTATCGGTTCATTCTCAAGCACTCACCTCTTTTGTTTGTGATTCCTTGGGGATCGTTGCCTTCCCACTGCCTGATGGCCAGCGTTTCAAAAACTGTATATTGTTTCATACATTTTATCTGATATTATTTCAGGTTATTTCAGGCAAAAGAATAAATCTGGCCCTGTTACTCTATCTTGGGCAAAAGCAGAACTTCTTTAAAATTCAGTCAACTAGAGGCTTCCCTGGTGGCGCAGTGGTTGAGAGTCCGCCTGCTGATGCAGGGGACACGGGTTCGTACCCCGGTCCGGGAAGATCCGCAGAGCGGCTGGGACCGTGAGCCATGGCCGCAGAGCCTGCACGTCCGCAGCCATGGCCGCTGAGCCTGCACGTCCGGAGCCTGTGCTCCGCAACGGGAAAGGCCACAACAGTAAGAGGCCCGTGTACCACAAAAAAAAAAAAAAAAAATTCAGTCAACTTAGCACTCAATACCAGTATTACACAGAAAAGATACTATCAATACTTTAACCCGTGTTTTTCAAAATAAGGTCCTTGAGCCACCTGCCTGAGAATCTCCCGGGATGCTTGATAAAATGAACATTCCTACTTCACACCCCCAGATCTACTGAATATAAATTTCTTGTCACTAAAATCTGACAGTTTTTTTCATTACCATGACAATTCATTAACAAAAGACAATAAAATTCCTCTTCTGAAAGTTGGGAAATCATTAGAATTGGCAATGGGTTAAAAAGGCAAGGAGAATATTGGGAGTTCAGCTTGAAATGATGTTCACACCAGCTTTTATAGCTTTCAGCTACAAAATCATGCTCTGTATAAACTATGACTCTCCATGGCTACATGAGCAATTTTGGAACTGCTTCCTCCTCATTCATTGCAACGGTAGTGCTCCATCTGGAGACTGGAAAGCAATGGTGAGATGGGGAGAGAATCTTGACTGCCTCCACACAGAGGGCCTCTGGATGGCAAGTGTTCAGGACCAAAGTCAAACCAACCAGGAAACTGTTTTGCCAGGATGTGTGCTTCCCCTCAGCTCACTGAATAAAGTCATGCCCCCCACCAATGAATTTTCATCAACAGTAACAACAATCACACTATCAATCTTTTATTCTCCAATCTCAAGAGCAATTGGAATGACCCCTGTACCATCCTGACTCATAACAGTCCCATTTTCTGAGGAAGGAAGGAAACAGCCTAACATGCTTGTATAAGGTGTGAACAGAATATGGATATCATGAGGCTGAGTCTATCAGAGAAGTAGTAGGTTACATTACTCGAGCAAAGTTCCTCACAAATCTTCTCTGGGACTTGGTATTGGCCATCTCACTCATTTTTGAAGCTAGTGGCAAAGTTCTCGCTCCTGGAGGAAGTGAGGGAAGCACCAGTGCAAGCTTGAGCTTGTAGACGAAAGAACAAAACAAAGCGTATCTCACATCTCAGATCATTATGTGTTCTCTACCTGAACCTACTTTTTTATCCAAAGTCTGACTACATTTCATTAGCACTAGGGGAAGAGTGGGCAAGGTGGAGATGGAGATGGTAGAATGTAGGCAGAGCCAGATTACCTTTCAGCCCATGGTAAATATCTGGACTTTGTGTTAAATGTAGTGGGAAGCCATTGGAGGGTTTAAGCAGGGGAATGATGGGACCTTATGTGTATTTTTAAAGAATCATCCTGGTTGCTTTGTGGCACATCCTGGTTGCTTTACAGGGGGCAAGAGTGAAAGCAAGAACCCTAGGACAATGCTAGTGAAGCCATAGTCTGTGGACCAACGCTAGTAAGCAAACTGTTTACCATCTGCAACAAGATAAGCACGGAAACTGACAGTAAACATTTAGAAACTTTAAAACATTTTAGAGTAATATGACATTGATGCAACATCCAAATAGGAGTTTTTATATTTTTACAAAATGTCAAGCTTCACTGGACCGAGGGGAAAAAAATAAAACCAAAACCAACTGATCCTTTACCACAGATAGTTTAATACACTGTGGCAGTAATTCAGGCCAGGGGTGATGGATCCTGGAACTAGGGCGTATCAGGCACAGAGGATACAAAGTGTTCACCCTCCCAGGATTACAAAGGATGGTAAGAGGAATCTGGCAGATCAGGACAAGGAATCTGGTGCACACAGCAAGACCTCTACCTCTGCTAACCAGCACTAGACTCGACTACTCACCAACCCTCTGAAAAGTTGCCAACAACAGCAGTTGCTTCACTCCTGAGTGTATTACACATGGCATAAATGTTCAGCGTTCAGACACTGGAATGAGGTTATCCTATGTTTAAGTCCTGATTTCGTCAATGTGTGATCTTGGAAGAGTTACTTAACTTCTCTGGGCCTTGGTTACCTCATCTATAAAATGGGAATAATAAGAGCCTGTACCCCATAAGGTGTCCATGAAGATAAAATGAGAAGAACCCCGAGAAGAGGCTGACACCTCATAAATGGTCACCCAGCCATTAGTTGTTTGTGTATTTTTCTGGGAAGAAAGAGCTTTAAAGCATGATGACGGTTACATAATCTCTATCCTCCGTGGAGCACATTAAAGTTCACAAAACCCTATCACATACAGTACTTCATGACTCCTCTCTTAGAAGCAGGGAGAGATAGGCCTTTTCTGATGAGGAAAATGAGGCTTAGTGTCCATACAGAGGTTCCCAACTTGCCCCAGGAGGATGAGATATTGATTTATCCCTCTTCTCCCCACAGTGGAAACAACCTGTCCAAAAAGTCACACAAGCAGCAAGACAAAAAACAAGGATCACCGTACTCTTCCACAGTCTGTCTTCATGCCCTTAGCACATACAAACCAAAGGCAGAGCAGGAGGAGGAAAAGCAACACCAGAGATGGAGAAGCTGGGGTTCAGTTCTCCTTCCTGCCGGCTTAGGTAAGGAGCATCTAGGTCTCTGACCCCAGTTCCCCCATTCTTCCTCAACACAACCTTCTCTCTCCCCCTTATTATTCTCTCTTCCTTGGACATTTATCCCCAAGGTTCAGCTGTGACATGATTTTGGTGTGAGTATTTTTCATGATTTTTTCTTCTTCACTAACATTTTTAATGTTATTAAATTTTCATTATTTATTAAACACACAGTGTCCCTAAAACTGTCCTAAATGTGCTCCTAACTACCATACCTCTCTCTATTTTGGCTTTTCTTCTCTTCCTTTAAGAGTTTTTGACAATCTTTAGTCTGAATTATTCCTGGCTTACAGATAGAGGAAGCAAGAATAAAATAATTGGAGAAAAACTCTCTGAGCTAAAGAAAGACTTGGGTTTTCAAATGGAAAGGACATATCAAGAGAAAACAGGATGTTAAAAAAAAATTTTTTTTAAGATCCATACCTAGACATATCAAAGTGAAATTCAGAACTTTACTTTTTTAAAGTGTAAGGATAGTAATAGGGCTACTTGGATATGAAGGATGCCATTTGAATTTTATGAGAGTAGTTATTAATCCCAATATTTTGATATTTTAATCTATTGTTTTGTCTGTAGAAGAATATTTTAGGAACTAAACATCTTTTTCTGAAGAAATACTTTCCCAAAGTTCAAAACTCCCTTATATTTCACTTTGGTTTCTTTTTCTTCTATTAAATTTATGACAAATGAAATATAATACTTTTTACTGAAAATGTATTTGGTGGTAGACTCTGGGCCAGAGATAAACAGTGTCTCTACACAAGAAACTGGGTCTATTTGGCCACCTAGTTGTTGATTCAAGTCAGAAAACAGACTAAGTAAGATTTCAGGTCATTAGGAGGGAATTCAAATGCCTCCTAAACACCTAAGTTCCTACCAGGAAATAACACAGCCATGAGGGAATTTTGGCTCTGAAAAAAGTGAAGTTAATGGGAGCTCTACATAATTTGGTGAGAAAGAGTTCACCTTTCAGCTTAAAGAAGTGAGTTTACATGGAAATGAGGCCACAAGGAACAGTGCAAACAGTCTGATTTGAGAAGCTTAGCCCAATGCCACTCTTACTTTAAGTGGCTTGGTCTTCTATAGAAAAAGAACATTCTTCCATTTGAGCTTCACCTACTGTTCTCCATGACAAAATATGCCACAAAAATCTATACATCTCAGCTAACAGGTTGAGACTGGTATATTATACATGTATATGCTTATGTATGTGTGGAGCTAAAAAAAAACAAAAAACAAAGGCAGAACAATTAATATAATATGGTCTCATTTGTATTTTAAAATTATATTTATGTTTAGATCTATACCTGTGAGTGGATTCTTGGAGAAGGTCTAGAAGGATACAGGCCAAACTACTAACAAACGTATCTCAGGGACAGTAGCAGGATGGGAAGAAAGCAGGTAAGAAAAAGGGGAAAACATTACTTTTGACTGAAAGAAAGAAAGAAAGAGAGAGAGAGAGAGAAAGGAAGGAAGGAAGGAAGGAAGGAAGGAAGGAAGGGAGAAAGAAAGTAAGTAAGTAAGAAAGAAAGAAAGAAAGAAAGAAAGAAAGAAAGAAAGAAAGAAAGAAAGAAAGAAAGAAAGAAAGAGGAAGGAAGGAAGGAAGAAAGAAAGAAAGAAAGAAGGAAAGAAAGGAAGGAAGGAAGGAAGGAAGGAGAGCGAGAGAGAGGAAGAGAGAGCACAAGGGAGGAAAGCGGAAAGAGAGGAAGGAAAGCTATCAGCAATCAATGCCCTTTAACCATAGGAAAAATCTTTCTTTCTTGGAGAGAGTAAAAATTATAAGAAGTAGAAATTTTGAGTAATTCTATGAGGAAAAAATTAGCACTTTAGACATAGTTTTAAAAATAAGTCAAGAATGAATCAACATTTTAATACTATGTCTATATGTATTCTAATGGTGCTTATATAGAGAACATTATAATGATTAATAAGTGAATTGCTTAGATATCCACATATAAAACAATAAAGTTGGACCCTTACCTCCATCATATACAAAAATTAATTCAAAATGTATCAAAGACCCAAACATCAAAACTAAAACTGTAAATCTCTTAGAAGAAAACACAGAAAAAAATCTTCATGACACTTGATTTGGCAATGATTCTTGGATATGACACCAAAAGCACAGGCAACAAAAGAAAAAATATATTAATTGGACTACATCAAAGGACAATACCAACAGAGTGAAAAGGCATCCCAGGGAATGGGAGAAAATATCTGTAAATCATATACCCAATAAATAGATAACATCAAGAATATATAAAGAACACCTACAACTCAATAACAAAACAAAACCTGACTTAAAAATGAGCAAAGAACTTAAATAGACATTTCACCAAAGAAGATATACAAATGGTCAATAAGCACATGAAAGGGTGTTCAACATCACTAATCAAAAACACAAATCAAAAACACAATAAGATATCACTTCATATCCATGAGGATGGCTGTTATTAAAAAACAAACAAACAAAAAAAACCAGAACAAGTGTTAGCAAGGATGTAGAGAAATCGGAATCCTTGTGCATTGCTGATGAGAATATAAAATGGTGCAGGGCTTCCCTGGTGGCGCAATAGTTAAGAATCTGCCTGCCAATGCAGGGGACACGGATTCGAGCCCTGGTCCAGGAAGATCCCACATGCCACGGAGCAACTAAGCGGTGCGCGGCAACTACTGAGCCTGCGCTATAGAGCCTGTGAGCCACAACTACTGAAGCCCGTGTACCTAGAGCCCGTGCTCTGCAACAAGAGAAGCCATGACAATGAGAAGCCCACACATCGCAACGAAGAATAGCCCCCACTAGCCGCAACTAGAGAAAGCCCACGCACAGCAACAAAGACCCAACGCAGCCAAAAATAAATAAATAAAATAAATGTATTTTAAAAAATAAAATAAAATGGTGCAGCTGCTGTGGAAAACAGTATGGCAGGTCCTCAAAAAATAAAAAATTGAATTACTTTATGATCCAGAAGTAATTCCACTCCTGGGTTTATACCCAAAATAATTGAAAGCAGGAACCCCAATAGATATTTCTACACCAATTTTCATAGCAGCATTATTCACAACAGGCAAAAGATGTCATATTAGTCAGGGTTCTCCAGAGAAATATAACCAATAGGATATAGATATATAGGTAAATATATACGAAGAAAGAGAGAGATTTATTTCAGGAATTGGCTCACATAACTGTGGAGGCTGGTAAATCCAAAAGCTTCAGGATAAGCTAACAAACTGGAAACCCAGGGAAGAGTTGATGCTGCAGTTCAAGTCTTAAGGCAGTTTACTGGCAGAATTCCCTCTTCAAGGGAGATCAGTCTTGTTCTATGAAGGCCTTCAAATGACTGAATGAGACCTACCTACATTATGGAAGCTAATCTGCTTTACTCAAAGTCTACTAATCTAAATGTTAATTTCATCTAAAAATACCTTTACAAAAATATCTAGAATAATGTTTGACCAAATATCTGGATACTGTGGCCTAGACAAATTGACACAAAACGCTAACTTCACAGATGGAAATAACCCAAATGCCCATCAACATTTTGTTTGGGATAAACAAAATGTGGTATATACATACAATGGAAAATTATTCAGCCTTAAAAAGCAATGAAATTATGACCCTTACTACAATATGGATGAACCTTGAAGACATAATGCTAAGTGAAATAAGCCAGTCATAAAAGGACAAACACTGTATAATTCCACATATAAGAGGTAACTAGAGGGGCCTCCCTGGTGGCACAGTGGTTGAGAGTCCGCCTGCCGATGCAGGGGACACGGGTTCGTGTCCCAGTCTGGGAGGATCCCACATGCCGCGGAGCGGCTGGGCCCGTGAGCCATGGCCGCTGAGCCTGTGCATCTGGAGCCTGTGCTCCGCAACAGGAGAGGCCACAACAGTGAGAGGCCCCCGTACCGCAAAAAAAAAAGTTAACTAGAGTAGTCAAATTCATAAATACAGAATGGTTGCTGCCAGAGGCTGGGGGGAGGGGAGAGGAAGGTAACAGAGAGTTATTGTTTAATGAATACAGAGTTTCAGTTTGATGAAAAAGTTCTGGGGGGACTTACCTAGTGGCACAGTGGTTAAGAATCTGCCTGACGGGGCTTCCCTGGTGGCGCAGTGGTTGAGAATCCGCCTGCTGATGCAGGAGACACGGGTTCGTGCCCTGGTCCGGGAAGATCCCACATGCCGCGGAGCAGCTAAGCCCGTGAGCCATGGCCGCTGGGCCTGCGCGTCCGGAGCCTGTGCTCCGCAACGGGAGAGGCCACTCAAAAAAAGAATCTGCCTGACAATGCAGGGGACATGGGTTCGAGCCCTGGTCCAGAAGACCCCACATGCTGCGGAGCAACTAAGCCCGTGCGCCACAGCTACTGAGCCTGCGCTCTGGAGCCCGCGAGCCACAACTAAGCCCACGCGCCTAGACCCCGAGCTCCGAATCAAGAGAAGCCACTGCAATGAGAAGCCTGTGCACCGCAACGAAGAGTAGCCCCCACTCGCCACAACTAGAGAAAGCCCACGCGCAGCAACGAAGACCCAAGGCAGCCAAACTAATTAATAAATAAATTAATTTTTTTAAAGTTCTGGTTGCACCATAATGTGAATGTACTTGATGTCACCGAACTATACACTTAGAAATGGTTATAATGCCAATTTTTTTTTTTTCGGTACGCGGGCCTCTCACTGTTGTGGCCTCTCCCGTTGCGGAGCACAGGCTCTGGACGCGAAGGTTCAGCGACCGTGGCTCACGGGCCTAGTCACTCCGCGGCATGTGGGATCTTCCCAGACCGGGGCACGAACCCGTGTCCCCTGCATAGGCAGGCGGACTCTCAACCACTGTGCCACCAGGGAAGCCCTATAATGCCCAATTTTATGTTATGTTTATTTTACCACAGTAAAAAAAATGAATTGCTTACATGTATAGGCTTTACTATGACGCAGACACCATGCTAAATGCCTTATATTGATTTTCTCATTTAATGCCTTTGATATTCCCATTTTATAAATAATAAAGCCTCCTAGAGAAAGTGACTTGCTCAAGGCACACTAGTAAGAAGCAGATCTAGGGTTGAAACCCTGAGTCTGACTCCAAAACCCATGTGCTCAGTCAGTGTGCTGTACTGAAAAGAGTGACTACATTAAGGTAATGAGATAGAAAGCAAATTAAACTGTTTTCCAAGTAATATTTTAAAGTTGATTAAACATATTAAAATTTTTAAGAATGAATTCCCCCAAAAATATCGAATCCAGACTGGGTATGACTAATAATATGACACCTAAAATAGTCCTACGTTAACCTTCACCATGAGACATTCTAATCCCAAAACCACAGCATCTCCAGAAATAAGACAAAAAACCAGGCTGCCCAAGAAATAGTAATAGAAAGTGTACCTGGCATCTGCCCCATTCTTCCACAAGCCTTGGAACATTTCACAGTTTCTCTATTTTTTTAAATAAAACTACTGTGTTTCCATTTATATTTTTAAATTATATTTATGTTTAGATCTACATCTGTGAGTAGATTCTTGGAGAAGTACTGGAAGGATACAGACCAAACTATTAGCATAGGTTACCTCTGGAGAAAGTAGTAAAATGGAAAGAAGGCAGGTACATAAAGGGGAAACCATTACTTTTGACACTTATACACTCTGTTCCAGTTTTTCAAAAGATACAGTCATTCAACTGACATTACTGGATGTCTACCATACATCCAGGGTCTATGGTGGTTCTGTTCAATCAAGATGAAAAGACAGAATGACTATCTGTAATGAGCTCCATCTAGTAAACAAGTAACACATCTCCTGTCTGCATGTGCAACGCATCCCATAGACAAGACTCATGTTGGTATTCTGGTCCCTGCAGGGAATTTTTACCAACCCCACTCCTCCAAATGGTCCCCTCCCCCTCCAGTGATCCTCCTTCCATGGACTTCTTGACTACCACCATCACAAACAAGAAGAGCAGACCTGCTGTATTACACCCAAGGCAGCATAGACTAGTGGTGAAGGCTTGGGCTCTGGAGTTACACCATCTGGGTCTGCATCTGTCATTTGTACAGTGTGACCTTGGGCAAATTTCTTAATCCACCCGTGCCTCTGTCACCTCAACTAATAGGTACCAACCCTCACAGGATTACTGAGAGGCTTACATGAGTTACGGCAGGTAAAGCACTCAGAACAATGTCTGTCATATATTAAGTGTTCAGAAAATCCATTACTCATAGATGGATCAAATAGCCTTCTAGAAGCAACAGACTGTCCCAGGGAAAAGAATAAAAGATCATCCAAGGAAGAGGGATCTTAGAAATCATTTTACAGATGATGGCACAGAGAGGGCCATAATGGCTCAGTGTCTTGCCGAAGGACACGCAGGTGGTCCATGGCAGCATCAGGGCCAGACTCAGGTTCTCTCTGACACAACACAGTGCTCTCGAGGAAGAGAAAGCATAGCTCTCCAAACTAACTTGTCACTTAGGTGCATATTACAGGTCTCATCTACTTTAATACTTGTGCATCCTAAAGTTATAAGTATTACCATGTGAATGCTCGATTCTCTGAGCAGCATGAAAAAGGGCTTTTTGGCACACACTGTGTGTGTGTAGGGGTTGGGGAGGGGTGCAGATGCAACGATTACATCCATGTCAAAGACTTTAGGGCATGACCTGTTTCTGAAATGTAGCCTGGGTAATAGTCCAGGATGCCAGACCACTTCAGCAGAGCTCCAAGGAGGAGTCCACCTGCTGATGCAGGGGGCGTGGGTTCGTGCCCCGGTCTGGGAGGATCCCACATGCCGCAGAGCAGCTGGGCCCGTGAGCCATGGCCACTGGGCCTGCACGTCCGGAGCCTGTGCTCCCGGCGGGAGAGGCCACAACGGTGAGAGGACCGCGTACCGCAAAAAAAAAAAAAGTGGACCTGAGACTCACTGGTCAGTCCTGCAAGGCCCTGAGGTGGGGGTCACTGACGCAGTGGAGCAGATCAGGAGGGGTATGCTGGGCAAGGGGGAGAAACTGAGAGATGGATCATTCCAGAAACACCTCCAACTATGTAACTGCTGCAAGTTCAGCTTGTGATCCCCAACCAATTTTACCTCCCAAGCCTCTCCTTCCCCACAGAGAGGCTCTCCATGCAGTCCTCTCCTACCTCTCCCACTTTTCCAACCTTTCCACCTACTAAGTTCTCACAGATTATCCCGCATCACAACCCAACATCCACCCAGGAGAAATTCACACTTTCCAGCCTCAGTGCTTTTTTGCCCACGCTTTCCCTTCCTCCTGGAGTGCCTGCCACCTTCCGTTCTATGATCCCTTTCCCCTCAACCAAAGCCATTTGGCAAAAATCCTTTTCCAGAAATACCAACCCTTCCCTGAAACCATCCTACGAGAAGTCCTCTTTCCCAGAACCCTCTAGGTCTTTCTAAGGCACTTGATAAATTCTACCTCACTCCCCTCTCCAGACTCTCTCTCCTTTACAGCCATATACAATGCCCCATTAACAAGGGGTCTGCACTTAGTAAACACTAGTTGCTTGTGTAGAAGTCAAAATGGTGGCTGGGAAAACAAGTGCAGCAGGGGAAACCGAAAAGGATGACAATGAAGAGTGTGCACCACAGCAAAGACTAACTCTGTGTCAAATCCAAGGGTTTAACACGTGTTAACTCACCTAGTTTTCAAGACAATCCCATGAGATAGGTGCTATTATCGCCATGTACAAAGGAGGGAACTGAGGTATGATGGGCTGAGTAACCTGCCCAAGGTCAAAGGGCAGGGTTTTGAATTGAACCAGGCCAGCTGGCTCTTTATATTGATTCTCTGCAACACTGTTCCTTCTAACCCTACATTCCTGAAAACCACTTCAACTCTTCCACTCACAGTGTGCAATGCCTTTCTGAATCAAAAACACACTTTGCAATTTGCAATTATGGCACCTACTGCTTTCTAAGTCAAAAATTAAAGATCAGTTCTGGCCACAACTGCCACAAGAGTAAATAACATATGATAAAATCTCAAATCTAAAACATTGCTTAAACAGAGACAATTATAGATGTTTGGGATGGAATGGGCCTCTGGCCATTCACCTACCTCAATATTTGCCATCATTTCCATTTTAAAGTCCTGAAATATATACCAGAATTATGTGCAAGCACAAACATCTAACAGCATTCTGAATATTACTCTGATAGAATTATGGGAGTAATAATATAATTATAAGCTTATTGATGCACACAGTGGTCTATCATGTTTAGTGTGTTTTTTTTAACAATCATCAAGGAATTTGGGCCTACCACTACGGATAGGAGAATATAGAAAAGACACTGAGCTACATTCACATGTAAGTGAAACAGTAATTACCTATATAATTCAGGATTTAAATAATTTAATATTAAATATCCCATTAAAGGAAGCAAAAGTTTTGTTAATTCTGAATAAGCCAGATAACTTTTCAATCTTCTGATGAAACAGGGGGGACTTCCATGGTAGTGCAGTGGTTAAGACCCCGTGCTCCCAATGCAGGGGGCCCGGGTTCGATCCCTGCTCAGGGAACTAGATCCCACATGCATGTCATAACTAAGAGTTTTCATGCTGCAACTAAGAGTTTGCATGCCGCAATTAAGGAGCCAGCCTTCCGAAACGAAGACCCAGGGCAACCAAATAAATAAATAAATACTTTTTTAAAAAAACAGGGAGGGGGGATGGATAAAAATTCTGGCTTTACAAATATATACTCTGTTCTCACCGAAAGAAAATAGAAAAATAAATGTATCAATAGATTCAACTATGAAGTTAGGAGAGGCTTTTTACAGGATAACAGTTAAATTTCTGTTCCCAGGAAAATTTTAAATAGCATACAGATGACCCCAAAATTAAATTTAATTAAAGTACATTAAAATGTTAGCAAAGCAGAAGAAAAGGAAACGAGGTTCTGTGCAGTTTGTGGCAGCAAGCGATATTTTTCTCTCCCTGATGAGGAGAAGGCTTAGTGAGAACAGCAAAAAGACTCAGGGTAGAGATCACAGCGGGAGAAATAAGATATCCAGCACGTACCCAAAACTTACCCAACTCGGTCTTACTCAACGCTATTTTTCCCACTTTGCCAGTTTTAAATCA
This sequence comes from Kogia breviceps, assembly GCF_026419965.1. Classification (NCBI taxonomy): domain Eukaryota; kingdom Metazoa; phylum Chordata; class Mammalia; order Artiodactyla; family Physeteridae; genus Kogia; species Kogia breviceps. The sequence continues at coordinate 102,506,969 of NC_081314.1, forward strand.
GACAGCGGCTGGGCTTTTGCTGTTGCTGTTTCTGTCCTTTTGATCCCAGAGCCCCATGAAAGTTAAACTGTGTGTTGGATGGGATCGGGCCCTGTCTCGCATTAGGGCGAAAAAAGTTTTAAACTCGGATTCCTGGTTGCTTCTTTGGAAAAGTGAATAAATAAGTGGCTGAACGGAGAGGACGTGGGGGACGTGCTCAGCTGACGTCGGGACCGCGAAGGGGCCGCACAGTTCCTCAGCGCAGCTGTCCAGATGTGCCTCATCTGGTTCCCCGGCGGGACACGAGCCTCGGCGGCCACGGCTAGCAGAAGCTCCAGCTCATTGGTCTCCGGGGCTCCTCGCTTGCCGCCTATTGGCCGGCCGGCCCGCCACTCCCTCGGTCCTCGGGCCCGCCCCCCGCCCGCCGGGCCAGCTCGCTCCATCCTCAAGACGAACCTGGAAGTGCAGCCCGGGCGCTGATGTGGCACTCGGCGGCCGCTGCGGGCGTGGGAGGGGCCCGGCCGGAGAGAGGTCCTCCGCACCCAAGGCTTGCCCCTGACCTGGTCCCTGTTATACCGATCCTTTCCGGCAGTTAGGCTGGTTTGTTTAAACAGGATGATTTCAATCTGTTCATGGGATGAAATTAATGCGCGCCCCGCGCTGGCTTAGATCCCCAGCACTTCCAAGTTAAAGGGACTGGGGCTCAGGGATGCCGACGCCCCCAAAGGGCCTTCTGGCCATGTCTCAGAACTTCAGTCTCCCCTCTTTATCCAGGGAGCGAATAATGAAATTCAAGAGCCTGTTTCATGGGGACAGTATTCTTTTGTTGGAAGAAAAAACTTAATGAACCCTTCACCGAAGTCCTCATTAACTAGAAAAGTTGTTCTTTCTGCAGAGAAGCCCAAGGCTGATTACAGGAGTGACTTGAAAGACTTGGTTTGTTTGCAATTTTTGTTGGGTGGTGGCTGTAGGAAAACGAGAAATGTTGCTTTGTTCTGTGAGAATGTAGACCAAACAATGCTTTGATCCTGGAGAAACCTTTGAAATATTGATTAGTTGGGAGAGTGTCTGCAAATCAATCACCATTATAATTTGCGGGTGTTGACAGAAATGTGAGCTCATTGAAACATTAAGACAGCAAGAGCTACCTTCATTGAGCCACATACCATGAACTGGGCCAGCCCCTATACTTACAACCACCTTATGAAGTACATGTTAAAATTATCTCCACTTTCAGATGAGGCTACCAAGACACAGAGCAGCCTCTCCCAGCATGCCACTGAGGTTTCCAATATTTGTTCGCAACATGGGTACATAAACGTACCTGCCCTTTGCCAGGAATAGGTGAGTCAGAGTTTATTGTGAGTGCCTCTACCTTCTGATGTCCAAAGCTTTCTTTCACTTCATAGATAATGTCCTCTTGGTCGGCCTATTTGTTATCTATTGCTATGTAACAGATTACCACAAATGTAGTAGCTTGAAACACCACACATTTACTATTGCAGTTTCTAAGGGTCGGAAGTCCAGGCATGGCTTAACTGGATCCTCTGCTCAGGGTCTCACAAGGCTGCACTCACAGTGTCTGTCAGGATGCATCCTCATCTGGAGGCTGGAAGGGGGAAGAATCTACTTCCAAGCTCCCTCAGGTTGTTGGCAGGATTCATTTCTTTGCAGCTGTAGGTCTGTGTCCCCAGTTTCTTTCCAGATGTCAGCTAGCACCTGCCCTTGCCTCCTAGATTCAAGTCTCATTCTCCTGCAGTTTCTGAAAACCAGGAGGTGGAGGTCATGGGGGTCCGCCTTAGAGTCTGTCTGCCACAATGGGCTAGTCAGACACTTCAGTCTCTATAGCCCTGAATGCCATGTCATCTCACCTCCACAATCCCTCCAAAAATTCAGAGCCTCACTCACCAAGTAAAAAAATACGTGAGTGGATTCACAACACTCAATCCCTCTAGCAGTCAAGGAAACCCACAAAGGAAGTTTGGCCCTTGAAATTAATCATGAGTTTGACTTTCTGGAACATCCGTAATCTGATAATGGTACACTTTTAACCCAAAAGTTACTAAACAATGGGCTGATAGTCAAGGTATGTGATCAACCTTCTACACTCATTACCATTGACAAGTATCTGATATTGTTGACCATTGGAACTGCTTCCTCAAAAATCTACTAAAAAAAGATTTCTGGAGACTTCTGCTTTCAAGAATATGGAGTAGATATAATTTTCCCTGTTTCTCCTGCTAGTATAATACCACCAAAAATCCTGACTTTACATATAAACAAACATAAGAAGACTCTGAAAGGTTGAAAGGAGAGGCAGATGGGCTAGGAATCTGGAGACCCAAGGAATGCCATGATGGTGAGTTCCCTGGATTTTCTCTTTGTCTCATTGATCCAGACTTGGAACCCAGCAAAAGCCTGTTGTCTTTTGTTGTTAGCCAAAAAACCTAAGCAGGACCCTAGAAAGACAAAATAAGTTTAGACAGTAATGGCTATGCTCCAGCCAAACACCCCAGAAGAAACTGTGGCTTCCCCCACATCCACATCAGCAAAGGCCAAATGGGGTCTTAGACTTCCACCCTTGCTATAATAAGGTGAAAACAAATTATATTGATCTTTGAAAAGATCAATATAATAGACAAACTGCTAGCATGACTGACAAAGTAAAGAGAGAAGACACCAGTTACCAGTGTCAGGTACAAAACAAGGGATCTCATTATAGACCTTGAAGACATCAAAAAGAAAGTAAGGGAATACTCCAAACAACTCTACACACATAAATTTGACTTAAATGAAAGGGACAAGTTCCTTGAAAAACACAAATTACCACAACTTACCCAATAGGAAATAAATAATTTGAATAGCCCTGTAGCTATTAAGGAAATTTAATTCAAATTCAAATACTCCCAAAAAAGAAATTTCCAGGCCCAGATGGCTTCACTGGAGAGCTCTACCAAACGTTTAAGGCAGAATTAACACCAATTCTACATAATTTCTTCCAGAAAATAGGAGAGAACACTTTCCAATTGACTTTGTGAAGACAGTATCGCTCTGATGCAAAACCAGAGAAACACAGAATAAAAAAGAAAACTACAAACCAATATCCCTTATGAATATAGGTGCAAAAATATCAGCAAATAGAATTCAGCAATATATGAAAATCATTAAACACCATGAGCAAGTGGGGTTTTTTCCCCAGGGATGCAGTCCTTGTTTAATATTCAAAAATCAATCAATATAATCCATGACATTAACAAACTAAAGAAAAAACACAAACATATCAATCAACATAGAATAAGCACATTCAACAAAATTCAGCATCATAAAAATGCTCGGAAAAATAGAAAGAGAGAAGAGAATTTCCACAAGAGCAGGTACAAAAAACCCACAGCTAGCATTATACTTAATGTGAAAAACTAGATGCCTTTCATACATACTTTGCGATTCTATTTATATAACAACCTTGAAATGACAAAATTATGTAAATGGAAAACAGATTAGTGATTGCCAGGGGTTAAGGAGATGGTGGGGTGGAACGGAAATGAGTGTGACTATAAAAGGGCAAAATAGAGGATCCTTGTGGTGTTGGAAGAGTTCTGTAGTTTGACTGTATCCATGGGATAAAGTTGGGATATTGTACTATAATATATTTACAAATAATAATGCAAAATGTTACCATTGGGGGAAACTGGTTAAAGAGTACAGGTCTCTCTGTATTATTTCTTACAGCTGTATATGCATCTATAACTATCTCAACATAAAAATTTTAATTAAAAATGCAGACTCCCCTGAGCAGTCCCAACAGCTGTCAACAACCCTGATCTTTCCAAGGACACTATGTGCATCCCCAAGACTGTACTTCTTGAACAGGAAGCCAGGCATTAACTTGCCTCTGTCTCCAAAACACAGTGACTTGCATCTTAAGAATTCTCATAAGAGACATACAAGTGTTTAACCAAACACCACCAAGCCGATTGTGTTACTTGTAGACCATGTACATCTCTCAAAAACAAGACTACCTATCCTACTTAGAGAAGCTTCCCCTAGGTATAAATGACTCATTACTAACATTTTTCCCTAAAATGGGAGTTATCCAATTAGAAAAGATGGTGCAAATTTTACCCCTTACTTTAGAAGAAGTGATCAGTGACTCCACCTTGATCCTCAAAGGCATTCAAGTCAGCTTTAAATCAGTGGTCAGGAATAAAGATGGCCAATAGGCACATGAAAAGATGCTCATCATCGCTAATTATTAGAGAAATGCAAATCAAAACCACAGTGAGGTACCACCTCACACCAGTAAGAATGGCCATCACTAAAAAGTCTACAAATAATAAATGATGGAGAGGGTGTGGAAAAAGGGAACTCTCTCACACTGTTGGTGGGAATGTAAATTGGTGCATGCAGCCACTATGGAAAACAGGGAAATTCCCTGGTAGATCAGTGGTTAGGACTCGGTGAGTTCGCTGCCAGGGCCTGGGTTCAATCCCTGGTCAGGGAACCAGGATCCCACAAGCTGCACAGCATGGCCAAAAAAATTAAAAAAATAAAAAAACCAAAAACAAACAAACAAGAAAGAAACCAGTATGGAGATTCCTCAAAAAACTAAAAATAGAGTTGCCATATGATTCAGCAACCCCACTCCTGGTTATAATTATAATTAAATTAAATATAATTATAATTGTATTATAATTATATAATATAATAATTAAATTATATAATTATATTATATAAGTATATATAATATAATTATATACTTACATAATATGATAATTATATAATATAATTATAATTAAACTCTAATCCAAAAAGATACATGCACTTCTATGTTCAGAGCAGCACTATTTACAATACCCAAGACATGGAAACAACCTAAATGTCCATTGACAGAAGAATGGATAAAGAAGATGTGGTACATATATACAATGGAATATTACTCAGCCATTAAAAAGAAGGAAATAATGCCATTTGCGGCTACATGAATGGACCAAGAGATTACATTACTAAACGAAGTAAGTCTGGAAGAGAAAGACAAATACATACGATGTCACTTATGTGTGGAATCTAAAATACAACACAAATAAACATAGCTACAAAACAGAAATAGACTCACAGACATAGAAAACAGACTTGTGGTTACTGGGGGTGGGGTTGGAGAGGGAAGCATTGGGAGTTTGGGATTAGCAGATGCAAGCTATTATATATAGGATGGGTAAACAACAAGGTCCTACTGTACAGCACAGGGAATTACATTTAATATCCTATGGAAATGGAATGGAAAAGAATATGAAAAAGAATATATATGTATAACTGAGTCACTTTGCTGTAGAGCAAAAATTAACACAACGTTGTAAATCAACTGTGCTTCAATAAAATTTTTAAAAACTGGAGAAATATGCATAAGAAAAAAAAGATCATTGGTCAGGATTGTTAGGGATGAAAGACTGTCTCCTTACAGGCCAAGGCAAAGCCTGTACTATCACACATACATCCTGCTGAATCTATAGTGATGCCTTGGGCCAAGTGGAAAAGTCCAAGAAACATAGAAACTGAAAGAGAAAGCCACTTGATTTTCTAAGGTAGACCCTGATGGTTTATGGGAGTTGTTCAGCTGATTGCATCCAGGATGCTGTGTGGGGAGGATGGAGAATTTGAGGTCAGTACTGCAGGTTGGCTCATCCTGCTGCATAGAGCCCTGTCGATGTTAGCCTTAGTTAGATGCTGAGAAAAATTAAATGGATTTGGTCCCAGCCCCTACTGGTCAGATTAATTAGATTGCTTGATGGAGTACACATTCAAGGGAAAATATACTCCAAGTGAAGGTGGCATTGAAACAAGGAACAGATACTATTGGGAGGCAATTCTCCATGGATGTCTCAGGTTTCTGCAAGTTTTATGAGCATAAGTGCTGACAGCCATTGTCCCAGACTACCTGAATGTTTATAGAGTAAACAACCTTGGAAAATATATACAATGTAACCTTCTAGAGCAGATGGCATTCTGTTCAATAATAAGGATAATGTCTTCTTCCAGGACAGAGATGGGAAAAGTTTTCTTAAAACTCATGATAAAATATTGGGATTTTCTAAGCTCAGGAACCCACCGTACGTTCAGACATCAACTGGCTGTCATTCTGCAGAATTTGGGGTTCTGGGAACCAGCTCAAATGCTAATACCCTGGCTGCTGTTATTATTATGAGTAATAAACTGTCCTTTGTCTCTGACCCAGGAGTCCTATGTCCTTTGTCATCATCCATGACACTGTGGCAGACTAACTTGTTAGCTTACATGTGGGGTTACATCTCAGAACCTTCACAGTTCTTGACAGGAGCACCATGGTCTATGAGCCATCACCACAGATCCCTGTCAGTCAAGATTGCTACTCTGACCTTATTTCCCATTACAGTCATTAAATCCACCTTGCTTCTGAAGTTAGTGTCCCACCTGCACTCTCATATTCTGAAATCTTACCATTGCTTTTAGGGAGCCCAGCATTAAGGCAGTATCTCTTACCATCAACCCTAGCCTACAGTGTATGGTCACCACTTCTCAAAGACACCAAGCACCCCATCCCCTTACTAGTGCATTTCTTATTACCTCAATGAATAGAGTATCCTCTGGGCCCTCCTGGGTAACATGATCAAGGGATGTGTTCTCTGCTCTTATATAATAAATCCACTTTATTATTCTTAAGTTTCAGAGCCCTCTGATCCCTTCCACAATGCTCTGCCAAGGCAGTTCTGGCATTTCCACCTATTTTATTGTAAATCTTTATCATGCCCAGACGTTGAGGAGTCATCCCAGCAGGCTACTAAGATAGACTCCATGTATCCTTGCCAGGTCATTCAATTCTAGGTCATGGGAGAGTACTATCATGTCAATAAACTTTCCCTATCTGGTCTTATACATCACCCCATGTACTCCAAAGTTCACACATATTTTCCTGCTTCCTGCTGGTTAATATTAGCTGGGTCCTGCAATTCTTTGGGGAAGCAAGGTATTTCATCTTGGTGACAGAAATGTATTTCTCTCCTAGGCTATTGGTATACAGGCAGTGAGGTATAGTGGTACAAATCTTGAGAAGGTTGAACATCACTCTGTGAAGCATCCACCACAGGGAGTCTTTCATGGTTATCAGGCAAAGAGAGACGACTTTACTCAACAAAGAAAAGGCAACTGTTTCTGCCAACCCCAAGGGTTTAGGGAAATCTGGGAGCTCAAGATTCCCTTACATATCTGCCCAAATACCTCCATTACAGGTCTCAGAGTCCCACTTCTTGGTCAGGGCTCTGATTTTAGCATAGAGGAAACATCAAGCCTACTTAGTTAGTCACCTTTGCAGCTCTGCTATTTTCAGTCAGATGTTGGGCTTGATTCTCCTGATCCCTGCAACTGATGAAGGTCTCTATAAACACTGCCACTGAGGACCTCTGGTTTTCATAGCTTGGATTGAATTTATAGTTGGCTGAACTGGGCCTGTCATTCTCTTCAAGGTTTTTGAGGAGATTAAAAAAGCTCATCAGCTCTATAGTTCCTATCATCTCTTCTCCTAATACTGTTCAAGGGCTGGTCCTATTGTATAATCCAGTGTTTCCTCTTCCACTTATACCTCATCCCAGTGCATGAAAGAGGAGAATCTACGTATTGTGATGTGAGGGACTATCCCTGTCCCTTTTCCACAGCAATGGGATCCTTGTCATTTCAGCAGTAAGTGATCTGATTCTAAAGGTTCATCCTAACTATTGGGGTTTCTTTTTTTTTTGCGGTACGCGGGCCTCCCACTGTTGTGGCCTCTCCCTTTGTGGAGCACAGGCTCCGGACACACAGGCTTAGCGGCCATGGCTCACGGGCCCAGCCACTCCGCGGCATGTGGGATCTTCCCGGACCAGGGCACGAACCCGTGTCCCCTGCATCGGCAGGCAGACTCTCAACCACTGCGCCGTCAGGGAAGCTCCTAACTATTGGTTTTCCACTAATGTTTCCGGTAATATGTCTTAGTTTGTGTCCCTCTCCACCACACCAAAAAAAAATAAATTAGAGCCTGGGTAAGAACTCAAATTCGGGTAGTTCACTCAGTAGACAGTGTGTGTGTGTGTGTGTGTGTGTGTGTGTGTGTGTGTGTGTGTGTGTGAGTGCGTGTGTGTGTAAGTGTGTAAAATATCACCATTATACGTGGCAATGTTTTATATTATCATATATGGTAATATTTAATCATTGTTAATTTCCTAATGTTGATGGTTATACTATGGTTATGTAGAGGAATGTCCTAATTTTTATATACACACTCAATTACACAGGGATAATAAGGCATCATGTCTGCAACTTACTCTCAAATGGATCAAAAAAAAATTACCAATGTGTAAATTACCTATGGATTGAAAAAAATTTATGCATGTTTGCACTTATGCATATATATACACATACATATCTATTTATATATATTTAAAACCTCCAGTTTCAACACAGCAGGGCATATTCAATGCCCCCTCCTCCACCTTTCTATATTTATACCTCTTTTCTCATCAGTGAGAAATCTGACTCCCATTAACCTTAATATATTTACTGTTGAGTCAGTTCCCCTGAATGTAACCAATCTTCCAGCTGCACCCAGCTGAATTCTTAACTCAAAGACATGCTTACCAGTACACACACACACACACATCCCTACACATACCTATACATGCACACAAATCAACTACAATAGCCCCTAGAAACGGAAGAAGGAAGGAGAGGGAGGAAGAAGAATGAAAAGAAGGAAAGAGAAGGGAGAAAAAAGGAGGAATAAAGCCTAGCTAGTGGCTTTTTTTGCTAAATTATTTACCCATTATGGAAGGAGGGAAAGAAGGAAGGGAGAAAGTGGGGGGAGGAAGGAGGGAGGGAGGGAAGGAAGGAATGAAGGAAAGAAGGAAGGAATATGACAGCATATTATATACGTTCCTGAAGGATTTAAGGCATCTTCCAATAATAAATACACACACACACACACACACACACACACACACACACACACACAAAATGCCTAGAAAAGAAAGACTGAAAAAAAACATTGCCAAAATATTAATCACACTTACGTCTAGGTAGTTGGGTTTGGGGTGATCTTTATCTGCTTTTCGTCTGTCTTTCAATTTTTCAACAATCAATGTGTGGTATATTACACTTAAAAATAATTGTTTTAAGATAAATAGGAGACTTCCCTGGTGGTGCACTGGTCAAGAATCCACCTGCCAATGCAGGGGACATGGGTTCAACCCTTGGTCCGGGAAGATCCCACATGCCGCAGAGCAACTAAGTCCATGCACCACAACTGCTGAAACCCACGCACCTAGAGCCTGTTCTCCACAACAAGTGAAGCCGCCACAATGAGAAGCACGCACACCGCAACGAAGAGTAGCCCCCGCTCACCACAACTAGAGAAAGCCCGCGCGCAGCCAAAACTAAATAAATAAATAAAATAAACAAATTTATAAAATAAAATAGTAGGAGAGGGCTTAAAGATGGCAGAAGAGTAAGACGCGGAGATCTCCTTCCTCCTCACAGAGACATCAGAAATACATCTACACGTGGAACTTCTCCTATAGAACACCCACCGAACGCTGGCAGAAGACCTCAGACCTCCCAAAAGGCAAGAAACTCCACACGTACCTGGGTAGGGCAAAAGAAAAAAGAATAAACAGAGACAAAGAATAGGGACGGAACCTACACCAGTGGGAGGGAGCTGTGAAGGAGGAAAGGTTTCCACACACTAGAAGCCCCTTCGCGGGCGGAGACTGTGGGTGGCGGAGGGGGAAGCTCCGGAGCCGCGGAAGAGAGCGCAGCCCCAGGGTGCGGAGGGCAAAGAGGAGAGATTCCCTCAGAGGATCGGTGCCGACCGGCACTCACCAGCTCGAGAGGCTTGTCTGCTCACCCGCCGGAGCGGGCGGGGGCCGGGAGCTGAGGCTCGGGCTTCAGTCGGATCCCAGGGAAAGGTCTGGAGTTGGCAGAGTGAAAACAGCCTGAAGGTGTTAGTGCGCCACGGCTAGCCGGGAGGGAGTCCGGTTGAAGTCTGGAGCTGCCGAAGAGGCAAGAGACCTTTTCTTCCCTCTTTGCTTCCTGGGCACGAGGAGAGGGGTTTAAGCGCGCCGCTTAAAGGAGCTCCAGAAACCGGCGCGAGACAGCCACGGACAACAGAGACGGGTGTGGGACGCTAGGGTTGCTGCTACCGCCACCAAGAGGCCTGTGTGCGAGCACAGGTCACTCTCCACACCGCCCCTTCCGGGAGCCCGTGCAGCCCGCCACTGCCGGGGTCCCGGGATCCAGGGGCAGCTTCCCTGGGAGAACGCGCAGCGAGCCTCGGGCCGGTGCAGCGTCACGTCGGCCTCTGCCGCCGTGCACCCGTGCCTGCACCCGTGCCCCTCCCTCCCCCCGGCCTGAGTGAGCCAGAGCCCCCGAATCAACTGCTCCTTTAACCCCATCCTGTCTGAGCGAAGGGCAGACGCCCTCGGACGACCTACACGCAGAGGCGGGGCCAAGTCCAAAGCTGAACCCCAGGAGCTGTGCGAACAAAGAGGAGAGGGGGAGGTCTCTCCCAGCAGCCTCAGAGGTGGCGGATTAAAGCTCCACAATCAACTTGAAGTGCCCTGCATCTGTGGAAAACCTGAATAGACAACGAATCATCCCAAGTTGAGGAGGTGGACTTTGGGAGCAAGATATACTATTACTTTCCCCTTTTTTCTTTTTGTGAGTGTGTATGTGTGCGCTGCTGTGTGAGATTTTGTCTGTAGACTGACCCATTTTTCTGTTTTTTTTAATAGAAATTTTTCTTCTTAATAATTATTTTTTATTTTAATAACTATACTTTATCCTATTTATTTTGTCTTCTCCCTTTCTTTCTTCCTTCCTTTCTTCCCTCCTTTCTTCCTTCCTTCCTCCCTTCTTTCCTCCCTTCCTTCCTCCCTTCTTTCCTCCCTTCCTTCCTCCCTTCCTTCCTCTCTTCCTTCCTCCCTTTCTTCCTCTCTTCCTTCCTTCCTCCCTTCCTTTCTTCCTTCATTCCTTCCCTCCCTCCCTCCTTCCTTCCTTCTTTCCTTCTTTCCTTTTCTTTCCTTTCTATACTTTCTCCCTTTTATTTTGAGCCGTGTGGATTAAAGGCTCTTGGCGCCCCAGCCAGGCACCAGGGCTGTGTCTCTGAGGTGGGAGAACCAACCTCAGGACACTGGTCCACAAGAGACCTCCCAGCTCCGTGCAATATCAAACAGCGAAAATCTCCCAGAGATCTCCATCTCAACACCAAGACCCAGCTTCACTCAAGGACCAGCAATGAACAGTGCTGGACACCCTATCCCCAACAAAGAACAAGACAGGTCTACAGCCCCAACCATTAGCAGAGAGGCTGCCTAAAATCATAATAAGGCTACCAACATCCCCAAACACACCACCAGACGTGGACCTGCCCACCAGAAAGACAAGATCCAGCCTCATCCACCAGAAGAGAGGCACTAGTCCCCCCAACCAGGAAACCTACTCAACCCACTGAACCAACCATAGCCACTGGGGACAGCCACCAAAAACAACAGGAACTACGAACCTGCAGCCTGCAAAAAGGAGACCCCAAACACAGTAAGATAAGCAAAATGAGAAGACAGAAAAACACACAGCAGATGAAGGAGCAAGATAAAAACACACCAGACCTAACAAATGAAGAGGAAATAGGCAGTCTACCTGAGAAAGGATTCAGAATAATGATAGTAAAGATGATTCAAAATCTTGGAAATAGAATAGACAAATTGCAAGAAACAGTTAACAAGGACCTAGAAGAAATAAAGAGGAAGCAAGCAACAATGAGCAACACAACAAATGAAATGAAAAATACTCTAGATGGGATCAATAGCAGAATAACTGAGGCAGAAGGATGGATAAGTGACCTGGAAGATAAAATAGTGGAAATAACTACTGCAGAGTAGAAGAAAGAGAAAAGAATGAAAAGAACTGAGGACAGTCTCAGAGACCTCTGGGACAACATTAAATGCACCAACATTCGAATTATAGAGGTCCCAGAAGAAGAAGAGAAAAAGAAAGGGACTGAGAAAATATTTGAAGAGATTATAGTTGAAAACTTCCCTAATATAGGAAAGGAAATAGTCAATCAAGTCCAGGAAGCACAGAGAGTCCCATACAGGATAAACCCAAGGATAAACACGCCAAGACACATAATAATCAAACTGTCAAAAATTAAATACAAAGAAAACATATTAAAAGCAGCAAGGGAAAAACAACAAATAACACACAAGGGAATCCCCATAAGGTTAACATCTGATCTTTCAGCAGAAACTCTACAAGCCAGAAGGGAGTGGCAGGACATTAAAGTGATGAAGGAAGAAAACCTACAACCAAGATTACTCTACCCAGCAAGGATCTCATTCAGATTTGATGGAGAAATTAAAACCTTTACAGACAAGCAAAAGCTGAGAGAGTTCAGCACCACCAAACCAGCTCTACAACAAATGCTAAATGAACTTCTCTAGGCAAGAAACACAAGAGAAGGAAAAGACCTACAAGAACAACTCGAAACAATTAAGCAAATGGTAATAGGAACATACATATCGATAATTACCTTAAATGTAAATGGATTAAATGCTCCCACCAAAAGACACAGACTGGCTGAATGGATACAAAAACAAGACCCATATATATGCTGTCTACAAGAGACCCACTTCAGACCTAGAAACACATACAGACTGAAAGTGAGGGGATGGAAAAAGATATTCCATGCAAATGGAAATCAGAAGAAAGCTGGAGTAGCAATTCTCATATCAGACAAAATAGACTTTAAAATAAAAACTATTACAAGAGACAAAGAAGTACACTACATAATGATCAAGGGATCGATCCATGAAGGAGATATAACAATTGTAAATATTTATGCACCCAACATAGGAGCACCTCAATACATAAGGCAAATACTAACAGCCTTAAAAGGGGAAATCGACAGTAACACAATCATAGTAGGGGACTTTAACACCCCACTTTCACCAATGGACAGATCATCCAAAATGAAAATAAATAAGGAAACACAAGCTTTAAATGATACATTACACAAGATGGACTTAAATGATATTTATAGGACATTGCATCCAAAAACAACAGAATACACATTTTTCTCAAGTGCTCATGAAACATTCTCCAGGATAGATCATATCTTGGGTCACAAATCTAGCCTTGGCAAATTTAAGAAAATTGAAATCGTATCAAGTATCTTTTCTGACCACAACGCTATGAGACTAGATATCAATTACAGGAAAAGATCTGTAAAAAATACAAACACATGGAGGCTAAACAATACACTACTTAATAACGAAGTGATCACTGAAGAAATCAAAGAGGAAATCAAAAAGTACTTAGAAACAAATGACAATGGAGACACGACGACCCAAAACCTATGGGATACAGCAAAAGCAGTTCTAAGAGGGAAGTTTATAGCAATACAATCATATCTTAAGAAATAGGAAACATCTCGAATAAACAACCTAACTTTGCACTTAAAGCAATTAGAGAAGGAAGAACAAAAAAACCCCAAATTTAGCAGAAGGAAAGAAATCATATATATCAGATCAGAAATAAATGAAGAAGAAATGAAGGAAACAATAGCAAAGATCAATAAAAGTAAAAGCTGGTTCTTTGAGAAGATAAATAAAATTGATAAAGCATTAGCCAGACTCATCAAGAATAAAAGGAAGAAGACTCAAATCAATAGAATTAGAAATGAAAAAGGAGATGTAACAACTGACACTGCAGAAATACAAAAGATTATTAGAGATTACTACAAGCAACTCTATGCCAATAAAATGGACAACCTGGAAGAAATGGACCAATTCTTAGAAATGCACAAGCTGCCGAGACTGAACCAGGAAGAAATAGAAAATATGAACAGACCAATCACAAGCACTGAAATTGAAACTGTGATTAAACACCTTCCAACAAACAAAAGCCTAGGACCAGATGGCTTCACAGGAGAATTCTATCAAACATTTAGAGAAGAGCTAACACCTATCCTTCTCAAACTCTTATGTCCCAAACTCATATGGTACTGGCACAAAAACAGAAATATAGATCAATGGAACAGGATAGAAAGCCCAGAGATAAACCCACACACATATGGTCACCTTATCTTTGATAAAGGAGGGAAGGATATACAGTGGAGAAAAGACAGCCTCTTCAATAAGTGGTGCTGGGAAAACTGGACAGCTACATGTAAAAGAATGAAATTAGAACACTCCCTAACACCACACACAAAAATAAACTTAAAATGGGTTAAAGACCTAAATGTAAGGCCAGACACTCTTAGAGGAAAACATAGGCAGAACACTCTATGACATAAATCACAGCAAGATCCTTTTTGACCCATCGCCTAGAGAAATGGAAATAAAAACACAAATAAACAAATGGGACCTAATGAAACTTAAAAGCTTTTGCACAGCAAAGGATACCATAAACAAGATCAAAAGACAACCCTCAAAATGGGAGAAAATATTTGCAAATGAAGCAACTGACAAAGGATTAATCTCCAAAATTTATAAGCAACTCATGCAGCTCAATAACAAAGAAACAAACAACGCAATCCAAAAATGGGCAGAAGAACTAAATAGACATTTCTCCAAAGAAGATATACAGATTGCTAACAAGCACATGAAAGATGCTCAACATCATTAATCATTAGAGAAATGCAAATCAAAACTACAATGAGATATCATCTCACACCGGTCAGATAGGCCATCATCAAAAACTCTAGAAACAATAAATGCTGGAGAGGGTGTGGAGAAAAGGGAACACTCTTGCACTGCTGGTGGGAATGTAAATTGATACAGCCACTATGGAGAACAGTATGGAGGTTCCTTAAAAAATTACAAAGAGAACTACCATACGACCCTGCAATCCCACTACTGGGCATATACCCTGAGAAAACCATAATTCAAAAAGAATCATGTACTAAAATGTTCATTGCAGCTCTATTCCCGATAGCCAGGACATGGAAGCAACCTAAGTGTCCATCAACAGATGAATGGATAAAGAAGATGTGGCACATATATACAATGGAATATTACTCAGCCATAAAAAGAAATGAAACTGAGTTATTTGTAATGAGGTGAATAGACCTGGAGTCTGTCATACAGAGTGAAGTAAGTCAGAAGGATAAAAACAAATACCAGATGCTAACACATATATATGGACTCTAAAAAAAAATGTCATGTAGAGATTAGTGGTAGGATGGGAATAAAACACAGACGTACTAGAGCAGGGACTTGAGGATATGGGGAGGGGGAAGGGTAAGCTGTGACAAAGTGAGAGAGTGGCAGGGACATATATACACTACCAAATGTAAATTAGATAGCTAGTGGGAAGCTGCTGCACCGTGCTTTGTGACCATCTAGAGGGGTGGGATAGGGAGGGTGATGCAAGAGGGAAGAGATATGGGAACATATGTATATGTATAACTGATTCACTTTGTTGTAAAGGAAAAACTAACACACTATTGTAAAACAGTTATACTCCAATAAAGATGTTTAAAAAAAAATAAAATACAAAAATAAAAAATACAAAAAAAAACAAAAAAATAAAATAAAATAGTAGAATAGCTCAATGGAACAGAATAGAAATTAGAGAAAATGATTCACATGTATGTTTAATTGATGTTTGGCAAAGATGTAAGAAATTCAATGGAAAAAAAAGAGTTTTCAACAACCTATTGAAACAATTGAGGATTTATGTGCCAAAAAATTTTTTAATTCACCTCTTCATACTTCACAACATGTACAAATGTTAACTCAAAGTTGACCATAAATCTAAATGTAAAACCTAACATTATAAAATGTCTAGAATACACAGGAGAAAATATTTTGTGACCTTGGGTTAGGTAAAAATTTCTTAAATATTCCAAAATCACAATCTATGAAATAAAAATTAACTTTAAAGTTGGGCTTTTTAAAATTAAGAACTTCTGCTCTTTGAAAAACACTATTAAAAGAATGAAAAGACAATCTACTGGGAAAGAATACTTGCAAATCACATATATGATAAGGATTTTATCTGGAATATATAAGGAAATCTTACATATAAAAATTTTTTTAACTACCTAGCTTTTTTTTTTTTTTAATTTTTATTTTTCAGCTGCACCCCGCAGCATGCTGGATCTTAGTTCCCCGACCAGGGGTCGAACCCGTGCCCCCTGCAGTGGAAGCATAGAGTATTAACCACTAGACCACCAGGAAAGTCCCCCTAGCTTTTTTAAATGGGCAAAATATTTGAACATAATTTATCAAAAAATGATATACTGATAGCATAAGCACCTGAAAAAATGTTCAATATCATTAGCCATTTGGGAAATGGAAAATTTAAACCACAATGAGATACAACCACATACCTATTAGAATAGCTAAAATTAGAAAGATTGGCTGCACCACGTATTGTAAGGACGTGGAGCAACTAGAATTCCCATAAAATGCTGGTGGGTATGTAAAATAGTACAACCACTTTGGAAAAGAGTTTGACAGTTTCTTTAAAAGTTAAACATACACTTACCTGTGGGCCAACCATTCCATCCATGAAAAAAAGAAAGCATAAAAAGAAAGACAAATATCATATGATATCATTTACATGTGGAATCTAAAAAAATGATACAAACTAACTTATTTACCAAACAGAAATAAAGTTACAGACATAGGAAACTTATGGCTACCAAAAAGGAAAGGGTCAGGGAGATAAATTGGGAATTTGAGATTAACAGATACACACTACTATATATAAAATAGATAAACAAGAACCTACTGTATAGCACAGGGAACTATATTCAATATCTTGTAGTAACTTAGAATGGAAAAGAATCTGAAAAAGGATATATACATATGTATAATTGAATCACTTTGCTATACACCTGAAACATTGTAAATCAACTATACTTCAAATTAAAAAAATTTTAAAGCTTGGAAAAGACCCCCTCAAAAAGAAAGCATATAACCACATAAAGATTAATAACGCACATAGAAACTTTATTTGTAATAGCCAAAACCTGTTAACAACGCAAATGTCCATCAAGGTAAATGATTAAACAGATTGTGGTACCTCCATATAATGAAATACTGCTCAGCAATAATCAATACAGATGAATCCAAAATAATTGCACATAGTGCAAGAAGTCAGACAAAAAAATCATTCTGTATGATTCCATTAATATAAATGTTTAGAAAATGTGAATTAATCTATATAGTGACAGAAAGTAGAACAGAGGTTGTCTGGGAAAGGGTGGGAAGGTTATAGGAAGGAGAAAGAAGGGGTTCTTACAAAGGCGCATGAGTGTATACATGTGTCAAAATTGATCTAACTGGTAAATTTTATGTTATGAATATTTAACTATAATAAAAAAGAAAAACTTATCAAACTGTACACTTTAAATATGGGCAGTTTATTAAACACCAACTATACCTTAATAAAGCTGTTTTACAATGGTGTTTTTAATAAAATAATGTCGTAAGAAAACCATCATGCAAAAATATTTTATCCCACAGTTATTATTTCCTAAAGATAGATTCCTATAAGGAAGTTTACTGGGTCAAACAATAATAATAGTTTCACTGTTCTTGTGACACAAATGATTTCAAGAAAAATTGAACAATTTTTTACTTTTTTTTTTTTTTTTTTTTTGTGGTATGCGGGCCTCTCACTGTTGTGGCCTCTCCCGTTGCGGAGCACAGGCTCTGGACACGCAGGCCCAGCGGCCAAGGCTCACGGGCCCAGCCACTCCGCGGCATGTGGGATCCTCCCAGACTGGGGCACAAACCTGTGTCCCCTGCATCGGCAGGCGGACTCTCAATCACTGCGCCACCAGGGAAGCCCTTTTTTACTTTTAATATGGTATCTCACCCTCTCCAAGCTCTGAGAATTAATTTTTTTAAACATTTGCAAATTTGAGTTTTAAATGGCCTCTTATTTTCACTTACATTTTTATTACTATGGATACCATAATTTAAACAGAAAATTTACAACCTAGAGAGGTTCAAGTGAAGGCATGTTGGGTGATGCGGCTGTGGAACTCAGGTTCTGTGAGGAATAATGGATGACACAGAAAGTTCACCTGAGGAACCCCATGGGATGGACCATGGGGCAGAGAAAGTCATGAGTGTTCTCCTCTAGGAACTGTAGTGACATACTTCAGGAGAGGGACTAAACCTATGCTGCAGGGGACTAGAGTGAAAGAAAAAGACCAAGTTCCATCTGGAAGATTGCAGCTTCCAAAAGGAAGATTGCAGCTCAGTATGAGAAAGGACCTTTTTTGCAGGGGAGGGGTGGCAGGCTAACAACATCAATCACGAGAGCTTTAACACAATGAAATCAGCTGCCTTCCCAGCCCTGGCAGAGTCATCTAGAAAAGACTGGCTTAAGAAGATATGGTATGTACATATAGACTATTAGCCATAAAAAAATGAAATATTGTCATTTGCAGCAATGTGGATGGACCTAGATAATATTATGCTTAGTGAAATGTCAGACAGAGAAAGATAAATACTATACGATATCACTTATATGTGGAATCAAAAAATAATACAAATGAAAATATATATAAAACAGAAACAGACTCACAGACACAGAAAGCAAACTTATGGTTACCAAGGGAGGGGGTGTGGAGGGACAAATTAGGGGTATGGGATTAACAGATACAAACTACTATACATCAAATAGATAAGCAACAAGGATTTACTGTATAGCACAAGGACCTATATTCAATATCTTGTAATAACATGTAATGGAAAAGAATCTGAAAAAAAATTCTGAACACTATGCTGTATAACTGAAATGAACACAATATTATATAGCAACTATAAATGAAAGAAGAAAGAAAGAGAAAAAGAAAGAAAGAAAGAAAGAAAGAAAGAAAGAAAGAAAGAAAGAAAGAAAGAAAGAAAGAAAGAAAGAAAGAAAGAAAGAAAGGGAGGGAGGGAGGGCGGAAGAGAGGGAAGGAGGGAGGAAGAGAGGGAGGGAGGGAGGGAGGGAAGGAAGCCTGGAAGGCACCTGGCAGACCCATTGCAGAGGGAGATCTTACATCAATTAGGAATTTGGATGAGACAGTCTTAAGTCAGATGACCTTTCCCCACCCCCAGTTTTATTGAGATATAAATTACATACATCATTGTTTGAGTTTCAGGTATACAGCATAAAGTTTGACTTACATATATTGTGAAATGATTACCACAATAAGTTTCATTAACATCCATCATCTCATATAGATACAATAAAAAGAAACGGAAAAAAAGAAAAAAAGGAAAAAAAGTTCTCCTTGTAATGAGAGCTCTTAGGATTTACTCTCTTAACAGCTATCATGCATAGCATACAGCAGTGGTTCCTATAGTCATCATGTTGTACTAGAAATTATTTATCAGACGATCTTTAAAAGTCCTCATATTTTGTTTTTCTCATTCCCCCTCCTTAACATTTTTTTTCTCTTGTTCCTACACTTCCTTGGAAATGGTGACATCATTATCATACTATGTTTGCAAATCGAGGGGTGAGGGAAAAAAGCCACTTGTTTATAAGAACATAATGAACAACCTTTAAACACGCATTAGCTAGTCACAGGTGATAGATATATTTCAGGGATAAGAAAAGAGAGTCCTAGGAAAGTACTTGGTTGGCTCCTTGTTCAGGTTAAAATGGCTCCTGGCCAGTGCATTATTATTACTCCTTAATGAACAGCTAACCAGTGTCCATCCCAAATGGAAAATCTAAACAAAGAGACACAGTAGTCACTATGAAGATTTCATTTGTTTGCATTTATCCCTCCACCAAAACACTTGAAGGCAATTTACGCAATAGCAATGAAAACATCTGCTGTGAAGAAAGATGTATAGGACACAGAATACTGAGGAGGGAGGAGAAGAGAGCGAAAGAGGTAAGAAGAGTTTGAAATAATACCTTTGTCATTAAAGTTTGAAAACCAGCTACATGGGGTGTTTGATGCCATGCTGAAAGGTTTTGATTTAATTCTATAAATAATGAGGAGCTTGCCAAGGTCTTCAAGCTAGAGAGTGACACAAAATATTTTTTTAATTAGTTATCTCTGAGGAAGTGATGAGTAGATTTTTGTTTACTATTTATCTTCCTCACTGGAATGTGAGCTCCCGGAAAACAGAGGTTTTTATCTCTTTTGCTCACTTTTGTATCCCTAGCACAGGACAGGAAGTCAACAAATCTTTGTTGAATGAACAAGCAGATCCTGGCAATTAGTGAAAAAGGTAGAGACTCAGAGATCATGAGCCAAGGCAAGGGGGGCTATGCTCTGGGGTATAAGTCACTCAAGAGTTGCTAGGCACACATGCATGCACAAGTTGGGGAAAAGAAGCCGGCTTAAATCGAGGAGTTTCACAGTTTGTTTTTTTTAATGGAGGTATAATTGACCTATAACATTATATACATTTCAGGGGACTTCCCTGGTGGCCCAGTAGATAAGACTCCATACTCCTAATGCAGGGAGCCAGGGTTCCAGCCCTGGTCAGGGAACTAGATCCCACATGCATGCTGCAACTAAGAGTTCACATGCCACAACAAAGGATCCCACCTGCCACAACGAAGACCCAGCACAACCAAATAAATAAAATATTTTTAAAAAACATATTCTTTTCAGGTGTACAATATAGTGATTCCATATTTGTATATATTGCGAAATGATGACTACAGTGTCTACAATATACACTACAACACATAGTTCCAAAATTCTTTCCTTGTGATGAGAACTTTTTTTTTTTTTTTTTTTTTTTTTTTTTTTTTTTGCGGTACGCGGGCCTCTCACGTTACGGAGCACAGGCTCTGGACGCGCAGGCTCAGCGGCCATGACTCACAGGCCCAGCCACTCCGCGGCATGTGGGATCTTCTTGGATCGGGGCACGAACACGTGTCCTCTGCATTGGCAAGCGGACTCTCAACCACTGCGCCACCAGGGAAACCCTAAACCCACCTGTAAGAGTTTTGATAGGAAATGCTGCATTTCTCCTTTCTGTCTGAAAGTAATGGTAGTGATTTTGTCATTGGCGCAACAGGGAGACTTCTCTGTGTCCAGCATTCTCACCCAAACGTCGGCTCAAGTCTGCCCCCTAGAGTAATCAGTGTGCCTTGACAGTAGTGCTCAACAGTATTAATTTCATATTTCTGACACTGGTCTTTTCCAGAGGACAGTCACTTTCTATTTTATATGCGTCTGCATTATTTGAAAGTATGTCAGATACTGTTTTGGGGGGTTTTTTTGTTTTTTTTTAAACGTATATTTTATTTATTTTTGGCTGCGTTGGGTCTTCGTTACTGCGCAGGGGCTTTCTCTAGTTGCGGCGAGCGGCAGCTACTCTTCATTGCGGTGCACGGGCTTCTCATTGCGGTAGCTTCTCTTGTCTCCATAGTTGTGGCTCTAGAGTGCAGGCTCAGTAGTTGTGGCGCACGGGCTTAGTTGCTCCATGGCATGTGGCATCTTCCTGGACCAGGGCTTGAACCTGCATCCCCTGCATTGGCATGCGGATTCTTAACCACTGCGCCACCAGGGAAGTCCGATACTGTTGTTTTTATACGTAAAAAATGTTTCCATTGGGGGGGGGAAATACTATCTACAACACAATTTTTAATTTCAAGAGAGTATCATATGACAGTGTCTTGCTTAAAATAGGCAGGATTAATTCAAGTTCTAGAACCCTGGTTGTTCAGAGTCACATTCTCAGACTATATCTATTATGTCACTACTATGTGATAGGCAAGGGTTCTGGGAATGCAAAGATGATTAAGATATGGTTCCTACTACTAAGAGTTCACAGTCTAGATGGGAAGACAGATGTAAGTAAATCATTACGTGATAAAACCGACATGAGTCATACTATAGTACAGAAGAGAATATGAATGAACAGAGATATTTTTATTTGGAGAGAATAGGAAGGAAGGAAGGAGGGAAAGAAGGAAGGGAGGAAAGAAAGAATCAGGTTAATAAACTTTAAAATGCTGTAACTAGTATTAGGCCAGTTAACCCAAAATAATACCATGGATTAATTAAATTCCAATTCTTTTTAAGCTTCCTAGAATTTAAAAAATAAAATTCAAGTAATATAAAAAGAGGCTTGAGAGTTATAGATCATTGCTGCCCAATAGAAATATGAGACATAGAGGTAATTTTAAATTTTCTAATAGTAGCGACATTAAAATAGGGAACAAACAGGAGAAATTAATTTTAATAAAATATTTTATTTAACCAAACATATCCAAAATATTATCACTTTTGTTGGAATCAAGGCAAGATATAAAGGGCCTGATGTGGGATGGTGGCAATGAGAATGGAATTTGGTAAGTCCAAGTGATATTTAGAGGCAAAATAAGCAGAAGTTGATAATTATTTGAATGGAGAACAAGAAGAGTACGTGATGGTTTCAAACCCAACCAGGTTCTTGGTTGACAACTGGTAAATGATGCTACCATTCACTGAGACAGGGAAAACAGATTGGGGGCAGGGCAAGAAATAATTATTTACTTTAAAAAATGAGTTTGTGGGAATTCCCTGGAAGTCCAGTGGTTAGGACTTGGTGCTTACACTGCCGAGGGCCCAAGTTCAATCCCTGGTAGGGAAACTAAGAGCTCACAAGCCACACGGTGTGGCCAAAAAAAACAAAAAAAAATGTGGTACCTATAGGTATATTATGAGGGAAGTTTTTAAGGTGGAAGAGACTTGAGAATGTTTTAAGCAAGGAACCATTAAAATTATGCACTTGACTATTTTAAAAGATGTAAATGATATACTGTCAACTGAAATGAACTCATGTTTGGAAAAAAGTTTGTGTGTGCGTGTGTGTGTGTGTGTGTGTGTGTGTGTATACAAATAGATAATATTTTGGAAGGACAGACAACAAAGTATTAACCATGTTTATCTCCGAGTAGCTACAATAAGAGTTTTAAATTTTCATTCTTTTTCTTGATCTGTATTTTTATTATGACGATGATCATTTTGTGATATTTTAAAAAGGCAATAAGCTGTCAACTTCATATTCAGAGAGTCCCCCCTCTTCCATTTACTATGGTCCTGAAAGTGTGCTGAAAACAGACTTTCCTCCAGTTTGACAAAATATAGTATAAAAGTCCTAATCCTGATTTTCCCAGGTACTGCTGTCCTTGAAGGGGAAGAAACTTCACAGATACCCTGGCTGGAGTGGAAGATGGCTACTGTCTCAGCCAGCCAGCCAATGGGCCCTGGGAACTCCAGGCATCTCTCCTTTCCATGGGTGGGCCACCTCTACCCAGACCTTTCTTTTGGGGCCACAGCAGATGAGTAGACCATCCCCAAATCTGAAACTTGGTTAGCAAGACTGAAAAGTACCCAAAGCAAGGGTGGGGAAACAACACATAGTATAACCCAGACCTGAAAGGCAGGTCAGGTCCCATCCTCCCCCTTGGTGTCAGGTCCCATCCTCCCCCTTGGTGGTGGCAAATAACAGGCAAACACACCATGTAATAGCTGAAGTCATCTTTTACCTGTGTGAAAAATCATTAAAAAGCTGCATGAAAGTGTCAATTCAAAATGGTGAAGGTACAAGTTGTATGAATTGAAAAAATGCAGATTGATGATCATCACTATTTTACTTTTCTTTCACTGTCTTCCTCTTCTCTTTTTCTCTCTCCTTTTCCTTCTTTTTATTGTCTATGCCAAAGTTAGTTTGTTCTTACAGAAGCAGTAAGTTCCGGCATTAGTAATGAGTAGTAGTTTTGGGAGATCTTCTTCTTTACAAAACAGAGATTCTAGCTGCCCTTGGGCAGTTGATGATCCAAGACAGAGACAAAGAATAAATAGGAAGAATTCTACTATCTTTTCTTCTAGGGAAAAAAACAGAATATGGCCTCAATATGTTAATTAACCTGATCATGGTGATGATTTTACAAAGTATGTCAAATACTCATACACATATCAATCATGCTGTGCAATGTAAATATATACAATTTTATTTGTCAGTTATACTTCAATAGAGCTGGGGGGAAAAAAGAAGTGCCTGCTTCAGCAGCACGTACACTGAAACTGGAACTCTCTGGATACAGAGAGGATTAGCACAGCTCCTATGCAAAGATGACACGCAAATTTGTGAGGTGGTCCATATGTTTTAAATAAATCATGCGATGTAATGTACAGCATGGTGACGATAGTTGACAATATTGTATTGTATATTTGAAAGTTGCTAAGAGAGTAGATCTTAAAAGTTCTCATCACAAGAAAAAAAATGTGTAACTATGTATGGTGATGGATGTTAACTAGATTTACTGTGGCAATCACTTCACAATACATACAAATACTGAATCATTACGTTGGACACCTGAAACTAATATAATGTTACATGTCAATTATACTTCAATAAAAAATAAATAGTCTCAGGGGTTTCCCTGGTGGCACAGTGGTTGAGAGTCCGCCTGCCGATGCAGGGGATATGGGTTCGTGCCCCGGTCCGGGAAGATCCCACGTGCCACGGAGCGGCTAGGCCCGTGAGCCATGGCCGCTGAGCCTGCGCGTCCGGAGCCTGTGCTCCGCAACGGGAGAGGCCACAACAGTGAGAGGCCCACGTACCGCAAAAAAAATAATAAATAATAATAAATAGTCTCATAAAGTTAAAACCCAGAGCATAAAGCTGATCTCAGAGATTCAGTCTCCACCCACGTAATCAAAATTGTAACCCACTCCCAAGTCCTGCTTTTTTCATTCACATCTGCCCGTTCACAAGCAAATCACACACCTACTAAGTCAGGACCCACTGCGAAAGAGAAATGAAGGTCCTGCCTCAAGTTAAGAACATGAGTCAGCATGAACTGGGCTCCGGCTCTAACGCTGCCACCTCCCCAGTGAGTGACTGAACTTTCCTAAACTCCAGTTTCCTCAGCCAACAAGTGAAAAGAAGACTAGGTCCCACCTCAGAGTGGTGAGGACTATTAGGTAATGCATTCAAACTCTCAGCACAGTACTTGGCACCTTAATTACCAACTCTCATTAAATGATGGTCTTTAGACATACTTATATAATAACTTCTAATAAGGAAGTAAGCATCGAGTCACACCAATGACTTTTATTTAAGATTATTTGCGAGGGTGATGTGGAAGAAGGGTTGGGGAAGATGTGTGGGTAGCTTTTAAAATATCTCCTTCACATTTTCAAGAATTACTTTATGCTATTAAAATACCTTTTATCCTTTTTATTCCCATAAAAGGGCAACAGAGCAGATCACTCTCTGTAAAGCAGCTGGAGTTATGATGCAAGCTGTCTTGGGAGCAGCTGAATCAACCACCCACTTGAGTCACTCAGCATCTGCAGACTCTTTACAGCTACCACTCCTGGGCCTGGTGAATTGGGGCTCAAAAAACACAGCAGCATCAGTAGTCATGGTGTGGAAACAAAGTACTATTTGGGCCCCTTTTCAGACAGGGCGGGCAGGTATGCTTCTCCACGCTCTTCCTTCCTAGAGCTCCTTCTTTCCTCCGCTTTCTTGCAAGACCTCATTTCCAGTGCCCCGCATTCTCTCTCATTTCTCTCCTTTCTGCTCTCAGGTCCCTGAAAAAGAAGGGTCAGAAAAGGGTAGAAATGCCAACAGCTGACAACATTCCACATTTTTCCTAATTATCAGAAATGAAGAAAACCCTAATCCTTTAGCGGACTTTCACATCTTAGTTTCTAGTAATAAATTAGCATAAGCCTAAGGGTGTTGCTAAAGGTTTAGTCATAAAATAAAGGAATAGGGGGCCTTGGGCATCAGCAGGTGGTCTATGGAGGAAACTCAACCTGCACACTACTCTGCCTCTAATGTACAGAGGGATGTGATTCCATGGCACAGTAAAATTAATATTCTTCTGGTGTTTTTGGAAAAGGAAGGTGGCAAGGGAATCATACATGGAATGATTCTAACCTCCTTATGTTCACTCCCTTAAATTACATTAATAGTAGGGTTTGCACTACTTTTTTTTTTTTTTACTACTATTTGCACTACTATTACCCAGGTGAGGACTGGGTAAAGAACAAAGTATCAAGGATGACATTCAACCACACAACATTCCCCAACAGGTTGCCCAGGGGTCTACATTCAATGACTGAATGAACACACACTGTTGTTCTAGGATGGGGAGATTCGGCACTAACTAGAGAGACCCTACTTCCTAGATTCTATGCCTAGGCAGAGGGAGACAATCAATCAGTAAGCCTAAAAGGAAACAAGGAAATAAAAGGTCGTAAAAAGTGCAATGATAACTATAAATAGGGTGATATGATAGGGAACTGGGTTGGGGGGGTGCTTCTTTGGTTTCCATGGTGAAAGTGACTTTCAGAGGAATTACTGACAAAAGAATGGTGTTGATAAATGTGGTGGTATCTATTTTTACACTTCAAGATCATCACTCCTCCCCTCCTCCATTCCAGTGAACTGGAAACACTGGAGAACCCCTGAGTGCCTATGAGGTGAACATATGCAGTGGTGAGTAACAGTCAGATGGGCAAGGTCATGACTCGGCCCTGCAGGGTGAGTTATGGGGATGTCTGGTTACTGCGGTGGTGTTAGCTACTGTACATTGTTAAATTGTTTTCATACCTAGATCATTTCATTTCTATCTATAATGGTCCATCAGTCAAAATCAGAAAGCAAAACAAATGATGAAGCTTAGATGCAGGTTAAGAGGAGCTTAAAAATTGCACTAGCTCTGTAAATGTGCCTCCAGATTATTTTCGTTAGCTCCAGTGCTTGTATTAAATCCATCGGTCTGATCATAATTCATATTTAGCAGCCATGAATGTCTCTAAACCTTATAAAAACAGTATAAAAAAGAAAATATAGTGATGATTATTTGCAATTTGGCTTTTCCCTTATTGAGAATCAAGACTATCCAAAAATTGCTCATAAATAATGACCTGAAATATTTTTTCTTATCTCATCACTTAGAAACAAAATGTGAAAAATTGTCAAAATAAGCCAGTTGAGTTTTGCAATATAAAAATTTAAAAATTTAATGTTGTTTGTCATGAGCAGGTCACAAAAGCAGTTTCTGGCTCTTCTTGATGCTAAAGGATATAAAATTTAAATCTATCTATTAGTATACATTTGGCCCCCAAATAAAAGGCAATATATATTATTTTTTTTATTGCTGAAAAATCATACTTTTCAATGTAGTTAGCTTTAGAAAAGTGTATCAATTGTTAAATAGACAAAAGTTTTAAAGTATGCAATGTTCCAAATTATTTTTTGCATTAAGATAAACTTTATAACATACTCTTTAAAGACTGATATAAAATAAAATACTTAATTTAAAATTATTTATCATGTATATTTATCATATAATATGAAAAATTTTTAAAAGATTTTGTAAATTCCTAGCAGGTTTCTAGCTATTATATAGTTGTCCCTTGGTATCTGAAAAGGGGTTGGTTCCAGGACCGCCCTCAGGTACCAAAATCCATGGATGCTCAAGTTCATGGGTACAGAACACAAAGACACAAAGGGCCGACTGTACATAACTATGAAAAGAGTTCTTGAGTCAAAAAAGTTGAAAATGCTGCCTTGGTTATCTTGGTACTCAAAAGGAAGAACTTGAGAAATGAATGAAAACAACATTTTTTTATATTTTAAGGATAATGTAATGAACACCTCTTTAAATAAGAAAACTGATTTCACATTTACACCCTTATGTAAATATGTGATATGAATGTTTTTCTGAAGCCATCAGAATCAACAAAGAATTGTTCAGATTAAAATTTTTTTCAAAATATATTTATACCCTCCCTTGTTCTAGAAAGAATTTAAAGCAACTCAGTCCCCTAATTAATATAATTAATGATTTCAACATGTAGTTTTGAAAACAGCAATTTTTTCATGCCTGTTTTATTCCTGCCAAAAGTTCATAATGTGAATCTAATCATGAAGAAATATCAGATGAACTCAAACTGAGCTTCATTCTAAAAAATAACTGACCTGTACTCTTCAGATGCCAGTCCCATGAAAAAGACCGAGGCATTGTTCCAGAAATAAAATACCTTAAAGGGACATGAAAATCGGTTGCAGTGCATGATCTGGAATCTCGTTCTAAAAAATATTATTGGAACAACTGACAAAATATGAATAAGGTCAATAGATTAGATATAAAAGTTTTGTATTGGTGTTAATTTCCTGAGCTTAATTATTGTACTGTATTTATGTCCTTGTGCCCTTGTTTGTGGGTGGGAAGGAGAGAGAGGGTATAGGAAAATGTGATAATATATTCACGTTTAGAGGAAATCTAGATGAAGGGTGTAGTTTTGTACTATTCTTGCAACCTTGCTCTAAGTCTGAAACCATATCTTAAAAAAACACTATAAAGAAAAGACAAAACAGAAACTCTTAATAAGGTTTAGATAGAGTAAGTGACAGCTGTTCACTACTCTTCCTTCCTTATTCCTCTTATGATCCAGTAGAGAGAGCAGCTTACTGAAGGGGAATCGTAGATACACAAGGTCACTGTGACAAAAGTGAGGTGCCACCTGTGAGGCAAAGATGCACAGTGACAATCCCAACGGCCATCACTGCTAGGCAGAAAGCACCGCACTCAGGTGGACAATGAGGTAGGAAGCACCTGAGTGTCTTCCCCTGGCCATTCGCAGAGCATAGCTCAAGACCCAGGTGGCAATACACCTAGGTTTACTTATTTGCTCTGCCTACTACATGGCAGAAACATACATTATTGTTTTGCAAAATAAAACCAAAACCAAAGACCCACACACACAAAAAAGTATTTTGCTCAAGGCCACTCAGTGAGCACGTTGCAGAGTTGAAAAATTACCCCCCAATTAATTGGTCTCTAGTTTATTACTTTATGTATCAAGTTTGGCATCATCAGTGGTGTTTCAATTCTTTCCCCCATTTCGTGCCTTTGTCTCCCTTGGGCTACACTTAGACTCTGACGAGGCCACTGTGAATGCCTGGACTGTTCCTCTACTCCTGGATACTCACACCATAATGTCCAGAGAGTTCCTTCTGTGTGCTTTTTAAAAGCACGGGGGGGGGGGGGCTTCCCTGGTGGCGCAGTGGTTGAGAATCCGCCTGCCGATGCAGGAGACACGGGTTCGTGCCCTGGTCCGGGAAGATCCCACATGACACGGAGAGGCTAGGCCTGTGAGCCATGGTCGCTGAGCCTGCGTGCCCAGAGCCTGTGCTCCGCAACGGGAGAGGCCACAACAGAGAGGCCCGTGTACCGCAAAAAAAAAAAAAAAGTACAGGGGAACACAACACCATCACAAACTATTTCCTACCAGATTAAATATGAGAGAACAAGAGCAGTAGGGGCAGTTTTTTCTTCTTCAGATAGTAAAAGGAGAATGAATCACAATTATTTATAATAAGGGTGATGAAAACAGAGGACCCTGGTAACAAAAACATTCTACATGTGCTCCTTTAGGAATTCCTCCTACACCACATGTCTTCAATAATAATAATTTTAAAATTTTATGTACACCTGGGCTATCTAAACCTGAGTGCCATTTTTCAAAGATCTCAACACCAAGCTGTAAATGAAGAAGTCAGATTTGTTCTCCTCAAACTAGAGGAGGATGAATCCTTTGGGTTTCCTTTTCTAAAATGGTTTAAATATTCAATAATTCTGTTACGTACCGAAGAGAAAGAACATTTGGTTCTAAAGCAGAGTTGCTGTTCAAAGGACTCTGAAAATACCTGAATTTTGGAATGGGATCTTCTTTTTGATTCCAGTGGCTCCTTGAATGACCCATCCCCTGAGCATTTTCTGTAATCCCGCATGTGAGTATGGCATTGAAATCCCTGGTCCTCATAAGAATGCCTTCTAGGATGGCTGTCAGATGACATCATGCTGGGAAGCACAGGAAACTGGGAATACAGAATTTTTAAAATTTACAATATAAAGAGGCTGCACAATATTAGCACAGAGACAGAATGTCCATAAATTACTAACCAAACAAATCTCATGTTGGACTGAAATTTTATCTTCTTGATCAGTAGGAGCTTTCTCCTGCAATGAGGCAGTGGGGTCAATTGGTCAAAACATTAAGTAGAACATCCCAAGATTAGCTATGTTGCTCCTCTATCATTAGGATGGTATAATAAAGTGTTCCAGCCTTAAATTGATAAGTAATAATAAATTTCAAAATGATCAAAATAAATTTTTAATGAAGTCATAAACATTTAAGAAATAATACAAAGGCAAATATTTGTGTGCTTTCTGTATGGAGAAGGAATTTCTAAGCAAAAGAGCAATGGAAGAAGTCATAAGGAAAAAAATTAATTTAACTATATAAAAATAAAGCTAATGTGCATAAAGAAACAACCTATAATATGGTAGACAAAAAAAACTTTTAAAATATTTGCTGCATTTTTAATAAATATTCTGAAAATAAGGGTATTTCACGCAATACAAACATAGAGGTCATGTACTACAATGACATCGGTATTAAAATCACAATTGGAAAATGATGAAAAAAAGATAGTTCAGATAAACCAAACTTCTTGAAAGAATTGTGACACTTGCTCTGTTAATTTATCTCACTCCCCAACCCACTCCACTCCAGCTTTTTCACTCACACTTTTTCTTTTTTTGTTTTGGTTTTTTAAAAGGTATATTTAGTTCCTGTGCAAACTTTGCTGTAGCAGAGAATGCTGCAATGATACACATTTTGGATGTGTATGAATGTATCTGTAAAAGTGAAACAGGTAGGTTAATAAAGAATAAGTGTATTTTAAATTGTGATATGTATTGTCAAATTATTCTCCAAAGAGGTGATACAAATTAATATTCCAAACCATGAGTGTGCCTGTTTCCCCAAACACTTGCCAACAAACAGGAAGACTGAGATAGTATTATTGTTTTAATATGTATTTTTCTTATAATGAATGATGCTGTATAAACTTCATATGATAAAAATTGATGGAGACTTTAGGATTTCTTGGCATCTCATGTGTTACAGAGGATTAGATCCATTTCACAAGCATGTGGGCAAAGAGGCCCATACTCTGGGATCCAAGACACCTAGGTTTGGAGTTTGAGATGAGGTCCCATTGATGGAGCACCTACTATGTGCAGACACACTTGCCCCTCACAACAAGCAGAAACTTGCTCTTCCACAGTGCTATTATTTATCTGAGAAAAGCTGATTAAATGGCTTTTCTAAAGCTACATGGCTGATAAAGGGAAGAGCTAGGATTGCGATCCAAGTCAGTTGTAACCACACTCTGTGCTCTTTCTGTGTCCTGGCATTACTAACTGCTAACTTGGAGCAACAAGGCCAGCAGATTTGAAATCAGAAAACCCAGGTATGTCGATCTGCTACTCACTAGCTGTGCGACCTTGGGTAAATGATAACCTCTTCAGGGGTGGGGGAGGTCCTCAGGTTTCTCAAAGAATTTGTCAAAAAGCTGGAGTTGTTACCTTCAAGTCCTTCCAGGCCTCAGTCTGTAGTACCTTGTAAAATATGGCAAAAAATAGCTGTTAGCAGTTGCCTTATGTATTGAGGTGCTCCTATGTTGGGTGCATATATATTTATAATTGTTACATCTTCTTCTTGGATTGATCCCTTGATCATTATGTAGTGTCCTTCCTTGTCTCTTGTAACATTCTTTATTTTAAAATCTATTTTATCTGATATGAGTATTGCTACTCCAGCTTTCTTTTGATTTCCATTTGCATGGAATATCTTTTTCCATCCCCTCACTTTCAGTCTGAATGTGTCCCTAGGCCTGAAGTGGGTCTCTTGTAGACAGCATATATATGGGTCTTGTTTGTGTATCCATTCAGCAAGCCTGTGTCTTTTGGTTGGAGCATTTAATCCATTCACATTTAAGGTAATTATCGATATGTATGTTCCTGTGACCATTTTCTTAATTGTTATGGGTTTGTTTTTGTAGGTCCTTTCCTTCTCTTGTGTTTCCCACTTAAAGAAGTTCCTTTAGCATTTGTTGTAGAGCTGGTTTGGTGGTGCTGAATTCTCTTAGCTTTTACTTGTCTGTAAAGCTTTTGATTTCTCCATCAAATCTTAATGAGATCCTTGCCAGGTAGAGTAATCTTGGTTGTAAGTTCTTCCCTTTCATCACTTTAAGTATATCATGCCACTCCCTTCTGGCTTGTAGAGTTTCTGCTGAGAAATCAGCTGTTAACCTTATGGGAGTTCCCTTGTATGTTATTTTTCATTTTTCCTTTGCTGCTTTTAATAATTTTTCTTTGTCTTCAATTTTTGCCAATTTGATTACTATGTGTCTTGGGGTGTTTCTGCTTGGGTTTATCCTGTATGGGACTCTCTGCACTTCCTGGACTTGGGTGGCTATTTCCTTTCCCATGTTAGGGAAGTTTTCGACTATAACCTCTTCAAATATTTTCTCGGGTCCTTTCTCTCTCTCTTCTCTTTCTGGGACCCCTATAATGCAAATGTTGTTGCGTTTAATGTTGTCCCAGAGGTCTCTTAGGCTGTCTTCATTTCTTTTCACTCTTTTCATTTCATTTTCATTTTCTTTATTCTGTTCTGCAGCAGTGAACTCCACCATTCTGTCTTCCAGGTCACTTATCCGTTCTTCTGCCTCAGTTATTCTGCTATTGATTCCTTCTAGTGCAGTTTTCATTTCAGTTATTGTATTGTTCATCTCTGTTCGTTAATTCTTCTAGGTCTTTGTTAAACATTTCTTGCATCTTCTCGATCTTTGCCTCCATTCTTTTTCCGAGGTCCTGGATCATCTTCACTATCATTATTCTGAATTCTTTTTCTGGAAGATTGCCTATCTCCACTTCATTTAGTTGTTTTTCTGGGGCTTTATCTTGTTCCTTTGTCTGGTACATAGCCCTCTGCCTTTTCATCTTGTCTATCTTTCTGTGAATGTGGTTTTTGTTCCACAGGCTGCAGGATTGTAGTTCTTGCTTCTGCTGTCTGCCCTCTGGTGGATGAGGCTATCTCACACTTTTTCATCTAACACTAATGTTAGTCAGGATATTGGTCTCCCTGTTGCCAAATTCTGGGCACTTAATGGTCTTTAGTCACTCCGTAGCATTCAACCCAGTTGCCTATTGAGCCCTTCTGGAAACAGTCTTTCCCTTGCCTTCTACCACTGCACCCTCTTGGTTTCCCTTTGATCTTTCTGCCACTGTGTTTTAGACATTTTTGCTCACTTCTCCCTTCTAACTACTCATAACTGTTGGAGTCCCCCGACACTCTAAACTAGTCCTCCTTCCTTTCCTTTGCTTTCTTACTTTACACTGTCACCCTCAATGTCTCACCCCCAGGCTTCAATTTCCATCTATAACCGAGTTTCTGATTTATTTATTAGCCCAGACCTCTCTTCTGAGCTTCTGCCCACTCAGCTTCTCCTCTTGGTATCCCACAGGCACCCCACCTGACTTGTCCAAATTTGAACTCATCATCTCTCCTTCCCAAGCCTGCTTCTCAAGTGTCCCAGGACTCAGAAACCGGCACCACCACTTGCCTGGTTACTCAGACCAGTAATTCAGAAGCCCCCCTCCACATCCATTTGCCAAGTCAGCAGATTCCTCTTCTTAAATGTCTCTCAAAACCATCTACTTTTTTCCAGCACCACTGTTACTACCCTAATCCAAGTCATCATTACCTTTCACCCAGATTCCAGCAGCAGCCTCGTAGTAGTGGATATCCTGCATTCACCCTTACTCACTTTATTTCACTTTTCCCACAGCAGCCAGCATACTTAAAACAACGTCAAACTCATACCTGATCACATTTCATTTTACACCTCATCTTGCACCACCCTCACCTCTTCAGTGACATAGCCTCACTGGTCTTCTGTCAGTTCCTCCAGCTCACCTGCTCCTGCCCAGCCCAGGCACTTTCACAGTGGTCCTCTCTGCTGTGACCCCGTCCACAGCCCCATCACTTCACCTCATCCCTGGCTGATCACCCTTCAGTCACCGTGGAAACTGCATTTCCCCAGAAAGCCTTTCCTACCACCTCAGTTGGTTCAGGCCCCTGAACCACCGTTAGATGCTCTCCTGAGATCTCACACTTCTTCATGACACTTATCACAGCTGTCATCAATAATTTGGTTAATTTTGTTATACATCTCTCTTCTCCATTAGACTGTATGCTCCTTCATGTCAGGGGCTACATTTCATTCTCTGCTAGAATCTCAGTATGCAGCACTTTGCCTTCTTCATAGCATGAGTTCATTAAATATATATTGAATGAATAAATGTATAAAGAATGAAAGAAAAAGAAATACCAAACATAAAAATTGTTTATGCTTATTAGTAGTCAAAAATTATGTTAAGTGATATCACATACAATTTTGCCTTCCAGGTTAGCAAAAAAAAATTTTTAATAATACTAACACTGGTAAGAGTGCTGGGGGATAGGCACTGTTGTTCCTTGCTGGTAGGACTATAAAGGGATACAGCTTTCCTAGAAAGCTGTTGGCAGTATGAGTGAGTCAAAAGGCTTAAAATAATTTACCTCCTTGGGTCTATACATTGCACGTTACTATGGGCTGAATTGTGTCGTACCTCCCTGCCACTCCCGCCCCGCAAATTCATATGTTGAAGCCCTAAGTGAGTAGCTCAGAATGTGACTGTATTTGGGATAGGGTATTTAAAGATCAAGTTAAAATGAGGCCATTAGGGTGGCTCTAATCCAATCTGACTAATGTTCTTACAAGAAGAGGAAATTTAGAGACACTAGGGATATACTCACGCAGAGGAAAGACCATGTGAGGACACAAGAAGGTGCCATCTATCAATACAAGCCAAGGAGAGAGGCCTCAGAAGAAACCAAACCTGCTGACACCTTGATCTTGGACTTCCAGCCTCCAGAGCTATAAGGAAATAAATAGCTGTTGTTTAAGCCACCCAGCCTGTGGTATTTTCTTATGGCAGCCTGAGCAAACTAATACACATATATAGTAACTTACTCTCAAACAATAATCAGAAATCAGAAATATGGTTAAAGATTTATAAAGTTGGGTCTTCCCTGGTGGCGCAATGGTTAAGAATCCACCTGCCAATGCAGGGGACACAGGTTCGAGCCTTGGTCCGGGAGGATTCCCACATGCCGCAGAGCAACTAAGTCCGTGCACCACAACTACTGAGCCTGTGCTCTAGAGCCCGCATGCCACAACTACTGAAGCCCGAGCGCCTAGAGCCCATGCTCCGCAACAAGAGAAGCCACTGCAATAAGAAGCCCGAGCACTGCAACGAACAGTAGCCCCTGCTCGCTGCAACTAGAGAAAGCCCACATGCAGTATCGAAGACCCAACGCAGCCAAAAATAAATAAATTAAATAAAATAAATTTTTTTAAAAGATTTATTAAGTTACTAAGATACATGAGTTAAGTCTGTATAAATTAGTCCATTTACTGTAGGTCAGACGTGGTACTTGGTGCTATGGATAAATTGGGGAGCAAAACAGAGTGCCCCCTCTTAGAACTTATGTCTGCAATGGAGATAAATAAATGGGGCAATATGCCTACATCCTTGGCCAAATGCTATTAAGGGAATGTTCAAGGTGCAATAACAGGGTATAGCAGAGTAAAACCACATATATTTGGGTGGGTGTTGAGGTGACTGGGAGGATGAGGGGAGACTTCTGTGAAGGTGTGACAATTAAGCTACAATCTGAAGGATGAGCAGGGTTAATTAGGAAACAGAGAACACTTGTCCACCTGAGGATGAGACCATACATGCAGAAGTGCTGCCACAGAAGGAGCTTGCCGGCGTAGAAGGAAGAGAAGTCTGGTAGGGCCGGGGAGCGCCTGAGACGAAGGGGGAGGGCTGGGATGGGTAAGCTATCGGGACATCATAAGATGGGCAATCTTAAAACATACCCAACTGTGATCGAAGCCTTTGTCTGCGATCTGGGGTTGTTTTCTTCCTACTCCTTTCTAGTATTTTTCATGTTTTCTACAGTGATCATGTATTATATTATCAGGAAAAATACAATACTTAAAAATTTGAGACTGGGACACAGAAGGACAAATATTACATAAGGTATCTGAAATGGTAGAGCTGATAGAAGCAAGGAATAGAATGGTGGTTGCCAAGGGCTGGGAGGAGGGGGATATGGGGAGTTGCTAATCAATGGGTATAAAATTTCAGTTGTGCAAAATAAGTTCTAGAGATCTGCTGCACAACATTGTGCCTAAAGATGACAATATTGCCTTGTACACTTAAAGATCTGCCAAAGACAGTAGAGCTCATGTCGCATGTTCTCACCACACTAAGATTTTAAAATAAAACTTAAAAATGTGAGACTGGGAGTGAAATGCAGATGTTTGTACAAATGTCCTCTTCCATTGACAGACCTGAAAAAAATGCAAGCGTTTCCATCACAATATAAGTAAACACTTAGTATCTCCTTATAGCAGATGAAATTTCCAGTTAGTCTCTTTTGGTGTGGGACCTTGTGAGAAACAAGCTTAAAAGAGCTCTCTAATTGGTTACAGGGAGAAAGCTCTCACTTTTAAAAATGTTTACTTACTAAGCAAGCTCTACTTTTGGAATTTTATATGCCCTTCTAATGTAATTCTTTCCCTCACAAAGACTTGAATCAACACCCTCAATAGCTGACTTTTTCAAGGTCTGGACTTGTCACCTCCATGGTCATGGACCAACCTTATGGATCTATCTCCCATGCTGTGAAGCAGGCTCTAGCATGGGGAATGGGATCTCCACGCTCCGAGCTCCAACACCTGGACTCCCCAGCTCCCAGGCTACAAAGCCTGCAGCAGGCATGGATTTTCTGAGCAATAACCACCCAGTGCCCTGACTCTCACTAGAAAACAGTGCTCTGGGGCTTCCCTGGTGGCGCAGTGGTTGAGAGTCCGCCTGCCGATGCAGGGGACACGGGTTAGTGCCCCGGTCCGGGAAGATCCCACATGCCGCGGAGCTGCTGGGCCCGTGAGCCATGGCCGCTGAGCCTGCGCGTCCGGAGCCTGTGCTCCGCAACGGGAGAGGCCACAACAGTGAGGGGCCCGCGTACCGCCAAAAAAAAAAAAAAAAAAAAGAAAAAAGAAAACAGTGCTCTGAAAAACAATGCTGTTTCCTACTGTGGTCCCAGAAAACCATTTCTGTCAAAAAAAAAAAAAAAATCCTATGCACTCTCTAACCCCAAGCCATAGGTCCTCACTTAAAAAAAAAAAAAAAGTTATATAACATCTTCACTTCAAGAGCTTAACTACTTGATGTTTTTTATCCTGGGTTTAATTGCAATCACCCTTCAATTGTACCTCTCCTGCCCTCTGAGTAAATGCAAGCACCTGAGCCACCCATCAACAAACAGCAAGATGAGAAACAAGAGGGAGAAAGATCCAGGTGTTGAGACAGTAAGACCCATGTTGAATCTTACTGCACTGTGTGTGTCAGAGACTCTGGGGACCATGCCCTATCTCTAACCTCAGAACAAATCCTACAAGGGAGTCATTCTTCCCCTTTTACAGATGAAGAAAATGAATCTTAGTTTGGCTAAGTGACTTGCCTATGACATGTGACTAGTGACTTTACGGGAGAGGTAAAGTGTCATGCCTAAGCATAAGACATATCTTCCTTGGCTGAATAATCCCAAACTTCTGTCTTCAACAGCAGCAACAACTTCCTTCTATTTCTATGTGAAACTTCCTGTAAACGTGACTTTTAATAATGTACCAATTGTAACAGAATTTGATTACGAAAGTAATAATAATTTGTAGGTCTTTAGGAATTAGTCTAAAAGAATTTTATGTGAGGAATATTTTATAATGTAGACTAATTGCCTATCAACAGAGCCAAGAGGGTTATAAATTAGTCAACTAGCTATATATGGCAACAGCATCAGGAAAAAAAAATGATTCAAGTGTTCAACTGGTAAAACGGTAGGTCAGTACCATCCACTGGGCATCCTTTAGGGAAACTAAAAGACATTTTAAACTCTGACACATAAGAAGGAGGAGGAGGAGGAGGACGGAGAGGGGAAGGTGCAGAGTAAGAGAGGAGGAGGAAGAGAAGAAGTAATATTAGGTACCAGGCACTGTTCCTAAGCACTCTGTATACATTACTCACTGGATCTTAACAACACCCATATGACGTAAGTACTATTATCATCAATTCCATTTACATAGAGGGAATCTCAGACAGAGAGAGGTTAGGTAACTTGCTCAGAGTTATGCTTCCAGTAGTAGGCGCTGGGAGGCTACCTCCAGAGCCCTCACTCTTACCCACTCCACTCTGCTGCCTTCCCAGCAACTCCTCTATCTCAGCATCTAGTAGAAGAGAGGAAACAAGTCCATGGAACTTTATGATAAAAGCTCCACTGTAGAAACATCTCTGATACCTGAAATTCTATTCGTAGTTTCATTTCTTTGAATTAAGGCATTGTCTCCTCTTAAAATTAAATACAAATTTAATCTGAAAAACAAGGAACCACTGTTAGTCATGAAACTTTAGGGCATCCCCTCTCTCTTCGGGTTCGAGAAATCCTCTAAGAGGGCCATGCCCCACCCCATCCCTGTAGTGAGCAACTACAGGAGAACCACCGCAGCAGTGAGATACTACAAGGACGAGAGTGTGTAGCCACCCTTGGGTCAATCAGGGATAAAAATTAAAATTAGGGCTTCCCTGGTGGCACAGTGGTTGAGAGTCCGCCTGCCAATGCAGGGGACACGGGTTCGTGCCCCGGTCCGGGAAGATCCCACATGCTGCCGAGCGGCTGGGCCCGTGAGCCATGGCCGCTGAGCTTGCGCGTCCAGAGCCTGTGCTCCGCAACCGGAGAGGCCACAACTGTGAGAGGCCCGCGTACCGCAGAAACAAAAAAAAAATTAAAATTAGATATATCTTCTACAGCTTTAAATTGAGAATATGATGACAGAATATAAAATTGGTTAAAGGTGATTTTTAAAAATTTTTTAAACATCTTTATTGGAGTATAATTGCTTTACACTGTTGTGTTAGTTTCTACTCTATAACAAAATGAATCAGCTATATGCATACATATATCCCCATATCCCCTCCCTCTTGCATCTCTTTTATATTTTAAAAAAGAAAAAAAAATCCCTTGTGTGCAGATAGGTAGAGGTTTATTTTGTACCCCTCAAATGATATGATGTAGACCAGCACATGTGCTTATGTGAGCATCAAAGAAGCACTGAGAAAGTCCATGCTGAGTTAGCAAAGCCCCAGGTCAGGGAACTCAGTTCCTCCTTGAAGAGATCTTTCATTCAGCATAATCCTCCCTTCCACCAGGCCCTAATTGTATAGAATAGTGTTAAGAAAACCATGTTAAGCTGAAGGAGATGACTAAAAAGTCGAATAGACTATTTAAAATTCACTTTCAATGAGTAGAATAAATAAGGGATATGGAGATTGTTCTACTTCAAGTTTGTATTCATGTGACGATGGAGGGAGAAGGTAGATTAGTTCTACCTTCATATGAGAGAGTAATAAGAGAGATTTCATATTACTTACCTTATTTTTTTTTCACCAAGCACCTCAGGAGAGTAAAGTTAGATTTTTTAATTTGCTTTAAATCAGCAGTCACAGATTATAA
This sequence comes from Kogia breviceps, assembly GCF_026419965.1. Lineage (NCBI taxonomy): Eukaryota > Metazoa > Chordata > Mammalia > Artiodactyla > Physeteridae > Kogia > Kogia breviceps. The sequence goes on from NC_081314.1 coordinate 102,546,465, forward strand.
TGAGTCTTGTCAAAAAGTAGTGTTCTCTGAGAAGGACCAAGTTTTACCCCTTGTCTACCTCATTCTTCCTGCCAAATTTGTGTCTTCCACCAGATTAGAAGTGCCACAAGAACAAACACCATATGTCTTCTTTTTCCCTGTAATCCTATTGTGCTTTGTACAATGCCTGGCACACAGTAGGTGTTCTATAAATATGTTTAATGATTTAATGCTCCATCACTATGGTTTTACAAGAATCATGAGGCTGAAGAGCCATATTAGAAATCACATTCAAATAGGAAAGAAGGGGAAAATTCTTCTCTTCCTTTGCATGCAATACTGATGGATGTAGGTTACTAACAGGTTGCAAGAGGGAAGAGCCTTAGAGTGGAGCAGTGGGGAGAGAAGGAAAAAGATAAGGCTAAGAGTAAGCTTTTTTTTTTAAGGTCTTTTATTGAGCTCAAAGCAAAACACAAAACTTCAAAACCTAATTTTTCTCATATCTCTAAAGTAAGAAAAATTTGAGCACATCTTAGAGTTAGGAAAAGTTAAGTGTCCAACTACAGATTCACTTCACAGATACATGGCATTGTATGAATAGAGATGAAGAATCAGACCCCCCATTTTCTAGGACTCTGCCCATATCACCCAAGGTCCCCTGATCTGTGTTTTCTCAACTCAGTCAGGTTGTCATGTTTATCCCATGCTTTGTCTCCTTAGATAAACACATGCTTTCTGCATGTTAGTCTGATAATTATGGAATTCATTGTCAACTCAGAGAATCTAAACAGGTTAATTCAGGCAAATGTCCAAAGCCAGTATGAGCAGGAAAAGATATATGGAGCCCATTTAGAAATGTTATACAAAACAAATTTTGCTATTCCCCAAGAGCTTAAGGCAAACAATATTGCAACCTATAAATGGATTCTTGAAATAGGGTAGATTATCCCAGTTTTTAAAGTCTAACAGATACTAAAATTTATTCAAGAAACTATATTTTATAAGTCATGTTTCTTTCTTTGATTTCATAGTCTCTGTGGCTCCAAAGGGCTGTTGTGATAAATAGCGAATCTCATTTTTTCTCTTTGTTTCTCCCTGGTTCTCACTGTCCGGATGAACACTAGTCATACTCCTGGTTCACACATTATGTATACCTCACTCAATGTGGGCATAAGAGATTAAAATGAGAGTGTGATAAGCAGGTGTTTATTTTACAATAGAATAATGGAAAGCGAGAGCTAGAAGGGTTCTTGGAGATCAACCAGTGCAACCTCTCTCCTTTTTTACTTAAAGAACCTGAAGTTCAATGAGGTGTTGAAATGCGCCCTTTGTCCCTGATTACGCGTTTGGTAAGAGATCTATTTTCAAATATTTGTGTCTCAGAGAGGTCTTATTCCTCAAACTTGCTGATCATTGGGAGTAAAAAGATTGCCTTACAAGTTTTAATATACTTCACATGCATTATGCTTCTGGGAACTCTGGAGCTAAAAATAAAATAACATTACCCCAAAACTTATTTGGTTCTGGAGCTAGCAGTAGCAGGGGGTTGGGGAAGTATTCTCTGGTAGCTGGAACTCTAAGTGACATGTGTACCCACTGCTGAGTCCACACCTAGTCAGGCCCACCCACTCCCCTCTTGGGAGCTTTCCTGCTCCCCTGACACCGGGTGCTCTGTCTAGCCATGGAAAAATGGTGCTGAGGGTGGTAGAATGTTGGCTTTGTCTTCCATCAGGAAAACAAATGAGAACCACCAGAGTGTATCAAATTTATCAGAGGTAGTAATTTATTATGTGGAATCCCCAATTCCTTAGATGTCACCAAATTGTGGAGCTATATTCAGTATTTCAAAAAGACTATTGGAAATCAAACAGTGATCCACAACAGTGCTACACAGACTATAACATCCGGTTTCTTTCCTTTGGCTTGAATTATATTACCACCCAATAGGATTATGCCAGGCTTATCAGGAGCTCTGAATAGCGGTTAAATATATCTTAGGTTGTTAAAAATGAAGGAATCATTACTTAATAGATGAAAATCAGGTCCCTTGGAGGACAAGACGAAATGATAAAAGGGATTTTTGTGAGTATAAATAAAGGTTTGGAAGTACTCATTTTCAGCCAAAGAAAACTTTATACCAAAGGACTCTCAAAAAGATCTAAGAGAAATCCCCTTCCCCTAGTCTAGCTCCCCCCGGTTCCGTCATAATAACTCACTGGGCAGGGCAGGGAGGTTTTCCTGTAACTGGAGTCTTGTGATCCATGGCGGTCCCGGAGTCCTCTCTCATCCTCCTCTATCCAGCTGTGACCCCAGAAGCTGCTCATCCATTTGGCAAAAGACACATCATCATCGTCATCATCTTTGTGCTCCATGTAAAGGTGATTCAAAATATCGAAGGCCTGTTCCTAAGTCTGGCAGAGAGAAATATTACCCAACAGGGCTGAGTTGATGAAACCCAGGATCTCCCTCAAAAGACAAAATGAAACTGATGTTTTCAAATGGCCTCTGATAATGGAATCCTTAAAGGAGAAAGATTTACTAAACAACCACTTCACCATCAGGCAGCCTCTGGTAATGTCTATTTATAAATTGTGCAGCCCACATTTCCCTCCCCTCCCCCTGTGTTTTTAAATTGAGATGCTTTTTAATCCTTCCATTGCTGGGGCTTGTGCCTCGCAGCCTAAGGGTGGGAAGCACAGTCCACTGCCTGATTTTTCCTGTGTTTTGTTGCTGACGGCATGTGATGGCATCTCCAGCTGTTAATGGTGTTGGAGCATGACCCTCATAATATGCCTGTCAGCTCCAGGCCAGCTCCGAAATGGGGCCACTTACAAGGGACAGACTCAGCCTACAAGATAGCCAGCTATGGTGTGTCATATCTAGAGCCAGATATTCTCCTAATGAATAAATTAGATATTGATATAAAATCTAGCTCCTGAGACAAAATAAACAGGAGGAAATTTTTTGGGGGGTGGATATATTATTTTTATATGTACAGAGGTAAATAAGGTACAGGTACAATGTACAAATCTTAAGTGTATAGTTTGATGAAGTTTTACATTCATATACCCTTCTAATGACCACAACTATGCAGTGAAGACGGAGACTCTTTCCAGTACCCCAGCAGTTCCTTCTTTCCCCCTTCCAATCTAACCTCCCTCCAAAAGGTTAAGACTTCTGACCGCTGTCACTGTAGATTAATTTTGCCTGTTTTTGAACTTTCTTTCAATGGAATTATATAGTATGTATTATTTTGCATCACTTAACATTATCTTAGTGAGATTTATCCATGCTTTTATAGTAACAGTAGTTCATGCTGTATAGTATTGCATAGTATGATTATCCAGCCTTTAAAAATTCAGTCTAATATTGCTGGTCATTTCAGGCTATCATTTGGGTTGTTTACAGTTGGGACTATTATAAATAAAGCTTCTACGAGCATTCGAGTCCCTGTCTTTTAGTGTTTTGTGGTTTTTTTCCAAGGTAAGGAGAATATTACATTTATTGAGCCCCTTACTTTGCACCAGGTATGGAGTCAAGTATTTTACGTATGCTATTTTCATTATTAACAACACTGTGTCTGGGATATTTTCATCATATTTTATTGATGAGGAAGTTGAGATTCAAATAGATCATCACTTTCCCAAGGTGAAATTACTACTAAGCAGAGCAGCCACATTTGAAGCAAGGAGTATAACAAAGTCTGGGTTTTCTCCAACATTCTGCCAGTATTCCAAGAAACTTTTGATAAACCTCGGGTTTTTTTTTTTTTTTTTTTTTTTTGGTTCAAACAAAAAGAATTTTATTTATCTTCCATGAAACAATTCAGATATAAACGGGGAGTCCACAAAACCATCCAGGACCCAGACTCCTTATATCTTTTCATTTGGCAGCGCCTGCAGTGTTGTCTGGCCAGATGGTCAAAACTGAGTCACTGGCAATCGAGCATTCCAGCCAGCAAGAATGGGGAAAGATAGAAAGTAGAGTGCAAACAACTTCATTTTAAAGGAGCAACACTCAGTTTTGCTCACATCAATTTTGCTCACATTCTACTGGCCAAAAAAAATCATTCACACAGCTGCAACCAGTTATAAAGAAGCTAGAAAATGTAGTGTTTACCTGGAAAGCTATTTGCCTCGCTACAATTCAGAGATTCTCTTACTAAAAGGAAAAAGAGAATGGATACAGGGGACAATTACAGCCTCTGGCAGAGGCAGTGTATCCTGAAGTGTGTTAAGGAAACCCTAGTTCCGTGAATTGTCCAAAAAACAAGTTCTTTATAGCTGTACTTATCAGAGCCTTTAATGCACTAATGGTTAAATTCTATGAGGGAGGAATAGCTTTGTTACATTACCTAGATTTATTTGACCATGGGGTCCATTTTTCAAAGGTCAACTCTTAGAGCTAATATGTGGTGGAATACATTTTGGGAAACATTACTCTGGAATACTACTCTCTCTTTTTGTAAATAGATCTTTATTGGAGTATAATTGCTTCCCAATACAATTAGTTTCTGTTGTACAACACAGTGAATCAGCCATATGCATACATATGTCCCCATATCCCCTCCCTCATGAGCCTCCCTCCCATCCTCCCTATCTCACCCCTCTAGGTGGTCACAAAACACCAAGCTGTTCTCCCTGTGCTATGCTGCTGCTTCCCATTAGCTAACTATTTTAAATTTGGTAGTGTTTATATGTCGATGCCACTCTCACTTTGCCCCAGCTTCCCCCTGACCACTGTGTCAAGTCCACTCTCTATGCCTGTGTCTTTATTCCTGCCCTGAAACTAGGTTCATCAGTACCTTTTTTTTTTTTAGATTCCATATATATGTGTAGCATACGGTATTTGTTTTTCTCTTTCTGACTTACTTCACTCTGAATGATAGACTCTAGGTCCATCCACCTCACTACAGATAACTCAATTTCGTTTCTTTTTATGGCTGAGTACTTGCCATTAGATATATGTGCCACATCTTCTTTATCCATTCATCTGTCGATGGACATTTAGGTTGGTTCCATGTCCTGGCTATTGTAAATAGTGCTGCAATGAACATTGTAGTGCATGTCTCTTTTTGAATTATGGTTTTCTTTCAGGGTATATGCCCAGTAGTGGGATTGCTGGGTCGATTGGTAGTTCTATTTTTAGTCTTTTAAGGAACCTCCATACTGTTCTCCATAGTAGCTGTATCAATTTACATTCCCACCAAAAGTGCAGGAGGGTTCCTTTTTCACCACACCCTTTCCAGCATTTATTGTTTCTAGATTTTTTGATAATGGCCATTCTGACCAGTGTGAGGTGATACCTCATTATAGTTTTGATTTGCATTTCTCTAATAATTAGTGATGTTGAGCATCTTTTCATGTGCCTCTTGGCCATCTGTATGTCTTCTTGGTGAAATGTCTATTTAGGTTTTCTGCCCATTTTTTATTTTAATTGTTTGTTTTTTTGATATTGAGCTCCATTAGCTGTTTGTATATTTTGGAGATTAATCCTTTGTCCATTGTTTCATTTGCAAATACTTTCTCCCATTCTGAGGGTTGTCTTTTTGTCTTGTTTATGGTTTCCTTTGCTGTGCAAAAGCTTTGAAGTTTAATTGGGTCCCATTTGTTTATTTTTGTTTTTATTTCCATTACTCTAGGAGGTGGGTCAAAAAAGATCTTGCTTTGGTCTATGTCAAAGAGTGTTTTTCCTATGTTTTCCTCTAAGGGTTTTATAGTGTCTGGTCTTATACTTAGGTCTTTAATCCATTCGGAGTTTATTTTTGTGTATAGTGTTAGGTAGTGTTCTAATTTCATTCTTTTACATGTAGCTGTCCAGTTAAATCTTGCATTTTTAAATAGAGGCATTCTTGGACATTTTCCGTATAGAAATTCTTCCTTGAGCTGTAAAAATTGGCTTAACTGTAACCATGTACCTAGAGCACTATTCTACAACTTGTGTTACTAAGGGAAAGTAACCAAAGCACAAAATGGCTTGCAACATTTTTATTTCTTGCTTTAAATAACAGGGTGCATGCTTGTTACTTTGTAATTTTTTTTTTTTTTTTTTTTTTGCAGTACTCGGGTCTCTCACTGTTGTGGCCGCTCCCGTTGCAGAGCACAGGCTCCGGACGCGCAGGCTCAGCGGCCATGGCTAACGGGCCCAGCCTCTCCATGGCATGTGGGATCTTCCCAGACCGGGGCACGAACCCATGTCCCCCGCATCGGCAGGCGGACTCTCAACCACTGCACCACCAGGGAAGCCCACTTTGTAATATTTTTATTAAAGAATGGAAGAAGCCTGACTCTCAATGACCCAGATGGGAAAAGAAAATACATAATTCTATGTCATCACTGTTGGTTGTCTCTGTTATTAAAGAAAGAAATCAGATAATTTTTCTTGCGGAAACAGGACCAGGTCTGTCCACAAAAGTTGACTATGGATGGACCTCTTCTTTTCTATTACTCCTAAGACAGAAGTGTGTTTTCTTCCAATTTCTGAAACAAAAATAAATCTGTGGGCAGGGGATGGAGAAACTAGAGCAGATAATATCTAATTATTACTTTAAAGTATTTCGGGGAAAAGGAAATAGGACTTTATCTTAAAACCTCTTTGAGTAATATCTGTTTCTTGGACTTCTGTGCCCTCCCCTTAATGCCTTATACACAGAAACAATTTAGTTATTGGAAAATGTGCAGGAAAAAAAGGTATATATATATATATGTGTGTGTATATATGTATATATATATATATATATATATATATATATATATATATATGGAGAATTTATTACGAGGAATTGGTTCATACAGTTATGGAGACTGGGAAGCCCCACAGTCTGCCATCTGCTAGCTGGAGACCCAAGATAGCCAGTGGTGTAATTCAGTCTGAGTCTTAAGGCCTCCAGGGAAAGCAGTGATGTATTGATAAGTCCCAGTCCAAGAGCAGAAAAAGATGAGAAGAGATCACCCAGCTCAAGCAGTGAGGCAAGAAAAAAAGGTGAATTTCTCCTTCTTTTGCCTCCTGTTCTATTCCAGCCCTCAACTGATTGTATCACGCCCACCCAAATTGGCCTATTTACTTTACTGAGCCCACTGATTCAAATGTTAATCTTATCTAGAAACATCCTCACAGATACACCCAGAAATAATGTTTAATCGGGGCACCGCATAGCTAGTCAAATTGACATTTAAACTAACTACACAGGCACTAACCCCATTCCTGACAGCTCCAGCCTCATGACCTATTTACCTTCCAAAGGTCCCATCTCCAAATACCACCACATTGGGGTGGTATTGGGGATTAGGCTTTAACATATGAACTTTGGAGGCCCACAGATATTCAGTTCACAGTAGGGTACCTACATGACCAGTACCCAGCAAAAACCCTGAACACTAAGTCTTTGATGAACATGTAGACAACATTTCACACGTGTTGCCACAACTCATTGCTGGTGGAATTAAGCACATCCTATGGGATTTACCTGGAAAAAGGAATTTTGGAAATTTATTCCTGGTATCCTTCAGACTTCACCCAACATGCCTTTCCCTTTTTGATTTTGCTTTGTATCCTTTCAGTGTAATAAACCTTATCCACAAATACAACTATATGATGAGTCCTGTGTGGATTCTTCTAACAAATCTCCAAACTGGGGGTGGCAGTTGGTATCAGAAATAGGATTCACTAAAACAAGCCCAACTCACTGAAATATGGCTAAAGCAGTATTTAGAAAAAGGATGAAGGGGACATAATGATAAATTTTCAATGCCAAGTGGCCACCTAGTCATCTGTGATATGAAACAGCAGCAGAGATGATGTCTGCTATGAAAGGTAAAGATTACCTATGAAATTTTAAAATGATACATCCAACTCCAGAAGGATTGGCTCATTGAATGTGCTGGCTGATTTTGGCAATGGTAGCTGAAGTGAGGAGATTAAAAATTGCAGTTGCAGCCTGGATGATGCCTTAGGGTTTTGTTCTCTCCTCCAGGTGGGAGGGGAAAAGATTGTCAGTGCCAAGGCAAGCTTTAGATAAATCAGAAATAAAGGAGAAGGGAAAAACAACATTTTATCCACTGGTACAGCAGCCCCTTGCATTCCAGCTGAGATCTCTAAGCAGCTGTAATGTCAATCCTGAAAGCACTGAGTTTACTGCTAGGGGATTGTGTAAACTTGCAATGAAAAAGAGAGAGAGAAAGAGAGAAAGACTTTCAAAAAACTGGCTTTTTATTTTGTGGCAATTCCTTCTGGATGTATGATAAAAATAAATGTGAAATACTATATGCTTGTAATTTCATACATGTTAGAGGGATTATTGCAGTCAGGGAAAGCTGCCCAATAAACGATGTTAGTAGAACATAAATTCCTTGCTTTTTGCTGCTGGTGGATGGGTTAAAATTTAAACTCTTTGGATATCGAAATCTCACAACTGATTATTTTTGCTAAGATTTTTGCCTGTTGGAGTCTATGGGAAAAGGTAGACAACATAAAAGGAGAGCAAATCTCCACAGGAAAATCAACTTTTGTATTTTAAAAGGCAGGTTTTAGTTTGCTAATAAGTTCTTATAAAATCAGATGTCTACTAGAGTTTGTCATACAGAGTGAAGTAAGTCAAAAAGAGAAAAACACTGTATGCTAATTCACATATATGGAATCTAAAAAAAACGGTACTGATGAACCTAGTGGCAGGGCAGGAATAAAGATGCAGATGTAGAGAATGGACTTGAGGACACAGTGGGGTAAAGGGAAACTGCGATGAAGTGAGAGAGTAGCACTGACATATATACACTACCAAATGTAAAATGGATAGCTAGTGGGAAGCAGCCGCATAGCACAGGGAGATCAGCTTGGTGCTTTGTGACCACCTAGAGGGGTGGGATAGGGAGGGTGGGAGGGGATGGGGATATATGTATGCATATAGCTGATTCACTTTGTTGTACAGCAGAAACTAACACAACAATGTAAAGCAATCATACTCCAATAAAGATATTTTTTAAAAAGCAAATATCTAACCCTTAGAGGCTGATGATTTTCCAGCCTAATGTGCATATTTTTGAGTAGGTCAATTTGGACTTTAAGTCTGACAACATAAAACGGGCTTAGAAGGATTTGAAACCTCACTGTCTGGCCCAGTAGTCTCTTGGCTTTGCTGCTGCTAAAGAAGAAAAGTCCTTTTTGGAATCCTGAATTCAGAAATCCTATTTGCCTGGACCTAACGGTAGGATGAAACCTAATAATGATTGTGCTGGTCCATAAGGATTGTGGTGGACCTCTAAAAGCAGACATAGGCTCAATGAACAGAACTCAGACTCTGGGACTATTGCAGATTTAAGACCCTCCTCCCTTATGGGGCCATAAACTATAAAAACATTATGGATGCTGACTGGACCACACAGGTCTCTTGAAGATGCCCATGGGAAAGTGCTTGTTCTCTGACGGGACCAGATGAAACCAAGCTTCTAGTGGCTCTATCTGTATCATGCAAGAACTAACTGCATCTGAGATGATTAATCACAAGAAATCTAACTTGTGATTCCTGTCGAAAGCTCCAAGTCGGGAGAGAGCACATTATGGGGAGAGGTACCTCTGCACCCACTCCTAACAGATAGGGTTCTCATCCCCTTCCCAGGCATGTCTCACTGCTGTTGACTTGTGTTTGGATTTTAAGATTATTTGAAATTTACAATGGACTGATAACCTGATTCTACTTCACTCACATTTCTTCTTAGTTAGGAATTTTGATTATTAAACATAGCTGTCCCCAGACAGAGATTGGTCTTTTCTGGGCTATTTACTGAATAAATGATCAGGATGACAGGCGTCAGAGTTATGTAAACACATTCTGAAAACTCTTGAAAATTCAGGATTCTGTCCTACCAGTTCCTGAACATGACGTGTCTTTCTGGCTAAGTTTATTAAAATTGTTTTTCTACGTGAATTTTTCTATTCCTCTGTTTGGATTTGTTAAATTAATACTTATTAAGTGGAGTGCAGGGTATCAGATGGTGAGCTGCAGTTCAACAGTAGATCACAAGAGGAATTAAAATAGAGAAGTTTATTACTCACAGGTCCTGGAGGAAGCACCTGGCATGCTTTGAGGGACCACATGGGAGAGTGCAAACAGAGAGAAGCAGGACCTGCGGAACATGTTTTTATTAGAGTCTATGGGTAGAGTGCTTTGTGGTTCCCGGGCTAAGGCCTGATTGGTCAATTCAAACCAAAAGAGCAGGGTTCTGATAAATCCCACAAAGGTCTTATTGGTCTTATCTAAGGAGCATATAAGGGGAAGGCACAGGAAGCAGGGGAGATTGTTGATCACAAGGGCTGTTGGGGAAGTCTTATCAGGAACTTACATTTCCTTGTGACTCTGTGAGCTGCCATCTGGGACATGGGTTTGCCTGAGGGGACTAGTGTCAGTTTAAGGTCACTGCTGGCTGCTTGGCCAAACAAAATAGATGCTGAGGCAGCAACAGCATGGAGTAGCTTAGCTAAATTCTCAACACTCTCTTTATACCAAGCACTTCCTGCTGAAAGGTCTAGATGAGAATAAAAAATGATTGGGAAAAAAAAATGTAAAGTTAAGTTTACTGTATGAGACACACTGATTTTGTAATAACACAGAAAAAACAAAAAGCCAGCACCTGGGAGATGCAGGGAAAGGTGGGCATTAATGATTTCTGTTTTTTATAACTGCTGTTTTTCAGAACTGCTCCTGGGGGAATTCCCTGGCAGTCCAGTGGTTAGGACTCGGCACTTTCTCTTCCGGGGTCCCAGTTTCAATCCCTGGTCTGGAAGCTAAGATACTGCAAGTTGCGCAGTACGGCCAAAAAAAAAAAAAAAAAAAAAAACCACTCCTGAATGCCAATGTTGCCTTCCCAAGACCTTACAGCAGTAAGGTCTTGAATTCAAACTGACTGCTGAGCCTATAAGCACACCTAACAACACTGACTGTGACACAACAGGGAATGTCCCCAGCTCCTATATTTCCACGAAGAACACGTATAGATGTTGTCCCCACTTGTGAGGCAAATGAACTGATGTCAAAGACAAGCAAAACTGATTGAAACTGACTGCCTTCTGGAAATCCTTCTAAAACTAGGGACTCAACTGAATTATTTGGACTGGACAGAGAGCCCTAAGGCAGAAGTATCCACAGTGGGAAGCCACACTGGAAGCCTCGTTAACCTGTATTGCCTGACTAATGTGTGTCCTTGTTGGGGTGACTTAACAGTGGCACACTTTTTGTTTCCAAGGGTACTCTCTGTGTGTACCTTGACTATCATGGACCGCCTCAGTCCTGGAAGGCATGCAGGTCAGCTTCAACTTACCAGTCAGAATTGCGTTGTGCTTGAATCGATGGCTCAGGCCAGGTTAAGAAAAGGTTAATACAAAAACTTAAGGAGAAAGCCACCTAGCTTTCTAAGAATGACCTTTATTTTTAATGGGATTTGTTTAAATTGGCTAAATCCAGGACCCCTAGAGGGCATAACAAAAGTCAATATTACAGGATACTTTCACCCTGCTGCATGGGGTCCTACTGAAAATAATTTTGCTCTAAAAATGCCTTGGCCAAGAAGGTGGACTCTGCAGAAAAGAGGTAACACAGAAGCCTGAGACTGCCTATCCTTAGAAAGTCCTCCTTGCAAGGTTGGCCCTTAACTGGTATCTGGGAACTTGGCTGGTAACCACTCCCCTGTAGTGATATAAAACTTTCCCTAACTGGAACCCTCCTACACTGTTGGTAGGAATGTAAATTGGTGCAGCCACTATGGAAAACAGTATGGAAGTTCCTCAAAAAACTAAAAGTAGAGTTGCCATATGATCCAGCAATCCCACTTCTGGGCATATATCCAGACAAAACTATAATTCAAAAAGATACATGCACCCTTATGTTCACAGCAGCACTATTTACAATAGCCGAGACATGGAAATGACCTAAATGTCCATAAACTGTTGAATGGTTAGAGAAGATGTGGTTTATATATACAATGGAATATTACTCAGCCATAAAAAAGAACAAAATTATGCCATTTGCAGCTACACAGATGGACTTAGAGATTGTCATACTAAGTGAAGTAAGTCAGAAAGAGAAAGACAAATACCATATGATATCACTTACATGTGGAATCTAAAATATGACACAAATGAACTTATCTGCAAAACAGAAACAGACTCACAGATACAGAGAACAGACTTGTGGTTGCCAAGGGGGAGAGGGGGCAGGGGAGAGTTGGACTGGAGTTTGGGAGTAGCAGATGCAAACTATTACATATATAGAGAATGGATAAACAATAAGGTCCTATTGTAAGCACAGGAAACTATAATCAATATCCTGTAATAAACCATAATGGAAAGAATTTATATGTATATATATTATATATATGTATATATATTATATATATGTATATATAACTGAGTCACTTTGCTGTATGTACAGCAGTAAATAATCCAACATTGTAATTCAACTATACTTCAATAAATATATATATAACTGAATCACTTTGCTGTACATCAGAAACTAACACAACATTGAATATTAACTGTACTTCAATAAAAAAGAAAGATTAAAAAAAACTCCCTAACTGATAAGAGTGGCCTATACTGCTTGTACAACCAAGGTGATTTATGCTGAACAACTGCTTTCCTTCTGAAAGTCCGGAGTTTTGGTACCTGCCAGGCAGAGCATGCCTACACGACCAGCATCAAATAAAAGCTTAGGGTTGTGAGGCTCCAGTGAGCTTCCCTGGTAAACACTTGGCACGTGTTGTCACAAAACATTGCTGGAGGAATCAAGCACGTCATGTGTGACTCCCCTAGGAAAGGACTCTTGGAAGCTTGAGACAGGTTTCCTCTGGACGTCACCTAAGGGCTTTTTCAGTTTGCTGATTTTGCTTTGTATCTTTTCACTGTTATAAATCTTAGCGATGAGTACATGTTGAGCCCTGTGAGTTCTTTTAGTGAGCCACCAAACCTGGGGGTGGTCTCTGGAACCCCAATGCAGGAAGGAAAGGGAATTCTTCAAACCTTGGGCCAAAAATTTTCCCAAAGTAACAAGATATAAAATTTACCACCAAAAGAAAAAGAATTTGGTCTACATTATACAAAATTAGTCCACCTCCATTTTTTTCCCTAGTTAAGCTCATCTCTTTTTTGTTGTTGTTGTTGTTTGCGGTATGCAGGCCTCTCACTGTTGTGGCCTCTCCCGTTGCGGAGCACAGGCTCCGGACGCGCAGGCTCAGCGGCCATGGCTCACGGGCCCAGTCGCTCTGCGGCATGTGGGATCTTCCTGGACCGGGGCACGAACCTGCGTCCCCTGCATCAGCAGGCAGACTCTCAACCACTGGGCCACGAGGGAAGCCCAAGCCCATCTATTTTAAAGCATGAGCAAAAGATGGCTCTCCACTTTGCCTGTCCTAAAGTTCTTAAAGCACAGCAAAGGAGAAACAGCAGGTCAAGTCTTGGCAGCTGGGGGGAGAACTGCTCTTCCGTCCTATCTGGGAAGCCAGGGCATGAGAGGAGGCCATGCCACACCCTGGGAGCCCAACCGCCAGCTTCCCCTGGCAGGGGCTTGGACACCTGCCTTGAGGAGATGCTGCCAGGGGCATGGGACCAAAGGGAGCTGCCCTTTTGACCCTGCTCTAATGCTCTGCCTTTCCAAGCCACAGTGTTTACGCAAAGTGTCACGTGGCTGAGATAGCTGCAGTTTTCTAGAGTTTGATTGTCCATTTTCTTATGGTACTTAATATGAAAGGAATTACCTTCTCTTAGAGGGTAGGAAACTTGTGGTGTGTGTTCTCACAAAGTGATCAGACATCAAGGGTGCCCAGGTAATCAGTGACAATGATCCTTGGCCTGTGTAAACATGAAGTGGCCTTGCAGTGCCCTCTTCCACATTTGCTGCCTCGGAAGACTGCAATAATGCAGACGATTTTGCCTTTATTTCACTCTTTCATTCATTTCCTTTTATTTCATTTCATTCCCTTATTTCATTCTCCATAGCCCCTACATGTTATAGTAATGTATTTTTTAGTTCATTTTTTTTCTTAACAGTTAAAGGGACGAATTATTCCTCACACTGCTTTCAAGCTTGCCCAAGCCAGTCTCACTCTGGAAAAGAAATGCTATGTACAGAAGAACTACGCTGCTACACCTCTTTTTTTTCCTTTCTCTTTTTTGTTTTTTGTAGTCAAAATATATCAGTGGTTTTTAGACAGTTTTCACTTGCCAGAAAGCAGTGCTTGAAACTGTGTGCTATGTTCTATTTAATGTCTTGACTGTCAGAATGTTCTTTTGCAGGCAACATATCCTAATGTAATCATCCATTTCCATGATCGTTGTCCAGTTATATTGTGAAGTTTGCAAGCCTTTTGAGGTGATTATCAAGACACAGACTGCTTGTTGCTTAACCAAGTGTCCTAAAGCATGTACGTGAAGGTACATAATTATCATTTTTTATTCTAAAAAGCTATGTAGCTTATATTATGAAAACTATTTTAAATATATACCACTGTTGATGTAAAAAATATGTGAGGGAAAGAAGGTATGTTTTTCAAGGTTTGCCTACTAGAATATTTGTTGTATAAATATCCAGTTACTTTGGCATTAAGCATCATTGAGTTCTGCAAGATTCTGGCTAATGGTAGGCTTCATCAAAGTTTTTAGATACTGTAATAGGTTTTTATAAAATAATATCTCTTTCCCAAGAGACCTTTAAACACAGCATTGATTCTCATCTGCCAGAGATGGACTCTGTGCAGCTCTGACTCCAGGAGTGTTATTAATTGTATGACCTCTCAAGGTCTTTTTGATCCCTGAGCACCTATTATTCTATAACAGATTGAACACACTGTTTGTTAAAATTTACCACTATGTAAAAAACTTTATCAGTTCAGCTCATCAGTGTGTTATGCTTCAGAAAAGGCTTCTTCCCAGTTATTAATTTCACAGTGCAATTTCAGAGCCTAAGGGTAGTGCCTCAGTACTTTTTTTTAATTTGTGAGTTGCAATTTTTTCCTGTATTCCCCCATTCAATCTGGGCTGCCACAATCAGACAGACGGAAAGTGTGAGAACACTTTTTTCTTGCATCTGTAGTGGAAACCTTAGCAAACAGGAACTGCTCCAGGCCCGTCAAATAGATGCATCTCAGCACTTTCTTTTAACTTGAGTTCATAAGCCTCCTCATGAGAAGTGCTCCAGAGAAGAACTGGGCTGGGGGAATTAGACTCTTGTGAGTCTCACTTCTAATAGGGGCAAAATTTTGCGATGTACAATAAAGGAGTGGATCACCAAACATTTAAAGGGAATTGTGACAAAATACCTATGACATTTAGAAAAATAAATTGGAAAAATTAAATTTTGAGTCAAAAAACAATGGAAAATCTTCAGAGTACTAAAAAGAAAAACTTTAATGAAGCATATATATATAAAACAGTGGGACTTACACAAATGGGTAGCGACTAGATCAAAATGCTATTGAACTACGGGTACTCCAGGAAGATAATAATGAAGATAGCATAGCTTTTCAATCTCTCTGAATCTCTACATAAAAACCAATAGCGCAACTGTAAATGAAAACACCCACGGGGCTTCCCTGGTGGCGCAGTGGTTGAGAATCTGCCTGCTAATGCAGGCGACACGAGTTCAAGCCCTGGTCTGGGAAGATCCCACATGCCGCGGAGCAACTGTGCCCGTGAGCCACAACTACTGAGCCTGCGCGTCTGGAGCCTGTGCTCTGCAACAAGAGAGGCCGCGACAGTGAGAGGCCCACGCACCGCGATGCAGAGTGGTTCCCACTCGCTGCAACTAGAGAAAGCCCTCACACAGAAACGAAGACCCAACACACCCAAAAATAAATAAATAAATAAATAAATTTTAAAAAATAAAAACACCCATGGACGACTCTGCAACAAATATTGGCAACAAGATGTCCTCCGCCCCCAAGTGGAAAGCGTGAGGTCACACAACCAACAGCTAAGACCTGATATAGTTGTCCATGCTGAAGGAAGAATGAAGTAAAAGGGCATCGTCAGACCTAAGAACAGAGCATCACAAAAGAGCCAATAGTTTAGAAAACACAAGGGACCAATTTGAGAATCGTGTTATCCTTTTATCCACAATGTTGCTGAACTATTTTTTTAGACCTAGATTATAGATTTTCTTGGATTTTCTATGGAGACATATTGTCTATAAATAATAAAAAGTTACTTCTTTGCTTCCACTATCCTTTTATTTCCCTTTTTGTCTTATTAACACTTCAGTAACATGTAATAAACCTGAAAAGCTTGACTGGTTCTTGACTTCAAAAAGAAAACTATTAATATTTCACTTTTAGATATGATGTTTATTTTATCAAGGTTCTATAATGAAAATGTTTTTCTAATTGCATCACAAGTAAATATGTCAAAATACAACTTTGGTTAAATCTTGGTAGAAGATCATGGTAGATTAAAAATAATTGCAACTTTTTGCTACTTCTTCCATTGCGAGTTGGAGTCTAATTCACTCCCCCATGAATCTGTCCTGTTCTTACTAACATGTTTGACCCACAGAACATGGCAGAAGTGAAGTTTTGGAAAGCTTTGCAGCTTCTGCCTGGGACTCTTAGGACACTCTAGCAGGGAACCCTGAGCTGTCACATAAGTCTGACTACCCTGACTGCTATGCTGGAAATTTCGGCCACATGAAGGTGCTCTACTTGATAGTCTCAAATGATTCCAGTCTCCAAGCTATCTTCACCAAAGTGTCAGACACTAAGTGAAGCCATCTTGAACCCACCAGACCAGCCATCCACCAGGAGAGTAAACTCTGCTGACACCAGCAGAAGAAGAGTCAATCAAGCCTTGCCCAAATTCCTCAGCAACAAAATTGTGAGATGTAATAAAATAGTTGTTTTAAACCACCAGCACTTGGGACAGTTTGTCAAGCAGCAATAGATAACTGGAAGATAGGTATAGAAACTATTTTTTATGGTTTTATATTTTTTCAAAATTTAACAAAATTGAGTCTCCTCCTCATTATTGGAGTTGAGGCTATTTTCCACTCATTAGGAAAAACAACAAAAGGTAAAGATAGGCAAGCATAGCATAGAGGATCTCAGGTTCAGTGCTAGACCAATGCAAAGATCAGGTCTGCATGACCAGGGTCACTTAGTGATGGGCCAGCATCTTCATGCAAATCAGAAAAAGGAATACCTTTCTCCTGGCAGGCACAGCTTAACACTAGACTGTGATGAACAAAGTGCAGGGTGAATCTCAGCCCCCACTTCTCCCAGCATCCTTGTGCAGGGCACAATTAGTATAACCTATATGCAATATCTTTATAAATTAAAGTGCAAAGCAATGTTTCTACATTTGCAAATGACATAGATTCTCGTGGGTGGCGATGAACTAAGTTGATGAGGATGGAAAGATCTTATGAATCTGTGTGAGTGGGCAGAAAGGTGGCAAATGAGTGCATAAAGTATACATATGAGCTAACAGTCACAGCTAAGGAGAGGGATCTAGGATTATTGTAGATTGTTCCCTGAAGATAATACAGAGGCTTCTTCTGACAGCAAAAGGAGCAACTACTTGATTGAATCATTAAAGTGCCATTCCCCCTGAGAAGCAAAGTAGTACCACCCACTCAACTGATGCTCTGATGGAAGCTGAATAAGGCAGAAACCATTATGAGAAAGACCAGAGAAAAATTAACAGCATGAGGGCTCAGAAGAAACAAGTACTTCTATATGAGTGGAATATGAAGGACAAACCAAGCAGGTCCTGGTGAAAGCAGCTGCAGTGGTGGAGATGGTAGCAGTGACTACAGCATGCTTAGGACTGGGAACAAGTAGCTATGATGATGGTGGTGATGCAAGCAGACTATTTCTGGTGATGGCAGCAGTAGCAGCAACTGAGTTGATTTCCCAGCTGATACCAGTGATATTGGATGGCAGTGGTGGCACCAGACCATTAATGCTGGCAACAGGAATAGAGATAAAGCAGTAGTCAGGAAACTGTCAAATACTTCATCAACTCTTTATTCAGCATTGACCACATTTCTGGTATCATGTTGGGTAGATAAGTAAATGTTAACAAATACCCATTACATGCCCAGCCCCGTAATAGATGTGGGAGTACAAAGATGACTAGAACATGGTCCCTACCCTTCAGATGCTCAAAATTGAGTATGGGGAGCACACATGAAAACAAATAATTATGACAATGTGGTAACTGTGAAAAAGAAATATAAACTTCTGTATAGTCCAATGCAAAGAGAGAAAACATATTCCCTTGTTTTGACATACAGCACTAGAGCAGGCACTGTTAGGCACTGTAGAAGACACAAGATAAATCAGACATAGATCCTGACCTGTGAAGCTTATAGTCCAGTCGATGAGGTAGGACAAATGTAATTCTACAAAACAAGTAGAGAAGTGATATATTTTAGAAAGTTCCAGAAAAAGTATTTTAGGTTTTTATAGGAAAGCCTGCATACAGTAGACACTCAATGTTGTTTTAAGGTGCATTCTACCTATTCAATCTTGAATGCCACTTTTTCCTTCTTTGATACACTTTAATATAGTTTACTTTAAAAAATCTTTATTGAGTGCCTACTATATTGAGTGCCTGCTATACATTGAATATTTTTGATGAGGTCGTGATGGTAGGAGCCTGGTCCACTGGGATTAGTGCCCTTATAAGAGGAGACCCTAAAAAGCCTGCAGCTCTCTCTCCCCTCTGGTGAGGAAAAAAAAAGAAAGAAAATCACCTGAGGACACAGTGAGAAGGCAGCCATCTGCAAGCCAGGAATAGAGCCCTCGCTAATTGTGTCCAGAACCTTGATCTTGGACTTCCCACCTTACAGAACTGTAAGAAATAAATTTCTGTTAGTTAAGCCAACCAGTCTATGGTATTTGATTATAGTAGTCCTAGTAGACTAACACAAGTTTTGGTACAGGGAATGAGGCCCCCAGACCCCCCCACCAAATTGATGTCCTTCTCACCCCAAATTCATGTACAACACAATTCAGTCATTTTTTGACGCTTTATTATGAGGATTTCTTTCCTCCAATTTCCAATAACCTTTCCCTCATTTCCATCTGAGTTGTCACTGGAATGGCCTTTATCATCCATATTTCTACCAACATTCTGTTCATGACTATTCATGTATTTCTGTAAGATGGAAGCTTTGTCTCCTGCTTGCCTCTTTTCTTTCTGAGCCCTTACTACAATCATCTTTAATGTCCTTATACCTATCAACAGTTTCTTCACAGCAATCTCGGCTTTTTCTAGCATGGGCTTCAAAACTCTTCCAGCCTCTACCCATCACACAATTCCAAAGCCACTTTCACATTTTTTGGTATTTGTTACAGCAGAACTCTATTCCTAGTACCAAAATGTATTGGTATTACTTAGGGTTCTCCAGAACCAGAAATTTATATAGAAATTTATAAGAGGAACAGACTCTTGCAATTATAGAGGCTGAGAAGTCCCAAGATCTGCAGTCTACAACCAGAGACCCAAGAGACCTGATGGTGTAAATACCAGTGTGAAAGCTGGCAAGCTCAAGACCCAAAAAGAGCCAATGCTTCAGTTCAAGTCCAAAGGCAGGAAAAGATCAATGTCCCAGCTCAAAGTAGTCAGACAGTTGAAGTTCCCTTTTACACAAGGAAGGGTCAATCTTTTTGTTCTATTCAGGCTTTCAACTGATTATGGCCACTCACTTTAGGGAAGGCAATCTGCTTCACTCAGTAGGATTGATTCAAATGTTAATCTCATCAGAAAAACATACAAACAAAAAAGCAAAACAAAAACAACAACCAACCCTCACAGACACATCCAGAATAATGTTTGACCAAATACCTGGGTTCCTCGTGGCCAAGTTGACATATAAAATCAACCATTACACTGACTATCTTCTGGGCTCTGGGAGTACAAAGTGAACAAAGTTTCTATCCTAATGGAGTTTATATCCTATTGCAGGGTCACATAAATAAATAATTTCAAACACTGCTAACTGCTAAGAATGTGGACCAAGGAAAAAGACAAAGTGTAAGAAAGGATGTGGGGGTGGGCAGAGACGTTTATAGGAAGTAGAATGAGTCTAAAAGTCTTTGAGCTCAGAAATGAAATTGGAGGGACTCTGTTGGCACAGTGGATAAGACTCCGTGCTCCCAATGCAAGGGGCCTGGGTTTGATCCCTGGTGCACAAACTAGATCCCACATGCATGCCTCAACTAAGAGTTCACATGCCACAACTAAGGAGACTGCCTGCTGCAACTAAGATCTGGCACAACCAAAGAAAGAAAGAAAGAAAAAAACGATGAAATTGGAGTTATGCTTTGGGAAGAATAATCTAGTATCAAGGTGCAAAGTGACACATAGAAGAGAGGCACTACAGGTGGGGAAGCTAATACAGCATTCAGGGAAGATGAAGGAAATGGAAAAAAGAAAAGAAGGGAAGAAACTATTTATTGAGCACTTACTATGTGTCAGACATGCTTTTAAGTGTTTTCACATATTTGAACTGGGAAGTGGCAGGGGGCATGAAAAGGAAGAAAAATATCAAAAAGATACTACAAAGAATCATCAAGACTTCACAGCTGATTTGGGGTTTATGTATGTGTATATTGGTACATTTACTTGTACTTGGGTAGATACAGTTGGAAAAAAGAAAGGTTCAAAAAGGTCTAAGGTTTCAAGTGTGGGTAACCAGCAAGGTAACAGTGGTATTATGAGAAAAAAGGATTATACAAAAGAAGAGAATGAGGAGGGAGGACAAGTGTTATATTTTTTTTAAATGAGCCATCCAGGCAAAGCTGCTCAATAAACAGTAGGAAATTACAGGGCTACAGGTGAAAAGATAAGTCATACCAGGAGATGTGAAGATAGAGATTATCTTCAGAGATATGGTACCTGAAACAATGAGATGTACTTTGGTTACAAATGAAGAGAATGAAGAGAAAGAAGAGGATATATTTTTATGGATTCTCATACTTGAGGAAGATCTAGAGGTGCGGGTCCAATATGGTAGCCATTAGCCACACGAAGGGACTTAAATCAATTTAAATTAAAATGAAAAATTTAGTTAGTCATACTAGCTGTATTTCAAGTGGCTACCATATTGAATATCAGAGTTATAAAACATTTCCAACATCACAGAAAGTTCTATTGGACAGTATGTACCTAGAGATTCATCAGAGTAGAAGAAAGGGGAGAATTTAGTCACCTGAAAGCCATTCAAGTACAGAATGACCCATGGTATTAAGTGCTCCAATAAAAGCATATGAAAGCTAAAAGCAAATAATAACTTGTGACTCTTAAAGCAGTTTCAGACTAGTAAAAAAGTTAGAAACTAGATTATAAGAGATTTTGGATGAAATTGGTGATAAATAGGTAGAGGTAACAAGTATAACAATTCTTTCAAGTAACTCTTCAGTGAAGAAAAACAGAGAAAGATGTAAACCTAAGAAAGAACTGAAAGAGAATCAAGCTGTGTATGTATGTGCCTAAGATAAGCATGTTTGTGGACTCACTGGAAGGCTTGGCTACCAATCAACCAACCAGCTATCCACTAACTCTACCAATCAAAAAAGGCTTTGATGTAGTGATGACAATTGAGGGGTTAGAATCATACAATTTTAAAGCTATGAGAAGCTTTAGGAATCATCTAATCTACTAGTCACATTATATAGAAAGCAGGTGCCCAGTCACACCCACAGCTTAGTAGTATTAAAAGCTAGAATAAGAACTCAGGTGTTCTGCATCCTAGCCCATTAGATGTTCAGCCTCATTCAAATGCCTCCTAAGACACAGACCAGAAAAGTGAAGCTTCTTCGATTGAGTTCCATTAATCTAGCAAGAAAATATCTATGTTCACATATATAAAACTTCAATTTAAAAAAAAGACAATTTTTTTACTTCTCTCCTTTAAAATTTAGAAAAACAGAACTAAGCATTGAGTGCCTACTATTTTGTAACAAACATTACACTAAAAAGACCTTAAATATCATCTAATTAAATCTTTAATATAACCTGTTTTCAGTAATTCACAGCTTAGGAATTTATGCTTCAGGTCACTGAGGTCACAGAGGTAGTGACACTTTTACTCAGTTCTATACTATAATCAATTAGGAAATGGTGGAGAAAATGGGAGAAAAAAGATGAATAGGCTAGGGAATGGAAATTAGATGTTTAACAAAGTATAAAAGTAACAAGGACAAATGCATATACCTGCCAATCTTAAAAATAAAACCAAAGAAAACCAACCCTTTAGATAAATAATTGCTAATTAAACAAAATGTTTCAAAGAACTCTAACATTGCCTTTGGAGGGAACTGGGTGACTGGGGAACAGGGTTTTAAGAAGCCTTTTCACAGTAACTTTTTTTTTTTTTTTTTTTTTTTTTTAGTTTTTTTTTTTTTTTTTTTCGGTATGCGGGCCTCTCACTGCTGTGGCCTCTCCCGTTGCGGAGCACAGGCTCCGGACGCGCAGGCTCAGCGGCCATGGCTCACGGGCCCAGTTGCTCCGCGGCATGTGGGACCCTCCCGGACAGGGGCACGAACCCGCGTCCCCTGCATCGGCAGGCGGACTCTCAATCACCGCGCCACCAGGGAAGCCCCACAGTAACT
The DNA here is from genome assembly GCF_026419965.1 of Kogia breviceps. Taxonomy (NCBI): domain Eukaryota; kingdom Metazoa; phylum Chordata; class Mammalia; order Artiodactyla; family Physeteridae; genus Kogia; species Kogia breviceps. Next base: position 102,569,036 of record NC_081314.1, read on the forward strand.
TTTGAATTTTAACAATAACAATCTATTACCTCTTCCAATAAATAAGAGTTTCTTTTAAAAACTTTATATGTTTCAGTTCCTACCGGTAGTTTGTAATCACTAGCATTCTACAATCCCCTGAAGCTGCAGAAAAATTGAAATTTCAAGAAAGAAAAATCCTAACTCTGTTCTGAAAAGGCAAGGGAAAAGTTACATTAAGAACAGAAGACTTGCCTTTGGGGGTTGGGAATCAGGAAGGGAGAGAAGCCATTGCCTGCAACAATCACTATTTGATCAAACCAATTCTATTGCTATTATTTTTAGCTCATCTTCTTAGCCTGTTGCTAAGGAACCCTACAGCCCGAAAGCAATTTACTCATAGGAACACACATGAAGCAAGAGAAAAGCAATGATGCTGAAGCTTTCTAATTAGGCCATTAAGTCTATTTTAGTGCCGTTTAATAAATTAACTCCTCTCGATTTTTATGCACCGCTATAGTGATGTTGAAAATCCTGTTGTACTCAAAAGCAAAATCATCATTTGTAAATTTTTAATATGAGGGTCTGCAAATCAGTATGTCTGAAATGGGGAGCCATAGTTCTGGATTCTGATTTTCTATTAATACTTGTCTTTTACTCTTGAAAATACTAAACAATTTCTTGTTTAGTATTTTCTATCAAGAATTCTAAACAATTTCTTGCAAAGGAAATTTTTGTATTTTAAGAGGTCTGGTGCAGAACATGAGGAAAGGACAAAGCTATTAGATACATAAAAGCTATGAATTGAAATTTCTACTTGGGATGTGGCAAGAGAGCTGAGACATCTAGTGCAAAACAGCATGGCAGTGGACGGAATAGAGCACTGGCGAGGCCGCGGATGCTCCAGGGGGCGAGGTGTCAAGCGGAATCCGGTATGACACAAATACGTACAGGAAAGGTGGGAACTCTAGATCTTCGCATTTCTAGACACTCAGTTCGAGAACCTCATAACAACACACAGACGTCATCGCTTTCGTAATTGGTGCAGTCAGTCACAGGGACGCCGTTCAAGCCGTTTCAACTGGAGCCAACCTGTATTTGCCCCTTTCCACCGAGCCTGATTTGCCACCTGCTGTTGCCCCCAATAACCTCAAATTCGTCCAAACTAAAATCTTGGTAGAGCTAAGAAGTAGAGCTAAGTAGTAGACCATGGTAAGCTAAGAAGATCGGTGATACAGCGAGCTATCTTCAGCTTTTGGCTCTTTTCTGCCATATTTTTTAAAGTCCTTCCAATCTGTTGGTTTCCGAGGACACAGGTACAGACAACGGAGCTAAACACCGCCGGGCTCTAAGTCAACGTGGCAGAAACGAGAAAACGAGGGGTTCAAATTCCACCAATAAATGAGGCAGCTCGGCCTACGCCCCGCCCACCACTCCTGCCAGCCAATAATCTTCACAACTCTTCTGCTACTCCCGCCCATTCTTAGCGCAGTTTCAGAGCCTCTTCCTCTCCTCTCCCGAGCACCAAAAACCCGCCGTATGTGCGCCCCTCTTCCGCTTCGCTATACCAGAGAGCCCTCTGCCTTTCTTTATTGAAGGCGTAGGGAACAGCATCGGCTACCACCCGAGGCCCAAGATCCCAGAAGTTAGTCTCACAAACAGCAGCGGAACGAAAGAAAACTAAAAGGGCTCCCTGGGACTTTCACCGCACGCCCAGTTTACCTTGCCCCGGAAGTGATTCACCACTCCTCCTCCCTTCCCACTCCTCCCTCCCTGGTTGAGAAGGGAAGACGACGGCCAGGTCTGGCCCGGCATGCCTTGGGCTTCCGGTGACCTCTGGCCTTTTTCTGTCGTCCGCTCTTGCTGCCTAGCGTGCTTGTTCGCTCACTGCTTTGCGTCCTTGCCTCCTTTCAGTATTTCTTCGCACGCTGCGTGGTGACTGTGGCGCCCGTGAACAGCAAGGAGGCGGTGGCGGAGGACACTCGTCATGGCCGCCTCTAAGCCTGTGGAGGCGGCGGTGGTCGCAGCTGCTATTCCCGGCTCCGGGAGTGGGGTGGGCGGCGGCAGTGCGACTGCGGGCCCGGGCACCGGGGGCCTGCCGCGATGGCAGCTGGCGCTGGCGGTCGGGGCGCCCCTGCTGCTGGGCGCGGGTGCCATGTACTTGTGGAGCCGGCAGCGGCGGCGCCGGGAGACCGGGGGCCGAGGCGACGCCAGCGGCCTGAAGCGCAACAGTGAACGGAAGACCCCGGAGGGCAGGGCCAGTCCGGCCCCGGGCAGCGGACACCCCGAGGGCCCCGGTTCTCACCTGGAAATGGTGAGAAGCAGCCCCGAGCCCTGGAGGTAGAACCCGGCGGGTGCAGCCTTTCCTTGACGGGTTGTGGCCGTCAGGGGGCTTCCCATCAGACGGAAGCTGCTAATACGCAGCGCATGGGTTTAGGGAAACTCAGTTCTGGCTGCCTTTATAGGGAATGGAGTAGCCCGAGGGCACAGGTTAGCAACATTCGTTGAGAGCTTCCTTTTGGTTTCAGAAAAATATTTGCTTTTCTTCTCAGTGACACAGCATTTATCCTTAGGGTTGTGGGTACGGGGACATTTGCGAATGTGATGATTGTATTTAACTAACTAATGAATGAAGCCAAATTCCCTTAACTATCGGTACGTTGTGATATAAACTGCCTTGGTCATGTCTAAGGCCTAGCACTTAATTAGTAATAATCTTTTAATAACAAGTGAATCCCCTTTTTTGAAGTATTTTAGGGTTGGGGATAGGTAAATACAGTGACTGTTGGTTGACAAGAGTAAAATGGTGTTCAGTGGCATTTATTTCATCTGTGGGCATGAGTTCTGAAACTTTTGGGGTAGAAGCATCTTAAATTCATTTTAAAATTTTACCTGGAAATTTACATGACCAAGCCTGACATACGGTTAAGCCAAGCGTCGTAGTGTCTGGTGAGTTAACTAACTGCTTTCTATGGCTTTGTTGAACTATTAAATCCTTCTGGTATCTGACAGCTGTGGGGGGAATTGGCCTGGCAGCATTTAACAATACTGGGGTGAGGTAACGTGAGGTGGAGGATTTTATCTGAGTCTGAGATTGTACAATGGCGGTTACGGAGTAAATCAGAGTTCACAGTAACCTTTGGTCAAAAAACTCCCAATTATATACATTTGCGAGTTATTTCCACGTTATACTATTCAGACTGAAGACATAAGTAGTCAAATTAATTTTAAAGGAAGTTCTGATGTGGAAGCAAACTACCTTAGTTTAGTGCATCCTACATATCTGGCGTTGTGCTAGGCCCTGAGAGAGCCAAATAGTCTTTCTAATGGGAGGGTAAGATACTGCTTCAAAAAAAAAAATAAATAACAGAAAAGATGCAGTGCAAGTATGCTGGAAGAACCCGTGGACTGTGAGAACCAGGAGAAGTGTGCTTTATATTGGGCTCTCCAGCATGGTTACCTTGAGAAAGTCATTTTATCTCTTCGACGTTAGTGTCATCCCTGTAGAATAAGAGAATTAAAATATTGGATCTCTTATATTTCTTCCAGCCCTAAAAATTGGTGATTCTAAGTGCTGTTAATGAAGTGGTAATCAAGGTGATTCTTTGAATTAGTCATCATTTGTCTTCTTGTTTTCATATTTCTGAAATTCTCTGGTCATTTCCTATTTCATTTGCTTATTTTAATCACAGAAGAATAGTAGGTGAATGAAAAATGCATAAAAGTTCTTTGTTCTATAATAATCACCAAAAATAAAGATAATTTCTATAAAAGAAACAAGGTTTTGATATTTCATTGCAGTTTCAAATACTGCCCCACCTCACCTGTTTGGTATTTGATAGATTCAGCAAACTGTCTTTATGATTTTAGATTTCCTTAAATCCCATTTTCAACTTTTCAGCATTGTCTAGGTCAACACTGTGATAATTTTTAAATTTCATGGTGTATTGTAGTTTTATCAGAACATTTTTTTTAATTCACCTGACTGCTGCTAAAAATTAGACTTTAACATTGACTTCTTTGTGTAGCTTGAACTGCTTTAAAATGATTCCTTTTGACCCAAAATAAAACTGAGCAGAACACTTGCATATACTGTTCTTGTGGAATGTGTGGGGTGGTACCTGTAGTCTTGCTTTGAGTTACTAGATGATACTTTAGTAAAGCAACAGTAAGAATGTCTTTGCCATTTTTTTAATGGAAATTTGTACTTTAGCTGATGGTGACCAGTAAATACTGAAAGACTATTTTTTGTCTTTTTTATAGTCTAGTCCTCAGAGTTATTATTAGACTACCTAAATATAACTGACCACAAATTGTAATTTATTATTATCTGTGGATGGAGAAATTGCTTTATATTTGAATAGCACCTTTAAATTGTCAACCTCAGTGGGTTTTGTAAACAAGAAAGCATTTGTTTGAACTGATGGAAAAACTGGCAGAATCCTGATGCTCTGACTGTTCTTTCTCCACCTGAGCAATAGCTGTAATTTTTAAGGCAATGAAGGAATGGACAAATATTGTCAGTTCGGGGTTCAATATCAGTGAATAAAGTGGAAAATCAGTGGTTATTGTCTGTTGGCTTATGTTTGCCTTAATGTAAAAATGAACTAATAAAATAACTGGGCTTCTGTCTATTGGGTTTGAGATATTCACGTGCAAGCAGGCTATATCAAATTATTTTTTTTTCTGGGATAGCATATACTTGTAAAGCAAAAGCAAAAATTCATATTTTTGTTTAATTAATGGGGATTTTAGGATTTCACCAGAGAAAGGCGTCTAATCACAGTTGATAGTGTGTGAGATAGTGTTAAATCATATTCCACTTTGGGCCATTATAAAATCTACCATGATGTGCCATTTTGCTTCAGTAATTTATTTTGAAAACTTGAGAATTACAGATTTTTCAAAGTTGGTAAGGTTCTTTGCCAATCATCTAAGAAGTCCACAGGACTTCTCAGTCTTTGGGCCAGAGTTATCACAGGGGAGCATCATGTCCACATATACACCAAGCATGGTATCTGGTTGCAAAAATGTCTTAGGTATTTCTTTTTTCAAGCAACCTGTGATTTTTTTTTTTATTCTAATACATTTATTTATTTTTGTCTGCATTGGGTCTTAGTTGCTGCGCGTGGGCTCTCTCCAGTTGGGGCGAGTGGGGGCCGCTCTTCGTTGCGATGCGCAGGCTTCTCACTGCGGTGGCTTTTCTTGTTGCGGAGCACAGGTTCTAGGCACCTGGGCTTCAGTAGTTGTGGCACACGGGCTCAGTAGCTGTGGCTCATGGGCTCTAGAGTGCAGGCTCAGTAGTTGGGGCACACGGGCTTAGTTGCTCCACGACATGTGGGATCTTCCTGGACTAGGGCTCGAACCCATGTGTCCTGCATTGGCAGGCAGATTCTTAACCACTGCGCCACCAGGGAAGTCCCTGTGATTTTTTTTTCTAATGTGCATTTATTTATTATTGATTTTGTAGCAGTGTTTTATCCAATTGTTTTTAATTTGATGATTTTAAAAAGCAGTTATTCTAGTGTTCAAGTTTTTTCAGTGTTACACAGGAGTTATCCCAACAGGAAATGTTTAGGAACCACTAAGCTAAGTCAGTTCTTTAGAATAGGAAGGAAGAGACGTACCTAAACGTTTTAATAAAGGGGTCAAAACCAGTAACCTGCTGTTATCAGTCATGGTTGAAATAATTCTTCCCCCTCAATGATTTGTTTCTAATCTTTTTTTTTAAAATCAGGGTCATCACTAGTGACATTCTTATAAGTTTAGAGAACACCTTTCAATCTTTATCTTACTTGATGCTTTGCAGTATTTCACATTGTCTTTTCTTAATTTCATAATTTTTCTTTTGGCTTCTGAGACACTATGTTCTCCTGATTTTCTTTGCTTTTCTTAAAACTTCCTGATACCTCTCTTTGCTGATTCCTCTCAGTCTCCTTTCCAGGCTCTTTCCTCTGCCTCTTTTGGTGACCTTCATGGTTCTGTCATAGGCATTCTTATATTCTGTACCTTCACTGGATGCTTGCTTGCCCTCCAGAAGCTTCACTTAACACTTATATACTGATGGCTCCCTAATTTCTTGTTTATAGCCCAGACCTCTCAGAAGGCCCAGATTTAAAGGAAATCTTCACCTCATTACCTTACAAGTGTTTCACACCAGACTCCTGTTTCTCCTGAGACTATTCCTTATCATTTAATGTGTGTCATCTAACTAGTTTCCCAAGCCAGAAACTTGGATATCATCCCTAACTTTCTATTCTTTCCATGTTCTCCACATCCAATCTAGAAACATGTCCAGAAAATTCTACTTCTTAAATATCTGACCACTCCTCCATTCCCACTCCTATTTCTTGACTGAATAGCTGATATTCTCATTAGTGTCTTCCTCCAGTCCATTTTGTCATTACTAGAGTAAATCCTAACAGTCCCATGCTTAGAACTGTTAAGTGGTCTGTTCATTGCTCACGAAGTAAAGTTCAAATTCATCATGATTTAAGACCCTCTGTGATCTTGATCCTGCTTACCTCTTGTCTTCATCTCTTGCCACTTCGTTTCTTGCCTTTGGATGTTCTGTAACAATGCCCAGTACCCCTACCTTCTCATCCTTCAAATCACAACATGTAGGTCATTTCACCTTTTCTGAAACTCTTCTACCTAAGCATTCTGTTATGTGATTACATAACACTGAATTTTTCTCTTCCACAGCACTTACCACATGGTACTAGAGTCATTTATTCATGTCTTTCCTACTAAACTCTTGACTCTGTGAAGGCTGGGACTGGCTATATCTTTCTCACCGTTTTTCAGAACCTGGTACATAGCAGTTGTTTGGTGAATGAACTGATGAAGCTTCATTATTTGACATTTTTAAAAAATTCCCACAAACAATATTTTTTCAAAATTTCCAGCTTTTCATTTGTATTCTACCAGTTTATCCTAGAAATTGATTTAAGAGTCGTAAACCTCATTTAGGCATTCTTTTTATAAATCATGTGATTTTGTATGAATTACAACCATAATCCTGCAGAAGCAGCATTTTTTAATATAGATTTATTTATTTTATTTTATTTATTTTTGACTGCGTTGGGTCTTCGTTGTGGTGCACGGGCTTCTCATTGCAGTGGCTTCTCTTGTTGTGGAGCACGAGCTCTAGGCACGCAAGCTTCAGTAGTTGCGGCGCGTGGGCTCAGTAGTTGTGACTCTCGGGCTCTAGAGCACAGGCTCAGTAGTTGTGGCACATGGGCTTAGTTGCTCTGGAGCGTGTGGGATCTTCCCGGACCAGGGCTTGAACCCGTGTGCCCTGCATTGGCAGGCGGATTCTAAACCACTGCGTCACCTGGGAAGCCCTGGAAGCAGCATTCTTACAAGTAGATTCTTCTTAGGTAAAGAGTTCTCTGTGTTACAATTTAGTAGGTGGGGCTATTGTAGATTTTTAAATTTCAGGTCGTAATATGGGAAAGGACTTTCTTATTATCTTAGGTATCTTTTATCCTAGATTTGATTCTTATAAAAGTAACAATTGGTCAGTTAAGTACTGAAAGATTGTTTCTCATGAGGTAAGTGTTCCAGAGTTGATTGCTCCTTCTGTAAAGTTGGGATCCAGATTTTAAAATATGCCTTTGGAATTTGGTAAGTTTAAGGGAATAAAACCATTTAAGAGAAACATTATAGAACTACCTCATGTATATTTTAACTGGATGTAAATGTGTAATTATGGTGATAAGTAATATAGTTCCCTCTTACCCAGTTTCAGCTTTCTGTAGTTTCAGTTACCCACAGTAAACTGTGGTCTGAAAATATTAAATGGAAAATTCCAGAAATAAACAATTCATAAATTTTAAATTGTGTGCCATTCTGAGTAGCATTATGAAAACTCACAGTCCCACTCCATCCTACCCTTGATGTGACTCATCCCTTTGTCCAGCATATCCTGCCCGTTAGTCACTTTGTAGCTATCAGATTGACTCTTCTACTAGTAACCCTTATATTACTTAATAGCCCAAAGCACAAGAGTAGTGATGCTGGCAATTCAGATATGCTAGAGAGAAGCCATTAAACTGCTTCTTTTCAGTGAAAAGGTGAATGTGCTTGACTTAAAGGGAAAGGAAAAATAATCATATGGTGAGGTTGCTAAGATCTATGGTAAGAATAAATCTATTTCTGAACTGTGAAGAAGGAAAGAGAAATCTGTGCTAGTTTTGCTGTCACACTCAAACTGCAGAAATTACAGCCACAGTGTGTGTTTAGTTAAGATGGAAAAGGCATTGAATTTGTACAATAAGATATTTTGGGAAAGACCACATTCACATAATTTTATTACAGTATATTGTTATAATTGTTCGATTTTATTATTAGTTACTGTTATGAATCTCTTATAATGACTAATGTATAAATTAAGCTTTATCCTTGGTACTTATATATAGGGAAAAATGTATATATAGGTTTCAGTACTATTCACAATTTCAGGCATTCACTGGGGGGTCTTCGAATGTACCCCTGTAGATAAAGGGGAGATTACCTATTTTATTTCCTTGCACATGGATTAATGTACCTGATTCTAGCTCATTTCCTTTTAGTGACTGTATGTGTGTGATCATCAGAATAATATTTTATAAATACTCGCTAAGAATTTACAGTGATTCCTTAATACCAAATTCATGCCATTGAAAGCCGTCTGTAACAGAGACGTTTTACCATCGCAGGACTTGTTTTAGAGGTCCCTTTCTGGTCTCCTGAATTTCTTCTGTGTCTGTGTGCTGAATAACCCTTTTGGCATTGTTTTTCCTCCTTGGAGTATTTTCCTGACTGTCGTTTGTTAGTCATTTTGGTTCCAGAGCAGATTGTTCTAAGTAACCTTCACTGAAGTAACCTTGACTGATGATTCAAACCCTGATTGTTTTCTTACTTTGTATTCTAATAAATTTATGGGGATTGTATCAATACTTTGTTGCTTTGGTGTTTAAATGTAACTTGTTTTCCATAGTAGATTTGCCTCTGCAGGAGGTGGAGGGCGGGTCCTAGGTTTTGTCTCTGACAAGTTTCAGCAGTGTTTGTTGTAGAGAGAGGAGACATAGTATTTACTATGTTTCTCATTGTTTCCTTTTAGATTTATTACTTGAGTTATTTGTTCCTAATCCTTATGTTTTACCCACATAGTTTGTATGTGTGTGTATATATGCAGTTGCTACTCTTTGAACTAAAAATTTTCTAGTTATTAGCTACACAAGTTTCTAATCACCTAATGTACATTTTCTTAATGTGAATTGGGATTTCAGTGTTTGATCAGCGGTAGTTCTTTTGAGAGGCTGCCAGCTCTCTTGTTTGTTTCCTGCACTGTCTCTAGAGTTCTTTCAGGATAAAGACTATCCTGTTGATCGTTGTACAGTGGAGTCACATCAAATGTGCTTTTAACTAAAATGAAATCAATTACACTTGCTTGGCAAAAAGAAAAAGACCTAATTATGCTGATGATTCTCTTTGTCCTTTTGCTCTGGGGTCAGTAGTGAGCAAGATATGATACCTGAACTATTTCCTTTGTTTCAGTTCCAGAGTGTGAGTCTGGATGTGATTCTGATGACATTCCTTCTTCATAAAGTGTGGATGACAATCCATGCAGTATAGAAGTGAAGTTTAGGCAATGTGGAGTCAGATTGCTTGTTTGAATCTTGCCCTAGGCAAGCTTCTTGATCTCTCTGGGCTTCAGTTGCTTTATGTGTAAAATGGGGATAATAATAGCACCTACCTTGCATTTCCAGTGTGTTACTCTTCTGAAGAATTTTCAAAAGTAATTTTGACAATTGATTTTTGCTTCATGCATTAATGTCAGGATTCCGTACAAGTTTCAGCTCCACATATTTTTTGAATCCACTTAGCAGAGTCACATGGAGTCTTGGAGTTGACTCTGCTGGACAGTTCTTCATTATGAAAAGATGAAACTTATTCAAATCCTGGATGGAAAAAAAGCTGTTATCTAATAGATTGTTTTAAATAATACTTTGGTTATGTGACATACTAGGCAGAAGTGAATGTCTTTTCTTTTTTATAATTTGTCTGTATTCTTACCGGTATTCACAAAGTTTAAATTTATGCCTGTGGAAATTGAATACATAGTACCTAATCTTTTCAGTACCTAATCTTTTCAAACTGTTTTCTTTTAGGAAGACATTAGTACTTTTTGAATCCACCAAAGTTACATGTGGGAAGCAGGGAGTGGCAGGAGTGGAGTAACGGGAGATTGGAGGCTTATGTATAGGCAATAGCAGTGGGAAGTTACTGGAAGGTTTTAAGCAGAGAATGATATGGTCCAGCTTACTTAAGAAGATCTTTCAGATCAATCAGAAACTAATTTGTTGTAAGAAAAAAAGAAAGGTGCATTTTCACAGAATTTTACTGTAAAATATTATGGAATGTTTGGAACCTTAAAAAGGTTAACCAAAACCAAGAGTGATTTCCAGTCTTAATAGTCTTTTAAATCTCCTTAGTAGCTTTTAGATATGAAAATAGACCACATGAAAAGATAATAGCATTTCAGGGTGTTCCCATTACATTCTAGAGCTGTATGTCTTCATTTCTCATTTATAAAATATGCTTTCAAAATTGTCTTTGGGCGTATTTTCCAACTTCAACCTTTAATTCCAAAAGTTCTTATTATAACTTGAGAAGGTAGACTGAGTGGAGGAGAAAGTGACTGAAAAGCAGTGCAAAGGATTCCTGAGAGTTGGAATTTAAATCCCTTATATTATAAAGAATTGGTAGTTGTATATTTTCTAATTTAAATTTTTTCCTCCAGTGCATTTATTTTGATTTCTACCTGGTATTGGCCTCAAAGCTTGTGAAAATAATGTCTAATTCCTGACACAGCAGAATGCTTGTGTTGATTGATAAGCTGGCATTGTGCTAAGTAGCTGTTTGTCCTAAATTTTACCGGTGGGCCAAAATAATTAGCTTTTGTGTACTGTCCCTGTTCTAATGCCATTCTATCTCTGCATTTTTTGTTAATCAAGGGAAGCAGTTGGACAGAAAATAATGTGGTGGTGGGAGGGGTGCAATGAGCAAAAGGTGATAGAGAGGTTAACTGAGATATTGTTCTCCCCAAACATGGTTTGGTAGCGTTCTGCAGTGACAGTGGGAGAAAATTTGCTATTTGGTGATTTGCCTATGTAATTTGATCCTTTTTCACTCAATGTCATAGCATGTTTTTTTTTTCCAGTACAGTAAAGAAAGGAAATTAAGCAGGTTCTGATTTAGGTCTTAGGTAGGTGATAAGGAATTTATTATAATTTTTAAAAATTTATTTATTTTATTTATTTTTGGCTGCGTTGGGTCTTTGTTGCTGCACGCGGGCTTTCTGTAATTGTGGTGAGCGGGGTCTATTCTTCGTTGCGGTGCATGGGCTTCTCATTGCAGGGGCTTCTCATTGCAGTGGCTTCTTTTGTTACAGAGCATGGGCTCTAGAGCACAGGCTCAGTAGTTGTGGCTCATGGGCTTAGTTGCTCTGCAGCGTGTGGGATCTTCCCGGACCAGGGCTCGAACCCATGTCTTCTGCATTGGCAGGTGGATTCTTAACCACTGTGTCACCAGGGAAGCCCCTAGGAATTTATAATACTTTTTAAAGGGAATCTATTGTAATACTTGACTGAATGGAGGGAAATGGGTAATTGAAAGATTTTCTTGGTTGGTTTTAGGTTGATTTAGAACTTGCTGAATAAAAATTGGAAGTATCCATTTTTCTAAGGAGAGGAAGCCTTGTATACCTATCCAGTTTTCTCTCTACTTTTTTCTGTTTCTCTCTATTCTTTTAACTTGTCTGCCTTCACCATGACTGCTTCTCCTTGTATTCTGTGTGACATCCTGTAGCCTTAAACTTCCAGTAGACAGGAAGGAGTTCATTGCCTGTTTGTGTTAATGAAACAAGGTCATTACTGTGTCCGAAGAACGTTCTTTTTATTTAATCTTCAAATCTTTAGTAAAAATACTAAATAGATTTTCAATATGTTTGTAGCCGAACATACTTCTCACAGGCATTTGACACATTATTTTCTCTGTCAGCAGCCCCTAGCTTATTAGAATGTGTATTAATTATGTTCTCAATGACCTAGAAACATTGTAAACTTTTTACAAGAAATTGAAATAATGGTTTTCTTGTTTTTGTATTTAACATCAAAAGTAATTGTTTCACTATTTTGAAGTTTTATTAGGCATACAAAGGTTTGTGGTAATGATGTTTTCTTGGCAGATTGTATCTTTTATCAATAAAACTGCCCACAGAAGTGCTCCATCTGAGGCACGTGAATGGTATTTTGTCTCATACTGCCTTTTTGTCTCATACTGCCTTCTTTTTTGCAAGTATTTGCATCCTGTAACGTTTTTATTTTACATTCTTTTTTACATTCTGTAACTTTTACATTCTTTTTTTGGCCTGTCATTTTGTTTTAGATCATGCCTTGTAGGTAGCATGTGGTTATTTTTTATTTTAAATAGTTTATTTGAGCTTCTCTGGTGGCTCAGTGTTTGAGAATCTGCCTGCCAGTGTAGGGGATGTGTGTTCAAGCCCTGGTTCGGGAAGAGCCTATATGCTGCGGAGCAGCTAAGCCCGTGAGCCACAACTACTGAGCCCATGTGCCTAGAGCCCATGCTGTGCAACAAGAGAAGCCACTGCAGTGAGAGGCCCGTGCACTGCAGTGAAGAGTAGCCCCCGCTTGCCGCAACCAGAGAAAAACCTGCATGCAGCAACAAAGGCCCAATGCAGCCAAAAATAATAAATAAATAAATAGATAGTTTATTTATAATAGGGAGATTTAACCTATTCACATTTATTGTTATTATTGACATGTTTAATGATTCCTGCTGTAGGTACTCTGCTTTTTTGTTTCTTCCTTTACCCTCTCCTTTCTGCTTTTTGTTTTATTGATCATCTCCACTGCTTTGGGGTTTATTTTTAGTGGTAAGGAAGTTGTACACCTCTGTTTCTGTTCTTGTGTTCAACCTTAAATGCTAATTTAGCTAGGTATAAGATTTTAAGTTCAAGATAATCTTTTTTCAGGACTTTAAAGTTGTCGCTTCATTGTTTTTAAATACCTAATGTTGGTGACAGTATGACCCCAGTTTGGTTCCTTTTTTCTTTTTGTAGGTAATCTGGTTTTTTTTCTATCTAAAAACTTCAAGGATTTTTACTGTGAAATTTCACCATGATATGTCTAAAAATGTGTGTCATTTTTTTTCAACTCCAGAAATTTTTCTAATATTTTCTTAAAACACTCCTTTCTATGCCTTTCCTTCTAAAATTCAGATAGATAGATGTTGGAACTTTGGTATTTATACTCCATATCATCTAACTTTTCCTCCAAACTTCTCACCTCCCTGTCCTCTGTTCTTGTTGCATTCTGGCAGATTTCCTTGGCTCTGCCTTCTACTCGTTAATTTGCTCCTCTGTTATGCCCCTTCTTTTTTTTTTTTTTTTTTTTTTTTTTAATTTTTATTTTTTTTTGCGGTATGCGGGCCTCTCACTGTTGTGGCCTCTCCCATTGCAGAGCACAGGCTGTGGACGCGCAGGCTCAGCGGCCATGGTTCACGGGCCCAGCCACTCCACGGCATGTGGGATCTTCCCGGACCAGGGCACGAACCTGTGTCTCCTGCATCGGCAGGCGGATTCTCAACCACTGCGCCACCAGGGAAGCCCCTGCCCCTTCTAATATACAATCCATCCATTGAGTTTATTGTAATCCTTTTTAATTTTCAAGATGTCTAATTGGTGCTCTTTAGAAGCAGCCTTTATAAAAATGACTGTGATAACCTCTCATTCCTCTGATGTTAAATTTTCTGTTTGCTTTGTTTATCCTGCTTTCTCAAATACTAGTTTTTTATTTGAATCAGGTGCCTTTCTTTTATGGTATTAATTTTCCTTTATGTTAGCAATTCTTGACAGTATGGTCTCTTGGAAGATAGGCAAGGTATGCTTGTCACTTGTCTCTTGGGTGGAGGGGATCCTCACTCCTTCTGAATGATAACAACCCTACTCCAGTCTGACTTCTCTTTCTCTTAGTGGAGTGGGAGGACTGATGAGGTTGCTTCAACTGCTTCAAGTGCAATTTTCCAGCAACTAGAATCCACAACTACATAAGAGAGTCCTAGTTGTCTTCTAGTATGAATGTTTTGTGCTAAGGATTTTTACTGTCAAAGTTTTTGGAAGGTGATTAGGTTATTTACAAGTGGAAGATTTCATATTTATCTGTTACTCTGTGTTCTAGTTGGCTCCTTTTATCCTCCCACATCTTATTTTAAAATGAGCATGTTTCTTCTTGACAGTAGCTAGCTTAAACTAGCTGTTTTATATTCTGAACTTAAAGTTTCCTACACATCCTTCTATTTAAAAAAAACACACTATTAAAAAAAACAAGAAAAACAAAAAATTATAGTTACATTCAGACTAAAGGAGAAGGGAAACAAAAGGTAAATGGAGGGGAAAAGGTAGCAAAGAAGAATGAAGCAAGAGGAAGGGCGAAAAGAGCAGATACAGAAGGTTGCTATCCCATCGTCTCTTTGTGACTGAGATGCCCTGGGCCCCAAGCAACATAGCCTTCCCTGTAAGTTATTTGTGGGGGTAGCTACGTCTGCTTTTGCTTTTTCAATGCTTACCTGTTGGAGATACACGGGTTCTTTCGTAATCACATATTTGTTAAAGTTGAATGACGTTGACAAGCGATAAAGTTTGGGGTGCAGATGTGCCATGAAGCTCTTGGACCTAGTAGCTGGAACCTAGATAACTGGATTTGTCTACAAAGATGCTTCCCAAACGTTGACTGAAGCTTTTGCAGCTGTCCTCAGTGGGTATTAACTACCAACTCATGAAGTATGTGAGATGGCTCCTCTAGGAAGCAGATTCTGAGACAAAGATAGGAGTCCCCCAAATGTATTTGATCAGCAAACAGTAGATTTGGGATAACAATTGTAATGAAGATGGCAAAGTGTTTCTAGTATCTCTTCTACACTGTTGACAAACAGCCTAATAGAAAAATAGCAATACGTGTGAATAAGTGGTTTTCAGAATGAAAAAGTCCAGTGGCCAATAAACAAACGTGAACAGATTTTCAAATTCACTGATAGTGAGGAAAATGTGAATTACAATAATATGTGAACGACAATTATGTTACACTGGGGTTTTTCAACCTAGGCACTGTTGACATTTTGGATCAAGGTGGTGGTGTGCGGGTGTTGTCCTGTGCATTGTGGAATGTTAGCAGCATTCCTGGTTTCTACCTACTAGATACTAGTCGCACCTCCTCCTGACCCCTAGCTGTGATAATCAGAATGTCTCCAGACATTGTGAAAGGTACCCTAGAGGGAAAATCATCCCTGATTGAGAACCACTGTTTTATACTCATTAGACTGGCAAAAATTAAACACAGCTATCATATCTCTTGCTGGCAGGAATGGCAGAAAAGTGGTACTTTAAAGCACTACAGCCTTTTCTTGGGAGAAGTCTGAGTGTTTTTCAAGTTAAAAATATATAAACCTTTTGGCTAAGCAATCCTGTTACTAAGACTCTATCCCATGATGATATTTATATGAGTGACTTGCATTGTGAACAACCATTCTGCCCTCCCATTTTTTCTGCAGTGTCATTTAATCACTGTGATCCGAATCTATTACTGAGTATTGATAAGTTTTTCATAATTGTTTCCTCATATTTCAGAACTCTCTTGATAGAGCCCAAGCAGCCAAGAACAAAGGCAACAAATATTTTAAAGCAGGAAAATATGAACAAGCTATTCAGTGCTATACCGAGGCTATCAGTTTGTGCCCTACAGAGAAGAATGTTGACCTTTCCACGTTTTATCAAAACAGAGCTGCTGCCTTTGAGCAGTTGGTATGTATCCTAGGTTGGTTTTTCTGTTTGTTTTGTTTCTCTTTATTTGCATAATGTTTCAGTTAATGCCACTCAAATAAATCTGATAAACTTTTTGAAGTTGTTTTGAAATTACAGGATTTTTGTTTGGTTTTTATATCCTTTAATTACATAGCTTTTTAAGAACAAATTTTAGTTTTGCTCATCACACACACAATCCAAAGTTGTATATATCAGATTTTATGAAATTAGATAATACAGAAAGTTAAAGTTTCTGGTGACCCCATCCTCCTCAACAGTTTGAGTTTATTTCTTCAACTTTTGTCCCCATATATGTAATAGTAGCATATGTGGGGGGGGAGACCAAAAGATGAATTCCTATTACATTGTTTGCAACATATTTTTTCAGTTGCCACTGTATCTTGTACAGCTTCTCATAGCACACACAGATGTATTTCATTCTTTTTAAAGGCTGTATGTAGTAGCTGTTACATGGTTGTATAGTGGAAAACATCTCCCTGTTGATGAACATTTGAATCGCTTCCTATTTTTCCTATTGCATTCAGTGTTGCAGTAAATATTTTTGTAAGTATTTTTTTGCATACTTTTGGGAGAATAAAATTCTAGAAATGGAAATATAAAGAGATAGTATCAATACCTATTCTAATAATAATACATGAACATGTTTGTTTTCCAGTATCTCACTGACTGTGTGTATTACCAGTCTTAATAATATTTGCCACTCTGGTAGGAGAAAAATTCTCTCTCATTATTTTAATTTGCAATTTTTGAGATGTTGGTGAAGTGGACAGTCTTTTTCTGTGTTTATTTGGCATTTATATTCTCTGCATTTTTTGTTCAACCAAATTTTATTGACTGTTTCATATATGAAATGTTACTATAGTAGGAGCTGGGTCTATACAAGCAAACAATTATGCATAGAACTCAAGGATCGCAAAACAGCTATTAAATTACATTTTGATAAATGCTTTGATTCTATAATAGATGAATGAGTGGGGTTGGTGCGTAAAACAGTGCAGAATAGAGTGTTACAAATGGAGGAACAGTGTATGTAATTGAGGTAGGCAAGAGTTTGCCATGATTAAAAAAGTATATATAAAGGATCCTGGGGTATAGAGAGATGAAACTGGAAAGGTAGCAGAGGCCAGATCAGGCAAAGCCTTGCAATGATAAGAAGGTTGGATTTGATTCTGAGTGTAATGGGAAATATTTAAGGGTTTTAAATAGGGCAGGAACATCATGTAAAATTGTTCTCACTGTTCTGTCAAGAATATATTGGAGGGCGGCAAGAGTGGAGGCAGGGATAAGGTAGGATGTTGTTGTAGTTGCCTAAGTGAGACATGAAGGAAAGCTGAAGACCAACAGAATTTGCTGTCGTATTGGATGTGAAGCGTGAAGAGAAGCAGGAGATTTAATAACAGTGGAGGGAGGAAGGAGTGAGTCAGCTGACAGTTGAATTGAGAAATGTCTCTATTTTAGGAGCGTGGTTTGGGTTAAAGAGATAAAGTTTGGAGTCATCTAATTTTAGATGTTCTATACTACCAGGACAATAGATGTGATCACCTAAGAGAGAGAAGGGATGAGTCCTTGAGCATTCCAGCATGTAGAAATCAGAGGGGGAGAAGTCAGCTACAGAAATTGGGAAGGAGCAGCCGGTGAGGTAAATGGAAATCAAGTAGAGTGGCAACTCCTTGGAGGTTTGGCAATAAACAGGAGGTAAGAAATGGGGTAATAACTGCAGGGAATTAGGGAATCAAAGGAATGTTTTTAAAAGGTGGAAAATACTAAAGCAAGTGTTTTTATGCTAATAGGAATGATTCAGTAGAGAAGTAGATTGATACAGAGGCAGGATAGCTAACAGTGAAGTCCTTGAAGTGGAGAGAATGTGGATCCATACCACAAGTGGAAGGTTGGCCTTTGGTGAAGAGGGGTGCTTCCTCAGTTTTAACAGGAGGGAAGGAGGAGATGATATCACATCGATGCAGGTAGGTTGTAGATTTGGTGGTAGAAAGATGGCTTAAATATGTCTTTTACCTATTTTTAAAAATTAGGTTGCTAATCTTTATTACA
The DNA here is from genome assembly GCF_026419965.1 of Kogia breviceps. Lineage (NCBI taxonomy): Eukaryota > Metazoa > Chordata > Mammalia > Artiodactyla > Physeteridae > Kogia > Kogia breviceps. The sequence goes on from NC_081314.1 coordinate 102,586,929, forward strand.
GTTATTTATATGAGCTGTTATAATGTATTGTGGATATTAACTCTTTGTATGAATTGGGCATATTTTTTCTGTTGTGGGATTCTTAATACTTGGCCTACTGAGTTTAGAAAACTGATTTCTGTCAAACAGTGATTGCTTTAGTGTGACTTTTTTTTAATACTTTCATTACAGCAAAAATGGAAAGAGGTGGCACAAGATTGTACAAAGGCTGTTGAACTTAATCCCAAATATGTGAAAGCTCTCTTTAGACGTGCAAAAGCCCATGAGAAGCTAGACAATAAGAAGGAATGTTTAGAAGGTGAGGGTATTTTTGTGTTTTTTGTATGAAAATTACTAAAGGCTTCATAGTCATTGGTAAATTTTTATGAAACTCTGCTTATGAGTAGAGAAATCAATTGTGTTTAAAAGTTTTACTCTTCCCCAGTTGAGACTTTGTTTTCTAGTTTAAATTGAGATTGCACATACTTGAGTACTGTCTTGGTTCCCAACTATAGAATTAAATGATTTAGATTTTATATACCACACATTTTAAACTTGGCAGTTAATGAGCATCAGTGTAATTTCATGAATAAGAAATCAGAAGAGAGGTTTTAATGAGTGATAGTGTTTCTAAGATTCTATGTATTTTTCAGTTAATATCCTATATAAATATGAAATAATTTTGAGATGAATCATTAAAACATTTGTTTTTTGCCCTTGCAATTTTCAAACATTATTTTATACTCAATTAGAAATTATGTAATTGATACAAAGCATCAAGTGAATTTGCCATTCTCAGTAAATATTATAATTATTCTTTGACCTCTAATTGGCCATATCTGCTGTCAAAACTTCAATTAGGGTATCTGCCACTGGCCTATAAAGTACATTCTTCTGGGTGATGTAGAGCTAAACCAAAATGCAGTTTCTGCAGTCGAAAAGTACTTTCCGGCTTCCCTGGTGGCGCAGTGGTTGAGAGTCCGCCTGCCAATGCAGGGGACACGGGTTCGTGCCCCGGTCGGGGAGGATCCCACATGCCGCGAAGCGGCTGGGCCTGTGAGCCATGGCCGCTGAGCCTGCGCGTCCAGAGCCTGTGCTCCGCAACGGGAGAGGCCACAACAGTGAGAGGCCCGTGTACCGCAAAAAAGAAAAAAAAAAAGAAAAGTACTTTACACTGCATACTTAAATCTGCTTTAAAAGCATCAATAATCAGAAATTTAGCCATAATTTTTTTAAATAACATTATTTAAAAGGGAAAAGCTGTTTTATTTATTTTTTTAAAAATCAGGATTACCAATTGAGAGTGATTTAGAGAACATTTTAGAAACACTTGAGATTTTGTGGTATCATGTACTTTGGTGGTGGGTGGAAGGAGTGTTGCTCTGGAAAAGAGACTTCTGAGTTTTGAACCAGACTTTGAAGTTATTAAGCGATAATTGTAGAGAGGAGTTTAAATGGATTTTAGATGGAGAAATGGGATGGGGAAAAGAATTTGACATTGGCACTAGCCAGAATTATCAGGGGAACATACAGCAGATTGACTTGTTTGGAGGAGCAAGGATTTGGAATTGTGAGAAATTGAGTTCAAAAAGAGAGAGACAGCCATTGTTTACTACCTTGAATGAAAAGTTGAGAGGTTAAGGAAACGTTGATCTTTCAAATTTCAAACCACTGTGTGTTGAGCTGTAGCATAGCCAGGTTAAAATGGTATTTTGAAGCAGATTTAATTGGGAGCTCTGTGGCAAGATGGCTTTGGAGACGAGGAGTAACCCTGAGACCTATAAAAAGACCAGACATGAGAGAGCCACATTATGTTGATTTGGCATATACTTAACCAGCCAGAAAAGAATATTCCTGGATTACTTGTTTTATTTGCTATGTACAATGTTGGAGTGATGAGAAACATCACAAATGGTGTAGTATAGTCCCTTTCATTTCACAGGTGAGGAAAGTGAATTCTAGAGAAGTAGAGTGACTTTCTGAGCTTTGAGTTTGGTCATAAAGTATGTAAAACTAAAGTGTTAAGAATCAGTTTATTGGAAATGATAGCCACATAAAGCTATGCATTTAGATTGGCTTTCTGTGGTAACATTGAACCCATTTGATGCTGCTAATCATCTTTGCAATAATTTCATACTGACTCTTGTTTTTTGTGTCATTTCTAGATGTCACTGCTGTGTGTATATTAGAAGGGTTCCAAAATCAGCAAAGCATGCTGTTAGCTGATAAAGTTCTTAAACTTCTTGGAAAAGAGAAAGCCAAAGAAAAATACAAGGTAAATTAATCTGAACTGGTTAATAGAGGGAGTGTATATTATGAAGGGTCATTTCTAATTTATACTGCTTAAACTTGGGCATGATGGTTACAGCTGAAATTAGATCTGGATTATATTTCTTTTTCCTGTAATCTTGGGCTTTTGTGGCTTACCTTTTTTTTTTTTTTTGTGATACGCGGGCCTCTCACTGTTGTGGCCTCTCCTGTTGCGGAGCACAGGCTCCGGACGCGCAGGCTCAGTGGCCATGGCTCACGGGCCCAGCCGCTCCGCGGCATGTGGGATCTTCCCGGACCGGGGCACGAACCCGTGTCCCCTGCATCGGCAGGCGGATTCTCAACCACTGCACCACCAGGGAGTGGCTTACCTTTTTAAAATAAGAATGTAAACTATGTCCAGTATTGCACCTGGAGGATATTGAAAGAATTCATGTATATTAGAAGTTGCCAAACAATGGCCTACAGGCCAAATCCAGCCTGCCACCTGTTTTTATAAATAATGTGCCAATAGTGTTTTATTGGAACTCAACCACTCACACATTGTTTTAGATGCTTTTAAGCTACAACAGCAGAGTTGAGTGGTTGTGACAGAGACTGTATGGCACACAAAGCCTAAAATATTTACTATCTGGCCTTTTATAGAAAATATTGCCAACTCCTACTTTTTAAAGTTCTTAAAGATATGCTGTATAAATTGGCATTGGTTTTACACAGTTAGTACATGGTTTAATTCAAGAAACATTTATTGAACAGAGGTCCATAATGGGCATTTTAGAAGGGTAGGTACAAAGACATGGTCCTTGCCCTTATAAAGTCCTTAATGAGAGGGACCATTAATAAGTATAAAAGGCATGATATTGGTAAAGTGTCATGGAGGGATATAAGAAGAGGGCTGTGGGAGTACCACAGGTATTACTAAACATGGTAGAGGTTTTCTGCTAAATTTCATAATATCGAGGCAGTTGTTTCTTTTTTCTTTAATAATAACTTGCTTTTCTCTTAAGATGATTTTAATAATCTCTCTGTATTTTTAACTTTACATCTCTGAATATTAGCTGAGTTAAACAGTTAAAACAGGTTTCTTCACTGCAGGACTTTCTTGTGCTAGTATGTGTTGTGAATCTCCAAATACAGCTGTACTGGTTCTCAGTCTCTTTAAACTCTGGAACTTATTTCCTTCCCTTCAGCATCTGGTAGAACATGCTGTTTTGAGGAACTAGAACTGGTGCTCCTCAAAATATTTTGCAAAATACCATGTTAGAGTCTCACAAATTGAACATTGAAGGAACCTCGTTTACTTGAGTATAATGCTATATTGTTGAGTAATTATACTGGTTTGACTGCAGAATAGTAAGAAAATATGATAACCTACATTTATATAAGTTCCAAATTAGTTTCCACATATATTTTCTAACCTGTTTGTATTCTACTTTGTACATTCCACTTTGCAAAATACTTTTCATTTTATTATTTTTATTTTTACAATAACCCTATAAGATAAATAAGGATAGTATTTTTATTGCTATTTTAGAGATGAGAAAACTGAGAATGACGTGTAAGGTCACATAGCTAGTAAGTGGCAGAGCTAGAATTTATATCTTGTTCCTTTGATACTAAAGGCCATTACTTATAAAATATTGTTCTCATTTTAAATTTGTAACTCTGAAAGACAGGGAAGTGGTAGCTTTATTTCTAAGCTGAAATAGGAAACTACAAGACATTAATGATTTATTCAACTTCAGTAATGGCTATTTAAATTTCTATTTAAGCTTTTTCCCTGAAGGGGTAGATGATTGCCACTTATATATTCCAACACAGGGTCTTCAATGAAATACTTAAGTTAGGTGTATTTATCATTTGGTGGTGACCATTTGATTTAAAATGGTAATTAAGACACACTGAATCTCTCCCCAGAGAGAGCACCAAAAAAAAGAGTGTGAATTCCTTAGATTTTTCTATTCAGTTTTCTTATTTACCCCACTCTCATCTATCCTAGATTAGATCATATACTTACAAAGCCAGATTCATTTTTTTCCCCTCCTTCAAATACAAAGACATTAAATCTACCAAAATAATAGAAATGGTATTTGTTATACATACAATTTAGAACACCATATTTCCACTCTAAAGTCTGGGTTGAATTTTGCAAAGGATCCAAAATATGTTATGAGAGCCCTTTGGTGACATTAGTCCCTTTTCCTTCCTTTAAAACTTTATCATCTTAAGTATAATAAGGAGAAACGAAATACGTCTATGATTATGAATCAGGTTGCCATGGGAAAAAGTAATAATTAAAAGAGGAAATGAGATTTTATTCTGACTTTCAGTGGCACTTACTCCAATGGAGATCTTCAGATGCAGAATAAGTAGGGGACAAATGAAAGCCCATGGTAGATGGACTTAACATTATAGCACCTGTGTAAGACATGGTCCTGAGTAGTAAATTGAGGTGTTAATCTTTTAGGACAGGAAGATAATTTTAACTCAGAAGGAGATAATTTTAACTCAGCAGTTAGTTTACCTCCTTTGTTCCAGATTTCACCTTCTTTTAGTGAGTGGTTCTAAGAGTTCTTGAAATTTAACATCTTTGGAGAGGGGAAAGGTTCTCATTTAAAACCTACTTTGAACAGCTGGGACTGGCAGCATTACCATTTCCACTGTCTATTGCGCTACGGTTTGGAGCCTGATATTTTTCAGTTATCTGAAAATGAGACGCCAGTTTTTACAACAGTGGTTCTCAGTGTTCTACAAAGGCATCTGCTTCTTTGGTTAGTGTTTTCTATTTTGATGTGTATAAATATGATTAAATTTCAGAATCGTGAACCTCTGATGCCATCTCCACAGTTTATCAAATCTTACTTCAGTTCTTTCACGGATGATATAATTTCTCAGCCAATGCTTAAAGGAGAGAAATCTGATGAAGATAAAGACAAGGAAGGGGAGGCTTTAGAAGTAAAAGAAAAGTAAGTGTCTCGAGTATAGTATCTGCTTAATGTTTTGTTTTGTTTTTGGCGGGGGCGTGGTTGTGGGGTTTTTTGCTGCCATAGAGCTGAAGTGGAACTCTGAGTCATCTCCAAAAAATCTGTTTATAAATAGATATAAATATAACAAAATTATAATATATAATAATATTATAATAATAAAAATACTTCTCTGGGCTTCCCTGGTGGCGCAGTGGTTGAGAGTCCACCTGCCGATGCAAGGGACCACAGGTTCGTGCCCCGGTCCGGGAAGATCCCACATGCCGCGGAGCGGCTGGGCCCGTGAGCCATGGCCGCTGGGCCTGCGCGTCCGGAGCCTGTGCTCCTTAACGGGAGAGGCCACAACAGTGAGAGGCCCACATACTGCAAAAAAACAAACAAACAAACAAACAAACAAAAATACTTCTCTTCTCACGCATGTCTATTACACCTGGGAAGAGTAACCTCTCTGGTGACTCAAGGTTTTACTGCCAGAAGTCTGCCCTGCTTTTAAGGTCCTACATGATATTCTCAAGAGATCTCCTAGTGGAGATCAAGTGGTTGATTATATTTGAACAGGGGCACTAACTTAAAAAATGATTGTGTAGCTCAATATCCAGATGTTTTAGTGCAAGGAAGTTTATAATATTTAATTTTTAGGAGTGCCCAAAAAAGTGACTTTCTTCAAGGTTTTTTCTGCATGCCTAGGAAAATGCCATTCTTTGGGTTTGTGTTTGCTCCTTTAGAGAGCTGAAACCAAAGTACAAGATACTATGTTTACAACTGGAGGTCAAGTGATATAATGTAATATATAAGCTATCCAGCCTGCTTATCCATTTATATTTATTAATACTTTTGCTGTTGAGGCTAGCTCTCCTCTCTAAGAGAAGGTACAACATTACCAACATGACATTTTTCTAATGAGTTTGGAAGAAAAGGGAATACTGTTCCCAAAGCAAAGCATAATTTTGCATCTATAGCATATTGGAAGGTTTAAGGAAAAAGATTGCTTTTAATTTGTATCTCCCAATTTTTCTACCATTATTGACCACCTTTTAAGGGAGGATACTATGTATACTTGTGCCAAGATGTTCAAGTTTGAGTTAGTTGGTGAGCAATCTCTTTGAGAAGATTGCAAATGGGAAGTAAATGTTTAAGGTGATGCCAATAATTGCCTCTTTGGATTAGGAAATAGTCCTTATCCCAGAAAAACTACAATGAAGTTAATACCATTATTCTAAAAACTATTGAGAGGTGGCAGGACATAGCTATCTCTCACCAGAACACTAATTGGAATTGGTCCTAAGTTTTTGAATTCTATTTTACTCTGAGCCTTAGCTTCATCATTTTTTGAATGGGGAAGTAAATAATTACCTTTGAGGCTTATTGTGAGGTTTAGAGGTCATGTTTGTAAGTATCTAGCGCTTAGGTTCTCAATAAATAGGAACCGTTATTACTTCCAATCTGACTTAATAATTATTTTGTCTTACCCTGGTGACCTGAGGAATAAAACTGGAGTGCAGGGAATATTAGAATGTAATTATAGGAAAGGTTAGCACAGAGTTTGTAAGACCCTTGACTGACATAACTTTTAAGTCACTTGCCAATTTTCTCTATTCAGAATATGTAGCAAATGAAATAAGAAAATGTAATTTACAGTGCCCCTTAAAGGACATATAGTGTAAATTCCTTTTCAGTTCAAAAAATTCCTTCTACAAGCCTTCTCAATAAAAGTCATCATCTTAGAGGAGTGATGATATTGTGGTCACTGCTTTTTAAAAAGTAGGGGAAGGGTGTTTTCTTTAAGTACTATTTGATGGAAGAGTCTGCTTCTTTGATATTCCCACCTGTTCATTCTAGGTCTGTTCTTTTAGGTGAAACAGCACAACTTCTGGATGAGAGCCTTTTATCAATAGATATTTCCCTGCCTCCAGTTCTTGCTCCCTTACAGTCCATTTTCCACAACACAGCCAGAGTGATCTTTACAAAGTACAACTCAGGTCACACCTCTTCCTTGGGTTCTGTGACCTTAAACTCACTTGATAACTTTCTATTTCCCTGTTCTTTCTGTTAGTCATAAAATAACTGTTGTGTGCCATCAATGTGCCACAGATAAGAAGGTGAATAAGACAGGATCCTTTCCTGTGTTGCAGATCAGTCTGTCATTAGCTCATTTTTTCATGTGTCTAAATGTTGAAGCCTGGGCAATAACCCTAGGTTTCTGCCATTTTCTCTGTTGTTTCCTTTTTTAAAACTCTCTCCAAGGCAGCAAGAAAATCCCAGTCTGCATCAAAAATCCTAATCTGTCACACACACTGCCCCGCATACCACCACCCACACTCCAGTCTCACATTGACTGGCTAACTTGTTAAGGGGACGAGGACAGTTGTTTAACTCAGGTATACTAAATGTGGCAAGTTTTAGCATTAGTAATAAATAGTAATTTTCTATGCTTATTTTATTTTCAGCTCTGGATACTTAAAGGCCAAACAGTATATGGAAGAAGAAAACTATGATAAAATCATAAGTGAATGCTCAAAAGAAATAGATGCCCAAGGCAAATACATGGCAGAAGCATTATTACTACGAGCTACTTTCTACTTGCTTATTGGCAATGCCAACGCTGCCAAGCCAGATTTAGATAAGGTCATCAGCTTGAAAGAAGCTAATGTGAAGGTACATTTAAAACTCTGTGTGTGTGCATGTGAAAAAATTAATAATAAATAAAAATAAAGACTTTTAGGTATGTTTTGCTGAAGTTTTGGCATTTCAGTTGCCATTCTCCAAAAGATTATTTTTTGTTTTGGAAGGGACTACACCTAATGATGATTGAGTTGGTGCAGTGAAACTGAATCATAAATGTCAGTGATAGATATCTTTAACTAGGAAAGGACTCCCCCCCTCCCCCCATAATATCTGGTAGCTTCAGCTTCCCTGTATAGCTTCTGCCTACTGTATTGGACTATATTTGGGTAGGGGTAAAGGTGATGTAGCAGTGCTATAGGTAGTATTGTAAATAACATGCAATATGTAGTACAGGGTTATAAAATGCATTTAATAAAAAATAAAACATATTTAATATATTCTGAAAGGTTTCATTTACATGAAGAAAACACAAGATCTACAAATATAATATAGAAATATACTGAAATATACCAAAAGTTTTTGCTGTTGTGTGGTTGGAACAGCTTTTCGTTTTCTAAGTGTTCTTGTGTGTATGTAGTTATTTTTATAATTAAGATTTGGTGGGGGGGGTCTGTCGAATTATATGAGCCTTCTACTCAGTGTAACAAGAATAGCAGTTAGCTGCCAAAGTACTGTACTCCTTATTAGATGGTTAACATCTCTTTTTCCTCATTGGATTAAGTGAACTCTGGCTTTATTCACCTCCAAATGAATCATTCATGTATTTTATGGAAAATGACAGTTGTTTTCAAGGCCTAAGTATTTGTTAGCAAATTATCTTCTTGTAAATAAAAGTAATTTATACTAAGTATTTGTTAAAAGTCCTTCTCAAAATAGATTTTCAAGTTGAAGATATCCTAGTAATAATTATCTTTAATTTTATTTCCTGATGATTACAAATATGTTATGTGTTTTTATTATTGTTGTGAGGGCATTCTTATTTGTTTCATTGAGGAAGACATTTGTATGTACTTTTGCCTTGAAAAAAACTTTTAGAGAAGAATCCTGTTTCTTATTTCATGATCATGATTTTTTGTTTTAATGGCAAGTGATGATGCCTGTCATATGCCATGTACAAAAATGAGCTCAAAACGGATCAGAGACCTGAATGTTAAGAACCAAAACTATAAAACTCTTAAAACATAGGAGGAAATCTTCAATACTTTAGATTAAGCTGTGGTTCCTTAGGCATGACACCAAAAGCACAAGTGACCAAAAAAAAGGAAAACACATTCCACAGGATGGGAGAAAATATTCACAAATCATATATCTGATAAGGGGCTTGTATCCAGACTATGTTAAAGAAGTTTTCTTACAACTCAACAATAAAATGATAGCCTGATTTAAAAACAGGAAAGGATCTGCATAGACATTTTCTCAAAGAATATGTACAAATAGCCAATAAGAACAAGAAAAGCTGCTTAGCATCATTAGCCCTTAGGGAAATGCAAATCAAAATCACAATGAGGTATCACTTTATACCCACTAGGGTGGCTGTAATCAGAAATTTGGACAATTAAAAGTATTGGTATAGATATGGAGAAGTTGGAACTCTCATACATTGCTGGTAGGAATATAAAATGGTAAAATCCCTTTGGAAATTAGTTGGGGTTGGGAAGTTCTTCAAAATGTTAAACATAGAGTTACCATGTGACCCAATAGTTCCTCTCCTAGGTATATATACCTACGAGAATTGAATTCATATGTCAACACAAAAACTTGTACATGAATGTTCATAGCAGCATTATTCATAAGAGCCAAAAAGTGGAAGCAACTCAAATGTCCATCAGCTGGGGAACAGATAAATAAAATGTGATATATCTATACAATGGAATATTATTCAGCCATTAAAAAAGAATGAGGTGGGATGAAGTGAGAGAGTAGCACTGACATATATACACCACCAAATGTAAAATGGATGGTTAGTGGGAAGCTGCACAGGTAGATCAGCTCCGATGCTTTGTGATGACCTAGAGGGTTGGGGTGGGGAGGGTGGGAGGGAGGCTCAAGAGGGAGGGGATATGGGGGTATATGTATACATACAGCTGACTCAGTTTGTTCTACAGCAGAAACTAACATACCATTTTAAAGCAATTATACTCCAATAAAGATATTTTTAAAAAGAAAAGAATGAAGTACTGATACATGTTACAACATAGACCTTGAAAACATGCTACGTGAAAGAAGCCAGTCACAAAAAGACTGCATTATGTACAATTCCAGTTTGTATGAAATGTCCAGAATATACAAATCCATAGAAAGAAAAAAAGACTGATGGTTTCTAGGGACTGAGAATTAGGGAGGAAATAGGGAGTGCCTGCTAATGTGTATGAGATTTCCTTTGGGAGTGGTGAAAACATTCTAGAATTAGTGGTGACAGTTGCACAACTCTGAATATACTAAAAATGACTGGCTTATATACTTTTAAAGGGTGAGCTTTATGATACGTGAATTACATCTCAATAAAGCTGCTATTTAAAAAAACTAAATTAAAATAAAAAGTAGTAATGATGAATCTTTCCTCATTTGGGGTATATAGCTTCGAGCAAATGCTCTCATCAAAAGAGGCAGCATGTATATGCAACAGCAGCAGCCTTTGCTGTCTACTCAGGATTTTAACATGGCTGCCGACATCGATCCTCAGAATGCAGATGTTTATCACCACCGAGGACAGGTAAATTAATTTTCTTAAATAGTTCTGATCTTTGAATTGAGAAATTTTGATACCATTTTGAGAATGTCTTTAAAGTTTTCTTACATCACTTGTGATAGTTGTGAGCAAAGTATCAGAGTGGTTTACAGTTTGGGTTGGCATTTATTTAGTCCCATCTTGAACATTTGTCTTGATATTTACTTGTAAAAAAAAAAAAAGGAAGAGGAAGGCTATAAATGTTGGCTTTTGCCAGTTCAGGTTTGTTTTTCAGGTGTTTCTGCTTCATAGGTTTTCAACGAGTAAAACATTAAAAACATTTAGTGACAAATTAAAGAAAATGTAGTGAGCATTTTGAGTTAATGCCAGAATCAACAGAATGATTTTTGTGGGCTTCTTGCTGTAAGGAAATATTAGCCTGAACTATCCAGACAGTATCAAAACAATCTGAATGGAGTTTTATAACATGCGTATTTGTTTTTTAGTAAAAATGTACAGTGAAGAAAACAGTTCCCAATTTCAGCATCATCTGGAGAAAACATGGCTTTATAAATCAGCTTGTGTGACGTGGCTTCTTGGAATGCATTAGAGTAGAAAGTATGGGCTAATCCATATAATAACAGAAAAGTCAGGTTCTTGGGGGCTTCCCTGGTGGCGCAGTGGTTGAGAATCTGCCTACCAATGCAGGGGACACGGGTTCGAGCCCTGGTCTGGGAAGATCCCACATGCCGCAGAGCAGCTGGGCCTGTGAGCCACAATTACTGAGCCTGCATGTCTGGAGCCTGTGCTCCGCAACAAGAGAGGCCGTGATAGTGAGAGGCCTGCACTCCGCGATGAAGAGTGGCCCCCACGTGCCACAACTAGAGAAAGCCCTTACACAGAAACAAAGACCTAACACAGCCATAAATTAATTTATTTTTTAAAAAAGGTCAAAACTTCCAAAACATTTTTTTAAAAAAAAAAAGGTTCTTTCTAATGGAGAATTTTATCTAATATTTCTGTCTAAAGGGTCTTAAGTGTTGAGAAAACCTTAAAATTCTTGGTATTTTGATCCTTACTGGTAGTGTCTTTGAAGATTAATTTGAAATGTAATTATCTACTGTCTGATCTACTTTGACGTTTGAAAGTACAGAGATACTTCATTTTCTAGAAGAAAAATCACTTAAGAGTGATCAAAAATGGTAGGTTTATAGTGCTTTTTAAAAAAATTGGACACTGGTTTTAAGTTTTTAGAATCTTTCCTTTAAAATTATAAGATTTTCTAGTTCACTATTTCTAGAAAGTAATTCTATATTGAATAATTTCATGCGTAGCATTATGCTGAGCTGTACTAAGGCATGGTACATATTTAACTGGTGTATTTGTTATTTTGAACTGCGTTTATCTATGTACTTTTTTTCCTTAGCTGAAAATACTGCTTGATCAAGTTGAAGAAGCAGTAGCAGATTTTGATGAATGTATTAGATTAAGACCTGAGTCTGCTCTGGCACAAGCTCAGAAATGTTTTGCATTGGTAGGTTCGACTTTCTTTTGTATTTTCCTAAACATCAGTATTTCCCATTGATAACAAAAATGAGTATCATTGTCTACGAAATCATCTACTGACAGGGAGAAAAACATTTCAATTTAGGAAAGTAGAAGTGTGTATTACTTGAGGTTCTGCTCCAGTATTTTCTCTGGATGCCTTATTTGGTTCATCTTAATAGATGTTTGTCCCTGATCTTATGCCCCACTAAACAGCACTCTTCTCTCTAATTCTCTACCATAAATCAGTACGAAGAACAAAAGCATTTAGAGGAAATACGCTGCAATCATGACACCATATAACTCATCTCTTATTCTGCCTTTGTAGAGCTATTAATACTCAGAAACACAAAGTTGAAAATCAGGTAAAATAAGGCCATTTCTAATGAAATCAGATACTTCAGTTAACCCCATACCCTGAGTCCTAAAAGGATTTTCCTTTTAAGGAAAGAAACTGGGTCACAAACACATTTATATTACAGATTATAAATGTTATCAGATGAAGGAGCTTTATAATACTTCTATTATAAAGTAATAATAAATAAAGTGATAATAAATTATATTGAATTTAAAATTCCCCTACTTATATTCAAAGTTAACCTGTTACACGTTAGTGTGTCGTCTTCTAGAATACTGAACATCTTGAAATTGTTTAGTGGCAATGAAGTCCTAATTGTACATAGCCTTTGGATCCCTGCTCTCGAGATATTCCCGTGGAACCCTTTTAGATGCAGCAAATTATGTAGCAGATTGCCTGCTTCTCTGGAAATATTTATGTAATTTTGTGTGACTTTTATAATATGTTAACATTTCCTGAGTTTTTGAGTTCTTGCCTGTTTTGATTTTTTTACACAGTATCGCCAAGCATATACGGGAAACAATTCTTCACAAATCCAAGCAGCTATGAAAGGTTTTGAAGAGGTCATAAAGAAATTTCCAAGGTGTGCTGAAGGCTATGCATTATATGCCCAGGTAAATGTCATTTTTCATATTTTTTCACTTGCCAGTTCTTTTTTATTTTTATTTATTTATTTATTTATTTATTTATTTATTTATTTATTTATTTATTTTGTGGTGCACGGGCCTCTGACTGTTGTGGCCTCTCCCATTGCGGAGCACAGGCTCCAGACGCGCAGGCTCAGCGGCCATGGCTCACGGGCCCAGCCGCTCCACGGCATGTGGGATCTTCCCGGACCGGGGCACGAACCCGTGTCCCCTGCATTGGCAGGTGAACTCTCAACCCCACTGCGCCACCAGGGAAGCCCGCCAGTTCTTTTTTAAAGAACTGCATTCATATATTGAATGCTAGCCTGGAAATCAGAAAATAGTGGTTCTCTTGTTGCAGCTTTTGTGGAAGCAGATGGCTTTGTTCCTACTTTGTTTCTCCTCATCCCCAGGATGGTCCTGGTTCACCTTAAGAGGGCTTCCTGTGTTATACAATTTGAAAACCGTGGCCCTAAACTTGCAACATGGGGAAGCTTAAGTAGAGCATTTCCCTCATGTTTTCATTTGGATTTGGATTTGGATTTGCAGAATTTAATTACCTTAGGAAAATCTACTGTATGCAATTGGTGAGGGAAATGTCCTTGGAAAGGGTTTTCTTTCTATTTGATCACTGTTCTTTTAAATGGTTAAATAGTCTATAACAGCTCATTTTTATCTCTCTGGTTTGTTTAAAATTCTTGAAGCTTTCCTTGGTTTAGGATTGAAGCTTTGGAAAGTAGGATTTAAAATTGGATTATTTTCACTTTTTGTTCTTTTTTGGCTGCGGTGGGTCTTCGTTGCTGCACGTGGGCTTTCTCTAGTTGCAGCAAGAAGGGGCTACTCTTCATTGTGGTGCGCAGGCTTCTCATTGCAGTGGCTTCTCTTGTTGAGGAGCACAGGCTCTAAGCCTTCAGTAGTTGTGGTGTGTGGGCTCAGTAGTTGTGGCGCACGGGCTTAGTTGCTCCGTGGCATGTGGGATCTTCCCAGACTAGGGCTCGAACTTGTGTCTCCTGCATTGGCAGGCAGATTCTTAACCACTGCGCCACCAGGGAAGCCCCACTTTTTAAATTATAGTTAGAAGTCTTTGAAAACTTATTTATTAATTTTAAATCATCCATTTAAATGAAAATGATTAACTTCTTATAGCCACAGTTAAAGAGGTTTTCCTGTAACTAAATGATCTCTGAATGACTGTTTCTTTCTTAGTCTTTAAGTTGAAAGCTGCTTTTGGTATCTCAAAAACCAGCCATCTCAAAATTATATATATTTTCTCTTATTCTTCTTATTCCAAACAAATGTTGTTCCCCTCCCTCCTTATCCCCTCAAACATCACAGAAATAGGAAGCATTTTAAAATGACCATCTGTGTTAGACTCCTACCTCCAGACACTTAGGGTTGATTGTTTTGTTTTTAATTTCCTTCATGTTATCTTTAGTCCAGTTATAAGAAAAGTTCCACAGGATAAAACTTTCTTTTTGAGGGTTTACTGAAAGGGACTATAGAAGATTGATTGTGTTGGATCTATTATGTAAAAGTCCTACCATCACTGCATTATTAGGGGTTGAAATTCTGCAGTATGAAGTACAACCCAGGAATTCTTTTTTTGTTTGTTTGTTTTTAATATATTCTTTTCCATTATAGTTTATCACAGGATATTGAGTATAGTTCCCTGTGCTATACAGTAGGACCTTGTTCTTTATCCATTCTAAATGTAATAGTTTGCATCGACCAACCCCAAACGCCCAGTCCGTCCCTCTCTCTTTCCCTCTCCTGCTTGGCAACCACAAGTATGTTCTTTATGTCTGTGAGTCTGTTTCCTTTTTGTAGATAGGTTCATTTGTGCTATATTTTAGGTTCCACATATAAGTGATATCATATGGTATTTGTCTTTCTCTTTCTGACTTACTTCACTTAGTATGATATTCTCTAGTTGCATCCATATTGCTGCAAGTGACATTATTTCATTCTTTTTAATGGCTGAGTAATATTCCATTGTATATATGTACCAGATCTTCTTTATCCATTAATCTGTTGATGGACACTTAGGTTGTTTCCATGTTTCGCCTATTGTGAACAGTGCTGTTATGAACATAGGGGTACATGTATATTTTTTTTAACATCTTTACTGCAGTATAATTGCTTTACAATGTTGTGTTAGTTTCTCCTGTATAACAAAGTGAATCAGCTATATGCATGTGTATATCTCCATATCCCCTCCCTCTTGTGTCTCCCTCCCACCCTCCTTATCCAACCCCTCTAGGTGCTCACAAAGCACCAAGCTGATTTCCCTGGGCTATGCAGCTGCTTCCCACTAGCTATCTGTTTTACATTTGGTAGTGTATATATGTCAGTGCTACTCTCTCACTTCGTCCCAGCTTACCCTTCCCCCTCCCCGTGTCCTGAAGTCCATTCTCTATGTCTGCGTCTTTATTCCTGTCCTGCCCCTAGGTTCATTAGAACCATTGTTTTTTTAGATTCCATATATATGTGTTAGCATATGGTATTTGTTTTTCTGACTTACTTCACTCTGTATGACAGACTCTAGGTCCATCAACTTCACTACAGGTAACTCAATTTCGTTTCTTTTTATGGCTGAGTAATATTCCATTTTATATATATGCCACAGCTTCTTATCCATTCATCTGTTGATGGACACTTAGGTTGCTTCCATGTCCTGGCTATTGTAAATAGTGCTGCAGTGAACATTGTGGTACATGACTCTTTTTGAACTATGGTTTTCTAAGGGTATATGCACAGTAGTGAGATTGCTAAGTCATACGGTAGTGCTGTTTTTAGTTTTTTCAGGAACCTCCATACTGTTCTGTAGTGGCTGTATCAATTTACATTCCCACCAACAGTGCAAGAGGGTTGCCTTTTCTCCACAGCCTCTCCAGAATTTATTGTTTGTACATTTTTGGATGATGGCCATTCTGACCAGTGTGAGGTGATACCGCATTGTAGTTTTGATTTGCATTTCTCTAATGACTAGTGATATTGAGCATCTTTTCATGTGTTTGTTGGCAATCTGTATATCTTGTTTGGAGAAATGTCTATTTAGGTCTTCTGCCCATTTTTGGATTGGGTTGTTTGTTTTTTTTGATATTGAGCTGCATGTGCTGCTTGTATATTTTGGAGATTAATCCTTGGTCAGTTGCTTCGTTTGCAATATTTTCTCCCATTCTGAGGGTTGTCTTTTGATCTTGTTTATGGTTTCCTTTGCTGTTCAAAAGCTTTTAAGTTTCATTAGGTCCCATTTGCTTATTTTTGTTTTTATTTCCATTTCTCTAGGAGGTGGGTCAAAAAGGATCTTGCTGTGATTTATGTCATAGAGTGTTCTGCCTATGTTTTCCTCTAAGAGTTTGATAGTGTCTGGCCTTGCATTTAGATCTTTAATCCAGTTTGAGTTTATTTTTGTGTATGGTGTTAGGAAGTGTTCTAATTTCATTCTTTTACATGTAGCTGTCCAGTTTTCTGAGCACCACTTATTGAAGAGGCTGTCTTTTCTCCATTGTATACTCTTGCCTCCTTTACCAAAGATAAGGTGACCGTATGTGCATGGGTTTATCTCTGGGCTTCCTATCCTGTTCCATTGATCTATATCTTTTTTTGTGCCAGTACCATACTGTCTTGATTACTGTAGCTTTGTAATATAGTCTGAAGTCCAGGAGCCTGATTCCTCCAGCTCCATTTTTCGTTCTCAAGATTGCTTTGGCTATTCGGGGTCTTTTGTGTTTCCATACAAATTGTAAAATTTTTTGTTCTAGTTCTGTGAAAAATGCCATTGGTAGTTTGATATGGATTGCATTGACTCTTTAGATTGCTTTTAGATAGTATAGTCATTTTCACAATGTTGATTCTTCCAATCCAAGAACATAGTATATCATATCTCCATCTGTTTGTATTGTCTTTAATTTCTTTCATCAGTGTCTTATAGTTTTCTGCGTACAGGTCTTTTGTCTCCTTAGGTAGGTTATTTCCTGGGTATTTTATTCTTTGTGTTGCAATGGTAAATGGGAGTGTTTCCTTAATTTCCCTTTCAGACTTCATCCTTAGTGTATAGAAATGCAAGAGATTTCTATGCACTAATTTTGTATCCTGCTACTCTACCATATGATTGATTAGCTCTAGTAGTTTTCTGGTAGCACCTTTAGGATTCTCTGTGTATAGTATCATGTCACCTGCAAACAGTGACAGCTTTACTTCTTCTTTTCCTATTTGGATTCCTTTTATTTCTTTTTTTTCTCTGATTGCTGTGGCTAGAACTTCCAAAACTAGGTTGAATAAGAGTGGTGAGAGTGGGTAACCTTGTCTTGTTCCTGATCTTAGTGGAAATGGTTTCAGTTTTTCACCATTGAGAACGATGCTGGCTGTGGGTTTGTCATATATGGCCTTTATTATGTTGAGGAAAGTTCCCTCTATGCCTGCTTTCTGCAGGGTTTTTATCATAAATGGGTGTTGAATTTTGTCAAAAGCTTTCTCTGCATCTATTGAGATGATCATATGGTTTTTCTCCTTCAGTTTGTTGATATGGTGTATCACATTGATTGATTTGCATATATTGAAGAATCCTTGCATTCCTGGAATAAACCCCACTTGATCATGGTGTATGATCCTTTTAATGTGCTGTTGGATTTTATTTGCTAGTATTTTGAGGAATTTTGCATCTATATTCATCAGAGATATTGATCTCTAGTTTTCTTTTTTTTGTGACATCTTTGTCTGGTTTTGGTATCAGGGCGATGGTGGCCTTGTAGAATGAGTTTGGGTGTGTTCCTCCCTCTGCTATATTTTGGAAGAGTTTGAGAAGGATAGGTGTTAGCTCTTCTCTAAATGTTTGATAGAATTCTCCTGTGAAGCCATCTGGTCCTGGGCTTTTGTTTGTTGGAAGACTTTTAATCACAGTCTCAATTTCAGTGCTTGTGATTGATCTGTTTATATTTTCTATTTCTTCCTGGTTCAGTCTCGGAAGGTTGGACTTTTCTAAGAATTTGTGCATTTTTTCCAGGTTGTCCATTTTATTGGCATATAGTTGCTTGTACTAATCTCTCATGATCCTTTGTATTTCTGCAGTGTCAGTTTGTACTTCTCCTTTTTCATTTCTAATTCTGTTGATTTGAGTCTTCTCCCTTTTTTTCTTGATGAATCCGGCTAATGGTTTATCAATTTTGTTTATCTTCTCAAAGAACCAGCTTTTAGATTTATTTATTGATCTTTACTATCATTTCCTTCATTTCTTTTTCATTTATTTCAGATCTGATCTTTATGATTTCTTTCCTTCTGCTAACTTTGGGGGTTTTTTTGTTCTTGTTCCTCTAATTGCTTTAGGTGTAAGGTTAGGTTGTTGTTTTTTGAGATGTTTGTTATTTCTTGAGGTAGGATTGTATTGCTATAAACTAACCTCTTAGAACTGCTTTTCCTGCATCCCGTAGGTTTTGGGTCATCGTGTTTTCATTGTCATTTGTTTCTGGGTATTTTTTTATTTCCTCTTTGATTTCATCAGTGATCTCTTGGTTATTTAATAGTGTATTGTTTAGCCTCCATGTGTTTGTATTTTTTACAGTTTTTTCCTGTAATTGATATCTAGTCTCATAGTGTTGTGGTCAGAAAAGATACTTGGTATGAAGTCAGTTTTCTTAAATTTACCAAGGCTTCATCTGTGACCCAAGATATGAATTATCCTGAAGGATGTTCCATGAGCACTTGAGAAGAAAGTGTATACTGTTGTTTTTGGATGGAATGTCCTGTAAATATCAATTAAGTCCATTTTGTTGAATGTGTCATTTAAAGCTTTTGTTTCCTTATTTATTTTCATTTTGGATGATCTGTCCATTGGTGAGAGAGGGGTGTTAAAGTCCCCTACTGTGATTGTGTTACTGTCGATTTCCCCTTTTATGGCTGTTAGCATTTGCCTTATGTATTGAGGTGCTCTTATGTTGGGTGCATAAATCTTTACAATTGTTAAATCTTCTTCTTGGATTGATCCCTTGATCATTATTCAGTCTCCTTCTTTGTCTCTTTTAATAGTCTTTATTTTAAAGTCTATTCTGTCTAAGAATTGCTACTCCAACTTTCTTTTGATTTCCATTTGCATGGAATATCTTTTTCCATCCCCTCACTTTCAGTCTGTATGTGTCCCTAGGTCTGAAGTGGGGCTCTTGTAGACAGCATATATACGGGTCTTGTTTTTGTATCCATTCAACCAGTCTGTGTCTTATGGTTGGAGCATTTAATCCACTTACATTTAAGGTAATTATCGATATGTATGTTCCTATTACCATTTTCTTAATTGTTTTGGGTTTGTTATTGTAGGTCTTTTCCTTCTGTTGTGTTTCCTGCCTAGAGAAGTCCTTTAGCATTTGTTGTAGAGCTGGTTTGGAGGTGCTGAATTCTCTTTAACTTTTGTTTATCTGTAAAGGTTTTAATTTCTCCATCGAATCTGAATGAGATCCTTGCTGGGTAGAGTAATTTTTTTTTTTTTTTTTTTCCGGTATGCGGGCCTCACACTGTTGGTGGCCTCTCCCGTTGCTGAGCGCAGGCTCCGGAAGCACAGGCTCAGTGGCCATGGTTCACGGGCCCAGCCGCTCCGCGGCATGTGGGATATTCCCGGACCAGGGCACAAACCTGTGTCCCCTGCATTGGCAAGCGGATTCTCAACCACTGCGCCACCCGGGAAGCCTGGGTAGAGTAATCTTGGTTGTAGTTTCTTCCCTTTCATCACTTTAAATATGTCCTACCACTCCCTTCTGGTTTGCAGAATTTCTGCTGAAAAATCAGTTGTTAACCTGATGGGGATTCCCTTGTATGTTATTTATTGCTTTTTCCTTGTTGCTTCTAATATTTTTTCTTTGTATTTAATTTTTGATGGTTTGATTAATATGTGTCTTGGCATGTTTCTCTTTGGGTTTATCCTTTATGGTACTGTCTGTGCTTCCTGGACTTGATTGTTTATTTCCTTTCCCATGTTGGAGAAGTTTTCGACTATAATCTCTTCAAATATTTTCTCAGACCCTTTCTTTTTCCCTTCTTCTGGGACCCCTATAATTCAAATGTTCGTGCGTTTAATGTTGTCCCAGAGGTCTCTAAGACTGTCCTCAGTTCTTTTAGTTCTCTTCTTTATTCTGCTCCTTGATAGTTATTTCCAACATTTTATCTTCCAGCTCACTTACCCATTCTTCTGCCTCAGTTATTCTGTTATTGATTCCTTCTAAAGTATTTTTAATTTCAGTAATTGTGTTGTTCGTCACTGTTCGTTTGTTCTTTAGTTCTTCTAAATCCTTGTTAAATGTTTCTTGTATTTTCTCCATTCTGTTTCCAAGATTTTGGATCATCTTTACTATCATTACTCTGAATTCTTTTTCAAGTAGTTTGCTGCCTATTTTCGTCTTCACTTATTTGGTCTTGTAGGTTTTTACCTTGCTCCTTTGTTTGTAATGTATTTTTTGTCATTTCTTTTTTTTTTTTGATGGGTGGTGCTGTATTTCTGTCTTACTGGTTGTTTGGCCTGAGACATCCAGCACTGGAGTTTGCAGGCAGTTGGATAGAGCTGGGTCTTGGTGCTGAGATGAGGACCTCTGGGAGGCCTCACTCCGAATGATATTGCCTGGGGTCTGATGTTCTCTGTTAGTCTAGCAGTTTGGACTTGGAGTTCCCACCACAGGAGCTCGTTGTCCGACCTCTGGACTGGGAACCAAGATTCTGCAAGCTTTGTGGTGTGGTGGGGGGGAAAAAAAAAAAAAAAGCAGTACAGTATCAAAGAAAATAAAATTAGATAAAAAATATATTAGGAAAAATAAAACTATAATTGAACCAACTGCAACAATGTAAAATAAAACCACACCAGAAAAAAGAAAACAGAAAGGGGAGGGGGGAACAAGCCAAAAGGAGAGATCACTAGCAAAGTATAAAGAGTAAAGTAAAAGATTTATTGATTGATTGATTGATTGATTTTAGAAAAATAAAAGATTTATTAGGGAACATAATAATATAACAGAATCAACAACAGTGAAACAACAAGGTAAAATAGAACCCCAATCTAAAAGAGGAAAGAAGAAAAAAAAAAAAGCCTTGGCTGTGGGGGCAGAGTTTAGGTGGGGTGGGACTTAGGCAAGGGTAGGGTTTAGGGTGGGGAGGAACCTAGGCAGGTGGGGGGGTGTCCTTTGAGTGTGGGGTGGGGCCTAGGTGGGGTGACATTCAAGCATGGGGCAGGGCCTCTTGCTTAGGACCTGAGTGATCAAGGAAGGGGAGAGGCATTATGTCCAAAGGAGGGCTTCCAGAGTGTGGAGTTCCAGAGTTTGGAGGTAGGGCCCTGAGTTGAGGGTGTGTGGGTGGGGTTTAGGCCCAGCACATTGGAGAGGGTCTCCGAGTGCAGAGGTAGGGCCCTGGGTGGGGGTGTAGGGGCAGGGCTTGGGTTCTTTGGGGCAGGAGGGAGGCTTCAAGGGCACAGTATTAGGCCTCAGAGCCCAACAGGCTCCCCAGTGCCTACGTGGACAGGAAAAGCACTGGCCGTGTTCCCTTCCATTCCTTCTCACCCCTTGCCCACCATCTCCCCCAGCATCTTCCCCCATTGCCGCTGGACTCCTAACCTTAGGTAGGTCCCACTGGGTGTAGGAACTCCTCCCCTTCCCCAGCTACCCCTCAGGGTTGCCAGTCCTATAGGTCTGGCCTTTACTTTTGCTCCCCCTTCCCTGCCTCCCATTCCCTCAGGACCTGTGTGGCTGGAGGGGTCCTAGGTGGGCAGAGGATCAGGCCCGGTATCTCAGCAGGTTCCTGGGAGCCCAAGGGGGCAGGGGAAACCTGGCCATGCTCCCTTTTGATCCTCTGCCCTCCCAGTGGTTCCCCAGTTTCCCCTTCGGATGTAGGATCCCTTTCCCTCCCCCAGCTGCCCCTCGGGGCACCAGTCCCATCTCACCTCTGCTTCTCCTCCCCCTTCACTCTCACCCACACCCCACATCCTACCCGGTTGCTGGGGGTTCCTCCCATCCCCTTAGGTGTCCATGGCCCCCCACTGGTGCCTGGTAGGTACCCTAGTTGTGAGGAAACGCAAATTCCGCATCCTCCTAGTACGCCATCTTGACTCCGTCCTCACATGTATGTTTTTGAATTACATTTTGTCCAGGTATATTTCCAGGAGTGGCATTGCTGGATCATACGGTAGTTCTATTTTCAGTTTTCTGAGAACCTCCATACTGTTTTCCATAGTGGCTGTACCAATTTACATTCCCACCAACAGTGTAGGAGAGTTCCCTTTTCCCCACACCCTCTGCAGCATTTGTTATTTGTAGATTTTTTAATGATGGCCATTCTGACTGGTGTGAGGTGGTACCTCGTTGTAGGTTTGATTTTCATTTCTCTAATAATTAGTGATGTTGAGCATCTTTTCATGTGCCTGCTGGCCATCTGTATGTCTTCTTTGGAGAAATGTCTATTAAGGTCTGCTCATTTTTCAGTTGGGTTGTTTGGTTTTTTTGTTGTTGATTTGTATGAGCTGTTTGTATATTTTGGAGATTAAGCCCTTGCCTGTCTCATCATTTACAAATATTTTCTCCTGTTCTGTAGGTTGTCTTTTCTTTTTGGTTATGGTTTCCTTTGCTGTGCAAAAGCTTGTAAGTTTGATTCAGTCCCATTTGTTTAGTTTTGTTTTTATTTCTATTGCCTTGGGAGACTTAAGAAAACATTGGTATAATTTATGTCAGAGAATGTTTTGCCTATGTTCTCCTCTAGTTTTATGGTGTCATGTCTTATGTTTTAAGTCTTTAAGGCATTTTGACTTTATTTTTGTGCATAGTATGAGGGTGTGTTCTGACTTCATTGATTTACATACAGCTCTCCAACTTTCCCAGCACAACTTGCTGAAGAGACTGTCTTTTTCCCATTTTATATTCTTGCCTCCTTTGTTGAAGATTAACTGACCATAGGTGTGTGGGTTTACTTCTGCAACCCAGGAATTCATTAACCTCAGTTTGAAATCTTATCTGCTCAATCTTCTTATAATTCCTAGACAGAAAAATAAATGATACATTGGTTGCTGACTACATGCTCTATTAATTAATTGTGAAAGCATGTACTATATAAAATTTTATAGAATGTATAGAAGTTAAAATAGGACAAACACACATCATAATTGTATGACGTTTGTATTGAATAGGTACACTTGGGTTTAGGGCTTATATTTAATTAGGAACAAGCCAGAAGGTGACAGGACCATCTTCATCACTGAAATGAAATTCAGAAGGGCTTTTTTGGTGCAGATTTCTATAAGCAGCTAAAAGCAAAGGCCACTGACTAGTGTTTAAAGAAACCAAATACTAGGAACAACTCTTTTGCAGAGGTTTCATGACTGTACATTTCTCTCTTATTATGTTACCTTCAAAACAGGTTTTGGCTTACTTGAGCATCTTTTTTTTTTTAAATAAATTTATTAATTTTATTTTTGGCTGCGTTGGGTCTTTGTTGCTGCACAGGCTTTCTCTAGTTGTGGCGAGCGGGGGCTACTCTTCAGTGCAGTGCGAGGGCTTCTCATTGCGGTGGCTTCTTTTGTTGCAGAGCACCAGCTCTCTAGGCACTTGGGCTTCAGTAGTTGTGGTACACGGGCTCAGTAGTCATGGTGCACGGGCTTAGTTGCTCCACGGCATGTGGGATCTTCCTGGACCAGGGCTCGAACCTGTGTCCCCTGCATTCGCAGGAGATTCTTCAACCCCTGTGCCGCCAGGGAAGCCGTACTTGAACATCATCTTATCAGCACTAGCATTATTACAAGTCTGTTTGCACTAAAGTTTCTATCTTTTGGTCCCTTTCTGATATTTGCTTCACTATATATAGCATATTATAGTTACATAGTATGACTTTTTTCTTTGAACCCTGAAGCTTGAGCTTAGTTGCTGGCTAACTCTCAGAGTTACAGTTTGATCAGCATGATCTGGTATCCACATAACCAAGCCTTCCATTTCTGCCATGGGATTTGCCTTCAAAGTTGATTGCAGCTGCTTTCTTTCTTTGACCAATCATTTTTAAGGAATGACTCTGATAACAGTTAACATACATATCTGAACTTATCCTTCCACATGAGTATTTTTAAAGTAATTCCCTTAGGATATATTATGATAAATTATGAATAAGTGACATAAATGTACCTGTGGGGATCTGATATTAGAACTTGCACCAAGAGTGGGATTTTCTGTATTCTAGAGTTTATTAGATCTTCTCCTATTACATATTACTAACAAACTTAATAAAGAGAGAGAACAGTTAAGACTTCATATTTATAATGTTGCTATGTAAAA
Organism: Kogia breviceps; assembly: GCF_026419965.1. Lineage (NCBI taxonomy): Eukaryota > Metazoa > Chordata > Mammalia > Artiodactyla > Physeteridae > Kogia > Kogia breviceps. The sequence goes on from NC_081314.1 coordinate 102,611,261, forward strand.
ACCCCAATAATTAAAATGCAACATTTTAATTAAGTTTAATCCCCAAAACAGTAATTTGGTAATGAATGGTTACATGAAGTAAATTTTAATAATTAATAAGCAGTATACTTTTAACTGCTTAGGGTGACAGTTACCTAAATTTAACTGAAGTATCTCTTCACATAGGCATTAACAGATCAACAGCAGTTTGGTAAAGCTGATGAAATGTATGATAAATGTATTAATTTGGAACCAGACAATGCCACAACATATGTTCATAAAGGGTATGTATTTTTGTGGGTCTGTTTGTTCCAGTAAGAAACTAAATTTCTTGCATAGTAGTAAGATGGATTTCTTTTGGTCGCTGAGAAAGGGGACTGTGGTAGAGAGTGTCACTGTTAACTGAAAAATTTCTTAGTGCTGTGGATGCCTCACTGTTACTTTTACTTATGTTTCATTATTATACAATAATTAGTAAATATGCTATTTTCACCCTAGCTTAAGGATTTCAGTTCTGAACATCCTGTCAGGTGTTAACTTGTATCAAAATAGGAAACATGTAAAATAAGTTTTTCCTGTCCTAGTATACTTGAATTGTCATTTTAAAACTTCACTTAAATTTATACAGAGTAAAACATTAAACTGCAAAATAAGTTAATAATAGAGCCTAGACTGTTGGACACTTTTCATAATAAGGAATTTAGACTACAAAACCATTATAAATTGAGGGAAAAAAACCAATTTGATGCTGATTCTATACTGTTTTAGATTTTGTTTTTCCTTGTAAATTAAATTATAAATTCATTGAGAGCCAGTTGATACTGGGCCATGGTCACATCTGACTGCTGTTTTGCATTTGCAGTTTACTTCAGCTTCAGTGGAAGCAAGATCTGGATAGAGGTTTGGAGCTTATCAGCAAGGCTATTGAAATTGACAATAAATGTGATTTTGCATATGAAACCATGGGAACTATTGAAGTACAAAGGTAACTTCTAGAGTCTGTCCTTAGGAAAGTTAGGGCATCTCCATATTTATCTTTGCATTCTTCTCATTATAGACAGGTTATTGTCAATAATCATTAAATTTTTAAGTCTTAACGTGTTGTGCTTTTTGAGGCAATAGTCCCTTGAAACTGTACAACTTTGATTTGCCTTATTTTTCCAGTTTAAAAGTCACACTTAAAAGTTAAGTCAGGCATATACATTAGAAAGGGAAACTTGATCTTTCTCCAATACCTGTTGTGTTTTTTCCTCCTTTCACCTGTATTATTTCTCTTGGAGGGAAAAAAACATCTGCAGTGTAGCGTAAGGATTGGCAGCCACCTTGCCCGAAGACTTAGATCCTGTTACAGCCAAGTGGCTAGGCAAGTTGCACCATCACCTCTGAGCCCCTGAGTTTTCTTTAAAATCAGGGAGTTGGATAAGAATTTTTGCAATTCTGACTTTCTTGTAACTTCTTGTTTTCTGTAAATGTTTATCCAGAGTTGCACTTGAGATCCACTATTAATAGGTGATAACTGTTTATGCCATAGGATTTAGTGTAGTATACCATCTTGATACTGGCATTGCCATCCATTTGAGTATCTACTCTAGGCCAGGTACTGAATTCTAGGTACTTTCCAAATATTATTTCAATTGATTTTTACCCCAGTCTTTATAAAGGTTGAGGTTATATGATCCTCCATTTAATTGAAGAGTGTAGAAACTGATGCCCAGACTGGTTAAATTAACAAGGTTACATGGTGAGCACGTAGTAGAAAGAGGACATGAGCCCATATTTCACTGATGCCAAAAGTAACAGATCTGGCCACCATCGCTTCTCAGGAACTAGTAGGAGTTGTCTTAATAACCTGTCATGCAGTCACTTCTAGGGTCCTCTGTCTTTCTGCTCCAGAGTAGGCAGAATATATATAGGCTGATGAAAATTTTTGTGATTCTTTTGATCCATCTATACTGACAGTTGCATATAAATATTAAATTATTTCTTAATTGCCAGTTAATGTGTATAAAATATTCTCATACTAGAATATCATGGGGTAATAATAGTTCTTAATCTTTTGAGCAAAGCTATGGATTTTTCCTAAAATAATGCACATACAAAAACTCTTTGCAGATAAGTTGTTCCTAGAGCCTGGGTTAAGGACCCCTGATTTATGGGGTTTGATGAATTTTGTGTGTTAATTGTACTTTAAGAAATCCATTCTGAATCCTGCTTTACAAATAGATAAGTGAATGTGAATGAATGAAATTGCTAATTATCCTAGGATTTAGCAAATCTGCTGTCTACCTAATATCTGAACATGAACTCTCAAAGTTATTTTCTTTTTAATTAAGTCTATTATGTACTGTATCAATATGTGTAGTAGGAGATTGAGTACAGTCTCCCCAGAGGTACATTGTACTTCTTAGATTCTAACTGGTATATATATAGTGCGGACTTAATACAGTATTTATTGTAAGATTACATGCATGTATGCATATATACATAGCCAGTACTAGTTACTTTTAAATAGCTCTTGGTTCTTGGCAAGTATATAAAGCCTAATCACAGTTAGACTGTAAGAGATAAATTATATAGTTTTTGACCAAGCATATTCATCCATTTATTTAAAAAATGGATACTAGCTACCAGGCATTGTACTAGGTTCTGGGAATTGAAAGGTGTCCCGTAAGGATCTGGTAAGACTGTGGTGTAAACAAATATCAATATATATTCATCTGACTGTGCACAGAATGACAATAGAATCATGGGAACAGTGGGGAGGGAGCAGCCAATTCCTCTAGCATGGGAAGGGGAGAGTATTTTTCACGAGGATATTGTATTTGAACTGGGCCTTAGAAAGGTGAGGATTTGGCTAGAATCAGGCAGAGAATAAATAATCTGAGCATTATGAGCATGAGTGAACTCAGGGAGACCTGTGTGTATGGAGTAGAGTGTTGGGCAGGGATATGCTGGTAGGGCTCACACAGATCTGTGAAGGTAAGGCCCCTGAATACCTGTAATGTTCTCTGAGGCTATGTAACTGCTTTCTAAAGGAATCTCATGATGGAGTAGAAACAAGCAGAATTTAGGAACCAGATATGATTATGATTTAAATAAGTCATTTAATTTCTCTAGTCTCACTGTTCTTATCTGTAAACAAAGACCACAAGTAGCATAATATTAGCATATAGTATTTGTAATAGTAGCTAACATTCACTGAGTGTTTTCTATGTGCTAGGCATTATTTTGTTATAAACAAGCATTTTATTAGAATCATAGTTGAAACTTAAAGGTCAGGCTCCATGTAACTTCACTTATAAACTTCATTGCATTCTGTGAAGTGCTTGTTGAACATTTAAAATTTTTGTTGTTTTAGAGGAAACATGGAGAAAGCCATTGACATGTTCAACAAAGCTATTAACCTGGCCAAATCAGAAATGGAGATGGCTCATCTGTACTCACTCTGTGATGCTGCCCATGCCCAGACAGAAGTTGCAAAGAAATATGGATTAAAACCACCGACATTATAAAATACGGGGGAAGGAAAATGACCCTCTTTTTAGTTTACCCCCTCTTCAGCTGAACCCTAAAGACACTGTCGTGAACTACGTTGAATGGTGGAGCTTAGTATTTGTTTGTGCTGTTGTCATTTGTTACATCTGTTTCATTTTTAGGTGTTGTGGGAGTGCCTGTTGAAGAAAGTTTGCAGTGTTGCAGCTTTTATGCCCTATGCAACAAAAGCTTAGAACCTGTTAAAGGGATATTAAAGTTGCAAAGAGTACAAGTGATAATTGGCCATGCAAATAAAAATTTTGATTTGTTGATTTGACTATTTTTTTTGAGGGGGGTGGGAGGGTGACTGTGTTCTGGATGATTTTGTCTGTGTGTGCGCGCGTGTGTGTGTATAAATATGAGTGTTTTGCGGTTTTACAGCATGTTGGTTTTTAAATTAACATAGTAAGTGCTGTAAAATAAGATTCTTTTAGATTTGATTAATCCCTTTCAGTTAATTTTTTTTTGAAGGAAACAAAGCTTAAGTGGGGATTTCGTTTTTACGACAGCAAAATTGAGACCCTTTTAACCACTGTCAGCGTGCACAATGCCTCTGATTCTGCAGAACGTTAGATGCAGTGGCAACGCTTAAACTTTTGACCCCCTTCAACTATAATGGATAATGTACATCGTTCTTAAAGTCTACAGCAGCTGGTTTTCATACAGTAAATTATGCAGAAGCAAGATATTATAATTGATATATGTGCTAGAAGACAGAATTAATGGGAGAGCAGACCAGGCAAGAGGTAAGGTGAAATGAAAATGTATTTATAATTGCCCATGACTATTTTCTACAATAGGTATTACTATTTAACACTGTACTTTTTAAAGAAAATGCAGGTTGGTTGTGTATGTAAAGATGAAGTAAGTGTGATAAGTAGTTAATTAGCTTAAAATTTCTAGTGAACAAAATGTAGCCTAACAGTTCAAAAAGGATGAAAGTCTCAGATCCAGAAGCATATATTTCCTGAAGTGACAAGTTTAGTGCTTCTTAACTATGGCTACATGTACTTAAGGGATTTTGAGCCAGTATTTTCAAAGATGCTGAGGATACGTGGAGTGCGTTTTAGTTTTGAACTAACCTTGGTCTCTAAGGCCTGGCTGTCTGACCATGTCCACACTACACTAAGGTTACTGTTGTTTTGTTCATTTTACCTTTACCTCACCGTCTTACTTAGAAATCACTTTGTGTTTTTTCCAATTGTTACTTTTATAGATCATCCTTTTGCTTATATGCTGGATTTTTCTGGTGGGGTGGAGAGGTGTTCTTAAAGAATCTCTTGTTTTGAGATAGTCAGGATGGGGAGAGGTTTACTTAAGTCTGAGTATAATAAAAAAAAGCAAGCCTTCAGTTGTACTTTTCTGGAAATGGAATCTAATTAGAGTTTACATTGGGAGTAAATGAGCATTTTACCCCTCTTTAAAAGGGTGCTTTATCCTATTGAAACCAAAAGGTTTTGTCAAAATGCTGTCTTTTCAGAAGCTACTAGAAATAACTCCCAAAGTCAGAGTCTGGAAAATATTGAAGGGGCAATAATTGGTGGGGGGCAGTTAACATAATTTAAGATGGTCTGGATAATGGAATGTTTGAGAGCTCTGCATTTTAGTTTTTAAATTATGCACCTACAATAAGCCCTGAATACAGAAATGTTCTACATCTCTGAATAACCTCTGACTTTAAAAAGAAGTTTTTATTTGCATGGCTGTATTTACATTAACACTGATATTTTCTTCTCTCTTCTCGCTTCCTATCCCTTGGGGTTCAGTAGAAAACACACAAAGGAAACTGAAGCATGTACCATTCAATACTAACATTCCAAATCCTCAAGGACTATTGCCTGTTCTGAAAAATATTTGAAACTGCACTGAAAGCTGCGTCTGTCTGTGTCTTTTCTATTGTAAATGACCTCACATGTAAATTCACCAAATAAATATTACATTCAAGCTTTTCAATCTATTCTTTAAATAGAAAGATAGGTAGTTTATTCATTTACCATAGTATTGGGTAAATTCATAATCATTCTCTTTGTGGGCTCAAACTAACTTTGAAAAAAGGGACATATTGGACACATTAGTATCTGAAGCACAATAAGTTTTGGGTTTTAAAGATGGAGTTTCCCCATCCTTCCTCTTGGTGAAGCAAAGCTCTAAGAACTGCTAGTAGAGCCACTTACTTTATTCCTACCTATAACTTAACCATACTTGCACAACAGCCTGGAAGGTTACCAATCAATCAGACCTGAGGCCTGTGACTAAGTTTATACTCAAACTGGTTTCACAAGTGAATTTTGATCAGTTTTCAACCACTTGGAGCTTTTAAGAGAGGATACCTGAAAATATCTACCACCCTTGAGTATTTGTGGTATGAACAGGAAATAGATCTCAAAGCAATAGTAAGCAGCTTTGGCTTTAAAAACACAATTCAGATAGAACTTTCTGCCCTGTGGAGACTCAAATGGTAGTTTAAATAGTCCTTTTTCCCAGGAGAGCTCAACTGATTGTCATCTTCTTAAGGCTATTTATAAACTGGAAGACTATATAATTTACCCAAGAAATTTTTGAGCATAAAGTAATAATTACTCAAGACTGTCCTGGGTAAGTTGGGTTGTATGGTCTTTGTATTTATAAAGGAATAATATGGGAGTGGTGATGGGAGGGGTAATAATTAATCAAGCCTACCTTTAGTTCTCTGCAAAACTGATTTGTGAACAAAGTGACAAGAATTTTAACTTGATCTATTTGTAAGCCTTAACACACTGTGATAGAATGAATAATGGTCCTCCAAAAGATATCCAAATCTTGATCCCTGGAACCTGTGAATGTGACCTATTTATGTGGCAAAAATGGACTTTGCAGGTGTTATTCAGTTAAGAATCTTGAGATGGGGAAAATATCCTGGGTTATCTAGGTGGACCCCAAATATAATTACAAATGTCCTTGTAAAAGGGAGATTTCAGGAGAAGAGAAGACAGTGCGACAACAGGCAGAGATCAGAGTGATGTGGCCATGAGCCAAGGAATGCTGGCAGCCACCAGAAGCTGGAAAGGCAAGAAATGGATTCTGCCCTAGAGCAGAGCTTGACCCTGCTGACACCTTAATTTCGGCCCAGTGAAACTGACTTCGGACTTCTGGCCTTCAGAACTATGAGTGAGTTCCTGTTGTTTTAGCTACTAAATATGTTACAACAGCCACAGGAAACTAGTAGTCCTTCAGTTACTGTATACAACACAGCTTACAGTTTAAAGGAATTATTTTGAGTATTGCAAAGTTCAGCATGACTTCACATGCACTTGAATTTTGGCCAAAGGTGTTTTAGGCCCAGAGTGGAGGTTTAGTCAAGAGCTAGAGCATTTGTGATGTAAAATACATATGATCATGGTATAATCACCAGGCCAAAAGCCTGCTCTTCATGAGGTAAAAAGTTGAGATGCCTCTGCTGATACCTAGAAGAAACATCAGAAGATGCTCTTTCCAGGTGTTTTGAAACTCTTAAAATTAGGCAGTATGAAAACTACAGTCTGGTTTATTTCAAGCAGACAGTGCATAAATTCTGTTGGGGGTTGAGAGCTAATATTAGACCCTTCTAGATGGCCTACATGCTAGAAGGGATTAAAGAGCCTGCTGATCACTGGGACAGGAATGGTGCTAACCAAAGGAGGGGAGGAAGTTCAAGGTGGGAAGAGTCTGTGGGCCAACATGACAGCTACCGTTCAGAGCCCAGAGACACGTGGTTCAATTTCTCCAGCATTTTTTCTAGCACTGGAATATACCATGACTCTGCAAGTGCTGTCCTAGAGGCCATGAGAGGGTTTGGCAGATAGGGCTTCTAGAGCAAATAGAGGGGAGGAAGACCATAACTGAAACTGACTCCTGGACACCATTTTGGGGGCTGGAAAGTTTAAAGCAAGGGCGGACCAGATAGAGCAGGTGGGATTCTCTGCACAGATGACGCATGGTCTAAATTTCAGTGAACTGCTATATTAAGGAAATTTTACCCAATTTTATTTCTCAGAATATCTACAAGAACTGTGAAGGGTCTAAGATTTTACCCTTCTTCCAAACAAGTTTCATGAAGGCTAGCAGAAGACGTGAGATCCTGGGTCAGAAACGATGGATTTAATTACTTAGAGCACGGTAAGCAACATGAGCTTCATGTTTGCTTTGCACCCCACATCCCACGGAGGTAACCCGGAGTAATCTAGGTGGAGGCTGCACATGGAGTGGGTTTGTCACAGCTGAGGAACTCTGAGTTTAGGAAACCCAAATCTTAATGAGCTGGCCACACGCAAACCTGCCTAACTTTTGCATCAGAGGGAAACATTTTTATTGTACTGGTTAGTAAAGAGACCATCTCTGTCTTTTAAAGCTGTTCACTTTATACAAACATATTTGAAATACCAGTCTGGAATAAAAGCTATCAGTGCCTCTATTTGTGAGACATGCAGAAACTAAAGAGACCTATGGAGAATGGACTATCCACTCTATATGTTCTTAGCTCTTATTAATTCATCTTGAGCTTAATCTTTCATGAGTTTAGAAGATTACAGTGTCTATTTTGGACAACAGTATGGTGCAGGGAAAAGTCTTATTGGTCTGAGAATCAGTTGACCTTTGTTCTAACTAACACAGCTGTCCACTGGCTGTGTCATCTTAAGTAAGTGAAGTTCCCATCCAGCTCTAAATTATACGATGCTATACCATGTCCTAGATCTTCCCAGATTAGAATCCCTTAGGGTAAGGGAACCATTCCAGAATATACAGAAGTTATTTAACCAGAAAACTGGCACATGTACAAGTACAAACTGTAGGAATGAATTCACTCCAACTCAGCATTTACTGAGCACATATTCATTGGGTGGGCTCAAGGAGCTCCAAAACTAGGATGAGTTTCAGTGCCATGAAGTTATATACACTGTGGTATGGAAATACATGACAGTAATAAATTCTGCTAAGCCTTGAGTAATAATTAGGATTTAGGTAAGGAGCTTTCTAAAAGATGGGGACATCACAAAACCACACACACACACACACAAAAAAAAAAAAACTAAGTTAAGGGATATTACGAGTCTGATCTGAAAATAAGCCATCCAAGTTAGATTCCAGCAAGATGAAGCTGTTTTCTTTAAACTGGTTAGGAGACACCAATAATGGAACTACCTGTGTGAGGATTATCAGCATATACTTAAGACCATGCATGGAGATGAGATTACATCAGGACAAAAAGGACTAAAATAAAACTGAGAAACATCAACATCTAAGGGACAAAGTTGGCAATGAAAAAGTGGTCAGAGAGATAGGTAAGACCAAGGTCATGTTTTTTATTTAAGCTAAATATCTTTATTTATTTATTTTTTAACATCTTTATTTGAGTATAACTGTTTTACAATAGTGTGTTAGTTTCTCCTTTGCAACAAAGTGAATCAGTTATACATATACATATGTTCCCATAACTCTTCCCTCTTTTATCACCCTCCCTCCCGCCCTCCCTATCCCACCCCTCTAGGTGGTCACAAAGCACAGAGGTGAACTCCCTGTGCTATGCTGCAGCTTCCCACTAGCTATCTAATTTACATTTGGTAGTGTGTATATGTCCCTGCCACTCTCTCACATCGTCACAGCTTACCCTTCCCCCTCCCCATATCCTCAAGTCCATGCTCTAGTAGGTCTGTGTTTTATTCCCATCCTACCACTAATCTCTTCATGACATTTTTTTTTTTTTAGATTCCATATATATGTGTTAGCATATGGTATTTGTTTTTCTCCTTCTGACTTACTTCACTCTGTATGACAGACTCCAGGTCTATCCACCTCATTACTAATAACTCAGTTTCATTTCTTTTTATGGCTGAGTAATATTCCATTGTATATATGTGCCACATCTTCCTTATCCATTCATCTGTTGATGGACACTTAGGTTGCTTCCATGTCCTGGCTATCGTAAATAGAGCTGCAATAAACATTTTGGTACAAGACTCTTTTTGAATTATGGTTTTCTCAGGGTATATGCCCAGTAGTGTGATTGCTGGGTCGTATGGTAGTTCTATTTGTAGTTTTTTAAGGAACCTCCATACTGTTCTCCACAGTGGCTGTATCATTTTACATTCCCACCAACACTGCAAGAGTGTTCCCTTTTCTCCACACCCTCTCTAGCATTTATTGTTTCTAGAGTTTTGGATGATGGCCAATCTAACTGGTGTGAGATGATATCTCATTGTAGTTTTGATTTGCATTTCTCTAATGATTAATGATGTTGAGCATTCTTTCATGTGTTTGTTGGCGATCTGTGTATCTTCTTTGGAGAAATGTCTATTTAGTTCTTCTGCCCATTTTTGGATTGGGTTGTTTGTTTTTTTGTTATTGAGCTGCATGAGTTGCTTATAAATTTTGGATATTAATCCTTTGTCAGTTGCTTCACTTGCAAATATTTTCTCCCATTCTGAGGGTTGTCTTTTGGTCTTGTTTATGGTATGCTTTGCTGTGCAAAAGCTTTTAAGTTTCATTAGGTCCCATTTGTTTATTTTTGTTTTTATTTCCATTTCTCTAGGAGATGGGTCAAAAAGGATCTTGCTGTGATTGATGTCATAGAGTGTTCTGCCTATGTTTTTCTCTAAGAGTTTGATAGTGTCTGGCCTTACATTTAGGTCTTTAACCCATTTTGAGTTTATTTTTGTGGATGGTGTTAGGGAGTGTTCTAATTTCATACTTCTACAGATAGCTGTCCAGTTTTCCCAGCACCACTTATTGAAGAGGCTGTCTTTTCTCCACTGTGTTTCCTTCCCTCCTTTATCAAAGCTAAGGTGACCATATGTGTGTGGGTTTATCTCTGGGCTTTCTATCCTGTTCCATTGATCTATATTTCTGTTTTTGTGCCAGTACCATACTGTCTTGATTACTGTAGCCTTGTAGTATAGTCTGAAGTCAGGGAGCCTGATTCCTCCAGCTCCATTTTTCGTTCTCAAGATTGCTTTGGCTACTCGGGGTCTTTTGTGTTTCCATACAAATTGTGAAATTCTTTGTTCTAGTTCTGTAAAAAATGGCAGTGGTAATTTGATAGGGATTGCATTGAATCTGTAGATTGCTTTGGGTAATAGAGTCATTTTTACTATGTTGATTCTTCCAATCCATGAACATGGTATATTTCTCCACCTATTTGTATCATCTTTTTTTTTTTTTTTTTTTTTTTTTTTTTTTTTTTTTTTTTTAAGGGTACACGGGCCTCTCACTGCTGTGGCCTCTCCCGTTGCAGAGCACAGGCTCCAGACACGCAGGCTCAGCGGCCATGGCTCACGGGACCGGCCGCTCCATGGTATGTGGTATCTTCCTGGACCGGGGCACGAACCCGCGTCCCCTGCATCGGCAGATGGACTCTCAACCACTGCGCCACCAGGGAAGCCCTGTATCATCTTTAATTTCTTTCATCAGTGTCTTATAGTTTTCTGCGTACAAGTCTTTTGTCTCCTTAGGTAGGTTTATTCCTAGATATTTTATTCTTTTTGTTGCAATGGTAAATGGGAGTGTTTTCTTAATTTCATTCTCAGATTTTTCATCATTACTATATAAGAATGCCAGAGATTTCTGTGCATTAATTTTGTATCCTGCTACTTTACCAAATTCATTGATTAGCTCTAGTAGTTTTCTGGTAGCATCCTTAGGATTCTCTATGTATAGTATCATGTCATCTGAAAACAGTGACAACTTTACTTCTTCTTTTCCTATTTGAATTCCTTTTATTTCTTTATTTTCTCTAATTGCTGTGGCTAGAACTTCCACAACTATGTTGAATAAGAGTGGTGAGAGTGGGCAACCTTGTCTTGTTCCTGATCTTAGTGGAAATGGTTTCAGTTTTTCACCATTGAGAATAATGCTGGCTGTGGGTTTGTAATATTATTATATTGAGGAAAGTTCCCTCTGTGCCTACTTTCTGCAGATTTTTTTATCATAAATGGGTGTTGAATTTTGTCAAAAGCTTTCTCTGCATCTATTGAGATGATCATATGGTTTTTCTCCTTCAGTTTGTTGATATGGTGTATCACGTTGATTGATTTGCGTATATTGAAGAATCCTTGCATTCCTGGAATAAACCCCACTTGATCATGGTGTATGATCCTTTTAATGTGCTGTTGGATTCTGTTTGCTAGTATTTTGTTGAGGATTTTTGCATCTATGTTCATCAGTGATATTGGCCTGTAGTTTTCTTTCTTTGTGACGTCTTTGTCTGGTTTTGGTATCAGGGTGATGGTGGCCTCATAGAATGAGTTTGGGAGTGTTCCTCCCTCTGCTATCTTTTGGAAGAGTTTGAGAAGGATAGGTGTTAGCTCTTCTCTAAATGTTTGATAGAATTCGCCTGTGAAGCCATCTGGTCCTGGGCTTTTGTTTGTTGGAAGATTTTTAATCACAGTTTCAATTTCAGTGCTTGTGATTGATCTGTTCATATTTTCTATTTCTTCCTGGTTCAGTCTCGGCAGGTAGTGCATTTCTAAGAATTTGTCCATTTCTTCCAGGTTGTCCATTTTATTGGCATAGAGTTGCTTGTAGTAATCTCTAATAATCTTTTGTATTTCTGCAGAGTCAGTTGTTACTTCTCCTTTTTCATTTCTAATTCTATTGATTTGAGTCTTCTCCCTTTTTTTCTTGATGAGTCTGGCTAATGGTTTATCAATTTTATTTATCTTCTAAAAGAACCAGCTTTTACTTTTATTGATCTTTGCTATTGTTTCCTTCATTTCTTTTTCATTTATTTCTGATCTGATCTTTATGATTTCTTTCCTTCTGCTAAATTTGGGGGTTTTTTGTTCTTCCTTCTCTAATTGCTTTAGGTGCAAAGTTAAGTTGTTTATTCGAGATGCTTCCTGTTTCTTAAGGTATGATTGTATTGCTATAAACTTCCCTCTTAGAACTGCTTTTGCTGTATCCCATAGGTTTTGGGTCGTCGTGTCTCCATTGTCATTTGTTTCTAAGTACTTTTTGATTTCCTCTTTGATTTCTTCAGTGATCACTTCGTTATTAAGTAGTGTATTGTTTAGCCTCCATGTGTTTGTATTTTTTACAGCTCTTTTCCTGTAATTGATATCTAGTCTCATAGCGTTGTGGTCAGAAAAGATACTTGATACGATTTCAATTTTCTTAAATTTGCCAAGGCTAGATTTGTGACCCAAGATATGATCTATCCGGGGGAATGTTCCATGGGCACTTGAGAAAAATGTGTATTCTGTTGTTTTTGGATGGAATGTCCTATAAATATCAAGTAAATCCATCTTGTATAATGTATCATTTAAAGCTTGTGTTTCCTTATTTATTTTCATTTTGGATTATTTGTCCATTGGTGAAAGTGGGGTGTTAAAGTCCCCTACTATGATTGTGTTACTGTCGATTTCCCCTTTTATGGCTGTTAGTATTTGCCTTATGTATTGAGGTGCTCCTATGTTGGGTGCATAAATATTTACAATTGTTATATCTCCTTCATGGATCGATCCCTTGATCATTATGTAGTGTCCTTCTTTGTCTCTTGTAATAGTTTTTATTTTAAAGTCTATTTTGTCTGATATGAGAATTGCTACTCCAGCTTTCCTCTGATTTCCATTTGCATGGAATATCTTTTTCCATTTCCTCACTTTGTCTGTATGTGTCCCTAGGTCTGAAGTGGGTCTCTTGTAGACAGCATATATATGGGTCTTGTTTTTGTATCCATTCAGCCAGTCTGTGTCTTTTGGTGGGAGCATTTAATCCATTTACATTTAAGGTAATTATTGATATGTGCATTCCCATTACCATTTACTTAATTGTTTCGGGTTGTTCTTGTAGGTCTTTTCCTTCTCTTGTGTTTCTTGCTTAGAGAAGTTCCTTTAGCATTTGTTGTAAAGCTGGTTTGGTGGTGCTGAACTCTCTCAGCTTTTGCTTGTCTGTAAAGGTTTAAATTTCTCCATCAAATCTGAATGAGATCCTTGCTGGGTAGAGTAATCTTGGTTGTAGGTTTTTTTCCTTCATCACTTTAAATATGTCCTGCCACTCCCTTCTGGCTTGTAGAGTTTCTGCTGAAAGATCAGATGTTAACCTTATGGGGATTCCCTTGTGTGTTATTTGTTGTTTTTCCCTTGCTGCTTTTAATATGTTTTCTTTGTATTTAATTTTTGACAGTTTGATTATTATGTGTCTCGGCGTGTTTATCCTTGGGTTTATCCTGTATGGGACTCTCTGTGCTTCCTGGACTTGATTGACTATTTCCTTTCCTATATTAGGGAAGTTTTCAACTATAATCTCTTCAAATATTTTCTCAGTCCCTTTCTTTTTCTCTTCTTCTTCTGGGACCCCTATAATTCGAATGTTGGTGCGTTTAATGTTGTCCCAGAGATCTCTGAGACTGTCCTCAGTTCTTTTCATTCTTTTTTCTTTCTTCTGCTCTGCAGTAGTTATTTCCACTATTTTATCTTCCAGGTCACTTATCCGTCCTTCTGCCTCAGTTATTCTGCTACTGATCCCGTCTAGAATATTTTTCATTTCATTTATTGTGTTGCTCATCGTTACTTGCTTCCTCTTTATTTCTTCTAGGTCCTTGTTAACTGTTTCTTGCAATTTGTCTATTCTATTTCCAAGATTTTGAATCATCTTTACTATCATTATTCTGAATTCTTTTTCAGATAGACTGCCTATTTCCTCTTCATTTGTTAGGTCTGGTGTGTTTTTATCTTGCTCCTTCATCTGCTGTGTGTTTTTCTGTCTTCTCATTTTGCTTATCTTACTGTGTTTGGGGTCTCCCTTTTGCAGGCTGCAGGTTCGTATTTCTATCTATTTTTGGTGGCTGTCCCCGGTGGCTGAGGTTGGTTCAGTGGGTTGAGCAGGTTTCCTGGTTGGGGGGACTAGTGCCCCTGTTCTGGTGGATGAGGCTGGCTCCCGTCTCCCTGGTGGGCAGGTCCACGTCTGGGGGCGTGTATGGGGATGTCGGTAGCCTTACTGTGATTCTAGGCAGCCTCTCTGCTAATGGATGGGGCTGTAGACCTGTCTCGCTCTTTGTTGGGTATAGGGTGTCCAGCACTGTTTGTTGCTGGTCCTTGAGTGAATCTGGGTCTTGGTGTTGAGATGGAGATCTCTGGGAGATTTTCGCCGTTTGATATTACGTGGAGCTGAGAGGCCTCTTGTGGACCAGTGTCCTGAGGTTAGTTCTCCCACCTCAGAGACACAGCCTTGACACCTGGCTGGAGTGCCAAAAGCCTTTAATCCACACGGCAGGGTCAGGATTCCCGAAACTCTGCCTGTAGTGTCGTCATGCAGAGGCAGGGCCAAATCCAAAGCTGAACGCTGGGAGCTGTGTGAACAAAGAAGAGAAAGGGAAATCTCTCCCAAGGTCATGTTGATGGTCTTGCATTTCAAGAGGCCAAATGGACAGGTCTGCAAATAGATCATTAGTAGTCTTTGCCAGAGAAGTGTAATGGTGAGGGGAGAATCTGTCTAAAAGGGTCTGTCAAGTAACTGAAAAACAAGAATTAACTAGTGAGTAGAAATGACTCCTTTAAGAAACTGGGTGAAAAAAATAAAGTTTTTTACAGGATGGCATGGTTTTTGTTTTGTTTTGAGGGAGAAACTTTGAGAATGATCCTACAGACACAATAGTAGTTAGAATAGTTGCACACAAAGGAATACATTTTTAGCGTTTAAAATATTTCAAGAAAAGCTAGGATCACAAACTGCACCTTGCCCACCATGCTCCATTCTTCCAGATTCTTACTCATTTGGTGAATTATGAACCAGCTACCAAGTAATCATTGAACAAGAGGTAATGTCCTTGTATGTATGTATTTTTAGTAATTTGTAGATCTGGGGCTTAATTTTTTACTTCCTGATTTTAACAAGACCATTTTTTTTCCTAAAGTGAAGTCTCTTCAACAGCTATTTTTTTTACTTACCCTCCAATCTTCACTCAAGAAGAAACAGACCTGAATGAAGATAGATAATAATTTGACAAGAAGCTCTGACACAAAGGTGTTCACAAGGCATAAAGGAAAAAGCCCATATTAAGCCTGCCACCCTGGCAATATGTTTGGTGAATGCAGACATCAAAGAACACATCTTTTCCCTTTCCATCACCTGGCTTTATCAAACCCATTCACCACCAAAACCTATACAGCAGTGCTTAAGGAGCAGCATAAAAGACTTAAACTAGTGCCAGTGGAGCAGAACATTTGCCCAGAAACCTAAACTTTTAAGAAATAGTAGCTGATAATGTTCTAAATTTGATGAGACCGTAAACGCAAGGATGCAAGAATCTCATAGAACCCCAAGCATAAGACACATGAAGAAAAACTACACTAAAGTGTATCCTATAATCAAATTCTGTAAAATCAGTTGATGAGAAAATCTTAAGAGCAGAAAGATAAAAGACATTATAAGAGGAACAACAGGCACAAATGACAGTACACTTCACCTCTGAGAAAGTAAGCCAGAAGACAGTAGAGCAAAATGTTTTAATTATTCAAAGGGGAAAAAAAAGGTGAACTTAGAATTCTATAATCAATCAATAAAAATATATTTTAAAATGAAAGCAAAATAAAACTTTTTTTCAGACATACAAAAGCTGAAAGAATTATTCACCAGCAGATCTACACTACCAGAAATGTTAAAGGATGTCCCTCAAGCAGAAGGAAAATGGATCTACTCTAATGAAGAGTACTAGAGATGATAATGTGTTGGTAAACATAAAAGACACCTACTTTTAAAATCTCTTTAGAAGATTACTGGCTGTTTAAAACAAAAACAGCAATGTGCTGTGGGGTTATGTATATGTAGAAGTACAAATATGACAATAAAAAAGTGAAATTAAGTATACTGCTGTAAAATCCATACATATCAAGTGTTATACTACTTGAATGTAGACTGACATGTTAAGGATGCATACTACAAACTCTAAAGGAACAATTAAAATAACACCACAAAGAATTATCATTTATAATCCAACAGAGGAGACAAAGTGAATCAAAGAATGATATTCAGTTAATCCAAGGAGAAGACAAGGAAAAAGGGAACGAAGAATAAGATAAATACAAAATTTTTAAATGGTAGATTTAAATGCAACCATATCAATAATCACATTAAATATAAATGGTCAAAAAACCCCAATTAAAAGGCAGAGATTATCAAACTGGATAAAAAAATGTATGATCCACTGTATGGTGCCTAAAAGAAACCCATTTTAAATATGAAGACACAAGTAAGTTAAAAGAATTGATGGAAAAAGATACATCATGATAATACCAATCAAAAGAAAGTTGGACTGGCATTATTACTATCAGACAGGGTCCCTTTAGAGCAAAAATAATAGAGATAAAAGTGTTATTTCATAATTTAAAAAGGGCCAATTCATCAAGATGACGTAACAGCCCTAAATATGCACTAATAAGAGAGCTTCAACATACCTGAAGCAAAAAATGAGAGAACTGTAATGAGAAACAGACAAATCCACAATTATAATCAGATATTAACACCCCTCTGATAATAACTGATAGAAAAATTAGAAAATGACTACAGATATAGAAGACTTAAAAACACTTATCACCCAATATGACTTAATTGACATGTACAGAACACTCCGGCCATAATAACAGCAGAATACACATTCTTTTCAACTGCACATAGAACATTTACTAAGATAGAGCATATTCTGGGCCATAAAACAAATCTCATTAAACAAATTTAAAAGTATTCAAATTATACAGGTATGTTATCTGGCCACAATGGAATCAAAATATAAATCAATAACAGATTTGGAAAATCCCCAAATATTTTGAAATTAACAAATAACCCTTGGATAAAGGCAACGTTAAAAGGAAAATAAGACAATAAACTAAATGAAAATGAAAATACATCAAAGATTGGGGATGCAACTAAAGCAATACTTAGAGGGAAATTTATAGCATTAAACAACTTTATTAGAAAGGAGGAAAGGTCTTCAATGACCCTAAGCACCCAGTTTAAGAAACTAGAAAAATAAGAGCAAATGAAACGCAAAGTAAACAGAAGAAAGAAAATAAGAGCAGAAATAAGCAAAATCAAATCTGAAAAACATACAAGTCAATGGGACCAAAAGCTGGTTCTACTGAAAGAGCAACAAAATTGATAAATGGCCAGAATAATCAAAATTAAGAGACGAGATACAAATTACCAAATAATTCTCAGTCCATTGAAGAGAAGGAAATACATCCTAAGTCATTCTGAGGCCAGCAGACCCTGATTCCTAAAGTAGACACAGGTATTACAAGGAAAGAAAATTCTTAAAATGTAAGCAAATCAAACCCAGCAATTTATTTTATTTTAGTTTTTAAATAAAGCAGAGGGTTTTTTGGGGTTTTTTTAAAATTTATTTTTGGCTGCATTGGGTCTTCGTTGCTGCTCTAGTTGCAGCAAGCAGGGGCCACTCCTCGTTGCAGTGCACAGGGTTCTCATTCAGGTGCCTCCCCCTGTTGCGGAGCATGGGCTCTAGGCGCACAGGCTTCAGAGTGCAGGCTCAGTAGCTGTGGCACACGGGCCCAGTTTCTCTGTGGCATGTGGGATCTTTCCAGATCAGGGCTCGAACCCATGTCCCCTGCATCGGCAGGCAGATTCTTAACCACTGTGCCACCAGGGAAGCCCCAGCAATACATTTTAAAAGAAAATTAATATATTATGGTAAAGTAAAATTTATCCCAGGAATGTAAGGTTGGTTTATCATTCCAAAATCAATATAATTCACTATAAACATAGACTAAAGAAGAAAAAAGATAAGCTTGTCTCAATAAGGCAGAAAAGACATCTGAAAAAAAAATCCAACATCCTTTCCAGATTAAAACTCAGCACACTAGGAATAGAAGGGAATTTCCCCAACCTCATAGAAGACATCTTTGAAAGACTAAGTGCTTTCTTGTAAGATCAGGACCAACACAAATATGTTCACTCACTCATCTATTCAGAACTTTACTAGAGGTTCTAGCCAATGCCATAGGCCAGAATAAATAAATAAGTAAATAAAAGAACCAGATTGGAAAGGAAGAAGCTTATTTATTTTGTAAACTATTTGCAGACATGATCATCTATGTGAAAAATCAAATGTAATACACACATATAAAAAGCTGCTAGAGTGAATTTAGCAAGGTTTCAGTATAAAAGACCATATACAGAAATAAATTATATTTTATACACTAGCAATGAAAAACTAGAAATGTTTCCAAAACAATACTGCAGCATCAAAACACTTGTAGTCTTCAGGGACAAAATGAACAAAAGAGTTGCATTACCTTTATACTGGAACTAACAAACGCTGCTGAGAGAAATTAAGGAAGGCCTAAATAATTGAGCAGATATCTCATGTTCCTGAGTCAATGATTCAGTATTGGTAAGACTTCACCTTTCCACCAAACTGTTCTATAGATTCAATGCAATCCCAGTGAAAACCCTGACAGGCTTTTTTTCTGGGGAAATTTACAACCTGATTCTGAAGTTTGTATGGAAATACAAAGGACTTAGTTTAAACCATTTTGAAAAATAAGTTGGAGGACTAATACTATCGGACTTAAAGACTTACTATAAATTTACAGGGCTTCCCTGGTGGCACAGTGGTTGGGAGTCCCCCTGCCAGTGCAGGGGACACGGGTTTGGGCCCTGGTCCAGGAAGATCCCACATACCGTGGAGCAACTGGGCCCGCGAGCTACAACTACTGAGGCCCGTGCGCTTGGAGCTGGTGCTCTGCAGCAGGAGGGGCCGCCACAGTGAGAAGCCCATGCAGCACAAGTAGAGAAAAGCCCACGTGGAGCAGCGAAGACCCAGCGCAGCCCAAAATAATTAAATAAAATAAATTTTTTTAAAAGTGGCAAACCATTTTAAAAAATAAAGTTACAGTAATGAACATAGTAAGTTACTGGTGTAAAGATAGATAAATAGATCAATGAAAAAGAAGAGACGAGTCCAGAAACAGATCAAGATACATATGGCCAATTCATTTTAATAAAGACACCACGGCAATTCAGTGGGACGACTGGATAGCTATAAGCAAAAAAAAAAAAAATCTTGACTCTTACCTCACACCATATACAAACAATTACCAGTTCAAAATGGGTCATACCCTGAATAGCCAAAGCAATCTTGAGAAAGAAAAATGGAGCTGGAGGACTCAGGCTCCCTGACCTCAGGCTATCCTACAAAGCTACAGTAATCAAAACAGTATATTACTGGCACAGAAACAGAAATACACAGATCAGTGGAACAGGAGAGAAAGCCCAGAAATAAACCCATGCACCTATGGTCAATTAATCCATGACAAAGGAGGCAAGAATATACAATGGAGAAAAGACAGTCTTCAATAAGTGGTGCTGGGAAAACTGGACAGCCACGTGTAAAAGAATGAAATTAGAACATTCTCCAACACTATAAAAACTAAACTCAAAATGGATTAAAGACCTAAATGTAAGACCAGATACTATAAAACTCTTAGAGGAAAATGTAGGCAGAATACTCTTTGACATAAATCACAGCAATATTTTTTCGAATCTACCTCCTAGAGTAATAAAAATAAACAAATGGGGCCTAATTAAACTTAAAACCTTTTGCACAGCAAAGGAGACCATAAACAAAACGAAAAGACAACTCACAGAATGGGAGAAAATATTTGCAAACAATGCAACCAACAAGAGATTAATCTCCAAAGTATATAAAGACCTCATATAACTCAATATCAAAAAACATACAAACAAAAACCAAACAACTCAAAAAATGAGAAGACCTGAATAGACATTTTTCCAAAGAAGAAATACAGATGGCCAAAAAGCACATGAAAAGATGCTCAACACTGCTAATTATTAGGGAAATGCAAATCAAAACTACAACAAGTTGTCACCTCACATGGGTCAGAATGGCCATCATCAAAAAGTTTGTGAGATAGTAGCACTGACATATATACACTACCAAATGTAAAATAGCTAGTGGGAAGCAGCTGTATAGCACAGGGAGATCAGCTCAGTGTTTTGTGACCACCTAGAGGGGTGGGAGGGAGGGGATATGGGGATATATGTATACATATACCTGATTCACTTTGTTATACAGCAGAAACTAACACAACATTGTAAATCAATTATACTCCAATAAATATGGTTAAAAAGATTAATAAAATAATATAGTTTAAGAAAAGTAAATAAATGCTGGAGGGGGTGTGGAGAAAAGGGAACCCTCCTACACTGTTGGTGGGAATGTAAATTGGCACAGCCACTATGAGAACAGTATGGAGCTTCCTTAAAAAACTAATAGAGCTACCATATGATTGAGCAGTTGCAATCCTTAGGCATGTATCTGGAAGAAACCATACTCTGAAAAGATACATGTACCCCAATGTTCACTGCAGCACTACTTACAACAGCCAAGACATGGAAGCAACCTAAACGTCTATGGACAGATGAATGGATAAAGATGTAGTAAATATATACAATGCAATATTAGCCATAAAAAAGAATGAAGTAATGGCATTTGCAGCAACGTGGATGGACCTAGAGACTATCATACTAAGTGAAGTCAGCCAAAGACAAATATCAAGATATCACTTATATGTGGAATCTTAAATATGATACAAATGAACTTACTTACAAAACAGAAACAGACTCACAGACTTAGAAAACAAACTTATGGTTACCAAAAGGGAAAGGTGGGGGGGAGGGATAAATTAGGAAGTTGGGATTAACATATACACACTGCCATATATAAAAGACAATCAACATCATTAATCATTAGAGAAATGCAAATCAAAACTACAATGAGATATCATCTCACACCGGTCAGAATAGCCATCATCAAAAAATCCAGAAACAATAAATGCTGGAGAGGGTGTGGAGAAAAGGGAACACTCTTGCACTGTCAGTGGGAATGTAAATTGATACAGCCACTATGGAGAACAGTAAGGAGGTTCCTTAAAAAACTACAAATAGAACTACCATACGACCCAGCAATCCCACTACTGGGCATATACCCTGAGAAAACCATAAATCAAAAAGAGTCATGTACCAAAATGTTCATTGCAGCTCTAAATAGCCAGGATATGGAAGCAACCTAAGTGTCCATCAAAAGATGATGGATACAGATGTGGCACATATATATACAATGGGATATTACTCAGCCATAAAAAGAAACGAAATTGAGTTTTTTGTAGTGAGGTGGATGGACCTGGAGTCTGTCATACAGAATGAAATAAGTCAGAAGGAGAAAAACAAATACCATATGCTAACACATATATATGGAATCTAAGAAAAAAAAAATGTTATGAAGAGCCTAGGTGTAGGGTGGAAATAAAACACAGACCTACTAGAGCATGGACTTGAGGATATGGGGAGGGGGAAGGGTAAGCTGTGACGAAGTGAGAGAGTGGCATGGACATATATGCACTACCAAATGTAAATTAGATAGCTAGTGGGAAGCTGCCACATTGCACAGGGAGTTCACCTCTGTGCTTTGTGACCACCTAGAGGGGTGGGATAGGGAGGGTGGGAGGGAGGGAGACGCAAGAGGGAAGAGATATGGGAACATATGTATATGCATAACTGATTCACTTTGCTGTAAAGCAGAAACTAACACACCATTGTAAAGCAGTTATACTCCAATAAAGATGTTTTTTAAAAAAAAAGACATCAACAAGGACCTACTATTTAGCACAAGGAACTCTACTCAATACTCTAATAATCTACATGAGAAAAGAATCTGAAAAAGAATAGTTATATGTATATGTATAACTGAATCACTTTGCTGTACACCTGAAACTAACACAACATTGTAAATTAACTACTCCAATATAAAATAAAAATTTAAATAAAATAAAATGGGTCATTGACCTAAATTCATGACAAACTTTATATTAAAAAAAAGCAATTAACTGGCCTTCATGAAAATTTAAAACTTCTACTTTTTTTGTTTGTTTGTTTTGTTTTTTGTTTTTGTGGTATGTGGGCCTCTCACTGCCGTGGCCCCTCCCGCTGCGAAGCACAGGCTCCAGACGCACAGGCTCAGCGGCCACGGCTCACGGGCCCAGCCGCTCCGCGGCACGTGGGATCCTCCCAGACCGGGGCACAAACCCACACCCCGTGCATCGGCAGGCGGATTCTCAACCACTGCGCCACCAGGGAAGCCCAAAACTTTTACTTTTTAAACAATACTTTTAAGAAAATGAAGACTGTTTTTCCTCAAACTTAAAGAATATATTTGTAAAAATTAAACCTAACAAAGAACTTTTATCTAGAATATATAAAGACCGCTTATTAATCAATAAGAGGATAAATAACCCCATAAAAATAGGGGGAAAAGACACGAACAGACACTTCACCAAAGAGGATATAAAGACAGCAAAGGAGCACATAAAAAGATGCATCCTTAGTCATTAGGAAAACATAAATTAAAGCTACAATGAAATAATATTACATGCATATTAAAATTGTTAAAATTTTAAAAGCTCATCATACCAAGTGCTGATGAGGATGTGGAATACCTAGGACTCTGACAGACTGCTAAGTAAAATGGCACTGGCAGTGAAATACACATAAGACCACACCATTCCACTCCTAGACATTACTCAAGAGAAATGAACAACTTGTATAAAATGTAGCTAACAGCTTTATTTGTAATAGCCCAAAACTGGAAACAATTCAAATGTCTATCAACACGTGAATGGATAAATTACAGTATATCCATACAATGGACTACTAACTCAACAATCAAAAAGGAATGAATTACTGAAGCACACACACGGATGAATCTCCAAATAATTATGGTGAGTGAAAGAAGACACAAAAAACTATATAGTATGATTCCAATTTTGGGTAATTTTGGAAAATTCAAACTAATCTATCGTGACAAAGCTGATCAGTGATTGCCTGAGGATATGAGTAGTAGCCAGAGAGATTATAAAAGAGCACAAGTTTTTAGGGGTGGAGGGTATATTCATTATCTTGATTGAAGTGGTTTCATGTATATACATGTCAAATTTTGCCAAATTGTACACTTATTTTTAAAAAGTCATTTGCCTTTTTCACTGTAGAACACTTCTGCATATACAGTGCTAGTTAAACTGCACATGATAATGTCATCATTCTTATAGATAATGGGATGCGTGTTCGTTTATTCTTTTGTTTTAAATTTTATCTTCCAGTATGGCAAATATCTATATATGGTGTGCTAGAGTAGAATTGCACCAGCTCACAAGAGCCAATCGAGCACATCTATTCCCAGCTCTGTGTTTAGAGGTGTTAACACTGATAGCTTGAATTTGGCAGTAAGTACACCATGGAAATTGGCAAATGCTACTACAAAATCGACTTTTTCTCAGACAGCTGGTCATTAAACATTTACCAACCCACCACTAGCTATAACATACATAAAACTCAATGGAATTCTTAATTTTTAATTACGTAAAAGGATTCTGAAAACCACTAGGCTAAAAACTTACCTTTATCAAGCTAAAAGTGTTACTAGGGAGAAAAGCAAAAAGAAAATGAGACACTCACCCCTATCAAGAAAATCTTTTGCAGAGACTCACACTTTAGTTGCCTTGACCAATTTATGCTACTGCCATTCTCCCAGGGGGCTCATTATTGAAACAATGTTTCCCCTAAAACTAAGGGGGTCTTAAATAGTTAGCTCCTTCCTGAATTTGAAGAGCCCAAATGCTGCTAGGAAAGGTGCTGCCATCTCCTCTAGCCAACACCAAGGATCCATCACACCTTGCTTTCCATAGCTACTCACAGACCAAAAATGTAACTTTAAGGTACTGCTCAAAGAACAAGTTTTCTACATAATGGATTCGAACTCCAACAATCAGATAAGAGGTTCATGACAGATATATTCATATCTGCCGAATCAACCCTCAAGGAGACCAAGATCTGATACTTGTACTAACTGCTTTGAGATAACTTGAACTATCCAGGACGGGAAACGGCTGAAATTTAAAAAAAAAAAAAAAAGAATCTCCATTAAAGTATTCAGAAGGGAGTTGATTATGTGGTAGAAACATATCTTCCTGTTTCATGACATGTTAGAAACATAAACATTAGGGCTTTTTCGCCTCCACTGCATAGAGGTCTGATCGCTTCTGGCTAAAAATGGGGATTTGCTGGCGTATTTCAGCCAACTTCTTTAGGTCTGCAAAAACAGAAAAGTGCACTATTAGTAAGATGTAATTCCTTACCGACCGATGGGAATTTCTTCCCCGAACACTATAAAAACAACCAGAGCCTCAGCAAGTAATTTGCTCACAGGCCTTGTCTGGAGGCACAGACAGCCTGGCACTGCCCCTGTAGTCATTTCAAACCAAACCAAGAACACTCAGGCTGAGATACAGCCCCAGGGCTTGGCCAGAGAACCAAGGATAAATGAGGAGGGTGGGGCATAAAGGAGCCCCTCCAGGTGACAGGGTTGCACAGCTATCGAATCTGGCGTCAGAGAATGGGGACACCAGAGACCTAAACTGTGCCAGAGCTAATCTTACCTATGTCTGAATACACGATCATTTCTTCAGTGCCAGCTTTGACGAGGACCTCCCCCCTGAAAAAGATTCAGGAGAATGAGCAGATTCTCTGATGTTTGCTGATATTCAAGGTCTCTCTGTTTTTCCTCCCCATCTCACAGGCCAAAGGGGAAGGAATCTGAGATTTAAAACAAGAAGGTAGGGGCATAAATTCCTGTTCTACCATTGAAGTAGCTGTGTGGCCTTGTGGCAAGTCATCTGGAATCTCCATTTCCTTATCTATAAAGTGGAAATATGAGCTCTGTGAGGTCTTGGTGAGAAAATTATGGAGTATATTTTGTAACCCGCAAACTTCTAGGGAATGGTGATTATTCTAAGATGTGATGGAAGAAATGTTCACATAATGAGGTATGGGGAAGTCATTCTGGCTTATACATCATTTAACTTAAACTTTATGCTAACTAGAACAGCCTGTCTTGTGGCCTATCACACATACATTGTACATCTGCTTTAACTATTAAAGAGTGCACTGTCCAGAAGTAAAGAATGTTCGTTCTGAAGATGGAAATTAATGCCTCCCCTCCTGAGACATCAATGCCAATACTCTTTCTATATAAGGCTCCCTTCCCAAGCACCAAGGCCATACCACTTGCTGTATACATACTGATCTTTTTTTTGAAATCCTGAAAGAATGTACACCTGTTGTGTTTGACATTCCTTGTTCTGACAAGATATAAAACTGTGCCACAAACCAAGCTTCTTCAGAACAGTTCCTCAGAGCTATGTGAGAGGCTGTCTCAAAGGCTACAGCCCTCAGTTTGGCTTGAATAAAACTCTTTTCTATTCCTATTATAGACTATTTATTATTTCTGTCGATGGATGTAAACATCTGGGAATAGAGACACCTATAACCAACAGGAAGCTCCATCTGTCCCCTCGTGAGGACATTCAAGACCCCTTTACAAGGGTAGTCTAGCTCTGTTTCTTCACACCTCCCAAGGCTGCTACCCAACCATGCGGATGGTGAGACTAGGCCTGGGCAGGGCCTAGATCTGCCTGGATCTCTGGTCTCATGCCTGTGATCCCTGGATCCCTATGTTGATGGCTTTCAGGTTTTGAGGGAAAGGTTTCAACTTATGGGGCCTGGATAGAAGTGGTAGAACCATGCCCTGGCAGGAACCCCACAATGGAAACAGCAACACTCCATACATCTGAGGAAAAGCTGATTTGGAAAACTCTTTCCAGTGCTGAGGCTCTTGGCCCAAAACAGAGCTTCAAAAACATATCTGTGAAATGAAATTTCTCCAAAGCACAAAACAAAGTAATCTGATATAACAAACAATCTGACATAATAATTGGTTCCATCTACCAGATGGCCACAAACAATGAGCTACAAACACCATCATTAATGCCATTTAACTGAATCCTTTTCTAGTCTCTTCTACTTCTTCCCCATTTGCCCTGGCATTCAAAGATCTCTATGTTAACCCCAGGCACCTATCCCAACGCTGATATAAGCCAGAGGGCTCCCAAACCAAACGGGGGGAATTCTAAAAAGGAAGAAATAAAGGTAAATCTTATACAACTACTTTGTGTCAGAGCAGCCAGCTTGATCAGTAACAGAGTTCATTAGGAGAACCAGCTGGGGAGCAGAGCTGCCCAAAAGGTCAGGAAGCTGATCACTATCATCTGCAGAGGAACTTGAATCAAGTTTAAGAAAGTTCTGAAGCCAACTCAATCCTTCCAGTCTTTCAATGCCTCCCAAATCCTAGTGTGCAAGAGGCTCACTGGGACTCTCGTGCTGGTCACATCTTCCAAGGCCTTCCCCACCACACACTTTAATCTGTGGGTCCTATAAAGTCAGCAGAGAGAAACTTTAGGAACCCCACAGTGACATTTATTTAAGCCTTGGCAGCCTTGTTACTGGTATATTTATCCTGAAACTGTAGAAATACATATCTGTGTGCGTGTGCTTGTGTGACTGTAATCAAATAGACATATGAGAAGTAGTATGGAATAAATCTCAGTTCTGAATTCAAAAGTCTTGGATCCAAACACCAGTTCTAGCCACTTTATCCTGTAAACTTCAAGTCTACCATCTATAAACTGGGCTAAATAAAGATAAGTCCCTGAGAGTTCACACTGAGATAATGTGTGGAAGTACTATGTAAACTATACACATGCCAGTAAGATATGTCTATTAACACAGGACTGTATATGTATCTGGACAGACTTCCATGCTGGTTTCACTAAGGAATAAAACGCTTTTCCCTCTCACAGAGGACAAGTTCACAGCTCCCCTTAATTCTTCCCATCCTCCACTCTCCTCTAATCATTATGCAGGGAGCAAAATCCTCAACCTGCAACTCATTCCTGCCCTAGGACCACTGACCCAGTCTAAATTTTAACCAAAAGCCAAGAGTTTGGGAGCCTCTTTTACTAAAACCACCCACCAGTGACTGCTGCCTTGTTTCCAAGTTTGGTTGACATTAAAAGTCACTTAGAAACTCAGAAGAGGGCTGAGGCCAAGCACTCAGTCAGGAGAGCAGGACCGTTTCTCTCTCACATGGTTTTCAAGTGGAAGCTTCTCTCACTGAGAGACCTGGACACCTGGCAGGCAAGTAGGGAGATAGGGGGTGGAGGGAGGGGCAGGGCCAGTCAGTAATCAGACAACCCACATGCCCAAGTGCCACCTCCCGAGCTCCCAGTGAGCCTGTCCCTGTGTAGCCAACTCACCAAGGACTCACGACGGTGCTGTGTCCCCAGGCAACATAGGAGGCTTTGTCATCCCGGGCAGGAGATGCCGTGGCCACGTACACCTGATTATCAACGGCGCTGTAGTTAATGGACAGAAAAGAGGTGAATTATACAGTGATTACATAGATCTGTGACTTTTTATCCTAAGTGTACAGATCCTTCTTTAAAAAACTAGGATAGGACAGGCTGGCTCAGATGTGGAAGAAATATCCAAAGCCACAGAACCCTCTCTTCAAAAAAGATCTTATTGCATAAGCCAGTTCTCAACTAGAGCAATTCTGCCCACCAGGGGACATGTGCCAGTGTCTGGAGACATTTTTGACTGTCACGACTAAGGGATTGCTATTGGCATCTAGTGGGTAGAGGCCAGGGGTGCTGCTAAACACCCTGCAACGCACAGGGCAGCCCCTACACCAAAGAGTCATCCAGCCCAAGATGTCAGTGCTGCCAAAGCTGCGAAACCCTGGCCTGAGCCAACCTGTAACATGTAAAGAGAAGAGCTTCTCTGGTTAATGTAGTCAAGGTGGCCAGAGAGAACGGACTGGCCTTGTTCTGGGACAACACACCTTGCAGGGCTGCAGGGCCCTTCCATGCCAATGTGGCAGCCCCATCATCTCAAATTACACAAGAATTTCGGGTGGCAGCCTGGGTGCACCAAAGCCACCTGACCCAGAGCCCTCTGGGCTCGATCAACAGATTCATGCCAGACCATCCCAGTCTCTCCGAAGCTTTTCTTGCTTTCAACAAGGCAGCGTTTATTAATACTCACGGGTTTCATGTACCCCTACCCCGCCTTCCATCACGCAACCAGCCTAACACTTCTACATCCCCTTCCAATAAAAATTACCATCATCTCCAGACATGAGCTAGTGGCTCCCCCTGGGCAGAGAGAAGAGAGTACTGACTGGGAAGGAGCAAAAGGGAGCATTGCAAGGCACTAGAAATGTTCAAGATGTTGATCTTGGTCATAGGTGAACACATACGTAAAAACTCACTAACCTGTAAACTTAAAACTAGTACACTTTTCTGTAAGTATATAACACCTCACTTTAAAAATCTTTGAATGAAAAAAACTGTCATCTCTGACCAGCATTTGTTTTGCAGAGCACTTTACACAGTCACATGCCTTTTCCCTTCCATGTTACATGCACCTCTGCCATCTGCCCTTCACCACTCCTCAGCCTCAAGGGACTAGGGAAACAGCAACTGTGACATGCACAACATAGCTGTGCAATGCTCAGGACTCAGAGGTTAGAAGAACGAGCACTTATGATGACTTTCTTGGCAGAGTGCCAAGACTAGCAGGACACTATGGAGGATGGAGTAGGATAAACACCCAATCTGAGCAGCACAGGGTCCGTGGAGGGCAGACCACAAGTCTCTTCCTAGGGCTGTCAGGCTAAAATAACCCCTGCCTTTTCCTTGGCTTCGGACACATACATTCCGTGGGTCTCCAATTCTCTGTAAAAGTTGCTGGCAACTGTATCAGAGACACCAATCCATGCCTGAATACAAAAGAATGAAATTGCTGCCCACCTGATGCAGTGAATGCTCTTGGAAATTCAAAAATCACAGTCCCCAAAATCCATGAGACTGGTGCTGTGGTTTCTGAGGAGAAGGTGCCCTACACTAGAAGCCCTCCTTTTGGACTGGAAGATGAAAAGAGCCACCTTTTATTTTTATTTTTATTTTTTTTGTGGTACGCGGGCCTCTCACTGCTGCAGCCTCTCCTGTTGCGGAGCACAGGCTCCGGACGCACAGGCCCAGAGGTCATGGCCCACGGGCCCAGCCGCTCCGCGGCACGTGGGATCTTCCCAGACCGGGGCACGAACCCGTGTCCCCTGCACCGGCAGGTGGACTCTCAACCACTGCGCCGCCAGGGAAGCCCAAGAGTCACCTTTTTGAACTGCATTTGGATGCCAGGGCATTCTGAGTCAGAGGCAGCATTCCATACGGGGAAGGTTGGTGCTTCCACCAAACTGGAAATGTTTCCACAAAGAAACACTGAGACTCCTGAAGGTATGCTTGAGATGCTTTCTTACCGGCCTCGCTGAAGCAACTCCCAGTGGGCTGGTCCGGTGGTCAAATTAAAAGCTGCAGGATATACCAACAGCTGGCAGCCTTGGGGAGAGAAAGGCCAAAGAAGAGCAGATGCAGATGGACACCCAACCACACTAGCCTCTCCCTCTATTCCTTACCCAGCAGGGACCACACTCAAACTTCCCCAAGCATAAAAAGATTCAGCCAAGTCAGACAGGGTCAGCAGCATTAAGTATGGCTCTAAATTCCTCTAGACACACACACACACAAAGTGGTATTGACAACCAAAACCACAACATATGACTTTGCTTTAAAAAAGTGGAGAACCTGTCATTTGAATTCCTCTCAGCATCATGTGGTCAGCTCCCACGGCCAAGGACCATGTTTTGTGATGCTTGTCAATTGAAACGAGGGGCAGAGTAGGGGCTCTACTGCTTATTGCTAAGATTCAACTGAGACTGCCAACCCAGAGCCCTTGTGCCTCCACCTTCTGCTGAGCAGGGAGTCAAACCGTTTGCACCCACTTCACTTTCACTGACAGATAAGTTGGAATCAGAGTGTCTCTGGCAGTCTAGTAGGGATGCTAGTATTTGTTGAGTACCATATGAGGAATTCTGTAAGTCCTCTCTCCTTAATCCTCACACTGTTCCTGTGCAGATGCACATTTCTCCAGAGATTAAGTAATTTACCCAAAGTATTGTGCCAATTAAGGGGAAGAGTTGGAACCAGAACCCAAATCTTCTGATCTGACTTGGTGCTTCTGCAGGATGGTAGCACGCTCCTCTGGACCAAAATGTCACAGACTACATTTCAACTACCCAACATCTAGGACTAGTAAGCGGTGAAAGCCATGTGCATGCAGACCATTTCTACCGGGCCCCAAGTGACTCCTTCCAAACACAGTAGAAGGAAGGGCTCAAAGGGTAGAGCAGAGGTTTAGTTTAAGAGTATGGCTCCTCCCTCAGCTATGTGGCATGTTAAATTACAACCCCCCAAAAACCATACTGTCCATATGCAGGAGAAGTCTGAGAATTCATATGGAGGTAGAGAAATTAAGACCTCTCCTCCAGGTTTTCTGACCAAGGGTTCCCTCTACCCACAAAGACCAGCCCAAATTAAACCTCCAAGCATTTACACAACATAACTGTAGTGCTGCCTTACCTCTCTGTGCATAGATTTGTGCCAGCTCTGCAAAGCGGATGTCGTAGCAGATGCCCAGGCCCACTCTGCAGTAAGCTGTTTTCCAAACAGAAAATGTACAAACAAAAAGTTAAGCTCCTGCCTCATGGTGCAGCAGGGGAAAGCCTCCAAGATCTAATGATCACAAAACACTGACGGGAATACATTCATGCAGGGCCCATGGGTGGAGAAAATGTATAAGCTTATTCCTGCCTGGACTTCACCTCGTGAAGACATCACTTACAACAGCAAAGCAGAGATGAGAAATTCGTTCTAACTGAATGCTTCTTATCTAAGTGGGAGGTGTTCAATCGTGGCCTAATGGGTACAGGCCAGAAGCTATCATACTAATAAAAGGCTGTGACCAAATGGAAGAGCAAAATCATGTCAAACCCTCAGTTCTCCATTCAGCCCCCACTTTCTAGATCTCTGACCATTCTCTGCCCTTCTCACTTCTGGCCTTTCAGTCAGGTTTTGTAAAGAGGTTGGGAAGGGAGAGAAGTGAAAAACATAGGACTACCTGATCCTCTTCTACAGGGACTGCTAAAAGAGGTGAACTTATCTGGTACGTACGAGTATCAAATGTGGAGAAACTATCACCAGGACTCAATGTTTCAGATTCTTGAAATGTGATTTTCCCAGGAACATCAATGTCAAACAGATGGAGCTGCATCACAAATAATGGATTCGGTTACCTCTTTTCTGCAGGGTTCGTGGCAATAATAACAAACATCTTTCCATGGCCAGCAATGGGGGTGTTCTAAGATCAACTGTACAAACAGCACCCCCAATCTACCCACAACCCACCCCACAAGCTGACTGACATCATATCAAAATAATTTCTAACACAGGGAACTGGAAAAATGATGCTGTAGGTTTTATGACCCTTGTTTCCTTAGTGGTGTACAAATCAACATCTAGATTTCTTATGGAAAGCAATTAATATGCAGGTTTTTACTCAATATAAATGCTAAATGAAGACTTCTCAGAATCAGAATCAAATTGATACATTGGCAGAA
This sequence comes from Kogia breviceps, assembly GCF_026419965.1. Lineage (NCBI taxonomy): Eukaryota > Metazoa > Chordata > Mammalia > Artiodactyla > Physeteridae > Kogia > Kogia breviceps. The sequence continues at coordinate 102,643,221 of NC_081314.1, forward strand.
GAGGTGGAGAGTGGGTGAGCAATCACAAATAGGTAAAACTTTGCAAACCCAATGCAGCAATATATTAAAAAGAAACACATCATTTCCAAATGTGATTTAACATTTAAAAAATCAATCAATGTGATTTACTACATGAACAAAATAAAGGGGAAAAGTCATATGATCATCCTAAGAGGTGCATAATGAGCATCTGGTAAACTTCTCCATCCACTCTTATTTAAAAAACAGAACAGAAAAACTCTTCTAGGAAGGGACCCTCCTTAATCTGATAAAGAGTATCTGCAAAAAAAAATCTAAGGAAACATCATATTTAATGGTGAAACATTAAAACCCTTCTCCTATTGAGATCGGGAACAAGGTAAGTACACCTGCTATTCAACACTGTACCAGAGGTCCTAACCAAACCAACAAGGCAAAGGAAAGGAATAAAATGGATAAAGGTTAGAAAGAAAAAATTAAAAGCCATTATTCTCAGATGATATAATTGTGTACCTAAGAAATGTCAAAGGAAATATACAGATAAATTATTAGAATGAATGAGTTTAAGCAAGGGTACTATATACAAGGTCAATATTTTGAAAATTAGTTCTACTTCTGTACACTAGCAAGAAACAGAAAATGAAAGGGCATCAAGAAATACCAATTAAGAATAAATCTAGTAAATGATATATAAGACTATATCCAAAAAACTATTAAAAAACTTTGAGAGAAATTAAAGAAAGCCTAAGTAAATGGAGACAGAGATATATATCATATTCATGGCCTGGAAAACTCAATTCTGAAAACAAGCACTTTAAAGAGTTGGGTTTATAGCTCAATGCTGGGACTTCCCTGGTGGCTCAGTGGTTAAGAAGCCACCTGCCAATGCAGGGGACATGGGTTTGAGCCCTGGTCCAGGAAGATCCCAGGTGCTGCAGAGCAACTAAGCCCATGCACCACAACTACTGAGCCCGCATGCCACAACTACTGAAACCCACACACCTAGACCCCGTGCTCTGCAACAAGAGGAGCCACTGCGATGAGAAGCCTGCACACCGCAACAAAGAGTAGGCCCCACGCTCCGCAACTAGAGAAAGACTGCACAGCAACGAAGACCCAACAGAGCCAAAAAATTAATTAATTAATTAATTTAAGAGAAATACTTAAAAAAAAAAAAACATAGCTCAATGCTGGGTCCTCTTCCACTAATGGCAGAGTGGCTCCTATCAGACCAGCTTTCTCACAGATAACTATGAACTCTGGACAAAATAAAAAACACAACTACTTAAAAGCACTTGAGAATAATCAAAATCAGGCAGAAACCTAAGAAGTCAACACTTGGAAGAAGGGACTAGTGCTATGTGAGTTTCCCACTTGTTTACAGCTTTTAGTTGGAAGCAAGGCCCCAGCTGTTGCTAGGAGTGGTGGTGACAACTACCCACAATCACACCAGCCGAGGAACCAGAGAATAGAGTTTCATGGCAGGTGGAAAGTGAGGGGGAAATACTGAAAAGGAGAAAGCCAAAGACCAGCCCTAAATTTTACATATAAAATCTGTCCAAATCTCTGACTAACCAATGAACTAAAGATGTGTGGGGCAGATTCCAAGCAGCCCAGCTAAACAACTTTACAGTAGAACAGAGCAGCTGAAGTTGCTACCCACCTCACAAAGGAAAAAGAGTTTGGTGTTTGAGTATGCCCAAATTAACTACTTGCTAAAATAAAAAGTTCAACACTTTTCAGGGGAATGTAACAGAAGTTAGAATCTCAACAACATATAATCCAATATACAATCTAAATTACTAGATACACAAAGATATGACCCAAAGTCTTAAAGAAAAAGCAGCAATGGAGCAGACCCCAGTAAGACCCAGATGTGATAATTATCAGACTTTAAAGCAGCTATTGAAACTAAGCTCAAGAGAGTAAAGAAAAATAAGCTCTTAATGCATAAACGAACAGGAAATACAGTAGGGAATACAAGCTATGAAAAAGAATGAAATGAAAATTTTAGAACTGAAAAATTCAACACCTCAAATTTTTAAAAATTTCACTGGATTGATTTACAGGAGAGTGGAGATTACAGAAGAAAGACTCAGTGAATCTGAAGATGGGTCAATGGAAAATGCCCAATCTGAAGAAGACAGAGATAAAGCGTTGAAAAACAAAAATAAAAAACAGAGCCTTGGTGACCTGGTTTGGTGAACAGTATCAAAACTGGAGTCCCATAAGAAGAGAAAGGGACAGAAAAATATTTAACAAAATAATGCCCCCAAGTTTCCCAAATACAGTGAAAGACTTAAATTTTAAAGATTCAAGAAACACAAAGCAGGATAAATACAAAGAAAACCATATCTAGGAATATAAGAGTCAAAATAGTGAGAACTAAAGATTATGAAAAGACCTTGAAAGCAGGTAGAGAAAAACATGAACTGCATGCAGAAGAACAATACAAATTACCACTAACTTCATATCGGGGGTAAAAAAAAAAAAAAAGCAGCTAGAAGATAACTGAATAATAACATCTCTCAAACTTCTGAGGAAAAAAAGAAAACTGTCAACCCAGAATTCTATTCCACCAAAAATCTTTTTTAAGAATAAAGGTGGGACTTCCCTGGTAGTCCAGTTGTTAAGAATCCGCCTTCCAATGCAGAGGACGCGGGTTTGACCCCCGGTCGGGGAAATAAAATCCCACATGCCATGGGGCAACTAAGCCCCGTGCACTCTAGAGCCTGCACGCCACAACGAAAGATGCCACAATGAAGATCCCATGTGCTGCAACTAAGACCCGATGCAGCCAAATAAATAAATATTTTTTAAAAAAGAATAAAGACAAAGTAAAGGTATATTCATAAATAAAAACTAAGATAATTCATAGCTAGCAGATCCTCACTACAAAAATGCTAAAGGAGTCTTTTTGTTTGAAGATAAACATACCAGACAAGAACTAAGATCTTCAGGAAGAAAAATACTAGAAATGCTAAGTATTTGGGTAAACACAAAATATTTCTCTCTTAATTTCTTTAAAATACACATGACAACTTAAATTAAAAATCAGTGTTTTGTGGGATTCATAATGTATATAGATGCAATATGTATGAAAACCATACCATAAAGAAAGGACCTATATGATTGCAAGGTTCCTAAATTTCACATGAAGAAATATATTATTAACTAAGTAGACTGTGACAATATAAGCGTGTATATTATCACAGGGCAACAACTTAGGGGAAAAAAAGCAAACTACTACTCAACCCAAAAGAATGAAAGAAAGAGGAACAAAGGGAAAAAATAATTAAATGTCTATATGCTTAAAATCCAACCATATCAATAATTACATTAAATATAAATAGCGTAATCACTCCAGTTAAAAGGCAAAGATTGTCAGAATGAAAAAAAAGCAAGACCCAAAGACGTACTGTCTGCAAGAGAAGCATTTAAAATATAGAGACATATAGACTAAAAATAAAATATTAGAAAAAAGATGTACCATACAAGCAGTAAGTATAAGAAGGCTAGAGTGGCTATAGTAATATCAGAGCTAAACCTCAAGACAAAGAGTACTACAATGAAAAAAAAGAGACATATAATGATAAAAGAATCAACTTACCAAGAAGACTTAACAATCTTAAATGTATACGCATGCACTTCTACTGCAAAGATGTCAACTCTCCCCAAAGTGATCACTATATGTTCAATACCATCCTAATCAAAATTCCTGTAGGTTTTTCCTTGGCTGAAATTGATAGGCTGAGTCTACAATTTATATCAAAATGTCAACAGCCAAGAATAGCCACCTGTGCCTACTAATCAAATGCCTGATGTATGTACCATATGATGAGAGTTACTGGGAACTTCAAAGCGAATTCTCAAGAGGCAATGAGACTTGCCACATTCTCTACTTACCTTTCTGTGCTTTACCAGTAAAGTTCCATCAGGCCCAAACACAGCACAGGTATTATATAATTTCCCAGCATCCTCTTCAGGAATGGAACCTTTCATTGAGAGGAGAAACACACAGACACAGAAAACACTCTGAATAAAGCATTCTTTTATGATAACAGGACAAAGGCTTGATAAAGTTTACTATCTTCTTGGGTCCAACAATGAAGTTTACTATCTTCTAAGGGTTATTTAATCATGCTTTTTTCTTCTTGAATATGATTTTTCAGAAACCAACTTCAGAGTGTAGGTGAAATATAATTAGGTTAGATGCCAAACAAAGGTTTCAAAAATAACCATACTGTTTCTGAATTCAGCTTTGATCTTGAGCAATACTTCATCTGAAGCATTGGTGCAACATGGGGAATTCACTATTGCTCAACTTAAATTCACCAGGTTCTGCAACATAACTGTATCCAAAAAGGTCTTGAGGTGGGAATGTAAGCCAGTCTTTCCATCACTGAATATGGTTCCTGCAGTTCTATCTCTTCTTGCTTTGCCTTCTTTTCTCCTCCTCTTATTCATTTCTAATTCTTACTATATGATAATACAGAAATAATTTTGTTTGCTATATTAAAGTTTTATTGTATTTTTATTTAAACAAATAGAACACTTTATTTAAACAAAACCACATAAATAAAGCTACTTTTTAAAAATTGAAGTATAGTTGATTTACAATGTTATATACCAGTTTCAAGTGTACAACATTGTGATTCAATGTATTGTTTTAGATTTTACTCCATTTAAAGTTATTACAGAGAGGCGAGAAGATGGCGGAAGAGTAAGACGCAGAGATCACTTTCCTCCTCACAGATACATCAGAAATACATCTACACGTGGAACTTCTCCTATAGAACACCCACCGAATGCTGGCAGAAGACCTCAGACCTCCCAAAAGGCAAGAAACTCCCCCAAGTACCTGGGTAGGGCAAAAGAAAAAAGAATAAACAGAGACAAAGAATAGGGACGGGACCTACACCAGTGGGAGGGAGCCGTGAAGGAGGAAAGATTCCCACACTAGAAGCCCCTTTGCGGGCGGAGACTGCGGGTGGCGGAGGGGGAAGCTCCGGAGCCGCGGAAGAGAGCACAGCCCCAGGGTGCGGAGGGCAAAGCTGAGAGATTCCCTCAGAGGATGGGTGCCGACCAGCAATCACCAGCCCGAGAGGCTTGTCTGCTCACCGGCCCGGCCAGGGTGGGCGGGAGCTGGGAGCTGAGGCTCGGGCTTCAGTCGGATCCCAGGGAAAGGTCTGGAGATGGCAGAGTGAAAACAGCCTGAAGGGGTTAGTGCACCACGGCTGGCCGGGAGGGAGTCCAGTTGAAGTCTGGAGCTGCCGAAGGGGCAAGAGACCTTTTCTTCCCTCTTTGCCTCCTGGTGCGCCAGGAGAGGGGTTTAAGCGCCTCTTAAAGGAGCTCCAGAAATGGGCGCGGAGCTGCCGAAGAGACAAGAGACCTTTTCTTGCCTCTTTGTCTCCTGGTGCGCAAGGAGAGGGGATTAAGTGCACTGCGTAAAGGAGCAGCTGTCGGCACGGACAGTAGAGACGGGCATGAGACGCTAAGGCTGCTGCTGCCGCCACCGAGAGGCCTGTGTGCAAGCACACATCACTCTCCACACCGCCCCTTCCGGGAGCCCCTGCAGCCCGCCACTGCCTGGGTCCCAGGATCCAGGGACTGCTTCCCCGGGAAAACGCACGGTGCGCCTCGGGCCGATGCAGCGTCACGCCAGCCTCTGCCGCCTCGGGCTCGCCCCGCATCCGTGCCCCTCCCTCCCCCTCCCCCGCCTGTGCCAGATACCCCGAATCAGCTGCTCCTTTAACCCCGCCCTGTCTGAGCGAAGGGCAGACGCCCTCGGACGAGACCTACATGCAGAGGCGGGGCCAAGTCCAAAGCTGAACCCCAGGAGCTGTGCGAACAAAGAGGAGAGGGGGAGGTCTCTCCCAGCAGCCTCAAAAGCAGCAGATTAAAGCTCCACAGTCAACTTAAAGTGCCCTGCATCTGTGGAAAACCTGAATAGACAGCGAAATATCCCAAGTTGAGGAGGTGGACTTTGGGAGCAAGATATACTATTATTTTCCCCCTTTTTCTTTTTGTGAGTGTGTATGTGTATGCTGCTGTGTGAGATTTTGTCTGTATAGCTTTGCTTGCACCATTTGTCCTAGGGTTAGACTGACCCGTTTTTTTTGTTTGTTTTTTTTTAATAGAAATTTTTCTTCTTAATAATTATTTTTTATTTTAATAACTATATTTTATCCTACTTTATTTTGTCTTCTCCCTTTCTTTCTTCCTTTATTCCTTCCTTTCTTCCTCTCCTCCTTCCTTCATTTCTTCCCTCCTTTCTTCCTTCCTTCCTTTCTTTCCTTTTTATTTTTTTTCTCTCTTTTATTTTGAGCCGTGTGGATTAAAGGCTCTTGGCGCTCCAGCCAGGTGTCAGGGCTGCGTCTCTGAGGTGGGAGAACCAACCTCAGGACACTGGTCCACAAGAGACTTCCCAGCTCCACATAATATCAAACGGCGAAAATCTCCCAGAGATCTCCATCTCAACACCAAGACCCAGAACATTGCTGGACACCCTATCCCCAACAAAGAGCAAGACAGGTCTACAGCCCCATCCATTAGCAGAGAGGCTGCCTAAAATCATAATAAGGCTACCAACATCCCCAAACAGACCACCAGACGTGGACCTGCCCACCAGAAAGACAAGATCCAGCCTCATCCACCAGAACAGAGGCACTAGTCCCCCCAACCAGGAAACCTACTCAACCCACTGAACCAACCTTAGCCACTGGGGACAGCCACCAAAAACAACAGGAACTACGAACCTGCAGCCTGCAAAAAGGAGACCCCAAACACAGTAAGATAAGCAAAATGAGAAGACAGAAAAACACAGAGCAGATGAAGGAGCAAGATAAAAACACACCACACCTAACAAATGAAGAGGAAATAGGCAGTCTACCTGAGAAAGGATTCAGAATAATGATAGTAAAGATGATTCAAAATCTTGGAAATAGAATAGACAAATTGCAAGAAACAGTTAACAAGGACCTAGAAGAAATAAAGAGGAAGCAAGCAACGATGAGCAACACAATAAATGAAATGAAAAATACTCTAGATGGGATCAATAGCAGAATAACTGAGGCAGAAGGACGGATAAGTGACCTGGAAGATAAAATAGTGGAAATAACTACTGCAGAGCAGAAGAAAGAAAAAAGAATGAAAAGAACTGAGGACAGTCTCAGAGACCTCTGGGACATTAAACGCACCAACATTCGAATTATAGGGGTCCCAGAAGAAGAAGAGAAAAAGAGAGGGACTGAGAAAATATTTGAAGAGATTATAGTTGAAAACTTCCCTAATACAGGAAAGGAAATAGTCAATCAAGTCCAGGAAGCACAGAGAGTCCCATACAGGATAAACCCAAGGATAAACACGCCAAGACACATAATAATCAAACTGTCAAAAATTAAATACAAAGAAAACATATTAAAAGCAGCAAGGGAAAAACAACAAATAACACACAAGAGAATCCCCATAAGGTTAACATCTGATCTTTCAACAGAAACTCTACAAGCCAGAAGGTAGTGGCAGGACATATTTAAAGTGATGAAGGAAAAAAACCTACAACCAAGATTACTCTACCCAGCAAGGATCTCATTCAGATTTGATGGAGAAATTAAAACCGTTACAGACAAGCAAAGGCTGAGAGAGTTCAGCACCACCAAACCAGCTCTACAACAAATGCTAAAGGAACTTCTCTAGGTAAGAAACACAAGAGAAGGAAAAGACCTACAAGAACAACCCGAAACAAGTAAATGGTAATAGGAATGCACATATCAATAATTACCTTAAATGTAAATGGATTAAATGTTCCCACCAAAAGACACAGACTGGCTGAATGGATACAAAAACAGGACCCATATATATGCTGTCTACAAGAGACCCACTTCAGACCTAGGGACACTTACAGGCTGAAAGTGAGGGGATGGAAAAAGATATTCCATGCAAATGGAAATCAGAAGAAAGCTGGAGTAGCAATTCTCATATCAGACAAAATGGACTTTAAAATTAAAACCATTACAAGAGACAAGGAAGGTCACTACATAATGATCAAGGGATCGATCCATGAAGAAGATATAACAATTGTAAATATTTATGCACCCAACATAGGAGCACCTCAATACATAAGGCAAATACTAACAGCCATAAAAGGGGAAATCGACAGTAACACATCATAGTAGGGGACTTAACACCCCACTTTCACCAATGGACAGATCATCCAAAATGAAAATAATTAAGGAAACACAAGCTTTAAATGATACATTACACAAGATGGACTTAATTGATATTTATAGGACATTCCATCCAAAAACAACAGAATATACATTTTTCTCAAGTGCTCATGGAACATACTCCAGGATAGATCATATACTGGGTCACAAATCTAGCCTTGGCAAATTTAAGAAAATTGAAATTGTATCAAGTGTCTTTTCCGACCACAACGCTATGAGACTAGATATCAATTACAGGAAAAGATCTGTAAAAAATACAAACACATGGAGGCTAAACAATACACTACTTAATAACGAAGTGATCAATGAAGAGATAAAAGAGGAAATCAAAAAATACTTAGAAACAAATGACAATGGAGACACGAAGACCCAAAACCTATGGGATACAGCAAAAGCAGTTCTAAGAGGGAAGTTTATAGCAATACAATCATACCTTAAGAAACAGGAAAAAAAAAAAAAAAGAAACAGGAAACATCTCGAATAAACAACCTAACTTTGCACCTAAAACAATTAGAGAAAGAAGAACAAAAAAAACCCCAAATTTAGCAGAAGGAAAGAAATCATAAAGATCAGATCAGAAATAAATGAAAAAGAAATGAAGGGAACAATAGCAAAGATCAATAAAAGTAAAAGCTGGTTCTTTGAGAAGATAAATAAAATTGATAAACCATTAGCCAGACTCATCAAGAATAAAAGGAAAAGACTCAAATCAATTGAATTAGAAATGAAAAAGGAGATGTAACAACTGACACTGCAGAAATACAAAAGATTATTAGAGATTACTACAAGCAACTCTATGCCAATAAAATGGACAACCTGGAAGAAATGGACAAATTCTTAGAAATGCACAAGCTGCCGAGACTGAACCAGGAAGAAATAGAAAATATGAACAGGCCAATCACAAGCACTGAAATTGAAACTGTGATTAAAAATCTTCCAACAAACAAAAGCCCAGGACCAGATGGCTTCACAGGAGAATTCTATCAAACATTTAGAGAAGAGCTAACACCTATCCTTCTCAAACTCTTCCAAAAGATAGCAGAGGGAGGAACACTCCCAAACTCATTCTATGAGGCCACCATCACCCTGATACCAAAACCAGACAAAGACGTCACAAAGAAAGAAAACTACAGGCCAATATCACTGATGAACATAGATGCAAAAATCCTCAACAAAATATTAGCAAACAGAATCCAACAGCACACTAAAAGGATCATACACCATGATCAAGTGGGGTTTATTCCAGGAATGCAAGTATTCTTCAATATACGCAAATCAATCAACGTGATACACCATATCAACAAACTGAAGGAGAAAAACCATATGATCATCTCAATAGATGCAGAGAAAGCTTTCAACAAAAGTCAACACCGATTTATGATAAAAACCCTGCAGAAAGTAGGCATAGAGGGAACTTTCCTCAACATAATAAAGGCCATATATGACAAACCCACAGCCAGCATTGTTCTCAATGGTGAAAAACAGAAAACATTTCCACTAAGATCAGGAACAAGACAAGGTTGCCCACTCTCACCACTCTTATTCAACATAGTTGTGGAAGTTCTAGCCACAGCAATCAGAGAAGAAAAAGAAATAAAAGGAATCCAAATAGGAAAAGAAGAAGTAAAGCTGTCACTGTTTGCAGATGACATGATACTATACATAGAGAATCCTAAAGGTGCTACCAGAAAACTACTAGAGCTAATCAATGAATTTGGTAAAGTAGCAGGATACAAAATTAATGCACAGAAATCTCTGGCATTCTTATACACTAATGATGAAAAATCTGAGAATGAAATTAAGAAAACACTCCCATTTACCACTGCAACAAAAAGAATAAAATATCTAGGAATAAACCTACCTAAGGAGACAAAAGACTTGTATGCAGAAAACTATAAGACACTGATAAAAGAAATTAAAGATGATACAAATAGGTGGAGAAATATACCATGTTCTTGGATTGGAAGAATCAACATTGTGAAAATGACTCTATTACCCAAAGCAATCTACAGATTCAATGCAATCCCTATCAAATTACCACTGCCATTTTTTACAGAACTAAAACAAAGAATTTCACAATTTGTATGGAAACACAAAAGACCCCGAATAGCCAAAGCAATCTTGAGAACGAAAAATGGAGCTGGAGGAATCAGGCTCCCTGACTTCAGACTATACTACAAGGCCACAGTAATCAAGACAGTATGGTACTGGCACAAAAACAGAAATATAGATCAATGGAACAGGATAGAAAGCCCAGAGATAAACCCACACACATATGGTCACCTTATCTTTGATAAAGGAGGGAAGGAAACACAGTGGAGAAAAGACAGCCTCTTCAATAAGTGGTGCTGGGAAAACTGGACAGCTACCTGTAGAAGTATGAAATTAGAACACTCCCTAACACCATCCACAAAAATAAACTCAAAATGGGTTAAAGACCTAAATGTAAGGCCAGACACTATCAAACTCTTAGAGGAAAACATAGGCAGAACACTCTATGACATCAATCACAGCAAGATCCTTTTTGACCCATCTCCTAGAGAAATGGAAATAAAAACAAAAATAAACAAATGGGATCTAATGAAACTTAAAAGCTTTTGCACAGCAAAGGATACCATAAACAAGACCAAAAGACAACCCTCAGAATGGGAGAAAATATTTGCAAATGAAGCAACTGACAAAGGATTAATATCCAAAATTTATAAGCAACTCAGGCAGCTCAATAACAAAAAAACAAACAACCCAATCCAAAAATGGGCAGAAGAACTAAATAGACATTTCTCCAAAGAAGATATACAAATAGCCAACAAACACATGAAAGAATGCTCAACATCATTAATCATTAGAGAAATGCAAATCAAAACTACAATGAGATATCATCTCACACCGGCCAGATTGGCCATCATCAAAAACTCTAGAAACAATAAATGCTGGAGAGGGTGTGGAGAAAAGGGAACCCTCTTGCACTGTTGGTGGGAATGTAAATTGATACAGCCACTATGGAGAACAGTATGGAGGTTCCTTAAAAAACTACAAATAGAACTACCATACGACCCAGCAATCCCACTACTGGGCATATACCCTGAGAAAACCATAATTCGTACCAAAATGTTTATTGCAGCTCTATTTACGATAGCCAGGACATGGAAGCAACCTAAGTGTCCATCAACAGATGAATGGATAAGGAAGATGTGGCACATATATACAATGGAATATTACTCAGCCATAAAAAGAAATGAAACTGAGTTTTTTGTAATGAGGTGGATAGACCTGGAGTCTGTCATACAGTGAAGTAAGTCAGAAGGAGAAAAACAAATACCGTATGCTAACACATATATATGGACTCTAAGAAAAAAAAAAAAATGTCATGAAGAGATTAGTGGTAGGATGGGAATAAAACATAGACCTACTAGAGCATGGACTTGAGGATATGGGGAGGGGGAAGGGTAAGCTGTGACGATGTGAGAGAGTGGCAGGGACATATACACACTACCAAATGTAAATTAGATAGCTAGTGGGAAGCTGCAGCATTGCACAGGGAGTTCACCTCTGTGCTGTGTGACCACCTAGAAGGGTGGGATAGGGAGGGTGGGAGGGAGGGTGACACAAGAGGGAAGCGTTATGGGAACATATGTATATGTATAACTGATTCACTTTGTTGTAAAGGAGAAACTAACACACTATTGTAAAAGTTATACTCAAATAAAGATGTTAAAAATAAATAAATAGGGCTTCCCTGGTGGCGCAGTGGTTGAGAATCCGCCTGCCGATGCAGGAGACACGGGTTCGTGCCCTGGTCCGGGAAGATCCCACATGCCGCGGAGCAACTAAGCCCGTGAGCCATGGCCGCTAGGCCTGCGCGTCCGGAGCCTGTGCTCCGCAACGGGAGAGGCCGCAGCAGTGAGAGGCCCGCATACCAAAAAAAAAAAAAAAAAAAATAATAATAATAATAATAAATAAATAAATAAATAAAAAAGAGTCACGTACCAAAATGTTCATTGCAGCTCTATTTACGATATCCAGGACATGGAAGCAACCTAAGTGTCCATCAACAGATGAATGGATAAAGAAGATGTGGCACATATATACAATAGAATATTACTCAGCCATAAAAAGAAATGAAACTGAGTTATTTGTAATGAGGTGGATAGACCTGGAGTCTGTCATACAGAGTGAAGTAAGTCAGAAGGAGAAAAACAAATACCGTATGCTAATACATATATATGGAATCTAAGAAAAAAAAATGTCATGAAGAGATTAGTGATAGGACGGGAATAAAACACAGACCTACTAGAGCATGGACTTGAGGATATGGGGAGGGGGAAGGGTAAGATGTGGCGAAGTGAGAGAGTGGCAGGGACATATACACACTACCAAATGTAAATTAGATAGCTAGTGGGAAGCTGCCACATTGCACAGGGAGTTCACCTCTGTGCTTTGTGACCACCTAGAGGGGTGGGATAGGGAGGGTGACACAAGAGGGAAGCGTTATAGGAACATATGTATATGTATAACTGATTCACTTTGTTGCAAAGGAGAAACGAACACACTATTGTATAACAGTTATACTCCAATAAAGATGTTAAAAAAAATAAAAATAAACTTAAAAAACAAAAGTTATTACAAAATAATGGCTTATTTATCCGTGCTGCACAATATATCCTTGTTACTTATTTATTTTATACATAGTAGTTTATACCTCATAATCCTCCATCCTTATATTCCCGCTCCCCCTTTCCCTCTCCCCACTGGTAACCACTAGTTTGTTCTCTCTGTGAGTCTGTTTCCATTTTGTTATATACATTCCTTTGTTTTCTTTTTTTAGATTCCACATGTAAATGACAGCATTCAGTATTTGTCTTTCTCTGTCTGACTTACTTCACTAAGCCTAATACTCTAAGCTACCTTTGATGTATGCAGCCTCTTTATGGGGAAAAAAAAAATCTTAACACTGTATTAATGAAAGACATTCAGATATGGTTTCTCTTTCCACCTGCCCCTGTACTTCCAACTCCTTCTCCAGAGAAAAGCATCATCAGTTTGGTGTGTGTCCTTCTACAGTATTTACTATGTCTTACATACATAAATACATATAAAAATATACAACCTTCTTCTGTGTGGGGCATTAATCTGTATGGAAGTACCTGTTCATTTCATATTAAACTTGCTCTTTTTCCACTGAACAGTGTGTCTCAAAGATCCTTCCACATTCCTAAATACAGATCTACCTCATTCTTTTTGATAGCTAATTTGTATTCCATGGTTTAAATGTAACAACAAAAGTTACTCAGATGTTTTTAATGTTTAGGCCATTATACCTTGAGGGTAGGAAGTTACCTCCAATGACATATATGCTGCACTCCTTTGCTACTTCAGAAAGCTTCTGTGTGGAGTCACCAGGAATTTTCTCTGCATATTCAGGAAAATATTTCGTGCCATATGGAGAATTAAAGCATTCCTAGAATAATGTTGGAAGAGAAAAAAGGGAAAAAAACACCAAAACACCCAACTCACTTTAAAGTTTTGCTGTAAAAAGACATAGCTCTCAAAGGGGTAAAACACAGCTTGATAAGAAAAACATGGACGCCTCAGGGCTAAAGAGCCTGTGGCCACAGACAGGACTCAGCCCCTGGCTCAGATGGGGCTGGAGGAGACAAGTCAGCCTGCTCTCCCAGATCCTGGTCACCTTGGCAAAAGACCGCACTTGCCTCTCCCTGAGTCCGCAGGAGAACTACGCCTCCCCAGCCTTGGGCACCCAGGCCCCACTACCACTAGGCTTACTCATAGGACTTTGAGTGTTAGGATGACTCCATAGTCTCAGTACTATATTATTAACTATGTAAAGTAATAAAGCCTGTGTTTTTTAAAATTTTTTTTAAAAAAGCTTTGAAAGCCACAGACGTTAGGGTGTTTCCTCATGTATAAAATGATCTATTTCTAAGCTCCCTTCCAGCACTATCATTCTGATCCTGCAAAATCTCTCACTCCCCTGAATATGTCTCAACAGCTCTGTGATAAAAGAAAAGCAAAACTACTAGATTTCGACTCTAGTTGATTCATTTCGCATTTACTAAGATTGCCTGCGCACGAAGCACTGTGCCAGGAAACTCAAGGCCGAGGATCCCCAACTTGTACAAAACACGTGTTAGGTAGAGGGGAATTCAAGTGCTTTCACTCCCGGCCTTTAGACTCTTACCCCTAGCAACTTAAACCAACAAGAGACCGTTATCAGGTGCAAGTACAGGTGAGTCCCATGGTGCAAAATTAAGATCTCGAGCTCCCTTCTTGAAGATTCCTACTCACTGGCCACATTGTAATGGCCTGGAGCCTAAAATAAAATATAAGGTAGCCCTGAAAATTCTCCAGGGTTTGCAAACGGCTGCCTCCTCCCCATAGTGGGGTAGTGGGTGGTCGGGAATAGTTCTCCCACTGACCCCAGCAGGCCTCTGCCAGTAGATTCATGTCCTGACACATGCAGGACCTTCTCTGGGGCTGACCCAAATGTGGCGCAATCTTCAGCTGATTCTGTTCTAAAAGAGATGACGTAGGAGACAGATGCAGAGTCCTACTGGCTTACCACACTTTGGAAGATACCACAGACTTCCTAAATGTCTCTAACAATTTTCAGTTTTCAACAACTTCCAACAATTTTTTTAAATGTTGGAAGCTTAGCACTAAAATCAATATGTCCTGGTCCTGTAAAGACTTAAGTACACAAGGAAAGAAGGTAAATATCCGAGGCACTGAGTATTTTAGCTTTAGGTAAGTCCCTCAGCCTACTCGGCTTCTGAACCGAGTAAGTGACCTGAAGTTAAAAACCATGCTGGCACAGCCTATCACAAAGACTCTTGCTAGGGTCATTTTCCAGACAAACATGGAACAATCCTGGGGCCCCCAAAGGACCTTGCTGGACCCCAGGACACAGAAGGACAACCAGAGCTAGCGGACATTATTCTGCTGGGACAACAGTTCCCAGAAAGGGGTGGCTGCCTCCATACTTACTGGCAGAGAAACTATTTTGGCTCCCTGCTTTGCTGCCTCCCAGATAAGGCCACAGGCTCGAGTGAGGTTATCTGATTTGACAGAAGAAACTTGAAGCTGGATGAGGGCCAAGCGGAAAGCTGAGGATGAACATAAAAGAAAACAGTTGTCAGAAGATCTGTGCTGAATCACATAGAGCAGCATTTCTCAATGGAAGGTTAATTTTGCCCCCCAAAGCATCTGGCAATGTCTGGAGATATTGTTGATGGTCACAGCTAATGCAGTACTACTGGCATCTAGTGGGCAGAGGTCAGGGACACTACCAAACATGCCATAATGCATAGGACAGTCCCTGACAACAAAGAATTATCCAGTCCTAAATGTCAGTAACGCTGAGGCTGAGCAACCTTGAGATAGAGCCACATCCGTGGGCAAAGCCCATTCCAGGAACAAGAATCTCAAGTGAAGCAAGCAGGGCCAGCTTCTGCCTTACAAGTGAGAACGTGGCTTGAAGAAAGAAGACTAGGCCTGAGTAGGCGACTATCCCTTATTATGTGACCTCTGGCCTCCAGTCTCTCCCTAGTCCAGATGCTGAGCACCTCCCAGCATAGCTTGCAGAGGGAAAGCTGCATGAAGCCAGTCAACAAAGTGAGTGGCACAGCCAGAAGCCAGAATCCGGACTATAGACAGAATGAGTACCTTGTTTGTTTTTTGGGTGGGTGGGGCTGAGGTCATGTAACTTGAAAACATTCCTCAAGGGAGTCAGATCAACACCACCCTCAACCCCACCAAGAACCACAGCTCTCAAGTCCATCAGCCTCTTCTGAAAGATACAGTCACACTCAGAGGGAGGTGTGTAAAAGGACTTTTGTTTGTTTGACTGCGTTGGGTCTTCTTTGCTGCGCGCAAGTTTTCTCTAGTTGCAGCGAGCGGGGTCTTCTCTCGTTGCGGAGCACGGGCTCTAGGCGAGGGGGCTTCAGTAGTTGTGGTGCATGGGCTTAGGTGCTCCGCGGCATGTGGGATCTTCCTGGACCAGGGATCGAATCTGTGTCCCCTGCATTGGCAGGAGGATTCTTAACCACTGCGCCACCAGGGAAGCCCCTAATAGGACTTCTATACCCTGATCCTGAGGGTTCATTCAGCCACCAACTTGCACTGCGCTCCAGGAGGTTGAAATGAAAAACAGAGCACTTCCACAAACCTGACCATCTTGAGGGAGCCTCACTAGCCCTTGGTAGGAACAGTTTATGTCCATTTTAAAGGACAGGAAACTGAGGTCCAGAGAGATCAAATGACTTGTTGACATGGGCTGAGCCAAGGCTGTAATAATCTCGGTCTCCAGACTTTGAGCCTAGAGCACTCCACTGCCTCATGTAAAAGAATCAGGCAAAGACCCGGGAACAAACACAGCTAGAAACTCATCCCTGGGGCTGATCCAGAATGGGGATGTGTAAGTAACATGTAATACCTAACCTGAAAGCTCAAGGTCCAGGTGCAGAAAAAACTTGCCCAGTTTTTTTTTTTTTTTCAAGAGAAGAGGGCATTCTGCAGTGGGTGTGAGGGGGGCGCACTGTGGAGCAAATTAATCAGTCCTCTTACCACAAAAGCGCGAATCAAAGAAAACAGGTGCTTCATTTTCACCTGACAGGGCTCAAACTACAAAAAATCAGGGTTGGTGCCCTTGCAAAACTCACGTTCAAAACTCAATCTAAAACCTAGCAACAGCCTCCAAGAATCCCACGGGACAAACTCACATTTGAAGAAGTATCATAATTACTGAAAGTGCACAGTCTTCGCGTCGCGGAGCGGGGGCAGCGGTGAGAAACAGGAAAGACCACAGGGAGGGTGCGGAAGTGGAATTTTAAATGAGCACCTGCCCCCGCCCATTCCCGCGCAGGTGAATCTGGAGTAGGAGCGCGCGGAACGCACCTGTAATCTCTGCCTTCAATTTCACACAAGCCCAGTGGGACGCAAGGCGCGGGCCCTTCCGGCACGCAGGCCCTACGTTCCCGCGGCCCCGCCGGCCCTCCCGGAAGCTCGGAATCCCAGACGTGCTCCGCGCTGTGCTCCGCAGCCTCCCCCTCCCCGCCCCGCCCGCGCCCACCGGCCTCGCCGCTCGGGCCCCCAGCCCCGCGGCCACCGGAGCAAGGAAGGCCATGGTCGCGGCGTGGACACGAGGCGGAGGCGAGGGGCTGAGCCGGCGAAACCGTCCGCCGGCGCCGCGTCCGAAGCCTCCCTCCGGCCGGAGCTCGGGCCGCGGCGCTACTTACCGGCCATGGCTCTGCGGGGAAGCACCAGTGCCACCGGAGCCTGAGAGGCGGTCTGTGGGCCACCGCGCCGGCGCCGCGAGGGGCGGGGCCGCGCCGCACCGCCCGAGGGGCCGCCCCCGCCCCGCCCCGCCCCGCCCCGCCCCGCCTCCGGGGCAGCTGGTTCCGCGGAGAGGGTGCTTTCTTTCCGGCACGCCTCAAACACCTATTAATCGCCCGCTGTTTATGTAACATCCTTGTAGTCAGATCCTCGAAAGGCAAGGGACGACCAAAATCCGGGTGGTGCGCTAGTCAATGTTTAACAACCGGCCTCTTCGATTCTCAGCGAAAGAACTGAGCCTCTAGCTAGTTGCATCACCTCTGGCTAGGGGAAATACCAGAGGCTGATTGCCTTGGGCTATTTGAACCAGTCGCCGTGGCGAGGATAGGATTATTTAGGTTAATTTAGGCACTCAAGACAACAGTGCGATTGGACTACAAGGCTGCTACGTGACTGGGGAGGGGAAAAGAGAAACTGGGTTCAGACAAAATATCCTCAACAATTCAGTCCTCTAATATGCTGAAATCTGCTAATAATGTTTCAGGATATTTGCATTTTTAGTCAGGATTGCTTTTTGATTTTTGTGTTTTGTGTCTTTGAGCTTTTGTCAGGCTTGGGGATCAAAGATCATAAGACGAATAAAGTTTGCTATTCTTAATGCTCTGGAATAAACTATATTGAAATGTATCTTAGTTTTTAAAAGGATACTATAAAAACATTCTGGGGACAATTAGGGACATTTAAATATGAACTGGATATTTGATGCTTTAATGAATTTTGTGTGATAACTGTGATTATGCCAGACATTGTCTTCACTCTGAGCGGAGATGCATGCTGAAGTATTTAGGGGTGAAGTGTCAGAATGTCTTGACTTGAAAGTATGTGCTTATATAGAGATAAACCAAATATGGCAAAATGTTAATTATTAAATCTAGGAGGAGGATATATAGCTGTTCATGGTACTATTTTAAGACTTTTAAAAAGTTTAAATTTTAACACTTTCATAATAAACTCAAGGGGAAATGCATAGCAATTATGGGGTTTTTGAAGCTTTAACAGACTATCTGGACCTGGCTTTGCAGCAGGAAGATCTTTAATAACCTTTTAAATTCTGCTATACTTATAGCCTTTTGAGGTTCCTTATTCAATATTAGCCTCTTACAATCTGTAAAAAAAAAAAAAAAAAAAAAAAAATCACCCTTCATTTAGACTTGGAAGTTTATTGGCATAAAGTTGTATCCAACAATGGTTCCAAACACGGCTGGACATGTTATTGGAACATCCAGGTAGAGATGCCCAGTAGGCAGTTGGACATAAGCCTCAAGCTCAGATGCCCAGCCTGGAGACTGATTTAGGAGTCATCAGAAGTTTAGACCAAGATGGAGCTCTGAATCCGAATGACAACACTCAAGTGGACTGTGAAAGGCACAGGCAGAAGAGGGGCCTGTGAAGCCTGGGAAAGAGCCATCCAAGAGGCAGGAGAACCAGAAGACCATCAAGCCCAAGAGCCGGTGGGTGCTGTGATCCTTACATCCCATGCAGGGAAACTGCCAACCTGGATTCTAGAGAAGAGGAAAGTAATAAAAATGAAAACTGTTTTTGAGCTTTCCCTTAGAACTTTCTGGGCATAATAGAAAAGCTAGATGCTGGGTTCCAGTTCTGGCTCTGCCACTTATTTTATGTTAATACCTAGGGCAAATCACCTCACTGTCAGGACCTTGTCATCATGTGTAATACAAAAGGATTTAGAGTCAGAAGGAGAGAGGCAGGTGAGCTGAGTTTGTGCAGCCCTTCCACCACTCCACTCCCTGCCCCTTCAACCGCAGCAGCTCTGCCTGCGTTGTTTCCATATTCCCTTTCATCAGATATTTGAAAAGCAGCCAAAAAGTAAAATCACTACACTAGGTGGATCTCTAAAACCTAGCTAAAATTCTGTTGCCAACCATGTCTCACCACTTTAATGTACATGTACTGATCAGATTTCCATTTTTACTCCAGAGAAGCTATTCCAGCATCTCCAGCCATCTCTATTTACATGTCTTGATACCAGTTCGAACTCAACTGTCGAAACTAAATTTATTCCCTCTGAAAGAGCTCATCCCGCTTTCCTCTTTCACTCACAGGCATCACCCTTTATACTGTTTTCCAGTTCTCTCTGCTCCCCATCCCCTCCTCCCAAAAATCTAAGTCACTTCTGTGTCTTTCAAGTCTTTTACCCCCAACCTCTGGCTAGCGACAGGGCGCTTCTTACTCTCCTGAAGCACCCCTTGATTTCTGCCCCTTTTTCTGTCCCCGCGACCACCATCCACAGCAAGGTCTTCCTCATTTTGGGGAGACTACTACAGGCAACTCATAACTGGTCTCCTTTCCACCAGCATCTTATCCTCCAGTCAGTCCTTCGTAGTATTAGGGAAGTTAGTCTGGGGGAACATGAGTTCAATTTTGGGGGTGAAGTAGGTATACAAATGACTAAGAGAGATGAAAGACTGAAAATCAGGAGGAAGAACTGGAATCATCTGCACCAGAAAAAGAGCAGAAACTTTAAGAGTGGATGAGATCCTAGAAGAATGTTTGTTACTACAAAAAACAAAAGACTCAAAATTGGGAATTATCATATTGGGTTTAGAGCTCTGCACAGGGTGAGAGTCGAAGGTGTGTGTATGTAAATGTATGTATAACTGCTTCTAAATTTCTGATGCAATTGTCTACAAATCAGAAGACCAGAGTTCAAAACTTTGCTTCATCACTGAAAGGCCATGTAACTCTGGGTAAGTTATTAGCAGCATAGGGATAGCAACTTAAAATACCTACATGGACTAGAAAGGTACCTATGGAGTGCAGCTGGTGACCTGAAGAGAGAAAAGTGAGCAGTGACCTGATAGAGGCCCCTAGCTCTGGCCTACTGTTTCCAGACCCCAGCAAAGAAGTCAGGCATAGCCTATCAGTCATGAGCATGAACTCTGTAATTGGATGGTCTGGTTTTAAATCCTGGCTCTAACACTTATTTGCTATATATCTTAGAAATAGTTATCCTCTTTGTGTCTTTATTTCTTCATCCATAATATGGGGATAATATCACACATAGCCTAAGACTGTTGTGAGAATCATACTATGACCAACTGGGATTTACCCCAGGAATAGAAGGTTGGTTTAACATATGAAAACCAATTAATGGACTAAACCTTTAATAAAGGAGAAAAGCCACATGACTATCTCCACAGATGCAAACAACTTTTGACAAAAATCCAACACTGTTCATGATAAAAAATACTGTCACAGGCAATGTTTGTGTACCCCTACAATTCATATGATGAAACCCTAATCACTAGTGTAATTTGGAGACAGGGCCTTGGGGAAGTAATTAGGCTTAGATGAAATCATGAGGATGGGGCCCTCATCATGGGATTAGTGTTCTTGTAGGAAGAAGAAAGAGCAAGATAGCTCTCTTTGAGAGCACAGAGGAAAAGACAAACAAAAACACAGTGAGAAGGTGCCGATCTCCAAGTCAGGAAGAGAACTCTCTAGAACCTAACCATGCTGGTACCCTGATCTCGGACTTCAGCTTCCATAACTGTGAGAAAATAAATTTGTTGTTCAGGCCACCCAGTCTATGGTATTTTGTTATGCCAGCCTGAGCTGACTAATACAAACACTCAATAGACTAGGAAACAGAACTTCCTCAGTCTGATAAAGGCCATCTATGGGAGATTCACACTTAATGGTGAAATTCTAGATGCTTTCCCTCTAAGATCAGGACAAGACAAGAATGTCCATTTTTATCACTTCTATTCAACACTGCACTGGAAGCTTTAGCGAGGGCCATTATGTAAAAAAGGAAACAAAAAGGCAGCCAGATTGGAAAGAAAAAGTAAAACTATCTCTGTTCATAGATGATAGGACCCTAAATGGAGAAAATCCTAATGAATCCACAAAATACTGTTAGAACTAATACAAAATTCAGCAAAATTGGAAAATATAAGATCTATTAACAAAAATCAATTATATTTCTCCACATTAGCCATGAACAATCTGAAAATGAAATTAAGAAAACAATTCCATTTACAACAGCATCAAAAAGAATAAAATACTTAGGAATGTATTTAATAAAAGAAGTTTTAAGACTTGTACACTGAAAAACTATAAAACATCATTGAAAGAAATTAAAGAAGACCTAAATAAATTAAAGACATCCTATGTTCATAGATTAGAAGGCAGTATTGTTAAGATGCCAATAATCCCCAAATTGATTTACAGATTCAATACAATACCTATCAAAATCCCAGCTTTTTTTTTCAGAAACCGATAAGGTAATCTAAAAATTCATATGGAAATGCAAAGGGCAAAGAATAATGAGAAACTATGAAAAAGATCAAAGTTGGAGGACTCACACTTCCCAATTTCAAAAGTTACTACAAAGCTATAGTAATCAAGACAATGTGTTCCCGGCATAAGAATATATTTATAGACCAATGCAATAGGAATGAGTACAGAAATAGAACCTCACAGTTATGGTCTACTGGTTTTCAACAAGGGTCCCAGACTATTCAATGTGAAAAAATATATATTTTTTTCAAGAGATAATGCTGGGGGGCTTCCCTGGTGGCGCAGTGGTTGAGAATCCGCCTGCCGATGCAGGAAACACGGGTCCGTGCCCTGGTCCGGGAAGATCCCACATGCCGCGGAGCAACTAAGCCCGTGAGCCATGGCCACTAGGCCTGTGCGTCCGGAGCCTGTGCTCCGCAACGGGAGAGGCCACAACAGTGAGAGGCCCGCATAACGCAAAAAAAAAAAAAAAAAAAAAAAAAAAAAAAAAAAAAAAAGAGAT
Source organism: Kogia breviceps (assembly GCF_026419965.1). Taxonomy (NCBI): domain Eukaryota; kingdom Metazoa; phylum Chordata; class Mammalia; order Artiodactyla; family Physeteridae; genus Kogia; species Kogia breviceps. The sequence goes on from NC_081314.1 coordinate 102,665,538, forward strand.
AATGCTGGGACAACAGGATATCCACATGCAAAAGAACAAGTTGGACCCCTACCTCATATTTATAATCAAAAATTACTCAGATGGATCAGTGACCTAATTAAAAGAATTAAGACTATAAAGCTTAGAGAAGAAAACATAGGAGTAAATCTTCATTACCTCTGATTAGACAACTGATTACTTAGATATGACACCCAAAGCACCAAGTGACAAAAAGGAAAATAAAGAAACTGGACATCACCAAAACTAAAAACTTTTATGGTTCAAAGGACACCATCAAGAATGTGAAAAGAGAACCCAGAGAATGGGAGAAAATGTATCTGACAAGAGATGTGTACCCAGAATATGTAAAGAACACTTACAACTCAACAATAAAGACAAATAACCCAATTTAAAAATAGGCAAGGAATCAAAATCAACAGTTCTCCCAAGAAGTTATACAAATAGCCAATAAATACAGGAAACTCAACCACCATTAGTCATTAGGGAAATGTAAATGAAAACCACGAGATACCACCTCACGCCCTAGGATGGCTATAACAAAAAACACAGGAAGGCAAAAAAAGCAAGGAAGGAGAGAAACTGGAACACTCATACACTGCCAGATGGAGTGTAAAATGGTCAAGCTCCTCTGGGAAATAGTTTGGAAGTTCCTCAAAAGTTAAATGTAGAATTTAACATATGACAGAGTAACTCACAGATACCCAAGATAATTGAAAACATGTCAACACAAAAACTTGTAAGCGAATATTCAAAGCAGTATTATTCTTAAATAGCCAAAAAGTAGAAGCAATTCAAATGTCCATCAATAAATGAATATAAAAAATGTGATATTCCATACAATGGAATATTATTCAGCCATGAAAAGAAATGAAATTCTGACAGATGCTACAACATGGATGAAGCTTGAAAACATCAGGCTAGGTGAAAGAAGCCAGACACAAAAGCCACTTACTGTATGATTTCTTTTATCATAAAATGTCCAGAATAGGCAAATCCATAGAGACAGAAAGTAAATTAGCGGTTACTAAAAGGAGGAGGGAGTGGGGAAGAGGGGAGTGACTGCTAATGTGTGTGGGGTTTCTTTTTGGGGTGATGAAATGTCCTGGAATTTAACAGTGGTGATGGTTGCGCAACTCTGAATATACTAAAAACCACTGAATTGTAACTTTTCAAAAAGGTAAACCTTATAGTATGTGGATTATATTTCAATAAAGTTTTTTAAGTTCAAGATGTTAATGGTAAAGTTGAGATATTACTTTCATCACACATTCAACCTATGGAGTTGGGTCTCCCCCAAGTCAAACTGTCAAATTTTAAATAGAACTGTCAACCTATGGCAGTTAGTTTAGTATGTTAGAATATCATGCTAAGGAGTTTTAATGGTCCTGTATGAAACATACCAGTGGCAAAATGGTTGAGTATATATCAGTAAAAATTTATCATCTCTACTAGAAAACATGTTTTATTAATGGTGGACAAGTGACATCAAATATTACATAGGGGATTAATTTTACACCTTAATAAGCAATAATAATTCCCAGGGATTAGGGAGAGACGAGGGGTACTTTTTCTTTTCACTCTATTTCTTTGAGCCTTGTTTTTCTCATCTTGAAAATACAGAAAATACCAACCTCATAATGCTGCAACCCCTGCAATCCTTAAGGGTCCACGAGAGGTGGATATCCCAGAGTGAATTCTAGTTCTCTGGTTATCGGGACAGTGAAGGGAGGATAAGCTACATAAGTGCCTAATACAATCAACAAAATGTCTTCTCATTTGATATTCATGACTAATAACTGGGCTATTTCAGATGAGAAAACTGAAGTTCAGATGAGTAGTTCAAGGGAGGAATTTACTACATGTAGAATGTAATGTAATTAATTTTAAACTACCTCTTTCCTCCTCCCCATCTAGAAGAACAGAAATAGGAATCTAATACTTTCAAACCTAAAATCTGAACACTTAAATTCCACTGAAAGGATAGCCCTCAATTTCCTAATTTTGTTGTATCCATAGAGATTTACAAATGGGGGGAAAAGAAGAGAGAGGGAGAGACAAACTGTCCTTAAGAACAAAGTTTTGAGCAAACTGTACTGATTTATTTACAACTGTAATTTATAAAGAGTAACACAAATAACTTTACACTAATATTATGAAAGAAGTCCCATGGCTGAAATGGGCAAAAAATGAGACTTCAAGACATTTCTAAAAGGGGCACCAAAAGAAGGGAAAAAATGCAGTACAACAGTTGTGGGGAGAGTTATAAATATCAAGTATTGCACCAGGTGCAATTTCATGCAAATGTCTTCAACCACTCAAACTTTACTATTTAGATATTAGAATAAAATATCTTGAACTATGTTGCCTTTTTTTCACTTGATTTCCATTAAGTAAATTAAAATAACTGGCTGTAAACAGAATACATCTAAATATTTCTCCTATCAACCCCTTAGAGACAATCCATTACATTTTAGGACATAGCAGGTTGTGAGGATTTGCTACTTCCCAAACAGATTTCATAAGCAGTCATTCCATGGCCCCAAACGTGTTTCTGGATTTCTTTCACCAAATGTGTCTAATATGAGCCTCAATGAATTAAACTGAGAAAGCTGCAAAATAAAGCAGACCACTTTTCAGTTTTGTATGTCATATTAAGAGACTAAAAATCATTTCAAACCACTGGAACTTTAGTAAGAGAACAAAAACCAAAGAAGAGAAAGAAATTTCAGAAAGTGATGATAAAAACTAGTTTAGACAGCTCTCTGATTATCTGGCTTTTCTTCAGGTGGATAATAGTGTGGTCACAGACATAATCTCACTGAGGATAAATCCATGTGTACTCAACACCTGTTTTGAAACATTCTAAATCAAATATTCCTCTTGTAATAAAGACCAATGACATTTTTAAAGATACAAGTCAGTCCCCCAAGTGTTAATTTTAATCTTAACATGCCTACCTATGTATTATAATGCTTTTAATTGCTCCTTAGAGACAATTGGGGTGAAGTTTAGTATCTGAAGCACTAAGTGTTCAAACTATTAGCTAATGGTGCAAAGATGACTTAGAAACTGATGTTTCAACATCTCACTAGCTGGTCTGCATCTGAGTTGGCTGGAATCTTCATCCATTGCATTAAAAAAGATTTCACTCTTTTTAAGAACAGAAACAGCAAGTTAATTATTAATCTATGTAATACTTTTTAGTTTCTGATACTGCTCAGTGGGTAAACCTAAATGTAGCAATTAAAGGGGTCTCTTCAACGAATTCTATCTCTAATTTTCAGTGAAGACACTGCAAATATATATGTGTATGGTTGTTTTTAAATCTAAACTGATGCATGTTCCCTTAAAACAGCTCTTCAAAACAGAACTGCATTCTGCACCCTTAGTTCATAAGGGCACAGGGTCAGTTACTTCAAAGTCATTTAGTAACTGACCTTTATGAGAAATCATTTTACAAAACCAAAAATGCAAAAGAAAAGTTTTTAAAAATTTAACTTTCCAGAGATTGATTATAATAATTTACACCTTCTTAGACTTGCTATTCAAGCACCCCCAAAAGCAAATGAAAGTCTCCGGTTAGTATTCAGTCAGGAAAATATGTCCATATTTCTCTTGGTTGCCTTAATTTCTTTTGAAATAATTTTCTTTTATATTAACTTTCCAAAGCATCCAAAACTTTCATGATCTGTTGTTTTATGGCTTTGGTAGCATCTCCTGCATTTGGAATCAAATACCTATGGGGGAAAAATATATATATTAATATAGAGCCTTCTGTTCAGGACTCAACTTAGATATCACTTCCAATGGGGAAGTAACCTACAAATCAAGCACAGATGCCCTCCTATGTACTCCCCATCACTTATTTCAACATATACTCAAAAGAGGTATTTTGAAAGAAAGAAAATCTAAATGCAAAAGCAAGGTGATTTTTCATATTGCGTAGAGCAAGGTGGGATGAACTGGAGATCAGGAGTCAGGAGGGCTATATTTGGTTCTAACACAAGTGTGAAGATCTGGAAGTCATTCAACCCCTCTGGGCTTCACATTTTTACCTGTAAGATTAAAGATGGTTTAGCTTCGATAGCAGTGTGGCCTATGGCCCTTGTGCCGGTCCATGAACTGTTTGTCACTGGTCCACAATGAGATAAGGAAGAACTTGTACCAGACTGTAAATTAACTACATCATCCAGCACACTGCTTACTTCGTTGATACGTTTTTAAAACAAGAATTTTTTGATGAAGGAAAATAAAAGCTCCTTATTTAATTGCAAACCAGCATTTAGTGTAGCACTGGTGTAGATTATTCCTAAAGACCCTTCTGTCAAAAAAGTTTGTGAAATTAGCTACTGCACTTAATGAAATCATGTGCTAATGGCTAAACCATATATTACTACAAATTTGTAAGAAAAAAGATAGCGAGAAAACTAATAAAAATGGTTCAAGGGCTTCCCTGGTGGCGCAGTGGTTGAGAGTCCGCCTGCTGATGCAGGGGACACGGGTTCGTGCCCCGGTCCGGGAGGAACCCACATGCCGCGGAGCGGCTGAGCCCGTGAGCCATAGCCGCTGAGCCTGCGCGTCTGGAGCCTGTGCTCCGCAACGGGAGAAGCCACAGCAGTGAGAGGCCCGCGTATCCGCCCCCCGCCAAAAAAAACAAAAAAAAATGGTTCAAGTATCCTGTTCCACCACCCATTCCCCAAAATAGAGAAACAAACAGTGTTTAATAATGAACTAATTCAGTAATTCACATAACATTATCCTAAGAAAATCTTACCTTTCGATTGCCAAGATTTCTATTCCTGAAGTGCTGCTGTTTCCATACTTGAAGGTAATTAGCTCAGGATGTTTTTTTTTGGATGTTATTTTAACCACAGAATTCAGTGCTTGTCGAGACTGTATATAAGCCAATCCTTTCCGTGAAAGAATCTCCCTTAAACAGTACATATGTGTTGCAGTAACCAACAGATGACTTGAGAGGGACAAAAGCATTAAAAAAACAAAAAGAATTTAAAGAAATGTCATTTAAAACAGCTATTACTTCAACAGCCCCAATTATAAAAAATGTTCAACTCCAGATGAAATTACTTTTGAGTTAAAAAGTGAAGGCAAAGGATCGTCTATAAACAAATAAACTACCCAGTAACAGCTTTTAATTTTCCTTTAGTTGTATGCAAAATTAATGTTTTATTAACAGATAATCCTGTAACTGTTTAAGAGCAAAAGTTATATTTAATATAATAAAAACTACAATACAATTAGAAATTAAAATAATAAATTTTTAGAATCTATTCTATATGGTATTTGGAATATACTACCTTTCAGACTTTTAACAGTAAACTATCCTCATTCAACATACCATAACATATACTTTATGTCAAAGACCACTAAGCAATACCTGGGCTGCCTTACATATTTAATAATATTCTGTAACTGGTTCCTAAAGGCAAAATAGGGATAGAATTATTAATATACACACCCTGCTTTGTGTCTCAGCTCACTTTTAGTATAGTGATAATACTCACACACTTTTATGAAGTACAACAGGACAAACATCAGATATCCAGAATGTGGGACATTCTGCAGAAGTTGGCCTAGACTCAAAAAGGATTCACTCATCATGAAGAAAAGGGGGAAGTATGGTGAGGGAAGCAGTATTATTCTACACTGGGTAAGACTAAAAAGAGATAACAGGTAAATGCAATGTGTGAAACAGGACGGATCCTGGACCAGGAAGAAAAAAAACAAAGATGATAAAAGATACTTTAGAGACACTGAAAAATTTGAGTGTGTTCTGTATGTTGAATGATGTTCATTAATTTTAAAGTTTTTAAAGATGTGATAGTGCTACTGGAGTTGTGGAGGAGACTGTTCATATTCTTTGGAGATTTATGCTGAAGCATTTAGGGGTAAAGTGTCATATCTGTAAGCTTCTTCTGAATGGTTTGACAAAAAGAAAGTGTATGTGTATGTGTGTATGTATATACAAACATAAAGAGAGAGATGGGGTAGTGTGAAAAAAAGTTAAAAGCTGGTGAGTCAAAGAGGCTTATAAAGATATTCAATGTACCATTTCTTCAACTTTTCTGTTTAAATTTTTCAAAATAAAAAAATTACATAAGAAATATTTTTTTTAAATCAAGACATATAATACAAGTTGACAGAGGGAAATTATATCTCATTCTGTGGTTTTTTTTTTTTTTTTTTTTTTTTTTTTCTGCACTGCACGGCATGTGGGATCTTAGTTCCCTGACCAGGGATTGAACCCATGCCCCCTGCAGTGGGAGCTCAGAGTCTTAACCACAGGACCGCCAGGGAAATCCCCGGGAAATTATATCTTATTGTACTTGGATACATAAAATTTCTTCTGCAGCTACCTTTTATATCATTACTTCCCTAAATTCAATTTTACTTCTGAAGAAGGTATTTTAAAAAGTACCTAGGAAATATGTGTCCACTTTCTTTCACTTCTTTACAAGGAAAATGATGCTTGACATCTGGCTTGTTTATCCAAGTCTGAATGTTTACAACCTCTTTTCTATCATCATCTGACATTGAAGAACTGTCAATTTCATCTATAAAGAATTATAAGATGTTAAAAGTGGGTATCACCAACTTTAAAAATGATACATTTTTTAATAGCCTGAAAAAAATTTCAGTAGTATTTTAAACACACGTTGGAAAAAAAAAAAATCAATTCTAACCCAGCTACTATATTTCCTTATGCCACTGGTACTACTATAAAAGCATTATTATGAAACATAAATCTATATGGTAAGAAAATCAAGTGAAAATATTGAGAATATACTTTTAAATATTAAACTATGAGGAATTTCAACATTTTTTATTTATATAACATAACTTTAATCTATGACTAGTCTGTAGAGAGATGGCAGAATTGTCCAATAATAATATTAGCACCTATCTTGAGGGCAAAGATGGCAGAGTTCTTTTTCTCTTGCTGGTTTCTTTTTTTTTTTAATTGAAGTATAGTAGATTTATAAAATTATATTAATTTTAGGTGTACAACATAGTGATTCAATATTTTTATAGATTACACTCCATCTGCAGAGTTGCTGGTTTCTGATTTTAAGGAAAATAACAACAACAAAAAAATCCATGCTGGGATAGATAAGTAAAAATCTATTTAGTGGGATTTTTTGTAAGAGGAATATAAGACATTCTAGTTATTTTGTTTTTCTAATTTAACAAAGGGGAATTACACTCCCTAGAGTTAATAATCGTAGATATTCTTCTCTTTGCTTTTTAAGAAATCAAAATATAAAGACATAATAAAAAAATGAAATCTCACATATCTATTCACTTCTAGCTTAAATAAAAAAGTGAAGCACTCATGGATTTCTGCCCAGTCACATCCCCCTTTCTTCCCCACTAAGAAAGTGACTATGTGAATTTGGTGTCTCATCTTTACTTTTAACCCAGCATGAATATTCTTAAATAATATACAGTAGTGTTTTGTATTTTAAGTAAAATTTATATAAATAGTACACTGTTCAATTGTATTCTTCTGCAACTGCTACCCAACTCCCAACATTGTAAAATTTATCCATGTTGACACACATAGCTCTAGTTTTCTTATTTTTCATTATTGTGCAATTTTCCAGAGTGTAAATATATATCTGTATATATACATGTATGATATGTGAAATATACCATCATTTATTCATCCATTTCCCTCTTCCCTTTGTTAATGGAATAACAAATATTTAGAGAGAGATCGAGACTGACAGGTAACAGGAAAATGGCAAAAGAGGGAGGAAAAAGGAGAAAAGGAAACAATTACAAATAGCACACAGAAGTGCATGAAACAGAAGATTAAGAATAGCTAGAGAAGGTGTTGGGGAAAAATCTATATAGAAATAAAATACAATGTACTGATTATTTTACTATAATATAAAATAAAAGAAGAAGTATATTTTTAGATTTTATATATAGGAATATAAAAATTTTGTGTAGGAGAAAATAAAAATTCTGTGTATTTGCTTCAAAAAATAGAAATAAGATATAGAAAATTACATTTACCTCAATGCAGTTTTCAGGAAGTTGACTCTGTAATATCCATTAAAATGTCAAATGTGAGTCCCTCTAATCTGGCAATCTTACTGTTAAGAATTTACCCTCTAGATATACTTGCAAAAGTTAACCTAGATATATGCATAAAGATAGCCATTGCTATTTGAAACAGAAATAAAACTGGAAAAATACCAGTGTCAATTAAGAAAAGAATGATTTAATTATGGTACGTTTGTATAATAGAAAGTGAACAGAATGATTTAATTATGGTACGTTTGTATAATAGAAAGAGAATTGTGAAGGTACACAGGCTGAGGTGGAAAATATGAAACATATATTACTAAGTGGAAAAAGCAAGATGAGATTTGGGAGTATTTTTTTCTTATTTTGTACTTTTACATACAACATATACTTTACATACCATACATATTTTATATTTTTTTCTAACAATACACATTAATATTAATTATGATTACTTAAGCAGGGTAATCTGGGCAGTGAGATTATGAACCAAAGTAATAAATTATTTTTTTAAATATAAAGAAAAACAATCACAGAGGATGACAAACTTCCCTGGCATAATATCCCCATCTTGTGGCCCTTTAGGCTACTGCTTCCAGTTTCAAAAGGCTCTTTTCAGATGTCTCAATTTTGGAATTCCCCAAACTTCGGCCCCACAGTCCTCAGTCTCCTACGTCGGTGGATCAGGGGGATTTAAATCCAATCCCATGGATTTAAATACTATTTATATACTGATAATTCCCAGATTATCACCAGCTTAGACTTCTCTCCTCAGCTAAAGACTCCTATAATCAACCGCCTACTCTGCATTTTTATGGCATAATTTAAGATGTCTAAAACCAAACTCTTAATAGAAAAACCACAGACTCTCCAATCTCCTCTACAGAATCTCATTGTGTCTTTTTTTTTTTTTTTTAAGCAGTTGTTCAGCTACTCCCAGAATTATCTCTATAATCGCTCCTGGTGCTTGAAGAAAGCAGTCTATAAATAAGTGTATTGCTATACCTGTGTCGTATTCTTCTTCATCCCCAATGCTGAAAACAGGCTTTACACCACGGTAAGGCTTTCCCACTCTGTCACTGCTGCTCACATGCCTATATTCAAAGAATTTTAGGAGGGAAATCATCACTTAAGTTACCAAAGATTTTCACCAAGTATCGTTTGAATATTAAAACAAAATACAAATGTTCTGTGTGCCCACCACGTACCACCCAGTTTCAGGAGAGCTATGTTAAGGAAATTGAAACAAGATACGGAAATTGTTAGCAAAAGTGGCATAAGGTCTTGGGTATGTGGAATGTTTTCAAATCTGTAAAAATTAAATTTTAAACAATTTTAATGTTCATATAAAACCAATGCATTGTGAAGTTCCTTAACCTCTCTGTGCTTCTGTGTCCTTATCTGTAAAATGGTGGTAACAATATCTACCCTTCCTGGTTACTGTGAAAATTAAATCAGTTAGGACTTCCCTGGTGGCACAGTGGTTAAGAATCTGCCTGCCAATGCAGGAGACACAGGTTTGAGCCCTGGTCCAGGAAGATGCCACATGCCGTGGAGCAACTAAGCCCGTGTGCCACAACTACTGAGCCTGTGCTCTAGAGCCCGAGAGCCACAACTACTGAAGTCCACGAGCCTGGAGCCCATGCTCCGCAACAAGAGAAGCCACTGCAATGAAGAGTAGCCCCCGCTCCACGCAACTAGAGAAAGCCCGCACAGCGACGAAGACCCAACGCAGCCAAAAATAAATTAATAAAAAAATTAAATCAGTTAATATTTGGTAAAGCTCTTAGAACAATGCCTGGCATACAGCAAGTGCTACATACGTTTGTTAGACAAAATAGTTTACGAAACCAAATATTCAAATTCCAGTAGGAATGCCTAATTCTCATATGGGTACAAATGTCTTAAGGTTTTTCCTCCCATTTTTTTTTCATTACTGTTACTTTTGTTTTAACAGAAACTAAGATGCTACTTCTTTTATATAAATAAAGCATGAAAATGAATTTGCCTTTCACTTTCAAGTGACAGAAACATAAACATGTAAACTCAAACTTAGTTAAGTTCTGCAGGAAGTATGACCTCTCTCTTTTTTAATATAAAAATCAATACCTCATTACTTTTCAGGTAACCTCAAATAAACCAATAAGTAAACTTAAAATATTTCGACAAAATACCACGTTTCTGGAGAAAGAGTATTGTATTATTTGTAGAATAAGGTTCAGCTAAGATAATATATGATGAAGGAAAATTGTGGCTTTTTTTTCCTTGTCATGTATCGAGAGTTCAATGTGGAAAAAAATCAAGTTATGTGTCTTTACTTAGTCTTAGAATTCAATTTTTCCAGAAGACAGAGATCAAATCTGTATTTTAAATGATTTCTTAATACATATCATCAATACAAATCAAGACCTAATTTTGTTAAAATACGCTTAAATCTTTATTTCTCCCAAAACAACATTCCTCAACAGAAAACCAATGAGAGTTGAGTATGTAACAGAATTATAAGTTAGATTAATCAATACACTGCTTACAGTTTAAGTTACAAAATAATTTGATTTTTATGTTAAAGCATATCTAATGTAAAATTATCCTATAAATTATCAAACTATGCTCATTAAAGAAAATGAAAGAAATAATTCAAATACCTATGAAACTCAGATTCAGCTTTCTTACAAAAGGCAAAGATAATATAGCTTTGTGTAACAATACTTTAGTGCCATCTAGATTATAAAATTGTAAGAGATTAAGTTATTGGTGCTCTCCTGATACTGAAGTATAAACTGCTATAACATAGAAAGTAACAAAGATAATGTTTATAGTAAATGCTTGAACCAGAATATAAGTGACATCCAAAAAAAAAGCTGGACTCTTTTTAAAAAGCAGTATATCTATGCACTTTTAGCAGCAACAAAATCTACAAGAGTTTGACTAGATTTTAACCTGATTTACTGACCTCAAAAACCAACCCAATTTATTCTAACTTTTCACTAAACTCTATTTTCAAAATGGATATATCTGCCTGTGGACTAGAGAAGATAATTTGAATGTTTAAAAAATTATTTGCGATAAAACTTGGGAGTTAAAATTAGACTAATTCAATGGTCCTAATAAGAGAAAACAAAGATGATTCACAAATAGATTATAATTTTAAAAGAAGCAATTTCCTTTAAAATTATAAAATTATAACAGAAGCTCTGTAATTGGCATTGGATTCACAGAGAATAAAAATTCTTATCCGTAAGTTGAAAGTAAACTATTGTTAAAAATGCTACTTCGGGGGCTTCCCTGGTGGCGCAGTGGTTGAGAATCCGCCTGCCGATGCAGGGGTCACGGGTTCGTGCCCTGGTCCGGGAAGATCCCACATGCCGCGGAGCAACTAAGCCCGTGAGCCATGGCTGCTGAGCCTGCGCGTCCGGAGCCTGTGCTCCGCAACGGGAGAGGCCACAGCAGTGAGAGGCCCGCATACCACAAAAAAAAAAAAAAAAAAAAAAAAAAAAAAATGCTACTTCGGGCTTCCCTGGTGGCACAGTGGTTGAGAATCTGCCTGCTAATGCAGGGGACACGGGTTTGACCCCTGGTCTGGGAAGATCCCACATGCCGCGGAGCAACTAGGCCCGTGAGCCACAACTACTGAGCCTGCGCGTCTGGAGCCTATGCTCCGCAACAAGAGAGGCCGCGATAGTGAGAGGCCCACGCACCGCGATGAAGAGTGGCCCCTGCTTGCCACAACTAGAGAAAGTCCTTGCACAGAAACGAAGACCCAACACAGCAAAAATAAATTAATTAATTAATAAGCTCCTACTCCCAACATCTAAAAAAAAAAGCTACTTCTAACTCACTGAAAATATTGAAATGACCTGCTAAAAAAGTCAACTCCATTATTCCAAAGCTTAACTTATATTCAAAGTATGATTAGAATTTCTTTTTAAATGTTCATAGGGATTGCTATAATTGATATTCAAATTGCAGAAAAATCATGAGTATAAAAACTGTAAAGCCATACAGTATAATGTTCTTTTGTTTATCCTAATTGAAGATCCAGTAGATTTCTAAACTTTAAACCTATGGAATCTAATGACAAGTACCCCGTTTTATTGGGGTCAGAGAAGAGATGGATTATATTTTAACATGTCCACCATGGCCTAATTTCTTTCAAGGAAAAGCAAAGGTAGAACCCTAGAACTATAGTTTGTTGACACCAATTTATATAATGTTAACTCACCAACTTACATACATCTTATTAAGAAAAAATTAGCAATATTATAAAACTACATAGTGTACATGAAATAAAAAAAATTTGAACCACAAACTGCCTTTTTTCAGATGCTATAATTTTCCCTACTGTTAGAGCACAAGACAGAAGTAAATGATCTCCAAAGCTAATACCCTCCTAACTCTGAGACTACATATTTTCTTTGTTTCACCTTCCTCTGTCTCAGAATAAAAACTGCAGATTTTATGAAGTTGTTGGGTTTGAATGTACTTGATTTTCATATGAGGAATGGGAGATATAAAGAGGAAGGCAAGGAAAAAAATTAAAATGATCGAGAAAAAAACCAAAAGGAAAACATATCAGCATCACACACTCCTAAAAGCAGAATGAGAAAAGTTTAGCACTTGAAACAGCTGCATGAAATTTTAGCCAAGACAACATGAGGCTTATAGACAGCATGAGGCATGCTAAAGGAAAAGGATGGTCCAGTAAAGCTGCTCTACTCATTGGCTTACCGCTCGGTACATGTTCTGTCTGGCCAAGGAAGATTGAAAGACATTCTATAGCAAATTGAGGCAGAGGACAGAACAATATGATTATTAAAAATGCAAAAGCTTTAAAACAAAAATATAGTATTATCAGTTTTTCTAACCCAGAGGGTATATTAAAAAAGAATGTTTTGATCATCCCAAGTACAAAGAAAAATGAAGAAAAGCCAGTTTCAAGTGATTCTTTAATGAAGATAAAATAGTCTTTTCAACTTAGAATTATCACTAGTTCATTTTAAAATAAATTTTAAGTGTTCATGCTACAAAATGTACCAATAAAGTACCCTAATTGAAAATGCACTAACTAAAAGTAATTTTAAAAATAAGGCTTTTGAAAGCAGATATAATTTTAATGAGCAAAAAAAACCTTTCAGCCTTGATAAAACACTTTACCATTATCAGGTGTCCATTGTAGACAAGGTACAATTTTTTTTGGATTAGTGAAAATAATCTATACCTTCTTTGCTATTTACTAAATGGGAAAATAATCTCTGTATGTATAACTTTATTTAATAAAGTGAAAAATAGTAAATGCCTTATATTCAGTTCTTAAAATCAAATACTTCAACTTTCCTAGGATGCTGCAAGTAAGACATGAGAGTGAAATTAAATACTGTAACACATTTCCAAGATCAGGCTTGCTTAGAAACAAATTTCATGCTGGGATTATTAGGTTAGCTTTGAACTCTAAGAACAAGAAAGATCAATGAGACCAACATGTGGAGGAAAAAATAACATACTGTGCCCTCACTGCTCCAGAAAGAAACAATATAACAGACGTTCTTAAACTTATCATTTGTTAGCTGGATACTTCATTTGTAATTGGGAAAATAGGGGTCACACATGCTGTGAACAAAATTCTATGAAGATCTGAATTCTTAAACTTTACAAAAACGGGTTTCTGCTTGATTTAGTGTGACCAAATGTTCTAGGTTTTAAATTCCTGAAGCGGAGAAAGAGATTCCTGCTATGTGATTACTGCACTTAGCAGATGATTCCCAACCATTTGACATGTGGGAAGTAGCTGCTATATGAAGTGTCATATACATAATAGCATTGGAATAATTTTTTTCTAATGAATGGTGTGAAGGGGCAGAATTATTACTTGCCTCCTATTCTGAGCAGTGTGAGAAGAGAGAGTAATCTTTATAGTAATATTTTATAGCAATAAAGAAAATCTCTGTGATGACAATGAAAACTGGAATCATCTAATAAAAAATGTAATTTATGATCCTTTTCTAGAACACATTCTATTCAACTAATATTTACTGTTAAGATACTTTTCTATAGTTTTAATTACTCATCATAAATTCATACTGTATAAGCAACTCACCGGTCCACAGGAGTTGATGTATTCTCAATAAAACTTATAACCTTTTCCCTGACATTAACGGATTTTGTCTTCAAAGCAACAGTCATTTTATTTACTAGTGATTTCATTCCTCTATCATTTGAGCCATTAGAAGATTCACCCTGAAAAAAATAAAAAAATAAAAACAACTTACTGATGGATTAACTGTTCTCCAAATGATTAGCAAGATACACTACTGATAAAGGTTATCTAGATGCTATGTCCTAAACTGGGTGCACCCCCCGACCATAAATTTGTGTGTTTAAGTCCTAATCCCCAGGGTACCTCAGAAAGTGACTGAATGTGGAGATAGGGCCTTTAAAGAGTAAACTAAGGTTAAATGAGGTGGGTCCTAGCAATATGACTGATATTCTTACAGGAAGAAGGGGGATACATCAGGGATTCACATGCACAGAAAAAAGGCCATGTGCCAACATCACAGGAAGGTGGCACTCTGAAAGCCAAAGACAGAGGCCTTAGGAGAAATGAAACCTGCTAGCCCTTTGATCCCAGACCTCTAGCCTCTGAAACTATGAGAAAATACATTAAGCTACCTAGTTGGTTGTATTTTGTTATGGTAGCCCCAGCAGACTGATATACTGGGTGAAACCATTTTAGGAATGGAAGGTAGAAATGAAAAATGAGGATATGTATTACACACATAAATGTGTGGAGGCTGAATTTACCTTATTTATTCAATAAGAAATAAAATTATTGACCTTTTCTTAACTCAGATTACTCTATAAAGATAAGCAAAATTATAATCAGAATATCATTCATATAGCTAAATTTTTTAACATTTATTCCTTGTAAATTTTTGCTGTTTAAAACATTATTACTTAGGCCTTTAATTTCTCAAGAAAAGTCACTCTTATGTACCTAGTGTAACAGATGTGAGTATAATTGCTCCTTTATACCCTACAGGGGAAGCTGGTAGTAGATGTCAAAAGTTTTTAAATGTGCCTATCTTCTGCTTATTAATTCTTCTTCAGAATTTATGAGGAGGAAATAATCAGAAAATGCCCTAGGATTTAGGAACTATTTGATGGAAAACTACACCTAAAAAAAAAAAAAAAAAAGCATTTAAAAATACTAGAAAATGCTCATATGTTCAATGAGAAAGCAGAAAATAAAACTGTATGTACACTCTGATCACTACTTTTAAAATAAAATACTAAAAATAATGCATTATAAAAGATTTAAAGAAAATATCTCAAACTATGAATAGTTGTTACCCATAGTTGGGTTATAAATAATTTTCATTTCTTTACATTTTTCATATTTATATATGATGCTACAATGAACATGTATTACTTTTATTTTTAAGAGAAGTCATTAACTAAATAACACAAAAATCATGTTCCCACTGCCATATCCAAATTCAAAACCAAATTAAACTGACTGTGGAAATTCTTTGGTACTTCTGAATGTAACACATCTTTAAGACAGTTATCTTTAATAACCTCAATCATTGTTTTTCAAATCTGAAGATAAAAAGTTCAATACAAAGAATATCCAAAGCTGTGGATAGGAATATAAATTAGAATAATGTTTTTTGGAGGGCAATTTGACAATAATGCAGAATTCTAAGGATTTTGAAATATAATCTTCTGATCATGTTATTTTACTTCTAGGACAAAATAATCATGTCATATGCAAATATATTACTACAAAACTTAATTGTAGTAGCATATATAATAGAAAAAGACTAGAAACAATGTAAATATTCAACAATAAGGGGACTAACTGAACACATTATAATACATCCATACTATTTAGATATTCAAAATGAAAACAGCAAGTACTTATTAAATAAATGGTGAGCTCCTAGATACCTAGATCAAGCTGAAAACCTAATTCTCAGAGAAGACTTATCTGCTGATAATTTGACAATAATCTCCTTTGACTTACATGGCTGAAGATAAGCCTCAATTAACCATCTAATGAATTACAATTTTATAATAACTACTATAAGATATATAAGTGACAGGTACTACACTTTACATTCACTTGCACATTTAATCCTCATGTCATAATTGTGAAGAAAGCTGTGTTATTATCATCATCCCTATTTGCACAGATGGAGAAACCAGAGTGGAAAAGATCTTGCTAGAGATCATGAAGAAAGTAAACTGTGAAGACAAAACCTGAATACCCGGTGAGTCAGACTGGTAAGCCCAAGCTCGTAACCATCACCCTGTACTGGAGTTTTCCCTCTATTTCTGATTTAAAGAATGACCTTTAGGTAGATGAGGACCATTACTTGTTAAGAAAATGATTTAATGACACCTAGTTCAAATGACATGAAATACTGAAAACACACAAGACTTATTGCCCAAATATTTCCAAAGTAGAACAGAATGGATTTACCCACTATTGCAAAACCCTGCAGTAATGTACATCTCAATAACTAAAACTCAAATAAAATGGGATTGGCAACTGGTTCCTGTCTTCCTCTGCCTGGCCCATTCTCAAATATGGGTGGACTGAAGTTTTAATCATGTAGGTATGTGGTGGGGAGGAAAGCTACAGAGACAGTATGCTGGAGATGCAAACATGAGCCTCAGTATTCTCCTGGCCCAAACTAATTGGGAGATTCCTAGAACCAGCTCACTTTAGAATCCTAGCTAGTCAAGGGACTCAGAATTATCTCCACTGACATTTAAGCTGGAGTAGAAAATTGTCACTAGGTGATACCAAGCTGCAGCTGGAGAGGGAGAAATCTGAATTCAGCAGGTAGACCACCAGAACTCTTGGCTAGTTTAGCTGTGCAGGCCTGCTCCCACCATTTCATTAACCTCACAATAATATGATTCCTCACTGCATGTGTGTGAAATATTTTTACTCCATTTCTGTTATGGTAGCTGTTTAGTTGTTAATCACCTGGGCATTTATCCAAATCTGGTGACATATTCTACATATACACTTACATCAACAGAAGAATTGATACTGCTCCTTGAGCCTGAGGTACTAGCAATCCAATGGCCATATCCATTTTCTGGTCCATCCACATTAATGTCTGCTAGGTGCTGCTGCAGTGCTTAAAGATAAACAGGAAGAAGAAAAAAAAAATCCTGACATATCAAACCCTTTGGAAAGATTCAATACCAGAGAAGTACAATAAACATGTCATAGCTGAATGAAAAGGATCCAAGGGCATAATCACAGGTATTTCTTTCAACACCTCTGTAAAGTAATAAAAGATCCCAGGCCACAGAAAGCCTTCCTTTTCCTCTTCCTTCTAAAGCCCTCTCTCTAGACACATATAACTTTTCTTAATTGACCCTAAGGGTAACAGTAACTATATATATAGGCTTGATGTTTTCCTCTTTGGAAGGTAATCCTTCAAGTATTAATAAATAATCTTAGCAATGGTTTTTTGACATAAAAGATTAATAGAAAACCTATGGTGGCTTTTGTTTACCATAAGGAGACATCAGTTAATCCTTCCTATAATAAAGAAGCAGTCTTAGGCATTAACTGCTATGGAAAGAGATTATTCTTGGAAAAGAAATAATTCATAGTTTAGAAAAAAGTTCCTAAAACCTAGGATATCTGTGCTATAAAAGAATACTTTTCAGACTCTCAAAAGTGTCTTGTATCACGACAAGTTTTGTATCATGTTGTCAGAACTTCCAATAAATTACACTGGGCCTTAGGTCAATACTTGCTTAACACTAGCACTTATTTAAATAAGCCCTTTTGTAGATCACTTTGGGTCTGAGCCTCAAGGGTAGTTAGTTATCAGGCCATGATATACAGGAGAAATAATTCTTGCTAATATCATCAAAGATCAAGAAGAAACAGACCCTAACCTATCAAAATGTCTAAGTCATAACATATGAAAATCATATTAAGTCAGAACTTAATCCTTGTAAGACTCTTATGATTCAAACTCAGGATTCTATTGCCTCCAACAAATATTAATTTGATTTTATCATTAATTTTCCTAGTAATTATAGTTCAACATTTTTATATCTCTTTTCCTAATGAAAGGCTCCTTATCTTTTAATTGAAATACATTTGACATATAACAAACACTGTGTAAGTTTAAGGTATACAAAATGTGGATTTGATACATTTACATACTGTAATATGACTTCCACTGTAGCAACAGTTGTACCTCTATCATGTCACACAAATACCATTTCTTTTTTGTGGTGGGAATAATTTAAGATGTAGTCTCTGTAAGTTTGGTGATTATAATACAATATTGTTGTCTATATTCACTATACTGTGCATTAGTATACTGTGCCTTAGTACTCCAGGACTTATTTATCTACTAGTTGTAAGTTTGTACCCTTAAATAACATAATTTGTAAAAAAAAAAAAAAAAAAAAGCGCTTCCTTGGTGGCACAGTGGTTGAGAGTCCGCCTGCTGATGCAGGGGACACGGGGTCGTGCCCCGGTCTGGGAAGATCCCATGTGCCGCGGAGCGGCTGGGCCCATGGGCCATGGCCGCGGCGCCTGCGCGTCTGGAGCCTGTGCTCCGCAATGGGAGAGGCCACAACAGTAAGAGGCCCGGGTACCGCAAAAAAAAAGAAAAGAAATAAAAGATAGTCTTTTTTTAACCTTATTACCCTGACCTACTCCTTCATATATTCTCAAATATTTGCTGGTAGGGATTCTGTCATTTTACTAACCTGAATTACCAGATATTAACTGCAGACTTGAAAATATCAACTTATTTGTTTTATTCTATTCAGTCAACACTTTTTCAGCAGCTAATACTCTCATGTAGTTCAAAAATAAAATGAAAACAGAACAAACAAAAAAGCAAATAGCACAAAGAGTACACAGTGAAAATTATTCCTCCTACTCTTGTTTCCCAGTCCTATCTATCCTTCCTTCTCCATAGAAACAAATTATGTGGGGCAGCTTTTCACCCATCTTTACAAAAACATTTTCTACAAATATAAGCTAATTAATACATATCCACTTTAATGGTCTTCCACTATATATTCACTCATTGCAATTGTCTATTGTGTTTGTCTTTATCTATATGTCCTGCTGACCCTGCCTTTTCTGATTATAGTGAATGACTGAAGAGAAAGTGTACCCATTAACTAATTTGCTCATTCTAAATCAGCTCCAGTGATAGTACAATTTCCTCTGAAAAGTAGGGACAAAGGGATTAATAAATTAAAGCCTTACCCATAAATCCTCCACTGGCAATGCTCACATATTCTTTGTTTTTCTGAAATGGAAAATAAAATTTAAAATTATTCCCAAATGCAATTTAATTAAAACTTCTGGGGGCTTCCCTGGTGGCTCAGTGGTTAAGAAGCCACCTGCCAATGCAGGGGGCATGGGTTCCAGCCCTGGTCCAGGAAGATCTCACATGCCACAGAGCAACAAAGTTCGTGTGCCACAACTACTGAGTCTGCGCTCTAGAGCCCGTGCTCTGCAACAAGAGAAGCCACGGCAATGAGAAGCCCGCGAACCACAACAGAGTAGCCCCCGCTCTCCGCAACTAGAGAAAACCTGTGTGCAGCAACGAAGACCCAATGCAGTCAAAATTAAATAAATAAATAAATTTTTAAAAAATTCTATAAAACTTCTGATAGTTCTATAAGCATTGACAAACGTAATATAAGGTTATATACTAAATTTCTGGATTTCTTCGTTGACATTTTGGACTTTGGCACAGAGGAGTACACACACTTATCTTGTGTACTGTAAGGTCTGGTGCTTGAGTGGGAAGAAGGCAACAGCTTCATGGTTACTAACGAGACTGTGATTTTACTTGTATTATAGTCCCAATAGTGCGATACAGAGTCAAACCAAAATCAGTTACACTGTATTTTTGGATGTTACTAGAATGGTTTTTAAAAGCTTGCAAAAATATTTTGGATCTTTTATAAAAAGGAAATACAAAAGCAAATACTACAGCTAATTATGAAGAAATGACAGAATGTTAACATTTTACAAACTACTAAAAATTAATGAATCTAAGCAATGATAAACAAACAAAGACACAAAAAATAAAGATATCTGGGAGTATTTACCTCCTGAGGAAGTACACACTACCCAAGACTTCCTATCCCTCCCACCCCCAAAAGTAATCTAACAAGTCCCTAGGTCTAATTACCAGTTTACAGGAAATACCAGGGATAGAACCTGATAAACAACACTGTGTGAATGCAATCAGCAAAATCCAGATTGTGGGAAAATATAAGACAAAGTAACCAGTTTTTCCAAACAAATATATACAAGGAAAAAAATTAGGAAAGGGAACCTATAAATTAAAAGAGACTTAAAAGATACCAACCAGAGTGCAATATCTTGTTTTAGATCCTAAGAAAACCAAGGAAACTTGAACACTCATTACTTTTTTTAAATAATAAAGTGTGATAGTGATAATGTGGTTATGTCTTTACAAAGAATTTATAGAGTTCAATTCTCCCTACTTATGGATTTGTTTGAAATTTTCCATGAAAAAAACTGGGGGGGGGGAATTTCTAAAACCACATTAAGAACTCGAATTATTAAAAGAAGTCCACAATATTCCAAATTCTTGCCATCTGACACCCTTCATAATATACAGCCTATACCTGGCCATTTTTAGAATAAGTCAATTAAATTTATAAGTAAAATGAGTTTGAGAACCTATTTTTGTTATTCTGTATAAACTTCTAAAATCTTTCCCCCAGTAAAGCATAACTTTATCTTATAATCCCTCTCCCAAATACCTTACTCCTTCTCTGATTTTGTCTTTCAAGGATTGTCCTTTAGACCAGCAGTCCCCAGTCTTTCTTGGGACCAGTTTTGTGGAAGACAATTTTTCCACGGATGGGGGGTGGGGTGGGGGATGATTTCAGAATGACTCAAGCACATTACATTCATTGTGCACTTTATTTCTATTATTATTACATTGTACTATATAATGAAATAATGATACAACTCACCATAATGCAGAATCAGTGGGAGCCCTGAGCTTGTTTTCCTGCAATTAGATGGACCCATCTGGGGATGGTGGGACTGCCTCAGGTCCACCTCAGATCACCAGGCATTAGATTCTCATAAGGAGCACACAACCTAGATCCCTCACATGCGCAGTTCACAGTTGGGTTTGTGCTCCTATGAAAATCTAATGCTGCTGCTGATCTGACAAGAGGCAAAGCTCAGGTGGTAATGGGAGTGATGGGGAGCGGCTGTAAATACAGATGAAGCTTCACTGGCTCGCCCGCTGCTCACCTCCTGCTCTGCGGCGCAGTTCCTAACAGGCCACCGACTGGCACCCGTCCATTGCCCGAGAGTTGGGGACCCCTGCTTTAGACTAATTTTCTCAAACCAGATTCCCAGTAAAGTGGATGTAAATTGAGTGGCTTGTGTAAAAACATGCCTATTGTCTTCCTGATTCCATAGTTCAGGGCCACACAAAATGAGGACTTTAATGTATAAACTACCAAAGAATACCTAATAAACAACCATTTTTATAAAGAAAGAGCCATCACTGAGTGAGGCTTTGTAGAAAAGGTAGAGGGGACAGGTTGCATAAAATTCCTGATACAAATTAGTTGTGCTGAAGACAACATTTAAACACAAAAAGGAAAGGTGGCTAAGTGTCATGAATACATGTACATGTACATTTATTCAATTTCAAAGTGAAGATATTAAAATGAATTATATAGCAATTGTAAAAAGTTCTGAGGCAAGAAGAGGCATAGAGAACAATGCAAAAGAATAATCCAGAAATAGACCCTGATTCATTGAGAAATTCAGTATATTAAAGAGGTAGTATTTCAAATTGACAGCACAACTGATTAACTATTTGGGGAAAAATTTTTTTTTTTATTCCTACCTCACTTCTTACACAAAAATAATTCCAGATGGGCCAAGATATAAATATAAAAATATAACACATAAGCACGCAAGAAAAATCTGGGGGAGAGAAAATCTTTGTTGGCAAGACACAAAACCAATAAAGTGTTAAAAAAAAAATACAGATAAATTTGACAAGGTACACAACAGCACAAAATTACCTAGGAGGATTTCTTTAAGGTGATAGCAGTAACCAAGGAAAACTGAAATAATCTGTCAGCATACCTGTAAAAAGTGTGCCAGGACCATGTTCATATACATGTCTTCTTCCTCTCTGCCACTGCCCATGAAACAGAGGTGCTCCCCACCAGCAATGGAGCCAGACTCAATGGACTGCTTCTGTGCTTCCAGCAGGGATTTTACTGACTGTGCAAACTCAGACGGATTCTGGAGCATCTAGACAATTAAAAATTTTTTTAACGTGGCAAGCCTGTGTTTCTTATACATTTGCAAAACAAAATATTTTCCCAGGGCAGGAAAAAAAACAATATTTAAATTGCCACCATGGGGCTTCCCTGGTGGCGCGGTGGTTGAGAATCCGCCTGCTGATGCAGGGTACACGGGTTCATGCCCCAGTCCGGGAAGATCCCACATGCCGCGGAGCAGCTGGGCCCGTGAGCCGTGACCACTGAGCCTGTGCGTCCAGAGCCTGTGCTCTGCAACAGGAGAGGCCACAAGAGTGAGAGGCCTGTGTACCACAAAAAAAAAAAAAAAAAAAAAAAAAATTGCCACCATGAAAATAAAGCCTTTTTTTGTTTGTTTTGGTCACGCCAAGCAGTTTGTGGGATCTTAGTTCCCCCGCCAGGGATCAAACCCAGGCCCTCAGCAATGGAAGTGCAGAGTCTTAACCACTGAACTACTAGGGAATTTCCCAAACAAAGGCTCTTATAAATCAAATCCCTGGGATAAAAGAAATGTCTATAAATGTACCTATAATACATCAGAAAACAAAAGTTGAAAATTCACAGAAAGATTAAATTATGCAAAGAAAATACTTTACTAGACAAAAAAAAATTGTTTTTGCTGTTTGTTTTCTAAGCTTCAGTGTCTTTAGGTATCATGACAAGAAAAGTTTAACACTGAGTGGAAGGGTCCATGACAAAAACAATACACTGAAACAAACTATATTTTTTAGTTTCCACTTACATGGCAAACCATGAATTTCTTAGAGGACAGTCAGAAACAGTAAAAGCCATTTATTCATCAGCACTACTCTAGATACTACACATACGAGGATGAAAAAATTAACTTCCTACCCCCAAGAAAACAAGTATGCCAATAAATAGAAAAATTTGTTCAAAAAACTGTTCATAAGGGCTTCCCTGGTGGCGCGATGGTTGAGAGTCCGCCTGCTGATGCAGGGGACACAGGTTCTTGCCCCGGTCTGGGAAGATCCCACATGCCGCGGAGCGGCTGGGCCCGTGAGCCATGGCCGCTGAGCCTGTGCATCCGGAGCCTGTGCTCAGCAATGTGAGAGGCCACAGCAGTGAGAGGCCCCTGTACCGCAAAAAAAAAAAAAAAAAAAAAAAAAAATCTGTTCATAAAAAGCACAGTGAAAATCCAATAGAAAAATGGACAAACCATAGAAAAGCAATTTGCATTGATTTAAAAAAATACAAATTAACAGCACACTTGAAAAAAGATGCACAACATCACTAGTAATGACCACAAGAATGACCATCATTCTTGTAAAATAAAAAATTGGAAATGTCCAATAATGCTGATGGTATGAAACAATCATTCTCACTTAGAGTTGTAAAGTATCAGTTGATTCAGCCTTTCTAAAGGGCAATACGGCAGATTCTAGTAATACTGTATATGCCCACAACTCTCAACCCAACAATTTTACTTTTAGGGGTCTATTTTACAGAAATATTTGCACAAGTCCACAAAATATATATAAGGATGTTAACTATAGCATTGTTTTATTAAAAGAAAACTGAAAACATTCTAAATGTACATCAATCAGGCACTAAATTATGGTATATCTGTACCACGGACCACTATACAGCCATTAAAAACAAGGTACTAAAATCAAAAGATCTCCAAAAAATTGTTAAGTGAAAACGCAAGTGAACTGTTAAGTGAAAAATCAAGTGGAAAAAAAAAAAGTGAATAAGAAACATGTAAATACATATTAAAGGTCTGGATGATTAAACAAACAGAGTTATTGTCAACTCTGGAGACATTGCGTTTTTTAAGAATAATCAAGTTATTAATGATGAATAAATTTTAAAAATAAGCATAAAAGAAGGACCATTTAGGTCTTCCTAGATGAATCAAGGAAGAGAAAGGCACAGAGTTCACTTTTAGGATGCAAACAAGCTAGGAATGCCTTCTTCACCCATAGCACCCCAAACTCTCTGGGTTGGTTTACCTCCATGTTCCATGAGTTTCCTCCTGACACCACCTAGACCTTTCAACATGCCCTTTCAGCTTCAGCGTCAACTTTTTCAGACAAGTTGGGAAGAAGGGCAAATAAAATGGTCAGCAAAAGAAGTTATTCCTCTGTCTTCTCCATCCCTGAGGCTCTAATAACCCCAGAAGAGCTTAAATGATGTCAGTCCCAGTCCTACCAAACCTCTAACAATATTTAATTAGTCCTTCAATTCAAGTGACCCTAGGACAGCAATTTGAACAACTGAGCCCTTATACACCAGACACCACCCTTATTAAATATTACTTTATTATATGCATAAGTACTCATGATGGAAAAAAAGTCTTATAGACTAATTACCCAATCATAAGAAGAGCTAATATTCACAAAGTACTTACTAAGTGCAAGACACTATGCTGAGTGCTACATCAGGTAGCTCACAGTAAGAAGTTTAGAATTTCCTGACATACAATGGTAAGCAACAGCAAGCCACAGTTAACAGTGCTTCCATCTACCCTTTATGATGCCAAAAGGATGTCCTAGGTGAAAAGGAAACCTGAGGCAACACTTTTATAAGGGCAGAAACTCCCTCCTTAAGCAGAAAGAAAAACATCCCCAATCTGGTACATGTATATTTATTTATGGGCTAAAGAAAAGAAATCCATTTCTTCTCTTACTTTTTAAAAATTTTTAAATAGGATTTATACTAACCAGATCTGAATCTAAGTGGAAAGCAGTTGATAAATGCCCAGCATTATACTGTTCTGCAGGACGGCAATCCACCACAAAGAACCGGACTCCTTCCTAAAAGGGAAACATTTGACAACATAAAATTTGCCATGAGGGTCACGTTTTACACAATATAATATTAACAATTAACCAAAGAAGGGGAAACAGATAGATTAAAAATGGATCTCACATAGGAGGACCCATACAGACTCAAGAAAATAACCTCAAGATCTTAAATAGTTTTATTCATTTTAAATAGTTAAAATACTCTGTATATACTGTTCTTGACTAGAAAGTCTTAAAATACGTAGCAGAAGAATGTTAGTTTGAGCTATAAAACTAATTATACTGGAATTTAATAATTTAATGTATATCATGTTAAACACTTTAAAAAACACTATGTAGTTATAAACACAGATGTAGATACAATTCCTGTTTCTGAAAATAAACACAGATGTAGATACAATTCCTGTTTCTGAAAATAAGCCCATACACTTATCAACAATGCAATTCACATAAGGATTAAATAAATGTCTTTTGGGGGTGAGAGGAGGTTCTCCAGTGCCAATCTGAACTGAAGAAGTTCACATGGGTCTCTTTAAACTAGATTACATGTTTTGATTTGTTTTTAAGTAATAGCTCTAATAAGAAAAATATGTGAAATGCTTGTTTTAAAAAGATCTACTGTAAAAGGCCTGTCTTTCCATGTCAACTCCTCTTCTCTCCATCTTCAAATTACATCCCACCTTCCAAACACACACACACGGTTAACTGTTGCACTATTAGCAAAAAGATTTTCATGAAGACAGTGACAGAATATCATGGTATATCCTCAATTCTCCTTTGTAACATGCCTTTTGGCATTAAACCATGTAATTCAATTAGCTGTATAAGCATCCAGAATTTAACTGTTAAATGTTAAATCCACCCTTTTAAGTACTTTATATAACATTCAGTTGCTTTGCTAAAATATGAAAAAAGATTTGGCAATTTACAAAAATTGGTGTCAAAATTAATTAGTTGTTGGCAAGTAAAATAACACGCAAGCTGGCAGTTTAAAAATGAGCATATGGACAGAAGATTTAACACATTAATCATTCAAAAAAAGCAAAACAACTACATTGTTATAGTAAATTAATTTTGTGAGAATCAACAAACAGGGAGGAAATGTTGATTCCTTGCATTGAAAGAGAATAGTCTTCTGATAAGCAGTGGGGTTTTTTTTTACTTACCCCTTGAAGCTGATTTGCTTGAAGGATCTCTGACACGGAGATGGCCAGACAAAGTGCCTGACTCAAATCTGCATCGTCATCCTTAATTCCCAACAAAGTACTACCAAAGAGATGGTGATTATCCTGTGTGAAGAGGAATTTTTGAAACATTATGCAGAAAAAATAAAATCAAACTTTCTTCCTAAAACTATTCTCAACAGACCAAGACAAAAGGTAAAATAATTACATAACATCTTTGAGTCATGTGATTTAACATATCCTCTCATATCTTACAGGCTAAAAGCTATGAAAAGTCTACATACAAAGTCCCCATTAGATTTCACGTAAAATGAAAGACTAAGAAAAAATAACACATTCTACACAGCTATTTTCTATACTATCACCTATATTTAAATAGTAAATTTTTAAATGGTTACTCATAACTTTTTATATTTTTTTATATTTTAATAAAATAAAAACAAAAACATGGCATAAATTGTGTAATATGCTGCTAAAACCTGCTCTAATTAGCAACTGCTAGTGCAGATTATTTATGTCTGAAGAATAAAAGCTATTCTCTTGAAAGACTGGAAAGAAAAGGATAAGACTTTTTCATCCAGTATCATAACCACTACCCCACCATCTAACTTAGTAACACTGTTGGGAAATGAGGTGATCTACATAAGGCAATTATTAAAATAGCTGAAACTAGTCCCTAGAAATAAATCTCTTTTGTAATTAATTCATTTTGAGGGAAATGTTTTTACAAGGTTTCCCTTATCTGCCTCCTGAACACACTATATTGAACATAATTTAATCTCATCTTAATGTTTCAGTGACATGATAACTTCCAACTAGCAATTATGATGGTAGAATGCCTTAAAAAAAAAAGACAATAATGCTCTCATGAGCACCTGAGGTCACAAATTGTTTATAAATTGTACTCCTGTGCCTCCCCGTTACTAGCTTCTAAGAGTTTTACTTTCTAGGAGCTCACAGCACTTGGGCTTCTAAACTGGTGTCCTTTCTCTTGAAAGCACTCGTCTGATCTGAGAAAGGTTCTAGGTCTCTATGGAGCGAAGTGACCCTTTTTTGTTTAAAAGACAGCTCAGCAACATTAAAGTTGTGCAAAGCTAAACTCCAGATAAAGAAGG
The DNA here is from genome assembly GCF_026419965.1 of Kogia breviceps. Taxonomy (NCBI): domain Eukaryota; kingdom Metazoa; phylum Chordata; class Mammalia; order Artiodactyla; family Physeteridae; genus Kogia; species Kogia breviceps. Next base: position 102,692,997 of record NC_081314.1, read on the forward strand.
CATAATTATATATCCTCCATCAGATTTTTGTAATATTTACATTTTTTAAAGTCAAGGAAGCATTAATTTAAGAAATACCTTATAGTCAATAGTCTCATGATCAGAAATAATAATCAGAGTAGAGGTGAAATGGTTCCTAGCATATTTGTATAGTATCTTTTTTAATGTCTTTTCTTCCATTAGGGAGAGTATTTACAGTGAAAAAAATCACACAAAACTGTAACACATAAAAAGAAAAGGACAACCTAGAGTATTTTAACTGAAGTGGATACAACATAAACATAAAACAATGCACAAAATGTGAAATACTGAAGTAGGTGATTTCTTCTCTGATACCTTCCTAAATGAAGCTGGTGTTTTACTGCAATAATACTGAGCCAGAGAGAAAAGGTCTTCTATATCTTCTAGATTCAAACTGGATGGAGTATTTTCCAAGAACTCTGAAATACGATTACAAATATAATATTAAAAAGGTTTTTTGTTTGTGAAAAATACAGTAATGAACATTATTTACATATCAAAGTTGGTTTATCTTCAACATTTGAACTACATAAATGGAATCTCAACAGTGATGCATTGAAAACTGCTTGAGAAGTAGATTTTCCCCAAAGGAACTGAAACTGTTAATACAGTTCTGCTCTTAGTGAATGACGGTGTCTGGCAATCAAATCAAATTCATTAGCCTCGACTCGAATTGTGTGATTTATTCAATGAACACATAATAAATGTCAGGGCCCCTGGAAATAAAAAATGACCAAGAAATGGTTCCTGACTTAAGGAACTTTGTCTGGTTTAAGAAATGTGACGATAAATCATTATAACATAGTGAGGTAAACACTGTAACACAGACAGTATAAAGTGCCAGGCACTATAGAGAGGAAGTAACTAAATCTGTGTGGGAGCTAGAGTGGGGGAGAAGCAAACCTAAGAACCAAGACTTCAACAATGGATATACTTGTAAGAGCTGAGTATTCAAAGGCAAATTAAGGAAGAAGGAAGGGGAGAGTGAGAGGAGGGCAGTTTACCTGAACAATGAAACCAAAGAAAGAGTATATGAAAAGAACTGAAAGAATGAAAAATACATAGAAGGAATGAAAAAGGGTGGCAAATCAGGGGCAACAGTCTTTAAGGTCTGTACCTGGAGAGTATGTAAGAGTTGAATGGAACCTCAGAGCTCTTCTAGAGTAATCTTCTAAATTTATAGATGAGGAAACCGAGTTTCAAAAAATTGACTTGAAATGTTTTCTCCACATTAAATAATACTTACGGATAACTTCTTCTTTGCTGTCAGACTCCTGCGCTAAAATGACTTCTCTGTAAAAAGAGAATCAAATGAATTTGAGTTAAATATTAACAGAGCACCCCGAGAACAGAGAGGAAAAAATCTAGCCAACTTGATACTTACTTTGCATTAACAAGGATTATTAACATTAAGAAATAAATAAAAAATGGATCTGCTTGTTGTAGATATCCATCCCATATTGCCTGAGTGACTTCAATGGAACAGAAACAGGAAAAAAGACTTCCAAGCTGTAATCAGGAAATGAAATGAGAGATATAAACCACTGGCAACGACTTGTTCTTTTAAAAGTATTCAGGCAAATGCGTAACATTATTATCAAACTGTCTGTACCTGATATTTAACTTGTACCTTAACTTTACTGTATGTAATCCAAAGGCAGAACATGTGGATTCAAGGCACAATGAAGCCACCTACTAGCTGTATGACTTAGGGTATGTCACTTAACCTCTAGAGCTTCCATTTCTACTTCTGTTTTTTTTTAAAAAAAGGAATACTACTACCCATCCTCTACCACTGTTGTGGTAAAGAGAAAGACAACTAACCTAAGATATATACAGTTAACTAGTACATATCTGCCACAGCATAATAACTAGCATAATTACCCACGAGCTCTGTCAGGTAACTATTATAGTACTTAACTTGCAAGGTAATTGTGAGGATCAAGCATGATAATTTGAGTTAAGAGCACCAAATGAAATTGTAAGGACAATTTAAAGGCAAATTGTTCCCCAATCTTACTTGTACATCATTTGAAACAGATGAGACAACATTCATGTCCCTCAAAACGTTTCAGGAGCTCTAGGGTTTTCTACTTCAAATAAAAGAATTGTTAAGGTGTGAGTTCCTCTAGAGCCCAACTGTGTTTTAAACTGCATAAATTCAGTGATATTTTTAGATTATTCCATTTTTATCAGATACAGAAACAATTCCATCTAGAAGTTAAATTTCAAACATTCTTAATGGCTAAAGGGAGCTAATGAGAACACGTACATTTAGTGAATATTTTGTGCCAGGTACTAAATTACTGTCACATATCTTTTATTCTCACAACAGTCCTTCAAAATAGGCATTTTCCTCCCCATATTATAGGTAAGAAAACAGACATCTATTAAATAACCTTCCTAACATCACAGAGCTAGTAAATGGTGATGTTTGGGCTAGAAAAAGCCTGACACTCCACAGCTGATGTAACTGCTATTACAGTTGACCACAAAGCTTTTAAAGTACATATTGCTTCTAACGTTTTCTGTAACTGTTTAAAAATTACTATTACAAATACAGAAGATGCAAATACAAACAGAATAGCAAGATATGGTCACCATTAAATTCAGTTAGCTAAACTAAAGCTACCACTGCATCATTCACAGTTATGAGTTCTCAAAGTTTAGGAATTCGTTTTGTTTCATCTCATGATTGAAAAAAAAAAAAAAAAAAAGACTCCATTCCATTGACATGATACTATTAGCAAGAATGAACTACTTGGGGCATTGTCAAAGTGAAACTGGTAGTTTCAGTACTCAGTTAAAATCTGCTAGCAGCACTGATTACTACTTCAGAGCTCTGGTCACAGAAATGGCATTTCCCAGGCATGATGTGACAAGAGAGATCTCTATTAACGTATCAGAATGCTTAAAAGAAAGTTTCTTACTTCAACACAAATAAGTAGATTTAATAGCAACATATGAATCTCAGAGAAACTACCATTTTATTATTTTTACTCAAAGTGAGGGGACTGCAGCCGAGAGGGAATGAAAGAATAGGCTGCTGCAGTATGAGATTTAGTATGCCAGAGCTGAAACCAGTTGTGATTCTCTAGTCACCATTTCCTGATTACTCATCTCATCACCTTCTGAGATAGGTACTATTATTAGTTCCATTTTACAGATGAAGAGACAGAAGCTCAGAGGCTAAGTGTATTAAATCACATGGTTAATAAGTGGCAGAAATGGAATCCTTCCTGAAGAAAAGCTAGGTAAGACATGATCAAGGAATACATTAAAATTTTTGAATATACATATATTCTTCTAGAACCCAATCACTGTTTTAGAAAGATGTTCAAGTTACCTTAGAAGAGCAGTTCTCAAAGTATGGTCTGAGGAGCCTTGGAAGTCCCCAAGAGTATTTACAGGGTATTTGTGATGTCAAAGCTATTTTCATAATAATACTTAGATTTTGCCTTTTTCATATTCATACTCTCACAAATGAACAACAGAATTTTTCAAAGGCTCCAAGAAATATGGTATCATCTCAGATTCAACAGAGAAGTAGATATGAGAATGTACCTGCCTGTGCTCTAACCAAATATTGAGATTTGCAAAAATATTTTAAAATGTCACTATTCTAATTTTCTTTTTGGAAAATAGTTAATTTTCATTTAAAAATAAGCTATTTATGTTAACATGTATTAGATTTATCACTACTTCTAAATGAATTAATAAATGGTTAAAATTTCTTAATTTCTAACCAACATAATCCACATAAACTGTGGCTACTCAATAAATGTTGAGTGTAAGAGGTCCTGAGACCAAAAGGTTTGAGAACCACTGACCTAGAATAATAAAACTTCCCATTTAAAAATACAAATATAGGGCTTCCCTGGTGGTGCAGTGGTTAAGAATCCACCTGCCAATGCAGGGGACATGGGTTTGAGCCATGGTCCGGGAAGATCCCACATGCTGCGGAGCAACTAAGCCCGTGCGCCACAACTACTGAGCCCACACACTGCAGCTACTGAAGCCTGCGCGCCTAGAGCCAGTGCTCTACAGTAAGAGAAGCCACCGCAATGAGAAGCCCGTGCACCTCAATGAAGAGTAGCCCCCACTCACAACGAGAGAAAGCCCACGCGCAGCAATGAAGACCTAATGCAGCCAAAAATAAATAAAATTTTAAAAAATAAAAATATAGAATGACAGAGTACTGAGATGTACTTTTTAAAAATTTTTTAAAATTTATTATTATTATTTTTTTTTTGGCTGTGTTGGGTCTTCACTGCTGCACACGGACTTTTCCTACTTGCAGCGAGTGGGGGCTACTCTTTGTTGCGGTGTGCAGCCTTCTCATTGTGGTGGTTTCTTTTGTCGCAGAGCACGGGCTCTAGGGCACGCGGGCTTCAGCAGTTGTGGTGCGTGGGATCAGTAGTTGTGCCTTGCGGGCTGTAGGGCGCAAGCTCAGTAGTTGTGGCGCACAGGCTTAGTTGCTCCGCAGCATGTGGGATCTTCCCAGCCCAGGGCTCGAACCCGTGTCCCCTGCATTGGCAGGTGGATTCTTAACCACTGCGCCACAAGAAAAGTCCCTGAGATGTACTTTATAATCTTTTATATTAATCATTTGATAATCTTGTTATTTTCCTTGTCATTGGATATCAATTCTTATACATACTATCAACAATTTAATCAGTTTTAAAGTGAACTGATACATAACATATATTTATATATATTACATATATATTATACATAAGTAAATATATCACATATATTTATATATATTTGTAAAACAACAAAAGGCTAAACTTCATATTAAATAATTTAAACTAATGTAAGTGAAGAGCAAAAAAAAATCATTTTTGAAGTGCCAATAATTTTACTCCTTTGGTTTAAATAGTAATAGTCTATAATTTAGTGCTTTTCTTTCTCTTCCTTGGGGGAAAAAAAAAACCTAACTATAGTTTTATAGAAAGCTATTTTTCATTAAGTGTTCCTACTTTCACTTTATTACCCAGTTGAGTGCATAGGAGTCTGGAGTAATTTTCTTTGTATCAAGAAAAGAACAAAGCTCTGGCTCATGGTACTGGATGAGTAATCGGAAAAGATGAAATGGTCTCCCCTTCAGGGAACAATCCCTAAAAAACAAAAGAAGCAAAGTTTCTTGCATTAATAGGTCAGAAATGATCATGTCAGTAACCGATCCTCCTGCCATACCCACCTCTCCTCCCTACCCCAGAACATCTGAACACCACAGCACTGACAACAGCAAGCCTGCCTGATACAACCGGGCAGACCTCTCTTGCTAACACCTAATATACCTGACCTGAAAGAAAGTCTGTAGAAACAACAGGTCTACAGACAACTCTAGGTAGAGTCTTTCCAGGTGAACCCAGGCAGCACTCAGGAGAAAGGACTATAAGGACCAATGAAAACAGTGGGACCACTTCGGTTACTGTCATAAGTTTTGGATCCCAAAAGGATATCTGGAGAGTCCTGAGGAAGTTCAGCTCCCTTCTTCCCTGCCAAATAAGAAGAAACTCCTAGAAAGGCTTCAGGTTAGCTCCACAGTTAATGTACTCAATTAGGAATCCTTCAGCAAAGTTACAAGTCTGAAATGGCCACAGATGAACATTCCAAAATAGTGGACCCAGAGCCTTAGAAGCTGTTGAAGTGGCCTGGGTATCAGGTGCTCAGAGTGAATCCTGGGAGGTGCCAAATACTGACCTTATTGAATAACTGTACTACTTCTTACCTTGTTCCCCTTTGTCTCATAAATCATTAAAAATTTAAACAGCTCAAAGCACAGGCCATCATAATAAAAGTCAGTATTTATTGAGGAAATACCATGTGCCAGACACTATAATAGACACTTTACAAAGTTACCTCATTTTATCTTTACAGGCAACTCTATGAAAGATACTATTATCATCTTCACTTTACAGATGAGAAAAATGAGGCTTAGCTGTGGTCAAGCAGCCCACCCAAGGTCATGTAGCTAAGAAGTGACGGAGTTAAGACTTGTACACAGAAACTGGGCGTTAAACCATTATGCATACTACCCTTCCACATATGTAATTTAATATTTCAACAAGTGGTATTTTGGTAGATGTACAATCTAAAAAAAGCAAACTATAAAAAAAACTGAAGGACTTCCCTGGCAGTCTAGTGGTTGGAACTCCACGCTTCCACTGCAGGGGGCGGGGGGTTTGATCCCTGGTTGGGGAACTAGGATCCTGCATGCTGCAGAGCATGGCCAAAGAAAAAAAAAAAAAACACTGAAACAAGGTAAAAGCCTTCATGCAAAAAAGTTAATGAAATGAATGTCAGTTTTAACATAAAAGCACTGATAAAGAATGTTTCAAAATGCTATTCCAATGGGAATAATGAAAAATAATTTCTACAAAACTAAGCTCTAAGGTCAATGCCAGTATTTGGTATGACCCTCTATCTACCATTTTCTAATACTGCAGATAACAGGGAAGTTTTGTAGAAAAAGCCCTAAATTGGTAATTCAGATGTCCAAAGACAGAAGTGGATTCATATTGGCAAGATTACCTCCTCCTTAGTCTGAATACTTTCTCCACTCTACATATGCAAGGCAATAGACTGTTAAAACAGAACACATAAACATAGGTTGTAAGCAGAGTAGGGACATACACTGTAAGGACAATTGCCTAGTTTGCCTCAGAAAAAATGGAACATCTCCGAGAGTCAGCCATTGTAACAGCATCTATTCATTTAATAGCTGTGTATTACAAAGTTACTCTCCACTGCAAAGCACTGTGCTTGATAGAATTCTACCCATGTTATATCTGAATCTGTAATAAGAAGATATATTATAGTGGAGTTGTTCTAGCAACATTTTGTGGGGCTGGGCCCTATGCAGGGGTATTAACACTGACCCTGGCTGGAGTACTGTGTTAATGTGGAACTCATGGAAACAGTAACTGGAGGAAACTGACAAGACGGTATGTTACACAGCTCAATGTAAACTCCAATCCCTCTATTAGTAACTACCACCACCGACATTCTGTAGAGAGAAAGCTGGAATATCATGTCCCTTGCTATTACCAGCTCTGTTATACTGAGAGGTGGTAAAATATAAGCAGTTGAGAGACTTAGTATAACAGAATGACTCCCAAATGTGAATTCCAGTCTCAGCTTTGCCATGACCGTAGCCCTGTATTCTGGCATCTCTGGGTCTGTTTTCCTAACATGAAGCACTATCGCTTCCAGGTAACACAGAGGTTCTCCACTCTGGAGTACACTAGAATCACCTGGGAGTTAAAACAAAAACAAAAACAAAAAACCCTACATGGCTCTACATAGTCTATTTATATTTGAAACTTCAAGAACCAGTATGTTTTAAAAGTTCTTTGGCTGAACAGACATTTCTCCAAAGAAGATACACGAATTGTCACTTAGCACATGAAAAAATGTAGAAAATCATTAGCTGTCAGGGAAATGCAAATCAAAACCATAATGAGATACCACTTCACACTCAGTCTGGCTATAATTTTTTAAAAAAATGTTGACAAGGATGCATAGAAACTGGGATCTTCATTCACTGCTGGTGGGAATATAAAATGTTGCAGTTATTGTAGAAAAATCTGCCAATTCCTCAAAAGGTTAAACACAGATTTACCATATGATTCAACATTTCCACTCCTAGGTATATACCCAAAAGAAATGAAATACATGTCCACATAAAAGCTTGTACACAAATGTTCACAAATGCATTATTCATAATAGCTAAAAAGTGAAAACAATCCAAATGTCCAGCAACTGTTGCATGAGTAAATAAAATGCGGTATTTTATTTATATTGCGCATACAATGAGATATTACTTGGCAATAAAAAGAAATAAGTAATGATATATGCCATAATATGGATGAATCCTTAAAACACTATACTAAGTGAAAGAAAGCAGTCACAAAAGACCACATATTATACGATTCCATTTATATAAAATCTCCAGAATAGGCAAATCCATAGAGAAAGGTTAAGTGGCTGCCTAGGGCTGAGAGTGTTGGGGGAAAATGGAGAGTTGACTGCTAATGAGTATTGGGGTTTCTTTTGGGGGTGACGGAAACATTCTAAAAATGATTGTGGCTATGGTTGCACGACTCTGGGAGCATACTAAAAACCACTGAATTGTACATACTAAAAGGATGAATTTTGTAATATGTGAATGATACTTTAAGCTATAAAAGAAAAAGAAAAAAAAGTTCTTCAGCTGATTCTAATAAGCAACGAGGGTGGAGAACCTTATTAGTTAAAGCACAGGTGGTCCAATCAAACTTAGGTTCAAATCCTGACTCAGTCATACAGCAGAAGTGTAATCCTGAATAAGTCATTTAATGTCTTTCTTTGCCTCAGTTTCTGCAGCTGTAAATAAGAGATACATATCTTACAGTGGTCACTGTTTAAATGAGAAAATACACAAAGGACCTACACCTAACATAGTGTGTTATCGCACAGAAAAGCAGAAAAAAATGGTAGTCATTTAACTATCAAGCTCCAGAATAGCTGCACCCAGTAATCAGCCGAGAAGCTCTCTAAACAAACATCAGTGCACCGATGTCCTCTTCAGAGATGTGATTTAACTAGTCAGGAATGTAAACAGGCATCAGAATTTTTAAGAACTCCCCCCAATGATTCCAATGTGCATCAAAGGTTCACTGTGCAGCCAAACCACTGGTCTAGATTATGTCAAAAGTTCCTTTTGGCTCTAAAATCCTGACTACCTGATCCACAGCACTGAGAACTACAAGAATTCTTTCTGGCCTGGTAAGTACCACACCTGCTACTACCCACCCCCTTTCCCCTGCCCCCAACAACGACCTATACATCTGTCTAGACTCAACTTAAGTGTCACGTTCCCAGAAGCGACCTCCCTGACCTCCAGGGCAAGTTAGGTCACCCCCATTATACATTCCCATAGCACTCTATATTTCACCTTCCTGACACTCAGCGCACTTCTAATTACTTGTTCAACGCCTGTATTTCTAGGACTATATTCCAAGCTGTAACCCCAGCACCTCATTTAAAGTAGCAGCACTCCAAAAATTTTACTCTTTACTTAGACACTATAATGTTACTGTTTTATAAGTAAAGAAATCAAAAAACTATGAAGAGTTCTACTGCATATGTAAACCCTAGAAGCATAAATTACTTTTTTTTAAATTGGAATATAATTGTTTTACAATGTTTTGTTAGCTTCTGCTGTATGACAAAGTGAATCAGCTATATGTATACATATATCCCCTCCCTCCTGGACCTCCCTCCCACCCCACCCCCATCCCACCCATCTAGGTCATCACAGAGCACCGAGCTGAGCTCCCTGTGCTATACAGAAGGTTCCCACTAGCTACCTATTTTACACATGGTAGTGTATATATGTCAATCTAAATATCCCAATTCATCCCACTCCCCCTTACCCCACGGTTCTCTACATCTGTATCTCTATTCCTGCCCTGCAAATAGGTTCATCTGAACCATTTTTCTAGATTCCACATATATGCATTAATATACGATATCTGTTTTTCTCTTTCTGACTTACTTCACTCTGTATGACAGACTCTAGGTCCATCCACATCTCTACAAATGACCCAAATTTCGTTCCTTTTTATGGCTGAGTAATATTCCATTGCATAAATTCTTAACTAAAGAATCCTTAAAAAATGTTTATAACCACAAAAATAAAGTCAAATAACAAGTATGATTCAAACAACCTTAAAAATTATTTGAACCTTTTACTTTACCATCAAAATAAATCTAACAACTTTAGTTCAAAACAAACTAGACATTTATTCATTTTTAAAAGTGTAATAACTAAATCATCTTTTACCTGGGAATGTACTTATTCATGATAGCATAAAAGCAGTTGTATAAATCGCTGCGTGGCAGTTGAAGATGCACCAACGGTTTGAGTAGATGTATCCAGCTAAGGGACGTGCTATATTTAACGTTACGTGATTTACAATAAAAGGTAATTACAGATTCAATATCCAAAAGTAATTCTGCTGCCTTCTCTTCGGGCACTGAAAGCTGATCTAAAAAATAAGTGTCAAAATAAAGTTACCAAGGGCCTGTTAGATGCTCAGTTATTGGACAAAATACTGGGTTACAAACATACAATACTATCTTACTGTATTTAGAGCATGTCAAGGGCAAAATAGAACTACATAAAAGCACATTTTTCCATATACTTATTCATATTCACTAGCTATTCAGTATTTACTAACTTAATAATACTTGACCTATATATATGTTATACAGATAGATATATAACTTATATCTATCTATATAACATATAGATATATACAAGAATGGACAATCTGAAGGAGGAAAGGTAGTCATAACCCGCATTCCTGGAAAGCAAAAAAGTGTTTTCCAATTAACGGATTATCATCTACCCCATAATGGGCGGCTGCCACTATAGCTTTGTTAAGGGGAGGGAAAGTGATTCATTCTCCACCACCAAATTCCCTTTACTTTGCCCACATCAGCAATAATGTTTCTGTTGAGGTTAGCCTATCTAGTCAATAATTTAACTAAAATGTACAGAGAAAGAAACAAAAAGACCAATAGACTATAGATTAATTTAAAAAGAAAAATATACACCAAATTAATTTAATCTTCAAAAGACCTTGTGGGGTGATTGGAAACCTATTCACCCATGATTGACAATACTTTTTCTATAGCAGATCATGACTTATGACTTACAGATAAACTTTGGAACACAGCCCCTTTAAATCTGAGGACTGTATACAATCATACAGATCTTCAATTATCCAAAAAACAATTTTAAAACTGCCACAAAACTGTAAAGGTACTTGAAGAATTAAACATAAATATGTTAATGTTTAATCAAACATAATGCAAAAGAAACACTAAAAATCAGACTCTCTTAAAATATTAGACATTATTTCATAAGAATTTCAAAAGAGAAGTTCTAAAGCTATTAGCCCTTTACAAATTCAACATATCCCAAATTATAACAAGTTCATTCTACTAAAGAGCAACTCCTCCATCCAAAAATGATTATTTGAAAATTTTTTCACTGTTTGAAAACAATTATTAAACTTACCAATAAACTCCAGGCAATCTTTGTGAATAGTGTTCTGTTCTGGCAGGTCTAAAATACCATCCCAGGATGCCAAACTATCTCCTTTTCCTGCAACATTTAGAGCAATCTGGAAGAAAGATTAAAAAAAGCAAATAGCTTCATATGTTACTTCTCATTCTTGGAAAATATGCTATAATAATGGAGGCCTGAATTTAGGAATAATGCACACTTCAATGATTACAAAGTAATGTATCTATATCAAATTTTACTACTTCATGTTAATCCAGTGAATTAAATGAATTACACAAAATATTTACATAATTATATATGTAAATTTATTTCAAGCAAACATCATTAATGCTATAGACTGAATGTTTGTGTCCCCTCACCCAAATTCATTTATGTTGAAACCTAATCCCCGATGTTTTGATATTTACTGGCAGGGTCTTTGAGAGGTGATTAGGACATGAGGGTGGAGCACTCATGAATGGGATTAGCCCCCTTATAAATTTTTATTTATTTATTTATTTATTTTTTACGGTATGCGGGCCTCTCACTGTTGTGGCCTCTCCCGTTGCGAAGCACAGGCTCCAGATGCGCAGGCTCAGCGGCCGTGGCTCACAGGCCCAGCCACTCTGCGGCATGTGGGATCTTCCGGGACCGGAGCACGAACCCGTGTCCCCTGCATCGACAGGCGGACTCTCAACCACTAGGCCACCAGGGAAGCCCCTAGCCCCCTTATAAAAGAAACCCCAGTTAGCTCCCTTGTCCCTTCAGCCATGTGAGGACACATTAAGGAATTACTATTCTTTTCAATTTAAGAGTGTTATGGTTATTTTAAAAGTCTTTATCTTTTAGACTTTCATACTGAAATACTTTAGTGTGCTACCAAGGATCTGCTTTAAAATAATCCAGTGGGCGGGGTGGGGAGGAAAGGATAGAATACTAATCAAACAAGACTGGCCAAATGTTGGTAACAGTTAAAGCTAAGTGATGAAAAAAAAAAAAAAAAGCTAAGTGATGGGTAAATGGGGGTTCACTAACAACTCTCTCTACTTTTGTATGTGTTTTAAATTTCTATAACAAAACATTCAGAATGCTATATACAGCTGTAATTCCATTTCTGTTACATATATATGTGCAGAGTGGAAAAAATAAGATGTGTCACCAAGGCATTATTATGTGTTTTACCTATAAGTGGTAGATAACAGATGGTTTTTTATCTTATCCTTTGCTTACATGTTTTAACAAAGGGAACTACTTCTTTTTTCATCATAAAAAAATCTTAATTTAAAATTTAAAAATGATAATACACATGTACTAGAGAACAGCTGAAGCAGAAAATAAAGCAAAGGAAAATCTCCTGTAATTCTAACACCCAGAGACCTGTTTCTTCTCCCTTTTTCTTTTAAAACATAGCTGAGATCATTCCATATCTGCAATTATATACCCTATTTTACTCATTGGTTGCATTTTCCCATTTCACTGAACAATCTTCATAAACATCATGTCTAATGGCTACAAAAGAAAGCAATGCCTTTCAAAACCTGAATTATTAAATATACCAAACACTACAGAAACACACATTTTAGCAAGCTGCTCTGTCTGATAAATTTTCTAAGTGTGGCATGTGCTTCTGCAACTACGACAACTGAAAATAAAAATTCTAAAATATTATTCTTAAGTCATTACATTTTATTTGTTTCAGTTTCTAGTTACCTTCCAAACTTTAGCCCTCAGATCAGCAGGCAGTGGTCTCCCTTGAATTATATTTCTCAATGTTTCAAGATCACAACCTCCTGCTTCCAAAGCTTCTTCAAGATCTTTTTCCCTGAAAAACAAGTCCCATTTATTAAGATAAATTTTATTTCTTGTTTTTCCTTCCTCAGTACTTATTCATAAGTATGACCTATTAAAGGTTATGTCTAAGGAAGAAAGGTTCTTGGCAGCCAAAATGTAATGCCAAGGCATACACCACATTTTGTTTTCTTGAAAGGAAATCTCAGGTTTCATACAGTCAATTTATTCTTATTTTACACTTAGTTCTAGCAAGCTTAGTTATCTGTTTGCTAAGATTAAAGAAATTTAAAAACAGGAAACAGGGCAAACAGCATTGAGAAGTCATAGTAATAGTAATATAGTAGTGATAATGACTAATAACTTTCTATAGCACTAACTTTGTGCCAAGCACCGTTCAAACATTTCACATGCCTTTAAATTCTTGCAATAACCCTATGAAACAGGTTATATCACTGGCCCTAGCTTACAGATGTAAAAACTGAGGCAAAGCAGGGTTGTATAGCTTATAGTCAGTCACACAACTAGTAAGCAGTAGAACTAGGATTCAAATTTTAACAGTCTGGTTCCAGAATGTATACTCTTAACATTATGCCAGATAGTGGCAAGAAGGAGAAACCATAAAATTGGGCCAAGAATTCAAGGTATGGGAATACTAGTACAAAACTATACAGATCTCATGCCTAGAACAATACCTATCTTACAGTGAATATTCAATAACTGTTAGAGGAATGAAAAAAACTCTAACGGCATCACTGTATTTATTATATATTAAAGCAAAATAATACCACATCATCAAGTAAATCATCAAGCAGTTGTGTTTATTCTACTATGTTTAAGGAGAAAAGTAAGTATGAAACAAATTTTATTTTCATTTGTATATGGTTAATACTTTAAAAAAAAACTTTCACAAAGGTATGAATTGTTTTTTAGCCAGGAAATAACTACTTAAAATAGCTAATTCCCTCAGAATTCTCAAAAGCTAAGGTTCTAGTCATTGTTTACAATTTTGTTTTTTTATTTAATTTTATTTATTTAATTTTGGCTGGGTTGGGTCTTCGTTTCTGTGCGTCGGCTTTCTCTAGTTGCAGCGATTGGGGGCCACTCTTCATCGCGATGCGCGGGCCTCTCACTGTCACGGCCTCTCTTGTTGCGGAGCACAGGCTCCAGACGCGCAGGCTCAGTATTTGTCGCTCACTGGCCCAGTTGCTCCGCGGCATGTGGGATCTTCCCAGACAAGGGCTCGAACACGTGTCCCCTGCATCAGCAGGCAGACTCAACCACTGCGCCACCAGGGAAGCCCTGTTTACAATTTTAGTATACAATACATAAGAAATCTGTACAAATAAAAATCCCTAACTTAGCCAATTTCTAAAATTCTTTGGAGCAGGCTAAAAGGCAGAGCATCCCACTAGGATCAGAAAACCAGGATTTTGTCATTTTTGAGGAAAATAAATTACTCCCATTATATTCTCTCAATAAGATAATGTAAATCCCTTCCTCTACTCATAGGATTCCAAGAATATTAGTTTAACTGGATAAATTTCCCAAAGTGTTGCCCCCTTAAGGGAAAGGAATTAAACGAAAATGTAATCACTTGGGTTCATATTCAACAGAAAAGCAGTGATCAAATTTCAAAGATTTCTTAACAAAGCTACTACAAACTCATATGTTTAAGAATCTAGCTAGTAACCACACAAGAAACATTTCGTTCTTTTGCTATATGGTAACCAAAGTGTTGGACCAGAAAGTGAAAGAAACGTCATGTCTACTGTTGAGACAGTTAATTAAGGTCTATAGTTGATAAAGACTGGGGTTTATCTATTCTATTTGGCCAAAATGTACATGACAGCCTGTTAGAATTCAAAGGATTGTTTGTAATCATTACACGAAGAAAATGTAATGGAATCTTTCTTAATAAATACCATACTTTTAAATGATTAACTGTGTAAATGAACTGAAAACACCATTTAATGAGATAAAATTCTTTTTACCAAATTAATGAAGAACTAGAATTTTTCCATTTTTCTTTTTTTTTAATATTTATTTATTTGGCTGCATCAGATCTTAGTTGCGGCACATGGGATCTTCGTTGCAGCATGCGGGATCTTTCAGTTGCCACATGCAGAATCTTTAGTTGTGACAGGTGGGATCTTTAGTTGTGGCATGTGGGTTCTAGTTCCCTGACCAGGGAGTGAACCCAGGCCCCCTGCATTGGAAGCACGGAGTTTTAGCCACTGGACCACCACGGAAGTCCCTAGAATTTTTGCATTTTTCAGTGTAAAATCTTTGGTTTCTTTTTGAACTTTGCCAAAACCCTTACTATTCCAGATAACAAAGTCAGTACTTTGGGGCAAAATGTCCAATCCTCAGTGTACTTGATAATAATGATAATAATACACAAGCACATCTCTGTTGATACAGCTGCTATTGGATTATTTGATGCTGCCCCCAGGGAACCACAAATGTGGTTTCCAGGAACACAACCATGAGCAAGAGACCAGAAAATGCTGCACCTTAAGTAGTCAAAGGCACTTCTCACAAACCAACAATTAAAAGTAATGTTATCTTCTGAACAAGGTGTTCAAAGGTTTAGTTATCAGACCTTCAATGTTACAAATGTGCATGTAAAAGCAGTGAAAGAGCTGAAAACAGTGAGTTATTTCATAAAAGAGTCAATTTCCTATCAAGAGATAGGAACTCGGGCTTCCCTGGTGGCGCAGTGGTTGAGAGTCTGCCTGCCGATGCAGGGGACACGGATTCGTGCCCCGGTCCGGGAGGATCCCACATGCTGTGGAGCGGCTGGGCCTGTGAGCCATGGCCGCTGAGCCTGCGCGTCCGGAGCCTGTGCTCCGCAACCGGAGAGGCCACAACAGTGAGAGGCCCGCGTACCGCAAAAAAAAAAAAAAAAAAAAAAAAAAAAAAAAAAGAGATAGGAACTCTATGGCATTTAGCTCTCAGACAGAACTTTCCTTCCCGGAAAGCAAATTTCTTTTTACTTTTGAACAAGCAATACCTAATATCCAAAAGAAAAATGCATGTCTGGTGGAGTATGACTGGGTGGGTTGCGATTTTTTAAGTCTTTTTTGATTATGGTGGCTTCTTACTATCCTTACAAGATAAAGTTGATAGAAATGTACTGCATATTCATACAGGTGTTAAAAATAGAAGAGTAAAGGCCTTGTCCATTTATCGTAGTAAATATGAAAAATAAGTAATTGTCTTCTTTGCTCAAAGATTTAAGGCAAAACAAATCCAAAGTTTTAGGGTTGCTAAGAAGCAGAAAGTCATCTCTTCCTGACTCTGTACCTTGAAACTATAACATTTGTTTGTATAACAGTACAGCGCTTCCCTGGTGGCGCAGTGGTTAAGAATTCACCTGCCAATGCAGGGGATACGGGTTCGATCCCTGGCCTGGGAGAATCCCACATGCAGCAGAGCAGCTGTGCAGGCCTGAGCCTGCGCTCTAGAGCTCATGCTCTGCAACAAGAGAAGCCAAGACAATGAGAAGCCCGCCCACCACAACGAGGAGTAGCTCCAGCTTGCCTCAACTAGAGAAAGCCCATGCACAGCAACGAAGACACAACACAGCCAAAAATAAAAACAAATAATAAATTTTTAAAAATAGTATAGGTTTATGGCAATGATCTATCAATGACATATTTTCAAAACTTAAATAAATCCTAATGGAATTTCTCCATACCTGATGTTCTGTGGCAAAATCACCTAATCTAAGCACTGTAACCCGATCTGCTAATCACAGCAAGGCAAACAATGTGACTAAATTTATATGAAATTATTTTAAAGATTATATTTAAGTTAGCAACTGAATTAGATTTTTCTTCCTCAACCAAATGGTGAGTAACTTCTAGCACACTGAAGCATTTGCACAATGCAAGTTAAGGGGGTGAGGGGACATGAATTTTCAAACACTACCAAGTTAAGCATTCATTTCTAAATGCTTCTAGGGTTAATAAATTCAATTTGAAATTCTGTAATTATTTTCCAAATAAGCTGTACACTGAATCATATTTAAAGTTTTAATTTTTAAAAGCAACTAGATTATATTGTATGTTGTGTTGCTAAAACTTAATAAGTTACAGAAAA
The DNA here is from genome assembly GCF_026419965.1 of Kogia breviceps. NCBI lineage: Eukaryota > Metazoa > Chordata > Mammalia > Artiodactyla > Physeteridae > Kogia > Kogia breviceps. Next base: position 102,709,978 of record NC_081314.1, read on the forward strand.
TCTGCCACTGGGAAAAACTAACTATATATAACACTTATTTCTAAATTCTGTTTTCTTCCTAATCATGTTCTAAACACTTCTGTTCCCTATAATTTCAAAATGTTTGCGAAGTTTTAATTGTACACACTCCAAATAGGAGATGAAAACAAGACAGTCCATTGCCTAAAATTTTTTTACATATCTTTCTGCACTTAAAATCCATATTCATTATCAGCCATTCTGAATTCCCCTATACCCACCTCTCAGAGCCTGGCAACCACTGATTTACTCTCTGTCTCTATACATATATGTATTATGGACATTTTATATATAAAACCATATATACATGGTCTTTATATCTGGTTTCTCTCACTTAGCATAACGTTTTCAATGTTGTAGCATGTATCAGCACATGCTATTTATTGCCAAAAAATATTTCATTGAATGTACTATATTTTATCCATTCATCACTTAATGGACATTTGATTTGTTTCAACTTTGTGGCTATTATGACTGTCTCTTTTTTGTTTTTACTTTTATTTTTTAAAATTTATTTTTGGCTGCGTTGGGTCTTCGTTGCCGTGTGTGGGCTTTCTCTAGTTGTGGTGAGTGGGGGCTACTCTTTGTTGCGGTGCGCAGGCTTCTCATTGCGGTGGCTTCTTTTGTTGCCAAGCACAGGCCCTAGAGCACACGGCCTTCAATACCTGCGGCACACAGGCTTAGTTGCTCCGCGGCATGTGGGATCTTCCAGGACCAGGGATCGAACCCGTGTCCCCTGCATTAGCATTGGCAGGTGGATTCTTAACCAGTGCACCACCAGGGAAATCCATGACTGTCTCATAATTTTGAACATTAATATCAATAATTCAATTCGTTAACTATATGATGCATACATAATACTTATTAATTATTCATTCTTCCCAAGAAAGTCAGGAAGAATTTAAAAATCAGGTCTATTTAAACTTCACACCCATTAGGATGGCTATTATTTTAAAAAAGAAGGAAAAAAAAAACAAAATAAATGTTGGTGAGGATGTGGAGAAACTGCAATTCCATGCACTGTTGGTGGGAATGTAAAATGGTGTAGCCACTTTGGAAAATAGTATGGCTATTCCTCAAAAAAATTTAAAAATAGAACTACCATATGCTCCAGCAATTCCACTTCTGGATATATACCCAAGAGAAGTGAAAGCAGAAACTTAAACAGGTATCTGTACACTCATGTTCATAACAGCATTATTCATAATAGCCCAAGGTGGATGCAACTTAAATATCCTTTGATGGATGAATAGATAAACACAATAAGGTGTGTGTGTATACATACACATGTATGTATGCATGGATACATACACACACACACACACACACACACACACACACACAATGGAATATTATACAGCCTTAGAAAAGGATATTCTGACACATGCTACAACATGGATGAATGTTGAGTACATTATGCAAAATGAAATAAGCCAGTCACAAAAAGACAAATGATGTACAATTCCACTTATATGAGCACCTAAAATAGTCAAATTCATAGAGACAGAAAGCAGAATAGCAGTTGCTGGGGACTGGAGAGAGTAGGGGAATGAGGAGTTTGTGTTTAATGGGTATAGAGTTTCAGTTTTACAAGATGAGAAGAGTTCTGGAGATTAGCTGCACAACAATGGGAATATAGTTAACACTACTGAACTGTATACTTAAATGGTTAAAATAAGTTTTATGTATCTATTCTACCATAATTTTAAAAATTCAACTATATTCAATATATCACAAAAGTTCATGGGACTTCCCTGGTGGTCCAGTGGTAAAGAATCCACCTTGCAATATAGGGGACACGGGTTAAATCCCTGATCAGGGAACTAAGATCTCACAAGATGCAGGGCAACTAAGCCTGCACACCCCAACTACAGAGCCCAAGCACCCTGGAGCCTGCACACCACAACTAGAGAGAGAAAGCCTGCACACCACAACAAAGAGCCCGCGTGCCGCAACTAAGACCCGATGCAGCCAAAAATAAAATAAATAAATCTTTTTTAAAACTTCATGAATCCAGGCTTTAGAGTCAGATCTGAAGATCCAATATTGGCCCAACTCAATAGCCATGTAATCTTAAGCAAGTAACATATATAGAAACAGTGCCTATCTTAGATCAGTTAACACTTAAACAAATTTCTGAACACAAAACATTCAGTGCAATACTTGGCACATAATACTTCTTCAATAAATAGAAGCCACGAATACTATTACTGTTATTATTACTGAACAATAGCTGACTTTTTTTTTTGACAAGCAAGTTCTATTTAATTCTCAAGGAACAGAAAATCCTTGTTCATAAAACTTCTTATAGAACAAAGAAAAAAGCCAAGCCATTAAATTTAATTTTGAAAACAAAAAACAGGTAAAATATATTGGCCAACTTGACTTATGACATTGAAAAACACAAAGAATTCAAATCTAGCAAAGTATTAAAAAATAGTACATTGTGACTAAGTTAAATTAATCATAAAAGTGAAAGGGAGTTTCAGTGTTTTAAAAAATCTTTCACTGTAATTTACCACATTAATGGCAAAGAATGAGAGATTGGGTGATCAATGATAAAGAAAAAGCATTTAATAAAGTTAAGTTTTTTCTTCTCCAGATGGAATCAACTCTTAGCAAACTTGAAATAGGGAATTTTTTTAGCTTTTTAAAGGCTTTCTCCTAAAAACCTATTGCAGATGTCATTTTTAATGGAAAAAACAAAACTTGAAACTCATTCCTGTTAAGACTGGGAACAAGACAAGAATGCCTGTGTTGCTTCTACTTACCAACGTTATTACCAGATACCTGACCAATGCAGTAAGACAAATATTAAGTAGAATAAGTGAAATGGAATATATAATTATTATTTCTAAGTAAAATCATTTATATAGAAAACCTAAGAGAATCCAATAGCTGACTTTTAAAAACTGACTTTTGGGGACTTCCCTGGTGGTGCAGTGGTTAAGAATCAGCCTGCCAATGCAGGGTACACAGGTTCAATCCCTGGTCCAGGAAGATCCTACATGCCGCAGAGCAACTAAGCCCATGCGCCACAACTGCTGAGCCTGCACTCTAGAGCCCGCGTGTCACAACTACTGAGCCCACGTGCCTAGAGCCTGTGCTCCACAACAAGAGAAGGCACTGCAATGAGAAGCCCGCACACCGCAATTAGAGAAAGCCTGTGTGCAGCAACGAAGACCCAATGCAGCCAAAAACTTTAAAAAATAATTTAAAATTTTGTTTAAAAGGCAGGACCAGCATTAGAAAACAAATAATTCATTTTAAAAGTTGAAAAATAAAAAAATAAAAATTGACTTTTTCTTATCGTAACAAAATCAAAGGGGATTTCCAATGTATTTTGACCTCCAGGAAGAAATGGGACAGGACTGGAACTCAGAGTCCCCAGAAAAGGCAACAGGATATATTCTGATCAGAAGGTATGCAAAGCCAGAAACAGGCAGAAAAGGAAGAAAAGAACCAAATGGGAAGAGTGAGAAAGGATCTCAAATAAGCACAGACAAGAGGCAGGCACGGTGCAGGTCTTAGATCTGAAAGCAAGAACAACACTATAAAACTTTTAGAAAGAAAAACATAGGAGAAAATCTTTGTAACCTTGGTTACAAAGGAGTTCTTAGATATGTACCAAAAGAATGATCCATAAAAGGAAAAACTGATGAATTAGATTTCATTAAAATTAGAAACTTCTCTTGAAAAGAAAACAAGGAAAGGACATGCCACAGATTGAGAGAAAAAAATATAAAATTTCTGATAAAGGACTGGGTCCAAAAAATACACCAAATGCTTATAACTTAATGAAACGGAGCAGGACCTTATGGTCCTTGCCCCCATGTCCTCAGCCAGCCTTTTGTGTGTGGAAAAACTTCAGCCAAAGAATAAGTTTAATCAGAGAAGTAAGAAAATGCAGAAACAAAGGAAAACAGTCCAACAAACTAAATAATAATAGTTTAGTCATGCAGCTTCCCTGGTGGCGCAGTGGTTGAGAGTCCGCCTGCCAACGCAGGGGATACGGGCTCGTGCTGGGTCCGGGAATATCCCACATGCCGCGCAACAGCTAGGCCCGTGACCCATGGCCACTGAGCCTGCACGTCCGGAGCCTGTGCTCCGCAATGGGAGAGGCCACAACAGTGAGAGGCCCGCGTATTGCCAAAAAAAAAAAAAAAAAACCACCACCAACAACAAAATAGTTTAGTCATTAAGCATAGTCAAGGACCTTTAGTTCCTCTTTAAGGGCTACAAATAGTATTCTGAGCCATATCCTGTGAGCTGTCTTATAGATACTAAAACCCCCACCAGGTGGAAGAAGTTAACTACTTGACGACCAGACTGCAGCCACGACATAAGCTGCCACAATTCTGAGATCTGGCCTCAAAGAAATGGGAACAAACCAACCCTGGAACTGAAGATTAACTGTACTTAAAACAAACAAGATGATGCTGATCAGACCACCACATGTCCAATTTCAAGGTGACTGTCACAGCTGACTATGCTGTTTATGCAGGTAGTCCCCTCTTTTCACCTATAAAAGCTCAGTGGGTGGGAGTTGGCCTATAGGCAGGAGTCCACCCCCCACCCCCCTTCTGCTGGCCCCCAAAATAAAACAAACCTTCCTTTCCACCATGCCTCTTTATTGGCTTCAGAGCAGGGAGCAGCCACACTCCCACTTTCAGTAACATTAATAGTAAGACAAAAACCTGATTAACAAAAAATGGGCAAGTAATTGAACAGACACTTCACAAAAGAAGACATATGAATGGCAAATAAGTACACGAAAAGAAGTTCAACATCATTAGTCATTAGTAAAGTAAAATAAAAATCAAACCCATAGGGCTTCCCGGGTGGCGCAGCCGTTGAGAGTCCGCCTGCTGATGCAGGGGACATGGGTTCGTGCCCCGGTCCGAGAGGATCCCACATGCCACGGAGCGGCTGGGCTCGTGAGCCATGGCCGCTGAGCCTGTGCGACCGGAGCCTGTGCTCCATAACGGGAGAGTCCACAACAGTCAGAGGCTCGTGTACCGCAGAAAAAAAAATGAATAAATAAAAAGATAACTAAAAATATGTAAGCGACCTTAAGATTCTTACAAATATATTTCATCATTATAAAGTTAATGGTGTTATTATTAATAAAGAACTTGGGATAGCATGTTACTATGGGATTTCTTTACATGGAATTTCAAAATAATTTAGGGATCACATAGTCAAATAATTTATTTTTAAGTTTAAGTTAAACCAAGTAAATAAATGCATTACAATACTGCCTCTCCTTAAAATGTGAAAATGCTTCTGAGGATAAATTTTCTGCTTTCTTTACTATCTTCGTGAGATTTTTGTTTAGTCATTTTCACAGGAACGACACTCCTTCTGACCAGTATTTATGAGTGAAGGAGTAAGGCTTGGAGAGAAGTATGTGGCTCTAAAACGGCTTTTCTAATTCTGAACAGCTAACTGATCTATATGGCACTTATATTTTCTATTGTGGCCTTTTTCGGTAAAACAGTCAAACAAAAATCAATACAGTATCTTTATATTACTTTATTTTAGTGATATTATCCCATTTTTAAAAGTCATTTTAGAGAATTTGGTCAATGTATAAAAAAAATTTTAAAACCAACCACAAGCTGGGGGGAAGGGATAAATTGGGAGATTGGGATTAACATATACACACTACTGTATATAAAATAGATAACTAAAAAGGACCTACTGTATAGCACAGGGAACTCCACTCAATACTCTGTAATGGCCTATATGGAAAAAGAATGTAAAAATGAGTGGATATATGCATGTGCATAACTGATTCACTTTGCTGTACACCTGAAACTAACAAAACATTGTAAATCAACCATACTCCAATTAAAAGTAAAAAAAAAAACAAGAAACAACCACAATTCTATTACCATAAGATTAACATTCTGTAAATAACTTTTCAGTTCTTCATATATATGTATGTGTGTAAGTGTATGTGTGTGTACAGAAACATATATACACATAAAAACTGTTATATTGAATCTATGTATGTTTTTAATAAGCGTATTTTTAAAAATATTTATTTATTTATCTATTACGGCTGCGCCAGGTCTTAGTTGTGGCATGCAGGATCTTTAGTTGCGGCATGCGGACTTCTTAGTTGCAGCATGTGTGAGGGATCTAGTTCCCCGACCAGGGATCGAACCCGAGCCCCCTGCATTGGGAGTTTGGAGTCTTACCCGCTGGACTACGAGGTAAGTCCCTATACTGAACGTCTAATTTTATGCTTGGCAGGATTCACTTATTTATATTTTTCAACAATATCATACACATTTCTCTGAGTCATTCAATACTCTTAAAAAATGACATTTTGGGGCTTCCCTGGTGGCGCAGTGGTTGAGAATCCGCCTGCCGATGCAGGGGACGTGGGTTCGCGCCCCGGTCCGGGAGGCTCCCACGTGCCGCGGAGTGGCTGGGCCCGTGAGCCGTGGCCGCTGAGCCTGCGCGTCCGGAGCCTGTGCTCCGCGGCGGGAGAGGCCACAGCAGTGAGAGGCCCGCGTACCACAAAAAAAAAAAAAAAAAGACATTTTTAATGGCTGAGTAATTGATTTGACTGTCCCCCTACTGCTTGGTATTTATGTACTTTCTAAATTTTCCTTGCGTTAATCTTTTCCCACTTATCCTTAGCACAAATTCCCTCAAGAATTATTCAATAATCAATATTCTTTAATGTTAAAAGTTAAGTAATGCAGGCATCAAATATTATTTAGAATTATGATAGTATCCATTTGAACAAAAAACAAAATCGTGAAAGGTGGGCACTTCAGGGAGCTGAAACAGGAAGGAAACTTTCACTTCTCAATAGCATCAGTCAGTACAGCTTGAGTATACTTATAATACATATTATATTTGTATGTACTTTTTGAATAATTTAAATAACATTTATGGATTCCTTTTTAACATATATACCTTTCACCAAGCAATAATTAAGAATGAGTAAAGTGAGTCAGCTACAAGCATGTCCAAAGCAGTGCTTATTTTAACTATGAAAAACTACACATAATGTAAATTGTCCTAAAATGAGGAATTGATTTAAATCAGCAGATGGAATACTAAGCAACAGTTTAAAATGCTAAAAAAAAAACAATTAATAACATGGAAAATATTTATGATATTAAGGACATGTATTAAGATTTTAAGAAAAAAGAGTTATAAAATTAATATCCAGGGAGGAACCAAGATGGCAGAGTAGAAGGTATAATGTTGTAAGTCATAATTCTAGTTATTACTTTAAAATGTATATCTCAAAAATAACTAAAAAAATAAAATTAACATCCAAGCATACATGTTTCAAAGAAAAAGTACATTATCCCCACTCCCCATCCAATCTTTCCCATACACATGGGGAAGGATATAAAAAATGTTTATTTCTAGTGGTTTACTTACAGGGGAATTTTAATTTGTTTCATTTTGTTTTGTTTTGTTTTAGGGGGGGATTATTATCTGTATCCTGGAAAATGTACAAATATTTGCAAGGAGAAAAAAGATGATAATAATTCTCACCTCAAACATACATGTCCTTGCTTAAAGTATTAAGTATCTACTACTTAAGAAAGACTATTTCACATAATCAGTAAGAAAAAACAATCAGTAAGAAGAAAACAACGTGGCATATGTAACATACATATATTTATTTTAGTTCTCTCATACTGAAAGTGTAAAAAAAAAATTAACAAGTGCAACCCATACTGACAACAAGCTTTTCTAAAAGTTTAAATATATGATAAACTTGGAAGGAAGTTAAAAGATGTAAAAATATTTGTTTCTATTTTTGAGCATGGAAGAAAATTAATTTTGGAGAAGGGATGTCCTGCCCATGCTTCCTGTGTAAGGAGTTAAAAGTAGAGGGTGGAAGGGTGGCACAGATTTGCTATAAGAACTTTCATGTAGCTTCACTTTAAGTCCTCAGTATTAATTCCATGGCCTAAGACTTCAAGCACATTCTTAATACCCTGAACTTCACTCCTTTGTCTTCCTGCCACATTCAGAAAGCTGCCAACTCCTAACATTGGGATAATCTAACCAGTTCTGCCTTCTTTGTTCCTATACTCTGCTCACTGAGGACTTCATGGGAAAAGAAATTAAGACAACTTCATGATGCTATCATAGATTCACCACCATCTATTTCTTGTAGGCATCAATGCTACCTGAAAATCTTCTATTTACCACTTTTTTCAGACTCCCTACTCAGCCACTTTACCTCAAGTGACATTACTTCTGACTCCAAAGAGAAAATATAGGACAGCAGGCTTCTCTTCCCTTTGATCTCAGCCACTCTCCACAATCAAACATAAATAACTTATTATCCCAGACATCATTTCCTTCTTCCCTATATGCACAGATGTCTAGGTATCCTTTCTCTAGTCCAAGACTGATAACTTCACCTGGGTCTTATCTCCCTCATCCCTCCCTCACCCACCCACCCCCACCCCAACTCCTCTAGAGCCATGTTCCACCAATTATCCCCCTCTCTCCTATCTTCCACTTCTCTTTCTCCACTGGCTCTTTCCTCTGAGCCATATACTCAAGTATTGCTATTAGAAACATCAATAATGACAACCACAAAAACTCCTCCAAACTTTCCTTTCATATAGGTAACCAAACTCTTGGTTGTTCCTTTCCCAGCAAAGCTTTCTCAAAGTATTCTTGACAACATATGTCACCACTTCTCCCTCATCTTCCACTCAACTCCTCCTCTTATGCACCCAATCATTCCTCCTCCTTCTCTGACACCCACAACTCCAGAGGGACCACTCTCCCTATGCTCCTTCCTAATAATCAAATCTTTACCTTAATTTGACCTTTCCAAGGCATCTGACGGCTCTCTTTATTCAAAAAAAAAGATACACAGGGACTTCCCTGGTGGCGCAGTGGTTAAGAATCCGCCTGCCAATGCGGGGACACAGGTTCAATCCCTGGTCCGGGAAGATCCCACATGCCGCGGAGCAACTAAGCCCGTGCACCACAACTACTAAGCCTGTGCTCTGGAGCCCGTGAGCCACAACTACTGAGCCTGCGTGCCACAACTACTGAAGCCCTTGTGCCTGGAGCCCGTGCTCCACAACAAGAGAAGCCACTGCAATGAGAAGCCCGGGCACCGTAACGAAAAGTAGCCCCTGCTCGCTGCAACTAGAGAAAGCCCGCACGCAGCAACAAAAACCCAACGCAGCCTAAGTGAATGAATGAATGAATAAATAAATTAAAAACTACTCATGTTTCTTTAAAAAAAATACACAAATAGCCAATAAGTACATAAAAAGACACACATCATCATTAGCCATTAGGGAAACTCAGATCAAAACCACAATGAGAAAAAAGAAAACCCACAAGATGCCACTTCACACTCAAAAGGATGGCTAATACCAAAAAGTCATAATAGAAACTGGAACCTTCATACCTTGCTGGTAGGAATGTAAAATGGTTCAGCTACTTTTGAAATTGGTTTGACATATCCTCAAAACGTTAAAGTTGCAATATGACACAGCAGTTCTACTCCTAGGTATACATACACAGAAGAGAATACAATACATACACCACACAAAAACCTGTACATAAACCACAATGAGGTACTATACAACACATCCATTAGGATGGCTAGTATCAAAAAAAAGAGGGGGGGGGCAAAAATATGGAGAAATTATAATTCTTGTGCATTGCTAGCTAGTGGGAATGAAAAATGGTACAGTCAACTGTGGAAAAGTTTGGCAGCTCTTTAAAAAGTTAAACACAGAATTACCATATTACCTAGCAATTCCACTTAAGGGTATATACCCAAAAGAACTGAAAGCAAGGATTCAAACAGGTATTTGTACATCCATGTTCACAGCAGTATTATTCACAACAGCCAAAAAAGTGGAAACAATCCAAATATTCATTGATGTATGAATGGATAAACAAAATGTGGTACATATATATATATACAATGGAATGTTAGCCTTAAAAAGGAAGGAAATTCTGACACATGCTACAACATGAATGAACTCTGAAGACAAATGCTAAGTGGGGGAAAAAAAAGTCACAAAAGGGCAAACAGTGTATGATCCCACTTATATGAGGTACCTAAAATAGGTAAATTCATAGAGACGAAAATTAGACCAGAGGCTGGAGGTAGGGGGCAATGGGGAGCTATTGTTTATTAGGTAGAGAGTTTCTGTTTGGGATGATGAAAAATTCTGGAAATAGACAGTGGTGATGGTTGCACAACACTGCGAATGTATTTAATGTCACTTAATTGTACATGTTAAAATGGCAAATTTTATGTTATGTATGTCTTATCACATTAAAAACGGCAACAACAAAAAACTTCTAAAGAATATTTATAACAGTACTATATTATTCATAATAGCCAAAAAGTAGAACAATCCAAATGTCCATCATCTGATGAATAAATAAAATGTGTATTCATACACTGGAATACTAAGCAATAGAAAGGAATGAAGTGTTGATAACATGCAACATGCGTGAACCTTGAAAATTATGCTCAGTGAAAGAAACCAGACACAAAGTCCACATACTATATGATTTCATTCACATGAAATGTCCAAAATAGGCAAATGTATAGAGATAGAAAGTAGATCATTAGGATCTGGGGTGACAGGGGAATAAGACAGATGCTAATGGGCATGGGGTTTCTTTGGAGGTAATGAAAACACTCTAAACTTAGATCATGGTGATGACTGCTTAACTCTGGAAATATACTAAAACCAGTGAACTGTATACTTTAAATGGATGTATTTTTATGATTCATAAATTACATCTCAATAAAAATGTTACAGAAAAGTAACTTCATTAAAAAAGTTTACAGACTCTTTAATTTAGGGCTTTAAGAGGAAGCTTTTGTGTCAACCCTCATTTACTATTTCAATGGAGGAAGTATATCACTATGAAGGGTCCAAGCCACACCTTAGCGTTGTTAAGGGGATAACAGCTTGCCTTGCCTCTTTAACTTCTCAAATTGATACTACTTGCTAACTACTGGTGTGGGAAAGGAACAGACTCCTAAACAGTTGCCATGGCAGCTCAATAGCATAAGCATCAAGAATTAAGAATATAAAGGCTTAGAAACAATGTGTTACAGAGAAAATAATATAAAATTTAAAATCAGAAAACATGACATCAGATTCTATACACTTTTAACAGCTGTGTGACATAAGATACAAACTCAGTTTCTTCAGCTGTAAAACAGGGATAGTATCAGATACCATCCACCCGAAAGAGGTGGAGAGTATTTATACAGCACATGAATTCTCTTCTGTTCTACTAGACTATCACTCCCACTCCTCTTTCATTCCATCTTAATGACTACACCTTGCCTGAATTTGTCCTTTCCAACTTTCTTTTTCAGGACGGTCTCCATACAAGACTCCACAAGCACTGAAGATTCACTGTTTCCCCAAAAAGATGTGTGTCAGACAGTGAGTTGCTGTTCACATGAACCACTGCTGCGTACACGTGACACAAATCCTGAGGCACAAATGAGACGATAGTAAAATGTGGAAAAAACTAAAATTAGAAGACAAACGAAAACACGTGTGTAGGAATACTAAGTAACTTCATTTAGTCAAGATTAAATCTTTAAAGACAAAGTAAGCACTCAATAAGTTTTTTTTAATAGAAAGCATACATATGAAATAATGAAGGGCTTCCCTGGTGGCGCAGTGGTTGAGAATCCGCCTGCCGATGCAGTGGACACGGGTTCGTGCCCTGGTCTGGGAAGATCCCACATGCCGCGGAGCGGCTGGGCCCGTGAGCCATGGCCGCTGAGCCTGCTCGTCAGGAGCCTGTGCTCCGCAATGGGAGAGGCCACAACAGTGAGAGGCCCGCGTAACGCAAAAAAAAAAAAAAAAAAAAAAAAAGAAATAATGAAGTAGCCCTAGAATTAAGCAATTAGCAATCATTCCCAACAACTTATTAGATGGCCTGTATGACTTCCCATAGCCTATTCAACTTCAAAATAGACTCTTGTCACCCAAAAGCATACTGAGATAAATTGCTAAAACACTTAAGACAGAATGTTTTCTGGGTTGGAAACAAATCGTTTTAATTCATCAAGCTTCTCAGTCTACCAAGTAAGCTAAGTCAACTTCACTAGTTTTCATAATTATTTAAAATCCAATCCTTTCCTGTAATTATTTTAAAAATCAAAGATTACAGTAATTCAAAAAGACCACTTAGGACCTAGAATATACATAATAACCTAAGTTTAAATGCAGAGTACAGAGAAACTAGAGAAAATTACCAATTTTTTAAAAAACTAATTTTGTGTCTTAAAGTGGTCAGCGTCTAAGATACATTATTATGTGATTAAAAGAAAAATACAAAAGCCGCATTACAGGGGAAATCAATAAAAGCCCAACACCTGCTGTGTAAACATCTTAAATGTGTTATTTCTACTGCAAAGGATATTGTTCAAACCTCTGACTGCTAGCAGTATTATAGTCATCCCTCCGTATCGGTTGGAGATTGATTCCAGGACCCGCTGCAGATACCAAAAACCCAAAGATGCTCAAATCCCTTACATAAAATGCAATAGTACAGTCGACCCTCTGTATTCCCGGGTTCCAGAACTACAGGTTCTACACTCCTGTATATGGAACTCAAGGATACAGAGGGGCTACTGTATTAAACAGAGCCAAGAGATAAAATGGACTCAGAACTCTTCACTGAAAGTATTCCTAGCATTCAAATATATAAAGAACAATATAGCCTATGATTATTCTCCTTTCCCCCAATATATTTCCACATCTGCTTATTCAAAAGGTCCTACATGTGACCTTACTTTCAAAAAGTCATCTCTCTTTCCCTTTACGGTTCAACTCCCTGCAAACTGTAGTCTCCACTCGCCTCCACGTCGTCTCTCCTCATTCACTCACACCCTCCACTGCTCTAAGAAAACTGCTCCAAGGAGTCATTCATTAGTCATCTTTCCTGGTCCTCATCTTCTTCACATACTCTGCAAAGTTAGACTCTCATTAAAACACTCTGCCTTCAGTTTGCAGTACTTCTCCTGTAACTCTCTCTAACCCATGCGCTGAATTCTTTCCTCCCTAACAAAAGTATTCTTTTTTCAAATCTTCAATAAATATGTACTGAAGCACCTACTACATGCTAGCCACTGTGTGAGGCACTGAAGATGTAGCAGTAAACAAAGCCGGTGCTCTCAGGTAGCTTACAGACTAGCTGGCTCCTCCAAGGTTTTAGCCCAGGTCCTGTTATCTAATCCCATTGAACAAAGATGGGAGCGGCTCTTTTTGAGTTGTAGTTCATTCCAATTTGTTTAGAATGTAAACCGCTGATGAACACAGATTAAACAATGACAGGCCAGCTTGCTCATTTATACACATTATACCCAGGTACAAGCTTCTCATCAATTATTTAAAACTCAAATATAGCCTATTCAGTCGTGAGCACCAGCAAATTGTGTAACAGTGACAAGTTGCACATGTTGAGTTGTAATTTCATGACTTAATTTGTGCCATCAGACTTCTGGTTATTTCTTAATGCCCAGGTCATGAGACATCAGCACCAAAGCTTTGTCTGAACTTATTTTACTACTATTGTTAGCACACTTGTTACAAATTACTACCAAACCAAAACTCCTTACTTTGTTCCTGAATATTTTGTGTGACATTTGTCTGAAATGGAAATAGCAGAACTTTGTTACAGATTCACTTGTACAGTAGATATGGATGGAGTTGACCATAATATGTATTATGCAACTTATTTTTAAATACCAATTTCAAATTATCAAAGCTTTCTAACAGCAAATAGTATGATGGCACATTTGGAAATGACCATGACACCTTACAGTCCATGAGAGCACAATTTGTTAAGGGCGAAATCTTGACGTTATCTGGATTCTTGACAGTCAGACACACTTGTTACAGTATTTTAACAAAATGTATAGTTGAATGCCAAGGGGGAAAACACCCCATCCACCAGTTTGAAAAAAAAAAAGTGAAACTACGTATCAGGATCAGATCCACAAAAGCAGCTTTGGGAGATTCCCCTATCAAATACTGTAATCCTCTGCAGAACTTGTGTTTAACTAGGATCTTGGCCAAGTAAACAAGGTGCTAAATCTAGTCCTCCTGGCTTGAGAGGACAAACAAACATGATAGCTACAATATTTCAGCACTGTGCAATAGGCAAAGAAGACAGTGATCACAGACTGCTCTGTAAACTACTAAAATTAACTACAGTACAAATGGACCAGATGCTTTAAATTTTCAGAAACTTATTTTTGATCCATAATTCACGTAGATCAAATTGCACCAATGGTATACCTTCCTCTGCTAAGAAAAAACTCAGGAATGTTTGTGTAAGCATTAAAAAAAAAGCTGCTTATAATTTTACCATATGTGTAATGTTGCAATGCATTTGCTGTAAGACTTGGCTTACAAAATGGAAGAATTTCTCTCTACTAATGAGTAGTTAACTTTAGAGAGTGTTCTAAATACTTTTCCTCTTCCATGATTCCTCAAAATAAAAAGTCCCCAACACACTGTTCTTTTCTATACATATAAGGTGACTTTCTAGCACTTTTAAGGCACAAAGAAATGCATCAGGGTCTTTCCCCCCACCCCCCAACCAAAGCACTAGTTTATCTGGAAACTGAAAATAGTGTATACCTTTTGCCTCAGAGAAAGAATGGGATGAAAACAGCACAAGTCAACACAAAACAGCAAATTACCTGTTTTTATTACAAATTTCCACTTTACTCAAAATGTAATGAGAGAAGAAATACCCCCAATATTCCTTTACTCGAAACCATCATTTTGGAAGATAAAGGAACAATTATTGCAAATGATGTAACAATATATGCAACATTTGGGCAATTCCTTCCAAAGGTACTTTACCAATGGAGATCATAGTTTGGCAAAGAAATACATAACGGATTTATTTTTTAAACCTGAATTCCAACATTAGTGATAACTCATTCAATAAAATAGGCTCTCATTTATTTTCATGTCAGTGGTTAAATCTAAATGGAATCTACAAAATAAGCTCAAGAATGTTTGGTATTCAACTGCACACCCATATGAGATGAATACATCCTTCTATGCGTCACTTTTATACTTCAAAACAGAGACCAGAAACTCTTTAAAGAGGGACAATAACCACAAGGAACCTATTTTAAAAGCAAGTTTCTTATTTCTCCAACATCACTGAATAAAAACAATTACTGAGGTGAGAGAGTTATTAAAACTGTGTAACCGTTTACATGTTCTAATTAAATACCACTACTGTGCTCTCACGAACTAAACAAGTAAATCAAAAATTATAATTTTACTTCCATAAATGATATATACATACAACTGTATTACTTATATTTACATATATTTAATATATAACTTATTGCATAAATACATTTAAATATATAACATATATATACTCTAGATGATATTTGCAACCATAATATCTTTTTTTTAATTTTAATTTTTATTTTTTTTGGCTGGGTTGGGTCTTCGTTGCTGCGCGTGGGCTTTCTCTAGTTGCAGCGAGCGGGAACTACTCTTCGTTGCAGTGCATGGGCTTCTCCTTGCAGTGGCTCCTCTTGTTGCAGAGCACAGGCTCTAGGGCATGCAGGCTCTAGAGCACAGGCTCAGCAGTTGTGGCGCACGGGCTTAGTTGCTCTGCGGCATGTGGGATCATCCCGGACCAGGGCTCGAACCCGTGTCCCCTGCATTGGCAGGCGGATTCTTAACCACTGCTCCACCAGGGAAGTCCCTGTAACCATAATATCTTAAGATAAAAAACGAATCTTTTAAGTGATTTTTGGCAAGAGATATGAGGACACATTATGAAAACCACAGAGATATAGTATATAATGCTCTGTATCATATCCCACCATATCAATCATGAATTGTCCCTTCCTGTGGATGCAATAACAATAATGTGTTTCACAGCTTATGCATATCCTTAGAGCCTTGTAAAGTGCCACAGAAAATACACACCATATGTTCAACAAAGCACAACTTTGCATATTGTATGTTTCAAAACACATGGCTGATTGAGTATAGGATTAGCATATTTTTAACTGGGTTCTCTCTAGCTGTCTGTTAAAGTATTTGTGAACTATACACGGTACACGCAATCAACTTTAGAAAGAGCCCAGGGCTTAAAGACCCATGAGTTTAAGTCCCAGATTTTCCACTCACTGGGTCTATTGTCTAACCTCCCTATGCCTGTTCTCTCATCTCTAACAAGGAAAGGACAATAATTCATAATTTCCCTTCTTCATAGAATTGTTCTAAGAGCCAAAATGAGACAGTATACAAAGGATAAAGCTCTACGTAAACACAGTATTTTCTTATATCTTCTTAGTGAAATTAAATACCACCATAGCAACTAGTTTTATGTAACAACTGCTTTAAAGTAAGGAAAGCACAAGCTACAGCATTCCCACCCAACTACGAAATGCTATGTCAGCTTAAAGATAAGAAAAAACTCCTTTAACCTTTGAGAACAAGGAAGATGTGAAACAAATTATTTAATTAGTCAACATTTTCTCAACTCAGGTCAAAAGGTAATACAGACCCTTAAAAACAAATATACATTAAATTTCAGGAAATAGGTTTGTTTTTTTTTAATTGGCTCTTACTGCTCTTGCATTTCCACAAACAACAGTTTGCTCTTATGAACCTAACATATGGGACTCATTTGTTTTCCATGTGTAATTCTCAATATCTAAATAAGTCACTTCAAGCATTATCCCTTTTCAAGCTGTATAATCCTATTCTACTCTGCTAAAACATGTAATTTCCAACAACACAAATTCTTAAGCATCTTCAGAAGATATCTTCATGTATCTATTCCTAGAGCTAAAATGATGAAAAACTGAAGTGTCCAAGAATGTCAGAACAATGCACAGTTCTGGTTTTAAATGTTTCAAATTATTTCTACAACACTACATAGCAGCTTGAATATAACCAGTATTTAGTTAATGTTTGCTGAATGAATTAGGAATGCTTTGCCTCTATTTTGCTTTTTGATACACGGGGTGGGGCGGGGGGGGCACTGTCTTTGGTGTATACCAAAAGACATTCTTTGGTATGTCTATTGGTTTATACCAATAGACATTCTATTCTATTAAGTAGAATCCACATTTCACCATAAGCAGCAGAAAAGATTTGTCAAGCATACTTTATCAATTCTGTTCAGAAGACACCTACTCATGAGTTGGCTGTGTATCGCAGTACAATTAACTAGTGCTCCAGAATTACCTGAATTGCCTCACTATACTCAGATAGGGGGTGCACGTGTATTCCCAGCAGTGAGTACAAATAAATAGAAATATATTAATTGAATACATTTCTTTAGCGTGCAAAAACCAATTACTAACTCTTACCTGTGGATATTAAAACATACACAGGAACAAAATCCTAAAAGTGAATTATTATTTAGGAATTACCTCTAAAAACAATAAAATCTGAATTATAATAATAACATTAATGTAAATACTATAAACAAAATAAGTCTTCTTAATTTCTAATTTTTGTCTACCCTCTACTTACAGTTTACAAAATCAAACAGTTGTCACTTAAAAACTAATTCCAGCCAGTAAGGTTCATTTTCTCTTTATGTTTTGTAAGGTAATATCTAGTTTCCCTAGAACTACAAGCTACCAATATTCTTCTTAAGCAATGGGTTATATTCTCTTTCATATTAAATGTATTTCTTTATTGATTTTATCATGTCTGAAATTGCAATCACCTGCTCCCTAAGTGACACTTTAAATCTCTATTTCAATGCTTATGAAATGGAAAGCACTGAGAGTACTATTCACAAAGTGCACAAAACTTTGAAAAAGACCCCATTATTCTCAAAACAATTCCTATTCACATTTCAAATTACAACAATAGAAGCTTCTTTATGGAACTGATATTTCTACAATTTTAATAGAAGTTTAGCAACAATTTAAGAAAAGTTGTACAAAAAATTTTAACTAAGCAAACTCAGAATACCAACAGTTGTTGTACAATCAATGTGTACACCAACAAAAAAAATTTTTTAATCACGACTTTAGATCTTAAGGAGTTATTTCAGAAAGAAAGCCTCATAAAATGAAAGCCTCAATCTAAAACTGGTTTCTTCAATACCAAGAAGAATAATGACCAATCTTTAGACTGTAATTATTTAATATTTTTTATTTGCAAACCTGTAGCTTATACTAACTTTTTAATTAAACTTAAATCATTTCAAACTGTAAACATTTTTACAAGGATTTCTCCATGCCCTCTGAGCTTACATGGCTGCAATTTCAGAAAGTTTGAGAGCTGAGGCAGTTTCTGATAACCCTGGTTTTCCATAAAAAATGAGCATTACACCAGCAGGCAATTACTCAGCTCACAAAAACAATGGAGTCAGAAAATTTATATGAATTGACAGCTTGGTATATTACTGCACATGATTTTACAAAAGTCTGTATTCATTCATGCACACATTCAGACAATAAACATTTACTGAGCCACCTGCCATCAATCAGCACTGCCCATGAGAAGTTGGAGAGCTAAAGAGCAATGATAAATCATATTGTCAGATAAATTATAGTATAATTATGTAATATATATAGTATAATGTATTAGGTGATACACTATAACATACAGAGAGATAAATTCCTCTGACCAACTCATTCGGAGATATACATCATCTAGAACCTTGATAACTAGAGTATGGTCCATGAACCAGAAATGCCATCACCCAGCAGCTGGTCAGTCAGAAATATGGAATCTCAGGTCCCAAGCAAATCTACTGACTCTGAATCTGCATTTTAACGCGCTCTCCAGGTAACCCCAATGCACATTTAAGTTTTGAGAAACACTGATCTAGAACGTAATTGAAAAACAGTAAATGAGTAAAAGTGACATCTTGTACTTTTAAGCTCTTCGGGCCCCATCCTGAGCCTTTTTTACAAATGAAGAGATAATTTAACAAGTTCAGCTACTTACCTTCACAGATCAGGAACGAACTGGGAAATACCACTGACAACAAAGAAAGAAAACAGGAAAAAATAATAAAAAGCAATCTCAAAAAGGGATGGCTATAGGGGACCATTTAAACAGCAACAATCTACCCTTTCTGCCTAAATAGGCCCGAAAGGTGTCATTGTGTTACAGAAGTATAACAGTTATTGATGTTCTTAAATGTGTCTCCTCTAACTAGACCACAAATTCCTTGAGGACAGGGACCTAGTTTTATTCTTATACACTTACATTTGTAAACTTAATGACCCTAAATCATTAAGATGAGTTTGGTTAGGCAATGAGATGTATAATACATTTCAGAAAAATTTCTATCTAAAAAAATTACAATAAAAATGGCACAGCATTTTTTTTTAAAAAAGAATAAAGCGTCTCCATTCTATAACAACCCAATCAACAAGCACTATAAGAACAGAGGCTTTACTGAACTTGTGGCTCCAAATCCGAATGTTTTCTGACTTTATTCAAACTCACTTCTAGGGGACCAGTGCGTGGAGTGAATAGAGAAAAAGATTAGAAGAGAATGGAGGGAGAATAAAAATCAGAGAACACTCAGGGTTCCTCCACTCGTGAAAATAAACAGAGAAAAATGGGAAGCCTCACCAAAGATACAGAAACGCCAGAAGAGAACAAATACTACCTCTAGCAACCATTCACTCCATGGTCCTTGCCCCTGTGAACCAGACACCTGCTCACAATCCTCCTAAGAACTTAAAGACACCTTATCTCTAGAAACACTTCCCCTTGTGGCCTTCAATCAGCTATTACAGCAAGTTTATAATACAACAAATTCACTCTTCCAAAACAGCAAATTTCATGATGTTCTAGTCATTACTCTCCAAACAAATCATTAGTTTTCTTGCCCATGTCCTTGCTCATGCTATTACTTCATACAGAGACCTTTCTGCTCTGTTAATCTGACCCTGCATGTTAGCCACCAGTCACGTGTGGCTATTTAACATTTGAAATGTGGCTAAACCAGACAGAGATGTATGATAAATGTAAAATACACATCGAATTTTAAGGCTTGGTACAAAAAAGATGTAACAGTATTGTTTTTTTTAACAATGATTACATGTTGAAATAATATTTTGGATATATTCATTAAATAAAATAGATAATTAAAATTAATTTCACCTGTTTCTTTTTAATGTGGCTACTAGAAAATTTAAATTACATATGTGGTACACATTACACTTCTATTGGACAGTGCTGGTCTAGATCCTACTCATTCTTCAAGGCCTAATTCAAACACCTCCAGCCCCTTAAAGCTTTCCCCAATGACTCCAAGTGGACATGGTTTCTGTCTCCCTGAACTTTCATATCACTTTTCTTCACACTCCCAAAGAACCAGAGCAATTTTACCTTCTTACTGAGTGTTCCTATTACAGCTCCCCAACTCCAAGATAAGCAAATCGAGAAAAGAAACTACATCTAGGTCACATAAATTTTCATCCTACACCTTGGAGAGTGCATGTACTAAGGTGACGCTTGATGTCTGCTAATTGAGAGTTGAACTTCTCAATTACTATATTATCTATCCCTTTCACCGATTTCCATTTCTTTCTGAGGAATTAAACTCCATGTCTACAAATGTCCTGGATTATAATTAGACAGAGTGCCAGTGAGCTGTAAATATATGATGAACAAGCAGATCTAAAACTATCTAATACCGGTAGTCAATACACTTACAACAATTGTAAAACTTCGACAAGCCTCTAAAGGTTCCACTTTTTTTTTATGATGTTGTCCCTAAAAGTGTATTGTGAAGATCAACTAATTCAAAAGTAGAAGATTAACGACACTGGGTGACTAAAGTCTACCAAAAATTGTCCGAGATCCTCCCACAACCCTGAGTATAAATCAGGTAAGCATACAAAGGCTTAAGTAAAGCATGAGTAATGTCTTATATCGCACCCAAAGCTCTGAAATCGAGCTGTGAGGAAAGTGGTAGGAAGGGAAAAGACGACTTGTGTGCAAGAGACGAAGGGTGTTAACTATTGGAACGCGAAACGAGAAATAAAACCTAGCACAAAAAATGTCTGAATTATGTGGGAGGGATCCTCCCTGGGTGTATCTCTCAACCTCTGAACCCTCAGGCAAAGGTCGCGGTGGTCATTTCAAGTAGTCTTTTCTTCAAATGGTATTCCAGTGCCTGAGATCAGCATCCGCGAATCTTCCTTCCTCACCAGCCTATTCTGACTCCCCGGGCCAGGAATTCCGGCCAAACCCAACCCTGAAGCCACCCTTCTCCAGCACAGTTTGGAAACCGGCGGATGAACCGGGAGAGTCGAACTGAGACCCAGCAGCTGGACGACACCCCTCTCCCTTAGAGTCCGGGCTTAGCCCCTTGGGCAGGACTGGGCTAGCAGAGGAGAGCCAGTAGGCACAGAAGGCGGGGCAGGGCGCCGGACTTCGGGGACGGGTCTTCCCGTTCCATGCCGGCGCCTGCCGGTGCCGCGGGAACCCACAGGGTGGTGACAAGGCAGAATAGAAAGGCAGTGCAAAGCAGCCCGGGGTTTTCACTCACCAGCCGTCGCCGCCCGACGTTGGCGGTGGCAGGACCTCTTCTCCTTCCGCCATTGCTGTTGACGTCCACGTCACTTTGCCGAAAAGTGGACCCGGCGCCGAGACCGACTCAGACCCAACGTCGTAAAAGGTCCTCGGAAGTCTGGGACTGAGCTTCTGGAGAGGGAAAGGAAGAGGGAAGAGGCGACGACGCGAGGAACGCAACGTCACGACGTCCCGAAGGCGAAAGGTAACTTGGAGCCGCTGCCCCTCCAAAGACTACATGTCCCAGGATGCTGCGGGGCCCGGGCCGGGCGCAGTGGGCGGGGCTTGGCGAGGGCGTGCGTCCCAGTAGGAGGCCCTTGAGAGCGTCCCTTCTTGGCGTCCAGTTAGCGTCTTCTTTAAGTCTTGGCGTCATGCTTAAAGTCACATTTGACTGTCTTAAATAGTGGAGAGGCGACAGGAGCTGGGAATTCCCCAGGGAAGGTGGAGATAGGAGCGTAGCCACATTTGGGCCATTTCCTAGTGCAACAGCTGTGTTTGAGAAAAGAGCGGGATGTAAGAAAAGGCACGCTCACCCCTGTTTGTGGTGCGCGGTCAGAAGTACAAATGGAGGCCACGTACTTTATGTTTGAATACTTTAAAAGTTTTTTTTTTAAGCTAAACAGTAAAGGAAATATGTTCTAGCCTCCCACCTTTATAAACATGTCTTTCTAACAACATAGAAGGTCAAGTCCAAATTTAGAATTCTAGAACTCTGGATTTCCAAGCAGGGAGAGCTGCCAAGTTTCTTCTCTTCCCACCCTACTTCCCCTTCACTCCACGTGGGTGGACTCCTCGGCTTCCACATCCAAGCTCGGAGTCTACCATCACCAGCAAAGCACCGGCTTTTTGTTTCCCCTTGACCATCCCTGGGCCTAGGGCTGAGCACAGGTTAAGGAAGATGGACCTAGGGAAATGCTTTTGTAAGCCCTGGACCTAATGCTGATGAAGTAGAGCCACATGTAACTATATGGGTTAATCTGGAAAATATGATGTTAAATGAACAAAACATTGCGGAAGGGTAGGTAAAATATGGTGTCATTTATATTTGGCTTTAAATATAGGCAGCACAATATACATTTTTATAGAATGTATGTGCTTTTAAAAAATGTACAAGAATGATATATAGAAAAATTGGAATGGCAGTTCTCAAAGATAAACAAAACCAGACATTAGTTAAGTAGTGAAAACAGATGTTATTCAGAAACTATGGACAGTAGGGGAATGGGCTGAGCTCCATTCTGATTTGTGCAGAGGTGATTAGGGGTTTTAAAGGGATAAAGAGGGAGCAAGGAGAGCAGGACTCAAGAGTCAGACAAGTGAAAAATTACAAAGCATTGGTCAGTGTAATTGTGATTAGACCAGCTGTGTTTGCTAGCTGGCAATTTTCGAGGTTAGGATTCTTCCCTCCCACGAAGCCTGAGAGACAGAGACCCTGCCCTTCTTGATGATTACATTTCAAAGGAATGGCTCTCAGGTCCTTGAGAAGGACACGCCTAAATTGTAAGAGATACATATTCACAGATGTAAGCCCTTTGTAGTAAATGCTCCAAGAGACGTCAGTAACCTATCATCAGGTGTTGGCTAGATCAAACAGTAAACTCTCCTGGCAGCCATTGCACTTTCTCAATCAGGCATTTTAATGGGGTTCATTGGAGGCCAGGGTCATCCTAGGGACACAGCCTTAAGTTGCTAAAAACCATGCTAGAGTTTGATCAAGTCTCTTAATGCAAGGCTTTGGACAGAGCTGTTAGGTGCCAAAAGTTCTGCAGTTCTCACAGTTACATTTGTGGGAGGAGAGGAAATAGCTTCAATTATATTTTTAATATTTTGTTTCTAAAGAGCTGAGAAATGGCTACATAGGTGTTCAGTATTCTTTATAGAGTCTATACTTTTGTATCTAAAATGTCTCATAATTTTAAAAACTATTTGATTAAATAAGCACAAAGCACAGTCCAGCTCTTTCATTTACAACCAAAAACATGTTCATTCTCTTCCCAAAGGGGAGATAATACAGAGCCACATTACTGCACCTACTTCTAAGCCAAGGATCTCTGCATGATGTTCACTCTTTCTATGGGGAAAATGTCTTTTAATATGGAGTGAGAGTTTAGATGACAGCTATCAAAAAGAATAAAAGACATGAATCTAGGTCAAATTACCATCCTGATATTCAGGACCTCTGCTGGGTCTCTTCAATAGCTGTCAGTGGATTTTCAGAAGTTTTCTAAAATGTTTTGTAAAACTGTTAATTCAGTCACATGACAAGCAGTTGTTCATTGATTAAGGTGATCATAACCCTCAATTGTAATTCATTCTCAGTGTAATTAAAACAGTGACTGCTTAATACTCCATGTGGTAAAAGTATTATTCCATTTAAAATATATCAAGTGTTTGCTTGTGTTTGATATCCAGGCTCCTGAGTTAGCATAGACACCGTGGTTGACGAGTTTTCTGATAAGTCCTTCCTCTTCATCTGGATCCAGTTTGTCCACATT
Source organism: Kogia breviceps (assembly GCF_026419965.1). Taxonomy (NCBI): domain Eukaryota; kingdom Metazoa; phylum Chordata; class Mammalia; order Artiodactyla; family Physeteridae; genus Kogia; species Kogia breviceps. The sequence continues at coordinate 102,734,054 of NC_081314.1, forward strand.
TTCCCCAACATGCCTCACTTCCTGAGGTGACAAGGATATCACTATGCCCAAAGAACATTTTATAGCTGGCTACAAGTTTTTATGGGTGTAACTTTCTGAGTATTTTTGTGCTTTAAAAAAAAAATCTCAAAGTCCTGCCTTTTACCTGGATTGTTATGAGCTTTAAAAAATATAAGCATGGGATTACAAGTAGAATTTGTTAAATTCTAGTAGTAAATCTCTGCTTAAAAAAAAAATTTCAAGAGCTAGAGAAGATTTTATTATGAAATTATCTCCCTGTATTTTCTTTCTTTACTCTTTTCTCCTAATTATGAGAAGATTCCATCAATGACACTAGAAGCTCTCTCTGCTTTTATATATCTTTCTGGAACAGAGGAAGTTGGGATTTCTTTTTTCACAGACCTGGTGATGCTAATAGTGGTGACCATCTGGATGTGTGCACGATGCAGCCATTCCAAGATATGTCTTCAAGAAAGGCACATCCTCTCACCCACATAGGGTGTGTTATCTGCCTGCACTTCTGCAGCTATTTGTACTCCCATGCCCAAATAGAAAAGTATGGTATTATTCTATATTATCCTTGGATAAAATCAAATTGCATTTTTATAAAAGGAAAATTAAAGTTTCTTGGTTTTGAATGAAACTGTAAAAAAAAGAATATTTTTCATCTATTATGTGGTGTTGTGTGCCATATAACTATGTAATTATGTAGTTCATATTGTATTATATGTACTTAAGTCATATTATGACACAGTCTATTCTCAATAAATATTTGTTAAATGAACTGAAGATTTTTTTTGAAGTATTTTGGAATAGATGAAGTCATTCATCTATATAGAAACAGCTGGTTGGGACTGGGGGCAAGTGTTGAGCAAACAGTGTTAAAAAAATATTTCTCCCTTATCCTTCTAGTAGTTGTCTTTGCTAATTGAAGTTGACTCTTAATAGGTTATATAGATGGACCCAAAGTAAACATTTGGACAGGTATTGACCCATTCTTGGGTTTGGGATAGTTATGCTTTAACATGGGAGCCTGTTTCACTCTTTCCTCATTCCAGATTTGTTCCCAAATGTTCCAGACAAAAGGCTCTTATCAGGGTTGAGTCACTGCTGGTTAGAAACAGAGATCATAAACAATATGTTAGCTGGAACTAGCCTTTATTTTAAAAACTTCTTGCTTTTTGTGAGTTGACACACTCACAATATGTAAACGGTATCTTTAGACAATGCCTGTGCTATTCTTTACATATAATCTGTCTCCATTCACCTCATACACTTATACTTACCCTTCCTTTTAGGCATATGTCTTTCCAAATAAAAGAGTTAGCAAGTAACCATCTCAGGTAATTGGATGAAATTGCATGATATATGCTTTTAACGATATGTGTATAAAATACAGGTATGTATTACAATTTTTATGAATATGTTATTTACAGACTGGTTTCTCTAATACCCATGCTAAATTGTACAGCTTATCCCACTCCTGGGCATATACCTGGACGAAACTATAATTCGAAAAGATACATGCACCCCTATGTTCATAGCAACACTATTCACAATAGCTAAAACATGGAAACAACCTACATGTCCATCAATAGGTGAATGGATAAAGAAGATGTGGTACATATATACAATGGAATACTACTCAGCCATAAAAAAGAATGAAATAATGCCATTTGCAGCAACATGGATGCAACTAGAGATTATCATACTGAAGTACGTCAGAAAGAGAAAGACAAATACATATGATATCACTCATATGTGGAATCTAAAATATGGCACAAATGAACCTATCTACAAAGCAGAGAGAGACTCACAGACAGAGATCAGACTTGTGGTTGCCAAGGGGGAGGTGGGGGAGGTAGAGAGATGGACTGGGAGTTTGGGGTTGGTAGATGCAAACTATTACATTTAGAATGGATAAACAACAAGGTCCTACTGTACAGCACAGGGAACTATATCCAATCTCCTGGGATAATTTAAAAAAGAATGTCTATATGTGTATAACTGAGTCACTTTGCTGTACAGCAGAGATTGACACAACGTTGTTAAGTCAACTACACTTCAATTTAAAAAAAAGAAAAAAAAAGAAATTGCACAGCTTATCACTGTCATTACTACATTCCAAATTCACATAAGAATTAAAAAATTAAGTAAAAAAAAATTCTTAGGATATAATGAATATGAAAATGACCATAGAAACAAAAGCATTTAAAACATTTAGATGAAGAATTTCTTCTCTATAATTTTGCTCACACTTTTTTCTAGACAATATCAACTACTTCTGTGTTGTTAATTTCCATCTGTAACCTAACTCCTAAAGCTGTATTTCCAACCCTGGCCTTTTATAGTTTGCATCTATGAATCTAGCCATCTGCTGGGAACTTGCCCTTGGATGACCCACAAACACTCCAAACTCAATATTTCTAAAAACAAACTCATTATGTCTACCTGCTCCCCAGTCCATTCCATTTCTATAGAGGTAAATGGTTTTATTATATATCTAGTCATCTAAGCCAGAAACCTGGGAATTATTCTAGCTTTCTTTCCTTCTTATTTCCCATGGGTCATCATGGACCCATGCATATTTTCCTCCCTAGGCATTTTTCAAGTCAGGTCGTTCTTCACCACCCCTGCAGTTTTTCTCTTGCTTTTTCTCCTCATTTTGTTTTTCATGAAGGCAGTCCTTAATTAGTCTCCAACCTCCTTCCACTCTCTTCCCCAAAGAGTCAACACAGGCTCTACACTAGGGTTTCAAACTGGCAGCCCTCAGGCTAGATTTACTTAGCAACTTTTATTCTCTTGTCATTTTTAATCACTTGAATATCTTTATACACTTTTCAGTTTGTCTCCTCCACCACTCCCCGCTTTAGACCAGCCCCCAATTTACACATTTTTTATTTGCTTGATCCTCAGAGGTATTTGAATTTGTGCCCCTTGTTGCATATTTCTAAAATGGAAGTTTACCTAAAATCCTTCAATTGCCCATTATCCCCTATAAAGAATGTCTAAATTCTTTATCATGGATACAATACTCTCAGAATCTTGAGTATTTTCCCATTTCCCTCTTAACATATGCTTCAGCCATTCTATATTTTTTAAGTCAGTTGCTTGATTTTAAAAAAATATTTATTTGACTGCGCCAGGTCTTAGTTGCGGCACACGGGATCCTTAGTTGTGGCATGCGAAATCTTTCTTCTTTTAGCTGCGGCATGCGGGATTAGTTCCCGCACCAGGGATCGAACCCAGGCCCCCTGCATTGGGAGTGTGGAGTCTTAACTGCTGGACCACCAGGCCTCAGCCATTCTATATTTACAGGCCCCAGATATGCCCTGCTGCTCCATGACTTTATGCCTTTGTTAAAACTTGCTTCCTCTGCTTTGTTACATTCTAACTTCCTTCAACTGGTTACGCTTAGCCATATGGCTTGAGCAACATTTTCTTTGTAATCCTCCCTCTGTCTCAAGCAGAATTATTCATTCCTGCCTTTTGCTATCACTTCCCCTTAAATATTCCTCAAAATTATATGCTTATATATTTGTTTTCTCTGCTAGACCTGATATCCTTGGAACCAGCTTAATATGTCTTTACATTTCTAGTGCCTAGCATAGTACTTGATATGTAGCTGTAATCTGCTGTATGAGTAAATGGATGAATGGACTGTGTGCATGCATGTGTGTGTGTGTGTGTGTGTGTGTGTGTGTTGCCTGTGTAACATTATTACTGCAAACACTTATAGACCATTTACCGTGTCCTAGGTAGGCATTGTTCTAAGCACTTCTGTTAACTCATTTAATCCTCCCAACAACCCTATAAATTAGTAATGAATAAATATGAAATCTGAAATCAAGTTAGATCAAATAGGCAAGTAGTTTTCTATCATGATTTAAGAAGTGTTTCTTTAGAAGTAGAAATGATTGTCATGTTTGTATTAAATCAAAAAAATAAGTTAATGAAGACACACAAAAGAACAAGAAGAGGGAGGACATTACTTCAGGGCCCTTATACATCACAAGTAGGTGTAATTGCTCAACTGAGTGTCTCTGCTTCTGCTTAATGAAATTCTTCCTGGGAGAGGCAAAATCTTGTGTCATCATTTCTAACCTGAAGCAAAATAATTTCTTCCTGCCATAAAAACGTTACTATTTTTTAAATCTTTGATTTGTATAAAGCATTTGGTGATAATCTATGAGCAGAGACAAAGCCTATATCCACAGATAATGATACTGCTTCAATTTTGTCTAGTCAGTCTTTCCAATGTCCTATGAGGCTCTACATAATCTGCAACCCCAGTGTTGCCTCCATCTGGAAATCTCTTTGCCCAGATATATTTAGGGTCAGTGGGTAGATAGTGTTCAGGCAGGCAGAGATAAGGAAAAGAACTTCAGGGAGGGACTGACAAGATTGAATGCAGAAAAGCACCAGGCATGTTGGTGGTTGAGAGAGTAGGCCAGTGATGGGAGAGACAGTTCAGCCAGGATCTGGCAGGGAATGGAGAGCAACTGAAGGTTCTCAAATATTAGAGGACTCTATGACCCAAGGACACTTTTACAAAGATGAACAGTTGGATTGAAGGTAGAAGAGATCAGAGACAGGGAGGTCAGCCAGGGTCCAGTAAGATTCTAAACTGGGATATTAGCCACAGAGCTGGAAAAAAGTAATAAAAATGAGAAAGATTGTGGGAAGAGAAAGATTATGAGAGACCGAGTTCCTGATCAGATATGAGACAAAAGAAGGGGTGTGTGGTCCTGATGGTAGTGACCACAGCAGGAGCAGAGCCCTCAGGAGGGATCTGTTGTGGATAGAGGTTTGATGGAAATGGGATATATTAGGCAGTTGGAAATAGGGCTGTGGCCCAGAAAATGGACTAGGTCTAAGGATACAAATCCTGTAAAATTCTGATTCTGGTTCTTTCTGTAGGATGAGAGGTAACCAATCAGGAGACAGAGACTGGCAATGAGCACTCTCATATGCTGCTATGGGAAGTGAATTTGTGCAAATGTTTTTGGATTAGAAATTGGAAATACTCATCAACATCTAAAGTATACGTACCTTTTGAAACATTCTCTGTAGAATTTATCTTACAGAGATATTTGAACAATTGAGCAAGAGTATATACAAAGATGCTCACTGATGTACTGTTTGGCTTGTAATGGCTAAAAAAATTGGAGTCAACTTAATTGTCCATCATTGGATGGTACCTCTATATGATATGGTACCTCTATATGCTGTTAAATATAATAGAATGAGGTAAATGAGGTACATCATATAGATGGTACCTCTATATGCTGTTAAATATAATAGAATGAGGTAAAGCTATATATAATGACACAGAAAGGTGTCTACCATGTATGAAGCAAAAAAAAGCAAGTTGTAGATGTGTTAATTAAGTAGATGGGAGGAATCTTTTCACAATGAATAAGTATATCAAATCATCACCACGTACACTTTATTTTTTTCATGTACTCTTTAAATATCTTTCCATTTTGTCAATTATACCTCAATAAAGCTGAAAATTTTTCAATTAAAGAAACCTCGTAGGCTTCCCTAGTGGCGCAGTGGTTGGGAATCTGCCTGCCAATGCAGGGGACACGGGTTCGAGCCCTGGTCTGGGAAGATCCCACATGCCGCGGAGCAACGAAGCCCGGGAGCCACAACTACTGAGCCTGCGCGTCTGGAGCCTGTGCTCAGCAACAAGAGAGGCCACGATAGTGAGAGGCTCGCGCACCCCGATGAAGAGTGGCCCCCGCTCGCCGCAACTGGAGAAAGCCCTCACACAGCAATGAAGACCCTACACAGCCAAAAATAAATAAATACATTTATAAAAACAAAACAAAGTAAAACAAACTGTTAAAATTCCCCTCCCACCCCATGACCACTAACAGAAGAGTTCAGTTGGTGCATGTTCTGGTTCTACCTGGCCTTGAAAAGCTGGGTCCAACAGCAAGTCACTTCTCCATCCCCCCCCAGGAATTGTGTTAACCATTTTATTTATTTTTAAATAAAACAAAAGGGTGGGGAGAAAAGCAAGTTGCAAAATGGTGTGTCTAATATAATTCCACTTTTCAACAAAAGTGAGATATGTATTTGGACATGCACACAGAAAGGTCTAAAAGAATATGTGGAATTGTTAACTGTGATAGTTTAGGTTGGGCATGACTTAAGGGGACATTGACCTTCTACAGCTATAAATTGTTAGACGTTTTTTCCACTGAGCATGTATTATTTGTAATAAGAATAAAAGTTTGGAATTTTATAAAAAAACACTTTCAGACTTTCTTAAGGAGCTCACTCAGTCACTGATACTAAAGTTCAGATAAAAGTAGGTCAAAGCAAGGCAGGAAAACGTGCGGTGGACTGAGTATGTGAAAGTGGTACATGGTGTGTATGTATTGATATATGAAAACGAGCGGACGGGCCCTGCCTGGTTTGGCACCTCCTGAACTTTCTAGTCCCCTTTCATAGCACTTTCCCCTTCCCCTTATACTGGCCTCCTCTCTGTTCCTTGAAGAAGCCTTTCAACACATGGCCTCTGCGAATGCTGTCTCTGCCCTGAAAAAATCCCCAGCCCAAACACACAGCCTCCAACATGTACACACCTTGCTCTTACTTCACATCTCAGATCAGTTGTCACTTCCTCAGAGAAGTGAGAGGGCAGCCTTTCAGAATACAGCAGGCCCCTTTGTTACATGTGTTTCTAAATACACTACACGTGATTTGAATGCGAAAACAAGCAATTTAAAACGGGAAGGGAGAAGGACGGCAGAGAGTGACTAATGCTTTAATGGTATTCATGTTTTGAAACCTTTCTTCTTGATCTATATTGTCTAGTCTACCTGCTTTTCCCACTTTTAAGTTTACTTGTGGTTCTTCTTAGATGTTTCCTATGCAGGGTGGTAAGAGAAGCCTGAAATCATTAATAGACTGTGAATTCCTGCAGTATCATTGTACAATTTCCCTTTGGACAAATTCCTTTCTGCACTCGTTTATTGAGCACTAAGTTCTGCTCGAGACCCTGGGTGGAATAACCTTATCTACCGCCCACCTTTCCTACTTCTACTCTTTTATTCAGTGCAAGCTAAGTCCATCACTGTGATTTTCAATCTCATGAGCACTGGAATAACCTGAGGAGCTTTAAAAAAAATGTGGGAATTCACCCTCAGGGATTCTGACTCTGCTGGTCTAGGGTCAGACCCAAGCACAGGGGTGTTCTGAGAGTTCCTTGGGTGATGCTAATGTGCGGGCAGCATTAAGTACCACTGGCTGAGATTAACCTTGAAACAGAAACTCTACTTGGAGAACTGGAGAATACCTGACTTATGGAAATCAAAGCCTCGGTGGTTCCAATGGCATTAATCTCTTAGATGGGGTCAGACTTGCTTTGTTCACAAAGGTAGAGGCTGAAGGCAGAAAGCATAAAAGGTGACAGCTGAAGCATCACCCTGAATTAAGGCGAATGACTTTGGACCAGAGCACTTGCTTGTAGGAAATAGTTTGATCACGTGTACAGCTGGATTAGGGGCAGGCGTTCATGGAGGAGAAGAGCAGATTAAATGCCTGTGGGGACCCATATTAGCTTTCAGACTTTGTTCTCTGTTACTCATGTGTCTCAAAGACTTTCAGAACAAGCAAGTATTATTTTAGGAGTTTAATGCATGGGGCACCTGAGGCCCTGGAAGTTTTATGTCTTATTCTTCAGCACAGTCCATCTCCCAGGACTCCTGACTCCCAAACACCAGAGGTCATCACCAGGTGTCCTGTCTGAAGCAGGACATCTGATTCCTGGTCTTGGCTTAGCCACTAATCACCACAGATGTGACCTGCTTAAGTCACCTCTGCTCTCAGGGCCTCGGTTCCTTCAGATGAAGTAAGTTGAACTATATGGTCTATCCAAACCCCCTTCAGCAGTAGCAAGTGACACTAGGTGGCACTCATGTAACTCCAGTGGGGAACGGTTGGAACATGTTGGCTGCCAGGCTCCTGTCCCTTAAAAGACCCAAGGACATGATAAATGCAACTTGGGAAATAATGCAGTTTTAGGAAGACTGCTTGGGCCTCCTTTCACCAAGAAGAGTTTTTGAATCTGTGGATGTCTGTTGTGTTTTACCAGCTACTTTTACAATGTACTTTTGATTTCATATTCCTCTCCTTTTTATCATCTCAAATTTTAAAATATTGTAGAGAAAGCTATTTCCTACGGCTTAGCTACATTTGTAATCTTGTCCAGACACACAGGCTTGTGTGACACAAGAGCATGTGGTGTTACCTTAGCAAGTATCAAGTTCTCCCAGTCACATGCCACTACACGAGTAACTTCTAGGAGAGAGACCAGCACTGAACTTCAAGCAAATAGGATTCTTCCCTGCGATGAGTCGCCCCCGAACAGGGTGACCCAGACATGGCTTTTTTTCAAAGTCTTGCTCCCCACAGCTGGTTTGTCCTGATGTTTCCAAGAGGTTCCTTCTGGTCTAGGTTCATTTCAAGAATGCAGTCTGGATCAACCTGGCTTCAGAACTTGACTTTCATGATCAGGATATTATCTCAAATGTGATACTTTCTTCATCGGCAAAAATCACCCAAGACACCTTTCAGATGCTTCTCCCTCAATCAAGGACCCCAGGAGTAGTACCCAAGGATTTAGCAACAAAAATAAAAGATAGAGGAACTAAGTTTGGCATCTAAATCTGTGAGATCTAAGAAGAGATTTAAGAAGTTTCATGTTGTTAATTCATGTTGAAAGTAATAGGTGGATCGCAGTGACTTCATCACCTGTCAATATAAGGGACCCTGGACTTGGGTGAACTTCCTGGGTGGAAGTATGGTCATGACTTCCAGACCTAGGGGTGGTGTTAGAGTCAGGGTAAGGGATTGAAGGTACATATGTGTATGCTCTGGTAGACTACAAAGACCTGAAGCCAAAATACTAACAGCAGTGGCGTTATGGGTGACATTTATTGTAATCTGTATACTTCTTTGTATTTCTCAAATTTTATTTAATGATCATGAATTTGTTTTGGTGTTTTATTATTTCAAAATTCAAAAGAAAAAAGAAGGAAAGAGAAAAGAATGATCAGCAGGTTTCAACAAAGAAACAGTTGTTTGTAAATTACCTTGTTTATGAAAGCTAGTATGATTTCAAAAGGGGATTGTACTATTTCCCTTGGATGTGGAAATTACTTGACTCTGGTCTGATCCACTGATGGTGAAGTAACACCTGAAAGACTCACATTAACATTACAATTGTCCTCAACATACACAAAAGGAACCTTTAAAATGAATACAAATAAATTTTATAATGTATAATTATCCTCTTGTTGAATCAAAATGTACTACTTTAAGTGTGAGATTGCTTTTTCGACTATGATGTTTTACTTTTCAACCTCATGTTAATTCTACAAAGCTTGGCAGATACCCAATTGTGACTTCCTTTAGGACTTTTTGTTGCCACTCATTATTCTTCTTAACATTGCCCAAGGTAAAGAGCACCAAGCTTGGAAAAGGTTTGGAGAAAGTTTCTAATCCAGTTTTGGTACCACCTAGCAGTGTAAACATGGTCAGGTTACTTAAGTGTCCTGGGTTTCAGTTTTTCCATTTGTAAAGCAAACCATGGCTGTTCTTACCATCTCTTCCACCTCAGTTATTATAAGGATAAAATAAGATAATGTATGTAACAGGACTCAAAATACTATAGGTGGGTTCTTTTGGAAACTGATGGTGAGATAAAGTATGGAATAAAAAAGGTTTTCTGAGGGAGTGACGGCTGTAAAAGAAAAGGGGAGTAAGCAGGCTTGAGCAGGGCAGTGGTCAGAGTGCAATGCTTTCTCTGCCAGCCCAACAGGGAGCACAGAGCTATGATGGCCAGTTCAAGAAGTCCATGTTGGGTGGGCCAGTTCTTTATACCACCGCCTTGCTCAGTCATTGGCTGGGGGGCCACTCCATAAACAGAGTGACCTCAGCTCCAACACAGAGCAGGTCTTGAAGGAGCTAATAGCTGGAGGCTGTCAGCTAACCACAATTCTTGAAGCTGAATAGCAAGTCCTTTCTGGAAAGGAGGACATGAGTGGTATATCTCATGTCTGCCACACTGGCCCCTAATATGACTCAACTTGGGGCCACCACTTGAGATGGGTGTACATTATATCTCAAGATTATGAGTTCCCTTTCTCTGACCACAAACTTCTGTCCTTTGATATTGTCCACTCCCTCTCTGAGCACTGAGCATGCTCTCCCCACCTTCTGTGACTCCTATCCTTCTCTCCCTATCTTGACAGTCACCTCCTTCTGATTTCCCTGGCCTCTCTAGCAAGGTTCACTAGCTTGGACTCAAGGGTCTGGGATTTTATGTTGCCTTCTCTTGTTCCTCTCGACCCTTTGATTTTTTTCTCATGCTTGTCAGACTGATTTCTGAGGCACCCCATGGTCTTCTTTCCTCTGAAACTTGAGTGATGAACCTTACTGGAAAAATTCACGTGGGGACTTCCCTGGCGGTCCAGTGGTTAGGACTCCACGCTTCCACTCCTAGGGTCCCCAGGTTCCATCCCTGGTTGGGGAACTAAGATCCCGCAAGCTGCACAGTGCGGCCAAAAAAAAAAAAAAAAAACAGTACCATCTACTGAATGGTGAACTACACTTCAATGACAGCCAATTTCATCAACATGTTTGTTTACTGCAGCAATCCTTTTATCCAGTTCTTATTGTCTCCCTGTTCCACTTACATTGTGTCTAACTGGTAAGAGATGATTGACATTTATTCAATTCTGCCTTATGCAGAAGGTATCTATGTACTTGATATACTCCCTTCCACTCTTCTCCCTCCAGCTTTATTTTTTTAAATAAATTTATTTATTTTATTTATTTATTTTTGTCTGTGTTGGGTCTTCGCTGCTGCGTGCGGGCTTTCTCTAGTTGCAGTGAGCGGGGGCCACTCTTCGTTGCGGTGCGTGGGCTTCTCGTTGCGGTGGCTTCTCTCGTTGCAAAGCACAGGCTCTAGGTGCGTGGGCTTCAGTAGTTGTGGCACTCAGGCTCAGTAGTTGTGGCTCACAGGCACCAGAGTGCAGGCTCAGTAGTTGTGATGCACAGGCTTAGTTGCTCCGCGGCATGTGGGGTCTTCCCGGACCAGGGATCGAACCTGTGTCCCCTGCATTGGCAGGCAGATTCTCAACCACTGCGCCACCAGGGAAGTCCCTCCCTCCAACTTTTATATGGTAACTCTCTAGGTTACCATAGGAGCTAGGACTTGCACTATCCTGACTCTTGTTCAATACCCAGAACAGTGCCATAAGCTTATCTGGCACTGAAAAAAATTGTTGAGTGAATAAATAGTTGAATGAAGAAGAACAACTAAATTTGTTTTGTTATATGCCTATTACAGGCTAGAGAGAATTTCAAGTATATTATATGTCATCTCAATCCTCATAGGACTCCCATTTGTAGGTTTTAATCTTCCTATTTTATAGATTTATTTGTTGCCTATCTCTTGTCACTAAATATAAGTCCCTTGAGGGCAAATATCATGTCTGATTCGTTTCTGTAGCTTTGTAGCTCCACTTCCCAGGTGATGCCTGATACATAGATGATACTCAATGAAAGTTAGATGAAGGATCAGATAAGTGAGGGAACCACAAATGAAGGGTCAAGTTAAGACTGTGTCCAACACCAAAGCCTGTGCACTTTGTACCATGTCATGTGGCTCTCTCTGTCTGTATTGTGTTGTTAACTGCCCAAGGCTTCACAACAATTTAATGACCAAATCTGAATTAGAAGAAAATGATCCTCCATGCCATACTTCAATCAAAATGGTGACAGAAATTATAGTTGTCACTTGCTTTATTTACTTCTAAAGAATGTACCTAATATCATAGGAAGGATAATTGGCCAGTTCATGAATGTTCTGTTTCTGCTTCGAACATCTGACTGTAATTGTTTCTTTACCTTGTTCTGATGTCATCCATGACTCAGTATATGTTTGGGTTTTATTTGGGACCCATCTGAATTCATAAGCCTTCTATTTATTACCATGAGAATAAGATTAGCCAATATTTGCATATGCTAACACTAGTGACAAAATTACAAAGAATGAGTTAAACAAAATGTCACTTAGCAGAAAGTGATAATTAAGCTCTTAATTAATTTTTCTTTCTGCCAGAATTTGGCTTTTAGTCAACTGATACCATTTGATAATAGTGTACATAATGTGGCAAGCACCAGAAAGAAGCTTCTAGACAGCTCATGGATACTAAAAGTATGCAAATCTTTGAACCTACAGTTGAAAATTGAACAGCAATAGAGGTGAGATTCTAGAATTTCCATTCCCACCACTACTTATAATGGAACCAAACAACTGTGAATGCATTGCAGAGATTACTGAGGCCTTCATTCATAAAGCATTTTATGAACATTTTAGTGTAAATGCCAACTATTTTTAAATCTTATGATTCCATGATGAAAATATTTTCCTAAACAATTTGGACCACTCCATATAGTTCTAATGGTTTCCCTATTAAGTACCTTTCAAAAATAGCCACAACGTATCTTTTTGAAACAGATGGGTATTAACCAAATGGAAGTGTGCATTGAAAGTTTCTGCTAAAGCAATGAAACCAAAATAGTCTATAAAATGACGGATTTAAACTAAATGATCTCTAAGGTTGCTTTCAGTCATGGGAAAAAAAAAAATCTATGGCTGTAACCCTGAAAAAGTTTAGTCAATGCTAAAACCTGAATACAATTCACATGCCCTGTTATTCATGCCTTGATAAATTCTTGCTCATTAATTTAACTCAAATCTGAAGGGAAATTAGTAATTCTATGTGAATTCATCCATTTGTTTTTATTAACTCATCATTCTATCTACATGTTTAATAAAATGTTCATAACGTAACAACAGCTTCTGATTAAAGGGAGAGGCATTTCAGAAATTGTTTTTTTCCTTATTTTTCTGCAAAGGTGATGACAGTTTCAACACTCAGCTTTATGTTCCATGGTTATAATTTTGTGCCATATTTACATATAAAAAAGAGCTGCTATTGCAGCACCTCTCCTGATCATAATATCTTACAGTCATACCACACTTTACAGTTTAACAAATTCACTTTTTTATTTTTTATTTATTTATTTTTTGGCCACACTGCACGGCTTGCAGAATCTCAGTTCCCTGACCAGGGATTGAACCTGGGCCTCTTTAGTGAAAGCCCAGACTCCTAACCACTAGACCACCAGGGAACTCCCCAAATTTATTTTTTCAGTTTTTAAATTTCCTATCACATTCACCTCACTGGCTCCATCACACCTCATTGGTGACATCACGCCTTAAGCACCTAGTCTCCTTGACCCCTCATTCTCCAACTTTGATCCCCTCAGTGGCCCTGAGGAGAGAGCTTGGCAGATATTCTCAGTCAGAAATGAGCAAACCAAAGCTCAGGGAAATGAAGAAGCCAGCTGGTGGGTGATGATGCCTCAGACTACAATTTATATTGCATCCATAAAGTTAATTTGAATAAAATTTTGAATGAAAAGGAATCAATCATTTGGGTAATTCCAAATGGCTGAGACCATTTTAGGAAAGTAGATAATTGATAGATCCATTTCAAGACAATTTGCCCACCCACAAGGATCCACAGTGACTTCTAAACAGAACTTAATGTCTCCTGATGTGTATTCTTCCTGCTACAATGTAGACAAATCACTCAGATGGGTTTGAATTTAGACACTGCTGACTCCCTAACTCTGTGACACGTTGGATGGATTTATTGCCTGGCATATAACTGAACAAATATTTGTTGAAGTAATAAATGACTTGAAAATTTTAATAGGCGCTCATTTTTTATTAGCTGTTTCTTTGACACAATTCTTTTGGAAAACAATAAAGCAACATATAGCAAGAACCATAGGAATGTCTGTGTGATACTCTTTGATTCAGAAGTTCTACTCCAAAGAATTTTTCATAAAGAAAAAATCTGGTAGGAGTAACAACCTTGAAGGTATTCTCAAGGTTATCAATCATAGGCAAAATACCAAAACAGTCTCAAAGCCCAGCATACAGTATCTATGAAGGGTATGATTTCTGGCTGCTAAGCATGTTTCTTCCCTATCACTTCCTTAAACATAAGGGTAGGCATAGGACCTGAAGTGACCAATTAAATTGTCCCACCTCCACAGCCCACAGTGATTGGTTTAGGGATGAGCCAATAAAAGTCCTTTCCTAGGAATTTTCCTTTAGAATTAGTTAGGAAGACATCCTCTTGCTTCTATGGTCAAGGACTGGAAAAATACAGCTCTATGTTGCCAGCCACATGGAGAAAGCCTGGCTGCAGCAAAATCAAGTAAGGCCAATACACAAACAGACACAAGAGGTGAAGAGAGACAAGAGACTCAGCTGGCACATTCCTGAAAACATAATTTGAGCCCTGTATCCTAACATCTCTTCCACTCATGTCTATTCCAGTTACACAGGCCATTAAGTCTCTATTTTCATTAAGCTAGTTTAAGTTGGCTTTCTGTCACTTACAGTTAAGAGCCCTGATTACTACATCCACACAAAGGAATGCTATGTAGCCTTTAAAACAGCAATTTTGTAGAAACATGGGAAAATGTTTACAACAAAATATTAAGTGGTAGTAACAAAAGACAAAATAGTAGGTGTGTATGTATGAGTATACAAGGAAAAAGGTGTTAACAGTGCTTACTCCTGAGTGAGAGTGAAAAGGAAAAGAACTTTTCCCTTTCCTTTATCTACTACTTGAAAATATTTCAGTGAGCATGTATAATATTGCTCATGTCATTTAAAAATAAAAAAAGTACATACCTTAAGATTACCATGATGTAAATATACTTAATCACCTGCAAGATAACATGAAAATAGTTATTGTGCTAAAAAGTGAGATTTTAGCTGTTTAAATTTTTTCAAAAACATCTTGAGATGACTTTACTTATTTATTGGCTTTTCAGTAAGAAACATTTTAAAGAATAAAATGCATAAACTCTGTCATGTGATAACTTTAAAGATTAAAACTAACAAAGGAGAAGATTAATCTCATCTATTGGGAGTTTGCTTATAAATTATAATTCCATTTTCAGATTAACATTTTACTTTAATATTATAGTGCTTGTGAGGACATTCAGTGCTAGATTGTTGGTTTTCCTGTCATTGCCTTACCACTTTCTCCCCTAGCTCCTTTTAATGATTGTATGATAGTAAAATTTGTTCAAGTTAATTTATACCAAGATTAGTTGTGAAGGAAATCATCGTTTCTTTTGCTTTATATTAGTATTAGCCTTGGTAGTTAATTCCATGTAAGATATTTCAGCTCTCTCCTACTCAGTTTTCCTCATATGGAAAATGAGAACTTTAGGTATACCATTTTGTATATAAAATATAGATTTTACCTGAAGATGTGATTGGTTGTTTGGTTTGGTTTACTTGGTTTGGTTTAGAATAAAAATTTACTAGTGAATGATTTTAGATGGTCACTTCTTTGGTAAATTTAGAATAGTAAACTTCTATATACTCTATTTTTACTTTTACTAAGAGGAGTGAAATATACCATTACTCCATTCTTTCTACCTGCATATTGGGACACATAACATGTTGGTATATAATTAGTAACATATGATTCTAAAGCACTACTTCCTACAAAGAGGAAAAAAAAATTAAGACAAGGCACAACATTTCTTGCGGTACGCGGGCCTCTCACTGTTGTGGCCTCTCCCCTCGTGGAGCACACGCTCTGGACGCGCAGGCGCAGCGGCCATGGCTCACGGGCCCAGCCGCTCCGCAGCACGTGGGATCCTCCTGGACCGGGTCATAAACCCGTGTGCCCTGCACCGGCAGGCGGACTCTCAACCACTGCGCAACCAGGGAAGCCCGGCACAACATCTCTTCACCTTCAGTACAATAAAGCACTGTTTTAGCCCTTATCCACAATGTGAGAAGTAACTTAAGTTTTAAAAAGGTCATTTATCTTCTCTTTACCTCATTTTTTTCAGTTATAAAAGAGACATAATAATAGTTTCCTTGACAACTTCCTAGGATTTGTGTATCTATTGAGATTAAAAACAAATATTATTAGAGGATACCAAAAAGAAAAGTGCACACTTTAGAATTGTATAGCTTGATAAAATTTTACCAAGTGAGCATGCTCATGTAATAAACATGCCAAGACAAGAAACAGAATGTCACCATACCCCAGAAATATCACTCACACCCCTTCAAGTCAAAAGTGTTCACTACCCTTATCTCCAATACTATAGATTTTGCTTGTGCTTGACCTTTATATAAAAGGACCCACATGGTATGTATTCTTTTACGCCTGACTTGTTTCACTCAGCATTATGTTTACGAGGTTCATCCATACTGTGTGCAGTTTATGGATAATTCCTTTCCCTTGCTGTATAGTACTGTTTTATAAAAGTACCATGACTTATTTATACATTTCTCTGTTGATGGGCATTTGGATAGTGTTTGCTTCTGGCTTTATGAATGGGAGAACAAATATGTTCATTTCTGTTGGGTATATACCTAGAATTGAGATTTCTTGGTCATAGCTTGTATGTATATTGGGCTTTAATAGATACTGCCAAACAATTGTTCAAAATAGTTGATGCAGTTAACACTCCCACAGGTAATGTATGAGACATCTGCTTGTTACACATCTTTGCCAACACTTAGGATTTTCTCTGTTGAGATTTTAATATACACAAAATAATTTCATAAAGCATAAATCTCCTTCAAATGCAAGACGTTTCCTAATTTTATTTTACTAGCTTGTCTTGTTCCAGAGTAATTTAAGGTGAGTTGAAGGTAGGATAAGTTTAAGGTAAGAGTTGAAGGTATGCCATTTCACTACTCACAGTTTCTCTTCAGACAGTTACTGCCCTCTGGGGCAGCCTTAATTAAGCTATGCCTTTGTTCATCCAAATAAAAGCAAGCCCATAAAAAACTAAAAATAGAACTACCATACAACCCAGCAATCCCACTACTGGGCATACACCCTGAGAGAACCATAATTCAAAAAGAGTCATGTACCAAAATATTCATTGCAGCTATATTTACAATAGCCAGGACATGGAAGCAACCTAAGTGTCCATCAACAGATGAATGGATAAAGAAGATGTGGCACATATATACAATGGAATATTACTCAGACATAAAAAGAAACGAAATTGAGTTATTTGTAGTGAGGTGGATGGACCTAGAGTTTGTCATACAGAGTGAAGTAAGTCAGAAAGAGAAAAAAAAATACCCTATGCTAACACATATATATGGAATCTTAAAAAAAAAAAAGAAAGAAAAATGGTCATGAAGAACCTAGGGGCAAGATGGGAATAAAGACACAGACCTACTAGAGAATGGACTTGAGGACACGGGGCGGGGGGTGGGGGGAAGGGTAAGCTGGGAGAAAGTGAGAGAATGGCATGGACATATATACACTACCAAACGTAAAATAGATAGCTAGTGGGAAGCAGCCACATAGCACAGGGAGATCAGCTCGGTGCTTTGTGACCTCCTAGAGGGGTGGGATAGGGAGGGTGGGAGGGAGGGAGACTCAAGAGGGAAGAGATATGGGGACATATGTATTTATATAACTGATTCACTCTGTTATAAAGCAGAAACGAACACACCATTGTAAAGCAATTATACTCCAATAAAGATGTTTAAAAAAAAAGCAAGCCCGATAACCAAACTGAATTAAATTTTCCTAATTTTGCTACAGTGTCTCTCAGAAATGCTAATTACGTCCTTCAGTTCTACAGGCAAGAGACTAATTCCTTCCAATTTGTAAAAACAAGGAGGAGCTCAACTCTATACCACAGGCTAGGAAAATTTAGTACACAGAAAATATACTCATTTAAAATATAAATCTCATTTCCTATGCGTAGTTAGTAACCCAATCACTGGGACAGAATTCATCCCATTTCTTTAACGTCCACTACCTGACTTCACTACATCTGACTTTATGGGCTCTTTTAAGTAGTTCTACCAGAGTTTCTTTTTGAGAATAAGAGCGATGTTGGATAGAGGAGAGGAAGGGAAAAGCCTGTACTTAACAATGGCTATGGTTACTAGCAGACCAAGCTCAATTGTGGGTCTATTCTGTGATCTGACAAAAGTGCTCGAGCTCTGGGAAATCTAATGACCAACTGTCATCTTCCTCCTCACTCCTTTCAGTTGTTGACCCTAACCTTCCTTACTGCCGGTCTTCCCCTCCACTTGCTTTAAATAGATGAGGTTTTGCTCAGTTACCCTCGTTTATACATCGTGACTTCCAGTGGAGAGTGTGACTCTATCCTGAGCTGCTGTTTTAATTATTTAACAAAATATATACTTACGGACTACGTTCCATGTGCTTGACACTGAGAACCCAGAGGTAAATAAGAGCCTTTAAACAGTTCACAGCATCGTGAAGGAGACAGATTG
Organism: Kogia breviceps; assembly: GCF_026419965.1. Taxonomy (NCBI): domain Eukaryota; kingdom Metazoa; phylum Chordata; class Mammalia; order Artiodactyla; family Physeteridae; genus Kogia; species Kogia breviceps. The sequence continues at coordinate 102,752,469 of NC_081314.1, forward strand.
GTACACATCTGGCTACAAGTACTAAAATAGCAATAATAAACAAAGCAAATGTAAATATAAAAGGACCTTATTTTGTTATACAAGTGGATGTGGGACAAATGAGAAAGATATTTTATGATCCCTCCTACTGCACTTTCATTTACTTTGTTACCTCAGTCTCAGGTTACAATTACCGTAATTTATTCAAATAGAAAGAAAACCACAATCTGGCAAATATATGAATGTAACATCAATGATGGAAAATGTTCATCTTTCATATTCTTGTTTCATTGGTTTGGTTTGGGGTTTTGTGTGTGTCCTTTTTTTTTATAACAACCTTTTTTAAAAATAAATTTATTTATTTATTTGTCTGTGTTGGGTCTTTGTTGCTGCGCAAAGGCTTTCTCTAGTTGTGTCGAGCGGAGGCTACTCTGTTGCAGTGCATGGGCTTCTCATTCTGGTGGCTTCTCTTGATGTGGAGCACGGGCTCTAGGCACATGGGCTTCAGTAGTTGTGGCATGTGGGCTCAGTAGTTGGGGCTCATGGGCTCTAGAGCGCAGGCTCAGTAGTTGTGGTGCACAGGCTCAGTAGTTGTGGCTCGTGGGCTCTAGAGCACAGGCTCAGTAGTCGTGGCGCACAGGCTTCGTTGCTCCGTGATATGTGGTATCATCCCAGACCAGGGCTCGAACCCATGTCCCCTGAATTGGCGGGAAGATTCTTAACCACTGTGCCACCAGGGAAGTCCCTGTGTGTGCTTCTTTTTTGGTGTGCTTTCACAGTTCTTCCTGCAAACCACTTAATACTCCTTGACTCGAAGCTTATGAGCTATATTTCACTGGTCATTTCTGATTGATGCAGGCTCAGAAGCTTCTCCAAACAACTCACTCATTGGCCTCAACTTTTATGTGTCCATCCCACACTTTCTATCTCCATCCCTCATGTTCACAGCTTATTACATATATAAGAATTTAGTGGACAAAAATAAAATAAAATAGAAGGCCAACAGATTGTTATAGTGTAGACTGGTACAGTGTACACTAACAGGTCACAAACCTTAAAGTGCATAGGTGGGAGGGAGAGTGACACAAGAGGGAAGAGATATGGGAACATATGTATATGTGTAACTGATTCACTTTGTTGTAAAGGAAAGACTAACACACTATTGTAAAAGAGTTATACTCAAATAAAGATGTTAAAAAAAATTAAAAAATAAATACTTTGTTTTAATAAGTAAAAAAAAAAAAAGTGCATAGGAATCACTGGAGTGTTCTAAATGCAGATTTCCAGATCCCACTCCAAGAAACTTTTTAAAAATTTTTATTTATTTATTTTTGGCTGCATTGGGTCTTCATTGCTGCATGCGGGCTCTCTCTAGTTGCAGCGAGCAGGGGCTACTCTTCGTTGTGGTGTGTGGGCTTCTCATTGCAGTGGCTTCTCTTGTTGCAGAGCATGGGCTCTAGGTGCACAGGCTTCAGTAGTTGTGGCACGCGCAAGAAACTTTGATTCAATAGTTTTAGCCCAGGAGTCTGCATTTAATAATCAACCCAGTTGATTCTTATGAAGGGGTTCTTAAACCTCATTTTGAGAAACCCCACTTTGGTTTCCATTTAACAAACACACAAATACTCCACATGATTGAGAAGATGCAGATCTCTGCCTGGCCCTTTTTTTATGCATATAGGCATTACCAGCCCTCTAGTCAGCAGGGTCTTTTTGTTTTTGAATTAATACAATTTATTTTTTTAGAGAAGTTTCAGACTTACAGAAAAATTGAATAAAAAGTACATAGAATTCCCATAGATCCCCTAAAAATCTTGTGTGCTCCACCTATTCATCCTTCCTTCCCTTCTCCAGACCCTTGGCAACCACTGATCTTTTCACTGTCAGCATTTGGTTTTGTCGATGCCTGGATTTTAGCCATTCTAAGAGGTACGTAGTGCCATCTCGTTGTTTTAATTTGTAGTTCCCTAATGACATATGATGTTGAGCATCCTTTCATATGCTTATTTGCCATCTGTATATGTAATTGCTAATACCATCTGACTCCCAGTCTGTTTAAATATCTCCACTGGGCTGATGTCTTTTAATTCTTTCTAATCCCAGGGTTTTGTCAGCTTCAGGCTGTCCGTCTCCAATAGACATCTTGTTCCGTACATCCTCTTTATTCCTACACTTCATTGAAACTGAGGGCACTGGATTTCTCAAACAATATACCAGTTCCTCTAGAGGCTTTGACTTGGGTTGCTGACAGGGAAATCTTTATTAAGTCTTTTTTTTTTTCACTTTTAAAAGTTGAGATTTATTTCATTTAATACAAAGGGTAAGAAGCTGCAATAAGAATTCAATATTGGTAAGCAAATCATATAGGTCAGGGAGAAGCTTATGGATCACGTATTCTCATATGTCAGGCAACCATCTTCCAGATTACAGGAAAAAAAATAGAGATCATAATAAGATGCATTGGGGATAACTGTCATATGTTTGTACACTCTTGCAATGCATTTTTCCTTAAATTTTTCACAGAAATAAATATAAAGCTGCCACTCACATTTGTTCAACAATAATTAGTCATCAGTCATTTTGAATCGATGATAACACTGATTATTCAATAGGCAGTACTGATAGATGCCTGCAAGAAATATGTCTAGTTTGGGCTGTGAAATCTGGGTTGCTTCATAAGAGAAGATGGACGCAACTGGGAATTAAGATTTTATTTTGCTTGTTTCTTGAAGTAGGCTTGCATTGCTATAAACTTCCCTCTTAGAACTGCTTTTGCTGCATCCCATAGGTTTTGGATGGTTGTGTTTTCATTGTAATTTGTCTCTAGGTATTTTTAAATTTCCTTAGTGATCTCTTGGTTATTTAGTAATGTACTGTTTAGCCTCCATGTGTTTGTTTTTTACAGTTTTTTCCCTGTAATTGATTTCTAACCTCATAGCGTTATGGTCAGAAAAGATGCTTGATATGATTTCAATTTTCTTAAATTTACTGAGGCTTGATTTGTGACCCAAGATGTGATCTATCCTGGAGAATGTTCCGTGTGCACTTGAGAAGAAAGTGTAATCTGTTGTTTTCGGATGGAATGTCCTATAAATATCAATTAAATCTATCTGGTCTACTGTGTCATTTAAAGCTTGTGTTTCCTTATTAATTTTCAGTTTGGATGATCTGTCCATTGGTGTAAGTGAGGTGTTAAAGTCTCCCACTATTATTGTGTTACTGTCGATTTCCTCTTTTATAGCTGTTAGCAGTTGCCTTATATATTGAGGTGTGCCTATGTTGGGTGCATATATATTTATAATTGTTATATATCCTTGGATTGATCCCTTGATCATTATGTAGTGTCCTTCCTTGTCTCTTGTAACATTCTTTAATTTAAAGTCTATTTTATCTGATATGAGTATTGCTACTCCAGTCTTTTGATTTCCATTTGCACGGAATATCTTCTTCCATCCCCTCACTTTCAGTCTGTATGTGTCCCTAGGTCTGAAGTGGGTCTCTTGTAGACAGCATATATAAGGGACTCGTTTTTGTATCCATTCAGCAAGCCTGTGTCTTTTGCTTGGAGCATTTAATCCATTCACGTTTAAGGTAATTATTGATATGTATGTTCCTATGACCATTTTCTTAATTGTTATGGGTTTGTTTTTGTAAGTCCTTTTCTTCTCTTGTGTTTCCCACTTAGAGAAGTTCCTTTAGCATTTGTTGTAGAGCTGGTTTGGTGGTACTGAATTCTCTTAGCTTTTGCTTGTCTGTAAAGCTTTTGATTTCTCAGTTGAATCTGAATGAGATCTTTGCTGGGTAGAGTAATCTTGGTTGTAGGTTCTTCCCTTTCATCACTTTAAATATATCATGCCACTCCCTTCTGGCTTGTAGAGTTTCTGCTGAGAAATCAGCTGTTAACCTTATGGGAGTTCCCTTGTATGTTATTTGTCATTTTTCCCTTGTTGCTTTCAATAATTTTTCTTTGTCTTTAGTTTTTGTTAATTTGATTACTATGTGTCTCAGTGTGTTTCTCCTTGGGTTTATCCTGCCTGGAACTCTCTGTGCTTCCTGTACTTGGGTGGCTATTTCTTTTCCCATGTTAGGGAAGTTTTTGACTATAATCTCTTCAAATATTTTCTTGGGTCCTTTCTCTCTCTCTTCTCCTTCTGGGACCCCTATAATGCGAATGTTATTGTGTTTAATGTTGTCCCATAAGTCTCTTAGGCTGTCTTCATTTCTTTTCATTCTTTTTTCTTTATTGTGTTCTGCAGCAGTGAATTCCACCATTCTGTCTTCCAGGTCACTTATCTGTTCTTCTGCCTCAGTTATTCTGCTATTGATTCCTTCTAGTGTATTTTTCATTTCAGTTATTGTATTGTTCATCTCTGTTTGTTTGTTCTTTAATTCTTCTAGGTGTTTGCTCTTTAATTCTTTTAGGTCTTTGTTAAACATTTCTTGCATCTTCTCAATCTTTGCCTCCATTCTTTTTCCGATGTCCTGTATCATCTTTACTATCATTATTCTGAATTCTTTTTCTGGAAGGTTGCCTATCTCCACTTCATTTAGTTGTTTTTCTGGGGTTTTATATTGTTCCTTCATCTGATACATAGCCCTCTGCCTTTTCATCTTGTCTGTCTTTCTGTGAATGTGGTTTTTGTTCCACAGCCTGCAGGATTGTAGTTCTTCTTGCTTCTGCTCTTTATTAAGTCTTTAAAAATGATATTATTCAAGTGACACACAAGGGAAATGAGTGATGAGTAGAGGAGGTACTATTACAAAGTGGTCCCAGGACATTAGATTTATCACAAAATCCTTTCCATAAGTCAGTTCATCTTATCCATTTTAGTTTCAGGGAGGATATTTGACCCCTTGGAATTAGGAGTCTTCTCCTACTTTCACCAAATTACTAAAACCAATGAATATTCAAGTGAAACCTTATCCAAATTTGGGGATTGCCTGATCGCAGAGGACCCTCTGCCTGAGTTATTGCTTCTGAAACTCACACAGCTATCTCTGGAGAGCAGAGAATGGAGGCTAAGTTTCTTGGATGAGATGCAGTAAGTTTTCCAAGGATGTGGTTGATCCAAGAATATACACAGCTAATTTATAAAAAAGCATCTACCTTGAGGATAACACATGAAGGATTCCAGAGGTCAAGAATTGACCTCAGTTCATATGGGGTAATTCTCACTGGTGTGAACTGAAAAAGCTTACATGAAGCTATAGGCTATCTAAAAACTCTGACAATGGTATTTTATGTTTCAGACAGAAAGAAGTCAAAGATGAAGATCTTGAAATACAGACTCTCTCTCTGCATTAGCAGGGAGACTGATGGTATCTGAGCTGGCTGGAAGGAGGCTGGGGAGTCAGAAATGCCTTCCTTATGCTGGTGCTAGTCCTGATCCTAGGATTTAAATGTTATTTTCAGTTTAAAAGAGTCCAATAGGTCTATATATTTTAATATATTTTTATAGAAGAGGAGAATTTTTCCACAGTCTTAGAGTCTCTCTAGAAGCCAATAAACCATGTTAAAAGAGGCCCAGATTATCTGTCTTCCTTCATCTTAATTCCTCTGCAACATCATGCATTACCTCATAGGATTGGTATGTGACAGATTCTATTTTGAGTCTTCCGATGATTCCTTCATTTAGTCTTTCTTGAGAAGCAGAGTTCAGAAAAAGCTGTGCAACTGGAAGTTGTCCCCCAGTCCCCTGGATCTTACAGTCCTAGTTTCAAAGAGGTCAGTGTCTTCTTAAGGGCCATGTGGAGGCTCCAGTGTGTTCCCGGGAAAATGCATTCCTTGTGCTAAGAAGTTATCTACAGAGCATCTTAGACGGAGTTCTGTTCAGTGCTGTAGTGACATAACATGTCTGTGCCTGAAGAACTTTTTGAGTTGTTAAATAATGGGACTGTTTTAGTGAACCCAATAAACCCTAGTTAATAAAACTCTCCATTGATGTGGACAGTATTCATTTCCAATAAAACTAGCAAGACAGGAACCTCACACAAGCCATGCTGTCCTAACTTGTTGGAAGATACTGCAGCTGAAAGCTACAACCATTTTCACTCCATTTTCCTTACTGATATTTGGCTTGATCAAAGGCTTAACACCTGTGCAAAAGCCACTCAAAATGACTTTTTGGTAACTGTCATTCTAAATTCCAAGCATGGCACACTGACCCAGAGATTTTTGTTTGTTTGTTTCGGTGGTAAAATACACATAACATCAAATTGACCCTTTTAACCATTTTTCAGTGTATAGTTCAGAGCCCTTAAGTACATTCATATTGTTGTGCAACCATCACCACCATCCATGTCTAGAATTACTTCATCTTCCCAAAATGAAACTCTGTACTAATTAAACAATAACTTCCCACTCCCCCCCTACCCCCAGCCCCTGGTAACCACCATTCTACTTTCTGCCTCTATGAATTTGACACAGGTATATCATATAAGTGGAATCATACAATATTTGTCTTTTTGTGTCTGGCTTATTTCACTTAGCAAAATGTCCTCTAGGTTCATCCATGTTGTAGCATGTGTTAGAATTTCATTGCTTTTAAAGGCTCAAATATATACTGCTGTGTGTATATACATATAAATATATATACACACACATATACATATACACACAGTGGACCCTTGAACAACATGGGTTTGAACTGTGCAGGTCCACCCATATGCAGATGTTTTTCACTAAATATGTACTGCAATATTACATAATCCATGGTTGATTGTTCCTTGGATCCTGGACTGTGGATATGAGGGCAGGTGAAAAGTTATATGCAGGTTTTTGACTGTGCAGAGGGTCAGCGCCTATAACCCCTGAGATGTACAAGGATCAACTGTATGTATATACCTGTCTGTATATATGTATATATACATATATATATACACACATACCAATACCACATTTTGTTTATTCATTCATCTGTCAATGGACACTTGAGTTGCTGCCACCTTTTGGCTATTGTGAATAATGCTACTATGAACACGGGCATACAAATATCTGTTAAGAGTTCCTGCTTCTCTGGGTATATAACCAGAAGTGGAACTGCTGGATCGTATTGTAATTCTTTTTTTTTTGAAAAATCACCATACCATTTTTCACAGCGGCTGCATCATTTTGCATTCCTACCAGCAATGGGTTCCACTTTCTTCACATCCTTGTCCAGGCTTGTAACTTTCTGGTTTGTTTTTTTGATAATAGCTATCTTAATGGGTGTGAAGTGATATCTCATTGTGGTTTTGACATGAATTTCCCTAAAGATTAGATACTGAGAGTCTTTTCATGTGCTTAGTAGCCACTTGTATACCTTTGGAGATGTGAAGTCTTTTGCCCATTTAAAATTGGATATGTTGTTGTTGAGTTGTAGTTTAAAAATATATATTCTGGATATCAATCCCTTATAAGACATACAGTTTGTGAATATTTTCTCCTATTCTGGGGATTTCCTTTTCACTCTGTTGACAGTGCCTTTTAATGCACAAAAGTTCTTAATTTTGATGAAGTCCAATTTAACTATTTTTCTTTTCTTGACTGTGCTTTTGGTGTCAGAAAATCATTGCCAAATCCAACGTCCTAAAGCTTTCTCTTTTCTTTAAAGCTCTTTTACTATGTTTTCATATAAGTTTTAGCTCTAACATTTACATCTTTGATCATTTTTTAATATTTATTTATTTATTTTAAAATATTTTATTTATTTATTCATTTATTTATTAGGCTGAGCCGGCACTTAGTTGCAGCATGCAGGCTCTTAGTTGTGGCATGCAGGATCTAGTTCCCTGACCAGGGATCGAACCTGGGCCCCCTGCATTGGGAGCGTGGAGTCTTATCCACTGGACCACCAGGGAAGTCTCAAATCTTTGGCCGTTTTGAGTTAATTTTTGTACATAGTGTAAGGTAAGGGTCTAACTTAATTTTTTTTGCATTTGCATTTTTTTGCATTTGGAGATCCAGTTTTCCCAAACCATTTCTTAAAAAGACTGCCTTTTTCCCATTGAACGAGTTTGGCACCCTTACTGAAAATCATTTGACCATATATGTGAGGGTTCACTTCTGGGTTCTCTATTGTATTGCATTGGTGTATATATTGTCTTTATGGCAGTACCACGATGTTTTGATTGTCAAAGAATTATAGTAAGTTTTGAGATCAGGAATGTTAGACCTCCAACATTGTTCTTTATTTTCAAGATGGTCTTGATTATTTGGGGTTACTTGATAAAATTCCATAATAATTTTAGGATGAATTTTCTATTTCTGAAAAAAAGTGTTGAGATTTTGGTGAAGATTGCATTGAATCTGTAGATCATGTTGGGTAGTAGTGACATCTTAACAATATTAAAACTTCTAATCCATGAACATGGGATGTGTTTCCATTTATTGATGTGTTTAATTTCTTTCAGGAATGTTTTGTAGTTTTCAAGTGTAGTTAACCTCCTTGGTTAAGTTTATTTCCAAGTATTTCATTCTTCTTGATGCTACTGTAAATTGAATTGTTTTCTTAATCTCATTTGGACTGTTCATTGTTAGTGTACAGAAGCACAACTGATTAAAAAAAAACCACACACAACAGATATTTGTGTGTTGATTTTGTATCCTGCAACTTTGATGAATTTTCTTATTGGTTCTAACAGGGTGTGTGTTTGTGTGTGTGTGTGTGTGATCTTTAGGGTTTCCTACATATAGGATCTTGTTATTTGCAAGCAGAGATAATTTTACTTCTTCTTTTCCAATCTAGATACCTTTTATTTCTTTTATCTTGCCTAATTGCTCTGAATAGAGCTTCTACTACCATGTTGAATAGAAGTGGTGAAAGTGAGCATTCTTACCTTATTCCTGGTCTTAGAGGAAAAGCTTTCAGTCTTTCACCATCGTATATGTTGGCTGTGGGTTTTTCATATACGGCCTTTATTATGTTGACATAACTTTTTTCTAATCCTAGTTTGTTGAGTTTTTTTATTATGAAAGGTGTTGAATTTTGTCAAATACTTTTTTTCTATATCAATTGAGATCATGGACCCTGAGATTTTGTAATGAGAGAAATGGCTTTTATTCTTAGCCCCTAGCCCCTGCACACAAATTGGGGGAGGCCTCAGCATATAAGAACTTACAGTTTTATTTCATGAAACTCTGTTCTCTTCCATACCTCTTAGTGAAGCCAACCACTGTTGTCAATTACAGCAATCAGATCTAGGTATTTACTTTTCTTGACCTAGCTACTGTTTTTTTCTTAAACGCAGCTATAGCTAACTATAGCATCCCCTCTTTCTTGCTAATAATTAGACAAAACAGTAAATCAATTTGGACTTACTGATGAATGACTGGCTAGAAACAATATTTAATGGGATGAATTTAATTTTTAAATGGCCACATAGTAAAATGAATTTTGGGGGGCATGTATAGTTCTAGGAATAAGTGCATGTACAGATTCATGTAACTACCACCACAATCAGGATACAGCTCAGTTCCATTACCCTAAAAAGACTCCTGCATTCTATCCTTTTATTATCCTCCCCCTACCTTGAATTCCTGGCAACTAATAATCACTATTTTGTCTTTTTGAGAATGTCATACAGTGTATAGCATATATCTGTGAGGGGAAGCTTAAGTGTGACTGATGGCTTTGCTAGCAGTCATTCTGAATAACAGAACTATTCTAAACCATGAACCTGGTATCATCATCATCATGGTAGGAGAGAATAATCATAGATTCATATGTTGTATCAGCCTCAGATTCATATGTTGTATCAGCCTATCAGTCTGCTAGGAAGAGTGTTAGCCCAATTATAAGACTAATGGTTGAAGATTGGTGCCAATCTTTTAGCAACTGGGTCATAAGAAATAACAGAATGTAAGGTTAACCTATTCTATAGGTTATCTGTGGTACATGGCCATTTCATGGACTATTACATGTTATCATCCACACATGAAGGACAGTGAGGATGAAATATATTAAGCTGAAAACTACAGAACTGCACAAGAGATGATTTCCAACAGCTTATAAAGCAACTATGCTTTGGGACTTCCCTGGTGGCACAGTGGTTAAGAATCTGCCTGTCAATGCAGAGGACATGGGTTCGAGCCCTGGTCTGGGAAGATCCCACATGCTGCGGAGCAACTAAGCCTGTGCGTCACAAGTACTGAGCCTGTGCTCTAGAACCAGCGAGCCACAACTACTAAGGCCTATGCTCCTAGAGCCTGTCCTCCGCAACAAGAGAAGACACTGCAATGAGAAGCCCGTGCACCGCAATGAAGAGTAACCCCTGCTCGCTGCAACTAGAGAAAGCCCACACGCAGCAACGAAGATCCAACACAGCCAAAATTAACTAATTAATTAATTAATTAATTTTTTAAAAGGTGAATTATTTTAAAAAAAAGCAACTATGCTTTGTTTCCAATGCAGTGATCAGCGATATAATTTTCTGGTCAGGTGAAACACATCTAGTGCAGTAAAATGGAAATTGTCATATTTCATCTATTAGGATGATTTTGGCTGCAAGTAACAGAATATCCAGCTGAAAGTAGATATCTCACATAAAAAATATCTCATATAAAAAAGTCTCTAGAGGTAGGTAGTTCCAGAACTGAATGAGTGGTCTCAACAATATCATGAAGAATCCAGCTCTTTCCAAAAACCACATGATCATCTCAATAGATGCAAAAAAGCATTTGACAAAATTCAGCACCCATTCATGATAAAATCTCTCACCAAAGTGGGTATAAAGGGAACAACTCTCAACATAATAAAAGCTATTTATGCCTAACCCACAGACAACATAATACTCAATGGTGAAAAACTGAAAACCTTCCCACTAAATTCAGGAATGAGACAAGGACGCCCATTCTACCACTTCCATTCAACGTAGTATTAGATGTTCTAGCCACAGCAATTATACATGAAAAAGAAATAAAAGGTATCCAAATTGGAAGGGAAGAGGTAAAATTGTCAGTATTTTCAGGTGACTTGCTACTCTATATAGAGAATCCTAAAGCCTTCACAAAAAAACTATTAGAACTAATAAATGAAGGTAGCAGGATAGAAGATTAATATACAGATATCTCTTGCATTTCTTTACACTTACCATGAAATATCAAAAAGAGAATGTAAGGAAAACACTTCCATTTAAAACTGTCAGGGAGTTCCCTGGTGGCCTAGTGGTTAGGATTCTGGCTTTCACTGCCATGGCCCCTTTTTAAATCCTTGATTGGGGAACTGAGATCCTGCAAGTCACACGGTGCAGCCAAAACCAAAGCAAAACAAAACAAAAAAACCAAAGAAACAAAAAGCACTGTGTCAAAAAAAATACCTTGGAATAAACTTAACCAAGGAGGTGAAAGACCTATACACTGAAAACTATAAAACGTTGATAAAGGAAACTGAAAATGATTCAAGAAATGGAAAGATATCCCATGCTCTTGGATTGGAAGAATTAATATTGTTAAAATGGCCATACTACCCAAAGAAATCTACAGATTTAATGCAATCCCTATCAAAATACCTATGACATTTTTTTCAGATAGTTAGAACAGATAATCCTAAAATTTATATGGAACCACAAAAGCCAAAGCAATCCTGAGGAAAAAGAACAAAGCTGGAGGCATAAACCTTCCAGACTTCAGACAATACTACAAAGCTATAGTAATCAAAACAGCATGGTATTGGCACAAAAACAGACATATAGATCAATGGAACAGAATAGAGAGCCCAGAAATAAACTCACACAACTATGGTCATTAATCTACAACAAAGGAGGTAAGACTACACAGTGGAAAAAAGACAGTTTCTTCAACAAGTGGTGTTGGGAAATCTGGACAGTTACATTTAAATCAATGAAATTAGAACACTTCCTCACACCATATACAAACATAAACTCAAAATGGTTTAAAGACCTAAATATAAGGCATGACACCATAAAACTCCTAGAAGAGAACATAGGCAAAACATTCTTGGACATAAAACCATAGCAATATTTTCTTAGATCAGTGTCCCAAGGCAAAAGAAATAAAAGCAAAAATAAACAAATGGAAATCTAATCAAACTTAAAAGCTTTTGCACAGCAAAGGAAAACACCAGCAAAAACCAAAAAGACAACCTACAGAATGGGTGAAAATATTTGCAAATGATGAAACTAATGAGGAGTTAATATCCAAAATGTACAAACAACTCATACAGCTCAAAAAAAACCCCCCAAAACAAAACAAACAATCCCATCAAAAAATGGGCAGAAGACCTAAACAGATATTTCTTCAAAGAAAACATGCAGATGGCCAAAAGGCACATGAAAAGATGCTCAACATTGCTAATTATTAGAGAAATGCAAATCAAAACTATAATGAGGTATCACATCACACCAGTCAGAATGGCTATTATCAACAAGTCTACAAATAATAAATGCTGGAGAGGGTATGGAGAAAAGGGAACCCTCCTACACTTTTGGTGGGAATGTAAATTGGTACAGCCACTATGGAAAACAATATGGAAGTTCCTTAAAAAACTAAAAACAGATGATCCAGATGATCCAGCAGTCCCACTCCTGGACATATATTCAGAAAAGACAAAAACCCTAATTAGAAAAGATACATGCACCCCAATGTTCATCCAGAACTATTTACAATAGCCAAGACTTGGAAACAACCCAAGTGCCCATCAACAGATGACTGACTGAAGAAGATGTGGTATATATACAATGGAATATTAGTCAGCCATTAAAAAGAACGAAATATTGCAATTTGCAGCAACATGAATAGACTTGGAGAATACTATACTAAGCAAAGTAAGTCAGACAAAGACAAATAGTATATGATATCACTTATATGTGGAATCTAAAAAATAATACAAATGAATCTATAAACAAAACAGAAACAGACTTACAGACTTAGAAGATTTACAGACATGGAAGATAACATATGGTTATCAAAGGGGGAGATAAATTAGGCATGTGAGATTGACACATACAGACTACTATACATAAAATAGATAAGCAACAAGGATTTACTGTAAAGCACAGGGAACTATATTCAATGCCTTGTAATAACCTATAATGGAAAATAAGCAAAAAACAACCACCACCACAAAATATATATATATATATATATATATATATATATATATATAAAACAATCATTTTGTTGTACACCTGAAACTAGCACAATATTGTAAATCAACTATACTTCAATTAAATATAATTAAACAAAAAGAATCCAGCTCTTTCTATCCTCCATTCCACCATCCTCAGTATGAAAACTTTTAGCCCTCAGATTTTTTGCCTCTTGGTTGCAAGATGGCTGCTACAGCTCCAGACACCATGTCTTCATACAATTGCATTCATATGTAGGAAGCAGGGGGCAGGTAGATGACAAGAGAGCTCTTCTTTTCCCAATCCTGCCAACAAACTTTCTCTTATTAACCATAGTCAGAACCGGGTCCTTTGGCCATTCCTACCCAAAGGCAAAGTGTATATCTAGCATTTTAACATTTATCATGTGAAGTGGGCTTTGACAGGAGAAAAGAAGGGTAAGGGAAGTGACTCCTGGGAGGGTAACAGACCTGCCTCACCCTATTGTTCTGAAAGATTAAACACAGTCATGTGGGTAGGGAATGTCTAACTGGGCTGGGCACATCCTCATTTCTTTGTTCCATTTCTCTCTTTCTCTCCTTCAGGTTTCCTTCCTTATTTTTCAGCCTTAGAAGAAAGATGGAAATCCAAAAGATTTGCTCACCTTCCCTATACAAAGGCATTCCTTGTCTCTTCCACCCCAACTTACTTTTTGGATTTCTGCAGCTCTAATTTCCACAAACCATTTTGGAATCTCTCTGACCTCTCAAGAAAGTTCCTGACCTCAAACTGAGGAATATATTTTTATGGCCAATTCATGGATGTTGATTATAAGAAACAGATAAATCTTTATAAACAAAAAAGAAAAAAAATCAACAGTCTAAGTTATTTCTGCCATGTTAGCCTGCACTAAAAATCATCTGTTTCAGTGGAGTGCAGCTCTTTCCATACAGAAAAGGGGCAAAAGGCACCCCGACGCCTGTCTGCACCGACTGCTGGCTCTGTGGGCGCCACATGATGTTTCTTGCCATCAGAGCAATGACTTCAGTTTTTCCATTCCAACTGTGGTGAAAATGAATAAGAAAACTGGATCCTGCCTCTGGAAGCAGGATACAGGCTCCACACTAATCAAAAAAGGAAGATTCAGTATAAGACAATACTTCACTCCCCAGACTTTGTCAGAAGTGGCTCTGAGTCATGTCACTGACCGCCACAGGATCAGAATGGGGATATTGTACAAGCCCGTCCCTTTGCAGGAAAGATTTTTTTTTCTTCCGCCTAAATGAGCTTCTCTTGCTACTGAGTCATTGCAATCCAAATCTCATAATTTTACATCCTCTCTTCACAAAAAGTGGCTCAGCCTAGAATTTATTTATTTAAGAAGTGTCAAAGAATAGTGACACTGTAAACAGGTAAAAGGAGAAGGAAGGTTTTTGAAACCTGGTCAGTAGTGATAAAGACTTCAAAGGCCTGCGCTTATTTGCCAAACCAAGGCTGATTTAGCAAGGGACCCCTGAACCAGTCCTGAGGGGAGGGACCCTGGGCTGAGGGCCTGAGTGACTCCTGGCATCGAGAATGGGGAATGGGCTTCCCTTTGTTGCACCCGGTGGAGAAGCCAGGAGAAATCCGCTCTGCAGTTCTATCACCTAGGAATATCCAGAACAAAAAAATGTTGACAACTGCAGGCTGTGGCGCTGTGGGATTCTGCTGGACGTCCTGTGAAGGAAAACCACGAGCAGCTGTCTGAAGCTGTTTTTCCTGTATTAACATTTGGTTAATAAAGCCTCTACTATGAAACAAACCAGATGAAAAACCAGGCTTCATGAGGAAGGCCTTAGGGCAGGCTGGGAAGGATTACGGTTTTATCAACTTCAGAACACCTCTGTGTGCTCAGCATGGACTTGGGTGCTCTGGGATCATACTCAGAGGTGGGGAGCTGGTGCTGTCCCGAGGGAGCATACTCTCTTTTCCATCCTGGAGGTCAGACTGACATTTAAAGAAGCTAAGTGAAACCCATGTAAGGTGAGTGTGGAATCCATGCTAAGCTGTGCAAGTGGGATTGGAAGGACACAAAGACCTATGTGACTTGAGTCCCTTGAGAGCAGGACCTCATTTTGGTATCCTTGGCATTGTGAATTTGTCACATAAGGTAGGGGTTTAATTAGTTAAATTTCAAATAAAGCTTAAGTCTATACTTTTATTTACCCATAATTTCATCCTACCCAATTTTTTACCTGCTGCCTCTACACATGTACTTAGAATATACACCTGAATAAAAGCACCTAAAAACCCCAATAGTGGAACTTCCCTGGTGGTCCAGTGGTTAAGAATCCACCTTCCAATGCAGGGGACATGGGTTTGATCCCTGGTCGGGGAACAAAGTTCCCACATGTTGCAGGGCAACTAAGCCCGCGTGCCACAACTACTGAGCCTGTGCACCGCAACTAGAGAGAAGCCCCCACACCGCAAAGAAAGATCCTGTGTGCCGCAACTAAGTCCCGATGCGGTCAAAAATAAATAAATAAATATTTTTTTAAAACCCCGATAGTTTCCAAATAGTCACACTCACAGTCACACACACTCACACAAATGCCTGAACACACTCACACTTACACACTCACAAGCTCTTTATTCACATTTTTGTTCTTTGTCTCTCTTGATCTCATGCTCACTTTTTCTTGCTCCAGAATTGTTGCCAGGAGTTGGAGAAAGAAAGGCTAGTTTCACCAACCTATTTACAAAAGCACAAGGATGAAGAGTTAGAAAAGTGGAGGAAGAAGACAAGAGCAAGATGATGGGAGAAGGAAGAAAAAGAACAGGAGAGAAAGAAAGCCAGAAAAGTTCCCCATTGTGGGTGGGGAGTTAATTGTGAATGATGAGGCTCTTCCCCTAACAAGGATTAGAAAGATGGCGCCCATCTTTTATAGCAGGGTAAGAAGGAGTCTTACAAAGATAAACTGATTTGGGCTTGATGACTTGTGGAGAAGCAGAAAAAAGGAACAACACCTCCATTCTGTCATAAATTCCAGTCACTTAACTTTTTTAAGTAGTTTATTTTCTGGTGTGGATAGACTTGCTTTGTATAGGAGCTTTCCATGGAACCAACTCTAGTGCAAAGTGAAATGAGGAGTACTTTTTTGGAAAAGTCTTGACTACTTGGTGAATGCAGATGCCTTCTGTGATGGTTAATTTTATGGGTGAACTTGACTGGGCCATGGTGCCCAGATATTTGGTCAAACATTATTCTGGATGTTTCTGTAAGGCTGTTTTTGGATCAGATTTAAATCAGTAGACTGCCTAAAACAGACTGCCCTCCATAATGTGAGTGGGTCTCATGCTACCAATGGAAAGCCTGAATAGTACAAAATGCTAACTTCCCTTGAACAAGAGGGAATTCTCCAGCTGACAGCCTTCGGGCTCCATCTGCAACATCAATTCTTTCAGGTGTTCCAGCAGACTGTCTTTTGGCCAAATTTTTTTTTTTATTGGAGTGATAGGTGATTTACAATGTTGTGTTGTGTTATCTTAAGGTATACAGCAAAGTAAATTGGTTATACATATATCCACTCTTTTAAGATTCTTTTTCCATAGGTCATTAGAGTATTGACTAGCATTCCCTGTGCTATATACTAGGTCCTTACTATTTATCTATTTTATATATAGCACTGTGTATATGTTAATCACAATCTCCCAATTTATCCCTCCCTCCCCTTCCCCCCTGGTAACCATCAGTTAGTTTTCTACATCTGTGACTCTGTTTCTGTTTTGTAAATAAGTTCATTTGTACCCTTTTTTTTTTAGATTCCACATATAAGCCATAGCATAGGCTATTTGCAACACAGTATTATTATTATATATTTTTAAAATAAATTTATTTATTTGCGTTGCATGGGCTTCTCATTGCAGTGGCTTCTCTTGTTGTGGAGCACGGACTTCAGTAGTTGTGGCATGCAGCCTCAGTAGTTGTGGCTCACGGGCTCTAGAGTGCAGGCTCAGTAGTTCTGGTACACGGGCTTAGTTGCTCCGCGGCATGTGGGATCTTCCCGGACCAGGGATCGAACCCAGGTCTCCTGCATTGGCAGGTGGATTCTTATCCACTGTGCCACCAGGGAAGTCTCTGCCTTTTGGCTTAAACTGCAACTCCTTCCTGAGCATCCAATCTGCTAGCCTCCCCTGTCAGATTTTGCACTTGCCAAGCCTCCACAATCATGTGAGCCAATTACTGAAAATAAATCTCTTTACACACACCGACACACACTCACTCACACACATACACACCGTTCCTATTGGTTCCGTTTCTCCGAGAACCTTGATTAATACAGCATTTTCTTTCTTTCTTTTTTTTTTTTTTTTTTTTGCGGCACACGGGCCTCTCACTGTTGTGGCCTCTCCCCATGGCTCACAGGCCCAGGTGCTCCGCGGCATGTGGGATCCTCCCGGACCAGGGCACGAACCCGTGTCCCCTGCATTGGCAGGTGGACTCTCGACCACTGCACCACCAGGGAAGCCCTAATACAGCATTTTATAAGCTGACAAACAGGATTGAAATGTAACAAATTTATTCTTCCCTTTTTCCAATCAACACCATAACTCAGGAGTGTGGACTGAAGGGGCAAGAACCCAGGATGTGAAGTCACAGGGTTTGTTGGTTCCTGTGTGAGCTCTGTTCCTTCCTAGCTCTCTGCCTTGGATAGGTCACCTAAGCTCAAGAAACCACAATTGTTCAGATGACTAGAGCATTGCCAAGTATATTAGTTTTTCATTGCTACTGTAACAAATTACCATACTCTGTGCTAAAAACAACATAAATTAATTTTCTTACAGTTCTAGAGGTCAATTCTCAAATCAAGGTGTCAGCAGGACTTCTAGAGGCTTCAGGGGAGGATGTGTCTCTTGATTTTTTCAGCCTATAGAAGAGGCTGCCTGCATTCTTTGGATCATGGCCCTTTCTTTGTATCATTCCAACCTCTTGCTTCCATTGCCACATCTCCCCCTATTCTTCTGATCTCCTGCCTCTCTTTTATAAGGACCCTTAGGATTACACTGGGCCCACAAAGATAATCCATATCAGTATCCTTAATTTAATCACAGCTGCAAAGTCTCTTTTGGCATACACGGTAACATTCACAGGTTCCAGGGATTAGGATGTGGGTGTCTTTGAGTGGAGGTGGGCTGGGGCGTTATTCAGCCTACCACACCTGGCCACCTGAGGTCAGTGGTTTGTACTTGAAACCATTTTGGTTTTTTTGGAAAAGTACTTGACCATTTGGTGAATGCAGAACGTTGCAACAGAGAAATGCTTTCTTGCCTGCTCAAGAGACAACTATGTATTGGTACTATGTTTCTCTTTAACAATGAAAATTCTGCTCTTAGAGTCATCACAGATTAAAGCTTTCCCCACCTCAAAAAATAAAATAATATAAACATGTTTTAAAAAGTATAATATTCTAGTTATCTAGTTATACAGATCTATGGAGTCTCTTGCCCTGGCAGCTTTACCAAGTACAGTTGATCCTTGAACAACACGGGTTTGAACTGCAAGTGTCTACTTATACATGGATTTTTTTCAATAAATACTTACTACGGCACTACATGATCCACAGCTGGTTGAATCCGTGGATGTAGAACCACAGATACTAAGGGCCAACTGTAAAGTTATAGGCGGATTCTCGACTGCATGGGGGTCAGCGCCACTAACCCCTGTGTTGTTCAAGGGTCAACTGTATGCCATTCAGTCTCCTGTAAAGTGACCTTTAGCAGGAATTAAAACTTTTTAAGATGGACCCTAAGAAGCTTCCTTGACACGTATAATTCAAGTATCACAAATCCATGTCATCAACTGCATTCTAGAGTACATCATCCCAATGTAAGTTTTAGAATTGTGTTGTGCCCTCAAATGCTGAGTACAGTTTTCAAGAGAATCAGTTACTTTTAGTGCTTCCCTCTTGGCTACATGGGTAAATTTAGTGAAATTCCTGGACTTTTTTTTTGGTGTATTGATGTATTTTGGGTGCTCACAGCACTGCCATAACCTTTGCTCATAACCTTTGCTCGGCTTATTCTTAGTAGAGAAAACTTCATTTTGACTCATATAAAATTGAATAAATCAATTTTCAAAAATCATCCTGATTGCATCCTGATTGCTCAATTCAGTGTTCAAAAATTGTTGTTGGAGAGTCTGTAATTTCAACCAGCCAATGAGGACTCATGGTCTGAGCCTGATTGATGGTTAAAAGGATTCACCTAATCTTGGGGTTTACTTACTCTTGTCTGGTGATGCCACCCTCCTTAGGCACTCACCTACTTTCAGGCACAAGGGCTTCAAATAAATTCCCAAGACTTGGTTTAGAGCTCAAGGATGATTTATCTTCCCCATTCCAAGGACATTTTACTATACCTAATTATGCCTTCTCCTCCTCCTCCTCCTCTTCTTCTTTTTCTTTTTCTTCACTCTGAAACTCTCATTATTTATCTTTCTGGGATTGAACTTGGTCAGTCAATCCAGTTCCCCTTGATGAAATATCCCAGTCATTTTGAGATCTTTGGCTCCATTACTTCACAGTCCATTTCCGTGTTTTCTGCTCTTCTTTTTAAAGTCTGACTTTACTGCTGGAGGAAGAACATTTTCCTTTCTTTCAGCCTCAAGTGAACTGCCAACATGGAAAAGAAGGCTAACCAGGTCACAGCTCCTGTCACCATGTAGGCGAGACCTAAGAAAAGGCTACTGCCTCCACTCCATGTCAGCGTGGAAAGAACAACTGCTTTTTCTCCTTGGAACCTGTTTACAGGAAAGTCTAAGAAAAGGAAAACTGTTAAGGATCTGTCTCAGCATTTCTCAGCTCTACCACTACATATCCTAAATACATTAGGTTGAACTATACACACACACACACACACACACACACACACACACACACACACACACACATATTTGGCTGTTCTCTTCATCACATGGGATCTTCATTCTCTGACCAGGGATCGAACGTGCAGTGAAAGCACAGAGGCCTAACCACTGGACTGCCAGGGAAGTCCTGAACCGTATAATACTGCTGGTTTTGTTGGTAAAAAATGGTTGACTATTCAATTTCATATAGTCTAATCTTTACCAAGCAGTATGTTGTATTTTGCTGGAATGAAATTAAGTAAAAACAAGTCTTCCCTCTAAATAGTTGTAATCTATGAAAGAAATTCTGACACAGATAGATCTGAATGACTTATAGACAACTCACTAGTGAACAAATATAGTTAATTTCTAAACCCAAGGAAATGAAAAGACTACAGATAGGTTTTGCAGCAAACCTAAATTTGCATTTAAGGGTCAGGATACCCAGCGTAGGCTAAAGTCCTTCATAGGCTAAGGTATGAATTCCTACCTCTCGGAAAATTCTTCAAGAGGAGTGAAGAGCAAAAAAAGTAGTGAGATAGATGGCAAAACGTTTTTGGTGGGAAAACTAAAGGTGGTGCATTCATTTGGGTTTTGAAAAGGCCAGCATTCCTCACTGCTGGGGAGAAAGTGTTTGAACTGGCTCTGCTATCGTTAGCATTTGAATGATGTCATTTTGATCATGCATGTGGCCTGAGGTTTTTAAACATCTGGTGCCTTTCGTAAACCAAAACTAATAAACAAATAAAGGCTTCTCATAGCAACAGCATTTCCCAGCAAAGCTCTTAGAAGGCCTCAAATCACTTGGCAACATACTATTTAAAGACACAAACTTGTTAGGAAAGCTAGTTCTCTTTTTCCATCAAAATTCCTCACTGTCACCAGGTCCTTGGGCGCCATCTCAACTCGGGCTGCCTGACTGTTCCATTACGAGGGTCTTTTCCTCACACAGCGGGTCTTTTCTCCCTTAGAAGTGGTGGCATTTTCTGCAGCTCAGGCCTAGTTCTCCTTGCATATTAGCCAGGCAGTGAGGCTGGACGGACAATACTCACACTAGGGTTCAACACAGGTGGTGCAAGCAAAGGACTCAAGCTCTGGACTGAGTTTTTTGCTAAAGATTTAGATTTGAGAGTTATCAGCATTAAAATACGACTGTGAACGAAGATGCCCAAGGAAGGCATGTTTCAAGCAGAGAGATAGTGTCTCCTTTGTTTGGAGCATGGACTCTGTCTTCTCCTCAACCCTAAACTCACTGTAATGCATTATGAGGGCAGCAGTACATGATGGGCTTTTTTCCTGTGTCTTGACTGCTACCGTAACTGCTTTGCTTGTAAGGGCAATCACAGAAAAAGTTGATGGGAACAGAAGGTCCAACTTGACAGACTATTGCCAAGCAACTTTCAATCTTAAATTTTCTAGGAGGGAGAGAGTGGCTGCTGAAATCCTATTCAGAAGGTAATATTCTATGGCTTACTCTTTGATCTGTACATACAATGCTGTACAAGACAGAGCGATTTCTGGTTTTCCTTTTCATAGACTAGAATTAGGGACCATGCTAAAGGAATGGCTGAAGACAAACCATACTCCTGGTCAGTAAACAAAAGGAGGCAATAAGTTCAGAGGTAGAGATGGTGTCACATCAGTGGGGGTATCTCTGCCCAAGGAACGTCCTCACTTCCCTGTCAGAGTGGAGACATTTGCGCTTTGCTCTAGGACAGAAAAGAAGAAAAGATGGAGCGTTGAACTGAAACACACGTTGTTATTCAGTGACCCAAGAATCCCTCAGTCAAGCTCCTTGAGAGGTAAAGAAACAAAGGAGGTAGACAGTTTGGTGTTCAGATCCTCTAGCCTGCTGGGGGGTCCCGTGAAAAACTCCTAGCCGGTAGCCCTGAGAGGCTACGGGGTTGCTGATGCCTAATCAGGCTGACGTCTCAAAGCTGTGTACAAGTCCTGGAAAGACCTGCCTCTGAGAGAATTCTGCCTCAGGGAGAATCAAAAAGGGACTTCAAAACTAAGTCTGAAGACCAGAGTTAGTATAAATTGTGTTTAAATATATAATTTTTAAAAGATAGTGTTTGGTGTCATTTTGAAGTTAAGTCCTCTTTGTTCTTAAGTCAAGAGTTAAGTTTGTATTTTTAAATTAAGTGAAAACATTTCAGAATCTCATATTAAAGTATGTCTCCTAATATGGACCGTATGTCCATAACCAAAGCACTGGCTCCTGCTAGCTGGCTTCGTACCTAATAGAGGAAGAACACAGCATCCTCACTGCAGAGCTTGTAGCATGGCTCATGTGGGTTGGATGAACAGAACCTGCTCTTGAATCCAGGGCTCCCTTGGTCTTTTTGCCTAAAAAAAAAGGTTCTACAATCTCTCTCAGTTTTCATTGTTTTTAGTCCATATTCCAAATTTACTTCTTAGTAAACCTCTCTCTCTTTATTTCCAGGGTCCTCCATGTCATCCCATCCTATACAGCAGGCTTCCCCTCATTGTTTTAGATCTCTAGGCCCAGTGTTAATCTTTCTTCAGGGACAGAAATAGCCCTTCCCTCCTTATCCATACCTACTTACCTGATACTGCTTAAAAAAACCAACAATACAAATTTAATTATATATAAAGTGGAGACAAACTATATGGTGATGGAGTGACAGTACTGCCTATAAGATAAATATGTATTTCTTTTACATATATATAGATTCGATTGGTGAATAGAAAGGTATAGAATGAAATAGTTCAACAACTAGTATCCAGGTGGACACTGATTTTCCTTCATCCCCAGAAAGAAAATTGGAATAAAAGGATACTGTAGGTTATGTTGAAACTATAACTACCAGCAGGCAAGCCTTCAGTGAAATGCTCTATTCGATGGAGTCGGCGGTACAGTTTTTTGAAAGTGGGAAATGCGGCTGTCCTCATCCACACAATGAAGTCGTCATTGATGAAGCCATTGTTCCCTGGATCCTCTTCATCTAGTTCATAGGCAGGCTTAGGCCAGTTCGGAGGCTTTGTGGTTCCTGTGGAAAGTTAACAACGGATGTGGTTGAGTAAAATCATCTACCACCTTTAGTTTTTCTTAAAATGTAGAGAATGAAATAACTTCTGTATTCTTGAGTTAAGAGGAATCAAAATTACAAAATTTTTTAAAAAGTATGTGTGTGTAAGCTACCCGAGTATACAACCATTAAAAATAATGGTTATGGGCTACCTTGGTGGCACAGTGGTTAAGAATCTGCCTGCCAATGCAGGGGACACAGGTTCAAGCCCTGGTCCGGGAAGATCCCACATGCCACGGAGCAACTAAGCCCGTGCGCCACAACTACTGAGCCTGCGCACTAGAGCCGCGAGCCACAACTGCTGAGCCTGCATGCCACAACTACTGAAGCCCGCGCGCCTAGAGCCCGTGCTCCAGAAAAGAAGCCACCGCAATGAGAAGCCCGCACACCACAGTGAAGAGTAGACCCTGCTCACCACATTTAGAGAAAGCCCACGCACAGCAACAAAGACCCAAACAGCCAAAAATTAATTAATTAATTAATTTTTAAAAATAATAATAATGGTTATAAGGACTCTAAGGAAATGTGGGGGGAAATGCTGATGACACTGTCATAGGGTTTAAAAAAGCATTATATCATATGTATATTATATATTCAAATATATAAAATGTATAATAGGGGCTTCCCTGGTGGCACAGTGGTTAAGGGTCTGCCTGCCGATGCAGGGGACACGGGTTCGTGCCCCGGTCCCGGAGGATCCCACATGCCGTGGGGCGGCTGGGCCCGTGGGCCATGGCCGCTGAGCCTGCGCGTTCGGAGCCTGTGCTCCGCAGTGGGAGAGGCCACGGCAGTGAGAGACCTGCATACCGAAAAAAAAAATGTATAATAAAGCATTGAAATAATAGGTACAGCAAAATTATAATAGTGGTGGTAGTCAGTGATAGCATCATGGGGAATGTCTATTTTCTTTAACACCATTAGTAATGTAAAGAAAGCAAATTAAAACAAGATACCATTTCACCTAAAAATAGGTTTATATTTAAAGAAAAAAAGAATGACAACCATTGATGAAGCAGTGGAAATGGGAACTCTTGTACAGAGCAGATAGATGTGTGGATTAACCACATTTTTGGCAACCTAGGAACATGCAGCATAAGATTGAGGACTTCCCTGGTGGTCCAGTGGGTAAGACTCCACGCTGCCATGCAGGGGGCCCAGGTTTGATCCCTGGTCAGGGAACTAGATCCCTCATGCACGTCACAACTAAGAGTTCACATGCCTCAACTAAGGAGTCCGCATGCTGCAATGAAGAGCCCTCATGCCACAACGAAGATCCTGCGTGCCACAACTAAGATCCGGTGCAGCCAAAATAAATAAATAAATAAACATTTTCTAAAAAAGATTGAATATATTTTGCATCCATTTTGGCCCAGAAATTCTCCTTCTAGGACTATATTCTAAGGAAATGATTATGGAAGTGCATGAAGATCGTGTTGCATGGATACTCCCTGCAGACCTGTACCTAAGAGCTCGAAGTTGGAAGCAAGGAAGAAGAACTTGTAGAAGGGAGAAGGTGGAGAACAGAGGTGCTGCAAACCTGTTCTAAAGCCAGGAAGCGTGGTAGGTCTGGGTGCTGTGCTGTAGGAATGCTGGGAGCACCGGGTGAAGTCTGTTGAGTTTACTCTCATCCTCATACTTCCCACTTTACTGCCCTGGGCCTGCCTGTCTCTCCCACTCAACAGCAGACTCCTGAGTTCAGTGTCTTCCTCATCGTTTTTTCACTGGCATTTAGTCCAGTGCCTGGTACATGGTAGGTGTTCAATCAATTCTTGATAAAGGGATGAGAGATTCCAATGAAAGCTGACAGAAGCTGATAATAAACAGCATTTTGAATTTTAAAATAGTCAACAAGAGGAAGTTGTCCAGTGAACTTTTTACTTCCATAAAACTGGTTCTACTATTTGTAGGAAACCATTTTTTCTCACCTCTGACCACTGACTATTTTCTCCTAAAAGAAACCCAGTCTTATTTTCTAAGCATGGGCTGTAGTGCTTATAAAAGCATGTGCTAAGTTTGGATGGATTAATCTGAAGTATGTTGGTATACTTATACTTCCTCTGGAAATAAACCTTTGCTGGAGAAACTTTCTCTCCAAAAACTGTGGCAATGTTGGCCCTTCCCAAGAATTCGATCGTTATTGCTAGAAGAATATTGATCGAAATCAAAATTGCCTTTGGTACCTGCATGTGGACCTCACCCTCTCTCTACTTCAGCCAGAGCTCATGCTCAAGTTAATGTGTCCTATAGGCCAGTGATATCCAAGTCACCCAGGGAGTGAAAAAGGCAGGTTCAAGCATGCCTTTCCATATCAACCCCTAATCCTACCCTATCCTATGTCTCCAGAGAATATGAGAAGCATGGTGTAAGAGGCATCAACTTCTCTCATTTTCCAAGTTCAGCTGGGTCCTTGGTATTCATCCATTCACTCAACAATATGTATTTCTTGATTGCTCACTTATATCAAGCACCAGGGATATAGCATGAGATCTAATCCCTTTCCTCAAGGAGTTCACATACTAAAGTGGGGTTGACAAGTATTCAAATAGATAATTATAATAAAACATGGTAACTCTTACAATAGAAGTAAGAAAGAGTAGGAGTAGGAAATAAGAGAAAGCCAAGGATGCTTTGTGTTATATGCTTGTGGTTATGGTAAGACAAAACAATAGCATATTGCCAAGTTCCTTTCAAAAACTGGGAATTTAATTACAGATACAGTAACCATACATGCCAGTTTGCCTAAGACAGTCCCAGTTTATGTCTGTTGTCCATTATCGCATCTGATTTAGCACTTACCCCAACCAAATAATGTACATATAATTTTATCCTTTCAGCCATGGTCTTAGCTAGTAGTGAGAGATACCCATGAACAGTGAACAGAGTGCTTACTTTAATTAATGAAAGATAACCAGTGGCTCTTCATAGCAAAACATAACATATCCCTGTGACCCCTGCCACAGTTTGACAGTACAGCCCGTTAGGCCACAGCCTCTGTTTTGGCCTGTGAGACGTGTGGAGCTGCCAGGCTGCAAGTCAGTGGGGTTGGTGAGAAATGTTGGATATTACAGATTATGTTATAGGCACAAGATGTAGTGTGAAAAATAGATGCTGAGCAGTTTTGCTGAGAGCAGTTTGAACTCTCTTACAAGTGTTATTTATTATATGGTGTAAAAATATAACTACCTTATTGTTTGGTATCAGTTTTTTATTTGCTAGTAAATCCTTTTGGCTGTGAAGAGCTAAAACAAGGAACATACATGTTTAATGAAAAATTAAGCACAGTTTTTTTTAAGAAAGTTGATGAATGTGATACTTGCAATGTTGGTTGACATATACCCCCCACCACGGGAACCGTCATGATGTCAATGACCATGGGAAAAATCAAAAGACATAAATTGCTGAAGAACATCAGAATCTACTTCAAAAGTTTGCACTTATTTCTAAAAGCAATTACACTCCAATAAAGATGTGGAAAAAAAAAGAGTGTATTCAAAGACAGTGCTTTACCTCAAGGAGCTACAGAAAGTCCACTTCTATACCATTATGTGAGCATGATTTTTCATTTAGATCAAATGAGTTTCCTTCTAGTTTCACTTTTTTACTATATATTTTTTTTATAATCAAAGGAAAACTTTAATGTTTTGGTCTATGAGCACAAAAAGAACCTCGCAAACAGTTAAATGAAAGCAGTTTTAAATCAATGTCTTCAGATGTATTCATCCATCTGAATACATTGGTTTGATTTTTTTTTATTTGATTCTTCATGGAATCAAGGCAAAGCTTTTCAATATTCAATATAGGAAGATAAAACTGACATGATTATAAATATTACTATAAATTCAGTTAAAAAATTCAACAATCAAGTGTAAATATTTTGGTTTTATAGTGATAACATAAATGCAAATTTGGTGGAGCACAACATCAGAGTAAAGATAATTTTCTTAGTAAATTGAGAAATTTATGGAGAAATGGGCTTAAAGTTGGTTGTGAAACATATATAATTAACAACTGTACCCAAACAAGCTACAATATTTTGTTAATCAAAAAAAGAGCTGTAGCTGTGCAAATTTAAATATTTTCATATATTCACAGAGGAAATGAACTGCAAAATTTTTACAATGACAAAGATGTTAAAGAAATGCTTCAGCATGAGAATACATGTGTTCTGTCTTTGCTACAAATCATCAACCAAAATTTTAGAAATGTTTGAGCCTTTAAATAACTGTTTTCTCTATCAAATGATATGTCCTACAATGATCCTGAACTTTTTCTTGATAAATAAGCCCTCTAAGTTTTTGTGGAATTTTATTCAAAATAGTTGTAAAGTTTTAGACAAAGTATTCTACACATGGAATGCCACAAACCTTAGTTTTTGAGGATATAGTTAATTGTAATTATTGAAAATCCAGTTTGCAAACTAGAAGATATTGAAATTTACCCCTATAAAAGCAAAGGAACAATTGAACATATTATATAATGAGAGTTTATATAATAAAACCTTGTACATGATTTAATTTTTAAATTCTATAATTGTACTTTGAAATATCTTAATTTACGTGAAAACTATTTAGATGGAGCTCCTATTTTAATTGGATAAAATTTTCTTCTCGATGAGAATTAAATGATATCCAGGAAATCTAAGATTTCATAGCATCTAAATTCAGCAAAACATTCAAAAAAATTATAGAAAAATTGTGAAGTCAAAAAAAGACTTTGCCTATAAAAAATATTAGGGCTCCAGATGTGTGGGCCTCAGCAGTTGCAGCACATGGGCTCAGTAGTTGTGGCTTGTGGGCTCTAGAGCACAGGCTCAGTAGTTGTGGCACACGGGCCTAGCTGCTCTGTAGCACGTGGGATCCTCCTGGACCAGGGATAGAACCTGTGTCCCTTGCACTGGCAGGTGGATTCTTAACCACTGCACCACCAGGGAAGTCCTAGATATTTTCTCAGTTAAAAAAAAGTTATGGTCAAAAGAGAAGAATCAATTAAAGGTGCAACAATCTGAAACTGATTAACCACAAAATGCGTTTCAAAAAAAGAGTGCAGACGATTTTGTGAAAAAATTAAAAATATTTTAACAAAATATTTTTAAAAATACAATAACCCAAATTTTTCATTAGAAAAATACAGGCACATGAATTGAAGACAGATATGGCCAAGAAACTGATTAAAGTGTGTGACTCTGTTTCCAGAATAATTATTCTGTTTATGTTATCTTTTACCATTTAGATAATATTTAAAGTATTTTTAAGTTGGTTTAATGTACACAGATATATTATTTTAATTTTTGAAATAATTGGATTTTTTAAATAGTTTGTAATAGAATTCTTTTATATGCCCATCAATATGGTAATGTCAATTTATTGATCAATAAATAAAACTTTCAAATTAATATATAACTTTAGTTATTCTAAGGACACTTTTCACTCTCAAAAGTGCACTAGCTTGAACAGTAAATTAATGATCACATAATTATAGATGAAGGAACAAGTTTCTTAAAACATTGCCTTTTCCTAATGGTAAACTAGAAGGAACTGGGGTACCAATCATTTCATGTTTCTGACAGGTATGTGATGGAGGTGCCCACAGGTAGGAAATAGTATAACCAAAAGGTAGTCAGCAAAGAAGTAAACAAGGCAGAATCATAAACATGCCCCCACACATCAAAACCAAAGTTTCTATAAAGAGAGGAGAATATTGAGCTAATGTATGGATCTTACCTGCAAATGCACTAGAAAGATTTTGGAAACTTGGATTCTGAAACTTGACATACTTGTCTGTCCACCATGTAATTCCACTCCTTATCATTGGTACTTTGATATGGATAGATGAATTAAGGTTGTAAGAAAGAATAATGGTGTCTGTAGGGAAATTAAAAACTGTGTTAGATTCAAATAAGCATTTTTTGCCACACTTGGAAGTGCACAACCAGACACAGCTGAAAAAGCAGGTTTTGAGTAGACTCTCCACATGCCTACATGGCATAGATGCTGGAAT
Organism: Kogia breviceps; assembly: GCF_026419965.1. NCBI lineage: Eukaryota > Metazoa > Chordata > Mammalia > Artiodactyla > Physeteridae > Kogia > Kogia breviceps. Next base: position 102,781,425 of record NC_081314.1, read on the forward strand.
CAGAAGACTATTCTTTTTCTTGCTAAGGATCCAATTATTGAAAAATACTCTTAGACTCCATTTGACTCATGTTTCCTAACTACTTCAAATCTCTGGTAAGGGAGAACTTATTTGCAAATGAAATATCATAAATTAGCAGATAATGTATACAAACATTATTTTAAAAACTGCCACTCATCCTACACCCAGCGGGACCCACCCACGATTAGGGGTCCAGCAGTGATTGGGGAGACCCTGGGGGAGATGGTGTGGGAGGAGCATGAAGGAATGGAAGGGAATGCGACCAGTGCTTTCCCTGTCCACTTAGGCACCTGGGAGACTATTGGGCTCCTGGGCCTAATCCTCTGCCCTTGGAGCCTCCCTCCTGCAGTGCAGAGCCAAAGCCTCACCTCTACACCCCTATCCAGGGCCCTACCTCCAAACTCCAGAATGCCACACTCCAGAGGCCTTCCTTTCCACGTGCTGCAGCTACCCTTTCCTGCAGGTCCTAAGCAGAGGCTACGCCCCACGCTTGAACGTAACCACCCCTCCTGACTAGGTTCCACCCCACCCTAAACTCCTCCCCTGCCTAAGTTCCACCCTGCCTAAGATCTGCCCCCATAGCCAAGGTTGTTTTTTTCTATTCTTTTCTTTTTTCCTCTTTCAGATTGGGGTTCTGTTTTACCTTGGTGATTCATTGTTGTTGACCCTTTTATCTTTTTATTTTTCCTAACACATCTTTTATTTTTCTAATTTTATCTTATTCTTTATACTTTGTTAGTGATCTCTCCTTTTGGCTTGTCACTGCCCCCCCTTTCTTTTCTTTTTTCTGGTGTGGTTTTATTTTACCTTGTTGCAATTGTTTCAATTATAGTTTTATTTTTCCTAATATATTTTTTATCTTTCTAATTTTATTTTGTTTTCTATTCTTTGATATTGTACTGCTCCTTTTTTTCTTTCTTTCTTCCCTTTTTTTTTTTTTTTTTTTTACTGTGCCACAAAGCTTGCAGGATCTTGGTTCCCAGACCAGAGGTCGGACAACGACCTCCTGTGGTGGGAGCTCTGAGTCCAAACCGCTGGACTAACAGAGAACCTTAGACCCCAGGGAATATCAATTGGAGTGAGGCCTCCCAGAGGTCCTCATCTCAGCACCAAGACCCAGCTCTATCCAACTGCCTGCAGACTCCAGTGCTGGACATCTCAGGCCAAATAACCAGTAAGACAGGAATACAGCACCACCCATCAAAAACAAAAAAAAAAAGAAAGAAAGAAAAGAAAAGAAAAAAAACACGTTACAGACAGACAAAGGAGCAAGGTAAAAATCTGCAAGACCAAATAAATGAAGATGAAATAGGCAATCTACCTGAAAAAGAATTCAGAGTAATGATAGTAAGATGATCCAAAATCTTGGAAACAGGATGGAGAAAATACAAGAAACATTTAACAAGGATCTACAAAAACTAAAAAGCAAACAAACAGTGATGAACAACACAATTACTGAAATTAAAAATACTCTAGAAGGAATCAATAGCAGAATAACTGAGGCAGAAGAACAGATAAGTGAGCTGGAAGATAAAATGGTGGAAAAGACTGCCAGGAAGCAAAATAAAGAAAAAAGAATGAAAAGAATTGAGGACAGTCTCAGAGACCTCTGGGACAACATTAAATGCACCAACATTCAAATTATAGGGGTTCCAGAAGAAGAGAAAAAGAAAGGGTCTGAGAAAATATTTGAAGAGATTATAGTCTAAAACTTCCCTAATATGGGAAGGGAAATAGTCAGTCAAGTCCAGGAAGCACAGAGAGTACCATAAAGGATAACCTCAAAGAGAAACACACTGAGACACATATTAATCAAACTATCAAAAATTAAAGAAAAAATATTAAAAGAAACAAGGGAAAAGCAACAGATAACATACAAGGGAATCCCCATCAGGTTAACAGCTGGTCTTTCAGCAGAAATTCTGCAAGCCAGAAGGGAGTGGCAGGACATATTTAAAGTGATGAAACCAAGACTACTCTACCCAGCAAGGATCTCATTCAGGTTCGATGGAGAAATTAAAATCTTTACAGATAAGCAAAAGTTAAGAGAATTCAGCACCACTAAACCACCTTTACAACAAATGCTAAAGGAACTTATCTAGGCAGGAAACACAAGAGAAGGAAAAGGCCTACAAATACAAACCCAAAACAATTAAGAAATGGTAATAGGAACACACATATTGATAATTGCCTTATGTGTAAATGGATTAAGTGCTCCAGCCAAAACGACAAAGATTGGCTGAATCGATACAAAAACAAGACCTGTACATATGCTGTTGACAAGAGACCCACTTCAGACCTAGGGACACATACAGACTGAAAGTGAGGGGATGGAAAAAGATATTCCATGCAAATGGAAATCAAAAGAAAGCTGGAGTAGCAATTCTCATATCAGACAAAATAGACTTTAGAATAAAAACTATTACAAGAGACAAAGAAGGACACTACATAATGATCAAGGGTCCAATCCAAGAATATATAACAATTGTAAATATATATGCACTCAGCATAGGAACACCTCAATACATAAGGCAAATACTAATAGCCATAAAGGGGAAATTGACAGTAACACAATAATAGTAGGGGACTTTAACACCCCACTGTCACCAATGGACAGATCATCCAAAATGAAAATACATAAGGAAACACAAGCTTTAAATGACATATTCAACAAGATGGATTTAATTGATATTTACAAGACATGCCATCCAAAAACAACAGAATACACTTTCTTCTCAAGTGTTCATGGAACATTCTCCAGGATAGACCATATCTTGGGTCACAAATTAAGCCTTGGTAAATTTAAGAAAACTGAAATCGTGTCAAGTATCTTTTGTGAACACAACGTTATGAGACTAGATATCAATTACAGGAAAAAAACTGTAAAAAATAGAAACACATGGAGGCTAAACAATACGCTACTAAATAACCAAGAGATCACTGAAGAAATCAAAGAGGAAATAAAAAAATACCTAGAAACAAATGGCAATGAAAACACTACGACCCAAAACCTATGGCATGCAGCAAAAGCAGTTCTAAGAGGGAAGTTTAGAGCAATACCAGCCTACCTCAAGAAACAAGAAACATCTCAAATAAATAACCTAACTTTACACCTAAAGTAATTCAAGAAAGAAGAGCAACAACAAAAAAACCCCAAAGTTAGCAGAACAAATCATAAAGATCAGATCAGAAATAAATGAAAAATAAATGAAGGAAACAATAGCAAAGATCAATAAAACTAAAAGCTGGTTCTTTGAGAAGATAAACAAAATTGATAAACCATTAGCCAGGCTCATCAAGAAAAAAAGGGAGAAGACTCACATCAACAGAATTAGAAATGAAAAAGGGGAAGTAACAAGTGACACTGCAGAAATACAAAGGATCATGAGAGATTACTACAAGCAACTAACTATATGCCAATTAAAATGGATAACATGGAAGAAATGGACAAATTCTTTGAAAAGCACAACCTTCTTAGACTGAGCCAGGAAGAAATAGAAAATATAAACAGACTAATCACAAGCACTGAAATTGAAACTGTGATTAAAAATCTTCCAACATGGGCTTCCCTGGTGGCACAGTGTTTGAGAGTTCGCCTGCCGATGCAGGGGACACGGGTTCGTGCCCCAGTCCGGGAAAGATCCCACATGCCGCAGAGTGGCTAGGCCTGTGAGCCATGGCTGCTGAGCTTGCGCGTCCGGAGCCTGTGCTCCAGATGGGGAGAAGCCACAACAGTGAGAGCCCTGCGTACCGCAAAAAAAAAAAAAAAAAAAAAAAAAAAAAAAAAAAAAAAACAGGAAAAAAATCTTCCAACAAACAAAAGCCCAGGACAAGATGGTTTCACAGGCGAATTCTAACAAACACTTAGAGAAGAGCTAACACCTATCCTTCTCAAACACTTCCAAAATATAGCAGAGGGAGGAACACACCTAAACTCATTCTATGTGGCCATCATCACCCTGATACCAAAACCAGACAAAGATATCACAAAAAAAGAAAAAATTACAGGCCAATATCTCTGATGAACATGATGTAAAAAACCTAAACAAAATACTAGCAAACAGAATCCAACAGCACATTAAAAGGATCATACACCATGATCAAGTGGGGATTATCCCAGGGATGCAAGGGTTCTTCAATATATGCAAAGCAATCAATGTGATATACCATATTAAAAAATTGAAGAAGGAAAACCATATGATCATCTCAATAGATGCAGAAAAAGCTTTTGACAAAATTCAGCACCCATTTATGATAAAAAACTCACCAGAAAGTGGGCATAGAGGGAACCTACCTCAACATAATAAAGGCCATATATGACAAACCCACAGCCAACTTCGTTCTCAGTGGTGAAAAACTGAAACCATTTCCACTAAGATCAGGAACAAGACAAGGTTGCCCACTCTCACCACTATTATTCAACATAGTTTTGGAAGTTTTAGCCACAGCCATCAGAGAAGAAAAAGAAATAAAAAGGAATCCAAATCGGAAAAGAAGAAGTAAAACTGTCACTGTTTGCAGGTGACATGATACTATACACAGAGAACCCTAAAGAAGCTACCAGAAAACTACTAGAGCTAATCAATGAATTTGGTAGAGTAGCAGGATACAAAATTAGGGCACAGAAATTTCTTGCATTCTTATACACTAAGGATGAAAAAATCTGTAAGGGAAATTAAGGAAACACTCCCATTTACCATTGCAACAAAACAAATAAAATACCTAGGAATAAACCGACCTAAGGAGACAAAAGACCTGCATGCAGAAAACTCTAAGACATTGATGAAAGAAATTAAAGATGACACGAACAGATGGAGAGATATACCATGTTCTTGAATTGGAAGAATCAACAGTGTGAAAATGACTATACTACCCAAAGTAATCTACAGATTCAATGCAATCCCTATCAAACTACCAATGGCATTTTCCACAGAACTAGAACAAAAAATTTCAAAATTTGTATGGAAACATAAAGGACCCCAAATAGCCAATGCAATCTTGAGAAAGAAAAATGGACCTGGAGGAATCAGGCTCTCAGACTTCAGACTATACTACAAAGCCATAGTAATCAAGACAGTATGGTACTGGCACAAAAACAGACATACAGATCAATGGAACATGATAGAAAGCCCAGAGATAAACCCATGCACATATGGTCACCTTATCTTTGATAAAGGAGGCAAGAATATACAATGGAAAAAAGACAGCCTCTTGAATAAGTGTTGCTGGGAAAACTGGACAGCTCCATGTGAGAGTCAAATTAGGAAACTTCCTAACACCAAACACAAAAATAAACTCAAAATTTATTAAAGACCTAAAGGTAAGGCCAGACACTATAAAACTCCTCGAGGAAAACATAGGAGGAACACTCCTTGACATAAATCACAGCAAGATCCTTTTTGACCCACTTCCTAGAGAAATGGAAATAAAAACAAACAAATGTGAACTATGAAACTTAAAAGCTTTTGAACAGTATTTGCAAATGAAGCAACTGACAAGGGATTAATCTCCAAAATATACGAGCAACTCATGCAGTTTAATATCAAAAAAACCAAACAACCCAATCCAAAAATGGTCAGAGGACCTAAAGAGATATTTCTCCAAAAAAGATATACAGATTGCCAACAAACACATGAAAGGATGCTCAACATCACTAATCATTAGAGAAATGCAAATCAAAACCACAATGAGGTATCACCTCACACTGGTCAGAATGGTCATCATCAAAAAACCTACAAACAATAAATGCTGGAGAGGGTGTGGAGAAAAGGGACCTGCTTGCACTGTTGGTGGGAATGTAAATCAGTACAGCCACTATGGAGAACAGTAGGAGGCTCCTTAAAAAACTAAAAATAGAAGTACCATGTGACCCAGCAATCTCATTACTGGGCATATACCCTGAGAAAATCATAATTCAAAAAGAGTCATGGGGGCTTCTCTGGTGGCGCAGTGGTTGAGAATCCGCCTGCCTATGCAGGGGAAAATGGGTTCGTGCCCCGGTCCGGGAAGATCCCACATGCCGCAGAGCGGCTGGGCCCGTGAGCCATGGCCGCTGAGCCTGTGCATCCGGAGCCTGCGCTCCGCAATGGGAGAGGCCACAACAGTGAGAGATCCGAGTAACACACACACACACACACAAAAAAAAGAGTCACGTACCACAATGTTCATTGCAGCACTATTTACAATAGCCAGGACATGGAAGCAACCTAAGTGTCCATCGACAGATGAATGGATAAAGAAGATGTGGCACATATATACAATGGACTATTACTCAGCCATAAATAGAAATGAAATTGAGTTATTTGTAGTGAGTTGGATGGACCTAGAGTCTCTCATAAACAGTGAAGTAAGTCAGAAAGCGAAAAACAAATACCATATGCTAACACATATATATGGAATCTAAGAAAAAAAAAAATGGTTCTGATGACCCTAGTGGCAGGACAGGAATAAAGACACAGACATAGATAATGGACTTGAGGATACGGGGAGGGGGAAGGGTAAGATGGGAGGAAGTGAGAGAGTCGCATTGACATATACACTACCAAATGTAAAATCGATAGTTAGTGGGAAGCAGCTGCATAGCACAGGGAGATGAGCTCGGTGCTTTGTGACCATCTAGTGGGGTGGGATAAGGAGGGTGGGAGGGAGATGCAAGACGGAGGGGATATGGGGATATACGTATGCATATAGCTGATTCACTTTGTTTTATAGCAGAAACTAACACAGCACTGTAAAGCAATTATATTCCAATACAGATGTTTTTAAAAAATAAACTGCCACTCAGCTGCAGGAGTAATCTTCTGGATATTTAGATTGTTACACACTCATGAAAGGGAAGATGATGGAGATAGGAAAAGACACCTACCATTGAACATGCTATTGGCAATAGCACCACAAGGAGCGATGGGGATCCCATTGTGGGAGGTTTTGAATGGAGCACAGTTTCTAACATCCTGGATGAGAAATGATACAGGAATAAGTGTTTTTGGTAAAATCTCTTAAAATGCTGGAAGTGAAAATCCTGGCAGTAAATCAACCCATGGTGATCCACTGGCACAGATCGAGATTATGGGCTGCTACCTGCTGTTCCCAGGCTGCTGGCTGACCTAGACTAGAAAATTTTTGTGTTTTGGAGATATGTATGTGTGTATGTGCACGTGTGTGTAGTTTCTTTCCTCATTAACAGGACATAGCATACCAAATATGTCTGCAGGAAGAAATTTTACTTTGCTTGCTGTGCTAAATACCACACTAAGCCCACAATGGAATATATTTTTTAAAGGTTTTTCTTATTGGAGTGTAACTTATATTCTAAAAAGTATATAAATTGTGAGTCTACAGTTGGATAACTTATCACAGGGTAATCCACCCACCTAATTACAAGAATACATTTTAAAAAGAGTGGCTGCTAAAAACCATTTGGTTATCCCTTTTATATAATGCCAGTATAGAAAAGGTTTCCTTCTAGCTTTTCTTGCCAGCATGCTGAATATCATTTACCAAGAGCTAAATTTTGTAATCTTAGGTCTGAAAGAATATTCATTAAACCAAAGGTTTTTATTCAATCAAGTAGTGCCCAGTTTCCTTAAACTAGGCTGATTGAAGCCCCCAGTTATAAAAAGGACAATGGTGGATATAGAGTGAGCTAGGCTGAGACCAATCACTCAAGGTTACTATCAAAATGGTTGGTGCATCCATCAACTAAAATGGGCAACTTTAAAGATAACTACAGAGATTAAGTATGAGAAAATAATATTGAAATCTAATTGATGTGTCAGTCATTCAAAGAAGCAAACAACTCTACTGTTTGAAGCAGCTCCAGTATGCCATCAACTTTATTAAGAGAAACATAAATCCTGAATTGTGGTTGAAAGGTACTTGAAGATTTGCCCTTCTGACACATTCATTATTACCAAGACTTGGGCAGTCCAAGATGTATCTGGTTTTAATGTAAAATGCTGTCAAATAAAAAAATGGTTGGTGCATGAAAGGATCAACATCTAATTGGAAAAGATTCACATTCCTGCTCTGAAGAGGGAACGTGCTCCTTCTTAATAGCAGTTATCCTGAATACTCAGCCCCCTCAGTTCATGTAAGAATGAAATGAGCATTTCTATCTTATAAAAACTTAGCTTTTGAGTTTATTTTCCATACTGTCTTTTAGACTGAAAGATCCATCTGGCTTTAAAAAAAAAAAAAAAGAGTATTATACCAAGTTAAATAAAGCCTTACCTTTACATCTGTACCCACCAGTTGGCTATTACTTCTGGATAGAATATATCGATAGAGGTTCTGATAGAAGCCATACAATTTGTAGTACATATAAACATTACCCTGTAGAGGAGAACAGCAAGATGTAAGAAGAGAGAAAAATAAACTGAAATATTAATAAACATGGACAGGAGTTTTAAAATATAAGACGTAGTACCAAAAAATATTGATGTGAACTGAAAGTTCCTTTATATCAGATAGAAACACAAGAAATTATTTTTAAAAATCAGTGTTGGAAAATCCTGGTCTATACAAAATTATTAAAATGACTACATAACTTATTTTTAATGTTTTTGTAAGGGCTACCACATTCCTGCCTTGAAAAAATTTTATAACTAGTCTTTGTATTCTCAATATATAAAATTTGATTTTACAAATATTTCCCAGCAATACTAAGAAAGATGCTTTGCCTAGGGGTTGTGGTAAGCATCAAATTCACATGGTCTCAAAGCAAATCCATGAAACACAATTTAAAATTGGAGTCACTGAGCATGTTTAGGTGCATGTTCACAATTGCCCATGTGAAAGACATAAGCCCAGTTCCTTGGTGTCCAGCTCCGGTGTTGTCTTTTTATCACTAGGATCTAGCACAGTACTGTGGCATGTTATACTTGGTTAAGAAATGGTGAACCATTTGTTATGGACAAAAAGATGGAATAGTTCACTGATCTAGAAGAAAGGTGGTTTTCGCCTTAGCAATAAGTACGCGAGGGCTTTTCTGTAGTTGCGGCGAGCGGGGGCTACTCTTCGTTGTGGTGCGCAGCCATCTCATTGCGGTGGCTTCTTTTGTTGTGGAGCACAGGCTCTAGGAGCGTGGGCTTCAGTAGATGTGGCACGTGGGCTCAGTAGTTGTGGCTCACGGGCTCTAGAGCACAGGCTCAGTAGTTGTGGCGCACGGGCTTAGTTGCTCCGCAGCTTGTGGGATCTTCCCAGACCATGGCTCGAACCCGTGTCCCCTGCATTGGCAGGCGGATTCTTAACCACTGCGCCACCAGGGAAGCCCCCAGAACTTCTCCAAGTGGGCTTGATACAGATTTTCCTAACAGTACACATGATGTAAATGTAAATGTCCAAGGCAGCTATTTATAATTAATATTCTACCTACCTCCAAAATAATGAAGGTATGCATCTAAAAATATGAAGGCCTAAATTTTATTAGTGCCTCTCATATGTCAGGAGCTATGTTCAGTGCTAGAAATACAAAAGTATTCCTTTACAGTTCCCTGAGTCAACTGATTCTTTTATGCTATGCAAATTTGGCCTTGCCCTAAGGACCTTTAAGAGGATGAGTATGGAAGATGGGAGATGGTACCCAGGTTAGGCTGAAAATAAAGGTCAGGGTAAGTGTGACCCATCACAGAAAACAACAAAGGCTGAAAAGCTTAGTCCCTGGTAAGAGAAAAGCCTCTGGAACACTGAGAAAGGGAGATGCTGGGCCCTAAGAGGCGGGCTGCAACATCGTAAACAGAGAGCGTGGATGTGAAGGTGAACAAGCCAGGCACAGCAGGAATGACAGATTATATTTCCTCACCAAAGGAGGGAACCTCTACTGATGACCCGTAACTACAGAAAATATGAAATCCATGGAATGGAACTTACCATACATTTTCTTGGAAGCTAAAAAGAGCATTCTACTTACCCAAAGTTATATACTCATATAAACATGACAAAATAGAGAACCTCACATGCTGGGGACAGAAGTGTTTTTTTTTTTGCGGTATGCGGGCCTCTCACTGCTGTGGTCTCTCCCGTTGCGGAGCACAGGCTCCGGACGCGCAGGCTCAGCAGCCACGGCTCACGGTCCCAGCCGCTCCGCGGCATGTGGGATCCTCCCGGACCGGGGCACGAACCCGTGTCCCCTGCATCAGCAGACAGACTCTCAACCACTGCGCCACCAGGGAAGCCCCAGAAGTGTTTTAATAAACTTTTTTCAATAATTCTTTGTCCAAGATTTTACAAGGCCTCCAAGATCATCATCATTTGATTAGCCCTGGAGGCACAATGCACTTTATAGTGTTTCTTTTCTTCCGTGGTACTTGGTGCAGGATCCTTAGTTTAAGGCAGAGAGCCTTGCATGGATTTGTCATCTAGTGTGTGTAATATGTGTGAACTTGTGGGCTCTGTGCTTGCCCTGAGTAGTTTGGTTAGGTTTTTATGAGAAAGCCTTTGCCTCAAAGGAATGGTTAGCAGCTGGTAACACTTATTTGCCTTTAGGATTTCAAAGGACACAGACAGATGGGAACTTGAAGCCCTTTAAGGTTTTATCTTTTGGATTTTTTTTCTTCACAATTTTAAGCACCCTGTGCCCCCCAAGAAGGAACCAATCCTGCTGACACCTTGATTTCAGACTTCTGATTTCTAGAATTGTGAGAAAATAAATATCGAATGTTTAAAGAAAAAAAAAAAGCAACACTAACTTTTACTTTGGGGGGGCAGCATGGTGAGGTGAGGAAAGCAAGAAAGTACACAATTGCAGAGAACTAGAATTTTGACCTTTAACAAAAGAGCACAGATATAAAACTTCCCTCACGGGATTTTATATAGATATCACTTACAACTTAAGTACAACTCAGTAGTTTTCTCTTAATTTACATCAGACTTACTCACAAAAATGATTAGAGATACAGACGTATTCAGAATATTACTGATGCCAACATGCTTTCATCTGGGATCAAGGGGGAAATAGGAAAGGGACACATAAAACCAAAGCTTCCTAGAGCATAAAGCAATATAATTTATCACTTTATCTTTTTTTCCATTCATTTAAAATTTTAGCAAACATTTTCTAAGCATCTACCACGTAAAATATACTGTGCTATGCCCCTGTGAAGGAAGCAAAGATTCTTATGTTCATTCAATAAACATTAATTGGCAACTACAGGATGTCAGGCATAGTTATAGGTGCTTGGGATACAATAGTGAGAGACAGACAATAAACAATACATATAATAAACTGTTAATTTATAAAGTAAGTTGGAAGGTGATAAGTACTATGGAAAAAATGGAAATTACACTAAGGTAATAAGAATCAGGAGTGCAGGTGTGAGGTGAGCAGACAGGTTGAAGTATGAAATAGGATGGCTAGTGTAGGCCTGAGTAGGTGATGGCTGAGCCAAACAGGACGTAAAGGCAGCAGGGGAGTTAGCTGAGTGGATGTCAGGTACAGAGAAGAAGAGAACGCCTGACTTGTTTGAGGAATGAGGAGGCTGGTGTGGTCAGAGAGGGGGTGGGGAAGAGAATGGAGAGAGGAAGTTAGGAGGAATTAAGCCAAATCACATAGGCCTTGTAAGGACTTAGACTTTTTCATTGAGTAGAAAGAGAAGCCATTGCAGGGATTTTTGAGCAAAGGAATAACATGATATGACTTATACTTTAAGACATTCACTCTGCTGCTCTATTGAGACATGGATACAACAGGGAGACCTGATAGGATACTGTAGGAATCCAGGTGAGAGGTGAGGGTGGCATGAAGCTGGGTAGTAGCAGCAGAAGTGGGCAGAGGTGAGCAGACTCTGGATATATTTTGAAAGTAGAACCAATAGGATGGATTGGATGCAAGGTGTGAAAGAACGAAAGGAGTCAAGAATGACCCCTGAGCTTTTAGCCTGAGCACCAGAAGGACAGAGTGCTTTTCAACTGAGACTGTCTGTGGGTGGAATAGGGTTTTTCTGGGGATGGGCATAGAGTAAGTAAGCAGAAGAAGTGGATATTAGTTCAGTTTTAGAAACATTGAGCTGAGGTAGAAAACAGAGCATTGGTAATTGATAGCATTTAAACCTAGGAGGTAGATGATGTTTCCAAGGAGGTGAGTGCATACAGAGAGGAGATGAAGACTGAAGGCCGTGACTAAAGCCCTGCAGATCTCCACAAAAAGAGTTTGGGGAAAATAGGAGGAACAGCAAAGGAACCAAAGAAGGGCAGTCAGGGGACTTCCCAGGTGGCGCAGTGCTTAAGAATCTGCCTGCCAGTGCAGGGGACATGGGTTTGAGCCCTGGTCCAGGAAGATCCCACATGCCACGGAGCAACTAAGCCCATTCACCACAACTACTGAGCCTGTGCTTTAGAGCCCACGAGCCACAACTACTGAGCCCACGTGCCACAACTACTGAAGCCCACACGCCTAGAGCCCATGCTCCGCAACAAGAGAAACCCCCACTCGCCACAGCTAGAGAAAGCCTGTGAGCAGCAACAAAGACCCAACGCAGCCAAAAATAAATAAATTAATTTTTTTTTAAAAAAGAAGGGCAGCCAGAGAGCAAGGAGGAAAACCAAGAGAGTAAGGTCTCCTGAAAGCCAAGAGAAGAAAGCATGTCAAGGAGGAGGGAGTGATTGCTTGTGTCCAGTGGGTGACAAGTCACTGAGGACAGAGCACTGGATTTATCCACAAGGAAGTCATCGGTAACCTCGCCATTTCACTGAGTGTTAGGGCCATGGGTGGGTTTTTGAGAATGAGAAGAGAAGAATTGGAAATACCCGAGAGATGACTCCTCTGAGGAGTTTCCCTGCTAATGGGAGGAAAGAAATAGGCAGATAGTGGGCAGGGAAATTTGGGAGAATAGAAGAGTGCTTTGTTTTTGTTTTTTAAAAGATAGGTCAAATAATATGTTTGTGAGCTGACGGGAATGATCCAGTAGAGAGAAAATTTGACGATATAGAGAGGTGACAACTGCTGAGTTAAGCCCTTATAAAGGCAAGAAAGGCTAGCATCTATCACACAAATGGAAAGGTGAGCCTTCAGATGGGAGCATGGGTGGTTCACCTGTGGTAACAGGTGGGAAGGTTGAGGATGTAGTGCAGATACATCTGGACGTGTAGTTGTGTGGTGTGGCATGTAAAGCAGGTCCCTTTCTTCAGAGAGGTTCCTGTGAATAGAGGAAATGAGTCTACAGGATATTATATGGGCGATTGTAAGTCCATAAGAAGAGTTCAAACAGTGTTCTCAGGATACAAATGTGGGCAAATTCTTGATGGAGACATGAGTGAAAAGGAGGCTCAAGGAAGTGTTTGGATATTAGTGGCTTAAAACAAGTGAGATCTTACAGGTGGGAGTGAGAAGGGAGACTTTCTAGGCAAAAGAACAGCAGGAACATAAAGAGTTGCTTCATGGAAAAGCAAGTTGGTCAGTTTGGCAGGAGTACAAGGTCTCCTGCAAAGATAAGGATGAAAAGGTAGCTGGGCCTCAGGTGTTGAAAAGTAATCTGAAAGAGAGCACATTTTGGGGGAAAGAGTGTGGTCTACTGATTTGGCAAATAACAATTGGCTAAAAGTAGGAGAAGCCAAAGGCTAGATGTGCAGTTAAGGTTGCTGTGATGCTAGATCAGGAGGGACTGAACTGGGGTGATGCCAAGAAAATGGAGTGAGAAAGTGTTTGGGAGAGACAGGGATTGCAGAACAGTAACCACATCAGAGGTCTGGATGAGAAAGGAGTGGTCAGGGTAAAGTCAAGGAGGAAAATTTTGAGTCTTGGTGATGGGATCTTTCCCAGAAAGGGAAGTAAGGAGGGTTTTTCAGGAGATGACGATGAGTCTGGTATGGGGAGGAAGAAGGGCCTTGAGGATGGGACGTTCAGTGACAAGCTCAAGAGAAGGCCTGCCTGCACGTGAAACATGCCATGCAGAGTCACCTATGTAGGGGAAGGAGGGGAAACGGATCAGGTTAGGGAGGAGGTGCTGTGTAAGGAGAGGTGCGGAGTCCAGAGGACAGGACAGGACCTTTGAAAAGTTTCAGGAAATACATTTTCTTTTTTTATAAATTTATTTATTTGGCTGCGTTGTGACTTTGTTGCTGCACTCAGGCTTCTCGTTGCGGTGGCTTCTCTTGTTGCGGAGCACGGGCTCTAGGCTCCAGGGCTTCAGTAGTTGTGGCCCGCGGGCTCTACAGCACAGGCTCAGTAGTTGTGGTGCACGCGTTTAGTTGCCCCGCGACATGTGGGATCTTCCCCGACCAGGGCTCGAACCCGTGTCCCCTGCATCAGCAGGCGGATTCTTAAGCACTGCGCCACCAGGGAAGTCCTGAAATACATTTTCATTTGATTAAGTCTTTGCTACCTACTAAGACTGTGGTGGCCCTGAAAAGGTGCCTCTTGGTCTCCTACTGCAGGGAGCATAATCGAGGGGTGGACGTGGCTTCTGTGCTCTGAGGTCATCCTTTGTTTGCACCAAGGCCATGCTTCAACAGGGGTACTGAGGCAAGGACTCTCTGTTGGGCTTGCTGAAACTTTCTTAAGAATACTCTGCAGTCTAAGCCCTTTCTTCTCTCCACCCTCCTCTCCCTCTGTCCCTCCTTCCTTCCTACTCTGCTTCCCTCTCCTTCCCAGGGCTCAGAGCTGTGTTGTGGTCTGACAGCTGTCCCAGCCTCCTCCAGCTTCCTCCATATTTTCCCTCACAGGCAGTTCCCCCAGTAAATCTCTGGCATGTCTAATCCTGTCTTGGCATCTGCTTCTCAGAGGACCTGGACTAACACGAGACTTTAATCAGTCCCAAAGCAGGGATGTCTCTTAGTATTTCTTTGGCATTTCTCAAAGTGCCTGACAGCCAGGCCAAGAGACGCCTTAGGGATTAGGCAACTGCATGTGCAGAATGACTAGGAGGGGAGGACGCAAGGAGAGTCCCAGGTGTGTGACATTTGACACTAACTCACTGTGTGACCTTGGCCAAGTCACTTAACCTCTCAACCCATTAATCTTCTCACTGTAAAATGAGTGGTTAGATTCAGTGATTTCTATGGTCCCCTCCTGTGTTGACATTTGGCATAGAACCTGTTTGATTGATGTTAAGAATTGTTACAAAGTTGGGTGGGTAAAGAATCCAGAAATTTAGACACAAGGAGAAGAATGAAATTCCAAATAAAAAAAAGGGGGGTGGGTGGGGAGAGTCAAACATGAACTCAATACTTTATAAGATGTCCGCCCGCCATTCCCACCCTGCGTTATTTCTTGTATTTTCAGTTTTGGAAAGCATTTGGTGGAGATCATGAATTTACTGCCACATGTTAAATAGGAGTAGAGCAGTGTATAGCCAAATTGAAGGCTCTTGAATCTCACCTTCATTGTCTCTGGAAGGAAAAAGGGAATAGAGCAGTTGCATTCTTTGTCAAAATTAGCAGCATTTTCCCGGAGTTTTGCACAATTTGCACATTTTTCTGTGTAATTAATCTGTCAGGCAGGGAACATAATAATTATTAAGTTAAAAGGGATGCGAGTACATATCTTAAAATTAAAGTCCTGAGTCCATCAACGTCTCCAAGCTTTCTAGGTCAAGGGCGTACTATCTGGGACATGGACCAAGGGCAGCTCTGTGGATGTGTGGGACGAGTGGGTCTCTTTACAGCCTTTCATTTTGGGACCCAGCTGCATTTTGCCACTTACCTGGAGTTCAGGGTTTCTACTACATATTTATGTAACCTGCTGTGATGAAGCCTTATGCCTCCATCATAAAAAGTGACCATTAGGAAAATATTAGTCAGTAACTCATGAGAACTGGGCCTGCAGCCTGAGTCTAATCAGTGTTATGGGAAAGACACTTCACTGTTTTTCCATTTTATTGTATGGAAAATATTTATCCTAGTGAATTATTCTACATGGTATCTAGAGGAAGTTATTAAAAATGACCAAACTTAGAAAAAAAAAGTGTTTCCAAAATGTAGAGTTATTGATGTATGTGAAGCAATTGTTTTTAAAATGTTGTTATATTGTTTTTTAAAAGTTAAGTTCTGTGCAAAATGGTATAAGTGGACTCTTTAAAAAAGGGTAGTGTGTCCCGAATGGGCAAATCCTGTGAGCTCTGGCTCAAGAACTCAGTTATGTGAAGATGGAGCTGGAAGGAGAGTGGGGAAAGGGGGCTCAGAGAGAGGCCACGAGGCTGTGCATTTCCCTTCTGCTCCAGGAAACACTCATCTCAGGCTCCCAGGGATGGTTGTGAGGTCGCTGCTGCTTTTTCCTCACTGTGTTGAGGAGTCATTAGAAAAGTCTGGCAATGGGAAAGGAACAGGGAAGCAATGGACTGGCTTTCTCTTCAGTAAATTGCCAATGGGATTCTAGATTCTTTGGGAGAGAAGAGTGACAAGAAAGAAGGAATTTTCAATGCTTGCAAAGCCACTGGGTGTTTGGAAGTCAGAGGTAAAGTGTGAATACTAAATTAAAGATTAGCCAAAAGGCTACTTAATTGTACTTAGATGCTTACATTTACTTAAATCATTCTTTAAGTATGCAGCAAGACTTGAACTATTATTTTTAAAAATACTGATGCCTTTTCTGTTAGTGACACTGCATTCTAATTTTTTAAAAGCATTAAAGAACAGGGCTGTACCTAATGGAGACCTATTGATAGCACACTGAACTGTGACTGAGAAAATGGGTGCTAGTTCAGCCAGTCTCTGATCCTGAGTTAAACACTTAACTTCCAGGGCCCACATTTTGTTCATCAGCATCATTTTGGCTAGCAATTAATTGATTTGTGAGGTCATTTTAGTAGGATACACACTACTCCATGGATTCTTGAGAGAGTTCTGTCAATGCCGAATTAGAAAAAAATGTCTTTCATGATAAAGTAATTTTTGAGTAGATGATATCCAAGGTGCTTTCTAGCTCTAAACATTTTATGAGGGAAACATGTCTTGATCTACTGTCTACTTTTACTGCTCAAACCTATAGCTCTAAAATGACAGCAAAGATCATAGTCTGGTCCTCATAGAATTTTGGAAAGGCAGGAATTATCATTCTTGCTTAAAGTAAATTGCAAAAAGGGCACTTTCTCGTTGTGCCCCAGGGCTAAGTGAGAAGAGGAAAGCCAGCTCCCAGCTCTTCTACTAGATGTGTGTTGACTACACTGGCCTGGGATACACACTTCATCTTACCACCCATTACAACAAAACACTTCCATGTGCAAAAGAGGATCGGCCTCTATGGGTGGTTTCTGATTTTCCTGTATGAAAGCAAAGTGTTAGAAACAGTCCTATCTGAAGTGGCTTAAAAGAAAAGTCAATTGGAAAATCCCCTTAACATCATGATAAAATCATTCTGTTGAAAGTTGTTTGTAGAGTGGCCTTGGCCAACCATGGAGTGAGGTTCTCCTCACATCGCTAAGGTGACATCATTCAGCAATTGCTGTCTCTCAATGGAGGCTGCACTTCAAAGAGGGTGGGGATGGGTGCCCAGAAGGGAGGAAGCTGTAAGGACATGGGAAGGGGAGGGGAAGAACCAGAAAGAAAGGGGTTGGTGAAGGAGAAAACAGAACAGTAAACAGGATGAACTTTCTGGAAATGAATATCAACCTTGTAAGCCAATTACTTTGCTATCGCCTTCAACAAGGCAGGTTTACTTCCCTCCTGCCATTTTGCCTTTGTCACTTGGTGGGGCCTGATGGTTTACACTACCACACTGGAGGACTCAAGAGGACTTCGGGGAACCTTCCAGGAGCTGGGGGGTGGGGTACAGAAAATTTCAGTGGAAAGGCAAGAGAGCAGTATGTGTTGGTAGGAGGAGTGGGACCTGAAATGCAATTTTCTTCTCTGAAGTCCTCGCTATTTGCTGTAATCCGTTATTTCAGTAAGTGTGTGCCTATTATGCAGTGGCGACGTGCAAGGAAGGGGTTGTGCATATGGCAAACAAGCCGGCCGTGGCTGAGCTCTCTGTTCGTACTGCACACTACCTTACTTACTCTATTGTTAGCTCATTGAGGATGGAGTTCAACTCTTACAAACCTTACTCATCTACACACCCAGAAGAACTCTGAGCACCTTCAGACACTCATGAACGTTAAATCAGGGTTGACAGACTTGGCCTTCATGGTAATTTTGCCACTAGACTATGTGGGGAGAGGGAATAGATGAGCTTTCCATGGCTGCCTTCAGAGTGGAGGTCATACGGTCTGGGATGTCGCATAACCTGCTCAGAGCTGATTTGCATGAAACATTTACTTAATTTATTAGACCAAATGCGGGCATGGCCTCAGACCAGATCTGAGCTCCCCCTGCCCAGACCAGCTACCGGGCTTCTCATCCTCCAACAGCTTGTTGTCAAATAGGCAAAAGGCTTGTAACTGAGGGGTTCACTGCTCAACTTCCGCTTTTCTCACTCTGAGTAGAACTTGGTTTATTTTGCTAAGTATCCTTTAGAGGCCAGAAAGATTTGTGTTCTTGCCTTTCCTGGATTAAAGCGATGATCTCAGACGGAATCAATTTACAAAGGGAAAGACACAATGCTTGAAAGTGGGGCAAAATTAAGACCTTTATCTTTGGCTCTTCGCTCTTTTTATCAATATGATTCACGGGTCCCTGGCAGTCATTTGGTCTTGCCTCTCCTCCTGCCTCTACAAGTCACTTGCTCGGCACTCTGCCAGCATAAAGAGCTCCTGACTTTGCCAGGCCCCTGTAAACAAATGTGGCTGAACTGACCAGTATGAGAGTGATTGTCCTCAAGAGGGAGAAGGGAGGAACAAAGCCACCACATAGAGGCTCTTTCACCATCTGCACCTGCCAGCTGAAAAAGGGATGCTCCAGTCTCATCTACTTCCCTGTTGGGGGGCTGGGTTCTCAAACTGACCACTCTTTATAGTCCCAAAGCTGAAAATTCTTAGAAATTGTATCAAAAAAGTGAGATGGGACACACCTCTACTTCCTTGATGGTCTTTGCAGACAACAGAAGGATGACGCCCACTCCAAGGCAGAACACGCCTGTGGCAAAAAAGCTGGAGAGGATTTTGTTGGCTGAGAGCTGTAGCCAGTAGGCGGGCAACTGCTGCTGCTTCAGCGCACTGTTGTCTGGCAATCTCGACTGGCAGTCCTGGGATTTCCTCTTCATTGTGGTTCTGCGGGTGACCCAGATATACTTTTGAGACATTTATAACATTACTGCTCAGAGTAATACCACATAATGGTAATATTGAAATTACGTGGCTCTTCCTTTGCACTCGCAAAGTCTTTCTGTTTCCTGGAATTATTTCTTAACCAGACCCGATATTCAGCAGCAGCACAGCTCCCTTCAATCAGCCATTGTTGGGTATATTTTACATAGGCTCAAAAAGCTTGTTGTGCTAACTGCCATTCCTAGGAGGAACAGTCCCCAGCAGGTCTGTATAAACCAACATCTGGCAACTTTGGGAAGCAGTTACAACGGGCTCTTTCTGGGACGTGGTGGCTAATTCAAGGCAACACTTCCTGAAAGGGGGAAAATGGATTTATCCTTAAGAACTTGCCCAAATCCTTCAAGATTAATACAAATAATAGAAGTGAGTGCTGTCAGCTTTTCCCAAATGTGGCTGTCCCTTAACGTGAGTATAAACTAAGTTGGGAAAATGCCCTCAGATTACAGCTAACTTTGCTCTTCGTGATAATGAGGAAGGGAGAAGCAAACAGGGATTGCAGAATACAGATGACTAATCTCAGTAGTTTCCAATTTTTTCATCCATAAGAAAGGCTCTGGCAGAAAGTGTAGATGAGAAACATCTCCTCCTAACCTTTCCTCAAGCACGCACTTTGAAGTAGCCCAAATGATGCAAGAGAAAGGAAGAGCAAAATAGATAATCACTTAAATGTTCAATATTGCAATATGGAATTATTGGGTTTTTTTTCACTTATTAGAAATCCACTAACATCATTTTCATTACGCTATTAATAATTACTTCCTCTTCAAGATGCATTTAAGATGTAGAATTAGGATTTTAAAAATATTAGGTAGCATGTGAGTTTCTAATTTTCCTTTTTCTATTAACATTCGGCAGAGAAGCCATATATTGGACTACTTTTGTATTAAAGAAGACTATGACTTTGGCAAATCTATCTAGTTTAAAAGAATACAAAATAAATGCAGTTACTTACACTGGGAGGTTTCCAATTCAGAGTCAAAGTTTTCCCTTGCAAAACTGGAAGAAAAGCAGAACACCAGTGGGGACTTTTCAGCAAGCCATTTGAATCTGGCTTGGAGGTGGTGACGAGTACGGCTGTTGGTATCAGACAGATCTGTGTGAGAAGACGGCAGTGAACACTCCTAGTTCACATCTACTATTTGTTTTACTAAATAAACATGGTCAAGAACTTGAGTTTAAAAGGCAGTAACAGCCTGTCAGATTAGATTATGTGTGCAGAGTTGGTCTACAAAGTATCAGGTATGTTTGCAATCTAGGTACTTGTTCCAACATTGGGTGTGATTATAGTACATATGTAACACCTATCAGAGGGTCATTACAGTAACAAATCAAGAACAGTATTCCTCAGGCTTTTTATAAAACAACAAAACCAACCTAACCAAAATCCCAAACTAAAAGGTGCTTCACAGGAGTATATTAGGGTTTTCTGGAGAAACAGAACCAATAGATCTAAATGTATATATAGATCTATCATAAAGAATTGGCTCACGTGATTATGGAGGAGGCTGGCAAGTCCAAAATCTGCAGAGCTGATGTTCCTCCAGTTTGAGTTTGAAGGCCAAAAGCTGCCACAGAACCAGGAAGAGCCGATGTCACAGTTTGAAGGTCATCAGGCAGGAAGAGTCGATGTTTCAGTTGGAAGGCAGAATTCTCTCTTACTTGGGGGAGGGTCAGCCCCCAAAGGGCTAAGTTTAGCTATAGCTTGAATGAATTCTCATGCTGTGGTGGCTTTCTTTCTTTTTCCTTTAACTTGTTGAGCTTGAGCCAGAGTCCTGCAGGATGGAACATGTTCCCCTATCCTTTGAATCCCCGTGTATGGCTTCTAGCCCACAGAGGTGCACAAACAGCAAGTCGCTGGTGTGTGGAAGCATGTGATTTGCCGGAGTGTGATGTGCTACACTGCTAGACTCCTTTAACATTTCACAATATTTGAATGTGGAACTTCATATACCAGTAATGGCATCTGTTTGCTTTATTATCTCATTGGTTATATATGCCCGACTCCCCAAATAGATAACCATGCTGTCCCGAAGTGAATATAGGAGATCTGGGTTTGACTTCTGCTTCTCCTACTTAAAGTAGTGTGTGTCCTTTCTGAGATTCAGTTTAATCATCTATAAAATATAAATAATAAGCCGTTTCCTCCAGAACTATTTTAATGATTAACTGTGACAGACTATATATATTCTTCTTAGGAAACTAAGGAGAATGACAACTATATGCAATGTGGGATCCTTCACTGGATCCTGGAATAGAAAAAGGACATCAGTGGAAAAACTGGGATAATCCAAATAAAGTCTGTAGTTTAGTTAATTGTATTGTACCCATGTTGATTTCTTAGTTTTGATATACAAGACCTGAACATTGGGGGATGCTAGGGGAAGGGAATATGGAAATTCTTTATACTATTTTTACAACTTTTCTGTAAGTGTGAAATTATCTCAAAACAAAGAATTAAATAAATGAATAAAACAGTTGTAGTTACATTGTTGTCTTTTACTTGTTTACAAAGTGCCACATATCCTTGCAGCTCTTTCCACCAGTAGTACCACTGCCACCCTTCACACTGGGACTAGGCATCACAGTTTCAAATCTGTTCCACACATACCATCTCATGAAATCCTCAGCAATCCTGCAAGATAGTATTCCCATTTCACAGCTGATGAAACAGGCTCAGAAAGGGAAGGGGCTTGCCTGAGGCTGCCCAGATGCTCTTTCCCTCTCTTGTACGGTCACATCAGAAGCCAGTCGGTGAAAGAAAAACTCAGTCTGCTTAACAAAAATCACACACAAGCCAGTGATACTTTATTATACAAGGGAGTTGGCAAAGGACAGATTCATTTTTGTAAAAGAATCCCCACCTAAGAGTCCCAGTGATCCATCTGGTTATACAATCAACTTAATAAAACAATAGCTGATATTTACCAACTGCTTGCAATGGACCAGAGCCATGCAAATCCCACCATGAAAACAGGAATTTTCAATAGGACCCAGACTTAGAAAAGGCCCAGCTTCAAAGATTCTGTCTTGCATAGGCTGAGGACTCCCATTTCCAGAATTTCAAAAACCTCCTTTCTTATCTAAGTGAGAGAAAAGAAAAAAAAAGTTTAAGATCAAGAAAAGATGGTCTTGGTGAATAAATTCAACCATCTGGAGTCCCTGGTATTTATGCAGCTGTTATGGCCAGAATCAGGAAGAGCAAAACCTGCATTTTATTCAGAGTTGAAATATTTACGTAAGTAAAGGAAGCGGTACATAAGACATCAATTTCATTAAGATGTCCTTTTGTTTGTACAACATTCAACACAAAATCTCATAGAAAAATCTTTTTCAAGATATCCAAAGTGTGCCTATAGACTATACACAATATTTTAATGCAGGATAACCGTTAATAATGACATCATCACAATAAAAATAAGTATGGGTTAAAATGGTTTTTTTGAATACTATTTCTCCCTCATTATTATAATTAGAAAACTAGTGATGGTTTACTCAGCTTTAACATTATACCTGAAATAATCAAATATGACCTCATGTGCCTGACATCAAGTTGGTTAAACTAGTTTTAAAAAACCAGTCAGGGGACTTCCCTGGTGGTGCAGTCGTTAAGAATCCGCCTGCTAATGCAGGAGACATGGGTTCGAGCCCTGGTCCGGGAAGATCCCATGCCACAGAGCAATTGGACCCATGCGCCACAACTACTGAGCCTGCACTCTAGAACCCACAAGCCACAACTACTGAGCACCTGTGCCACAACTACTGAAGCCCGTGCGCCTAGAGCCCGTGCTCCACAACAAGAGAAGCCACTGCAATGAGAAGCCCACACACCGCAACAAAGAGTAGCCCCTGCTTGCCACAACTAGAGAAAGCCTGCAGGTAGCAACAAAGACCCAACGCAGCCAAAAATAAATATATTTATTTTAAAAAACCCAAACCAGTCAGTTCAGGAGACTCTGTGTGTGTGTGTGTGTGTGTGTGTGTGTGTGTGTGCGCGCGCGCGCGCGCGCACGCGCGCAGGGAAGTGAGAAAATGGTTTTTAGCTTAACTCGCCAGTCAATTATAATCAGGTTTGGTCACTCTGAAGATATAATTTTATATAGTAAATTAATTCATTCATCATGTTTGGAGGAATGATTGCAAAACTGCCGTGATTTATTTCTGGTTGGTGACTGGCAGCCATGTTTATTACTGCACAACCCTATTCTCTCCAATAGCTACTTCTAAGCATCACGCTAGATTGAAAGATCAGTCACATGATAACATGGTGGGTGGCAAATCAATTTTTCTTTCTTATTTTTTAAATTTAAATTTTAATTATTTTTTAAAATCTATTTTTGGCTGCATTGGGTCTTTGTTGCTGCATGTGGGCTTTCTCCAGTTGCGGTGAGCGGGGGTACTCTTCGCTGTGGTGCACGGCCTTCTCATTGCGGTGGCTTCTCTTCTTGTGGAGAACGGGCTCTAGGCACGTGGGCTTCCATAGTTGCAGCATGCAGGCTCAGTTGTTGCAGCACACGGGCCCTAGAGCACATGGGCTTCAGTAGTTGTGGTGCACGGGCTCGAGAGTGCAGGCTCAGTAGTTGTAGCGCAAGGGCTTAGTTGCTCCGCAGCACGCGGAATCTTCCCAGACCAGGGCTCGAACCTGTGTCCCCTGCACTGGCAGGCAGATTCTCAACCACTGTGCCACCAGGGAAGTCCCTCAATTTTTCACATTATGATCATGATGGATTACTTTCATAAAAATTTAATGAGCTAATGCTATTCCTAATCAGTGTTCAATCGGTTTTAATCCACTGAGACATAAAAAAATTTTCCCCACTCCCCAAAACCAAAAGAGCCCACTAATTTAAGTAAGTGGGTGTTTGGGTATGTGGAGATGCAGGCAATGAGGCAAGTTTGTGCCCCCCCCACCCCAAGTGCATTTATAAGGATGAAAAGGCAAAGACGATTGTGTATCTAAAACAAGGCACAGGGAAATATGCCAAGTCCTCTAGATCTTCCTGTTTCTCAAAGATGAAGTATAGATGTGGTCCCCAGTGGGGCAGAGGCCACTGGTCATTTAATGAAGAAAAAAAGCTGATTCCTATAAAACACATGGAAAGGATACAGTTATGTGTAAGGGGTGAGATGGCCTCTATAATTGTAGTTACTTCAGAGTTAAAAGAAATCATTTCAAAGGCCAGAATGTGCTGGTTCCCCATGTCAAAGACTTTACTGCTGTGTTTGAACTCAAGTTCAGATTGAAAAAAAAAAAAGATTAAAGGCAATTGCTGGATTGCTAGTTACATGGTACCTCGGGAATGTCCATCATCCTTCTCAACTTCTGATCTCTCCAATTCCAGTCAAAAACCAGAAACTTTAAGGGGTTCAAATTAAGGCCACCTGAAAGAGACAGGGAGAGTTGCTACATTAAAGAACTTATGACATAAGCTTATTAAAATGATTTTTTTTATTCCTCTGGTTGCTTTTTTGCCTCATTTGCTCTTTTCTCCCCCAGCAACTAATCTGTGCACATTAAGTGCTGTCCCTGTTTGATGGAAAACAAATGCAGCACTCAGAGACTTACTCTCCTTACAATCTTATCACTGATTCTCAGGGAAGCAGGGAAGCTGCTCTTGCTAAGCTCGTGAAATGCTCAAGTTCTGGCAAAGAATCAATCCCAGGCCTCCATTTCATGAAGCCCCAGAGGGTAAAGTGTCATTCCCGACCGGGTTTTGATAAGACATATCCTGCAATTTGGGATAGTGACCCTTCAGAGGAGTTGAGTCCAACAGAGTCTGCATGACTCCGAAGAGGTGAGTCGGGGGAAGGATGACGACAGGGTTGGGAGGTTAATTTCAGGCAAAAAAAGAAAGTTAAGATGAATGGGCTCTATTCAAAGCCTGCTATCCTTTGAGGAGACTGGTCAACCACTTAAGGACTCATTCCTGCTGTCTTCCTGCGTATCTAGAGACAATTATGGAGTGTGGGGCTGGAGGGGACCTCAGGGGTTGTCTGTTCCTCAGAGGTCTCAGAGTTGGGCAGTTAGTTTTTCCCACTCCACATGTCCTGCCCACTGCCCCAAGCTATCACACCTGGAAACATAATGAAGCCTTCCTTTATCCTGCAGCACTTCCCCTCAATACTGGTTATTTCAATACTTTCCCCTCTGCCCTAAAGACTTTTTCATGCTTCTTATAACTACACGCCTCTTATTTAGAACTCTCTCTGTAAATTAAAAATGATGGAAATTAAGAAAGACAATGGGTTGATAGTGTTCCCTTAAAAATAATTGACTGCTGATGGGACAGCAAACAGGTACAGCCTCTCTGGAAGGCAACTGGACATTATATAATAGGAGCTTTAAAATGCTTACTGTTTGATAAAATAATTCTCCTTCTCTGACATATCCTAATAAAACACCAGAAACTTAAGCATAGTTACTTATAAAGATGATCACTGTGTATTACTTATAATAGCAAAACAAATTAGAAACAACCCAAATATCCTACCATAGTAGAATTGTTAAACACCAATATAACTTGGGGTCAATATCCAAAATATATAAAGAACTCATACAACTCAAGGGCAAAAAACCAAATGATTTGATTTAAAAATGGGTGGAGGAACTGAATATACAGTTTTTCCAAAGGAGACATCCAAATGGGCAATAAGTACATGAAAAGGAGCTCAACATCACTAATCAACAGGGAAACACAAATCAAAACCACAATGAGCTATCACCTCATACCTGTTAGAATGACTGTTATCAAAAAGACAGGAGATAACAAGTACAGGCAAGGTTGTGGAGAAAAAGGAACTTGTGTACTGCTGGTGGGATTGTAAATTTGTGCAGTCAATATGGAAAACAGTATAGAGGTTTCTCTAAAAGTTAAAAATAGAACTACCCTATGACCCAGCAACTCCACTTCTGGGTATATATCCAAAGAAAATGAAATCACTGTCTTGAAAAGATATCTGCACCTCCCATGTTCACTGCTACATTAATTCCGAAAGCTAAGATTTTGAAACAACCTAAGTATCCATTGACAAATGAATATATAAAGAATATGTCACACACACACACACACACACACACACACACACACACACACAGACACAGCAATATTATTCAGCCATAAAAAAGAATAAAATCCTGCCACCTGTGACAACATGGAGGGACCTTGACAGCATTATACTAAGTGAAATAAGTCAGATAGAGAAAGACAAATACTGTATGACCTTACATATATGTGGAATCTAAAAAAAACCAAAAACCAAAAATGAACTCACAGGTACAGAGAATAGATTGGTGCTAGGTGCCAGAGGTAAGATGTGGGAAAAATAGATGAAGGTGGTCAAAAGGTAAAAACTTCCAGTTATAAGATAAATAAGTGCTGGGGATGTAAGGTACAGCATGGTGAGTATAGTTAACAATACTGTACTGTATATGTGAAAGTTGCTAAGAGAGTAGATCCTAAACGTTCTCATGACAAGAAAAAAAATTGTAATGATATGAAGTGACTGATGTTAACTAAACGTACTGTCGTAATCACTTTACACATCACATATACCAAATCATGTTGTACACCTTGGTCAATACAATGTTATATGTCAATTATATCTCAACAAAACTGGAAAAAAACTCAATAGACTATTATGCAGCCATTAAAAATGAAAAATTAAAACTATTTCATGACAAGCAAAGTTCTAATGAGATATATTAAGTAGAGAAGACAGGTTATAAAGTTATGATATGCAGTATGATCTCCATTTATAAAAAATATAGATAAATGCATAGAAAAAAGACTGGAAGGAAATATATTTAATATTAATTAACAAGACATTACCTCTAAAGTGACTTATTTTCTTTTCTGTACCTTTTTGCATTTTACAAAGGCTCTTATAATTAGAAAATCCCTTTCCTTATTAAATAAAACAATACAATTCTGTCTGTAAGTGTACTGATCCCAATGTTATGGAATATCTTTTGATGTTTGGAAACTCTCCTTAATATATCATATATATAAACATCTTAAGTCATAAACAGCTACATAAAATGAGTTATGTGCCACTTGTGTTGCTTTATTAGACTTTGTTTTTGGAGTGCTGGAATTGTTCTCTTTAAACACTTTGTGTGTAGCCTAACATCTGTAGTCAATGAATATTAAACCATTCATCCAATCAGAATCAGAAGAGTTATTTTCATTAGTATTATAAATAAGTCAACAGCTCCTTAAATGATTTTTCCACTCCTTAGATAAAATAAGCTTTCACGGTGAGTTTTCACAACTCTGTAGAAATATAATTTCAACAATCTGGACAACTTCGTTTTCTCTCTCTCTCTCTTTTAAATATTAAATATGGAGAAGAGTGGCCCTGTTGCCTGGGGGACCTGGCGACACAGACAAAACATGTGGAATCCAGGAAGGGGAGAGGTGAGTCTTTGGCTAAGAGCTGTGGGAGACGGAGGGCACATCCCTGGCCTCTCCAGCTGCCCAGCCAATCTCTCCCACCTCCATGTCTCATAGATAGACTGAGCACCTCTCATCTGCTCCTTCGCTTTCAACACCTTCCTAGGGCCACAAGACAAAAATCCAGCCAATCGCTGTGCAAGGGCCTTCCTCCAAAATCTGACTTTCTTTCCAACTGGAGCACAGGCTACCACAGCCCATGAAGTCTCCAACCAAGAAAGGTGGTCTCTTTGATAAAAGTAATAACTAGTATTTGTTGAGTTCTTAAGGTGTAACACTCACTGTGTTTAGCTTTTTATTGCCATAACAATCCTTTGAGGTAGGTGCTATCACTCACTATCTCTGTCATTCAGATAAAGAAACAGTTTTAGAAAGGTTAAGAAACTTGCCAAGTCACAGAGCTGCTAAGCTGCTGGACCTGGGATTTGCATCCATAGATTTGAGTCTGTAATAGGGGCTCTTAACCTCAACACGTATTGACTACTTATTGTTTCCTTTGGATATACCCCATGTATCTGCCTGCCTGCTTTTGATTCAGCTGTTGTCCCATCCCTGAATGATTTTCTCACATCTCCATACTTTGAAGATCCTATTTTAATCCTACCCATACTTCAAAGATCAGTTAAAGATCCTTTCCTCTGTAAAGCCTTCCCTGCAGATTCAGCCACCATAACAATCTCTCCATTTCAACTCCTATAGGGCTTAGAAGTGCTTGTTTGGACCTTGGCATTTACTGCCTCATGTCGTCAGTCTCATCCTATGCACATTTATCTCTTCAACTGGATCAGGAGCTCCTGGAGGGGGAAAGGCTCTGGAACCAGGAAGGCCTAGAATGAGAGACCTTGGGAGGGGCTACGTGACCCTCCAAGCTTCAGTTTTCTCTCATAAGATATAAGAATGCTAGCCTGCAAAGATGCTATGAGTACTAAATGAGATATGTGAGGGTATCTAGCACAGCACTGAGTACAAGTAGGAGCTCAAAAAATATTTGTTCCCCTTCCTTGCCTGGGGCCACCAAGTTTGCTACTTCCTTGTAATTGCACAGACCTCTGCATATAGTGGGTTTACTTACCCAAGATTTTCATCTGGAGAGAAACACTAGTATTTTTAGCTCTTGTTTGCTTCCTTGCAAATAACCATCTCTATACTGAGATACTATATTGATGAACACATTACTTTTATTTTTTTATTTTTATTTTTTTTTTGCGGTATGCGGGCCTCTCACTGTTGTGGCCTCTCCCGTTGCGGAGCACAGGCTCCGGACGCACAGGCTCAGCGGCCATGGCTCACGGGCTTAGTTGCTCCGCGGCATGTGGGATCTTCCCGGACCAGGGCACGAACCCGTGTCTCCTGCATCGGCAGGCGGATTCTCAACCACTGCGCCACCAGGGAAGCCCAACACATTACTTTTAGATATGTAAAAATCCAGGAATAGCTCCAGGCAGTTATAAAATAAAGTTGTTAAACAAGTAATTTGGAAATGAGTATTTAAAAGAAATCTTTAATCTGTCTGGCAGGTAGAACATGTACTAAGATCATCAGCAGGTCAGCAGGTTTTTAGGCTACTGGCTTTGAGAAAGTCAACAAACTATAAAAACCCACCAGTGGATGACGTCTGGAATCCTTTCTGGGTAAAGCACAAAAAGAGAAACACATTCGCGAGAAGTGTTCTAGAATGCTTGTATTTCATCCATAGAAACTGCATTTTTGTTTCAACATATCTTCTATACCAGCCCTCAATTGCAATGGGAGTCTTGGGGAGCCGAGACTCAATTAAGTGAGAGGGAAATATTCAACACATTCAGCTATACAAATTCCAGAGGCTGCAAATCGGTGGAATATATTGTGGACCCGCTAACCTGCTTAAACCAACTGGAATTTGAATGTATTTAGATGGGCATAAGTACCACAGTTTGCCACAGTCCTTATTTCCTAATGTCCTACACCTGCTGGCTGGTTTTAGAGACTAAAGGCTAAGTTTCCAACTCCTGAATTAACACAGAGGTCTGATTTCACTACATCACACATGTGGTTTCCCAAACTCACATGGGGGTTAGGCAAACACTCAGCTCTGAGTAGGAGTATCACTACCTCTTTTCATACCTTGTTTAATGAGTTCTTTAATCCTTCCTGGAGTTCCTACACCCAGGTGTACCACACGCTTCTCCAGCAATTTTACCTGCTCCTGGATCTACCCCAAAATGGAAGAGAACAAAGAAAAGAAGAGTCATGGAAAGTTCAATCATAGTCCAATTTAGAGCATTTAATCTAAAAGCTAAGAAAGTAAAAAAGCAAATGGGGCTACTCTTGTTTAGGGTCAACTTCCAGGGCAAAGAAGGTTAACATCAAGACAGAAGAGCATCTCCCTGGAAAATTGGCTAAGTCTCCAAAGAGTCCAGGGCTCAAAGCTCAACTTCTGTACAGAAACCTCAGAGCACAGAGGAGTAATGACTGTTGTGGGAGCAGAGGCGGGGAACGCAAAGAAAATTGCAACGGTCGTTCAATATATTACAAAAGGAAGGAACCAAAGAACATGCTTGCTAAGGAGATACGGAAAAAAGGCTGCAGTGAAACAACTGAGGTCTGGAAGTGGCCGTTATGGGTCACTTCCACCCCCCACTAGGAACCACAGACCCTTGCTTACCTTTATGTGTTTTGCGAATAATTTCATGACTTTGCTGTCTCCTCTGAATGCGGTCATTGACCTGATGAAAAGCAACAGATTTACGCAGAAGAAAAATCACTCATTCAGGGCCACATGGACCACTTATTACATCTTAAGTATTACACCATATTTATTCAAAATAATATGCACATTTATGTGTGTCTATATGTACATATGTATGTGGATAGATACACACACACAAAATTCCGATTTTCAGGTTAGTCCATCTCTGGAATGAAAGTGGGGTGGCCTTTAATCAGGCATGCATCTGGGTTGGCTTCTAAGTCGCAGGCACACGGTTAACTTTACTTAGGTTTCCTTGATTATTGAAACATGTGGATTTGCCCTTCACTTGTGTTAAAATGAAAACCACAGTCCCAAAATGGTGTCACTTATGTGAAAAGCCCATGATACCGAAACCCAGATTTAATACTTCATCTAATTGCAGTTTCAACTTTTCTGAGAAACGTAATCTTAATCAACCAGTCTGGAATCTCTCTGGTCAAGCACCGGTAAGGTAATCTGTCCTGTGGGCCCTTTACATATCAGAGAGGAAGATAAAACCCTTGCCATTTCCTTCCCCCGAAAAAGATGTCCTGGCCTAAAAAGTAGTCTTTCTTTTCTGTTGTTAATGGCTCCATTGCTCCACCCTTTTTCCTTTTTTTCCCTGGCGGTGCTGTGCAGCATGTGGGATCTTAGTTCCTGACCAGGGATCGAACCTGTGCCCCCTGCATTGGGAGCACAGAGTCTTAACCTCTGGACTGCCAGGGAAGTCCCTCCACCCTTTCTCCTATTAAAAACTTTCATTTTGCACAACCCCTCGGAGTGCCCTACTAGTTGCTGGCTGGGTGCTGCCTTGATTCATGAATCGTTGAGTTAAGCCAATGTGATCTTCAAATTTACTTGGTTGAATTTTGTTTTTTAACACCTGTAATACAAAAGTTCTGTATTTCAGGTCCCTGGCAGAGAATTTATCTTCAAACTCTGCAGTATAGTTCTCATAAAAAATTCGTTTGTGGGCTTCCCTGGTGGCGCAGTGGTTGAGAGTCCACCTGCCGATACAGGCGACACGGGTTCGTGCCCCGGTCCGGGAGGATCCCACGTGCCGCGGAGCGGCTGGGCCCGTGAGCCATGGCCGCTGAGCCTGCGCGTCCGGAGCCTGTGCTCCGCAACGGGAGAGGTCACAACGGTGAGAGGCCCGCGTACCGCAAAAAAAAAAAAAAAAAAAAAAAAAACCAAAAAACCAAAAATTCGTTTGTGAGAAATATCTTAGCAGTGATGTCAGCCTGTGCTCTACAGAGCCCAAGGGCATGTATGAAGGTCTGTGTGTGGCTGCCCTGAGGGGACAGGGATAAGCTAGCAGGGAGAAGCAGGAGGGTTTATGTCCTTCATTCAGAGCAGCTCCCCTACTTTTATGGACTTTGCAGAGTGAGCTTATCTGTAAAATCTTATATGTGGAAATGCTTTGGGTATAAATGGGTATAAAATGGGTATAAAAGAACAATCTTCTAGTTGATGTTTGGGAATAGAATATGGGAATACTGCTCAGAATATTACTTTCCTTTATATATCATTAATATACTTGAGAAATATTACCTACCAGTAGGAATAAATGAATTTACAAAATAGTGACTCATGCTACACACGTTCTGTTGCACTTGAGTCTGTACTTACACATGAGCTTTCTCCATGGCAAGGTTAACTAAGAAGACAATTTAGGGGACATATTTAACATAACTCATGGTTCTCAAGAGAACAGATATTCTTACAAAAGTTAGAATTATTCAATATTAGCCATTACGAATAGGGTTTGTTATGCCTGCTCAGAAATCACCTTCTGCAAATCACCTAACCTTGAAATGGATCATAATATTACTGAAGACATAAAGAAACACTGAGAACTGGCAAATGAAGTACGACAACATAGTCCTTCTATGCCCATCAGAAAGGCATTTATGTACGGTAAAAACTCAAATCAATGTGACAACTTGTTTTTAAGAGGCCACCTCCAGGCCAACTTTTTTGCCATTAGTGTTTGAATCTGAAATGAGTTCTGTGGGTAGTCTTTAAAACACTGAAATGTCAATGTGAATTCTTATGATTTCAGAACCAGCAAGTATGGCTGCCCAGAAGCAGTTGGAGTCTTGAAGATCAATTATGTTTGGAGCAGAAATAGTTAATAGAAACACTTTCATTTTACTGAAAGGGTGTGTGATACAATTTAACATGTGTGCCTAGCAGAAAGGATCTGAAGGACTATTAACAAAGCTTAAAAAACTACTTTTCTAAATTCATGGTCAGATTAGCTCATTTAGAAAAACAGATGCTAAATAACTACCGAGAGTCTACTCTGCATATTAATCTGTTTGATCAAGTTCCTTTTTCTTTAGGACTTGGATTTTCCTGTTTTGTCTCTGGTCAAAGCCCAGTGCAGAGCCTGGCCCTGGGAAAGGGTGAGTCCCAGGAAATCCCATTTTACTCTGACAGCTCTTCTCTGAAAGCTGAATGTTACTACAGATCCAGTGGAAGCCTTTTTGTTTATTCTACAAAAGCTACAGTAAATGAAAAGGTATGCGAAGGTACTTAGTAAAGCGCCGACAAATTGTCTTTAAAACATAATTTTTACATATAAATTTTTGGTCCACTTGGCATTTATCTCAGTATAAGGAGTGAGATATGGAACCCAGCTTAATTTTTTTAGATGGCTACCCAGTTGTTCCAATACCAATTATTAAATAATCCATCTTTCCCTACTGATTTTTCACTTTTGCCATATCCTGTACTTTCATATGCATATGGGTCTATTTCTGAACTTTCAGTTCTGTTCCACTGTTCTGATCTATCTGTCACACGTGTGCCAGTTCCATACTCTTTTAATTATTGAGACTTTGTAATATGTATTTTAAAAAAAACCAATCTGATGGATATTATAGGCATAGTTTCCTCACTAGCATTCTTTTTTAGAATTTTGCCAGCTATTTTTTCTTCTGTATTTTCTCATATGAACATAGAACTAGTTTATAAAACAATAGTTTATAAAACTAGTTTATAAAACTATAGGAGTCTCATTAGGAATCTGTGAAATTTGTAGATTATTCTAGGTAAAACAGACATCTTTACATTGAATCTTCCTATTCAACAATATGGTACTCCTTTCTGTTTAAGAATTCTGCATCCCTTATGTAATATTTTCTTCATCTAAATTTTGGCTAGTTTTTTCCTTGGTGTTCTATTTTTTCTTGTTACTATTTTAAATTAGATCTTTTCTTTCATTTATTTCTCCAACTGTTTATTGCTTGTATGATCTCCCTGCTTTACCCTTACGTGTTCTCCACACAGCAGCCAAAGTGATCCTTTAGAATGATTATTCAGATCATGTGACTTCTCTGCTCAAAATCCTCCAATGGCACCCCATGTCAGGGTCCCCTCTACCTTGAACACTGTCCCCTCTACCTGGAACACTCTTCTTCCAGATATCTGCTTGGCATTCTCATTCACTTTGTTCAAGTCTCTGCTCATAGGTCAATCTCCTAAGAGGCTTTCTTTGACTACCCTTTTAAAAGTAGCCCCCATCTCTTTCTATCCATTTGCCATGCTTTATTTTTTTCCTACATAACTTATCACTACTTGACATTATAATGCATATTTATTTGTTTATTGTCTGCCTCCCTTACTGGAAAGTAGGTTCCATGAGAGAGGGGACTCTGTATATTTTGTTCATTGCTGCTCTCCAGCATATAGAACTTGTCAGCTCGGCACATATCAGTTACTCAGAAAACAGTTACGAAATGGAACAGGTGAATCTTCCAACCTAATGAGCTCCAGGGCTCGGATGGCAGAGCCACAGATAATCAGCATCAGGATGGATTTCTTCTCACTGTGGTTTTTCCGAAGTTTCACCCACTTAGGGCAGACTGAAAAAAGACCATGAGAAAAATATTACCCTAAATATAGCAAAATAAGGCCTCCAAAGTTGAATATCCCCCAATTACTTCTTTGTTATGGCTTAAGTAAAATAGAATATGAGCACTGTTTAGATTCTATTATCTAGTTATTCTAGATATTAAACTAAAATGAAATATCATTAACTTACACCACAAAATATATAATATGCCAAGTAGCTAAATGTGACCAGCTTTAGGACTAAGTTTGTACAAAAAAAAAAAAAGAAAAGGAAAATTTAAAGTTTGTAATAATACAACCTTTTCTATATTTTAATTTATGTTTGATGCTTAAAGGCAGTGTTGACTAAATGGGAAAAGAACTGATTTAAAAATGCTACATTTTAGGGACTTCCCTGGTAGTACGGTGGTTAAGAATCCGCCTGCCAATGCAGGGGACACAGGTTTGAGCCCTGGTCTGGGAAGATCCCACATGCCACGGAGCAACTAAGCCTGTGCGCCACAACTACTGAGCCTGCTCTCTAGAGCCCGCGAGCCACAACTACTGAGCTCACGTGCTACAATTATGGAAGCCCACGCGCCTAGAGCCCGTGCTCCACAACAAAGAGAAGCCATCACAATGAGAAGCCTGCACACCGCAACAAGGAGTAGCCCTCGCTCGCCGCAGCTAGAGAAAGCCTGAGTGCAGCAACAAAGACCCAACGCATGGGGCTTCCCTGTTGGCGCAGTGGTTGAGAGTCCGCCTGCCGATGCAGGGGACGTGGGTTCGTGCCCCCGTCCGGGAAGATCCCACATGCCATGGAGCGGCTGGGCCCGTGAGCCATGGTCGCTGAGCCTGCGCGTCCGGAGCCTGTGCTCCGCAGTGGGAGAGGCCCGCATACCACAAAAAACAAAAACAAAAAAAGAGACCCAACGCAGCCAAAAATAATAAATAAATAATCCTACATTTTAAAGGGACAGTCAGCATAAGATATAAAATGGAAATGATATTAAAGTAGCAAACATTTATTAAACACTGACCCTGTGCTATGCACCTTCCATAACTTTTTTAGTTCTCATAATCCATTGAGATTGATTCCATTATTACCTACATTTACATTTGCTGAATTTGAGGCTAAGAAAGGTTTATGAACTCAAGCTGAGTGTCATCAGAATTGGTTAGAATTTGAAAAAAGAATGTTAAATCACCATGTCTAAACTATTTCATTGTTGGTCACAATAAATGACTACCTAGCATGAATAATCTAGTTATTACTGCCTACATTCAATCGAAAAGATCAAATTAGATTGTCTGTGCAATAGCCATGGTCTGAATTCTGAACATGGGAACAGAATTTCAGAACCTCAGAGATGGGTTCAAGATCACACAGTCCAACTTCCTTGTCTTTCAGATAACAAAATAGAGTCCTGGAGGAGTCCTCAGTGACTTGTGCCAAGCCAAATAGCAAATTGATGGGGTACCTGCAACTAGAACACTAAGAATTCTCTGGATTCCAGGAGCAATACTTCTAATGTGTTGTAAAACAAAAACAAGACCAAAACCCAAATCCCCAATACCATAGAAAAACAAGAATAAATTTAAATAAATAAAAATTAATATCAAGATGGACCTTAAAAACCTTCATTTAAAATCCATTTAAGGGCTTCCCTGGTGGCGCAGTGGTTGAGAGTCCGCCTGCCGATGCACGGGATACGGGTTCGTGCCCCGGTCCGGGAAGATCCCACGTGCAGTGGAGCGGCTGGGCCTGTGAGCCATGGCCGCTGAGCCTGCGCATCCGGAGCCTGTGCTCCGCAATGGGAGAGGCCACAACAGTGAGAGGCCCGCGTACCGCAAAAAAAAAAAAAAAAAAAAAAAGAGATAGGCCTAATGTTTTAATGGAAATAATAAAATTTGATGAATAATTTTTTCAAAAATGAGTTTACTTACTTTCTTTTAGATATGATGAAAGACTGTGAGTCAAATCATTGGCTTTGAGGAAGCAGGAGTCTAGAAATATGAGAAACATGCTTTGTAGAGGATTTTGCAAACACGCACATACTCAAAATAGATTACATGTGAATGGTGTATTCTTGAACAGGTTGTACAACATTAATGAATTGGGGACTCATATATTTTAAAGTTGTCTAGCATTTAAAACAACAGCAGCAGCAACAATAAATAAACTTTTAACTGTCCATCATTTCTTAGAGTAATGAAATAGAAGCTTATATCATTGAACGAGCTAATGAAGCACCTTTATTTTCAAATCCATGGAATAGGCAATATACAAAGGCAAAGCTTAAATAGCTAACAAATCTATGTGGAGATGCTCAAACTCGTCATCATAGAAATGCAAATTAATACAAAATGAGTTAACACTTTGCACACACTTTAGAATGGCAACTGTTAGAATGTTTAGAATGTTTAGAATGGCAGCTGTATAATACCAAGTGTTGCTGAGAATGTAGGATGATGGAAACTCTTTGTGAACTGTAGGTGGAGGTGTAAAGCGGTATCGCTATCCTGGATGGCAGTAAAATTAAGGTGTATATACCCTATGACCCCAGGATTACATTCCTGAGTAAATAATGGAAAGAATTCTTGCGTAGTCTGTAAAGAGACATACTCAAGTATATTCATACTAGCATTATTTGTAATACTGGGGAACTAGAAGCAACCTAAAGGTCCATATAGGAGAAAATGGATGAGCAATATGTGGTCGATGAAATCATTGGAATACTATGTAGCATTTTAGAAGCAATGAAGTAGATGTACTTAAAGCTATACAGGTATCTTGAAAAAGTGTTAAGTGAGGAAAGAAACAGAATGAGAGGTTCAGCACATCATTTAAATAAATTGTAAAAAGTATCCACGTGCAACAGTATGATATATTTTACAAGAACATATGCATATTTAAAGAGGTATAGTAACACATTATGCCTATGGAGAAAGGAATTTGGAGTGTGGATGGGGAAAAGCGGGAATAATGCATCAAAATACAACATTAACATAACATAGTACAACACAATGAAAGAATGGAATGGGCTACAATAAAACATAGGAGCCTTGCTCAACCAACAATGATCATGGTCTAACAATTATGTAGTATTATTAACTCTGTACCTAAGATGTATAAAAAAGCAACATCATGTTTAGCATCCTAATTCATTATAGCAGAAAAAGTCTGTCTATAAACACAGCAGAGTGTTAGGGAGTAAACTATTACTAAGTTAAATGAAACTTATGCTGTGCCCCAGTATATATAACTCACAGTATGTGAATAGCTAACTTCAAAGATGTTGCCCCCTATACTGTTGTAGAGCCTTTGATGGTCTTTAAAACTGTAATCTCCCAAGCCTGGATATGACCAGACTCACCTGGAGAACTTTACAAAAAATACAGATTCCTGGAATGGACTCCCCCTTGCTCAATGAGTCAGAATTCCTTGGGGCTGGGCCTGGGAATTTGCTTTTTAAGTTCCTGGGTGATTCAGTTGGAGCTAGCTTACAGGCATTTAGCACTGATCTAAACCACACTGCAGCTCTCAGGAGGACAGCTGAGTTAGCTCTAAGTGATTCCTGCCTCAAAACTCTAATTAAGTTCCCATGTGTATGACATTAACAATGTACATGCACAGTATTAATTGAAAAGACATGTTGCTGCCCTACAGACACAAACAACTTCAAACCACAACCAAGTTAGACACTCAGCAAACTAAATAGGAACAATATTTTATTACTTATATCCATCTTGTATTTATGCCCCTTCCTGAGACTGTTCCAGATAGCCCATGGCGTGCCCCTCCTCTCAAATAACAGAGACCTCCTCTGTGTCCTTGGTCCTGACAGTGTAGTGATGGGCGTTTTCTCTAAAACCTTCCTATGATGCCTTTGTTCACTGTGGCTCAGAATGGCCTAATTTCTTAACTGAAAATGAAAACCTGTTCCTTTTGGCTAGAGCAGTATTTTTAACATATTTTAAACATTTTCCCCTCAGCCAACCATGACCACACATTCCCTAACTATATTACTGCACTCTAATGATGATATAATATAATGTAAACTCACTATGGAACTCAAATGACTCCTTAAAGGCTTTTTCTTCTGACTTTTGACTCTCTACAATTCTAGCAAATTACAATGTTCTATGAGGTTACAGAGCAGCAGTGGTCCCATTATCTTACAAGTCCTTCTTCAGGTGAAGGTAAACTCGAACAAAGAACTAGAAGGGAAAATTGACCACTGAGTCAGAGTAAAATCAAACTTCAGTTAAACATTGAAGAGGCTTTGTTATAATACCTGGTTCCTGAGGATAGAAAAGCCAGGACCTAGCTCTCCTCCTGAGGAACTGCTGTGCTGAGAAGAGTGGTCTCTAACTGCTGTTGGACTTTCTGATCTCAGTAGGTAGAAAACTCCAGAACTCGCTCATGTGGAAATGAGTTCCTTCAATTCCCTAAAGAGTATTCCTTTTGGAAAAGGAACAGACAGGGGTACTGATGTCTCCAACCCAATGTGCATTTAAAACACACACACACATCATTTTATAAAAGAATTATAAAAATTCAGGGTACGGGCTGTTTTTCAGCTTCTCAAGCCTCTAGAAAGCATAAAGTTGTAATGGAAAAAGGAAATCAAGCTACCCTTGACTTTTTCCAAAAGCAGTGTTAGATATCTCTAGTTGTCTATATAGAGAGAGCTCATGATTTTACGACATCTTTTCTTCAATCTCTGTGCAAAAGAGTTACAGGTTATATTATTATTTTGAAATTAATTAAAATTGGTTTTAAAAATAATTTTCCAATGTCTTTTAACTTAATTATAAATACTCTAAGGCAGTAGACCTCAAATGATAGTAGTCTTAAGAATCACACAGGGGGCTTCCCTGGTGGCCCAGTGGTTGAGAGTCCGCCTGCCGATGCGGGGGACGCGGGTTCGTGCCCTGGTCCGGGAGGATCCCACGTGCCGCGGAGCGGCTGGGCCCGTGAGCCATGGCCGCTGGGCCTGTGCGTCCGGAGCCTGTGCTCCGCAGCGGGAGAGGCCACAGCAGTGAGAGGCCCGCATACCGCAAAAAAAAAAAAAAAAAAAAAAAAAAAAAAGAATCACACAGGGTGAGGTGTCAGCCTTGCTAAAAATGCAGAATTTTGTCCCTATCTTTAGATGGCTTACTTGAAAAATGTCTTGACTGGGACCCAAAATACTACTCTAAAAGCAAAACCATGACTAGATATCCATGATAAGGGCAACAACAAAACTAAGATGCTATTAAAGCTAAAGTTCTTATCTATAAAGGATGAGTAAATTAATTATCTATACTTTTGAATGTGTGCTTTATCTTTTTTTAATTTAACTTCTATCCTTATTAAAGATTCTTATTCATTGAAGAATCTGTCCAACAAAATGCACACCCAATACCTTTTGAATAAAAATTACAAATCTTTCCATGAGATTGAACGAATACCAGTTAGCATCTGAATGAAGAAATCATCCAACAGTTAAAACTATTAGGTTGAGGAAAGGAGTACTAGCAGGTGGAAATATATTAATTAAAAGGAATAACAACAAGGAAGCCTGGCTGTACCTGGTAGGGTTAGTTCTTCTAATTCAATCACTGAGCGATTGCTGCTATAATAGTCCTTCATCAGCTTCTGTAGGTCTTCAGGTGTCCCTGGTTTTGGCTCTGATTTTGCAAGAACATCAGTAATTTTCTTCTGATGGGAAAGAAGTAAAAATGGGAAGACAGATTTTAGGATGGCATTTGGCTTAGGATAGGTTCATTCCTCTGGCATTTAAACTGTAAGTAGGTTCTGTGATAGCCAAGTGTGAATGGGAGTTCTAATAAACACACTCGAGAAAACTTAAAAGATACTTCTTGGACACAACTACTGCTTTGAAAAATGAATGGATGATCTAAAAGACTCCTTGTAACTCTTGGTCTCTGCTAGGAGAACTAAAAATTTTGCAGGAGTCTATAATAGGGTACTATTTTCTGTTAAAAGTCAATAAATCTTGTTGCTTGTGGAAACCTCCTTTTAAGCCTCAGAAAATGTGTATTCCTGGGAGAGTAGAATTTTGAGAATTTCTTGTGTAACCTCGTTCTTAAGGCACTGAGTTTCAGTTTGGATTTCTGGGATTAAAGTAAGAGTTACAGGACTAATCTCAGCAAAGGAGGACACTAAACAGGGGCACTTGAGACCCTCAATTCTCAAGTCTTGGGAGAGACATCTTGAATTGGCCCTATGTAAAGCAGAACAGGAAATACTTTACAACATCTATTTTGATTTGGACTTATTTGTGTAGCATTTACTGAATGCCTGCAATGTACTAGGAATGCACAACTGTTCATTTAACTTTCATCATAAACTTCCCTTCTTATTTCTTCCTAGTACTTCACCCAAAATACAGAAAGAGCCCTTCCTTGCCTCCTACCCCAGCTTTCCCCCCCTCCTTCCATACTATCTTCCTTTTTATACCACTGCCAAGAACGGTCAAAGTTCTGTCAAATGAATTAACTTTAAAAGAACACATCATCCGTGGGCACATTTTAGCATGACCTCAGCCAAGGCTAAACTAGCTAGCTGGAGTTCTGACCTTGAACTCCAAGAACTTAACACTCCTGAAGGCCATTAGTGTACAAACTATCAAAGAGAAGTAAAAGTCGTTTCTTTAAGGACTTGCCAAAACTCAGCCAATTTGGCATTTCCCATCCTCCTATTTGGCCATGTGTAGGCAAGGAAAACATATGCACACACACTCTCAGTTTTCTAAAAGCTTGCTGTTAAGTAATTGGTTTGAGTCCATCTTCTTTCCTCTAATCCCAATCGCATTTCCTCTGTTGACTACAGTAGTAGACCCTTCTTGGCAGGGAGAGAATTACACTGCTGTTTTCACAACTGTGGTGGAAGGTCAAAGCTAACCACGCTTTCAGGCTTCCCTGGTGGTGCAGTGGTTAAAGAATCCACCTGCCAATGCAGGGGACACAGGTTTGAACCCTGGTCCACGAAGATCCCACATGCCGCGGAGCAACTAAGCCCGTGTGCCACAACTACTGAGCCTGTTGCTCTAGAGCCCACGTGCCACAAATACTGAAGCCCGCGTGCCTAGAGCCTGTGCTCAAAAGCCCGCGCACAGCAATGAACACCCAACACAGCCAAAAATATATAAATAAAAAAATGAATTTATTTTAAAAAAAAGCTAACCACACTTTCTTCAAGGCTGAGCCATAAGAAAGTTTGTATAGGAGCAACAGATTTTTCCATATGTTCACAGGCAAGTCTTAAAATGCAAGGGGAGCCTTTTGCTTTAAATTATGGTTTGAAATTAGAGTCAGAAATACCTTATACTTACACTACTTTTATCTGCTTATTATTCTCTTTTTATTAATACTTTAAGACATAAGATTTTTTAAAAATGAAATGGGTAAGAAAAGAAGGTTGGTAAATTTCTTTTCTTGGACAGAGCCAGAGGGGCCAGAGGGCAGGAGAGCTGTGGGCCCCTTCTAGAATTAGAAACCCCTGTCTGACTTCTAACCACAGTGAAAACACAGGGTGGGTAACAAAGATGTTTGGTAATCCACAAGACTGAAATAGGAATTAGAAGAATTTATTTTTAGCTCCAACAGAAACACTTATTACTAGTGACCTTAGGAAAGTCACCAAACCTCAATGAATTTTACAATTTTTGCATATCTAAAGTGGGGATTACAATAATTGCCTTATCAAAGTACACTATATAACAGTGTGATAGAAACCATGTGGGGCCGTACCATTGTAAAAAATTATTAATATTACCTTTTTCCTCTTCCTGGTCTTGGTGGCATCTTCATTTGTTTCCTTTGGTTGTATCAAGAAACATTCTTTAGGCTATAAAGAAATGTAAATGAGAAAACTTTCATCTTAGCATGATGACGTGTCAAATGATGGTATGAATCCCAAAGTATCAATATCTACTGTCATGCATGTATTCTTCAGAGTGTCTTGGTAATATGGACAAAGAAACGTTGGAAAATCCACTGAAGGCTATTATGCAGGGGCCGAGCTGACAGAATTTGTAAAAGTGAGAAAGTGCAGATGACTCAAGACTGGAAAATCTTTGAACAAAGGTCAAAATGTGTGAGTAAGTGTATATATGTGTTTAAGGTGGTGGTACAGGGTATTAAAGATAGAAGACAGTGGCTAGGTTTGGAAAATACAGGCAGAAAGAGATGTGATTAAAATTAAGATGTAGTAAAGAAGTCTTTGACTAGAATGACTGGTGTTTCCAGGAACTAGCAATGTGTGAGTCTGTATTTCCAAGTCACTGACTTAACATTTTGTTATCCATTCCTTTCCTATTCTCAATAGGCACAGAAAATCTGAAGTAGGATATATTTACTTATATTTTTATAAAACCAGCTGCACCAAATGTCTTATCTATAGTGACTACAAAATGAATGTTTCTGCTTATGGTCTGACAAAAGCCTCAACACCATGGCATCCTGAGTAATTAATTTTGCCTGTTGCCTTGACCCCTGGAGTACCCTATGTAGTTTAGTGCTATTTTTACCCTAAGGGTTTGTTTTTTGTTTTGTTTTGTTTTAGTGTAGAAAAACAGGAAATTTGGACTAAGACCTTGATTTATAAAACAGAATGCTTCAGATTCCATATTTATTAATCATAAGCAGTTA
Source organism: Kogia breviceps (assembly GCF_026419965.1). Lineage (NCBI taxonomy): Eukaryota > Metazoa > Chordata > Mammalia > Artiodactyla > Physeteridae > Kogia > Kogia breviceps. The sequence continues at coordinate 102,824,237 of NC_081314.1, forward strand.
CATAAAATGTTTCCTGTATTAGATCTTTTATGCAACATTTTCAAACAAGTTGCCAAGTAAGATATAAAATATAAGTGAAAACTTATTCTGAGTTTTTTCTTGATTAAGTCTCCATTCCAACTAGAGAGTACTCAGTTTAAGCTGGTAAACTACTAACTAAAGCAATCTCTACTGGCTCTGTTTAAAATGATTACAGATGAAGCTTTCTATTAAAGTTTCCAGATAGCCTGAAGATTAAGAATGCCTATGGCCTGAATCCAGAGAGATATAATGCTATGTAATTTCTTCAAGACATGGGGCCAGGACCAGCAGTTTCTAGACTCTGTTTCAGTTATAGAGAAGTAGATTCAAAAGGCTCAGGATTAAAGTAATATGGGAATCTTAAAATTTCAGCTGCTTCTCAGTTAAAAGAAAAAACCTGCAAAGTACAATTGCATCATAGCTAAAGAAAATAGATATTAGGACCTCTCTTATTTAGAAAGTTAAGCTGTCTTGTGGATGCAGATACACGCTAATTTGATGCCAATTAGAAACTGGGCCAAGGCCACTAATATGTCACAGAAGCTGCCAGACAGTCATAAGAGTCCAATTACAGATCAAGCCAACATCAGCTCATGCTGCTATGGCAAAGGCCTGGATACAATTAGTATCTCCCTAGATCCCTCAAGGCATACTTCAGTATCTTGTCCCCATTATGAAGGTTTTTGGGAAGCAGATGTAGAACCTGTTTCATTTTCTTATTTAGCAAATGGGGGTGCTCTCTAAGAGTATGTTCAATGTGAGGGGTTTGTATTTATGCCAGGTTTACAAAGCCAATTAAACATGACAGAAATTAAATGTGGAAATGAGCTCAGTTATAAGGATATGGACTCTCCAATTCTGGAAGAAAAAATAAAAACACAATCTGAATCATGCAAAGGAAAAAAGAAACATGCTTGACAACTGCTTTTGTCAAGATCCTGTAACAGGTTTACATGCTAGGTTCAAATTCTTACATCATCTTAAAGGAAATGCAGTATGATATTTGTTTTCTGGGAGCAGTAACTTTAGCTGGTTGCAGTAGGGTGCTAATGAAGAAGCAAGTTTATGGGGTCAATTTCCATAGAAGTGAGACTACTTTATGAAGAAATGCAAAGCCCACAGTATTGAAAATTCCTAAATGTTGCCAGCTGCCTTACAAATGCTGATGTTTACCCTCAGAGAGACTAGGTAAGATGAGGAAGACTCAGGGTAGGCCAAGTAACCATTTCTAGAAACTGATTCCAACAGTATCTGACTTTGGCAGTTAATAAGTAATGTCATTTCTTTATGCAGTGATTTTTAAATATGTACCCTGAGTATGAAGTTAAAGATTTAGAAGAATCACACTTGCCCAAAAATATACCAAAAAAAACTTATTAAGCTTTCAGTGAAGCAATTAATTGGGGCATGTTTTCAATTCCTTAAAGTGTCAAAAATTATATCCTTTAAGAATGAGTCTTCTGGTTTTAAGCATGGCAAATCATTTTCAAAACGCTACTAAAATGAAAATAAAGGAGGGACTTCCCTGGTGGCGCAGTGGTTAAGACTCCATGCTCCCAATGCAGAGGGCCCAGGTTCTATCCCTGGCTGGGGAACTAGATCTCAAATGCATGCTGCAACTAACAGTTCGCATGTCTCTACTAAGGAGCCCACGAGCCACAACTAAGGAGCCCACCTGCTGCAACTAAGACCTGGCATGACCAAATAAATAAATAAATATTTTTTAAAAAATTGAAAATAAAGGAAACTGAAAAAGATGTAAGTCTATAAGGACCAAGAAACCAGGAGGAAGGACAACAGTAGTGGAGAGATTTCAACAACTGTTTGGAAAATGGAAAGGGTTGAAACTGGATGGAAGCTATTTAGCATAGGGAGAGAGACATCTAGCACCTGGGTTTCTAGAGGGGCGGATGCTAACAATAAGTATGTCTGTTTCCCCTTTTGGACTCTGAAAAGGTTCAGCAGTGGGTGGCACAAGGTACTACAGAGGGGAAAGGGTTTGAAAGAAAGAGACTGGTTGAAACTTTATTAAAATGATTAGCCTCCCTCCTACACCCACCTGGCTATATTTTCTGTCCAGGCAGCCAAGCAACTATCCCATTACTGCTGCCTCTCATCTTGTTCTTCCTAACAGAAGACTGGAGATTTATGCTCTGGAGAGAATAAGAAGACCAAGAAGTCTAGCACAAGGGAGGCAGGGTAGAGGTTGAAGCTCATTTCCTTTTCCTGTCCCTGCTTCAGGATATTTCAAGAGAGGTTTATATAGTGTAGGCAGAACACTACTGAATTCTTCTCTGGAAAAATAAAATGGCCTAAGAGAAATGCCACAAGAGAGTGGCATTTGGGGGTTTCATAGTAAATGTCCAGCTTTGTTATCACATCACCCTACCAAGAGGTCCACTAATTAACAAGCCCCACTTATGCACAAAAGTTTTCCATTAACTTTTTAGTGTGTCTCTCTTTAATATGAATAGACAGCTAAGGTTCATCAGACATCTAAGGAAAGTCTCCAACATCATAGCAAATAAACAAAAAAAAGAAAAAAGAACCCTGAGGAAACAGAGACTGTACTTCAAAACAATTACAATTAATATTCTCAGAGAGATGAGGGAAGAATTTTCAGCCATGAAACAAGATGCTATAAAACGAGATGCTATAAAACAAGATGCTATAAAAAAGGGAAAAAATAAAAAAACATTTAAACCTTAAAACAAATAAGAAAGTTGGGGGACTTCCTTGGTGGCACAGTGGTTAAGAATCTGCCTGTCAATGCAGAGGACATGGGTTCGATCCCTGGTCGGGGAAGATCCCACATGCTGCAGAGCAACTAAGCCCACGAGCCATAACTACTGAGCCTGCACACTGCAACTACTGAAGCCAGCACGCTCTAGGGCCCGCATGCTGCAACTACTAAGCCCACGTGCTGCAAATACTGAAGCCCGCGCTCCTAGAGCCTGTGCTCCACAACAAGAGAAGCCACTGCAATGAGAAGCCTGTGCACTGCAACGAAGAGTAGCCCCCACTTGCCACAACTAGAGAAAGCTTATGCGCACCAATGAAGACCCAATGCAGCAAAAAATTAAAATAATTAAAATTAAAATTAAAGAAAGTTGGAATAAAAATGTAGGAGGAAGGCTTGAAGATAAAGTAGAAAAAATCTCCCAGAAAGATGAAAAAAATGATAAGAAAAAAATGGTTAGAAAATTAGAGAATCAGCCCAAGAGAATCAACATGCCAATAAAAGGTATTATACAAAGTAAGAGTCATATAAAACAGTGGGAAAGAAGTGATTAAAAAATTAATGTATAAAAAACTTTCCAGAACTGAAGGAAAATTTCTAGAACATGAAACTCCAAATTGAAAGCCCATTAAGTATACAGTACAATTGATAAGAAAAATAACCATGCTAAGGAAAATCATTGTGAAATTGCAGAACACCCTGGACAAACAAAAGATTCTTAAAACTTATGAAAAGAAAAACAGTAACATACAAAATACAAAAGGTCAAAGAAAAGAATGGTGGCAGAACATTGCAACAGCAGTAATCGATGCTTGAACTCAGTAGAACAAAGCCTTCAAAATTATGGGGAAAATTTATTTGCAAATTAGATTTTTTTTTCAAATTAGATTTTTATACCCAGCAAAATTATCAATCAAGTTAAGAGGAAAATTTTCAGATTTCAGTAAACATTCTCAGATATTTAAGATCTCAAAAATTTACTTCCTACCCACAGATACTCAAGGCTCTATTCCAGCACAATAAAGGACTAAATCAAGAAAGAGGATGACATAGGATTTAGTAAGTAGGGAGACCAATCTGGGAGACTACTGAAGGGGCAGTAAAGAGAAGTCTCAGTTGTTCAGCAGGCCTAGAGAATAACCAATTCAGAGTGGAATAAAAGTGTGGAGATCTGTAGGAAAGAACAATAACTGATATATTTGAACATATGGAAAATATTGTCCATGGGCATGTAGAAGAGATGTTGGAACATATGGGAGCAATTAATAATAGGAACATAGCAAGCTAGGCAAGTGAAGAAATAAGGTAATTATTAATACCATCATAATAAAGAGTTGTATAAGAAAGGAGGGATGATGATAGCTTCTCTTTTTCTCAGCACTGAACAGTGTTTCCTTGGTCATAATAATGAAAGAGTGACAACTGTTTTAACCAAAATGTAATACTGTATTGGCAGAGGAAGTAGCAGTTGGAGAGGGAATAGGGCATAGGTGAGAGGACTATGTCCTCCTATGCTACCTCGGGAAGATAATGTCAGAACATGGTAAATCAAGAAACTGCAGTATAAAATATAAGGTAGCAAGTAAGAAAAACAGCTAAAGACTGATGGTGGTTGACCCTGATGAAAGACCTAGATAAGAGTAGGGAAGGGGACTGCTGCTTTTCCACTAAAAACTTTTAATAGTGTTTGATTATTACTTTGGTAAAAATAAAAAAATGTAAATTGTCATTTTATAACAAAAACAAGCATGTTCATTGTAAAAATAAAAACAACTTAGAACTGCCTTTTGGGTTTGGCCAAAAGTTATTCAATACACACTCACCGAAATGTCTAAAATTAAAAGACAGATAACTCCAAAAGTTGATAAAAATATAAAGCAAGCAAAACTCTCATACACTGATAGTGGGAGTGGAAAAAAGGCATAATCATTTTTGAAAAAAGTCTAGCAGTTTTTATAAAACTAAACATGATTCAGCAATTCTACTCCTATGTGTTTACTCAAGAGAAATAAAAATATATGCTAACAAAAAAGGCTTGTATATGATTGTTGATTGTAGATTTATTCATAATAGATCCTAAAAGGAAATAGCCACAGGTATCCATCAACAGAAGAATGGATAAATAAACTATGATATATTTACACAGTTGAATATTACTTAGTGTTATGGATTGAATTGTGTTTCCCATAATTCATATGCTGAAGCCCTAATCCCCAGTGTGACTATATTTGGAGATAGGGCCTTTGAAGAAGTAATTAAGGTTAAATGAGGTCATAAGGATGGGGTCCTGATCCAATAGGACTGGTGTCCTTATATGAGGAGGAAGAGACACTAGGACTGTGCACACACAGAGAAAGACCCTATGAGGACACAGTGAGAAGGCAACCATCTACAAACCAAGGGGAAAAGCATCAGGAGAAACTAAACCTGACAACACCCTGATTTTGAACTTCCAGCCTCCCGAACCGTGAGAAATAAATTGCTGATGTTTATACCACCCAGTCTGTGCTACTTTATTATGGCAGTCCTAGCAGACTAACATACTCAGCAAAACCAAACAACAAAAAAAAAAAACAAAAAGAACCACTGTCATCAACATGGATGAATCTAAATACTTTTGTGCTGAATAAAAGAAGCCTCGAACAAAAGAGCATACCCTGTATGATTTCATTTACATGAAATCCTAGAAAAAGCAAAACAAGTTTTTTTTGAAAAAACATCAGAACAGTGGTTGCCTCAGGGGCAAGGAGTTTGGAATGGTGATTAACAGGGAGGTGGCATGAAAGGATCCTGGGGTGATGGTAATGTTCTGTATCCTGTAGGGGTTTGTGGTATGGAGTTATATGAATTTGTCAAAACTCATTGAATGGTACATTTGACATTTGTGTATTTTATTGTATGTTAACTTTACCTTACAAGGAAAAAGAAAAGAACTTTAAAGTAAATATTGAGCTTTTAAAAATAATATGCATGCTGAAGCATCTGAGGGGAGTGTACTGATTTTGCAAATTACTTTGAAATGTGTCAAAAATAAGGTCATTGCTAGATGGATAGTGCCTGAACACACTGTTCAAAAATTTTGGACACAGTCACAGTTACATAAGAAATCCTTAAAGGGAATTCCCTGGCGGTCCAGTGGTTAGGACTCCATGCTTTCACTGCTGAGGGTCCGGGTTTGATACCTGGTCGGGGAACTAGGATCCCGCAAGCCCCGCAGTGCAGCCAAATTATAAAGAAAAAACAAAAGTCTTTAAAGAAATTAAAGGTGCGCCTCGCAGATTCTCTCAAACATGAGTCTAGGAAGCTTAAGGGGTCTTATCTTGTAATTGTCTCAGCTGAAGCCCAAGGTACAGAAGGGTTTATCTGGAAAACATTGTGGGTGTGACTTCTGCCTAATAGAGTAAATCCCCAGAAGAATCATAGGAGACCCACACAATTCTTTTTTTAAAAAGTTAAATTAATTAATTAATTAATTAATTAATTTTGGCTGAGTTGGGTCTTCATGGCTGCATGCAGGCTTTCTCTAGTTGCGGTGAGCAGGGGCTACTTTTTGTTGCGGTGCGCGGGCTTCTCATTGCAGTGGCTTCTCTTGTTGCAAAGCACGGGCTCTAGGCATGCAGTCTTCAGTAGTTGTGGCATGTGGGCTCAGCAGTTGTGGCTCGCAGGCTCTAGAGTGCAGGCTCAGTAGTTGTGGCACATGGGCTTAGCTGCTCCGCATGTGGGATCATCATTGAACAGGGCTCGAACCCATGTTCCTGGCATTGGCAGGTGGATTCTTAACCACTGCGTCACCAGGGAAGCCCCCACACAATTCTTAAAGGAGTTATATATTCAGAAGCTGAGAGGGTGAGAGAGGAACCCTCAGAATTCTATTATCAAGAAGCAAGCAGAAAGAGCTGCTTAGTTGCAAACACATGTTACCTTTCATTTTTTTAAAAAAGGGAGGATGACTCAGAGGACAGAACAAGAACCCAAACAGCATTGCCAAGAACCATAAGATCTTGGACCTTAAGACTTAATCAAGAAACTCCTAACACTTTCTGAATGTTGTGAACCAATGACTCTTTGTTACTCCTATTTGAATAGAAATGCCGATAGAGGTTATCCAATGCTTGCCTCACCGCCTGGTGTTGGGTACGTAGGCGTGAGATAACTTGTCTCCTTAGTTTCATAGGTTGAGAAGAAATACACTCAAAGAGCTATACTTAAAGGTCTAAACCCGAGGAACTTCAACTGCACCTGGACCTGATCTAGACAATGAAATTCTGGACACCAAGCTCATGCTGTAACGTCGTAAGATTTTTGCGAGCCTTGGGAGGGGCAAATATATTCTGCATATGGGAGGGATGTAAATCACTGGGGGCCAGAGGGCAGACTGTGGCAGCCAGATTACAGAATAGCACCAGTGATCACTATCTCCTGGTATTCATCCCCTCCTCTTGAATGTGTACCAGATTTACTAACAGAATATGGCAGAAGTGATGTGATGTCAGTTCTGAGATTAGGTTATAAAAAGACTGTCGTTTCTCTCTTAGAGGAAAACATAAGAAGAACACTGTTTGAAATAAATCACAGCAAGATGCTTTTTGACCCACCCCCTAGAGAAATGGAAATAAAAACAAAAATAAACAAATGGGACCTAATGAAACTTAAAAGATTTTGAACAGCAAAGGATACCATAAACAAGACCAAAATACAACCCTCAGAATGGGAGAAAATATTTGCAAACCAAGCAACTGACAAAGGATTAATCTCCAAAATATACAAACAGCTCATGTAGCTCAATATCAAAAAAACAAACAACCCAATCCAAAAATGGGCAGAAAATCTAAACAGACATTTCTCCAAAGAAGATATACAGATTGCCAAAAACACATGAAAGGATGCTTAACATCACTAATCATTAGAGAAATGCAAATCAAAACTACAGTGAGGTATCACCTCACACGGGTCAGAATGGCCATCATCAAAAAATCTACAAACAATAAATGCTGGAGAGGGTGTGGACAAAAGGGAACTCTCTTGTACTGTTGGTGGGAATGTAAATTGATACAGCCACTATGGAGAACAGTATGGAGGTTCCCTAAAAAACTAAAAATAGAACTACCATATGACCCAGCAATCCCACTACTGGGCATATACCCTGAGAGAACCATAATTCAAAAAGAGTCATGTACCACAATGTTCACTGCAGAACTATTTACAATAGCCAGGACAGGGAAGCAACCTAAATGTCCATCGACAGAGGAGTGGATAAAGAAGAAGTGACACATAAATACAATGGAATATTACTCAGCCATAAAAAGAAATGAAACTGAGTTATTTGTAATGAGGTGGATGGACCTAGAGTCTGTCATACAGGGTGAAGTAAGTCAGAAAGAGAAAAACAAATACCGTATGCTAACACATATATATGGAATCTAAAAAAAAGCATTCTGAAGAATCTAGGGGCAGGACAGGAATAAAGACGCAGACGTAGAGAATGGACTTGAGGGCATGGGGTGGGGGAAGGGTAAGCTGGGACTAAGTGAGAGAGTAGCATTGACATATACACTAGCAAATGTAAAATAGCTAGCTAGTGGGAAGCAGCTGCATCGCACGGGGAGATCAGCTAGGTGCTTTGTGACCACCTAGAGGGGTGGGATAGGGAGGGTGGGAAGGAGATGCACGAGGGAGGGGATATGGGGATATATGTATACATATAGCTGATTTACTTTGTTATACATTAGAAACTAACACACCATTGTAAAGCAATTATACTCTAATAAAGATGTTTAAAAAAAAAAAGACTGGTTTTGGTCTTGAGTGCTCTTGTTAGTTCCCTCTTGGGTCACTCACATGGCCTGAAGGAAGCCATGGGCAATGTTGTGAGGCATCCCTGTGGAGAGGCTCACATGATGATGGACTGAGGCCTGCCAACAGCCACCTGAATGAGCTTCATGAAGTGTTCCTCATGGTGGAGCCCCTAAAATCCAGCTTACAACTTGACTGACAACTGATGAGAGATATAGAGCCAGAGAGACTGAACTTAGCCATGCCTGTGAGGTAACAGAAACTGAGATAAGGAATCTTTTCTGTTTTAAGCTACTAACTTTGGGGGTAATTTGTTATAAAACAATAGATTAATACAAAGAGAAACAGAATTGAGACACCAGCATGGAAAGGAGGAAGGTAAATCAGAGAGTAGCCAGGACACAGTCCTCTTTTCTCTTAATCAAGAATAATCTTGCAGAGTAGGAGAGATATGAAATGATCAATGTGAAAATAAAGAATTAGTAAGAAAATACAGTAGTGAGGGAGGTAAGTAAGGAGGGAAAGGGACAAGTACTCTTGCTGAAGATTCTCTTATGATCCAAGGAGATAAACAAAAGGCTAGCTTAAGAAAAAAAGTCCAGTGTTGTCTCTGAGGGGGAGAGGATAGGTCATGGAACCATTAAAAGGCTACTGACATCATGGAGGCATCAATGAAAATTCACGAAATCCCTCATAAAGGATTATATTCTGGGAACCATAATTACAAAGTCACTAGGGCTGGCTCTGAAATGAGTAATGTTGAGGAGGGAAGAGGGTGATGCAATCTCTAGGAGTAGGGGAATTCATCATTTATTTTGGAAGCAGTATTTGGAAAAAAAAAAACAACTACTGGCAAATCTTTATACTCACATTATTAAGGAGGCCAAGGATGATTGTTTAGATGTGAAATGGTTGCTAGAGATGATGTAGTTGCAAGGGTAGAAAACTTGTATAAAGTTATAAACCTGCTGCTTGAAATACTGGACAGATGGGAGGTGTGGACTCAGTAATAAAAATGTGAGGCCTAGCTATGGCAAAGGAGGGAACATCATCTAACTGGACAGATACTTTCACCTGGTGATATGCATATTACAGTTAGCAACATAATGCCAGGCAGTTCCTATGCAAGCATTAAAAAACAAAACAAACAAAAAACCCCTTCAAGAACAGCAAACAAGTAAGCAAATTTGAAAAAAATTCAAAACTTAAATATAGTAAACAGTAATTTCTTTTCTTTTTCTTTTTTTTTTTTGATCCAAGAAAAAAATATGATTACTATTAAAAAACAAATACTTGGTCACATGTGCCAAATGAATCATGTGCCTATGGCTGTGCTAGGTACCACAGTGAACACAAAAGAAACCCTGGCCCCTGAGGTGCTTATGGGCTAGTTGGAAATGCAACCTCTACGTGCATAAAACAACAAGAGAAGGACTCAAGAAAGGACAGTCGGCCTGACAAAAAGGCCGTCCTTGGGGTGGTGAGATGAGTTCTAGAGGGAGAAGGGAGACAGGACGAGGAGGCCACAGAGGAGTCCAAGGGACTGTGTGGTATTAGGGCTGGAGGAGAAGAGACTCCCAGGTCTAATGTCAAGGTGGGGGACCCTTCAAGGAAGGGCCGAAGGAGGGACAAGAGTCACGGGGCTCCAAAAGGCGTCTGCGGGCAGCAGCGTCAGGGAGCCAATGGCTCACAGCTGGGACACAAAGGGTTGAGATGGGAAGAGGGGTAAGAAAGCTGGGATACCAGTCTAGTCATCCATTATTCCTTTTCACAAATGAGTGCCAGTTCGGGGAAGGTTCTGTGCCAGATGCAGTGGAGATGCACAGATGTGTACAGCATGGTAGGGAGACCAGAGAGATAGATGGATAACACTCAAATAAGGCAGAGGGGCACAAGGAGATTCCTGTGTGAATTCTCTGGCCAGGGCAATGATAGGCTTGTAGAGAGTGATAAGGGCACTGGGTCTACCTAGGACTTTGATTTTTTTTTAAATTTTTATTTATTTACTTATTTACTTATTGGCCACTCGGCATGCAGGATCTTAGTTCCCAGACCAGGGATTGAACCAGTGTCCCCTGCAGTGGAAGCCCTAACCACTGGACTGCCAGGGAATTCCCAGGACTTTGTTTCCTTAAAGCAATTTGTTAGTGAAAGAAATTAGAGCAAGATGAAGGTGGTTAAAATGAGCAGTAAAATCTCTGGTGATTTTTCTTTTTCCTTGGCAGAAAATAGCAATGGCATGCGACCAAGAAATTACTTGATGGCATGGTTAATCCAATTTTCCCAAGTTGAATGAGGAAGGACAGGTGGAAAGGGAAATGGAAGCAGTGTCATCCTCAGGGTGTGGCTTAAAGGCAGTCAAGTGGGTCATCACTCCTGGTACCCATGTCTCTGAGCTTCAGGTTCTTTGTAAAATGGGGTCCCCCCTACTTCGTAGGAAAGCTGTGATGATTGTGAGTCATGGTGCCTTACACAGTGCCTGTGGTGAGTGTTCAATAATTCGTCTTATTATTGTTGAAACCAGGGCTGCTGAAAGATAGGTGAATGCTCATGGAAATTAAGAATGTATTTAACTTTCTCTTCCTCGATCTTTCTCCTTTCTTCCTGTGGTTCCCTGCCATTTGTCTAACTTGATGGTTGTGGAAAAAGAAGACTCAAGTTGGAAGGAGGTAAAAAATAGGTGGGAATTCAGCAAGGCGAACGCTCTGCCAATAAAAAGACAGTAAAGATGCAGGCTTCGGTGAGTTTATTAATGCAAATTTATTCTGTCGCCAAAGAGTCCAGAAAAAGTGAGGAACAATCAAAAATAAAATCAAGGGAGAAAGTAATAAAAAAGAAAAGCAAAGCCAGTGGGCTACAAAGAATATTTGGAGCAAGCGCAGTAACGTGCCTCGCCGCTAGGGCGGCGGTGCCGTCCAGTCGGACGCTGGTGGTGGCGGCCACTTCCCCTCAGGAAGTCCGGTCTCCGCCTCCTGCTCCCACCCTGCTTGCTCGGCGGCGGCAGCGGTGGTCCCTGCCTCTCCGCCTCCTCCACCTCGGCCTGTCCACTGGCGGGCAGTGTTGGCGTGGAGGGGGCCCCTGCCTCAGAGAAGATACCACGTTGAATGAGCAAAGACTGAACTTTTTACAGATACCTTTTGTAAAAGGCTTATAAGGAGTAGTGCCATAATTTGAATCACAATGGATTTCACATTATGAGGTGAATGGGAGTGGAGTATTGGACAAAAGTAGATGTTTTAATCTCTGCATCATGGTTTTTAGCTCCTCAGTAGTTGCACAGTCTAACTATTTGGGGAAAGTTCATGCTAAAAAACGGAAGCAATCAATGGGTGAATATGATCAAATTTCTCCACCAAGTTCTCAACCTGTTAAGGAGAACCCCTTGTCAACCTAACGATCAAAGACATGTGACTCTTTTCAAGATGAACTTGAAGATTACATCAAAGTGCAGTAAGCCAGAGGCTTAGAGCCAAAGACTTGTTTCAGAAAGATGAGAGAGGATTATTCGGAAACCTGTGTGTGCAAAGAAGAGGTTGATTCTAGACCCAGGTGTAGAATGTTTGATCAGACTCCTTTGTGAAACCATCCAGACCTACCGAAGACCATGCAGTATTTCGCAAACAGTGGAAAAGTGGTTACCTCAGTGGCTAGCAGCTCATGACAGCAGGCTGAGACTGGACTCCCTGAGCTGCTGTCAATTCACCAGAGACTGTTTCTCAGGAAAACCAGTAGCCCTGAACTTTAGTCAGCAAGAGTATAACCGTAGCTCATACAGTGTAGAATCTGAGGTTTACAGGCACCTCTCCTCAGAAAACAGTACCAGTGTCCATCAAGCTAGTTATAAACAGATACATCACAAGAGAAAAAGGCTCCCAGAGAAAGGCTGGGAAAAACGAGAGGAGGAGCGGCCCAAGCGTAAGAGGAAGAAAGCTTGTGAGGAAATAGATTTAGACAAATACAAGAAACATCCAAAGAAACAAAACAGAGGTGGAAATAGTACAGAAAAGCTTAACAACCAAAAGGAGAAAAAAAGCCGAGATGTAGCCTTTAAGAAAGAGGAACATAAGCACAGTAAAGAGAAAAAGGAACAAGGCAAAGAAAGGAAGAAGAGGAGATGCTTTGGGACCAGTCTCTCCTTGGATTTTGAAGCTCTTGTATTGGTTCTCCTGAGGTTAAACTGAAAAAACAGTTGAGGAGCTTGGTTTTACGATGTTCCTATTGCTCTTTTCACGTGAACAGGTACAAAGGCTAAGTGAACAGAAAACATTTAGTGTGCTTGCTCTCCAACATGAAATTACTTTTCCTCTTTTCTAAAATCATTACTACATTTTTCTTATACATAACGTAATTTCCCTTAACGAGAGTGGCTCTGCTTTAATTCATCAAATTGCTATGATGGTGGAAGTATTTTTCCGTTGGGATGTCATTTATTTTAAATTGGAGGATTAATAGGCTTTACAGAATCTATTTCTTGATTGGGTTTTAGTTTGGAGTGGGTGTTTTTATATTCATTAGTTTTCTCTGTGAAGCAGTTTAGATTGATTTTTTTTCCTTTGTTAGATCTAACTTGCAGTATATTTTCTATATTGGAAAGTGGAAAATGACATACATTATAATAAGCTTAAGTTACATACAGTTTTAAACATTTCAAGGAGTCGATACAAAATCAGTTTATATTCTGGAAATGTTGATAATATAATAAAGTTCTAATTTCTACCAAAAAAAAGAATATTTGGAAACAAGTTCTGCAAGTAGGCACTGATTAGAGGCAAAGGTCAAAGAAGGCATGACTATGGTATGGTCAGTGGAGTTAAGTGAGGTAAAATCAAACCCCATCTTGGTGAAATAAATTGAAAAGCTACAGATGTTAACCTGTAGGTCTTAGAAAGAATGGTTCAAACTAAAATTGATACAGGGCCTTGGAGTTAAATATTTAATGGCTAGAGAGAAAACCAAGACTGATTATACATTAAATATGTTATCTTTCTGCATTTCCCACCTCACAAAGAAAAAATAATGAATAAAATAAAAGACTTAAAGTATATTTTACTATAAGAATTATCACTTCAGTGCTTACTCTTTGCCAACCACAGTTCAAAGAGCTTAACAAGTGTTAATCATATAATCCTCACCGTAACCTCGTAAAGAAAATACACGTATTATCACCACTTTACCAATACGGACACTGAAGCACAGAGAGTTTAACTTGCCCAAGGAGTCACAGCTTGTAGGTAACCAAAATGCTAAACTGCTTCCCACAATTATCCTGAGCCCGGAATGTGTTTAGGGCCACCTACAATAAGAATAAGGCCACATATCATTACTATGAAGAAGATGGTAACTTTGGACTGACAGTTAGATAGTCCTTTAAAAAATCACACATGGTTACCAATTAGGTCTCAGGGACAATAATGTAAGAAAGGTGCAAATGGATGTGAGTCACCAGCAAGAAGATTAAAAAGGCAATAAAAGGTCCTAAGTCCAGGGAGCAAAGTTTATCAAATGGCCACTTGTCGTAATACGAAGGTAGCAAATCCTCAATAAGAAGTCACACAACAGACATGATGCTAGATAGACATGAGGCCCTGGGAGCCTGCTCACAGCATGTCTTGGTACTGTAATAATGCATTGGTGTGGGGGCAATCTTGCATATCTATGCTATTTGTCTTCTCCTAGGAACTATACCCAAAAGAATACAACTGGATTTTTGGTAAAAATGTAATACAAGAATCTAAGATATCATTATTGTAAAATACATTTATATTGTAAAAAAAATATTAGGGGGAAAAATAGACCTTGCTGGTTTGTAATTAATGAAGCATGGCTCTTTCAAAGGCAGAGAAGGTAAAAGCTTCCCTCAAATCCCACCAGTAACTGGTATTGGAGCACACGGAATGCTGTAGAGAGGCAGAAGAGGCTGATTTCAGAGCAAACAGCTGTGACTCTCCCACAGTGACTGTCACCTGTTCAGTTTTCTTTGACAGGGCACGAACTGGAGCTGTCTCCTGCTGCATCATTGCTGTGTCTCCTCCTTCACCATCTGATGCTTCTAGGAAAAAAAGTTTAAAAATGAGAAAAGCACCTCTCTCTTTCTTTCTCCCATTGCTAGTGTAATCTTGGTACCACCTTTTTAGAAGGTTCTATCCCTTGACTCATTAATTTCACCTCTAAGAAGATGAATTTAAGAAAATGATCCAAAATGAAGACAGAGATTTAAGAACCAAGGTGGCAGTGTTATTTATAAAACTGCAAAAATGAAGATTATTCAGATGTCTAAATTTGAGAATGTTGAATTATGGAACACTCATGCTGATTTTACAGAAATTAAACTCCCCATTTTCAGATAAGAAAGTTGCTGCTTAGAGGGATGAAGTAATTTGCCCCAGATCACACACCTGGGAACCCTATTTGAGTCCAAAGTCTTCCCCACAAGTGATACTGCCTGCACTGAGAACCAGACAGCTCTTGAAGCCTGTGTGCTGGCTCCAGGGGTAATGTTAAGAGAGTGTGACAGAAGGAATATAGATCATGAGAAATTCTTATTTTGAATTTATAAAATATTTCAACACTGGAAAAAGTAAATTCTTACTCTAAGAACCAGGAAAAATAAAAGCTTTAATAATTTTTCTGTTAAAAAGCTCTTTTAAAGAAACATGGCAACCATATGTTTCTTACTTCCCATAATGCCATACTGTCTTCCAGATTTTAGTGGTTGTTCTCTTTGGACACATTTTTGAATATCTGAATGGCTTTACTCACTCCCTTTGAGTTTTTCAGTATATCTCAAAGCCCAAAATGTGAATTTGTGAGTAATACTGGTCAGAATTCATATTTAGGTACAAATTAACTAGTTTGGTAGTCCTGAGCTTTTTTTTTTTTTTTTTTTTTGTGGTACGTGGGCCTCTCACTGTTGTGGCCTCTCCCATTGCAGAGCACAGGCTCTGGATGCGCAGGCTCAGCGGCCATGGCTCACGGGCCCAGCCGCTCCGCGGCATGTGGGATCTTCCCGGACCGGGGCACGAACCCGTGTCCCCTGCATTGGCAGGCGGATTCTCAACCACTGCGCCACCAGGGAAGCCCTAGTCCTGAGCTTTTAAATGTTTACATACTATGATGGTTAACTTTATGTGTCAACTTGATTGGGCCACAGGGTGCCCAGATATTTGGTAAAACATTATTCTGGATGTTTCTTTGTAGGTGTTTTTGGTTGAGATTAACATTTGAATGGGTAGACTGAATAAAGCAGATTTTTTCTCCCTAATGTGGGTGGCGCTCATCCAATCAGATATGGCTGGAATAGAACTAAAAGCATGAAAGAAGAAGTAACAACTGACACTGCAGAAATACAAAGGATCATGGGAGATTACTACAAGCAGCTATATGCCAATAAAATGGACAACCTGGAAGAAATGGACAAATTCTTAGAAAAGCACAGCCTTCCAAGACTGAACCAGGAAGAAACAGAAACATGAACAGACCAATCACAAGCACTGAAATTGAAACTGTGATTAAAAATCATCCAAGAAACAAAAGCCCAGGGCCAGATGGCTTCACAGGCAAATTCTATCAAACATTTAGAGAAGAACTAACACCTATCCTTCTCAAATTCTTCCAAAATATAGCAGAGGGAGGAACACTCCCAAACTCATTCTATGAGGCCACCATCACCCTGATACCAAAACAAGACAAAGATGTCACAAAAAAAGAAAACTACAGGCCAATATCACTAATGAACATAGACGCAAAAATCCTCAACAAAATACTAGCAATTCTAATCCAACAATACATTAAAAGGTTCATACACCATGATCAAGTGGGATTTATCCCAGGGATGCAAGGATTTTTCAATATCCATAAATCAATCAGTGTGATACACCACATCAACAAATTGAAGGATAAAAACCATATGATCATCTCAATAGATGCAGAAAAAGCTTTTGACAAAATTCAACACCCATTTATGATAGAAACTCTCCAGAAAGTGGGCATAGAGAGAACCTACCTCAACATAATAAAGGCCATATATGACAAACCCACAGCAAACATCATTCTCAATGGTGAAAAACTGAAAGCATTTCCTCTAAGATCAGGAATAAGACAAGGATGTCCACTCTCACCACTATTATTCAACATAGTTTTGGAAGTTTTAGCCACAGCAAGCAGAGAAGAAAAAGAAATAAAAGGAATCCAAATTGGAAAAGAAAAAGTAAAACTGTCACTGTTTGCAGGTGACATGATAGTATACATAGAGAATCCTAAAGATGCTACCAGAAAACTACTAGAGCTAATCAATGAATTTGGTAAAATAGCAGGATACAAAATTAATGCACAGAAATCCCTTGCATTCCTATACACTAACAACAAAAGATCAGAAAGAGAAATTAAGGAAACACTCCCATTTACTATTGCAACAAAAAGAATAAAATACCTAGGAATAAACCTACCTAAGGGGCAAAAAACCTGTATGAGGAAAACTATAAGACACTGATTAAAGAAATTAAAAACGATACAAACAGATGGAAAGATATACCATGTGTTTGGATTGAAATAATCAACATCGTGGGGCTTCCCTGGTGGCACAGTGGTTGAGAGTCCGCCTGCCAATGCATGGGACATGGGTTCATGACCTGGTCTGGGAGGATCTCACGTGCAGCGGAGCTGCTGGGCCTGTGAGCCATGGCCGCTGAGACTGTGTGTCAAGAACCTGTGCTCCACGTACCGCAAAAAAAAAAAAAAAAAAAAAATCAACATCATGAAAATGACTATATTACTGAAAGCAATCTACAGAATCAATGCAATCCCTGTCAAATTACCAATGGCAATTTTCATAGAACTAGAACAAAAATTTTCACATTTTGTATAGAAACACAAAAGACCACGAATAGCCAAAGCAATCTTGAGAAAGGAAAATGGACCTGGAGGAATCAGGCTCCCTGACTTCAGACTATACTACAAAGCTACAGTAATCAAGACAGTATGGTACTGGCACAAAAACAGAAATATAGATCAATGGAAAAGGATAGAAAGGCCGGAGATAAACCCGCACACATATGGGCACCTTATCTTTGACAAAGGAGGCAAGAATATACAATGGAGAAAAGACAGTCTCTTCAATAAGTGGTGCTGGGAAAACTGGACAGCTACATGTAAAAGAATGAAATTAGAACACTCCTTAACACCATACACAAAAATAAACTCAAGGGCTTCCCTGGTGACGCAGTGGTTGAGAATCTGCCTGCGGATGCAGGAGACACGGGTTCGTGCCCTGGTCCGGGAAGATCCCACATGCCGCGGAGCAACTAAGCCCGTGAGCCATGGCCGCGGAGCCTGTGCGTCCGGAGCCTGTGCTCCGCAACGGGAGAGGCCACAACAGTGAGAGGCCCGCATACCGCAAAAAAAAAAAAAAACTCAAAATGGATCAAAGACCTAACTGTAAGGCCAGATACTATAAAACTCTTAGAGGAAAACATAGGCAGAACACTCTATGACATAAAACACAGCAAGATCCTTTTTGACCCACCTCCTAGAGTAATGGAAATAAAATCAAAAATAAACAAATGGGACCGAATGAAACTTAAAAGCTTTTGAACAGCAAAGGAAACCATAAATAAGATGAAAAGACTACCCTCAGAATGGGAGAAAGTATTTGCAAACAAAGCAACTGACAAAGGATTAATCTCCAAAATATACAAGCAGCTCATGCAGCTTAATATCAAAAAACAAACAAACAACCCAATCCAAAAATGGGCAGAAGACCTAAATAGACATTTCTCCAAAGAAGATATACAGATTGCCAACAAACACATGAAAGATGCTCAACATCACTAATCATTAGAGAAATGCAAATCAAAACTACCATGAGGTATCACCTCACACTGGTCAGAATGGCCATCATCAAAAAATCTACAAACAGGGCTTCCCTGGTGGCGCAGTGGTTGAGAATCCGCCTGCTGATGCAGGGGACACGGGTTCGTGCCCCGGTCCGGGAAGATCCCACGTGCCGCGGAGTGGCTGGGCCCATGAGCCATGGCCGCTGGGCCGGTGCGTCCGGAGCCTGTGCTCTACAACGGGAGAGGCCACAACAGTGAGAGGCCCGCATACCACAAAAAAAAAAAAAAAAAAAATCTACAAACAATAAATGCTGGAGAGGGTGTGGACAAAAGGGAACCCTCCTGCACTGTTGGTGGGAATGTAAATTGATACAGCCACTATGGAGAACAGTATGGAGGTTCCTTAAAAAACTACAAATAGAACTACCATATGACCCAGCAATCCCACTACTGGGCATATACCCTGAGGAAACCATAATTCAAAAAGAATTTCTGGCATTTACCATAGCCAGCAGATGGAAGCAACCTAAATGTCCATTGACAGATGAGTGGATAAAGATGTGGCACATATATACCATGGAATATTACTCAGCCACAGAAAGGAACGAAATTGAGTTATTTCTAATGAGGTGGATGGACCTAGAGTCTGTCATACAGAATGAAGTAAGTCAGAAAGAAAAACAAACACCAGATGCCAACACACATATATGGAGCCTAAAAACCGGTACTGATGAACCTAGTGGCAGGGCAGGAATAAAGATACAGATGTAGATAATGAACTTGAGGACACAGAGGTGGAATGGGAAGCTGGGAGGAAGTGAGAGAGTGGCATGGACATATATACACTACCAAATGTAAAATAGATAGCTAGTGGGAAGCAGCCGCATAGCACAGGGAGATCAGCTCGATACTTTGTGATGACCTAGAGGGCTGGGAAAGGGAGGGAGGGGATATGGGGATATATGTGTACATATAGCTGATTCACTTTGTTCTACAGCAGAAACTAACACAACATTATAAAGCAATTATACTCCCATAAAGATATTAAAAAAAGAAAAGAAAAGAAGTAAAAGTATGACCTCCCCTGATTAAGATAATTTTTTCTGCCTTTGTACTTGAACTGAAACATTGGCTCTTCTTGGATCTGGAGCCTGCCACCCTTCAAGCTGGAACTACACCACCAGCTCTCCTGGTTCTCAAGCCCTCTGACTAGTATTGGAACTAGACAATCGGCTCTCCTGGGTCTCCAGCTTGTCGGTCTGTCCTGCAGATATTGGGACTTGACAGTCTCCATAATTGCATGAGCCAATTCCTTTACATATACACACATAGATACACACTGAGAGAGACAGAGAGAGACAGAGAGAGACAGAGAGAGAGTGTGATAAATATAGATAGATATATAGATATCTATTCTGTTGCTTCTGTTTTTCTGGAGAACCCTGATTAATACCCCTACTTTTAAGTTTGTAGCATGAGAAAAAGGACTCTACCCAATGAAGTAGTAGCAGGTAGAAGATTAACAGGGCTAAATTTAACAGATTAAATTTTAACTTATTTTTTATTTTATTTTATTTTTTTTTAATTTTTTTTAATTTTTTTTTTGCGATACGCGGGCCTCTCACTGTTGCGGCCTCTCCCTTTGCGGAGCACAGGCTCCCGGACGCGCAGGCTCAGCGGCCATGGCTCACGGGCCCAGCCGCTCCGCGGCATGCGGGATCCTCCCGGACCGGGGCACGAACCCGTGTCCCCTGCATCGGCAGGCGGACTCTCAACCACTGCGCCACCTGGGAAGCCCCTATTTTTTATTTTAAACATTTATTTATTTATTTATTTCTGGCTGTGTCGTGTCTTCGTTGGTGCACACGGGCTTTCTCCAGTTGTGGCGAGCAGGCACTACTCTTCCTTGCAGTGCGCGGGCTTCTCGCTGCAGTGGCTTCTCTTGTTGCGGAGCACGGGCTCTAGGCACGTGGGCTTCAGTAGTTGTGGCTCACGGGCTCTAGAGCATGGGCTCAGCAGTTGTGGTGCATGGGCTTGGTTGCTCCCCAGCATGTGGGATCTTCCCAGACCAGGGCTCGAACCCGTGTTCCCCTGCATTGGCAGGCGGATTCTAAACCACTGTGCCACCAGCAAAGTCCCTAACAGGGATTTTTAAATGAAGGACTAAGTTGGCATTAAAAGTATTTATAGAGCTGCTTCTGGGAAGAGAGTAGTAGTAGTCATATTTTCACTTATTTCTCCTGCTAAGTACAGCTAAAAATCCTGACCATTATATGTAAAACAAACATAGGGGCTTCCCTGGTGGTGCAGTGGTTGAGAATCCGCCTGCCGATGCAGGGGACACGGGTTTGTGCCCTGGTCTGGGAAGATCCCACATGCCGCGGAGCGGGTGGGCCCGTGAGCCATGGCCACTGAGCCTGTGCTCCACAACGGGAGAGGCCACAACAGTGAGAGGCCTGTGTACCGCTAAATAAATAAATAAATAAATAAAATAAAATTTAAAAAGTAAAAAAAAAAAAATCCATTTTGTTGGGACTTCCCTGGTGGCCCAGTGGTTGGGAATCCACTTGCCAATGCAGCGGACACGGGTTCAATCCCTGGTCCGGGAAGATCCCACATGCCGTGGAGCAACTAAGCCCGTGCACCACAGCTACTGAGCCTGCCCTTTAGATCCCGCAAGCCAGAACTACTGAAGCCCACGCGCCTAGAGCCCGTGCTCTGCAACAAGAGAAGCCACCACAATGAGAAGCCTGTGCACCGCAACGAAGAGTAGCCCCAGCTCGCTGCAACTAGAGAAGGCCCGTGCGCAGCAACCAAGACCCAACGCAGCCAAAAATAAATAAATAAAATAAATCTATTAAAAAAAATCCATCTTGTTTAATTTAGTTCAGTTTCACTTATTTGGGGAGGGGTATTCTATATTTCTAGAGGCGGTCAGCTGTTCTCTGGGAAATATAACTATACACCCTGAAAACTAATGTTGGAGACACAGCTGTACTTCAACAGTCTAAAGTGTTTTGCTAAAATTACTCATCCATAGAAACCAGAATGTTTTATTTGGCCAGGAGAAGCAGGGCTGGGAACTACTCTTCAAGAACGGTGTTCCCAGCTCATTAAGGGACTCCTACCAGCATCACTGAGAAAGAACACAATTCCCACATCCATAGAACAGGACCCTGTGAAAAGTGAACTCAGTGAGGGCCCTAAGGCCATGCCAGCAAAACAACACAGGGCCAGGGGAGGGGACAGCAAAGGGAGGGCCAGGAGGGGAGAAACAGTGAGAAGGGTAGCCAGTGAAAGAAAAGGGCTCTCAATTCTGGCTCCACTTGTACTGACAGTGCGCATGCAGTGAGGGAAGCTCCATCCTTTACTGCTTCTGCACACTTTTCAAAATAATTAGTACAGGTATGCCATGACCAAAAAATAAGGGCTTACAATGAGTTAGACCATGCCAGAAAAGAATCATACATCTGTAAGTGTACCTCTCATTTATTCTTACTGTTCATAATGCCCGCTCTCCTGTTATCTTTGTCATCTCTCCTTTTCTATCAAAATCTTAGTCTCATCCTCCAAAATTCAGCACAAGTTTCCCCTCTGTAAAGATCTTCCAAAAGTAGAAACAAGACTATCTTAGGGCTATAATCTAGCAAATAGTTGCAACTATCACTGAGAAAAGAAAATGCTGAGAAAAGGGGAACACGATCTAGTGTACAAATGAAGAATTATGTGATCGCCGGCAGGAGGAACAGCAAACCCAAGGCCATGTCTATCGTGCCCAATCCAGGATACCTGGTTGTATTGAGGGGGCTGCTCGGAGAAGCCTTGGCAGGCTCAACCTTTAGTCTCCTAGCCTTTTCTGGCCACACGGTCCCTGCTCTGGGTACAGGGACACTGGACCACTCAAAGTCTTCTGTAGCCTTGTGGTGGGTCATCAGGGTTTACATTAGCATGGCATATGCCTCTCTGATTTTGTTTCATTTTTCTTAGGTACCATCTTTTCCTTTTTGCTTTTTCACTCTCATAGGCGGCAAGAAGCTGGGCATGATCTACCTTTTCCATCTCTCAGGGTCCTTAACATGTCCTCTCCCTCTCTCTCCAAAAGATTTGATAAAACAAATGTTTCTGAATGTAAGTCCCCTGTGAGTTAGTTCTTGCCATCAGAAGTCTTCCTGTCATTCTGAACTGGAATGGGGAATGGGGATGGGGTGGGGGTGGGGAACCCTTTTCCCATTGAATTTTGCTGTTTCTAGTGGCAACTGCTACAGCCTGGTCTACATTCCAGTAATGCTCCTATTTTCATAGCTGAAGATGTCCCTAGCAACAGATCCAGACTTTGTTTATAAAATATGTTTCCAGTTCCCACAGGAAACTTTAAAGTTAGAAAATTTGGAATAAGATGGCACAACTCTGAACTGTTGTCACTTTATGGGTCCTAAGACTCTGAAAGAAAATAAAGCACTAAGACCAATAACATTGTCTCAAAAATACATGACTAAAGAAAAATGTTTCACCTTCTATCTGTTAGGATCTTAAATGCTACACAATTTGTTACCAGTAACATGTCAGCAGTTGTAAGGTATAGAAATATCTAATCACTATGTTGTATACCAGGAACTAACATAGTGTTGTAGGTTAATTATACTTCAAAAGCAAACAAACTCATAGAAAAAGAGATCAGATTTGTGGTGACCTGAAGCAGGCCATGGGGGGGAGAGAGAACTGGATGAAGGTCCTCAAAAGGTACGAACTTCCAGTTATAATAAGCAAGTATTAGGGATGCAATGTACAGCACTAGTAATATAATGAACACTGCTGTATGTTATCTAAGAAAGTTGTTAAGAGAGTAAATCCTAAGAGCTCTCATCACACGGAAAAAATATTTTCTCTCTTTTTCTTTTAGTTTATCTCTATATGAGATAATGGATGCTCACTAAACTTAATTGTGTCAATCATTTCATGATTTATGTAAGTCAAATCAGTATGCTGTACACCTTAAACTTATACAGAGCTGTAACGGGGGTCCTCATTTCCTCCCCTCTGCCTGGAAGAGGTGTGGATGTGACCCATCTTTAGCCAAGAGGACCTGAGCTGTGTTCTGATAGCAGAAAAGGTTTACTATCTACATGGACACTGTTGGTCTCATGTGATACTTGTAACAGATTTTTCCAGTCTCCAAGTCACCACCCTGGATAACTACTTGCCTCATGTTGCTCTGGTCTGCACAATAATAAAGACCTTATTATTAGAAAAAATTAGATCTCAATAAAACTGGAAGAAAGAAAAAACACAAATAGAGTAGCTAAATAGCAAAACAAACAAAAACATAAACAGGACAGGCCCCTGAGAAACCACCCACATTGGGTTAAAGCACCCAAAGCCACAGGAGTCTGACCTCTTCTGTGAACACTCACACTTAAGCCTGTGGTGGATGTAAAAAAAAGGACTTTTAATGCCAAAACTGAGGGTGCCAGAGGACCTGTCCTATCTTTAAGGTACAAAAATGTAGTGGAGATCATGCAAATATCAGAGGACAGCTCTGCAGGCAGAATAGTTGCCTTCCAGCTATCTGTCCAGAATAAGGCATTTTTCCCTATTTTATTTATAGCTTATGGCAAAAAAAAAAAGGCAACTCAGCTTGGGCAACAGAACCTCAACTTTAGTCTTGAGTGTTAGAGCTTCACCCTTCTTCCTTCCTAGTTTATTTTAAATGTTGGAACATTTACATATTTCGGGGCAGTTTTCAAACTATGAGTAATTTCAATTTAACCTTTTCTGGTCAGTCTTTGTAGTTAGAGTTAGGTGAATAGAGCCATGGATGCTGGCAGTGGTATTTTGGGTCTTATTAGAATTGTTATGTTTATTGGATGAGCGTACTTGTTACATTTGGAAGCACTGCTGTATAAATTCTCCATTCCTGGAACAGAAACTAATAACAATATTAATAACTCTTACATGGTCCTTATTTTGAGTAAGGCAGTGTTCTAAATGCTCTACACATATTAACACATTTAATTTGCATGTCAGTCTTACGAGATGGGTACTGTAACTATAAGCTCTGTTTTACAGAGGTGGACACGGAAGCACTTGCCCAAGGTTAACGAGAGAGTGCATCAGGATTTGGATCTAGGCGGTTTTGATTCAGTTTGTCCTTAACCATTATGCAATACTGCCCCTCTAACTTGGAAAACTAGGTGGCTCTCAGGTGGTACTAATCATTAAGCTAGGTACTGGAATCCACAGGGCTTGGTATATAGAGTCCAGTTTAACAATAATGTATGTTCTTACATATGAATAACACTCATCTCACTGGGGCAGAAGCTGCTGCATATGGTGAATAGCTCCCTTCCTCCAAAACAAACAAACAAATCCAATTAGTCCAGTTCTGTTAGGAACTCTTCCCTACCACCCCTGCCTCCATCCTATATTTTAGCTGGGGAGAAAATACATCCTGGTTTGCCTAGGCTAGTCCTGGTTTATGCTTGTCATTCCCAGATCCCATCTGATTTAGTATCTGTCTTGTTGCAGGGATCCTTTAATACATTAATATGCATTACTACTGTCCAAGTGTGAGAATGGAAATGAGATCACTCTCAGGTTTATTTGACCCCTGAACTCTGCTCTTTGCAGCACAACTGTTAACAGCTCCCAGAACAGCACTCTGTGCACACCTTTTGGGAAGTGCCAGTATAGAGGAGTGACAAAGGAAGTCCTAGAAGTCTTAGATTCTAGTTCCAACTTTTGTGATCTTGGGCAGATCATTTACTTTATGCCACAGTCTTCCCATTTGTGGAATGATGAAGTCAGACTTTTATGATTTATGATTTTCTGGTTCAGGCCAATTTCTATTAAGAATGCTGTATACTCTGGACAAGTCAAAATTTCGAGAGTGAGGTGAAATGTTGAAGTACAGAGGTATAGGTGAACATGGCCCGTTATATGAGTATGTGAGTTACATCATGTCCCCTGAACAGAAATTTCATAAGGAAAAGGCCTATGAGGCTGCAGTTAGACCTGCTACCCACGCACTCTTGTTATAAAGTGTGAGCCCAAGGAAGAGAAATGTTACAATGGAAAAGCACACTGTTTCTGTTGTGACTGCCCTATAGCCTTCACAGAGACTTCAACTACCTATTACATTACTTAATGTATGCCTTTAATGTGCATCTTGTGAATTGTTAAAGGTGGGTGTAATGATCACATGCCCTGCTTCAGAATGCTTAACTTTCTTGCCCAGCTTGTCAGTGGAAAACCCAGATCTTTTTTTGTGTGTGTGCGGTACGCGGGCCTCTCACTGTTGTGGCCTGTCCTGTTGCAGAGCACAGGCTCCAGATGCCCAGGCTCAGCGGCCATGGCTCATGGGCCCAGCCGCTCCACGGCATGTGCGATCCTCCCGGACCGGGGCACGAACCCGTGTGCCCTGCATTGGCAGGCGGATTCTCAACCACTGCGCCACCAGGGAAGCCAGAAAACCCAGATCTTAACTGCCTTTTTGTGTAGCTTAGGAAAAGGTACTTTATTGCTTTATCCTTAATGTTTCCTGCTGTTAAACTAGGCTTAAGGATATTAACCAATCAACTAATTACCAGCTACATAGGAAATATACAGAGAGGGGTTTGTGTTTGGAATGATCTTCAAGAACTGTAACTCTGAGGTCTTACATGATAGAGTGGGATAAAGCTGAGATCTAACAGTCTAAAGGGGTAAATAAATAAGAGATTGAAACAAAAATTTGGCATTACCATAAAAAGATGGTCCCACTATAATAAGAGATATATTCTTATAATTTTGATACAGTTACTTCTACCTTTTGTTCTGTCTCTCTGTGTATATGAGTATATGTATGTGTATCTACGCATACATATTTGGAATTACATGTCATATACAAATACTTTATCTTTTAATATTATATCATGAGTATTTTCCCATGTCAGTAGTCTTGAAAAACATTTTTAATGGCTATGTAACAAACTGGTGTTTGCCTACACTATATTTAATTTGTTCTATCATTACTTAGATTACTTCTAAAAGATGCCTTTGTAAATTTATTGTCATAGACAGCTTTATAGATTTCATGCATTTCTGATTAGAAAAGAATTCTAGAAGATAAATTACATTGTAAGAAGGTATGTGTGTTTTTTAAGGGTTTTAACAACTTCTGAACTGTTTTTCAGATGGTTTGGGGTCAATTTTAAAGTCATCAACATGTATAAAAACACCTGTTTCATCACACTACAGCAAATACTGAATTTTTAAACATTGCTAAGAGGTAAAAATGATACTGTATTTTAATTTGCATTCATTTGATATGACCAAGAGTAAATATTTTGGTTTTTATTAGCCTGTGTATTTCTTTTTTTTTTTTTTTTTTTTTTTTTGTGGTACGCGGGCCTCTCACTGTTGTGGCCTCTCCCATTGCGGGGCACAGGCTCCGGACGCGCAGGCTCAGCGGCCATGGCTCACGGGCCCAGCCGCTCCGCGGCATGTGGGATCTTCCCGGACCGGGGCACGAACCCGTATCCCCTGCATCGGCAGGCGGACTCTCAACCACTGCGCCACCAGGGAAGCCCATATTTCTTATATGAATAGAATGTCTTAACCTTTGTTTATTTGTCAAGAAGGGTTTTAATGTTTTCTTACCAATTTGTATAAATCTTTTAATGTTAAGGTTAATTTAAGAAGTTGTTTTATCTTTTAATTTTTAAAATTATTTTTGACCTAGAGATGTGTTAAATTGTAATGAGATCGAATATATCATCTTTTTTCATTGCAGTTATGCTTTGCAAAGTTCACCCTACTCTTAAGTAGATACTTTTATCTAGTTTAAAAATTTTTTTGATCTTTTTTTAAAAAAACATTTAACTTAAATCCTATAGAGTAGATTTTTTTGTATGGTATAAAGTAAAGCTCTAACTTTATTGTCTTTTCAAATATTTAATCAGTTGTCCTAACATCTTGCTGAAGGATTCTTCTCTCCCACATTATCTTATTATAGCACTTTCATTTAATCAAAACACAAATCATACATATGCTCGCATTGATCTGCCTGTGAGTCTTCTACGGGTATCATACCATCATTTATTTTAAAAAACATACTGAATTTCTTTTTTATTTTCTAAATGGCTATCACATTGGGGTGCAGGGAGTGACAAAAGAGGGAATGCCAGATTCAGGCCAACATCTCTGAGAGAGGTAGAAAGGGCCAGGGATGGATGGAGGTCAGTAAGGATGCAGGGGGTAGAAGTTAAGCTGTTTCTCTCCAGAATCTCACATCACACCTTTGTCACACAATAGCTGTTTGGCTTTGGGTAAGTTAATTCACCTTTCTGTGCCACGATTTCCTTGTATGTAAAATGAGGTTGTTAAGAGGTTAAGTGAGTTAGTGTAAAACTTAGAACAATGCACAGCTCATGGCAAACATTATTATCAGTTAGTTATTTGAAGCTATCTTCCATTTCTATCATGTCGCTGAAATTACTCTTCTAAGGACATCAATGATTCCTTAATTGTCAGTTGGGACAGAGACTAAAATTACAGGCTCTCTAGAATCAGGCTGCCTGGATTAGAATAATACCTCTGCCATTTAATGCTGTGTGACCTTGGCAAAGTTACTTGGTCTTTCTGTGCCTTAATTTCTTTATCTATAAAATGGGAATATTAATAGAGCCAACCTTATAGGGGTATTACATGGAGTCTTGACATAATAAATGTAAATTGCTTAGCACACTGTCTACCACATAAATAAATTCTCAGGAAATGTTCATTATAACCATCATCTTACCTGACTGCCTTGGGGCACTTGACACTGATGTTGACTCTCAACTTTTTGATACGCTCTCCTCCTTTGTGTTCTGGCATACTATGGTTCTCAACCCATCACATCATGCACTCTCTTCTTTTACCTATCCTGTAAAACACTGGCATTCTCCGAGGTGTCCTCCACTTACTCTATTTCTTTGATGACCATACACTTTCCTGGTGTTCCTTCTTCTAAGCCAGGAGTTGGCAAAATTTTTATTAGAGGACCAGATAGATAATACTTTAGGCTTGTGGACCCTACAATCTCTGTCACAACTACACATTGAATCATGAAAGCATTTACTGAAAATATGTAAATGACCGGGCATGGTTATGTTACAACAAAACTTTGAACACAAAAACAGGCAGTCAGAAAATGGGCCATAGTTTTCCAACTCTTCCTCTAGGTAGTTGTTACAGCTCAGGTATCCCTGGATTAGACTACTCATTACATTGCATCTGTCCTCCCTTCTGGACTGTGGGCTACCTGACAGCCTGGTGTCCTTCCATCCTTGCATGTTCTGCATGTAGCAGAGAATCTTGCAGATATATTAAATCAACATCTGCAGAAACACTGAATGAGTTGAGCATATAATATCAATCTTAACAGTTAAAAACTTTGTTGTGCTGTAAGGAAGAAGGTATTTTTTCCATATGACCCCTTCAGTAGCTCCCAAAACAAACTATAGAGAAGACCTCATGGCCTGTATAACACACTGAAATGCCTAGTAGAATTAATCTTTCTTTCCCAAATGTGAAAAGGAAATTCAGGTCCAGGAAATTCACAATTTCAAGGACCAAGTAATATTGCAGGCATCAAAATAGAGCTGTCCAGCATGATCTATAAAACAGGATGCACTTTATAGGAATTGAGAAACAACTGTTTCCCCATTTCTGTTTTAAAAAGGGGAATAGGCTACGGGGCTCAGAGGTATATGCTAAGCATATGGAAAAATTTATTTGCTTAAAGAAATGTGACACGGAGCTGGCAAAGGGCTCAGTTTGTAAGAGATAATGTCTTGGTGGGTGAAATTAATAGGCTAAGAAGGATATATACAGAGTCATTTCAGCATTGTGATTAATGAAAAAGGAAACACCAATAAACACTGAAGGGAAAAAAAGAAAAGTAAAGTTGAAGCTGGAAAGAACTGAATATGCTCTAGGGAAGACACTAGCTTCAAGAACCAAATATCACTTGCAATAATAATGACTTTAGTAAAATAAATTTTAGATGAAGATGACACTAGTTTAGGGGAAAATATGGAAACCAAAACTTGAGTCACAAGTAACAGTGTGAATATTGAGTTTCTCTAAAAACAGTTAGAGAATACTTACAGACCTAAGAATACCTGGAAAATATATTAAAGATTCTAGGGAAGAATTTTAGACTTCTGGAATATCTTTAGAATAGGTAATAGACAAAGAAGCATGTTTTAATGTTTTCCTTTTAATTTCCATGTTTAAACTTAACCAGTAATAATATTTTTAGTATAATTAAACAGTTGCTGAACTCCTTTTATGGGAGATTACTCATTTTGTGTGACTCAACATATTCTCTCAAGTGGCAATTACCAGGCAGCACTCTTTAGAATTTTGTAAAATTATAAAATCATTATTGCTGTGAAAAAAGGACCTAAGATTTTCTTAAAAAGAAACTCAGTCAATGTTGATTTTCTTCAGTTTTCTACTTCTTCCTGCCTCTTAAGAATTATGAGAGGATTCATTATGTGGCTACATGGACATTAATTAATTCATCCTTCAAATATTTAATGAGCACCTATTATGTACCAGGTACTGTGGTAAGCACAGAGGAGGCAAGATGAATTAGATACGATCCTTACTCTGTAAAGCTGACAATATAGTGAGAACAACAGACATGTGTATAAGCAATTAAAATGCAATGTGATGCTACAGTGATAGAGAACAGACATAAAGTGGTCAGGGACTTGGGGTGGGGGGAGGGTGGGACTATAAAGGGCACACTAGGGAATTTTCTAAGGTGACAGGGCTGTTTGCATATTGATTGTGGTGGTGGTCATACACATCTGTAAGTGTGTTAAAATTCATAGACCTGTATGTCAAAAGAAAAAAAAGGATAATTTTACTGTACAACAATTTAAAAAATAAAATGAAAAACAATGTGATGATGCCCAACAACAGGAGAACAGATAAATAAACTCTGGCATATTCATATGACAGAATACCACTGAGCAATAAAAGGAATGGACCACTGATAAATGTACCAATATGGATGAGTCTCAAAAGCACGATGGAAAGCTGAGTGAAAGAAGCAGGATACAACGAAACACAGCCTGTATCATTCCATTTATATGAAGTCTAGAGTAGGCAACATTAACATAGGATGACAGAAATCAGATCAGTGGTGGCTTCTGTATAGGAGGGTGGGGGTGGGGTGGGGAATGACTGCAAAGGGAACTCAGGGAACTTTCAGGTGTGACTGAAATGCTCTAGGTCAAAACTGATCAAACTTAAGATTTGAGTACCTCAGTACTTGTAAATTATATACTTCAATAAGTAATATGCATTTAAGCTATCTTGGCTAGTCTTTCACAACACAGAATTTCTAATTGTGTTTGCTACCATTTTCTTTTTAAGTTAAATTAGAATTTCTTTTGATTTCTTAATGAAATAAACATAATATCCAATAATAAATCTCATGACAAACATAATTAAAACGAAACTGCAGAGGATGCAGCAGTAGGCGGACAAGGAGACCAGAACTGTGCATTCTGTTGGGGTGAGGGTCTGTTACCAGGGAAAGCATTCAGAAAGAAGTGAATCTCATTGGGATGCTGAAGAAAGAGTAGGCGTTCAATGCAAAGACCAGGAAAGGAATGGCTTTCCAGAACAACATGTGCAAAGTCACGGATGAGAGAGGGCCGGGGCATGTCCTTCTGGGTGAGGTGCACAGAAATGAAGCTGCAAAGGAGGGCTGGGCCCAGACTGTAAAGATCACCCCCTTCCCTCCCCCACCCTCCAGTGCACCAGTGCTAAGGACTTTATGTGGACAGTTTAATTTAATCACAACCATCTCCATTTTTCAGAACTGGGGCTTGCAAGGTGCAGGGCCTCACCCAGGTCCCTTGCCCATTAAGCATTCCCACACAGATAGCTCAGGCTTTCACTCTCATCCTCAACAGTGTGCTGCCTCCTATTTGCCATGCTGAGGAGTCTGGCCTTGATTATGATGCTGATGGGACCTAATGGAAGCTTTTGCCTGTCCAGAATCTGCTTTAAAGAGATAACTGGGCTCTGACAAGAATGGATCAGTTGAATTGTGGTTCTCAGTCTTTTTTTTCCTGCCTCAATTCCCTTGAGAACTATTTTTAATATCATTAGTAATGATGGCTAAGCAGTGATCATCAAAGGCTGTCTCCATGCCCGCCCCATCCCCATTCTACAATTACTCCCCCTGCCAAGAGGTTCTAACTTTGGGATTGGGTCAGCAACTAGGTGATCATTCTATAAGTCTCTAAGTGGGAGATGGTATACCCTTGGGATCCCCAAATCGAAATGTGAACATGTATGGAGTGGAGGGGCTGGTACTGGGGAATTTTGTACAGATGCCTGAGATCCTGAGGTAAGTGGATTTGCTGATCAGCTAGTTTCCAGGTCTTGGTGATGATCCAGATTTCCTGACCCCTGGACCACCTGAGGTATGGAACTCTGTCAGGCCTGGAGGTTTTACAGACATCCTCGAAAAGAGGACGTTGCCTCTGTGGTGCTCTAAGGATTATGGTTCTCTGCTAGAGAGGACCACAAGAAGGCTCTCAGAAGAACCCAGGCCCGGGCTTCCCTGGTGGCGCAGTGGTTGAGAATCTGCCTGCTAATGCAGGGGACACGGGTTCGAGCCCTGGTCTGAGAAGATCCCACATGCCGCGGAGCAACTAAACCCGTGCGCCACAACTACTGAGCCTGCGCGTCTGGAGCCTGTGCTCCGCAACAAGAGAGGCCGCGATAGTGAGAGGCCCGCGCACCGCGATGAAGAGTGGCCCCCGCTTGCCACAACTAGAGGAAGCCCTCACACAGAAACGAAGACCCAACACAGCCAAAAATAAATAAATTAATTAAAAAAAAAAAAAAAAAAAAAGAACCCAGGCCCTGATCTCAGGACAGACACTTCTTAGGAAGTTCCATCTACTGAACAGAGATGAAGATTGAGCAAAGGGCTTGGCACTGGCATTGGAGAGTTGCCTTAATTGATAATAGATTTAAAATAATCACAACAAAGCGGTGCAGAGCTCTGTAACCTATCAAGTGTATTCACATACATTATCTAAAAATGATTTTGAGCCACCCTAAAATGCTTGAGGCCAGATGAAGAAACTGAGGCTTAGGGAGGTTAAATTGTTGACACTTGTGTAGTTTGCCCGCCTGCCTGTTTCTTTTTCCTTATTCTCTCCCTCCCTTTCTGCCCAACTTCCTTCCTTCAGTTTTAAAAAATATCCAGCTATTAGAGTTAACTATGGGCCATCTTATTCTAGAAAGGATTTAAGGCAGCTTACAAGGTGACACACACAAAAATAAGATAGTATAAATTAAAAGTGGGAGTGAATATGAAAGAAAAATAAAAATTAGAACTGAAATCAATCCAAGAGTTACACTAAAGATGTTATAATGACCTACATATTTGCTATTGATGGGGCACAAATTGGACTCTAAGTTTCTAGTTGCCAATGTGAAAAAAGGAAACCTTATCACTATTCAGAGTGGCCACTGGCTAAAAACAATAATAGCAACAACAAAACAATCAATTCCTCAGGAGAAGTATGATTTTGGGTTCTTAATAATTACAACACAAGTCAAAATGCACAGCAACTTCCTTTGATCACTTAACAGCTTTGAACTAGGCCTAAAAGGTAATTCTGGTTTTCACACAAGAGAAACTACCATGTCATGTTTTAAAGAACATGAAAAGTAGACCACCTCTCTGAACTCCTGCAGCAAATTCCATTTACAGAAACCAAAGTGGATGAGACCCAGTGAACTCATTAGTTGTTGAAACAGTTTCAGAACCAAGGGAGACAGGCAGGGTGACTATTTCCCCATTTGCTACAGGGGAAGAGACAAAAACCCACCTACCATGCTGCAGGAATAAATAGGTCTTCATGGAGCTATTTCATCTTATTTTGTAAATTGTTTTAACTTCATGATTAGGACTTGTTAGCAAATATTACACAACCTTTTTACATCTTATGTTTCTAATGATGACTATTCCGGAGTGCCACTTTCTATGTTGTACATCTTGCTGCCTTCAGGCCCCAGGGTCAGGGTTTATTTATGTTGGCTATTTTATACTTTCTTCACTCAACCCTCCAGTTTCCCTTACTTTTATGCCAAGAAATGAGCACAGAGTTTTTCCTTTTTGTAATTTATATATGCAGAAAATACATCCAAGTCAGGAATGCCCCTTTCATCCACAGGAAGAATCTGGGGCTACCTGACTCATTGACACAAGCCCAGGAACAGAAAAAGCAATCTGGCTGAAAGGCAAAAATGAGTGGAAACTTCTAAGCCAGTATACAGCTAAGGTGCTATGTCATATGAAATTAATTCTCTGAGGTCAACAATTAGAATCAGGTCACAGCCCATACATAATTCTGCCTGCTAATTACGTGACCCAATATTTATTTCATTGAGCGAGACGCTCAGCCATGACTTCCAAGTGTGGGCTTGGGGGCAGAGGTAAGGGAGCAGCCAGCCAGAGAAATAGCCACCCCTTTCTTTTACAAACAGACTTGTATCCCAGGTCCCCAACTGAGACAATATCCCCACCTTTCTAAGTGAGAGATCAGATGTGTCGTGCTCCTCCCTTTCCAGCAAAATGAGGCATTTGAGATCACGGAGCTCTTTAGTAAAGTGCATAAGATGCCTGAAGAAGCTGAGTCTGTTCTGTCATGAGAACCTGGAGGTGAGATGGTAACAAAACCACCTTTTGTATGGAAAAGAGGAGGAAGCCAGGCAGGAATGGAGTGGCTGGAATGGTGTAGGTATGCATCTTTAGACTTCTGAAGACGTATATCCCCCCAATAAAGACATTCAGCGTGGCAATAAGAAGGAATGCCACTTGCCATATGGAAATGTTGGATGAATGAGAGTACCATGAACAGGAATCACTAAAATACAGGGAATAAACTAGGACAACAGCCCTCACTTAAATGAGGTGTCAAGCAGTGCCCGAGGGGTTGGTGGGGCTGAGGAACAGCAGACACTGGATCTGTAAGCTGGGACCTCCCACATGAGACTCACTAGTAATAGAAATAACCACGTCAGCAGATGCTATCACCCTATGGTGAGTGACTGCTCTGTGCCAGGCACCGCACCAAGAGCTTTATGTCTATGACCTCGCTGAGGAGTGATGTCCCCTCCCTTCTCACATAGTGCCCAGGTGGTCCTTTGCCATTTGGGGACATTTGTCCCCTTATGGGATGTCCTTGATGTTCAAACAAGCTAATGGCACCTGAATAACAAAGCTGGGTGCTGAGGGCTGTGAGGATGGGGAGGCATCTACCCTATGACTGGGTTGCTGCTGGCCCTGAATCACGAGGCTGCTGAGAGGGTCAGGGTCACCAGCTGAATGACCTGGGGGCCGATGGGAAGGTATGACCTCCCCAACCTCTTGCTTTCTCCCATCGTTCTTATTTCTGCCCCCAAATTGACACATGGTGAAAGAAGAGAAGGGAAAGACTGATGCCTATAGCTGAAGTGTGCAGTTTAATGGCCAGAAACCAGACTTGTCTCATGTAATCAAATCATCATAGTGTTGGTGACAGAGTAAAGACAGTTGAAAAAACAGTTACTATTCCAACTTCCAATTTTCAAGTTATTGTTGGGGCTGAAATTTCTCTCACCTCAAGAGTTTTTATTCTGGAAAATATCCAAAGCGCACTTTTTAGCCATATTCGGGTAACTGAAACATGAAAAAAATAGCAATGTTTTTCAGCCATATTAAACTCTAACCAGATGCTCTTTAAAAACTTTTTGCATGTACACAGCATCTTTTATTTTAGAGGAGAGTCATTTTATTTGCCCTGAATTATAACCACCGTAGACTGAAAATACTAACTCTTTAAGAGCCACAGTAACCCACTGATGCATACCATCTCCAGAAAGGAAGCAAAGAGGACCCCATCGTCTTTTCTAGTTCTCCCTCTCTACTCACACCACTGGGAATCCAAGTCAGATCAATTTAACAAACATTTACTGAATACTTTCTGCATACCAGGAACAAAGCTGAAGAACGTGGAAAGTTGGCATGAATTTAACCAACTTGCAAAGTGAAAATGACATGTAGGATTCCTGTAAAAAGTATTAGGGCCAGGACCCTACCTGAATAGCTCACCTGACTGTTTGGCTCACCTAAAAGACAGTGCTTCTGGCACCTTTTCATCTATTAACCAGTAGGCAAAGAGAGAAACGGCTTGGGAATTTGGAGGAAAAGCAGCATGGAGAAAAGCTATGACAGATTAACCATGAATTCTTAGGTCACCACCCTCAAGAAAACCCCAGAGCATGACCCAGCAGTACCTTGCTTGGTCCCCCACTAACCACTTTGACTCCTTCCATTCTCTACATGAATGCCAGAAAAATCTTTTAAACGTGTAAATAAACTATATAAACTTCCAGGTTAAAACTCCATAGCAGGGCTTCCCTGGTGGCGCAGTGGTTGAGAGTCCGCCTGCCGATGCAGGGGACACGGGTTCGTGCCCCGGTCTGGGAGGATCCCACATGCCGCGGAGAGACTAGGCCCGTGAGCCATGGCCGCTGAGCCTGCGCATTCGGACCCTGTGCTCCGCAACTGGAGAGGCCACAACAGTGAGAGGCCCGCGTACCGCAAAAAAACCAACCAAACAAACAAAAACTCCATAGCAGTTTGCTTTTATACTTAGAATTACACTTGAACTCCCTACCACAACAAAGGCCCTGCCATGACTGGGCCTCCACTTACCCCTTCAGCCTCCCCTGTTCTCCTCCTTGGCCCACTATACCCCAGCCACACTGACCTCCTGTGGTTCCTAGAATATGCCACCCTGCTTCTTGCCTCAGAGCATTTATGTTTATTGTTCTCATACCTGGACTGCTCCTCCTGGTCTAGCTCCTTCACAATACTCAGGTCCAGCTTAAATGTCACCTCTTCAGAGTTCTCCTCTGACATCTAAAGTGGGCCCTCCCCTCCCCTCTCCATTCTCTGCCATGATTTTCTCTTACTTCCTATCATAACTATACCACATTATAATTAACTGATTTATTTGTTAACTTTTAATTTATTTGATCCCTCCCATAGATTTAAAATTCCAAGATGTCAGGAACCAACAACATCTGTTTTTTTGTCATATCTTCAGTGTTCACAACAGTCTCTGGACACAGCAGAGAGGCAATATATAATTGTTGGATGGATGAATAAAGTGAATATAATTGCAAATAGTAAATTTAAAAAAAACAATAGAAGTGGGTCAGCTTTTTATTTTATGTTTTTGCTACCATAAATACTATTATACTACTGTAAATCTTGGATTTCTCTTTGAGGTTTTTCATGTATTCATTTTAACCAGGACCACCCTGACTGAACTTAAGAGGCTAAAAGAATGGAGACCTAAATTATGGCTACAATTAGAAAGTTTCAAAATGATTGCTTTATAACACCAGGTTTGGCATATAATACATTTTAAATAAGGGAGGATTAGCCCTTTCTCATTTAAAGATATTTGTGGTTGAAAGCAGAGCTGCTATTATGTATGTAGCACAGTGTTTCTTGAGAAAAATTACAAAAGAACCTTAAAGTCAAGCACCAGAACACTAAGAATGGAGATTATACGATGTATTACTGGAAAGCCATTGTGAAGCTGGTCCTAGTGGAACATCCTTGTCACCCTGCCATTTGGCTCTGGCTTAGGATGACAAACAATGGAGTTGCATGGAAACTCAGAAGTACCCTGGGTACCGGGCCTTCCTCCCCAACCCTGCCCAGTGGCTAAAAGTTAAGATCTGAAGTCTTCAGACTATGTTCTGTCTGGTTCTTTGGCCCGTAAGAACCATGACTGGTCTGGCCACACCAGAAAGAGAGGCCTAGAGTCATCTTCCTGCCTAGGGATGCTCTCTGGAGGGCCTGGAGTGGGCCCTGGCTACTGGTTTACTGGATGCAGAGCAGCCTTTCTCTGATCACCTCCTGACTTGCTCAGCCCTTAGGATCAATCTTTCTCCTTGTTTTCCTCAGTGTATTTACTTTTTCTGCTAGGACCACAGCTGCTCAGCACCTAGTTTATTTGGATGGGGTTCAGCATCCTTGTATGATTCTTGTGTTTCCATGTCTCCTGCTCCACATTCCCTAACTGCTGCTTGGGTTCTGGCCCCAACTCAGGCAGCTCACTTGGAATCACGCTGTAGCCCCCTACCTAGATTCTCCCTGCAGGGTTGAAATCCCCTTGCATTTGTAAGGCTGTAATATATGCTGCTTGTCCCCATGCTGGGGCAGACTCACCCATTCCTCATCCCCACCCCACAGAGGTCCTAGCATCCTTCATCAGTCAAGTGCATAGAGGTGACACTAGTAGACCCCTCAGGTCACAGGGATAGCCTTGCTTAAACCCAGGGATGACTCTGGGGAATCTGGGATATAGTGGCTTCCTTAAGGCTTTATGTCAAGTAGAGGGCACCGGTGGTGTGAAATTTAAACCTGAGTTACACAATTTTCATGAATAAAACATGAGGCTAAAGTTAGATGAGCACTGAGTTTCTTCTCAGGAGAAACATACCAGAGTCCCACAAAGAGGCCTTCTGGTTCCAAATCCTGAAGGTTTCCCACTATACCTCCCTGACTATAATTTTTCTGCTAAAATGCCTCTGGTGGCTCCCCACTGTCTATAGCATACAGTTATAACATCTGGCATCAAAGCATCAAGGCTCTTAACATCTTGGACCCAAATAAAAATTCCACTTTACCTAAGACAAAGCTGGACACCATACCCCTGTCCTTCGGGCATGGGAGCAGCTTGCCACTGCTGAGCCCATCATGTGCTCTCATGCCAGCGTGCCTGTGCTTACATGGTGCCCTCTGCTGAGAATGCTCTCCTTTACCCTTCCCCTGGCAGAAACCTACTCCTCCTCCCCCAAGGCATCCAGTTCAAATATTTCCACACCCACCTCGACCCCATGCAACCTCTCTGCCCTGCAGTTCACTTAGACTCAGACAGCACTATGTTTAGCCCTATGTTATAATGCATAGAGCATTACAATTAGAATTTTGATGTGTGCCTCTCCTACTAGATTCTGAGTTTTGCATGGTACATTGTGGGCACTCAGTAAATATCTGTTGAAGTGAACTGAAAATTGTGTGCTTATACTTGTATACCTGTCCTTTAGGCTATTAAAGACAAAAGTTACTAAGGCAAGATTTGAGCTGAAAAATTAAATAAGCTTTCTGCTGATGTAACATGTCTTTATAAGATGTGTCAGTAGAAAGGAAAACAAGATTAGAATGAAACAACATTTTAAAGAGAAGAATGGCTGATAGGGGAGAAATACTTCTAATTCATGTATATTCCTGTTCACAAAGGAACTTTCTAGCCAAGAAGAAAAGATTGGTCCAATTTGAGATGCTGCTGGAATTATTCCTTCTCTCCTTTTTTCTCTAGTTTTGGGAGAACTAGTACCCATTTGGAAAAGTAATGGAGATGCAAAAGTGAAGAGAGCTATGAAGTGATATATACCAACAAGGCTACAGAGTGATGATATAGCTATGCCAAGAGAAAAGCATTACATAATGACATCAAAATAGGACTTGATAGGTATAAATAGGACATAAATAGGACTTGAGGAATGTCTTAGAGCTAAAACAGCTGTCACCTGGTATTTTGGCATTCTTGAAGTATATGAAGAAATAGCACCTGGAAACCGAAAGGTACAAATTATTTGTAAAAACAGGATTCCGAAGTCAAAAATATGTTTTCCTCATCTTTTAAAAAAAGTTAACCTGGCGACTTCCCTGGTGGTCCAATGGTAAAGAATCTGCCTTCTAATGCAGGGGATGTGGGTTCGATTGCTGCTCAGGGAACTAAGATCCCACATGCCACAGGGCAGCTAAGCCTGCATGCCACAACTACTGAGCTTGCGTGCCTCAACTAGAGCCTGCGTGCTGCAAACTACAGAGCCCATGCGCGCCACAACTACAGAGCCCATGTGCCCTAGAGCCTGCACGTCACAACTAGAGAAGAGAAAACCCGTATGCCACAACTAGAGAGAAGGCTGCGTGCTACAACAAAGAGTAAGTGCACCACAACCAAAGATCCCGCATGCCTCAAAGAAGATCCTGCATGCTGCAACTATGACCCGATGCAGCCAAAAATAAATAAATAAATAGATAGATAAAAATCTTAAAAAATAAATAAAAAGTTAAACTGTTAGCATCATTTTCACTATAGAAAAATGTGAAACCCTAAAATATGTATAATTCCAAAACATTGCCCACAGGTGGGTTTCAAAAGAAGAGAGAGTCACCCTTCATTATACCAGGTTTTCCTAAACAGACCTGTTTTACTGGGAGATACTTTTCTATTTTGTGGCTTATCTAGACCTCTTTTCAAAAAAAAAATTTTTATTGGAGTATAGTGATTTACAATGTTGTGTTAGTTTCAGGTGTACAGCAAAGTGAATCAGTTATACATATTATCCAGACTTCTTATTTTTACGTATAAGTCACTAATCCCACCCACAGGGAAGATGAAGGAGAGGATAATATGTGAAATTTAAATCTGTCAATTTTGCTGCTGGTAAATGTCTGTTAGGAAAAAGTTTAAAAGCCTGGAATTTAAAAGTGACTGATAGGTTTAATATGTGTGCTTTCTTCTTTCTTGACCTTCTGGCTCACTGAGATGCTGTTTTAAAGTTGCTTTACTCTAGGGTTGCTTCTTTCCTCTGTCCACTTGGTCAAAGTGGTTGGTGATGCTTCCTCCATACAATACATATTTATTGTGCTCTGACTGTGTGCTTGGGGCTGGGGCTACAGTGTTGGAGGTGCACTCTGCTTTAGGAACTCCCAGTCTACCGGGAGAGAGACAAGTATGTTGGCAGTTGCAGTTAAAGTGGGATTGAGGGTAAGGTGCGGTTAAGCTCTGGTGCCTTCGGAGTACCAAGGAGGAACATAATCCACGTGGGGTGGGGAGAGGACAGTGGGAAGGATGGGTCTGGAATCTGAGTCAGGAAAAAGTGAGGCATGCCCAGGAACACTGTCTGTGATATCCTGTGATCCAGCTCTGCTCCTGAGACCCTTGTATTTCTTTTCACAATTCACGGAAATAAACAAACAAAAAACGACAGTTTTAAATGAGTTTCAACCCCACTATATTTTTAAGAACTGATACTGATATCTCTCAACACCTTGCAGTGATAACTATTAGTTAGAGTTGAGCAAAAGGCTTAGAGTTAGGTTTTCCTGGATCATTTTCAAGTCATCAATTGACAGACTCACAGAATATTAGTGCTTAAATAGAACCAAGATACCTTTCAGTGCAAAACCTTCACAGAGGAGGAAATTGAAGCTCAGGGTCAGTGAAAAAATAACCACTAGAAGATTAGGAATATTTTTTCCTTGCTATTTTCCTTCTTTACTTGGTTGCTTGGTCACCTGTAAGTAGGTGGAAAATGACCCTTTAGAGAATCTGTTCTGCTTATGTACATGTACTCATAATTCCATCAGCTGTCTGTTCTACTACAGAACTACGATTCAGCCCAGCTTTCCTCTCTTTCCTCCCCTACAGATATCCATTTGCAGTAGACACTGTGACAGGAAGGCTATAGGAAGGGGAGAGAATGCCTGTCCTTGGGGCTCAGTTTTTGAAATTTAATTGACAGACTAATATTAATCCCATGGATCCAAATAAATTTTAATCATGATGAAATTTATGATAATTATACTTTAGGATATACCCAAGCAGAGACAGTTACGTTAGTTCTGGAAAAGAGGCCCAGTGGATACTGTGCAAATGGAAAATTAAGAATTATTAAAACAACAAATGGTTATTATCTCATACAGTTGCTTATATTTCAAAAGTCTATATTATCAGTATAATTTTAAGTGAAAAGCTGTCCTTTAACCCTCTCCAAGCTGACTGAACAAAAAGTGAAAAGTCTGATTTAGGCCCATTGTGGTATGTCAGAATCTCTTCAATATGCCATGTGAAAAGGGGAAGTTTGATAAGGAATTTACTTCTCTGTATTCATAAATACAATACTATAGCAATGCTGTCTAACAGAGATATAATACAAGGCACTTATGTAATGTTAAATTTTCTAGTAGTCTCATTAAAATTAAAAATAAATGGTAAAAATAATTTTTTAAAATTGTGGTAAAATATAAATAACATAAAACTTATCATCTTAGCCATTTGAGTGTATAATTCAGTAGAATTAAGTACATACATTCACACTGTTGTGCAACCATCATCACTATCCATCTCCAGAATTTTCATATCACCCCAAACATAAATTCTATACCCATGAAACAATAACTTCCTATTCTCCCTCCCCCCAGCCCTTGGTAACCTTATTCTACTTTCTGTCTCTATGAATCTCACTATTCTAGGTACCTTATACAAGTGGAATCAGACATTATTTATTCTTTTGCGACTGGTTTATTTCACTTAGCATTTGTCTTCAAGGTTCATCCATGTTGCAGCATATATCAGATTTCCATTCCTTTTTAAAGGTTGAATAATATTCCATTGTAGGTATATACTACATTTTGCTTATCTACTCATCTGTTGTTGGACATTTGAGTTGTTTCCACCTTTTGGCTACTGTGAAGGTAAAAATAATTATAATGTATTTTATCTAACTCAATATATCCAAAGTATTAATATTTCAATATGTAGTTAATATGAAAATAATTAATGAGATACCTTACTTTTTTTTGTAATAAGTCCCTGAAATTCAATATTTATTTCATAATTATAGCACATCTCAACTTGGATTAGCCAAATTTCTTGTACTAACTAGCCACATTTAGCTATTAGTTAATAAAGGAGGGTTTGCAGTCAAGATTCGGTAAATCATGACTCCTCCTGGAATATATCATAGTGGATAATT
Organism: Kogia breviceps; assembly: GCF_026419965.1. Lineage (NCBI taxonomy): Eukaryota > Metazoa > Chordata > Mammalia > Artiodactyla > Physeteridae > Kogia > Kogia breviceps. The sequence continues at coordinate 102,866,516 of NC_081314.1, forward strand.
CTACTTTATTGATTCTCATACAGCCCAAGTGTTTAGAACTGGGGCTCTGGAGTCAGACCAATATAAATTCAAATTTCAGATCTCTCACTAATTAGCTCAATGATATTAGAAAGGTTGCTTAATATTTCCAAATGTCAGTTCCTTTATCTGTAAGGTGGAGAAAAAATACAATTTCTCCCATAGGGTTGTTGTGTGAATTAACATTAGGTAACATGGGGCTTCCCTGGTGGTCCAGTGGTTTATTTATTTATTTAATTTATTTATTTTTTTTGTGGTACGCGGGCCTCTCACTGTTGTAGCCTCTCCTGTTGCAGAGCACAGGCTCCGGACGCGCAGGCTCAGCGGCCATGGCTCACGGGCCCAGCCGCTCTGCTGGGATCTTCCCGGACCGGGGCATGAACCCGAGTCCCCTGCATCGACAGGCGGACTCTCAACCACTGCACCACCGGGGAAGGCCGCTCCAGTGGTTTAGAATCTGCCTTTCAATACAGGGGACGCGGGTTTGATCCCTGTCAGGGACCTAAGATCCCACATGTGTTGGGGCAACTAAGCCCGTGAGCCACAACTACTGAGCCCGCATGCTCTGGAGCCCGCTTGCCACAACTAAAGAAGCCCACGTGCCTGCAACTAGAGAAGCCCGCACACCGCAACAAAGAACAACCCATGCGCCACAACGAAGACTAAGCATAGTCAAAAAGAAAGTAACCCAAAGTGCTTAACATAGTGCTGCCACAAAATGTCACTAATAAGTAGTAAATTTAATAAAAATAATCCACTAGATAATATATTCACAAAGGCAAGTACCATGTCTGTCTTTTAATGTGCCTGACACGTAGTGGGCACTCAATTAATTAAGTGAATAAATATATGAACTCTTCCTTCAGTCGTTATAAACTTTAACTGGTTTCCATGACATCTTTGCAGAAGTAGCATAATAATTTGCCATGAAGATACAGATGGCTTGAGGTACAGAAAGAGTATGAGATTCTTATCTTCTTTTTACCTTCCTTTTCATTAAAAAAACATTATTTCTTTTCCCTTTCCTTGAGGGAGTAGGGCTGATGAGGCTTAAAAGACTGTAAAGGTGGTGGAAGCAGCCGGCAAGGTGGGAAGACTGGTTACACACAGAGGCAATAAGCAGATTAGTAAATACTTTGAGGATAACAGAAACCAAGTTATCCTCACTGTTGGGGGAGGGAGTTACAAACATGGAAAGGGTAAAAGCTAGAATGCTCCATGGTATTAGATCAGAACTGGAGCTATCAATTTGATCTCTCTGGTATTTGATAGAGAAAGAGCAACAGATATGGCTGTGAGTGTGTGTCTATTTCCTAGCTCTTTTGGCTGAGAGGGCCTAGAGGCAATGAGCACACCCTTGTCCAGTGAGCACACCCAATGCCCAGATCTTGGTTTCCATATACTATTTTCCACAATGGACCCAGATCACCTTGAAGATGTGGATAATTCCAGGGCTGGGTAGAGAAAGTACAAGATGTACATGGAACATTTTCTTGTGCCAGAAAGTAAGAAAGTACTCAGAAAATGATAAGGAGTTGTCAAAAGGACACAAGAGCCAGCTGGAGGAACTTCCACTTGCCAAATCTGGGATCAATTGGGCATAAAAATAAATAATGATATTAACGGAGTATAAGCCTCTGAATAAAATATGAATCCATAACTGCATACTGATATAAATAAATACAAAAATAAATAGGAGGGGCTTCCCTGGTGGCACAGTGGTTGAGAATCCACCTGCCAATGCAGGGGACACGGCTTCGTGTCCCGGTCCGGGAAGATCCCACATGCCGTGGAGCGGCTGGGTCCGTGAGCCATGGCCGCTGAGCCTGCGCGTCCGGAGCCTGTGCCCCACAACAGGAGAGGCCACATTAGTGAGAGGCCCGCGTACCACAAAAAACAAACAAACAAAAATAAATAGGGGAGAAGGGAAAGCTCTGCCCTACAGTAGAAAGTTTACTTAGGAACAATATATTTATTTACACAGTCTCAAATTATCTTCCCAGAAAAATAGTTATTAATTTCAAAGGGAAAAACTATATAACTTTACAGTGGAGAAATCTGGCATATACCACCTTAACAAAGTGGGGCTGGTATGGACCAACTCCATTTATGTGTCTCCTCATATGATTAACTAAGAATAATACAACATTGCTTCTGTGATATTCCTGACAAAAAATGCACAAACTCAGTCTCATAATAAGGGAATATCACACCAACCTAAGGTGAGGAACATTTTACAAAATGTACCCTTCGAAAACGTCAAGTCACAAAAGACAAGGAAAGACTGAAGAACTGTTCAAGACTGAAGGAGAGCCATGACAACTAAATGTTCTACATATAATCCTGGACCAAAAGAAAAAAACAAATTTTCTCCCGACAAATGATATTATTGAGACATTTGGTGAAAAGTTGAATGGGAACTATGGATTAGAAAGTAATACTGTATCAATATTAATTTACTGATTTTGATAGTAATACTATAGTTATGTAGAAAAGTGCATTTGCTTTTAGGATAACAACACTGAAGCATATAAGTCGATTCAGAAAAATATATACACACACGTATGTAAACAAAAAGGGGTGGTTGGGAAGAGGGATACTGAAGGAAAGAAGGTGGAGGGGAAAGGAAGGAGGGAGGGAGAAAGCAAATGTGGTAAAATGCTAAAAATTGGAGAACCTGGGTGAAGAGTATAAAGGAGTTCTTTATTATTCATGTATATTTTCTATAAGTTTGAAATTATTTAATGATAATAGCTAAAAATAAAGAGCATAGGTTTCGGTGTGACTCAGATCCAAGTTTCAATTGCAAGTCTGATATTTATCATCCATGAGACGCTAGGGAAGTTATTTAATTATTCTGAGCTTTGGTTTTCTTATTTGATCACCAATACAGGACTAATTTAAAGGGATGCTGTAAGGATTACATAAAATAATGCACAGATTGAGCACCTGGCTGGTGATGGGTCTACCTGGTAGACGGCCTGATACCTAATTGTTGAGGCAGTACATAACTTGCTGAAGAAATGAACACGCTCCTTCCTCCTGCCCCTCCCCCTCCAATCAGAATAACTGATACCACTTAGAGAAAATTAGATTCTTCAAATTTTAGTAATGTAAAGTATGAGATTTTTCTTAACACCTGAATAGCATAAAAGAAAAATGTTCAATAATCATAATAAATACCATCATACATTTGAATGTTGCTCTGAAGTTTCCTCAGCACTTTGCACTGATGTCTCATGTGACACTGAATGGAACAGGCAGGCATTCAAGTTAAAGTTCAACACAGCGTTAATAATAGCGAATTTCTGCAGTGCCTTGGGTTATGACTGTCAAAGGAGAGGGCATGCCCTTGTTACTTAAACCCTGAAGGAGGCTTGCATCAGTTCTTGGCTGCAGTGTACAAAATGAGGTGCAGCCTAATGTCCACCGGGGCATCTGTTCTTAAGATGCTCGCACTGCTGTTTGTTTGTGGTTCACCGTGTATCTGGGGCAGTGACAAGGCAGAGAAGGGGACCCAGGTTGTGCCTGGGAGGTTTCTTCTCTCGGCCAAGATGTGCACATGAATTTGAAATTATCCAAGACGGTAGTTTCAGAGTTGCCTGCCAAAGAGTGCTGTCTCCTGATCTGGAGAGCAGCTGCTGGGCACAGGCATGCCAGCCTACACACAAACACATACACACAGACACACTCATGGAGCCTATACCTGCCTCTACTTGTCTGCTCTGGGCAGATGGCTTCTGGCTTTTGGGTCGCCTCATCCTGCAGCTCAGTACGGTTAGACCCTTTCTTCCGTGGAGACTGGCAAGCTGTGGGGTGAGGGATTCTGCAAGGTCGCCTGTCTTCAGAGTATGAAGGACACTGCCCAGAGAGGGAGGAGGGTTATATTTAGTGTTTGGGCCCAGTCAGTGTTGGGCTCCCCACTGCCTCTCCTCTGTGGAACTGTCAGTGGCCCCTGGTTGCAAGTTCTCCGTGGCTTTGAAGCCCACAAAACAAAAACTGAGAGAGTGTCCAAAAAAAAAAAAGAAGAAAACGTTGTTGGTCCCTGGTTGCCACTATTGGATTTTGGTGGGGATGAGAAGAGAGGACCGCTGGGTGTGATCAAGCAAAGGCACCTGCACGGTAAGGTAAGTGTCCCTATTGCTACTGAGAAGAGGCTTTGGGGATGTTTCTGTGTTATCTGACATCCAGGAACTGCCAACACTGCTCTCCAGGAGCAGGAGCTTCTGGGCATTATGCAAAAGAATAGAGTAAATCTCAGGTGTGATTAAGGGCTTATGAAGGATGATGTCTTTTAGGCTAATATGAGTAACAGCTGCTTGCAAAATAGAGGAACTATCCTGACAGTAGGTATGTTTGATAAACTGGTAGGTATGAAAGAAGACAAAAATAAAATCTTAAATTGTTATCTTCTTTAGAGTAAGACAACTGGTCAAACATTTTTAAAATATGGTTTGGGAAATGACTTTCCTTGTTAATAGCTTGATTCTGTAAACTGATGTAAATGATTAATACATAAGTTCAAAATCATCAAAAATGTGATAACAATGGAGAAGTATACTGGATAGGCTAGATGGGAGAGGAGGAATTCTCTTTTCATGGAAAGACAGAAGAAACCAGCGTCTTATAATGGCGACTAGAAGTATTCTTTTATCTTTACTTTTGTTCATGTTTCTTTGATGCTAAGATTTGATGAATGAGGGCCAGAAAACAGAAGCACATTTTTGAGGTAGGGTTTTGGAAGGTCTTGGAAGACACCTATAACCCCAAAGAACATGATTGGATATCTATGGCACAACAAATCTCAGTGTCAATGGGAAATAATGCCAGATTGCTGCCAAATGATACCAGAGAAAGTTCTGCTCATTGTACTTGCTCAGTGGGAGTATTAGTCAATGTTTAGGGTGAATGCATAGTTTTGAATACAGATCTCCATTCAAGAGAGATACGTGTTCAGCTAAATTTCTTGTGACATATGCAATCACATATCAACTGATGATCACATATCTTCAATATCTATGCAAGTCTCAGGAAGAACTGCAAGAAAAGCAATATATATACTGCTTAGCTACATTCACCATGTTTCATGTGTGTATTAGGCTTGTAATAAGGGAGAGCAGGGGGTAGTGTACTACTGGAGAGAACTCCAAACTATGGCAATATTCCTCTAGCTGCAGCTAAAAATGCTTTTCCTATGATGACACGTTCCAATATATCAATCTTCTATCCCTCAAAACCAAATATTCCAGGTAAATATATCTCTACAGTTATCAGTTGATGCTATTATGAAACTCACATTATACTTAATTAAAAATCGGCATAGGGCTTCCATGGTGGCGCAGTGGTTGAGAATCTGCCTGCCAATGCAGGGGACACGAGTTCGAGCCCTGGTCTGGGAAGATCCCACATCCCACTGAGCAACTAGGCCTGTGAGCCACAACTACTGAGCCTGTGCATCTGGAGCCTGTGCTCCGCAACAAGAGAGGCCACGATAGTGAGAGGCCCGTGCACCGCGATGAAGAGTGGCACTGCTGGTGAGAAGGTAAATTGATACAGCCACTATGGAGAACAGTATGGAGGTTCCTTAAAAAACTACAAATAGAACTACCATATGACCCAGCAATCCCACTACTGGGAATATACCCTGAGAAAACCATAATTCAGAAAGACTCATGTACCAAAATGTTCATTGCAGCTCTATTTACAATAGCCAGGACATGGAAGCAACCTAAGTGTCCATCATCAGATGAATGGATAAAGAAGATGTGGCACATATATACAATAAAATATTACTCAGCCATAAAAAGAAATGAAATTGAGTTATTTGTAGTGAGGTGGATGGACCTAGAGTCTGTCATACAGAGTGAAGTAAGTCACAAAGAGAAAGACAAATACCGTATGCTAACACATATATATGGAATCTAAGAAAAAAAAAAATGACATGAAGAACCTAGGGGTAAGACGGGAATAAAGACACAGACCTACTAGAGAATGGACTTGAGGACTGGGGAAGGGGGAGGGTAAGCTGTGACAAAGTGAGAGAGTGGCATGGACATATATACACTACCAAACGTAAAATAGATAGCTAGTGGGAAGCAGCCGCATAGCACAGGGAGATCACCTCTGTGCTTTGTGACTACCTTAGAGGGGTGGGATAGGGAGGGTGGGAGAGAGGGTGACGCAAGAGGGAAGAGATATGGGAACATATGTATATGTATAACTGATTCACTTTGTTATAAAGCAGAAACTAACACACCATTGTAAAGCAGTTATACTCCAATAAAGATGTTAAAAAAAAAAAAGAGTGGCCCCCGCTTGCCGCAACTAGAGAAAGCCCTCGCACAGAAACGAAGACCCAACACAGCCAAAAATAAAAATAAATAAATTAATTAATTTAAAAAAATCAGCATAAACACTTCAAGAACTCTTTGCTATTGAAAAATAGCAGCAATAATATTCATGGGCTATTTCTACTTCTTTAAGACAAATATGTAGGGCAATTAGGACAGGTCTACTCTTGGAAGAGTTTTCCAGGTAATTTCCCAAAGCAATGTAGAGTTTGGGTTCTTATGATAACCAATGCAAAAATACTCTGTAAAAATTCTGCAATGAAGGAAAGTATTGATTATAAGCAAAGAAGTGCAAAAAAATTTTTAAGAAGAGTTTAGCTTATGTTAAAGTTCATATCTAGTTGTGTTTTTTGCTTAAACTTTTTTTGTTATTGAAGTAAAAAATCTGTTAGCCAAGAATTGGTCTCAGGTAGTGGCACTGTCATTGGAGATGGAGATAAGTTATTGTGACTTCAAAATGATGATCCATTTGCCTATTGTATGAGACAGATGTTGCAATGTGCCGAGAGTTTGGCAGGTCCAGGAATAGGGAAAAACAAAAGTAAAGGGCCCTGTATTCTTCAGAATAGAATCCATGTTATTCCTTGTCTTAACGTAAAAGAAAATTTTCATTACTAATGAAATACATGCCTCGCCTCTTCAGTATGTTACATTAAAAAATATTTAAAGAAAAAAATGTTAGTTACTTTTATTTGCCTTAGGACAGAACTAGTGGCCACCAGCATTTAATAGCCATTCATACTGAGCACAGAATAACTTTTTTTTGTTTCATTATAATTAGGTAGAACACTTCTATAGTAAAAGGGTTTAATTAGTTTGCTCATTTATTCATTCATTCAACAAATGCTTAGAGTGCCTACTATGTGCTGGGCTACCAGGGATACAGCAGTGAGTGGGGCAAACATGGTTTCTATATGTTCTGAGTGTAGAAATCTTCACGGAGGGGCTGATTATTAGTGATTTGAAACTTTATATTGTTCATGTTGTTTACCATGGTATTTTCAACTTTATTTCTAATTAAAAGGCCAGAAAATTTTTTTTCCTACTTAAAATAGTTTATTTAGCATCTGCAAGATAGGGGGACAATTCCAGGGGCCAAATAATCGGATTGGAATATACATTTTAGTGCAAATACTTGAGTCTTCTTTGAGGGACGTTGACATTTCTGTTCTAAATACAGATGTCAGACAATAGGCTCACATACTGATAGTTTGCTCCTTCAGAATTGGGTCAGATAAGAAGTCCCTAAGGAGGACATTAGAGCAAAATTTGTATTATAGCCTCATAGCTATCTGGGTCTCAAATCTGACGAAAGTTCAAAATGTTTCTGTCTAAGCTGTCTGACCGGAGGCTACAACTAAAAGAGCAGAATACTGTGTTTCTCATCTTGGCTGAGGAAACTTTGTATAATGGCATCAATCTTAACAACAGTGTCATTTTACTCCTAGGAGGTGTTCTACGTTGTTTACAGAATTCGAATATCCGTCACTGTCACTCACTTGATCCTAAGGTGACCTGGCATGATAGGAAAGGCAGGTATTATTCCCTGTTCAGCAGATGGAAAAACTAAGTTTTAGACCTTTAAGGGACCAGCCCAGCTAATGTTCTCTCTAATGCACAGTCTCATTAAGTAATTTCTCAAATGAAGGACTAGAAAAATTCTGAATTTTCAACATAAGTACTCACAGTTCGGACTACTGTTTGAAGGTGGGAGCAGCCAACTGGGAACTGACGATAGGAGAGTTTCAGGCCTCCCCACACCCTATCCTCTTCCTGCCTCCGTTCCCTTCTACATACTCACCCTACAGTTCTTTCCTCTGGCCCTCAAAAATATCAGTTTAGTTTCTAAAAGAGATATAAGCTACTGCTTTTTTCTTCTTTTTAGGAAGGGAACGGGATAGTATAATAGTATACTCATCTACATGTGAATGCAAATGGAATTTTAAACTGCTGGTTAGTACCAAAAACCTGGCAACATAAAAAGCTGTCAAATCAGATTAGACCAATTGTCCACCCAGCCCAGATCCTGCTGGGCTGGAAGCATAAGTGGGCCCTTGAGAGAAGCAGTTTATCATTGGTAAGAGAAAATATCACAGGAAAAAATTTTATATGGGGATATACCAGTTAACTGAGAGCTATATCAAGATAGGCAGAGCTGAACAGACCAGTCTTGAGTGAGTGAGGAAGGTCTTCCTGCTGGATTTTAAGAGAGTAAACTGATTTGCTGGCAACTGAGATACTGAAGGTAACAGTGTGTAGGGCATCACTCATAGCTAGTATTGTCTGTTACTATTAGCTATGATCAATCGAATGCACTTTATTTCTTCCTTACATTTTTTCCTGGAATTTGTTTTGTGCCTATGCAAGGTTTATGGTAATTGTTTGGAAGCTTTTAGCTACTTTTCTCTCAGGGCTTGGAAAGAATGTCTTAGATCGCCCAGACAGATCTAGGGTGGATCCTTTGACTAGGAAAGTAGAATTCAGGGGAGGATAGGTGTGTGGATAAAGCAGAGGCTGCTCCTGTGCTTCTTCTAGGAGCTGCTGCTCCAGGCCCCGAAACAGAAAGACAGAGGCAGCTGCCTCTGAGCCATGGTATTAAACTGCCAGGTTGTGACTAGGGACACCAGCTCCTTAGTTTTCAGCTGCTCCAAACATCTTTACGTGTAGCTATTTTAAGAACCTTTGCATTTGATCAGGGAGCATGCGGGGTTAAGCCTTGTGTTTTCCATTTCAGTTTTAGATCCTAAGCAGATGCAGTTAGTAGTTCAGAATTTAAAAACTTATTAGTGTATTTCCCCCCAACCAGTGCAAAAATAACTTCATATTGGGGAGAAAAATCATGGAATAGAGATGGAGACTTGTTTCTTAAATAAAATTAAAAGAATTTAGAACTTGGATTTTTAAAAAAATCACTAATATTTCCCATCACAGTTCTTATTTGGCAAACTTTGGCTAAAAGTATGAAAGAATAAATAAAATCATTTGGCTAGAGTCAGGATAATACATAACTATTTGTGCTAGTGCCCATTAATCTAACCCTATATTCTACTTATTATGCTTGGAATATTGCTGACAAGGACACCTTTGTATATTAGGGACATTTAGGATTGTCTGATGATAGCAAATGGTGATTCACCACTTGAACTTTGACAATCAGAGAAGGGTATCCTCTAAGATACCTCACCACCCTCCCTGAAGAGATACAGTTGAAACAAGAATGAAGGCAACATAAAACAAAAAATTCTTTCTTTTAAAAATCTTTTAAGCTAAGTATCTGTAAATTCCTCTAAAATTTATACAGGTCTTCCTTGGTCTGTTGAAATTCTGTATCTCTAATGGTCCACCACACATCTACAAATCTGAACCAGAGTTGCCCAATCTCTTAGTTTAAAAGATACATTTGTACTCTTCAGGAGATTCAACAAAGCAGAAGTGCTGGAATCTGCTGCTTGGATCCAGTTCTGGAAAAATAAAGGAGGTATGGTAACCAATTGTCCAGGTGCACCTGGGACTGAGGGATTTCCCAGGCTTCAGGACTTCCAGTGCTAAAATCAGGATGGTCCTGGGAAAACCAGGGTAGTGGTTCACCCTAAATGGAGAACACATACCTGAAATGATCAAATTACAGAGGCTTATTGCTGTAGAGGACTGGGGTATAGAAACCAAGTGCCCCAATTCTCAGTCTGGTGTGCTGTATACATGGCAGACTCCTTGTTTAGGGAGATGCGGGGAGAAGTTTGGTCACAAGATTCATCTGTTTATGGAGTTTCAGCCTTCCTAACACAAGAGGAGACCTGAAGACACAATAACAAAGTGTCATCTGGAAGCTTGGGAAGTTCAAGTTTCGCAATGAATTGGCCCAGCTTCCCAGGAAAACAACCAAAACCAAGACTCCAAGATTATTCAGGTATTCCATAGTTATATCTTTTGTTTAAGATTTTACAAGGGCAACATATATGTGCTCACACAAGTTCAAGGGGAAATAGTGCACAAAGCATACAAGTCTATTGTATCCCAATAGAACAGAGTAAGAACACAGTGAGGGCTCTCTGAACTGAATATACCAATATCAAACAAAATCCCAGTTAGAACTAAACCACTAAATGGATGTATTCATTATCATAGATTTTCAGTGAAAAAAAATAAAGAAATTTTAGGGTACTAAAATAAACAAAGGAAAAAGAATCCTTAGAAAATAACTGATACGGTCTGCTCCTCTCATTTCACAGACGAATAACTGAAGCCTGAGGAAGTTTTCCCAAGGTCTTAGAACTAGTTAGTGGCCGAGAAATATGCCTGTTTTTCTGAGATAGTTAAAAATGATCAACCTACAGAAATTCAACTCTCTACTCTTGTGTAACAATGCCTATCAAAATTGCACTGTCTATTGTAAAAAGCCACCAGGCAAAAAAACCACGCAGAAAACTTCAAGTAGCTGCCTCCAAATATACATAGTTGCCTGAGAAATATACAATTACAAGGGATTATTAGCTGATTTTAGTAACAGAGACATTATTGCATATTCAATATCTGTCAAAGCCAACAGACACCACTGCTGCCCCACCACAGCCTATACTCAATATGGGAGGGTATCACAAAAGAAGATGACTCAGGCCATATTTGGAAGGAGCATATACTTGTCCATTTGTTTACTTATTTTTGTAACAAGCAAATGCCAGGCAACCCAATTTTGATCTCAGAATTATACAGTAACATGTAGATAAGGAGTCACGCAGAACCACTAGAACAGAGTGAGGGCTCTCTGAACTGAATATATCAATATCAAACAAAATCCCAGTTAGTACTAAACCAGTAAATGGATGTACTCATTATCATAATGTATAATGCTTAAGAGCATGGATTTTTCCAGATGGCATCATGGGTTTTAATTCTAATTCTGTGTGGTCTTCAAAAAGTTACTTAACCTCTCAAAGTTAAAGTTTCCTCAGTCGTAAAATGGAGATAATAATTGTACTTGCGTTTTGGGGAACAATAAATGAGAAATATAAAGGGTTAAGTACAGTTAGTGGCAAATAATAAGTGCTCAGTAATCAGGAGATATTATTTTCATTATTAATAATACAGAAAACTCCCACCATGGTGTTATGGATTGGGTCTAACAAAATTCAGTCTTGAAAGTGTGGTATGTCAGGTCTTTCTGAGAAGCTGATAAATGTTACAAGAACCAGGATACACACAGACACAAAATTTGGATCCCTTGGACCAAATTAAGAAGTCTTGGGCTAGAAATGTCACCTAGAAACCAAGGGAACTGGCATTTGAGTGATGTGTTTTCTTTGGGATCCTAAGAAGCACTGCTTTAGACACTATATGCCCCAGACAGGTGTGAGTTTAAAATGCAAAATTTTGTGGTTTTGGCATAAAAAAAATTCCAGAAAGTTGATTATTAAAAGTAAACCACAAATTTCTTTGACCTATGTTAAATTAAGTAGGAATATCCTTTTCCCTTCCTTGAGATTCTCTAGTCATAGCAAGTCACTATTTTTTTTTTTTTGCAATTATTTTCTCTCTTCTCCCATAAAATTTAGATCGAGTAATGGAAGTTCCATCAAAATGTGATAATTTATGGGCTCACAGCCCAGAGGATTTTGAGGAGACAATGAAATTCTTAATGTGTGCAAATTATTCCAGAATGGGAAATGACTCTTCCTGTGTACCAGTAATTATTTATGTAACAGTACCTTGGGAGAATGTTAATGGTAGAGCATTAAATTACTCCTTTTAAAACAAGGCACTTCCACAGGGTTTTATATCTTCTTTCCTAATTTGGAAAGACAGCATTTGTACACACAAAATAGCAAGTTTAACTATTTTACTGTAAAGTGGTTAGGTCAGGTTTCAGACAGACTGTCCTGATGCATTAATACCTGCCAACTGTGAAGAAGGAAAGCTCCAGTTCAAACCATGACAGAGTTGTGGATCCATCACTCTTAAAGTAAGCAAAGTAACCAGCAAATTCCAATACCAAAAAAGTGCCAAAAGAGGCCATAATGCCTACTGAAGGGAGAAAAACTTTAGTTTACTTCCAATTCACATGCACTTAGTAATTTCCCCAGATGGCATCATAAAACTGCAATCATGACCAAAATAATCTAAGTTATTTCAGCACGTAACTCTATTATTATGTTCCCATCCACACCTGGATAGTTCATTTGTAAAAGGCAATTTCAGTTGAGAAAAGAACTCAAAAAGTTCAGCTAGGTCTAGTGGAACTAATCTGTACATAAACAAGGAATTTTTTTTAAGCAGTATGGAAGAAAATAAAGATTTTCACCTGTACTTGCAGCACTAAAACAGTAGTTCAGTGTGAACTGGTAGCTACAAATTTACTTCTCGTGGCTCTGTCACAAAATCCATAAGAACTTAATGCTTTCAGGGTTAGATCAGATACACGTTAGTGGCAAAATGCCCGTCACCATTTTAGTGGGGCTTTTGCATTTCAATCCATTGCCCTAGTGAACTGAAAACATTTTCCTTAGTGTTTCCTTTAGCATATTTCTGCTATCTTATTAATTTTCAGCAGTTTTTTTAAACAGCAAAATAACCTCTGGTATTTTAAAATTTCCAAAAATGTGAAAACATACTATAGGGATCAGAGTATCAGCCCGGGAGGGATTAGTGGAACAGCCAGTCAAACACCACTTGAGTGAATCAGATGGCATTTAACTCATCGAAAGGATTCCAAAGGGAGTTCACATTCCCAGCAGGAAGGTGAGCAACATGCCCTAGCACAGGGTAGGGTACAAGCTTCTGAATCTAAAACTCTCACAAGGACACACAGTTACAGAAGATGATGCCCATGCATGAAGGCAGACCTTTTTTTCTTTTTTTTTTTTTTTAAACTAAGTGATCATTCTCTAGGTCTCAACTGTTCTTTGGGTAAAAAGCCAAAGTAGGGATTCTTGGAACAATCCTCCACCAGGTAGCTCTAGATCCTCTGCCACTGTTTCTCACTATCTCCACCAGAGTCCTTGCCCCAGAGGTCCTACTGTACCTTGCTTAATCCTGAGATTAATAAATCTGTCCAGATGGGAGGATTGTTGAAACAGATCCAGATAAGCAGACTTGCAGAATGGGTGCAGCTTAGACTGGCCTGGAGGAGGAATGAGATTCCACAAAGTCAGACATCATCAACAAGTGTACATCTCTGGTGGTATTCTGCAGTCTGGAAGCATGCACTTCTGCTTGTAATGGTATCCTGACTGTCCTGACTTGTTTCTGTGTCCTTATGATGAATCAATCTCTTCTGATTTACTGAGGAGGTGTTTAGGTCTGATTGTACCATTAACCCCAGCCTATCACTGACAGTAATTTCATATTTCCTGCATATCTTATGCCTAGCACATATAGATGTGTTATTTAATTGAAACCATAGGAAGTATATTCTGACTGCCTTGTTTCTAGGCTCCCAAGCACAACTCTGTTCACACCAAAAAATGAATCTGATGGCGAGAAGCTTCGTGAAAACAAATGACTTCCAAGATGAGTTTTATGTGAGAAAGAGCTAGAAGAGGAAGCTCACTGATTAAAAAGGGTTTTGTTTGTGGAGAAGGTGGGGGTGAGAACAGTAGTTAAGTATGGACTTCTGCAAAGGTAACTAATCTGAAACATCTCCTGGGATTCTATCATCTTGACCTAGCAGTTGTTTTTCTTTCCTACTTTCCAAACTACCTCTGTGTGAGGATTAATGACCTTCCCTCACAGCCCATTAACTCAGACCATCATTAATCTCCAGGAAATACCTTGTCAGTATTGCTTAAAGGATACATGAGAAATGCTTTGTTTTACATTAAAAATGGTTAATCCTACAGCTCTTTAACTACCCTTTTCAATGATTACTGAGTCTTCTTGGAATTACCTTTGCCCCAGAATTTGTTAATATTTTACTCACAGTCTTACTTGTAAGATGTGAAGTTAAATAGAAATTGCAATTGATCCAAAAGAAATGCCTTCCTGGAGGGTAAAGTGAGTTTTCAAAAACACATGTAAAAAAGGATGTTACTAAACTAAATTCCTGTAATTCATATGTGTTTTATGTACTTGGAAACTGAATGTTGCCAACCCCAAATCTACATTATTGGTCAGCTCCAATTATGGGCTATTTCAATTTTAATCTTTGGTTGGAGAATACATTATCTACTAAATCAGCTTTGTAAAAAGTCTAGAAAAGTTGATATAGGCATAAATATTTGTGTACTTTTAGAGGAATGTTTATGAGACTTACACAATACTTGTTAAATGTTCTTGTGGACATGCCAAGAAAAGGCTAAAAGAGTAATAGCTATAGCTAATTATAGCAGGAAAAAAACTCATAAATGAGGTTTCCTATAAACATAAATTATCTCATGAGGAAAAAGTTAGGTAAACGCAGATTTTTGTGTGTGTGTGTGTGTGTGTGTGGTATGCGGGCCTCTCACTGTTGTGGCCTCTCCCGTTGCAGAGCACAGGCTCGGGACACGCAGGCTCAGCGGCCATGGCCCATGGGCCCAGCTGCTCCGTGGCATGTGGGATCCTCCCAGACTGGGGCACAAACCCGTGTCCCCTGCATCGGCAGGCGGACTCTCAACCACTGAGCCACCAGGGAAGCCCAAGGCAGATATTTTAATAGTAATATTTGAGTGAAAGCACAGGTGAGGTTTTGGCTGTGACAGAGAGAAATGATGACAGAAGCAGAAAACATGAAAGGGAAGAAACAAGGATGCCAGAGGCTGGGCAGTGAACTAGCTATGCTAAAAAACGGTGGCTCAGTCTCTGAGGTAAAGGAAAAATAACAGAAGTGATTGTTTTCATCCTCAGTTTTCCTGAACTTCTCTTCCACTTGAGGAGAGTTAGCAAGCTGAGGGCATTGATGTAAATCACCAAAGCAACAGGGCCAAACTCACTGCCATTCTTGAAAAGTGGGAAGAGGCCCTCAATGCAGGCCTTGGTCAGCCAGCTCTGCACTAGATTCTTCTCTGCCTTGGTCACTGGCCTCTGGGTCTTGAGAAGACTGGCCTCTGCTCCAAGCCATTGTACTTTTTTTTTTTTTTTTTTTTCGTGATATGCGGGCCTCTCACTGTTGTGGCCTCTCCCGTTGCGAAGCACAGGCTCCGGACGCGCAGGCTCAGCGGCCATGGCTCACGGGCCCACCCGCTCCGCGGCATGTGGGATCTTCCCGGACCGGGGCACGAACCCGTGTGCCCTGCATCGGCAGGCGGATTCTCAACCACTGCGCCACCAGGGAAGCCCCAAGCCATTGTACTTTAAACAAAGTTGTGAACCGCTAACAGTTTTGTTTAAAAGTTTATAAAAGGGAAACTACATGGGCTTCCCTGGTGGCACAGTGGTTGAGAGTCCGCCTGCCGATGCAGGGGACACGGGTTCGTGTCCCGGTCCGGGAGAATCCCACATACCACGGAGTGGCTGGGCCCGTGGGCCATGGCCGCTGAGCCTGCGCGTCCGGAGCCTGTGCTCCGCAACGGGAGAGGCCACAACAGTGAGAGGCCCGCGTACAGCAAAAAAAAAGGAAACTACATTGCTACATCTTTCTGGAATATCTCAAACAAAATGTGGTTCAAACTTGTTAAAAAAAGAAGTTCAGAGTTCCTGAATAAACAAAGACAGCCGATGTAGTTAACGGGCTTTGTGTGACCACAGCTATGTCATCTTGGTCTTCTGTCTCTTGCTTCGGGCAGAGGTCAGGGTGGGCCATTCAGCGAAGGGGCCTCCAACCCATCCAGAAGATCAGAAGCTGCCTGAGCCAGCTTCCATGCAGTGCCCCCCTTGCAACTTGGCAGGACTGGTGGTGGGATGGGCAGAGAGGCTACCTTCACTGGAGCCTGCCCTCTCCTACCCAGACACACACAGACAGCAGTGATCTTCATGGCAGGGAAGTGAGAAGCCAGCTCTTCACAGAGGATGACTGGGATCCCCAATTTGGTGACTTGGCCTCTGGGCCTATAAGCAAATAAGGGGTACAAATGGACATTTCTACTAATTGAAAACCTCTGCATTAATGCAGCTGATTAAACAAACTGTGGGAATCTTGGCAGGGTCCTGCTCATGGCTTTTATTAACAGGGGTTGATCTTTATGTAAAGATCATTGATAATGCCTTGAACACACAGGGTACAAAGATGCTTTTCTTTAGGGTAGACGAGACAGATCCATTTTAGTGCAACAATTTGTTA
The DNA here is from genome assembly GCF_026419965.1 of Kogia breviceps. Taxonomy (NCBI): domain Eukaryota; kingdom Metazoa; phylum Chordata; class Mammalia; order Artiodactyla; family Physeteridae; genus Kogia; species Kogia breviceps. The sequence goes on from NC_081314.1 coordinate 102,883,073, forward strand.
TCTGGACAAATATGCTTATTGCAAAACCAGGCAGGCGAAACCCAAATGTTTTCCTGTTTAAATTTTCCAGGAGACATTTTGTAATAGCCACTGGAAGTGACCATTCTAGAACTCCTAAGAACAGTCCATGCCAGCAGCCAACATGCATCTCCCCATCCCAACTCTGGTCCTTCACTGCTTATACCTCCTTTTTGCTCGACATTCAGAATGATTGCTGTTACCTGCCCGATCAGTATTTCCAACTTTCCAAGGAAGGTCAGACTCAAGATTTGAGGAAAAAAACCCCTAAAGACTCTAGATCTTTAGTTACACAGAGGGACTCATGCTTAGGGTAGATTTTGCAAACATTAAAATGGCTATCCTGTCACTGATTTGGTTCCCTGTCAATATGTGCGTAGCAGTTCCCAAAGGAGCGACAGCAACCTTCAGAAAGGAGCTGCTCTGCTCAGGACTCAGGGTTCCACATGTGTTTCTGGCTGGCTCTCCCCGTTCCCTCTGCTCTGGCTGTTCTGAGCTTCTGCCATCTCCACGGTCTAAGTGGGCCCCTCTTAAAGGGCCACTTACCCTGCTTATACAGTGAGATTTCTAATCACCAGCTGCTTTTTGAAGACTCCTAGCCTGGGATCCCAGAGTGCACAGGAATATAGAAAGATAGAAAGGAATCTACAAAGGTCGGGGAAGGTATTTCCCAAAATATAGATCTATGCACCCTGGTCAGTTGGTTGGCTCCATTTTTATAGCACTTGGCATCCCAAACCTCAACCACACACATTTTCCTCCTCCACTGGCACCTGCGCCGCCGTGAGAAGAACGCATTACATTGCTTTCTCCTTTGAACTACCCTTGCCAATCAGCTCTGCCCTGACAGAGCTTGGGCGTAGATGGAAAGGCTATTTTTGAAGAGAGGGCTTAGCAACATTCCCGAAAGAGAAAATAGCTCTCCTACACATTCAAAGCATTATAGAACACTTCTTATATAATTTAGTCCCTGATCCCAGAAAAAGGAGAAAGCTGGCTTTGCGTACTGTCATCTTTGGTGGCCAAGTAAAGAGCTAACAAATTCAGAGGAACCACTGTGTCCTGGGGTTCATTCTTTCAGTCGAACACTGAGTAGCTACTGAATGCAAAGCACTGTGGGGGGTAGAATTACCAGTTCGGTAGAAGTAGAAAAAAACGAAAAACTATAAAACAGTGTATAATATGAAAAATGTCACAACAGAGGTACAGATAAAGTGCTGGCACGATTCAAGGGAAAAAGAAAACCTTCCACCTGTGAAGAAGCAGAATTCTGCAAGCATTCTATGCAAAGCGCAGGCTTTTAAGGCTACTTCCACTTCTCTTTCCTTATTATCCCCTTCCTGCGGGCATTTCTTTATTCTCTCACTGTCCCAAACCCTCCTGTGATGAACTGGATCAGACGGCACATGTGTTACTTTGAAGGGCATATTTATTTTTACCACAATCAAGAATTCCAGCGGAAGCACTTAACTGAAAGCAAGGTTGTGAGAGTCATAACTTTGCTTCATAACAAGTCTTGCCTTTTCTTTGCTTCTTCTAACCTGATCTCCCTCACCTGAGGCCACTCTTACCTGGCTGCAGAGCTGGACTGCTACTGCTCTCAAGTATCAAAGCTTGCTTCCAGAAATGTCTCGGGTCCTGGCCTGTGCCCACAGTCAATGTACTACCTTTCTTCAAGGGACATGGGGAATTGCTGTTTCAGATGTAGCATTAACTGTCCCCTAGTAAAGGAAAGTAGGACATTTAGCTGTGCCAGGATGGTGAGGAAGGAAAAAATATTTTCTTCCCCAGAATCTGTTAAAAAGCTGTCTTGGAACAGTAACTGGTAACTGCCACCTGGGCGAGGCTGATACATGAGTTTGCTTTTCACCACAGTCTAATGAAAATTCCAGCTTGCACCACACAGCTCCAGAGCTCCCCAGGTACAAAGCGGCCAAAGCACCCCAATATCTGATTGGCTCCCACTCTTCATGCAAGTGAGAGGTCATCCCACAGTTTCTTCTCTGCTCTCCATTATCTGGGCTAAAAGACCTACCACTGACAGGAAGCTAAGCCTCTTCAGACTACCCCACCAGGAGCGGAAGAGTCAGGAAAGGCTGATCCTCTTTGCTAATAACCTGGGAGAATTCTCTTCAAAGACATCAGAACATCTTCACAACAGCGCTCCCCCGGGAACTGCAGCAAGGCCATCACTAACCTCACTAGGCCTCAACTCTGCCAGAGGTCTCAGTGACTGCAGTCCCCAGAGCCCTGGCATTTTCAGCCCCCAGCAAAAATGCAAGCATCTCTGGCCAATACTCCGCTCATCTGCTGTATTTTCATTCCCGTATGACTCTGATTCCTCCCTCGGATTCTTCCCTTCTTCTCTGATGTCCCTCCAAACCCCTCCCATGGTGCTCTCTGAATCTTTCTGAAGACATGTGGAGTAGTACAAAAGCACAGCTTTGCAGTCAGGCAGATGTGGGTTCAGAGATTCTAATGTGGACTTGCTGTGTGACCCTAAATGGTGCACGTGGCCTCTTTGTACCTTACGCCCTTACTTGTAAAATCCAGATGACAGTAATTAGTTTGTAGCATCCTATGAGGACTAAATGTATAAAACAACCAAGTACAGTACCTGGCACATCCTAGGTGCTCAATAAATGACAGCTATTGCTATTATTGGAAGCCCCACATGCTTACCCTTCTCACATACTCTTCTTCCCTCCTCCTGTTCCACCTGTTGTCCAGCTCTTCCCCCAGGACTTATACCCTTTCAGCCCCTCAAGAGAAGTCTGTTCATACTCCCATAGCCCAAGCCCTAAGCCTGGCTCCCCGGTGCTGCTTCCAGGCCATTCCTTGCCATTTTCATATCACGAGCCATCCCCCTCCCTGGAGGCTCATGTCATCTGCCCATGCCACACTTGTCCAATCCCCAGTTCTGCCACCTACTGACTTTTCGTCATCATTCTACCTATTTAATAAGGATTTTGGCAACTGGGTCAAACTGTTTTCCTCTTAATTCCCTCCCCATTGTGAGTAGCCTCAACTTGAACATAGATGATCTTTACAACAGTGTGTCTTCAGAGTTTCTCAACTCCAAAAGCAGTTTGCACATTCCATCTCAGCAATCCAGTTCCACAGCTATACCTGGAATGTTCTACCTCTGTACCCCTATGATGCTTTACTGTACTTAAGTGGTTCCCAGGTCTGTCTCTCCTTGGTGAACTGTTAGTTCCTCACCAATAGAGATCATATCTTATTCGATTATTTTATCCTTATCCTTAGGACAGTGTCTGGTACACAGTAGGTGTTTAATAAATATTTATGGAATGAATAACATGGTATATTTGTACAGTTTTTTAGAGCTTATGATATGCTTCTCTATCCATTACCTTATTTGATTATAGCTTTAGGAAGGCAGAAGCATTATACAATTCCCCTGTATAAATATGGAAATGAGGCTCAGAAGAACTAATGACTTACTCAAGGTTACATGGTTAGACCACAACAAATATCTCTGTATCACACCTAGAGGCCAGCTGGGGCTTTTCCTACTATCTCAGCAGTAAGAATAGCCCTGTTCTTCCTTGCCTTCCTTACCCTGTGTATTTGTTTCTTTTGAAAACTTCAGAGAAAATTTGGAAAGATGATAGCTTATTCATCTTGTGTACATATGAATAGTTCTGAGAGGAATATGCATCTCTGTGCTCCCGACGGTCTCCTGCCTTCAAACTGCGCATTAAACTCTCAGGATCTTCTTAAAAGAATTATGTAATGTTATATTATTTCATTGTCCCAGTGTGAACACTAACATGATAAATGTTCAGTCTATTACCAACATTATGTAGATTTCAAAACTAGAAAACACAGAAACCCAATCTTGCATTCTCTGATTAATTCAATCCTGCATTTAAGCTTCCCAATAAAGCCCACAAAATGACAACTCAAAACTCCTCTGGGTTACCAATGAAAAATGATCATTGGCAGAAATTTGAAAACTCTCTTTTAATATATAAAGATGAGCTCTGCAATTGGCAAAGCAAAAACGGCTTCCCGAACCACTCTACGCCACATCCCATACACAGCTGCATCCAATAAGTTCTTAACTGAAATCTGATTTACAATCCCAAACTGTGAAGTATCTAGTTTCAGGTAGTGAATGAAAAGTCTTTCTTATCTGGGTCATTTGCTATCTTTAAAGTGTTTTCCTAGTTTAAGGAAGCCATTTTTAAAAAGGGATTATAGCTAACAGTTTCTTTTCACGGTAAATTTCCACTCCTGTATACGGCAATGATTTTTATGAAATTCAACCTTCCTTAGGAAGGTACTGCTGTGCCAGACACTGAGAGGGATACAAAATATGTACAGTACTTGCACACTGAAAACTACAAACTGCTGATTAAAGACATCAAAGATCTAAATAAATAGAGATACATACTGTGTTCACAGACTCGGATACTTAACACAGCAAATATGTCTATTTGCCCCCAGTTGATACATAGGTTTAATGCAATTCCGACCAAAATTTCTGCAAATTTTTTTTTGTAGATATAGACCAGATAATTCTAAAATTTACATGGGAAGGTACAGAAAGTAGAAAGCTAAAACAATATTGAATGAGAAGAAAAAGGTGGGAGGTATCAGTGTACCTAATTTCAAGATTTATATAGCTACAGTAATCAACACTGTGTGTATTGGTGGAGGGATACACACATAGATCAATGGAACAGAACAGGGAATCCAGAAATAGACTCATGTAAATATGCCTGACTGATTTTTGACAAAGGTGTAAAAGCAATTCAACAACACCAACAACAAAAAGATAAGCCTTTTCAACAAATGGTCTTGGAGCAATGGGACATCCAGAGGAAAAAAAATGAACCTCAACCTAAGCCTACCACCTTACACAAAAAAGTAATCAAAATGGATCATGGACTTAAAACATACATCTGTAAAACTCTTAGGAAAAACAATAAGAAAATCTTTGGGATCTAGGACTAGGCAAAGAGTTCCTACACTTGATACCAAAAGCACAGTCCATAAAAGCAAACATGGATACATCAGATGTAATCAAAATGAAAAACTTCTGCTCTGTGAAAAACCTCTTTTAAAGGATGAAAAGAATCTTGAGATTGAAAAAAAAAATTTGCAAACCGCACATATAAAACAAAGGACCACTGTCTAGAATATATAAAGAATCCTCAAAATTTAACAGTAAAAAACCGTACAATCCAATTAGAAAATGGGCAAAAGACATGAACAGACATTTCATCAAAGTGGATGGACAGATGGCAAATAGGCACATGAAAAGATATTCTACATCATTAACCATTAGGGAAATGCAAGTTAAAACCAGAATGAGGTATTGCTACACACCAATCTGAATGGCTAAAATTAAAAAATAGTGACAACAACAAATGCTGGTGAGGAGTCAGAGAAACTAGATCACTCCCATTGCTGGTGTGAAAGTAAATTGGTATAGCCACTCCAGAAAACAGTTTGGCAGTTTCTTAAAACTAAAATATGGTCCAGCAATTGTACTTCTGGGCATTTATCCCAGAGAAATGAAAACTTAGGTTCACACTACAAGTTATACACAAACGTTTATGGCAGCTTCATTTGCAACAGCCAAAAACTGGAAACAATGCAAATGTCCTTTAAAGGTGAGTAGTACAGTTATACCCACGCCATAGAATATTACTTGGCAAATAAAAGGAACAAACTATCTAGACACACAACAACCTAGATAAATCTCCAGATTATGCTGGGTGGAAAAGTCAATCTCAAAAGGTTATATACTATATGATTCCATTTATATAACATTCTTGAAATAATAAAATTATAGAAATGGAGAAGAGAATATTGGTTGCTAGGATTTAAGGAGGTGGTGAAGGTGGGAGGGAAATGGCTGTAGCTATAAAACGTCATCATCCTTGTAGTAAAAGAAATGTTCTGTATGTTGATTGCATCAATGTTGACATCCTGGTTGTGATGCTGTACTACAGTTTTGCAAGATACTACCATTGAAGGAAACCGAGTAGAGGACACATGGGATTTCTCCATATCACTCTTACAATTGCATGTGAATCTACAATTATCTCAGAGTCAGAAATTTAACTAAAAAAATCAAAAGTATATATTTTGTTTTTTACGTAAAAAAATAAGAAGATACGTATCAGAATCTTTACCCGTAGGTAGCAGTGAATCAGTGACTTTTATTTTCTTCTCTTGGATTATCTGACTTTTTCTACAATAAACATTCATTGTTTTGATAATTAAAAAATTAAGGAAGACATTGGCTATAAGCACAGAACTCAACTCTAATGACCTAAACTGTCCAACTCAGAATACCTGGTAATATGTTAGGCCAGGGGTCCCTGTCTTGATTTTGAGATTTTAAAGGGTCTAGTTTAAAATGAGCTATCTTTTCTTTTTTAAATTTCACATTTCAATTTTTTCAATTCAGTATTCTATTTCTTCAGTTATCCAGTCTAATCTATTAAGGTATTATGAAATTGCACAGATCCCCAATTTATGGTATCTTTAGCATTAGGCTGGATCCATACATAGAGAAAATTATGTGTATCTAGGAGAATAAAACATTTATGGGTAGCCAAACTAAATGGAATTTGACCAGAAAGTTCCAGTAGTTATACTTGGAGTGAGTCTGTCTCAGGAGAAGAGTGACACTGTGATTCTAATACTGAGGTAACATTTTTCTAATACGTAGTGGATTAATTCTAAAAGATGCTGAATGCAGGCAGAGAAGTCCTAAGGAGAAGGTAGGAACTCAAAGTAAGTAGGCGTAATTCTTTCTGAAGGAGGAGCCTAAGAATAATAATAGTTATAATAACTTACTTTTGCTCAGGGTTTATTAGATACCAGGAAATGTTCTAAGAGCTTAACATTTATTGACTCATTTAATCAACTAGTTGTCTTCGTACTGAGGTACTTGAGAAGCAAATATTTTACAAGATGTGCACATACAAGGGCATTTTAAGGAAATTAGTCTCCAGATCTTAACTTTCATTTGTATTTTATTTTTTAACTGCTTGAGAATCCACCTTGCATTCATATCAGTCCTTTCTCTTTACTAAAAGGCAAACTCCTCATCTAAGACAAATATTATCGTTCATTGCCTCGGACCCCACTGTCTCTGGAGGACACAAACTTCCTGGAATCTGAAACATGTTGTGATTAGCAAGAGTCCTGTCTTGCTCACACTCATTTGTATTAAGTGTAAAGCTTAGTCAATATTGAGATGTTCTGAATTCTTAACAACAGCCAGAGTAGAATAGGTGAAGGATGTGGATTCTTTCACATGTATGTATGTATGTATGTATGATTCTTTCACGTGTATGTTTTCTGAGAATGATAAATTACTCAAATACAGATCTAAAAACATATGAATACCGTTTTTCATTTCTTTCCTTTTTTTTTTTAGTTACTTGGCAAGGTAGGTCAAACTTAATTTTTCACATCATGCTAACTATTTCAGCCACACCAATTCTCATCTTATTTCATGTTATACTTCTTTCTACGTCTTACCAAAAATATGCTTTGAAACCTATGATAAAAAGTTTTAGATTTCAACTTGAAAATGTGTGGGGATGTATACAGTTTTTCTTAATTATTTTGGGAGTACATTTTTCAGAACCCCTATTCATAACAACCTTATGAGGTACATATTAATATCTTCATCCCCATTTTACAGATTTGGCCCAAATGAAGCCCAGAGAGGTTGAGCAACTTGCCCTAGAATACACAGGTATTACAGAGTTAAGATTCTAACTGGAGTAATCTGGCCCCAGAATCTGAGCTCTTAACCACCACACATACTATCTTCAGAATTTCAATTAATATTTACTCAGGCCTGACATGGTATCAGAACTATATACCTCTGATTCATGAGAGGAGATACCGAAAAAAGACTGTCTTAAGGAAATGTTGGAAAATGTCCACAAGGAGAAGTTTAGCTTGTACCTAATGATACTGGTAGAAAATTGTTAGTTTTCCAATACCACTTTTATTCTCTTCCAGAGACAGTAGAAACAGGAATTTGGGATACTCAAGTGAGTTCAAATACAAGGATTATCTGGAAAATTGAGGACCCAGTATGTTTTTCAAACATGTCAGGCTCTTAAATCAGAACATGTTTATACTTCTAATGACAGAATAACTTATGATGCTTACTACTTGGGAATATGGAAGAAGCTATACACTGCTAAGTATCTTTAAAACTGGATGCTCTTGTTACGTAATTTTCCACACTGTGTTTCTTCCCTTACAAAACATGAGATCTTTCCAATCAAATTCCACAGAGTTCATTTATTAAAGCATTTTAAGGGAAGCAGACTCACACGGACACACGCGCACACACATACATACCTCTTAAAGATAGGATTCTGAGAATGGCATATTCTAAATGACCATGGGTTAAAATTACTTGTAAGCCCAAGTTGCTTTGCAAATGTTTAACCTCTACACTAAGTTTTCTTAAAATATACTTTAGACTAGATGGGATGGAATGAAGCAGGCCAGTCTGGGGAGGGTTGGAGACACCACATTCTCAGGGTAAGTTGACCTATCACACTGGCACACCTGCAAAGAGCCTCTCACGGAGTGGCAGTGAGACAACTTGTGTGGTTCCTTTAGAGAAGTTTTCCTCAGCATTCAGATGGGCTAATGATGTAGATCTCATTCTTTGCCTTGACAAAACTCATGCTCCTATTTACAATAGCCAGGACGTGGAAGCAACCAAAGTGTCCATCGACAGAGGAATGGTTAAAGATGTGGCACATATATACAATGGAATGTTACTCAGCCGTAAAAAAAAACGAAATTGAGTTATTTGTAGTGAGGTGGATGGACCCAGAGTCTGTCATACAGAGTGAAGTAACTCAGAAAGAGAAAAACAAATACCATATGCTAACACATATATATGGAATCTAAGAAAAAAAATGGCTCTGATGAACCTAGGGGCAGGACAGGAATAAAGACACAGACGTAGAGAATGGACTTGAGGACACGGGGAGGGGGAAGGGTAAGCTGGGACAAAGTGAGAGAGTAGCACTGACATATACACACTATCAAATGTAAAATCGATAGCTAGTGGGAAGCAGCCGCATAGCACAGGGACATCAGCCTGGTGCTTTGTGACCACCTAGAAGGGTGGGATAGGGAGGGTGGGAGGGAAACACAAGAGGGAGGGGATATGGGGATATATGTATACATACAGCTGATTCACTTTGTTATACAGCAGAAACTAACACAACATTGTAAAGCAATTATATTCCAGTAAAGATATTTTTTTTAAAAAGAATAGAAAAAAACCCCCAAAAACCCCATGCTCAGGGTGAGGCAGGGAAGGAAATGGGAAATGCTAGAGAGAATATGAGTACAACACCCAAATGGTCTGCTGTGGCTTTGAAAAGGCTGAGATTGGTAACACAGGGAAACTGGATCCCGGAACAGTTTTACGACCTACCGTCCCACCTATCTGTAGGGCCTGTCTTGCTCTCAAAGTCTATGACTCAGAAAATCTGAGGTGGAAATCCTTCCTCTAAATTTATTAGAAAACATTACAAGGTAGAGAAATAATCTCTTTCCTCAAAAACTACTATCAGCATGACAGAATCTCATGCTTGCATTCTCAGCAGCACTTTTCCAAAAGGTGTTTTCAATTATTTTCAGTGAGCTAATGTTCCCCTGACTATCTTAAAGTCTTAAAGTCTTAGAAGCACAGGACAATTATATTTGAATCTTGAAGAAAATGAGCAAACAGCTGTACAGTGGACCTAGGAGGACATAGACACCTGAGGTTGGACTGGAAGTGGTCCTCACAGACTGCTTCCCAGTCCTGGGAGCCACCACTCTGGAGCAAGCCCTCCATGAAAGGGGCTCAAATGGGGCAACCACAATGACAAACCAGAGCAGAAAGAGCTTTGAGAAAATGTGAGGGTCTTCTGTGGCCACATGCACCTGTAGTTCTATTATGAGAAACACTGGCTGGCTTTGGGGTGGGTGTGGGGTAGGGAAGACGGTGCGCGACTTCCAACCTCCTTGAACTTTGTTTAGAACCAGGAGACCTTAGAGATCGTTGAATCTAATTCCTACTTTTCACAGTTGAGGAAATATACAATTAAGGACTAGCTGACTTGCTCTAGGTCAGCTAGCCAGTTAGTTTGTAGGTGGCAAAATGGAGACTAGAATCCAGCTGTTTCTACTGCACATGCCACTTAAAGAGCCTGTCCAAATCTTCCTCAGTTATGCACTGAGCATCTTCTCCAGATTACTAAGGAACAATGAAATCTTACTTCATACAAATAAAACTGATATTTATACTCTACATATTACTTCCATAGGGAGGTATTTTTCCCATCAAAGGTAAGATATCAAGAATATGATTCAGTCATGGAAGACCATCTAAAGAATCATAATGAAGAATGCTTAATTCCACTCTGTTAAACTAAAGCATGATTATTTTAGAAATGTTTCCTGCTTCATATGCCTTTTGGTTGACATAATGCTTTGACCTACAGGTGAATGCAGAAAAATCTTTATATCTCCATCTCTTCTTTAAGGCTTTTAATTAGGTTATTTCATTTTTGTATAAAGTTAGTAAAACTAAAAAGATTTAATTTTTAAGAAATTAGCCATTATTAAGTAGGAAAGAATTGGAAAGTCATGTAAATTTCTTGGATGGTTTAGCTTGTGGACATGCATGCAGTAGTATGAGGAAAAGGCAACTGAAGCCCAACAGGTAAAATAATTCCTGTAGGGCAAGTGTCGTCAGAACATTGGAAAGCAAATCAATAAAATGACTAAGTTTCTTCAAGCCATTGTAAACAACGGCTAGATACTGGAATGTATTAACAAAATAACTATGTCTAGAGACTGTTAAAAAAAAAAAAAAGGAACAAAGAGTGTCCCTCATCATCCAGATATTCAAAGGGTTAAATCACAACCCACTGAAGTTGCCCACCAACAGGGTAGTGCACCCCAGAAGGGAATTTAGGATGGAAAAAACAGGATAAGGCATTCAGTGTTTTGAATAAATGGGCCCACAGATAGTTAAGATGAATAGCTCAGGAAGAACTTCAATGACCCCAGATTTTTGCATCTTCCCATACAAAGAAAAGCACTAAAATCATCAACCTGAGATGTCTGTTCTTTGTGAATAGCAGTAATCTTTTACCAAGATACATGCTTGACAACATATTTTTCCTAGCCAGAAAAATTCATATAAATACTGGGGCTCCTCCCCTACTTCTTTGGAACAGTTTACTCTGAGCTACTGAGTGGCTATCTCCCAGGCTACAGTCCTCAGTAAGACTCTGAATAAAACTTAAACTCACAACTATCATGTTGTGTGTTTTTCTTTAAGTTGACAACACATAATGTTAATTATATCAGACAAATTTTTAATCTGGGATGCTTTACTGGCAGAAAATGGATAAAATGGTTCTTGCTGTGCTTTCTAATACTGATGCTTTGCAGAGCAGAATGGCTACAAAACAAAAACAAAACCCAACCAACCAATCAAGCAAAATAAAGCCCCCCAAAACACTGACAATACCAAGTGCTGGTGAGGATGTGGAGCAATTGGAATTCTCATACACTGTGGGAATACAAAATAGTACAGTCCCTTAGGAAAACACTAGGGAGTTCCTTATAAAATGTTAAACGTACATTTACAATAATATACAGTAATCTTACTCCTAGAGAAACATCCCAGAGAAATAAAAGTTACGTTTACTTAAAAACCTGTTCATGAACACATACAGAGAGTTTGTTCATAATTACTCCAAACAGGAAACAGCCCAAATGTCCTTCAGCTGGTGAGTGGATAAGAAAACTGTAGTATGTCTATATACTGGAATATTACATAATGGCAAAATGGAACAAACCATTGGTATACACAACAACCTGGGTGAATCTCAAGTACATTATGCTAAGTGAAAGAAATCAGATTAAAAATGTTATTATTCTATTCACATGACATCCAGGAAAAGGTGAAATTAGAGGAAAAAACAAACTGATTGCCAAGGGTTGAGAGTAGGGGTAGGGGTTGATTTAAAAAGCCAGCAAGAGGGAATTTCTTGGGGTGATGAAAGTGTTCTGTATTTTGATTGTGGTGGTGGTTACATCACTGTATACATTCGTCTGTATCACAGAACTATACACAAGAAAGTGAAAAAATGGGTTACCCATTGCTCTCAACTCTCCGGTGATTTTTATTAAATATTTTAAGAGGTTCCATACTAAATGGTTGTAATGATCCATAGGAATAGACATCATATTTTAGACTGTAGCCTGCTGGGTAACACATCAAAATTTTTTTAAATTGAAAAAAAAGTACTGAGTGTGTCAACTAGGGGTCAGGTACTGTTATTAAGTGGTAAAAATACAGACATGAATAGGATTTGTTTGGGGCCTTGTACAGTGTACAAATGGGGAAGCTGAGTCAATGGTATTTCTCTGTAGCAGCACTTTCAATGATACAATCAATGTTGTTGGTATCCAAACACGCACAGGCAACTTTGTGGCTTCTCCGTTCCTTTCATCTGTGGTGCTGACGATGACTCTGAATTGTTCTGCTAATCAGCTCAACAGGTTAACTATGTGAGACTGAATAAAACAAAGCAGCCTCTGGCAGCTTAAAGATTTCCTATCACTGCCAGTAAAGAAATGCAACTATGCTATGTGCTTTATGCAGGTTTGTTGCAGAAAGGTATACATGTTTATTTCATTAAGTTATTTTATTACCTGGGGGAACCAAACGTCAAGTTTAGCTCTCTAACACGAATCATATTTTATCCAAATGCAGAGGTACTTTTGAACTATGGCAGCCATTTAATTAACTCGTCTAATGACTAAACTCATGACCTTCTGTATTAAATGTAGTGATCTTTATGCCAAAGAATCTAACCCAGAGCTAAGTTATCCATTAAAATTCAACTTGGGAGTATGTTACTCTTCACGAAAAAGTAACCTCCTCTGTTCCTGCTAGTGGAGGTCTCCAGAGAAACACGGAATGAATAAAAGACATATGTAATTTCTTTTATTTGGCCGCTTAGGAAGGGCGTCATCAACATGCATAGCTCTGATTCTCAGGTGACAGACAAAAATGACAGAACACTGAGGTGGCTGAAGAATACTTCAGAAACATTTCAGTTGGAGGAAAGGTACTTAATTTCCTCATGAGAGCTGGAAAGCCTATGTATGAGGATGTTATTTGCTTGCATCTTAGGGCTGTACTGACACGCAGGATGGAAGAGGACCATAGGGGGGCCTCAGTGATAAGAGAGGAAGGAATAGGAACATTTTTGCTTCTGAGACAAAAGGGGAAAGAAACTTTCGATTGACATACAGTTTTGAGAAATTATAAATGCCTAGAAAAAGCATAGCCCCTAATGGGCAACATATATTTATAAAAGACTGCAAAAATGACTGAGTAAAAGTCATTTTTCCCTAAGTGAGGAAATGTAGTAAGAAATGAATTCTTAAAGAGAACTCATGACATCACCTGTCTTGGTGTGAAATACTCTCATTAATTTATAGTCACATCAAGTGCTACAATAAGCTGTCCCCAAATATCAATGTTCTCTTCAGGCACACAGTTATCAACTCTGCCTGCACAGTAGAATCACCTTAAACACTTAAAAAAATTCCGTGATTCTAATTCCATTGATCATGGTTGTGTCCAAGCATCAACAGTTTTATAAGTTCCTCTTGTGATTCAATTGAGTAGTCAGGGCTATGAACCGCTTTAGGGGATACGACTTGGTTATTAGGAGGATGAGCTGAGGCTTTCAACCATACATACATATTTAAAAGGGTGCCATAATTCAACAAACTTGACAGGAAAATCTGAAGCTAAAGAAATGGGCAGGGAATAAACTTCTACATTATGAAATAATTCCTGGATTCATTCTTTAAAAGTGGTCCTTCATATAGTGGCTATTTTATAATTCACTAACTTGATGCTAAGCTGGGGTTAATTGATGGGGAGAGGTGTTTTAGCAGCCATATTCCAGCTAGGCTAGCAAAAGGGAAGATATAGCACTTACGAAATGATAAGGTCAGCCAACTGAAAACTATGATTTTATTTATAAATATTCTGTTTTCATCTGACTTTTTAGGAATACAGCTAAGTGGAAAAAGTGAGGTCTACCTGTATATCAATATGCTTGTGCTTATATATAAGTGATGATTTCTCTAACTTAGGATTTTTATAATCAAATCCCTTGCAAATATAGAGGAAAACCACAGCAGTTCTTATTTATAAAGCTTCCCTGAATAGACACAGCCGCCATAAGGTTTTTATTTCCCATAATATCATATTGACTTCCAGTTTTTAGTGGATGTCCCCTTTAAACAAACCTTTGAATCTTTGAAAAATCTTTACTAATTCTCTGAGTTTTCTCAGAGAATCCTATGTATACATCTCAAAGTGAACACAAAATGTGAATTTGCAAGCAACCTTGATAAGAATTCATATTTAGGAGCAAATTAACCAGGTAGGTTGACCTGAGCTTATCAATGCCAGCATACTTTAAAGAGTATAGCATGAAAAACAAATCTCTACCCAATGGGGCAGTGAGAAATAGTGGGTGGGAAAGTAACAGGGCCTTTTAAAAATGAGCCATTCAAAAGGTTGGCATTAAAAATATTTATGCAAGTGCCTGAGATAAAAATAAAGAGCTTTTGGTACACATGCAGAATCTGGAAGCCCAGACACAAAGTGAATGAGGTGGGTCTCACGTTCCAAAGTTTTCCTTTAAACCTGAGCACCTTTCTGTTGGCATGAGGTAACTAGAATCTTCATGCAAACATTATTATTATTACTTTATGAGAGGAAGGAGTAACACAAATTACCTATGACAGTGAAATGAACCTTGTAAACCAGCTGTCAACTTCACAATACATAATTTTTATAATTATGCTCATACCTTAATACTTTTGTTCACAAAGCTACTGTAGATCATCTATGGCAAGAATCAAAGAAATGGTGATTAAAAATTTTTTTGTAAAGTTGAAAACAGAACTTAGTTAAGGCCGATTATTCTAGTATCTTTTAAAAATGTGACAGTAAATGAAGACCTCATATTACAAAGGAGATAAAGAAGCATGCTTCTAAGCAAATAATATTTTCTTCTTGGTAAAAATCATCTCCTTTTTATGGCATCAGAGACAACCACCATCAAAGCAGGCAGGAAAAAAAATGTCTCAATGATTATGACAGTCTAAAACAATGGTTAGCAAATTTTGGTGTGCACCAGAATCACCCAGAGCGCTTGCTAAAATACAGATTTCTGGGTCTCACCCCGAGTTTCTGGGGTTGGGCCAGAAATTTTCATTTCTAACAAGCTCCCAGGTGATGCTAATGCTGCTGCTGCAGGCAGCATACTTTGAGAACTGCTCATCTACAATAATCCTTTTGCAATTAACTAGTTGGTAAAGATTTTTTTTAAAAAAGTAGCTACAGGTTCAAGAACTCCTGAGATTCAGTAAAAATCCTTTCCTCGGATCATTTTTTTTTTTTTTGCGGTACGCGGGCCTCTCACTGTTGTGGCCTCTCCTGTTGCGGAGCACAGGCTCCGGACGTGCAGGCTCAGCGGCCATGGCTCACGGGCCCAGCCACTCCGCGGCACGTGTGATCTTCCCGGACCGAGGCACGAACCAGTGTCCCCTGCATCGGCAGGTGGACTCTCAACCACTGCGCCACCAGGGAAGCCCCTCGGATCATTTTCTAGACAACTTTGACCCTGTCAGGCACTGACTGCCAGCATGTCTGACCCTGAACAATAAAACCCACACATTAATTTTATTTAGAGATTTAAACTGCTGCTAAAGAATTGTGATTTCATAAATGTAGCCAGTCAAATGTATACATTCTAAATTACTAGATTAAACTTGAACTTTTCTAAACATTAAATAAAACCACAGGGCAAGAGTTCTCCATTTCTTCTTCTTTCAAAACCACAGGCAAGCCAATTCTATAGATTGCGGAATGTACATAGGTCATTCTCACAAAATAAACCCCAAGGTGTAAATTATCTCTTCAAACTAGGTGGTGTCTTAAGTCAACAAGGGTTAAGTCTTTTAATATCATGCTGACAAGCAGATTTTGTGACATTTATGGACCTCACAGAAATAGAAACATGTAACAATAAATTTAAGCAAGGGTATAAAAAAATGGGTGTGTTTGTGTGGTGTCTATAAAGAAAATTTGCTGGAGTTTGACTATAATTGAAAAGTGGCTACCCTGGAGGACTCTGTTTCCCAGAGCTGCATTCTTCTGACCAGAAACATGGATGCCATGTTGCTGTTAAGGGCTCTCATAGCTGGCTCATGTTTCACCCAGATTTTACAGGCCATCTTCTCCAAGACGTTTCTGGAAATGAATAATGTTTTACTGACAGAAGAGAATAAAAACCATTAACTAATTACCAGCCTTAAGCGGTATTAATGAATGAGTTTTCTCATCTATAATGATATAATTTTTTCCCCTCCCTAACAGTATGGCAGAGCTCCTTTAAGTGTCTGCTTTACTGTATTTGTAAATTCTTACCCATGAGTTATATAAGTACTAGGTAGTAGTAACTTTTTTACATGTGCAGTTTTGGTAGGTTAAACAGAATACATACTAGTTTATGAACTTTATGTGGCATACTTTATTCTATGATATAGGGCTCCATAGTTTAACAATAATGTTCTTGGCTTGTTACAAACAACATAATGAAGAATGAAGAGGTTCTTGTATTTTGTAACCCCATTCTAAAGATTCAGTAGAACCAAGATAGTCTAGAACATGCCATCTTTAGGTAATTATACTTTCAGAACATTATGTAGTACTTTTTTGAAGAAAGAGAGGGAATATCTTAAGTTCTTTCTCAGATAGCCTTAGGTCTAAATATGCCATGCCTCATACTCTAAAAATAGTGGTTCTCAATTGGAGGTGATTTTGCCCCTAGCAGACATTTGGCAATATCTGGAGACATTTTTAATTGTCACAATGGGAGGGTACCACTTGCTTCTGGTGGGTAGAGGCCAGGGATGCAGCTAAACACCCTACAATGCACAGGACAGCCTCCCACAACTTAGATATATCCAGCACAAAATGTCAATAGTGCTGCTGCTGAGAAACCTTACTCTAAAACAACTAAGAGAAGATATTAATAATAAAAATACATGATGAAATATATTATCAGAACCAGCTTGACCATCCTGCTAAACATTCTATTATTTTCTTGCGTTAATGTATATAAAATGTTCACTTCCTAGAGAAGTTTTGGTGACAGTCACACTAATAAAATCAAACTACACTGGCATGTAGGCTTTAAGGATGCAACAGTTAGGGTGCAGAGGCCAAGCTACAAGAGGATCTCAGTCCTGAACCAAGGAATCTTCATGAGCTGTTACTCCCTAAGCTACCCACAGAGAGATCTCGCTACACAAATATATATGGAAGATAAGGGGTGCCAAGTACTCTTTCAAGCGGTTGACATTGAGAGAGAAGATTAGTCTGAGCAAGAGTATGACATTGGGCTTTCAAAGAATACTATTAGGTTTACAAGGACATAAATGAACTATCAGTATATCTGCTGGATTATAATAACTGGCTGATCTGTTGGTGGTATATAACTTGCTTTATATGAAAGGTGATCCACTGTTTTCCATTGTTATTGCTGAGAGAAAAAGAGAAAGTCTTCTTTAATTGCGCCAGTGTGGATTAAGATTGGTAGTAGACAGGCAGATTGTGAAAAATGTTAGACCATAAGTTATTCTAAAGAATCTTCATGTCTTGAAAATGTTAAGAGCAGATTATGGACCATGGAAGTGGTTTGAAATCCTGCAACTCTTTTCTAAAATTAAGGTGCATCAAATGAGGGGCTAGAGTATCAGCACGACTCGTGAATAAAACACTGGCTGTTGACAGTGCCTAAACAATTCCTTCCACATGTAAGATGCTCAACAGACATTTCTTTTTTTTTTTCCCCTTTTGCGGTACGCGGGCCTCTCACCGCTGTGGCCTCTCCCGTTGCGGAGCAAGGCTGCGGACGCGCAGGCTCAGCGGCCATGGCTCACGGGCCCAGCCGCTCTGTGGCATGTAGGATCTTCCCGAACCGGGACACGAACCCGCATCCCCTGCATCGGCAGGTGGACTCGCAACCACTGCGTCACCAGGGAAGCCCAATAGACATTTCTTGAATAAATAAGTGAAGAATGACAGAAACATGTGAATCTGTATTCTAAACTCATATTTTAAGACAGCAATATGAGCCAGTTTCAAGCGGACTGGTTTGGTAACCACGGTAGGAAGGCATACATAATAGGACCAAGCAAGGAAATTCAGTCCACGCCTTGTTCAGGTAATAAATAGTGAAAAATGATAGTGTTCCTTATCTATTCTCACAAGTCTTCCAGATCCAGTGCAAATAAATAATTAGCTGATTTTGCCTAAGAAATTACATAAATTCTAATTATTCATAAACTCATATACTGTCTTCCTGCCACCTTAACTGCTTCTTGCCAGTAGGGGAACAGCACAAGGCATCTACCTTTCAAAGCTCACCAGTTTCAGCCTTTCTAGGATTGGTAAGAGGAAATCTAAGAGGGATTTCTCAAAATGTGGCCCAGATTACCCCAATCTGCATTACCCTCGGTACTAAATTCATATTCCTGGGCTCCACTTCTCACTATAGAATTGGAATTGTCCAGTGGGTCCTTCCAGGAATTTGAATTTTAATGTGCTCCCTGGTGATTTTGATGAAACCCCCTGTAAAAAGAGAGTCTGCTCAGGCAGAGTTAGAACCCTAGAATTATAAAAATATTTTTTTCCCTCTTAAAGCTATGAGAGCTTTAAGAATAGTGGCTAACTTATTTCAGCAGAAGGATGGAGTAAAGGTTAAAAGACTGTGGAAGACCCAAACCTGAGACTATCAATTTTTTAATGCATTTAATTTCTCACATGGTTGCTTGATCCATCTGCTCCAAGCTTCTACTCTGTTTCTCAACATACCATGGGAATCTTTGATGGAGATTACATTACACCATATGGGAGTTTATTATACTTTAATAAAAGGAAAAAAAAAAAGAAAAAGAAAACCACATCCATGTCCATTTTATTCTGTGTAAGTTCTTTTTAAATAATGGGGATATCGAACCTTGATTTTTCTTTTTAAGGTTAACATAAGGGTAGTGAGCCACAGAAGTTGTAAAACGGCAGTAACCACCCCAATCCAGGCTTCATCAGGGAATTAATTTTTGTTCTGAAATGTGAATATAGATATCTAATATTTGGGGAATTCACATAATCTCATTTAAAACAATAGAACCCCCAAATGAAGAGAAAATCAGAAGAATTTGGAAGACTGTTCTCATTCTACACCCTTATAAAGAGTTTTAATAACTTAGAAGTGACATTGGCTGTATGTATCCAAAAAACCCACTTTCTTGTTTATATGATAAAATATTTCTTCTGATTTTTCATGAACTACAAAATAAATGTTTCTACAAAGTGACAACATAAACATCACCTCAAATGCAACCGAGGACATAAAGAACTTCAAACACTATTATCATACAGTCAGTCAACAAATATTTACTAAGCAATCATATGCTAAATTAAAGATGGCCACAAATTCTTTGCCATTCATCCTCTCAAGAAGCCTTGGCTATTTCCTTTCCCCTTGGATCTAGGCTGGCCTTGTAACTGCTTTGACCAACTGAAAGCATCAAAAATGACCCTCAGCCATTTCTGGCTGTAAGTTAGCCTTAAAATGGTTTAGTGCTTTCACTCTGGCACTCTTGGAGGCCAGTCACTACACTGTGAAGAAGTCTGCTCCAGATTGCTGGATGCTGAGAAGACAGTGGAGAGAGACCTTGGAGGAGGAGGGGCTATTTTGTGTGTTTTCAGCCTCAGCTAAATTCTCAGCTGAATACTGCTTCAAGAGACCATGGCCACACCATGTGGAAAAGAGCCACTTAGCGAAGCCCAGTCAATAAACTGTTGTTCTATACCACTTGGAGTGGTTTGCTGTGCAGCAGTAGAGAACTAGAATAACCACTATGTACTATGTTAGCTGCTCTAAGTCTTAGAACTAAAACAGAGAAAAAAGTAGACAAAGTTTTCTTAGTTGCTCTGGATTAATCAACTGTTAGCTAAAATAAAAATACGTTAATATGAAAGGCTGTATTTCTGGTGAGCATTTAATTTCAATAAGAACTGTTATTTTCTCTCCGATATACTGAGACTTTGAAAAGTTCATTTACTTTGTTTCTTAGTTGTTCCAACTGAGAAGTGGACTAAATATATTAACACCAATGTAATGTTTATATCCTAAAATTGTTATCAAACCAGTATTTATTATTATCTTTAAAAAAAAAGCCCAATTCTAAGTTACAAGTAGAATAATACTGCTAGTATAATTAATAATCTTTTAGCTGGCCATTATACTATTGACATTCCCTTTTAGAGTCTGAATAAATGAAACCAGGTTTCCCCAATCTCTATTTTAATAATTTCTTATTATTAAAAAAAATCCATATTCTTCTTAATAAACATTTCATTCTGTGTTATTTACACATCAAGTTAACTCTTGGGGATAAAGGTTATCTTGTAATTCTTCTACCTGGAATGTTATTCTCCCCTCTTCAATTGCCTAAATCCTCCTTATCTTAAATACACACTGCCTTGCATTAACTTCTTATACAATAAATACCTTGAAGACAGAATCCAGCCATGGTCTAGTAGCTAAACATCTACATGCTTAACCACTTTCATTTTTTGAGTCTGGTTGCTGCCCTGAAACACTCTAGTGATGTGCAAACATTTCTGCTTCTCAGATTGTAACAGAGAGACAATTTTGGCACTTTCCTAGGTGTCTGCTTCTTAAAAATACCCTGCATCACCGTGTGGAAGCTCATAGGATAGTGGTAGAGTCTCTGCACGATGGTGTGTTGTCATTTGCTCCCATGAACCTATGAACAATGTGTGAATGTCTGGTTTTCCCAAGGTCTTTGAATGTCAAATAAGAGCTATTCTAGTATCCACTCTTCTTTCAAAGGGCCCAAATTTCAAAACACAGCTGTCTGTGATGTTGAGAGACCTAACCAGAATTTGCAAGCAAGCTTATGTAAGCATACCCCGGCCAGCCTTGTACTGAAAGGCCTATGTGAATGAGAGTTTTGATTTCTCATGTGGACAGCAAAGGGTCTTCTGGGAAGAGGCATCTCCTGTCTGAACCGTAATCTGAAGAGTACCCTCTGTATTTTATCCTTAACTGTACAGAACATAGTGCTGGGCAAGAAACAATAGCAGACCTGTAAAACACTAAGTCTGCTTAATGCCCAGGCTGCATAATAGTCTCATTAACAACGTTATTAATGACCTGGAAGCTTGAGTGGACATTTAATAAGTTCCTCACATGGCACTAAATGTGGAGATGGTAGGGGAGACAGAGGTGAGGCCAAATAATATTAATGGACCTGTGGAGATTATGGGCAGTAAAGTACACCATGAGTTCAGTCTGGCAAAATACAACAAAGTATGAGCAACCAGGGAAAAAAATAACACGGAAGATTGACATTCATTCGGTAGCTGGAACCTCAGACACATGTCAAAAACAACTAGATAGATATCATTACCCAAAGAATAGATAGGATTTTGCTGTGTAACAGAAATAGCAAAGTATAAAGTTTATAACAAGCTGCCCATCAGAGGGCTTCAGCAAATGCTGATGGTGGTAAAAAAAAAAAAAAAAAAAAAAAAAAAAAAGTCAGTGAAGGAACTGTTCTTGGCTACAAGAGTGAGGGCACTTGGACTTCTGCTTTGGATTTAAACGGTCCTTCAGGAAGATGAAAAGCACCTGAGAGATTTGAGGGAATTTTTTTTTCTTTCTTTTTTTTTTTTTTTACAGAAATAAGCTTATGATGAGAGATTAAAGAAATCAGACAAAACTCTGCTGAGCAATGACAAAAAGAGGTATTTAATTCTGATCAAAATTACTGTTTATATTTTAATGGTTTTCCAGATAAGATAATTAACAAATATACTGTTTAGTTATGCACATGGCAGATGAAAAAGTGAATTTACAGGAAGCATCAGCCCTGCACAAAGCCATGTAATTGAAAGAAGACCCAGGATCACAGAATTTTAGAGAAAAAGGGATGTAAGAGATGATCTAGTTTTTGTCTTCAAAGTGAGATCCGAAGGCTCCCTAATTCAGAACTGCCTGGAGAACTTGTTAAAAATGATTGCTCAGCTCCTACTCAGCCCTCCTGGATCCTAATACTGAAGGGGGATTGGCTTGAGAAGCTTGAAGAGTTTAAGGGCCTCTTCCTATAAATAAGGAAACTGAGGCCCAGAGAGGTAAGCTGCCCAAGGTCAGGCACTAGTTAGTCCTGGTTCCTGGTCCAAGGTTGTTACCACCACTCTGGGGTGAAACTTTCCCGAATCTATAAATTGCCTTTATTATCATATTATGTAATTTTCTGAGAATATAATTTGTAATTCACATTCTAGATGTTGCTTCAAATGATAAGGGAAGGGAGATGAGAGAAAATAGAGAACAAAGATTGGGGTAGGAGGTAGAAAGGAAAAACTCAGACAGCCAGGAGCAGGAGTCACAAATAACTAACTAGCCTCTGATTAAGATGGCATAATATCAACATGGGTGAAGTTAAATCATAGTCTGAACAGAAAGGCCTTCCATCCACTCCATAGCTAACTCCCTCCCCCTGCTCCTCCCACCAAAATATACACTTACAAGAAAAAAATCTGAGAGAAACTGGCCCTAAAAGGAACCTGAGGTTAATAAGTGGGTTTGGCTTAATGCCCTGGGCCTTGTCCAAGTTCATCCTGAAAGATGGACATGAGAAGGGTAAATGGAAATGTTCCCTCTGGGCCACCACACAGGGATGGCACTGTGACGACCTACTCTCCAACTCCTAAATTATTTCTAGATACAGAGTGCCATGTGAAACACACGAAGACAGAACCATACGACGTGCTGTATTCAAAGGTTTTTCTTATAGTTTCTCAACTCTCACAGACTTATTGTTTCCACAATGAAAGAACTACTGGCCAAAGTTTTAATGAAATTAAACCAAACTTCTCATCCTCCTACTCCCATCATCACACGACAGTTTTAGAATTCCACCACCTTTTAGATGCCCTGATTTATACTGGCTTTTAACTTCTGTCTTCTTTTACTTTGACTAACAAGAAACAAAAATTATGTTAAAAAGTATAATAAAGCTTCCATGGAAAGAGAACTTAGAAAGGGAAGAAAACCCAAACAAAAGTGAAATCTCTGCCTCATTATCATAAACCTTTTGCTTCTATGGAGTGAAGGTCATAGGGATAAGAAGCAGGTTGTGGCTTGTCCTTGTAACTATTTCTGTGGCAGCGACTGGCACGTTCTGGATAGTTCTCCTGTCTCATTAGGAGCCTGTTATTTGAAAAGCAATCATGTTGCATTGATATGCCGTCTTTAAGCAAAAGTTGGCCAGGGAGTGTTTCCAGGCTGGCCATTACCTTTTTGACAGTTTCTAATCCTATAAAGGTAATCTGGGTCTTCCCCCAAGGCAAACCAAAACAAACGAGAACTAACACTGATCAATAAAATAAATCATGAAAAATATAATAGGTTAAAATGGATTTCGGTAAATATAGCTTTATTTAAAAAATCATTATAAAAGAAACCCTATGTTTGACATGCATAGAAAATGAGATGATTAAAAAAAAAAAAGAAATTGGAAACTGAACTTTAAAAGAAAGATGTATTACCAAAGCACAGTTTTTATTAGTTTTCAGAAAAAAGAAAGCTCATTTTATTACAATTTTCCAAACTTACTGGCTATAAAATGGACTTGCGGAAAGATTTCTGGAACATGATAAAAAGATCTATAGAGAAAATAGTGGAAGGAAGATTATGCATTAAAGTTATATTTTAGAGTGCAAAAGGCCTCTGAAAAACAGATTTCAAAGAACATATTCATACAAAGGAAGAAGGCCCTTTGATTTCTCATAAAGGCACAGCTCTGACATCTTGTCTGTTCCCAGAGTGCAGGGGGCAGATTCAGTAGCAGAAATCTTTGCCTTACATTTTGGAGCAGCCTTGGGAGAGTAGCAGAGAGCTCTCACAGTCTGCCTGGAGGGCCCAGGGGAGCTTTCCAGTTTAGAGCTCTAGTACTCTTCTGCAGAATAAACAGCTCCGGATTCTTCTTTAATGACAACAGCGTATCAGCTCCTTTTGAGGTTACAGCATACATAAACAGGATCTGCCTCATATTTTCCAGTTGTGGAGGAGGGAAGGCCAAAAAAAAAAAAAAAGAAGGACCCCACAAACCTTTTCCTGCAGTTAACTGTGGAAGATGACTTGCTTTGACCCATATGCAAGACTGAAAAAAGGAAAGAACCACAGAATGGAAAATGTTCCCAGAAAGGAAACAGGAAAAGCATTACTTCCTCTGTGCGTGAGAATATCAGTGGACAATCAGAGGGGAGAAAGGTAATGCTGAACTCTAGGGTTTTCAAAGAAAAGGGATGCAAGCTTAAGAAGAATGAGTAGAAAGGGTTCTTAATAAAGTCTTCTTGGTGCCCAAACCCAGAGACATCAATTGAGAGGTCTTGCCGGGCACATGCTCTGCTCTTCACTTTGAATGCTAAAGTTAACACTGGCTGTCAGGTTAGGTAGACAAGCAGGCTATTTCCCAGGATCTCCTGAGGGATCGGCTTGGTACTGAAAACTTCCTGGCCTTCAGGAAGCCCTAACAAAACGCGCCAAATGAAGATATTTGCTCACAGAAGTCACGTTCTTGCACCCTGAGCCCAAATTCCTTACTTGGTTTTGGACTGAAGGTCTAAAGGAAAAACCTCAAGATTTCTGTTTTATTGACCTAGGCCTACCAGTCTCCCCCTCACCTCCCCTACCCCAATATTTTCCAGAAAGCTGCAGAGAAAACTACTTCATCTGTATTTAAATGTATATTTTAGTGGTGGGTCAGCAAACTTTTCTGCATCATTCAAAACACTGAGCTGACAAAATGAGAGCTACAGAAGAAAATGAGAAATCAGTTAGTTAGGTTCAGAGGTAGAGGAGAAGCCAGCCAGAGACAACTCTGTTATCAGAAACCCAAGCTTGAGTCAAGTGGAGCTCTCAGAGCCATGGTCAAGTTTGAGTCTGGATTTGGAAAGACAGGGAATCATCTAGGACAGGTGGCCATCGAGAAAACTGTCTCCCATTTCTAGGCACATTCCATTCCCAGCTAAATAATCCATGGGCTTGGGGAAATAACAGTTGAAGAAACTTGGCAGATGAGATTTGAAGTAGCTAAGATCAGTGAACCTTTAATTCACAACTTACTGCCTAGTGCTTTTGTCCTAAAACATGGTTCATGCAACACTCAAGACAGTGGTAAGTCCAACTTGCTCATCTAAAAGAATGGCAGTCCTAAGACCATCAGGGATGACAGTTTTATCCTGACACGGGCTGATTAGCTTGCCACAGGACAGACTAGTCCTATGAATCTCTGCAGGTAAGAGTTCTCTGTATTTCAGTTTCAGTCTATGGATCAAGATATCAAATTATAAAAATGCAATTAATTAGCTGATATGGCAAACCTCTCCTGAAGGCACCTGGTAGATCATTGGTTCACACCTGGAAAGTTATGCAGTTGGGCGCCCAATTAGTATGAATCTTGAGAACCTTAATCACCTCTCCAGATCAAAAGTTGTAACAGAGACTCTCTTGTGGAGGAAACCAAGAGCCAATGGCAGCTAAGAGAAAAAGAGACCAGGGCAGAAAGAAGAGGACAAGAGTTGAAATCAGGAGGGAAAGCTAGACATGGATCATCTGGGGAGGAACAATCTTGGCCAGGGTAGGTGAAGCAGAGTGACAGAAAGGTCTGAGCATGGACCAAGAAAGATATGTTCAGGGTCAGCCTCCAGGGCCACCAGCCCCAGCACATCAAAGATGCGCTTGGCTCTGGCTGGAATCAGGAGTACGAAGACTCACACCCTTGGGCTTTTCTAAACTTCCTGTATCCCTTCTTCCAGGTAAGTTTCAGTGAATGCTTTGAAACTGGGGAAGGTTTAGGAAGAGGCTGAAACAATATCCACTCTGACTGCTTTGCTCAGGTAGGGATCCGGCTACAGCAAGATGGGAGAGGTTGACAGTCTTAGCAGGGACTGAACACCTACCGAGGCAGTTCTCCCCCAGAGAACAGGAGGTCATGATCCCTATTTCTGACTTTCTTCTGGGCCTATAAGTTTCTCCTTTCAAGTGCACCTTTAATTAAAAGATGGAGTGGGTGAGAGAAAATCAGGATAAAATCTATTTTTCCTCTACTTCCCCAACATAAATTGATAGTGATATGTCTGAAATAGGGGCAATTATAAGGACTTGACATAAAAAGGAAGTTTAGAAATGTTAGCCCAACTAGACAAACCAATAAAATAAGTAGTTTCTCTTTAAAAACAGAAGTTTCTTAAGTCTAAAAAAGGGGCATTAGTGACTTCACTGGCGGTCCAGTGGCTAAGACTCCGCACTCCCAATGCAGGGGGCCGGGGTTTGATCCCTGGTCAGGGAACTGGATCCCACATGCCGCAACTAAGAGTTCTCATGCCGCAACTAAAAAAAGATCCCGATGCCGCAATTAAGACCCGGCACAGCCAAATAAATAATAAAGATAAATAAATAAATAAATGGGCATTACATAGGAGAGAGTTAAATAAGCAAAATCACACAGAGAGAAAACCACAATATTACTGGTATAAAATCCTTTTTCATAGGCAACTTTTGATGGGTTTGGAGCATCATCTTATTACAGCCCCATATATTCTCTTAAATCGGCACAGTCAATTTTTAGGTTATATACCTTGCAATGTAGTTAGGTTAAGCTTAAACAGATTAGGAGAGTAAAGCAACATTACTTAAAACTCTAGTCCTAAGAAAAAGCAGAGTATTCAAAATCAGTACTAGTGTTAGAAGAGAACAGGTAATCTTCTGATGACTCTTATTG
Organism: Kogia breviceps; assembly: GCF_026419965.1. Classification (NCBI taxonomy): domain Eukaryota; kingdom Metazoa; phylum Chordata; class Mammalia; order Artiodactyla; family Physeteridae; genus Kogia; species Kogia breviceps. The sequence goes on from NC_081314.1 coordinate 102,910,106, forward strand.
GTTTTACTCTTATCACATTCTTTCAGTATTATGGTGATCAACTTCCCTCAAAAACCTGCGAGGGAAAAGCAGTGATGCTCCCCCATCCCTACCCCAGCCAAAAACTAATTTCAATCAATGTCCTAGAGCAACATTCAATATTTCTTACATTAATGAGATTCAGATCTGTGCTCTGGCCATAACAGGAGTGAGCAAAGAGCATGTAGAGTTAGCCATTTGGTAATAATTATCCAAAGCTATGGCCTCTTTTATGCATACCTTATGGCAATGTCACGTGTGCATCCATAATCAAATGCTCTTAATTTTTAATGCGTGAGTTTTCCTTTTGAGGATCAAAAGGGTTCAGAATTGCGTTTGAAATGAGAAGGAAAAGAACGAGAAAGAAATCTCCCAACGTACCATAGACCTGAATTGCCATCTCACATCAGATTTTTTTTTTTTTTAAGTTTGCCAAAATGAGCTGGAATTTCTTTATAGCTTTAGAGCCCTCTACAGCTCACATCCAGGGCAGACATCACCTCTCAGTCTTCCAGCAATGCACGATTTCTCTGTGCGCACCCACAAGTAGACTGGTTTGCCACTCTCCCCCCGCCCCACCAATTCTGAAATTTCTAGCAAAAGAGAGATCTGTCAAAACAGGTTACTTGTATTGTTATTGGTTCCTCCAGACCATGACGACATTTCCTGAAAGGCAGTGCCAGGAAACTATTAATGTCTGTGAAGAAGAAGTGAAAGTTCTTATGAGCATAAACTGTCTGGTGCCCCAGGAGACTGCAGCCTGAAGGAACCCCTGGTCTTAAGACTGCGACACTGACTCAATTGGCTGATACATTGGAACTCCAAATACCACCATCAGAGGAGAGGAGGAAAGTGTCTTTCCAAAAAGAGAGGTCTGGGAGACACAACAGGCTATTTCCTCCCTTTCTCTTAACCACTTGCTTACCTAGAGTAGAGTATCTGAGCAGGCAGCTAATGACTGGCTGTAACACCAATTAGTTAATCCATTCAAGTAGTTAATGGATCCTTCCCCAAGCAGGAGGGATAATAAGGCCTACACCTGGAAGAGGAGTGTGTGGCCTTCTCCACAAATGGGAAGAAAGAATCCATTCTAACATCCAAGTGCAGAAACAGAATTGCACCTTTTTACAGGACCTCAGCAATTTTGCTAAGGCTAGAGTCACATTGTGTGAGCACTTCACATGGCTGATCTTAAAAGAAGCAGGAGCTTTACAGAAGACTGGAAACTAAATTAAAAAAATCTTGTTTGAGGCACCGGACCTTTAGGAGACTTCCAAGTGTTTCAACTGATACATTATTAAGTGCCAAAATCATGTGGGTAACTTGCTAAGGTTATAACTGGGTTTGTGGAGCAGAAAGGCAGCTCACTGCACTGCCATATCCCTCTATTTCACAGCGCCACCTGCTGGGTGAGGGTGGAAAGAGCTGAACTTTGTTTCTTGGATTGATAGCCTATGAATTCAAAGAAATAAGAAAAGTCCCCAAACACTGAGAAACAGTGCTCTTTATGCTGGCACGTTCATAAAGAAGGGGACAGCTCTGCTCATCTTTGCTGCTGTCCTAGCCACCCACAGTCCAGTGATGAGTGTTTCCTTTGAAATGTCCGAACAGGAAATAGGAGCATTAAAACCAAGAACATAAAATATGGGCCTTGCATGTTGACTAGCTACATTCCCATCTTAATGGCCAGGTCATTTGAATCATGACCTTTAAAAGCTGGAGGGTTTTCTCATTATCCTTAATAGAGCATTGTAAGTGTCCTTTACAGATGAAGTTAATTCTATTCTCATAATTAACCCTCTTCAGGAGAACATTTAATATCCGGCCTCAATGTAGTAAACACCTAAACTCAGCGCAGCTAAGAAAAAACTGTAGCTAGAGAAACATTCACTGTCACATAAAGCACTAGGTTCCATACCCGGAATGTTAAAAAGAAATTAATCCATATCTTAAGCACTGTTCATTCAACCTTGAACAGATACGTCGATTTCTCCTTGCTGAGGAAGAAGCTATAGGCCCAAAATGCCTCATCAGAAACTTCCAGGTCAAAAGTATTTCAGAATTTTTCAGATTTTATAAAGGTAAAATGGTACATTATGTATTATATAACACTTCCAGTGGGATCTTGGGCTGGATCCACTAATCAAACAATATTCCTGCAGTGAGATATAAGAACATTCACAGCCAATGATTAAAGACTCTAAATAGACTTGTAACAGTTCAGATCAGGTTTTCTTCTCAAATGAGTTTGTATAAAACTTAACAAGTTGCACTTTGGGGGGCTTTTTGAATTTCAGAATTGAGGATAAAGGATTATGGACCTGTACAAGTCAGTCTTGATTTTAATGAAAAAGAGGCAAAGCAGTGGAAAAGGATTCTTTAGAAGGGTGAAACCCAGGTGTCCATCTTGGTTATTTGACTTTGTGGACATTACTTAATATTTTTAGCCTTGGGTTTTCTTATTGATTGCATTGTGGTGGGGATGGTGGTGGGAGTGGCAGTGGATGCGTGTTCCAAAATAGGCAGGAGGGAATCAGTATTCATCCAATGCCTACAGAGTTCCAGTCCTATGCTAACTGCTTCTAGTTCCTCAATATTATAAACAATAGTGTGATAAACAGTAGCTAAATCTTTATACATGTCCCTTATGATTTCTTTGGGATAAATACCTTAAAATGTAATTACTGGATCAAAAGACAATCTATAACTGTCTGTCTGACTGTCATCTCTTCGTCCATCCATCCATCCATCATCCATCCATCCGGGTTTATGGCAACATTGCAAAATTGCCTTAAAGGTAATTTACACTCCCAACAGCAGTGTGCAAGAGCACCTATTTCCTGTACCCTTGTCAATGCCAGGTGTGACCATTAACAAAATTCTGCCAATTTGAAATGTGAAAAACGGTATTTCTTCGATTAAACATGCATTTCTCTGATTGCCTTGCATTTTTACATAGGCTCCATGTAATCTTCCACAATTTTATGAAGCAGTTAGTCCTAAGTTCTATCGTTAGTGGTAGATCCAGGTCTGTTTGACTTCAGAGCTTATCTTCCTCCCAGGAGCCCCCTGTGAGCTCTGAATTGCATTGTGGAGGGACCTTGGAGGGACCTTGGTGGTGGACTGGGTCTTTGGAACACAAGGGCACAGATGAGTTGTGGTGGCAGCTTTGATTGTTGTATCTGTTGACTATGTTGTGCTTCTACACAGAGCTTCTCTACTGTACTAAGCCTAGAGGCTTCCTAGGTGGCCAAAAAAACCTCTTTGAAATAGCAGCCCTCATGGCTTAAGGCTTGGGGAGAGAACACAGGGAATGTATTTTAAATTACTTTTCACCACCACTCAGAGCACGGTACAGTTTTTAGACTAGCTAATCATTAATCAATTTATTAACCAAAACCAGTATACTATTGACTTGGATAGCCTAGATATTTTAATTTAGCTGTTAATTTAGCTGTTCCTCCCTCCCCATATGGGCTTACATTGGTATTAAAATTTAAATGACACATCTGCAAAACTCAGATGATACGACAGCATTTTAGATAAAGTGACTTTAGTTCAGATTTATCTGCAGATCACACACTGTTCTCAGTCATTTATACCCATGGAGGAATGGGATGAACCAGACCCAGGGAGTCAACAGGCATTCTGAAAGCTGTCATCTTTCTTACATATAAAACCCTCACCAGGGTCTTAGTTACCAACTTTCCAAGGTATGAGTGTCACATTCTTTCTATACTCCTACCTGCCCCATAGGAGAGGCACAAATAGCTTGTGAAAATGCTGAGAAAGAGCAACAAGGTAAAGGGTCAGTATAAATCAGTCTGAATAGAAATCCCCCACTTGAGGTCAACTGTCAGCACTAGAAATTTCTCTGTTTCACAAATGCAGGCAGGGCTACCGAGGTGCAAAGCTCCTATATTTTATGGGACTGGGAATGTGCCTCTTGGTGACCCTGTGATGGGTAATCCAATCACAGTCCAGGCTTGCTCTTCTGTATATAAAGCACACTTGAGCAGCAAATCTGTGTCACATACACATTTTCAGGTGTCTCTCTGAAGGAGATGAACAGATTTCTCCTGAAACAGAATATCCTGAGAGAAAACAAAAAACGACTGGCTGTAAATATGTCAAACAAAAATCTTTAACTGTGACTCAGTATTTCAGGAGTTGGTCTGGTCTCAGGTTGTTTAAGGAGCACAGTCTTCTGTGTTATCCTTGCTTTAATACCCACTGTCCATGACATCACCATCCAAACCATTTATTTAGTCTGCTTTCAAGCTCACCACATGGCAAATGACTGCCTGCATGAACAAAACAATTCAGTTCTACAAGAATTCTTTGCAATTGAGACCCCTGGAGAGAAAAAAACTAGTGTAATTGCCATCTAAAAACATACTGAAATTTCTGTAAGTAGTTTTATAAATAAGTGACTGTCATTAAAAGAGGAAGAAAAAAACCCATAAAGAGCTGCAGAAGGCATTTCTGAATCTTGCAGACATAGTAAAGCAAAATCATAATACCCCCATGAGCTCTTAGTTATCAGAAATCCCAGTTCGAATTTAGCCACTGACAGATGGGCAAGGTAAGACAGATGATAATATCTTTCTGAGTAAAGACTAAGTCTCTAACATCTCATACCCCTTACAGTAGTGGTTTCCAAACTTTAGTATGCATCAGAATCATCTGGAAGAATTTAAAAAACAGGCTACTGGGCCCCACCCTCAGAGTTGCTGACTTAGAAGGCCCAGGTAGGGCCCAATAAATTTGCATATGTAACAAGTTCCCAGGTGATCCTGCTGGTCAAGGGACCACATTTTGAGCACCACTGCCATATAGCGCAGAGCCCACCATTAGGCAAATGGTAGCTGGAAATTAAATGTATATTGATTAAATCGAATTCATCTTCAAAAATAATGTTTTCTTCCCCACCCCAAATCTAATATGCTGGTGGATTGCTTTTTACAGGGCATAATAATTACCTGGAGAGTCTTGTTAAAACATAAAAGTTTCTTAAAACACAGATTACAGGGCCCAACTCCGGGCTACCAGATTCAGAATCAGCAGATCTGGAGTCGGTCTGAGAACCTGCATTTTTGTTGCTGATGCAGCCAGTTCTCAGACGATACTTTGAGTAGCACTGGCGCAGCAATCCACTTCCAGCTGCCACTAAACATCACACCAAGCAGATTTCTCAACGTATATCTCAATTACATAAACTTCCATATTCTATTTTATCATTTGGGCTCATGGTTTTCAATCCTATCAGACTTACCCTAAAGCAAGATCTGTGTCTTATTTCTCCTTATATTGAACACGATGCCTATCACAGTGTTTTGCTATGAACACCCAGGTGTGTGTGTGTGTGACATACGTTGATAGATATATACTGCATACATGGGTAGCAACAGGAATACATATTTGTTTGTTTATTTAGGTTTCTTTTTGCTCAAATCTTCCCCCTACCAATCTATTTACTGCATGTAAATCTAATAACCGCTGAATTTCTTAAAAAAATTAGTTGTTTGTTATAAAGCAGAAACTAACACACCATTGTAAAGCAATTATACTCCAATAAAAACGTTTAAAAAACCCCCTAAATTTTCGTGAAGTATTTTATTGATATGCTAACTTCCACTTATCATCATTGTGGAATCAATGAGAAATTATGTGCAACTGAAAGGAGAAAAAAAAATTAGTTGTTTGGCAAAATCAGTCTTATGTGGTAGATGGCAACACAGAACTTATTAAAAGCATTCTTATGTATGAGTATCATTCGCCAACATGCCCTCAATGAATCTGAGGCTAAAGAAAACCAGCAAGTGGAAATCACAAGTTCCATTAGGATTGTAAGCATTTTCCAAGCCCTCTGCCAGAGTCTCCCCTCCTCCACTCCAGGGCCTTCTATCACCGAGAGAGCCAAGGGGTCTTTAAGTTCTCTGCATTTAATATTGGGCTGCATGTCAAAACATAAAGAATGAAAACTGGTTTGTGCCATAAATTAAGCCAATAACTTACAGCACACTTAATCCAGCATGGTGCTGGCAAACACATACACCAGTCCCACATCTGATGAGTGGCTTTAATGTTAAAAAGAAAAAAGTGTGTGTGTGTGTGTGTGTGTGTGAGTGGGGGTGGGTAGTTGAAAAGAGGCAATGGGCCTCGGGAGCAGGTGACAGACTTGGCCCTTAGATATACAGGAGATAGTCTGAGGTTTTATCTACTTCGTAAGGTAAATTGCAAAGCAGAAGCTCATATAATGTTTACTTTGGTATGTCCTTCATCTTCCCAGTCCGCTACATCCCATACATACATTCTCAGAATAAAATCCTGTAACTCTAGAAGAAAGGAGAGGCTTGGAAGGTTTAAAGCAGACTAAAACTCACTTTCAAAATCTCCATTCCAAAAAAAAAAAAAATTCTATTCTTCTGGGATCTCTGAAATCAGGATAAAACAAAACCCAAACAAACAAACAAACAAAAAACAAGGGCTCTACCACCTGCTTCTAGAAGGTCCAAAAAGTTAAGGTGTGAGAAGAGGACTAGAAGCAACTTTTCCAGCCTTTGGTGGGAGCAGTCAGTACTGGCAATGGTTATGGTCGACAGTATTGATTTGTGATTTGTGTCTTGGGGGAAACATGTGGAGAGATTTTAACATTTGATTAGGTTTCATGTCCAGACTTCAAATAACAGGACAAATCAGTTTATCTCTTCAACTGGAACCCTCTTTACAGACAGAAGAAATGAGATACTTTCAAAAATTAATTTTCCCACTGTTCCCTGAAGTCCAGAGTTTTGATGAGGTTTTATGCAGGTTTTGACTTCTTTTCTTATGACCTTGTAAACTAGAAAACAAAAAAACTAGCTAATTAAGTTTTTAAAATGAAAAGTCAAGCCCTCAAATGAAAACGATCCTTAAAATAACTTCTAAAAGACTGTCAAACTCTGGACAAGAAAGTATTCATCTCTGCACATTAGTTGCTAGTTGTTCAGGGTAGAGTAGAAGCTCAAGAGTCTTCAAAGTTGGTTTAGAAAGTTCCTTAAAAAAAAAAAACTATATATATATATGTCTGTACATATATATATATATATATATATATATATGTCTGTACATATATATATATATATATATATATATATAAATTCACCCAGAGAAAACTAAAGCCATCATTCTTTGAATTACAGTAGTAAGCTATTTGGATAATATAATAATAATACTGTAATAATAATTCTACTCATAGTAATAATACAACTCTTTGGATATACAGCAATAAGCCATTCAGATCCTTATTGGTTGACTGAAATCATTATTAAGGATGAAGCCCATTTTAAAATTTTCTGTTAAAAAAATTTTTTTTTAACTGGGAAGACAGGGAAAAAGGAGATGAAATACCAGGAGTTATTTGAGAATAACCAGAACAGAGGTGGAATCTTGGGGTAAAAAGGTTTTAGATGACCAACAAGCAGCGGGTGAGGTCGCTGGTATTTCGGCAGTAAAGAAAACACGGTACTAAATGGTAAAATAATGACAAAGAAACATTTAATATAGCCTGAAGTTCTTTTTGACTTTGGCAGCAATGCCCTCCAAATTCTATCTTCAAGATGGCTGAGAACTCCTATAACCTTAGTCTCATGACTCAAAAGGAAACATCTATTGTTATGTTTCTCTCCTGTTGAACAAACTGCCTACTGGCTCAGAGAGATTAAATGAGGTGCTCAAGGTTATAGGACTAGAACCAGGTTTCATGATGTCTAGTGTGTCCAAGCAACTGAGAATGGGGAGGCCAGTTATGACGGTAATCTGGGCTGGAGGGGATGAGGCTTGGATCAGAGTGGTGGTAGGGGGAATGCTGGAGGAACCAGGACAAAGCTACTTCAAGTGACACCTCAGCCTGGAAGAAGACTGGATTTCCTCAAGCCTAAGATACATGGCTTTTAAACTTCTTTCATAGTTTAAGAATTTTTGAGATCAAGATGCAGCTTACAGTCAATGTTAAAAGAGAGGTAGAAGAGGTGATGTAGCTGTCAATGCTCGTGCAGGTGCCAACAACACAAATGTCTAGGAAGAGATAGTAGCATTTTGAAGCTTGGAGAGGCTGGGTGACTGTGTGAGGGGCTGACTGCAACACATGCAGTGGCACAGAGGACAAGTGGGGAGTAATGGATGCTAAGACTGGAAAGGTATTAAATCTGTGTTAAAAGAAGACAGAATTACCACAGATAGTGGACAGTTCCAGATCTCTAAGTACTATTAGGGAGGCAACATAGATGGCTAAAGGGAAGTAAAGTAGAAAGAGTAAGAATAAGTAAAATAAGGGCCTCAGAAAATTAACACCATGTGTGATCAGGTCTGGAATAACCAAGAACTGCCTACATCAACCAAACATTTAGATTCTAATCTCTAAGCAAAATGGTGTAGGGTCCTGAACCAGCTAAGAAGATGTTCAAAAGTCCACAAGCTTGGTCTCACCTGAGACTAACCAACTCCGAGTGTCTGAGGTGAGGCCCGGGGAACTGTTCAGTGATGTACGGGGAGAGCCTGTTATCTCACAAACACACTGTGTACTTAGGGACAACTAAGTTTTGGTACTTTAGGTTTACCTGCAAGGCTGCTATATATTTTAATATCTAAAAATGTGTGCCCCCCCCCCTTTTACAACTGCACCTTTCTGCTTTCTGTATACACATCTATTAGTCACTCAAGTAAGAAAATTTTGCTAGTAAATGTTACGGCAAAGAGTGTAGTTTCCGACCGTGGCTATTGCTGAGCTACTCCTGATCAACTCACGACTTCATGAGAATGTAGTTCTGCACCCTCCCATACCTATTTTAGAGCCACTCAGGCCTTGCTTATTACATAGATCTGTATGGCTCAAAGAGATGTCCTATTTCTCTTTTAAACCTTTTTTTTTTTTTTCCCTCAGCGAGAGGTGGTGGCTAGAGGTTTTTTTTTTCCCCTTTTTTTCCTTGATGGAGGTGCCATTCTAATTTGGCCTGATTTCATTTTCTTGTTCTGGTTTAGGCCGTTGGCACAGTTTAAAGCTACCCTGCTAGAGGGAGGCTTCTTCTCTTAGAAGTGCATTAGGTGGAAGGTCTGGGGATGTGTTGCAGAGAGATGGAAGAGGAAGTGGAGTGGAAGATGGAAAAGCACTACAGCAGGAGTCTGCTGATCGTTTCTTCTTGCATGCTGCTCTATCCCTTTACTCACCAACATCTTTCATTTTCTAAAACAGCAGATCAACAAATCCTCGGTGGCTCCCTATGACATAGAAAGTAAAGTCCAATCTCTTCAGCCTGACGTTGGAGGCCTTCCACCACACGGCCTCAGTGGGTCTCCCAAATTCCTCACACACATCCTCCAGTTACCTCACATCCCCTCACATGCCTGGCATAGCTGAGGCCACAGCACTTGGAGACCATCTTCCTCCCATCTCCTTAGTCCTCTCCTTTCTCTGAACTCCTCTAGCAGGAACTGTCTGTGTCACTCATTAGGGCTCTTAGTCATACTGGCCGCATTTAAATTAATGATTTCATACATGTATGATTTACCTCACTAACCAGACCAGAACTCCCCAAATTGGAGCCCCATGGGTTGAATTCAGCCCACATACATGTTTTGCTTGGCGCACACAATGTTTTTAAAGAATTTGAATTAGTTGCCAGCATTTTAAAAAAATCGGGAGATGGCACATAATAAAAATCTGGATTTCTGACTTCTCCTGACAAGCTGGAGGCTCTGACAATTCTGGGCCAGCATTCCAGGATGGTTCCAATCAGCTGGAGCTGTGTAATGATGATCCCTTCAGAGTGATGTATCCTTTCCACTTCGGCAGAGCCCCAGTCACCCCTCTGTCCTGCTCCTGGCCCCTTCCTGTTCTCACAGACCTTCCTGTCTCCTGCAGTCTTTTAAACTTGCAACCTCTGAACTTCACCCTATGTCCTTGGAGGGTATGGTCTTTGTCTTCATCTCCTCACCTCCTCCGTGCGTAGCACACTGCTATTTACATAACAGGTGCTGAAAAAATACTTCCTGAATGGAAGCAAGAAAGGCCAGAATCGAAGAAGCAGATGAAAGTGATGGATCAGGGAGATGAGGATTAAAGGAGGCCAAGGGTAAGGACAAATGATGAAGTGTTTTCCAGTGCCTCAAAAAGGATATGAAATGAAAGACCTTGTTCCTTTATGGCTTCAAATGGCAGTGATTTATAAAGCTCTTTTAGAAAATTAAAAGAGGTATTTCGCTTTCAAAATGATAATTTCCCAGAAGCGGGACAAGAGAAACGACGTAGGTTATCTAATGACGCTCTTCAACTCTGAGTATACGTTACTGTTGTCAATAGTGAAGTGAGTCAGTCTGTCCTTTTTTAAAGAAAAACCACAAAACTTTAAGGCTTACTTTGTACTGCTGACTAGGTAAAAGAGAAATTACCCTAAAGGCTGCCTTCATTTCACATCTATCTATAAAATCTCAAAAGAAATGCACCGTAAGAGATGCATGTTACCAAGGATGTTTTCCTGAACTTGCACCAAATCCCTTCTGGGTGTCATCTAGGCTGCCCCTTTCCACTCAAATTCAGAAGGTTAGGAAGAGCAGGGTTCCAGAATATTAAACACATGATTCAATGACTGAACTTTAAGTTAAACTTCACAAATGAAACTGTGGCTCCAGAGAAGTCAGGCCTTAACTCACAGTTCTAACACTGGAGGTTTTACAGAACCTCCCCCTTCTACCAAAAAGCCTCTGAATTTTATTGCCGAGGGAAAGGAGGGAAAAACTGGTCTTACTGATCTGTTGATACCTCTGGGTTTGAGGGTATGAAGTGAATTGAGTTGGTGCTAAGGTGCTGGGGAATTCAGAGAAGAGGTGGAGAGACTTCAACTTGTCCACTATGGAAGTCTGTGTTTGAACTAGAAGTTTGAGGAACTAGAGCTGAGCAAAGCTTTAGATTTGGGATGTGAGTATCTCAAGCTGCTGGGACAGAGAGGAGGTCACTAATGGGAAATTTGTAGAGGCATCCAAGAACAGACATCTGCCTCACTTACCTATTTGTCAAGTTTTTTCTGTCTGCCTGCAGAGTTGACCTCATTTTTGATTTCAAGAAATTATAACTTAAAATCCATACCCACTTATAAGCACCAAATTATGGAATGTTTCATTCAGTAGGTAGCGGCTTAGCACGGTTCCTAAAATCCCAAACTGCTCAGTGTCCTGTGCAGTATCCTGAGACACAGTAGCATGTGGTAGGTAATAGCATGGGTTCTGGGGTCAGACAAGACTTAGGCTGGAGTCCCTAACTCTGCCAGTCAGTGGATCTAGAGCCCTAGGAAAGTCAGAGAACTTTTTCCAGCCACAGTTTTCTCACCCTTGAAAGGAGAATAAAAATGGTACAATTGCATGGGATTATTTTGAGATGTGAGTGAAAGAGTGCATGCAGACTACTTAGTACAGCACCCTGCAGGGAGTCAGCCCCCAATAACAAGTTATTTTCATCAGGGTCTCTCACAGTGTAGGGAAATTGAGATGGTCAGTTGGGTGACAGGTCATCAGGATCTTCGAGGAGTTCATAAATCGACTTGGCATTGTGCTCACAGTTCGTGATTCTAAACAAGGTTGAGGTCAGTAACTCCCGTCAGAAGAACTGGGGCTCTGAATGATTTTTCCAGCAGGAGAGATATTATGCTGAGCCAGCCCTACTCACACCTCTGCCCTCTGTGATTAAATAAATGCATTTCTGAACCAGCCGGGCAAGCGAAGGCTGCTCTGCATGAAGCCTACTGTCCCATATGGGGCCTGATCCCATAGCCTTGAATTTAAACGAATTGAGCTAACTGGTAACAGATAACCAAAGGCATGCTCCCTACTTGCAGGAGGCCAGCAGACTTTTACGGGGACACATCACGAAAACTTTAATAAGATGCAGAACACAAAATGCATTTCAGTAATACCCAAGAACATGTAATGTTTCAGAGTTTGGAAAAACCACAGCCACTCTGTCCATTCCAATTTATAAGCAGATTCTATAGCCTGAGAGGTCTGGGCTTTTATTGGCCTTTTTCCCTGATGATGTAATGAGTATCTGAAACTGACAAACCTAAAGCTGGAAGAGAAGCTCAGAACTAGAGATCACGTCATCTTTCCTTAAAGTAACATCTAACTTCCTGCTTGCTTTCCTGTAGAAAGACTGGATACTTGAGGAACATAGAATCACAGAATATTAGAAATAGAAGAGTCTTCAGTGTTTATCTAGTCCACTGGAGGAGCAAGGAAACCATGTGATACACAAAGATTATACAGCTAAATGTTGGCTCTGCCAGTACCAGAGTTTCCCTGACTCCAGGTCCAGAACTTTCCATTAAAGTTGCCACCCTGAGCCATCCAACCATCAGTTCGTCTCACAAAGTTATCCTGAAATTGGGGGACAAACCACTTGTTTATTTTTTTAATGGCCTAGTTGTATGGATGTCCAAAGCAAGGAGACAAAACAAATAGCTATAAGCAAAGCTATTTCTTTATAGCTGCCTATAAACTCAACATTAGCTGTGTTAATTATACTATGACACACTTGTTAATCTCTAGCATATAAACCAGCAAGTGCTAGAAGCACTTCTCACCTAGATGCTAAAATGTTAGAATGATATCTCTATTTAGCTCAAATAGAATATACTATGAACTTGCCTTATCTTTGCATCACCAGCTAGTAAGCATTCAGTAACTGCAATTTATTTATTTTAATATTGAGTTACTTTTGTTAAAGAGGGACATTTCTAGGTTATTAAACAAAAGTTCCTAAAAAGCCTTTCATAAAAATTTAAAGAGTAGATGTGAGGTCTAGAAAATTTAATAATATTTATGGAATCGTCAGTCGGTGATTCATCAGTTCATCAGCTAGAAATGTTGTGAGGAAATCCCAGAACTGAGATTCACTACAGTAACCAGAGTTACTCTTGCCACACTCTCAAGCCAGTAATAATTCTTGGTACCCTAACATTTTTCTATTTAAAATGCACCTAAATAGATTTCCTCTCTATTCCCTGCCTTTTTATCTTTAAGCCCCAGCTTAAGATGTTGGTCCACCGTAGTTGACATTCATGGCCTACCATTCACCTGGTACCTACATACTACCTTGGGCAAGTATGAATCTTCTCATATTTGTGCCTTATATCCACAACCAGATCAGTCAGGATCTCCTTCCTTGAAAACTGTCTTAGTTCAGGCTGCTGTGACAGAATACCATAGACTGAGTGGCTTATAAACAACAGAAGTTTATTTCTCACAGTTCTGAAGGCTGGAAGTCCAAGATCAGGGTGTCAGCATGGTCAAGTCCTGGTGAGGGTTCTCATCTGGATTGTAGATTGCCGACTTCATATCCTCCCACAGTGAAGAGCACAGAGAGGAAGCAATCTCTCTCATGATTCTTATAAGGGTACTAATTTCATTCATGAGGATGCTGCCCTCATAACCTCATCTAATCCTAATTACCTCCCAAAGTTCCTACCTCCTAATACCATCACATTGCAGGGAAGGAGTAGGGGTTCAACATACAAATTTGGGGTGGGGGAGCACACAATTCAGTCTATAATAAAGGTCTAAGACCAAGCTAGGGCTCTGCACATATGGGTTGTCCATGATACAATCTATCCTATCAGAAAAATGAGGGCTCTGTACAGGTAATCTTTAGACTCCTTAGGGGTAGTCATGAAAAACCTAATATAATGTTGCAGAAGGGTAAAATAATTTAACATAAAACAAGTGAGAATGTATACAATATTGAGAACATTCTGAAATGTTAAGCCTAGAATTTTCTTGAGTTACATAATTCTTTTTTCTACATTTTTGGGATAATCACAAAAATTATCCTTCTCTCAAGAGTAAGGACTAAAGAAGTGGGAAAGAAAGATTATTACAATGTAAAACAGATTAAAATTAAAGTGAAATTAAAGTGAAAACAAACATATCAAAATTCTAGCAGTGGTTATTTCTAGGTGCTACAGTTATGGGTAATTTTGATTTTTTTCTTTGCATCTTTGTGTATTTTCCACATTCTCTACAATAAAGATGTGACTCTGATAAGCAGAAAGAAACTCCAAGAAGCTTTAAAATAAAGGTAAAGATGAGGTCAAATATTTCCAAATATTTGAGGGGAGACATATCAGGGTGTTTCTAGCATCAGTTGGTGATTGCCATAACATCATATTATATCCTGTGAATTCCCAAGAAGGGCATATGGTCACACAAATCATATAATAAATATAATTTTCCATGGGCTGAATGGATTGATTATGCCAATGGTGCTGGGGATAATGAATAACTAGGAAAATGTTTTAGTGTTATTGATAATTTTGGGGAATGTGAGAGAGGCATTGTTCAGGATCCCAAGGTTGGTGCTTGAGGTAATAGGCCTCTACTGAAAGGCTGTGAGTACAAGAAGAAACTGATGACAACAGGACAGGGAGAACCAGGAGACTCTAAACCCAGGATAGGGGCTGCCAAGACATGTTCTACAGGGCAAGATGAGTGTCTACAGGGAAGACACTGGTAAGAGTCTGAGATAAGAGACTTCCAGAAAGAGAGTTCTAACCTAAACTCAAAATACTGTAGTACAAGGGGTAAAGGATGAAGCATGGAAGCAGCAAGGATGAGTAAGAAGGGCCAAAAGAGGCTCCACAGGCTAGGAAAGGGCATTCAGAAGTTTCTAGAAGGGCCTGGGCTGTGCTTAATGAAGTCCAAGCTTAAGAGAGAAATATGAGGCTGAATTTGAAATTAACTCCCACTCGTGAAAATTTCAGTTCTAGCATATGAATTCAACTGTAACACCAGAGATGGTGAGAAAAAAAGGGTGGGAAGGCTATGGAGTCCAGAGGCACTGTGATTAAAGGTGTACATCTCACCCCCGAGCTTGAAGGATATTGGTGGAAATCTGCCAAAAGACAGTGCAAAACAGAGGGAAAGGAAACCAATGATCTGCCCTCCTTCGCCCCAGTGTGCTCAATGTAGTTTCTTTGAACCACATTTGGTAAAAAATTAAGGTTGAATTCCTAAGGCTTGGGCCAGGGCTGACAGCTCAAATGCCAACATGGGCCAGACAGGTAACATAAACAAATGAAGTGGTCCAGTCCAGAGAGGTCCACAGTGTAGGCAAGAGCCCATCATGCTCTGTCTGAAGGGACAGCTGCAGAAATGTGGGCCTAGGGTTGCCAAATCTTCTGAGTTTTCAAGAAAAGCCAGATATCTGGATTTCTCTGTGAAATCTATTGCTAGTAACTAATAAATTTCTTTTAAAAACCATTAAGTAGATCAAAGAAAACATATATGGGGAGGAATGTGGTGCCTGGGCTAGTTTGTGATCTTTTCTCTGGACCGCTTCTTCAGTACAATTGCAACTTCAGTTAAGGAATGGATTTAAACATGACATGCTATCTTGAAGGCATGCAAATATCTGATCTTTGGCCAGTCCTGAGAATACTAGGGACACTCGAGTGGCAAAAGAAACGTGTATAATGGAACTCTTCACAGCTAATACCTTGGGGAGAATATTACACAAGTTTAAGTAAGCCTAATGTCCAGATGTACAAAGAACAACATATAGAATTTGGGAAGAAGTTAAGTGTGCGCCAGAGTCAATGCCTGAAAACACTTGTATGCAATTTACTTTGATTCTAGTAGGAAGTTGCATTTGAATACTGCAGAACAAAATCTGGTCCTGAGGAGCAATTTTATAAAATAATACAGACTCAGCATGAGCTACAGCAGTGACCAGAGAATTGATTAGTTAGGGTTTCTGTGACTTTGGATACATTTCCAGGTAAGAGAGATATTATAGTGAAAACAAATATCCACGTCCCAAGTGGATGGAAAGCTCAAGATTGCTTTGTTTCAGATTAGAAAAATAAAAGTGCTTAAATGTAGACCCCTAAATGTTCAGGGGAGTGAGAGAATTTAACAGGATTCTTACTATCTGTACCAGGTTGATTAGTGTGTCTCCCCTTCTCCCTCCATTCGTGTTCACTGAGAACCTGTGAATATGACTTTATTTGGAAATATGGTTTTTGCAGATGTAAACAAGATGAGGTCATACTGGATGAGGGTGGGCCCTAATCCAATGATTGGTGTCCTTATAAGAAGAGGGAATTTGGACACAGACACACATTGAGGGAAGACCACCATGTGAAGACAGAAGCAGATTTTGGAGTTACCACTACCACCAGCCAAAGAATGCTAAGAACTACTGGCATCCACCAGATGCTATAAGAGTCAAGGAAGGATTGTTCCCTAGAGCCTTTGGAGGAAGAGGCAAGGCCCTGCTGGCACCGTGATTTCAGCCTTCTAGCCTCCAGAACTGTGAGAGAATAAATTTCTGTTGTTATAAACCACCCAGTTTGTGATAATTTGTTACCGCAGCCCTAGAAAACTGTTTTTTTTTTCAAGCCACTTCTGGAATGGAAGACTTGCTGTGGTGAATTATACAATGACTTACAATTATGCCCCAAATTGGAGCAATATGTAGGGTATAAGAGATAAAGGCACAGGAAGCATTCTGTCAACAGAGCATGAAAACCCTTGTTTTGGAGAGAATGGAAATAAAAAATAATGACCACTAACCAAATGGAGAGCAAGAGAACTTCCAATTCCAGTGGTGTTATACATAGCATTTATCCCAGAGTTGAACTAAATTTAATTTCATTTAGGGGAAATTATACATTACAGATTTTAAAAATTCCAGTCATCTTTTCCTTGCCCAACTTAGTTTCCTTTCTGTGAAATAAAACCAAGCTCTAGAAAATAACTACAAGACACTTTAGGTTCTTCATATATCTAAAGAACAAGATTAAAAATTAAGTTATTTATAACTTTGTCCCACTCCATATGCAGAAAGTTTTCCTAATATACACTTACATGATTGTTGGGGGGTGGTGCCTTTCATTTTTGCCTTTGTAAAAATTTAAAATATAGTTATTTAAAAATTTGGTTATAGAAATAACCTTCTTGGTTATAGCACTGATTTATCCACGGGTTCTCAGTGTTAATACTTTTTCTTTGGTTTTATGTCTTCATGTCTTAGACCTCTTTTCTCATACCAGCCTGTAATTGCTAGTCTAAGCCTAGAGAAAGGAAGGAGAGGCTTCATCTGTCTCACTTAGAGGTTCAATTAATAAAGCCACAATAACAAAAACGATGCCGTACCGTAAGGCCTATCGTCCAGCTGGATGCACAGTTTTAAATGGATACATACACACATTCACATATCACCCCCAACTATCATTACCACCACCACCCAGACCTTGGACCAAAAGTCTCTCCTACAATTTTGGTACATATAAATGAATTTCTTTTAAAAGTGCTGTTCATTAGGAAGGGTACTGCTCTGTATCAGTTTTGGATGATTTCTAGACTATAGATGTCTGCTCATGCAAAACTCCAGTGGAGTACATTACTACAGCACACGTGTGCCATACTCAGTTATATACCAAGAAAGTTTAAACACATCTGCTCAATACAAGTATATATCATATGGTCCTGGTCAGCTCTGTGGGAGCTGAACTCTCAGACCACAAGTTATGCCCATTGGTAGCCTAAATAACACGACAGATAACACATATATCATGATAGCATTATAGATCATTTAAGGGTGTACACGTAAACTGCATGTGCTTCCTGTGTGATGTATTTTGTATTTATTATATATTTATAATATATATTCATGCATACATACATAAAATATTTTATATTTCACATTATGAAAATGTCATTAAGCAAAATTTATATTTATAAATACATGATATATAAAATGTTAAATTATAATTTTTTTTTTTTTTTTTTTTTTGCGGTACGTGGGCCTCTCACTGTTGCCGCCTCTCTCGTTGCGGAGCGCAGGCTCCGGACGCGCAGGCTCAGTGGCCATGGCTCACAGGCCCAGCTGTTCCGCGGTATGTGGGATCTCCCTGGACCGGGGCACGAACCCGTGTCCCCTGCATCGGCAGGCGGACTCTCAACCACTGCGCCACCAGGGAAGCCCAAATTATACATTTTTAATATAGAAAATGTATAATAAAATTATTTTTATTAGTCAATTTTGAAATAAAATTATTTACTACTCTTGTTTTAAAAGATTCTAGATTAGTCTAATTGCATAGCATACACTGAGGTACAAAAATGAGCTTAAAAATTTTTTAAAAAATTCATTATATATATATATATATACATATTTTTTTTTTTTTTTTAAATTTTTTGTGGTACGTGGGCCTCTCACTGTTGTGGCCTCTCCCGTTGCAGAGCACAGGCTCCGGACGCGCAGGCTCAGCGGCCATGGCTCACGGGCCCAGCCGCTCCACGGCATGTGGGATCTTCCCGGACCGGGGCATGAACCCGTGTCCCCTGCATCAGCAGGCGGACTCTCAACCACTGCGCCACCAGGGAAGCCCTAAATTCATTATATTTTTTTAAAATTAATTTTTATAGGAGTATGGTTGCTTTATAATGTTGCCTTAGTTTCTGCTATACAGCAAAATGAATCAGCTATACATATATATATATATATATATATATATATATATATATATACACATATATATCCCCTCCCTTTTGGACCTCCTTCCCATTCAGGTTACTGCAGTGCATTGAGTAGAGTTCCCTGTGCTATACAGTATGCTCTCATTAGTTATCTATTTTATACATTGTATCAATAGTGTATATATGTCAATTCCAACCTCCCAATTCCTCCCACCCCACCTCTTTCTCCTTGGTATCCATATATTTGTTCTCTATGTCTGTGTCTCTATCTCTGCTTTGCAAATAGGACCATGTATACCAAAAACGAGGTTTTAAAAAAAGATTCTGGATTATTCTAATTGCACAGCATATACTGAGGTACAAAAATGAGCTTTAAAAAACTGCAACAAAACAGAAGGTGGGAAAAAAAATACTGGGGCTGACAGAGAACGATTATCCATTCAAATTTCTGATTTGTGGAAAGGGTTTCATTGGTCTCAACAACTATTTTGATAATATGTAGATACGTGACAATTTAAAATTAAATTTACATTAATAAAATATCCCTTATATGTGTTCTCTATATTGAGGGTAGGCATAAGATTGTTTTCAAGAAAGGATCTTGCTGCCTAAAACATTTGAAAACACAGAGTATTGTGGAGGGCATTCCAGGGCTGACTTTGGACCAAATTCTGACTTCTGAACACTTTCATCCACAAGGAACCACCTCTATGCTCCAAGAAACGAATCTCACAGAGGCATTTTCCTGGGTCACAGGTGATAATTTAACAAGACCTGGGTGGGGATAGGTTTACAGAGACTTCTCTAAAAAAAAAGAAAATCATGAAAACGTGCCTGATCTAATTTGGATTTATCCAGGAACAAATAAACATTCCACTTTAGCATTAAAACATGGTTAAAATGAGTTTTAAGAGATTTCACATTTTCATACAGAGCATTTCACACAAATCTAATAAAGATAAGACTTTCTCTGAAATTGCCCAAGCTCTCTGTCACTATAAGCTCTTAATACATTAGAAGGTGCTCAAGAAATGTTGGTAAATGAGTGAACAGTTAAAAACCATTTGCTCCTGAACACTGCCCTATGATGCCCTTAATAAATTTATTCCACAGTATGAGTCTGGGTGATTAAAATAGCATGCTCTTTTTCACTTAGGCCAATAGGAAGCTTAGACCTAAATTTGTGATTTACTTCTAACAACCATAAAGGACCCGAAACTATGTATTTCGGTTTCCCACTCTTATCTCTGGCTTTATATTCCAATTACTCCAATTCCCTCATCTAATTATTTTATTCTTCTGTATCTCATGTGCTTTGGAAGTGAGGTAAAAATAGACTAATAAATAAAAAGGAGAATCTTTCTTAAAACAGTAACACCTTACTAACCTCTCCTATAACACTGGGTGATTTTTTAAAAAGCTCTCCCCAGGGCTTCCCTGGTGGCGCAGTGGTTGAGAGTCTGCCTGCTGATGCAGGGGACACGGGTTCGTGCCCAGGTCCGGGAAGATCCCACATGCCGCGCAGCGGCTGGTTCCGTGAGCCATGGCCACTGAGCCTGCGCGTCCGGAGCCTGTGCTCCGCAATGGGAGAGGACACAACAGTGAGAGGCCCGCGTACCGCAAAAAAAAAAAAAAAAGCTCTCCCCAAATTAACCCTTCTATCTTTGGTAAATTCTGGAAAACCCTAGGGTTTCATGGGAAAGTTAGAAAAGCAATGGTCTAACCTCTGATTTTGTTGGGTTTGCTTGTTCCTCAAAAGG
The DNA here is from genome assembly GCF_026419965.1 of Kogia breviceps. NCBI lineage: Eukaryota > Metazoa > Chordata > Mammalia > Artiodactyla > Physeteridae > Kogia > Kogia breviceps. The sequence goes on from NC_081314.1 coordinate 102,930,391, forward strand.
GGGGTTATTCCTCTGAGGTAGTACTAAATGAAACAAGAGATTGGTCTGTTTGCTACTGTGGCTTATACTTGCCACTTTTCTACAGTGCAGAGAAGCTACATGTTACCAAAGGCTTAACCTTAAATACTAGGGTGAGAAGGTAAAAGAAACAAAAGAGGAAAGAGAACTGTCTGTGTCAGAGGCAAATTTCAATTTTTCAGAGGCAAAGTTTCTTCCCACTGGATTTAGACATCAACTTTATTTTGGCCTAACAAATTTATGCCTAATTTTTTTTTTCCTATGCTCTTTTCTTCTTTTCAAGACGTAATCCATATAGGTTTGAAAATAATCTGTTGTGTGTGTGGTTACTTTCATTCCAAAACACAAACAAAAGTGCTTTTTTCAACGACTGCCCATGTCTATATTTAAGCAATTAGTTTAGACCATCAGGTCAAGCCTTATACAATTCCTCACAACAGATCTTCTTTAAAGGGTAAAATACAATTTAAGAAGCTGAAAGTAAGTTTAACTTTTTAGGAGAAAAACCTGGTGCTAGACAGGAAATTCTGGAATCCCAGTCTTTGTCCATGTACAGGGGTTAAGAAACATAAAACCCACCTGGACTTGAAGGCTTCCTTCAGCTGAGGTGTCAACAGAGTGAAATGGATTCCTGACTTGGGTTTTGTTTTCTCTCTCTAAATGGCAGTCCAAAAAAATAGTGTAAGAGCCACCTGGCACCTCTTTTGCCATGCGTAGTTTCTCTCCTCACACCCCATGCTGGGATGTGTCACCATAACTTTGCACCCACAGTTATGGCTTCAGGGTGGGCCCTGAAATGGAGTGAGCTAGCTGTGTTGGCAGCTTGCTCTGGTTAGCTGCAGCTGCCGGGAAGAGTCGGCTCCACTCTCCCTTCCTCCTCTTCTCCCCCTCCTCCCCAGCAAATGCGTCACCTGGCTGCCACACTGGAGTGGTGGCAACGCCACCGAAGGCTCTGAGGGTGAGGGAAGGGGAGAAATCACAGGGGCCATGTGACTAAAGCATAGCCAGACAGAGATGAATAAGTGAGCTGACTTTAACTCTGCTGCTAGTTTTCCTGGTAAATTCGAGACCATGGAAGAAGGTATGTGGTCCAGACTTGTTTGTCCCCTTCCGTGAGGGCTGTTTAGCAGAGCTTGGGATCCTGTCGTTTGAGAGGAGGACAGGACAAGAATGGAGGAAGACGATGCAAACAAAAGTGGACTTGGACTGTGGCTAGGTGGTCCGTACATCCCAGTTTGCCTGAGATAGTTCTGTATTATTGTGTCCCCTTTTACTCTCAAAAGCTCTGACACAGTGTCTCTTAAGAGGGCATACTTATGCTGTAGGGGGACAATTCTTCCTTTCAGGAGACTGCTTTGCTCACTGTAGACAACTTAGCAGACCTACCTCTGTCCCCTAAATGGCAGCAGCATACCTCCTTCCACCCTATCATTTTTTGCCCACCCTGTCATTCTGACATGCATAAACGTCCTCCCTCTTTTCAAGGGCCTTCTGGGGACAGTAGTAAAGCCCTGATGCAGAGTCACTGAATGTTCTCTCAGTGAAGAAACGAGTAAGGTGAGGCTAAGAGAAGTGAAATGATTTGATTAAGGCCATTGCTAGAAAATGGCCCAGGAATGAATTGTTTCTTAGTTTTATATACTGTGCTCTTTTAAGGACAAAACTCTATTGTCCCATGGCACACCTATAGTTGAATCACTGTCTGCAGAGGCCCAAACTGCAGGAAAAGAATACACATGTGGTAATACCAGTGTTTTATTTGTGACCACTTACTCATATGTAGTCAGTAGCTGCATAACCCTCGCTAGTTACAGAGGTGATCAATAATAATGGTATTTTTCAAGGAGGACTTGATACTTTAGATTTTTAAACATATAATATTTGGAGCTAAGTCATAAAAGCTTTCCAGAAAAGGAGAGTAGTGTTATTATTTTTTAAATAAATGAAGCTTAAAGAGGGATTAACAGCTAACAACAGTGGCACCAATAAATATGCTTTTGAAGAATCTTTTATTCAAGGAATTAAAAATCTTTTTTTTCTTCTAAAAATGTTTAGGATACGGTATTCTCAAATGAAGCCAATAATAACACCTTGCCTCCTATAGTTCGTATTAGTTTCACTTCCTTAATAAGATTTAATCCTGAAAATAACCCTAGGAGGCAGGCAGAGAAGTATTATTCCCATTCTACTGACTGAGAAATTTTAGTGGCTTGCTAGAGGGTTGGACCTCCAGTCCAGTATTCTTATGTTATGGCTTGGAAACTCAAGTCGGGAGCACTGTTGAGAGTCAACTATTACACTTACTTAAATAATTCTGCCTCTTTCTCCAGCATTTAGGAGAAAAATATTATTTTTTCCTCCACATAATTACTCATGGTCATTTGTAGTTGCTAACAGCAGGACTCCTGAACCATGGGGAACGGGCATACTGAGTCACCTGCACACTCACCACTCACTGAGCACTTACTTTGTGTCAGGCCCTGGCTGAGGCACTGAGGCTTCAAAGGCTCATCAGACCCGGCCTTGCCTTTGATGGGTTCAAAAATATCTTGAGAGCACCTTTAGTAATTTTGATCAGAGCAGATTCACTTCTATTACCTTGAGCAGATATGGCCAAACAGTTCACTGTGATTGACTGGTTGTGCCAAGGCCAGGATCCTTCCCTGGGATGCCAAAGTGACCCCTCTTTCACTAAGCCCTCCCCTCACAAAAACCCTCAACAACAACCAACTGTAACGTCAACCCCAAACCCTGGGGACACAGCCTTTGTGCAGACAAGTTCTAGAAATAAACCGATGGCACACCAGTTGGACTACTACTGCTACACTAAAAAAAAAGGCTGTTTACTTTGGTTTTGGTGATGACATTGAGAAGTACAATCTGACACTTTTATCTACACTGCCAAAGAACAATAATTTTCAATTTCTCTTTTTTAGACACATTTGTGGCAGGAGGAGGAGTGGAGTGCCTAGAACTAGGCTTCTATACGACTCTAAAGAAGCTACTGGGATCTAAATTGTTATAAAATTCTCTTGGAGCAGTTTCAAATATTCTAGAGATTAGATCCCTAGGCTTATCAGTACCCTGGAGATTTGATTAGCTTGTTACTGTGAATACAGATAACTGTGAAGTTTTGGGGGGAAGCCCCCACGTCATAGCGCCTCACCATCCCCTAGCTTCTCCCTTCCCTCTTCTTAATAAATAAATAAATAAAGCAAGAATGCAGCAAATATGTTTCTATTTTTCCACCAAGAACACAGATGTGACAGCTTCTTCCCCTTCTCTTCTCTCATCCTCCCCAGCTCCGTCTTCCCCCTTCCCTACCAAATGACCTCATCCCTGCACAGAAAGGACACCAGCTGCAGGGAGGGTCTGCTCCACCAAGCGGGATCATTATCACCATTAGTAATGCCAAGAAGCCCAGACGGCCTTGTCCACATGTGCAGTGTGTTATAGCTCTGCGGTCTCCCCACATCCGCAACCAGGCTGCTGTCTGGAAATGGAAAGGCTTTGCCTTCCTGAAAATAATGTTATCAAAAGATTGTTTAGATATTTCTTAACAAATCCATCAGCAACTGTAGCAACAATGAGAACCTGCCAAGATGATGAACCTGGTGGCAGCCTCAAGTCATTTGAGTACAAAACTCCCATTTAAGAAAAATGAAGACACATGATTTTTCAGGGTGAGAATTGTAAGAGCTAGTTTGCAAGAGGAGGGCTGCCTAGAAAATAAAAGTTAGAAAAAAAAATTCTAACATACTGGCAGAGTAAAAGCTAATGTTATGATCTCTATTTTTACAGGCATATCCCTATAGATTCCTGTTCATTTTTTCATGCACTCATTCACTCTTCTCCACTCTCCTGTCTGCCAGTTAGTGCCAACTCATTCCAGAGAATGAGCCTGTGAGGTTTTATCAGACATAGTAATAATAGCAATTACCATATACAGAGTGCCTGCTATGAGCTGGACACAGGGCTATGTGCTAAATGCATGCCTCTCAACTACTTTGCACAGATAGATCATTACTTCCATGTTACAGATGAGACAACTGAGGCTCAGTCAGAGAGGCTTCCCGGGCCCTCTTCTAGAAGCATGCACGTTTCCTCGGTGGTCTCGTCCATACGAATAGCTTTAAATATCATCTATAAGCTGTTATCCAATTTATACCTCCAGCCTAGACATCTCTTCTGAGCTCTAAATATGTTCTTATAATTACCTGCATGACATCTTCATTTGGATGAATCACAAGCATCTTAGATCAAAAAAGTCCAAAACTGAACATGGGATCTATTCCTGCCCCCTAACCCCATCCCACCTCACCCTCAGGCTAGGCTCCTCTTCAAAAGTTTTCACATCAGGAAGTAGCACCTCATGTCAGAAACTGGAATTCATCAGTGACACCCTCTTCTTATGCAACGCCACCAATCCAGGGAGCCACCGAGTCTGGTAAACTCTACCTACTAAATCTTTCTTGAATCCATCTATTTCTCCATTGACTGCTACCATGATCTCTCACCTGGAAAATGTCATTAGCCTCACTGGTTTCCTTCTTGCACTCCTCTAAGCCACTGTGTGATGAGACAAAAAAATTAAAGTCACACCTGAATATAATCATGTTTATACCCCACCGCCCCCACTGCAAAAAACCTTTCAATGGTTATTCATTGCTATTAGAAAAGACCAAAACTCTTGTCAGTGCCTACAAGGCCCTGCTTAATCTTGCCGCCTGCCGCCCCCCCCTACTTCTGTAATTTTCCACTTTCCTCTCATTCACTGGGCTCTAGTTTAGCTTGCCTTCTCTCATTCCTCTTTTGCACCAAGTTCCTTCTTGACTCTGGTCTTGGAGGCCTGGCCTTCAGCCTGTGATCCTCTTACACTTACTCTTCGTCTGGCTAACTCCTACCTATTCTTTGAGCCTCAGGTTAAATATTATTTAATAAAATAGTCTTCCCTGCTCCTTTGATTCAGTTAAATTCCACATATATTTACTATCGTTGAAATACTTATTTGAATGCTTATTTTTCTTTGGCTTCCCCAAGTGGAGTATAAACTCTATGAGGTAAAGAAAGGCCATGTCTGTCTTGTAAACAATTGTATTCATCATGCCTAGCATAATGCCTGGAACATAGAAGATGCTCAATCAATACCTGTTAAATGAATAAGTGAGGCAAGTAACCTGCTCAAGGTCACAGGATTTGAACTCAAATCTGTCTGTCCTAAAGCACATTCTCTTTTAAAGTCTTGCAAAGCAGAAAAGAGTACTTTATAAATTCAACATATCATAATCAGTTTTAGGGATGTAAATTTCCCAAGTCTCAAAGTTCTGATTGACTGAAATGGATGGATGGATGGATGGTTAGATGGTTGAAAGGAATGGGGTCTGGGAATATGGTGGGATTGGGAGGAACCTATCTCCCATAGTATATGTGACATAAAAACATCTACTGGCCTGCATGAGTAGTTATAATAGAGAAATGAGAGTATGGATGAGAGAGTAGATATTAGAGATTGCTGAGCTGCTACAAGCCTGAACAAAATAAGATTTAAAAACCAAGGAAACAAATCTTTAATATGGCTGAAAAGAGTAAAGGCAAAGAGATTTTGAAAAGCCAACATATCATCTTTTATAGGGGAAGAAAAATTACTGAAGGTGGTTTTTGCATATATCTTCTCTCCTTCCTCGTGTGTGTTTGTGTGTGTAGGGTGTGGTGCAGATAGTGAAGAATGGGGTGAAGGATGGCCTACTGGGAATACCTGAAAAAAGCTTCTTTCAGCTTTGAGGACTGGGGAGTAATTTTTTTCCATCTGAGACCTAGGATATTTGCCTCCATCAGTACTATTCTAAAAACATTCTCTGCTGGGTAGTCTGTCATTGACCCTCAGATGGAGTGAGGAGAGATGAGTACAGAAGAGTCTGATCAGCACAGGCTAAGTTAGGCCCTTATTCCTTGATTCTGTTCATGCCGTCCAGTTTTCTTCTAAAAAAGTGCAGGACTTCACATTTTCCGACAACGGATGGGGACTTGTTACATTTGCCCTAGTTGTCAAGGTCTGGGAACTTTGGCTTTGTTCCTCTACTTCAATCCATTAATTTTCTTGAACTGTCCCAGCTTCTCACAAGTTCTCAATTATTAGGAACTTTAAAAAGTTTATTTCTCATGTTTGTGTGGATGAAATGGTGATAACAATTAGGTGATCAGCTTTTCGGCAAAAGAAAAAACAAAAGCCACTTCTCCACTTCCCTCTCATGTTCTCCATAAAAGGCAACAAAATTCTTCAGTAAATTCAGTATCATGCAACATGGTTGGAATTGTTCTGATTAATTACATAATCTGGTTAATAGTATCTGAATCACACACAGAGTACCAATTTTCAAAGAAGTGAAATAAAATACACTTAGTAGTAAAATGATACAGGACTCTTAACACCTTTCTTTGATGAATCGGAAGGTGCACAAGGATCTTGTAGTTTTGAACATTTTGACCATTTGATTGCATGATGGTGCTTAGAGGCTGGCTAATGAAACATTAGATAACAAAGTTCACAGTATCTATTATTGGCGGGTCACAGAGCCAACTGTATTTTTTTACTAGCTGGTTTTCTATTAGAATACAAAAAAATGAAGCTTCACATTGAGTTTGACATTTATGGTGCTAAGCTCTGCGATCAGATAATTCTGTTTGTTTCAAAGCTTTGGGGGTGTTTTCTGATTTCAGTTACTAATTTTTTTCCTCCACTGTCATAAGTTTTGCCCTTTCCAGCTCCTTTAATATTTAATAGTAACTTTAAAGACAAAGGTCTAGCATTTCTATTGATCTCACAACATTATAGGAAAGGATCAAGATCCTGAGCTTATGGCAAAAGAAAAAGGGATGCAGAAGAGACCTATGTTAGAGGAAGAGGAGTGACAAAGACAATGTAACAGAGAACAGAGGGAGGACTGGCTCATGCCCTCACGATTCATGAGCAGCAGGCTGTGCCTTTCTATTCAATCTTTCCATGGCCATTATTTTAAAAATCAAATTGTAGTGGGGCCAGCATATGAGCGACTATCATTTTGAAAAAAGAAAAAGCTGAGAGAAACCAAGGCACAAAGTGAATTATTCTTTCCCTGAATTTTACAGTTTAAAAAGATCCCCAGTAGACCCAAAGCCACGTCATGTAGCCAGAAAATACTCCATTTCACCCCATAGCTGGGTTGTCTGCACTCATTCCCCACTCCCCAAAACGAATGCATACAACAAATTCTATTATTTTTTTTTGTAGGGCAATTGTTGATTAATGAATCATCTTTCCTGTAATTTTTATTTTTTGTAGACTTAGTTTGGCTAGGTTCCCTGGCATTCCTGTTGAGGTACGTAATGGAAAATTTGACCTCATACTCTTTGCTTTTTTGTAACATCACAAAACACTGATATAAGAGGGTTACAAAAAAGTAGCTTGGAAATGAAGGGATGCACAGAAAAAAAAAAAAGCTCAGTGTGGAAAGGAACAAAGATATATTAAATCATCTGAAAAGTAAATATTTAGCTTCATAGACATGAAGTTACATTTATCTTCAAGAACAGCTCATTTGTCACAGCTTAGGATGTCACAGTGTTTCCATCATAATTCTGCTTTTCGAAAGAGATTATAAACCAGACATTAAAAAGCCATTCTCAAAATTAATTTGGAACACAGGCAGACCATTTTGTAGATCCTATAACTTTTTCCCAAAATGGTGATTTAGAGAGGCGGACAGAATAAAGGTGTCAGTAAGTGATTTCTTGCATTTACTCATATCTGAGTTGAAATAAAAGCTTGGCAATCACCCTTCTATGATCACATCCAAGAGTCTATGGAAAATGTAACAGGTCATACAGAGTCAACTTTAGTACTGTGAAACTTGGGGTTTGGCAGTAGAGACATGTTTTAGGACAGGTCTGTCAGCAGAATTCATAGTGGAATGAACAAAATGGCTGTTAAAACTGTCTTTTTACATTTTAAAATAATGAGACTATACTTTCTAAGATGAGACTATACTCTCTTCCCGAAGGCAAAAGAATCATTTCTTTAAATGCATAATCCAGACTCAAGAGGACACTGACCCAGCCACTGACTATGACCTGAGAAATTTATCAACTTGACCACAATGGGAAAAGAGTCCCATATAGCTCCAGCACCAACCTCTCAAAATGCCACGGTGCCCTGGTATAGGGTATCCAATGAGGTGTTTCATGATAACAACATAGGGTGATGTGTATATTGTCAACCCTCACAGTCCCATGGTTGTCAGAATGCATATACAGAGTGTTTAGCTTATTAATCATCTAGATGTGCTGAAAAAAGGAAGAGCGGAAACAGCAGATGCAAGGAAGGCTGTACAAATCACTACTTCATTACTCAGGCTGCTGGAAAATGTTCAGATGTTTCTTGATGTTACCTAAGTTGTTTCCAAAACCACTGTCACATCTATGTACTCTTCCCTATAAAAGTGCAGCATTATTAACTGGAACTATACAAATAATTCGCAGTGGAAAAAGCTTTAATATGCCACTTATGGGCTGGATGAGTAGTCTTTATTTGAATAATGTTTTGTTGTTGTTGTTGTTTTTAGAAGAGGGAGTTAAACAGGAAAACCATGAAGTATGCAAATAAGCCACAAGAGAAGAGTTTCTCTTTGTTAAATTTTGTGTTGTAAGTGGTAACAGATGGCTACCTATTCCAGAGACTGTCTTAGGTTCCTACTTCTCACTGACTTTGGCAGATACAGGAAAAAGAAAAGAAGTATTCAGACAGCTTGGAGTAATTCTATTTATCCACTTATAAAATGCAGGTGGAATGATAAAGAAAGCTTTTAACTACAAAGAGAACCATTAGGGAAAAAATTATTATGGTGCCATTTAATATCCTGTTTAAGGAAAGTATGAAATCTTGGTCAAAAAAATTGGTGGTATATAAAAATATCAACTCCAGGGAGTATGTTCTTCTAGATTCTTTTGGATTCCTAAAACTTTTCTAGGTCTTACTTGGTTTCTGGCTTCCCTGATTTACTTACACTAGTCTTACATTAATTTGAAATAAATTTTACCCTTCTACATCCCATAGGGTATTAAACCATATTGGTATTTTAGTAGAACTCCACTTAAATCAGCTTTATACTTTTCAGCTCTTTAATATTCCTGTAGCAGGCGAGTCTTGTGTTCATTCATAGGATGTACTCCTGTGACTAATAACACTTAAGAAAAAAACATTGATCAATTTTTTTGAAATCAAGCTCATAAGTGAATCAAAATAACTGAATCAGATAAAATGCATAAAGGTTTTCATCATTGCAGTAAAAGATCTGGGAGTGTCTCTGTTTTTGATAAACTTGTCTTTTTAGGACAGCAATTTCTATAGCAATAAAACAGGGGTGAAAAGTACTATTTCTTACTTTCTTCTATAAGCATTACATTTAGGAGTTTTTTCAACATCTGTCAATGCTGAAATTAATGAATCCTTGTCCCAACACCAAATTCTCATCTCCTTAGGCAAAAAATTTTGTGTGCATGTGTACCTTTTCAGAGGCATTTCATTCATATGCAGGCAAAATATATACATATATTCTTTCCTCCTTTTATTTTATGTGAATGGTAGCATTCAATATACATTGTTCTGTACTGTGCTTTTTGGACTTAACAGTATACCTTGGAGATCTTTCCATATCAGTACATAGACTTTTCCAGTCTTTGTTTATGGAACCATTGTATTCCACCAGTATTAAATGTCCTTACGGAAGTACATTTAGGTTATTTCTGATCTTTTGCTGTTAAAGAAAATGTCTGTTGGTCTTTATATTTTAATTTAATTTTTTTATACAGCAGGTTCTTATTAGTTATCTATTTTGTACATATTAGTGTATATATGTCAATCCCAATCTCCCAATTCATCCCACCACCACCCCTCCCCCCTGCCACTTTCCCCCCTTGGTGTCCATACGTTTGTTCTCTACATCTGTCTCTATTTCTGCCCTGCAAACTGGTTCATCTGTACCATTTTTCTAGGTTCCACACATATGCGTTAATATTTGATATCTGTTTTCTCTTTCTGACTTACTTCACTCTGTGTGACAGTCTCTAGATCCATCCACATCTCTACAAATGACCCTTTTGTTCCTTTTTATGGCTGAGTAATATTCCATTGTACATATGTACCACATCTTCTTTATCCATTCGTCTGTCGATGGGCTTTTAGGTTGCTTCTGTGACCTGGCTATTGTAAATAGCGGTGCAATGACCACTGGGGTGCATGTGTTTTTATGAATTATGGTTTTCTCTGGGTATATGCCCAGTAGTGGGATTGCTGGGTCATATGGTAGTTCTATTTTTAGTTTTTTAAGGAACCTCCATACTGTTCTCCATAGTGGCTGTATCAATTTATATTCCTACTGACAGTGCAAGAGAGTTCCCTTTTCTCCACACCCTCTCCAGAATTTGTTATTTGTAGATTTTCTGATGATGCCCATTCTAACTGGTGTGAGATAATATTGCATTGTAGTTTTGATTTCCATTTCTCTAATAATTAGTGATGTTGAGCAGCTTTTCATGTGCTTCTTGGCCATCTGCATGTCTTCTTTGGAGAAACGTCTATTTAGGTCTTCTGCCCATTTTTGGATTGGGTTGTTTGTCTGTTAGTTTTTAAATAAAACCAAACCACTTATAAGAAAATACATTTTACTGACTAGTTTTGCTTGTTTCTACTTCCTTCCCTCCTTCCCTATAAAATGGTAAAAAAGAAAAAAAAAGAAAAGAAAAAAGAGAAGAATTAGAAGAGGCAAGATGGGGTCTTGGCTAATCAGCTTTTGGATAATTGAAAATCTTACTCTTTTTAAAATTTAAAATTTTTATTTATTTATTTTGGCCATGCTGTGTCTTAGTTGCAGCACACGGGATCTTCGTTGCAGCATGTGGGATCTTTCAATTGCAGCATGTGAACTTTTTGGTTGCGCCATGCATGCAGGATCTAGTTCCCTGACCAGGGATCAAACCTGGGCCCCCTGCATTGGGAGTGTGGAGTCTTACCTACTGGACCACCAGGGAAGTCCCCTTATTCTTTTGTGTGTGTGTGTGATTAGTAGAGCAGTATTTTTAGGATAGGCTCAAAATAATAGACTCATTATCTCATTACTATTCTTATTATTCCTGTAAAAGTTATATTTTAATGAGAGGAAGATAGAAAAAAGGGAAAACTCAAGAAGTTCAGAGCCAGTTAGTGGAAACAACAGCTCTCCTAAAGCCTGGCTTCACATGGCCTGAAAAGCTACTCAGGTAATTGGAAGAGAGAAATCTGAAGTAGAGCCTCAGTTCTGCAAAGGCTTTAATCTGTATTATGGAGCAAGTTTTCATTACCCTCATTTTCTTCAAAAACATTTAAGCACATACTCAAAAACAGCTCTATGTGAGGAGCTTTGCAAAGCAAGTCAGCCAGGTGCAGCAACTCTTAGCTGAACAGATAAAACAAATGCAGGTATGCCTCTCTTTACAGATTGGGGTTTGGGAAACTATTTTTATAAATTTTATAATTTTAACAGAAAAATTGTTACTTAAGGGATTTCTGTAGCAAATTTGTTGAGAGAAAAGTTTTTATATTTCTTAGTTCATCTTTGGGTATGACTTTCAGATTTCCATATTTTGAGCTGGCTTTATTTAAAGTGAAGACAACTAACTCTGTGTCTGTATGTGTATGCATATGTGTGTAGTTGCTTTGTTTTAGCACTTAAAATTTCTAAATTTTGAAATAACTGTAAACTTAACAGAAAAGTTGCAAAAATAACATAAAAAACTCTTCCATGTTCCAACCAGATTCACCAAGTGGTAAAAATCTGCTATGTTTGTAATTTATTCTTATATATACGTTATTTGTTTTTCTAAGCCATCTGAGTTGCAGACATCATGTCCTTTTGCCCCTAAATATTTCAATGTATATATTCAATGTATTCAATTTTTTTTCTGTGGTACGCGGGCCTCTCACTGTTGTGGCCTCTCCTGTTGCGGAGCACAGGCTCCGGACGCACAGGCTCCACGGCCACAGCTCACGGGCCCAGCTGCTCCGCGGCATGTGGGATCTTCCCAGACGGTGGCACGAACTCGTGTCCCCTGCATCGGCAGAAGGATTCTCAACCACTGCGCCACCAGGGAAGCCCTCAATGTATATTTTAAGAACAAAGGTAATCACTGAGTTTAAGACAGTACAATAAAAATTAGGAGACTTACATAGTCACATTATTATTATTTACTCCACAGACCTTATTTGAATGTTACCAACTGTCCCAACAATGTTCTTTCTGCAACTTTTTTCCTAGCCCAGGATCCAAACTGGGATCACACATACACGTAAATTTTCATATCTCTTTGGTTTCCTTTAATCTGAAATAGCTCCTCAGCTTTTCTTTGTGTTTCAGGGCACTGACATTTTTGAAGAGTATCTTTTAGTTTGGGTTTGTCTGATATTTCCTTAACGTTAATTCTGCATTTTGAGGGGCAGGAATATCACGGATGTCCTTCTCAACGCATAACATCAAGAGGCACATGATGTGGGACTTTCCTGGTGGTCCAGTGGGTAAGACTCCGTGCTCCCAATGCAGGGGGTCTGGGTTTGATCCCTGGTTGGGGAACTAGATTCTGCATGAATGCCGCAAATAAGAGTTTGCATGCCGTAACTAAGACCTGGTGCAACCAAAAAAAAGAGGCACATGATGTCAGTCTATTATTGGTGATTGTAATTTTGATCACTTGATTAAGGTGTGACTACCAAGCCTCTCCACTCTACAGCTAATATTCCCCTTGGCTATTAGTAAGTAATTTGTGGAGAGATTCTTTTAGATATTTAAGTATCCTGTTCCTTACTACCTTTTACTTCCTAGTTTTAGTATCCATTGACACTTCTTCTTCTTGCCTGAATCAATGTAACTATTGGTTGCAAAATGGTAATTTTCTAATCTACCATTCATTCCACATTTATTAATTGGCATTCTACTGTAAAAAAAAGCTTTTCCTTCTTATGCATGTAGTATCTTTTAAATTTATTGTTGCTATGGACGTGCTCATAGATTCTTTTTTTTTAAAGTGAAGTATAGTTGATTTACAAGAGTGTGTTAGTTTCCGGTATACAGCAAAGTGATTCTTACACACGCATACACGTGTATATAATATATACATTCATATATCACATTATTTTCCATTATAGGTTATTACAAGATATTGAATATAGTTCCCTGTGCTATGCAGTAGGTCCTTGTTGGTTATCTATTTTATATATAGTAGTGTGTATCTGTTAATCCCAAATTCCCAATTTATCCCCCCTACTGTTTCTCCTTTCGTAACCGTACGTTTTCTATGTCTGTGACTCTATTTCTGTTTTGTAATTAAGTTCATTAGTATCATTTTTTAGATGCCACATGTAAGTGATATCATACGATATTAGTCTTTGTCTGTTTGCCTTACTTCACTTAGCATGAGAATCTCTAGGTCCATCCATGTCGCTGCAAATGGCATTATTTCATTTTTTTAATGGCTGAGTAATATTCCAATGTGTGTGTGTGTGTGTGTGTGTGTGTACACTACATCTTCTTTATCCATTCATCTGTTGATGGACACTTAGGTTGCTTCCACATCTTGGCTATTGTAAATAATGCTCCTATGAACATTGGGGTGCATATAACCTTTTGAATTAGAGTTTTTATCTTTTCTAGATATGTGCCCAGGAGTGAGATTGCTGGATCATATGGTAGCTCCATTTTTAGTTTTTTTAAGGAACCTCCATATTGATTTCCATAGTGGCTGCACCAATTTACATTCCAACCAACAGTGTAGGAGGGTTCCCTTCTCTCCACACCTTCTTCCCCATTTATTATTTGTAGAGTTTTTGATGATAGCCATGCTGACTGGTGTGAGGTGATACCTCATCATGGTTTTAATTTGCATTTCTCTAGTAATCTGAGCTGTTGAGCATCTTTTCATGTGCCTGTTGGCCATCTGTATGTTTTCTTTGGAGAAATATCTTTTTAGGTCTTCTGCCCATTTTTTTAAATCGGGTTGTTTGTTTTGATATTGAATTGTATAGCTGTTCACTCATGGATTCTTATTTTATTCAATGGGTTGTATTCCATTATTAGGAGTAATTTTGTTGCTGAAGATGTTCCAGATTTGGCTAGTAGGAGTCCTTTCAAGGGGTTCTTGTGTCCTTTTGACATGTCCCCATCATTTTTCGAGTACTCCCAAACTTCCTGGCATGAAAAGATGTTCCAAGGCTTATCCTGTTTTATCTCCATCAACCATGCAGTCAGCCATTTATCCAAGGAGCACTGGTTCCTTTTAGTGGGAAAGGAGACTTAGAAGCCAAAAATCTAGGTTCTATGTATGCTCACTGCTACTGGATTTCATTGCTTCAAGGCCCTTGTAGTGTGAATGGAACTAAGAAGATTTTCATGCTTTAAAAAGGTTTTCATAAAATTAGTTCTAGGGGCTCATATTATAAAATGTCCCTTTTATATTAGGTTTTTGCTATGTTGAAAGCTGGTTCAGGAGTTTTATTTATGTTTGGGTCTATGTTACAACGGACATACATTATAATTACAATACACTGACTACTAAACACATTATTACCCCAGATGGATTTGATGAGCTCTCTGAGACAAGGACATGTCTCACTCATTTTTCAAATCTCAAAGCCCAACAAAGTTCCAATCACATAATAGATAATGGATAGAAATTATATGATGTCTGGGATTTGCTTTCTAAGAATCCAGTGTGGAGGAAAAAGTACAGATATAGTAAAGGTGACCATAAGTTGATGACTGCTGCAGCTGTCCTGGAGGTTTTTTTCCCACTTTTCTCTATATTTAAAATTTTGCATAATAATGAAACAGTTTAAATGGCCATTTGTGACAACGTGGATGGACCTCTAGGGCATTATGCTAAGTGAAATAAGTCAGACAGAAAAAGATAAATACCATATGATCTCTCTTATATGTGAAATCTAAAAACAAACAAACAAAAAACCCTAAAACCCCAAGCTCTTATATACAAAGATCAGATTGGTGGTTGCCAGAGCTGGGGAGAGGGGAGTGGAAGAAATGGGTGAAGGGGGCCAGTAGGTAATAAATGAATGAATGAATGAATGAATGAAGTTCAAATCTGTAACTTAAACATAATAAGCACACAGAAATTTTAGTTGATGATTATATTTTAAAATTATTCCCACATACATGGCTTGAGAGCACTGCCCTTATTCTAGGTAGGGTTTTCCGAGATACCCTTGGCCTCGGGAAGAAAGGAGAACTAATGAACATAATGTTGTGCTGTTCTAAAATTTCTGCTCATAGAAATTCCAGAATCATCCAGGCATTTTTTTGGAATCCCAACAGAGTGACCCTATATATAAGCTGGAATTCCAATCCCTGGAATTCTAAGTACATATGACAGGAATAAGGTAGGTTGTCATTCCAATGTCATTCCCAGAACTACATACATACCATAATTCCTTTCCATCTTGTATTAGCTAATGGAGTGGGTAAGATGTGTAACCAATGCACATATATTCAGCATGGTCTTTTAATTAAAAGGTTAATAGATTTTTAGCTTTCGAGTAAAAGGGAGCCATGCTTTTTGCAGGAAAGTTTTAATGTTTCCCTTGGGGGCAAGCACTAAAAATTATTCTGAAGAATATAGCCATGAACTTCCCTTGGCATTTTATTTATCTGTTTTTGGTTACACAAAACTCAAGAAGTTCACTTTAATCCCATGAATATAATTGAGGCTTTACAAATGTTGATCACATCATAATACTGTAAGATTTATCCTCGATTTTATGGGTGTTAGAACAAATACTTTTCCAGTTTACTTAGATCTCTCTAAATTTATAAACATGTTTTTCTGAGAAAAACTACTAGCATTGAAGGTCCATTATCCTGTCACACAGCTCAGAATATCACGGTCTAGAGCTGCCTCATCCATTAGAGTAGCCATTGGTCACATGTGGTACCAAGTACTGGAAATGTTGCTGGTTCACATTAAGATATTCTCTAGGTATAAAACACATATCAGATTTCAAAGAATTAAGAGAAAAAGATCATGTAAATACATCTTTAATAGCTGTTTTGAACTGACTACATGTTGAGATATTTTGATATAACAGATTAAATAAATATAATATTAAAATGAAAGAAAGGGATGATAAACAAGTTTTCTCCAAAAGCATTACATGAGAGTGATAGGGAAAAAAATTAATGAAACAACTGAAATGCAATCAATAATATTCCCTTCTCTGAATGAAAAAAGCTTCTGCCTCTTCTGCAGCTCAATTTCTTTTTTTTTTTTTTGCGTTATGCGGGCCTCTCACTGTTATGGGCTCTCCCGTTGCGGAGCACAGGCTCCGGACGCGCAGGCTCAGCGGCCATGGCTCACGGGCCCAGCCGCTCCACTGCACGTGGGATCTTCCCGGACCGGGTCACGAACCCGTGTCCCCTGCATCGGCAGGCGGACTCTCAACCACTGCGCCACCAGGCAAGCCCACGGCTCAATTTCTTTATCACTTTGGTGTGGTTAAAAAAAAAAGTGAAGGCACTTGGATTACCAGGCACCAGAAGCAGTATAAGGTTCATGTCAATGCCTCTTCATTTAAAATTTAAGGAAAAAAATGCTTATGGAATGCTCATTCATTAAAGAATTTAATTTTTTCATTACATTTGGTCTAAAGGACTTGAAAATGCCCATGGTTTTTATTGTCAAATCACCAGTCTAATCATCTTGGAAAGCACTAACTTGAAACATAAATAATTTGGATAGTCATTCTGAATATGCATTTATGATATCAGACCAACCTCTAAAAAAATAAAATAAAATAAATAGATCTTAGAACTTTCTGGAGAAAGACAAGCCCAAGTATTTTGCTGAAGAAATATATGAAGATGGCTTTTTCTTGACATCCCAAGTTGTTTTCTGATCCTTAAATAACTGATAGTCAAAACATTAAAACGGGAAAGTAGAAAACTGCAATCATTGAGATATCCTACTCTAGGGGGAAAAAAAAATAAAATGTGTTTATACATTTATACGTATATACTGCTCACTGATGAGAAGGCTCCTTATTTCACAGAAAGTCTTGGCTTGTAAAGCATTCTGCTCCTTCCCATCAGGAAAACTGACACTGATATTCTTTACCAACATTACTTCAAGAAAGTCTCTTTTGAATTATGAGGGTTTCCCCACCATAAATCTGAACTCACTGATTTATAGTCAATATTTTGTCAAATAAAAAAAATGTGTGTCTGCTTAGTTTTACTGACAAGGAAATATACTAAAGTGACCAAGAATAGCCAATTCAGACAGGATTTGAGGCCCCAAATAATTTTCTCCATTATATTCAAGCAACAGAAAAAACCTTTTAGGGTTATTGAAACTAAATGACAACCTTTTAACCAATGGTGATTTAAAAGGTGCATTCCTTACAAAAGCTAGTATGAAAATGCTAGTTAACTCTTTCCATTATGACTGGGTACAATCAGAATGCTCACATGCTGTAGCCTGCACATTGCAAATAAATACAGACCAAATAACTTCCTATTGCTGCCATGAGCATAGATTTTCTCCAGACAGTTAAGTGGTACATTAGCACATATTTATCTCCTGGCTGCAGCTTTTTTTCTCCCTGATTTCCTGGACATACTTGTGGGACAGTCTAGAAAAATCAATGTTGTGATACATACAGATCAGGAAATTATCTCTTGATGGAGTCTTATGTCTGTAATCATCAGCATCCAGTCTTGCCAATGTCAGTGGATGATGATACAAAATTACTTTTTTTTCTTAAGTGTATTAATGGGT
Organism: Kogia breviceps; assembly: GCF_026419965.1. Classification (NCBI taxonomy): domain Eukaryota; kingdom Metazoa; phylum Chordata; class Mammalia; order Artiodactyla; family Physeteridae; genus Kogia; species Kogia breviceps. Next base: position 102,948,253 of record NC_081314.1, read on the forward strand.
TATTAATGTAAGCAAAATAAAGCATGGCAGGGTGAAAAATAGCAACCATATTTCTTCAATAAAATATCCATACTGTATGTCTGGTTGTGGTTTCAAAGAAATCTGGATTAAATAACATGACTCACATATGAAAAGGCTGCTAAAAACTGGATTTTGGTATCATTCAGTCATACATAAAACAGCCACTTTTGCACTATATCTCCACATTTAGGAAAAATGAAATTGTTTCCTCTGAGACAAGTATACTGGATACTTGAATCACGAACGCAATTCATGGAAAGAATAAAATTTAGAGGGAAAAGAACAGGGCTAAGTCACCTCATATTCTCAATATAACAGGGTTTTTTATTTAATTCTGATCTGTCAAAGAGGCACTATCTGAAATTCATTAAACTTTCCAGTTTTCGTACTGAATATCTGAAACACTCTCATCATAATATGTGCTTTCCAAGTTACTGGGTAAGAATTCTGGGTACTGCAGTTGAGGGGGGCAGTAAATATCTTGGTGTAGATAAGTTAACATAGAGCTCAAGTTAAGGAATCCAAGTCTTGCAGACAGTGTTTGCAGTGGAAGTTTTACAGTGTTACAAGCCTTAGTCATGACCTTCAAGAAGATAACAGCAAGCTCTAGGAACTGTGATTTTCAAAGGGGATGTGGGAATGAGGGATTTGATGGAAGCTTTCCAGAGCTGTAGCTGCTGAGCTTGTGGGTTTTTCATTGGTTGCCACTTGACAGAGGTAGGGTGGGAGAAGAATTCTTTGAGGGCAAGTTCAGACAGTGAATAGTTCAAGGCTGCAGCCTGCCTAGGAACCGTGAGCATGAGCAATGAATGGACACACAAACCACAAATGTTAAAAGACACAATGCGTTTGATTTTTCAAGGTTTTAAGGGGCTGAAATCATTCTATTACTGTATAATAGCCATGCAGAGAAAAATTAACATGAAGTAATTAATAATAGTCAGCAACAGAGTTGAGGATGGTTTTTCCAAATTCTGTTCTATTTTGCCACCATTTTCATCATGGTAATAGTATAGTGGGAACAGCATGAACTTTTGTGTCAGGGAGATATAGATTTGGCCCTGCTACTTTGTGTGTGTGTGGCTGGGCCTCAATTTCATGTTCAACAGGAGACTAATACCTACCTTGCAGGGTTGTGCTTTTTGCTTTTCAGGAATCTTTTTTTTAAAATTAATTTTTATTGGAGTATGGTTGCTTTACAGTGTTGTGTTAGCCTCCACTGCACAACAAAATATATAGCTATCCCCTCCCTTTTGGACTTCCCTCCCATTTAGGTTACCACAGTGCATTAGGTAGAGTTCCCTGTGCTATACAGTATGCTCCTATCAGTTGTCTATTTTATACATAGTATCAATAATGTATATGTGTCAATCCCAGTCTCCCAATTCCTCCCCCCCCACCCCTCTCCCCCTTGGTATCCATACATTTGTTCTCTGTGTCTCTATTTCTGCTTTGCAAATAAGATCATCTATGCCATTTTTCTAGATTCCACATGCATGCGTTATTATACGATATTGCTTTTCTCTTTCTGACTTACTTCACTCTGTATGACACTCTCTAGGTCCATCCATGTCTCTACAAATGACCCATTTTCATTCCTTTTTATGGCTGAGTAATATTCCATTGTATATATGTAGCATATCTTCTTTATCCATTCCTCTGTCGATAGACATTTACGTTGCTTTCATGTCCTGGCTATTGTAAATAGTGCCGCTATGAACATTGGGGTGCATGTGTTTTTTTGAATTATGGTTTTCTCTGGGTATATGCCCAGTAGTGGGATTGCTGGGTCATATGCTAATTCTATTTTTAGTTTTTTAAGGAACCTCCATACTGTTTTCCATAGTGGCTGTATCAATTTACATTCCCACCAGCAGCGTATGAGGGTTCCCTTTTCTCCACACCCTCTCCAGCATTTATTGTTTGTAGATTTTTTGATGATGGCCATTCTGACTGGTGTGAGGTGATACCTCATTGTAGTTTTGATTTGCATTTCTCTAATAATTAGTGATGTTGAACATCTTTTCATGTGTTTGTTGGCCACCTGTATGTCTTTGGAGAAATGTCTATTTAGCTCTTCTGCCCACTTTTGGATTGGGTTGTTTGTTTGATATTGAGCTGTTTGTAGAGTTGTCATGGGAATAAATGAGATAATATATGTTAGGTGGCAGTAGATATAGCAGCAGCTCAAAAAATGATAATTGCATTACCATTATCATAAAAATTGATGCTCCTGTGTTATAAATAACTACACTACCATCTATGCAATTGTTATAGGTGAGTTGACCTACAGAGCAAGAAAAGCTGTATTCAACTGCACATAAATCATTCATACTATTTTTTTAAAAAAAGGTCCTTTATGGTTTTGGGTTTATAGGATTTTTCAATTTAAATTTTATCAGTATAGCTTTTATGTCATTAAAATAGAGACTTTTATGGGTTCTTTCAGCATAGTAGGAAAACATACTCTATGAGAGCTTTACAATGTCATGAACTCGTTTTTGCTAAAGAGGAATACAGTTAGCTGTTTCCTCCCTGCCTCAGACAGATTTCACAATGATTCACCAATAATGAAAACCACCAGCTGCCATTCCTAATAAAACAGTCTACTGGAACTGCATACCTTATGGCAAACTCCAAGTCATATGCCCTCTTTGTATTTCTGCCTTTCTTCTCTTAAGGCCAGTTAAAACCTGCCTTTCATAAATCTTAAGAAAGTACATCAAAATAACCAATCCTGGAATCTGACCAAATACCAACCAAGATTACCTAAAATAGAATCAAGCAAGGGTCAGGGCATACGTATATCCATCAGTCATTTCCCCTGTGACATTTAAATCATCTGTCCTCCAGGTATCATATTTTGTCTCCTCATGTTTTAACACCTATGATCTTCCTTGTATTTTACATATTCCCCTAGGGCAGGGGTTAGCAAACTGCAGCCAGTTGTTCAAAATCTGGTTCACTATCTGTTTTTGTACAGCCCACAAGAATGATTTTACATTTTTAAATAGTTGGGGGAAAAAATCAAAATTAGAATAATTTTTCATGACATGTGAGAAATATATAAAACTGAAATTTCAGTGACCATAAATAAAGTTTTATTGGAACACATCCATGCTCATTTGTTCTCATATTATCTGTGGCCACTTCTGTGTTATAATTATAGGGTTGCGTAGTTGCTATAGAGATCATCTGTCTGGCAAAGCCTGAAATATTTACTATCTGAGCTTTTACAGCAGAAGTTTCTTGACACTGCCATAGGGGATCTTTCTCTTGGGAGGAAGTAAGGCAAATATACTTAAGCTTGACCTCCCTGTCCAGTCAGCCTTGGAAAGGAAATAGAGCCTAGTCTGACTTTTCAGTAAGGGTGGAATGGAATAGTAAAAAAAAAAGAATTGGCATAGGAGACAGGAGACATGGGTCTCAGATTTTGTTTTTATGGTGGTTCTAAACAATTAAGTACTCAACTTCCCTAGTCCTACAAAATGGCTTCACCCTGGTTGCGTTCAGTTTCTTTCTTCTTTCTTCTTCTTTTTTTTAAAAGAAGTTCTCTTTTCAAACAGGCTTTTATTTATTTTAATTAATTAATTAATTTTTTGTCTGCGTTGGGTCTTCCTTGCTGCACGTGGGCTTTCTCTAGCTGCTGCGAGCGGGGGCTACTCTTTGTTGCGGTGCGTGGGCTTCTCACTTGTTGCAGAGCACAGGTTCTAGGTGCATGGGCTTCAGTAGTTGTGGCGTATGGGCTTAGTTGCTCCGTGGCATGCAGGATCTTCCTGGACCAGGGCTCAAACCCGTGTCCCCTGCACTGGCAGGCGGATTCTTAACCACTGTGCCACCAGGGAAGCCCTCTTTCTTCTTTTTCTTTTTTCTTTCTTTTTTTTTTTAATACAGCAGGTCAGTTTCTTTTGTTTGAAAAAAAAAAGTCAGTCCTTCACTGCCTTATTTGATTACCATGATAATATGTGAAATACTACCCACATCTCCTCCTTATTCCACTTCCCAAATCAATCCAGGGTCAGTGGAAGCAAAGGGAATAAGGTATTCCCAGAGGACTACAGGATGGAATTTTAAAACCCAGTTTTAAACCTGTGGAGATGAGCCCCCAATGTGACCACATATCTACAACAATGAATAATTCACACTGGTCTCTATAATGGCAGTACTTAGGGCATATGAAACTGAATCACTTGTTTTCTGGAAATTCCCTATTATAAATATGACTGTTAATAATAGGGAATTATTAGAGAATGTCGATATTTGGGGAAATACCTTCTAAATTATAGCAGAAAAAAATAAGATCTAAAGCTGGACAAAGAGATGGTGATGGGATGGACAGAGACACTTTTATATTCAGAATAGAGCAGTATGCAGAGATCTGTATATTCACACAGATATTATCAGACGGCAAATACATTTCTAATCAGAGTTCCTATCTCATGCATTTTCTACTGCAAAGGGAAAATCTCATTCTTAAGAATGAGAAAATTCTCATTCCTAAGCCAAGACTAGGCTATATAGTTGCACAGTAAATAACTTTATCATAATCTATTTCAAAAATAATTTTTACCTTATTGGATTACGAAATAACTAAAACTTTTTACCATTCCAAGTCCTTGCTGTAGGGTAGGAAAGGTGATTGATTTCATTGCCATAGATCTCCATTTTGCTAACTATACAGCTGATTTATATTTGTGTGGTTGAAAAAAATTAGCAGTTATTGGATACTGGTTTAATGTAGAAGGTTAAATTAGTTATGGGTACAATGATTACTCATCATTAAAAGTGGTGAACAGAGCTTGGAGTCTTGGCTAGCTTTTTGGTCACACTGCATTACTAAATCACTTTGGAACAGGTGCTCTCAAACGGAAAGCAGGTTCTAAGAAAAGGCTAGAGTGAACGAGACATGCATGAATGAGAATGAACAATGATTTTTGTAAGTTGGGAGGACAAATAATTACTACAAATATGATTAAAATCATCTAAACTCATTAAAATTAGAGTTGGAAAAGCTCTTAGAGGACTTTGAGCCCAAGTTTCCTTCCTGGAAAGTCAACATCCATGTCAGATAGCCATTGTCCAGGTTCTGCCTCATCATTCATTTCTGGTGGCAGTCAACTTCCCTTCCTCATCCATACCAACTCACTCCATTTTGGTACAACTCCAATGATTACACAGTCAAAAATGCACAAGAAAGTAGATAAAAGAATACTGAGATAGAAAACAGGAGTTCCAAATTCCAACTTCAGCCTACATTAACTCCAGTTGTGTGACACTGAGAAAGTTTTTTGTGCTCTCTGGGCCTCAGTTTACTAACTGTAAAATAGGGTCTTTTCCAGTTCTGCATTTCTCTGTATCTATAATGTCCATCTCATGCTAAGGAAATGAAAATCAGTTGTGAGAAAGCTACAACGACCTGTAGATTTTCTTCTTACATTTCTTATTTATGTCACACCTGGGCTGCCTCTACATATTCCAACACTTTCTAAATTTCATCCTAACACTTGGTCTTTACCTCAGCTTTCCAGATTACATAGCTTGATTTTGCTTTGACTGCTGATATCTCAACATGACCATGATTCAGAATTTGCCCTTTTATAGTCACTTAATAACAAAGACTGAGCTACAAAACCCACCCTGTGGCTCAGTTTGGCTTGCAGAATTCTGAAGTTAAAAAACAAAACAAAACAAAACCCAAAACAAACAAATGAAGAAAAAAACCCTGAGAAATATTTTACTGTTCTTACACATAACTAAAAAAATTCTTTGATCTTCAATAGAATGTTAGGAAGCTGCTCAATATTTGATTTGACTCTTTTTTATGATGAGAGCATATAGGCTGGAATAAACTTTGAGCTCAAGGAAATGCTATACCTTTTATAAAAATGACAATGTACATGTGGTACAGTCTAAGTATATATAGAATTTTTTAGAAGCAAAAATGCTATATATTTTAATACGATAGTAACTTGGCAAAGGTTGCAAATGCAACAGAAAAATGAATGACTATTTAGCATTTTATTTATGTAACTAAAGTGGATACAGTTAAAAAGACTGAATGTGCCTGGGGAACCTTCCTTTACTAAGCAATCATTATAACCTAAATCTACAGTGTTACATAACTAAAACAAAGTTTATTTTTTGTACAAATAAATACATTTAGTTATTTAAGTAAGATATTTAAAAATTAACTTTAATATGTTAGTTATAAATGTGAAAATAAACAATTTTTTAAGCTAATTAAGTCGAAAACCGATTTTTTTTTTTTTTAAACGAAAGGAATGGAATCTAGGTGATAAAATGACTGCTAACAATTGACTGACTTGTTTGAAAAACATCAGGATATAAATATGTCACACTTCAGTAAAAAGGTACGTTAAAGAAATTACCCTTATGAATAGTTCACAGTAATGTAATGAGTTCTGAGTTGTCCCACTGGGCCAAACAATAACATTGAAACTCCTTACCATGGCCTGCAAGATGTGGTCCTGCCTGCCTCTCCAACATCTTCCTATCACTTTTCTCCTTCACTTTGTACTCTAGTTTCACTTGATCTCTTCCAAAGCATCAAACTTTTTTCTGCCGAAGTGTCTTTATATATGATTTTCCCTCTGTTCATAGTGCTCTTCCTCTTAATCATTGCTTGTCGAACTCTAAACTCTGTGTTGTGAAAAAGCAAGTAAAATTGTTCAAATGCTTCCTGCCTTCAGAGGTTTGGAAGCTCACACAGGAAGCTGAACTAATTCACTTAACATTCTCTAGATTCTAAACAGCAGTGCATCAGGAAAGACAGTGTTGAGGCATGAAATATAAACATGCATTAAAGTTCAGCAGGGTGGAATAGAAGGATACCATGTGCAGGGGTGGAGTGGAAGAGCTCTTCTGTTGTTTCCTGAGCAGGGCAGGTGTCATGATGCAGTCACGAAGTCTGCCCCCAAGCTACTAGGTGCAGCTGAAGAAGTGCTCACTCTTCTTCTTGACCCTGGGTCAAGGTGGGTGTAGGCTGGGTTTGGCTCACTGAAGAGATTTGTTTGGCATGAAGTTGAAAAACATTTTTTGGTTTATTTTTTAAAGATTCATTTATTCATCAAACATTTATTGAGTATCTACTATGTGTGAGGCACATTTCTTAAATGCTAAGTATATAGCAGGGAATGAACACACAAAAACATACAAAGTCCCTACGCTTTTGGAACCTATATTCTAATGTGGAAGACAGGTAATAAACAAGAAAAAAATGTAGTATATTAGATCATGATATGTGCTAAAAAACAAAGCCAAGAGGGAAGTGGAAGGGTGTGTGTATGTGTGTGTGCGGCTACAAGTTTAGATAGTGTGGCCAAGGAAGGCCTCATGGAGAAGGTGACATTTGAGAAAAGGGTTAGAAGGGATGAATGGGTCGGTCATGGAAATACCCAGGAAAGAGCATTCCAGTCAAGGGAACAGCAAGGGTGAAGGTCATGACAAGGTAATGAGCTGGTGTATTTGAGGAACAGGAGGCCACTGTGGCTGCACAGATGCGGTCAGAGAGCCTCATGGGGGCACTGGCAGGCTTCTGGCTTTCACTCTGAGTGCAAAGGGAAGCTGGAGGGTTTTGAGCAGAGGAGCAACATGATCTGACTTGTGTTTCAATAAATAGATCCCTCCGGCTGTAAGAGAGAAAGCATGGAAGGAAAACCAGTTGGGAGGCTGCTGCAGTAATCCTGGAGAAAGATGATGGCGGTTTGGGCTACAGTAGTGCAACAGGAAATCACTAACAAGTGATCAGATTCAGAATATATTTTGAGGGTAGAGCCAACAGGATTTCCAGATGGATTAGATGTGGGGTTTGAAAGGAAGAGAGGAGTCAAGGACAACTCCAAAATTTCTGGCTTTAGCATGTGGAAGAAAGGAGTTGCCAACATTTAAAATCAGAAGATTTACTAATCCACACTTCCATCTTCTCTGAAAACACTAGAAGATGTGGTCAATTATATATCTGCATTTTTCACAAGACAAAAATCAGCTGGAGCTGGGAAGCAGCTATCCCCTGGAGAGAGGACACTGGCCCTCTGGTGCACTATAGGTCTCACTCCCTGTTGTCTTAAACCTGGCCTTTTGTATAAACAGCTGTTTGGACCTGCCTGACTGCTGCAGGCAGCTTGGGTTTGGGACCCCTGCCCAAAGTTCTCTCATAATTCCACTGTCATAAAAACACAATATAAACTTGCCCATAATTTTGACTGAAGAAAGTGAAGTTTTGACAAAGTATTTATTTAAAAACAGGGTATAAACAGGACATCTCTTATTCTAGTTTCCCCCTTCATAGTAATTTGACAACAAGCTGGGACAGAGGTCTACCCTCTGTCACTCTTCTCAGTGAAAAGAGAAGCTCCTTGAAGAAAACCTTCTTCTGCATATTCCAACTTCAAGTCTAAATCCCACTCGCTTGACAGTCTATGTCCCCAGTGCCCAGTAGTGAGGTATAGTTCTGAACCATACCGGGTCGAGTACCACATCTCACTATACCTGTGATTTCTAAATAAGGGTGCTCTGAGGCCTAGGTTGGGTCAGAGGGGTATTGGCTCCAGGCCGGTGCTATCACCAACAAGCCTAGCGACTGGCAAATTACTTATCTTTTCTGAGCTTCTTTTGCTCATCAACAAAGAACAGAGATGGACCACAGTAGGGCTTCTCCAACTCTAACATATGTATGAATCCCCTGCTGCAGATGGTTATTCAGCTTCACTTACATGAGGGTCACTGGCTTAGAATAAAGTGCCTGGTAACAAAGTCTCTGTGGAAGACCTGATATGTTTCCCTTTAGCAAATAAAAATAATGTGAACCCAAATGTCTTGTTTTGCTTTGTTTATCAGGAAGTTCAGAGCTAAATGCAATGTTCAATAATAACAAAAACAATAAACCTAACTCAGGGATTTGAGTACAACATTTTCCTCCTTCCTTCATATTCATCCTAATGGTTTTGATTTTATTTATTTATTTATTTATTTTCTTTTGTGGTATGCGGGCCTCACTGTTGGGGCCTCTCCCGTTGCGGAGCACAGGCTCCGGACGCTCAGGCTCAGCGGCCATGGCTCATGGGCCCAGCCGCTCCACGGCATGTGGGATCTTCCCAGACCGGGGCACGAACCCGCGTCCCCTGCATCGGCAGGAGGATTCTCAACCACTGCGCCACCAGGGAAGCCCTGATTTTATTTTTATCTGCTGAGTTGTAAATACATTTTGACTCTAGGCAACATGAAATCTTTCCAGATAGGGAGTGGGGCAGGAGGGAAGCACTGGAAGGAAGGAAGGGGAAAAGGAAAGTGATTAAAAAAATCTTTCCTGGGCTTCCCTGGTGCAGTGGTTAAGAGTCCACCTGCCAGTGCAGGGGACATGGGTTCGTGCCCTGGTCTGGGAAGATCCCACATGCCGCGGAGCGGCTAGGCCTGTGACCACAACTACTGAGCCTGTGCATCTGGAGCCTGTGCTCCGCAACGGGAGAGGCCGCGACAGTGAGAGGCCCGCGAACAGCGATGAAGAGTGGCCCCCGCTCGCTGCAACTGGAGAAAGCCCACGCACAGAAATGTAGACCCAACACAGCCAAAAATAAATAAATAAATAAATTAAAAAAAAAAAATCTTTCCTACTTGATATTAGAAAAGTCAGCATATATGGTTTGTGAAAGAGATCAAATAATATAAACCTTATTGTCCTGCCTCAACCCCAAAGCAGTTTTGTCTCACAAAAGCAGCCATGAACAGTACAGGGCTGTAGACTGGTGAGGAGGATAAGTCCTACCAGGAAAATTCTTCAACACAGCCTCTCTCTCTCTTACTTAATTATGGTCATTTAGACATAGAAATGATAAATCCCATAACCTGGATTAACTCCCTATAATAAAGAAGGATCATTTTTGATATCAAGGAGCATTTAAAGAAAAACATGTGCTAATCAATAACCCAAAAACCATGGGTAAAATAAGCATCAAGACAGATACTTTGTGGTAATAAATCAAAGCCCACTTTATAAACCTGCATTCAGCCAGCAGCCAGATAAGTACAATGAAGGGCTAGGATATCAGTCCTCCTCTGGTGTCATAGGAAAACCCTGGTTTGGGAGTTAGGACGCCCAGCTTGGCTTCCACCTAGTTTCATGACCTTGGGTAAGTCCTGTAACCAGCCCAGGTCTCATCTGTAAAATGAAGAGAATGTGGAGAGTACAGATTCAGAAGTTCTCACACCTTAGAGCTCCACTTACCCAATTTTGTCCCTTTGTTTAACTCAGGAGCAAGCCCACACATACTGAATGCTGGAGGCTAGAAGGCTGTTCTCCAGTGACCCCCCCCTGCAACTTCTTCCAACTGTTTAAGAGTTGTGTTTGCTCCCAAACCTGTTAATATCTTTTGGACTTGAAATTATAATTACATAAATTTAATCAAATATTATGTAAGTCAATGAAATATCACAGTGACAGGCAGGAATTGTTTTCTACACAAAGTACACTGAATAGTTAGAGAAGACCTGATAAAGGCAAATCACTTAAAATGACTATCAAGGCAGGTATAGGTCAGACAATTCTAAAAGAATGGAAAACAAATTGTAAAAATCTAGGATTCCTTCTAAAGTCTTTTTCTACTTTAACAAAATTTAAATAGGAAACCATAGAAAATGCAATCATTAAGGTATAATTAATGCAAGAAAAATGTTAGGAAATTATAATCAGCAGATCTATTGATGTAATCAAAGAAAAGGCCTTGGCCCTACATCAAGGTTTCTATTACAATGGGAAAAGGAATAAGAACCACAGTGAAATGTTACAGAGGCCCCTTGTTCTTATTTAAAACCAGATGCGGTAGGCAACAATGACACTGAAACAGCTTTCCAGGAAGTGGCTAGGGAGGGAGAGGGAAAGTGGAGGATGGGGTTAGGGTTGTGGGAGGCAGGGGCAGACAGACACACAGACACTACTTTTGACAGTCTGGCACGTCCTTGAATCCACTTCTGCAGAGAGTCATAGGTTCATGTCGACTAAGTTCCCAAGTAAGGATTTTTTAAACTACTAGAGTTAGTAGCTAAACTCTGCCCCTGCCTTCTCAGTTTTTAAAAAATATATATATTTGATAAATTAATGAGTAATAATGTTTGTTGAATTTACCTGGGCAATGGGCATTGAGAACAAGAACCCAGGATGCTTTGGTTTTATAAGAGTAAGGCATGCAGAGTGTGAGTAGTCCTAGGTAGAAATAATAGTATTCAAAAGCAAGACCAGCCTATAATTTTCTGCAGCACACCATGACATCATGGTTTATATGAGGCCAACTCCATAAATCAAGCTTTACCTAATTAGAGAGTCTTCTGCAGATCTACATTATTAGAGCAAATAATTAAAACTGCCTAGGCAATAATACAAGCCAGATCTGTTTACAAAAATGTTCTTTTCCCCAAAAAAACTTAGTCTCACTACCACTTACAGATCTTTCACATTTAGTAAATTATAGACTTAGAGCATTTCTTTTAGTCTGACTTCACTTTCAAGGAATTCTTCAATTAACTTTACGTTGCTTTAAGCTGTTCATCCAACAAGAGAAAACAATCTGTGGTTTCTGACTCCTTTGCATGCCAATGGCTGCCATCCATGTTTGACTTTCAGACACACTGTCTCTTGAGAACCAGGCTCTGTTTACATAAAACCAGCCAGTTGTCATAGCATTTTTGACAAGCACTATAGAAAAACAAGGAACAGTACTCCATAGTGGCTAAACTGGGAGAATTACCACTGCAATGGTGACTGCACTGGGGGCACACATGATATCCACACCCAACCACCTGGCCTGAGTCAGAAGGTAACACATAATCCACTTCAACTGTGAACTTTCCATTTTCAGGCTCCATCTCTTTACCATCAATTCCTTCTTGTCCCTTCCCCTCTTCTTCCAAAATGGCTAAAACACCAGCCACACCATGGAAAGGTGTGGCTTTTCTAACAACAGACAAAAATGCCAGTGGAAATCTAGGAAGCAAGAGATTGCACTGCCATTCTAATGGTTACAATGCATCTAGTGCCAGATCTTAAGCCAAATACAGTGTAATTAAAAAAACATGAGTTCAGAGGTGGGACCTTAGTCTCAAACTTTGAACTTTCTCAGACTCTGGTATAGCACCTCAATTTTCTTTGCTTCTTAAGGTTCACTCACTGATGTTTTTAAAGAAGTAAAAATAATAACTGGGCAGTGGAAAATAACCATAGGGACAAATGATGAAAACAAATGATTATCACTGAAGAAAAATGATACTTTGGTTTTCTACCTGTTAGAGCTGAGTCAGGCAGAATGGAATCTCTCTTACTTTCCTTTCCCCTGGGTTTGGCTAGTTTATAGGTGTCCCTCACCTATGTCTGTCCTATGGAAACACCTGTGAAGCCAACAGAATAATAAACTGAGAGTGATGTTTTGAAGGACCCTTGAATACAAGATGTACATGAGATTTTTTCCCCCAAAAATCATGCTCAATGCTGAATAATAAACTGAGAGTGATGTTTTTTTTGTTTTTTTTTTTTTTTTGCGGTATGCGGGCCTCTCACTGTTGTGGCCTCTCCCGCTGCCACTGCGGAGCACAGGCTCCGGACGCGCAGGCCTAGCAGCCATGGCTCACGGGCCTAGCTGCTCCGCGGCATGTGGGATCTTCCCGAACCAGGGCACGAACCCGTGTCTCCTGCATCGGCAGGCGGATTCTCAACCACTGCGCCACCAGGGAAGCCCGAGAGTGATGTTTTGAAGGACCCTTGAATACAAGATGTACATGAGATTTTTTCCCCCAAAATCATGCTCAATGCTGTTCCTGTAACAGGATGTGCAACTGTTGAAACTTCAGGCCTTTCCAAAGCAATAGAATGAACACTCTTGCTTTCCAAAGCAATAGAATGAACAATAGAAAGCCAGGCCATAACAAGCATGAAGGCAGAGGTGGAGGAACAAGAATGAATGCACAGGCTAGGTGAAGGCCAAGAGCTGATAGTGGACTTGGCACTAGTTCAACATGGGCTGGCAAAGGATGGGAGGACCTATGGAAGGTCTACTCTTTTCTTCAGACTAGAACAGTACCTTGACCCTTTCGTAATGTTACTGCTTCTGCATCTGAATCAAAAGATCTGTAGGATTTCTGAGATATCCAGAGTTATTCTAATACCATTCTTTCCCCCTGGTTTTCCCTCGCTATTTTTATTTAAAATTCCCATGTGAATTTTAAAGTGTTTTTTAAAATTAATTTTTATTGGAGTATAGTTGCTTTACAATGCTGTGTTAGTTCTTGTTGTATAGCAAAGTGAATCAGTCATACGTATACATATATCTTCTCTTTTTTGGATCTTCTTCCCATTTAGGGCACCACCGAGCACTGAGTTCCCTGTGCTATACAGTAGGTTCCTGTTAGTTATCTATTTTATACATAGCAATGTATATATATCAGTCGTGATCTCCCAATTCATCCCACCCTTGCCTTCCCCCCCTTGGTAACCATAAGTTTGTTCTCTACATCTGTGTCTCTGTTTCTGCTTTGCAAATAAGTTGATCTCTACCATTTTTCTAGATTTGATATATAAGCAATATTATACGATATTGTTTTTCTCTTTCTGACTTACTTCACTCTGTATGACAATCTCTAGGTCCATCCATGTCTCAGCAAATGGCACTATTTCTTTCCATTTAATGGCTGAGTAATATTCCATTGTATACATGTACCACATCTTCGTTATCCATTCCTCTGTCGATGGACATTTAGGTAAAAATCCCCATGTGAATTTTATTATGTTTTGTTCCAAGCTATTACAGCTTCTTTATAGAAAAAGAGGATGGGTATAACTATGTCTGTCTCATGTCTGCTCTCTTTCTCTCTCTCTCCCTCTGAAAAACAGAGATACACACACACACACACACACACACACACACACACACACACACACATAGCTAGCATCCAAGCTATTCTTCCTTCTCCATTGAAAAGATAAGAGTTTTCTGGACAGCATATAAAAGAATGAAATTAGAACACTCCCTAACACCATACACAAAAATAAATTCAAAATGGATTAAAGACCTAAATGTAAGGCCAGACACTAGCAAACTCTTAGAGGAAAACATAGGCAGAACACTCTATGACATAAATCATATGACAGCAAGATCCTTTTTGACCCACCTCCTAGAGAAATGGAAATAAAAACAAAAATAAACAAATGGGACCTAATGAAACTTAAAAGCTTTTGCATAGCAAAGGAAACCATAAACAAGACAAAAAGACAACCCTCAGAATGGGAGAAAATATTTCCAAATGAAGCAGCTGACAAAGGATTAATATCGAATATTTACAAGCAGCTCATGCAGCTCAATATCAAAAAAAACAAACAACCCAATCCAAAAATGGGCAGAAGACCTAAATAGACATTTCTCCAAAGAAGATATACAGACTGCCAACAAACACATGAAGGAATGCTCAACATCATTAATCATTAGAGAAATGCAAATAAAGACTAAAATGAGATATCATCTCACACAGGTCAGAATGGCCATCATCAAAAAAATCTACAAACAATAAATTCTGGAGAGGGTGTGGAGAAAAGGGAACCCTCATACAATGTTGGTGGGAACGTAAATTGATACAGCTACTATGGAGAACAGTATGGAGGTCCCTTAAAAAGCTAAAAATAGGGGCTTCCCTGGTGGCACAGTGGTTGAGAGTCCACCTGCCGATGCAGGGGACACAGGTTTGTTTCCCGGTCTAGGAAGATCCCACATGCCGTGGAGGGGCTGGGCCCGTGAGCCATGGCCTCTGAGCTTGAGCGTCTGGAGCCTGTGCTCTGCAACAGGAGACACCACAACAGTGAGAGGCCCGCGTACCAGGAAAAAAAAAAAAAAAAGCCAAAAATAGAACTACCATATGACCCAGCAATCTCACTACTGGGCATATACCCTGAGAAGACCATAATTCAAAAAGATTCATGTACCACAATGTTCATTGCAGCTCTATTTACAATAGCTAGGACTTGGAAGCAACCTAAATGTCCATTGACAGATGAATGGATAAAGAAAATGTGGCACATATATACAATGGAATATTACTCAGCCATAAAAAGAAACAAAATTGAGTTATTTGTAGTGAGGTGGATGGACCTAGAGTCTGTCATACAGTGTGAAGTAAGTCACAAAGAGTAAAACAAATACCGTATGCTAACACATCTAAAAAAAAAAAAGGTCATGAAGATCCTAGGGGCAGGACAGGAATAAAGACACAGACCTACTAGAGAATGGACTTGAGGACATGGGGAGGGGGAAGGGTAAGCTGGGACAAAGTGAGAGAGTGGTAGTGTATATATGGACATATATACACTACCAAATGTAAAATAGATAGCTAGTGGGAAGCAGCGGCATAGCACATGGAGATCAGCTCAGTGCTTTGTGACCAGCTAGAAGGGTGGGATAGGGAGGGTGGGAGGGAGGGAGACGCAAGAGGTAAGAGATATGGGGATATATATATGTATAACTGATTCACTTTGTTATAAAGCAGAAACTAACACACCACTGTAAAGCAATTATACTCCAAAAAAAAATTAAAAAAAACCCCCACCCGCCCCCCCGGCAAAAAACCCCAACGCAGCCAAAATAAATAAATAAATTTATTTTAAAAAAAAAAGATAAGAGTTTTGAGCACTTCCTGGCAGTCCAGTGGTTAAGATTACACGCTCCCAATGCAGGGAGCACGGGTTTGATCCCTGGTCAGGGAACTAAGATCCCACATGCTGCATGAAAAGATAAGAGTTTTATAAAATATCAGAAATTTTTTCTTTAACTTGCAAATCATTGTTTCTATAGAATTATGTTTATGTCTGTTCTGAGATTTTAAAAACACAAACCAAAGATACCTGTTATAAAATATACTAATTTGTTCAAAGCATTGCTTTATGGACTGCTAGCCCTTTTCTAAAATGGGGTCATAATGCAGATCTTGCTTCAAAGAGCTCAAGATAACTCCTCTCCTGACTCTTTGTTCTCTCTAATACTTAGATTCTCCAAATAAAACAAAATGTTATAGGAATTTTCTCTGCGGTGAGGCAGTCCTGAAATTTGGAAAAGGGTTCCTTTTCTCTTGAAGCTTCTTGCCTAATCCTGTGCTCCATTAGCTTACTTCTTGAAGTAAAGGTGGTGAAGATGCCTAACTTGGAAGGAAAAAATGAACCAAGAGGGATACAGTTGAGGATATAAAAACATTAAGTCTTACTTCTTAGAAACTCCAAAGAAAAATGAAGTTACTATGTATAAGGAGAACTCCAGGGTGTATCACCAGAAACTCAAGTACTTTTAACAGTTTTGTTCGATTCCTAGAAAAGCCGTGGCAAAGGGATGACTGTGTTCTCAAGCTCTAGATGAGAGAAGCGAGCTGGGGAGTTCTGCGTTGGGATCTGAGGTCTAAGTAATCAAGAGGCCTTGAAAAGTAGAGCCTACTGACACAAATAAAACCCTAAATTATTCATTACCTTCTAATAAAATATCTCTTAGTAAGTAAATAGCAACATGTTTAGTGGCTTGGTAAGTTTTAAATTAAATCATTAAAAGTAAACATGTTTAAAACACTTTAAAACTATGTGAAAAAAATGTTATCAGTTACTATTCATTTTCAACCTGATGTTCCTTTTGGTGGGAGTCAGGTGAGAGGTTCCTTCCTTCTAATTATATCTTTATGTGTTTTAGGCTTTGGCAAAAGATACCACCCCATCTGCAGCTCTCAAAATAAGAATTGCCAAAGCAATGTTGGGCCTCACGTACTCTATCTCAGGCCTTCAAAATATCCAGAGCTTAATAAATCAATTCCGTTTCTCTACTGATGGCATCTAACTTCCTTTGGAAATTCAGGGACTAACAAGAAAATATTCTGGCTTTCTAGTGTAAACTTGTACAGATTTTAAATTTACAGCTTCTGATTATAAACTTGTCTTCTACCAAGAAGCCACAGTACTGGACCGTAAGTGAGATAATCCAGCTTTTAGAAGATCTGCAAATGATTTACTTGAATAGCAAAGTGAATTGCAAAGAATTATCTGAATAGAAAAGAAGGTTTAAGAGCAAATAAAATAAATGAAGATACACGGTTTTTAAAAGGTTGCATGGGGAAATGAAGACATCAAAGCCACATAATTTTAGAAAATAAAATTACAAGGTACATGATATGCTAGCAAAGTTCTCAATTATAGTAAGGCTTTCCAGGAAATAAGAAAACTTGTATGGCTATTACCCAGGGTGATTACTGAATCAAAGATATTACTCAGAAAGTAAAATTGCACATAATACATAGACATTTCAAGCCAGTTTCCTTGTGCTACATTCCCCCTGCTCTTAATCTCATACTAGCCACTTCCTCTAAATGAAAAAAAAAAAACAACCACTGTAGCTTTCTGGAATTCACCCATAAATTCCAAGTGAATAAAAAAAAAATGAAAATGAGCCATAAAGTCAGATGAGAATATGATGAAAATTCTCTTACTCTAATGTTGCGATAACAGCTTGAAAGAAAGATTATACTCCTACAGAATGTAAATGACGCTCTTACACAAACACTCATTAGCTTACCTTTGTATCATTTAAAAAGAGAAGACTTTTAAATAAAAAAGGGATGGAAAGATAGTCAAACGTTACACTTAAATCTAGAAATAATTTTAGAGAAAAAACTTTTCATCTTTAAGTAGACCAAAATACCACAAATTAACTTTAAATGGCAGATAATCCAATATTTCTCAGGTTTCTTTATTAACTAACTCTTCAGAAAAGATCTTAGTATACATGTTGCTGGTAACACAAAGTACATACGGAGGAATTTCATTCTTTGGTTACTATGGTGCTTCTTGCTGTCATATGGTAAGGTGGGTGCCAGGTGTTCTGAGCACATAAAGAGGACAGAGGGTTAAAGAGGATAAAAAGGTGCCGAAGGGATGCGATGAGCTAACAGTTACTAATAACGGGAGCGATAACTGCAGTACAGGTATGATTAACATATGTTAAAACCTCATCTAGCTTTACTGCTCCTATTTATATCAGAGCCTCAGAAACCTTTTGCTGATCTAACACGTTAGTTGTTTCAGCTCTGTATAATGTACAGACTTAGTTGTTCTTCTCTTAGTTGCATTTGCTTCATTTTCAGCTTAACTGGTAATCAGGGCCATAAAAATTGTAAAATATTTTGTAAATACTGCTTTTTAATGATAGATATTTTCAGGACACATCATTTTGACAAAGGAGAATATCAAAATGAACTTGCTATAGAAGCCTATTTTAAAAATTAAAGTATATTTGATTTATAATATTATGTTCATTTCAGGTGTACGGCATAGTAATTCAGTATTTTTGTATATTATACTCCATTATGTTATTATAATAGTTATAATTCCTTGTGCTATAAAGTATATCCTTGTTACTTATCTATTTTATATACAGTAGTCTGTATCTGTTAATCCCCTGCCTCTAATTGTCTCTCCTCCTATAAGTCTTTAAGAATATACACACACACACACACACACATACACACTCACAAACTGTGAATTTGAAAAATGAACACAAATTCATTTAAAGGTCTCCACTGTAGCTTAAAATTAAACCAAATCTCAGGTAAATATGAAATGGTTCATAAGGAAGCTGTGGACTGTAATTAGATGAGGACACTCAGATTAATGTTTTAGACACAACTAATTCTCACTCGGTCATTGGATAACAAAGATTGAGGTGTTGTAAAGCCTAAATCTGTTCCTAGAAGCACTGTTAAGAAAGGGAATAAAGGAAATGTGTGCTTCATAAATTTAGAGCAACATTTCACCTAGAACAACTCAAGAGATTCAAGAAATAAGTAAAAGGATAAAATGGAGCCTTGGGCAGACACAGTCTACAAATTTCATGGACTTTACATATTAAAGATCCTCTTAGTGTGCTCTTAATTTATATGCATATGTGCATGAATGGTTATTTTAGCTTCACACTCACAGAAGATTAGAAGTATCACATTAGGGAAGAAGGTTCAGAGAGGTACCCTCACAGGAGTCTGCCAGTCTTCACAGCCAGGAAATCAGAGAGCTATAAAAAGCTGGCCCAGTAGCCCCGAAACACAGCAATCAGAAGCTGTATAGTACAGTGGTAAAAAGATCTATGTATCCAAAAGAGCCTGAGAGGACCATCACACATAGGAGGTGCTAAATAAACACATGCTGAAAAGAAGTAACCTGAATGATGACCTTGAGTCATCAAAAAAAGTTTAAATATGGTTAGCATATGTTCTTTTAAGGCAAATAAATGGAAATATTTTTGAAAAAATTTTCATCTAAACCAGTTAAAATAATATATATATATATATTTAAAGGTCTCTCAATGTGGTTGAGATTATTTTACATTTATGGTACCTCCCCTCATTTATCAGATATTTCATGAGTGACTACTGTGTACCTGGCAGTATGACAATGGTCATAGTTACAAAATGAGCAAAAGCAGACAGTCCCTAAATTCATGGGGCTTCAGCCCAGTCAAGGCAAATAGATGGGAACACTGAGGCACAGGGCGTTTAAGAGCCAATTTCTCTTCTGTAATGTCCGTCATAGTTGTAGCAATTTTTACTTCAATAATCTCAGCATTCAGTTTCAAGGACCATAAGAATTCTAGAAGCAATGAACTTGAGATTGAGAATATTTTAAAAATATTTTTTCAACTGTTTAGAAAGAACTAATTTTAGAAAAAAAACAAAAAGAATATGATCTTTCCATTTTCTATTAAATTTAATTTTAAATATTTTCTATACTTTATCTAATAAAATTTATAGACCTTGAAATAGGACTGTCAGAATATGCTTAGTGGATACAGAAATCAATTTACACTGGTGTTTTAGTCTTGATAGCAACTCATTTTGTAAATATCAGCCACATGTGTCTGCCTTTTGTGATGGCAGTTTAGCTGAGCTGAAACTGAATTGAGTGTATGAGATTTGGCATTGAGTGGGGACTCTGAATTATTCTTTAGGCATCAGAACTTCTCCCAGTCTTCACAGTATTAGGAAGGATTCTTACCTCCAGATGCTCCTACCCATTACTAAGTGACATATTCATTCAAAGCCTTCTGATTTTCTCTAAAGTTACAGGATACTACACTAGAATGCTGGAATTTTCTCTGGATGACCAGTTTCTTTGGAGATACAAAGAATATTTTGTTTAGTTTTGGGCTTTTGATGTCATTAATGAGAAACTAGAGATTCTCAGGAAAGAAAAAGGAAAAACAGCATTGAAATTAATTTATTTTTATCAAATCATATCTAGCAGACCCTATGTATGGTTGACAAGAGAGTAATTCTACCAATCTCATTTCTAATAAAAGGACCAGAAAGAACTTTTGGATATTTTATCCTTTTGGAATATGGAAGACAGATGAAGGTGTTAAAAATCCAACTCAGTATAGAATCAACAAATATTTTGGTTTTTTAAAATTGTTTTTTGAATAGAGTTAAAGGATACTGTTCATTCCTGCTCCCCATCTACCATTCCCCTCACAAAGGTTTTCAAAAGAAATCTAATTTAGGTGAATGATTATTGGTATGGGAATAATCAGAATCTCTATATGAGAAAGCATATACACAATATCATATGTTACCACACATAAGGTAGCTGTGACTAAAATGGGAAATTCTCTTCATTAAAAAAAAACCTCCAATATTTAAATATTCAAACTTGCATTTAAAAGTCTAATGTAATGCAAATATACACACACACACACACAAAGTCTAATGTAAATATATATGTATCCATCCATTCATTCAACCAAAACATGGTGCTTTGCAGAGCATAAATGGTCATCACCCTATGTGTTCTGGGATCTGTGGGGTGAGACCTATCCCTGGGTAGAGATGGGGTAGCCTTCTGATCTACAAGGAACTTTGCTTTGACCACTAAACTTTTAAAATAGAATGTCAATGTCATCCTTATATGTCAATGTTCCATGGTCTCAAAAGGATTTATAACTACTTATCACAAGTTATTAAGGTTAAAAATTAATATTGAGGAGAGGGAAGAAATAATAGACCAGTAGAGTGAAATGAATATGGCACCCAACTGGTTCTCTGGGTATTTAAAGTTCTATCTTTTTATCAAGTTAATCTTTAGAAGAAAACATACAAAAAATTCCCAGTCGAGAAGCACTGGGAAAGTCATAATGCTGGGAATGGGGTTTTTAGGCTCTGGTTGTTTGTTATTCAACATGTACCTAGTTCCACAGAAAGAGAAACCTTCCCCCAAGGGAAAAAGAACTGCTAGGATTCATGACCCACCTACCTTTGCAGAAGGTGTACCAAATACAGACATCCATCTTATGAGTGAAAAGATCCAGAACATCAAGGAGAAGTCATTTGATATTATGATATGCCCCTTTGTCCCTATCATTATGCTCACTTTTGGAGGCTTCAATCTTCTATTATTATGGACTATAAGCTCTGGTACCATCTTTGTGCCACAGACTCCTGGTTTTATACTTCTAAATTTATATATTTTGTTTCTTCTATTTAAAAACTATCTTTTAAAATGAACAAATTCTGAAGACTTAAAATACTGATTCAAAAGAAAAGCTCTCTGATGATACAGAACTCTTTTCTCAAGATGTATTGTTGATCAACATTTTGAGGAATGTCAGATTTTCAACAAATACATCAGGAAGCCACTGCTCTAAACCTGGTTGGAGTTTCTGAAGTAAGCCCAATCATTTCTAAATACAACTAAATATAATAACTCTTCCCTACCAGAGGGCAGACAGCAGAAGCAAGAAGAACTACAATTTTGCAGTCTGTGGAAGGAAAACCACATTCACAGAAAGACAAACAAAATGAAAAGGCAGAGGGCTATGTACCAGATGAAGGAACAAGATAAAACCTCAGAAAAACAACTAAATGAAGTGGAGATAGGGAACCTTCCAGAAAAAGAATTCAGAATAATAATAGTGAAGATGATCTAGGACCTCAGAAAAAGAATGGAGGCAAAGATTGAGAAGATGCAAGAAATGTTTAACAAAGACCTAGAAGAATTAAAGAACAAACACCTGAAGAACTAAAGAAAAAACAAACAGAGATGAACAATACAATAACTGGAATGAAAAATACACTAGAAGGAATCAATAGCAGAATAACTGAGGCAGAAGAACGGATAAGTGACCTGGAAGACAGAATGGTGGAACTCACTGCCGTGGAACAGAAGAAAAAAGAATGAAAAGAAATGAAGACAGCCTAAGAGACCTCTGGGCCAACATTAAATGCAACAACATTAGCATTATAGGGGTCCCTGCAGGAGAAGAGAGACAGAAAGGATCCGAGAAAATATTTGAAGAGATTATAGTCGAAAACTTTTTAACATGGGAAAGGAAATAGCCAGCCACCCAAGTCCAGAAAGCGCAGAGAGTCCCAGGCAGGATAAACCCAAGGATAAACATGCCAAGACACATAGTAATCAAACTGACAAAAATTAAAGACAAAGAAAAATTATTGAAAGCAACAAGGGGAAAATGACAAGTAACATACAAGAGAACTCCCATAAGGTTAACAGCTGACTTCTCAACAGAAACTCTACAAGCCAGAAGGGAGTGGCATGATATACTTAAAGTGATGAAAGGGAAGAACCTACAACCAAGATTACTCTACCCAGCAAGGATCTCATTCAGATTTGATGGAGAATTAAAAGCTTTACAGACAAGCAAAAGCTGAGAGAATTCAGCACCATCAAACCAGCTCTACAACAAATGCTAAAATAACTTCTCTAAGAAAGACAAGAGAAGAAAAGGCCCTACAAAAACAAACCCATCACAATTAAGAAAATGGTAATAGGAACATATATATCAATAATTACTGTAAACGTGAATGGATTAACTGCTCTAACCAAAAGACACAGGCTTGCTGAATAGATGGAAAAACAAGACTCATACAAATGCTATCTAGAAGAGACGCACTTCAGACCTAAGGACACATACAGACTGAAAGTGCGGGGATGGAAAAATATACTCCAAGCAAATGGAAAATGAAAGAAAGCTGGAGTAGCAATACTCATACCAGATAAAATAGACTTTAAAATAAAGAATGTTACAAGAGACAAGGAAGGACACTACATAGTGATCAAGGGATCAATCCAAGAAAAAGATATAACAATTATAAATATATATGCACCCAACATAGGAGCACCTCAATACATAAGGCAACTGCTAACAGCTATAAAGGAGGAAAACAACAGTAACAAATCATAGTGGGGAACTTTAACACCTCACTTACACCAATGGACAGATCATCCAGACAGAGAATTAATAAGCAAACACAAGCTTTAAATAATACAATAGACCAGATAGAATTAATTGATATTTATAGGACATTCCATCCAAACACAGCAGATTACACTTTCTTCTCAAGTGCTCACAGAACATTCTCCAGGATAGATCACATCTTGGGTGACAAATGAAGCCTCGGTAAATTTAAGAAAACTGAAAATCATATCCAGCATCTTTTCCAATGGCAATGCTATGAGATTAGAAATCAATTACAGGGAAAAAACCGTAAAAATCACAAACACATGGAGGCTACACAATACATTACTAAATAACCAAGAGATCACTGAAGAAATCAAAGAGGAAATTAAAAAATACCTAGAGACAAATGACAATGAAAACACAATGATCCAAAACCTATGGGATGCAGTAAAAGCAGTTCTAAGAGGGAAGTTTATAGCAATACAAGCCTACCTCAAGAAACAAGAAACATCTCAAATAAAAAATCTAACCTTATACCTAAAGGAACTAGAGAAAGAAGAACAAACAAAACCCAAAGTTAGTAGAAGGAAAGATATCATAAAGATCAGAGCAGAAATAAATGAAATAGAAACAAAGATAATAATAGCAAAGGTCAATAAAACTAAAAGCTGGTTCTTTGAGATGATAAACAAGATTGATAAACCATTAGCCACACTCATCAAGAAAAAGAGGGAGAGGACTCAAATTAATAAAATTAGAAATGAAAAAGGAGAAGTTGCAATGGACACCGCAGAAATACAAAGCATCCTAAGAGACTACTACAAGAAACTCTATGCCAATAAAATGGACAACCTGGAAGAAATGGACAAATTCTTAGAAAGGTATAACGTTCCAAGACTGAACCAGGAAGAAATAGAAAAATATGAACAGACCAATCACAAGTAATGAAATTGAAACTGTGATTAAAAATCTTCCAACAAACAAAAGTCCAGGACCAGATGGCTTCACAGGTGAATTCTATCAAACATTTAGAGAAGAGCTAACACCCATCCGTCTCAAACTCTTCCAAAAAATTGTGGAGGAAGGAACACTCCCAAACTCATTCTATGAAGCCACCATCACCCTGATACCAAGAGATGCTACAAAAAATGAAAATTACCGACCAATATCAATGATGAATATGGATGCAAAAATCCTCAACAAAATACTAGCTAACAGAATTCAACAACACATTAAAAGGATCTTATACCATAATCAAGTGGGATTTATCCCAGGGATGCAAGGATTCTTTAATATATTCAAATCAATCAATGTGATACACCATATTAACAAATTGAAGAATAAAAACCATATGATCATCTCAATAGATGCAGAAAAAGCTTTTGACAAAATTCAACACCCATTTATGATAATAACTCTCCAGAAAGTGGCATAGAGGGAACCTAACCTACCTCAACATAATAAAGGTCATTATGACAAACCCACAGCAAACATCATTCTCAATGGTGAAAAACTGAAACCATTTCCTCTAAGATCAGGAACAAGACAAGGATGTCCACTCTCACCACTATTATTTAACATAGTTTTGGAAGTCCTAGCCATGGCACTCAGAGAAGAAAAAGAAATAAAAGGAATACAAATTGGAAAAGACGAAGTAAAACTGTCACTGTTTGCAGATGACATGATACTATACATAGAGAATCCTAAAGATGCCACCAGAAAACTACTAGGCTAATCAATGAATTTGGTAAAGTTGCAGGATACAAAGTTAATGCACAGAAATCTCCTGCATTCCTATACAATAATGATGAGAAATCTGAGAGAAATGAAGGAAACACTCCCATTTACCATTGAAACAAAAAGAATAAAATACCTAGGAATAAACCTACCTAGGGAGACAAAAGACCTGTATGCAGAAAACTATAAGACACTGATGAAAGAAATCAAAGATGACAGAAACAGATGGAGAGATATACCATGTTCTTGGATTGGAAGAATCAATATTGTAAAAATGACCATACTACCCAAAGCAATCTACAGATTCAATGCAATCCCTATCAAATTACCAGTGGCATTTTTTTACAGAACTAGAACAAAAAATCTTAAAATTTGTGTGGAGACACAGGAGACCCTGAATAGCCAAAGTGGTCTTGAGGGTAAAAAATGGAGATAGAGGAATCAGAGTCTCTGACTTCAGACTATACTACAAAGCTACAGTAATCAAGACAATATGGTACTGGCACAAAAATAGAAATATAGATCAATGGAACAGTATAGAAAGCCCAGAGATAAACCCATGCACCTATGGTCAACTAATCTATGAAAAAGGAGGCAAGGGTATACAATGGAGAAAAGACAGTCTCTTCAATAAGTGGTGCTGGGAAAACAGGACAGCTACATGTAAGAGAATGAAATTAGAATACTCCTTAACACCATACACAAAAATAAACTCAAAATGGATTAGAGACCTAAATGTAAGGCCAGATACTATAAAACACTTAGAGGGGGCTTCCCTGGTGGCGCAGTGGTTGAGAGTCCGCCTGCCGATGCAGGGGATGCGGGTTTGCGTCCCGGTCTGGGAAGATCCCACATGCCGCGGAGTGGCTGGGCCCGTGAGCCATGGCCACTGAGCCTGCACGTCCGGAGTCTGTGCTCCGCAACGGGAGAGGCCACAACAGTGAGAGGCCCGCGTAACACACACACACACACACAAAAAAAAAAGAAAAAAAAAGAAAAAAAAAGAAAAAACACTTAGAGGAAAACATAGGCAGAATGCTTTATGACATAAAGCATAGCAAGATCCTTTTTGACCCACCTCCTAGAGAAATGGAAGTAAAAACATAAATAAACAAATGGGACCTAATGAAACATAAAAACTTTTGCAAAGCAAAGGAAACTACAAAACAAGATGAAAAGACAACCCTCAGAATGGGAGAAAATATTTGCCAATGAATTAACAGACAAAGGATTAATCTCCAAAATATATAAACAGCTCATGCAGCTCAATATTAAAAAAACAAACAACCCAATCAAAAAATAGGCAGAAGACCTAAATAGACATTTCTCCAAAGAAGACATGCAGATGGACAAGAGGCACATGAAAAGCTGCTCAACATCACTAATTATTAGAGAAATGCAAATCAAAACTACAATGAGGTACCACCTCACACCAGTTAGAATGGGCATCATCAAAAAATCTACAAACAATAAATGCTGGAGAGGGTGTGGGGAAAAGGGAACCCTCTTGCACTGTTGGTAGGAATGTAAATTGATACAGCCACTATGGAGAACAGTATGGAGGTTCCTTAAAAAACTAAAAATAGAATTAGCATATGACCCAGCAATCACACTACTGGGCATATACTGAGAGAAAACCATAATATAAAAAGGCACATGAACCCTAATGTTCATTGCAGCACTATTTACAATAGTCAGGGCATGGAAGCAACCTAAATGCCCACTGACAGATGAATGGATAAAGAAGATGTGGTACATATATACAATGGAATATTACTCAGTCATAAAAAGGAATGAAATTGGGTCATTTGTAGAGACATGGATGGATCTAGAGACTGTCATACAGAGTGAAGTACATCAGAAAGAGAAAAACAAATATCATATATTAATGCATATATGTGGAACCTAGAAAAATGGTACAGATGAACCAGTTTGCAGGGCAGAAATAGAGACACAGATTCAGAGAACAAACGTATGGACACCAAGTGGGGGAAGTGGCATGGTGGGTGGTGGTGGGATGAATTGGGAGATTGGGATTGACATATATACACTAATATGTAGGAAATAGAAAACTAATAAGAACCTGCTGTATAGAAAATAAATAAAATAAAATTCAAAACAAAACAAAACAAAAGCCAAAAAAACCTCTTCCACTTCTTGAAGTTCTAATAAGCAAAATTGATGGAAATAGCTATAAAGAGGTAGGTTTCTTTCAAATTTTTTTTTTTTTTTTTTGTACAGAGAAATATATTTAGTTATATGCCATTTTCCTTGTTTCCTAGACCTTCTCTCTCTCTCTCCCCCTCTCTCTCTGTCTCTCTTTGGCTCTGGCTGTCTCTCTCTCTCATATTTTTTGTTTTCAAGACAGAGCATACTCTGGAGGTCAATGTTGTGGGGAAATACAAATTGAGAAATCACAAAAACCAAAGTTTATATCATTTGATAAAAATAGTAATAATACTTTACTAAATGGAAAATTCCATCAAATGAAATGTCACTCCAATCATATGACTTACCTAAAAACAAGAGTGTTAGAAGAAAGTGAGAGCTTAGTATTATATTCAACCCTCAATAGACTGGATTTCAAAAGACATGGCAGATATCTTAAATTGATGGTCTATCCAAAACAAACAAACTATACAAGGTCAGGAAACACCAATTTCTTCAGAAATGGTAATTAATGTTAGAAAGGAAATGGCAAACAGGGAGCAAAAGCAATGAAGAATGGAAGTGGTATCTACTTTCAAATCACTTGACTCTCATATATATTTTAAGAGGCCAGTTTTGAAAATGTGGACACATATGTGTATAAAGGCCATGGCTAAACTGTGGCCATATATGCATGTTACTTTCTCTCCCAAGACCTCTGGTTATTGTCTTAAAGAGAGACTGCCAAAGCTTCAAACTTTCAAATAATTTCACCTCATATGACTCAAGAAAAAGGTGCCACTGTATCAAGTGCTACTGTAATTTCCTCTGTTGATTTTCCTTCCCCCTTAACACTTAGATGTTTTGGCTGTTTGCTTTTTTTTTCCAAAGTGAACACTGATGTTCATGAAAGGTGCCAGATTAACAACCAGGGGAAATTAAGAGCTTGCTCTATCAAGAGAAAGGGCTCAGTATAGTGCAGGTGATGAAAGTTTCTCCTACACTGTGCTTGCCTATGTATGTTAGCTCTGACCCATGGTCACCCCAGCTCTCCAGTTTTCACGGTCCATTAATGCCTTTGATTACTCACACTGCTAACAGGGGCAGGCAATCTTGTTCCGGTTTTTAATGCTATCATTATTATTACCACTACTGTGAGCTCTAACTTCCTCGGAGAAATTATGTCGGAATTTATATTAGCCATTATTTTGTTTCAGGACAACAGGAAAATAAAATGAACTGAAGATAAATCTTATATTATTAAGTAATATTGCAGGTTTGGTTCAAATCCATTAATTTCTTCAAACAGGAGGCAAAATCTTGAGGGGTCAAATTGAAACAGGGCTTGCTACATTCAGTCACCTGCACTCAATGTGAATTCCCATTCAGGGACATTCTAATATTTAACAGCCACACATCTTTTATTTTTCTTTTGAGTCTACCATAAACCAGTCCATTTTATTATTCATTAGCAACTATGGTAAAGGTTTGGTGGATGTTGAGGCTAAAACTATCATTATCTATGAGATCTGGAAATCACTGTCAGTCAAACAGAGAAAAAGATCTCTTTCTTGTATTTATAGGTAGGTGTTCCAGGTTTCTGAATTGTCTGAGTATTTTGTAAGTACTGATCATTAATTAATCTCTCCTATATCCAGGGATCTATGAAATCATTTTGCTTCATCTAGTCAGTTATCCAACAACTATTTCGTGTTGGCACTTTCTGTGCTATGCTGGTTCTTCATGCAAAATGTAAGGGCCAGAGCAAGACAATAATGCTTTTCCTATCTAGAGTTTATAACAATAAGGGAAGCAAAGCCAACAAACACATGCAAAATATTAACGTAACAATGAAGTAATACACTGAATGCTGCTGACTAATACACCAGTAATTACTTGGTAATTATTTGAAATGATCACAGTATTAATCACACAGTTTTTCCGTGTCTTTGCCTTTTTGTTAAAGACCAAGTTCTCTGTAGCTAGAGTATCCATTTTGACATGGCTAGCACTTCCAATAATTTATAATCTCTAGAAGAGCTGGAGAATGAGAATTGCAGGGTACCAATGACTACGGCAAACACACAGTAACAATTAGATGAAGGGTGCCCTAACTGCATCTCATATGGAAGTCTTGGAAAATTTTTAGTTTGAGAACTTTGACTGTTTTTTCCTTTGCCATGCACAGACTTTATCAAGTGAGTCCTTACGGTATTAAAACATTTGGCACTAGCTCAAGTCTATGCTATTGCTGGCAAGGGATCTAACTGGGAAGGAGGGGTGGAGTAGTTACCTTTATCAGGAAAGACCTTAACTTTATGGAAAAGCTCTTTCCTCCCCACTGCTTAAGTAGCTTTACTGAAAGACTTAAACCCAGATGTGAGAAGAGAGATTATCTCCAAGAGCAGAAGCAATATATTGTAATTATGTTAGTACAAAGATTAGGAAGGTGGAAAATATTATGCTAACTTAGCAGATGAGAAGGGCAATGCCCTGTATATAGGTCCCATGGCAAGGTTGTGCTAGGAAAATCAACTCTAACCCCTAAGTCCCAAGGAGGCCTCAGTTTCCCAAATTGCAAGAAAATCAGAACGTAACTACTTATAAAACCAATAAACCCATGGTATGTAATAACCAGTAGGTGGGAGGCCATGAAAATCTGCTCACCAACAGATATCAACCTATATCTGCCACTATTGCCCCAGTGGCCACCTCTTGCCAACTTCCTGTTGCCACCAGACAACTAATACATCTATCCCAATGATTCCTGTCAGCCCTATATTACAAGTCATAACAGTGGCAGTCAAAGCAACAAGGTCCATTATGCCTGTACAACACTCTAGATTCTCTCAGTGAAGCACTTGTCTGATTTAAAGCACTTTGGAGGTTGGCCTTGTAACTAGAGCAAAATCTGTATACATTCTGGGCCAATTCTAGTCCTCACTGTACCTCAGCCACCCAACTGAGAATATATTTTGTCCCTAACTCCTTCCGCATTGTATAATGGATCTCTTATCAGCTTCTCCTGACTGGATATTTGCATCCTTCATAATTTGGTTTGTCTCATTGCACCATCTTTTTATGGTGGGAGATGTATAAGCATGAATTTTCAGAATATAATATTTCATACAAAATGGATCAGTGAACACAGCAAAAACTTTTTGTGGACATGGCACTCTGCTCTACATGGTCTTCTAGTCAAATGAAAATTTCAGGCAATAAGACATTTTGATCTCTGTAAGCAAAAGATAAAAAGTCTAAATCTGAGACACTCAACTTACTGACTCTCATGGTCAAGAAGAGAAAAATAGGAAAAGTAATAAAGCCTTTAGAGCAGAAAACAATAGGTGATTTCTTCTTTTCTTTCCATTACAGAGAGCTGACAGTAGCCTAATGAATGTCAAGGACACAAGAAACAATAGCGAGTCAGGGAAAATTATAGGTCATAGATGGTAAAAACCTCATATGAAAAATACTAGCTAAGATGCTAAGAAAGCCAGTAAATACTGAAAAAGTTATGAAGATGAATATGCTCAGGTTCTGGACAAAGGGTACATAAAACAAGAGCAGACAAAAAGACTTTAAAAGCAAATTTGTTTTTTGGTTTGTTTCTCACAATGCACATTAGATATAGCTCAATTTGGGGACTTCCCTGGTGGTCCCGTGGTTAAGAATCCGTCTTGCAATGCAGGGGATGTTGGTTCGATCCCTGGTCAGGGAACTAAGATCCCACATCTCACGGGGCAACTAAGCTTACACGCCACAACTAATAAGTCTGCGTGCCACAACTAGAGAGAAGACCGTGCACTGCAACGAAGAGCCCATGCACTGCAACGAAAAATCCCACGTGCCACAACTAAGACCCGATGCAGCTAAAAAAATAAATTAAAAAAAAAAGATAGCTCAATTTCAAGAGCTTGCAGTAGTTTAGTAATCAAACAGCTCAAGACAATGCATCATGGTTCTACCTATCAAGAATGCTTAAAAAAAAAAAAAAAAAAAAAAAAAAAAAAAAAAAAAAAAGAATGCTTGCTTACTTCGGCTGACATGTTGCAATTATTAATTTGGTTATCTGATTCAAAACAGAGTCAGGAACGTTTGCTCTTAGCTTTGATTTCTTCACTTAAGAAGCAAATTCTAGGAGTTACTATGCTAAGCGATGAGTGAATCTCAAGTTGGAATTTTCTTATGGGAAGAGAAGTTATAAGATAAACAAGCTGAATTCTCATCGTTCCAAAGCTAAGTTTTAATAATATAAAATTAAAATGGTAAAACTAAAACGTCTGGAATTTGAATGATGGATTCCATGACTATGTAGAAGAAATATTTTTTTAAAGGAAGCTTTAGAGCAGAAAATTACAGATGATCACCTCCTGAAAAGGGGTGAAAGGAGGGACTCAAATTGATCAATCTGTGGGTAGTAGTGTTGATGATTATGGGGAAGGAGGAAAGAAGTATGCCAATGAATGTTCTCAATGGAAGTACATAACTTGAAGAAATTTACAGATTATTTAGGGAAATGAGTTATACAAAGGTAACAATCAAAGACAACAAAAACAAAATTTAAATAAGAGTCAAAGAACAGATGAGGGCTGAGGAAGAGATTAGTTCGGGTTAGTTCCTGAGGTTATCTCAATAGGGGCAGTGGAATTGGAGGCAGCCTCTCTTACTGCCCCTACCCCTAGCACTTCCTCAATACGCCTACATCCCACACAGTTTAAAACCACATCAAATGGTTTTACCAAAAGAGCTATGGCTAAGGGCTTTCTGGTTTAAGATTTTAGGTCTTTTTAGAAACTAGGAAAGTTGCTTCTCTCTTTTCTATACACTTCAATTCTATTTCCTATCAAATTGCTTTTTTCTTTTCTACTATTCTCCATTCTAGTTCTGGTGTATCAGGGTTGAAAAAGCAGTAGGGAAGGTGGGAACGAATGGAACACAGCTGGCCTGTGGAAAAAGGACTGTGAGTAGGAAGCAGCTACATTTTGGAGGCAAGAAGAACAAAGAATTAGGATCTTCAAAGCTAAGGAAAGCTTCTCCTTGTGTTCTTCCCTCCTTTCACCTCTTCCCCTTCCTGGGAAATGATAGAAATTTCACAAAACATACAGCCTTTCTGAATTCATAACAATCTCCTTTTCCTCATACCCAAGTGTGTTTAACTTATTACTACTGCTAATATTTTGCATGTACTTTGTATTAAAATTTTTCTCCTAGGAGTTTCAAAGAGGTTTATAAATTTTCATTAAAACAAATATGTTGGGCATTTTTTTTTTTTTTTTTTTTTTTTTTTTGTGGTACGCGGGCCTCTCACTGTTGTGGCCTCTCCAGTTGCGGAGCACAGGCTCCGGAAGCGCAGGCTCAGGGGCCATGGCTCACGGGCCCAGCCGCTCCACGGCATGTGGGATCTTCCCGGACTGGGGCACGAACCCGTGTCCCCTGCATCGGCAGCCGGATTCTCCACCACTGCGCCACGAAGGAAGCCCTGGGCATATTTTTATATTAATAAAATTTAACTTTAGAATAATGAGAATTCTGTTTGTTAAAATGCTACTTTTCTAGAATTTGGTTTATTATACCACACATACATTTCCTAGACCAGTGGTTCTTAAATTTTAGGCTTCATAAGAATCCTCAGGGGCACTTATTAATATGCATATTCTTGCGCCACATCTGATCATGGATGTATATTTGGTTGGTCCAGAGTGAGGCCCTGGAATCTACATTTTTAATAAGCACCCAAGGGGATTCTTATACACATACAGTGGGGGTAGAGGGGCCCCATTGAGACCCTGTCCTAACTGGGGCATCCCAGCCTCCCAGCTTCAACTTTCCCAAGGGAGCCTATTTCTTAGGGGCAGTAGTCAAGCATTCTCCTGTAGTCCACACTGAATAGTGAGTCAAAAATACAAAGTGAGCAATCTGAGAGAAAGAAAATGATCAACAACAAGATTTCATTTTTAACAATGCAAGGTGCTATTAGCTACACAAACACAGGAAAGAAAGGGAGGTGCCCTGGTTTTAACTTCACTTCCTTGAATATGATGAGGTTTGGTATTATGAATGAGTTGGTTTTCTATTCATGAGAGTTGAACCTTTACTTGCTCTCCATGCTGCATTCTGGCACCATTTTCCTTAACTCAATGAGAGCCTTGCAGAGCCAGCTTTGATTTCCCAAACTGCAAGCAAACTGGAACCTAACTACTTAGAAAAGCAATTGTGTGAAATCTATGTGCAATGGGTACGAGGCTATGAGAACCTGTTTGTCAACAGACACCAATGACTTCCTGCCTCTACTCCCTCAGATGCTGTCTCTTGCCCACCAGCACCACAGGGGGACTCTCAGATAAGCTCAGAAGCCAGAACTCTTCTTGAGGACACTATGTACTTCTGCTTTTAACCTCCAAATCCTACCTTTTAGGTACTACTGTCACCCGGCCCTGGTACTCAGACCTCAATTCTGTGACCCCATGTCCTGTCTTCCTGTTGAGCCATTCTTGGAATCATGATATCCTGCTGACTACTCTGACCTAATATTAGATGATGTTTAACTCCTTGTATCTTACTTCTGACCTTATGGTTTTGATCACAACAATTCTCTCAAAGGTCACCAGTGGCTAAATTCAGTAGTGTTTTCTTAGTCCTCTCTCTCTCTCCACCACTCTGTTGAGTGAACCCATCACACTTTTCCTTCCATTGATTCTCCTCCCTTGGTGTCAGCGACAACACAATTCTCTTGACAACACAATTCTCTTATGGACATAGTGAGCATCTGATCTGCTTGGTATCAATCCTCCCAACCTAGCACAACACACAGAAAATGAAAGATATGCTTAGCCACCAATATGTACAATGTTGTTGAGCCCAAGACAGTTTCAGTTCAACCTAAACAAAAATTCCCTGCCTAATTATACACAAGCCAATGTCAACCTAGAGGAGTTGCATTTTACTTGGGATTTAGGTTTTTTAAAGAATATGTATGAAAAAAAAAATAGTTGTGTCAAAATTACCTTGAAAATCCCCTAGGAAGGCCCCATGCTGGAAGCCAACATACTGTCTCTCAGTAGGCCCAACCCAGGCAGGTTTTTCTTCCTGCATTGGTATACATGACTATGTCTTTGGAATAGTTGGCTTGTATTTGAGGTGCAGGTTATACAAAACAGGACACTGAGCATAGCAAGATACTCACCCTGAGAGACAACATGGGAACAGACGTGGACTGAGAAAAAACAATATACATTTCAGGTTCACTCCTGCACATAGACTCATTGACTCTAACTTATAACCTGAGTAGACTTGTCTGCACAATGTAAATTATTATTTCTCCTCTTTTTATGTTCATTTGCTGAGCAGGTGTAGTTGAATTCATGCAAATTTAGTGTTTGTATGATACAACTCCACCAAAGAATTTGAGTGGTTGTTTCAATAAATATACATAGGCCTATTCTCTTGACTTCTAGTATCCCAAGGATAAAGAACAGATGCAGATACTAAATCAAGTATGAATATCAACTAGAGAGAACTGGACTTTATTCTTGTAAAAAACTTTTTGATTACATAAATCAAAGACATTTGTGATGTAGTGGAAAATGTACTGTACTTGGTGCCAAGAGACCAGGGTTCCAATCCCAATTCCACCACATATTAGTTAGGTGAACTGGGCCACTGTCCTCACCTCTAAAATGGGTACAAGTAGTAACTGCTTTGAGGTCTACAAGAAAGAGTGTAAAGTATGCATGTGTCACTGACACAGGTAGGCACTTGCTATAGGTTTGTGTGCTGTAAATTTGTTGAACTGAAGCTGAGAGACAAAATAACCATGTAAGGAAGAAAACTATCAGAATCAACATTATGGTGCACATAGTAAGTACTATGTCAGTATTTAATGAACCAATTTGAGAGAGATATCAAGCTGATTTGACCAAGTCAATATATAATTTTCCTATTCTAACATTCTTTTATTTTCTCCATATGGTCATTGGTACAAAGTCCACTTATGGCTTCATAAACATGGGCTCAAAACAAAAGTGCTTCTAATCAGATCTGGCAAGAAAAGGAGAGAAACATAGGGTGAGATAAGTGTGAGGCTACAGTGCTGAGTAACAAGGATGGTGGTGCCTCAGTACGAGTCACACAGACATGGAGAAATACACAGCTAGAGATAATTCCCAGGTAAATGCTGCAAGAGCCATTACGTCATCCCTCCTTTGCCCTTTCTTCATCAATCATGCCTCCTGGATTCTGATGCAACCTAGCAAGAATGATTTGCAGACAGAGCCTTAGAACACACACATACTCATCACCGAGAGCAATATGAACCCAAACTAAAGCTTCTGGCGTTTCCTTTTTTTAAAATCATGCTTTAAAGGGGAAGGTTTTTTTTTTTAAGTATTTATTTTTTTGGCTGTGCTAGGTCTTAGTTGCGGCACACGGGATCTTCGTTGCCTCGTTCGGGATCTTCCTCACAGCATGCGGGAACTTTTTTTTTTAGTTGTGGCATGTGAACTCTTAGTTGTGGTATGTGGGCTCTTACATGCGGCATGTGGGATCTAGTTCCCTGACCAGGGATCGAACCTGGGCCCCCTGCATTGGGAGCGTGGAGCCTTAGCCACTGGACCACCAGGGAAGTCCCCAAGGGTATGTCTTATGGGGAGGATGTATAACTATAGGTTAAGCCATTTTGTCTGAGACCTCAAGGACTAGGCCTCATCATTTTGGAAGAGTCACTCCAGGTCTATAGGCCCTTTCAACATCTGTACAAGTAGATGATCATCAAGGTCCCTTCCAGTTCTGTAATTTCATCATTAAAAATTCAGGCCAACCACACCCATACAATGGGCAGATAAACATTTAGTTGTATAAGTCAGCTTTATTTATTCTCAGCTATACAGGTCATTCAAATATTTGGCTACCTCCATCCCCACACTGCACTACTGAAAGAGTGTGTAGCTATGTACAAATCTTGTTAAAGCAGAAAAAAGTGGCAGGTAAGAACTGGTGGTTCTAGAAAATGTGAATGTTCATAACTGAGGTTATAGAGACACTCTAGTCTAAATCACAGAAGCGTAAAAGCAAATGCTCATTAGGGGATATAATGCATTAACACCTATTTCTCTGTAGAGGCAATGATTTGAACAATAAAGAAGAGTCACAAGGGATGCAAACAAGAAAAGTGGGTACAAAAAGGGCACTCCAGCCTCCAAATAATTCAAATTTAAGATGGATGTCATAACCCTAACTTGAAACCAAATTCAGGGCCAGTATGTACATGATTTAGTCAAGAGCTATCAAGTTTGTGAGTTCACATACCACCACCAGTCCAAAGGAGGCACTCATTAGAGACCAATCCAAGGCAAAGTGGAAGTGGCTGGCTCCAGGTAAGCCTGTCCTGCCATAATGCTTTCCACCTGTCATGGCACCATTTCCAAGCTGGCCAATGCAAACATTTAAAGACCTATCACTGCAAGATTGATTGATTGATTGATTGATTGATTGATTGATTTTGCGGTACGTGGGCCTCTCACTGTTGTGGCCTCTCCTGTTGCGGAGCACTCCGGACGTGCAGGCTCAGAGGCCATGGCTCACGGGCCCAGCCGCTCCATGGCATGTGGGATCTTCCCGGACCGGGGCACGAACCCGTGTCCCCTGCATCGGCAGGCGGACTCTCAACCACTGCGCCACCAGGGAAGCCCAACTGCAAGATTTTTGATGGAATCTCCAAAGAGGGGCATTTTCAACAAAACTTGGGATTGGGGAAAATACACAAGTCCAGCGGAGATGAAAACCAAAGGCCCTGTAGTGCTTCCCTCACAGCCAACACCATGCGGGGTCCCTTACCTTGCATGTTGAATGGCTGGGGCAGGGGGTCACCCCATTGGACCTGGAGCAGCATTCAACAAAGGCCCAGCCCTTTAATTGTTCAGCCAAATGATTTATGAAGCTTGGCTGCAAAGACAGGGCAGACTGGTTTAAATTCAAAGGATCCATCCTACAGGTATTCTGAAAACCCTGGCCACCTCTGTAACGAGTACTGTTCCCCTTGGTAAGGGAGAGAATAGAAAGGGAGAATATGTGACCTGCCTGACAGGAAGACGGGACCCAGCTAGACGGAACATGCCTCTCCACTCCTTTCCTAACCTATCGCTCACGAATGCTCTGGAAGATTTCCTTGCTAAAAAGCAAACAGACATAACAGTCCACTATTTCTTTAGCTAGAAATGTAAAACCCCAGAACAATCAACACATTTTTTTAAAAGATTTTTTTGATGTGGACCATTTTTAAAGTTTTTATTGACTTTGTCACAACATTGCCTCCGTCCTATGTTTTTGTCCTGTGGCCTCAAGGTATGTGGCATCCCAGCTCCCCGACCAGGGATCGAACCTGCACCCCCTGCATTGGAAGGCGAAGTCTCAACCACTGGATGGCCAGGGAACTCCCATCATCAACACATTTTTATACACTGGGCTCATGTGGTTTATTCTGATTGTTTACTGATTGTATAATCTTTTTGATCCACTAGGGCAGAAGTCAGCCAACTTTTCCCCTATAGAACCGGATAGTAAATATTTTAGATTTTGTGGGCTATATGTTTTCTGTCGCAACTGCTCACCTCTACCATTACAGCACAGAAGCAGCTATAGACAATAGGTAAATGAATGAGCATAGCTTGTTATTTATAAACACAGGTGAATGGTTAGCTTTGGCCTGCATGGTTCACTGATCCCTGAACTAGTATGTTTCCAAAGAGCTCAACTGTGATAAACTGAGAAGGTACTACCAAACGTATCACCCCTTAAAACAATTTAAATCTAAGCCTCAATTTTGGGAGAACAAACTTGTAAAATAATCTTCATTAATAGTAGGTACAATAAGAACCCATTTTCAGGAAGTGTGTGTGTGTATGTGTGCGTGTGTGTAAAATACAGGGTGATTCAAAAGCAATTGAACACTTTCAGAAATTTATCACTCACTAACTAGGTTTTTTAATGAAAATGTAGTTTGCACTAAATTGTCAAGTTACCCTTACAGGTGTCTTGCCAAAGGGCAACTCCAAGCTTTAACTGCAAATTTATATACATCATAGTTACTGAGTAATACGTTTTTGAAAGTGTTCAGTTCTGTTTTACTCAGCCTGCATATTATCTGTGTACATACTGTAAAATACTTTAAATGATAAAAACTGAACTATAAACAACAGTTACTCCTGGAGAATGGGGGTTAAAAGTTTCACTTTTAGCAGTGTTGCTTGAATTTTTAACAAGGATACATAAGTCCCCTACATAAGAACAAGTTCCATTCCAAGAGGCATTCATAAGTCCTATTTGTTCATAAGTCCAAC
Source organism: Kogia breviceps (assembly GCF_026419965.1). Classification (NCBI taxonomy): domain Eukaryota; kingdom Metazoa; phylum Chordata; class Mammalia; order Artiodactyla; family Physeteridae; genus Kogia; species Kogia breviceps. The sequence goes on from NC_081314.1 coordinate 102,986,756, forward strand.
AAAGTTAGCCTAGGTACCCAACTAACACAGTTGGCTATAAAGTACTGCACTGTAATAGGTTTATAATACTTTTCACACAAATGATACATTAAAAACAGACAAACACAAAAAATAAAGAAAACATTTTAAATCTTATAGTATAGTAGTATAGTACAAGAGCTGGCATACAGGGGCTGGTATCGAGTGAACAGGCTAGAAGAGTTACTGGCTGGACGAGGGAGAGGAGGTGGGTTGTAGAGCTGAAAGATCATCAGCAATAGGAGACGGAGGGCAAGCTGCAATGTCACTCATGTCTGATAGTGATGGCACAGGTTCTGGTTCCTTGCCGGAACCAGATGCATATTCACAACTTTGAAAGTATGCAACTTGAAGGTTCGTATATAGGGGACTTACTGTATATTACTTTGTGAATAAAAAGGTGTTTCATTTTTCTCTTGTAAAGAAGTGGTAAGAGTAAGCAATCTTTGGCACTGCAACTTAAAACAACTACTGAAGGTCAGCTGTGACTCTCTTCTAATAGTAGATGCCAATAAATATCTCATGAAGTTCCTAACCTAGTAAGAAGGACAGATAATAAACAAAAACATCCATAAATACAGAAGTTATTTTCAGATTATGGTGTAAATGCTCTGAGCCACAGGGTAATGGGGAAGGCCCACTGAAAAGCTAACATTTAGGTAGAGACCTGAAGGATAAGAAGGAGGCAGTCATGTGAAGTAAATTCCAGGCTAAGTGTAAGGTTTTCTGGCCTGAACTGTAGGTCAAATCCTGGTTAAACATTAAAATCAACTTGGGCACTTTCAAAAAATACTGATGCCTGGGCCCTGCTGCAGGTCAGTAACTCTCTGGAGGTGGAGCTGGGTATTGCTCTCCCTTTTTCTAAAGCCAGGACTGAGAACCACTGTTACAGAGTCTAGACATTTTTATGTTAGCATGAACAGAGGCCTTCAGAGATTAGAGGGAATAAGACTATGGGTGACTGAACTATTAACTCTTAGAATGGTGTGGGACTTTTTTTGGTTTTAATCTAGTAAGATTAACTGGATGTATTGTTTAGTGATGTGATGAAGGCCTGGGGATTCTCCCCTCACCATTGAGCAAGAGACCACAGAAACACACAGATCTTTTCATTGGGACCTTTTGCCTGAGCTTCTGGCAAACTGTAAAGCAAATGAACCATCAAGTGACAGACTTCTTGGATGCATTTAGCAAAGGGCTGACTGAAACGGCTAGACCCTGAGCTCCTCCCTGAAGGCTAACAGATTCAAAGCTGGCTGAACCACAAAAAGAAGTTGCCATGGCAAGGATTTATCCTATACAGTGTAAGGATATACACATTCTCATATTCATACACCCCCATTCACCCAACTCTAAATAAAGTTGGTAATAGATGACAAAGAGAGTAAGGATCACTGGAATTTGTTGATCATCTTCTAAATAATTTTAGGCAGTTGTTGCAATTTTCTTTCATTCACCTATCCATCCATCCATCCAACATACACCTACCACTGCACACCTACTCTGTACTTCCCACTGTGGTGCATGGGATATACATGTCTCCCATTCCAGTGGGAAACACGAGTAATAATCACAAAAGATTGTAATATGTGCTATGAGATAGTGCTCCTGTTCTTCCTCCCTGTTACTTCTGTACCTTGCTTCTCTTCTACAGTGCAGAACTTACCACACTTTCTATAATTTGCTTAAATATGTTTTCTCAACTAGAGGTCCTTAAAAACCAAAGGCTCTCTTACTCTCAATACTAAATATAATTCATGGCATAAAGTGGCATTCAACAACTGTAAATTGAATCAAATGTATATATATTTGATCAAGTCATATTATTATATAATATAGATATACATTATACAGTGGAAGAAGGGCCTATGGGAGCCAAGGAAGGCTTCACAGAGGAGTGATATTTGAGAAAAACCGTAAAGGATGAACCAAAAATCTTCTGGTGGTGGTTTCCTCTGGGTGTGTGTTTGGACTTTGTTCCAAAGGCAGTGGAGAACTACTGAAAGTTTCTAAGCTGACGGGAAAGGTTTTGTGATAGAATCAGATTTGATTTTAAGAATCATTTCTCTGAAAACATTGTGGGAAGTGAATGGGAGGCTGGGAAAGCAGTAAGTCCGGGGGCAGGGAGGGTGAATAGGGAAGCTGTGATATTGCCTTGCTGGCAAAGAAGAATCCAGAGCAATTCAGGATGTTGAACTAACTGGCAGGATGTAGCTGGCTGGACTCCATGGCATGTGTTTTGTGTACCTATCTCACTTCTGAGTTCATCTATTTTTCTTGTGCTTATTTCTCTCTTGCCCAGATCCCCTCCTTTACTAACACTGTGGGAGAAATTATTCTGTCCTGCCCTACTATGTATACTGTTGAGCTAACTTAAATCTTTTGTGAAATATGGTGGAGACATACACATACCAATCAATTAGATGCGGTGGTTTAGGGAGAGAGAAGTTTTGGTTTTCTGCAAGGATGATAGGAGAATGGTGGGGCTGTTAGCCAAAGCATGGACTAGTGCAGGAGAGTGCTGGTTTGGGAGATAATGAGTTCCATTTGGGCATTCAAGAGGAGCTGGCCAGGAATCAGCTGGAAGTAATGGCTAGAGCTCAGAAAGTGTGAGACACAGGTTTGGAAATTGGCAGCATATACATCATTGCAGAAGCCAGTGGTGTGCTATTAAACTAGCTCTCAGAAAATAAAACAAAAAATCCACCCCCACTCCCCCGATTTGTAGCATTTGCCTATTTCTGTGGCATACATACTCCCACCTTGGCCAATTTAAATCTACCAAGATGATGGTACTGAACAAAAAGTTGAGAAGAGATGTGCACAACTGGTTCCTAGGAACCGGCTCTAACATACCACTGGCTGAAGCCAAAGATGAACAAAATTATCCAGGGACAAAATGAAGAGTAAGAGAGCTGGGAATAAAACCCTGGGAAGTATGGACATTTACGAGATGGACAGAAGATGAGCCATCAAAGGGGCTTGAGAAAAAGCAGACATAGGAGTAGGGAGAAAACAGGAGCAAAAGAAATCACAGAAGGCAAGGGAAGAATTAATTCAAGATGGAAAGAGTGGTCTATAGTGTTAAATGTTCTTAAAAGGTGAAGTAAGATAAACAAGGGTAGAAAGTGTCCACTGGGTTTGTCTACAAGGATATTGGAGGTGACCTGTGTGGTGAGAGCCCAAGTGTTAAGACAAAAAAGTCTTAGCAATGTTTTTAGGTTGAGTGGATGTTGGAGAGAAAAGGGGAGGCTGAAGATACATAGGTGAGAAGGCAAACTTGAAGCTGTCTGTTCTAGAGTAAATCAGCTGTTATGGAATTGAGAATACAGATTACAGATGAAATGAACTCACCTTCGGTAGGAGAAAGAATGATTCTTTTTCTGGAAATGCGATACCAAGTGATTATTAAGGAAGATTAACAACATTGAGTTTCATTTCTCTTTAATTAGCCCAAAGAGATCTTAATAAGTTATATGATCAAAAGGCATCATGGGGCTTCCCTGCTGGCGCAGTGGTTAAGAATCCGCCTGTCAATGCAGGGGACACGGGTTTGAGCCCTGGTCCAGGAAGATCCCATGTGCCGTGGAGCAACTAAGCCTGTGCGCCACAACTACTGAGCCTGTGCTCTAGAACCGCGAGCCACAACTGCTGAGCCCACATGCCACAACTACTGAAGCCCGTGTGCCTAGAGCCCATGCTCCACAACAAGAGAAGGCACCGCAATGAGAAGCCCATGCACTGCAATGAAGAGTGGCCCCTGCTCACCACAACTAGAGAAAGACTGTGCACAGCAACGAAGACCCAACACAGCCAAAAATAAAAAAATAAATTTATTTAAAAAAATAAAAGAAAAAATTAAATATTAAAAAAAAGGCATCATGAAAGGAATAAGAGGATAACAAAAGGTCTATACAAGCTACAAGAGAACTAAGCTCTACAAAACTGTAAATAGGCTGTACTTTTCCCCTAGAAAAGTAGTACCACCCACAAATCCTACGTCCCCTGTAAACTGTGGTTGGTAAATGCCTAATTAAAAGAAGAACATTCTTTGGATATGTATATAAATATAGCTCCTCTCCTCTATTTTGAGAATATATTTAAAGACTGTTGGTACACACACATTTAAACACGTGCAAAATGGATTAAAAGTCATCTGATTTAAAGATGTTTTCAATGGGCTATCATGATAGAAAACATTATTAAAAAACACCCTTTCAGATCTAAAATAGGACTATCTAAAATAGATTTAAACTTTACAAATAGTATTATTTTATGGAATTAAGTAATTTTTTTCAGACAGAAACAGATCTTGCTTAGATTAAATACTCTCACTCTTTTTTTGGATTAAATACTCTTTTGGTAATGTAGTATGACTCTGAATTTCCATACAAGACTAACTGGTTTCAACTCTATGGTCTAGCAAGAGCCTGGAGTAACTGGTCTGAAAAGTTTTATTCAATTTGATCTTGACTCGTGATGTGGAAAGCCTGAGCCTACATTTTCAAAGCAATTTTCTTCAGGATACATTACATTTAATTTACATTTTAACAAGGTTTGTGTAATAAAAGAGTGATTTATGAGTTAGGTTACCAGATATTTGGTATTTATGAGATATCAAAACTCTGTTACCTCATGCTATTCTTTTTTAAAAAATTAATTAATTAATTAATTTTGGCTGCGTTGGGTCTTCGTTGCTGCTCATGGGTTTTCTCTAGTTGCGGTGAGTGGGGGCTACTCTTCACTGAGGTGTGCAGGCTTCTCATTGTGGTGGCTTCTCTCGTTGAGGAGTACGGGCTCTAGGTGCATAGGCTTCAGCAGTTGTGGCACTCAGGCTTCAGCAGTTGTGGCAGGCGGGCTCTAGAGCGCAGGCTCAGTGGTTGTGGCGCACGGGCTTAGTTGCTCCACGGCATGTGGGATCTTCCCAGCCCAGGGCTCGAACCCGTGTCCCTTGCATTGGCAGGCAGATTCTTAACCACTGTGTCACCAGGGAAGCCCCCCTCATGCTATTCTTATTTTATCTTTTCATAAAATTCTCTAGTGTCATAGCTATGTACAAAGTTTTTAACTGTTAACAAATCTATTCTAATATTCACTGCAGAGGAGGTAACCATAACGATCACTGAAATGATGTATACTTTTGAAACACCTATGTTATTTCCCTGTCACCCTCCCCATCTTCATCTCCCACTGCTCCCTCCACCTACTGTAAGAACTACTGGTGAGCTGGTCCCTGGCAATTTTTTAAAAGTTCCCTGAATATTCGGATGTGCAACTAAGACTGAGAACCACTGGGTATTTGAAAGAACAATGGATTTGTAAGACTTAAGCTCAAAACCTAAATTTGTTACTTAATAGTGATACGTGATTCATTTTCTCAATAATGTACATTTGTTGAGGATTAAATAAGATAATATGTGAAATCACTTCATATATCTTCAACAATGGGAATATTTCTTGAAACAATTATTATTATATTCCTAAATGTATTCCTATTTGTTATTATTATATTATTTAATAAATTCCTATTTATTCCTAAAAACCTCACTTGGGACATTCATTGACTGTTCTCAGCCTTTGGAGAGGCACCTGTCCCTGCAAGTTGATATCACAATTCACAAATTGATGGATCAGCCATTTGAAATGGTTACATTTATTTCTAATGAGAACATCCTCTCTTTAAATAAGACATGGGCTACTTCTTTGTAAATGGGAGGAGTTTTCTGCTGCAAAACTAATGTTTTATTGAGCGTTAATGTGGAGGTGAAAGATTTTCTTGGTTTTGCCTCAGAAAAGCTCTGAACTCTGGAGTGTCCTTTGTCCTTATGGGAACTCATAGACCAGATTATGTGTGCCTTTTGCCATTTGGAGATATTTCTTGAACATTTTCAATTCTCTAGACTCTCTGCCTTTTATTTCTAATCATAATTTAAGCTCTTTGAGGGAAAGGGTATGCTTTATACTTTTTCCAACTCCCCTCCACTCATAGAAGGAGTCAAATATTTATTTATTGGATAAAAATATGCAGGAAAAATAAGTGTTTGCTTCCCTCACCTTTATTATGGGATTCCAGAAAGGTATTATCTTTTACAAACATGGGTGGATTTTTCTTATTTTTTTCTTTTATTCTTCCTTTGGGCACCTGATGGGAAATGGGTTCTCAACTGACTGTATAACAGAATCACACCAGGAAGCTTTGGAGAAATACTGATGTCAGGATATCATCCCCAAGATTCTGATTTAATTGGTTTTATGTGGAGTATAAGCATTGTTATTTTTAAAAGGTTCTGCTGTAATTCTAATTGTAGCTAGGAGTGAAAACCTACAGGAGCACATAATAGGTGTTCACTAAATATTTGTTGATTTCATTTGAAGTTGAGAGGTGTGGTCGACATTAGGGGGGTAGAATACTCAGTGTTCACCTTGTTATCTCCCCAGCCCTGATGGTAACAGCTCTCAGTGTAACTCTGGTGGGACAGTGAGCAGGTAGGACAATGGATCAATGTTAAGTTCTCTGACATGCTATGGTTCAGCCGCAGTTGCGGTTTCAAGTCCTGATATGGAAACCCAGTGTCTATTTCTGTCTTTGCCTTTCTCTCTTCTTTGACCTCCTTCTCCCAACTTCCCAGTGGAAATGTCATTAGGGCTGGAACTTTCTGTTTTGTTCATCACTGTATTTCTAGGGCTTAAAAGAGTACTGGCATATAACAGCTACTCAGAAAATATGAGTTCAATATATTTCTCTTTCTCACACATAAACATACAAATGCAAATAAAGAATTGTAAAAATAATCATTTTATGAGATTTTAAGACCCAGCCTTCTTAATATTACATTCAGAAACAAAACACTGGTATTACTGCTCTTGTTGGGTATAATTCATTCTTCTATTAGCAAGAAGGTACCAGATGCTTTAGAACTAAGGGAAGAACTACTCCAGTTTCTTTATCTACCTGAAATCTTAACATTGACTATGAATAATGTGAGTTTTGCTAAAACCAATTTGAATAAGTAAAAGTTTATTTCCACTTTCCTATCACTTTAATGCCTAACTTTTAATATTAACATATCAATAACATATTGGTATATTAAAACATGATTATGTTACTCTTTGCACCTTAGATGTTCTTCTGCAGGAAAAGTATTAAGGAGAATAAACTGATGAATATTTTTTAAAAACTACTTTGAATGTAACAATTCTACAATTAAAAAAGTGTTTCATTATAAAGGCAGAGTGCCTTGCAGGAACAGAGGAATGCAGGAACAGGTGGACTAAGAGAACAGGGTCACAGCTTGGACCAAGGAATAGAGGTGAAAGCTGGAGTCAACTGGAGAAACTGGCCAAAACAGAAGTGCTGCAGTACTGGGGCTCCAGAAGAAATAGGTTATTAGATAGGAAGAGATGCTTTTCTTGTCTAGAGAATTTCCCCGTTTCTCTCCTCTGGCCCCTCTCCTACTCCAGTTAATTACCTACAGTCCTAGATACATGGCCAGGAGCCCCTGAGAAAGCAGAGCAGAACTCAGGACTGGAACCCATAAGGCAGGAACCAGAACACCTGGCTGTTAATTTCTGGAGGCTCACTTTGGACTTTGTGAGCTTCCGAGCCATAAGCCTCACTTAAATTGACAGTTCATTTATCTCCAAGAGTATAAATAATAATACTCACTTCACATAGTTGTTGCAAGATCCAAACAAGGTAATGTATATGAAAATGCTCTGTAAACTGTGAATCATTAGGTAAATGTTATTCTCACTGTTAGACTGAAGAATTTGTTGAGAAAAAAAATCACTGCTAATTTTTCCTTCATAGTCCATGAGAAAATGTACCTGTGTTAAAGGTATAATCACAGTTACATCACATTTCTAACAATCCATACAAAAATTTGGAAACACAGAAAGTTCCCAATTACTTGGTACTATGAGACAAGTTTTAATAGAAACCAAGATATATGCTTTTAGCCAGGAAAATGAAGGCACCTGCCAGATTTAGGACTAAGGCACAAATTACTTAGTGGAAGAACTGGTCCCAAGAATGAACAACTGGCCATTAGTGGGAGTTAAAGTGTATATGTAACAGGTGTTTTGTAAAAAGTAAAGAGCTAATCTAGACAATTCCACTTTTCCATGTTTCAAGAAGCAAACAGAAAGGATTATTTTGTTTGTACCATCTAGCTACCAGGCAGAATTGAACTAAAAAATAGGAAATAGGAATGGCTTTTTTTTTTTTTTTTTTTTGCGTTACGCGGGCCTCTCACTGTTATGGGCTCTCCCGTTGCGGAGCACAGGCTCCGGATGCGCAGGTTCAGCGGCCATGGCTCACGGGCCCAGTCGCTCCGCGGCATGTGGGATCCTCCCGGACCGGGACACGAACCCGCGTCCCCTGCATCGGCAGGCGGGCTCTCAACCACTGCGCCACCAGGGAAGGAAGCCCAGGAATGGCTTTTAAAACAGTTTTTCTTACAAGAGAAACTTGGAAGATTGAAATTTCAGACTTTCTAAAAAGAAAAAAAAATTATGGTTTGGATTAAAATCAAAGACCTCATAACAATGCTTTTAGTTTTTATTCACTTATTATAGCTGTTGAAATAGAACAATAGTAAAAACAAGCCTATTATGAACATGTATTGACAAACAATGAAATTACCACTCATCTTTGTATTCTGGTGTACTAGCTCTTTTTTACTTTAATTTGATTAGCAAAATATAGATATTCCTCAGAAACAGAATAATGACCTGGAAGAATACAACCCTTGAAATCTTTTAAGAATCCAACAGGATGAGAGATTGGCGGCTATATTTTAAAACTATGTGCATTATTGTTTGCCAAATCAAGTTAATGAAATGTTTACTGCTAGACTGTTATTTTTAAGTTGACAAAAGCATTTTTGCTGACTAGCTCATTGGTCAAATGCATGCAATTTAAAATGGAATTTCAAAATACTTTTATTACATGTACCCATGAAGAGACTAACCGGGGTCTCAAGACTGTTAAACGAATTCTGACTTTTGGTTCACGTTAATAACAGAATTGTTAGTCTTGTCAAACTTGCAGCTTTCTGTTTTAATAAGGTTAAGGCCATGGGGTTCAAGCTTCTTTAGTTTAAATCTCTTGCACCTAACATTTCTTTGCTCTCCCAGCCAGATCAGGGTTTCTCAACCTTGGCACTATAGACATCCTGGGCTGGATGACTCTTTGGTATAGGGCCTGCCCTGTGCATTGTAGGATGTTTAACAGCACCCCTGGCCTCTACCCACTACGTGTCACAGCACCACCCAATCCCAGCTGTGACTTGTCAGACACTGTCAAATGTCCCGTGTAGTGCAAGGTGTCCCCCACTGAGAACCAATGAAGTAGAGGAAGAACCATTCTCCTTCCTCTACTTGAGTTCTCGGGTCTATACCCACCACCACTTCATCTTACTTTAGTCAGTCTCTCTCTCTCTGGGTCTCTCTCCCCATCTGCAATCTGTGATTTCTCTCTTTGACAAACTAACATCTCAATCCTCCTCATTAAAAAAAGGTAAACATACAAATCAGCCAACCTCAAGTAAATTCTACAACTCATGTAGTTACCGTCCTCTTGTTTTCTTTCACTAGGAATTTTTAGGAAGACTAACCTTCATTAGCACTTAAACTGAGTTGTTAAAAATAATCTATGCCAGTGATATACTTTTCCTTTATTCTTTTTTAAAGCTACAAACCCCACGAAGCACACATATATCTTTATTCTCTTTATTTTACAATGGTATATGTTTATGACCATGAAATGGAGGGCCATATATTTAGTGTACCAAGCTTCATGAAAGACCACCTGATCCCAAGATATTTCACAATCAGTTTACATACTGATGCATGGGCACCATCCATCAAGCATCCTGTTGATGTAAGCTATCTTTATGTCTTACAATTTCAATATGTTTGGTTCTTATTAAAATAAAAATGATTAGCATTTTCTACCTTGTATTCTCTTATAAGACTAAAAAACAGGTATAAAAGAAAATTTATACCTGCCTGTTTAGCAATTAATTCTTCTGTGACTTTTCTTGCTGATGACTTTGGTCCACATGCAGATTGTACCTCATGAATGAGGTCCTATCAGAATCAATGCATTGTGATACAGTGTGTTCTGGGGTCACAATGGCCTTAGCCTTCAATGTGCTTCACGGATATATGCAACAGGACTTTAGAAATGGCCTTTGAAACAAGCTTTTCTTATGATTATAAGAGACGCTCAGAAGGCTGAAGGGAAATTTCAGACTTATTTTTAAAAGTACGGTTTGGCTAGCTTACCTTCCTGGGACTTACTATCTTACTGGACAACAAATTCCACTTTGGGAGCTCTTTGAATGTTCTGAAACAGTGTTTCTCAACCTTTTTTTTTTTTTTTTTTTTTTAAATAAACTATGGCCTCCAGTAGGATTTTTCACTCAATTTGCTCAGTACTCCAATTAACCCATCTTACTGAGCTTTAATTCTGGTAGTCCATGTTTTATAAAGAAAAAGACAATGTATTCAATATGCTATTTCTAACTACCTATTCTACACTCCTACCCCCTATACCTTCCTTGTGGCAAACCCTTTAAATATTTATATTTAACAAGATTTATCTTGTTCCCACTAAATTTTTTCTTCCAAGATCAAACTCCTCAGTTTATTTAGCTTTGGAATCCCTGCTGCACAAATTCCTTACCATTGTGGTCATTTGTTTGTTAATATACCTTTTAAAATATGGCACCCAGGGGGCTTCCCCGGGGGCTCCCCGGGGGCTCCCCGGTGGCGCAGTGGTTGAGCATCTGCCTGCCGATGCGGGGGACATGGGTTCGTGCCCCGGTCCGGGAAGATCCCACATGCCGTGGAGCGGCTGGGCCCGTGAGCCACGGCCGCTGAGCCTGCATGTCTGGAGCCTGTGCCCCGCAACGGGAGAGGCCACAACAGTGAGAGGCCCGTGTACCAAGAAAAAAAAAAAAAGGCACCCAGATCTAAATGCATTATTTCATATGCACTTTGAATTAGGGGACTATTTCAGTTTTTATTCTGTACACTGGGCCTTGGTGTTTGGCAACACAGAATATGTCTTCAATAAATAGCTGTATATATGATTTTAACTTAGCTTCTCAATCAGGCAGGATTCCGAGTAAAAAAAAAAAAAAAATAGGTTTTTCTGTTACTACTACAGGAGTCTTTCCTTTCTACATACTGAGATCCCTCCTCCATAGTGGTTAAAGTGGTTGGCCAGAGAGGAGGCTCATTCTTTCTAAAGGACACCCAAAGGGGGAAATTCTTGGCAAAGATCCTGAGAGTAGAAGCCCCTTGTAGTGACCAGGGATAGAGGACAACTGACCACATCAGAAATTTATAAGAAAGTTAATGCAAGTGATAGAATTTCACAAACCTTTAGAGTTCACAAAAAAGTTATCCAGGGCTTATGAGCTAATGCAGACCAACTGGTGCCTTCTGTTTCTGCTCTGCCATTATCTATCAGTAATAAATGGTTTAATCCTAAAAATATATTATGTGGTTTTCAATCTTGGCTCTAGATTACTCATGGAGAAGACAAAATATGACCTTTAATTTGGTTTGACAAGACATCCTACATAATAAATAAATAAATTGCTACTAGTAAAATTGCACTCAAAGAATGCATTTTTGGCTCCCAAACAATCACATTCCAATTTCACTTAAAAAAAAAAAAATCTGCTTAAGCCAATAAATGATGTACTTCCAGAAATATGGATCAATCATACCATACCTGAACATTTGGTAGAACTCAGTTTTATGTTACCCTGTGCTTTATACCTGAACACACACACACACACACACACACACACACACACACACACACACACACACACACATATCCCTTTTTCATTCTGATTAACATATCACAGAAAACAAAACAATAAAAGAAAATCTATTAGGTAACTGATGTATATCATGTAGTATAGGATTTTTCTCCTCTTGGCCTTCCTTCAGCCTCTTCAGACAAAATCCATGTTCTTACTTCTTTTGGCAAGTTGTTCTACATTCTGAAATTATTCCATCAGATGGCCTATTCTCCTTTACTTTTATCCTCTGATTTTACTTTTCTCAGTAACTACTGTAGCATATAGCATATATAGCATACTGGTTTGAACAGTTGGGAATGGAGATTCCAGGTGAACAATGGGATGCTTCAATTTCTCTACATCAATACTTAGAGAAATCTTTCTTGGCTACTTCAATAATTCAGAGAAGTTAGAGAAAAATGTCCTTGAGAAATTATTTTCAAAAGGCTCTAAAGGCAAGTGAGATAATTGCTGTAAAAAGGTTTTGAACCATCTGAAAGGCATTTTTGATAAGTTCATTATTGTGTTTATCATTCCTCATGGACATAGAACAATGAATTCCCTCATATTTGTAGAGTGGGTACAAAAGCTCAGCTAATATGGGGGTACTTCAAAGACGTCTGCCCTACACATTCTCATACGGCACTGCATGTATTACTTTGATGTAAGAGACTAAAAAACATGCTTAACACAGCTGCCTTCAGCTGCAAGCCAACATTACATGGATTTATTTATTTTTTATTGCTGCATAAATTACCATTTCATAGGGTTGGGCTGTTCAATTGTCATCACAAATTTTATAAGCACATTTTTGAAAAACGAGGAAGGAACTTTCTCTGAAATACAACATAAGGCATTAACAGAGTCATACAAATGAATGGTGGTCTGGATAGTTCCATGGTTAAACAATTTAATGGTTCAAAAATAGTTTTAAAAATCACCTGAACAAAAATGTGCACTCACTCATAAACACAAGGCTTCAGATTAAATTGGTGGATGCAAAATGTATAAGCATGGCTGGCATAAGAAAAAAGATGGTACAACAAAGAAAAGGTAGTATCTGTACTTATATATAATATCATTAAGAACATATACTAGGGACTTCCCTGGTGGCGCAGTGGTTAAGAATCTGCGTGCTAGTGCAGGGGACATGGGTTCAATCTCTCATCCGGGAGGATCCCACATGCCACGGAGCAACTAAGCCCGTGCGCCACAACTACTGAGCCTGTGCTCTACAGCCTGCGAGCCACAACTACTGAAGCCCGCATGCCTAGAGCCCGTGCTCCGCAACAAGAGAAGCCACCACAGTGAGAAGCCCACGCACCGCAACAAAGAGTAGCCCCCACTCACCACAACTAGAGAAGGCCCACGTGCAGCAACGAAGACCCAATAAATAGATTTAAAAAAAAAAAGAACAAGAACAAAGAACATATACTAAAGTACATATATCAAAATACTTCTATGGGGTACTACCCCAAATTTCTACATGTTTTCATAGGAATAGAAACTTTCCAACTTTCCAATTGACAAATATTATCAATTAGTACTAGAATAAAACATGGAGAATGAATTGCTCTTAAACACCACTGGCCTGAGCACTCATCTCCGAATTCTGATAAAGTATTCTGGATTCTAGAAAGGATGAAATGTCCACAGAACAAAAGCCTTGATTATCTATGAGGCTTTTTAGTGCAGGATATTTTCAGATATGAAATATATTTCATATATTCTCAGTCAAACTCTTTAGTTTCTATGTAGCAATCTCCTAATAGTAGCAGATTCAGAAACATACAGGAATAGCCAGGGCTATTCAGTTGTCTTTTCAGTAAAAATTGAAGATATCTGCAGTTCTACTTACTGAGCTCTCTAAAGAATTTATTAGCTCACATAAATTTACTAAACAAGGAGATGAGAGAGCCTTGATTAACCAACTACAAAGCTGTATTCAGAACTCTTTGTTCTTGTAACATTTTCATTCTTTCAACAAGGATCTATTTGAATGCTTATGTACTGGGCACTACTCTAGGTGTTTCATGTACATCTTTGTACATCATGAACAACATTTACAAGAGACATAAAGGATAGGTCACTGAACAAAAGAGATAAAACCTCCACCTCTATGGAGGTGATATTCTAGTGGGAGAAACAGACAATAATATAATAAGCAAGCAAATAATATTGTACATAAGAAGGTAGTAAGTGTTGTGGGGAAAAAAGGAAAGGAAGAGCAGTCTAAGAAAGGACTGAAAGTGTACAGGTGGACTGATCAGGTAGACCTCACCAAAAAGCCCAGCTCTGAGCAAAGCTGGAAGGAGTCTAGAACATTAGTTGAGTGGTTCTGGGGGACAGCATTCTACAGAGTGGGGAGCAATTGGTCCAGAGGTGGGAATACACATGACATGTCTGAGGTTTGTTAAGAGAACAGGATTCCCATAAAAATTTATTGAAGGTAAAAATCTCCCTATTTTATTTCTAGAAATACCATAATATCCAACTTCTGTAAATTATGAACATAGGTCTTTATGCATGGAGAACCATCTAGAATGAAGCTCATTAACATCTTATAGGAGGTTATTTCTGGGTAGTGGATCTTTGGTGGTTTTTACCAACCTCTTTCCATTTCTTTATATTGTTTTAAACTAATGATCATATTAGATTTACAGAAACAGGATTATTTAACAACTAACGCAGGGACTTCCCTGGTGGTCCAGTGGTTAAGACTCCGGCTTCCACTGCAGGGGCCATGGGTTCAATCCCTGGTCGGGGAACTAAGATACTGAAAGCCATGTGGAGAGGCCAAAAAAAAAAAAAGAAAGAAAAACAAAACAACTATTGCAAAGCATAAACTTCTATTTATGTATATTTACAAATGACTAAAAGGGCATATTGTATTTGTCCAGAGAGTACAATGCAAAAAACATTATACTTGGCTTTGTAATATATCCTCTCATGTATCTTCACTAGTATTTACACCTGTACATGCATAAATAAACATCTGTACACATTTTTTTCTCCTTTAGGTGAAGATGAGAAAATAACATGGGCTTTAGAATCAGGCATACCTGGTTTAAACCTCAATTCCAACCAAACTGCAAAATGTTGGACAAGTTATTGAAATATTCTGACTTTTCCACTTGGAAAGTAGGAATTCAAACATTCATTAAATCTGTTTTAAATGACAGTTATGTATTATTGAGGGTGCTGGGATTACTACTGGGAATGACTGGGGAGACAGAACACACAGACGAGGAGCTAAGGTAACGTGCCAAATGCTGTGACAGGTAAGGGTGCCGCAGAAGTCTGGATGGAGGAAGGAGGGTTTGACTCTTCCTAAATCATTTAAGGAAGGCTTCACTGAAGAGGTAACATTCAAGCTTAGTCCTAAGGATTAAGTAGGAGTAGTCCAGGAGGGTAGGGGCAGAGTTAGTGTTGGAGCAGCAGAGGCAACATGGTTAAACGTAAGGAGGTGTGAAAGGACTAGGGTCAGGTGTCAAAAAACTACAAGCACCACACACCAGCACAGGGTGCTGTGAGGCTCACCAAAGCAATGCACGGGACAGCGCTCCGACACGGTACCCATGCAAACACGAGAGGTCAATTGTTTCCCAAACCTGGGGGTCCCTTTTGCCTCCTCCCTCACCCTTATCTCTCCTTAGCAAGCCCACTATCTTTTTGGTCTCACTATTCAACAAAGTTCATGCCTTCATTATGCTTCATTTGGCTGGAAGGGTTGCAACTGTCCAGCAAACACAGTATGTACTTCACCAGTGTCAAATGCTTTCAACTGCCTGACTCTAGCCTAGCTAGAGACCTTGGAAATGTCACTCTCTCATGTCACTTGTAACTAGTAATGCAGAAAGAGTAACAATGATCACTTACCAAGTACCAGGTAGGGTGCCAAGCCCTACAAATGCATCGTCTTATTCAAGTCTTATAACAACCTTAACAGAATGGTGCTGCTACAGATTCCCAACCCCTTATCCATAATTTTGAGATCTAAAAAGCACTGAAAGCCAGTAGTTTTTCCTTAGTTTGTAACAAATTCATTTGGATAAAACAGGAATTGAATGCATATAAGGCTATGTATCACTTTAATTCCACTTACAAATTCCCATATTGCCTGCTGTGAAAAGACAAATGTGTCGGTTATGAGGTACTGCCTGAGACCTTCTTGGGGAAGTTATCTAACACATCTAATTACTATACAATATAATCTTTCTGAAAATATCTGAATTTCAAAATATCTGATGTAAGAATTTCATCTCTTATCATGGATGAGCAAGCTGAGACACAGAGAGGTTAAGTAACTTGTCCAAAGTCACACAGCTAATATTTAGTAGACCCAAGTCTCAAACTCAGGCAATTTGTCTCTAGCTCCTAGACTCTTAACCTTTTAGTTAAACTTGCTCTGAGTGTCCAATAAATTCCAAAGGCTTCCAAAGACAGCTATAAGGTACTGTAAGTCTCACTTTATTATCCTTACTGCTTCATCTGAAGTAGGCTTCTCATCGTTTCTAAGACATATTCTCTGCTTTCCAATTTCTAAGTAATCTTTGCTCAGAATTCCCTTTCCTCCAATGCTGCTTTAATACTTCCTTCCCATCCCTCCATCCCTTCAGGTTCAACTTCAATGCCAAGTTCTTCAAGATAATGTTCTGGTTTCCCTCAACCACAAATGAGTTTACTATTTCACCATTTATAGTACTCTGTATTTCTTTTTTTCCCAGCCTCTAGACAAATTCAACCTTATATAATAGCTATCTGTGAGCCTGTCTCCCAACTAAATTGTGCCCTCTTTCAGGGTTGGCAGGAACCATGTCCCATTCACCTTTATGTCCCCATAGCACTAGACCAGTGCTATGGATATCATCATTGTTCCATAAATGTTGGCTGCAAGAATAAAAAGCTAACAATATTTTAATTAATGAGTTTTGTATTGATGTATATAGGTGATGTTTTAACACACAATGACAGACTTAATCTTTCCCTTTTTAAAACATTACCATATTCAAGTGGAATTTTCTGAAGAATTTTCTCTTGTTTCTCATGAGATTGAACTAACAAATAAAACAAAACAAAAAACAGGGAGAGAAAAATAAACCATTTCTACTTATGAACATCTAGACTCTAATGCTGGCTCATCACCTTGAACTTTAGTTCCCACAAAGAAATTATCCTATTAGAAAAGTGAACATGGTATAACATCTTTAGAATCTTTCCATTCTGATGAATTTGGTTGGTAGAGGGAATTACTGAAGAGAGCATTTCATATTTAGATTCTATTCTCAGTATGCAAATTCTAAATGCTTTACTATTAAGAACTTATTTCTAATATTTTCCAGAGGTAGGGACTAAACAAGTGTTTTCTTTTGAAATGTCTATTTCTTATTTTATGTAAAGGATGGCTGCAGGTGGAATTATGAGCGGCTTCAAAATGGAATATTAATTTTAAAGAGGACCAGCTGACATAATTTGTACATGGGAAGTTTGGCCTATTTCCATTTTTCTTGCAGTTTTTTCTTTTAGGTTAATAATGTATATATGCATATTATGTGCTTTGAACTGGCTTTCTAGCAATGGTAATGGATTCCTCTTATTCCATCCACATTTGTAAATGACTGGCTAGGATTAGGCCATCAAAGTAAGTTAACTGTTCCATAAAGAAACCCGCCCAACAGTTCTGATCTCAGCAGTCTCATGCTCCATTCAAAAGATTTCATTCTATTATTTTTCTGATAAAATTTGGAAGTTAAATGAACTTAGTTAAACTATACCATTTGTGACATACATTTTAGCGTCTCTATGCTAAAATCAACTATTTTTTGTTGTTGTTGAAACGTATTTCATGGAAACACCAAAAAAGAATTTTATTCCTTTTAAAGGCAAAATCCCATGAAAACAAATTATTTAGGTATATTTACTATCTTACTTAGCATCTCATATTTGATCCGTCCACCTCCTCCTCTCTGACTCCACTTCTACTGCCTATAGGCTCTCATCATATCATGCTGAGCCACTGGAATATACCTTTAATTTGCTTCCCCTGCCTTGGATCTCTCTACCCTCTAAGTTGTCCTCCACTTAGAAGCTAGAATGACTTTTCAAAAATGTGAAGCCATTAGTGTTATTTTCTGGTTTAAATATCTTCCCTGGCTTCCCATTGTCTCTGGGATGGTCAGCTGCATTGTGTGACATACCTTCTTTCCATGCTATGCTGCCTACTGCTCATCTAGCCCTATGCTCCTTATATGAAACCGTGTACAGTTCATGCCAGGTTGCTTCATCCCTCCATGCCAGTGCCCATGCTGTTCTCTCTATCCAGAAAACAAGAGCAGCAAATCTCAACATTTAACCAGCTCTCTTGACATTTGTTGACTGGGGTTGGTTGGTGTGGAGCTTCTGGTAAACATTTAATCTCAACTCAAGAGGTCCAATCTCTGGCTTCCCTGGATTCAGGTCGTCATCATCATGGCAACTTCTGTTGGTCCCTACCTCATATGAAACCTCATCAGGATAACTTTCATTAGTGCTCATAAGTCAGACATTTAATTAGAAATGACTTTCAGGAGAAGCCCACTAGAAGTAACAGATGCTATATACACTGCTCTTATCTAAAACTAACTGAGGTTTTAGTATTTAGCACAAGTAATTCTGAACTGCTCTACAGTAACAAATCACACTATCATAAAAATACTCAACTTTTTCATTCATTTAACAAGGTTTCACAATGTAGCTAGGTTTCTTTATCATTATTTGGGAAAAAATTTCAGCAAAATTTTCCTATGGAAAATGTTAGCCAACAAAGAGGCATGTTTTACAGCAGAAAGAAATTGTCAAACTATGAATGAAGTTTCTTAAAAATGTGTAGAGTGTCTTTAATTTATGCTGTATATACCAAATAATAAGGGCCAATCTTTTGAAAGAAATGATTTTTCTAAGTATATATTTATTTTTATTATTACCATCTAAACCTTATGAACTTTAAGCTTACAAGTCCAGTAACCTAAAATGGGAAGATTTCAAATGTGCTTTAGGCAAAATATAGCTTTCTATGAAAGTGTCCATTTTTGACTACTTTGTGATGTTTTATATCAAGGATAAACCGCCAGCTGACGTTCAGAATGAAGATGTCTAGAGCTACAAAGGAATACCTGACATCATGAGATGCAATGTGGCTTCCTCTCCTTTCCATTCTACCATGTTTAGCAAAAATAAAACCGATGGGCATATTTCAAAAGCGAATAATTTTAAAGTCCTTTCAAGTCCCAATCATCCACAGTTTAATTTAATATGATTCTCAATGACTTGGCTTTACTGAAATGCTAATTTACTTTAAAAAAAAGCACTTTCCTTAATTTCTTCATCCTGGAAATATTATTTTTCCATTTAAAAAAGCCCAACCCCAAAACTATAACCCTTCAAATTAAATACTATTCCTTAGGGACTTTTCTTCTACAGAAAAGATTTTGACTATCACTTAATAAGCACACCCAATGCCTCAACCGTGAGCACCAAGACCTGTGACCTGGGCAGGGAATGCCTACTAGTAAGGGAACATGTCTTAAGCTACTTAATTTTCCAGGCCTTGTTGCTCAGTGCCTCTGGCAACTAGTGAGTGTTCAGTGAGAATATGTTCAATGAAGAATGAATGGAAATGTCCACAGTAGCAAGTGGAGGTAGTGAAATGAATCAGACTATTGATACATACAATATCTTAAATTTACTCAGAAAAAAAAAAAAGGAACAGACCAAAACAACCCTGCTTCCGACAATTATGTTACAGTCGTTTGGCCTTTACTTCCCAACCCCTAAAGCACTTTTAAAAATATTTAATGTATTAAGTCTCATTGCATCCTAAAGGGTAATAAACACAATTATCACTTAATCTACAAGTGGAAAAATGGAAGTATAGCTAGAAAAAAGAGAGCGATCGAGAGACACACACAGAGAGTCATATATCCTATAGGAAAAGAAATAAAATTTCACAATGAATTCAGACTTCCACTATAACATTCTAACTACCAGTACAGTTCATGGTTCAAGGTTTGAATCCCAAACTGGATTGCTGGAACTAGTCTGCCTAGGTTTGAATCCTGGGTTTGCTTTTATTAACTGTGTTATCTCACATATACCATGTGTCTGTTTCCCTCATCTGATTAATAGGGGTGATAACAGTACCTACTTCATAGGATTAATATAAGGATTAAATTAAATAATATATATGTAAAATGCTTAGAAAAGTATGTGACTCGTAAGTTCTATTTAAGCGTTTGCTAATAAATATTATTACTCTTTCCATTAAATCAGTGAAAATTAAATTTATTTTGGGGGGCAGGCATATTTTGGCAGTGGAATTATTTCTTGAAAACCAAATATTATGCAGAACTCCAAAAAATAAACAGACAAAAGCAGTTCTGACTTAAAAATTTATCTCATACATTTAAATGTATGATGTAGATTTAAGTTAATTGTGTTCATAATGAGTCTGTTTTGGTATAAAAATTTATAATTTGTAAGATGATAGTTACATACTTCAATTATCCTAAACCTCCATCTTACTTATTTCTGTATTTCATTTTTGTTGCACAGTGTTAAGAAAAGTTTGATTTAAGTAGTTTCAATAGTTTCAAAGGTTTTTTTTTTTTTTTAAGCCTTCAATGAAATTGATCCAAGGGCTTGAAACAGGAATAGCAAGAATTTTTTTCCAAGTAGAATTATTAGAAATATTTAAAAACTGCTTACACTCCTTGTAATAAATCAAGAAAAGAACAATATGGGCTAATAACATAAAGTCATGACGCAGCATGCTAGCCATTCACTTGTTCCTGCATAACTAACTGGTGTACAGTGAAGACAGGTGTCATTGACACTGCCTGGCATTTAACTGACTGCTGTGTATATGTGCCTGCAATAGTTAGCCCTGCCTTTGCAATTTTACATGTGTAGACAGGAACAGGGCTGAATTTGGATATGCAAAGCTACACCCTCCCTAATCAATGCCATAGGTACCAGACTTTCAAAGATAGTGTGGAGTGGTGGCAGAAGATTTCATGAGGTCTGAAAAAAATAGTTAACAGAGCAACACAGTTATTTAAGTTGATAGTTCTCCAATGTGACTTTGGTATATAAGACATTTTAGTGTAATTTATTTTATTACAAGTTTTAGACAGTTAAAATATTTATAAAATAAAATTTGAATCACATGTTTGTGGAACTCCGGAAGCATATCTGTAGAATAATTTAAAAACCACTGGACTAGGATTCTAATTCCACCTAGCATACAGACCGCTGAAAAGAACGTCACACTCACCCTAAAAAGAAGAAAAAGTAGAATAAAACATAAAAACATAACTTTAGTTGAGTCCAGAGAGCTCAGGTAACAGGGTAAACAGCCAGCCTGAAATCCAAGAAGGGACAGGTTCCTCCAAGGCAATTTGGAACCTGTCCACTGGCTCACTTGTGGCAGAACACAGAGCAAGAGACACCCACCAGGCACTATAAGCAGTTAAGAAGTCAGCTAAATATTTAAGAAATTGCTAAAGGACAAGTATAGGCTAGAATGAGAGTATAGGACTCTTGGGAGCTGCAATCACAAGGTCATTCAAACCCACTCTCCACCAGGTGCTCATGAGAAAGATGGGGGAAGGGTGGGAAACCAGAGAAAATTTCTGAACAGGAGAGAACAAAACAGAAGAAAATGGTCAGATTTTTCCTCCAAATAATTAAAGACATAAAACAACAGGTCCAAGAAACCCAGAGAACCCAGTAGGATAAACAACAACAATTACAAAATCATATATTCAAACTACTGAAAATTAAAAATAAAGAAGAGATCTTGGACTTCCCTGGTGGCATAGTGGTTAAGAATCCGCCTGCCAGTGCAGGGGACATGGGTTCGAGCCCTGGTCGGGGAAGATCCCACATGCCGTGGAGCAACTAAGCCCGTGCGCCACAACTACGGAGCCCGTGTGCTACAACTACTGAAGCCCACGTGCCTAAAGCCCATGCTCTGCAACAAGAGAAGCCACCCAGTGAGAAGCCCGCGAACCGCAACAAAGATTAGCCCCTGCTTGCCACAACTAGAGAAAGCCTGCGCGCAGCAACAAAGACCTAAGGTAGCTAAAAATAAAAATAAATAAATTTTAAAAAATAAATAAAAAATAAAAATAAAGACGAGATCTTGAAGGTAGCCAGAAAAAGAAAAGACTATATATGGAGAGGAACAAACATAAGGACTTCTTGTCACAAATTATGCAAGCCAGAAGACAATCAAGAGACATCTTTAAAGTGCTGAAAGAAAATCACTGGGCTAAGACTGTTCTCGGAGGCAAGCTTAGGTCCAGCAAGGGTCCTACTAGTAATCTGGCTGCAGTTCCCTTGAGGAGTTACTTTTCCCAAGTGTATGGTGTCTATATATTTGTCTTGGACATGGCTTAATAATTTACCTAAAACATCCAATAAACAGACAACACCACATTACCATCCAATTCTATTCTATATGTATGATTTCTGTATGATTGTTGTTTAGTTACAAGCAGAAATAAGTAGTGTATGTAGGTCACAGTATCTTTTTACTCTCTTCAAATAGACTAACAACAACACAAACTTATATAGCCTCACTATGTTCTACTTTCTAAGTGCTTTATACTTATTAAAAGAGACACTGTATTACTGTTTGCATACTAGCCCAAAGAAAATATGCACTAACGTATGCTGTTGATTTTTCTAACCTTTCTTTCTACAACTCACCGCATATTTGACTTCCACATCTGAGCAAGAATGTTACTTTTGGAATGACTTTGATACTCAAAATCTTGAGTATCAAGATTTTGAAATGTCTCTTTCCCTAGATTATACTATTCAAAATAGAACTTTCTTCCTCCTCCATGCCTCCTGGTATTGCAATCACTTTCTATCTGCTTACTCTATTTTTCTTTTTTCATAGCGCTTATTACTACATGACATATAACATTTTAAATATATTTGCCTGTTCATTGTCAGTCTCCTGTGCTAGAATGTACAACAGTAGGGACTTTGTTTCTCTTGGTCACTCATTGCTGTATCTCCAGTACTTAGAATAGTTCCTGGAACTAGATGGAATTCATTATGTATTTGTTGAATAGATGCGCAAATGAAGGGAGAACACATGAACAAATAAGCAAAATCCCTTTTGCTTAAGGAATCTGGTAAACTTGGGATGGGGAAGAGCAGAAGTAGGTAGAAGTTGAATCCCTGCTATGTGAAAGGGGCTTCACTGGCTTCATCTTAGATGTCCAGCACAGTCCTTGGAGTATTAGCAGACACCCAATAATATTAATTGTAATTACTGATTGTTGTTCTTATCTCATGAACTCATCTTAACAAAGTGCGAGTGTGCTAACATTTTCTGGTTTTGCAAGTTCAAAAAAGTCCAACAACACGCCCATGTTACAGAGTTAGGAAGTGGCAGAGCTAAATCCACCCAGGTGTGGCAGGCACCAGAGCCCATACCCAGACGTGGGAAAGAGAACACTGAAATGTTCATTGTCCATTTCCTTGAAGCTCACTTCATGTGCTCATTACTTCGTCTTGCTTCCTGAGAGGCTAAACTGTGATCTGTTGTTGAATAAAATTGAATGCATTTTTATTATATGTCATAAAATAATAGGCTCTTTCCTCCAAAATTTGGGTTTTATTCTTGTTTCTAACTTGTTTGACCTGACAGTGATAACTTTAAAGTCAACAAGGTAAAAAAATGGACTTTACTAAAGTTACCAAAAAAATTCAGTTTAATAAAGCCCTCTAAAAACTGCAGGTCCACACCATAATAAATCAACCTGCGCTTGAAAGTGCAAACTGTATATACTGGCACCTGATTCAGCTAAGATAAAAACGACAAGTCCTTCAGTGATAAATTGTCCTCTCCATATTATCCAATGGAAATATTCATATTGTCCAATACCTACAAGCCATTAGAAGGACTGAGTTTAACTTTCAAATTAAAAGGCCATTAAGATGGAGCACAGTCCCCCAATCTGTCTCTGAAAAATATTCACAGAACCTTCTTGGTCTTAAAGCTTGGGAGGAATACAGTACGTCTTCAGATTCCTTTTGTCACAGAGCAATTCAGTCAGCTATTGGAACTGTATGTAAACTACAAGAAACTGTGGGATAAAATAAAATGAGAAACTATGCAGGATCTCTTAAAAGTTATTTAACAATTATACATCATCAGTCAAGGAGGGCTAAACTTTGAGCTAATTTGCTCCCCACCTCCACCCCAGACCACAAAACCAGGCCTCAGAAAAGAGGTACTGAACATCGGACAGGATATCTGCATCACAAATCTCTGTCTCCCTCACTGCTACCAAAACTGGGAAAGATATGTATTTAAAAAGAGGTTTAAGTATAAGTCCATTCATCTCTCATCAAGTGTGTAGTGTGTTCATTATCTCCCTTACCATGGTGGGGTTTTGCTTTTCAGTCTATTAGTTACCTACAGGATGCGAGGCCTGAGGGGAGATTCTGATAAGTTCCATATAATAAAGCAGATATTAGATGTCTACCAAGACCTGGCAATACAATTTAAAATGTGAAAGTAAGCAAGACAAAAAAGAATTTACATATGTATTTGTACTTATATATTTTAGATTTTTTAATGAATATATTATGATTTAATATTTAGAAAGAGACTGAATTAGTAAGCATATTGAAATGGGATTTGCAGAATTAAGGCATTAAAGAAGACCAGTTTTTGAAATGTATAACTTTGCACACACATAAAAATGAGTGTCTACCCACTGACCTCTTATTAAAAAGTAATTCTCAAATGAGTATTTAAAATTTATTAACACACCCACTAATTCCTATAGAGACCACAGGAAGAGAGAGAGAGATAGAACATTTTAATTTCTTTCCTTTATGCTGTGTCTACATAATGCTCCTAAATTCTCATGAAATTCACTGAGTTCTAACACAGATCTCAAAATCCAAACTTCAGCTTTATCTTTCGGGTGGCCTCGTTTTGCCCTTCAACTTTCTTAATAATTGTCATTCCATCCACTACTCCTATAGTTCTGCACCTAATTTTGTGAATAGATAAAAGGGAAGCGTTTAGTGGTCTCTGCCCCAAATTCTTTGGCTTGTTTCTGGCTCTCAGCTTTTATTGCCAAAGGCATGAAGATCAAAAGATGCCCTTTGCTGAAGTGTTTACTGCCTTGTAACATACCCTCTCACAACAAAGGAGTTCTTTATTTACATCGAACATGAAATAGTAAGTTCCAAAGTAAAAGGCCTGCATCAGACAGATGCAAGTGATAGAATTTTCTTGCCCCACACTCAAGAAAATTCACATAATTAACATTAACATCTAAATGTCCTCAAGAAAATTCACATAATTAACATTAACATCTAAATGTCCTCCAGAGCAAAAAATATCTCTTAGGGAGGGGGTGCAGCTCTGGCTTTCTTATGGATTTCCTTGGCTTCACCCATACCTTCAATCTTCCTCAACAGGGTGGTGACATGGGTTCATTTCACTAGCACAGAAACGACTCGCGACTGCCCTGGAAACATGAACCATTATTTACACTGGAAAGAATGACTGGGAGCAGCTGTGCCCAGCAGCAGACAGCACTAGGGGCAGAAAATGGGGTTGTGTCTCCAATCTGTTATTTTTGTCATAACTAATGGAGAGGAAAAAAATGGATTACCAGTGCTAAATCAAACTGGGAGGTTTCTGATGCTGCTGCAGGACATTGGCTTCTCACAGTTTATGATATCATCAGGCTTCTTGATGAATTTACAGTCTGGTAATCCTGCCTTGGCATTAGTTTTCCACATGCAAATCCCTGGAATATAAGTCAACTCAGCAAATGAACAGGACTAGGGAACTCCATTGGGTCAAGTTTATTTCAACCTCAGGGCAAGTTAAGACTGGTTGTCTTCCTACTCCTTACCACATTTTTTAAGCCAATTAAAAGACTTGTCTGAATGACATATTTTCCCATGCTTTGCATATTCATTGATGCTTATTATGTCTCTGCAATATTATTCTGTTCCTGTCAGAGCCAGGTCCCTTCTCATTAATAACATTTGCACTGATTCACTTACTGCTTAGCTGGACTATATTATCTATATTTTACCATTTTACCCATTTGTCCACTATATTCCTTGTTGGTGTGCTAGTTATATGCCTAATTCACAGTTTTCATCTTGTCTACATACACCTAGGCCAGGAACTAGGTCTACATAATTAAACTTGTACAAGACCTACCAAAAGAGTATACAGGTGGCTTTTTAGGATGACCAAAATTCAGTGACCCCAATGTGATTATTCATTCATTCATTCATGCTAGTGTAAAAAAAGGGAATAGTGTTGCTCATCATCCAGATATATGAAGGGTTGAATCTCAACCCACTGCGCCCTGAGGGAAATTCAGGTTGGAAAAAAACAGATTGAGGCATTCTGTGCTATGGTAAAAGGCCCTTAGTTAAGATGCATATCTCAGGAGGAATTTCAGTGACTCAAGATTCTTGCATCTTCCCATAGAAAGGTACACAGAAAAGTACTAAAATCATTAACTTCAGATATCTGTTCTTTGTGATTAGCAGTAATCTGTCTCCTCCCCTATTTTTGGGGAGGAGTTCCTTAGAGCTATCAGAGAGGCTGTTTCCCAGGCTACAGTCCTCAGGAAGAACCTGAATAAAACTTAAACTCACAACTTTCATGTTGTATGTTTTTCTTTCAGTGGACACTAGGAAGCTACTCTACCCTCTCGTACGGGAATGATGCTGCAGGGAGAGGGCTGCTCTCAGCAGTTGGAGAGTTATTGGGTGCCCTAGACCTTACCCCAGACCTTTCAATGTCTCCACAGGTAAGGCCCTGATGAAGGCACCTAGCCCAAAGCTACAGCCTACTCAGGTTCCTGTCCCCACACGCTGGTACTAACTTAGATCAAGGAGTGGAAATTTTGGAAGTGAGTCTCAGAGAGATCAGGGGATGATAACATATTTTCATCTGCATCTTCTGTGAGACCTGGTTCCTGACTCCCAGACCTGTATTTCTACCTGGATTCTAGAGACATCTCGTACTCAACATACAGAAAAAGAGGATTGTGCTTCCCTGGTGGCACAGTGGTTGAGAGTCCGCCTGCCGATGCAGGGGACACGGGTTCGTGCCCCGGTCCGGGAAGATCCCACATGCCGCGGAGCGGCTGGCCCCGTGAGCCATGGCCGCTGAGCCTGCGCGTCCGGAGCCTGTGCTCTGCAGCGGGAGAGGCCACAACAGTGAGAGGCCTGGGTACCAAAAAAAAAAAAAAAAAAAAAAAAAAAGAGGATTCCTTACAAAGCGACTTCTTTTCTTGCATGGTGATCTTAGTTGCTGATTTCAGCAACCCACACTCTCTTAGACACCAAAATCTGCCAATTCTTGCCATTAAATATCTTGTGAATACACCCTTCCTCTTCAGTCACATAGCTAGGACCATTGCCAAGCCCTATTCCTTCACATGGATAATTGTAGCAGCTTCATCTTCCTTCCTGTAGCACTCATCTTCCTGCCTCTAGTCTTCCCCCTCCTTTAATTGCATCCTTACATTTATCTACAGTTGACCCTTGAACAACATGGGGGTTAGGGGAACCAACCCTCCCCATAGTTGAAAACTTGTCGGCCCTTCATATTTGCATTTCCTCCATGTCCACATTTCTACGACTGTGGATTTAACCAACTGCAGATCATGTAGTACTATAACATTTACTACTGAAAAAACATGAATAAGTGGACTGGTGCAGTTCCGATTGTGTTGTTCAAGGGTCACCTGTATAATTTGTTCATGGCATTTTGCTGCTTAAAATCTTTCCAATGGTTGGCTACAACATGGAGGATAATGTTTAAGTTCTTCAAAATGGTAAAAAGTCCTTCAAGACCCACCCTAGCTTCTGGCTTAACCTCTATCACTCTCTCTTAAAACTCTACCTCTCCCACTATCCTGACTGATGTCTCATATACAGAATGTCTTGTCATTTCCTGAATGAACTGTGTTCATTGCTTTTTCTCAAACTCTAGTGACCCTATACATAAAATGTCTAGAATTCCCTTCCTCGCTTGTCTACTAGTAAACTCCTGCAAGGAAACCAGGGACACATTAGGTTTTAGTTAGGCAAGGAGATAGAGAAAGTATTCTGACATTAAGAAGCCTGAGAGTGAAGGAGAACACAATAGAAAGGGTGGGGAAGCACAAAGCATGCTGGTATGAGACTTTGTGAATGACCAGAAAATCATGTTTGTTTCCTTTATGACATTTATCTCAGTTTATTATACACCTGAGAGGACTTTAGTCTCATACATCTCACACACTGTTAAGGCTTAAAGGGCAGTGGGGGAACAGTGGACATTCCCTATTCAGAGATAGACTGCCAGCTCTGGGGCTAGACTGCCAAGGTCTGAAGCTGGACTCTACTACTTATTAGATGACCTTGGGCAAGTTACTTATTTTTCCTGTGGTTCTGCTAAATGTGTTTAGCTGCTAAATGGTAATCTACTTCAGAAGGTGGCTGTGAGAATGAATGAATTAATACATATACAGTATGAGGTTGCACAGTATAAAATTACCATTTTTATAGGTCAAAATGCTCAAATATCAGCAAGTGCATACGGTTCAACCAAACATTTAAAACAATGCCTAATGAACAGTACATACCCAAAAAGTGTTATTGTTTCTTCTCATAGATGCTTCTAAACCATTCGTTGAGGTTTATATCACCCAATGGTCTTTTCTCATTGATGTCCTCTTACTAATCTCCAGGTTCCTTTAAAATAAGACTAGGCCACTTGGGTACAATTTTTAACACAACCCTTGTCCTATCACCATCCTGGATGACTTCAGTATCCATCTTGTCAACCTATCCAACTCTTCACCTTCTTCACCTCCAGGGTCACCCACATCAAGGTCATACCCTGGAATAAATCATCAAGTGGTGCTGCTTCCCATCCCATATCCAAAGATGATGACAATCTCCGATATTTCCAGTTCTCTCCTGCCTGTGCTTTAACTATCTCTCTTCTTTAGTCCCAGGAGAACCATAGTTTCTTGACCCCTCTCCTGGCCTCACTGCTTTACCCAGCTGGTATACCATGGCTCATATCACCCTAATACTCTCTCACCAATAGCTTCAACTACATTGGATCTCTGTCCTTTTGCTTCACTTGTTTAACAAAACCTCAATACAGGATCAATTCAAAAATATACTTTCTATATTTCATGACCCAGCTGTTTAAACACAGTTGGAGAAAATCAGCTTTCAGACTGATGCCACTATAAATCTGCAGCCCTCAATCTCTGTGCAATCTCTCACTCAACCTTGCTTAGCTTGCCTTTATTTTACTCAGCGACATTTCAAAACTGTCATTATGCTCAAGACTCCAACCAAAGCCACATCTCTCTCAGCAGATGACCTCATCTTCTACTTCAATGAGACAATTACACATACATTATCTCGGCATCCTCCCCTTCCTAGCTATCTCTGGACAAATTCTTACACCTTTTCTTCCTGTTCAGAAGATGATGCATCCCTACTCTGGTTCAAGGCTCTGCTCTCCACATATGGCCCCAATCTTCTTTCATCTCTCTGAGGATCTTGTTCTATCAATTATCCCCCCTTATCCCTAAATATTCAACCTCTCACTGCCTATTTGCTTTGCTTTTTCCCCTAAGCCCAGACGCCAACTTAACTTTGGGCTTAATACGTTAATATTTTCCTCTACTTGAACCTGGGTTGTCCTCTAGGAACTGTCCCCTTCCTTCTCTTCTAATCCAAGGGGTTTAAAAGAGAGGTCTGTGCTCAGTATCTCAACTTTCTGACCCTTACCATTTACCTTACAGCAAACCACAATCTGACTTCTGCCCTGGCCATTGCACTGAAAACTTCTTTCATGAGCCCACCAACGAACTCCATAATGCCATCCTGATGGACAAGGATCAAATCTCTATTTTCTCTGCTTTTTCTTTCCAGTCTCCCTCATGGGTTCCTCTTCTTTTGTTTGCCCTTGAATGTTTGTATTCCTCAAGGCTTCTCCAGTGGTACTCTGCTCATTCTACGTACTCTACTTGTACAATTTCATTAGCTCTTGATTTTAAATCTCATTGATAAGGGGTGACTTCAAATCTGTATTTCTAGTCCAGATTCTCTTCCAATGTCTGCCACATTTATTTACTTGGATAGCCCACAGGGACTTAAACCTAACGTATCATTCATTCAGTTTAAAAAAAAATATTTATTGATGACCCACACTTCATACTAGTATTCAGTAGTAAATAAGACAGCAAGGTAGGCCCTTTATCTTTAGCCTTGTTTCTCATTACCATCTCCAATTAATCTTTAGACCATAATCCAAATTTTCTGGCAGTAGTCTGCCATTGTCTACTGAAAGAAGACTAAACACTGGGGACCTTTGGACATGCCAATCTTCCAGCCTAGAATTCCCTTTCCATGTTCTTTTCAATTTTAAGACTTTAAGAGAAGTCTTGCCCTCCAAGAAGCCTTCTCTAAATTCCCAAACTGGGCTAAGTGCCTTTGATCACTGTATTGGCTACGATGTGCTAAAACTATGTATTTGCACATGTCTTCCCCACTGGATCTCCAGGGCAGGAATTATGTCTCTCCAATGAACATGACTGGCACATAGGTGATAAATGTTTGGGATTACTCAGTTAAATGTAATCTTTCCCCTCTTCAAACACCTGAAATACTGTGATGCCTTTCTAACTCTCCCCAGTATGGCTGCATATATCCACTTGTAAATCTCATTCCCCTCTCCTTGTTAACGCCCGTTTAACTTTCTTGAGCATGCTGTGCCTCTTTCATTCTCTACACTTCTCAAAATCATGAAATGGGCACTCAAGAAACAATGGTTGAATTGAGCTGAAATGAACAGAGAAAATACTCCCATATTATCATCTTCTATCTCTGGAACTCTTTAGTGGCATTGTGTAGTCCAGGGCTAAGATTTCCCAGGTGTCTTTCTGCCACAACCAAGGTCCAAGAGTGTTATCAAACATGTTTTGACTGCTCTTCAAGCTCTGGATAAGTCCCAAGAGACCACTCTGATCGCATATATGGAATCTCCCATCCATGTAAATGGACTCACTATATTTTCTCAATTCACAAAAGAAGGAGGAAAGATGGAACTTTTAGTGGAAAAGAAATTCATTTGACCACTGGATCACTATGTACCGTACGTCATCCTGCAATGCATTAAATTCAGACTCTTATGACTTAAATTCATTTCTAAAAAATGAATACTTACATTTATTTCTCACAAGAAGCTTCATTCTCAATATATAGAAAATGATTTGAGCTCTCTGTGAAAGAAATGATGTAAACACACGATATTATTACTAACATTCTCCTTTAGATAACCTCATGAGGTAAGTTTTAATGTCAGAGGGAATATTATTTTACAGGTGGATAAGTCAGCTGACTTGCTCAGAGTCAAAGGTAGTGGTAACAGCCAAGAACCTACTCCAAGAGTCCTGTGCTTATTTTTATTGCCAGACCTAATCCAAGCTTTTCAGTAAGTGTTTCTTATGGTGTGAAGACAGTCTAAGAACTTTATCCTTTCTTTTTTGGACTGTTTTTGCCCCATCCCTCTTTCTGTCTTATCAATTTTTCCTTCTCAAAAGGGAACCAAAAGAGAATGCAATGGTCACCTAGCAGCCATCCAATCCCCAATCTGTGCAGTATTTGGTGAAGTACAGAGGGTTTGTCAGGCATACTCCATTTAACTTCATATCCAGGGCTCCCAATCAAGGCAGCTCTCAGAGCTCTGCTAGCTTCAGTTAGTTCAGTTCTAGTAAGTCGTTTTGTTGTCCAAGTACGGCATGCTCCACTGAATTCATTCTTCAGTTACCTCTCCCTCTCATACAGGTGGCCTGTATAACTTAATAGAGATCCCACTCTCGAAATAGTTTTTCGAATCTGACACACTACATTTATTAGGACAATTCTGACTAAGTCTCCAAACTATTTTGATGGGCCCTGCAAAATAGCAATCATTTATGGAGAAGTAGAAATCTGCTAGACTGAATTATATCTAGTTCCATGCTCTAAAACTTTACATAGACAAAAAAGTCACTGTTATCTGGAAAGATGCAGGCCTTAGGTTGAGAAGGAGAAAAAATAAGTGAAAAAAATAAAGAAGATGAGGGGAACAAGACTTTTCTCGGAAATAAACAGCAACAAAAACAACAAAAACTGATAACTTGTTTCCAATATTTAAGGAGGGGGCAGAAATTTGTTAAAGTGCTATATAGCTGATCAATGATATGTTTAGATTCTGGGAGAAGAGCATATATATCATTTATTTATAAATTATTAAGGACTGATTGTATACTATGCACTGGGGATACACAGATAAATAGAAATGTAAACTATCACAATTCACTGAGATAACAGCTTTAATTGCCATCAGGCACATGTGTACGCAATGGAAACTGAGAGGAAGGAACTTGAAATGTCATTATGCCTTCGTTTTGTTTTTTTTAACCTCAGTCCAGGTAGGCAGCACAGTCTAAGATGCAGATATGTAACCTAGAGATGACAGACTTGATTTCACTTGGATAAATACCAACCACATCCCTCCTTCCCACTGGTTGGCACATAATCATAACATCCACTAATGTGCTGGTAAATGGTTAACAACTGGCTCACTGGGGAGAAAAGTCCTGATCTGTTGCATTTGCGGATTTCCATGGTGCAAATATTCCCATGATGGCTGATTTCAAGCTGCCAACATGATATCACTGAATACGGAGCTGGGAAGAGAACAGGCATAAATAACCTCGAAAGCACAATGTAGTAAAATTATTAGGAAATGATGAGTTTTGAGCACTTGTTATCCCTCTTTTCAAGAACTTGTCTATTTACTTGCAACTAAAATAATTTAATTTTTAATAATGACCGCATTTAACAAACACCTCATGTAGTTCTTAAAAATTTAATAGTCATGAGCCAGTAAGGACCAGCTGCAACATACCACTGGACTCACACCCTTGGCATGGCAGGAGGCAGGGCTAATGATCCAGATCCATGTTTATTAAAAAGCTGTGCCTCGCTTCACTCCCTGATGTCCTCTCCCTGTCCTACCCCAGACGAAGATAAGAAACCACTATTCCAGGTTTACTGTGCCCCTCTCTTTGCCCTCTTCTCTGCCTCCAATGACCTTTAATAATTTACACCACTCTCCACCAGGAGGACAGACCTTGCATCCCAGTGCTGAAGTCTAACAGACTGGGTTTGCTGATCTCTATTAACTTTATAAACATTCAGCAAATGGGGCTGTTATTATTACTGCCATTCAATGCCCTTCCCTCTATATTTACAGTTTGATTCAAGATGCTACCATACTTAAGTGGCATTTTCAAGCTTAAAAGTATTCTTAGTAACAGCAGATTTTCAGTCAAGGTGGGATAGGAGGTGCAGAAAGGAAGGGCCACTGGTGGGGGAGCCTATTTCACTCCAAGAGATCTGCCCAGAGTTGACCACTTCAACTCCCAGCCCCTTTCAAGCTCTTAAGCCCAGCCTCTGCAGCCTGCTTACGTGCCCTCTCAGTCTACTTCTGAGCTAAGCAATAATTTCTCTAAAGACATATTTACCTATAAATTGTGAACATTTTATTCAGCTGTTTTAAGAGATATTGTGATGAGGTTAACTCTATAAATAGCCCATTTCTCTGTTAAAATATAAAGGTATCCAGAAAATACCTGACAGAAACTCAGAGCTACAAATTTATTACTTATCTCAACTCAATTCTAAAGGTCTGGAAAATCAGTCATGACCTTCAAAGAACATGGTGTTACATCCACAGAACACACGATGCTGGAAGGAACATGTGCCACACACCTGCCTGAGTAATACAGACAAATGCAACAGCCTGCACTGATAAAAACGTATTACAACCTTGATAAAAAAATTATAAAGTGCCCTCATATCTGAAGAACACAAGAAAGAAGGTCATGAACTACTTAGCCTTGAAAGAAAAATAACTGACTAATGCATTTGTTATTTCACAATTTAAACTTATATCCTGTATCTCACGGTGGGGACTAAGCAATGTATTTGGCTAGTAGGATTTAAATTTCTTCAGAAAACATATTCTCTGGGGCCAATGTAACCTTCTGAGGTATTTACCAGAAAAACTGGGCCCAAGTGATCTAATGTTAACTTAGGGAAGTGGTTTCCAACTGTTACTAGAAACTCAGTGGATGCTAAGTATATGATCCCCTGGGCAGCCTGGCAGTGCGGGGGCCAAGGGAGACTCCTCAGGGACTCCTCGCTTCAGTTGCTCTCCAAAAGCCTCTGTTGTTTACCCTAATGTCCTAAATAAACATCACCATTTTCTCTGTGAGCCATATTGGGAAATACAGGCTGGGAAGCACTAGTTTAGGGAACATCAACTTCCTATGGGTGCCTGACACAAACAAAGGTCACTGCAAGAACTTGACTCAGTGAACTGTCAGCCTGATAGGGTGCAAAGAGCAGAGGTGGGAATAAAACTTGGGTTGTGGTTCAGGCTTCCTCACTACCTAGCCCTGAACCCTCAGCAGATCACACTTTACCTGTCAGGACCTTGACTGCTTCAGCTGTAACGTAAGCTGCTTGGCCTAGATCCCTACGTGAGCACCATAAGCCTAATACTGGGGTAGGTGCTGTACACTGGCCCTAATCTCAAGGAAACTCTAATCCAGCTAGAGATAAGATCACTAATAAAGAAAAAGAGTAACAAGTAAATACAAAATCTAACTGAATTGTAATGAGTTTGGAGGCCTAAGAATTATCATTGTGTATAATACCTTTATATGCCCACTTCTGTCTGGGCATATAAATCTATAGAGTAAATTTGCATCACAGACTAGTCTATGACCTCTGATTTTATTTAGTCATGCAACAGTCATGTTCAAATATGCAAACATGTGCTCCAAGATTATAAAGTCATGTGAACTTAAAAGTTCAGCTTCACCTTGGCTGTACCTAGGAGCTCTGGCCTGGCATATTTAACATTTTCATTATGACACACTTTAAGTTATTAACAAACTGATATATGTTCAGATAAAACTGACCAAGGCAAGGATGAGTGCTAAGAGTCCTCTTCTGAAACAAACTTTAAACATCCTGCTCATTCATTCATCATTCTTTACTATTTTTCCAGTCCTTTAATGCAGTCACTCGCGCCTCACTTCTTGGACCCACAGAGACCCTAATCCCTTTACTCCTCCACTAGATCCTTATGCATCAGCCCACTTCTACTTTCGCTTCTTTTCCTATCCAACATAGGCTCAGTGGATCATCACTTCAACCTCTCTCTTACTTATCTTCATCCCTCCTGTCCCCAGGAAGCACTTGTCTGCACATAGTCAACACTAGATCAATCAATTTAACAAAAAATCACACGTTTGAAAACTGGGGCAACTGTACATTTATGGTTACCAGCGCTGCCTGGTCTGGCAGTTCTGTTTCCTTAGAATTAAGAGTGTTTCAAACCTTCTCTGGTTTACTATTACCCTAATTATTCTACCCTCCCTAGGCAGGCTAAACCCTCTTTGAAAGTGGCAGGAGGCAGGAAGATCAATTGAGGTTGCAGGCAGCCGTAACTGCTAGTAAAACGCAGGCCAACCACTGAAAGCCATCAGGAAAGTGGTCTCCTCCATATAATAATGCCTGTGGCTAAGGTATGAAATGTGGAGTTATGAATACTTGCTTTATTTATTCTGGTCATGATCTCACCAGTGAGTGTGTGGCTGTGACCATCAACAGTGGGCAGGAGGCATTTCTAAAGATGTTTTTAATTTTGCAGGCTCAGTGCACTTCCTTTATCTAGAACTTAAATCTTTCCCCAGATGTTCTTAGGGCCTGGGATCAAATCCTAGCTCTGCCACTTAGCTTTCTAACCTCTGGTTAAGTTACTTAAACTCTCTGTATCTAGGGATAATACCTACCTTATAGAGTTAATGTGGGCATTAAATTTGTTAATATTAACAAGGCCAAGCCCATAGTGCTATAGAAGTGTTTGCTATTGTTGTTATCCTATGTATAAAAGTCACCCAAATTTTCTCACAGTCATAAGAATGTTAAAACTGTATTACCAGACTTCTGTGGTGGCACAGTGGTTAAGAATCCGCCTGCCAATGCAGCAGACATGGGTTTGATCCCTGGTCTGGGAAGATCCCACATGCCGTGGAGCAACTAAGCCTGTGTACCACAACTACTGAGCCTGCACTCTACAGCCCGTGAACCACAACTACTGAGCCCACGTGCCACAATTACTGAGCCCGTGTGCTGCAACTATTGAAGCCCATGTGCCTAGAGCCTGTGTTCCGCAACAGAGAAGACACGGCAATGAGAAGCCCACGCACCACAACGAAGAGTAGCCCCTGCTTGCCGCAACTAGAGAAAGCCCACACAGCAAAGAAGACCCAATACAGCCAAAAAAAACCCAAAAAACAAAAAAACCACAAAACTGTATTATCTCGTTCTTCTTCTTTTTTCTCCAGATATACTGTTGATAGAGAAATGGTCTTGCTACTGAAAGGGCCATATCTAATCCTAATGACTGACTACATTCTTTCTCTAACAACAAAACATAACATGTGAAATATTTCCAAACCCATATGACCTCATACAGAACCTGTTATGTTTCCCATAGTTATTGTGAAACCAAGAGAACAATAGATATTCTTCCTAATAAGGACTATCCATCGTTCCCTTCTCTCCTATACTGGCTGAGCCATCCCCCCACCCTACCAGCAGTCAGCCCTGCTTTCTGCTCCAGCACTTCTGCATCTTTATCCCTACTCACTACCTCCCCATTTAATGCCTTACCTGGACAGAACCACCCTCACTCCCCTGAACTCCCCATGTACTCTCTCACCTTCAGCCATTCCAACAAGCTGGTTCTTCTACCTGGAACACCCTCTTCACAGCATTCATCCTGCTCCCTTGAGTAACTCATAGTACTCTTTTGGACTTTAATTACATGGTGCTTCTCCAGAAAACTTTCCTTGACAACCTCAATATCCAATCACCAAGGCTGGATTTGGTGTCCCTCCTATAGCCCTATCACTTTATTATAAATTAGATCAGAAGTTCCCTAAGGACAGGGATCACAGCCTACTTTATCCTCACTGCTTCC
The DNA here is from genome assembly GCF_026419965.1 of Kogia breviceps. Classification (NCBI taxonomy): domain Eukaryota; kingdom Metazoa; phylum Chordata; class Mammalia; order Artiodactyla; family Physeteridae; genus Kogia; species Kogia breviceps. The sequence continues at coordinate 103,023,764 of NC_081314.1, forward strand.
CTAGTTTCTAACCCTGTCTAACATACACATAGTTTGTACTCTACAAATGGACAAATGAACTATAACGTAATAGTTCCACAGACCTAGGGATGCCTAAAAAGGGGATAGGGCAAGATCACTGTCATTATCTTCAAACATCTACAAATATCATGGTAGGAGAAGAACGTTTCTTTTATGTAGCTTCAGAAAGAGATATCCAGGGACTTCCTTGGTGGTCCAGTGGTTAAGAATCTGCCTTCCAATGCAGGGGACTCGGGTTTGATTCCTGGTCGGGAAACTAAGACCCCACATGCCATGGGGCACCTAAGCCTGTGCACCACAGCTACTGAGCCCGCATGCTCTGGCGCCTGTGTGCCACAACTAGAGAGAAGCCCGCACACTGCAACGAAGAGCCCACGTGTCGCAGCTAAGACCCGACACAGCCAAAAATAATATAAATAAATAAATATTTTTTTTAAAAAAAGAAGAAGAAGAAAGCGACATCCAGACCAACAGTGTAGGCTCTGGGGGGCCACATTTCAAATCAATACAATAAAGAACTTTCTAAAATGTAGAGCATGAGATACTTTGGTCAGTATTCAGTTGCACATAGCTGGACAGGTTTATACAGGAGCTGGCAAAATGAACTGGGTGATGCCTAGTCTCCTTGAACAGTTGAGAATCTGACTCATAAAATTCTACTTTGGGCACCTGGGCAGGCATGTGTAGGATAAGAGTCATCCTAAATACATACATGAGAAGATCAAAAGATGTTATATATATATATATATATATATATATATATATATATATATTTTTTTTTTTTTTTTTTTTTTTTTTTTTTTTTCGGTACACGGGCCTCTCACTGTTGTGGCCTCTCCCATTGCGGAGCACAGGCTCCGGATGCTCAGGCTTAGCGACCATGGCTCACGGGCCCAGCTGCTCCACGGCATGTGGGATCTTCCCGGACCCAGGCACGAACCCATGTCCCCTGAATCGGCAGGCAGACTCTCAACCACTGCGCCACCAGGGAAGCACCGAAGATTATATATTAATGTCACCATTAGGCCTGCCACACCATGGAGTACTGGGCAAAGGAACGGTCAGAGAAGTTTAAATAAAACAAAGTAATCCAACCCAAACCCAGCATTCCAACACAAGGGACAAGACTGGCAAGGGGCAAAGCCAGGTCCCCTAGGGCATTCTCCATACTACCTCCGTCATCCTGGAGGAGGCAACTTAACATTACAACTTTCAGGAAACTTCCCATTAGAAGTGGTTTCAACTTTAGATTTATTGCATTTTCCAAGGTTACATCATTTGGGCCGTGCATAATCCAGTGGGACTCAAGGGGCTACACTGTAAACTGTTACAATAGATATTAACGAATATTGTGCCTGATAAAAGCTGTAGTCTGCATGCACGCACACATGCACCCACACAAAAAGGGACTTTTCACCTTATATGGTTACTTCAAAAAATCGACTCCTTCTACGTTCCACTTTGCTGGTTGGCCAAACACGCAGAGTACATCTACTTTAAAAACACCAATTAAAAATATTAACAACACAAAAAAATATAAACGGTGGTTCAGAGCCAAGGGCACATAAATTGACATGGATTCAGACAGTAAGTAAATATAAAATGAGTAACAGAAACTACTACATCATCCAAAAGGAAGCAGGAACAATAGCCCTTAAATGCAGAAGTGATCCTCCCCACTCCCCATCCCAGTAATCCAAGTCTCCCACTCCAGAGGGCAAGGTAATGATTATGAGGCAGGCAAAATGATTGAAAGAGGAAGGGATAGAGGGAGGGGCCCACGAATGATTTGGGCAAGACCTGCAGGAGATGGGGAGAAAAGGGGAGGCAATCTCATTTCACACTGTAACCTCGGACAGCCCCACGGGCTTTTTTATTCCTTACCAGAAAGGCTGCATACCAAGTGCTCAAAACCTCAAACCAGGGTGGTGTAATTGAGAAGCAGATGTGGAAAAAGGGTGGGCTGGGAGTTACAGTCTTTGGATTGACATTGCTATTATTATTATCATCTAGTTCCTGTAACCACTTAACTTTCCTAACCCTTAGTTTCCTCATCTTTAAAATGGGGATCCTAAAACCTACCTCAATACATCCTTGATAGGAATAACTAAAACCAGGTATGCAAAAGTGACAAATCTAGCTAGAAAAACACAGAATTCCTCAATGATTCTGTTTGTTCAAAGAGAAACTACTTTCCTCTCTGGTACCTGGCAGGTTGAGCTAGCACTATTTTTCCAAAAATGAACTCAGCCCAGGTCACGGTGAAGCTCATCAGTATAATACTGAGAGGCATGATGCTATACACACTGCAGACAATTAATGTATGAAGGAAGGAGGGAGCCAGGAAAAGATGAAAGGTGAAAGAAAGAACTAGGCATAATCCCAACATTTCTTTCTGCAAAAGGAATAGACATGCACCCTGGGTTAAGGCCATTCCCCTGTACTTCCTGGGGTGGTCTGAGTCTTATTCCTACCACAATGAATGAGTTTGAGGTCTCAGCCAGAGAACTGTGCTCATAATCCTACTGTTGGGTAATTCTAAAAGAAATTATATTAATACAATTCTTTCCTTTAATTGTTCTCTACACATTTATCCCATACCCTCTGGGAGCTAATTTGATAGCTCACTGGAGACTCACTATTACTCTATCTTTGGAGTCTGTTAGAAATAAAGTGTCTTTATTAAATCTAATTTTGTTTCTTCCATCTCTAAAGCCTCTTTATGGGCTGTAGCATTTTGATCTACAGATTACTAAATTCAATTTATCAGTCTGGAAAAGAAATTTTACATGTGGAAAACCAAGGCCCAGGAAAGTGCAGAGAATTGATACAACCCCTATAATGAATAGAACTTCCTGAACATTTATACAATATATTTAAAAAAATTATGATCATATCCTAATATGCTTTCTAATTCTAAAAGATTTATAATATATTATTTTTTAAAAGCACTATTTCTCTTTTTTTATTGAAGTATAGCTGATTTACAATGTTGTGTTAGTTTCAGGTGTACAGCAGTGGTATACACACATACATACATATCTATATCTATATTCTTTTTCAGAATCTTTTCCATTGTAGGTTTTTATGAGATATTGAAAAACATATTTCAGTTACCCCTGCAAATAACATATTTCAGTAATTTATCTGATGGAAAAAAATGAAGGATAAAATGCTTTTTTTTTTTTTTTTTGTGGTACGCGGGCCTCTCACTGTTGTGGCCTCTCGCGTTGTGGAGCACAGGCTCCGGATGCGCAGGCTCAGTGGCCATGGCTCACGGGCCCAGCCGCTCCGCGGCATGTGGGATCTCAACAGACCGGGGCACGAACCTGTGTCCCCTGTATCGGCAGGCGGATTCTCAACCACTGCGCCACCAGGGAAGCCCTCAAATGCTTATTAAGGCATGACAATTTGCTATACTATTACTCATAAGATCTCAGTAATGCAGACTTCATTATCCCCATCTTACAGATAAAAACGACTTGCTTGGGTACATCTCATGATTTCCCACTGCCTAAGCATAAACTAACAACTCCTTAAGATGCTAGGTGAGTCCCACCCAGTATGGCTTTCTCTCCAGTTCATTCTGACATCTTCCTCTGTCCCCCCTCAGCCTCTTCTGCTTCCCTCCTCTGTACCACAAGCCTCTCCATAACCTCTAGCCCCTGATCTGCTCCTCAGTTCCTTGAACAAGCTCTGCTGGTTCCTGCCTCTATGCCTCACTCTGTCCCCAGCTATCTTCTTCCACTGTATAGACACTGAAATTCAAATGAAGCTTCACTTCAAGTATTTTCTGAAATGCTATCTCAGTCTACTAATTGTAGATGCCCCATGACAACTTCCCTTAGGGACCCCTCCTACCCTTTTGTGGCACATACAGTGTGGCACAGTTCTTATTGGAAAACGTCTCCATTCTCTGTTAACTTCTATGAAAGGTAGGATGGAGTCCTTCGGAGGCACTCTTCTGCTGGGTCTCAGTAACACATGCTTCTTTATATTCAGTGTGACAAGCCCTATTCTATATATTCATGACTGCCCAAGTGGAGGCAGTGAAAACACACTCAAGATAGTGATTATTTTCCCCTTCTGTTATTATTCCCAAATTCAAATTAAACCTTCTTCATTCTACTTCAAACAAACAAACAAAAAAATGCCAAACTCATAGAGTATAGAGGCAAATGAGATCAAAGGGGCAGATAACTCAGTTTTGTAAAAGGAAGAGGGAGAGTGACAGGCAGGCTGATTACTGTAGCTCCACTTTCAGGCCAAGGACTGAATAGGTTTGCAGAGGCTCATAGATGGCCCCAAAGGCGGGGTGCGTGCATGTGTGTGTGTGTGTGTGTGTGTGTGTGTGTGTGTGTGTAATTCCAACTATATGGTATGAAAAAGTGATTAAAAGCACTGTTTTGTTCCTTAAAAGACTTCTGATGATACTACAGCACAGAAACATAATGAGGATATTGTATACATATGTAACTACATAAATTTTGTGTTGGTATTGCAAAAAAATGTCAACTATTTGTGAAAAACCAGCACATTCTGGCTCCAAGTCTTGGTTGGGTTGGCCTTTCTTCAACTAGATTCTTTTAGTTAGTGCTTACAATGTGTGGAAATCGGAACTTTTAAGAATAGACTACCATGCATACAAATTCATTCACTACTTTTACTACTTTCCATACTTTCTCACTGGCTTGGACTTTTCCTTGTATCAACATCATACTGCCAAATGAGAATACCCTGATGAATATTTTCAAATCACTCCTCTGCTTTATACATCTTTTATTGTATATCACCTAAAAAACAAACTTACAAATATAAACACAAGTATTTTTATTCTTATAGAGGGGAGTATGTTACAGGGAGAGGGGTGAGTGGAAAATGACACCAAGATTTCTAGCCTGGAAAGCTGGGAAAAAGGTAGCATAATTAAATCCAGCTAGAAGCTTGGGCTGGAACATGAAGACTAAGAGGAGGTTCCTGGATCTGGAAATTAGGAAGCCACTGGTGAGGACAGAAGCTGCATGACAAGTAGGGGGATGGGAAGTTAAGAGACTAACAGAATGAGGTCACACAAGGTGAAGACGGGAGATAAACTGGAAGTTAGCTGTGGGAGCAGTGAAAGCAAAGATATTAGAAAAAAGGACAAATGGACATGTTAGGAAGTTATAGAAAGATTTTCAGCAGTGAGAAAAAATAATAGGTACACAAGGGAAAGGAGGTACCTGACGGGGCAGGATTCCAGAGGCGATGTCTATGATTCAAAGCTCAGAAGAGGGAAAAGACTTGGAACTAAGAGGCATATTCTTTTTAGACAGGAAGAGAAGAAAATGTGTAAAGAAGGGGAAAGGCCGTGGGAGCAGAGGAACAGGGCAAGAGTGGTGAGGGAATAAGCAGAAGGGAGCCAGTGAGAAGAGTGGAAAAGATTTGGATACATGGTTTAGGAATGAGACCGATTCTAGCAACAAGGTACGAATGAGTCTATTATTGATAGTAAGGGCCTATTGAAGCTGGAAGCTTAAAAACATCAGTCAGTCAGTCAGTCAGTCAGTCAATGAACATTGACTGAGCAACTCTGAAGGTCCAGGCACCACAGCCCTAGCCAAGAACTCCAGGGTCCAGTCAGGAAGTCAGGTAAGTGAACAAATCATGACACAACGTAGCAAGTTTTATGTTAGAAGTCTAGGTAGGATACATGGGAGAAAGGAGAAGATGCATTTAATCCAGGGGTGTAGTTTCCTGGAGGAAGAGTTGAAAATTATTAAAATAGTCCTATCTGTATACTGTGAGAATGAAGAATGGGCCACTGGGAACTCTATCTCATTACCCTCCTGGATATACTAATGAGGAAGGTATAGAACCATACCCCATGTGAAATCAAGTAATTCCACACATCAGCACTGAGGGATCTTGAACATCAATGCTTGAGGATGTAATTTTCATGATCACCAATAAGTTAGACAGGCAAGACTGACAGAGTTCCTCAGGATTATAATCAAAACAAAAACTTTCACAGACCTTCCCAAACAACAGAGTGTCTGGCTATGGCTGAATATCTTGTTACAGTTCTCAAGCTTTGCTGGGAACTGTCTTCCTGATTCAACTCGGGCTACTAAATTCCAGTTTAATAATTACTTGTATTCTACTATCCCCTGGAGCCAAGCACGAAACAAATATTTTCTTAAATTCCTTTGCTAAAAAAAATCAATTATCTGGGTTTTGTTTCCGTCTTAAAATGCTGTAGGTATCTTATCTTTCCATGAGAAACAAATACTCCAAAGTCCTCACTGTTTATACTCCTTGTCATTTACAACTCTGAAAATCAGTCTTGCACTCAGCTTTGCTAATGGGCTCTGTTCCATCTTCTGTGGGAGCATACCACATCTTTACTGTGGAGAGGGCTTGAGGTCTGACTTAAGATTTCTTAATAGAAAAATCAGCCCTCCATTGCTAGAATGGTACAGTTACAGAATTGGAAGGCACCTCAAAGCCACTTGTGTAATTGCTTAGGTGATGAAGGACAAATTACCCAGCGCTTGATCTAACTTTTTGTTTTAAATGAGAGAAGACACCCTTTCATTTACCATTAATATAATACAATCTTTGTAATAGTGAAATAGATAGTGGAATAGCAGGCTTTTTCTACTCAAACTGATTTTGCCTTTGCTGTGCTAAACTAATTATAGTTAACATTCATTGAGGGCTTATTATGTGCTAGACACTATGCTAAGCACTTTATAAGAATTATCTCATTTTGTCCTTACAATAATCCTAAGAGATTGGTGCCATTATTTTTCTTATTTTACAATAAGGAAATTAAGGCTTAGAGAAGCTGAGAGTTAGAGTTCCTGTTCTGATTTTGCCCCCTGATGGGTGTCCATCATTAGGTCACCTAACCTCACGTCTGTGAGTAAACTGGGAATAATTACGATACCTCATAGGGTAGATGGGAGGATTACATGAGATACTGGTCCAAAGCACATCTGCCATGAATCCATTTTTCCTTCTTGGAGGTACTGTGCGGGTACTAGAAAGAACCTGAGCTGTGGAATCAGAAGATCTGGGCTCAAAGCCCAGTTCTGCTTTTTTTTTTTTTTTTTTCCCGGGACGTGGGCGTCTCACCGCTGTGGCCTCTCCCGTCGCGGAGCACAGGCTCCGGACGCGCAGGCTCAGCGGCCATGGCTCACAGGCCCAGCCGCTCCGCGGCATGTGGGATCTTCCCGGACCGGGGCACGAACCCGTGTCCCCTGAATCGGCAGGCGGATTCTCAACCGCTGCGCCACCAGGGAAACCCCAGTTCTGCTTCTTATTAAGTTATGTGATATTGGGCATGCACTTCACTCCTCTGGAGCCTCAATTTCCTCACTTATGAAATATGAAGACCAATACCTCATGAAGTTACTGAAGGATTAAGTGAGATGATCTCTCATAAAGAGCTTACTTAACCTAAGGCTGCTACAAACTGAGATGCCATCTCCTGTTCCTCTTTGAGGGTCACATAGTAACTCTCTTAAGAGTATAACAAAACTAAGGAATGCGACTTCTAAGAAGACGGCAGGGGAGGTTTAAGAGACCTATTATGTGGGAAAGGATGCACTGGTCAACCAAAGAGCAGGTCATGGAAGAAGGTGTGCCTTGTTGCCCTCTTATTCCAGCATGAGCAGATTATTTGGGCATCAAGGAGGAGACAGGAGTCCCCTTAAAAGGGTATAACTGAACAAGCTGGGTAATTGCTTACGTGGACTGCTTGAGGCAGTTCTCTATCAACATCAATGGAATTCCTAGGAAAGCTCTCACTGTGATTTCGCATCTATGAAAAACACATTCCAGTAGAAATGATGAGTAAGAAGTGTTTCAAAGATATTTATAGGATCTTCCAATGAGTAGGACAATTGGGACAGTCCTTATAAAGACATGAATAAAGTCACCTTAAAAAAGAATGGTGGATTTGATTTATTATTTTGAAATGTAGCAAATTTGGACCCTACTCAAAGGTAACATGGTTCACTGAGCCATGAAATAGACACAGATCAACTGCCACCTTTCTAGGACACAATTTTCTTTTCTTTTAAAAAAAAAATTTTATTTTATTTTTTAAAATTTTATATTATTTATTTTTTTATACAGCAGGTTCTTATTCGTTTTCCATTTTATACATATTAGTGTATATATGTCAATTCCAATCTCCCAGTTCACCCCACCACCACCCATCCCTCTGCCACTTTCCCACCCTGGTGTCCATATGTTTGTTCTCTACATCTGTGTCTCTTTTTCTGCCCTACAAACCGGTTCATCTGTGCCATTTTTTAGGTTCCACATACATCCATTAATATACGACATTTGTTTTTCTCTTTCTGACTTATTTCACTCTGTATGACAGTCTCTAGATCCATCCACATATCTACAAATGACCTAATTTCATTCCTTTTTATGGTTGAGTAATGTTCCATTGTATATATGTACCATATCTTCTGTATCCATTCTTCTGTTGATGGGCATTTAGGGTGCTTCCATGCCCTGGCTATTGTAAATAGTGCTGCAATGAACATTGGGGTGCATGTGTCTTTTTGAATTATGTTTTTCTCAGGGTATATGCCCAGTAGTGGGATTGCTGGGTCATATGGTAGTTCTAGTTTTAGTTTTTTAAGGAAACTCCATACTGTTCTCCATAGTGGCTGTATCAATTTACATTCCCACCAACAGTGCAAAGGGTTCCCTTTTCTCCACAACCTCTCCAGCATTCGTTGTTTGTAGATTTTCTGATGATGCCCATTCTACCTGGGGTGAGGCGATACCTCACTGTAGTTTTGATTTGCATTTCTCTAATAATTAGTGATGTTGAGCAGCTTTTCGTGTGCTTCTTGGCCATCTGTATGTCTTCTTCGGAGAAATGTCTATTTAGGTCTTCTGCCCATTTTTGGATTGGGTTGTTTGTTTTTTTAATACTGAGCTGCATGAGCTGTTTACGTATTTTGGAGATTAATCCTTTGTCTGTTGATTCATTTGCAAATATTTTCTCCCATTCTGAGGGTTGTCTTTCGTCTTGTTTGTAGTTCCCATTGCTGTGCAAAAGCTTTTAAGTTTTATTAGGTCCCATTTGTTTTTATTTCCATTACTCTAGGAGGTGGATCAAAAAAGATCTTGCTGTGATTTATGTCAAAAAGTGTTCTTCCTATGTTTTCCTCTAAGAGTTTTATAGTGTCTGGTCTTACATTTAGGTCTCTAATCCATTTTGAGTTTATTTTTGTGTATGGTGTTAGGGAGTGTCCTAATTTCACTCCTTTACATGTAGCTGTCCAGTTTTCCCAGCACCCCTTATTGAAGAGACTGTCTCTTCTCCATTGTATATCCTTGCTTCCTCTGTCATAGATTAGCTGACCATAGGTGCGTGGGTTTATCTCTGGGCTTTCTATCCTGTTCCATTGATCTATATTTCTATTTTGGTGCCAGTACCATACTGTCTTGACTGGAGCTTTGTAGTATAGTCTGAAGTCAGGGAGTCTGATTCCTTCAGCTCCATTTTTTTGCCCTCAAGACCGCTTTGGCTATTTGGGGTCTTCTGTGTCTCCATACAAATTTTAACATGTTTTGTTCTAGTTCTGTAAAAAATGTCACTGGTAATTTGATAGGGATTACATTGAATCTGTAGATTGCTTTGGGTAGTATAGTCATTTCACAATATTGATTCTTCCAATCCAAGAACATGGTATATCTCTCCATCTAATTGTATCATCTTTAATTTCGTTCATCAGTGTCATATACTTTTCTGAATACAGGTCTTTTACCTCCTTAGATAGGTTTATTCCTAGGTACTTTGTTCTTTTTGTTGCAGTGGTAAATGGGAGTGTTTCCTTAATTTCTCTTTCAGATTTTTCATCATTAGTGTATAGGAATGCAAGAGGTTTCTGTGCATTAATTTTGTATCCTGCAACTTTACCAAATTCATTGATTAGCTCTAGTAGTTTTCTGGTGGCATCTTTAGGATTCTCTATGAACAGTATCATGTCATCTGCAAACAGTGACAGTTTTACTTCTTTTCCAATTTGTATTCCTTTTATTTCTTTTTCTTCTCTGACTGCCATGGCTAGGACTTCCAAAACTATGTTGAATAATAGTGGTGAGAGTGGACATCCTTGTCTCTTCCTGATCTTAGAGGAGATGCTTTCAGTTTTTCACCATTGAGAATGATGTTTGCTGTGAGTTTGTCATATATGGCCTTTATTATGTTGAGGTAGGTTCCCTCTATGCCCACTTTCTGGAGAGTTTTTATCACAAATGGGTGTTGAATTTTGTCAAAAGCTTTTTCTGAATCTACTGAGCTGATCAGACGGTTTTTATTACTCAATTTATTAATATGGTGTATCAGATTGATTTATTTGCGTATGTTGAAGAATCCTTGCATCCCTGGGATAAATTCCACTTGATCATGGTGTATGATTCTTTTAATGTGTTGCTGGATTCTGTTTGCTAGTATTTTGTTGAGGATTTTTGCATCTATATTCATCAGTGATATTGGTCTGTAATTTTCTTTTTTTGTAGTATCTTTGTCTAGTTTTGGTATCAAGGTGATGGTGGCCTCATAGAATGAGTTTGGGAGTGTTCCTTCCTCTGCAATTTTTTGGAAGAGTTTGAGAAGGATGGGTGTTAGCTCTTCTCTAAATGTTTGATAGAATTCACCTGTGAAGCCATCTGGTCCTGGACTTTTGTTTGCTGGGGGATTTTTAATCACAGTTTCAATTTCATTACTTGTGATTGGTCTGTTCATATTTTCTGTTTCTTCCTGGTTCAGTCTTGGAACGTTATACCTTTCTAAGAATTTGTCCATTTCTTCCAGGTTGTCCATTTTATTGGCATAGAGTTTCTTGTAGTAGTCTCTTAGGATGCTTTGTATTTTCACGGTGTCTGTTGTAACTTCTTCTTTTTCATTTCTAATTTTATTGATTTGAGTCCTCTCCCTCTTTTTCTTGATCAGTCTGGCTAATGGTTTATCAATTTTGGTTATCTTCTCAAAGAACCAGCTTTTAGTTTTATTGATCTTTGCTATTGTTTTCTTTGTTTCTATTTCATTTATTTCTGCTCTGATCTTTATGATTTCTTTCCTTCTACTAACCTTGGGTTTGTTTGTTCTTCTTTCTCTAGTTCCTTTAGGTGTAAGGTTAGATTTTTTATTTAAGATTTTTTTGTTTCTTGAGGTAGGCTTCTATTGCTATAAAGCCTACCTCTTAGAACTGCTTTTGTTGCATCCCATAGGTTTTGGATCGTCGTGTTTTCATTGTCATTTGTCTCTAGGTATTATTTTTATTTCCTCTTTGGTTTCTTCAGTGATCTCCTGGTTATTTAGTAACGTATTGTGTAGCCTCCATGTGTTTGTGTTTTTATATGTTTTTTTCCCTGTAATTGATTTCTAATATCATAGTGTTGTGGTCAGAAAAGATGCTTGATATGATTTCCATTTTCTTAAATTTACTGAGGTTTGATCTGTGACCCTAGATGTGATCTATCCTGGAGAATGTTCTGTGAGCACTTGAGAAGAAAGTGTAATCTGCTGGTTTTGGATGGAATGTCCTATAAATATCAATTAAATCTATCTGGTCTATTGTGTCATTTAAAGCTTGTGTTTCCTTATTAATTTTCTGTCTAGATGATCTGTCCACTGGTGTTAAGTGAGGTGTTAAAGTCCCCCACTATTATTGTGTTACTGTCGATTTCCTCTTTTTTAGCTGTTAGCAGTTGCCTTATGTATTGAGGTGCTCCTATGTTGGGTGCACATATATTTATAATTGTTATATCTTCTTGGATTGATCCCTTGATCATTATGTAGTGTCCTTTCTTGCCTCTTGTAACATTCTTTATTTTAAAGTCTATTTTATCTGATATGAGTCTTGCTACTCCAGCTTTCTTTTGATTTCCATTTGCATGGAATATCTCTTTCCATCCCCTCACTTTCAGTCTGTATGCGGGCCACAATTTTCATACAACTCCAATCTAGACAAAAGGATGTAAAGACATCTGTACCTCAAATGACTCTCAAAACCTCTATACCAAAAACACTACTTTACACCGTAGAACCTTGCTGGTTACCTGATTTCTCAGTCCATGACAGATCTAAAAGCAAAAGCCAGATATAGGGTGCAAGGCAGAAGCAGGTGAGAGGAGCAAATAAATGACTAGTTATAATATGATACAGAGGAGGCAGAAAACAAAATTTAAAAAATATTATTTAATACTTCAAAGCTGTTCACATAACTAACACTGAACATCAAGTGCTTTTTTTGCAATGAAAAAAAATCACATCTACAGGAGACCATGGTCTATGTAACATCATGGCTCTCACAGCCTGTGGTGGTGGTGGTGACTGTGCCATATCTATGTCTTCTGTTTAACAGCTTCAAAGTCGACCCTAGTCTTATGCACAGTCACACATATCCCACAGGAATAAATAATGACTTTGTGAATAAATTTCATCTCAGGGAGTGGGGAATCATTCTTTCAGAATGACTTATTCAGAGGTTCCCTCATGATTGCTTCATAATATCATCTAAGGCAGGGGGCAGCAAAATATGGCTGTTTTGGTAAATAAAGTTTTATTGAAACACAGCCATGGCCACTCATTTGTACATTGTTCTATGGTTGTTTTCTGGCAAGACAGAACTGAGTAGTTGTGGCAGAAACTGTATGGTCTGCAAAGCCTAAAATATTTACTAGTTGGTACTTTATAGAAAAAGTTTGCTGGCCACTGGTCTAAGGGCACCTGTTGGACCAATTAGTGACTGAATGTCGTTAGGAAAAAGATGTCATGCAGCGAAGCTCACATGGTGGGGTGTGTCTGTGGTGGGGGAAGTGGTCAGGAGGAAACAGTGCCATATAAGTACTGGTTTCATTGCTCTTTCCCATCTTTCTCCATTTTATATCCAACAGCTTTGTAAACACATGAACTCTGCTAGGTTAAGTCTATGTGAATTTTGCCAGAGGGACTCACTCAAAATCTGGTCATTTGATGATGAAACAAACTCATTCATTCATTCATTCAATAGACCGAGTACATACTATGTGCAAAGTACCAGGGACATAATGGTGAGTAAACAGACTATGTCTGTACTCATGGAACTCACAGTCCAGTGGGGGAGGCTGAAATTCTCTAGAGAATATAAATGTATATAAAATTGCTACTGTAACTGGTGTAAGAAAGAGGTCATGGTGACACTAAAGTGTCTAACAGGGTCATGACCTAGTCAAAAAGGTCAGGAAGTGTGTCCTCAGGGTTTTCCTCTGTCACTACAGCTGACAGTTGAGGGCTGAGTGGGAGGAGTTAACTGGGGGAAGAACAGAGGGAAGGTGGCCAAGCAGAGCACTGTGCAGGAGGTGGGAGAGAGAATGGTGAATGTGAACTACTAAGAGGAGGCCAGCGTATTCTATTCGGAGCAGAAAAAGTGAAGAAGGGAGGAATATAAGGTGAAACTGTGGGCCAGATCAAGCTGGGCCTTGGAAGTCCTATTAACAAGTTTTGAGTTATTCCAAGGGCAGAGTTAAACCTAGCAATCCCTGGGTGACAGTCTTTCTCCCATGGGCCACCACTCTATTCCTGACCAGTTAGCGTTTTTCTCCTTTCCTTTCCCCTCTCCTTCTCTCGCCTTTCTCCTTTCCTTTCCTTCTTTTTAAAATCCTGAGCCAAAAAACACTCTGTTTTGAATATTCACTTAAGTCTTTACCATATTCAATGAGAAAAAAAAAAGGCAGGGGAGGAACAAGATAATAAAGAATTTACTTGTACATCTTAAACTAATAAAATACTATATATCAACTATACCTCAAAAAAACTGGGAAAAAATATGTCGAAAAGCAAAAACAAAACCAAGAATTTACTAAGAAGCTTTTTGTGAATATATTAAACATGTATAAAGGGAATTATGTGGGCTGACTCCATCCCTCTTTCTGTCTGGCGAGTGAGTGGGTATTCACCCAGCCATGGGCTGCTTCCCGCTGGGAACAGCAAAATTTTTAACTTCAATTATACTATTTGATGAATAGTACTTTGCAGCTGAAAGGCAAGGAAAGGCACCAGGGGAGACTCCTGAAAATAGGAGGTAATACAGAGAAGTAAAAGAAATCCCAGAAACAAGACGTGAACCATGGCTCAGCCACTTAATAATTAACTGTGATCCTGGGTAAGTTACTTAACTTTTCTGACTTCTGGATTCCCCATTTCTAAAAATGAGACTAATCAGGTGTCCATCACAGAGTTGTTACAAGGATTAAATAAGATAATGTAAAGGTATCTAACACCTAGCAGGAGATCAGATATCATTTTCTTCCTTTCTTAATAGTAAAATCTATTCTATTTCTGATATATATTATGGGAGAGAGAAACAGGGTAAGTGGTAATAGAAGATATAAATAAGGAAGTAAAGGTGGAAAAAATCTTATCTGTAGTTACAGTACATGGCTTCCTTGTTGGTTTATAGTGCTTTGTAAACTTAACCGACTTTTGTTCTTTAACGTAGTAACTCAAAATGACTACTACCTTAAAATGACCTTATCCCCAATCCTCCTAAGCAGATAAAAAAGAAAAAACAGAAAAAATACATGAAGTCAAAGGTAGAGAAGTACCTTTGACTATGGAATTAAAAGTTATTATGGATAATATATAATGACATATTTGAGAATATTTATAAATTAAAAAACAGCAACAGCAAAACTCAGCCTGACACCTCCTACTCTTCTCAACATGTGCCCATATGCTGCACACCCGGCTGCTAAGAACGTCATTGGTAATCACTGTGATTGGATTTAAGGTAGAGATTAGCAATATCAAAGGAAATAATTATTTCTACATATGAAATCAGTCTTACTCTGATTCTCATAACTAAAAAGCAAAAATTATGCTTTAGACATAGAATGGCTTAAAGAACCACTACAAATGTCTTATTGTGCAACTCTAACCATCTTTTAAGTGTTATACTTTTTTTCCGGACGCGCAGGCCCAGCGGCCATGGCTCACGGGCCCAGCCTCTCCGCGGCACGTGGGATCCTCCCGGACTGCGGCATGAACCCGTGTCCCCTGCATCGGCAGGTGGACCCTCAACCACTGCGCCACCAGGGAAGCCCCAAGTGTTATACTTTATTACGAAATGCTAACGTAAGCACCATGCAGTTCTCTGTACCTTTTAGGGAAACATTAAGTACTTTGAAATGTAGCCAAGTTAGTGCTCTGAGAAGGAGCCCAATTGCTACTGGATTGTTTTTCATTCTTCCAACTAATTAAGGGCACAGAGAGTGAAGTGGCCTATTAAAGGTGGTGTTATAGGTGGAAGCATGGACAGTAATGGATTTCTGGCTTCCCCAAATGAAGACTTGAACCGTGCTATATAGCTGAGCAAAAAATTAGATAAAGCTGAAGGGCAAAAATCTAAAGCATATTTAAATATTTAAGCAAGAAGCTAGTTGTCAATTACGGAAGGTTTTATTTAAAGTTATCTTATTAAAAACAAATGAATAGTACTTATATGTCAAAATAGAATTTGGTGAAATAGTCTAAGGTTTCTTTGTAGGCCTAGCCTCAGCATTTTTAGAACCAGAAGCTTACAAAGGCAAAATTTTCTTTAATTATACCCTTAATGATAAATCACTCTGGCCACTTGCTCAGTGCTGGGGAGACTTTTCCTTGCTTTCACGTTTAGGAAATCTTCCTTCCAACTCCTTGAAATTTACTCATCATAATTTATATTATCAGGTGGCGTTCAGCTAATAGCAGTGTCATGGGAAATAAAATGGCACAGGAATTCTGGACACATCCTGAAAGAACTGGCTACATTTTTTAAGACCACAGGGTTACAAAAAATGAACTCTCATAGAGTGGATGAGTGCTTGTCTGAGAGGCTGTACAGCTAGGGTGCCCTCTCCCCAGTGCCTGTTGGGGAAGAGCTGGACAAACCCATCTCCAAGTTCTTCCCACTCTAATGATGTTTTATGATTATGGGACTCTTTTCTAGACCAATCTGGTCCTTCTCTGCACGTCCTAAGCCATGTAACAATTTAATTTTTGGTGCATTGCTTGGTAACCATGTTTTATGCACAAAGTATTGTCTTTTGGTAACAAAGGAGTATTAAAATGAGGACACACTCACTCCAAAAATCAAAAAAGAATGCTGCTGTTTTAAAAGGAAAAAAATATTTCTTATCTTACTACCACCAGTGTCTAATTAGCTTTGCTTCTACTTTTGTTTGAAATATACTCCCCAAGTCTGATTCTCATCTTTTGAATTCAAGTCTACATAATGAAGTAAACTATAAATAAAATAGCAGCCTTTTCCATGGAGAGAAAACATTTGCAAAAGTAAACATCCTTCCACTGTTAAAGATGAATTACTTGGATACATATTGCAATTCTTATTTCATTTCCAAACTCTCAACTTTCAGGGTCTGAAAAGGTGGTACAGTGGTCTACTCTAACAGTATCTAATGACTTCTATATATTTTTTTACCTTCTTAAAAATATTCAAACATTTTTCATATTTTTACTTTGGTAAAGGGGAAAGAATTTAGAGGGGAGATAGAATAACAATTATGAGTTGTGATTAAATCCCACAGAGGCCAAAATCATGACTTTAAAACACAAACAGATATTTTTCTGAGCCAAAGAGAGTTCTCATGGATTCCAGCCAGTTTCAAAAGTCCAGACACTGGTCAAAGATTCTTGTTAGCTCTGGATCCCTTCTGGATCCACAGGGTACGTGCCTCTAAAGTATAAGTTGGGGAGGAGGAAAGGAAGGACTCAAATGAGGATGGTAAACTAAATATCCAGGAATAGGAGAATGGTGATTAATAATGGTGCCTTCATATAATGAAATTCTATGCAACCATAATAACTGTGGTATGGAAAAATGACAACAAATAATATTCCCCAAACAACATGCACATTATAATAGATACAGAAGAGAAGAAAGTGTGGAAGACACTACACAAAAAGATGAAGAGCATGGTTGGATTAAGGATGAATTTTTTAATTCTTTATGATTGTTCCCCATTTTCAGTGCTTAACATATGCTGCTTTTTAATTAGGACTTTTTTTTCTAATTAAAAAAAGGGAAATGTTGACAGAAAAGGAGGAAGGAAGAAAAACAATACAACACTCATAGCAGAAGGCAGGCATTTGTTAGCGCCTGTGCAATGAACGTGCTACATCCCTCTGATGGAGAAAAGTGTCTATGCTTGGCAATTTGGTGTTTTATATTATACAGCCAGCAAACTTCTATTTTAAAAACTATAGCCAGGGGCTTCCCTGGTGGCGCAGTGGTTGAGAGTCCGCCTGCCGATGCAGGGGACACGGGTTCGTGCCCCGGTGCGGGAGGATCCAACATGCTGCGGAGCAGCTGGGCCCATGAGCCATGGCCGCTGAGCCTGCGAGTCCGGAGCCTGTGCTCCGCAACGGGAGATGCCACAACAGTGAGAGGCCTGCGTACCGCAAAAAAATAAAAAATAAAAAATAAAAACTATAGCCAACATGCTGGAAGAAGCAGTCTCTACTAAAGGCAAAAATAAGAGTACCCTGGATCCAGGCTTCAGTATGTAGCCACCACCAAGTTAAACTGCAATAATTTCTCACCTGAAAGTAATTACAGCATATGGTAACTTGTACTGAAGAGAGTAGGGTGGATGCATGGAGTCTCTTATGACACTACTAACAACACCACCAAAAAGCATCCTTTATAGTTTTTAAGATCAACAGTTTGAAAGATCAAATATCTTCAGCCCACTCCTCAGCTGCAAACGCAAACAGGGAGTTCTGATCCAGACATGAAACCATGTAGATCAGGAAACAGCACTAAAAGGTTCAATAACAAGAAAACAGGAGCCTCTTGTTTAGCTGTTACAAAAAAGTTCAGACACTTTTTGCTCATCCTTTCCAGAATAACTCTTTTTCCATAACAAAAAAGTTTCTTAATTCCCCACTGATAGTAGTCGTAGCTTTTCCTATCCATGGACTGAACACAGGTATAGCCACAAAAGCCAACAACAAATTCAGAAAACATTTAAATGGCTTGCATGCTATCAATCACAACAGTCTCCATTCTGGAGACACATCACGCTCAGTTTCTCACAATGCTTTTGGAAGATGACTGGGAGGCCCCTAGGACAACTATGAAAGTTTCTAGGAGTTCCAGGTTCACAGGTTGAGAACCACTACCACAAAGTATATATTACATAAGGGACCAAGGCCATAATCTCAAGAACTTTATCTTTCCGATGGTTATCACTAGAAATACAGCTATTAACCATCTTCATGCACACATTCACAAAAGAAATAGAGAATTTCACAGTGAGGTGCTAAGTACAGGAAATGAAAACAGCCGTGAATGAGTCACTCACTGTGGGCCCCCAAGTATGGCACTTCTGAGCCCAAGGGGTTCTTCTGTTGGCTCTGTGACAGAGGTTTAGCAAAGGAGGTAGGGACTGAGAACCCTGACAGGGGGTTTCTTTTCTAAAAAGTAGAGGGTAAAGTTGCCTACTTTTTCCTTATAAAGCCTTCCTGTGTCAACAGGCTACCCGCCTCCAGCCCCCTAGCAAAAACAGGGGCGGCCCCTAAATGCCAGAAGAATAATTGCCTGGGCTTTGCATGCTGAAATTGACTTGGCAAGCTTTCCATCTTGCAAAGAACACAAAGAGCTTAGTTTAGTCTGTGTGTAAATGCTTTACAATCATTACCAAAATATCCAAAGCAACATGCTCAAGGGGGTGTAACGATTCGTTGTCTCTCCCCCAACCCCCCTTAATTGTAAGCTCTGACATCCATTTATTTACTTATAGCTCCTAGCAGAAGCCACCTTCCTTGGTCAACACGCACGCACTCTTGGCTGCCATAGGTGCTTTCAAACAAACGGTATATATGGAACCACACACAGTGGGTAGAATCCCCAAGCTCAATCTATCCCAGTCCCGTGTACTCTGGAGTGTCCAGATCTATTCAATAGGACTGGGAAGGGGTCTCCCCTAATTAAAGAGCACTGGAAATGCACACCTTCGTAAAGATTAATGGGGTTAGGAGCTTGGGAAAGGGCTTGGTGGACCCTTCTTAGAGGACACAAGGAGAGCCCTGACACCAGTTAGAAGAACCCTGGTAACTGGTTTGACCCAAATTCTTAGGATCTAGCCTGGGCCCCACTATCTAGGCCAAGTGTTCACCCTGCTGCATGTGGTTTTCTAGATGCTTTTGGATGCTCCTTGATGCTTTCTGACTTAAGCAGACCTCCTGCTATATAACTCCCTTGCTACCACCCAGAATGAACTGAATAATGGAGAACAGTGAAGGAGCATAAACTTGATTCACACTGTGTGCCCTAATCTGAGATTTGACCAATCCCAGGTATTTTTTCTTACTCCCTGGTGTTCTCTATGTTCTTTTCTCTCAGTACTTCATGATGCAGGTCTTTGGTGAAAGGGCTCTGGCCTTCTTTGATTTTGCCAGTGCAGTCAAAGCTATACCATGACTGCTGCGGAGCGTTCTCTCCCAACAAATCATTATTCCGAATGAGAAAGAACTCAGGCAGTAGAACATAAGCTTGCGAAGACTGGGTGGGTTCTAAAGGCAGCTGGAGTTCCGGCTCTGCCATAGTGTTCTGTGGCTTGGGGCAGACTGACTTTACATCTTTCAATTTAACTTTCCAATAAAGCATAGGTTAGTAGTAGTATTTGCCTGATATATTGTTTTCAGTATCAAAGGGAACAGTATATTTAAAATGCTTTAGTAGAGTACCTGGCCAGGAAGATAGTAAATTTCATGTTGCTGTGGTATTAGAGAAGATTTTTAAAGTCCTGGTTGGTGAAAGAGGCACACCAGTAAGAGCTTGGGTGAGCCTAGCCCTTTGAATCAGCAGCCTTCGTCCTCTAGTTCAGAACAGTTATGGCCTGTTTAGACCGAGAAGCCAGTCACTTCATGTTAAGTCCCTCCAAACTGGCAGGATCATAGTTCCCTATCACCTCTCTGCTAAATAACAGGCACCGGTTCCTGGCCAAATTCCAATTTATTCAGCTTGCCAATCTCCATCTTGGCAAGGAACAAAATAACACACACTCTGAAAATACAAGTTTAGCACTGACTAAAAGAACTCCCCTTGCCTTCAGTGATGTAAGGCTGAGTAATATATTCTCCTCATGATGCTAATAGGCAAAAATCCATTATTTATTTTCCTATCTCACTTGATGTCCCAAGAGGGAAGGTATGTTTGATGAACGAAGAGATAAAACTGTATCATTATGTCTCCACCAAGATAAGTTACGTGTTCCTGTCATATGTCAGGCACTGGGCACAGCATTTTATACGTATGATCTCAAATCCTCCCAACAACCCTGCAAAGACACTGAGTCCCGAAGAAGTGAAGTAACTTGCCCCAAATTGGACAGCATGTAGGGATGGAGATAGGACTGTAACTTGGCTGGCCAGCTCTAGAACCTGTGCTCTTTCCCCTGCCATATACCATGCTGTCTCCTACTTTTTTGCTTACATTGGGATTCTAGAAAACCACCAGAAGCTTCAGGACACCAAAGATTTGACATATAACTAAAGTAGATGGAATATTAAAAACAAAACAAAAGCTCTAAGTTAGAAATCCATTTTTGTCATTTTGTCAAAAGTTTTCCTTGACACATTTTGGAAATGTCTTCAAAATCCATGCAAAGGTCACGTACAAAAACCAATCTCATTATTTTAAGGTCACAATTGGTTCTTTGACCAAAAACAGTATTAGCTGACCCAAATCCTGACTTGATTCACTAGCTTTAGTTCCAAGGAACTTTTCCCTGTTGTCAGAAGTCAAATTCACCTTCAATGAACCAGATTTTGCCATGGCTGAGGGATATTCCAAAAACAGAAAATTCCAAAAGTAGAGTGCCAAAACTGTTCTGAGCAGTGGCAATGTTGTTAAAATGAAGTTACAGCAGCTCTCTGCCCCTTGAAATCATTTTCTCTCTTGGCTCTTTTTTTTAAAAAAAAAATAAATTTATTTATTGTATTTTTTTTGGCTGTGTTGGGTCTTCGTTGCTGCAGGCGGGCTTTCTCTAGTTGCGGAGAGCGGGGGCTACTCTTCCTTGTAGCATGGGCTACAAGAAGCCCTTGTGCATGGGCTTCTCATTGTGGTGGCTTCTCTTGTTGCAGAACACAGACTCTAGGCACATGGGTTCAGTAGCTGTGGCTTGCGGGCTCTCTATTTTGGTGCACAGGCTTAGCTGATCTGTGGCATGTGGGATCTTCCTGGACCAGGGCTCAAATCCATGTCCCCTGCATTGGCAGGCGGATTCTTAACCACTGTGCCACCAGGGAAGACCCTCTCTCTTGGCTCTTGACACACAGCTCAGTTTTCTGCTTTTCTGTCTCTGCTGGACACCCAAAGATTAGTGTCTTCTGTCTCTTTTCTCTACCTCACTCCTTCTGCACCTTTTGTCCCCGCTTTAAAGAGAACAACTTCTTAAAATGTTTATGTATACAACACTATGCCTCTGGTGCTTTCTATTTAAATCTTTTATCATGAATATTTCCAAATATACAGAAAGTAAAAAGAATATAACAAAGGCCATGTACTCACCCACCTTTCAACAACCCTTAATAATTTGCCATACTTATTTCTCCTCTACCCTCTGCCTTCATTTTTTCTGAAATATTACAAAGTAAAGCCCAGAACATCATGTCATTTCACAGTAAGATACTTCATTATGTATCTAGAAAAAAAAAAAGGAAAGGACATTCTCTCACGTAAATATGATGTCATTGACACATTAACAAAATTAACAATAACTTTTTATTATCATCTAATACATAGCATACACATTCAAATTTCGCTGGTGGTCTTCTCCTTTACTTCAGCCATAAGGAATAACTTGATATTTGCCACATGCTGTTTTTTCATCCACCTTCAACCTGTACATATGAGCCGGATACTCTTATCCTCCATGGCCCAACTTACCTCTGAGGTGCTTTCACTAAGTCCCTTTGGCACAGTTAGACATTTCCTCTCAAATGCTCCCAAAACACTTTGTACATTGGACATTATTTATAGCATTTATTGGTATTTTGTATTAGTCTTGAACCTATATTTCTACTACACTAAACTGTGAATTCCTCAATGTCTCAGTTTTCTTCATCTGTACCAACCCTATGTGTCTGAACTTTTTTTAAAAAAGATATAAAGAATAGAAAGCATAAATCATATTATCAGGCAGATAATTGGAGCTTTAAAAAAGTTAGTTTCCTTCTTTTCCCCTAGTAAGTGTAAATGTATCAGACTAGACTCAAATACCTGGGAGGCCAGGAGGGAATCGTTCCCCAGTACAGGAAGATAGATTGAATAAGGAAAGATGTGGGAAAGGAGAAGCAAAATGGCTGCAAGGTCAAGTACTGCCCTGGGACTTTACCAGTTGCAACATTTTTTCTGTAACATACAATCTCTCTGTTCCAGTCACAGGTCCTTAGATAAAAGAAGAGAAAGGAAAGCTGTCATTTGGAATTTATAGATGGTAACTCTTAATCTCTGAATCTCCTGTTCACCCCTGAGCTCTTTATTATGCTAGGTTGGTCTAGCCAAGAGGAGGCCTGAAGGCACTCAGGGTGACTTATTAGTCAATTAATGGGTGAAGAAGAGGTTGAGAAAGCCAACAAAAATGTGTGGGAGACTTCAGGTTCTCGAAAGATGCATTTTTCAAAAATTTAATTAATTAATTAGTTTATTTTTGGTTGCGTTGGGTCTTTGCTGCTGCGTGCGGGCTTTCTCTAGTTGCGGCGAGCAGGGGCTACTCTTCATTTGGGTGCACGGGCTTCTTGTGGAGCACGGGTTTAGTTATTCCGTGGCATGTGGGATCTTCCCAGACCAGGGCTCGAACCCATGTCCCCTGCATTGGCAGGTGGATTCTTAACCACTCTAAAGATGCATTTTTATCTTTTAAGATTCACATCTTTCTAGGGCTGGAAGACGTAGCGGTTGGCCTATGAACATGTAGTATTGCTATGGAAACAGCAACAGAGCTGTAGGCAAGAGATGTGGGTTCTGGTGCTGGCTCTGGGCATGACCACGGGCACAATAGTTAACTTCAACAGGCCTCAGTGGCAGAATAAGGGGATTGGAGGAAACTGGTTCCAAGAGCCAAAGAGACAAAAATTCAAAGAGAATAGAAAGGTTAAGTGACTGGCTCAATATCACCGTGCTTGTAAGAAAAAACAGAAAGCAGAGTTGGAAGAAATATGAAAAGTGATGTAGTTTGAAAACTGTTAAAAGAATCATATGATTTTCAAGAGCTCTGTTCTAGTGCTGGGACTGTGGCATTTTAAAATGCATTTAGAGCTAACTTGGACTATATGAAAATAATTTTCTTCTTTGGTTTTATTCCACAAAGATCTGGAAAACATTCCCAGCCCTGTGTCAACCTTAAATGAGAAAAGAATCTTTAAAGAGCCACTGATTTGTAATGGAAAACTCAGATAAATCAACTATTTATACTCTGAGATTTTTATATTTCTTTTTGTCCTTTCTTCAGAACACACAGCTAAGAAAAGCCATGATGTAAGTCTGTACTATTAGACCTCATTGGCAGGCTGTTTATTCTGTATCTACAGCCCAGCAGCTTCTCTGACTATAGCACTTCATGGACAAGCAACCAAAGAACACATTCAAGCTTAAAAAAAGTGCAAGTGTTGATTAATCTAGCAAGAGCCTGGAGAGAAAGGGGAGTCAGAACGCCTAAGTTTTCATTTCTCGTCCAAGGTTTATTAGTCAAAGTTATTTAAGCTTTCTGAAGCTCAAATTCCTCATCTTGAAAAACAGGGCGAATAATTACCTATTTACTGATATAACAATCAATGTACACATGAAAGGTATTACAAGTACTTACCTGATAAGCGAAACTGGAATAGGTCTTCATTAAATGCCTACTATCAAATGTCTTGATCTATACTTAATATTCCAACTGAGATCCAATATCAGAAGACTTACTGAGCTCTTCCTTAAGTAAATACTCTTACCATTTCACTGCTTTAGTTGTGTTTAATATCTGGGAAATCACGCCCAACTCCATGCATTTCTTTAAGAAACACCCAGTCTAATGAAGAGTAGGTCTAAAGGGGTATAATCAAAATGTGTGCATAAGATGGTGTGTTGGGTGAGGGAGACTAGACCACATAGTATGAAGAGTGGTGGTTAAAGAAACTGAGTATTACATCTGGAAAAAAGAATAGAGCCCTTCCCACTGAAGGACCAGAGTGCGACAAGAGAAGTAGTCTTGCTTGACTTAGCTCTGGAGGCAGAAGAAGGATAAATGAATAAAGATCCCGGGAGCTGGATTTCAGCTCATAAGGAAGCACTTTCAGACACTTAAGAGCTGTATAACAATGGAGTAGATGGGCATAGAAAATACTTAGTGCCTGGTACTATGGGGGATAGATGAAATGACTACACTGCCTTCTGAACCTCATACTTGATTTGAAAGAAACCTTGACTTTCTATTAGGACTCAGAATTCTTAAGAATATGGACCTGAATCACAGATTCCCAAGTTCTGTTCCCCTCTCTGAAGCCCTCCCTACAAGTAAAAACACCAGTAAGGGTATGTTTCAATGATTTTTACTGAAAATGGAAGAAAAAGATAAAGGGTGCCATTGCTAAATTAGGTTTTATCTGGTTTTCAATGTGTCCTTTTTTAGCCATCAGATAGCTTTACTGCAGCTGGCTGAATTTAGTGTCTTCAAATGTGGGTGACTAGAGCAATAAAAGGAAATGACTTTTTAGTTTTTCATTTTAAGAGAAACCAAATTAAATACTCAACAGGATTTTTTTCCCTAATGTGGCCATGCAAGCACAACATGGCTGATTTGCAACTGAGCACTATTAACATCTATTTATAGCCAGTATTTTCATAGATGAATCACATTTACCATGAGACAGTTAATATTAAGGGCTCAACCAGCTCTGCTGAGCACCCCATAACCTTACTACATCTCTTTCCATTCCCCTTCCAGGGAACTAAGTTATAGCTTTATGGTTCCATGCAGAGAGAGGGGGAAATCCAAGTGGAAACGTAAAGCTAGCCGACAGCCTGCTCTCTAAATTCAGCAAGTGTGGGATGTTAAGCACGTTCAAACTTAAGGCACTGAATCACTTCCAAGTTTGTCCCTTGGTGAAGAGCATCCTACAGTTAGCACAGACTCACTCTGCATTATGCAGCCATCTTGTCATCAAAATAATTCATCCTTCAAATTTCCTACCAAACAAGTTTAAATGAGACCACTTTATAAAATGTCACCTACATAAAAACAGAACTAATGACTGTTCAAGGTGCTGTCAAATAAAAAGGAGGAGTGCAGTGGATGTTCACCTCATTTTATGCATGTGAGAGTGTACTCGGGGAGGTGGGGGTGAGAGAGAGTGAAAAGTCAGGGTATATTAATAAAAGTTCAAAATTCAGTGACATTAACAAGAATTTTCTAGTTAGTCTTGGGGATCCAGTGTCCCTTCTCCACACACATGTGTGCACGCACGTGCACACAAGTGCGCAGGCACACGCGCGCACACACACACGCACACACACACACACACTGAACTTTGTGTAGGTACCACCACTACCCTGATTTTGATATTAATTTCCCTGTCTTTGATGTCTCCTACGAAAGTCTCCACGCTTAGTTTACCTTTACCAAGCCCTTTCTTACAATTTTTACTACAGGCTAAAAGTCTTTAAGATTAAATAATATACACAAAGCACTTAAAACAGTGTCGGGCATGTAGTAAGAGGTCCATACACATTAGCTACTTCTGTGCACTCCAGCTACTTCTATTAGATTCTCAGTACCATATTTCTGAATTTCTAGCCAGTGGTTCACAGATGAATCATTTCTACCATAAGGCAGTTCCTACTTACAGCCAGTCAGCTCTGTTGAGGACTGCATGATTCAGTCTTTCAGATGAATCCCTGATGAGGTACAACTCTGCTGAACACTGAGGAGACAGACATGAACAACAGGGGCCCTAAGCTCACAGAGCATGAACAATAAACCCATTACCAGGTACCATCATCTCCATTTTACATTTGAAGGCTCGCAGAGGTAGAGTAGGTTGTCCAAGCCCACAGAGCTAACATGTTGGAGCAGCAATTAAAGTCCAGATCCATCTGATCCCACAATCTCATAGTCTTTCTGTTATGCTATACCTCCTGCCTACCCCCCCAAGATGCCAGCAAAGTGGCTGAGAAAAGCCACTTTGTGTCTTTTAAAGTTTAAGAATAACAATGCATTAAGTTTCTGCACATAAATAATGCATGAAAACAAAACATATTTACTGAATGGACCAATTGCTGAAAGAGCCAGGGAGTTGTAACTTCATATTATTCAGATTTTTGTGTAATTCTGGGTAGCCAGAATTAACTGTACCCATATCAACAAACGGGACATTAGTCCAGATACAAAAATAAGCTTGCACAAATTGGCTAACATGATAACTGATATAGTAGGTATTTCATAAATGTTTGTTGAATAACTTAATGTTGAACCAGGATTTTTTCCTTTACTATGTATGCCTTCTCATAAAACCCTAGGTAGATACAGCATAGTGATTTGCTGGACTCTGGAACCAGACTGCCCAAGTTAGGACC
Organism: Kogia breviceps; assembly: GCF_026419965.1. Taxonomy (NCBI): domain Eukaryota; kingdom Metazoa; phylum Chordata; class Mammalia; order Artiodactyla; family Physeteridae; genus Kogia; species Kogia breviceps. The sequence goes on from NC_081314.1 coordinate 103,050,403, forward strand.
TGGCTCTGCCACTTTCTAGCAGTATGACCTTTGGCAAGTTACTTAACAGCTACAAGCCTCAGTTTCCTCTTTTGCAAAATGGAGATAAACAACAGTTTTTAAGAAGACTAAATGAGTTAATCAAAAGAAAGCATTTAGAACAGACTTGTATTTGGTAAGTACTGAATTTAATGTAAGCTACCATTATTATTTCTTTCTTCTTTAAATTGGAGTAGTTTTGATTGGTTACCTCAACATCATAGTAAATGATCAAGACCCAAACCAATTTCTTTCACTGAACTTTCTGAAGTTCTTCTATCCAAGCAAAATATCCTCTTTCCACAATTCAAACATGAAAATAAACAGGTACACAGAGACTAAATTATGTTTAGCACTCAATTATATAGAATAAACAGTTTTTGCTATTTAAAGATTAATAAAGAATGATTAAGAAAATTCAACTTTTATAGTAAAGAGTTGGCTAGGGGCATGTATATTGGGGGGAGATGGTAGGTAGAATAGGCCTCAATTGACATTTGGTCATTTTCTGTAACTAAATTAAGTAAATAATTGCAAATTCTCTACTAGTCCTTCTTCCGCATGAACACATCCTTACCAAGATACCCCACAATTTTAACCAGCTTAAGCCAAAGAAAAACTGACCGAGGTCACCACATAAGAAAATAAAGTAGAATCTGCTTCTCAGGGCCAACTACACTGTATTTGTATCCATAGATACAAGACAACAGAGAAGCAGAGAATTCTAAAGTGGGAAGTCCCGGGACCTCAGAGATCATCTAGTCTCAGGCGTAAATCCTGCAGTCAGGGGAACCCACTGGGGAGTAAGGAACAAGGTAGAGGTCAAGGCAAAGAACCCCTGGTCCTTGGTTCATCCTGAATGACCTCAAAGGGGCCAACCTAGACTAATATCCTCATTTTACAAGAGACAACCTGAGCTTTGCTAATTAAAAGCAGAGTTGAGATGAGAAGCCATGTTTCCTGATTCCCAGTGTATCACTCTCTTACAGTCCTCAAGGCTGCCATTCTGTGGTTCTGAGAGTCACAGATAATCAATGCATTAGGCTGTGTTAAATTTGACAACTAAGCAGGTTTTCTCCTTGCAAAACCATCAGGCATTATGTCACTACTGACACTTTATGAAAAGAGTAAGGCATCATTATTTGGTATAAGCAAAAGCAACTTTCCATTCTGTTTTTTTTTTTTTTTTTTTGTAACCTGAAAATCCCAAACCACTGTTGCCATTACAAAATTTTTCTTTTCCTCAGTATGCAAGGCCAAGCACAGATGCATTAAAAATTTGCCAAGAGAAACAATGAAGTCACTGATAATACAAAGCATGAGAGTATCATGAAATTCATGTCTTTGTTTTCTTCCACGCGATACTTAATTACTTCTCATTACTGATCATTTTGTGGTTGTTGGCAGAAGGGCAAGGAAACTCCACCATTGTAAACATGATGAGACACACACTCCTCAGTAGACCAGAAGTCTGCACACGATGGGTCTGTTCACAAACCCAGTGTGAGAGCCAGCAAGAATGTTGATGCTATTTTCCCTAGCCCTCAAAGAAGACTGGTGGTTTCAGAAAAACTCTAATCAATTTAAAAAGAATAAACATGGTATAAAAATGTTTCAGGTCATTCCTTTTTTATTGCTTATAAATATCATCATTGGCAAATGATCTGTGCTCTCCTGGCAGATTTCACTCTACTCACTTTAAGAATGAGGTGAGAGGGAATATAGCCAATATTTTATAATAACTCTAAATGGACTATAACCTTTAAAAATTATGAATCACTATATCGTACACCTGTAATATATAATATTGTACATCAACTTTAACTCAATTAAAAAAAAAAAAAGAATGAGGTGAGGGAAGATAGAACATATACAGAGAACCATTCAGTTTTCTGTAGCAGTTCAGGGTTGCCTTAAACTCAAAGAGCACTACTTATGAGCAATGCTTAGCAAGCTACCCTGCTAAATAGAAACTTACCTTATCTTGGAATTCTGGAAGGCATACCTTGGATAAGATTAACGGTGGTAGAGGAATCTTTATTGATTAGTAGCAGAATACAAGTTGATTCTTATCAGTAGGCTATCGTTCCACATATGAATATGTGGGTAAGAGGAAAGCACAGGAACGCATTACAGAAATCATAAAAGTAACCTTACGCTTCCAGGAAACTAAAAGAAGTAAAGAACCAAGTATATTTTACCCCTCTTTTAAACTAGATTTTTATTTGATTTTCACAGAAGTCTGAATCTGTAAGTGTGATAGACCTAGAGTTTTTCAAAGATGGCTGCAGTTAACTAACTCTTCCCCATCCTCTGCAATGTGACTCTGCAGCTCCTTCCATCAAGAGGTGAATCTATTTCCCCACTTCCTGAATTTGGGCTAGGCTTGTGCTGTTCTTTCACCAATATAAATAAGGCCTTGGAGTCTCACACTCTTGAGAAGCTGACCTGAGACCGCCATAAGGGGAAGCCTGGTCTAGCCTACCAGAGGTTGAAAGCCCATGTGGAGCAAAGATGAGATGATCCAGCTGAGATCTAGCTGACAGTCAGATATGGGAGTGAGCCCATCTTAGACCATTCATACCCAGCTGAGCTGCAAGATGACTAAAAATGTACAGTGGCCCATATAATTTTGAGCCATTGTTATTTAGCAATGTTATCTAAGTTGTGGGATAGGCCACAAAATAGAAAGAGCAAACCATTCACTCTGTTGAACAGCCATTAGGTATGAAGCATCAGGTCAGAAACCCCATGAGACATATGAATGGAGACTATTAATATTTGGTGGAAGACATGGATGGCCCTGCCCTTCATGTGAGAACATATCTGTAAATAAAGTGGTATGTAATATTTATTTATTTTAAACATATCTGGTCTACATTAACAACCTTCCATTACTCCTATAGGCCAGAGCAATGATCTTCCTGAGGTGTTTAAGACAATCCAATAGGGTGGGAGAAAAACAATTAGATATCTTATTTTTTAATTAATATTTTTCCTTTTTGAATATGTTTTCATAAGGTACATAGCATATATTAATATGCTAGTATAGGAATATTATTTATAAATACATAAATACATACATAATGGGGTTTTCCACAGTCATAAATCTTATATATCCTCAACCTTCTATCCCTACATAAAAATATACTCCTTCTATGTCTTTGCTTTTCTCAAATAAATAAATCCTTCCTTGGCTACATAGGGGAGAGTCAGTGACAACTACTGCCACAGACCACTGTTCATCTGTACTGTAATTATTGATAAGTAATCTCTTCAGCAAGGCTATAAGCATTTTTCACACATGGTGTCTGTATCCATTTCAGACAGGGTGTCTATAGCCATCTGTCTTTGGCAGTACAGTATAATAGCATGACACATGATTTTTAAGAGCACAGGTTCTGGAGCCAGGTTGCCTGGATTCACATCCCAGTTCTGCCTCTTATTAGCTGTGTAACCTTCATCTGTGCTTCCATTTCTTTGTTGTAGATGGAGATAATAATATTCCCTACCTCATAGGGTTGTTATAAGAATTGAATGAGTTAATAAATGTAAAATGCTTAGAAGAATGCCTAGCATGTAGTAACTGCCCAGTAAGTATTAGCTGTCATCGTCATTACCACCACCACCACCACCATCACTGTCTATCTCCAGCATCTAATAGAGTAAATAAATGTGTGATGGAGGGAAGTAAGAAAGAACATGAGTTGTAGAGAAAACACATTATGTGACTTGTTAAAATTTTGAAAGTGAATGTTTAAAATTTCTCTGGATGGACATTGTAACTTCAAGACAGGGTGCCCCACTAGTATCACTTGATAGTTGGTTTGTTACTGACAAATAAAATATGTAAATAATAAACACATAAGGCAATAAACACCTTCAAGTTCTGCTTTTACATCCTGATTGTTATGATGAGGCTATTGAAAATTCTCAGTTGAAAATTATTGCTGGGATTATTTCCTTAAGCATTGTCTTTTAACTGTGATCTCTCCTCTGGTGAAAATCAAAAGTCACAGGTCCATATGTAGTCCATATGTAGCATTTAGATTTCTGTGGATTTCCTATAAGATGCAGACCCACAAACCCATGTCTTTTAAATATACTATTGAAAATCTATGCTAAAAGAAAGGCACAGTGGCAAGAATCGTTATACATCCTAGGAGAAAGGAGGCCACAGAGATCACCTCCTCACCTCCACCTCACTTCACAATTCAGGGCACTGCCCTCAGAGAGGGTCAGTGTCTTAACTAATCTCACAGCTGATTTGTGACAGAATTCTTTTCACATGACTTCTGTCTAGTTCAGTGCACTTTTCATGATCCCAGATTTACGAACTATTTCCATAAACCTTACGTTTGAAAATGTATCACTTGTATTAAGGGAAGTAAGGAAGCCACACCATAAATAACCAATTTAGTGCACGACACACAGTGGGCCTTCAATAAATGCTTGTTGAAGGATGGGTGGAGAGATGAATGGAGGCTTAGCTGGTTGGTTGTGAAGTCCTCAAGGTTCCTAAACTGTTCTACACTCAGGTTTCTCAAGTGGTGCCAGCAAGCTGGGAGTGGTAAAAGTCACTTCTTAAACAGAGTACCCAAGAAAGACACAAAGCCATTCTTTCAATCTTCTTTTCTTTCCCCCTTTATTCATAGCTCACAACTCATTAGATGAAAGAGGTAATCAAATAAACTTGCTTCAATTCTTGAAATTTTTTCTAACTATAAAGGTAATAGAGAAACACTATAAAATTGGGGGGAATAAAAATAAAGTTAATAATAATGTTAATAAAAGCTAATGTTTATTGAGTGACAATTTTGTATGAAGTATGTTGCGAACATTTGACATGTGTTGACTCAGTTAATCCTCACACCAACTTTAGGTTATAAATATACTACTACTATCATCCTCATTTTACAGATGAGAAAGGCACAGAGGTGTTAAGTAACTTGTCCAGAGTTTTATAGCCAATAAGTAATGGAGTAGAGATTTGAACTGAAGCAGAGTGGTTCCAGAGTCCAAGGTCTTAGCTATTCTTTTATACTGCCACTGTTCAAATTCTGCTTTCCAATGCAAATTATAAAGAAAAGAACTGATTTAAAAATTGATAGGGCTTCCCTGGTGGCTCAGTGGTTGAGAGTCCACCTGCTGATGCAGGGGACAAGGGTTCGTGCCCCGGTCCGGGAAGATCCCACATGCCGCGAAGCGGCTGGGCCCCTGAGCCATGGCCGCTGAGCCTGCGCGTCCGGAGCCTGTGCTCCACAACGGGAGAGGCCACAGCAGTGAGAGGCCCGCGTACCGCAAAAAAAAAAAAAAAAAAAAAAAAAAAAAAAAAATTGATAAACTTGACTAAATTAAAACATAAAACTTCTATACCACAAAAGACATAAAGTGGAAATGTAAGCTACAGACCAGAAAATATAACATCAAAACATATAATCAACAAAACAGTAATTTATAGAGTATGCAGCGAATTCCTACAAATTCATAAGAAAAAGATAAATAATACAAAAGAAAAATGGGCAAAGGCTATGAACAAGCATTTTATGAAGAAATTCAAAGGGCCTCTAAACACATAAAAGGATGCCTGCTCTCATTAATTATAGAATGCAAATAAAAAGTCAGATACCATTTCACTTACCATATTGGTAAAAATTATAAATTCCCTAATAGCAAATGTTTATGAAGATACAGAGCAATGAGAACTCTTACACTCTGCTATAAATTGGTACTCCATTTAGGAGAGCCAAAATCCCATTCCTATGCTGTAAGGATACTACCTGAAGAAATGGATGTTCACAGGAAAAAAAAATGCACAAGAATGTTCACAGCTGCATTTTTTTCTAATACTAAAAAAAGTAAACTATTTAAACATCCATCAACAGTAAAATGGATAAGTAAATGATGGCCTATTCATGTAATGCAATACTATATAGCAGTTAATTATGTAAAATAAGTAAAATGGAGCAAGAAAGAATCTCTAAAATACAGGATGAAAAAACATTTTCAGAATGATACATTCAATATGCTGTATTTACATTAGGTTTGAAAATCTGCAAAGCAATACTATATATTGCTCAGCAATATATACACATGCACTAAAAGTATAAACTAAAGTACAAAACATGCGTGGGAATAATAAACACCAAATTCAAGATGGCTACTTCTGGGGTAGGGCGGGTATAGAGTGGGTTAAGGAAGAGGTACATAGGGGCTTCTACTATATCTATAATGTCAATATTTTACTTAAAAAAACTTTTCTAATGTATATAGTACATTAGGATTTTACAAATCTGTGTGCTAGCATGTAGTGATTCATTATATTTCCATACTTTTCTGTATGCTTGACCTTTCCAGATTTTTTTTTTTTTTGGCTGCGCTGTGCGCGGCATGTGGGATCCTAGGTCCCAGACCAGGGATAGAATGCGTGCCCCCTGCAGTAGAAGCGCAGAGTCCCAAGCGCTGGACCGTCAGAGAATTCCCTCCAGATTTTTAAAGAAATATTATTACAAATGAAAAGCAAGGTACCAATAATGATGAAAGGGACTTCCCTGGTGGTCCAGTGGTAAAGAATCCACCCTCCAATTCAGGGGACATGGGTTCCAACCCTGGTTGGGGAACTAAGATACTACATACCACGGGGCAACTAAGCCCAAGTGCTGCCATTACAGAGCCCACGTGCCCTGGAGCCTGGGCGCCACAACTAGAGAGAAGCCCGTGCCACAACGAAGAGCCCACACCACAACCAAGAGCCTGCGCCGCAATGAAAGATCCCCATATGCCATAACTAAGACCTGACGCAGCCAAAAAAATATAGAAAATAAATAAATATTAAAAAAAATAATGCTGAAAGTTACATGATTTGTAAGAATGAGTAAAATTAATCTGCTTGAACATCACTGAAGCAGACTATAAGTTCACTTGATGTTTTCTCTTTCCATTACAAACCTCAAAGGTGGAAAAAATTATCTTGCTATTGTAAATTAATTTGGATAATTGTATAATCAGATGTGGAGCTAATATGTCCCTCAAATATTAATTTATTTTATATTGTTTTCATAATGGTTAACTACTATAGGCACTAGTGTTCTTATTTTGTAGATAAGGGTCCTAAATATAAATCCTTGACTTATCTGAGGTCAGCTCTGGAATTTTAGCAGAATGTCAAGGATACAGCCAGGGACCAAGCCTTCATTCCTTTAATATTAGACTTTACCGTCATAACAAAGTAACCCAAAGTATTTTGTAATTCTGATGCTTCTCTCTTAAAGCACCAAAGGCTAAGAAATTTTAAAACTCTTTTTAAACTTCCACAAGGAAACACTATAATGTGACTCTGAAGAAAGTTAGAACAATTAGCAAATTTACCATTTTACAATTATGTTAAGTACATCTTATGTAAGCACTTAGGCCTAGGTTGGAGGTATGACCCAGGTCCCTGAGGTGGAATGCTTGGCGGATGAAGTTCAAATACACAGTCTGTTTACCCATGGATATAAGTGGCCTTAATCAAAGCAGAACACATTTTTTAAAATGTTGATTTTAAAAGAGAAGTGTAAATAAGACTGTGATTTATGAATCTGCTAATGCCCTTCTCTGCTGTAGACTTCAGAAAGATCGAGTCTTTGGCTGTGGTAAATATAACGAGAGTGCAGACTTGTCAAAGCAGTAATAGGAGCTCTTATTAAAACTCTACTTCCACTAAGAGTTACAAATTGTCTTCCTTCTTTCCAGCCCTTAAAGAATGCGTTCCAGAAGCAGTGACACAGAGGGCTCAGCCCAAAAGCAATTTCCAGGACATAGTGAAGACTACAGTTTCCAAGGTCCTGGGGACATGAAGCAGACACAGCAAGACAAAGACCCCACCAGTGAGTTGGATGCAATCCTTCCATATCCTAAGTCACACAGTGGTAATGGCCACCAAGGAGAAGACCTCTCAAGAGACGACCTATTATTTCTTCTCAGCATTCTGGAGGGAGAACTGCAGGTCAGTTGGGTTAGAATTATCCCCCTCATGCTTCCAGTGGAAGTCTGCTTATGAATTTTTGTGTGGTGGCTGCCACAGAAATAGATATTTGTGCTTCATACTTGTATATACATGAAAGCAAAGTGTAAGGTACACATTCACAGAATTCTCTTCTGGCAGCATGAAGAGCAATTAATCACATCTAAAAGGGCTATTGTTATGACATGCGATTGGCATGCACATTGTGAAAGGTCACATCCTCTAGCCATGCTGTGCACAAGCTTCAGTGCACAGGCACGTATGAGCAACAATAATAGCAGATGACTTCTGGACTGGTTTAAATAACAATAGGTGCTTTTGTACTTCACATGAACTGGCTCCTAGACTTGCCCTGGCATTATTAACCTACACAAAAAACTAAAAACAGCTGCTACATATATAGGGGAATCTTATTTCCTATCCCTGAAAATGAAAATGCCAGTCCATTGAGGCATATCATGTTATCTGCTTGTCAAACACAATAAAAAATGTAGAGTCTCCCCATGCTGCATAGTGATCACTTTTAAAAACATTATTAATGTGTAACTAGACTGTAAGAAGGATGAAGTAAAGGGACATAGCTTTGCTACCTTTTCTAAAAGGTTCTATAACCAAATATGATTTGTTTATATTTGAAGGAGAAGAGAAAAAATACTCAACTACACAAGAAATCACTTGCAGAGACTGCTGGTAGATAAAGTGGGCTTTCTGAAATGCTTTTTGTTTCTGCAGGCGCGAGATGAAGTCATAGGCATTTTAAAGGCTGACAAAATGGACTTGGCTTTGCTGGAAGCTCAGTATGGGTTTGTCACTCCAAAAAAGGTGCTAGAAGCTCTCCAGCGAGATGCTTTTCAAGCAAAATCTGTCCCTTGGCAGGAGGACATCTATGAGAAACCAATGAATGAGGTATGTATCACGTCAGGGGTGTGCACTGAGTAAGCTCACCAGCCAGTAAAGCACTAAGCCTGGCAGGTGAGCAGGACATGTAACTCTTTTTTCGATTATTTATAGTTGTATGTTTAAAATCTACCCCAGGTAGATAAATACTACATGTTCTACAGGAAAGAAAAGGAGAATAAATCATGGATGGGATGTTCCCACTGGGTTTGTTTCTTAACATCAGACTAAAACCTAACAAATGCAAGAGAATTCCTCTCTTTTTCTCTCCCCCCCTTTCCCTCTTGTATAAACACATAGACACACAGACACACACAGATACACACACACACACTCAGACCCAGACACACACTCTCTCTCTCTCTCACACACACACACACACACACACACACACACACACACACACACACACACACACAGAGGAATCTGCACTTCTTTTGGAGATCTGAAGGCAATAATAAAAAACAGATAAAGTTTAACCATAGAAGTTAATTTCTTTGAAAACACTGAAGTATTATGTCATAGAAATTCTGAGCATGAATGGAAATGATCTGAAGAATTATACAGGAAACAGAGTTTTAGAAAGCATACATTTTAGATGAACACATATCCTCTTTTTCCTTCAAAAGTTTAATGACAGTAAAGACTTTTCTCCCACTAAGTATGCCCAACAATGACAACAGCAAAGATGAACAGTCTCAACACGGCCACCACTGCACAAAGATACAGCACTGCTTGCTCTTTTACTTGCTGACATTTCTGAAACTCCTTGGCATCCTTATTTTATTCTTCTGAGACCTCAATGGAAAATTTCATAATTTTTCATTTTTATAAAAAGGAAACAACTAGGAGCATAAGTTAAGGCTAGAGAGAGTGAAAGCAAATTTTGGGCAAATTTCCCCCACATACGCTCTGGCAACCTACCTCAGGACTGACCTCTAATGTCCTTGCTATTCTTGTCTTGGGTGTCTCATGACAGAAGCCTACCATCTTGCCAAATTGTGAAGGAGTTTGGTCATATGGATCTGCTTCTCTGAGGGGTGAGGATGAGACCACCCAAAGTCTGTTGATTGCACTTTAATCCAAATTTTAAACAAGAGGAGCCAAAGCCTCATTCAAGTCAATAGTGTTAAAACTGTATTCTGGCTCCCAACACAGTGACTGTGAAACAGCATTAAGCACAAATTCCCCAACCAGTATAAGTGCAAATGCAAGTTAATTATCACTGAACATATACTCACAAAACTCCACAAATGGCACAACCCCTCAACACTTCAGAGTAAAATAAAACAGAATAATTCCAAACTTATCCTGAAATCAGTAGGAAAAGTTTTAGTTACTTTTGTAACTAAATAATTCTATTGTATACAACAAAACTGGAAATACCCTCTCTGCAAATGCTTGCAATCCTAACTCTGCAAAGTGTCCCTAAAAGTTATCCATAATTTGGCCCTGATTTATAAATCCAACCTTCCTTGATTACTCAACCAACAGATACCCCTACACACACACACACACACACACACACACACACACACACACACACACACATATACACACACACACACACACACACACACCCCTTACATTCCCATCTCCACGATTTGTCCGTTTTCTTCTCTTGCCTACTTCCCCCTGATAGTTTTCTCTCCTCAGCTACCAGTCTCTCCCAGTTCCTTGAAGCCCCTATAATTCTATCTACCCAACAACCCAGTTGCCTACCCTTTTCCTCTATCTAGGAAGTAAAGGTGAGGGGGGATATCCAGAAAATAAACAATAAAGGGAAATTCTGACTGGGAGTCCCTAGATAGGGCTGAAGAAAAGAAAGAAAGTGGGGTGTTCCCACTAAGACCATACCGGGGGGCACGGCACCCTACTTACATCAGGGTAAGGATGTGCATGCTAAAAATTTATTATTTTGTTTTCCTCCATCTTCCTCCTTTTATTTTCCTCATAATGTTCTTTAAAAAAAATGTGAAAAATCTCAACCATGTCTAGGGTAAACTAAAGGGGATTTATCTATTCATAAGGCAAAATACCTTAGAAAAACAAACTGTTCTCAGCTATGTCATATGTTAGGAACACTGACTTAAGGTGGAGGCCTGCAAGCTAGAACAAAGGATGTGGATAGGGAGAGAGGGAGGGAAAAACTCAGAGTCCAGAACAGTTTTAACCTCCTATTTCTTTCCAACCTAGGCTTCTATACTAAAAGTTATCTTAAAAAAGATACTTGAGTTAATGGCCTAACATATTCTTAGTTCTTCCAAAAAGGATATTAAGAAAAATATAACAACAGTTTGGATTTATCAAGGTACTATAATAAAAGAATGTGCATACCTTATTAGCATTACCTTAGGGCAATTATTAAAGTATTGATACTTATTTTAAGCAACTATATAGTTCAGCTTTTAAATTTCACTTCATAATTTTCATTGTATAAAAATAGTTGTGCTTCCTGTCTTCAGGGTGCTTAATGTCTCTTTTAAGAGTGACAGACAACAAGTGATCACACAATAAGTATATAATACACACTATGTTAATTTTTGTGGTGAAAACCACAAAGCACTATGAGAGAGTATAATGAGGGATCGAATTTAGATAGAAGAATAAGGAAAGCCAAGTTACAGAGAATGAGTAGGGGTTACTCAAGTAGAACATAAAGAAATTCCATTTCCAGAAACATTGTGGATGACATATCATGAAATCGTATCACTTAAAAATACATAAAAAGATTAGATAAAATATCTAGCATACTCTTAAGTGCACGGACGAGCTTTACATGGAGCTAGAGAAATCCTGAAGCCAGGAACTAAAAAGGGAAATTTCCGCAGACTAGCTTCTGGCTCCACATATTTTCAATCTTTCTCTTCTATAATCCACAAACTTCCAGTGCTAGGAACCAAAAGACATATTCATTTTGCAGTATAGCCTCTGGCTTTTCACTTTTGACAATGGCTGGGTAAGCTGGCACACCCAGAATGCTACCAAGATTGACAGTACAAAGGTACTGTGAGAATGACCTGAAGCTCAGTAGATGACCAAGTAAGAATGACAGAAGACTATCGCCATTCAGGGTGACAATAAAACAATGAAGGGCTTTCAGAAGAGTCCGGCAGGGGTCATGAAGAGACAAGAATCATGCCCCCATTCCCAGTATCTGAGATACTGAGGCAGTGTGAAAATGAGCAGTCTCTAGTTTAGGATTCTAGCATTATCCAGGAAAACCAGGTTTCAGTAAAGACAGGGAAGAAGATGGAACATTTTATGAATAGCATATTTGGTTACCTTTGATCTACTAAAACAGCCAAATAATTTCTCTACTGTCTGAACTAGCTTTATCTCTACTAGTATACTCAGTGTAATCAAAGAAAAAGACAATCTTCAAAGAGCCAACGGAACAAAGAGAACCAAAGCCATAGCTCGGAAAGAAGATAAAGCCCCAAATTAGGGTGGTCTGTGACTCAGGAGCTATTAAAACAAAGGTCATTATTCTTTCCTAAACATATATTAAGCAGCCAAAAGTAAAAAGACTGATGATCTCTCTGTCTTTCATTCTCTTTGACCACGGGAGAATCCAACCTATTGGAACACACTGGACTTCCTTCATCCTAGGCCAGGAGTTGGATTGTATTAGTGGTTGCGGGTAGGATATGACATCAGGGAGGCTAAAATGATAAGCTTGTCATTGCACAGTAAACATTAACGAGTTATCTTTTTAATCTTTCTTCCCCTAACACTCCCTAAAGTGACTGAGTCTTCCTGTTTTCTTCCCCAGGCTTCATTCAATCCACAAGTGGGGCTAGATCAAAAAGGGGCAGTGGTTCTTTGATAGTCCCTTAGTGCTTAATGATACACCACCTTATACTGCTCCTAATTGTTTAGTGTGTATATCTTATCTGCCTAGTAAGAGTATAAGCATTGAGACTTTAAAATTCTCCCAGGGCAACTATCATAGTACTAAATACATATAGCATAATAGACACTTAATAATAGTTGTTGCCTTGAGAAAACTGTGGCAATACAATTGATCTTAGAAATCAAGCCCAACCACTACATTTATAATCGAAAAACCTGAAGTACACAACAGTTAAGTGGCTTGGCCAAGCACACACACAATTGGTGGAAAATGAAATGAGTTCAGACAAGCTCAGGTCAATCATTTGATCTGTAGGACTGAAGAAGAGACTGAATTGAGAACAACTGGCATATTTTCTAAGAGGCATTTTGGGTACGGAGAAACGAAGGCACAGAATAAAACTTCAAGCATAAGCTAAAACATATCTAGAGTCACTTACACTTTCTTTGGGAACTTTCCCTCTGCAAGGTCACTATTTGACACCTTTCCAATTTCTGCTGTTGACAAACATGAGGTCCTTAGCACCAAATAGCATGCAGTAAATACAGGCCATTCTTCAAGAGTCATGGAAGGTGAGAAAAGGAAAACACAGAGAATTAGACATTTCACTGATATGAAGGAACAAATAATTCTACCCAGGAGTTATCAGAGAAAGCCATAAAGGAAGAACAGGAAAAGTTTTGCGTGGAAGGGGAAAAAGGTTTCTATGTCCCAGCACTGAAAAAAGCAGTCTTGAAGCACCACGGTGTGTTCTTCTAAGAACTACCTGAAATCTGGTGTGGCTAAAGGCTGGGTGAGAGAGACGGGAAGGTACGGAATGAGAATGGGGTGGAAGTGTCAGGAGGCCAGATGGTGAGAAACCTTTCAGCTCTGAATAGGAGAGTGGAGTAATCCCACTGGTGGAAGATTGTGCTGTCACTGATAAGGACAGGCTGGATGGGGGTGAGGCTGAAGGAAGGGAGAGCCCTTAGGAGATTACGTAACAACCGGCAATGATTCTTTCCAACCTTCCTTCCTTGTCCCTACAGACAAACAAACAAGCAAACAAACAAAATAAGGAGGAAAAACACAATGGAAAGCAATAGTAGATTAACTAAACCTTCTCTTTTCTCTTTTTGGGCTGAACTAAGTTTAATATTCATGTCCACACAACTACAAGAAGCTATCTGAGGAAGTTTCCTTTATGAAGCCTCCCTTAGTCATTCATTTATGCTTTACTAAATACCTATTATAATTATTCATTTATTAATTCTAGGGCCGATCTTGTGATAAATTGAATGTTTCTCTAAGTCAAACGTCAAGCTCCCTAAATTAAGGCTGATTCTATTACTATTTCACTCTCAAATTCTAAAAGCAGTGGATTTGAATTTCCCTTATAATGCGGTCTAATGTTTGGGCAACTGGAAGTTTTCAGAGAACTGTAGTTGCTTGAGACCCAGGACAATTAACACTACAACCTCCCTCTCAGAGGATGGTCATTAGTTAAAAGTGACTTTGCCAGCAAGCAATACAACTTAGCAATTTCAGCTTCCACAAAAGGATTGGTCACATTAATTAAAAATCATCACCTAGGGGCTTCCCTGGTGGCGCAGTGGTTGAGAGTCTGCCTGCCAATGCAGGGGACACGGGTTTGTGCGCCGGTCTGGGAAGATCCCACATGCCGCAGAGCAGCTGGGCCTGTGGGCCATGGCCGCTGAGCCTGCGCATCTGGAGCCTGTGCTCCACAACGGGAGAGGCCACAAAAGTGAGAGGCCTGCGTACCACTAAAAAAAAAAAGAAACACATCACCCTATATGACATAATGAAGTATTTTGTGTGTGTTAAGGCACCATTATAAGCCCATATTAGAAACCTAGACAACCAGCCTAAGCGTTTAAAGGTCAGCTGGGTTATGTATGCTGGGACACCTTTATTCCCTTCTTTTTCTAAAATGATTTGGCCATTTTTGTGTTTTGGATTCCTAGTTAAGTATGTGCTTTTTTTTCGCGATATGCGGGCCTCTCACTGTGGTGGCCTCTCCCGTTGCGGAGCACAGGCTCAGCGGCCATGGCTCACGGGCCTAGCCGCTCCGCGGCATGTGGGATCTTCCCGGACCGGGGAACGAACCCGTGTCCCCTGCATCGGCAGGCAGACTGTCAACCACTGCACCACCAGGGAAGCCCTAAGTATGTGATTTTAAGGATGTACGATTTAAACTGGCTTCAAATTCAGTCACAAATTTTCAGTCTTTTACAATAAAGGCAAAGGGCAAAATCAACCAATATTATCAGTTATAATTTAGTATTTAATCTAGACAGTCACATGCTTTCAAAACCATGTTCTTAAATGGATTTTAATTTATCACTGGTCAAAGATCCTGAAGCACTTTTGTTTTAATCAGTCTACTTCCCTCTTTTCTTTTTTGATTCCTTGCTTGCTTATTTTGTTTTCAATCTGTAAGCATATACTGGGCACCTGCTATAAGCAAAGCACTCTATTAGATGTAAAGAATTTAAGAAAAATAGAATGTAGGCCCTGCTTTCAGGGAGTTCACAGTCTAGTAGAGGAGACAAAAGTAAATAAGACATGGGGTAATTGTTTTATAATAGAGATATAAGTAGGCCATTGAAACCAGAAAGGACTTGGTGTTTACACCAGGTCTATACCAACACAGAATTGATTAACAAGAATTAAAAAAAAATACAAACACCTTTATGAATAATGCACTAAAAAACAGACCATGGATCCAAGAAATGTACGCGGGCAGAGTACTTTAGGGAGGGCTGGGCAGCTAGGGAAGTGGCAGAATCAAACATTGTACAAGGATTCCTTTACTTTCCATCATTCCTCTGATATGGTTTCCCTGGAGAGAAAAGGAAGTGGCAGAAAGGGGGTATGGAGAAATTGTTCAGATATTTACAGAGGAGCCAATTTTTCTTTCTGGTTAAAAAAAAAAAATGATGACATGGGAACTAAGATCCCACAAGCCATGTGGTGTGGCCAAAAAAAAAAAAAAAAAATGACAGTAAGAAAGTTACATTTGTGTTGCAACATCAAAAAGTATCAATTAACAAGAGTAATGATAAAAAACTAAATAAGGAAATCATAAACCCACTGTTGAATTAATTTGTTAAAACTTTGATATTTCTAAAAGAGGGAGAGATGGCAGTATTATGAATGATTTGTACTTAGACTATTAATGTATTTTCTTTTGTAGTTGGACAAAGTCGTGGAAAAACATAAAGAATCTCACAGACGAATCCTGGAACAGCTTTTAACGGTAGAAAAATCTCACAGGCAAACCATATTAGAGTTGGAGGAAGAAAAGAGAAAACATAAAGAATACATGGAGAAGAGTGATGAATTCATAAGCTTGCTAGAACAGGAACGTGAAAGGTAAGGCTACTTTGGACAAGACAGTGACCTATTCTGCAAATTCTTACTAACCTCTCACTATGCGCTGGGCATTATACCAAGGGATACATGGATACAAGGTAAATATGACAACCTCTGGTCTCAAAAATCTCATGGTCCAGAGTGAGGAAAAGGATATGTTTAAAAACAATATCAATACAATGCAAGAATAACCGGGTGTGATAGGACTGTGGAAACATAAATGCTGGGCACCTGATTCTTCAAGGGAGTGTTGGTGTGGTGAGGGGAGAGAATTTTGAGATGGGAACTCTAGAAAACAACACAACGACCCATCAAGTGAGGGTTTTCCTCCAGAAAAATGGGTCAAGAAAGGGAGCTGAGAAGGAATGAAGAATGGTGAAGGATTAGAAGAACTAGAAGAGAAAGCAAGGAACCAAGCAAGGGAAGACTTTCAAGAAAGAGTGAGCAAACAGCACCAGATAATACAGCAAAGGATGACCAAATGTCCCAAGATGGCAACAAGGAAGACACTGAAGAACTTAATGAGCCCTTTCAATAAAACAGTGAAGGCAGAAGCCAAATCACAATACTTTGAAGAATAAATAAGAAATGAGAACATAGAAGCTTAAAATGTGAACTAGTATTTAGAGAACCTTGGCTATAAAAAGGGAGAAAATGGTTGGTTTATAACCATATGGAAAGCAGGTTATTTTGCTCAACTTTGACCCTCTGTTCTGAATCACCTTAGAAAATATGAACATCCATATTAAAATGAAAGAAAAATGACTCCTCTCTATTAATACTGCAAAGATAGAAAATAACCAATCTTAGCAATGTCAAATTTTTCCTGGACCTTCATGTCACTTTTGTTATTCCATGTATACTTCTCTTATGAGTTACAGAGCTAATGACGCTAGATTCTAACAATCACAGAAAAATACAGAAAAAAAAATTACTGTGAGTTCCCTTTTCTAAAATACTAGTAGTCTCAACTGTTTTATTTGACTACTTTCAATTTATATTTTAACTAGGTAATCAAAGTTACATAATAGCTACACTAATGGCAAACTTTCATTTCTTTTCAGTGCACTTCATGGTAGTCGTCAGAGCACTAGAGATTCAATGGCCCTCACATCCAGTTTCTTTTTCTACATTCACCAGGGGGTTTGGTTTCTACTCACTACATAGAGAGGGGGCCTTGTTACCTTGCCTCTCGTGAACCTGAAATATCTTCAGGGGCAGATTAAAGAAGCAAAAGAAGTCTGGCACCAAAGGAAGATTTGGCTCAGACCTTACAGTATAAGATTTGTTATTCAATGAGACAATGTCATATTAAATATTATTTTGAACCCTTGTGACTTGGCACCTGTGGCCTCATTTGGCCTCCAAAAGTTATTTGGCACTAACTTGTTGAACATAGACATCTCTCATTATTATGAACATTTATTGACCATGGTCAGAGTGCTGTCTGCCATAGAACAAAGAGGTACTGGAGGTCTCTGCCCCGGGGGCTTAACCACGTTAATGGAGAAGGCAAGAGGATACAGATTTAGGGTGGAAATGTGAAAGGCTGTTGGTGGTATAGTTCTAATGGTCACCATTATCTCTCTACTATCTTCTGGAGGAAGGCTGAGGAGGTCTATCCAGAAGTAACACTGTAAAGCTGGTAGGCAGATGGTGAAGATTATTTAAATCAAGAGAGCAAAGAGGAACAACACTGAGAAATGAGAACAAAAGAGGAGTAGGAATAAAGGCCACGGGCTAGAGGAAAAGGAAAATAGTGGGATGAATATAAATTGTACACCAAGGAATCAGTATATTAAGAACGGTATTTCTACATGTATCAAAGTAGTTTAAGAGCGAGAATTTAAAAGATCACATTTTTTAGCCATATAGGAGGCAAAAGTTTTTTGTCTTGAAGAATAATGAAAGTAAACAAACCATTACCAAAAAATAAGAAAAAATAACTGGAGTGATTCTTATTCCCTGTTTAGCCACTCCAGAAGATATGGGAATATCCAGCTCTTTCTGTTTGCCCAGGAACAACTTCCAGATGGAACTCTTTGGGTGTGAGAATGCTAAGGCTATTCTTGACTCACATGATACACAGACAATTCTCCTGCTCCATGTGTACATCACAATTCCCATATCTTGGCACTCTTGGTGCACTGGCCCTTCCTGGCCCCCCTGCTTGGAGCAGGGAGACTGTGGGCCTCATGAGGCATAACTGACTTCCACTTGCTTTAAGGCCATGTACATAAAAATACTAAATGAACACCATCTAACAAAGAGATGGGGGAAACTAATAATTTCAGGTAAATATATACAGAGGAGGTGCTTATACAAGGGAGTAAAATACCATTCATGTGTCTCATTCTCTGACAACAAATGACAGAACACAAACCTAACTTTAGTGAGAGTACTTCCTCTCAAACATGCAGCCACCCTTCACAAAAGCAAGACTAATTTATTCTAAGGAGTCAAAGAATAATGTTTACTTCCTTCCTCAAACAAAGTGATGTAAGCCACTCCCGAATCAGTGACCCTCAGTACAAAGAAAGAAAGAATATCATAACCCCCACAAACGTGGTTTGAGTGAATATAACTATAAAGGACTATCTGATTGAAACTCTGAAAAATACTGTGAAAGTTTAGTGATTGTATTTTTAGTGTTAGATAATATCTACTTGGAAAGAAAATAAAAATTAAGAAATACATGTTGAGATAGTTAATGAGACCTTAGAGGGTGTAATAATGGATTTCAAATTAAGGCTCAATTTCTGTGTTTTCTTCGGAGAATTCATTTTATGTGGAAAACCCTAAAGGAGACTGATGTCACACATTGAGTTTAGGCCAAAATGTTTGCCAAGTGATGTCGCTGTCGTAATCAGTAAACAATTGGCTTTCCCACTGCAGGAGGGTGGGGGCAGGGAACAGCTCAGGAAACCCTGTTCCCAAGCGTGTTAATGCAAAGTTTCCTTCGCTGTAATCTGTGCAGTTTGGTCTGTCCATAAAATAATTATAGTGACATTCCATGACAACCTTCTGTTCACTGACCAGCTCCAATGTGTGGATGTGTGTGTTAATGATGACCTGAATTATGTACTTGGCTGAATTACAAGTGGCGTCTATGTGAAAGGTTTTATACAAAAGCAATGCCAGTAATTTTTGGCCTTTCTGGATGGCTTCACAGGAAAGCCAAAACAAAAATCACTTTTAGTCAGTGCAATTTTGCAAAATTTTCCCATAAGTGAAATGCCAATTTTTTCTGTACTTTGAAAAAAGCTTGCATAAGTTTTTTCCTTTTTCAGTTTCAATGGGGGAAAAGGCTGTGAAGGAAAAAAAAAAAGAGTTTCCTTTTTTTGAAACCGAGCTTTCTTTTTTAGAACACTAAAACAAACCATGTATACGAACCATATATATTACTGCATTTCTGGCCTTGAAACCGCTGAAGTGGGAAACAAATATTGTTATGGCAACTCTGTCTAAAGATGTGGCTTCAACTATGGATTTTTTTAAAGCCTTAAATTACTTTTCATAATATCTTGGCCAAGTAGGTTAGCACTGTTAATTCTGGTTTCATAAAGCAGGACTTCAAATGGTAGCTTCTCAAGAGCGACATAGGAAGGAAGGAGTCACAGGCAGAATTAATTTCTTGTTCCTGTCCTGAGCAGGTGTGACTAGATAGAATAGTGGCTCAGGGGGCAGAAGGGTCTTTGCAGGAAAGTCAGCAGGGACCCAGCTTCAAGGGTTGTTGCCTTGACCATACCTTGGACTAAGTCCTTAGTAAAGAACAAAGCGTCTCCCCCGTCCCTTTGGCTGAAGCAACTTTATAAAGAAAGATTTCCATCATCAACTCTTTTCTACTATGACAGGCCTGTTTTCTAGATGGGCATCAGGAAAGGTGAGTGAAACACTGAGCTATATTTGACCCTCCTGTTAACTGAGTATACTGGATTACTTTCAAAGTTTTCTCTCAAAAAACATCAAATCTTCTTTCTAGAGGCTTTGGATACTCCCCTGAAATATAAATATATAAATTTAAATATATAAATGAATAAGTGTATTAATCTATCTAATTTTTTAGTTAGTTTAACTAACTAGTTAGCTATTTAGTGCTGCTTGCCACTCATTCATTCACTAAAACAAAAAACAAAAAAACCCCAAACTAAAAACAACCAAAAAAAACCCCCAATTAATTAAATGCCTGCTACATTCCAGGTCCTGTGCTAGATCCTAGGTGAAGTAGGTAGATGTGTTCATCACTGACCTAAAACCCCAACTCATTTGTGCATGTGTAAAACAGAGACACCACTGTAGACTTTATGATTTGATACTAATGCTTCCAGGGTACTATGAGATCATGATAGGTAGGAAAAAAAGGCACCAGTATGGTATGAAAACATAATACATGAAATACTTATGAAAATAAAACATTCAGGAGAACTCAATAAACACATTAAACTAGAGTACTTTACTAGAGAATTCAATATCTTGCAAGTATTGCCATTAGGATTTTCAATTTCTTTGGTCTTAAACCTCAGCTTTTAAGAATATCCCATGAAGCATAACATAGTAGGCATAAGGGTTTTTAAAAATAAATAAACTAAGTCTACTTTTAAAAAATATTTGGAAAGCCAGCAGTTTTAAATTTCATGCACACTAAACTATTGTTGTAGAATGCATTGTACTCAAATGCAATCATTTCCTTTCAGTTTTCTGGCAAGGAGTTATATGTATTACATACTCTCAAGGCTATGTCTTGCAAGTTGTGAAATGGATGCCAGATCTCCATTTGACCTTTGTCATCAGTATCCAGTACTTTGTTAGAACAAAATGGAGACCACCAAAAACACATATTTTGATATTATAATTCTACAGAAAATCACAGTGTGATCAGCCTAGTGTTCATATACCTCAGACCTAATAGAGTCTGGGTAGGGATGCAGAGCGATTACCTCACAAGGATACCAAAAAAACCATTTAGGACTGTACATCATGACTTAACTTTCAACAGATGTCACAAAACCATACCCTTGTAACTGCACAATTCAGTGGTTTCTATACAAAACCATTTAATTACAGAGGTTAAAATTTGGATAGAGCGATGATGCTATTTTATTGCTGTTCCTTCCCAGAAAGCTGAACTAAACTTTACAAATAATATTGGGTGTGTATGTGTATATACAATGATTAGTGAATTTACTGCTCACAAAAGAATACTACAAATATTAAAAAGCAGTCTAAAAGGAAACATAACGAGCACAGTGAAGGATGAACTGGGAACTTGGAGGTAGGGTACTCTGGTTTTCAGACTGGATCTGCAGCTCGTGTGTAACCCTGGGCAAATTCCATTTCTCCAATCTTGTATGTAAAAAAAAAAAGGACAGGCTTACATCATTTGTGTGTCTCTTTCGGATCTAAAAATCTGTGATTATGTGATTGTTACGAATAAGCAACTTTTACTTCAAGCCTATGATTCTAACCCACACTATCAAAAGAGGTCAGTGAGAATGACAGCACCTCAACCACCAACTTCAAATCCAAGTCTGTAGTATTTCCATTCTTAAAGGATACCTAGATTTAGGTACATCCTATTGCTTCTTGAATGTCACATATTCAAACCTGAACTTATCATCTTTGTAAATCCAGGTCAATTTACAACTTTTCTATTCCTGTTTATTCCACCACAGTGAATCAATCTATCAGATAATCATAAAGAATTACAGATCTCTGAATCCTAAATTTAAATCAGAAAAGAGCTAGCAATCTAGACCAACCCTCTAATTTTTGAATTGTGAAAAGTGAGGCCCATCAAGACTCAGCTAGAAACCTCCAAATCTTGCTGCTAAACAGCAGCAGAGCCAGACCAGAAGCTAGCTCTCCTGATAACATATTCGGCACTGTTCTCCCCAGAATCATTACTAGGTGCTCAAGCCTTGTGCTTGGTATTGTGGGAAATCAAAAGAAATTTAAGACATAATTACAATACAATTGAAAAGATAAGACCCTCATAAAGTAATCTATAGATGATCCAGGTGTTCATTCTGTGGTACTGACACTGCCGTTGCAACATTATAAAAGGTCAGTCAAAAAGGATATTAAGGACTGCAATTATCCAACAGCCCACATAGCTCTAGGAGAATGCAGGATACAGTAAGCCCTGGATAAATATATCTAATTGGCTCATAGCTACTAGCTTAACAGCCCTATAAAATAGGAAGCCAAAGACTGAATGTGGAAAGGCAACCTCAAACTTCTGTTCCATCTGACTATAAAATGTAAAGAGGTAGAAGAGTCATTAAACCATATCAAAATAGAAAATTTTGTCTCATAAATGGAAATTAAGGTGGAACGTTAGAATTAAGCTGTATCCTGAATTTGCGACTTGTAGGTAAACTTCCCTGGCAAATGTATATTTTTCCTCATGAGAAGATGAAGCCAAATGGCTTTGGCCAGCCATGACAATGGGAGATGCCTGGCACAAATGATGAGTAAGTATCACTGCACAGAAAGGTCTTTCCTTGGAAGGGTGTAGGGTATTGGAGTTAAAAGCATAGACCCTGGAGTCAGAACCAACAAGAGTTTGAAGCATGGTCCCATCCTCTCATCTGGTACTACTAGCTATTTGACCTTGAACGAAGTACTTAGTTTCTGTAAGTCTCAGTTTCACTATCTGTTAAAAAAATGATATGGATCTCACAAGTTCTTACAA
Organism: Kogia breviceps; assembly: GCF_026419965.1. Classification (NCBI taxonomy): domain Eukaryota; kingdom Metazoa; phylum Chordata; class Mammalia; order Artiodactyla; family Physeteridae; genus Kogia; species Kogia breviceps. The sequence goes on from NC_081314.1 coordinate 103,073,248, forward strand.
TTACTAAATTATATAATGCATAAAAAAGTGCTAAGTATGGTGTCTGACACTCAGTAAGCATTAGCATCTTTCTTCAAATTTGCCTTTCTTCAAATTAGTTCATTTGCATACTCTGTGCCATACCACTGGGCATTTTATGGATTGCCAGGAAGGCACCTAGCTGGACCCTATGCTGGGTGCTAAGTATGTGATGATGAATAAAAGCTTTCAAGGGACATACCCTTCAGTATGGGGAACAAAGACACAAAAACAAGTGCAATGTTGTGTTACAGATACAATGACAACTGAGAATACAGAGCAGGCACAAATGAAGGATCATTCTCTAGGCCTGGTTGTATCTTATTTGCTTCAGAGTAGGGGTATTGGCTGAATGTCGTAATGATCTAACATTGTAACACCGAGCTGGACACTATAGTACTCAAAAACTTCTTTTTCCCCCTAAACCATGGTGACCTATTTCCCCCTTCTGGAAATCATAAACAGAAAGGTTAATGCAATGATATTATGAAAAGCACAGCATACCACATACTCAAAGTTAAGACTCACGCAAAATGATGGTTTTTAAGTGCACCAAAAGACTCCACTGTTCCTTGGGCCTGCCAGTGTCACAAGATCCCCACACTAATAACATCTTCTTGCCTAAAGGGATTAAGTGGGCTTTTGATTTGTTTTGTTCACAGTTCCTTCTGTAGGGCCAAGAGCATGAAAAAGTATAATAAATATTTGTTGAGTAAGTGACTAAAATGTAGAAAAAGTTGTTACATTTTAATTTATTATTTTCCATTAATATCTTCTCATAAATTAGCTTCTGGATTCGTTCTTTTCACTTAGCCCAGCTTTGGAGAATAGTATATAAAAGAAGTCAATTTTGATAGGGGAAGCAAAATAAGCTTGAGAGCTCTGGGATTATCCTAGAGAGAGTAGATATAAAATAGGATGGGTCAAGGCACTGGAGGAGAGAATGATCCAAAAATGGGATTTTAAAGTTAAAAAACATGAGAAACATAAACTATTTAAAAAGCTAAAAATAACTCTCTCAATTCATACTTTGCATAGTTTTTGTACCCTACTTTTTCAATAATAAAAAATCATGAACATTTTCCTAAATGACCAACTACTCCTCAACACCATAATTTTTAAGTACATGAATACTACTGTGTCATATAGATGTAATTTATTTACCAAGTTCACTACTGTGGGCATTTAGATTCCTTCTACTTTTTCACTTTTATAAAGTACACTATGATGAATAGCCTCATACTCCAGTTAATTTTTACACCCTCCTGATTGTTGCCTTAGAATAAATTTTTAGGTGTGGAATTGCTGGGTCAAAAGTTATAAAACTTTTGGGCTTCCCTGGTGGCGCAGTGGTTGAGAGTCCGCCTGCCGATGTAGGGAACACGGGTTCGTGCCCCGGTCCGGGAAGATCCCACATGCCGCGGAGGGGCTGGGCCCATGAGCCATGGCCGCTGAGCCTGCGCGTCCGGAGCCTGTGCTCCACAACGGGGGAGGCCACAGCAGTGAGAGGCCCCCGTACCGAAAAAAAAAAAAAAAAAAGTTATAAAACTTTTAAGGATTTTGAAAACTGTAGCTAAATTGCATTCTATAAATATACTATTTATACTATCACTAGCAATGAAGGAGAGTACCCATTTCTTACTTCATAACTTTGCCTGGGACTAATCTTGAATCTGACCTCATTTAAAACATGATGTTAAAAAGTATGTAAAGTGAATGTTCATAACATGAATCAGACTTTCCCACTGACTAGGCTTTGGTTTTAGAGATATGTTACTTCTGACAAAAAAAAAATTCTAACATATCACCAAAAACATACTCAAACATAACATTTTCTTGAAAGAATACTTTGCCATTGTCAATATAATTTCAGTGTATTTCCTCTTCCCCAACAAATTCAGATTGTGATGGCCTATCATCACTGATGTTCCAAAACACTGCTTCTGTTGCTCTTTCTCGGAAAGGTCTGAAACCTCCTCTCTCTGTATAATCCCACACAAAACTTAGAGTCCAAATTCAGAATCCTGGCTCACCTTTTTCACCACATGACGAATTTGGCAATAGTTCATAATGCTTATAGTACTGGCCTTATGTAGACAAGTTTGATTTGTTTAACACTGTGGAATCCAAAGTTCACTTTGTCAAATTCCCCTTTAATAATTTGGTTGGTTAGGAGTACGTGAGAATTCCATAACAATTTCTCCCATTCAACTCAATTTCTACTCGCCAATTCTCACTTCCTCATGTATCCTCCCTATTTATCATGCATGATACATTATGCCCATAGTATTTTCCCATTTATTTCCATGACTTTCCTGATGACAGCATGAAATATTTGAGATGCCTGGTGAACAGGTAATTTATAACTTCAGAAGAAACATTTACAGGATTTATGAGGCTGAGAACGTGTTTTCTTCAAAATAATTAATTTCTACCTCACAGTTTGTCACTTTATATTATGCTTTTTTTGTTGTTCTGAGTACATATGACATTCAAGGCATTTCATGCCATAACAAACACTGGAATATATATATATATATATATATGTGTGTGTGTGTGTGTGTTAATTAATTTATTTATATACACACACGTGTGTGTATATATATATATGTAAAGAAAAATGTTAGGATAAAAGAGAATCACATGTGGCTGTCACAACACTGTTTAGTAAACATTTCCTTCAAAGATATCAGAGATCTCAAAATGCAATATTTATCAGTAATGCCGTTAGTGAGGACCAAATATAAGTGGCAATTAAAGAGACCATTTCCCTGTGGGGCACATCTGTCATTTGCTTTATGTCAAACTACTTCTTACTCTAAACAGATTTGTCGATTAATCAAATTCCAGCTAATAATCTACTCAAGAACACTCCAGCTGTTTTATACACATACTTCCAAACATGATAGCATTAAGCCATTAGGACAGCACTTAGATTAAACGAATGGTCTTTTTATGTGTTTATTTGCAGAGACAAAGATGGAGAACCCCCATGGCTTCTTCATGTAGAAATTCAGTAGCTTACTCTCACCATTCCTTTGAAAGATAAGATTTTTATCAATAAACAAAGAGGCACAAAATAACAAAAATGTTGGAAGGGGGAAAAAATCACTCCTTAATTTTCACCTGTGTTGAAATCTAAGTGAGGCATGCCTCAATAACAAAGCAGAGCAAATCAGATAAAACTTCATCCTGAAAAAAACCTCTGGATGGCAAGAAATGAATTCTCTTCTAGACTGGAAGGGTTTAATCTTGAAAAGTACCTCCTTGTCTCCTCTGAATAAGCCTGTATTTTTCAAATTGATTTTATTTTGTTTGTTAGGGAACATGTGGGGCAGTCACTCAGTTTCCACTTCCCGTTCCAGAAAGAAGCCTCAGGAATCCAAAGAGGTTTGTAGCTTTGGAATGAACTTTTCTTGTACCATGACTGAATGCTCAGAACTCACCAAAGCATGCAAAGAACCCAAAGAAAGTTGGTTAGCTTCTTTGGACTTCAGATATACCATACAAGGGTGAGAGAGGGAAAAAAGGACAAACATACAATCATAGGCAATTCAGATGAACCCAAATTCCAAAAGGTTTCAGAAACAATGTTCAAATTCTGCTTTTATTAAATGATGATAGCTAATTCATACTTTCTTGTAGATGCTGTATTTATTAACAATTATTTTCATTTAAAATATATCCAAAACATAAAAAGGCATGTGGCGGGGAGGGTGCTGCAGCCTCAAATGCCTTCAGGGGCCAGCAGGGTAAGGTAAATGACAGGAGCAGGTTGGGTGTATACAATAGGGAATGGTGAAGACCTCGAAAACCTGCAAAGCTCAAGCCCATCTGGTTAGCTCTCAAGCCCATCTGGTTAGCTATCTAAATAATTACTTCAGTATTATCAATAAATAAGAAATAGGCCCTATGACACAGTTGATCCAGAAATGAAGAAGCAAGACTTCAGGAGTCCAGCTCTGAGAACAAGATATGTATGGTGAAGAAAGAGAACCAATGTTCTCTGGAACCTTATAACGGAAGATGTGTACTGAATCAGAAGGATAAGCACTGGGCACCCACACTAGGAAGTACAGGTGAGGTGGACAAGCCTGTTTATCATGGCTTCTTTTCTGCCTTCTCTTTCCCACTCATGTATAAGCTCCTCAAGAGCTGAGACATGTTGTTTTGTTTATCTCTGTATCCCTAGCCCCTTGAAGAGAGTGCCCAATGGATATTTATAGAATAAATAAATGTATTACTCTCTCCGAACATAGTCACTAACGTGAGCACTATAACTGGTAGCAGCAGCTATGAGGACTTCAAAGGAACTGTTGGTTTTAGTGGAGACTGCTGCCCAAAGGTACCCTGCTTTTTTTTTTTTTTTTTTTTTTTTTTTAACTTAAGTATAGTTGATTTATAATGTTGTGTTACTTTCTGGAAAGTATACAACAAAGTGATTCAGATTTTATGTATGTGTGTGTGTGTGTGTGTGTGTGTGTGTGTGTGTGTATAAACACATATGTATTCTTTTTCAGATTCTTTTCCATTGTAGTTTATTATAAGATACTGAAGACAGTTCCCTGTGCTATACAGTAGGACCTTGTTGTTTATCTATTTTATATATAGTAATATGTATCTGCTAATCCCAAACTCCTAATTTATCCCTCCCCCCCTTCCCCTTTGGTAACTATAAGTTTGTTTTCTGTCTGTGAGTTTGTTTGCTTTGTAAATAAGGTCCCCTGCTTTTTGATGGCAAGAATAAAAATGTGTTATTCTTTGTTTCTCCTTCTAAATGTTTTTATACTGATATATATATGTCACACTACTGAATTAATATAAAAATATTAAATTTCTTCAAGTTCTGTATATATATATATATATCTATATATCTCACACATTTGAAAACAAAACAAAATAATAAAACGACAACAAAGGTGTAACCAGCAAAATCAATATTGTAAGAATTCTGTATAACAAACAACTTGCTTTTACTAATGAACAATGTACAGGGGAAATATAGAGGGGAAATTTTAAGTTAAAGAAATTTAAACATTTCCATAAAGTGCAAAGCATGATCTTATTTGAATCTTGATATGAAGACACTGTAAGAGAGATAGACAGAAAATATGAAAATCAGGGAAATTTGAACACTGTGATATTTCACAATATGAAAGAATTATTCCTCATGTTTGGGTATGTTAACAGTATTGTGATGTATATTTTAAAACAAAACCCTATCTTTTAGAGATATATTCTGAAAATACTAAAAAATGAAATAATAGGATGGTTGGGTTTTGCTTCAAAATAATCCAGATTGGGGAGCACAGTATAGGGAAGGAAAAATAATTCCCCCTCTACCCTTTTGAGTTCTTCACTAAGACCCACTGAAATACAAGACAGGTTAGAGATGCCTTCAAGATGGCGTAGGAGTAAGACATGGAGATCATCTTCCTCCCCACAAATACATCAAAATTACATCTACATGTGGAACAACTCCAACAGAACACCTACTGAATGCTGGCAGAAGACCTCAGATTTCCGAAGGAGTTTCTTCCCAAGGCAAGAAACTCCTTGCATACCTGGCCGTGTGGCTGACAGGGTCTTGGTTCTCTGGCCAGGTATCAGGCCTGAGCCTCTGAGGTGGGAGAGCCAAGTTCAGGACATTGTTCCACCAGAGACCTCCCAGCCCCATGTAATATCAAACGGTGAAAGCTCTCCCAGAGATCTCCATCTTAATAGGACGACCCAGCTTCACGCAAAAATCAGCAAGCTACAGTGCTAGACACCCTATGCCAAAAAACTAGCAAGAGAGGAACACAACCCCACCTTAGCAGAGAGGCTGCCTAAAATCATAATAAGGTCACAGACACCCCAAAACACAGCACTGGATGCAGTGCTGCTCACCAGAAAGACAAGATCCAGCCTCATCCACCAGAACACAGCACCAGTCCCCTCCACCAGGAGGCCTATACAACCCACTGAACAAATCTTACCCACTGGGAACAGACACCAAAAACAATGGGAACTACGAACCTGCAGCCTGAGAAAAGAAGACCCCAAACACAGTAAGTTAAGCAAAATGAAAAGACAGAGAAACACATAGCAGATGAAGGAGCAAGTTAAAAACCAATCAGACCAAACAAATGAAGAGGGAATAGGTAGTCTACCTGAAAAAGAATTCAGAGTAATGATAGTAAAGATGATCCAAAATCTTGGAAAGAGAATGGAGAAAATACAAGAAACGTTTAACAAGGACCTAGAAGAACTAAAGAGCAAAAAAACAAAGATGAACAACACAATAAATGAAATTAAAAATTCTCTAGAAGGAATCAGGAGCAGAATAACTGAGGCAGAAGAATGAATAAGTGACCTGGAAGATAAAATAGTGGAAATAACTACCACAGAGCAGGATAAAGAAAAAAGAATGAAAAGACTTGAGGACAGTCTCAGAGACCTCTGGGACACCATTTAATACACCAACATTGGAGTTATAGGGGTCCCAGAAGACAAAGAGAAAAAGAAGGGACTAAGAAAATATTTGAAGAGATTATAGTTGAAAAATTCTGTATTATGGGTAATGAAATAGTCAATCAAGTCCAGGAAGACCAGAGAGTCCCATACAGGATAAATCCAAGGAGAAACACACCAAGACACATATTAATCAAACTATCAAAAATTAAATACAAAGAAAAAAATGTAGTAAAAAAAAGAAAAGAAGAAGAAAAAATGTCAAAGCAGCAAGGGAAAAGCAACAAATAACATACAAGGGAATCCCCAGAAGATTAACAGCTGATCTTTCAGCAGAAACTCTGCAAGCCAGAAGGGGGTGGCAGGGAGTGGAAGGGAGTGACATATTTAAAGTGATGAAAGGGAAAAACCTACAACCAAGATTACTCTACCCAGCAAGGATCTCGTTCAGATTCCATGGAGAAACTAAAACCTTTACAAAGGAGCAAAAGCTCAGAGAATTCAGCACCACAAAACCAGCTTTACAACAAATGCTAAAGGAACTTATCTAGGCAAGAAACACAAGAGAAGGAAAAGATTTACAATAACAAACCCAAAACAATTAAGAAAATGTTAACAGGAACATACATATCGATAACTACCTTAAATGTAAATGGATTAAATGGTCCAACCAAAAGACACAGACTGACTGAATGGATATAAAAACAAGACCCGTATATATGCTGTCTACAAGGGACCCACTTCAGACCCAGGAACACATACAGACTGAAAGTGAGGGGATGGAAAAAGATATTCCATGCAAATGGAAATCAAAAGAAAGCTGGAGTAGCAATTCTCCTATCAGACAAAATAGACTTTAAAATAAAGACCATTACAAGAGACAAAGAAGGACACTACATAATGATCAAGGGATCAATCCAAGAAGATATAACAGTTGTAAATATATATGCACCCAACAAAGGAGCACCTCAATACATAAGGCAAATGCTAACAGCCATAAAAGGGGAAATCAACAGTAACACAATCACAGGAGGGGACTTTAACACCCCATGTTCACCAATGAACAGATCATCCAAAATGAAAATAAATAAGGAAACACAAGCTTTAAATGATACATTAAACAAGATGGACTTAATTGATATTTATAGGACATTCCATCCAAAAACAACAGAATACACTTTCTTCTCAAGTGCTCATGGAACATTCTCCAGGATAGATCATATCTTGGGTCACAAATCAAGCCTTGGTAAATTTAAGAAAACTGAAATCGTATCAAGTATCTTTTCAGACCACAATGCTATGAGACTAGATATCAATTACAGGAAAAAAATCTGTAAAAAATACAAACACATGGAGGCTAAACAATATACTACTAAATAACCAAGAGATCACTGAAGAAATCAAAGAGGAAATGAAAAAATATCTAGAAACAAATGACAATGAAAACACGATGATCCAAAGCCCATGGGATGAAACAAAAGCAGTTCTAAGAGGGAAGTTTATAGTAATACAATCTTACCTCAAGAAACAAGAAACATCTCAAATAAACAACCTAACCTTACACCTAAAGCAATTAGAGAAAGAAGAACAAAAAAACCCCAAAGTTAGCAGAAGGAAAGAAATTATAAAGATCAGATCAGGAATAAATGAAAAAGAAATGAAGGAAATGATAGCAATGATAAATAAAACTAAAAGCTGCTTCTTTGAGAAGATAAACAAAATGGATAAACCATTAGCCAGACTCATCAAGAAAAAAAGGGAGAAGACTCAAGTCAATAGAATTAGAAATAAAAAAGGAGAAGTAACAACTGACACTGCAGAAATACAACGGATCATGAGCGATTACTACAAGCAACTATATGCCAATAAAATGGACAACCTAGAAGAAATGGACAAATTCTTAGAAAAGCACAACCCTCCAAAACTGAACCAGGAAGAAACAGAAAATATAAGCAGACCAATCACAAGCACTGAAATTGAAACTGTGATTAAATACCTTCCAAAAAACAAAAGCCCAGGACCATATGGCTTCACAGGCAAATTCTATCAAACATTTAGAGAAGAGCTAACACTTATTCTGAAACTCTTCCAAAATTTAGCAGAGGGAGGAATACTCCCAAACTAATTCTATGAGGCCACCATCACCCTGATACCAAAACCAGACAAAGATGTCACAAAGAAAGACTACTACAGGCCGATATCACTGATGAACATGCATGCAAAAATCCTCAACAAAATACTAGCAAACAGAATCCAAAAGCACATTAAAAGGACTATACACCATGATCAAGTGGGGTTTATCCCAGGAATGCAAGGATTCTTCAATATACACAAGTCAATCAATGTGATACACCATATTAACAAATTGAAGGATAAAAACCATATGATCATCTCAATAGATGCAGAAGACGGTTTCAACAAAATTCAACACTGATTTATGATGAAACCCCCCCCAGAGAGTAGTAATAGAGGGAACTTACCTCAACATAATAAAGGCCATATATGACAAACCCACAACCAACATCATTCTCAATGGTGAAAAACTGAAACCATTTCCACTAAGATCAGGAATGAGACAAGGCTATCCACTCTCACCACTATTATTCAACATAGTTTTGGAAGTTTTAGCCACAGCAATCAGAGAAGAAAAAGAAATAAATGGAATCCAAATTGGAAAAGAAGAAGTAAAACTGTCACTGTTTGCAGATGATATGACACTATACATACAGAATCCTAAAAATGCTACCAGAGAACTACTAGAGCTAATCAATGAATTGGGTAAAGTAGCTGGATACAAAATTAATGCTCAGAAATCTCTTGCATTCCTATACACTGAGGATGAAAAATTTGAAAGAGAAATTAAGGAAACACTCCCATTTACCACTGCAACAAAAAGAATAAAATACCTAGGAATAAACTTTCCTAAGGAGGCAAAAGACCTGTTTGCAGAAAACTATAAGACACTGATGAAAGAAATTAAAGATGATACAAACAGATGGAGACATATACCATGTTCTTGGATTGGAAAAATCAATTGTGAAAATGACTATAAAACCCGAAGGAATCTACAGATTCAATGCAATCCCTATCAAACTACCAATGGCATTTCTCACAGAACTAGAACAAATAATTTCACCATTGTGTGGAAACACAAAAGACCCCGAATAACCAAAGCAATGTTGAGAAAGAAAAATGGAGTTGGAGGAATCAGGCTCCCAGACTTCAGACTATACTACAAAGCTACAGTAATCAAGGCAATATGGTACTGGCAGAAAAACAGAAATATAAATCAATGGAACAGGATAGAAAGCCCAGAGATAAACACACGCACATATGGTCACCTTATTTTTGATAAAGGAGGCAAGCATATACAATGGAGAAAAGACAGCCTCTTCAATAAGTGGTGCTGGGAAAAATGGACAGCTACATATAAAAGAATGAAATTAGAACACTCCTTATCACCATACACAAAAATAAACTCAAAATGGATTAAAGACCTAAATGTAAGGCTTGATACTATAAAACTGAGAGGAAAACATAGTTGGGACACTCTGACATAAAGTACAGCAAAATCCTTTTTGACCCACCTCCTAGAGAAATGGAAATACAAACAAAAATAAACAAATGGGACCTAATGAAACTTAAAAGCTTTTGCGCATCAAAGGAAACCATAAACAAAACAAAAACACAATCTCCAAAATATACAAGCAGCTCATGCAGCTCAATATCAAAAAAACAAACAACCTAATCCAAAAATGGGCAGAAGACCTACAAAGACATTTCTCCAAAGAAGATATACAGATTGCCAACAAACACATGAAAGGATGCTCAACATCACTAATCATTAGAGAAATGCAAATCAAAACCACAGTGAGGAGGTATCACCTCACACCAGTCAGAATGGCCATCATCAAAAAATCTACAAAATAAATGCTGGAGAGGGTGTGGTGAAAAGGGACCCTTCTTACTGTTGGTGGGAATGTAAATTGATACAGTCATTATGGAGAACAGTATGGGGGTTCCTAAAAAACTAAAAATAGAACTACCATACGATCCAGCAATCCCACTACTGGGCATACACCCTGAGAAACCATAATTCAAAAGGAGACATGTACCACAATGTTCACTGAAGCTCTATTTACCATAGCCAGGACATGGAAGCAATCTAAGTGTCCATCGACAGATGAATGGATAAAGACGATGTGGCACATATATACAATGGCATATTACTCAGTCATAAAAAGAAACAAAATTGAGTTATTTGTAGTGAGGTGGATGGACCTAGAGACTGTCATACAGAGTGAAGTAAGTCAGAAAGAGAAAGACAAATACCGTATGCTCACACATATATATGGAATCTAAAAAAACAAAAGTTTATGAAGAACCTAGGGGCAGGACAGGAATAAAGACGCAGACACACAGAATGGACTTGAGGACACAGGGAGGGGGAAGGGTAGTCTGGAACGAAGTGAGAGAGTGGCATGGACATATGTACACTACCAAATGTAAAATGGATAGCTAGTGGAAAGCAGCCACAAAGCACAGGGAGATCAGCTCAGTGCTCTGTGTCCACCTAGAGAGGTGGGATAGGGAGGGTGGGAGGGAGACGCAAGAGGGAGGAGATTTGGGGATATATGTATATGTATATGTATAGCTGATTCACTTTGTTATACAGCAGAAACTAACATACCATTGTAAGGCAATTATACTCCAATAAAGATGTTAAAAAACAAACAAACAAAAAAGACAGGTTAAGAAGAGAAAACCAAACAGAAGGTCATTAGCATGTATAACTCATGTATATATGGGAGATACTGGGGGGGGGATGATTAACTCTATGAGATGACTTAAACCACAACCTTAAATATTGATACCATCTTCGACTAAAGACAAAAGAATGAAGAGGGGTGGGGAGTGGGGAAGGGGGTAGCCAGTTATGGGAAGTTACCAGGAAAAGCAAGGATAAGATTGGTAGGCAGATTTAAGTTGGTGCCTTCTCTGCTGATAAGATTCTCTTGTGATTTAGTCATCCTTCTCTTTCTGGTACTGAGAGGGAGATACCCTTACAAAGAGAGATTTCCTCATAAAAGTAAATTTCCCTTACAAAAGAGTAACTCTACTCTTGTTTTCAGAACTTCTCCTGTATCTGCTGTTTATCAAAATAATCAGTTCAAAATAATTCTTATGCTAACGAGACATTTTGGGGTGGCGTAGTCTGCTACCCTTCAGTAGGGTGGTACAGAAGAAACAAGACTGGTCAAGAGTTGATAATTATTGAAGCTGTAAGAGGGTCCCATAGGGGTTCATTGTACTATCATCTCTACTTTTATATGTGTTTGAAATAACTAAAAAACAAGTGAACAAATAATAACACAAGAAAATAGTTAGAAAATTTAAATGAACAGAAAAGTATAAAATGAAAATTAACACCTTCCTTTGACTTTACCTCACTTCCTACTTCCCCAAAGTAAACTGTATTTAATAGTTTTCTTTGTGTATTTCTAAAAATTTAATGTAAGCATATACCAGCAATTTGTAAAGGAGACCTTCCTACCTTATAAACAAAAGTGGCTGCATATTATTTCATTTCAGAGATGCAATTCATTTGGCCATGCTCCATGTATAGGTTTCAGATTGTATTTTTTTTTTTTTTTGTATTTGCTACTAAACATTGTCCAGTGAATTGACTCTCAGTAACTTCAGATGCATGTTAATTCCAAATTTATTTCAGAAACAAGTTACTCATTGGTAACTTTGTGTTTTTTTGGGCAATGAAGAACTAAAACCCACAAGAAAAGAAGCCTTTGTGTAGGACCCTAAAGACAACACAGAGACTCTAGTGGGGATGGAGGCAGGGGACAGCACTGAGATGACACTTCCAGAGTGAGGTCCACAGACCCCACTCAGGTACTTGTTAGCACCTTCCCTGAGAGTTCTTCAGATCTCCTAGCAGGACAGAGCTGTAAAAGCTACAGAAGCAGGGATTTGATGCAATAGCAGCAGCTCTGGCAGTTCAAACGAAATTTGTACTTATCTGCAGTAGTCACCTGATGAAGTGAACAAAGTGACCACAGAAGAATCAAAGGTAACAGAATTCTAAAAGCAAAGCCCGCATATACTTTCTTTATGCTGCCCCCAATACAAGGGATGCTACTTATCTGGATAGTGCACTGCCATTGAGGGGAATAGGACATGATTCATGAACTTCAAATTGTCCCTAGAAATTTTCTGGGGAATCAGAAATAAAGCAAAATAAGAGATAAAACTATTATGAACCTGTGACCCATTGCCATCGATGGCCACTTTTTTCTTTCAGAGAAAATGATACAGATAATTTTTTTTCTTTTCTAAACCACTCTAAATTTTACAGTAAGACTATAAATCTCATTTCTTTGTGATTTTAATTCATGTATCCTGGATGACAAAATATTGAGCACTTTCTATGATGAGATTAATGGTGTTTATAGATCATCCTTTTTGAATTATGAAGTCTTTAACACTTTTTTTTTGATAATTAGGTTGATTGTGTTTTTGGTATTGCATCATAGGAGTTATGTTTTCTTCTGGAAGTTTTATAGTTTTAACTTTTATGTTTTGATCTCGAATAAATTTTTATTTCATGTGAGATAGGGTTTGAGGTTCACATCCTTTTCCTTATGGCCATCTAGTTGTTACTGCAACATTAGTTGATATTTTTCCCATTGAATTGCTTTTAACTCTCCATTTAAAATCAATTAATCACATAAATGTTCGTCTGTTTCTTTCCATTAAATGGATTTTTTTAAAAAGAGTATAAATCTCAACAGATAATAGTTTTAATATATGCTAATACAGGTTATAGGTGGAATAAAGTTTCTCTTCAAAATATAAAACTATGGGCCTTCCCTGGTGGTGCAGTGGTTGAGAGCCCGCCTGCCAGTGCAGGGGACACGGGTTTGTGCCAGGAAGATCCCACATGCTGCGGAGCAGCTAGGCCTGTGAGCCATGGCCGCTGAACCTGCGTGTCTGGAGCCTGTGCTCTGCAACAGGAAAGGCCACAACAGTGAGAGGCTCACATACTGAAAAAAAAAAAAAAAAAAAAAAAAAAAAAATATATATATATATATATATATAACTAGGATAGATGATATATATATATAAAGTAGCACACAAGGTCATAATAAAAACTTAGATCTAGGCACAGATCAAATAAAATCAATGCTTTGCCTTTTAGGAAACATGAACAATCTCAGAACATTTTTACTTTGTAAGTTAAACTAATACAATGATAATAATAGCAGTAACAAATCCTAAGAAATCCATTGAGAATACTAGAACTAATAAGCTCAGCAAGGTTGCAGGATACAAGATAGATCAATATACAAAAATAAATTATATTTCTACACAGTAGCAAACCAAAAATGAAATTAAGAAAACAATTCAATTTATGATAGCATCAAAAAGAAATAAGATATTTGGGAATAAGTTAAACAAAAGAAGTATAAGATATACTCTGAAAACTACAAAACAATGTTGACAGAAGTTAAAGAAGACCTAAATAAATGGCAAGACATCCCATGTTCATGGATCAAAAGCCTTAATATTGTTAAGCTGGTAATACTCCCCAAATTGATCTAGAGATTCAACACAATCCTTATTAAAATCTCAGATGACTTCTTTGCAGAAATTGATATGCTGATCCTAATTCACATGGAAATTCACAGTGCCCAGAATAGCCAAAACAGTCTTGAAAAAGTAGAACAAAGTTGAATGTTTGATACTTCTCAGTTTCAAAACTTGCTACAAAGCTACATTAATCAAGACAGTATGGTACTGGCAAAAGGATGCGGAAATAGATAAATGGGATAGAATTAAGAGTACAGAAATAGGGCTTCCCTGGTGGCGCATTGGTTGAGAATCCGCCTGCCAATGCAGGGGACACGGGTTCCTGCCCCGGTCCGGGAAGATCCCACATGCCACGGAGCGGCAGGGCCCGTGAGCCATGGCCGCTGAGCCTGCGCATCCGGAGCCTGTGCTCCGCAACGGGAGAAGCCACAGCAGTGAGAGGCTCACGTACCACAAAAAAAAAAAAAAAAAAAGAGTACAGAAATAAATTGTCATGTTGCTGGTCAACTGATTTTCACCAAGTGTGCCAAGACAATTCAATGAGGGAAAGAACAGTCTTTTCAAAAAGTAGTGCTAGGACAATGGAATATTCAAAAGCAAAAAGAATAAAGTTGGATCCTATACCTTACACTACATCTAAAATTTAACTCAAAATGGATCAAAGACCTAACTAAATATAAGGCCTAAAATGATAAACCTGTTAGAAGAAAACAAAGGCATAAATCTTCATGACATTGATTAGGCAATGGTCTCTTAGATACACCAAAAGCACAAGCAACAAAAAGAAATAAACTTGAAAAACATCATCAAAATTAAAAATGTTTCATCGTCAAAGGACACCACCAAGAAAGTGAAAAGTCAGCCCACAGAATGATTGAAAATATCTACAAATCCTACATCTGATAAAGGGTTTGTATCCAGAATACATAAAAGTCACTTACAAATCAACAATAAAAAAGATAAAAAATCCAATTAAAAATTGGCAAAGGATCTAAAATGACAGTTCTCCAAAGAACATATACAAATGGGTGATAAGTACAGGAAAAGATGCTCAATATCATTAGCCATCAGGGAAATGGAAATCAAAACTATGAGATATTACTTTACACCCACTAGTATGACTATAATAGAAAAGACAGATCATAACAAATGTTAGTGAGGATGTAGGGAAATTGGAACTCTCACACACTGCTGAGTAGGAATGTAAAATGGTGAAGATGCTCTGGAAAACAGTCTGTCAGTTCCTCAAACAGTCAAATATAACATTAGCATAAGATTAGCAACTCCACTCCTAGTTATATATCCAAGAGAAAGTAAAACATATGTCCACACAATAACTTATACATGAATGTTCATAGCAGCATTATTCAAAATAGCCAAAAACAGAAACAACTCAAATGTCCATCAACTGATGAATGATCAACAAAACTGTGGTATTTCCATGCAATGGACCATTTGGCAATAAAAAGAAACCCTGTGTCCATTAGCAGTCATTCTCCATTTCCCCTCCCTGTCCCCTGGAAACCATTAATCTACTTTCTGTCTCTATGGATTACCTATTCTGGACATTTCATAAAAATGGAATCATACAATATGTAGCCTTTTGTATCTGACTTCTTTCACTTAGCATAATGTTTTCAAGGTTCACCCATGTTGTAACACCTATGAGCACTTCATTCCTTTTTATGGCTCAACAAAACTGAAAGGGTCCATATAGATAAAACTTGACTGATCTAAGTGATCAATATGATAGTTACAAAACTATTAATGATAATGGATATTTCTCATGAGATACAGGTTAGCTATTTTCTTAAAATTTTACAAAGAAGACCTTTTTAAAAAAAATAAATTTATTTATTTTATTTATTTATTTTTCTGGCTGCATTGGGTCTTCGTTGCTGCGTATGGGCTTTCTCTAGTTGCTGAGAGCAGGGGCCACTCTTCGTTGCACTGCATGTGCTTCTCATTGCGGTGGCTTCTCTTGTTGCCGAGCACAGGCTCTAGGCGCGCAGACTTCAGTAGCTGTGGCGCACAGGCTCAGTTGCTCTGTGGCATGTGGGATCTTCCCAGACCAGGGCTCGAACCCGTGTCCCCTGTCTTGGCAGGCAGATTCTTAACCACTGTGCCACCAGGGAAGCCCAAGGAGGACTTTTAATGCCAGATCACACTAATGAACCAAAGGGCAAAGACTTGAAAGTAAGCTAATGGGGATATCCCAAAGGGAAGTGACCAATGGCAAATGATTATTTGCTAGGGAAAAAAAAAGGAGAAAGCATTGTTGTCTAATATGGAAGAAAAATAAAAGGGGGACAATGAGGATATTTATCATCCATCCATTCATTCATTTGACATTCATTTAACCTAACACTAAGCATGGAACTAGGAACTAGGGAAAAAATAAGGAATAAGATATGGATGCTGTCTTTGAGGCCCCAGTAGAAAACATAAGTAGGATGAGGTTATTAATTGTGGGCTGCAATGAAAACATGTATAGAGTACTTAGGGATCCCATTTGAGGAATGGATTACTGAGTTCTGCATGGAGGTAATGGGAAAGCATCTCAGCAGGGAGCAATTAGCTTAAAGGCTATGTGGACTCTTATCAGGCAGAGAAGAGGAGAAATGGTATTCCAGGCAGAAAACCACACCCACAGGTACAAAGGACTGAAGAAGAGTAGCTTGTGGAATTAAGTCTGTTGAAGATGAGTAGCTAGGGCCAGGATACACAGACCATATGTGCCATTACCCTAGGATTCCCCTTTATCCTAAGCCCAAGAGAAATTAGTCATGCAGAAAAATCTCAACTTGCCATGGGTGATTCGTCAGAGAAGCTATGACATACACAAAGCACTGTGTTAGGTGTGTTCAGAGTGAAATTTGGAAAGAACATATGTAATAACAATATTAACAACAACACCCAGAAAACTACTTTAAACAAAACACCAAAGAGCGTAAGCCTCTTCAGAAATGGATTCCATGTTACCCACTGCTGTACAACTTCCTGATAAAGACTTACAGCAAAATGGATTTGGAGAAGTACATGCTCATTTGGCTACATTAAATGGAAAAATACTCATTCCCACTTAAATCCCAAAAAGGAGATGTGGGTGTGTAATATGCTACCTAATCCCTTTTGCCTGGCCTAAAATTGGCTAATTACAGCAACATGTGAATAAATGGCACAAAGATATAACTAACTGGAACAGAGAAAGAAACAAGGGTGTCTATTTATTTTGACTGTACCCTGAGCTCTGCTAAGAAGACATTCCAATCTCTACCTCTTCATCCTTGAAAAGAGCTACTTAGCTAACCTTACTTAGAGAATATCACTGTCTTTGGCCATCTTTTGAGTTGGTCTCAATTTTCTTGAGCAAATTTGATTTAAAAAAATTAACTTGAGTTCTGGGCTGATGTTTCCATCTGCAAAATGGGCAGAAATAGTCTTCCTACCTACTACTTTCCTTGCACAAGGGCTAATGAAGAAACATATGGGCAACTACTTGGGCAAAGAATTTGAGATCTATGGATTAAAAGTGAAATATAAACCAAGTGAAGTATTTATTTACATATGGGGATATTTTGAATTACAGAGCATTACTCTTTATCAATCCAAGGGCTAACTACTACTATTTCCCAGATAACCTTTAAAAATTACTTCCTTTAGAAACCATAACGAAGATGAAAAGACAACCCACAGCATGGGATAAAATATTTGCAAATGAAGCAACTGACAAGGGATTAATTCCCCAAATATACAAATAGCTCATGCAGCTCAATATCAAAAAAACAAATAACCCAATCAAAAAAATGGGTGGAGGATCTAAATAGACATTTCTCCAAAGAAGACATACACATGGCCAAGAAGCACATGAAAAGATGCTCAACATTGCTAGTTAATAGAGAAATGCAAATTAAAACTACAATGAAGTATCACCTCACACTGGTCAGAATGGTCATCATCAAAAACTCTACAAACAATAAATGCTGGAGAGGGTGTGGAGAAAAGGGAACCTTCCTACACTGCTGGTGGAAATGTAAATTGGTATAGATACTATGGAGAACAGTATGGAGGTTCCTTAAAAAACTAAGAATAGGGCTTCCCTGGTGGCGCAGTGGTTGGGAGTCCGCCTGCTGATGCAGGGGATGCAGGTTCGTGCCCCGGTCCGGGGGGATCTTGCATGCCACGGAGCAGCTGGGCCTGCGCGTCCGGAGCCTGCGCTCCACAATGGGAGAAGCCACAACAGTGAGAGGCCCGCGTACTGAAAAAAAAAAAAAAAAAAAACAAAAAACTAAGAATAGAATTACCATATGAATGTGGGGATATATGTATACATATAACTGATTCACTTTGTTGTACAGCAGGAGCTAACACAACATTGTAAAGCAGTTATACTCCATAAAGACATAAAAAAAAAAGAACTTTTTTAAAATGAAAAAAAAAAGAATTACCATATGACCCAGCAATCCCACTACTGGGCATATACCCAGAGAAAACCATAATTCGAAAAGGTACATACACCCAAATGTTCATTGCAGCACTATTTATAATAGCTAAGACATGGAAGCAACCTAAACGTCCCTCAACAGAGGAATGCATAGAGAAGATGTGGTACATATATACAATGGAATATTACTCAGCCATAAAAGCGAACGAATAATGCCATTTGCAGCAATGTGGATGGACCTACAGATTATCATACTAAGTAAGTCAGACAGAGGAAGACAAGTATCATATGATACCACTTATATGTGGAATCTAAAAAGATGATACAAATGAACTTATTTACAAACAGACTCACAGACTTCAAAAACAAACTTATGGTTACCAAAGAGGAAAGGTGGGGGAGAGGGATAAATTAGGAGGTTGGGATTAACATATATACACTACTATATATAAAATGTATAATCAACAGGGACCTATTATATAGCACAGGGAACTCTACTCAGTATTCGGTAATAACCTATATGGGAAAGGAATCTGAAAAAGAATGGATGTTTGTATATGTATAGCTGAACCACTTTGCTGTATACCTGAAACTAACACACTGTAAATAAACTATACCCCAATATAAAATAGAAATTAAATTTAAAAAATTACTTCCTTTAAGAGTGGCAAAGAGGTACTGGATATGGTAGTATGCCTATGCCACCTCACCCAGCACCTAACAACTGTAAAGACATGTATTTGTTTATTTTGAAAGCTCTTAGTGATAGGGAGATTTATTAGAGAAATGAAACACTTGACCTCTAAAAGCTCAAAGAACTCTGTTTTTGTTGCATTAGTTTCGCCAGGAGAATTCTGAATGTGTTTGCATTCTATCAGTTGACAGTGTGAGTCAGCCTGTCCCAAACCGGTTTTCTAACCAGAAAACTGAGAAGTTTGATGACACATTTAGGTAAACATGCTCACTGCATGAAGTTATTTAAAATATTATAGCCTTTTTAATCCTCTCTAAGCCTCTGAAATCCATATAGGTTTTTAGACAAGATATAAGTTCATATGAGTCAAAGAGTAGAAATTACATATAAACCAACTCTATTAAGAATTCCATGGATTCTGGATAACTAGAATGTCTAATGCTTGAAAGAGCAATGAGGATAATCTGACCCCAAAATGAAGCCTTTAACTGTTAACTAATCAAGCTTATTTCTAATTAAAATTTCAGCTCTAAATACAGGTTTTACCCCAAGAACTGAAATTTCTCGTCTGTTCTGGTCAGATGACGACAGATCTTTGTTGACAGTGATAGATGAACTCTGACTGTGAAAGGTTTACTAAAGTGAGAGTTGTAGACCATGACTCTCATCACCTACTCTCCACGCAATCTGAGAATTCAATAGGCAGTTGAAGGCAAATGGAACCAAAATGTGGCAAAATATAAGTCAAAGTTATCTAAATTAACTAGAACTGATAGCAACAGTGTTATTATAAGAGTTAACTAAAATTTTCAGTGTGACGGACTTTTTAATCCACAGAGATCAAAGGCATATAACACACGAGCCACGTGTAGAAAGTGCAGACCATAAACCTATACAGGCATTTTTTTTTTTTTTAACTGTGTGGAGGGTTGGTGCCCCTAATGCTGTATTATTCAAGGGTCAACAGTATATTCCTCTTTTGACACCCTATTTTTAGTCATAATATTACCTTAATGCAAAGAAGACTCTTCAGGTGAATCCACCCATTCTCTTGTTCTGGAGAGTTTCTGCTTTACCTAAAAAGAAATCTTGCTCCTGCCATGAAAGAGTGTTTCTGCCCCAACATTTAACTTCTCATTATTCACTGTTACCCTAGGGAGTACATTCATAACAAATAACTAAGGTTCAAAGGAGTGGCTCTACAACCTTTTGATGCTGTGACTCTCACTACTCCTAGTCCCTCCCTCCTGCTCCAAGGGTTCCACAACACTCCTCCATTGATATATGAAACACACACACACATACCCCAGAACTCACTTTATCTTGAAGGCAGCACCACCAAACCCTAGGTCAGATTACCTCTGCTCCACTCTCTGATGCTGGACCAGATAGAGAATTTTATAAACAGAGACCAGAATTTGAAACAGGTGGCTCTCTGCACTTCTTTTACTGACAGCATCAACTTCGAGCTCCTAAATTTTGACACAGTAACTATCTACTTGTGTAAGAAATGCTTCAACAGAACATTCAGTTCTTAAACATTCCAAGAAATCATTTCTTTGTAATACTCCCTTACACACACACACACACACACACACACACACACACACACACGCAGTAATAGTCTCTCAATAATTAAAAAAAAAAGCACAGAATAGATAATTGGTAAATTATTCATGAAGAGGAACTGGGGTCAGAGTGATCCACATAGACATTTAATTAAATGCCTGAAACTAAGAACTACATTAAGAGAAAGACCACACACATCCACATACAACATGAATCCTTTTTTTTGTAGAGACAGTAGATTCTACTTTGTACATTCTATACAAAAACAATACAAAGAAAAATTCTTTATAAAGAACTTGATAATTAGTGATAATACTAATAGTAACAACAATAGTTATATTTTACTGAACGTTTACCGTCACTGTGTCAAGCATATGAGATGAATTATCTCATATAATCCTCATAACAATCTTTTAAAGTAGATACTGCTATTGTCCACATAATATTCAGATAATCAAACTGAAGCTTAAGGACATTACATAACTTTCCAAAAGTTACAATTGCAAGTAACTGTACAGAAGAATTAGAACTCAGGTCTCACTGACTCCTGAATCTGAGCTCTTAACTTTTCTCTGTCAGTGGCTCCCAAAATTAAGTAAGTGATCATCAGAGTTGCCAGGGAAACTATTTAAAATACAGATTTCTGGGCCCAAACCCAAATATACTGAATCAGAATCTCCAACTGGGGCATTTGGAAATAGGAATACAATGACATTTCAAACATGGTTTAAATGTTCTTTTAAGGTGTTAAGAAAACCCGAGTGAAGCCAGTTGTCACATAGTTGTCTATGTCAATTCATCGGCTTTTAAAAGAAAATACCATCTCTTTTACCATGTGAACCTCTTCTTACTATATAGCAGTCAGAAAGGTCTTGTTTGCTTAAAGGTCAAATGAGGTCATGGTCACACTATGTCAGCAATTAGTATCAGATAGCCAGCTGCACAGGCTGTGTTATGGAAGGTGAAAGTGATATAGCACAGCAAATCTGCTGATTCAGAACTGCTGAGTCAGGTGATGAAAGGGAAAAATCTACAACCAAGATTACTCTACCCAGCAAGGATCTCATTCAGATTCAACGGAGAAATTAAAATCTTTACAGAGGAGCAAAAGCTAAGAGAATTCAGCACCACCAAGCCAGCTTTACAACAAATGCTAAAGGAACTTCTCTAGGCAAGAAACACAAGAGAAGGAAAAGATTTACAATAACAAACCCAAAACAATTAAGAAAATGTTAACAGGAACATACATATCGATAACTAACTTAAATGTAAATGGATTAAATGGTCCAACCAAAAGACACAGATTGACTGAATGGATATAAAAACAAGACCCGTATATATGCTGTCTACAAGGGACCCACTTCAGACCCAGGAACACATACAGACTGAAAGTGAGGGGATGGAAAAAGATATTCCATGCAAATGGAAATCAAAAGAAAGCTGGAGTAGCAATTCTCCTATCAGACAAAATAGACTTTAAAATAAAGACCATTACAAGAGACAAAGAAGGACACTACATAATGATCAAGGGATCAATCCAAGAAGATATAACAGTTGTAAATATATATGCACCCAACAAAGGAGCACCTCAATACATAAGGCAAATGTTAACAGCCATAAAAGGGGAAATCAACAGTAACACAATCACAGTAGGGGACTTTAACACCCCATGTTCACCAATGAACAGATCATCCAAAATGAAAATAAATAAGGAAACACAAGCTTTAAATGATACATTAAACAAGATGGACTTAATTGATATTTATAGGACATTCCATCCAAAAACAATAGAATACACTTTCTTCTCAAGTGCTCATGGAACATTCTTCAGGATAGATCATATCTTGGGTCACAAATCAAGCCTTGGTAAATTTAAGAAAATTGAAATCATATCAAATATCTTTTCTGACCACAACACTATGAGACTAGATATCAATTACATGAAAAAATGTGTAAAAAATATAAACACATGGAGGCTAAACAATACACTACTAAATAACCAAGAGATCACTGAAGAAATGAAAAAATATCTAGAAACAAATGACAATGAAAACACGATGACCCAAAGCCTACGGGATGAAGCAAAAGCAGTTCTAAGAGGGAAGTTTATAGCAATACAATCCTACCTCAAGAAACAACAAACATCTCAAATAAACAACATAACCTCACAACTAAAGCAATTAGAGAAAGAAGAACAAAAAACCCCAAAGTTAGCAGAAGGAAAGAAATCATAAAGATCAGATCAGAAATAAATGTAAAAGAAATGAAGAAAAGGATACCAAAGATCAAGAAAACTAAAAGCTGCTTCTTTGAGAAGATAAACAAAATTGATAAACCATTAGCCAGACTCATCAAGAAAAGAAGGGAGAAGATTCAAGTCAATAGAATTAGAAATGAAAAAGGAGAAGTAACAACTGACACTGCAGAAATACAACAGATCATGAGAGATTACTACAAGCAACTATATACCAATAACATGGACAACCTGGAAGAAATGGACAAATTCTTAGAAAAGCACAACCTTCTGAGACTGAACCAGGAAGAAATAGAAAATATAAACAGACCAATCACAAGCATTGAAATTGAGACTGTGATTAAAAATCATCCAAGAAACAAAAGCCCAGGACTAGATGGCTTCAGAGGTGAATTCTATCAAACATTTAGAGAAGAGCTAACACCTATCCTTCTCAAAATCTTCCAAAATATAGCAGAGGGAGGAACACTCCCAAATCCATTCTACGAGGCCACCATCACCCCGATACCAAAACCAGACAAAGATGTCACAAAAAAAGAACATTACAGGTCAATATCACTGATGAACAGGGATGCAAAAATCCTCAACAAAATACCAGCAAACAGAATCCAACAGCACATTAAAAGGATCATACACCATGATCAAGTGGGGTGTATCCCAGGAATTCAAGGATTCTTCAATATACACAAATCAATCAATGTGATACACCATATTGACAAATTGAAGAAGAAAAACCATATGTCATCTCAATACATGCAGAAAAAGCTTTTGACAAAATTCAGCACCCATTTATGATAAAAAACCCTCCAGGAAAGTAGGCATAGAGGGAACTTACCTCAATATAATAAAAGCCATATATGACAAACCCACAGCCAACATAGTTCTCAATGGTGAAAAACTGAAACCACTTCCCCTAAGAAAAGGAACAAGACAAGGCTGTCCACTCTCACCACTATTATTCAACATAGTTTTGGAAGTTTTAGCCACAGAAATCAGAGAAGAAAAAGAAATAAATGGAATCCAAATTGGAAAAGAAGAAGTAAAGCTGTCACTGTTTGCAGATGACATGATACTATACACAGAGAATCATAAAGATGCTACCAGAAAACTATTAGAGCTAATCAATGAAATTGGTAAGGTAGCAGGATACAAAATTAATGCACAGTAATCTCTTGCATTCCTATACACTAAGGATGAAAAATCTGAAAGAGAAATTAAGGAAACACTCCCATTTACCACTGCAACAAAAAGAATAAAATCCCTAGGAATAAACTTTCTTAAGGAGGCAAAAGACCTGTATGCAGAAAACTATAAGACACCGACGAAAGAAATTAAAGATGATACAAACAGATGGAGACATATACTATGTTCTTGGATTGGAGGAATCAACAGTGTGAAAATGACTATACTACCCAAAGCAATCTACAGATTCAATACAATCCTTATCAAACTACCAATGGCATTTTTCACAGAACTAGAACAGAAAATTTCACAATTTGTATGGAAACACAAAAAGACCTCCAATAGCCAAAGCAATCTTGAGAAAGAAAAATGGAGCTGGAGGAATCAGGCTTTGGACTTCAGACTATACTCCAAAGCTACAGTAATCAAGACAGTATGGTACTGGCACAAAACCAGAAATATAGATCAATGGAACAGGATAAAAAGCCCAGAGATACACCTATGCACATATGGTCACTTTATTTTTTATTTTTATCTTTTTGGCGGTACGTGGGCCTCTCACCTCCGTGGCCTCTCCCATCGCAGAGCACAGGCTCCAGACGCGCAGGCCCAGCGGCCACGGCTCACGGGCCCAGCTGCTCCACGCCACACGGGACCCTCCTGGATCGGGGCACGAACCCGTGTCCCCTGCATCAGCAGGTGGACTCCCAAGCACTGCGCCACCAGGGAAGCCCTGGTCACCTTATTTTTGATAAAGGAGGCAAGAATATATAATGGAGGAAAGACAGCCTCTTCAATAAGTGGTGCTGGGAAAACTGGACAGCTACATGTAAAAGAATGAAATTAGAACACTCCCTATCACCATACACAAAAATAAACTCAAAATGGATTAGAGACCTAAATGTAAAGCCTGATATTATAAAACTCTGAGAGGAAAACATAGGCAGGACACTCTATGGCATAAAGAACAGCAAGATCCTTTTTGACCCACCTCCTAGAGAAAGGGAAATAAAAACAAAAGTAATCAAATGGGACCTATGAAACTTAAAAGCTTTTGCACAGCAAGGGAAACCATAAACAAGACGAAACGACAACCCTCAGAATGGGTGAAAGTATTTGCTAACAAAGCAACTGACAAAGGATTAATCTCCAAAATATACAAGCAGCTCATGCAGCTCAATATCAAAAAAACAAACAACCCAATACAAAAATGGGCAGAAGACCTATATAGACATTTCTCCAAAGAAGATATACAGATTGCCAACAAACACATGAAAGGATGCTCAACATCACTAATCATCAGAGAAATGCAAAACAAAACTACAATGAGGTATCACCTCACACCAGTCAGAATGGCCATCATCAAAAAATCTACAAACAATAAGTGCTGGAGAGGGTGTGGAGAAAAGGGAACCCTCTTGCACTGTTGGTGGTAATGTAAATTGATATGCCACTATGGAGAACAGTACGGAGGCTCCTTAAGGAACTAAAAATAGAAGTACCATATGACCCAGCAGTCCCACTACTGGGCATATACCCTGAGAAAACCATAATTCAAAGAGTCATGTACCACAATGTTCATTGCAGCTCTATTTACAATAGCCAGTACATGGAATCAACCTAAGTGTCCATCGACAGATGAATGGATAAAGAAGACGTGGCACATATATACAATGGCATATTACTCAGCCATAAAAAGAAATGAAATTGAGTTATTTGCAGTGAGGTGGATGGACCTAGAGTCTGTCATACAGAGTGAAGTAAGTCAGAAGGAGAAAAACAAATACCATATGCTCACACATATATATGGAATCTAAAAAAAAATTAAAAAATTAAAAAATGTTCTGAAGACCCTAGGGGCAGGACAAGAATAAAGACACAGACATAGAGAATGGACTTGAGGACACGGGGAGTGGGAAGGGTAAGCTGGGACGAAGTGAGAGTGGCATGGAAATATGTACACTACCAAATGTAAAATAGATAGCTAGTGGGAAGCAGCCACATAGCACATAGCCACCGAGATCAGCTCGGTGCTCTGTGTCCACCTAGAGGGGTGGGAGGGAGACGCAAGAGGGAAGAGATATGCAGATATATGTATATGTATGGCTGATTCACTTTGTTATAAAGCAGAAACGAACACACCATTGTAGAGCAATTATACTCCAATAAAGATGTTAAAAAAAAAAAAAACACAAAAAAAACCCTGCTGAGTCAGAACCTCACCAAAGAAAAGGCACAGAACCAATGTGGAAAGAGAGCTTAAATTTCCAGCAAGTCTACACTCATTACATGACCAGATCAACATTTCTTAATATTAAATATACAGTTTTAGCTCCTGAAAAATTCACTTATTTTCTAGTTTATGTATTCATTTATTTCAAAATACTTACTGAGTGCCTACCATGTGCCAGGCACCAGACCAAGAAAATGACCCTTGCCCTCAGGAGCAGAAAAGCATTCAGGTGGTGGAAAAAGAGGTGAGCACTAATTAGGGGATAGAATTAGGCTTCATGGAAAAAGTAACATTTGAGCTACCTTTATTATTTAAATAAGTTAAAATATTATTTAAATAAACTTAAATGATCTCTACTCCATGAGATCATTCAGAGTGTTGTGCATGATCAAAGCTGTAACCCTACTATGTCTCTCTTAGAGATGACCATCTCTTCTATTCACATTCCATCAATCCAATCCAAACTCACATAGCCTCTTCTCAATACAGGGAAAGCTAGAAATATCTGGCTGGGCAGCCATATATGCCCAGGAGGAAAAAAAACCAATTGATGTTTTAAAGATAACTAACAAGTCTGCCACAACCTTAGCACAAACCGCTTAACCTCTCTGTGCCTCAGTTTATCTTTATGTTCTTGAAGAGGGTAACAATTTCTTGAAAAGGACACAAGAGCACCAATCATAAAGGATTAATAATTAGACATTATTAAAATTAATAACTTCTGTTAATCAAAATATAACAATAATCAGATGAAAAGGCAAGCCACAGATTGGGAGAAGATACCTGCCTATGTATAACCAACAAAAGACTAACATCCAGAATATATAAAGAACACCTAAAAATCAATTAAAAAGAAAAAACTGGCAAACCAATAAGAAAAAGGAAAAGACTTAAGGACACTTACTTGGAAATCCAAATAAGCATGTGAAAAGGGAGTTCAACATTATTAATCATCAGGGAAATGCAAATTAAAACTATAATGATACCACTGCAGCCCTACCAGAGGCTAAAATTAAAAGGATAACATCAAGTACTGATGAAGAAGTGAAGCAACTAGAACTTGTATGTATTTCTGGTGGCGATATAAATTCCATTTATATAAAGCTGAGTTTCCATTAATATGAGCGTTCACTTGCATGAAGATCAAAATAGCAAACTAAACTATGGTAATAGAGGTCAACATGGTGGTTAGTTCCTGGGAGGAAAGTGGATATCAACTGGAAGGTGGCACAAAGGAGGCCTGCTGCAGGCTTGAACATATTCTACATTTTGACCTGGATAGTGTTTAAACAGGTATATACATATGTAAAAACTCATCAATCTGTACATTTAATATTTGTGCACATTAATAAATGTTATACCTCAATAAAAGAGAAAATGGAAAAACAGTGTTTATAAGTTGTGAAATGAGGTATGCTACACATTCTGAAGATGCAAGAGGTAGAAATGACTAGACTCTACAACTCTTATCAGCCTTGGTGACAAGAAGATTGGTTCTAATAACAGCAACAGCAGAAAGATCGGGAGAGGTGGATGAGTTTGGTTTTGGAATGATGCCCTTGAGAAACTGAGGAGACATCTAGGAGTAACTGCACACATGAGACCAGATAGAACTCAGGCAAGCAGTGGCTAAAGACAGAGATTTGGGAGTTCTGGCCCAGAGAGGTAAGTTGAAACAGCAGGCATAGATTAGAATACCTAGGGGTAAGTAGTATAGAAAGCAAAGGGCTAAACTGTGCTAGCAAATGCCTACATTTAGAGGAAAAGAAAAGGTGAATAAGCTATCAAGGAAGGTAGAACAGAAGCAGTCTATGATATAGAAAGAGAATTTAAAGAGCCCAGTGTCTTAGAAGCCAAAGGGGGAATTTCAAGGAGTGGGTAGGTGGCTAACTGTATTAACTGGCCTAGAGAAGTAGCAGAGGATGAAGCTTGTTGGACCTGATGAAGAAATCTCCAATGACCTCTGATAGAGTAATTTCATCAGAATAGCAGGTGCTGAAACCAGATCTGAAGGAAGCAAAGAGTGTGGTGAGGATGTAGACACATTGAGTGTAGTGATATTCTTCCAAAAAGTTCATCAGGGATGGGAAGGGAAAAGAGAAACTGTTCACTTGTAGAAATAGTAAAATTGAAGGAAAAGGGTCAATTGAGACTGAAAGATGATGGAGCCAGAGAGGACGAATAGAGAGCCAATTCCCAAAGAAGACAAGTGAGCATGGGAGGCAAGGAAGAGATAGTCACTACAAACACTGATGGGGAGTTAAAATAAGCATGAATCTCGGGTTGACTGAGAAGCCAGGAGCAGTCACAGAAGAATAGGAAAACAACTGCAAAAGAAACGTATGGAAACCTCTAAGCTTCCTAGGTTTGGAATAGGAAGATGTCAAACTAACAAAAATCAATGTTTGGAAGGTTCTTTTACCTCATTTTAATGGAACAGCCTATCTTGAAAGAGCATGTTAAAGATATTTTTAAAAGGTCCTATTTTAATTTGGTCATTGAAAAATACCAGTGCCAAAAAAACTGCCTTGATAGAAATGAAATAAATTTTTACCAGGCAGGTTCTACCATATACTTAAAGTGGTTATAAATACTTGATTGGAAAGCAATGTTTTTCTCTTCCTCCTGAAAGATCTATTCCAAGATTAGGAACAAAAATACCAGCAAAGGATGGAAATAACAAAATAAGAATATTCTAATGGTTAAACAATCTGGTCTATGGTCCTTACAGACCTTTCTTTATAGTGAGAATAAAAACCACACACTTATCATGAAGAGCAACAATAACAAAAACTTTCATCACACTTACTGCTGCCAGAAATGCAAAATGCTTCTCTGAAAACTGGGCAACTCAAGCCAGGTAAACAGATTAAAGCCCACTCAGACTCTGAAGTAGGAGCATTTGCTTGGAAAAACAAGATGCATATCTCAATACATACTTTTCCTGGCCAAAGATCTTGCTTAACTCAACTAGCTTGGGCTTGTTTCCATTACTTGAAGCCATACTTTTAAAATAACAAATTAAGAGTTTTTCATTTAGGACAAATTAGTACAAGTAAACGAAGCAGCAGGAACAAGAGCTTTATTTCATTATTTCTGCCTGGGAAATAGCTGTGTAGTTCTCTGTGTGAAGCACCTTAGTAAGAACAGAAGCAAATACTTTTTTTGGTCAGGTCACTGATCCAACCTGCCCAGGATCCCTGTCTCTTATGGTAGCTGTCAAGGAAGCCTTGTAGGGGCCTATGAAGATGCAGCCTTAAAAGATGAATTACCCTTAATAGCTAACTTGCCAATTTTGGATTTTATCTGTAAGTAACTCTTCTAAACCTACTTCTTTTTTAACCCACCCAACCAATATGGCAAATGCTTTAAAACAAGCACAGGTACACACACACAGTGCTTACTATACGCCAGCTATTGTTTTAAGTGCTTTTCACTTAATCCTTAATCCTCATAACAGCTGTACAAGATAGGTATTATTATTAGCAGCATTTATAGATGAAGAAACTGAAGACTTGGGAAGATAAGGTGCCTAAGGACACAGGTAGAAATGGGCAGAGAGCTGAATTGAACCCAGCAGTTTGATCATTTGTCTATATTCTTAACCATGAGGCCATATCACCTCTAGCGCACTGCTCTTTGAGTAAACCCATTTCCTTCAAGACTCCAATTCTAACAATTCTAGGTATGGGTAAACAAATGTGTTTGCCCCGCCACACTGCTTATGATTTTATACATTTTAGTCATACCCTTTTTTTCTTCCAATGTTACTGAGATATAATTGACATACAGCACTGTGTAAATTTAAGGTGTACAGCATAATGATTTGACTTACATACATTATGAAATGATTATCACAGTAACTTTAGTGAACATCCATCATCTCATACAAATATGAGACATTAAATAAATAAATAAAGGTTTTCCTTGTAATGAGAACTCAGGATTTACTCTCAACAACTTTCATATATAACATACAGCAGTGTTAATTATATTTACAATGCTGTACATTACATCCTTAGTACTTATTTATCTTATAACTGAAAGTTTGTACCTTTTGACTACCTTCATCCAATTCCCCCTCCTCCTACCCCCACCTCTGGTAACCACAAATCTGGTCTCTTTTTCTATAAGTGTGTTTGTTTGTTTTTGAAGTATGACTGACCTACAACTCTATGTTAGTTCCTGGTGCACAACACAGATCTGATATTTCTATATATTTTTAAATGATCACCATGATAAGTCTAGTTGTCATCTGTCACCTTACATAGATATTATGTAATTACTGACTATATTCCCACACTGTACATTTTATACCTGTGACTTTTATTTTTTAACTGAAAGTTTGTATCTCTTAATCTCCCTCACTTATCTCACCTATTTCTCTCCCCCCCCACCTCCCTCCCCTCTGGTTTGTTCTCTGTATCTGTAACTCTGTTTGTTTAGTTGTATTTGTTCATTTGTTTTTTTTTTTTTTAGATTCCTCATATAAGTGAAATCATACAGTATTTTATCCTCCTCTGTTTGACTTATTTTACTTAGCATAATACCCTCTAGGTCCATCCATGTTGTCGCAAATGGGAAGACTTCATTCTTTTTTATGGCTTAGTAATACTCCATTATGTATATATACCACATCTTCTTTATCCATTCATCTATTGATGGGCACTTAGGTTGCTTTCATATCTTGGCTGTTGTAAATAATGTTGCAATGAACATATGTGAGTGCATATATCTTCTTGAATTAGTGCTTTCTTTTCCTTTGGATAAATAACCAGGAATGGAATTGCCAGATCAAATGGTAGTTTACCACTCTGTTTGCACTTATGTGAAACCTCCAACGCTGGTTAAACCTTTTTTCAGGACAGGTAACTAGTATGGCAGAAAACATAACATTTGGATATGCTACATTTTAAATAAAAAATAAGATCATGCTATTAATTTAGTGTAAATCCCTTCCCATTCTGTTGACTTGTTAGCCCTTTCTGGCTGTCCAGTTTCTTCCCTGGATCAAAACTATAGTTTTCAGATGTAGCTTGAATTACCACTCTTCACACCATTTTCCATCTTAGAATGGGCTAATAGCTAGATACCCATATGCATCAGGATAATTTCCTTAGGAATGGAATGATAGTCTATCACCCTGTTATGGAGTCACTCTGAAGGTACTTAATATTCACTACCTTTTCCACGTCCTCTCATGGAACTGCACCTGAAAAATTGGCTCTTATCACGCAAGAGATGAGTTCAACAAATACCTATTGAGCACCCACACTTTCCTAGGTGCTGGGTGTGCCACAAACTGTCACGAGTAACCTCATACTTTTGGTTGTCAGGAGACCATGCCTCCAAATGCCTACTCAAAAAAATGCCACATACAGTATATATTTCATCAGTGAATTATACTGATGAAAGTGTTTCCTAAAAATGTCTAATCTAACATTGTAAATATCCTCATTACTTAGGAGGTCGGTGAAAGCAAGCCAATCATTTAAATATTTTGCTCCTAAAAAATAAAATGTAGTTAGCTTAACACTGATTCTTAAAAGGCCTCATATAGTATTGAGAGACAGACCATAGGAAATTAATGAAATGTTTTGTTTTGTTTATTGGTATCATATATTATCAGCAATACATGTATATATACTACATGCAAAACACTACGCTGAGCTCTACTGGGGACAAGATATTTGGGATTACTTACACAGAAACAAATACATAAATCTTTTAAAAAGTATATATATGAATATATGTATACACACACACACATAAAATTATTCTTAAGCTTGCTGGAATCTGTGCTACTTACCAACAAGATAATGTACAGAAAAACACCTTATCCATTAGGTATATCCTGTCCAGAGTTTAACAAAGGAAAAAAATCACTTGGCTGAGAGTGGAGTTACACAAATTGTTTAAGCAAAATGACTGAGCTTTGCTTGACTGTTTAGCTTTAGAATACACACCGCTGATATTTAAGCAGCGTAAACTGTGTAGTATCATTGTCAGCGCAAATCATAGGTCTTTATGTGCAATAAGCTTTCCCAAAGAACATCTGGCTAATAGCCAAGCAAAAGTACATAATTTAAAACACTCAATCAGTTTCTTCTGGGGCATTTTTGTTTAGTGTTTAATAGCTTCTCCAAGGACAGGAAAATTACAAAAGTGAATTGTTTTGACATGAGCTAAAATGAGTCACCGGCGTCACTACATTTCTGAGGATTTGGCATTAATCTTCTGAGACAATAAACCATAAACATTTGAAATAAATATCAATTTTCCTAAACAGCTTAGTAAAGACAGCCTACTCTTCACATTGGAGCAATAAACTGGTAACCCTAAAGGAAGGCACAATCCTTTTCCCACTTGTAGCCATTTTGTTTTTTCCAAACCTTTCCTGAACATTTCAATGGCCATGTAAGGCCCCGTGACTAAAGCAATGGTAAAGCTTAGTTCATTTTTTTTTTTAATAGCAAGTTAAAAGAATAGTATATACAATGTAATCCCTGGGTAACTTCCTAATTCATTGTTACCTAGTATTTCCATGCAGTATCCCTTGCATGCAAAAGGAAGGAATTCTTAACAAGAAGCCACCCAAACTGGCTTGAGTTTAGACTTCTGGCTGCTCCAAGGTCCAGATCCTACCTGCCCTGCCCCCTCAGACGTGCTCTTGGGCCTAGACAAATTTCATTTTCCTTTAGATCAATGAGCCTAAAATTTTCCTAGATATTAGAATCACCAGAGGAGCTTTAAAATATCCCAATGCCCAGGGCACACCAATTAAGTTAGAATCTCTAAGACCTAAGCATCTATAATGCTGAAAGCTCTCCAGGTAATTCCAATGTGCAGCCCAGTTTGAGTATCAGTGCTTTTAGACTTGTGTGGGAGAGCAGAAAGAGGCAGGGTTAGGCAATGATGAACACCTTTGGTACTTAATGTTTGTTTTGATGAACATTAAATATGGAAAAAAAGGTTGGACTAAATAACTGTTATGAAATTATAGCTTATTAACAACAGAGTTAAGAGCACAAATTCTGCAGCCAAACTCCCTGGGTTGAATCCTGGTTATTTGTAACCTCTCAGACACAGTTTCTTCAACTATTCAATGGGAATAATAGTAGTACCCACCTCACAGGTTGCTATAAAAATTAAATACTTACTATGTATATGTGCTACACTAAGCACTCATAGGCTGTAACTCATTTAATACTCATAACAACCCTATAAGGAAGGTATTCTCACTATCCCCCATTTTATAGAAGAGGAAACAGAGACACAGAGAGGTTACAAAACCAATAAATGAAGAACTTAAGAACTTAATGCAGCGAGTCTGGCTCCAGAGTCTTGCTCATCATCCTTGGGATGTTAATGTGCATTGAGGAAAAATGCCCTGAAGGTGAACCATGGTGGAGTCACAGTCAAGATGGAAGTGGGAGTCCAAAATGTCCATCATAATAATCTTAGGAACAGTGCACCTTGTATGTTATTCTTCACACTTTATCTTGGAAATATTTTGTTGAAGAATGCAATAGGGTCTTAGAAAACGGCTAGAAAAAAAGCAACAACAGTAATCACAACAGCTACCACACAGATTTCACAAAAACCTAAAATCTTTATATATAATAACTTTAAATTATTTTAATTATATAGTCAATATAATTTACAAAGAACTTCTTTGTAGAAAGAATTACTTGGAATATTTCCTATATGATCTTTTTTTTTTTTTTTTTTTTTTTTTGCGGTATGCGGGCCTCTCACTGTCGTGGCCTCTCCCATTGCGGAGCACAGGCTCCGGACGCACAGGCCCAGCGGCCATGGCTCACGGGCTCAGCCGCTCCGCGGCATGTGGGATCTTCCCGGACCAGGGCACGAACCCGTGTCTCCTGCATCGGCAGGCGGATTCTCAACCACTGCGCCACCGGGGAAGCCCTTTCCTATATGATCTTAAAACATGTGATTTCCATTTTTAACTCTAGTGTGTCTGTAATGCTCATTAAGGCTAAAAGGATATAGCACAGTAAGAAATCACCAAAACACCTGCAAAGTGTAATAACTTGGTATTGGAAACCAGTGATCTGCTTTTGAAAACTATAACCAAATGTTCTGTTCAAAATAAAACTGAACAGACTTTTTATATGATACAAAATAAACATAAACATCAATGAACACCAGAAATCACTTCCTCTAAAACAGATATTTTTAGATGAGAAGAAATGAGTTCCTAGTTTAGGCCTTTAAATAAATGCACACATAACATCTCCATTTAATATAAACAAAGCACATCTACTGCAGCTGTCTCTAAGGCCCTAAATAAAAAGGAGTGTTTACATTTTTTCTTTACATGTATTCAGCCTTTCTCAGGTGATGTGAAATACCAAGAAAAATCTGATTTGTATTAATAATCATCTAATAACAGAATTGCATGAAATGTACCTAAACTTCTATGAAAGCTTCAGACTCAGTGTTCATGGAATATACCTCATTTAATTGTACCTTATTCTGACATTCTTGTGTAATAGTCCAAGTCATATTAAAACAAAACTACTAGGATGATGTGAAAAATGCATACGTGTTTATGTGTGAGTGTATGTATGCATGTCAAAAGTTGATTTGTGAGAAATCTGTCACTACAGAAGAAAAATTTTGTTTAGCTGATCTTCCTAGGTTTCTATTTTTAAAGGAAGAAATTTTGAAAAGGATGAGATTGGACGTAAAGAATCAGACAAACATAGCCCCTGGGCATTGTGTAATTCCATATAAAACAATTTATTTGAAATATCTTTCATTCCATATACCCACGACATACCTCTAAAAATAAGGCGATCTACATTATAGAAATGCAGTTTCTTTCTCTAACAACCTTTTTAAAATGTCAAAATATGCAACAAAAATAATGTATCACATCTAAACTCTCAAATAAGCAACCAAGAATTCTTTT
This sequence comes from Kogia breviceps, assembly GCF_026419965.1. Lineage (NCBI taxonomy): Eukaryota > Metazoa > Chordata > Mammalia > Artiodactyla > Physeteridae > Kogia > Kogia breviceps. The sequence continues at coordinate 103,108,638 of NC_081314.1, forward strand.
GAATGTTTCCTTCTTTTTTGAGTCTGATAAGTTAGATTAAGTTTAAAAATATTTAAAAATACATTTTGATGGCAATTTCAAGGAATAAAAAACCCAATGTTAGAATAATAAATATAACATTAGTATGAGGAATCCAAACTGGAATTAGGATATCATTTATTAATACCATCAGTCCTCATTTATTCATGGTGATTAGACAACAAGGAAAACTTCATTTAGTCATGAGCACTGGATACTTCCATGGTGGTTTGTTTTGCCACATACACTTAAGCAGAAAGCTTTGACACACAATAGGGGTGTCTCTTAACAGAATTCCCCTATAATCTCCATCTCTCCATTCTAGACATCCCCTTTCTGGAAAAGGTAAAATAAGAGAAAGTGATATGACCAGAAAATAGGAAACTAAATATAACCAGTTCAGAACCTCACTGCTTTCCATTAGTCTCAGAAACAAAACTTTGGTTTTCTACTTTCACTGTCCTAGATTTCTACTCAAATATACATCACCGCAGTACTCCACCAAAAGGCAACCGTTATCTTGGCAATAATGGATTAATGAATCTTCAGTGAATATAAATGATCCAAGATCTAAAAAAAGTACTAGTACAGAAAATTCAAAATTTGGTGTCAGGCAAATGAACACAAATTAGTTGAGATATAGAAAGCAAAACTTTCAGTTGCCCCCCACCCCTTTATTTATTCTGTTTATTCACTACAGAACGGTGGTCAGCAAACTTTTTTTTGTAAAGGACCAGGTAGTAAATATTTTAAGCTTTGCAGGCCACAGTCTTGTTGCCACTGTTCAATTCTGCTGTTATAGAAGGAAAGCAGCCAATAATATGTAAACAAATGGGTGTGGCTGTGTTCCAATCAAACTTTATGGACATTAAAATTTGAATTTCATGTAATGTTCACATATCATGGAATATTATCCTTATTTTGGAATGTTATTATTTTCCAATTATTTAAAAATACAAAAAACATTCTTAACTTGTAGACAGTACAAAAATTGATGGTGGGCAGGCTATAAAACTTAGTCATGTCTTCTCTCTGTCATGTCCTGCTTTATTATACATGTAAATGTATATAGAAATTTCTGACTACAAACAAAACACTTTGTTTACATTACCTTCTTAGGTATCCATTTTTAAAACATGAGATCAGACAAAAAAAAAATGTACCATTGATGCCAATCATAAGAAAGCAGGAAACTGGGAGAGAAGGTACAGAATAATTGGGTTCTATATCACTGACACATGTTTAAATCATCTTTTCAGATATACACATATTAGTAAGTTCTTTGTTCATGCTAATATTATTCATTGTCGAGGCCCAAATCAATAATAACATCAATGGATTTTTTTCCCCACAACCTGAACTAAAATTAAGTCTTATTAAGAAGTTAATTAAACTTAGACACATAAAGGCTGGTAATATCCTTTGCCATAATCATTTCTGAGCAAACAAAACGAAAACAAAAATTGTTCTGAGAAACAAATTATGTTTCTCTCTAGTACTTTTCTCTGACATAACAATGGACCATAATTAAATTTTAGAGACTTAAAACACAGTTCTTGTTTATTAGCCATGGAAGATACACAATTGGAAATGGACTTCAGTCCATTTCAGTGCACTTCGTATATACTGAATTCTTTTTTGATTTAAGAAAATTATTTTTTCAAAGTAAATCATTGTGCTTTCAGTTGTTAGAAGGTAAATATTGATTCATACATAGTTTGTGAAACCAAAACAATAAATAATTGCCCTTTAAGGTAATTTGTGAAATCTCAAACTACTGAGCAAAGGTTTCATTGCTATGGCAACAAATATATCCTAAACATTGTCACTGCAGAATTATTTAAAAGAAGAGCATGCCTGAAGACAGTAATTTGGGTCCCATTCTTCTAGTCTTCTAGTCAAAGTGACTGTTTCTAAGTGCATCCATACTTTTTTTGTTACTTTAATAAAAGATCCTGTTTCCTGACTAAATCCTGTCTTTCCCCTTTGGGAAGTCTCAACACCTCTGTATGGAATGAGAAAGGCTTAAGGTGACTGCCATTCTTGAAAAACAAAAACAAAAACAAAACCCCTAGAAAACATAAACATTCCACACACAGAAATGCTGTACTAATGGGGCATGCAGACTTTTTAAAGTAAAACAGCCCCTCTATGGAAGAGCACACCAATTTTGCAGCTAACATTAGTGCAACAAATTTTCCCTTGCCTTCCTATTGCCATATGCCTGCCATTTTCTCCCTATAGTTTCCATTCACTGTTTCAAACATATGTTGCCACTTATTTGCTAGGAAAGGAATCTCTGAACTAACCCCTTTATGTATGATGAAATGGCAGACGGAACGGAGCCAGAGACAGCACCATTAGTAGTTATTCACACTTCTGTTTTCTCTTAACTTCCTTTTCTCTAAAGTTTATTCCTCATGTTAGGAGGGATGTGTAATCATAAAGATATCCTTGACTCATACTTTAGAATATGAAAGCACAGCAATTCCCTGTAGCAGAAAATGCTTCTCTCTTCCACCGAGGTGCATACCTCCGCTACAGAAAGCCTATCTTTACAGCCTAGAGCCTGACAAACACAGGTAAGAGACTCCTTTGTCAAACCCTCACCAACTATCAACATTCTTTTCTAGTAATCACTGCTAGAGTTTAACCAACATTTAACCACACTCCTTTAATAAGGCACCTGTTCCAAGGGTTCAGGTTGCTAGGTGATTAATTGCCCCAGTCAAGAGGAAGAAAACACCATGGAGATTAGTTAAGAGGAAGGGGTTTTCCACTAAAGATGAAGGGAATTTATGGAGATAAAGTGGGGAAGTCTGGTGTTATAAGTACAGTAACAAGAAATGAATGCTATTTCAGTCTGTATTGATTATCCTCTTTTGGCTTACTGAAACCAATCTATAGGCCAAGAAACATCGCCATGGATTAATAGTTATGTTACAGTTGAACTAAGTTCCTTAAACTGTATCTGGCAAACACTACCAGGAACTTGGCCTCTTCTGGAAAAGGAGGCAAAAAATAAGCTCTTGTCCATAGCAGAAAGGAAATACAGTACCATGGAGAACCCACAAATACTACCATTCATGCGTTATGGGATATGGTAAAAAATAAAAAAACAGTCCTGCTGAGCGACAGCCCACTAAATCTATGAAGCCAACTGCAAAGCTGGATGAAGTATGATTCATTCTTTAAAGGGGGATGTTTTCAGCTTTTCCAGTGATGAACATGGGTGACTGCAAGTTGCTTAAAGGAAAATGTTGTCATGCTTAAACCTGGGAGAGCTAAGAATAAAATATATTAAGCTTAACCCTCCGGGCCACATAAAATACATACAAGCATTCTCTGGGTTATGAACACCTGACTAGTGAATGTTCCCTCTATATAAAAAGTCAATCTACATTCTGCTCAAAAGGATGACACCTGGAGGGCAAGAATATTTCCAGAGCTACTTAATTTTCCTCAGGCTAGCTGGCCAGCGGCTGCCATGGATATGATAGGGAGGTATTCACCTGGAATCCAAAGTGGGAACCTGGAACACATTTGCTAATAAATATCATGTGTTATGTAAAACATAGGCTCCCAGCTAGTCCACAGAAAGCTAGCTGACTGAAATATAGTTTAAATTCTATACATTTGCAAGAATATTGTTCTCCACTACAGGCTGTAATAATCACATTATGTATAAATCTTGTGAGCTATGATATGATTGTGCTACAATATCACCATACTATCACAATTACCTAAATATAGGCTTTCAGCATTATTATGGGTTTAGTAAGTCTCCTTGTGCTAATCTGGGAACCAACTCTCTACTTAATAACTTAATAACATTGTTTCTATTGGGAAATATCTTACAAATGAATCTTTCAAATAATCTTTTTGTGAGATGGGGAAATTCCTACATTTTGAAGATTAAAGTATTCACTTTCCTTCTTGCTATAAGAATCCAAATTGCCCTAAAATCTATATAAATTCAGCATTATCCCATGTTTCTTCTATGAGCAAGAGAAACCATAAACAACACAGACTTTAAAAGCATAAAAAACAAAAACCCAAGAAATGGTTATTCATGGAAAGAAGAGACCAGCACATGAGCACACAAGAGTAATGTGGATAGTAAATCTGCCCTCCAGCCCCCTCTGGGGCCAGATCTGGCACCAGACCAGCTCCTCCTTAGTGACTGTACATTTTACGCTGCCCACAACAGAGGAGCAAATTGGGTGGAACTTTATTTTACCTGAACTCCTAAGTGCCACCTTGTCTCACACCTTTCTAGATGCATAACTTCTTCCTCTGCATGGAAAGGGCACTTCATTTATGCATGTTGTGTAATTCACTTAGCTTTTAACCAGTATATCTTTTTCTCCATATTTTTTAAACTAAACTTATTTATTTTATTCATTTTTTATTTTTGGCTGCGTTGGGTCTTTGTTGCTGTGCACGGGCTTTCTCTAGTTGTGGCGAGCAGGGGCTACTCTGTTGCGGTGTGTGGGCTTCTCATTGTGGTGGCTTCTCTTGTTGCGGAACATGGGCTCTAGGCGTGCGGGCTTCAGTAGCTGTGGTGAGCAGGCTTTAGAGCGCAGGCCCAGTAGTTGTGGCGCACGGGCTTAGTTGCTCCGTGACATGTGGGATCTTCCCACATGGGCTCAAACCCGTGTCCCTGCATTGGCAGGCAGATTCTTAACCACTGCGCCACCAGGGAAGCCTTTTTCTTCCATATTAATACCTCCCTAACCAACTCTTAGCTGTAAATTCCCTGAAGCAAGGGATCTGTCTTATTTTTCACCATATAGCACTAAACTTTTGATATAATAGCAAAGAGGAAAGGAACTAAGTTTACTGGAGCCTAATATATGCTGGTACTATGTTGAATGGCTTTCTTCCCCTCAGATTTGTCTCACTTAACACAGTAGGTATTTAATAAACGAATGCTGAATGTTTAGTCACCCAGCTTCAATAAAAAGAAAACTGTAAAGAAATTGATAGAAAAATTTGTGGATTCAGTAAAGAGGGAATCAGATTTTTTACCTTCAAAATGCCTTTGGGGTTGGTGGTAAAATCTAACTAAAATATCTTATTTATTCTATGAGGGGTGTTGGTAAACAAAAACTGTTCTCAATTAGCATGGAACTCTATTTTACAGAGATAAGTATAAATCAATTATCTATAGAGCATAAAGACTCGTGGAAAGTCTACAAAATGGACAACAATATTTTGGGGCTTACCATCCAAAAGTACCTAGATTCTAAAAATATTGTTCCTGAAGACACGAAGGCAGAAGGATGTGTCTTGAGAGTTCCCAGATTTCCTCATAGGAACACCTTGAGAGGACAGACACAGAGCATGCTGCATTCATCTAAACAAGGCATTGCCATTCCTAGTCACCACCACACACCCCACCCACTTGGTCTTCTTTGGGAACGGCCCATAGGCTTTGTTGTATGAAGGCTGACTAAGGCCACGAAACATGAAGACCTGACTTGGGATGAGGGCTGAAAACCTATTCACCCAACTGTTATGGACTTTGAGTTGTTCCCGCCTGAAAATCATCTTCAGAATCTCATTCCCCCACTTATTAGCTGAGGATAAAGCAAATGCAATACAGTGATAAGGAAAACACAGCACAGACACAAGCAGCTACTGAAACAAACCCTTGCACACACATGCATGCACTCACATCTATCTAACTAATGATATGCAAACAGAAATAATCGTTTCTATGATATTTAAAACAAATTTAGCCACTAAATATATCAAAACAAGCAAGGATCTGGCAATAAAATATGGTAACATTCCAACAAATAGCCTTAGGCAGGTGACTTGTTTCTCCTAACTAGAAAGTTTAGGCTTTATCAAAATCAGAAAACACTTGTCAGCAGAACCCTCAATAACATTTCTATCCATTGAACCTCTTCAATTTTGTTACTACTTTGTTTCTATTCCAAAACTAGTTTCCATTTTTAAGGGTAAAAGAATGATAGTGAATTAAGAGCAAGGGGAGATAGGAAATAAGTAAGTTTATTATATGAACTTTTTCTAAATTAGAAGTATAGAAGGTACACAAAGAACCCAAGCCGGCTTTTGCGTTGAGAGCATTTTTTGAATGCTGTGAACTTAATTTTAGTTTTTATGGCACCATAGGGCACAGAGGACAAAGCCCAGGGTCCTCCCTGCCCCACATAAAGTTAGGATTACAAACAGCTAAACCATCATTGTAAAGGTGGCTAAGAAACAAAACCAACCTCCAGGAACGATAAGGAAAACTACTTTCCTTGAACTATGGCATTGGTAGAAAGGGAAGAAATAAACTCCACTGAGAATTTATAATAACAAGCTACCCAACATGAGAATTTGCAGCCCAAATTCACACTACCTGGGTGGTCCAAAAACAAAAAATAAAAAGCTTAGAGATTCTGGGCTGACAATACTCCCTGGCACCTGGCAAAAACAAATGTAAATCCTCTCTAGAGGAAGCCACCTTCAACCCAGGGTTCAAAGAATTCCCACATATAAAGTCTAAGATGTATGAGTTCATATTTTTTAAAAAATCCCAAAACACACTAGAAAATAATGCATAATGACTGAAAGCTAGAGAAATCAGAATCAGAACTGTTGATAAAGACCTCAGATATTTATATTATCAGACAGTGTGTAAAACATACTTAATATATTAAAGATAAAAAAGGGGATTGAAATTTCTAGTTAAAAGAGTAACAGACTATAAAAGGCCAAACAAATTAGGAAAAAAAAATTGGAAATGAAAAACTATAACTGTAGATCAGCAGTGAGAATTAGTGAACTGGAAGAAAAATCTGAAGAAATAATAAAATGCAGCCTGAAGAGCTAGAGACAGAACAAGCGAAAGAATAGTTAAAGGATATGAAGAACAGAGTAAGAAGGTCTAACGTATCTAAGTTTTAAAAGGTAAGGAGACAAAAAATTATTCAGAAGCCATATTTGAGGAGTTAACATTGAGAATTTTCTAGAAGTGAGGAAAGAAACTGATTCACACATACAGGAATCTTAATGAAGCCCAGAAAATATAAAATAAAGAACTCTATACTTAAGAATATCATAATGAAATGGCATAATATCAGAAGACAAAGGAAAAATCACAAAAGCAGACAGAGAGAAAAGGAATGACAATTAGACTGATGATTGACTTTTCAACACTAACATGGGAAGCCAAAAGTCAGAGGAATATTACTTTCAATGTCCTGACAGAAATGGTGTCAACCTAGAAGTCTATATACTGTAAAAATCTTCCTAAGAACAAGGGTAAAATATAGACATGTTCAAATAAATAAAAAGAGAGAGTGTGCAAAAAACACACTTCCACTAAAGGAACTTCAAAAGTATGTATTTAGATTTGAAGGAAAGTGATCCCAGATGGAAGTATGGAATAAAAGAAGGAATGATGAGCAAAGAAAGTGGTAAATATGTTGGTACATCTAAACCAACATTGACTAAAAGAACAATAATAGATAATGATAATATCTTATGGAATTAAAAAAAAGAACTAAAATATATTTCAACAGTAATATAAAAATTGGGAGGGTATGCTTGAAGTGTTCTGAAGTCCTTAAAGATTTTAGAGGATTAAAATAGTGATTAGCTTTAGACTTTGAGAATTTAACTTGTGAAGTAGAATGATAGGCTAATTAATTCTTAATAGAATAGAAATAATATATAACTTCCAAAGTAGAGAGGGTGAAAATGAATAAAAATAAAATCCAAAAGAAGCCAAGAAATGAGATAAAACAACAGCAAAAAAGGTGGTAAAAAACAGAACCATCAAATAAGACGACAAAAGTAAAACCAAATACATCAATAATAACTGTAACATAGACTAAATACTCACATTAAGAGACAAAGATTGTCAGACTGGATTAAAGCAATTCTAACAATAATAATAATTCCCAACTGTATGCTGTTCATAAGTGACTCAAACATAAGAATATAGCAAAACTGAAAGTAAAAGTTTGGAAAAGAGACATCATCAAGCAACCACTAACCAAAAGAAAGGTTATACAGCTATGTTAATATGAGACAAAAGGGACCTTAAGGTGGAAAGCATCTATAAAGAATCACTATATAATGTGAAGAGATTCCATTTTCTAGGAATAGTTTAAACTTACATGCACATAAAAATATGGTCTCTAATAACTATAGCAAGAATTGACAGAAACACAAGGACAGACTAATTCACCACCACAGTGGAAGAGCCCAACACACCTCTTAAGTCATTAATAAATCAAGCAGACAAAACTCAGCAAGGTTACAGAAGATTTTAACAACATAATAAGCAAGGTTTATTTGTAGCGAGGATGATGTTCTTAACTCCTACAGAATATACAGTCCCTTTAAGCAGATAGGGAACTTGTACAAAAACTAACCACAGTGGGACCACAAAGTAAATCATAACAAACTTCGAAAGGCAGATAACAACTGACCATATTTTCTGACTATAATGTAATCAGTGACAAAAAGATCTCTTCCTCCTGTCCCAAAATATATGCTTAAAAATTAAGAAGCACAACTTTGAATAACTCATGAGCCAAGGAGAGGGATCAAAGCCCAATAAAATCACGGGGAAAAAAACAAACTAAAGTTCTTAGCAAAGTTATTTTTTGTGCTGAAATTTATGAAATCTCAGAACTGACCCAATGAAGACAATCACAGAATTTCTTTTCCCTGGAAGATGAAAAGTGAAGATAAAATTTTGTCTCAACAAAAAGCATTCTGAGAACTTTCTCTTCTCAACTTTACCTTCCACAATCAGTAAATAAAATTGATGATAGCTAAGTAGTTAAGAAGGTGAACCTAAAACATAAAGAACCTCCTTCCAGTGTCAGTAATGGATCAAACAGGTACCTCTGCAAAGGACATCATCAAAACAAACAAACAAGCAAACAAACCAATTCATTTGTTCATTCGGCAAGTCATTCATTCATATTCAGAGTTTGTGTGTATGATATAAGCAGCTTGGGAGATCTTTACCCAGCTACCAACTTTTTCTCTGGGGAGAAGCTTTGATAAATCATAATTACTTATCAAGTAAATGGCTCAAGAGAGCCATTCTTTGAGCATTCTTTTAATAAAAGTAAAAGAAATTCTACTTAAGTAAGACATTATACATCTATTTTATTTTGATTCTCAAAAAAGACCTTTAAAACTTTTCACTAGAGGCTACTCCACACCCTCACTTGTCCAAGGATTATATCTAAAAGAAGCATTAACATATGAATGTATAACAAGGCCCTAATTCTACTTTATGGATATTGCAGCTCAATATGCAATTGAAAAGAAACTTTCCAACAAAACCACTTAAAACTGCTTTCAGTATATTACTCAACTGCTCAAAAGCTGCCAATGGCATCCTACTGTCTACAACAGTAAGTTAAAACCCAAACCCCACTGCTTGAATTTTAAGACCCATTTATAGTCTGGCCCCACCCTTTGCGACCACTCTCTCCTCCAGGGCTGCAGTGTACACCACTTGTACAACTGTCTGCAGGGGCCCCATACTGCTCAACAAGAGCCAGTCAGTGACTACAGTCAATCCAGGGTCCCTTTGCTCTGCCATTCTCCTTTCTGGAATTACATACTCACCCTTCAAGGTCCAGATGAACCTTATCTTCTGTTATGAAGCCTGCCCGGATATTTCTAAGTCTAATTGATACTTTTGTAAAAATTCTTACTTCACCAAACTCAGCATCCCAATTTAATATTAATTGGTTTTTGGCTTTTGTTTATTTGTTTCTTTTATCTACCAATCAAAATCTAGGCAGGGTCATGCTTTATACTCTCTACCCCCGTCACCATGAACTCAGCACAGTGATAAATACTCACAGAAGGTGCTCAACAAATATATGTTGAGTGATTCTTAAAAGAACGTGGCCAATGCAGACTAGGCCTAACTTCTGTATGCCTATAAGTCATCACAAGAGCCCCCACAACAGTATTCCCTTTGACATTGCACCTCCTTCAATTTAGAAGGGAAATGTAATATCTTTTTCATTCGCTCAATTCCATTCCAGTGAGCAAGTATTATGAACAAAGGTTTAATATTTTTCAAGATTTTTCATCATATTTTCTCACTGGCACTACCTAATTGGAGAACACAGGCCCTTTCAGCCCATCAGGAGCATAAAAATTCTTCAATGTTGTACATGCGAAAACCATGCATCAGCTGCTAATCCCCCTTCCATCCACCTTGCTACTAACATATTGGCATAAATGACTGATGATAATCCTCATTCACAAAAAGTGCTATTAGTTGTTGAAGGTCACAATGACTGGACAAAAAGATAACACATATAGGCTTTGGGAAGTAGATTTCCATTCCTGATCTAAAAATTTGAATTTTACTATTCTTCATTTCCCCTTGTAGTTGTTAGTGAACATACATAAAAGTGTGAATGTGTACTTGTATAGCGTGTAGTGTGTGTGTGGTTATGAGCAAAGAGGAGGAAAGAAAGAGGAAGAGAGTTAGACATATGTTCCACAAGGTTTCAGCAAACAACAGCCATAGTTACAGGATAGATGGATGGATGGATAGATGGAAAGATTCTGATTTTAACCAAAAGTCAGTCAGCACCTATCAGAGGTGAAGCAACCCCTCAGCCATTTTCATATTTTGAGTCTACTGATATACTAAAAAGAGGAAATGAAAGACCAATGTAAGTTTATGAACTCATGCTAATTTTATTTTATTTATTTAAAAAATGATTTATTTATTAATTTATTTATTTTATTTTTGTCTGCATTGGGTTTTCGTTGCTGCACGCGGGCCTTCTCTAGTTGCGGTAAGCAGGGGCTACTCTTCATTGCGGTGTGTGGGCTTCTCATTGCGGTGGCTTCCCTTGTTGTGGAGCACGGGCTCCAGGTGTGCGGGCTTCAGTAGTTGTGGTGCACAGGCTCAGTAGTTGTGGCATACGGGCTTAGTTGCTCCGTGGCAGTGGAATCTTCCTGGACCAGGGATCAAACCCGTGTCCCCTGCATTGGCAGGCGGATTCTTAGCCACTGCACCACCAAGGAAGTCCCGTGCTAATTTTAAATATTTGCACTTAGCAAAGAACTTTGAATTTTTGTATTGAAAGGTAAGGTAATGAAATATAATTGAGCTATTCATAGGTTTTGAAAATTAATTTATAGCACACTCTAAGTGGCATAGACTAGTAATGAGACAAATAAGCAATCTTATTATAAACTTATCATTTCTGTCAATCTCATCAGAGTATATCAGCACTTGGAGCTAAATCTCAGAGTCCAAATTTGAGGTCACTCAGAGTCGACACCAGTGACTCTCCAGATTCCCAGTGTGAGTAAGTGAGCTGGAACATGGACATTCTGGCATCACTAGGGCAGGAGCCATTCATGGTAACTGAAAATTGATTCTATGTGTTTCAAAACTAAACTGGATCAGTCTTCATTAGAATTGATTATATTTAAAAAGAAACCAGCTCTATTTTAAGTTATGTTTTGCCAAGAGGCAAGTGTTAGGAGGAAACTCTGCCCCTGCAGTTTTTACTCCTCAAGTCCTCAGGCTGTCAGAGCACTGTCCTGACAGACTTTTCCCTACTTGCATGATTAAATACACCCCCATGGGGAAATTTCCCTAGCAAATAATATTTGTGATCAAGGAAATTAAAGAAACTTGATTAAATGGAAGAAAAAATAGTTTCCACATCAAGAATTAATCAGTATCATGTTGATTTAAAAGTACAAGGCCAAAATCTATCACTGCAAATATGATCCCACAGTATCCTGCACACACACTTGGCTCCATGGATATGAAATAAATGGCACAGAAAATAGACAAAAAGCTAACAGTCAATGAGTGGGAGTACTGTGTACACGATCATCATCTCTTTTTCTTGCTGGATCCAAAGCACTTCTTTGCAGTCATTTCCTCATTCAGCAGGTTTATGGAATGCCCACTATGTGCAGGGCATTGTGCTTGTCCTCATATAGAATCTCATAGAGAGGGAAGGAGGTTTGAAAGATCAAGGTAGAGGGCTGGGCAGAATAATCACCACATATTAGGCTCTCAATAAATGACAGCAATTCTTTTCCCTTCTCTTCCCACTCCTTAAATCTTCTTTGAACCATGAAACTTAAGTCAGAGGGATTTTAAGAATATATTTGATAGGATTCTTAAATCTATGTCATAATCTGAAAAGATAAAGAACATACAGATTCAGAAGTTGGCAATAAATGAAAACAGTTTAAAACACAGTATGGTAGGATTTTTAAGTGATCCTTTCAATGTGATTTCTATTACTTACTGTTGTTTTGATGCTTATAGTGCCGTAAATAATTAGAGAGGGAGAGAAGAAGACAAGAAGGAGGAAAGAGAAGAGGGGAAGGGAGGGTGGAGAACAGAAAAGAGAGAGAAGAAACTGTCCAAAGCAGAAACACTTCAGAGTTCTGCAGCAAAAAAGGCACCACACACTGGCCTGAGCTCTGCCCCATCTGCGTGTCCCTGAACAGGCTACTGCACAGCTTGAGTTTCAGTTTCAGTTATTCAGTTATAAGATGAGGGAAGCTGACCAGGTGATCTCCAAGATCCATTCTCACCCTACTATCCCACGGTGCAAGCATAATGAACTAGGTGGCAGATAGGAGAGATACAAAGCTCTATGACTCCAGGCTTAGAACTGTTTACCCCCAAGACCAAATTTTACTACAAGACATTGAGTATGATTTCTACCAGAGGTTGCTGAAGTCAGTCTGCAATTCAAACCCTGGTGCCACTCTTCACTTCCTCTGCGATCTTGCACAGGTTACTTCACCTCTCTGTTCCTCAGTTATCTATCCCACAGGGTCATTATGTGGATCAAAGTTAATATTATATGTAAAGCATACAGTTCATGGCATCCATTAAACAATAAATGTGTTATATATTATTGTTGTTATTATAACAAAGATATAATATAAACAAAACCAACATAGGATAGAAGTGATTAACCCAGATTATCATGGGAGCAGTGCATGATGAAAATACTTAGGTGTGTGGTTGTTCATTAGGAGGCTGGTGATCAGTAAGCTCAATGACACAGTAGTTTGATGTGGTTGCCTAAAGTGCTAAGAAAATTTAGGTTTACACACACACACGCACACACACATACAGAGAGAGTCTGTAAGTCTATAAAGGGGAAGTAACTATACTTGGAAGTAACTTGTTCATTCTGAGCACCAAACCATTAGACACAGGGTGTGAAACAACTCAAATTATATCAAATAGGAACAGCTGACGATTGAGGACAAACTGTCTTCAAATATTTAAAAAACTGTCATGTCAAAGCAATGTATTTGTTCAATATGGCTCCACAGAAAGATCAGGAATGTCAGTGGAAGTCAGAAAGCCAATCTTTAGTTCGGAATGGAATGGACTTGTTGAGGAAGTAACAAATCGCTGGAGCTCTTCAGCTCTAATGTCAACTTGACTGTGTATGCACCAACTCCCAGAAGAAGGTTGAAATTCTCACTCGAGAGAGAGATTTCAATTTCAGGGTGAACACAAGACTTTTGACCTCCCTCCTGAACCTGTATTTTATGATGTAAATTGGATGCCTAGTGGCATAAATTATAAAAGGATTTCTCATATACAGAATAACCAGTTGGCAAGCATACAAGACAATGCTGTTAAATAACAGAAATAATTTTAAAAGCTCGGATCTCTCCATTAAATTTTTGACCAGAGTTGTCAACCCATTACCAATCTTGGTGGCTTGAGTTGATATACAGATCTTTAATTTAAAAGAAATGCAACAGGGCTTCCCTGGTGGTGCAGTGGTTAAGAATCCACCTGCCAACGCAGGGGACATGGGTTCGAGCCCTGGTCCGGGAAGATCCCACATGCTGTGGAGCAACTAAGCCCGTGCGCCACAACTACTGAGCCTGAGCTCTAGAGCCTGCAAGCCACAACTACTGAGCCCATGTGCCACAACTACTGAACCCCGTGCACCTAGAGCCCATACTCCACAACAAGAGAAACCACCTTAATGAGAGGCCTGCGCACCGCAACGAAGAGTAGCCCCAGCTCGCTGCAACTAAAAAGAAAGCCTGTGCACAGCAGCAATTAAGACCCAACTCAGCCAAAAATAAATAAATAGATAAATAAAATTTAAAAAATAAATAAAAGAAATGCAACAAAAATATTGCATTTTTAATCCATAAAGTGGATAACTTGCTAATTAATGTTCCAAATTAGTTCCATAGTTGGTATAAACCTAGGTACATTACACTAATATTAATTAGGATTTCAGACACATTCTTTTTGACACATTCTAATCACATTGTTTAATTAGCCATTTTTGACTTTTCATGTTTCCCAGCAGAGACATGCAGACCCATAAAACATAGTGGCTGGATCAGCAATTTACAGTTTGACCTTAGGGCAAGTCCTTTTAACCTCTCTGAGATCCAATTATCCCATCTACTTAAAAAGGGAGAACAAAGAGTGGTAATAAGCAGAGTAGATGTTTTTTAAGGCCTTTTATACTATAAAATGTGATTTTATGAAATGATTAGCCTTCATAATAAAACTCAAAGCACATTTCTTATTTCTTAATTTGTTGCGTCATTTTCCCCAGTGGAGACATCTTTAGCCATAATGTAGGAAAGTGAAGCATTTAGTCTATAACACCACCACTGACTGCTCTGTGAGATAGCTTTATTCTGTCCTTCTGGGGTTTGGAAGAAGTTGCCTGACTGAGGGAAAGGATTTTACAACTAGAAGACACCTTCACATCAAGTAATAATCAACTATAAATAATGGACAAAGCAGAATCAGGGACAGGAGGGAAGAGCATAAAATGTCTCTTTCATAAAAATAACCTTAGAATGAACCATTTTACTCTCACTTTTTTTTTACTTCCTAAATGCTTTATTTCCTTAGGTCTTCTAGATCCATTTCAATGAGTTTATATGATTAAAAGTTTATCCTCATGCATTGTTATATTTGAGTTTCCAATGATAAAAGAAAACATAAATTCAACTCACCCATCTGTTTCACCCTTAGTTGGCCAACTATTCCAATAACATTCTAAACTGTTCCAACGGCTTCCAACTAAAAAACCTGTTCAATTGTACTTTATTTATTTATTTATTTATTTATTTTATTTTTAGCTGTGTTGGGTCTTTGTCGCTGCATGCGGGCTTTCTCTAGTGGCAGCGAGTGGGGGCTACTCTTCGTTGTGGTGCAAGGGCTTCTCAATGCTGTGGCTTCTCTTGTTGCAGAGCATGGGCTCTAGGCACGTGGGCTTCAGCAGTTGTGGCTTGCAGGCTCTAGAGCACAGGCTCAGTAGTTGTGGCGCATGGACTTAGTTGCTCTGCAGCTTGTGGGATCTCCCCAGACCAGGGATCAAACCTGTGTCGACTGCATTGGCACTGCGCCACCAGGAAAGTCCCCAATTGTACTTTGAACCCATAGGTCTTCCTCCAAAAATATTTAGCCTGAAATCAAGCTCCACAACTATACAGAAAAAGCTGTCAGAGTAGTTTCTTTTAAAACGCATTACTTAAAAAAGACACGGAGTACCAACTAGTTTACAAGGTCCCTTTAAAAAAATGGATTGAACAAAGTATTAAGAACAATCTGTACTGGCAAGGGACAAAGCAGATGACCTAATAGGTCTTTTCCATCTAATTTCTGTGATTCGAGGACTTTTTTTTTTACTCTTGCAGCAATACTTGTGAGTTCAACAATTTCCCAAAACTATTATTAGTTACCAAGGAAACACAAAATGTTTATAGGAATAAATAAGCAAATGGACTGGACCTAAATAGCAGGCTTTTCCTGCTTCCCATGTAATAATCTTATCATGGCGTCATATTATCAATCCTTCATTCTCCCCAAGTCATTCTGCTCACTACTGGCATTAACTAGAGTCCCATAGTCAACTCATAGCATCCCACATAAACCAAGAATAGGAGGTCTCTGATCAACAGAAGGGTCTCCATTAAGTATGGACTTCCTTGTTGAAGAAAAACCATGGTGATGTCAGTGGTTGGCTTTATGACCACCATTTCTAGGGAAAATATGCAAATATATGCTTTTAAATGACCCAATGTCTATAGAAAAGCCAGGAACATTAATATAAAAAGGTAAAAAGTAAGAAACAATACACAATTATGGCCCAAAGTATGAAAACAATTATGCTTTACAAATGCTTAGAAAGACCAAAAGGAAACACATTACATGGAATTGTTAATAGTTGGCAGTATTCATGTGGTAGAACTAGTTGTAAAATGTCTTTTCAACTTTTCTGCATTTTCCAAATTATGACATGGGCACTGAACTATTTTTAAGTTAATTTTTAAAGCCACAAAATGGCATTCATTTTAATGTTAATAAAGGGCTTCCCATTCCCTGACATTACCACTGACACTGTTGCTATCAGCCCAAGTTAACTCTCAAGGGGATTGGTACCTTTATAAAATCAAAGTCAGCTAAAGTAAGAATAGGAATAGTTGAGGAGCCTCTGGAAACGTCAAGGACTATGGAGGCCTGGGACAGGAGATCTGGGCTGCAGGTAAGAGTGAGACAGTCTGTATGTAAATTCAAATTCACTGCAGCCCATTAACTGCTGGTTAAGCTCTGGGTGCACAGTGTAAGTGCTGTGCTGCCTGGGGATGTGGTATATTTCATGCAGGCATTTATGTGTACAGAGCGAGGCACATATCACCTGGGGAACAGAAAGAAGAGTGAAAGGAAGAGGTAGGTTAGAAAACTGATTGTCCCTGGCATGGAGAGAAGCTGCTTTCACCCTCAGACTTTCCTTTTGGTTCTATGTTCCACAGTTGCCCACCTGTGGTGCTCAGTCTCTTCAGCCTTCCTCCAAAATTGTGTAGAAGCAGAGAAGCGATCAGTTCCACATCTACGACAGGCTTGCCCAATGCTCAGAGGCAAAGCCGTTTTGCAAGAAGTCTGTGCGTGAGATGTTAGAATGTTCTGTCAGGAGGAATATCTTAGCATCAAAGGCTCACACTCTGGCCAGTCCAACTGCAGGCTGATGCAATGCAGGACCACAGCATTCTGCCTCTCCCCATGCCATCCTGGATCTATATCCCCACTCTGTTCAGCTTCTCATAACAGCACCACACCCATAATAAGAATTGCTGTTTTTCTTTGCATGTTATAGTGTTTCCACATATACTCTTTTAGACGCAAAGGAGCAAACATGTCACATGCTGAGTGAGTGTTACCATCCCAAAGCTTGCAGCAGAGCTTCCAGAGAGCAGTGCACATTGCCACTTACCTGATGAAAGAACCAATAATGAAAATTGTGGGCGGCTCTAGAAAAGGTTCAGCTAATTATGAATACTGCTTCTCTGGCACTTATTCAGATGACCAAAAGACTTTGCCAGTCACAAGAAGAAACAAAGGCAGGGAGACAGGACAAGAAAGAAAATACGAGCAGTCACTTCACAAAGAGAAAATGGCTCTGACATGCTTAGTAACACATTAATGTTATTTTAAGACAGTTAAATAATTGTGGACACTACTACTAACATTGGTTGCTGTGGTCATTGTAATAACCTCCTGGCAATAGCTTAAACCATGGGAAACTGCTGATATTCAACTGTTTTTGGCTATCTAACAAAAGAGACCTCATACCGTTCAATCAAATGGATACATCCTAGTTTCCAGCCTTGTCACCTACAAACCCTTCTTCTGCATTAGAAAGCAATTAGCTTGGTAGAAAAATTCCCTTGTGCCATTTCCAAATGATAACTTAAAGCTATTGCTGATTTAGACCATAAATTCAGCTTACTAATTGTAGAAAGGACTTTCATTTGCAGGTATACTTATTTGTAGGAAATTCCTGATTATAAAATGAGAAGAGTCATATAGCAACTGAATAGTAAAATTTTCAGTAAAAAGTAAAACTTTCTCAGCCAAGACTGAGGCACAATCGTCATAACCCTATTCTTTTCATAATAAATATATGTCAGAAGCTAAGAGAACAAAAATTGCATTGCAAAGAGAACGTTGATAGGAAAAGGAAAGGAGATAAACATCTACTCATGTGGCCAGTGGAGCACAATGCCAATGGCTGGCTGGAGTGAGCAATACAAGACCCAGGGTGCCCTTGTGTCACTTAGATAAAGATTCTGCTTCTTCAAGACCTTTGACTTTCATCTATTGGAGAATTTTTATAATATTCCAACTTTATTAGAACATGTTGCCAACATCCTCAAGAAATCTATCTTAGTAAATATACAAATCCACTATGTCTCTAATGTAAACAACACTCCCTAGGGTTATTCAGCATACAGTCAGGGTGGCTCTGGTGTCTGGCCTACGAAGAGTGTGAGTTTTAGTTTTCCTAATTCAACATCAGTCTGGAAAATAAAGACACAAACTTCTCAGTTAAATCAGAATATTTCTTTACTAGCAACACTTCTGAGAGATTCTAAGCAAATCCTTAAAAGAAGACAAGACGAAGGCTGTATATATAATAACACTGGTTCAAATTTTTGCTTTCCTTACTTTACCAGCAGTGTGACCTTGGTCAAGCAATTTTACCCTTCCAAATGTGTTTCATCATCTGAAAAGTATGGATAAAACCACCTTAAAATGTGTTATGCAGATTAAATGATGGAGTGCATGTAGAACATTAAGCACAGTGACTGGTATGAACTAAAAGCTCAATAAATGAGAGTTATTATTGATTCCTGAAGAGAGTGGCCACATACCATGACCTCAGCTGGAACGCTGAGTCATAGCTGTTTCAGAGGCCAGTGCTTCAGTGAGTAACAGCACAGGCAAGGAACTCAGAAGTAGGAGTACTAATCTTCTTTTCTCTTGCTTCGAGAACCCTAGACAAGTCTTGTAGCCATTTAACTTCTCTAGTCTTCAGTTCCTTCAGCTAAAGAAAAGGAGGAAATAATACTGACATATTTACAGGGAAACTGGGAAGTCAAAAGCATGAACATAAATGCAAAGCATGAGTACAAACGTATAAGAAAGAAATAAATGGTAGTGTCAAATGTTTGGAAGCCTCTGTATCCATCAGAGGGGAAAGGAGGCAGAACAAATTACAAAAATGCTAGCTTTGGGTAGAGGTACTTTATGTTACCAGTTTGGAGCTGAGATTCAGGTGTTTATGCTTCATGCAACTTTCATAACAGTCATTTTATCTCATTTGTAATAAATCAAAGCTAGTATAAAAATCTCAAAGGATATTTAATCAGTACAAGGCAAGCATAGGAGACTAAAAATATTTAAATACACTTCATAAGTGCATTTAACAAACCAACATCTAAAATGTTAATACGAAACTGCAAATGAAATATTAAAACTTAAGTTCAGCTGAAGAGTATAACTTCTCTTAAAACAGTATATACAAAAAGCAGGGGTTAGTTTAATACATTTCTCAGTAGACAGGTAGAGTGATCTAGAAGAACTGTTAAAGTGAGCCCACAGTTTATTAAAGATGATACATGCTTATTTTTGTGCCCTGCATCTTTTCTCCATGCCATTTTTGCTAACTATAAATTTTCTGCAACCAGTCTTTCTCTACTCCACACTAGAGAAAAGAAACAGGCAGACTATTTTCATTATTTCTGTTTGACAAAGCATATGGAAACAATAATTCTACAGACATGTACATTATAATAGGAAGCAATCCTATTTTAATGTAATTTTAAAAATTAAATAGACTCAAGTTATTTAAACTACTCAGTTTATTTGAAACTCACAAATGAGGCAGCCACGTCTCTAATTTACTTAGCAGATTCATATAGTTGGCTAGGACTTTAGAGATTACTTCTCTTATTGATGTGCAAAGCATTTAGGAGGCTAATTCTCATTTACAAGAAAAAGTATTTATACAAGTAAATCTGCCCCTTAGTAAAGGGTAACAGGCTTAATTCAGTCATATTTGGTCAGTTTCTTTTTTCTTCTCAGGTCTTTTTTATTTTGTTTTATTTTGTGTGCTGGTAGAAAAGAACAGATGAATTAAAACTGGTTCTAAAGTTCTATTTTTATACTTTGTCTTGAAAGTACTGCACAAAACATTAAATTTCTTTAATAAATATTTTCCCTGCCATATAAACTGATTAGTTTCAACTACTTTCGTTAAAACACAGGCATGCATAAATGAGGAACAAGGAGGTTCTCTCAGGAAAAACACTGAAAAAAATAAGATTTCATCTGGCCTTCCCATCACCACTTGAAGAATTGTTTGGTAGTTACATCATCAGGAAATAAAATACTATCCTCTGAGGACCCCTACTCTTTACAAAGAGGAAAGAGAAGGTTTGAAGTCTAAATCACTCCCGGAGATGTCTCCAAAAAAAAAAAAGGAGACTAAGACTTCTGGCTTCCCTCTGCCTCCTTCTTCCCCAGCAGCAAAAAAACGAACGTAACAAAAACGTATTTACTAAAGTATAAATACGAATAACATGATGTGTATTTAAGAATCCCAAGCAATAACAGAAGCTTAAGAGCCCCAGAGGGAGAAAAGTTACAAGCGGATCAACCCTGACCCCCAATGACTCGATCAGCCCGGCAGGAGGGCGCCAGCGTCCCCGGCCCGCCGCCCATTCCCCTCCGCGGGGAGCCGGGACCGACGGTGCGTTCACACGGTCCGAGGTCCGAGCGTCGGCGGGGCCAGGGCGCGATGCAGCGCCGCCGCCGCGGATCTGGCTGTCACCGGCGCCCCCGCCGCCCGCGGCGCACACGCGGAGTGCCTTATAAGGCAGCGCAGTGACGTAACGCCCATAGGCCGGGCGCGCTCGGCGCCCCGCTCGCATTGTTCGGGCGACTCCCGGAGCGCGCACAGCCCGCTCGCAGCGCCGCGCGACTGCGGCCCCCGCCCGGCCCTGGCGCAGGCAACTCAGGTAAGCCCGGGAGAGCCGCTCAGCTCCAGCAAGGGGATTGCTGTCTGAGAGCTAGGCAGTCTGTAGGTGGCTTTTAAAGTTATCAGCATCACGAACTAGACAGGTTTCGAAAAGCGCGTCCAATGAACTCTAGGTTCAAAACCTTTCCCAACTCACACAAAACCTGAAAAAACTGAAAAGTTTTCTCCGACAGAGAAAACAGATTTGGGATTTAATTTTAAATGTAGAGAGGTGAGGGATGACTATATATTACAGACGCCTTCCAAGTAAGCTATACATGGTATCCTGCCTGTATTGAGAAATCTTTGGGGAAAGGGTGGGGAGAGTATATTGTGCTACAACAACTCTATCTCCTGATCTTACCTCTCCCAGGACTCAAACTCCTTTAAGTCTTCTTACAAGAGCACAGTGCGAAACACTACCACAAGGTAGTGGATTTGTTCTCCCCCCCGCCCATGCCCTCCCCCTTTTGTAAATCTTCATATAAAACTCTAAAAAACCCCTGTTAGGAATACATCTTGTAATTAGGATGAATCTAACTTAAAAAGTAAAGCACTTTTTAAGCTTCAGAAAATCCTACAAACGCTATTCTGTCTTAAAAGCAAATGTTAATTAATTAGGACAAGAAAGTAACTCAGTGTTGAGTTCTAACTTTACTTCGACTCCAGTCAGTGGGTAAATGACAAACTGCAATGCAAATTAAAGATAAAGCTAGTTCCTCTACAGTAACTTGTTGGACAATAGTTTATTATGTAGAAATACTAATTTAAAAGGTAAAGCCTATAGAAGAATTTTGTTAATCAGTGGCGTTTTGAACCATAATTCCTTACATCTAAACCCTGAATAGACTATTGCTATAAACGAACCCTTATAGTATGATAATTGAACCACTGGCAGCTGCCGAAAATCTACATATTTTACTTTACTTTTCAGAATAAAAATCAGCAAAGGAATTAAAAATAAAATATGCTATGTCAAATTTAAAACACTGGAATAGGAGATGAAAAAATGATTTATCACTCAAACATTATTTGGTCTGAACATATGTTGTAAAACAAACTTAAGAAAAAAAATGTGTGAAAGAACTGTTTCCCTTTTAAAATAGTCTCTATGTTTTACTTATCATTTGAAACATAGTTTTTTACCTGCTCAAAATTCGGGATATATCTGTATTTCTAGTAATTTCTGTGGTTGAGTTTTTAAAAGTATATGACATTAGTGCCTGCCATTTTTGCTTCACAGGAGTTTTGTTTTATTTGCTAATTTTGTTTGAAGCAATGCAAGTCTTTGGTTTTAGTGTACTAAAAGAAAAATTATATGTTACTTGGCCTGAAGATAGGCTTTATAAACTGCAGGTTAGTACTGAGAAGTAGCATTTCCTCAAAACTATTATTTCAAACATAGGGAAGCCCTACCATAATGATAAGAGAGGGGGCAACACCCAGGTTACTGGGGAGAAGTACAGAATATGCAATAGAAAAGTTGTTTATTTGATATAGGCTGTAATTGGAAACTGAAAAAATTCCTATCTTGGGAAAAAGGTATTCGACTCTTTTGAATCTAATAGAGGAGGAGGGAAACAGAAACCATCAATTATTGTTTCAGCTATACCCAAAGTACCATCTGTACCATAAACTATAGCTCAACTGTTGAAAATCATAACCTCTATCAAAGCCCTAACAGCTGTTTCCCAGAGTCTGCATTTTATTTTTGTAAAACAGGCAAGCATCACTTTTAAAACAAAATTTTAAGTGACACACTTCAACAGTCCACACTTTTTTTCCATTTATTCACTTTAAAGCATAGTTCAAAGAACAATCGCCCATTAAAACCCCTTTTAAAATTGAAAGTTAAAAAAGATTTATTGTGGATACATTATCTCACAGTGGGCTCTCAGTGAGCACTTCTTAGTCCTTGGGATAACTTACATGATGGAAAAAATGTTTTGGGTTGAATGAATATGAATTTTTACATCTCCAGATAAAGCACATATTAATTTTATAATTAATAAATTCACTTACCTTTCTATGGTGATTAACCTTACCCGTTAAGCCCTGGTATTTTTGTGATATTTTCCTAATGTTGTGATGGAGTCTATAGTAACAGTCAATATGAAAATACAAATAAGCTTAGAGCTTCTCAATTTTCAAGTCCACTTGCGGGAATTCCCATTAATCTGCTTTCTCAAAATGCTGTGAACTTTGCTTTAGGGTTCTCTGCTACCTCTTCCCCTCCAAAAAAGTGCCTTTGGTAATAAATGGATTTTGAGGTAAAAAAAGTGAAAATGGGGGAGAAGAACAAAATTCCATTAATTGTTCTTAGGTCATGTTCTGTCTAGTGCTTCAGGGCAAAGGGAAAAAAAAAAATACAACCTCCTATTAAAGGGAAAAAGGAAGCGGGGCAGGAAGAGAACTGTTTATAAAAGCCGATATTGTAAAGTAATAATCAAAGGATGTAAAGCAATATTGGTCTCAACCTGCTTCAAGAACTGAGATGTTACCCACACAGCCAGTCATTATCTTTGAAAAATCTAACACACCTTATCCTCTTGGGCATATCATTAATTTTAAATGATTTTTAGAGTTTAGTTAATTTGCATTTGACTGTGAACTTAGCTTCAATATAAACTGATTTAGTTTCTGTAAACTATGTTTAAATAAGGATTTAAAAATGAAGAGACTCTGCATATTCAGCAAGCATCACAAACTTTCAAAGAAATATTTCTATGGCTGCCTTTGCCATCACTAGGGCCACCAACTCAATCACTTATGTTTAATGTGTGCTGCAAAGACTTTTAGAAATTCCTCTGGCCAGTCAGTTTCTACTTCGAGTGTGAGGTACACTAATTCCTAGCAGATCATCACCAACACTGTTCTAAGCCCTCTTACATTCCTCTTTTCAAAAACAGAGTTGAGATTCTCTCTCCCTGGCCTTCTTCTGCACTAACATTACCTCCGACTGGGAAAGCTGGGCAAATAAAAGTGGGGAAGGCTCTCCAAGGAAAGTTGCTTGGTTCTTTTTCAGATATGGGAGAAGGACTCCCTTTTCATGCTTGTTCCATGAGATTCTAATTTAGCAGATTAGATAGGAGAGCAGCAGTTTTCATTCTGAGCCCAAGAACAGAGGATAAAACATTAGCAGCATTTTTTCTCCAGTCTGATCACCCTCACATTCCTATGCCCTAGTGGTTCCAAAATAAGATTAACTCTTAAAGATACAATTATAATTTTTAAATGACTAGCTTAGGAAATGATACATTTGTGTGTGGGGGGATGGGTGAGGAGGTATGTGCAGGAGTAAGTAGGTAAGTGTAGCTATCATTGGGACAGGTAGAAGTTTACGGTAACTACCGATTCTAGCCTAGAGCACAGTCATTAATGAGTAAAAGAGTGTATATTTTGTCAGAATAGCAAACACTCAGTCCCACAGATGTGAGTTTGAGAAGTGCCTTGGTAAGTTCTTTATGGACAATGGGATGCCCCAGGCCCCAGAGGGTGTACACACACACGGACACAAACCTGACAGGGAACGTCCACGGAACTTTATAGCTAGAAGAGGCCTTGGAGGCCATCTGATCCAAATGCCTCATGTTGCAGAAGAAACTGATGTCTACAGTGCGACTTACCTCAGAGACACAGAGCTACTCAGAGGCAGAGCCAGGGCCCCTTGCATTCTTAGGCTATAGCCTGTGGTTTCTCCTTAAATTAATGTTAGGAAAAGATGAGAACAGAAGTCCCAGAAGAAGCCTTGGTACTGTAGGTGTTAATTTGAATATAAAACCCATTAAAAGAAAAAGAAAGTAGAAAGGTTCAAAGTTCTTGTTAATTAGTAGAAGCAGTAAGAAGACAAAGGGAAAGGAGGGAGGTGAAAATCAATACAGTTCAACCAGGCTACAATGGAAGAGAGGTGATAAAGGGAGGACAAAGAAAACAAATAATAAATGTACTTAAAGGTCCTCTGGGCAGCAAAGCTCACTCTCTGCCTAAAAGCTGAGAGGTGCCCTGCAAAGAGTGTATGCTCTATAGTTATAGTTAAAGCCATTTACGTCTGATCCACTAACTTGACAAGTGACCTCTTCGCAGCATCTTCCAACTACAAGCATTCTGCATTCCCTAGACCTCCCCAGCTAGTAGGTTCCCCTTCAAAACTCAGTGACTCAGTGCCGTTAAAACAACCCACCCAAAAACTTTAGAGGAAGTCACTGTGGGCTATAAGCTCCTGGAGATATTTACCTGCTTTACTTTCCTTCATACCATGCATTGCTACATGACATTAAATTATACATTAACTGCTTGTTTATAGTCTGTCTCCTGGACTGTAAACTCCTTGAGGGTCAGTTTTGCTACCAACTTTATCCCTAGCACCTGGAAAAAGACCTAGCTATAGTTAGTAGGTATGTCACCAGGCCAAGAAGGGTACTGGATAAATATATGAACAAATTACACCCTGGAAGCTTCTTATTTGGTAAGAAAAGAGTATTTCTGGAAACAGTGGGTTAGGAAGGGCCCCTTCTTCTAGATTTTGTTCAGGAGCTCAAAACAAGTCTCTTCCACTATTTGAAGTAACCATGTAGAATTGACATATAAAACACAGAAACCAGAAAACAAATTAGGCTCAGATGAAGTCGAGGCAGTGAAATCTGCTTTTACTATACAGTATGTGTTGTGTAGGAAGACTTCAAGTCAGATGCTTCTCTGTCTACCCACCTCCATCTACCTCACTTTAATGTCCTCCCAAAATAATGAGAATAAAGATGGTGAAAGAGTACCAGGTGAATTGCCCCGGGGCAAGAATGGACGTGAAGCAAAATATGAAAGAGCAGAGTGCAGTGTTTTTGTCCTTAATGAAGGGTATTCCTCTGTTTTTCCCTAATTTCTGTGCCTCAGCTGAACGCCTGGGAATTGCACTCATGGGGTCCAAACAGTTTGTCCTTGCAATAACTAGAAATTAGCAGATTGCCCTTTCCCGAGTATATAGTTTGATTCCAAAGTTTCTGTGGGTAGTCAATTCATCTGCCAGGTTTTACAGAAAAGGAAGAATTTTTCTATAGTTTCAAACTTAGGTAACGCCAGTGTCAACCTGTGAAACCAGCCTAAGGCTTGTAACTCCTCATCAGCACCAAACATTTACTGAGTGTCTACCAGACACTGTGCTATAAGTACAAGGCAGGACAACAAGCCCAGCAACTAAGTTCTCCACACACCACACCATGTCACTAACACAGCTACACCTACTGTGTTGATGACAAGGGCTAAGATCATCAGCAGCTCTTGCACAGTGGTTTCAATCATTGATCACTGTCCTGTTCGGGCTCTTTTTAAATGAACTGACTGATCAAGCAATATAGATAATACAGGTCAGCTGTATATAAAAATAAAGATAAACAATGTGGGACTGTTTTTTTTAAAAAATACAACAAAAATGTAGTCAGTCTCCAAGCTTGTTTACTAGTGACACTAAATTGATATGCACAAATAGTGTTACCTCAATGCTAAGACTAAAGTGTATGAATAATGGTTCGTAAATCAAGTTCTACTCTTCCTGGCTCTGCCATCCATTCTCTGCGTAAGCCTCCTATAGCCTTGGCTTCCATTAACATAAAAAACGGGAACAATGTCATCCACTGTAAGTATCTCTCAATACTGGGTAAGGATAGAATAGTGCACAATAACCTCTGAGGGAACTCTGATCACGTAGAGTCAAAGACTATATAAAAATATAAGCTCCTGATCCTATCATTAGAGAGACAAGTCAGCTAAAGAAAATGGGAAGAATGTGAGAAAAAAGTCCACTCTTAAGCCAGAGGCAAAATTCATGTAACTATAGCCCTTGAGCCTGTGAGAGCTCCAAATCATCCTACCAAGAGCAGCCGCAAAGATGAGCTCAGGAAAAAAAAAAAAAAGATGAGCTCAGACCTTCAAGATGGGTGACTCTGACAGGAGTAAATCTGCCAGATTTATCATATCTCATGGCCCACCAGTCTTGGAACAAAAGTTTAAAGGTGAACTAAATTTTCTCTCTCTTTAAAAAATTCTCTTTTAAGTGAATCAAAACAAAAACAAATCTCTGAGCAGAAATTATAAGAGGAATGTAAAATATTCATCACATTTGGTCTGATAAGACTTAAGTGACTGATGCTGTTACATTTGAAGAAAAGGATGGAGCTGCTTAGCCTAAGAGCTAGGGGAGACCATGAGAAAGTTCCTTCTTGCTGAAGACAAATGGCCTGCAGTGAGATGCTGTGCAAGTTCCTTAGCCTTGGCTTGTTAGTCAGTTAATTGGGAATGGCAGAGGAGGTGAATCACTCTATGGAGTTCTGTATAAAGTAATCCTTTGCTGCAAATGAGAAGATTATCTATTCTTTAAAAATAATATCAATTCATTTATTATCAAGAGAGTTAAACACTCTTTTTATTAAAAGAATCACATTATGTTTGAGGTTCAGTATTAGCCTTCAGGCTTTCATACAACTGCCTATATGGGGCAGACTGAGGTCTTTTAGATAAAGATGAGAACAACTTTGTTAAATGGCTGGGGTTCTACTCATCTCCCCTAAAATTATGCCTCACAAGAGTCTTCTTACGGTCTCATAAAATTCACTGGGCTGAGCAAAGATGCAAAGACTCACAGGCAAAGTTAAGATTCTCTGGCTAGTTTACCCCCATCCAGACTTATTTAAATTTGTCTCCAAGTGAATTCACTTCACTGAATGGTTCTCCCTCCTCAAAAGTGACAAGAACAGAAGAAACAAAACTCTACTTCTCCTTCTTCAGCTCTCATAATAATTAGAGTAAATTCTGAGAACTGTAGGCATCATTCAGCCTAAGAGGGAGTTATGTTCTCCTAAGAAATGGGTCTTCTCACCTCTCAAATCATTTGGTCATCAAGTATGTACCAAGTTCAGACCCATGTGGAGAATACAGAGGTATCAGATTCTTTAAGGAGCTTATAGTTAGTTCAAGAGCAAAACTAATATAACAAATTAGAAAGTAGTATAAAACAATACAGAGTATTTGTGTCACAAAACTGTAAGGGCTGTGGGAACTCAGAAAGGGGAACCAGCCAGGGTTAGACAAGTTAGGGAACATTCATGGAGAAGATGGAAAGTGAAATGTAAATGTAGCATTCCAAAAAATGATGGTATCCCTTGGAAGTCTACTGTGAAAAGGGAATATGAGGTAAAAAGAGAAAAAAGGCTTGATCCAGCCTCAGAACACCCAAAGTCTGATTTTAAATTCCATTATTTGGCCTTTAGAACAACCTGGACTTCCATTGTTATTTCAGTCCTTAAAGTGAACATTAAAAGTGATGATAAAGCAGTTGGCACAATGCCAGACCCACAGCAGACACTCAGTAAATGGTATCTATTGCTCTTCTAGGTATTAAGCCAGTCTGCCCATAAGAATGATGCTCCATCATCATTTGGTGCTATTGGGTTCCTCCAGGCTGAGGCACAAGGGGCTGTCTCAGGGCCAAAGAGGAGGTGCTTTGTAGGATGCAGTCCCAAAGAACTCATGTTTAAGCTTATTGGAGAGTTAAGAACTCAGGATTAAGCTTAGTGGAGAAAATCTATGTCTCTAGTACTTAACTTCAGCCACTCTGAAAAGTGAGGTTATCCTTTATCCTGATTTCCCTGCTAGAAACGAATCCCTCCTATGAGAAACCCACATGAGCTTTCCTAAAGAAGGCTTCGTCACCTGAAATAAAAAACAAGTTACTGAGTAAAGGACCAAGGAGAGCAAAAGTCTTAAAAGCTGGCCTGGAATCTCCCTGTTTTACCTGGAAAGTCCTACCATGCTGGAGAGGCACACATATAAAACAAATAGGTGAGACAAATCTTACAACATGGGCTAAGCTTATATTAGATCTGAGCCACAGACAATGAAGATTTCCTTTCAGAAACTACTAGTCAAATACTTCTTCCTAGGTGTTCATTTTTCAGTTTAATTATACTTTCAATTTAGCATAACATTTTAAGCGTCAGACACGAAAAAGATTTACTTCTGTACTTTTACAGCACACTTATAATCTTGAACTACAATAAATGCTTGACATATAAAGAACCAAAAATAAATCTGAATCCCATGAAATTCCAGTTAAGGTTCCTGTATAGTTATGAACCACTGAGACTTGACGAGTCATAAAATCTCTTCTGATAGAATGGAATATATTTTTGACATGTGAATTTGTATATAGTGCTATATAGGAAAGAAGGGAGGGAAAGGACTTTAAAGGTTGGTAGTGGTTTTTATCCTCTGGAACTGAGATTTGAGGATCATTAAAGGCTTTGTAAACCTTAGAGACAAAATTGTATTGCTTTCCCCATGTTGCAGCTGAGGTAACAGGTAGATGAGGCAAGGTCATAGAGTTAAGTCAATGGCAGATTTTGGTCCAACATGGCTCTTCTGAAAGTGGCTTTTCTGTTGCTTGAGAATTGGGGTTTTGCTTTTTTTCTTTGTTTTTAGCTGTGAATGAGTAAACTTTAAAAGTGAGGGAAACTGAAGTCAGTGCTTTTTTCAACAACGCTTTTTTCAACTACTGCAAAGGTGAAATAGTTTGCCCTCTCTCAAGATTCAAATCTTAAAATTAATTAAAATTCAAAAGTAAGATATGGTCAGGGCAAAAATGGATGGGTATTCATATAGCACATACACAAGGTATACTATATAGCCTTTTCATCAATTTTTTTCCAGACAGAATTTCTCATACTGATAAACATAACTAAATGGGTAAAACTTTTGTGCAGGGACAAAATCAGCTGCAGACAGGCCCAGGGCCAAGGGAAGTAAAGTATTAAGTCACTGCTCTCACCACTAGCAGGCCTGTTGCAAACCACTGTAACATCTTAAGATGGAATTGCCCCTAACTACACAAGATAAATATTCTCTAGAACACATTCATCTTAAAAGAACCCAACTTAGAGAAAGAAAATAGGATCAAACTCTGTGTTCATGCTTTCTATCTTCTCAATGCTAAGAAGTGGCAGAAAAGGAAAATGTAACCCAAATGCTCTGAACTGTTCATTAGGGAAAATTAAACAAGGTTAGATGACCAAAATAATTTTAATTTTTAAAATGTATGCAAGAGGGCATGCAAAGACCACAAGAAAAATGGTCAGTTACATTCCAACAGATTTTAGAATAAAACTTTCCCACCTATCTGTAATTAAGTTTTACATATGGCCCAAACTCTAGTTCTCCAAAACATCATTTAGGAGACAGAAACCAGTCACCCTCAGGAACTAGGAAAAGTGCGTAAAGGTAGATGGAGGATGTTCATCCTACATCCAGTGGTTCAGGATCTCACTGTTTGCTCAGCAGTCAGTCAGGCCAAACATCAACCTTCATCTTCCAGCTGCCTTGACCTCCAAATACTGTTTAATGGTATTCAATGTTCTACTTCCTTTGTGCTCCTTATTTACTGATTTACTATAGCTAAAATGGAAGGGGAAAAAGAAGGAAGTTCTCTAGGGATCAAAATGTTTCACATTTTATGCTCTTTGGACTCCTATCTAGCCTGTTTCTCATGGCAAATTGTGTGACTTCAGTAGTCACATAAAACATAAGCCTCTGTTGTTGTGGTTTCTAAGTTTCTGAAGTCTGAATTTCCCACTAACAAGTTAGGAAACGTTTGGTTTCCCAAGCATACCACGTTAGCCGCTGCCTCTGTGCAGGCAGCCAGACTACAGGGAGGTGAAAACCAGTGAACTCATCTACTCTGGCACATGACTGCTCCCTGCTTTGGCCTTTTATGTTAAATCTACAAACTGAACACCAGTGAATTAAAGTATGAAAGCCAAATAAAAGAGTTAAGCCTTTTTTAAAAAAAGACTTACAGGAACTAGGGGCTTAAAAAAAAAATGTCTTTTCTTTTGGCTCATAGTAAGATTTGGAAAAGGATATATTCTTTGTAACTTTTTAAAAAAGAGAGAATAAAAGAAGAAAAACAACCTACCAAAGAATAAGTGTTAAGAGAAAGGAATTATACTAATCCTCCAAATTATCTATTTGCAATATCTGAATGAAAATAACCTGTGATCTGGGAAGAGAAAAAAAGGATGAAAGGAGATTAAAAACAAAATTGTGTAGCTACATCAGAATGCTTTTCTAAAGAATCTATTTCTGTTTTCCTCAATCCACTAAGATACAAAAGGAACATCTAAATATAAATGGATTTTGCAATAAGAGAAATACATACAAATATTCTTAATAAGATAAAACACATACAACACACACTTCTAAGGGTATACAGCATTATGCCCTTGAAGTCTGTCTGAGAAAAGGCTGCCTGCTAAAAATACTTTCTGAGAACTTTAAGTTCCTTGAAATGTTCTATGGAAATGGTATTTATGACAAACCCACCTCCTCTAGGGAACATGAGATGTTATTACTGGCAAAGTCACAATTTTCTAAACCATCCAAAAATAATCATGAATTTATGCCAAATGACTAAACTTGTTTTATTATTACAATGATTAAGAGAATATTTGCTAATATCTCATGATCAAGCTCAAAGTAGCCATGAACCTACAGAAAATACAGTGTCAATACAGCGGATCGCAAGTGGTAGTGATTTTCTGTGCCTTTCATAGGCAGAATATTATAACACACAAATTCACTGGAGAGGATGGTATATGAGATATTTGAGATAGGAGGTGTGGATGTATGTCACGGTGGTGAGAAACTGCCTTTCTGTAAAATAAGAATAATAATACAGTAAGTCCCCTACATACGAACGAGTTCTTTTCCAAGAGCTTGTTCATAAATCCAGTTGGTTCGTAAGTCCAACAGAGTTAGCCTAGGTAGCCAACTAACACAATCGGCTATATCGTACTGTACTGTAATAGACTGTAATACTTTCCACACAAATAATATGTACATAAAAAAACACAAAAAAATAAAGAAAACATTTTAAATCTTACAGTACAGTACCTTGAAAAGTACAATAGTACAGCACAACAGCTGGCATACAGGGGCTGGTATTGAGTGAACAGGCAAGAAGAGTTACTGACTGGAGGAGGGAGAGGAGGTGGGAGATGGTAGAGCTGAAGGATCGTCAGCAACAGGAGACCAAGGGCAAGCTGCAGTTTCACTCACGCCTGACACTGATGGAATGCACATTCAAGTCTTTGCAAGTTTGCAACTTGAAGGTTCATATGTCGGGGACTTGCTGTACTTGCTTCTTATGACTGTTTCTGGGACTAGCATGGTACATGGCATATAATAATTCCTCAATAAATGATAACTGTTATTCAATGACTATAGAGGAAAGGAACTACTGAATACTTACAGTCATCCTTCAGTATCCGAGGGGGATTGGTTCCAGGACTCCCACAGATACCAAAATCCACAGATGCTCAAGCCTTTCATATAAAATGATATAGTACAGTCAGCCCTCCCTATCTATGGGTTCTGCATCTGAAGATACAGAGGGTGACTGTACTATGTGTCTTTTGCTTACAGTCACACACTCTACCCTAACATGGTACCTAGTTCAAAAGTAGAATAGGTGTTTGTTCAAATATTTAACAAATACTTATCGACTACCAAGCAAATACTGGATACTATTCTTGAGCTAGAAATCTAGCACTGAATAAAACAGACTACTGCTTGACCTGTCACTGAAAAACACACAGACACACACACACACACACAACACACCCACCCCTACCTCCCTACTCACATGAAGTTTACATTCTAGTAGGAGAGACAGCCAATGATCAAGTAAGTAAAATATAGTATGCAAGGTGTTACTACATGAACTAGGGGAGAGAGTCCAGTGGCTCCCTGGGAAGGCAGCCAGTACAAAAGCCACAGGCCCTACTGTGCTCAGGGAGCAACAGGGAAACTGGTATGACTAGAGCAGACTGAGCAAAGGTAGGAGGGGTCAGGGAGTCAATGGGATAGGGACCTAGAGTGCAGGAATGAATGAACAAATTGACACTAAAAGCATGAGATGGGAGAAAGAGGAAACTCCTCTGAGGTCAGTATTCTGTCTGGGTTTTCTAGCATGTAGACTGGTTAAGCTAAAAGAACACATGCTTTGTAGATAGTGAATTTTTATTCTGGTTTGGTTATTATTTGTGCTATTTGGTAGTTATTTAACCTCTCTAAATTTTAGTTTTTTGGTCCTTACCCTCATCTGTAAAACAGGAATAATACTTACCTCATAAGGTTGTTTTAAGGATTAAGTAAGATCAAGTGGCACAGAGTAGACCTTCAGTATGCTTGTTTCTTTTTCTCTATAAACTAAATCCCACACTGATAGCAACTGGGAATTGGAGTCTGTGTTCTAGTACCAGGGCTACCATAACAATGGTATTATTTAGTCTTCCTGGGCTTCAGTTTCTTAACTAAGAAAATGCAGATGCTATACACAGATGTTATAAAAACAGATATACATCAGTTAAGGTGTTGTTATAAAATTATAATCAAATAACATTACTATTACAATTTATCTTAATATTAAAAATTCAAAACAGCAAAAGTATGACTCCTGTTTCTCTATGTTACTTCATCTCAAAAATCCTGTAAATTTTAATTTTTTAAGCATGAAGTTGTAAAGATTTATTTAGCAGCCATGTTGACTTTTATTCCCTTTTTCTGTCCCTGCTTAAGAACACTGATCTAATAGAAAGATCTCTGGGTCTTCCTTGGTGGTCCAGCGGTTAAAACTTCTCCTTCCAATGCAGGGGGTGTGGGTTTGATCCCTGGTTGGGGAGCTAAGATCCCACATGCCTTGGGGCCAAAAAACCAGAAAACATAAAACAGAACCAATATTGTAACAATTCAATAAAGACTTTAAAAATGGCCCACATCAAAAAAATCTTAAAAAAAAATATCTCCAAGAAAATATTTAACTGCAAAAACCAAGGTGAAAGATAAAGAGAGTTTATAGTAAGCTATTTTTTGTATAAAAAAGGGAGAGACTAAGAATCTTTATTTGTATTTGCTTATTTACTCATAAAGACACTATAGAAGTACATGTAAGAAACTAATATCAGTGGTTAAAAGTTGGGGAAGAGGAACTGGCAGATGAAGGATGAGGTAGGACCCTATACCTTTTAATATACATATTTGGAGAGGTATAAATTTAGGAATGCTAATCTGAAATCCAAGACTGAAATTCAGACTTTCTTGAAGAGTTAAAACTGAGCAAAGTAAACTTTGTATAATTAAAAAGTTAAGTGTATAACAGTATGAAAACTTCAAATAACTTCTTTCTCAGATAATCTGAGTATCCCTCAACCTGTTATTTGTATTTTTTTCTGAAATGTTCAAAAAACATTATAAAATATCCTCAATAGTCTTCTCCACATTTTCCACTATGGAAACTAAGCCCAGCAGTAGCACATACAGAAAGAGACTGCATCCGTCAGCCCACCCCACCTCTGATTCCCCAGGCAGACAAGTCTAGGAGCATATTATCTCGGCAGAGAATGTCACTGCACGTTTACACGCGAGGAATGAAGAACAGGAGAAAGAGAAGCAGAACATCAAAGAGGCTTTGGGAGAATCGCATGTCTCCTCCAGGAAGGGAGAAGTGCTGTGGTGTAGATCTGTGAACAAAAGAGAAATGGGAAATACTGATCCCAAATATATTTGAGCAGCAAACAGTGAAGCAGAGTTACGAATGTCAGAGAAAACTAACACAAAGAGATCTAACAGAAGTTTTCCAAAAAATCAACTATGCCCTAAAATGGTGGTTACAACCAGAGGTGACATCCCCCCCGCCCCAGGTTTTCTGCAATGTTGGGAGACGTTGTTTGATTGTCACAACAGAGCTGGGGGTGCTGAGTTACTTCTGGCATCTAGTGGGTAGAGGCCAGGGGTGCTGCTAAACACCCTGCAATGCACAGGCAGTCCCCACACCAGAGTCATCCAGCCCAAGATGTCAGTACTGCCAAAGCCAAGAAACCCTGGCCTACCAATGATAATCAGTATAGCAAACCATGTGCATGGCTGAAAAGATCCATGAATGGCCTTAAGATAGATCACAGTAAATAGATTATGGAGTCATATCTTTCATTCTAGTGTGAATTCGGACTCTGTCTCTCCCAGGTGACCGTTACATGAGGCAGCCCATTGTGGCTGAGATCTTCTTCTATACTGTCATCATCAGTACAGTTTCCTACTTCTAGTGGTAACTGATATGTATTGTGCCGGGCAGTATGCTCGGAGCTTTTGTATAGACTGTTTTACTTGATCCTTGGAACAGCACTATTATGAGGGAGGTTCCAGTATTATCCCCATTCTACAGATGAAGAAAATGAGATTTGTAGAGGTTAAATTGCTTGCTCAGTCACACTAGGTAGAGTGGGGAAGCCAAGACTCAGGTCTGAAAATTGAACTCCAAAATCTGAATTTCTCCCCTAGCACTACCCTGCCCCACACAGTACTCTATTGCCTCTTTCCCATTTGTGCCTCAGTGCTGGTGAGCGTACTTGCTCCCTGTCAGTCATCCTGCCTGGCCCTTGTCACCCAGTCACCTGCACTGTTTACTGCCTCTACTGCTGGGGCAGTAGGGAATAGGCAGTAGAGAGGACATCATTCCTATCCTAAAGAAGGCTACCATGGTGGAGCAAACAAATATGATCCAGAAGAACACAGATCACAAAGAGTACCAAATCAACCACAGAGAGGGGGAGGAAGGAATGGAAAGAATGATAAACAGTCAAAATGTTAGGAACCTGGGAACAAGCCCAATATCATCATTACCATCAACTTAAACTTAAAGGCAGCTCTGCATGCCATGTACAAGGCAAGGTGCTCTCAGGAATATAGGAGCACACTCAATCTGTGACAGTCCAAGGCACCACATGCTGGGTGGCTTTTTGAATAATTCTCCCAGGCAGCCAGGGAAGGCACTATGGCTGTGGGAGGCCTAGGAAGGCCTTGATGGATCAGGGAGATGAAACTTTCAGTTTACCAAGGACCTGAAGTCTCAATCTGTTGAAAGACAGGCTAGTTTTTTTTTCCTTTGTTTGTTTTTTTGGTGTAGTAGCAATCAAAATGGAAAGTCTGGAAAAGAAAAAAATGTTAAAACACTGATCTGAGGGATATTTTTCAAACCTCATTCAGAGTGGGGAGGCAGGGAGAAGAACCGAAAAGAAAAGTGAGTAGGCTCTTTAGTGTAGTAGTATACTCACAGTAATTTTTTAAAAAGTTTCTTCGTGATAGCTATAATATATTCAAAGCAAAGAATCTATTTCAGTAAATGGCAAAAAGACAAATCCATCTGAGTAGATACTTTTTTTTTTTTGCGGTACGTGGGCCTCTCACTGTTGTGGCCTCTCCCGTTGCAGAGCGAAGGCTCCGGAAGCGCAGACTCAGTGGCCATGGCTCATGGGCCCAGCCGCTCCACGGTATGTGGGATCTTCCCGGACCGGGGCACGAACCTGTGTCCCCTGCATCGGCAGGCAGATTCTCAACCACTGCGCCACCAGGGAAGCCCTGAGTAGATACTTTTTAATACAAAAAAATTAAAATGGAGGACGAGGAAGCATAAGCTTAGTGGTATTCAATGAACATCCAACATCCAACAGTTCCTTCTAGAAAGTTCCTTAACTGACAGTACAGCACTGAAGAAGTAACAACATATAATTCAGGCTCTAAGTAATTATGGTGGTACAAATTTACACATGCTGTCCTTATTGACACTCCCTTGTTCTGATTTCCTCTCCTGGGCCTAGACTGAGCACCTTTTTAAGTCTCCACCCGGCCCTTTGATTGGAGTGTGCAGTCTCCTAGCCCAGATTCCATGGTCTCAAAATGAAAATATTCTCCTTGTAGCCTTACTCCCCAAGCTCTGTGCCTGTGAGCTCTTAGACTGACCTTTTTCTAGTTCTGAAACCTTGCCTTTCAGCAGTTTTTCTTTCTAGGAGACCCTTTGTCTCAGTTTCTTTGCTCTTTTTCCTTCTTTTTAAAAAAAGATTTGTACAAATCCTGGTCCCTCTGCTCAACCTGAGGATTTCATAAGCTCCTCTTAGGATCCGGTTCCTCTGCTAAAAGCTCCCTCCTTATAATTAGTAGGTCATTGATGATCTGCATCTTATTCATTCACTTCCTCTGACCCCTGGGGAGCCAAACAAGATTGTTCAGATGTTGAAGAGTTCTGACTCACCCCCATTTTTACTGTATATTCCTCTGACACCAGCTAAAGCCTTCTCCATCACTTCATACCCTAATTCTTGTTTCAAACAGTGAAGGAAAACAGCAACCCAGTTTTCTGGATCTGGACCCATTTATGGTGTCTCTAAATGATTTCAATGATGATGACAGTATCTTCAGTAACAAGGACATAAAGCAGACACAAATTTATACTCATACTTGGCTAGCAGATGCCAAAAAAAGTGTTACTGTTCTTCTAGATCTTGCTGACCAAGTCAAATGAATCAAGCATTACATTATGACTATGGTATGCTGTAGCTATAATTTTTTTTAAAAAAACTTTAACTTGTGAGAGAAATAAAAGGAAGCAGCATACATAGAATAAAAAAGACTAGTCATAGCTATTTTTATGAGTGCTCCTAAAAATTAGACTAAACAGTGAAAAGTCCCATTGAAAAAGCAGAGAGTAGAGCAAGGAAACATAAATTACAGGCCTGATTACCAAGAACCTATCTCAACCTAAGGAATCTTTCTAACAAATTCCATGTAATTACTCTGCAAACTGCTTAGAATTCTGTGGTTATTTAACCATAAACATGGCTGCTATCAATGCAATGCAACAATTAAAACTACATACTAGATAAAAATTGCTTGAAGATATAGTGGGACATCATTATAATCAGACTATCAGAATCTAGCCATGAGCATATATAAAGATGAATAAATTATATGTAGTTTTCTGCTTATTAGTGAACATGTTAAATCAAGAAGAAAAAGTAATGTATTAAACTAGTGCTGGAAGAATGAAAGCAAATATAAGAATTGAGGCCCATCAAGGTGAAGTTACACAGTTAGGACTAGAATGAGAGATACACTATTTCATATATCTTAAGAAAAGACCAAACAGGACTTGGTATCATCACACTGTTTGGTTGTTGATGGCAAACTATTATAAGTTATGACCAGAGTAAAGTCTGCAAGTATACAGGCAGGTTTTAACAGAAAAAGGTAAACTGATAAATAACAGGCACAGTACTTTGCACATAGTAGGTGCTCACTGTAATTGCCTCATAAAAGTCTGAAATGAATTAAATGTCTGCCAACCTGCATAGCATTGTGAATGAACCCATTTAAGAACCAGGTCACTCAGTGGTTTCCATGCCTTTATTTCAAATTGTGGTTTCAAACAAAACATGATGTCTTATGGAGGCAGTTTTGTCACTTAGGATTTTCCTAAAAACTAGGAAAGAGGTATTTGAAGGCAGGGAATCTTCCATCTATCTATGATGAAGAGCAACTAGTTTTATTAACAACGTAAACACTAAAGCAGTGAGTAGGCCAGTGAATCTGGGGACTTCATCGGTATGAAGCAAAGGGCTCACTCAGTAACAGCCTGA
This sequence comes from Kogia breviceps, assembly GCF_026419965.1. NCBI lineage: Eukaryota > Metazoa > Chordata > Mammalia > Artiodactyla > Physeteridae > Kogia > Kogia breviceps. Next base: position 103,147,021 of record NC_081314.1, read on the forward strand.
AGAAGGTGTTGCAGCCTAAACCAGAGACTTTTCCAGAGAAAGACATATTTGCCATTTATGCTTCAACTGTCTATCCTCGAGATGAACAGTGATTCTCAAACTATGGCCCCTTTCAAGAGGTCTATGAGGTCAAAGCTATTTTCATAATAACGCTATCTTTTTCATTCATTCCCTCACAAGCATAAAAGTTTTCCAAAGGCTACATGACATGTGGTGACGTCATTGCTCTTACAGATGATGGGATGTGTGAAACAGATTTGAGAATCCAGCTGCCTTCAATAAAGCCAGGCATTAGAGTTTGCAAAAATATAAATCAACCCTTCCCACTAAGTTTTTGGGTTAGAAAAAGTTATTTTTCATAAAAACATCTTATTTATGTTAACATATAGTGGGTTTATTATTTTTAACAAATAAATATATAAATACTTTAAAATATCTTGGTCTGAATTTCTAATACTATAAATATTGACAGACATAACCCACGTAATCAAAAGCTCTTTAGAGTCCTCAATGATTTTTTTAAGAGCATAAAGGAATCACGAGACCAAAAAGTTTGAGAACCACTACTCTGGAGGCTTTACTGAGTTGCACTGAAATTATCTGCTCATTCTTTCCCAAAAGCCTACAAACTCTGGAGAACAGGAACCCTCCCTGTTCATGTCAGTATAGTCCCAGTATTATATTCTTTGTTGTTTGCAAGTTAAATGAACAAAAGTGTTGCCATATTCATAGCATCAGAAACTGTAAATTCAAGGTCCACATACTAAATACAGTGGGTATTTGCCCTCTAAAAGATGACAGGTGAGAAACTAAGCTGACTCTGAAGATGTTCACTACTTATAGGTTGATTTCTATAGCTACCAGAAACAACACAATGCCATTAATGGCTTGTGGTTTTATTGCTTGATAATCATGCTAAGCTTATTTATATGGGCCGGTTGTATGAAAAACTGGGAAAGGATCTGGAAAAGTAGAAACATAATTGATGTGTTAGGGTGGTCAGCCCATAGGTGAATATTTCCTTTTGGGTTTCATTGTTGTTGATGTAATGTTGCTTGTGTAATAAACAAACATATTTGTCCAGTAGAGCTCTGTCTCTGAAGAAAAAATAAAAAGGACCACTCCTTTGTTTGCAGAGATGAAATAACCAAAGGAGAGTGGGGGGCTAGGATGTGGACATTTACCACCCATCTCCCTCTCCTCAAACAAGCAAGCACATACAGTTCTAATGCAGGGATCCAAAGAAAGAAGAACAGTCTCAGTTCTTTCCAGAAGCCAGTGTACTTGGAGAACACCAACGGGAAAACTATTTACACCTAATTTTCTTAAATACCTAAAACCAGGCACATGGTAAACACCAGAGCACCTTCTTTTAAAAATGAATAAAATTAGGACAATACTACAGTATCTCCCACAGGAAAATGTTCATTCATTCATTCAAAAAGCCATTCATTTGGTATCTTCTACATGTAAGGGCTTTGTAGTAGACAATATAGAAGACACAAATGAATCAGACATGTGTCCTGTTCTTAAGAAGCTTATATTTTAGTAGTGTTGATTGTAATGTACATAAATAAAACACAAATCAAAAGTGATGAGAATTATATGTTATTATGGGTATGACTAGCATTATAGCATTTAGACACACCATCTGTTTCATTATGTGTGTTATATGATGCATATTACTAACAGTGTCTTACTTAGAGGAGATAAAATACAGTCACACGTGTGCTGACATGTGTGTAAATAAAAACTGAAAAGATGCGCTGAATGTATACTTTGTTATAAGGAACCAGCATTATGATTAGTACCAAAGAATGCTCAAGATGACATACGTGATGATTTTTGAAAAAACAAGGAGCTGGCATCGCACAGAATAATAGTGATAAACTACAGTAAGTTATGACAGTTCCGAGCCATAATAGAAACTTTAAAGAAGAGCTGTTATAAGCCACTGCTGTAAGCCAGTTTGGATTTAACTACCTCACATTTGTGTACATAAAACCAGCTTCTACAACCTGTTTTTTATTGGACAGGATTCAATGAATGTTCCTATAATCCTCTCATGTCAGTACTTGAACATGAATATGAGTACTCCAAGACAGTATTCTTCAAACTGGAGTACACGTACTCTTGTGGGTACACAAAGAATTTCCAGAGGTATAAGCATGGAGAGCTTTAAGGGAATCAGTGTCTACATCCGCAATTCACACACATGCTTTCTGCCAGAAGAAAAGTGCTTGTGCTCTACAAGTTTCTTTTTCTAACAACACTTTCGAAAGAGTCTTCTTCTTTTTTTTTTTTTTTTGGTGTGTGTGTGTGTGTGTGTCTGTGTGTGTGTGTGTGTGGTGTGCAGGCCTCTCACTGTTGTGGCGGAGCACAGGCTCCAGACGCACAGGCTCCGGAGGCGCAGGCTCAGCGGCCATGGCTCACGGGCCCAGCCGCTCCGCGGCATGTGGGATCTTCCCGGACCGGGGCACGAACCCGTGTCTCCTGCATCGGCAGGTGGACTCTCAACCACTGTGCCACCAGGGAAGCCCAGAGTCTTCTTACTTAACAAAATCTTACCAAATTAATGTAAGATCTTCTTACATTGTATCTTTCTGGGTTGGAAACCCCTCTGGGGCACAGACAAAGGGACAACTCTAGAAATACTCCTGATAGAGTCCCATGAGAGCAGAGCAGCAGCAGCTTCCGAACCAACCACTGGATGGATATAGGGAAGTAACAGTGCCTGTTATTTCATCTGGTGACAACTCAGAGTAATAAGCTCTTGTTCCTCATCTCTTCTAGAAGCGAAATGGTTGCCAGATGGATGTGTATTTACACTTTTACTTAAGTTGAAAAATGAAGCCAGACTTTTCCTGAATGTCTGATTTGGTTGACTGGTTTGCCAGTGATGACTTTTAGATTATATGGCAAACGTTAATATATATCTTTTGCAATTATTTAAACCTTGAATAAAAAATTCTAGATGCCAGCTTTAAAATGTGTGAAGGCGTACTTAGTTAAAAAAAATTCTTTTAGAACAAATTACCGAAAGAGAATTAAGAAAACAATTCTATTTACAATAGCATCAAAATGAATAAAATACTTAGGAATAAATTTAACCAAGGAAGTAAAAGATCTGTATAGTAAAACTGTAAGACATTGATGAAATAAAATGAAGAAGACACAGATAAATGGACTGATGTTCCAAGTTCATGGATTGGAAGAATTAATATTGTTAAAATGTCCATACTATCCAAATGATCTACAGATTCAATGCAATTCCTATCAAAATTCCAATGTAATTTTTCACAGAAATAGAAAAAACAGTCCTAAAATGTACATGGAACCACAAAAGACCCTGAATAGCCAAAGCAATCTTGATAAAGAACAAAGCTGGAGGCATCACATGTCCTGATTTCAAACTATACTAGAAGCCTATAATAATCAAAACAGTCGGTATTGGCATAAAAAAAGACACAGAGACCAGTGAAACACAAAAGAGATCCAAGACATAAACCCATACATATATGGTCAATTAATTTTCAACAAAGGAGACAATAATATACAAGGGGGAAAGGATAGTCTCTTCAATAACTGCTGCTGGAAAAACAGGATATTCACATGCAAAAGAATGAAACTGGACTCCTATCCTACATTATACACAAAAATCAACTCAGAATGGATTAAGGATTTGAACCTAAGACCTGAAACTAAAAGTCCTAGAAAAAAAAATATAGGGGGAAGCTCCCTAACACTGGTCTTGGCAATGATGTTTTGAATTTGACACCAAAAGCAAAGGTAACAGAAGTAAAAATAAGCAGATAGGACTATATCAAACTAAAAAGAGCTTCTGCACAGCAGAGGAAACCATGAACAAAATGAAAAGGTATCCTATGGAATGAAAGAAAATATTTGCAAACCACATATAACTGATAAGGGGTTATTACCCAAAATATACAAAGAACTCATACAACTCAAAGCAGAAAATTCTAATAACCCAATTAAAAAATGAGCAAACAGACATTTTTCCAAAGAAGACATACAAATGGCCAACAGGTATATGAAAAGGCACTCCACATCACTAATCATCAGGGAAATGCAGATCAAAACCACAAGGAGATTTCATCTCACATCTGTGAGCATGTCTATTATCAAAAAGACAAGAGATAACAAATGCTAGGGAGGATGTGGAGAAAAGGGAACTGCTGCACACTGCAGACGGGAATGTAAACTGGTACAGCCACTATAGAAAACAGGGTAGAGGTTTCTCAAGAAATTAAAAATAGTACTACCATGTGATCCTTTGGTATATATCCCAAGGAAATGAAATCACTATCTTGAAGAGATATCTGTACTCCCATGTTCACTGCAGCATTATTCACAATAGCCAAGGTATGGAAACCGTCTGAGTGTCTGACAACGGATGAATGGGTAAAGAAAATGTGGCATGTATGTGTGCATATATACAAATGTATTTTACATATATAAGTATGTCTATGTGTTACATATGTAAATGCATATATGTAAATATATGTAAAGTATATTTTATACAATGTATGTAAAAGTGTATAGTATTTATATATAATGTATACATATGTGTTATATATAATACATTATATATCTACAGCACACATATACATTTACATGTGTGTACACACATATGTGTGGGAATATACACACACATGTATATATATTGTGGAATATTATTCAGCCTTTAAAAAGAAGGAAATCCTGCCATTTGCAATAACATGGATGAACCTAGAGGGCATTATGCAAAGTGAAATAAGCTAGGCAGAGACAAACAGTGCATGGTATTACTTAAATGTGGAATCTAAAAAAAAAAGTTGAACCCAGAAAGAGAGTAGAATGGTGGTTGCCGGGGACTGGGGCAATGGGGGAAATAGGGAAGGGCTGGTAAAACTATAGTTGTAAGATGAATACTGTCTGAGGTTATCATGTATAACACGGTGATTACAGTTGATAATACTGTATATTATAATTGAAATTTGCTGAGAGAATATAACCTAAGTGTTCTTACACAAAAAAGGTGAACGTGTGAGGTAATGGAACTATTAACTTGGTGGGAATCCTTTCATAATTCATATATATCAAATCATCACATTGCATACTTTAAATATCTTATAATTTTATTTTTCAATTATACCTCAATAAGTAAAAAAGACAGCATTTGCTAAAAGAAAGTGCTATAATTACTCTTTACAGAAACAAATTAATTGTACATAATAGAAAATTATTTTAGGAGTTATGAACAAACATTTGAAAACCACTGCTCTGTGAGATATGAACTAAAAAGAATGCAAGCACAATGATAAATGAGAATTTTTCTTTAGGCTGACAAGTTTCTCTAACACACAGAGTGTTCCTTGAGAAAGACACTTCAGATGTGGACCAGGTCCATGAACTAGTTTGTGTTCTTTGTTGGAGAGGCAGTGTAGTATGGGGAAAGAGAACAGGCTCTGTCTGCCCCTTCCTGATCTTTCTGACCCTCAGTTTTCATGGCTGTAAAATAGAGAATAATCTCAAACCCTATAGGCTCATCTGAGAATTAGAAGCAATAGCTGTACTACTGACTTAGCTCAGTGCTTGGCAGCACATCACTGGCACTAAAAGAATGGTAGCATTCTTTTACCAGAATTCTTTTACTATGGTATATAGTTTCAAATAATTTTAGTCTTCGGGCTAGAACTAAAGTTATTTACTGCCTTTTTTAAGGTGAAAATTTAGCTACTAATCGAACACCTATGATATGCATTTTAAGTCATTTTTTCCAGTAATTATGACAGATTTTAGATTAGTCATTAGTCCTATCCGATGTTCTCTGTGAGAAAAATGGATGGCCCTGTAGGTCAGGAATATATGCTATGCTGACAGTTGGGTGTATTATCAATGATGAACAATTGGCTGACTTAATATTGAGCCAGAATACCATTTCCAGAAAACATCTGACACATACATAGTAAAGCCTTAGTCAGTCCTGGCATCACCTGGGAGCATGCTGTAATGCAAATTTTGAGGCCCATCCCCTGCATACAAAATCAGAATCTGCCATTTAACAAGATTCCCAGGTGATTCAAATGAACCTTAAACTGTGAGAAGCACTGGTAAAGAACAGGCTCTGAGCAGAGAATATACAAAAACCAGGTGTATATGTAACTCAGGCGGGAAAGATGAGTCAGGCAGGACCGTAAAGAGTCTAACTTCTAATGACAGACTGGCATATACATGTGTATAAACACACACACAACACGAACACAGGCGTAGATCAGTGGTTCTCAACTGGGGGTGATGCTGCACCCCCAGAAGATACTGGCCAATGTCTGGAGATATTTTTGGTTGTCACAACTGGAGAGATGTTACAAGCATCTACTGAGTAGAGACCAAGGATGCTGCTAAACATCTTAAAAGGCCCTCCACCATAAAGAATCAGTTGGCCCAAAATGTCAATAATGCTGACATTGAAGAAATCCTAGCCTAGAGTATACAAACATATTAATTGGAAAAGGCACAAAGGCATATTAATTGGAACTATTCATGGGAAAAGGAGCAATAATTTGACCTCAGTTCTGAGGGGAAGAATTTCGTATCTGGACATCCCAAGGTCTATGCTGCTTTCAAGATTATGAGTACCCTAGTTAAAAGCTCTCAAAATCACTTATCTCCTGTTACTAGCAAAACCAGAGTCAATGATAATCTGTATTAGTTTATAAAATCAGTCAGCATCAATGCCTAGAGCCTGTTACTATGCAAAGAAAAATAATGGAGACAGAAAATTGTTACTGTTTTGGTTTAAAACCCAATCCTACTGAAGAAGGAAGCTGCCTTAGGACCCTCAAACTCCACACCCTTCTTACCAAAAAGATACCAAGTCTATACCCTCATTGTACATGTCCACAATCCCTTGTCTGCAATTTCAAAGATCTAAAAACTACATAAAGTTTTTGCTAAATTGTGGCAGCAGAACTTCTTATCTGAACTCATTTGGCAGCAAAACCTGAATGGATGTGAGGTTATCTATTATCTTAATTATCCCACTTAGTGTAACTATTCACATGGTTCACTGTAGAAGTATTCAGAGGTTTGCTTAGGAGGTGGTGCCACAGGCCTTACTGAAGCTTTTATGTAATATATGGTGGATGCTCCTTACTGCGCTTCTAAAATTTGAAAACTCTAGAATTTTGGAAACATTTGGCTTTGGAAATTCTAGATAAGTGATTGTGGACCTCAAATAACTAAAATGCAGTCAACTCTCAGCAAATATTTGCTGAAAGCATTCAAATATATATTTGAAAGAAAAAAAAATAACCTAGTCAACTATATGTGTGTATATACACATAAACACACACACTTGTATTATACACTCACATAAATATATAGATATCCCTGCATTAGTAATTAGCATTGTGGCAATTAGCTTCCTTGTTTAGGGCACTGTGCACAACAGGCCAGGCTTGCAGCTTCAAATCTTGTAAGACCAGCTAACTTTACAAAGAAACACCTTTTTTCAAGACTATAAATTAACCTCAAACTTTATCCTTCAAAATGCTTCAGGATATAAGGCAAGACATAGTGAATGATTTAGGATCAACCCATTCACCATACCAGAAGTGCTGATTCCAATTCAGTAGCATAACCAGTGTCTCTGTCTCTTTTTTTCTTTCTCTCTCATACATACATCACAACCCTGCAATGTGTAATAGCATCACAATCACCCAACTGGCTCTGGAAAGGTTCCATCAGGGCCTCCCTCCTATCCTGGATTCACATTGGTTGATGGTTGCGGGTGTAACTCTTTCTGCATATAAATTCCTATTTTCCTCCCTGAAAGGCTTTATCTGACTAGCCTGTTGACTGTCTAAGGTGTGCTCATGGGACTGGTCCAGGGGAATAGAAGGTTGTTAGGAAACAAGTAGTAAGGAAATGCTGAGAGCAAATGTATTCGAATTGTCAGTTTCATGTGTCTAACTGTGTAAGATGGGGCTTGGAAACAGATGGGGATACCAGCTGATTTTCAGAAACCATGAAAAAGATAAATGAACTTGCACCATGCTGAAAAAGATGCATCATGCTTGCTGCTGAAAACACTGAACACAATGGAAACTGAAGCGTCTTCAAAATCTTTTTTGCCAGTTATGGCAATGCTAAGATTCACTGATGACCATTCAATTTTAATGTTCTTTTCATTATACTTCAGTCTTCCCTCCTTCGTATCCTAAGAAAACATACCTTCTTCTCATGAAAATGAAATAGCACATGGTATTATTTAGTAAGTTGAAAAATCCTGAAAAGTTTTTGTGAAACTGTTCTCTTATAAAATTCTAAGAACTGTGATGTAGAGAGGGGAAAATATTTCGCTACTGTACTGTTAAATACCATTCTAATGCTAAGGTGCGAGGAAGAAGCACTTTGCCAAAGTTTCTGTAACCACTTCACCACCAAAGCAGTTTCCCATGGACTCTGCCACTGGATTGTGAAGTCCCACTACCTTTCAGGAGGGAGCTGCCGTATTTCTTTTCTCAGGTTCCCATGTGTCTCAAATAGGGAGTGGGACAGAGCCAGAATCCATGGGCAAGCCTCTTGCCAAGACTGTGGATGAGATCATCAACCACCCCACCCCAGCATCCAGACCAGCTTCTTCAGAATTTCACAGGCCACAGCCCTTGGGCCAGCCTGTCAGGTTCTCAAAACAGGAAAAACTAAAAGTGGATCCTCCCCATAAAAAAGTTTGAAAGTTCTTTTATTATACAATTATTTAAAACACGTTCCTCTTGTGTAGTGTAATGACAGAAGAGTGGATTAGAATCTCAAAAAGGACTCTATTTACAAGAAGAATACCCCAAGTTAACTTCCTTGTAAAATGTCCTCTCAAATCCTAAACAGCTTTAAAAAGAAAGTTCTGTGGCAAGGATTAAAGACATGCATCGGATAGTTAACTCATTCCTAGTAGAAAAGATACATTAAAATATTATGAATTCTCTATGCTTGATCAGAAAACAAATATTTATAACTTTTCATCCATGACAAGTCCCTTAGTTCAATTCTTCAGGGATTCCATCCTATTTTAGCTTCTGTATAACAATACTGCAAAGCTGTAATTACATCCTCTATAATCAGCCCATTCCCAGTGTAATTAAGGAGTGCCACACATTTAAAACTATGACCTCAATACTGAGGGAAAAAAATGTGTGGAAGAGACAGTTTATATTGCAGGTAAGTTTTGTTGACAAACTTAAAACATAAAGAAAAAAAATAACATGTTATCATAGAGTCATCATTCAAGAGCGACTCATTATGTTCCTGATAAGAGTTTTTCCTCCACCATTTCTAACATGTCACTTATCAAGCTCTTTTGTATCAAATCCTGTGCTCCTCCCAAGTGTTATGAAAACTCTAAACTCCTTTAGGTGCCTGTCAATTACTCTCGTTCAACTACCATCCACTGTGGGGATAGAGATATATGTGAATTGATTCCTGACACAATGTCAGTCTAGTGTAAACCAAATTTAAACTGGCAAATAGGTCCATCAGTAAAGTGCCTAACTTCTAAGCAATGTGAATAAATTTTATTTTAACTAAGAATCAGGAAGCTGATCACCAAACATTAATGTATCACATAATGGTTCAAGCCAACCATTTGATAAATATAATAATAACCACATTAATAAAATGGATCAACAGCAACACAACACTTATCAAATGCTTATCATGTGCCAGCACTGTGAGAATCCTAGATAAATTATCTCATTTAACTTTCACAGATGGCCCCTGAGATAATACAATTATTGCCTCCATTTTTCATAGAGGAAACTGAAGCGCTGGGGATGTTAAATAACTGCCCAGGTTAATTAGTTGGTAAGAGTAGGGCCAGTCTGGAAGCTTCCTCCAACTGAATCTCAAGCTTGTGTCTGTTTTTACAGCCTTCAGGCTACAATGTCTACTGATCATATGTTACACAAGCAATTTAAACCAAATATTCTTGCCCTCCTGATGAACTGCAACTGTTACCAATCAATGAGGGGTGGGAGGAAAGCAGGTAGTGAAAACAAAAAAGCAAGACATCTGTTTAATCAAGATTCTCCTCCCCCATCAAATTCAGGAACTCCTTTCCATATACTGTATGAGTCGATACTGTCTTTCTAAATTACATAAATGTTTACTCACAGCTGACAAGTTACTAAAGCACCAGTTACAAAATATAATGCGCTCTTGTATTTTTCAGATTAAAAAGGTTAATTGACCAAGAAACAGAGTCCCAGAAAAAGAAGGAGCAAGAAAAAGAGAAGAGGGTCACTGCCCTGAAAGAGGAGCTGACCAAACTGAAGTCTTTTGCTTTGATGGTTGTGGACGAACAACAAAGGCTGACGGCACAGCTTGCCCTTCAAAGACAGAAAATCCAAGACCTAACCACAAGTGCAAAGGAAACACATGCTAAACTAGTCCTTGCTGAAGCCAGAGTTCAGGAAGAAGAGCAGAAGGCAACCAGACTAGAGAACGATCTGCAAACGCAGACCACAAAGTTTCACCAGAACCAAGAAACAATTATGGCAAAGCTCACCAATGAGGACAGCCAAAATCGCCAGCTTCGACAAAAGCTGGCAGCACTCAGCCGGCAAATTGATGAGTTAGAAGAGACAAACAGGTCTTTACGAAAAGCAGAAGAGGAGCTGCAAGATATAAAAGAAAAAATTAACAAGGGAGAATATGGAAACTCCAGTATCATGGCTGAGGTGGAGGAGCTCAGGAAACGTGTGCTAGAAATGGAAGGGAAGGATGAAGAGCTCATAAAAATGGAGGAGCAGTGCAGAGAACTCAATAAGAGGCTGGAAAAGGAAACATCACAGAGTAAAGACTTTAAACTCGAGGTTGAAAAACTCAATAAAAGAATTATGGCTCTGGAAAAATTAGAAGACGCTTTCAACAAAAGCAAACAAGAATGTTACTCTCTGAAATGTAATTTAGAAAAAGAAAGGATGACCACAAAGCAGTTATCTCAGGAACTGGAGAGTTTAAAGATAAGGATCAAAGAGCTAGAAGCCATTGAAAGTCGGCTGGAGAAGACAGAATTCACCCTAAAAGAGGATTTAACTAAACTGAAAACATTAACTGTGATGCTGGTAGATGAACGGAAAACAATGAGTGAAAAATTAAAGCAAACTGAAGATAAGTTACAAGCTGCTGCTTCTCAGCTTCAAGTGGAGCAAAATAAAGTGACAACGGTTACTGAGAAGTTAATTGAAGAAACTAAAAGGGCACTGAAGTCCAAAACTGATGTGGAAGAAAAAATGTACAGTGTAACGAAAGAGAGAGATGATCTAAAAAACAAACTGAAAGCGGAAGAAGAGAAAGGAAATGATCTCCTGTCCAAAGTTAACATGTTGAAAAACAGGCTTCAATCATTGGAAGCAATTGAGAAAGATTTCCTAAAAAACAAATTAAATCAAGATTCTGGTAAGTCCACAGTAGCATTACACCAAGAGAACAATAAGATTAAAGAGCTCTCTCAAGAAGTGGAAAGACTGAAACTGAAGTTAAAGGATATGAAAGCCATTGAGGATGACCTCATGAAAACTGAAGATGAGTATGAGACTCTAGAACGAAGGTATGCTAATGAACGAGACAAAGCTCAATTTTTATCTGAAGAGATGGAACATGTTAAAATGGAACTTGCCAAATACAAGTTAGCAGAAAAGACAGAGTCCAGCCATGAACAATGGCTTTTCAAAAGGCTCCAGGAAGAAGAAGCTAAATCAGGTCACCTCTCAAGAGAAGTGGATGCACTGAAAGAGAAAATTCATGAATACATGGCAACTGAGGACCTGATATGTCACCTCCAGGGAGATCATTCAGTTCTGCAAAAGAAACTCAGTCAACAAGAAAACAGGAACAGAGATTTAGGAAGAGAGATTGAAAACCTCACTAAAGAGTTAGAGCGGTACCGTCATTTCAGTAAGAGCCTCCGGCCCAGTCTCAATGGAAGAAGAATCTCTGACCCTCAAGTATTTTCTAAAGAAGTTCAAACAGAAGCAGTAGACAATGAGCCACCTGATTACAAGAGTCTCATTCCTCTGGAACGGGCAGTCATCAACGGTCAGTTATATGAGGAGAGTGAGGACCAGAATGAGGACCCTAATGATGAGGAGTCCGTGCTGTCTTTCAAATGCAACTCATCTACTCCCTGTCCTGTTAACAGGAAGCTATGGATTCCTTGGATGAAGTCCAAGGAGGGCCATCCTCAGAATGGAAAAATACAAACTAAACCCAATGGCAACTTCGTGCAACCTGGAGATCTAGTCCTAAGCCACACACCTGGGCAGCCACTTCATATAAAGGTTACTCCAGACCATGTCCAAAACACAGCTACTCTTGAAATCACAAGTCCGACCACAGAGAGTCCTCACTCTTACACAAGCACTGCAGTGATACCAAACTGTGGCACTCCAAAGCAAAGGATAACCATCCTCCAAAATGCCTCCATAACTCCAGTGAAATCAAAAACCTCTGCTGAAGGCCTTATGAATTTAGAGCAAGGCATGTCCCCAATTACCATGGCAACCTTTGCCAGGGCACAGACCCCAGAGTCTTGTGGTTCCATAACTCCAGAAAGGACAATGTCACCTATTCAGGTTTTGGCTGTTACTGGTTCAGCTAGCTCCCCTGAGCAGGGACGCTCTCCAGAGCCGATAGAAATCAGTGCCAAGCATGCAATTTTCAGAGTCTCCCCTGATCGGCAGTCATCATGGCAGTTTCAGCGTTCAAACAGTAACAGTTCAAGTGTGATAACTACTGAGGATAATAAAATCCACATTCACTTAGGAAGTCCTTACATGCAAGCCGTAGCTAGCCCCGTGAGACCTGCCAGCCCTTCAGCACCACTGCAGGATAACCGAACTCAAAGCTTAACTAATGGGGCACTAAACAAAACAACCAATAAAGTCACCAGCAGTATTACTATCACACCAACAGCCACACCTCTTCCTCGACAATCACAAATTACAGTAAGTAATATATATAACTGACCACCCTCCCTTATTTGGTTTATACCGATATTATTGCAAGGAACTCAGTCCTTTTTAATTATCCCTCCACATCCCTCAAAAGACTGACTGAACTTATACTTTGGGAAGGTTTATGCATGAACTATCCAAGAGTATCTGAAACTAACTAAGTGTTGCCTGCATAGTCATATCAAGCGTGCACTTACTGTATATTTTTTCATTTACATACCTGTATGGAAAATATTTAGTCTGCACTTGTATAAATACATCTTTATGTATTTCATTTTCCATAACTCACATTAATTTGACTGCAACTTGTCTTGGTGAAATACTTTAACATTATAAAGCAGTAAATAATTTGTTATTTTTACCATTGCTTGCTGAATTTTCTTTTGGTCATTTTGTGTTCTTTTTTTTTTTGCATGTATAATAGAATTTTATTTCCTGTTCATAATGTCTATTAATTCTTCCTTAAAAACAAACAGGACCTACTTCCCATATACAGTCAACTTCTGATCACATATTAGAGGAGGAGGAGGAGGAAGTAGTTGAAATAAATGAAATTTTATGGCTCTTTGATTTCAAAGTGAACAATAAGATCTCTCAGGAGCAAACTTCATGCTTGAGATGTATCTCAATATCCCTGGTGCCCAGCACAGTGCTTAGCACGTCTTAGGAATTTAGTTACTTAATAAACGTTTACTGATAATCACTGAATAAAATAATATTAAATAATTTTCTTTTGTGAGCACATATGAGCTGATGGTGAAAGTAAAAAGCTTTGAAATGTGATAGTAAGCCAGAAAAAGCACATTTGGAAATACAAGTTACCTTCACAATCAAGAGTTGACTGTATTTCTACCATAAATGAAAATCCCCTTAAAACATTTATGTCTACATCCAAACCTGGAATCAGCCACTAAGACATATGCTCTTGAACACTGCTTCAAAGCAAAAATGTCTTTCTTGTTCCTTTTTCCTATTAGCTTCCCAAAATACTTTGAATTACTTAAGGTAGGTGCTTCCTACCTTGCTTGTTTGTTAGTGGGCTGCATTCAGAAGCTTAAACTTAACTGTGTGTGTGGTTTTTTTTTTTTAACCTCCCAACAAGCAAATAAAAACCAAAGATAATTACAATGTAAGTTATAGAAAAGGCGTATTTTAAAAAAATACAGTATGTTAGTTGAGGGAAGTTTCTCCTGTGACTATTGTTACGCCATTTTCAAGATAGGTGAGAAAAATTCAGTAAGCCTTAAAAAAAAAGCATCCTAGGAATTCTGATACTCTGCTAATGGGACTCAGCATAATCTGTAGCAGAGAACAGCTTTCAGAAGAACATTTTAAATTACAAATCTGGTCCCCAAGCCACATTAAAAAAAGATGATTTCAGACAAAGTAGCTCATTGCCATTTTCCCTTTTCCAACCTCATAACTGTTAATTTAGTGTGGTCAATATTGCCAGTTACTGATTTTAAACACAATTCATTTAGACACGCAGGCAAACTGTGAAGATCTTTAGAAGTAAAAGGAATCTTTCACAATTGTCCTCCTTTCCCTGCAAAATCAATTTCATGATAGCAAAGCAAGGATTTGTTGACAGAAACACTTCCATGGTGATGAACTGCAACACCAACGCTGTGGGCTTGCATCATCATTAAATAAATTTGGATGAAAGCTGAGGCTAGCGATGAATAAGAAAGCTTCTGTTTAAACACATTTATCTTGGGAATTGGCAGTGACCCAACTGTATTACAAAATACATGATGGTCTAAATGTTTTCCAAAACTGTTTTTATTTTTAAGTCACCTTGGGTTAGAACTTTAGAAGAAACTACATACATCATTTTACATCTTTCAAAGTAGACATTGATAACATTGCTGCATGAGATGTCTTTCTAGATAATAAGAGAGTACACATAATGTTTTGGTGGGTAGCGATCAACTAATCATGAAATAATAAACAGAAACCAGAAAGAATTAAAGGACAAAGCCTTCCCAGCGCTTCCCAACTTTTGTCACATGATGACACAAACAGAAAACACACTGGATACAATGGATAAAGAGGCAGAGATGATCAGGGACTCCTGTCAACCCCAGTTTGCTCCTGGCTGCCCCAAGTACTGAGGGAAAGATCCATTTTTGGCACACCTGTAACTACTAGAGTTTGAGAGGCTCTGGGCTATTCATTAGTCGAACTGTTTTGTAAGGATTCAATTTCTTATCTTTTGTGAGCCAGAGCAATTTTATACAATAAAGTTAATACCACAAGTCCTGTGCTCCATGATTATGATGCACAAATTCTCATTTAATCATCTGCTCCAGATATTAACTATAAATAGGCTTCCCAAGTAATTAACATTATTGGAAATTTACTGGACTTTCAAGGAACTGAACCTTTTTTAGAGGTTCCTCTACTAGGACTACCTCAGTGTAATGACTCATATCCACATCAAAATTTAGGAACACTGTCATATTAATAACATATATAGATTACTAAAAGTGCTACTAATTAAAGTTTATGGTAAAGAGAGCATCATCTCTGAAAAAAAGTATCTTCCCTTTTCCATAAAATCACAAAAAGAATGACACATCCTAGATTTTTGGCCTTTAATTTCAAAAATAATTTTTTATAACTGCGTGTGTGCGCGCGCGTGTGCATGTGTGTTTGGGAGGTTACAGAATTTTCTTTTTCATTCACATAAAATCACAGAAGAACCTTGAAAACTAGGAAGGAGAGAGGAAGTGACACTGGAAAATCTTCATATGAGATATGTGAAAGTGGAGGGTTGTATTCTTGAAGAAAAGAAGGCCTTTGAGAGGCTCACAGAAGACAAGACTGTTTCTATAAACATCTGAAAAAATACCTTCCTTTCATTTCATTTCATCTGAAGTCCCAGCTTCAGAACCAAGATTCATTTTACTTAGTCCCGCTATCCCTTTAACTTTTTAAGCTGCAGCATTCTATCACAGATTTGAATGATTTTACCACATTCTTCTTCCCTTTTAAGAGCATTTGCAAAGCTTTCCCAAGGACGCCACTGCTCTCTGGGTCACCCCTTCCAGAGGGACAATGTGCATTACTATCGTTGGATCTTTACACACAAAGGAAAGTCTCTATAAGATGATGACAGGACTATATAAACTCTACCTAGAAGGTTTCTACAACTACATTTCACAATGCCAAGATATTAGGGATGGGGTCTTCATGACACCCAAAGTATAAATTAGGTTGCACTGTGAGATGGCCATAAAAGGGGTATTTAATTTAAAATTCTTGGACTTGTAGCCTAAGCATTCTGTGATCTTTTTTTTTTTTTTTTTTTTTTTTTGCGGTATGCGGGCCTCTCACTGTTGTGGCCTCTCCCGTTGCGGAGCACAGGCTCTGGACGCGCATCTGTGATCTTTATTGACTAAAATATAACTCCACACAAAAACATATTTTTAATAGCTTTTTTGACTCCAATTCTTTACAAAGTGAGTCTCCTTTGAAACTTGTTAGACAAAGGCAGGAAAAGAGCTTTAATAACACTACAGTTTCCCTACATTTTGGTTTCTGTTATTGTTTCCTCCTCCAAAATAATCATTTTACTTTGCAATCCTAAGAGAAAAGATAATCAGGCAATAATGCATGCCCGAAATGTTAGTATCAATGCTTCTCAAAGTAAAATCCAAAACACATGTATGAGAATCCCCTGATGCCCCACCCAGAGCTATCAAGTCACAATCTCTGAGGGTAGGGCCCCGGAAGCTGCATTTTTTAACAAGTTCCTCTGCTGATTAGTACGTACCTAAAGAAGGAATTCCATTGTTTTAGAAATTTCTATACTGATAAACACTAGCAAATATGTTCTGACTCTAGTCTTGCTCTATCAGAATGAATTACACCTGTCTCAGGAAGTGTGACTATTCCACCCTCTAGTGGCTAGCATGACAAACAGAAGGCTTAGTCTCCAGGGTTTTTTTTTTTTTATTCAAGAGAAAAGCTCAATAAAAACTACCATTTTATAGGTGGGAAGGTTCCCAGTTTTATAACTGTAGCAAAACACAGATGCCTGAATCTTTAACTGAGCAGTAGCAGGCTGTCTGACACCTACAAGCTCTGTTTCTCCCTCAGATCCCAGGCCCTCAACATAACCCTACAGCATTTCTTGGGAATGGTCCAGAACCCACATTAAAGAGAGTAGTTTGGATGAGCCAAAACAAAGGACTCCATTCACCTTGGGCCACAGTGAAGCAAATGCAAGAACAAGGAAGATAAGCGGTTCAATAAAATCCCCAAACCTTAAACCCCCTTAAAATTCATTTTCATTTAGATTAAATGAAATTAAATGAAATTAAATTAAATGAAATTAAATTCCTTTCCAACAGATGGATTCTTCCACTGTGCAGTCAAATATGTCAGAGCAGGCAGCCCCCAAAGGCAACGCTGTAGGGTAAGGAATCCTTAGGGAGTCCAGCAAGTTAACTGGCCAACACACTCCTAAGTACTTTATAATTTGATAATGAATTAACACTGTTCATATGGCAACACATACAAATCTGTCAATATTCTATCAGGACACCAGGTTTTACAACACTTAGAATGGTGCCATAAAAATGTAATCTGGGCTAACCTTTAGCACTGCAGTCAGCAATCCTAGAGATAATCCTCTTGTGGCCTCATTTTTAAATTTCACTTATTTTTTCACAAAATTATTAGTCAAGATAAATAAAAGTTATCTAATTATTTGAGATCATTTTTTGAAAGCCTGAAATTACTTTTCTTATTTTAGTGAGTTCCTTTTTCTTGCATAGCCAAATGGTTCTGTATGATATTTTTGTAAGGTTACCTGAAAGAGACTTTTTTTTTTTTTTCTTTTTTTTGCCTATTAGTTTAGTTTTGCTTTTTTAAAGGTTAGTCTTCTTTGGATAACCAACAATAGGCCCTACAGACCAACAAAGGCTGTCTCACTCTCTGCCATTCTTTAGGTCCCTGGAAGGGTGGAGTGGGTTTACTAACTGACATAGCACTCCTGTCTCCGTGACATGCACAGTGTCTCGGCATGCAGTGTCTTCTCTTCAAAGCACATGGACACAACTGATCAATCCACTGATCAGACAAACTGAATTGGGCAGCTATTAAGGAGACAAAAGATTCACTGTCCTTCAAGAGCTTCTGTCTGGTATGTAGAGATAAGAATCTTGAATCTGACTAAATATAAGCCTCAAAACAAATTTAAAAACCTGCACTAAAGAGTTTCATTGCATAAGGCTTGTTTCCACTAACTTGACAGATCGGCCCAGAGCACGTGCATATTAGAACATTTATATTTGTATTAATACCTTGTGCCTTTGTCTCTTTCAAAGATACCATACTATAAACCAGTATTTTCAGATGAGCTTTCCATTTCTCACATGCCTTTGGGAGAAATAAAGAGAGATCTAGACAACCAACCAACTTTGCCTTAATGGGGGAAAAATGGGTTTCACCAGGATTCCCAAAAACTTAAGAAATAACCCTTTACTGTTTAGACCTTTCGAAGAGTCCTCTGGAGGAGTTTCAATCCCATTTGTATTAGCTTATAACCACCACAGGCACAAATGTCTTCTATTAGGATACAAGCTCTATTCATTCCTCGACAAATAACCTACAAGAATGAACCCAGAAATATTTATGAAGCACCTAATATTACTCATTGTTGTGCAGGACAGCTATGCAGGTGTTAAGATTTAGATTCTAAGGTGGGACTTGAGGACTACCTTAAAAGGTAATTAAGAGCACAACACAGAAAAGGAATTCTATAGATAGCAAAGCACTTATAGGAGTTTGGAGGAGGAGCAGATTACTCTAGGCAGGGTTCAGGGGTCAGGTTTCAGAAACAGATAAGATTTGACTGGAGGAGGGGTGGTGGGCTGGGAGAGGAGGAAAACTTGGGATAGAAAGAAGACAAAAAGCTTTCCAGGAGGTGCTCAGCGCAGAGGTGTGGAGGCAGGCGGGAGAGCAGAAAACCAGCATTCAAGGAACAGTGAGCAGTGCAGTGTGGCTGATGTTGAGATGGCTGGGGCTGGGGTAAGGTGCAAAGGGCACGTACTGTCAGACCACGAAGGGCCTTTAATACCATGCTAGGGAGCACTCTGTCCTCAAAGGTTTCTGGGCAGTGAGATAAGAGAAAACTAATCCTTTATACACTGTTATTTTATTTCATAATAACCCTATAAAGTGGGTATCATCACAATTTTAAAGATTAAAAAAAATTAAATTCTGAGAGGTAAAGAAAATTGTTCCAGGTGGCTCTGTTTGTATGACAAAAAGGAGACATGAACATAGGTCTAATTCCATTGTCCCATGGCAACATACTGAGAAGCTACCTCAGTGCAAGGGCGGGGGGAGCAAAATAAATTGCACCTAATGCTCTCCACTGCCCAGGGACACAGGTAGGGCGCCTAACATTACCTGCCTGCGCTCTGCCTCAGAAGCCTGCCGCTTTGGCCAGAACACTCGGAACACCCCTACGTATGCCTCCTCCCCTTTGCTCTACCTGGACAGAATTTTCTTCTCTCATCAAGTGATCTACACTGAAAGGTCTGGCTCAAGCCTTACTTCTTCCGAAGAAGCCTACCATGATCATCACAGACGAGAGTGGCAATCTGCCTCCCTTTTCAACTCCTCCGTCTCCAGGCCACTGTTAGGTTAACAAGAGATAATGAATGTGAAAGGCCAAGCCCCACACAAATGAGCAGGCATGGGGAAGATTCACCTGGGGATGGTGCAGTGGATAAGAGACAGGAGAAAGCAAGACCAAGGAGGGTAACAAGTCCTCATTGTCAGGGAGCACTAAAGCTGCAGTCCAAGTCCACTCTATCCTAAAGCAGGAGTCTATAAGCAAAGGCACAAATTCTAGTCATGAAGAATGAGTTTGGACAGGCTATCAACATGTGAAGAACAGAGGTACCTGATCGGCCTCAGAGATGGCTGGAGTGAAAAGCATCAGAAGTAAGTGAAAATGATCCATAGAAACAGCATCCCAAGCATGCACATCAAAGCTTATAAGTAGGTGGCCACCTTGACAGTCCTGACAGTGATCAAAAACCTCCAGAAAAGGCAATTTAGGGATCAAGGTCTAGCCATCAAAAAGACAAGCACCACCAGCTTAGCCCAGAGGTGGTGGAACTTCTGCCTTTGCAGAACCTTTGAAAATCTTCCTGGGATGGTATACCCTAATTCAGGGTTTCCATTTCTCAAGTAACATGATGACTTATAAGGAAAGACTTATGGTCCCAAAATAACTAAAAAAAAAAAAAAAAAAAGCATTGTGTATTTTTTGAGCTCAGAGGGAGAAGTGTTAGGGTTCATCCTTGTCAGTCTCTAAATTCTGGCTTCCAATTCAGGATTAAATGACTGTAAACCAAGGGAGCATCACAAATAAAATTGCCATTTTAGAGGAAAATCTTCAAATTGGTCTCCAATTATCTCTCATAACAATTAAGTGCGTATAAAAACCGGCTTCAATGCGGTCACTCAAAGCAATTCCTCAAGAACAAATTACTATCCTTTACCATTAGAGAGTTGGCTGTTTTTTTCCCTTCTCTTTAAAAAAAAAAAGAGCTATTCCTCTTCTGTTCTTTGCCTTTTAATTGTGTTCTTGCCTGAATTCACTGATCAGTCAGTTTTTTTTTGTTTTTTTTTGTTTTTTTTGCGGTACGCGGGCCTCTCACTGTTGTGGCCTCTCCCGTTGCGGAGCACAGGCTCTGGACGCACAGGCTCAGCGGCCACGGCTCACGGGCCCAGCCACTCCGCAGCATATGGAATCCTCCCGGACCAGGGCACGAACCCGTGGCCCCTGCATCGGCAGGCGGACTCTCAACCACTGTGCCACCAGGGAAGCCCATCAGTCAGTTTTGAGGCCTCAGAAAAGTATCATTTTATAGAAAGAGGAGTTAACTAAAAACTGCAATAGATCCCCAAAGAGTCCATAACATAAGAAACATTTAAACACCTGACGGTCCCTTCAAGGCAGCAGGGATTACTCTGAGAAGGATAATATCTCTCATAGCGACAGACATAAGCAGCACAAGTTTTTTATATAAAACTTCTGATTATAACTAGTACATATTTATTACCAAAATTTCAGAAAATATAAATGCTGCCAGAGCCGCTGATTTTAACTTCTAAGAAGGGTAATAAGAGGATTAGGGAGAACAATGGACAACTACTACTATTTTTTCAGGTCATCCTATCAACTATGGCCCTATTCCAGGCATTCTCAGACTACCAATGAGGAAGGAAATGTGCTATACGGGGACCATCCTGTAATTACTGATCGCCCCTGTGCTAAGGAGTGGCAGATCCCCCCACAGAGTGTGAGTTTATGTAATCTGTCTGTTCAGCCCAGACACAATGGCCCAGGGGACAGCCTGGTCACTGCAGGAGAGGGGCAGGATTTCTCTCCCCTCAGCTAGCCAATCAGTGCCTGGAAAATGGTTCAATCACTGCACATTGTTCATGTACTGGAAAGAAATGCCTCCTCAGAGGGCTGCTCTCAGAACTAGTTACACTCTTATCAGTTAAGATAGGCAGCCTTGTAGAGGAAATGTGGGTACAGGATAGGGCCCAACAAAACTCACCTCTCAGGCTCTGGGAAAAGGATATAGAAGTACCCATAGTGGGAGAAGAAAAAAGGGGCAGATGAAGAGGAATTACATTTTCTCCCTGGGCTGTCTCAGCTACTTGAATGGTATCAACAATTTTACTAGGATGACTCTCAAAGCAACAACTCCAAGTTTTCAGTGCCTACCAAACAGTTCCACGTGGAAGGTCCAACTACACTTCACACTTGGCATGTGCCCCCAACCCAGTGCACTCTCACTCTTGGATTGCTTTGTCTCACTTCTGGTAATGGTCCAGCACCTTCTCTGTCATCCAGGGTCAAAATCTGGGTCCCATTCTCCACTTCTCTGCTCATCCCCCAGATCCAGTCAGCCACTCTGCCCCAGTATTTCTTCCTCTGGCCTCCCCCTTTTATTTGTGCTAGTACTCCCCAAATCCACACCTCAGTACAGATGCTACTGTAAAATAGTAGCATCTCTAATCCCTCACCTCGAACCCAACCTTCACTTGTATTGCTGGTGATCCTTCTACCACACTGTCCTGATCATGGCAATTCTTTAGTCCCTCCCCTCAAAGCAGCACTTACTTAGGACTTACATTACCGAGTGCCCCAAATCCAAACCTTCTATCAGACCTCCACCTCCCACCTCACCTCCTTTTGAAACTCTGGACATAATCTGCACCCTCACCAGGACACAGTACTGACCATCCTCTCACACACTAGCAGGGCTTCTAACCCTATACCTTTACTCATGCTGTTCCTAGGGCAGTAATGCTCTTCTCTCTTTGTCCCTTGTATTGAAATCTTACTCCTACCTCAAGTGCCAATTCCTCTAGAAAACTATTTTTCTCAATCTTCCTCTGAGTTTCCAAAACACTTCTGTTTGTATTTTTATTACAGCACTTCATCTTGCCTCATTATAATCCTTTGTTACCCCTCCTATACTATAATCTCTTGAGAGCAAGAATCAGCTGTCATTTAGTTTTTTTTTTTTTTTTTTTTTCCTGGTATGCGGGCCTCTCACTGCTGTGGCCTCTCCCATTGCGGAGGGCAGGCTCCGGATGAGCAGGCTCAGTGGCCATGGCTCACGGGCCCAGCCGCTCTGCGGCATGTGGGATCTTCCCAGACCGGGGCACAAACCCATGTCCCCTGCATCGGCAGGCGGATTCTCAACCACCGCACCACCAGGGAAGCCCTGTCATTTAGTTTTGAAACTCTTATATCAATGTTTCTCAAAATGCAGTCACTGATCACATTTATCAGAATTACCAAGGGCTCCACAGATTTCTACATACCCACACCTATGAAATCCAGTTCAGGGAATCTGCATCTTAACAAGCTGCCTGGGTCATTCTTGGGCTTATAAAGTTTAAGAACCACTGTCCTACCTTATCCAGGACTTAAATACTGCTGGTAATAGGTGCTCAACAAAGGTGTGCAGGTCTAACAACATACCTGGTGGCCACAGTTGGCTCGCATTTGTTCTTTTCATAGAATCACTGAATGTCAAGGTCAAAGGGCTTTATAGTTGGTATAACTGCATCATTTTTTGAATAATTAAAAGATAGAAAAAGACAGGAAAGACTAGAAAAAAAAATGTTTTCAAGTGAACTCTAAAAAAGAAAGACAACGAATAGACTAAGTAGGATAAGGAGGGAAAAGCATGTGCAGGTTCTTTTCGGGGCCAGAGGTGGTTAG
This sequence comes from Kogia breviceps, assembly GCF_026419965.1. NCBI lineage: Eukaryota > Metazoa > Chordata > Mammalia > Artiodactyla > Physeteridae > Kogia > Kogia breviceps. The sequence goes on from NC_081314.1 coordinate 103,170,310, forward strand.
AAACACAGCCCAGTAATTGACACTCCTTGGTCAGCTGCCACAACTGCTATGCTTAGCAACATGTCTCCAATAATTAACTGGAGACATGGGAGAACAAGGGATAAAGCAGAGAAACAAGAAAGGTAAAATAAATAAGAAGATAAGTTATGATTATGATCAAGAAATAAGCACCTTAAGAACACATATAAGGAAAAAGACAAAGATAATAATGTTGACATTAGTAACAACTAACACAGACCTGACACTTCAGATGTGCCAGGGACTTTCCTACACAATATCTCTACCCACTAAGGAACTTGCAAGTAGGCAGTCTAATCCCAAATAAGGGTTACAGATGAGGAAACTAAGGTCTGGACAGGCTAACTGGCTTGCTCAAGGACACACAGCTAGGTGGTGCCAGAACAGAATGGAGACCCACCCAGGTCTATCTGGCTCCATAGCCAGTGCTCTAGCCACTAATCCAAAGCTGTTGTAAAATATAAGCTGGTGAATGATTTTTAAAAATTACATGGATGCAAATGAGGGAATGAGAAAGAGGGGTGTGGGTACCAAAACAGAAGAAGAAAAAAAGCTGAGGTGAAAAACCTGACAGATGAATAAAAAGAAAGGGAATAAACAAAACCGTTCAAGGTTAATATATTTTAACATTCTATTTCTACACGTGATGCTATGTGTCTGGGCACAAAATGGAAGCAACTAGGTTAGGAAGGATTTTTGAAAACTGTATTTCAATGCTTATTCTTGGATTGCCCTCACTGCCCATGGTGTAATTACTACAGAGAGATTGGGAGGTGACTAGGTACCACCACAAACCATGTTACAGTATAAAATACAGGCATCAATTTCCTCTAGCCTTCACCTCAGAAACTGGACAACTCTTAAATAGAAATCATAGCACTGTAGCTCTATTTAAACCCAAATGTTCTCTCACAAGAGGTTAGTGAGAATGAGCTAATGAAACTACAGAGTTTCCTTTTGAAGGACCCCCTGCCATATAAAACTGTAAAATCTTTAGTGATAAAGTTTTATTGTATAATGAGGAAGTTCTGAGAAGATCAAGAGAAAAAAGCCAAAGCAGCATATGAAACTCTAGGCTATCTGCCAGATTCATTACCTGTTGTTTCCTTTAAAAAAATAAATAAATAAATAAATTAGCAGTGATTTACCAAACAATACAAAAGACAAAAGAAGACAATAATATTTCAAAGATTTTTTTCCCTCAGTTTAGCATTTCCTCCTTTTCATCACCATATCCATCATCATTATTTATGTACTTTCCCATTAAACAGAGAAAAACAAAAATACAAAGCACTGCTATTCTGATAACAAACAGCCTTGACCAAACATTCCACAGCTGGGTCCCTAAGGGAGTCAGGCAGCCCTGAATCCACCCCCTCCCTGCACCACCCCAGTGACCACAAATGAAAATGACCCACCATCTTTGGGAGCCTTGAGCCTTTCCACCCCTAGAGCTAAAGGTGTAATGAGCGACCCTGCAGTCGCTGGAGTCAGGAACATTCCTGAGAGGACACAGCTTTCTTACACAATATGTTGCCAATACATCTCCAAAAAGTTCAAAGCACTTACAAAATTAATTTCATTTAGAGAAAAGGAAACATCCTGACTCCAACTGTATAACTGGGATCTGACAGCTTCCTCATAAATGCTGATTTTGTTCTGATGTTGACCCTCCATGATAATATGAAGGAGCGTAAGGATCAAGTATAAACTGGGTTATAGAATTAAGATTTCGAATAAAACATTTTCACCTCTCTATACTTCTTTTGGTCACTAAGGCTCACTGACATCTAATGACTTGCTATAACCACAGAGTCTCATAGATAGCTCCGCTTCTTTTAAGAACCTATAGACCAAACAAGCCAACATTTAAAAAATTTAATGAATACTCCTTTTCTCTCTATTGTTCCCTAAATAAAAGCAAGGCCTCTGCCTCAATAAACTCAGCATCTTTCAGACCTGTAATCCATTCCAAATCCCAATCTCCATGTTGCACTGAGTTAAACATTAAAAACAAAAACAAAACAAAAAACACCCCCAAAACCTTTTCTTCTATGAATGAGCTTTCCAACATGCTTAATCTCCTCCAAAACATCTGCTTTCTGATGAAACCCAGGAGCCTCCAACTCTTGAGTAGAACATTCACTGTGTGGTCCTAAAAGACGCATATGCACGGATTTCTCTTGCAATATGCACTCCAAATTTGGATAAAACTTTCTTGGAGCTATTTGACATACTGTTCTAAAAACTGATCCAAGAGATGACACATTTTAAAGCACTATACCTCATTTACTGAAACATGTCCAAGTATAAAATTCATAGAAGAAAAAAAATAGCATCATTTTTTTAAAAGATTTGAGAATGACATTTAGAGTTGTCCTCATAATATAACTAGCCTTTGCTGCCATCTAGAGGTGAAAACTATGTAGTGACATCAAGAGTTATCAAGAAAACCAAAATTAACTTGCAGCCATCAATGGGGTAGAAACTATGGGAGCCCAATAACTTGCAGGCAGCTGACCCTACCAATGACCACCATTCCAAGCCATACTGTCTTTACCAACACATATCAGTATAGCTTATTAGAAACAAGCCCCATCAATATTGTGTTCCATATCAATTAGTTTACTGGACAGATTTCAGTTCTGAATAACCTGTGGTGCTCATATGACATTCCTAGACAATCTGAGTCAGTAGATTCTAAGATGGGGTTTGGGCATCGCAGTGTTTTAAAAGCCCCACAGGTGGTTCTGATGAGCATCTAGGACCACTGGGCCATGAAACCCTGGCCTTCCACACTGTTGAACCTCCCACACCCAGGCAGGTCAGAGTTCCAGGTTAGAAAAGACCTTAAAGCTTACATCTAAATGAGCTTCAACTATGGCAGTGTTTATCAAAGTATGTCAGGCTGCCACCTGCATCAGATAAATCACCCTGAGAGTTTATTAAAAATGTGGATTCCTGGGTGCATTCATAGACAAATGAATTACAGTTTCTAGAGGTAAGGCCCAGGAATCTACAATTTAAGTAGGATCCTATCATAGGTTTTTGTACACTAAAGAGGACAACCAGTCTAAATCCTGACAAAGTTAGGATATCACTGAAACCTATCTTGTAAAGGCTATTATTAATGCTGTGGTTACAAGATCAGCTGACCTGAACAATGATTTCAAGTGCAGCTGCTACTTATTCATGGTTTGCACAATGCGCAAATGTTCATAGAAATGTCCTGATCTGTGAAGCATTTCCTTCCTTTTTTATGCCTTAATATAACTTAGTGTTGCTTTTTTAAATTGTATACTTATTTTAGAAAATGTGGAGAATATAGAAGATACAAGAAAAATAAAAAGCCCTATTACTCCACTACCCAGAGTTAACCACTGATAGCACTGGTATATTTTCTCCTAGTATTTTCTCTTCAAATATACATAGTTAAAGTATGCATATAGTTTTAAATCCTGCTTTTTAACATTTCTGAATAAATACTTTCCTATATCTTGAAAAGCATAATTGTTTAAAGACAGCATGATATTTTCATGTGATTATAGTGTAATTCATTTACTCTATCCTGACTGTTAGAGCCTTGAACTGTGTCCATTTTTCATTGTTATAAATAATGCTAAAACAAACAGCCTTGCCTACATCTCTGATTATTTCCTGGCAGGAGAATAATATCAGAGTATCAGTATCTCATTTGCTATGTTTAGGACTGAATATAAAAAAAATGTTGGGCTTCCCTGGTGGCGCAGTGGTTGAGAGTCCGCCTGCCGATGCAGGGGACGCGGGTTCGTGCCCCGGTCCGGGAAGATCCCACATGCCGCCGAGCGGCTGGGCCCGTGAGCCATGGCCGCTGGGCCTGCGCGTCCGGAGCCTGTGCTCCGCAGCGGGAGAGGCCACAGCAGTGAGAGGCCCGTGTACCAAAGGAAAAAAAAAAAAAAATGTTAGTAAGAACACTAAAGCCTAAAACGCTCCTAGTGCCTAGAGAAGACTGTACCAAAAGAAAGCATATTCCCCATATAGTTTATCCTTTATTGAAGGACTCATATTTTTTAGCCAATTCTGTGTAGTGTTTATTTGAAAATCTAAACATGATTGCTATAATAGTTGGGGCATTTAAAATAAGTGAATGTTTACATAAAGAGACCAAGGGGCTTTACTGTACTTTATCAGTACAATAAAAATGTGGAGGGCTACCCTGGTGGCGCAGTGGTTGAGGTCCACCTGCCGATGCAGGGGACACGGGTTCGTGCCCCGGTCCGGGAGGATCCCACATGCCGCTGAGCGGCTGGGCCCGTGAGCCATGGCCGCTGAGCCTGCGCGTCCGGAGCCTGTGCTCCGCAACGGGAGAGGCCACAACAATGAGAGGCCCGCGTACCACACACACACACACAAATGTGGAAACAAGTTTTATAGAATGAAAAACAAGAAGTGTTTCCACAAGAACAGTATTAGAATCTATGATGAAAAAAAAACTACAATTCATTTTTAAAAGATTTCTATTTTTGAGCTCACAGCAGGAAAAGACAATCCAACAAAAGAGGGGGAAATCATCATCATCATCTGTGGATTATCATGGGAGAACTACAGTTAGCTGAGACCTTTTTCCATCTCTTTACCAACAAGTATTCTTATCCAAGAATATTTTTCCTAAATAAATGAAAATAAGAGTATATTTCTAAGCAAATATGAACTAAATCAAGTCTTTACTCTTTCACACTCTACAACCCACTTTCCCAGTCCAGATCATTCAACCTATCTGTGATTCCTCTCTCAACCTTCATAGGCTAACTGTGGACAAATATTAATACAATTCTACCTCCACAATGTGCCTCCCCCCAACCTAAGTCCTTACTATCCCCCTACTACACACACACTGTCTATAGAATCAGGTACAATTTTCACTATCTAGGCCCAGTCTACATTCCCATTCTGCTTCTCAAATACAACCTAATTTAAAGTCATTCCATTTCTCAACTGTATCCAACTTCCTGACCCAGGGACATTGCCAAAAGTATTCCTTTACTCTGGAATGCTCTCCCATTCCTGTTGTTAAAAATCCTAATAGTCTTTGGAGGCCCAAGACAAATGTTACTTTCTCAGTGAAGCTCTCTTAGATCCCTCATTTGAAATTAACCTTTCTCTGGCAATCTCATTACCCTTTGAGATGAATTTGGGACACTTCTCTTGTTTATCTCCCACTAAGCTATGATTGCCAAAAAGCAAGAAACATAACCTATTTATCTTTGTATCTAACATCATCTACACTTGAGGGCCTTGCACAAAGCACACACTTAACTCATGTTGGCAGAATTGTTTAACTGAATTTTCTTTCTTCAACCTGACAGTCTGATGTGTCCCTAGAACCTAGTGTTTTCAAAGAAGCCAAAATCTCCAAGCTGACTCTATGTCCTGAACATGTCTGTTTCTCCACCAACTGTACCATTAACCACCTTCTGTTTTTCTGTTTAATTCAAGATCAAGGAGGTATGCAAGCAGAGAATCCCAACACGGATCCCTAAACCAAAATCTACAGGCATTGCTAAGCTTTCCCCTAAAGCTCTCCCAGGGCCTATGGATAAGACTGGCTGTGGGAAGCTACACATCATAAGGACTGTCACCTCTAATACTTTCCTCCACATGGGAGGGAAAAGGTAAGTCATGCAAATGTACTGCCTGGATATTCACCTACAGAAATGTCTGGAAAGCTGGAGTTACTAGTATGGAAGGACAAAGATGAAGGGCTGTCTCTCCAGGAAATGGTGAAACAGCAAACAGACAGATGGTTCATTCACAGGTTGCTGGACCTGGTGAATATCATCCTGAAAGAGCAGGACATCTGCAATTACTTTAACTATATATGTATATGCATATACACACAATCACAGGCCCAGACACACACCCCAAATCCTCCCAACTCCTCATCCTACTTGTAATCCAACCCGAAGTTGGACTATCATTAGCTTGGAATAGGACTGAATTCATTAGAACAGTTCAAAAGTTTTCTAGCGAACCCAGAAGTAATTCATTCCACAGAACTTTGCCAAGAAGATGTGGTATCCAGGATTCCTAATCTGCTTCAAGAAAGTCAGATTATTTCCATCAAAATGGCAGGACAATTAAAATCATACTTTAAGTTCTAAAACTATGACTTCTTTATGACCAGGAGGAAAAAAACAAGTGGTACTTCTTAGTTACAAAGAAGAAAGGAACAACAAAAATGAGTAACAGCTGAACACATCCTTTGTGTGGCCTACCTCATAACTGCTGGTGTAGTGTGCACACTTGGCTGCTGGCACTTAGTCTTCTGTCCCACTTTCCCTAGTAAGTTGCCCCTCCTGTATATACAGGCCATGGAATCTCATTGCTAGGCTTGTAAAGCAAACCATTTTAGATTGGTATCGTTGCTTTCTATAGTAATCAGGACATCTGAGAGTCAAAGGTCACTAATACTAAGATCTTTTAGGGAGATATAAATCACTGTCTTCGATGTTTTAAAAAAAAGACAATTTATCATCTCAAAGGACATTATTTAATCACATCTGAATCAACACTATTGAAAACTCAGTTGGTTCAAAAAAAAGCTTGGGATCAGGAGACTCAAACTCCAATTCCAGTTTTTCACTCATTTGACACTGAGCTTGGCATTCATTAGTCTAAGCCCTGAGTTTCTAGTATGTAAAACAGAAAAGCTGAATAATTCTTCAGGTCCCTCCCAGGTCTCATCATCCATGAGTACGTCAACTACGAAAACTGAATTCAACCAGTCACCTACAAGGCAGGGCTCAGTTCCCTGGCAGTAAACTAAAGTAGTTCTTTTCTTCACACTAAAAACTCACCGAATCAAGGGAAACATGTGTCTGTAATTTAGTGTGGATAGAGTAACATAATGATATTTTAAGACAAATAAGGCATTTTTGACCTGGGAGACAGTTATATCTCACAAAGCTTCAGTCACAAAAAATGAATACATTCTACGAAGAGCACGACCCAAGGTTTTCTGTGATTCGGCACTAAGAACTGGATGCATGATCTTGGAAGAAATCCTGCTGGTTAAGGACAGTGCTTTAGCTGGCTGTCCTGGGATGGAGTCAGCAGAGCAGGAGCAAAGGAACTGCCATTCTTCACAGTCATCCAGCCAAGCCCAATTCAATGCATTGATGTCACTATACAAATGTCCCTGGGACCCACCTCAATTTCAAGGAGGAGGAGAAGGAGCTGGAAGTCTGGGTAGCATTGAGCTATACAAGCCAAAGAGAGGGATGATGTGCAGTAGTCAGCAGGCAAATGGCATAGGGAGAAGGTGAGGAGGTTGGGTGAATTAAAAACCCGAAGTGGAAAAGTCTAAGTTAAATGAAAGCAGTAAGAGAATGGAAGGAGTGGACTACAAAAAAGATGACGACCCTCTGACATGAAAATAATACAAGAGAGACAGTTCAGAAGGAAGTGCAGGGCAGTAATGGGTGGATGGTGCAGTGGGAAAGTGTAGGGGGCTTAGGGATATGCCTGACATTAGCAGGTAATATTCAGCGAACAGAGAGTGAGTGAATGAGGGAGAGAAGGGCCATTCAGTCAAGACATAAGTGAGAAAAGGTGCTAAGAGATCTCAATGGTATATGATAGGGTCAGGAAAAGCAGATATGCTGGGTAACATTCAACACTGATAATTATGCTAATGCAAAGAAAAAACACTGAACCTCCTAGGATGGAACCCAAATAGACTGAAGAAAACCATCAAACAAAGCAGGAAAAACAAGCACCAACAGTACTCCTAGAAAGACTCAATACCCTGGGAATGTTTTACCTTGAAGATGAACACAAAATACATTTTACATTAGAGATTTCAAAATTGTTTTCTGCTATGTTAAGAGACTTCCTAAAGTACATTTTCATGCCAAGCTGGCATAAGTTCAAGAGCAAGCAAGATAAGAAAGACAAGATATTGTACAAATAACTAAAAAAAGGATAGGAAAATAGCTACACTCTTTAAATGGTTACATAGTTCTAATCCCATTAAGACAAAAGTCTTTAAAATAACAGAATCTATCCTAACAAAAACTATACTGATTTTAAAGCAATATGTAGTGCAATAAAAATGAATAAACAACTTAGACCTGGGATAAGTTCAACAAAATGGTGTTTGACCTATAACACAACCAAAATATAAAGAATTCTGCCTCCTGAGCATAATTCTGTTTCTGCAGAAATGTGATTCCTCCAAAGATAAAAATAAAAGAAGCTATCCTAATAATTCTATAGTGATTTTATTAAGTTAAACTTTTTAAAGGAAGCAGATAAAAATCCAAGTGAACAAAATGCATTCAAATTGTAACAAAAATTTTAATTTTTGTATGCTGGAGTCTTTCCTCAGCTGTTCATTTATTTAGCTTCAATGATTTCTGAACTAATCTCCTTGCAACTTTTTAGAATAAAGTATCTGATTGTAACAGGAAAGTGACTGATCTCACACATAACTGATAATTCTGGACTGAGTAATGGAGTAACTGATGTAATGGAGTAATTCTCTCTGGGACGCGTTTCAAATTCCTGCTTTTGAGGACATGTGACATAACTCTTGGGGTCTGACATTGAGTCTGGGGCAGGGGTCTATAAATGTAAAGACCCCACAGGCCAAATACAGCCCACTGTCTTTTTGTATGTCCTGAAAGTTAAGAATAGTTTTTACATCTTTAAATAGAAAAAAAAAATCAAAAGAAGAATATTTTGTGAGATATGAAAATTACATGAAATTCAAATTCCATTGTCTATAGATAAAGTTCTATTGGAACACAGCCACATTCGTTTACATATTTATTATCTGATCATTTCTTATGCTACAATAGCAGAGTTGAGTAGCTGTGACACTGGCCAACAAAGCCTAAAATATTTACTACCTGGCCTTTTACAAAAAAAGTTTCCTGACCTCTGGTCTAGTGTGAACTAGACTAACAAGGAGTTCAAGAGCTTAAGAAGAGCTTAATCAACTAATTTTTTAAAGCAATGCTAGCAATTTAAGAATGCAATTAAGAATTCTATGAAAGCTGATGAAAATGGGGAAACTATATTTCAAGCTGTTTGTGATATATTTAGTAAAATGTATACTTCTATGAAAGCCCTAAAGTGTTTTGTGCCACAAAATAATGTAATGTGTTAATGCTGAATCTGAGGGGGAAATGGAACTATTTCTAGGCCTTCCAAATTCCTGGTATTTTCTAAGACAGCAGAGCTACTGTACATGTTATTTAGAGAAAGATGTGTAAATTTGTACCTTTAAACGTTCATAATTGTTGTCAAGAACCACTTGTTTAATCATTTGCAAGAATTATAGAAATTGTATACAGTAAAGTAAAACTTGGTCTTTGTTACACAGTCTTCAAGTACAGAACAAAAATGTTACACCTATCCCTCTCCTCTTTCCTTCCTCTCACCTTTTAAAATTTATCCTACCCCTGTTTTTTGCCCTTAAGCATCTGTCTTAAAAGAATATCATTTGCATTATGATTGAACCACATCAATGTATAAATCCCATAAACAGATTATGTTTTTCCCTCTAACTCCATACAGTGTCTAAAAGAGAGCCAAGCATGAAAATTCAATAAATGATTCTGAAAACAACATGCTCTGAAGTCGATCCTCTGTTGTATGTTATCAACATCTACTGTAAATATTCCAAGTCTGAATTTTATATGTAGAGGCAATGCTTTACAACATCTACTATTCATGGCTGCCTATAGATGTGAGAAAAGGAAACTCTGGTGTGAAAAAAGGAAAAAAAAACCCCCAAAACTTAAGTTATTCAGGTTTAAAAAATCCAAGGTGTTCCCCAACTTCACCGTTTCCAGAAGGAATTCAGCATAGATAAAGCAATGTAATTTTTAAGGATAAAATGATATTACAACAAAAATATTTACAATGCTTACATCAGCAATCTCAAACAAAATGAACAATCACACTGATTCTAGGTGACAAAAGCTGTCACCAGTAGGAATTATCAGCTCATTTACAAAGCAAAAGTCGGCTGTCCTTTCAAATATATAATTTCAAAACATAATTTAAAAACTAAACCCAAATATGGTTAGAATAAAATGATAGTAGACACAGTTATAAAACACAGACTTCTAATGTATTTTTAGAAAGAGAAAAGCAACATCTGCCAAGCCCATCAAAAGCCTAACCAGGATTTTGACAACTCTTCCACTGGACCAAGTTTCTTTAGACGCAGAAGTCCTATGTTAAAGTCTCCAAGATGTGGCTGTGAAATATTACTTACTTAAAGAACAAATCCTTAATGAGTGCCTTCTAAGTACCCAGATACTACTATAGGCCCTGAGGATACAGCAAAGAACAAGATAAACAAATTTCTGCTCACATGGTGCTTACATACTAGTGTGGGAAGACTGTAATAATTTAATAAGGAAAATAATAGTTGGCGATAAGTGCTCTGATGAGAATTACTGCAACATGATAATTTAAGTAGATAGCTACTCTACATTTGCTGAACAGGAACTTAGGTGTGTTTGAACTTAGGTCTTAATGTCAAGAAAAGGCCAACCATTCAAAATTCAGAAGGACAGCCCAGAAAGGAAAAGGAACAGCTATTGCAAAGGGCTAAGACAGAATGAGCTTGGCCTGTTGAGGCACCCAATGAAGGCTGCTGTGGCTGGGACAGCATAAACTACAGGGGAGTCAGTAAGTTCCAGCAGATACCAACCATGGTAAGCAATCTAGATTTTATTCTGTGTGTTGGAGGGAAGCCAGTGACAGGTTTAAGCAGGAATGTGAGCTGATCGATCAATTTGTCTGCTGACTGAAGCACAGAGGGACAAGATGGAAATTGGGAGCCCTGTTAGAAGTTTACCACAGAGGTTTAGGCAAGTGAGGATGGCAGCATGTACTCTGATGGCGTAAACAAACAAAGAAACAAGAAAAAAAAAGGAAAAAAGATTCAGGATATGTTTTGGAGACAGAGACAAGACTTGATAGATCAGATGTAAAGGGTGAAGGAAGTAAATAAATGAATAAATCAGAATATGCCTAGGCCTTTGTGAAATTGGGCAGTTGGTGATTTAATATACTGAGATAGGGAAGTCTGGAGAAAAAGCAGATTTGGGGAAAAATTCAGGAGTTGGGCCTCATTTACATTTGACATTCTCATCAAATAAGTACAGACAACAAGAAGACAGCCAGGTATGTGAGCCTTCAGCTCTAGGACCAAGTATGAGTTCCTGGGAAGAGATTGTTCTCAAAGTCCAATGGTACAACCTGCTTATTTGTATCTCAGAGTAATCAACATTCTTTAGAAGAGTACACTTTGGGAGACTAAGAGTTAATAGACAATTTGATAACAATAATGTATCTAAACAAAAGGTTTATAAACTATGAGCCTCTTTAAACTGATAAAGGATTATTATTTTAGAGATGAGATTCTTATCATTGATAATTAGAATAATTAACTTTGAGAAATTTAAGTACACAGACTAGTTTCTGACTGCCTGTCTATGAATTTCAGCCTCTCTACTTACCAACTGAATAACACTGGGCAAAGCACTAAACTACTTAGTGCCTCAATTTCCTCATCTAAAAAATGGAGATAACTGTACCTACACCATGGTATATTTATAAAGATTAAATGAACCAGTACATGTAAAGCAATCAAAAAAGTATCTGGCACAGAGTGACCGCTTAACAAATGCAAATTAGTATTGTTACCTGCAATTTCCAGGCACTGCACACAGAAGTGTCTTCACACTTCAGTTTTCTATTTAGATGCTTGGTAAGAGATGGCATCAAAGATTCAGAATAAGCTAGGGGAGCATATGAAAAACCCTCCTCAAAAGAAGTGGAGGTGAAGAGTTTTGCAGATTGCTAAAAACATCCTCTTTAAAAGTAAGCTATAGGGACTTCCCTGGTGGCACGGTGTTTAAGAATCCGCCTGCCAATGCAGGGTACACGAGAAGATCCCACATGCCGCGGAGCAACTAAGCCCGTGCACCGCAACTACTGAGCCTGTGCTCTAGAGCCCGCAAGCCACAACTACTGAAGCCCACGCGCCTGGAGCCCGTGCTCCACAGCAAGTGAAGCCACCACAATGAGAAGCCTGCGCACCGCAATGAAGAGTAGCCCCTACTTACCGCAACTAGAGAAAGCCCATGTGCAGCAACGAAGACCCAATGCAGCCAAAAATAAATAAATAAAATAAATAAATTTATATATAAAAAAGTAAGTTATATATATGCCGGTAATTCCTAAATTCGTAATCTCCAGCTCCAACCCTGGAGCTCCAGACTCATATACCCAGCTGCCTACTGGACACTTGATTTGGTAATTTAATAGGCATATTACTGGAATAAAAAGGGAAAACAATCGGTGATCTCTTTAGTAAGTGAATGACCAACTGACCACTTCCAACAGCAGAAACTCTTGGCTCTGCTCCATAAGTCATGAAAACCATGACGTAAATAAACATTCAGCTTCACACTGAGAAAGTGCCCAGTTTGGTCAACTACTTGAAATCTCAGGCATTGCACCTGGTGCATTAGCACTAATGTTTTGCAATTATGATTCTACTGCATGTATTGTTTACTACCATACATGCAGTATTATATATTATTATCAAATAATTTCTTAAGGTAGGCAGGGAATAAGGAAATAAGTGAAACGAAATATTAGATATCATTAGATGATTCCTAGGCTCTGTTGCCTGAGGCATACTGTGCTGTACACACCTCAGCAGAGGCAATTCTCAGTTGTCTTACCCTTGACCATGACTCCAATCACCACCAATGATGACACCAACAGGGTGACCAGACATCTCAAGTGGACTGCCCCAGCAAAATTCTAAGAGCATGGCCTTCCACTCTCAAAAGTGTCTAGACTGGATGAGAAATTATATATCTACCTGTGTATACTATCACCAAAAGTCCTGTAAAATGCATTCACTCATTCAGTTAATATCTACCAAACACCAACTAAGTGCCAGGTACCATGTTGGGCTCCAATACAATGCAGGATTCTAATACAGGCATACCTCGGAGATAACTTAGGTTTGGTTCCAGACACAATAAAGTGAGTATCACAATAAAGCAAGTTATTAATTTTTTGGTTTCCCAGTGCATATAAAAGTTATGTTTCACTATACTGTACTCTATTAAAATTGTGCAATAGCATTACATATAAAAAGAGTACATACCTTACTTAAAAACTAATTTATTGCTAAAAATGCTAACCAATGCAGGGTCATGACAAACCTTCAATTGTTTAAAAAAAAAAATGCAGTATCTGCGAAGCACAATAAAATAAGGAATGCCTGCAGAAAAACAACAGGTTTTGAAAAGCCATAGATGTATGCAAAAAGGGTCATATGTAGATCGAGAGCTTTATTAAGGGTCTCTGAGTTACATACCTCATCTAAGAAGTTATGAAAACCACAAAAACATAGTTCAATTCCTTGACAATAGACAGATAGCTAGATAAATATCATACACAGTGTGTGTAGGTGTTTGGGCGTCCGTGTGTTTGTACAGTTTGCTCTTAGAAAACGTGCACAAGAATTCATTCATAACCACAGATGTTAAGCCTTTGTTGTAGATAGATGTAGACTGTTGAATAAATGACTAAATGTTCCATCACCTTACCACCATAAGCACAAACTGCAAACAGATGATAAGGCAAGATGTTTACTTTTATAGGCAAGTAGCGTAACACATGACAGGAGTAAAGGCATTACTACAACTATCTTTCCTTTCTCTGACTTAAGGCACTATTTTTCCTCTGACTTTCAAAACAATATATAATTCACATATTTTAGGCTGATCTTTCTCTATTAATATAGGTAGGATCAGAAAACCTGAATTGGTACAGCTGTGATTTCTTCTGAATTAGAAACATTATTTAGATAATTTAAACAAATCACTGGTAAATAATCAATCAAGCAGATCTCAAGGAAGCTTATACACTCACCTATCTTCAAAGCAGTTAACAAAGCAAAGGCCTTTGATAAATTTAATGTTAGCAATTTTCAAAGCTCAATGTTACAGCTAGAAGGAACCTAAGAAGTGGGGTGATCCTAGGGACTCCAACATATCTTGATGGGAATCCAGGCAACTTAGATGAAAGAGGCTGTAGCACTTTACAGTACTAACTAGATTCAATGTTTAAAACTCTTGGTTGGTAAAACCCTTAAAAAGATGATCTCTAAGGACCCGTCACTTCACAGACTATGACACTGAGGACCAGAGAAGCCACACAGTAATAGTGGGAAAAGTGTGACTTTGAAAGTCAGGTGCTCTTGACTAATGTCTTCCCAGATCTCTCCCCTGCTGTGTGTTCCTAAGAACAATTAACTTTTCTGCTTCTCATTTAAATATGAAGGTCACGCTTACCTTTTAGGCATGTTATGAAGATTAAATTAAAACGCTTACCCTTTATGAATGTTATGAAGATTAAATGAATTCATATTTATGAAAACATCTGGCACATAGTACTCAATACATGTTCATTTCTTTGTTTCCAAAGGGTGACTAACTTGAGAGACACATAGCTGGTGAGGGCAGGAAACAGGACTAGAACCAAGAATTAAGATCCCCCTCACCACTCCAAAAATTTTGACTGTTTCTTTTTTCTTTTTTTTTTTTTTGTGGTACGCGGGCCTCTCACTGTTGTGGCCTCTCCCATTGCAGAGCACAGACTCCGGACGCGCAGGCTCAGCGGCCATGGCTCACGGGCCCAGCCGCTCCGCTACATGTGGGATCTTCCCGGATCTGGGCACGAATTCGTGTCCCCTGCATCGGCAGGCGGATTCTCAACCACTGCGCCACCAGGGAAGCCCTTGACTGTTCCTTAATTGGCGTTTATCCTTGAATCATACCATAAAATATCGTTTTTAACACCTCAGTTATGGGGGCAGGGCCTATTAAAGGAAACGTGAAATATACCACAGCCTGCAAAAAAAAGGTATTTGTGCCTTCAAGCACAAGCATACATTTGCTAAAAACAAAGCCTCAAAAGAGTCAGGAAGTTTAATCAATGAAGTATTATACTGGCAACCTTTTGAAAAATGCCATCTGCTCTGTTGTATCTGAAGCCTGCCCTTCTGGAAACAATGTTGTAGTAGAGCACTGAAACAATGTTCGTCGTTTCAATGGCTATTTCTCAACTCACATTTCAATATTAATGATTGCAGCAAATATGTATCAACTGTCAATCATGTGCAGGGTCCTGTGGACTCTACAGACATAAATCAGGCTTTGGTTTTACCGTAAAAAAATCTTAGAATCTAGAAAGAAGAGAGGCAGACTCTGAAGAATGATTTTAAAAAACCAATTGTATATTAAGTCATGAGACTTGAAAAGTTCAAGGCCAGCCTGTGGTGAGGAGTTACTTAACACTACCTACTCAAGGATAAAATACTCACTGCATTGGCAGCAGGTACACGTACCATAATAAACATTGTCTGAACTGTGTTAACTGAATTCTACTCTCGTTTCTGACACCAACTAGCTATGTGAACTTGTCATGTTATTTGATATCTTTAGGTTTCATGTTCCTCATCTGTCAAATGGGTGAGTCCAAGCGGATCTCCAAGTCTCCTTCAGGCTCTAAAAGTCCAAACGATATGATGATGATATGATGCTGCTGCTGCTAACGATAGCAAGAAAAACTAAAGCTTTTATTTACTGCTCACATATTATATGCCAAGCACTGTGCTAAAGTGTATCATTTGTATTATCTTCACGACAATCTTATGAAATTGGCATTATTACGCTTATTTTACAGATGAGGAAAAGGAGGCTAAACAGTATTAAAAGGCTGGAGTCGCGATTTGAACAGAAGCAGTCTGAACCTTACCCAGGAGTTAACCCTTAACCGCTAAGACCAAACTCCCTGTCTCCGCGAAAACTGTCTTATCAGTTAAAAAATAAGGACAAACAAAAAACAGCTTGGAAAAGGGTCCTTCCTGACTAGAGGGCAGGTATGAGTTACTGTCACACTTGTCTGTTTCACGTGTTAGTATATCTCTTGCTTCACTTGCTCCGCGACGCTCGCGTGCACCCCACGGCGGTGTGCACCACCGCGGGGCAGAGCGCGGCGACCGCCAGAGGCAGCGCCGGCCCGGGCTGAGGCGCACGGAAGGCTGGGGGGTGGGGGAGGCCCCGCAGGAGCGCGGGCAGAGTGGGTACCTGGGCTGCTGGATGCTCCTGCCGGCTGGGTCTCCCACCACTCGTCTCCAAGATCGTCTGCCATCTCCACGCGGGACTCGACGTGGCCAGACTACCAATGAGGAGCGGGCGCTGGCCGGGACTCGCGCTGCTTCAGAGCCGGGCTGCCGCACGCTCAGCCTCTCCTCAGACACTGTCGCCTCCGCCCCGCGGCGATGACGTCATAACCTCCGCCCCGCCTTCCCGGCAGCTGCTTCCAACTGTTCGCAGTTTCTACACCAGTGCGGATGTGCAGGATCAGTCTGGAGACTTAAAGTAAACCCCCACAAAAGCCGAAAGAAAGGAAGACACGTAAGCAGAGAGAGTGTATCATTTTTTAAAGCGTTTCCTTTAAAACTTTTTGTTTAGGTTTTATTTTTGCCGAATAGATATTGTCGAAAGTGGGAGACGGAATGCTAAGACAGTTTTCCTCTGTTCAGTTTCAAAGGCCTTGAGTAGCGGGAGAAGACCATAGCACGTGGGTGTGTTTTCGCCTGTGTGTTAGTGTTTGCGCGTCGGTGTGTTTTGACAATTTGCTCTTTAAGAAAACGTGCACAAGTCTTGACCATGAATTTTGGACCTTTCTTGTAGATGAGGGTACTGCTCTTTTTATACGATATGAGGAAAGCAAATGTTGACTGGTCCAGAAGGGCTTGCCAACGGACAGACGCGAGAAGTACGGAGAGTTTATAGTCGACTTCCCCGCACTCTCTTCGACTGCGCCCCCCCGCCCACCCGGTTTTGTGAAATAAGGGAAGAAGAAGGGAGCCCGTTGCTGCCCAAGTATAGGTAAGAGACCTACGGTGCTTGTCTCACTTCCACAAGTGGCAGAGATGGGCAGGGAAAACCCCCTGGGCGCCGAGGGCTGGGGCCAGCTGTAAACTAAGTGTGGACGATACTTTTCAGGAGAGTCATGAGGTGAAAATCATACGAAAATGCATTAAATACACGTGATGTGCCTGTCACTGTAATTGGAATACTGGTTTAAAGATGAGTAGGATACGATCCCGCCTTCCAGATTTCACCAACTCAAGTAGAGGAGCTACAACTTGTAAGGATGGTCTAAACTAATGACGAGGATACATTCTCAGAAACAACCGGGAGTCTTAATCTGATGAGGATAGGATTAGCCAAATGTGAAAATTATCCAAAACCCACCCAACTAATAGGTGGCTTAGAAATGCATTACTGATTAGACTTTATCAGTATGTCCTAAACGCCCTAAAAGGGAAGATATTAGCTATATAAATATGCCAAATATAAAATAACCTGTAATCATCGAAAGTAATGTGTCTTTCATGAGGAAATGTAGATGGCAGAAATTATGGTGGTTGACTGAAAAGTTAGATAAGAAATACCAATGTGGGGCTTCCCTGTTGGCGCAGTGGTTGAGAGTCCGCTTGCCGATGCAGTGGACACGGATTCGTGCCCCAGTCCAGGATGATCCCACATGCCGTGGAGCGGCTGGGCCCGTGGGCCATGGCCGCTGAGCCTGCGCATCCGGAGCCTGTGCTCCGCAACAGGAGAGGCCACAACAGTGAGAGGCCCTCGTACCGCAAAAAAAAAAAAAAAAAAGAAAGAAATACCAATGTGGAGGAGGAAGTGCCATGACTAATAAGCATATGAAAATATGTTTTGTCTCATTATTAATCTGAGAAATACAAAAAAGACTACAATGAGATACTGTTTTTCATTCCGTAAATTGACAAAATTAAGAAGTCTGGCAGTACCAAATTCTGGAGAATATGTGTGTGAGTGGGACTCTTAAACATTCTGCTGTGAGTGTAAATTGGTATAGCTACTTAGAAAAGCAATATGGCAAAATCTTGTAAAGGTCAACATAACACACCTTATGTTCCAGCAATTTCCACTCCTAACTATATACATTTGGGAAACTCTTGCATATGTGTATCAGAAAATTATAAAAGAATATTCACAGCAGCACTGTTAATAATAGCAAAAATGTGGAAACAGGGCTTCCCTGGTGGCACAGTGGTTGAGAGTCCTCCTGCCGATGCAGGGGACACGGGTTCGTGCCCCAGTCCGGGAAGATCCCACATGCGGTGGAGCGGCTGGGCCTGTGAGCCATGGCTGCTGAGCCTGCGCGTCCGGTGCCTGTGCTCCGCAACGGGAGAGGCCGCGACAGTGAGAGGCCCACGTACCGCAAAAAAAAAAAAAAAAAAAAAAACCACCCAAATGTTTTATATAGGAAAATGGATAACTAAATTACAATATAACCACACAATTAAGCAGAGTAAATGAATGAACATACATAATAATACGGATATACTTTGGAAATATAATGGTTAATTTAAAAAAAGCCAAGTCTCAGATACCATTTTGTAAAGTTCAGATACAAAGAAAATTAAAAAAATTTCAGGCAAAAAAATTCATATGTGATTTTAAGGTAAGAGACTGGTAAGCACGAAATTCAGGATGGGGGAATTCCCTGGTGGTCCAGTGATTAGGTCTCCATGGTCTCACTGCTGAGGGCACAGGTTCAACCCTGGTCAGGGAACTAGTGTCTCACAAGCCTCACAGTGTGGTGAGGCAAAAAAAAAAAAAAAGAAGGATATGGATTGGTGGGGGAGGGGAGTGGTCAGGGAGATGGGATTAGGAAGAACAAAGGTAAATGTAAATTATTGGCAAAGTTCTAATTCAGGTAGAGTGGATGTGCATTTAAGTATTATGCTTTATAACTTATAGGTATGTTACATATATTTTTGTGGTATCAAATAACACGTTATTTGTATAATTTAAAATATAAGAGAAAAGATCCACTTACACAAAAGAGAAATTTTCATTAAAGTTAAGTGCTATTCATTAAGAACTCATTAAGAATTCCAAATAATGACCCTTTATCTCAAATGACATTCAAAGCTGCCAGACAGTCTTACTACTTTCCCGTGTGAGTTCACTTTCCCACTGTCCTGATCTTATCCCAGGATCAGTCTTCCTATTGGCCCTGGATTCCAACCACCTCAGATGCCGGTCACAAGTCCCCAGTTGTCATCTATGCTTCTGACCTACCAGCTATAAATCAGAGGTTCTCATGGACCCCCTCCTAGGGTTCAGTCATTTACTAGAATAGTTTATAGAACTCAGAGAAGTACTTATATTTACTAGTTTATTATATAAAGAATACAGATGAACAGCAAGATGAAGAGATGCATAGAGTAAGGTACAGAAGGGTCCCAATCACAGGAACTTCTGTTTCCGTGGAGTTGGAGTGTGGCATTCCTGGCATATGGATTTGTTCACCAAGCTGGAAGCTCTCTGAACCCTATACTTTTGGAATTTTTATGGACGCTTCATTATGTAGGCATGATTCATCATTATCTGTCTCCAGCCCCTCTGCCCTTCTTGGAGGATGGGGAGTGGGCTGAAAGTTCCAAGCTTTTAATCATGGCTTGGTGTTTCTGGTGACCAGCCCCTGTCCAGGAGCCCACCAAGTGACACGTTATTAGAAAAAAAGACTCCTACCACTCAGGAAATTCCAAGGAATTTAGGAGTTCTGTGTCAGGAACCAGGGGGCAGAGACAGTGCCCTTTTAATCATACTGTCCTCTTCTTCCATTATGACTCTGAAGCAGTACTATTGATGCCCTGCTCCATTTTCCCTTGGCCCATATCTGAGCTTCTTTGTAGCTGTGGTAGACTATTTCCATCACGCTGACAACTTCCCTCCCTGAGCATCCCTACCATCTGCTGCTTTGGCACCATGGGAGCTTGCTCAGCCCAAGAATCAATGCAGTTAATGCTCCCAAGGGCAACCCTCAACCAAAAGGGAACAGGTGTTAGTAGATAATGCTCCAGATTCTCTGTCCTTTGGTGGCACAATTTTGAAATATGTTTAGCACAGTTTTTTAAAGGGTCCCCAGATAGACACTTTATTGCCTTTTCTGTTTTTCATGTCTCCTTTCCCCAGTCTCTCGCTTGTGCTTCCTGAGATCACCTCCCAAATAATATACCTGCACCCAAGTCCTAGTCTCAAGGTCTGCTGTAGAAGCAACCTAAATTAAGACAGTTGGTACTGGAAATACCCTAGAAAGCAGACCCTCAAGACAAAACTTGGGAATCAATTTACTCACTGATCAGAGGGTAACAAGGACATAATTGGTAGTTGTAAGAAGAATGGTAAAAACTTCTGGTGTACTGTAGCATCACAATAACTAAAACACAATCACCTGTGGTAGATTAGAATGATGTACAGGTGGAAGGGGAAATGCTGGCTTGTGCAATAGCTCTAACACTTGAAAGATATGGGGCAATTGTAATTTTAAAAATTGTGGAGTTGGCTGGTTGTTATTATCAATTCCGAATATGCTGAGAAAACCAGAAGTCCTTCCTAGCAGTGCTTAGAAGAGGCCCTTCTGCAACCAGAGACCATAGTGTGCTATAAATTCAGGTCAGAGTTTGATCAAAAGGGTAGCAGAGCTACAAAGAGATTGACTGCAGAGACCAATATGTTACCTATGGTCAAGTCAAGTCCTCAAAGGGAAGGAGAGGGACTCTGAGACTGAGATGGAGACATTTGGGTAGATGTCCTTGAGGTTCCTGAACTTCCAGATTCTTGAGCCTTCTGGGCTGACAGAACTGACCCTTTCTCCCTTGCTGGAGGAAAATAGCCTCTTATTACCTGGAGACCATTCAAGGCCTCACTGTAGTCAGTTGCCTCACAAGATGATGTTTGAGCCCTCACCTCCTCTCATTGCTTCTTCACCAATAACTAGAGTTAGTTCTCAGCATAGACAGAGTAGAAAGTACAGCCCCTATTATAGGAGAAAATTATTTATTTACAAGAAAGACTACAGGTATTTATATATATATATAATATATATATACACACACACACGTATATGTATGTGTGTGTATGTGTGTGTGTGTATGTGTGTGTGTGTGTATATATATATATATATATATATATATATATATATATATATATACATATATCTCAACAGGAACCACGAATTTCTTAAGGTAATGGATCTTGAGAGTATTGGACCAGCAGTGTGTAAAGCTGGGTAGGAGAGAAGTTATTGATATGGAGACACTCCCCAGTGGCCAATGATTTAATGTCCTTTGAAGTCCTAACATCCTGTGGGGATGACATCTTAAAGCTTAGACACAATGGTAACCTATAGTAAATGAGATGGAGACATCGGGACTGCCTTGGCAGATTATTAAAGAAAGGGTCAGGAGACTCAGCGGCAGACTTTAGAATGGATTTATTATGTGAGATCAGAGAACCTACCAGCTAACTCTCTTCCCTGGGAGGGCCCAGAGGACAATTCTTTCACCATAAGATTGCAGTAGTGTGTGGGCACTGAGTTAGTTGAGAGACTCAATGGTGACTGTCCTGTGTAGGCCAGAGGTGACAGTAGGAGATGCCCGAGTGTCCATGGGTATGATAAAATTCCAGAATAGTGAAAGCACTTGGCAGCAGTGAACCATCAGAAGCAAAGTGAGTTTAATCAGTGGTCAGGGATCCTTGAAATGTAGGGGATCTGTGGTGTTCCACAGACCATGAGTTCCTAGGGGCAAAATAGAAAGCTAAGGGAGGGTATTGATTGACTTATATAGCAACAACATCAAAATCAAGAGCTGGTAAGCAGAAGGCAGATTTTTAACTGCCAAAATGGAAAAGCATCATCTTTGGACATGTTTCCAGATATGAACCAATTCTCAAACTCAAGAATCCATTGATTAAAGGGAATCTGGATCCCCCTGAGGAAGTTCTCTGCAACACAACCAGTATATACAATATGTACTCATACCTTTTCCAAAGGAAACTATGGCCATTTTTCAGAGTAACTGTCCACTGGAGAAATGGGAAATACCCAGCTCTTTCAAGGACTGTTGGATACAGCATTGACACGGGGAATCCAAACTGCCACCATAACCCCCATTAGAGTGGGTCATACAGAGGCCAGGTGACAGAGTCCTGGCCTAAATCTGTTTCATGGTGGCTTCAATGGGTTCATCAACTTATGGTCATATCTCCAGTTGCAGAGTGCATAATTGAGATGGATGTACTTAGCAACTGGTAGGACCATCACATTGATCCTCTGACCAATAAAGTAAGAACCATTAGTGTAGGAATGGTCATGTGGAAGACCCTGAAAGTGCCTTCCCTTTCCCCAGTCCTTTGAAAGAGTAAGTTAGAGGCACTATCTCATTCTAGTGAAGTTGCAGAGATTAATGCCAACCTCAAAGACTTAAAGGCTGCAGGGGGTTTGGTTTACTAGTATGGTCCTCCAAAGCCAGATGGACCATGGCAAATGATGGTGGATTGCTATAAATTTAATCACATGGTATCTTCAAGCATAGAGGATGTACCAGGTGTTATATCTTTGGTTGAACCAATCAACACAGCCTCTAGCACTTGCTTTGGCAAATGTGTTGTATTTGATTCCTATCAGGAAAAAATATCAAAAGCAGTTTGCATTCACATGGGGAAAATTGAGTTCATATTCACTCAAAGTTGTGAATATTTTCCTATGAACACTCTCAAGGCTGGTTAACTGTCCTGATCTTTGTCATAATATAGTTCATAAGGATTATGATTATTTGAACTCTTCCTCAAAACATCACTTTAATCCATTTTATTGGTGATAAAGTATTAATTGGATCTGGGGAGCAGGAAATGGCCAGTACTGTGGATGCCCTAGGAAAATACATACATGCCAAAGTGTGAGAGATAAATCATAAATATTCAGGGCCCTGCAACATTGATCACATTTTTAGAAGTCTGGATGTATGAGGCATGCCTGGTATCCCCTTCAAGGGAAAGGAAAAGTTATTGCATCTTTCATCTCCTACCACCTACTACCTATGCAAGAAATAGAGAACAGTATTTGGTGCACCTGTTTAGATTTTACAGCTAGCCTATGCCACACTTAGAAATACTGCTCTAACTCACTTATCAGTTGAGTCAAAAGGCTACCAGTTTTGAGTAGGGTCAAAAGAAGAGAAGCCTTGGCAGTGGGTCCAGGCTGTGACACAAGCTGCTCTTCCCCTTAGTTCATAATGACGTGGCAGATTCCAAGGTGCTAGGTGAGAGCTGATGATGCTGTGTGGAGTCTGGCAGGACCAGAAAGGAGAATCACAGCACAAACTCATAGGGATTTAGTTATTTATTTATCTTTTTGAAATGACTCTTTAATAAACCCAGGGTAAAGGGTGGGGTGACGAGATTGCTTCTTGAAAAGTGTCAGGCCAGAAATTGTACTTTGAGAAGACTTCACAAATTTCCTTTGACCCAAGTCTTTTTGTTGCTTATTATTGTTCACCACGACCTTCAGAAATTCCTAGGGTTTTAGAGTAAGGCTATACCTTCAGTAGCCGAACCATTCAAAAAGCAGCTACTGGCGTGATACTAAGTTCTAGCAGAAACTGAGCATTTGACGATGGAGCATCAAATGATTATATCAGAGCTGCCCTTTTAGACCTGGATTTGGTAAGGTTGGGTACCCACAGCAGCAACCCACTGAAAAATAGAAATGATATATATGGGATCACATCTAAGCAGGTCCAGAAGTCATAAGTAATTTACATGAACAGGTGGTAAAGATCTCTGTCTTGTACTCCTCACTCACACCTATGGCTTCATGAGGTGTTCCCTGTGACCAGCTGATGATGTTAGAGGAAATATTCATGACTGGTTCAGGCTTGATATGTTAGTAGAGCTGAAAATGGACTGCTACTGCACTACAGTCCCACTCAGGGAGGGGCCCTAGAGGACACTGTGAGGAGAATCCTTCTCGTGGGCAGAGCGTCAAGATGTACATTTAATTATCTCCTTTGAATGGAGAGAGAAATAGTCTGAGCTAAGGATAAATACAGAGTCTTGAGCAATAGTGAATTGTGTGGTTGAGTGGGTCAAGGGCCTGGAAGATATAGTATTTAGAGTTCAATAGCAAAGAGATCTGGGAAGAAGCATTTGCACGGAACTAGGGAGTGAGCAAAAGTGTATGGATCTTCGTGTCCCATGTCCAGGTCCGCTAGTGAGTATGCACTATTGATGAGACCCTGAATATCCAGGTAGACATATCGCAGGTTGTGTTTTTCAGAGATGGCCACAAATGTCTCCCATCCCACATACTCTTCTTACAATGTGACCTTGACACTCCTTGTTATGTGGTGGGGTCTGCTTCCCTCTCTGTAAATCTGGGCAAGCATTTGTCACTTCTGCTGATAGAATATGGTAGGAAGGATATTCTGTGACCTCTGAGGCACAATCTTAAAAATTCTGTGCATTTACATCTTGCTCCCTTGGGATGGTCCCTTGGAATCCACGTGTGATACAGTGAGAAAGCCCAAGGTAGGCCACACAGAGGAACCACGTGAAAAGGACATATGTAGGTATACTGGCCCACAGCTCAGCTGAGGTCCCTGCTGACAGCCAGCATCAACAGGCAGACCTGTAAATGAAGATGCTTCCAGATGATTACAGGCCCCAGGTGTTTATTCCCCTCCGGTTGTAGCCCTAGACGTTGTGGAGCAGAGACAAACCATCCACCCTCGATCCTCAGAAATGAATTCCTGACCCGCTTTTCTCATGTAAGAAAAAAACATGCTTGTGAAGCTGTTGTTTCTCCTCTGGCCACAAGAGGGGGAACTTGTTCCTTGGGAACCTGCAAGTCTTAGAAGCCATGCTTACTTCCCGTCTCCTATGGGCCGCAGGGTACCCTGCCTAGAGTTGCAGTGAATTTTCCATCTTTCTCCCCACAGGGCCTGGTGAGGTCAGGTGGCTAAAGTAAAACTTACTTTAAAAAAAAGTTCAAATCTTGAATACGTATGAGCTCTAAAGATCATTTAGAAGAAGAAACACCTGTAATTTTATTTTTCATTTTTCGAGGAACCTCCATACTGTTTTCCATAGCTGCTGCCCAATTTCACTTTCCCACCAGCAGTGCACAAGGGTTCCAATTTCTCCATATCCTCACCAACACTGGTTATGTTTTGTATTGTACCGATCTGTGTTGTTTCATAGTAGCCTCCTAATAGGTGTGAGGTGGTCCATTCAGTTTTTAAAGCCAACTGCCTTCATATCTCCTAAGGGGTAAGGATGTCACCATGACATCTGTCAGTATATAGTCTTTTGATAGCTGACTGCTTCCTTGTCTTTGGTAAGGACAGTAACTAAGAAATAACTGAGGTCATCTCTCTCTCTTTTGAGGCAAGCTAATATTCTAAACCTTCACTGGCAGTTGTTTGCTTCTCAGGCAGCTGAGAACTTTTATCTCCTGCCTTTAGGCAGTGTATGGTGTAATAGCTCAGAGCGTGGACTAGGGAGCCAGATGTGTGGCTTAAAATCTTGGCATTGTCATTATTAGATCTTGGACAAGTTACTTTGCCTCAGCTGTAATATGGAGCTAATAATAAGAGTCATTATAAGGAGTAACTAAGTTAATACATAAAAACAGTTAAAGCATTTTGGTACATGGTTGTCACTCAGTAAATAGTAGCAGTTGTTGCCCCTCCATAACACACTCTACAACTTCACCCACCCACCCAAATGTAGAAGATAGTTACTATTATCACCTACTGTTTTACAGGTGCAAAAGCTGAAGTTTAGAGACGTTAAATAATTGACTCAAGATATCACAGCTGTTAAATAGAGGAGCTGAGATTGGTTCTCTGCTCCTGGCCTCAGAGCCCTCTCCTAACATGTTCTATATTGGTGACTCTGGTTTGGCAGAACAAATGACAAGGACAGCATTGGCCTTGGTGAGGAAAGGCAGCTCTTACTAGTAGGCAGTTGGAACCTGGGAAGCATTCCATCAGCTTTCCCCATTGTGTCTGTCACCCACAAATGAAGAGCAGATGTGCATGTTGCTGCCAGCCACTCACTTGTTAGATGAGAACTGACTTGGCCATGCTCATCATAAAATTAATTTTTAGGTCTTGGTGGTTTTAACAAAGGATGTGAATTATAAGTCTCCACAGGAATCATAAACTTTAATTTAGAAGTGCTTTTGAATCTAATAAAAATCTATTTTTACTTGCATTAAGATAGCAAAGGAAAAAAACCTCTGGAAAGGTTCTGGATGCCTCACAGGAAAATTCACTTAGATGGTTCTGTGTTTCAGTAACACACATGAGAAACTTCTGAATAATTTGTTAAAATGGGATGGTGTGCCCCACTTTTTAAATTGAAATTCCAATACACTTATCTCCAGGAATTAGCAAAAAATATTTTTCTAATAATAAAAATCATTAACAGCTATTTGACATCATAAAGAATAACTTATTTGAGCATAAGGTTGATCCTGATTCAAACATTGGTTTTGAAAATGAAAGCATCAGAAATTCTGTGTAACTCTTTGCTAGAAGAAAGATAACCCTAAGGCTACTCCATGGATATTTTTCTTTTTCATGATATGGAATGAGCATGATATTTTCATTTTAGAGTCACAAGGACCGTTAAGGAGAAAAACTTTTTTGAAATATAGGAAAACATGATTGATTTACACTTTTTATTGGCTCTGCATATTTGGAGTTCATTGTAATTCCATGTGGATTGGGATGCCATTTCCCTTTGCTATATCTGTGATGAAAGGATCTGTTAAATAAATTCCTGCAGCAAGTAAGGGAGGAGATTTTAATGCAGTCTAATCATTTTTGTCTGCAAATGTTGCCACTGATTTTGAGTGTCTTTTCTCTCCTTCTTATTACAACAGGCCACCAGGTCTCTCTCCAGGCTCATGGCTTTACCCTCATCTGCCTAGCAAATGCGCGTCCGGCGCACAGGCAGATCCCACAAGTCTTTGTATAAACCAAGCGTCTCTTCTTTCCCTGCCTGGAGCAGGCTCCACTGGAGGACTGCCTATTTCTATCAGTGGCACCGTCCCTGTTTTCCAAGCGAATCAGTGAGGAAACCACCTTCGAGTCAAGCTTCCTTCTCCCTCATAAGGCCACCCTGGGATTGTCTCCAGGGTCAGTTCTGTCTTTCAACTGTCTCTTCAGTTTTCAGTTCTTCTTCATTCCGTTTCCTAGCCC
Source organism: Kogia breviceps (assembly GCF_026419965.1). Lineage (NCBI taxonomy): Eukaryota > Metazoa > Chordata > Mammalia > Artiodactyla > Physeteridae > Kogia > Kogia breviceps. Next base: position 103,197,524 of record NC_081314.1, read on the forward strand.
TTGAGATAGCTCCATTGTTATGCAGTCCTTAAACCCTAACACCTGACCTGACATGTGACTCTCACTCTTTAGACTTGGTTAGGCTCCCTGAACCATCAACCCATCACCCCATTCCTGGATTAAAGCTGTTCTGATCTCCTCACTGGTTTTGCTACTTGTATCATACATTCTCCATAGAATCATCAAAGTAACTTTTCTAAAATACTTATGTTCATACCATTTTCCTGCTTAAGGACCTGCAATGTCTTCTTATTGCATATTAGATAAAATATAAATGTATCTTCCCTATATGTAAAGCCCTACATCACTTGATCCTTCTTTGGTTATTAAATGTTTCCTTTACTAGTTTTTGAGTAGTTCTTCTGAACCAGTCAGGTCATTTCCCTTATCTCTGCCCACCCCACTCCACCCCTGCCACCCCTTCTGACTCTGTCTCTCATACACACACATACACACACACACACACACACACACACACACACACACACACACACACACACACACACACACTGCCCTATGCTCCATTCATCCAAATTCTGTCAAATTAAAGATGATTTCTTTAAAAGTCATCTTCTCCAAAAAACTACCTGAGATTAGCTTTTATCCCACAGTAGACTTCTAAATAATCTTGGGACATATAATCTTCTGTATAATCTTGGAATCCCAGAGCTGGATTCAGTCACACCTCACCTCAAGTTGAGCACTAGCTCCCACAGCAACCCTGCGAGATTCATTCTTCCCTCCACCCTGGAGCTGGACCAGTGCTCTGTGATGAGCTGTGGATGCAAAGATGAAACAGTGAGGTGCCTGCTCTCAAGAGGCTTACGCTCTTATCAATAGGGGAGACAGACAAACAGTTCAGTTATAAAGCAGGAAAAGTAAAGGGACAGAAGATTGTACAAGGCAGGGTAGTGACTAAATCTGGGCAGTAGGGAAGGAGAGGTGATGCTTGTGCTGTGTCCTGGGGGTGAGGAGAGATTATTGAGCAGACAGGTCAAAGAAGGCATTCCCAGGAAGGGAGCAGCATGGAATGGCCTTTCTCTTTCTGAACTTTGCTAGCACGTATGCATCCAGTTGGCTTCACACCACCGTTGTTTGTATATCACCTGGAAGTCTGTTTAACAAACATCTTGATGTCCTCTAAACAAAAGATACTTTTTAAAAGAATGGTCATGTTTTCTATTGCTTATGTGCCCCTCACATTGCCTAGTACTATCAGGTGCAAAGTAAGGGCTACTTTTTGTTTTGTTTTAATGTAAAGGGATACTATAGACCTATTGTAATGATGGATTTGCCCTGCTTGTCCGGCATTCTAAATTCCAACCATTTATTCCTCCTTGCCTCTGTTTCTTGTATCTATCCCTCCATTTACTCTTGTGACCAACACTGTGTGCACATGAGATGACTGGTCCATGTTATGAAAGAGCCTTTGGCCGTGGAATGAAATAGAACTAGTTGGGCTATGTGGGAATGGAAGCTATGGTCTTGAATTTCCAGATTGATGTGTTTAAAGTGCTACATAGTTGCTTGTTGAATGATTTGAGTAATCCCTTTATGATAGTCTAGACATGATAAGCTGTGATCATTCTGAGCTTGATAAGTCATCACAAAAGAATTCTTTCCTTATCAGTGATGCTTATTAATACCCTTAGGTTCTTGAAACAGGTCTGCTTCTGCTCTGAAGCTCCACTCATCACTATCTCCCCTCAAAAATTTTGGCTCTGGTGTGTGGCAAACTGTAACAGAATTGAGTACATGAAGGTTAGTTTTTTTGTGGGAGAAAAGAAGTTTGTGGCAGTTTATACTTTTAGGTTGGATGTGACAGATGCAGCAGCTAATTGTTCCCTAATATCTGTTCTCCTTTCTTCTGTATTAATAGAACCTCTGATTTTTAGCTGGACATGTGCTTTCCCGCAGTAAATATTCCATTTCCCACACTCCCTTGCAGCTGGTTGTGCCAGTGTGACTAAATTCAGAGCATGGTATGTGGGAGGGTTGACCTAAGCAACCACTAGGTTGAGTTCTTTAAGAAGGAAGCATGCTCTCCCCTTCCTGATTTTTCCTCCTTTCCACTGACTGGAATGTGCCTGTGGTGGTTAGCTCTCCTGGACCCTGGAGATGCGGGCCACGCCCTCACGGTGGAAGAGCAACAAGAGAAAAGGAACCTGGGGCCCTGACTGGGGCTGCCACATGAGCCCCAGACTGTTTATGCTTGCAGCTGTTATGTCAAAGAGAAAGAATTGTCCCCGTTAAGCTAGGATTATGTTAGGTCTCTGTGTCAGCAGCTAATTAACACGTTGGGGGATAAACAGTTATGAAGTTCAAACAGTGTCAGCTGAGTGATATGAACAAGATGAGAAACATACTTTTAAAGGTATTTAATAAGACTTTTTTTCAAATCAGTACAAAAATTTAAATACAAAAGTGATTTGCTATTGACATGTCTCAAATCTATCATGGAAACTCAAAAGTTACCAGTCTGTTCACCATTCATGGTATTCTGTAAAATATTTGAGAATAGTTACCCACTACAGACATTCTTTTCCCCTGTGGGATGTCATCCTGCATTAAAACTCTGTATTTAAATAACAATATTGTCAGTTTGGTCCATTTCACATGGAAAAGTTCTAGTTAATTTTGAATTAAATAGGGATTGTAGCACTATCCCTAGACTTTAGAACATGTGGTTGTTTCATCTGCTTTTACGCTAAATGTGTTAACATGATGTGCAACATTCAAAAGGGAAACAAAGATACATAGATAATTATTTAAAACTTTTTAAATTAAATGGAGTAATTCATTTAGCTCTGAGATTAGCACCATTGTAGAATATACAGTATCTGGCATAGATTTTGCTCCTCCCCGGTCTAAAAGTTAGAAGCATATGCCTGATAATACACACATGCGCGCATGCACGCGCACACACACAAACACACACACGCAATTGAGTAACAACCAATAAATAAGTTGGAAGGTATTTGAAAAGTGAAATTTGGTTTTGACCAAAGAGCTACTTTCTCTCTTGGTGGAAATAAAAAGCCCATACATGTACAGATAAATACAGTTTTATAAATCAGCTGATCTGACTTGCCTCCAAGCCATTTCAATGCAGCTTTTCAGCAGGCAGAGCCCAGTAGATCCATGTGGCTCTCATAGCCATGGGCCCAAAACCAGCATCCTCAAGACCAACCCAAAGGATATTTGGCCACATAAATGCTGTCTGCTTTGAAAATGAAGGTTGGGTGGGATATGTTTTTGATGGGAGAAGTTTGTCATATACTTAGCCATGAGTAAGAAACCATGTGGTAATGAACTCATTTCTCTTTTTAAGAAATTGAGAAGAAATGGTGCTTGTATACCATATAGGGAAAAGATATATTAGGCTGAGGAGAATATTCTTGATGGTTAAAATGATTCAGATTTGACATAGACACAATTCCATGTGTGTTTATACCGTATTTATTTGTGTATCTTCCCATCTGTACCTATCCCCTCATTTCATCACTCTTAACTTTGAGGAGTAGATACAAGACTCCACCACCATAGCCCCACATCATTCCCCCCAGTGGCTTATAGTGTCAGCAGCAGACTTATAGCCAACTTGAAATGCTTTGTCTGTGTTTTGAGACCAGATTTGAATGTGCAAAGCAATTAGTATGTACCTAAATGAAAACCAGGAAAAAAATTTACTTTTCTCTTTAAATTTGTATTGACTCCTGTACTTGTGGGGTGACATAAAAAGCATCGGCTGTCATTGCCCTCTGACATTCCAGGTGGCTCCTCCACAGGTTGCTTCCTGCATTTTTAGTACCTACAGCAGGAAGTAATACATCTATTTTTTAATTTAAAACTTCAGAAATTATTCTTTCAAAAAAATTTATTTTCCTATGTAATTCTGAAACTCCCCCCTCTTTCCCCAAACAAAGGACGGCTTGGATTTAGGAAATTCACTTTGGAACTTCAGATGACACACCAATTTGTATGTGTACTACACAGGGAAATTTCTTTGGAACTCAGTAGCTACTAAAAAGTATTGATATCCCCTTCGTGGGTAAAACCTCGTTGAAGTCATTTGTGTGTGCAGGCAAAGAAGGGGGGATTATTATATGCATGTAAACACAATTAAGAACTGCTATTTATAATGAACATTCCGCAAAACTGGAAAGTTATGAGGGGAGAGGGTTACTTTTTTTCATATGACTTCCAGGTGTTTATATTAGTTGGGTCATAATGGAAATTACATGGAGACAACAAGAAAGAAAAAAAAAATCACAGGAAAAAAAAAACAAGCAAAAAGAATCCATGAGGAATAAATGAGTTACTTCCTGCTCATGTCTCCCAGCTGGTTTGTTAGCTCCCTACGGGGCACTGTCTTAGGCCCCACAGAAGTGTCTCATCCAGTGCTAGGCACACAGAAGGCATGAGTAAATACACTACAGTTGTTCCTCTAGGGACACTAGACACACAATTCTGAGTAGAACTCTTGTTGTAAAAGACACAGCCTCCGACAGGGGAGAAATATCCCTTGGAGTAAAGCTCTACCCTGGTTCTCTGTCCACGCCTCACTGGGGAAAAGCACTGCAGAGCTCTCCCACATCCCATGGCAAAGTATCTGCACAAATACAGAGGAAATTATGCAAGTAAATACGGTATGTAATTCTTATCATTGACATTTCTTTAAGCCATATTTATAAATATTTTAAAGTAAACAGTATGAGCGAGTGACTTTCATTAGCTATGTTCTTTCATACTGAAATACTTTGATCTGAATAAGCAGGTTATCATGGAAGCACATAACATAAACAGCTAATACGATTCCAGTGGGTACAACACAAGTGTCAGTACTTGATACATAAATCTATCCCATCATTTTCAATCACAAGCTGCTGTGCAGAGCACTAAACATGCATCTTAGTTTTTATTTGTACACGATGGTTCAGACTTTCACTTAAATATAACTTTCCAACTATATAAATGTTTTGAAGCAATTATGTTTCCCATTTGGATTTTTTGGTGCATCCTTTTCTTCTATTAAATTTCTATCTTTTTTTCTTTCTTACATGGGATACAATAAATACCCTGAAAAAGAGGAGTGGACGTACTGCCCGGCATACAGTCCTGCAGCCTGTTCAGAGGGCATCTGGAGGAACACCCGGTCTCCGGGCCGGAGCAGCAGCACCGCGCTCCCGGACGCCTGGTCCAGGAAGCCCTTCTTGTACTCGTCATACGTGTACATCATGGGCTCGTTGTTCTTGAACAGAGCAACCCACACGTTGCCCCCCTTGCAGTGAACGTGGTATGCAAAGTAGTAGACCCCAGGGACCTCACAGGTGAAGATGCCCGTCTGCGGGTTGTAGTTCTGTCTGCCGTTATAGAGCAGTTTGTCAAACTTCACTGGGGCCCCCACGGGTGGGAAAGGCGCAGTCAGCTCAGCGGTAAATGCAGGCATCTCGTAGGCTGGCCCTCCGTTCTTGCCTTTCTTAGCCCCATAGGCGTGAGGGGTTTTCACTCCGTCAATTCCCAGCCCCATATCTGGTAGATACTCTCCATGGGGTGGTGGTGTCGGGGGCATCACAGCTGGGAGTCCCGGGGGCCCTGGAGGGCCTGGGGGCCCTGGAAGGCCAGGCTGGCCTTGGGGACCAAGGGCACCAGGCTTCCCTGGGGCGCCATGAAGTCCTGCTACTCCGGGCTTCCCTACTCCAGGGAACCCAGGGGGCCCTGGGAGGCCCGGTTCCCCTTTGGGGCCAGGAATTCCAGGCGGTCCAATGGGGCCACTCGGGCCTGCAATCCCTGGGATACCTGGGGGGCCCTGTAAGCCCTGTTCCCCTGGGATTCCTGGCTCTCCCTTAGGTCCAAGCAGCCCTGGGACACCAGGGAGCCCTGGCAAACCTTTATGCCCAGCTTCCCCCTTGGGCCCTATGGGACCTGGCAAACCCCTCATGCCGGGGGGCCCCGCTTCACCAAGGAAACCTGGCTTTCCTGGGAAGCCTTGAAGCCCTGGCTCACCCTTGGGACCTAGAGGCCCCTGTGGCCCCACAGCCCCACCTTCTCCTTTGGGTCCAGGGAAACCGATAGCCCCTGGAGGGCCCATGGGACCTGGGATTCCAGGCAGGCCTGGCTCTCCTGGGGGGCCCCCCAATCCAGGGGCACCTGTTGGTCCTCTCTCCCCTCTTGGTCCCAGAGCCCCAGGAACACCCCCTATGCCCCTGTCACCTTTGGGGCCTGGGAAGCCAGGTTTCCCGATCCCTGGAGGGCCTGGGGGTCCTGGCAGTCCTGGCAGTCCTTGCTCCCCTTTGCCACCTGGAAATCCTGGCTGCCCAGGGATCCCATCCTGGCCTGGTTTTCCAATTCCAGGCATCCCAGGAGGTCCTTGAAACCCTGGGACCCCTATAGGGCCTTGTGGCCCAGGTTCGCCTGGAGGGCCTGGCTTTCCCAGGGGGCCCTGGGGCCCAGGGAAGCCTGTCACTCCTGGTTTGCCTACTCCTGGAAGTCCGACAGGGCCGGGAGGGCCCTGCATCCCTGGAGGACCCTTCAGGCCTGGCAGGCCTGGCATCCCGAAGCCCTTCTCTCCTTTAGGACCCTGAAGGCCTGGAGGTCCTGGTGGTCCTTTGGGTCCTCGCTCACCTTTGGCACCTGGTTGCCCTGGTAACCCTGGCCCACCTGGCTTCCCAATGCCAGGAAGTCCGTGAGGCCCTGGAGGTCCTTGCGGTCCTGGGATCCCCATAGGTCCGATCTCCCCTTTGGGTCCAATTTCACCTTTGGCCCCTGGCATTCCCATGGCTCCTGGCTTTCCTGGCATTCCAGGCATACCTGGCTTTCCAATTCCTGGATATCCCTGTGGCCCTGGTTTTCCTTTGATTCCAGGTATCCCTTGACCTGGTAAACCAGGGGGCCCAGGTGGTCCTCTTGGGCCAGGCTCTCCACGGGGACCTTGCTCCCCCCGTAAACTGGCTAATGGTATTTCTGCTGGGAGAGTGGAGAGAGAGAGAGAGGAGGGAGGGAGGGAGGGAGGGAGAGAGAGGGGGGGGGGAGAGAAAGGGGGGGGAGAGAGATTGATTAATATTGATCATCCTTCACTTCAATCATTATTTAGTTCTGACACATTTGCCTATTGCTTATCAAGAGGAAAGACTAGGAATAATGTGCTCATGTTCCAGGACTGTATTATCAGTACTTAATGGACAATCAGGCTGATAATTTATTTGTCATATTTGAGATACTGTTTTGGGAACTGATATCTGTGGCTGCTTTTATCAGCATTAGTTAAGTAAAATAGCTAAAAAGTAATGAAGAAACATTCTTCCTAGTACAAACTTGGAGATATTATGGTGTATTCACTATAAAGAGTTCAAAGAAGGACAAAGAAAAATCAAATTTGCCTATAAGCCCACTACTCAGAGATAATCGCTTGACATTTATCTGTATTTCCATCTCATGTGTTCTATGTATGTATGTATGTGTGTGTGTGTGTGTGTGTGTGTGTGTGTGTGTGTGTGTATTTTGAGGGTTTTTTTTGTTTTTTTTTTTTTTGCGGTATGCGGGCCTCTCACTGTTGTGGCCTCTCCCGTTGCAGAGCACAGGTTCCGGACGCGCAGGCTCAGCAGCCATGGCTCACGGGCCTAGCCACTCTGCGGCATGTGGGATCTTCCCGGGACGGGGCACGAACCCGTGTCCCCTGCATTGGCAGGCGGATTCTCAACCACTGCACCACCAGGGAAGCCCTGTGTGTGTGTATTTTAAATAATGTTGGAGTCATTTTTATTTTTTCTATTTTTTCCCTATTGAATGTTATACTCTATTTTTCTATGTCCTTGAATTTTAAATATAATATATGGAAAAATAATGTTTCCTCTTGTGCTGAAATATACTATGATGTAGAGGATGATGGTCATTATCATGTAGACTCAGGGAAGAATAGAAGCATTTTATTTTTATTTTGTATGTGGTTTAATAACATCTTAAACATCTGTCCTCTAGAGTCAAATCGATGTGTTTAATTTCTTTAATATGTTGTAGGATTTCCTAAGCCTCAAATATTAATTCTTCAATTAATAAGTTACTTCTCACTTGCAAATTTGGTTTTTAAACAGGAGTAGTGAATAAGGTATTTTAGGATGATAAACAATGCGGAAGAGGAGTTAAACTGGGATTAGGAGCAGGAAGCTCAGCTTCTCTTTCTGGCCTTGAAATGAGATCTTGACTGGGTCACTTAAGCCGTCAGCATCCCTGCTTGCCTGTCTGTACAGCGAGAATAATACACCCACACTACAAGATTAGAAAATAGATGTGAAAGGCGTTATGCTTTCTCGAATTGTTATCGAAATATAAAGCACATGTAATTATATTGAATATGCTATGCCTTGCAGAGAAACACAACTCTGGATCTCTCATACTACTGGGAGTAAGGAATAACAAAGAAATGAAATTCATGGTCCCAAAGTCTTATAATTAACCATTAGTTGCATCTTAATCTTGACCATTGTGTTTTTCACTGAGCTACTGTCAGGGAACAAAATAGAACCACAGAACTCATATATTTTCCAAATTCATCAGTTGCAATCTGGTACCCATCTGAATAAGTACAGGAAGTTTCAAAATCCAGGCAGACCATTCAAGAAAGGAAGGAAAACAAATGACTGAGATAATCCCGTAAATGGAATATCAGCTCCTAAAGGGAAGAAAACTGGAAATACTTCTTTTATGCTAATAGGATTACTACTGTACAGTGAGGGTGTGCTCTTTCTAAGCAGGAACTGTGTAGCTCCTATGTCAAGAGAGCGTCTGGGGCAGGGTCACATCACATTCATCAGGAATCCCTAATGTCTAGCATGTGCCTGGAGTATATTCTGTTCTTCCTTAGGTTTTGTTGAATGACCAACTGTAGCAACTCAAAGTTTTTACGGTACTTTAGCATTTATTTAGTACTTACCTTATGTCAGACTCTCTCAATAATCCTACTTTACAAACGAAGAAAAGTAGTTTCAAAGAGGTTAAATGACTAGGTTTCTCTCCTTTCTGGCCTCTAGGCACTCAGGCCTATTAGCACCAAATCCAGTAGTTCCCCAGAAGCAGAGCTTCCTGCTTTTTCAGGGACCACTGGGAATGGCCTCCACCACCTCAAAGGGAATTGCTACTGATTGCAGTTCCTTTCCTGCAAGTGCTAGGTTTCCTACGTTTCTTATAAGCCAACTGAGTTTATAAGAAAATGTCTTTTGGGAATTCCCTGGTGGCCCAGTGGTTAAAACTCTGTGCTCTCACTGCCAAGGGCCTGGGTTCAATCCCTGGTCAGGGAACTAAGATTCCACAAGCCACGCGGTGTGGCCAAAAAAAAAAAAAAAAACTTAAAAATTTTTAAAAAAGAAAATGTCTCTCACAGTGATAGGCATTTTGCTGGTATTGAATAACTAATGAATATGCCTAGAAAGTAATGGAGACATTTTCAGGTATCATCATCTCTAGGTAGGTATATAGTCTGTACTCTTCGGACTCCTTCTGTAGATTTATTGATTGACATGTGTAACAACTTAATTAGAGCAGTCTTAAAAACACGTTTATCTGGCACCTAGTTTACACAGTGCTTTCATATGACTTTTTTTTTAACACAGCAGGTTCTTATAACATTGCTCTCCTAGTTCTGAAGACTGACATCACTTTTTTTTTTTTCCACTGCTATATCCCTTAGCATTTTGGCTGAGAGCCTGACACAAAAAGAGATGCTCATTAGTTACTGTATGTTTGAATAAAGAAATAATGAGTAAGGGACTAAACTTATTTGTTATTAAGTATGTTTTTTGTCATTTGTTGCTGTTGAAATAAAGCACAACATACAATAATTTTGTCTTTCTTCAAGACCTGAACTTTTCAAGGATAGGGTTTAGAACACAGTAGGCAGTTAATGAATGTCAGTCACACATGCTAAAAGAAAAATGTCTAAAATTTAGCTCTCCCCACCCGCAGCGTATTGTTTAGGGTTTTGGAAAGCTGCTGTCTTACAGCAGAACCGAAGTATGTTACCTTTGCCTTTCTTGGGTGCTGCTTCCTTGCCCATTCTTGGTGCCGGCTGCATTTCCTTCAGATATTGGGGTAGATGTGGATACTCTTTGCCATACTGCATGTGGGGCATCTCCTTGCCCATGTTAAAGCCATCTTTACCCAAAGGCATGTGAGGTACTTGCTGGCCCAGGGGCTGGTATTGTGGAATTTGTGGTGGAATCTGAGGAGGAATTTGAGGTGGCAGCGGCTTGATGCCATAGTAGGCACCAGCTTGGATGAGCCGGACGGAACCCAGGGAAATGGTAAGCAGTACTCCCAGCAGCTGCAGAAGGGCAGGTGGACCAGCCATCACCTGTGGAGGAAGGTACGCACCAACATGGTGAAAACCAGCAGGCCAGGTGACCGGAGTTTACTTAGAGAAAGAAGGGAGAAAAAAAGAAAAGGAATCATGGTCTTTATTAGCAGAACTTCATGAGTGGAAGGGAAGCTGTTACCTTTCAATAGAAAACAAACAGACAAAACCCAGGAAAGAGTAGGGTCTATCAAATGAAGGCAGCTGGTGGGATTGTAAGCTATGGGGAGACTGCTGGTTGTCCCTGAACATGAACTCTGCCCTCTTCCATAGTATTGGCACCCCTGACTTTCAGCTGGAACAGAGCAAGCCTAGAATGAAGACATTTCATTTAGAAGTGGGCACGTGACAAAGTTCTGGTCTGTTGTGTGTAGTTGTAATGGCTGCAACTTCCAAGAATGCTCCTTAAGGGGAGTGAGCATGTTCTTCCTCTTCTTGCTTCTTCCCACTGGCTGGAATGTGGATATATATTACCCGGAAACGGGCCAGACACCATGAAGCATGGAGTGAAAGCTGTGCATTGAGGATGGTAGAGCAACAAGCTAGAAGAAACCTGAGCCTTGGTTGAACTTGGAGGCGCCGTATACTGATATTCATCCTTAAGTTTGGAATTTGTTTACGCAAGAGAGAAATAAAGATTTACTTTCTTTCTTTTTCTTTTTTTTTTTTTGCGGTAAGTGGGCCTCTCACTGTTGTGGCCTCTCCCGTTGCGGAGCACAGGCTCCGGACGCGCAGGCCCAGCGGCCGTGGCTCACGGGCCCAGCCGCTCCGCGGCATGTGGGATCTTCCCGGACCGGGGCACGAACCCGCGTGCCCTGCATCGGCAGGCGGACCCTTAACCACTGCGCCACCAAGGAAGCCCCAAGATTTACTTTCTTTAAGCCATTGTTATTTTGGGTGCCATACATTTGCACTGAACTTAATCCTAACAGATAGAAAGATTCTCCAAAATGAAGCAAACTTAGTGGCAAGTCATACTTTGTTAGTAAGTGCTGAAATTCTATATTCTATTGTAAATGGAAACAGTTAATAATTTATAGGCTTTCTGCCAGGGGCAGTAGTTTTTCATGTCAGGTGTCCTTTGGCTGCTTTGGTGTGGTCATAAACGTATAAAGGTTAAAGAGCAAACAAGAACAACAATAAAAACCGAAGATATCTTCTGAATTGGAAAGAAGGTACTTCATGTGACAGCCCCAAAATGTCATTAAAGAAAAAATCACCATCATAATTATGTACATACAGGGATACCATTTCTTTCTTCTAATTATGTACTATGAAGTCATTTGTTCAGAATTAGGTTAATTGGACCTGGAGATCATTAAAGTTTATCTTTGTACTATTATGAAGAAAGGAGTTTACAAAGCAAATTTGTTGTGTAAATAAGATAGAGATTTTTACTCACAAGAATAAGCTGTTTTTAAGCCTTTTAATAGCACCCTTTGCATATTAGTAATTAGTAGAATAAGTATAAATGAGGTTTATCTGTTTATAAAAAACAGCTTGAGATGGGTGTTTGGAAACGCGCAGGGTTGAAGACCCAACATCCCAGGGAACTGCAGTTTTCACAAATTACCGCTAGAGGGCAACTGGTACTCATCGACGTCTGCTCAATTACCCGGAGGTCCTAAAACTACACATCAGGCTTTGCTCCCACATCTTACAGAGGGACTTAACGAAAATCTGAATCCTAAATGGAGTGTCATCATAATGCTGCAGAGAGAGAGATGGGACGTGGCGGGGTGGGGGGAGGGGGGTAATTGGGGGGATGGAGAAAGAAGTGGTAAGTTTCTCACAATTTTTAATGTAAATATCTTCTGGAAAACTTTGAGTAAACTTGAGTAAATAATTTAATTCAGTAACTAACTGAGTAAATAATTTAAGTTCCATTCCCCTAAGAGTTTGTTTTCTTTGCTTCTGCCTTACTTAATTCTGGATCATAGTTTTCCACATCTTAGAAAATGTGGGTTGACTTTGCAACATCGTATTCAAGAGTAATGCCAAGAGTATGAACAGGCTACAGAAGAATTGGTTAATAAAAAGCACCTAAGAAAATATTTAGTAAAACTCTCCACCATGAAATTCACTGCATTACAATTTTTCTAAATATACTAACTAATCATTTTTTCCCCTTTGGGGAGAAAAATGAAGAAACATCTGTCAGCAAAATGATTTATAAAACTTTCTCTATTTCATAAATCAGAGTAGTCTTCGAGAACTATTTGTTTCAAGTGTACTCTAAATGGGAGAAGATAGAAAGCTGTTATTTTATGTCCTTGTATGAATGATTAATTGTTATAAACCATTTGGAAAGAGCCACAAAATTAATATTGATTTATACTCAATAGTCAAATTTATTTTAGGTAGAAAAAGAACATCTGTTGTAAGTACTCAACAGTAGTTTATTGAGACACAATGAGAGACCCACCCAGGAATTACAGAGATGACTATAATATGGTCAATAGGCCCTGCCCTCAAGGAGCTTACACTTCTTTAGTAGGAGTGACAGATGTGTAAACTATTAATGAATAGCAAAGGCTATGGCGGGGGGAGTAAATTTTCCTCTCACTTCTGTTCTTTAGTATCTAAAATCCTTTCCTTTTGAAGTAACATTTCCCATTTTCCTTCATATTTTCTCAGAGATATTCTCTGAATATGCACATCCATTTAAGACAAATTACAGCCTGTTCTACACACCGCTGTTCCTTACTTTTTTACTCATAAGACCAGAACTTCATCTTAATTTTGTGTATATGAACAGATCCCTTCAACTTCTTTATTTGTTAAAAATAAACTCAGTTGTTCTCTAAGCCCCATCTGACTCTAATGTTCAATGTCTAAGGCAGTCACAAGAGAGCTGACAGTGGTAATATCTGGTGTTGTGTAGCCTGGGATTTAATTCTATCTTTGGGGGTTAATGAGTTTCACTACTAAACCCTGAACTTGGAGTGGTAATAGATAGCATGCTTAGTCCTTCACCCTTCCTTCAATTCAGTGGCTGTGTTGGAGTTACTTAATAATCTTCAAACCAGGACAGTCTAATGAAACACTGGAAAATTGGAAGGGGGCGAAATGCTTGGAAGAAGACCAGTTGAATACCAAAGGCCCACTGGGATTCTGCTCTACTACAATTATTTCCTCTCATAGGCTTGGCCTTTCTCTCCTGAAAACTACCTCTTTCAGTCTGCCATCTGCCGTTTCCTCTGGATCTTTATTTAAATAAACTTCATTCAGTTTTAGCTTGAATATTTATGTAGGGGCCCTGGTTAGAATATACCACTTGACTTATCCTTACCCATTTCCCTCTTGTCCCTGAGGATGTTTTTGGTGATCAAAGTGGTGTGGAGATTCTCCCCAAATCACTCAAAAGAACATCAGATTTGTGTAACACTGTTCAAACACCTGGTGGAAAGAAGGAGCCTCAGAATTCCTGCTGGGGAGAAATGGTGGTAGTGGGTTTTCTTGCCTCTTTTTTCTTTTTCTAAGGATGTAGAACACAATAATTCTGTGAGTTCTATTTGATGTGTTCTTGGATTTCTGTTTGATAACCGGTATGTGGTGTGTGTGTGGTTGAGTACATGTGAACATAAACATACATACTGTGTGTGGACACTGGATCTTTGCCAGCCAGGCTAGCTTAGTGATGGGTGTCATGTCATACAGGAAGCACACTGTAGAAGAAACCAAAAGGCAGGAGTTGAGTTGTAGCTCTGCCATTCTCTATGTTTGTGACTTTCCGCTAGTCCCTTATCTTCACTGAGCCTCAGTTTCCTTGCTTATAAAACAGAAATTATAATCTCTGACTCTCCCACAGTGCTGTTCAAGGGCACAAATGATACTATGAATTCTTTGTAAGCCGAAAAGCACTCCTCACATTTGTTATTATTAATGGAGTGTGACCAAAAAGACAAATCAAAACCAACTGAAATGTCAAAGACTTTCAAAGAAGGATACTAGCCAAAGTAAATGTGAGGCTAACTGCAGTAATGATAAACCTAACATGAATAAAACAATAATGGCCATTAAAATGTACTTGTTAATAATGGCAAAAAAGAACAGCTGAACCAAGGCAGTTATTCATTCTGGGGTCAGAGTCACCAGTCCTAATCATTTTGAACAGGCCTAAATGGTTCCCTATATTTGGGCAGGGCTGCAGAGAGTTTCAGTTTCCTCATGTGATCTGTAATGTATATAACAGAGTAATGTGATATATATTATTTTAGACGCTCCTCAGCATTTTATTTGTATGTTGATCCTCATGAGATTTTGGCTTACTGTCTGAAAGAATGTTTAAGTATTTAAACCGTCAATCCTTGCCCTAAATCCAACTTTCCCTTTCACATGGGACAGCTTTCCCTTTCCCTTTCCCAGCATGTCTGTATTTGTGTATGTGTGTGCATGTGTGTCTGTGTTGTGTGTGGTGTGGACAAGCCTCTCATCTGCTGCCGGGTGGCCCTCCTCTGTGCCCCCTACTTGCCCCCTCACACAGAGTTTGTAGTTTCTCAAGGCTTCAGATTCACCACACCTAAAACAAGGGAAAGTCACACAGTATCCTATTCCTCCAGTATTCACCAGAATTGTTTTCTTGGCTCTTCCATGCCTCTCAAAGAAAATTCTGTCCCGATTGATTGCTTTTCTCAGGGAAATTCATTCACTAGATACAGATATTTATGGTATACCTACTAACTGTTACAAACTGTTCTGGGGATTAGAGAAAGAGAGGTGAATTAGAGAGGTAAGTCCCTGATCTCATTGAACTCACATTCTAGTGTGGGAAGACATGTAATTAACAAGTTAAAAATAAATTTTGTAATCTCAGATTTAAGTGCTTGAAGAAAATAAAGCAGGGGAAAGGGCTTGAAAATGGCTTGGGGTGGCACATGCTGTTTTGGAAGGATGGTGGGGGAAGACCCCTGAGGAAGTAAATTTTGGATAGAGGTGCAAAGGTTGAAAGGTTTATTTATCTCTCTTAAGACACAATACTGGAAAAAAGAAAGAGTCTTATTAATGACAATGGTAGCTGTATGTGCCATTCATTAATGTAAACCCCTGTTTCAAGACTCTATTCCTCATCTATGTCAGTCCTCATTTTGACCTCGTTTCATGGTATTCTTTTTTTTTTCTGGAGGATTCTTATTCTTTTTAAACCCCTCTCCATATTTCAACCCTACTGTATTGGTTTGCTGGGGCTGCAATAAAAAAGTACCCCAGACTGAGTGGCTCAAACAACAGAAATTTATTTCCTCACAATTCTGGAGGCTAGAAGTCCAAGATAAAGGTATTGGTAGGGTGGGTTTCTTCTGAGGCCTCTCTCTTTGGCTTGTAGATGGCCATCTACTCCCTGCGTCTTCACGTGGTCTTTCCTCTGCATGTCTCTGTCCTAATCTCCTCTTCTTGTAAGGACACCAGTCATGTTAGATTAGGGCCTACCCTTAATTTCCTCCTTAAAGACTCTATCTCCAAATGCAGTCACATTCTGAAGTACGGGGAATTGGGACTTCAACATATGATTTGGGGGGACACAGCTCAGCCCATAACACCTACCATTCCTCCAGAACAACTCAATTCCTACCTCTTCTGTAAAGTCTTCCCTACCTACCTCCTCAAACATCATTATTCTGCTAGTACTACTGAAAGTTTAACACAAAGTTAAATATAATTCTAATCAACCTTATGTTTTTTCCTGTTGTTTTTTGTCCATTAGACCTCACCGTAATTGTAAGTTTCCTGAGAACCAGGAAAATGTGTGATATTCTTTTGACTTCCTCAACATTTATAGATGAACCCTTCCAGTCAAAACTTGCAGTGTTGATAGGGGCTTTAGAAAATATCAAATTCAGCCTCATTCCCCATTTGGAATCCTTCCTATAACAGTTGTTGACAGAAGGCCATCATATTTCCTACCTGAATATTAATAATGATGGAAACATTCATAAGGCAACTTACGACCTTCTTGTGCAACTTCTGTTGCTATTTTTATTATCTGAGCAGCTTGTAGGGGAGACCCACTTTTTTGATTCATAAATGGCAGTGCACATGTAGGTTACTTTTAGTGGGAGGTGGGGAAGGGGGTATTAAGAAATATATCCCCCAACTTGGCTAAGGCAAAAGATAGATGGTCACATGATCTTTTATTGCCATGCAAATAAGCCCACCTTAGGGTCATCGAACTAGGAATACGTAACTTTGTTGCATAATATATTAGTATTACAGAACATTAACAACTCTATAAACTATGTTGATTAACCCCACTCAGGTTATGGTTTTATTGCCCTTTAGAATGTTAACCAGTTTTGTATCAAACTTAGCATTATCTCAGCATACTTTGTTATCTGCTCATTACAATGAAAAACCCAGATTTTTAATATTTTATTTCAAATTGACTTTTTCCTCGTTTAAAACTTTGACATGCTCACTTAACAAATGAGAATTGTGTTTTTAACATTTTGAGGATTATGCTTTGATGGGGACACAAACTAAATAAAATCATAAATGTACGGTGTGTTGGATGATATGGAGAAAAACAAAGGAGAGGGTGGGTAAGGATGTTGAGGTGATGCTCTTTGAAACCCACTTTACTGTAGAAACTGAGCCTTCTGCGTTTGGATGGGCTGGCACCTGGGTTTTAAAGAAAGATAGAAACAACTCTAAATAATAGAGGGTATGGAAGTTGGCCTTCTGCGGGATTCCGGAGGAGATTAAGTGTGATTGCTGTGTGGCAGAGTCGGAGAAAAGATCTCCAATGGAGGAGCAGTCAAGAAAGGAAAAAGTCTTTTCAATTGAACTTTTTGTGTTTATAATAGGATACATATTGTAAATTCCCTCCTTCATTTCCTCAGAGATGAAGAAACTCTAACTCTTCTGATGATGCCTTCAGAAAACCTAATTATTTGGGGGGAATGGATTTTTTTGGGGTAGGTAGAAGAATGGTTTAGTGCTGTTCCATATTAGCATTGGGCAAAATCAGTGACTGTATTTAGAAAACCAGAACCAGAGGATGGCTAGGGGAGGAAAGGCAATAAACATCAAAGTTATAATAATATTAGCTACGTTTTTGAGCACTTACTTTATGCCAGCACCATGAACATACTTCAAATACATATGATTAATAATCCTTTGTCCACTTACTATGTCTTTTATTTTTATTTTTTTAACACTAAACTCTCTCAAATGATATCTCCCCATCCTGTATTTATACAGTTGATTATTTTACTGAAATTCAAGACTGTTATGTTCCAAGTTAGAAAGTTTAAATTCTTATTTGAAAAGACAAACATCATACGATATCACTTATTTGTAGAATCTAAAAACTGATACAAATAAGCTTATTTACAAAACAGAAATAGACTCACAGACATAGAAATCAAACTTATGGCTACCAAAGGGGAAAGGGGGGGAGGGGATAAATTAGGAGTTTGGGATTAAAATATACATACTACTATACATAAAATAGATAACCAACAAGGACCTACTGTATAGCACAGCGAACTATGCTAAATATCTTGTAATAACCTATAATGGAAAAGAATCTGAAAAAGAATATATATATAAATATATATGTTACTTGTGTAAATTTTATATATGTATATAAACTGAATCACTTTGTTGTATCCCTGAAACTAACACAACATTGTAAATCAACTGTATTTAAATAAAAATTTTTAAAAAGTAATTCTCATTTGATTATTGTTAGGAGATATCATCAATACATTAGATAACAAGGTACAGATCTAATTATACATCCACTTTTCTCCATCTTGTCCTCCAAATTCCAAGGCTGACTTTTTCGTTGAAATAAAGAATTTCCCTGTATATAGGAGAAGATCCTGGACTGGATACGTTACTTTTTTTTTTTTTCTTTTTTGCGGTACGCGGGCCTCTCACTGTTGTGGCCTCTCCCGTTGCGGAGCATAGGCTCCGGACGCGCAGGCTCAGCGGCCATGGCTCACGGGCCCAGCTGCTCCGCGGCACGCGGGATCCTCCCAGACCGGGGCACGAACCCGCGTCTCCTGCATCGGCAGGCGGACTCTCAACCACTGCGCCACCAGGGAAGCCCTGGATCCCGTACGTTTTGCTTTGTGGACTAGGGACACAAGCTTGGAAGGTATTAAGGAAGTCAAGGTGAATATGCTGAGATGGATCCCAAAGAAATTAAACCATCAGATATTAGTCAATCAATCCAGTGAAGGCAGTGGGCAAAAGTATCCAATAAGCATTCATTAGTTTTAGTCAGTCTACCCAATTACACCTATTAGGGTTGATACATGTATAAAACTGAACTTGAACAAGTGCTTCACTGATGAATCCTGAATTTTGCTATAGTTAAGAGGAGTGAACAGCCCCACCACCTAGCTATGGGTAGAGCATGACCTCTTGGGACCTACAGAACTTGAGATGTCAATTAGGTTGTGTCGTTGGCTCTAGAAATGGGCCACCCACATAACCCCTCTGAAATGTATGGCCAACTGCCACATTCCAAAAGTTCTCCAGAAGAGGAGATTTCACAACATTCCCTGGTAACCAATTGCAGGATTCACAGACTTACATTTCCTAATATCTAATCTGAATCTTTCTTGCTGAAATTAAAGCTCATTTCCTCTTTTCTATTCTCAAAGGACGTGGGAAACATCTGGAGAATATTTTTCTTAAAATAATAGTTCACATACTTGAAGTCTGCAATTAACTCCTTTTGTTTCTCTAACTGGAATCATGCCAGCTGCCAAAGAGTTTATAAAACACTTGAGAGAACCCCTAAAAGGGAAGTTCTAAAGTGGAACCCTTTTTTCGGTGTTTTTTTTTTTTTTTTTTTTTTTTTTTTTTGTGGTACGCGGGCTTCTCACTGTTGTGGCCTCTCCCGTTGCGGAGCACAGGCTCCGGACGCGCAGGCTCAGCGGCCATGGCTCACGGGCCCAGCCGCTCCGCGGCATGTGGGATCCTCCCAGACCGGGGCACGAACCCGCGTCCCCTGCATCGGCAGGTGGACCCTCAACCACTGCGCCACCAGGGAATCCCCCTTTTTTCGTTTTTAGCTTTTCTTCCCATAATAGGAAGGCATCATTGTTTGCAGAGCACAGAGCACCTAAATGCTGGTTCTGACCTAAGCAAGTCACCTACTCTGAGTGGGCATCAGTTTCCTCATCTGTAGAATAGGGACATTGGCTAAATGACCTCAAGGTCCCCTCTAGTTCTAAAACTCTATGGTAGCTGTGAACATGAACAACAAATCCACACTTCATGGACAAATGATTTCATGAATGTACATGCTTAAGCGTTTTGGACGTCATCTCACACTTCTGGTTACTTTTCAGCATTTCACTCCCCCCACCTTCTACAGGTGGAGATGGAGGGAGAAGGGTCTGAACAGCCTCCCTGCAAGTATCCCTCTTATGAAAGAAGCTGTATCTGACAAGAAACCAAAGAAAGAACCTAAATAAGAAATAAAAGTTACAGACAAAAACGTGATTTATAACCTCTTTTATACCATATTCGAAGATTGACTAAAAACTGAAGCTTATTGAGGAATCTTTAAAAAGTGGCTACAAATGATAAAACCTTCCTACAATGCATAGGCTCAAAATGTCCCCCAGAGTCATTCAGCAAGTATCGATGCATGCCTCCTGTCATAGGAATGACAAATGAATACAAAGTATGCACCTTGGGAAGGTGAAGTAGGAAGTGAATAGGATGACGTAGTCATTTTTAGGAGCTATAATGTTCATTTTTTAAGAAAAATGGAAGATCCAAAATTTAGAGGCAGCTCTATAGTAAAGCAGGCAAAGATGAGGGCTTCCCAAGAGTAAGGCCCTCCCCATTCCATGGGCCCAGCGATGTGCAGCAGGCAAATTCCTTCCTGATGTGACCGAGAAGGGCTGGAGAGAACTCTACCATTCACTTGAGCATCTTTCTGCTTTCTTCGCACTACTACAGCTTGTGTAAATGACACAATGTAAAATAACAGTGTTTTCAGGCCTTTGCAAGGGAGAGACGTGTGAGGAAGTCTCATCTAATGTAAATCACTGAACTGGACATTGTAAAAATATTTTTTTAGAGCAACTAACTATAACGTATTTTGTAAAATGTAAATATCATGGACATGGAAGTACAGACTTCCAGTTATAAGACAAATAAGCACTCAGGATGTAATGCACAACATGATAAATGCAGTTAACACTGCTGTATGGTATCTATGGAAAGTCGTTAAGAGTAAATCCTAAGAGTTCTCATCACAAGGAAAACAATCTTTTCTCTTTCCTTTGTTTTGTATCTATAGGAGAAGATGAATGTTCACTCAGCTTCTTGTGGTCATCATTTCATGATGCATGTAAGTCACATCATTACGCTGTACACCTTAAATTTATACAGTGCCATATGCCAGTTATATCTCGATAAAACTGGAAGGAAAAAATATATATAAATTTCAGGGAACATTTGTTCACTGAAAACACTTTTATTTAATCCTGAACTCTGTGCAGACCAATGGGATTACAAGTGAATTTCAACCAAACAAAATTCAGCAATTTCCTTGTCATATGCATAGTTGAAATTTGGCAGTTGTGGTAGAAGTTGTTCTTAGTAAATAAAATGAATGAATTGAATAAAGTAAAATGATAAAATCAAACTCATTCCCCAAATATCTAAGGTTGCAGAGACTAGAAAGTTTAAACCAAGTTAGGTAAAAAGACAAAAGCACATAACTTGTTTCCTGAATGACCTTTATCCAGGTCCTGAACTTGAAGAACTTGGGGTCCTAGGGTAGCCTCTAGATGTGGGAGGGAGTGATAAGGAGGAGGAGATGGCCTGCCTTGGGACTCCAACTTTTCCTGAGGAAGGCTGTCATATTAGAAGCTCTTGCCTTTTCTACTTTTCTGCAATCCTCTGTGTCTTCTAGATGCTTCACTATTGCTCAGCATCTTACCCAAGAAAAGTTGAGAGATTAAGTGACACTCAAATGAGTTAGTTCTGGTCAAAATTTTGAAAATTGAGAAAGTTGAAATATAAAGTACAGCACGCCCAGTTCCCAGCCAGCCTGGGCACTTCCTGGAAGCAGGATGGAGAGCCCTTTGCCACCAGGGATGTTTCTCCCAATATTTTCCTAGGATGGTGGCAAGGAAGGACTGAAAAGCACAGGAAGGTCTCTTTTCTCTGTCCCATTCTGATTGGCACTTAGTATTTACTCTATCAGTATATCCAGAAGATTAAGCAAGCAAGCCAACTTCCTGTGCTAGCATTTTCTTCTAATTAGCTGGCTATTATGGCAGTAGACTCTTCATTTTGGTATTTTTATAGGAAACTCTGAAACAAACCCAAATTCCCTAAACCAAGCAAGAAATCCTAGCCTTTTCCATCTTCCATAATACTAAGATATTTATTAATGAAATTACTGTATGGATGCATATGTGTCTTTGTGGATTGAAAGGCGAGAGGTAGAGGACACAAGGCTGCCAACTGACTTTTTTTTTCACTTTTGAACTGGTGATTCGGGGGATTCAGGTGTTGAAGTTTTATTTAGCTAAGATTACTTTGAGCCACATAACCTTGAATGACTTGATGTTAAAAGTCAAGCTCTAGGGCTTCCCTGGTGGCGCAGTGGTTGAGAGTCCGCCTGCCAATGCAGGGGACACGGGTTCGTGCCCTGGTCCGGGAAGATCCCACATGCCGCGGAGCAACTAAGCCCGTGAGCCATGGCCGCTAGGCCTGCGCGTCCGGAGCGTGTGCTCCGCAACGGGAGAGGCCACAACAGTGAGAGGCCCGCATACCGAAAAAAAAAAAAAAAAAAAAAAGTCAAGCTCTAGAGTTTCTATCACACATGGGCAAAATATTAAATCAAATCAACAGCACTTGGAAATAAAAATAATTAATAAATTTCCTCCATAATTGCTCTCCCCTCCCCCTGCCCACACACACTCATGTGGCTAATCTCCAGTCAGAACAGCAATCCTACTAAAGTTACAGTATGTACCCCTGAAAATTTCTGAATTATATAAGACCTAAAAAAAAAACTCAACAATTTCTTGGTCAGTAAAAATGTGAATTTGTTCTTTCTCTGTTGCACGGTTTAAGAGTAGCAGAGATCATTCCACAGGACTGTTCCCCAAAGTGAATTTAAATACAAAAAAAATTGAGCTCCCAAGCTGGGGCTAAGCCTAAAATGCCAAGTTGTGATAAACTGTCAGCCACAGAGAGGGCAGTCTCTAAATCCACCACTTTTCAACCACAGCTCCATATAGATAATTAGCCCGCGTGGTAACATCCTGCCCTTTGAACACAGGCAAAGCACTGAAAGCAATCAAACCACAGCTATCGTGGTATTGGAAGTTCTGCTTCTTTCAGGGGTGGAATTTATTTTGAGGGAGAAAGAGATGGATGTGCTGTCTGGGAGGAAAATCAGAAGGCTTTCACAGTTAATCCACTGAACATTTTTCAGAGAAAATGGAAGTGGAGAAAGGAAAAGACAAAGAATTATGTAATAAATGCCAGTTCCTGGAGATGCCTAAGTGAAGGAGGATGGGAGTGTGGAAGAAACTTTCCTTGTTTTCAGCAAACCTTGCTACAGGGTACAAAGAATTCACAAAAATGAGGAATTGCACTGATAACCATGCTTTATAAATGCTATTTCTTAGGACTTAGTGGGAATAGGAAACTGAATTGGAGATGAGAGACCTGGGGTGTATGTAACCACCTCTCTGTCATGATATACTCCTGTGCTTTTCAGCGCCTCCTCTTCCTAAACTATAAGATGAGGGGAATGAATTAGAGGGGGAAAGAGCCTAAATACCTGGAGGAAGCAGGGAGACCAGGGAGTGAGTGGAGTTAGCGGGCCAGAGTTTGCAGTGAACTAGGGAGCACTACCCTATCCAGTGGGGCGGTAGTTGAACTACTCACTTGTTGGCCTGGTTTGGGCAGGTTTTCCAATTTTTCAAGAGAAGCCACACATTGGGACATTTTGTGAAACCTCTTCATCTTGACACTTGGGGTTGATTTCTTTAAAAATAGTGTCTGGTAGAAAAAACAAATGCCTCCCTGCGGGCAGAATCCAACATTTAGGCTGCTGGGTGCCTTGGTATCAGACGGTTTCTAACATCTCTCTTTCGCTAAAACATTGTATGGGGGAATTCCCCTGCCTTTATTTGCTTAAACTTCTAACTCCTGGCATTGTTTTTCTCTACTGTGTCAGTTGATTCGTTTAATTATTAAATTCAACAATCTTATATGGAATTTTTAGGCACTACTATGTTAGTGGCTGGCTATATATAAAAATAAGTGTAAAACAAGGACATACTCTCAAGAAGTTTCCAGTCAACTATTGAAAGTTAGATCTTAATCTGGTGTAAGTGCTTCAATCAAGGCAAAACAGACTTTAACCTGGACGGGGTGTGTGGGTGGCAGGTTGGTGAGACACAAGGTCCTTGAGGGACAGTGTTAGAACTAAGGTTTGAAGAATAAATGGTAATTGTTCATCAGAGTAAGGAGGGAAGTGGAGGGTGTTATCTAGAAGCAGACATTGGCAGCTAAAATAGTTAAAGGGCAGCTTTAGGGGATAATGGTTAAGAGCAGCAACTCTGCGCTAAGCTGGCTGCATTAAATCATGATTCTATCATGTACTAGGTCTGGGATCTCAGACCTAGTTAAGGTTAAGTTACTTAACCTCTCCGTGCTTCCATTTCCTCAAGATAAGTTGGGGATGATGGCAACATTGTCTGTCTTATGAGGTTATGGAGGATGTGAAGGGAATAAATACAGGTAAAATGCTGAGAACAGTGCTTAGATATAGTAAGCACTGTATAGGTAGGTGTTAGCTATTATTTAAAGAGGGAGAAGGAGGATGAGGAGAAGCAGTAAACAGTAGAGGGGATTATGGACACCTATTCCACCACACTTAACTGCAGTCCTGTTTTTGAAGAATTTGAAAGATTCTGATTTTTTTGTCTTCACTTTGCTCCAGACCTATTATGAAAACTAGGCTGCCCAATTGTCCCTTTGCCTGAGATACCAAAGACAGGTCAGGTATAGATAGTTCCTACCAGGTGGATAACAAGTGTAGCGTCTGAGTTCTCACCCCTCAGCCCTTGCCCCACCTGCTTGTGAGCACTCGGTTCAAATGCTCCGTCTCTCCTCGCTCCCCTTTCCATAGAGAACTGGCCACTGCAGCCTGTCTTTGTATTGACTGCGAAGGGCTTTGGCTTTAACCTTCGGAGAACCAAAGACATTTCTAGGCGGTGATGGCAGCAGGTTGGCCTTGTGGGAGCAGCTGCAGGACTTAGGCTATATTTTACTGTTGAAGGAAGTAAGATCCACGAGTAATAATAGCTATACTTTTAGGTCAGAAAAATAATCAGCTTAAGATCACTTTTTTTAGAAGCTTGATCTTTTCGTACTATTTTCAGGAACTTGAGGAATAATAATATTGGATAGTTCACATTTATTTAGTGTTTACCATATGCCAAGACTTGTGTCTGAAAGATTCATGTCCCCCTCCCCCCCACCATAGATCCTTGCTTAATTCAAAACTACATTGAGTTTTGTATCTGAAAAAAACAGACTCAATTCAACATATGCTTCTTTTATAGTAAGTGCAAAGTAGTAAGCTCAAATCCAAAATACCAAATAAATCCCAAATCTTTTTTAGCCACAAGCATTTATTTAAATAGAAAATGCTAGTTTTCCCCCAAGTGAAACAAATTTGTAATGTCTTTTATTTTGAACAGTGGTCATAAAATCTACCAACTGGCTGTGGGGGGTGGGAAGCTCCATATAGGAGCTCTCTCAAGTGTCTGGAGCCCTGGGGTCAGACCTTTATCTTTGGGAATTCTCTGCACCTGGTTCATAACTGTGTACAAAATAGGCTTTATAATTGCTTGTTGGACAAACATTGGGTTGGCCAAAAAGTTTGTTTGGCTTTTTCGTAACATCGCACAGAAAGACCCAAACGAACTTTTTGGCCAAGCCAATAAAGGAATGGCACCATATTTTTATCCCGTCTTCTCCCGCCTTTCCTAAGTGTTTAAATAAGATCTTGGGTGGTGGGAAGGCTGAGAGAGCATTACGGTTTCTGAATACTGGATCAACGTGCCTCTTCTCTCTGTCCATGGTTTTCATTCTCACTCCTGATTTTGTGTTCTAGTGTCCCCTGCCAACTCACAAGAAGGAAAAATCCTACATATTAGCCTTGTTTCCTTAGAAATCGAGTGCTATTTTTGCTTTAAAAATAACAAACTCTGTAAACACAGGGAAGGGTTGATTGAAGGTAACATAATCTTGAGATTGGTGATAATTGTCATTCATCACAGGATGCTTGTAATAGTCTCTAAGGCTGCTCTAAAGGTCTTAGACTTGGCCTGAGCTGAATGACAGTATCACGGAGGCATTTTTCTAAATCCCCAGTCTTAATATTCAATTTAGGACTCTGGACCTCAAGTGAAAAATCTCTGAAGTTCTCACCCTCCATAAAGGTAATCTCTGAGACTCCATTTCCTTGTTTGTAAAACCGAGAGTGTCAGATTAAATGATCCTCAATGTTCCTTTCAAGTCTAAAAACTCACTGTCCTTGGCTCTACCCAGTCTGGTCCTTTTTTGTTCTGTCCTAATTATGCCAGACACTGGAAAGAGTCAGGCAATAGGCTGTGGAATCAAGTATTAACATGAAATTGGATGGAGGGTGAGAAGGAGGAGGAGAGATGAACATGTGATGATTTCATACTCATGTGAACTCTTCA
Source organism: Kogia breviceps (assembly GCF_026419965.1). NCBI lineage: Eukaryota > Metazoa > Chordata > Mammalia > Artiodactyla > Physeteridae > Kogia > Kogia breviceps. The sequence continues at coordinate 103,223,579 of NC_081314.1, forward strand.
ACCACACTTTGCAGAGTCCCACGATTCTTTTCTCTGTGATTGCCTGTTTTGTGGGCCACATCCCTGCCATGAATTTCTGTCTCCTCACTGTGGAAACCAGCCAAGGACACATTACGGACCACCTGCTCACTTTCTTACAAAAGATGACTCCCCAGACTTATTTTCTTTGCTTTCTCCTCCTGCTGGTTTATGGCTTTCCCTTATGTAGCAATAAAACTCTTGGAGAGTCCTCTTAGGGTTGAATTAATGCCACTTAAGTATAGTTCCATTAGCTGCCCTTTGATGGTTCTGCTTAAAAATAAAGGGGGAGCTGGGGCAGCTTGGTTCTTATTGAAATTTTCCTTCCCTTTGCTTTAACATTACCACTGCTCTGAAACTCTTAGTTACACTCCAAGGGAGCTTTGCTAACAATAAAAAAGTGTCTGGGAAATACTGTCAGAAGACAAACTCACCATCTTTCATTATTTTTTTTCCCCATTGGAAAGGTATTTACATTATAAAGATGTCCAGCCTGGCTTGTGTGAGTTTTCCTTGTATTCCTTTAAATATTCAAATTTATAAATAATAAATAGAAAGTATGTCTGAATTCCAGAAAGCAAAGCACTATCTTGTTCTCCACCCTAATAGCAAACAGATTAAGGATTGGGTGTCATGATCCCATTTCAGCTTTGTGTAGTCTACAATTTATTTTTACTTCCCCCACGTTTTGTTTTATATTTTATTAATTCACCTGAATCTTATACTTAATCTGTGTCTGCTCTGGAACAGAACATCCTATGGGGTTCAGTTTCCCCTTCTCACAGTCCTAACCCTGAGAGTTGGATAACAGGAGTGTCTGTCCTGAGCTCGACACTTGCCTCTGTGTGGCCTTGGGTAAGCCATTCAGCTTTTCTAGGCTTCTAGTTTCTCTGCTGTAAGAGTAATAGAATCTGGATATTGAGGGGAAAAAAATCTTCAAAGAGAGGGAGTTTCAGCTACTGTCATGGAAATTACCATTACCATAAAATATTTTCATTTTTTTCCTTCTTTTGTTTGCTTGAGGAGCGAAGCTGACCAGGCAACATGCAGTGAGGATGTTGGGGTAGTGTCACCATGACCCATGACCCATTTCACAGAGCTTATTACCACATACCACTTTAATTTTCTTATTTATCCCATTCAACAAACATTTTGTGAACCATCATGCTAGGAACCATGAAGGATTCAAGCACAACTAAGATGTCACATCCACCTCAATGGCACCCCAAGGCAAAGACAAAGTCTGAAAAAAATGCAAAGAAACCGATCTTGCTTCCTTTTTTTTTTTGTGGTACGCGGGCCTCTCACTGCTGTGGCCTCTCCTGTTGCGGAGCACAGGCTCCGGACGTGCAGGCTCAGTGGCCACGGCTCATGGGCCCAGCCGCTCCGCGGCATGTGGGATCTTCCCAGACCGGGGCACGAACCTGCGTCCCCTGAATCGGCAGACAGACTCCCAACCACTGCGCCACCAGGGAAGCCCTTGCTTCCTGTCTTGATCCCGCTTCCTGTTTATCCCATTTTCTCTTATACTTGCTTCTTCCCTTTCCCTTGTCCTTTCTCAACTCTATCCCTAATTCCTGTTCTCTTTTCCAGGTTTCTGATTCCTACCTGGTGTTTATAACCTCATCAACCCATTTCGAACCTGAGTCTGAATAAAAGCCAATGTCTTCAAGGGCCAGAGTGGGACACACGAACCAAATCATTTTCCCTCTTCACTGGATTCAAGGGCAGGGTCTTTATAAGCAAGGAGGAAATGCCATGTGGGATGACTAGGGTGGTGTTTAAAAGCACCCATCCCTACCTGGAACCAAAATACCTCCTCCATTGGTCTGCTAAGTGCCCAAAATTTCTGTTAAAGTTCCAGAACCTGGGAAAGCTAATACATTCCAGAGGCTTTTATGACAAATGACTGATCTATAATGTAGAACAGGGCCCAACGCACTGGAACTCAGGCAGTTGAGAAGAATGGGGCCTGGGACAGTTTAGGGGCTCTGGGTGGGTTGCCCTGGCTGGGAATGGGTAGATAGTAAGATGGAGGTACAATAGGTAATAGGTAATAGGTATCTTAGGGAAGTCAGAGGCATGAGGTGGAGGCATGAAGCTTAGCCTTGCCACGAAGAATCTCTAGCAGCTCCTGGGGAGAAGGGCTGGTCATGATGGCATGATGAATTTTTGTCTACCACACCCCCACTGAGAGGCAAGAGCTCATGTATTCAAGAAGGGTCCCCTCCAGTCAAGCTCCATGGAGACTGACTACAGCCCAGCTGTAACATGCTTGCGATGAACAATCTCGGTCATTTGCAAGACTCAGACCCCAGCCCTCCCTCGCCCCATCATGCCAGGGGAGGGGCCGATGCTTCTCAAACATGCACATGGATGGGGCAGATCCTGCCACCAGCTCACTGCATTATTTATCTGGAGGTGCAAGGCTAGCACCCCATCTCCCAGATAGGAGAGGTGCTAGTGTTCCCCTCAGTCACAACAGATGAGTATTCAGGAAGGGGATTGGAGTCAAAGTTCTGCTGCATTGTCGAGCTATTTGATCTCAGCCTCTGATCACACCAGAGGAAGGGCTGGTGCTTCCCTAGTCACACAGTTTAAAAGCCCCACAGGCCAAGGGGCAGCTTCCTCTCCTGGAGTCTGACTTCCAGGCCTGCTGGATCTTTGTGCATGACCCTTGCCTGGAATGTGCCAAGGACAAGGGGGAACCCTCACACCTGCTCCTCCCTCTGTAAAATTTCCCTATAAACACTACTTGGTCATTTGCCTTTGTTTGTACAACAACCTCCAGATCCTCCCCCAGTGCTCCACTTGGGGATTGGAATCCTAAGATATAAGGAAGGCAGAGAAATGCTTTCATCCATTAATTACTTAATTCATTGATCCATCCATTCAACATTGTTCAGTGCTTAGCAAGTGCCAGGTGCTGTAGACACAACACTGAGTGGAGAATGAGGTCCCTGTCCTGGAATGACTCATCGTCTAGGAGGGTTGGCCAGCTGAGCAGTTGACTGCTCAGACTTCTTCCCTGGGTCAGTTTCCATCTCTGTGAAATTAGTCACAGGGAAACATTCAACTCCTGTTCATGTGTGTTGGGCTGACCAACTCACTTGGAGGATGATTGCCAGCATTTTTACAATCTCATGCTGGCTTCCCTCCATCTTCCAGTGTGTGATTGGGCTTTTTCTGCACTCTAGTCCTTGATGTGTATCCACAAAAAGCAAACTTATTTTAATATCAGTCTCAACAAGACTTTCAAAGAATGCAAATGGAAGACATTGCATAGTGAACATAACTTTTGAATTATCTCTATGAGCATCTGGCCTTATACAGAGCATATTTTAAAAATAATGAGTTATCCGTGACAAGTCTGAGTCAGGCAAAGAATTCCTAAACCTACATATTATTTAGCATGTAATAATATATTCTGAATTTTTTTAGAGTAATCTGATTCTCACTGCTGAACTCTGCTTGTTCCAGCTGCTACCAAAATCAAATGATAAGACATTTTCACAAACGTGAAGAAAATTCCTTTTATATATGTTTATCATCTACCCACCTACCTATTCATCTTCCAATCTATCATTTCTCTCTCCATCCACCTGTAGTTTTCGATGTGGACATAGTGGCACAGAGACACAAAGGCTGGCTATTTGCTTGGTTCTGAGTTCTGACTGGGTAGAGAAATGGGTATTTCCAAGACCTGTTAAAGGAACTTCTTGATTGAACATAAAAAATGTAATTATGTATCACAATTTACATGAGAATTTTCCTTTAAAGAGCTCAAGTTACTATAAAGTTAATTTAAAATAAATATCCTCAAAATAAAGATCTTTTGCGACTAGAAATTATAATAGGTAGCCTGAATTTTAATTTACTTTGTGTCCTGTCAGATTCATGAAACATACAGGTATAGACAACAATCAAAGCAGAAACAATATACTAAAGTTCAGCAGAATCCTGTCAGAGGAGGGTTTGACTCACTCCTGGCTACCACTGACCTTAACATCTGGAATAGTCTTACTGTGAAATGGAAACCAGACATTATTCTTTGTTCCGACACTGGCACTACCAGGGGCTAATTGAAGTCTTGTCATTAATTCATCGAACACATATTTTCTAATGGCTGAGAATGTTTTAGGCACTGCCAATTCTATTATTAATAAAAATATTAAGAGTAAAAAAACTTGAATAAATGTTTACCAAGTGCCAGACACTGTGCTAGGTGCTTTACATAAATTATCCCATTTAATACAATCCCAACAACTATGGGAGGCAGGTGCTATTATATTCATTTTGCAGGCATGGAAATGAGTGCCCAAAGAGGCAGAGAGTGTGTGTGTGTGTGTGTGTGTGTGTGTGTGTGTGTGTGTTTGTGTGTGAGATATATATATGTATATACACATATATATGTATATATATGCATATATATGTATACACACATATATGTATATATGTGTATGTATACACACATATATGTATATACGCTTATATATATGTATATATGTATATATATGTATATACACATATATATGTATACACACATATATGTGTATATATATACATATATGTGTATATATATAATCTTTTGTATCTTGGCTTTTGTAAATAAGACTGATAGTACATTTCTTTTTAACTACTGAATACCACAGTTTATTTATCAATGTTCTCCTTTTAGAAAATAATTTTTATTTTATATTGGAATATACTTGATTTACAATGTTGTGCTAGTTTCAGATGTACAGCAATATGATTTAATTATACATATACATATATCTATTCTTTTTCAGATTCTTTTCCCATATAGGTTGTTACAGAGTTCAGTGTGCTCCTTTTAAAACCACATTTTTGACTTTCCAAACTTCTCCCCTGACTTAAACTGCACATGGACCCTGCTAGCAACAACCAGGTAATTTAAACCAGTGTTGGAGGGTATTCATGACTGACAGTGGTGTCATTGGGTTACTCTTCCTGGTTAAGACATGTGTCTTTTAATAAAGTTTCCATCACCTCAAGGAGGAATCTGTGAGGAGGAAGTCCAGGAACGTGAGGATCACCAGGAAGATCTTTGGGGCAAGGTGGCCTCTTGATGCCTCTTGGATCACACCGGAAGGGCACCTCATCCCCAGAGAGGGGGCAAGCTAAGATTCCTTGAACAGCAGCCTAATGCCACACTTTGGGCCATTAGCACCTTCACAGTTAGCACGCTGGGATTCACGACTGGAAAACACAGAAGAAGACCTGGCTCACTCCCCGCTGTGCAGGATTAACATAAATCACAAGCCCAGCTTGATGAGCTGGGAAGGTTACAGCTCAAATATGCCTGTTTTGTAGAATGCACACTAGGCTGAAGGGGCGTTAATTTCAAATAGAGTTTACTTTGCCTGATATCTATTTGTTCAGAATTTATTAAAGGATACTTTTTGTTTTTGCCTCACCTGGGTAATGATGGTCATTATGGACTCCTGAGCTACTGAATATTTCTGAACGGCTGAATCATTACATTTAGCCTAGTGATGCTGAAACTCTACTTCTAGTTAGAATTAGTGTATTATGTTATAATTATTTTAAAGTTGATGATCGTTGTATGTATAATGTGAGAAAGGAATTCTTCTGACTCCATTTAACCTTATTAGAGTGTGATTCTATAAATATTATCATTGAAAAAAATGTAAATCAGAGCACAGTACTCTTCTGCTGAAATCCCTCCAATGTCTTCCTATTATTCTTTGCATAAAATCCAAACTTGCTTCACTGTTTTCAGACCTTGATCTCATCTGGTCCCTGCCTGTCCCTCATTCCACGTCTACCTGTTGATTAAGGGCCAGACACGCTGACCTCCTCCATTCATTGAATTCACCAATTTGCTTCTGCCAGGCCCTATGCACAAGCTGTTCCTTCTGCCTGAATGGTCTTTTCCCAACTCTGCACATGGCTAGCTCCTTTTCGTGTCATGCAAGTCTCAGCTAAATGCCATCCCCCAGAAAAGCTTTCCTTGACCACTCTGACTGAGGCAATGTTCAAATCTGGTCATTCTCTGTCACACTGCTGCATTCATAACATTTCTCAATAACTAAAATTATCTTGCCCATTTATTATTTTCATTGTCTGTTCCTCCTGCTATGTCTAGAAAGTTTGTGAGAGAAGGAACCTGGCCTGTCTCATTCAACGTGTTGTTTCCCAGTGGCTGGCACGTAGTTCGTGCTCAATAAAAATCTGGAGAATGACTAATTGAATGGATGATACCATGGATGGTAATCATTGTTCTCAGGGTATGGTTCTGTGTCTTGTGACTGTGTGTTCCTGCATGTGTACACCTCTTGGGGGAAGCACTTTGCTGTTCTCTCTTTTGTTGTCCCCTCTGCTACCAGGTAGCACATGGCAGTTCCTTGGCTACTTTAATTTCTTTATTCCCTAGGGCTTAGTGCAACGTTTGGCACATAGTAGTTATTTCATGTTGTCGAGTGAATGGATAAGTTTATAGTCAATGTTGATGAATCGCTTTCAAAAACAGCCTATGCCATGTTGGCATATAATCCAACATCATGCGCATTGGTCTCTAGTGAAGCTGCAGTCTCACTAGCCTTCCAAAGTCCCTGCTGACTCCTTCTCCTTCTCCAGTGAGCCTAGGAATGGAGGGCAGTCTGCCAAGGAGGCAGATAGCAGGATGGCTGCCCTTACTGAGAAGCCTGGTCGATCCAGCTTCCCTGGCAAAATGATGGCAGTCTACGTCAGGGGTTAGCCCCATGGTTCTACGTTCTGGGAAGTTTTGGAAGAATAGGATAAAGACTGACAGTTATTGAATGCCCACCATGTGCTAGGCAGTATGTTAGCTGTTAGACATATATCATCTTAATCGTGACAACACTACTGTGAAGAGTTGCTTTTATTTTTTAAAATAGGTGAGGAGCCAGAGATTCAGAATATTGAGTTACTTGCCCAACTTTACATAGGCGATAGTGGCAGAACTAGGATTGCAACGTCTTTCTGACTCCACATGCTGCACCCTTTGTACCACAGGCACCGTAAAAACAACCAAATAGCAACAAAGTCCCCTCCTGCATGATTCATTTGGGTTAATAAAGCCCTCTTCTGAAATGCAAGTGCTCTCAGAGAGAGTTATCCAATTAAGTCATTCACATATTTGCGTTAATAATTTTGAGAAGATGAACTTTTACCTATCCTCTAACAAATGAAATTAGTTATGTGCCAATTTCAATCAAATTTTAGTTATGTGCAGGCGAGTTTCCATTGTAATTCACAAATTATGAAAATATCCTTATATCACAATCACGAGGAGAATGAGGCAACATTCCTTTCACAGATCCTGGAATGTGAAATTATTCTAGTGTTGCTTTCTCACACTGATTCTGAGATATTATGTCTTATTATTATCGTTAATATTATCTTGCTTCTAGCTCCTTTGTTTTGGGATATCTGCTTTGTCTTTTGTAGTAACTTGCACTTCCATACTTTGCACGTTGTGATTCGAGATGCAGTGGCAGGATGCATTATACATTTATCTGCTTTTTGATAATCAACTTAAATGGTGATGATGGACTGCAATGTATTTGGGTTGGAGCAAAACGTTCATCCTAATGAAATGTAACTTTATGAAAGAAACGCTCCTAATCCTCTCAAGGACTGAGCCAGATCATCACAGGTAAATGGGAGGTATTTGAGGTTTCTTTTCTTCTTTCTTTCTCTTTTTTTTTCCCCCCAAAAAAACATGTTGGGTCCACCAACTGTTACCAAGAGCATTATTAAAAATCATGTCAGCTCAGAGTTATTGCTGTTTCTGAAGAAAATATAAATGTATTTATTTTTAAATCTGGACATATGAAGTTTTAAAAATATTGTTGTAAAGTTCTCCTGGCTACTTTTCCTTAGCTCTTTTCCAAGTTTTGGGCTGGAGAAACTTAAAAATGTCTCCGTGCCAAAGTTAAATATTAAATGAAAACCTTGTGTCTGAGGAGCTCCAGGATTTATAAACTGTGGCAAAATTGGTAAGATCTCAAATCACCAGAGGAAGAAATTTCTAAAGGGAATGGGGTTGCATTGGAAATGGTGTCAGTTCTGAGCTGTGAGATAAAACCCACAGGGAAAAGATGGACCATGGCTCATTTTAGGCTTGGAGGAGAGGCACCATCTCTTTGAAGTTATCAAGGTCCTTACTTATTGTTGAGCCAGTACACAAAAAACATTTGAAAGAGTTAAAGAAGTTAGTACTTTACACAAATGTGCAATGTGATATCATAAGAAAGTCTCCCTCCCTAAGAAGACATCATCTTTAACTATCAGTAGCACTGGCTTCCTAAAGTCAAATCCAGTTATTATGGTGAATATTAATTATAGTAGTACCATATTTTTCCTCAAGATTTATTATCTTCTCTCTCAAGGAAATCACTAGGGGAAATTGAATTATTCATGAAAGATTATACAATGAACCAGGAATATAAAACTTTAGTTTTCATTTCTTAGTTAATTCTAGTGATAATTTGCTTCCCAGCGATTGGTCGAGATGTTTGAGTTTCAGTTCTTCCTTCCGAAGTGTATTGCAGTGACTAGGGGCCATGTACTGAGAGGGGCCTTCAAGGCAGAGAGAGCCTGTGGGCTGGGGATTCTGAACCACCTGGATTTGGATCCTGGTTCTGCCACTTACCAGCTGTGTAACTGAGGAACCTCCATTTCTTAGCCTGGAAAGTGGGAATAATAATTCTTATTGAGATCATAGTAGGTAATAAATGTCTTATAGTGACTTGGTAAGTAGCAGAAACTCAAAAGAGGGGAGCTATCATGATAAGCATTTATATAGCTTTGCATTCTTGCTATTGCCTTAGTCCATAATATCCAACAGGATATTAGTATATCTTTTATCAACCAATTCTGGTATCTTAGGCACATCCATAAATAAAACTGTCCTTAAAAGAAATAATCTGTCCTGGGTTTGTTGAGCTAGCATCTGATATTTACATATGCTTGCACTGAATTGTGTTTGAAACAACTTCCTGAAACAAAAATGTAATTTTGATGTTTCTAAGTAGGCATCAGAAGAGAAATCTGTTGTGTTGGATTGAGGATATTAAGGTATTGAGGATATCTAGAAGAAATAAAATGAGATATTAATAAATTAAGGAAAAACTATAAAAGGCCAATGAGACTGTGTGGAGAAATATACAAAAGAAATAAGAGGAAACTATGAAATGTTAACATATCTTAGACTGGAAGCCAAGAACATGGATACAACCAAAAGGAGTTAAAGGAACAACTGAACATTACTCTGGTTACTTTGCCAGCAGGAACCCCTGCCTTATGCTAACGATATTACAATGAGAAGCCCACATGCCAATGAAGTAAACAGTAACTAGAAGTAGTACCATGAGTGCTCCAAGCTTCACTGTGAAGAATGGCCTGGGGAGGAGTCCGGGAAGGGTTCCTACAGCAAAGGTTAAGATAATGAAGGAAGGAAGGAATTTAGACTCCAAAAAGGATTTAAACTGGTGTGTATGCTTTGGAACATTTTGGATATGCAGTCCTGCTGTAATTTCCTCTGGCTTCATTGCATAAACAAAAAAACACATGCTTGAGGGTTCCCATTGAACTATCTGTCCCACTCGATACCCTTTGCTGAATGAATGTGTTGTTGGTCTGGGACTTGTGCAGTTTATTCCCTTGGTGTTTGTTGGTGTGACTTTGATCAATTGTGGCAGACTACAGCTAAGATTGTGGTCCCTGCTTCTTAAATTCTTAGAAGGGTGAAGCCTGCTAAGAGTAGGGAGGAAGATAGTGAGTCAGCTGATTCTGTGAGAGCCAAGACCTTGTCTCTGAACCATATTTTCATGACATAACATTATGTTGCTTACACGTGGTGGCTAATGCAGCAGGTATTATATTCTATTATTTCTGGTTTTATTTTGTTAACTATTATTATCAACAACTATTCTCTTAACCGTAAAGGAAAAATATGGTTAGCTACTTTATCAATCACTAAAAATACAACTATTTTAAGTGCTGAAAGAAACCATATTTGTTCTTAAATTATGGGATGGTTTGGCATGACAGCTAACATTCATGGAGAACTTACTATTTGCCAGGCAGTACTGAAAACATTTTATATTAATTCATTTAACCACCTTGTGTTGATTAACTTATTTAATCCTCAGAAAATTCCCCCTGATACAGAAACTATTATCATAATCACTCCTATTTACCTGTGAGGAAACTGGGGCATAAAGAGTTTAACAAGTAAAAAGCCCCACAGACAGTAAGTAGCTGGATTGGGGTTTGAACTCAGGGAGGCTGCCTCCAGGGTCTAGGCACTTAACTATTATACCATATCACATCTTTGAATAGGAATTTTGAATATAGAACAGACTTTGGAACATTTATAAACTTTCCATATTAATGCCCATCCACAATGGTTGAATTTGGAATTTTGATGCAAATGTTATTCTGCCCTTTATATTCTTTGAGCTTCCAGATTAAAACTGAGGGTTATTTTGTTTTTGTTTTTGCGGTAAGCGGGCCTCTCACTATTGCGGCCTCTCCCGTTGCGGAGCACAGGCTCCGGACGCGCAGCCTCAGCGGCCATGGCTCACGGGCCCAGCATCTCCGCGCATGTGGGATCTTCCCGGACCGGGGCACGAACCCATGTCCCCTGCATCGGCAGGCGGACTCTCAACCACTGCGCCACCAGGGAAGCCCAAAACTGAGGGTTACTGAAGAATATGGCAAAACTTTATTTATTTAAAAACTTCTGAACACCTCTTATATGTAAGGTACTCTAATAAGAACTGAAAATAAAGAAAAGTAAGACAAAACCCCTAATCTTTTGTGAACCTTAAAGACAAGCGAATAAATAAATTTTCAATATACAAAGTTCCTCTTAAAAAAAAAAAAGTCCCAATAGCTGTTGAGAGAATTTGGGGCTATTATGGTTTCCTTGAAATCCTTTTTTTTTTTTTTTTTTTAAATGATGCAGTATTCAACAATTTATCTTAAAAATGACTTTAATAATTTTAGCATCAGTAAAAAAAACCACTAATACACAAATTGAAAAGGGCTTAATACCAAGTCCTTGGTTCCATATTGTACTTCATGGTGACAACTATTGGAAGCTTTTCTCATCCCATAGCAAACAAAAAGTCCCAGGTCAGCCAAAGAGACACTCACTCTTCCAGGTCAAACCTCCAACTACTAGGGGCAAATGCATGGTTGCTTGGTGAAGCAGGGCCGAGCAGAGGGTGAGCAATAGCTGAGCTGGCCAGCCCCTGGGTGGTAGACCATCCCAAGAAGTAGCAGAATGTGTTGCTAGTGTACAGACTCTAGTGCCAGTGTTCAAATCCCAGCTCTGAATCTTATTACCTACATGACCTTGGGCAAGGCTTATCTTGTTTCCAAAAATGCCTCACTTTCCTCCTCTATAAAATGAAAATAATAATAATAGCTACTTTGTAGGGCTTTTGTGCAGATTAAATAAGTAAATATAGGTAAAGCTCTTAGAAAAATGTCTAGCACAGAGTAAGTGCAATATAAGTATTAGCTGTTTTTATTGTTGTTATCATTACTGACAGAGGCAGGAGTGGATCCAGGGCATTAGACAGGAGGGAGAATCACAGTCTACCTCACTTGAAACAAATATAAACCAAGGAACCCACTCTTCCCTCCCTCCCATCTCCCAGAGTACATTTCTCTGGCTCTTACTTGTTTCATCTTCTAAGGAAATTTATGACAATGAAATAGGAGGGAATACTTATATTCCCTCCTTTTAATTAAGTTATTTCCATGTTAGATAATAATCCATTGTTAATGATGTCTCCTTTTGAATATTTAACAGATTCTGTTTCTTCATTGGTTTTGGACCATGGAAACTGGAGTGGGAAATCAGATGACTGTACTTGCAATTCAAAGAGCAAACTGAATAATCCTCAGTGATACTGAGGTGGAGATGCCTTGCCTTATGAGAAACCATGGATCTTGAGCCTCTAGTTCTAAATATCCTTCTGAGATGTCTTTTGCTGTTACTTGGAAATGATGGATAAAACATGTCCAGTATAAGGTTAATTCTTACTTAGCCATTACAATAAAGGGGACATTAAGTCCAAGTACTACCTGGATCAGGCCAAGAGGGGCCTCTGCTCTGACCTTCCTGAAGTTATGCCTTCTCCACCTGCCATGGGGTGAGGATCCCAGGGATTGTGCTGTCCAGAGCCTACTTTCTTCTAGACCATGCTCGGGTACACATACACGAGCATGGTCTAGAAGAAAGACCAGATGATCTTGAGTTCTTTCTAGTGACTTCACAGGCTTCTTCTCAGGGCTCAGCCTCCTGAGATGGACTGTCCCCCCTGGGGTGTACACCTCTGGATCCAACATGGGGCCAGGGAGCAGCTGTTTGTTAGTGGTTGTGAATGGGGTTGGCTGTGCAGGTGGCGTCTTCATATGTCTGGTTGTGAAACCTCTTGTGGTCCATGGCTGAGCTGGAGGTGGGAACAAATGAGCCAAGGGTAGGCTGGTCTCCCTGCACCTCTGCATTCCTGTGTAGCACTTCAAGGAGTCTGAGAATTCCAAATCTGAATGTGGCCTTTCAGGTTGCTATGAATGTATATTTGCCAAGGCAGAGGATAAAACATAAGCTATTTAACAGTTTGTTAGCTTGACCCATAACTTTTTATATATATATTTCTTTTTAATGTGTACCATTTTATTTATTTTTAAACTTTATTTATTTATTTTTGGCCATGTTGAGTCTTCATTGCTGCGCGCGGGCTTTCTCTAGTTGCAGCGAGCGGGGACTACTCTTCGATGAGGTGCGCAGGCTTCTCATTGCGGTGGCTTCTCTTGTTGCGGAGCACGGGCTCTAGGCGTGTGGGCTTCAGTAGTTGTGGCACACGGGCTCAGTAGTTGTGGCTTGCGGGCTCTAGAGTGCAGGCTCAGCAGTTGTGGCACACGGGCTTAGTTGCTCCGCGGCATGTGGGATCTTCCCAGACCAGGGCTTGAACCCGTGTCCCCTGCATTGGCAGGCGGATTCTTAACCACTGTGCCACCAGGGAAGCCTAATGTGGACCATTTTAAAAGTCATTATTGAATTTGTTACAAAATTGCTTCTGTTTTATGTTTTGGTTTTTCTGTCATGAGGCTCTTAGCTCCCTGACTGGGGATCAAACGCGCGCTCCCTGCATTGGAAGGCTAAGAGGAGTGGGCCTGATTAACATGGATACACATAAAAAATTCCATGCTAAAATGTCCATGATTTTCTTTGCTGACACAGAAGCACCCAAGAAACAGAGCAGACTGTTCAAAAGCAAAAGCCGAGGAGAACTAACAAAATACCAGGGATGGCTATCCATTACCATTTTTATTCTTTTTTTTTTAATCTTGCAAATGAGATTTCTGGAAAGGGAAATATGATCATAATTAATAAATCAAAACCAATAATGGGACAGTTTCATTGGAAGAAAAAGCAGAAGAAAGCAGAGGGAAAATCCCCAGACATCAGTTGTACCAAACATGGTATGTATCTGCTCTCTGTCAGCCAAAGCTTGGTGTCAGAAAATTATTGCTGGAATATCTGGAATCCTTAATTCCAGGAAACCTGGGGGCTTCTGGGCAGCATATGTGAAGTCAAGAGGCAAGAAATATTTCATCTTCTGTGAAAGTCCCAAGAACAAAGAACAAGGTATTAGCAAGCTAGTGACTAGGGGTGGCCAAGTGAGTCTGTTTTCTTCTTTTCATGTTTCTTATGTTTTCTCTAAATGTCTGAAGCCAAAGGTTTTTGGAGGAGGAAAGTCCATCTTCCTTCTCCCCTCTGAGTTCCTGGGGGAAGGTTGCCTGTGCCTACTTGGCGTGGTGGTGTTTCTGGCGTACACACAGCTGCCAACCACTCCTGACTCATCTTCAACACAGGCTGCTCATTTATTCCTGGGCCACATGGAGGACTAGCAAAAGCTAGTGTAGAAGAAACTTACTCTTAGATTCTTTCCATTTAGATTTCATTCCTGAGGACCACCTGGGGACTCCTTTGATGAGACTCTTCATTTACAGTCATTGTGGCCTCTGGCAAATCACTGAATTTCAAGAAGCCTCAGTTTCTTAGGTGTATCATGAGAATAATGACAACCTGCCTTAGAGGCTCATTGTGAAAATTGCCCACAAAGTGCCTAGTTTACAATAGATGCTTCCTAAGATGTTTCGGGGCCTCTTCCAACTAATGTAGTATTTTTAAATTGGTCTACATTTATATCAGACACATATTGTTTCTTTTTGTATTTAAATACAACTCATATAAATAAATTTTAAATTATTATCTAAATAAATTCAAATTATTATTTAAATACACTTCTACCTGTACCCCTCCTGGAGTTTATTCCATCACTGTCTCTACATACATGTCTGGGGTATAGTTCTAGAGGGTAGGTCTAGGAGAAGGGCCAGAATGAAACTAGAGGATGTCGTTTGATTATTTTCTGCCTGTCTTCCAAGGAACTCCTGAGTTAAAAATGCATCTGGATCCCATTTCCTGCAGAATTTTGCTTATTTGAAATGTTCAAGAAATCAACTGATCCGACTTCAAACAGACTAGGTTCTGCTGGCCTTGGAAAAGCCCGAACCCCTGTTTGTGTCACTCCCAAGTCTGGACTTCACAAGCAGCCAGTTCCTTTCATACCTTAGTAAAGGACTTCTTTTTGGCTGTGTACTCTCTGTGCTGAGCCAAGTGTCAGGCTGGGAATTGAGGCAATAAATCTCTGTGAGTCTTCATATTTGGAATTTCTCCTGTTGCTTCTGATAAGGAAATGACAGAGTCTCTCAGCTCTATGCATGAACCTCAGAGAAATTTGTAATCCAAATCATGTTTTGCTCACAAAATGGAAACAAAAAGTGCCAAACCTGGCTTTGAGTTAACCCAGATGGTTTTGAAGGCCTGGGTAGTGGACCAGGAAATTACCTTTCTTGATTGAACTTGCAAAATTTAAAAATGAAAACAAATTTCTCTCTGTCTTTTTAAAAATTCTGATTAAATCTTTCTCAATGGGTGAGGTGGATGGCAGCAAGATTCTTCCGAGGTGAAGGTCTTTGCAAAGAATCTTCACCTTCCTGTAGGAAGAAGAGACCTCACTGTTGGTTGCATGACCTCCTCTGCCCCTTCCCACATTTACTTTGGTACTTCCAAGTTTCGTACTAAGCCTCAAAGACTGACTGAAGTGAATATGATTGGTGATCAGCAATTTTTCAAAAATGGAAAGATTTTCCCATAATCTATCCACATTCTCTGAGATGACTAATGAAGCCAGCCCAGGTCTGGCCAACTCCCTGAGTGATCATAGCAAAAAGATATTCTCAAAATAAAACAAGAAAAACTTTTTTCTTAAATGTTTCTAGTTGATTTTGAGTATGTTCTATCCAACAGCGTCCCTGACAACATTCGTTTCTGGCATTCCAGTGCAAGTGGTAAAAATGACTTGGAACAAAAAGCTTCATTCAGCAGCAATCCCTTGGCCCTAGCTATTGTTTGCCTGAGACCCACTACCATAAATGAAGAGGGGGAAGTTGATTTGATCATCCACAGTCAGAATCCTGCTGGAGTTTGGTTGGCATTGATATGACATCAACTAGCTAGTGGCCTTTTGCAAAGGACCTGTGGTTTTGAGCTATACCATGTGAGAAACCCATTTAAAATGAGTTTCTTTCTCTCTCCTGAGTCTACATTCAGTTCCTGATTTTGATTTTGTTGGCACAGGGTAAAATGGTCAATGATCCTGACACATTCACCATTTGGAGTGAACTGGTCTACCCATTCTTCTTACTACTGATAGGGATAGAATAGCATAGTTATACAGGTAGTTGTAGAAGTCCCAGTAGGGGACTATAGATAGAGAGGGAAACCTAGGAAACTTTGGGAGACCACTGTAAGTTAATGATGCTTAAGAAAGCTATTGGAACTTCGTGGAACGAAGCAGCCTTGCTTAACTATAAAGCCATAAATAAAAGCACGATATATGCCCCAGGCCATTAGGTGGAAGAAAAATGTCACCACCCTTCTACTGATTTGAATAAGCGCTATGATAATCCTAGTTTGACCTCATAGGGTCAGACGCTCTCCTGCCTGATACGAAGGAAGAACTAGTGATGTAAGCCCCATGTCTACTCAAAGAAGGAAGTCTTTTCCCTTCCCCCTTTCCTTTGACTATAAAATTGTAGCCCACTTAATCCTCAGGGCAGAGCTCCCTTGCCTGCCCGCTTGTGTCTCTTACAAGCATCCTATGTTAATAAATCTACTTCTTGCCTATCACTTTGCCTCTTGCTGAATTCCTTCTGTGCTGAGACACAAAGAACCCGAGCCTTAGTAAGTCCAGACACCAGATGAGTGATTCTAATTAAAGGACCATGGGTTTGAGCCCCAATCTGGGGCTCGTACCGAGTCCCGGTACAGGGGTTCAAGTCCAAATCTGAGGTGCACGGTATCACTATTGAAGCAATCAGCTTGAGTTTCATTGATTTAACTAGCTCTTTTGGTGTCATGTAGGTACAGCTTTTTAAACTAGTAAAGCAGGCATTATGTGGCTAATAAAAACATTGGTTAATCTAAAACTCATGTACATTTAATCTTGGGATATGTTTTTTACTTATGTTTGAACATGGGTGTGTCTGATGTCCTAAGAATTCATTTCAAAGAAAATATTGATGCCCTGGAGTGAAAAATCTTCCAGACTTTCCATTTTAACCCTTACTTGGTTCTCCCTTTTTCTCATGTCTAGTCTCTGACTTGGGACAAGGTAGATCAGGAAAGCAGCTTCAGGACATTTCTGGCTTAGAAGTCTTTCTTTCACTTTTTTATACTTATCATAATAAATTTTGGAAGTTCTGAGAGAACGAAGAAATTATATAGCAAACACAGCTTCTTTACTTTGCATTTACTATGCATTTTTAACATACATTCAGTTAAATATTTAAATATTTCCTTGGTGTCTATTGTGAGCCAGGCATTAAAGATACAGTGACAAATAAGACTTGCAAGATTTCTATTCTCATGGAGCTTAAATTTTAGTGAAGGGAGTCAGACAAAAAAACCAAACCAGATAACTTTAGAGGCAAATACTGTAAAGAAAAGGAACAGGATCTGGTGATGGGATGGGTGTAAAACTGATGCTACTTTACATTTGAATGTAACAAAGGAACCAGTCAGGTGACACTTTGGACAGTGTGGGAGCAGAGTGCCCAGCAAGTGCCAAGGCTAATAATAGTCCTTTATTATGAGAATTAAATGAGTTAATATGTGTAGAGTGCTTACAACAGTCCCTGGCATCCATCAATGCTCACTGCTTTTCATTCTTTAAATAGTCCTTGAGTATCTACCAGGTTCCAGCCTTAGTGCTAGGTGCAGGGAATTAGAGCTGGAGACAGTCCTGACTTTAGGGACCTTGCTCCAGACTCCAGGGCAGTGATTCTGCATCTTACTCATTGGCCTTCCTTGTTCCCAATCTCCTTCTCCATGGAGTCTGACTAGATAGGCTTGGGAAGTGGACCAAAAACCCAAATTTTCTACAAGCTTGCTTCAGTTGATGGTTAGGCCCTCTAAAGTTTGAGAACTATGACCCTACTGCATAGATTGTGACTAATTGGTTCTCTTCAATACGATACATGTTATAGCATCAAATATGAGCAATTGCCCCAGTGTAAGGCATACTTCACAGTGCTCGAGAGTAGCTCTGCCCAGTCTCCGGAGCCATAAATATCATGGGATTATGTTTCACAGTTAACATCCTATAATCCCTAGACCTAATTTTTTTTGTTGATCTTGAGCTGGCTGGGGATGTTGTGTGTTTTGGATTAACCTGATTTTGGCCATGGTTTGGAAGGTTTGCCTGACACTCTTAAGTGTCTTTTAAAACCTGCCAAAGGAAAAAGAAGCCTTTTACCTTTTAGGAAGAATGTGCCAACCAGTGTTTGCCAAAGGCTCTTGTGTCCTGGAAGAAATTCTATTAGTAAGTAGATTAGCCTAACTGAAATTCCTCGCCTGGGCTCCTTCCCCATACCTATTTTTAAAGTGTAATGTCACCAAAAAGGGAGATAGGAAAGATTTATTTTCTCTCCTCTTAGCTTTCTAATAGAATGTATCCTATTCATTTTCTCACTTTAGAATGACTTATACACATTTCTAAAAGGTCTTAGAGTCAAGGATCTCAAAGAACATTGGATACAAGAACAGATTCATGCTGATCTGCTTGAGGCTGAGTGATAACAGCCTCTAAAATCCAGACCAGGTTCCAGGCAAACTTATGCCTTAGATAGTGAGGCTTCTGTTTTCTCATCAAATACTTTCCTAAAAGGATGTTTCCTTTTTTGTTTCTTATTTTTCTCTCTTTACTAGCTTCAATCCACAGCTACTCAATAGCTATGGCCAGATAGAATGAGAACAGTGGAAAAAAGACTGCCCTTGAGCTTGAGGTCAGAACTGGTAAGGGTGAATGAATTAATGTAAAAAAAAAAAATTTTTTTAAGAAGACTGAACAGATGTAAATTTAAGGCAAATTAGAATCATAGCATCTTAGAACTGAGTGGGTGGTCAAAAGAAATCAAATTTTGTGGTTGCTAGCCTGTCAATTATTCAATTTTTTGTTTAACTCTTCAGTTTGATGATGCCCCCTTGACAAAGACTATGAAGACTGGGTGAAATATGTAGGCTACATAAAAACTGGTGAAACTCAAGATAAAGATCTGTTAATGCTCAGTCAGTGCCAATGAATGTTATAAATATGCAGGGCAATGAGAACCCAGTGCTGACACCAGAGAAAAAGAGTGCATTATACAAGAACTGCTCCCCCGAAAGAATATTTTCTCTTGTAATTTTTATTAGATTTCAGTTGACAATATGGCTTTTTACATAAAAACAATTAGAAAGAGAAGATTCTTTTCTACTTTCTATTTTTTCCTTTGACTTAGCAATTTATTCCATCTTTTCTCCATTCATTCAACAAAGATTTGCTGAGTGCTAACTGTGTGCCAATTACAGTTCTAATTGCTGGGGACACAGCAATAAAGAATATGGAAAGGTCCCTGTCTTCATATGCCATTAGAATTTCATGTCTTCATCTATAAAAAATCATAGCTAATTAGTATCCATCAGACAAGCTAAAATGTTGAAAAGGAGGCATTCTCTGAAAAAGGGGGAGCTGACAAAGGAACCACATTTCCTTGGAATTTGGTGTCCCTTCAGTTTTCTCTACATATAAGTAAAATAATTCCTGTATCCATTTAAAAAATACTGTTTACTTAGTTTTGGTTCTATCCAGATTTACGGTGATTTTGGCTAAGTCTCTGTATCCCCAAAGGGTTTTCTTGCTCTTAGCAATCATATATGGGTGATGTGATGATGGCACTGTCCCCAGATCTTTGCGGCCACACTCAGTACAACACAGCTGCCTGAAAGTTCAAGACTGGTTCCCACAAAAGAGCCACTGGCTCACAAACCAAGCACATTTCTTCCCTGTTTCCACTGTAACATTCTTTCCCAAGAGTATAAATCTCGGGCCAGTATTTAACATTCCTTTGAACTGAACCATGGACTTTTACCTTACTTCTTGAAAGAGTGGAGAGCTAGGCCTCCATTATGCATATTTATAAACATGTCCTAGACAGAAGGCATGATTTTATAATTCTCCAGTCATGGGTCTTTGAAACTATTTTACAAAAGAATATTTCAAAACATCACACTGGATCAGGCTGATTGTCTGGTTCAGAATTCTATCTCAGAGTGGGAGTCCACATGGTGGTGGAATATCACTGTTGCTAAACATGCCTCAACCTTAAAAAGGTGGTGACATATCCCAAATCTTCTTGAATTAAAAATTCCTTTCACTTTAAAAAATTAATTCTGAAGTGAAATTAACTAACATGATTAGAGGATTATAATTCTACCCCAGGCTTCCCTATTTTGGAAAGTGATATTACCACTTACCTATGTGGTTGCTCAGGCTCAAAGTTTAGGATATGTTCCTTTTTTTTTTTTTTTTGGCATCAAAAATTCTGAGACCTTATATAGTCCTTTTAAAATTTAATATTTATTTTGACAAATGCGTAATATTTTGAATTTAAGTTTTGAGGAAAGTTATGGTTATATGACATTACATGGATCACAAAGAATAATGTTGAAAACTAATCCTATTTCCCTAAAAAATAGTTTCTCAAAATTACTGCGGTTTTTAAAGTCTGACCTTACTTGGACAGCAACAGTCTTTCCTCCTTCCTCCCTCCCTCCCTTTTTTCATGGTAGGGACAGATAATGTAAGATCTACCCTCTTAAGTTTTTAAAGGTATAGTACAGTATCATTAACCATAAACAAAATGTCCTTCAGCAGATCTCTAGAACTTATTCATCTCACGTAACTGACACTTTTATACCCACTGAACAGCACATCCCCATTTCCCCTGCCCCCAGCCCCTGACAACCACCATTCTATTCCTGTTTGTATGAGTTTGACTATTTTAAATACTGAGGGAACATTTTTCATATCACCAAGTTTTAGGATCTCTCTATAAAAATGTATCCTGAGTCACTATTATTTAGGTACCATCACTTTATTTTGAGGATCTTTATTTTAAAAATAACTTTAGAGTAACGAGCTCTTTGAAGGAAAATTCTCATGTAAATTGTAATACATAATTACATTCTATGTGTTCAATCCAAAAGATCCTTTAATAAGTGCTGGAAATACCCATTTTTCTGCTCAATCAGAGCTCAGCACCAAGCAAATAACCAACCTTTGTGTTTCTGTACCACTAGTATTTTGGTTTGATAACCATCCTGTAGTGTTTGGTTTATTGAGGTTAGAAATGGTTTGGTAACTGAGAAGTGTTAGATTAAGGAGTTAAAAAGACTTAGCAGTGAGCAGGTTTTTAAATCTAAGGAAATCTGATAAAAGAAGTCTGGAGTGAGGGGGGTTGGTCCTCAATCCACCAGCAAAGATTTGACTTTTCTGCAGGAATACTTTGGTGAGGACTCTTGGAAGGCAGGGATATATATACAGGGGTGCAGAGTTCAGGTGCACAAGCCAAGTGTAGCAGTCAGGAAGAGAAGTGAAACATAGATCTCCCTGATTAAGCTCTACTTCTCTACATTCGCCATGAGTGTTATTATTAACCACAAGCATGTCTGCATAATAGACCAGAAGATCTAACCTGCTGTTCTGTCTCCTTTCCCATGTGCAGGACAATTTAAGAACAAGTATGGTTACTTTCCATTATCTCCCTATTTGCTTTTGTGACCACATTCACTGGATAACTTGAGCAGTTCTCAAAAATTTAATCTGGCTTTAAAGAACTTCAAACCACGTGAACTACATTTTAATTTTTTCTACTTTATAGATGAAGAAAGTGGGGCCCAGAGAGGTTAAGCAACCCGTCCAAAGTTGCACAGCAAGTTGGAAGTTGATTCCAAGTTGGTGCTGTTTTTGTTGCATTGTGGTGTCTTTGTGTAGTAGATACATTTCTTTAGTTATTATACATGAGCTGATTTCATTTGGAAGAATCAGAAAAAATTAATTCTTCAGTATATATTTCATAAAATTTTTGAGACCCATATCTGGGAACTGGTAACTATTTAGTCATACCCCTTATCTGTGGGGGATATGGTCCACGACCCCCAGTAGATGCCTGAAACCTTGGATAGTACCAAACCCTATGTATTATGTTTTTTCCTATACCTATATACCTATGATAAAGTTTAATTTATAAATTAGTCACAGTAAGAGATTAACAACAATAACTAATAATAAAATAGAACAATTATATTGTTTAATGAAAGTTATGTGAATGTGGTCACTCAAAATATCTTATTGTACAAAGTTAATGTCTTTTCCATCTTAATTAAGTACTTATCACACACTGTGGCCATAATTTTTGCAGTTTAAAGTGTGACAGCAAAACTAGCATGGATTTCTTTTTCCTTCTTCGCAATTTCACAGATACAAAATTTGTTCTTTTTGTAGGTCTTAGCAACCTCGGCATATGATATTTTTTCTTTTCTTATTAAGTCAAGAACTTCCCCTTTTTCATTTAGAAGAAGCACTTTATGGCTTCCCTTTGGCATATCCGAGTCGCCAGCATCACTACTCTGGGGCTTTGAGGTCATTATTAGGTAAAATAAGGGTGACTTGAACACAAGCACTGAGATACTGTCGATCTGATAACTGAACCAGCTACTAAATGACTAACTGATGGGACAAAGGGATGATTAATATCCTGGGTGTGTCGGAGCGAGAGGGCATGAGATTTCATCATGCTACTCAGAATGGCATGCAATTTAAAACTTATGAATTGTTTATTTCTGGAATTTTCCATTTGATGATTTCAGATGGTGGTTGACTGTAACAAACTGCAGAAAAGAAAACCATGGTAAAGGTGGGACTACTGCGCAGGTACCAATTGTTTCTGTTACCTGTGTATTTAAATTGCTGATAAAAGAGAATATCTCTCCAGGAGCTGTCTAGGTTCAATTCCAGCTCTACCACTCTACCTCAGGCAAGTTGCTTAATTTCTTTGTACATCTGTAGTTGTATTTCCTGTCTATAAAGTGGGCATAATAATTGTATCCGTCTTATTGGGTTGCTGTGAATAACTGAACATAGATACAGTATTAGAACAGTGCCTAGCACATAGTAAGTGATATACGCCTGTTTATTTCTACAGTGCCTAGGTACAAGTGTAGATAAGACCAGCATGCTTTAGAGCTTGTTCTCAGAAGTTCTCATCTTGAACAGTTTGGTAAAAAGTAGTAGTTTCCAAATTAAAGCATCATTTCATTCCGCAGTCTCTAGATGCAGTAATTCAAAGCCATCACTAGATGGCAATTGTGATCCATTGTGACTTCAGAAGCAGTAGGTTTTAACAGATGGTTGAAACCCTAGAATTTGTTTTCTGTGCCCTGCAGCATTGTGAACTTGGGCTGTCCCTTGCCCACAACGTGGGCCTTTAACAGAACTGTTACGGTCAGCAAAGTCTGCCTTCTGTGGCCACTCTTGGGACTCACCCAAAGGCACACAGTCTTCCTGATGGCAGCTTCACAGAAGCCTGGGTTTATTTGTTTCCACCCTACTGTGAATTTACTGTATGCCAGGTGGCAAAAGGACAGTGTCAGGATATCCTGTGTTAAGAAGATTAATCATTGGTTCTCAAAGTCTGGTGCACCCCCCCATAGCAGCCTCAGCATCACCTGGGAAATTATAAAAAATACAAATTATTGGGCCCCATCTCAGACCCTTTGACCAGGAATCAGTTTTCAGAAGCCCACCTGATGGTTCTGATCCCTGCTGAAGTTTGAGAACCACTGAGATGAACCAATGTTTAGCATCATATAAATGTTAGCACTGAGTGGGTCCTCAGAGAATATTTTGCCCAACTCATTCATTTTGCTAAGAAGGAGAGTGAGTCCAGGCAGTTAAATGACTCACTGAAGACCATAAGGTTAGTCTTATGGCAGAGCCAGGGCCCAGGGCTGCCAGGTTGTATCCCCCACCTCTCCCACTATATCTTTCACCCCTTTTCCCCTTCAAAACTGAGGCCACGGCTTCCCTGGTGGCGCAGTGGTTGAGAGTCCGCGTGCCGATGCAGAGGACATGGGTTCGTGCCCCGGCCCGGGAAGATCCCACATGCCGCGGAGCGGCTGGGCCCGTGAGCCATGGCCGCTGAGTCTGCGCGTCCGGAGCCTGTGCTCCACAACGGGAGAGGCCACAACAGTGAGAGGCCCGTGCACCGCAAAAAAAAACACCACACACACAAAAACGGAGGCCACTAGATACACATTCTAGCCTGATAACTACTTATGAAGAAAAAAATCACTTATTTTTTTTGGTTTTTTTGCGGTACGCGGGCCTCTCACTGCCGCGGCCTCTCCCGTTGCGGAGCACAGGATCCGGACGCACAGGCTCAGCGGCCACGGCTCACGGGCCCAGCCGCTCCGCGGCATGTGGGATCTTCCCGGGCCGGGGCACGAACCCGTGTCCTCTTCATCGGCACGCGGACTCTCAACCACTGCGCCACCAGGGAAGCCCCACTTATCTTTTTATATAGGAGTTAGTTCATTCATTTCTGTAGGTGTCTATAGAGATACAAAAATATGTGTGTGATGCATTGAGTGTGATGCACTTTCCATTCCATGTGTACATGCGTGCATGTGCGTGCGTGCGTGTGTGTTTTAGATGGGAGAGGAGGGGGGAAGCAAGTAAAAAAAAAGTCATGTCTGCGGCTTCCCTGGTGGCGCAGTGGTTGAGAGTCCACCTGCCGATGCAGGGCACATGGGTTCGTGTCCCGGTCCGGGAAGATCCCACATGCCGCGGAGCGGCTGGGCCCGTGAGCCGTAGCCGCTGAGCCTGCGCGTCCGGAGCCTGTGCTCCGCAACGGGAGAGGCTGCGGCAGTGAGAGGCCCGTGTACTACTTTAAAAAAAAAAAAAAAATCGTCATGTCTCAATTGTTAGAAGAGGCATATTGCAGGGCACCCTGGGAAATGGGTGAATACAACTAAGTCAGGAGCAGGGATAAGGGAAGACAAGTAAGAGGAGGGAATTTCATAGCTGAACCCTGGCTCATGGGTTCACCAGGGGAAGTAGGGAAAGAACATTTGGAAAGAGGGGTCAGCATGTGCCATGAAACAGTGAGGGGAATCTCAAGAGTTTGGTTTGACTAAGGGGAAGGGTGTGTTTGGAGGAGTCATCGTGTTTTAAATAATAATATCACTACCAGGACTACTATCTGACACTTGGTGAATGTTAACTATGTGCCAAGCACTGAACTAAGCCCTTTACAAGTGTTATTGATTTAATCCTTAAACAGCTTTGCGAGAATCTACTCTTCTTCCTATTTTATAGATGACAGTACAAGTACATGTATTGTCCTATTTTCCTTAAAATCAAGTGCTACTATTTCAGTTTCTTAGACTTAGACTTAGAAAAAGAGTCTTAATATTTACTTGTTCCAGGACAATCTCCATAATCTGTAGTATGTATTTTGGGGGGATGAGGAATATGTTTTTAATACATATAATTTTATTATAAGCATATTTTTCATAAATGCATAAAATCAGGAGGATTTTAGCACCCTTTCTTTTTTAACTCAAGTAATGAATGTCCCATTATTCTTTGGTCTATCAGCAACTGTGAAAGTAGCCAGGATAATAGATGATTTGTGTCTGAAAAGTGGCAAAGAAAGCTCCTTTCAATTATTTGACTCACTGAAGAAAGGAAGCTGAGTAATGAGTGAGTGATCTAGTCTGAAATCATTGGCTTTGTTATGCTTTTGGTTTTTACTTTATAGGCATTCACTGTGAATGTGTTTTTCATATATTATATGAATATTAGCCAATATTAGTATATTTTCTTCCTTGCCCAGGAGTACCCACAACAAAACTATCAAGTTCTGGTAGGATTTGAAATACCTACTCCTTCCTATGAAAGCTTACAGAAATTCCTGGATACTTTGGGATATTTTTCAGTGGTTTCATTTTTTCCTGAGAAAACAATTTAAGCTTCTTAGTTTTCTCATCTGTAAAATACTGGTATTGGATGAGATAGTCTAGAAGGCCCCTTTTAGCTCTAATGGTCTGTGGATTTATGATTTAATGATTAAATGGCACAAGGAACTCATTTCTGAGTTTTCTTTGTAGTAAAATTTTAGTGTTGTTGTCATAAAAGAAGTTAGCAGACTAAATATTTCTCCATGAGTATTTGAAAGAGATGCCTAAAACAGCTCTATATTTCACTTTTTAGCATCACTAAGACCCTATCCTGCTCAAAGATATGATTATATAATATATTCTCACATGACATTTTATATATCTCAAGGTCTAAGGCCAGTTTTAAGTAGATACCATTAGAAATGATTTATGGTCAGTTTGTTTTACGGTGAAGAGGTGCACTTTACATGGTGCTCTGCTTTTCTGATTGCTGCAATAACAACTTTGAGCTTTAAGAGCTCATATTACAACCTTGATCTTTATACTCATGTTCACAGCTGAGAGTAAATTGCTTTCTCAAGAAAATCTAGAAAACCCAATCTAGCTTTCACCCTCACTGTCTAGAGAAACTGAGTAGTCCACAGGTTGCTTTATCTTGAATCAAAGGAAGGGCAATAATGACTGGAAAGAAGAACCTATAAAATATATTATTATTTTAAAATTTTGTGATTGAGAACAAAATTTGCATTTTATGCTCCCCCCAAGATAATTTTTGCCTTTCTCATTTGCAATCAATTTTGGAATGGATTACAATAAATTTTCTATTCACTTATTATAAAAGCAATACCTGTTTATTCTGGAATTATTACAAAAAAGTATAAACAAGTACAGAAATATCTAAAATTCTGCTACCTAGATTGGCTATTGTTAATATTTTTTAAAATTTCATTCCAGGTAAGCATGAACATTAAGAAACTGGCAATAAGTTATATATTTTAAAATCTTTAAAAATATTACACAATTTTTAATGTCAGCCTTCAAAGGTAACATATTATTTTTATTGTATAAAAAGTTATAAAACTCTTCAATTTTCACTGCTTTGTGATTTTCAGTGCCATTTTGATTTAGATTCCCTTTTTGTTTATTTGGCTTCATTTCTTCTTTTTCCAGAAAATATTTAAGGTAATTTCAGCCTACTTTCCTCCAAGTGAGTATTATGCATAGAGAAAAACAAAGCTCTGAAACTGATATTATATAGTTTTGTTTTACATGAGACCTTTGCTTTATAAATAACAGGTAAGTTTTAACACACTGGAGAACATTGCTATAAGGATTTCTATCATAACATAAAGAAACCTTTAGAAAGTGAAGAGTAATCTTCATATAATATATAATCTTGTTTATAAGCATGTATTTTTCAAAAACATGTCCACAAGTCTACCAACTTGTGTCCTCTTTGAGGGGAGAGCTTTGCTCTTATTGCCCAATATTCCCTCATATTCTAATACTGTCTCCATAGCTCACATTGTGACTTCAAAGAGCATTGACCTAAGAGGCAGTAATGGTTAAGAATTTTTAACCATTAAAAGTTGGTTCTGCTCTCTGTTGCTAATTTTCAAATCCCTAAATGAGATAATATTGATCTAACTCTTAGTATAGTGTCTGAGACCGCATAATAAATGCCAAATAGATTTTCCTTTTCAGTATTGTGGGCTATTGTTTTTTTTTTTAAATATCTTTATTGGAGTATAATTGCTTTACAATTGTGTGTTAGTTTCTGCTTTATAACAAAGTGAATCAGCTATATGTATACATATATCCCCATGTCTCCTCCCTCTTACATCTCCCTCCCACCTCCCTGTCCCACCCCTCTAGGTGGTCACAAAGCACCGAGCTGATTTCCCTGTGCTATGCGGCTGCTTCCCACTAGCTATCTATTTTACATTTGGTAGTGTACATATGTCCATGCCACTCTCTTACTTCGTCCCAGCTTACCCTTCCCCCTCCCTGTGTCCTCAAGTCCATTCTCTACGTATGCATCTTTATTCTTGTCCTGCCCCTAGGTCCTTCATAACGTTTCTTTTTTTTTTTAGATTCCATATATATGTGTTAGCATATGGTATTTGTTTTTCTCTTTCTGACTTACTTCACTCTGTATGACAGACTCTAGGTCCATCCACCTCACTACAAATAACTCAATTTCATTTCTTTTTATGGCTGAGTAATATTCCATTGTACATATGTGCCACATCTTCTTTATCCATTCATCTGTTGATGGACACTTAGGGTGCTTCCATGTCCTGGCTATTGTAAATAGAGCTGCAGTGAACATTGTGGTACATGACTTTTTTTTTTTTTTTTTTGCGGTACGTGGGCCTCTCACTGTTGTGGCCTCTCCTGTTGCAGAGCACAGGCTCCAGATGCGCAGGCTCAGTGGCCATGGCTCACGGGCCCAGCCGCTCTGCGGCATGTGGGATCCTCCCAGACCGGGGCACGAACCCGCGTCCCCTGCATCGGCAGGTGGACTCTCAACCACTGCGCCACCAGGGAAGCCCCATGACTCTTTTTGAAGTATGGTTTTCTCAGGGTATATGCCCAGTGGGATTGCTGGGTCATATGGTTGTTCTAGTTTTAGTTTTTTAAGGAACCTCCACACTTCTCCATAGTGGCTGTATCAATTTACATTCCCACCAACAGTGCAAGAGGGTTCCCTTTTCTCCACATGCTCTCCAGCATTTATTGTTTGTAGATTTTTGATGATGGCCATTCTGACTGGTGTGAGGTGATACCTCATTGTAGTTTTGATTTGCATTTCTCTAATAATTAGTGATGTTGAGCATCCTTTCATGTGTTTGTTGGTGATCTGTATATCTTCTTTGGAGAAATGTCTATTTATGTCTTCTGACCATTTTTGGATTGGGTTGTTTGTTTTTTTGATATTGAGCTGCTTGTAAATTTTGGAGATTAATCCTTTGTCAGTTGCTTCATTTGCAAATATTTTCTCCCATTCTGAGGTTTGTCTTTTCATCTTGTTTATGGTTTCCTTTGCTGTGCAAAAGCCTTGAAATTTCATTAGGTCTCATTTGTTTATTTTTGTTTTTATTTCCATTTCTCTAGGAGGTGTGTCAAAAAGGATCTTGCTGTGATTTATGTCATAGAATGTTCTTCCTATGTTTTCCTCTAAGAGTTTTATAGTGTCTGGCCTTACATTTAGGTCTTTGATCCATTTGGAGTTTATTTTTGTGTATGGTGTTAGGGAGTTTTCTAATTTCATTCTTTTACATATAGCTGTCCAGTTTTCCCAGCACCACGTATTGAAGAGGCTGTCTTTTCTCCATTGTATATCCTTGCCTCCTTTATCAAAGATAAGGTGACCATATGTGCGTGGGTGTGACCATATGTGCGTGGGTTTATCTCTGGGTTTTCTATCCTGTTCCATTGATCTGTATTTCTGTTTTTATGCCAGTACCATACTGTCTTGATTACTGTAACTTTGTAGTGCAGTCTGAAGTCAAGAAGCCTGATTATTGTTTTTTTGCTATATATATTTTTTTCTCCTAAATATGAACCCATTTTTCTGAGGACTTTCACATAGATTTTTCAAAGCAGAAATAAGCTACTTCTTTAGGGATTATATAAAATATCTTAAAGAGTTGGTAGGGGGAATAAAATATACTCTATTTTATGATAAATTTATATATAGTTATTATTTTACATTGCCTATATCACCTAATAGTCCAATGTCTCATTCACTCATAATGTTTAATGGGAACACATTTTAAAACAAGGTGTGCTACAGAGTCATAAATATAATTTATAGTTCTTTTCATGGTACTTTTATTCTAAGCTTTTCTATCATTCTATGAGTATAAAATGAGATCTTTTAATGAATGAGCAATTTGAGGCATCAACTAACAAAGTCTGACTTTTCTCCTGCCTATAAAAATGGGTAAGAATGACTGAATTATTGTTGTGAATCTACATTGCTCTATGTTTGACAGTCTGGAAATTGGTCTCAGCTACATCAAGATAGGTGTATAAAGAAGTCCAGGACTGTGAAATCTGTACTGTGGACTCTGAACAATGGAATCTTCTAGTCCAGCTCTGACCAACAGAAACAATGTGGGCTATGTATGTGACTTTACATTTTCTGGTAGTCACATTAAAAAAGTTAAAGAAACAGGTGAGATTAATTTTAATAACATAGTTTATTTAACTCAAGATATCAAAAGTATTATCATTTTGATGTGGAATCAATATAAAAATATTAATGAGATAGCTTACATTATTTTTTTTGTTCAAGGTCTTAGAAATTCTGTGTGTAAATTTACAATCAAGTACATGTCAATTGGGACTAGCCACATTTCAAGTGCTATATCACATTGGACAGCCCAGCTTTGGAGGTACCATAGCATGGCAGTGTGGCGTACAGAAAAGGAGACAAAGACCAGCTTGGAATCCTCGTATATGTCTGTTCCTGGCTTTGACATTTGATATTGAGATGACTGTGAACAATTGATTTAGTGTCTCTGGGTCTTAGGAGGCTGTGAGGAAGGTTAAATAATATATCATATTTGAAAGTACTGTGTAAGATCATAAAGCACCATGCATGTGTAAGGCATTATAACCCCCTTTTATTGTAGATTTACTCTCATGACTTGCACAAGGCCACATTCCCAGTTGGTAGGTGAATCAAGGATAGAATCTGGGGCTTCTGACTTCTAGCCATCTGCTTCAACTACCGGCTGTTCCTAACTTGCTGGCTTAAAAATAAAACCCAAACATTTTTGTTTATAAAAAATGAGGAAGGATGGCAGCAAGAAGTAAATTCCATATTAAATGGTTAGGGTCTTCTTGGCCACTGTCATAATGTTCTGCAGTAAAATTATACATACAGGATATTTATATACTTATATATCAGCATTACAACCATCAAGGATTGGACTTTATTGCTGTCATATAATACAAAACCCTACGTTCTTCAATGTTTCGAACAACTTCTAAATTGAAGTGTGGTTTCCCCACTCTATTTATCTCCAAAATATAGTATAACCACAAGAAAGCCCTTCCACACTGGGCTTGATTAATAAAACAGATATGGATCAAGTCAGCAGGTTTTCCATGGATATTTTTGGTTACAGATGTATCTCATTAATCCACATGTGTGAGACACCATCTCTCTAGTGTGAATCCAAGAGACACATTAATCTCTGAACAGAAAGTGGAAATAATTCAGTTCAATTCACCATATTATTTAGTGCTTACTGTATGTATGACACATCAGGTATTTTAAGGAGCAAATGGAGCTTGTTTCTCTGATAAATGTCACTTAGAAATATGTTATTCAACTTGAGGAAAATATGGAATCTACCAAACTGTCTATGATATATGATTCAGGAATCTATATTTTCAGAGTGTATAAAGATGATCAGAAAGGAAATTCCAGATTATCCAAAAAATAATTTAAAAATGTACATTCTTTACTTTTGGAGGGCATACAGAGTATTACTTATTGTGATCTATTTCCTTAAATGTAAGTCTGTCATAGTTTTCATATTTAAATTTTTATTTTCTACATTTGTTTCAAATGAATTTCTTCCTGGAACTTAAAAACCACATGAAATATTTAGTTTTATACCATGTGAAATTAAGCATAAGCCAAGTTCATTTTCATTGAGAAGACATGCATTCAAGTTCTTTGTTCCCTTTCAGTCAAAATTCCTCCTTAAAAATGACTTTCATCTGGTCATTTTTTACTAGAAAACTATCAGAATATAAGCTTCAGTTCTATCTGAATTGACTATGTTGAATAAATATAATTTTTATTTTCACTTGCTGAATCATTGCTGTTGACCATTGAATGAAATCGTTTATTGAACAACCTTTACATTTTCTTGCTTTTGCACCCTAGTTTAAAAACAAAGTTTAATTTTTTAAAAGTTCAATAAAATGTATTTTTGATATTTCTATCATAACTTTAAAAGTAATTCCTTTCCTCTGCTCTATAATAACCACCTTCTGCATTTTTATGATTTAGTTTAACATTATTATTGTAATTTTTTACTGGGTGAGCCCATCAGTGCCCTTGGCAGCAAGATTTTGTTACAAGAAATCCAGAAGCAGCTGAGCTTTAGTTGGCTGCAACAGTTATACAGTTTCTCTGGATTGAGTTCAGAACCTTACCCTGACATTATGAATGTAACACACGTCATACATCCTCCTTCAGCTTCTCCAAAATATGTGATTGGCTTGAGTTCTATAACCTGTTGCTTAAATGAACATATATTTTTTAACTCAGTGGTTTTGCATTATAAATATTTCATTTGGTTAACATCTGGCCTTGATGGAATTAGTGGTGCCTGTAGTAAAATGTGATACATTAGGAAAATGAATAATGTATTTGCATTTCTCCAGGAACTCTGAATGGCTTCATTCTAGACAGGATGTGGTCATGTGCATTAACTATAGGGCTACATGCTGTGTTTTTCTTTTTGTTCAAGTTCACCTCCAGCAAGAACACAAAAATCTGAGGAATCTTAACTATTCATTCTTTCAATTACAAAATAAAATTAAATAGACTATAAAAAGCCATTGTACTATTAAATATTAGGAAACATTGAGTTGTGTGTCCAGAAGTCACACTTAAGACCAGGCAAGGGTAACATGCATAAGATGGCTGTGGATACTATGAGATAATGTCTACTCGTCAGAAATGGATGCTATTTTTTTCTGTCGAAGTTCAAAAGTTAATGTTGTACTTTATATTTTACTTGCTTCTACTGAGAGATCTGTTAAGGAATAAAAGAAATTCTGGCATGCTGTTATTATTTTTCACTGTTGATATATTAAATATTGTATATGAATGAAACCATATACATTATATCATGTTCTGTTTCATACATCCTAGATTGTCTTTAGGAAAATTTATTACATGGCACTTCAGTCATCTGAAAGGAATCATTTCTTTTTTTTTTTTAACATCTTTATTGGAGTATAATTGCTTTACAATGGTGTGTTAGTTTCTGCTTTATAACAAAGTGAATCAACTATATGTATACATATAACCCCATATCTCCTCCCTCTTGGCGTCTCCCTCCCACCCTCCCTATCCCACCACTCTAGGTGGTCACAAAGCACTGAGCTGATCTCCCTGTGCTATGCGGCTGCTTCCCACTAGCTATCTATTTTACATTTGGTAGTATAGGAATCATTTTTTCATTACAACTCATAAAACTGTAAAGTATCAGCCAGAAAAAAAATTGGCCCAATTAAGAGAAATTTGATAATGGTAGAAAAGCACATACAGACATGACTGAGAGATGATAAGATTATTTTAATTTTCCCATTTGCACTGGAATTATTTATTTTACAAATCTCCAGATCTTTTATTACTTAAAACCCTCTGCTGAATTATGAAAAGAAGCTTAAGTTAGCAATTTTCCTCTGCAAAATCTAGCTTCTAGCATCTGGTGAACACTTGGATATCTAGTCAGGTCCTATGGCAATGATTATTTTAAGACTATTCAACATGCCTGGGCTTAAAAATCAGCTCGAATCACACTCTGCACATGTATTTTACTCTCAGGGATTTAAAAACCTGGCATTAGTAGCGATGGTCTCAAGGCTTTTGCAGTGGAGATGAAGTTGGGAGATAGGCCCTGCAGGCAGGCCGGGTACCCCAGGGTCTGCCAACAGCCCCTGTCTCCCGAACAGCGACAGTGAGTTCCGCCGCCGCAGCCGCCGCGCCTGTGGACCACCGGCCACCAGGCCACCGCGCCCTCCATGGCTTCTCACACTTACATATAGACTCGGCCCGCCTGCGGAATCGAGGACTACCGTCCTTGCTTGTGCCTTCCTGTGGCACGTCTGGGGCTGGTTTCTGTCTCTTCACCCGACGCTACTCCACTTCCGGAACAGCTTCTGAAGTAGAAAAAAAAGAGGATACTTTTACTCAATTGGAAAGACAACAAGAAGCTGGATTATTATCAAAGTGTATTGTTTTCGGATCATGGGAGAAATTACATTACAGCAATGTATAAAGACACACTTCAATAAAAGATGCTGTTATTGACCGAAATGTAAATGCACATTTAGTTGATATTAGAGGTCTTTGTATGCTGATTAGGAGAGAGAATAATTTTTTGTATTTCTGTGTATGCAAATATGCACTTATTTATTTTTACACATATACTATATGTAGCTTTTGTCCAAATAAACCTTTTTTTAGTATACAGTTATTGCTTTTCATGGTTATATTATGTGCTAGGTTCCCATTAATTTAATTTCCATTAATACGGGTTACAGATTATTTAGAAAGGATGTGGGCAGTTGCTAACAGAGGAAGGAAATTTATGAGGAAGTAATACCTCAGGGAGAAAAGTTAGGTTTATTTAAGAGAAGTGATCTCTGCCATCAACACATTTCCATCCAATTTGCATACAGTAGTATTCAAGTTAGAAATTATTCTCTATTATGTATCAAATCAGGTCTGGTAGAGCTTTAATTCAGCAACTTTCAGGTTTTTGTCTGAGATTTTGATGTAATTTAGTTAAACGTGCTTTATAAACCATGTGTAATTTAGACTTTTTATGAGTCATATGGGACTTCTCTCCATTTAAACCGAATTTCAGAAATTTAACTCTGTGTTTTGCATAATAGATAGTCTATTTTGTTTTGGTATATTTCACAGAGACTTGTTTAGGAAATATTATTTATATTTGTTGTTCAAAAAAGATTTAAACAGGGAAGCTTTAGACACTTAGATAAATAAAAAGATTTGAAAGCCAGGATTGGTCGATTAGGAAATAAGTGCAGAATTGGGTATCTGATTTAGAATTCCTGCAATGTGATATAAGTGATATATTCTAGAACAGTACTATTCAGTAAAACTTTCTGTGATAAAGGAAATGTTCTCGTTTTGCACTGTTTAAGATGGTAGCCACTAGCCACAAATGGCTATTTAAGCACTTCAAATGTGGCTAGTACATTTGAGGAATTGAATTTTTAGTTTTATTTAATTTTAATTAATTTGGATTTAAATATCCACTTGTGGGTAATGGCTACTATATTGGAGAGTATAGTTCTGGACTTTACCTGTATTCTGTGTTCAACACAAAATGAAGAACTATTTGAATGGTTCTAGCTGCTGAATGTCTATAAAACACGAGTGTACTCAAAACACAAGGCCCAACCTCTGACATGTGTACTCGGGCCCGAAGGGTGGACCCAGCACCATTCTGAGCTTTGGCTCAACTTGTGGATATTCAGACATAAATAAAGTTTGGGCTAACCATAGGTGATTTGAGAACGTTTTGTCTCTGGAAAGCCATGGAATCTCAAATGATCTCTCGTAATAAAGTTCAGATGGTAAATGGACTCAAGGGCTTGACTTTTCCAGTCCATTGCTCATGTGCTATGAATAGCAGGTAGTGGAAACAGATATGGAGGAGATGCTGCACACATAGCTGCCTCCATGAAAAAGAAACTCTCCAGATTCAGACTAGATCACAGGAACAGGCTGGTAAATACTTTTTGTGCCTCTACCCAAATCATTCTTCACTAAATATTCATTGAGCGCTACTATGTGCAAGGCACAATGCTTAGTGCTGGAGATAAAATGTTGGAAAAAAACAAAAAAGATATGACCCCCGCCCTCATGGTGATTAATTGCATTAGACAGTAAGATTTTTTCCAATGTTTTCTTCCTCCAATTTTTTTTTCTGGATATGGTGAAAATAAAATAGGAGAAAGATACACAGGATAAATAGAAACACTGAAGATCATGATTATGTGTGTGTCATACATCTTATTCAATTTAGTTCTTTCTGCACAGCTTTCACAGTTCCATAATCAGAAGACAAAACCAGTTTTTGAAATGCACTATTGGAAACAGAGAACATAACTGAAAAGATCTCAGCTTAAATTTTTAGAACATGAGATGACCATCATCATTTAGCATTTATTGAGTTTTTACAATATATGTTTACAAGTTCTTTCCTCTCTATTAGCCAGAAGAATGTCCTTTAAAATAATTACTAATTAAATGCTGTTATAAGAGGACACCTTTTTGCTTTGTCATTCAGAACACTGTAAGAAAGAGTGCTACAATCACATTTATGAAATGAATCAAATTTTTCAATATGTGAGCACCATCGCAACACCTGATGGGAACTACTAGCTACGCAGACCAAATGTAGCTCATTGCATTGCAGTTCATTTTGGAAGAATGAACCAGAAATGTGGCAAAGTACGAAGCAAGAACTATTTAGTCACACTTCTTTTTTTTCCCCTCCACACAGCAACTATATAATTATTTTTTTTGAAGATTTTTTGGTTTTGACGTGGACCATTTTTTAAGTCTTTATTGAATTTGTTACAATATTGCTTCTGTTTTTATGTTTTGTTTTTTTGGCCACAAGGCATGTGGGAGCTTAGCTCCCCCAGTGCAGGGGGTGTGAGATCGAACCCACAGCCCCTGTGTTGGAAGGTGAAGTCTTAACCACTGGACCACCAGGGAAGTCCCAGCAACTATATAATTAAATGTATGGCTAACCTGAATTTTTAGATGAGTTTTCCAATGTATCACTGATGGAAATTTAAAGATGAAAAGGATTAAGAATTATATTAAATGAATGCAGCCAGAATACATAGTACTTAAAGTAGCTAAAGGCCATAAAGTCATTTCTCCCAATATAGTAACTGATAATGTCCTTGATTTTGTAGACACACACTTTGAAAATATTTTTTAAAAATGAATTACAAAGCAATGGAAGAAATCACAAAGAAGAAGAAAGAGATTAATGTAAGTACTTAAAAACCAGTTGCTTACTAAAAACATTATAAACAACTTAAAAGGTGAAGTGGAATTTGTTTTATTCTTTAAAATGTTTTGTACCCAATGGAAGTTTGAAAACATAGCCACAAATTCTTTGACCCTCCTCTGTGTTCCCTCCCATTGAATCTGGAAGGGCTTGTGACTGCTTTGACCCATAGAGCACAGTGGAGGTGACACTATGTAACTTCTGAGTCTGGGTCATAAAAGGCCAGGAAGTTGCTGCCTTGTTTCTGGAATATTGTCTTGGAATTCTGAGGCTCCAATTAAGAAGTCTGAGTACCCTGAGGCCACCGTGCAGAAGCAGCCACATTTAGGTGCTCCAGCTGGCAATTCCAGCCAAGCTCAGCCTTCCTTCTATCCCTGCCATGGCACTAAGCATGCAAGTAAAGCCATTAGAGGCCCTTCAGATCAGCCAATCTACCAGGTGAATAAGCCATGAGAGAGATAAAGCTCCCAGCTGAGACCCATAAAATTGTGAGATACAATAAAACGTTGGTTGTTTTAAAGCCACTACATTTTGATGTGGCTTGTTATTCAGCAACAGAAAACTGGAGCATACGTGCTTGTACGTGTGATATTTTTACAATAAAAATTTAAAAATTGAATGTAAAAGTCACTCTGGGAATTTGTCTGCAAAAATTGACAAAGACAGTCTTAATACCCTTCCCAGAGAAAGAGCTCTTACAGATCAACAAGAAAAAAATACTAACATCATTTTAAAGAATGAGCACTTATATGAACATAAAATTCACAAAAGAAAAAAAGGCTAAAAACCATGTAAAAAATGTTCAGTCTCATTAGTAAGTAAAGGAAATGTGAATTAAACAATTGAATTAAAATTTTGGTTATCAAACTGGCAAAGATAAAAAAAAATTAAATGTTGGTTAGGGTAAAGTGGGAGTATACATTGCCCAAACTTTATGGAAAATAAATTAATACTGCATGTCCAGAGTTTAATACAATAAAGCTGGTCATTCACTTAGGACCTGTTTTCACCCAGGGACAAGAAAAAAACAGAAATTTCTATCTCACCCTTTAAACTGGGACATTCCAACCTATACAATTAGCTGCAACATGTCTCAGCTCAAAACAGGCCTTAGCTTCTGCTAAGTTTGAAATGTGGAAAACATATAATGCAGCTCTTCTCTTTTAGTCCAAGCTTTTGGCAAGACTGTTGCAGAAGATTTCTAATTGAGAGGCAGAAACATCTGCCGTGAGGAAGGCAGCTATTGAAGGAATTCCAGGAGCAGGAGACTGAGTTTGCAGAGCTCAGTGCCATCAGTTTCCTTTTCTACTGATATCTTCTTCCTTCAGAGTAAACTCAGAGATAAGGAAGGCAGGGTCTTCCTCCTTCAATAAACTCGGGTTCAGATCTTGGCTCTTGCTTCATCCGGTGAAAGTCCTTCAGGATGTCCATCATGTCTGCAAAGATGCTGGCCTGGGACAGAGAGACACAGTAGCTTTGTGTTCTGGTTTGCAAATATCAGGGCTGGCAGAACAAATCAGGAGGACTGATGGAAGCTCAGGGAGTCTACCTGGGTCTCCTCGGCTATGTCACTAACGGCGAAAGAAGTTGTAGCGTGGAATGAAGATCCAAAGCAAGGTAAGTGGGGAGAGACCTTTGAACTTTCTGGAGATAAGAAATCTGTCGTTAATGAAGCCGAAACTGCATCAGCCGCCACGAGTTTAGCAATCTGTCTGCGCAAGGTGGCGCAGCTCATCCTGCAGCTCCGTAGGCGGCTTAGGGCCGGCAGGGCTTCTTCGAGGCCAGGAGCCTCTCCTCCATCTCCCGCAGGCAGGGCCCTGAGGCATTGCGCTGCATGACAATCAGAGGGCTGGGCTTCCAGGGGCTCCTCAGGGGCCGTGTATGCTCCTGACCCGGGCAGAAGGTTCTGCTTCATCTATAGCATCCAGGCGATGTGAGCCAGGGTAGGGACTCGGGGCACAGCCCTCAGACCCAGGTCAGAGATGTTGGGCAGCGCCTCCAAGGATTCCGGGGGACATGGCTTCAACCACAGGTTGGTACCCATCCTTCTCACTACACTTTGAACAGCCCCGTGTGGCTTGTTTTGCCAGACTGAGACGGTCACATTGGCTTCCATTCCGCACATTTCAACTGGCTGCTGCACTCGAAGGACAAGGCGGCCACAGGGCAGCTCTGGGGGCTCGGGTAGGCTGGAGGCTGACTCTTTCTTTCAGGCCGTCTCAAGGAACACCAGACTTCTCCTCAGAGCCCCGCTCTGGCCTCACTCCCCTCACGGCCCCTCCTACCACAGCGGCGCCCAGACTCAACCGCCCTCACTTCCCCTCCACATTTCCTTATGAACAACTCTTCCATGTTTCCAGTTGCATTAAAAATGTATCTACTAGGGGCTTCCCTGGTGGCGCAGTGGTTGAGAGTCCGCCTGCCGATGCAGGGGACGCGGGTTCGTGTCCCGGTCCGAGAGGATCCCACATGCCGCGGAGCGGCTGGGCCCGTGAGCCATGGCCGCTGAGCCTGCGCGTCCGGAGCCTGTGCTCCGAAACGGGAGAGGCCACAGCAGTGAGAGGGCCCCGTACCGCAAAAAAAAAAAAAAAAAAAAAAAAAAAAAGTATCTACTCTTGCTCCACTCTCTTCACAGCAGATGCGGTGAACTTTGAAACAGTAAGTCAGATCATGCCATTTACCCACTTAACAGCCCCTCTCTCACATCCAATAGCGCCCCATAGCACTTAGATGGAACCTAAATTGCTTTCCCAGCTTCCAGGACCCGTATGATTCTTACTTTGCCTACCTCCCGATTTTGCCCCCTCTCCCCCTTGCCCTTTATTCTCCAGTCACACTGGCCTTCTCCTTATGGGAAACATCGTGCTTGTCTCCTCTTTCAGGCCTCTGCTCTTCCTGTGCCTGGAATGCTCTTCCTCCAGAACCCTGCATGGCTGGGCTCTTCACTATTTAAATCTCAACTTACATGTCACTTCCTCAGAGAGCTTTTTCTTGACCATCTGATCTAAAGTCAGCCACTCATTTTCATGTATCTCTAATCTAATTCTCTTTCATCACACAGTAGCCCTTATACGTTCCCTACTTAATCATACATTTTATTCATTCGTACATTCATTCAACACCAACCCTTCCTATCTCCCTACTCTTCCTCGAGAGCAGGGAACTTGTTTGTTTTGTTCACTGTAACATCCCTTGCAATTGGAACAAGGATGGGCACGTGGTAGTTGATCCAGAAATATTTCCTGGATGCCTTGCAAATACTTTTTGTGCTTTTGAAACAAAACCAGACATTGTAAGCTATGTGGACATTTTTCAAAGCTTTGGTAGTTCTGATTAAAGTACATTGCTTCAATTTCAAAAAAAGAAAAACCCACAAACAAAATCACAACAATGTAAAATTATTTCAGTAGTGTGATGAGAGCTCCACTGTCAAATCAGATGCTTTCAAAACTAGACCACCAGTCAACAGGCTCTTTGCTTTGAATTGAAGACTGTGCACCTCCCACCAATATTTTTCGTACTGCTGAACATGTGATTTATTTACTGGGTAAGGAGCAAACCTTAGTGAAAGACTCCCTTTTCAGCTCTGAAAGTGCTGAAAACAGGGTTTCATCTTTTGAGGCTGGTTTAAAACAAACCTCTGGAATGGGGAGATGTCTTAATTGCCCCACTGAGTAGATGAGAGTTAAAGCTGTTCCTCTTGGTGTCATTCACTCTGGAACTGCAGGAACCTCAGTGGCTGGGTCTCAGTGGCCAACTATGACCACAAGATTCTACAGTAATGACATCTGTTTCTATAAAATTCATGAGAAAAAGCTGAATTGCTATTTATAGATATGCCACACCATTTCAGAAATGATATAACATTCAGACACTCAGGCTCAAGTTTTGATATGTTCCAACATAAGGCTATGTTGTGTCCCCACCAATTGTGAACTTCCACCGCAGCCAGGCAGGCCGCATTCTTATGATTCTTGAAGGGATGGGAAATACACATTTATTAAACACATCCTTTGGGACAGTCTCTTTGCTAATTGTGTCATCTGTACGGTCTTGTTTTATCCTTAAAACTGTGCAACAAGTGAGTAAAGGTCATCAGAAGACAGATCTTATTCTCTCATACAATATTAAAGAAGATTGGTCAGTTAGGAATTAGCAAAACAAAGAAACTGCTTATTCTTATCTCACTGACATTATCCCAGGGTTTAGTTTCAAGTTTTTCAAAGGACACTATTTTACTGTACTGATTCATGGCAGTTGTCTGGAGCATGGAAAATGTTCATTGACTTAACAATGTTATTAAATTGTGCACAGATTTCCACAGGAACTGTGCATTTGAGTTGTTTAGAAATGCCAGGGCTTTAGAAGGACATTTAAGCGAGGTACCTTGAGGTTCCTGGAAGCTATTCTTACAGTCCCATGGAGTGGTGCATCTGATTTGGTTTCATTAATAATGTTTGGAGAGCCGGAACAAGGGGTGGGCAGGCCATTTCCCTTTCTCCACCCATCCGGAGGAACGCCTTCATCCTTCAGCTGATTTTTATAAAAACTTAAAGTTGTATGTCTCAGATAAAACTAGGATTGTGAAATTCCATATCTACTGAAACAGGGTTAATTCTGAATTAATGACTAAATCCTGATAAACTAGGAGAGAGGAAAAAAATCTAAGGTTGTACTAAGCCACTGCTGTGGGTCTGGACTGTGGATAACTGGCCTACTTTTAAGTACATTGCAGTTAGAGAGACACTCATTTTCCTTTATTTTTTAATTTATTTAAAAAAATTTTTGGCTGTGTTGGGTCTTTGTTGCTGTGTGTGGGCTTTTCTCTAGTTGTGGTGAGTGGGGGCTACTCTTCGTTGTGGTGCACAGGCTTCTCACTGTGGTGGCTTCTTTTGTTGTGGAGCACCGGCTGTAAGCATGTGGGCTTCAGTAGTTGTAGCACGTGGGCTCAGAAGTGTGGCTCGCGGGCTCTAGAGCACAGGCTCAGCAGTTGTGGCACATGGGCTTAGTTGCTCCACAGCATGTGGGATCTTCCTGGACCAGGGCTCGAACCCGTGTCCCCTGCATTGGCAGGCGGATTCTTAACCACTGCACCACCAAGGAAGCCCTCATTTTCCTTTATTTTTAAGAGCCATATTATGGTCACACAGTTCAAAGAAGCCAAGTATAAATGAACTGGTAGAAGAAAGGATTGAAAAGATCTAAAGATCTAAAGTATATCTGAAATTCCTACCTGCTTGGAATAAGGAAGGATGAAGTGAGAAATTAATTAACACTTCAATATGTGAATAAATTTGAGAAATAGTGACTTTAGTTTAGAAAACTGGAGAGCAGAAGCTTCAATTGTTGGAATCTAAAATTAGGCCTTCATAATGCAAGTTAAGAAGAGTTAATTGAGAGGAAGAAGTCAATAAGATTTTCATTCTAGGTACATCCTCCTGACACTTTTCCAGTTGCTAGAAATATATCAAACGTTTCCTAGAAGTTCCTCATCCTTGCTGAGAAATTGTAGCCCTTTTCAAATGAAACTGTTAGGTAACTTTCAGACAGGATAAAATAGTAAGAATATAATGGTTATTCAAGGTGTGGTCACAGGTCTTCTAAACAGAGTTCAGGAAAAAGACTAAGGCTATGTTTTTATATATATTCAAGGAGACTCTAATATGGAGTCTCTTTTCAGTTATCCAGATATTTTGCATTATACAGCAATGTTTAAATTGAACCAACAAGTACAAAGTAAGTGAATTCCTTTGTTTGGACTGACTATATTTTGACATCCTTGCATTTAATCACCTTAGCATTTGCGTTATGATCCATTAGTATATTCATCCATATAATTAAATAATTGAGTAATTGATTAATTAAACACTATACCTCATCTAAGATGACCTGTGAAGCAATTTGTTCTGAGCAAGTTTAAGAAAAATGCTTTGGGTGAGTAAAATTTGATTTGGTTTCACCTCCAGTTAAAAGTAGATTTATTCTTATTGAAGACTAATTGATGATACTGATTCAGTAACAGCTAACTAATTAAAATGATGCCCCCAAATAATCATTTTATATACCTTTGAAGTAAGTGTGAAAAATTTCAAGTGTATCTTAGTAGTCACTTGTCTGTGGAATAACTTTAATGCAGAACATGGTAGAAGGAAGCAGGAAGGAGAAAAAAATGTGCTGTGTGTGTTTGGGATATTGTCAATGTTCTGAAATACTCCAGAATCTTCACAGAGAAAGGCTGCAGCCAGACTCTCAGGACATCAGAATGTGATTGAGCTCCATTTTTGATGGGAAAATATTGATTTCAATGTTTTTGATGATAGTGGGTTTTTTTTGCACTTGAAAGTGATGGTTCCTCTTACCCCCATAACAATCAAACATATTGTCCATAATCCAAGGTCAAGTTGGATTTCCAGGGAGAGCCTTCACAAAAAAATTGCCCTAAATTAAGGCATAACCCAGTAGCAATAGTAATAGTTATTACTTATTGAGGATGTCTTACTTGACAAGTTCTGTGCTAAGTATATTTACATATATATTATATTATTTAATCCTTACCATGATTCTACAATAAAGCAATCTTCTTATATTTAAGATCCTTTAATAAAATGTTAAATGAACTCATACACACACATATGTACATTTTGAAGATAGAGCTTATGTTTTGCTCCCCTTTCTCTCCTCAGCACACAATGAGTGGCTCATAATTGGTACCTAGAAAATATTTGTTGAATTAAATGAAATGTCACTTCTTGTGCTTTTCCTGAGGGAAGGGTTTTTATCAATCATTTTGTCCTTTGATGTAACCCTGAAGACACTCAGGGAGGAATAGGCACTGGAAATTTTTAACCAGCTAAGAAATGTGGATCGACTTGTCTGTCCTCTTGGTTCACTGAGGAAGG
Source organism: Kogia breviceps (assembly GCF_026419965.1). NCBI lineage: Eukaryota > Metazoa > Chordata > Mammalia > Artiodactyla > Physeteridae > Kogia > Kogia breviceps. Next base: position 103,266,757 of record NC_081314.1, read on the forward strand.
CTGGAATAAAGTCAGGTTGAAGGGGGATTGTGGAGGGATTGGTGGGAAAGGAAAAATATTAATTCTGGTGAAAATATCTCGGTTGTAAACATAAAGAAATAAGAAAGTTGAGAGACTGTGAACTTGATAGTTTTCTGTGGAGTGTCTGAAATCTGACAGATGATGCTCTGAACTGAGAGCACCTGCAGGACTGGGCTTATACACAAGAGAAAGGAGGGTCATGGTGGTGGGCAAACTCCTAGATGAATGCAGTCTTACTTTCTGTGCAGTTCAGACCCTGGTTTATTAGATTTTCCAGTTGCTGATCAGACCCTTCTCCATACTGCTTGGTTCCTGATGGTCCCTGACAGTTCTTATGGCTTTGCTGTGCTGCATATAGGAGGATCAGCGGATGCCATAGAGTCTAAGAACTGAGTCTTAGTCTTCTGCCTCCAGCTTTGATTAATCCATGGAGTCTATTGATTGAGCATCCAGTCATTCCAGGAACCATCACTGTCAAGCACAGTGTGCATGCATGGTGTGCAAAGCAAACTAAACAGACTCCATGCCTCACCTCCAGGAGCTCACAATAAAAACCAGACAATAGATGGGGTGAACACAATGGGGCAAACAGACACTCAGCTGTATAAACAAAGAAGTACAACAAATTAGAGAATTTTGGTATGAACTGTGACTGCAAGTGCTCTGTCTGTGCACTGGAAATGAGGGGAAATTCTGCAACTTGCAGAGAACTTGCTGGAGTCTGTGTGAGGGTAAGGAGCGAGCAGGTGATGGCATTGGTGGAATCATCCTCCTTCTTTCAATTAGGAGGGAGACACAGGTATTACTCTGAAGGGACATGTATTGCTACTTAAGTCTAGATTCTTCTAAGAGATTTGGTTATAACCAGCCTAAAGAAGGAAAGTAAAAAGTATTAAGCAGGGCATAGCCTGCCAGAGAGATTTCATAAGCCTTCTTTCCACTGGAAACCAGGCTAAAAAGAAAATAAAAACCAGAGTGTATTATAATTGTACATTCCACTCATAACCAGCTAACATATGCCAATTGATTTTCCAAGGAAATGATTACTTTGGGTGAGTTTTTTTTTAATGAGGAGCAACACTTTTCACCATTGTCTAGCACTTGCTGTCTTTGACATCTCGAACACTGTCAGGAATTAATCTAGATTTACAGAATTCAACTGAAAGCCAATTCCAGGCAGGTCTCTACCTCAACCATCCTAGGCTGATAGGTATCTCTCTTCCATTAAATATATCCAGATAGGGAATTTAAAAACCTCCCCAGGAATCTTTTCCAGGGTTTATAAAACCTTCACTTCCAGTAAGATCTTTCGATCTAACTTAAATTCCTTTGGTTGTAATTTAAATTCATTTCCTCTTCTTTCCTCATTAGAGAGGAGGGCACTGCCCCCAATAGCCGTTCTTCTGAATACAGCTGTTAAACACACACCTCAGGCTTATTTCTTTCCTGAACACAAAGGATTTTTCAGATGTCATCTATTTATACTTTCTTTTTCCCTTTGACTTCTGACTTTTTCTCAAGGTAAGATAATCTTAGATCCCTTAAAATTGTGAATTTCCATAATTGATTTCATGAGATTCGTTTTACAAATATTGACCTGTCAAGATGTCCCATTTCTCTAGTTCCAATCAGGTCTTATTTATTAGGTCATAAAAATATAAAAGAAATTGGAATTTATATTTCATATTTTCTTGGAATGGGTGAGATGATAGTCTCAGTCTATTAATTCCTAGCTCTTAATCCCTTGGGAAAGAATTTACCTCTAAATATTGCAGTGGATGAGGGGGAATGTCTAGTTTTTCACAACTATAAAGTGAGAAGATGGACAAAATGTATATACATTTTTTTTTTTTTTTTTTTTGTGGTACTCGGGCCTCTGACTGTTGTGGCCTCTTCCGTTGCGGAGCACAGGCTCCGGACGCGCAGGCTCAGCGGCCATGGCTCATAGGGCCTATCCGCTCTGCGGCATGTGGGATCTTTCCGGACCGGGGCACGAACCTGTGTCCCCTGCATCGGCAGGTGGACTCGCAACCACTGCGCCACCAGGAAAGCTCCTGAACAAAATATTTTTAAGGTTTTACGTACCTTTAATGTTCAGCAATTCCATGACTAAGTTCTAAGTATTCTTTGGCCCAAAAGAGCAGCTATTTTCCCTTAACTACCACTATTCTTACAATAGTGGCAATCCTGTGTGTGTCACTGTGTGTCATCCTATGACTTATTTCTAAAGCAAGAATCTCTAAATTCTATTTAACATTTTTCTTTATTGAGGTTTAACTTACATATTTTAATATAAGTCCTCTTGGGTACCTACTTCTGCTTATATGATACCTTAATGCCAAAGGGTATGAGTTTTTGCATACGCTAAATCATTTTTCAGTGTATTATTGCCTGAATGTTTTTGCAAGGCTGCTAATATCATATATGACTGTTTTCATTAAATTGCTTTTAGTCCACTGGAAAGGAGCCTGTAATTCTCCATCTTCTCTATCCACGTGAATATGCTTCCCATCTTTCATGCCCTGGGGTCTTTTAAAGCACATACTAAAACAAGCATATTGAGAAAATGATGACACATAGGGTTCTCTGTAAAAGACAGTTCTTTAAAAAAAAAAAAAAAAAAAGACAGTTCTTTTATTTCAAACACTTAAGTAGCATGGAATATTTTAAAATTTACATTATTGAAAGAATTTTCAAAAGTAGGGCACTGAAAAAAGTCCATGGCAAAAATATTTTGGGGGTGGATCTCTTTCTCCAAGTGATTATATATTGAGTAATCAGTTTGCATTTCATTTCCTTTTAAACTTGTGCTGAACTTTGAATTAAGCACCAAAAGGCATATCAGGGTTAGCCACAGCACCTCCCTCACTTAAGAAACCCAGCGCCTGCTGAAATATTCTAAGGGATTTTATAAGAAAGGTGGATACTTTCTTCTGCCCTTTTGTACTTTCATGCATTAGCCTGGTTTTTCCTTGCTTGACTTAAAAAATATTCTTCATCAAACCTCATGGCTAATTAAACAAGGGAAGTCTGATTCACATTCTAGATATCAAAATAGGATGAATATTTGTATAAACTTGAGCCACTTTTCTTCTATTACCAGGTTGTCAGCAATTTATTTTCTGCCTCAAACAGCAAATCTACATAGATTTGCAGCATTTCCTTTGCCCTCCTGTGGACATCATCAGGCCCCTTTCTTCTCCCTCTCAGCCCTCTCCATCTAGGCTGTGATGACAGCTTTTATACCAACTGAGCACAAAGCAAGTGCCCTGGACTCACTGGCTGGCTGACTGGACAGATTAGCAATCGGCTGATTTTTTTTTTTTTTTTTTTTTTGCTGTATGCGGGCCTCTCACCACTATGGCCTCTCCCTCCACGGAGCACAGGCTCCGGACGCGCAGGCCCAGCGGCCACGGCCCACGGGCCCAGCCGCTCCGCGGCACGCGGGATCCTCCCGGACCGGGGCACGAACCCGCGCCCCCCGCACCGGCAGGCGAACTCCCAACCACCGCGCCACCAGGGAAGCCCTCGGCTGACATTTTTAACAGTTCTTTTCATGTCTTTGCCCCATCTTGTACCACATAACTCACATTGCATGTCACTGAGTAAAATTTGCACTTTCCCCCCAATAGGCGTTCCTTCTGGCTTGGTGTTGGAGTTTGTGGTAAGCAAGGGGCATGGCATGGCATGCCTGCACTCCCCTATCTTTAGTGCTACTCCCTAATTCTAAATGGCGCTGAGAATGCTCTCCACCACACCTTTCATCTTTTCATCCCTTTCCTTTTGTCCATCTCCCCACTCCTCCTCTCCTGCCTCTTGTTTACCTGTCTTCCCCTCCCCCATCCCTCTCAATACACTGAAATCACAAACAAAGCAGTGCTGGAAAAGTAGGGCTAAGAGAATAATGATGGGGTCTTTCCCCCCATTTGTTTTGGTTCTCTGAAATTCCTCACCATCCTTCTAAGGTTTTGACTTAAATTATCTGCCTTTCTCACCGGTTTTAATTTCAAAAACAATGACTGCCTTTTCTTAGCTTATAGTCTAGTACTAAGTTCCAGTTTTCGAACACATAGCCTGTTTTTAAAATTTTCCTGTCATTCTGCAATGATAAACCAGTTCACACATGGCTCAGTGATGGAAAAGATTGTTTGAATTTAGGTTTTCTCAGGTAATTACGCCAACTGACAGGACACATTTATATAAAAGGCTGCTTTTTGGTAAATATAAAATTCCCTTGAGATCTCCTGCTGAAGATCTACATACCATTATTATCCTTACGTAATGTTATCACCTTGAATTCTAGAAAGAAAAATTCAGGTTAGCTGGGGGATCACCTAGGAAGTCCAGAGTAATATAGTATACAGGCGCAGTAAAAACTGGCATTAAGAACATGTTAAATGTAAGGTCAGTAGGATTCTGAAACTTTTTTTGTTCCACATCTTGCCACTTATCTCCTTCACTGAAAATTCTCCACCTGTCATTTTAATATTTGAAAATAATATAAGATACACTCATTCTGAGGTTGGGTCAGCCATGCACAAAAAGTTAACCTGCCTCTTTTGCTATAAGCTTAGCAGAGAGAGATTGACCAGGTGAATCATAGTATGGTACTGGGGAGGTAGCCAAATGAGAAGTTCTGGGGCAAAAATAACAGATCCTATTGGATCCATTCCTGATAATAACTGTCCACCCATAGACTTTGTATTCAAAAGATTCAAGATAGCTTTGGTCGGGCTTCCCTGGTGGCGCAGTGGTTGAGAGTCCGCCTGCCGATGCAGGGGACACGGGTTCGTGCCCCGGGCCGGGAGGATCCCACATGCCACGGAGCAGCTAGGCCCGTGAGCTGTGGCCGCTGAGCCTGCGCTTCCAGAGCCTGTGCTCCGCAACGGGAGAGGCCACAACAGTGAGAGGCCTGTGCACCGCAAAAAAAAAAAAAAAAAAAAAAATAGCTTTGGTCTTAGAAACCACTGTCACAAAGATGGTCAAAAACAGGCCTGGATCTGAAAACCATAAGTGATTATAACTCTAGCAACGTGGACTTGCAAATAGGCAAATGAATACCAGAGTTAAGGTAGTTCAAAGCAAATGGTAGAACTCTGAGAACCCAGTGGGATGGAGGAAGCATAGCCCCATTGCCATTAGGATGGAATCCACATCCCTGGTACTGCACTCAGAGCCCCGTCCACCTCTGTGGCTCCTCTCTCCCCACCTCATATCATCTGTGCTGAATTATACACAGAAAAAGGAACGACCACACTCTCCCGCCTGCTGGATTTGCCATATACTCTGATTTCTAATTTTCAGGTTAACAGATCCTTCACGACTCAGTCTGGATGCCATTTCTTCCGGAAAGCCTTGTTGTTTCCTTGAGTTTGGATTAGGTGTTCCTCATACCTTCTCGAAAATGCCCTGTACTATCTTATCAGAGTAATCAACCTGTATCAGAATTGCCTGTTGACTTGTCTGTCTTCCCTGCGTGGCCGCTCTTCCTCCGCACCCAACCTGAAGGTCAGGACATCGTCCTGCTCACTGTGATATTCTGGGTGCCTGCTTCATTGTAAGGCTGTGGTGAAGAGTAAATTATTTACTCAGTGCCTATGTGAGCTAAGAACTCCTCTTGGTGTTTGAAACATATCAGTGAACACACTCACACATTTTTACAAAATTTATACCTGCTAAAATATATATAAACTGCTTGGCACAGTGCCTGACATATTATAAGTATTTAATAATGATAGTAATAGTAATGGTAAATAGCAAATCTTCACTGAGTGATTACTATGTGTTTAAAAACACATTTAGTGTTTTTTTAATGTATTATCTTGTTTTAATCCTTACAACAAATCTCCAAATTAATACTATTATTTCTCCTACTTAGTGGATGAGGAAAGTGAGGCACAGAAATGTTAAGGGACTTTGCCCACATGGTTACCAAGTTGTGAACCCAGAATTCAAACCCAGACTGACTCTTGAATCTGGTCTTTTAACTTTTTAATGTTTATTTAATTTTAATATTCTGTCAGTATTATCATCATTGTCATGATACACTCAATAAATACATGCTAAAAGAAAATAAGCGAGGATAAGAAATCTTTTCCTAAGATGTGCCAGTGTCACTTCATGTTTATATAATGAAGCTGTGGCTTTCTGGTACAATTAAGTATGCAATTGATTTTTTAAATGATTTTGGCTCACGGAGGTTCATATTATTCATCTTTCATCACATAGATTCAATAAAATTTTTCTTATCCCCCCCAAATTTTCACTTCTAAGGAGTGGACTTATTGCCAGAAATTGATGCTGCAGAAGTGGAAACCTCATTTAAAAACAGCTGTCAGTCACCTGGGACGTCTCAAGTGGATTTTCTCCACATTTCAAAGAAAGGGTTGTAGGATGGGGTTAGGAGTAGCCTATCTGCTTCCTTTCCTGTCCTCCCTAATTAGTTCTAATTAGTTCAAAACCTCAATCAAACTTGCTGGTTTGAAGTTTTTGTATTAGCTTTTGTGGATTCACAGAAGTTAATCAAGAATGGTTAAAGAAACAAGAAAATGTTTGTTCTTCTCTCTGCCCCCCGCCCAATCAACTGAGTGTTAACTGAATACTTTCTATGAGTTCCTCCATCATAGTGTTCTGCTCCACTGCCACTAGATAAGCCTAAGTCATGGTACTTGTTTTCAAGGGGCCATAAGTCTACTTGGGAAGATAATATACACAAGAAACAGTGGGGAGAACATCATACCAGTAATAATTGTGTTCTCTGCTGTGGGCTAGCCTTGGGGACTGTAGGAGTTCCAAGGAAAGGGAGATTCATGACACCAGACAAGTGAGGGATTACATCACAGAAGAGATGGAAAACTAGGTCTCGCAGAGTGAATAGCAATTGGATAAATAGAGAAGAGAAGGGAGATCATTGTGCATATGGGGAAAGATTTGGCAATGGAATAAATGTTTGTGGGATTGTAAAGAGACGGGTCTGGCTAGAAGAGAAGAAACATTTTGGAGACTGATGAACAATATGTGTCCATGTTGTTAAGGGTCTCCTTGAATAGTATGCAGAACAATAATAAAATATTGAGAGCTAGATGAGCTTTTACAGAATATTTGAATTGGGCAATTCCATCCACAAAAAGTGATCTCTCTCAAATTTATCACTGTTTTGTAATACTGGGCAAGTCAAGCTCTCTGAAAACCCACTGTTAGTTAAAAAGTATCAGAACCATCACTGGAGTAGGAGAGGTTTTAAGTTATAAACCTAATTGAGACTTTGTCCTCTTCTGATGTTAGCTCGTCACTAAGTTGCATGACCCTGTAAATGCTGCTTGTCTTAGTTGGGCCTCAGTTTTCACATCTGTGAAGAATGAGCTGAACCCTTTCATTTCTAATGACATTTTGAGTGTCTAATGACACTTTATGATTCTTTTTGCATTTTTGCACCCATATGATCTTTTATGATAGATAAACTAGGATGGATTTTTCAGACTAAACTCAAAACAGCCTGAATTTCTCTTAAATGGATTGTTCTAAGAGGTATCTTGGATGTGTCATAACCTTTGTGTGGTCATGAACAGTCCAATCATAAGATCAAAGACATAAGATCAAAGATTTTAAGCCTTGCTAGGCATAGGCTGAAATGGAAAATAGTGTTCAGTCAGTTCCTACCTTTACATAAATGGAATGATGTTGTCGATGATAATAATATATGCTGCTTACTGAATGCTTATTTTCTGCCAGGAATTTTATATGATATATGTATCATTTATATAATAGCCCTTCATGTATCTTGCATTTATTGTGAGGTTTGATGACTTTCCCAAAGACACCCAACTCACCAGTAGCAATGCTGAGATTCAGTTCCAGGGCTGTCCATGAACAAATCTATGCTTTTTTTTTTTTTTTTTAAACTAGTAGTGTCTTCTTGCTCAGTGAAGGAAGGATTCAGGGGCATATATTGCTAAAACTTAACATAGGTGCTGGTTCCATATACAGCTGGGAGAATTTGGAGCTCATAGGAAAGGTGAAAGAATTAGGCCTCTTAGATAGGATTTTTGTATTCCCTATTATGTTTAGGCCAGAGAGTCAAATACCAAGGCTGGAATTTAAAAGGGACTGAACAATCTTATGACTAGTAATAGCATTTGTAGTCATGAGGATTGAGACAAAAAGGGAGCAAACGGTAAGCTTTAAGGTCAAACATTCAGCACCAAGGGGTTAGCAAAATACTTTTCTTCCTAAGTTCAAATGTCACGCAAAGAAACGCTGAGGTTGACTGCATCTGTGGCTTGTGCCATTGAGAGGGCTTCTGAGGGGAGGATGAGTCATCTGACATGACAGGAAGACCACCTACTTACTATACATTTTCTATCTGGGTCTCTCTTTTTTCCAGCATTGTTGACAAGGTGTGCTGACTGAAATTCTTATTACTTAATATGCTTTCTTCTTGTGGCACCTTTTAGAGCATGCATAAAAAACTCCACTGTCATTATGATTAGAAGAATCTATGTGTTATTTTCACAGAGTTAATGAATTTGCATTTTGGTCTAATCATTCTGATGGAATGTTTGTCTTAGAAGTTATTGTTTCCAGCACAGCTCCCTGGGTGCTTATTCAAGAGGCTGGTCTGATGGATAAACTTTCACAGGCTGAAGGAATTCAGATAAACAGGGTGCTTCCCAACCAACATGAGAATTAGAATTCTCAGGGAAGTCTTTTGCATATGTTCATGCACCAATCAGTTGTAGTTAATAAATCTACTAAGAGAATTATTACCCTACTCTATACCAGGCTTCTGGCCCTATAATTCCCAACCTGTGTATGCTGGGGAATGGTATACAGATGTGACACACCAGGTTTAATTTAGATTCTGAAGGGTATCACCTAATAAATAAGCAGTTTGCTGATTGCAAATTCTTCCACCTTTAGATGAAAGGGTTATACTAGTATAAAGTGTTTTTATTTTAATAAAGGCAATTTGAGAAGTGCCCCAGAGTGAATGTATAAGACCTTTTAATTCTGTCTCATAGACTCTATGAAATATGGAAATATAATAGGCTGTTCAGAGAAACAGTCTCTAGGAATCCACTAATCTTTGCAGATTGTTCTAGAGAGTAGACAGTTTAGGTCCCCACCCTAACCCTACTTGTAGCATTACCATTTACTAATGACTTAATCACGTTGCTCATTTCAGGAGCAAAGGAGGACTTCAAAATCAGAATGTAAGCCTTTGTTTATTTTTTCATTTTCTCAGATACTGAGGAGAATTATTTTCTTTTTGCTGACAGTTTACGTATCTCTGGCTCCAACAAATTTTTGCTTGTTTTGAGATACATGCAGAAAAGATTTGCATTGAAAAGCTATCATTACAGATGCCAAGGGCTGAAAGCATAAATAGCCTCTTGCATCTCAGGAAAACAAGGAATAAAATGAGTAATAGTTAACAGGACTCATTCTACCTACCTGAATTAGAATTATTCAGTCTCAGGAAATGGCTCTACCACCTACCCAATGGTGTTGTAAGCCCAGTACTTGAGAGTCATTCTTGATTCTCCTCTTTCCCTTATTTCCTGTACCTAAACCATCATAAGACCTGTCAGCTCTCTCTAAAATGTATCATTGATATGTTCACTTCTCACTGTCTCCACTACTAGTCCAAGCCACCATCATTTCTCATTTGTTTACTGTAACGGTCTCTTAAATGTTCTCTGTGATCACTCTTGAACTTTGTCTGTCTTGATCTTTGCTGTACTCCCGAGCCTAAAATTATGCTCAAATATTTGTTGACTGGATGGATGGAAGGAGAGATGAATACTGGATAGATGGATGGAAAGAGATCCCTGGGACTACTGCCAACAAACATAAAGGGAGCTGCTTACAGGTGGCCAGTAGGATGCAGATGTGCCTTTAAGTTGCAATAGCCCCAGAACAAAGGTCAGTTCCTCAGATAGATTCCATTTCCTGATTATGTCTATTGAAATTTTGGGAAGCACTGGGCACCTCCATCAAGAGCTCCATGAGTCATTTGTTTTCTTGAGAATCTGGAAAGTTTATGTGATTGACTTTAGAAACTCCCTGCTTCTAGTCAGCTGGTCCTAATGCTTATGTTTTACTTTCATGGTGGAGGGTGCCCTTGGGGGAGAAAGAATGTCATTTTACTTTGAGGTGGGTCAGGTTTTAGGAAGTCCAGTAAAACACTAAGTTGAAAACAGATGGTCTGGATACAAAAAGACAGCGCCAGTTGAATTACAGGCATGACTGTGTAGTGACGGTCTCTGGCCCTCTAGTGGTAGATACATGTGTTTTCACATGTGTCCAGGGAGAGAGATGCCAGGGACTCCCAGTTAAAATGTGAAAGTCTGAATTTGTCATCCAAATGTATCAGTGGTTAGACTCCCAGTTGGATATGTTTTCCATTTGCCTGATTTTAAGTGTTAACCTGGAGATACATCCAGACTACCTTTTTTCCCCTCCCCTCTCAGAGCCACAAGCTCCAGCATTCTGTTTTTCTACAGGAAACCAGCTTATGTAAAACAGCTTCTTTCCATAAGATAAATCCTCTAGTGACCAGTCTGGGGCAAGTTGTCTCCTCCTGTGCAACTATACACTTTGTATTTCAATAGAACGCTGTTAACATTTCTTTTAATTGTATTTTTTCCCCCACAAATCCACTCCCAGAGCCTATAATACTCTTAAGTCGTAAGCCAAAAAATTACTGTGGTAACTTTATTCAAACAACACCACTGCTCCTTGAGAGAAGGATTAAACAGGGCTCCTGGGCAGCTGTCTGGCAAGGTGCTTAGCTCACAAGAAGTTGCCCAGTGCCTAGGATCAATGACTGAAAGAATGCTTTAGAGAGAAGGCACTGAAGGTCTTAACTCATGCAGAATGCAAGTAATTTTGCTGTGAGAGTTTATAGCTTTATTCCATAGAAGCTTATGGATTCTGTTTTAGGAGGTGCTAAACCAATTGCCATTTAATGAGCATTAGCTTTACTGTTTTCTCTCTTCCTTAGTCCATTTCTTGAGGGAGGATCTGGCATCTAGCAAGTTCCTGAGATAGCAAACAAAGAAATGATATGTCCTGTTCTAATTCCACCTTAAAGCTTAAAGAGGCTGTGCATGGGGCATGAGAAGATTTTGAATGGTGGAAAGTGCAAGGGATCACTCTTTGTTAAATTCAGTGTACTTTGTGATATTCATTTTGGCTCTGTCCTTACTGTTTGTGTGAACTTGGGCAAGTTACTTGAATTTCTCTGTTCCTCAGTTTCTTTATCTGTAAAATGGGGACTATAAGAAGTAACTTTCAAGGCTGTAATCAGGATTAACTGAAATCATGTTTGCAAAACACATAGCAGAGGCCTGGTGCAAAACAAGGGCTCTATGAATGTCAGCTGCTATTATCAGGGTTTTTATTCCAATTTTCTCCCTTGCTCACGTTGAGCAAATTGTTCTCAGTATTGCTAGGATTTTTCTTTCTCAACATTTGTGCCACGAAGGCATCCAAAGTCTCCTACTGGGATGACCAACTGTCCCAGTTTGCATGGAAGGATGGGTTTCCAGAGATGCTGGACCTTCAGAGCCAAAACCAGGAAAGACCTGGGCAAACCAGGCTGGGGAGTCACTCTACCTTTGGAAGGACCCCATGTCTGATTCCCAGTTCCCTGAGGTCTTCCTTAGGCTAGGTAGTCCTTCAAAAAACAGTCAGTCTAATGCTCTTTGAAATCCACCTTGTTTCTGGAAAATCTTTGGATCTTTTCCCTTATATCATCTCTGCAGACATGGGGCAAAAGGCAGTGCCAAGGAGAGTGGGGTTCTCTAGGCATCTTCAGCAGCTTGGTTTTCAAATCAAGACTTATAAATCATGGGCCCGGATGTCCGGCAGGCTGGGAGGTGGACCATGGAAAGGAATCAGGATAAACTGAAATGACTTTTGCCATTGGCTTGGCCAGTACACCTTGCCAAGCGGTTTTTCCCTCAACTTCAAACAAATCAGTGTTATAAGGGGAAATGTACTACATATGTTACTCACGCCTTTACCCTCAGTTTGCAAAAATGCCATCTTCTCAGAGAAGTAGAGTTTCCAGGAATTGTTTGGGATCTTTTCCCTCCAAGAAAGTACCAATGGAATCTTCACAAATAACTCAGTTTTCTTCATGGTTCGTGGTGGAGTTAATAAGATCTGATTCTGTTTTCAGCCCTAAATGGTCCTAAGTGCATTCTCTCCTAACCTTTCAAAATTTTTCATTCCAAAGTATAACTTTGTCCCTTTCCAAAGAGTATAGATTTTCTGTTTTGTTCACTTCCACATTTACATGAATTTAATAGAGGTTGACAAAAACCTGACAGGCTCAAGGATTTTTATTAGTGGAAAGAAAGTCACAAACTGAGAGCATTACTTCTATTTATTGATAGCATCAGAATGTTTTTTTTTTAAACCAGCCTCAGTTTGGAGACATAAATCATCATTAAGAAGGTAGATGAATAGAAAATATTATCCTCACGTTGCTGATTTTTTTCCTTAAAAAATTCTGTTAAAAAAGAACCATACTACTTAGCTTATTCTTACAATTCTCTCTATCCCATAGTCTCTCCCTCTACTCAAAAGTAAAATTCACCTGTTTTTCCATGACCTGATCAATTACCTCTAAGCTCTGACATGATTTAGTTTGTCAGTGGTCTAGGACCAGACAGGCCTGAAATTCTCTGTCATTTATCAGTCAGCCCCCCAACCCCACCAGGTATTAGGTCACCTCTATTTGTTTGTCTGGTGAGAACTAGCTTCCTTTTCTGAGGCTGGAAGCCAGATTGGTTCAACACCAGAATAGGAACCTGGAACTGACATTGGTTTTGCAGATGTGCAAAAAAATCCCAGGAGTTTTGAAAAAAAGAAAGAAAAGAGGGAAAGGGTTTTGTGAGGAGAAGAGAAAGTGTTTTCAGAAGGCTGAAAACAAAGCAGTTAATCATATGGTGACTATTACACTTGTTTCTATTAAAGTGACTCACTTTCCCTGTATTTTCAGACTGTTAATTCAATTTCATTTTTATGTAACTACTGAATAACTGTCACAATTTTTTTTCTTTGATTTCTCTTTTTTGTTGTTGTAGTTTCTCAAAGTCAGAAGGCTTTCAGATTGCTTCCTTGTCCTAAACCAGGAAAGGAAGTGATTTCATATGTGAGATAATGAAGTGAAAAATCAATGCTGGATCATTGTAAACATTTGAAATTGGAAAAAAAAAAAGTCCAGAAGAGAGTCTTGTAATTTTCATAATAAGTTGCCCAAGGCAGCCAAACTTTCTTGGGACCCTCCCCTTCATCATTTCTGGTTTGAGGAGAGATTTGCCTTTTGGTACCCAGGTAGAGTTCCAAAATGGCAAATTTCATCTCTTAGAAGTAAGGCCCTGGATTGGGGTGATAAATTACATAAGAAAATATAGTATATTTTTTCTACCTCACATTCACTCAGTTTATTAAGAAATTATGACTTAATAGCATAAGTTTCCAGGTTTTTAACAGTGTAGGCAGCTTGGGTCCTGGATGCATACAGCCCTGAAGTTAACTTTACCACTTGCCGTTTGTGATTTGTGTGACTTTGGGCTAGTTACTTAATGTCTCTAACTCTACCGTCTTACCTATAAAATAGGAATAATAATAAAAGTAATATCTGTGCTTGGTACAAATGTTATCATACCTGTGCCTGGCACAAACATTATTTTTGAAAGTCAACAGACTGACCATTCCTTCTGACAGTAGCTGACCAAATAGATTAAACTCTTGGAAAGTCAGTGAAATGCTTGCATTTCCTTGGCTTCAATTCATTCAGTGCTTTTTGGAATTTTGTTTATGGGGCACTGAAAACTTAGTTTAACAATGTCCCTTTTATTTGAACATAACTGAATTCCTTATAAAAGTTATAATTTTATTATTTTTCTGTATTAAATCCTCCTACTGGTGCTTGGGGAACACACGGAGGTAACAGCTGTTTTATATGTACTGTGGCTTTCCCTTTCTCACAACCTGTTCCTCTCCCATGGATGCCACTGTTCTTTGGGTGGGGTGAGGAGAGAGAATATTTGGGGAGTAGCCCAGCTGAAGTCTGGGAAATATCCCAGTTTCACAGATAACAGTGTTTGACTCTGGGATTCCTAAGTCCTCTTTTTTTTTAGTTTAACATATAACCCAGAATTTTCTTTCTGGATATAATGTTTTTAGTGAGTTAAATAACTAGCCTTTCTCACACAAGAAGAGAGTTGAGTCTGTGATTAAAAGGGATTTCCTTATGTATCATTGTTTCTCTTTGACTGAATTTTGATATAAAATTCTTTGTGTTTTAAGCTTTGTTCTTGAAAATCTTTCAAAAAACATTACAAAAAAGGCTCATCTTCTGGGCAATAATTAATTATTCATCACCAACAATGCCTCTGTTTTTATTCAGTACATTCATGGAAATCACACAGGTCAAACAGACCAATGTGAGGTCAGATTCAATATGGAAAGACGTGAACATTCTGTGGGTTCTGGTTTTTGACTAAATTCTTCATATAAACTTGTTTTAATTGCTTTATCACTTTCTGCTAAAAGTGGAAACAGATTAATTCAAGAAGTTGAGTATTCCTTACAAAAAATAAAGTTCTGAAAAATTGATTTGCTTCAATTCAGGTCAATAAATATTTAATGAGTGCCTACTATAAGCCAGAAAGTGCCAAGGTCTTAAAACTCAGTCATGTCTCTGACCTGATGGAGCTTATGATCCGATGTAGAGGATAGATATTAAACAAGTCAGTCAGCACTACGGTAAGGGGGTGGACAGGGGCTATGGGAGGATAGAGCATGGAATTAACTCAGTATAGAGCAGAGGTTCTCAAACTTTCACATGCATATGAATCTCCTGGAACTTTGTTACAATGCAGTTTTCTGGGCCCTGATCATTCCAATGCAAGTGGTCCATAGGTCACACTTTGAGAACACTTGTATAGTGGGTCAGGAAAGTCTGCCTTGAGAATCGAAGTTCAAACAAGGTCTAAAGGATGAAAGGGATTTGCCTTTCTATCTGGTGGTTGGAAGAAGAGCTGTCCAGGCAGACAAGAGCAGAAAGAAATGTTTTAGAGATGGGACAAAAGGGACACAGAATGATGGGTCACGTTCCTCTGGGGGCCCTAAATCCCATGGGTTCAGGAAATGAGTCCTCCTTCCGTCACTTCTGGGTGTTGATCCGCAGAAAAATAGCATTTCTTTAGGGTTGCTTTCTCAGGTGAGCACGTCGAAAGCAAGGCACAGTTTTCTAGGCAACACTTCCTAATACCAGAAAGGAAAAAACAAATAGGGAGAAAGAAAAGGAAAGTATATACCCCATGTCTAATTTCACCCTCAGACTATTCTCACCACTGAAAATGGAGTGGTTGGAAAATGCCTTCCGAAGCAGAATTTGGTGGTATAATTAGAAAATTATCTCTTCCTAGAACATTTTGTGAAATTCTGCCGTGAGGTGTCAACAGGTCTTTGTGGCACTCTCTCCAGCAGAGATCAACTGACATGTAAAATACAGCAGAGTTCCAGAAAAGCCACTGTAAAATCTCAAGTATGTGAAAGGAGTTTGGTGTGCTTGCCAGTATCGTTTTTCCAAAAAAGAAAAATTCTGCAGAGATCAAAGATGGGTCGAGGAAGTAGGCTCTAGCGTCAGGAGGAAGGTTTTATCATCAGAATAATTCAAGCTGGTGATTTTCTGGCAAGGCAAGTCAATGGGCCAAGTGAGAGGAGTAAACATTTGAGCTTTGGATACGAGGCAGAGCAATGGAGACACAGCGATGAAGGAGAAATGAGGAATTAGGGACAAGCCACTTCCCCGGAGTTAAGTTCCTGACCGCAGACTGTCTGTCGTTAAGGCATCTCTTTTAGTTTGTTCTAGGACGGAACTTGCTCAGTGCTTCCTCAGATGTCTGCTCACCACACATCACCAGCAGCCGTGTCTTTGAGAAAGAATTTAGGGGATGACGGACCGGCAGCACAAATAACACTCCAGGTTTTCCTTTAACTTTTTTTTTTGTTAATGGAAAGGAGGTCAGGATAACCCAAGGAGAATAGAAGTTCAAAATGGTTAAGGATGAGGTGAGGTGGATGTTGGGGTTCATAGCTGAGAGAATAGCTCTGGAGTGAGACCCTTAGGGTTCAAATCCTGATGCACCACTTACTAGCTGTGTGGTTTGGGGAAATCACCTAACCTCTCTGTGCCTCAGTTTCTAGGTCTGCAAAAATGCAACAGTGTCTACCTCATAGGGTCTTGGGAGGATGAAGTGAATTAAATTGTGAAGCTCTTGGAGTGGTATCTACATATATAGGAAGTGCTTGATAAATGTTAACTATTATTTTATTAAACATGTATACATGAATGTAGACTATCAGGCTTTTAATTTAATTACTTGTGTGTTTTTATTTATTTTATATTTTTCTTACTCGATGACATTTTTCTCCAATTTTCTCTCTAGGGATAATGCCTCAAGTTAGGCAGGGCCTGGGCAGAATCACACAGATCCTTTAACTTTCCTACACCCCTGCCTAAGGCATCAGGACCAGAATAAAACAGAAGTAAGGGACAGCCCAGTGACCTCTTCCTGAACATGCTTACTAGGCTCATCAGGGAGGTAGTTAGGCACTCGCCTTCCCTGAAAAATGATGGGTTGTTACAGGCAGAAGAAAGGAGGATAATGTCTAGCTCGCTGAAGTTTTGAAGCTTTTTGGTTTCACCACTAATATAAAATGAAAGGTGCTATTCAGTTGGATGTAAAATTGAACTAACACCTGGTGCCGTCTTGAGGCTTGAGGGCCTTGTTATTCTGCTCAGATTGCTGCGTTGTAACCCTTCTCCTCAGGCCTGCACAGCTGGCCTCAGTGTCAACAAGGGTGTGAGCAGTGGGTTCATTTTGTATGTGTGTGTGTGACTGATCATGTTTCCTTTCCCCGTGGCATGATAGAAAGATCTGGGCCCTATCTGTGACTTGCCTGTAGCAACTATACAGCACGTCATGATGCATGTTTGGTGTACACCCTTTCTCCATATTCCATATCACTTTTTTACCCTTAGTTCCTCTTCGATTCATCTTTTTCACTTATTTTTAATCTATTTTTATCTTACTGCATTATCTGTGTCAGTATAAGCTGACCCAAATCCTTTTGGAAAAAGGAAAGCTAAACATGTTAAAAACAAGTATTATATAAATCCATCCAAGGCAGTGATCATTCAGCTAGATTGGTACAGATCCTGGCAGCTCTCTTACGTAAATTTAGCTCTCCTCCTTGATACTTTATATAACAATATCCCTTTGGCAGTGATCCCAGGAAAACCCGATATTACTTGTGAACAGCAAAATCTATATACCTTCCTTAAGTAGATTCTGAATCTACCATTGCAGAAGTATAAAGGTTGGGTCTGAATTAATTATTTAGAAATGACATGAAAATATGCACATTAAAGTATCTGAATTGAGATAACCTGTGTTCTATAGAAAAGGCAGCTGTCAAACTCCAGATTTACCAAACCCAACCAGCCAAGGAGCCCGAACTGTTTATCATGGTACAAATATAAATGTCATTTGGTAAGAACACAAGGCCATCCGTCTGAAATTGTGTTTAGAGTTTTGGAGTTCTAACCCTGGAATTCCAACAGGGAATTCTATCTGGGGTTCAGCAATTTTTATCCGTTTTTCCTTGAGAAAATGACCATATCAGATATGGTTGAGCAAGTTATGTTTTAGAAAATGACTCTGAACTTCAAAAAGAAAAAACACTCCGGAAACAAAGCTGGTTTTCATTGAGACAATTTCCTCTGCTCTTTCACATAAGATCATGTTAGGAAAATGGAAGACCTGAATTGGAGATTAACATCCTTTCTGACTGTCAAGAGTTCACATGGTCGCTATTTTCCATTGCTGAGGAGGGCAAGTGCAAACACAAACCCCTGTGATTTTTGAGGCAGGCGGGTGGGGCTATCGGGAGGATAAGACTACGTTGCCCTTTTCTTTTCTGAAGCCCGTACATAATTTTCCTGACCTAACGCTGATTTTGCTTGCCACTCAGTTCACTGTAGTTACGATTAAGACCTTACAATTTACACTTTTTCCTAAAATGCCTAAGACATTTATGAAAATGTGGAACAGAAAAGGATAAAAAATATGTGTGCTGGCAAAAATATATTGACATTTAGAAACAGCTATTACTAATTATTTATCGCCATATTCTATACTGGGAAGATGTTAAAATTGGGTGAATGGAATAAATAAATATTCATTTTATTCATCTTTTACTTTGTTTATTATGCCCCCAAAAGGGTCATACCTGGGGGCAGGAATTTATTCATCCCTCAAATCAAAACAAAGTTTCCCTGCTTCTTAAAAAAAGTGAGTTTTTGACTTCTTCCTATTTTTGAAACATAAACCATATTCTTCATTTGCAAACTGTTATGTAAATCAAGTGATCTGCCTTGTATTACAGTTTTCTCAACCACTAGAGTGATAGATATCTCTTGGGACTTTTATAAAAATGCCATCGCATGAGCTTTTCCCAGCATGCAAATAATTCAAGTACAAATAAAGGGAGAGAAGTAAATAGAATCTAGCAGTGCAGACCTTTCTTCTGAACTTTCATACTGTCCTTAAATTAAGGAAAAGGCAGACGCAAGAAGGAAGAGATATGGGAACATATGTATAACTGATTCACTTTGTTGTAAAGCAGAAACTAACACACCATTGTAAAGCAATTATACTCCAATAAAGATGTTAAAAAAAAAAAAAAAAAGGAAAAGGCAGCATGCAAATGGAATACAGAAAGAATATAAGAAACCCTCTTTTTACTACCGGGAAGAGTTCCCAATGGTGTAAATCAGTAGTCACGAACTCAGAACATAGATTGCCTATAGAAACAATGGAGGTTGGGCTCTGGGCTGGTCCTCAAAGGCCCACTTAATTCATAACAGAGGCTCCATAAACTTGTTAAATGAATAACTAAGCTCTTGCAGTGAGTCAGTACATCAGAACTACCTCAGGATTCTAATGGAAAACCAAGTTTTGGAATCAAATAACTACCATTAACTTGTCTTGTTGGAGAAAAGCAGAATAACGTGTAGATAAAGTTGTCCTCTATTGAGTCCTGCCTGTCAAATCTGAAAGATAGCACCCCTCCTACATGCCTTGTCGGGCAACTCTTCCACATTTTAAAATCTTCTTTCCCAAACTCTTGGACGTCTAGTACCTTGTTGCTGTCCTAAGCTGCCTCTTGGGTCCCTTGTCTTGGACTGTCACCCTATTAATGGGATCCATGTTCAGAATTGCCTGGATCAAACTTTCTTCTCTCAAATCAATGGAAACTCCTGCTCTATGGGTGTAGGGGCCTTCCACCTGGGTGAGAGGAGGAAGGCCCCTTCACACTCCTAAAAGTGTGTGTGTGCACTTTATAAGAGATATAAGCCTTGTCCTTCTGACAAGGTTGTAAATTCTTTGAGTGTAGGAGTACCCTATATCCAGTTACTTCTTTACTTTTCCCTTCAAAATGTTAAGGCACTCAGCAGATTCTCTTTGAGCTAAATTGGGTTTTGGTTATTTGGTGGGATTCATTTAATTTATTTGACAATCTCTAAAAAAATGAAAGAAAAAACACCATGCCTGAAGTATAATTTTTATTACATAATTACTTATATATATGCCACCACATTTTTACATAATTATTTATGTCAACATTTTACTTAATTTTGTGAAAAGATGGCTTTTTACTAATATTACAACTTCTAATTGTGAAAGTTCTGAAACTCTGGCACATTACAGAAGAAGCTAATTTAGTTGTGTTTCTTTGTGTTCAAAGATGGTGTTGAAAATATTTCATGGTGATAGCTTTCTCTTTGAAGGTTTGGCAACCAGGTGTTTAATTTTTAAAGGAATTGTAGAGGAGAATTGACATGATTATAATAACTATTTTGTGGAGGATTACAAGTTTTAAATAATTGGAGAAACCCGAGTTGTCTGGGAATGAAGGTTGAGAATCACTGATGAGTAATATCAGCAGAGTGGTTACAAAAGAGAATCTCAGTCCTTTTCATGTTCTCCTTGACTTTGCACTATTCGAGCAAATAAATGTGCAGGGCCCCCTTGCAGTATTGGAGTTGACAGTTTAGGCACCTGCTACAAATTTACTATTATGTTCTGCTAATAACGCCTATATTTCTGGCTTGTCACATACTTTTCTTTTTTTTTAAACAATTGACATAGCCAGGTATTTCTGACTCATTGTCTACAAAGTGCAAGCCAGTCCATGAAATAATAGAAATCGAACGAGGCAAAATGATGCTTCTTCCGCCAATTAGGACTACCCCTAGTGGTCTCTAGCCAGTGATATTTGCATAACATTTTCTTGCCTCAGCCTTTGTCATCTTTCTTGAGAAATGAAAGTGTAGAGGTTAAAAGGATGACCTCTGGAGCCAGCTTGCCTGGGCCGTTATCCTGTTTCTGCTATTTACCCTCTGTATGACTTCTCTGTTTTGTCATGCAAAATGGAAAATTGTACAAATCTCATAACTCATGATACATAACTGAATTAATACAAGCATCTGTTTTTGCCTCTTTAAAGTCTAATCTAAACAGAGCAGGCAGAATGATTTTTTAAAAACATGGGTCAGGGGCTTCCCTGGTGGCCCAGTGGTTGGGAATCCGCCTGCCAATTCAGGGGACACGGGTTCGAGCCCTGGTCTGGGAAGATCCCACATGCCACGGAGTAACTAAGCCCGTGTGCCACAACTGCTGAGCTTGTACTCTGGAGCCCGTGAGCCACAACAGCTGAAGCCTGCGCACCCTAGAGCCTGTTCTCTGCAACAAGAGGGACCACTGCAATGAGAAGCCCATGCACCGCAACTAAGAGTGGTCCAGGCTCACCACAGCTAGAGAGGGCCCGCGTGCAGCAACAAAGACCCAACACAGCTAAAAATAAATAAATAAATAAATTAAAAAAACAAAAACAAAAAAACCCATGAGTTAGATCCTATCACTCTTCTACTCAACACTTCCATAGAATCCCAATCTCCATTAGGGTGAAAGCCAAGATCCTGATGATGGTTTACAAGGGTTTGCATGGAGCTCTGTGGTTTCAGCTTCTACCATTCTTCCTCTTGCTTACTAAACTCTAGTCTCACCGGCTTTCTTACCGTTCTTCAAACACACCGATCATACTCCGTGTTTAGGACATTGGCACCCACTGTTCCTTCTGCTTGAAACACTCTTCCCTAGAAATCTTAATAGCTCACTCATTTGTTTCCTTTAAGTCTTTGTTTGAATGTGACTTTCACACTGGGACCTTCCTTGACCATGTCTATAAAAAAGCAACTTCATGTTCTGGTTCAAGATGGCGATATAAGAAGATCCTGAAATCACCTCCTCCTACAGACACACTGAGTCTACAGCTACAAATGGAACAATTTCCTCTTAAAAAATCTAAAGACTGGCTGAGTGACAACTACACATTGGGCAAATGAGAAGAAAACCACATCAAAGCAGATAGAAGAGGTTGGGACATATCTTGCCCTAAACCCCCCATCCCTGGCATAGTGGCCCACAATTGGAAGGAAACTCAAAACCTGGAGTTTCTCCCTGAGGAGAAAAGGGCTCAGATCCCACATCAGGCACTCAACTTTTAAGACATGCACTTGCGAGATGATCCCCCCAAATACCTAATTTTAAAAACCAACAGGGCTTGTATCCCAAGACTCACAAGATGGTAGTGATCTGGGAGACAGCTCTTAAAGGACGAGTGTACTTGGACTCACCTGTCCCAGGGCCCAGCTTAGAAGTAGCTGATCATACGCAGACTTAAAGTGAAGGAAGCTCATCTACTATATTAAAACCTCACATTTCTATGAGCCTGCTGGAACACTCTATGTAGACAGAGTCTGGAAGATGCCATCTTCACACTCTCCCTTTGCCATGCTCTAGAGCACCAGTATCTCCCAGAAGGGAGTCTTTACATATGTCTGGTGCCTCCATTTTTGTGGTTGCTGTGCAGGGGATGTCTCTTGATTACTTGGCTCTGGAGGCTAGGGGAGCTTGTGTTCCTGGTCACATGGAACTATAATAATCAGTGTCACCCAGCAAGGAGCTCATACCCCTGTCTGGCACACTGAGTTTTGTGACTGCTGCCAGGGGACACCTTTATATCACCTGGCTCTGGTGGCTGGTGGGTCCCACAGGATTGTAAGCTATGGTAGTTCTTAAATAGCTACCACCCACAGGGCACAGCAAGAAGCCAGACATAGGAGCTCAGTCTTTCTGTGAAGGAGGTCTATTAGCTAATCTTCATGACTGTGTTCAGAGGGGCAGGCTTCTAATAAAACATATATCTAGGGGCTGACTGTAATCCTTTCTAGAGATCTTAGAGGGTGAGTGCTATCTTCACTCTCACTCTCTGCTGTGCTCCAGAGGGCCAGGGTTTCCTGGAGGGGAGATTTACATGTGTCTGGTGCCTGGTTTTTGCAGCTGACACCTAGGGGACACCCGTTGATTGCCTGGTTCTGGTGGCTAGAGGAGCTTGTATCCTGGGGTCCCATGGGACTATGGCAATCAGAGGGATGGTTCTTGGCAGGCTTACGATCCCTGGGGCACAGCTCAGACAGCAGACTAAGGCACACCTTTCAGTCTTTCTGTGAAGGACACCACTTTTCTTATCCTGGGGCTTCAGCCTGAGGGGCCAGGTTTAGATTAGGCACATATTTAGTGGCCCATGGAGCTGCTTTCAAGGAACGTAGGCTATGAATGCCATCTTGGCACTCTCCTTCTACCATGCTCCAGCTCACCAGTATCTCCCAGAAAGAAGCTTACACACTCATCTAGAGTGTGATTTTTGTGACTGCAGCCCAAGGAACACCTCCAGGTCACTGACTCTGGTGGCCAGCAGGACTTATGCTTGTTGTCCCTCAGAACTGCATATATTTGCATATTCTTAAAAGCAGCTGCCTGAGGGTCTGACTTCCTGTCAGCCTGATCTAGATGTTGAGCTCTTTCCCTTTGGGACATCAAAAGGTCTTGGCATGTCTTCAACCACTGGGAGCTATTAAAAATATATTAAGCTGCTTGAGCATAGCACAGGGAGATCAGCTTGGTGCTTTGTGGCCACCTAGAGGGGTGGGATAGGGAGGGTGGGAGGGAGACGCAAGAGGAAAGAGATATGGGGATATATGTATATGTATAGCTGATTCACTTTGTTATACAGCAGAAACTAACACACCATTGTAAAGCAATTTTACTCCAATAAAGATGTTAAGAAAAAAATATATATTTTAGGCTGCTTGAGAAGCACAGATGTTTGAGAGATGACAATAAGCTGGGGCAGTGCTGAATAGAAAAACTCATTTTCAACACGAGGCTACTCTTTCAAGACTGAGAAAGGTGGTTGTTTTATCTACTGTGTAGAAACCAACACAGAGGATCAAACAGAGGAGTATGTTCCAAATGAAAGAACAAGGTAAAACCTCAGAAAAATACTTAATGAAATGGAGGTAAGTACTTTACCTGATAAGGAGTTAAAAGTAACGGTCATAAATATTCTCACCAAACTGGAGAAAAGAATGGATGAATACAGTGAGAACTTCAAGAGAGAGATGGAAAACATAAGAAAGTACCAAATAGAAGTCATAGAGCTGAAGAATACAATAACTGAGTTGAAAATACACTAGAGGGGTTCAACAGCAGACTAAATGAAGCAGAAGAAAGGATCAGTCAATTTGAACACAAGGCAGTGGAACTCACCCAGAACAACAAAAAGAAAAAGGACAGTAAAAGGTGAAGATAGCTTAAGGGGCTCATGGGACAACATCAAATGAACTAACATTCGCATTACAGTCTTCCTAGAAAGAGAAGAGAGAGAGAGAAAGGGGCAGAAATCTTATTTGAAAAATTAATGGCTGAATTTTTCCTTCCTTGAATAATTTTATTCCCTAACTTGGAGAAGGAAACAGACATCCAGATCCAGGAAGCGCAGAAAGTGGTAAATAAAATGAACACAAAGAGACCCACAACAAGACACATTGTAATTATAATGTTAAAAGTTGAAGACAAGGAGAGAATATTAAATGCAGCAAGAGAAAAACAATTTTTATGTACAAGGGAACCCTCATAAGACTATCAACAGATTTATCAGCACAAAATTTGCTGGCCAGAAGCTAATTGCATGATATATTCAAAGTGCTTTAAAAAAAAAACCCTTAAGGGCTTTCCTGGTGGCGCAGTGGTTGAGAGTCCGCCTGCTGATGCAGGGGACACGGGTTCGTGCCCCAGTCTGGGAAGATCCCACATGCCGCGGAGCGGCTGGGCCCATGAGTCATGGCTGCTGAGCCTGCGCGTCTGGAGCCTGTGCTCTGCAACGGGAGGGGCCACAGTGGTGAGAGGCCCACGCACTGCAAAACAAAACAAAACAAAACAACAACAAAAAAAACCCCTTAAAATCAAGAATACTCTATGTGGAAAGGTTATCCTTCAGAACTGAAGGAGAGATAAAGAGTTTTCTAGATAAGCATAAGCTAAAGGAGTTCATCACCACTAAACTGTCCTTTTAAAAACTATTAAAGGGACTTCTTGAAGCCAAAAACAAACGGTGCCAGTTAGTAACAAGAACACATATGAAAGAACAAATCTAACTGGAAAAGTAAATATATAGTAAAGGCACTGAATTAGTTACTTATAAAAGCTAATATAATTATAGTGAAAAATGATTATGACTGTAATACAGGCATACCTTGTTTTATTGTGCCTCACTTTATTTGCTTCTCAGATACTGCATTTTTTTTTTTTTTTTTTTTTTTTTTTTACAAATTAAAGGTTTGTGGCCCTGCATTGAGCAAGTCTGTTGGCACCATTCACTTCATGTCTGTGTGTCACATTTTGGTGATTCTTGTGGTATTTCAAATGTTTTCATTTTTATAATACTTATGGTGATCTTCGATCAGTGATCTTTGATGTTACTATTGCAAAAAGATGACAACTTGCTAAGTCTTAGATGACGGTTAGCATTTTTTTTTAGCAATAAGACATTTTTAAAGTACGGTATGTACATTGGTTTTTAAAGACATAATGCTATCACACACTTTATAGACTATAGTATAGTATAAGCATAACTTTTATATGCACTGGGAAGCCAAAAATTTCATGTGACTCACTTTATTGTAATATTTGCTTTATTGTGGTGGTCTAGAACTGACCACGATATCTTCAAAGTATGTCTGAATTAGTTAAGGGATACACAAGATACAAAGGTGTAAAATGTGACTTCAAAAACATGAAACATGGGGTGGGGGAGAGTAAAAATGTTGAACATTAGAATGGGATCAAAGTTACGTTGTTATCAACTTAAAATAGATTGCTATTTTATATGTAAGGATAAAACTTGTTTTATGTGAAAATACAACTTGTTATAACTTGTTATATGTAAGCCTCATGATAACCACAAAACAAAAATCTATAGTAAATACATAAAGGATAAAGAGAAAGGAATATAAGCATACCACTAAAGAAAGTCATCAAACCACAAAGGAAGAGAGCAAGAGAAGAAGAAAGGAACAGAGAGGAACTACAAAAACAGCTAGAAAACAATCAGCAAAATGGCAATAAGCACATACCTAACAATAATTACTTTACATGTAAATGAACTAAATTCTCCAAAAGACATAGAGCAGCTGAATGGATAAAAAAACAACACTCATCTACATGCTCCTACAAGAGACACAATTTAGATGTAAGGACACACAGACTGAAAGTGAAAGGATGGAAAAAGATATTTCATGCAAATGGAAAGCAAAAGAAAGCTGGAGTAGCTATACTTATATCAGACAAAAAGACTTTAAAACAAAAATAGTGATAAGAGACAAAAGTTATGTTACATAATGATAACAGAGTCAATCTAAAAAGAAGATAAAGCACTTGTAAAAATTAACACACCCAACATAGGAGCACCTAAGTATATAAAGCAAATATTAATAGACTTAAATGGAGAAATAGATACCAATACAATAATAGTAGAGGACTTTAATATCCCACTTACATCAATGGATAGATCATCCAGACAGAAAATCAATAAGGAAACTTTGACCTAATAACATGTTAGACCAGATGGACTTAACAGATATTTAGACTATTCCATCCAAAAGCAACAGAATATATATACTTAAGGGCACACGGAACGTTTTCCAAGATAGATCATGTGTTAGGCCACAAAACAACTCTGAATTAATTTCAGAGGATTGAAATCATGTTAAGCATCTTTTCCAATAACAAAGGTATGAAACTAGAAAATTATTTATTTAAAAAATTTAATTATCCTTTAGTTGATTCATTTTTTTACACAATTTTTAAAGGTCACACTCCATTTACAATTATTACAAAATATTGGCTCTATTGAAACTAGAAATTAATTATGTGAAGAAAACTGGAAAATTCATAAATATATGGAGATTAACCAACATGTTACTGAACAACAAATGGGTCAAAGAAGAATTCAATAGGAAATGAAAAAATACCTAGAGACAAACAAAAATGCAAATGTAACATACCAAAAGTTATGGGGTGCAAAAAAGTAGTTCTAAGAGGGACATTTATAGCAATAAATGCCTATTTCAAGAAACAAAAATAGTATTAAATAGATGACCTGGGCTTCCCTGGTGGCGCAGTGGTTGAGAGTCCGCCTGTCGATGCAGGGGACACGGGTTCGTGCCCCGGTCTGGGAAGATCCTACATGCCGCGGAGCGGCTGGGCCCGTGAGCCATGGCCGCTGAGCCTGCGCGTCCAGAGCCTGTGCTCCACAACGGGAGAGGCCACAACAGTGAGAGGCCCGCGTACCACAAAAAAAAAAAAAAAAAAAAAATAGATGACCTAACTTTATGCTGCAAGGAACTAGAAAAAGAAAAACAAATGAAGCTCAAAGTTAGTATGTGGAAGGAGATAACCAACATTAGAGCAGAAATAAATGAAATAGAGACTAAAAAGACAATAGCAAAGATCAGTGAAACTAAGAGCTGGTTTTTCTAAAAAGATAAACACGATTGACAAACCTTTAGCTAGACTCACCAACAAAAAATGTATCATCCCTTTTAGAATGTTTGAATTTTAAGCTAGGACACTGGGAATAGAGTGGTGCCTCGCATGACGCTCAGAATCCCTCATGGTGGAAGCTGTTGGTGTGTGGTAGGGCTGGGAGGCAGACAGAGAAGGTCTTTCCATCACACTTGAAATGACACTGTGGGGAAGACTTCCATGCATAGTTAGTGGCTTAGATCGCCTCATCATTCACTTACAGGCACACTCCTTCTGAACAACAAAAGTATGAGGGCAGAGGACAATAATGGACCCCAGTAATACCAAAGTGCTTTCCAATTAGTGTTTTCATTCTTTCATGTAAAACTGGTATAATGAAAAGAGCATAGAATTGACAGAAGTCCTGGCCCTGTCTCTAATTAAGAAATATTACTATTTCACTGTGAAGGACCTCAGTCGCACATGCATGGGATATGATTTCTCACAGTCTTTCAGATCTGAAATTAATGATTTCTAGAGTTCTATAATTAAGTGGATGTTGATAGCTGAGATTTTTTTTTGAGGGAGGGAAGTTAGGGTGGGCATAAGTTTTTGTGAATGTTATTGGTTCACGGTGTGTGGGATTCAGATGTGGACTGTGAAAAGGATCTGACAATTCAAGAATAATCATCAAACTTCTATTTAAAGAGGACAAAATTGAGAGGATAATGTGCATCACTTCTGCTTCCTCAATGTATCCAATTTCCTTTTCTGTACTAGAGCAGGTAGGGTTCCCAAAAGTTAAGGAGAATGAAGATCCTTTGGGATATGTGTTGTATCCTACTGACAGCAAAATACTCTACTGCCAGAGGATATGCTTCTCTTTTTCTGTTAAGAAGAAATCTCACCCATGAAGTCTATGGGTAAAACTTTCTAAGGGAAAGTTTGTACTGTGTCCACCCATATTATGCTTGGCTCTGGTTAGCACCATTATTTTTCTCCTTTTACATTTTAAATGGGGTGAAATTTGCAAGCAGCAAGGAAAACACAAGCACAAGATCTTTCACTATATATGTGTTTTGTGAACGGTAAATTGAAACCAAATGAATTCAAGGCTGATATTTTGCTTAACAGACTAAACTAAAAATGAGTGCTGTTTCCCAGTTCCCTCAGCTAGGGCCTGGCTACGGTTTTAGATGCTCTCCAGTGAGCTTGTCCATTGGTCCTCACAGAGGAAAGGAAACTTATACTATTATCTGAATATTCCTCTTGTTTTGTCTTTCTTCTTATAAATGAGTTCCTTCTGAACTTGGGAACCGGATGCAAAATCATGAAGTTATGGGGAGGTGAGGAAGCCTCTACATGGGAAGCTACTAGAACTTTCTAAGTGGAAGACAACCCACATGTCTGCAGACATGGGACTTCCAAGTAAGCAAAATGTGGTCCAGATGCCCAGTCTGTTGAATGCTTACTGTAGATCCTCTCTGTCATCAATTCTGGTGTTTCCCTTAAATGAATGTTTGTATTCTGAGCTGGCCAGGTAGCAGTAGTGCTATCAGTATCGGGGGGTGGGGGGACATACAGTTGGGTCTAAAGAGGGTTATATGTTAGGAAGTAAAGAACAAATTGCATAGACGTGTATCCACAAATCCTCCCAAAGAAATTGGCTTCCCAAATGTAAGCAGCTGCAATGACTCTTGAGTATCTCCAGTCTCCTTTGACTCTCTGTTGTCAGTGAGAATTTATAACCCTCATTGTTAGAATTGTGTATTTTTCAAGCTAGAATCACTCCTAGGTGCTGAAAGATTCTCAAACCACCTCTCTGGTGCCAAAGCCTTTTCAGTTAACTCCCTAAAACATGCTTTCATCTCAGTTTCCCCATCTCTTTAGGGAATGCCAGCATTTAAAACAATTTGCATGTTTTCCTTTTAACTTCCTAATGTGGCTAATTTAATTGAGTCATAAACCTATAAAGTTTATTATCAGATCTAATTATCCCAAAGGTTTCTTCTTCGCAGCTACTCCTTTAACATCTCCTGTAGTTAACAGGAAGCATTTCATACCTCAAAGAGGCACTCAGGTTTTTTGTGCATGGTTTTAAATTTTTGTCTATTTCAGGCAGAGAGTATAGCAAACTGATTAAATTACTACACAGTACGTTTTTTAAACGAAAAAAACTTTTAAAAAAAGTGGGATTGAGAGGAGGATGGTGAAAATATAACACATAGATGTGAAGGAGTTATGTGTAAATCTGTCACATGAATTCCAAAATAAATACCCCTATTTCTACCTTGGTTACCACCTTAAGGTCTAGTAGTCATAATCTGGTGTGAGCATGGCTGGTTTTAGTTTCTGTTATGATGGTGGGGTAACCAGGTGACCCTGGGCCGGACGAGCGGCTGCTCAGGGTCTGTGCAGGGGGGCGCTCCAGGTCTAGTCGGTGAGTTGCTGGCCGCGTGCAAAGAGGCCTCCAGCCCTTCAGGGTACTGTGTCCCCTGTTTGTCTCCTCAGAAGGATTTTTGGCTATTCACTCAGCATTGCTGTGGATTCCACGTTTAGTTTCCCTCTTTGATCCTGTTTCAAAGGTCCTCCCTGATGGAGCTGCTGTTGGCTACTCTGGGTGAAAATATCCCAACTCTCAGAATCTTTCTCCTTGGTCCAGGCTTCTTGTGGTAGGTGCCCCTACCTAGCACAGATCCTTCCTAACCTTGGGGTGGGACTCAGACAAGCTTTAACTCTTGTTAGTCTTGACATTTGGAGGAAGAAGTTATTCTTAAATGCCCAGGAATGTGCTACAGAAGTTGAAACTTTTGATATGTTTACTCTCTCTGCTTTGTTCAATTCAGATGTTAGGATAAACCATATTTAGAATTCTAGTGTGTGTTATGAATGAAAAAAGACCCTTACTTTTTTTTTTTTTTTTTTTTTTTGCGGGACGCGGGCCTCTCACTGTTGTGGCCTCTCCCGTCGCGGAGCACAGGCTCCGGACGCGCAGGTTCAGCGGCCATGGCTCACGGGTCCAGCCGCTCCACGGCATGTGGGATCCTCCCGGACCAGGGCACGAACACGTGCTCCCTGCATCGGCAGGCGGACTCTCAACCACTGCGCCACCAGGGAAGCCCAGACCCTTACTTTTATACTGACCTAGCTGATGTTCCTTAATTTGTTTTTTAATTCTTTTAACAAATATTGAGTGATTCTCATTGCTAGGCAGCAAGACAGGTACTCGATGTAAGTGTGAACATAACATGATCTATGGTTCCTACTCGAACAGAGCTTATATTCTGCTGAACACGTGTGAAAAGGAAGGAAACCAACAAATAAATGAAATGATTACAAATTGTGGTAGTGCTTTGATGGAAGCAAATACAAGTATAGGCGGAGGGGGGAGAGAGGGAACAGCCAGCTGGTCTTACGATTTTAATTTATTTTTAATTTTTTTATGGAGAAACTTGACTACTAACTGCAAATCTCACTCATAAAATAAGTAGTGATGAGAGAAACCTTCAGTTTTCTTTTGAGATTTATTGATTCAAAAAGTAGGAGGCTATTGTAATTCAATTATCTTAGGGCTTATGCTAGTTCATTATTGAGAATACTTTTTCAATCATTTTTCAACGCTTTTGCTTATAAACCATCCTATTTTCTTCTCCTAATCTTTTTAGATTAACATGGAGACTACTACAATTAAGGTAAAATACCTCTTTAGTAAATCTTTACTTTGGTTATATGTTGAAATGATAATATTTTAAACACATTGGGTTAAATAAAATACATGACTAAAGTTAATTTTACCTATTTAATTCTTAAATATGGCTGCCAGAAAATTTATAGTTACTTATGTGGCTCTCATATTTATATTGAA
This sequence comes from Kogia breviceps, assembly GCF_026419965.1. Taxonomy (NCBI): domain Eukaryota; kingdom Metazoa; phylum Chordata; class Mammalia; order Artiodactyla; family Physeteridae; genus Kogia; species Kogia breviceps. Next base: position 103,297,660 of record NC_081314.1, read on the forward strand.
AAGACTGCTACAGAATCTTGGTGTGAAAATTTGTTTATTATTTTGGATGGATTGTGGTTCATGATGTGTGCCCTTAACAATTACTACTAAAAGAAGAAAATATAGAATTTGGTTGAGGAGCTTGTTAATTCAATCCCCTAACACCTGTCTTTTATAAAGATCCTCAACAGTTTTTACTTCTGCCAACAGTCAAAAATTTCTTGAAAAGAGGGAGTATGCATTTTGATCTATTCTTTGCTTCCCATCCACAAGCTAGATATTTGTATTATTTGGCTAAACTTTGCAAATCACCTAATGTTGTCACACTGAACGCTGCTGACCTATCAAAAAAAATCTTATAATATTGTATAAGAAAAAGAAACTAAGAAGAAGAATACCCCCAATTTAAAAAGATTTACAGACAGCAAGAAACTAAAGAGTGAGGAAGATACTTGAGATTTATCAAGCATAAATGAAAAACTGAAATTAACTTTTGGTTTGATGCATTTGGATTGACAGTTCTCAGATGATGCTAAGAGGGAGCAGACAAAGAAAAGATCGTTTCCGAAGGGTAAACATGGCACCATGCAGTTATATTTTCCCCCATTTAAAATATAACACCTGGGGGCTTCCCTGGTGGCGTAGTGGTTGAGAATCCGCCTGCCGATGCAGGGGACGTGGGTTTGTGCCCCGGTCCGGGAAGATCCCATGTGCCGTGGAGCGGCTGGGCCCGTGAGCCGTGGCCGCTGAGCCTGCGCGTCCGGAGCCTGTGCTCCGCAACGGGAGAGGCCACAACGGTGAGAGGCCCGCGCACCGCAAAAAAAAAAAAAAAAAAATTATATATATATATATATATAAAACACCTGGGGCTTTGATTTGAGGTAAAACCCAGAGTAGTCTGGAGGCAAACCCCTTTGACAGTATTTCTACAGCCAAATACAGTGTGCTTGATTGTTCTTTCAGGTGGATTTGCTCTTCTTCTTGACTTTGGAGCCCTAATCTCCCTTGTTTCGAGGTCACCATTCAATGGGAATGGTGAAAAGAGGAGTGGGAACAAAATGGAAAGGAAAGATTGTCCCAAGGTGAAAAGAGACACACATCACTGGGGAACATACAAATGCCCACTATACTCAATATTGAATTAGCGAAATGTGTTTAATGCGACCATATTTTATTTATTATCTCCACCTATATATCCATCCATTTCTTTGTGGTTACTTGAGATAGATTTGGTTTTCAAGTGGCAGAAGGTTTCAGTTGTTTTAGACAAGGCACAATGCTGGTTGCTAAAGGGGTTATTAATTAAAACTGGACTTGTGAGCATCCTGGATCGTGGACTCGTGGTTTCTGCTGTCATTCGTAATGGAATTACACATTGTCGGCATTGGGTGAGTGCGTGTGTGTGTGCGTGTGTGTGTGTGCATGCGTGTGTGCGTGCACCGGCGGGGGTGTCAGTGGTGAGAGGGAGAAAATGGGAGAGTAAGCATCTGACCTAAGTCTAGAGGTCTTCCTACTGCCTGGGAGAGGAATGAGACACCCTGTAACTCGATTCCTCTCTAAGGACCTCCAGAAATAACATAATTTCATTAAAAAGCAGTCATTTTTAAACTAAAAAACAAAAGTCTTTTCCAAGAGAAGAAAAGCATCACTGTTCATTTGTTATAACATTAACACTTGGCAATTTACTCACATCATTTTGGTAACATTCTCATGAAACAGTACAATCAACCGCACTGGGAAAACTAATAACAAAATCTATGTTCTGCTACTAATTAGCTGTGTGGTTTCAGAAAATCTGTTTTACCTTCCTGGGCCTCAGTTGCCTTCCCTGTTGAAAGAGAGGGTTTGGAATACCAGAACTGAAAGAAAAAAATTAGTCCTTACTGTTAATTCTGCCATGAGGGTGCTTGGGTGGTGGTGAGGATGGGTAGGATGGGCATGGTCTGAGGTGCTAGGAACTGAGTTAGAAAACCAGTGTATAACGTTAGTTCATCTAGGAATCTTGTTATAATGCAGATTCTGACTCAGTAGGTCTGGCGTGAGGCCTAAATTTCTACATTTCTAACAAGATCCAGGTGATACTGATGCTACTGATCCCTACAAGGTACTGGATGATAATTTTTCCCAACCTTCTCATTCTATAGATGAAAGTGGGTCATAAACAGGTAGAATAATTTGTCCAAGCTCACCCAACAATTGAGTAGTGCACCCCATATGAGGATCTCGGGTGTCATGATTGTTGGTTTGATGACAATGTCACTTTCTACATCTCTTGTATCCCTTCCAAAGCTAAAACTCTGATAACATTTAGGCTTTACATTTCTTAGGAGTCACTCTGAGTTCAATGTTTTGGCTACATTATCTCATTACTTTCACAATTTCATGTCAAACCATATGTAGCAGTTGCTAGGAAAATCAAATTTGACAAATTAACTAATTTCCAATTCATGGCCTTAGTCTCCATTTAGAGTGGCCCTTGCATGTTTATGTTCTATGCATGGAGAGGAAGTAAGAATCCACTAAGGAAAATATCCTGTTTGCTGTGACAGCTGTCCATTAATGCTCTTCAGGTGATACCAGCTTGAGCAAAGATTGGTTTTAGATGATCAGGGACCACATTCTGTGGAGTTTCATTAGTTAAGATAAAAAGAAGTTATTTACTTCTCAAAGCAAAGAAGTAGCCAGTATAAACCATGTTATAGCCCCTAAAAGAATTTCCATGTTGTCTTTTATGTTTATTTGTCATTCGCATCCAATAATGTTTTTTGAGTCTCTGGAAGTGCAAGGCAGGGATTAACAAAGTTAATCCGGAAAAGACAGTCTTGCACCTCTAGATATTAAAAAAAATTAAGATAACATGCATTTTAAAATATCCATTATCCTAGAGTTTGTTCTTCATCTCAGGAAAATAAAATTTTCTCTAATCCAGAGTAAACAGCCTTTTCCAAAATATGTTCCTTCGAACATCAGTTCCATGAAATGCTCTTAGGGGAAAAAAGGATATCTGTCATTAAACAAATTTAGGACTGTGTGCTTAATGTATATTTCTCTTAAGTTTCACAAAGCACAGTAGAATATGAAAGTTTTTAAGAAGTCTTACAATAAAATATTATTTTAATTTTGTTTAACATCATTTCCTCCAATTATTTGACTATAGATCTCTGCCAACCTCCCCCCATAGATTTTTTCCATGTAATGTCTACTGAGATCCTATAGAATTAATGTTCTGTGAAAAACACTTTGGGAAATCCTGGTCTGGATTATTTTCCCCAGAGTTTGCTTTTTCTGTGTTTATCTGGCTGCTGTCATGTATTAAACATATCAGTACAAACTACCTGGTAATGCCATTTTTTAAGGGCATATATCTTAACTATTATCTATTTTAAAGGAAAATGAAAAGGAAGATGTTTAGGAAAGAGTGTGTAAATAGTAGCCTGAAGTTTTCCCTCTGATTGTAGAGCTTTCAGCATCTGTGAGCAGTTTGGTTTGCTGTACTTTGGAGATGGTCCCTCACCTGTGAGGAACTTGAGTAGATGGGAAAAACCTCTTTAGATCTAGAAATAAATGTTAGGCTTTTGCTGATGTTGGTTGCCTCCAGTACAATGTTTCTAAAAGTCTTGTGTGTGTATCTAATAGTGATATACTTTTAAATGGCATGTGGATAAACATGAAACTCTTTATAGTTACGTATTTAATTTAGTGCATTTTAGAAAAATTACAGCATTATAGCATTATAAAACACGATTTCACATATATTATTGTTAAAGTAGTATTTATGTTTGAAAACCGTAAGTTGATTTAAAGATAAATACTGAGTAATTAATGATAAAAAGAAATCGTGAAAGGGGTATAACAAATGAGTAAAGCTTGGGAATCAATGCCTGGGAGATTAGCCAAGAAGTGAGTTCTGGGGCCTGGCCTGTATCCCTTCAGAAACACCATCACCCCTGTGTTTTGAGAACCATCATAGTATAATGGAAAGGTTGCAGGTTGTAGGCTGAGATTCTGCTCTGTGGAAAGAAAGATAATAAGATATGGGTCCCACTGCTGAGGAGCTCACAGCTTTTGTAAGACAGCGCATACTAAGGCACCACTCTCAGCCTGATAGCCAAAGCACTGAAAGCCTCATAACCCACACTGGACTCATCACATAGATGAGTTACTGCCATTGAATAAGACAGCTCTGAGTTTTGTGTCTTTTGGACAAATAAACTTAGCAGTAAATTTAGCCTACAATGCTGAGATAAAAGACTCACGTTTGTCCCCTTAAAATTAGCCATCAGTCTATACCTCCAAATCTTTTGCCTTCTATGAATTTCTGCCTATAAAGAGGCAACTACCATAATTTGGCTGCTTTCTGTTAGATGAGTGGTTCTCCACTGAGGGTAATTTTTTTCCACCCAGGGGACATTTGGCTATGTGTGGACACACTCTTTGTTGTCACAACTATGGGGGCAGTGCTACTGGCATCTAGTGGGTAGAGGCCATGGATGTTTCTAAAATTCCCACAATGCTTGGGACAGCTCCCCATAACAAAGAAATATCTGGCCCAAAATGTTAGAAGGGCTGAGGGTGAGAAACCTTGTGTTAGAATGATGTAGGCAGGAAGAATTGGACATAATGACTGCAAAACTCAATCACAAAGGCTCAGTGGGCATATTTAAATGCATTTATTTTTTTTTTAATGTGCCCAATGCATTTTTTTCCCAGAGAAAAAGTATTGATAAAACAGTAAACTATCTGTGGTATGCTGACTACTAGACCCCCCCCCAAAATGTCCAAGTCTTAATCTCTAGAACCTGTGAATATATTATTTTACATAACAAAAATAATTTTCCAGTGTGATTAAGTTAAGGATCTTGAGATGGGGAGATTATCTTGGATTGGCTGAGTGGGCCCGATCTAATCGCAAGGGTTTTTATTTATAAAAAGTGAGGCAGGAGAGTCAGATAGGAGATATAATTATAAAAGCAGAGGTTGGAGTGATATGATTGAAAATTGAAGAAGGGGACATTAGCCAAGGAATGCAGGCTGCCTCTGGAAGCTAAAAAAGGCAAGGATATGGATTTTCCCCTCTAGTTTCAGAAGGAATGTAATCCTGCTGACACCTTGATTTTAACCCTGTAAGACTTTTTTGGACTTCTGACTGCCAGAACTGTAAGATATTAAACTTGTGTTGTTTCATGCCACTAAATTTGTGGTTATTTGTTACAGCAGCAATAGGAAACTAATACACTATCATTTGGTGTGCTTTGAGAATGGATATGTATTTCCACATATAGTGTAAACAGATTTCAGATTTTTACGTTATTAGAACACAAAATATAGTTAAACCTATAGCTATTTGGAACTTGTTTTCTCTAAGAGTGTGGGAGGCCCTCTGGGGATTTGCATGAGGGTGGATGATCATACTGGTGAAGAAGTGCTGGTGGTGTAACAGCTGGTTGATAAAATCTTAAATAAGCCGACTTTCTCTATGCTGCCTTCTTTCACAGGCAATTTATGGGTAAAATAATTCATCAAGTGGTTTGGAAGATGCAGAGTGTGAGGAACTATCATGATAGTTCATTATTCATGAACTCTCCAAAATTATAAACATTTGTTATGCTCTCATGCAAATGGTTTTATTAATTTTTACAACCACCATATTAAATTAGTTGTTATAATAAGATTATGTTTCTCACTGAAGCCTGTCTACAATATTGCTTTACAGTTTGAACCCTGAATAAGAATGGTATTGGGTTTTTTTCTGGCCCATATCCAGTATGTTTGTAAGCAATCAGGTGGCATTATCCAGGGTGCAACGTGGAGTCTTGTAACTGTCAACACCTAGTGTGTGTATTCATTGGTGCGCCTGTGTGCACAGCTGCAGCCTCCTGCTCAGGCACAGCTCGCCACATCTGACCTCATCATGCTGAGTGCTGTTCCCTCATCTACCCTCTCCATCTGTGAAATGTGAAAATTTTAGAATTATTTAATAGTACCCACATGCACACAGAGACACATGAACAGATAAGGATAGCTGACATTTGCAGAGTGCCTGATAGCTCACTAAGTGCTTTTTACCTCCGTTGTCGTACAATCTTTAGCACAGTCATTGTTATTATCAACATTTTGCAGATTAGGAAATGGGAACTGAAGGGGTTTTGGTGATTTGTTTAATGTCAAAAAGGCAGTAGAGGCAGGTAGGACTCAAATTTTCTTTCTCTGACTTGGCAACCACTGGTCCGCCTGCTGCTAGGTGGCTCCATGGCGTCTGGACTTTCAGAGATGGGCAGTTATAGAGCTTGGCCGAGGTCACTGTGGTGCTCACGCTGAGCACTTATATAGCAGGAATGCCCTATATGTGGCCCAGTCAGCTGGCACCCAACGTTCTCCTGCTTTTAAGACTTTATTTTTCTGCCTCTGGGCCTTGGGAGACCTTCTCTTGAAACTTCACTATTCTTATTAGTCTGGGGGAGGGAAGGTATTTCTCTGGCTCCTGGCTGTAGTATAGCCCTCTCCCCAGGGTCCCCTGGTTCTTACTTCATGGACCCTTTTATGGATTTACACTCTCTGAAATCTACTTTTTTTAAATTGAAGTATAGTTGATTTGCAAAGTTGTGTTAGTTTTAGGTGTATAGCAAAGTGATTCAGATATATATATATAGTCTTCAGATTCTTTTCCTTTATAGGGTATTAGAAGATATCGAATATAATTCCGTGTGCTCTACAGTAGGTTCTTGTTGGTTATCTCTTTTATGTATAGTAGTATGTACCTGTTAAACCCAAACTCCCAACTTATACCTCTTGCCCCCCTTTCCTTTTTGGTAACCATAAGTTTGTTTTCGAAGTCTGTGAGTCTATTTCTGTTTTGTAAATAAGTTCATCTGTATCATGTTTTTAGATTCCACATATAAGTGATATCATATGATATTTGTCTTTGTCTTAATTCACTTAATGTTATCATCTCTAGGCCCATCTGAAATCTATTGAATAAACTAACATGAAGTGAAATGAATGATTAACTACTTCATTGTTCTCTTTTCTTAATTTTCACATATTGTAAAAAGGTTAGTACTAAAATTGAAGAAGGTGCACCACTAATATTACATAATATTGTGGTAAATTGTATTAAAAGTTGAGTGAAGGTCTTTGGTCAAAAACGTAACCCTTGATTCTACTATTGTTTTGAGGATGCATTTAAACTATTGTTTAAATTTATTTTGCTTTGTTTGGGAAATTTTAGGCTCCATTCAGGGCTACATGGTTGTAAAATTTTCAAAAGTAACTACCTTTGGGAGATTTCTGTTCCAGGGTTTGATAAAGAATTGCAATAATTTTAAAATATTTATTAGAGGCAATATTATTTTCTGTAATATTGAAAACAAAAAGACAAAAATAAAAGTGCTTGGGACTCCCCTGGTGGTGCAGTGGTTAAGAATCCGCCTGCCAACGCAGGGGACACAGGTTCGAGCCCTGGTCCAGGAAGTTGCCGCAGAGCAACTAAGCTCGTGCGCCACAACTACTGAGCCTGTGCTCTAGAGCCCGTGAGCCACAACTACTGAGCCCACATATCACAACTACTGAAGTCTAAGGCCTGTGGTTCGCAACAAGAGAAGCCACTGCAATGAGAAGCACACGCACTACAACAAAGAGTAGCCCACACTCACCACAACTAGAGAAAGCCCGCGTGCAGCAACGAAGACCCAACGCAGCCAAAAATAAATAAATTAAATAAATAAATTTATATATTTAAAAAATGCTTGTATGGTTGAAAAGGTTGCCATGTCCCCGGCTAAGTACCTCATGTGGGTAAGGTAGCCTGATTATTATATTCATATTTTTTTAATCACAGAAAATTGCCTTGGTGGATGAATTAGCACTCTTATTACGAACTTATTTATTACCACATTACAGACTTAAATAAGCAAAATCAACATGACCTGGCCATAGGCTTTTAGTATCCAGAGATAAATTCTACATGTTTGGATTGAAAATAAAATTTTTTACTCTATGTGGAAAGCCATCAGAAGAATTATAGATGGAAAGCCAAGACAGGAGAATTTTTTAAGACTTGAAAATTCTACAACATAGAGAAAAGGGTAGAAAAATGTATAGTGACATAGGGTATGGTATAGGCGGTACAGGGAAGGGTTGGTCTCATTTCTTTTATTCATACTGATACAGTTTTATTTTGCAGATTTTTAAGTTCATGAGGAAGCGAGAAAGAAAAATTAGCAAAGATGGAAATAATGTACTAATTTCTGATTCAGTAGAATATGACTAAGTATTATTTCATGGTTATGCATATAAAATACAATTCAAAATGAAAGATTGAAATGTGTGGCATTTGAAAGATATTCATATTTTGGACACACCATGGGTATAAAAAAATTCTTATTCTTTCTTCTTACCACTTTTGATGATAGTAAGATGGTGTTAAGGTGCATCCCTTTCCGTCAGCCTTTTATGCTGTATTTTGTATTATTTGCATTTGTCTTCTTACTGATTGAGCTTTCAGTGTAGTTGACTGACATCATTTTTTCCTTAGAGTTTTTATTACATTAAGAATAAACGTATTTATTCCTTAGAGTGAGACATTAAACTAGTATATTAACGTTTTTTCAAAGATGGTAAAATTCGCAAAATACTCAGAAATATTTTCTTTATGAATAGCATAATTCAGCTGTAGGTATTACTGGAGAAACTGGAAAAACAAATTATTGCTTTTTAGTCTTCTCTTGCTTTTGTAGCTACACCAACATATAGGATGACAATACAGTCCAAAAATATTTCCATTTCTTTTAAGAGTGAGACCTTGAGGTCCACTTGAATTCTTACACTGTCTCCCCTTCCCAAAACCTTTTTAAATTTTGGCAACTTTTTGCAATTAGATAATGGAAGCACAATTCCTGTGCAGAAGCTTATTCTACAAGGTGCCAAGTTCAGATATTATAAAGAGAATACCCTACTCTACCTTAGGAAATGATTCTATCATTAAAATAATACTGACAATTCACAGATAGCAATGGGAAATAGGTTGTTGAGATCTGAAAACTCTCCATTTCAGTAGGAAAAAGATGTACAACTGTTTTAAACCAAATGACAAACTCTCATTAACAAAAAAAAAACCCAACCAAACAACTACCCATTCAATAATGCTTTATGTCTACTGGTCTATCTTTTCACAGCTTTTGGGCTCAGATGCTTATAAATGATCAACAGTGTGCCACCCCACTCCTTTAGGAAGGCAAGCAGAGAGAGGCATTTGAATCTGAATCCTGACTCTTAGTAGCTGGACAGTACTGGGCAGTTTGTATAACCTCTCTGAAGCCTTATTTCTACAGATATAAAATGGGAATAATGACCTTTGCCTTCCAGGATTGTTTTTAGGATCACAGATAGTGTATATAAAATGTCTAGTGCAATCGTATTCACCCAGATGGTGCTCAATGCACAGTGATTAAACTTGAGAAGACAGCACTTCTTGTAAACTCATACTCTAAGTGTGGTCCCCATGGCATGTTTGGCTTACATCACCTGATACTGAAAGCCTGAGTGAATGCAGGACACTCTGAGGTTTCAGACCTGATGACATCGTGGTAGGGTCCCAGAACCTGAACCTGTCTGACTGTTCTGAAGAGTTTACTTAGTGAATCCACTTAAAAAAATTAGCTCATTTCAGGTCTTGGCCCGCAAACCTGGTTATATGAAATGTTTGACTTTTCAGCCTACTCTTCTGATTATATAGAGGCAAAGTCACGGACTCTCCTAGTCGACATTCACAGCACTTTGGCTTGGCTGAGAGAAGCCACTGATGTAAAAACAGAATGTTTGCAACATGACAATATTGGGTTAAATAGCTGGACTCTTCTTTTTATATGAGCTTATTTGAGGCACAGTCAGGGTAACTGGAATCATATGATTGGAAGGATTCCTAAGGGTTCGTTTGGAATCATTGAATCACTGAAGCTCTTGCTGGAAGAAATCATGTGGTCCTATCCACCTGCTTCCCAGCAGGACCACCCACCTTTCACAAACCAGAATTTGTCCTATCCCTTAAGAGCTGCTGAGAAGGGAGTTCTGGAGGTTTTTTTGTTTGTTTGTTTTTTGTTTTGCGGTACGCGGGCCTCCCACTGTTGTGGCCTCTCCCGTTGTGGAGCACAGGCTCCGGACGCGCAGGCTCAGCGGCCATGGCTCACGGCCCCAGCTGCTCCGCGGCATGTGGGATCCTCCCGGACCGGGGCACGAACCCGTGTCCCCTGCATCGGCAGGCGGACTCTCAACCACTGCACCACCAGGGAAGCCCTGGAGATTTTAAACAGTTATGAAAGACGCTTATGTATTGTGTCTAGTAATAGCTCTTCCCACATCTAAATAAAGCAAAAAAGAATTTCCGTTTTCAATGAATGGTCTATCAATCTTAGTATATGAAGTAAGGTTAAATTTATATTTTCTCTCCTATGATTTTATTCTCCTTTTTCCGACCAGGAATGTTTATTTATTTAACAAATATTTAATGAGTGCCTACAGTATGCTAGGCTCAGGGCTTGGTATGATTTTGGTAAATATGGAAAGGAGCAAAGGATAAACTTTGTCTTCTAGAATCCAGAGTCTCATTGGGGAGAAAGACACATGAAAGAATAATTAAAATATGATAAGCACTATAATAGAGGTATGAAAAATTCTATGAAAGTACAAAGGAGAAAACAAATAATTTTAAAAGCTGGTGCTTTTTCTCTCTGGACTTTTTCTGGAAAACTCATCCTTCATTCAGAAGATAACAATTCTCTATTCTTTTTTTCTGCACTTAGAAGCATATTTCACAAAACTTAACGTCAGAAAGTTCTTTCTCGGTAGCCTGAGTCCCTGGTAGAAGGGAGAGTGGGAGGGGAACTGGTGCTGACTGAGTGGTAACCACGGCCAGCGGGAGGTAGTTAGTATTTTTCTCATTTTCGAGATTTTATTCACCATTGAATTTCTGGTGTAACAGGTGCTCAATGAATAGTGTTAAATAAGTGAAAGAGGAAACAGCATCAGAGAGGTTAAGTGACATGCCTGAAATCACAAAGCTGGTAAGTTCTTATATGTTCTGTGGCCTTTACACAACTCTAAGCCATTTAAACCTTTTCCAATGATTTCAGAGTGGATGGAGATGGAGAATATCAGATTATATTTCTTTGTATTAAGGGTCTTCCTACACTTGGAGGTCAAATCCAATAGCTTCCCTTTCTTGTTGCATAGCCACTGCATCAATCCTAATGGTGAAAAGAGCTGGCTCTGGAGTCCAACTCTTTGGGTTCAAATCCCAGCTCCTCTGCTTGCTAGCTACTTAACAAATGGTAGTCTTCTCATCGATGAAATGAGAACAACAATAATGTTTCTCTCATAGAGCTGCCGTACTGATGAAAGGAGATAACCAACATAACGTGCTTAGTGTGGAGCCTGAATATAGAAGCCCTTCATACACATGGGCTAATATCTGTCTCAAGTGTCAAAATATCCTTGAGAGGCAGTGATAGTCTCCCTTAGTGACTTGTTTCAGAGACCCAACCAGGAAATTCTTCTTTGCGTCTAACCCAAAGTGCCACTTTCTGCTGTAATCGAAGGCCATTTCTTTGGGTTCTAGTCTCTGAGGAAATTCAGGGCAGCTGGTCTTTCATATTCTTGATGACTTTTATTAAGCCAGCCACACCTTAGAGTTTTTGTTTCTAGACTAAATACACCCCCCAGTCAGAAAGTCTTTCTACATAAATCTTTTTTTTTCCTCCGTCTAATATTTCAGTCTTCTTTGGACCCTTAAGGAACAAGGCCATTGGTGTAAAAATTTTGCAGATGGAAAATATAAGAAATTTTTCTTTGAAAATAGAGTCTACAGTTGCTGACCTAGAGTTACTGGAAACTCTCAGCCAGGGATATGTGATGAAACAGTTGCTAATGAAATAACTCAGGGATGAAAATTTCCCTGGATATTAAAAATACACCCCAATCCATGTTTATGTATATTTTATCCACAGTAATTCGTCTTGTAAATGTGTAATGTGTTGGCCTATTTTTCTTACTGTGTCAAATAGAGATTCTGACTTGGCCATTGCCATGCCAGAAACAGACTGAACCTTTTCTACAAATATAAACCAATTTGCAAAAAGAATAGAATAATTCTGGAAAGACCTGTTGAGATAATTTATCTCATGTCTCATGACCATACACCAAGTTAGTGGGAGTGAAGTATTCTGACTTCAAGGCTTTTTATTTGATATCAAGAGCTGCCTTTTACGTTGATTTCAATAAACAAATAGGCTACTATTGATATATGAAATGAAATTGCCTAATAATGACCTGAAACTATGTCATAGAAAGACAGAGGAAGACTTTCCGTAATGTTTTTTGTTTTGTTTTGTTTTGTTTTGTTTTGTTTTCTTTTGTTTTGCGATACGCGGGCCTCTCACTGCTGTGGCCTCTTTCTTTGCGGAGCACAGGCTCCGGACGCGCAGGCTCAGCGGCCATGGCTCACAGGCCCAGCCGCTCCGCGGCATGCAGGATCCTCCCGGACCAGGGCACGAGCCCGCGTCCCCTGCATCGGCAGGCGGACTCTCAACCACTGCGCCACCAGGGAAGCCCTTCCGTAATGTCTTGAACAAATATAATTTTCCAATTTTCTGGGGTTATAAAGAGCAGATAGTAATAAAATGCTACAAAGAATATAGGTGGCAAGGTTGCTCTTTCATTCTCCTTTTCTTTGTTATTATACAAATGTCACTTCCTATGTGTCCAGCTTCTATCTGGATTGAACACAGAAAAGGGCAGTTGGTAGTAATATTATTTCATATTCTTAAACTGATCTCCCTTGGCTCTTACAATTACCTAATGTCTGTTTTTAAGCACGTTTTAGACTTAGAAGATTGCAACCTTGGCTCAGAAAGGAGCAGTCTTATTCCTCAGGCTATTTTCTTAAGCTCTGAAAGCTTTAGTGAAATAATGCATTATTATGTCACATATGGTGCTCATCTCAGATGACTGCTAGAAGCTGCTGAGTTCTATATCCGTAAGAGATATCCATATGTGGTTAGAGTGAGTTTGTGTGTCAACATTTATATGGAGAATGATTTCCTGTGCTTTTCATCCCTCAGTATTTGGAACACTTTATTTGTAGTGGGAGAAAGAAAAATCTAAACATATCTTTAAGTATAGGACACTCAAGTGAGTCCTAAGGAGCTGGTTTTTGAATAAATTATCCTGTGTTTCCTAATGTGAAAAACACTCTCTAGTGGATTTTTGTTATTAAAATGTTCTCTTTCCCAATGAGCTCTCCTCAAAGTTATAATTACTAGTAACTGTTCTGATGGAGAATTTGAACAGTTCTGCCACTTTAAAAAAAAAAATATAGATTTATTTTATTTATTTATTTTTTGGCTGCGTTGGGTCTTCGTAGCTGTGCACGGTCTTTCTCTAGTTGCAGCGAGCAGGGGCTACTCTTCGTTGTGGTGCGCGGGCTTCTCACTGCGGTGGCTTCTCTTGCTGTGGAGCACAGGCTCTAGGCGCACTGGCTTCAGTAGTTGCAGCACGCGGGCTTCAGTAGTTGTGGCTTGCGGGCTCTAGAGCGCAGGCTCATTAGTTGTGGCACACGGACTTATTTGCTCTGCGGCATGTGGGATCTTCCTGGACCAGGGCTCAAACCTGTGTCCCCTGCATTGGCAGGCACATTCTTGGCCACTGCACCACCAGGGAAGCCCATGCCACATTATTTTTAAGCACACAAAGGGAGGAGTGAAAATAGTCTTGAGAGGCAGTCTAGTTGCAACAACAACAACAACAAACACTCAGAACAATGGATATCTAGTTTACTATATGAGAGAACTTCTGGATACTCAATGTTCTGACTTTACCTGTTCTCAAATCTTATATTCTAGATGAGCGTAGTGCTGGTAACATATCCTTCTATTGCAAAAGTGTAAAATGACTCCTCTTCCATATTTACCACTGTCTTCCCTTTCTTAAAAGTCTCCTCTAGACCAATGAGAAAAATTTCATTACAGGCACTTATGTTACATGATGTATTGAGTCCAAGTCATAATAGCAAAACAGTGGTTGAGCAACAACCCAGCAGTTGTTTGAGAATATCACTGGCCAGTGACTCAGTTCCCAACATTTCAGACAAATTGTTTAGGGAATTGTATGGCCTCAAGGAGAGAAAGGCAAACTTGTTCACCCACATGTGTGGGGAAGCCAGGAAGGTGGTAATTTGTTCCCCTGTATAAAGGTGTTCCACCCACTCCTACTCACAAGTGGGAGTGAGCAATGGGGCTTTTGGCCTGGAGGGTGGAGCCACACTTGTCCCCCTCATTTCCTTGTAAGGATGTTGGGGAGACCAATGAGATCATGTCTATGAAGTAGATTGCCTGGAATGTGCTCATGTTGTCCAATGTAAATTATGCCAATAAGAATTTTTTTTTTTAATTTCCCATTTCTTTTCTCACAACTCTGACAAACCATTGGCAACCTGTACAGATTTTCCCCTGTCCTTAAGTTCAAGTCCCTCTGCTAAAACACCCTGGGTAATTCATTTTTGGTCTGTGTGTAAGTGGCCAAATCTTAGCTCTTTGTCCTGAAGAACCTTCCCATAGACAGCTAGATCTGTTCTGAGTGAGGAACTGTACAGAAAAGTACAAAGGAAGACTTGTAGTCGGCTATATTGTCTAGAAAATTTATCATAAACTCACATAATATTGAGTTCTCTAGACATTGCCTGAGATGGTATTCAGAAATCCTTTATTCAAAACTGCTTCTTTAGACTCCTTGTATATTTTCATGTGATATAAGATGTTCTGCATGAGGAAGCTATCTGATTACATGCTTTTAAAACAGCCAGAAAGACCTTTGGCCATCATGTATTAATTTATTTCCTTTTGGTACTCTCCCTCTAAAACATAAAACCGATTTAAAACCAGTGGTTTCAATGGAAATTTTCCTAAAGTCCACTTTTATTTTCTGATGTTATCAGGGAATCACTGGTGAATATTCAAATAGCTGTGATATCCTGCTTTTAAGAAATGTAGCAGCTAACAAAAGAGAGAAAGAGGAAGAAATATTTGAGAATTGGTTTTAAAAAATTACTATCAATTTAGCTATATTTACATGGATTTTGGATCTATTTTTTTAGCACTTGTCCCATCAGATTATTACTCTTAAAACAGTAATTTCTTCATGTCTATTCTCTAAATTCCTTTGCACATACTTAATAAGCTAATGTTTTAGATGCTATTGTAAATGATGTCTTTTTAAAAGTTTCATTTTCTGTTTAATGTTTGCATATAGAAGTTAATTGTTTTTTGGATATTGGACCTTGTATCCAACGGGCTTTATATATGCATTTATTAATTCTAATAAGAATAACAAAAATTATATTTTTCCCTTTCCTATTCTTATGCCTTTTATTTCTGTTTCTTGTCTTGTAGATTGACTGGGACCTCCAGTATAATTAGAACAAAAATGGTGATAGTGGGCATCCTTGCCTTGTTCCAAAAGTCACAAGTAAGGAAAATGTTTGTTGTAGGACTTCTGTAAGTACACTATCAGATTTTAAAAGTCCCCTTGGTTTGCTAAGTATTTTTATTATCAATGGATGTTGAATCTTATCAAATGCTTTTTGAAACTATTACATTTATTATGTGATTTTCTTTTTTTCTGTAAATGTGGTGAATTCATTGATTGATTTTTGAATCATAAACCATCCTTGCATTCCTGAAAAAAGTCCATTTGGTCATGCTAAGGTTGTTTATGATTTTTGCATCTATGTGTCTATTTTTCTTTCTTGTAATGTCCTTATAAGGTTCTGCTGGGCTGTTAAATAATAGAAAAGTGTCTCTTGTCCCTTTTTTCTACTGTCTGGAAGTGTTTGTTTTAGATTAATGTTATTTATTCTTTAAATTCTGAGATAATTCACTGGTGAAACTATCTGGAAAGTAGAGTTTTCTTTGTGGGAAGGTTTATAAAACTAGGTTTAATTTCTTTCATAATATCAGACAATTCAGGTTTTCTATTTTTTTGGTGTCAGTCTGGTAATAATTTCATATAAATAGTCATATTTACTGGCATAAAGTGTTTCATAATATCTTTTAATAATCTTTTAAATGTTAGCTGATAGTTTACAATGCTATTTCTACAACCAGTAATAATGCCAAATACAATGATCAGTTCTTGAAGTTTGCCAAGCCATTTCCTATTATCACAAAAATTTACGCAATTAAATGAGGTGAAATAATACTGACATGAATCGCACACTTTTTTATCTCTGTGACATCAAATGTTTACATTAATATGAAAGTACTTCTTCAACCACATGGGGAATCAAATGCTAGTTATACTTGTTTTTGGAGACTTGTGGCTTGTATAACCTGAGGCATGCCAATAGCTCATAAATATCACCTTTCAGTTGCCTTTTGTTCTTGAGATTATTCCAGGGATGTGTTGGTAAATGCGTAGATTCCCTAAATGAAAAGTGTGATGTTCAGTGGGGATGATAAGGAAAGTTTTCAACTAAAATATTTCTGGTGTAAGTTATTTCAACTTCAAGCAGCATAGACTAGTGATTCTGTCACAAAATTAAGCATGTTTAGCTTCATTAGTTACTGACTGGGTGACTTGGGTGAGTAACCTAAGTATCTTGTAGTACTCTTTTCCAGGATATGAAGTGGAGTTAACATGATTTTCCCTTTGTGTATCATTGATGCTCATAGCAAATAATGAAATATTGTATGTAGTGCCTTATGCTCCAGGGAACATCCAGAAAGAAGGACTTAGCCTATGAAGCTGATGGAAGCAGTTCTGATCTTTGATACTTTTTCTCTGGGCCAAAACTAAAGCAGGAAAGGTAGCAATGGAAAGAGATCTCTGAGGAACTTCAAAATGTCAGTTGACCATGGCTATAGCTCTCTATGCCATTGTGAAGCATCAAATGGAACTGTTCCAGAAACTGATGGTGGAAGCACACTCTTCCTTAGACTGTGAATGGAATGATAAAATCAGAAAGAATAACCAAACAAAAAGACATTTCTCTAATTATTCCTAGACTGCCTTTGTAAGAAAGTGAATTTCGAGCTGGGAGGGACTGTAGAGGTCATTGAGTCTGGTGCCCTAACATTCCCCTTAAAAAAAAAAAAAAAAGAGCCCTCAAAGATTAAGTGACACCTATAGTAGAGAAACTAATGCTACAGATGTGTCTTGCTTTAAGGAAAACCAGATTCCAAAATTCAAAATGTGTAAACTAAAGGGTCATTATTACTTTACAAAGGACTTTTATTATTCAGTAAGTAACCCTCTGAGCATTTATTAAGCAGCAAATTCCCAGTGAATTCAAGAAATGATTTAACTTGCAAACACTTGGTTTTCATGCAGTTTCAGCAACACATTTGTTGAGGGAAGCAAGGTACGCTAATATTCTTTCTGTGACTGGCCAGTGTGAGCTCAGTCATTTACCTGGGTGTTTGCCAGGGCACACATGACTAGGGACAATTTATGGCATTTTCCCAGGGGGTGAGGTATGTGGATGTTGTTGCTTTTACTGAACAAAATGTGGAGCCTGTGCTGTACAAGCCAGAATAGAGAGGGTGGTCCATGAGCTAGGGCTAGAGGGCCTTTCAAGTCTGAGGCATTGGCAGGATATTGCTTTCCTTCTTGTCAGCCACACCTTCAAGACTTTTTTAATGGATACAGTACATTTTATCACAAAGGTATATTAAAAATGGAACAGAAGCTGGGTGGAGTAGCAATACCACAGTTGAAAACCTTCACCTCCAGGTTGACAGGGTGGAGTGAGTAAGGCACCCCTTGCCAGGCCTGTTTATCTTGGCTCACAGCACCAGCAGGGGAGTGTGAGGGCCCCCTCTGGCCACTAAACTGAAGTGTTCTTCTTTTGCCTCAACTCCCTCCATTCCCAAGGGATTTCCTGTCAACAGTCTCAACAAAGGGTTTTGATAGAAAAAAGGAAGGGTTATGTGGGTTCATTACCTTTAAAGCATCCATTCATGAAAAAAAGCAAGTGATCATGAAAAGAGATAGTATTAAGGATAGATTTTTTTTTTTTACTGTGCTTCAAGATATTGTGCCTTGAGACTTTTCCATAAAACTATGAAATCATTAGGCTAGGTTATGGTTAGATACACTCTCTTAGAGATGCCTGTGCAAAAAGCCTCATGGAAATTTGAAATATAACAATAATAAACATACATCGAGGGCTGTTCTAAATTCTCTCTATATATTAATTCATTTAGTTTTTATAACACCCTGTGTGTTAGGCACTATCATCATCATCATCATCATCATCATCATCATCCCTATTGTCCAGACGTGGAAGGTGAGGTACACAGAGGTTAAAAAGCTTGCCCAGAGTTGCACACTTAGTAGTTAGTGGTGGAGGCTGGATTCAAACTCAACCTAATGACTGGGAATCTCAACACCTATGCTCTGCTACTTATTTAAAATTGAACATAAGATAGATTTTAAAAGAAATACCTGAAAATCAACAGTTGTCTCAGAATCAGAATAGGAGTGAAACAAAGGCAGGAAAATAAAATTATAATGAAAAACAAAAAAAAATTTTTCTCCTCAAGTAGTGTTGTATAAAATTTACTTTCATGTAAATGTTAAGGACAAATAATAGAGAAACTGTTTAATTTAATGAAAAATAAACTCAAGTTATTTATACCAAAGGCAAAAAATTGTTTTTAAAACTGTTATAAAGAAATATAAAATGATTTAGGCAAATTCATGGGTGGTAGTAGTCTCATAATAGATTTTGAAGGCAACGAGGGTATCTCTAATTTCTGAATCTGAAAATTCACTCAGCCTTTTTTTCACTAGAAAATTCAAGGAATTTTACTCTTTAATCAAGGAGGGCCATCAAACCCTTCTCCCTCAATTTTTGGTGTCATAGTATGTGATACTAAACTATGTGCTGCCCATTAAATAAGCACATGTAGTAATTTTAATGGACTTATGACCTTGTACCATTTTTCACTACAGAGGGTTTCTTAAATGTTAAAAGAAAAAAAAAAGTCCACCAGAAATGGAAGCGTCAACAGAAGTGAAAGTTTGATAATTCAAAGAAGTGAATCTGTTTCTTACTTGTAAAGCACTACCTTAATAAGATATCTAGCTACAAAAATCCCCCGATTTATTTATTTCAGCATCAAAATTGATTTCTGGGAAGGTTGGCTGACTAAGCAGATGTAGGAAGCATATCTTCTAACTCGAAATATGTAGTAATGCCAGCTATAATATAAATTTAAAAATATTATCTACAAAGCTAAGTTCAAAAGCCAGAAAGGGAAGTCTTTTAAGTAGCAGGAAATAGAGGGAACTTAAATCATTGTAATGAGTGGTGGTTGATGCCATGCGGGCCAAGGGTATTAGCATGGATATATGCTTTAGAAGCTAATGTCTAAAGCACTTTGTACAATGGGGAAATATATTTGGGAATAGCCTGTCTAATTCATACAAGGAGGTAGAAGTTCAGAGGCAGCCTTGGGATATAGCATGGGGATATGGCTTGGAAACTGATCATCTTCCCTGGCCATGGTGGAAATTGGAAGTCCAAATCCAGGCTTCTTGTGGGACCTGAGTTTGAATAACCCAAGTAGTGCAGAAACACAAGTAGAGTCTAACCCAAGAGATGGGTTAAACAAAACCTAGATAAACTGAAGACATAAGGAAAGCACTCAGAATGAAGACCAGAGAGATAAAGAGATGGAAAATATCAGAGAAGTTAAGAAAACATGAAAGATAGGAAAGAGTAGTTCCAATATACATCTAATGGAAGTACAAAAATCTTCCCTATAAATCAAAGTAATAGTTATTTTTAGTATAAAAAAAGAAACAATGTCACCTACATATAAGAAATTTAGATATTGAAGCTAATTATTAGAAAAATGAAAATCAAAACTACAATGAGGTACCACCTCACACTGGTCAGAATGGCCATCATTAAAAAGTCTACAAAGAACATATGCTGGAGAGGGTGTGGAGAAAAGGGAACCCTCCTACACTGTTGGTGGGAATGTAAATTGGTACAGCCACTGAGGAAAACAGTATGGAGCTTCCTTAAAAAACTAAAAATACACTTGTCATATGATCTGGCAATCCCACTCCTGGGAATATACGAAGAGAAAACTCTAATTTGAAAAGATACATGCACCCCTATATTCATCACAGCACTATTTACAATAGCCAAGATGTGGAAGCAACCTAAATGTCCATTGACAGATGAATGGATAAAGAAGATGTGGTATGTATATACAATGGAATACTATTCAGCCATAAGAAAGAATGAAATAACGCCATTTGCAGTAACATGGATGGACCTAGAGGTTATCATATGAAGTGAAGTAAGTCAGAAAGAGAAAGACAAATACCATATGATAATACTTACGTGTGGAATCTAAACTATGACACAAATGAACTTATTTATGAAACAGAAACAGACTCACAGACATAGAAAAAAAATTTATGATTACCAAAGGGGAGAAGGGGTGGGGGGGGATAAATTAAGAGTTTGGGGTTAGCAGATACAAACTACTATATATAAAATAGATGAACAGCAAGGTCCTACTGTATAGCACAGGCAACTACATTCAATATCCTGTAATAAGCCATAATGGAAAAGAATACAAAAAGGAATATGTATATATATGTATAACTTAGTCACTTTGCTGTACACCTGCAATGAACACAACATTGTAAATCAACTATGCTTCAATTTAAAAAAAGAAATTTAGATATTGAAATAGAGAATAGGTTTTCTACATCTCTTTTCAATAGCTCTTCTGGAAATGTGGAAGTTTAATTAATTTTTCCTGCTCTGAGCTGTGGAGACTCTCTATGGATTAGTTTTCTGACTGCCTCTGTGGAGCCCTTCAGGTATCAGCAGTTTCAGATTACTTGTGTCTTTTCTCTTTAAAAGATCTCAGGCTCTAAAGCAGATAACTCCATATAATTCAATTAGGATGTTCTATAGAGAAGACAATCAAATGAATAGCCGAAGTTCCCAAAGTCCTGCTTTTTACTTTTGTAGCAGATTTGGGAGAGATGGTCTAGATAATTGAGTACTTACTCCTCTTAAAACTTGGTGTACATAATCAAGAGTTTTAACTTTTCTACTTTAAAACATCGTCTCATCAAAGAAATTAAAAAATGTTTCTGAGCTGTAAAGCATCTGAAGAATTGTCTTTTCTATAATACTCTCAAAGAAGGTTTTGATATCACATACATCTTAATTATTACCTTTACTTTTTCATATTTAAAAAACAATTTTACTCCTATTCCTTTAAAATCATCTTCCTTCCCCCGATTCATCCTCCATATTCTTTTTTATCTTTTCATTTTTTTTTTTTTAGTTTTTTATTTTATATTGGAGTATAGTTGATTAACAATGTTCTGTTATTTTCAGGGGTTCAGCAAAGTGATTCAGTTATACATATACATGTATCTATTCTTTTCCAAATTCTTTTCCCATTTAGGTTATTACCCAATATTTAGCAGAGTTCCCTGTGCTGTGCAGTAGGTCCTTGTTGGTTATCTATTTTAAATATATTAATACATGCTCCATATTCTTTAAAATGTTTTTCCTCAAGGGTTTTGGTTGCAGATTTGTAAAGAATTGATAAAAAGGAATTACACGATTTAAACACTCCCTCCCCACCAGTCACACAGACTCAGACACAGACACACAGACACACAGACACACACACACATACCAGGAGAGACTGGGTGTGCCACACTGAGAAGTAAAGAAGGCAAACAATCCAGCAACTCCAGAGGCATTGAAAAGAGGGTATCTTCTTCACTGATAGATTTAACAGTCCCCTGCTTTCTCTCCAAAAGCTGGTTCCAAGTGGGTTTACCCATAAGCATGGGACAACAGAATGACTAAATTTGACTAACATTAGGCTAACTTTATATGAATGAAAGAATCGTAAATGTGTAGTTCCATTCAACGCATTTCAGGCAATCATACCTGACATGCAACAAGATATGACGATTATTACTCACATTCCTCTTTGGTTCAAAAACTTCCTAAAATGGTTATGACTTAAAAATATATATTTTTTTAAGGTAACTACTGCTAATGTCAGAGTGATAGTACCTTGGCTTTTTTAAAACCTCATTTGGAAAATAACTTCTTCAGCTGAAATATAAAACATGCGTATATTTCAGACTGAGGAAAAAAATGCTAAGCCTGATACAAATATGTGAAATATAAGCCATCTCTTTTTTGGATCCTAGAGGTGGTGTATTGTTTTTGAGTGAGAAATTGTATAGCAGTTTGCTAAGTTCAAGAAAAAGACTCTGGAAAATTTTTTTCCTTTGGAATGAAGTGAAAGAATTAGCTGCAAAAATTTCATTATTACCTATATGTCTGTAAAGCTTTTTTGTTTGTTTGTTTGTTTCCCCAAAGAGCTGGCTTAATTGCTATGGTATCACACCATAGCAATTCCCCTTTTATTTTCACTTCTATGAATAGAAATTAGAATTGAAATCTAACTTTCTGTTTCTTTTCCAGTAGGTTCTGGCTGTCTCTAGAACTCTTTTTACTATAAAACATACTTTTCATCTATCTATCTCCCAGCACTTCTAATTTTATCTTTCCTATTTTTCTTAAAGATATGGATGTTGACCTATGTGGTTACTGTTTGGGGTATGAGAGTGGAAGCTCATTTCTAGTGCTACAAAGACATTTCATTAATTTGTTCAACATTTATTGAATATCTACCATGTGCTAGGCTTAATATATCTGAGCCTTACTTGTTCCATCTGGAGTCTTCAACTCTAAGATTTGCTGATCCTAAGCAAAAAGCAACCTTCCCAATTATTTAATATTGTGCCATTCCAACTTACCTACAAAGACATGAAAAATGTACTTTTTAATGCCTCTATGCATTCATCAGCCCTACTTCTGCCTGGAATGACCATCTTTCCTTCTTCATTGATCTGATGACTCCTCATCCTTTAAAATTCAACTCAAATGACATCCCAGCCTCCTTAGTCTGGTTTAGATCGTATCTCCTGTGCTCCCACTGCCCCTGTGCCTTTCTCTTTCACAACATTTGTCATGTTTTACTATAAAATTCTATGGTGGATAAACTTTAAGATGGCCCCCAATTATCCCTGCCTCCATCCTGTTAGCAGATTCTCACTGTTGCTTTTTTGACTTACACACTTTGATAAAAGAAGCAACCACGTTGGGGAGGTCCACGTGGCAAGGTATTGAGGATGGCCTTCAGACAAAAGCCAGCAAGACACTGAGGACCTCAGTCTGACAGACCACAAGGAACTAAATCCTGCCAACAACCACATGGGCTTGAAAATATATCCTTCTCCAGTTGAGCTTTCAGATAAGACCTCAGCTCTGACTGATGCCTTGATTGAAACTTTGTAAGAGACCCTGAAGCAGAGGATCCAGCTAAAATACTCAATTTCTGACCCGCTGAAGTTGTGAGATAATAAATGTAAATTTGTTAAGCTACTAAGTGTGTAAGTTACTTTTTACACAAAAATTTACTTATCAATTTATTTACTTTACTCTTCCATTGGATTGTAAGATTCTTCAGACTGAACGCCCTGTCTTTTTCACTTTTGAATTATCAAAACCTAACACTGCACCTGGCACAGAATAGCTAGTTAAATATTTTTTGAACAGTGTAGTAGTGAAGCAGGCTCATTTCGGCTTTCCACTACTAACTTTGTGATCTACATTTCATTCAAGTTCGAGACTCACGTTTTCTATGTGAAAAATTAGAGGGTCAGACTTAATATAGCTCAATTCAACTCAAGCAGTTTCCATATCTCAGTTTTTCTCTTTAAAAGTAAGTGTCAATGATATGTGTGAGACCATATTATATTTTAGTAGATGACTTGATCTTCAATGGATTTTTATATTCTGGTATATTTTTAACTGTGATGTGCAAAAAGTAATTATAGCAAGAATGGTGTATCTTTGACTTTTAGAAATGAAGACTCTTGTTAAAAAAAACCCTAAAGGATTAAATAGTGAGAACACAAAAACTGAATGAACCCATGAAAAATTGAAATCAGTTTTATAAAGGGCATTTGACAAAATGTAGCATGACATTTATCAGCTTTCTTAATTAAGTGGACTAAAAAACAGATAACACAATTTTAGACAGGAATTGCTTTTTCCATGCTGACAGGAAACCTTTGTTTTGTTTTAGCCAAATGTTCTTAAAAAATGCTATTTATAATAGCTTTGCCAAAGTGAAAAAAAGTCTACAAATTCTCATTCATTTCTATCTTTTTAAAAATTTGCTGTATTATCTTCTCAAATGTTTCTTTCTTTCACTGAGTGTTTAGCTGATAGGAAAATGATGATTCAGTTCTTCAAAGACTGATGGACAAGACATTTTTCATTTTCTAGGCCAGCACATATGGCAAAGATAATTCTTATTAAGCACATTAGATAATTCTTGATGAAATCAGTTAACCATCAGTTGGACCTACCTTTCCTTCCTCTCCACCCTCTTCCTTAAGTGTTATTTCTCCAAGTCCAGAAAACCTAGGCATGGATGATATTGAAATTTTGTTATTTAAAAGAAGAGTAGAAGATGAATACTTTCCTTTTACATAAGACTTGCACTCTTCATCTGTCCATCTATTTTTACTCTGTACAGATACCCCTTAAAACACTGATTGCAAGAAGGAATTAACATTCCTTGTGGTGTGTCAATATGATATTTTTATATCTTCCCTTAAGCACATCCTGTCCTGTTATTTCCCACCAGAAGAAAGGGATAAGAAACAATGATCAAATTCACTCTGAAGTAGGACAATAAATTAGAATTGAAGGGAGCCAAACTAGACAGAGAAAAACTCTTTTTCCCAATATTAAGCAACAGATGGTCTTCTAAGGAAGGCTGTATCATCTCTATTTGAGGGAGTCTTTAAAAAAAGAAAAATCATTTGTTTAGGTAGAATATTTTTGGAAGAAAAAGAAGATGAAGCTACCTGACAGTTCTTTTTTCTCCACCATTCACAATACAAAAGTAGTTTAAAAATATTGAGGTATACTATTTTTTATTCTATATAAAGCCAGGAATAATAATTTACCAATAATGCCTCTTGCAATGACATGAAATAGTTCCATGGCTCAGAACATAGAACCTGAAGGAATAGTTTAGGGCTCTCAGAGCTCATTTAGGTGATAGCATATTACAGCAATTAGAATTAGGGCTTTAGAACTAAAGAAATGAGGGTTTGGATTGAGGTTCTATCTTTGACTCGCTAAGCCACATGTTATGCAGATTACTTAACCTTCTAAATCTGTTTCTTCATCTATAAAATGCAGATTATAATTCCTTTTATATAGAGTTATTTTGAATACAAAATAAAATAGTAACATGATAAATGCTCTCTGTAGAACCTGGTACAGAATAGACAATAAATGGACAATACATTAGCCTGGCCTTAAACTGACAGATGAGGAAAAATGAAGATTAGAGGTTAAGACCTCCTAAAGGATGTATGGTTAATTACAGAACTTTTGTTGGAAGAAAGGAAATTTCTTCCATAAACTGCAAGTTTTGTTTTATATCTATTCTTCAATTAAATTGCCATAGTATTTGTTTGAGAATAGTAGATGTCCCTTATTACTGAGAGAGCAAGGAAAGTACAGAGAGGGAAACTGGTTTGTATAATGACGGGAAACAAGTTTTAATGGAAAGTTGAAACCAACAAAATTAGATTAATCCACCCTTCTCAATAACTTTCCACACTGATCTGAATTTTGTTTCCCTGAATGCATATATTACAGAGGGATGCAACTAATGTGATAATTGAGGATCCCAAAAAGCTGGTGAAACTGTGAATGTGAAAGCAAAACCATATAGACCACCGACATTTTCTGAGTTGTGGCAGAGAGAAAACTCAGTGTCAAGGCGCACAATATGAATTGAATCTCAAGGAGGAGGATTCCTAAGCATCTGTGATTTGTGGCAAAATATATCTGTTTTGGGACTCTGGTGACATTAGGTTTCAGGGGCCAATGAGACATTTTGAAGCCCAAGATGCTTGCAGCAAACAGAGATAAAAGACTGCCTCATTATCAAATGTTTCTGTTTTTAATTTCTCCCTAAGCATGTATTTAATTTAAAAAATATTGTCCCTGTTCTTTCTTCATATGGGAGATTTTTTGATGATTGGAGCATTTGGGGAACCCCAGCCCTGAATCCTGTAAACGTTTGGAGCGGGGTTTAGAAATTCCTGCATGGGTCTGCAGTCTCTGTGGTTTCAACAGGATTTGTAACATTGATACCCATAAGTTTTTTTTAGCAGATTTTAGGTTGAAGTTTAGAATTTCTGGTCAGCATCTCAAGTGGCTCATCCTGTATTAAGAATTCAATAAATATCTATTGAATGTCTCCGTAACTGCCACAGAACAAGGCATATACCAGGCCTGGAGAGAGGTGTAAATGTAAAAGATAGACAGTCATTTTTGTAGCAGAAATAGCAGGATGTTGATAGAACTTTTCTTGTTGCATTGAAGTCGATGTGAGGGTCCCAGTTGGAAACAAAAAGGTTGTAAATCTAAAAAGACTCACCAGTTTCTCCTCACACCTCAATGTGGCTTTAATGAGAGAGACTCCCAAAGTGCCAGCCCCAAGGCAACCATACTTAACATTCCTTATCCCTCCCCCCACCACACCCATCCCACTCTATCTGAGAAAGTATAAGAAGGTGGGAAGGGTTGGGGACTGAGAACATCAGCCTGTGAGGGAGAGTGTGTTCATGGTGAGAAGCTCTTCCTGGTGGAGGGAGGGAGATGGTGGGTGCTTTCCACTCCTCAAAGCCAAGTGAGAGGCTGGTGCCAGAAAGGTGGGGGGCTTCAAGAACCTCTCTTTAAAAAATTGAGAATTCCCGCAAGAAGGGAAGCCTGGCACCCTGGATTTCTAATCTGAGAGATGGGAATACCGAGGAGGAAGAAAGGACATGGAATGGCTTCCATTTCCATTTTTGGTGGTGAGGATGTCTTAGTTTCTTGGGATTCAGGTGGACTTCGTAGAAGGTACCTGTTACCCAGAAAAGATGCTTTAATCAATAGAAAAAGCACTTAACTCTAGGAGGTTAAGTTTAAAAAAGCTAGTCCATTTCTTCTCCCTCCTCCTACCCCAAACACTTCAAAAGCTAGGCCTCCATAAAGGGGAGTGAGAAGAGGGTGTTAAAACCAGAGCTGGGTCATGCCAGCATCCATAGCTGGGAAGAAGAGTGGAAGAGCAGAGACAGAGAAAGAAGGATTTGCACTGGATTTGAAGTTGAAGTTTTAAACTGGATTGAGCCTTTCATTGCTGAAAGTGAGCAGGAAGTTACAGAATCTAGCCAAGATGTCATCAAAGGATAAAGATGATTCAGAAGAGCCTGTCTGAGAGCTGCCATTGGAGAAAAATAACCTTGTTACAGTCATTCATTCAATAATAGTAGTTGAGGGCCTATGTTGTACCTGGCACTGCTCCAGGCCTTGGGGAGACACCAGGTAGGGAACAAATTAAAGACCCTGCTCTTTGGAGCTTACATTCAAGTGGGGGTAAAACAAATAATAAATAACAAACAGGCAATAGTATAGTAGCACATTGGATTCTACATAACCACATCCTTTCTATGGTGGGAGGATGTACTTATTCATTCAGTGTGATAGAATTCTACATAGATCCCATGGATAGACTCAGGTCTGAGGTTGCTGCTATATGCAGTGAATGTTTGGTAATTAGAGGTAGGCCTTTTTATTTTGGAGCCTCCAAATCAATGAACTGTGATGAAATGTCCATTGTATGCAGAAAATTGTGGTACAGGAATTTATAGAATTGAGGCAGGATTAGGAAAAAAATTAACCAATTGCTTTTTCTTAGATGCATGAGGAAATTTTTAAAAATTGTCCGTATTTTTTAAAATTCCAAAGAAAACTGGCTTCAATAAGGGATACAGGTATATCCTTGTCTGTGGGAAAAAAACCTCATCATCTCCACCCCTTTTTTATCAAGCTTGTTTCCTCCAGTGTAGATTTTCCATGGAAAAAAATGACAGTGGGCATTTCTGGAAAATAAGATGTCAAAGAGTCAGACATCAGCTTACATTGGGATTTAGTAAATTTGTAGAGCTTATTGCAGTGACAAGACAAAACAAAATATTAACCACTATCACTTTGATCAGAATTCCTTTAAAAAAATGTTACAAAACACAACTGTATATTTGCTTGAGCTCTGCAGGTCAACGTAGAGAAGCCTTATGGGGACAGGAAACAAGAATTCTGAGGGAACTTAGAGAAACCAGAGCCCTATCACCTTGTCATGTGCTGTGCCTGAGGAAACTAGCAAACATGGCCTCCAAAGGCTTTCAGAATGTCATATAGACTTTCAAAGGGAAACTTTGTGTTTGATGTACTGGTTCGTAAAAGTGAGGAGTTGGCTGTGATGGATGTTGACTCTGATGAGGAAGGAATAAGTATTTCTCATTATGCTCAGGCCTTGCGATCAAATATCTGACCCCTTTTACACCTGAACTTGGCAGAGTGGATTCTCCTACATTGAGTGAAAAACATGGTACCATCCGGGAAGTTGGAAGAATGCCTCCCAGTCAGAGATGCCATTGTTTCTCTTCACTGGGCAGCTGAACAACAGGGGCTTGGTTACTCCCTGCCTGAGCCTTGCCTCTCCCCAGCAACCACAGACCCAAATGAAAGACAGAATTCTTGGAAAACCAGTAGTGGGCAAATTTACCTAACTCATGATTTCAAAGCTGAGTTGATGCAATTCTGTGGAAAGAAGTCTTTGGAAAACTTTAAGTCTGAGTTAGGGGCCCCTAACTCAGAGAACTGGAATCCCTTGAGCACACTGCAATTCCTTTACCAAAACACATTCCACATTGTCTTGTAATTACGTGTTTTCTTGACCTCATTCAGCTGAATAGGGACCTTGTTTATTCTGCTGATCAATTAATCCCCAGGGCTGCTATAGTCCTGACTCACAGTGGGTACTTAATAATTCTTTCCTGATTGAACGGAGGAATGAAGAAAAGCTCTGAAAGACTGAAGTAGGTTTGTGGGGTTCAACTCTGTTATATGGGTCTGCAGTGGAAGCTGTCCTTCCCACAGTAATAGCAAAGGGTGGCATAGACATTTTGCAGAGGCAGAGTAGAAGAATCAGGCCACCTGATTATATAACAGATCATCTACATGCTGTCCTTCAAGCACACAGTTCAGACCAATGGCCTCTGTGTTCAGATCTTTGTCTAGTAGAAGTGATGGTTGGCTGTTTGTAGGCTCGGTCAAATTTTGTTGTGGCATAAAACATGCATGTATAAGCCAGATAGGAATAAACATAGACCACGGGACTGCATATCTAGAATTTACAGAAACATTTAAAGATGAAAATGCAAATGCCAGTGCAGTTAAGAACCTAAGGTCACATAGCCAGCTAGTGCCGGAAATGGAGCTCCTTCTGGCTCACCGGACTCCAAGTACAGTGCTATTTCCACTCTGCCGCTGACTCATAAGCCCTTTTTTGGGGGAACATATGAAATATTACTGTTTCGCATTTTGATAGCTGAAAAGTATTCCAACAATTTTGGATCACCTAATTGTTGTAGTTCCCACTTCTCTTCAAGGCAACCTAACTATATACCTTGATGAACACCTATAAGGTGCCTTAAAAACTTAAAAGTTGCTTGCTTAAATTTGCAATAGTTACACATGCCTGTTGAACATTTTTCAATCAATTCAAAAGTGTGGAGATTAAAAGTATAACTACTGCCCACCCACCCTCCTCACTCCCCACCATTTTCCAGAGGGTAACCCCAGTTAGCAGTTTGATGTGTACCATTCAGTCTTTTAGATATTCATATATACATCTACCCACTTATATACACATATGCATATATACATGTGTATAGCTTTTCTAGTAAGAAAAAAACAAAGGTCCTTGTTATGGGTTGAATTGTGTCCCCCCCTCCAAATTCATATATTGAACTCCTAACCCCCAATACCTTAGAATGTGACCGTATTTAGAAATAAGTTTGCTGCAGATCTAATTAGTTAAGGTGAGGTCGTACAGGAGTAGGGTGGGCCCCTTATCCAATATGACTGGTGTCCTTATGAAAAAGGGAAATTTGGACATAGAAGATAAACCTGCACACAGAGAGAATACTATGTGAAGAGGAAGGGAGAGATTCAGATAACGCATTGTCTAAGAGAGAAGGAACACTAAAAATTGCCAGTAAACCATCAGAAACTAGTAGAGAGGCATGAAACATATTCTTCCTCACAGTCCTCTGAAGGAACTAACTTTTCTGACATCTTGGTCTTAGCCTTCTGGCCTCCAGAACTGTGAGACAATACATTTCTACTGTTCTAAGTCATCTAGTTTGTAGTACTTTGTTATGGCAACTCTAGCAAACTAATACAGTCAATATAAGCATGTTGCTCTGAAAATTGCTTTTTGACTCAAAACATAGATCCTGGACATCCTTCTAAGTTAATAACTTTATATATACAACATTTTTCAGTGGTTGCATGGAATTCTATTCAATAGCTGTTTTCCATTTGAAGGATTTGCATGTTTTCTGTTTTTCATGATTACTGTGACACCATTATTCTTTTTAAAAAAAATTGTGATAAAGTACATGTAACATAAAATTTACCATCTTAACCACTTTTAACCGTACAGATCAGTAGTGTTAAGTACATTCATATTGTTGTGACAATCTCCAGAACTCTTTTCATCTTGCAAAACTCTCATTCTAAACCCATTAAATAATAACTTACCATTCTGTCCTCCCCTCAGCCCCTGGCAACCACTATTCTATTTTCTGTCTCTATGAATTTGAGTACTTAGGTATTTATTTAGGTACATTAATGGAATCATACAATATTTGTCTTTTTGTGACTGACTTGTTTCACTTAGCATAATGTCCTCAAGTTTCATCTATGTTGTAGCATGTGTCAGAATTTCCTTCCTTTTTAAGACTGAATAATATTCCAGTATATATGTATACCACATTTTATTTATCCATTCATCCTTCCATCAGTGGACACTTGGGTTGTTTTCACCTTTTGGCTATTGTGAATAAAGTGCTGCTATGTAGCAAACATGAATGTAAACATCTATGTTTGAGACTGTGCTTTCAATTATTTTGGGTATATACTCAGAGGTGGAATTTTCTGGGTCATATGGTAATTCTATTAATTTTTTGAGGAACTGTCATACTGTTTTCCATAGCAGCAACACCATTTTTCATTCTCACCAATAGTTCACAGGGTTCCAATATCTCCACATCCTCACCAACATTTCTTATTTTCTGTTTTTTTTTAATAGTTAGCCATGTTAATGAGTGTGAGATGGTATCTCACTGTGGTTTTGATTTGCATTTCCTTAATGATTAGTGGTGTTGAGCATCTTTGTCATGTATTTTTTGGCTATTTGGGCATCTTCTTTGGAGAAATGTCTATTCAATCTTATGCCCCTTTTAAAATTGGGTTGTTTACTTTTTGTTGTTGAGTTGTAGGAGTTCTCTGGATATTAACCCCTTATCACCCATATGATTTGCAAATACTGTCTCCCATTCCAAAGATTGCCTTGTCACTCTGTTGATTTTTGTCCTTTGATGAATATCATCATTCTTATATCTTAAAACAAACATGTGAGTATATCTGTAGGATAGATTCTTGGGGTGGAGTTACTAGTTCAACTTTGAAAAGTTGTAGCAATTTAGACTCTTACCAATAGTGTATGATCATTTCCCCATCTCCATTCCCTTGTCAGCACTGCATAAGAGATCCATTTTTAAAAATTGACATAGACATACACAGTGAAAAGGGTATTTTTTTACATAGCTATTCTGTTCTTCATAAAGTAAAAGCCTGTTACATCATGCTTAGCTATTAAACAAATTTGGGTCAAATCATGTCCCCTGGAACTTTAACACATACACACAAAAAAAACTATAATTCAGAAATTGGTTCTGCCCCCAGCCCTAGGGTAAAAAGCTTTTATTTTTACTAAAAGCTCTATAATTAGTTCTTTTACATCAAGTGATTTACTTTAATGAATCGTGCCATTTTATAAAATGAGTAAATAAATCTGCTCCAATTCATAGCTAGAGAAATTATAGGAAAAGCCAATGTGCCAGAATGATTCAGTGTGTGCCAAGGATTCAATCTCATCATTCAGAATCCTTCCCAGTGCCAGCCCCACTGCACCAGCATAGGATTCCAGTTTCAGGGGCTGGAAAGACCAAGCAGAATGTTTGACATTAGGAAGAAAGATGATGATATCACACAGATTTAGTGGGAGTTGCATCACTGCAACTGAGAAAGGGACCTGGCCCAGGAGGATATTTCCTTTGTGGTTATATTAAAAAAAATAATTATAGGAAGATAATCATGGTTTTAGATCTTGGGGTCATAGGGGCACAAAGATAATGAAGTTCTCCCCCTTAATCTTACCACCTGTTTAAAGGCGTATCAGGTCTGCGCACTGACAGGAGGGAGGTTATACAAAGCCTTGGGGCCCTGACATATTTCCTCGACTTTCTACCTAGAACACTTGTGAGAGATGAACCATGTTTGTGCATGAGCATTTGTCCTCCTGTGTGATTCCATGTAGGGACACAATTGCCTCACTCTTCCTAAGGTCCTCTACTGCAGTTTATTAAAAACCAGAGAAGTGGAGCCTGGTGTTTCCATAGAGCTTTTCTAGTTTATTGGCTCTATTTGCTTACAAAAATATGTTTTCAATTACACTTAAAATATTTGATTCAAATGACTTTAAAACATTTGATTCAAATGACTTTAGGAAAGTCAAGATGCATTGTTTTTCCTGCCCACATCACATACATGTTGGTTTATTGGGGACTTAAGGTGCTTTGTACTGATGTCAAATGGCTGTGATAGAACAGAGTCTTGAGAGAAAGGTGAAGAGTAATATTAAGCTATAAATAATGGAATAGTAACAAAAATCAGTGTTTATCCTGGACTCATTGTGAGCATGACAGATTACAGGCATGACCATAAATGACAAAACTATATGTAAAACCCAAAGGAAAAATTGAGACTGCTTGGAGCACAAGATCAAAACAGGAAACTTTGGTTTGAGGTGAACTTCTTTTCCTCAGATAGAACTTTCTAGATGCTTTTTTCAGTCATCCATATCTAATTATTTTTCTTTGACAATAATGCAAAATTGGAAAGGGTTTTAAAACCACAGGCTTAGTGGGGCTAAAGGGGACATTTTTGTTTTCCTCAGAGGAGTGATAGCGTACAATGAATTCTTCATAGTTATTATTATTATTATTAGCCCTTTGTCCAGGTCATGGACAAAGCAATATTGTTTTATTGAATGTTGGTTAAACATTCATCTGTCCAGACAGAATGCAGAGATGGATTATACTGGGCCATGCCCCAAATAGGAGAAGGGAGGCCACAGTGAGAAGCTAAGTGGGATTTATGACTAAAGTGCCCTGAAAGGACCACCCTCACCCAATGCACATGACCCTTTTTGGAACTTCAAGGGTCAACCATGGACCAGCTGTGCATTAGCTCATTATGGATGGACCAGGGCAAAGATATCCTTATCCACGAGTCATATACCACATGGAGAGCAACTGGGGGCTCACAATGCTGAGATAGACACCACCAGGGAAGGGTGTTTACTTCTCACTCTTGTTCTGTCTACTCAATCAGCTATGGTGATTATTCCCACTTCCAGCCTAGGACCTTAAGGTGCATAAGTATCCCTTGGGATGCTGGTTGAAAGTGCAGATTTATGGCCCCAGCCCACGAGATTCTGAGTCAGTAAGGCCAGCTGGGGATGTAGACTCATGATGCACATAGTTCTTGTACCACACTCTAATACTCTGGGGAACTTTGCCCAGGATAAGCATGAGAGGGACTGGCTGGGCTTTGTGACTATCAGATTTTGCTTGCTATTATTGGTAAGGGCCTGTCTTAGACCTTTTCTTCCCCACTTGCACTGTTGGTTGTTAAAGACTTCTTGATTTCTGACTTCTTTGACCAGACTTTTGACCACTCACTCTTTCTAGAACCCTGCTTGATTCTTGAATCTGCTGCTTTGTCTCTGATATCTGTGCTTCTTTGATTATCATTTGTGTATGTTTCACTCATTCTTTCATTCAACAAATATTGAATATCTGTGCTTGGTTTTAGGCTCAGTGCTGGGAACACACTGCCTAGTAAGACAGACTCAATTCAGACCATCATGGGATTTATAATGGGGCCAGGAGGAGAGATAGTCAGTTAATTAAAAAGTTATGGTGAGAGTGTTAGATGCCATAGAGGGATGTTGGGGTAATGTCTGAGCATAGAGCAGGGCCACCTAATCCAGTTCTGGGGTTCAAGGAAGGCTTCTGGGAATGCTTAGGGAGTTGGGAAGTGATGAGAAGGCAGAGTGTCCCAGGCAAAAAGACAGAACAGTGTGAATGAACGCCCTAGAAGACAAGAGCTATGGCACTCTCAGAGCAAACCGTGGTTGTGTGTAGAGTAGGGTTGGTGACAGCAGGTGGTGTGGAAAGGAGTGGAGCTGGAAAGATGGGTAGGCCGAGACCATGGAAAATAATCCTTGTAAATCCTGTGACGGATTTTGGACTCTAATTTGAGGGTCATGAAATATCTCTGAAAGGTTTTAAATGGGGTGAGTCACAATCCAATCTGCACTGAGAAGACACTACAGCTGCAATGGGCAGATGGTGCAAATGGCTCAGAGTGAAGTCTCCAGAAGCCAGGAGAGGTGGGATGAGGAGCACTAGAGACTATGTTAAGGGAGAGACTTAGGAAGACAAATGTCTGTAACAGAAGGGAAGGCACAAAGGACAGAATGGCCTGCAGGTACAGTGAGCTGAGAATATTTCTATAGAAACTTCCTCCCAGGGACATTTTTGAGATATCCTTAGAGCACTTTAGGCAATGAGATTTTAGTACTGAGATAAATTCTTCAACTGGATGATATGGAAGAACAGCCAACTGCTCAATCTTATCAGCTAAAGAATGACACCAGCCATTTAAAAATGTACCAAAATGAATATGTATCTTTTTCAGATTGTGAGTGTCTTTAAGAATTAAAACAAAAGACAAAACACAACTATAAAATACTGGGAAGTCAGAGGCATACCAAGTCTCACAAATGAATTAACATACATGAAAGCCCTTCATATACTATGAAGTTGTATGTTAGATTGTGACAGACTTTAAGAAAGCAGTCTCTAAGAAAACAAAGAGCATGACATCTGCTCAACGTTGGAATGTAATAACCAATTTCAGTATCAGAAATCTGTAAGTGAAGACCCTCAGTGAACCTTCAGCTTTCTAAACCATGTAGAGCTTTTTTTTTCCCTGAAGAAGGATGGAGCCAGCTTTTCTAGGCTGAAAGCTATGCCATTTTCCCATTTGTCCTAAAGGCAAGTTCAAACTGAGAAACCATCTAAGGCTTGAATGAGTAAGATATGAAAAAGAAACTCGACTCAAGATTTAACTGAAAGGCAAAGTTCAGCCCCTTCTTTTGTCAGAAAGTTCTAACAACAGAAAAGAGCTCCAATGGGGGCTGCATGCTCAAGCGGACTTTTCTCACAAACGCATAGCACTGGACAGATTTGGAATGTGCCCTTCTTTCTGCTAGACGTTTTCCCACTCTTGGCCTTCCAAAACCCAGCGTTCAAAGCTTCACGACTACTTTTTTATGCGGGAGCAAATTGACCACAACACGGTTAGAAAAAGGCGTGAGTCAGAGTGTTTGGCTCTTTGTTTCTTTGTTGTGTTCTTTGGAAAGATTGTGGGGAAAGAAAGACTGACTTCCTTTGCATCTTTTTTTTGAACGGTGTTTGCTTAAAAAATAATAACCCCAAACCAGGGTATTATTGGGATTTACATTAAACATTTCCAGGTTTTGAAATGGGAACAGTCCACCAGACCCTTGTGAGCTAAGCTTTTGTTTTTCTCATTATACAAATAGATAAATGGAGTCACTGAGCAGTGAGGTAATTTCCCTGATCTCAGTTGTATTACATGAAAAGAAAGCATGAACCCAAGGTTTTGGATTCCAGGTAACCACTTTGATCATGCTTTTATAGGAAGCTGACAACCAAAAAGTTAATAATCCATTATACTGCATGTTAGGAATTCTATCATAACAGGAATTCTACTTCATATAATTTATATACATGTGTGCATACATGCGTGCATACACACTCATACGTAGCAGAATAATATCAACTTTCCTGAGTCTTTAGGGAATGAGACATTTTGGATAATTAAAATTTCCTAATAGCCTATGTTTTAGACCCATCAGGACCAAAATATTCTTGTTTTGATATTATATATTTGAAATATAGAATTTCCTTAATTCTTAAAAGATACTACTCAATATGTCAATATTTATGTTCAGCTGTGATTCAGTGGTTCCCCCAGGAACTTCCTAAGGCTATACAACCATTTATCTTCTCAATGAATGCTATACGCCTTAGAAATTCTTATCATTTTATAGCTTCTTTTCCTCCTCCTGTATTGTTAGGCTTCTACAATTCTATTTCTTCCTGCTGTTAGTGTACTTACTTATTGCATCCCCTTTCTCTTTTCAAATTCGGTACTTCAAGTTTGCTATGTTCTCAGGACTCAGAGAACTAAGTTTGTTAGAATTATTTGCAAAGTAGAAGTAAATAGGCTTGAAGCGAGGAATCCTTGTAATTGCTTATGAATATGAACCTTAATGACTACCATCTTTTCACTTCTGAGCACTTTTGACTTACTTTTTTGTCCTCAGTTGCGTTCTGTAGGGTTGAAGTTTTCAGAAATTGGAATGCTAGATAAATGAAAAGTTACCTTAAATATATTTTAATTCTGAAACTCAGCTTGGAATACCTTATTTTTTTCCCAGTGATTCAGATAGTATTCATCCAACCAGCATTTATTGGAAAGCAAAGTGTCTGACTCTGTTCCAGGGCCTAGGATTTCTCAGTGTCTTGGGATCATCCCTAGGACACTCACTATTCATTTTTTCTTGTTGGCAACAAAATTAAGAAGATTTCATAACAATTTTAGTTGAAAGAATACCATAAAAAAAGATAGTTTACTGTTTTGTACATTTTAATGTATGTGTGTTGAATGTCTGAAGTGTGTCTATTAAGGTACTGACTTGTTACGTTTTTGGCACCTAGAAAGTGGGATGGGGCTTGAATCCTTGACAGCTGTTGAGTGAAAGCCTTTTGCTGAGTGAGGATGGGTGTGTTGTGAGAGGACACTGGCCTCTAGGAAGGCTCAGAACATGACCAGCATGAAAAAGGCACAAAAAGTGGCCTTCCCTTTGAAGAAAAAGAAAAAAGGAGTTCTCACATTTCCTGTGTATTTATGCTCCAAGTGGCTTTTTATTGGTTTCTAGGCCTTTCAGCTGCTAATCATAAGTGCGGGTGAAACAGTCCTTGATGGTGTCTAGCATAGGACTCGGCACATAGTAGGTCCCTAAAAGCTATATGTTGAGTGAATGAGTAAGTGAGGTTGAGATTGAAGTCCTAAACAAACAAAAGTAGGGTGATTGAACTTGAGAGACAGTCTTTTAAAACTCTATGGCCCCTTTTCCTTTGTCTTTATGAACTAAAATGCCTTCACTATAGCTTGCAGTTTTTCTTATTCTAATATTGGGCTTCTTAGAGCCATTTATTGAGGGAGACTGGATTGAAAGTTTTATTGATAACTAAGGAACAGAGATAGACAGGCTAGGGCTTTTTAAAATAGGAAAATGGGATTCACTTAAGAAAGGATTCTAATGTGCTGACATTAAACATTGTAGGGAGAATGGGCATGGCTTAAGAAAGTATATTACTTCTGAAAAAGAATATTTACATTGAATATATATATGAATCACTTTGCCATACACCAGGAACTAACACAACATTGTAAGTTAACTATACGTCAATAAAAAAGAAGGTATATTACTGCATCAAAGTGAAGGGATCAAAATGCATTTGGGATGCCAGCAGCCTCAATGGGAGCGTACAGGGTATAGCAGCATAAAGCTCCAGAAGCCCATGGGATGAGCTAAGACCTTAGATGAGGCACCCAGGATAGCCATCTTTTTTCTGATGATACCACAACTGCCTGTATGTGATATACATTGCCATGGTGAAGGGAGGGATGTGGCCTTGAACTGGAAAGGGATTATGCAATCACAGAAACCTCCATTGGGGAACTGGTGGGGACATTGATTTGCCATTTAGTGCAAGCAAACAAATAACAACAATAGCAAAACAAAAACAACCCTCTTACCCTCCAAAACCAAGAAAAACCTCAGAACACCAGAATTACAGATGAGCCTATAAATAGCCCACACTGCCACCATGATGAGCTCAAAGAAGCACCCTGGAGTAGGAGTCCAGAGTTCATCAAATGAATTACAAGGCAAAGAGATCCTTAGTGCCCTTATTTGCGTTATGTAGAAAGCAATATTTAAGTAAGCCCTCAATAATTCGTAGTTATTATTATCAAATAACTTTTACTGAGTACCTAATGAGTGCCAAACACTTCTCATATGTTATCTTATTGAACATCGTAACAATCCTGAGAGGTAGATTTATTTTAGAGCAAAGAAAACAAACACTGGATGAGACCCACTGTCTCACCCAGGGGGTCGGTGTTGCTAGGTGGCAGAGGCAGTACATGACCCGTGACTTCTTATGCAAAATCTAGTGCTTTTATTTATGACAGTGGCTTCTCATTGATGATTTAAGATGTTTCATTTTTTTCTCCTGTAAATGACATGCATTAAAAGGGGGATTTAAAAATACCCTTTACAAATTACAGGTGGGTTTAGAGTGAATTGGGTGTTCTTTAAAACATAAGCTGTACAGAAAACAACCTACAAAACTATTCCTGCTGATTATTAATGGCATTTCTTATGTTGCTGGTCCTTCTCCCACTGCAAATCTGTTTGTCCCCAGACTATTAATAGGGTGTTTTGAGTGTCACTGATGTCACAAAATGTCAATGATGTAGCAGTTAAAGAGGAGAGCTCAGGAATCTGATCTACTGGTTTCATATTCTGGTTAACTTTACTTCTAGCGATGTGACTTTGAGGAAGTTATTTAACCTCTCTCACATCATTTCCTGTCTCACAGGAAAGTGATCAGGATCAAATACAATAATACATAAGAAAAAAAGCTTTCAGCATTCTGACTGGCACAGAGTAAACCTTCAATACACATTAACTGCTATCATTGTTGGGAGTTTGGGTTCTAACTTCTTGAAAAGCACATTCTCTTTCACTGAATCTGATAAGTAACCCTTAAAGATCATTTTGCTTTCCTTTGCTGCAGTTTCTCATTTATGCTGCCAGGACCATTCCTGGATGTGACACTGTTAAATCTCAGCCTAGGTTAGTAGAAAGAAGAGGACTTCAGGCTCATACTCCAGCTCCAATACTTAGTATCTAAATGATGTGAAATTTACTTAATCTTTCTAAGTCTCCACAGCCTCGTGTGTAAAATACAGATAAAAATCTCTAATTCAAATAAAGGAAAGTATATAGAATATATGTCATAAACTGTAAATTTCTCTACAAAGGTTAATTATTATTATCATATCACTATCTTCATGTTTAAAAGGCCCCAAATTAAGATACTCACTAACACTCTCTTGCTCATGTGGTGATAATGAATTCTAGTTTATAAAACTAAGATACTAAACCTCTCCAGAGTTCTTGCTCTGTTACAAAGGAGTCATGGATTCTTTCTTTAGCCACTGGCTCCTGTCTGCAGATGAGAATTTTATTTATATATATTCAAATGTGATTTAAACACATGGTGATTCTTTTATGGCTAAATATTAAAAAATTTACAATTGAAATGTTATTGCTATCTTTACCATACTGTAAGGCTTGCTTATCCTACAATTTGTAAATATTTTACAAAACAGAGGAAAATACACACCCATAATTATTTCTGACACTTTCTGGCTGATGATTGCAGGGTAAATTCTTTTATTTTATTATTTTAAAAAAGGTTGGGGGGGCACCTTCAAGGTGGCAGAGCAGTGAGACGTGGAGATCACCTTCCTCCCCACAAATACATCAAAACTACATCTACATGTGGAACAACTCGTACAGAACACCTACTGAATGCTGGCAGAAGACTTCAGACCTCCCAAAAGGCAAGAAACTCCCTACGTACCTGGGTAGGGCAAAAGAAAAAAGGAAAAACAGAGACAAAAGAATAGGGATAGGACCTGCACCTCTGGGAGGGAGCTGTGAAGGAGGAAAGGTTTCCACACACTAGGAAGCCCCTTCACTGGCAGAGATGGGGGTGGCGGAGGGGGGCAGCTTCGGAGCCACGGAGGAGAGTGCAGCAACAGGGGTGCGGAGGGCAAAGCAGAGAGAGTCCCACACAGGGGATCCATGCTGACCAGCACTCACCAGCCTGAGAGGCTTGTTTGCTGACCCGCCGGGGTGGGTGGGTGCTGGGAGCTGAGGCTCAGGCTTCGGAGGTCGGATCCCAGGGAGAGGACTGGGGTTGGCTCTGTGAACAGAGGCTGAAGGGGGCTAGTGCGCCATGGCTAGCTGGGAGTGTGTCCAGGAAAATGTCTGGACCTGCCTAAGAGGCAAGAAACCATGGTTTTGGGGTGTGCGAAGAGAGCGGATTCAGAGCACCACCTAAACAACCTCCAGGGATGGGTGTGAGCTGTGGCTATCAGCGCGGACACCAGAGACGGGCATGAAACACTAAGGCTGCTGCTGCAGTCACCAAGAAGCCTGTGTGCAAGCACAGGTCACTATCCACACCTCCCCTCCCAGGAGCCTGTGCAGCCTGCCACTGCCAGGGTCCCGGGATCCAGGGACAACTTCCCTGGGAGAATGCACAGCGTGCCTCAGGCTGGTGCAGTGTCATGCTGGCCTCTGCCGCTGCAGGCTCGCCCGCATCCATACCCCTCCCTCCACACGGCCTGAGTGAGCTAGAGCCTCTGAATCAGCTGCTCCTTTAATGCCATTTGGTCTGAGCAAAGAAAAGACACCCTCAGGCGACCTAAACACAGAGGCAGAGCCAAATCCAAAGCGGAACCCCAAGAGATGTGCGAACAAAGACAAGAAAGGGAAATTTCTCCCAGCAGCCTCAGGAGCAGTGGATTAAATCTCCACAATCAACTTGATGTACCCTGCATCTGTGGAATACCTGAATAGACAATGAATCATCCCAAAATTGAGGTGGTGGACTTTAGGAACAACTATAGATTTGGTGTTTGCTTTTCGCATCTAATTTGTTTCTGGTTTTATGTTTATCTTAGTTTAGTATTTAGAGCTTATTATCATTGGTAGATTTGTTTATTGATTTGGTTGCTCTCTTCCCATTTTATATATATATATTTTCTTTTCTTTTTTACCTTTTTCTTTTTTTGTGAGTGTGTGTGTGTATGCTTCTTTGAGTGATTTTGTCTATATAGCTTTACTTTTGCCATTTGTCCTAGGGTTCTGACTGTCCGTGTTTTGTTTTTTTTGTTTGTTATTTTTTAGCATAGTTTTTAGCACTTGTTATCATTAGGGGATTTGTTTTTGGGTTTGGCTGCTCTCTTTTATCTTTCTCTTTCTTTTTTAAATTACTTTTTCATTTTTAAAATTTTTAATAATTATTTTCTATTTTAATAACTTTATGTTAAAATTTTATTTATTTACTTACTTTCTTTCTTTCTTTTTCTCCCTTTTCTTCTGAGCCATCTGGCTGACAGGGTCTTGGTGCTCTGGCTGGGTGTCAGGCCTGAGCCTCTGAGGTGGGAGAGCTGAGTTCAGGACATTGATCCACCAGAGACCTCCCAGCCACACAAATATTAAATGGCGAAAGCTCACCCAGACATCTCCATCTCAACGGTAAGACCAAGCTCCACTCAATGACCAGCAAGCTAGAGTGCTGGACCCCCTATGCCAAACAACTAGCAAGACAGGAACACAAACCCACCCATTAGCAGAGAGGCTGCCTAGAATCATAATAGGGTCACAGACACCCCAAAATACACAACTGGACGAGGTCCTGCCTACCAGAAAGACAAGATCCAGCCTCATCCACCAGAACACAGGTACCAGTCCCCTCCACCAGGAAGCCTACATAACCCACTGAACCAACATTACCCATTGGGAGCAGACATCAAAAACAATGGGAACTGCAAACCTGCAGTCTGAGAAACGGAGATCCCAAACACAGTAAGTTAAGCAAAATGAGAAGGCAGAGAAATACACAGCAGAGGAAGGAGCAAGGTGAAAACCCAGCAGACCAAACAAATGAAGAGGAAATAGGCAGTCTACCTGAAAAAGAATTCGGAGTAATGATAGTAAAGATGATCCAAAATCTTGGAAATAAAATGGAGAAAATACAAGAAACATTTAACAAGGACCTAAAAGACCTAAAGAGCAAACAAACAATGATGAGCAGCATAATAAATGAAATTAAAAATTCTCTAGAAGGAATCAATAGCAGAATAACTGAGGCAAAAGAATGGATAAGTGACCTGGAAGGTAAAATAGTGGAACTAACTACCACAGAGCAGAATAAAGAAAAAAGAATGAAAAGAATTTAGGACAATCTCAGAGACCTCTGGGACAGCATTAAATGCACCAACATTTGAATTATAGGGGTCCCAGAAGAAAAAGAGAAAAAAAAAAGGGACTGAGAAAATATTTGAAGATATTATAGTTGAAAAGTTCCCTAATATAAGAAAGGAAATAGTCAATCAAGTCCAGGAAGCACAGAGAGTCCCATACAGTATAAATCCAAGGAGAAACATGCCAAGAAATATATTAATCACACTATCAAAAATTAAATACAAAGTAAAATATTAAAAGCAGCAAGAGAAAAGCAACAATTAACATACAAAGGAAT
Organism: Kogia breviceps; assembly: GCF_026419965.1. NCBI lineage: Eukaryota > Metazoa > Chordata > Mammalia > Artiodactyla > Physeteridae > Kogia > Kogia breviceps. Next base: position 103,340,530 of record NC_081314.1, read on the forward strand.
CCCCATAAGGTTAACAGCTGATCATTCAGCAGAAACTCTGCAAGCCAGAAGGGAGTGGCAGGACATATTTAAAGTGATGAAAGGGAAAAACCTACAACCAAGATTACTCTACCCAACAAGGATCTCATTCAGATTTGATGGAGAAATTAAAACCTTTACAAATAAGCAAAAGCTAAGAGAATTCAGCACCACCAAACCAGCTTTACAACAAATGCTAAAGGAACTTCTCTAGGCAGGAAACACAAGAGAAAGAAAAGATTTACAAGAGCAAACCCAAAACAATTAAGAAAATGGTAATAGGAACATATATATAGATAATTACCTTAAATGTAAATGGATTAAATGCTCCAAACAAAAGACATAGACTGGCTGAATGGATACAAAAACAAGACCCATATATATGCTGTCTACAAGAGAGCCACTTCAGACCTAGGGACACAAACAGACAGAAAATGAGGGGATGGAAAAAGATATTCCATTCAAATAGATATCAAAAGAAAGCTGGAGTAGCAATTCTCATATCAGACAAAATAGACTTTATAATAAAGACTATTACAAGAGACCAAGAAGGACACTACATAATGATCAAGTGATCAATCCAAGAAGAAGATATAACAATTGTAAATATTTATGCACCCAACACAGCAGTACCTCAATACATAAGGCAAATGCTAACAGACATAAAAGGGGAAATCGAGAGCAACACAGTCATAGTAGGGGTCTTTAACACCCCACTTTCACCAATGGACAAATCATCCAAAATGAAAATAAATAAGGAAACACAAGCTTTAAATGATACATTACACAAGATGGACTTAATTGATATTTATAGGACATTCCATCCAGAGACAGCAGATTACACTTTCTTTTCAAGTGCTCATGGAACATTCTCCAGGATAGACCATATCTTGGGTCACAAATCAAGCCTTGATAAATTTAAGAAAATTGAAATTGTATCAAGTATGTTTTCTGACCACAACGCGACGAGACTAGATGCCAATTACAGGAAAAAAATCTGTAAAAAAATACAAACACATGGAGGCTAAATAATCCACTACTAAATAACCAAGTGATCACTGAAGAAATCAAAGAGGAAATCAATTAATACCTAGAAACAAATGACAATGAAAACATGATGACCAAAATCTATGGGAATGTAGCAAAAGCAGTTCTAAGAAGGAAGTTTATAGCAATGCAATCCTACCTCAAGAAACAACAAATATCTCAAATAAACACCTAACCTTACATCAAAAGCACTTAGAGAAAGAAGAACAGAAAAACCCCAAAGTTAGCAGAAGGAAAGAAATCATAAACATCAGATCAGAAATAAATGAAAAAGAAATGAAGGAAATGATATCAAAGATCAATAAAACTGAAAGGTAGTACTTTGAGAAGATAAACAAAATTGATAAACCATTAGCCAGACTCATCAAGAGAAAAAGGGAGAAGACTCAAGTCAATAGATATAGAAATGAAAAAGGGGAAGTAACAACTAACACTGCAGAAATACAAAGGATCATGAGAGATTACTACAAGCAACTCAATGCCAATAAAATAGACAACCTGTAAGAAATGTACATGTTCTTAGAAAAGCACAACCTTCTAAGACTGAACCAGGAAGAAATAGAAAATATAAACAGGCAAATCACAAGCACTGAAATTGAAACTGTGATTAAAAATATTCCAACAAACAAAAGCCCAGGACCAGATGGCTTTGCAGGCGAATTCTATCAAACATTTAGAGAAGAGCTAACACCTATCCTTCTCAAACTCTTCCAATATATAGCAGAGGGAAAAAATTACCAAACTCATTCTACAAGGCCACCATCACCCTGATACCAAAAGCAAAGATGCCACAAAAAAAGAAAACTACAGGCCAATATCACTGTTAAACATAGAAAAATAATCCTCAACAAAAATACTAGCAAACAGAATCCAACAGCACATTAAACACATCATACGACATGATCAAGTGGGGATTATCCCAGGAATGCAAGGATTCTTCAATATATGCAAATCAATCGATGTGATAAACCATATTAACAAGTTGAAGGAGAAAAAGCATATGATCATCTCAATAGATACAGAGAAAGCTTCTGACAAAATTCAGCACCCATTTATGATAAACATTCTCCAGAAAGTAGACACAGAGGGAACTTACCTCTACATAATAAAGGCCATATATGACAAACCCACAGCCAACATCATTCTCAGTGGTGAAAAACTGAAACCATTTCCACTAAGATCAGGAACGAGACAAGGTTGCCGACTCTCACAACTATTATTCAACATAGTTTTGGAAGCTTTAACCACAGCAATCAGAGAAGAAAAAGAAATAAAAAGAATTCAAATCAGAAAAGAAGAAGTAAAGCTGTCACTGTTTGCAGATGACATGATACTATACATAGAGAACCCTAAAGGTGCTTCCAGAAAACTACTAGAGTTAATCAATGAATCTGGTAAAGTAGCAACATACAAAATTATTGCATAGAAATCTCTTGCATTCCTATAAACTAATGATGAAATATCTGAAAGAGAAATTAAGGAAACACTCCCATTTACCATTGCAACAAAAAGAATAAAATACCTAGGAATAAACCTACCTAAGGAGACAAAAGACCTGTATGCAGAAAACTATAAGACACTGATGAAAGAAATTAAAGATGATACAAACAGATGGAGAGACATACCATGTTCTTGGATTGTAAGAATCAACATTGTGAAAATGACTCTACTACCCAAAGCAATCTACAGATTCAATGCAATCCCTATGAAACTACAAATGGCATTTTTCACAGAGCTAGAACAAAAATTTTCACAATTGGTATGGAAATACAAAAGACCCCGAATAGCCAAAGCAATCTTGAGAAAGAAAAACAGAGCTGGAGGAATCAGGCTCCCAGACTTCAGACTATACTACAAAGCTACAGTAATCAAGAAAGTATGGTGCTGGCACAAAAACAGAAATATAGATCAATGGAACAGGATAGAAAGCACAGAGATAAACCCACACACATATGGTCACCTTATCTTTGGTAAAGGAGGCAAGAATATACAGTGGAGAAAAGACAGCCTCTTCAATAAGTGAAGCTGGGAAAACTGGACAGCTACATGTAAAGGAATGAAATTAGAACACTCCCTAACACCATACACAAAAATAAACTCCAAATGGATTAAAGACCTAAATATAAGGCTAGACACTATAAAACTCTTACAGGAGAACATAGAAGAACACTCCATGACATAAATCACAGCAAGATCCTTTTAGACCCACCTCCTAAAGAAATGGAAATATAAACAAAAATAAACAAATGGGACCTAATGAAAGTTAAAATTTTTTGCCCAGTAAAGAAGACCATAAATAAGATGAAAATAAGACAACCCTTAGAATGGAAGAAAATATTTGCAAATGAAGCAACTGACAAAGGATTAATATCCAAAATATACAACAGCTCATGCAGCTCAATATCAAGAAAACAAACAACCCAATCCAAAAATGGGCAGAAGACCAATAAATAGGCATTTCTCCAAAGAAGATATACAGATTGCCAATAAACACATAAAAGGATGCTCAACATCACTAATCATAAGAGAAATGAAAATCAAAACTACAATGAGGTAACACCTCACACCTGTCAGAATGGCCATCATCAAAAAATCTAGAAACAGTAAATGCTGGAGAGGGTGTGGAGAAAAGGGAACCCTCTTACACTGTTGGTGGGAATGTAAATTGATACAGCCACTATGGAGAACAGTATGGAGGTTCCTTAAAAAACTAAAAATAGAAATACCATATGACCCGGCAATCCCACTACTGGGCATATACCCTGAGAAAACCATAATTCAAAAAGAGTCATGTACCACAATGTTCATTGCAGCTCTATTTACAATAGTCAGGACATGGAAGAAACCTAAGTGTCCATCGACAGATGAATGGATAAAGAAGTTGTGGCACATATATACAATGGAATATTACTGAGCCCTAAAAAGAAACGAAACAGTTATTTGTAGCATGGTGGATGGACCTAGAGAGTGTCATACAGAGTGAAGTAAGTCAGAAAGAGAAAAACAGATACCATATGCTAACACATATATAAGGAATCTAAAAAAAAGAAAGAAAAAATGGATCTGAAGAACTCAGGGGCAGGAGAGGAATAAAGACAGAGACATAGAGAATGGACTTGAGGACACTGGGAGGGGAAAGGCTAAACTGGGACGAAGTGAGAGAATGGCATGGACATATGTACACTACCAAATGTAAAACAGCTAGCTAGTGGGAAGCAGCTGCGTAGCACAGGGAGATCAGCTCAGTGCTTTGTGTCCACCTAGAGGGGTGGGTTGTGGAGGTTGGGAGGGAGACGCAAGAGGGAGGAGATATGGGAATGTATGTATATGTATAGCTGATTCAGTTTGTTATACAGCAGGAACTAACACACTATTATAAAGCAATTATACTCCAATAAAGATGTTAAAGAAAAAAAGTTTTCATTGAAGGTTTTTCCAGTCACTCCAAATAAACTTAGCTGTGAATGGAAAAGATACAGCCGATTGTCCTGGCTTCGTGCATCTCTTCTGCCCTTGTACCGCTCTTTACTGAGTCAGAAGGAAGGCATGTGTTGTGGCCGACCTCCAAAATCATTAAACATCTCCTGTAAACTGTTGCTGCTAGAGACACATTCTGGTTTATCTTCTGAAAGCTTATTAATAAGTCAGAATCTAATCTCAGCCAGACTGTTTGATCACTCTTGGCTTTGCCAGGCATGGGATTTTATTGGGTGGTTGGTCTGTTGGCCTGATGATTCCTGAAGGGCCGTTGGTAAGCCAGCAAGTGCCAGGGGCACATCATTCAAATTCCAAAGACCTGTGACCTCCACTGACCTACTGGTAGAGGTTTAGCCTTTTAAAAAGAGGCTCAGGTTGTTCACTAGACATAGAGACAAGAATACTCTGGGAAAATCTATCATGGAGAACCACCTTCCTTCAGAAAGTGATGGGGCTTCAGGGGGAGAGTAAAGCAAAAATCTGGTGGCTGAGCTTGTTTCAGGTCCCCAGAGACAGTCTTTTTCTGTAGAAAAGGTCATATTGAACATTGAAGCAATTCTATGTCTCAGCAGATCTGAAACATGTTTAGAAAACATTTAAAACAAGTTTCTCCCCAAAGGGGAAAAAAATGAGATAGTAATGAATAATTGAACTTTCTTTTTCAGAGACTCAGTTCAAGTCATTCTTCATCTCATTTCGTTTGTAGAGTGCTAAAGGATCCAGGTAGTGATATAGTGCCATTCTAAGTGAGTTTAAACCATTAAAAAAAAAAAGCAAATACAATCTGTGCTACTTTATTAAAAATTATATATGTAGGGGAGAGGACTTCTTTAAGAGACTATAGCTATTAGAGATAGACCCAGTAGCCAGTAAAGCATTGAACACAACATTTAATGAATATTACTGTGGTCATGGCATTCCCTGGGGATACAAAAAAAGCATCTTATTCAATTTTTTTCAATAGTTTGTATGCTCATCGAGGATACAAGACATAGCACATGAAAAGTTAAATATTCTGTGTTGTCCAGTACAGTAGCCACTAGCCACACGTGGCTGTTTAATTTTAAATTTAAAGAGGTTACAAAAACGTAAAATAAAAAGTCAGTACCTCAGTTGCACTAGCCACATGTCAAGTGCTTGGTTGCCATATATGGCTGGTGGCTACCCTAGATATAACACATTTCCATTATTGCAGAAAGTTCTAGTAGACAGCCCCGATTTCTTCAATACAGGGTATAGGCAACACATAGGTGACATTTATAATAACTGCTTGTCAGTTGAGAATAGGGGAAGATCAATGCAGGTAGCAATGTTTAGGAAGACTTTAATAGGACCTTGAATTTATGGATATTTTGACAAGCGTAAAGGACAGTAGGGGATATTCAGTAGAGAAAAGAGAAAAGAATGTTTAGGGGAAGAATAGTCCATCTGGCTTAGGTCAAATTCCTGGTGTAGGCTGGGGAGGGATGAAGATGGAAAGCTGGATTGGGGTGAGAGAGGCATGGACTGGCTGGCAAGCTGAGGTGTTAGTTCTGTTTCCTGATGCCACTGAATGGTTTTCAGTAGGGTACTGACAGTCCTGGGACAGTGGCACCACCCAGAAAATAATGTTTCCTCATGTAATTTGGTACACAGATGGCTTATAGTTAATACTAGCCTACCAATGGGAGTTCACCCTGTCCTTCACGGTTAGCTACAGAGTTGAGCCTAGTAACACCATGTGTGCGTGCGTGCACAGCAGGGTGCATGAGAATGTATCTCTTGGAAAAATTTATGGGGATAGAGAAAAGCATATTTAGAGCCTTCTCATTTACCATCACTGCATTTTGTTCCTGCATCCCTTTTTTCTTTTAACATTCATTAAGCTCCTATTGTGTGCTAAGCATTGTAGGCGCCGAGATAAATAAGACATGAATCCTGCAAGGAGCTCACTGTCTCATACAAAAAATTAGCCAATGCCATTACAGCGCGGACATGGCTGGGACACGGCTGTGCACAGAGTACTAGGGTGCCTGGGGAGGTTCACATGCAGACAAGACAGGACAGGTATAGGCAGGTCTTTCCAGAGGGAGAGATTTCTGATCTGAATTTTGGAGGAGGACTACAAATAAATTCAGTAGATCAAATGGGGAATGCTCCAGACAGAGAGGGAAGATCAAGTACAAAAGCAAAGAAGTACGTCAGAATGTGACCACGTGGAAAGAGCTAGACCTTGTTTCCTCTTTTGTCTTTGGCACAGCACAAAGGAGGGGCTCGAAGTATATTATTTTCTATATACAAGCTTCCCCTGCTCTCCGAAATCAGAGCATTCCTATGAAACCTTTCGTAAGGCAAAATGGCGTAAAGTGAAGAAGCAAGTACCTTGGGACACATCTTGTTAATGGATGCAAAATATAAATCCAGATGAAGCACAGGTGCTCCCCGACACAGTTCAAAGCCATGGCGGCTTGATGCTGAGTGTAGTTCCTGAGGAAGGAGCTTGGCGGTGCTGCAAAAGGGCTGCTGGATGCTATTTTTGCTTTTCGCTTTTTTCCATAAAAGTGAAAACCCTCTTTGGGTTTCATTCGCGAAAACAGGAACTAATGTAGGTCTTTCGTAAAAGCGAAGTGGAATAAAGTGAACTTTCAGAAAGTGGGGGACACCTGTACAAGCTCAGACAGGTTAAGCAGCCGGTGTAGACAACACAGACTTTTGTCTAGGTGACTCACGTGGCTTGGGACCTCAGTTAAGTTGTCTTCACTCTCATCACCTGGGTATGGAATATAGTAAGAGTAACACCGCGGAGAATGATATGGGGAGCTGGATTCAAGTTTGTTTAACACGCCGTAGTGCCTTTATTCTAGTCTGTTTCTCGTATAATCATGGGAATTTCTCCTGCCTGAGGAATGACATGCTAGCTTGTCACTCTTTTTCCCAGACTCATGCCAGGCAACTTGGGCTCACTTGGGGAGAATTTATGGAGAAACCTTAGCCCTTATAAATCACCCCAGGGAGAATTGATAGCTTTTTTTGTTTATTTTTCTAGTCACACAGCCCTTACTTCTTTGGCTCTGAAATGGCAGCATGCTTTTAGGAAAAAATTTTTAAAAAAAGATTAAAATCACAGTATTAAACAAAAAGCTGAGCCGGTTGGCAGTGTCTAGGAACAGAGCCACAGACTGGAATTCTCTCACTTTCTTTATGAGTCAGAGGTAATGACAAGAGGGAGTCAATATTTTTTCTTCCTATTACGATATGACAAGACCTCATGAGAGGCACCATGAAGAAGCAGGAAAACTATGAGCTTTGGAGCATGACCCGGATGGGAGTCCTGGCTCTGCCACTTCCAGCTGTGTGACCCTGGGCAAGTTGCTTGACCAAATACAGGCTCCATTTTTCTCATCTTTAAATTGGGAATGTAATTCCACCCTTGTAAGGTTGATGTAAGGAACAGAGATAATGAGAGCAGTACATTACTAGATAGTATCTATTACTATAACTAGTAATGATGAGTTTGAATTTCTCCCTTGGGTGACTGTGGGCTCCTTATTTTCTTAAAGCAGAGGGTGCTATACTGCACTGCCTTTGGGATACTGGCCTCCAGGCATTATCTTTGTAAAGGGAAAAGAGAAGTCCCAGAGTAGGGCCCTAAGAGAAATAGTCAGTTTGATGGGGGCAGGAGGTCTGAGTGTCATAGGTAAAGCAATAATCTCCGATGTAGCAAGATATACTAGAATATCAGTGTGTTCCTATTCCAGGAATTAGCTCCCTATTGATGGTGAAAAAGTAAATGCTCAAGAAAGATGTTTGGTTAATGATCTTGGTTAATTAGTGGTGGTTATGATGAAACGGAATTATCAGCTCAGAGATCGTTGAGCTAATTCATGAAATCATCTGGGCTTCTTGTTTACTGACTTATTGCTCCTTGTTGGCCATTTCTTGTAACAATATCCAGACATTGGGAAAGATGAGGGAAGGAAGGGGTCATTTCAATCTATCCAATATTCTCCCTCCCTCCTTTCCTCCCTCCCTTCCTTCCTTCCTTTATTTTTCTTTCTTCCTATCATTCCCCACCCCCCTTTTTCTCTCTCACCTATTGTATGTAACGAACAAATTATTCTGACATTTCTCTGGTTATTATTATAAAGAACTGAGCCATGGGACCAAGACATAGTCATCTGTTTCTTTTGTTCCCTTTTCAGTTGGGTTTGGAAATCACACTGGGATTGTTTCTTATTTTATGGTTTGACATAGCATGTAATATATACTGACACTCCATGTGTATTACATATTAACCAGCAATGCTGAAAATACGATGTCCCAGTAGATCTTGAAATAATGAAGTAGGACAGTGATTCCTAAGCTGTTCCCAAGCTGTACCATAGAACACCAGGAAGATGCTCTCAAGTTGGAAAGATTTGTCACCAAACAAGTTGAGGGCACACTATTTACTGTAACTTTTTTGAAGAATGAAAATATACAGAGCATATTAAGCTCTTTGTGAAATATTGGCAGTGAATAAAATTGGTCATATTATTTCATTGAATATTTCTAAAATTTATTTGACCACAGAAACTTTTTCTGCATAAACGCTTTAATATCCTAGGTATTACTGTTTTTGAAACACACTTTGGAGAATGTTGAAGAAGTGGCATTTTATACAATGTAACAGTCATTATTAAAAATATCTTTCTCGGGCTTCCCTGGTGGCGCAGTGGTTGAGAGTCCGCCTGCCGATGCAGGGGACACGGGTTCGTGCCCCGGTCCGGGAAGATCCCACATGCCGCGCAGCGGCTGGGCCCGTGAGCCATGGCCGCTGAGCCTGCGCGTCCGGAGCCTGTGCTCCGCGACAGGAGAGGCCACAACAGTGATAGGCCCGCGTACCGCAAAATAAATAAATAAAAATAAATAAAAATATCTTTCTCCAGTTAAAATAGAATTTTTTTTTTTTTTTTTTTGCGGTACACGGGCCTCTCACTGCCGTGGCCTCTCCCGTTGCGGAGCACAGGCTCCGGACGCGCAGGCTCAGCGGCCATGGCTCACGGGCCCAGCCGCCCCGCGGCACGTGGGATCTTCCCGAACCGGGGCACGATCCCGTGTCCCCTGCATCAGCAGGCGGACCCCCGACCACTGCGCCACCAGGGAAGCCCTAAAATAGAATTTTTAAATCACAAAACCTTTTTTTCTGTATGAGGAATTATCTGTTGACTGGTGTCAAATATGGATACGTGAATGTATAGGCCTCTTGAGACTCTTTAAGTCATAGTTTAATTATTGTTTCTTTTCCTTTTTCTACTTACCCTTGACCTTATCTGGCCCCTTGAGACAGGCAGAATTGTTCTTGGTACCCTAAGAAATAAAAATGCACTTGGTACATCTTGGCAAGTTGCGTGCTTATTTGGAATTGTATTCCCTTTCGACCTGGTTCTAAATAAATACCAAGAGCCATCTCCAGGTATCGTGAGTACAATCCATTTACTATGTATGTATGCTTAAGCGGCACCATTCTGTAAAATACTTGGCAAGACCTCTAGTGTCTCTAAATGGTAAAGAGAGTGGTTATTTGAGAATGGTTCTTCTATTTAAGATAAATAAATTAAGGCACACAGATGATCAGCGCCCCAGAATGAGTCAAGGTGTTCTGGGAATTAAAACACTGAAGATTTTCTGAAACAGGGGATTCTCAGGCCACACGCATACGAACTTCAAAGCTTCATTTCTACTGAGATCAGTAATAGTTTTAGAGAGAGGACTGCTCTGTTTTGCTGTGAATGTCATAATTTTTACAAAGCAAGCAGCCCTTCCCTGGGGTGCCAAGGATTTTTTTTAATGGTCCTAATTGATCTCTATCCTCCAGAGGGTTCTGAATTACACAATTGTCTCAAGTCTTAACAGGCCATCCCCACACCGCTGCGCAATGGAAACGTTCAACTTTAGGGTATTCACTTTGGTCTAGGCAACGCTCTGGCTACTCCTGGAGAGACCAGGATCCTGGAGTGCAGGTTCTGGGCCATCTCGATTGGAGAAGCCCGTTTGGCCCATTTCTGCCTCCATCTTTCTTGCATTTCCCTTCCCCTGTCCTGGTGACCAGTGGCTGGTCCTGGCAGGACACTGGGGCTTCCCTTTGGAACCCATGAGATCTTCTCGGCTCTCTGCTCTCTCTGCACTTGTCTCTCACTGACTCCCAGCTGCTGTGGTTTATTTATTACTGAACTGAGCATTTAGTCTTGGCTGGTGGTGGCCTTGGAAGGAACGTTTCCTAAGATTGCCTTGGTTTTCTTTTAACTAAACTTCTACAAGCCTGGACATTTCTGGCATTGCTGAAATGCAGGTGATTTATTTGTAGAGGCTTACATTGGGATTTTTTTTTTTTTTTTTTTTTTAAGAAAATCAACAATGTGATACACTCCTGTGGTACATTTTAGCCACTGGTTGAAAAGGACATCTTGTTCTGCCTTTTATCAGAAAAATGCAAATCTAAAGGCTCCCTCTGGGAACAAGTCAGTTTTCTATTCTGAGACACTCAACCCCCTGGTTCCCTCTACTGGTCTGGTCATAACCTCCCTCCCCACTCATTTGAACAGCAGGGGACTGGAATCAACTGGGAGCTAGATGGGGAACTAGACAAGATGTTAGACTAGGGGTTGTGACTCCAATAGCATATTTTTACTGCAGATCCCTTTTCTTTCCTCATTGTTCCAATCTCAACAGTCTTGGCCGCCTCAGCCACAAATTCTTAGCCCCACCTAGCGTCTCCCTTCATGTAGTCCTTGGCATTATCTTGTGTCTGCCCTTTAACAAGAGGCCACTTGTTTGCATTTGTAGCACTGATGAACACCATGACCTTTGCACTTTAAGACAGGACGATTGTTAAGTACAGATCTTTAAAGAAATATAATAATGTGCAGCCATCACTTTGAATTTATGAGCCAAATTTGGATTTATCTTTAGCATGCACATGGCATGATAGAGGGACACACTAAATGAGATGAGAGCTGACAAAACATCTCCCAGCTGTCCTGGACAATGCCCTTCAACCAGCTCTGAAGGTTTGCTGTCCTCCTGTTGAACTGAGGACAGCTGTGGCTTAGCCACTCCGCTGCTGGGTAGTGAAATATCTGCATAAATAAGCCATAGTTGCCCTAATACATGAAACCTTAATGATGGCCCAGAATTTTTGTTTTATCTATCTAGCTAACAGAGAGGACTGGAGAAGCTCCCCAACAGGCTGATACATTTTATTTCCTGGAGAAGCCAACAGCTGACACCCACACCCAGGCCTGTTCAGTTAGAGTTGAAAAAGTAGTATATGAAGTGACTAGTCGTCTTTAATCTCAGCACATCAAATGATGCCAATGGCTAAATATCTTGAGATGTAAACACATCAAGAGAGCTTAAGAAAGACAATCTTCAAGAAAGACTTACTTAAAAGTATGTTTTCACAATGATGCTTAGTCATAGACCATGTAAATTTTAACACACAATAAATCAATTTCAGAAACACAGTGACTGTTTCAAAGATATGCAATTGTCAGGCATGCTTTACAGGAAAGTGGACAAGCATCTGGGGTAACATCTGTCCACAGGGTAAATTCTTTCTAGAACAGATACAAGAATATTCTTTTCTACATTTATCATTTTCCACATTGGGGTAACTTTATGTATTCCTAAAAATTGTGTTGCTATCTTAGCAGAGAACATTTTATGACACAACATCCATGGAGTAGGTACTCTGGGTCAGAGTCAGGTCTACAATGAGGTCTCTTTTCTTTCTTAACTGGAAGTCCAGTTAAGGGTTAAGAAGAGTTTTAATAGATGTAAAGCATATAAAGCTTTCACCAATGTGAGGCAGTCCTTGAATGGTGTTACACCGAAAGAAGCCTGACCCAAATAAGATTTCACCTCCCAAACATTTGAGTAGGTCTTAGCTCAGATGATCATATTAAAAATCTCTTTTCCAGCACCTCAAAACTCTCCAGAGTTTCTCCCTCTTCTGTTTCAGAGGAATGGACCCTCTTAGCTGCACTATCCTCTCTTGACCCCTTGATGACCCCTCCCCTGTGTCATAACACTTCTCATGCCTACACCCCTCAACCAGTATGTCCCTCAAAGTTTCCTCTGATGGTCCGTTATGCATATCTTGCCCTTTCTCTCATTAAAGACTGGGGGGGATGCTAGGTGGTTATATTGGCAACACACTGTCAGTGTGGTAGGAGAGGAGGAAGATTATGCTGTAAATCATCACATAAAAATAATACATTTGCTCTGCCACGTAGAAATTGGAACTCGATCTTAAGCCTGCAGCAAAAAATAGTACTATTTCTAGAACTCGGGCAAATGTAAGGACTAGTGAAAGCACTGCAGGCAGGGAAATGGCTTAGCCATTGATAAGGCTAAATGAACTCTCCTACATTTCCTAAAGCACAAGGGAATTTTAAATTTGATATACTTGAGATTTGAGTCTCTGTAAGTCCCTATAGACTCATAAGGATTTTTAGGGAAGGAGTTAAGAAATATGGATAATTTATACTTAGGCTTTTTGGTTTTTTTTTTCATTCATTCACCCACTCAACACAGATTTACCAAGGAGCTATTATGTATCAGACCCTGGAATGAAGAAAAACACACAAGGTCCCTGTGATGGTGACAGTGATTTCACTCTTCACAAGGGATTGTATCAATGTTTCCAGACATTCTGTAGAGGTATAGTTGCAGCCCCAAACCTCTACCAGGTTATGGTTTCTGAGAAACCTATATTTTATGTTCCAACAGAATTCTCGGCGTAGTTAGAAACATCTTAGATACACACTATGTGGGGAAGACACATTATAGTTATTCAAGATAGAGTGCTGATCAGAGAGTTTGGCTATATGAACTCCAGCCCTGCTTCTCCTACCCACATCTGGGTGATCTTAGTCAAGATATCAGCTTCTCTGACATTTCTCATCTGTAAAATTAACTTTAGTTAAAATTAGCTCTGAGGATCCTTCCAGCATTTATACTGTGTGATTCCTTAAATAAATTTTTAAACTCCAAGAAGTTAGAATAGGGCCTAGATAAGTAGAGTGCTTAGAAACTTCATTTCAGTTTGGAGGCATGTAGCAAGTTTAAATTACCTCTCTTCTAGGTATATGAATTATGGTTTAGAAAAATGTAAAGCCTTTTTATTTGTTAGAGTGAAAATTCACATCCTGTTTAAGAGAAGTATGAGACTTTTGATAATGAGAAATGACACAACTATGAGTGGTACTCCAGGAACTTGATCTATAAGAATTAAAAAGAGATTTCTTCCACTGAAAGAAAAAAAGGAGGTACCACAGAGGGGCATGGCCACATCTGCAAACCCTATGCTGAAGGAGAGAAGGACAGCTTTTGTTTTCCAGGAAGGGCAATAGAAGTGAGCCCAAAATTAATAGAGGAGATTGAAAGTGGACCATCTGTGTGTTTTAATATTTTACATAGTCAGCTATGGGTGTCCTGAGGTGCTTTTGCTTTTTGTTACATTGAGAAGTTAGAATTCATTATTATTTTAGCTGATTACTCTATGATCAGTTCTTGGGAACATTTTTGTTTCAGTCACTTCAGTCTGATTCCATGCAGTTTCAACGGCTTTGTGGATTTGTGTTCACAGGGCCCCCAGATCATAGACATTCCGACCTTGTGTGTGACTCTCTTTAGCCCTCTTGCTGCAAATCCATTTGCTTGAGGATAGACTGTAAAGAACCTCCTTCCTTAAACAGCAAAAGTAGTTACCAAAGCGATAGTGGAATGTCTAATTAGTGGCTTCTCTCTTGGTGCTGAAATTTGGTTAATATTCTTTCCCAGTTTTTACTCCTTGGGTCTCTGCAAAGGGGAAGTCTAGCAGAGCTCTAATTTAGTACTGTGGGGCATAAACTGATGTCAATGACGGCCAGGTCATTGGAAGATCTTTTTCATTATATCCTTAGCATTTTGTAACAACCTGTAAACTGGCCTTTTTTTTTTTTTCAATTTAAATTTCTAGATGCTTTGGGTAGTAAGGGGTTCTTTTTACACAATGTTAAAATGAAAGATTCTCTAAATTCCATAGGGCATTCATTCTTCTTAACTTCCCCCCCCTCACTCTGTCTCTCTTTTTTTTTTTTTTTCTTTTCACTCAACAGCTAGAACAATGAAACTCTCAGAAGAGTGCACTCTAGTCTGAAGATCTATACCTTCTTTGAATTATGCATATGTATGTTTATGGGGGCCTGGTGGAATAGAAGAAAGCCAAGGCCTGAAGAAAGACCTGATTTTCAGAGGGTTACTTGGACGACCAGAGGTTGGGAAATGCGGCTGCATCTCAATAGCGCTACAAGTTGCCATATCCATGGAAGACCATGGATAGGAAGGAGTGGACTGCTGCCTGTAACTTCTAACTGGTGAGTAGTTACTGAACATTGGGCCCTTTGGGAGAGTTAGGGGTGGATTTGTTGATGTGAACCATCCATTAGTTAAAAATATGTTCTGAGGTTTTTATATTCATAATGTAGCTTTTAAAATGATAACTGGCAAAGTTCTATGGGTTTTAATGTAGGGCAGACCTGAAATCATTTTGGTCTTTAGAACTGAGCTGTTCTCTTCTGTTAGAGAAGGGCATAGTAGAGATGGATCTTAACTTATTACTGGAAATACTCTCACTGATTTAAGAATAAAAAACAAGAGCAGATATGGATTTTTGCTCTTCAGTGTCTCCCCATATTCCACATAAATGAGAGCAAAAAGCAGCTGCATTTGTAACAGAGATTCTGATCTTTCTCTTCTGGGGTGCTTCCTAGGAGTGACTCTGCCCAGTTTCTCTCTCAATTCCCGGCTCATCCCCACCCTCCCCTCCTTGATTTTTGTTTCACAAGTGGAATTAAGGTGGGATATACTTTCTGATCATTGAAAGAATATTGTTTTATAATTTGGGGAATAGCAGAAGATCTAAAATGTGTGTCTCCCTAAGTGTAGCAGGCCCTCAGAATCAACAGAGCACTCTCCCCATGTCTCTAGTGAAACAGGCAGCTGCTTATCTTTTGTTTTATGAGAAACATTAAAAGGGTCGTTCAAAGCCTGCTGGAATGGTACTGGGTAGGTATCACCATGAACCCAATCCAGGGGCAGCTATATAATGGCATAGATGAGACTCATGCCTCCACATCCTGTGCAAAGGGAGAGACATTGGGGTAACTCCATGAAACCCCACCACTGATTTTTCTATAAACTTAAGAAGGAAAGTGTGGAGAAAGCATCACTCTGAGGGTCTGGTAAAGACCCCTGGGAAAGTTAGATCATAAGCAGGCTAGAATGATCTCACCCAGTTATTTAGGATGTTGAACGTGATGGCACATGGGGAAGGCAGTTACGGTTAAATGGTTCATAGCCGGTAGAGTGGATTAACTGCCAGGAAAAGCAGAAGCAAACCGTGGGAGAACACTTTTCATCCCCAAATTTAGGAATAACAGGGAGCTCTTTTACACTAGCAGCACTTTTTTTTTCCTCCCAGAAAAGATAACTTTCCTCAAGAGGATCTGGTGAATGAAGCAGTGTATTTTCACCCTTGTGATGATGGGTGTGAGTCCGGCACTAACATAAAAGAGGAATTAGCTTGGACATACCACACACTTGGTTTGGCCTGGTCCCATACCTGTGCTCTTGTCATGGTTGATTACCCATTTACTGCAAATATGAAGCAAGCAGTCTGCACTGTGGCTCAAGATAAAAGGTACTTTAATATGCTCAGGTCACATATTATCATGGCCAATAGTAATTTTATATCATTTTCTTAAAGGAAACCGCACTCCTAGCAATAATTTTTTTCCAATGAAGCAAAATTTCACATGACAGAAAGTTTTACATCTAACTCTTTCATTTGAATAATAGCATTGAATCCTCTCTGTGCCAAATAGGCATTTAAAGTACCTTTATTATTTCTTTTGATATGCAAACAATAAGGAGGAAAGGTTTGGAAGACCCTCAGTTAGACTTCTAATGATTCTATTTTCTTTAATAGTGAAGAAGTTTTTACATCTTTGGAGTTTTCCCCTTTCAAGTGAAACAATATAAGCAAACCAAAAAAAAAAAAAAAAAAAAGTAAAACTTTTCCTCTCTTAATTTAAGAACCTTGAGGGCTGAAATAGTGGTTTGGTTTCCTGACTGCCAGCTTTGGTTTGCTGTCTCTAAGCAGTCTTTTTCAATTCCCCAGAGGAAATATTTGAAGAGGGTTTTTCTCCCACATGAAAGAGTTTCATCCCACACAGCCCGCAGATTCTGATGGCAGACTTCATGGACCAAGTGTCTGGTTTTCCAGAAGTAGCTGCGGAAGACATTTTTCCTTTCACAGGTGCACAACACTCATTCTCAGACTTCAGAAATCAGAAGGTAAAGACTGAAGTCTTTAAAAATGAGAGTAGCTTAAAGACTTGATATCTCTGCAAGAATCGGGTGCCACTCAGGTCAAGTTTTACTAGATGAGGGAAAAGAGGGTGACAAGCAGGGATCAAACTTCCAAAGGCTTCTTAGCTAATCGTTCTTTACAACCCTCTGGTGTAAACAGAAGTATTGGATAATCTGGCCTGTATTCTTCTCTGACTGTGAAACACATTGAAACGCTTTATGTTCAGGTGTGTGTACAGAAATTCATTAAGTTCTTTTATACACTTTCTTATCCCAACACAATTCTCATTTTAGGACGTCTTGAAAAGATAGCTATGCGCTCTCACATTGTGCCCCAGCTTGTCAGTTTGGATTTGTTCTTTCCTATCTACCAGCCACCTGATTACCGTCTCTGTGCAAAGGGCACCCGTTCGCATCATTTTTTCCAAAGCACTTAAACCTGGAAAGATATTTTTTTAAAGGACTCACAGAAGCTGTCTTGGGGGTTTGGAAAACATCGCAAAATTGTTAGCAGACCTTTGACTGTGCTATTTTTAGGAAACTCATTGTGTTCTTTTAAAGTACATTTTTGACAATGGGACAAAGTTTTCCTTGCCCCACTGATATGTGAAATATTTACAATGAAGAACGGTCAGGAAAGCACTCCAACAGATACACTTTAACCTCCTCAACAGCCGGCAAAAGGGGAAAAGTGATTTAGAAGGAGAAAACGTTTTTGCAATATTTATGCTGCTGTTTCTGCCCCAAATGAACTTTTATTCTACCGTTCAAACAGAAGTTTGTTTTCAAACCAGTTGCTGGTTTAAAGGAGCAGCTGATCTGGAATCCATAAGAATCAGCTCTACCCAAATAGTAAGCATGTTGACCAGAGGAAATTTATTCCCCCCCGAAGCAACCCCTAGTAGGTCAGATGCCTGCAGAAGTGTTATCTTACCTTGAGCACGTAAGATGCAGAAGAGAGGCTGGGGGCTCCCACAGGAGAGGACCGGGAAAGTGCTCTGATCCGCTGCTGGTAACATGCACTTGGCTTTTATGGGCAGGTGGGAGGAGCTGCTCGTCACAGTAGGTGGGCAGAGAAGGAGCGGCGGGCGGGCAGCCCCGGGAGGAGCTGGACGCTCTTCTCTGGGGAGGGGCGGGGAGGGCAGAGCAAGGAGCCCGAAAGAGGGAGGAGAGATGGGGAGGGAGGGAGAGAGGGGGGTGCAGGAGTGGAGGAAGCAGTGGAAACGGGAGAGGGAGGGAGAAAGAGAAAGAGAGAGAGAGAGGGAGATAGAGACACACAGAGAGACAGAGAGAGAGGACGAAGGGAAATAGATATAGACAAAGGGATGTAGCCCACAGACAGGCTGGGGAGAAAATGAATAGGAGACAGAGACAGTCAAACAAGCAAGATATAGAAGGAAAGGGGAAATGGATTATTTTCCATTTTGTATGACATTTTTGATGATGGTGGTGGTGGGGGAGTCGTGGGTGATCGTGATAACAAAAGGTGTTTTCTGTGAATCTGAAAAGATAAATAACGGTTCAGGGCTACTGAAGAGTTCATAGGCGAGGGAAAGGCGGGGAAGCTGGCCGTCGCAGTAGCACATCCCAGGCGCTGGGGGACTCGGAGCAGGCGGGGCGCGGGGCAGAGGTCTCCCCCGCCGGCCGCTGCGCCCCCGAAGCCTCTGTCTCCCACCGCCTGCTGGTAAAACCCGGCCCTTCACTCAACACTCCTGGCTGTGCTTTTTTGACAAGCGAGTTGTCCTGGTGCTGCCTAGTGAGCAGCATCCAGAGGCCCCTCTGGAGACTTCTCTGCAGCATTAAGGTAAATCCAGCAAAGGTTGGAAAGGATCAGCGGAGATTGGCTTTTGGAGAAAGGAACCTCAAAACCAGCCCGGTCCTCCAACATCTGGTTATGTAACAGGATTTCAGGGCTCTCTGCCCTCTGGTTATTTTCGGTATTTCAAAAACTCTAATTCCTAGCAATTGGAAAACGTCTTGGTGCCACAGCTCTCTCTTTGTGTGTCTTAAACATTAAGAGAGGATTCAACCAACAAGAGGCTGAAGGATCAGGCTGAAATTCTTAAGAAATACATTCAGAGAAAGAAAAACAAACTCCTTTAGCTGCTGAGTGGTGACTCACTTCCTAGCCGGGGCTTGATTTTTGCCACCAAAGGGCTTAAGGCATTTGAAAAGAGAGAACCTGAGGGATGAGAACCCTCAGAGAACCTGAGAACTCTAGGGGATGAGGGACACCGACAGGGGGGAGGGAGGGACAGGGAGATGGATGGGTAGGGCTGAAAAGAATAAGGGAAATAACTTTTACTGAAAATATTGATATATAACTATATAATATGTATAGCTATATAAATGCATATATAAAACTTGATTCAGTGTTCACCACAACCTTATGAGGTTAGATATGATTCATATTGTGTAGATTTTTTTTCCTCTTTTTTTTAAGAAAGGAATTTCAAAGGGTTAAGCAACTAGCTCAGGCTAACAAGAAGGGGAGCCACAGCTGGTGAGCTTGCAAAGCACGTATACTCTCCACATCAGACCACCATATAGAACACCTAGCCTGGTCTCAGGTTAGGTCCTGAGGTCTTTGTGTGTGTGGAGAGGGGGTTTGCGGGGAGGGGGTGTTACCAGACTCCAAGAGAAGGAAAAATGACGGCCAAGAGCAGGATTTGTTGAACTGGGTACTGTTGACATCTTGGCCAGATAATTCTTTCTTGTGAGAATCTTTCCTGTGCATTGTAGGATGTTAAGCAGCTTATCTGGCCTCTGCCCACCAGATGCCAGTAGCACCCTTCTCCCTGAGCTATGAAAATGTCCCTACACTTAGCCAAACGGGGGTGGGGGGCAGCAGGCAAAAGTCCCCTCCTCCCTTTAAGAACCATTGGTTTTAAAAGGTCCACAACTATGAAAAAGTATTTTAAAGAAATCCATTAAGAAAATACCCAAAAGTGGCATTTGGATAATAGTAATATTAGCTGCCATATGTGTTAAGGTTACACTGGACATAGTTTTTATATTTTCATATTTCCATCTGTCTGCCTCTAGACTTCAAAGCCTCAATTGCTTTCTTTGTAACTAAGCTTATTCTCAATTGGATACACCTGGGAGTCATAGACTCCCATGTGCCCAGGGTATGAAGGAGGATTAGTGATATATGAGATGAAAATTTTAAGTTCTTTGTCATAAACAGAAATTTGATGTTAGAACAGTTATTCGAATGTTACTCATGATGTTTCATGACATTAATTATTTGCCTTAATAGGTATAATTTTTCATCTCTAGACCCTCTTCAGAAATAGTATGTTGTGTTTTGAGAATGAGGCTAAATCCACTGAAGGAAGTCTATGAAATGAACAACCCTTGTAACTGGACCTAGAAATAAAACTGCATTGACTATTCTGGGGCTGACCCCTGAAACCAAACGTGATTTTACAGGGAAGGTACCACTTCTGGAACTTTATAATTTAGCAAAGAAATGTTTTCTGGGCAAACTAAATAGGACCTAGTTAGAGGCACGTCTGGGTGATAAACGTATTAGTAGATAGCCTCATCAGGTTATAGCAAATCATCTTTTCAGTTCTGATTTAATGCCTCCAAACATTCCAGTTCCATCACATAGTTGTGAAAAATAGAAACGGAGAAGGCAAGAAAAGCACGTTCAAAGGGAAGGCAATTGACAGCTGTATTTTCTTTTCCTTTTTCCTCCATCACTTCCTCCTTTCAAACCTGAATATCCAGCCACTATAACAAAAGAGGTCCTTTCATTTTGTTTGGGTGGTGCTAATGATTAGTTCGTTTCTCCAGTTCACACTTGCCTGAATCTGATTCAGTAGCAGATCTGGACAACAAGTCAGGAATCCAGGAATGTGTTCTCTTTGCTGAGTCTTAGAGTGCCCTTCTAGAATCTCTTGAAAGTGACTTAGGTTTGAAATGACCTAGTTTGGTCTTTTGTGGAAAGAAAAGAATCCAATGATAACATATTAGATGGCTCTGAAGTTTCCATTGTGTGACTATAATAACAACAACTACAGATGATTACCTTATTTTAAAGAGCTTTGAAAATGGAAGCTTTTTTTTTTCTTATTTAGAGTTATTCAATTAACAAATATTTTTTAAGAATGGATATAGGCAGTGTGGGGTATTCAAAGCAGAGGAAGACAAGTATGTAGATTTACTCTCATGGAAGAAAAAAAAGCATGAAATTCCTGAGAGTTGGGTAGCAAAGAGACTTCAGGGAGGAGCTGGCATTTGAGCTAACTGTGGAAAGTAACATTGGGGTAGATGAGTGCTTGAATAGGACAACAAGGGAGGAAATGTATACGACTAGGGAAGGCATAGGAATATTTGGGCGATGGTGAACGGCCGGCATGACTTAAGTGAAGGGTCTGTGTAGTAGAACAATGAAGCTAAGCAGCAGGAAAGGAGAGATGGAATCAGCCTGTGGAAGGCATTAAATGTCACCTCGTAGTCTGAACTGGATACTGTAGGCAATGAGGAGTCATTGAAGACTGTTGAGCAGTAGAATGGCATGATGGAAATGGCATATTATTAAGAATTTACTTTTCTTTGAATAGGTTCTTTATAGTAGCTTTGCATATAAATGCTTGCCAGTATGTCCAGGGCCATTAACATACTTAGGAACAGAGAAAACAGAGTGTCTGTGTCCTGCAGACTTGGAAGTCTGGGTGAGGTGGCAGAAGCAATGGTGGTTCTCACCCAGAGTGTCCCTACAGTGTCCTGGGTGACTGTAAGAAGATGGGAAGGCAGAATTCTCCCAGGGTGTGGCCAGGATGAAAGATGGGATTAATGTGAAGGGTGCTGCTGCTCTGTGTGTCAGAGGAGCCAGTCCTTTCTTCACCTGTTGTAGCTTTAATGTTGTCAAAAAGTATCAGTCCCGAGACAATAGGTCTGATGTAGAGATCCTTGCATTTTCAATGTTCCTGGATTAGGAAACGATGGACCCTGGCATTAAAAACTATACCATCACATCTATGGGTTTTTTTTTTTTCTAATACTTTGAATTATTTCCTATGTGTTATCCTTGGCAAATTTCAACATCCAATTTTTCTTGCCACTCCTGAGGGCATCAAAATGCAAATGAACATGGCTTTGGGGCTAAACAAAAATCACTGATGATTTGAAGTTCGATGTACAGAAATGTACTCACCATCTATCAAATGACCCCATCAGTCAGCAGCCCAAGCTTCTGTTAAGTATCACCAAATATGATCTTGGACCGCAAGGCACTTACAATTGCCAGCTCTCCTAGAACATTTAAAGTAGGGTTTTATTTACAAAAATTGAAAAGACTCACAGCACAGAAGAAAGGCACACCTCTCTTGCATTCCAAAGGAATTTTGGATTCGGTGAGTCACTGTTTCCCTGTTGGCCCAGATGGTGGAGAGCTGACTGAATCGGGTGATCCCACAGATGACTGCCTCACAGCTCCCGCTGGCTTTATAAAGAGCACTGGACACAGAGTCAGGAAATACAGGGTTTAGTCCCAGCTGGGTCACTAACGACGCATGAAAACTTGGGGCAGATGTTTTATCCTTTTTGGATTCAGGGTCTGTATGTAAAATTAGGAGGCTTAACTAGACATTCTCTAAAGTTCTTTTCACCTTTTAGATGCCTGCTCTGTACTAGGTGGTAGATGCTTCTCTTACTCAACATCCCCATGAAGCCAACCTGATGTTCAGTGATACACGTGCTCAATTTTAGGCACAGGAGTAAGAACTCATAATACATGAGTCCAGTGTTTGCTACAAGGGGATCGCACCCCAACATTAAACCTTGTCTGTATTCTAGATAGAGAATCCCCAAAGGTGGAATATACCGTTGTCACTTAACAGTAACCATTGTCTCTCTAGGTCTAGGACTTGGCAGAAGTCTCCCAGATTTAGCCATCAGCCTCTAAACCTTGAGGCCTTTTAACTTTCTTCTTATGAATCAAGTAGTAATTCTCCTTTTGATTGATGTAAATGTAACCACACCACACAGAGCCCCAGATTCTGAAAATTCTATTCCTTGTGCCAGATTTGCCTGATGTCCAAATCCATTGATTTGATTTCCTAAGAAGCTCTCTACTCTTCTCCTGCTGTGAATTCTTCCCTCTCTCTAGTGCTTCACCTCTTTATTTTTTTAGTTAGGAAAAATTTGATTGCCCTTTTCAATATAGACTAAATTATTGTAGTTCTTTGTAGTTTCTCAAACGAATAAACTTTTACTAGGATCTCTGAACTTTTTTCCAGCTCTTACCCTCCCCATAACCAATGACACCTAAAGTCACTCCATTGTTTTTCTGTTTCTTGAAAAATTTCATTGTAGGAATTCTCTCATGGGGGCAGTGCAATGAAGAGGGAGAAATATAGTCCAGGGATTTTCTTTTTCTTACTCAAGAGTGGAAAAGTAAAAGCTTTCCAAGATAATAGAGAAATGTAGTTCATTCTTACCATGTGCCATCTTTGATCCTATCTAAAAAATGGGAATGTCTTGATCCTAGACCTCCCTTGCTGAATAATTCATAATCCTGCTTTATTTTTTATCCTCCACTCTTTCTAATTGTGGTTTACTCTCTTATGCTTTTATTAATATTTACCTCATGTTCAATTTTAATAAATCCCATTTCCTGCTCAGAGTTATATCTTATACAACCTAAGATTTTCATAAACTCCAATTTGACAGGCAAAAATGTTTGTCTGAGATAAGAGGGCTAACAGTTTTCCTGACCTTAAACTGGAACGTCCTATCCCCAAATCACCTGCCTGTTGCTCCCACAGCAGTCACCCTAAACCCAGCAATGATTATGTCATGTCTTCGTTCAGATACCTTTAGTGACACCGCACTATTTATAAAGAAATCCATATATTATACAGCACAGGGAATATAGCTAATATTTTATGAGAACTATAAGTGAAGTGTAACTTTTAAAAATTGTGAATCACTATATTGTACACCTGAAACTTACATAATATTGTAAATCACCTATACCTCAATAAAAAAATTCAAATTCATCTTCTGGCATTTAAGACTCCACTCCAAGATTCAAGCCCAATCTTCACTTCCAATTTCATTTATATACCCTGTGCTTCAGCTAGAGGAAAAAATGTGCTTTTCACAATATCCGTGCCTTCAGCTCTTCATCTTCTATGTTATGGTCAATGGAGTACCAGTTGCCAGATCAATATGGACAATTGCTCAAATCCTTTATTACTTCAGAACCACCTTCTTTAGAAAATGTTTTCTGCTCCTTTTTCTGAACCTCCCAGGGAAATTGGTACTTAAGACATTTTCCACTGTTTACTGTTTTATTACATATACTCACTTATTTTCTCCTCAAATTCATTGCTCCCTCCTTGAAGGCTTAACCTTTTCTTCCCCTGAAAAGAAATATATATTGACTACCTATGCTAGGCCTAGCATAGCATAGGTAGTCAATATATATTTGTGAATTGTAGGACACTTTTTGAAAATAAATCATTAAATCCTTTCCTGTCTTTCTCTATTCCTAGCCCCTTTTACTCCGTTTGACTCAAAAAAATTTTTAGAGCTGCTAGTATGTTTCCGGCAGGGTCATAGAAACTGGGGTTCAAAAGACCATTATAGCTTGGTTCCCATTTTTGCAGAATTTAAACAGTCTTGTTGGGGAGACAGAGATAACTAGGCAATTTCCATGCAATATGGTCAATAGTATGGGTGAGCTAAGTTCTGGGCACCACAAGAGCTCAGAGAAGGTCCTTGCTCATGAGGGGAAGCTTTGGTGGTTACTCTGAATGCTAGGATGGCATCAAGAAGCACACAAAAAAGGAAAGCTTGGTCCTTCTCTGTGCCTGCTGGGGGGAAAATACAATGATATGCTTTGTGTTTTTGGTGTGGGATCAGGAGGATCAGTCTGCATATTGACCTGAACACTGAATCTTCCTGCCTGGTAATTCAGTCAAGGTGCAATGCTTATTTGAGTAGATGTGTTTCAATATTGCTTTGAAATAAAAGAAAAAGGGGACCTGAATACACTCTCCTGGTATACACCATCACACACTAAGAGTTCTGACTGGCTAAATGAAGGAATAATAGGCTGCACCTCATGCTGAATGCACTTAAGAATTGGTGCTACTTGTCTTTGGATGCTCTGTGATGGCTGGACACCACCTCAGGGTCTGGTTCCCATCTATTTCCTTTAAAGGCAGACATCTTCCAAGATAGCCTTAGAGAGTGTCCATGACAACAAAGGCAACAATTTAGAGTTCTACGCTGGCTTCTGTATTATTCATGAATTTATTTCCTAAATGTGGACATATAATGGTTGGCCACTGTAATTTCTGCTTGGGGCCACCAGATGGTTTTGTGAGTGCACTCAGTGTGCCAATATGAGATCTCTTCGTATCTGGTAGTCCACTCATTTCCCTAGAGGGAAAGTCACAATCTTGGAGTTTCACTCTATGTATAAGGAAATAGGCAAGTCTATTTGCAAGATAACATTAAAAACACCACAGCTATTAACACGTGGGTAAATGGGCTTTAGATCACTATGTAAGAGAATGGGAAGAGAAGTGGCCTGTTAAGAAGTGAGACTTAAATTCTTGTGCAAAAAGTGGCCAGGACCCATGGAACTCTTGTAACTTGTTACTTATAGTTTTGGTCCTGTTGGATTTTGCAGAAGGTGTCTGTGTCATGCTATCTTGGTTTCATCTTATTTTTCATATCCTCATTTCTTCCATGTTCCAATTTCTTCATTTTCCTAGTTTTCAATTACATTTTATTTTGTTGTATGTCTTTTGCATCCTTTCTGGAACCTTCATTTTTATTAGACTTTCTGTGCTGGATTTCTTTCCAGAGAGTTTCAGGTAGGTACTCGGATCACATCTGGTCATCTGGCACAGGAAGAACACCCAATCCCCACTTTCTCTACAACTAGATCAAGAGGGTTTCCTACTGGACATTTCTGAAGTTAAGCCATGTTTATATCAGCAGACATGGATATTACTTGTTATTTTAATTTGTGTAATCTTTTCTTCACTTCTGCCTTCTAGATTATAAATTTCTCAAATTGAGAAGTCAAAAAGTCTACAAGCTCCTTGAAAGCAGAAATCTGTGTTGCTCAAAGTACTAGCATAGGGCTAATTGCACTAATAAACACTTGTTGATTTGTTGCCATTTTCAGACTTTGAAGATGGCACATCTTTAAAATCTATGAATATATTTGCATCTGACTATTTCTCTTTATGACAAAAGTATTTATAGGCATATTATTAAAAAATAATGAATTGTAGGTATTTGGGACCCTCTTCTTAGATCCCAACCTGGGTCATAATTTTTGAAGGAGAAACAGTATCACTGACTTTACTCATAAATAAAAAATCCCTCAGAGACCTTCAAGATGGCAGAGGAGTAAGAAATGGAGATCACCTTCCTCCCCACAAATACATCAGAAAAACATCTACATGTGGAACAAATCCTACAGAACATCTACTGAACGCTGGAAGAAGACCTCAGACTTCCCAAAAGGCAAGAAACTCCCCACATACCTGGGTAGGGCAAAAGAAAAAAGAATAAACAGAGACAAAAGAATAGGGACGGGACCTGCACCAGTGGGAGGGAGCTGTGAAGGAGGAAAGGTTTCCACGCGGACAGAGACTGCGGGTGGCAGACGTGGGGAGCTTCGGAGCCACGGAGGAGAGCGCAGCAACAGGGGTGCGGAGGGCAAAGCGGAGAGATTCCCGCACAGAGGATCGGTGCTGACCAGCACTCACCAGCCCGAGAGGCTTGTCTGCTCACCCGCCGGGACCGGCGGGGGCTGGGAGCTGAGGCTTGGGCTTCGGAGGTCAGATCCCAGGGAGAGGACTGGGTTTGGCAGTTTGAACACAGCCTGCAGGGGGCTAGTGCACCACGGCTAGCTGGGAGGGATTCCGGGAAAAGTCTGGAGCTGCCGAAGAGGCAAGAGACCATTGTTTCGGGGTGCACGAGGACAGGGGATTCAGAGCACCACCTAAATGAGCTCCAGAGACGGGCACAAGCGGCGGCTATCAGCGTGGATGGGCATGAGATGCTAAGGCTGCTGCTGCCACCACCAAAAAGCCTGTGTGCAAGCACAGGTCACTCTCCACACCTCCCCTCTCGGGAGCCTGTGCAGCCCGCCACTGCCAGGGTCCCGGAATCCAGGGACAACTTCCCCGGGAGAATGCACAGCGCGCCGCAGGCTGTTGCAAGGCTGTTGCAATGTCACACCGGCCTCTGCCGCCGCAGGTTCGCCCTGCATTCCATACCCCTCCCTCTCCCGGCCCGAGTGAGCCAGAGACCCCGAATCCGCTGGTCCTTTAACCCCGTCCTGTCTGAGCGAAGAACAGACGCCCTCAGGCAACCTACACGCAGAGGTGGGTGCAAATCCAAAGCTGAACCCTGGGGGCTGTGCGAACAAAGAAGAGAAATGGAAATCTCTCCCAGCAGCCTCAGGAGCAGCGGATTAAATATCCATAATCAACTCCATGTACCCTGCATCTGTGGAACACCTGAATAGACAACAAATCATCCCAAAATTGAGGCGGTGGACTTTGGGAGCAGCTGTAGACTTTGGCCGTGTCACTGACAGGGTCTTGGTGCTCTGGCCGGGTGTCAGGCCTGTGCCTCTGAGGTGAGAGATCTGAGTTCAGGACATTGGTCCACCAGAGACCTTGCAGATTCACGTAATATCAAATGGTGAAAGCTCTGCCAGAAATCTCCATCTCAACGCTAATACCCAGCTCCACTCAACGACCAGCAAACTACAGTGCTGGACACTCTATGCCAAACAACTAGCAAGACAGGAACATAACCCCACCCATTAGCAGAGAGGCTGCCTAGAATCATAATAGGGTCACAGACACCCCAAAATACACAACTGGATGAGGTCCTGCCTACCAGAAAGACAAGATCCAGCCTCATCCACCAAAACACAGGCACTAGTCCCCTCCACCAGGAAGCCTACACAACACACTGAACCAACCTTAGCCACTGGGGACAGACACCAAAAACAACGGGAACTAAGAACCTGCAGCCTGCAAAAAGGAGACCCCAACACAGTAAGTTAAGCAAAATGAGAAGGCAGAGAAACACAGAGCCAGAGGAACACACAGCAGATGAAGGAGCAAGGTAAAACCCCAGCAGACCAAACAAATGAAGAGGAAATAGGCAGTCTACCTGAAAAAGAATTCAGAGTAATGACAGTAAAGATAATCCAAATCTTGGAAATAGAATGGAGAAAACACAAGAAATATTTAACAAGGATATAGGAGAACTAAAGAGCAAACAATGATGAACAGCACAATAAATGAAATTAAAAATTATCTAGAAGGAATCAATAGCAGAATAACCGAGGCAGAAAAACGGGTAAGTGACCTGGAAGATAAAATAGTGGAAATTACTACCGCAGAGCAGAATAAAGAAAAAAGAATGAAAAGACTTGAAGACAATCTCAGAGATCTTTGCAATGACATTAAATGCACCAAGATTCGAATTATAGGGGTCCCAGAAGAAGAGAAAAAGAAACGGAGTGAGAAAATATTTGTAGAGATTATAGCTGAAAATGTCCCCAATATGGGAAAGGAAATAGTCAATCAAGTCCAGAAAATGTGGAGAGTCCCATAAAGGATAAATCCAAGTAGAAACATGCCAAAACACATATTAATCAAACTATAAAAAATTAAATACAAATAAAATATGTTAAAAGGAAAAACAAGAAATAACATACAAGGGAATCCCCCTAACGTTAACAGCTGATCTTTCAGCAGAAACTCTGCAAGCTAGAGGGAACGGCAGGACATATTTAAAGTGATGAAAGGGAAAAACCTACAACCAATATTACTCTACACAGCAAATATCTCATTCAGATTTGACAGAGAAATTAAAATCTTTATATACAAGCAAAAGCTAAGAGAATTCAGCACCAGCAAACCACCTTTAAAACAAATGCTCAAGGAACTTCTCTAGGCAGGAAATACAAGAGAAGGAAAAGACTTACAAGAACAAACCCAGAACAATTAAGAAAATGGAACATACATATTGATAACTACCTTAAATATAAGTGGATTAAATGTTCCAACCAAAAGACATAGACTGGCTGAATGGATACAAAAACAAGACCCATATATATGCTGTCTACAGGAGACCCACTTCAGAACTGGGGACACATACAGACTGAAAGTGAGAGGATGGAAGAAGATATTCCATGCAAATGGAAATCAAAAGAAAGCAGGAGTAGCAATTCAATTCTCGTATTAGACAAAATAGGCTTTAAAACAAAGACTATTACAAGAGACAAAGAAGGACACTACATAATGATCAAGGGATCAATCCAAGAAGGAGATATAACAATTGTAAAGATTTATGCACCCAACATAGGAGCACCTCAATACATAAGGCAAATCCTAACAGCCATAAAAGGCAAAATCGACAGTAACACAATCATAGTAGGGGACTTTAACACCCCATTTTCACCAATGGACAGATCATCCAAAAAGAAAGTAAATAAGGAAACACAAGCTTTAAATGATACATTAAACCAGATGGACTTAATTGATATTTATAGGACATCCCATCCAAACACAACAGAATACACTTTCTTCCCAAGTGATCATGGAACATTCTCCAGGATAGATCATATCTTGGGTCACAAATCAAGCCTTGGTAAATTTAAGAAAATTGAAATTATATCAAATATCTTCTCTGACTACAACTCTATGAGACTAGATATAAATTACAGGAAAAAATATGTAAAACATACAAACACATGAGGCTAAACAATACACTACTAAATAACCAAGAGATCACTGAAGAAATCAAAGAGGAAATCAAAAAATACCTAGAAACAGTAAAGCAGAAACTAACACACCATTGAAAAGCAATTATATTCCAATAAAGATGTTTAAAAAAAAAGAATATGTAAGAAATGCTACCAAAAAAAATTCCTAGAAACAAATGACAGTGAAAACACAATGACCCAAAACCTAGGTGATGCAGCAAAAGCATTTCTGAGAGGGAGGTGTAAAGCAATACAATCCTACATTAAGAGACAAGAAGCATCTCAAATAAACAATCTAACCTTACACCTAAAGCAATTAGAGACAGAAGAACAAAAGAACCCCAAAGTTAGCAGAAGGAAAGAAATCATAAATGAAAAAGAAATAAAGGAAACAATAGTAAAGATCAATAAAACTAAAAGCTGGTTCTTTGAGAAGATAAACAAAATTGATAAACCATTAGTTGGACTCTTCAAGAAAAAAAGGGAGACAACTCAAATCAAAAGAATTAGAAATGAAAAAGGAGAAATAACAACTGACACTGCAGAGATACAAAGGATCATGAGAGATTACTACAAGCAACTATATGCCAATAAAATGGACAACCTGGAAGAAATGGACATATCTTAGAAAAGCACAACCTTCCGAGAATGGACCGTGAAGAAATAGAAAATATAAACAGACCAATCACAAGCACTGAAATTGAAACTGTGATTAAAAACCTTCCAAGAAATAAAGCCCAGGACCAGATGGCTTCACAGGCGAATTCTATCAAACATTTAGAGAAGAGCTAACACCTATCCTTCTCAAACTCTTCCAAAATATAGCAGAGAGAGGAACACTCCCAAACTCATTCTACAAGGCCACCATCAACCTGATACCAAAACCAGACAAAGATGTCACAAAGAAAGAAAACTACAGGCCAATATCACTGATGAACATAGATGCAAAAATCCTCAACAAAATAATAGCAAACAGAATCCAACAGCACATTAAAAGGATCATATACCATGATCAAGTGGGGTTTATCCCAGGAATGCAAGGATTCTTCAATATATACAAATCAATCAATGTGATACTCCATATTAACAAATTGAAGGAGAAAAACCATATGATCAACTCAATAGATGCAGAAAAGGTTTTTGACAAAATTCAACACCCATTTATGATAAAAACCCTCCAGAAACTAGGCATAGAGGGATCATACCTCAACATAATAAAGGCATATATGACAAACCCACCACCAACATCGTTCTCAATGGTGAAAGACTGAAAGCATTTCCACTAAGATCAGGAACAAAACAAGGTTGTCTACTCTCACCACTATTATTCAACCTAGTTTTGGAAGTTCTAGCCACAGCAATCAGAGAAGAAAAAGGAATAGAAGTATCCAATTCGGAATAGAAGAAGTAAAGCTATCACTGTTTGCAGATGACATGATACTATACATAGAGAATCCTAAAGATGCTAGCACAAAACTACTAGAGCTAATCAATGAATGTGGTAAAGTAGTAGGATACAAAATTAATGCAGAGAAATCTCTTGCATTCCTATACACTAATGATGAAATATCTGAAAGAGAAATTGAGGAAACACTCCCGTTTACCATTGCAACAAAATGAATAAAATACCTGAGAATAAACCTACCTAAGGAGAAAAAAGACCTGTATGCAGAAATCTATAAGACACTGATGAAAGAAATTAAAGATGATACAAACAGATGGAGAGATATACCATGTTTTTGGATTGGAAGAATGAACATTGTGAAAATGACTCTACTACCCAAAGCAATCTGCAGATTCAGTGCAATCCCTATCAAACTACCAATGACATTTTTCACAGAACTAGAACAAAAATTTTCACAATTTGTATGGAAATACAGAAGACCCCGAATAGCCAAAGCAATCTTGAGAAAGAAAAATGGAGCTGGAGGAATCAGGCTCCCAGACTTCAGACTATACTACAAAGCTACAGCAATCAAGAAAGTATGGTGCTGGCACAAAAACAGAAATATAGATCAATGGAACAGGATGGAAAGCCCAGAGATAAACCCATGCACATATGGTCACCTATTTTTGATAAAGGAGGCAAGAATATACAGTGGAGAAAAGACAACCTCTTTAATAAGTGGTGCTGGGAAAACTGGACAGCTACATGTAAAAGATTGAAATTAAAACACTCCCTAACACCATACGCAAAAATAAACTCAAAATGGATTAAATACCTAAATGTAAGGCCGAACACTATAAAACTCTTAGAGGAAAACATAGGCAGAACACTCCATGACATAAATCACAGCAAGATCCTTTTGACTCACCTCCTAGAGAAATGGAAGTAAAAACAAAAATGAACAAATGGGACCTAATAAAACTAAAGAGCTTTTGCACAACAAAGGAAAACATAAACAATATGAAAAGACCACTCTCAGAATGGGAGAAAATATTTGCAAATGAAGCAACTGACAAAGGATTAATCTCCAAAATTTACAAACAGTTCATGCAGCTCAATATCAAAAAAACAAACAACCCAATCCAAAAATTGACAGAAGACCTAAATAGACATTTCGCCAAAGAAGACATACAAATTGCCAACAAACACGTGAAAGAATGCTCAACATCACTAATCATTAGAGAAATGCAAATCAAAACTACAATGAGGTATCACCTCACACCTGTCAGAATGGCCATCATCAAAAAATCTACAAACAATAAATGCTGGAGAGGGTGTGGAGAAAAGGAACCCTCTTGCACTGTTGGTGGGAATTCAAATTGATACAGCCACTATGGAGAACAGTATGGACGTTCCTTACGAAACTAAAAATAGAACTACCATATGACCCAGCAATCCCACTACTGGGCATATACCCTGAGAAAACCATCATTCAAAAAGAGTCATGTACCACAGTGTTCATTGCAGCTCTGTTTACAATAGCCAGGACATGGAAGCAACCTAAGTGTCCATCGACAGATGAATGGATAAAGAAGTTGTGGCACATATATACAATGGAATATTACTCAGCCATAGAAAGAAACGAAATTGAGTTTTTGTAGTGAGGTGAATGGATGTAGAATATGTCATACAGAGTGAAGTAAGTCAGAAAGAGAAAAACAAATACTGTACTCTAACACATATTTATGGAATCAAAAAGGGAAAAAAAAGGTTCTGAAGAACTTAGGGGCAGGACAGGGATAAAGACACAGATGTAGAGAATAGACTTGAGGACGCGTGAAGGGGAAGGGTAAGCTGGGACTAAGTGAGAGAGTGGCATGGACATATATACACTACCAAATGTAAAATGGATAGCTAGTGGGAAGCATCCACATAGCATAGGGAGATCAGCCCGGTGCTTTGTGACCGTCTAGAGGGGTGGGAAAGAGAGGGTGAGAGGGAGACGCAAGAGGGAGGAGATATGGTGATAGGTGTATATGTATTGCTGATTCAGTTTGATATAAAGCAGAAACTAACACACCATTGTAAAGCAGTTTTACGCCAATAAAGATGTTAAGATAAAAATATCCCTCCTTTCATGCTGTTAGCATACGTTCTCATGAGGGGAAAGAGTTGTCCTGTTACTCATTACCACCTATTTTTGGACCCACAGTGATGATACCTTAAGCATTTGGTCCAGGTGCGAATCTAATTTTCTTTTCCCTCTGAATAATAATAATGCTCTGTGGGACTCTGGTGCCTTGGGATATTAATTGGTGTTATATGTATGAAAATATACTTCCAATCCATTTATGTTTCAGAAATTCTGGATTATTAAAATTAGATAGAGTTCTTTACAGCAGGGCTATTCTAAGTTTCCATGGCTAATGTGCTTTTTCAAATTCTAAAGTGTAGATATTATACATAGTGTTTTCTAAGACTATTTGACTACAGGGCCAACCCACACTGAACCACTCTTTCCCCACTCTTTCCAAGGGACTTCTCACAGAACTAGTGCTCTGTGGGCCCTAAATTGGGAAATCCTGTCAGAAATTGCCACACCTGCACCACCAGGACCAACACTCATACCAACATCACCACTCCCTCTTAAGTACAGATAACACTTAATGCTTTTCGGAGCATTTCCACATGTATTATCTCATGTCATTTTCATTAGCTGTGATTAGGTTAGGGAGAGTATGACTTTATCAACCTAGTAGATGAGAAAAGAGACACGGTATCCCAATAGTTGCTGCCGTAGTGTGTCAGAGAATTCCTGAGTTGCTTAGGGTAAAGAGAACATAGGTCCATGGCTAGAAAATCCTTGGAATTATAAACAGTAGGATTTTTCTCTGTTTTTTTATTTTGCAAACATTTTGCTCCCTTTCAGTGCCCTGCCCAGAGGAAACTCTTCTACTATATGAGGTGATATCCACATGATTTCAGACACTGTCCCATGTGGAGGGTGATATACTTCAGGTGGTTTGACTCACTGTCAGTGTGCCAAGTGCATTTGCCTATGTAAAACAGACCGTAATATAATTGGGAGAAAATTGGAGGAAAAGGTTAAAATTTGACCAAAGCATTTCATTCATAGCAGAGAATTTTATACAGATTTGTTAGAAATTCTGAACACAGACCACTCATAGGGATGCTCTGGAAACTTCCCCCGTCCCCAATTTGTAGTTGGAAATTCATATATTTTTGATGTGTGTAGTCTGCACTAAATTTCCATAACTGTTTATAATTTTCTCCATTTGACACTAACATGAAGCCACTTTCCCTGGGTGGGCATAAACAACATATTGTGGGCAAGCAGAAGTTAAATTGCAATTACCTAAGGCTATAGACTTAGTTTAGTAACCAGAGTTTTTTGTTTCTTGTTTTCCTTTGAAAGGACATTTGGAGAGAGAGAGAAAAGGGCTTGTGAGTAATGGGAGTGAGTCTTCCAGACAACATTTCTCTAAAAAGGCATTCCTGTCTATACCTAATCCATTTTTCCCATTTACATCCCTCTTCCTTTGAAGCAAAAGCCATTAGTATTTTATAAAGGCAGTGAGTGGTATCAAAGAGACTCATTTCCTGATGTCCCTGAATGGCACAGATTTAAGCAAAGCCATTAACAGCAGAAATTTAAAAATAACCAAAGTGAAAAAATACCTAAGAGCAATAGAGTTCTTCCACCATAGTTTAGGCAATGACCTTTGAACACTTGCAGGCGGAGTGCCTACAAATCTTTGTAGAATCTGCCCTGACACCAA
This sequence comes from Kogia breviceps, assembly GCF_026419965.1. Classification (NCBI taxonomy): domain Eukaryota; kingdom Metazoa; phylum Chordata; class Mammalia; order Artiodactyla; family Physeteridae; genus Kogia; species Kogia breviceps. Next base: position 103,375,406 of record NC_081314.1, read on the forward strand.
AAAGAGACAGTGCAGTGTGGGATGCTGAAGGGCCAATCTAGGGCAGGGGTCCTGACATTCTATAGATCTCCTCTATGTCCCTGCTGGAGGATCAGGGTCAGCTTGGCTGTGATGCTTGCATCATAATCGGTGGCAGGGTAGTGGACCAAGGGGCCCTCTTGAACCTTTCAAGACTGAGGGGGCATACCTGGAGGAACCAGGTTAAAACTTGATCTGTTTGGGAAAGCTGCAGGTCAAACCTTGGTGTCTTGCTCTCCAATATATTTTCAGTGCCTACCATGGTTCAATAAATATTTATGGGAAAATATGGATTGATGAATGAAAATGACAAGGGCACCAGGTAAGAATACCAAGTCTGATGGGGAAAGGCAAGTTGGAAATCAGGGTGCTGTGCTAAGAGTCTGAAAGGGCATTAAAGATGAAAAGACAAAACCTCATGGTGCCAGGTTTTGGATGGATTAAAAGTGACATAGCATTGGAAACAGAAACAGAAGGAAACCAAGAGTGTGTTTAGAGTGGCTGTAGCCACCCTCATTAAAGGCTAAATGGATTGGTGGTAAACTCCAGATATACATTCTCATGGTTTTATGTTAGACGTATCGCATGCTGGCATATACTTGTTAACTATTCCACAGTATGGGATCAGTTCTTCCTGACTGATGTTTATAAAATCCCCAATTATGCAAACCCCTTTAGATACTGATTTTAAAAAGTAGCAAGATCCAATGGGAATTTCAAATCTTATTTCATTTCCTGTGTAGATAGTGTTCCTAGGTAAGCAGCACTCTCATACACAGATCACTGTCAGCGAGAATGCATTGCATGGCAGGGAAAACCAGCATAAATTTAAAGTTTAACCAGAGACAATTTACATTAGTAGGATATTCATTGTGGATATCTGGAAGAACTCATAACGCAAGTGGCAGGCTGAATTGATTCTTTCTGGTCTTTGTTTATCGATGTTTGTCAAGTCTCTAGGGTAAGCTTCAAGGAACAGGAGGTTTAAGACTTGTGTCATTCTCGTCAACTATCATATTGCATTAGTAGTGGTTATAGTTCTGGTTTCTATTTATACCATGGGACTGATTTTAGCAAATTCAACATGTGGCAGTTTGCCCATTATTTATATGTTGCTTTGAAGCACATTAGTAATGGAGAATGAATGGCTTGGTTTTCTGGAGATGAGAATAGAAATGTCTGGGTTATCATGGGACTGACCATGTACACACTTCACTTGTCACCGTCTTATTAAATCAATTTCCAAAACAGAATTGCCAAACTTCTTGGCGTGCACATCTATCGTCCTTATATGGGAATCATTAGACTATGTAAATTCTGCCTTTTTGTAGTCATCTGTGCTTTATGTTCATGCGTGGAGTTACTCAGTAATATAAATAAGTCACAGACAAAGTCTTAGACAAAAAGATCTTTGGACTGGGGAATAATAAAAGTTTTTGTTTTTTTTTAAATGTGTTTGTTGCTTCCATATGGCTTTTTGTTTATGTTCTGGATTACAGCCATTGCCACCATTGTGCAAAAGCCAGAAAGAAATTTAATCGGGTGTTGCCCACAGGGGGTGTGATTTATTATAGTTTTCAGTTTCCACCACGTCTTACTAAGTCAATGGACCCAGATGCAGCATACCTCACTGGAGAGATCTAGGGCACACACGTTCGAAAACATCGTTTCATAATTAAAACATGGTTCTATCTCTTTCGATCTCTTTGAATATAAAATCTCCTTTAAAAATGATCCTACTCTCCTAATTAGAAGTTCCCCCAATTCTTTTCCACAAATATTATGTCTAGTTTTTGGTTTCCTGAAATATATCTGCCCAATAATCCCTTTCTAAACATATAATTAATATAGTTTCTTAAATTTCTCAAGCTTTACATCTGTTTGCCAGTATGTTTACTCCTTCAGCTTTGTAACAGAAATTCTAAAAAACAATGAAATTTCAGAGCACAGTTGGGAAGAAATCCCATGTAACGCTCTTCCATGTTTTCCTCAATGTCTAGTCTTGCCCCTCTCCTGGCTGCTTCCTTGGTTGTCAACTTTATTCATTCTTCTCCCTCTTTATCACCTTTTGCATCCAGACTGTTGTCAAGTCTTGTTTATTTGGTCAACATTTCATTCACCCACCCATTCATTCAGCTTGTATTTATTGAGCCTCTACTTTGTGCATGCAAAGGGTTAATCTCAGGGCGTCGTGGGCACTGCTGTCTACAACATCCCCTACCACAAGCAAAGTATAGACCTAATCATTTCTCATTTAGACCACTGAACTTGCCCTTTAGGGATCTCAGAACAAGAGTCACTGGACACAGGGCTGGCCTGCTATAGTTCAGAGTACATTAAAATGAAGTCATTGTCCTGCCCAGTCCCACACTCTTGTTTCTTGATACCTTGACTCTTCTTCCTTCTTAATAGTTGGCGACTGTGGTAGGCAGAATAATGGCCTTCCAAATATGGCCATACCTAATCCCCAGAGCCTGTGAACATGTTACCTTATGTGGCAAAAGAGATTTTACAGATGTGATGAAGTTAAGCAAGTTGAGATGGGGAGATCATTTTGGATTATCTGAATGAGCCCAGTATAATCACATGAGTCTCTAAAAGCAGAGAACCTTTCCTAGCTTGTTTAGAGAAAGAGATGTCACAAAAGAAGGGTCAGAGGGCAGCAACCTTGCTAACTTCGAAGATGGAGGGAGAGGGCCATGTGCCAGGTAATGCAGGTGACCTCTGGAAGCTGGGAAACACAAGGAAATGGATCATCCCCTCGAGCCCCCAGAAAGGACCTGCTGATGCTTTGATTTTAGGCAGTGAGGTCCAGGTCCGACTTCTCATTTAAGGTCTGCAGGATAATAAACCTGGGGTGTATCAAGCCCCTAAATTGGGGGTAACGATATGGCGGCATTCAAAACTAATACAGCTCCCTTCACAGCCATGGGCTTTTGTACTTCTCAGATTGGCTTTTGGCATCTCCTGCCTACTGGCCCCTCTACACTGACCTCAGTTGACTGCCTTCAGCCCTTCTTGGATCTCAGAGTGAGGACATCATCCATGCCCTGATATCTGCTACCAACTGTGCCTTCCTCAGCTTTTAGTTTCCTTTCTGACAATAGTTTCTCTGGAATTAACATAACTATTTTTCCCTCCTATAGTACTTTCCTCCTTCAGTAGACCTTCTACACTAGACTAGGTTTCAAAGCTTTGGATTATCTGACCCCCAACTATCTTTCTGATCCTATCTCCTCCAGTTCCTCATAGTCAAGCCTATTCCAGTTAAATTGTACTTCTCCCTATTTTTTGCATGTAATCTTGACTTTAGAGACTTGAACCAATCAGGACAGGGTAGGTCATGCTATAGAAACAAAAAAACCTCAAAATTTTAGTGACTTATAAAATATCCACATGCGTGTGTTGAGAGCTCTGCTCCATAGTTCCTCATGTGCCTGATGGAACAGCTACCATCTCAGCACTTGCCAGCCACTATGCAGTGGTAAGGAGCTGTGCAAGAGGTCAGCAATTATGCCTAGTCCAGAAGTAACATCTGCCCCTTTGACTTTCAGACTAGCCATGTGGTCTCACCCAAGAGGGCTATAGAGTATAAGCCTATCATTTATGTGGAAAATGCCCATTGCCATCAGTCTATAATCCTCTCCCAGAAGGATTTGGGAATAACTTCACATCTGTTAAGTCTGTCCACAGCTGTGTTCTCCTGCAAAAGAGGTTTCTTAGGTGCACCTGGCCATGGAATGATAAAGTGGTTATTTTACTGTGTCCTCAGCTTACACCTCCAATGATTATAAGAACTTTAAGGGGAAGAAAATGTTTGTTTACTCAATGACCACAATCATGCCTTGAACCCCACTGAATGCAAAGTACAGTCGAGTGCTTGGGAACTATAACAATGAACTAGACATCCCGCAGTGATACAGTATCCACTGGCTATACGTAGAAACTCTGGAGTAAACTGCTGTCCCCAACTTTGGCAGTCATGAAGGAGGTGGTCAGGAAGTCAGATGGGACAAATCAGGGAGTGCATTGGGCTTATTAACTTTGTGCAACATTTGCATAGGCTTTTGAAGATAAGTCTGTCTAGTTTACTTCACAACTTCTGAAGGAACTTACAAGTATGAATTTTATGGAATTTGAAAACCATCTAAGGAGTTTTGTGCTAGAGTGAAAAAAAATATGCTTTGGAATTAGGCTTCTAAACAGGATTCCCAGGTCTGTTCTCTATTACTGTGTGATCTTGGGAAAATTACTTAACTTCTCTGAGACTTGGTTTCTTCATCTGTATAATGAGTAATAGATTCCTCAAAAGATTAATGAGAAAACAGGAAATGCACTTATGCTGGTATCTGGCCCACTGAGGTTCTTAAAACACTGGTTTCCTTCAGTCTCCCTCATGAGACTCAATGGGTACTAATATTTCATTTCACTTTGTATTAGGTTATATACAGCAACATTAAAATTTGTTTTTATAAAGATTACTTTGTATAAGTTTGCCATTTTATGTGGTTTGCTTCCTTTTTGTATTTTTCATTGTGGTTTAATTCACATACCATAAAATTCATGGTTTTAAAGTGTACAATTCAGTGATTGTTACTGTATTAACAAAGTTTTGCAACCAATACCGCTATTTAATTCTATAACACTTTATCACCTCCAAAAGAAAACACATACTCTTAGCAGTCACTACCCATTTTATCCTTCTCCAGGTCCCTGAAAACCACTAATTTACTTTCTATCTCTGTGGATTTGCTTGTTCTGGACATTTCATATAAATGTAATCGTACATATGTGAACTTTTGTGTCTGGATCCTTTCACTTATCATAATGTTTTCAAGATTCACCCATGTTTTAGCATATATCTGTACGTCATACTACCTTTTTATTGCCAAATAATATTCCATTGCATGTATGTACCACTTTTTGTTTACCACTTATCAGTTGATGAACATTTGGGTTGTTTTCACTATTTGGATGTTATGAATAATGCTGCTATGAACATTGATGTACAAGTTTTGTGTAGTAACATGTTTTCATTTCTCTTGGGTATATCCTAGGAGTGGAGTTTCTGGGTCACTTTGTAACTCTATGTTAACTGTATGAGGGACTGCCAGACTGTTTTCCAAAGGGGTGGCCCTATTTTACATTCCCACTAATAATGGATGAGAGTTCCAATTTCTCCAAATCATAGGCAACACTTGTCATTGCCTGTCTTTTTTTATTATAACATTATTGTCTGTCTTTCTGATTATAGCCATCCTCATGAGTATGAAGTGGTATCTCATTGTGGTTTTGATTTGAATTTCCATAATGACTAATAATGTAGAGCATCTTCTCACTTGCTTGTTAACTTTTGCATATCTTCTTGGGAGAAATGTCTATTTAAAGCAGTTTCCTTGCTTTTTACCCCATTTCTTCTTGTTTTAAATTTTCTTTTTTTCTTTATACTGCTAGGATCTCTTATCCCAGTTGGACACAGAGGTGGTGTTTGAGTGAAGTACCTATTCCTTAGCTGCAAGCCATTGAAGGCAAGAACACAACTGTGAGCCTGAGATCTGGGACCTAGCCCTGCTTTGCCACAACTGTCTCTGAGACCTGAGACAAGTAGCTATAACCTCAGCCTCCTCATCCTGTTCAACCAGGTTAATTCTTCTCAATCTGCAAAACACAGTAAGGAGCACCAGCTATACATCAGATGTGGTGCAAGGTCCTGGGGAACATAGCTGAATAAGGCTTGGTTTCTCTGCGTGGTACCCCTTGACATCTAGATATATTTAAATGGATATTACAATATAACAGGATGCAGTCACAGGGAAGAGAATCAAATAATGTGGAAGCTCCAACAAGGGGGCAGCTGACTGTCCCCGAAGCCATCTGAAGATGCTTCAGGGAAGAGGGTCTCTGAAGTGTCTTCCCACATTAAAATTCCCTGAATCTAGGACATCCTTCCCTTTCAGTGAACATATTTTATTGTATTAAATGGAGAGGTTATATTTATCAAAATTTACAGAACTATAGTAATTAATGTTTATTGAGTTTATTAGAAAAACTAATAGAGTACTTGCCAATTCTTGGTACTCTGGGGTGGAACCAGGCTTTATTTGTCTTTGCATCTCAGTTCCCAGTGTATGTTGGATGAACGAATCATTTTAGAAAGAAGGGGAACTTACAAACTACATTTTGGATGACTCAACTATAATTTTTCCTTTTATACTTGAGCCCCCCAATAATAAAAAGATTTGCTTTTAAGATACTTTAATCCTTAGTGGGGAAAATTCAGCTTCCTAATGGAGAGTTCTGTAACGCTCTTTGTTAACAAGTGGTTATCACTCCCTCTTACCTGGTTCCAAAGTTCTTTACACATTTAGCCCAACTGACTGCAGGTCTGTTCCTTTTCCTCCAGTGTTACAAGGTCCTTTTAGACTTAAAGATTTAGGGAGTCTGTAGATGGTGGGAAGTTTTGAGATCTTTTAAAATTCCAACACTTAATTTTATAGAAGAGGAACAGAGCATGGGTTATGTCAAATGATCTTGGCAAGTCCAAGTCCAGGATCCAGACATTCAGTCTCCCCCTCAGTAGGTTTCCTTTCTTTTTCACATGTTCTTTCTCTCTTTCAAAAAAATCAACAACTTAACATTAAATAAGTGGTCTGAACAAAAATGAATCTGTAATATATTTTAAATTGACTGGAGGTGTGCAAGAAAGTATTCTGAGCTCCTGAATTCAGTGGTAGACTTCAAAATAGTCTTCCTTAGACTAATTGTATTAGTCAGCTAGGGCTACTGCAACAAATTATCATAGAATTGGTGGCTTTAACAATAGAAACTTATTTTCTTGCATTTCTGGAGACTGGAAGTCTGAGACCAGGGTGCCAGCATGGTCAGGTTCTGGTGAGGGCTCTCTTTCTGGTTTGCAGATGGCTGCCTTCTTGCTGAGTCCTCACATGATGCAGCGAGAGATCTCTTTCTTCTTCCTCTTCTTATAAGGCCACTAATCTTATTGGATTAGGAACCCTCCCTTATGATTTCATTTAACCATAGTTACCTCCCCAAAGCCCTATCTCCAGATACAGTCACCTGGGGGGTTGGAGCTTCAATATATGAATGGGGGAGGCAGGGGCACGCAATTCAGTCCATAGCACTAATGGATTCATTCTTTAACATTTTCCTCCCTCCGAACCTCTCTCTCTCTCTCACCCTTTCTCCCTGACTCATAGGGAGTATTGAGGGTGAGGTAATTATAATATTTTGGAAGAATTTTTTTGACTGAGAAATATTTTGTGTGTGTATGTATAATAAGTAAAAAACATGTTACTATTCCCTAACGGAAGTTTAAATATTGTTTCCAATCACCCTTTGAATTGCTAACATGGAAAAGAGTTAAAACAGGGACCATAAAATTTATTATTGGAGTAACTGAACATTGGCTCTATTATTCAGAATATTGAAACAAGATCTGGCTTGGATGAATATCTGTCAGGGATAAGCCAGAGGAGATTCCAACACTGGGTGAGAATTGGGAAAGATAAATTTGGAGATTACTTCCGATTTTAAGATTTTATTATTCTCAGTAGAATATTGGTTTTACCTCCTGTTTCCTGCTGAAAACCCTTGATACAGGTGCTAACAAATAGTGAAATGCCCCCACATGCAAGTAGCAGGAGGGTGCAAGGACCAAAGCGAAGCTTCTGGTAAATCCACTATCAAAATTGAGAGCTGACTGTATCATTAATGTTGACTGATGAGTAATGTTGATTATGGAATATTAATACACTAGCGTTGGAAAAGGAAGCTACTACTGCCACCCAAAGAGCAATAGTTAACAAAGTGAGAGTAGCAGAGAAACGGCTGCTGATGAAAGAGGGCTTTATCTCAAAGGGATTGCTAACATCTTTTATTGTATTTATTCAATATTTTGATATAAAGTAAATGTAAGGAACATTAAAGACCATCTTTGAAACAAATAGCAATGGCCATCTTCCACATAAATGATAGGCTTATACATTTCCAAAATGGTAGGTGTATATTATTTCACAAATCTATGAAGTCCTTGGGAAGGGGTGTCATGTTCTAGGAATATTTCTGCTCCCAGCATGTAGCACAGTGCCTAGCACATAGGAGCCATATGGTAACCATTGAATGAATTATTTAATGACTATATCTAAATAATATGGGTTACTTTATTTCCTATATTTATTTTTAAAATTTCCTTTTCTTGAGTGTATTTTTGAGAGCTTTACTTAGTTATAATTGACTACAATAGCCTGCACATATTTATAGTGTATAATTTGATAAGCTTAGACATGTATACCCTTGAAACTATCATCATGATCAAGAGAGTGAACATATACATCACCCCAAAAAGTTTCCTCGTGCTCCTTTGTAATCCCTTTCTCCTGCCTCTGTCCACATACCGTCTCCCCAGACAACCACAAATCCTTCTGTTACTATCAATTCAATTTCATTTTCTAGAGATTCATATGAGAGGAATCATACAATATATACTCTTTTTGTATGGCTTTTTTCACTTGGCATAATTATTTTGAGATTCATCCATGTTGACTTGTTGTTGCATGTGTTAATAGTTCATTTCTTTTCTTTTTTAATTCACTAGTTTTTATTGCTGAGTAGTACTTGGTTATATGGATATACCAAAATTTGTGTGTCTATTCACCTACTGATGATTTGGGTTTCTCCTAGCTTTTGGCTATTACAAATAAAGATAATATGAACAATGTATCTTGTTCACAGTGTACATAGTTCAATGAGACTTGAACTACATACAAGTCTCTGTACGGGTCAATATGCTTTCTTTTCTCTTGGGTAAATACCTAGGAGTAGAATGGCTATATTTTATGGTATGATGTTAAATATGGTATACTTTTGAATTTTTAAGATATTTCCAGGGCTTCCCTGGTGGCGCAGTGGTTAAGAACCCACCTGACAATTCAGGAGACATGGGTTTGAGCCCTGATCCGGGAAGATCCCACATGCTGCGGAGCAACTAAGCCTGTGTGCCACAACTACTGAGCCTGTGCACTAGAGCCCATGAGCCACGACTACTGAGCCCACGTGCTGCAACTACTGAAGCCCACATGCCTAGAGCCCGTGCTCCCAACAAGAGAAGCCACCACAATGAGAAGTCCACGCACCACAACGAAGAGTAGCCCCCATGCGCCAACCAGAGAAAAACCCGCGTGCAGCAACGAAGACCCATCGGAGCCAAAAATAAAATAAATTTATTTAAAAAAAAAAAAAGAAATTTCCAAACTATTTTCTAAAGTGATTGCATCATTTTACATTCTCATCAGCAACAGTTTATGGGTGTTGCATTTTCTCAATATCTTTACCAACACTTGGTAGAGACAATCTTTCTAATTTTAATTGTAATAGGTGTGTAGTGGTATCTCATTGTGGTTATTTTTCACTTCCCTAATGTTTAATTATGGCAAACATCTTTTTATGTGCTTATTTGCCATCCATATATCTCCTTGGTGAAGTATCTGTTCAAATCTTTTGCCTATTTGAAAAAATTTGGTTGTTTTATAAATTGGATCAGAGATCTTTCTATATTCTGGATACAAGTTCTTTATCAGATATATGCTTTATCAATATTCTGTACAATTTGATTTGTAAAGTTATGAATATAGTCCTAAGCACTTTATAAATACATAAAACAATAATTAATAATACTTCAAACTAAGCTTATAAAAATAATTCTGAAGACAAATGAAGATTAGTGCTATCTTAAGCAGATAGAGAATCAACAGGGGGTCAAGTTAGGCTTTCAGGTTCTCATTTGATTACCTTTGGTTTTTCTACTTGCTAAACTTTGCTCATATTGTTCCTTCTTAGTGTGTTGAGAATTACCTGTATTATGTATACAGGGCAGTTATAAATGTAAAACATTTTTTGTTATCACAGATTATCTCATTTTCTTATTATAATATTTAAATTTTTATAAAGGTAATGCATACACAAGGTTAGTTAATGCAATATTTATAGACAAGGCTTATAAAGATCATCAGCAATTCTATGATCTATCCCTCAATCATCACCACTCTCTGAGACAACACTTTCAACTCTTAAAAAGGTACTTCTGGTAGTTGCTTCTGTGTTCCTAAATAATAGTTCTTATATAGGGTTATCTATTTTAGCCTTTATCCATTGATTTTCTTTTATGATAAAGGAAGATTTAGATCTTTTACATGCCTGAAATTTTAGTTAAATCAGTAGACAGTGGTCATACCAATAATAACACAAAATAACAATAACATAAAATAATGCAAATATTTCCACTGTTCTTTTACAATGTATTGTGAGTTCATTTACTTTCTTGTGCATCTTTCTATTTTTCCTTAAGTTAATTATGTATCTTTATTTTATACTACACAGTCTTCTTGTACCTATTCTTTCTATTTCTCATTTGTTCTATCAGATTGGTCATATACCCATCAGTATATTTTCACGAATGAGGAAACATTTTGATTAACATATAATTTTTTTTTCTCTTTTGGGACCTTTCTCCTTGAGGTCTCTTTACTTCTGTTCCATTCTAGACTGATTATTCTTCAAGCCTTCTGCATAGCTGTTATGCTGGGTTTTACCTCCATATCAGTTTTTCTATGTTCAATGTCCATGTCCTGCATCTTGTCTTTTTCTATTTGGCTGGAGCCCATCCTTTAGCAGCTTCCCAGAGAAGGATGCAGGGAAGGCAGAATTTATTTTTCCTCATCCTTAAGTGATAGTTCAGCTAGATGTAGAATTCTGGGTTGAAAATAATCTTCCCTCAGGACTCTGAAGGCATTTTCTCACTGTCTTTCAGCATCTGATGTATCGCTTGAGAATTTGAATGCAATTCTAATTCTTTTGCATGTACTGCACCTCACCCCCCCACCCCCTGCCTTTTCTTCTCTGGAAGTTTCTTCATTCTTTATCCTGGATGCTTGTGGATATTTGTGATGATATGTGCCCTATAGATCTATTCATTGTGTGAACATTTAGTGAATTTTCTTAATCTGTGGACACATGTCCTGCTGGGGAAATTTTCTTGAATTATTTCAGTGATAAATTTTCCCTTAATCTATTCTGTGTTTCTGGAACTCTCATCTATCAAGTATTAGAATATTCTGAACTTGTCTTTCTATCTATTCTATTTTTCATTCTTCAATCATTTCATTCTTTTTTATTGAGGTATAATTGACCTGCATTATTTTAGTTTCAGGTGTACAACACAATGATTCAATATTTGTGTATATTCCAAAATGATCACTACAATAAGTGTAGTTAACATCTGTCACCATACATAATCATAAAAATTTTTTTCTTATGATGAGAAAAAATATTTTAAGATTTACTCTTAGCAACTTTCAGCCCATTTAATGTTTTTCATTTTATTTTTGAGAGATATCCTTGATTTATCTTCTAATCCTTCCACTGAATTTAAAATTTTGTCTATCACATTTCTAGTTTCTCAGAGTTCTTTATTATTTTTGGATTGTTTCTTTTTTAATGCTCCCTTTCTGGTTGAATTAATGCCATTTCTTTCTTACCTTTTTGAGAATTTAAACTTTGTGATGATTCTTTTTTTTTTTCCCTATGTTACTTCTTTCCTTGGAGTCCTTAGCCTTTTGGGGTTTTTGAAACATGAATTGGCTCAATTTTCAATTCTTATTGACCTTCCGGTAGCAGATGCTGTAGGTGCCATGCCAGATTCCCTTTAATAGATTGGTGCTTGCTCCCAGCTTCAGGGGGTGTTATTTTGTTAATGGCTTACATTTGCAGTCTTCTTTAGATGCTGCTGGCCTGATAGAGCACTGGAATTACCTATTTTATTTTATTTTATTTTTTATTTTTTGGCTGCATCAGGTCTTAGTTGTGGCACGTGGGATATTCGTTTTGGCATGCAGGATCTTTTGTTGTGGTGCATGGGTTCTTCGTCGTGGAGCTCAGGCTCTCTAGTTGAGGCACGTGGGCTCAGTAGTTGTGGCACATGGGCTTAGTTGCCCCACGGCATGTGGGATCTTAGTTCCCTGACCAGGGATCAAACCCACATCCCCTGCATTGGGAGGTGGATTCTTAACCATGGACTGCCAGGGAAGTCCCTGGAATGACCTCTTGATGGCACAATTTAGGGACCTGTTGACAACTGCATATGGTGGACACTGTCCTTCAGGATCCGGTATTTGTCCTAAACCAGTGACCTTTATATGTTGCATTGTCCCTAGCAGGGAGCCTATAAGCATCTGGGACCTACAGGATGTATGGAAAATCCAGCTCACCATCACTATGCAACTCTTGGTTCTGTGGGTCTAGCGATCCTGGTTCCTGGAAGGAGAATTCTTCCACCTGGGAATATAATAAGAATCTAACTTAATTTAAAACTACAGAGGCCACATTATGGCATTCTGGGATCCCCATTCCAGTAGACCAGCAGGCAAAGGAAGGAACTGCCATGCTGGCAGTGGTAATACCTCTACTGATATTTTAGCACATTTTTGGAGAGAAGAGTTATATGCATGTGGCCAACCTTATAAGGAAGTTTAAGCTCTTGGTATATAGAAATTCAGGTTTATTCTTTATTTTCTATTTAGTGTGCTATTTCCATTAAAGATTTCGTTAAAAGCTATTTAGATGAAAAAACAAAATTAGAAATTTTAATCCTCTAAGTTTTAAACAAGATTGTCAGAAATTCCAAGGAAAAGTGTGTTGGGGTGGAGTCATCCATTTTGCTCTTAGTTTAGTGTTTCCAAGAAATATTTTATTTAATAGAAGGATACATATGAAATGATTTGAACAGGTTCACTAATCTCTGCTAAAACAAGTGCCAACAATTTTATTAATGAGATAAAACAGTCATTAGGGTTATAATTATATGCCTCACTGAATTTCACCTAGTTTATCCGGTTCATTATTGTTTTCTTAAAATGTTTAATTACGATGGTCATACTTCTTGACTTGTAACATGTGTGTGTGTGTGTATACATATCATTTATATCTATGTGGTATTTGTATCTATTTGTGTATGTCTTATCTCCCCTGCAGAGTTGAAGGCAAGAGCTGTTTTCTTTATCCTTCTTTCTCTGCAGAGTCTGGTACTTGGTAGATGCTCAAGTGGATATTGGTTTAAAACAAAATAAAACAAAACAGAAAAACCTAACAAATATTTCTGTTTGAGAAATTTCCTATAGTCACCAATGACTTGCAAGTTAGCTGTGGTATCTTTCAATCTCTAATCTCCTGCAGGTAAATAAATTGTCTCCCTTGCATCTCCTAATACTTTTCTTGTTGTAAATAAAATTGGATCTGAGACTGTGCATAGCTGGTTTGAGTACCAGGTACAAAAGCCCAACTCAGGTGAAGTCATTCTTGGTGCAGCTGTCTGGTTCACAGTCATTCAGTTTCACCTCACAGAGGCACAGTATTTATGTTCTTCCTTCCACATCTGCAGAACTCCTTTTAGAGTCAATGAGAATTACAGGCTTTTATTTAGCACACTGGAGACACCGTATGAGATTTTATTTTGTGCTTATGTATTTTTTTTTCCTTTTATTGCCAGAGGACAGGATTAATATTTTGGTGATATTTATGATATGACACAAACAGTGTTACAGAATTCACATAATCAAATAACTTTACAGTTGGAAGGAATTTAATGTGTCATTTAGTTGAACACCTACCAGCCTATTTTACACATGAGAGAATTGAGGCTTAAAGACCTTAAATTACTTAATTGAGTATAGTTGCTGGTTGATGCAAGATTAGTGACGTCATCTCAGTGCAGGCATATTTTAGGGAACAGACATTCAGCTCTCAGACACAAAAATTATTTAACAAATTAGGTTATACTAGATTTCCACTGTATTAAATATCTTAAAATATTTAATCAATGTTTACGTTAAATATTTAAATATTTTAAAATTTCAGTTAATTGAAATATTAGAAGTTAGTGTTGTCCATTTAATTCGTTTTTGCTGAAAATTTAAGGGGCCAAACTTTTTAAAAAAAACTTTATAGGCTCGTTCCTATTGAGTCATATTTTATTATTTATTTATTTATTTATATATTTGGCCATGTTGGGTCTTTGTTGCGGTGTGTGGGCTTCTCATTGTGGTGGTTTCTCTTGTTGTGGAGCGTGGGCTTCAGTTGTTGTGGCACACGGGCTCAGTAGTTGTGGTTCACGGGCTTAGTTGCTCCGCAGCACGTGGGATCTTCATGGACCAGGCCTTGAACCCGTGTCCCTTGTATTGGCATGCAGATTCTCAACCACTGTGCCACCAGGGAAGTCCAAGGGGCCAAACTTTTGATATTAAAAATTATTCCAACACTCATCAATGTCTGCTACTACTTTATGTCTGCACAAGGTCATGTGGCCATTTTAATCTTAAATCAATGAATAAAAGACCATCGTTGCTCTAGGACAGTTGGTGTGAGATTCTGGAATTGAATATATAGAATGCAAGAGCTCATTCTGAATATATACCAAACCCAGAACATACATTTAGGGAGAAAATTTTTAGACCAATTCCTTACGTAAGTTTCTTAACTTTTCTAACAAAAGGCTGAACATGTTAAAAAAATGTTTGGATTATCTGAAAGTAAGAGTTAAGCAGGTTCTGCTAATTTACTAGCTGTTCTAAATCTTAATAAATGACTTTTGATCATGCTTGTGCCCCAGAGGGTTTTATCCACAGCCTGATATTCTTTAAGACCTCACTCACATCTTCTGTTTGTCAATATTAATCTCTTTCTCAAACATCAGAAATAGAAGATACTGGAAAGTCAGACAGGCACTAGCAATTACTGTATCAAGAGCATACTATGTCAAATTCAAAGAGAGCAAGGTGTCTTGTGTTAAAGTCAGTAAGAAATGGGGCTACAGAGACAGGGAACCCAGGCCAGGAAAATGAGAGACCTTTAAGGGCTCCAGGCAGTATCAGAAGATACAGTATTAGTAATACAAGCCAAAGGTTTGTACAAGAGATTAAGGATCTGACTCAATAGATCTGAAAAAGTGGGGCCACACATACCAGAAGCAAGAATGAACTTCGGTATAGAATAAGTATTGAAAGGAGACATTTGAAGTAGAGGCTGCTCTTCATGTGTTTCCTTCTCAGCACCGGGGATATATCTAGTCCAAGTCAAATGATGAGACACCTGGATGAAGGCAGGTGTGTTTGAGGGCTGAGCAAAATGGCTTCGAACACGGGGACTGTGCTCTCATTTCTTCTCTAAGTCCCTCTATTCTGCGCATTGTAATTGTTCTACAAATTCTCACTAAGTGAAAGTTGTGTGGATGAAACACACACACATGTGCATGCTTGCTTTGAAGGGACCTTGGACCAGACTTAAGGCACATGTGTTTAGCAGTGAATGGATTAGCTTGGATTTGACTGCATGCTTTATTTGCCTAATTTACCAGAACTGTTACTGATCAGAATAAGAGTTACCATCTTTCAATTCTTGTATACAATTCTGAGGCTTCCTCATCACAGACTTCCTGTCCAATGCAGCTCTGTATTCACTGAGGTCCCTGCTGACTTGTGTGTTACTTTGTGACTCTTTTGGGACTGTTGATAGGGAAGATTTCCCAGGACCTATGAGGTGAGTGAGAATTTGAACAATGAAAAGAATATAAGAATTCATTAACTTTCTCTTTAGAGTTTGCTTTTGTGGAAAATATTAGGAAGATGAGGCATCAATAAGCATTTTCAAACAGCATAGAATTTTTTAACTAGAGGGGACTATGTAAGTTCATATGGAAATGTTTTGGGGCTATAAAGTTATAGAATTTAAGTTGTCATTGCAACTTAGTTGGAAGCCCCATGAAGGAGTGAAAGCTCAGCAGTTGTGATAAGAACTGTTTTCATGTCCTAGTCCTACCACAATATTGTAGGGTGACTTGAAAAAATTACTTTACCTCTCTAGATCTCCATTTCTTTGTATGAGACATGACACTTTTAGACTAAACCTGTAGTGTCTTTTTTAGCTCTGTTCATGACATATATTTTGTTTGTCTAACAAAAGTTTGGCAAATAAAGGTAAATACTGACTGATCCTGGCCCTCACAAAGCCATCTGGTTCTAAGAGATAGAAGTGGTCTCATGGGTTGGATGAACAAGAGGAGAAGGATATGGGTGAATAAATCTACAAGTTGAGCATCTTGCTGAAGTGTATTGTAAAGATGATCTGCTGGGCTCTGGACATCTGATTGCATACACAATTGCTTTTTACAAGTAGAATTGCAGGTGACAAAAAGTTATGTCAATATCTGAGTGAGGTGTAGATTAGCAGTACCTAATTTCTTAGGGAGAGCTGATAAATGATACACAATGGACATAAGGCCAATAAGAAGGGCATCCAAGTAAACTGGAGTAAAGTCCAACCTACAGATTGTTCCCAGCAGAGGTATAAGAGATTCAATTGTAATTGGCAGAGAAAGTATTTGCTCTCTACATGAGAAGAGCGGGCAAGAACAATGGAAGGGGGCTGACAAAAGAAATGAGACACTCCCAAAGGATGGAAATACTGCTATGGTCATGCAGCAGAAACCTACCCCCTCCTATTATGTTTTATATTATCTCACCTCATTTTTTCTCAGGAACAGTTTTCTTGTTGTTTTTTTTTTTTTTCTCATTTCCTTTTGTCTTCCTCTCACCTCTTAAAGACTTGAGATTTAGTTTACAGCCTGTGTATACCAATGAAAACTGGTACTTGAACCCTTAAGTTGGAAGATTCTTACTCAGAGGCCCCAGAGAGATTCTCACAACAGAGCTGCTTCTGGGGACGTAGGAAATGACCAGTCTCTCTGATTTCCTGGGGAAAGCCACCACAACAAAGTCCTCAAGGTCAAAGCTCAGCTTTACACTGCACAAGAAATTGCAAATTTTGACTTTTAGGTGGGTTCACAGAGAGGTCACCAGGACTAGTTCCTGCACACATTGCCAGTAACAACAGACTTGTCCACAATGAAAAAAAAGAAAAAAGTTGGAATAATGTTGCAAAGTCTCTGTGGATGAATTTAAAAGCCTGATGAAATGATTGATCAAGTGGCTATCCAATCTGATTAAATGGATCAAAGAGTGTCTTGGAGTGTAACAGCAAACACATAAACTTAGGTGCAGCAAGGCAAGATTTCTCATTTCTGTGACTTTTGCAACATCAGACTCCTAGGCTTGTTGTTGTTTACCAAGGAGATGCACAGTTGTCTGAAGCCTCTCCCTGTGTCCCCTCTGCCCCCAAATGTGATTTGATGTCCTTCTGCTCTCTTGAATGTCTTTTCACTCTTCCCCTCTATTTCAGGCAATAGTCTCAATAAACCTTAGAAACCAGGTCCAAGCCTGCATAGACAGACTGTCTGCAAAGCTCATAATGTTGCTGCCAGTCCAGGTCATCACTGTTAAACACGGGCTCTCTCTAGATCTGGCAAAGCATCACAGCTATCTCTGTGTTTGGAGAACAAAGGTTGTCTGAAAGGAAGCATTGTTCATCGACAGCACTCTGTCCAAAGCATCCCTACTTGGGAAGGCTGTACCAGGGGTCACTAGACCCTTTCCAACGACAACTCTTGGGCAGGAGGGTAGAAGTTTCCTAGGTAAGAAAGTTAACGTTTCACCCTAGAAGAAATTCTTTATCTTCTAAAAATAAGGGGACACTTTGGAAACAAAAGAAACTTTTAATTCAAATACAGCTGGTAAATATAGTTTTATAGTAGTGAGGAGAACTTACCAATGCAAAACTAAGTTGAAAACTCTTCTTGGATTGGAAAGCGAGCTACCTATGAAAAAGAGCTTGTGTTCTTTCATGTGGCCTGATCCCCATTGGATAAAAAGCCCTTCTTGCCTCCCAGTCACTTTAATGTAAGTTATGGGGGGAAAAAGTCTTTGCATTTGATCTCAGCTTTCAGCCTTGGTGTTTAACATGTCACCGTCCTTAATGCAAACATTTCAAAAAAGTCTGAACCCTGTTTGAGACCCTGGAGCTGTAAGCTCCTTTTGCATGGATTAAGGGCTGAAGACTGTGAGTCCTTGGTTTTGTTTTTCCTTTTGGTGGAGTTGCAGTAAACTGTTCTCCATAGTTTGGACTTTGGGCGTTGGCCCACTGAGCTCATGGCAGATAGCACTGCTGTGGAATGCATGGGGCTGCTGAGAACCAGGCAGCCTGCAGAGACGGTCCTTCTTGGTCTTTTCTTGGAAGGAGCCTCAAGAAAAAAGGGTGAGGGTTAATAACTCCTTTCACAAGGCTTGCTGGCAGTGGTACTTCACCTCAAATGGAAATTTTCAGAAGTTTCTGTACTGCTCACAAGAGCCTTCCTGGAGTTGAGTAGCGGAAAGCTAGGCCAAGCATAATGCAGTGACTCTGCTGAACACAGCTCTGGCTCTAGGAACTCATCATCATCATCAAACAGCATTTATTAATAGCCCACATGCATACGGTGCAGAGCAAACCACATTAAACAAGCAGGGTTGAGCTGCTGTTCCTCTGGAGGGCCACAATTTAAAACATGAAAAGATCAACTCTTGCTTCTGTTAAGCTGTGTTCTGACAACCCAAGAACACCGAGAAAGGAGATTGCTTACACAGTGAATAATAGTGACACAAATAATAGTAATTCGTACACTAAATATAATACTAATTAGTATAGGTATCATTAATTAAGGGCTTTCTTTGTGCCAGGTCCAATGCTATTTGCTTACGCTACTGTAAAATGATCTTTACTACAACTCAATGAAGTAGGTATCATCAATATATCTAGCTTATGGAAGAGACAAATGAAGGGTAGACAAGTTAAATGATTTGCCCATAAAAACAAAGTTTCAGGATAGCAGAGCCAGGACTGAGGTTTATTTAAATCCAAAGACCAGGCTAGGTCATACTGTTGCAGGGGAATGGGATGTGCGTGAGAGGATGGTCACAGCCCCCGTCTCTGTGAATCCCTGGAATGGGCCGCCAAAGTGGGAGTACTTGGCTTCACTTAGGAAAGAATTCAAGAGCAAGCCATAATAAAGTGAAAGCAAGTTTATTTAGAGAGAAACACACTCCATAGATAGTGTGTGCCATCTCAGAAGGTGAGAGGCGGCCCCGGAATATGGGGTGATTAGTTTTAATGAACTGGGTAATTTCATAGGCTAACTAGTGGGAGGGATATTTTAACTATTTTGGGGGAGGGGTGGAGATTTCCAGGAATTGGGCCACTGCCCACTGTTTGGCCTTTTATGGTCAGTGTTGGAACTGTCATGGCTCCTGTGAGTGTGTCATTTAGCACGCTTATGCATTACAACAGGCATATGATGAGGATCAAGGTCTACTTGAATTTGAATCTTTCACCATCTTGAGCCTAGTAGATTCTAACCAGTTTTTGTTGTACCCTTTTCTTCTCAATGGATGTGCCATTCTTTTAATGGCTGTGCCCTGCCTCCTTCCCTCCTGTCTCAATATCACCAGTTCTCATCAGAGTTGAAAGTTGGCCTTGGGAGGATTAGTAGAATATTTATATTTACAATATAATAACTTCTATAATTTTTATAGCATGATAATTTATCTGTGACTTTAATAAAGTTCAGAAACCACCTCATTTGACTCTTTTTATTTAAAATGGTGTTGCTCCTACCATTAATGGAGTTAAGAATTTTCTTTGTCAGGAGAAACAGAAGTAGGACTGGTGGGTCTTAAGAGTCTCTAACTAGAGTAGTTTACTTGCCAAATTGGATGAAGAAGACTGATCTAGATAACTGTTAAGAGTAACCCAGGCCACAGAATTTTGAAAAGCATGCTTCTGCAATCAAGCAGGGCCTATGGGTCCCTCCTAGGTACAAAAGCCTTTCTGTGTCCCCTGTTTCTTGTTTGTAGGGAAAAGGTTTCAGCCCTCCTAGACCTTCCCTGAGTTCCAAAGGGCAGATTCAAACAGTTACTAATCAGGCAAATGAGGGAATGCAGAAACAAAGGAAAAGCAGCCAAACCTAGTTCCTCCTCAAGGAATATACATAACAATATATCTTTGAGTTCTTCTGAAGGAACTTAGGCTCCCACCCAGGTAGAGGATGGTAACTTCAGTCTAAGTGCAAGATTCCTGGAGCACCATCCTGTTACCTCACCACCAACCAATCAGAAGAAAGTCACACACCCTGCAGCTCTCACTCCATATTTTGCTTTAAAAAAATTTTTCCCTGTTTAGATCTTTTTGAGCATGAGCCACCTGTTCTCCTAGCTTGGCCCTTGTAATAAACTTTTCTCTGCTCTGAACTCTGACATTTCAGTTTGTTTGATCTCACTGTGCATCAGGCACATGAACTTGGGTTCGACAACACTTCTTACAAGTCTATGCTGATTAATAACCCTCAGATGGTGAATGTATGTATATGTATAGCTGATTCACTTTGCTGTACATCTGAAACTAACACAACATTGTAAATCAACTATACACCAATTAAAAAATATTTTTAAAAATTAATTAATTTAATAAATTTTTAAAATATACCAAATTAAAAGAAAACCCTCAGATGGGAGGGAGGAGGACTCATGTAATTTCAATCTCTTTTCTTTTGTATTGATCCAGCTTGGTGTTCTCTGAGCTTCCTAGATCTGTGATTTGGTATGTGACATTAATTTGGGGGAAATTCTCATCATTATTGTTTCAAACATTTTTTTCTGTTCCTTTCTCTCTTTCTTCTCCTTCTAGTGTTCCCATTACACATATGTTACACCCTTTGTAATTGTCCTTGGATATTCTGTTCTTTTTTTTAAGTCTTTGCTCTCTTTGCTTTCAGTTTTGGAGGCTTCTATTCAGATATCCTCAAGCTCAGAGATTCTTTCCTTACCTGAATAAACCCATCAAAGGCTTTCTTTATTTCTGTTACAGTGTTCTTTTTATCTCTAGCATTTCTTTTTGGTCCTTTTTTAGGATTTTGCTTACATTGCCCATCTGTTCTTGCATGTTGTCTACTTTATTCTTAGAACCCTTAGCATATTAATCATAGTTTTAAATTCCTGGTCTGATAATTCCAACAGCCCTGCCATGTCTGGTTCTGATGCTTGCTCTGTCTCTTCAAAGTGTGTTTCTTGCTGTTTGGTATGTCTTGTTATTTTTTTCTTGGTAGCTGAACATGACTGTAACAGGTAAAAGGAACTGCTGTAAATAAGCCTGTAGTAACGAGGTGGTGAGGCATGGAGGAGGGGAAGCATTCTGTAGTCCAATCACTAAGCCTCAGTCTTTTGGTGAGCCTATGCTTCTGGACTGTGAACTTCACAAGCGTTTCTCTGTTTTTTTTCTCCTTAGGTGGGACAAGATGGCTAGAGTGGGCTGGAGTTGGGTATTTCCCTTCCCCCAAGTCAGTTAGGTTTTGTTAATACCCAGCAGGTGAGGCTCTGGTTAACTAGTTAGGTTTTGTTAATACCCAGCAGGTGAGGCTCTGGTTAACTAGTTTCCCCTGAGGGCAAGCCTATCAAGAACAGAGCATTGTGGGATATTTCAAAATGGTTCCTTTTCTCCTTCCCTCTGCTGGAAGCATGAGAGGATTTTTCTCTGATGTTTTATGAGGGAATCTGGTCGGGTTCCTGGAGGTAAATCCCCCTGTTACTGGATTTCCGTGGAGATTTTTAACTCTCAGACTTGTCCGTGCTGAACCTCCATCAGTTCATCAATTACAGTTCCTGGCTTCCTGCCCTGCACTTGGTTCCCAGAGGTAATTCCTTATATTTGCCTGTCTGTCTAATCTTGGTGGCAGTGGTTTGCCCTGTGTCCTTTCTTCTGTTATGCATACAGGATGAGTTGTTGATTGTTGCCTTTTCAGCTTTTCACTTATTGTTAGAATGGGATTATGGCTTCCAAGCTCCTTACACGAGGAACCAGAAACCAGACCCCATCTCCCAGGCCCTCATCATCCCACTTAAAGCAGATCGCTGACTGCATAGTGCTGGTTGGTGTAATTGCACAAAACAATATCCATTTGGAAACCAAGACCTCCCACCATTACTGCTGTTCCTGCCTGTGGGGCTGAGCACAGCTAGTAGTAGCATGGAAGGAAGGCAGATGAACATTTGTGTAGATGCAGCATAGCAACTTTAAGATGGAGATTGATTCAGGGGTGGAGCAGTTGTGCAGCTTCAGAACACATCTTGTGCTTAGGAGAGTTTATCTCTTAGCCAGTGTTTGTTTGGTCCTATTTTTACTTACTGGTGGCTATCTAATATTCTCCATTTATAATACAATTAATTATTCTACCCGTTCGTTGTGATGATTTTTTTTTTTTAAAGATGAGATATTTATTTTTATTTATTTATTTTTGCCTGCATTGCGTCTTCATTGCTGTGCGCGGGCTTTCTCTAGTTGTGGTGAGCGGGGGCTACTCTTCATCGCGGTGCGCAGGCCTCTCACTGTCGCGGCCTCTCGTTGCGGAGCACAGGCTCCAGACGCGCAGCCTCAGTAGTTGTGGCTCACGGGCCCAGTTGCTCCGCGGCATGTGGGATCTTCCCAGACCAGGGCTCGAACCCGTGTCCCCTGCATTGGCAGGCGGACTCTTAACCACTGCGCCACCAAGGAAACCCCATTGTGATGATTTTTATGAACATCTTTCCTGATAATTTTAATATTGAAACTCTCCTTTTGCTTGAACTTATTGACTTCCCCATTTGTAACATCATTTTTTCTCCTACATGATCATTATACTGACCTCCATGAACATCTTTTCCAACTACCACTTTGTTGTTGTTGTGGAAGTATGTAGTGGGTGTTGTAGTGTGTCACCCAGATTCTCCCTGCAGGTCTGTGGCCCCTGTTCCCACACCTGCAGGGAGTAATGGTTGCAGATATCTCACAGCTGAGTATCTCTTTGGAAACTGCTCTAGAATAAAGATAGCTTCTTTGCTCAAGGTTACACCCACTCCCTGGAGACAGCTCACAATTAAGTAGTTGGTCTATGTGGGTATATCTTAAAGACTTGGCCTCCTTGTCTTAATTCTAGAAAACTCTGAAAGACCATTCTAGATCCAGGGCTTCCTGAAGGATTGGCTAAGGCCCCTGTTAGAACTGCACTGCAGAAGTTCAACTTCTCCCTTTGCTCAGTCCTCCTTCCTTACTCCTTTACAGGTGTTGTTCAGCCTTAGAATCTGTTTTCTGGGGAACCCAACTTAAATACTAGTTGGTATTAGGAGTGGTCTGAGGATCCAGACTGTACAATGGAATTTTGGAGCTAGATTACCTGCTGTCTGGAGGGCAATGAGAACCCCATCCCTGGTGGAGAGATGCAGTAGCAGTGCATTTAGAACTTTCACAAGTGGTGAACCAGGGTAGGATCCAGTGGAAGGGAATGCCCTGCCAGGTGCAATATCTTAGGCATTTGAGAGGTTCTGGTATAGTAGTAATTATCAGACAAATGCAATCAGATGGCTTTTACTATGTGCAAGCAGTGCATTGGAGAAAGGCAAGGGCTAAGAGGTAATAACTCATTTAAGGTAAAGTATGAAAGCCAGAGGGTCTTCTAGACAGAATACAAATACAATTTTATGTCTTACAACTAGAGGAAGAAAAAGTTGAAGACCAAGCCCAGGGGTTAATTATGAGGGTAGTGGAACTTCAGAGAAGGTTGAATTTTCAACCCCAGGAAGTCTGGTATACTGAGATTAGGGCCCTGGTTAGAAAGTAGTAGGACCGGGGACTTGAAATGGCGACATCTGTGTTTGTCTTCCAAAACCTTGAGTCCTCAGATTTCCTAAAACCCTGGGCCCACAGAAGTGTCCCACTCCACGTTGTTAGATACTAGTCCCCCTTGCTGCTTGAAGATGACACACAGGCTTTGAGAGACAGTACACACTCCCTTCAGTGCTATCCTTACCTTCATTTCTGGACACTGGCCTAAGACCTAAGATTAATTCACAATATAAAGTGGTCAATGAGTACTGCACCAGTTAAGGGAGCAAAAAGGCTTAAACCTGAGGAACTATTTGGTGGACATCTAAGTTAGGCTAAACACCAGCTGACTGTGCTCCATGGGAGAGCCCGAACAACATGTTATTTACGTAGGTGATGAAAAATCTGCTTGTGAGAGGTGTATCTGCATGGTTGAGAAGCTAATTGGTAGCTGCCCTCTTTAAGCGGAGGCTGGTAAAAAGACCAGGTGGTAGCACTAACCATAATAAGCAAGGTGGGTGCAGTTACCATGATGAATATCACAGTCAGCATGGCAGCCAGGGACCCTTACCTGCAGAGGGCTCTGGCCCCAGTTGAAAAATACTCAGCGTTCCCAGGGGCAGAATAGATGGGTAGCCAATGAGGCTATTATTTAATTTACACAAACAAATCGAGAATGATTGATCAAGATGCCAAAGCAGACACCCGAACAAAAGTTGTGCTTCCTGGATGCACTGACACAGGGAGAGACCTGGTGTCTACAAAGAACCCTGAAACACCATGGCAAGTGTATATAGCAGTAATTCCCTCAGTCCTTCCCCAAAGGAACTTGACTGTTTACTCAGATAACTTCATTGGGAAAAGGGTAATAACCAGACATTTTGAGGACTAGTGGACACAGGGCCCAAGCTGACACTGATACAAAAGGGTCTGAAGAATCATCATGGTACCTTGTTAGAATGGGATTATATAGGGGCTGGTAAGAGCTGGAGTCCTGGCCCTAGTCTTGCTCACATGGGCTCACTAGAGCCATGGGCTCACCCCATTGTTAGTTACCCCCATCCCTGAATGAACAGCCTTACATGGTAGATGGCAGAATACATATATTGAGTTCTGAGCCTGGGTTTAGAACCCGGAGACAAAACAATACACATCTCAGGGGTGATGACAGATATGAATGCCACGATTAGAGATTTAAAGATTGCAGAAGAGGAGTTCCTTATCACATCTTCACTTAATTCACCTGTCTGGCCCCTAAAAGAAAGAACTGGATCCCAGAGGATGGCAGCAAATCAGTCAAGGGGTAGTTCCAATTATAGCTTCTGTATCTTTGCTAGAGCAGATTAACAAAGCACCTCAGGTTCAAAGCATGTAACCACTGATCTAAGAAATGCATTATTTCACATACCTATTAAGGAGGATTAGAAGCAGGTCTCATTCACATGATAAAAAACAGTATACATTTGTGGCCTTACCCCAGGGCCCTGTTAGCTCTCCTACCTTCTGTCATGATAGGGACCAACAGGATCTGGACCACCTGGATGTTCCATAAAACATCACATTGATCTATTGCTGATACCATGTTAATTGTACCAGACAAACAAGAATGTTGGAGGCCTTGGTAAGATACACGGTAGGAAATAAACTCTGAAGATTCAGTGACCCAGCACATTAATGAGGTGACTAGGACACTCTCAAATGTGAAGGAAACGCCTACCATTGAGGAATGAAGCATAATGCCTGGATGGGCTCCTTGGTTCTGGAGGCAGCATATTCATACTTGGGTATACTGTTCTGACCCACTTCCTAGCTCACGCAAAAGACAGCCAGCTTTGAGTGAGGCCCAGAGCAGAAAAGGCCTCTGTGGAAGCTTAGGCCATAGTATAGCAGCCCTGCCAATCGGGCTTGCAATCCAGCAGACCTTTAGGTAATAAAACTATCTGTGGTGAGAAAAGATGGCATGTGACAAGTATGAAAATCTTCAGTAGGGGAATCGCAATGTAGACCTCTATGATTTTGAAACAGGGCCGTATCATCTGCAATTATTGTAATGCATCAGATATTGTAATGCATCTGTGCCCATGAGCTATAAACTGTTTGGAAAACAGCCCTTGGCTTGCTACTAGGGGTGAGTGGAAGTGGGTATATTACCTTGAGACATAGGGTGATATTGCAGCTAGAGCTGCTCATTATGAGTAGAGTATTGTCTGACTTGCCAAGCTACAAGGTCAGACAGCTATCAGTAATCTGTTAAAAGAAGGGAGTGTCACACCTAAGGTCAGGCAAGAGCAGGTTGTTTTTTTTAATTACTTATTTATTTGACTGCATCAGCTCTTCATTGCGGCACGCAGGATCTTCATTGCGGCATGTGGGATCTTTCATTGTGGTGCTTGTTTTGGCACTCGGGCTTCTCTCTAGCCGTGGCGTGCAGGTTTTCTCTTCTCTAGTTGTGACGCAGGCTCCAGAACGCGTGGGGTCTGTAGTTTGCCGTCACTCGGCTTCTCTAGTTGAGGCGCGTGAGCTCAGTAGTTGTGGTGAGTGGGCTTAGTTGCCCCTTGGCATGTGGGATCTTAGTTCCCTGACCAGGGATCAAATGCACGTCCCCTGCATTGGAAGGTGGATTTTTTTTTTTTTTTTTTTTTTTTTTTTTTTTTTTTAACCACTGGACCACCAAGGAAGTCCCAAGAGCAAGTGGTTTTGTATTCACTTGCCATCTAAAACTTTGCACCAGAGCCTCTCATTCAGTTTCCAATCATGGGGGTTCCTTAAAATCAGCCAATAGAGGGAGGATAAAAGAGTTTGTTTCATGTAAGTGTAGGCTTGATATATAGGGGCAAGTTAGAAAAGGATTACTGCTGCCCTGAAGCCCCACTTGGGATAACCCTGAAAGACAGTAGTGAGGGAAAATTCAATGAGCAGAGCTTTAGTCATCTACTTTATGTGGAAGGAGAAGCAGCTTGAGGTAAGAATATACATGGACTCCTGAGTTGTTAATGGTTTTGTGGTTGAACTAGAGTGGGGTAGGTGTGGTGAAAGGAGGAACATTGGAATATTAGAAGGAAGTCTGGGGAAGAGGCACATGGATAGATCTATGGGGTGGGGAAAAAAGTGCAAAGATCTCTTTATCAGATATTCATTCTTACCAGGGAGCATCAAACACGATGGTCTTCCTAGTGCTGGCTGTTATGTATGAGCCTGAGAGCGTGGGCTCCCACTCACCAAGACTGATGGAGCTCCTATCACTGCTGAATGTCCAAAACCCCACCGGGACACTTTTTTCTTATATCCTCCAAAAGCTTAATTTATGTGGGGGTGGTAGTGGCAGGGAGGAGGGCACTGGTAAAAAGCGTTTGCTTGTGGGGGAAGTGAATAGAAAAATATCCTCTATCCCTGAGGGAGGGGCAGGGACACTGAGAATAACACTCGCTCCAGATCCAGGGTCAAAGTGCATGTCTAACACTGATTCTTAAACAGAACAGAGGCTTCCATCCTTTTCCACCCCTTCACACACACACACACATACACACACACACACACACACACCCTAGGCCAACAAATGTCAAGTAACAAATATTAGTGGAAAATTCCTGGGGGAGTTTCAAGAGTGTGGGACCATACTTTCTCTAAGGTTAATGCAAAGGGAAGACCTAAGACTGAGGGCGGATTAGATGTTGAGAAAACCCATCTGGGGAAACTATCCCCACCGTAAACACAAAGTAGTTCTTCAAACCTCAGTTTGAAGCCTGAGGTTCACTGAGGGTAACCATAGCAACAACAACCCTCTGAACACACTCTTCTCCAAAGAAGATTATGCAGATGGTAAATAAGCACAAGAAAATATGCTCAACTTCATCAGTCACAGGGAGATGCACATTAAAACCATAATGAGATACTACTTTACCTATTGGAATGATTAAAAATAAAAAGTAACAGTACTAGGTGCTCACCAGGATTGGAGCAACTGGAACTCTCAGGCGCTGCTGATAGATATGCAAAAATCTATTGTTATTTGGAAAACAGTTTTATATTTTCTTATAAAGTTAAACATACTTACCACATGATCCAGAATTTATTCTAGGTTTTTATCCAAGAGAAATGAAAACTTATGTTTTCTGTATAGAAATGTTTATAGTAGCTTCATATTTGCCTCAAACTAGAATCAACTGAGAGGTCCTTCATCTAGTTAAGGGATAAACAAACTGTAGTACATTCATACCATGAACTACTACTCAATAATGAAAAGAATGAGCTATGATTCACAATAACAAGGATGGATCTCAAATTTGCTTTGCTAAGTGAAAGTAGCCAGACCCCAACGGTTACAGCTTGTATGATTTCATCATATGACATCTGGGAAAGGCAACACTACATGGATGGAAAACAGAGCAGTGGCTGCTGGGAATTAGGGCTTAGCGGTTGTTGGGAATTAAGGCTTAGTGGTTGCTGACAATAAGGGGGAGCAGGAGGGAACACTTGCTGTGATGGAACCGTTCTCTATCATGATTGTGATGGTATCATAGGGCTTCATTTATTTCTTTATACCCATAGAACTGTACACCAAGTGAGTTTTGCTGTATGTAAATTGAAAAATTAAAAAGAAATCCTCAAACTGTAAACAAATAGAAGTGACCAAGGGAAAACTGACAAATCTCATTAGATAAAATGTTTAAACTTTAGTAAAATTCTCTAATATTATAAAACCTCATACAATAAAAAGATGAACAATAAACTGTTAAAATATTTGCAGTAAATACAATAGACAAAGGATTAGTACCATTATTTTAAAGTTGAATATATCAATAAAAGGCATGATACAGAACCTGAAAATTTTCAGAAGAGGATAGCAAATGGCTGTTAAACAAGATAAAATATTTTATTCTTACAAGTAATAGAAATGCAAATTATGAGAACATGTAATATTTCAAACATCAAATTAAGATAGGTTCACAAAAGATAATGTTAAAATCTGGTTAAGGCTGGACTTGTGGAACTGTAAATTTTTTGAAAAGGAATTTTACAAATTATGTCATTAGCCTTAAATGTATTCTTTATGTTGTTTGAGAAATTCTTAGAAATTCTTCTAAAGAAGTAATTACATATAATTATTTACATATGACTATATTATATATATATATATATATAAAAGAAAGAATCACATATGTATTTATATATACAGAAAAATACCAGTGGAAGAGAGAGAATACATTTGAAAACAATCTAATTTTTAACAATAGAAAAATGTCCAGGTAAATTATGGTACATTGTAAAGTGGAGAATTATGCAGGTATAGTGTTAATAAGCAGCACCTTAATGACAATGTTGACATGAGGTAGTCAAGATAAACAATATTACATCATGTCATAACACACAGAGCCCACCAATATATTAAAAATGCTTATCTCCACTTGGTAGAGTCATAAGTAAATGTTATTTTCCTTCTCTCTTTTATGTAGTTCAACTTTTTCAAAAGAGATTTAAAAAAATTTTTTTAAAAGTACCTGGGGGTCTGAACAATCTTTTATTTCTCTCCCTTAGCAGCATAGACAGAGGAGAAGGGCAGGTAAATAGGAGTAGCTTTCTTCCCTGATTTTCCCAGGAAATGCCTGGTCCTTTAAATTAACCATTTGGCTGCTTTGGCTAGTGCAAAGCAGGGTCCATGGTCTCTTCTTGGAAATCGGAGAGTTGTTATCTCAAATTGGGGAAGAAATGGGTGTAGAGTCTGGGACTGAATTGTTTTCTCTCAGGATATGAAAATAGAAGGTATCTTAAAATTGTTAAAACTGATTAGGATGCAATCTGACAATATCTAAAAACCGACATAGGGCACAAATCCTTCAACCCATCAATCTCTGTCTTGGAAATCTAACCCACAGGAATGAAAGCACTGGCATCTAAAGATACCTGTGCAGTCACTTCTGCTATAACACTTTACTCTGAAAATGTGAATTTGTTCCAATGCAACTGATATATTAGGGAACACTTTGAGCATAACATGAGTTTCGCTTTGGCTTATGCACAATTTCCTTTGCAAAAAATACTAAGGGATGGCAGGAAACTGCACCCAGCTAAAACCAGCTGCCTGGGAAAACACAAAATACACCTCAGACATCTCCAGTTACCTTAGTTCACTGTGTGTGTTAGGAGCTACACCTGTCCACATCTGGCGTTATAACTTTCCATCTGATTCCAGATAACCCTCCTTCCACCACTTCATGATAACTCACAAGCAACAACCCTTCTGATGCCCATTTCCTAAAGCAGATTTCAGGTCTTTTTCAAGGTTGAGTGACATATCTATTGCAGTGTTTATGTATTTCTTAACCATTTATCATGCGTGAAATTGTGCTACCATTTTTTAGGGTCCTAGTTTTCAATATGTTGCTTTCTGGGGGAAGGTTTTTGTACATTGTGCTCCCTAACCCCATACTTTGCCGAAGCCCTGTGGTTTTTATTGCACAGTTTTGCATAGCCAGGTGATTTTTAGGGATGCATATATCATGTTATAGCAGAACTTAGTGTGGAAGGCTGTTTATTGCAGGGTTTTTTTTTTTTCTTTCTGTAGTGGCCAAAAACTGGAAACAACTCTCAGTAGGGACATGACTGGATAAAGTGGGTTTATTCATGCTATGGAATACTGCACAACTTTTAAAAGAATGGATTAGTGTTATAATAGCACCTTAGAAAGATTTCCACAGTATTGTAGAGCTATATTTTTTGAGCACATGCTTTATGCCAGGCATGATGTTATTTTAGTTCTTAATTTCCCTAAGTGTAGGATACAAAAATGAGTGCAATGGGAGCTTTTAAAAACAACAACAACAACAACAAAAAACCAGACAAAATGGTGGAAAATCAGCAGACTTCCTAATTTGTTGCAGGATCCAGATCCATAAGTAATTCACTCTGATACAAATCAGATAATGACTTCCAAAGGGCTGATAGGATTCCCCAAAAGACAAATGTATTTTAGGAGTATAACTGAGGGAGAGACACTGTCCTGACCTAAACTCTAAGTGTTTTAGACACAGCAAGGCAGATGAAATGCATATATGAAAAACAGCAATACAAGGAAGTATGTAGCAAATGCTAAATAAGAGGTGTAAGTTAAGTATCCTAGGGCTTAGAAAGTTCCCTTTCCAGCTGAAGACTGCAGGAAATCATGGAGGAGATTGATTTAAGATACTCTTTAAATTATAGGTGAGACTTTAATTTTTTATTTTAATTTTTTAATTTAATTTTTTATTATTTTTTATTGAAATATAGTTGATTTACAGTGTTTCAGGTGTACAGCAAAGTGATTCAGTTATACATGTATTCTTTTTTAGATTCTTTTCCATTATAAGTTGTTACAAGATATAGTTCCCTGTTCTATACAGTAGGTCCTTGTTGTTTATTTGGACTTTTTTTTTTTTGGTGATGGATGTTAATTTATTGTGGTAATCATTTTGAGATATATATGTCCCATCATTGTGTTGTACACCTAAAACTAATAGTGTTATATGTCAATTTTATCTCAATAAAATATAGATTATATATATATTTTTTTTCAAAAGAAAGAAATCACTATCTATCTAATCAACTCTATGATGGTTTTCTATTTCTTGATCCAAACTCATTCCTAGAATAGATACAATGCCCTACCCAGCACTTAGCAAAATGCCTTACAATGAGCAAATTGGAGTCAAAACATAAGAAACCAACTTAATGGCAATCATTCTAAAACATGCTACTCCAACACCAGTTGGCTTCCTGAACTTTAGAACCATGTACCACACTACCTAAGGTGTATCACTCAGCACCTCAAACTCTTTTTGTACCAAACAGAACCCTTTTTATCCTTAAATCTGCCCCTTTGAGTTTCTAATTTCAATTAATGGCACCATAGTCCCCCAGCTGTTGGAGTTAGGATGCAGGCACCATCCTAACTCTGTACTCTGTTGGGCTTAAACAGTTTTAATGTCTTCATCACAGACTGATAACTCTTCCAGAGGATTTTCTTTTTAAATCTGGAGACTAGTCACATAATAAGCTGAGAAAAAATGCACAGTGACTTGTGGTTCCCTCATGTCCCAGAACCAAAAAGAAGAAGAAAGGAGGAGGAAATCGTCCACGCCGTGCCCTCTGGCTCATCCTGGTGCCACCAGGTCCTTGACTTTGGTGAGAGGAGTCCCTGGAGAGGGCAGAGAGGGGTCAAACATGCAGAGTTGTCAAAAGGCAAGAAGATGGGAGAAAAACTTTCCTCAGGAAGAAGGTATGAGGACCCAAATATTAAATGTGTCGTTATGGTTTCTTTTCCCCCAAATTATACAGCTTAATTCTACCCACAAGGGCATTAACATAGTTCTCTCCCTTCATTCCTCAACAGTAATTAGGACTCTTTAGTTGGAAGACCCAAACCAACCAGCTAAAGCTAACAAGGAGAATGCTTTGGTTCACCTAAACTGCTCATGATAAAGGTGGGAGCAGAACTGGCCCTACGGCTGACTGGAACCTGAGATCAAAATACCCAGAACACACTCTCCCCGTCCCCTTCATTCTCTCAAAGCAGTAAGCCTGCTTCACACCACAGCCTTGAACCACCAGCTTCTCAGCTCAAGCCTGGTGGGGAAAGGGAGGCTCTCATCCTGCCTCAATTCAAACAAATCCCAAGAAGAAGACAGTAGGAGTTTTCTGGGTCCTTGAGGGCAACCTCTGTGCTCATGAAGGACTGACTGCAATGACTTGGTTTCTAAGATATTCAATATATTGAAGCAATGAAGTATTTTTTTTCTTTAAGCTTTTAAGTTCAGACTACAAATCTTATTCTATCTATAAATCTAATAAATATTTTTTCACAACGTGTGTGGGGGACTTTTATGTCAAAGTTTTAAGAGCAGGTTTACAGAGTTTGAGGGAACAAAATAAATATTTTTAATAGTAATAGTCTGGAGGAGTTGGAGTTTAGGCTTATTTTATAAACATGTGAGTATCAGCTCAACATGATAGTTGAGTACTAACCAAGAATCACAGGTGAAAAAGTCAATTCAAGTAAACTTATAGGTCACATTCTGATTTCAGGAAGGACAATTAATCACCTGACCTATGTCTTCTCATAGAACTAGTCAGAAGAACGACTAGAGAGCTCCTGTAGCTTGGCCTTCAGAGTTCTAGTTAGGAACCACCCTTTATTGTCTGACATTGAGCAGGGCACTTCACCTCTCTAGGCTTCTCATCTTTGAAGTGAGGATTTTGAACAAGATGGTCTTGACCTTTAGGATTCTGCAGTTCCTTGACAGATAAGCTTCTGTCTGTTTCCAAGGATTTGCAGGAATCATGCTATTTTGTATCTGCCCTTCAACTTTACTGAAAGGTGTGCTTTTCAGATCTGGATTTATTTGGCGTAGAAGAATAGTTATCAAATGGAGTCTCTTCTTTGGGTGAAAGGAGCTCCATGAGCTGGCACATTCTAATGTATTGGCTCATGTTTACGAATTTAATACATTCTCTTTGCAGGAAGAGAGCACAACTAGTTGGTGTAATTTATGATACATTCACTATAACTATTTAGGTATCTGGGCACTTTTTCTCCTTGAAATGTCACAATGATTTCAGCAGTGAAAATTCTTTACATGCAGCCATGAATACTAGTCATTACTTTCTTCCAATGGCCACAGAGAGACATCTACTCAGATTTCCTTTGTGCTCTTGATATTTCTACCCCCCCCACCACACACACATTTCCCATACACAACTTTAAAAAAGATCTTTTAAGGGATGAGAAAATAGAAAAAAATATATGAGAATCAGAATTACAAAGAACTTGCTGAGTGTACACATAGCTTCTTATATTAAGGGAGCAAGTTACAAGATGTCAAATCTGAATTCTTTTTTGGAGTTAGTGGGAGAGGAATGGAACGAGCCTTTAATGGAAGAGCAAGATCCTGCAACATGTTTTAAAAGGTCATAAGCAAGTTGTTAATAGATTTATTTTCTATTTGAGTGCGTCATGTTGAAGGTTAGGATTTGCCTTATTAACCCAGTTTCCTTTTTCTATTGGGGGATTGTAATCGGTGGTCTCCAAACCCTTTAGTTTATCAGGTTTATGATTCTATGCTCCTAATGGACCGTTTCCTTTCAAAAAGTCATTAATTTGTAACAGATGGAATACTAGTATATATGTGAACAGATAATTTCTTTGAATAGCTTTCAATTTAGAAATCTAGGAGCTGTATAAAATTTGGTTTTTACATAATTTAGTTTCCCCAGAATTCTTTTATATATATATATATATATATATATATATAAATATATAAATTTATTTACTCATTTATTCATTCATTTATTTATTTGGCTGCGTCAGGTCTTAGTTGTGGTGCGTGGGCTCAGTAGTTGCAGTATGTGGGCTTAGTTGCCCCGTGGCCTGTGGGATCTTAGTTCCCCGACCAGGGACCAAACCTACGTCCCCTGCATTGGAAGGTGTATTCTTAACCACTGGAGCCCCAGGGAAGTCGCTGCCCTGAATTCTGCACTTTGCCATTCAAAATATTTTCAAAATGACCCCTCAACTGAGGAAGAACTTATCATGAAACACATTGCGAAGTAGACATAAAATTACACCTATGCTGTAACAAATGTTCAAAGGAGGGAGCAGTGTGTCTGAGTTAGGATTTTTACTTTTATTACTATCATTTTTAGAGACTTACAATTGATTGCTTTGACATTTTTATTTATGTCTTTTTCTAATTCTTAATTTATTAGGATACTTTTTGAGGCAGAAATAGTCTCTCAATTTTAGAATTAAAAGCCAATTTCTAATTATGCAATGTTGCTGTAAGAGTTAATAAAGTTTGAATTAAAACATAAAGAGTATGTAGCAGTAGCCGCAAACCAAAGAATCCTCAAAATTCCATCTCCTCTTGTCATTGTGCCAACTTCTCGTCCCAGGGTAGGAGAATGCTGGGATAGCTTACTTTCCCCCTATGATTTCTCTGGTCCTTTTTGTTTTTCTTGGGCTTTTCCTCAATACAGAAAATATCCAATTTAACACTGTGTTGACTCTTGTTCTCATTTAAATAGAGGTTGAGGGTTCGCTGCTACTTCCCATGGGACCCAGTGCATGAAGCAGCAGTTCCATTTCAGACTGAGTCAGTTGACTACACTGGTGAGAAAACTAGAAGAGGGAAGGACACATTACCCTGGGGTCTGCTGCCTCATTCAAGGAAGAGGGCTTCTCCTTGATTATTTTATATTGCAGCTTAGTGATTTGCTCTGTCCAGGCCAGTTTGGAAGCATCTCATGACTCCATTAATGTTTGTTTTGATTTATGTTGGATTGAAAAACATGTTGAAGCTTCTAATTTTTTTCTGCTAAATGATTGCATGTTTGCATTTCAGAGTTTTACTGTCAGAATTGTTATGTAGCCTTGGCCAAGGTTATTTGGTTCTATTGGCTTTTGATTTCTCTCATGCCAATTAGAGGGAGTTCCAGCAGCCATTGTCTTGTTTTCAAAAGCAGTTAGTTGTGCGTCAGAGTTCTGATCATGCCTGGAGTAAGGTCTTCTAAGGCAGCTCCAGAAAACTCTTGTAAGTTTGGAATTTGGAAACATCAGTTCTGTCTCTGGACTCAATCACTGAATGTTCTGAATCAGAGTTTCCTTTTTCTGCCTCAGTTTCTCCATCTGGAATATGGGAATGTGGTGCAATATAGGGATGGTGTTGTAGTAGACCATAAATTTAAAATAATTAAAAGGCCTAGGCAAATCCCTCATGGTCCTTTTTATAAGATGCACATTTGAAGCTATACTTAAGTATGAAGAAATTATTTAAGAGATTAATCCTGAAAAAGCACCATGGGAATATATAAGCCAACAACCATGCCTGAAACATTATCCTAAAACAGCCAGCAGCAAACTGTATAGAAAACATGTCAAGTATCATGCACATGAAGAATTCTCATCAGACAAGTGAATTAAATGGCAGATGGAAGTATAAAATCTTGGTATGTGGGAAAATTTAAAATCTAGTTGTTCACATTTATTAATTCTAAGGAAGGAATCTTGTGGCTAAATTTTTCATTGATTTGGATTAGTGCAAGCATATGATACCTATGTTACTCTGCTTTTCCAATGTTTCTAATACAGATAGGATATTTTGTCTCTGATATGAACAGAAGTAGATTAAGTTTGGGGCTAGAAATTTGGGCCTCATGTTATACTGAATTCTTTTTTTTTTTTTTTTTTTTTTTTTTTTTTTTTTTTTTTGCGTTACGTGGGCCTCTCACTGCTGTGGCCTCTCCCGTTGCGGAGCACAGGCTCCCGACGCCTATGCTCAGCGGCCATGGTTCACGGGCCCAGCCGCTCCGCGGCATGTGGGATCTTCCCAGACGGGGGCACGAACCCGTGTTCCCTGCATCGGCAGGCGGACTCTCAACCACTACGCCACCAGAGAAACCCTATACTGAATTCTTTACAGGAGTTCTGATACCCTTTTGACTATCTCTTTTGCATGTGCTTCAGTTTCATGAGCCTTCCTGCTTCTTGATCTGACCTTTTCAGTACCACATTAAACTGTCAGTTTCTAGTGCTTATTTGGAACCTTTTCAGAGTGAGCATATGGATTTTATAGTAAGACTTTATAACACCATTTTGGCTCCTTGGTAACTTTTTCTCATCATCATATTATTTGCATTATATTGAATCATGTATATTTTGCTGGGAATGAGATTAGGATGTAATGTAGAGAACGTGTTTTAAAACAATTTATGTACAAATGAGAATCTGGATGAATGCCATTGCAGTCTAGCTATTGACTGGCAGGATATGTAACATACACTGCTGGTGTGGAACATAATTCAAAATGGTTTAAAAGGAAGAATAAATCATCTTTACTGAAATCCAAGGGGCAAAGGAATACTTTTCACAAGAGTTTTCTAGAACTTGAGCAAAGAACATGAATATTTATGTACATTCTTATGAAATACATAAACTTATATAATTTAATTTGGGCTCTCCAAAAATAATTTAATAAAATACATGAAACAGACAGTTCCCTACAGTTTAAGGACCTAAACTGATGTAATTATGACTTCTCTCCCAACACTTATCTTTGAAAACAACTCTAGAATTCGAATTACCAGGAGATCTGTCAGGAACAAGGAGAACACAGATTTTGGTCTCAATTCATTCATACCCTACTCGGTGCTGTATTTAGGCAATGGAAGATCGGCCCAAGGACTGGATGGTGGTCATGTCAGGACCGATCAACTGTTGAATGGTTGGTGGAACTCAAGTAAAGATCATCAAAGGGCCCCCACCAACAGATAATCCATTTAATACAACTTCTTGTGAAGTGCTTTATAATTGACAAAATGTTTTCTCATCCATTTCTCCTTTTGAGGCTTACAAAGCCTCTTTTGTCTAATTAAGGCAGATAAACATATTCCAGTTTTGTAGGTGGGGGAATTCACGCTCAGAGAGACTAAGTAACTTGCTCAAAGTTACAAGGTACTAAGTGGTACTGGAGCTCAGTTACAGTTCTTGGAACTCTAAGTCCAGGGCTTAACCTCTAGAGCAGTGGTCCCTAACCTTTTTGGCACCAGAGACCAGTTTCAGAGACAGTTTTTCCATGGGTGGGGAGGATGGTTTTTGGATAATTCAAGCACATTACATTTACTGTGTACTTTATTTCTATTATTACATTGTAATATATAATGAAATAATTATACAGCTCACCATAATGCAGAATCAGTGGGAGCCCTGAGCTTGTTTTCCTGCAACTAGATGGTCCCATCTGGGGGTGATGGGAGACAGTGACACCCAAAGTGTGTTGCAGAGTCCAGTGGACTCTGTAATCTCATTTTGGTTGCTGTCACTGCAGAAAACCCTGCCTTACAAAGATAGGATGTTGGAAACAGAAGCAGGCTTTTCAGTGCTTTTGTGGCAATCTCAGGATATTCCGCCTTGACTTTAACCCAGGATGCGTGGAGATTTGAAGTTGTCTCAAACATGCTTTTAAGGCCGCTGTCATTTGTGATATCAAGCATTTGAGCCTTTCCTAGCACGGACAAGTTGATTCACCTGGCTTATTCACAAATGGGTCGTGGATCCATTCCTTCCCAGTTAGGGGGTCTTTTGTCGTTGGGAAGTAATGCTCAGACTCTTTTGAAAGCTGAGATAGGTGATCATGCATCAGCTGGGAGAAAGAAGGCCCTGGCTCAGTCTCTTTCAAAATCTCTGCTAATGTTTGATACACGACAAAAATCCCAATGTTCGCTCATCACCCCCATAATTCCAGTTTGGCTTTGAATGCAGCCACTTTATCTGCTGACTTGAACACAGCTTCCATTCTCCCCTGAAGTGACAGATTGAGGTCATTGAGCAGGTTGATTATGTTACACAAGTAGGCAAAGTTTTGTGACCCATTCTGTGTCACTGAAATGTGCTGCCAGTGGTGACTGTTTTTCTAAAAGAAATCTCTGGAGTGGCTCTCATAACTCAGAAACTCTGGCCAGTGGTCTACCTTTAGAAAGCCATCTCACTTCTGTGTATAAGAGAAGATATGTGTGCTCTCCGTCCATCTCCTCATAGAGCTGCACGAACAGATGTGAGTTAAGGGCATGTACTTTAATGTGGTTGATAATTTTAATCACATCCTGCAAAATGTTAAGTTCAGGTGACATTTTTCTGCTAGGCAGCACTTCTCTATGGATGACACAGTGCGTAAATTAACATTCAGAAGCGACCTCTTTGACCCGAGTAATGAAACAAGAAAGCCATCCAGTCGTGGCTCCGTCTGTGCCCATACCTACACAAAATGACCAATTCAGTTTTACTGAGATGTAATCATTCAAGGACTTGAATAGTTCTGCAGCTGTGGTGTTGGTTGGCAACAAAATTGCACACGACATATCTTCGTGCACATCCTCCTGAAAAATATATCCCACAAAAACAAGCATTGTTGCTTTATTGTCAGAGTTGATAGACTCGTCAACCTGGATTGCGTACCACGGTGACTCATTAATCCTCTAACAATTGTGCTTCAGTATCCTCTACTACTTCATCAGTTCATCTAGGTATGGTGCTAGCAGAAAGAGGAACACGTGCCACCTTTTGAACTGCAGCCTCTCCTAAAAGTTCACGACAAATGTCCTTAGCAGAGGCGGCATCAACTCCTCGATGATAGTAAAGGGCTTCTTAGCTTTAGCAATGTGGTTAGTAATTAAGAATGATGCTCTCAGTGCAGACACATTTGATG
This sequence comes from Kogia breviceps, assembly GCF_026419965.1. Taxonomy (NCBI): domain Eukaryota; kingdom Metazoa; phylum Chordata; class Mammalia; order Artiodactyla; family Physeteridae; genus Kogia; species Kogia breviceps. The sequence continues at coordinate 103,414,276 of NC_081314.1, forward strand.
AAGTGGTGGCCTTCAGTAATTGCTTTTGTTCTTTGTGTTCACGTTTTTTTCTTTTGAAAACTCCAAAGGCTTGTCTTTTAACGCGGAGTGCTAGGTCTCCAGGTGGCGAAGCAGTTTTGAAGGTTTCACGAGTTCGTTGGACAGCCAGTCGCCACATATTATACAAAGTAGGCTTGGAGACGGTGAATCACCTGTTGCAATGAACTCGTAATTTAAGTAGGACTCTCGGTATTTTCTTAAATGCAGCTTTCTTTTTGTTGGCGGTCTTAGGGTCTTCTGCTGTCTCATCATTGGGTCTATCCCCCTTTTCAAAGAAGCCCTATGGTGACATTTGTTTTTTACTCATTTTGACTAGGGTTAGCTTGTGGGCTTACCAAAACCGTGACTGAGACAAGTGCCCAGTGCAGGAAAGAGACACGGATTGAAGTGGTAAATAAAATAATGGGTGGGCTATGTGAGGACTAAATAAGTGTCAGATTCTGACTTAAAGCCTGCCACCAGATGCAGCTGTACAATTGAAGTACTTCAACTCCCTTGCCACTATAAAGCCTGCCACCAGATGCAGCTTAATTGTCACTTGCCACTCACTCACTGATAGGGTTTTGATATGAATCTGCAAGCAATGGATTTATTATGGTCTCTGTGCAGTCAACCCTCTCTGCTAATGATAATGTGTATTTGCAGCCTCTCCCCAGCGCTAGCATCACTGCCTCAGCTCCACCTCAGATCATCAGGCATTAGATTCTCAGGATCACACAACCTAGATCTCTCTCATGCACAGTTCACAGTAGGGTTCTCACTCCTATAAGAATAATGCCGCTGCTGATCTGACAGGAGGTGGAGTTCAGGCCGTAATTCGAGCGATAGGGAGTGGCTGTAAATACAGATGAAGCTTTGCTTACTTGCCCGGTGCTCACCCTCTGCTGTGCAGCCCAGTTCCTAATGGTCCGAGGACCAGTACTGGTCCACAGCCCAGGGGTTGGGGAGCCCTGCTCTAGAGGATACAAGTAAGATAAGATGGGGAATGCATCTTCAAATTGTGGAAACTACTTCATTTTTATCTGTGCTTAATAACAGACCGATATATTCTGGGCCATCTGAATTACTTAAATACTGAAGATGCTCAAAATTCTCTTTAGTGCTGCCTACTGATGTGGCCACTTTTGCTTTTTTTTGAGGGATTGGAAAAATCTCTCCATATTCCAGGTCATAAGTAACATCATATGTGCTGGGAAAACGTAGCTTTCAGCTATAAAGTGCAACTCTTAGGTGAAAATGGCCACTGTTGTGCTTATCTTTTATACTAATTATGGGTTGTTGCTTAGTTAAGGGAACATATAAGGAAGATAAATGTTTTTGGCATGGCAAGCTTTCTTTCAGCACTTACCCTCTTCCTGCCCTGCCTCTTCTCTTATCATCTGTCCAAAAATTCTGGGCATGAAACAAAATGGGTAGACTGGTAAATGCTGCTTGTGGAGTCAGAATTTCTTCCCAGATGGCTCCTTAAATATTTTTTTAAAAAATAAATTTATTTATTTTATTTATTTTTGACTGCGTTGGGTCTTCGTTGCTGTGTGCAGGCTTTCTCTAGTTGTGGTGAGTGGGGGCTACTCTTCGTTGCGGTGTGTGGGCTTCTCATTGCAGTGGCTTCTCTTGTTGTGGAGCACGGGCTCTAGGTGCACGGGCTTCAGTAGTTGTAGCATGCGGGCTCAGCAGTTGTAGCTCGTGGGCTCTAGAGAGCAGGCTCAGTAGTTGTGGCGCACGGGCTTAGTTGCTCCGCAGCATGTGGGATATTCCCAGACCAGGGCTCGAACCCGTGTCCCCTGCATTGGCAGGCAGATTCTTATCCACTGTGCCACCAGGGAAGCCCAGCTCCTTAAATCTTGATCATTTCTGCTTCAGCTTTTGACTGCTTTAACCTTCCTACTGTAATCTTTATTCCCTCCCATGACCACAATTCTGACTTAACCACCTCAAAATGCCATTCCATATAACTTTGGAGAATAATTCTTAAAGTTCAACTATTCCTCAGAGGAATCTTATCTCTACCCCTCCTGGTCAGTTAGCATCTTCCTCTGGTGGGCTGCCTCACAGAAAGTAGGAAAGCCACAGCCTTCTGACCTAATCTGAAAGGGAAGTTTCCCAGGAAGACTTAATGAAGGAAAGTGAGCCAGGAAAGAGAAATAAAATTTAAAAATGACTCTAAATGACAAAAATAGCCAGTTAATAATTCTGTGGTCACACAGATAGTTTTGGTCACAGAAATTTAAAGATAAATATTGTTCAGTTTATAAATATTGGTGTGTGTATATATTTGTTTTACAGAAAAGATCTTTATGAATTTTTGAAACCCTTCTCTTTTAATTACTCATGAATCAATAGTGCAGAAAGTTAAAATAAACGTGAAGGCAAAAGTAATTGATTTATTTTTCTTGGTCATCCAATTTTTATTACCTAATTATTGGTCTACTAAGTGCAAACCACTGTGTACTTTGCTGGGAGGGGTGGTTTAGGGAGAGGGAGGACACAGGCTGCTTCTAACCCTCAAGGAGCTACATTAAAGGAAGATAAGTATGAAACAGACTCATTTAAAACAGATTCAGACTAAATTCTGTGTTAAGGCTGTGAAATTTTACAGACCAAGAGAAGGGAGGCAAGTTTCTATAAAAAGAATAGGCTTTTATTGAACTCTAATGAAGTTTATGAAACTGACAAGAGATGGCCATTTTCCCCATTTCATTGAGTCTTAAACTCTCCCATATTTTCCTTCTGCTTCTGTCAAGAATTATTTTCAAATAAGGGTAATTCTTTGGCGTGTCTGAAAGGGAAGGTAGAGAAGATTCTGCCCCTTCAGTTGAATAGGTGTCCTGAATGCCAGGCAGCTGAGGGAGGCTTCTGCTCTGATCTCTGGTCAAGCTGGATGAGATATCACTTGTGATCACAGTTGAGGAGATAACTCCTTAGGACCCATGTTTCATTGAGTTCTTGTCCACAATCATGCTGGGATTCTCAGAATCAGCTGGATGCCGCAAGTATAATAACTGAAGACATCTGGCCACATAACTTAGACACCCTTAGGAGAGCAGAGACTTTTTCCCTTAACTTCCTGCTTACGTTTTGTAGGCTGTTTTCAGTACAAATGGGTATCCTGGAAGTTATGAAGACATACGTCAAGCTTTGGAGGCTCCCTTTTCATTTCAGCCAATAGTTTGACAAAGTTTTTGTCTGGTTTTTCAAAAACATATCAAAGGTGAGAACTCACTTGAATCACTAAGTAAATTAGCTTAGCAAAACTGGAAGTTACTAAAATGATCTATCTCTAGATACTTTATCCAGTCTCCAGAGTGATTAATTAGTTGTTATAGACTCCATGCATATTAAAAAGGTAGTGGTTATTTTTAGGACTTTAGGATTATTTTAAACAAAAAGACTGAATTCCCTCAAGTGAGAAAATAATAGAAAATTGGAATTGTCTTTCATTTCTTAATTCTTTGACTTGGGCAAGATATATTTTATACCCACAACAAAGATAACCAGAATTGTCTTTCTGTGTGTATGTACGTGTGTGTGTGTCTCTCTCTTTGTGTATATCATATACACCCCCAAAATTCATTATGAGGAAAGAAAAGAATGTTGGTCAAATATCTACATAAGAAAATATCAGGGAAAGTTTTTGTTTTCTTTGTGTGGGGGGATGCATAGTAGCCTGTTATATAAATAAAAAGAATGCTTAGACCAATGACTTTTTTGCTAATCTTTATCTGCCTCAGAGAAGAGGAGGACTTCCTGAGTGCAAACACATTTTGTGGGGTCTTTGTTGAAAAAAAAAAAACAGTGGAAAGAATGGGATACTTGGAAAATACATATTTTAAACAGTTGGACAAAGACAGCCCTTCATTTTTTTTTTCTTCTTGCCAAGCCATTTCCACTTAGGATTCAAAAAACCACAGTTTGATATTGGATTTAGAACCAAATTTTCAAAGAAACATTTCCAGGGAACATGCATGGCATTCCCACTGATAATAGCATAAAACACAAAAGGATGGACTCTGACCATCCAGTGTGATCTCTTCTGTCATATCAGGTAACTAGCTGACAGCTCTCTTTGTACATATTAAATGTGTTGCTAGATTGTAAGCTACTTGTGGATAGGTGCTTGATTGATTTCTCTTGTCCTTTCTAGCAGCTCAGTAAAGGATACTCAACAGATACTCAATAATCATCTATAAAATACTATATTTAAGACAAATTTCAATGAGACTGCCATGGTCCATGTTAGTAGAGTCTTCCAAGAAGCAGGTCTGCCAAAACGTAGACACCAAGGCAGGATTAAACTTGCAAGAAAAATTTAGGGGAAATGCCTGTGAGCAAAAATGGGATCGAAGCTGGGAAAGGCTGGGAGAGACATCAGAGTATAATGCAGGTCTGACCCCAAAGGAGAGAGAGAATAAGAAGGAAGGAAGGAAGGAAGGAAGAAATGGAGGGAAGGAGGGAGGAAGGAAGGAAAGAAGAAAGGGAGGGAGGTGGGTGGAAACATGTTAGACTGAATTGCAGTTCTAAGAAAAGTTTGGTGAGGCCGCTGGGGAGTCCTGAAGCCAAAGTTGCTTATCAAAGGAATTCTCCATCTTCTAGGAAACGGTGTGACTTAGTATCCTACTTGTACTCAGTTGTTGAGAGTAGCTGGTGGGAAGTGTGATCTCGGAGCAAAGGCAGGGTTGACATTTTAGAGTGTGGCCCCTGGAGCTCTTAGTCAGTTACACTCCCTACACAGGGAAATCCAAGAGGCAGATTCTCAGGGTCACCACATAGTCCTCGGTCAAATTTTGTATATCTCTTCAGTGACAAGGGAAGGTTTTATTCTTGGATAAGGTCTTTTGGTGGCTATGAAGATTAACTGAGATTATGTATGTAAAGGGCTTAGCATAGCACATAGTTTTGCATAAGAAGAAGCAGCTCTTTTCTTACCATCATTAAGAGTATTGGGTTGACCCAAAAGTTCATTCGGGTTTTCCGTGACTTGGAAAACTTGAAGGAACTTCTGGGTCAACCCAGTATTACCTGCCTGAACTCACTGTGTACTAAGCACAATGGTGGGCATTTTATAAGTAGTGGGACATCCTAAAAAGAACAGAATGGAGTTCAAAATCAGGATGGGATACTTATTAGCTGTGTGACCACATTGAGCAAGTTATTGAAAGTCTCTGAGCCTCAGTTTTCACATATGTGAGATAGAGATTAAAATAAACACAGTAGCGGGTGGTAAAGGGGTTAGAAGAAATAAAGTACTAGTGCCTGGTACACACCGGGAATGCCATGTATGGTTCTTGTTATAATTTCTAAGCTTCACAACCCAGCAAAATGATTGATCCTGAGATGCTGACCTGTATGGACTCAATCAAGAGGGTTCTCCAAGCCCTCAGGCTTTCTTTTGCCTTTGGCCAAAGGAAAGCCCTGCAGGAAGCTGTGTGAGGGGGTTGACAGTGAGCTCAAGGATATATTCCCTTGGCCCCTTCCCTGTGAGACCAAACTGTGTGCTGCTACCAAAAGTCACTGTTCTTCCCAAGGTAGACTCCACCCAGCTCTCTCTCCTTCTGGATTCTGATATGGCTTCCTCCCTTTTATCCTCATTCCCACTGGTGCTAAAATCTCAGCTGCCTTCAGGTCATTGCACTCACCTTTGTAGCTCCCCTAAACCCACTCATTTGTGAATCATGCCTCTGGAATACAGCCTTGCTCTAAATTATCCTATTCTGAGTATGTCTCCACTTTCTTGTTGGGACCTCCAATGGATTATTTAGTCCCTCTTTCTTCAACCCTATACCTTTGCTCTGTGAAATATGAGCACTACATGTTATTTTAGTTAAAAAAAAAATAACCTTTTAAATAGGGAAGATGAAAAAGAAGAGGTGGTGAAGCAGTTCTTTATTTGGTATCTGGCACCAGGATAATTCGTTTGATTTAAGAAAAACTTACAAGCTCTTTCAAAGAAAATTGTGTTTGTAAACAGCCAACCTGAACCTTAGGGAGAGAACTGTGGACAAGAAACCCTTGATTGCTGAATGCCTGGATGATTTAGGGCGTATCCCTTACCCTCTCTGACCCTTAAATCAGAATGTAGGCAAATGTGTGACTGGGACCATTTTGGTTGTAGCAATACTGGCCTAAAAAATATTGTCTATGGAGGGAGATTTCATCTTTTGATTCGTGAAAGAGGCTTTAAAATTCTTGGTCAAAAGACAAATGTATAGGGGCAGATAATTTTGTCTTCGACGTGCACTTGGATTTCACTTGGAAGGATCATCTGGCTGACATTCAGGACATTGCCAGACAAGATCATGATTCCTGTTGAGCCTGTAGGGGTGGTGGGTGGGCAGGGGAAGCCTGGTGCCAGACAGGAGGATTTTCCTGTTTTTCCAGCTGGTAGGAAGCCTAACAGCCCTAAAATAAAATGGTTTGAAATCGGCGGCCTCAGGTAGAAAAACATTATTAAAGAAAAGAATGGAAAATCAGACACTATCGGTGTGAGTGTGAAAACTCCAGCCAGCAGACAGTTTCAAACAGATTTGCAGAGGATTTTTCAAGAGCTACTTAGATGAAATTCTGTGTTTTCTTGGACCTCAGAGACCAGACATGGGGTCCAGATGGTACCTATGGATTCAAGACAGATGACCTGTTCTCACTCTCTGATTTCTGGCATTGAGAACAAGCAAGGAGAGCTTTCTCCCTGGGTGGGAGATGTTTTCCTAACGGTGAAAGGGAAAGTTTTGGCTCCTGGTTGGGTGGGAGGCGCCACACACCACCCTGATTAATTACACTTTAAAGGATGTGAGTAAAACTATGTAATTGAAGAGAAATTGGATTGGCCTTGCTTTTTTTCTTGGGGAAGAAACTCAAAAGTGCTCAGCTGCTGAAACAATAGATGCCAGGAATTAGAGGAAAGTAGCTATATAACAATGCTGAGAGCTCTGAAGGGCATGAGGTCTTCCTTACTTCTTTCTACACCACTGCCCTGCTTCATCCCCTGCTGTCTTTCCTTCATGCTGCTATTAATCTCCTTTTCTAAAGAAAAGACAGACTGCAGAGCACAACACACTTCCTCATCACCACAGTCCAGTCACTCTCTTTAATCCCGGGTTCCAGAAACACTGAGCACAACGTCCTTTCTAGATAAATAGGAGGCCAAGTGGGGAGGGGACCCCATTTTCCAGGGAGGTTGTGTTTAGTATAAGAAGAAATAGAGAATTTAGATCAGATATTCTTGTTCAGTGCTTACTAACTATACTATTTTGGGTAAGTCTCTACCTCTCCGAGGCTCATCTGTAAAATGGGCCTGTTGCTAACGCATCTTGCATGATCGCTGTAAGGAATAAATGAAATGATGAATGTGGACATACTTTGTAAACTGTAATTTACTATGTAAATATTAGTTGTAACTAATGTGATCCATGTAAGAAAAACACTTCTATTCATTTTCAGTTTGTCTGTTTCCACTTTGTCTTTTGGGTAGTAATCACTTGGGGGAGATTTACCTTTGTGAGACTGATCCATTCATGTTTATTAAGCATCCGCTTTGTGCAAGGCTTTGTGCTACATGCTGTGGAGGATATAAAGGTTACTAGAACATGGTTCTTGATTTCCTGGATCATACAAATTAGTCAAGGATTTAAGACACTCAAAAGTAATGACTTTTCGCATCACAACCTTTTTCTCTGCTTCAGGTGGCTTTCGTGTGGTTGTCATTATGGAACATTCTCCCCTTTCCTCCCTTTATCTGTTATTAGGATATTAGTTGGACTTCCTAGATTTTAAGCAAAAGAAATGAATTCTTGCTGAGGTGAGCAAAAATTGGACTTTGGCTGGGGCATTAGGCAATCAGCAGAGCTAATAGGAAGTATCTTAGTATCTGCTTCCCTAAAAGCAGAGCCTGGGATAGAGATTGAAGTGCCCATGATTCATTGAGGGTTTGCTCTTCAGGAAAACTTGTAAGGAAGAAGGAAAACAGTATAGGTAAGTGTGAGGAGCTAAGCAAGGATGTGGCCTCAGGTAAAGTCTACTCTTACATTGAAAGTGTGTATTTTAAGGCAAGGAGGCTGAACTTTTGCACCTCCCTACCGGTCCATTATTGGCTGCCCTGGGGTAGAGGATACTGAAACCTCCCAGATATCTCTGAATGAGGTGTCCCAGTCAGCTAAGGGCGATGCTGTGGAGAAATTTGCAGGTAAAAGCTGCTAGATGCAGTACACATAGCAGGTGGGTAATGAATATACTGGCTGGTAAAGGGGATCTGGTTAGGGTACCACAACATCTACTAAAGGAGGGCAAGGAGGTAAGACTCAGAAAAGATCAGAACCCAGAATGCTCTGGAGGACATAGTGGGTCTGAGTATCAAGAATGAATTATTATGGTATTGGAATGAATGAACACCAGTGATTTCACCATTATTGGAACACTCTGCTGACATCCAAAGTCCAAAAAGAGGGACTCTGTTTGGATATCAGAATAGAGTAGTTCCCTTTTTCTGTGGGTCAGTAATCTTAGAACATACAAAATTGGAACTGAAGGAGATCAACCTGCAGTAGGAGAGAATGAAGCAATACTTAGAAGGGTACAGAGCTGAGAGATGGAGTCTGAGGTCTAATGTCATCAGGCATGGATCCATCTATGATGAAGGCAGCATCACTCCTAACTTCCCAGCTAGCCAATACATTTCCTTTTGGCTTAAACTACTTGGGACAGATTTATATCACTTGCAATCAAATGAACTGTGGTAGGCAGAATTTTGGTCCCCTTGATGTTACTCCTGTGAATATGTTATGTTACAAGGCATGATGGGTTTTGCAGATGCATTGAGCTTACTCATCAGCTGACCTTAAACTAAGGAGATTATCCTTGATTATGTGGTCAAGCCTAATCTAATTACATAACCCTTGAAAAGCAGAGATCTTTTCTCTGGCTGGAGCAGAAGAGGAAGTCATAGATTTGAGGTGTGTTGTTGGCTTGAAGATGAAGAGACCATGTGTCAAGGAAATGGGGATCCCATTCCTGCAATAGCAGTGAACTGAATTCTACCTCAAAGTGGGATCTTCCCCAGAGCCTCCAGATAACATCCCAGCCCAGCTAACACCATGATTTCTGCTTTCTGATCCCTGAATAGAAATACCTTGAGACCTATCGTGCCCGAATTTCTGACCCACAGAAGTGCGAGATAGTAAGTGGGTGTTGTTATAAGCCACTAAGTTTGTGTTTAGAAAACTAATATATGAGCCAAATTAGTGGTACTTTTAAAGTCAGTGACATTTATGGAGCTCTTGCCTGTGTCCAAATGTCTAGGACTACATGGGCACAAACACTAAGTAAATACTAAAAATAAGTAATTATACAAGGTTCCTCTCAGAGACTTAATGGCCTCTGTATAAAGAATGTTTACTCCAATGGCTAAGACCATGTCTTATTCATCTCTCTGTCTCATGAAACCTTCCTGGCACATAGTTGGTACTAACTCCTATTTGTCCTACTAAGCTGAATAGCTTTAAAATACACTTGGCTGAACAGTACACAGTGCTAGGGAGTAAAGAACTAAAGTCTTAAGTGTGGGCTGGAAGTTATGCTTTAGAGAATACTTTCTGATTCGTGGTTTGGCTTTCAATTTATATTATAAGTGAAGATGAAAAAATCCTTTAAATGCTTAGGTTTTTGGTTTTTTTTCCTCCCTTTAAAATATGTAACTCCTATTTTGGTTCTGGAACTAAGATTAATTATGAGTTTTTGTGGCTCATGGTTCAAATGCCCCAACCATCAACATATGCTCCAGGTTGTAAGGCTGGGAGCAGATACAAAAATCAGCAAACTCAGAAGTTATTTTATATCTGCTTTGCAAAAATTTAATGTAACTATTCTTAACTAGTGCTTTTCCCTTAGTGACTTGTATGAGTGTTCAACATATAGTTACCAAATATTTGTCCCCCTGTAACTGTTTGAGATTGTGCAGGGTGCCCTGGTCCTGCCTTTGCATTTTGATACTCTAGGGTGAAGTTCCCCCATATGCCAGGCAGGTGTCTGAAGCCTGTCTCCTCATTCCTTTGATCTCCACTGGTCCTACTTATCAGTTTCTCTCCCCGGACTGGTTCTGGGAACCCACAAATGACTGGTCCTGTGTAGTTTGCACTAACTCCAAACTGTCTTCTGACTGGCTTACTTCCCTTCCTTTTACTTCTTCTCTCTAGGCTGGGAATGAGGATGCACCCTAAATGACCCCAAGCTTCACGTCCCTTATGATTCCTGTGCTTGTGAGGAAATATCCCAGTACTCTTAAATTTTGATAGGATGGCTAATGACCATTTCACATTTCAGAACTGGGAGAGTTTAGAGTTTCAATAACTTTGATCCATATAACATGTCTGGTCAAAACCAAATAAACAATTAAAAGAACTATTCTATCATGATTGATTCTGTTTCTACAGATATGCCATTCTTGAAGTACTGCTGTCCTTGGAACCATTGCTTCACATCTGAAAAGGGGCAACAGTATTAAGTAACAGCTTGGGTCTCTCTTTGACATCTTCCCTTGAGAAGTGTTAAATGTTGCCATCATCCTGACAGTTCAAAAGCTAGTCATGTGGTTGATATTTTACGAATGAGATAAATGTGGAAAATTTTGATTTTCCTTTAATTTGATTTGTCAGTACAAACTTGGCAAGAGATAATACTAAGAAGATATTGGCATTTAGGCATGTTCATATTTACTTTTGTGATTTAGGATTATGATGACTTTCATGTATCCTTACAGTGACCCTGTCTGGTTTAGAAGTTCTGAAATTATAGTGTCAAACCTCTTTCCTATTCCTGAAGACAGAGGCAGCAACACTTACCAAACGCTAGAGTTTTGAGCAGATGCAGCCACAGAGCAATGAAAAACATTTTATTTTATATTAACCAATTGATGTTAGTGACTTATGTGGAAAAACGGGTCTTTCATTTTCTTTTTCTGGAAAAGGTTTTGCTGCATAATTTGATCTGGGTTTGTTTTTGCTGTTTTTTTTTTTTTTTTTTTTTTTCAGTTCTTAACTGTGTTTTGTATGACCAAACGTATTGTTTTCAAACCTAAATAAAGGGGGCTGGTTCTCTTTTCCTGTCTTATGATTAGAGAGCCTTGGAATATATGTATGGCCATGGCTTTTTACTTTTCTAGTTCAATTACTCAAATTCAGGACTTAGCCTTGGTATTCTGTTAATAAAAATGCAATGAAGAATTAGTTCCTTACTGATTTAAAAACATCTAATTTCTTTTCATGTATGATGATTCCATGAAGGAAAGAAGATAACAGATATGTTGGTTAGGCTCAGAGAATAAGCTATAACAATAATAATAGCTACTGTTTATTGAATGCCTAATCTATGCCTGATAATTACATGAGCAATATCACCTTCTATTTCTGATAATATGGTGGGCCAGGCATGCAGTCTAGCCCTCCCATTGAAAACTAAAAATGCTATGTAATTGTATTTAAAGTCATCAATGAGTAAGCAACAAAGAATGGAATTATCAGGCTAAAACCTTGGTAGGTGAACACAGAGATCCAGAGTGCTAAGCTAGCTCTAAAGTTCACTTTAATTCTGAGGACATTTGTATTGTTTTTTATACTGCAGGTTCTTATTAGTCATCAATTTTATACACATCAGTGTATACATGTCAATCCCAATCGCCCAATTCAGCACACCACCATCCCCACCCCACCGCAGTTTTACCCCCTTAGTGAAAATAAACTTTTTTTTTTAACTTTTTATTATTATTATTATTTTTTGGCTGCACCATAGGGCATGCGGGATCTTAGTTCCCTGACCAGGGATCAAACCCATGCCCCCTGCATTGGGAGCGCAGAGACTTAACCACTGGGCAACCAGGGAAGTCCCTCTGAGGACATTTGTTGAACCTAGTGATCTTCAGCTTCAATTTCCTCATTGAGTTATGAGACAGGAAACAAAACTCAAGTGTGGAGTCTAATAAAGGAGCCTCCTCCCAGAAGCTGGGACAAGAGCACTCTACCCTCAGCGTAAAAATGAACTGTAGATGCTGCCCCTCCACTGAGAGAGATGAATACAGGCAACATATGAAAAAGATTAAGAGACACAAAGGAGAGAATGAGATATTGCACAGAAGTGTAATTTTAGTTTCATAAAGAAATAATAAAGAGAAAGGGAAGCAATATCCAAAAAGATGATGGCTGAGAATTTTCTAGAATTATTGAAAGACATAAATCCTCAGATGCATAAACCCCAAAGAATCCAAGGCAGATATTAAAAAAGAAATCCTAACCAAAATGCGTTAGCTTGAAACTAGAGAATATGAAAAATGAAAAAAAAACTTTAAAGTAGTCAGAAGGAATAAACTGGCCACCTACAAAGGAATGGTTGACAGCTGGTTTCTTACAGCAGTAATAGAAGCCAGAAGCCAGTATAGTGATATCTTCAGTATGCTAAGCAAAAATAATTGCCAATTAGGTATTCTAAACCCAGGAAAACTATCCTGTAAAATCAAAGGGAAAATAACGTTTTCAGGCAAGCCTGAACTGAGTTTACTTCCAAAATATTATCACTAAACTGATTTCTAAAGAATGTATTTCCAAAGTATGTATTTCAGAAATGAAGAAAGTGATCCTAGATGAAAAAATCTGAGCTTCAGTAAGAAATGGTGGGCAAAAACAATGGTAAATTTAAATAAAGATGGGAATGAGGAGTAGGTTAAAACTGAAATACTGAAATAAAGGGCAAAACTAAAATATTGGAAATCAACAGAACTACAGTTGGGAAGAAAGTAACTGAAGTTGAAATTGTGTTGTTTGAAGCAGGAGAAAACCAGCCTGGCACTCAACTTTTGGTGTGGATAAAAAATTTTTTAAATTCTATTAAAATATACATGCAAGACAGTAAAAAAAAAGAAATTGTACTGTTTGAGAGGGAGGTAAAAATGTTGATTTTTATGGTATACATGCTATAATTTATAGGAAGACAATTATAAGGATAAAAATAGGGTATACAACTTCAAAACTAGTAAAGGAAAATAATTTTTAAAGGGCAAGAAATGAGAAGAAATAGGAGTATAGAAAAGGCAGAATAAGCAGAAAACACCAATTAAGATAGTAGATACAATTGAGAAAGTCAATAATTACAAAAAATGTAAATGAAATAAATGCTTCAGCCAAAATAAAAAGATTGTTAGATTGGAAGAGGATTGAAAAATGTATCAGGCAAGTGTAGCCAAAAGAAAAATGCTGTAGCTATTTTAATATCAGCCAAAATATGCTTTAAAGCAAAAAGTATAATTAGATAATCTCTTCTTAGTGATAGAATATTTAATTCATGAGGAAAATATAATAATTTAAAATTTGTGTGTGCCTCATATATCTCAAAAGGAATAAAACACAAACTGATAGAAATAAAAGAGAAATGAGTCCACAATCACAAAAGGAGGTCTTAATGTACCTCTCAGAAACTTAGCGATGGGACAAAAAGAAATCAGTAAAGAAAGTGAAGATTTAAATAATGATTAATAATCATGTCCTAATGGGCATGGATAGTAACATGTCCCCACAACAGAATATGCATTCTGTATAAGAACACAAGGGACATTTGAAAAAATTGACCATAGAGCAGTCTCAATAATTTTTAAAGTCCTGTATTGTTCTTTGAACACAGTGCAGGTAAGCTAGAAATCAATAACCAAAGACACTCCACATATTGAGAAATGAAGAAGTATATTTCTAAGAAGATCATAAATCAAAGAAAATATCATAATAAAAGTAGAAAATATTTAGAATGGAATGATTGTGAAATACTACTATCAAAACTTATGTGATGCAAATAGAACAGCAATTAGAAATTTTAGGTTTTAATGATTATATCAAAACAGAAGCAAAGATTGAAAGTCAATGAGTGATACATTCATCTTCAGAGAAGAGGAAAAGAACAGCAAAGTAAACCCTAAGAATATAGAAGGAAGGAAATAATGAAGACTTGGGCTAAAATTAACATAATAGAAAATGAGCATTGAATAAAAAGGATGAACAAAAACAAAATTTGGTTGTTTGGAAAGACTAATAAAGTTGACAAATCTTTGGCAAGATTAATCAAGAAAAAATGAGCTGTCCCAGCCAAACAATGGGGAATGAAAAAGGGGATAAAACTGCAAGCATTAAGGAGATAATAAAAGGATAGTATGAACAGCTTCGGGCCAGTTAATTTGAAAATTTGTATGAAGTGAACAAATTCTTAGAAAAATATAGCTTACCAAAACTGATTCAAGAAGAAATAAAACACTTGCAAAGTCATCTAACCATTAAGAAAATTGACAGATAGTTAAAGATCTTCCCACAGAGAAAACTCCAAGCCTTACATGGTTTCACCATGGAGTCCAACCAATAGTTTCTACTTCAGAAACTATTCTGAAGTAGAGTAAAAGAGGGAATATTTCTCAACTCATCTTATGAGGCCAGTGTAACCTTGATACCAAAATCCTGATGTGGACAAAACAAGAAAGGAAAATTGCGGGTGAATCTCATTCAGGAGCATATGTACAATAGTCTTAAACAAAATATTAGCGGAGCCAATCCAGCAATGTCTAAAAAAAAATACATCATATCCAAGTTGTGTTTATTTTAGAAATGCAAGGTTTTAAAAAGCAGTATAAAAATCAACTTTATTCTCCACATTAACAGATCAAAGAAAAAATATTGTTGTCAATAGATGCTGAAAAATGGTTTGATAGAACTTAACATCCATTCATGAAAAAAACTTAGCACACTAGAAATAAAAGGGAGTTTGTTAACTTGATAAAGAGCAACTGTAATTTAAAAAAGCCTACAGCAGATATCAAATTTAAATGTGAAACAATGTTTTCTCTTCAATATTAGCAATAGGACAAGTGTGCCTATTTTTACAATTCTATTCAATGTTGTACTCAAGACTCTAGAAAGTAAAGTTGACAAAATTAAAAGGAATTAGGGGATTAAAAAGTAGTAAACAAAATTATCAATAGCAGATATGATTCTTTGCATAGAGAATTTTAAAAACTACAGGTAAAATATTAGCATTAATAAAAACTTAGCAAGTTTGCTATATATAAAGTTAATTGCATTAATTAACAAAAATAAAGTTTAAAGGTACCATTTATAGTAGCATCAAAAATATAACTATCTAGGAATAAGTATAATAAAGATACGAAAGGCCTTTTGGGAGGAAATTATAAGGATATTATTATCACTGATCAAAAAACTAAAGCAACTTACATAGATATCACATGCTGGAAAGTGGAGATGGATATGTATGAACTTAGGCCTGTCCAACTCCAAGATCCGTGTTTTCCCCAACACAGTGACCCTGATTTGGGGGCCTCCCATGTGTGCTCAGCTCTACATGACTCCTGGGCCTTGTCCCACTTCCTGGCTAAAGAACAATGACAACTTGTGTCCTCTCCAGGGTCTTAAAGACTGGCTGCCATGACCATCCCTTCATCTCAGGTTGTCTCAGCCTCCCTCAAGGATGAGATATGGGCATCGGCATCTGGTCCATGGACAGGTACCGCACCTAGCTGCCTTAACACCTGGTCTGACCTTAGTGGAAGAGGTTCTGCCCAGATGAACTGGGTGACATAATCCAGAAATGTAAGGGTGTTGAAATGGGGTGAATTTTGACCAATGAGAGACTATATATGAGAAGGAGTTTACAGTTAATAGCTTGCCTTCCTCCTCCACCCTCTACAAAGGACTTTTCTATGCAGGTATTCTGGAGATGTCCCTCCTTTGTGACCAAGCAACCAGCTGTGTTTTCTTATGAAGCTGTGGCCAAATCAGTAATGTACCACTTTATATGTGTTCCTCCTTTTCCCCTGACTCACTTCCTTTTCCTCTCACTCTTGCTTTCCTGAGATAAAAACTCTCAAAGCACTAAAGCTTTTCCTTGGGGTCTGATTTCCAGGGAAGCTGGACTTTGATACCCACTAAGGCTCAACAACTTCTCCGAAATTCAAATAGGGATCACAACCTATTAGTAGGCTATAAAATCATTTATAGCGCATTGCTATCAGCATTTGGAAACACAATGAAATAGAGGAGAAACAAATCATCAACATGTACCATATGTAATGAGAGTAAGTACCCATTTCCTGAATCTGTTATTTCAGTTTATGTATGTGTTTTTGAGGATGTGAATATGTGTATTTGAATTGTGATGTTAAATTTGTGTTTTAATGTGTGTCATGGTCAAAAAAGTTTGAAAGCCAGTGGTCTAGGCAGTGGCTACATGGAGTAATGAGCTTATGTTATAACTGTGACTTCTGTTTGCACATTCACAAATTGTCCTATCTGTGGCAGTTTTTGGTCATCTAACTCCTTACTTCAACAAGTATTGAAATGTATAAAGAACCCTCATATGATTTCCTTATGTATGGTCAATTTACATTTGCAACTGCCATGCTGCAGAAAGAGTATTTTGAAATACTACTTCTTTCCTTGGAAGCTAGATGGCATGCCTTATTTAGAAAAATAAAGAGGATTATCTAGTGAATGAAATTTTATTTAATGTTGCTAGATGCCTTTGTGAGACTATGGTTATACAGGCAGATCCATTTTTCTAGTGTTGATAATAGTCATTGATTATCCAGGTAACCAACATAATACACATTGTATTTTCCCTTAATGACTTTTTTTCTTTGAAAACCATACCCACTCTTCCAAGTGCAGTGACCTAATTGAGCTCTTTGGAACATCCTGACTTGGAGACTCCCGTGAGGAAAATGCAAGTCTCAAAGCTGTGCATGTACTTTCTGACTTTAAAAACTAACACCCAAAGCAGGTTTTAGTTTACATTTTGTGCACTGATTTAATCTATTAACTGAGAACAGCTGCTGAGTTGTACTTGGTGAAGTATTCTGAGATAAAATTCTCTGGTAAGACACATAAAAGAGAAAAAGAAGAAAGTTTGTGAAGACACAGAACAATCTTTAAGGTATGATCCAAAAATCAAAGAAATGGCACGTTGTGTCTTAATTCCTCTGTGATTCTATGAAATCTGCAGAAAGGCAATTTGAATAGATTCATACTCTGTTCAGAATTCAAGGTTATGATTAGTTGCCAAGACCCAATTGAGCTGCTTTTAATTTTAGAATAATTGCTGGGTAGCCAACTGATAGACCCAGCTTTCTCATTTGGTAGTCATAACACAATTATTTTTACAATTAGTGCCAAACCTACTGAGAATTTAATGTATTTGGAAGTCTCTGAAGAGAGATTTTGAAGTTCATTCTCTCCACACCCAGATGATCAGACCGTTAAAGCCTGGCAAAGGCAGAGAGGCTGTTTATTCCTTCTGCATGTAATTATTGCACAATAAATAGTAAACCCCCTCTACATCCAGATAATAACTGATTTATTATTCAAAGTTAGTGATATGCTAATTCACAAGTATTAATGGTATGCTAAGTGAATTTAAAGAATAACTTTTAAGGGGAAGAATGAACACTAGTTTCATTCTTGTAGAGCTATTTCAGAAGGTATACATTGACCAGAGGAGATTTGATTCAATATTCATTATGCTTGCTCTGGAGTCAGTAGTAACAAAGGTTAAGATGTGAGGGGAATGTATTTTGCAGAAGCAGCCCCACCTAGGATGACAGGTCTGTTGGTCATCTTCACATCTGTGCAGAAGTCCCATCATGGTCCCCTTTGCCTCTGGCATGCTTGTTGATCACCTTTGTGGCAGATCACATTACCTCCCATGCATTCAACTAATTTGCCATGTGACTGTTCAGTTTCTCCCATGAAAGGTCTACAGTTTATTTTCCCACCCCTTGAGTTTGGGATTGGCATTGAGACTTGTTGTGGCTGATAGCATCAGATGCAAGTCCACTGTGCCAGTTCTGAGCTTAGGCCTTAAGAGACTTGCTGTGTATCCACTTGTTCTCTTGTGCTTCTGCTATATTCATGAGAAAAACATTCCCAGACTAATGCTAGTCTCAGGAGAGGATTGATAGACATGGGGAACAGAGCCATCCAACCAAGTTCAATCTGGACTAGCTAACCTCCAGTTAACCAACACTGCGTGAGCTAAGTAAGTGCTTATTATTGTATTGCACTGATGTTTTGTAGATGTTTGTTATGTAGCATTATTTTAGTAATAGTTGACTGACAGACCTTCTAAATCCACTTGTGATTTTTCAGTAAAACTCTTGGCCCTATCAGATTTTAGAAGTTTATCTTTGCCTTGTGGATTAAATAAGGAATTAAACTGAAGCTCTGGCTTTGTTCTTGAGCTCTAAATCCATGTATACACTCCTTCTGGAACTTCTAGGGACTGCAACTAGAGGCCAATTCTAGCAGAGTATCACATGACCTCTACACACTAATAATTTAAAAGTATATGTGTTCAGCTGCCTTGGCCAAAACTTTGTCTGTAGTTAGTCAGTTTCCAAGGATCATACCTCCACTATTTCTTTTGCTCCCTCACCATGTCTGAGGCTACAGGAGGCTTCACTTTGGAATCCAGCTGAGGTATGAGAGCATTCAAAGACACCATTACCTCAAGTAACTTTGACATATATAGGATTTACTGTTGGGTACATGGAAAATGTTAAAATTATTAATACAGTTCTTGCAGGAGAAACTTTTTCCCTAAGTATTCTTTCTGGAATTATCTAGGAGTTTATTGAGTAAAAATCTAGGATCACAATCACTGTGCTGTGCCCTACCTTATAATAAGTTCATGACTTCTCACCAAAGGAACTCACATGTGAATGCATATCTTATCCAGCCACAGATAAGATACTTCAGTAAAAGTGTCTGGAAAGGTCCTTCTCCATCTCCTGAGATCTCTGTAGCTGACAGGCTGCTCCTGACATTTTCTAGAACACAGTTCACCTCTACTCTCCCATCAAACAGAGGTGAGTGAGTTTAGTGGTGGGATAGGATATGTTGTGGAGTCACAATGGCCCCACTTGAATACTAGGGGACTATCTATATCTCAATTTGATTTGGTATATTGGAGCCCAGAACAAGCTCTCATCATCAAGACAATGTAAAAATATGAAACTAGGGTAATTTTATTATTATGGATGCCTGGAAATTATAAATAAATTTGTTCCTTAGACTCAGGATGGAAAAGGCACTGTCATACTCATCATCCAAATGACATGCCCATAAAAATTCATATTCCCTACCTGTACTTGAAGCAGTCCCTTGAACATAGGTTTTCAAAGGTCTTTTGTTGCATTCAGACAAGCTTCTGGGTGTTCTTGGGAGAAGAGTTTGTTCTAGAGATGGCCTAAAGAGACCTAAGCCAGTGCCCTGTACTCCTTTCCCATGGAGACCAATCTAATCATGCCCTTCACTCTAGGACTGGAGCCCAACTCAGTTACATCTCTGGAGGTTTTAGTGCAGTGGTTATCAAGTGACAGACTACTTTAGATTCACCTCATAGGGTGCTTGATAAAAAGTTCTAATGCCCCACTCTAAGAGATGTATTGAATCAGAATTTGGGACTAGAGGCTCTAGAGCATGCATTTTAATAGGCTACCAGAATGATCTTGATGCACAGAAAATACCCTGAGACACAGGCCTTGTTTATCTGGGTTTCCTGAAGCCTTAAGCCTCCTTTGACCATATCGGTCAAAGCTTATGGGGCCTTTGAATTGTGTTCTGGATTGCCACGTCAATCAGTCAACAAACATTTCTGGGCATTTACTATGTTCTGGCATGTTCTAGGATCCAGTGATTCAACAGTAAACAGCTGAAGCAAGGACCTTCCCTCAAGGAACTTAAAGATGAACATGTACTGTCCCTGCAAAATGCCTTGATCCACCAGTAGCAGTAATTTCTAAAAACAGATCCAGAGATTCCTTGGAGTCCCTGAAATTAATAAAATGGACCTCCTCCCTCAACCTAGAGATGGCCAAATAAGGCCCATTCTTTTAGCTGGGCTCATATCACTGAGTCCTTGCAACTGTAACTACACACTCACTTATCACTCTTGCACAGATGGACCTAGATTCTCATTTTCTCAATTCCTCTAAATGCGCTCACTTAACTGAATCTGCTATTACACTTGAGGGCAAGTGTTAGTCTGCTCACTTAGCATTGTCTTGCGTAGTCTCAGCTGAACGCACTGAATCTGAGAAAGCCATTTGTTGTAGAAAGTGTTTTTAGTCTAATAAGTCCATACCAGCTGAGCTCTTGCTTACTTCCCCCTAGAAATATGTACAAAGGTGTGCTAGACCCAAACATGAGAGTCTGTGAAGAATCAAGTGTTTTATTATTATGTTAATAAAGGAGAAATATATGCTTAGAATTCCATTTTGACAGGTCCTGAATTTCTCTGTGAGCAAGGACAGGTTGAAAAATCAAGTGACTGCCCTGCCACAATTCAATACTCTGTGTTTTTTTTTTTTCCTGTACGCGGGCCTCTCCCTGTTGTGGCCTCTGCCGTTGTGGAGCGCAGGCTCCGGACGCGCAGGCTCAGCGGCCATGGCTCATGGGCCCAGCCGCTCCGCGGCATATGGGATCCTCCCGGACCAGGGCACGAACCCGTGTCCCCTGCATTGGCAGGGGGATTCTCAACCACTGCGCCACCAGGGAAGGGAAGCCCTCAATACTCTGCTTTATACCTGGAGAAACCAGTGTTCCCAAATAAGAATACTTTTCAGAGTACTTTCTAGTACCTATAGAGTCTTAACTGGCTCCTTAAGCTTCCCCACCACACATGGACTCTTCAAAATGTAACTTTCCTTTTTTTTTTTTTGAACGACATTCCAACTCAGTCCTCTGGATGCCCACAGAGGACTTTTGAACCTGAGATGGTAATCCCTGAGACAGTCTGAAATATCTCAGAGAACATGTCCTGAAATATGCTCAAATAACTCTAGAACTGCTAGCTCAAGCTTCTAAGGTTTGTCCACATAGTGCTGGAACAGTCAGTCTGTCCTCTTGGAAGTTTATGGAAGCATCAAGAGAAGTTGGTGAGGACCTAGAGGCAGTGAGGTATTGCAGGAGTCCAGCCTAGCAAGTTCAACTCAGATCCGATGGACTCTGAAATGCTGATGTGGAGTTGTTATTCCTTTCCCACCCCTTCTGTGATTCTAAGTATACCCAGCATCTGAGATTTATTAGATTAACAAATGTCAGTGAAGAGTCTTTGATTTGCAAATGCTAAGACTGGATGTTTCCTGTGAATCTATATTGACTCCATTTATCTACCATTGGATCATGAGAGATCTGAAAATATTGCAGAAGACAAATTTAACGGTTCAGCCAGACTCTGATACTAAAAGCCATGATGAGGGTGGGAGATCAGAGAACCTCCTAGCTACCAGCTACAGTCCTGCAGTAAGACCACAACTGGGAACCGGGCTGGGAAGCCCCAGGGAAAGGAGCTGTCCCTAGTTTTGGTGCTGACTGCCCACAGCTCCTTTGCCCTACAGGGAACAGGAAGAAGTTGTGTGTTAATAGGCTGGTGGTCTTGATGAGTCCCATCTAGAGACACCTGAGGAGAGAAGAGACCAGGAGGGGACAGGAAGAGAGAAGAAAGGAGTGAAGAGGAGCAATATAAAGATATAAATCTGAACTGGGTAAAGATGTCCAGTTTGGCTGCTGTTTTTTAGCCCTTATGTAGGTAATCAAGAGAGAATCCCAATAACCAGATACAACCTGATCCTGGGATTTTTTGCCATGTATCCAGTAACCCATTGAAGAAAACAGCCTTTTAGAGAGGTCAGAAGCATGGTAAAACTAGTTTAGTTACATCTCCACAATCTCAGGCTACTGCTTTGGTTTAAGAAGAGGGGTGAAGGTTGTACAAAAAGATGCACACACTCAGAGGTTTAGAAAAACGAAGCCCCAAACCAGCATAATCTTTTATGTCTTAATTGGAGCCATGAGTCATGCTTCTATTAAGCAAACAGCCAAGCACATCCAGCCTAATATCTTACATCTGCAATCATCATAAAGTGCTAATAAGTGGAAACAAAGTATAAAATCTTTTGCTGTTGATGGAGGGTGGTCTCAACAAATCCTATGGATGGTGCCCTGGAATGCATGATACCAGTCCTTGCTTTGATTTGTCTTTCTTTAAGGTCTATCGCTGTCTTCTGTGTACCATGTCACTTTCCCCACCAATCAGACTTAGGATTCAGGGCAATATGGCGGCATCTCTTCCCACATATCTTGTAGCTGAAGTCTTACCTGCATGTCTATTCCCTAATTTGAAGCTTCACCTTATGAGCACTGGACACCAGATAGATGTGGGTCCCCTGCAAAGATTCTTCCAGTCTTTCCTGCCTCTTAGCCTCCTTTCTGGTGTCTATCTTTGTGCGGACATATCATCCAGAACAGCAAGTAGTGCCTATCTGTGTCCTAATGTTGACTTCTGCCTGGCATCAGTTTTGCTATATCCTCTTCTTTCCCACCCACTGGCTAATTCCTGTCACAGATTTAACTCCCATTTCAAACAGACCTTTCAAAACAAAGAACTTTGCAAGAGAGTTTCTTGTAGTGGTTAGGAGGACAGACTCCAGAGCTAGACTGCTTGGGTTTAGATTTTTGTCTGTGGCTTTGATTAGCTGTGTGTCCTTAAGCAAGTTACTCAAGCTCTCTGTGCTTCAATTTATTTGTCTATAAAAAGGAGATGATAATAATAGAGCTTACCTCATAAGATTGTTTTGAGTATTAACTGAGATCCATTTCCTCCTTTATAAACTAGGCCAACAAAAGCATAACACATATTTGTATATGCGAATTGCCTTATGATATTATCTTTTTGGATGCTCACAACTCTCTGAGGTATGGCCATTTTTATCCCCATTTTATAGTTAAGGTCAGAAAAATTGAATAACATTTTAAAGATTAAACACCCATCAAATTGTATAGCTAGGACTTGAACATAAGCCTCACTCCAAAGACTGAGCTTTTTACTTCATGTTACATGACTTTGTATTGGCTAATTGTCCCAATCCAGGCCCATTTTTGCATCTCAGTTGGACTCTCAAGTCTTTATATCATCTAGTCCTGGTTTGCTCAGATTCCTGATTAGCCCCCATGTTGTGTGACTTACTTTGTTACAGTAGCTTAGATAGAGGGCATTGATCACAGCAGAGAGAACATTATAGAATAATATTCCTTTTGTCTTTCTTTCCTGCTGAATTCAGCTCATTCAAAAGAGTAGTCACCTAGATGTAGTCTTAACTATATGGGACAAGAGGGCTTCTACTTCACCCAAAGAAATCCAAATGGGTGCCTGAAGGTGCCATCTTGTGTGTGTAGTGATGTTCCGCCAGAAACACAATGGGAGTGTGGACCAGCAAAAAAAGTAAAAGAAATTAAACAGGGAGAATAAAGGAGATTTTGAAAGTCAGAAAAGAGTTTTGACTTAGTAGAATGCATTGAACCACTTTGAAAACATTCTATTAAGACCTGAATAAGCACAAGTTGTTTTAAATATAAACTTCATTTTAAGGTCAGAATAAAAACAAAAATAATTATGAGGACACTTCCTTGCAATGAAATCTAAAGGATAGGCAAAGACTTGTCCTAAATCTCTGAATTTTTTTAAAAAGCTGCAAGATGTGTGTGTGTGTGTGTATGTGTATGTGTTACATGCTGAATGTTTTGTTGTCCCCTGCTCCTCCAATTTGTGTGTTGAAACCCTGCCCTCCAATATGATGATACTAAGAGGTGGGGTCTTGGGGAGGTAATTAGGATTAGTGATGAGGTCATGAACGTGGAACCCTCATGAATGCAATTTTAAGAGACCCCAAGGAACTCCCTCACCCCTTCCATCATGTGAGGGCCCAGCAAGAAGTCAGCAGGTTGTACTAGTCCCTGACAATACTGACACCCTGATCTGAAACTTCTCAGTCTCCAGAACTTTGAGAGATAAATGTTTGTTGTTTAAGCCACCCAGTTTATGATATTTTTGTTAAAGCAGCCCCCCAAAACTAGGATTGTGTGTGTGTGGTTTCTTTTTTAATTCCCTCCCTCACAAAGTGGTGTGAGAAGCCAGCTTGAAAATGACAATGTGGTCATTTAACCCAAAGGAGGTCCAAAATTGCTAAGCTATTTATATTGCTTGTTTTGGACTTCACATTGGAACTTAAGTGCTTTAGAAGTGTTGAAGGAAAAAGAAAATCTTCAAACTACTCAAAGATTTTAACTGCTTTGCTATCTAAAACTGTTCTTAAGAGAGACATTTATAAAACAAAGAAGAATTAATCAAAACCTTCCACTGAAAAAAGAAGCAGGCAGCTAAAAATAAAACTACTATAGGGAATAAATAGAACTCTTCAGATTAAATGAGTCTTTCCGGTTCCTGCCCACTGAAGCACTCAGAGAGAACGTCTAATTCTGTCATTATTACTGTTATTATTAGATAATTGCTTCAACTTAACAAGTTATTAATCTTTTGTCCTCTACAAGATGTATTACTATATAATTAAATGGCGTAATACTATGGATACACGGTTGCTGGTTCACAGTGTGGCTTTATATTAATTATTTCATGATGAGTTATTCAAATGAAAGAACTAAAGCTTTTCGGTGAAAAATGTTTTCCTCCTGAGTTCACAAAAATAAATTTGTTACTAATTTTTGATATTTGCATCTCCATGAAGAGCAGTGTTGATCTATTCCATCTTAGTGTTTTCTTCCAAATTTTTGAGTTAGGAGAACATTGTCTAAAATACTTCCCGCTGCCTCTTTCTGCACCTCTTTCTTATTTGGATCCACCCCCTTCCTCCTCAAATTCCCACACCTGGCTCCTAGAGTGTCCCTCAATTTCTGGCACCGCGGTGACTGTATTTGATTCATCTGAGGCTATTCTACTTTATGCTGGTGCTGCATAGAGCATCTTGCTGGGAATCAATCTCCTACAGCTGTTTCCTCACCTTCTCTTTCTTTAAATTGCAGACACTCCTTCTCCATGTTCTCAACTGATGACCTTTCTGGTTATGTCACTGGTAATAAAGCAGCAATCAGAGCAGGACTTCCTCTCTTTTCTACCACCACATCATATCTGCCCCAGTGTTTTCTGCCTTTCCTCCCTTCCAGGTTAACTGTGCCAGCTCTGTTCTAAAGCTAAGTCCTCCACTTGCACATTGGTCTCGTTTTCTTTTGTCTAACTCAGACTGTTCTCTTGCAAGTATCCCATTTCTCTCCTACATGAATTCCTCCATTTCTACTGGATCTTCCTATCAGTATACAAGCTTGTTGTCATGACTCTCATCTGAAAAACCAAAAAACAAAACCCTCCTTCAACCCTCTCATCCTCTTCCAATTTCTTCCCCATTTCTTTATTCCTTTTGTAGCAAATTTCCTAGAAAATTTGTCTATTTTTGTCTCCCCTTCCTTTTCTCTCCTTTCCTTTGAACTCACTCCAATGAGGATTTGTCCCCATCATGCCAGTGAAATTGCACTTCTTAGTGTCACCAATGACCTCAGTGTGGCCAGATCCCATAGGTAATTCTCAGTCCTCACCTTGACCTTTCAGGAACAACTGAAACAGTTCAGCACTCCTTCCTTTTGAAACATTTTTATCACTTGGTTTCTAGGACACCTCAATTTCTGGTTATCCTCTTTCATCAGACTTCTTTGCCTGTATTACTTCTTTATGGGAAAAAATTCTTTGCTGATTCTTTTTCCACTACCCATTTTGAAACACTGGAATGCCCTAGGGCTCCCTGGACCCCTTCAGTTCCCCATGTATACTTATCTTTTGGGTGACCTTATGGTGTTCAACGGTTTTAAGTGCATCCACTTCTATCTCCAACCTTAATCTCTTCCCTGAGCTCCAGACACTTGTATTCAACTGCTTACCCAATATTTCCATTTGAAAGACCAATATGCAGCTCAAATGTAACATGATGAAAACAGAATTTTAAATTTCCCCACTGAATCTGTTCTTCCCTGAGAAGTCACCACTATCTACCCAGAGGACTTAAGACAAAAACCTAGGGGTCATTCTTGAGTTCTTTCTTAATAAGTATACTTATCCAATCTTGAACCTTTTCTTGTCACTTCTACTTTCAAAACATCCCCTAAATCCATCCATTTTTCACTGTTTCTATTGCTATTAGTCCAAGCCACTGTCAACTTTCTCCTTGGTCTTACCTCTCAGGCATCCATTCATTTAGCAAATACCTCTAAAACCCCAATGTGTGCCAGGCACTATTCTTGGTATTGATTTTGCAGCAATGAACAAGCCAAATAAAAATCGCTGTTCTCAAGGAATTTAATTTCTTAAGGAGATTTCTCCTTATTGGCTTCCCTGATCTTAAGGAGATCAGGAGATTCCTCCTTATTGGCTTCCCTGATCTCTTTTTTTTTTGCGGTACGTGGGCCTCTCTCACTGTTGTGGCCTCTCCCGTTGCGGAGCACAGGCTCCGGACGCGCAGGCTCAGTGGCCATGGCTCACGGGCCCAGCCGCTCCGCTGCATGTGGGATCCTCCCAGACTGGGGCACGAACGCATGCCCCCTGCATCGTCAGGCGGACTCTCAACCACTGCGCCACCAGGGAAGCCCTTCCCTGATCTTTTCTTTCTCTCTCCCCTCTCTTTAGTCTGTTCTTCACCTAACAGCCAGAATAATCTGTTTAAAAAAAATCTAAGATCAGCCCTCTAGTGGCTCCTCTGACCTCACCTCCACTGTCCCCCCTCACTTAGTTCATGCAACACCCCCTTACCTCCTCCAAAGCACACTAAGTTCATTCCAGTTCCCTGGATTTTGTACTCACTCTTCTCTGCCTGCAAAGTCCTTCCCTCAGTTATTTGTGTGGTTTGCAACCTCACTTTATTCAGGCTCTGATCAAATATCACCCTCTCTTAAATAGCTTCCCTTTATCACTCTCTGTCCTTTGACCTTTGTCTATTTTCTTTGGAGCATTGACCATTACCTGACGTACTGTATATTTATTTCTTTTTCTGAATTTTATTTTCTCCCCCTAGAATGTAAGTTAATTAAGGTAAAGATTTTTGTCTTTCCTGTTTCTTCCAGCATTCAGAATATTGCTTGCAATATGGTGGGCTTTGAAAAAAATATTTGATGTATAAATGAATTCATGAATGAAAAAATTATATGTTAAAGTGGAGAAAAAGCCCACTAAACTTGGAATCAGGAGAGCTGGATTAATAACCCTGGTTTTGTCATTGTCTAGTTATGAGACATTTGGCATGCCATTTTTACCTCCTTGGGTCTTAGTCTCTGTATAATGAGAAGTCTGGGCTGTGAGCCTTAAGATCCCAATTCTAACATTCCAGGTTCTGTGTGCGTGGTGTCTTCACTCTAGAGACCAACTCCCACACCTCATTTGGCCCGAACAGGATTGATGGCATTTTTTCTAGAGCTGCTGGGAAGTAGACATGGGCTTTTTCTTTTCCTTGTATTCTGTCAGGGTTGAGATCCCTGCCAGGAGGGAAGTCACAACATTTGCATCTGCACAAACATTTCAGTCAAGAACGTCCCCAAGTTGCCTACTGAAGGGAAGGAGCCAGAGTGGGGAATATCACAAGGGAAGAGATTCAATGGAGATTTGATCAGAAAATTTATTACATTTGCTTTCGATCACAATGCATACTCAGGTCTGCAATCACTTATTCTGTTAGGCAAAAATCCCACTGGGAAAAAACAGCATGTGTGCATGACTCCATCTGTGTGAGCCCCTGCCAGAAACATTTATGAATCACTTGTCTCCTGATAGACAACTTGCTTTCCTAGTTTGCAATCATATTTCCGACAGATGTTGCCTTTGAATTAACCATTGTCTCATTTTAAATGTTTTCTCCTATCTGAGACCATCATATGGGCAAATCTCCCCTACCATCAAAGCTGGAAGTACTTGCTCAGCATTAAAGGACGGAGACATTTGGGGCCAGCCAGGGATCTGGAATCCAGAATCAGGGATAGACACTTCTCCACAAGTTTGAAGTTTGGTATTTCTCAAGTTCTGGCATCAGGGATGTTTACTCTCAGGTTATGCAAAATCCCAGCTTGGGTTCTGGAAAAAATGAGCTGATTACTTTGCCTGAAAGGAGTTTCTTTCTAGTTCCTGGGGACATCTTGCTTTTATTAGGCCATATCTGTTGTTGTCTATGCTGAGCAATGAGGGTGTTACTCACTGTATGGAACCTATTGCAATTGTGGCCTTTATTGTATGGTGATTTGTATTCTGTTTTACATCAAATCTGCTTATAGCCATCTGTCTGGATCTCAGATGTTACTGAGAAAATTTGGAAGGTAAATAGATTTTCTTTTGGGCATATTTAGAAGTTAGCACCCTATGTTTATAGAAATTATTATCTTCACTTTTGAGTCACTCTGCTATTCAACCTCTGTTGATTCTTCATGAACTTCAATTAGATTTCCCTTTTCTTTTTTTCTTTAGAGACAAAATATTAAACAAAACCCTATAAAGCAAATTTTATTCCTTTTTAAATACCATGTCTGAATGTGCCAATGGTGTGTCCAATTTTGGATACATGAGCTTGAAGTAAAATGCAAATTTTAATTTCCTTTAAAAAGGAGCTGATGAAAATCCATTGTGAAAACGTTATGAGAAAAATCTTATCTTATAATTGCAGCCAGGATTCAAGCCATTATTTAAGACATGAAGCATTTGGCAACAAAAAGATTGTTGTCATTAAAAAGGAAGGCTAACACATTATTCCTGGGCCGAGAAAAAATAATTTAGCTGTCATTGTTACTGAAGGAGCAACACAGAAAGATGGCAGAAATTAAAATGAGCAGCTTTATCTGGAATAATGTAATATATATATTTTTCACCTAAGAAGCAGAGAAAAACATTTGGTGATTGGTTTAAACCTCTCAGAGAGAGAGAGAGAGAGATTCATTTATTGGTTAGTACCTGACATTTAGCTAAGTTTGTATTACCCTAATGCATATAGCTAAGAGAAAGACAGTAGAACTTTACCACAGTGGTAGTAAAGAGATAAGAAGTTCTTTTCTCTTTATATTATTAGCAGCCTGAGGTCTGTAACTTAATAAAATTGTTGCCAAAGTGTTAGATATTCTTATAAAATATTCATTTTGGGAAAGAAGGGTTAGAAAAAAAAGGCCACTGAGGTCATCCTGGCTGGGCTTACCTTAGCCTGGATGAAGCAGGAAATGGGCACTGGAGATTTGCACAGGTAAGGGTTTGGAAGGCTCTACTATTTGGGGATGCTACAGAAAAGTCCAGTGTACCTCTCATCAACTCTTTCTAAATAGTTCCTCCAGTTCCATCCCTTGATGGTTATCCTGAATCACTGTGTAAAATGGTTCTAGCTGGGCTTCCCTGGTGGCACAGTGGTTGAGAGTCCACCTGCCGATGCAGGGGACATGGGGTCGTGCCCCGGTCCGGGAAGATCCCACATGCAGCAGAGCGGCCGGGCCCGTGGGCCATGGCCGCTGAGCCTGCGCGTGTCTGGAGCCTGTGCTCCGCAACGGGAGAGGCCACAACAGTGAGAGGCCCGCGTACCGCAAAAAAAAAAAAAAAAAAAAAAAAAAAAGGTTCTAGCTGTCTCTTTTCTCATCTCCTCCCAATGCAGTGTTATTTCTCTCTCTTCTTGATATGAAAGAAAAATTGATGAGCATAACCCCAAAGATGTTTTCAGCTGTGTTTCTTATTCTAACATATTATCTCACGAATATACCTTTTCCTTGTCAATTATGCTTGCCCTAAACTTGAATTGCACTTCTGGGTAACTAGATTGTGTTTTTCCATTTTTTTGGTGGGGTGGGCGTCATGAAGAAAGGGATGGCACATTGAACTTAGGCCATAAAGGAGTGACTAACGGAGGGGCTATTTTCAACGTTGTGGGCAAAGTTAATAAAAACCAACCAGGGATGGGGAAGCACCTCAGTCTCACTGGTCTCCTATCCTCTGATCTCCTACTGGTACTTTCTCTTGACCACAGTCAGTTGGAAGCCCAGGGGAATGCCTTGATGCAGGTCAACCTCTTAAGCACAGAGCAAGGTTTGGAAAAGATTGATGTGTGTATCTGGATGGACATATAGAGAATACTTAGCAGTTGAATTACCTCTGGAAAACTGTCATTTTCCTCCTTTCCTAGTACTCTTTGGGGTGCTTTCTTATCCTGTTAGCTGGTGTCCTTAACAATCCAAAACTAACACTTATGTGAGTGTTCAGATGAATCAGGGAGCTGACGCATGAAGTAAAGGAAAAGAATCAAGGGTTCTAGTGTATTTACTTTTCATTCACAAACTTAATAAACCTAACCAGAACATAGGAAAGTAAATCTGCTGCACTGTACAGTCTTGTCTTGTGGTACTAAGGGTGGTATAAATTGGGAATAATGAATAATGAGTTGTGAATTCTTCAGGCCAGAGGCAGGTAACTGAGAGCTCATCATATTAAAATTTTTATTTTCATTACTGTGGTTCTATTTCATTTAGGGTATTCCTTCCTTTTCTATATTTACATCCCTATACCCCAATTATTTTTCTTTTTCTATCTCCATTTTATCTTCTCACATCCATTTAAATGAATACCTTTTTTTTTTCCTGACATTAATAAAATCACTGCTGTAATTAGCTGAAAAACTATCAGTGTGTTTCCTTCAGTCTCCTTCCAGAGTAAGGGAGTTATAGGCTAGTTTCTTAAGCATGTGGGAATTTTTGGCTAAGTAAGGGAAATATTTTAAAGATGGACTATATATATTCATATACATATATTCACGTGTGTGTGTGTGTGTGTGTGTGTGTGTGTGTGTGTGTGTGTGTTGGGTCCTATATAACCACTCCTCTGAACCTTCACCCTGGAGTAGATTATGGAAACCTCGAAAACTCCCTTCATCTCACGGAGGATATAAATATCCTTCCAAGTTTGTGAATGACCCCCATTTCTGCTCCCTAGATTCTCTCTTCCCTGAGTCCTCATGCCACTTCTTTATCAGATGATCTCTAACATTCTGTCAGGTTTCATCTAAATGTCATTTTTTTTTCAAGGAAGCTTCCACTGATTCCCAAGGCTAGGATGAATCCTTTGTTGTGGAACTTACTATACTATAAATAATCTCTTATATCTGTCTCTGCCTCTGGTTCATAATCTCCAGAAAGGCAGGAACAATAAATGTCCTGTTCACCACCATATCCCTCAGCATCAAAGATGCCGTAGGCACTCATTAAATATTTGCTGAGTAGAAATTGAATCTGATATAGCCAAAGACCAACCAAGCTGCAGCCAGGGTAGTTTGGAAACAAGAGCTTTGTCAGTCACATTAGGCCACCCCACACTGTCAGGCTTTTCAACAAAGTCTTCTTTCTTTTCTTTTTTCATAACTTTTTTGTTTGCTTTTTGGTCAGTAGCAGGTTTAAAAGTAGAATTTTGCATTTAGCTGCTAGTATAGTGAAATTGCAACCTTACTGCAATTTACAAAAGCTCCAGAGTCTGGCAAATATTTTTGCCTGCTGCATTTTTGTAAGTATTTATTTTGGGAAGAGGCTGCAAATTTAACTTTCTTTTCATGGTCCCTTTCTTGTTTTATTTTTGTCTGAAGGAAACTGATATGAAATGAACTGGAAACTTTAGCATTCTCTTTGTTCTTCTTTAACTATATTATTAAAACAATGTGGAAAGAACACTGGACTTGGACTCAGAAGCCCCAGATTCTAGGCCCCAATCAACCATGTTTTCTCATCTGTAAAACTGAGATAATCATAATAATAGCAATTGCATAGAGTTGTTGTGAGGGTTACATGAGATGATCCACATAAAACATTTAGTGTAGACCTTGGCAAAGAGTAAGTGCTCACTCTACTGATAGTAGAGGTGATGGTGGTGGTGATGATAATGATAATAGATGCTAAATTAACATATCTGAATACTTGTTATTGTATCTACATCAAAGGATTGGGGAGGTCACGGTAAGAATGAGAAAAAAATATGTGAGAGCACTTTGTAAACTACTTTAATGTACAACATTAATAGTATGAATGGTAGTGGTAAATAATGGTAAAAATAAATGTGTGTGTATTTAACCCCTATTCCAAATAGCATTTAGTTCTGTTCTGAACATATTATTCTGTTTTTCTTTCTGTTTTCTTACTTGGGGAATCAAGAGTAATGATTGGGAATGGAGTTTAAATGAGCTGGCAAAACACTCATTAAATGCTTTATCTTTCTAAATGTTGATGTATCAGTTTCAAAACCTGAAAAGTTAATTTCACAGGCTCTTTTACCTACAGTGTCATGAATGCCAAGAAAATTGTTGATCTAACTTTACATTTGTGAAAAGTAACACTTAGTTGGCAAACAAATACTGAACTCTTTCTGAACTGAAGGAGATAAGCTTGCTATAAACTTGCAAGTCATTGCTTCTGGTTTTGTTTTGTTTTTCAAAGAAAAAATGTTGATTGCTTTCATTCTTATCACAGATAACACTAGTATCCAGATTGCCAGCTGCAGTGTGGTCCCTAACAAGAGAGGTTCATTGCATTCTAGGCCAGCATTTTCCTTCCCGGATGCTTTTGCAAGGAAGCTTTAGGCTTAATAGAGTTTTAACTATAGCTAACTCTTTCTGTTGAAAGCCACTGAAGAAAGAGGTATTTTCAGAGAATTTAAGTGTGGAAAATTCTGTGGATAATCTCAGAACTTCAACTTTTGATTTCATCAAATTTGACTTGAGAACTTCTCTTTCTTTCCTCTTTGATTAGCAGTATTAATGAGAAATGAGTACACGATAAAAAGAAAACAAGATAAAAACACAATATGGAGTACTGAGAATTTATAATCAGCCTTCGAAGGATTTTGAGCCTCATGTTATTCAGTACATGTTTCCTGAAAAGTTGTTTGCTAATCAAAGTCATAAAATATTAGATCTAGAAGGTGTCCTGAAGTCCATGAGTTAACTTCCTTCCTCTGCCAAGGAGGAAACAGATACTTCAGTTACTGACAGGTACCCCTTATGTATGAATGTTATATTTACTATGCTTTTCTGCATCTCTCTTGTTTGGTCTTGGTTATCACATAAACATTTACCAGCAATGAGTATAAACATTTACCAGCAATGAGTATAATTAGTGTTGGCAAAATATAAATGTTAATGCCTTTTAATCAGCTAGGCTTTTAGAAAACTTGGGTGGAAAGCTTGCAATAATCCTGCTTAGCTCTAGAGATGAATGGTGCAGTAAGTTTTAAGAATTTTTAATTCTAATTAATGATGGTGATAGAAATGTCAGTCATGTTCACAGTGATAGAAGAAACTGCAAAGTCATGCGTTGTGTGTGTGTGTGTCCTGACCTCACCACGTTTCGCATTCCCAACTTTCTTGTTACATTTCCTTCTAGCTTCTGTATTATTTAGCAGGAAACCTGGGTGAAAGGCAATGTGTCGACTACCAAATGTTACTGAAGCAAATCAACCATATCACTGTAAAAACTGATCATATTTCCTTGGTACGTGAGTAATTGGGCATTTGTACAATCTGCCCTTCCTGGATGCCCTAGTATGGCTTGAAATTGACCAGTTCTCTCTCATAACTAAAGCTTTGGCCATGGGCCTAACTCTGTTCCTTCTATTTCCTTTTACTGCTTTCTGGTAAGAACTATGGGATTTGGTGCCCTGAGGACTGAGAGGGTTAGGATAATTCTACTGCTGCAATTGAGATCAAAATAGTTGGAACCTAAACATTCAGTTGTTTTTTTTTTTTAAGGTTCATTTAGCCACTTAGCCATTGATTTTTTTAAAAAAATTATTTAATTTATTATTTATTCTTTTTGTCTGTGTTGGGTCTTCATTGCTGCATGCGGGCTTTCTCTAGTTGCAGCGAGCAGGGACTAGTCTTTGTTGAGGTGCGCGGTCTTCTCATTGCAGTGACTTCTCTTGTTGCAGAGCAAGGGCTCTAGGCGCACGGGCTTCAGTAGTTGTGGCACACAGGCTTAGTTGCTCCGCAGCATGTGGGATCTTCCTGGACCAGGGCTCAAACCCGTGTCCCCTGCACTGGCAGGTGGATTCTTAACCACTGCGCCACCAGGGAAGCCCTAGCCATTTATTTTAGAACAAATTTGTCATGAGTAATCAAGGTGAATATTAAAATGGATTTAAATAAATATAAGGAAACACTTGCATCTCAAGAATTATGTTCACGTAATATCTACTTTTTGGATTTTAGAGTCTTACACTGGAGCACATACCAGTGATTGCCCTAAAAACCTTTCCATGGACAGATACACGTCTATGACACAATGAGCACTGTAGATACCACTGTCTAGTTTCACCCAGGTTCTTCTGGGGCTTTCCCCTACACCTCCAGAGCCTTTCCGCATGACAAGAGCTCTACCAGACTTTTTGAGGGGAGCTTACAGTATCCTAGGCTATAGAACATAAAGAAGGATCTTTGTGGTACCTTTGGATGTGGGGGGGGGGCAGTCAACTCCAGGCATGGGTGAGCTTCATTTTGCTGGATATGCCCAATGTGGCCTACAGCCAGCTCTGGATGGATGACGTTTTCTAAGAGAGAAGAGTGGCTAGTATGACTTCTCAGCTTAGGCAGCATGGGGAACTCACTCAAATGACCTTGAGATGTGAGGGAAGGCATGGTGGGTGGGCTGCTCTGGCCTCTAAGAGGGATGTCTGTACCAGACAAACAGGAAAGGTGTTTTCTAATACGCCTACTCTTTTTTTTCTTTCTTTTCTTATCCACTTCAAGTTTCTCCCCAAGATTGCTTAATTGCTGTTCTTTGAGAAACATTTTTATTTTTCTGAGATTGTGACCTTTTCCCATTTTTAGTGTTAAAATGCCTTTCTTTAACAAAATGATGGTGATAATAGGCGGTATTTCTAGTATTTGACGGCCCACTTGGCAAAATCAGCACTTGGCAGCCTTCTGCCAGTTTCCCACATTGTTTTTGTGTTTGTTTAACTTACTGGTCACTGAACTCACAGTCCAGAGTACAAGGGTGTGTAGGCTCTCAACGGAAGGCTCGCAGAGAAGGAGGATCTTTCAGACACTGTAGATAGCGTGGTCAAGGGTACTGAGGGCCAAAAGAAGGGAGGAGCAAGCAGGTACTTGACAAGAAGGAGGTTAAGTCAGAGGAAATGAGGTCAGGCAGCAAGGAGTGCGCCTTGCAAACTTCAGAGCATAGCAGGTAGAAGGGAAGCCAGCTTTGAGACAGGGTGACACAGCACAGGTGCATGCCGATCTGGGGGCAGGGCTCTTTCCCTGAAGCACATGGGTGGTCCCAGACCTTGAATGGATACCACGTAGGTCAGAAGCCTGAAATTCCCCCCAGCCTTGTCACAGCAGCAGAGAAATGAATATTGCTAGGGGCTCCTGCTGTGGGTAAATCTATGTTTCAGTAAAAAAGGAACTCAGATTCAATGTTTTCCTTCAACTTAGAACACACATGGAGGGGCAGGCTGTGGGATTTTGTGGGTTGGCAGACTGAAGGAACTGTGATAACAGCATCCCAGATTGCCAGGACAAGGGGAAGCTGGCACCTTCCCCAAATCTCCTGAAAGTTAAGAGAAAACAGGATGGTTAGAGAAGAATATGGTAAATAAATAGTTACGGTTTCAACTGACTGCACCCTCATGATCTACTTTTTAGTTGAAATGCTTTAAATTATACAAGGATAACCTGAGTATACTCTTATTAGAAAAGATTAAGATAACAGAAATACATAGAGTAAAAGTATGAGAGAAAATGCAGGGAAAATAGGTAAACATTTAAAAATATTATCCTTCAACTCATTTAAATTTTTTTCTATGCAAAATGTCAAATATCCTTCTAAATGGAAAGTGTCAATTTCCTCTAAAAAGTCTTACCTGGTGTCAGTCACAATTAATAGCACCTGAGAGAAAAGCCCGTTTACCAGCCTTTTCACCTAAACCAGGTATTGTTACTGTTTGTAATTTTTGCATCCAAAAGTGATGGATGAAAAAATAGATAATACATTGCTGTTTAAATGTGCATTTTCCTGATATTAGGAGGGAGAGAGTCAACACATTTTCTCATGTTCAGAGTCATTTGTACTTCTTTTGACATTGCCTATATGAAATTGACCATTTAGTTTTCCATTGTCTCATGTAGATGTCAGATCCAGGTAATTAAGTTTTATCAAAGAATAGAATATGCCCCCTTTTTTTGCCTTTACCTATCTACCTACCTACTCTGAGAGATTAAGATCTTGATCTTGGATTCAAAAGCCTAGGTTCAATTCTTGGCTTGCTGCTTACTGTGTGACCTACCTCTTAGAGCTTCTTTAGAACTTATTCCATAGAGTTATTATGAAAATTAAGTGAGGAAATTCCATGTACAGGGCTCAGTACAAGATATGGCACATTATATAAATGGTGGTGATGGTATTTCATAAGAGGGATTTCAGATAATTATAAAGACCAACTCCCCTCCTCCACTCCAATCACTACGATTCCTCCTCCTTAGCCTCAAACTCACATCAGGTGTAGATACTCTGGGTCTCTTCTTTTGAGTTGGCCTGAATTAGCTGCGATTCCTTTTGAGATATTTCTGCATAAAGTGCTTATTTGTCACTTTTGTAAACAGTTTAGAAATTTGAAAATATACTACAAAGTTAAAAGATTTGGCAATTTTTACTGTGTGGGATCTTGATAGAAGAAAAGTACAGAATTAACCAGAATCACAATAATTATTCTGGGTTGTAAATTATGAGAGCAATAACTAAAATGAATGAAGATTTGAGTATATAAAAAAAGAGAGTGAAGTTCTACAATTTTCTGCTAGAATATTCTGGAGAATTATTTGTCATTATTGTCAATAATTTTAATAATATGGAAATAATCATATAATTAAATATTACATTTATAGAATGGGTTATGGTCATTTCATAAAAATAGAAATTGGTCATTTCTCCTAAGAATTCTATTAAGAAAATATGCTACTCTGCATGTTATGAGAGAAAATGTGCAGTGTTTCTTCTTTTTCCTCTTATTATTGAATTATAATGGGCAAAACTGTAAAACATTACATAAAGGACTTATAGATGTCACTCCAGTCTCTCTTACCAATAGTTTGTATTTTAT
Source organism: Kogia breviceps (assembly GCF_026419965.1). Classification (NCBI taxonomy): domain Eukaryota; kingdom Metazoa; phylum Chordata; class Mammalia; order Artiodactyla; family Physeteridae; genus Kogia; species Kogia breviceps. The sequence goes on from NC_081314.1 coordinate 103,451,320, forward strand.
GAAACTTGAATTTCTATTAAAATGCAATAGGTAGAAGTAGGAATTTACAGTACTAAACTTGATAGCACCATGCTCCAGATACTTTTCTCCCATTGATCTCCAAAGCTTACATGGGACTTTTGAGAGAAAGCAGATGTTATGTCCTCTTGGCGGATATCCATTGCATGTGATCATGAAGGGACTTGCGTAAAAGCATACAGAAGCCAGGCTGGTATCATAATCTAAATCCCTCAGTTCCCAGAATTGGACTCCTGGAGCTCAAACAAAACCAAGGGTTGAAGCAGTTATGTTGATGATTACCTCAGCTGCCCAGCTTCTTACATCTCTAAATGGTGCATCTATCATCTCTAGGGAAATAAACAATTATAAAAGTGTTGGGATTCACTTCTAACTCTTGTGGGATTTTCCTCATTATAATCATATATATTGTGAATTGTTTAATACCTATTAATATTCAAATTATTGTAGTATGAAGGGGATCAAGTAAACGGACACGTTTATTTTACAAGGAATTTATTTTATAGATGGGAATGGGGTGTATCACCCCAATGGAATGATACACATGGACAGGAACATGCCTAGTATCAGGCCAGCACTAAGGGAAACCAGGCATCTGTAGGCTAGATGGACAGGAAATTAGTGGAGACAAAGCTTATCTTAGTGGTCTGACACCATGAGGATCAACCCTCCTGGTTTGGGAATTGGTGGTTCAGTTTGGATCATGGCATGAGGTACACCATGGAAATCAATACAAGCCTTTGCAGCTCCATTGTTGCACCAGAGTTTTGACTTTGCCTCTCATATGTGCTGCTGTATCATAGATTTGACAAGCTCCATGAAAATTAGACGAAATATTATTTATATATTTATTTATTTATTTTGCTGCGTTGGGTCTTCGTTGCTGCGCGCGGGCTTTCTCTGTGCAATGAGCTGGGGCTACTCTTCGTTGCGGTGCGCGGGCTTCTTGCAGTGGCTTCTCTTGTTGCAGAGCACGGGCTCTAGGTGTACAGGCTTCAGTAGTTGTGGTGCACACGGGCTTACTTGCTCTGCGGCATGTGGGATCTTCCCGGACCAGGGCTCAAACCCGTGTCCCCTGCATTAGCAGGCGGATTCTTAACCACTGTGCCACCAGGGAAGTCGGAGATATTATTTACAAAGAAAAAAAAAAGGATGCAGAAAAAGTATACAGAGGGGAGTGTGTTAAGAGAGGTTTCCTGGACGAATATAGTGAATCTTGCTACTCAGGAAAAAAACAACAACAACAACACAAAAAGCTGAAATGATTTTAATTGAACGATGCCTTTTAGGTAAGTGTCTTAGAAAACTCTTTGTATTATATAAGAGCACAAAATAAATATGGTCATGATGTGTGTTTGACCCAGGGTGTCACAAGTGAATGACACGACCGTAAGAAAACCAAACTTCCACACATTCATCAAGGTCTCCAGGTGATGGTGCTGGTAACAACTACAAAGAGACTCCAGGACACTTGGTGCCAGGCTTCCAGGGCACTGCATTGCATCTTCACTGCAGTCCCAGAACCCTCACCATGGGCTGGGTATAGCAAGCCACTGAACGAGATCTACTGAGGGTGGGACAGTGCAGCATTGTAGCTAGACAGCATGGAACAATGGAAAATGGAGTATGCATAGAAGACCTGGGTCTCAGTCTCAGCTTTGTCCTTCAGTAGCTGTGAGATTATGAATCAATCATTGTACCTTTTAGTATCCTAGTTTCTTTGCTTGTGAGACCAGAAGATGAGACTAGATTATTTCCAAAGTCCCATTTTTAGCTCTAAAAAATTAATGATTTGCTAGTTTTGACAGGCAATAATTACCCTCTTTCTTTTTTCTGGAAAGACATCTACGCTGTTCATTTTAAAAGTGGAGGGTTTAAATGTATCATGTTTTCTGTTGGTTTATTCATTTGTACTTTTATTTCAGCAGATGAAGAAATACAGTTGGCATTTAAATGTAACATTATTGCAGGTATAGTGTTCATCTATCTTGAGGCTACAGTTCTGTAAGAATAAAGAATATTTTTAGATATCTGGGATATGACCAAAATTCCTCAGAAATAGGACAGAACAGTGCTTAGCCTAGTTGCCAGAAGATTGGCTTTCATTAAATGCATAATATTTCTGGTGTTTTTGATCTCAACTCCACCCTGCTGCAAAAATGCAATTTGGGCCAAATACCACATCCAGGAATGAGGTAAATTTAATCTGTTTTTGTTCTGGATGAAATACAACTGATATATTTTTTTACTATTTTGGTGTAGTCTTCAATGGGAATCAGTATCCTATTTAATTGACTATATTTTTCAAAACTGTGTTGGCAGTAAAGATGGTATCATAAAAATGATACCTACCAAAGTAAATCTTTCTAATAAATAGTTGGCAGATATAAATTATGATGAGAGCCTCTAATTTATTTTGAGACCCTAATTTATTAAAAATGCTTTAGGGAGATATCATCTATATTATATTTTATCATTTTCCCTTAAGTCTACAACTGTGTCAGGCTTATTTCAGTTAGATTGAAGCAGAATTCTTTCTTCCCTTAAAAATGTAATGTTCACAATCTTCTCCGCTCCCATTTAGGAACTTCACCAAGTGTACTATTTATGTTTTCTGTGAACCCGCAATCACTGAAAATCCTCTCCATAATAAAATAAAGGTACATGTGTATAATATGGTCACAGATAATCATATATGGACATCACGTGATACATAAACACACATGACTGAATTTACTCACTTATCAAATAGTGACTGAATGTCTGCTCCAGGTCAAGCACTGTACCAGCACTGGAGATACAGCAGTTATGATGGTTAATTTTATGCGCTACCTTGGCTGTATGACAGGGTGCTCAGATTAAACACTACTTCTAAGGGTCTGTGAGCGTGTTTCTGGAGGAGATTAGTATTTGAATCGGTGGGCTCAATAAAGTAGCTTGCCCTCTCTAGTGTGGTGGGTGTCATCCAGTCTGTTGAGGACCTGCGTAGAACAAAAAGGTGGAGGAAGGAGGAATTCACCCCTTTTGCTTTCTGTCTGTCTGATTGGATGGGGATATCAGTCTTCTGCCCTTGGACTGGGATGTGTACCATTGGCTCCCCTGGTTTTCAGGCCTTTGGACTTGTACTAGAATTACATCACCAAATTTCCTCCAGCTTGCTGAAAGCAGACTGTGGGACTTCTCAGCCTCCATAATTGCATAAGTCAGTTCCTCATAATTAATCTCCATATATATGTATGTACATATTTCAATAGTATATATGTATGTGAACTATACATATGTATATATATATATATATATATATATATACCACATACACGTCTCCTATTGGTTTTGTTTCTCTGAAGAACCTTAATACAGCAGTGAACCAAAGAGACAATTCCTAACTCCCAGAGCTTATTATCAACGGGAGATTGGTTGCTCCAGTGGCATAGTAACTCCTTTCTCCTCACTTTCACACAAGCCTGGGAAGCACAGTAAGTATTCTTGCTGCCTGCTGTGGCACAGTGATGCAGAGTCTGTGAAAGAGAAGAAGCCCAAAGATGCCTTCTGTACCTTTTAGTTGGCCTGTGTGCCCGATTATGGAGTCCAGAAGAGAAACTGCATATTCCAGATTCCTGTGGGAGTAATTACCAGTACACAAAAGTCAGGAGGTTTTTAAACCTCTGAATTTGATGTTTCTTTCTTTGTTTGGCTTTGTAAGCCTTAGTAAGCATGCAAAGCACTATAATCTAATGGCCAAGAATCTGAGTGCTGGAACCAGCCTAGATGGGTTCAGGTCGCAGCTCTGCTATTTTGAGTTCTGAGACCTCAGACCTAGGACATCAGTTCTCTCACCTGTAAAATAGAGATGCTACTGATATCTAACAAATGATTTATTGTGGCTTATTGTGGGGATGACATAAATTAATACATGTAAAACAATGAGAGTTATTTGGCACATAGCAGGCACTCAACAAAAATTAGATATTATGTACAATAAAAAAATCTACCTCCGGGCTTCCCTGGTGGCGCAGTGGTTGGGAGTCCGCCTGCCAATGCAGGGGACGCGGGTTCGTGCCCCGGTCTGTGAAGATCCCACATGCCGCGGAGCGGCTGGGCCCATGAGCCATGGCCGCTGAGCCTGCGCGTCCGGAGCCTGTGCTCCGCAACGGGAGAGGCCACAGCAGTGAGAGGCCCGCGTACCGCAAAAACAAACAAAGCAAACATAAAAAAATCTACCTCCCCAAGAGAGATACATTTGGGAAGTGTTTTCTTTGTCCTTCTGTTATAGTACATTATTTTGGAGTCTTCCCGCCCCCCTTTGGTATTTAGAGGAAATTTTGTCAAGAATGAAAAGCGTGACCTAATTTTGGTAAATAGCAAGATGGGGGCTGTATTTTGGATGGTTCACTCCCTAAAGATTCTTCATGGCTTTGTTCCTGACCTGTCACTTTTGTTCTGAGGGCTTCAGTTTCTCTATGCAACGAAACCACAGAACAGATGATAGGAGGCTGAGTTAATGGTGGCCCATAACACCAAACACTTTGACTGATAGGTTCTGAAGCTTTCTCCTAGCAATTCAAGAGTGCCAGGAATGAGTGAGCCAAAAAGTAAAGTTAAGGCCCTTTGCAAATGCATAAGGAGTAGTTCTCAGTCTGCGCTTGACAAGTCTGAGGGTTTAGAAGACCGTTTTGTGGTACAGCTGAATCCCAGTGTGCTGTGTTCCCAGGGAAGAAAACCAATAACAGCAGATCCCACAACTCATACCATTTGCTAAATGGGCTTCCTCGCAAGTGGGGCTCTGGGAGGAATCTCACAATTTCCTGCCACTTTGTCTCTGAAGGGTAAGAAAGGAGAATTATTCTCATTTCAGCTGCTTTCATTTCTTGAGACTGTGGAGAGTGTGGAAATGTCCTTCTTTTCATTTTTGCCTCCAATCCAATGCTTGCTTTTATTAGCTTTATCTTTTTTGTTGCCTAACAGCCTTCAAACTTGACATAAATTTCAAGTCAATTTCTACATTTCATCGGTTTGGGGTTTTCATATGGAAAAATTCTCGTAGCTATCTTTCAGTCTCTAAGAATATAGAAGAGTGGAGGAGTCATGATGACAGTGACCAAAATAAGGCAGGACATCTCCACAGCCAATGTGTTGCAGAAATACTGTAGACTTATATGGTTCATGCCAGAGTCTCCAAAGAATGATTTGTTATCTGATTTTTATTAACACTAATATTTTTTTCATGAAATGTGCTTTCATGTGACTCTAGAATAAACAGAGTTTAATAATTCTCTAGAGACCAGATTCTGGTTTTTGACAGGATTTTGCAATCAAGTCCTTGAAACAAATTCTGTCTGACAAACGCTGGTGTTCTAAAGACCTAACTCACCCCATTTTTGAAGTTTGAGATGGCCCAGTTTCATCATCCAAAATGCAGGAGTTGATATTCAGTAAACTCTTGACCCTAAGCAGCTGACCTTTGATGTTAGTTTTAATATTTTGGAGTCACATTCATAGTTTGAATGAATCCCTGTGGCTTGTCAGTTTACCCAGCAGGGAAAACACTTGGAGTCTGAAAGACCTGAACTAATAACCGTCTTGTCCTTGGGAGTGTAATATTAATATCATTATTTGAGAGTCCTCACTTGTTAGATAGCTAGTGTTCTCTTCCTGATTTAAAAAGTGACTGAGTCACCATTTCTAAGAAATTGGGATCGTTACGTATTGATAACACTGAATTTTAGGGGAATTCTTTTTCTTAATTGAAATACATTTGACATGTAACATTGTGTAAATTTAAGGTGTACAGCATGTTAATTTGATACATTTATGTACAGTAATATGATTGTCATTGTAGTGATAATTACTACTTCTAGCATGTTATATAATTATGCTTTCTTTTTAGCAGTTGGAATAATTATGTTCTAGTCTCTTTGTAAGTTCGATGATTATAATATTGTTTATATTCACTGTACTGTGCATTAGCTTTCTAGGGCTTATTTACTACTCATTGTAAGTTTGTACCCTTAAACAACATCTCTCTTATCTCCCCATGCCACCATCCTTTGGTAACCACCATTTTATTGTAAGTTTTTATGAGTTTGGCTTTTTTAGATTCCACAGGTGATATCATACTGTGTGTGACTTCCTCTACTAACTTATCTCACTTGGCATAATGTGTTTAAGATCCATCCATGTTGTTGTAAATGGCAGGATGTTCTCCTTTCTCATGGCTGGATATCTCACATCTTTTAAATCTATTCATCTGTTGATGAACTTTTAGGTTGTTTCTATATCTAGGCTCTTGTGAACAAAGCTGCAATAAATGTGGGAGCGCATATATTTCTTCAAAATATCACTTTCATTTCCTTTGAGTATATACCCAGAAGTGGAATTGCTGGATCATATGGTAGATCTATTTTTAATTTTTTGAGAAACCTCCATACTGTTTTCCACAGTGTTGAACCGATTTACATTTCCACCAACAGTGTACAAGGGTTCCCTTTTATCCTTCTTTTCTTTTTCCTTGATGATAGTCATTCTAACAGGGGTGACGTGATATCTCACTGTGGTTTTGATTTGCATTTCCCTGATGATTAGTGATGTTGAGCATCTTTTCATGTACCTGCTGGCTATTTGTATATTGTCTTTGAAAAAAACATCTATTTCCTTTGCCCATTTTTTAATCTTTTTGTTTTTGTTATTGAGTTGTATAAGTTCCCTACATATTTTGGATACTAACCTCTTATCTGATACATACATGGTTTGCAAAACTTTTCTCCCATTCTGTAGGTTGCCTTCATTTTGTTGTTTCTTTTGCTGTGCAGAAGCTTTTAAGTTTCATAGTCCCATTTGTTGATTTTGCTTTTGTTGTTTGTGCTTTTGGTGTCGTATTTAAAAAAAAAAAAATTGCCCAGACCAAAGTCAAGGAGCCTCTTTGCTATGTTTTCTTCTAGCAGTTTTATAGTATCAGGTCTTAGTTTAAGTCTTTGAACCATTTTGTGTTTTTTGTGAATGGTGTAAGATAAGGGTCCAATTTCATTATTCTGCATGTATTTATATGGTTTTCCCAACACTATTTGTTGAAGAGACCATCCTTTTCCTATTGGGTGTTCTTGGCTCCCTTGTTGAATATTAGTTGGCTGCATATGTGGGAGTTTAATTCTGGGCTCTCTGTACTGTTTCATTGGTTTATATGTCTATTTTTATGCCAATACCATACTGTCTCTATTATTATAGCTTTGTAAGATAGTTTGAAATTAGGAGGTATAATACCTCTGGTTTTGTTCTTTTTCCTCAGGATTTCTTTGGCTATATGGGATCTTTCATGGTCCCATACACATTTTAGGATTGTTTTTCCTATTTCTGTGAAGAATACCATTGGTATTTTGATTAAATTGCATTGGATCTATAGATGGCTTTGGATAGTATGGTCATTTTAACAATGTTAATTCTCCTAATTCATGAACACAGGATTTCTTTTTATTTGTTTGTATCTTCTTCAATTTCTCCCAGCAAAGTTCTGTAGTTTTCATTGTATAGATCATTCACTTCCTTGGTTAAATTTATTCTTAGGTATTTTATTGTTTTTGATGCTACTGTGAATGGCTAGTTTTCTCTACTTCTTTTTCAGATGTTTCACTATTACTGTATAGAAATGCAATTGATTCCTGTATGTTGATATTGTATCCTGAAACTATGCTGAATAGTCCCAACAGTTTTCTGGTTGAGTCTTTGGGGTTTTCTATATATGAAATCATATCATCTGCAAATAGTGATAATTTTTCTTCCTCCTTCCTGATTTGATGCCTTATATTTCTTTGTTGTGCCAAAAATTCTTATTATTTATAGCCCAATATCTGAGAAGGAATAGAGAAATTATCCTGAAAATTTTTTCTTTCGTTAGGTGAAACAACCAAGTCAGAAGAGCCTTTCATAATGATGATAATGATACAGTTTTTTGGTATTCCTTAATTATATATATTTAGGGCTTTGACATTACCAGGGGGAAGGTTTGGTATCGGTAAGGGATACGGAGTATTTGAAGAAAAAAATGTTATAGAGGAAATAAGGAAACATAAGGATTTTAATAAATCCAGTGTAAACATAATATTAGGGCTAGGAGAGGAAGAAAGCATGGTTGCATGAGACTGAAATCTCTAGACAGGAAAGTGACAGGCATTTGGGTCTAGACTCTAAACACTGATAGTTCTTGACACAGGATTACGTAAAATTAATTATCTGAAACTCTGCCCAGTGATTGGTGTGCTCTAGGTGTTCAATATACATTTGTTACATTCCTCTTGTTTTAACACTGCCGTATACCACCAAACACATTTCTTGCTTTTTATATGTGCTCAGAAATGCTTGAACTGGGGGAGAGGGAATGGGTAGAATTTGAATGGGCAGATTGGATGAAGAGGATGTTGAGAATGGTATGAACACAGAAATGGGCAAAAAATAGGATATGTATGGGTAAGAGTAAATATACCAGTAGGGTAGGGAAAGGGAGAAATATATTTGGAGAAACCACAGATTCTAAAAGAAGTCAAAACTGCTTTTTGGTTTCAGAAACTGAGGAGCCTTGGAACTCTGAGAGCTCTGGGATTCTCTAATACTGTGTGCAAGTCCATTAACTGTTGTAAATATGTGTAACTCTCCAAGACATGAATTTAGCAAAACCATTTTTATCCCATTAGTTTTCATCCAAGATCTAGTGTTTTTTAGATTCCATAAGTGTGGAGGTTCTGCTGATTTTAACGTGATGTAAAGAAAGTATACTTCCTGAGGGGTGGAGTCAAGGTAGTGGTGTGGGAAGATGCAGAATTCACATCTCCCCACAACTAGGGCACCTGCTGGATGTTGGTAGGGGACCTTGATGCCTGGGAGGAACCCCCAAGTGACCGGGTAGGACATTGGGGGACTGAGGTGGGGGAGAAGAGGAGACCAGACAGGACCAGCACCCCTGAGGGGTGGCTTGGTGAGGGGAGGGGTTCCCATGCCTGGAGGGACCCTCAAGGGCTTGGAGTAGGGGGGAGTGCCCCTAGCATTTCCCTTGCCCAATCGGCTTGGGAAGCCTGCCTGGCTCCTGGGCCAGGTCCTAAGCCCTTAGAGGCCCCCTCAGAGCTGCATTGGTCCTAGGTTGTAGGAGGGAGGGAAGAGGGGGGGGAAGAAGAGGAGAGGCGGTCGGTGGGAGGGGAACCCTCCAGGACCACACCATCAGGGAAGGTGGGGCAGGCATTTCCCCCACCCACTCAGCCCCGGGAAGCCTACTGGGCTCCCAGGCTGAGTGCCCTGCCCTCCAAGGCAGGCCTGGGCCCCTTATGTTGTGTGGAGCCTAAGCCCCACCCCCACCCCCTGCAGGGCCTTTTCCAGCCCTGTGGTCCTAAGCATAGACCACACCCACCGCCTAAACCCCACCCCTGCATAAACCCCACGCCCCCACAGCCAAGACCTTTTCCGCCCTTTCTTTTTCCTCCTCTTTTTTACTATGGTGGTTCTGTTTTATCTTCCAGTTGTTTCATCTATATTTTCTTTTTTTTTTTTTTTGAAGTACGTGGGCCTCTCACTGTTGTGGCCTCTCCCGTTGCGGAGCACAGGCTCCGGTTGCGCAGGCTCAGCGGCCATGGCTCACGGGCCTAGCTGCTCTGCAGCATGTGGGATCCTCCCAGACTGGGGCACGAACCCTCATCCCCTACATTAGCAGACAGACTCTCAACCACTGTACCACCAAGGAAGCCCTATATTTTCATTTTTATATTCTTTCTAACATATTTGTTAGTTTTCTAGTCTAATTTTATTTTTTATTCTTTATTGTTCTGCTCCTTTTTTTCTTCTTTTTTTTTTTGCCACCACACACGGCTTGTGGGATCTTGGTTCAGGAGCTGGGTGTTGGGCTGAAGCTCCTGCGGTTGGAGGTCTGAGTCCAAACCATTGGACTAACAGAGAACCTCAGACTCCAGGGAATATTCATTGCAGTGAGGTCTCCTGGAGGTCCTTATCTTGGCACCAAGACTCAGCTCTACCCAACAGCCTACAAACTCCAGTGCTGGAAGCCTCAGGCCAAACAACCAGTAAGACAGGAACACAATCCCACCCATCAAAAAAATGAAAAGAAAATGAGACAGTAAAAAACTATGTCACAGATAAAGGAGCAAGGTAAAAACCTACAAGACCAAATAAATGAAGAAGAAATAGGCAATCTACCTGAAAAAGAATTCAGAGTAATCATAGTAAAGATGATCCAGAATCGCAGAAATAGAATGGAAGCATGGATTGAGAAAATACAAGAAATGTTTAACAAAGATCTAGAAGAACTAAAGAACAAACAAGCAGAGATGAACAACACAATAACTGAAATGAAAAATACACTAGAAGGAATCAATAACAGAATAACTGAGGCAGAAGAATGAATAAGTGAGCTGGAAGACAGAATGGTGAAAATAACTGCCAAGAAGCAGAATAAAGAATGAAAAGAGACCACTGGGACAACAGTAAATGCACCAGCATTCAGATTATATGGGTCCTAGATGAAGAAGAGTAAAAGAAAGGGTCTGAGAAAATATTTGAAGAGATTATAGTGGAAAACTTCCCTAACATGGGAACAGAAATAGTCATCCAAGTCCAGGAAGAGCAGAGAGTCCCATACAGGAAAAACCCTAGGAGAAACACACCAAGACACAATTTAATCAAACTAACAAAAATTAAATTCAAAGGAAAAAATATTAAAAGCAGCAAGGGAAAAGCAAAAAATAACATACAAAGTAATCCCCATAAGGTTATAAGCTTATTTCTCAGCAGCAACTCTGCAGGCCAGAAGGGAGTGGCAGGATATATTTAAAGTGATGAAAGAGAAAAACCTACAACCAAGATTACTCTATCCAGCAAGGATCTCATTCAGATTTGACAGAGAAATCAAAAGAAAAGGTTAAAAAAAAAAAAAAAAGCAAAAGAAATTCAGCACCACCAAACCAGGTTTACAACAAATGCTAAAGGAACTTCTGTAGATGGGAAACACAAGAGAAGAAAAAGATACACAAAAACAAACCCAAAACAATTAAGAAAACGGTAATAGGAACATACATGTCGATAATAACCTTGAATGTAAATGGATTAAATGCCCCAACCAAAAGACACAGACTGGCTGAATGGTTACAAAAACAAGACCCATATATATGCTGTCTACAAGAGCCCCACTTCAGACCTAGGGACACATACAGGCTGAAAGTGAAGGGATGGAAAAAAGATATCATGCAAATGGAAATCAAAAGAAAGCTGGAGTAGCAATACTCGTATCACATAAAATAGACTTTAAAATAAAGAATGTCACAAAAGATGAGGAAGGCCACAACAAAATGATCAAGGTATCAATCCAAGAAGAAGACATAACAATTATAAATATTTATGCACCTGACATAGGTAGGGTAAATGCTAACAACCAAGAAAGGGGAAATCAACAGTAACACAATAATAGTAGGGGGACATGAACACCCCACTTACACCAATGGACAGATCATCCAAACAGAAAATAAATAAGGAAATATAAGCTTTAAATGACATAATAGACCAGATAGATTTAATTGATATTTATAGTACATTCCACCCAAAAATGGCAGAATACACTTTTTTCTCAAGTGCACATGGGACATTCTCCAGGATAGATCACATCTTGGGTCACAAATCAAGCCTCTGAAAATTTAAGAAAATCGAAATCATATCAAGCATCTTTTCTGACCACAATGCTATGAGACTGAAAATCAGTTAGAGGAAAAAGACTGTAAAAACACAGATACATGGAGGCGAAACAGTGTGCTACTAAATAACCAAGAGATCACTGAAGAAATCAAAGAAGAAATAAAGAAATACATACAAACAAATGACAGTGAAAACACTACAACCCAAAACTTATGGGGCACAGCAAAAGCAGTTATAAGAGGGAAGTTTATAGCAATACAATCCTACCTTAAGAAACAAGAAACATCTCAAATAACCTAACCTTACACCTAAAGCAACTAGAGAAAGGAGAACAAAGAAAACCCAAAATTAGTAGAAGGAAAGAAATCATAGAGATCAGAGCAGAAATAAATGAAATAGAAACAAAGAAAACAATAGCAAAGATCAATAAAACTAAAAATTGGTTCTTTGAGAAGATAAACAAAATTGATAAACCCTTAGCCAGACTCATCAAGAAAAGAAGGGAGAGGATGCAAATCAATAAAATTAGAAATGAAAAAGGAGAAATCACAACACTGTAGAAGTACAAAGGATTATAAGAGACTACTACAAACAACTATATGCCAATAAAATGGACAACCATGACGAAATGGACACATTCTTGGAAAGATACCATTTTCCAAGACTGAACCAGGAAGAATTCGAAAATATAAACAGACCTATCACCAGTAATGAAATTGAAACTGTAATTAAAAATCTTCCAGCAAACAAAAGTCCAGGACCTGATGGCTTCACAGGCAAATTCTATCAAACATTTACAGAAGAGCTAACACCAATCCTTCTCAAAAAACTTCAGAGGGAAAAACACTCCTAAATTCGTTCTATAAAGCCACCCTCACCCTGATACCAAAATACCAAAACCAGACAAAGATATCACAAAAGAAATTATAGACGAATATCACTGATGAACATAGATGCAAAAATCCTGAACAAAATACTAGCAAAGAGAATCCAACAACATATTAAAAGGATCATACACCATGTTCAAGTGGGATTTATTCCAGGAATGCAAGGATTCTTCAATATATGCTAGTCAATCATTGTGATACACCATATTAACAAATTAAGGAATAAAAACCATATGATCATCTGAATAGATGCAGAAAAAGGTTTTGACAAAATTCAGCACCCATTTATGATAAAAACTTCCAGAAAATGGGCATAGAGGAATCTATCTCAACATAATAAAGGCCATATATGACAAACCCACTGCAAACATCATACTCAATGGTGAAAAACTGAAAGCATCTCCACAAAGATCAGGAACAAGACAAGGATGTCCACTCTCGCCACTCTTATTTAACATAGTTTTGGAAGTTCTAGCCATGGCAATCAGAGAAGAAAAGGAAATAAAAGGAATATAAGTTGGAAAGAAGAAGTAAAACTGTCACTCTTTGCCGATGACATGATACTATACATAGAGAATCCTAAAGATGCCACCAGAAAACTACTAGAACTAATCAGTAAATTTGGTAAGGTTGCAGGATACAAAATTAATGCACAGAAATCTCTGGCATTCCTATACACTAACAATGAAAAATCAGAAAGAGAAATTGAGGAAATAATCCCATTTACCATTGCAACAACAACAACAAAAATATCTAGGATAAACCTACCTAAGGAGGTGAAAGACTTGTACTCAGAAAACTATAAAACACTGATGAAAGAAATCAAAGATGATATAAACAGATGGAGAAATATACCATGTTCTTGGATTGGAAGAATCAATATTGTGAAAATGACTGTATTACCCAAAGCAATCTACAGAATCAATGCAATCGCTATCAAACTACCAATGGCATTCTTCACAGAATTAGAAGAAAAAAATTTTACCATTTGTATAGAAACACAAAAGACCCCAAATAGCCAAAGCAATCTTGAGAAAGAAAAACGGAGCTGGAGGAATCAGGCTCCCGGACTTCAGACTATACTACAAAGCTACAGTATAGTACTGGCACAAAAACAGAAATATAGATCAATGGAACAGGATAGAAAGCCCAGAGATATACCCACGCACATATGGTCACCTTATTTTTGATAAAAGAGGCAAGAATATACAATGGAGAAAAGACAGCCTCTTCAATAAGTGTTGCTAGGAAAACTAGAAACTACATGTAAAAGAATGAAATTAGAACACTACCTAACACTACACAAAAATAATCTCTAAATGTATTAAAAACCTAAATGTAAGACCGGACACTATAAAACTCTTTGAGGAAAACATAGAAAACAGACTCTTTCGTATAAACCACAGCAAGATCTTTTTTGACCCACCTCCTAGAGTAATGAAAATAACAACAAAAATAAACACATGGGACCTAATGAAACTTAAAAGTTTTTGCACAGCAAAGGAAACAATAAACAAGATAAAAAGACAACCCTCAGAATGGGAGACAATATTTGTACATGAAACAACAGACAAAGGATTAATCGCCAAAATATACAAACAGCTCATGGAGCTCAATATCAAAAAAACAAACAATCCAAATAAAAAATGGGCAGAAGACCTAAATAGACATTTCACCAAAAAAGACATATAGATGGCCAAGAGGCACATGAAAAGATGCTCAGCATCAGTAATTATTAGAGAAATGCAAATCAAAAGTACAAGGAGGTATCACCTCACACTGGTCAGAATGGCCATCATCAAAATTTTACAAACAATAAATGCTGGAGAAGGTATGGTGAAAAGGGAACCCTCCTGTACTGTTGGTGGGAATGTAAATTGATACAGCCACTATGGAGAACAGTATGGAAGTTCCTTAAAAAACTAAAAATAGAGTTGTCAAATGACCCAGCAATCCCACTACTGGGCATATACCCTGAGAAAACCATAATTCAAAAATAGACATGTACCACAATGTTCATTGCAACACTATGTACAATAGCCAGAACATGGAAGCAACCTAAATGTCCATTGACAGATGAATGGATAAAGAAGATGTGCATATGTACAATGGAATATTACTCAAAAATGAAATTGAGTTATTTGTAGTGAGGTGGATGGACCTAGAGTCTGTCATACGGAGTGAAGCAAATTAGAAAGAGAAAAACAAATACCGTATGCTAACACATATATATGGAATCTGCCAAAAAATGGTACTGATGAACCTAGTAACAGGGCAGGAATAAAGACACAGACATAGAGAATAGACTTGAGGACATGGGGTTGAGGGAAGGGGAAGCTGGGACGAAGTGAGAGTAGCATGGACATATATACACTACCAAATGTAAAATAGATAGCTAGTGGGATCGCATGGGGAGATCAGCTCGGTGCTTTGTGACCACCTAGGGTGGGTGGGATAGGGAGGGTGGGAGGGAGGCTCAAGAGGGAAGGGATATGGGGATAGACGTGTACATATAGCTGATTCACTTTATTGTACAACAGAAACTAACACAAGATTGTAAAGGAATTATACTCCAATAAAGATGTTAAAAAAAAAAAGGAAGTATACTTCCTAATGTCACCTTGCATGCTGGTCTTCTGCAGACTGAAATTGAGAATGTTTGAGTCATTGCCATAGCTGATGGTTATTTTCTAGTTTCCTCTTTAACATGTAGTCATTAATGTGCTGTATGGGTCTATAGTTTAGCATGGTTGCTTTTTATTAAAGAATGCAGGGTGTATGAGCATACCTCAGACTTCACAGTACATTATGGTCCCACACTACGTTCCTGCCTGGTTTTCTCTTACTATTCATGTACGTTACATTCCAGAAATTATACTAATCTTTCCCTTTTTTTCTCCAAACATGCCTCAGTGCCTTTGCACCTGCCATTTTCTCTTCCTGAAATGTCCTTTTCCTCTTCTATGACAGGGTCTACATCTTATTCTTCAAAATTTATTTAAAATTTATCATATTATGTAGAAACTTTCCTGACTTTCTTGGGCTAAATTAATGAAATGCTCCTTTGGGATTATCAACTCTATATCCTCACAGTATTTTTCTAGCTTTTCTAGCTCAATAATATGCCATTGGAATGTATTTAAGCTAACTGTCATTTTTCTTTAATGGAGGTCCTTATTTAATGTGTATTTCCAGGGAAAACACTGTATTTCATGTAGACACAATTTTTAAACCAAGAATATTTTACTGTTAAAAGCAAATCTACATTACCACTTTTGTTCAGCATCTCAAATTGGTCTTTGCATTTTTCACATTCCTAGTCTAAAGATTCTTCAGGATTACCTTTGTCCTTTGGCAATGGTGTTTAAGAGCATGACAACATTGTTTTCCATAATCCATGCTGGTAATTTAGGCGGTTTTACCTGAATTGATAAAAATATTTTGAGATGTGTTGAAGAATACCAGAATTTCATCTTAATTTCCTATTTGATTAAATGTTTGGTTTTATTATTAATTGAATTACATGTCACTGGAAATTAAACAACTTCCTTCAGAAGTTGTCTGAAAGCTTTAAAAGGCCAAAAGTTCATAATTTTCCTTATAGTCTTTTGGGATCTATGTATTCTCAGTAAACTCTCTTAGCCTTGAAAGTTCTGTGATCTTTTCTGAAATTTGGCAATTTCTACTGCCTTAATCACATGGTCTGTTGACTACTGTTGACTGCATATAGAACTTTTATTTTAAGGCTGTGTTATAATTTATTCTTTTTGAAGAAGCAACGGCAATCCAAATTTATGGTATGACCGTCTCTATCTTACTTCACTCAGTGTGACGTAAGTCAGGCAGAGAAAGAGAAATATATGATATCGCTTATATGAGGAATCTTAAAAAAAATGATACAAATGAACTTATTTACAAAACAGAAACAGGCACACAGACTTAGAGAATCAACTTATAGTTACCAGGAGGGAAGTGTAGGGGGGGATAGTTAGGGAGTTTGGGATTGACATGTACACACTGCTATATTTAAAATGGGTAACCAACAAGTACCTACTGTATAGCATGGGAAACTCTGCTCAATATTCTAAACAACCTAATTGCAAAAAGAATTTGAAAAAGAATAGATACATGTATGTGTATATCTGAATCACTTTGTTGTATACCTGAAACTAACGTGACATTGTTAATCAACTTTAATATAGAAGAAAAAGTTTAAACCGCCCCACCCCCAAAATTTATGGTATTGTTCAACAGACTCACCCTCATGCTCTCTGTCCAATATTCTATTCTTTTAATTTCTTTGCTGGGAGGACATTTAAAGAACCTATAGTGCTTCACAAGGATCAAAGGGAAAATACAGGGATTACAGAAGAGGCCAAAGTAAAAATCCTAAAATATTAGGGAATGAGTTCCCAAGATTTCTTCCCCTTAACTCTGAAACTTATTTAAAAAAAAAAAAAAATGGGGGGTGTATTTTTTGTTGTTGTTCTTTGTTCTTGAAAATGTAACAGCAAGAGCTGAGAAGAGTAGAATTTTTAAATTTTTGAGAGTGGGATAGACACCCTCATTTTAATAAGGAGGAAACTGAGAGCCACAGAGATTGAGGTCTTGTCCAAGGTAATCTAGCCAAGCTATCCACAAAACCTGAAAATTTTCAGAGGCAAGTGCATTGGCTTGGCCAAAACAGAGAGGATCAGGTTTTACTTAGTTTTGGGAGCATAAGAACATCGGTATGTGCTATTGCCTTGGGGGTAAGATATGCATATTGGTTACATCTGCATGTCCTTCTGAACCCTCCCGTACATGTGTGTATGAATCACAAGTAACATCTATTGTGAAATATATATGAAATGAGCTCTGTGTTCCAGTAACTTAATTTTAAATCCCATATCCTACTTAGGTTCTACTTTTAGCCGTATTGCCCCTGGCCCAACATGTGCTTACTGAATCAGATACCAGACATGTAAAGACGATAGCCGAGAAGTTTTATCAGCATTCCTTCACCTTTATAATATATTGTCCATAACAACGAAAACCTGGAAACAGCTTATGTCTTCATCAAATGGAGACTTTGTTTATTATTATTATTATTTTTTGCGGTACGTGTACCTCTCACTGTTGTGGCCTCTCCCGCTGCGGAGCACAGGCTCCAGAGTCACAGGCTCAGCGGCCATGGCTCACGGGCCCAGCCACTCTGCAGCATGTGGGATCTTCCCGGACAGGGGCACGAACCCTTGTCCCTTGCATCGGCAGGCGGACTCTCAACCACTGCACCACCAGGGAAGCCCCCAAATGGAGACTTTAAAAAATGAATTATGACAGGCTTCCAATATACATTGTTAAGTAAAAATGAAACCGGAGGAAGAATATTTATATTATGCTTGTGAGTATTTAAAAATATTCATATGTATGTATGAAAAATTTCCACAAGTATATACAAAATAATTTAATGAGCCTCTGTGGAGAGAAACTGCAGGTATAAAATGAAAGAGAAACTCACTTTTTAGTATACATTTATACAATGATTTATATAATATGCCTCTTTTTATATTTAGCACATGCACTGCCTATAACATATTTCCTAGTAAGGGCCTTTAAGTGAAGTACGGGAAATGGAGCTAATTTTTTTTTCTCTTAATCTTTTTTTTTTTTTTTTTTTAATATTTTGGTTACTGTGCTTAGTCTTTTGTCTATTGGCTTTCAGGTCCATTTCCCCCTCTTCCCATGGATTTACCATGACCATGTAACTCTTGCCAGTTGGCTTCCATTTAAGTTTGTCCAGTGAGAGGTATAGGAGAGATAATGAAGGGACGGAGTGGGTAAGAAGCTGGGGGGTTCTCCCATCCTTGTGCTCCTCCTGGTGTCTTCAGCTACCTTTTTAGTCCTAGCTTCCAACAGGCAGTCCTGTCAGAGTTTCTGTGTCCTTGGGGGGGCCCACATCCTGGACTCCAGGAACACCATTCCCTCCCTTTGTCCTTCCAGCCTGGGGTCATTAGCAGCTTTGTGCTATTACTAATTTTTAGGCAACACCATCCCCTGTTTGCTCTTTCAGCTATTCTAATACCTTCACAATTTGTTCTTTATTAAATTATCTGTATTTGATTATATGACAGGACTCAATTTTTGCTAGCTGGGCCCTGACAAAATTGCTATTGAAAACGAGATTTTCCATCTCCTATAATTTCAAGTGAGTTATTATTTGTACATAGGACAGGAATTAATTTCATGTATAAATGTTATTATATGTAACCTTATTTATTTCCTTAATTTATTTTTGAAGCGATTTCTAAAGGCTTTAACCTGGTGGCCTTGCCTTGCATATTGGAACCAAGAACCTTCAAGGTCTCAGTCTCCTAATCTGGCTATGTCAGTTTTGATTTCCTGTTTAAGTGTTTGAAAATATCCTTTCTGTTTGTGTCAGCCTTAATTTATTATTATTATTTTTAATTGATATATAATTGACATCTAATATTATATAAGTTTAAGGTGTTCAACTTAGATTAATTTTTATTATAAATGTCTAATGTTGTGCATTGTGGTTATAAAACCTTGCCTATGCTATATCACATTGGGGAACTTATTGAGATTTTCTTTGGGAACTATTACACTGCTAGCTTTAATACATTTTCCAAGCGCCTTTATTTTATTTTATTTTATTTTTTTCTATTTGTCAGCAAGCAAATTTTATTTTTCTTTTTTCTTTTTTTTTAAAACATCTTTATTGGAGTATAACTGTTTTACAATAGTGTGTTAGTTTCTCCTTTACAACAAAGTGAATCAGTTATACATATACATATGTTCCCATATCTCTTCCCTCTTGCGTCACCCTCCCTCCCACCCTCCCTATCCCACCCCTCTAGGTGGTCAAAAAGCACAGAGGTAATCTCCCTGTGCTATGCGGCAGCTTCCCACTAGCTATCTAATTTACATTTAGTAGTGTATATATGTCCATGCCACTCTCTCACATCGTCACCGCTTACCCTTCCCCCTCCCCATATCCTCAAGTCCATGCTCTAGTAGGTCTGTGTTTTATTCCCATCCTATCACTAATCTCTTCATGACATTTTTTTATCTTAGATTCCATATATATGTGTTAGCATATGGTATTTGTTTTTCTCCTTCTGACTTACTTCACTCTGTATGACAGACTCCAGGTCTATCTACCTCATTACAAATAACTCAGTTTCATTTCTTTTTATGGCTGAGTAATATTCCATTGTATATATGTGCCACATCTTCTTTATCCATTCATCTGTTGATGGACACTTAGGTTGCTTCCATGTCCTGGCTATCGTAAATAGAGCTGCAATGAACATTTTGGTACATGACTCTTTTTGAATGATGGTTTTCTCAGGGTATATGCCCAGTAGTGGGATTGTGGGGTCGTATGGTAGTTCAATTTGTAGTTTTTTAAGGAACCTCCATACTGTTCTCCATAGTGGCTGTATCAATTTACATTCCCACCAGCAGTGCAAGTGTGTTCCCTTTTCTCCACACCCTCTCCAGCATTTATTGTTTCTAGAGTTTTTGATGATGGCCAATCTGACCAGTGTGAGATGACAGTAGATTATAGTTTTGATTTGCATTTCTCTAATGATTAATGATGTTGAGCATTCTTTCATGTGTTTGTTGGCAACCTGTATATCTTCTTTGGAGAAATGTCTATTTAGGTCTTCTGTCAATTTTTGGATTGGGTTGTTTGTTTTTTTGATATTGAGCTGCATGAACTGTTTGTAAATTTTGGATATTAATCCTTTGTCAGTTGCTTCACTTGCAAATATTTTCTCCCATTCTGAGGGTTGTCTTTTGGTCTTGTTTATGGTATCCTTTGCTGTGCAAAAGCTTTTAAGTTTTGTTACGTCCAATTTGTTTATTTTTGTTTTTATTTCCATTTCTCTAGGAGATGGATCAAAAAGGATCTTGCTGTGATTTATATCATAGAGTGTTCTGCCTATGTTTTCCTCTAGGAGTTTGATAGTGTCTGGCCTTACATTTAGGTCTTTAACCCATTTTGAGTTTATTTTTGTGTTTGGTGTTAGGGAGTGTTCTAATTTCATACTTTTACAGGTAGCTGTCCAGTTTTCCCAGCACCACTTATTGAAGAGGCTGTCTTTTCTCCAATGTATATCCTTCCCTCCTTTATCAAAGATAAGGTGACCATATGTGTGTGGGTTTATCTCTGGGCTTTCTATCCTGTTCCATTGATCTATATTTCTGTTTTTGTGCGAGTCCATACTGTCTTGATTACTGTAGCCTTGTAGTATAGTCTGAAGTCAGGGCGCCTGATCCCTCCAGCTCCATTTTTCATTCTCAAGATTGCTTTGGCTATTCGGGGTCTTTTGTGTTTCCATACAAATTGTGAAATTTTTTCTTCTAGTTCTGTAAAAAATGCCAGTGGTAATTTGATAGGGATTGCACTGAATCTGTAGATTGCTTTGGGTAGTAGAGTCATTTTCACAATGTTGATTCTTCCAATCCAAGAACATGGTATATTTCTCCACCTATTTGTATCATCTTTAATTTCTTTCATCTGTGTCTTATAGTTTTCTGCATACAAGTCTTTTGTCTCTTTAGGTGGGTTTATTCCTAGATATTTTATTCTTTTTGTTGCAGTGGTAAATGGGAGTGTTTTCTTAATTTCACTCTCAGATTTTTCATCATCAGTGTATAAGAATGCCAGAGATTTCTGTACATTAATTTTGTATCCTGCTACTTTACCAAATTCATTGATTAGCTCTAGTAGTTTTCTGGTAGCATCCTTAGGATTCTCTATGTATAGTATTATGTCGTCTGTAAACAGTGACAGCTTTACTTCTTCTTTTCCTATTTGGATTCCTTTTATTTCTTTTTTTTCTCTGATTGCTGTGGCTAGAACTTCCAAAACTATGTTGAATAAGAGTGGTGAGAGTGGGCAACCTTGTCTTGTTCCTGATCTTAGTGGAAATGCTTTCAGTTTTTCACCATTGAGAACAATGCTGGCTGTGGGTTTGTCATATATGGCCTTTATTATGTTGAGGAAAGTTCCCTGTATGCCTACTTTCTGCAGGGTTTTTATCATAAATGGGTGTTGAATTTTGTCAAAAGCTTTCTCTGCATCTATTGAGATGATCATATGGTTTTTCTCCTTCAGTTTGTTGATATGGTATATCACATTGATTGATTTGCGTATATTGAAGAATACTTGCATTCCTGGAATAAACCCCACTTGATCGTGGTGTATGATCCTTTTAACGTGCTGTTGGATTCTGTTTGCTAGTATTTTGTTGAGGATTTTTGCATCTATGTTCATCAGTGATATTGGCCTGTAGTTTTCTTTCTTTGTGACGTCTTTGTCTGGTTTTGGTATCAGGGTGATGTTGGCCTCATAGAATGAGTTTGGGAGTGTTCCTCCCTCTGCTATCTTTTGGAAGAGTTAGAGAAGGATAGGTGTTAGCTCTTCTCTAAATGTTTGATAGAATTCACCTGTGAAGCCATCTGGTCCTGGGCTTTTGTTTGTTGGAAGATTTTTAATCACAGTTTCAATTTCAGTGTTTGTGATTGGTCTGTTCATATTTTCTATTTCTTCCTGGTTCAGTCTCGGCAGCTTGTGCATTTCTAAGAATTTGTCCATTTCTTCCAGGTTGTCCATTTTATTGGCATACAGTTGCTTGTAGTAATCTCTAATAATCTTTTGTATTTCTTCAGTGTCAGTTGTTACTTCTCCTTTTTCATTTCTAATTCTGTTGATTTGAGTCTTCTCCCTTTTTTTCTTGATGAGTCTGGCTAATGGTTTATCAATTTTATTTATCTTCTCAAAGAACCAGCTTTTACTTTTATTGATCTTTGCTATCGTTCCCTTCATTTCTTTTTCATTTATTTCTGATCTGATCTTTATGATTTCTTTCTTTCCACTGAATTTGGGGTTTTTTTGTTCTTCTTTCTCAAATTGCTTTAGGTGCAAAGTTAGGTTGTTTATTCGAGATGTTTCCTGTTTCTTAAGGTATGATTGTATTGCTATAAACTTCCCTCTTAGAACTGCTTTTGCTATATCCCATAGGTTTTGGGTCGTCGTGTCTCCATTGTCATTTGTTTCTAAGTATTTTTTGATTTCCTCTTTGATTTCTTCAGTGATCACTTCGTTATTAAGTAGTGTATTGTTTAGCCTCCATGTGTTTGTATTTTTTACAGATCTTTTCCTGTAATTGATATCTAGTCTCATAGCATTGTGGTTGGAAAAGATACTTGATATGATTTCAATTTTCTTAAATTTGCCAAGGCTAGATTTGTGACCCAAGATATGATCTACCCTGGAGAATGTTCCATGAGCACTTGAGAGAAATGTGTATTCTGTTGTTTTTGGATGGAATGTCCTATAAATATCAATTAAGTCCATCTTGTGTAATGTATCATTTAAAGCTTGTGTTTTCTTATTTATTTTCATTTTGGATGATCTGTCCATTGGTGAAAGTGGGGTGTTAAAGTCCCCTACTATGATTGTGTTACTGTCAATTTCCCCTTTTATGGCTGTTAGTATCTGCCTTATGTATTGAGGTGCTCCTATGTTCGGTGCATAAATATTTACAATTGTTATATCTGCTTCATGGATTGATCTCTTGATCATTATGTAGTGACCTTCTTTATCTCTTGTAACAGTTTTTATTTTAAAGTCTATTTTTTCTGATATGAGAATTGCTACTCCAGCTTTCTTCTGATTTCCATTTGCATGGAATATCTTTTTCCATCCCCTCACTTTCAGTCTGTATGTGTCCCTAGGTCTGAAGTGGGTCTCTTGTAGACAGCATATATATGGATCTTGTTTTTGTATCCATTCAGCCAGTCTGTGTCTTTTGGTGGGAGCATTTAATCCATTTACATTTAAGGTAATTATCGATATGTATGTTCCTATTACCATTTACTCAATTGTTTTGGGTTGTTCTTGTAAGTCTTTTCCTTCTCTTATGTTTCTTGCCTAGAGAAGTTCCTTTAGCATTTGTTGTAGAGCTGGTTTGGTGGTGCTGAACTCTCTCAGCTTTTGCTTGTTTGTAAAGGTTTTAATTTCTCCATCAAATCTGAATGAGATCCTTGCTGGGTAGAGTAATCTTGGTTGTAGGTTTTTTTCCTTCATCACTTTAAATATGTCCTGCCACTCCCTTCTGGCTTGCAGAGTTTCTGCTGAAAGATCAGATGTTAACCTTATGGGGATTCCCTTGTGTGTTGTTTTTCCCTTGATGCTTTTAATATGTTTTCTTTGTATTTAATTTTTGACAGTTTGATTATTATGTGTCTTGGCATGTTTATCCTTGGGTTTGTCCTGTATGGGGCTCTCTGTGCTTCCTGGACTTGATTGACTATTTCCTTTCCTATATTAGGGAAGTTTTCAACTATAATCTCTTCAAATATTTTCTCAGTCCCTTCCTTTTTCTCTTCTTCTGGGACCCCTATAATTTGAATGTTGGTGCGTTTAATGTTGTCCCAGAGGTCTCTGAGACTCTCCTCAGTTCTTTTCATTCTTTTTTCTTTCTTCTGCTCTGCAGTAGTTATTTCCACTATTTTATCTTCCAGGTCACTTATCCGTCCTTCTGCCTCAGTTATTCTGCTATTGATCCCATCTAGAGTATTTTTCATTTCATTTATTGTGTTGCTCATCATTGCTTGTTGCTCTTTATTTCTTCTAGGTCCTTGTTAACTGTTTCTCGCAATTTGTGTATTCTATTTCCAAGATTTTGAATCATGTTTACTATCATTATTCTGAATTCTTTTCAGGTAGACTGCCTATTTCCTCTTCATTTGTTAGGTCTGGTGTGTTTTTGTCTTGTTCCTTCATCTGCTGTGTGTTTTTCTGTCTTCTCATTTCGCTTATCTTACTGTGTTTGGGGTCTCCTTTTTGCAGGCTGCAGGTTCGTAGTTCCCATTGTTTTTGGTGGCTGTCCCCAGTGGTTAAAGTTGGTTTAGTGGGTTGAGTAGGTTTCCTGGTTGGGGGGACTAATGCCTCTGTTCTGGTGGATGAGGCTGGATCTTGTCTTTCTGGTGGGCAGGCCTACGTCTGGTGGTGTGTTTGGGGATGTTGGTAGCCTTATTATGATTTTAGGCAGCCTCTCTGTCAATGGATGGGGCTGTAGACCTGTCTTGCTCTTTGTTGGGTATAGGGTGTCCAGCACTGTTCGTTGCTAGTCCTTGAGTGAAGCTGGGTCTTGGTGTTGAGATGGAGATCTCTGGGAGATTTTCGCCGTTTGATATTGCGTGTAGCTGGGAGGTCTCTTGTGGACCAGTGTCCTGAGGTTGGTTTTCCCACCTCAGAGACACAGCCCTGACGCCTGGCTGGAGTGCCAAGAGCCTTTAATCCACACAGCTCAAAATAAAAGGGAGAAAAAATAGAAAGGAAAGAAAGGAAGGAAGGAAGAAGTGAGGGAAGGAAGGAAGAAAGAAAGGAAGGGAGGAAGGAAGAAAGGAAGGGAGGAAGGAAGAAATGAAGGAAGGAAGAATGCAAGGAAGGAAGGAAGGAAGGAGGAGAGGAAGAAAGGGAGAAGGAAGAGAGGAAGGAAGGGAGCAAGAAAGGGAGGAAGGAAGGGAGGAAGAAAGGAAGGAAGGGAGGAAGGAAGGGAGGACGGAAGGAAGAAAGGAGAGAAGAAAGGAAGGAAGAAAGGAAGAAAGAAAGGGAGAAGAAAAAATAAAGTAGGATAAAATATAGTTATTAAAATAAAAATTAATTATTAAGAAGAAAAATTTCTATTTAAAAAAAACAAAAAAAACCACGGGTCGGTCTAACCCTAGGACAAATGGTGCAAGCAAAGCTATACAGACAAAATCTCACACAGCAGCACACACATACACCCTCACAAAAAGAAAAAAGGGGAAAATAATAGTATATCTTGCTCCCCAAGTCTACCTCCTCAACTTGGGATGTTTCGCTGTGTATTCAGGTTTTCCACAGATGCAGGGCACTTCAAGTTGATTGTGGAACTTTAATCCGCTGCTTCTGAGGCTGCTGGGAGGGACTTCCCCCTCTCCTCTTTGTTCGCACAGCTCCTGGGGTTCAGCTTTGGACTTGGTCCTGCCTCTGAGTGTAGGTCGTCCGAGGGCGTCTGTCCTTCGCTCAGACAGGACGGCGTTAAAGGAGCAGCTGATTCGGGGGCTCTGGCACTGGCCAGGGGGAGGGAGGGGCACGGATGCGGGGCGAGCCTGCGACGTCAGAGACCGGCGTGACGCTCCACCAGCCCGAGGCGTGCCGCGCGTTCTTCCGGGGAAGCTGTCCCCGGATTCCGGGACCCCGGCAGTGGCGGGCTGCACGGGCTCCCGGAAGGGGCGGTGTGGAGAGTGACCTGTGCTCGCACACAGGCCTCTTGGTGGCGGTAGCAGCAACCCTAGCGTCCCACACCCGTCTCTACTGTCCGTGCCGACAGCCGCGGCTCGCGCCCGTTTCTGGAGCTCCTTTAAGCGGCACACTTAAACTCCTCTCCTCGCGCACCAGGAAGCAAAGAGGGAAGAAAAGGTCTCTTGCCTCTTCGGCAGCTCCAGACTTCAACCGGACTCCCTCCCGGCCAGCCGGCCAGCCGTGGTGCACTAACCCCTTCAGGCTGTTTTCACTCTGCCAACTCCAGACCTTTCCCTGGGATCCGACTGAAGCCTGAGCCTCAGCTCCCGGGCCCCACCCTTCCCAGCTGGTGAGCAGACAAGCCTCTCGGGCTGGTGAGTGCCGCTTGGCACCGATCATCTGTGTGGGAATCTCTCCGCTTTGCCCTCCGCACCCCTGTTGCTGCGCTCTCTTCCGCAGCTCCGGAGCTTCCCCCTCCGCCACCCGCAGTCTCCGCCCGCGAAGGGGCTTTTAGTGTGTGGAAACCTTTCCTCCTTCACAGCTCCCTCCCACTGGTGCAGGTCCCATCCCTCTTCTTTTGTCTCTGTTTATTCTTTTTTCTTTTGCCCTACCCAGGTACGTGGGGAGTTTCTTGCCTTTTGGGAGGTCTGAGGTCTTCTGCCAGCGTTCGGTGGGTGTTCTGTAGGAGTTGTTCCACATGTAGATGTATTTCTGATGTATCTGTGAGGAGGAAGGTGATCTCCGCGTCTTACTCTTCCGCCATCTTCTCGCCTCTTAAAATTTACTTACTTCAATTTTACGTGTGTATATGTACAACATCCACATTATTATTATATTTTTGTTTTTTCTATATTGGTACTTATTTTAAATCATCTGTCAAGGACTGTGTATACATTTTTTATTACTATTAATTTATGTCTATTTCTTTTTAAAATTTTTTCAGTTTTTGCCTTGTGCGTTTTGATGCTATATAATTTGATGCTAAAGAGTCAGGGTTGTAGATCTTCATTATAGACTGTATACTTCCTCATCATGAAATCCCTTTCTTAGACTAATTTAACACTTTTTACTCCAAATTCAAACTTTATTCTTTATGAACACAACCTAGGAATGTATTTTCCTCTAATAAAACTTTAAATTTTTTCTAATTTGTTTTCGTTTCTTCATAGAGAATATCATTTATGTACATGTGGGATCTTATTTGTCTTCCATATCTATTTAATTTCTTTAAAATTCTTTTCTCTAATGAGTTCTAATTCTTTTTTCTTGTTCATTTTACTTAATTTTCTTGAATCTGACCTCCATTAGTCTGTATTTTTGGTGGTATTTATTATGAAAATTTCTGCTTCTGAAGTGGTCTTTACATCTGAACAAGTCATATTTATTTCTTCTAATTGCTTGCTGAATTCTGCCAGCTCAGTTGTAATATCCTATTTGCCTATCTTCTTTGAGCCATTCTCTCTTGTTCTAAATACTTCTTTTCAAAAAGACTATTTTCTTTAACTTTTCAGTGTCACTGAAAAGTATTATTCGAGGAAGTCATCTATTTCTTTTATAATTGTTGCATGTGATTTTTGTTTACCTCTTTTATTTTACTTAAAATTTTTTTTCTTAAATTACCTATATATATTGGTTTTATGCCAGTTCCTTTCTGATATTTTTGTCACCTTTAAATGGGGCCATTCTTTCAGGACTAGCTGTGTGCTGAATGCCAGTCTGAGAAGGAGCTGGAGGAGTAAGCTGGGGCAGCAGATAGTTTCATGATGGTCATGTTGTCTCAATTCTCTTTCTAAAATATCTGCCAGGGAATAGAATTTTGCTTACTTCCCTCAGGGATGTTCAGTTTGCATGTTGTGCCGTGAAGCAATATTTTGGGAATTTGTGTTTATTAATTTTACTTTGCCAGTTTTGAACAGCATCCAGTTTTTACCCACCATTTCTCTTTGCTATATTGCCACCCTACTAGTTGCAAACATGGTGTGCTTGTCTTATTCCTCATTTGGTCCTGCGTTGCTTGTCACTCTCCACAACTTGCTGTGTCAAATAAGAAATCGCTGGTCAGGTGCCTTAGGGCTGTGTCTCCTTCCTTTGTAGAATTCCATGTCCTGCCTGAGGTCTGTTAAGGCATGCATCTATTATGTTCAGTTGAATCCAAATCTTACTGTATTCCTCATAGTTTTTGGTTTCATATTATAGTAGCTATTATCATTTAAAATGGAATTTCCTTCTTTTTGTTCCTTACTGTTCTTTTCAGCCAGTTTCAGAGAAGAGAATAGACGTAGAAGCACCCTTACTTTGCAGTCTCTAAGTGTATGTGTGTAGGCCAGTGGTTGTCAAATATATTGTATGCACAGATTTCTGGGCCTACTTCAGAGCTTCTGATTCAGTAGGTTCAGGGTGAGGCCCTAGAATTTGTGTTTCTAACTAGTTCCCAGGCGATGCTGATGCTGGTGGACCATGGACTGCACTTTGTTAACCCTACCTCTAAGCCATTTATTTAGTAGTACGGTCATCCCTTGGCTTACTTCATAGCGGACAGATTTAAGTTCCATTTCAGGTGGAATTTTGCTTAATTATTTATGTAAAAAGAGAAGCAGTATATGTTTGGTGATATTGCTGTCTAAGGACTTTCTGAAAACGTTTCAGGCTATTGACTCAGTGGGAACACTGAGTTCATTCTCTTTCTAAAATATTTGTTCATTTTTTTTCCCTCAGATAACTGGCCAGTTTTAGTCAAGATTGAGCTAGCTCTTTTTCCAGTTGACCTCAAGTTATCTAAATGTAATTAATGTATGGTCTTATGGCTCACAGTCTACATGAACAGGCACTTCTTGGCTCTGAACATCTGTCCATAGTCTTTAGTCTTGAACTTTCCCATAGATCTTTGACATATTGAAATGAGCTTTACCATTAGCTAAATGTATTCCACCT
The DNA here is from genome assembly GCF_026419965.1 of Kogia breviceps. Classification (NCBI taxonomy): domain Eukaryota; kingdom Metazoa; phylum Chordata; class Mammalia; order Artiodactyla; family Physeteridae; genus Kogia; species Kogia breviceps. The sequence goes on from NC_081314.1 coordinate 103,480,123, forward strand.
GAATGCTTTTCACTCTGGCCAATATATTTTCAAGTTTGACATTTTGATGGCTCTTTCATCTCTGTCTCAGTTTCCCTCCCTCCCCCAACATCGGACAGAGACTGGCCTAGTAAATGCCCTATCTCATGCAGTAGAATGCCCAGACACTGTTGAATCTCTGTGATTCAGATTCATCTGGAGGAAACTATAGGTTTGATGGGTAATGAGTTTTTTTGGTTACATGTTAGTAATGAAATCTCTGTAGCTGTAATAATCTTAATTGAGTGAATGACTCATTAAAATTTGAAAACTCAGAAATGGCCTCAGGGAACATAATTTAATATTTTGTTTGTGGTCCATGGTCACTTCTTTCAATGGTGTCATTTCTGCTGCCAAACTGTAAGCTGCTGTACAGAGTTCAAACCTGAACCTGTGCTGGGAGCTGAAGGATAATTCCGGCGTTTTTTAATCTCCACCAGAAACGCCGGTCTGTCATAATGGGAAGCTTTCATCAAAGCTGGGAAATATTATAATCCCCTTTCAAAAAAAATGTAATGATGGGAGGAGGGCAGAGTGGGTCCTAATTTCATCAGAGGTTCCAGGAGCATTTTTTGAGTTTAAACTGAGTTCAGAGCCATGTGCCTGGGAAAGCTATTTGAAGGTGTGCACGGTTGTCAGAAAGGTCAAAAGAGCGAGGAGGTCATAGCACTTTCACACTTTTTTCCTTCTATAATCCTTGTCTAATATACACAGCCCACAACTATGTATATCAATGTAAATGATTTACAGAAATACCCATTAAGATCAAGAAGAAAAAGAATTAAGAATAAAGTAGGAAGGTGGCTTTTAAAAATCAGCCAAAGCGGGCTTCCCTGGTGGCGCAGTGGTTGAGAATCCGCCTGCCAATGCAGGGGACGCGGGTTCGTGCCCCGGTCTGGGAAGATCCCACATGCCACGGAGCAGCTGGGCCCGTGAGCCATGGCCGCTGAGCCTGCGCATCCGGAGCCTGTGCTCCGCAAAGGGAGAGGCCACAACAGTGAGAGGCCCGCGTACCGCAAAAAAAAAAAAAAAAAAAATCAGCCAAAGCAAATTCAAAAAAAGTTGATTTAAATACCAAGATGACAACTGTCAGTCCTTCCAAAATATTGTTGTTCTTGTGGGGCCTGACCCCTGTTTTTTTTTTTTTATTAATTATTAATTTATTTTTTTCAGCATTAGAGCAGCGGCCTGACCATTTTTATTTTATTTTAATTTTTTTAACATCTTTATTGGCGTATAATTGCTTTACAATGGTGTGTTAGTTTCTGCTTTATAACAAAGTGAATCAGTTATACATCTACATATACATATGTTCCCATATCTCTTCCCTCTTGCGTCTCCCTCCCACCCTCCCTATCCCACCCCTCTAGGTGGTCACAAAGCACAGAGGTGATCTCCCTGTGCTATGCGGCAGCTTCCCACTAGCTATCTGTTTTACATTTGGTAGTGTATATATGTCCATGCCACTCTCTCACTTTGTCCCAGCTTACCCTTCACCCTCCCCGTGTCCTCAAGTCCATTCTCTACGTCTGCATCTTTATTCCTGTCCTGCTCCTAGGTTCTTCAGAACCATTTTTTTTTAGATTCCATATATATGTGTTAGCATACGGTATGTGTTTTTCTCTTTCTGACTTGCTTCACCCTGTATGACAGACTCTAGGTCCACTTACCTCACTACAAATAACTCAGTTTCTTTTCTTTCTGTGGCTGGGTAATATTCCATTGTATATATGTACTACATCTTCTTTATCCATTCATCTGTCGATGGACACTTAGGTTACTTCCATGTCCTGGCTATTGTAAATAGAGCTGCAATGAACATTGAGGTACATGACTCTTTTTGAATGATGGTTTTCTCAGGGTATATGCCCAGTAGTGGGATTGTTGTGTCATATGGTAGTTCAATTTTTAGTTTTTTAAGGAACCTCCATACTGTTCTCCATAGTGGCTGTATCAATTTACATTCCCACCAACAGTGCAAGAGGGTTCCCTTTTCACCACATCCTCTCCAGCATTTATTGTTTGTAGATTTTTTGATGATGGCCATTCTGACTGGTGTGAGGTGATATCTCATTGTAGTTTTGATTTGCATTTCTCTAATGACTAGTGATGTTGAGCATCCTTTCATGTGTTTGTTGACCATCTGTATATCTTCTCTGGAGAAATGTCTATTTAGGTCTTCTGCCCATTTTTGGATTGGGTTGTTTGTTTTTTTGATATTGAGCTGCATGACTGACCCCTGGTTTTGATGTAGCTGGAGTGTAAGTGCTGCCTTGTATTTCCTTCCACTCTTTGTCCATACCCTGGCCAGCCCTCACTTCCTCCATCAGTAACATGGTGGATTCTTTGTCCTCTTTTTTGGTGAAAACCTGCTGTTGTACTTGATCAAATTGGAGGCTAAAGGTATACAGTTACATGATATTCATACCTTCTTCAACTGCAGAGCCTTTAAAAATTTTTTTTAGTGTATACAGCTGATTTACAATGTTATGTTACTTTCTGGTATACAGCAAAGTGGTTCAGTTGTACATATATGTATTCTTTTTTTTTTTTTTTTTTACCTTCTCTTCCATTATAGATTATCGCAAGATATTGAGTATAGTTCCCTGGGCTATACAGTAGGTGCTTGTTGGCTATCTGTTTTATATATAGTAGTATGTATATTTTAATCCCAAACTCCTTTTTAATGTATCATTTCAACAGTGTGTCCTTTGCATTTCATGGGAGGGCTAGAGACTTCCCAAAACATGGCCATAAAATTTCTTTTGGTACCTGGGTGAAGCCTGAGCATCAAGATTATCTGCTTTAAGTTCCCACCTGCATATTTTCTTTGCTCAGTTGTTCCATTATCTAATAGAATTCTATTTATTTTTCCCACTTGAAACATAATATATACTACTATTAATGATAATAGCAACTGTTTTACTTATTTATTTATTTTTTAACATCTTTATTGGAGTATAATTGCTTTACAACGGTGTGTTAGTTTCTGCTTTACAACAAAGTGAATCAGTTATACATACACATATGTCCCCATATCTCTTCCCTCTTGCATCTCCCTCCCTCCCACCCTCCTTATCCTACTCCTACCGACCTGATTTCCCTGTGCTATGCGGCTGCTTCCCACTAGCTATCCACCCTACGTTTGGTAGTGTATATATGTCCATGCCACTCTCTCACTTCGTCACAGCTTACCCTTCCCCCTCCCCATATCCTCAAGGCCATTCTCTAGAAGGTCTGTGTCTTTATTCCCATCCTACACTTCTTATTTATTATGTTTGTCATAACACCGTTAGTAGTACGGGTCTTAATATGAAGAATGGGCTTACTCATAGTCCCAGAGTAGACCCTGGTATGATTTTTCAAACACCCCAATCCAAGCTGCATGTTGGAGGTTGAGCCCACGTAAACCCACTGAACGAAAGACGTCCAAGGTTTAGACAGCTAATTTTGTAAAAGTGAGCCTACTTAAGGGTCACTTAGGATAGGAACATCTGACTGCATACAGGGGCTGACCAGCTGAAAAAGTCCACTGTCCTTACAAATCTCAGAGATTTGACCAGGGAAGTAGAAAGCTGATTTAACTTGGCATGTGAAGCTGCCAATTGAAAACATTTCAAGTATGCAACCTAGACTTGTTTTTCCCCCCAAACAAGGACTAATATGGAAATCTAGGCTCATAGAGACCCCTCCGGAAGTTCCTCACATTACTATGAGTATCATTCTTTCTCATAAGCTAAATGTACATGCATCTAAGGAGTAAAACATTCTAGCTATGTGTTTGTTAACGATTATGCCTTCAGTGGAATTTTGCAGCATCAATGGGAATAATAATAACAAAAAAGAATTCACTGAATCAAAGTGCAGCTACTATACTAGTCTGTGAGTGCTAAATCTCACAATTAACTGATTAGTGAAAAACTAGGGCCAGTTGGCTTTATAAGGCCTCGGTGTTCATGCTACTGTATCTCATTAACACAGCCAGGAGTAAGTTATAAATATTAATGTCTTCATTTTAAAAAGTGGAAATGCCTACCAGTAAGAAGGAAATCAGAGGGTCTTGTAAAAGATCAATATGAAGATAATTATTAGGCCCATGAATCCAGAATTAGCTTCTCTTTTCCCAGATACTCTTTCTACTTTATAGTTCTTCTCACAGCAAGAAATTTTGTCAAGAAGAGCATTTGTTCACAGTAAATATACTTAGAATTTCTCCATAGAACTTGGGATTTTATGAAAAATGAACACACGTAAAAACAATGACAACAAAAACCCTAAAGAGAACTGAGAAAAATGAAACAGTAATTGAATTCCTTTAATCTCTGTGGCTAAAGTAAATGTGATTTTTACGTGAATCTTAGACATGCTGGTATTCTGTGAACCCTCACTGTTCACTACAAGTCTGCTGGAGCAGGGGTGAGGACAGAGGTGTGGCCTCTCTGCCTCCCCGCCTCCACAACTGGCCTGGCTTTTCCCTTCCACGTGGGCCCACAGCTCTCTGTATGTAGAGCTGTATTAGCATTTACCACTTATATTTACAAGTTCATCTCTCTCAGTATGCAGGATTATGTGGAGGTCAGAGGCTGGATCGTATCTAACTTCCCACAGCGTCCCCCTTCTCCTCCACTACTCACTGCTGCTGAGGAACTTTTTACATTTCTTAATATCCCCTGTCACTGTTGTTTCATTTTGAAGTGGGAGGAAGATGAGCTAGGTTTGAGGAAGGGACTAGGGAAGCAATGTTGATAAGCATGACCTACTCCCCTTTGGTTCGGGGAACTGTTTGCAATTCCTATCCTTAGAGAAATGAGCACCAAAGAACTGGCTGTTCAAACTTTGGAGATTCTGGCTGCTGGAGCTTCCTTGGAACTCACGTGGAAAGTGAGGTGCAGAGTTGGAGAGGAATTCTCTTGAGCCCTGCAGGCAGGAAGCTTGGGGGCTTCTGGAGTCAGCTGCCTTGACAGGCATGCTGGAGTTCTTAGGGTTAGCTGTGCCAGAAGTGAGGCTTCTGAGGCCTGGGGATGTGTCATGCTGTAACTTTAAGCAATTGAACTTCCCCTTGAAGTTTCTGGGAAGTTCTTAGCTACTCCAAGATCTTCTCCATCTTGGAGGAGAAGGAGGGGCAGAGCCGGGATAGCTTTGGATACAGAACCTTGGATGGATCAGCCAGCCATGGACTATGCCTATCCTTGCCGTGTTCTGGGCGACCTGGATTGTTCTGATTACAGGAAGAGTATAGAGAATCTGCCGTGGAAGTGGGGAATATCATGGCCAGTATCAGCCAGACTTGCTTTGATTTTGGAGTACATGATGAAGAAAGAAAAAGACCTTGATAGTAATCTCTACAGAGAACACCACCGAAGCCAGTAGAGGCGCATGGGGAGAGACTTCTCTTCTTTCTCCTCACTCGCCCCTACCTCTCCTCTCTCCTCCTTTCCTCTCTTTTTCTGTCCCCTCTTCTCTTCTCTTCTCTCTTCTCTCAGGGTTTTGGTTTCTATGAAGGCTCTGCGAGGGGTTATAGAACATAGTGGGTTATAATTCTTTTCAGCTTTGATTTAAACTATTTATGTTAGTAGTAGTAGAAACCACTCAAAGTATTTTTTAAAAAATGGACATTGAATAGGGCAAATTGATTAATATATGATGGAAGTTCAGAGAAACCAAATAGGAGATAGAGTAGCAACCCAGAGATTAGTAACAGAGGAAGCCATAACATGAGAGACAAAAGGAGAGTATTCTTTAAAAATTGAGATATAATTGATATATAACCTGTGTAAGTTTAATGTGTACAACATGTTGATTTGCTACATTTATATAGTGCAGTAGGATTTTTATGGGATACCAGAGGTTGGGGTCAAGCAGTGGAACTTTGAACTGCAGCTGGCATTTCCCGCCATGGAGCTGTGCAGGAGATGTAGCCTGAAGTAGAAATGTCCAGGTTTTTCCTTTTCCCCTGCTTTCCAGTCTCCCTACTCTCCTTGGCTAAAGCCAGAGCCAGCGGAGAACTCTGGGAGCAGCCTGTAGGGGGCAGCACCTGCTTGTTTCAGAGCACCCTAGGGTAGGAGAAGAATTGATTTGAGACCGGGAGACCAAGAGTCAGCCCACTCTTCTTATAGCAGCCTTCTGGGTAATATGATGGAGGAAAACACGTGCGTGTGCTTGGGGTGGGGTTTGGGGGTGGTGGTCTGAAACTGAGAGACGTTCTTTACTTTCCTGCCAGAAGACTTGAAGTTTATGCTGGCTTGATACTCAGCTTTCAGACCAAAAAGATCATATTCAACGTGAATTCATTTCACAGACTTTAATAAATATTAGAACTTGCCACCGGCTCGAATGAGTTTATCTAAGACTGTATTCCAAATGGGTAGTAGCAGATAAAATTTTATTCTGAAGTGTATAAACAGCCAAACAGTTTAATCAAGTGGTGCTCAGAATTCCCACTGAAATGGTAATAATTGTTTCTCATTGTAGTAATCATGGAAGAATTAAACTTAGACGAAGCAGACGTATTTGTTTTAACTTATTCACGATGTTGTCACCAGGGATGGGCAAACTTGTTTGGAAAATACAAATTGGATTAGAGGCTTAACATAAAGCCCAACTATTTAAAGGCTCAAAATGTTTAATTAACTTTTTTTTCCTCTTTCATTTTTATGTGTCTCTTGCTTTTTCTGTTTTCAGCCAAGAAAGACAGCACTGAAATGTCATTAAAAATGTTGGTTTTGCAGTATTTCTCTGCCCTTGGGAACAGGAAATACCTAGAATTCTGCTAGTAAGATGGTTCTTGTGAAATTTCTCATGTAATTTTTATAATGAAAGGGATTAACTATGTTTGAGTGAGTGTCCAGCAATGGGAACTTTGTCACTCTGATGCTCCAGACCCACTGACATTTTCCCAAAATGTTCCCTCTTCCATATGTTAGGGAATTACTTTTAAGATCAAGTAATGAGTGTAATTTAGTCTGTGCTGGTTTTGGATTTCATATTCCTTATGAATGTGAAATAGATCAAATAGAGGACACTTGAGAAGTAATGAATTCCAAACATAATATCACTGGTGCAATGAAGAGGCTGCTCAAGTGACTTTTCACCAGCATTAAAGTGCCATCAGCATTTTCTTTGCTTCAGGAAGAGACGAGTGGGGGCCAAGTAGTGAGTGACAGTCAGCTCTCCTAAGACCTCCCAGGCTACCTAGACAGCTTTTTGGCTTGCGTGGTGAACTTCTGGTCATCTGAGCCATGGAGCCACTTAGCAATGAAGTTCATGAAATAATGTCACCTAAAGGCCAAAATGGAACGTTTATGCTGTTCTCTTCCCTTCCTTGAATTATGGGAGAGAATTATGTCTCTTCTTAATATTTAGTTACTTGAGATATGTGTCTTAGGTTTATTTTTACACTACCATAGAAAATTTGATTGGCTTAGTCAAAATTTGAGAGAGAATGAAAGACCAATAGTCACTGAGTGCCCATTATATTCCAGTCGCTGTGTGAGGTGCTTGTCAATGCTTAGGAGGAAGAAAAGACATTATTCTATCAATAAGTGGATGGCTTGTCTGTTACAGCCACAGGCTGTACTCAGTGATCAATACTGGATGCAAATAAAGGAGGGCATCAGTCATGTCTTAGTGAAGTCAGCATGGACTTTGGAGTCAGGTAGACTGTTGCCTGATTACTCTCAAATCCATTTCCTGTCTTGCCTCTCCTCCCTTCTCGTCTCTGTTGCAGAGATGCTATTCTCGTTATTTCCAAGACTTGTTCACCAGTCAGCTTCTCCCTGGTAGTGGAACTAGGAGCCACTGGCAGGAGACAGGGGGGATAGAGGAAGGAATAACCCAGGGTACTTATCTCGACCTCTATGATTCAAGGATATCTTTAGTAGTGACTGTCCCCTGTGAAGCTCCAGCTCCTGATAGACAGCTGTTCTTCCATGGCCCCAAATTCTGTGTCTGAGCCAGCTGGCTTCAGCTTCTACTGTGTCTTCAGTTCCTGAACTCTGGTTACATCACTCCCTCCTTTTGTCCAGCCAATTCTGGGGATGATAGCAGCCTCTTGTAGCTGGAAATTCCTGGTTGTCTCCCTTCCAATGTTTACTCTTTTGGGCTCTTCTCACACCTTTGTGAAAAATACCCCATGATAAGCTTCCTCTATTAAATTACCAGGTACAGGCATTGGTCTCCTGGCTGCATCATGAATGATGCTGAAACATTGGTAAAGGCTACATTTGGCCCATCATGAGCAGCGCATTTAGGCAAGTCACTTAACTGCCTGAGGATGTTTCCTCATCCATACCGTGAGACTGATAAAGGCCTCCACAAATTGTAATGGAGCTTAAATGAGAGTCCTATCGTGACATCTAGCACAACACAAGCATCCAATAAATCCTAGTTCTTAAGCCTGTGATTTAAAAACCAGGGCACTGCTCTCCAAACTCTCCAATACAGAGAATCTGATGGAAACAAAAGCATCATGATTGTATGAGTAAAACATCCATTTAAGAGGGTGTGTGGGTTGTTGGAAAAGTCACTGGAGTTGTTTGGACATACTGTGTATGGAGAAGAGCAGATTATCTAGGAGAAAAAGATGAGACTAGGGTGTATTCCAGGGAAAGAGTCAACTGGGAGGCAAAAGTTGGCTAAAAGACCTTAAGGCGTGACTGTGGAACAAGAAGAGTGGGCAGCAAGTAGTTACAAAAGCTGAGGGCACGTAAGGATAGCTTCTGGCTGTGGGACCCATCTGCAGATTAATGCAAATCCAAAGTATCAGGGGAGAAGACTCTCTTGTGTAAAAGAAAGCAGTGTTGCCTATCCCTTTTTGCTATATAGCTTTGCTAATCTACGTGGAACATGACATCAGAGCTCTTCTATAATGTATTTGGTCATTGAAAATGGGCAGCTACTTCAAGGAGAAAACTTAAGCATACCCCAGTTTATAGAACTATATCCAAAGAAAATTTTAGTTATCCAAAGCTTGCTTGATTTAGGTATGTTCTTAACCTCCTTTCTTTTACTGAAAATGTTATATAGGGAAGTATAGTTTATTAATGCGATAGACATGAGATTTGTGATATAATGGATCCATTTATCTAAGGTTGTGATGAAAAAACATTTTGGCTCATTTTAGTAAATGTGTTTAGAGTGTGACATGAATTTGGAAGATAATAGGTGTCCAATTAGTGCTTGTTGAATTAAACGTGTATTGAATATAAATATTGGCAACCTGGAATGACACATTTTCCAAATATTTAACAAGACAATCACACAGAAATAACGCACTAGGAAATAATGAACGTGAAATATAAAATGTGATGCAAGTGTAAGATGTTATTGTTATTCTAAAAGTAGCTTGTGTATCATTACAAGAGTTGTTGGTATTAAATCATGAGTCCTAGTTTTAGTCTTGTAAAGAAGAGAGTGTCAGGTATTTGTATCTCTGATTTTTATCTTAGTAAACCATTTTACAATATAGGGGGCCTGGAAAATACAAATCCAAAGCAGACTTCAGTCTGCTCTTGATGATACTGTCTTTGGGTGGAATATAAATAGCCCAGTTTAAAGGTTTTGTGACAGACTTTTTTATCTGCATAACGAAACCTGTAGATTGAGTCCTGCTCTCCAGAGGACTTGCCCTTTTTCTGGCCACTGAGAGCAAGATCACCCTGGCCCTCCTGCAAGCTGGTTCTCAATACCGTCAGGCTAAATTTATCCTCAAGTTCTGTCTGATACCAAGGAGATGCACAAGCATGTGCTTTGGGTCCAGTGCTTGACAGGAGAAACACTGTTCTTTGTGTGTAGAGACAGATAGTACTTACTTTTCTCTGATACCGCGAGGTTCACTTGTTACCTTTGCTCTTGGGGAATACTGGAGGAAACATTGTTCAGTATAGTAATCACCGTGAGGGTACACTTTTCAAAAATATTGGAATACTTATAAATACAGGTTTGGGGATAAAGACATGGAAACCTGAAGTCAGAAGAAAAATTTCAATGGTTCAATATTATTTTATACCTTGGTTGAGGTTAATAACATTTAGTTAACCACCATCTTATGTAATCTTCCTTTAAATGAGCTGACACTTTTTCATAGGATTCTTTTGCTAATTCTCCCTACGTTACCTTTTTCAATGTTCCAAATAAATTCTTCTTGAAAAGGAGGATAACTTAATATGCTGCCTAGATACAGCTTGGGGAAAACAACTCCCAAAGTCTTAAGTAAAAACAGAATGGCATTTCTTTTAAATATACCAATATGCTTGGATTTTCACTTTCAGTAAGATTGCCCTGAAAAGTAAATACAGTTTCAAATAGCCCCTCTGAATATCCTAAAATGTTCTAAGACATTTTGGCAGCATTGAGAGAAAATTAATTTGTGGTGTATTCAAATTACTCTACATGAGGAGAAAATAGATCAGTAAATGAATGGAAACCAATTTTTTAAATGTTTCTTATTTGCCTAATTGCTTTCCCAAGGAATAAATAATAAAGAGAAAGTTCATGAAAAATAGAAAACATGCTTATGTCCACAGGGCTTCCTTTCATGCTTTCAAAGCTTTGAAGCTTTTTTTGTTTTTTGTTTTTTGTTTTTTTTTTGCGATACGCGGACCTCTCACTTCTGCGGCCTCTCCCATTGCGGAGCACAGGCTCCGGACGCGCAGGCTCAGCGGCCATGGCTGCGGACGTGCAGGCTCAGCGGCCATGGCTCATGGGCCCAGCCGCTCCGCGACATGTGAGATCCTCCCGGACCGGGACACGACGAAACCGTGTCCCCTGCATCGGCAGGCGGACTCTCAACCACTGCGCCACCAGGGAAGTGCCTAGAGTGGGTTTTAAACAGAAATTAGGATTCATTGGAGCGAGTCTTTGGGGAGGAGGGATAATGGAGGCATGTTGAAGAAACAGTCCATCAGTCTGGCTGGAATGAAAAGGAGTCATGGAAATAATGAGGGGAAGGTAGGTGGGGGCCTGATTGTGAAACCGTTGACTGCCAGGCTCGGATATCACTCTGTAGGCAATGGAAAACTGTCAGTGATTTCTAAATATGAACATGTGCTAAAGAGTGATTTGGGAAGATAAACACATTAGTTAAAGTACTAGTTATGCTCGTCTAAGAGAGACCAACAGTAAAAGTGGCTTAAATAAGATTAAAGTTTATTTCTCAGTTTATTAACAGTCTAGGGTTAAGCAGTTCGGACTGGCAGGATGGTTCCACAGAATGACATTCCGGGACCCTCCTATCCTGTTGGTCCACCATCCCTAGGCCTGTCCTGGTCCATCCGGTCCATGACAGATTGCCTTCACTTTCATGTGTTGCTGCAGAAAAGGGGAATGGGGAGGGCAGGTGCCCAAATAAAATACAGTTTTATTAGTATAAAAAAGAAAACTAGGGAACAAGTGTCAAACTTGGTAGGCAGAAGTATACAGAATATAGTAGAATAGGGTCTCTAGCTTTGTCCCTTTAGGCTTACATACCCAGAGTTCTGAACCACATGTTCCCTGGTGCATTGGGGGAAAATTAGACCATTCCTTGGAGAGGTTCTGGTAACAAGGAGATGTAAAATGGTGCATGGAAGTCACCAACTCAGTGTCAAAGGACTTTAGATTTAAGTCTCAGCTTGTTGAGTGACTTTGGGCAGGTTACCTAAACCTATTGAATCTCATTTTTATTATCTATATATGAGGTTACAAATGCTTTCTCTTCTTCTCACGTTTGCTATAAGAATTAGAAAACAGCCCTCGTCTAACTCAACGTACACAATGAAATCTAATGTAAGATCAATTGATAGAATAAATGATCTCATGATCTAAAAAAGAGAAAAATAATTAGAAAACAGCAAAGTATTATCATTGCCTTGCTGTTAGTATAGGATATAGATAAATCTTTGTATGGGTATGTGTGTGTGAGATAGAAACACAGACACACAGATATTTTAAAAAGGAATAAGGGAATAGTATCATCAGGGAACAAGCAAGAAAATGAAAATGATTACGATTGTGATCTTTATTCATTTCTTTATTCTTTCTCCACCGTGTGGCATATGGCAGGCTGTACATATGTCAGTTCGGTTTGTTCATTTTTTAAACTGTAAGTTTTACTTTAAAACATCACATCCAAATGCTTTTAGGGAAATTATTTATATTTATTTGGAGTTTGTCATGCCTTTCTTTGTCTCATTTCCGTCGATCAACTCTCTAGAATAGACCACATTGTAGAGACAGTGTGATTTAGTATAACACGTCTGTTGTTTCTCATACTATCAGAAAAACATCTAAAGGTATATCAATGTTTTGAAAATATATAACAGTTGTATTTTTCATTCTTTTTAAAATCATCTTTTCCTGAAGGCTGTCTGTCATTAAGACTAGCTATAAAGTTGTGTTTTTTTTTTTTTGCCCTGGGGTGAGTCTAAAAAATGACTTTTTGAGTCCATAGTAATAGAACGGTTTTGAAATCTAGTTTTCTTGAGAAGGAAGAGAATTTATTAAATTTCTAATTCTCTCTCTATATAAATATCAAAAACCAAGCCTGGCACACTTGCTTCATAGAGTTTTATTATAAGTCATTGTATAGAAATGTTGAAGTCTGTTGCAAGGAAAGTTCCCACCAGGGTACTTAGGTTTTCTGTTTCTGTGTTTTCTTTTGTTTTGTTTTCCCATGGAGACCGGAAGGTAGGAAGAGAAACAAGAAGTCAGATATTATTGTCCTAGTTTTCCTTTCCTGGAGAAAACTCCAAGAAATGGAAGTGATAAGCAGAAACGCCCAGGTAGTTTTGGGAAACTCCCAGTGTAGGAGGGCTTGCTCCTTACTTCCCAGACAAGAACATTGAAACCAGTTCCTTAGAGAATTTGTTTCCTTCTCCATGTATTGGAGCATTATTGTGCCAACCAGGTAAGTACTGCCTATCAAGGCAGATAGGCTAGACTTGATGTGCTCGTAACCTATAGGCTAGGTGTGGCCTTTAGGGGATCTAAATATTTCTGTATGCCTTGCGGAGGAGACCCCTAAACACTCAGTCAGGACAAGGAATCAGCAGAAGTTAAAGTGGTGCCATGCCAGGGAGCAGTTTCATCTCAACAGATGTCATAGGAGGATTCCTAGGGACAAGACGAGATCAAGCACAATGTGCTGCAGAGGGAAGAAAACAGCAATGAGGGACATGTAAGACTCTGCTGCACCTAGATGCCACCTTTGGAAGGTGGAGCCAGGTACAGGGAACTAAAAAAGTGAGAAACTTACAGTTGACTTAATTAACTCAAAGGAAATAATTTTAATTTGGAAGAGAAGGTTTTTTTATTCCCCCTACCTTAATCAGGGTTCTAGAGAAAGACGAGATGAGTTAGATACAGTAGCAAAAGGTGTAGGGTATATCTGGGTTATTGCATATATATTTCAGTCCTACTACATGTACTTAAAATATACAATACTATCTCAAAACGAACGTTGACCGGCACTTAACATTTTTGCTGTTTTAATCAGTGATTGCATAAAAAAGAAGTCATTGATTCCAGAACCTTCATAACTTCTGAATTTCTTCTTGACTAGGTAGAGTGGAGAAATTTAAACTCTTCAAGAGAATACAACTGGCCTCCATGAGCTCTTGTCAAAGAACTTGGAACTTCCACGGGAGGTCGATGAGCATAACATGGAAGGTATCAGAAGGATGGGAAAGATGCCTGTTGCTAATCATCAAAGGTAGGGCCTGGAGGCTGAGCCAGGGCACCTGCTCTATTTGCCTTTGTGACTTCTGTTTGGCTTGGCAAAGGCAGGCTCCTTTGCAGGAGGGAAATGGTTTCGACATTGGTCCACAGACTAAAAGGATGTGGACTCAAAAGAAAGGAGGATTGAGTTGTTCTGGCTAAACAGGTTTGGTTCATTTCCCTGAGATCTCCCCAAACACACTGATATTTTCACAAGAATGAAATGAAGGCAGTGCTGACAAGACTAAAATTATAACTGTTGTCTGAATTGCCAGTTAATATAATATTTGCTTGTTAATGCTTGTAAAATGGTTCTGTGACGAAGGAAAATTCCAAATTAGTCATCTAATCTATCTTCCTGGTGGTACAGGATCATCACCTACTATTTATGAAGGGTTAGGTAACAGATTGAAAATTTTCTCAGTTATGAAGGAAAAATAAGTTCGGGTAATCCAAAAGGAGACGCTTGGAAGAAAGCATTGCTGCTGGGCAGCCTTATCCTATAATTAAATGTATTTGCCAAGGAACTCATAGTCTAAAGAGATAGTCAAAGAACATACACTCAAAATGTAACACGTCTTTTGGTATTTGAACATTCGTGTGTGGGAATGTTCTCAAATGCCATCACTGTGCCAAGTATTGGCCTAGATGCTGGGAGTGTAAGAGTTTGCTCTCTAGCTGGGATGATGAATTTGAATGATTCATTTGAGAGAAGGAAATGCTAAGAGAAGGGCTTACAGAGTCCTAGAAGAGCCTGAAGGTGTGGTGATGAGGGAGCAGTGTTGTGGAATCAGAGAAGGCTTCATGGAAGAGGTGGTATTTGTGAGACACTCATACAAAGCCACATGGAGTCACATCTATAATATAGCAGATGCTTTAATGGAGAGGCAGTTTTCAGAATTTTCTTTAAAAACAAATGTATTGATCAACAGGAAGGAGTTTGTTTAGTATTTTCCTGAAGATGACCTGAAATGAGGAGATCAAGCCATTTTTTAATGTTTTTTTAAAGATTTATTTGCTTATTACTTATTTATTTATTTGGCTGCGTTGGGTCTTTGTTGCTGCACGTGGGCTTTCTCTAGTTGCGGCGAGCAGGGTCTACTCTTCGTGGAGGTGTGCGGGCTTCTCATTGCGGAGGCTTCTCTTGTTGCAGAGCAAGGGCTCTAGGTGTGTGGGCTTCAGTAGCTGTGGCACATGGCTTCAGTAGTTGTGACTCATGGGCTCTAGAGTGCAAGCTCAGTAGTTGTGGCACATGGGCTTAGTTGCTCTGCAGCATGTGGGATCTTCCCGGACCAGGGATTGAACCTGTGTCCTCTGCATTGGCAGGCGGATTCTTAACAACTGTGCCACCAGGGAAGTCCCTTTTAATGGTTTTTAAAAGATTTATTTTGACCATCACTAAGGTAAAATCAGCTCTACCAAGTTGTGTTGTGCGATTATTATGCATTGGGAATGGTCATTATGAAAGCCAGGGTCTGCTGGAGCAAAGGTGGAAAGAAAAGTGGAATTTGTGAGAGATGTGGTCTATTGACTGCACTTTCTTGTGCCCTTCCTTTCCTGGCCCCCCTCACCTCTTCTCCTCCAGTCTTCTGTCCTCTTGCTGGGTAAGAAAGACACAGACAAACTCATTGTCATTCAGCTTTAAGAACCTAATGGCTTACTTCTTCTCTGAGAACTCTGTTTGTTAGAGAAATTTGTTGGTGGAATACTGTGCTTAACCAAAAAGAATAATAACATTTCTAATAATGAAGAGACTTAGATGTGATTGTCAAAGAAATGAAGAAATGTGATAGTCACAACTGACTCCTTTGCCTGGGTGTCAGACTAACTTTGATTACAACCAAAAAAATGTTCCCCAAAAGGAATTTTAGGATATTTAGTTGAGCTGTACAGACATAGCCCATATGACTACAAAATCCTAGTCATGGTATTATTTATACTTTAAAAACTCATGAATGAGATTTTCTCAGTGCTTGAGACATACATAGATATGTGAAAATTCTACATTTTTATTCCCAATGTAGACTTGAGTGATGAGGGTAAAGGAAAAACCAATAACAGGAAAAAAGTTTTTGTATCTGTAAACATAATACATCTATAATATGTATGCATGTGTATGTATATGTGTGTGTTATATATTACACATGTTATGCTAAATGGTGATGATTGTGCTGCCAAGAAGCATAAATAAGTCTAGAAAATTTTAATTCAGTTCATTATTATTTTTTCTTTGGGTCTGGCACTGTCATTTTCCACCCCCCAGAACATGTGAACTTTTCAGCTTCTGAATTGATTGATTGTTTTTAGCCATTTAACCACTCTTGATTAAATGGGAAGATTTCCTGAAAGAACTTAGTGCTGATCCATTTTTAGAGAAGGTATGTGATTAACTGTATTGACAAGGTTTCAGTGGTTTTCAGTTTCCCTGCCAAGCATGTGTATCTCTATGAATTTTTCTTTGTTATTTCAGCTTATTATCTTGTCTTATATGCAGCCTATCACACCATTTATGACAATTCTTGTTCACCTTAATTCCCCACTGATTATTCTAGAGAATTATTACTCTATTGATCAATATTGAGCCCAGCTATGAAGTATACTTTTTTCCCCTTTCACATGTTTATTTTCTCTTTTTTAATTTTGCCAAAGCTTTACACAGCTCTCACTATATCTAATGAAAAATTCTTGCCTTATTTAACATTGTATTTGTTTATTACTTTCCTTTCAGTTGCTTATGATTTCTTATGAACGTCAAGTAGCAGCAATCATGTAAAAAATTTAATATCTCTGCAACTCATAAAATCTTAAAATCTAATTTTCAGTTTGACACAAAATTCAAAAGCAACCAAACTGTCCAAATGCAACTTCTTGGAAACATTTCCAAATTGATTCCAAATATTCTTTTGTAGCTATGAGTCCCAGTTCCCACTACATATTTGTAAGTTTTCCCTTTTTCCCCAAGTTTCAGAAAAGTGAGAGTTCAAACAAGAATCATATGATCATTGACACACATACTCATTAGGTTGGATAAGACCTTCATAGTTCTTTTATTCATCTACTTATTGCATTTTTCAATGTCCTTTATATACATTCTCTCCTGGGTATAATCTGGCTTATTCTTGAAGGCCTCCTTTTAAAAAAGAAGCATCACTAACTTTCAAAGCAAGTGTTCCATATTTATGCAGCTATTCGGAAGTTTTGTCCTCCCAGGACTTCTCTCCGCTTGGTCTTAGTTCTGGGGTTATAACCTCTCGGGAGTTATTTTGAGCAATTCTGGTTCCTCAGTTACTTGTAAAACTTTCCCTATTTTATGTCAGCAACTATAGGCTCCCAAAGTCTTTATTTCTTCCCTCACAGGTCCATCGCTTGCCATTTTCTTGGTTATTGCTTATATTATATGGATGACTACAGCTCTTAAAACACGTTCCAGTTTGTAATCTTGCCCCAAACTGGACACAAACTCCAGGTGTGCCCCAATAGAATTATCATCCTTCCTCATTCTAAAATAATAAACTTCTATCAATATATCTCAGGATTGCACATTGGACTTTTGGACATCATACTTCCTTGGTGACTCATATGAGGATTACTGTTGACTTAAACCATAAGCCATGTTCTTTCCTCTTCATGCTGAGTCCTGTATCCTTCACTACCCAGAACTCAGATGGGTTTTGGGGCATGCAGGACTTTAAATTTATCTCTTTTCAAACTCATCTTATTGTATTCAGCCTGGCTTGGAAATATGTGTTTAGTCTTTATTGGGTCCTAAATCATTCATAATCACTTATGAATTTATAATCATTTCCAGCTTTCTACAAATTTACAATGCCTATCTCCCATATGTTTATATGAATCATGGATAAAATTATTTGGAATGAGAGAATTGTGGCAAACTCTCTAGCTTCCATTGATCCATTGCATGTATTTCTTCAAAAATTACAAATGTAACTAACTGAAGGATCATCTCATCCCCATTTTCCCATATTATCAAGTAAGCTATTTAAAGAATACTTTGTAAAATGCAGACGTCACACGTTCTGTATCTACTACTGCCAGAGTAGGAAAAGTAGGTTAATTTAATGTGACCTATTAGTGAACTCATGCTAACTCCCAGTAGAAACTGTTAACTGTCCATGTCCTCACCATATCTTCCTATTCTGGAGTCTTGTTGGCATTGATGTGTGTTCAGGGTCCTTTGATAGGTGCCATTTCCATCTCTTTCTCTGTTTTGAACTAAGACAATTTGGTGGGTCTGCAGTCCTCCAGCTCCTCTACTAGTTTTCCCATTTCCTCACTGGCACGCCTCATATTTGCTTCTTAGCTTCAGGGGATGACATTCCCTCTAACAGGTTCTTGTTTAGAGAACAAGATATTCTATTAAAATTTATTATAACATTGGATGTTTCAACCCCCTCCTGCTAGTGTTTGTAGCATAATATTCATTCTGGAGAACATTTGCAACAGAGAAGATGGAGATCAAATAAGAGGTATGAGTTTTTACCATCTCTCCATTATCTCTCAACCCTAAATTGTGGGCTTCAAAAGTAGGCCTATAGCTCTTCAAAATTCACTCTTAGGAGCATGAAAAGACACGCTAGGAGAAAATATTTTCAAATCACATATCTGATAAAGGACTTATATCCAGATTATAAAAGAACAAAACAATGAAAAGACAACGATAAGAAAATTACCCAGTTAAAAATGAGCAAAAGATCTGAACAGTCACTTCACCAAAGAAATATATGGATGGCAAATAAGCATATGAAATTATGGTCAACATCAGTAGTCATTAGGGAAATGCAAATTAAAACCGCAAGAGATATCACTGCACATTTATTAGAAATTCTTAAAGAAAAACACTGATCGTACAAAGTGTGGGCAAGATTGTAGAGAAACTTGAACTCTAGTACAGAGATGGTGGAAATGCCAACTGGTTCAGCCACTTTGGAAAACACTTTGGTAATTTCTTATAAAGTTAAACATACACGTAGTGTGTACAGACCTAGCAATCTCATTCCCTAAGTACTTACTCTAGAGAAATTAAAACCTACATCACACAAAAACCTGTATGGGAATGTTAATAGTGACTTTATTTGTAATTGTCAATAACTGAAAACAACCCAAATGGCTCTCAGCTGTGGTCTAACCATGCAATGGAATACCACACAGCAATAAAAAAGAATACACTATTGATAAATGTACAACATGGATGAATCTTATATGTATCGTGCTAGTGAAATAAACCAGGCTCATAAGGTTGACTCCTATATAATTCCATGTATATGACATTCTTTCAAAGGCAAGCCATAGAGCAAAATAAATAGGTGGTTGCCAGTAGCTGGACAGTAAGGGAGGGATTGTCTACAAAGAGGCAAGGGAGAATTCTTTTGGGTGATGAAACTATTCTGTAACTTGATTGTGGTGGTAGTTATACATGATCATGTGTGTTTGTCAATTCACAGAATTGTAACTACAAAGGGTGAATTTTCTGGATGTAAATTAAACCTTGATTTTAAAAAGTAGATGTATAACTTCTTTGTTCTTTTTATTTGAATACATTTCATTTTTGAAAAACAAAGCCATTTTAAGTTTCCTAACATATGGTGAGCCTCAGCCAAAAATATCACAAATCATAGCTGGGCAGAACTTCTAGATTGACCATTCTGAACTCTTACCAAGCTCTTCCCTCAAGGACTTTTCTCTCCTCAGAGTTTGCCGGTATAGATCTGATTGTAGCCTTCAGGATTATAGTCACCAGTTAAGAATGGCTCAGAATCTTTACTATTTCTCCCCTAGGTTAATATAACACAAACTCAAGAGCAAGAACCTTTCTGTGATTTTTTTTCAAATACCCCTCAACCCTAGTCCCATTTGAATGTTTGGGAAGGGCTCAACAATGATGAAATACACACAAATTAAATATGTCTGGAATGACCACATTTTCCTGGTACTTTATGGAATCGTGAGGTTTCAAAAACCACCAGTCCAGATCAGATTTTCCTTGTTTGTCAATGAATATGGAATGTGGGGTGGAATCACAGAATCACAGAATGTTCAAGCTGGAAGACTCCTAAGAGTTCATCTAGTCCAATTCTTTATTTTACAGAATCAAAAGCTACATTGCCTGTTGGCCATTATCTGGTAACTTCAGGCACTCTCTGACCTCACATTCCTTGGGTTCCATCCAGAACCCAGGTCTGAGATGCGCTGTGCTCCTAGAGAAATGCATTCCAGTTGGATAAAGCAAAACAAAAGCCCAGCCACCTATTCTACCAGCAGACAGGGGTATAAATATGCAGTTCTGAGGATGCATCAGCGATCAGCTATGCTAGCGTTCATTAAAATGAGGCTTATTTAAGTACCCCTTGGGTTTTCCCCTAAGGTCATGATTTGGGTTCTTTTAAGGTTTTTGTTGGTCCCAGTAGATAAAGACTCTCTATTTGTTTTATTTGTTTGTTGAAATTTAACTGCAGTTCAGGCTGAATATCCTGGATGTAGGGAAGTCTGATCCTCTGAAACACCTATCTTCAAGTCTACTTTACCTCATTTGTCCTCAGAAAATGTCTGTAGAGGGAGTTCAACTCTCTCTCAAAAAAAAGAAAACACACGGTTAGGTTTTCTGCTGCTCTTGGCTTCTCAAAAATAAAGTTTGTGGCAAAACTACAGAACCGCCAAGGTTTGGAGTTCTCACTACTGAGGATGATTGGGTGATATTTGAGAAGGTAGTCTCAGCTGGAGGAAAACAAGGCCACTGGGCTCAGTTGTTTATTTCCCTTCCTCTCCATGAGTTTCTTAGGAGAAGCTTCTGGGTCCTCAGCATATTTATCTCTTTAATTTCCTTGCAATGACATCTCCCCAGCATGAATTGTTTGCTTTTAATTTTTCTCTCTCTCAACAGCCAAATGCAGGAGGTTAATCCTGTCCCTGCTGTCCTTCACCTCTCTTTTGGGGACCAGCAAAGTCACTGTCTCTGGGCATAAACTTCTCCTTGAACTGAAGTGGCTAAACCTCCGGTGTATGGGACCTCTGGTTATTGAGGAAAAAATCATGTATTTTGTCACCAGGGTACATGGAAGAGCTAAATATTTAAAGTGATTGAGGCTCACTGTTTTGACTGGTTTCTTTCTTTATCTTCCTATTGTGAGACTGTGGAGAGCTTCCTGTCTGATGAGAAACACTCTCCGTAGAGCGTGCATGGGGGCCTGGGCAGGGATTGCCAGAAGAGAGCACCTGTATTTCTCTGGATGCTCTTGTCAGCAGTTTGTGAAGCTCATAAAAGCTGACCATTTACTCTTCTGACATCACTTTTGGAATTCTTCCCTGACACACTTCTCTAACGCCTCTATTGCGCTCTGGTCCGTTGGTCAGAGCCGGTGGAGATGTGAATGTCCTACGGGCAGTCCTTGCAAGTAGTCCCAGACATTCTTTGTCACCCAGGTTCAAAGCCCCACCCCACTCTCCACAATCGTGTTCCCAAGACATGGCCTCATTTTCTGAGTTCTTTTAAGGGGCTGATTTAATCTGATAGGTAAATGGGAGGTAAGGAACACTTGGAGGTTTTAACAGCAGCCATCTAGAGACTGTCAATGTGCTATTGCTCTCTGAATTCAAGGAAAGTATCTCAGGGCAAAGCTGGGAGAGCTGAGGAGGGCATCCCACGTGGTGTGATGCTCCCTTGCCTACCTGGCTTGGAGCTGCCTGTAGGTAGCCTTGTTCCAGCACAGTGAGACTTAGACGCTGCTCTTGGACCCCACATGTGGCTTTCTCTTTTTATTTGGCCTTTCATGTCTGCATGGACATCTCATTATCCCCAGGGGGCATCAGCAGTGGTGGAGCTCTTCTGCTTAGTGTTGCTTGTGAATAAGCCTCCCGAATCACAGAAGGGGACAAACTCCCATTAAGAAAACAAGCTTTTGCAACATGTATCCAATTCCCAAAGCCACTTGGACTATACTTGACCCAACCTTAGGGAAAATGAAAGTAGAGCAAGAAGTTGTTTATTAAACATTAAGAAAGTTAAAAAGTAGCTGTTTATTAGCATGTTTGTCTCCCTTTCCGCCTCCTCATGAAGAAAGGAGCAACATTTATATGACAGCAGCACCCGCTTAGATGTGCAAGGAACTCTATCTAATGAAAATCCCGGGCTCCAGGCTGAGCTGCTGGGAGCATCTTTAGTGGCTCAGACCCAGGCCTTCAAGGCAGGCGACGGACACCGTGGTGAACTTACTTTGCGGTGGAAGATCTGGAAAAAACCATTGGTTGCATATTTGTAACCCTTGGCTAATAAATCCCAGTCAGCAGAGGCTGAGCTGAACACCACACAGGCATCAGACCATCAGCTTGCTTCTCATGAATGCAAAGATGTCAGCGGAATCAGGCCTTGTCTTCTCATGTAAACTGACAGCTAATTTCCCCCCTTAATTAGTTACAACATAGCTGACTCAAAACAAAGAATTTTGTTATTTTCTTACACAAACTGGTGTTGGAATCCTAGAATTTCTTAGTGTGTCATTAAGCATTTTCTAAAAAACAAGCTCTAAGGTCAGAACATTCAGATATTTTCTAGTGGAGACTGTCCGTTACCCGTGCTTTCAGGGTTTCTTGAAAGAAGGCGTGATGACAGAAGGATATGTTCCACCTCCCCCAAGTCCTGTCCCTATGTTGTAATAACTACAATTACATTATAGTTGTTAGTTATTGTTACAGTGCTATAATTACTACCAATGCAAAAAGTTGGTGTTTTGGAGTTGGCAGAATTTGGATATATAGAGTCTTCAATGGAGGTCCTTACTAGGATTAGAGGAAAGAAAAAAGAGATCCATAAGGTAAAATTTCAGAATATTATCACTTGGAAGGGCTTTCAGGGTCTTTTAGTCTAGCAGTTCCTAAACTGTGCTCAGTAGAATATTAGTTCTGAGAAATGATATTAGAAAATAGGGTTCCAAGATCATATATGCTTGGGAAACATGGAACTCTATTTCTTCTCCTCACAGTGCAGCTTAAAATATTTATGGGACTTCTCTGGTGGCACAGTGGTTAAGAATCCGCCTGCCAATTCAGGGGACATGGGTTCGAGCCCTGGTCCGGGAGGATCCCACATGCCGCGGAGCAACTAAGCCCATGTGCCACAACTACTGATCCCACATGCCACAACTACTGAAGCCTGCGTGCCTAGAGCCCATGCTCCGCAACAAAGAGAGGCCACTGCAATGAGATGTCTGCGCACTGCAACGAAGAGTAGCCCCCCTTGCTGCAACTAGGGAAAGCCCGCGCACAGCAATGAAGATCCAATGCAGCCAAAATAAATAAATTAAATAAATTTTAAAAAATATTTATAGTCCCTGAGGAGTCCTAAAATGAAAAAAAAAGCAACTTTATTTTAATGCAGAATTTCCCACTTTCGTTTGATCATGCAGTATCTCAATATCTCTTGCCTCTTTTTTTTTTTTTTTTAAAACACTTATGGAGACCAAAGCTGTAAAGTTGCACAGCTAATTGGTGGCAAACCCCACTCTCACGATTCTCAGGCTCCAGTTCATTACATAACTTGCTAAGGTTTTGGACTTACTCCCTCCGTGACTCACAACTGAGGACTTGTGACAGGGCTATGTGTCTGTGGTCTGTGCTAAGGTTCTGGTTTGCTAAGTTATTCTTCTGAATCTAATAATGTTTGGGTGATTCCCCAGAACATCCTGAGGAGGAGGCAAAAGCAGCCTATGCATGGGGCTCATTGATGAGCTGTTGAAGGTTGCAGTATGTCTGAGCTCGTGCATCTGAGAGGGCTTTGGTCCTGCTGCCCACAGGTGAATGCAAGGAAAGATCACCGGGCTGTAGTCAAGGCCAGGCCAAGGCAAGTCAGTGAAGAGGTGACATGTGCGTTCAGAGAAGTTCTTTTTTCATTTTATTTATTGATCCCTTCACTTCCCCAGTGCCTTTTAATAAAAATTCTGCTCTGGGAGCTTTTATTCATACTAAAGTGTAAATGATTGATAACTATAATTAAAGTGTTACCTATTTCATAGGGACTTACATTTTAACCTAAACCCCATGCTAAAGAAATAAAATTCTGAGAGTGCATCTTGAGACAAGTAAGTGGGTTGGGGAGAATTTATAGGAGGGTACATGGAATCAAAACCATGTAAGGTAGATAAATGTCTATTCTATGTTTGAATTTGAATAAGGATAGCCTGGCCTCCAAAAATACACATTTCTAGTCTTATTCAATATAATACACATGCCTTGACATTTTATTTTAAGATTTCTGATAAGGTACCTCTTTTCACAGGATCGATTACCCTTGGTGGGTCCTTAGGCAGCTGTGTGACTTGACTGTTCTACTAAGGGAGGTGAGTGAGCATGCTTAGTGCTGCTCAGTCCTACACACCCATCCATTCATTCTGTAATAGTGAGTAGCTGTCATGTATCAGGCCTGGGATGAGGACCCAGGGACACAGAGAGACCTAAGTCATGGCTTTTGCCCTCAAGGAGATTTACTTTCAAGAGGGGTCATTAATGTGTTATGTAAACAGATAATGATAACCTAATAATTTCTATCATGGAGGTATGTACCAGCAATGGTGAAAGTGGGTCTTTTTGTCAAGGTGTTTTGAGCTCCCTTGATAAAGTTAATTCTATCTGATAATGCACTTCTGTAGAACTCCAAATTCATGCCATTCTTCACACCCTTAATTTAGGCCAAAGTCATGGGTAGTGCTTAAAACATAGATCCTTTGCCTGCATGATGTGTGTGTGCAGTAACAAAAATCAAGCCCCCATCATAAATGGCACAAGCTTTTAAGGTGATGTGTATGTTTAGGTTGGTCTGAAGTCTTCTGTTATTGGAGAGAACTAACACATGAACTTAGGGAAAATTGTGATTTTGAAACATAGTGAGAATTACTTAGCCAGCAACTTCTGAGTAACGTGCAATAGGAAAGAAAGCCATTATTATTATTATTATTATTTTAGCAGAAGGGTAGCATTTAGTGAAGTCATTAGGCCCTGACATTTCAGTTATCTTCTTTGAAGCTAATCTGTGCAACGAAGATACCAACATATTAGTCAAGCACATCAGGAAGTATTGACACAGGAGGAGTCATCTAACTTTCTTCACTGGGGCTTTGTGGAGCATCTCAATTATGTAAAATCCTGGATGGGGGATGCTGGTGGTGACCAGTGCCCCCAGGAGTTATGCAATGTGGGGACAGTACCCTATCTGTGAGTGTCTTGGTTTACTCCATGTCCTTCTTTCCATACAGCACTTTGTGAATTCATAGAGCATTGGGTTAAACAATAGAACTGCAGAGCTATAAATGACATGGACTCTCTCTGAGAAGCAATAGTGGGGCAGTTGAATGTTCAGTCTTAGAAGCAGACACATTTGGTTTTGAACTTTGGCTAGCTGTGTGACCTGTGAAATGAGGAAAGTAACACCCAATGCATTGTGAGATCATGCAGGCGAATTCTATGAATTTTAGAACCTGGCACAGTATAAATGTACAAATAAATGTAAATTATCGCTGTAACCTTATCTCCGATCCCTCCATTTTAAAAAACGTTTATGAGTCAGCAGTGTGAAATGACTTGTACAAAGTCTCATGGCTGGCCAGTAACAGTCAGAAGTAATTTAATGCTGACTTTATCGGAGCCCTGGGATTTGCTCAATAGAGTTTTCAACACATGTGTAAGGCTTCACTTGAGGTTCTGGTTCTTCTCCTCCTGCTACTTTTCACTCTTACATTGTGAACACACTTTTTGCAAACATTTCAATAGTTTTGATGTGGAATTTTTTTTTTTTTTTTTTGTGGTACGCGGGCCTCTCACTGCTGTGGCCTCTCCCGTTGCGGAGCACAGGCTCCGGACGCGCAGGCTCAGCGGCCATGGCTCACGGGGCCAGCCTCTCCGCGGCATGTGGGATCCTCCCAGACCGGGACACGAACTATAGAAATGTGGGTTATTATTACTGAAATATGTAATTGCCGTAATTTTGAGTTAGGGAAGAGAAATCTGACCTGCAAAGTCTATATCACGGTTTCCTTTTCTCAGCTTACGACTGCATGGGAAGTTTCTATTTCCATTTTGAACCCTGTGGTTCCTCTGATGCCCTGCCTTGCTGCTGATTGTATCGGACTAGGGTGTAGTTTTCTCAGAGTAAGGGCTGCAGGACCGGATGTCTAGTGCATCTAGGGCTAGGTGTAGTGCATGTCATGTGAAGGTTGTAGATTATCCTTTTTTTCATAATACTTAATACACCTTTATTCTTTAATTTATGCTAGGTCGTAGTATATGAAAGTATGTAACAGTATATAGTACTTCATTATAATTGTCCATTGTTTTTCTTATCTATCTCCCTTCATGTTCAGGAGAAAGGATAATTTAGTCCTTAATTTGAAAACAACAAATGAACAAGGAAAAACAAGCTTACTACAACAAGATTATTTCTCTGCTACATGTATCTATATAAAACTTTGTCCAGTTTTTCTGCTTCATGCCCTCATTTAATGACTGAAATAGCAAATATTTTTCTGTTAAAAAGTTCAAAAGAAATTAAGAAGTTTTGTTTGCTGTAGGTTCTCTGTGGTTCCGGAAGCCCCCCAACACCTCTTCCCATTGTATTTGTAGTGGTTTCATTGGGATGGGGGTGGGCTGGAAGTTCTCCGCTTGCAGGCATTACTGGGCCAGACTCTGTCCTTTATTCCCATAACACGCCTTTTTTTTTTTTTTTTTTTTTTTTTTTTTTTTTGTAGTACGCGGGCCTCTCACTGTTGTGGCCTCTCCCGTTGCGGAGCACAGGCTCCGGACGCGCAGGCTCAGCGGCCATGGCTCACGGGCCTAGCTGCTCTGCAGCATGTGGGATCTTCCTGGACCGGGACACGAGCCCATGTCCCCTGCATCGGCAGTCTCAACCACTGCGCCAGGGAAGCCCACGCCATGTGTTTTGAATAATAAATGTGCACTTTAGTAGCGCTTGCAGGAGTAGATGCTGAAACCTCAAGCCAGTCATTTTTCTTCTATATAATAATGGTTTTAATACGTGCAACCAGTGACAGAGTTCGAGATAGGGCCTCCTACTCCCAGCCTACCATCCTGTTCTTCCCTGGCCATAACCAAGAGCTCCAGATTGCAGAGATTCTGATAAGTGAATTTGAGGGTAACCACTTCTTTTCCCAGATGGCCCACTTCAAAATTTACCTCTGGTTTAGGGTTGGTTGGGAGAAATTTGCAGACCACAACAAGCTGGGGAACCACGACAAGACACCATCTCCTTGGAGGTCCCAGGCACAAGCCCCAGGAGTGCCTGGCCACGTGGACTTGGGCAGAGGGCCTGTTAAGGCTACAAGTGACACTTAGCACATGAGCGACTCCCAGCCCAGTGCAGTAGATTTTTCTTTCTTTCCCAGTGTTTATCTGATTGCAAACTCTGTACTCTTATTTGAACAGTTGCTATACTTACTCTCAGTACACCAAAATGTGAGGTTCCTGAGTAATCCATTTGACACCAATTAGAAAAGAATTATTGTTGAAATGTATAATTGTTATATTGGTGAAAATATGAAGATAAAATGATTCTATTTCTGACAACCCCAGTTCACCTTTTCTCTCATTTTGAGCTTATAATTCTGACTTTATATCCCAGATCAGTGTTCCTTACCAAAACGTACTGTCTCTGTTTGTGCCTGAATAGCTCAGAATAGTTTTTTCAGTATAGTGGAGAATTCCCTTATTTCATCCAAAGGATTATAAGACCTCAGTGTGTATCTTGTTGCTGTATCATAGATCCTTAAAAGCAATTTTGGTTTGCTGTGACTTATCTGAGGTATTTCACTGCCTCCAACTCCACCCTTATTTTGTGCATATTCTCAGAAGTGAATGTTTTAGGAGAGCGCACATGCCATGAACACTCCTTGGATGGGCTTGTCTCACAGCCCCTGGGCATCCTGAAATCCTCACAGAAAACTGTTTTTTGAACTGCATGAGTAGATTTTATTGAATTAGGTTCCGATTTCTTGATGAAGAACCTCATCTGTATTGTGTTTGCCATAAACAATGCAACTGGTACGATTTGGACACATGCCCAGACTGCAGGCTATGTGATATTGGCTTTTAGGTAAGTCAGGATTGAAATATCACATTTTCCCACAGAGGCATACCTGACTCCAAGCTCTTGGCATAAAGCTTGATTAACCAATTAGAGAGATGGTGGCCAGGGGACTGCAGTCACTTGTGGACCATTGTGGGCAACCTGAAGCAATAAGCCAAAATGTAGCCATTTCATCCTGGTTTGCACTTTCTCATATGAGTTGATAGAAATTCATGGCATGTTTCATCTAGTAGTCCAAAGCCATATGCACATGCCTCAACTATTCCTTATGGTCAGCCTAATGGCCCCAGCTTGCTGCTTGAAAGAAGAGTCATTAGAAGTTTCTGCTCCTACATGTAGGTCTAGGTGTACAGGCTGTCAGGGGTTGGCTTCAGAGGGGCCTGCCCCATTCTGGCTCCCTCGCCTTCTTTATAGGTTTATCATGGATTCTGGGGAAAAAAAAGAAAGTCTTTCCTCATGTTCAGCAACACCACTGGGTCTTCAATAGCACAGCACTGCTCTCTCTGCTTAGTGAAGTGTTGAGGGAGGCCAAGAGGAAAGATGGAAGGGTGTCCTTGGAGACAGTAGTAAGCCCCATATCTAGTTGGAGTCCTTAGGTGATCTTCCAGTACCGGTGTTTCCCTTGAGAAAAATGAGCACCCTCACTGGACACCCTCATGCAAGAGGCAGAATGGACAGTGGAGAAAGATAGGTATGCTCGGTTCATACTCCGGTTCTACCATTTGCAGCTTTTAGACCTTGTGCCACTTTCCCAGCATCTCTAAAATGAGGCAAGTGATATTTACCTTGTAAAGATATTAGGATTAAAGATAGCATATATAGAGCATGAAATTTTCCATTGTGATGGCTATTATTATTATTATTACCTACCCCATTGTATTTGTGTTAGAAACTGTGTTCATCCAAGTAGCATCATATACTCATTTCTTGGAGTGTCTGTCTTTTGGGTAACTGATGTTTCTCTTACATCAATATCTCCTGTTATCTTTAAAGAGAGAAGTGCATGCAAAAATGAATTTAAATGCAATTCTTTTGCCTATTATTTGGAGTTTGGTTCAGCCAATATTTTTTTGAGCTTGAGTTATGTTTGTTAAGTCTATTTTGTGCCAGGCAATGGGAATACAAGAATGACTGGGTGCCTCTGTCTGCCAAGTGCCATTAATTCTGGTGGGAGGGGAGAGAGAGACAGATACAGAACATTTCAAAGCAATTTGATCAGTGCTATGCACAGGGTGTGGCCGATACTGTTCGGTGCCTCCCCAGTAACTTCTTCCTCTTTGTAGTTGACAGAAGCCTAATTTTGTTCAGGCTGGTACGGTTTCCAGCTAAATTCTCATCTCCCTAGGTTCTCTTCATGCCAGGTATGGTTGGGTGATGGAGATCTGATGGGTGGGACACACACAGAGATGTAATGGGGATTCTGATGGAGCTGTTGTCCGGACAAAGGGGCTTATCACAGAGGGCACCGGCCTGCCCCCCTTTTCCTACTTTGAACATAAGCATAATGTCCAGTGATGCAGCAGCCATCCTAAAAAATAAAATTGTGTATATTTAAGGGATACATCATGATGTTTTGATACACATATACATAGTGAAGTGATTATTACAGTCAAGTTGATTATCATATGGGTCACCTTACACAGTTAGCATAATTGTTTTTGCTGTCAGAGCACCTGAAATCTACTCTCTTAGCAAATTTCCAGTGTACAGTACAGTGTCATTAACTATAGTTATCATGCTGGACATTATATCTGTAGACCAGTTCATCCTACATAACTGCAACTTTGTACCCTTTGACCAATGTCTCCTCATCCACCCTTGCTTTCCTGCCCTTGGTAGCCAACATTATACTCTCTGCTTCTATGTGGATGCCACATATAAGTGAGATCATGCAGTATTTTTCTTTCTGTGTCTGCCTTACTTCACTTAGCATAATGTCCTCCAGGTTCATCTATATTGTTGCAAATGACAGGATTTCCTTCCTTTTTAAGGCTGAATAATATTCTATTGTATATACAGGTATACACCACAACTTCTTTATCCATTCTTCCATCGATCAGCAACCATTTTTTGACCATGAAAGAGAAAAGCATGAGGGAAAAGGTAAGAGAACTCCAGAGATGGTAGCCCGGATGTCACTGAGCTTCTGAATCAATGACAGCTGCCATCTAGATCCAAAATCTTATTAGGTGAGAGAAATACATCTGTACCTGTTGGAGCTGCTATAAAGTAGGTTTTCTGTTACTTGCCACCAAAGACATTCCTGAACAAGACAGCTCCCATTGGTGTGAAGATAAGAGGTGATACTTCTTGCAGAATACTAAGTGTCTGAGAGGAAGTGCTATGGCTCCAGACAGAAAACCTGCCCTCTATTGCCCGGGAAGAGTGCTTGGCCAAAACCTCTCAATGCAGAGATTCTCTTCTGCCACCTATACTTCAGAACTGTACTCAGGCTGTAATCGAGAGAGACAAAAAACTTGGACAGACCTTCTTCCTGTGAGATCCCATTCCAATTTGAGGCATGTTCCCCCAGAGTCTTTCATGAACTAAAGACAGTCTGTAAGCAAGGGCCAAACTAGTCAGTATGTCACCTGAGTGACCTTGTGTGCTGAGGGACCTAGGTCAGGAACTCACAGTTTCCTCTGATTTAGATCACACCAGAGCCCTCCACAGTCTACATTTCAAGTTAAACCCTTGACACATTTTTCAGAAACAGGGGCTTAGAAACCCTGACTGTGGCCGGATTCACAGATATGCAGCTGCCAAGACTAACAGACTAGTAGACAGTCTTTTTGCTGCCCTCGCAACTCCCAAAGAGATACCTGCTTTTTCCAGTATTCACTTTTCTCTCTCTGTCTTGCCCTTTTCTTTCTCAGACACAATTTGAGAGTCTCACAGATGGCTTTGGGGAAGATAACTGCTTGTTCTCCAACTTGCTCTGGGAAACACATTCCTGCTCCCTCCCTTCCTCTCTCAGAGTCCTTGGCCGGCCTTGGCCCTGTCTCCAGGAGATCATGACACTGCAGCCTCGTTCCGCAAGTTCCCATACCTTCCAGTAGTCTTACTGACAGCCTGAGCTGCTGGCATTTACATTCTTCTTCTAAGTAGCTTGGCAAATAGGAGCCTTTGCCTCTCTGTTTTAAAAACTTGACTTTTAGTTTCTGGGCTGAAGGGAGCATTCAGTATTGTGCCCATGAACCCACAGACCTCAGGGAATGTTTCCACTCCTTCCTCCCATGCCTACCTGTATCACCAAGGTGTGGCTCAAGGTGCAAAACCAACCACCATGGAGCGAGCTGGTTTAAACTGGAGTCCCATTTGTGGGGTGTTGAGGCAGGACAAGTTGGGTGCCCATAAGGCATGAGCTGGCATGGAAGGGCTAGAAGAGAAGGCTTGGGGACCCATGAAGATGCTGTGTCTATGATCCAAAATAAGGTCAGACAGAGTTTGAGTTCCCAGGTTTAGTTTTGATGGATTGGAGGCAGGTGAGGAGACCAGGGACCTTAAAGAAATCCATTTAAAGTTAATCTAGATGTTGTCAAAAATTAAAATGAGCATTGGGATAAAAGGCAAGTGACATCTGACATTCAGAAGAGACCAGGGATATATTAAAACATGGTTTTGTCTTTGAGTTTCCAAAGGCCCCAATGTAAGTAGAAACTGCCCCTGATTAAGATTTATTTCTACTTCTAACCTAAATTTTATTTTATGTATCTTTCTGAGTTTAAATTTCTTCACTGATTACTTGGGGATATATATATATATATATATATATATATTCTTCTAAGGGTTGTTTTGAAGCTCATATTAATTGATGGTTTTCAAGGAACTTTACAGTCTCACAAGTTAATTTCTATTTTTCTTCTTCCCTCCCTCCCTCCCTCCCTTCCTCCCTTCTCTCCTTCCTTCCTTCCATCTCTCTTTATCTTTCTCCCTCTTTGTCTCCTCCTCTTCTTCCCTTCCACTAGAATCAATACCCAGGAACCAGAACCAAATAAGAAAAGTCAGTCATAAAACAAGAGACAGAAAGGCAAATCCCAGGGAGACACAAGTCAATACCCCCTTCCAAACATTACATTATTGGGGTGGAGAGGGAGCAGAGCTGCTTAAAGCCTTAGTCTGTGATGTATTTTTGCTTACTTTTGCCTTTGCAGACTTTTAGGGAACCAACTCTCTGCTTTCAGATGCCACAGGGTAGACACACTCCACGTATTTCCCTCCTATCTCTTCTTTGGGAGGGAGACTAGAATCCAAATGTGAGAACAAAGACACCTGGACATCAGAGAATGGACAGGTGCATTCTCTGGGAAGGTGAGGTTACATATACCTAGAACTTAATATTAGGGCTTTAGAGGATAAGGGCACATGGCTCTAATGTTCATCAATATCCACTTCTGGATACACAAGGACTACAATCCCATGCCCTTGGATGTTGGGCATTGCCTAGAAGTGACTAGAGGTGGCCAATGAAACATGAGCAGGATTGCCATGTGTCAGTCATAGTCCCTATGACTGGGGTGGGACTTTCCTGCTCTCTCCCCCACTGTGCAAGTCTGGATTGCAGTGTCACCACACGAGGGACAGTTGCCCTGGAGAGTATCCAGACTGCAGAGGATTTGGGGGTAGGCAAGAGGTCAATCTTTGTGGTATTGGCTGGAGTAGCAGAGCCTACACTGAACAGTATGGGGCATGTGCAGAGAAGACTTTTTGCTCTTCCCTTGGTGGCTTTCCTTACACTCTAAGCAGCCAAACTACTGCAGAGTGTCCCACTTCTCTTTTGTTTTTCTTCTCTCCTAAACCCAGAGTAGCAGCTGTGTGGAGGGTTGCAGCTGTTGGAACTAAAGGGGGGAAAAAGGCCACTCCTCTTCCCTTCGGAATTGGTCTTGTCACATAAGTGGTTTACACACTGGCGGTCTCCACAGACGCCAGGCATGTATTCTCAGGTGCTCGCCCCATTCTGCATACACCCCATCTTGTCTCCATCCCAACGTGTAGACAGGAGCCATGGACACCCCGACAGAGCCGGGAGGTACTGTAATAGTTCAGGAGACCCAGGTTCAGTTTGGAAATCGGCAGACCTGATGTGCACCACCCACACACCCAGCTGTTGCAGGACTGATGTAGCCACAAGCAAAGAGAATCTGCAGAGCTGTTTCCTGAAAGGGATGATGAATGTGGTTTTCGTTTTTTTGTCTCCCAGAGCATGAAAATAGTATATTTCAAGTGACTTAGAAAGGGATAATATGCCTGAAAGGTAGTTTAAGTTATTCCTGTGAGTTTGCTTACCATTATGTCTTCCTTCTGCCTTTTTTTCAATTATACACCACCTCTGAGGCTTTTAGAATTTGTATCACTGTCTGAACTGTGGATGTTATTTTGATTTTTATTTATTTGTGTATAGTCATATTTTAATGTAATTTTCCATAGAATTCTTTTAAAAACCTATTGCCATGTTTTAAAAATATGTAAAATGTAATAAATGTGTAGACTGATTGAAAGATATTAGTATTTAAAACTTTCCAAGTCTAAAAATGGAGCTTTTAAATGTGTATTACCAAAAGGTAACTTTCCAGGAAAATTTTGGCCCCTTATTACTTTTTTCTGTCTTTACCTGTACAACAGGGTAATGATAAGAAAAAGCTTTAGAGTATGCCAACATGTCTAAGCCTTTGGCTGTTAAGAAGTATTGACGGTCATTAAATTATCTAAAAATATAGACCGAACTTACTGAAATCATTTTTAATTTTGTATTCATATTTATCTAAGAGATAGGAAAATTTTGTCAGGTTTGTTTTGTTTGAACTTACTCCATTTAATATGTTTTAAAGATTTTTATTTCTTCTTACTAACTAAATTGCATTTCTTTCTTTCTGGAACAAACTCTTAGCTCTACATTTCTGATATGGAGAAAAAAATCTAAGTGGAAATCAAAGGACAGGGACCATTCTGAACTTGAGTATAACAAAAGACAATTTATACTAGGTGTGATAACCCAGTATTGATTGTGTTGTATGAGCACACCCACTGTGGTAGGGTTTGGCTTAATCCTTGTTTATGTAGAATTGGGAGAAGTAAACGCACATCTCTGTGTCCAGTCCTCGTTTACTCAAATTTCAACTTCAGAAATTCAATCCTGATTCTTTAGGGTAAATTCCAAATGAAAATTTAACACAGAAATTAAGTTAAAACACAGATTTTGGACAAACTCTACCTTAACTGTGCTCAAACAGTGTTTGTGGCTTTGATAGGAAACCTTGCCAGCACATGTGTGAACAAGATTTGGCTTGGATCTAAGTGGTTGTCATGTACAGAACTGGAAATTGCTTAGTCTATTAATGAATCCTCAAAGTATTCACTGCAGGCATCTTTTGACTGGGGCTTCCAGTCGAGACTAAGAAAGCCCAAAGGGACCCTGAAATCTGTGAAATGAAGCACCCAACCACTTCAGCTGGAGGAGAGTCAAAGTGCAATAATAACGTATGTCTCCACCTCTGTTTACCCTTGGAGAGTTTGCCAAGATTAGTACTTGTCTGAAGACTCTAAAGGAAGGATTGTCTAGCTTGTCTCAATAGGAAGACTGGTCTTGAAACTGTGATCTTTGGAGGCAGCTGAGATGGGGGAAGGAGGAAAATTAAAGGTTCTCATAAATGCAGCCATTCCTATCCCTCCTCTTAGGTCTCCTTATGCAGATGACTATCCATGGAATTATTTCTTCCACTGGTTTATTTTTCAGTGTCATAGACTGCAATACTTATTGAAAAGCTTATTAGCAATAAGCTGACAATGAGCCTTTGAATGTTTCAGTAATAGTCTTAATTAAGAGCAGTCCACACCAAAATTTCATAGATTCAAAAAGACTCCATTGACCTATGGCATTCAGCATTACTGCTGAATTGGAATAACGTATTTAAAGTAAGTGTACCAGTTAAGATAGTCTAAGTTATCTAAGTTATGCTTGGTAAGAACTCTAAAATTTTAGAAGTTTTAAATATTTGCTCACATTACACATCCATTGTAGGTTGGTTTTCGTGGGGCGGTGGGGCAGGGGATGATCTGTTCCTTGTCTTCCATCAGGAAACAGGATAGGAGAGGCTACTTGTCTACACTGCCAGATTGTCAAGTCAACCCCCCCCCCCACCCCTCAATTGAGGCAGGGCACAGATCATACACTGATTCTTAAAGCTTCCTCTTGGAAATAACACATCACTTCTGCTCACATTTCTTTGGCCAAAGTTATTTACATAACTACACCTAAATTCAAGGGTACAGTATAACCCTACAAAAAATTCCCAGGAGAACTAAAAATATTTGGTGAACACTGTTAATGACCACCAAACTGAACTTTAATTCATGTTAATCCACCTAAACCTAGAAAATGCTGAAGTGCATTTTACTCAGGAGTTCATCCAAGTCCTTGTGTCTCACAGAGACATCTAGAGGACATCTAGACTTCAACCTGTACTTCTGGAAAGTTGGCTTCTTCATAGGCATGAAAATAAGCTTAGATGTAGCAGCAAAGTATAAAGGGGCAGATGATCAGCCAGCACTCAGAGTATCATTCTTTTGGGGGTGGGCATGTTGAGAGGGGGCCAGGGAATAAGCATGAACAAGAAGATAACTATGGTTTAGTAAAAAAGAAGAAAAACGCTTGAAGTCAAACCAGTTTTAAGCCCTAGCTTGTCAGTTTACTGTCTAATTAATTATGTGTCCATTATTTATTCTCTAGGAGTCTGAGTTTCCCTGCCCTGAAAGATAAAGAATCAAATGGATATTACATGTAATGTACTTTATGACTCATAAGTACTATATAACTGTCATAGAGAGAATAAGTTATTTGAGCCCTAGGCATGTCTGAACTATGTCCAGATTTTAATGACTCCTCGACTCTGTCTCAGAAAATAGAAATGGTATTTGGCATGGCATCAACCCATATCATTTTTATATGTCAGCAACTCTAATTCACAATCTACCAAATTTAATGGTAATAAAGATAATACTTTATAAAGCTTTACAGAATTATTTCACACCATGACATCCAAAGCCCGTAGTAGTTGCCGTCACTGAACAGAGAAAAAGACTCTAAGAAATGATGTGAGTAACAAATAAAGTAAG
This sequence comes from Kogia breviceps, assembly GCF_026419965.1. NCBI lineage: Eukaryota > Metazoa > Chordata > Mammalia > Artiodactyla > Physeteridae > Kogia > Kogia breviceps. The sequence continues at coordinate 103,516,046 of NC_081314.1, forward strand.
AGAGCAGGTAACAAATTCTGCACAGGAAATGAACAGAACAGAAAATGAAGCCTCATTGGAGGAAGGCAAAGTAAAAAATAGAGAGACCAAAATGTAAGTTGCTATATCTTTACATTGGTTATGTATAAGCCTGTACATTATGTACAAACTCCCTTCTTTATTATATCACTATATTTTGAATATTTAAGGACACTTTGCTCTTCCAAAAAATAGTATTATGGGCCTACTAATTGAAAATTTAGGTTCTAGATATTTTTGGGGTCATATTTAAAGCTTAAAGTCTTTCTTTGCTTCCTTCCTCCCTCCCTCCTCTCCTTCCTTTCTTCCCTCTCTCCCTCTGTCTCTTTGTTTCCTCTACATTAATTAACTACAGCTTTTATATTTCAGATAAAGTACTGGTATTAGGGAAGTCAATGTTCTTATAATATTTTCCCTTCCCTAGAAGGATGTAAAAGCTAGAGAGAGTAATGAGGTGGTGGCTATAATACATGTATGAATAGAGTGCTACAAGAACAATAAAAAGTGTCTGTGTTCAGGAGTTCAGGAAAGAATTCACACTGAAATTGACATTTCTCACTGTAAGAAAGAAAGGCAGGGAAAGAAATTCTAGGTAGAAGAAACAATTAGTGCTAAATGAGAATTATCATTATGCACCTTTAATGCCAAGTGATTTAAAGTAGCCGAAATGCAGGATGTTTGGGGAGAGGTGAAATTACAAAGTAGGCAGGAGCCTGACCCTGGTGGTCTTCATAGGCCATGGCCAAGGAGTTTGTGGTGCATCCTAAGTGGACTTTAAATAGGGTGATGAAAAAAAGCTAACATTTTTATTTATGGAATATCCACATTATCTACAATTAGAAAAAACTGTTTATTCTCAAGTTTATGAATTTGTGAATTACCATGATAATCTATTTATTGGTATCTAAAATTAACTCCCTACTTTGGCTCATGTACATGATCAAGATTATACCTACATCAAGTAGCAAATCTCCTGTCCTGATCTTAAAGTCACTTCATGAAAGTACCAGTCCCTATTAGGGAACCTCTTCCACATACCCAGTATTTTAACTCCTAAGCATTTGAGTATGATTCATTTCTTAGAGTAGTGCTTGATTTTCTTGTAATCATTACAAACACACAGACATAGGAATGTCCTTGAGATTTCTCCATTGTGTAACCCAGTGCTGAAAGCTTTCAAAATAAATAGAGCTGGCATGCAATTTCTTTCCCTTTCTTATGCCATCTCAGTCTGGCTAACAGTCTTAACAAGTTAATTTCTGATAGTCAAAGAGCCAAAAGCTCTATGGTCTTAACTTTTGTTAAGTGAGTTCAATTTGTCCCATGTTATGATGATAAATACCTTTGGAAAAAAGCAAGCATAAACTAATGATCATGATTCAGAATGTATTAGCAAGCTGGAAACATTTCGGTCATTGTAGCTGTATGCTTTAAACAACAACAAAGACAAACAAACAAACAAAAAACCCCCACAAACCCTCAGTTAATACATGCTCTCTTTTTTGTAACTGTAACATTTATGCATATTGCAGTACTACATGATCCGTGGTTGGTTGAATCTGTAGATGTAGAACTCCAGATATAGAAAAATTACTGAAAAGTTATACATGGATTTTTGACTGTGTGGGTTGGCACCCCTAGCTTGCACATTGTTTGAGGGTCAAATGCATATTGGAAAAGAAGAATAAAAATCAATTTATCTAAACTTACAACTCAAGAAGCAAGAGAACAAAAAGCAAATAACTAAGAATTACATAAGGACAGAAATAATAAAGAGCAGAAATAAAAATGAAAAATCAACAAAGTTAAGGGTTGGTATTTTGATAAAATTCATAAAATTGATAAACATCACAAGATTAATGAAGGAACAAAGAAGGCACAAATTTTCAGAAATGAAAATGTACAGAACACTTTCTCCAATGAATTTGATAATTTGGGTGATATGAGTTAATAATTCAAAAACCCAATAACATTAAACTTTTCATAGGATGAAATAGAAAATTTTTAAAATCAGGTATGTATTTTATTTTAATTTATTATTATTATTATTTTTGCTGTACGTGGGCCTCTCACTGTTGTGGCCTCTCCCGTTGTGGAGCACAGGCTCCAGATGCGCAGGCTCAGAGGCCATGGCTCACGGGCCCAGCCACTCCGCGGCATGTGGAATCTTCCCCGGGCTGGGGTACGAACCCGTATCCCCTGCATCGGCAGGCGGACTCTCAACCACTGTGCCACCAGGGAAGCCCAGGTATGTTTTTTAAAACTTTGATTCTTAATTAGAACATTCTCATAATCAAATTCTTAGGCAAAGATAGATTCACTGGTGAATTCTTCCAAACGTTTGAGAAAGACATAACAACACTGTATAAATTCTTTCAGAGAACAGAAAAAGAGGGAACAGTTTCTAATGCTTTTTAAGAGGAACATTTAAGAGTTCTTTAATTGAGAAAGACATAATAATAAAGAAAAATTATAAATCAAATTTTTTCATTAACACTGATGCAAAATTAAAAAAATGTTAACAAAGTCAACCCAGCAATACATAAAAAGGATGTTATATTTGCCACCAAGATGAGTTTATTTCAGATATTCAAGGGTGGTTTAGTATCACATCAACAGACTACAGAAAATCAATAAGAATTTACAAGAAGATTTAGCAATGCCCCTAAATACAAGGTTAGTATGTATAATTTTATAAATATTTCTATGTACCAGAAGAAAATGGAAAATTAAAACATTACCATTTATAACAACATAAAAAAACCATATAACTAGCAACTAATGTAATAAATTGTGCACACTTCTACAATCAAACTACAAAACATTACTGAGAGAAATTACAGAGAATCTAAACAAATGGAGACCTATTCCACGTTCACAGATGGAAAACTCAATATTGTTAAGATATTCTCAAATTATTCTACAGATTGTGTAATCCTAATTAAAAACAACAGGTTCTTTGTTCAGTGAAAATTGGAAATGCAAGGGCCAGGGATACCCAAAGCATTCTTGGAGAAGAACTTAATTGAAGGACTTACCTTGCCAGATATTAAAATTTGTTATGAAATTATAGTAACTAAGATAGTTTGGCTTTGGTAAATGGACAGAAAACTGATGACTGGAATAGAATAGAGGGTTCAGAATTATACTCACTCATTATACTCATGTATAATAACTTACGATTAAAAAAGAAGTATGAAAAAAGTGCAGCAAAGAAAAATAGTCTTTTCAATAAATGATGCTGTGGGTCAATTGGATATCCATATGAAAAAATCAAATTCAGATGGATTATACATCTAAATGTAAAAGGAAAATAATAAAGCTTTTCAAGGAAAAGTTGGGTGATGACCTTGATAATCTTGAAACAGGCAAAGACTTTTAAACAGGATACATAAAGGACTATTTCTAAAACATTTTATCCTTATTTTTAATGATAATTCAGTTTATATCAAAATTAAGAGCCTCTGTAAGAGCCTCAAAGTACTCGTATCCAGAATAAAAAAGAACTCTTACAAATCAATCAGAAAAAGGAAGATAAACCAATAGAAAGATAAACAAAACTTAAGCAGAATCTCTAAAATAGAAGATATTCAAATAGACAATAAACTTAGAAAAAGTATCAACCTCATTAGTTGTCAGGGTGGTGCAAACTAGAAGCCACCATATGACAATACTACACATCTATTAGAATGTTTAAGGTAGAAGGATGGAGAATACTGAGTGCTGGTGAGGATGTGAAGCAGCAGGCATTGTTGCTGTGAGGCACTGCTGGTGGGGGTCCAAATTTATATTGATACACGTGCATTGGAAAACAGCTTGACAATACATTATATCCCACCTACATATATAACTGAAAGAAACGTGGACATAGCTTCATCAAAAGCCATGAACTAGATGATCTTAGTAACCCTAAGTAGTAGTTCAGAGTAGTAAATAACTGAAAACTCTTTGAGTGCCTGCAAGAGTACAATGGACTAATAAATTGTGGTATCATCACAAAACGGAATACAGCATAGTACCATGCTACTGACAAGACTTCACCTGTGAACTCCCTTCGGAAATATGTGTAGTTGCTTCCAGAGTGTGTCTAATACTGTCAGAACATGCGTTTCAGAAAGAAATGGGAGGCCCAGTCTGTGTCACTCCATGGAAGGCTTAATACACCTCTCTGGTGAGGGGTTTGGCCTGTGAGAGGTGGTGTTCCTGTCATTTGCCAATTCAGCCTTTGTTATTCCCATGTGGTTTACCAGTATCTGAGCAGAGTTTGGCTTCATGTCAGCTGGGGACATAGGTGGTACATCCCTTTAACTCACAAAGGCCCCAAAGTGATCAGTCAGTCCCTCCAGCCACTTGAATGGTGTTTACTCAATGATTTTATTCAATGAGATAGAATTAAAGTATGTTTAGATCCTGAAACTTTTTTTTTTTTGGATGGGGAGATAGGACTGGAAAACATACTCCATCAGATGTTTGAAGAAAGCAATCTGGTGTGAGGATTCTTGCATTAAAAATCTGTCTCTGGGGGCTTCCCTGGTGGCGCAGTGGTTGAGAATCCGCCTGCCGATGCAGGAGACACGGGTTCGTGCCCTGGTCCGGGAGGATCCCACATGCCGCGGAGCAACTGAGCCCGTGAGCCACGGCCGCTGGGCCTGCGCGTCCAGAGCCTGTGCTCCGCAGCGGGAGAGGCCACAGCGGTGAGAGGCCCGCATACCGAAAAAAAAAAAAAAAAAAATCTGTCTCTGAGGCTGAAACTGCTATTTTGGTATGCTTTACTGTGGCATCTCACAGGCAGTGAGGGAAAAAAAAAAAAGAAAAAGAAAAAAATAAGGGAGGGTTGTTTGTCTTCTGTGACAATGATTTAGACCCAAAACCTTGATCGTTAACTTCATCTGCAGTCAAACGAAATTTTGTAGTGTCTTTTTCAGGGCCAGGCAATTTTACCACCAAATAAAATATTTGTCTTTTATCCACATTACCGTACTACTGACAAGTCTTTGCCTCAGAACTCATCATTTTGCAATGTGTAGTTGTTTCCAGAGTGTGTCTAATACTGTTGGAACACGCGTTTCAGAAAGAAACGAGAGGCCCAGTCTGGGTGACTCTGAGGGGGGTTCAATACACCTCTCTGGTGTGGGTTTGGCCTGTGAGAAGTGATGTTCCTGTCATTTGTCAATTCAGCCTTCGTTATTCCCATGTGGTTCACTGGTATCTGAATAGAGTTTGGCCTCATGTTACCTGGGGACATGGGTGGTGCATCCCTTTAGTCACAGAACGCCCAAAACTCATCAGTCCCTCCAGTCACTTTAATGATGTTTGACACTAAGAAATACTCCGTTTTTAAGAACATTAATCATACTGACTCTTTTTAAGCGTATTTTTCACAGCCCCTGGCCTAGAATGGAAATGTCACTACCGGGCATCAGCAATCACACACTTGGATATTTTAGCAAAGTTGGGAGAAAACAGTGCTGGTGGCCAAGTGAGTTGTCCGAGTTATTAAGAGCTGTAGCAAGTCGTGATACAGTCAGGGTTAGGTTCCTGTTACTTACCACTGTTTCTGGCACCATGGCTTGTTGTGGTTGCACAGGGGGCCTCTGGGACTCGGAATCTGAGACAATAATGGGAGAGGGGAAGTCCAGGTCCTCCTAGAAAGGAGATGTTTCAGAGTAACCTCATGTGGCCTACACGTGCCTGGCCCCTGTGCCAGTATGCACTCAGCTGGAGTACCAGTTAATCCTTCCCAGGTCTGTATGGAGTTCTTGGCTTCCAACAGGGAAGGCGCAATCAGGACATTGGGGCTATTTATCATGGTTTCAGAGCAGGCTCAGCTGTCTTCACTTCCCATTTATTATATAACTCCCACAGAAGACAATAGAAGAAAGTGTCTCCAAATGGAGATGCAGTGGGCAGGGAACACGGAGGAGGAGAATCAATACTATTTCCAGGTAGAATATTATTGACTGAGAATCATAGGAGGTTAAAGAATTTTAGAGATGGAAAGATCACAAATATAAAGTCACCTAAAGCTTTTAGCTTATATTTGTAGAAGCCAAGGCTCAAATAAGTTAGGTGACATATCTAAGTTCATAGCAATAGTTAGCTGTGTCAGGATTAAGGTTTTTTTTTCCCCAAAGGTTGAGTTTTCTGTTTTTCTCTCACTCTCTACCTAACTGTAATTACAACAAATACCTACCTTTGGATTTCAGCTAAGAAAATTATATTATTCTCAAAATCCCTATAATATAGGGATTACTAAAATTATGTAATACTAAGTAACTTTTTTTTTTCATGCTTATTTGTTAGGTCCAAGGATTGTTTCCTTTTGGCCACAGCAAATCCATCATTATTGAGTTTCTGCACCTTAAAAATTAAGGAATTTTCTTCTCCTTCCCTCTGTTTGCCTGGCAGCATCCTCAATCAAAAACAAACACACTGTTAATCAGTGAGAAAAAAGGAGAGAGAAAAATCTCCAAAAATTGTGTTTTGCCCCATCTGGCCTTAGAAAAACATGAGAATTGGTGATCAAGTAAATTCAGCAGGATGGCTGCCTTTCAAGGGAAACAATATCTGGATATTTCTATGTCTAGACCACAGAGGAAAAATGCTTCCTTGGTAATTAACCCATTGAAAGCAGAACAGGCCCACGTGGCCCTGAGAAACAAATATAGAGAAGAGTTAGAAAGATGCAGTCACTGAAGACTCAGCCTACACTTGGCATTGTTGGTGATATGCTTATACAAGTTTGTTCACCAGTTTGTATTTGAGAGTTTTCAATCCAGAATCTAGGTAGTGTGAAGAATGAATAGGGGATGGTAAGAAGTTATTTCTTTTCTTAACCAGCCAATGGTATTTTTCATTTTACTGTCCCAATTTCACTCCCCGTTTGCATGCCACTGCTAAGAGTCTTGTAGAAACCTCCTTATTCCTGGACTAAGAAGCAGGGACCCTGTAGTTCAAGCCTTAAGGACATTTTCACTGAGAATTAAAAGATGAGAAGGTTACTTAGACAAGTGGTTTGTCTGGGTGCTGGAGGGGAAATTTATGTGAATCTTGGTAGAATTATGAATCACAGTTCAATTAGATAATCTGTCTTTGAGTCCTGCATCATTTGTAAAAGCTGGATGTGAGTTGATGTATCAATACATCATTATCCACCTAGATAATTTATATTAAAAAATATTTTGGAGGCAAAGGCCAGATTGCAATCAAATATTGAACTTCTTATGTACACATTAACATTCATAGAAAAGGAAAGGGTTCCTTTTACATTCACGTTTCCTAAGTATAATTTGCATATCCCTTCCATAAGCATTTATTAAATGCTTATGCATACTAACAGAGGTGTTTAAAATCACGGGGATCCAAAGAAATAAACACATAGTGTTTACTCCTGAAATGTAGTCTGTATTTAGAAACAAAATACATACAAAAACCAAATGTACACCTTACCATTAATATCATATAAATGATATAACAGTGCTGAGAAATACGCAGTAGAAGCATGGCTAGAATGTGTTGAAGATAGTTGGAAAAGGATTTTTATAAACGTCAGTTAATTGACAAAATAATGGTATAATGAATGTTGAAAGAAAAAAGATCACTCAAACTAATCTCCTAGTTTCATTCCCTAGCAGGCCTTTTCTATATTTAGGCATAATTTTAGAAATCTCCAGTGGAGCACGAGTCCATCCCTGATGTAGCTTTGCCTTCCTTTCCAGTCTCTTCCCCACCTTGTGCCTTCTTTCCTGCCTCCCTCTTGTGAAAGCCCCCACCCCGCCGCCCCTTTCTCTACCATGTAGCTCTTCATTGTGGGACCTTCAGCTTTTGCCTAGGATCCTCTTTTTCACCACCATATTCCATCTCCCTTCCCTTCACCTCTCAAACTCTTCTTCACACTTTGAAGCTTTGGCACTGCATCTTCCAAGAATTCTTCCTGAAACTTTTACTCCTCCTCCTCTCTCCTGTTTCTTTGTCTTTTCCTAATCTGACTTCCTCCCTCCTCCCACAGTTTGTATTAAATGAACCTCTTTGGTAAATCTATAAAAATCCTTGACAATTTTAATCAGTGTATTGGCCATATTAGATTTTAAGGATCGATTTCTGTGTTTGTCTTTCCAACTATGACGTGAGCACTTTGAAAGGAGGAATCATATCTTATTTATGTTATATTCTTTAGTGTCTGTGTCAATAGAAAGAGTTCCATAAAGTTTGTTGAATGAACCAACAAAGAAACCTCATATATAGTACTGAATTAAAAAATACACGGACTCTGCCCTCAGGGATTTTATAACCTAGTAGAGAAGATAGACAACACACAAACATGACTACAAGCCTACTAATGCAGTGAAGCAAATAAAATGAGTTTTGAGGTAGAGAGTAATGGAGCAGATTGCTTTAGTTGAGAGATTATAAATGTTAGGTTGGAATGGAATCCACTGTGGTTGGTTCTAGAAGAAAGGGAATTTATTGACATATAAAACATGGCTCACAGAGTCTTTGGGAAACTTAGGGAGCCAGGAACAATATCCAGTCACACTACACAGGGCTGCTCCAGCAAGAGCAGCTAGCCACCATCACCTGGCTCCCAAAATACAGCTTTAAAACCCCCCCCCCCCGCTTCCTCAGTGATGGTCAGGATGGGCTCTCAGTATATCCACAATTACTTCCCTGAAGAGCTTGGCACTTCTGTCACCTACTTTCAGAAAGGCAAGTTGTAGTGAGACCAGTTCCTCATGTTGGTCCCTTCCCAGTGGAAGGCTAACTCTGGTGCAAGTGACTGTCAGATTCTGGGTCACAGATCTGCATTCCAGCTGCCATTACAGCTGGGAGGTTGAATTTTGATATCTGCCTTGAAGAGGCAGGACTTATAATATAGGGATCTCCTACATTATGAGGATTTCCATTAATATAAAAGAATTGTCATGAGATGCTAAATAGCAACAAATATATCTATTGTCACTGCAGGTCACTAAAGAGCTATCTGAGAAGGTAGCATGAAGGTTACCTGAAGGGTGACAAAGAACTCACCAGGCAAAATAACCAGAGATTAGAAGAAAATGTAAAATGTTTTATTTATGGCTGGGAAATTCTCATCAGCTTCCAGAAACTGAAAGAATTCTATATGGCTGAAGAGTGATGAGTAATGGAGAGGGGGCCCTGTGATGAGATTAGAGAGGGGACCAATGAGTAAAAGCATAGTGGTAAGTTGTGAAAGAGTTTGTATTCAATTCTAAGTTCTATAGAAAGCCCTTAACAGTTTGAAGCCAGGAGCGTGAGATGATCCAATGTATACTTCCCAAAGTTTAGACTGACTTGTATGTGGAGATTAGGTTGAAAAAGGGCAAGAGAGGGAACAGGAAGAGTCTAGCAAGGAATCTAGGGATTCTCCAGGTGAGAGATGAATGTGGCTTAGACTGGGGTGGTGGCAGTGGTTAAAAGACAAGTGGGGAGAATTTGAGATATAACTTGGAGGTTAAAATGTTTGCACTTAATGCTAATCCATATTGTGGGTGGCTGGTAATAAAGAGGATATTAGGAAGGACTCCTAGGTTTCTAATTTTAGAACTGCTGGATGGATTCCTGAAAAGGGGAAGACTGGAGAAGGATCATATTTGGGGGAGGAGGGTGTTGGTTGAGTTTTAAGAGTTTGATTTGGAACATTGTAGTGGATACTGAGAGTGACCACCCAGATCCCCCTTTAATGAAGAACTTGTTGCTCCAGCTGTGAGAGTGCTGACAGAAGACGACCTTCACCTGTCAGTCTCTTTAGGTACCCTTTCAGAAAGCCACATCACACAGTGTCACACTGCTTCTGGGGATATGGGAGTGTGCACATCAATGACTGATAAAAGGCTGGCCATCTTGATCCAAAAGGGGACAATCTTTAAGATGCATCTAGATCCACAGCTCCTCATGGGCTTAGCCAACACTGTTGTTGGCCCTGCTTCTCCCTTTTTTCATGCCTGCTTTCTACAAGTATCGATTCCAGAAACTTCTGGTAAGCATCCTGCATGCTAAACACTGTTTTAGACTCTGATAATAATGATCCCATCACTGGTGTTAGGTAGACCACAGAGGTCCCTGGCACAACCATCTAGGTGTTGAAAGTTTTACTAATGGTTCATCGAGATGGCATAGCAGTATAAGGGAATCCATTAGTTGGTTCCATATAACAGACATTTGAAAAACATGTGGGAAATGGAAACTAAAGTAACATAAAAATTGGGTGGCTATTGCTAAGCTCAATTGATGCAGATAACAAAAAAAGCATTTTAGAGGCCTCCTTGGAGTCATACAAAGAAGGTCTAATCTCTTGTGAGAGGAGAATGGAGAAAACAGAACCTAGCTAAGGGTTTAGTTGGCTGAACCCCAAAGAAGGGAAGATTAAACTCCCAATCAAGGCAGTTCTGCTCTGCAGTCCGTGCTCTGGTGAGGAAATAATAGGATCTTGATTCATTGTATGGGAACATCTGGGTTTATAGCATGGGGGTATAAATTTGTTACTTATGAGCATATAAATAACATTTAAAATCATGGGGGTAAATATTCTCACCCTAGTGAGAGAGGGTAGATGTAGAAAAAATGAGCTTAGGACTGACCTCCAGTCTTAAAGTCCAACTGCAAAAGTTCAAAATTGAAAGAGGATCTTACAAAGGAGATTTAAACAAGTACTAAGAGATCAAAGGAAAACTGGGGAATGTGTATCATGGAAACCAAGAGAAGAGAGAGTTCCAAAAATATATGAAAACAAAGGAAGTATATGTAATGTTGCTAAAAGGTGGATGAATTTCAAATACACTTCACTAAGTAAAAGAAATCAAAAGGCTATATACTGTTTGATTTCATTATGACATTCTTGCAAAGACAAAACTACAGGGATAGAAAACATTAGTGTACTACAGGTTGAACATGAGGGTGAGTTTACTACAAAGTAGTACAGGGGATTTTGGAGAATGATAGAATTATTCTATATATTAACAGTTCTTTGTGTATGTGTTAAGACTTGCAGAACTCTGCTACAACTGTACATATTGTGTGTATCAGTAATTTGACCTCTTTTAGTGCTGTATTGAAGTCTATTGTGTGGACCCTACTTGACAAATTATAGGTTATTTCAAATTGTTGGTGATTATAAATAAAATTATTTGTGTATACTCTTTAGTGTGAACATAAGAAGGTTACTTTGTCATATGGTAATTGTACATTTAACTTTATATTAAACTCCCGAACTGTTTTTCATCCTGAACTACTTTGCATTCCCACCAAGATATGAGATTTCCAGGTGCCTTAAATCATTGTTATCACTTTATATCATCAGGTTGAAAAATTATTTTAGTTGTTGTAAGAAATGTTTAATGGTATCTCATTGTAGTTTAAATTTCCAGAATGACTGTGGGCATAGTTTCATGTGCTTATTTGCCATAAGTTTGCCTTACTTGGTTATGTCTGTTTTGCCCATTTTTTATTGGATTGTTCATTTTCTTAATATTGAGTTTTGAGAGTTCTTTACATAATCTAGATCTAAGTCCTTTATCAAATATGTGACTTGCAATATTTTCTCCCATTAGCTGTTTCATTCTCTTAACTGTGTCCTTTGAGGAGAAGTTGTAATTTTGATAATATTTACCCTGTATATAAAATTCTTTGTAGATAGTATTTGTCTTTTGCATTCTAAAGATGTCACTCCATTGTTTCCAGCTTTCTTAGTTTTTAGTGAGAAGTCTGCTGTAATTTTGGCTAAAGTTCTTCTGTATATCTTTTTCTCTACTTCCTTCAGGGTTTTCTCTGTATTTGGTTTTCAGCCAAAATCATTCTGTGTAAATTTCTTTTTAAAAAACCTATTTGGTGTTTTTGAGCTTCTTGGAATTATAATTTGGTAGCTGTCAATAATTTTGGAAAATTTTCAGCATAAGCTTTTTAAATATTTATTTTTCTGTTCTGTGTTCTCTTTCTGACATTTCTTTTTAAAAAAATTTTATTGAAGTATAGTTGATTTACAATGTTGTGTTTAATTTCTTCTGTACAGCAAGGTGACCCAGTTATACATATATATATATATATTCTTTTTCATATTCTTTTCCATTATGGTTTATCACAGGATACTGAATATAGTTCTCTGTGCTATACAGTAGGACTCTTTCTGACATTTCAGTTTCACTTGTTTAGAAATTTTGGTTTGTACCACAGCTCTGGGGTGTTCTTTTTCTTTTTTCTTTTAAAATTCACTCTCTTTAACAAACTTATGGTTACCAAGGGGGAAGAGTGACGAGATGAACTGGGAGATTGGGATTTACATACCTACACTACTATGTATAAAATAGATAACTAATGAGAACCTACTGTATAACACAGGGAACTCTACTCAATGCTCTGTGGTAACCTAAATGGAAAGGAAATCTAAAAAAGAGCTGGATATATGTACACATATAACTGATTCACTTTGCAGCACAGCAGAAACTAACACAACATTGTAAAGCAACTATACTCCAATAAAAATTAATTAGAAAATTCAGTCTCTTTATTTTTTGTGCTTTAGTTTGGGTAATATTTATTGACTCCTCTTTATGATCATTGATTCTTTCCTGAGTTATGTCAGGTTGACTGATGAGCCTTTTGAAGAAGTCTTATAGTTCTGATGCAGATTTTTAATTAGTTGGTGTACTAAATCTAGTAATCTTTTTTCTATTAATATATATATATTTTAAACGGGATTGTTCTAATAGTTTCTTATCCTGTACTGCCCCATTTGGGGTTTGTTATTAAGCTTTTCCTAGCCTCATAAAATAAATTGGCAGTTTCCTCTTCTGAATCAATGAAGCAGTTGTATTTTATAGGTATTACTTGTTCCATGGAAGTTTTTTTTTCCTACATCTTTTTTGTAAAATTATTGTATTCTGATGTTATTGTGGGGAAGAGTTTTTTTAGGTGAAATTTACATAATATAGAGTTAACTGTTTTAAAGTGTACTATTCAGTGGAAATTAGGGTACAATTCAGTAGTATTTAGTATACTGATAATGTTGTACAACCACCAGCTCTTTTTAGTTTCAAAATTTTTACCTCATTCCATAAAAACACCTCATATACCTTAAGTAATTACTCTCCAATCCCCTCTTTCCATATCTCCTGGGAAACTTTAATATGCCTTACATCTTGATAGATTTGCCTATTCTGTATGTGTCATATAAAAAGAATCATATAATATGTGACCTTTATAATACCTGACTTCTTTTACTTAGCATAATGTTTCTGTGGTTGATCCAACTTATAGCATGTATCAGTACTTTGTTTCTTTTTATAGCTGAATAATATTCCATTGTTTGAATATACAAATATACAACAATTTGTTTGGTCATTTGTCCATTGATGAACATTTGGGTTATTTCTACCTTTCAACTATTATGAATTATGCTGCTATGAAAATTTGGGCCCAGTTATTGTGTGGACATATGTTTTCATTTCTCTTGAAATGAAATATACTTAGAGGTGGGATTATTGGGCCATGTGGTAATTCTGTATTTAACTTTTTGAGGAACAGGCAACTGCTTTTCATAGCAGCTGTATCATTATATATTCTCGTCAGCAATCTATGAAGGTTCCAATTATTGACATCCTTGCCAATAATTGTTATTTTACATTTTCTTGATTAAAGTCATCCTAGTGAGTGTGAAATGGTATCTCATTGTGATTTTTTTTAAAAATAAATTTTATTTATTTGTTTATTTATTTATTTATTTATGGCTGCATTGGGTCTTCGTTGCTGTATGCAGGTTTTCTCTAGTTGTGGTGAGCAAGGGTTACTCTTCATTGCGGTGCATGGGCTTCTCATTGAGGTGGCTTCTCTTGTTGCGGAGCACGGGCTCTAGGCACATGGGCTTCAGTAGTTGTGGCATGCAGGATCAGTAGTTGTGGCTTGAGGGCTCTAGAGTGCAGACTCAGTAATTGTGGCACACAGGTTTAGTTGCTCCATGGCATGTGAGATCTTCCTGGACCAGGGATCGAACCCATGTCCCCTGCATTGGCAGGGGGATTCTTAATCACTGCACCACCAGGGAAGTCCCCTCATTGTGGTTTTGATTTGCATTTATTTAATGAAAGATAATGATAGATACCTTTTCATGAGCCAATTGGGAATTTATAGATCTTTGGAGAAATATCTGTTTAAGTTCTTGCTCATGTTTTTTTGTTTTTTATAATTTAAAAAAATTGAAGTATACTTGATTAAAAATTGAAGTATACTTGATTTACAATATTATATTAGTTCCAGGTGTACAATGTAGTCATTCAATATTTTTATAGATTATCCTCCATTTAAAGTTATTACAAAATAATGGCTATATTTCCCTGTGCTTCACAATATATCCCTGTTATTTATTAATTTTCTACATGGTGATTTTTACCTCAACCCCCTGCACATATCTTGTCCCTACCCCCTTTCCTTTCCCCACTTGTAATCACTAGTTTGTTCTATATATCTGTGAATGTGTTTCTGTTTTGTTATATTCATTCATTTGTTTTATTTTTTATATTCCACATATTAGTGATAACATACAGTATTTGTCTTTCTCTGACTTACTTCACTAAGCATCAATACCCTCCAGGTCCATTCATGTTGTTGCAAATGGCAAAATTTCAGTGTTTTATATGGCTGACTAGTATTCCATTATATGTGTGTGTGTGTGTGTGTGTGTGTGTGTGTATACACACGCATAACATCTTCTTTATGTGTAATGGACACTTAGGTTTCTTCCATATCTTGTGTATTGTAAATAATGCTGCTAAAAACATCGGTTACATGAATATAAATTAGAGTTTTTGTTTTTTTTGAATATATGCCAGGAGTGCAACTGGTGGATCATATAGTAGTTCGATTTTTAGTTTTTTGAAGAAACTTCAGGCTGTTTTCCATAGTGGCTGCACTAATTTACATTCCCACCAACAGTGTACTAGGGTTCCCTTTCTCTACATCCTTGCCAATATTTCTTACTTCTGGTCTTTTTGACAATAGCCATTCTGACAGGTGTGAGGTGCTATCTCGTGGTGGTTTTGATTTGCATTTCTCTAATGATTAGTGATGTTAAGCATTTTTCATGTGCCTATTGGCCATGTGTATATTCTCTTTGGAAAAATGTCTATTCAGGTCTTCTGCCCATTTTATAATCAGGTGGTTTGGGTTTTTTTTTTTTTTTTAATATTGAGTTGTAGGAACTGTTTATATATTTTTGGGTATTAACTTATCAGTCATATCACTCACAAATATTTTATTACATTCAGCAAGTTGTCTTTTCATTTTGTTGATGGGTTCCTTTGTGGTGTAAAAGATTTTGAGTTTAATTAGGTCCCATTTGTTTATTTTTGCTTATGTTTCTTTTGCCTTAGGAGAGAGCTCCAAAAACTCTTGCTGTGACTTATGTCAAAGAGTGTTCTGCTTATGTTCTTGTCTATAAGTTATTTCCTGTCTTAATTTAGGTCTTAATTCATTTTGAATTTATTTTCACATATGGTATGAGAAAATGTTCTAATTTCATTCTTTACATGTAGCTGTCCAGTTTTCACAGCACCACTTATTGAAGGGACTGTATTTTCTTCTTGTACATTTTTGCTTCCTTTGTCATAGGTTAATTGACCATAAGTTCATGGGTATATTTTTTGGCTGTCTATTCTGTTCCATTGATCTATGTGTCTGTTTTTGTGTCAGTACCATTCTGTTTTGATTACTGTAACTTTGTAGTATAGTCTGAAGTTAGGAAGCATGATAACTCCAACTCTTCTTTCTGAAGATTGTTTTGCCTATTTGGGATCTTTTGTTTTTCCAAAGAAAGTTTAAAATTCTTTGTTCTAGTTCTGTGAAAAAAAGCCATTGATATTTTGATAGGGATTGCACTGAATCTATAGATTGCCTTGGGTAGTATGGTCATTTTAACAATATTCTTCCAGTCCATTAATATGGTATATCTTTCCATCTGTTTGTGTCATCTTCAGTTGCTTTCATCAGTGTCTTATAGTTTTCCAAGTACAGGTCTTTTATCTCCTCATATTGATTCACAGGAATTTTATTCATTTTTTAAGTAAAGAATCCCAGATATGATTGTAAATGGGATAGTTTCCTTAATTTCTCCTTCTGATATTTCATTGTAAGTGTATAGGAATACAATAGATTTTTGTATATTAATTATTAATTCTGTAACCTGTAATTTTACCAAATACATTGATCAGCTCTAGTATTTTTTTGGTGGCATCTTTAGGATTTTCTAAGTATAGTATCATGTCATCTGCAAACAGTGACAGTTTAAATTCTTTCATTCCATTTTGGATTCCTTTTATTTCTTTTTCTTTTCTGATTGCTGCAGCTAAGACTTTTAGTACTGTGATGAATAAAAGTGGTGAGAGTGAGCATCCTTGTCTTGTTCCTGATCTTAGAGGAAATACTTTCAGATTTTTCCTGTTGAATATGATGTTAGCTGTGGGCTTAACATATATAGTCTGTATTATGATGAGGTATATTCCCTCTATATCCACTTTATGGAGCGTTTTTATCATAAGTGGATGGTGAATTTTTTAAAAAAATGTTCTACCTATATTGAGATGACCCTATGATTTTTATCCCTCAATTTGTTAATGTGGTGGGTCACATTTGCAGATATTGAATGAACATTGGTTCATTTGCAGATATTGAATCATCCTTGCATCCTTGGGATAAATTCCACTTGATCATAGTGTATGATCCTTTTAATGTATTGTTGGATTTGGTTTGCTAATATTTTATTGAGGATTTTTGCCTTTGTGTTTAGCAGTGATATTGACTTCTAATTTTCTTTTTTTATATCTTTGTCTAGTTTTGGTATCAGGGTGATGCTGACCTTATAGAATGAGCAGAAGCATTCCTTCTCTATGTTTTGGAAACGTTTGAGAAGCATAGGTGTTAACTTTTATCTAAATGTTTGGTAGAATTCACCTATGAAGCTATCTGGTCCTGGATATTCATTTGTTGGGGTTATTTTTTCTCCTACTGATTGAATTTTATTATTGGTAATTGGTCTGATCATATTTTCGGTTTTTTCCTGGTTCAAGCTTGGAAGACTGTACATTTCTAGGATTTTTGTTCATTTCTTTTCAGTTATTCATTTTATTAGCATATTATTTTTTGTAGTAATCTCTTATGATCCTTTGTATTTCTGTGTTGTTTTTTGTAACTTTTAAATTTCTGATTTTATTGATTTGCACCCTCTATTTTTCTTTTCTTTTTAAGTTTTTTTTAGTTTTTGTTTTAAAGCCCATATGATTTTTTTAAATTTTTATTTATTTATTTATTTATGTATTTATGGCTGTGTTGGGTCTTCATTTCTGCGTGAGGGCTTTTTCTAGTTGTGGCAAGTGGGGGACACTCTTCATTGTGGTGTGCAGGCCTCTTACTTTCGCGGCCTCTCTTGTTGCAGAGCACAGGCTCCAGATGCGCAGGCTCAGTAGTTGTGGCTCACGGGCCCAGTTGCTCTGCAGCATGTGGGATCTTCCCAGACCAGGGCTCGAACCCATGTCCCCTGCATTGGCAGGCAGACTCTCAACCACTGCGCCACCAGGGAAGCCCCACCCTCTATTTTTCTTGATAACTGTCTTAAATGTTTATTGATTTTATCTTTTTGAAGAGCAAGCTCTTAATTCCGTTGATCTTTTTGATTATTTTTTTAGACTCTATTTCATTTATTTTTGTTCTATGTTATGATTTCTTTCCTTCTACTAACTTTGCGTTTGTTAGTGTGGAACTAAATCACTAAGCAAGCAGGTCCTGAGTGGGTGCTCAGCTTAGGCTGGAGCATGTGCTGGGGCTGTCATGGGAAACTGACCATAGGCCTGTGCAGTTTTAATCTGCTTTCTCTGCCTTGTTTTGGGAGTAAGCAAATGTATGTGAGCTCTTCACAAGAGGAGTCTAAATTTCTTACAGCCCTCCTGTTAGTTCCACTGGTTTTCTAACTATCTAAGGAGACTCTTCTTCCCAGTGTTGGAACCCGGAGCTGGGCTGCCCCATATGTGGCTCTAACTTCTCACTCCCTGTGGAGGATCTCTACCTGTGTAATGTCCCCATCATTATCTTTTTTGTCCCTTCCCAGGGGCACAAGTCCTGACCTGATCTCTTCTTTTCCCTTCCTCCCTGGTTCACATGTATTTTTCTTACAGCCTTGATTGTACAAGAATCTTTCTGCAGTTCTCTAGTTTGTTTTCAGTGAGAATTGTTCCACATGTAGATGTATTTTTGATGTGTTCATGGGAGGAAGTGAGCTCGCATCCTCCTACTCCACCATCTTGATCTCTCCTTCCTTTGCTCATTTAAAAATTGTGTTGCTTGCCTTTCTGTTGTTCAGCTGTAAGTCAAGCTCATAAAAAAACAGAACAAAATGGTGGTTATGAGAGTATGGGAAGTGGGGGGATAAAATTGATGTTGTTTAAGGGTACAAACTTGCAGTGAGTAGTAAATAAGCCGTTGGAATCTAATACACAATATAGTGAATTTGGACAATAATATGTAATGGGATAAATATTGATACAGTGGCAATCATATTACATATCACAATATATAAATGTATCAAAATAACACATTATACACCTTAAATTTACACATGTGATGTGTCAAATACATTCAATTAAAAAGTATTGCATTTTTATTTAAATAAACATTACCACCATGAACAATAAATACTACACTGAGAGCCAAGAGATTTAGATCTTTGGTCTTGAGTTTGTCACAAATTCCACTCTGGAACAAATGATTTTGCCTGTCTGGTGTTAGAGTTCCCATTTATGAAATAAGAATGTTGAATATAGAACTTTGAAGATTCCTTACTGCTACAAAATGATATGGCTCTATATGCATATGTGAACAGCTTTGAAAGGTTTCTTTGTTGTTGTTCTTTTTGTTTTAGTAATATATCTAAATAGCAAAGTTAATGTCATCCTGTGATAAGGGCTTTTCCATCATTCTATTTTTTTGGGGGGGGGGAAGACACTGAAACTGCCCCTTATTTGTTCAGTTGTTTTCTTCTGTTTCCCTCACTAGATTCTTCCTTTATTTCCCCCCTTTGCAGCAAAACTTCTTGAAATTTCCTTTATTTTAAGTGTCTCTAGTTCTCCACCTCTCCTTCTCTCTTAAACTCATTCCAGTCAAGCTGTCACTACCCCCAGTCCTCTGAAATTGCTCTTACCAGTGTCACCAATGAAGTCCGCACTGCTAAAAGCAGTGGTCTACTTGCAGTCCTCATTTTATATGACCTATCGCAGTGATCATACTGTTTTTCTTAATACATTTTCGTCTCTCATGTTCCGTTCCCAATATATTTTTGGAGTTTTTCCACCTTATTGGTTGTTCTTTCTCAGATTTCATCACCAGTTTCTCCTCATCTCCCAGTCTCTTAGTGCTGGAGTACTTCAGTGTGTGTCCCTGGGCCTCTTCTCTTCTTCATTTACATTGACTCTCTATGTAATCTCATCCAATCTCATGTCTTTAAATACTGTATGCTGAAGACTTCCAAATGTATATCTCTGGACCAAATCCTACTCTAGAATACTAGACTCATATACACAACTGCCTACCTGCCCTCTTTACTTGGGTGGCTAATAGATGTCTCATATTCAACATGTCTAAAACTGAACTCTTGTTTGTTCATCTCATATCTGCTCTATTTGCAGCCTTCCCCATTTTGGTTGATAACGTCTTTCAAATTGCTTAGACTAGAAATGTAGAGGAATCCTTGAGCCTCTCCTTCTCTCATACACAATAACCATCAGAAAGTCCTATTAGGATAAGCCTCAAAATACATGTAGTGTAAATACTTATCACTTTCTTTTCTACTTCTAGGGTCTGAACTATCTCTCACCTGGATTGTTACAGTGGCTTCCTAACTGGTTTCCCTATTTCTATCTTTGTTCCTCTGCAGTCTGTTACCAACACTGAATTCAAGGATATCAATTGAAAGTGTAAGTGAGGTCATAGCACTTATTGCTCACAGTTCTCTCATGGATCCCCACTTCCCTCAGACAAAGCCAAAGTCCTTAAAAGTCCTATAAAGCAGCTACATGATCTGGCCTCCCATTACTTCTCTGACCTCATCTTCTGCTACTTTTGCTACTGGTAACTTTGTGATAGTCATACTGACCCTCTTGATTTCCTTCCAACATACCAGTATGCTCTCATCTTTGCAACTTTGCCTTAACCATTTCTTCCCCTAGAATACTTTCTTACCAGTAATTACATCACTAACATTCACCACTTTTCATGTCACCTGTACATTGAAGCCTGCCATAACTATCCTATTTAAAATTGTAGCCCACCTTTTCGTCCTAGCACTCTTGAGATCCCTTAACCTGGTTTACTTTTTCTTTTCTGCATAGCTCATACTGCCTTATAAAATACTGTCTGTCATTTACTTACTTGTTATGTTTATGGTCTGTTTTCTGCCTATAGTATGTAATAGCCTGATATATTATAAGCAGTGAATAAGTATTTGTTGAATGAATGAATGAATGAATAAATAAATAAATATATAAATGATGTTTAAAACAGATATTATGATATCTAATGTCTAAACTAAGGTTTTGAGAGGCAAAATAGAACTTTCATAAAGAACTTCAGATATTAGAGTATTCTTATCAAAGATTATTTGAAATCAGTCATGGGACCACACAATTTTTCATTTAGAACAATCATTCCTGTTTGTCATATAAATATACTGTTTACTCTAACGTTCCACCACCTGAATTGTCCATAATATCATTGAATTTTCCTTAATGTTATTTGGTAGATTGCTTTTTATTATATCTTTTACTTTCTCCTGGCTCATTGGCCCATGAAAAGCAGTGTCCCTGCTAAAATGTCTTCTTTAAAATATATAACATTTTGGATCATTGGGTATTTAATTCAGTGTTCACTCAGACCTGTATCCAACATCTTTCAGAAACTTCTATGTATTCCCTTTTCTCAGTGATAGTTTCCTAAGAAAAGCCTTTTTAGGGAAGCACTGGGGAAATTACTAAAGTATACACTTGCTATTGTTTTGCAGTTTCCTTCCTCAAGGGACCTGGCTTCTTCCCCCCAAGCCCCTTTTTAAAACTAGCATGCATCTTCCCTAGCCCAATACTGTAAGATGCAGCCTTGCTCATTCCCCTTCAATACGGTATAGTGCTTAGCTCACTTGGAGCTTTTTATTCGACTTTAATATATAAAAAATGAAAACATTAACATTAAAAGCTTGTCTTAAAGGCCTTGCCCATAAGGCATAAATTACTCTTGTAAAGAGAAATTAAATTAGTACACAAATACAAATTACCTAATTTTCACTTTATGATGAATTTGTGAGTCGATATCTTACATTAAGTTTTAGGTTTTTATAATGACAGTTGAGAAAATGTAATTTGCATTTGTTCTTCTGTTTCCTGTGATACCATTCATGCTCTTCACTTTTTTCTCATTTTTTATTTTATAAATATATTAGCACCAAACATGCATTGACTATGGGCTTAGCACAGTGCTAGCCTCAAGGAACACTGCTAGGCCCCGGAATGTTGATACACATCTGGACAAAAACATCCTTTCCATAAATTCAGCAGGTTGGCAATTAATTCCTGCAGCAGACACTTGTACAAACAGAATTCCTGAAGGAGTGGGTACCACATGTCTGGGAGACTTGTGATATTTTAGATGATGTGCATAAGGTTTAGCTATTTCTTTTTGTATCATTGCCTAATGCATGACGATATAACAAACAACCAACAAAGAGAAATACACAGACAGTGAACTGTGAAAGGATATTTTTTAAACAGCCTTCATACCTTTGTAGATATGCTTGAGTGAACAAACATACACAGAGCATTCCATAATTACCAATGAACAATGTTTAAATCTGAATCTGTGAATGAGCCAGCTAGAATTGCAGAAGAAAAACAAAAGGAAAAACAATATAAGAAATATTTTGTTTGTTTCCACCCCTGTTTGGGGCAGAGGAAAAAAATTGCTAAATGAATCCAAAATGTGCACTTTTAATTAATATAAAGTTAAATTTTTCTTTGCCCCTATAAATAAATGAACAATAAATATTTTAAAACTGTAGTTTTGAATTGGCACTGTGTTAGACAGAATGGTGGTTCCCCCATATGTCCGTGTCCTAGTCCATAGAACCTGTAAACATGTTTCTTGTACTACATGGCAAATACGACTTTGCTGATGTGATGCAGGTTACATACCATAAAATAAAGAGATATCCTGGATTATCCAAGTCTTCCCAGTCTACTTAGATGAGTCCTTAAAACAGATAACTTTCTCTAGTTGGAAGCGGAAGAGACAGGCAACCCAAGTCAGAAAAGAGAGGCGGCAGGAGTAATCAGAAAAGAATCTAAATGTGGGAGGGACTCAACGTGCTTTTGCTGGTTTTAAACAGCAGGAGCCTCTTACAAGACCTACAGAAGAGCTTCTAAAAGCTAAGGGCAGGATTTGGCTGACAGCCAGCAAAGACATGAGGCCCTCAGTCCTAATCTGCAAGAAGCTGAATTCTGCCTACAACCTGAATGAGCTTGGAAGGGGTTTGTTCCAGAGTCGTCTTTTAACAACCCAGTTGGCTAACATCTTGATTTTGACCTTGTGAGACATGGAACAGAGAAACTAGTGAGATAATAAACTTGTATTGTTTTAAGTTGCTACTATAGACACCAATTCATTAGTATTTCCAAGGCACCTAGCTTAGTTGAGGTCCAAAAATTCAATTTTATGTCACTGTTTTTGGGCTCATATCCATTTACCATAAAGATAAAAGCTTACGAATGTCAGTCTCTAGACAAGCTCATAAAACCTCAGTGTAATGTAAATCATGCCTTGAATGCGGCACTGTTATTTTGACCATGTCTATCCATTCTATAGATCATCATTTTCTGTCAATAAATTCATACCAAGTCTCACTACGTCTTTTTCTCTCAAGAGCAACAGTTTTTCTGGAAGAGGCATTGGAGAGCACAGTCTCTGTGAGGAGTCTGCTTGGGTAGTAACTCATAGATACAGAAAGAATTTCACTAGAGGATATAATCTTTCAGTGTTCTGACTTGAACAATAATTACTTTTGTATGAGAAGTTATTCCCTTGATAGTTTGTTAATCAAGTATTTCTTGACTACCTACTGCATGCTAGGAATTACCTTAGGGATTGAGGAAACAAAGACATAATAAGATCCTGTTCATGGTCACTGTCTTCATGGAGGTTGCAGTCTGGATGAGATAGACATGCAAAGAATAAAAACTTAAGAGAAAGAATATATGAATCCCTTGGGATTGCTTATGGAAGGCTTCTCAGAGGACATGGCTATCACACTCAGGCTGAAGGCCGATAGAGGAATAACCCATGAATAAAGAGGATTTGGATTTGTTCGAGTTAAGATATAAATCATGTACAAAGACAAGCAGAGGAGAGGTGCTACAATCAGTTCAGAATTTCTGGACTGTAAAGTATGAGAGAAGGAAGTGGAAGAGAAAAGAATAGATTAGTAGGAAGACACCAAATCATGAAGAGTCTTGTGTCTTATGCAAAAGACTTGATAAGAGCTTGGATATTTATAAGCTGAGTTCTCATAAGTTTAAGATTCTTTATGTTCTTGTGTATGCACATATACACATGTGTCTATTGTCGTATGCACGTGTTAGTGTGCAGAACAGATCCTCATTACATTTTTTTTTCTTTTTTTAGCATCTTTACTGGAGTATAATTGCTTTACGATGGTGTATCAGTTTCTGCTTTATAACAAAGTGAATCAGTTATACATATACATATATCCCCATATCTCTTCCCTCTTGTGTCTCCCTCCCTCCCTCCCACCCTCCCTATCCCACCCCTCTAGGTGGTCACAAAGCACTGAGCTGATCTCCCTGTGCTATGCAGCTGCTTCCCACTAGCTATCTATTTTACATTTGGTAGTGTACATGTGTCCATGCCACTCTCTCACTTTGTCCCAGCTTACCCTTCCCCCTCCCCATGTCCTCAAGTCCATTCTCTAGTAGGTCTGCGTCTTTATTCCTGTCTTGCCCCTAGGTTCTTCATGACCATTTTTTTGTTTGTTTTTTAGATTCCATATATATGTGTTAGCATACGGTATTTGTTATTCTCTTTCTGACTTACTTCACTCTGTATGACAGACTCTAGGTCCATCCACCTCACTACAAATAACTCAATTTCATTACTTTTTATGGCTGAGTAATATTCCATTGTATATATGTGCCACATCTTTATCCATTCATCTGTTGATAGACACTTGGGTTGTTTCCATGTCCTAGCTATTGTAAATAGAGCTGCAGTGAACATTGTGGTACATGACTCTTTTTGAATTATGGTTTTCTCAGGGTATATGCCCAGTAGGGGGATTGCTGGGTTGTATTGTAGTTCTATTTTTAGTTTTTTAAGAAACCTCCCTACTGTTCTCCATAGTGGCTGTATAAATTTACATTCCCACCAACAGTGCAAGAGTGTTCCCTTTTCTCCACAGCCTCTCCAGCATTTATTGTTTCTAGATATTTTGATGATGCCATTCTGACCAGTTTGAGATGATATCTCATTGTAGTTTTGATTTGCATTTCTCTAATGGTTAATGATGTTGAGCATTCTTTCATGTATTTGTTGGCAATCTGTATATCTTCTTTGGAGAAATGTCTATTTAGGGCTTCTGCCCATTTTTGGATTGGGTTTTTTATTTTTTTGTTATTGAGCTGCATGAACTGTTTGTAAATTTTGGATATTAATCCTTTGTCAGTTGCTTCAGTTGCAAATATTTTCTCCCATTCTGAGGGTTGTCTTTTGGTCTTGTTTATGGTATCCTTTGCTGTGCAAAAGCTTTTAAGTTTCGTTACGTCCGATTTGTTTATTTTTGTTTTTATTTCCATTTCTCTAGGAGATGGATCAAAAAGGATCTTGCTGTGATTTATATCATAGAGTGTTCTGCCTATGTTTTCCTCTAGGAGTTTGATAGTGTCTCGCCTTACATTTAGGTCTTTAACCCATTTTGAGTTTATTTTTGTGTTTGGTGTTAGGGAGTGTTCTAATTTCATACTTTTACAGGTAGCTGTCCAGTTTTCCCAGCACCACTTATTGAAGAGGCTGTCTTTTCTCCACTGTATATTCTTGCCTCCTTTATCAAAGATAAGGTGACCATATGTGCATGGGTGTATCTCTGGGTTTTCTATCCTGTTCCATTGATCTATATTTCTGTTTTTGTGCCAGTACCATACTGTCTTGATTACTTTAGCTTTGTAGTATAGTCTGAAGTCAGGGAGCCTGATTCCTCCAGCCCCGTTTTTCTTTCTCACTCTTGCTTTGGCTATTCAGGGTCTTTTGTGTTTCCATACAAACTCTGAAATTTTTTGTTCTAGTTCTGTGAAGAATGCCAGTGGTAGTTTGATAGGGATTGCATTGAATCTGTAGATTGCTTTGGGTAGTATAGTCATTTTCACAATGTTGATTCTTCCAATCCAAGGACATGGTATATCTCTCCATCTGTTTGTATCATCTTTAATTTCTTTCATCAGTGTCTTATAATTTTCTGCATACAGGTCTTTTGTCTCCTTAGGTTTATTCCTAGGTATTTTATTCTTTTTGTTGCAATGGTAAATGGGAGTGTTTTCTTAATTTCACTTTCAGATTTTTCATCATTAGTGTATAGGAATGCAAGAGATTTCTGTGCATTAATTTTGTATCCTGCTACTTTACCAAATTCATTGATTAGCTCTAGTAGTTTTCTGGTAGCATCTCATTACATTTTTGAATGAGTGATTGGGAACAAAAATAGCACAAGGTGTGAAAGCAGGAAGGGGAAAGGAAGAGGACAAAGTTATGAACTGAAATCTGAATTTGAAAGGAAGATATATTTTCTGAATCAGAGAAGCATGTCAAGGAAAAATGGGATCAGAAGCAGACTTTGATTAGACTCAGTACAAACCAGAAGAGAGAAAAGTTCCAAAGTCAGTCATGAGAACTGACTCTATGTTTATCATTTCCTGACATGGGTACAATAATGTATGCGGTATATATGTAACCTCAGGGAATGACAGCTGCTTGTGACCATACTCAGTAAATTTATAAAGTATTATATATTCATTTGTTTGTATTAGACTCATTTAATTTCTTTTTTGGGAATTTGGCATTAATATAAATGCTACTCTACAGGAAACAGTAGTCAATGAAGTCAGTACTCAACCTTTCAAGCAGGTAAGAAACCTCCTTATTTTCAAATATGGTAGAGTTTTATGACTTTGTTTGAATGTAAAGCTTGGCTCCAGTTTAACACTTAAGTTAGATTTAGTATGCTAGAAAATCAAACTATAGCTGAACATAGTTAAACTGTCCAAATATGATGATTTATACCATCTGACCTAAAATAGAAAACTAAAAACAAAAATTATAGCCAGTCAGAACAGACATGCTTGTGCAAGAGTAACTTCCCTTCTTATTATTCCAGAAGCAATTATTTCTTAGTGGACAACCAGCCATTTCCCCCCACCCTCCTTGGAGAGGGTTCTGTAAATGTGGTGTATTACCTCAGTCTAACATTCCTGGAAAACAAAGGAGCTTTTTGTTTTCTGAACACAGATTTGACTACCTCCTTTTTGAATCAAGCCCCAGAGAAGCTAGAATTACGGCAATGGCAGAGCAGACACCATTGGCCTTGATTCAGTGACTTATATATTTAACTTTAAAAAGAGAGTCCATCTAAAGGTTTTTAGGTGTTAAAATTGATTTTCCTTCCCAATATGTCCCTCTGTATAGAAGTTTAGAGGAGAATCTTCATCCACTCTTGCTCTAGCACTTCCTAAAGACAGCCCCTGCCAATTCATCTTCTTATTGTGATCTGTTCCAACAAGGATGGGTTACCGATCAGATTGGGTCACTTGGTTCCCTCAGGTTTGGCAACCCAAAGCCATCCCATGTCACTCTTCTTTTTCTGGAGATATATCATTTGTAAAAATATATCTCTTTTTAAGTTTGGAATGAAAGGAAAGTGAGTGAAGGGAAGGACTAGTAAGAGGAAGAATTAGAGGGGTTTGGTTGGCTGGCAAAATTGTAGCTTTCAAAGAATTGGGACTAAGAACCATCATCTTGTGAGGCTATTTTGCTGATATCATGATGCCAACATGTTTTTGGGTATTCTCCCTTTCTAATTTTCATGCTTCTGGAAATGGTATGGCATTTCTTTCTGAGTTTTTAACCATGTTCCATTTCTAGAGCTGGGAACTTGGCTTCCTTTTACACTGAATGAACTTGGAGCTTTACCTTTCTGAGTCTCCATTTCATTAATTGAAAAAAACAAATTGGAAAAAAAAAACCTGTCATATTTTTCTAGCTCTGTGAGTTTTTATCTAACTGTAACCCTTAAAACTGAGACCTTCAGGTACTAAACAATATTTCTTAAGAAAGGGATAAGAGTTTATGCTAGCCTTCTTTCCTCCCTCCCTTCCTCCCTACATATATCTACCAGGTGTCAAATATTTTATCATTTCTTTCCTTCTTCTGCTTTAAAGTTTATACCACATGGATTAGTTTGCTTAGAGCTGCCATAACAAAGTACATAGACTGGGTGGATTAAACAACAAAAATTTATTTTCTCCTTGTTGTGGAGGCTAGAAGTCTGAGATCAAGGTGTTGGCAGAGTTGGTTTCTTCTGAGGCCTCTCTCCTTTGCTTGCAGATGGCTATCTTTTCCTAGTGTCTTCACATGGTCTTTCCTCTTAACATCTTTGTGCCCTAATTTTCTCTTCTTATAAATACATGAGTCATATTGGATTAGAGCCCATCCTAACAACCTCTTTTAACCTACTTACCTCTTTAAAGACCTTATTTCCAAATATAGGCATATTGTGAGGTACTAGGGGTTAGAACTTCAACGTATAAATTTTGCAATGACACAAGTCAGCCCATAATACCACATTATAGATTCTACACCTTGTCTCCTGTGTAGACAAGGTGTCTTAACTGAGTCCAAACTGAATACTGTTTGTAAAAATAGTTGAGCTGTCAACTCCTGAGAAAATTTGCTTGAGTATGATATGCACAGGGACTTTTGTAAATGGCTCTGGCATAGGAAGTGTGTGTGTACAGGAGTGTCTAAGAAGGAGAAAAGGTTGTCAATTGAAAAAAAAATGCACAACGTGAGAGTTGTGAGTTTTTTTATTTGGGGCAAGATGAGGACTATAGCCCAGGAGACAGCATTTCAGATAGCTCTGAGAAACTGCTCTGAAGTGGTAGGGAGGAACGTCAGTATATATATGATTCTGGTGAATGGGGAGTACGTGTAATCAAGCACTCATTTTTTTGGGGGGGGGGGCAGTACGCGGGCCTCTCACTGCTGTGGCCTCTCCCGTTGCGGAGCACAGGCTCCGGACGTGCAGGCTCAGCGTCCATGGCTCACAGGTCTAGCTGCTCCGCAGCATGTGGGATCCTCCCGGACCAGGGCACGAACCCGTGTCCCCTGCATCGGCAGGCGGACTCTCAACCACTGCGCCATCAGGGAAGCCCCAAGCACTCATTTTTGCAAAAGGTTGCTGATAGTCATGAGGAGCAGATGTCACCATGAAAGATTTTAGTGCTTTTCTAGATATGAGGAGATGCAAGAACTGGGCTTATAAAATCTTCTCCTGAAAATATCTTAACTCTCTGAAGACCTGTTATGCCGTTTTTTCCCCAGGACACAGAGTGCCTCATTCCTGATCTCCTGAACTTTTTTCAGGGTGTGTAGAAGGTGAGTGGTCGCAGCAGCTTGTGATTTAATCCTCATAGAGGTAGATGGCAAGTGCCAACCTTTAGTTGGCAGGTAGATATAAAAGGAATGCTGGGGGAAAAGATGAACTTTGTCCTTAACCTATCCTCAGTCCTGATCTAGTATTGTTGAGCCCAGAAATAAGAGTTTCAGGCTAAAACTATGTAAGGTTTAGATAACCTCATCTTCTTTTGAAGCCATGGAGACAAAAATTGCAACATATTCTTAGAGAAATAATTTCTTCTTCACAACATCCCCCCATATCTAACCTGATCACTTTGTTACAGACCACAGGACAGCTTTGGTAAACTTGGGGTTTAGTATAGCCACAGGAGCAAATTGCTATGCATCATGGTGATGGAGAGAGGGAACTGGAAGAAGAGACAACATTGAGGCTGCTGGATGAGGAGATCC
Source organism: Kogia breviceps (assembly GCF_026419965.1). NCBI lineage: Eukaryota > Metazoa > Chordata > Mammalia > Artiodactyla > Physeteridae > Kogia > Kogia breviceps. Next base: position 103,545,242 of record NC_081314.1, read on the forward strand.
CAGTGGAAGAAAATGGAAACAGTCTGAAATCTCAGGAAGCCTATGTGGGGATGAGGTTGAAGTTATGCTTTCAAAATATGAGGTCTGCTAAGAAGTATAAAGTACTGGGCATTTATGTAAAAGAAACATAATTTATACCCAACAACTGATGAAGCTGTGGCCATTTGTGTTGCATTTGTTAATAATCTCCTGCTCCAACTATTTTTACTCCCTTTTAAAAATATTGAATATTAAGTGAGTATAACTGAATCACTTTGCTGTACAGCAGAAATGAAAACATTGTAAATCAACTATACTTCAATAAAAAAATCTTAAAAATATAAGAAAAGAATATTAAGTGAAAGATATATCACCTCCACATTCCGTGGAGCTACCAACAAATAGACAATGCCTTTGTATAATTTAACTTATCTACTCATTCAGCATTTTCTTTTAGTTATTCATTACACAAGAATAAATTGAAATCCTACCTCATGGTAGACTCTCTGCTTGCTAGTTTTCAAAACTTATACTTTTAATGTTAGTAGTTTCCTTTTAGAAAGGGGACAGGTATTTAGATATTTGAGAATTTCTAGAACCTGTCCTTAAATTATTGTTATCAAAGAAAAGTCTAAGTTATTTCATTTCTAGACACTGAAAATCAGGAGGTAATGTACATAAACCACAGAATTTGTCCCAACATCGTATCCATCAACTAAATAACAGATCAAGCCTCAGACAGAATTCCAGGCTGGGTTTCATGGCAGACAATTAATTACCTTATGACATAACAGATGGTACATAGGTATTAAAACTCAGAGTTGGACAATTCAATAAAGGATGACTTGAGGGGGAAGAAATTTTACTAAATTCTTTTAAATATCCTAGAATGCCTTCAAGTGAATATTGGATGAATAATATCTTTTTTCCCATGTTCTTAGGTGAGTAGCGTTTTTGTGGTCACCTGACACTAATAGAAAGTAAAGGAAAGTGGCTGATTTGAAACAGACGAGCCTGGATATAAAATTTTGCATGTTGCAAATGCATTATTGAGTAGCATAATTTTAGAAATATGAGGCAAAGTATTTTCTATAAATGATAATTGGTCTGTTATTGGAGATGTCAGTGAAAGTTCCATATTTTCCAAATAAGAAGAAAACATGGAGAATAAGTTCCTTTCACATCTTGTTTTGAATAAGATGCCAAATGGATTGACTGAATATACATGATATGAATATGCAGTCCATCTAAAAAAATTATTCAGATACTTCTCAAGAAATGAGAGCTTTTAAGAAAAGAAGCGATTTCAGAAGTCAAAATTCAGTGAGTTTGGGAATTGTAGGAACTACCCTAAATTGAATATCTGACCACAGAATTAGGATGTTTTAAAATTTGACAACTAATTTGTGTTAGAGTGAGTTATCCACTAAGTAAGTGGATTAGATTTGAGTTTGTTTTGAGTGAGATTCAGCACATTGGACAGGGTGGCCAGTATTGTCTGGAAAGGTTTTAAACAGCCAACTCCTTTTTATGGAACAGGAACTAGAGATATGGAACCATTAAGGTAGATAAAGGAATCGTAATCAGTGAAGAAAATTATTTCAGATAAAAGAGGCTTCATTGAGAGCAACAGAAGTTTGACTAGTGTATACTCAAGTAACTGACATTTTCATTAGCTAGACTATAATAAAGAACTACATACATACACTAGCATTTTTCCAAATTTTTAATTTTTGTGTGTAGTTCTTTCCATATTCATTGTTTTGAGCATACTTAAATTCTTTAATCTGTAGTTTTATGTATTTCAATTCTGGATATTTTCTTCTTTTTAAAATAATTTACTCTTCATCATTATCTCTTTCTCTCAATTACTATTTGTTGATTGCAGATCCTCTAATTTTCATCTTTTTTATTCCAATATTTGTTGTCTTTGCATTTTAATCCTACTTTCTTGGCAAAGAAAGTATTTTCTTTACCTTATTTTCTACATATTTTACTTTAAAAACAAAAGTTCAGCTATTTGACTTTAATTTCTGAGAGTTTTCTTGTTTCACTTTTCCTCTTTTTGTAACGTATGTTTTTATTTCAAGGTTACAACATCGTCTTAACTATCTGTAGGTATTAAATGTTAATTTATTTAAATATTTTCTCTCTGCATTATCTCTATTTCTTTTGAGTTTCTTTTGTTAGATTTGTTTTGTTTGCTTTGGCCTTTCTCTTCCATGTTGGAGGCTTTCCTTGAATGTGTGTTGATCTTTGTCTTCTTCACAAGTAAGGAGCTAAAAAGCTGATTGGAGTTCTGTATGCATGGATGGGGCATGCTAACTGGTGAGCTTCTTTCAAAACAACTGGATGAAAAACTGGTGTTTCCATTTCAGATGCTGCAAATTTCCATGTCTGTATATCAATATTCTGGCTCCTCTAACCTCTCCTGGGGGCTGTGAACCCTATTGCTGATGCTCAGGAGGCAGGTGTGACAAAGAGGCTGGTGTCTCAGTACTTACTGTGAAGACTTAATCTCATCATCAGTCCAGGACCTCATGCTTGCCCTCTTTTGTGCTTAGAATTTCAGTCTCTGGGGCCTTGCTGACTCAATTTCTCTGTGATAAATTCCTCCTGGCTCTGGAGTTGTAGAATGGAGGCAGTCATCTGATGCTGCAGGTTGGAGTGGACACCTGGGGCCTAAATACTCCATATACAACCTTTCAGATCCCTATTATCAGGTGCCTACTAGCCTTCCATTTTTTCTCTTCCCCATGCTCCTAATTGGTGAGCCTTTTCTGAAATCCTCTGAGGAGAATTGGTTAACTTTTTTTCAGTTATCTCCACCTCCTCCACTATACACAGGTACCTAAATTTGACTTTTCCTCTCTCTGCTAAGATTTTCATAATTCCTCTTTTTTTTTCTGTCTTTAGATAATCATAACTTAGGATTATAGATATCTTTGAATTTGATTAAACATGGGATTTATATCTGTTTCTTTACTCTTGTTGTTTTGGTATGACTTTCAGCAGAAGAAGAAAATAGAAAGCTCTCTAATTCACCTTCTTGAAACTGGAAACCTAATGCTATACTTTGTAACTCTGAAGATAAAATAATAGAAAAATTGGGGGGAAAGAATATATGAATTTAAGAGTAGGATAGTTTAATGTTGCCAGCTCATTTTATTGGCAATAAGACCATAAGTTAATGTGTTTAAATTGTCCTGAAAATCCAAACATGAGTGTTGATTTTTGACCTGACATCACATTTCTCATTATTCTTTATGTTGAAAATGGTAACATACTGAGTCTTAATAACAGAACTTCCATATTTCACTAGTCATATCACAAATGTGCCCTGTTCTTCACAAACGTCTATTCTCCTTAAACTTTTGGATTTGCCGTGTCCTCACTTTTCCTCAGTAGACGATGTCACTTTGGACTTCCCAAACCATCAAAAGTCTCCACTTGTTCCAACTTCGTGCCACCAAACCTTTGCTCCTCCTTTCTCACTATGGTGAAAGAAGGGTTCTTTCTCCTAACTGGAACTAAGGCCTCTGCCTGTGTTTCATGCTTTTCTGCTTCCTCAGGACCCTGCTCCTTTTATTATTACTCCTTTTCTTCATTTCACTCTCTATTGCCTACATTTTATCAACATTTTAACATGCTTTAAGTCTCCAACTTAAAGGAAAACCACCTTCAGAATTTCACATTTCCCTCCAATTACTAACTCATGTTTCCCCTCACTTTCACAGAAAAACTTCTCGAGTTTTCTACAATCACTCTTTCCACTCCCTCACTTCTCACTCCTGAACCTATTGCAGTCTGGTTTCATACTTATCACTCTATAGAGACTATTCTCATTGAAATAAAAAATTTTTAAATGGCTTCCCTGTAGCCAAATACACTGGACATTCTTTAGGCCTTACAGTAGCTAACTACTCTTCAATATTTAGCACTGTCAATCAGTCCTTTATTCCAGAAACACACTTCCTTTGGTTTTCATGATAACATAATATCAGTCAGGATGGGTTAGTTTATGCTACAATAAAGAACATCCTCTATATCCATAGAAGATTGACTTGGGGTTGGGATCTGCCTTGTCCTCCTCATTCTTGGACACAGGCTGATGGAGCAGACATTATCTGGAACATGGCCAATTGTTACAGCAAAGGAAAAGAGAGAGTGTAGTAAGTCAGATGCTAACCCTTATATCCTCAATCAGGAATTAACATATGCCATTTCTGTTGACATTCCATTGGCCAAACAAGTTATATGACCCTACCTATCTCCAAGAGAAGTGTAAACTTACTAAGCGCTTACTGGGAATAATTTGAGAAAAACATTAAAAAGAGAACCATTACCACCTTCTACCACAAAACTGCCTAAAATAATCAAATCTAGGCAAGCAACATAAACCAATATACACAATATTTGTAAATGTCATTTCAGCCATTTTGCCGACTGAATGAATTGATCATGATTGAATGGTAGCCACACATATTAGGAAAAAATATGGTTCAAATAACTACATAGATTGTACTGGAATACAAATATATAAATCCATCCATTTATTTGATAAAAACTTACTAAATATTTTATTTTCACTAAGTACTTAGTATCTACTTGGCACAGTGCTAAATGATGGAGATTAAAACAAAGCATGATAAAAATGGAAAATACTGTATAAACTTGTAATTATTAATTCTTCTCCATCAATGATTTCCTTTACACTTGTAAAAAGGAAATCTAAAAATATAGTTATTGTTGCCTACAAGATAGAAATTTGAATACCTGCAAGTCTAAAACAGCTCTTAAGAAAAGAAAGTCGAGCTCTTTTAGTTCAACTGCTTCTTGACTACACTAGTTAGTTAACTACATTCTGGCTCTCAGAGATAGGTGAATAGGATGTCTCTCCCAGTTATCACCTAGATCAAAATCTTGCTTCAAATTGGCAAACTTGTATTCTTCAAAAAAATGTTTGCAATTTTCAGAGGGAGTACAATTTTCACTTGAAAAGAAGTTTCTGGTGAAGTTATTAACATTTTAAAATCATTTAATTTAATCACTTAATCATTTTTAATTAACTTTCTTTAATATCTTTATTGGAGTATAATTGCTTTACAATGTTGTGTTAGTTTCTGCTGTACAACAAAGTGAATCAGCTATATGTATACATATATCCCCATAACCCATTCTTCTTGAGCCTCTCTCCCACCCTCCCTATCCCACCCCTCTATAGGAACATTTTTAATCATTAAAAAAAATATATCACCAAGTAAACATTCACAAAAGTGGGGCTTCAGAATGACCAGGCTTGCATCCAGCTAATCCATATTTGGAGCAGCTATCAGAAGTTCTAGACCAATTCCACATAATAAGTAGGGTCTGAAACCATAAACGTAAATGCTGAGACACCTCTTCACTTCCACTTCTTTTACACACTTGCTCTTTTTTCTAACAGGAAACGGCATGTGGACAAATGAGATAATAGCTGGAAATGTGGAGCCCTACCCACTAAAGCAGATAGCACTTCAACTGTACAAATTCTTCAAAGTTTCTATTTAAAAAAAAAAAATCACGGGTTTTCAAGTGCTTCTTGAGAACATGCTGAGATGGAAAGTTAGATGAAGGATAGTGCCTGGGAGCAGACAGTAACTCAGAATTCTAGTTATAAAATTTTTAAGATGGAAAAACCATGCTAGCACTTCCCAAATCAGGCCAAATTCATTTTAGATTATGCAGTTGTTTCCTACTGAGTCAGAGCACTATAGAAAGCAGAGACATCCAACACTTCTGTAATAGGTCAAAGACAAAAATATGTGGCTGGAGAAGAGAACTGAGGCTCACTCTAGCAAGGCAGTGCTACTCCAAGGATCGTTGCACATGGAGCCCTTAAAGAGTGACTGGTTTTTATCTCAAATGTAGGAAAAATATGTATGACTCAATTTACATGGATATGAATTCATTTAAACAAGTCTGTATTCAGTTACTTTCTGAAGATTCATGATTGTTTTGTTTGGATCTTTAGGACTAGAGGTGCCCTTCAAATGTAAGACTTTAAAAAAGTGAAACATTGACACTTATTAAATATAAAGGGTAAATTGAGTTACAGAATGCACATATATCATGAGGAAATGCAATTGTCATCAAGATATGGTGTGATTCTAATGTTAAACTATGCCCATCAGCGTACCCTCCAATTTGCTTTGTCTGAAAGTTTCTTGAATGCTCACACAGGCATTCTAGGCAAAAAAATGGCTCGTCTGGTAGAATAAAGAGAGCTCTGGCTGACTTCCCTACCAAGGCAAGTCCGTGGTCTCACGTCTCTCCTTTATTCAGAAATATCCCCAGCTCTGTTTTTATACAGCTCTTCAGTAGATCATCACAGCTAGCTCAAGACCAAAGGAAAGTGGCAAATGTCCCACCTAGACCTAGTTCTTTGGTTAGTCCATCTGGGGGCGGAACGTGCAAAGGCATGGTCTCCTGTTGAGACTTGGCCCATGATAAGTAGAAGAAAATATCCATATTAGGAAAGGGAAAGTTGTTGCAAAGCCCAAGCTAAATATGACACCCTGCCCTCAGGTTCCCATGTGTGAATATGCACGCTTGACAGAGAGATTAAAACATCCTTGGTTTCATCTGGCTTAATTTGGCACATGTGAACACAATTTCTCTTCTCTGTGTGATTGCTTCTCTGGCCTGTTTCCAATGATCTCACAGTGGAAATTTTCAACATTAGAATTTTTGTGTGTGAAATTTTTTAGAGGTTTAAAAACTTTGTTTAAAGAAGAAAAGTCACCATGAAATAAAACACTTACTAGCAATTCTATTATTAAGTGGAACTGATATGTACACATAATATAAATGATACAGAATATCAGCCTACAGAGCCCCTAGCACAAAGTTTACACTCAAAACCTCTTTGTATATGCAAGATGGCTTTTCTGTAGAATGGACATTGAAAATGTGACCGGCCATGCATGCTGTCTACAAATTGAATATTCAAATGAAGTGGATAATATCAAAATGTATTTCCAACAGTTCAAGACAAAAAATATTCCCAAGAATTCAGTTCAGCAAACCATTGCACAATGGTTAAGAAGACAGAATGCTACTTATTATTTTTGTGACTGTAGGCAAGTTATTTTACCTTCTATGACTCGTTGTCCTCTTCTGTAAATAGGGATAATGGAACTACCCAGAGTTATTGTGAGGATTGACTGAGTTAACATATGTAAAAAGTGCTTACAGAAAAGGCCTGGCACATGGTTAAGGTTAAGATTCCATCAGTTTTGGTTGTTGCTGTTATTGGCCTATTGCAAGCACTGCCCCAGGTGCTGTAGGGCAAACAACAGTGAATGAGTGATAGTCCTTACCTTCAATGTTCGGAAACCTGACAGGCATGCAGTGTTATAATTCAACACGAGCTGCAATAAGAGCTCCAACAGAGATGCAGTGTGCAATTGGCAGTACCCAGGAAGGGCAGGTTTATGCAATTTTTTCAGGTCTTAAATAATGAGTAAGATTTTGACAGGGAGAAGGAGAAAAAGAGAAAACCATTGAACATTGTACGCAGAGGAAACAAAGAGGCCAAACTTATGAAGATAGGAGATAAAGGGACAACACCCATTCCAAATTGGCTAGAATGTAGCACATAGCATCAATGCAACTGACACCCTTTCCTGTGCCTAGTGCCCACCATGGCTAATCTATTTCAATATTCTTTCCTGCTGAGCCTGATTTGCCACAGGATCCTTCTTAAAATAGGGCTCAAGAAACAACTACCTCATCACCAGTTGGCTTGGGTAAGGCAATCTGTCTGCCACCTCAGCTACATGTGGTGGAGAGTGGGTATATTAATAGATGAAGTCGGAAAAGTAAAAAGCAATGATGAGTACTGTGTATTGAGTATTCACTATGTACTTTCATATATGTCATCTAATTTAATTCTCAGGACAAATAAGGTATTTTTCTTTCCATTTTGTATGAGACTGAGAAAGGTTAAGAACCATTTCCAAGATCACTTAGTGAGAAAATGTTGAAGTCAGAATTTAAAACCAGGATTTTTAAAATTGAAAAACTGTGTTCTTAATCACATTATGATATTGGATATCATTTAAAATAACAAGGAGATAAACTGCAGTTAATCGTGAGCCAGCTCTTAATTTTATGTTAAAAAATTTAAAAATTTATTCCTCATGTATAGGGAAGCTATTAAAGGCTTTTGAACAGAGCAATAACTTGATTAGGTTTGTGCTTTACAAACAAAACTCTGGTGGCAGAATGACAAATGTGTTGGCAGTAAGGAGATTAGAGGTGGGACCATCAGTTTGTTGAGAGAGGAATGGGGATATGAGTGGAAGAGAGGTAAGGAATCAAATTAATAGCTTCAAAGTGAAATTCACAGGACTTGACTGTATGGAAAGAGGTGACATTTCTGAACTTTTTAGTATGGCAATTTGACAAGTGTTATGGTCAGGAAGACAGTGAATTAAGTTTGAGATATTGGAATATATAAATGGGGATTTTTTTATCAGATTGATTCTTTCAATACTGTCTTTGTATAGATAAGGTTTAACGTGCTTTGTTCTTCTAGTCAAAAAGTAATGGACACTGTATTAATGAAACTCTGAACATTTTTAGGCCATATCAAGAATGGGCACATTTCTCAGTTATTGTGTATGTATGTGTATGTGTGTGTGAGCGAGAATAGTGTTATAGGACTTAAGTGAAAACAACTGTTTGATATTATGAGACATACTCCAAATTTCTCATTAAATCACTTCTTTATTAGCAACAAGGTAGATTTATTATGTCGTTGTCATTCTTCCGTGGTACAGAATCCTTGCCCAGTCAGAAATAAACTCAGTGCCAGGGCTGGCAGCCGTCTGACCTACTTAGCTAGGTTTTTTATTGGGTTTGTAGTTGAATTCTGCTGAGAAGATATCAGAATGTCAGCTCCTGAGGCTAGTAGACCGTAGAATACTCAATGTTATTGGAAATCATGCAGGTTAGTAAAGCTCAATTCCTGCTTTCCCATAACCATATGGGAATTCCTTTAACTCAGTAGAGCATAGCAAAGTGTGATAGGTGTTTGTGTTTTTATTCCATCTTTAAACATCAGTTAGAGTTTATGTTATAGTGGTACCCAGGAACTTTATCATTCTAAATAATATTTCCATGTAGCAGGTAGGTGATGCATGGATTGCCTTGTGAAACTTACTTTAGTAGTCAACACAGATGAGGAAACATTAAAATGAGAGCAATCATACGCTAAAACAAAGTGGCAATAGACATGAACATATCAGATGGTAAGAAAACAACACTCACCAGTTTTTATACTAAAATTAAAGTGTGGTCACTAATAAACTTTATTTTTATATGACGAATACTAGTATTTTCAATAACTAAAGATAACATTTTTCATTAAAATAATTACAATCTTTCATAATTCAGTGAGAATAAAAAGTGATTTGTTTTTCTCATAGGTAGCCGTTAAACAGCTAGTGGTAAGTTACTTACAAAAAGTTTAGCATGTTCCTAGGCACTTACGACTCACTATCCTTTTTTTTTTTTTTTTTTTTTTTTTTTTGCGGTACGCGGGCCTCTCACTGTTGTGGCCTCTCCCATTGCGGAGCACAGGCTCAGCGACCATGGCTCACGGACCCAGCTGCTCCGTCGACTCACTATTCTTTTTTTTTTTTTTTTAACATCTTTATTGGAGTATAACTGTTTTACAATAGTGTGTTAGTTTCTCCTTTACAACAAAGTGAATCAGTTATACATATACATATGTTCCCATAACTCTTCCCTCTTGTGTCACCCTCCCTCCCACCCTCCCTATCCCACCCCTCTAGGTGGTCACAAAGCACAGAGGTGGACTCCCTGTGCTATGCTGCAGCTTCCCACTAGCTATCTAATTTACATTTGGTAGTGTGTATATGTCCCTGCCACTCTCTCACATCATCACAGCTTACCCTTCCCCCTCCCCATATCCTCAAGTCCATGCTCTAGTAGGTCTGTGTTTTATTCCCATCCTACCACTAATCTCTTCATGACATTTTTTTTTTTTTTTAGATTCCATATATATGTGTTAGCATACGGTATTTGTTTTTATCCTTCTGACTTAGTTCACTCTGTATGACAGACTCCAGGTCTATCCACCTCATTACAAATAACTCAGTTTCATTTCTTTTTATGGCTGAGTAATATTCCATTGTATATATGTGCCACATCTTCCTTATCCATTCATCTGTTGATGGACACTTAGGTTGCTTCCATGTCCTGGCTATCGTAAATAGAGCTGCATTAAACATTTTGGTATATGACTCTTTTTGAATTATGGTTTTCTCAGGGTATATGCCCAGTAGTGGGATTGCTGGGTCATATGGTAGTTCTATTCTTAAGGAATTTGGAAAGTAATAAAGTCATGGGAGATATATAATAAGCATGAAGGCATTCTTATAGAATAGTAATTAAAGGGAGTTGGAGACAAATGGTTATTTATAGGTGATGCAAATATTCATTAGAAAGAAAAAGCTCATCTAAAAACAGCAGGTCCTGATTTACAAGCTAAAAGAAGTGTTAAAGAAAGGGGGTAGTCATTCACCTCCTAAAGGACCAAGGTTTGGAAATTGATCAGTGCTTGCTCTTAGTGCCGTTGAATTTCTGTGGAGTATCAGCATAACTTTAACTGAAATATCCTTAGTTTAGAAAATTTAAGCAAATTAATGACTAAAGATTGGGTAAAATGTGGCTGGCAATCATTTGATAAACATCTGTCTTCAGAGGAATATGATTACTGATTCAAAATTGCAGGGAAATAGTGACAAATAATCAAGGTCTTGGCTGCAATTTTCATATTTGGGTTGGGAGCCAGCTTCCTCAGAAATCAGCTTGGTAGTTCCCTCTCCCTCCTCCCTCCATGTCCTTGGCGCACAGAGCAGCTGCTTGTCCCCGAGTCCAGCTGTGAAGAATTTAAGGGAGCCCTCTTCAGGGGTGCCAGCCTCAGGAATGTTCTCCATGCAGATTTCTCCCAGAATCTCAATGTGGCAAAGCTCACTATGGGACCATCTTTTTATTTAGACTTTCCAACAAATGTAAAAATACTTGGCATGCTCTTTCCACCTTTGCTACTATTCATTTAGTCTTTGCCTCTGAAAAGTATTGCGAAGAGGAAAGTTTCCTGTGTTTATTTTATTTCTAGAATGACATCTTGCTTTGAAAACTTTGAGTGTGTGTATAAGCAGGGAATGAAAAAAAATAGGCTCCATTTTTTCCTTCTTTGCATTCATACACAGTCTTAAGAGGAAATCCAGGGTAAATGATGAAAATCATGAGCTTATAAGATCTTGAGGAGAGAGTTTATATGCTGTCCCAGCGTTAGACGTTTTATTCCAGTTTCAAAGACACCTGAATAGCAAACAACCTTTGCAAGAGCCTTGGTAAATCATTAAAACAACAACTAAAACTGAGGTGTGAGGTTTTTCTTTATTCAGAAGTTAGAGAGGAGATTAGTATGCACTGTTTTTCATTGTTGTTGTTGGAAGTAGTAACAGGTGTCAGAGACTTTTTGTTTGTTGGTTTTAAATTTTGGTACCCAAGCAGTCATATTCAATTACAGGTAACAAAAGAAAAGCATCAGATTTAAAGTTGAAAATTTTATGGGGATGAAGGACATGGATATCTTGGTGTGGGGTAAAGGGAGGATATTATCATGAGCTGACTTATCCCTAGTGATTTGACAGAGTAAGTATACAAGCATAAGACACTGGGACTTCCCTGGTGGCGCAGTGGTTGAGCGTCCGCCTGCCGATGCAGGGGACACGGGTTCGCGCCCCGGTCCGGGAGGATCCCACGTGCCGCAAAGCGCAAAGCGGCTGTGCCCGAGCGCCATGGTCGCTGAACCTACGCGTCCGGAGCCTGTGCTCCGCAGCGGGGGGAGGCCACGACAGTGAGAGGCTGCGTACCACAAAAAAAAAAAAAAAAAGGCACTAAATGGATATAAATTTAAACCTGGTGAGACAAAGGCAATAACGAGCCTTCCAACTTCACTCAAAGTTGCCCCACTGTGACCAAGGAGCTCTACATTAAAACAGAAATGTTATGACCTCACAAACTGTAAAACCTATACTTGGAGAAAGCTAATGAATTTTAGTGAAGAGAAACTCATAACTTAAGAATGTAGTAACTGTGATAAGGTACTGAAAAGTCAGTTTCCCTAAGGCAGTTAGCATGGACTCTATAATGAACTAAATTCTGGGAAATTTAATTTGAATTTTCCAAACTGTGTGCCCAGATATGTATAACTGAAGCATATTCAGAAAGCTATAAAGCAACCATGTTTCTTCACAAGGACTGATAGTCTGCTTACACATAAAACTTTAAAAAAAAGATCTGACTTCAGAGAATAAGAATAGTGTTAACTTTCATATCACCATTCATAATTATGGAGGATGAATTGGTGGTAGGGAAATGATTAATCTGGAAGTTACATTGGGTCAAGGTTCATATTTTTTTTTCTATTTTTAATCTAGGATTACTGTATTTTCTTTGTTTAAGATATAATTTCAATTATATCTATCAAAGAATATGCCAATATTTAAAGTCTTTGATATATTATTTCAAATAATGAAAAATTTATCAAATTGTACTTATTTTGAAAAATTATTGAAATAATAAAATTCAAAGATGGCAAAATAACTCTTCTCACTTTGTAGTCATCAAGTCTGTGCCCCCTTGTTACTGAAAGATCTTGTCAATAGAGTAAGGAAAGAGAACAGAACTTAGCCTCAGAGCACTGAATGATTTATAGAAGCAGTAGGTGATATCTCCTCAGAGAACCTGGGGAAAGTAGAAGACAGGTTTGCCAAAGGAGTGAAGATGAAGAGAGGGTTGTATGGGGCATGCCACGTGAAGCCCCCATACCAGAAAGAAGGTGTGGAAAAAGGGTTCTGGATATGAAAGCTAATTTTAGAAGGACCAGGACAAGAACATTAAAGACAAGCATTGTCTCCTTTGGAACTTTGTCCAGTCCTGGTGTTAGTGGCATGCCTAGGTTAACATTAAAGGTAGCCAGAATAGACTGATGTCACAGCCTCCATTACCCACACTGTGGTTCCATGTAGAGTTGGAAAAGGAAGATACTAATCCCTGCCCTTCCTTTGTGGCTGAAGAGCCTGGACAGCCATCATTCTCTGAGCCCTTAAAACTGTCAGACATGGTGATGAACCCTTAATCCTCAATCTTATTTGATCCTCACACCAACTTTGATCCTCACACCAACTCTCCCCCAACTGCCCCCCCATCCCCAAACTCCCCACCGCTCCCTGCTCACCAGTTGCTTTTAACAGATGATACCAAGACTGATTTGTTAAATGACTTCAAGGCAAGCAAAAAACAAAAAAAACAATGAAACTAGGGTTTAACCCTCAAGCTGTTGAACTCTGAAGCTCTTGGTTTATCCTGGGGTCTTGAGACACAGGAACTCCTTTCAGAGAAATGTCTGGAGAACTTGATGCTGTTTGGTCTTCAGGCTCTGTGCTCAGTCCAGAGCAGCAGCCCTCTCTAGTGGGGGCAGGAATTGAAGAAAAACTGCTGGGATTTTAGGATTTCCTGCAGCCAGTCTCAGGTCCTTCCCTTCTGTTTTCCCTCATCTGATTCTGAGATGCAAATATCCGACGTATGCTCCAATAGAAGAAAATGAGAGTTGGAAGGAGAATGTAAGTCTTAAAGAGGCAAGGGAATGAATCCCAGTCCAGTTTCTCCATTTCTCCAGCTTCTCACTCACTTCCTAGCTCCCAGCATCAGAGAGCATGTAAAAAGGGGCAAGGTTTGGAGGGACAGGGGCTCTTCAATTGTCTGCTTTGTTTCTGTTGCCCTTGAAATTCACTGTATCTTTCTCTATCTGTGACGTAGCCCTTTAAAAACAGACTACTTGTTCTTGGAGTTTGGGAGGGAAGGCGGCCAGACTTAACTGTCAGGTGCGTTAATTATTGTATCCTATAAGGATGCCTACACTGCAGTCCTGATTGTGACATTCACTGCTTATTAAGTAAGGATTTTTCTTTTCTTTTTTTTTTTTAATCAAGTCCCTGAAATTCTTCAGGGCAAAGATAGTTTAGAAATGGTACTAATTGGAATGGAGTTACCTCTAAAACATGCTGTAACACAGAAGTATTTTTCTTTTTCTAGAACATCCAGTGCTTTACCCCAAATAGATAGGGTAGTCAATCCTCCTCCCCCATCATTACTCTCCTGCCCTATGAGCACTCTGCCTAACGTTTCTCTGGGGCCTTGGCACACCCCTCAAGTAGAGAAGGTGATGTGGAAGGATAAAATCATTACTCAGACACACTTTACGAAAGTTTCTAGCAGTTGGCAATACTCAGTCTGACGTTTTTGTTGGATTTTGCCATCATTTTAATCACTTTACCATCACCTGCAGGAGAGAATGTATCTTTGAAAGTGCCCTATTTAGGGAAAGCTTCAGATCCAAGACTAAGTATACGTTTTCATTATTTCACATGTTGTCAAAGTAACCAGTACAGTGAAATGGCAGCATTTTGAAGAAAATAGGTTTGTGCAAAGCTTTTAATTAAAGTAGGAGGGCATGTTATTGCAATTATTTATATTAGATGTTACCATTTTTTTATTGGCTTTTTGTGTTTACACAGCAATAAATAGAATATATGTGAGTTTATTGCGTCCAAAATTTTACTTTTAATTTCCTAAGACTGTTTGCCAAAGCCCTTGTAAATTTCTGTCTCTTGCAAGAATTTTTCACCCAAGAATTTTTGGACCATCTACTGTATTCTTTATGTTTCTGTGTATTTGGCTGATTTTTTTTAGTATAACTTGGGTCTCATTTGCAAAAAGTTAATTCACACATAGTATGCTGAAAGAATTTTCAGTGTATTTATTGATCCAAGGTAAGCTTAACTTTTCTCTGTATAATGCCTAACACCCACAAGGATACAGCATTTGATTTTATACTGATTATTACTACTGTCATTGCTTTTATTTACTTTTTCATTTTTTATTTTGAAAGATAGCAAGCCTGTGGAAAAGTTGCAAAAAAAGGAGCCTTCAATTAGACTCATTAATTGTTAACATTCAGCCGTTAGAGAGTTGGTTAATTGTAGACATCATAACACTCAGCCCAGTACTTCAACACTTCTCTCCTAAAACAAGAATGTTCTTTCACAAACCACAGTATAATTATCATAAGAAAATTTAACGTTGATATAATGCTTTTATCTAAATACAATTCATATTCATATTTCTAAAGTTGCCCCAATAAAATCCTTTGTAGCTGTTCACACCCACCTTCCAGGATTTAATAAAGAGTCATTAGCCCACTTATTTGTAGCAGTACTTCAACTCCCTTATCATATTAATTTTTACCTGTGAAAAACATATAATGGCTCATCTTCAACATGTAAAGAGCTTGGAAGCAGTTACTCCCATCTTCACAAGAAAAAAGCTGAACATACTGAAAACCAATGCCCTCTCTTGGTCACCGTAGAACAGTACATGAAGGTTGCAGCAGACGTTCAGGATGCAATCCAGTGCTACTGAGTTACCTATGATGAGAAAAAAAGAGCTACTACCCAGACATCACTGGATCATTTTTATCAAGAGGGTAGACAGAATTGAATCCAGCAAGGAACCAGAACCTGTGCCATCAGTGTCAGGTATGAGTGAAACTGCAGCTTGCCCTCAGTCTCCTGTTGCTGACGATCCTTCAGCTCTACCATCTCCCACCTCCTCTCCCTCCTCCAGTCAGTAACTCTTCTTGCCTGTTCACTCAATACCAGCCCCTGTATGCCAGCTGTTGTGCTGTACTACTGTACTTTTCAAGGTACTGTACTGTAAGATTAAAAATGTTTTATTTTTTGTGTTTGTTTTTACATATTATTTGTGTGAAAAGTTTTATAAACCTATTACAGTATAGTACTAAATAGCCGATTGTGTTAGTTGGGTACCTAGGCTAACTCTGTTGGACTTAACAAACAAATTGGACTTAACGAATGTGGTCTCAGAATGGAACTTGTTTGTATGTAGGGGACTTATTGTATAAGACTTTACCAGAGCCTTATCCCATATGAGGAAGAGCATGTACCCAACTCTGGCTCTTTCTAACCATCTTGTTTCACTTAAGATGGGAATAAAGCTAATAATTATTTGTGAAGTTGACATAGGCTGATTAAAAGACTGAGATTTCTATTTAAGATTATTGAATGCTCTTCCTCCTCCACACCTTACACCCCTTCCACTGCCACCCACACCAATAGGGCTCCAGTGTAATAACAGTGGGTTACAGCTGAAAGGACTGGAAGACACAGACTGTCTCTGAGGAGTTCTTAGGGAAGCTCAAAGACAACAGGGGAAACAAAAGTAAGGGCAATAGACATATTTGAAGCCTCTAGTATGTATAGTTACATAAAACATTGAACACAGTTCAACTTCTAGATAGATTAAACATAAAACCTCACACTAAAGGGCTGTATATCCCAATTCCTGTTACCTAATACATCATACCTAACTTTCAACAAAAATATTACAAGACATGCTAAATGGCAAGAACAAATTCATATAATGAAAATATCCTCTCTTTAGGAAAACATTTTCACCTTCAGTCGAATTAAGATGGGATTGCCCAGAAAATTCCTTTGTTATGTTTGTGTTGTGAAATCCCATAAGTAATATCTGATTTCCGCCTATAAAAATCAGTATGGGGACTCATATAACATGAAGAGAAACTTAATTCATCCAGCACTAGAGCAAATAAGAAGTACAATTAAAGAAGTATGATTTAAAAGATATCAATAGACCAGAAAGCTGACTATTTTCCTTAGGAACAGAGAAAATAAAGTGAAATATTGCATTAAAGGGACCTGCTGGTTTTATGGTCACATCTGCTAACCAGTCTGCATCCTTGGCTCACAGAGATCCCCATGACTGCTGAAAAGAAAAAAAAAAAAAGTCACTCTTTGAGAAACATTTCCCCTTCATGTAGCCTAGCAAGTTTCAGCAGTCTGTGTTCCCAAAACTTGTGGTTGAAAAACATTCAGCTTCATGCCTACATTTCCTGAAAAGAAGATCAGTCCAGAGGTGATTCAGTAACACATGAAGCTTGCTCTCCAGACACAAATATGAAATACAAATCAAAAAGAACACTGGCATATAAATGACAGAAACCTCATCACATTGAGTTGGGAAGTCAATCTTATTATTCGTTAACACAGATTGAGTGTTCTTTGGCATTTGCTGGTGCCAACAATGGGCTAGGTGCTGTAGAGAACATAGAATTAGGCAAAGTTCTTGCCCAAGGGGCTCGTAATTAAATCAGACAAACCAGACACTAACACAGTCCAGCAGTCTGGAGTGGAGAATGTTGGGTTTATATGGGGGAATCTAAGGTCACTCTGTACATGAGGATACTCCATTTCCCTCCAACAAGCTTGGTCTCTTGTGTTATGTAAGTTTGGGAGAAAATCTTAACATACTTTCTTATTACTTCCTTTACAACATCACCCAGGAAGTCTGTTTTGCAGGAGAGTACAATTAGGTTTTCATTGTCATGTGACAGGGTTCAGAATAAATTGTGCAAATCACATGGCCTGGTTTACTGGAGAAGGAAGGAAAAACTCAAAGGCCAGAGTCACTAGAAGGAGAAATGCAGTTATGTAGGAGAACATCCCACAGAGAGGCCTGTGGGACCAGATTTTGCTGAGCCTGTGATACATATCAGTCGTTTTGTGATGAGTCCATTATACTCTGTCGTGAGCAAGCTTGACAAGTGAGCAAAGTTGCTTGGCACCAGGCAGTCTGTATTTAAATTGTTAGTTGTTTACAGATTTCTGGGTATACCAGTAGGCCAGCAGTTGAAATCCTTTAGGCCCATGTAATATTCCTGGTGTGGGGCAATGGATGTCTTTGTTCACATGGGGTTCTGAATTTAAAAAGCAATCATGTGCGTATAAAAATCAACTCAAGTGGGGGTTAGAAAATTTCCTATATCCTCCACTAGCACTTAATACCTCTATCATAGAACTTATGATCCTTGCCTATTTTTTTTATAAACCATCCTCCATCATCTAGATAGTACTTAGCACATAGCAGGGTTCCAATAAATATTTGTGTATTAATAAATTCCCCAAAGTATGTAAACCAGCTCTAATTCTGAACTTTCTTTGAACTTCCAAGGAGAACTCAAGTATGATACGTTTCAAAGATCTTCACAGTGAAAAAAAAAAAAAAAAAGATCTTCACAGAATCCTCAAACCCATTAAGTTTATTTATTTATTTATTTACAGCCTAGGGACCCCAGCTTTATATTTAAGTATACAGAATGATTTACATAGTTAATTACTTAGAATAATGAGTGGCCACTCCCAAACCTTCATCTATTCCATAGTTTTGTGTATCTATTACAAGGTGTGCATTATAAACACAGAATTATGTCACTCTATTATTTTTTGTATATATTAGTACCAATGCAATTTGAACTCGGAATAAGCATTCCTAGTATTTAAGAAAAACCTTTGTAAATTTAAAAGTCATGTGGTTTTTAAATAACTTTTTGTCTTTAAAATTCCTTGAAGACCTTGTAGATTTTAAGAGAGGAAATAACTTAAAAAAAAACACTGTGTGAATATATAATATATTACAGACTAGCTTCTAGCAAGAACAATGGATTCATACCCACACTGTCTTGGAGTCAATAAACTGGTGATAGAAGACCAGAAGAAGCATGCCCCAAATGTCATGTAAACATGTTAGTCCTAATAATTAAGCCAAACCCAATATTGCTGAAGCTAGAGTGAATTAAAGGACCTGCCACACACATGTGGGTTATCTCCCCTCCATGTGAAACAGGGTCTGGGAAAAGTTTGGCTTTCTGAAAAAATAAAAAAATTCTGTAATGGAAATATTTCTTTGGCCCTCTGATAGGCTGAGAAGGTAGAGTTTCTAATTTAACAAACTAATTTCTCATCTCTAACTTCATGGGGAAATGCTATCTTGGGCTGGGTTGAGAACACTTTAGAAACTTGCCCATTAATGAGCAAGCACTCCATTTTAGTTGTGTAGAGAAGGGTATATTTTATGCAGATACTATTTTCTAGGAAATAAAAACCTATCAAAGATTTATATAACTGTAACTTGATTTCAGAGGTCAAATGATCTAATCTACACATTGTACAAATTAGAAAACTATGGTTCTGAAAGCTGAAGTGACTTACTCAAGGTCATGGATCCTGAGTAGTGATACTGAACAAAAACCTAGATCTTATGAATCCAATACTGTGCTCCTTCCTTTAAAGCATTAATGATGTTTTCTAAACTTTTAATTTTTGTGATAATTGTAGATTCACATGTGGTTATAAAATTATATAGGGAGATCTTATGTACCCTTTATTCTCTTTTCCACAATGTAACACCTTGCAAAACTGCAGTGTGATATTACAACCAGGATATTAAAATTGATACGATCAAGATATGGAACATGTACATCATAATACAGATTCCTCATGTTGCCCTTTTATAGCCACAGCCACTTCTCTCTCATCCCCATCCCTTCCTTAACCCCTGACAATTAATTTGTTCTTAATTTCTATAGTTTCATTATTTCAAGAATGCTGTATGAATGCAATCATACAGTATGTAACCTATTGGGGCAGATTCTTTTAACTTATGTAATTTTCTGGAGATTCATTGAAGTTGTTGTGTGTATCAATATTGTGTTCCTTCCCCCCCTCCCAACCCCACGTATTCCATGGTATGATTGCACCATGGTTTGTTTAGCCATTCACCTATTGAAGGACATCTATGCTGTTTACAGTTTTTGGTTAATACAAATAAATCTGCTATAAAAATTCAGGTAGAGATTTTGTGTGAACGTAAGTGTTCATTTCTCTGGAATAAATACCCAAGAGTGCAACTGCTGGGTTGTATGGTAAATGTGTTTTTAGTTTTAGAAGAAACTGCCAAACTGTTTGTCACAGTGGCTGTAGCATTTTCTATTTCTACCAACAATATATGAGTGATCCAATTTCTCTGTATCCTTGACAGCATTTGGTGTTGTCACTGTTCTTTTATTTTAGCTATTCTTATAGGTGTACAGTGATATCACATCGTGGCTTTTTTTTCATGTGCTTATTTGCCATCTGTATATTTTCATTGAATGTTTCTTTACCTCCTTTGCCCATGTTCTAACTAGATTATGTATTTGTTGAACTGCTGAGTTTTGAGGTTCTTTCTGTATCATAGATACCAGGCCTTTGTCATACATGTGGTTTGCAAATGTTTTCTCCTAGTCTTTAGCTTGTTTTTTCATCCTCACAAGATCTTTCACAGAAAAATAGTTAATTTTAATGCGGTCCAATTTCTTAGTTTTTCTTTTTATAAATTATGCTTTTGTTGTGAAATCTAAGAACATACCCATAACCTCAGCATTAGTACTTTTGTGTGTATGATGAGAACACTTAAGCGCTACTCTTTTGGCACATTTCAAGTCTGCAATAGAGTACTATTAACTCTAGTTACCATGCTACAGTGGTTGCCAGAACTTAATCATCTTCTTTTAAAAATTTTATTTATTTACGGCTGCGCTGGGTCCTCATTGCTGTGCGCAGGCTTTCTCTAGTTGCAGCGAGCGGGGGCTACTCTTCTTTGAGGTGTTTGGGCTTCTCATTGTGGTGGCTTCTCTGTTGTGAGCATGGACTCTAGGCACACGGGCTTCAGTAGTTGCAGCACACGGTCTCAGTAGTTGTGATTGTGGGCTCTAGAATGCAGGCTCAGTAGTTGTAGCTCACAGGCTTAGCTGCTCCGTGGCATGTGGGATCTTCCCAGACCAGGGATTGAACCCGTCCTCTGCAATGGCAGGCGGATTTTTAACGACTGAACTACCAGGGAAGTCTTTAATCATCTTTCATACTGTAACTTTGTACCCTTTGACCAACATCTCCCTATTTCCCCCATTTTCTCAACCGTTGGCAACCATCATTCTATCCTCTTCTTTTAAGAGTTTGAATTTTTTTTTCCACATGTGAGACCATGCAGTACTTGTCTTTGTGTGTTTAGCTTATTTCATTTAACATAATGTCCTCCCATTTCATCTCTGTTGATGCAAATAGTGGGATTTCTTTCTCTTTTAAAGCTGAATAATATTCTATTATATACATGTACCTGGGCCTGCAGCACACTCAGGAAAGACCACCAGCCACTCCAGAGCCTCCAGCTCTGCTCAGCCTCCTTTGAGGAGGCACCATCCCACATCCTGCCCCATCATAAATATACCACATTTTCTTTATTCATTCATCCATAGACAAACGCTTAGGTTGTTTCAGTATCTCAGCTATTGTGAATAGTGCTGCAATGAACATGGGAGTGCAGATATCTCTTTGAGATACTGATTTCATTTCTTTTAGATATATACTCAGAGTAAGATTGCTGTATATATTGCTGTATGTATTGCTGTATATATTGCTGTATATAGGATTGCTGTATATATTGCTGAAGAACCTCCATACTGTCTTCCATAATGGCTGTACCGATTTATATTCCTTCTATCTCTGTACCAGAGTTCCCTTTTTCTCCACGTCCTCACCAACATTTTATTTTTAAATAGTTGTCATCTTGACAGGTGTGAAGTGATATCTTGTTGTGGCTTCTATTTGCATTTCCCTGATGATTAGTGATATTGAACACCTTTTTGTATACCTGATGGCCATTTGTGTGTCTTCTTTTGGGAAATGTCTACTCAGGTCTTTTGCCCATATTTTAATCAGATTATCTTTTATTTTACATTTTGCTATTGAGTTGTAAGAGTTGCTTATATGTTTTGAATATTAATTCCTTATCAGATATATAATTTGCAAATATTTTATTCATTCTGTAGGTTGCCTTTTCACTCTGTTGATTGTTTGCTTTGCATGCAGAAGGGTTTTTTATTTTTTTTTTGGTTAGATGTAATCCCAGTCATCTACTTTTGCTTTTGTTGCTTGTGCTTTTGGGAGCATATATAAAAAAAAATCATTGCACAGACCAATGTCAAGGTGTTTTCCCTATGTTTACTTCTAGAGTCTTACAGTATAAGGTCTTAAATTTAAGTCTTGAATCAATTTTGAATTGATTTTTGTATATGGTGTGAGATAGGGGTCAATTTAACTCCTCTGGATGTGGATATCCAGTTTTCCCAACAGTATTTATTGAAGTGTCTTATTCTTGGAACCATGTTGAAGATCAGTTAGCCATAAATGTATGGATTTACTTATAGGCTGTCTTTCCTCTTCCATTGGTCTATTTATCTGTTTTTATGCCAGTACTGTACTGTTTAGATTGTATGTTTAGATTGCTAGAGCTTTGTATTATATTTTGAAATCAGGAACTGTGATGCTTCCAGCATTGATCTTCTTGTTCAAAATTCTTGTTCAAGACTTTAGCTATTTGGGATCATTTGCAGTTCCATGTGGATTTTAGGATTTTTTTAATCTGTTTCTGTGAAAAATGCCATTAGAATTTTGATAGGGATTGTGTTAAATCTGTAGATGACTTTGGGTACTATGTATATTTTAATAGTGTTAGTTCTTCCAATCCATGAACACGGGATATTTTCCCATTTACTTTTGTCTTCTTCAGTTTATTTTATAAATATCTTATAGTTTTCAATGTACACATCTTTCACCTTCTTGGTTAAATTTAATCCTAAGTATTTTATTCTTTGTGGTGCTATTGTAAATGTATTCTTCTTTTTTGGATAGTTCATTGTTAGTGTATAGAAATGCAACTGATTTTTGTAGGTTGATTATGTATCCTGCAACTTTACTTAATTCATTAGTTTTAAGAGCTTTTTGGTGAAATCTTTAGCGTTTTCTATATATAAGATTCTTTCATCTGCAAATAGAGACAGTTCTACTTCTTCCTTTCCAATTTTGATGACTTTTCTTTCTTTCTTTTTTTTTTTTTTTTTTTTTTTTGTCTAATTACTCAGGCTAAGACTTCTAGTTCCAAGTTGCACAGAGGTGGTAAGAGTGAGCACCCTTGTTTTGTTCCTGATCTTAGAGGTCAAGCTTTCAACTTTTCATCATTGTCAGATGTTAGCTGTGGGCTTGTCATATAGGCATTTTTAGGTTTTCTAGGTTTCTGGCTTCTTTAGTTCCAAGTATAGGATATATGCGATAAAAAGAAAATTCAAGAAATTCTCCACTGTGTTATTCCTTCTGTTCTGAAGTCCCTAGTCATCTTTTTTCTTTTCTTCACCTTTCAGAGTCTTTTAGTATTATTTTACATATACTGTATAGGAATTTTAGTTGTCCTTAGTGGGAGGAATGAGAAAAAGTATATCTACCTGGAATTAGAAGTCCTGCTCCTTCCTTTCAAAATGAGTCATGGAGTGGCAGTCACCAGGAGTTGTTGGATGAAACGGTAATTGTATGACACCTCTATTATTAGCAAACTGACCTTAGGAATATGGGAAGTGTGGGTCCATCCTATAATGGACCAGCCCTCCTCAGCCTAGTCTCCCTAGCAAAATGCTTTGCTTTTTTCCAAAAAGCACATTCCATGGGGGTGGGACCATGTCTTCTACTTCTTTGTGGTTCACTCATTGCCTACCACTGCTATAAGCAGTGTGGTTGTAATAGTTAAAAATGAGGCTCTGAAATCAGTCTGCAAGGGTTCCAATTTGGGGTTAATTATATACTAGACAGTATGAACTTGTGTGAGTCTCCTAACTTCTCTAAGTTTTCTCAACTCTAAATAGAGATAATAATGATATCTCTCTCACCAGACTGTGTAGAAGTAAATGGGATAAAGCACTTAGCACAAAGCCTGCCATATCATAAGTGTGCAGGAAACATTAGCTTGTTATTAATATACTAATATGTATAATTAATATGGAAACATTAATAAACACTTATTGAATAGATCTTATATATTTTCCATTATGCTTTGATTGTAAGCATTGCCTTGCAATGTATTTAAACCTTGTTTGGTATATCCTCCACAGATAGAGAACTCACATAATCTTGGGTAGTGAAGACTCTTCTGTGATATGTCACCATATTCTCTACTGTGTCATTTTGGTCAACCCATTCCCACTGGATGGTTAGTAGTGAAAACGGATTCAGTTTGTTTCCTGAAAAACAAAGACTTTGCCAGAAAGGAAACCATTTTTTTTTAACATCTTTATTGGAGTATAACTGTTTTACAATGGTGTGTTAGTTTCTGCTTTACAACAAAGTGAATCAGTTATACATATACATATGTTCCCATATCTCTTCCCGCTTGCGTCTCCCTCCCTCCCACCTTCCCTATCCCACCCCTCTAGGTGGTCACAAAGCACAGAGCTGATCTCCCTGTGCTATGCGGCTGCTTGGAAACCATTTTTATATACAAATGAACACATTCTGATAATTCAGGTAATTATTCCAGAGAGAGACAAGGCAAATTTTTATAATTAGAGGTTTCCAGAGGAGCTATCTGTACTACTCAGATTTATCCAACTTTCTCCCTCACTTTGGCAGCATAGACCTAATTCTAAACATACCATAAAATAAGCTGAACATTTGGCTCAAAGTTTATTCTATTTGCTCCAAAATGGCATCAAAATCATTAACTAAGTACACATTGACTTGGAAGGAAGGAGGAAAAGAACTCAAGTAAAAGGTGATTTTTATTGCCAAAATCTGAGTTCCCTTCCAGTGACTGCCACAAGCTTGCTAACACCCAAGGTAAGCAAGAGGCAGGCGTCTTTTAGGCTCTAGGTGTTAGTGATGACATGAATTATAGTTGGAAACAATACAGCACTTTTTAAAGTTCTGGATGGTTTTTAAAAAGGAGAAATGGATTTTCAATATCAAGTCTTAAAATTGTTCATTTGCTAGTCGTCCTATTGTTTCTTGCTTCTCTGGTTTTAAATTAAAATTTGTAGTTAAAATGGTAGATTTTCAAAATACTCTTACTACCATCATGTTTCTACTTGTATGCTTCCAGTATATTGGTATCTCACTTTATCATTTACAGGGAAGAAATGGTCCCAGAAGACTAGGTGACTTTCCTTCACAAGCACACTGAAAACAAGACAAGGAGAATCAGTTCCATTCGGTGCTGTAACACCATATTCTCTAATGTGTTCTTTTGGTCAAGCCAATATTTTGTTCAAGTAATAATGGATAAGAAAACAATTTATAGTATACCATTATTGTGCTGATAAGACAGAGGAAATTGGATATGGTATAGGTCAAGCAAGGAAATGTTGATAGTACTGTAAATAGATATCCAAAAACCATTGATATTTTTAGGAGGTTAATTTTTTTAATTTTTATTTTTTATTGAAGTATAGTTGACCTACAATGTTGTGTTAGTTTCTGTGTACAGCAAAGTGATTCATATATATATATTTATATATGAATATATATACATGAATGTATATATATTATTCTTTTTCAGATTCTTTTCCATTACAGGTTATTACAAGATATTGAATATAGTTCCCTGTGCTATACAGTAAGACCTTATTGTTTATCTATTTTATATATAGTAGTATGTATCTGTTAATCCCAAGCTCCTAATTTATCACTCCCCCCTCATTCTCCCTTGGTAACCATAAGTTTGTTTTCTATGTCTGTGAGTCTGTTTCTGTTTTGTAAATAAGTGCATTCATATCATTATCATTTTTTTAGATTCCACATGTTAGTGATATCATGATGTTTGTCTTTCTCTGTCTGACTTACTTCACTTAGTATGGTAATGTCTAGGTCCATCCATGTTGCTGAAAATGGCATTATTTCATTCTTTTTATGTCTAATATTCCATTGTATGTACATACCACATCTTCTTTATCCATTCATCTGTTGATGGACACTTAGATTTCTTCCATGTCTTGGCTATTGTAAATAATGCTGCTATGAACATTGACGTGCATGTATCTTTTTGAATTAGAGTTTTCTCTGGACATGCCCAGAAGTGGGATTGCTGGATCATATGCAACTCTATTTTCAGTCCTTTAAGGAACCTCCATACTGTTGTCCATACTGGCTGCACCAATTTATATTCCCACTAGCAGTGGAGGAGGGTTTCCTTCTCTCTGCACCCTCTCCAGCATTTATTATTTGTAGACTTTTTGATGATGACCATTCTGACTGGTGTGAGGTGATACTTCTTTGTAGTTTTGATTTGCATTTCTCTAATAATTAGCAACGTTGAGCATACTTTCATGTGCCTGTTGGCCATCTATATGTCCTCTTTGGAGAAATGTCTGTTTAGGTCTTCTGGCCACTTTTTGATTGGATTGTTTCTTTGTTTTGATATTGAGCTGTATGAGCTGTTTGTATATTTTAGAAATTAAGCCCTTGTTGGTCGCATCATTTGCAAATATTTTCTCCCATTCTGTAGGTTGCCTTTTCATTTTTTAATGGTTTCCTTTGCTGTGCAAAAGCTTGTAAATTTGATTATGTCCCATTTGTTTATTTTTGTTTTTATTTCCATTGCCTTGGGAGACTGACCAAAGAAAACGTTGATTTGTGTCAGAGAATGTTTTGCCTGTGTTCTCTTTTAGGAGTTTTATGGTGTCATGTCTTATATTTATGTCCTTAAGCCATTTTGAGTTTATTTTTGTGTGTGGTGTGAGAGAGTGTTCTAACTTCATTGATTTACATGTGGCTGTCCAGCTTCCCCAAAACCACTTGCTGAAGAGACTCTCTTTTCTCCATTATATATTCTTACCTCCTTTGCTGTAGATTAATTGACGGTGGGTGTGTGGGTTTATTTTGGGGCTGTCTATTCTGTCCCATTGATAGGATGTTAATTTTTAAATGTCATTACAATGCCTTTTAGGTCTTCTTTATTTCTTCTTTATTTATTTTTCCATTTTTACTGAGATATAATTGACATATAGTACTATAAAGGCCTAGGGTGTACAGCATAATGATTTGGCTTAGATACATTATGAAATGATTACAGAATAAGTTTAGTAAACATACATCATCTCATATAGATACAAAATTAAAGAAATAGAAAACAATTTTTCCCTGTGAGGAGAACTCTTAGGATTTATTCTCTTAACTTTCATATATAATGTAAACAGTGTAAATTATATTTATCATGTAGTACATTAC
Source organism: Kogia breviceps (assembly GCF_026419965.1). Lineage (NCBI taxonomy): Eukaryota > Metazoa > Chordata > Mammalia > Artiodactyla > Physeteridae > Kogia > Kogia breviceps. The sequence continues at coordinate 103,572,328 of NC_081314.1, forward strand.
ATCCCAAGTACTTATTAATCTTATAAGTGGAAGTTTGTCCCTTTTGACTACCTTCATCCAGTTACCCTTCCCCCCATTCTGCACCTCTGGAAAGCACAAACTTGATCTCTCTTTCTATGAGTTTGTTCTTGAAGTATAATTGGCTTATAACACTGTGTTAGTTCTTCTTTTACAACATAGTGATTTGATATTTGTATACATTTCAAAATGATCACCACAATAAGTTTAGTTGCCATGTCACCATACAAAGCTATTACATAATTATTGACTATATTCCCCATACTGTACATTTCATACCTGTGACTCATTTATTTTGTAACTAAGAGTCTGTACTTTTTAATCTGCCTCCCTTTTTTCTCTCCTCCCCCCAAACCCCCTATTCTCTGGCAACCACCTCTTTGTTCTGTGTTTCTATGACTCTGTTCCTGTTTAGTTATGTTTGTTCATTTGTTTTGTTTTTTTAGATTCTACAAGTAAGTGAAATCATACAGTTTTTGTCTTTCTCAGACTTATTTCGCATAGCGTAATATTCTCTAGGTCCATTTGTTTTGTTGTAAATGGCAAGATTTCATTTTTATTTTGTGGCTAATTAATATTCCATTTTCTTTATCTATTCATCTATGGATAGGCACTGAGGTTGCTTCCATATTTTGGCTATTATAAATAATGCTGCAATGAACATAAGGATGCATATATCTTTTTGAATTAGTTTTCTTGTTTTCTTTGAATAAATACCCAGAAATGGAATTGCTGGATCATGTGGTAGTTCTGTTTTTAATTTTTTTGAGGAATCTTCATAATATTTTCCAGAGTGGTCGCACCAATTTACATTCCTACCAACAGGGCCTGAGGGTTTCCTTTTCTCTACACCCTCATCAACCTTGTTGTTTGTTGTATTTTTCAATAATCACCATTCTGAAAGGCATGAGGTAATATCTCATGGTTTTGATTTGCATTTCCCTGATGATTAGTGATGTTGAACATCTTTTCATGTCCCTGTTGGCCATCAGTATGTGTTATTTGGAAAAATGTCTATTCAGATCCTGTGCCATTTTTTAATTAGGTTGTTTGGGTTTTTGATGTTGAGTTGTTTGTATATTTTGGATTTTAACCCCTTATTGGATACATCATTTGCAATATCTCCTTCAATTCAGTAGATAGCCTTTTAATTTTGTTGATGGTTTCCTATGTTGTGCAAAAGCTTTTTAGTTTGATGTAGTCCCATTTGTTTATTTTTTCTTTTGTTTCCCTTGCCTGAAGAGGCATATCCAAAAAAAAAAATATTACAAAGACAGATGTGAAAAGGTATACTGCCTGTGTTTTCTTCTAGAAATTTTATGGTTTCAGGTCTTACAGTTGAGTCTTACTCAATTTATTTTGAATTTATTTTTGTATATGGTGTGAGAAAATAGACTGATTATTTTGCATGTAGCTGTCTAGTTTTCACAACACCATTTATTGAAGAGGTGTCTTTACTGTATTGTATGTTTTTTCTTCCTTTGTCATAGCTTAACTGACTGTATAAATGTAGGTTATTGCTGAGAACTGTATTCTGTTCCATTGAGCTCTGTGTCTGTTTTTGTGCCAGTACCAAATTGTTTTGAGTACTGTAGCTTTGTAGTATAGCTTCAAATCAGGGAGTTTTGTATTTCTTCATTAAGACTGTTTTGGCTATTTGAGGTCTTTTGGGTTTCCATACAAATTTTAGAATTATTTGGTCTTGTTCTGTGAAAAAGCATGCCATTGATATTTTGATAGTGATTGCATTGAATTTGTAGATTGCTTTGTGTAGTATGTTCACTTGAACAATATTAATTCTTCCAATCTATGAACATGGTAAATATTTCCATCTGTTTGTGTAGTCTTTGATTTCTTTCATCTTGCTATAGTTTTCCGAATGCAGGTCTTTAACCTCCTTAGTTAGATTGCTTCCTAGATATTTTATTCTTTTTGATGTCAATTTAAATGGGATTGTTTTCCTAATTTCTCTTTCTGATAGTTCAATTACAGTATATGGAAATGCAACAGATTTATATATATTAATTTTCTATCCTGCTACTTTACCAAATTCCTTCATGAGTTCTAGCACTTTTTGGTGGTGTCTTGAGGATTTTTTTTTTTTTTTTTTTTTTTCAGTTCGCAGGCCTCTCACTGTTGTGGCATCTCCCATTGCAGAGCACAGGCTCTGGATGCGCAGGCTCAGTGGCCATGGCTCACAGGCCTAGCCTCTCTGCGGCATGTGGGATCCTCCCAGACTGGGGCACGAACCTGTGTCCCCTGCACTGACAGGCAGACTCTCAACTACTGCGCCACCAGGGAAGCCCTTGAGGATTTTTTATGTACAGTATCATGTCATCTGCAAACACTGACAGTTTTTCTTCTACTTTTCCAATGTGGATTCCTTTTATTTCTCTTTCTTGTCTGATTGCTATGACTAGGACTTCCAATACTATGTTGAATAAAAGTGACAAGAGTGGGTATCCTTGTCTTCTTCCTGATCTTAGAGGAAATGTTTTTAGGTATTCGCCATTGAATATGATGTTAGCTGTGGGCTTTTCATATATGGCCTTTATTATGTTTATGTATGTTCCCTCTATACCCCCTTTGTGGAGAGATTTTGTCATAAATAGATGTTGAATTTTGTCAAAAGCTTTTTCTTCATCTACTGAGGTGATCATATTATTTTTATTTTTTCAGTCTGTTAATGTGATGTTTCACAGTGTTTGATTTGTGGATATTGAGCCATCCTTCCATCCCTGGGGTAAATCCCACTTGATCATGATATATGATCCTTTTAATATATTGTTGAATTTGGTTTGCTGATATTTTGTTCCAGATTTTTTCATCTATGTTTATCAGTGATATTAACCTGTAATTTTCTTCTATTTTTCTTTTTTGTTTTTTAACTATATCTTTGATTTTGTTATCAGGATTATGCTGGTCATGTAGAATGAGTTCAGAAGTGTGCTTCCTCTGAAATTTTTAAAAAATATTTTGAGAAGGATAGGTATTAACTCTTCTCTAAATGTTTGGTAGAATTCACCTGTGAAGCTGTCTGGTCCTGGACTTTTGTTTGCTTGGAGGTTTTTAATTATTAATTTAATTTATTTACTGGTAATTTGTCCATATTTTCTATTTCTTCCTAATTCACTATGGGAGATTGTACATCTCTAGGAATTTATTCATCTAGGTTGTTCATGTTATTGATGTATAGTTGTTCATAGTAATCTCATGATCCTTTGTATTTCTGTGTGTTGGTTTATCTTCTACTTTTCTCACTTCTGATTTTATTTATTTGGGCTGTCTCTTTCTTATTTCTTGATGAGTCTGTCTGCTAAAGGTTTATTTCTTATCAAATAGCTCTTCATTTCATTGGTCTTTTATGTTATTTTTAATTTCCATTTCATTTATCTGCTCTGATCTTTATTATTTCTTTCCCTATACTAAATTCTGGTTTTGTTTGTCTTGTTTATCTAGCTCCTTTAGATGTAATGTTAGGTTGTTCGTTTGAGATTTTTCTTGTTTCCTGTAGTCCTGTATCACTATAAATTTCCCTCTTAGAACTGCTTTTGCTGAGTCCCATTGATTTTGCTTTTGTTTTCATTTGACTCCAGGTATTTTTTTATTTCCTCTCTGATTTCTTCAGTGACCTATTGGTTGTTTAGTAACGTATTGTTTAGCCAACATATGTTTTTGTGTTTTGAAATTTTTTTTGAAAAAATTATGAGACTAGATTTCTAGTCTCATAGAATTGTTATCAGGAAAGATGTTTAATATGATTTCAATCTTCTTAATTTACCAAGACATGTTTTGTGGCCTAGTATGTGCTCTGTCCTGGAAAATATTCCATATGCACTTGAAAAGAATATGTATTCTGTTACTTGGGATGGAATATTCTGTATGTATCTGTTAAGTTTATCTGAACTACATGTGTCATTTAAGTGTTTCCTTATTGATTTTCTGTCCTGATAATGTCATGGGGTGTTAAATTCTCATGCTATTATTGTATTACTGTCCCATTATCTTTTTATGGCTGTTAATATTTGCTTTATGTATTTAGGTACTCCTATGTCAGGGGCATATATCTTACAATTGTTATATCTTCCTGGATTGATCATAATTTATCAGTATATAATATCCTTCTTTGTTTCTTGTTACAGTCTTTGTTTTAGAGTCTATTTTGTCTCATGTAAGTATTGCTACCCTGGCTTTATTTATGTTTCCATTTGTATGAAATACCTTTTTCCATCCCCTCACTTTCAGTCTGTGTGTGTCTTTAGAGCTGAAGTGAGTCTCTTGTAGGAGGCATATATGGATCTTGTTTTTGCATCCATTCAGCTACTCTGTGTCTTTTGATTGGAGCATTTAGTCTGCTTACATTTGAAGTAATTATTGATAACCATGTACTTATTACCATTTTGTTAATTTCTTGGGGGTTGTTTTTGTAGTTCTTTTTTGTTTCTTCTTTTCTCTCTTCCCTTGTGATTTTAATGACTACCTTTAGTGTCACATTTGAATTCCTTTTTGTGTGTATATGTATTATAGATTTGGGGTTTGTGATTTCTGTGAGGTTTATAGATAACAATCTATATATATATGTGATTATTTTAAGTTGCTGATCTCTTAAGAGCAAATGCATTTACACTCTGCATTTTTATTGCACCCACCCACATTTCTGTTTTTGACATCATATTTTATATCTTTTTGTTTTGTGTAATCCCGTAACTGTTTATTGTGGACATAGATGATTTTACTACATTAGTCTTTTAATCTTCCTGCTAGATTTATAAGTGGTTGATCTACTACCTTTACTATATATTTAACTTTACCAATGAGATTTTTCATTTTTTAATTTTTGTATTTCTAGTTGTGACCTTTCCTTTTCCTCTTAGAGAAGTGCCTTTTTTTTTTTTTTTCTTTTTTTTTTTTTTTTGCGGTACGCAGGCCTCTCACTGTTGTGGCCTCTCCCGTTGTGAGCACAGGCTCAGTGGCCATGGCTCAGGGGCCCTGCTACTCTGCGGCATGTGGCATCTTCCTGGACCGGGGCATGAACCCATGTCCCCTGCATTGGCAGGCGGACTCTCAATCACTGCACCACCAGGGAAGCCCAGAGAAGTCCCTTTAACATTTTTAGTAAAGCTGTTTTGTGATGCTGAACATCTTTTAGCTCTTGCTTGTCTGTAAAACTTTAGATCCTTCAAATCTAAATGATATCCTTGCCAGATGGAGTATTCTTGTTTGTAGGTTTTTCCCTTTCATCACTTTAAATATATTGTGCCATTTCTTTCTTGTCTGCACACTTTCTCCTAAAAATTCAGCCAAGTCTTATGGGAAGGAGTTCCCTTGTACATAATTTGTTGCTCTTTCCTTACTGCTTCTAATATTCTCTGTCTTTACTTTTTGCCATTTTAGTTACAGTGTGTCTTTTTTTTTTTTTTTTTTTTTTTTTTTTTTTGCGGTGTGCGGGCCTCTCACTGTTGTGGCCTCTCCCGTTGCGGAGCACAGGCTCCGGACACGCAGGCCTAGTGGCCATGGCTCACGAGCTTAGTTGCTCCGCGGCATGTGGGATCTTCCCGGACCAGGGCACGAACCCGTGTCTCCTGCGTCGGCAGGCGGACTCTCAACCACTGCGCCACCAGGGAAGCCCTACAGTGTGTTTTGGTGTGGTCTTCTTTGGGTTGATCCTGTTTGGGACTTTCTGTGCTTCCTGGACCTGGATGTCTGTTTCCTTTCCCAGGTTAGGAAAGTATTCAGCTCTTTTGTCTTCAAGTATATTCTCTGCTCCTTTTATTTCTCTCTTCTCAAGAAAGTTCCCTTTTCTCCACGCCCTCTCCAGCATTTATTGCTTGTAGATTTTTTGATGATGGCCATTCTGACCAGTGTGAGATGATATCTCATTGTAGTTTTGATTTGCATTTCTCTAATGATTAATGATGTTGAGTATTCTTTCATGTGTTTGTTGGCAATCTGTATATCTTCTTTGGAGAAATATCTGTTTAGGTCTTCTGCACATTTTTGTATTGGGCTATTGTCTATTGATATTGAGGTGCATGAGCTGCTTATATATTTTGGAGATTAATCCTTTATCAGTTGCTTCATTTGCAAATACTTTCTCCTATTCTGAATGTCGTCTTTTCATCTTCTTTATGGTTTCCTTTGCTGTGCAAAAGCTTTGAAGTTTCATTAGGTTCCATTTGTTTATTTTTGTTTGTACTTCCATTTCTCTAGGAGGTGGGTCAAAAAGGATCTTGCTGTGATTTATGTCATAGACTGTTCTGCCTATGTTTTCCTGTAAGAGTTTTATAGTGTCTGGCCTTACATTTAGATGTTTAATCCATTTTGAGTTTATTTTTGTATACAGTGTTAGGGAGTGTTCTTATTTCATTCTTTTATATGTAGCTGTCCAGTTTTCCCAGCACCAGTTATTGAAGAGGCTGTGTTTTCTCCATTGTGTATTCTTGTCTCCTTTATCAAAGTTAAGGTGACCATATGTATGTGGGTTTATCTCTGGGCTTTCTATCCTGTTCCATTGATCTATATTTCTGTTTTGTGCCAGTAACATACTTTCTTGATTACTGTAGCTTTGTAGTATATTCTGCAGTCCAGGAGCCTGATTCCTCCAGCTCTGTTTTTCTTTCTCAAGATTGCTTTGGCTATTTGGGGTCTTTTTTGTTTCCATACAAATTGTGATTTTTTTTTTTGTTCTGGTTCTGTGAAACATGACATTGATAGTTTTATAGGGATTGCATTGAATCTGGAGATTGCATTGGGTAGTTTAGTGATTTTCACAATGTTGATTCTTTCACTCCAAGAACATGGTGTATATCTCCATCTGTTTGTATTGTCCTTAATTTCTTTCATCAGTTTCTTATAGTTTTCTGCATGCAGGTTTTTTGTCTCCTTAGGTAGGTTTATTCCTAGGTATTTTATTCTTTTTGTTGCAGTGGTAAATGAGTGTTTCCTTAAATTCTCTTTCTGATTTTTTATCATTAGTGTATAGGAATGCAAGAAATTTCTGTGCATTAAATTTGTATCCTGTTACTTTACCAAATTCATTGGTTAGCTCTAGTAGTTTTCTGGTAGCATCTTTAGGATTCTCTATGTATAGTATCATGTCATCTGCAAAAAGAGACAGCTTTACTTCTTTTCCAATTTGGATTCCTTTTATTTCTTTTTCTTCTCTTATTGCTGTGGCTAAAACTTCTAAAACTATGTTGAATAATAGTGGAGAGAGTGGACAACCTTGTGTTGTTCCTGATCTTAGAAGAAATGGTTTCAGTTTTTCACTGTTGAGAACAATATTGACTGTGGGTTTGTTATATATGGCCTTTATTATGTTGAGCTGTGTTCCCTCTATGCCTACTTTCTGGAGCATTTTTATCATAAATAGCTGTTGAATTTTGTCAAAAGTGCATCTATTGAGATTATCATATGGTTTTTAATCCTTCAGTTTGTTAATATGGTGTATCATATTGATTGATTTGCATATACTGAAGAATCCTTGCATTCCTGGGAAAAACCCCACTTAATGATGGTGTATGATCCTTTTAATGTGCTGCTAGATTCTGTTTGCTAGTATTTTGTTGAGGATTTTTCATCTATGTTCATCAGTTATATTGGCCTGTAGTTTTCTTTTTCTTGTGACATCTTTGTCTGTTTGGGTATCAGGGTGATGGTGGCCTAATAGAATGAGTTTGGGAGTGTTCCTCCCTCTGCTATATTTTGGAAGAGTTTGAGAAGGATAGGTGTCAGCTCTTCTCTAAATGTTTGATAGAATTTGCTTGTGAAGCCATCTGGTCCTGGGCTTTTGTTTGTTGGAATATTTTTAATCACACTTTCAATTTCAGTGCTTGTGATTGGTCTGTTTATAGTTTCTATTTCTTCCTGGTTCAGTCTTAGAAGGTAGTGCTTTTCTAAGAACGTGTACATTTCTTCCAGATTGTCTATTTCATTGGCATAGAATTGCTTGTAGTAATCTCTCATGATCCTTTGTATTTCTGCAGCAATAGTTATTTCCCCTTTTTCATTTCTATATCTATTGATTTTAGTGTTCTTCCTTTTTTTCTTGATTAGTCTGTCTAATGGTTTATCAATTTTGTTTATCTTCTCAAAGAACGAGCTTTTAGTTTTATTGATCTTGCTGTTGTTTCCTTTATTTCTTTTTCATTTATTTCTGATCTGATCTTTATGATTTTTCTTCTGCTACCTTTGGAGGTTTTTTGTTCTTCTTTTCTAACTGCTTTAAGTGTATGGTTAGGTTGTTTGTTTGAGATGTTTTCTGTTTTTTGAAGTAAGATTGTATTGCTATAAACTTCCCTCTTAAAACTGCTTTTGCTGCATCCCATAGGTTTTTGGTCATTTTGTTTTCATTGTCATTTGTTTCTAGGTATTTTTTTATTTCCTCTTTGATTTCTTCAATAATCTCTTGTTTATTTAGTAGCATATTATATAGCCTTCATGTGTTTGTATTATTTACAGTCTTTTTCCTGTAATTGATATTTAGTCTAATAGTGTTGTGGTCGGAAAAGGTACTTGATACAATTTCAGGTTTCTTAAATTTACCAAGACTAGATTTGTGACCCAAGATATGATCTATCCTGGAGAATATTCCATGAGCATTTGAGAAGAAAGTGTATTCTGTTGTTTTTGGATAGAATGTCCTATAAATATCAGTTAAGTCCATCTTGTTTAATGTATCATTTAAAGCTTGTGTTTCCTTATTTATTTTCATTTTGGATGATCTGTCCATTGGTGAAAGTGGGGTGTTAAAGTCCCTACTATGATTGTGTTACTGTTGATTTCCCCTTTTATGGCTGTTTGCATTTGCCTTATGTATTGAGGTGCTTCTATGTTGGGTGTATAAGTATTTACAATTGTTATATCTTCTTCTTGGATTGATCCCTTGATCATTATGTAGTGTCCCTCTTTGTCTCTTATAGTAGTCTTTATTGTAAAGTCTACTTTTTCTGATATGAAAATTGCTACTCCAGCTTTCTTCTGATTTCTATTTGCATGGAATATCTTTTTCCAACCCCTCACTTTCTGTCTGTATGTGTCGCTAAGTCTGAAATGAGTCTTGTAGACAGCATATATTCGGGTCTTGTTTTTGTATCCATTCAGCCAGTCTCTGTCTTTTGGTTGGAGCATTTAATCCATTTACATTTAAGATAATTATTGATATGTATGTTCCTATTACCATTTTCTTAATTGTTTTGCATTTGTTTTTGTAGGTCTTTTCCTTCTCTTGTGTTTCCTGCCTTTAGCATTTGTTGTAAAGCTGGTTTGGTGGTGCTGAATTCTATTAGCTTATGCATGTCTGTAAAGGTTTTAATTTCCCTGTCGAATCTTGAATGAGATCCTTGCTGGGTAAAGTTATCTTGATCATAGGTTTTTCCCTTTCATCACTTTAAATATGTCCTGCCATTCCCTTCTGACTTGCAGAGTTTCTTTTGAAAGATCACCCATTAACCTTATGAGGATTCCCTTGAATTTTATTTGTTGCTTTTTCCTTGCTGCTTTTAATATTTTTTATTTGTATTTAATGTTTGATAGTTTGATTAATATGTGTCTTAGTGTGTTTCTCCTTGGATTTATCCTGTATGGGACTCTCTGTGCTTCCTGGACTTGATTGACTCTTTCCTTTCCCATGTTAGGAAATTTCCACTCTAATCTCTTCAAATATTTTCTCAGACCCTTTCTCTCTCTCTTCTTTTTCCGGGACCCATATAATTTGAATGTTGGTGTGTTTAATGTTATTCCAGAGTTCTCTGAGACTGTTCTCAATTCTTTTCATTCTTTTTTTTTTTTATTCTGCTCTGCAGTAGTTATTTCCACTATTTAATCTTCCAGGTCACTTATCCATTCTTCTGCCTCAGTTATGCTGCTTTTGATTCTTCTAGAGAATTTTAAATTTCATTTATTGTGTTGTTCATCATTGTTTGTTTGCTCCTTAGTTCTTCTAGATTATTGTTAAATGTTTCTTTTATTTTCTCCATTCTATTTCTAAGATTTTGAATCATCATAACTATCATTCCTCTGACTTCTTTTTTAGGTAGACTGCCTATTTCCTCTTCATTTGTTTGGTCTGGTGGGTTTTTACCTTGGTCCTTCATCTGTTGTGTTTTTCTCTGTCCTCTCATTTTGTTTAACTTACTGTGTTTACGTTCTCCTTTTCACAGGCTGCAGGTTCATAGTTTCCATTGTTTTTGATGTCTGCCCCCAGTGGGTGAGGTTGGTTCAGTGGCTTGTGTAGGCTTCCTGGTGGAGGGGACTGGTGCCTGTGTCCTAGTGGGTGGGGCTGGATCTTGTCTTTCTTATAGGCAGGGCTGCATCTGGTGATGTGTTTTGGTGAGTCTGTGAACTTATTATGATTTTAGGCAGCCTCTCTTCTGTGAGTGGGGTTGTGTTCCTGTCTTGTTAGTTGATGGGCATGGGGCATCCAGCACTGGAGCTTGCTGGCCATTAGGTGGAGCTGAGTTTTAGTGTTGAGATGTAGATCTCTAGGAGAGCTCTCTCCGATTGATATTACAGGGGACTGGGAGGTCTCTGGTGGTGCAGTGTCATGTACTCTCCCACCTTAGAGGCTCAGGCCTGACACCAGGCCAGAGCACCAAGACCCTGTCAGCCACACGGCTAGGTATGTGGGGATTTTCTTGCCTTTTGTGAAGTCTGAGGTCTTCTGTCAGCATTCATTAGGTGTTCTGTAGGAGGTGTTCCACATGTAGATGTATTTTTAAAATTTATTTATTGATTTATTTTTGGCTGCATTGGGTCTTCATTGCTGCGCAGGGGCTTTCTCTAGTTGTGGCAAGTGGGGGCTGCTCTTCACTGCATTGTGCAGGCTTCTCATTGTGGTGGCATCTCTTGTTGTGGAGCATGGGCTCTAGGCATGAGGGCTTCAGTAGCTGTGGCACATGGGCTCAGTAGTTGTGGCTCGTGGGCTCTAGAGTGCAGGCTCAGTAGTTGTGACACACTGGCTTAGTTGCTCCACAGCTTGTGGGATCTTCCTGGACCAGGGCTCGAACCCATGTCCCCTGCATTGGCAGGTGGATTGTTAACCACTGCACCACCAGGGAAGTCCTGTAGATGTATTTCCGATGTATTTGTGTGAAGGAAGTTGATCTCCAAGTCTTACTCCTCTGCAATCTTGAAGGTCCCCCCCTCAGTTCCTTCTTTATATGTTTAGTTGTAGATGATCTCTTCTGCTAGTCTTCAGTTTGTTCTCATTGATAATTGCTCTGTAAATAGTTGTAATTTTTATGTGCCCATGGGAGGAGTTGAGCTCAGGGTCTTCCTACTCTGCCATATTTGCCACTCCCTCCCTTTTTTAAATTCAGTGATATACAAAGCAAAGAATGATATCATGTTACTAAGTGCAGGAAAATATTAACTTAAACTTTTTAATGAATAGCAACATATCATGACTATTTTAATGCCAGTCAATGTATATCTACATTATCATTTTTTAGTGGCTATACAATATTTACCATAATTTATCTAGCAAAATCTCAGATAATGGACAGGCAAGTTTTCTGGGGAGTCAAGCACTGTTATAAAAAATTCTGAAATGAGATACTTATGCATGTATCTTTTTGGAACTCCTTTGTTATTTTCTTAGGATAAGTTCCTAGAAATGGAATTACTGGATCAAAGAGGAATCATTTTTAAAGTGTTTGGCACATGTTGTAAAATTGTCCTCCAGAGAGTTTGTATTTATTTATGCTTCCAACAGCAGTGTACAAGGGTACCTATTTCCTTATACACTATTATTATTAAATGTCATCCTTCAAATTTTTATTCCCTGCCAATCCAGTGAGTGGAAAATAATAGTATATTGCATTAATATAAACGTTTCTATTTTAATTATAAAATTATTTTATTCTTTATTTGATAACTGGTTATTGCTGTTAATAATTAAAGCCTGAAGCTCATGTTTGACTTTGAGTGGAGTGTTTCTAGACCTACACATACTTTAAATATAGAACAATTACCTTCTTTGCTCCTCAGTTTCTTTCAAATTCACAATATCTGGTAGATTCGTTTTGTGGAGAAATGTAGAGTTACTTAGACCACTTGCTTTGTCCATTGGGAGAAAAGAGATTAGATAGTAAAATAGTAATTTCACATCTTGTTTATATTTTATTATTTACTGATAGCTCTATGTTTCAGTTGGTGAATTCGTCTTTTCACATGAGCCATCCATATCCTTACACAGTCTCATGTAGTGTTAGTAAAGTATCCCCATTGTAAAAAGTGTCATGGCTCTAAGAGATAAGACATAATTCGAGTCCAGGTTTGCATGGGATCCAGAGTTTGAATTACTAATTACTACAATGTACTACTATTTCCTAAAGTGGTCTCATGCTAATGATGATATGAATAGATTCTCTCTTGATGATAGAGGAATGAGATAATTAATGCCATCACATGGTACATCTGGTAGCAGCATTTTACGTCCTCAACAGAAAGTTAAAGAATGAGAGAGGAGGGGATTGTCTGCTATTTTTTGCATTTCCCTTTCTTGCTGCCAGCTTTTTGTTTAACCCAGTCATGCAGGGCGCAATGGTTTGTGTGAGAGCTGATACTCTTTTTCTCCCATGGGCTCTCATCCATCCCTGCTCTGTTTCTCTTCATCTCATCTTGGGGTTACATGTAGTCTGCCAGACCTACCTCATTACTCACCCTGGGGCCTGTTTATTCTCCAGAAGTCAGAGCACTGACCTTGGTGGTTATATGGTCCTTGGTCTCTACCCTCTGGGAGCTGAGGGTAAGAGGCTCCGTCATACTGGGAAACATTAATCGTGCTGCCTCTCAAGCCACCAGTCCTGTTGTATTAGACCACTAGCCCAGTTATCTCCACGTTCTGCAGAAAGCAGTAGCACACCAGCCAGGCTGTGGCATGGCCTTCTTCTGGTTGTATATAGACTCAGAGCCCATGAAATGGGTGTATAACTGTTCACAAATATCTCCAAATATAATATTTCTTACAATTTATTCTTTATTTGTTTTCCTTTAGAGTAATAAGTTTTCCATTATACAAGCCTGGATTTCTAGCATCCCTTGCAGAAAATGTACATTTCCCCTCATATTTTCCCATTTTCAGGCCTAGAACAGAATGGGGATTCTTTATAGCCAGAATTATATTGATTTATACAAACAAGAGAGACTTTGTTCTTTTGCTCATTTCACAAATATTCAGTGAGAACTGAATGTATGCCAGGCACAACTCAGGGCATAGAGGGGTGAACCAGACAGACTAGATCCCCCCTTCATGGGATGGCATTGAGGTAAGGAGGTAGAAATAAACAATAACAAAATAAATGAAATTAGTCATGCATGCTATGAAGTAAATGGAAATAGAATGTTGCAAGTGATGGGTTAGGGTGGTGGGAAAGGGCTACTTACAAGTGAATGTCAGTGAGCATGTGACATTTGAACTGTGACTGAGTGACTAGGAGGGGCCAGATATGCAGAGATCTGGAGGCCAAGGCCCCAAGGAGGGAAGGGTTTTGGCCCATTCTAGAAAGATAATGTGGTAAGAGCATAAAGAGTTGGTGGGGGGGGAGAGGGAGAAATCAGAGGTAAGGGAAGGGTCACATCATGTAGGACCTAATGGGCCATTTAGATTTTATTCAAAATTCAGTAGGAGGCTACTGAAGAGTTTGACATGGGAGTTTGAAAAAAATCTGTTTCACGTTTTTAAAGCATTAGTCTGGCTTTTGTGTGGATTATAGAGAAGCACAAGTAGCAGAGAAACAACCAGCTGGGTGACTTTTGCAGTCATCAGAGCTGGAAATAACAGTGACTTAAACCAGGGTGAACATAGTATAATGAAAGAGAATTAAATGGATATGGAATATATTTTTCAGGTGGATCCAAAAGCATTTGTTGATACATTGGATGGTAGTAGTGATGATGGGGTGAAGGAAATAGAATAATCAAGGAAGACTCTAGATTTTTCACCTGAGCGTTTGGGTATAGTGATGACATTTACTGAGATGAAGAAGTTTCAGGAAAGAATAATTCTCATGTGGCAGAAGTTAAGGCCTCTGTTAGGCAGAATTACAATTGATATGCCTTTTAGATGTCCAAGTAAGAATGTCAGTCATGTAGTTGGGGTAAGTAAGACTTAGAGTAAGGGAATCATATTTTAATTAATTGAATCTTAAAAGAAGGGAGCTTCAAATGAAAATATGTTTAGTTTTGTATGAGGAAAAAAACCCAGTCTAACATCTCTATTTCTGTCAATGATGATATTTTTCTCATTATCCAATGTCTTAATCTGTTCAGACTACTGTAGCAAAATGCCACAGACTGGGTAGATTACAAACAACAGAAATTTATTTCTCTTAGTTTTGGAGGCTGGGAAATCCAAGACCAAGGAGGTCATATATTTAAAATTAAAGAACATTAAAGAATAACAACAACAACAAAAAAACCTGGGTGGGGATTGAATGAAAGAAAGAGAATGAGTTTGGAGACAAAGTTCATGTGGATTTTGTGAGTTTTCACTAAGAAAATGTGTATAAAAATCCTTTATACCCTATAAAGTGCCACCCTAAATCATTCTTAGCATGAGAAATTTATTAAATGAAACATTTGGGTGTCCATATAGCAAATGCTAATGGCTTAGATGTCTTAGCCATATAGGACATTTTCTTTGTAGTCTGAAATCCTTTCATTTCTAATCAAAATATTTAGAAGTAAAGAACTGAAGTGTATTGTTTTTGAATTAATGTTTCATTCTATTCCTTTGCATTGTTTTGTTCACCTTTTCTGAACTGGAAAAAAAAAGATGCACAAATGTGAATTAGTGACAAGCATGTTCAGTGTACTCTGAAGTATGCATCCTTAGACTCTTTTCTGAATCAATCCACCAAATACTCTCAACCAGCATTTGAATAAGCCTATTGAAAATACTGACATGCTGCACCCCTTGAATCATGGCAATTCACACATCAGCTCAACCTCTTTGAAGTTTTTAGCAGAAACCAGAGAAAGCAAAAATATCATGTTTCATACCTTGTTGTTTAGTCCCAAGAAACGAAACACTTCAGAATTTAGATTACATATACACATGCTGCCTTGAGTTTATGCTGCCAATTTATATGAGGTGAAAGAAAAATATACATAATCTGTGTGAAGAATGTATACTGGTACTTGGGCAATGTGCAGCCAGACAGAGCTTGACAACATGGGCCAGATGAGCCAGTGTCTTGCAGGAAACCCTAACAATATCTACTGTTCTAAGGGTATTTCATTTTCTCCCTGCTGCTGTTGGGCTCAACAATCTCTTAAAAGTTAATGGCCTTTTCAGAGCTGGCAGAGAAATTGCTGGTATTATAAACAGTACTTTTAAAAAATTAATTATAATACACACCAATAGTGCTTCTCTGGTGGCACAGTGGTTGAGAATCCGCCTGCCGATGCAGGGGACACGGGTTCGTGCCCCGGTCTGGGAGGATCCCGCATGCCGCGGGGTGGCTGGGCCTGTAAGCCATGGCCGCTGAGCTTGCGCATCCGGAGCCTGTGCTCCGCAACGGGAGAGGCCACAACAGTGAGAGGCCTGCGTACCACACACACACACACACACACACACACACACACACACACACACACACACACACACAATAATAATTATAATATAATACACACCAATAGAGTAGATTTCAGGTTTTCAGTCCTGTGCCTAAGGGACAAAGACAGCTTTCAACAAAATGAAATCATAAGTACAAATAAACTATGATCTTTAATTTATAGATTTTCAGAGAGTGTGTGAAAAACTTCACATATATTTTGGTGAGAAGGTGTTTCTTTTCATGGTCTCCTGCCTACCCTCCCTCCCACCAGAGAGGCACAAGTCAACTTTGCTGTCATCAGACTGAAGAGGAGAGTTAAGTTCATCACTATTGGTTTAATTGGCTCTAAGAGGGAAGATTATCTTCTAATTCTATCACAAATGTTCTCTCTTAGCCATAGGTGGAAGAGGGCTTACAAAGAGACCAAATAGAATTAGCAAGTTTTCTGCAATTATTCTGGATTCCAAAAGGAAATAAAGCAGAAAATTTTGTTTTTATGGAAGTATTCCATTTGCTAATCAAAGAAGGAATAACAGAGTTATTATATCACTATTTTGCTACCTCTAGCAAATTAACAGATCTAGGTAAAGATCATCAATGACTAGTAACACCATTAAAAGAAGAAAAAAAAACCTCTTCACCTTGCAATACCTCTGAGGTATTTTGCCAAAAAATTAAACTTGAATCTGCTTATATCTCTACATCTAAATAATATTAGACAAAGAATATGTGGAGCAGAGGAACATGTTAAATGGCACCATGGAGACACAATTAACAGACTCCAAACTGCAAAAACTATACAGAAAAAACCTCTACTCTCTTCAATAAAAAACTGAAAGGAAAATATTGGGAAATGTATAGATCTAAAGGAACTTACATTGGGACATATACACCTAATTTGAATTATGATTTAAGCAAATTGTAAAAAACACAAAAACAAAAATTGCAAATGAGGAAAATTTGAATACTGTCTAGAGTATTTTTTTCTTTTTTAAAAATGAAGTATAGTTGATTTATAAAATATTAGTTTCAGATGTACAACATAGTAAATATTTTTATAGATTATGCTCCATTTAAAGTTATTATAAAATATTTGGTATATCCCCTGGGCTATACAATATATCTTTGTAGCTTATTTATTTTGTACGTAGTAGTTTGTACCTCTTAATCCCCTACCCCTATCCTGCCCCTTCCCCCTTCCTGCTCCCCACTGGTAACTACTAGTTTGTTCTCTATATCTGTGAGTCTGTTTGTATTTTGTTATACTCATTTGTTTTATTTTTTAAGTATCATATATAAGTGATAACATACAGTATTTGTCTTTCTCTGTCTGACTTATTTCACTAACCATAATACCCTACAGGTTCATCCATGGTGTTGCAAATGACAAAAGTTCATTCTTTTTTATAGCTGAATAATATTGTATTATATATAGATACCACTTCTTCTTTATCCATTGGTCTGTTGATGGATACTTGGATTGCTTCCATGTCTTGGCTGATGTATAGTGCTGCTGCAATGTATATGAACATTGTGGTGTATGTATCTTTTCAAATTAGCATTTTCCTTTTTTCCAGGTATATATCCAGGAATGAAATTGCTGGACCATACGGTAGTTCCATTTTTAGTTTCTTGAGGAATCTCCATTATGTTTTCCACAGTGGCTGCAACAAGTTACATTCCCACCAACAAACAGTGTAGGAGGGTTCCCTTTGCTCCACATCCTTGCCAACATTTATTATTTGTAGACTTTTTCATGATACCCATTCTGACAGATGTGAGGTGATATTTCATTGTGGTTTTGATTTGCATATCTCTAATAATTAGTGATGTTGAGCATCTTTTCATGTGCCTATTGGCCATCTGTGTATCTTCTTTGGAAAACTGTCTATTCAGGTCTTCTGCCCTTTTGTTAGTGAGGTTTTTTGTGTTTTTGATATTGAGTTGTATGAGCTATTTTTATATTTTTGATATTTACCCCTTATCAGTCATATTGTTTGCAAATATTTTCTCCCATTCAGTAGGTTTTTGTTTTCATGATGGTTTCCTTTGCTGTGAAAGCTCTAAAGTTTAATTAAGTTACATTTGTTTATTTTTGCTTTTGTTTCCTTTCCCTTAGAATACAGATCCAAAAAAATATCGCTGCGATTTATGTTGAAGCGTGTTCTGCCTATGTTTTCTTCTAGGGGTTTGATGGTTTCTGGTCTTACATTTAAGTCTTTAATCCATTTTGAGTTATTTTTGTATATGTTGTGAGTAAATGTTCTAATCTTATTCTTTTACATGTAGATGTCCAGTTTTCCCAGCACCACTTATTGAAGAGGTTGTGTTTCCTATTGTATATTTGTACCTCCTTTGTCATAGATTAGTTGACCAGAGGTGTTTGGGTTTATTTCTGGACTTTCTGTTCTGTTCCATGGGTCTGTGTATCTGTTTTTGTACCAGCATCATGCTGTTTTGTTTACTGGGGCTTGCTAGTATACTCTGAAGTCAGGGAGTGTGATACCTCCAGCTTTGTTCTTTTTTCTCAAAGTTGTTTTGGCAATCTGGGGCCTTTTGTGATTCCATATGAATTTTAGGATTATTTATTCTAGTTCTGTAAAAAATGTCATGGGTAGTTTGACAGAGATTGCATTAAATCTGTAGATTCCTTTGGGTAGTATGATAATTTAACAATATTAATTCTTGAAATCCAAGAGCACAGTATATTTAACTATTTCTTTGTTTCACCTTCAATTTCCTTCATCAATGTTTGGTAGTTTTCATAGTATAGATATTTTACCTCCTTGATTAAGTTTATTCCTAGCTATTTTGTTCTTTGTGCTGCAGTTATTACTTTTGGCTTTCTCTTTCTGATAGCTCATTATTAATGAATAAAAAAGCAACAGATTTCTGTATATTAATCTTGTATCCTGCAACTTTGTTGAATTCATCTATTAGCTTTAACAGTTTAAAAAATATATTTATTTATTTGGTTGGCTGCATTGGGTGTTATTTGTGGCATGCAGGATCTCCATTGCCACGTGTGAGTTCTAACAGTTTTTGTGTGGAGACTTAACTTTTTCTAGAGATAGTATCACAACATCTGCAAGTAGTGACAGTTTTGCTTCTTGCCTTCAACATTTCTTTTTCTTGTCTGATTGCTGTGGCTAGGACTTCCAATACTATGTTAAATAGAAGCAGTGAGAATTGACAACTTTGTCTTATTCCTGAATTTAGAGGAAAGATTTTCAGCTTTTCACTATTGAGTATGATGTTAGCTGTTGGTATGTTATAAATATTCCTTCTTGTGTTGAGATATATTCCCTCTATACCCACCTTAATGGAGGTTTTATCATGAATGGATGTTGAATTTTGTCGAATGCTTTTTCTGCATGTATAAAAATGATCATGTGACTTTTATCCTTCCTTTTGTCAGTGTGGTGTATCACATTGATGAATTTGTGAATGTTGAAACATACTTGTGTCCCTGGTATAAATCCAACTTGATGATGATGTATGATTCTTTTTCTATATTGTTAGACTCAGTTTGATAATAGACAACAAATCATCCCAAATTGAGGAGGTGGACGTTGGGAGCAATGATATATATTTTTTTCCCCATTTTTCTCTTTTGTGAGTGTGTATGTGTATGCTTCTGTGTGTGATTTTGTCTGTATAGCTTTGCTTTTACCCCTTTTTCCTAGGGTTCTGCCTGTCCTTTTTTTTTATAACTTAAAAAATATTTTTTCCTTAATATATATTTTTAATTTTAATAACTTTATTTTATTTTATTTTATCTACTTCTTTCTCTTTTTTCTCCCTTTTATTCTGAGCTGTGTGGGTGACAGGCTCTTGGTGCTCCAGCCTGGCATCAGGGCTGTGCCACTGTGATGGGAGAGCCGTGTTCAGGACACTGGTCCACAGGAGACCTCCCAGGTGCACATAATATCAAAGGGAGAAAATCTCCCAGAGATCTCCATCTCAACACCAAGACACAGCTCCACTCAATGACCAGCAAGCAACAGTGCAGGACACCCTATGCCAAACAACTAGCAAGACAGGAACACAACCCCATCCATTAGCACAGAGGCTGCCTAAAATCAAAATAAGGCCACAGACACCCCAAAATACACCACCAGACGTGGACCTGCCCACCAGAAAGACAAGATCCAGCCTCATCCACCATAACACAGGCACTAGTCCCCTCCACCAGGAAGCCTACACAACCCACTGAACCAACCTTAGCCACTGGGGACAGACACCAAAAGCAATGGGAACTATGAACCTGCAGCATGCAAAAAGGAGACCCAAAACACAGTAAGTTAAGCAAAATGAGAAGACAGAGAAACACACAGCAGATGAAGGAGCAAGACAAAAACCCACCAGACCTAACAAATGAAGAGGAAATAGGCAGTCTACCTGAGAAAGAATTCAGAATAATGATAATAAAGATGATCCAAAATCTTGGGAATAGAATGGAGAAAATACAAGAAACGTTTAATAAGGACCAGAAGAGCTAAAGAGCAAACAAACAGAGATGAACAACACAATAAATGAAATTAAAAATTCTCTGGAAGGGATCAATAGCAGAATAACCGAGGCAGAAGAACGGATAAATGACCTGGAAGATAAAATAGTGGAAATAACTACTGCAGAGCAGAATAAAGAAAAAAGAATGAAAAGAATTGAGAACAGTCTCAGAGACCTCTGGGACAATATTAAATGCACCATCATTCAAATTATATGGGTCCCAGAAAAAGAAGAGAAAAAGAAAGGGACTGAGAAAATATTTGAAGAGATTATAGTGGAATACTTCCCTAATATGGGAAAGGATATAGTAAATCAAGTCCAGGAAGCACAGAGAGTCCCATACAGGATAAATTCAAGGAGAAACACACCAAGACACATATTAATTAAACTATCAAAAATTAAATACAAGTAGAGAAGGGGCTTCCCTGGTGGCGCAGTGGTTTAGAGTCTGCCTCCCGATGCAGGGGACAGGGGTTCATGCCCCGGTCCAGAAAGATCCCACATGCCATGACGCGGCTGCACCCGTGAGCCATGGCCGCTGAGCCTGCACGTCCGCTTCACAATGGGAGAGGCCACAACAGTGAGAAGCCTGTGTACTGCCAAAAAAAAAAAATTAACTACAAAGAACAAATATTAAAAGCAGCAAGGGAAAAACAACAAGTAACACATAAGGGAATCCCTATAAGGTTAACAGCTGATCTTTCAGCAGAAACTCTGCAAGCCAGAAGGGAGCGGCAGGACATATTTAAAGTGATGAAAGAGAAAAACCTACAACCAAGATTACTCTACCCAGCAAGGATTTCATTCAGATTTGATGGAGAAATTAAAAGCTTTACAGACTAGCAGAAGCTAAGAGAATTCAGCACCACCAAACCAGCTTTACAACAAATGCTAAAGGAACTTCTCTAGGCAGGAAACAAGCGAAGGCAAAGACCTACAATAGGAAACTCGAAACAATTAAGAAAATGGTAATAGGAACATACATATCAATAAGTACCTTAAATGTAAATAGATTAAATGCTCCAATGCTACAAAAGACATAGATTGGCTGAATGGATACAAAAACACAACCCCTATATATGCTATCTACAAGAGACCCATTTCAGACCTAGGGAAACATACAGACTGAAAGTTAGGGGATGGAAAAACATATTCCATGCAAATAGAAATCAGAAGAAAGCTGGAGTAGCAATTCTCATATCAGACAAAATAGACTTTAAAACAATGATTATTACAATAGACAAACGACACTACATAATAATCAAGGGATCAATCCAAGAAGATATAACAATTGTAAATATTTATGCAGCCAACATAGGAGCAACTCAATACATAAGGCAAATACTAACAGCCATAAAAGGGGAAATTGACAGTAACACAATCATAGTAGGGACTTTAACACCCCACTTTCACCAAAGGACACATCATCCAAAATGAAAATAAATAAGGAAACACAAACTTTAAATGATACATTAAACAAGATGGACTTAACTGATATTTATAGGACATTCCATCCAAAAACAACAGAATACACATTCTTCTCAAGTGCTCATGGAATATTCTCCAGGATAGATCATATCTTGGGTCACAAATCAAGCCTTGGTAAATTTAAGAAACTTCAAATTGTATCATGTATCTTCTTCAACCACAATGCTGTGAGACCAGATAACAATTACAGTTGAATATATGTAAGATACAAACACATGGAGGCTAAATAGCACACTGCTTAATAACCAAGAGATCTCTGAAGAAATCAAAGAGGAAGTCAAAAATACCTAGAATCAAATGACAATGAAAACACAATGACCCAAAACCTATGGGATGCAGCCAAAGCAGTTCTAAGAGGGAAGTTTATAGCTATACAAGCCTACATTAAGAAACAAGAAACAACTCAAATAATAAGCAACCTTACACCTAAAGTAATTAGAGAAATAAGAACAACAAAAAAAAAGAACCCCAAAGTTAGCAGAAGGAAAGAAATCATAAAGATCAGGTCAGAAATAAATGAAGGAAACGATAGCAAAGATCAGTAAAACTGAAAGCTGGTTCTTTGAGAAGATAAATAAAATTGATAAACCATTAGCCTGACTTATAAATAAAAATGGGAGAAGACTCAAATCAACAGAATTGGAAATGAAAGAGAAGTAACAACTGACACTGCAGTAATACAAAGGACCATGAGAGATTACTAAAAGCAACTATATGCCAATAAAATGGACAACCTGGAAGAAATGGACAAATTCTTAGAAATGCACAAACTTCCAAGACTGAACCAGGAAGAAGTAGAAAATATGAACAGACCAATCACAAACACTGAAATTGAAACTGTGATTAAAATCTTCCAACAAAAGCCCAGGACCAGATGGATTCACAGGAGAATTCTATCAAACATTTAGAGAAGAGCTAACACCTATTCTTCTTAAACTCTTCCAAAATATAGCAGAGGGAGGAACATTCCCAAACTCATTCTACTAGACCACCATCACTCTGATACCAAAACCAGACAAAGATGTCACAAAGAAAGAAAACTACAAGGCAATATCACTGATGAACATAGATGCAAAAATTGTCAACAAAATACTAGCAACCAGAATCCAACAGCATATTAAAAGGATCATACATTATGATCAAGTGGGGTTTATGCCAGGAATGCAAGGATTCTTCAATATATGCAAATCAATCAATGTGATACACCATATTAAGAAACTGAAGGAGAAAAACCACATGATCATCTCAATAGATGCAGAGAAAGCTTCCAAGAAAATTCAACACCCATTTATGATAAGAACCCTCCAGAAAGTAGGCATAGAGGGAACTTTCCTCAATGTAATAAAGGCCATATATGGCAAACCCACAGCCAACATCATCCTCAATGGTGAAAAACTGAAACCATTTCCACTAAGATCAGGAACGAGACAAGGTTGCCCATTCTCACTACTATTATTCAACATAGTTTTGAAAGTTTTAGCCACAGCAATCAGAGAAGAAAAAAATAAAAGGAATCCAAATTGGAAAAGAAGTAG
Organism: Kogia breviceps; assembly: GCF_026419965.1. Lineage (NCBI taxonomy): Eukaryota > Metazoa > Chordata > Mammalia > Artiodactyla > Physeteridae > Kogia > Kogia breviceps. The sequence goes on from NC_081314.1 coordinate 103,595,441, forward strand.
TAAAGCTGTCACTGTTTGCAGATGACATGGTACTATACATAGAGAATCCTAAAGATGCAACCAGAAAACTACTAGAGCTAATCAATGAATTTGGTAAAGTAGCTGGATACAAAGTTAATGCGCAGAAATCTCTTGCATTCCTATACACTAATGATGAAAAATTGGAAAATGAAATTAAGAAAACACTCCCATTTACCATTGCCACAAAAAGAATAAAATATCTAGGAATAAACCTACCTAAGGAGACAAAAGACCTTTATGCAGAAAATTACAAGACACTGATGAAAGAAATTAAAGATGATACAAATAGATGAAAAGATATACCATGTTCTTGGATTTGAAGAATCAACATTGGGAAAATGACTCTATTACCCAAAGCAATCTACAGATTCAGTGCAATCCCTATCAAACTACCACTGGCATTTTTCACAGAACTAGAGCAAAAAATTTCACAATTTGTATCTAAACACAAAAGACCCTGAATTGCCAAAGCAATCTTGAGAAAGAAAAACGGAGGTGGAGGAATCAGGCTCCCTGACTTCAGACTATATGACAAAGCTGCAGTAATCAAGACAGTATGGTACGGGCACAAAAACAGAAATAGAGATCAATGGTACAGGATAGAATGCCGTAAGATAACCCCCCACACATATGGGCACCTAATTTACGACAAAGGAGGCAAGAACATACAATGGACAAAAGACAGCCTCTTCAATAAGTGGTGCTGGGAAAACTGGACAGCTCTATGTAAAAGAATGAAATTAGAACACTTCCTAACACCATACACAAAAATAAACTCAAAATGGATTAAAGACCTAAATGTAAGGCCAGACACCATCAAGCTCTTAGAGGAAAACATAGGCAGAACACTCTATGACATAAATCACAGCAAGATCCTTTTTAACCTACCTCATAGAGAAATGGCAAAAAAAACCCAAAATAAACAAATGGGATGTAATGAAACTTCAAAGCTTTTGCACAGCAAAGGAAACCATAAACAAGATGAAAAGACAACCCTCAGAATGGGAGAAAATATTTGCAAATGAAGCAACTGACAAAGGATTAATCTCCAAAACGTACAAGCAGCTCATGCACCTCAATATCAAAAAAACAAACAACCCAATCCAAAAATGGGCACAAGCCCTAAATAGACATTTCTCCAAAGAAGATATACAGATTGCCAACAAACACATGAAAAAATGCTCAACATCATTAATCATTAGAGGAATGCAAATCAAAACTAGAATTAGATATCATCTCACACCGGTCCAAATGGCCATCATCAAAAAAATCTACAAACAATGAGTGCTGGAGAGGGTGTGGAGAAAAGGGAACACTCTTGCACTGTTGGTGGGAATGTAAGTTGATACAGCCACTATGGAGAACAGTAGGGAGGTTCCTTAAAAATCTAAAAATAGAACTACTATATGACCCAGCAATCCCACTACTGGGCATATACCCTGAGAAAACCATCATTCAAAAAGAGTCATGTACCAAAATGTTCATTGCAGCTCTATTTACAATAGCCAGGAAATGGAAGCAACCTAAGTGTCCATCAACAGATGAATGGATAAAGAAGATGTGGCACATGTATACAATGGAATATTGCTCAGCCATAAAAAGGAATGAAAATGAGTTATTTATAGTGAAGTGGATGGACCTAGAGTCTGTCATACAGAGTGAAGTAAGTCAGAAAGAGAAAAACAAATACCATATGCTAACACATATATATGGAATCTAAAAAAAAGAAAAAGAAAAAAAAAAATGGTCAGAAGAACCCAGGGGCAAGATAGGAATAAAGATGCAGACCTACTAGAGAATGGACTTGAGGATAAGGGGAGGGGGAAGTGTAAGCTGGGACAAAGTGAGAGAGTGGAATGTACATATATACACTATCAAACGTAAAATAAATAGCTAGTGGGAAGCAGCCTCAAAGCACAGGGAGATCAGCTCGGTGCTTTGTGACCACCTAGAGGGGTTGGATAAGGAGGGTGGGAGGGAGGGAGATGCAAGAGTGAAGAGATATGGGGACATATGTATATGTATAACTGATTCACATTGTTATAAATCAGAAACTAACACACCATTGTAAAGCAATTATACTCTAATAATGATGTTAAAAAAAAATTGGGGAGATCCACCCATGTTTTCAAACAATAAAAAAAAAAAGAAATGTTCACAAAAATTCAGTTTTGCATTGTATATTTATAATGTCTTGCTTTCTGAGAAGAATTTTAAATATGCATATATAAATATATGTGTATCAGTATATAAAATCAATATATATATATGCATGAATTTATATGTAGAATTATATGTATATAAATGTATGTGTATATAAGTGTACAAATATATGTATCTATAAATATATGTGAATGTATATAAATATATCTATATGAATATAAATGTATGATACATATATATATATATATTGCTTGTTCTGAACTTTATAGAAAAGGAAGTATGCTTTTGTAGTGTTCTGTCACTTGTTTTATTTACTCAGCATTTTATCAAGATTTATTCATGCTATTGCATATAGCTTCAATTCATTCATTTTTACTGTTTCACAATATATCATGAGAGGAATATGCCATAAGTTATTAATCCATTCTCTTGTCAATGAGCATATTTCAAATTTTCTATTGTTACAGGTTTCTGTAAAATTTCTCATGTATGTATGCCTGCTGCATATTTTTAAGAATTTCTCTTAAGTATATATAGAAATAATTTAGTTTGAATTTCTGGGATATACAATATGTTCATTGAACTTTACAGGAAATGTCACACACCTAGCCAAAGTCATTGTAACAATTTACAATCATTACCAATGTAGAAGAGTTTCCACTGATCCACATTCTATCCAACCCTTGGTACTGTCAGATTTTCTTAGACTATGCCAAGTATGTGAGTAGAAAATGGTACTTTATTTGGATATCACTTTATCTCATTTTCTTGGTTTGCTTTCCTTGGGTAAGTTCAAACATCTCTTCATGTGTGTTTCCTTTGCTACAATATGTCTATTCACATCTTTTACTTGTTTTTCCATTGGCATTTGTCTTTTTCTTATTGATTTGTTTTTGATATATTTTTGAGGTTAATTATTTGTCCTTTATATGTGTTGCAAATATTGACTACAAGTTTGGATCCTGTCTTTTCATTTTAAGAAACTTTTAATAAATATAATTTAAAATTTAATCAAATGTATTAGTCTTTTATTTTACAATTAGCATATTTGTCTTCTATAGAAAAACTTTCACCTACATTTTAATTTAAATGTTTTGAAGTTTTCCTTTTCATATTTAATTCCTTACTCTACTTGGACTTGACTTGTTTGTGTGTGTATGTACATATGCATGTGTGTAATGGTTTGAGTCAGAAATCTAATTTCCTTTTTTGCCATGTAGAAAAATGATTCTTCATTCTCCACTTACTGGATAGTCTCTACTTCTGCCAGTGACTTGCCATTCTACTTCTGTCCTGCATGAATGTCCATATATGTGTGGTTATGGGTTCTGTATAATACTTTATTGGTTAATTTTTCTGTTTCTGTACTAATATTCACTGCCTTAATTACTATGGTTCTATAATAAGTATTAATATCTGGCTATTCCCCATTGTTTACTTTTCTTATTTAAATGTATAAAGTTACCACTCCTTATATTTCTTACTTAGATATGTGTAGGCCATTTGTTATTCCATATAAATTTTAGAATAGGCTTGTCATATTCCATAAAACTTTCTTGGAATTGTGATTGGAATTATCTTAAATTAATAGATAATTTGGAGGAATTAATAGATAATAGGGCTTCCCTGGTGGCGCAGTGGATGTGAGTCTGCCTGCCGATGCAGGGGACAGGGGTTTGTGCCCTGGTCCGGGAAGATCCCACATGCCGTGGAGCGGCTGGGCCTGTGAGCCATGGCCGCTGAGCCTGCGCATCCGGAGCCTGTGCTCTGCAATGGGAGAGACCACAAACAGTGAGAGGCCTACATACTGGAAAAAAAAAAAGTAATAGATAATTTGGAGGAAAATTAGCATTCCAACAACAGTGACTATTTCTATCTATTATACAGGATATATCTCAATTCATTTGTATCTTCCCTAGTATTATTCAGTAAAATTTTATCAAATTCCACCTATAAATCTTATAAATTTGGGGGGGTTATCCCTAAGTTCTTTATAGTTCTTATTTCTATTGTAAATACTATCTCTTGAACTTTCATTTTCTAGTATTACTCCTAGGATACAGAAATGCGATTGACTCTTGAATAGTGAATTTACATCCAGTTACTTCCAGTTACCTAATTAAACTCACATGATTTTTAATAACTTATTTGTGATTCTATCATATTTTATATAGAAACTCATTTGCATATGACAATTTTATTTCCTCCTTCCAATCCTTATGCTTTATTTGCTTATTGCACTACCTAGGATCTCAAGTACAATTTCTTATAGAAGTGATGTAGTATTTTTATGTGGTGGTTGGTTCCTAGGGAATGCTTCTAATACTTTCCAATTTTGTATTATGTTAATTTAGGTATTTTATGGATATGTTTATTATATTTAGGTAATACTCTTACAATCTTAGGTTTGTTTTTATTTTTGTTTAGCTGATTCCATTTTCACTTTATGTATTCATCAAGTTCAGATTACTTTTTTTAGACCAAGGAATTGTTAAAATAGGAATACACCCTAGATATAATCTTAATCTAAAAACTTTCATTATGGATTGAATTTTAGTCTTTTCTTGACATATGGAATGTTATAATGTATGTGTTTCACTAAATATATATATATATGTAAATGATTTGTAAGCATCATCATAAACTTAAAATGTCTTTTCAGGTCCTCTGGTCATATTTTAATCAAGGTTGGTTGTTTTTTTGAAGTTGAGTTGTATGAGCTCTTTGTATATTTTGGATATTAACCACTTATAAGATGTATCATTTGCACATTTCTTCTCCCATTCTGTAGGCAGTCTTTTCATCTTGTTGATAGTTCCCTTCACTGTGCAAAAGTTTGATGTAGTTCCATTTGGTTATTTTTGCTTTTGTTTCCCTTGCGTGAGGAGACATATCCAAAAAATACTGCAATGACCAATGTCAGAAAGTATATTACCTATATTTTCTTCTAGAAGTTTTACAGTTTTAGCTCTTATATTTAAGACTTTACTCCATTTTGAGTTTACTTTTGTATATGGTGTGAGAACATTGTCAAGTTTAATTCTTTTGCACGTAGCTGTCCAATTTTCTCTACACCATTTATTGAAGAGGCTGTCTTTTCCCCATTATACTTTTTTCGTTTGTCATAGATTTAGTGACCGTATAAGTGTGGGTTCATTTCTGGGCTTTCCTGTCCCATTGCTCTATGTGTCTATTTTTATAGCAGTACCATACTGTTTCTTATTACTGTAGCTTTGTAATATAATTTGTATCTTCAGTTTTTTTCATCAGTGTCTTATAGTTTTGTCAGAACAGGTCATTTACCTCCTTAGTTACATTTATTCCTAGACATTCTTCCTGATGCAATTATAAATGGGATTGTTTTTTAAATTTGTTTTTCTGATAGCTCATTGTTAGTGTATAGAAACACAATAGATTTCTGTACATTAATTTTGTATCCTGAAACTTTCCTGAATTCATTGATGAGTTATAATAGATTTTGGTGGCATCTTTAGGATTTTCTATGTAGAGTATCATGTATCTGCAAATGGTGATTTTACTTCTTCCTTTCCGAGTTGGATTTCTTTTATTTCTTTTTCATGTCTGAATGCTGTGGCAAAATTTAAGTATACAGTACAGTATTGTTAGCTATAGGCACTATGCTCTAGAGTGGATCTCCAGAACTTATTTATCTTGCATACCTGAACTTTATACACTTTGAACATCTCCTCCCCAATTCTTACTCTCCCCAGCCCTTGGCAACTATTATTCTACCCTCTTCTTTTATGAGTTTTGCTCTGTTAGATTCCATATATGAAATCATATAGTATTTGTCTTTATGTGTCTGGCTTATTTCACTTAGCATAATGTCCTCCAGGTTTATCATGGTGTAGCAAATGGCAGGATTTCCTTCTTTTCAAGGCTGAATAATATTCCATTGTATGTATATAACACATTTTCTTTATCCATTTATCCTTCAATGGGCATTTAGCTTGTTTTGATGTCTTTGCTATAGTGAATAATACTGCAATGAACATGAGAGTGCAAGTATCTCTTTGAGATTCCAATTTCAATTCTTTTGGATAAATACACAGCAGTGGACCTGCTGGATCATAGGTAGCTCTATTTTTAACTTTTTGAGGAATTGTCATGCTATTTTCCATAATGGCTTTGTAGCAACAGTGTACGAGAATTCTCTTTTCTCCATATCTTTGCCAACAATTACCATCTATTTTTCTTTTAATAATTACCATCCTCCTAAGTGTGAGGTGATATTTTGTTATGATTTTGATTTGCATTTCCTTAATAATTACTGATTTTAAGCACCTTTTCATACGCCTGTTGACCATTTATATATCTTCTTTCAAGAAATATCTGTACATGTTCTTTGACCATATTTTAATGAGATGTTTTGCTATTGCTATTTGCAAGTCATATGCATACTTGCAAATATTTTCTCCCATTTCATAGGTTGCCTTTTCACTCTGTTGAATGCTTCCTTTGCTATCCAAAACCTTTCAGCTAGATGCAATCCAACTTGAATATTTTTGCTTTTGTCTCTTGTGTTTTCAGGGTCAAACCTGAAAAAAACATTGCTAAAACCTATTTAAATAAATTTTTCTCTATGTTTTATCTTCAGAGTTTTATAGTTTGGGGTATTACGTTGAAGTCTTTGATCCATTTTGAGTTGATTTTTGTATATGGTGTGAGATATGAGTCCAATTTCATTCTTTTGCATGTGAATACCCAGATTTCTCAATATCATTTACAAAGGAAGAGACTGTCCTTTCTCCACTTTGTACTCTTGGTTCTGTTGTCAAAGATTAGATGACTATACAAGAGTGAGTTTATTTCTGAGCTCTCTATTCTGTTCCATTGGCCTACATGTCTCTTTTTATGACAGTACCATACTGTTTTGATTATTAGGGATTTGTAATATAATTTGAAGTCAGGAAATATGATGACTCCAGCCTTTTCATTTTTGGAAAGATTGCTTGGGCTATTAAGAGTCTTTGGTGGTTCCATATAAATTTTAGGGGTTTTCTTTCTATTTGGGGAGAAAATGTCTTTTCAGTTTTGATAGAGATTGCATTGACTGCTTAGATCTTTTAGGATAGTATGGACATTTTAATGTTAATTCTTCTAATCCATAAACATCAGTTATCTTTAATTTGTGTTTTATTCAATTTCTTTCATCAATGTTTTATAAATTTTCACTGTACAGATCTTTCACCTCCTTGGTTAAATTTCTCCCTAAGGATTTTATTCTTGGTTCTACAGTAAATGAGATTTTTAAAAAATTTCTTTTTCAAGTAGTTTGTTGTCTGTACACAGAAACAGAACTGATTTTTGTATGCTTATTATATAGATATATATAATCATATATACTGCAAATTTCTTGAATTTTTAAATTAATTCTAAGAGGTTTTTTTGGTGGAGTCTTCAGGGTTTTCTATATATAGGATTATGTCATCTGCAAATAGGAACAATTTTCCTTCTTCCTTTCTAATTTGGACACATTTTCTTTCTTTTCCTTGTCTACTTGCTCTGACTAAAACTTTCATTACAATATTGAATAGAGGTAGTGACAGTGCACATCCATATCTTGTTGCTCAGCTTTTCACCACTGAGTAGGATGTTAGCTGTGGGCTTGTCATTTATGGCCTTTATTAAGTTTAAGTACAGTTCTTCTATACCAAATTTGTTGAAAGTTTACCATGAAAAGCTGTTGAATTTTGTCAAATCCTTTTTTTCTATCTACTGAGATGATTATATGATTTTTATCATTCATTCTTTTATGTAGTGTATTACATTGATTGGTTTGTGTATCTTGAACAATCCTTGCATCCCAGGGATGAATCCCACTTGATTACAACTATCATCCTTTTAACATGCTGTTCAATTTGGTTTGCTAGTATTTTGTTGAGAATATTTGCATCTGTGTTTATCAGAGAAGACTGACCTGTAGTTTTTATTTCTTGTTGTATATTTGTTGAGCTTTGATATTAGGGTAATGCTGGCCTCATAAAATGAGTTTGGAAGCATTCCCACCTCTTCAGTTTTTTGGAAGAGCTTGAGAAGTATGGCATTAATTCTTCCTCAAATATGTTGTGTTCACCTGTGAAGCCATCTAATCCTGGACTTTTCCTTTTTGGGAGGTTTCTGATTATGACTCAATCAGCTTATTCTTTATAGGTCTGTTCAATCTTACTATTTCTTCATGATTCAATCCTGATAGTTTACATACTTCTTCATGTCCTTAAAGCCTTGTATTGCTGTCTTCATATCTGAAGAAGCAGTTACCTTCTCCAGTCTTTCCAGACCAACTTCAGGAGAGAAAGTCCTTCACCACTCAGCCTGGATAGAGGTTCAGATGATCTCTAAAACTTTTTTAAAAATTTTTATTAGAGTATAGTTGATTTGCAATGCTGTGTTAGTTTCAGGTATACAGCACAGTGAATCAGTTATACGTATACATATATCCACTGTTTTTTTCAAGATTCTTTTCCCATGTAGGCCATTACAGAATATTGAGTAGAGTTCCCTGTGCTATATACCAGGTTTGTATTAGTTATCTATTTTATCTTATTAGTGGCTTGTATATGTCAATCCCACTCTCCCAGTTTATCCCTCCCCCCTCATCCTCTGGTAATCATAAGTTTATTTTCTACACCCATGACTCTACTTCTGTTTTATAAATAAGTTCTTTTGTACACTTTTTTTAGATTCCACATATAAGCTATATCATATGATATTTGTCTTTCTGTGTCTGACTTACTTCACTCAGTATGACAATTTATAGGTCCATCCATGTTGCTGCAAATGGCATTATCTAAAATTTTATAATTGTACAACTGCTCTACTCCTCTTATTCCTCTTGGGAGGGAAGATTTAGGATTCTGTGCCTTCTCTCAATTCTGTAAAGCTAGACTGGGTACTAAGAGCCTCTCATTTATTTTCTTCAGGGCAGTGCCCAGAGCAAATTGTGTGCCAGTCCCACAGAGATGAGCCCGTTGCTGATGTTTGTGTGTTGTGTGTTGAAGCTCCCAGAAGGTCTGTGGAGGTCCCCATGTGCCATCTGATGAGGCTTAGTATGTAGGGGAGTGCAGGATGCTGGCTACAGGGTGTACATACAGAGTGCTAGGGATGCATAACAGCTCCCTGCGGCAGCCACAAATGATGGGGTCCTGCAGGGTTGTGGGTGGGGCTCTTAATGGAGACCCTGAACAGGTTATAGGATCTGTGACCTGTTGTTAAGACCCACTGGGTACTGTGAGGCTCACTCTTTTCTTTGTTCATAGCTATCCTTAAGTTTCTTATCCATGCCAATGCCTTCAGTGTTCTGGGTGGGGCAAGACATAAGTGGGTCTCTTGGGCAACATCCTATAAGGCTGAAGAAGCTGGGTACACACTTTGTTCTCAGTATTCCCCATGGGAGAAATAAAGGACTAAAGGGTACTTTCCTGGCCCTGAGGTGTGCTGCTTGGGAAGAAAATTACAGATGAGACAAAGAAATAGTTAGATACATAGTGATCTTGGATTTCAAGAATAAAAATTGTTAAATTATCATACTACCCAAAGGAATCTACAGACTTAACGCAATCCCTGTCAAACTACCCATGATGTTTTTCACAGAACTAGAATAAATAATCCTAAAATTCATATGGAATCACAGAAGCCCCAAATTGCCAAAACAACTTTGAGAAAAAAGAACAAAGCTGGAGGTATCACACTCCCTGACTTCAGACGATACTACCAAGCCTCAGTAAACAAAACAGCATGGTACTGGTACAAAAACAGATACATAGACCTATGGAACAGAATAGAAAGTCCAGAAATAAACCCACACACTTCTGGTCACTAATCTATGACAAAGGAGGCACGAATATACAATGGAAAAGACAACCTCTTCAATAAGCGGTGCTGGGAAAACTAGACATCTACATGTAAAAGAATAAGATTAGAACATTTACTCACACCATATACAAAAATAACTCAAAATGGATTAAAGACTTAAATGTAAGACCAGAAACCATCAAACCCCTAGAAGAAAACATAGGCAGAACACGCTTCAACATAAATCGCAGCAATATTTTTTTGGATCTGTATTCTAAGGGAAAGGAAACAAAAGCAAAAATAAACAAATGTAACCTAATTAAACTTAAGGGCTTGCACAGCAAAGGAAACCATCAAGAAAACAAAAGAAAACCTACTGAATGGGAGAAAATATTTGCAAATGATGTGACTGATAAGGGGTAAATATCAAAAATATATAAACAGCTCATACAACTCAATATCAAAAAAACAAACAACCTCACTAACAAAAGGGCAAAAGACCTGAATAGACAGTTTTCCAAGAAGATACACAGATGGCCAATAGGCACATGAAAAGATGCTCAACATCACTAATTATTAGAGATATGCAAATCAGAACCACAATGCTATATCACCTCACACGTGTCAGAATGTATATCATGAAAAAGTCTACAAATAATAAATGTTGGCAAGGATGTGGAGCAAAGGGAACCCTCCTACACTGTTGGTGGGAATGTAACTTGTTGCAGCCACTGTGGAAAACGTAATGGAGGTTCCTCAAAAAACTAAAAATGGAACTACTGTATGGTCCAGCAATTTCATTCCTGGGTATATACTTGGAAAAAAGGAAAATGCTAATTTGAAAAGATACATACACCACAATGTTCATATACATTGCAGCAGCACTATACATCAGCCAAGACATGGAATCAACCCAAGTATCCATCAACAGAACAATGGATAAAGAAGAAGTGGTATCTATATATAATACAATATTATTCAGCCATAAAAAAGAATGAAATTCTACCTCTTGTAGCAAGGTGGATGGAACTAGAGAATATTATACTTAGTGAAATAAGTCAGAGAGAGGAAGACAAATACTGTATGATATCACTCATGTGGAATCTAAAAAATAGTATAAATGAATGTGTATTGCAAAACAGAAACAGACTCAGAGAAATGGAAAACAAACTAGTTGTTACCAATGGGCAGAAGGAAGTGGGGAGAGACAAAATAGGGTTATGGGATTAAGAGACACAAAGTACTATGTATAAAACTGGTGAGCAATAAGGGTATACTGTATAGCACAAAGACTAGAGCCATTATTTTGTAATTACTCTTAATGGTGTATAACCTGTAAGAGTACTGAACCACTGTGCTGTATACCTGAAACTATTATAGTATTGTAAATCAACAGTACTTTAAGAAAAAAAGAATAAAACCTTACAAAACTAGAAAAAATGTTGCTATTTAACTGATATTGGGATAAGAAATATCCTTTCTTTTCAAACATGAGTATTAAGAAATCATTAAGAAATTATTGGTAAAATTTATTACACATTTTTTATTATTTACAAATACTAAAATTACTGTACACACAGTTTAAGAGCAAATCTTGACCTGGGCATAAATATTTGCAAATGATAAGCATAGGATTAATTCTCTTAATATATTAAGAATGCTCATGAATCAATAAGACATATTAACATTGTAATATAAATGTGAATGATGATTATACAGAAGATTCAGAGGAAAGCTACAAATGACCAACATGAATTCAAAAATATGTTTTCTTTAAATGAATGTAATTAAAATGACAGTAATATAGTATTTCATGTCTATCAAATAATTTGAGATTTCTTATAAAAGGTAATATTTAATTTTATAAAGAGCACAGTGACATATCTACTAACTGACCATATTGTATAAGGAAGAAAATACATATAATCAAATAATTACACGAAAATGTATAATTTCAAAGTGTATTCATTTCTATGAATGAAATGTACACAGTTCTATGAGAGCATGTAATAAGGAATCTGAATTCTGGAGAGTTAGGGGAGGTTTCCCTTGAAAAGTGATGATTGACCTGAATCTTGAGGAATGATTAAGGGTTTAACAGATAAAGAACGTGAATTCTAGGAAGAGGAAAGAACCGTAACAAAGATTCTGTGGTGAAAGCCCAGGGAATAAAATGGGCATTACATTAAGATGAGACTGGTGGTGGAGACAGAAACCAAAACATACAGGGATTTGTAATGGTAATGAAGTCTGGTGTTTATTCTAAGAGCAATCATTTAGGTTTTTTTTTTTCCATTTTAAAATCAGATTATTGTTTTTTGTTTTGTTTTGCTCTTGAGTTGTATGTGTTCTTTATATACTTTATTATTATTTTAACATCTTTATTGGAGTATAATTGCTTTACAATGGTGTGTTAGTTTCTGCTTTACAACAAAGTGAATCAGTTATACATATACATATGTTCCCATATCTCTTCCGTCTTGCATCTCCCTCCCTCCCACCCTCCCTATCCCACCCCTCTAGGTGGGCAAAAACCACTGAGCTGATCTCCCTGTGCTATGCGGCTGCCCCCCACTAGCTATCCACCCTACGCTTGGTAGTGTATTTTGACAGTGGTATTTACTACACTGTGGAGACTAGATTGGAGGGGATTAAGAGAAGTTGCAGGAGCTCATTTAAGAGCCTGGTGCAGATATCCAGGAAACTGGTGATGGTAATTTAACAAAGGAAATGAATAGAAAATTCTGTAACGGTCTTATTTTTCAAATAAGAAAATGTCAAAATGTTATTTAAGCTGCATTTATCTAATATGGTATTATTCAATCAGTCACTGAAATTGCTTTTGCTTTGAAGAAATAAGCAAATAGGCAATGATATAAAACAGAGTGAAAGCCATACTTATAGAATGCACCCTAACACTGTAGGCATAGAAAAACTAAACGAAGGAGGAAGAGGAAAAAGAGGAAGGAAAATGAGGAGAAAAGTCTATGAAAATATTACTGGTATCTTTGTCAGGTAGGAGTATAAATGAATTTTATTTTCAATTGTACAGCTTTCACTATTCATTAGATTTCATGCATTAAGTTCATATTGCTTTTAAAATCAGAAAAAAAAGATGAGGTATGATAATATAATTTAGTTCACGCTTCCATTAGAAAAATAAAGCCAAGAAAAATGACTTAAAGAAGACCAAGAATCACAGCTGATAGAATTGCATGAGTAGTGCATTTAGTAGATTAATTAGTTGGCAAAGCAAATATGTCACCTAGATAATTGAGAGCTTTGAAAGGAATGGTCTTGGTAACAGTATTTTCTAGAACATCACTAGCAAATTTATCCATTCAGTTCCTTTTAAGTGTGAAACATTTATGGTCCTTTGAGACTCATGATTCTTGTGAAGATTTTCAAATCAAATGCAGATGCCTGACTGGGCCATAAAAAACAAGTCAAATGAGGGTAGTAAGCTTCATTTGTATGATTTATATATTTTTAATTCCTGATTATTCTCATTTACTCCAGGTTTTATTAATATTGTTAGTAATTAATGTGAGCAGAAGTCAGCACTGCCAGTTAATTAAAGCCACAAATTCTCCATGCAGACTGCTGAGGATTGAATGATGTCTCCTTTCTTACTAGATTTTGTGACTTGGGACAAGACATTTAACATCTTTGTGTCTCAAATTCTTCATCTCTGAAGTGGTAATAATAGTATCACCCTTATAGAATCTTAACAAGTGGTGGTATGACTTGCATAATGATGAGGAACATGATTCTAAAGCCTGAAATATTCTCAGTGCCTCTTCTATACAGAAGGCAGCCAAGCAGTCCCATCTCCAGGTTGATTTTTCCAGGAAAGCTTGAAGCTTCTGCATAGTCTCAAGTGTTTCCTTGAATGTGGGATCCAGAAGAAAAGTCTGGAGCATTGGCACAAAGCAGTTCACTGACTTTCCAGATGTAATACATTTTCATTTTCCTAAACACACGGCAAGCCCCAAGGGAAGAATGCACTGTGTATAAAACCAGTCTCCCTGAGCTGTTCATCTCATTATTTATAAACAACTTAACATGAACTCACATACTTATTCTTATTTCTTTATGTGTGTTTTATACTTATTGGTTTATTTAGATAGTGTTTGGATTAAGTCTTCAAATTTAGCATTCTGACAGTATTTAAATATTTCTGACAACTAAAATGTTTAGTTCTCTGCTCAATCCTTGACCAATTCTCATGGCTTATGGATTAACAACAATGCATGATTGCTTTCATCTTCATAGGTAAAGTTGTCCTACCAGTATCTGAAATGGGGAAAGGAAGAATGTGGTGGGTGCTTCTAGGTATCAGGGACTCACTAGTATCTTTGAAGACTTCAGGGACTGGTATTTAAGTTGAACTGAATTCAGATGTTGAAGTTAGAACAAGGAATTCGTTTCTGAACTTTGTTAATTTTTTAGTTCTAGGAAGTTGATGTGTCAATGAGTTCTTATTGACTAAAAAGTGCATAGCGAAAAATCAGATAAGTCACATCTATCACATTAAATGTTGATGGAAGAAATCACATACTTTGCTTTTGGAAGTCACTGATATTGCAACAGTCCAATATGTTATAGTTCTTGTCATAGGTACACAGGAGTTTAACAAACATTTTGGTTGACTGGATTATGTCTTTGTTACAGAGGGTTAACAGAAATCCTTCTCCTGAAAAGTTATATTGTGAAGGCTCAGTAGATCAGACTCAGAAGATGGTGAGAGGGTTTTGGCTCTGCTGGTTATTCAGCCACCAGAGGATCAGTTTAAAAAGACATTCAATTGTAGGGTTGGCTTTACTGGAAGCTTACCAACTCATTCTATTATTCTAAATATTATGACATTTCTTTCTCACTTGTAAAATTGGAAGAGATTTTGTTGGGAAGAAATAAGTGAGCAATTGTCTTGGATCTTTAGAAACAATTGTGAATTACACTGAAGGCAGCTACGGTAATGTAAAACTCTTGGACACTTGAGATAAGCCATTTCTTGTGCAGATCCCATTTTCTCAAAGTGTCTGCTTGATCACACATCCAAGAACTCTCAGCTCCAAATTTCTTTGCCACTTGAGTAATTTCGAAAGATGGATAGAGGTCGTTATTTACTCAAAAGTAGATTCAATGGTGATGGTATAGAGAATACTGTAGTGAACAATCTAGTGCTTCTAGAACCACAGCACTAATTGCCCTGGGTTACAAAAGTATTGGTTACTAATAGCTCTTAGCTGAATCTTTCTCTGGGCATTGGCCATGGCTGAAGGATCCACCTCACCCAAGGTTGTACTCCCTTCCCTGGGCAGCCTGCATCCAATATAACTGATTATTGAGGAGTTACAAAGACCCAACCTCATTGCTTCCACTTGGGACTACTTTGAAGGGCTATTCCCAGTTCCAGAACTTCCTGGAGGACTGGTTGAGTCCTCTGGTAGAGGACTGCATTGCAGTTCAACTAGTCCCAACTTCGCCTCCCACAAAATATTGTCATTTGGTGGGTTTTCCAGACATACAGGGCATATCTCCTCTAGCCTGTTCTTTTCTCTCTACCTGTTGATCACTGTCTCAGCTGTTTGTCACAGTGGTTCTAGAATTACCACTTCATTTAAAACAGTATTTTGTTTTTTCCAAGCTTCCAAGAATCATCCTAGCAGTATCTTAACACTTTTTTCCTAAAGTCTTGCCAGGGAGTTAAAGCCTATGTCCCAGAAAAGTGGCAAATAAACTCTCACTTATCCAGCTTTGTGTTCTGCCACCTGATCCAGCACCTTGGGAAAAATCTCTTGACCCGTGCTAATATATGTTAATGAGATCTTACTGATCTTTTGGCATATACTCCTTTTCCTTCTTGAGCAGACCTAACCCTTCCCTAGTTGGGTTATATTGTAAATTGACCCTAGATATTGGTCTGGTGGTCAGGAGAGGAAGTGAAGACAGATCCTGAGAGGAATGCATATTGTCTTGCAAAGCAGAAAGGGAAGCACCAGTCTTTAACTGGGATATATGGGCCACTTCTGTGAGCTCAGAGGGATCAGGAGGATCTAGGAATTCAAGTTTTTTGATAAATTGACCCAAATGGCCCCATCTCTAGATTCAGGATTCCATGCTTTACCAGTAGGCTTCTAATTTTGGCGTATCAGATTTACCACCATTAAGAAGTCAACTTCCTCTGGAGCTCTACTACTCTTATAAAGTTCTTTTCTTCACTTCAAGCTGCAGAGTCTCTTTTTGTGCTACCAAGAAGGCCCTTTGACTTTCAGATCTCATATTTAATTAATTATTAATTATTGTCCACACTTGCCATTGATCTGGCAAATGTGTTATTTTCCACCTCTGCCCATATATGAGCTCCTTGATAAGACGTGTATGCTCCAGAGGTTAGGAGATACACACTCAGAAGATTCATAGACTGACACATCAATGAATTTCACAGTGCTCAGGAGTATATATGTATCATCTCTAAAATAGGAAAATTTTTACAACTCATACTTCTCACCACTAGGAAGGTAGCACAATGCCTTGTAGGCCTCTTTAGGTACTGGGAGGTAAAACATTATACACTTGGGAATATTTCTTGGATCCATTTACCAAGTGACATAAATGCTACCTGCTTTTAGTGAGGGTCAAAGAAGATAAGAGGTCTGTAGCAAGTTCAGGCTGTAATATAAACATCCCTTAATATGTGGACCATAAGGTCCAGCAGATCTTAAGTTACTAGAGATTTTTATGACAAGGATAAATACCATGTTGAACTTATGAGCCAGATGGTATCAGATAGCATCTGTCATCCACTGCTTCAGTGCTGGGACAATAGGCTCATGAATGGAGTAGCCAGGATGGCAAGATGGCCATGCAAGGGCCCAAACCATCTGTTCCCACTTATCAAAACTTATCTAGCTACTGCCCCTTCTAAATATCCAACCTGCCAGCAAGAGAAACTAATACTGAGCCTCCATCACTTGAAAGGGTACCCAGGCAACTGATAGTAAATTGATTATTTTGGGTCCCTTTTACCCTGAAGAAGGCAGCCTTCATTTTATCATTCCCGCTGACATAGTCTTGGTCATCACCACTATTTGAGGGCTACAGAATATTTAATCTGATGACCAGTTAATCAAATATCCCATATAACATCAAATCAGACCCCAAATCCCACCTACAACAAAGGGAGTTTGGTAGTAGGTCTTGACACATGGGAGCCCCCTGCCCAGAAGCTGCCAGCCTAATAAGGAGGTGCAATGGCCTTTTGACTATGCAGCCCTGGCATCTGCTAGGATATGTTACTCTACAAGAATGGAATGTCACTGTCCAGGATGCACTATACCCTCCAGGTCAGGGGCCAACAAACTGCAGTCCAAGCACCATATCTGACCTGCCACCTTCATTGTAAATAAAGTTTTATTAGAACACAATCATTCTCTTTCATTTACATTTGCCTATGGTTGCTTTCACACTGTAGCAGCAGAGTTGAGTAGTCATGACAAAAAAAAATGTATGGTCTGCAACACCTAAAATATTTACTGTTTAGCCTTTTACAAAAAAAGTGTACTGACTAGCAGGCTCTAGATCAGTTATTTCATATAGTGCTATGTTCCCAATAGGTTGAATAAATTGGTTCATGAACCAAGGTATGGAAATCAGTATAGCCCCACATATCATCACTTCCAGTGACCCACATGGGGGAAATGTATACTTTCCAATCCAACAGCTTTATGCTCTGAGGCTAGAGCGGGTAATGCTTTTATTAGGGAATATAGTAGAAGTCCCATGTAATTTTAAGGTATGGCTGTCATCCAGTTACTATGGGCTCCCCATGCAAAGAGATCAGCAGGAAAGCGTAAATGACCCTGAATACTAGGGGAAAGTAAAGTGGCTATTATACAATGGGAACAGGAAAGAATATACTTGGCAGCCAGATGATCCCGTGGGGCATCTTTTGGCATGGCCCTGCAGCCCTGCTTTATGTTGATGGTAATAGTAAAGTCTAGTAGTCATGGCCTGAGAATGTCATGGTGACCAGGGACTTGGATTCCTCATGAAAAGGGGTCTGGGTTGCCCACCAAGTAAGCCACCTAGACCAGCAGAAGTGCTAACTGAGGTTGAAGGGAATCTGGAATAGTTGGTAGAAGAGAGAGATGCTGAGCATCAGTTGCTGTCTAGAGACAGCAATATGTGGCCTGTAGTTTATCCCATTAACCAACCCTTGTATAGTTCCCCAGAAAAAGAGACCAGCTTTAATTCTGGAAAAGATGCTCCCAGATGGGAGGAATTTACAGTAGGAAGAAAATGGATCCGAGTGGCATAACGAGGAATAATTTCTTTCTTCTCTAACTTCGCCAGTATCATTTCGTACCATTCTTCTCTCTCACTACATTCCAATTACATAGGTCTCCTTTATCAACACGCCAAGACCTCAGACTTCTAGGCCATTGGATTTTCTTATTCTTCCTGCCTGGAATGCTTTTCCCCTAGCTTTTTCCATAGTGGTCTCAATTTCCTCCTTCAAGTCTCAGTTCAGATGTCATCTCCTCTGACCAGGTTTTGCCAGACCACCTTATCTAAAACAACCTTCCCAGATTATATTCTATATTATCAGCCTGTTTAATTTATAACACTTACCACAGTCTATTGATGATGTTGCTTATTTACTTATTTATGTCTTCCCCCTAGAATGTAAGTTCTATAATGGCAGGGAGGTTGTCTGTCTTATCATTGTTTTCCCAAGGCAGACAGTGATAGGCATATACTAAGGGTGCAGAAATACTTGTCAATTCACTCAATAGATAAATGGATTAAGAAAATTAAGGAGATCTGTGTGGGATGAGCATTATTAAACACCCCACACTCTGATGTTGATGCAAATTTCTTATGCCACATTTTGAGAAAGAGTTGTTTAGTGGTTAGGAGGTTTAAAAATGTCTTTGAATTATTGCTTACAAAATTTTCATTTTTCTTTTTTTTTTGGCTGCTTTGGGTCATCATTGCTGCACACAGGCTTTCTCTAGTTGCAGTGAATGGGGGCTGCTTTGTTGCGGTGCATGGGCTTCTCACTTCAGTGGCTTCTCTTGTTGTGGAGCACGGGCTTTAGGTGCACAGGCTTCAGTAGTTGTGGTGCGTGGTCTCAATAGTTGTGGCGCACGGCCTTAGATGCTCTGCATCATATGGGATCTTCCCAGGCCAGAGCTCAAACCTGTGTCACCTGCATTGGCAGGCAGATTCTTAACCATTGTACCACCAAGGAAGTCCCCCAAATATTTTGATGATAATAATAATCTACAATTTTATTGAGTTGTCTGCCATACGTCAGCTCTGTGCTTACTTACCACCATATGTATGTTACCACATTTAATCTTACGACAACCCTATTATTGTTTCAATTTTACTGATGAGGAAGCTGAAGCTCAGAGTAGTTATGTACTCAGTCAAAGTTTATACAGCGGTAAGGAGATTCAGAACCAGAACTGAGAACTGTCTGATGCCAAAACCAACACTTTCTTATATACAAGTACTTGAGTGGGTCCCCAAATCTGTTGCTCAGAGTTGATTCAATAATACTGTTCTCTGGTCCTCTCCACTTTTTTTCTTTTGCCTTGTCACTAAACAGGAAGGAACTCATTACTTCAGCCAGATGGCAGCCAAATCACACCTCTCTGATGACAAACTGACGGCCTTAGCTCTAAATGACACATGAATCTGAATGTTCAAATCACCCTTTCAACATACTGCCAGGAAAAAATACAGGGGACATGACTGAATATATCAGACATAGTCTTAAATCCCTTAGTGTGGAAAGGCTTGAAGCTTTCAAAAATGGAAAGGATATTTCAGGCTGTTAGATGTCTTGCTTCAGACTGCTGGTAGGCTTGAGGATTCTTAAGTGATGTTTCAAGAACTCATGATACTAAATTGAACTGGAAATCTTGCCAAAGCAGAATTTTCTTAGGACATTAATTTTCATTCTGCTATTTGTCATCATGAATATATATTTGTTCCATAAATGTACATGTAGTGGATGCTTTCTAGTAATGATGACTGACTACTCCCCCAAAACATTCTATTTTGTTCTTGAGGCTGTTTCCTCTCTACCTGTTGGACTCATCTTTATCCTGAATAATTGTCCCACTGGAGAACATAGAGCATGACTTTGTAGCTGGATTTTCATCAAAGGAGTCAACCAGAATAAGACGTTGTAGAATTAATGTCTTGAGTTTAAGTTCTAAATTCAATTATCTTTTTGTTGGCTGTTATCATTATGGTAGTGACAGAAACCAGAAGAGGAGACAAGGAGATTGACTGTTAACTCTGCTGCTTAGAAATAAAAGTAGAGGCAACATACTAAAGAAGCTTTCATTTATTATCTAAGAAGTAAATGGAGAACAATAAATGAAATAACTTTTGTTAGTTTTATAAACTTTTTAACTTAGTTCTGTTTAAAGTCTACTTAAAGTTAATTTATTTCAGTAGGGACCAAAATTTCACATTTAACAATGAATGAAAGACTTGTTGAAATTTATATTGAAAAATAAAACTAAAAATTATAAAAGTATATTTATTAAACCAAGTAGTAAAATTAAGTTATTAAATTAAATATACTTCAACCTATACTAATATTAGGAAGAAATAAAATGTAAATCAAGTTCTCCCTTTTGTGGTGGGGAAATCAGGTGAAACCATTTGATATAATGTTATGTATGCCATCCGTCATTCCACCTTTGACATTTACAGACATGAAGTGTCATTTTTGCAAAGAAATATGGAAGCTTCATCAATTTTTCCCAGTGGTCTTTTATAATTTGTTATTCAAAACCATTTTCTTTTAGAGTATTCTGGCATCATTCTTGCCTTTATTTTCATCAACTTTCAACTAGACTAACTCTTCCAAGTCGTTATTTGTCAATAACATTACTAGTGATTCCTCAGCACCTTTTTCTTATACTTGTAAGATTGGATAATCATCCATAAACTGATAAGATAGTTTCTTAGAATGGGCAAAGGATTAATGTAATTACTAAATAGAAAAAGATGTTTGAGTGGAAACTAATCTTTAAATTAATATTCTTATCCTTTGACTTTCGCTTTCCTAAAGAACAACATGTCTGCAGAGACTTAGTGAATAAAAATTCATAGAATAGAGGAGTAGTTTAAAGAAAAGGCTGTGGAGTGAGAAAGCATCTATTAGTCAGCTCAGGCTTCCATAACAAAATACTGCAGGCTGGGTGGCTTAGACACAGAAATTTACATTTTTTTTTTAGTTTTGGAGGCTGGAAGTCCAAGATCAAGATGCCATCAGGGTTGGTTTCTGGTGAGGCTTGTAGATGGCCCCCTCCTCACTTGTCCTCACATGACCTTTCCTCTCTGCCTGCAGGAAGAGAGACATCTCTGGTGTCTTTTTCTTTTTTATAAGGACACAAATCCTATCAGATTAGCTCCCAACCTTATGACCTCATTTAACCTTAATTATCTCCCTAAAGGCCCTGTCTCCAAACAGATTCACATTGGAGATTAAGGCTTTCAGCATATGGATTTGGAGGCACACAACTCAGTCCCTAGCAACATGTGCTCATATCATAGCTCTATTGCTTCCTCCCTGTTTCATCTTGGACAAATTATAAACATCCTTTAGCCTTAATCTAATAATCTATGTGATATGGATAATAACTCATAGGATTTTGACATAAGTTAAAATAAGTAGTGTATTTTAAGGACTCAGCACAGTTCCTGACATAGAATAAGTGCATATAAATACTGCTTGTTGTTATGGGTTCCTGTGATACCCTAGTACTGATTAACTATGAACAGTAAGAAGGGATTTACTCCTTTTCTTCATGGCAGTGAGAAATGGGAAGCTGGGTTTGTGGAGATGGGATAGAGTGGGTGGAAAAAGCTACTAGGAGGGAAAAGCAGACTGAGTCCCTGAGGCGTCTAGCAAGAGTAAAAAGGAACCTGCCCAAGGAGTCTTGGTGCTTAGTTACCCAAAGACATGAAGTTTCCCAAACTGTCTGTCTTTCCCAATAGGCTCAAAGCTCAAGGAGAAAAATGGCCATGTTTTATGTACATTTGTATTCCTGAAATTATCTGGCATATTACTTTACCTATACTCAATGATCAGTATGTGTTTATAGGATTTATATGGTATTTATTGATTTAGTTATTTATTATTTAATTATGATCAGCCTGGCTCTTTGCCTAACCAGTATTTTGGGGGTCCACCCACCATAGATGATTAATTGGATCACCCAGATTATTCTGAAGTATCTAAGTTTGCTGGAGTTTTAGAGAAACACAACTGTGTTAGTCTAACTCAGTGATAATCATGACAGTCCTTCAGTTGCTTAAGAGGAGTATTGAGGCGAATCTGGTATTCTATTGTGCATAGAAAACAAAAGTCATTAAATACATACCCAACCTCTCTTTGAAGTCATTCCCTCTTCAGCCTTGCTTTAAATTTTTTCCTGTTTATTGATACTGGTGCATTTTAGTGAGGTTTCTCTCTCATTTGTTCTTTTGCTCATCATTGCTGTTCTGTGGTTTCTAGATTTAAAAAATTTATTTCTCCAGGATATTTTAGCAGGTTGCTCCCTTTTTTTAGTTTTCCTCTTCTTTCTTTCTTTTCCAAAACTGTAGAAATTAAAGATGGAAAAGACACATTGCTCATCAAGTCCCTCTTCTTCCAGGGTTGGATAGTCCTCTTGAATAGAGCAGTTTTTCCACTGAGCTGAAAATGATTCAAGTGATGGGGTTTCCACCACTTCCTGTGAATGACTCTTCCACAGACTGACAGATCCCATTATGTGGTCATTTTCTCCCTTATGCTCTGCCTACATTTTTCTTTGCTCAATTTAATTCTGTTTCTCTTAGTTATACCCCTTTGGATAGCTCAAAGAAATTCCTCTCCCCTTTTTGTTCCATAATTCTCTCAAATATTTGCAGATGGTTGTTATTTCTCCTTAGTCATTATTTGGCCCAGCCATTTGAATTGGGTCTTTCATCTTTTCCTGTTAGCCAGTGCCTATAGCTTTTTTAATCTTTTGGTATTTGTGCTCAAAACTTATCATTTAAAAAAATGTTCTGACTACTTTGAAGTGGAAAGGTCCAAATCTCAGTGTGAGACTTTTCTTTCAGAAACTTCAAGGTGAAAGCCACACACCCTGTGGTCTCATATACCTATAGTTTCTGTTGTAATACCAAGCAATTGTGCTTCTTGATTCAAATGTTCCAGGTTCAAATTCTGTCTGTTTTATGAAACCTCATTCACAGCATTTGGCATTGTTAGGGGAAAGGACAAATACTGCACTGTCTGAGGGAAAAGGATACTGCTGTCACAGAACATTTAGAAATATCCTAAAACAGGTACTATTCCTCTGAAAGAGGGATACAATTTTTCCTAAAATAAAGTTTTAATTAAAGAAGATAATTTTCCCTTAAATTTTTAAAAAAATCTAATTTACTCATCCAATGTGCTCTCAGATTTCTAGGTTCATTTGTGGTAAAGTTCCTTACTAACCACTGCGAGAAATACCATTTGAATATTATGTTCTGAGAAATAGATCATTTCTTTAAAACTGCCATATTATTTTATTAGCAACATAAATAAGGATGGTGTGAAGTATATGTACAGCAAATATCAAAGGGCCCAAGGTCTGGAGAATTTCTGAACATCGCAAGTTCCCTGAGTCTCCTCTTTCTTGGTCTCCTGGGTGGTCATTGAATGAGTCAGATGTCCTTTTCTCATATCTAATGGATTTTTCTGTTTGTCAGTGACTATTGCCATGAAATGTAATTACCATTTCTTTTTCCTTTAATCTTGTTGCTTCACGCCCCTAATATTTTGCAGTGCCAACTGAAGCTACAAGGGTAAGTTGTTAACAACATTTGCTTTGTTTTCTGATCTTGGAAATGATGAAAATGTAAGATAGTTGCTTGTTAACATGGGATGTCTTCAGTATAGACCTGTTAGGACCGTCGATAGAGGCCAAATAATAGTGTAAAAATACATGGGTTTTGGAGCCAGATGGACCTATTATAGAGACTTATCTCTGTCTTGCTGTGAAATCTAAAGCAAATACCTTCCTGTTTTCTTTTTCTCTCCCTCTGAATTGGGAAATATGACTAGTGATTTACTAGTGATTGCATTTTTATCTTTAATAGCTTATTTACAATAGTTATCTCTACAGAGTGTATCAAAATTGGGTAATGTTATGACCCCCACTCACTGTATTTGTTTGGCCAACCCTGCTCATCATCCTCATAGAAATCAGACACTTAGGATGGTTATACTTTCCAAATAAATTCTTCACTTGTCTTCTGAGTCCTGAGTTTGCTGAATAAGTATTTTGCTTCCTTGCTAATATATTTTTTTCCCTCACAGAATGTCTGTTTTATGGCATCAATTCATGCTTACTACCTATATTATAATTTTCAACTACATTAAAACCATTTACTCAGATTTCACTATGACTACCATGATTCATTGCTCACGATTGTCTTCTAAAACACTTGTTATGGCTAGAGAGTTAGCACATAATGTTCTTAGTGAGGGTGCTTTCTCAAGTAATTGCTTCAGCCAGAATATGTGGAAAGAAAGGGCATGTAATTTTTGAATCCTTGTGAAGTCTGATAATGAAGGATATCTTGGGGAAGGATATGAATCTTTATAATTGTACTTTTTTCTTGTTAACACATCTATAGCTCTCTCTCTTTTATTATTTTCCATTGTAGTAGATGGAAAATCTGATGCTCAGTGGGTGGCCTCCCAGAGGTGCATGATCCAGAGAAAAGTAAGGTAGAAGCCATAGTGTTTTTTTATGACCTCCACAGTGGGTGAATACCAGGGGCAGACTCAACAGGAGCCACCTTGGAGGATGGCTACTGCAGTAGTTTACCATTTTGTTTAACTGAGATTTTAATTAATGTAGTTGTAGATTTATATGTAGTTGTAAATGACTATATAGAGAGATGCAGCGCACACTTTGCCAAGTTTTCCCCAATTTCTCATTTTGCAAAACTGTAATATAATGTTATGACATTGACATTGACATAATGCACCAATTTTATTCAGCTTTCTCAGTTTTTCTCCTACTCATGAATGTGTGTATATGTGTTTGTGTGTATTAAGTTCTATTCAGCTGAATTAGATGTTAGTTTACGTATCCAGCACCTCAGTCAAGATACTGAACAGTTCCAACACCACAAGAATTCCTCCTCTTGTCTTTTTATAACCATACCTTCCTCCCTCTTGTACCAACTCCCCTCCCCAACCCTGACTCCTGGTAATCACTAATCTGTCCTCATTTCACAGGCAAATGATTAAAACTATAGTATATACATACCACAAAATACTACTCAGCAATTAAAAAGAAATGGACAGTTAATGTAAACAGCAACTTAGATGACTCTTCAAGGAATTATGCTGACTGAAAAGTTCCTTCTTATTCTCTATCTTTCTTTTTTCTTTTTTTCTCCTTTTTCTTTCTATTGATCACTTCTCTTCTGTTTGAAGAACTTCTTATAGCTAATTTTTAACAGGAGGTTTGCTAGTAACAAATTATTTTACTTTTCTTTCCCTTGAGAATGTTTTTCCCTTAATTCCTGAATAATGATTTCTAACGATATAGAATTAGCAACTGATCCTTTTTCTTTTCTTTTAGCACATGAAAAATATTGTGTCACACCCTAATGGCCTCCTGATTTCCAGTGAGAAACCCACTGTTATTTGAATTGAGGTTCCCCTACAGATAATGTGTAGTTTCTGTCTGGTTGTTTCTAAGTTTTTTTTCTTTATCATTAGTTTTCAAAAGTTTATGAAATGTCTTGGTGTGGATTTCATAGTTTATACTTTTAGGGGATTTGCTCAGTTTCTTGGAACTGTAGGTCTGAGTCTTTCATCAAATTTGGAAAATTTTCAGGCATTATTTACTCAAATACCTTTTCAGTCCCACTTTCTTTTTCCTCTTCTTCTGGAATACCAGTGATATGAATGTTGATTTTTCTTATTGTCTCTCAGGTCCCCGAGATTCTGTTAGTTTCTTTTGGTCTGTTTTCTCTGTGTTGTTCAGCTTAGGTAAATAACCAGCCTACTGTTTTTGTCCTCAGGTTCATCTAGTCTATCTTCTGCCATCTCCACTCTACTATTGAGCCCATTCAGTAAGTTTCTATTTTTGTTATGGCATTTTTCAGCTCTATAATTTCCATTTTGTTAATTTTTTATAACTTCTATTTCTTTGCTAATATTTACTTTTTTTTTTTTTTTTTTTTTTTTTTTTTTTGTGGTACGCGGGCCTCTCACTGTTGTGGCCTCTCCCGTTGTGGAGCACAGACTCCGGATGCACAGGCTCAGTGTCCATGGCTCATGGGCCCAGACGCTCCGTGGCATGTGGGATCTTCCCGGACTAGGGCACAAACCCGTGTCCCCTGCATCAGCAGGCGGACTCTCAACCACTGCGCCACCAGGGAAGCCCCTATTTACTACTTTTAAATTTTATTTTAAGAGAATTTGTAATAGATTGTTAGAGTGTTTTTATGAAATTTCTTTATAGTTGTTGTCAGTTGTCAGAGTCATCTTTTTTTTTAATTTCAGTTGATTGTCTTTTCTCATTCAAGTTGCAATTGTCTTTGTTCTTGGTATGGTGGATAGTTTTCTATTATATTCTTAATGTTTCTTGTCTATTATATTAGAGGACACTTCATTTTAATTAAATCTTTTATTTCTGGAAGCAGTACCCTGTTTAGGTTTATTGCATGATGTTTGGTGTACTTTGTAGACTGTGATTCCCATGGTAGTTTTATATTTAGAGCCTATGTGGTATTATTTTGATCTACTTGGTTGACCTGGTGATGCTGGGGCATGTGTTGTTCCTCCCAGTGTTGCCTGAAGGTAGAGAAGGGATACCCCATGATGAGTGTACTGAGTTTTTCTCAGTGGATGAGGGCTGATACCTCCCGGTTGTCCCAATATCTCTGGGCGGGGATGGGAGATTCTCACGCCTCTGGGAAGTGAGCTTCCCAGACAAGGCTGAGTCTCCTTTGCCGGTTCCAGTTCATGTCTACTGCGAAACAGGAGTATCAGGCTCTGCAGGGAAGGAGAATGCTTCCCCAGGCTCCTTGTTTTTCGTATGGCTCCCAATCCATTCCCCTTTCCTAAGGAGTCTGGTTCACTTGATGTTGTCAGAGGGACTCCTATTCAGTCCAGGGAAGTGATGAGCCTACCTCAGCTGCCTTCTTTTGTTAGGTTGGGGATCAGGAAACATCAGACCTCTGTTGGGTAGGGCTATCACTGTGTCATTCCTCCAGTCCTGGGCTCCCAAACTAGCTCTTCTTCTTCTCCCCATCTTTCAGAGTTCTTTCTTTGTACCTTATACCATTTCCAGGGTTTATAGCTATACTTGCCAGAGAGGAGCAGAGAAAAACAGGTCTACCTCATCTAGTAGTGTATCTTTTAAATCTTCAACTTAGGTAAATTTTCTTTAATTCATTTATTCCTTCATTCATTCACTGAGCACCAACTGTGGGTTTGGCATCATTTTAAGTATTGGCATTGCTAAAGAAGTACAAGATTCATGTCCTCATGGAGTTTACATTCTAATATTTCTTTGATTATCACTTTTACCACATCTATTTCTTTTTCTTCTTTATATCTCTTATGTTTTTGCCTATGAGTTTCCTTTCTTAGTATTTTGTAATATATATTTAAAACTATACAGGCTATTTCTTAGTGGTAGCCAACTTATTTTCAATTTATCTAATTAATTTTAAAGTTTTCCTGGTCCAAAAAATGTTATGTGTGTGTACTCTAATTTATCTCCTTAATAAGATTTTGATTAGAGTTTCCTTCTGTTTCTGGCATTCATTATGCTTCCACTATTCTGTTTATTTGATGCTGCCATTTTCCCACAAGCCCCTTAAATGACTCTATTATTGCTCTTATCAGTAGGTGTAGATGGGACAGTAAATAATGGCATAAGGAATTTTTCTCTGGGAAATTGGTGGAGATATGTTTGGCAAAGTGAAGCTTCTCTGTTGAGGCATCTCAGAGGAAGCCTTTTTCTAATTTAGTGAAAGTAAGAATGGTTTGCAATTTCTCTCTGGGGCAGTGGCACTAGGGAAATGGCTTGGTTTGCCCAGAGCTGCATATAGCAAGCTATATTTTACCCACTCCAATAGATTTAAGTTAATGGCTGGCCAGATCCCCAGTATGATTCCCACCCCAGGATACATGGAGAATTTGTGCTTTGTTTTTGCAGAGAAGCAACCCTTTTCCCATGACACTGGGCTCTCAATTACACCCTGTGCATATACCTGATTCATGAGGCTATAAGGTTTAAGATATATCTGCATTCTTCTTAGCCAAGATTATTTTGGTGGTTATGTCCTCCAACAGGGAATGGTCAGGGAAAGTACCATCTAGTTTAATTGCCTCTGCCAGTTGGAGGAAAGAACTGGAGTATCTGTAAATCACGGCTGAATTCACATTGGAATGGACAGGTAATTACTAGCAGAAAAAAAAAAAAGATGAAGGTTACAGTAAGGGTGTGGACATGAAGAAGTGTGAGTGCTTCTATGGACAAATCTTATAGCATTTGTATTTAGAACGTGAGAAGAGGAGACACTTAGGGGAAAACATACAAGCATGGGGGTTACTGAGACCAAAAGATGTAGAAAAAGGGATATAAATCTTTACCTTGATGTATGATTAGAAACTCCTCCCATCTGGAGTTTCATTGAGTGACAGTAATGTATACTTAATCTTTAAAAAATAATGTCTGAGTTATTGGATCAAAGTTTCTCTGAATATAACACTCGGTCAGGAAAAGCCAACCAGTGGCTATGTTTTATGCAGATTAGAAAAGAGGCCCTAGGGACTTCCCTGGTGGTCCAGTGGGTAAGACTGCACACTCCCAATGCAGGGGGCCTGGGTTCGATCCCTGGTCGGGGAACTAGATCCCATATGCATGCCACAGCTAAGAGTCCACATGCTACAACAAAGATCCTGTGTGCTGCAACTAAGACCCCAAGCAAACTAAATAAATAATAAACAAATAAATAAATATTTTTTTTTAAAAAAAAAGAAGAGAGGACCTAAATTAACAGGTAAAAGTCATAGATTTTGGAAGTAGGCAGTACTTGTTTAAAAACCTGGCTTGACCAATTACTTGCTGGATTTTTAGGAGCATAGTTAACCTCTCCAATCCAATTTTCATACCTGTTAAATGAGGATATAGCTTCCTATGTGGTTTGGGATAAATTCTAGAGTCCCCAAACATACTTTTAAAAGACTATTATAGGGCTTCCCTGGTGGCGCAGTGGTTGAGAATCCGCCTGCGGATGCAGGGGACACGGGTTCGTGCTCCGGTCCGGGAAGATCCCACATGCCGTGGAGCGGCTGGGCCTGTGAGCCATGGCCGCTGAGACTGCGCATCCAGAGCCTGTGCTCCGCAAAGGAAGAGGCCACAGCAGTGAGAGGCCCGCGTACCACTAAAAAAAAAGACTATTATAACATGGCCACGGCCTGCAACCTCATCTCATTGCGCCCACCAACTCAAGGAAACCAGGACTCATTTTAGTTCCTTGAATATTCTATAACCTTTCACATGGCTGTAATCTTCCCAAAGGTTGTTCCCATTGCCTATAAATCACTCTTCTTCTCTCTCTTTTCCTGCACAACTCCCATTCATCCTTCATCTCTCAACTTAAACATACTTTTCCTCTGTCTGAATGTCCCTTAGTCTTATTCTCCTTCTGTTCTCTCATAGTGCCCTGTTTCTTTATTATAACATTCAAAACATTTTCTTATGATTATCTGATTCTTTTCTGTTTGGGTTCTGTCTTCCCCATTGGTTAGGGACTGTCTCAGTCTTGCCATTATAGCGTCTGTATTTAGCAGAGTGCCCATCAAATATTAAGTACTCAGTAAATATTTGTTAAATGTAAAAACAAATGATCAAATGATGCAGTGCCTAAAATGAAGTAAGTGTCCAATTAATGGCATCATTACCAGATCCTCTCAACTTCATTATTGGCATGATTATATTAGCCATTAAAATGGCTGTAAGAAGAGAATGCTAGAGTTCCCTTAATCTCAATACATCCTTTGTTATAGACTTTCAATTCCACAAAGTAAAATAAAAATCACTGTATTGTTTTATTCAACAGATAATAACCCACATATCATGTAGGGAGTCAGCAGCCCTTTTGCTAAAATTTATTCCATATGTCATATCAACAATAAGTCACACACCAATATTTTCTAATAGACTTAAAAGTAAACCTAACAGTTACTTCTAAACACCATGAAATTGCTAATGTGGAGAGAAAAGCACTGCTTGTCATACATAAAATCCCAGGAGTCAATCAGATTTGTTGTTACCATATAATTTTTCCTTCACAATCCTTCCTGTCTGCAGAGCCCACACATATGAAAGAAAAGATTTCTCTTTTGTAACAGTGTACAAAATAACCATAGAAAATTCTGCTTTTTCCCCAAAACCAGAACTAAGGTAGCTCTGTTACATTTATCAGACTACTGGGTAAATTGCCAGGAGCCAAAGTACTTTCCAACTATTTAGCTCAAGGGGAAAGTTCAAGAGCCCACCAAATCCTCTTGAGATATAGGAAAAATAACAGATGAGGACAACTCCTGTCAAATTTACTTTTGTTTCAGTTCATCATTCTCACTGCCGAATTAAGAAAGATTGAACAGCTCCTCTGAAATCTAGCATGAAGAATATTATTTCTCTCAGGACCATTAATCTTTTAATAATTTTCTGGCCAAGAAGATGGATCTGGACATGCCAGACAAATTCAAATTAAGAGACTGTTGCTTAAATAAAAAGAGAGAGAACCTGGATATACTGTGAGTTGGAAAGTAGCTTACACAAGCAAGGGACTTCATCTTTCTTCCAGTCAGGGGAGTTGGGAAAGACTTCTAAATTGGGTGATAAGAGCCCATGACTACAGATCCCATGGAACCAGCCTTTGACATACAAGATGATTCAAAGGTCCACTTCAGTGAGAGTACTTAAATCTCAGATTCACAAGTATCTTTTGTCATTATTGTTTGCTTCTGTCTTCCCCACTGTCCTGTAAGTTCTGTGAGGTCATGGACTGTCTGTGTCTTGGTTGCCACCACAAGCTTGCAGTCTTGTCAGGTCCACATCTTGAGATGAAACTCTGATGTCCTCATTGTGTCCTTGGCAGGCTTACTAGGGGCCCAAGGCACTAGTGCTCATCTCATCCCCTCATGTAAAAAAATATTTTTGCAGTCCACAGTGGCTATGAAAGAAAGCTTCAAGTCTTCCCATTAAATGAAAGCACTGACTATCCTTCCAAACAGAGGGCATGCAATGTCCTCTCTAGTGGAGACATAAACCACATCTCTGTACTGTTTTCAATCTCATAGTGAAGGGATCAACCCAGGCTGTTTTAAGAACTGGATTTCATTCATGAAATGTCCTTCTTTGGACCATCTCTCTCTTTATTTTAGGTCTTAATGTTAATAGAGGCGAATGTTATTTTAAAATAACATGTTCTTCAGATAGTACCAAGCGCTGGAGGCTGTGTGGGATTATAGTAGGAACCTTCCCATACCAGTAGGTTGCCTGTAGCCCATTCTAGAAAGCAGAACTCAGTTTTTAAAAGTATAGCTTTACCATATGGCCCAGAAATTCCACATCGAAGTATATACCCCAGAGAAGGTCTCACACAAGTCTACAGAGGAATGGTGTTGTTTGTGGCATTGAGGTATTGCAGCCAAACTTGGTGTCTGCCTCTAGAGGCTGTGCTTTAGAACACATTGTGGAATATTTACAATAAGAGAAGAAATACTTAAGTACACATGAGTAGATTTTTTTAAAAATTAATATCGAGTATTGGGTGAAAAAAGTTGGAAACATAAGATATTCACCATACCACGCAACCATGAATTTCCCTTTCTCTGTCTCTCTGTCTCTCTCTGTCTCTCTCTGTCTCTCTCTCTCTCTCTCTCTCTCTCACACACACACACACACACACACACACACACACACACACACACACACACACACACCAGTCAAAATAGCTATTCTAAGAATGCAAGTAGAATTAACTAAAAACACATTAGGAAGGGAGCCCATGGAAGGGCAAGAGTAATAGAAGTGGGAAATTGTGATAAATGGGGATTTAAAAAATAAAGTGAGAAATGAGATGGGTCTTGCATGAACCAATGGGGACAATATACTACGAAAGAATAGGGACTCAGTCTGAATTCCTCTTTCCACCTGAACAATACTTATATACATACATATACACACATACACACACAAATATACGTGCATACAGTCAGGTATTATGATAATCTGTCAAGGCCCTCAGCCTCCTAAAGTCACCTGCAAGAGTCAGAAACCTTTGTGGAAACCATAGGCATTTAATGGAGGTGGGGGGGGAGGAGGTAGCCCAAGAGCAGTTCACAAATAAATGTTGCCTAAAATCTATCTTCTAATCCTGGCTTAGTCACTTCCTCTCTCTGTTAAACTCCCTAGATCTCAATTTTCTTATCTACAAAAATAAGCATATCAATACCTGTTACATGGGTAGATATTAATGAGATAATATTTACAAAGAGCTTAACATAGGGTTTGACACATAGTGAGCATTCAAATAATACAAATTTTATTTCTCCCCTTTCCGTCCCTCCTTCCTTTTTTTCCTACTTTTTTCCCCGGCTTAAAAAGAGAAGATGACCTATTTTTCTCAGATTGGGTTAATAATGATCAACTTTCAAACACTCCCATGTTGAACCCTCTGTGCTTCATATATGGTATTTCAAAAGTGAGGTATAGTATCCTAACAATCCTGCCATTTGATGCTAATACTATCTTTTTCTAGATGAGAATACTGAAGTCAGAAAGACTAAGAAATTCAGTCAAAGCTTATTCAGATATTATCTAGAAGAATTTAACCATACTTTCTCAACCCTCACAGAAAAACAAAAACATTTGAGCACATAATTCTTTTGAGGTATAATTCTCACACTATACAGAGGATACAGTGCAACACTGAGTTTTTTCCTTTCCTCTGAGTTGGCCGAAAGTGTCCACTAATTGAAAAAGGCATGGGTCAAGAGAGATATAAGGAAGGGAAGAAACGAACACACCTTTGAATAATTGTGTAAAATGTTGACTCATTTGTGAGAAGTTTATGAGTCAATTATGAATATATTTCTACTTTCACGGGCTTAGACTGTACAATCTCTGAAAATAATTTATTTAGGGGTGCCATGCTAACATGGCTCAACAGTTACTCACTGGCCCAATCAAAGGAGGAAACAGGTTCGTCTGAAACCCATGCTGATGGATAGAACCTAAAGAGAAGTTGCTTGAAGGGCCCATGCCTCACCTGAACTGGGTTGTGGAATGTCTAGCAGCAAGTCTTTCTCCCTCCAGGTCATTTTGTGGAACCTGAAGTTTGACAGTCAGTCCTGTTCAGCAGAATCTCCCAGATGATTGCTTTAGAGCTGTAGTTCTCACCCCTGGCTGCACGTTGGAATCACCTGGGAGCTTTAAAAAAATGCTAAGGTTTGGGTTCCACCTTGCCGAGATTTGGATTCAGCGGTCTGAATATCAGTATTTTAGAAGCTCCGCATTAGAATTATCTGTCTGAGGATCACTGCCTTAAGCCTGTTGTGCTTGTACAGCCTTGTCTGATGGCACCGTGGAAAAAAGAAAGGGCCGTGGCAGTACTGCATCTCATTCAACGTGACCCTTTCCAGGTGAGAAGTAGTAACATCCTTTCTAGTGGAGGGTGTCCTACAGTTCTGCAGACTGCAGGGTGTCTGCAGTCCCTAATACCAATGACCTGCATTAGGGAGATGGAAAATGGTCCTAGGCCAGATGTAGAAGCAGTTTAGAGAAGCACAGAGGCTGGGAAGCAATATTCAAGGAGAGATAAGTCAAGAGCCATTTTCAAATAAGTAAATCTAAACTTACTGCTTTTTTCAGCACATTTTAGAAGGAAGCTGAGGTTATAGTGGCAAAATCAGAATCCAGTCTCAAAATCTGGGTTCTTTCCACTGTACCACAGTCTTTTTCCATGACTCATAGCCCAAATCTTAAATATATATACTTCAAGACCAATGGCCAAGCAGATATACTCATTTCCTTGTACCCTCTGAGCTTTTTACTGCCTGTGAGCTCATTTCACACTCTCTTACTTAACGCCTCCTGCCTCCATTCCATTAAGGTGTAGATCAAGTTCAACCTCCCTCTGAGGTCTGCCCCCAAATACCCCAGCCCTCATTGCTCCCTCCCATCTAGATATCAAATTTTGTTTTCAACTGGCATCAGATGGACAGTTGTTACTTAATGTCTGTGTGTGCTTAAGATCTATTTCTACAATTAGATTTTAAGTTTCACTTGAGTAGACATACTGTTTCACTTCTTTTGTGGTTCTCGTATTCCTAGTGGGTACTTCTGAGATATATGACTAAGTGATGGATTATAGGTATTAATAATCCTCAATCTTTTCAAGGAAAGTACATAAAAACAGGCAAGAAGGCAAGACAGAGTCCCAAGAGGTAATATGATAAAGAATTATCATGTTAAACTTAAAAAATGAAACTTTTTAATGAGAGTGGCATCCTTGCTGTGCACCTGTGTTCAACAAATGTGTAATCACATCATAAGCACAAGACACCCACCCCAACCTAACATTTAGACACGACATCATTCTTTCCTATGATTCAGTTAGATTATTTCACCATTCAGCTATCTATGACCATTTGTTCCAGAGTTTTCCTTTCTTTTTTTTTAAACCATAACCTTGATCTTCCTCCTTGTTTGAAATCTGTGGCTTCAATATATTTTCTTCTTTACTAGAAATTCTAACTCTCAATGTACCACTGCAAATCTGGAGTTTGAAAGAGAGCTTCTGGGGCATTGAGATAATTTTTCCCTCTTTTCCAAGAGCCAAGTTTCTTCCCCCAAATTTTCCCAATGCCACAGCCAATTATGACCTGAATACCTCAATGAATTCCAATGAAAAATGCCACTTTGCTCAACTGACCCCACTGTTGGGACTGTCTTGCAAAAGGCTACTTGAACATTTGTTTTTCTCCTTTTGAGAAAATACTACCACTAGATTGTTTAAAATAATTTGCTATTACTCCAGTTCTTTTTAGCTACAATTTCAAAAGTTTCTTTTTTGTTTTGTTTTTTGTTTATATAATATTACCCTTGCTAGATCTCACTAGTCCCTCTCTTTTTATTTAGGAGAACTGAGAAGAATGGCTTCATTAAACCAATGAAGGGTGTTGTGCATTCAAGACTCACACCCACTCTATGATAGATCAATGAAAGGTTGGCCACGGTTCAACCTACATGGGAATTTTGATTACAGAACATTGGTTATCCATTCTAGTTTGCATCCAAATAACCTATGGACCTCTCTGTGTCTGGTCCTTCCCCCTGAGATGGACTTAGAGAACTCTGCATGCCATCAGTTAACAATTTTGCCTTTTAAGAAAACAGATGGGTTTAATAAACTGTGACCATCGTTCTTAACTCACCCAGATCTCTCTGCCCCTTCTGCTGAAAATAAACTACATGTTATAGCAAGGGAGAGCATGTAACATTTGCAGAGTTCCCATTCAAACTCCAGCTCTATTTAGATATGAGTTCTCATTATGTTAGGTTTCCATTAGATAATAAAGAAAAACAAGGCCCTTAGAGTAAAGAAAGAGGTAAGAAGGTTTGGTACAATATTCTCATGAACCTTCAATTTCTGGCTCTACGTACAACCATATAGACCTCTTCAACACAAGAACAGTCGTTCAGTTGCCTTCTGTTTTCTCTCCAACAGTTTGATTGTCAGCTATGTGCAAAACTCCTCTGGGAATACCCTGTTACTAGGAAAACCAGCTCTGCTTACAGTACAGGACTGTATTCACTCATGTCAAGAGGCTGGATAGTTTGGGGTATCATTTGTTAATTACTTAATATCTTGTTTAATAGGAAAAAAGAAGAAAGAGCAAACCATTTGGTTTCTGCTCTGTGATGTTCTGAAACCTGTGTTTCAATGGGATTAGATGATTCATTGTAAGACCTAGCCCAAAGAGGTTCTTATTTAGGTCCGACAACAGCAAGACTAGGTCCCAAGATGTCTGAATTTTTAAAAGCTCCACAGATGATTTCAATTTGTCCCAAAGGTTTAAAACCTCTACCTAGAATCACTTGAGGAGTTTGTGAGAATGTGTGCTGTCTTGTGTTTTAGTTGAGAGCTGCCTAGTAATGGAGCACAGAGAGAGGACTGCCATTCGCCAGACTCACTCCTTTATTTCACAGTCATTGTGGAGGCCCTCCTGAGTGCTGGCATTCTATTAAGTGCTGTTACATCCACAGTCCCTGCCCTCCAGGGGCCTACAGGCTAGTATCTTTCCCTTGGATGGTACTAGCGAAAAAGAGGTAGAGTTTTCTAGTTACTCCTTGGTTTAGGTCTGGGCACTGTTACTTAGTAACAAGTCATTGAAGCTCTGGGACCTTGGTTTCCTCATTGGTAAAGCAATGATAATAAGGCCTTCAAAGCATTATTGTAAGTATTACGTGTAATCATTTATAAATATGCATGAAAAAAATTTAAGGTTTTATTTCTATTGACTCTCACTCAGATTCTTTTTTTTTTTTAACCTCTTTTTTGTTTTGTTTATCTTTTCCGTTTAGTCAGAGACATTTCAGGAATTCCAACTCCATTCATGGCTCACTATGCAGACTACAGGAAAGGAGTTAATATTTAGTCCTAGTTTTTTTATCTTGCTAAAGGGGGTATCAGACGCCAGGAATGCTATAAAAATAATTTTTTAAGTAAAAACAAGGTTTTACATAGTATAGTGTTTTCCATCACTAAGATTCTATTGTGAATATATCTTTGTAATCCCAGAAACTTGCTTTTAGCTACATTAGTCACGTCTTTGGAAACTGCCTCTTGGGTGTGGACTGTGTTTAATTCAGGGTTAGCCACTTTTGCCAGCTTCCCATCTTGTACAAATCACTTGCCCCATTTGCATGGTCGCCTTACCTTTGTGCTGTAGAGCCCCTCTGGAAGATGGGGAGGATACTATGATGCTATTTTGATATGAATATTATTTATTACAAATCCAAAAGGAATACAAATCTGGAGTCAAGAAAAACAAGGGTGAAAGAGAAGTTAGAGAGTCAGTTTTGCTGTGCTGGCCTTCATCTAAGATCCCACTCACTTTATACCTCTTCTATAGCAATTGACACTTTTTAACTTGTATTTTTTTTTAACTTGTATTTTTTTTTAACATCTTTATTGGAGTATAATTGCTTTACAGTGGTGTGTTAGTTTCTGCTTTACAACAAAGTGAATTAGTTATACATATACATATGTTCCCATATCTCTTCCCTCTTGTGTCTCCCTCCCTCCCACTCCTCTAGGTTGTCACAAAGCACCGAGCTGATCTCCCTGTGCTATGTGGCTGCTTCCTACTAGCTATCCACCCTACGTTTGGTATTGTATAATGCCACTCTCTCACTTCGTCACGGCTTACCCTTCCCCCTCCCCATATCCTCAAGGCCATGCTCTAGTAGGTCTGTGTTTTATTCCTGTCCTACCCCTAGGCTCTTCATGACATTTTTTTTTCTTAGATTCCATATATATGTGTTGGCTTACAGTATTTGTTTTTCTCCTTCTGACTTACTTCACTCTATGACAGACTCCAGGTCCATCCACCTCACTACAAATAACTCAGTTTCATTTCTTTTTATGGCTGAGTAATATTCCATTGTATATATGTACCACATCTTCTTTATCCATTCATCTGTCCATGGACACTTAGGTTGCTTCCATGTCCTGGCTACTGTAAATAGAGCTGCAATGAACATTGTGGTACATGACTCTTTTTGAATTACGGTTATTATTATTATGCATGTTATTTCTTCTCCTCCTAGATTGTAAGCTTCTTGGGGCCCAAAATGTGTATCTGACCTGTTGCTGTACTCGCCACAGAATCAGTCTAAGTGTACTGAGTACAACAAAGAGTTTATCTGGCTTTGGTGAATGATCCAGCAGAACTCAAAAAATTTTAGATTCACTGGAGCAAATGGCAAACTCATGGGATTTCAAGAATTCCAGAAAGAATGACTATTTAGGTATTTCCAAATCCACTGGAAAATTCACAAACACTTAAATAATTTTGTAAGTATAGGATTACAAAAATTATTTTTTATCTTCAGTGCTTATCCATGATTACAGTTATGTGACCATCTTACATATTCCAGGATGCTGTGATGGTGTTACTTTCCAGCTGGATTTCTGTCTGTCAGTAGAACTTATGCCTGAGTGTTTTGCAGTGATGATAAGCAAAAGTCAACAATTAGAAATAAGGTGCCACAGGAAAGACTCAGTATTGCTTATCAGATGTCAGCCATAAAAGGGTCAAGGGGAAATTAAATATTATGGGGCGGGCTTGGTTTCTTGCCCTGGGTAATTAACTTGCTGATAATATGCAATGTTCACTTCTTGTAGAATTGAATGTGATGTGTTGCTAGACTCCCCAAAGGAGTAGCTTTTAAGAAATGTGTCTTATATGGTTTGCATCACACAGACTTCTGCAAGTTGTGCAAGGCAGTTACAGACTCAGGAATCTATAGCTGGCAAGAAAAATAAATATTTCCGTATTGCATTTAGCAATTGCTATGTATTAAGGTAATTTTGTTTAAAAATTATTAAGGGCTTTGTAGCACAAAGACCCTGCTAAATTACACAAAAAGGATTAGATTTAGGGGGTGGGGTAGACTGGGGGATATTGGATATGCAAGCACAGATGGTCTTGATCAAATCAGAATACTCCAGAGCCAAGAGGGAAATGTATGTTTTGTGTGGTTACATATGTTGTAAAGAAAATTGCTCCTGGTTCTTTCCTGTAAGAAAGTACAAGGAGGAAAGGGAAGGGAGAGAACAAGATCATGCAGGGAAAGGTGAAGCAGACACAAGAGCTGCATATGTAGCAGATGTCTGGCAAAGGGAAAAGCAAAGAGAGGGTAGGGAGACAGGAGAGCCAGATTCCTTCCCTGGCACACCAGTGACCAATGAAAGGAGGGACCTTCTGTGCCAGGGATCAAGGGTGCTGAGTGGGTATCTGTTCAATGGACATTTACCTTGGAATCTAGGTGTAACTCCTCAACTACATTGACTGGTATGGCAAACAGCTCATCTTCCCATGAGGAATAAGTTTATACAGAGATGCCTCTAATCTACCCAAATCCTTCCTTTTCCCCAAGGACCTCAGATACCTGGGGAAGGGCATGGGCAACCTTAGTGATTCTGGTGATTCTGAAGTCTTTCTAGTCATTACCTCACATAATCCTAACAAGTATACTATGAGGTAGGTTTTACAGTGTTGCCCCATTTTACAGATGAGGAAATCTAGGTACAAGTGGTTAAGTAACTGGCCCAGGATCATACATCTAGTTGCAAGCAGATAGTCTGGTCCTGGATGCCCACTTTTAGCCCTTCCTTGCCTCCAACAACACTCTATGGTCTTACTTCTTTAAACCAGTGAGCCCCTTGAGAAAAGTAACTGTGGATTTTCATCTTTTTAGTCCCCATAGAACCTGTCAGAACATCTATCCACAAAATAGATGTTTCATTTTTTAGCAAATAAATCATTTACTTAAGGCTCTATATCATTTGTCAGAAACTGGAAAAAGCCCAACTCATATCTCTGTTAACAGAGATGTGTTATAAGAAGGACAGGAACCAGTCTCAGCAATTTCACAGCCAAACTGATAGAAAACTGGGGAACCAGTCAGAATGCAGCAGTGTCTTTAATAATCCACAGCTCTGGTGAAGCATGACAACCCCAGTGATATTCTGCCATGTTCATGTTCAGTTTCCTCACTGCCTTGTTCTCTACTTATTCTTGCTGCCTTCAGGCTTTTACCCTTTGGTTGTGCCATCTATCTTCTTTTTTTTTTTCTCCCAAATTCTTTTCCCACGACTGACTCCAACTTTGTACATCTCTCCATCAGATTCCAAGTGACAGATATGATGGGATCAGTCATTGGACCATTTTGTTGAGTAGAGTTCTCCAGCTGGACTCCTTCCTGGACCTTGCCTAGTCTATAGATGACTGCCTTTGGGTTGGGCCACATTCTTTGGGGGTGGGTGGGGAATTATAAGATATAAAGTACAGCAATCTGTGGATGGAGAACCACCCTGAAGGGAGCCATGGGCTTGGAAGGGACTTCAGTGCCTCTCAGAAATGTATATCATTTGGTTTGTCCTATAGAGTCACATTGAAAATGGGCAGTTATATCCCCAAGAGTTTTAAAATCTAAGAAAATGCAGTGTCCCCAGCATACATAACAAGGCAATGGGATAGACTAAGAACAACTTTGCAAACAGTACTTGGAGACCTAGACTTTAAAGTTGCACTAAACATGCTTTGAAAGTGTTGAGATGAAACTTGGATGATTTATCCTTCTTCAGAATTCATTTATGAAGTCAGTTAATCAAACTTCAAAACATGGTAAAAATAAAAACAAAAAGCTTGCAACATACTGTATGTACAGTTATTCTAATTGCCAAGGGATTATATGGCTTTTTAAAAATCACAATCCTAATGATAAACATAGTATTCAGTCTTGGCACAATATAAATCAAACTCATTTAAGAAACTTAGAAAGTACGGAAATAGTTACAAAGAGCATTCTTTTTTGTCACAGTATTAAATTTGCAATTCCCTGTTCCCTTTCAGAATGCCATATGGAAAAGAAACAAAATTTTAAATGGGTTTCTAAAGAACTGCATTTGACATGAATACCAAAAAGCTTCACAAAACCACTAAATATTTGGCTAGCATAGAGCCTATTGGAGGATTTTAAAAGTCTGAAGACAAATTGTTATGTTAAGAGAAAAAGTCTTCAGACCATGGCTGACCTATCAACTGACCAATAACTTTCTCCACCGAATATTTAAATTACCCAACCTTCAGAACTAGAGACTTCCCTAATTAAACAGCTTTCCCCCCAGTGGTTTGGAATGGGTCAGCGAATTGCTTTGGTTCCCCTGGCATGAGCATGCAAAATGTCTGGTCTGCCCAGACATCCAGACTGCTTTCCCATATATCAGGGATCGAAAGTAATTGCACCAGACACTCTAAAGTGCAATTGTAATTTTCCAATTTCCATCTCACATATTTTCCTAGAAAACAGAGATCTACACATGGTCTATAATATGTTTGCCCATGGATTGAGACATAGATAGATCTTGGACGATGTCTCAGAAACCTGGGAATGGCTATACTGCTAGTGACAGTACTAAATGAAGCATCTTTCATATTGGGCATTGGTGAACAATTGTAAGGTTTAAATAATAAAGAAAAAAGGGATTCATATTTGGGATTACAGTTTGAACCTTTTTGAAAGGGCATCTAGTTGTAAGAACATAGTGAATTCAGAACCAGTAGGTGACAAGGTGTTACAGCAATAGGGGTATAATGGACTTTCCTGAAGCCATAAGTCCTTGTAGAATTTTCATATAAAACATCCTTACATTTCAAATTTCAAGGTGGCAGTTTCAGTAAAATTGTGTATGTCAAGGGAAAATATATCAACGGTGGGTTCATATTCTGATTTCCTTGGACTTTGCAGTGATGAGAATTCTGCTGTTCTCAGAATGCCGGCCAAGACTGAAACATACTTGTTATAGAATTTCAGATGGTAACAAAACCAGTCTAGGTTATTCATAACAAATGCTGTGAGAGTTGAAGACATGCCACTTTAACTGAATGGAGAAAAACGGGGCATCTTTCTGAATATCAGTGGAGAAATCTGCCATTCTTCAATCTGAGGTCTCATGTGTGCCTTAGACTTCATTCTACTTTTTATGAAAAGAACTGTTTGTCTTTTGGGAATACAGAGAACAAGGTTTCCTACACCCCCACAGATCCTGGTCAGTATTTGTTGGCCACTCTTATTCTCTGACTTAATGGTGGCTGCCAGGAGTTGAGCTTCCTTTATGCTTATGTGTCCATTGATGAAAGCTCTGGCTCAGTGGGGGTTGGGGGGGCAAGAGAACAGGAAGTTCAAGGCCACTGTCAGACCCTGCCTCTGTTTAACTACTTAAGCAAACACCAGCCTTGTTCCACATGGATCACTGCCCTCTGTCTTTGGGTGTTGTAAGTACCCAGCTTTATTGGCCTGTGTAGCTGACATTTCTAGCACTATCATCTTTTGGAACCTAGCTGTATTTCATCTGGTTAAGAATATCCATGGTATGATATTGCAGCATTTTGTACAGATCTGATTTGTCTTAAAAAATTGTTAAAAGCATATTCTAGACTTATCTGAGACATTCCCAGGACTGGAATCACTGGGTCCCACCCAATTTTAATACAGCCAGAGACTTTTCTAGTATATCAGTGTACACTCCCATCAGAGTTCTACCTCCCCAAATGCTTGCCAACATTTGATATCTACTTTCTAAAGAAAATGAATATTTTATGGCTATCTTAATGATAATTTTTCTGACTTTGAACATGTAATGAGCATTTTTCAGATTTTCTAAGTGTTAGAATCTCTCAATGTATTTGTCAGCCACTTAGGAAAACCTTCCTATGAATCACTGATTCATATCCTTTGACCAATTTTCTATTAGTTTAAGCCTTTATGTTTTGTTTGTTTGTTTGTTTTGGTTTTTTTTTTGTGTGTGTGTGGTACGCGAGGCCTCTCACTGTTGTGGCCTCTCCCGTTGCGGGGCACAGGCTCCGGACGCGCAGGCTCAGCGGCCATGGCTCACGGGCCCAGCCGCCCCGCGGCATGTGGGATCTTCCCGGACTGGGGCACGAACCCGTATCCCCTGCATCGGCCGGCGGATTCTCAACCACTGCACCACCAGGGAAGCCCATAAGCCTTTATGTTTTAAAAGTTTTTTTCCTCTAAGTTCCCAATATTTTCTATATTGTTTCTTTTATTAATTTAATAATTTTTCACATGTAAATTGTTAATATATCTGGTTTCCAACTGTATGTATGATAATCCAGGTATCAAATTCTAGATTTTTCATATATAAAGATACTTTCCTAACATGACCTACTAAGCTATCACTTCACCATTAGTTTAGGGTGACAGTTTTACGATATTTCAAATTCCCATATAAACATGTGTCTATATCTGAGATCTCTTTTCTACTGTAATATTTAAATGTCCCTGAGGCATTATTATAATATTTTTATTACAGTGGCTTTGTTGTATGTTTCAAGTATGGATTTCCCCCCTACTTTTCTTTTAAAAAACTGTGTGCAAGTTGTACAATTTTATTCCTCCATATAAATTTTAGAACAGTTAATCATATTTCTCAAAAAAATCCATCTAAAATTTTGAATATATTTAATTGAATGTATAGACTAAGTTGGGGAAAAAATAGCAGCCTTATATTTTTATCCCATCTCTTAACATATTATACCTTTTGAATTACTCATATTTTGATAATGCTGTTTATTTTAATTTTTAAATGGTTTCTGTAAAGGTCTTGTACATGCTTTGTTAGGATAAAACTCAGATGTTTTATGCTTTGTTATTTTTATTGTATTTATTTCTATTACATTTGCTAATCATTTATTACTAATATAAAGAGAACTACTGATTTTTCCATTGATCTTACATCTACATGTCTTACTAATTTTTTCATCAGGTCTTATAAATTTTTAAATCTTTTTTTATTGTTACTTCTGCCTTTTTCTTGTCTTATGATTTTGACCAGGACTACTAAGTCTATGTTAATTAGTAGCTGTAAGAGTAGACATCCTTATCTTAATCCAGATCTTAATGAGAATGTATAAACTATCTCAATTAATTATTAGTGAATAGTAATTTCCTATAGATTTTTGGTATATTGGTATTGAAAGTTTTCTTTCAAGATTAGGAAGTTACCTCCTGTTTGTGAACTTCAAATAGTTTATATAAAAATTATGAATTGATCTTCACCAAATTTATTTCCAACATATCTTGAAATAATTGCTTTTGATTTTCTTTAGTCCACTGATATGATTTACTGCTGATGTTTACCAAATATTTAAGGAAGGATAACCCATATGTCATACGATAATAGTCCTTACTTCCTTGGATTGTTATGACTACAAGCATTTAGAAATGTAACTGGAATAAAGTAATCAATACATATATTATTATTTTATAATTGCTGTTGCTAATAAAAATATTTAAAATGCAAAAAAAAAATGTATATTCTAGAACTGTCCTGCCCAGTATGTTAGCTACTGGCTACATGTAGCTATTGAGCACTTGAAATAGTGATAGTCCAAATCCAGATGTCTTGTAAGTATAAAACATACATTGAATATCAAGAACTTACTACAAAAAATTAATGTAAAAATCCCAATAATGTTTACATTGTTACATGGTGAAATGATAATATATTGACTATATTTGGTTAAATAAAAATACAATGAAAACTGGAAAA
Organism: Kogia breviceps; assembly: GCF_026419965.1. Lineage (NCBI taxonomy): Eukaryota > Metazoa > Chordata > Mammalia > Artiodactyla > Physeteridae > Kogia > Kogia breviceps. The sequence goes on from NC_081314.1 coordinate 103,639,922, forward strand.
AAAATGTCCATGGTATGAGAAGACTATAAGCTGAAGCTAGTACCTAGTAAATGACAGAGCCCCACAAATGTTGTGGAAGTTTGCATGATGTTTATATGATGGCTATTACTTTTGTAAGCCTAGAGGGCAATGGAACTTGTTCCTTAGGGGAGGACATTCTTGTCATTTAAGGCAGTAGTATGTAGCATTGGATAATTACGCACGGCATAAAGACACTTAATGAATCTGGTAAAAGACAGTGGGGAGGACAGCTGAACAGTGGGATAGGGATGGTGGGAAGGATGGGAATGGATGGAAATTTTCCAGAAATAAATTTTACACTAGTTCATGTCTACTTCTGTTCTCCCAATCAACCTCTCATCTTGGACTGAGCAAAGAACCCCAGAGTGGAGGAAAGCAGTGGAAGCAGATCAATGAATTCACCATTCTGCATTCTTTCCAACCCTTTGACAAAGTGTTCTAGAGATATAAATACATGTATGTGTATGCAAGTCTCTAATAGCTGCCAAGGTAGATGTGTATAATACACCTTATTCTATATTTCAAAGCTAGATTACCTGTCACGGCCTCTTTTTGGCTCTCTCGATCCATGATTTTATAGTTCTTCATGTCTTCAGTGCTCTTTTTATTTCATTCATTTGTATTCTTCATAGCATCCTGGTGATCCATACTGTTAATTCTGTCTGACAAATGAAAATTGGACTTGGGGAAACTATGACTTGGGCAGTTCATCCCAATAAACAGAGATAAGACCAGAAAGCAAGCTTAGAAGTTTCCGGAACACATCCTGTTGTGTAAGCTACTAAACCCCAGAATAGCTGCTTTTTACTATCCCTACTTTTTGTTTCATTTGCGTTCATTCAGGATCTTTTTGTTGTGTGGCCCCACTGGCCTGTGGCTATTCTGAAATAGAAACTCTTAAGCGTTGTTGATCTTTCTGAGCTTGGCAAAGTGTCTCTGGGGAGTGTTCTAAGAGAATAAAGTATGTCCTGTCATGTAACTGTTGCTGAAGAAGTGACAGCGGACTCAAAGCCAGGAGTTCCTTGCTATACATAAGCCCTGTGACCTGGGTGAATCCTCTTGGTGCCATAGATTCTCCATCCGTATTCTCTGCCTCTCCTAATCTCACAGGGATATTATGCAGCTAAATGAAATGAAATTATCTTGACCTACTTGGATTTGACGAGCTCTTAGTTCTCTTCCAGTTCTGAAATTCTATAGCCCTTTATGGTGGGTAGAGAAGTTGAAAAAAGAGAGCCAAGAAGAGATTTTTTTAGAAGATCTATGTTTTTTATTCCTACTAGTAAACAAGTAATGACAGTTCTTCAGCTCCTATCTCATCCTTGTCAACAACAGTCATTCAGGTGTAGGAATTTTATCCTCAGAGGTATTAATTGGGGAAAAAAATCATTGGTCTTTTTAGTCCAGCTACCAATGCTGCAGTTTCCATGAACGGTGTATACTTTGGTTGAGGATTTGAAGCAGCATCTCTGGCAATTCTATACCTTCTACAGGGAAAATAGAGTTGACTCTGTTTCTCAGTGTTAATTTACTCCATTCTTTTCTTCCCTCCTTCTTATATTTCCTCTCTCCCACTGAACTTCCTTTCTTCCTCTCTCCTTGTGCAAATAGCTCTTTCCACTTGAGTTTGGCTCACCTATAAGATCCATCATCTACAGATCATTGATCTCGTAGTTCAAATTCTTACCAAATGGGAACTGGATAGCTTAATCAGGTCTTTGGATACTCTTCCCTCTTGGGTTATGGGTCTATTTGGATTAGAAAAAGCTGTAGGAGGAAGAAGAAATGGGGGCCTTCCACTCAGGGACCATAAACAGTGCAGACCGTAATAGATCTACTTTGGTTTTCAGTCTATAATAAAAGAGCTCTTCCACAAAGCTCAATACCTAACTTCAGTTATAGATGATAAACATTGTACTTTGAACACACACTGTATCTAGGGTCAGGAAGTCTTTGTTCATGATCCTGGCTCTGCCTTTCCCAAACTATGTGAATTTCTTATTAACTAACAGTTTTACCATCTGTAAAAGGGGGACAGGATGATAATAACTTCTATCCACCTCACAGAATTGTTGTGAAGAAAGTATGCCAAAAATGTTTATAAGTTTGTGAATTTAGATGCCATGCATTTATATATATTTTTCCAGTTTTATTGAGATATAATTGGTGTATAACACTGATTAGTTTTAAGCGTACAACATAATGATTTGATATATACTGCAAAATGATTACCATAATAAGTTTTGTTAACCTTCATCACTTCAAATACATTTTTTTCTTGTGATTAAAACTTTTAAGACCTACTCTCTTAGCAACCTTCAAATATACAATATAGTATTGTTAACTATAGTCACCATACTGTACTTTTTAGCCCCAGAGCTTATTTATCCTATAATTGGAAGTTAGTACCTTTTGACCACCTTTACTCATCGATATTTTTAAAGTTTTTATATCTTTAAAATTTGTTCTATCTTCTATAAATCATACTGTATATAAAATATAAATCATGCTCTATATTCTTAACCCTTATTTGATCATTTGATTGTTCAGTTTACTTCTTCAACACTCCTAGGCCAAGGGGGCTTTCTCTAAAAACATCTAAAGAATACTTGCATTGTAGCTTCTTCCTCTGCTTTTCAGCACTTACATTACATGACATTATATCATATATTTAATTGTTTACTGATTTATTTTCTGTTCCTGTTTTTAGATCTGAGCTTGCTTAGGGCAGGGTCTTTAGCTGCCTTCTTCATTTCTGTATCCTTGGTGCATAGTATTTTCTTGGTGTGTAACAGATGCTTAATAAATATTTGTTAGTAAATATTTACAAATATGAATGAATGTCCAATAAATAATAATTAACTGCTAACTTCTCTCCCTGCTTCTGGTTCTATTCTTGGGCTCAAGTAAGGTATTTTTATAGAAATACCAGCATGGACTGAAGCAGCAAACCATTCTACAGTCAATCTATATACATTTAGAGAAAAAAGGAACCAAATCTCTGTGGAGGTGGAATGTCATTTAAAAATTTGCTTTGGCGTAGATTTTGAGAAATTGACCCTATGGCTCTAGGTGTTACTACCAGGGTCAAATCCTATCCATAGTAAAACTTCACCCATTCACCTGCACTTGCAAAGTATATAGTTATTATTCACTCTTCATGTTAGCATATAAGTCTCATGGTCTGGGGGCAAGCAATCAGAATTCATTCACAATGCATGTAGTGTGTGATATGATTTCCCTTTCCACCAAAGCAAATGCTCAGAGGGTAAATAGCAGACAGTTTTTTGATCTGGGCATGGTATTTTCTTTGCAAGTTATTTACATGTGTAGATAAAAGAACGTGAAGGAAAATCAAAACCATGTTGTCACATGCAAGCTGCTCTAGTGGTGAAGCAAAGCAGATACCTGTCCTGTCTTGAGAACTTCTTACTGTCTCAGTTTGTTTTCTGTCATCTGGGACCAGGTATCTGAGAAGGTTGATACTATGAAAGTTATTTCTAAATAAAAAACAAACAGAAAAAATCAAAACTCCATATGGTGAGACGTGTCCAAGGAACACCTGAATGTCAGACTTATAATCCATGATAGTTTTTCCTTCTGAATCAGAATAGATGCCTGTCATACTGTACGTGGTTCAGTGACATGTCTCAACACAAAAGAAATACTAAAACATGTTCCAAAAAAACTATATAAGAAACTTGCCCTCTTGTCAAAAGAAAAAAACCCTTCACTGAATATAGAAGCATAGGCTTTTCTATCTTCCTGTCCTCAGCATCTTCCTATAATTCCATTTTCTCTGCCTGCTGAGAGCTGGATTCCTGAAACTATTATAAATTTCAGCAAGCTGCTGCCTGGAGCCATCAGTCTCTGCTCTGGATGGAGAACGTCCTCCAGAGCACATCTATTGTTCTTAGCTTGTCCTTGCTGCTCAGCTCCCCAGCAGAATGACTGTTACCTTGTGTGTTTAATACTAAATTTATCTGGCTGCCATTCCTTGCACTTTACACAAGACGTCATGAAAGTTAAAGTGTTCCAAAGTTTGCAGGGCATGAGGAAAGGGGTCTGTGCACTACAGGAGGGGCTGAAAGCTGACTGCAGTATTACCTGGGTACTGTCAAGAGCAGAAAAGGCTGGAAAGAGTAGAGTACAAAAGTAAATGGAGATTTTTTTTCTTGGTTGAATTATAGATCTCTTCAGCATTATTGAACTTGGAAATGTTCCAGGAGACTTTTCCCCATATCTCCTCCCCAGGTGTAAGACAGGAATGCTCATGTGAGAGGGTCAGGAGGGCTAGGTTTCCCAAGGGATTCTTAACTGCCAATGGACAGTCCTGGTTTCCTCAAGTCCAGTCTCCTTGATAGTTACCATACAATATATTGTCTTCATGTAGTTATTCATTTTAGTATATAAGCAGTTCCTCAAGGATCCTACTTGCTGATTACTCCCACTGATTAGGAAGAGAACATTGTAACAGCAGGATTTCTCTTTGCAATATTCAGCTGGGACCAAACAGTACTGCTTGACCAGGGCTCTTTTCTTGTCATTGGGTCACATTGCTGGTATGGAGATGATTCTGGGGATGTTATTCGAAATATTTAACAATCTGAATGGCAGAGACACATCAAACAAAATGAAAGTCTGACCAGAATGGACAGCCGTTCACCCCTAAGAAAAGCCCAGTGTATTGTAACCAGGATGGGAAGATGGATGTGCTCACCACCAGCAGCCCAGGCTCTTATCCTAAGCTTCTAAACCCCATCTTAGCATAATCATCCTATGCTAGAGGCCTTTGATTAGTAATTACAGTTTGTCATGCTAAAAAATATTTAATTAACTTTACCCTTTAAATTACACTACATTAAAAATTCAACTCACATAGATAACTGAGTGCTTTCACCTCCAATTCTCACCTCATTCCCCAGATATTCTAATTAAAGATGGACTGTTTCTTGGAAAGGTATACGATTTTTCACAACTCGCATACTAACTTCCCTTTTTCAGTATGTAGATATGGCCTTAGCCTAGGACATGACCTCAGTTGGCTGCTCCCCTAGGATTGTAATCAGCCCCTGCCCCCAACTCTGTGATTGAGATACACTTAGAATTTCTCTTTTACCTAAACTTTAGCACTAACAGACTCATTCCTTTACCATTTTTTATCCTTCCTCTCTTCCATCCTGTCAACTGTCTACTCCAGATCACAGTCTAGTCACAGTGTCCTGTTTATAGTTTTAAAACCCTGAAGCCATTGATTTATTCATTTATTTGCTTATTTATTTATTTATTGTCAGTGGGTATATCAGAACTGAGTTGCACTGGTAGATTAAGAGATATTTATTTGATTTTTTTTTCTGTTGGTATCTCTGCTAAAGGTCCTCTTATGAGAGGATGTCAGAATGCTTCAAAATTAAACAATAAAAACAAAAAAGAAAGAAGACATGAAAGAGCAAAGAAAGACAAAATCCTATCGATAGTGGAGGCAGAGTCAAGATGGTGGTGTGCGAAGACGCAGAGTTAGCATCTCCCCACAACTAAGGCACCTGCCAGCTGCTGGTGGGGGACTCTAATGCCCAAGGAGATGGGAGGAACCCCAGAATGAACTGGCTTGTGGGATCTTGGTTCATGAGCCCAGGGTTGAGCAGAAGCTCCTCCAGTGGGAGCTCCGAGTCCGAACCACTGGAATAACAGAGAACCTCAGGCCCCAAGGAATATTCATAGGAGTGAAATCTCACAGAGTTCCTCATCTCAGCACCAAGACTCAGCTCTACCCAATAGCCTACAGACTCCATTCTTGGAAGCCTCAAGCCAAACAACCAGTAAAACAGGAGCACAATCTCACTCAATTAAAAAAAAAAAAAATCAGACAGCAAAAAAATATGTCACAGTGAAGGAGCAACGTAAAAATCTACAAGACCAAATAAATGAAGAGGAAATAGGCAATCTACCTGAAAAAGAATTCAGAGTAATGATAGTAAAGATGATCCAGAATCTCAGAAGTAGAATGGAAGCATGGATTGAGAAAATACAAGAAATGTTTAACAAAGATCTAGAAGAACTAAAGAACAAACAAGCAGAGATGAACAACACAATAACTGAAATGAAAAATGTGCTAGAAGGAATCAATAACAGAATAACTGAAGCAGAAGAATGAATAAGTGAGCTGGAAGACAAAATGGTGGAAATAACTTCCAAGGAGCAGAATAAAGAAAACAGAATGAAAAGAATTGAAGACAATCTCAGAGACCTCTGGGACAACACTAAATGCCCCAACATTCGAATTATAGGGATCCTAGAATAAGAAGAGAAAGGGTCTGAGAAAATATTTGAAGAGATTATAGTGGAAAACTTCCCTAACATGGGAAAGGAAATAGTCACCCAAGTCCATGAAGCACAGAGAGTCCCATACAGGATAAACCCTAGGAAAAACACACCAAGACACATGTTAATTAAACTAACAAAAATTAAATTCAAAGAAAAAATATTAAAAACAGCAAGAGAAAAACAAAAAATAACATGCAAAGGGATCCCCATAAGGTTATCTGCTAATTTTTCAGTGGAAGGTCTGCAGGCCAGAAGGGAGTGGCAGGATATACTTAAAGTGATGAAAGAGAAAAACCTACAACCAGGATTACTCTACCCAGCAAAGATCTAATTAAGATTCGATGGAGAAGTCAAAAGCTTTTCAGACCAGCAAAAGCTAAGAGAATCTAGCACCACCAAACCAACTTTACAACAAATGCTAAAGAACCTTCTCTAAGCGGGAAACACAAGAGAAGAAAAAGACACACGAAAACAAACCCAAAACAATTAAGAAAACGGTAATAGGAACATACATGTCGATAATAACCTTGAATGTAAATGGATTAAATGCCCCTACCAAAAGACACAGACTGGCTGAACGGATACAAAAACAAGACCCATATATATGCTGTCTACAAGATACCCACTTCAGACCTAGGGACATATATAGATTGAAAGTGAAGGGATGGAAAAAGATATTCCATGCAAATGGAAATCAAAAGAAAGCTGGAGTAGCAATACTCATATCATATAAAATAGACTTTAAAATAAAGAATGTTATAAGAAATAAGGAGGGACACTACATAATGATCAAAGGATCAATGAAAGAAGAAGATATAACAATTATAAATGTTTATGCATCCAACATAGGAACACCTCAATACCTAAGGCAAATGCTAACAACCATGAAAGGAGAAATTGACAGTAACACAATAATAGTAGGCAACTTAACACCCGACTTACACCAATGGACAAATCATCCAAACAGAAGAAAACTCAAGCTTTAAATGACACAGTAGACAAGATAGATCTAACTGATATTTATAGAACATTCTACCCAAAAGTGGCAGAATACACCTTCTTCTCAAGTGCACATGGAACATTCTCCAGGATAGATCACATCTTGGGTCACAAATCAACCCTCTGAAAATTTAAGAAAATCGAAATCATATCAAGCATCTTTTCTGACCACAATGCTATGAGATTGGAAATCAACTACAGGAAAAAAAAAAAAAAAAAACTGTAGAAAAGACAAATGTATGGAGGCTAAACAGTATGCTACTAAATAACCAAGAGTTCACTGAAGAAATCAAAGAAGAAATTAAACAATACATAGAAACAAATGACAATGAAAACACAACTACCCAAAATATATGGGATGCAGCAAAAGCTGCAGGAAGTTTATAGCATTCAAACTCACTTCAAAAAACAAGAAAAATCTCAAACAATCTAACCCGGGGGCTTCCCTGGTGTCACAGTGGTTGAGAGTCTGCCTGCTGATGCAGGGGATACGGGTTCGTGCCCTAGTCTAGGAAGATCCCACATGCCATGGAGCAGCTGGGCCCATGAGCCATGGCCACTGAGCCTGTGCATCTGGAGGCTGTGCTCTGCAACAGGAGAGGCCACAACAGTGAGAGGCCCACGTACCACAAAAAAAAAAAAATCTAACCCTACACTTAAAACAACTAGAGAAAGATGAACAAAGAAAGCCCAAAGGCAGGAGAAGGAAAGGGATCATAAAGATCAGAGCAGAAATAGAAATGAAGGAAAAAAATGGCAAAGATCAGTAAAACTAAAACCTGGTTCTTTGAGAAGATAAACAAAATTGATAAACCATTAGCCAGACTCATCAAGAAAAAAAGGGAGAGGATGCAAATCAATAAAATTAGAAATGAAAAAGGAGAAATCACAACTGACACTGCAGAAATGCAAAGGATTGTAAGAGACTACTACAAACAATTATATGCCAATAAACTGGACAACTATGAAGAAATGGACAAATTCTTGGAAAGGTACAATTTTCCAAGACTGAACCTGGAAGAATTAGAAAATATAAACAGACCTATCACAAGTAATGAAATTGAAACCGTAATTAAAAATCTTCCAACAAACAAAAGTCCAGGACCAGATGGCTTCACAGGTGAATTCTATCAAACATTCAGAGAAGAGCTAACACAGATTCTTCTCAAACTCTTCCAAAAAATTGCATAGTGAGAAACACTCCCAAATTCATTCTACGAAGCCACCATCACCCAGATACCAAAACCAGTAAAAGATATCACAAAAAAAGAAAATTATAGACCAATATCACTGATGAACATAGTTTCAAAAATCCTGAACAAAATACTAGCAAACAGAATCCAACAGCACATTAAAAGGATCATATACCATGATCAAGAGGGATTTATCCCAGGGATGCAAGGATTCTTCATTATACACAAATCAATCAACGTGATACACCACATTAACAAATTAAGGAATAAAAACCATCTGATCATCTCAATAGATGCAGAAAAACCTTTTGACAAAATTCAACACCATTTATGATAAAAACTCTCCAGAAAATGGGCATAGAGGGAAGCTACCTCAACATAATAAAGGCTATATATGACAAACCCACAGTAAGCATCATACTCAATGGTGAAAAACTGAAAGCATTTCCACTAAGATCAGGAGAAGACAAGGATGTCTACTCTCACCACTCTTATTCAACATAGTTTTGGAAGCCCTAGCCACAGCAACCAGAGAAGAAAAAGAAAAGGAATCCAAATTGGAAAAGAAGAAGTAAAACTGTGACATGATACTATACATAGAAAATCCTAAAGATGCCACCAGAAAACTACTAGAACTAATCAATGAATTTGGTAAGGTTGCAGGATACAAAATTAATGCACAGAAATCTCTGGCATTCCTATACACCAACAATGAAAAATCAGAAAGAGAAATTAAGGAACCACTCACATTTACCATTACAACAAAAAGAATAAAATACCTAGGAATAAACCTGCCTAAGGAGGCGAAAGAATTGTACTCAGAAAACTACAAAACACCGATGAAAGAAATCAGAGATGACATAAACAGATGGAGAAATATACCATGTTCTTGGATTAGGAGAATCAATAATATGAAAATGACCATACTACCCAAAGCAATATACAGATTCAATGCAATCCCTTTCAAACTACCAATGGCATTCTTCACAGAACCAGAACAAAAAATCTTACAATTTGTATGCAAACACAAAAGACCCCGAATATCCAAAGCGATCTTGAGAAAGAAAAACAGAGCTGGAGGAATCAGGCTCCCTGACTTCAGACTATACTACAAAGCTACAGTAATCAAGACAGTATGGTACTGGCACAAAAACAGAAATATAGATCAATGGTACAGGATAGAATGCCCTGAGAAAACCCCATGCACATATGGGCACCTAATTTATGACAAAGGAGGCAAGAACATACAATGGAGAAAAGACAGCCTCTTCAATAAGTGGTGCTGGGAAAACTGGACAACTACATGTAAAAGAATGAAATTAGAACACTACCTAACACCATCCACAAAAAGGAACTCCAGATGGATTAAAGACTTATATGTAAGTCCAGACACTGTAAAACTCTTTGAGGAAAACATAGGAAAAACACTTTTTGACATAAACCACAGTAAGATCTTTTTGACCCACCTCCTAGAGTAACAGAAATAAAAATAAACAAATGGGACCTAATGAAACTTAAAAACTTTTGCACGGCAAATGAAACCATAAACAAGACAAAAAGACAACCCTCAGAATGGGAGAAGATATTTGCAAATGAAACAACAGACAAAGGATTACTCTCCAAAATATACAAACGGTCATGGAGCTCAATATCAAAAAAATAAACAATCCAGTTAAAAAATGGGCAGAAGACCTAAATAGATATTTCACCAAGGAAGACATACAGATGGCCAAGAGGCATATGAAAAGATGCTCAATATCATTAATTATTAGATAAATGCAAATCAAAACTACAATGAGGTATCACCTCATGCCAGTCAGAATGACCATTATCAAAAAAGCTAGAAACAACATATGCTGGAAAGGGTGTGGTGAAAAGGGAGCCTTCCTACACTGTTGGTGGGAATGTAAATTGAAACAACCACTATGGAAAACAGTATGGAGGTTCCTTAGAAAACTAAAAATAGAACTACCATATGACCCAGCAATCCCACAACTGTGGGAAAATAACCAGGATATGGAAGCAACCTAAATGTCATTGACAAGTTAATGGATAAAGAAGATGTAGCACATATGTACAATGGAATATTACTCAGAAACGAAATTGAGTTATTTATAGTGAGGTGGATGGACCTAAAGTCTGTCATACAGAGTAAAGTAAGTCAGAAAAAGAAAAACAAATATTGTATGCTAACGCATATACATGAAATTAAAAAAAGAAAAAAGAAAAAAAATGGTACTGATGAACCTAGTTGCAAGGCAGGAATAAAGAGGTAGAAATAGAGAATGGACTTGATGACATGGGGTGGGAGGGCGAAGCTGGGACAAAGTGAGAGTAGCATTGACATATACACACTACTGAATGTAAAATAGTTGGCTGGTGGGAAGCAGAAGCATAGCACAGGGAGATAGGCTCGGTCCTTTGTGGTGGCCTAGAGGGATGGGATAGGGAGGATGGGAGAGAGGCTCAAGAGGAGGGGATATGGGGACATATGTACGCATATGGCTGATTTGCTTTGTTGTACAACAGAAACTAACACAGTATTGTGAAGCAATTATACTCCAATAAAGAGCTGTTAAAAAAAAAAAATCGTAGTGATAGTTAACAAGTAAATCTAGTTTACCTGTACTCAGTTTCTAAAATTCATTCTTGCTTCCTAAAGGGCTTAAAATTTCTGTTTAGGGGAAAACAACTGGCAAAATGACACACTGCCCCTCTACCTTTCTGTTTGTAACTTTCTTCCCCTCTGCTGCCCTTGACCAGCGCCTTGTCTCTCCTGTGTTTTATTTGTGTACTTTTTCTTATCCCTCAGGGTCACCAGTTTCTGCCTAATCTCTGGAAACATTTGTGGGGCAGAAGAAAGTAGTCAAGTGAGTGTAGATTTGCCTCAGGCCCTCCTTCCCAGGACACCAAGGTAGAAGATGGCTGGAACCCCTCCCATACAATCCATTTACCTCCAACTGCCTGTTGTATACTTCTTTCTCTTCAGAGTGGCCCCGATGCTAACTTCATCTCTATGAAAACATCTCTGGATGCGGGAAGGAGAGCACCAACTCTTCCCAGCCCCCATTTTCCACCTTGTCCCTGGACAACTTGCAGTGGTCCCGGTGGCATTTTAGTGGAAACAGATGTTTCCTCTTTCTCAAAAGTTTAGTGTTGCTGTAGGATCTGGGCTTTGTATGTTATGTCACTCCCCAGGAAGCCTTCCTTGGACATTTCAGAGCAGTCAACTTAAAGCATTATATTATAATACAGCATTACAATTGAGATCTCCCACTGGACACAAGCTCTTTGAGATCAAGTTTGTTTTATTTTATTTTACTTCACTTTATTTTATTATCATCTTTAAAATCTATTTTCCTAGCACCTATTCTAGAGCTTAGCTCATCATAACTTCTTAGTAAATATTTTGTTGAATGTATGAACGAATTAATTACCCAGTGTATTTGGGAATGAGCATTTTCTACCAGTTCAGAAAAACTCTTAATACTTTGCTCATCTTTGTACCTTGATTATGGGGATTTTTTTCCTTGTCTGGAAGGTGGTGGGGATAAAGAGTGGGGCAGGGAGAAGACACCTTTTGTTTATCAGCCATGTAGGATGAACTAGGATCCAAGAAGTAATGAAAAGGAAGTTCATGGGGATAGATAATATAATTTGAAGTTGTGTGTTCATTGATCAAACCCTAGGACTCTCCCTTATGTGGCAGGGCCAAAAGGACTTAGGAGAAAGAGTAAGTACTTCTTTCTTTTTTCCCTTTTGCTACAAATGTAGCTGTGTAAAATATAAATCAATGAGAGGTTAAGACATTTTCTCTAAACAATTTAAACCCTATTCTTTGCAGTTTAACCAGCAGTTGTGGAAATTCAAGTTTTTAGTCACGAAGATTAGAAAGAGAATGAGATTGAGAGTCAGGTGAATTGGAATTAGTATCATTTGGGGTGTGAAAAGGTGATTGAATAAAGCATTTTCAGTCTTCAAGCCACAGTTTCCTCATCAAAAGTAACAATGACAACTGCGTTTTCTACTTTATAAGCCTATTGTAAAGATATATGCAAGTAATCTACATTAAAATGACTTGAAAAAAAAACTTTGCAAAACATTATAGAAATGTAAATTATGGTATGGTATGGCTGTGATCTTCTATTCCAAGTCTAACTGGGTACTCCTCTTTCAGCTGAATATGTAGGTGTGAACTTTCTGACTTTTCTTTAGGAGAAAAGAGAGTACAAAATTACCCTGTGAATAAAAATGAAACTAGTAACCGAGTGATTTAAGGAAACATGGTTATCATGTCTAATTTTCTACTGCTTTCCAGCAATGCTGCACTGACAGTTATCTCTGAAAATCTCAGGATATTGAGCAAATTTATCATCCTGACTCCTTCAGGGAGAAAGAAGCAGCGACACACACAGGCCTCCCCTGGCTAGTGGAGGCTTCAGATAGAAAAGCAGCCAGATGTAAAATAGGGCACAGACAGAGCTGCAATATTTTGACCTAAGTTGTCAGCCTGGATGTGAGGTCTTCTGAAGTCTCTAAGAGAGAGTTCACCTCACTCAAAGAAATGGGAGGATCAGGTCAGTGTTATCACATCATATATTCTACTGTGTCCTGGGCATACTCAATCTATCTGTACCCTATGTGCCTTGGATTTTTCATCCAGCAATTGTGGATTTCCAATTGTGAGGTACTGTGCTGGTCTGTTATTCCCAGATTATACTGATGTCTTGGGGAAGGTCAGCCATGTGGTGGTAGAAAGCAGAAATGATAGCGAATACTTTATAATGCTTACCACCAGCCATTGTACTACAAATAACAGTGAATGCTTATATGGTACTTACCAGCAGGCCCTATACTAAACATGATATGACTTTAATTCTCTAATCCTATGAGGAACATTCTAGAAATATCTCACTTTGCAAATATGGAACCTGAGGCACAGAAATTTCAAGTAACTTGCCCAACGCCACATATCTAACAAAGGCAAAACATGATCCCAAGTAGCCCAGCTCCAGAGCTTGGGTGATGACTTAAGCTCTGTTGAGAAGGGTTCAGCTCTGGCAGTTTGAATAAATAAGATGATTTCTTAATAATTGCTTAGGTTGTCAACAAAGATTGCTTGTGAATGTCACTGATAGGAAAACCAAAGATGACTCTGTATAACAATATAACACACTCTATGCCTTGTGTTTTGAACACCTATTGCACTTAATGTGAGTATCAGTTAATTATAATTTTGCTATTTCATGTGAGTAAATTTTGCCTCTCCACTAGATTGCACGCAAGTGGAGAATAGTGACTGTTTTAAACTTCCATTACATACACATATTTTTACCAATTTGTCTATTTACAGTTCCTGTGTGCATTGTGCAGGGTACATGGTGGGCACCCATAAACAACATTAATTAGTTCAGTCACATTTTTTTCCCTTCTTTTTGATATGTTTACTTTTTGTCTCCTTGTTCTGAGAGTATTTACAGAATGTAAAGTTGTAAAGAATTGTCTCCACTGGACTCTGTATTGACCCCTTTGATCAGTGTTCTCTTCCAAGTAAAGTGAGAAATCATCAGCTGCCTTTAGGAAATGCACTAACCAGAAGAGAAGGAACTAAAAGCCAACCTTGGCATTGTGGGGGTAGAGTGGTCTGGACAAGCCATGATGGCATATGTTTCTCACATATAAAGGAATCAAATACTGAAAGATCAATACCTCACCCCCTGCCCCAATAGTACTCCACCAGACTATTGTTTGATAGTTATCAGGACTAGTGACTGAGTTACACAGGTCTCCTTCTACTAAATCATTAGTGCAGTTGGCATATGGCTCAGGGAAGCCTAACTACTCCAGATACTAATTTTAAATATGAAAAAAGAGTAAATCATATGGGATCTGGGATTAAAATGACTCCTTAAACTATGTTTTTCCTCCAGGCACACTACGTCTATGCTCAAACTTAGGTGGACTGGGAAAGAAAAATATACTCAAACATAATACAGGCAAGTCTAAAGGTATTCTGTTTGATAAGCTAGGAGAAATTCCCCTTGATTTCCTAGGTTTTGAAAAGAAAAAAGAAGGGGTTTTTCCACTAATAAAAAAATGAATTATAAGAGGCTGAAGATTAACGTGGAACGTTGATTCTCCCCTTTGGGGCTTTCTTTTCCTTATTAGTGGAGGATAAAAATGTAATTGTTTATCTCTTGTATTAATAATTTTACCTTAGCCATACTTGGACGATAAAAAAAAACCCAAGGAAGTATGGAAAATTTAGCTTCAATTTCTCAAATTAATCTTGTTGTAATAGATGGTAAAATAGAGTACAATTAGGAGATGGAATGCAAAATCTTGTAAAGAACTTCTAATTTATCGTTTTAAGAGTACTGATTCACTTAGTAAATAGACATATTTTTGCTAGACACTGAGAATACAGCAAAGAACACCACTTATTTTAAGCATATATCTCAAAGTACCAATTAAATGTTAACCAAAGGAGAATTAGGTTGAGAGGTAGAGGCACTAAAAAATACAGGTTTCTGCCTGCCTGGGTTGATACTTTATATTCCTTATAACTTCCATCTTTGGAAGTCATTTGATTTAGCTGAGAATACCCTAAACTTGACAATGTCGTATAGTAGGGAGAAACACCAGGCTGCTTTTTGAGGGCTCACTTACCACCTCAACACAAACCCTGTCAAAGGGATGGTAATGACCAACACTGCACAGACAAATTGAAATGGAGGAGTAGGATTCAATCCTCATGACTTCAAAGTAAGCCAGACTGAGCCAGAAATCTCTTAGGCATATCCAACAAAGCATATGCGAGCCAGTGCTCTCCCACAGAGCAGAGATGTGTGATTTTATGTACACTAAATGTAGCATCTAGGGAATTATAATCATGTGATTACTCTGGTAATTGGAGCGAGCTTTTTTTCACTGCTGAAGATACACTGGCCCTAGATCAAGAGAGCTTGTCAATGGATTTTGAGGGAGAATGGATTGCTGTAGAAGTATTTAGCTAACATTTTAAAACTAAATCTTAATTAAAAGCACTTGTGCCTTAATACAGGCATTTGTTCTTGGATTAATTCTTTGCTGCAGTCCTAACCAAGTAGCCCAAGTAAGTGTTGTAAATATGAATCTGTACCAAACAGAGCCCCATGCATATTCTGTATGTTAGATTTTATTTATTATTTTTCATTGTCCATTCAGTCAGTCTTAGGAACCAAAGAAAGAGGATTAACACTACATGGACCTCTACTCTTCCTTTGACTGTGCTGCAAACTACCTGATCATTCCAGAAACAGATCAAGCAAAGGTTTAAGTACACGCCCTTCTCTTTGCTGAGATTTTTTTCATCATAAGCACTAATTGGATACTTCTTAAGAAGTTAAAATTAATATCATCTTGATTACCATGATTATGATCAATTTTTCTTCATCTTCTGTGTGCATAGAAATGGGAGATTTGTGTGCATAGAAATGGGAGGTTCTAGTCCTGAGCAGTTTAATAGTAGAAAGAAGGCAAATATACAGATAACGTTCCTTGATAACTCCCCCAAATGTTTTCATTTAAATTTCTTTTTTATTTATTTATCTAGAGTAACTGCAATTATTAGAGTAAACCCGGTGGTTTGGTTCTTCCACTCCTAATTGTAAAACATGCTTTAAGCAATCTTTTGAATGAAAGAAATGATGTTAGAGCGCAAGGTCAGTTAACTATGGCCCTCTGGCCAAATCCAGGCCACAGCTTGTTTTTGTCAATAAAATTTAATTTGAACATGGCAGACACCCATTTTCTGATGTATTGTATGTGACTGCTTTCAAAGCAAAACAGCAGGGTTGAATGTTTGCAACAGAAACCTCAGGTTGCAAAGCCTAAAATATTTACTATCTGTACTTTTACAGAAAATGTTTGTGAACTCTTGTATGTAGAAAAAGGAAGAGAGCATACCAGTCAAGAGCATAATTCTGTATGTATCAAACATGACAGCATTCAAATAATCAAGGAACAAATTGTACATGGCTTTGAGGTTAATTCCTAGGACTATTGATTTGAGTAATAGTTGGTATCTGGAGTAAACTTAACAAAGCCCAAATGATTCTTGAATTCTGGATAGAACCGGTCAGAGAATCTAGAGGTTGAGAGGTAATAAGGAATTTCAGATGGAACTTGCTGAATACAAATAATAATTATAACCTAGTATTTATTCAGTTTTACTATTACCACCCATAGATAATAGATGAATCTGGAAATGATGCTTTATTTTTGGTACTTTCAATTTCAGGTGTTACTAGTATTATCAGATGGGAGGGAAATCCAGACCTGGAAAGTAGCATTCCATGTATATATACAAGGGACTCTAGTCTTAGTATAGCTTATTATCAAAAGAAGAGGAAGTACTATTCTTTTATTTCTTGATTGCTGAATTTTTACCAGGAATGGATATTGAATTTATCAAATGTTTTTCCTATGTCTATTGAAATGATTGTATGATTTCCTCCTTACTTGTCAATGTGGTAAGTTATATTGATTAATTTCCTTATGTGAAATCAATAAGCCCTACTTTTCCTGCTATATTATGCTCTTTAATACATTACTGTATATGATATTCTAATATGTTAAAAATTTTGAAGCTATGTTCACAGGAGGTATTGCTCTGTAATTTTTATTTTCTTATAATGTCTTTGTTTGGCTAATGAGTTGGTAAGCATTTGCTTCTCCTCTACTTTCAGAAGGAGTTTGTGTGGGATTGGTTGTATTTCTTCCTTAAATAATTGGCAGAATTTACCAGTGTAACAATCTTCCTACCAGTTTTCTCCATGGGAAGATTTTGAATTACAAATTTAATTTCTTTCACTTGGTTATTTTGTCTTAGTTTTGTTAATATATATCTACCAAGAAATTTTTCCACTTCATCCAAGTGGTTGAATTTTTTGGCATTGAATTATATATAATATTGTTTTATTATCTTAATATCTGTAGTGATGTCCTTTCTCTCAATCCTAAGATTGGTAATTTGTACCTTCTCTCTTTTTCTTGAAACTAGAATTTGTGAATTTCAATGATTTTTTTCAGAAGCTCACTTTTTAGTTTTATTAGTTTAAAAACAGTTCCACTTCATTCATTTTTGTGCTTATCTTTATCCTCTCTTTCTTCTACTTACTTTGAGTTTAATTTGCTCTTCTTATTTTTATTTATTTCTTTATTTTTTAAACTTTTATTAGAGTATAGTAGATTTACAATGTTTTGTTAGTTTCAGGTGTACAGCACAGTGAATCAATTATACATGTACATATACCCACCCATTTTTAGATTCTTTCCCCATATAGGTCATTACAGAGTACTGAGTAGGGTTTCCTGTTCTGTACAGTAGGGCCTTATTAGTTACCTATTTTATATATATTGGAGTGTGTATATGTTAATCCCTATCTCCCAATTTATCCCCCCATCCCTTTTTCCCCCTGGTAACCAAAAGCTTATTTTCTTCATCTGTGTTTCTACTGTTTTGTAAATAAGTTCATTTGTACCATTTTTTAGATTCCACATATAAGTGATATCATATGATATTTGTCTTTCTGTGTCTGACTTACTTCAGTCAGTATGACAATCTCTAGGTCCATCCATGTTGCTGCAAATGGCATTATTTTGTTCTTTTTTATGGCTGAGTAAAATTCCATTGTATATATGTACCACATCTTCTTTATCCATTCCTCTGTCAATGGACATTTAGGTTGCTTCCAAGTCCTGGCTATCGTAAATAGTGCTGCTATGAACATTCGGGTACATGTATCTTTTCAAATTATGTTTTTCTCCAGGTGTATGCCCAGGAGTGGGATTGCTGGGTCATACGGTAGCTCTATTTTTAGTTTTTTAAGGACCCTCAATACTGTTCTCCATAGTGGCTGTACCAATTTGCAGTCCAACCAACAGTGTAGGAGGGTTCCCTTTTCTCCACGCCCTCTCCAGCATTTATTGTTGGTAGCTTTTTTTGATCATGGACATTCTGACCTTGCTCTTTTAAAAAATAAGTTCTATAAAGTCTTAAGGCAGATTATTGATTTTAGACCTTTTACTTTATAATATAAACATCTAAAGCAATAAATTGACCTAAAGAAACTAATTGTAACTCACTGATTTTGATATATTGATTTCATTTTCACTGAGTTCAAAATATTTTCTAATTTCCTTTGTGATTTCTTCTTCAATTAATAGCATACTCAGAAGTATAATATTTAATTTCCAAATATTTGAAGATTTTCCTGATAGTTTTCTGTTATTTCTAATTCAATTCTTTTTTGGTCAGGAAATATAATATGTATTTTTTCAATTCTCTCTAATTTATTAAGACTTATTTCATGTACCAGCAGATAGTCTATCTTGGGCAATATTTCGTTGTCAATTAAAAGGAATGTATATTCTGCAATTATTGGATGGAATGTTTTATAAATGTCAGTTAGATCAAGCCATTTGATAATGTTCAAGTCATCAATATTATTTACTGATTTTCCATCTACTTCTATTAATTACTGAGAAAAAAAGGTGTTAAAACCTCCAACTGGAATTGGGATCTTATCTATTTCTCCTTTGTTCATTATATTTTTGCTTCATGCATTTTGACACTTGGCTATTAGGTGCATACACATTTAGAATTTTTTTTTTTTTTTTATGAATGGACCCCTTTATCATTATGAAACATTCCTCTTTATCCTTGGTAATATTCCTTATTCTAAAGTCTACTTTGTTTTCTTTCGATTAGTTTTCTTTCAATTAGTGCTTCATTGTGTATTTTTTCCATCTTTTTACTATTAATCTATTTGTAAAATATTTAATATAGTTTATTGTGGACAGAATATCATTAGATCTTGCTTTTCTTATTATCTGATAATCTGTGCCTTTTAATTAGTGTTTAGACTATTTGCATTTAATGTAATTATTTATACATTTGGTTTAAATCTACCATATTATATGTGTCTTCTAATTGTTTTATTTATTCTTTGTTTATTTTTCTCTTTTTACATAGTGATGAAATACTTGAAACTGAATATGCCATTTTATTTCCACTATTGGCTTATTAGCTATGCCACTCTGTTCAATACATTATATTTTCTTTAGTTAATTATCTTTGTAAAAAAATTATAAATTAGAGAAAAATCTGTTATTTATTTATTTGAAATTTCTGGCACTCTTCCTTTGTGGTTTTTACTTGCAATATTCTATTATTTTCCTCATGCCTGATGGAATTCCTTTAACATTTCTTATAATACAAGTCTGCTGATGATGACTTTTCTCTGTTTTTTTGTCTAAAAATGTTTTAAATAATATATCTGCTAGATGTAGAATTCTAGATTAATTCTTTTTCTTTCAGCCTTTTGAAAGATGTTGGTCCACTGTTTTCTCACCTCTACTTTTCTGATTAGAAGCTAATTTTCATTTGAATCATTTGTTCCATCATCCCAATACTCTGGGTGCTTTCAAGATTTTACCTTTATCTTCAATTTTCAGCAGTTTGGCTATGATGTACCTAGGTGTTTTCTTTATATTTATCCATTTGGGTTTTACTGATTTTTTGAATATGTAAATTTATGTCTTTACCAAATTTGGGAACATTTGGCCATTAGTTTTTCAATATTGCTTCTGCTCTATTCTTTCTCTCCTATTGTCCTGGGACTACTATAACATGGAAGTTAGACCTCTTAATATTGTCAGACAGGTCCCAGACACACACACACACACACACACACACACACACACACACACACACACACATTTTCCCTCTCTGTTCTTCAGATAGCAATCACTCAGTTCATTTTAATGTTAACCTGTTTTTTTTTCTTTTTTGTCTCCATTCTGCTGTTAAATTAACCAATATAATGAACTTTTATATTTCAGATATTTTATATTTTATTTCTAGAATTTTCTTTTGATTCTTTTTCATAGCTTCCATTTCTTTCCTAGATTTCTTTTTTCATTCATTATAGCATTTTTTTTCTTTTTCTTGTCATAGTTATAATAGCTGCTCTACAGAGCCTGATAATTCTACCTTGGGGGCTGTCTCTTTTGATTTTTTTTTCCCTTGAGAATAAGTCATATTTTCCTATTATTCCATATGTTGAGTAATTTTGGATTGGATCTTTGGGATTGTTGATATTATGTTGTGGATACTCTGGATTCTACTATACTAGTTCAAAAACAGTTTATTTTGTTTGTTTTTGCAGGCAATTACCTTGGTTGGACTCAGAGTGCAAATTATGCCTTTTGGGTAACAGTTTAACCTTCAATTCAATTCTGTTAATCTTAGCTAAGTGGCTTAAAGTAGGCTCCATGCATTCACAGTTCATAGGTCATCCAGAGATTTTGGCAAAGTGTATGCACAGAGTCTGTGGCTCTTCCTCTTTATCTTCTCTTTTTCTGGGTGCCCCCTCACTTTCTAGCTGCTGTACTCTGACTCTTCAGGCCTGGAAGATGGTATGTTTTCCATGAGTTTTAGCCATTTCACATGGTACCAAGTATAGCTTGCTTTCAAGCTAAATGCTGTATAAAAATTTTCTTTTTGTCCAGGTTCCAGAATCTGCCTGCTGTTTTGCACTTCCAATTCTTTCAAGTAATTTCTTTTGCATTTTGTCCAGAGTATACGGTTATAATCTGCAGGAAAGTCAACCTACTAAGAGTGTATTTGTCTATGCCAGGTGCAGAACTACTTCTATGCATGTCAGGGCTGGTTCTCAGTAAGACACAATGCAACTCCTATGCAGACCTCTTTTTCTTCATACTATCTACTTTTAGAAACTTTGTTCCCAAATTTCCAGCTGCCTCAGCTTTCCCAGTTTTAATCTTCACCTCCTCAACTCAGGGAGGCCAACTGAATTCTCTCTGCATTCTCCCACCCTGAATTTATGTTTTGGTAATTGACTCCGGGCAGAAAGGCAATATAAATGTAGAGCTCACCTTAATTTTTCTTATTCCCAGGAATACCAATCCTGCATTTCCTGTTTTCCCATGTCTGAAACAGTTGTTTCATATATTTTACCTAGTTATTTACAACAGGAGGTTAAACTCAATTTTTTTTATTTCACCATGGCTAGCAGAAGAAGTTCTAAGTTCTGTGGATTTAGAATATTTGGAAAATATATAAAAGAGAAAATAAAATCATTCTAAAACCTAACCATCAACAGACAATTGCTGTTAACATATAGACATATTTCCTTAGAATTTGTGCAGTTTATTTCTAGACTTTTTAAACATTGTAACATTATAAATATATGTGTATACATATATGTGTATATATAATAATGTAAATATAAATATGTATAATTATTGTTTATAATAATTTAAATATGTATGATTTGTATAATATATATATAAAATTTTAAACAGTTAATAAAAGATCATTTACAGATCCTATTTAGAAGACAATAGATTTAGGGTATGTTGACAACTAATATGTGTTCCTAGGTGGTCCCTTTTAATTAAGCAAAATTACTCAGGTCATTTAGTGTGACTTTTGACCATGCAAAAAAATATTTATTCAAGACACTTGGCAAGGTTTGCTCTGTGTAGCTCTGTTTTATGGAGATAGTTGAGGAAAGTTTCTCTTGGCAAAATGTCTCGGGCAAATAGTTTAGATACTTTTTGTAAGTGCTAAATAAAAATAGCAGAAATATTATATTTTATTATTATAAAAAGTAACAGGAGATTCCAGCCCAACTCTGGGATAAACTATTTGGTAGTAGACACAGGACCTGGACTTGACAAAGGAGTGGAATCCAAAGGGAAAGTTAGGAGAGAGCACTTCAGGGTGAACTTTCCTCCAGGGCTGCAGAATTTAGCCAGTGACACACAGGCCAACTGAAGCAGATTGGAGTTCAAAATATATTGCAGGAGAGCTTTTTATGTGTGTCCTTCAATTGCTGATCTATCTTCTGCCTTTTTGAATTTCATTCCTTACTACTTTTGATAATGTGTTTTAATTTTCTTTCTCCTGTCCTTTTATTTCCTTTTTCTCCTTCTCTTCTGTCTTTTTCATCTCATCTTTTCTAGCCAAGGCGTTGCAGATTTTTTCTCTTATGCCTTTCTGAATCTACTTAAAGGAAAACGTCTTCTTATATTTTAAAGAGGAGATCAAGAAATGTAATAAACGTTTTGTTCTGTTTCTGTAGTATGTTGTTTTCAGAAGTTTATTCTTCTCTTCAGAGTCTTGGGAAATTTATCCTTTCACTTGTGTTGCTTTCCCACAAATCACATGTTATCATCTTTCTGTTTACCTACCTCTCCTTAAACAAGGAAAACTGTATCAAGATCTAGTGTTTGTGAACAGACCAACAGGTAATTGAATTGCCTTTGTCTCTATGTTTTCTCTACTTAGATGTTACCCTCTTCTCACATATACAGCCAAAGACAGGTGATGAGTATGAATCAGTCCAATTTCCACTGTCTTTCAGTTTTGCTGTACTGATTTGGGACCTTTTTTTCAATGTGTGATATATGGCTAAGTGGATAGAGTATATAAAAAGAAAAAAATACAACTCCATGTTTGCATCATTACAATGGGGCTTAGATGACAAATGTGGTTTTCAAACTGTAGTCATGAACTAATCAACATCAGAATGCAGAGCCTTAGGCCTAATCCCAGGTCACCTGCATCATAGTCTTTAGTGTGGGGAGGAGGAAGGCCTGCAAACCTACATTTTGAACAAGTTCTCCAGGTAAGTCCTACATACACTAAGAACATCTTCCATGAAGCTTTACTTGTAGGGACTCCACTACTCGGAATGTAACTCAGTACTGCTTGTCCATCCCTGCTTCTCAGCTCAGTGTGGCCTCTCAATAGGTGAGATGTAGACCAAGAAATACTTAGGGCTGCAGCTATAAAAAGGGCCTGCTTTTGGCCATCCCCCCAAAAAACAATATCACAGAGGAGAAGAGGCTGCCAAGTACTTGTAAGGTTTTTGTGCCCTCCCTACATCAGTGAACAGACAACAGGGAGGACTAAAGAAATTATTTAATTACTTTTTTGGTGAATGGATTTGCTTTATTTCAGTTCCACTACATAAACAGTCCACAGATTGTAATTTTCCCTTCAATTCCTTTGGTCTGAAAATTAGAGGAAATTCTGCCCAGGTTGTGACTGTGTTGCTGGGAGATTTTTTCCTTTTCTGTTGTCTGCGTTCTCAATTTTCATAGGGGGTAAGAAGTGGCTATGTTAGAGCTTATTGGCTAGATGCCACTTGAAATCAGAAATTCTGATAGATATATAAAAACATTTGCTTATCAAGGAGTAGAGTTGTAACAAATTCACCAATATTTCTTACAATTTTGCTTATAATCAAGTCTTTTTAAAAATACAGAAAATATTAAAAATAATATAACAGTTATACCCATTAATTGAAACTGACACTTATTAACATTCTGCCGTATTTATTTAATCAATTTTTACAAAGTAAATAAAACAAAGATGAAGATGAAGTTACTTTTGCTCCCCATACCTGTTTCCATTCCCTTCCAATCTCACCATATACAGCCAGTGTTATACGTTAAATGGAGATCGTCATAATCTATTTATTTTAAAAATATTTTATACATCCATAAACATATATATGTATATACACACACTTATATACAAGAACAATATATAATATTATTTTACATAAATTTTTATTAACATGATTTATTACATGCTCTATATTCTACCCGTTGCCTTTCTTCCCCTCAATCTATGGTTGAGATCTAGCCATTTTGATATATTAATATGTTTAATTTCTTTTACTTTATAATATTCCTTTCTCTGTATATACTCATATTTATCAACTCCCTGATTGCTTCCAATACATAAGATATTACAACAGTGTTGTAATAAATATTATTGTTTACATTTCCTGGTGTGCTGTGCAAGAATATTTTTAGGCTATAATCTTGGAAGTGGAATTTTGGGGGTAATAGGGTATGCACATTTAATACTGCAAGATATTATCATGCTTTTTTTCTTTCACACTTTTTGAACCACTTTTTACACCTATCATTAAGGCATGAAACTTTCTGTTTTTCTAAATCTTTGCCAAGAGTTGATAGGATCAGACATTTAATTTTTGTCAATATGATTGGTGCAAAAAAAACCACCTTACTTGCAATAATTTTACCTCCACATGTGCAGGCTTCCATATTTAGTAAACTCATATATCCCAAGTACCTAAAACAGTACCTGAGCTCAGTAGAGGCTCAGTAAATATTTTGTTGAATATATTTACTAATGAGCTTGAGCACCTCCTCATATTTATTTGCCATTCAAATTTCTTTTTTGTATATTGCCTGGTTTATTTCCTTTGCCCGTTTTTGTATTGAACTGTGTGTCTTTTTCTTATTGAGTTGTGGAGCCTCTTTATATATTCCAGCTACTAATTTCTAGCTCTATATCTTGCAAACATCTTTATCCTTTTGACCCTTATGTGTTTTTTTTTAATTTAACAGATTTTATTTTTAGAACAACTTTAAGTTTAAGGAAAAATAAATGGAAAGTAGAGAGTTTTCATATACCCTCTTAATCTCCCCAAGAGTTGCCCTTATTGTTGACATCTTGCATTAATGTGGTACATTTATTACATTTAATGAGCCAATATAAATACATTCTTATTACCTAAAGTCCATAGTTTACATTAGAGTTCACTCTTTGTGCTGTACATTCTGTGGGTTTTGACAAATGTATAATGATATGAATTCACCATTACAGTCTAATACACAATAGTTTTACTACCCTAACAATCTGTTTGCTCCACTGATTGATCCCTCCCTATCTCCTCCCAAACTCCTGGAAACCACTAATCTCTTTGCTCTCTTCATAGTTTTGCTTTTTCCAGAATGTCACATAGTTGGAATCAAACAGTATGTAGCCTTTTCAAATTGGCTTCTTTCACTTAGCAATATACATTTAAGTTTCCTACATGTCTTTTTGTGGTTTGATAGGTCATTTCTTTTATTAATGAATAATATTCCATTATATACATATATTACAGTTTATTTATACATTCATTTATTGAAGGACATCTTGGTTGCTTTCAGATTTTGGCAATTACTAATAAAGCATTAATTTGGCAATTGTGAGTAAAACATGTGTGCAAGTTTTTGTGAACATAATTTTTCATTTCATTTGGGTAAATACCAAGGAGCACAATTACTGGATCATTAGGTAAGAATGTGTGTAGTTTTGTAAGAAGCTGCAACTGTCTTCTGAAATTGCTGTATTATTCCTTATCTTTTAATTTTTATCATGTAGAAGTTTTAAATTTTTATTTAGTCAAATGTAACATTTTTATGGTTTATAATTTTTGCTTTTTAAAAAAAAATCCTACTATATAATCATCAAAATATTCTATGAAATCTCTATGGCTAATGATGTTAATTTTTATTTTTATATTAATTTCTTGAGCCTGGCATTCTCAGCCTTCTACATTCTGCCCCCAATCTAATATTTGCTCTTATCTTCGAAATAACCCACCTACTCAGGCCAAACAGGTCTGCCTATTGACTCCAAAATGAGTCATGAGCAGCCCCACCTATAGTCTTTTGATAATGCTGGTTCTTCTGCCTGAAGAATTCACCTTTCTCTGTATCTAAGTTTAAGTTCAAGTTCTTTTCCTCCTTCAAACCTGAAGTTCAACTTCCCATTGTGGCTTCTTTTGAGTTTTCTTCATTTGCTCTTAAGACCCTATTCATATTTTTCAGATCCAAGATGTGATATTCACATTTTGGCAAATAATTTGTAAGTATTTTATTTACCAGTCTAAATATCAGAAATGACAAGTCATGGAGGAAAATACATCATCCTAGGGATTTTCTAGATGTATTTTATTTATTTATATATAGTAGGAACTCTTGACTTCTGATACCCTAATTTTTCCTCCATTATAAATCATGTGGTGTTCTATCTTAGAAAAGCAAAGTCCATATTTTATTTCTTATTAAAAATTATGCTTGTTTCAGACATTCATAATGAAATAATAATGCTTTGTGGTTGAAAAACATCTTCCATCTACTATCTATCACCACGCAGTGCTCAGGAAATAGGAGATTCTCTCTCTCTCTCTCTCTCTCTCTCTCTCTCTCTCTCTCTCTCTCTCTCTCTCTCTCAATCTATATATATAGGTTTGGCCAGAGAGTTTGTTTGGGTTTTTGTAAGATGTTATGGAAAAATCTGAATGAAATTTTTTGCCAACCCAATATATATATTTTGTGTGTGCATGTGTATTTTTTTTCTTTATTCTTTCCCACATCAGTGATATTTCACCCATACTTTGAGAACCTACAGCCCAAGTGAGCCACAATAGAGAAATAGCCAGCATTCCTATTCTAGAGAAGCTTGTATTCTCGGCCTGCGTGTGATATATTACTTTCAGTTTAGATTTGATCTGTTCACATATCCCAACAAATTTCCTAATGAAGTTCCAGTCTTCAGACTGTTCCCACCACAATCTCCCCACACCCAGACTCTGCCTTCTACCAGAAAGATTGAAGAGATGTAGAGCCATGCTATCCATTAAGTTTATATTTGGGTGGAGAAAAAAATGATTCAGTAATATCAGTATGCTTGATATTCAACTGATTTTTCCAGCTATGATAGGCATTTCTAAAGGAATGTATCATTGTAAAATTTTTACAAATATTTATCAAAACCATTCTGCTATGTCCAAAACAAAAAGGATAGTGATCTACCCCCACCTACCTCTCCCCACCAACAGAATGTCATGGCCCTGGGTAAACTATGAAGTTTAAAAGATCATGTCCCTTAAAAGATTGCACACATTTTCTGAGATAATAAGAAATTTTGATAAAAGCATAGAGTAGAACACAGTCAGGATGACATGAATGACATCATTCACCAAGGTCAAAGAACTTGAAATATCACAGAGCAGACTCTCTACCTTCTCCAAGTTTTGCTATTATTCTATTGTTTTTCTCTTGAAAAATGCATTCCTGATGATGATGATGATGATGCTTTTTAGAGAGGGAGATCACAAGGATAAGTATTTATTAATATTAAATAATACTTTATATTGATAGAATTATTGCATCATTGGCTCTTTTGCTTATTTTCTCACAGTTTTAATTTTAGTTATTAAAATTTTTTAAAACCCACATAAACAGAATATCATGGGGTTACATCTTTCCCCTGAGTTAGGATCCAAAGTGGAGAATGTAGAGGATGAAATTTTTATGAAGTCAAAATGATCCTAAGTCTCTTAGGAAGGTGCACATTGAGGATCAATATAGCATCTCTTGAGTAGTCCAATGCAGTTCATTTTTCCTCCAGCATTGGAACAGGTCATTTATATGCCAGTCAAGCACCAGGTAAGGCAGTTAGCTTGTATTTAGGTTGTGTAAAAAATTGTGTTTATTACATGTGTTTATTACACAATCTAAATCTACTAAGGATATATGCTAAATCTAGTAAAGATTGCATTTTTTTCCCACAATCTTAACCTAGTAAGCAGAGATACACTGTGAGTGTCGAACTGAAACCAGCAGAGGAAATGGCAGAGTTCAGACTCTCATATCATGCTCATGCTATGCAACATGTTATTGTTGAGTGGAAGAATAGATGGACTTGATGAGTTTGGGTTTTGTTGTATTTGTTTTGTTTTGGCTTCTTGTAGAGTCTGTATAGTAGTACCTGTATAGTAAATTTGTGTAAGTTAAATACTGAAATTTATAACTTCATAAAAGTGATAAAATTGTCACCAAAAATTTAGGAGACTAATGTCTGCTGTTGACATCCAACAACTGAATTATATGTCTCTGTCATAAATTGGCTTGAAGTACCTTACGTATAGCCTACCTCTCCAGCTTACCTTGCCAACTTCCTCTCATACCATAAGCTCCAAAATTACCAAACTACTTTCTGCAGTTGCCTAAAAGACCATGGCTTTCTAGTCCTATGTGCCTTTGTATGTGCTGTTTCCACTCCTCAGAGTCCTGATTCTTTCTTATTTCCTCAACCCAAGCCCACCTGGATAAATACTACTCATTCTTTCAGAACCAGATCAAGCCTTGCTGCCTCAGTGAAATCTTCCTTGATTCTGTATTATAATTGCACTCAATATATCTTCAGTGGGGCCTTTGTTGTGCTGTATTTACTTTTATGTCTATCTCTTCAGTTAGATCATCTCTTTAAGGGCAATGTTTGAAATATCCATTTTGTATCCTCTGCATTAACATGGACTCAGTATTCACTCCAAAATATGGTTATTCAATGAATAAATAATTCATAGATATTTATTCTCAAGATATGAGGAACCAAAAAAAATGATGGAGGCTGATTCAGTATGGGTAATCCAAGCTCAAATACCTTTTTCTCTCAGTTTATGTTGACTCTCTCCATGCTTTTACATGTTCACACCTCAGATGAAGCCTGGCTATAGAATCCCCATAGGAGTTGATATCTATAAAAGAAGAGAAACCACCATGTGTTTTCCAAGAGCATTCCCTGGAGAGTTCTTAGTACTTCTGCTGCAAATCCTCCACAGATATGTGCCAGTGACTTGGCAGTCATCTTCGCTATCAGTTAAAACTGCACAGTTTAGCTCAAAATTCAGTAAAAAGCTAATTTCCCACTCATACTGGGATGTAAGCCCAGTACCAGTAGGGAATCTGGAGTAGGGAGGGAAGCTCTCCTCCCTCTTAAGATCTCAGGAAGGTGAATTAGACTCAATGAGCTTACTGGATTTTAAAAATAAAACATTGCATGATGAAGGGAAGATGTCTTCCCTACCCTATATCTTCTGACATTTCCCATCACTTTATAAGCTAGGATTGTAAAGTGATAATGCTAGAGGTGGCTTAATTTCTTCCTAACCATTCCTATAAGTATTTGAAATTGAATGTACTTTTTTATTCACTTGAATTTTAAAAAAATAAATATTGCTAAAACAAGAGCATACACATAACTAGTATTAAAATAACCCATTCTAATTGTAGAATATTCTAATTGATGATCGTTTCAGAAATCATGCTCTTTAAAGCCTCGATTGGCATCTGAGAAAAAAGAACAGGCCTAAAGAGATGTTATGACTTTGCTTAAGATCACCCAGCCATATTTGAATTACTGGAGTTCAACCAGTTCTTTTGAGCTTCAGACTAGTGCTCTCTGTTTTAAAATGTGATGAAATTTAGGGTGGAATTGAAATAAACACCAATAATTTGGTACAATAGAAGATTATTAAAATAATTTTGGGCCATAAATTAGAAATGATACACATTCTCATCAGAGTATGTGTATAAATAAAGTAGAATGAAGTTAGAAATGCTATTGGTGTGTAGCCAAAGGAAAATTACTATCAAGTATAGAGTAGTGTAATTCATTAATTGTTGAGTAACACAACAATTATGTTTATGTGTTGAGTAACACATGAAGAGAAATGGCCAAGGTTAAAAATAGGTAAAAGTAATATTCTCATGAAGATAGTAATTTTTTCCCAGGTAATAACTGTTCTTGCTAACACACAAAAATTCTTTGCATGTTTAAGTTATGTGGAATCTCTCTACCCTAGGGCCTTAAAATCCTAGACTACTACATGGATGATTGTAATTTAGGGCCATGAGGTTTTAGTTGCCTACACTTGCCTTACACACTTCGAGAATTTTGTCCTAAAGTTGCCAACCAAGTCAGATATTAATATATTGTCTTAGCAATTGTCTTACAGCCAAGAAGTACTCTGCTGATTCTGTTCCTAACAGCTGGATTCACCACATGAATAGTGACCAAAGGAAATAGTTCATGTCTAAAAAATGTATACAAAAATATTACCACATGAAAAGTGACCAAAGGAAATAGTTCATGTCTAAAAAATGTATACAAAAATATTACATTTATTAATTTCTTTTAGAAGTATGTGTAAACTAGACATCAGTTAAAATCATCAGTGGAAATTTTTTTCTGGACCAGTCTAAGGAAAAATTGATGACCAGCAGTCTTTTGTCTGCCTTCTTGTACCCTTTCACATCTCAAACATCTCATGCCACCTCAGAATTTCTAAAAGCCTGAATTATGGACACTGATAAGAGCCTAATTTCCTGCCTTGATCCTTTTATCAGAATTTCTACATCCCACATCAAAACATACTTCCCTGCATCTCACCTACTCAAAGTTCTGGTAGTACAATAAAAATTGTTCTTGAATTCATGTATTATTTTCTCATGTATTTCTCATGTAAGTTTACATTTAACCAAAGTTTTATGCAGGTACAATCCCTTTTTCCAAAGTGGTATAGTCAATACCAGTGATTTCTGGCAGGCCAGAGGGGATAAGGTATATATGGGATATCAGTTGCTCTTATATCAGACTACATAGGGAAATCCCTACCTGAGGGATGTTGCATTGTAATAGTCAGGGTTCTCCAGAGAAACAGGACCAATGGAATAAATATTTATAAAAAGATTTATTATAAGGAATTGGCTCATGTGTTTATGGAGGTTGAGAAGTCCCCAGATCTGCAGATAGCAAGCTGGAGACCTTGGAAAGTTGATGGTATAGTTCCAGTCTGAAAGCCTGCAGGCTCATGACGCAAGAAGAGCTGTTTTTTCATTTTATGTCTGAAGGCAGAAAAAGACCAATGTCCTAGCTCAAGTAGTCAGACAGGAGGAATTCCTTCTTACTTGGCCTTTTTGTTCAATTCCCATCTTCAGTTGATTGGATTAGGCCTACCCATATTAGGGAGGATAATCTGCTTTACTCAGTCTACTGAGTCAAATATTAATCTCTTGTGTCAACAGCCTCACAGACACACCTGGAATAGTGTTTGATCAAAATTTCTGGGCAGCCTGTGGGCCCAGTCACGTTGATATATAAAATTAACCACATGTGTTCAAAGGATTAGTTTTTTTGTTTGTCTGTTTGTTGGTTTGTTTTTCCCCCCACTTTTATTAAGATATAATTGACATATAATACTATTAGTTTAAGGTATATAACATGATGATCTGATATATATATATATTGCAAAATGATTACTACAGCAAGATTAATATCCATCACCTCATATAGTTACAATTTTTTTTCTCAAAGGATTAGTTTTAATCTGTGAGATTCTAGAGAGCAGAACATGGAATAATGGACAAATTTCATGGGAGGCCCATTTGGACTCATTATAGGAAGAATTTATAACTGCTGCAACACTATGAGAAAGACTGTTTTGTAAAAGAATAACCTTCTAGATCTTCAAGCTAAAGCTGATCTGTAATGAATGCTTAGAAGAGGTTCCTGCTTTGAGGGAAGTTTGGACTGCATACCCACCTGAGATCCAGAGAGCTATGACACGCTCAATGTTTAGGAGGCCAGACATATTTTTATTTGATCTCAGCCAACCCTCTTCTCTGTATCACAGCCAGAGGAATCTCTTTTAAATGCTTAACTGATTGTGTAGGTGATTTGTTAAGTTCTTCCAGGAGAAGTTGACGAGGGAATAGCAAGGAGGGAAGTCAATGCAACCTCAACCTGTCTCCGGGTGGGCTAAAACAGAAATTACATCTCAGAGCTGATCCCATAAGCTGTGAGCTACCCTGAAACCCAATATCTCCTAGGCATCCCCAGCTCTCTGCACCTGTGAGCAGAGCAGCTCAAGTCACCCAAGAACAGTCCCCTGAAGCAAGGTGCAGGAGTAAGCATTTGGGAGCACAATACATAGGGGCTGGGGAATGGATGCACAAAAAGAAAACATAAAAGGACTCTGAAGGGATCTAGACAGGTAATCAATAGTGTTCTCATCATGTTTCATTTTACTCTGGAATGGTCTAAGGCCTCAAATGTCAGTTGTGCTGAGGTGGAGAAACCCTGCAGATCACATGAATGGATCAATCAATGAAACAATCAACCGCTCAAAATCTTACTATTAAGGACAATTCCCATATTTCATTTTACAGGGAAAAATTATTCCATGATATATAATATTAGACTGGCTCTTTATGTGAAGATTTCACTTGTTTATTCTAGAAATACATATCAATTAATGTCCCTTAGCTATGGAACTTCTGTGTTGCTGAGTTTTTTTGGCTCTTGCTTGGTTTTATTTTTTTTTCCAAAGAATCTGATAGTTGAAAAAAACTTGGGAGGTGGGGAAATGGGATTCCATTCAGTTTTATGTTTTTCTGGAACAGAGCAATAAGAGTAAGATTAACGTCTTGCTGACTGTTTAACTGCCAACATTGCCACCTGCTATCATGAGGCAATAAGCAGCCTTGTTGGCACCCTTGTGCTTGGTGAGAAAAGAAAGGGATGATGAATAGCCAGTACCCAAAATCAAACACGGTGCACAGCAGTGGCTGGCACAAGATGAAATGCTTGCTAAGGAAATAGAATGGCAAGTTGAAGCTCCAGACCATTGATCAAATTTGTTTGTAGCCAACAGTGTTTGGCTTTTGACTGCTAGAATCTCACTACCCTTCCTGATTCAAAAAGAAACCAAGGACCCTTCATCTGTTTATACAGACCATGTGTAACTACAAACAGAACTGTACAGTCATTCCTTTGGAGCCTAGGCATTCATGTACTTCCTCTGTCTATAAGCCAAGAAATGAATGTGTTCACTGTTTTTTATTGCCCTGTGGGATCTTGTTACAGATTTACTAGTGGTATGACTTAACCTATATTTCCAACCTGCAGATGGAAGAAAGTTTAAAACCAGTAGTTCCTGTTATTGTTAATAGAAACTGGGACTTTTCTGACCCCATTCATGAATGTAGAAAGACCTCTCCATAGACTCATCAATTTCACTTTACAGACTTAACTGAAAAATTGATTAGCCCACAGAGTGAGTAGTTATACTTTGTAAAGTACATCTTAGTAGATGGGAAAACTCAGCATTCATAGTTGTTAAATAGAAAAAAGCTAATATCAGTAAGGGAGAATATGTCTCCATTGTAACTCCTTCCATAAGTCTCAGAAGGGTTTGAGTCCACCAATTAATGTAATAGGTATTGCATCATTTTCACAACGCTATCTGGCCCTTCTAGATTAAGTTCTTCTGTGCCAAATCTGCACATCCTTTTATTGCAGTTATCATACCATTTTATTATTGCTATCATTTATTGAAATGTCTTGTTTTGGGATTTTTAGACCCTTGAAGGCTGTGACTTCTGTCTTATTCATTTACTTAGCTGCGGCCTGTAGCATAGTATACATATAATAAATGTTCAGTAAGCATATATTAATGATGAGTGAATTAATAAATGAAAAATATAAAGCAAAAGATAGAAATTAATCCTCAAGCTCCTTTACTGCCTGTGGTAGACAGAATTCTAAGATGAACCCAACGTGTCACCCTTATTTAATCTCTTTCCCTTGAGTGTGGATGGCACTTATGAATATGATGAGATATCCCTCTTATGATTATGTTATATAGCAAAAGAGATGACTGAAGATGTAATTAAGATGAGTAATTTTAATTACAGATTTAACTACTGCAGATTTTTATTTTAATTACTGAACATTTTACAGATGTACTTATGTTACTGAGAAGTTGACTGAGTTCATCAAAATAGAGATGATCTGAGTGGGCCTGAGCCGCCCACTCAGGTAATTGCATGAGCCCTATGAATTTGAATTTAGAGGTCAGAGACAGAAGTCAGAAACTGGAAGCAGCAAAGATCTTCTTTTGCTGGGCTTGAATGAGCAGCTGCCCTGTCATAGAGAGGGCCATGTATCAGGCATGGTGAACATCCTCCAGAAGCTGAGATTAGCCTTCCTTGACATCAATCAAGAACACAAGGACATTAGTCTTACAATAGCAAGAAACTGAATTCTGTATGAGGGTTGGAAATTTGCATATTTTGTTCACTGATGTATCCTCAGAGCCAAGAACAGTGCCTGGCACATAGTAGACTTTTCATAAATACTTGCTGAATGAATCAGTGGTTTTTCAACTGGATTAAATTGCTTGTTATATGCTATGGCTGTACCGATTGCAGTTGTAAGGAGTAGGGAAAGTGAAAAGTAGAATCATTTTACTTGAGGAATTTACATTCTGTTATTTTTCTTATAAAATAGAGATTAACACATAGAAAAGGACAACCTGAACAACACTGCCGTCCTTCCCCCAGTAGACTATTGAGTGCTATAGAGGGCATATCATGAACATTATTGTCAGACAAACTTGAGTTTGTACCCAGGTTCAGTGACTTACTGGCTGGCCTAACATAGACAACCCCAGTTCCTCATCTGTTGATGAGGATTAATAATGCTTACCTTGTAGGTTTGTTGCAAGGTTTAAAAGCAATAAACACACACACACACACACACACACACACACACACACACACACAAACACACGTGGGGTGTTCAGTAAATAGTAATGTTATTTTGGGACTGATTTAATGAATTCTGGTGCTTTATTCTTCATATTTTCTTATCCCCTTAAATAAAATAAGTTTTTAATGTGAATAGGCATTGGTTGATTTCTTTTGGAAATGTTTATATGTGTTGTTTTAGATCCATACCTAAAAGGTTTTCTTTATAATAGGTGCCCATAAAGGTTAAGTTAGAGTTCAGTCAATGTGGAACACAGACCTTAATAGGTAATAATAGATGCAGTGTGGAGTAATCAGGGATATATTGGACTAGGGATGTGGAAATGTGGATTCCAGGCTCATCAGCATGACCTTAGCAAATGATACCACTTCCCCCTGCAGAAAACTTGAATGGCTCCAAAATAAAATCAAAATTCCTACCC
Organism: Kogia breviceps; assembly: GCF_026419965.1. Taxonomy (NCBI): domain Eukaryota; kingdom Metazoa; phylum Chordata; class Mammalia; order Artiodactyla; family Physeteridae; genus Kogia; species Kogia breviceps. Next base: position 103,675,158 of record NC_081314.1, read on the forward strand.
TATGACAAAAGGGGTTTCTGCCTTTGGCCCTGAGGTTTAGAAGACCTTACTCTAACCCTAAATTGTCTATGCCTCTACCCATGAGGCAATGAGTTTGTGGGCTTTAAGGGATGTGCCCACCCGGAACCTGTGTCTGTCTACCTTTGAGATCACATTCAAGGTAGCTGGAATCCAAGTCTCAGTATTTCTGGTCCAAACGGGCCTGAGTCCACTTCCAAGGCCTACATGGTCCTTTACCTGGGGTTGGTCCTACATGAGATGGCTTCCAACTCCATGGAAACCTCTTCCCAAACACTTCTCCCTCAGAGTTTACTAATGTTTTCTGTGCTAGAACACTCCCAATTTTCACATTTCCTGATCTGCCAATCAGAGTGAGTTGCTTATTCCTCAGCTACACATGTTTTGTATCTCTGTGTTGTATTTTGGCTACTTAGATTATAAGCTTATGGCAAGCAAGTTTTCCTTGTTCATGTTAGTGTTCTCTACAGTTACATATTTCAGGGCTTTGCACCCAGGTAACATCTGGCAAATTAAAGAATGGAAATTTTCTGAGCCTTAGTTTCTCACCTCTAAAAAGCAGAGTCTTACATAGATTATTTCTAAGCTTATTTCCAGGTCTAGCATTTTCAGTGCTGTATATGAAAATCTTATAAGATTCCAAGGTCATTTCCAGGTCTAACATTTTCAGTGCTGTATATGAAAATCTTTTAAGATTCTAGTGACCAGAAAAATAATATTTAAATACATAGTAACATAGACTTCTAGAAACTATTTTGACTCAGAAAGTGGGAGTCTGTGTAAGAATTCCACCTTCAACATCCTGGAAAGACAATCACCAGCCTGACTTGAAGATATCCAGAAATAAAGAGTTCACCATCTTGTAAGTCAGAATTTTACTTTGTTTCTCCTCAAAATGAGAACAATCAGAAAGTTTTTCCTTATATGGAGTCTAATGCATGTATACGTTTATCTAGACCAAACATTACCAGTTTGGTGTTGCTATTGTAACACGCATCCAGACATCTTCCCTTTCTTGTGGTCCTCAAACTGAGCACATTCCAATCCCTAACTCCACTTCCAAATGTTGTGCGACTGGTACTGAAGACAATGAAATTAGGAGTGCCCCTGCCAAGTGCTTTGTCATCTGTGAAAACGTCCCAGTGTAACAGTTTCACTACGTTGTTTTTGCTCACAGGGCAACACACTGTTGGCTCCTACTGAGTTTATAGTCAAGTAAACCCTCTAGATTTTGTTCATAGAAATTGCTGTTAAGCCAGGTGTCTTATCCTGTGAGATGATATTGGAGCCCAATAATTCAACCTGTCATAATATTTTTTAAAACTTGATTCAGTCTTGCATCATATTAACCATCTCTCCCAGCTATGTGCTGACTGCAGATGCTATAAGCAGGCCCTCTTGTCTTCATTTAAATTATTAGGAAAAGTGTTGATTGAACACAAGGTACCTAAGTATAAAACCCTGCAGCATGCCACCAGAACACTGTTTCCCAAATTATATTCAACAAGATTCTAGTTCTATGAGATGCTACAAGAAAAAAAGAAAAAAATTTCCATGATCAGATAAGTTTGAGAAGCACCACATACTATATGCTTTTTCTTGGGAGGCCACAGTGCATATTGCACGTTGTAAAGTGCAGTAATGAGAAGTCCTGTTTAACTTCAATTAACCCAACATTTCCCAAGCTTATTTGTGTGTGGAAACCTGGTTGGTAGTGGTTGTTTTGGTTGGTTGTTTTTAACATCCTGCCGTATTCCTGGAAAATACTTTAAGATTCACTCCATTACAACCCCAATAACATGATTTAGAATTTTACCATGAAGGACGCAAATTAGTAGGTATGTAGTTTCAAAAATTTATTTTACCCTTTGTGAGCTTTAGGATGAGGCTGTTTCCCCTCTGTACTAGTCAACATGATTCCTTAAAGCTTGTATGATTGCAAGCTGTTTTAACACTGAGCTACATAGATAGCCCCATTAATGTATTTTCCTTAGTCTATCTTGTGCCTCATTTTTCTTCTTCATGTTTCTTCTTTTTTCAGCTTGAAAGAAATTTCTCTTGATATAAAAGTTGGAAGCAAACATTAAGATTTTAGTCTTTTACTAACATTGTTTTCTCACCCAAATGAATTTGACTCTTCATGTTCTTCTCAATTTAGAAAGAGCAAATTGTAATTTTTAAAAAGTCATTTAAACTCTATATTCTATTTTTTGTACTCCACAGCCAATTTTGGACTTTGACTGGCAGTCTTAATGGGTTTATGGTACTTTTGTTTTTATTTTTGGTTATACACTGTTTATTCTGTCTTTTGTACATGTCTTATTAAAATATGATCTCACCCCAGATAGTACCTAAGGCTCCATTTTTTGTTTATAAAAATATAATCAAAGACTGTATTATCAGAGTGTCATTGTTATTCTTCCATCTCCCTGAAGCAATCTTCCCTTTTAGAATCCCTGTCCATGTGGTCATACCTAATTTGTCTTAAACTTTTAGAGATGTGCTTTCCTGAAATCCTGGGTAAATGTCTGGCCATCTCCCAGCATTCCTTTCCACAGCTTTATTATTAATTCCAAGAACATTGTTCACATTCTCCAAAGTTGTTATTACTCTCATTGGCTCAATCAGTTTGTCTTTGTGTAAGGAATTAAGTTTAAAGTAGTATTTCCTCTTGCCTACTTCTGGACAGATTGAGAGGTGAAATAACTGTCATAGCATATCAAGTTAATCAGGTAAGACTGATCTCCTCATTAAATATATAATGAGTACCTACTATGTGCCAGGCAAAGTTCTTGCTGGGGGGAAGATGGCAGAGAAGAGGATAGAAAGAGCAGACACAGTAAACGAACAAAAACTATATATCAAAATAATCTCAGCTAATGATAGGCTATGTGAATAAAATAAAATATCATAATACAATACAAAGTTATGAGTCAGGAGTATACCAATTTAAATTAGATGCTCAGGGGGACCTTCAACATGGTGGAGGAGTAAAACGTGGAGATCACCTTCCTTCCCACAAATACATCAAAAATACATCTACATGTGGAATAAATCCTACAAAACACCTACTGAACGCTGGCAGAAGACCTGACTTCCCAAAAGGCAAGAAAATCCCTACATACCTGGGTAGTGCAAAAGAAAAAAGAAAAAACAGAGACAAAAGAATAGGGATGGGACCTCCACCTCTGGGAGGGAGCTGTGAAGGAGGAAAGGTTTCCACATACTAGGAAGTCCCTTCACTGGTGGAGTTAGGGGTGGCAGCGGGGGAGGAAGCTTTGGAGCCGTAGAGGAGAGCGCAGCAACAGGGGTGCAGAGGGCAAAGCAGAAAGATTCCCGCACAGAGGATCGGTGCTGACCAGCACTCACCAGCCCAATAGGCTTGTCTGCTCACCTGCCAGGATGGGTGGGGACTGGGAGCTGAGGCTTGGGCTTTAGAGGTCAGATCCCAGGAAGAGCACTGGGGTTGGCTGCATGAACACAGCCTGGAGGGGACTAGTGCGCCACAGCTAGCTGGAAGGGAGTCCAGGAAATAGTTTGGACCTGCCTAAGAGACAAGAGACCATTGTTACGCAGTGCTCAAGAAGAGGGGATTCAGACCACTGCCTAAACAAGCTTCAGAGACGGGCGCGAACGACGGCTATCAGCTCGGACCACAGAGATGGGGATGAAATGCTAACGCTGCTTCTGCAGCCACCAAGAATCCTGTGTGAAAGCACAGGTCCCTATCCACATCCTCCCAGGAGCCTGTGCAGCTCACCACTGCCAGGGTCCTGTGATCCAGGGACAATTTCCCTGGGAGAACACACGGTGAACCTCAGGCTGTTGCAACACCATGCTGGCCTCTGTAGCCTCAGGCTCGCCCCACACTCTGTGCTCTTCCCCCCCCCACTCCCCCCCCCTCCCGGCCTAAGTGAGCCAGAGCCCCTAATCAGCTGCTACTTTAACCCCGTCCTGTCTTAGCAAAGAACAGACGCCCTCAGACGACCTACATGCAGAGGCGGGGCCAAATCCAAAGATGAATCCCAGGAGCTGTGCGAACAAAGAAGAGAAAGGGAAATCTCTCCCAGCAGCTTCAGGAGCAGCAGATTAAATCTCCACAATCAACTTGATGTACCCTGCATCTGTGGAATATCTGAATAGACAATGAATCATCCCAACTTGAGGAGGTAGACTTTGGGAACAATGATATATATATATTTTTCCCCTTTTTCTCTTTCTGTGAGTGTATATGCTTCTGTGTGTGATTTTGTCTGTATAGCTTTCCTTTACCATTTGTTCTAGGGTTCTGTCTGTCCGTTTTTTTATTTGTTTGTTTGTTTTAGTAGAGTTTTCAGTGCTTGTTACCATTGGTGAATTTGTTTTTTGGTTTGGTTCTTTATTTTTTAAAAAATTACTTTAAAAATCTTTTTAATAATTATTTTTTGTTTTTTATTTTAATAACTTTTTTGTTTATTTTATTTTATATTTTTCTTTCTTTCTTTCTTTCTTTTTCTTCTCCCTTTTATCCTGGGCTGTGTGGATGACAGGCTCTTTGTGCTCCAACCAGGCATCAGGGCTGTGCCTCTGAGGTGGGAGAGCCAAGTTCAAGACATTGGTCCACCAGAGACCTCCCAGCTCCGTGTAATATCAAATGGTGTAAATCTCCCAGAGATCTCCATCTCAACAACAAGACCCAGCTCCACACAACAACCAGCAAGCTAGAGTGCAGGACACCCTATGCCAAACAACTAGCAAGACAGGAACACAACCCCATCCATTAGCACCGAGGCTGCCTAAAATCATAAGGCCACAGACACCCCAAAACACACCACCAGATGTGGACCTGCCCACCAGAAAGACAAGATCCAGCCTCATCCACCACAACACAGGCACTAGTCCCCTCCACCAGGAAGCCTACACAACACATTGAACCAACCTTAGGCACTGGGGGAAGACACCAAAAACAACGGGAACTACAAACCTGCAGCCTGCAAAAAGAAGACCCCAAACACAGTAAGTTAAGCAAAATGAGAAGATAGAGAAACACACAGCAGATGAAGGAGCAAGGTAAAAAGCCACCAGACCTAACAAATGAAGAGGAAGGAGGAAGTCTACCTGAAAAAGAATTCAGAATAATGATGGTAAAGATGATCCAAAATCTTGGAAATAGAATGGAGAAAATACAAAAAACGTTTAACAAGGACCTAGAAAAACTAAAGAGCAAACAAACAATCATGAACAGCACAATAAATGAAATTTAAAATTCTCTAGAAGGGATCAATAGCAGAATAACTGAGGCAGAAGAACAGATAAGTGACCTGGAAGATAAAATAGTGGAAATAACTACTGCAGAGCAGAATAAAGAAAAAAGAATGAAAAGAATTGAGGACAGTCTTAGAGACCTCTGGGACAATATTAAATGCACCAACATTGGAGTTATAGGGGTCCCAGAAGAAGAAGAGAAAACGAAAGGGACTGAGATAATATATGAAGAGATTATAGTTGAAAACTTCACTAATGTGGGAAAGGAAATAGTTATTCAAGTCCAGGAAGCACATAGAGTCCCATACAGGATAAATCCAAGGAGAAACATGCCACGACACATATTAATCAAACTATCAAAAATTAAATACAAAGAAAAGAAAGTAAAAACAGCAAAGGAAAAACAAGAAATAACATAAAAGGGAATCCCCATAAGGTTAACAGCAGCTCTTTCAGCAGAAACTCTGCAAGCCAGAAAGGAGTGGCAGGAAGGACATAGTTAAATTGTTGAATGGGAAAAGCCTACAACCAAGATTACTGTATCCAGCAAGGATCTCATTCAGATTTGATGGAGAAATTAAAACCTTTACAGACAAGCAAAAGCTAAGATAATTCAGCACAACCAAACCAGCTTTACAACAAACGCTAAAGGAACTTCTCTATGCAAGAAACACAAGAGAAGGAAAAGACCTACAATAACAAACCCAAAACAATTAAGAAAAATGGTAATAGGAACATCCATATGGATAATTACCTTAAATGTAAATGGATGAAATGCTCCAACCAAAAGACATAGGCTGGATGACTGGATACAAAAACAAGACCTGTATACATGCTGTCTACAAGAGACCCACTTCAGACCTAGGGACACATACAGATTGAAAGTGAGGGGATGGAAAAAGATATTCCATGCAAATGTAAATCAAAAGAAAGCTGGAGTAGCAATTCTCATATCAGAAAAAATAGACTTTAAAACGAAGACTATTACGAGAGACAAAGAAGGACACTACATAATGATCAAGGGATCAATCCAAGAAGAAGATATAACAATTGTAACTATTTATGCACCCAACATAGGAGCACCTCAATACATAAGGCAAATCCTAACAGCCATAAAAGGGAAAATTGACAGTAACACAATCATAGATGGCACTTTAACACCCCACTTTCACCAATGGACAGATCATCCAAAATGAAAATAAATAAGGAAACACAAGCTTTAAATGCTACATTAAACAAGATGGACTTAGTTGATATTTATAGGACATTCCAGCCAAAAACAACAGAATACACTTTCTTCTCAAATGCTCATGGAACACTCTCCAGGATAGCTCATATCTTGGGTGACAAATCAGGCCTTGATAAATTTAAGAAAATTGAAATCATATCAAGTATCTCTTCCAAGCACAATGCTATAAGACTAGATATCAATTACAGGAAAAATCTGTAAAAAATAAAAACACATGGAGGCTAAACAATACACTACTAAATAACCAACACATTACTGAGGAAATCAAAGAGGATATTAGGAAATACCTAGAAACAAATGACAATGAAAACACGATGACCCATAACCTGTGGGATGCAGCAAAAGCAGTTCTAAGAGGGAAGTTTATAGCAATAGAATCTACCTCAAAAAACAAGAAAAATCTCAAACATCCCAACCTTACACATAAAGCAACTAGAAAAAGAAGAACAAAAAATCTCCAGTGTTAGCAGAAGGAGAGAAATCATAAATTTCAGATCAGAATAAATGAAAAAGAAATAAAGGAAACAATAGCAAAGATCAATAAAACTAAAAGCTGGTTCTTTGAGAAGATAAACAAAATTGATAAACAATTACCGGATTCATCAAGAAAAAAAAGAAGACTCAAATCAATAGAATTAGAAATGAAAAAGGAGAAATAACAACTGACAGTGCAGAAATACAAAGGATCATGAGAGATTACTACAAGCAACTATTGCCAGTAAAATGGACAACCTGGAAGAAATGGACAAATTCTTAGAAAAGCAAAACCTTCCAAGACAGAACCAGGAAGAAAAGAAACATTTAGAGAAGAGCTAACACCTATCCTTCTCAAACTCTTCCAAAATATAGCTGAGGGAGGAACACTCCCAAACTCATTCTATGAGGCCACCATCACCCTGATACCAAAACCAGACAAAGATGTCACAAAAAAAGAAAACTACAGACCAATATCACTGATGAATATAGATGCAAAAATCCTCAACAAAATACTAGCAAACAGAATCCAACAGCACATTAAAATGATAATACACCATGATCAAATGGGGTTTATCCCAGGAATGCAAGTATTCTTCAGTATATGCAAATCAAACAATGTGATACACCATATTAACAAACTGAAAGACAAAAACCATGTGATCGTCTCAATAGATGCAGAAACAGCTTTCAACAAAATTCAACACCCATTTATGATAAAAACTCTCAAGAAAATGAGCATAGAGTGAACCTACCTCAACACAATAAAGGCCATATATGACAAACCAACAGCCAACATTGTTCTCAATGGTGAAAAACTGAAACCATTTCCTGTAAGATCAGGAACAAGACCAGTAATCCCACTCTCACCACTGTTATTCAACATAGTTTTGGAAGTTTTAGCCACTGCACTCAGAGAAGAAAAAGAAATAAAAGGAATACCAATCAGAAAAGAAGAACTAAAGCTGTCACTGTTTGCAGATGACATGATACTATACATAGAGAATCCTAAAGATGCTACAGAAAACGACTAGAACTAATCAATGAATTTGGTAAATACAAAATTAATGCCCAGAAATCTCTTGCATTCCTATACACTAATGATGAAAAATCTAAATGAGAAATTAAGGAAACACTCCCATTTACCACTGCAACAAAAAGAATAAAATACCTAGGAATAAACCTACCTAAGGAGACAAAAGACCTGTATGCAGAAAACTATAAGACACAGATGAAAGAAATTAAAGATGATAGAAACAGATGGAGAGATATACCATGTCTTGGATTGGAAGAACCAACATTGTGAAAATGACTATGCTACCCAAAGCAATCTACAGATTCAGTGCAATCCTTATCAAAATACCAATGGCATTTTTCACAGAACTAGAAGAAAAAAATTTCATGATTTGTAGGGAAACACAAATGACCCCAAATAGCCAAAGCAATCTTGAGTAAAAAAAACGGAGCTGGAGGAATCAGGCTCCTGGACCTCAGACTATACTACAAAGCTACAGTAATCAAGACAGTATGGTACTGACACAAAAACAGAAATATAGATCAATGGAACAGGATAGAAAGCCCAGAGATAAACCCATGCACATATGGGTTATCTTTGATAAAGGAGGCAAGACTATACAATAGAGAAAAGACAGCCCCTTCAATGAGTGGTGCTGGGAAAACTGGACAGCTACGTGTAAAAGAATGAAATTAGAACACTTCCTAAAACCATACACAAAAATAAACTCAAAATGGATTAAAGACCTAAATGTAAGGCCAGAGATTATATAACTCTTAGAGGAAAACAAAGGAAGAACACTCCTTGACATAAATCACAGCAAGATACTTTTTAACCTACCTCATAGAGAAATGGAAATAAAAACAAAAATAAACAAATGGGACCTAATGGAACTTAAAAGCTTTTGCACAGCAAATGAAACCATAAACAAGACGAAAAGACAACCCTCAGAATCCGAGAAAATATTTGCAAATGAAGCAACTGACAAAGGATTAATTTCCAAAATATACAAGCAGTCCATGGAACTCCCTATCAAAAAAACAAACAACCGAATCCAAAAATGGGCAGAAGATCTAAACAGACATTTCTTCAAAGAAGATATACAGATTGCCAACTAACACATGAAAAGATGGTCAACATCACTAATCATTAGAGAAATGCAAATCAAAACTACAATAAGATATCACCTCACATTGGTCAGAATGGCCATTCATCAAAAAATCTACAAACAGTAAATGCTGGAGAAGGTGTGGAGAGAAGGGAACCCTCTTGCACTGTTGGTGGGAGTGTAAACTGATACAGCCACTATGGAGAACAGTATGGAGGTTTCTTTTTTTTTTTTTTTTTTTTGCGGTACGCGGGCCTCTCACTGTTGTGGCCTCTCCCGTTGCGGAGCACAGGCTCCGGACGCGCAGGCCCAGCGGCCGTGGCTCACGGGCCCAGCCGCTCCGCGGCACGTGGGATCCTCCCGGACCAGGGCACGAACCCACGTCCCCTGCATCGGCAGGTGGACTCTCAACCACTGCGCCACCAGGGAAGCCCTGGAGGTTTCTTAAAAAACCAAAAATTGAATTACCATATGACACAGCAGTCCCACTACTGAGCATATACCCTGAGAAAACCATAATTCAAAAAGCGTCATGTACCACAATGTTCATTGCAGCACTATTTACAATAGCCAGGACATGGATGCAACCTAAGTGTCCATCGACTGATGAATGGATAAAGAAGATGTGGCACATATATACAATGGAATATTACTCTGCCATAAAAAGAAACGAAATTGAGTTATTTGCAGTGAGGTAGATGGACCTAGAGAGTGTCATACAGAGTGAAGTAAGTCAGAAAGAGAAAAACAATTACCACATGCTAACACATATATATGGAATCTAAAAAAAAAAAAGGGATGTTTCTGATGAACCTAGAGGCAGGACAAGGAATAAAGATGCGGACGTAGACAATGGACTTGAGGACACGAGGATGGGAAAGGGTAAACTGGGATGAAGTGAGAGAGTAGCGTTGACATATATACACTACCAAATATAAAATAGATAGCTAGTGGGAAGCAGCTACCTAGCACAGGGAGATGAGCTTGGTGCTTTGTGACCACCTAGAGGAGTGGGATAGGGAGGGTGGGAGGGAGATTCAAGAGGGAGGTGATATGGGGATATATGTATACATATAGCTGATTCACTTTGTTATACAGCAGAAACTAATGCAACAGTGTAAAGCAATTATACTCCAGTAAAGATGTTTAAAAAAATAAAAAATAAAATTGTATTAGTATGAAAAAAAATAAAATATTTTTATTGAAAAATAAATAAATAAGATGCTCATGAAAGACCTCACTAAGGATGTAACATATGAGGTGAGATCTGAATGCCAAGAGGGATCCAGACATAAAATATCTTTGATTGAATATTCTACACAGAGGAAGAGTAAGTGCAATAGTTTTAAAGTGTGGATGTTCTAGGAAGAGGAAGAAGACCAAAGGAGTGAGCATAAGAAATAGGGCATGGAGTGGGAGGAAACAGATGCAAGAAGTCAGCAGGAGATGGAGAGGCAAGTAGAGATCAGATCATGTCCCCTTGAGGACAAGGTAAGTCATGTAGGAATGACCTTGTGAAGTTTCAGTCATAGTGGCAACATGATCTGGTAACATGAAAAATAAATAACTCTTGAGTCCAGGGTGAAGAGAAGATTTGGGTGTGACTGAGTTAAATGGAATAAAGAGCCCACAAGGGAACAACTGGGTACTTCAAGAAGAGGAAACAGGGCCTCTTAACTGCCGTAGCTCAACTGTCATTTTTGTGATCTTAGGCATGAATATGATATATGTCTCCCCTGACTGACTGAATAATGTCGGGCATGTCCCCCAAACTAGTTTAATTTTTCATATCATTTTTTTTTCTCATTAACATTCTGTTCTTCATGTCTCTCTCATCCAGGTCAAGGCTTTTCACTTAGTCCATGCTTTCTTGACCTCTATTACTATCCCATCTCTCAGAATTATTTTTTTCTTTGAACCAGATGCTAATAGTCTGGATGCTCCATTTGTGTTAAGAAAATGTTATAAATCCTGGAGTTATGCCATGCAGAGGCCCTGAACATTAGCTAAAACATATTTCACCAATAAGTTATATACAATGTTCTACTCACATTTTATACTTCAAAGAGGTTCTCTTGAGTTTCTAAAAATTATTAAGATGTTTCCATTTTAATAGTTGTTTTTTGGATATGAGGAAGGAAATAAACTTATTTAGAGAAGTCTGGGGAAGAAATAACATATCTGGGTTCCTTATTCAAATTAGCTAACCAATTTGGTATGGCAAAACACTTCAAGTGAATCATACAACTTCAGTAAAGGAAACTCTGGTCACTAGGCAATAAACACATGTTTCAGATCAGACACTGCTTTGAAGCAGCCAGAGCTAATCAGGTTTTCTATGAACACATTAGTTAAGCACCAGATTTTCAGGCTTATTCTCTTTCTTCATTGCTCCACTGTCTATAGCATAATACTGAACCTGCATAAGAATCACAGTCCCTTTATGCTTATTTGACTCCAGAAACCAGCCGAAACACAATTGGGGGTCAAGTTCCATTTGCTTTTCTCTAGTGTGTCTGGCTCCAGGATCATAGTAACAGTGAGTCTTGCCTGCTGTTTGCTTTAATTTCTCACCAGAAATCACCGATTCTATTGCTAGATGAAGGTAATGGTAATTCTCCAAACTCCCTGGGACAGTATTTCTGAATGGAATTTCACAGCTATAATGGGGAAGAGAAGAAAGTGTTCTGTGCTGTTGTCAATAACATTTTTTTTTTTTTTTTTTTTTTTTTTTTTTTGCGGTACGCGGGCCTCTCACTGCTGTGGCCTCTCCCTTTGCGGAGCACAGGCTCCGGACGCGCAGGCTCAGCGGCCATGGCTCACGGGCCCAGCCGCTCCACGGCATGTGGGATCTTCCCGGACCGGAGCACGAACCCGTGTCCCCTGCATCCGCAGGCGGATTCTCAACCACTGCGCCACCAGGGAAGCCCATGTCAATAACACTTTTAAAAAGGAATTTACATGTCTGTAAAACAAGCAATCCTAAGACAGTCATCTCTATGGTGTATCAATAAAAGAATTAATAGCCCTGTATCACCACACACATTTTTAATGTAAAAAACGGAGAGATTATGAAGACTTAGGGTATAGCCCAAAAGTTTTCTGTGATTTACATCAATCCACTAACATTATAGCTCAAGAAATAAGGATGTCGATATACTGTTAAACTTTCTTTCTGGGTATTCTCTGATCCTGACTCAACTATAATATAAAAATAATAGCATTGAGACTTAGGTTCCATTTCCAGTTTTGCCACCAGAAAGCTGTAAGAGTTTGGACAGGTGACATTATCTCTTTGGTCCACAGTTTTCTCACTTAGAAGGAAATCCTGCCATTTGTGATCACATGAATGGACCTTGAGGGCATTATGCTAAGTAAAATGTCAGATAGAGAAAGACAAATGGTGTGTGATCTCACTTATATGTGTTTGCCAGGGGATGGGGGAAAAGGGGAGATGTTGGTCAAAGGGTACAGTCTTTCAGTTATAAGATGAATAAGTTCTGGAGATCTAATGTACAGCAGGGTGACTATATATTTAATATTGTATACTTGAAAGCTGCTAAAAGAGCAGCTTTTAAGATCTTAAGTGTTCTCATCACACACAAAAAATAATAACCACGTGAGGTGATGAATGTGTTAACCTTATTGTGATAATCATTTCACAATATACACATATCAAATCATCAGGTCGTACACCTTAAATTTATACATTATTTGTCATATTTCAATAAAGCTGGAGAAAATTAAGAGTAAACAGAATAGAGGTGTTACACTAGAAAATAAAACCAAATATCACTTCCTTTCTAAAGTTACATTTTCTTTTATCAAGATTTTTCATTGAAACAAAAATATAATAAAAGTCATTTTGTGTATATTTTCCTTTTATTTTATTTTCCTGGCACATGGATGTCCCACAGTGTGAAAAGAAAACCTTGGATTCTACTGAGCTTCTTTCTTTAAGATTAGAATTTTGTCCCTGTGCCATGTTTAGCTCTATTTCCTTGTCTGACCAAAAAGTACTTTTCTCTCTCCAGCATTCCAGCATGTCATACATCAAAAGGTGTGTGGGGGGGTGTATGTGTGTATGTGGAGCGGGGGATGGGAGATCAGGAACATCTGGAAGAGGAAGTAAAGGGTAGACGATTACGTGTAGCTCATGCAGGAAAATCTAGATTTAGATATTCCTTTGTATCCAAACTTCAGCTGTCACGAACCATCTCTAAACTAGGAAAAGAAAGGATGCTACTTTTGAGTGTAGATTTAAAGAATGAAATACAAGCTAACACTTGGGGCTCCATCATATAATCATCACATATTCAGAAGGAGGTCAGTTTCTGAGAGTGGACCTATGAAGTTTATCAGTGAGAAGAAAAGAGGAAATGCGTGGTAGACAAAAGCTTTGTTCACACCTGAGTTTGGGGAATTGACCAGTCTATTTACAATATCCAACTTTAATCAACCACAGCCATCTTTGCCATGTACTTACCTGATCATACACATTTCAATGTGACATAGCTTTCATTAAATTCATATTATATGTAGGACATCATGATTTCTCCTCACTTAGCTAGAAAACAATGCCTCATTTAAAAGGTGAAATGTGGATAAAATAATTTGTGAGTGATGTGCATGGTTGAGAAACAGATTACTTGGATATGAAATTAGTAGATCTGTCCATAAAATGGCATTCATAGTTTTTCACATACTTTAATGAATTTTATACTATAATGAGACAAATAGAAGCAGGACTGATATTTCATAGTTTATGTGGGTGATTTCCTATACTATCATGCTATTTTTTACTTGTGAGTATGTGTGTGCACATGTGTACACATGTATATCTGGAAGTTAGGCAGAATCATTGAGATATTAGGTTGGGATATACACAGTTGATTCTCATTATTCATAATAGTTATGTTCCATAAAGTAGCCACAAATCCTGAATTTGTGATTGCTGAGCCATTGTTCTTAGGAGAAATACCAGATGAGGTTCCTGTGATCATCTGTTCACAACATTTTTGTCAACCAATCAATACATGAACTCATTTAATATGTGTTTCTGTTTAAAGACATCTTATTTAACATGTACTGTTGTTTCATTAACATTGAATTCAAGCCAATAGCACTATCAGTTGTGCCTGGGCGGAGCTTATCTAACACATTTTCTCTACAATGCACATCACAGCCTTCTTGCACTTAGGGACACTAGGAGACACTTCAACATAATGCTCAGGGGTTATTTTAAACAGCAAAATCACCAAAAGAAAAGCACAAAATAATGAAAAATGTGACACTAAATAGACTGCCAAAAGGACCCAAGAGGGCAGTGTTGCTTTGTTCAGTCTCAGATGGGAATGTGTATGCTGAGTGACTCAAATTTTTAATCACTATGCCTGTCTATGACTGACAATTAAAGTGCTTCCAGTGTTGGCTTAGGGTTGACAAGTAGATTTTAGTGAGTAGGCAAGTTTGCAAATGAAGAATCTGTTAATAATGAGGATTGATTGTGTCCGTATGCATGTATATATATATATATATATATATATATATATATATATACACACATATATAAATTGATAGATATAGATGTTTGAATGTAGGGAGCATAAAGGGCACAGACCCCAAGATGTGACATTCACTCCCTCAACCTTAGTCAAGCAACTGATGCCCTTTTGAATGTGTGTCTATTCTAGTTACCTATTGATACCTAAAAAATCACCCAAAACTTAATAGCTCAAGTAACATCAATAATTTATTTTGTTCACAAATCTAGAATTTTGTGGGGTTTCTTGGGAACAACTCATCTTTACTCCACAAGGCATCTGTTGGACTCTGAAGGACCCACTGTTAAGATGACTCACTCTTATGACTGGCAAGTGGGTTCTGACTTTCAGCTTGGAAGCCCATAGAACCGTGAGCCAGAGCCTTTGGTTTATCTCCCTTTGGGCTCCTCATGAACTGACAGGACTTCCTCACTGTGCGGTAGCTGGGTTCCCAGGGTAAGTGATCTAAGAAACAGGAAATGGAAGTTACCATTTTTTTGTGGCCTGGGCCTAGAAAATTGTACAATATGACTTCTGACATATACTACTGCTCAAGTAGTCACAGAGACCCCTTGATGCAAGAATATCAAAAGAATCTGGGGTTTTATAGCTACCACAATGTCATAGATATTACCATTTAGCCTAAACAACAAGCCATACTACTTTACTAACTATGATAATATTTATTCCTTATGATCATTTCTGAGTATTACCTTTCCCTTAATTATTTTCCTAGATCTGCTTGTTATTATAATTTACATAGCATGTACCCATATATCAAGAAGACTGGAAGTGAGCCTTGTAGCAAGCCACCCCATCTCTCAATAGTCATGGTGGATTGGGGAATATCTTCAGCTTGGCTAGAGACAGGAACATTGCACTCTAATTCAATCCAGATATGCTACTTTTCTATAGGAATGTTGAAAGGGAAATATCTATGTTCAACCATCTCACTGCAGGACGTATGAGTTTGATAAAGGTTTTTGACATGCTAAAGTTCCACATGAGTTACATAACCACAACCTACCCATTTTTAAAATTTAATCTTTGATATAAATTTCCAGCCTACTCTAGAGTAAGGGGGATAAATAGAGGTTGATAGGAACACCAGTTAAGAAAGGCCTTGAGATTTGAGAGATGTTAATTCAGAGAAAGCAAATTAAGAATGTAAGGTGTTAGTGAAGAAATGAATTACAGAAGGAAAGAGAATCAGGGAAACAGAGCAAAGGCCTCTGAGAATTTAGAATACAATAAGAGAAGAGAAGAAAAAGAAATACTTAGAACTTTCTCTAAACCATGTCTGCTTTAAAATTATTAAGTAATCATTGACAATATTTCATTATGTATTACTACAACATTTTTTAATGGATGAACACACTAAAGTGAAGTTAAATAATTTACTGAAAACCATTTAGCTTAAATTAGCGAGTGTTAGAATCCCAAGCTTAAGAAGGTGCAGATGAGAAAAGTCCATGAATATGAGGGTCTTGGTCTTTGGAAGGGAAATCTTTTCTTCAGTATTTTTTTTAAAGATTTGTTTATTTATTATTTATTTATTTTTATTTTTGGCTGCATCAGGTCTTAGTTGTGGCACACAGGGTCTTCATTGTGGCATGCGGGATCTTTCGTTGCCGTCTGCAGGCTTCTCTTTAGTTGTGGCATGTGGGTTTTCTCTTCTCTAATTGTGGCCCATGGGCTCCATGGTGCGTGGGCTCTGTAGTTGTGGTGCACAGGTTCCAGAGCACGTGGGCTCTGTAGTTTGCAGCACTCAGGCTCTAGTAGAGGCTCGCAAGCTCAGTAGTTGTGGCTCGTGGGCTTAGTTGCCCTGCGGCATGTGGAATCTTAGTTCCCTGATTAGTTCCCTGCATCCCCTGTATTGTAAGGTGGATTCTTTACCACTGGACCACCAGGGAAGTCCCTCTTCTTCAGTTTTATTTAGTAGAGAAATAATACTCACAGGTATCAAGTAGGAGAGATACCTCCTAGATATTTTGGAATAGCCTGGAGATTTTTCCCTTTATTGTGGTCTGTAATGAGGCAAACTAGATGAGAGGAACATTTTGTTGGCTTAATTTCATTTAGAAAACATTAAAGTCAAGTTGACCTAAAAAAAGATTCTTAAATAAGCTAGTGTACACAACAGAAATTTGGAAATGATAGAATGTAATTTATTATACTATTCTTTCAACTCTTCACAGGTTAAATTTTAGTACTCATAGTAAACATTTGTCCAAGACATTCTGTGACCAAGAAGAGAAAAAGAGAAAGAGATCAAGATGTGAAATAGAAATCAGTCTCAAATTACCCTCTAGTTAGGTGCAGAGTGGGTCCACAAGTTTGTAATGTCTATCATACACCACAGTGAAAGTGTTCAAAGCTGACAGGCAAATTGGTGGGAGAAAGAAAATTTTGAGAGGAGCTCAAGAGATACAGTAATAGACAGAGAAAGACTGGGATTTAAAGAAGAGAGGAGGAATCCTTTATGGCAGGCCTGAGTGGAAAACATGAATGTTTGGGAGTTATACTTGGGTTCAAGCCCTACTCCACTGTTATTTGTGTCTACTCTGGTTAACAGTTTAACTGCATCTCAGTTTCTTCTGCTGTAAATGTTGACAGTTATATATACCTTACAGGACTTGAGGGGAGGATTAAGTGATATAAAATTTAAAAATCACCTGGCACATAAGCCCTGTTCAGATTTTATCTTTCTCTGAAAACATATCTAGGCTAATTGGCACTGGCTTCTGAATAACAAAGATCCTGTTTCTGAGGCTTCCCATCTATGGCTAGACTCGTTTCAATGAGAAACATTGATTTTACTCCCAATTTTACAACTTTTATGTGTTCTAGTCATTATTAAGTGTGTGTGCATGGGGTATACCATTTATAGTTTTCTTCCAGAGGTTTCCTTTAGGCCAGTTGGAATGCCACAGAATTAAAAAACAGATGTATACTTGAAAAATGTAGCAACACACTCATTCTTCTCTTATGTCGGACTGTCTTCACTTTTGTTTACATAAGGAAATGCATTAGCAAATTTTGGAATTAGTTTGGAATTAGTTTTTGCACAATGAATCTTTGGGTAGTTGGACACCTATGATGTAAAACCTCCTGGCTTTGTTTCAGAAGAAATCATTATTGTTTAAAGCCTGTCAGTTGGAATGCAATTTAAAAACTTACTCAGCAGCTACAGAATTATACACAGATTCTGAACAGAGAAATATAAAATAGATGTGTGATGTTCATCTTTTTCACACATTTATAATAATCATTTAATAGTTAAATCTAGAAGTGAAGTGTCAGTGTTTCTTGATTTCATTTCATGTTTTTTCCGTTTTGAACATAATTTCTTTCTCTGACTCACAGTCTGTTTATTATTACTCTTATTCTAAACATCCTTCTATAAATCTCTCATTTTTAAATTATGAAGGCAGGTGTCCAATATTTTTCTTAAAGCAGGAATTCTTACATGTAATCATTTGTTTAACATGTAATTACTGGGCCAATTATAAGGGCCTGGCACCCTGTTAAGTTCTTTGAATACAATGGTGAGCAAAAGCAGTAGGGTCCCTACCTTTAAGGAGCTTAAAAATATTGGTAGAAATAGAAATTACTGAAATAATTACCAAAGGTGATTACATCTGTAATAGGTGACATAAATAATAATCGCAGGATGCTCTTGAGAGCATAGCAAAGGGAAGCGATCAAGTCAGATGTTGAGAGATGGATCTGAAAGGTGAATACAAGTTAGATGAAGAGAGGACAGAAGAACATTCTAGACAAAGACATTGACATCAAGGAACAGAATGCTCAACACAAGGACGGATAGGGTTGTGTTAAGGATTTGCTCTCTATCCAGAAAGCTAAAGAAAACGTTGGAAGAATTTTTAAAAGTAGTAAAATGAAGAAATTTAGATTTTTAAAGGTCACTGTGTCCAAGGTGACAAAAACAGAGAGGAGGAAAGTAAAAGGTGATTGAGGGAAATCATAATGTTCCTGAAGTGAAGGAGGTTTAGGTTACTGTTGATGGAGAGAAGTAGACAGATTGAAGAGGTGAAGGGGAGGGAAGAGAGTGTTTCCTTTATTTATTTTTCCCTGTTGTTTCTCTTTATCCACATGGTCCTCTGCCTTTCTCCTTCCTATAGGCACTCATCCAAATGCTTAATGTTTATCTTATTGCTTCTTTATGGTCTAGCAAAATATAAAACATTGCTTTGTAAGCATTATTCTTCATTTATGTAAATATTGTAATTTGGATTTTGTTTAAGATTCAATTCTAATGCCATATACATCTAACCCATTATTTTATATACTGTATAGTTCTAAATGCTGTGCTTCTACTCTCCCATTGAAGGTCATGTAGAATGCCTCCAGCTGTCCATCACCCCCAATAATGTTGCAAAGAATACCAGGTATACCAGGTATACCTTCACTTGGGGACCTATGTGGGAATTTTAGAAGGCTTACAATTCTACTACTAAAGAACTGGAGTATTTCTTTATAGGGTTGTTAGCTTTTTGCATTGTCTCTTTCAAAAATTGTTGTTCATATCCTTTTTCATTTTTCCTGTGGAATCAATGTCTTTTTCTCATTGATTTACAAGTATTTCTTGTATAGCCTAGATATTAATCCCTTGTTGGTCTCATTTAATCACCTATCTCATCACTGTATTAACAGTCTTATCATTAAACAAGTATCTCTTTTGTATATAATTAAATTCATCACTGTTTTGGAGAGAGTTTGGGGGATTAGGGCATAGTTAACAATGACAACACTGCCAAGAGATTACGTAAGGAGAGGGCTAAAGTGATCATGTAAGGTGAGATGGAGGGGTACAGGCAAAAATTATGGGATTTTGAATCTCAGTTTTCTAACCTGTAAAATAAGAATATTAATACCAGATCTATTTACCTATGTTTGTGAGGAACAAATAAAATAATTTTGTAAACTAGAAAGGTTTTCATAAATGTTTGTAGGTTTTATGATAACTACACTTAATGCATGGTCTGAATCTACTATTGGATTTCAAATGATATAAAGATTTGGTTAAAATTTAAATGGCACAAATACAAGGTTTATGTGTGCTTTTAACTCTGCATGAAGTAGCACCTCAAAATTATATTTAAAATATATTCTCAATAACAGTATTAACTAGATAATTTTGGAGAATATATGTGGTCTTAAGTTATGGAACATAGAATCTGGGTGTTCTCCACTGTATATCCTTCCCTCCTTTATCAAAGATAAGGTGACCATATGTGTGTGGGTTTACCTCTGGGCTTTCTATCCTGTTCCATTGATCTATATTTCTGTTTTTGTGCCAGTAACATACTGTCTTGATTACTGTGGCCTTGTAGTATAGTCTGAAGTCAGGGAGCCTGATTCCTCCAGCTCCATTTTTTGTTCTCAAGATTGCTTTGGCTATTCGGGGTCTTTTGTGTTTCCATACAAATTGTGAAATTTTTTGTTCTAGTTCTGTAAAAAAATGCCAGTGGTAATTTGATAGGGATTGCATTGAATCTGTAGATTGCTTTGGGTAATAGAGTCATTTTCACAATGTTGATTCTTCCAATCCAAGAACATGGTATATTTCTCCACCTATTTGTATCATCTTTAATTTCTTTCATCAGTGTCTTATAGTTTTCTGCATACAAGTCTTTTGTTTCCTTAGGTAGGTTTATTCCTAGATATTTTACTCTTTTTGTTGCAATGGTAAATGGGAGTGTTTTCTTAATTTCCCTCTCGGATTTTTCATCGTTAGTGTATAAGAATGCAAGAGATTTCTGTGCATTAATTTTGTATCCTGCTACTTTACCAAATTCATTGATTAGTTCTAGTAGTTTTCTGGTAGCATCTTTAGTATTCTCTATGTATAGTATCATGTCATCTGCAAACAGTGACAGCTTTACTTCTTCTTTTCCTATTTGGATTCCTTTTATTTCTTTATTTTCTCTGATTGCTGTGGCTAGAACTTCCAAAACTATGTTGAATAAGAGTGGTGAGAGTGGGCAACCTTGTCTTGTTCCTGATCTTATTGGAAATGGTTTGTTTTTCACCACTGAGAACAATGCTGGCTGTGGGTTTGTCATATATGGCCTTTATTATGTTGAGGAAAGTTCCCTGTATGCCTACTTTCTGCAGGGTTTTTATCATAAATGGGTGTTGAATTTTGTCAAAAGCTTTCTCTGCATCTATTGAGATGATCATATGGTTTTTCTCCTTCAGTTTGTTGATATGGTGTATCACGTTGATTGATTTGCGTATATTGAAGAATCCTTGCATTCCTGGAATAAATCCCACTTGACCATGGTGTGTGATCCTTTTAATGTGCTGTTGGATTCTGTTTGCTAATATTTTGTTGAGGATTTTTGCATCTATGTTCATCAGTGATATCGGCCTGTAGTTTTCTTTCTTTGTGACGTCTTTGTCTGGTTTTGGTATCAGGGTGATGGTGGCCTCATAGAATGAGTTTGGGAGTGTTCCTCCCTCTGCTATCTTTTGGAAGAGGTTGAGAAGGATAGGTGTTAGCTCTTCTCTAAATGTTTGATAGAATTCGCCTGTGAAGCCATCTGGTCCTGGGCTTTTGTTTGTTGGAAGATTTTTAATCACAGTTTCAATTTCAGTGCTTGTGATTGGTCTGTTCATATTTTCTATTTCTTCCTGGTTCAGTCTTGGCAGGTTGTGCATTTCTAAGAATTTTTCCATTTCTTCCAGGTTGTCCATTTTATTGGCATACAGTTGCTTGTAGTAATCTCTAATAATCTTTTGTATTTCTGCAGAGTCAGTTGTTACATCTCCTTTTTCATTTCTAATTCTATTGATTTGAGTCTTCTCCCTTTTTTTCTTGATGAGTCTGGCTAATGGTTTATCAATTTTATTTATCTTCTCAAAGAACCAGCTTTTACTTTTATTGATCTTTGCTATTGTTTCCTTCATTTCTTTTTCATTTATTTCTGATCTGATCTTTATGATTTCTTTCCTTCTGCTAAATTTGGGGTTTTTTTGTTCTTCCTTCTCTAATTGCTTTAGGTGCAAAGTTAGGTTGTTTATTCGAGATGTTTCCTGTTTCTTAAGGTAGGATTGTATTGCTATAAACTTCCCTCTTAGAACTGCTTTTGCTGTATCCCATAGGTTTTGGGTCGTCGTGTCTCCATTGTCATTTGTTTGTAAGTACTTTCTGATTTCCTCTTTGATTTCTTCAGTGATCACTTCGTTATTAAGTAGTGTATTGTTTAGCCTCCATGAGTTTGTATTTTTTACAGATCTCTTCCTGTAATTGATATCTAGTCTCATAGCGTTGTGGTCAGAAAAGATACTTGATACGATTTCAGTTTTGCCAAGGCTAGATTTGTGACCCAAGATATGATCTATCCTGGAGAATGTTCCATGGGCACTTGAGAAAAATGTGTATTCTGTTGTTTTTGGATGGAATGTCCTATAAATATCAAGTAAATCCATCTTGTATAATGTATCATTTAAAGCTTGTGTTTCCTTATTTATTTTCATTTTGGATGATCTGTCCATTGGTGACAGTGGGGTGTTAAAGTCCCCTACTATGATTGTGTTACTGTCGATTTCCCCTTTTATGGCTGTTAGTATTTGCCTTATGTATTGAGGTGCTCCTATGTTGGGTGCATAAATATTTACAATTGTTATATCTTCTTCATGGATCAATCCCTTGATCATTATGTAGTGTGCTTCTTTGTCTCTTGTAATAGTTTTTATTGTAAAGTCTATTTTGTCTGTTATGAGAATTGCTACTCCAGCTTTCTTCTGATTTCCATTTGCATGGAATATCTTTTTCCATCCCCTCACTTTCAGTCTGTAAGTGTCCCTAGGTCTGAAGTGGGTCTCTTGTAGACAGCATATATATGGGTCCTGTTTTTGTATCCATTCAGCCAGTCTGTGTCTTTGGGTGGGAGCATTTAATCCATTTACATTTAAGGTAATTATCGATATGTGTGTTCCTATTACCATTTACTTAATTGTTTCAGGTTGTTCTGGTAGGTCTTTTCCTTCTCTTGTGTTTCTTGCTTAGAGATATTCCTTTAGCATTTGTTATAAAGCTGGTTTGGTGGTGCTGAACTCTCTCAGCTTTTGCTTGTCTGTAAAGGTTTTAATTTCTCCATCAAATCTGAATAAGATCCTTGCTGGGTAGAGTAATCTTGGTTGTAGGTTTTTTTTCCTTCATCACTTTAAATATGTCCTGCCACTCCCTTCTGGCTTGCAGAGTTTCTGCTGAAAGATCAGATGTTAACCTTATGGGGATTCCCTTGTGTGTTATTTGTTGTTTTTCCCTTGCTGCTTTTAATATGTTTTCTTTGTATTTAATTTTTGACAGTTTGATTATTATGTGTCTTGGCGTGTTTATCCTTGGGTTTATCCTGTATGGGACTCTCTGTGCTTCCTGGACTTGATTGACTATTTCCTTTCCTATATTAGGGAAGTTTTCAACTATAATCTCTTCAAATATTTTCTCAGTCCCTTTCTTTTTCTCTTCTTCTTCTGGGACCCCTATGATTCGAATGTTGGTGCGTTTAATGTTGTCCCAGAGGTCTCTGAGACTGTCCTCAGTTCTTTTCATTCTGTTTTCTTTCTTCTGCTCTGCAGTAGTTATTTCCACTATTTTATCTTCCAGGTCACTTATCCGTCCTTCTGCCTCAGTTATTCTGCTATTGATCCCATCTAGAGTATTTTTCATTTCATTTATTGTGTTGCTCATCGTTACTTGCTTCCTCTTTATTTCTTCTAGGTCCTTGTTAACTGTTCTTGCAATTTGTCTATTCCATTTCCAAGATTTTGAATCATCTTTACTATCATTATTCTGAATTCCCTTTCAGGTAGGCTGGCTATTACCTCTTCATTTGTTAGGTCTGGTGTGTTTTTATCTTGCTCCTTCATCTGCTGTGTGTTTTTCTGTCTTCTCATTTTGCTTATCTTACTGTGTTTGGGGTCTCCTTTTTGCAGGCTGCAGGTTCGTAGTTCTCTCTGTTTTTGGTGGCTGTCCCCAGTGGCTGAGGTTGCTTCAGTGGGTTGAGCAGGTTTCCTGGTTGGGGGGACTAGTGCCTCTGTTCTGGTGGATGAGGCTGGATCTTGTCTTTCTGGTGGGCAGGCCCACATCTGGTGGTGTGTTTGAGGATGTTGGTAGCCTTGTTATGATTTTAGGCAGCCTCTCT
The DNA here is from genome assembly GCF_026419965.1 of Kogia breviceps. Classification (NCBI taxonomy): domain Eukaryota; kingdom Metazoa; phylum Chordata; class Mammalia; order Artiodactyla; family Physeteridae; genus Kogia; species Kogia breviceps. Next base: position 103,698,985 of record NC_081314.1, read on the forward strand.
GTCAATGGATGGGGCTGTAGACCTGTCTTGCTCTTTGTTGGGTATAGGGTGTTCAGCACTGTTCGTTGCTGGTCCTTGAGTGAAGCTGGGTCTTGGTGTTGAGATGGAGATCGCTGGGAGATTTTCGCCGTTTGATATTACGTGGCTGAGAGGTCTCTTGTGGACCAGTGTCCTGAGGTTGGTTCTCCCACCTCAGAGATACAGCCTTGACTCCTGGCTGGAGTGCCAAGAGCCTTTTGGGAGGTCTGAGGTCTTCTGCCAGCGTTCGGTGGGTGTTCTATAAGAGAAGTTCCACGTGTAGATGTATTTCTGATGTCTCTGTGAGGAGGAAGGTGATCCCCGCGTCTTACTCTTCCGCCATCTTCCAAGAACCACCCATATATTTTTAAACTGCAAAACCAGAGCAATATTTCACAAAGTGTATTCTACAAAATATATTTTCCAAGTTACTTTAGTAAAAGCTATTTTGAAAAAGTTTCTATGATCAAACAAATCTAGAAAATACGTATATATTTTGATAATGCAGAATTTAATTACAGTTTTTATTATGCTATTATTCATTGTGAAAGCATAATATAAAATGAGAAAATTATATAAAAATTTCCCATCTTATTATATTTTATTTCTGGATTCTTCTAGTGAGAGCTGCATAGCCTGGAACATAAATTATCCTTACTTTTTGTTTGCTAATTCTATTAGTTAATGAGAAGGCATGTTAAAATTTCCCACTATCATTTTGAAATTGTCTTTTTTTTTCTTTTTTATTCTATCAATTGTGCTTTTTGTATTTTGAATCCATATTATTAAGTGCACTTAAATGTAAAATTATTTTATCTTTTTATTGGACTGACAATTTTATGACTATAAAACATCCCTCTTTATCTCTAACTGTGCTTCTTGCCTTAAAGTCTACTTTGCTTTTTTCCTGGTTCATGTTTTCATTGTAATTTTTTCTGTTTATTTATATATTTAATTGTTCCTCATAAGCAGTAAAACTGCATTTGTATCTTTATCCAGCCAAGAGTTTTAACCATTTAATTAAACTTTTAATTTAATTTATATTTACTTTATTAACACATTTGATTTTATATTTGCAATCTTCAAGATCTTTTTTGTCTCACATATTTAGGATTCTTTTTCCTTCTTTCTCACATTATTCTAGATAATGAATACTTTCATTATTTTATTTTCCCTCTATTTACTTGTAAGATCGATCAATCAGTCTTTCCATCTATCTGTCTTTGGTTGCTCTAGAGATTGCAACATGCAGCCCTGAATTAATCATCTAATACAAAATTATGATTTTATCTAAAAAAGAAGGGTGCAAGTGAACTTATCTACAAAACAGAAACAGAGTTACAGATGTAGAAAACAAACTTATGGTTACCAGGGGGCGGGGCGGGGGATAAACTGGAAGATTGAGATTGACATATACACACTACTATATATAAAACAGATAACTACTAAGGCCTATATGGGAAAAAAATCTAAAAAAAAGAGTGGATATATGTATATGTATGACAGATTGCTACACATCTGAAACTAACACAACATTGTAAATCAACTATACTCCAATAAAAAAAATTTTTTAATGTTGATTTTATCACTTCCCCAATAATGCTAAAAACTCTTTGGTGAAGTTCTTGTATAAATATTTTATCCATTTAGTTGGATTTTTTAATTTTCTCATTATTGAGTTCTATGGATCTTCTTTTTTTTAAATTTACTCTGGCTACAAATCTTTTATCAAATATGTGTTTTGAAAATATGAGGCTTGCCTCTTCATTTTTTTAACAGTGCCTTTTGAAGAGCAGACATTTTTACTTTGAATGATATTAAGTATGTCTTTTTTTTTTCTTTATGGTTCATATTTTCTGTGTACTAAGAATTGAAATTGCCTAACATAAGGTCACAAAATTTTCTTATATATGTTCTTCTAAAATTTGACAACTTTACCATATGATATCACTTATACCTGGAATCGAAAATATGACACAAATGAACCTATCTATGAAATAGAAACAGACTCATAGACATAGAAAAGAGACTTATGGTTGCCAAGGGGAAGGGGGGTGGGGGAAAGACATATTGGGAGTTTGGGGGTTAGCAGATGAAAAACACTATATATAGAATGGATAAACAACAAGGTCCTACTGTATATCACAGGGAACTATATTCAATATCCTGTGATAAACTATAATGGAAAAGAATATAAAGGAGAATACATATATATATATATATATATATATATATAACTGAATCACTGCTGTACAGCAGAAATTAACACAACATTGTAAATCAACTATACTTCAATTTTTTAAAGTTTAACAATTTTACCTATTTTATTTAGATCCATTTTATGTAAATTCTTGTGTTTGTTGTGATTAAGGGTCAAGGTTCACATTTTTCATGTAGATATCCCATTGTTCCAGAACCATTTCTTTAAAAGAGTATCCTTTCACCATTGAGTTACCTTGGAATCCCTGTCAAAAGTTATGTGTGAATCAGATAATATGTCTTTTTCAAAATTATTTTGGCTTAAGTCCTTTGCATTTATGTAATTTTTGAGAATCTGCTTCTCTATTTCCAAAATACCTGCTTTTTGAATCTATAGATTAATTTGGGGAGAAGTGATATATTAAACAATTTAAATCTTCTGATGTATGGTCATCGAATACCTCCCCATTTGTTTAATTTCTCTGCAGCAATATTTTGTAATTTTTCGTCCACAACTTTTGCACCAGTTTAACAAAGATATGCCTAGGTTGTTTTCCTTTGTATTTACTATACTTGAGGATCTCTGAGCTTGTCAAATTTGTGGTTTGTTGTTTTTTGTTACTTTTGGAATATTCTTAACTATTATATCTTTGAATATTCTTTTCTGCTCTGTCCTTGCTCTTTTTCTGAAATTCTAGCTATAAATGTTTGAAAATTTCATATTACCCATACTGCTTTTTTATATTCTATTCTGCTTTGTCACTCTTTTTCCCTTTTGCCATCCACTTTGGATAACTTCTATTTATCTATCTTAATTCATTGATTCTTTCTTCCTATTTGTTGAGTCTACTGATTACATCATCAAAAATTATTTATAACTTGTACAGTGCTTTTCATTTCTACTATTTCCATTTTTGGAAATAGTCATTTTTGTGAGTTTCTTTCTCTCTGCTGGTATTCTCCACCTGTCTAGGCATATTATCTACCTTTGCCACTGTATCCTTTAACACATTAAAGGATTATTTTAAAAGCCTTTGTCTGACAGTTCCAACATCCAGGCCATCTCTGTGTCTAATTCTGTTCTCTATTTTGTTGCTTAAAAATGGAATATAGAAAAAAAAAAAAGGAATATAGTTTTCATGCTAATTTCTATATCTCATGATTTTTAATTGAATGCAGAACATTGTAAAAATAACAAGAGAAGTGGTGGTAAATAATATTTATGCCGGGAAAGAGAAAAGCATTTTCTCTGTCAGGCCCTTGGGTTGGGATTGAATAAAGCTAAAAAGTAGTTCCACTTGGTCTGGGTTTTATCATTGTTATAGGCACATTTAGTGCACCACAGGCTTCAAATTCCTCTGGTAATGAACCTACTACCTTGTGCTCAGTGTGAGGCTGGAGTACTGAAGGATCTTTCTCACTGTTCTTGTTCCAACCTCAGCTTTCAGTAAGCCTTATAGGCCTGTGCAATAGAGCATTGCTCTCCATGATCTTGTTGCTTTTTACTTTGCACTATCAGTACAGGATTCCAGCCAGGACTGGGTATACTTTTCTCCACCAAAAGCAGGTCTCTTTTGTTTATTATCAGTGTGAGTTTTTGTGGGCAAATTTCTACCCTTGCCCAGTGGCAGCTGACCTTTCCTGGGATGGGGTGAATGAGAGGGTTATCTACCCCTTGTACAGAGGTCAGTAGCTTTTCCATCATTTTAAAGCAACATCAAGTTGGGAGATTAACTGAGGGTTTTGTTCCTTCCCATTTTGCAAATGAATTTTGCTTTAATGAGTGAAATGTCAAGGGTGTGGGTTGGGTTGTGTGCCTATCTCCTTGTGGAAGTGATCACCACTTGGTACTTGTACAGGGCCTGGAGTGTAGATGGGCTTCTCCAAGGGCTCCTGGTCTACCCTCAAACTTTGTCAGGTCCTGAACGCTTGCATTCTGAGAGGCAGCTCTCTTCAATTACTTGCCCTGCCTTAATTATTTTTCTTTTCTTGGAGCATCTAGGAGAAACCTGTGTATAAATGCAGCACTTGTTTGCAAAATCCTCTTGTTTCTAGGATCCCAGAAATTCCAAACTGTCACACCAGCCCACCAATGGATTTAAAAAATTTGTTAAAATTTTAATTGTTTTTTTTCTTACCCACCTTTATGAGTATAACCTCTTTATCTTGTTCTCTGCCAAAAGTGAAACAGTTTGCATGTCCTATTTCTAGAGGCCATTCATCCATGATAATCTAGTTCCCCTGTTGCTTGATGACCTTACCCAATGGGCAAAAACAAATGTATGATTTTGTAGATTACTTAGCTTTTTCTTCATGTCAAGTGAAAGAGAATATCACCTTATATTCAACACTTTCTAGCTGAAATGGATCTCCCTATTTGCCTCCATTTAAAAAAACTTTTAAATTAATTAATTTTTTTATTAAAGCATAGTTGATTTACAATATTATCTTAGCTTCAGGTTTATAGCATAGTGATTCAGTATTTCTACAGATAATACTCAATTGAGAGTTATACAAGATAACTGCTATAATTCCCTGTGCTATATAATATATCCTTGTTACTTATATATTTTATATATAGTAGTTTGTTTCTCTTAATCCCTTGCCCCTATCTTGCCCCTCCCCCTTTCCCTCTTCCCAGTGGTAACAACTACTTTGTTTTCCATATCTGTGTCTGTTTCTGTTTTGCTGTATACATTCATATGTTTTATTTTTTTAGATTCCACATATAAGTGATATCATGTAGTATTTGTCTTTATCTGTCAGACTTATTTCACTAAGCATAATATTCTCTAGGTCCACCCATGTTGCTACAAATGGCAGAATTTCATTCTTTTTATGGCTGAATAATATTCCATTGCATGTATATACCATATCTTCTTTATCCATTTGTCTATTTATGGATACTTGGGTTATTTCCATATCTTGACTATTATAAATAGTACTGCTATGAACATTGTGGTGCATGTACCTTTTCAAATTAGTGCTTTTCATTTTTTCCAGATATATACCCAGGAGTGGGAATGCTAGATCATACAGTAGTTCTATTTTTAATTTTTTGAGAAACCTCTATACTGTTTGCCATAGTGGCTGTACCAATTTACATTCCCACAAAAATGTATGAGGGTTCACTTTTCTCCACATCCTCGTCAAGATTTGTTATTTGTAGACTTTTTGATGATAGTCATTTAGCTATTCTTTTGGGTGTGAGGGGATGTCTCGTTGTGGTTTTGATTTGCATTTCTCAAATAATTAGCAGTGTTGAGCATCTTTTCATGTGCCTGTTAGCCATAGTATGCCTTCTTCAGAAAAATTTTTGTTTACGTCTTCTGCCCATTTTTTGAGTGAGTTGTTTTTTTATATGGAGTTGTAGGAACTATTTATATATTTTGGATATTATGCATTATTGGTCATATCAGTTGAAAATATTTTCGCCCATATTTTAGGTTGTCTTTTCATTTTGTCAGTGATTTCCATTTCTGTGCAAACCTTTTAAGTTTAATTAGGTCCTATTTGTTTATTTTTGTTCTTTTGTTTCTTTTGCATTGGAAGACAGATCTAAAAAATATTTCTGTGACTTAAGTCAAAGAGTGTTTTGCCTATGTTCTCTTCGAGGAGTTTTATGGTTTCTGGTCTTACATTAAGGTCTTTAGTCCATTTTGAGGTTATTTTTGTATATGGTGTGAGGAATGTTCTAATTTCCTTCTTTTACCTGTAGCTGTCCAGTTTTCCCAGCACCACTTAGTGGAGAGACTGTCTTTTCACCATTGTATATTCTTGCCTCCTTTGTTGTAAATTAATTCACCACAGGGGCATAGGTTTATCTCTGGACTCTCTTTTCTGTTCCATTCATTTTTATGTCTGTTTTTGTGCTAGTACCATGATGTTTTGTTTATTGTGGCTTTTAGAATATTCTGAAGTCTGGGAGGGTTATAACTCCAGCTTTGTTCTTTTTTCTCAAGGTTGCTTTGGCAATTCAGGGTCTTTTGAGGTTGTGTACAATTTTAGAATTATTGTTCTAGTTCTATGAAGAATATCATGGGTATTTTGATAGAGATTGCATAAAAATCTGTAGATTGCTTTGGGTAGTATGGTCATTTTAATAATATTAATTCTTCCAATCCAAAAACATTGGATATCTTTCCATTTCTTTCTATCATCTTCAGTTTCCTTCATCAATGTTTTATAGTTTTCAGAGTATAAGTCTTTCACGTCCTTGGTTACATTTGTTCCTGGATTTTTTATTCTTTTTGATGCAATTATTATTTTTTGCTTTCTTTTTCTGATAGTTCATTATTAATGAATAGAAAAGCAACAGATTCCTGTATATTAACCTTGTCCTGCAACTTTGTTGAATTCATTTATTAGTTCTAACAGTTTTGGAGTGGAGACCTAAGTTTTTCTATAGGTAGTATCATGTCATCTGCAAATAGTGCCAGTTTTCTTCCCTTCGAATTTAGATGCCTTTTCTTTTTCTTGTCTGAATGCTGTGTCTAGGACTTCCAAGTCTATGTTAAATAGAAGTAGCAGGAGTGGACATCCTTGTCTTGTTCCTGAATTTAAAGGAAAGGCTTTCAGCTTTTCAATGTTGAGTATTATATTGGCTGTGGGTTTGTCATAAATGGCCTTTCTTATGTTGAAATTTGTTCCCTCTATACTTATTTTCTGGAGAGTTTTTATCATGAAAGGATGCTGAATTTTGTCAAATGCTTTTTCTGCATCTATAGATGACCATGTGATACTTATCTCTCCTTTTGTTAATGTGGTTTATCACATTGATTGCTTTGCAAATATTGAACCATCCTTGTGTCCCATAAATTCAACTTGACCATGGTGTATGATTCTTTTTATATATTGTTGGATTCAGTTTGCTAATATTTTATTGAGGATGTTTGCATCTATATTCATCAAAGATATTGCTTGTGATTTTCATGTATTGTTGTATCTTTGTTTTCGTGACAGAGTAAAGGTAGCCTTATAGAATGAATTTGGGAATGTGCTATCCTCTTCAGTTTTTTGGAATACTTTGAGAAGGATAGTATTAGTTCTTTATATGTTTTGTAGAATTCCCCTGTGAAGCTATCCAGTCCTTGACTTTGCTTTCTTGGAGTATTTTTTTTAATTTAATAAATTTATTTATTATTTTTGGCTACATTGGGTCTTCGTTGCTGTGTGCAGGCTTTCTCTAGTTGAGGTGAGCAGGGGCTACTCTTCATTGCGGTGAGCAGGCTTCTCATGGCAGTCACTTCTCTTGTTGCAGAGAACAGGCTCTAGGTGCACAGGCTTCAGTAGTTGTGGCTCTCGGGCTTCAGTAGTTGTGGCTCATGGGCTCTAGAGTGCAGGCTCAGTAGTTGTGGTGCACGGGCTTAGTTGCTCTGTGGCATGTGGAATCTCCCCAGACCAAGGCTTGAACCCATGTCCCCTTCATTGGCAGGCAGATTCTTAACCACTGCACCACCAAGGAAGCCCTGCTTAGAGTTTTTAAATTATAGATTCACTTTTACTACTAGTGATCAGTCTGTTCAAATTATCTGTTTATTCTTGACTCAGTCTTGGCAGGTTATAGACAATTGTCCATTTCTTCTAGGTTTTCCAATTTGTTGGCTTAAAACTCTTTGTAGTGTGATTTTTTTGTATCTCTGTGGTATCAGTTTTTATTTCTCCAATTTTATTTGTTAGTTTTTCATTTGGCTCCTCTCTCTTTTTTTCTTATTGTGCCTCGCTGAAAGTTTATCAATTTTGTTTATCTTTCAAAAAAAAAAAGCTCTTGATTTCATTGATCTTTTTTATTATTTTTATCTCAATTTTATTTATTTCCTCTCTAATCATTATAATTTCCTTCCTTCTACTGACTGTGGGCTTTGTTTGTTCTTCCTTTTCTAATTCCTTTATGTGGTAGGTTAGGTTGTTCATTTGAGATTTTTTTTGTTTCTTGAGGAAGGCCTGTATTGCTATAAAGTTCTTAGAACTGCTTTGGCTGCATCCCATAATTCTGGAGTGTTGTGTTTACATTTACATTTATCTCAAGATATTTTCTGATTCCCTCTTTGACTTCTGCATTGACCCATTGGTTTTTCAGTAGCATGTTATATAGTATCCACATATTTGGTCTTTCCTATTTTTTCTCTCTGTAGTCAATTTCTAGTCTCATAATGTTGTGATCAGAAACAATTCTCAATATAATTTCTCTCCTCTTAACTTTGTTGCCGCTTATTGTGAGGCCTAGCATGTAGTCTATCCTGAAGAATGTTGCATGTGCACTTGAAAGCATGTGTATTTTGCCTTTTTTGGATGTAATGTCCTATAGTTATCAATTAAGTCCAATTGGTCTGTTGTGTCATTTAATGCAATGCATTTAATGACATTTAAATGCCTTTAATGCCTTTAATGCAAATTGTTGTCTCTTTGAAAACATGAGTTTGCCAAAATCTCTGCTCTACTTTTCAAAGGGTTTTATTTTTATTGTTTTAGCATCTTTGCCTCCTACCCTATGGAAGCTTCAGAAATCAGCAAATCTCTTGAGGGGAAAACTGACTGCAAGATATCACTCAAGTGTTTAACATTGTCTTTCTAGTATGTAAGGCTCTAAAAGCTCTGCAACAGCTGTTCTCTGTTCTGTTCTCTAACAGCACATTTCTGCCAGGGCAAAGCTCAGATTCTTAATCTCTCACCCACACACAGATTGACATGTACTCCCATGAAAATAGGCTGCTGAAGACTGTCAATTAATCTCTCTATAGTTCTCTCCTTTCTTGAATTTTAGTCACTCTTGTCTTCAATGATTCAGCCTCTTTCTTGATGCTTTAAAGTAGTTATTTTAAATTTCATCTAACTTTTCTGTTTGTCCTCAGTGGAAACACTTAGAAGTTCTGAGATGCTCCATTACATGTTATATATTATAATTAAATTATATGTTAGATTATGCTTTAGTATCTCATAAGATATTTTAAATAACATTTAAGAAGCCAAACTAGGATGAAGATTTAACTTTGCAGGATGTTAAATACAAATACAAAAGACTTAAATTATCTAATGAAGTATTACATTCTACATATGACTAAATTCACACAAGCACAAGTAATGACAATTCATTAAAGTCTACTTTTATAAATGTTAGCAAGCAGATTTCTTTTGAAATACATCATAACATAAATAACATAATTTATTATAACAGAATATAATAATTTCTAATAACATGTGTAATATAATATTAAAAATGTGTTTTATTGTTCAGTGGGGGAAAAATATGGTTTTATTTGTACCGAGACACACCATTTTCTAGTCTTGTTTTAATGTTTTTGAAAGATCAACAAATCACAGTGTTCTCCCTTAGAGCAACAAGTTTCAGTAGAATTTGTCCTTTATGGCATTCTTTCTGGCCTTGATTCCCTTACCCTCTACAATGCATCCCTAAACTTTTAATTTTCAGTTTATATTGTCTCTCTATTTTTCCAGTTACTTCTTCAAATGTCTTGAAATGAGTTAGAATATGATCCAGCATTTACCCAAGCCCTATTCAACATTCTTATTTGTGACAATATGATTACTACATATCTTTAATTTAAGCCAGGAATGGCAAATGAATTTCATCTTGTATGGCAGTTCTAATCAAATGGAAGAAATGTCTTAAACTGTTTGAAAAGATTCTAAAGGCACATCCAAGCCCAATCCAAAAATATATCAATATAATTTAATGAGATCTGTCATGCATTGGAAGGAGGAATAGTAACAGACAATTTCACTGGATCTTGAGTACTTAAAGTTGGTCACAAAGTTAAAAATTCAAAAAGATTTGTTAATTGACTAATTAACTTTACTGAAAATTCATGAACACAATAACAAAAAAGACTTCTGGTTTTATTAATAACTATTCTATTTTAAAAGGGATTATTCTTTATGAGTAGTTCACTAAATTCCTCTCTTGACCTCGTCTTATTCATCTTGATATCCCACTCTAAGACTTGTTAATGTCTGATGGCAAATGCTCACTGAATAATTTTTACTGAATTTATTTTATTTTAAAGTATAAATAACCCAAATTTCTGAAATGTTTATTACTAGTGTTTTACAACAATTTTATATTTAACAAAGAATATAAGTAAAGACCTAGCTATAGAGAAAACATTTTCATTGATGTAATGTAGATGAAAGTGTTGCAGGTGGAAATACATATAAAACATCTACTGTTTAAAATATATTTGGAGTGATTATTAGGTTCTTCCCACCTATTAGGGAAAATAAATTGCTAATAGAAATTCTTAAAAAAGTGTTTTGAACTATAAAAGGAGCTACCAGTGGCACTCTTAAATGATCCTCTTAGTGAGAAATATCTTTGAACCAGATACGTGAAGGATATCAGCCTTGGAGAATTGTAATTACTGGGTGATTGTTTGTTTTTTACCTTGATCTCGATCTTGGTCCACACAGCAATCATCCAAATATTATATCTTGTAATTGAGTAAGAGAGTAAATTGTGATATCCTGGATAATTCAATTTCATTCAAGCAGTCTACAAAAACTTAAGTCCCAAAGGGAGTATACAGTGGAATACAGGGGTCCTGCAATTTGAATGCTCCCAAACTAGAAAACAGATGTACACAAACAACAAGTTACTTAATTATAGGAAAACGTGTTATGAGAAGAGCTGCAAAACGCAGAGTTCTGTGTTTTCAACATTTCCTCTTATTTTTGATAATCAATTCTTAACTGAAAAAAATATCAGAATTACCTACTATTTCTTCAAACAGAAGTCTCTTTGGGAGCATTTTATGCCTCTCTTTTGCCTTCTCTGGTTTTAAAATAAGCATTTTACATGATTCCATTTTACCACCTTTCTTAGCATATCAATTACACTTACTTTTAAAAAGTTGTTAATGGTTGCCCTAGAGTTTACAACGTATTTTTAATTAAGTCCACCTTCAAATAACACTGTACTGCTCACTTGTAATGCAGAAGCCTTATAACAAAATATGCCCAATTCCTCCCTCTTATCCTTTATTACATTGCTGTCATTCATTTCACTTGTCCAAATTCTATAATCACCCAATACAATGTGACTATTATTACTTTAAATAGCTATCTTTTAAATCATTAAGAGTAAGAAAAATAGATTTTATTTTACTTTATTTCTTCTCTAATGCCCTTCCTTTCTTTATATAGATCTGAGTTTCTGACTTATTATCATTTTCCTTCTCCCTGAAGAATTTCTTTTAACATTTCTTACAGAGTAAATATGATGGTGGTAAACTCCTTCAGTTTTAGTTTGTCTGAGGAAGTCTATTTCTCTCTCATTTTTGAAAGATAATTTCACTGGCTATAGGATTCAACGTTGGTGGGTTTTCCCTTAAATACTTTAAATATTTCATTCCACTTTTGCCTTGCTTGCATGATTTCTGAAGAGCTCACTGTAATTCTTATCTCTGTATTATTTTTCCTCTATAGGTAAGATTGTTCTTCTTTCCTCTAACTTCTTTCAAGATTTCCTTTGTCTTTTGCTTTCTGCAGTTTAAATATAATGACAAAGTGCAGTTATTTTATCTTTTTTTCTTGGATATTCTGTTCTATTTTTGTCATTATCTTTTCTATTTGCATTTCACTTTGAGAAGCTTCTACTGACCTATATTTAAGCTCACTAATTATTTTAGACTGTGTTCAGTCTACAGACAAGCCCAAAGGCATTCTTCAATTCTGTCACAGTATTTTTGACTCTTTGATTCTTTCTTAGATTTCCATCTCTCTGCTTGCATTACTTGCTTGTTGCTGCCCATTGTGTACTTTTTCCATTAGAGTCCCTAACATATTCATTATTATCATTTTAAAGTTTATTTCTGATCATTCCAACACCTGTGTCATATATGAGTCTAGTTCTGATGCTTGCTTTGTCTCTGGAGACTGTGGTCTTTCTTCCCTCTTAGCATGCCTTGTAATATTTTTTTGAAAGCTGAATATTATGGGAACTGAGGCAAAGAAGCATTTAGTGTAAACTTTTATGTTCATGTGGCTAAGAGTTGGGCTCTATGAAATATTTGCTATAAGTGTACATGCTAGAAGGTTCAGATTTCTCAGATGTCCCTTCTTTCCCACTCCCTGTTGACTTTGAGCCTCTTTAGGTACTCTTCCTTAGAGAGTCTGTGTCTTGGAGCTCTCTTATTTGTGTTTCTCAGTTATTATACTGAGCCCTGTTTGTAGGGTAATAATGTGTGGGAGTAGAAGTATCTTATGATTAGAAGAATCTTATGATTAAATCTCACATTTTCAGTGTGTCTTTGTCCTTCACTGTGGTGACTCTGACCTTCACCGTGTTTCTTTACTTTCTTTCTCCCTAAGTGAGACAATAAGGCTAGAGGGGGCTGGAATGGGAGCAGTGCTCTTACTTCAGATGGGATAAAATTCTGGTAAAATCTTTTCCCCTGAAAATAGGCCTTTGTTATAGAAACCCTTTGGATATATTTCACAATGATCACTCTTCACCTATTTCTGCCAAAGCTATGAGGATATTTTTCTTGGCTCTTCATCAAGAGAAACCTAGGGGGTTTCTGGAGGTAAAGCCCCCCAAATTGTGCCTCCACCCTCACCCAAAGCTGCACCCTCAGGGGTTTCTTGCTCTCATGTTGATCCACACTCAGCCTCTAACAGTTCATCGAAATTACTGTATAAGTGTTCCTACCAGTTTATGGCTTCAGTGCCTTCTGCTCCAGGTTATTAGGTCTTGGATGTAACTCTCTGTATTCACTTGTCTTTCCAGATTTTAGGGTGGAGGTTTTCTTTGTGTCACAGTTCTCTGATGGGTCCAAGAAAAGCCATTGTTTTTCGGTTTGTTCATTTTTTTTCTTGTTGTAAATACAGGAGTGAAAACTTTCAAGTTCTTTTCATCTATTCACATAGGAGCCAAAACCAAAAGTCTTGAGAAAAAAATTTTTTAACACAAGCATTCCTTAAAATTAAGTTAAGTGAAGATCTTCTTGACCTGGAAATAATAGGAATAGAAATAAAGTGAATTCAGAATGATTTCCATTTTTTCATTTTATGTATCTTTGATTATAATATGCATTATAACTGTTAAAATATTGGTATGGGGCTTCCCTGGTGGTGCAGTGGTTGAGAGTCTGCCTGCCGATGCAGGGGACACGGGTTCATGCCCCGGTCCAGGAAGATCCCACATGCTGCGGAACAGCTAGGGCTGTGAGCAATGGCCGCTGAGCCTGCGCATCCGGAGCCTGTGCTCCTCAACGAGAGAGGCCACAACAGTGAGAGGCCCGCGTACCGCAAAAAAAAAAAAAAAAATTATAAATAAATATATATATATATATATATTAGTATGTATCATATGTTATCTCAAGCAGATGTGAAATTGGCTGGTCCAAGAAAACTTATCTGACATCCTTGGCATTATTAGGAAAAGAAGAAAATAAACCAGGGAAATAATTTTTTTTTTTTAATCAACTCAGACTCGGTAAAAATTCAAAGAAAGGTCCCTATACTTATAAGTATTTGGCATATAACACAGGATTTTGCTTTAAGTTTGAATAGTATAAAGTGTGATTTTTTTCAAAAGACATGCATACCAAGTCATGTTGGGCTATCTTATGTGCAAAGACTTAGCCATTCATCTGTATGCATTTTTCATATGACCTTTAAATACAAACACCAAAAAACCCCCATTGTGTTCTTTTAGCAGATATCTCTACTTATATCTTACAGAGTTATACCTGGCACATAGTAGGTACTCAATATATGTCTGATGAATTGATTATTTTGATATTATATCCAGTGTTCCAATTTTAGATTCAACTTTCTTCCTAAAAAATGAAGAACAAGTTCACATTTTACCTGAAAATGTAAGAGTCTCTTCTGACCCCAAATTCTCTCCATCACTTAAAAACAGATGTCCTCTGCTTGTCCTCTTCTGAATGCATATTTTCCTCACAGTCTGATTTTACAAAGAACCAACTTTAGGTGCAGGAAAGGATTTGCTTTCTTTATTCTAAATGATAGGTTGAAAAATTATTCAAAAGAGATTGATCTAGTCAGAATTGTTAAGCTGATTAAATTCATCTTTGGCAACATTTCAGCACTCTCTCTGCACTATTTCCTACTGGCTACATCTCTTCTTACAAGCGTCTCAAGACCATGGACCTTTATTTGGCCCAATAATTTAGATCTGATCTGAAATTATTAGTCATATCTTCCTTTCGCTCCAACAGAGGAATTTATCTTGTTTTGTTTATTTGTGTGACTCATCTCAATTAGGTGTTGGGTGGAAAGGAAACAGCTGAATTTGACTCTGACATATAAAGGACTGACAGCTTTCCAAGGTCCATTTGCTCTAGAGGAGAAGGTGATTAAAACTAAATGACTCTCTGATTGAGTTTTAAGGGGCCATTTGTCTAGTGAAAATGGGATCATTAACATTCCATCCAGAGCTGAGGCCAAGGTTGGGACAGAGATCAAAACTGGGATTGGAACTAGAATTAGTCCTAGTCCTGGTCTCTGCTCTCCCCTAGAATGGGACAGCACTGACATACATAGAGAAAAAGATGCTATACCCATGAATTGAGCAGATGAGCTTATAGGCCAGACAAGGTTTGGGGCAGAAAGTAACAATGGCTAGAGCACTAGATATACTACCAGTATCATGTGCTAAATATAAGTAACAGATTAAAAGAAGCTCTTGAAGAAACCAACACTCTTTTAAGTGATCTAGATGCCAATTTCTTGTTTTGTCCTCAGATGTGGCAAAAGAGAAAGCAAATCAATACTGACTGAGAATTATTTTGATTTATTAAGATTTGATGAAACTCTACCAAATATATGGGTGTAAATCTGCTAGTAATTGAAGAATTCTTCTTGGTGAAGATAGTTATGAATTCAAATTCATAGTCTGTGACTCCACTACCATAGAAGAACATGCCTTTTGTAAACCCCACATATTACATGTCCTGTTGGATTCAATACACTTAGAATTCCTTGTGTCAATGCCATGAATCAATCAATCAAGAAAGGTGCATATTATGGAAGAGGGGAGGGCAATGCCTGCATGGTTAAAAAGAAATGAATAATATTATAAAGAAGTAGAAATAATCTTGAGATTGTTGGAAACATATTTTTGAGAAGACCCCAGAACTCCTTTGTCCTTTTATGACTTGATGGCGGGTCCATATTTTTTTCCATACACTTTGAGAACCAAATTCATTATATTCTTTTATAATAAAAAATGGTTTGGCAAGGATAAGACTTGACCAAATCAAACTGCTAGTAAAAGACCTGTTAATATCAACTAACAAAGCAAGGAAGTTGACATAACCATCAAAATTAGGAACCAAAAAATTATAGCTTTGAGTTATTGGGACTGGGAGGAAATTGTAAACACTTTTGAAATTTTGGCACCTATGATCACTTCAAATCAGAGTCAGCAAAGACTAACTGCTAAAGGAAAGTTGAATCTAATATTTTCTAAGGTTTAAAAATAGATAGGTAAGCCAAAAAGAAACAATAATATACTGTTTATATTGTATAATAAAACTTTTCCTCCAAATAAATTGCTTTCTTTATATAATGCACATTCTCGTTGAGAATGAATTTGCCCTTTTTGAATTCTTTTTGAATAAAGGAAAGTCTCTGTCATATTTATTTAAAACCAAACAATTCTACTCAACTAATAATGAAGCAAACTGATTAAGCTACAAAATCACAGTTTTTCATCAGAGGGTTGAGAAAGCAAATAAATATAAAATGTATGTATGTATATGTATATCTGTATATATATAAATGTTATTTCATATTTACTCCCACTAATTTCTTCTTCAGTGCTTTTTGGTGTTTCTTGTAAATTTGGGCTCCCTTATGGTATCACTTTCTTTAGCCTAAATAATCTATTTTATTCTATAGTGCAGATCTGTTGGAGAAAATTTTTCAGCTTTTAACTTTTGTCTCACTAAAAGTTTCTTTAACTTGCCTTCATTTATGAAGCATATTTTCATTGAAGATAGAATTCTAGTTTGACAGGTTTTTTTGTTTTCTTTCAGTACTTTCAGAACACATATTTTCCAACAATTAGCCATCAATCTTCTTCTTTCCCTGTAAGTGAATTGTCAGAGTTTTTTTCTGACTGCTTTTATGAATTTCACTTAATCCTTGGTGTTCCAAATTCTAACTATGATTTCCTCATATATGGTTTACTTTGTATTTATCCCGTGTGGTTTGCTGAGCTTCTAGGATATATAGTTTACTATTTTTTATCAATTTTGGAAAATCATAGCCATAGTCTCTTCAAATATTTCTTCTATACCATTTACCTTCTCTCTTTCTTCTGAGATCTGTTACATGTATTTTAAACTGCTTGATTTTATTCCCACAGATTTTAAATGTTCTGTTCCATTTTTCTCTGTTTTATTCTCTTTGTGTTTTGATTTGAATAATTTATATTTTCATTCACTTTGGTGATAAAAGTATAATATTTATTCTTGAAATACATAGAGGACCAAAATAAATGAAAACTGCATACCATGTTTATGGCTGGGAACCAGTAATATAAAAAAAGTGTCAATTCACCCCAAATCAATCTATAAATTCAGAACAATTCTATTAAAAAATCAAATAAAATTTCTTGTAATTTGAAAAATTGATAACTAAAATTCAAATAAAAATGCAATCAGCCAAAAAGTCAAAAGAGTTTTGAGAAGGATATGGTAGAAGAACTCACCCCATCAGATATCAAGGTATGTAAAGAAAGCTATAGCAATTTAATAATAAAAGCATTGTGATATTGATGCATGAATGGAAAATCAGTCAATGGGACAAAAAATAAAATACAGAAGTAGACACAAATATTTAGATTTGGTAGGTGACTAAGTTTCTTTTTCAAATCATTGGATGGAAGTTAGGCAGATGAATAAATGTTGCTTGGATAATAATCTATAAGAAAAAAATAAAATTAGGTTCTTAGTTTATACTATTCTTTTTTAAAAATCTATGTGAACTAAAGATGTAATGTAAAAAGTAACACTTTGAATTTTCTAGAACAAAATTTTGAAATATATCTTTATTATATTAGAAAAAAGAGTTTTTTAAAAAGCTACAAAATGCTTAAACCATAAAAGAAAATCCTGTTAAATTTAATTAAAATGAAAATGCCTATATGACAAAAGACCCAATAAACAAATCTAAAAGGCAAACTACAAAGAACACATTGCAGTGTTTAACTGACAATTTATATATGGAATCTACAAATGAATCCTACAAATCAATAAAGAAAAGATGATTCCCTA
The DNA here is from genome assembly GCF_026419965.1 of Kogia breviceps. Taxonomy (NCBI): domain Eukaryota; kingdom Metazoa; phylum Chordata; class Mammalia; order Artiodactyla; family Physeteridae; genus Kogia; species Kogia breviceps. The sequence goes on from NC_081314.1 coordinate 103,716,468, forward strand.
GAAAGTAGGTACAATATATGAATATAATGTTCACAGAAAATGAAACTCAAATTAAGAAACAGATTTTTCAAACTTACTGAAGTAAAGAATGGTTGGAATCATTAGAAGACTACACATGGTGATGGGAAAGATCTTACATAAAGTAGAAGATTGATGATTCAGGGGAAAGTAGAGGAAGTAAATGTTCCAGAGTAATCAGGAGGGCATGAGATCCCAGAGCCCAGATGGAAGGAATGCTTCAGGTTGGAGGGCTACCACCTCTTCAAGAAGCACGCACAGAAGGAAAAGATGCAAGCAGATTCAGGTGGGTTTGTGGGTTTGGTGGTCAGAAAGTTAGTTGATTCTTTTCAGGTGGATTTTCTCTGAAAAATTCAGGTGTGAGGTTGAAGTAGAAGTTTGAGGATAGAAAGGAAAGTTTGAAATAATTTTTGGAAAAAGTCAGTGGGCAAGTTGACCAGAGAAAAAGATGAGATTCCTAATTTATAGTGAGACCTAGCTTCCAAAGCAGAAGATTGAGTTTATAATATGGTTAGTGTTTGCTGAGAAAAGAAAGGCAAAAAAATTCAATGGTTTTATCAGGATAATTACTGAAATTCTAGAGCATGCAATCTGACCTGAAGGGGGAGATAAAAGGTGATAAGAAGATAAAAATGGAAGAGTCAATGAACTGGTGAGCCCCAAAAGGGTAGAATAATGTCCACATATGAGTAAACTAAAAAGATTAGAAGTTGTGATTGAAGTGAGCGATTTGTGCGGTGGCATGTTCTAGAATGTAACAGATGGAGAAAGTTATTGATTAGAGGTATCTGGGGTTTGGTAACTTATCACATGAAAATTCAGTGGGTTGGAGAAGAAAACCATGAGCCTGAGGTCAAATTCTTAATGTATGTGGGGGAATGACTAGGAGATAGGTAGAATGCAGTGACAAGAAAGTGAAGAGGGTCATACAACATATGGAATACTGTCTTCTAAAATAGGAATTGTGATATAAACATGAAGCAGTCACTTCTATGGGTCTTCAGGAATACATATATGATTGAAAACTATATTCTGAAATATCATCATATGTACAGAAGCAACAGAGAATTTAAATTAAAATATAAAAATTCCAAATAGGGATGAATGGGCCTCAGCACTATAGAGAATGAGAGCAAGAATCTAATCTATTCTTCTTTTAGTTATTAAAATTACTTGACAGGTCCAATATCCGGCTGGAGTCTTCTATTGGCTTGAAGCAAGCAAGAGTTTTGAGTGTTTTTTGTCCAGAAGAACTTGAGATAATTTTTGGCTGTGCTCAGAGCTGAGTAACTAGGACATGAAAGCAGACTGCTCAAAAGACAGCCAATGATCCCAGCCTCCTGCTTTAGGCAGTGTATGTCCCAGTCAGAGTCCTACTCAAGAATTCATGTCATCAGAAGTGGTTTGTTCTTATTGAAGTGGACATTGCTTGCAAGGATATGCCAAATACTGTCCAAAGAAATGAATCAAGGTATAAAATCTGGGTGGTCTTCAGCATTGATTTTGTACATAGGACAAAAGAAGCATTTGTGAGGTGGCGGAGCATCTGTGTAGGGAATTCTTTCTGCAGTCCAGGGGCCATTCTGGCATAGGCAAGGAGATCACTCAGCAACACTGGGATTTGAATGACCATATAGTTTTTGCCAGGAAATATTTACCCCATTGTCTAACACTGTTCCAAAATTAGGACAGGCAGTTACCATAATTCTATGACATTAATAGGTTTCATTTGGGGAATAGTGTTCTAGAGATATGCTGTTTAACAGCTTGCCACTGAACATGTTCCCCAAGGAAATTATATGAATGAAACACTGAGCTTGGTTCTGTGAGGGCCACAAAGAACAGGGCTCCAAATTCAAGCCCATCTCAACATTTTATCCCACATTGGGCTTAATAGCTATTCTCCCTGATCCCAGCTCAGAAGCCATCCTTTAGCCCCAAAAGACTGGCAGGGAATGGTTTTAAGTCAAAAGCAGGGATTATGAAGTGTGTGTGTGTGCATGCATGTGTGTAAACGCTCTGTAAACATGATCACCAATTTCAAGATGTACTTTGTCAAACCACCCATATTTTAGTGTCCAAAATACCTTACTGTACATAAAAGCCATCAGATAGACTATCTTATGGTTACAACAGACTTAGAGTGTTTTGATTCAATGTCCTCATTTTTGAGATGGGGGAATAAAATCTGGCTATGTTTAGTAATTTGCTCAAAATCACAGAGCTAGATAGTGATAGAGCCAAGACTAAAACTCCAGGCTCTTGATTTTCAATTTAGAGATTTTTAGCAATACCAACTAATCTGGGATTAACTCTGTGTTTTCCTCTTCTTAGCCTTTGCTTCTTCCATGGGATGCCTTCATTCAATTCAGTGCCTTTAGACCAATGCCTACAAAATCTTATTCTTTTAAAGCATAAAAAATCTAGAGAATATTTTAAGGAAAGCACAGGTACCCATCTAGCTCTAACAAATGTAAACATTATGCTTTGCTTGTATGTCTTTTCCTTCCCCTCATTTCCTAGATAACCATTATACCAAATTGTGAGTTCATTATGCCAATTCAAATTGATATAATCTCCATCATCTATCTATCTATCAATCTCTCAATCATCTCTATTTATCCATGCATATCCATACATACACATACTCACACAAATGTAATTCTGCATCTTTATTTTGTTCAATATTATGTTTTTACTATTTATCTTAACCCTATGCAGTATTCCATTGTAGGGATGAACTGATATCATTTATTCATTCTCCTGTTAATAAACACAATTTTTAAAATCTTTCATAATATACACAATGTTCCAATGAACATATCTCTGAATATCTCTTTAAGCTCATTTGCAGCAGTTTTTTAAGGCCTCTGAAATAAAGTTGCTAGTTCAAGGAGTGCAGGTACATGTGTTAGGTAGAACAATGACTCCCCAAAAGAAGTCCTGGGAACCTGTTTATATGTTAGACCTTACATGGCAAGAGGGTCTTCACAAATGTGATTAAGATTAAGGATCTTCAGAAGGGGAGATTATCTTGGTTTACTCAGGAGGGCCCAATCTAATCACACGAGTCCTTGAAATCAGAAGAGGAGGCAGAATAGAAGGTCATAGGCTACCACCTGAAAATAATTCAACCAGCTGTTGCTGGTTTTGAAGATGGTGAAAGCAGACCATGCGCCAGAGAGCAGACGGCCCTGAGACACTGGAAAAAAGGCAGGGAAAATGGATTCTCTCTGCCTCCCGAAAGGAATGCAGCCCAGCAGGCACACCTTGACTTTAGCCCAGTGAGACCCAGGACAGACTTCTGACCTCCAGAACTGTAAGCTAACAAGTTTTCATTGTTTTAAGCCATGAAGTCTGTAGTAACTTGTTATGCTGCAGTAGAAAACTAGTAAGGCATATTAAACTTTACTAACTAATGCTAAATTTCCCTCCAAAATAGCTATACCAATTTCTGTGCTCACTATAAATGTATGAGAAATGCTGTGATCCCTTAACCTTTATAAGCCTAGAGTAACGCCAGACTTGAAAATTTTTGTCTGCTGAGTTTGAAAAGGTAGGTAGTTTTAATTTGCACGTGGTTTTAACTTTCATTTTCCTAATTATTTGTGGGGTTGAGCATTTTAACTTCTATGTTATTGGTCATTTGAACATTCCTTTGCCTGACTATCTGGTGCACATATATTGGTCTTTATTCATATTGGGTTGTTATTCTTTTCTTATTTGTAAACATTTATATATTCTGAATATAAAATCTTCATAGGTGAAACCCCATGCAAATATAATTTCCCATTCTGTGGCTTCCTTTAACTTTGTTTGTGGTATTTTATTAAATAGAAAGTTTTCATTGTAATGTAGGCAAATATTTGGAATTGTTTTTTGTTTGGATACACAGGTGTTCTAAAACTATTTATGAAAAATTCACTCTTTTCTTACTGATTTTAGTATCACTTCTCTCCCACTTATCTCTCATACGTCAATATATCTATGAATTTCTGGGCTCTCTTTTCTGACCCTTTGTTTATTTCGGTTCCTGCTCTACACTATTTTATTTACTCCAACATCAAGATATCTTGATATTCTCTTTTTTTTTCTTATTTTTCTTCTAAATTTCTTACCTAATCTTGAACTTTTGTTCATTTATAAGAATTTCAGGATAAGCCTGGCAAGTTCCACTAAACATACATATATATTCTTTCTGGGTTTATAGCTGCAGTTGGATAAAAAATGTAGAATGAGAGTGAGCGGATATCTTTTGGATATTAGGTCTTTTATCTGTTATCATAACATAATTTTATATTTACTCAGTGCTTTAAAATATCATTCAAATTTATAGTTTTCTCTGTCAAAAGCTTACTATACCGCTTTTGCTAGGTTTATTAAAAGGTGCTTTACTGTTTTTTATTATTTTATTAATAAGTACTTTACTGCCGTTGTTTCACTCATTAATGATTGTTCATATGTAGGGATGCTATTGATTTTTATATATTGATCTCATACCTAGCAAACTTGCTAAATATTCTCTCCTTAGTCCCAATCGTTTGTAAACTTTCTTGGATTTTATAACCAGTATTTTCTCAATAAAGATAATTTTGCTAGCTTTTGTACTTGTTATACATCTTACTTTCCTTACTTACCTTATTTTTTGCCTTGGATTTCCAGTGCAGTGTTTGTTAGATGCAGTCATAGGTATCCTCCTATTGTTCCTGAGTTTAATTAGAACACTTCTGAAGTTTCACATTTCAGTGTGGTGTTTACTGTAGACAAGGTTCAGAGATTCTCTTTCTATTCCTGATTCGCTAAAAGTTGTCATAAATGATTCTTGAAATTATTGAATTTTTTGCATCTATCTACAAGATTTTGTTTCTTTTGTAATTCATGTCTGCTTTGGGTATAAAGATATGTTTGTGTCATAAAACTGGCTGGGTAGCTTCCTTCCCCTCATTAGCTATTCTCTGAGACATGTTTATATGGTTTGAATGATTTGTTCCTAGAAGCTTTGGTATTTTTAAGGAAAAATAAGATTGTATAACTTATTAAATTTATTTTAATGATTATTAATTCTTGCTCAGGCAATTTTCCTAACATATTTGTCTAGAAAGTTGTCAATTTCATCTAAATCTACAAGTTTTTGGCATAAATTTCTTCATAATGTATTTATGATATTGTAAAAAAACTCCATGGATATATAGTCATTTCCCTTTTTACCATTTTCATTCCCTTTTTCCATTATTATTTTTGATCCTTTTCTCTTTTATTGATGGAGTCAGTGTACTTTCTTTCTTTAAAAGAAATAGTCTTTGTCTTGTTGATTTTATTATTTTCTATTACTATCGTTAGTTTTTCTTTGCCTTTCCCTTCATTTGGTTGATTCTATTATTTTTCTAGTTTTCTGAGTTAAACTATTGTGTTAGTTGTTTTCAATCACTATTTTTAGTAAATGCATTTATGTCTATAAATTTCCCTCTGATTACTGCTGTACCAGCTTCTCACAGGTTTTTATATGTAATGCTTTTATTTTCATTAAGGTATAAATATTCTCTAATTTCTATTGTGATCTTTTCTTTTACTCATACTTTGTGTATGAGAACATATCAACTTTCCTAAAATAACTATATTTTATTTTTATTAAATATTTGATGCTTGTGGTAAGATGATATTGTTTCCTAATATAAATTATTGAAAATAGTTGAGACATTACATGTGATCTAGTGAGTAATTTTATACTGTTCCAATAACTTGAAAAATATATATTTAGTTTTTGGAGGTAAAGTTCAAAATGCATTCTCTTTTAGAGAAAAATTATTCATTGAAATCCCCTAGCATTATTATATTTTGCTTGATTATCAATTTTCACATTATTATTAGGAATCAATTCTTATAATTCTCTCAATTATTAAGAAGTTAGGCATATATTTTACTATGGGTTGGGCACTATTATGTGTCCTCTAAACATCATAATTTATTTAATCCTTAAAATAACTGTGTGAGGTGAAGGCATCTTTTCCCTGGTTTACAGAAGAAACTGAGGGACAAAGAAGTTGCAAGAAGTTAAGTTCACAAAGCTAGTAACTGGTAGAACCGAGATTAAAACCCAGTCAGTCGACCCCATTGTTCACATTGGTCTGACACTATACTGCTACTGCCAGTTTTTGCTTTCTGTATTTTAAGACTATATTATTAGATATACAGAAGCTTATGCATATTATAATTTGTTATAGAGTTATTCCTTCTACTGTGCATTTTCTCCTGTCATTTCCATCTGTGCTTTTTACCTTTAATTCTATTTTGTAAGATATTATTATTTCTATACCAGTTTCCTGTTGGTTAGCATTTGACTGGTTTTGATTTTCTTTCTTTTTTTTTTCTCAATTGCTCCATTTGTATTTTTTGAGGTCAAAATGGCTTTCCTTAGTCATAAACAAATGCTACTTTGCAAACCCCAATTTAAATCTCTAAGTGCTCTAAAAAGCCTCACACCATGGCTTAAGAAAGTACCCAGGTGGCCCAGAGGGGCCATAAAAGGATTTAAGTTTAGGAGTCAAAATATTATCTTTTGGGGAGCCATGCATGGCACCTGGAAAAAAACAACCTCTGGTTTGGCTCAACCCCTACAGAGAGGCTTAGGCCTTAGAGAAATCCTCATGTATTATCTTAGAATGCAGCTTCAGGCATGAATGTAATAATGTAGCTATAGCGGGTCTATGGAGCCTTATGCCTCTGCATCCATAGTTGAAAACAAACATCTGCTCTAATTTTTGCTTTATTTTGTTATTTCTGGAATAACAGATTTTAAGGGCTTTTTTCTTATTTATTTATCTAATATGTAGTCACTGAATGCCTACACCGGTCAGCACCTCTGTTAGATTGTATGCCAGGCACTGGGAAGATACACAACGTCTCTGCCTTCATGAAGCTTCAGTGAGCTTATTATTTGATCATTATGTGATTTAGAGACTCAAAAATATGAGGTTGAATGGGATTCCCAAATGCCACCCAGGCCATCCCCTTACCCCAAGAAAGAATTTAATGCAGTATTTTCTGACAGATGTGGTATTTGTCATGACTGAGGATCTTCAGAGAGGGGAATTCTCCAACCTTCAAATAAGAGCCAATGTTCTTTTTTTTTTTTTTACATTTTTAAAAATTGGAGTATAATTGCTTCACAATGTTGTGTTAGTTGCTGCTGTACAATGAAGTGAATCAGCTATATGTATACATATATCCCCTCCCTTCCACCCCCTCCCATCTAGGTCATCACAGAGCACCGAGCTGAGCTTCCTGTGCTTTATAGCAGGTTCCCACTACCTATCTATTTTACACGTGGTAGTATATGTATGTCAATGTTCTTGTATGTAATAAAATACATATGTAGAAAGTTTCTCATGCAAGCCATGGTAGAGAGGCAGCTTGTGGTAGTAGCATCGCTAGACAAAATATAGGATGCACAGTTCAATTTGAATTTTAATATAAGTATGACCCAGATATTGCACGGGACATACTTATCCTAAAAACATATTTGTTGTTTACCTGAAATTCAAGTTGAACTGGGCATCCTTTAATTTTATTTGCTCCATCTGCTAACTCTATGTCATAGAGAAAGAAGGAAGGTCAGGCAAAAACTATTTAAAGTATTTAATTAATTAATTATATAACAAAATAATTCAGTAGAGGTCAAACACTAATGACTTGAATTATGGCACCATCAGCGACGTACTTACTTTGGAACTCCTTCCTGGCCAATTCTCTTTGCATAGAGATGATATTGGGATAGGCTATGCACTATTGGTCCTCACAGTTTCATTAAAATTATAGATGATTCAGACTATTTACTTGTAGAAGAGCCGTATGTTTTAATGGGGGCCACTTTGGGACTCATACATCTCTGTGTATCTCCACTAAACTCCCCTGTGAGACGAGGTGACAGCACAATGGAATCCACATGGTATACCACTGGACTTGAATTTTTATCATGCTGTTTCATAAGCTTACTTTGGAGCATGCAGAAACTTTCTTAATATCTCTGTGGTTTATGTTCTGTGTCTTTGGGTTATACCAAAAAGGTGGTGGATGTGCAGAGAATAGAAATAACTGCACTGTAAGCTCTGTGGCAGCAGGGACCAGGCTTGCTCACCACCATCAACTACCAAGCACAGTATTCTCTGAGCACTGCTGGATATATTTTTAAAAGAATTCTATCTCCCAAATACCTTATGCCCTTTACTTCAACTAGAAAAGTACAAACTCTATGACTTTAACAAAGGACCTCCACTTATTTTTATAGGTAAGTCTGGCAAAAATATATATATATAATATGCTTTCACCATATCGAGATCTTTCAGTTGTCAGTCAATAATTATTTTTTATTAATTTCCCCAAGAAATGCATATCAAAAGTTTAATTTGTATTGTCTCTCTAGCTAAAAATGCAAAATTTCATTGAAGTATAATTTACATGTTTGGTTATAATACTTCTCAAGATAACACAAAATCCAAATTGGGCCTTGAATACTGTTAAAAGATAAATTGAAGTATATTAAAAATTTCAAGAGTTTGAGCAAAAATCAGTTCTAATCAGGAAGCACCAAACCAGAAGTGATCAAGAGAACTCAGCTGACAGGAGCCAGGGAAAGACTTATATAGAGAATGTACAGAAGCAAAGAAAGATGATTGGATTGGCTATAGCTTAAAGCCTAGTTGGCTGTTTATGATTGGTTGTCCTTAGGTTTTGATTTTGTAACCTTTAAGCCCTTACAGGCTTAGATTTTGCTTACATAGGCCTCCATGGCATTAGAACCACCTCAGTCTGGCTTCCTTGTTTAATTAATTTAACAATATCTTGATTCTCCATTAAAAAATGCTAAATACCGGATCTAGTATATAAAAAGGGTAACTTTGCAGTATCAGTCCTAAATGGAACCAATGAGTATCCTAGTTAGAATATTCTTCTAGGTCATTCAAACAACATTGTGACTTTTATGATGAAGGAATGGTCACCCAGAGAGATTAAGTAGCTAGTCCCAGATCACATAGGTAGAATTAAAACTCCATCCTGTTTATCTTCATTCTGAGGCCTCTGTTTCTTCACCACATCTCCATGTTTTTCTTTGGAATTCAAGACCTTTTTGGCTTAAATATAAAAATATGTTAATATGTTCAGAAATGACAAAGAGCAAAGGTGAAAATTCTGACATTCCCTGTTTTTATATTAGCCTTTAGACAAGCCATTTAAAAGTTTGCATTTGCAGTTTTATTTTAGCACCCTACATAATGGACTTCAAGGAAGCATTTACTTTCTTACAAAGTGGAAATAGCTCCTTATTCCTTTGAATTGTCTTGGACATTGTCTAAATGTCATCAGGAGAGAACAATGCAGGTTCTCAATTTGGCATCTTGGTAGTGTTACCATCTGAGTTTCCTCTGGAAATTCTGAGAATAAAATGTCTAGACTGATTTTCAATCCAGAAGCTCAAACTTCAAGAAACTTGGGGCAGCCTGAGGAAATAAAATGAAACCAGCTGGGACATGCATAGTCACTCTGTGTCCATCAGATTATACAGTACTTTCAGCTTTTTCTCTCTCCTGCCAGAATAAGAATCAACTCATTTTTCCCATGCTACCATCTCACCAAAACTTCTTTCTTTTTTGTTTCTTTCTGGTCCTGTTTTGGTTCTATTTTCAACCAAATTTCTTTCCTTTTTCTCCAAAAATTGCTGAATATTTGGTTAGATTTTGTCATATAATTATTCTTTATAACTATTCTCTTTTTAACTCTGAATGGGCAAATCAAGCTAGACACTTATCTTTGATTGATTCATTCATGCCATAGACAAGTACTAAGCACTCATTGAACATAATATACAAAACAAATGGGAGATAAAGGTTGCACTCTATTGGGCATCCTCAGCCAGCATCACATAGTGGCCCTGCTAGAAGTCTGAGGTAAGAACTTAGGCATCTGTTCTGCTGAAGTTGGTTTTGATCTTCCTGCTGTCCAAATTCTAAATCAAAGACCCTTGATATTATTAAACAGAAAATTATTAAGTAACCCTGCTGGTCAAATGGCCAAAGTGGAGCCTTTATGTTTTATAATGGCTGCCCTGTCTAGGGACCAGCCTAGCGTGGAAGTAGATACTACTTTTGGCATTAGAGCTATACTCATCACTCCCAGGGTGACAGTTTGTGGGCTATGCCTAGAAAGCAGTAGCCCAGACCAACTTAACAACAAAGCAAATATCCCATATCAGGGACCATGAAGCGCAAACCACAGAGAAAGGCCGATATACCTAGTGAAGATAGGATCCAACAATGAGGCTGAAGGGTTCCTTTGGTGGAGAATGGGAAACCAGGAAAAATCACCTGGGAGACATGCAAAGACATACAAACATAAGGACATCTAGGGCTACCAAAGAGTTTGAGGGAGATTCCTAAATCTCTTGATTTCTTCTACTTTTTTTTTTTTTTTTTTTTTTTTTTTTTTGTGGTATGCGGGCCTCACTGTTGTGGCCTCTCCCGTTGCGGAGCACAGGCTCCGGACGCGCAGGCTCAGCGGCCATGGCTCACGGGCCCAGCCGCTCCGCGGCATGTGGGATCTTCCCAGACCGGGGCACGAACCCGTGTTCCCTCTTCTACTATTTTTTTTTACCAACTTGGTAAGAGTCCCAGCCACCTTGATTTCTGAACTATAAATAATAGAATCCTAGTTGGTCTCTCTTCTCCACCTGCAGTCTTTTCTCCCTCTGGTAGCCAAAGTGATTTCTTAAAAAAAAAAAAACCCAACAGCACACAAGTTTGATCATGTAACACATATTGTTCTCTCCAGTCTTACCACCAAACTGGCCTCCTTTCAGCCCTACTACTTACCTCACTTCCTCCTGACAGAGTATTTACATAAATGATTACTTTGGCTAGAATACATCTTCCTTGCATCTTGACTAGTTAACTACTCAACTACCAGTTTCAGTTCAAGTTTATCTTCCTTGGGGAAGCTTTTCACAAGCTCCCTGTCAAGGTTTCCATGCACCTCTCCTTGATAACATTTACCATGACTGTAATTTTACTTCTCTTTATGTGATCATTTGATGAATGTCTGTCACCCCTACTAGACGGCAATGTCTACAACAGTAAGAATGGTCTTTTGGGGAACTTTTATATTCCAAATGCCCAGCACAGAACCCGGGGCACAGTGGTCACTATATACCTATTGAATAAGTGTGACTCTAAGAAGTGGAAACAGCCTGCTTTTAATTGTTTCTTTTTTTTTTCTTTCTTTTTTTTTTTTTTTTTTTTTTTGCGATACGCGGGCCTCTCACTGTCGTGGCCTCTCCCGTTGCGGAGCACAGGCTCCGGACGCACAGGCTCAGCGGCCATGGCTCACGGGCCCAGCCGCTCCGCGGCATGTGGGATCTTCCCAGACCAGGGCACGAACCCGTGTCCCCTGCATCGGCAGGCGGATTCTCAACCACTGCGCCACCAGGGAAGCCCTAATTGTTTCTTTTAATAAACTTGTGTTGGGCTCTTAGTACTTAGCACACAGAAGCTCTTAGATCTGCAGATTTCAGGGATCGAGCCAAATAAGGTGGCAATTCTGTGAAGTGGAGGGCTCTCCTACTGAGTGACTTTGACCCCAAACTGGAGACAGGAGTAGCCAACCTTCCCACCACCATAAGTTCCCCCACAGACTTCAAGCTGAAAAGATTTCTGTGTTCCACCAAACTCACCACATGTATTAAGTAATAATTCATTTGTTTCCTTTTTTTTTCTTAAAAGACCCCAAAAATAGCCAGCTGGAGCTGTTAGCATAAGATCACAGTGTTACTATACTATGTTGATATTCTTGCAAGCCAAGACAATGATGTGAAAATATCCAATTCATGTGAGACTTCAAATTTTATTAGAAATAACTGGGCTTTTATTTTTGTGTTTTGAGGACTTCTAGAAATCTAGGGCCCTCAGGCTGGAAACCACTGCACTAAATCCCATAAAGACAGAACAGTAGAAGTGGGGTGGGGAGACCTTCCTGTCTGTTCTGCTACAGCTGTGTAATCCTCATACAGGATTGTGACCTGGGATATTTGTCAATAAAGACTACAATTAGCCAAGACGTCAGTGTAAGGCTATAGACTGACATGATGTTTTAGGCAGAAGCGCCCAGCTGAGGATGAAGCAGACAGTGGTCCATGCCTTCACTAAGAAGACATTTTTCAAAACCTCAGCATGGCCACACTTACCCCTTCCTTAGTTTTAAACTGGTATTGCAATCTGAGGGTTACATTTAGTAATAATTCCAGACATGACATGATAGTTTTTTAAAGCCAAATAAGTATTTAGATAATAGAAGGAACAAAAGGTCAGGCTCAGGCCTGCCAAAGCTTCATGGTGATACATGTTTTCAGGAAAAGAAAGTGATTTCCTTTCTTCTGCTTTGAGACGGTATCTTCGAAGTCTTCACTTACTATAAAATAATAGAATATCATCTGCATGGAACATGAGGAAATAATTAAAACCTGACCCCCAACTTATATTACAGCAGTTGGGTAAACACAAATGAAATTTTATAGATAAAGTGCTTTGAGCTTCCAGGAGGAAGGTTATACTACAAAACCTAAAGAATATTCACTCTAGGCATTTCTATAAGTGAAAATTACATTTAAATCACATATACTCCCTTTTTGTAAAATGTGAAGAAAATTCTACTTGAAAATTGAGCAGATTCAAAGTGATCAGGGAAACGCTGTTATAGTCACTCCCTAAATAGCTGGTATGACAAGTAGGCATAAAAATCCTGTGTTTGACTACAGTGAAAACTGAGACTGTGGCTAAGAGGTTCATTTAAAGTGAGGCAACAGCAGAATTCCTCTGCTCAGATCCTTTTTGAATTAAGTGAAAAATAGCACTATTATACTCGTCTCCAAAATGACCTTTAATACTATTCTCCTGCACCATTCAAGCTATACCCACTACTAAATTGCTCTTTAAAACCACTAAACTGTAGCTCTGTCTAAAGGTTAATGATGCAAACCCATAACATAACATTCATAAACAGTTTCAGAAAAAGATAAGTCTTCATCAGCAAGCAGAAAAAATATTTATGATAGTATTGTAAGTGTGTGGAGTACGAGTAACAAAAGATACCCCTTCGTTTTATAGTAAGACCAATTGAGAAAGAACCATGTTATGACTCAGGACTGACTATTCCTTTAATCTGATATTTAGACATTGGAGATGGTGCCAGCACTTGTGCTGATAGTTTTAGATAGAGTGTTTTGAAATAGCCCTTCCTTATTCTTTGGGAAATAAAAATGGAGACAGTGAGAGAGGGTGGGAACCCCCCACCCCCCCAAATTCAGATCATACCAAACCTGGACTTCTAGCACAGGATCCAATGCACGATCTACTTCTGGTCAATAGATTGATGAGCCAGTAGTGAAATGAGAAGCGCAGGAGAGGCTGAGGCTTCTGGGATCTGTGCCAACTCTCTCCGACCGCAGTGTTTCCAATGGTTAAGGGACACCTGGGCATCATTGCTCTGGAATGTAAAATGAAGAGTTACCAGCCTAGTTGCAGATGTTCGGAAATATTTTTGGTTGGACTTTCTGAATATCAATGACAGAATATAATCAGCCAGAAGGCCCTTATTAAAGCATGTGCCACTTTCCAAACATTGTGAGGCTTTAATGGCCAAAATAAGGTATTTTTCTTCTTGGTCCATACCAGTCACCCAGAAAGAAGGACCCCTCAGGTTCATGAAGCCCCATTCTTCCTAATTTGTATCAAAGCCCCTTATACTGTAGGAGTGAGGACAGAAAGGAACTAAGAAATGGCAAAGTGGGCTTGCCTGGTGGCGCAGTGGTTGAGAGTCTGCCTGCCGATGCAGGGGACGCGGGTTCGTGCCCCCGTCCGGGAAGATCCCACATGCCGCGGAGCGGCTGGGCCCGTGGGCCATGGCTGCTGAGCCCGCGCGTCCGGAGCCTGTGCTCCGCAACGGGAGAGGCCACAACAGCGAGAGGCCCGCGTACCGCAAAAAAAAAAAATAAAAAAAGAAAGAAATGGCAAAGTGACCTCCCTGACAGTTTTTCATGGGAAGTCAAAATGTATGTAAATGCAAATGACTAGAGAAAAAAGGAAAGGAAAAACAGGGACTATGTTTATGATCAGCTGGAATATATTTCCCAGGACTGAAGCAGGAGTTCTGCCCACATACAACCTTTCAGGGTGTGGACAGAAGCAGGGGGTAGTTTAGGAAGGAAACAGAAGCTTACCTGTTCCCCGGTGATTTTTACATGAATGAATAACCCCAAACAAACTAGCAATAAAAAAATAGCCAAAGCCACATTCACATTTCTCTGGGAATTCATATTGGAGAATGGCCTTTTGGAATTGTAACAATGAAATGCTAACATTTTGGTCATTTTAATCATCATTCATAAATCTTGCACAGTTTTGCCAAAGTAAATATATTTGCTTCGGGTTAAAATGTACCAATTTTGTACTTTGAAATGCTGTTTTCCTTTTTTTTTTTTCAAAAAGCCAGATAATCAACACACAGGAATTTGAACATAACAAAGTGTACCCTGGCCTTTGGGTCCAAAACTATTTGATATTTAAAATGGTGGATTTCATTTTACCTCCCAGATTTAACAAATGTTAACATATTGCTATATTTGTTTCTTTATTAATAGAAAGAAAATGTGTAGCTGAGGCTGATAGCTACCTCCCATGTCATCCCCCTCCCTCTTTTCCTAAAGAAAACCATGAGGCCATGGAATCTAGCCCATGTCTAAGGGATGCAAGCTACATACTGAAGAACTCCAGTTGTGCAGTGGGACAGCCAGTAACCACCCTATAGAGCATCCACCTTTGTTGGGTCATGTACATAGATTATGTACATCTTCACCTGTATTATATATTTCCAAATTGTTCTACAGAGAACTTGAAACAATTCATGCCTCTGCAACAGTATATAGGAGCAATCTCTTTCTCAGGATCATTGCCCTTTCCAACTTTTAAGTTTTGGCATTTTCAGACTTTCAGATTTTGCCTTCATGACACAGGGTATCTTCCTGTTGCTTTTATTTGCATTTCTATGTTTACAAATGAGCTTGAGGAACTTTCAATGTATTTGTTAGCCATTTAGGCTTCCCTTTTTAAAATTAATTTTTAAAGTCTTTTTATATCTTTCCATTAGATTGTTTTTTCTTGTTTTTTAGAATTTTTTTAGTAGTCTGTACTTCAGTGCTTTAGCAGTTATACGCACTATAACTATCTTCTCCCAGACTAATACTTGCCTCTTATTTATGGTATCTTTTGTAACACAGGCATTTTATACCTGAATGTAGTCAAATGTATCAATTTTTTCATTTACAGCTTGTAAATTTTATGTTGTCTTTAAAAATTCCTAACTGAGCTCATAATGATATAACCCTACATTTTCTTAAAAATTGTTAAGTTTTGCTTTTCACATTTAGATTTTTAATATATCTGGCTATCTTCATTTTGTTCCTGTTTTTAATGAAGTGGAGACTTCTAAAGTTTCTTCTGGTCAAAATCAGTTGTATCACTTAAGGTACAATCAGAAAACAGAAACCATGCAAGATAAAGGTGACATTTTAGCAACAAGTGAGAAATAGCTTTTCAAAAAAGCCTCTTCTATAAAGAGAATTTGTGGGGGGGAGAATATTTCTATTATTATGTTACTTTGTTGACAAAATTGATATTTATCAAAAGTGTCATCTACACAAATAACAATCTTGAAATTAGAATACTTTAGTCAAAACATTTCCAAATGAAAGATTCTAGTGTAGTTTGAACCAATGTTTTAAAAATATAAAAATATATTTAAAAAAAGAAAATATATATATATATAAAAATAGACTTTCTCATTATTTTTTAGGAACAATGGATTGACATTAGAGAATATAAGACTCTACTAGCTGAAGTTTGTCAAAGAGCATTCAGAATTGGTGGATGAAACTGAAAAATGAATCCCAAGATTTAAATACAACCAATGAAACACTTTTCATTTGGACCTATGGGTTATTTTTAGCAATCTTTTTAAAACTAAAGCAGCTATTAGCACCAAATGTAAAGTAAGCTGAACCTAAAACCAGATTTTTGAATCACTATAGCATAACATATTAAACTAAGATTTTAACATAAGAAAGAGTATTTGCTTTCAACAAAAAAAATTAAGTGAAAGCAAAACACCTTTATATTGTTAGTAAATAAAATAATACAAAATATTCATTTCACTTTTGTTTTATTTTTATCTTGCCAATAATTTAAATTGAAACCTATTAGTTCAATAATATGTAGATAACATTTATGAGCAGATAAATATATTACAGTTGGTCTGTACCAGCAAATCTGGTTATTTTCAATCTAACGAGGTATGTGGTAGGATATATAACCAAAACTATTTGGACAGAACTGTTAAAAGATAAACTGAGGCATATTAAACATGTTGATTTAATTTGTGCAAAAACATCAATTTGAACTGGGGAGCATTCAGTCTAGAAGATAGACAGGAGCTCCCAGGAGCTGTACAAACTGGAAGGCTTTTTTAGCCCAAAGGGATCAGGAACAAAGAAGTTAAAACTAGGCAAAAAAGCGGATTGGTTACTGCAAGGTCACTTTCCTTTCGGGCATGGCAAGGGGACTGTCAGGCAGATGACCTAACTAGTGCTAACCAGGCACTTCCTGCTTGACTGCTTTAAGCTTTCATTTCTGGAAGAGCCAAAACTGTAAACAAGTCTCGGTTTGGTAACATGGGGCTAAGAATAAGCCACTCCATTTTAGGTCTATTGTCTTGTTTTTAACACTACTCAGTTAAGCAGTTGTGATCTTATACTTGTTTTAACTCCTAAATTTAAATTATGTAATCTCCTAAGGGGTATCCCAAAATATGTAGACTAAGAGTTTGAAAGCTTTTATTTCCTAAAATGTTGCAGCATGTAACATATGTTTCAATTATTGTACGACTAAATACTCAAGAAATTTTTATAGCATGAAGTGCTTTGATGAATGAGTGAGTGATATCCAACCACTAGTTTGTCATCCTTTATAAAATCTGTCATAGTCTGTATGGTTTTCTAGATTCCTCTTTTATATCTATATATAGACATATACATATCTATATCTCTATATATAAAATTTAGTTCACAGAGATTATGTAACTTGCTAAAAGTCAAGCTCCAGTCTGTTAGTGGAGTGTTAATTTGACTTCATATTATATTCATGTTTTCTACCTAATTGCATATTTGTTCTTAAATAACTATCCAGGCATGAGCCAGTCACTCTACCTATTTAGGTTCAATCTCTGCATTTTTGCAACAAAGGGGTTGGCAGAGTTATCAAGGGACCCTTTCAAGCTTCAAATTTTTGATACTACATAGAACACTAACCTAGAATAAGGCTTTTCAAACTATGTCATTAAATTGCAGAATTCTAGTGAGATACCTCTCAGAGTTTTAGTGGCTGGCAATGTTCCCAGAACCTGCAATAGATGCACAGACTTTCTCCTGGTCCAGTTGAAAAGATACTCCAAAGCAAGACTCCATCACTGTTGTGTGTTCCTGGGGTCCAGGAGAGGAACGTGCAGGACTGATCTCTGAGTCTTGAGGAGTTGTTTCACAGGGCCCTAAGGTGCCGTCTGGGGCAGATAGCATGTAGACTTACCCTGTGCATTGCAATCTGCTTGCTTCCATCCACTTCATCTGTAGATCATGTTGTTAGTCAGCTTGCCTCTTTCCTCCACCATCCTGGGATTGTCTCTGGTTTTGAGGCTTGTACACTTGAAGGGTATAGATCTTGTCTTCCTTCCTGTCTTTCTCCTCAGACTAACAATACCCCTAAGGGTTCTTTGAAAGAAAAATAACATGACCGTTTGGGATATGTTTGTTTTGTGTCTGCTCCACCAGCAGCCGGCACTGCCCCAATCCTGTGATGAGGTTTTGGAGTCTAAGGCATGAAAAACAGCCCGTAAGAATTTCAGAGACTCATAAAGTTTGTAAACTAATGATCTAGGCCTTTCATTTTCTTTGGAAAGGTGGCATCTCAAAGTTGCATGGAGCCAAAAGGAATTTTTAAGACAAAAAAATGTCTTTATGTAGGCTTCATTCCTTGAAATGTTAGACAACTTGTCACTCTACAGTAAAAATCAAAAAGACCTCTGTGTACTGGATGAAATGGCCTTCACAGGGGTAAAAATAAGACAATCTGATCCATGGTGGGGTAGAATGACATGGCTGGAAAGCAATGGCAGACAACAGCTGCTGTGAGGGGAGACAGGACTGAATGTAGATAGGGCCAAAAAGACAAAACAGAAACAACTCACTGGGGAGTGGTTAACAGCCCTTTGCTTTCCTGTGCAATACAGTGGAAAAACCCAGAAGCACTAAGAGCTTGGGGGACAGATTTAGATTGAGAAATCTATAAAAGAAATAAAGAAGAGCCAAGCAGAGCCAAAGTCTGGGACAGCCTAGGTGATAAACCAATGTCTGTTCCCAAATATCTCACCCCATTGCTTTGGAACTTGAAATGTCTGCTATGAGTCATATATTTGGGTGGTGGCATTATCTCTAGAATGCAAACATTAGAAATTACACTAATTAAGAGGGAAGAAAGAAAGGAAGTTTTAAACAGAAAAACATGGATTAATTTTTCAAATTATTTGCTACTTTGCAGATCTAAGAATGAAGTCCTGAGAGAAACTAGTACAGGAAGTGTATTTTAATGGAGCCACCCAGGCACTTACTAAAATATAACCTTACTTAATTCTCTTAATATCACTTATCACACTCTGATAGTTTTCCTTTTCTCCTTTTTACTCTTGTCTTTTATTCTTGACTCCTCCCATTAGTATCCACAAACACAGAAGCATGTATCATTTCCTACATTATACCCAGTGCCTGGTGCATTGCTGAGCCCATGGTAAGCTCTGAAGAGATATTTGTTAAATGTCTGATGAGTGAATAAACAAATGAATGATGCAAGGAAAGAATAATGTAGGAGAAGATCTAGAAATGTGTGTTTGTGTATGGTTAAAAAGGTAAGCTGAGGTAAGTTGCTGGGAACATGGCCAAGAAGAGAAAACTGAGGAGTTTGAATAAATGGGGAGCTAAAGTTAGACAAGAAGGAGGGATAGCAAAAAACAAATTTCCCACTTTCCCCAGGATCAACCCTGGAAATAAATATGCCTACCATGCCCTAATCTGGGCGGGGAGGGACTCCTGTGTTTCAGAACTATTGAAAAACCCTTAGAATGAGACATAAGCAGGGCTGCTTCTGCTTTTGGCCTGGGCCTCTGCCAAAAACATCCCGGTTGCTTTGTAAGAAGTGTTACAGAACTGGGTGCTCTGAAATGCCTGCTTTTAATTTACAGAAATAACAAGTATTTTGCTTAACTCCATGGTGGTCCTTATTAAGCAAGTGCAAGCATTGAATGCTAGTAAAGCCCTGTCTATGAGCCATGGTGGTGGTATTTATGGCTGACTCCAAAGATCCTGTATAGAAAATAGGCAAAAAGACCCATGAGAATTTAAAAATGTAGTAACAATTTCATCATGTTTGTCTTTCTTTCAAATAAAAAAGAAAAAAGAGACTGGTTTGGGAATAATTTAATTTACCTATCTTACCTCCCAAGAGTTTAAGTCTGATTAAGGGGTAGAGATAATGTAAATAGCTCTAAATGCTTGCCATCTTCTACACCTGTAAATTTGCTTGGTTTGTTGCTGCATTTTCTTTTTCTTTCTTCCTCCCCCTTCCCCTTTTGCTGTTGTTGTTTTGCTTTGTTTTATATACCAGAAGGAAGAAATCTGGGATTACTCAAAAGCAAAATGAAGGCCCAACGCACCCCTCTCATTTTAAGGGAAATTCTGTGTGTTTCTATCCATACTGTTTTCTCTTCAGATTTTAATCTTTGCTGTTTCTGTGTTTCAAAGCTAATCAGTCTCCACCTAGTTTTAAGTGGCATAATCATCCAGGAATATTATCTAATATTTTGTGGAGAAAAAATTTACAAAAGGAAGATTTATTATTCATAGGGCTGGGACCCACTTAAGGGCCAAAATCTTTTTCTGTGTATTGTCATCACATCTTCCAGGGTTATCAGAAGGGTATTGTGGTTGCTACAGTTTGGAAAATCGAGGGTCTCCAGCTATGTGGTGTATCATATACTCTATGAGATAGATGCTCATTCTTCAGAGACAAAAAGAAGTCTTTCTTCTTTAAAGGCTCATGATTGGTTCCAGTATTTCAAAAGGCACTTCACCAGAAAGTCTTCACTAGAATGGGGACAATTTCTAGAAGGTAAAATAGGAAGAACTATGTTAATTTTTGTTTGTACTTCTGACTATATGTATAACTAGAAGGAATATAAATTTTAGGGTATAATTGTCAAGTGAGTAATTTTCTGGAATGGATTTAATTCTATTCCAAATGTTTTGTTCATTCCATGGCAGTACCACCAAACCGTGTATCTAATAATGTCCCTGATACTCAATCTAATGGAAATATGTCACTCCGTACCATATTTGGCCTAATGAATAACCTCTGTTGACACAGTTTTTTATTGCCTAAGTCCTGATGTACTCCCTTTCCTGAGCTTCAGAACCACCATTTTTTTATTCTTCCTCTTTCTCCTTTACTGGCTGCTCTTTTGCTGGAGATTAGTCTCCTTTACTGGATCTTCCCCATCTTGCTAGGGCTTGAATGCCTCAGGGCTCAGTCTTTAAACGTTGTCTCTTTATTTCACTCACTTTATTTTCACCTAAATGTCATCTATCAGTCTCGTGATTGCAAATACGTCAATGTCTCCTAAATTTGTATCTACCTTCCTGATCTCTCTTCTGAGCTCCAGACTCTAATATCCAGCTGACTCTTTGAAAGATCCCCTTAAGAGGCTAATATATGTCTCACACTTACCATGTCTAAAATGTAACTTGTGATCTTCTGGAATACACTTCCCCAAATCTGTCCCTTCCCACATCTTCCTCATCTCAGTAATAAACACTACTCCATCCTTGCTCTTATGAAAAGCAAAACCCCTAGAGTCATCCTTGACTCCCCTCTTTCTCTCACGCCCCACACTCAGTCCATCAGGAAATTCTGCCAATGCTGCCGTTTGAGTCATCGCACCCTGGCTTAAGCCTTCGTCATGCCTCACTTGTATTCTATCAGTAGCATTCATATGGTTTCCCTTGTCCCCATACTTGTTTTGATACTGGATTTGACACAGAGTGCCTGTGTGATACTTTTTTAAAACTACGCCAGGTTGGGCTTCCCTGGTGGCGCAGTGGTTGAGAGTCCGCCTGCCGATGCAGGGGACACGGGTTCGTGCCCCGGTCCGGGAAGATCCCACATGCCGCGGAGCAGCTGGGCCCGTGAGCCATGGCCGCTGAGCCTGCGCGTCCGGAGCCTGTGCTCTGCAACGGGAGAGGCCGCAACAGTGAGAGGCCCGCGTACCACAAAAAAAAAAAAAAAAAAAAAAAAAAAAACCATAACCTGGCACATCCCTGGCACTCAAAAAGTATTTGATGAGTTGAGTTGTAATGGACCATATATAACATGTATATGTATTTAATAAATTTCACGTTATAAAAAAGATAAAATTTTATAAAATTATAAAAGTGAGTTTATAATTAAGCAAAGTCTGTTGGTAGTTAATAATTCATTTATCAAATAATTTATGACTTTAGAGTAAAAAAAATACTGACATTGATTTTTAGCATGAAAAGATCAGGGTTCAATTTTGACTCTACCTCTTATAAGCTAGTTAATACCTTTGGCAAGTTACTTATTTTCTTAGAGCCTCAGTTTTCTAATGTGTTAAAACAGATGAGAACATTGATCTTGATTGTGAAAATTATTCATACTTATTAAAAGTTGGCATGGAATAGATGGTATTAGCAAGCAGCTGTAGTAGTGATAGTAATAGTTTCTCTCTAAGTCACAGAGTAAGCAAGTGCTTCTCCTCTAGAAATTAAGCATTGCAAGAGTTTCAGCAAGACAGTTAAGTGGGTTTCCCTAGAATCTCTGCCTGGACTGAGACCTAAAATAAAGAGAAATGGTGAGGAGAGCAGCATGGTGCCAGGACCACTGAGGCCACTGCAATCCTGGAACCCTCTGTAGACATGAGCTTCACTCCAGGGTAGCCTCGGAGTCCCATTCTAGAGCCCCCCCCCCCCGAAATTCAGAGAATTCTCAGGAGACTAATTCACTCCCACAGTAATGCCAGAGTCAACTGAGATGGATTTGGAAATCTACCACAGAGAGGATCTAAGTCTCAGGGAGAGCAAGAACTGACTCAGTCGTCCAGTACCTCTCTGGATTATACTCAGTGAACAATAACTGACTAAGTGAAATAGAGCATCTACACATGTGAAATACTGCCTCTGCCATACATACCCAGAGTCAACAGGAAATGCTCCTTTCCCATAAATATCTAAGAACAAAATACGCACAATTCTTCTTAAAGTTAGTGCTTACCATTCCTTTATTTCATTTATCATCGTTTCCCATATTGGTCCCTCTTTCTCTTCCTTTAAATTCTCACTCTACCAATAAAGACCAGAAGGCCCCAGCCCAGTACATCACCAATGTACGCCTTATAGAATGTGTCTTATTCCTCTGTTAGACAGGTAGACGTATTGAAAGGTAATATGTAAAGTGAAGAAAAATAGAGATCCTTAGCTGATAGTCAAAAAGAAAATGCTCCTTGTTCTCCTGACCTTTTCTTTTCCCTGGAACAAAGTACCAGCCTTAGTCAATAAGTGTGATCTGTTCTAAGGCAAAGGCCAGAGAAGTTCCAAGGTAACTATATAAAACTCTAACTGTTCAGGGAAAAAAGGTAGAAACATAGGTGATGTGGTTTGATTTGATTTTAGATGGGGTTTGGGTGTATTGGTGGGGAACCATTCATTTAGCAGAGCTCAAGGAACCATTTCATTGAGTACAAATAACCCTGTCAAGGGTCACAAAAACTCCCTGGAAGGGTTTACCACTGCTGCCTGCCACCCCAAAGCCAAAAACTTTTTTAAAAACACAGACACACAATTTTGATTATAGCGTTATGACTTACACATCGATGCTTCATCCGGTCATTTTACCTTCCTAAGCCAGTCACCAGAGGGCCAAAAATGTTCCAGCTCCAAGACGATGTGTAATACGGCTTTAGGCTTCGCAGGACTGCCCAGGATCCCTCTTGGCCAGGAGCCAGACCAAACTTCACCTGTCCAGAATCTCACAAGAATGAATGGTTTCTAAGAGAAGGTCACTGGCAGGACCTTAGGAAATGAGGTCCCAAGACATGGAACTAATTGTCCAACAGAAGAGATTTCACACAGGGAAAGCAGTACTTCCTTGCCTGGCTAGTAGGATATGTGGAGGGAACAGAGCCCAGGAATGCTCAAATGTTTCTGAAAGTCCTTTATGTGGTTTCAGTTAGGTGAAAGAGGTTTTTGTCTCTGATCACTTAGGATTAAATAAATTTCTACATAAATTTCATTTCTTTTTTTTCTTCAAAGAGGTTTTGTATGTTTACTGGAACTTTGTACCAAGAGAAAATAAAAGAAGCACATATGGAAAATTTACTGCAGTTTTTTGGTGAAAAAGGGTAGCAGGAACCTCTTTCATTAATGGATAGCATAAGTATTTATATGCTTGGTCACGCCATATCCTATTAGGTACCTAAATGACAGATTGAAACCTAGTGTTTCATTGAGAATATCAAAGTTACTAATTAGATGGCAAGCTCCTTGAAAATAGGACACTCATCTTCTGGCTTTGTATAACTCTTCCATTGGTTACCACAATGCACAGGCATACTAGATACCCAATATATCTTCCAGATATAGACTGCCTAGTAGGTACATTAAATCAATGTATACAAAATCTTAAGTTCTCTTGACATGCTGATACCCCAAAGGAATAAAACTCCAGTTCATTTTTTTTTTTTTTTTCATTCCACAAAGGTGTCTAGAGTATCCACTCCATGCCAGGCATTGTGGTTGAGGTAGGAGCTGAGATAAAAGCAGGGATGACACAATTTTTGCCTTGAAGAGTGTAGAGTCTGATGTGGGCAGGGGAGGGGGGTGCATAGTGAAGTGGGAAAGTAATATGTATTCACCTAAAATTATAATCAATATAAGAAAGACTAGCTTAGAGATATCAAGAAAATGCTGAGGACTTCATAAAGCTTTTGCCTGAAGAAAATGGGAAAATCTTCATAAAGAAGTTAACTTAGCTCTTGAAAGAGTATTGAAAGCGTGTATATATTTAGCAAAAACTCTGTTATCTACTCTGTTTCCTGTCCACAAATTTTATCCCCTATTTTCTTTTTTCAGATTGGCAAAGGAGAGCAAGGAAAGGCAGCATGCTGCATTGCACTTAAGAATTTGTCATGATCTGATTGTAGGCTACCAGACACCAAAAAGCCCAGGATACTACCATTTTCTGAGACTTCTAATATACTAAAATTTTTGATAGACCAAAACAGTGTTCTCAAAACTGTCAAATATTTAACAAACTAATATTTTAAAGTAAAAATGCTATGCAATATAATTGCAATACTCATCACAAAATTATAAAAGTTGTTATAAATACTTACCCATAGTATTCTCCAGATAATGAGGCCCAATAATCAGCACAAGTTCAACATTCAACGGATGAGTGTATTTATAACCTCATTAGAAGATTACCTAAAAGTTTAAATTTCACATACCTTTATGAATGTTGAGGTATCTGATCCATCACTGTGATCATTACAAGATTCACAGAAGAGACCTAGTGTGCAGTTTGAAGAAAATTACCTTAAGGCAGAAATTCAAGTATAAATATGATGCCAAATAATTCCAATAGAAAACTGAACTGAAATTTACAAAGCTTTGGGTATTCAACGTTACCAACAAATGACTTAGGCCAGGAATATGGTATCAACGGAGAGGAGGCATGCTGAGTAGAACATACTAGATTAGTATATAGTATGCTTGATTGGTAGTACAACAGCTTCTTAACATTAGCACAGAGAGTTTAGGTGCATACAAATAATACAGTATCAGCAATTTATATACAATATCATACTTGTATACTCTGTTAAAACAATAGGAAAGAAATGGAGAATAAATGGTACAGTATGTACTATTCCCAAAGATCTTACAAGACTCCTGATGATTATATCTCTCCAGGAAATAGAATGGACCTCATCAAATCTGAGTACTGCAAGGAGTAATGTCTACTCTATAAAGGAAAAGATTTGTATCACTAAACTTATTTCTTATTTAAGATAGAGTCTTAACAAAGCCTTGCTCTTCTGGGGATAAACAATATGGTCTTCCAGAAGCATATTTGACTTAAAAAAAAAATCTCTTTCTAACTTGCTATTGGTCAATACACCAGTCTTTTGCAATGAGAAAATATATTAGTTTTTATTTCTGTGTAAAAAATTATCCCAAAGCAGTGGTTTAAAATAATACACATTTACAATATCACAGTTTCTTTGGACCAGGACTCCAGACATAGTTAAACTGAGTGCCTTCTGGTTTAAGGTCTTTCAGGAGGTTGCAGTCAAGGTGTCAGCAGTGGCCGCCGTCATTTCAGGGCTCCACTGGGGAGGGATCCACTTCCAATCTCACTCACATGGCTGTGTTGGCAGGCATCAGGTTCTCGCTGGCTGTTGGCTAGAGACGTTGCCACACAGGGCTCTCCTTTGCCCAGCTCACGTTATGGCAGCTGGCATCTTTGAGAGAGGGCTGGAAGGGGTGGGTGTAGGCCTGAGACTGAAGTCACAGTCTTTCACAGTCACCTAATCATTCATCACTTTTGCAGTATTCTATTTGTTAGACATGGTAGCCAGCCTGCCCTCGAGGAGAGGGGATTATACAAGGTCATGAATACCAGGAGGTGAGGGTCATTGGGGGCCCTCTTAGAGGCTGCCTATCTACTACAAAGAAGTAGAAGTAAAATATGAATGATATTCTGACTTATTAGATTAACACATAAACAGATCTTGTGAATTTCTCCATAACTCTCCATCTGAATAGAGTGTTCCCCTCTCCCTCTGAGTTATATGAACTGTTGATATACACAGTAGTTTGAAGAGGAGGCTGGTCTCTCCATCATGTCATCTGTGAAGGATGAGACCTTTCAAATTAAATCCATGTATTAACACACTTACCTAAAGACACGTGTACAAATAAATTAAATGCAATTTACAAAAAGTGAAAAAAGTGCTAGACTTGTGCTTCTCATGATTCTCTAAAGACTATTAAATGAACTGCTGAAGAATGTGCACCATGGTGAAAAGAAAACTTCATTTTTCACAGTTCTTGGCCTCCCTGTGTTTATGTCTGGAACCTAAACACTGAGCAATTTCAAGTTATTGCTTCTTGTTTCCTCTTTAATAAACATAGAGGGGTGTAAACATGAATATATTTTTCTCAGTTTTATCATGTTTCCCTACTCATGCCTTTTCTACTACTCCTCCCTGTCTGCTGATCCATTCACCTCAGTAAAGTTCAAAGAAATTGAGCTTCTATTGTTCCACTTGAGGCAGTTTTAGAAAAATGACCTTGCTTTCTGTGCAAAATTGTTTTCAATGGTAACAATGATTTTATTAATAAGTAGTAAATTCCTCAGTGATAACTTGACACCTGTAAAGTTTCAACTTTTAAACTCTCACTATAAGCCAATGCACCAAAAGGAATTTTAGATCCTTTAACAATAGTAAAAGATACTTTTTCACCTGTTTCTAACTCAAACATAGTTTGACATATTTGCATCTCTTTTTTTCCAAAAGAAATACACTTTTGGATACAACTCAGATGTACACAATTTCTGCCAAAAGGATAGTTTTCCCCACTATTTCACACAAATTAAAATAGGGTCTGAATTGTCTTGAACACATTTTAAGTACTCTATACTCCCATATTTTCTAATTCTAAATTCTGAGTTTTATTTGCCTGCTAGACATACCTGATGGATGCCCCATGAGTATCTCAAACCCAAGATATTTCAAAATGAACTCATCCTCCTTCCCCAAAATATCACCTCATAGAGCTATATATGGATAATTAGCAATTCTTTCATAATCCCAACTCCCTTAACTTACAGGGGAAGTTCAGGGAGACCCAGAGAATTTAGATGACTTGCTCAATGTATCTGGGATTAGAGACCAGCTAGTGTCTTCTACTTCTTCGTCCTTCATTCTTTTAATTCTTCTGTTTGTATTAATGGCACCATTAAAGGCTCCTACTTGTCTCAAGCCATCAAAGTCAAATTTAGCTCCTCCCCATTCCCATAACCACTCACTTGCCAAGCCTTGCTACTCACATCTGGGTGCTGCTTTTATTCCTCTGCCACCATATCAGTTAAGTCTTTATCTTATCTGGCACTATTGAAACTGTCTTCTGATTAGTTGCGTTGACCTCCATCCAGTCTTTACCCACTCTAGTCTACTCCAGATGACAATTAGAGTGATATCTTCCTTAAACACAGTTTTGATCATGTCATGGAAGAGTTCTAAAACGTTGACTGTCTCTCCATTGTCAACTAAATAAAACACATTCTCTAACTCCTAGCATTCTGGGCTCTCCATAGTCTAACTTCTAAGAACATTCGCAAGCATACCTTCTATATTTCAGTAGCATATTCTTCTCTGACCAAACTGGTACATTCTATTTAGAGAAAATACCTCATACTCCTTCATTTGTGTTCAAATCATTTCTTCTGCCTTAAATATGACCTCTTTTTAATGTGGTGAAATCTTGTCCATCAACCCAACTAATGTGAGAATTGCTTTATCTGAAACTTCTGGCATTGTTTCTCCCTTACTTGTGGCTCTTATATTCTTTCTAACTTTAGAGGTCTATAACTGTAACAGCTATTTATTTATCTATTGAAGTATCGTTGATTTATAATATTATGTTAGTTTCAGGTGTACAGCATAATGATTCAATATTTCTACCGATTATACTCCATTTAAAGTTATTACAAAATAATGACCATATTTCCCTGTGCTGTACAATATGTCCTTGTTGCTTATTTATTTGATACACAGTGGTTTGTATCTCTTAATTCCCTACCCTTATCTTGGCCCCCCACACTGGTAAGCACTAGTTTGTTCTCTATATCTGTGAATCTGTTTTGTTATATTCATTCATTTTATTTTTTAAATTCCACATATAAGTGATAACATATAAGTGATAACATATGTCATTCTTTGTCTGACTTAATTCACTAAGCATAATACCTTCTATGTCCATCCATGTTGCTGCAAATAGCAGAATTTTGTTCTTTTTCATGGCTGAGTAATATTCCTGTGTGTGTGTGTGTGTGTGTGTGTGTGTGTGTGTGTGTGTGTGTGTGTGTGTATACTGAGTCTTCTTTATCATTCATCTGTTGATGAATACCTAGATTGCTTCCATATCTTGGCAGTTGTAAACATTGCTGCTATGAACATCGGGGTGCATGTATCTTTTCAAATTCATGTTTTCATTTTTCCAGGTATATTCACAAGAGTGGAATTGCAGAATCATATGGTAATTCTATTTTTAGTTTTTTGAGAAACCTCCATACTGTTTTCCATAGTGGCTCCATCAATTTACCTTCCCCAAAACAGTGTATAAGAATCTGCTTTTGTCCACATCTTTGCCAACATTTGCTATTTGTAGACTTTTTGATGATAGCCATTTTGACAGGTGTGAGGTGATATCTCTTTATGGGTTTGATTTGCATTTTTCTGATGTTGTGCAATGTTGAGCATCTTTACATGTGCCTGTTGGGTCATCTGTATACCTTCTTTGGAAAAATGTCTATTCACTTCTCCTGCTCATTTTTTAACTGGGTTTTGTGCTTTTGGGATATTGGGTTGTATGAGCTATTTATATATTTTGGATATGAACCCCTTATTAGTCATATCATTTGCAAATGTTTTCTCCCATTCAGTAGGTTGTCTTTTCATTTTGTCAATAATCACCTTTGCTGTGCAAACAATTTTAAGTTTAACTAGGTACCGTTTGTTTATTTTTGCTTTTGTTTCTTTTGCATTAGAAGACAGTTACAAAAAATACTGCTATTATTTATGTCAAAGAGTGTACTGCCTATATTCTCTTCTGGGAGTTTTATGGTTTCAGGCCTAATCCATTTTGAGTTGTTTTTTTTTTTATGCAGTATTAGAAAATGTTTTAATTTCATTCTTTGACATGTAGCTGTCCAGTTTTCCCAGCACTACTTATTGAAGAGACTGTCTTTTCTCCATTGTATATTCTTGCCTCCTTTATCATAGATTAGTTAACCATAGGTGAGTGGGTTTATTTCTGGGCTGTCTTTTCTGTTCCAATGATCTTTGTGTCTATTTTTGTGCCAGTACTATGCTGTTTTGATTACTGTAGCTTTGTAGAATAATCTGCAGTCAGGGAGCATGATACCTCCAACTTTATTATTTTTTCTCAAGACTGCTTTGGCAATTCAGGGTCTTTTGTGGTTCCATATAAATTTTAGGATTATTTTTTCTAGCTCTGTGAAGAATGTCATGGGTATTTTGATAGGGATTGCATTAAATCTATAGATTGCTTTGGGTACTATGGATATTTTAGCAATATTATTTCTTCCAATCAATGAACAGGCATATATTTCCATTTCCTTGTATTATCTTCGCTTTCCTTCATCAGTGTTTTACAGTTTTCAGAATATAGGTCTTCCACCTCCTTCATTAAATTTATTCCTAGGTATTTTATTCTTTTTGATGTGATTTTTAACAGTTTTTTTTTTTGCTTTCTCCATCTGATAGTTCATTATTAGTATATAGAAAAGCAACAGATTTCTGTATATTAATCTTGTATCCTGAAACATTTCTAAACTCACTTATTCTAATTATTTTAGTGGAGAGTTTTGGGTTTTCTGTATATAGTATCATGCCATCTGCAAATAGTGACAGTTTTACTTCTTCCCTTCTAATTTGGATGCTTTTTATTTCCTGTTCTTATCTGATTGCTCTAAGACTTTGAATACTATGTTAAATAGAAGTGGTAAGAGTGGACATCCTTGTCTTGTTGCTGAGTTTAGAGGAAAGACTTTCAGCTTTTCAATATTGAATATTATGTTGGCTGTGTATTTGTCATAAATGTCCTTCTCTATGTTGAGGTATGTTCCCTCTATTCCCACTGTGATGAGAGTTTTTATCATGAATGGATGTTGAATTTTTTCAAATTCTTTTTCTCTTCTATTGAGATGACTGTGTGATTTTTATCCTTCCTTTTGTTGATGTGATGTATCATATCAATTTCTGATCAGATATTGAACCATCCTTGCATCCCTGGAATAAATCCCTCCTGATCATGATATATTATTCTTTTTATATATTGTTAGATCTGATTTGCTAATATTTCGTTGAGGAGCTTTGCATCTATATTCATCAGAGATATTGGCCTGTAATTTTTTTTTTTGTAGTGTCTTTCTGGTTTTGATATCTGGGTAATGGTGGCCTGATAGAATGAATTTTGGAATATTCCCTCCTGTTCAATTTCTTGGAATAGTTTGAGAAGGATAGGTATTAACCCTTTGTTATATGTTTGGTAGAATTTCCCTGTGAAGACATCAGTCCTGGAATTTTGTTTGATGGAAATTTTTAATTACAAATTCAGTTTTGCTAATAGTGATTGTTGTTCAGATTGTCTATTTCTTCCTTATTCAGGCTTCAGAGGTTGCATGTTTCTAGAAATTTGTCTATTTCTTCTAGATTGTCCAATTTGTTGACATATACCTGTTTGTAGTATTTTCATATGATTTATCTTTTCAGAAAAACAGCTGAGTTTCATTGATCTTTTCTATTGTTTTTTTAAATCTCTATTTCTCTGATTTTTATTATTTCCTTTCTTCTGCTGACTTTGGTATTTGTTTGTTGTTATTTTTTGTAATTCCTTTAGATGGTAGGTTAGGTTGTTTATGTGAGATTTTTATTGTTTCTTGAGATATGCCTGTATCACTCTAAAGTTTCCTCTTACAACTGCTTTTGCTGCATCTATAAATTTTGGAGTGTTTTGTTTCCATTTTCATTTGTCTCCAGGTATTTTCCGATTTCCTCATTCTTTAATTTCCTCATTGACCCATCTTTCTTTAAGGAGTATTTTGTTTAGTTTCCATGTATTTGTTTTTTTCCCATTTTTCTTCCTGTAATTTATTTCAGTTTCATGCTGTTGTGGTCAGAAAAACTGCTTGATATAATTTCTGTCCTCTTAAATTTGTTGAGAATTTTTTGTGCTCTAGCATATGATCTGTCCTGGAGAACATTCCATGTGTACTTGAAAAGAATATGTATTCTGCACTTTTTGTATGGAATGTTTAATAAATATCTATTAAGTCCACTTGATCTAATGTGTCATATAAGACCACTGTTTCCTTGTAGATTTTGTCAGGGTGATCTGTCCACTGATGTCAGTGGGGTGTTAAAATCCCCTACTATTATTGTCTTATTGTCACTTTTTCCCTTTGTGTCTGTTAATGTTTGCTTTATATATTGAGGTGCTCCTGTATTAGGTGCATATATGTTAGTGGGTGTAATAATTCTCTCTTGTATTGATCCATTTATCATTATATAGTTTCCTTCTTTGTCTTTAATTATAGCCTTTGTTTTAAAGTCTATTTTGTCTGATATGAGTATTACTACCACCACTTTTTTATCCTTTCTGTTTGCATGTAATATATTTTTTCATCCTCTTACTTTCAGTCTGTGTGTATCTTTAGCTCTGAAGTGAGTCTCTTGTAAGCAGCATATAGATGGGTTCTGTTTCTTTATCAGATCAACCACCCTATGTCTTTTGATTGGAGCATTTAGTCTATTCACATTTAAAGATATTATTGATAGATATGTACTTACTGTCATTTTGTTACTTGTTTTCTCGTTGTTTTTGTAGCTCTTCTCTGGACTTTCTTTTAGTTTCTTCCCTCGTGCTTTATGATTTTCTTTAGTGGTATGCTTGTGTTCCTTTCTCTCTGGTTTTAGTGAATCTATTTTTTGTTCTTGATTTGTGGTTACCATGGGGCTCCTGTATATTGATCAGTGATGATATCTACTTATTTTAAACTGGTTGTCATTTAAATTCAAACACATTCTTTAAAAAAAATCTACAATTTTTTACTCCCCTCCCCCACTTTAAAAAAAAAATTTATTATTATATCACGAGTGCTCCCCTCCTACCATCTTGTGGTTTCTTCTTTGTGTCTTTGATGTAGAATATCTTTTTTGGTAGATTCCAGTCTTTTTCTATCAGTAGTTGTTCAGCAGTTAGTTGTAATTTGGTGTACTCATGACAGAAGGCAAGATCAAGGTCTTCCTACTCTATCATCTTGTCTCCCTTCTCCACATTTTGTGTTGTGTTTTGTTTTTTTTAATTGGGGTATGGTTGGTTTACAATGTTGTGTTAGTTTCTGCTGAAGCAGTGAAGTGAATCAGCGATATGTATACATATATCCCCTCTTTTTTGGATTCCCTTCCCATTTAGGTCACCACAGAGCATTGAGTAGAGTTCCCTGTGCTATACAACATGTTCTTATTAGTTATCTACTTTATGCATAGTAGTGTACATATGTCAATCCCAGTCTCCCAATTCATCCCAACCCCCTTCCCCCCTTGGTGTCTGTACGTTTGTTCTCTACATCTGTGTCTCTATTTCTGCTTTGCAAATAGATTCACCTGTACCATTTTTCTAGATTTCACATATATGCGTTAATATAGCATATTTGTTTTCTCTTTCTGACATACTCCACTCCGTATTACAGTCTCTAGGTCCATCCACATCTCTGCAAATGACACAATTTTGTTCCTTTTTATGGTTGAGTAATAGTCCATTGTATATATGTACCACATCTTCTTTATCCATTCCTCTGTTGATGGACATTTAGATTGCTTCCATGTCCTGGCTATTGTAGATAGTGCTGCAGTAAACACTGGAGTGCATATGTCTTTTTGAATTATAGAATGGGAGAAAATCTTTGCGAACAAAGCAACTGACATGGGATTAATCTCCAAAATATACAAACAGCTCATGCAGCTCAATATCAAAAAAACAAACAACCCAGTCAAAAAATGGACAGAAGACCTAAATAGACATTTCTCCAAAGAAGACATACAGATGGCCAACAAATACATGAAAAGATGTCCAACATCACTAATTATTAGAGAAATGCAAATCAGAACTACAGTGAGGTATCACCTCACACTGTCAGAATGGCCATCATCAAAAAAATCTACAAACAATAATTGCTGGAGAGGGTGTGGAGAAAAGAAAACCCTCTTGCACTGTTGGGAATGTAAATTGATACAGCCACTATGGAGAACAGTATGGAGGTTCCTTAAAAACTAAAAATAGAACTACCATATGACCCAGCTATCCCACTACTGGGCTTATACCCTGAGAAAAGTACATTTTGTGTTTTTGATGTCATATTTTACATCTTCATGTTTATCCCTTCACTGTTTATTGTAGTTATAGTTGATTTTACAATCGTTTGTCTTTTAATCTTCATACTTGCTTACTTAAGGTGTTGCTCCTCAGCCTTTACTATATAGTTGGCCTTACTAGTGGGATTTTTCCTTTCCTATGGCTATTTACCTCTTGCTGTAACTTTTCTTTACCACTTATTTAAGACCCTTCAACATTTCTTTTAGGGTAGATTTAGTATTGATGAACTCTTAATTTTTACTTGTCTGATAAGGTTTTTTATTTCTCCTTCAATTCTTAATTATAATCTTGCTAGGTAGAGTATCCCAGGTTGCAGATTTTTCCCTTTCAGTGCTTTAAATATATCATGCCTCTCCCTCTGGCCTACAAAGTTTCTGCAGAAAAATCAGCAGATAGCCTGATAGGGATTCCTTTGTATGTGACTGTTTTTCTCTTGCTGCCTTTAGGATTCTCTCTTTAACTTGTCATTTTAATTATAAGTCTTTCTGTGGGGCTCTTTGGATTCATCTTATTTGGGACCCTCTGTGTTTCCTGTACCTGGATATCTGTTTCCTTCTTCATGTTTGGAAAGTTGTCAGGCATAATTTCATCAAATGCATTTTCAACTTTTTTCTCACTCTCTTCTCCTTCTGGGACCCCTAAAACGTAGATACTTGGTGTTGTCCCACAGCTTCCTTAAACTGTTCCCATTCTTTAAAACTTGTTTTTCTTTTTGCTGTTCTGATTGGGTGAGTTCCATTATTCTATCTTCCAATCACTTATGCATTCTTCTGTATCATCTAGTCTGTTGTTAATTCCTTCTTGTGTGTTTTTCATTTCAATTATGAAATTGTTCAGTTCTGATTGGTTCTGTTGTATATTTTCTAGTTCCTTGTTAAAATTCTCACTGTGTTCATCTATTCTTTTTCCTAATTCAGTTAGAATTTTTATTGCTAATGCTTTTAACTCTTTATCTGGTAAATTGTTTATTTCTGTTTCATTTGTTGTTTTTTCAGGGGTTTTCTCTTGTTCTTTCAATTGAAACAAATGCCTCTGCCTTCTCATTTTGCTTAATTTTCTCTAAGTCTGTGTAATTAGGTGAAACAGTTACCTATTCTGATATTAAATGGGTACCCTTATGTGGGAGCTTCCCTATACTGTCAGCATGTGCCCAGTGGCTTTGGCAGGAGTGCAGGATCTGATGTAAGCTCAAGTCACATTTTTCCCCAGGGTGTGCTGGCAGCCATAATCTTGGTAGGAGGTAGGGCTGGAGATGGAGGGGCTAGAGCAGGAGCCAGGTATGAACTGAGGCTTCTCCTCTACTCAGTGGCCAACACTACACTGTTGGGGGTGGGGGTGGGTCTTCAGTTGCTGGAGCAGAAGCCTTGAGGGTCGTGTCTGAGGTGGCTCCATTCCCTCTAAGTGTGTGCTTTCCCCCTCCCAACAACAGCTCCCTCACCCCAGAGGGGAGCAGTGCTGGAGCAAGAGGCACTGTAGCAGGTGCTTGACACAGGTCTGGGCATGCGGTGGCCCAGGACTCAGTCAGGGTCCCAGATCGCTTCTGATGTGCTGCCTCCATAAGCACCAGTAATGACTGTCCCCACCCCATTCAGAAGTTGTTCCAGGTCTGGGCTGGCACAGTCCTTCACAACTGAGCCTACTCTCAGCCACAGCAGCCCTCACTCTAATATGGAGCTGCACCTAAGATCAAGTGGGGCCTGAGTAGGCACTCAGTATGAGAGTGGGTGTGTGTGTGGGGGGTGGTCCTAGTGACAGTCAGAGTCCAGGACTGCTTTTGATATACTGCCTCCATAAGTGCCAGTAATGGCTGCCCTCACCCCATTCAGGTGCTGTTCTGGGTTTGTGCTGACATGGTCCCTCACAACTGAGCACTCCCCTCAGCTGTGACAGCCCTCGCCCTAGTGTGGATACACTGCGAAGCAAGCAGGGAGGACCAGGCACTCACCTCATGTTGGGGTGCACTAGAGCGGTTGCAGGTAACCGGCCAGAGCCCTGTGCAGTTTCAGTCTGTTTTTTCTGCCTTGTTTTTTTAAATTAATTTTTATTAGAGTATAGTTGACTTACGATGTTAGTTTCTACTGTACAGCAAAGTGAATCAGTTAAACATATACATATATCCACTCGTTTTTAGATTCTTTCCCCACATAGGTCATTACAGAGTCTTGAGTAGAGTCCCCTGTGCTACACAGTAGGTTCTTAGTTGTTATCTGTTTTACATATAGTAGTGTGTATATGTCAATCCCAATCTCTCAATTTATCCCTCCCCCCATTACCCCCTGGGAACCATAAGTTTGTTTTCTACATCTGTAACTCTATTTCTGTTTTGTAGATAAGTTCATTTGTACCCTTTTTTTAGATCCCACATATAAGCAATATCATATTATATTTGTCTTTCTCTGTCTGACTCCACTCAGTATGACAATCTCTAGAGTAAGTGTGTGCACACTTCATAAACAGAGTCTGGGTTTCTTACAGGCCTCCTCTTAGTCCCACTGATTTTCTAACCAGCTAAGGGGACTCGTCTTCCCAGTGTCAGACCCCAATGATGTGGCTCAAATTGCTCACTCCCCAAGGAGGACCTCCGCCTGTGTAATCCCTCCCCTCTCTTCTGTGTCCCCTCCCAGGGGCACAGGTCCCAACCCGATCACTTCTCTTCCCTATCTACCCAGTTCTGTATGGATCTTTCTTACAGCCTTGGTTGTACAAGAGTCTTTCTGCCAGTCTTCAGTTAGTTTTCAGTGATAATTGTTCCACATGTAGATGTATTTTTGATGTGTTCATGGAGGTAAGTGAGTTAGTTCTTCATCCTCTTACTCTGCCCTCTTGGTCTCTTCCCTGCTACAACTACTCCTTTAAACTTTGCTATATTATAAGCTTCATAATAACAGTGACTTGTTATTTATCTGTGGGCTCCCTCTGTGTGACTAAGGTGGTTCCTATCCCTAACAGGACTCCGTAAAGTTTTATTGGATTTATAAACTCAGCCTACCTATGGAATGAAATCTTTCAAGACAGGTGGCTATCAACTACTTTTTCAATCTCCTCCATTAGAAGTGCTATAAACTTCTTATACAGACTTCTTAAAAGCCTTTTATGAAGGCGGTTACTCTTTCAGTTGCCTCTATCTTATTTGTGGTTTTACCCAGGAGAAGGGGATGAGGCTGAGGTTTGCAGATGGGTGGACAAGGCTGGTGGTGTTACAGGACTAAGACACTTAAATACTTTCCCCCACTTAATCTTGTCATGTTAACTCACATCAAGGGTAGCACTTAAGGTGAAGTGCTAAGCAGCTGTTTATTCTCTGTAGGATTGGGGTTGAGTTTTACCATCAGCTGGCTGGTACACTTCTCCTACATTTAACAATCAACCTCTCAGCATTTAACCAGAGCTTTCAATCATTAGAACAGCCCTTCTTGGGTCCGTATTCAGCCTTGACCCCACCACCTGATCCACCGTTCCAAAGGAGTAGTTTCGTTCCATAAAATCTAATGGTCTCTTCTCACCCTCAGTGCATGTAGAGAGTACTCAATCACCAATTTTTAAATCTTTTATGTTTTGCTCTTCAATCCACAAATAATCATTTCTTTTACCATTCCTTTTATTTCCCAAACCTTTCACAAACTTCTGAAGATGAAACAGTAGAAACTGTCACATATGCATTTCTTACGATAAAAAGTATTTTAAATATTCTTCTTGGAGGCCAAGAATTATATCTTGTCAATAGCATTTCATGGGCAGGTCATCCAGCCAAGCCACAAGCAAGTCTTTCCTCATAGGTTTCACCCCATTACATTTGGATTTATTCAAAGTAGAATAAATGAGGTTGAACTGTCCAAAATGTCATATGAGCCAGTGGGAAGAAAAGAAATGCATCTCAAATTAGCACAATTATCCAAATTCAAGCATGGCTTTAACTTCTATTTTAGTAGTATTATATTGTTGGTTACCCTATACTGCTAAATATATTTTGTTTGTCTTGATCTTTGAAGCATTACTGGAAACTATCCCACAATGATTAGATGCATTATGAATACATAGCTAACTTCAGCTGGGCTCCAGCACTGCTTAACAACTCCTTTTATTTTTAAATTACCACTGTATTGAATTACCTACATATAACACCTGTTTCAAATGTTTTATATACTCTCAGGACCTCATGTAGTCTTCACCTCCTATATTTATACATCAAGTTACCTCACTATTTACTTAACTGTGAGGCTCCAAACTTTACTATAAATGCTCTTAAACTATAACTTTAATAGGAATCTCCTCAAATTTTCTTTGCATGATTAATGCTCTTCACAAATATTCAGTTCCCTCTCCTTCGCATCACCTGCTAGGAGTGTACTTTCCCGCCCTCTTTGAAGTTAAGCATGGTCGTGTGAATGACTTTCACCAGTGAAATATGAATGGGTCACTTCCAGATGAAAGCTTTAAGAGTGAGTAGATGATTTGACATGTTCCCTTTTCCTCAGCCAGAGCTCTTGGCACAGCTCCAGATTCTGGCTCTTCTGTCATGCTGAGTCTTGAGGTAGAGGTAGGTGTGGAACAGAGCCACAGCCTATTCACGTGAACATGAATCATGAGCAAGAAATAAGCATTCATGGTATTGATCTATCGAAATTTGGGGGTTGTTTGTTACCTTAATAAAAAATTAGTCTCAGAGTGAGATCAGGGATAATAGAGCAAGGAACTCCAAAAACTTATCCCTCCTCAAAAGCAGTGAATAAATTGGCAAGGACTGTCAGAATCAACATTATCAGAACTCTGG
Source organism: Kogia breviceps (assembly GCF_026419965.1). Lineage (NCBI taxonomy): Eukaryota > Metazoa > Chordata > Mammalia > Artiodactyla > Physeteridae > Kogia > Kogia breviceps. The sequence continues at coordinate 103,754,708 of NC_081314.1, forward strand.
AAACTATAGCAACCAGAAGAGTGTTTAATCAAGAGAAAATTATCTGAGTGTCAGTAAGAGAGCTTTGTGGCATCTGAACTTACTCTGTCCCCATTCCCCACTCCCCAGTTCAGAGACAGCCTTGGAGACAATAAGCTACATTCTTCACACAAGTTCCTGGTACCAGGGGGAGCAGAACAGAACTTATTCTCAAACAATTTTGGCTGTTTGTCTTGACCTATCTGGTGGCTCTCTGAAGGACCAGCTCAAAGGGCTTGCTTTTATTTTGCCTAACTCAGAAAAATCCGCAAGCTGAGGTAGCTGCTCAGGGGGCATTTGTCAAAACCTTTTATTTATTTTTTATTTGTTTTTATTTATTTTTGGCTGTGTCAGGTCTTAGGTGCAGCACACGGGATCTTCGTTGAGGCATGCGAGATCTTTCGTTGTGGCGTGTGGGCTCTTCGTTGTGGTGTGCAGGCTTCTCTCTAGCTGTGGCGTGCTGGTTTTCTCTTCTCTAGTTGCAGTGCACCGGGCTCCAGGGCACGTGGACTCTGTAGTTGTGGTGCTCGGGTTCCAGAGCACGTGGGCTCTGTAGTTTGTGGCACGCGAGCTCTAGTTGAGGCGTGTGAGCTCAGCAGTTGCCGTGTGCGGGCTTAGTTGCCCTGTGGCACGTGGGATCTTAGTTCCCTGACCAGGGATCAAACCCACATCCCCTGCATTGTACGACAGATTCTTTACCACTGGGCCACCAGGGAAGTCCCTCAAAACCCTTTAAAGACAAATGAATTAGCAGCTGCCATGTGGGGCAAGAAGTAGCAGGGCAAATAATAGACAAACCGATAAGCATGGCAGAAAACACTGGGTAATAAGACAATTGGTAGAAGAAAGACATTTTAAAAATTCTAAAAAAATTAAATGATATCCTGTGTTTACGGAGTGGAAGACTTAATGTCATTAAGGTGACATTTCTACCCAAATTGATCTACAGATTCTATGCAATCCCTATCAAAATTCAAATTCCTGGGACTTCCTGGTGGCACAGTGGTTAAGAATCCGCCTGCCAATGCACCCTTGCATTGGACACGGCTTTGAGCCCTGGTCTGGGAAGATCCCACATGCCGCAGAGCAGCTAAGCCCGTGCACCACAACTACTGAGCCTGCACTGTAGAGCCTGTGAACCACAACTATTGAGCCCACACACCACAACTACTGAAGCCCTCATGCCTAGAGCCCATGCTCCGCATCAAGAGAAGCCACCACAATGAGAAGCCCGCACACCGCAACAGAGTAGCCCCCGCTTGCTGCAACTAGAGAAAGCCCGTGCACAGCCAAAGACCCAACGCAGCCTTTACTCTATCCTGGGAAATTGTCCGTTTTTGATAATTTTTATTGGGCAAATAATATATCAATAAATAATACATCAGTAAATGAATGAGTGCATGAAATAAAAGTGGAGACAGTGTATTAAATAAACCAGTTTCCTTCTTCAATTGGTTATTTATATAGCTATTCCAAAGGTCAGTCTAACAATTTTTACCTCCCAAATAAACACACCATGCTCATCATTATTTATGCACTAATATGGAGGAATCCCTATAGATACAATCAGTTTCTCCTCCCTTCTTATAACTTCCTCAGAGAAAAGTTGGAAATCCATAAAATTATGCTGTCGCATTTCTCTAGGTATCTCACTTCTGTAAAAGTAGAGGTCTCTGAATTCCAGAAAGCCTGTATTCACAGCTCTTCATAGCAAATGAATTGCTTGCAGAAATAAAAGCAGAATGATTTTTTCAACAGCATAAATTTGGAAACATAACAACCAGTTGTCCAAGTATCTATTGAAAGGAGGTCTGTTATTTCTTCAGCAGTTTTAATGCAGGTGGTATCATTTGAAGTTAATAAAATTGTTGGAGCTGGTACACTTATTATTGGTCAGTAATTTGTTCATGATCATAAATCAATGACAACCAATCAAACTTATGAGATCTGAAAGATCTTTTATACTAGAATGTTGTTTTTAATGATCCATTTAAAAATTACATTGCTTATTTGCCTAAAGGGAGTGTTTATTAAAATAAAATCCAAAACCTACTGAATTTGTAAGACTTGGCAAGACACTGTCTTACCCTAGCACCCTAAAGAGGGGCATCTTTTCAACATAGTTCTGGATGCAGTGTTACTCAAAGCACAAATAACCCATTATTCTAATTCATTTGTCATTATATTTGTTAAAATCTGTTTGTACATTTAAATACGTACCATTGGCAATGTATTCAAGTAAAAGGAAGTGTAAATGAAAATGCGTGTTTGGAATACTAAGGCAAGCAGCAGTGTGGAGTTCAGACTTGGCTAGAACTAGGTTCATATTCCTAGTTCAACCACTGACTGAAGTGAAATTTACTTAACTTCTCTGAGTGTCAGCTTCTCATATGTAAACTAGAGATAAAAATGCTTGCTCCCTAGAGTGGTAGAAGAATAAATGAAATTATGTTTATAAATGTTTGGCACATACTAGACACTCCAAGCATGGTAGTAATTATTATTTTGTCTCTCGCCAGCTTTTCCTTTTTTATGCCTTGCCAACATGTACAAAGACTGCTATATTTTCCCATACACCCTTTTCTTTAAACCAAATTTCACTCCCCTAAGAGAGACACAGGATGCAAAGTGAGTGAATTCAACAACTTGTTTGACATTTATTGGGATTTGACACCTGCAACCGCTTGTGACAGCAGTCCTAATGCTCAGAGAATACTGACTGCTAGACTGAGAACGAGCCACGTCCAACATGGCATCAAGAAAAGGGAAATGAGTTTCAGGGGAGGCTGTCCTGCTTTTCCAGCTGGCAGGTCATCAGCAATTCTTACCTGCTGGAGTGGTAAATAGGGGAAAAGGTAAAATCTTTATGGTCATTGTGGCTCAATTCCAAGGAAAAACAGAAAAGCTAGTTTCTTTTTAAATTTTATTTATTCTAGAAGGAAACATAAAATAAGGCTTTGTTTTTGCTTTACTGAATGAAGCCTAATGTACTGCCTGACTCTGGCTCTGGGATGTTACATTTTGTTCACAGGAGCCCTAAAGGAAAGCAGAACTCATTCCTTTCCATGGGTACACCTTCCTGTTTAAGGCAAAAACAACTAATAATTGTCAAATACCTCAACTGTAAGATTAACTTAGGAAGCCAAACTGTTTCTATACTTAAATTTAGTCACTGCTTCTTTGAATGTGTGCATGTGTGTTTGTGTGTGTGTGTGTGTGTGTGTTTGTCCACATTGTTTCAAATAAGTTAAAAAAGAAAATGTAGTTTTTCCATATTAATTCTTTTTGGTATTTTCTAAAGAAAGACCCAATTAACTATTGCATTTCATGGGAAGTGTACCATGAAAGGTACACTTTATTATTAAGAGCTCTTTCTGCCAAAACTGAGAGAATATTTTTACCATATACACAGTAGAAAAAATTTAACTCTAGAAAATAATGATTACAATAAATGCATATCCTGACTTATCAAAGCTTGCTATCTACAAAGGGATTTGCTAGAGACAAAATGGTGAACAATTAATATATATAATAGATAATCAACAAAGACCTACTAAATGGCACAGGGAACTCTACTCAATGTTCTATAATAACCTATATGGGAAAAGAATCTGAAAAAGAATGGATACATGTATATGTATAACAGAATCACTTTGCTGTACAACCTGACACTAACACAACATTGTAAATCAACTATACTCCAATATAAAATAAAAAGTTAAAAAATAAAAATGAATAAATAAATTTTTTTAAAAGTAACCAAAGTTCTACTTTGAGACTTGACTTGGCCCTGAATCCTGGTCTACTTCACTCAGAAATCTCAGGATATGGCCCTACTTAGCTCTGAGATGATCCGATGAAGAAAGAAAAAAGTGAAGATATAATTTACCACATTTACATTCTAAGAGAAGAAAATCAGCCATTTCAGGAAAAACAATTAAAATTCAATATCCAGTCATGATAAAAAATAAATTCTTAACAAGCTAGGTCCAGAAGGAAACGTTCTTAAATGACAAGGAATATCTGCAAAAAGCCTCCTGCCAACATCACAGATGAAATGTTGAAAGTATGTCCTTGAGTATCAGTGACAAACCAAGAATACCTACTGTCCCACTCCCTTCAGCATGGTACAGGAGGTACTAATCAGTACAGCAAAACAAGAGAAAGAAATAGAATATGTAAGGATTTGAAAGCAAGAAACAAAATATTCTTCATTTGCAGATATTGTGGTTGAATTTACAGAGTCCAAAAAGTTCCCTGAACAAATTGTTTGAATTAATGACAGTTTTTCAAAATACTAGATAAAATATAAACATACAAAAGTCAAACATATATCTATACACTAACAACCAAGAAGCTGATAATTTTTATAAGGATATTAACAATATCAGACACATATACATTACTTATTTTATGTCAAGGATTGTTCTATAAAGGTATGTCATAGTTTTAAAATATGTGTAAATTCATTAGCACTCCTTTGTATCTCCTTCCCTCAAATGTGGACTGGATGAAATGATTCATTCTACTGAGTAGAATGGGGCAGAAGTGACACTATGTGATTCTGAGACTAAGTCATAAAAAGGATAGCTTCTGCCAAGCTCTTCCACTGTATCATACGATACTTCAGCATCCCTGGGAGAGGCCCACAGGAAGAGGAACCAAGGCCACCTGTCAACAGCCAACACCAACTTGCCAGCCAGTGAGTGAGCCAGTGTAGCTCTGAAATCATTTTTTGTATATATTTTATTGAAGTATGTTGATTTGCAATGTTAATTTCTGCTGTACAGCAAAGTGATTCAGTTACACATCTATATATTCTTTTCCATATTCTTTTCCATTATGGTTTATAACATGATATTGAATATACTTCCCTGTGCTATACAGTAGGACCTTGTTGTTTCTCCATCCTATGTATACTAGTTTGTATCTGCTAATCTCAAATTCCCAAACCAACTCTCTCCTACCCTGCTCCTTGGCAACCACAGATCTGTTCTCTATGACTGTTTCTGTTTCATAGATATGTTCATTTGTGTCATATTTTAGATTCCACACATAACTGATATCATATGGTATTTGTCTTTCTCTTTCTCACTTACTTCACTTAGTATGATAATCTCTAGGTCCATCCATGTTGATACAAATGGCATTATTTTATTCTTTTTATGGCTGAGTAATATTCCATTGTATATATCAATCTATACCACATCTTTTTTTCTGTTAATTTTTTATTAACATTTTTATTGGAGTATAATTGCTTTACAATGGTGTGTTAGTTTCTGCTTTATAACAAAGTGAATCATTTATACATATACAAATATCACCGTATCTCTTCCCTCTTGCATCTCCCTCCCTCCCACCCTCCCTATCCCACCCTTCTAGCTGGTCACAAAGCACCGAGCTGAGCTCTCTGTGCTAAGTGACTGGTTCCCACTACCTATCGATTTTACATTTGGTAGTGTATGTATGTCCATGCCACTCTCTCACTTTGTCACAGCTTACCCTTATCCCTCCCCATGTCCTCAAGTCCATTCTCTAGTAGGTCTGTGTCTTTATTCCCATCTTGCCCCTAGGTTCTTCATGACCATGACCATTTTTTTTCTTTAGATTCTACATATATGTGTTTGGTATTTGTTTTTCTCTTTCTGACTTACTTCACTCTGTATGACAGACTCTAGGTCTATCCACCTCACTACAAACAACTCAATTTCATTTCTTTATATGGCTGAGTAATATTCCATTGTATATATGTGCCACAGCTTCTTTATCCATTCATCTGTCAATGGACACTAAGGTAGCTTCCACGTCCTGGCTATTATAAATAGAGCTGCAATGAACATTGTGGTACATGACTCTTTTTGAATTATGGTTTTCTCAGGGTATATGCACAGTAGTGGGATTGCTGGGTCATATGGTAGTTCTACTTTTAGTTTTTTAAGGAACCTCCATACTGTTCTCCATAGTGGCTGTATCAATTTACATTCCCACCAAAACTGTATGAGGGTACCCTATTCTCCACACCCTCTCTGGCATTTATTATTTTTAGATTTTTTGATGATGACCATTTGGACTGGTGTGAGATGATACCGCATTGTAGTTTTGATTTGCATTTCTCTAATGATTAATGATGTTGAGCATTCTTTCATGCGTTTGTTGGCAATCTGTATATCTTTGGAGAAATGTCTATTTAGGTCTTCTGTCCATATTTAGATTGGGTTGTTTGTTTTTTTGATATTGAGCTGCATGAGTTGCTTGTATGTTTTGGACATTAATCCTTTGTCAGATGCTTCATTTGCAAATATTTTCTCCCATTCTGAGGGTTGTCTTCTTGTCTTATTTATGGTTTCCTTTGCTGGGCAAAAGCTTTTAAGTTTCAATAGGTCCCTTTTGTTTATTTTTGTTTTTATTTCCATTTCTCTAGGATGTGGGTCAAAAAGGATCTTGCTGTGATTTATGTCATAGAGTGTTCTGCCTATGTTTTGCTCTAAGAGTTTGATAGTGTCTGGCCTTACATTTAGGTTTTTAATCCATTTTGAGTTTATTTTTGTGTATGGTGTTAGGGAGTGTTCTAATTTCATTCTTTTACATGTAGCTATCCAGTTTTCCCAGCACCACTTATTGAAGAGGCTGTCTTTTCTGCATTGTATATTCTTGCCTCCTTTATCAAACATAAGGTGACGATATATGCATTGGTTTATCTCTGTGCTTTTTATCCTGATCCATTGATCTATATTTCTGTTTTTGTACCAGTACCATACTGTCTTGATTACTATACCTTTGTACTATAGTCTGGAGTCCAGGAGACTAATTCCTCCAGCTCCGTTTTTTTTACTCAAGATTGCTTTGGCTATTTGGGGTCATTTGTGTTTCCATACAAATTGTGAATTTTTTTTTTCTAGTTCTGTGAAGAATGCCATTGGTAGTTTGATAGGGATTGCATTGAATCTGTAGATGGCTTTGGGTAGTAGAGTCATTTTCACAATGTTGATTCTTCCAATCCAAGAACATGGTATATCTCTCCATCTATTTGTATCATCTTTAAGTTCTTTCATCGGTGTCTTATACTTTTCTGCATATAGGTCTTTTGTCTCCTTAGGTAGGTTTATTCCTAGATATTTTACTCTTTTTGTTGCAATGGTAAATGGGAGTGTTTTCTTAATTTCACTTTCAGATTTTTCATCATTAGTGTATAAGAATGCAAGAGATTTCTGTGCATTAACTTTGTATCCTGCTACTTTACCAAATTCATTGATTAGCTCTAGTAATTTTCTGGTAGCATCTTTGGGATTCTCTATGTACATTATCATGTCATCTGCAAACAGTGATAGCTTTACCTCTTCTTTTCCAATTTGGATTCCTTTTATTTCTTTTCTTCTCTGATTGCTGTGGCTAAAACTTCCAAAACTATGTTGAATTATAGTGGTGAGAGTCGGCAACTTTGTCTTTTTCCTGATCTTAGTGGAAATGGTTTCAGTTTTTCACCATTGAGGACGATGTTGCTGTGGGTTGGTCATATATGGCCTTTATTATGTTGAGGAAAGTTCCCTCTATGCCTACTTTCTGGAGGGTTTTTATCATAAATGGGTGTTGAATTTTGTCGAAAGCTTTCTCTGCATCTATTGAGATGATCATATGGTTTTTCTCCTCCAATTTCTTAATATGGTGTATCACGTTGATTGATTGATTTCCATATATTGAAGAATCCTTGCATTCCTGGGATAAACCCCACTTGATCATGGTGTATGATCCTTTGAATGTGCTGTTCAATTCTGTTTGCTAGTATTTTGTTGAGGATTTTTGCATCTATGTTCATCAGTGATACTGTTCTGAAGTTTTCTTTTTTTGCGACATCTTTCTCTGGTTTTGGTATCAGGATGATGGTGGCCTCATAGATTGAGGTTGGGAATGTTCCTCCCTCTGCTATACTCTAGAAGAGTTTGAGAAGGATAGGTGTTAGCTCTTGTCTAAATGTTTGATAGAATTCGTCTCTGAAGCCATCTGGTCCTGAAATTTTGTTTGTTGGAAGATTCTTAATCACAGTTTCAATTTCAGTTCTTGTGATTGGTCTGTTCATATTTTCTATTTCTCCCTGGTTCAGTCTTGGAAAGTTGTGCATATCTAAAAATTTGTCCATTTCTTCCAGGTTGTACATTTTATTGGCATATACTTGCTTGTAGTAATCTCACATGATCCTTTGTATTTCTGCTGTGTCAGTTGTTACTTCCCCTGTTTCATTTCTAATTCTATTGATTTGAGTCTTCTCCCTTTTTTTCTTGATGAGTCTGGCTAATGGTTTATCAATTTTGTTTATCTTCTCAAAGAACCAGCTCTTAGTTTTATTGATCTTTACTATTGTTTCCTTCATTTCTTTTTCATTTATTTCTATTCTGATCTTTATGATTTCTTTCCTTCTGCTAACTTTGGCATTTTTTTGTTCTTCTTTCTCTAATTGCTTTAGGTGTAAGGTTAGGATGTTTATATGAGATGTTTGTCGTTTCTTAAGGTAGGATTGTATTGCAATAAACGTCCCTCTTAGAACTGCTTTTGCTGCATCTCATAGGTTTTGGGTCGTCATGTTTTCATTGTCATTTGTTTCTAGGTAGTTTTTATTTTCCTCTTTGATTTCTTCACTGATCTCTTGGTTACTAAATAGTATATAGTTTAGCCTCCATGTGTTTGTATTTTTTACAGATTTTTTCCTGTAATTGATGATATCTAGCCTCATAGTGTTTTAGTCAGATAAGATACTTGATACGACTTCAGTTTTCTTAGATTTACGAAGGCTTGATTTGTGACCCAAGATGTGATCTATCCTAGAGAATGTTCCATGAGCATTTGAGAGGAATGTGTATTCTGTTGTTTTTGTTTGGACTGTTGTATAAATATCAATTAAGTCCATCTTGTTTAATGTATCCTTTAAAGCTTGTGTTTCTGTATTTATTTTTGGATGATCTGTCCATTGGTGAAAGTGGGGTGTTAAAGTCCCCTACTATGATTGTGTTACTGTCGATTTCCCCTTTTATGGCTGTTAGTATTTGCCTTATGTATTGAGGTGCTACTATGTTGGGTGCATAAATATTTACAATTCTTATATCTCCTTCTTGGATTGATCCCTTGACCATTATGTTGTGTCCTTCTTTGTCTCTTGTAATAATCTTTGTTTTAAAGCATATTTTGTCTAATATGAGAATTTCTCCTCCACCTTTCTTTTGATTTCCATTTGCATGGAATATCTTTTTCCATCCCCTCACTTTCAGTCTCTTTGTGTCCCTAGGTCTGAAGTGGATCCCTTGTAGACAGCATATATATGGGTCTTGTTTTTGTATCCATTCGCCAGTCTATGTCTTTTGGTTAGAGCATTTTATCCATTTACATTTCAGATAATTATCGATATGTATGTTCCTATTACCATTTTCTTAATTGTTTTGGGTTTGTTTTATAAGTCATTTCCTTCTCTTGTGTTTCCTGCCTAGAGAAGTTCCTTTAGCATTTGTTGTAAAGCTGGTTTGGTGGTGGTGAATTCTCTTTGCTTTTGCTTGTCTGTAAAGGTTTCAATTTCTCTGTCAAATCTGAAAAGGTTTCAATTTCTATGTCAAATCTGAATGAGATCCTTGCTGGATAGAGTAATCTTGCTTGTACGTTTCTCCCTTTCATCACTTTAAATATGTCCCTTCTGGCTTGCAGAGTTTCTGCTGAAAGACCAACTGTTAAGCTTACAGGGATTCCCTTGTATTTTATTTCTTGTTTTTCCCTTGCTGCTTTTAATATTTGTTCTTTGTATTTAATTTTTGATAGTTTGATTAATATGTGTCTTGGTGTGTTTCTCCTTGGATTTATCCTGTATGGGACTCTCTGTGCTTCCTGGACTTGATTAACTATTTTCTATCCCATATTAGGGAAGTTTTCAACTATAATCTCTTCAAATATTTTCTCAGTCCCTTTCTTTTTCTCTTCTTCTTCTGGGACCCATATAATTCGAATGTTGGTGCATTTAATATTGTCCCAATGGTCTCTGAGACTGTCCTCAATTCTTTGCATTCTTTTTTCTTTATTCTACTCTGCGGTGTTATTTCCACTATTTTATCTTCCAGGTCACTTATCCGTTCTTCTGCCTCAGTTATTCTGCTATTGATCCCGTCTAGAGAATTTTTAATATCATTTATTGTGTTGTTCATGATTGTGTGTTTGCTCTTTACTTCTTCTAGGTCCTTGTTAAACGTTTCTTGTATTTTCTCCATTTTATTTCCAAGATTTTGGATCATCTTTACTGTCATTATTCTGAATTCTTTTTCCCGTAGACTGCCTATTTTCTCTTCATTTCTTTGCTCTGGTGGGTTTTTACCTCCTCCTCCATCTGCTGTGTGTTTCTCTGTCTTCTCATTTTGCTTAACTTACTGTGTTTGCGGTCTCCTTTTCACAGGCTGCAGGTTAGTAGTTTCCATTGTTTTTGGTGTCTGTTGCTAGTGGCTAAGGTTGGTTCAGTGGGTTGTGTAGGCTTCCTGGTGGAGGGGACTAGTGCCTGTGTTGTGGTCGATGAGGCTGGATCTTGTCTTTCTGGTGGGCAGGTCCACGTCTGGGGGTGTATTTTGGGGTGTCTGTGACCTTATTATAATTTTAGGCAGCCTCTCTGCTAATGGGTGGGGTTGTTTTCCTGTCTTGCTAGTTCTTTGGCATAGGGTGTCCTGCCCTGATTCTGCTTGCTGGTCCTTGAGTGGAGCTGAGTCTTGGTGTTGAGATGGAGATCTCTGGGAGATTTTCACCGTTTGATATTATGGAGCTGTGAGGTCTCTTGTGGACCAGTGTCCTGAACTTTGCTATCCCACTCAGAGGCACAGGCCTGACATTTGGCTGGAGAACCAAGAACCTGTCATCCACATGGCTCAGAATAAAAGGGAGAAGAAGAAAGAAAGAAAGAAAAAATAAACAAAAAAGTTATTAAAATGAAAAACAGAAAATAATTATTTTTAAAAAATTTTTTAAGTAATTAAAAAAGAAAGAAAGAACAACCAAACCAAAAAACAAATTCACCTATGATAACAAGTGCTGAAAACTCTACTAAAAAAACAGATAAACAAAAAAAGGACAGACAGAACCCTAGGACAAATGGTAAAAGTAAAGCTATACAGATATATATATATATAGATATAGATATAGATATAGATATAGATATATAGATATATATAGATATAGATATATAGATATATAGATATATATAAATAAAATCATTGCTCCCAAAGTCCACCTCCTCAAGTTGGGATGATTCATTGTCTATTCAGGTATTCCACAGGTGCAGGGTACATCAAGTTGTCTGTGGAGATTTAATCCGCTGCTCCTGAGGCTGCTGGGAGAAATTTCCCTTTCTCTTCTTTGTTCGCACAGCTCCTGGGATTCAGCTTTGGATTTGGCCCCGCCTCTGTGTGTAGGTCACCTGAGGGCATCTGTTCTTCGCTCAGACAGCACAGGGTTAAAGGAGCAGCTGATTCGGGGGCTCTGCCTCACTCAGACAAGGGGTAGGGAGGGGTATGGAGTGCGAGCCCGCGGCAGCAGCGGCTGGCATGTGTTCTCCCGGGGAAGTTGGCCCTGGATCCCGGGACCCTGGCAGTGGCGGGCTGCACAGGCTCTCAGGAGGGGGGAGGTGTGGAGAGTGACCTGTGCTCGCACACAGGCTTCTTGGTGGCGGCAGCAGCAGCCTTAGCTTCTCATGCCCGTCTCTGCGGTCCGTGCTGATAGCCGTGGCTCGCGCCTGTTTCTGGAGCTCCTTTATGCGGCGCGCTTAATTCCCTCTGCTCGTGCACCAGGAAGCAAAGAGGGAAGGAAAAGTCTCTTGCCTCTTTGGCAGGTCCAGACTTTTTCCCGGACTCCCTCCCAGCTAGCTGTGGTGCACCAGCCCCCTTCAGGCCGCCAACCCCAGTCCTCTCCTTGGGATCCAACCTCCGAAGCCCGAGCCTCAGTTCCCAGCCCCCGCCTGCCCCGGTAGGTGAGCAGACAAGCCTCTCGGGCTGGTGAGTGCTGGTCGGCACCGATCCTGTGTGCGGGAATCTCTCCGCTTTGCCCTCCGCACCCCTGTTGCTGCGCTCTCCTCTGTGGCTCCGAAGCTTCCCCCCTCCGCCACCCGCAGTCTCTGCCCATGAAGGGGCTTCTAGTGTATGGAAACCTTTCCTCCTTCACAGCTCCCTCCCTCTGGTGCAGGTCCCGTCCCTACTCTTTTGTCTCTGTTTTTTCTTTTTTCTTTGCCCTACCCAGGAACGTGGGGAGTTTCTTGCCTTTTGGGAGGTCTGAGGTCTTCTGCCAGCGTTCAGTGGGTGTTCTGTAGGAGTTGTTCCACATGTAGATGTATTTCTGATGTATTTGTGGGGAGGAAGGTGATCTCTTCCTCTTACTTACTCTTCCGCCATCTTGAAGCTCCTCCCACATCTTCTTTATCCATTCATCTGTCAGTGGACATTTAGGATGTTTCCATGTCTTGGCTAATGTAAATAATGCTGCTATGAACATAGGAGTGCATGTATCTTTCTGAATTACAGATTTGTCTGGGTATATACCCAGGAGTGCGATTGCTGGATCATTTTAGTTTCTTGAGGAACCTCCATACTGTTTTCCATAGTTAGCCCCAAAATCTTGATTGCCACATCATCAGAGACCTTGAATAAGGTCTCCCAACCAAGCCTCTCCCATTTTCTTGACCCACAGAAACTGAAAGATACTAAAACTTATCATTGTTGTAAGCCATGAAACCTTGCAATAATCTGTAACAAAGCAATAGATAACAATACACATTGTGTGATCCTCACAACATCTCTATAAGATAGAGACTATTACTGTGGTCTGCTTACAGATGAAATAAGAGTGGCAGAGAGAGCTTTAGTAGCATACTCAAAGTTACACAGAGGAGATGTGTAACAAGTAGAGATGGGACTCAGGCACAGCCAGTCAGCTCCCAATTTTGTGCTTGTAAGTGTGATACTACACTACATCACACTTCTCCCCAAACTCTCAAACATACTTTATATTTTATTCAATCCTCCTTTGCACTATATACCTCACTCCTGCAGATTTCCAGCCTCCTGATCCAACAGAGCTAGGTGGTTCTTTAGATCTACGGAGCCACTGCCAGTAGGAACTTCTCATTTCTCTTGCTTGGATCTACCTTTCCTGGACCCTATACCATTCCCTTTGTTCTGAAAATAAAATTTCCTCTTCTCCAAGATGAAGAAAATACAATACTGATTGTTATTTAGCCCAAAACCCAAGTCATAAATAGGATACCTCAGAACAGGTTTTAAACCTATCCCAGTCAATCAGCGGTAGCTTCATTTAAGTACTCAGGCTTTTCATGGTTGGCCAGTCGGCAGGCGCTTCACTTCAGCATGCTTCTGGAAGTCACCCAGTCCCTAAGCTCCACCTTCCTCAGGGTCTGTATAAAGTCTGCTCTTTGCTGTGTTCAGAGACTGCATTCCACATCCACAATTTTTATCTGCTTAGCAAGTAATAAATTCAGCTTCTTTGCTTCAAAGTATCCTTTGATACTTTTTCACCCTCTTGAATTGCCAGAATAAATCCTGAAATACTCTCTTAGCAAGAGTATGTGGAGAAAACCTTTCTGAGTCATCATATGTCTGAATACCCCTTCTTCCTGGCTTCTTATTTGATTGATAGTTTGCCTGGGAATAGAATTTGAAGTCAAGTATCTCATTTTTCCTCAAATTTGGAAGCAATTACATCCAGTGGTTGCTGGTGACAACTCTGATGCCAATGTAATTCGTGTTCCTTTGGAAGTGATTTTTCCCTCTGACAATTTTTACAATCTTCTCTCAATTCTGATGTTCTGAAATTTCAGAAGAATTTTTTAGATACCAGGCTTCTTTCATTTTTTATTAACTATGCTACCTATGTTATGATCCCTTGCAATCTGATGACTCACAACCCTCTTTTGTCTTTATATATCCCATCATTTTTCTCTTCTGTTTACATTCCAGCAAATTTTCTCAACTTTATTCACCAGTCCTTCTGCTGAAGGTATTGTTTATAATGGTTAATTGCATGTGTCAACTTGGCTAGGCCCCAGTGCCCAGATATTTGACCAAACCCTAGTATATGTGTTGCTGTTAAGCTATTGTTTTTAAATGAGTTTAACATTTAAGCCAGTAGATTTGAGTAAAGCAGATTGCCCTCCATACTGTCAGTGGGTCTCATTCAATCAGTTGGAAGCCTTAAGAAAAAAAAGCCTGAGGTCCCCCAGGGAAGAGGAATTTTTGTCTCCAGACTGTCTCTGAACTCAAGCTGTAACATCAACTCTTCCCTGGGCCTTTAGCCTGCTGGCCTAGGCTGAAGATTTTGGATAAGCCAGCTTCCACAATTGTGTAGTCAGTTCCTCAAAATAAATCTCCCTCTCTCTCTCTCTCTCTCTCTCTCTCTCTCTCTCTCTCTGCACTCCATCCCTCCCTCACCCTTTTTGTCATGTTTGCTATTTTTCTCTATTTTATGCCGCAGTCTTCTAATATAACTGTGGTTCTTAGTTGCCCATTTGTATTTATGAAGGAAAAATGAAATAAATTGAGTTTCTAATGAGTATATTTCTTTTTTACTACCCAAGGGGGCTTAGCTCAAGGGTACGGGCAGTGGCTGTTTCTCAGAGGCATACAGGTATTTAATACTGTGTTTCCCCCTCCATCTCTCACTCTTCTCCCGCTGGCCAACACAGTATAGTTCCCTAGAGTGAGGAGGACAGAGGGCCCTCTGAGTGACCATGATTATGTATCCTCAAAGTCTGTCATCCTCTTTCTTATAGACATTGACTTTGGTAATTATAAAGCTGAGAGTATGAATTTTAAATTATCTAATTGTGCTGTAACAACATTTCTTTGAGGCAGTGAACATCTCATGGCCTATTTTTTTAATTTAATTTTTATTTTGTATTCGAGTATAGTTGATTTACAATGTCCTGTTAGTTTTCAGGTGTACAGAAAAGTGATTCAGTTATACATGTACATATATCCATTCTTTTACACATTCTTTTCCCTTATAGCTTATTACAGAATATTGAATAGAGTTCCCTATGCTATTCAGTAAGTCCTTGTTGATTATTTTATATAGTGCAGGGTGTATATGTTAATCCCAAACTCCTAATTTATCCCTCCCCGACCTTTCCCCTTTGGTAACCATAAATTTGTTTTCAAAGTCTGTGAGTCTGTTTCTGTTTTGTAAATAAGTTAATGTGTATCAACTTTTTTTTAGATTCCACATATATTTGTCTTCCTCTGTCTGGCTTACTTCACTTAGTATGATAATCTCTAGGTCTGTCCATGTTGATGCAAGTGGTATTACTTCATTCTTTTTTTATGGCTGAGTAAAATTCCATTGTAAATATGTACCACATCTTCTTTATCCATTCCTCTGTTGATGGACATTTAGGTTTCTTCCATGTCTTGGCTATTGTAAATAGTGCTGCAATGAACATAGGGGTGCATGTATCTTTTTGAATTATGGTTTTCTCCAGATATATGCCCAGGAGTGGGTCTCATGGACTATTTTGCATGTTAAGAGCCAAGAGCCATAAAGAAAGTGTTAATTGGGAGCAGTGGCAACAAAACCCACTAATATTTTATTAGATCAAAATATCATCCCAACCACAGCACTTACACACCAGAATAAAATCAAGATGGTCCAGTCTTCTCTACTTCATATTTCTGGCATCTAGTTCTTCCAGTGCTGCTTCTTAAAAAAAAATGCCTATTTGCAAAATTTGCAGTTGTAATGCTATTGTTGGTGACTCTCTGGCCAGGCTTATGGTGACAATAAACTATAATTCAAGCTTGATTTTGCCTTACCAAAAATGCAAAGCAGCATCCAGTGGCAAAACTGTAACTGTGAAATTTTCAATGTACATTGAAAATTGTACTGGATACTATTTCAACCTAGAGGAAAATATATATTTTCCTGTTCTATTTCCCTAATGAAATTTCCAGAGAAAATAATAAGGAATTTGATTACCACTTATTTCTCAGGCTCCTTTGACACTTCCAGGCCCAGTAGTTCCTTAGTGTCCTGGATCTGCCTCCTGAAGACTGATGCCTTCAGAAATTACGAGCATAAGAATGAGCTGGGGGCTTCCCTGGTGGCACAGTGGTTGAGAGTCCGCCTGCCAATGCAGGGGACAGGGGTTCGTGCCCCGGTCCGTGAAGATCCCACATGCCGCAGAGCGGCTGGGCCCATGAGCCATGGCTGCTGAGCCTGCGCGTCCGGAGCCTGTGCTCCGCAACGAGAGAGGCCACAACAGTGAGAGGCCCACGTACCGGGAAAAAAAAAAAAAAAAAGAATGAGCTGGTATTTCTTAGTTATGTTGGTGATAACTACATTCTGAGAGCCAGGGCTATAAGGAAAGAAGGCCACAAAGACACTAACTCCTCTAAAAAATTGTTATTCTTTCTCTTAATAACAACTTCTTATCATGTTCTTCAGGACACTCAAAGTCAAGCACAAAGCCACTTTTAAGCAATATGATTAGTTTTAAACAAAGTTAATAGTTCCTTAGCCCCTAGAGTGGTTATGTCTGTAAGTCTCCTATTAAACAGTATAGTTTTGAAGGTGTGTGTGTGTGTGTGTGTGTGTGTGTGTGTGTGTGTGTGTATGCAGGCACACATTTAAAAATTCTCTATTTTTGGCATAATTATTGTTATTTTAATGTTTTATTTTGGTATGTTTAATGTAATTATAAGCAATGTTTTATAAAATGTTTTACAGTGGATTCTGCTGGAAAACACCATTGAGCTCAAAAATCACCAGGCCTTGAAAAGAAAAGATACAGAGTTCCTCCCCAAATTTTCACTAACCTCGCTGTCATCTAACAGTAGTTTCACCTAAACTGCCTAACCAAAAAGGAAAAAACATGTACCGAACCATTTGAAACTCATACAGTTTTCCATCAAATTCCAACATGCTGGGAATGTTTACAGTCACTGTGTACTGGGTCACCACTATGGTAGAAGCTTTAGGACTGAGGGCAAGATAGTTTTGGCAAAGACAGTCTATTTCTCTGAGACTTGTTCTCTGGTTTTCCTTAGTAACTTGGGTGTAGCAGGAAAGAAATCTTAGAACTGCTGGGGTTGCAGAGTAAGAATGAAAGCATAGGAACTAGTACAGATATCTATTCTAGCCAGCTAATTATCATAAATATTTTTAAAAACAAAAATAATCTACTGTTTATAATTTCATGTTTTGAAACTTAATGTAATTATCTAGAAGACTCCGAAACAATCGATTCTTGAGAAGATTCAGCTTAGGTTTGACCCCTAATCTACTTCTTCAGTTAACTTGATGTTCATGTCTTAGGACAAGAATGAACAATGCCCACGTTTCAGTGAAAGCTTATTTGAAAACCTGCCTGTGAACTTTGCACTCTCCCTTCTATACAGGCCCATGATATTGGGAAAATTCTGGGTAGATGAATTCATGAATGACATAGGATTCCCATCATCTTCATCTGGATCTTATGTAATTCTGGTCTTTGCTTGCCTTTTCATCTTCGTTCTTTTGGAAAATACTTGAGACATTTTTTTGCACACAAAAAATGAGACGTCAACTATGAAGTTGGTGTTCACATTTGTGGCAGCCAATCTTCCACATGATTCCTATTATGAATGAAACCCTCATATCTCCAAAAGTTGCTGGCATGTCAATTTTTCTATTGGAGCCTCTCAGAGGTTCAGTCCAGAATGCATAACACTGTCAACTGTGAGGAAAACAATACATTCCTCTTCTTGCTAGTTTCCAAGTAGGAAAGAAAAAAAAAAACATTAAATACTTCTGACTTTCAGTTAATTACAAAATCATTGGAAATAGAATAGGATGAAAATAACCCCTATGTTCTCTCCCATTGCTATAATGTCAAACTGGTATACATGCTCTGTGGGATGAAGAAGAGGTAGGAGGCTCATGGAATTTCACATGACTGTTCTCCACATCATCATCTCCAGCCTCCCTTCCTCTAATGACATTACTTTTCTAGTTAGCTTGACATTTTCCCATTTTCACAGATAATCTCCTGACTCAATCCTTTTGTTACTTCCTCCTTTGTAAATCCTTTTGAAAGGATATATACTTATTTACCACACTGTGAACCTTTCACTGGGTTCTTATCTAGAAAATTTTGTTCCTTACTTCACTACCAAAAATGGGACTATTCGCTGAACTAGTGGACTGTTTGGTGCAGTAAAGAGCAGCTAGCATATTAGTAAGTCTGTTATAATGCCATTATAAAGATTCATGGATAATTTATTTCATAAGAACAACTGCAACACATAGCATTTAATATTTTGATTCTTTTGTTCTCTATTTTGTAAATTATTTTATTAGCGTTTGTTTACTTAAAGTCAGGAACCTGTAGAGATTAGTTTAGGAAATGACTCTCTTTGGAATAAAGTAATAAAACATGCATTCAGATGGCATTATTATGTCTTTACACCTTTTCCTCAAGTATTTGTGGATTTATCCCTATTGGTCACTTCATTGATGTCCATAAACTTCTTAGTTATCAGTTATTTACCGAGTAGCTACTTTGTGCTATGCATTGTCTTAAGTACTCTGTAAAATGTAAAGTAAATATTTTTCCTCTAAATCATGGAGTAATTAGTTGAGAAGTTGAAAATTGTACAATCCGTCCTATACAAAATAACAAAGATGCACAGAATCAGTCGTATACAAGACAAAAGAGGTACATAAAGAAGTTCTGGATAGAAAGCTGTACGGTGAATGCCAAAACAGCTGATGGATAGAGCTTATTGGGATGAATTTTTATATTGAAAACATTTTAATAAGGATATTGGTCTAAAAGAAAAAAATTTTTTCTGAAATTCTTCCAAGCCTGAAATTACTGGGACCACCTAAGAAAAAACAGAATTCTCCCCCACCTTTCTTGGAAATCTGATGAAGTGCAGACTTTGATGAAATATCTTTGGCAATGTCAATGATGTAGGCAATTTTTCAAGTTGAACTAGAGATGAGTCTGATTAAAAATAAATATAGCATGTGTGCCAAACTACCCAGGCCAAACTACCCATTTCCATGTGCAAACAATAGGATAGGCACAGTAGATTTTATTTTTTTAATTGTTAATTGAACTGACATTATAGAAGACCTCATTAGCTATGTCTTGTTATAAAAAAATATTTGAGGGCACCAAAAAATATGACACTTGAGCAAGGGAAAAATGCCTAAGTAAATGCCTACATGCTTCTTTTACACTACTACATTCAGATTCAAGGATGTAAATATAATTGTTTGTAATTGGATGATACCTGATTTTAGTGAATCTTAGTTAAGGTTTCACAGTTTTTGGTCAAATGTGCCAGCCATCTGCAACAGAACTTGGACTAAAAATTTTGGCCAATGAGGGGTTTTATTAATACTTCTCATTATATTTTATACATTCTTTTCTAGTTACTTCCCTGATTATATACATTAGAGTCTCTTACAGATTCATTGGAAGAAGTTAAATGTGAGCTGAAATCTGACAAATGAGTGAAAGATGGAAAATAGCCAAGCAAAAGAAAAAATGATATCTAGACAAAGAGAATGGCATATACAAAAAACAGATGACATAGGACATATTGTATCAGGAAATTGAGATTAGTTAAATATTGCTGGACTATAGAGTTCAAAAATAAGAAAGAATTATTCTGGATCGAGCTGAGTATCAAGGAAGAAAATGCTGAGGGATTTATAAGACAAGTTAGGCAGCTGGGACTTTACCTTTTTCACCATTGCTTTTCTTTCAAGTGACATCAGCAGATGTGTATTTTTAAAAGATCATCCTGTATGATGTGTGGAAAATGCACCAGAGGTGAAAATGGCAGATGTAGGAATGGTAGTTACAAATATGGTGATGGTAGTTCCCTGAACTGGAGCAGCTAGAATGTCTTCTCTATATTTTTTCTTATTTCCAATGAGTGAACAACTGGAGCCTGGAACAACCAAGCCTTGACCATGGAGACCACAGCAATGCCTTATGGAATGGTGAAGCAATGACTGGGAAGTAACCTGGGTCCCTGGAGCAAAGCTTCCCACCACCAAAGTATTTACCTTAGACTGTTATGTGACACTGAGAAAAATTTCTTTGTTTTTTAAGTGATTGGACTTTGTAGGGTCTCTTTGTTGCATTAGCTTAATTTTCACCCTTACAAATACTAGAGTGGAAGTGATTGCTCAAAGAGAGTGTATGGAAAGAAGTGAGAGAACCCAGAAACATGAACATTCAAGGAATGAGTAGAGGAAAAAGAACATCAAAGGACAGTGAGCTGTTAGTAAGGGAAGAAGGAAAAATTAGAAGCTAAAGGAAGAGTATGTTTCAAGAAGAGTGTCGAATGGTAAGGCAAAATAGGAGATGAAAAGTGTCCACAGGATTTAGAAATTTAAAAGGTAACAGATGACTCTGTTTATGGGATGTAAGAAATGTGACAGGGGAGTTCAGTATATTACCAACAGAGGGGTAGTGAGAGACCACAGAAACTAAGCAGAATGAAAAGGACATATGACATGGAGATGGTTTGTGGATACAGAAAAAATGCAACATCCAGTGACACAGAGAAGCTCTAAGGATGATTGATTTAACCAAAAGAAAGGAAACTTGGGATGAGAGAGTAGTATATATGAATTTTACTTTCAGCAGTTAAATTTTAGATTAAGAGAAGTTCTAAGAATGTGATATAGTATTACAAAGTAGAATCAGTTATGTCACTTTTTAAGTATATTTGGAAACTTCTGCTCCTATAATCATGCAAACCATGATTTGGTTTCAGACTTACCCTCCTACTATAAGCAACTACCAAGCTGGATGAAGCCGCATTTCAGTTTTTTCTGGTATGACCAAAATGCAGTGTAACCGAGATCCTTGCGGAAAAGGGGAATACGGGACTTAAGCTTTTCATCTGCCCACCTTTCTTACTAGGGAAGCTTTCATGACTGCAGCAGAAGTTGGTGATGCCTAAGTGGAGACAGCACTCAATGAGCTGAAGAGGAAGGCATAGGCATGGCTCTGCTAATGTGGCAGAAATATCTGAGATTAATGTGCCAAAGAGGTAAAGATGCTATAGGGGAGAGGCAGTTGTCTATACTGGCATGACCCTCAGGTGGTTGGCCTGAAGAATGGGCTCTACATGGGCAGAAAAGACTCTGAAATGTTTAGTAGAGAGAAGCTGCTGTTGAGATAAAATGTGAATAAAATGGTATTACATACTGTGTATGAACAAATTTATAATGAAAGCATTAAAATATGATTGGGAAATATATACACCAATGTCTGCCTCTAATATAGGAGGAAAAAAAAATAGACCTGAGGTAAATGAAAGCTTTAAATACATCTACAACGTTTTTTTTCTTTCAGATTAAGTGATCTGTGTCACTATAGCAAAATAGTTTTTAATCTGGTTAAAATGGACATATCTTCCTATAATTTTTGTGTACTTGAAATATTCCCTAATTTAAAAATGTAAACATCAGTTGTGAATTTCTCTTATGGGTCATGACAGAGTGACAAATACTGGACATAACTTCATTGCGTAAACAATTGGAAACTGACAAAATATAGGAAGCAATTGCTTTCAAATTTTGGACAATAGGCAGCACAGAATGTGATGTCTGAGAGAAGGAAAACTAGCCAGGTGTGCCCTACAATTGCTCCAGTTTTCTACCTAGAGGCAATTTCCCAACCACAGATACAGGGAAGGAGAGCACAAGAAGAACACAGTGGCCTCACTGAACTGAGGAGATGTAAATCACAGTTTAGGAAGACTGAGATGGTTGAAAACTGTGGAGCAGATTTTCATAAAGGAGAGAGATATGCATAAAAGAAGCTCCAGAAATGTGCATATAGTTCCTTTGAGTCTTTTCTGAATTTTAAGCTGGATGTGATTCTAGTGAAACTCGACAAAGTCAGGCAAAGAATAATTGGGAATTATATGCTAAACAATTCCCAGAGCTTATGCAAAAGAAGATTGAGCTCTGACTTCAAAATGAAGAGCCCTTGAAAATAAGCCAGGTCTTCATTGAAGACCCCAGAGGGATGATTCCTTGAAATTAGAGCTGAACTAGCCATGGAGACCGGAGTACAACTCTGGACCTGCTCCTTAGAAAACCTTAAAAATAGACCTACAAATGGTCCAACTTATCAACAAGTAATTTAACCTCCTGTCAGAACAAAGTGCAACACTCTTCAAGGAAGACATCAAAATCTACACATTTGGACACAAAATACCCATGCAATCTAACATTCAATACAAAATTACTAGATATGCCAAGAACCAGGTAATTGTGACCCATAGCCAGGGAGAAAAACTTTAAAAAAATTTTTAAAGCGCCAGGGCCAAGAAGAACAAAAGAAGTAGTTAAGAAAAGCTACTATGTGATATTCAAGTATTTAAATGACAATGTGAACATAATGAGGAGAAAAATAGATTGTGGGGGGAAAAAACCCTGGAACGTCTAGAGGTGAAAAATAAATGAAATAGTACAATGTTAGAAATGAAATTTTCACTGACTGGTATCAGAAGGTTTGACACTGAAGAAGAAATGATCAATAAACTTAAAGCCAATAAAATATAATCTCTCCAAAATGAAGCAAGAAAAGAAATGTGCCTGAGGGAAAAAGGATTGGAGCATTAGTTACACATGGGACAATATCAAGCAGTGTTACACACACACACACACACACACACAGAGAGAGAGAGACAAAATTGCACAGAGTCAAATCATAGTCAAATTGCTGAAAACCAGTGAGAAGGCAGACTTGAGTAGACATTTCTCCAAGGAGGATATACAAATGGCTAATAAATATATGAAAATATGCTCAACATCACGAATAATCAGAGAAATACAAATCAAACCACAGTGAAATATTACCTTACACCCATTAGGATTGTATATTAAAAAAATAGAAAATAACAAGTGTTAGCAGGGATGTGGATAAGTTGGAACCTTTCGGCACAGTAGATAGGATTGTAAGCTGGTGCAAATGCTAAGGGAATAGTATGGAGGTTCCTCAACTTAAAAATAGAACCACCATATGATCCAGAAATCTTACTTCTGGGTAGGTATCCAAAAGAACCGAAAGCAGTGTTTTCAAAAGATACTTGTATACCCATGTTCATAACAGTATTATTCACAATAGTCAGGAGGTAGAAGCAATTCAAATGTCCACTGACAGATGAATGAATAGACAAAATATGGTGTAGACATATAATGGAGTACTACGCAGCTATTAAATACCATACAGCCTGTTACATGATACAACTTGGATGTACCTTAAGGATATTATGCTAAGTGAAATAAGCCAGTCATAAAATGACAAATACTGTATGATTCCACTTATATGAAGATTCCAGAGTAGTTATATTCATAGAAATAGAAAGTAGAATGGTGGTTACCAGGCCTGGGAGGAGAAGGAAAAGGGCAGTTACTGCTTAATGGGTATGGAGTTTGAGTTCCACATGATGAAAAGTTTCTGGACATCTCTTTTACAACAATATAAATATACTTAACACTACTGAACTGTACACTTAAAAAGGTTAATATGATATATTTTATATGTGCTTCTTACCACAAAACGTATTGAAAAATTTAACATCCATTATGAAAACTCAACAAATTAGGAATAAAAAGGATTTTTTCAACAGATAAAGAGCATTTATTTTTTTAAAAAAACCCAAAAACCTAGAGGTAACATCACACTTACATACTTAGTGGTGAAAGACTGAATACTTTCTCCCTAAGATTAGGAAAAAGACAAAAATACATCCTTATACCAACACTCTTCAAATTTGTACTGGAGGTCCTACTAGTGCAATAAAGCAAGAAAAATTAAGGAAGGCTGGAACAATTCTGTGGGAACAATTGTATACCAAAATGGAAAACAGTGAACTTTTATCCTTATCTCACATTATCTGCAAAAATTAACTCAAACTGAATTACAGATGTAATTGTAGAAGCTAAATCTATAAAACTTCTCAAAGAAACCAGAAGACAATCTTCATGACACTGAGATAGGCAAAGGTATTTTAGTTAGTAGCAGAAATACTGTTCTTTTGCCTGTGTGTTGAGTTTTAGAAAGGTGACACAACTGATTTGCTTAATCAACTTTATTTCCTCCTTATGCTAGAATGTTGTTGATGTGTTAGTAGCACTGTCTTCTAGTTTGCTTTGTCTATAACTCAAATTAGCCCAGTTTGTTTATGCTAATGGAACAAAGCAGTCTCACCCACACAGACTTCATTAACTCATAGCTATTTCAGCTTGTAACTGTCACTAAGAAAAATGTAAAAATGTGGAAACTTCGGGAAATGCGATTTTCCTTCTCGCTGTTGAATGCCTTTCTATTATGACCATGGAATCAAAGAATCACAGTGAGTGTGGCAAAGATCCGATCTTAGCTTAATTTGGGAAAGACATCAGTGATTTAAAAGAAAAATAGGTACTTCGACAACCTTTTTTCTTTTTGCTTTACAGTGATATAAAAAAATCATTACCTTGTAATTTATGTAGTCATGTCAATAGTTATTTTAATCCAAATGAATGCCATGAATACGTTACAAAAAATGTTTGTGCAATCCGTATATTATGGGATTCATATGGCTGGAGCCATATGAATGAGCTCCCTTAAGGAGTATTAAATATTTCTGATAGCCACATATTCTAGCCCTTAATATCTTTATTCTAGAGTTTGTGATCTAGTCTGTATTTCTTGTGTTGCTATTTTAAATATTTTCTTACATGCAGGACATACTGGGGCTGGAAAACAGCTGGTCAATGTCCTTTAAATAATAATGTCATATTTAAAGACTCATGGTCAGGCACTTTTCTATCATGCTTTCTCCAAACCTAATAATCCTAATTCCTTTAATCTTTAATCATGCATCAAATTGCTTAGGCCTTTTCTTAATCCCCAGTACTAGATATGAGATAGATCCAGCCATGTGTTTAAAAGAGATTGCAATTCCCCTTTAACTTTGATTAGAACCAGTTTCTCTGGAGCATACAAATATACTTCCCATGCCTCGTGACATATAAATTCTTCTGAAGAGTACAGAGCAATGCTCTGTCACGCATCCAGCTGTTCCTTTTTTTTATTACTTAGAGTCTCGCCAACAGATGAATCAAACGGAGACTGCCTAATATGTGTTGTCTATGGGAACATTCTTGAGGATGGATTAACCAACTCCAATTCAAGCTGTGCCCTGGATAGCATTCCTTATAGTAAAATGACCAGGTGGAGAAATAATCTTTGAAATATATTAAGGAATATAATTTTACTTGAGGAATATCATTTTCTTCCTGATGAAATTCATTCATATCCTTAACAGAGATGAGCATCTTTCAAGATACACAAGATCAAATCAGTATTAACACTTTACCTAAAATAAATCATTGTGCTACTAAAATGAAAGGGTAAATACTAATTTGCAAGTTACATGTTCTATGTAAACTGTGCTCTTCTATAAGAAAATTCTCCAGGTTCTCTTGAATCAAATAGTGATCATACTGAGCAGAAAATGAAGAGCTTGAGAACAAGACTGGCTCTCTCAAGGTCAGATAAACTCTATCCCAAGGTTGGATATCGGATTCTTCAGAAATCTTCCCCTCTCTGTTGGAACAAAATGATTCTTAGTAATAGAAATATAATAGTAAAGTTTGGGAATGTAATTGGAGTTATAACAGTACAAGTTAGTCTAAACAATGTGATGTTCAACAAGCACAAACAAATAGAAATTGAAAATAGCTGTACATCTAGAAAACAAAGTTCAGAAAAATTTCAGCTGAAATGATTGCTTAGGATACTAATCTAGTGACGAGGCCAAGATATAAGAGAATGCTTTATAACTAATACAGGCTTGAACATTTTTTAATAATTACTTTAGACCAAAAGCAGTGCTTTTATTACCTGTAGCTTCTAATAATTTAAATCAATCTCTAAACAACTAATATAATTCTAGGATTTTAGACATCATTGGCACTGTGGAGGCAAATTATATAACTGAGTAAATGGTGCCCTTTTCCTGTTTTTCAGTAGTTCCAGTCTTTATAGTAAAAGTTAGTGTTAATAATCAACTGCCATAGCTTGCTTTTTCAGAGGAAAATAGTTTACTCTTATTTTTGGTAACAGAATTGAATTTCAACTCTTTATAACTCAGCTATGTGGAAAACTTAAGTATTTTACATGAAATGAATTAAAATGAAAAATCTTTTTATTATCGTATACCTACCTTCAGAGGATACCCTATCAAAAAAATAAAAAGTCAATATTATTTCTTTTTTATTTGAAAAGTGTAAACAATGGAGAAAAGTCAAGATATCACTAAAACAAGTACTCATGAAATCTGGAGCCAGAATTGTCACAATGTTCACATTTTATCCTTCAGCTATTGTTATAATGAAAAATCAAACTTCACTGATGAGATTTTTTAAAACATCTTTATTAGAGTATAACTGCTTTACAGTGGTGTGTTAGTTTCTCCTTTATAACAAAGTGAATCAGTTATACATATACATATGTCCCCATATCTCTTCCCTCTTGCATCTGTCTGCCTCCCACCCTCCCTATCCCACGCCTCTAGGTGGTCACAAAGCACCGAGCTGATCTCCCTGTGCTATGCGGCTGCTTCCCACTAGATATCTATTTTACATTTGGTAGTGTATATATGTCCATGCCACTCTCACTTCATCCCAGCTTACCCTTCCCACTCCCTGTATCTTCAAGTGTATTCTCTAGTAGGTCTGCATATTTATTCTCCTCTTGCCCTTAGGTTCTTCTGACCTTTTTTTTTTTTTCTTTTTAGATTCCATATATATGTGTTAGCATACGGTATTTGTTTTTCTCTTTCTGACTTACTTCACTCTGTATGACAGATGCTAGGTCCATCCACCTCACTACAAATAACTCAGTTTCATTCCTTTTTATGGCTGAGTAATATTCCATTGTATCTTCTTTATCCATTCATCTGTTGATGGACACTTAGGTTGCTTCCAAGTACTGGCTATTGTAAATAGAACTGCAATGAACATTTTGGTACATGACTCTTTTTGAACTATGGTTTGCTCAGGGTACATGTCCAGTAGTGGGATTGCTGGGTCATATGGTAATTCTACTTTTAGTCTTTTAAGGAACCAACATAATGTTCTCCATAGTGTCTGTATCAGTTTACATGCCCACCTACAGGGCACGAGGGTTCCCTTTTCTCCACACACTCTCCAGCATTTATAGTTTGTAGATTTTTTGATGATGGCCATTCTGACCAGTGTGAGATGATATCTCAATGTAGTTGTGATTTGCATTGCTCTAATGATTAATGATGTTGAGCATTCTTTCACGTGTTTGTTGGCAATCTGTATATCTTCTTTGGAGAAATGTCTATTTAGGTATTCTGCCCATATTTAGATTAGGTTGTTTGTTTTTTTGATATTGAGCTGCATGAGTTGCTTGTATGTTTCGGACATTAATCCTTTGTCAGTTGCTTCATTTGCAAATATTTTCTCCCATTCTGAGGGTTGTCTTTTCAACTTGTTTATGGTTTCTTTGCTGTGCAAAAGCTTTTAAGTTTCATTAGGTCCCATTTGTTTATTTTTGTTCTTTATTTCCAATTCTCTAGGATGTGGGTCAAAAAGGATCTTGCTGTGATTTATGTCATAGAGTGTTCTGTCCATGTTTTGCTCTAAGAGTTTGATGGTGTCGGGCCTTACATTTAGGTGTTTAATCCATTTTGAGTTTCCTTTTGTGTACAGTGTTAGGGAGTGTTCTAATTTCATTCTTTTACATGTAGCTATCCAGTTTTCCCATCACCACTTATTGAAGAGGCTGTATTTTCTCCACTGTATATTCTTACCTCCTTTATTAAAGATAAGGTGACCATATGTGTGGGGGTTTATCTCTGGGCTTTCTATCCTGTTCCATTGATCTATATTTCTGTTTTGGGGCCAGTACCATACTGTCTTGATTACTGTACCTTTGTAGTATAGTCTGAAGTCAGGGAGCCTCATTACTCCACCTCCGTTTTTCTTTCTCAATTGCTTTGGCTATTCAGGGTCTTTTGTGTTTACACACCAACTGTGAAATTTTTTGTTCTAGTTCTGTGAAAAATGCCAGTCGTACTTTGATAGGGTTTGCATTGAATCTGTAGATTGCTTTGAGTAGTAGAGTCATTTTCACAATGTTGATTGTTCCAATCCAAGAACATGGTATATCTCTCCATCTATTTGTACATCTTTAATTTCTTTCAGCAGTGTCTTACAATTTTCTACATACAAGTCTTTAGTCTCCTTAGGTATGTTTACTCCTAGATATTTTATTCTTTTTGTTGCAATGGTAAATGGGAGTGTTTTCTTAATTTCCCTCTCAGATTTTTCATCATTAGTGTATAGGAATGCAAGAGATTTCTGTGCATTAAGTTTGTATCCTGCTACTTTACCAAATTCATTGATTAGCTCTAGTAGTTTTCTGATAGCATCTATAGGATTCTCTATGTATAGTATCATGTCATCTACAAACAGTGACAGCTTTACTTCTTCTTTTCCAATTTGGATTCCTTTTATTTCTTTTTCTTCTCTGATTGCTGTGGCTAAAACTTCCAAAACTATGTTGAATAATAGTGGTAAGATTTGGCAACCTTGCCTTGTTCCTGATCTTAGAGGAAATGGTTTCAGTTTTTCACCATTGAGGATGATGCTGGCTGTGGGTTTGTCATATATGGCCCTTATTATTTTGTGGAAGTTCCCTCCATGCCTACTTTCTGGAGGTTTTTTATCATAAATGGGTGTTGAATTTTGTCAAAAGCTTTCTCTGCATCTATTGAGATGATCATATAGTTTTTCTCCTTTAATTTGTTAATATGGTGTATCACGATGATTGATTTGCATATATTGAAGAATCCTTGCATTCCTGGGATAAACCCCAGTTGATCATGGTGTATGATCCTTTGAATGTGCTGTTGTATTCTGTTTGGTAGTATTTTGTTGAGGATTTCTGCCTCTATGTTCATCAGTGATATTCGCCTGTAGTTTTCTTTCTTTGTGACATCTTTGTTTGGTTTTGGTATCAGACTGATGGTGGCCTCACAGAATGAGTTTGGGAGTGCTCCTCCCTCTGCTGTATTCTGGAAGAGTTTGAGGTAGGTGTTAGCTCTTCTCTAAATGTTTGATAGAATTCGTCTGTGAAGCAGTCTGGTCCTGGACTTTTGTTTGTTGGAAGATTTTTAATCACAGTTTCAATTACAGTGTTTGTGATTGGTCTGTTCATATTTTCTATTTCTTCCTGGTTCAGTCTCAGCAGGTTATGCATTTCTAAGAATTTGTCCATTTCTTCCAGGTTGTCCATTTTATTGGCATATAGTTACTTGTAGTAATCTCACATGATCCTTTGTATTTCTGCTGTGTCAGTGTTACTTATCTTTTTTTAATTTCAAATTCTATTGATTTGAGTCTTCTCCCTTCTTTTCTTGATGAGTCTGGCTAATGGTTTCTCAATTTTGTTTACCTTCTCAAAGAACCATCTCTTAGTTTTATTGATCTTTGCTATCGTTTCCTTCCTTTCTTTTTCATTTATTTCTGATCTGATCTTTATGATTTCTTTCCTTCTGCTAACTTTGGGGGTTTTTTGTTCTTCTTTTTCTAATTGCTTTAGGTGTAAGGTTAGGTTGTTTATTTCACATGTTTCTTGTTTCTTAAGGTAGGATTGTATTGCTATAAATTTCCCTCTTAGAACGGCTTTTGTTGCATCCCATAGGTTTTGGGTCACTGTGTTTTCATTGTCATTTGTTTCTAGGTATTTTTTTAATTTCCTCTTTGATTTCTTCAGTGATCTCTTGGTTATTAAGTAGTGTGCTGTTTAGCCTACATGTGCTTGTAGTTTTTACAGACGTTTTCCTGTAATTGATATCTAGTCTCATAGCATTGTGGTTGGAAAAGATACTTGATACGATTTTAAGTTTCTTAAATTTACCAAGGCGTGATTTGTATCCCAAGATATGATCTATCCTGGAGAATATTCCATGAGCTTGAGAAGAATGTGTATTCTGACATTTTTGGATGGAATGTCCTATAAATATCAATTAAGTCCCTCTTATTTAATGTATCATTTAAAGCTTGTGTTTCCTTATTTATTTTCTTTTTTGATGATCTGTCCATTGGTGAAGGTGAGGTGTTAAAGTCCCTTACTATGATTGTGTTACTGTTGATTTCCCCTTTTATGGCTGTTAGCATTTGCCTTATGTATTTAGGTGCTCCTATGTTGTGTGCATAAATATTTATAATTGTTATATCTTCTTCTTGGATTGATCCCTTGATCATTATGTAGTGTCCTTCTTTGTCTCTTGTTATATTCTTTGGTTTAAAGTCCATTTTTTCTGATATGAGAATTGCTATTCCAGCTTTCTTTTGATTTCCATTTGCATGGAATATCTTTTTCCATCCCTTCACTTTCAGTCTGTATGTGTCTCTACATCTGAAGTGGGTCTCTTGTAGACAGCATATATATGGGTCTTGTTTTTGTATCCATTCAGGCAGTCTATGTCTTTTGGTTGGAGCATTTAATCCATTTACATTTAAGATAATTATCAATATGTAGGTTCCTTTTACCATTTTCTTAATTGATTTGGGTTTATTTAGTCTTTTCCTTCTCCTGTGTTTCCTGCCTAGAGTAGTTCCTTTAGCATTTGTTGTAAAGCTGGTTTGGTGGTGCTGAACTCTCTCAGCTTTTGCTTGTCTGTAAAGCTTTTAATTTCTTTATCAAATCTGAATGAGATTCTTGCTGGGTAGAGTAATCTTGGTTGTAGGTTTTTCCCTTACATCACTTTAAATATGTCCTGCCACTTCCTGCTAGCTTGCAGAGTTTCTGCTGAAAGATCAGCTGTTAACCTTATGGGGATTCCCTTGTGTGTTATTTGTTGTTTTTCCCTTGCTGCTTTTAATGTTTTCTTTGTATTTAATTTTTGATAGCTTGATTAATATGTGTCTTCACGTGTTTCTCCTTGGATTTCTCCTGTATGGGACTCTCTGTGCTTCCTGGACTTGATTAACTATTTCCTTTCCCATATTAGGGAAGTTTTCAACTATAATCTCTTCAAATATTTTCTCAGTCCTTTTCTTTTGCTCTACTTCTTCTGGGACCCCTATAACTCCAATGTTGGTATGTTTATGTTGTCCCAGAGGTCTCTGAGACTTCCCTCAATTCTTTTCATTCTTTTTTCTTTATTCTACTCTGCAGTAGTTATTTCCACTATTTTATCTTCCAGGTCACTTACCTATTCTGCCTCAATTATTCTGCTATTGATCCCGTCTAGAGAATTTTAAATTTCATTTATTGTGCTGTTCATCACTGTTTGTTTGCTCTTTAGTTCTTCTAGCTCTTGTTAAATGTTTCTTGTATTTTCTCCATTCTATTTCCAAGATTTTGGATCATCTTTACTATCATTATTCTGAATTCGTTTTTAGGTAGACTGCCTATTTCCTCTTCCTTTGTTAAGTCTGGTGGGATTTTGCCTTGCTCTTTCATCATCTGCTGTGTTTCTCTGTCTTCTCATTTTGCTTAACTTACTGTGTTTGGGGTTTCCTTTTCACAGGCTGCACGTTCGTAGTTTCCATTATTTTTGGTGTCTGTCCCCAGTGGCTAAGGTTGGTTCAGTGGGTTGTGTAGGCTTCCAGGTGGAGGGGACTAGTGCCTGTGTTCAGGTGGATGAGGGTGGCTGTTGTCTTTCTAGTGGGCAGGTCTAAGTCTGGTGGTGTGTTTTGTGGTTTCTGTGGCCTTATTATGATATTAGGCAGCCTCTGTGCTAATGGATGGTGTTGTATTCCTGTCTTGCTAGTTGTTTGCATAGGGTGTCCTGCACTGTAGCTTGCTGGTCGTTGAGTGGGGCTGGGTCTTGGTGTTGAGGTGGAGATCTCTGGGAGATTTTCGCCATTTGATATTACAGGGAGCTGGGAGGTCTCTTGTGTATCAGCATCCTGAACTTGTGTCTCCTACCTCAGTGGCACAGCCCTGACGCCTGGCTGGAGCAGCAAGAGCCTGTCCTCCACACAGCCTAGAATAAATGGAGAAAAAAGAAGAAAGAAAAAAAGAAAGAAAGAGGAAGATAAAATAGAATAAAATAAAGTGATTAGAATAAAAAATAATTATTAAGAAAAAAAATTTTTTAATATATATTTTTTTAAAGCGGACACATAGAACCCTAGGACAAATGGTAAAAGCAAAGATATACGGACAGAGTCACACACAGACGCATACAGATACACACTCACAAAAGAGAAAAAGGGAAAAATATATATATATCGTTGCTCCCAAAGTCCACCTCCTCAGTTTGGGATGATTTGTTGTCTATTCAGGTATTCCACAGATGCAGAGTACATCAAGTTGATTGTGGAGATTTAATCGGCTGCTCCTGAGGGTGCTGGGAGAAATTTCCCTTTCTCTTGTTCGCACAGCTCCCAGGGTTCAGCTTTCGATTTGGACCCACCTCTGAGTTTAGGTTGCCTGAGGGCATCTGTTCTTCGCTCACACAGGACGGGGTTAAAGGAGCAGATGCTTCTGGGGCTCTGGCTCACTCAGGTGGGGGGAGGGAGGGGTACGGATTCGGGGTGAGACTGTGGCAGATGAGGCTGGCGTGACGTTGCACCAGACTGAGGCGTGCCGTGCATTCTCCCGGCTTAGTTGTCCCTGGATCAGGGAACCCTGGCAGTGGCGGGCTGCACAGGCTCCCAGGAGGGGAGGTGTGGAGAGTGACCTGTGCTCGCACACTGGCTTCTTGGTGTCGGCAGCAGCGGCCTTAGCGTCTCATGCCCGTCCCTGGGGTCCGCACTGATAGCTGTGGCTCGCACCCGTCTCTGGAGCTCCTTTAAGCAGCACTCCTAATCCCCTCTCCTCGCGCACCAGGAAGCAAAGAGGGAAGAAAAAGTCTCTTGCCTCTTCGGCAGCTCCAGACTTTTTCCCAGACTGCCTCCCGTCTAGCCGTGGTGCACCAACCCATTCAGGCTGTGCTCACACTGCCAACCCCAGTCCTCTCCCGGCTTCCGACCGAAACCCAAGCCTCAGCTCCCGGGCCCCACCCTTCCCAGCTGGTGAGCAGACAAGCCTCTCGGGCTGGTGAGTGCCGGTCGGCACGGATTCTCTGTGTGGGAATCTCTCTGCTTTGCCCTCCACACCCCTGTTGCTGCGCTCTCCTCCGCGGCTCCAAAGCTCCCCACGTCCGCCACCCGCAGTCTCCACCCACAAAGGGGCTTCCTAGTGTGTGGAAACCTTTCCTCCTTCACAGCTCCCTCCCACTGGTGCAGGTCCCATCCCTCTTCTTTTGTCTCTGTTTATTCTTTTTTCTTTTGCCCTACTCAGGTACGTGGGGGAGTTTCTTGCCTTTTGGGAGGTCTGAGGTCTTCTGCCAGCGTTCAGTGGGTGTTCTGTAGGAGTTGTTCCACGTGTAGATGTATTTATGATGTATCTGTGGGGAGGAAGGTGATCTTCGCGTCTTACTCTTCCGCCATCTTCCCAGCTCTCCCTTCACATCATCTTTATCCATTTATCTGTTGATGGACACTTAGGTTGCTTTCATATCTTGGGTATTGTAAATAATGCTGCTATGAACATTGAGGTGCATGTGTCTTTTCGAATTAGTGTTTTTGTTTTGTTTTTTTGATATATACCCAGGAGTAGAATTGCTGGGTCATATGGTAGTTCTATTTTTAGTTTTTTGAGGAACCTCCATACTGTTTTCCACAGTGGCTGCACCAATTTATATTCTAAAAAACAGTGTACTAAAGTTTCTCTTCTCCACATCCTTGCCAACGTTTGCTATTTGTAGACTTTTTGATGATAGTCATTTTGACAGGTGTGAGGTGATATCTTATTGTGGTTTTGATTTGTATTTCTCTGATGACTAGCGATGTTAAGCATCTTTTCATGTGCCTGTTGCCCATTTGTATATCTTCTTTGGAAAATGTCTATTCAGGTCTTCTGTCCATTTTTTAATTGGATTTTTTAAAATATTAAGTTGTATGAGCTATTTATATGTTTTGGATATTAACCTCTTATGAGTCATATCAATTGCAAATATTTTCTCCATTCAGCAGTTTGTCTTTTTTTTTTTTTTGTCCATGGGTTTTTTTGCTGTGCAAAAGTTTTTAAGTTTAATTAGGCCCCATTTGTTTTTTACTTTTGTTTCTTTCACCTTAGGAAACAGATCCAAAAAAATATTGCTATAATTTATGTCAAAGAGTGTTCTGCCCATGTTTCCTTCTAGGAGTTGTATGGTTTTCAGTCTTACATTTAGGTCTTTAATCCACTTTTAGTTTATTTTTGTATGTGGTATGAGAAAATGTGCTAATTTAATTCTTTTACATGTAGCTGTCCACTTGCCAGTCTTTAAATATAAAAAGGGACTGTATTTAGTGAGTGGCAGCCAGCTGTTTGCAAACCCAGTTGTGCATAGAACAAGATAAAATGGGTGTAAACTAAATTAGGAGGGACTTAATTTTGTTTGGAATAGTTTCTTATAAGCAATGAAGTTATTGAATAAGTCTTCTCTGAAAATGATGAGAGTTTATCCTTTATATATAGAGGACTCTGCATGCTGCTGCTGAAGAAGATGCACAGATTATGTATCTTAAAGGTTCTTCTCACAACTTTCTATTGTCAAAACTTCAGTAGATGGGACTACCCCAAAGCAAGCTCTATCTCCCTTTATAGCTTCTCAGTTACCCCACCTAACAAAGCCATCTGTAAATTTTACATCTATGAGAAATTTTTAGTATAGTAATGAAGGCTTCTGTGAACTAAGTTCGTCATTGAGACAGATAAGATTCTAGTTTCTGAACAGCCATTCAAAGAAAAAAAATCAGCTGCACATAAAGAAATAGGGTTAAATTATCATTACTGGTATTTTTACTACAGAGTCTTTCCTTAAAATAATTTATCTTCAATTACTTTTTTTTCTAAAGACTTACATTTTAGACTTTGGCATTTGGTCCAATTCTGCAAAATTTTGAATTACAGAAAAAAGTAGATGTATTAACTGACTGGTATGTTGTAAAAATCTTTTTCTAAGATGCAAAAAATAGATTGATTGAATAGCTTTTTAAAATAGGTGTAAAATTTTTAAATCCCTATTCTGTCACAGCTTTCCTCACAGAAATGACAGTAATCTGACTGAATTTCTTAACTAAATTATGCAGAATCATCCACATCAAGCAACACTTATTTTTTTCATGGTATAGAGAACCATAGTCTGGCAGTGTTAGGCTCACAGTATAAACAAAGATATCGAGGTTAATTCCTTTGCCTGGTATTACTTGCTAGGTCCTCTGGCAGAGCCCTGATTAGATCCCAGGCCTCTTGATTCCCAGGTTAATAAAATTTCTAGTAAATCAGGCTGCTTCTAACCTATTGGTGTATGTCTCCTACAACTAATTCACCAACATTGGGTGAAGTCACTTAAATGATTATGTTGCCAAAACAACTCTGAAGGAAACTTCCTGGGAAGGTTTCAATACTTGCCTTTTAATGTTCATTGTTCCTTCTGAATCCAAACAGGCTTGCTCTGAAAGTATTCTTCCCATAATAATTGGTCTCAAAGCATACCTATTTTGAAATCAATACTTATTTAATAGCTGAAAAATATTCCTAATAAATTGTTTGGTGAGGAAAAACATTATACAACAAAATGTAAACACACACACAACACTTCTCTGAAAAAAGAAAGCAAACAAAAATATTGACCATTCCCATCTCTGAGTGATCATATTTTCAGCTGTTCTTTTTCTCCGATTTCCTTGCTTAGCTATAATATTTTAAATCCAACAGTAAACATATATTGCTTTTATGAGGCCAAAAAAAACAAAAGGCTCTCAAGTCCCAATCTTCTTGTGATTTTGATTGGGAACATAATTTAAAGTGAGCGTACTTGAGAACTCCTTAGCATTTTGTAGTTCAAATGGAGAGCAGCAATGAACAGCTAGCATTTGAGGCTATCAGACAGTCTGCCTACTTGTGAACATTATTCTAAGTATAATTTTCCAGTGAAATGATTTGGTTCTTAATACTGCTCAAATATGCCCTCAAATATTAATATCTTAGTGGCTAAAAAGCTACTCAAATTTGACATTCAGTATATTAGGTAATCTGAATTAAAAGCACTACATTCTGAAATAAGGTTTGATTTTTATTAGGGCAAAAGCAGCCTACTAAAAAAATACATTCTTATTTTTCAATGTATAATTATAATTCTATTGTATAAATGTCATTAATTTGCCTCAAAGATTGTAATTACTCACTATTTCATGATCTATTCAAATGTTTCAATCAATACTCTTTTACTAAGGAGGGGAGCTTCCCTGGTGGCGCAAGTGGTTGAGAGTCCGCCTGCCGATGCAGGGGACACGGGTTCGTGCCCCGGTCCGGGAAGATCCCACATGCCGCGGAGCGGCTGGGCCCGTGAGCCATGGCCGCTGGGCCTGCGCGTCTGGAGCCTATGCTCCGCAACGGGAGAGACCACAAAACTAAGGAGGTAAAATCATAGAAATAAACCCAAAGTACAAAAGGAACACAAAACATTATTTTTACATTATGGTGCTGGTTGAACATATTTTAGGAATAGATGTCCTTCTAAACTCTCTTGGCATGTCAGTATATAATGAATCACCCTTAGGACCTATGACATCTTTAAATCTAACCTAACTTTTAATCACTAGTGTAAGTCTGCTTACTGGTATTTGGTTTTCAGTATAAGACAATGTACCACAATCTTGTTTAAAGTGGATTTTTAGGGCTTCCCTGGTGGCGCAGTGGTTGGGAGTCCGCCTGCCGATGCAGGGGACACGGGTTCGTGCCCCGGTCCGGGAGGATCCCACATGCCGCGGAGCGGCTGGGCCCGTGAGCCATGGCAGCTGAGCTTGCGCGTCCGGAGCCTGTGCTCCGCAGCGGGAGAGGCCACAACAGTGAGAGGCCCGCATATAACAAAAAAAAAAAAAAAAAAAAAAACTGGATTTTTATATTCTTGAAGCAAACCAGAGGTATAGCTCTATTTGAATGGCCCCTGCTTTGACTAAAATCATTGAGGCTGGAAAGATTTTTATGTAACAATTTGTTTAAGAGCTCCAAATCAAACTCTGCCGATTATTAATAATCAATTAATAAATCAACACTGGGACTTCTTTTCTCTGGAACCAAAACTTTAACCCTATAGCTCTCGTTATCTGATTTAATCTTTATCCCATTAGCCATTCTTATTATTTCCTAGATTGTTCTGTGTATCATTTCCAGCTGAGTTCTTCTGAAATTATTTCCATCATTATTACCACGATAGCTCAGCTGTGGAGAGGGCTTCATATGACTGGGAATCTTAGGCCTCTTGGAGCTTGCTAAGGAATGTCTAAAATCCCACTGTTCCAAATACATCTCCACTCTGTTTGACTGTTTTAAAACTGTCCCCTTTGTAATCTGGAGAGTGTTAGAGGTAGGGAAGGAGGGAGAAGTAAATTCTCCCAATGGAGTAGAAATAGTTAAGGACTGAATTTGAGGAAATGTGTCTCCCAGAATAATGTTGGTTTGGGCTCTGGTGTCAAGATTATATCTAGGAGTATGAACATCTGGGCCTAATGAGATTTCAGCATGCATTTGGATCGTGAATAAACAACCTTTCTCCAACCTGGTCACTGCTGGCTACATCAATAAAAGGCTTGTCGATGATTAAAAAAATCATTCTCTGACACCTATTGACCAACTATCTTCCCCAAACAGGGCAGATTTAATCACTCTGGAAAGCAATTCCATTCATGGATTATAGTGAAAATAAGATAGGTAATTTCTAGCTGTTTTTCACCCCAAAACAGTCACACACACACACACACACACACACACACACACACACACACACACCTTGTGTAGAGAGGTCTCCTGCTTCTTGGCATACCCATCAACCTCACAGGAGGGGTCCTGAGGAAGGATTTCACACACAACTGACTGGACTAGCAATATTAGTGACTGCTATTCGGACAGCTTTTAAAATGCACGTGTTAATTCAAGGTGAGAAATATATCCTCCTCTTAACAGGCCTTTTCTTCGTTGACTCTGGTTATTTTTGGCAGAGTCCAAAGGACACATATGTTTTAAAGACAAGAATTGGGGAGGAAAGGTCGCAATTACACATGTGTTGCTTCCACAGAGCACAGATGGGAGGCAGCCTAGGAGCTGAGGGAGGAGCCCTGAGTGGAGGAGAAATGCCGGTGTGACTCCACCCCCTTGGGCTTCTGCACAGCCCATGTCCCATCTGATGTAAACAGGTCTGGTCACACCCTCAAACGACTTCTAAGCTTCCTGTCAATAACCTAGGATTCACAGAGTATGAGAGTGAATCTTTTCCTTCTTCCCTCTGCACTTAGTGGTTAACTCGAGAAAAAAAAATGTAGTCTTTGTTTCCAATGTTGTTTTAGGAATATCAGGAAATTCATTTGAACAAGATGTGTTAAAATATTATTCCTATGTAAATGGAACAAGTATGGAAGTCAGGGGGATAAGGAAATACAAAAGATTAAAAGCCTTAAAAATTATTCTAAATCCGGTAAAGTCTGGATCTGAGGTGCTGCAAAGTCCCTTCCAACTCTGAGATTCTAAAGCTTTATCACCTATATTTGTATGGCATATCAAATTTACAAAGTACTTTCACATTTATTCTCTAATTTGAATTTTACAGTTACCTTAAATCAAAACACATGAGCCCCACAGATAAAGAAACTGAGGCTGAGAGATTTTGGATGATTCTACCAAAGTCACCAACTCTTTGCAACGGTTGAATTCTGATTATGATCAAGGTTTCCTGACTCCCAATCCAATGTTTTACGGCTTTTATATCACACAGTACTCCATGCAAAGATATGAGATAAGTTATACCAACATATTGGAAAGCCTCTTGGCTAAGACAGCGTTCTAAATGAGCAAATTTGTGCAGATAAACTCACTAAAGCTGTTTTTATTCTGTTGCCTTATTAGCATGCCAAAATCTGGTAGACGTATGGTCCCGGCCTTCAAGAATATTAGCTGTTAAAGATAATAGAATTGTAAATTAGTTCCCTTTCCACTTATATTATTTAGACTTACTCAACAAGCAAGGGGCACATATACTCAGGTTCCGGTTGGGGTTTATAGTTGGGATAAAAGGAGAAGTAAGAAAGGATGGAACCTGGTCTCCTAAGGCTTTAAGGAGAACTGGGACATCATTACAATGATTACAACTGCATCTTCACAGTTTGGGATCCACAAAAGCTGGAGAAGTGAGAGAACATCTCTGTGAAACCAGTGTGAATGCACATCTCCTGTGCCCAGGACTCCATCCTTACAGCCCTGCTCCTTTCTCTGGTTTCTTTATCTTCCATGTAAATTAACCTGTCTCTGCACTCCTTTTCTCTGTCTCATATCTTTTATTTATTTGAGCTGATTATTATTGCCTTCTTGGATAATATTATTACCCAAAGTAATATATTACCTTCTTTAATTTTTCTGAGCTATTCTACTTTTGACTTACCTCTGCTTAGAGGATGAGTTTGAATGTGCTAGTTACCAGCACAGACTTACTGGGGCTCTGACCACCTTTATATATAGGTCTATTGCCTATATCTTTGGGTCATGTCCCCCATCCTCAGCTTTCCCAAGGGTTGTGAGGTCACGTGGCACTAACCATAGTTTCCATAAGCAAGGACTATTTTTTTTTGGCAGTGCCTTTATTTCTTTTTTTAAAAACTTTTTATTTTATATTGGAGTATAGTTGATTAACAATGTTGTGATACTTTCAGATGTACAGCAAAGTGATTCAGTTATACATATACCTGTATCTATCCTTTTCAAATTCTTTTCCCATTTAGGCTGTTACAGAATACTGAGCAGAGTTCCCTGTGCTATACAGTAGGTCCTTGTTGGTTATCCTTTTTCAATAAAGCAGTGTGTACATGTCAATCCCAAACTCCCTAACTATCCCTCCCCCTAACCCTTCCTCCCTGGTAATCATAAGTTCGTTCTCTAAGTCTGTAAGTCTGTTTCTGTTTCATAAATAAGTTCATTTGTATCATTATTTTTAGATTCCATATATAAGCAATATCATACAGTATTTCTCCTTCTCTATCTGACTTACTTAACTCAGTGTGACAATCTCTAGGTCCATCCATGTTGCTGTAAATGGCATTATTTCATTCTTTTTAACAGCTGAGTAATATTCTATTGTATATATGTACCACATCTTCTTTATCCATTCCTCTGTTGATGGACATTTATGTTGCTTCCTTGTCTTGGCTACTGTAAACAGTGCTGTAATGAACATTAGGGTGCATATATCCTTTCGGACTATGTTAAGCAAGGACTTTATCCCAAGGATGGGGGCAGGCTAGAAGTCAGAGACCTCTCATGCACTATACTTCCTGGCGTTGCTTATTTTTTTAATCTTAACTTGCTTAATTTTTGTTTAAGTATTTCATTTTATTTTGAACAATCTGATTTATTGCTTCCTGTCTATTCTCTTGGACCCAGTTCCAAATAAACATATGTAAATATAAATACTTTAGTAACACTTCAGACAGTAAGAAAATTGGATAGAAGTAATAACAAAATCAAATAAAGTAGAAGTCCTCTTACATTATGCAATAAGACCAGTAATTGGTTAGTAAAAAAAAGTCATTTAATGTGAGGAATGTTTTTTAAATGATATATTGTTTAAAGATCATATTTTAACTTAATACATTTAAATATCTTTTTATTAGAGTGTTCCGTAGTTGTCCATGTTGTATAAAGACCATCATTCCTAATACAACATCTCTAATTTCTAACTCTGACTTCTTTAAAGTAAAGTGAAAATTTAACACATTTGCAAATTAATGTTGGTGCGTAAGTCTTAAGATTTTGAGAATATTTTCCCAATCATTTATACATTTCTTATCTATACCTCATTTACAAAGAAAATTTTATTTAGAACCACAGATTATCATGCCTTAATCAGAGAACTGAATTTAGTTTTGATAGAAATAACTGTTTTCCACT
This sequence comes from Kogia breviceps, assembly GCF_026419965.1. Taxonomy (NCBI): domain Eukaryota; kingdom Metazoa; phylum Chordata; class Mammalia; order Artiodactyla; family Physeteridae; genus Kogia; species Kogia breviceps. Next base: position 103,795,758 of record NC_081314.1, read on the forward strand.
CATGTTTTACTCAGTTATATATTTGAATGCATTAAAAATTTTTAAATAAAACCATTTAAAATAACATTAAAATATTAAGTAACATAGGCAGCAACAAAACTGATTCTTGATAAGTCTGTGACACAACTGATGGGAACAGTAGTACCAATATGGCTTGGAGAATAAAATAGTCTTAGTCTTCTGGTCATGAGTGTTTGCTGCACCATGAGCCTCAGTCACTGTGCTTTACAGAGAGAAGAGAGAGAATCCATTCAACCAGCAAGTGAGCTAAGGAGTTTTCCTGAACATAGGTACTCAACGTGATTCGTAATTTCTCTTAGGTTATAATAACATGTAAGGTTTAAAATGGAGAGGAAATTCCACTGGTGAATTTTAAATAAAAGTGATTTCCGTTAGAAGAATACAAAAGAACACACAATTAAGACTGGTCAGTATAGGTAAATAAACAATAAGAAACAGAAATAGGAACCTCCTCAGAATACACACAGAAATAAAATCCAAGTGAATGAAGTAAAAGTAGACTTCTGTTTGCCAAAAATTCAAGAAGCAGAGAACATGAAGGAGTATTTTGTAACAGACATTCTTTAAATGCACTGGAAAACCAGAAACGACAGGGAAACTGAAAAAAGAGAAACAAATACCAAGTACATGAGCTGAGGTGTAGCTGCTCTTGGGGATGTGCTAATCTTGGATTTTAACACAGATTGAAACAGTAGCAGAGACACTTGAATTCAGAAACGCAAGGAGTTGGAACTGAGATCACCAACATAAGTTGGAACCTGAAGGGTCTGCACTCAGTGAAAAGGTTAAAAAGAAAAAGGAAAAGGAGAGCCTCCAGCCACAGGGAGAATGTAAGGAAGTTTACTTTAGTTTGGATTTTGAGGGGCTAAAAAAAAATTTTCCTGCATTGGGGCTGTACCAAACGTTGTCTGGCTTGGATGAGAAATCGCCATAGAAATCGCTCTTACACCAGGAATACTTCTGCTAAGAGTCATGGGATCAAAAAACCATAAAAATTCCCTGATAGGACATGGTTTCAACCTAGGCTGCACAGGCTTCCTATGAGAATGGAAATGAGTTTACAGTGCAATTATAAAATAACAGGAAACAATCTACCAGGAATCGGACAGCATATACAACAGGAGATTTCAAATCCCAATAATAGCGGAAGATAGAACGATCTGACAGAGATTCTTAAGTAAATTGTTAAGATGATTAAAGAGAAAAAAAAACTAGAATTGAAGATGTAGACAAAAGGACAAAAAAGCATATGAAAATAAGATGTAGTGATAAATGGATATAGAGGTGGCCGGATGGACAAATATGTGTACATCAAGTGTCGTAAAATGTTCATAGTAGAATATAGCTGGTGGTTATACGAGTGTTCAATGTAAAGTGACTTCTTATCTGTCTGAAATTTTTCATAGTAAAATACTGGGAGAAATATACTACGAACAAAGAATGGCAAGATATAAAAAGAATCAACTCAACAACTATAAAAGCTGGGGAAATATTTACAAAACTGTTTGCAGGCATTAACTATCAGCAAAAGACCACAATAAAATACCGAGGACCACAATAAAACTGGAATAAGCAGGTTAGGGAACAAATAAGAACCATCTCACCAGAAGTATACAACTCAAATGACAGAGACCAAAGATTAGCATAGAGCACTGGCAGTGGTCCTCAGAGTGTGGTCGCCTGACTAGCAGCATCACCATCACCTAGAAACTTGTTAAAAAAGCAAATATTCAGGGCTTCCCTGGTGGCGCAGTGGTTGAGAGTCCGCCTGCCGATGCAGGGGACGCGGGTTCGTGCCCCGGTCCGGGAGGACCCCACGTGCCGCGGAGCGGCTGGGCCCGTGAGCCGTGGCCGCTGAGCCTGCGCGTCCGGAGCCTGTGCTCCGCAACGGGAGGGGCCACAACAGTGAGAGGCCCGCGTACCGCAAAAAAAAAAAAAAAAAAAAAAATGCAAATATTCAGGCTTCTCCACAGAACCACTGCATCAGAAACTCCAGGGCTAGAGCCCAGCGCTCTGATTCTGATGCTGTCTTATGCATCAGAGAATCACTGGTTATAGGGAAATAAAACTTCTGATATAAGGTAGCTAACAAAAAATTAATGATAACATTAATGACAACGAAATCTTGAGAGAATTCCCTTTCAAGTCCAAAATGAATAGTATTATCACTTCTTTCAATGGAGTACTTGCAAATAATTTTACTTTCTACATTAAAAATGTTGGTGAATTTTATTGTCAAACTATTAAAACTGATAAGGAAGTTCAGCAAAGTCATGCTGGATATAAGATTAATATGCAAGTTATATAAAATTTAAATGTGCTTCTACAAGGCAGAACTATTTATAAAATTTAATTTTTAGAAGATATTTATTATATTTATTATTTATCATAAATATATTGTATTTATTATAACCCAACTATAACAAATCTAAACCTAGTAATCTACATTATAATAACTTTCACTATATTTATATTATTCATTCAAAGCTCAGCTACCATTACATTATCACCATTACACGCAGGAAACAAAGTACCTATTATCACAACCCTTACTCTAGCTACCCTGCTATCAATAGGAGGACTCCCGCCACTATCAGGGTTCATACCCAAACCAATAATCATCCAAGAAATGACAAAAAAAAACACATTATTTTGCCCACACTAATAACCATCACAGCACTACTTAACTTGTATTTCTACATACGACTCACTCCACAGCACTGATAATGTTCCCCTCCACAAACAACACAAAAATAAAATGGCAATTTGACTCTACAAAGCAAATAACCCTCCTACCAACCATGATCGTAATATGCAGTATACTCCTACCCCTCACACTAATACTATCAGTATTGGAGTAGGAATTTAGGTTAAACCAAACCAAGGGCCTTCAAAGCCCTAAGCAAGTATAATTTACTTAATTCCTGCCTAATTAGGATTGCAAGACTATATCCTACATCAACTGAATGCAAATCAAACACTTTAATTAAGCTAAATCCTCCCTAGACTGGAGGGATACATATCCCAGGAATTCCCATGTCCCCTGCATCGGCAGGCGGACTCTCAACCACTGCGCCACCAGGGAAGCCCAGGAGTTTTTAGTTAACAGCTAAATACCCTGGTCAACTGGCTTCAATCTACTTCTCCCGCCACCAGGGAAAAAAAGGACTTCGAGATGGGGTAATCCTATTATCTCAGAGTCCTCTTTTTTACCGGATTCTTTTGAGCCTTCTACCACTTAAGCCTCGCCGCTACACCTGAATTAGGCGGGTGCTGGCCGCCAACAGGCATTCGCCCTCTAAATCCACCAGAAGTACCACTCCTTAACACTTCCGTGCTACTAGCCTCTGGTGTATCTACTACTTGAGCCTACCACAGCCTTATGGAGGGGATACTGCAAGCATGTACTCCAAGCCCTTTTTATTACAATCGCCCTAGGCATATATTTTACACTCTTACAAGCCTCAGAGTACTATGAAGCACCGTTTACAATTTCAGACAGAGTATACGGATCAACTTTCTTCATAGCCACAGGATTCCACGGACTGCACATAATTATTGGGTCCACCTTCCTCATTATCTGTTTTCTACGCCTATCAACATATCACTTTACGTCCAACCATCACTTCGGCTTTGAAGCCACTGCTTGATACTGGCATTTTGTAGATGTTTTATGACTATTCCTTTACGTATCCATCTATTGATAAGGCTCATAATTCTTTCAGTATTAATTAGTACAACTGACTTCCTGCCAGCTTCGGTATAACCCGAAAAAGAATAATAAACTTAATACTGGCCCTATTGACAAACACAGCACTGGCCTCATTGCTCGCACTCATCACTTTCTGACTCCCCAAGCTGAATATTTATACAGAAAAAACAAGGCCTAATGAATGTGGATTTGACTCCATAGGATCAGCCCACTTGCCTTTTTCTATAAAATTCTTCTTAGTAGCAATCACATTTCTTCTCTTGGACCTTGAGATTCCCCTTCTACTGCCCCTCCCCTGAGCACCTCAAACAAGTAATCTAAAAACAGTACTCACCACAGCCCTGCTCCTAATCTCATTATTGGCAATTAGCCTGGCCTATGAATGAACTCAAAAGGCCCTAGAATGAACTGAATACGGTATTTAGTTTAAAGCAAATGATTTCAACTCATTAGAGTATGACTAAATTCATAATTACCAAGTGCCTTTAGTATATATAAATATTATTATAGCTTTCACAGTATCTCTTGTAGGACTGCTAATATATCGATCCCACGTAATATCCTCACAATTATGTCTAGAAGGCATAATATTATCGTTATTCCTCATGGCAACCCTAATGATCCTAAATTCACACTTCACCTTAGCCAGCATAATACCAATCATCCTGTTAGCGTTCGCAGCCTGCGAGGCCACACTCAGATTATCCTTACTAGAAATAGTATCAAACGCATATGGCACCGACTACGTACAAAACCTTAACCTCCTTCAATGCTAAAATTTATTGTCTCTATGATTATATTAATACCCCTGACTTGGTTATCAAAAAATAATATAATTTGAATTAACTCTACAGCCCATAGCCTACTAATTAGCCTCACAAGCCTGCTTCTCCTTAATCAGTTTAATGATAAGAGCCTTAATTTCTCATTAATGTTCTTTTCCAACTCCTTATCTACACCACTATTGATCTTAACGATATGACCCCTACCACTAATATTAATAGCCAGCCAATCTCACCTGCTCAAAGAGTCACCGACCCAAAAAAAAACTATATATCACTATACTAATCATATTACAAACATTTTTAATCATAACATTTACAGCCACAGAACTAATTTTATTTTACATTATATTCGAGGCTACATTAGTTCCTATACTCATTATCATCACTCGATGAGGTAACCAGACAGAACACCTTCATGCAGGACTCTACTTTTTATTCTACACACTAGTCAGGCCACTCTCACTTCTAGTAACATTAGTATATATCCAAAACACTACAGGCTCTCTAAATTTCTTAGTACTCCAATATTGAACCCAAGCACTTTCATATGACTCGCCTGCGTAATAGTTTTTATGTTAAAAATACCCCTCTATGGCCTCCACCTTTGACTACCCAAAGCACATGTAGAAGCCCCCATCATAGGCTCTATAGTCCTTGCAGCCTATTACTAAAACTTGGCGGCTACTACACACTGAAAATTACAGCAATACTCAACCCGCTGACAGAATGCATAGCATACCCCTTTCTTATGCTTTCCCTATGAGGAATCATCATAACCAGTTCAATCTGCACCAAACAGACCTAAAATCACTTCTCACATATTCTTCCATCAGCCATATAGCGCTTTTCATTGCAGCTATTCTTATCCAGACGCCTTGAAGTTATATAGGAGCCACTGCTTTAATAATCACCCACCGCCTCACATCATCTATACTACTTGGTCTAGCAAACTCAAATCATGCGCCCGTCCATAGCTGAGCAATAATCTTAATCCAAGGCCTACAAACCTTCCTCCCACTAATAGCCACTTGACGACTGCTAGCAAGCCTAACAAACTTAGCCTTATCCCCAGCTATTAGTCTGGTTGGAGAGTTGTTTGTGGTTATATTATCCTTCTTGTGATCAAATTTTACCATTATCTTAATAGGAGCCAACACTGTAATTACAGCCTTATACTATCTATATATATTAATTACAACATAATGTGGTAAATACACACACCATATTAACAACATTACACCCTCTTTCACACGAGAAAATGCCCTTATAGCCCTTCATGTTTTATCCCTCCTACTCTTGTCACTAAACCCCAAAATTATCCTAGGCCCCCTGTATTGTAAATATAGTTTAAAAAAAACACTAGATTGTGAATCTTGTAACAGAATACTGAAACTTCTTATTTACCAAGAAGGTATGCAAGAACTGCTAATTCATGCTCCCATGCCTAACAGTATGGCTTTTTCAAGCTTTTAAAGGATGGTAGCTATCCGTTGGTCTTAGGAACCAAAAAATTGGTGCAACTCCAAGTAAAAGTAATAAACCTATTTTCCTCTTTCACTCTGGTCACACTGCTTATACTAACAATCCCAATTATAATAACTAATACAGATCTTTACAAAAACAACAAATATTCATCAAATGTAAAAAAAATGCTGTCTCATGTACTTTCATTACCAGCCTGATTCCAAGAATATTTGTCCACACAGACCAAAATATAGTTATTTCAAACTGACATTGGATCACTGTTCAAACCCTTAAATTAACACTTAGCTGCAAAATAGATCACTTCTCAATAATATTCATACCGGTAGCATTATTTGTCACATGGTCCATTATGGAGTTCTCAATATGATACACACACTCAGATCCCTACATTAACTGGTTCTTCAAATATCTACTCCTCTTCCTCATCACCATGCTAATTCTTGTTACTGCCAACAACCTCTTCCAACTTTTTATTGGGTGAGAGGGAGTTGGAATTATATCCTTCCTGCTCATTGGGTGGTGAGACGGGCAAACAGACACAAACACAGTTGTTCTCCAGGCAATCCTATATAACCGCATTGGAGATATTGGATTTATTATATCAATAGCATGATTCCTGTTTAACCTAAACACATGAGACCTGCAACACATTTTTATACTAGACTTAAATCACTCAAATCTCCCCCTTATAGGACTCGTACTAGCTGCAGCTGGAAAATCAGCCCAATTTGGACTTCACCCCTAAATCCCCTCAGCAATAGAAGGCCCTACTCCTGTATCAGCCTTACTCCACTCAAGCACAATAGTTGTAGCAGGAATCTTCTTGCTTATTAGACTTTACCCTTTAACAGAAAACAACAAACTTATTCAAACCATAACACTATTCTTAGGAGCCCTTACCACTCTATTCACAGCAATATGTGCCCTCACCCAAAACGACATTAAAAAAATGGTCACTTTCTCCACTTCAAGCCAATTAGGCCTAATAATGGTAACAATTGGCATCAACCAACCCTATCTAGTGTTCTTGCACATCTGCACACATGCTTTTTTTAAGGCCTGCTATTCATATGCTCCAGATCTATTATTCACAGCCTGAATGACGAACAAGATATTCAAAAAATAGGAGGCCTGTTCAAAGCTCTACCTTTCACCACAACAGCCCCTATTATTGGCAGTTTAGCACTGACAGGAATGCCTTTCCTCACCAGCCTTTATTCTAGAGACCTGATCATCGAAACTACTAACACGTCTTGTACCAATACCTGAGCCCTGAAAATAACGCTAGTTGCCACCTCCCTCACAGCTGTCTATAGTGCTCGCATTATGTTCTTCGCACTACTAGGACAACCTCCCTTCTCTCCCTTAACCTCAATCAATGAAAACAACACACTCCTAATTAACTACATCAAACACCTACTAATTGGAAGTGTCTTTGCCAGGTTTATTATCTGCAGCAACATCCCCCCAACAAAGGTCCCCCTAAAAACCATGCCCCTACACCTAAAGTTAACTGCCCTTACAGTGAGCATCCTGGGCTTTGTACTAGCACCTGAAATTAATCTTAACACACAAAACTTAAAATTTATTTACCCTTCAAATACCCTCAAATTCTCTAGTCTTTTAGGACATTCCCCCACTATCATGCACCATTTACCTCCCTACCTAGACCTATCAATAAGCCAAAAATCAGCATCTTCCCTCTTAGACTTAATCTGACTAGAAAAGCTCTCCACGCTAGTCTCAAGCCAAAAAGGCCTTATCAAACTATATTTCCTATCGTTCCTTATTACCCTCATCCTTAGCATGCTTTTATTTAATTACCACAAGTAGTCTCCGTAATAACTACAACACCAATAAACAGCGACCAGCCAGTAAAAATTACCAACCAGGTACCATAACTATATAATGCTGCAAGCCCCATAGCTTCCTTGCTAAAAAAAACCAGAATCGCCAGTGTCATAAATAACCCAGTTTTCCAGCCCATTAAACACAGCCTCCACCTCTTCATCCTTTAAAACATACAGCACCATTAAAAACGCTATTACCAATCCTGAAAGAAATGTCCCCAAAACAGTCTTATTAGAAACCCAAACTTCAGGATACTGCTCAGTGGCCATAGCCGTCATATAACCAAACATATCCAAAATCCCTCCTAAATAAATCAAAAACACCATCAAGCCTATAAAAATGAACCACCAAAATTCAAAACAATCCCACACCCAACACTGCCACTCACAATCAACCCAAAGCCCCCATATATAGGTGAAGGTTTTGAAGAAAACCCCACAAAACTAATCACAAAAATAAACCTTAAAATAAATACAATATATGTCATCATCATTCCCACATGGGTTCTAACCATGACTAATGACATGAAAAATCATCATTGTCATTCAACTATAAGATCACCAATGACCAACATCTGAAAATCACACCCACCAACAAAAATCATCAACAGTGCATTTATTGACCTCCCAACCCCATCAAATATCTCATCATGATGAAATTTTGATTCTCTATTAGGTATTTGTTTAATTCTACAAATCCCAACAGTCTTGTTCCTAGCAATACACTACACACAAGACACAATAACTGCCTTCTCATCAGTAACACACAACTGCCGAGACATTAACTATGGATGAATCATTTGATACATACATGCAAACGGAGCTTCCATATTCTTTATTTGCCTTTACATTCACATAAGATGTGGTCTATATTATGGATCCTACACCTTTCTAGAAACATGAAACATTGGAATTGTTCTGCTATTTACAGTTATAGCCACTGCATTCATAGGCTACGTGCTACCATGAGGACAAATATCATCTTGAGGGGCAACAGTCATTATCAACCTTCTCTCAGCAATCCCATATATTGACACTACTCTTGTTGAATGGATCTGAGGTGGCTTTTCCGTAGATAAGGCAACTCTTCCACAATTTTTTGCCTTCCATTTTATTCTCCCTTTCATCATTACAGCACTAGCAGCTGTCCAACCACTATTTCTCCATGCAACAGGATCCAACAACCCCACAGGAATCCCGTCTGACATAGAGAAAATTCCATTCCACCCCTATTACACAATCAGACATCTTAGTCGCCCTGTTACTAATTCTAGCCTCACTAATACTAGTCCTATTCTCACCCAACTTACTAGGAGACCCCAACAACTATACCCCAGCAAACCCACTCAACACACCACCACACATTAAACCAGAGTGATATGTTCTATTTGCATATGCAATTCTACAAACAGTCCCTAACAAACTAGGAGGAGTCCTAGCCTTAATACTTTCAATCCTAATTTTAATATTTGTCCCAATACTCCACACATCCAAACAACTAAGTATAACATTCCAACCCCTTAGCCAATGCTTATTTTGAGTACTAGTAGCACTAGTACTAGTGCTAGTAACACTAACATGAATCAGAGAGCAACCTGTAGAATACCCCTTCATCATTATCGGACAACTAGCATCTATTTTATGCTTTCTTCTAATCCTAGTACTAATGTCAGTAACTAGCATCATTGAAAACAATCTCCTAAAATGAAGACTCCTTGTAGTATGTCATATTACCCTGGTCTTGTAAACCAGAAAAGGAGAACAACACACCCTCCCCAAGACTCAAGGAAGAAGCCCCAAGCTTTACCACCAGCACCCAAAGCTGGAATACTATTTAAACTATTCCCTGAAATTTTATTATAGGACATTTACAGAAACTGTTAAGTACTATGTCAGTATTAAAACAGCTTATCTTATCACAAACTATTATGTACATTGTGCATAACTGTACTAACACATCAATAAGTACATACACCCCATATGTACATATTACATATGTATAATCATGCATTACATTATTTACCCCATGCTTATAAGCATGTACATCATATTATTAGTATTACATAGTACGTATAGATTATTAATCATACATAGTACATTAAGTCAAATCATTCCTAGTCAACATGCCTATTCCGCCCATTAGACCACGAGCTTAAGCACCAGGTGGGGGTTTCTATTAATGAACTTTGTCAGACATCTGGTTCTTACTTCAGGGCCATCTCATCTAAAATGGCCCACTCTTTCCCCTTAAATAAGACATCTCGATGGACTAATGACTAATCAGCCCATGCTCACACATAACTGTGGTTTCATGCACTTGGTATTTTTTAATTTTTATGAGGGGATAATTGGACTCAGCTATGACCTTAAAAGGTCTTAACACAGTCAAGCAAATTGCAGCTGGACTTTAATTGAAAATTATTTACCAGCATCGACAATCCATGGTGTGCAATTCAATCAGTGGTTATAGGACATAACAATATTATATGTATATACATGTGCAATAAACACTAGCATTCCACTTTCCCCACCTCGTCTAAAAATAAGCACCTATCAAATCAGGCAACCTCAAAAGCACCCCCATCATACCAATAAACTATTTAGATATTCACTACCCATATAGACAGACATCCCCCTAGATTCATTAACCACTTTATCAAAAATTTAATACTAAATCCGACACAAACCACAGAACACAGCCATATAAATATCACCTGTACACAACAAGTTGATGTAGCTTAAATCTCTAAAGCAAGCACTGAAAATGCCTAGATGAGCTTGCTACCTCCATAAACACACAGGTTTGGTACGAGCCTTTCTATTAATTTTTAATAGAATTACACATGCAAGTATCTGCACTCCAGTGAGAATGCCCTCTAAATCACTAAGATTAAAAGGAGCAGGTATCAAGCACTCTATACCAGTAGCTCATAACGCCTTGCTCGACCACATCCTGATGGGAGGCAGCAGTGATAAAAATTAAGCCCTAAACGAGAGTTCGACTAAGCCATGTTAATTAAGGTAGGTACATTTCGTGCCAGCCACCTCGGTCATACGATTAACCCAAGTAAATAGAAATACATCTTAAAGCGTGTTAAAGAGTAATACAACATAAAGTTAAATTTTAATTAAGCTGTAAAAAGCCGTAATTAAAGATAGACTACGAAAGTGACTTTAGCACGTCCTGATTACATGACAGCTATGACCCAAACTGGGATTAGATACTGCACTATGCTTAGCCCTAAACCCAAATAATTATAAGAACAAGATTATTTACCAGAGTACTATTAGCAACAGCTGAAAACTCAAAGGACTTGGCGGTGCTTCACATCCCTCTAGAGGAGCCTCTTCTATAATCGATAAACCCCGATAAACCTCACCAACCCTTGCTAATTCAGTCTATATACCACCATCTTCAGCAAACCCTAAAAAGGAATAAAAGTAAGCGCAACTATAGCATATAAAAATGTTAGCTCAAGGTGTAACCCATGGGGTGGGAAGAAAGGGGCTACATATTCCACACCAAGAACATTCTCTTACCTGCAAGAAAGTTTTTATGAAACCTAAAAACCAAAGGAGGATTTAGTAGTAGATTAAGAGTAGAGTGCTTAATTGAATGAGGCCATGAAGCACGCACACACCACCTGTCAATCTCCTCGAGTATATTACAAAAATCATAACCTACTGGCAAATACTAGTTTATTTTGTGAAAGGAGATAAGTTGTAACCAGGTAAGCATACTGGAAGGTGTGCTTGGATAAATCAAAACATAGCTTAAATAAAGCACCTAGTTTACACTTAGGAGATTTCATAACCTATGAATGACTTGAACTAAATCTAGCCCACACCCCTTCCCATTATATTAGCATGAACCGATCAAATAAAACATTCACCTAACATTTAAATTATAGGAGATAGAAATTTAAATACTTATGGCACTATAGAGAAAGTACCATAAGGGAATGATGAAAGAAACATTAAAAGTAATAGAAAGCAAAGCTTACCCCTTGTACCTTTTGCATAATTATTTAACTAGCAAAATTTTAACAAAGAGAACTTAAGTTAAACCACCTGAAACCGGACGAGCTACTTATGAACAGTTATTAGAACAAACTCATCTATGTGGCAAAATAGAAGATTTATAAGTAGAGGTGACAAGCCTAATGAGCCTGGTGATAGCTGGTTGTCCAGAAAAAGAATTTCAGTTCAACTTTAAATAACACTAAGGACCCCTTATAGGTTTTAATGTATATTTAAATGTTAGTCTACAAAGGTACAGCTTTTCAGAAATGGGTACAACCTTAACTAGAGAGTAAAAATAAACAGCACTACAGTTGGTTTAAAAGAAGCCACCAATTAAGAAAGTGTTCAAGCTCAACAATAAATATACCTTAATATCAATATTAAATAAATTAACTCCTAGTCTTATTACTGGACTAATCTATAAAATTATAGAAGCAATACTGTTAATATGAATAACAAGAGATATTTCTCCTTGCACAAGTTTACGTCAGCAACTAATAATATACTGATAGTTAACAGTAAATAAATACAGCCCAACACTACACTATTTATTAAATACACTGTTAAGCCAACACAGGTGTGCACCCAAGGAAAGATTTTAAAAAGTAAAAGGAACTCGGCAAACACAAACCCTGCCTGTTTACCAAAAACATTCACCTCTAGCATTATTTGTATTGGAGGCACTGTCTGCCCGGTGACAACTGTTAAATGGCTGTGGTATCCTGACGTGCAAAGGTAGCATAATCATTTGTTCTCTAAATAGGGACTTGTATGAATGGCCACATGAGGGTTTTACTGTCTCTTACTTTTAATCAGTGAAATTTACCTCCCTGTGAAGAGGCGGGAATACTGAAAAATGATGAGAAGACCCTGTGGAGCTTCAATTAGTTAATCCAAAAAAACATGATTAACCCATCAAGGGATAACAAAATTTCACATGGGTTGACAATTTTGGTTGTGATGACCTCGGAGCCCCCAAAAAACTCCTAGTGATTGAAGCTTAGACTCACTAGTCAAAGCATAGTATCACTTATTGATCCAAAACATTGATCAACAAAACAATTTACCCTAGGGATAATGGCACAATCCTATTCTAGAGCTCATATTAACAATAGGGTTTACGACCTCGATGTTGGATCAGGACACCCCAATGGTGTAACCGCTATTAAAGTTCGTTTGTTCAATAATTAAAATCCTACGTGATCTGAGTTCAGACCGGAGTGATCCAGGTCGGCTTCTCTCTATTATGTATTTCTCCCAGTATGAAAGGACAAGAGAAATAAGGCCCACCTTAAGCAAGCACCTTTAAAATAATTAATGGTATAATCTCAACTTAATAAGCAAACACAAAACAATCACCTGAGACCAGGGTTTATTTAGGGTGGCAGAGCCTGGTAATTATGTAAAACTTAAACCTTTATACCCAGAAGTTCAAATCCTCTCCCTAACAAAATGTTTATAATCAATATTTTAAGGCTTGTTATCGCTATTCTTCTAGCCATAACATTTTTAACATTGGTAGAATGAAAAATTCTAGGCTACGTACAACTCCAAAAAGGACTGAAAATTCTAGGACCATGTGGCCTACTTCAACCCATTGCTGATGCAATCAAACTATTCATTAAAGAACCACTATGACCAGCTACCTTCTCCATCTCCGTATTCATCATCACGCCAGGTCTGACATTGACTCTAGCCCTAACAATATGAATCCCCTACCCATGCCATACCCCTCATTAACGTAAACCTAGGGGTGCTATTTATACTAGTCATATCAAGTCTAACTGTGTATTCTATCTTATGGTCCGGCTGAGCTTCCAACTCAAAATATGCACTAATTGGGGCTCTATGAGCAGTGGCACAAACAATCTCATACGAAGTAGCACTAGCAATTATTCTCTTATCTGTGCTCCTAATAAACGGGTCTTTCACCCTATCAACCCTCACCACAACATAAGAACAACTATGGCTGATCTTTCCATCATGGCCACTGGCCATAAAATGATTTATTTTTACCCTAGCAGAGACCAACCAAGCCCAGTTCAATCTAACAGAAGGAGAATCCGAGCTTGTATCTGACTTTAATGTAGAATATGCAGCAGGCCCTTTCCCTATGTTTTTCCAAGCAGAATACACTAATATCATCATAATAAATATATTCACAAAAATCCTGTTCCTGGGAGCATTTCACAACCCACATACACCAGAACTATACACAATCAATTTCATCATCAAAACACTGTTATTAACAATATCCTTCCTATGAATTCAAGCATCCTACCCTTGATTCTGATATGACCAGTTAATACACCTACCCTGAAAAAATTTCCTGCCTTTAACACTAGCCCTGTGCATATGACACGTATCACTACCCATCATAATGGCAAGCATCCCCCCACAAACATCAGAAATATGTCTGATAAAAGAGTTACTTTCATAGAATAAATAATAGAGGTTTAAGCCCTCTTATTTCTAGAATTTTAGGAATTGAACCTACCCTTGAGAATTCAAATTTTCCATGCTACCATACTAAAATAAACATAAGGTTCCTATAAATAAAGATAATAAAAGATATGCAAAAAAATTATGAAGAAAATAAAATCATATTGCAAATCATAGAGATATCTATGAGAGATATCTTACTGAATGGGAAGATTCAATATCACAAGAATATTGAGCTCCCAGAATATGCATGTGTACATATGCATACATACCTGTGTTTTATATATATATATGCATGTGTATGTATACATATTTTATATACACATATATTACATATATACATATGAATGTGATTTAAAATATCAGGTAATTCCATTCAAATTCCCAAATAGGTTTTTAATGAGAGAAGCTGGTCACAAGATGTATATGAAAAAAGATTCAAGAACAACAAGCAAAATCTTAAAAATTAAGAGCTGATTTACCATCAAGACTTCCCATAATTAAAACAATGTGGTACTGAGAATGGAGCCCGCATTTCCGCAGAGCTGGACCACCTGGCTCAGGGTCTCTTCCCTCCTCTGTCACTGAACTGCCCTGGAGCCCGAGGGGAGGGCAGCCTCAGTGAGGCTGCCAACTCTGGAGGGGCCCCAGCAGCCGAAGTCACGACAGTCCTGGGGACCGTGGGCCAGATCACACATCCTGGGGTAAGCCAGCTGCCATGTCATGAGGACACTGAAGCAGCCCTAAGGAGAGATCCATGTGGCAGGGAACTGAGGCCTCCTACATACAACCACATGACCGTGTGGATGACAGGCTCTTGGTGCTCCAGCCAGGCATCAGGGCTGTGCCTCTGAGGTGGGAGAGACAAGTTCAGGACACTGGTCCACAAGAGACCTCCCAGCTCAATGTAATATCAAATGGCGAAAATCTCCCAGAGATCTCCATCTCAATGCCAAGACCCAGCTCCACTCAACCAGCAAACTACACTGCTGGACAACCTATGCCAAACAATTAGCAAGACAGGAATACACCCCATCCATTAGCACAGAGGTGGCCTAAAATCATAAAAAGGCCACAGACACCCCAAAACACACCACCAGACGTGTTACTGCCCACCAGAAAGACAAGATCCAGTCTTACCCACCAGAACACAGTCACTAGTCCCCTCCACCAGGAAGCCTACACAACCTTAGCCACTGGGGACACACACCAAAAATGAGAACTACGAACCTGCAGCCTGTGAAAAAGAGACCTCAAACTCAGTAAGTTAAGCAAAATGAAAAGACAGAGAAACACACAGCAGAGGAAGGCAAAAACCCACCAGACCAAACAGATGAAGAGGAAATAGGCAGTCTACCTAAAAACGAATTCAGAATAATGATAGTAAAGATGATCCAAAATCCTGCAAAAAGAATGGAGAAAATACAAGAAATGTTTAACAAGGGCCTAGAAGAACTAAAGAGCAAACAAACAGTGATGAACGACACAGTAAATGACATTAAAAATTCTCGAGAAGGGATCAATAGCAGAATCTCTGAGGAAGAAGAATGGATAAGTGACCTGGAAGAAAAATTAGTGGAAATAACTACTGCAGAGCAGAATAAAGAAAAAAAAAGAATGCAAAGAATTGAGGACAGTCTCAGAGACCTCTGGGACAACATTAAACACACCAACATTTGAAGTATAGGAGTCCCAGAAGAAGAAGAGAAAAAGAAAGGGACTGAGAAAATATTTGAAGAGATTACAGTTGAATACCTCCCTAATATGGGAAAGGAAATAGTTAACCAAGTCCAGGAACCACAGATAGTCCCACACAGGATAAATCCAAGGAGAAACACACCAAGACACATATTAATCAAACTATCAAAAATTAAATACAAAGAAAAAATATTAAAAGCAGCAAGGGAAAAGCAACAATAACACACAAGGGAATCCCCATAAGGTTAACAGATGATCTTTCAGCAGAAACGCTGGAAGCCAGAGGGGAGTGGCAGGACATATTGAAAGTGATGAAGGAGAAAAACCTACAACCAAGATTATTCTATCCAGGAAGGATCTCATTCAGATTTGATGGAGAAATTAAAACCTTTACAGACAAGCAAAAGCTAAGATAATTCAGCACCACCAAACCAGCTTTACAACAAATGCCAAAGGAAATTCTCTATGCAGGAAACACAAGAGAAGGAAAAGACCTACAATAACAAACCCAAAACAATTAAGAAAATGGCAATAGGAACATCCATATGGATAATTACCTTAAATGTAAATGGATGAAATGCTCCAACCAAAAGACATAGGCTGGATGACTGGATACAAAAACAAGACCCGTATACATGCTGTCTACAAGAGACCCACTTCAGACCTAGGGACACATACAGATTGAAAGTGAGGGGATGGAAAAAGATATTCCATGCAAATGTAAATCAAAAGAAAGCTGGAGTAGCAATTCTCATATCAGACAAAATAGACTTTAAAACGAAGACTATTATGAGAGACAAAGAAGGACACTACTTAATGATCAAGGGATCAATCCAAGAAGAAGATATAACAATTGTAACTATTTGTGCACCCAACATAGGAGCATCTCAGTACATAAGGGAAATGCTAACAGCAATAAAAGGGGAAATCGACAGTAACAGAATCATAGTAGGGGACTTTAACACCCCATTTTCACCAAAGGACATATCATCCAAAATGAAAATAAATAAGGAAACACAAGATTTAAATGATACATTAAACAAGATGGACTTAATTGATATTTAAAGGGCATTCCATTCAAAAATGTCAGAATACACATTCTTCTCAAGTGCTCATGGAACATTGTCCAGGAGAGATCATATCTTGGGTTACAAATCAAGCCTTGGTAAATTTAAGAAAACTGAAATCATATCAAGTATCTTTTCTGACCAAAACACTATGAGACTAGATATCAGTTACAGGAAAAAAATGTATAAAAAATACAAACACATGGAGGCTGAACAATACACTACTTAATAACCAAGAGATCACTGAAGAACTCAAAGAGGAAATTAAAAAAATACCTAGAAACAAACGACAATGTAAACACAACGACCCAAAACCTATGCAATACAGCAAAAGTGGTTCTAAGAGGGAAGTTTATAGCAATACAATCCTACCTTAAGCAACAAGAAACATCTCAAATAAACAACTTAACCTTACACCTAAAACAATCAGAGAAAGAAGAAGAAAAACACCCCAAAGTTAGCAGAAGGAAAGAAAACATAAAGATCAGATCAGAAATAAATGAAAAAGAAATGAAGGAAATGATAGCAAATATCAATAAAACTAAAAGCTGGTGCTTTGAGAAGATAAACAAAATTGATAAACCATTAGCCAGACTCATCAAGAAAAAAAAGGGAGAAGACTCAAATTGATAGAATTAGAAATGAAAAAGGAGAAGTAACATCTGACACTGCAGGAATACAAAGGATCATGAGAGATTACTACAAGCAACTCTATGCCAATAAAATGGACAACCTGGAGGAAATGGACAAATTCTTAGAAATGCACAACCTTCCGAGACTAAACCAGGAAGAAATAGAAAATATGAACAGACCAATCACAAGCACTGAAATTGAAACTGTGATTAAAAATCTTCCACAAACAAAAGCACAGGACCAGATGGCTTCACAGGAGAATTCTATCAAACATTAGAGAACAGCTAATACCCATCCTTCTCAAACTCTTCAAAAATACAGCAGAGGGAGGAACCCTCCCAAACTCATTCTACAAGGCCACCATCACACTGATACCAAAACCAAACAAAGATGTCACAAAGAACGAAAACTAAAGGCCAATATCACTGATGAACATAGATGCAAAAATCCTCAACAAAATACTAGCAAACAGAATTGAACAGCACATTAAAAGGATCATACACCATAATCATGCAAGGATTCTTCAATATATACAAATCAATCAGTGTGATACACCATATTAACAAATTGAAGGAGAAGAACCATATGATCATCTCAATAGAGGTAGAGAAAACTTTCAACAAAATTCAACACCCATTTGTGATGAAAACCCTGCAGAAAGTAGGCATAGAGGGAACTTTCCTCAACATAATAAAGACCATATATGACAAACCCACAGCAACATCATCCTCAATGGTGAAAAACTGAAACCATTTCCACTAAGATCAGGAAAAGACAATGTTGCCGACTCTCACCACTATTATTCAACATAGTTTTGGAAGTTTTAGCCACAGCAATCAGAGAAGAAAAAGAAATAAAAGGAATCCAAATTGGAAAACAACAAGTAAAACTGTCACTGTTTGCAGATGACATGATGCTATACATACAGAATCCTAAAGATGCTACCAGAAAACTACTAGAGCTAATCAATGAATTTGGTAACATAGCAGGATACAAAATTAATGCACAGAAATCTCTTGCATTCCTATACACTAATGATGAAAAATCTGAAAGAGAAATTAGGGAAATACTCCCATTTACCACTGCAACAAAAAGAATAAAATATCTAGGAATAAACCTAACTAAGGAGACAAAAGACTTGTATGCAGAAAACTATAAGACACTGATGAAAGAAATTAAAGATTATAAAAATAGATGGAGAGATATATTATGTTCTTGGATTGGAAGAATCAACAACATGAAAATGAGTCTACTACCCAAAGCAAGCTACAGATTCAATGCAATTCCTATCAAACTACCACTGGCATTTTTTACAGAACTAGAACAAAAAATTTCACTATTTGTATGAAAACACAAAAGACCCCGAATAGTCAAAGCAATCTTGAGAAAGAAAAACGGAGCTGGAGGAATCAGGCTCCCTGACTTCAGACTATACTACAAGGCCACAGTAATCAAGACAGTATGGTACTGGCCCAAAAACAGAAATATAGATCAATGGAACAGGATAGACAACCCAGAGATAAACTCAGGCACATATGGTCACCTTATCTTTGTTAAAGGAGGCAAGAATATACAGTGGAGAAAAGACAGCCTCTTCAATAAGTGGTGCTGGGAAAACTGGACAGCTACATGTCAAAGAATGACATTAGAACCCTCCCTAACACCATACACAAAAATAAACTCAAAATGTATTAAAGATCTACAAGTAAGGCCAGACACTACCAAACTCTTAGAGGAAAACATAGGCAGAACACTCTATGACATAAATCATAGCGAGATCCTTTTTGACCCACCTCCTAGAGAAATGGAAATAAAACCAAAAATAAACAAATGGGACCTAATGAAACTTCAAAGCTTTTGCACAGCAAAGGAAACCATAAACAAGACAAAAAGACAACCCTCAGAATGGAAGAAAATATTTGCAAATGAAGCAACTGACAAAGGATTAATCTCCAAAATTTACAAGCAATTCATACAGCTCAATATCAAAAAACAAACAACCCAATCCAAAAATGGGCAGAAGACCTAAATAGACATTTCTCCAAAGAAGATATACAGATTGACAACAAACACGTGAAAGGATGCTCAGCATCATTAATCATTAGAGAAATGCGAATCAAAAGTACAATGAGATATCATCTCACACCTGTCAGATTGGCCATCATCAAAAAATCTACAAACAATAAATGCTGGAGAGGGTGTGGAGAAACGGGAACCCTCTTGCACTGTTGGTGGGAATGTATATTGATACAGCCACTATGGAGAACAGTATGGAGGTTCCTTAAAAAACTAAAAATAGAACTACCCAACAAGCCAACAATCCCACTACTGGGCATACACCCTGAGAAAACCATCATTCAAAAAGAGTCATGTACCACAATGTTCATTGCAGCTCTATTTACGATAGCCAGGACATGGAAGCACCCTAAGTGTCCATCAACAGATGAATGGATAAAGAAGATGTGGCACATATATACAATGGAATATTACTCAGCCATAAAAAGAAACGAAATTGATTTATTTGTAGTGAGGTGAATGGGCCTAGAGTCTGTCATACAGAGTGAAGTAAGTCAGAAAGAGAAAAACAAATACCGTATGCTAACACATATATATGGAATCTAAAAAAAAAAAAAAATCATCATGAAAGACCTAGGAGCAAGATGGGAATAAAGACGCAGACCTACTAGAGAATGGACTTGAAGATACAGGGAGTGGGAAGGGTATGCTGGGACAAAGTGAGAGAGTGGCATGGACATATATACACTACCAAACATAAAATAGACAGCTAGTGGGAGTCAGCCACACAACACAGGGGGATCAGCTCGGTGCTCTGTGACCACATAGTGGGGTGGAATAGGGAGGGTGGCAGGGAAGGAGATGCAAGAGGGAAGAGATATGGAGACATATGTATTTGTATAACTGATTCACTTTGTTATAAAGCAGAAACTAGCAAAGCATTGTAAAGCAATTATACTCCAATAAAGATGTTAAAAAAAAAACAAAAAAACAAAAAATACAATGTAGTACTGATGTAAGAAGTGACCAAAAGAACAGTGATGATAATATAGCCTAGAATCTTACTTTTGTATACACAGGGGCTTTGAAAATAGTGAGGGAATTATTAATTGTTGGGGAGAAAATGAGCTCTCCAACATAAATGTGAGATAGTTGGCTGCCCATATAGTAGAAAGATAAGATTACATTTTTACTTCACATCGTATCACGTACGAAAATAAGATGATTGAAGATTTAGAAGCTAAATATGAAAGTCCCAATTTAAATTTTTTTAAGAAAATATCAATATCTTCATGACATGCAGCAGTAAAGGATTACTTAATCAAGACACATAGAGCCAAACAGAATAGAGAGCCCAGAAATAAACCCACGTACCTATGGTCCATTAATCTACAATAAAGGAGGCAAGAATATACAATGGAGGAAAGACAGTCTCTTCAGTAAGTGGTGCTGGGAAAACTGGATAACTACATGTAAAAGAATTAAATTAGAACATTTTCTAATACCATATACAAAAATAAACTCAAAATGGATTAAAGACCTAAATGTAAGACTAGAAACCATAAAACTCCTAGAAGAGAACCTAGGCAGAACACTTTGACATAAACCATAGAAATATTTTTTGGATCTGTCTCCTAAGGCAAAGGGAACAAAAGCAAAAATAAACAAATGGGACCAAATTAAACTTAAAAGCTTTTGCACAGCAAAGGAAACCACTGACAAAATGAAAAGACAGCCTACTGAATGGGAGAAAATATTGATATTTGTAAATTATTTGACCAATAACAGGTTAATATCCAAAATATATTAAAAGCTCATACAACTCAATATCAAAAAAAAAAAAAAAAGAAAAACCCATAGAACCTGATTAAAAATGGGCAGAAAACTTGAATAGACATTTTTTCCAAAGAAGACATACAGGTGGCCAACAGGCACATTGAAAGGTGTTCCACATCATTAATGATCAGAGAAATGCAAATCAAAACCACAATGAGATATCACCTCAAACCTGTTGGGATAGCTATCATCAAAAAGACCACAGATAACAAATGTTGGAGAGGATGTGGAGAAATGGGAAGCCTTGTGCACTGTTTGTGAGAATGTAAACTTGTGCAGCCACTGTGGAAAGCAGTATGGAGGTTCCTCAAAAAACTAAAAATACAACTACTGTATGATCCAGCAATTCCACTCCTGGGTGTATATCCAAAGAAAACAAACACTAATTTGAAAAGATACATGCACCTCAATGTTCATAACATCATTATTTACAATACCAAGATATGGAAGCAAACTTAGTGTCCATCAGCAGATGAATGGACAAAGAAGATGTGGGGTGTGTGTGTGTGTGTGTGTGTGTGTGTGTGTGTGTGTGTATACATATATATATATGTATACACACACACACACACACACACACACAGAGAAAAGAATATTACTCAGCCATAAAAAAGAATGAAATTTGCAAAAACAGAGATAGACTTGGAGGGTATTATGCTTAGTGAAATAAGTCAGAGAAAGACAAATATTGTATCACTTATATGTAGAATCTAAAAAATAAAACAACTAGTGAATATGGCAAAAAAAGGAGGAGACTCTAAGAGATAGAGAGCAAACAGGTGGTTACCAGTGGGGAGAGAGAAGGGGGGAAGGGCAAGATAGGGTTAGGGGATTAAGAGGTACAAACTACTATGTATAAAATAAATAAGCTACAAGGATATATTATACAGCACAGTGAATATAGCCAATATTTTATAGTAGCTATAAATGGAGTATAACCTTTTAAAAAAATTGTAAATCACTATGTTGTACACCTGAAATTTATATAATATTGTAAATCTTCTGTACCTCAAGTGAAAAAAGAAAAAGACACAGAGAGCCAAAACATGAAGGAAATGATGAATATATTTAACTACTAAGTTCTTTTATTTGACAGAAGAAACCATAAATAAAGTGAAACACCAAACCATCGATTGGAATAAAACATTTATAGTGCCTAGAACCAATAAATAATTAATATCTAAAATACATAAAGAACTCATAAATCAATAAGAAGAAAAACTCAGTAGAAGAATGGATGAAGGCTATGAATAGTCAATTCACAGAAGAATAAACCTGAATGATCCAAAATATATGAAAATGAGACATATTTTTTCATTGGTTTTCCATCCTTGCAGTTCAATATGGGTAGTGTACAGGAGGGCAATAAATGGATATTTTCAATCTTCCATTTTAAACTTTAAATCTATTGTTTTGCATCAGTAATTTGAATACTTTTGCAAGAGATAGGACCAAGTCACTGCCTGTTCATCCACTTTTGATATGAAGGCTTACTTTGGATGAATGTACACTCTAGCAGCTTTTACTTTCCAGCTAGACCTAAGAAAATTCATTCATCTATTGATTTAATAACTTCATTTCTATATAACTCATTGAGATGAGAGTGTTTCTTTTCTCACAGTACCCCACATTAGCACCAGCTAAGAGTGGGAAAAAATCAGAAAGCTGTTTTTTTTGTGTTGTTTGTTTTGTTTTGTTTTTAATGTCTGCTTGTGTGTCTCACAATTAAGACTCATTCCGTGGGGATATTTAAAACTTTGGTGCAGGAAAAAATGTGTAAAAGTTTACACTTAGAGAAGCAATCAAAACACTGAAGCTGGGAGCATTCCAAATTAGAAAATTAGGTTATATTCAAAGGAAGTAATCTAGGGAGGCCATGGTCAAACTGGAAAAGTAAGTGGAAATTAAGAACAGCTAAGGATCAGGAGAGTAACTCACTGATACTTTGTTGTTACAAGCTGACTTTTTAAGACTAATTTGCCTCTTGTTGTTTAAATATGGCAGTTTTTAAAATTATTTTTTACTGTAGTATAGTTATTTACAATGTTGTGTTAGTTTCTACTATACAGCAAAGTGAATCAGTTATACATATATCCACTTTTTTAGAATCTATTCCCATAAATATGACAACTTTAATAGAGAATTTTTTGTATTTAAAAAAATCACTTGTGGAGAAGTTGTTCAGATTTCTATTTTAAAGACTGGTTAGTGGGTTAGCAGGTTACATTGCCTCTGTCTCAGTTTCCTTATCTGCAAGATGAAGTGGTTAATAGCATCTACCTCATAAGGTTGTTATAAGGACTAAAGGAGCTAATACAGGCAAATACAAAGTGTCTGCAAAATACTAAACACTGGATAAAACTTAGCTATCTAAATTTTACCATATCTAAAGGAAGCCTGCCT
The DNA here is from genome assembly GCF_026419965.1 of Kogia breviceps. Lineage (NCBI taxonomy): Eukaryota > Metazoa > Chordata > Mammalia > Artiodactyla > Physeteridae > Kogia > Kogia breviceps. The sequence continues at coordinate 103,819,729 of NC_081314.1, forward strand.
GTTTGGATCTCTAGCATATAACTATGGTTTACGGGCTGCCAGTGTTTGTGCCTGAAAAGTAAATGGTCTCTTTTTAAGGGCTGGAATTAAAAACTGTATGTTAGGAGAAAAGACACATCAATTAAGATAACATTTATTACCAAATAATTTCATAGTTAATACGGCTGAACCCTAAACACTTGTGTGTTTTTGAGGGAATATACATAGATTAGGTTAGATCTGACCACGGATACTAAACACACACAGACACACACAGACACACTCTCTCTCTCTCTCTCTCTCTCTCTCTCTCTCTCTCTCTCTCTCTCTCTCTCTCTCTCTCACACACACACACACACACACTTACACACACCCCAAATATGTGGGTCAGCCAAAACCTGGGTACACATAATTTGCATTCCTAAAAGCCATGGAAACAAACCACTATGCTGAAATTGACATTCCATATAGTCTTTGCTATTAACCAGAAGTTAAAATACTTTCCAACATAATTAAAACATGATTGAAACTACAAAATGTGGGGTATGCATTTTAAAACCATTTTGAACCCAAACCATTAAGACCAAGCTTTTTAAATTTACGGACAAGGGAACTTAGTATCACAGGTGTTACACAGGACTAGAACATAGGTCTCTTAACCATCTGTCCAATATATTTCCCAGCCCCCAGTTCAATGATGACTTTTCCAGTTGTGTTTATTGTTAAGTTTAAGGGATACATTCATATGGCTGCTTATAATGAAAAGTATATATTCGGCATAAGCTTTGCGCCCAGCACTCAGCTAGACACCCTGGGGAGATGTGCAGTGTTTATACATGGCAATTTTAATAAAGAGAGCTGGGAATTTTTTGTAAAAGATCACCAAGTGAAAAGTAATGCATGATATTTTCACTTTCACATAAAGTATTGTGGTTAAAAGTGAAGGGTCTTAATTGACACTGGCAGCATTCCAATATAGGTTTTACTAACTCCTAGCCATGAAACTTTGGTCAGGTTATTTAACCTTCCTTCAGCCTCAATTTTCTCATCTTGTAAAACAGGGTTTGTGGATCTTGAGGGCATTATGCTAAGTGAAATAAGTCAGACAGAGAAAGACAAATACTATATGATTTCACTTGTATGTGGAATCTTAAAAAAAAAAAAAAAAAAAAAAAAAGGACTCACAGATACAGAGAATAGATTGGCAGTTGCCAGAGGTAAGGGGTGAATAAGGGTGGGCAAAATGTGTGAAGGTGGTCACAAGGTAAAAACTTCCAGTTATATAAATAAGTCCTGGGGATGTAAAGTACAGTAGGGTGAATATAGTTAACAATACTGTATTGTATAATATATTCAGAAGTTACTAAGAGAATAGATCTTAAAAGTTCTTATCACAAGAAAAAAATTTTAACTATTTTAACTATGTGTAAAATTTTAACTAAAATTTTTTTAACTAATTACTCCATCACAAAGAATAGGTTACAGATATTTCTGTAAATAGGCAAATCTAGGAATATGTTCCCCCAATAAAATGCTTAAAATACATGCCTGCAACTTCTAGATGTGGTGGAAATGAGACAAGTCAAAGGGGAACATTATAGTGACTGCTGACAAGTTGGATGATGGTGATGAACGGAGACCAGACTTAAAGAGCCTCTGGTTCTTTTCCTTGAACCAGAAAAAAAAAAAAGAACTGGTCCCAGAAATGAGGAGCTTGCTAAAATGGTTACTTTGTTTCTGAAGAAGGTAAAGAATTTGGTATAGATAGGGAGTGTTAAGTGAAAAATAGATGATTTTAAAATCTAATATTTTGTTATTCTGTAAGCATGTTGGATAAAGCTGCCAGCCAAGAAGCTAAACTGACTCTAAAATCCTGTAATGATTAACAAGAGAGTTCAGAAATGTCCCCCAAAGCAATAAAAGCTGGGGCAGATAGTTAATATTATGAATTACATATCCATTCTGAAGGGCAGAACATGAAAGGGCTAAGGGTGGAGGGCCCACCAGAGACAGAAGGACCTAGAAGGAGGTAGCAGGATAAGAGAAAGCAAACTCCTCTTCTTCATAATTTAGCCAAGAGCCTTCCATAGAACTTTATTATTAATGCAACTGAGCCCTGGTTCAAAGTGTAAAACCAATACCACTAACAGGATTCTCCCCCCACTAAGAATATTGGAAGCCATATGTTATGGGTTGAATTGAGTCTACCCCAACTTCACATATTGAAGTATTAACCCCCAGTACCACAGAGTGTGACCTTATTTGGAAATAGGGTTATTGCCGATATAATTAGTTAAGATGAGGTCATACCAGACTATGGTGGCCCCTAATGCAATATGACTAGTGTCCTTATAAAAAGGGGAAATTTGGACATAGACATGCACACATAGAAGATGTGAAATTGAAGGTAGAGATCGGGTAGAGATGCTACAAGGCAAGGAATGTCACACTGCCAGCAAACTTCCAGAAGCAGTTGAGAGACATGGAACAGATTCTCCCTCACAGCCCTCAGAAGGAATCAGCCCTGCTAACACCTTAGTCTTGGACTTCTAGCCTCCAGGACTGTGAGACAATAAATGTCTGTTGGTGGTAGTATTTTGCTATGGCCTCCCTAGCAAGCTAATACAGATTTAGCTTTTCTGGTTATATCCCAGGGCTGAGTAGCATTGCTACTTGATATAAAGAACTTTATGTCTTCTTAAAAAGAAGAATTCTTTGATGTAAATAGAAGAATTCAGAGAATGCTTAAGAACAGATATTTTTCTGGGTTTTTAGGGAGGCCTAATAAAGCTGAGAAGCAAGTGATACGCAAAGGAATGCCTGCCTATATCCAGTGAGCAGGCTAAAAAGAACAGGAAGGATCCAAAGATGTTGGGTTGGTTAATTTCATACAAGTAAAAAATGTCAGCTCATTGTATATCATAATAAAAATTAATACATACAATTAATTTTGCAAAAACATCTAGGGAGGAAGGGTTGGCTCTTTTGTTCTCTCCTAGGGCCCAAATATTCTGTAACTGATAGAATTTCAGAACAGTAAATGACGTTAGACAGTATCTCATCTTATAAATGGAGGAGTAAGAACAAGCAATATTTAAAGGGGCATGTGCCATCATGATGTTGGCCAAGGCCAGAAGCCTTTTGTCAGAGAGACTGAAAAGCATTTGAAGTCTTTGAATTGAGTCAGAATCTCTGTCCCTATACATGGCTTGGAGTAAAAGTGTGCTTATTCAAAGCATGGTCCCGGAAGTTAACCATGCCAGAATGGTAATGAAACTAATTATTTCCATAGCAACTTTGACCTAACTTTATAAGCCACTGAATAATCATGACTCTAGAATCCAGCTAGTTTGTGCCGTTCCTAACCTGGTTATGGGAATGCTGAACTTGAGCAATGAGAACTTCTAGAGCTGATGAAAAAGCTTCACAGACATGGCATTTGGGAAGGAACAAAATCTGCAGTTTTCTCATTATTAACTGTGCTCACTGTCTTTTTCTCATCACCCCTTGAAGATTAAGAACTATGGAGTAGAATATATCCTAGAGAGTCAAACCCCCTCGATGTGCAAATAAAGAGGAGACCCAGAGTGACTGTGCCTTGCCTGAGGTTATACAATGAGTTTTAGAAGAACTGGGCTAGACCAAGTTTTCTTGATTCCTACCTAACTCAGCTCTTTTTAAATAACAGCACACTGCCATCCCTGGGAAGATGCTATGTATGTCTATTTTTCAATGTGAAGTGAAGCAAGTATCCCTGCCTTGCTACTGATCCCTTTAGAAATGGATAACTCTTACGTATGAAGAATAGATAGTAAACAATGCACTGTCATTCTACAAGTCTGGCCAACTCTTGACCCTTTATGCATTTCATGATCAAAGCCCCAGCTGACAGAGCAAATAGATCCTCTTCCAATCCCTTCCATTCAAGGATATTATGTTTCCGTATAAAAGCTTAGGCGTACTGATAGGTACCATGAAAATATACAAATGAATATAGTAGATAAACTTGTGCCAGACATACATTTGGCCTTGTTCTATGGCTCAGTGTGTTTTCAAAGTGCTCTAAAAGCAAAATAGTTCTTTGGGGACTAGCCAGAGAATACTTTTACACCCTCTGTGCCAAGATCTCTGCAATTCAGCTGCTAACTGACAATGGTTATCAGTCCTAAATTCATTCAATCCAGGTGTACGAGGGCCCCACTTTCAATATAATGTCTGGCTCAATCCTGTGGTGCAGAGCCTGCAAGAATTCCACTGAAGTTAAGAGGTCACACTCCTCTCAGTGTGGAGGGGAACAAGCAAAGCCAGCAGTCAGAATCTACTGAACTTATTAACACTGCTCCTAATTCATTTTTCCCGTGACTCTAGTCTGAATTACTCAATACGTAGACCATAAATATTGAGTGCTAAAGAGCATTCCTAGAGTTTTATTAACCTTTGTTATTCTAAGTGCTTTTTTTCTACATGTCCGCATTTCAATTAGATTGTAAGAGGTTAATTGGTAGCCTCACAAAGTGCAAGCATCAAAAGGAGAAAAGGAAACCTAATCCTGCATGGCTGTTTAGGCTAGAACATAATCAAGCCAGCAGTTCTACCATTGATAAAATCTAACCCTAGTTTAAATGAAACAGATAGCTGTACATAAATAATAAACTTTTTCTGAGCGTCTTCTTTTCTCCCAATGCTTTCCAGGGAAAACACTGATTTTGCTTTAGGACACTGAATTTGCTGCTCTTCAACACTAGCCCTATTTCTGCTTATTAATTTTTAGATTTCTCTGTCTACTTTCAGATGCCTGAAAATTCTTAGAGAAACAAAACTTTTTACTCCATAAGTAGAGATTAAAGACTTAATACATCTGAATACTCTAGGCTACTCAATAAACATTAAATGAATTGTTAGACCCAAACAGTCTCCGAGAAAATTCAGCTCGCCCAAGAACCAACCGCCAAGAGTCGAGAGTCGTTGCAACACGCAAGAGGTTTATTAGGAGCCGGTGCACCGGGGTTCCTTGGTCCTCACGCAGGAGGCCGAAGAGGAACCCATAAAAACGGAATCACACACATTTTATAGGTTTATTCACTTATAGGGCGGGTATATTTGGAGTTTCACAATGATTGGGTAAACGGGGCAACCTTTAAACTCATTGGCTGGGGCGGCCTTTAAACTCATTGGCTTAGGCATTCTTGCCCCCGCCGTACTTGTTTGTTCGCGGTTATTTTTCATTATGCAAAGTGTGGATATATTGAGGGTTTTCCTGATTGGTTTGTTTCCGGACGGACCGGAGTGGGAACTTGGCTCTAGTTCCTTGATTGGTTAGCTATCGGATGCCTAATTTACATTTTCGTGTTCTGTGGTTTTTCTCGGCAGGGTGTAACCAGATGTTTTCTCGGAATTGTTTTCCCTAGGTGGGGGTTGAGTCACACAGGTTATGATAATCCCTTCAGAATGAACAATATCACTAAGGGAAATACTTTCTACGTAAATGGTTTACAACTTAACTCATTTGCTAAAACTATTTGATTTTACTGAATTTGAATTCACATGCAACCATTTCTTGCTAAGAATCTAAAGCTATATATACATTGTCGCAATTTTTTAGGGATGGTGAGTGGACCCTTGAAACAGAAAACAACAGTGTGGAATCCTCTCTCATACAAGGAAGCTTCCAGCTGTTGTGGAAGGAGAACATGTGGGAATACAGTTCTGAAATCCGTCTGACAACCAGTAGAAAAGCAATAGAGCCACAGCTTCCAAAAGAATTTCCATTTCCAATCTTAACAATTTTAAGCTGAATTCCCCATTCGCACATTTAAAGAAGACAGTTCCTCATTTAATGAATTTGAATAGAGGAGCAATAGTGCACCTAGGAGAAAGAATATCTTTTTTTTTTTTTTTTTTTTTTTTTTTCCTTTTTTTTTTTGCGGTACGCGGGCCTCTCACTGTTGTGGCCTCTCCCGTTGCGGAGCACAGGCTCCGGACGTGCAGGCTCAGCGGCCATGGCTCACGGGCCCAGCTGCTCCGCGGCATGTGGGATCTTCCCGGACCGGGGCACAAACCCGTGTCCCCTGCATCGGAAGGCAGACTCTCAACCACTGAGCCACCAGGGAAGCCCCAAAAGAATATCTTTGAAAAATATTCTGGCCTGGGCTTCCCTGGTGGCGCAGTGGTTGGGAGTCCGCCTGACAGTGAAGGGCATGCGGGTTCGTGCCCCGGTCTGGGAAGATCCCACATGCCGCGGAGCGGCTGGGCCCGTGAGCCATGGCCGCTGAGCCTGCGCATCCGGAGCCTGTGCTCCGTAACCGGAGAGGCCACAACAGTGAGAGGCCCGCATACCAAAAAAAAAAAAAAAAAAATTCTGGCCTCTAAGTATTTCCTATAAAAATACAATCTCTTCCCTTTAAAATACCTTATATAACAACACTCAAAAATGTTCATGGCATTCCTCTATGTGTTTGATTTTTCTGTACAGTTTTTTTTAACTGATCTAGCCTTGCCTAAAATTTTGGAAGCCAGATCCTGTCTAGAACGGAATTTAAATCTCAGCAGGGTTCTCTTTTCTGAGGGAAAACTATTTCTTGTCATTCTTGTTTTGGATTGGGGGAAAGTAGCCAAGAATTTTCATAGGTAGAGTCGTTTGGTCAGCTTGTGTAATTTCTGGAATCAAAATATGTCTTCAGTGGACAGGGTTGTGAAGGTGATGTTTATTCAGTTCTCACGTCTGGGGATAAGTGGATGCCCTCACTTAGGAAATGTGGATGTCTGTCCAAGAGGTGTGGGAGCGTCTGCCACAGTTTCCTTTCCAGAGCATTTCTCTCACTGGGTTGATGCGTCTGGAATTCCTCAGCTTCCTTATGAAAATGTTGATGTTTATTCAGACTTTCTGAATCTTGACAACGATGGACAGATGCCTGTGGCCACCTACGTCTCTGGATGAGAGGCTGGCAGCCCTCAGGACCACTTATTCTGCTGTCTGCTACACATCACCATGAGATTTAAAAACAGACTGGTCCAAGTCAAGTCCGGATAGATGATGTGTAAATGTTTATTAGTCTGAGGTATTTTTTTTTTATCTGTGTCTCTTTCTCTTGACAGCTTAAACTCACCCTCCTTGATTTGTTGGTCCAGCTTGATCCTGACAAAGTGAGATGTAGTCTATTTTTTTTATATTGGCCCTACAAAAAGTAAGACTCTTTTCTGATGTGAACATGGAGGGAAGTTGTGAGAAACCTAGGTAGGACAACTGAAATTGCTAGAGTGAGTGTACCTTTTAGAAAGACAAGCAATTCATTCAAAATACACTGCATAAGGACATGCATATGATTAAATATGCATCACATTTACACATTTTTTTCTAATATCCCAGTGAACTCCAATTCCAGGCTTCGCACCATGATCCCTGAACCCCAGTGTCCATCTGTGTGGTAAAGAATGAATGAAGAAAGAAGTATCTGTAATTGGTCTGAGAATGTCCATGGCCAATCCCACTGTACCTGGATGAGTTTCTTCTTAAACTGTAGTTTGTTTATTCCATGATTAGACAAGATTCACATCTAAAAATCAAACCAGTTTTTTTTTTTTTTCTAGCTGTGCTTCTACAACTACAACAGAATTGGAAAATATACAGTTGTAGGCATTTCGATATCGTGGTTCAATATGACCCTCTGTGAGCATCAGGCCAGCCAGCCAGACTAGTTCACCATTTCCAGGCAAGGGTAAAAAACAGTCCCAAAACAGGAAACTCTACTATGGAAATGATTTTGTAATTCAGGGGCTATCTGGGGAACCAAAGATTTAAGTGAAGCACTTGAACTTACCCAACCTTTTGGTGTTCCATAATTCTAGTCTAACCATACAGATGTCTTAGAGTTGAAAGATGAGGCATAAAATCTGTGTGCTGAAAGACAGACATTTCCAACTTATTAAATATCAGCATACCAAGGAAGAAATTACTGGAACCTCTTATAGCTGCTTACATTGAGCAGCAGCCAAAACAAAACATTCATTATTACTGGGTAAACCTTTGTGTATCTAAGTGTGTATAAGTGGACTTTGTGTCCACTTTGTGTGTCTAAGTGGACTGATTTTCAGATAGAATGCATGTATAGAATCAGCATCTGGAAAACTTTTAATAATCTTCAAAAATCTTGGTTCAGGGCTTCCCTGGTGGCACAGTGGTTGAGAGTCCGCCTGCCGATGCAGGGGACACGGGTTTGTGCCCCAGTCCGGGAGGATCCCACGTGCCGCGGAGCGGCTGGGCCCGTGAGCCATGGCCGCTGAGCCTGTGCGTCTGGACCCTGTGCTCTGCAATGGGAGAGGCCACAACAGTGAGAGGCCCGCGTACCACAAAAAAAAAAAAAAAAAAAAAAAATCTTGATTCAATTTTTAACAGTGGACTAACCACAGCTGTTGAAATGCTTGGACTACACTTCCACAAAGGATGTTTTAGGTGAAGTTAGGCTAGCATCGTCAGGACTTCACTTCATACCTGGCAGTGCTTCTGCCAACCAGCAGGTGTTGGAACTAACAAAATCAAGGGGGGAGCGATCAACAGGACATCAAAAAATGAAGTTGACATAGAGCCACCATCCTCACTGGTGTGCTTGGTGAAATACCCAACCCCTGGACACATACATTTCTACCCATGTTTCATTTCTCACTATGTACTTGGTTTAAAAAAAATCACGAAAAACTTGATATGTGAATACATATGTTTACAAGGTTTTAGTCATTCTCAAAATAATGTCAGTATAATTTCTTCAATTACGTTGAGAAGGAAAAAAATCTATACAGAGAGTTGGAACTTTTCTATTTATATTCATATATAAATATGAATGAGAGAGAGAGCTCTTAAGGACCTGGCTCACTCCATTGTGGACACTGACAAGTCTGAAATCTGCAGAGCTGCCTGCAAGCTTGGAAATTCCAGCAGGAGTTGGTGTTGCAGTTTCAATTTCAAAGGCAGTCTGAAAGCAGAAGCCCTTCCTCTTCTAAGGACCTCAGTCTTTTCTCTAAGACCTTCAACTGGATGGATGAGACCCACTCCCATTATAGAGCGTAATCTACTTTACTCAAAGTCAGCTTACTAACGTAAATGTTAATCACATCTAAAATATGCCTTCACAGCAACCTCTAAACTGGTGTTGGACCAAACAACTGGGCACCATGGCCTAGCCAAGCTGACACATAAAATTAACCATCACACTATCTCATGCATAATTCAATTTTTTTTTCCTTCTTTTTTTTTGCGGTACGCTGGCCTCTCACTGTTGTGGCCTCTCCCGTTGCGGAGCACAGGCTCCGGACGTGCAGGCTCAGCGGCCATGGCTCACGGGCCCAGCCGCTCCGCGGCATGTGGGATCTTCCCGGACCGCGGCACGAACCCGCGTCCCCTGCATCGGCAGGCGGACTCTCAACCACTGAGCCACCAGGGAAGCCCCCTAATTCAAATTTTTATCACTAAATATGCTCAGAGGAGTGTGTAGAAAACTAGAAATCTACAAATATATAAAATATGAATGATTGATAGGCTTGTCATAAATTATTTCAATTTAATAATTCTAGTTGTCATTGGCTCCTTATTAGACTTTGCCTAGAAAGGATAGTATTTGGAAGTTATCACCCTTAAGCCTATAGATATGCCAAAATAGGGCAGCTAATTGAAACCTAAATCAACATCGTAAGTAAATTTTTCAATAATATAATAAAGAAATAAAGAATTCAAATTTCCACTAAAACTGAGCTCAGTGTGGAAATGATATTGATACTTAGTTCAAACTCAGTTATAGGTTTTTGGGTTCGAGTTGATTACCTTCTGTCTCTGGAAAGGTCATTAACTTACAGTAAGTTTCTGAAATAGCAATAGTTTCTAGGGTAAAGGGTGATATTCTCTGATGGGCAGAATCTGCCAGTTTAACTCTGAAAATTAAAGATGACACGTACTGCAACCAGATGGCAACCTGGCATACCAAAATGCCAAAAATATCTCTGTCTCCTTACTTTTTTACTAAGTACTCACACTCTCACTCCAACTGGAGAACAAAAGAGAAAACTCTGTCCTTTCCAATGAGCTTTAAATTCTGTCTTCTAGTGGCCTAAAGATGTACAACACATAAAGATGAATCTGTTGCTATTGAGTTGATTAATATTTTATTATAATATAAAGCTGTAGGAAGAGCGAGCATTTCTCAATGTTCAGAACAAGATTTTTTTCTGTCTTCTGTGTTACTTTTCTACCTCAAATGTAAAAGATACAAAACAAAAACAAACAAACAAAAAAAGCGGAGAGAGTGATTGCCTTAGCTTTACAAATCAGAAAACCCTTTTTACTTTTCTCCCTGACTGGTTAGGAATGAGCCATTAGGACATGGGAAGACCACTGAGTTAAGAAAAAAAAGCAAAGTAGATTCTTCTGGCACTTGCTCTATGGAAATGTTTTGTTTCATACCTGATGTTTTTTGGTATGCTATGATCGGTCATTGATGACCAAGAGTCTTTGGTCTGGAAAAGTAATGAAATAAAAAACACTTGAGTTCCACACTTTCCAGCATCATAAAATTCACCTCATTAAGAAAGAAGTAAAGGTTTCAAGAAAGCGCAAAGCAAAAAAGATAAAAATGCAAAACATCTTTAGGATGAGGATATACCTTTTTCCACTATTTTATTTTTACTTTGCCAAAAGATTGTCCTTCGTGGAGTTACTTCTGTGACATCTAGTATACTGCTGGCTTTTAGGAGGGTAAACATCCTGCTTCTCTGACACTTTAATGCTGTGGCCTCAAACTTTTTTGATCACATGCCTCTATCAATAAAATTATTGAGCACACAACCACAATGTATATATATGTATTTATAAATTATAAAACGGTACCATTTTATACTATATACATTATAAAATTACATACACATAATTTTAAATAAGAAAAATATTTTAAAGTTCTCATTTTTGTCCTATACCCTAGTGACTCATTTTGTACCTCACTGGGAGGATACACAGAATCCCATACCCTCCATTTTGCAGACCAACGCTTCAGCAAAGATTTCCCTTCTATGAGTATTTTGCTCCCAGTAAATTTCCCTTAATTTTAATTTAAAAAAATCTGCACCTTCCTACCCCTCACTCCTCTCCCCTGAAGCCAGGTTGCATCCATTTCATTCTCCCAACCACCACATAAATCTCTGTCACCATCAGTATTCTAATTATACCCTTAGCAAGGCCAATCCCCTATTTCTTCACCAAATGGATGGATCTGTTTCAGACTGTATCCTCAACCTTGTTGCTGCCCTAGATAGTATTAACCACAATCTCCTTAAAATGCTTTCCTCGCTTGATTTCTGCCTCAGTCTGCAATCACTGGCTGCTGGGAACTCAAACCACTCAAGGCAGCCTATAACAGAACTCACACGTGGGTACCCCTCTGAGCAACTCACTGGAACCAGAAAGTTGCAACCTAAGTTTCTTTCTCAAGTACGCTATGCCCACTGAATCTTTCATCATTTCTCCTCAGATCAGTTTCTCTCTGCTTTAGCACTGAGTGGCTCTCCTGATCCTTGATTCCTGTGGCCTCTACAGTAAAAACCCAGTAAAATGACTAGAGTCTCTCATTACAGTTACACCCATCAAGAAGAGGGAATCTGCTTGACCCAGCTTGAGTCTTATGTCAAGTCCTTATCTCCAGTCAATGGTGGTCAGTAGTTTGAGGTCTTTTGAGGGTGCAGACTCAGATTGTGGTCAGCAGTGGGCATGTTCCCCAACATGACGGCAGGAAGGGTGTGAGCTGCATCTCTAGGATAGCTTCTGTGGCTCTCCTCTCTAATATTGTCCTCCCTCTCATGTCCTGCCTTCTTGCCTTCTTCCACGGACTCCTTTTCTTCCACCCAGTGGTTAGGGGGTTTCCTCATTCTGTCCGTGGTTCTCTCTCCAATTCTGCATACTCAGTCCATTCACCTGGCTCCTGAAACCATGCAACACTGATTGATTTACACCTCATAAGGCACACAGCACCGCATACCTTCCATACTTGTGTCTCCAGTTCTAAGTCTGTCCTGAGCTTGAGCCCTCTCCATGCCTACCTGCTGCCTCTCTATCTGATTTCCAACAGCAATCACAGCCCAGGCTGAATGCACCACCTTCAGCCCCATCACTGATCTTCCTAGATATCCCATCCCTAGAGTCACCGTCCCTAACCAGCCACCAAAACCTGAGAGGAATTTAATTAGACTCCTGCTTTTGTCTGGACTATGTGTTTTGGCTCTCACTTGACATTTCTTTTGAAATGTAAATTTCTATTGCTTTAAAATATATGATAAAGCATCACGGTATTCAAAATCCTTATGCTTAAATAACAGAGTGAACTAATATTGATTAACTTATTATAAATGAATTCAGCATATGTCTTCCCAGTTAACAAAGTAACTGTGGACAAGGCCCCAGGTCACTGAGGACAGTGATGCTGGAGAATGCCTTAGAGAACCATGAGATAGTATCTCTCATTTATTATTCACTCCAACCATAGAATGTAAGTATTTTTAATATTCCCATTTCACAGGTAAAGAAAGATACAGCTCTGTAGAGAGTTTGAATAATTTGTGCAATACTACAAATGTAGTAAAGTGCTGAGGTAGGATTTTGACCCATGTCCCAGAGTCCAAACTGCTAATCATGACAATATGCTTCCTCTTTCTATGTTAAGGAAAGTGGCATATGGTTAAGAATACAGGCTTGGAAGAGATATAAAATTGGTATGAGTTACTGCTCACATGCTTGGCCCAGTTACAAAAGCTCTCTGTGTTTCCTCACCTGTACAGTGGGAATAATAGAGAGCTGGAGGAGGCGCTTTATAGAGTAAATAGGAATGATGGATGTTGAGTGGTGAGCAAAGGGTCTGCCATATAGTTATTGCTCAATAAATGGTACCTGTTACCCTAAATGAAGCCGTGTGGTTGAGGTGAGCACAGCATGAGTTACAACTCTGCTCAGCCAGTAGCACTTTCGGTTACCTTAGACAAAATTCCTTAACTCCCAGGTAGTTATGTTTTTTGGTTTTTTGTTTTTATTTCCTTTTTTAAAAATTTTTTTAAATTTTTTAATTTTTTTTGCAGTACGCAGGTCTCTCACTGTTGTGGCCTCTCCCGTTGCAGAGCACAGGCCCTGGATGCGCAGGTTCAGTGGCCATGGCTCACGGGCCCAGCCGCTCTGCGGCACGTGGGATCTTCCCGGACCAGGGCACAAACCCGCATCCCCTGCATTGGCAGGTGTACTCCCAACCACTGCCCATTTTTAATCAGATTGTTTGTGTTTTTCTGTTGTTATTGTTGTTATTAAGTTGTATGAGTTTTTATATATTTTGAATATTAACCTCTTATCTGATATATATTTTGCAAATATTTTCTCCCATTGTGTAGGTTGCTTTTTCATTTTGTTGATCATTTATTTTGCTGTGCAGAAGCATTTAAGTTTGATGTAGTCCTGCTGGTTGATTTTTGCTTTTGTTCTTTGTGCTTTTGGTGTCCTGTCCAAAAAAGTCATTGACCATTGCCAAGACCAATGGGGGCGCTTCTTCCCTATATTTTCTTCTAAAAGTATTATGACTTTAGATCTTATGTTTAAGTCTTTGACCCATTTACAGTTAATTTTTGTGAGTAATGTAGATAGGGGTCCAATTTCATTTATCTGCATGTGGTTATTCAGTATTTCCAACACAATTTGTTGAAGAGATTATCCTTTTGCCATTGGGTGTTCTTGGCTCCCTTGTCAAATATTGGTTGACCATATACATGGGGGGTTAATTCTGGGATCTCTATTCTATTCTGTTGATCTACATGTCTCTTTTTTGTTTTTTTTTTTTTTTTTTTTTTTTTTTTTGCGGTATGCGGGCCTCTCACTGCTGTGGCCTCTCCCGTTGCGGAGCACAGGCTCCGGACGCGCAGGCCTAGCGGCCATGGCTCACGGGCTTAGTTGCTCCGCGGCATGTGGGATCTTCCCGGACCAGGGCACGAACCCGTGTCCCCTGCATCGGCAGGCGGATTCTCAACCACTGCGCCACCAGGGAAGCCCTACATGTCTCTTTTTATATCAGTACCATACTGTTTTTATTATAGCTTTTAGTATAATTTGAAATCAGGAAGTGTGATGCCTCCAGCTTTGTTTTTCTTTCTTGGGATTGCTTTGGCTATTCAGAGTCTTTTGTGGTTCCTTACAAGCTTCAGGATTTCCTTCTATTCTGTGAAAAATGCCATTGGAATTTTAATAGAGATTGTATTGAATCTATAGATGGCTTTGGGTAATATTGACATTTTAATCATATTAATTCTTCTGATCAATGAACATGGGATGTCTTTCCATTTGTCTGTCTTCAATTTCCTTCAAAAAAGTCTTATAATTTTCAGTGTAGAGATCTTTCACTTCATTAGTTAAATTTATTCCTAAGTATTTTATTGTTTTAATGTTGTGCATGGGATAGTTTTATTTCTTTTTCAGATGTTTCATCATCGGTTTATTGAAATTCAACATATTTCTGTACATTGATTTTATGTCCTCCAAATTTACTGAATTCATTGATTAGTTCCAACAGTTTTTTTTTAATTAAGTCTTTGGGATTCTCTGTATGTATATAAGATCATATATTATTCAACTAACAACAGTTTTAATTCTTCATCTTCAGTATGGATGCCTTTCATTTCTTTGTCTTGCATAATTGTTCTTGCTAGGACCTCTAGTACTATATTGAAAAAGAGTGGTGAGAGTGGGCACCATTTGTCTAGTACCTAATCTTAGAGTAAAAGCTTTCAATTTTTCTCCATTGAGTATAATGTTAGTTGTAGGTTTGTCATGTTTGACCTTTACTCTGTTGAGATATGTTACTTCTATATCCAATATGTTGAGGGTTTTTATAATGAAATGATTTTTTATTTTGTCAAGTGCTTTTTCTGTATCTGAGATAATTATATGATTTTAATCTTTTATTCTATTAATGTGGTGTATCACATTTATTGATTTTCATTCATTGAACCATTCTTACACCCTAGGGATATCCCACTTGGTCATGGTTTATAATGATTTTAATATGTTCTTGAATTCAGTTTGCTAATATCTTGTTGAGAATTTCTATATCTTCATCAGGGATATTGATCTATAATTTTCTTCTCTTGTAGTATCCTTATCTGGTTTTGGTATCAAGGTAATGCTGGCCTATTATGAGTTTGAAAGTGTTCCCTCTCCTTCAATTCTTTGCAAAAGTTTGAAAAGAATTGTCTTTAATTCTGATTTAAATGTTTGGTAGAATTCACCCTGAAGCTGTCTGGTCCTGGGGTTTTCTGTGTTGGGAGGTTTTTGATTACTGATTCCTTTCTTTACTTATTATTGGTCTGTTCATATCTTCTATTCCTTGATTCAGTCTTGGTAGGTTGCTTGTTTCTAGGAATTTATCCATTTATTCTAAGTTATTTAATTGTTCATAGGAGTCTCTTACAATCCTATGTATTTCTCTAGTATCAGTAATGCTTCCTCTTTCATTTCTGATTATTTATTTGAGTTATCTCTCTTTTTTTTCTTTGTTAGTCTAGCTAAAGGTTTTTCAAGTTTGTTTAGCTTTTTAAAAACCCTCATAGTTTCATTGATCTTTTCTATTATTTTTCTGGTCTATATTTCATGTATTTCTTCTCTGATATTTATTATTTCTCTTTTTGTGCTAACTTTGGTGAATACATTCTGATGAGCATAATACAATTAACCTTTCTGAAGTGATAGGTCCAGGATGGATTCTCATTTTTATAGGAGTATCTAGTTGAGATTCTCCTTGCTTGGAGAAAAAGAGAATATCCTCCCAAAACTCTTTCCAGGGATGTAGTAAAATATTGTGCCACCCAACCCTTTAATCAAATGCCAGTAGCATTTAAAACATCCTATACTTCAACATTTTTTATTATCTAGATCCTTGTCTATGGTACCCAAATAACAGTTCATTTTACAAATTCAGTGCAGCATGGGTAACCACCCCATTCGGCCATGATACAGACTTTCTACCCAAAAGCCAAAACTGCCAGGAAGACATTTGTGGCAGAAACTTCTAAGTACCAAGCTAATATACCTTTTTCCCATCTTCTTCACAAACAGAACACTGATTTTATTCTAGGGGGCAATAGACCCAGCTTAAAAATTATATTCCCCAGCCTCCCTTAAAGCTAGGGATGGCAGAGGTACTTGGGTGGATGTCTGGGAAATCTTCTTAAGGAGCACTGATTCATCTAGGAAACAAGACTTCTTACCCTTTTTCCTTTTCCCCCTTCTTCCTTCCTATCACTTGGAACTCAGATGTGATCACTGGTACTCCAGCAGCCATCTTACATCAGAAGCAGATCTTGAAGCTAAGTTTGGTGTCTTAGTTAACTTGGGCTGCCATAACAAAACACCACAGACTGGGTGGCTTAAACAACAGACATTTATTTTCTTACAGTTCTGGAGGTTAGAAAGTCCAAAATCAGGGTGCCAGCATGGTCAGTTTCTAGTGAGACTGCTCTACCAGGCTTTTAGGTAGCTGCCATATTTCTGTGTTCTCACATGATCTCTTCTTTGTGTGCATGGAGCCCTGGGGTGGGGGAAATATTCAGGTATCTCTTGTTATAAAGACACTAATCCTATTGTATGACAGCCCTACTCTTATGACCTCAGTTAAGCTAATTACCTCGCCCTGTCTCTAAATACAGACACATTGGAGGTTAGGGCTTCAACACATCAACTTGGTGGGGGGAGGAGGGAGACACAATTTAATCCATAGCAGATGAGCAGCAGAATTTTTTTAGACTCTTATGACACTGATGTCAGCATGAAGCCACCATACATCCATAGACTGCCTGTACATCTCTGAATTTCCTTTACATGAGACCAAAAAAAAAAAATCCACTATCTTGTCTGAATTGTGTATTTTGAATTTCTATTATATTGAATCAGACCTAATCTCAAATGATATAGTATATATGCATCTATTCATTTAACCAAAAAAAATTTTGAAGATGCACTGTGTACTGGGCACTATGCTGAGTGCTGAGAACTAGAGATAAGGCAAAGCAGATAGATTCCCTGCCTCTGACGAGCTCACAGATTTATGGAGGAAACAAACATAAATATGCACTTTAAATTTTTAGTCTTACAGAAAGGTCAAAAGGAGAACGTGAACGAAGTATTCAAAGAAATCTTAGCTTGGAAGTTTGGGCAGAACTACCCAGAGTTAAGATTTGAATCTGTCCTTGAAGGACATGTGGAATTTCACCAGTTTAGAGGTTGGAGTATTCTAGACATAGAAAGAGCCAAGGAAATGGAGGAATGGTCATTGGACAGTGGGAAGTTAGATTTTTTGAATAAACCTCATTGCAATAGGACACACTGAAGATTCCATTAAAAACAATGAAGGTGATGTTAAAGCGTAATGTTATTAAACTTACATTTTGGGGAGGTTATTGTGGAGGTAGACTGGAGGCAGGGGCACCAGGTAGAGGACAATTATAAAGAAATAATACTAGTGAGATGAAGAGGATATAAACAAGGCTAAATGACAGCGTATTGACTCCCATCCATTTTTGTTTCAATCCAAATTGTCAAATGAGCTGTTAACCATCTGCAGACTAGCTTGCTAGTGCTAGCTTGCTAGCACTAAAGCAAAACTTACCCCATTAAATAGTATTTCTTGAAAAATGTTTTTGACATTTTTGACAGAATCATTAGGCATATGTAGAAGAAATTTGGTGATGTTATCAGGTGTCAGGCCTTCTGAGCATCCCTGTGACAAGTACAGGCCTCCTACTTGCTGTTGACTTTCCTTGAGTCCTTGGCTTTCCTCCATACTGACATCTCTCTACCTAGACCAGTGGCCCCAGGAGGATTGCTCTGCACATAGCCTGTTAACTTGGATCTACTCTCTTACCTTCTGTGTACTCATCACACTCCCTTATTTTCAAATGGATCTCCTTAGACATGATACTGTGTCTCCTTGGACAGGAACTAATGTTATTGCCATCTTGGTGTCAAATTTCTGAAGCTAAATAAATTATCCTGTGCTCCTGGTAGAGAGTTCTACCTAGATATTGATACCTATTTGATTCTGAACTGTGAAAAATGTTATGGTTGGCACCTCTCTCGGAGTGCTGTTTCTACTCCTATTTTCCCCCTCAGCGTGACCTCCCTTTCTTGCCCACATGCACTCTTCTAGCATTGGATGGAGACACACATTCATCTCTTTCTAGGAAATGAAGTTGATAAATGAGAGCATATCAAAAGCAGAATGGAGATGAGTTGATGATCAATCAATTAGAAAATCAAATTGCAACAAAAGCTCAGAAAGATTGGCTTTTCTTTGACACAAACAATGAGGGCATATTTTATTATATTTCTTTGAAAATCACAAAGAGCATCATGCAAATACAATGCATTTATAGTTCTTTGCCTTTCCTCGTCCACTGATTAAGCATGCAACATTTTTTCTTAAATTTGAAGCTTGTTAATCACTTTTGGATTGCAGATTTATTTTATCTGAACAATTCCGTAATGTCTAAATCCACACATCAATTACACACACAATCCACAAAAGATTTTATTCGAAGTCAGACCATGTAAAAGATAAAAGTGGGAGACTCCAAAGAAAATGTGATTTCTTTCTAAGTATTCCACTGTGCTCTGATTTCAAATATTAACTTTTTTTCTGGAAATCTCCTATTGTTTAAACTGTCTACATACCAAGCTGGGTTCTAGGCTGGAACACTCAAAATCAGGGACATGTTTCTGTACATATTTTTAAAGTTCATTCACATGTTGTTTGAAAGGTGCAATAAATCAACTTAATTTAAATCACTTCATAAGCTCATATGCCCCTATAAACTCTCCTTTTGAATATAAGCCATGAGGATATACTTTCACTTTATTCACTTTTTCTATTTCAGTGCTGTTTCAAGAGTTCAATGTGTGTTTACTTGCATTGTTGATGTATTTATTCATTCACCCATTCAGCAAACATATATTGGACATCTACTCTGTGGCAGAGCCTATGTTGGGAAAGGTGGTGTTATAAAGATTAATAAGATTAACCTTATAGAGATTAATATTAATAAGAATTAATAATTATTATGCTCAAAGGACTCTCAGTCTGGCAGGAGAGCTAATATTACCTTGTATTTTTTCAGGGCTTTGTAGTTTACAAAGCATTTTTCAAATGCATTCTTACATTCCAAACGTCTTTACAACAACTTGATGAATTAGGCAAGGTAAGTGTTATTTACCCCATTTAGCAGATGGGCAAACTGCATCATCTCTCATGAAGTCCTACTTTATACTTATTTACCATGACAGTGGGTTTCAACCCAAATACAGCGGGAGTCATCTGGGAAGCTTAAAAAAGTGACGAATGCCTGGGCCCAACCTCCAGAGATTCAGGTTTTATTGGTGTGGGGTGAGGCCTGCGCAAAGGCAATTTTTTAAAGTTCATGAGATGATTCCACTGTGCGGACGGCAAGATTGAAAAACATGGCTTTCACTTTACTGAACTCTTTGAGATTCTTCTTGGATACCATACTGTTTCCCATCTCTGTGTGTCTGCTCCTTTACCCCTGCATTTACTACTTTATATTGAAACACACACACAGAGACTTGAACTCTGTCGTATTCATCTTTTAAGCCCAGTTTCTAGTGTAGTACGTCATGCACAATAGGAGCTAAATAAGAGTTTCTTGAAGTAATGTCAACTTGATCACAAAATATGCTAATTTGTGTTATCGCTTCTACCTCTCCTGGTCCCCTCATCGTGGTCTCCCTTATTCATCTGATCAGGTCGCCTAGTTCAGTTTTGTCCCTTACTCGCTAAGACCTGGGTTATTTCCTGGATCAAGGAAAGAGGACAAATTAAGTGGCTCAAAAACATCCCTCTTCACTCTTTCCCATCCTTCCATATGCCACCCAACTCTCTCTCCCCATTCTACATTTTGCAGAAGAGTAAGGGACGTGTTTAAAAATGGGACCTCTTAAAATCAGAAATTGTTAGTTTAACTGAGGAGGAAGTGCTAGTCTTGACCTCCAGCTGCCCAGCTCATCCAGCCAAAGTTGCTGTCAGAAACCTCACCAGATCTTCACTAAAACACGATTTGTCACACTGGCCCTTACAGATACACCCAGCTGGGTCAAAATTCAAAAAGTGCACCCAGTTTAGGCCTTAACTCTGGAGTCTACAACATCCACCCAATACTCAGGAAATTTATGTCTGAATAATAGATCATATCAGTATATTTTTCTAACAGGATTAATTTGTTTCTAACAAATACAAAATCAAGAACTTTTATTCTGCAAACAAAGTAAACTACCACTATCTCTAAAACAATTCTAAAAGTTAATCCCATAATAGAAATAAAATATAAATGCTTTATACTAGTTTCTGGACTTAAAACTGACTGCTTATCAATTTTTATAAATATCAGTAGGATAAATTTGTTAAACATTAATTATCCTATTGATTTTGCAAAATTGACATATACTACATATGTATGTAGTATATCTCAATATGTGTGTGTATATATAGTATATGTCATATACACTGACAGAAAACATGAGATCTCCGAATTAGAGAACAGACAAATTATTCTCACAGAGGATCTTATCTCCTATTCCCCAGACGGCACCAGAATGAGGACCAATTTTTCACCTTGGTATGCATGGGATTTGCATCAGAGGAGAGGAACCCTGAAATTATGACCCAAAGTTTACATAGGGCAGCTGGCACATCTGCCCCTCTCTCTTCCTTTCCAGAGAGAGAGAACTTCACTCTGAAATGTAACCAAATTTTCTCTGGGGAATGGAAGGGAAGGGCTCTATCCTGGAATGTAAACAAATGGCTCTAGGGAGGGAAGTCTCTAAATCTCTCTGGAGTAATGCACAATCTCTATCTTCCTGGATTTATGATTCAATCATAAAGCCCAACTATGCAAAAACATGAATATATCCTTGGAGAATTATCTCCCAATAAAACTGTGCACAGATATTTTTCTATAGGTATTTTGGAACAGTAGACCAGCATCCTTACTTTCTTGATGAAGCTGGTATTTCATGAATTTCCACAAATTCTAGAAGCTAAGCTAGAAGTAGCCACATATCCACTCAGTAGTGACAGGTAGAGCAGCATCTGCAGCTAGGCCTTTCCCCACACCTGAGATCCTGGACCAAGGCTTGAGAAAACCTGCTCTTTGTCTGCCAGATTATTGAACATTCTGGATTTAGTGGCACATGGAAGTAAAATGGTTTTCTATTTTGCTAACACTGCTTTCACTCTGCCATGAGGAATTTCCATTTCCTGTCTCTTTGTGAAATCTCAGCTTCCACAGTCACTTTCAGTTTTCTTGTGACTTTCAGTTGTCAAAGAGTCCAGTCTAATTTAATCATTTCAAACTTTAACCTCATATCCTCCTTTCCCCCAGCTCAACTTTAGCTTTGGTCTGAAGCATATGGAATGAGTAAGGAACACGGGGACATGGGGTGCTCTTAGAACACCACCTTGGCCCCTTGCTGGGTCCCTTTCACTTTTGGCTTGTTGGGAGGAGAAATGGAATGTCATAAGTGGTTGTTTCTTACCTATGTTTTGCTACAGTAGTCTTCTCTGTGAGATGATCTTGATTTGATGGCTCTCTAGTGAGCACATAAGTGGATTCTTTAGAGGACTCTTGTAGGGACTTCTAAATGCACAGCTTCTGCATGGGAGATTTGTTCCATCTTGACCCTTTTAACCTCTATCAGCAGCTTCTTATAGTGATCTTGCTTCTGGGTTGCCCTTGCCCAGAATACCTTTGATCCACAGGTATCAAGTCCTCTGCCGGGGCATATAACCCACCAGATAATGAGATGCCAGGCTCCCATTATGGCTGACTCTAGAAGTGATTCTTTTGGATCTCTTGATTTGGGGACCGCAAGAAAGCACTATTCTACCCCCTCCATGGAGAGGAAGGGAAAGTTGCATCTCTCTCATCTTAGATGCCAGTCATTCTCAAATTTCTCTGGTCTGCTCATCTAGACTGGTGGGCAGGGTACATTGATGTCTGAAGTAAAAGAGCCAGTTTGGTCACCTTTTAATAAGACCTGAAGAGGTCTGACCTTAATAGGATTCATTCAATAAACTTATTAGAACATTAGGCAGGCTACCCTGTTGTTTTCTTCTTATTCACCTAGTTGTTCTACATATTGTAATTCCTAGTCTTATACTTTGCTTCTGATTCATATAAATGCTCTCTGTTTACTTATGTCACCTAGTCCTTTGCTTTCTGTCATTCAACACTTCCTAAAACACATTACTTTTCCTAGAATAAGTAATAAATTAACTTTACACTTCATGCTAAAAGTGATTAACACTTTCAATAAAATGTTTTAAGTGATTAACACTAAAGAATGTTCCAGCTGAAAAGCGTTGTCATGTACTCAGTCCAATTCTCTCCATTAACTGGTAAGAATAGTAGATTTCAAAAGGTAAAATTGGGGCTTCCCTGGTGGCGCAGTGGTTGGGAGTCCGCCTGCCGATGCAGGGGACGCGGGTTCGTGCCCCGGTCCGGGAAGATCCCACATGCCTCGGAGCGGCTAGGCCCAAGAGCCATGGCCGCTGAGCCTGCGCGTCCGGAGCCTGTGCTCCGCAACGGGAGAGGCCACAACAGTGAGAGGCCCGCGTACCACAAAAAAGCAAAAACAAGGTATTACACTTATTTGATGACATATCCACTGAGTATCATGACCTTTAAGGGGCATGAACAGATCATTATATACCACTAATGGTCAAATAGTCACTTTCTATATTTTATAATGTCATAAGCCATGCGTTCTGTGAAGTCAGGCAAGTTAAACACTCATGCTGAGTCATACTTAAATTGGCACGTTGTTTGGGATGCACTTGGGAAAGACGTCGTTGCACAACAGTGTGTATTCAGAAGAGATAGCAAGTTTGGATTAAGACCATAGAAACCAAGTTTCCGGGCAAAGTGTGTCATTTTGCAGCTGTTTCCTGCATCTGTAATAACCTCACTACAATTGACCACTTTAAGCTGGAGGTGTCAGGATGTAACCTAAGAGTATGCTTCATGATGACTCCTCTGGGTGCTGGGGAATTTTAGTAGAAGCAATCATTAAAATATCTATAATAAGCTGTTGTAAAAGATACCAAAATCAGTGAATAAGAAGAACTATGCCCTAAAACTATTTTTCTACAAGCTTCAAGAGGTTGAACTAACTTTGCTAAAACATTTATGGGAAATATACTTCTCTTAGGAAAACTGAGGTGTGCATAGTTTTCAGGAATGTCTTTGAAAATATTTACGGGAGAGTAATCCTGACACCAGGGGTAAGGAGTCCAGCCCAAGAAAACTACTTCTGTAAAGTGGACATTCCAAAATCCAAAAGCAGGGAGACACAGGGCAGAGGAAGGGAACTGTGTATATGGAGTAGGAGATTTATAGAGTGTTTACATTTGTAGTGATACAGTTCCTCAGCCCAGCTTCCCTATTTAGACTCATTCGTTCAACTGATTTTGAGGTCCTAACGTCTACCAATAGTGGGAATATAAGAATATTATACAAGGCATGGTCTCTACCACTTAGGAATTTATTGCCTCTTTGGAAAATAAATGTGTTCACCAATCACTACAATGCAGCCAACACTAATAGTAATGCCTCCTGCATCTTGCTGTGCGTCTCTCTTGTTCCTTGGGTATGCTTCTATTTTCCCACTACAGGTTAAGCTCTTAGGGAATAGTGATGGTGTTTTATTGATCTTTGAGCCCCTGTAGTACCTGGAAAAAGACAAATAAATCATAAATAAAAGGGATCATTTTGTGAATGAAGTTTTATAGTTTATGAAAAGTCCATGAAGCCATTTGGCTAAGGGCTACCATAACCCTATGAGATGGGCAGGCCTATATGTTTGCTCCCTTTTCACAGTCAATGAAAAGTGGGTAGAGAGAGCTCACAATGGTTTCCAATATAATAAGTGGTAGAAATGGAGCTTTAGCTTCTCATTCCCTTTGTTCTTCCTACAGCCTTGTGCTGCCTCCTTAGTATGTGATAAATGATCTGTGTGATGAATGTTTGGAAAAGAGAGAGTTTATGTGAGGAGTAATCAAAAACACTTCATGAAAAAGATGGTATTAAACTTTTAGTTTCACTTCAGGACTTCTATATTATTAACTGTATTTCAGCTAACATATTTTTTGCCATTTTATTGCTTTTTTCCTGCATCATCATATTGAAGATGTTATTTTTAATGAGAAAGCTTCTAATGAAAAAGATAATATTTTGTATATAGAGAATATTATTCTGAATACCTGTTGGTAGTAAATAGTTGATTTTCAACTCCTGAGTAATTGTCTATATTAAAATTTTAAGAATTAGATGCATATAATTATAGACCTAGAATTCTCATATCAGTCAAAATAGACTTTAAAATAAAGACTGTTACAAGAGACAAAGAAGGACACTGCATAATAATCAAGGGATCAGTCCAAGAAGATATAACACTTGTAAATATTTATGGACCCAACATAGGAGCACCTCAATACATAAGGCAAATGCTAACAGCCATAAAGGGGAAATCAACAGTAACACAATCATAGTAGGGGACTTTAACACCCCACTTTCACCAATGGACAGATCATCCAAAATGAAAATAAATAAGGAAACACAAAGTTTAAATGATACATTAAACAAGGTGGACTTAGTTTATATTTATAGGACATTCCATCCAAAAACAACAGAATACACTTTCTTCTCAAGTACTCATGGAATATTCTCGAGTATAGATCATATCATGGGTCACAAATCAAGCCTTGGTAAATTTAAGAAACTTGAAATTGTATCAAGTATCTTTCCAAACCACAATGCTATGAGACTAGGTATCAATTACAGGAAAAAAATCTGTAAAAACTACAAAAACATGGAAGCTAAGCAATACACTACTTAATAACAAAGAGACCACTGAAGAAATCAAAGAGGAAATCAAAAACTACCTAGAAACAAATGACAATGAAAACACAATGGCCCAAAACCTATGGGATGTAGCAAAGGCAGTCCTAACAGGGAAGTTTACAGCAATACAATCCTACCTTAAGAAAAAAGAAACATCCAAGTAAACAACTTAACCTCACACCTAAAGCAATTAGAGAAAGAAGAACAAAAAACCCAAAGTTAGCAGAAGGAAACAAATCATAAACATCAGATCAGAAATAAATGAAAAAGAAATGAAGAAAACGAGAGCAAAGATCAATAAAACTAAAAGCTGGTTCTTTGAAAAGATAAACAAAATTGATAAATCATTAGCCAACTTCATCAAGAAAAAAAGGGAGAAGACTCAAATCAATAGAATTATAAATGAAAAAGGAGAATAATTGACACTGCAGAAATACAAAGGATCATGAGAGATTTCTACAAACAACTCTATGCCAATAAAATGGACAACCTGGAGGAAATTGTCAAATTCTTAGAAGAGCACAACCTTCTGAGACTGAACCAGGAAGAAATAAAAAATATAAACAGACCAATCACAAGCACTGAAATTGAAAGTGTGATTAAAACTTTTCCAACAAACAAAAGCCCAGGACCAGATAGCTTCACAAACAAATTCTATCAAACATTTAGAGAAGAGCTAACACTTACCCTTCTCAAACACTTCCAAAATATAGCAAAGGGAGGAACACTCCCAAACTTATTCTACGAGGCCACCATTACCCTGATACCCAAACCAGACAAAAATGTCACAAAGAAAGAAAACTAAAGGCCAATATCACGGAAAAACATAGATGCAAAAATCCTCAACAAAATACTAGCAGTCGGAATCCAGCAGCACATTAAAAGGATCATAGACCATGATCAAGTGGGGTTTATCCCAGGAATGCAGGGATTCTTCAATATATGCATATCAATCAATGTGATACACCATATTAACAAAATGAAGAATAAAAACCATATGATCATCTCAATAGATGCAGAAAAATCTTTCAACAAAAGTCAACACCAATTTATGATACAAAACCCTCCAGAAAGTAGGCATAGAGGGAACTTACCTCAACATAATAAAGGCCATATATGACAAAACCACAGCAACATTGTCCTCAGTGGTGAAAAACTGAAACCATCTCCACCAAGATCAGGAACAAGGCAAGGTTTCCCACTCTCACCACTATTATTCAACATTGTTTTGGAAGCTTTAGCCACAGCAATCAGAGAAGAAAAAGAAATAAAAGGAATCCAATTTGGAAAAGAAGATGTAAAGCTCTCACTATTTGTAGATGACATGATACTATACATAGAGAATCCTAAAGATGCCACCAGAAAACTACTAGAGCTAATCAATGAATCTGGTAAAGTAGCAGGATACAAAACTAATGCACAGAAATCTCTTGCATTCCTATACACTAATGATGAAAAATCAGAGAGAAATTAAGGAAACACTCCCATTTACCATTGCAACAAAAAGAATAAAATATCTAGGAATAAACCTACCTAAGGAGACAAAAGACCTGTATGCAGAAAACTATAAGACAGTGATGAAAGAAATTAAAGATGATACAAACAGATGGAAGATATACCATGTTCTTGGATTGGAATAATCAACATTGTGGAAATGACTATACTACTCAAAGCAATCTACAGATTCAATGCAAACCCTATCAAACTACCACTGGCATTTTTTACAGAACTAGAACAAAAAATTTCACAATTTGTATGGAAACACAAAAGACCCCGAATAGCCAAAGCAATCTTGTGAAAGGCAAACGGAGCTGGAGGAATCAGGCTACCTAACTTCAGACTATATTACAAAGCTACAGTAATCTAGACAGTATGTTACTGGCACAAAAACAGAAATATAGATCAATGGAACAGGATAGAAAGCCCAGAGATAAACCCACACACATATGGTCACCTTATTTTTGATAAAGGAGGCAAGAATATACAGTGGAGAAAATACAGCCTCTTCAATAAGTGGTGCTGGGAAAACTGGACAGGTACATGTAAAAGTATGAAATTAGAACACTCCCTAACACCATACACAAAAATAAACTGAAAATGGGTTAAAGACCTACATGTAAGGCCAGACACTATCAAACTCTTAGAGGAAAACATAGGCAGAACACTCTATGACATAAATCACAGCAAGATCCTTTTTGACCCATCTCCTAGAGAAATGGAAATAAAAACAAAAATAAACAAATGAGACCTAATGAAACTTAAAAGCTTTTGCACAGCAAAGGAAAACATAAACAAGACAAAAAGACAACCCTCAAAATGGGAGAAAATATTTGCAAATGAAGCAACTGACAAAGGATTAATCTCCAAAACAAGCAGCTCATGCAACTCAATATCGAAAAAACAAAGAACCCAATCCAAAGATGGATGGAAGACCTAAATAGACATTTCTCCAAAGGAGATATACATATTGCCAACAAACAGATGGAAGAAATCTCAACATCATTAACCAGTAGAGAAATGCAAATCGAGAGAGAGAGAGAGTGGCATGGACATATATACACTACCAAACGTAAATCCAATACCTAGTGGGAAGCAGCCATAAAGTACAGCGAGGTCAGCTCGGTGCTTTGTGACCACCTAGAGGGGTGGGTTAGGGAGGGTGGGAGAGAGGAAGATGCAAGAAGGAAGAGATATGGAGATATATGTGTATGTAAAGCTGATTAACTTTGTTATAAAGCAGATGTGCTATACAGCAGGTCCTTGCTAGTTATCTATTTTAAATATAGCAGTGTTTATATGTCAATCCCAAACTCTCAATCTTATTCTGAATCAATAAATAACAACAAACATTTATTATGTGACTAGATTCAAAGACAAGGCATCTGACTACAATTTAAATGAGAATTTTCCCATTTTTTTCTATTACCCCAAAATCAGAAGAAAATAAAAAAGTGAAGCAGCACTTTTCTACCCTATAATCAATAACTGATTATGTCAAAAGAATGCTTCAGAGAGGAAGAACAAATGTGAAATCCAGGAAATGCTGACATAAAAGAAAGCAAAAAAAGGTAGAGGCAATGGAGAAAGACAACCCAAGATTAGCCAAAATTCTCTATTTGGAGACTTCTTTTTGTAATCAGTAAGATAATGAAAGCTAAAGGCAGAAGAAAGTCACTTTAAAATTGAAAACAAACAACAACAAAAGTTTGATTTAAACTTTCAAAGATGAGTTTTGCCAGCAGATAAATCAGCACCAGAGTAATATTCCCAATTTGCCCATAATGTTTCATCATTGAATTAGGAATCAGGACACCAGGTTTTTGTTCCTGCTCTGTGACTCAATAGCTCATCACACAGGAGAGAGGGAGGTGGAAAGCATATGAGGAAAGAGCATGCCCCATGGGAAAGAAACAATAGTGCAGGGAATAGTGTGAGGGTACTCAAAGCCAAACTGGCTCAGAACAATGCTTACTAGGTACATCAGCAGTCTCCCGCGTGATTTTCATCGTAGAATGGGTAGCCAAAGAGTGTCACCTGAGAGGTGTCCTTTATGACTGCAAGGGGTATCTAACTTCCTACCTCTGCTTCCTTTAGGGCACAGATACAATCATCTTAAAGAGAAATTAGGCAAGAAAGAAAAGAAAAAAATCTTTCATAGCACACCATCATTTACGTATTTCATTTATAAAGTGAGCAGACTAGTTGAGATTATTTCTGAGTTCTCTGAAGTTCTATTGCTCAATGATAACTTGAAGGAGTGACATGCTGTGTGTCTCTCATAATGGAAAAATAATGAGAAATTTTTAGAAGATACGTTTATGCTACAAAGGTGTTTTCATAATTTATAACAGTGAGAATTTGAAAACAATTAAAATATCAATAAATAAATGTTGAATAATCTACAGTATATCCATATTACATACTGTTATGTAGCCATTATTTAAAATTTCATTTATGGTAATGAAGAGGTGATATGTAACATGGACAAATGCTTGAATAAAAATAAATGATACCTGCTAAAATTATGAGGTAATTCATACTTTGTGTACCATGTAGAGTAAAATAAATACTCAATAAATGCTAAAAAAAAATAGTTATAATATCCAATCCTTGTGAAATTGTGGTGAAATGTGATAATTTGCAACCTTCCGTTGCTGATTTTTGGAAAGTGGTCTGACTGTGTATCAGGAATCAAAAAACTGCCCATGGACGTTTGTCACCTATAGGAATTTATCCTAAGGAAATAATTCAAGAGAATAAAAATATATATATGCACTAAGATATTCATACCACTATTATTTATAGTGGCAAAGAAATGGAAAACCAGGGAACACCTGGGACTTTGGATGGTAAAGGAATGGTTCAACTATGGTACAACACATTGATGGAATATGATGCCTATTAAAATGATAATTATGAAGATCAGAATATTAGGAAATTTTGAGGCATTGTTATATTAAAGAGGATACAAAATAGTATCTTTTCTGTGATCAGCTTTGTATCTCTGTTGTCAAGTTCTACAAAGGAACATAATAAAATGAAAAAAAAATAAATGACAATATATACGTATATCAAATCATCACATTTTACACTGTTATACAGTGTTCTATGTCAATTATACCTCAATAAAGCTGGGGGGAATAAAATACTAAATGAGAAAAGGCAAATATAAAATTTTACATACAACGTCATCATAATCATGATTGAAAATGCTTAGGAAAAAAGATTGGCTAGAAATAGACTAGCTGCTACTGTAGGTTGCCAATGGGTGGGAGGAATATGCATGTTTTTCCTTCTGCTCTTCTAATTTCTTATTTTCTATGAAAGTGTTCTTTTTATAAAAATTAAAAATAAAATAAATTTTTAATCACCTATATATATTTGGGAATTTCTTTCTTCCAAATGTGTAAGCTACTTTAGATTGCAGCCAGCACTGGGTAAGAGAGAACAGGCAGGGCTTGGCCTTGGCCATGAGCTGCACATACTAGAAGCCTTGCCTAGTGAACTATGGACACAGTCACGTCACCTGCTTGTATGCAGACTAACTTAATTGCAATAGAGAACCCAGAGATCACTTCTAATCCTCTTCTCTCATCCTATGACACTTCATTATTTGTTAGTGATAAGGTTCCTACTGATGGAATCCAAAATCATCTCACCAGACATCACATATCCTTCATTACAGTAAAAAGTGCTGAGGTCATTCTTTCCTTCAGTGTAATCTAGACTATGTCTCGACTTTTAGCCAATAATACAATCCAAATTCATTAGTGCCACACCTTGCCTTGATGTAAGCAAATATACAAAGCAACACTTGTTCTTCCTATAAATTTGTTTTTACTTTTAAAAAGTCACTTCTGCAGGCTCACAGATATAGAGAAGAAACTAGTGGTTACCACTGGGGAAACGGGCAGGGGCAATACAGGGGTGGGGGAATGGGAAGTACAAACTATTGGGTGTAAGGTAGGCTCAAGGATGTATTATAAAATATGGGGAACAGAGCCGATATTTTATAACTGTAAATGGAAAGTAACCTTTAAAAACTGCATAAGAAATTTTAAAAATTAAAAACATATAAAAATAAAAAGCTACTTCTGGCCTCATGAGAGAAAAGCACAAGGATAGCAGAAGCTAAACTTTGTCACCATTCAGACTTTTCAAGAGCTTTCAGGCCATCAACTTGCAGAACTTAAGAAATACTAATGAATTTCAATAGAGGGAAAATACCATCAATCACTAATTTGCTCAATTTTGTTAGCCGACTCCTCTTATCCTCTGAAGAACAGAAGCAGCGACTCCAAGAGGAATAGGGAGATATGAATATATAACCTCAGGTCTCAAAACCACGTTCCCTTGCAACCGTTGGGGATTTGTTTTAAACCTTATGCACCAGTAGTCTCTATCTTGGAAAATCTTGCCTGGGTATCAGTCAAGCAGCAGGAGATGGTCTCTGTTTGCCCAAGCAAAACCTTGAGAGAGAAATCAAGGATTCTAACAGCACACTGCCTCTGCCCACATTGAGAGGCCTTCTCAGACTTAGTGAAGGCTGATATCAGTTGCCAAGAAAAGCCTTCAGGGTTCAATTAAGAGCAATGAGGTGTTGGAAAATACTTGACAAAAACCAATCTCCCAAACCAGCATAAGAAGTGAAAATTCTGGACACTGTGGGCAATATATCCTGCCACATCCTTCTGATTATGTTTGGTGTATAATTGGAACTTCTTCACCAGGAAAGTTTGGCCCTCTCTTGAAGTAGGAGGGTGTACAAGACTCCAAAGGTCTACCCTAAATAACCCAGTTTATAAGAGAACAGGAATTCTTTTAAAAAAGAAATAAATACCTACTGAACAAATATTTCCAAACCTATGGCTTAACTTAAGACCCAACTTCAGGGATATCTTTGGGATGACCATCTTTTTTAACAGACTTGAATTAACTGAATATCAAACATCTTGAAATCATAGAATGTTAGAACCAGATCTTAAATATCAATTATTCCAACCTCCTCATTTTCTCATGAAGCCACTGAGACCTACTGAGGTTTAATTGATGGCCTAACATAATACAGGGTCAGAGCTATTGAAATAATCTCTCACACTATGAGTACAACTTTGAGAACTCAAGCACTTTTTCATCTAATGGCTCCTTTGATCCTCAACTATTTCAGAAGCATGATGGCAGAGACTAATCAATGGGTTGGTTCTTATATTTCTGGCACCATTTCAAGCAAAATACCATATCATTTGGGAGGGGAAAAGAGTGCAAAAACTGAAAAATGTTCCTCTCAATTCAATTTTGTGGGTACATTTATAATAATGACAGGAGAGTCTATGTTCTTACTTGTGTTCTGTCTCAGAATTATACCAGGATGGATGACCACCTAACCATGAACTCTGCTAAAGTAGGAGGGATTCAGGTTTTGAAAGGAAAAGCCCTTATAGTTTGTATTCATTAAAGAACAAAATAGAATGCTTTCCTCTAAAAAGAGAAGCTTTTTTAGAGTTGGGTAGATACTCATCTGTGGGTAAGAGTTGAGGCAGTCTTTTCTGGAGTTGAGGGTAAGGTCCCTTGAGTTCCTGGAAGTTAGGATTCTTTGGCTTTATTTTTTCTTCAGTTCAATAGGACAGTTTTTATTTTCAGCCTTAATACTTCTCAGAAATCTTCTGATTCTGAAATTCATTAAAGTCTGAATTCACCTAAAAGTTGATTAGTTTAGCCATGATATTATCTATCAAGTGCAGAAATTAAATTGGTCTTGGCCTGAGACTTGCTCTAAGCATGATTAATGTGACTCTCACTCCTTTCCCACTTCTCTGAGGACTGATGTGGAAAGCAAGACTACATTGATGCCTAAATAAACAGAAACTTTCTCCTTTCATTCCACTTTTAAACATCATAGTTTTCATAATGTATGGATTAAAAACATATTTTAATCATACTTAAAGTAATGTCTTTAAATTTTTCCCAAATAAAATAATCTCATTTCCCAATGCTTGGTTAAACTCTTTTCCTGTAAAAGCTACCAAATAAATATCCTGCTAGAGTAAACCAACAACTCTGTGCTTTGCATGGCAGTAGAATGTGACTGTACACTGAGTCAGACCTGAATAACCGGGGAAGTTTAATGAAATTAAGTACAGATGTGGAATTACAAACATTCATATTTCTCAAACGTGGAACAATATGGTATGTATCTTTCATCTTCCCTGACTTGTGAGGTTTTGCTATCACCACTCCTTGTTAACTCATGTGAGGTATAATTGGTCCAAGTCTCACACTCCTGTCAGTTGTCTCTTTTGGCCTATGTGTCATCAAATATACCTCATAAGAAATAATGATACAGGGTATACAGTCTGAGGGGCACTAAACAGAAACTTCACATTTCACACCAAGACTATCTTTCATGAGAAGCTTTTCCATCCAATTTTATTGTCCAGTAGACAAACTGAGAGGTTTTTGTTTTGTTTTGAGGGAAAAAAAAATTGGTCTTTACCACAGTTCTAAATTGCAACATCTGTGCTTCTGTGTAGGCTAGATAAGTCTGTCCAAGGCCAAAAACAATGACAAAAATAAAAACAAAATTATTCCATAGAAAATACCAAAATCCATGTTTCTTCTCTCAAATTCGTACCTGGACCAAACTGTAAATGTTGAACCCAGAGGCAATCTGTCTGGAAAGGAATCTTTAAAAGCACATTAACAGCATTCCTATTTCATTCTTCCAGTTGAACTTGACTCAAGGCATTTTGAACAACCTAGTCAGTTATCATTTCCACATAATAGATGCAGAAACATTCTCCTTTCTATATTTCTCCCTTCTACATTTTGTAGTCTGTGACTATTTTTTTTTTTTTTTTTTTTTTTTTTTTTTTTTTTTGCGGTATGCGGGCCTCTCACTGCTGTGGCCTCTCCCGTTGCGGAGCACAGGCTCCGGACGCGCAGGCCTAGCGGCCATGGCTCACGGGCTTAGTTGCTCCGCGGCATGTGGGATCTTCCCGGACCAGGGCACGAACCCGTGACCCCTGCATCGGCAGGCGGATTCTCAACCACTGCGCCACCAGGGAAGCCCTGTGACTATTTTTAAGATATTTCTAATATATAGTATTGCTGAGGGGAAAAGAAGAAAAGACGAGTATAAGGAGCCTCATAGTTGCGTCTTTACATTATCTCTTTATCTTCATTTTTGCACTTAAGTAGTCTACTAGCTGCAATTACAATGAACATTACATGTTCTGACCCCTCTATTAATCAATAACATTATATTGCCTGAAGTTAGATATAGTTCCAATTACAAAATCTAATACTACATAAAAAAATAATGAAGAGAAATAATTAAATCTCCTATTACATTGACTTGGATCGGAGATATTTCCAAATTCAAAATCTAATATTGAACAAAAACTAATGAAAAGAGATATTTAAAACTCTTCCTGAATATAAAGTTATTAGGTGAACTGTGCAACCTACTAAGAGAACAAGTCCAGACTGTTGTCACTTTTTGATCTATATAAGTGCTTAAGTACTCCATTTTTAGAGGCCTCCAACCTTAAAAAAAAAAAAAGGTAGGGGAGGCATTTAAAAGCAATTTAAATATTTAAGTTTCTCAAAATGTTTCTAAAGAGAATTCCAGGGCTTCCCTGGTGGCGCAGTGGTTGAGAATCCCCTGCCGATGCAGGGGACACGGGTTCGTGCCCTGGTCTGGGAAGATCCCACATGCCGCGGAGCAGCTGGGCCCGTGAGCCATGGCCACTGAGCCTGCACATCCGGAGCCTGTGCTCCACAACAGGAGAGGCCACAACAGTGAGAGGCCCGCGTACCACAAAAAAAAAAAAAAAAAAAAAAAAAAAGAGAATTCCACTCATAATATAGAGCAAAGTGTCTCTAAAATCTTCTTCATCCATTTTTCTCTCCATGCCACACATTGAACAAATTCCATTGCCCAAAATTCCTCTGTTCCTTTTACAAGATCCCTGAAAACTCTCCTTCAAAACACAGCAAATCTCACTTCCTCCTTTTGGCCTTAACACATTTTCTCCCATAAATAGGATACTACCTATATACAGTAGAGGAAGGGTTGGTGCAAGTTTAATTTTTAAACATTTTGTAAGACATTGCCTGTATCTCTTAATAAGCCTTCCCAAAGAAGATATTCTACTAGCTGCTGAGACAAACTCCCATTCAGTCTTTCTATTTGAGTCCCCACAGTCCTATGGAAAGTCAAACCAAGCAATTTCAACTCACACTACTGGCACTAACTGTCTAAGACTTGAATTTCAGGGTTTCAAAACAAGGCTTTGGTGCCAGCTTGTCCCATGGCAGGAAGAAAAGTAAATGAAGCCACAGAGACATGCCAGTTTTAATTTGATTTCCGTCTCAGCAACCCAACCCTGGTATGAAAATAAAACCTAAAACCCAAATCTCTCCTGTAGTAACCAGCAAAAAATGCCCTCTCCCGTTTCTCCCTGCAAAAAGAAGCCTTCAGAATTTTTCCAAACCCAACTGATGGGTGTAATCAACTTCTCAGAAGGAGAGCTGTGAATCACTGTGTCTTTTCAGGACCAGACACTATGGTGGGGATACATACCCTCAGTAGCAAAATGTATGTGTAGGTATAGAAACCAACAAAGGGAATTGAGTTTTGGCTTGGAATATAAACTCTAATCCTAAAGACAGAATTTGTACCTAATTGAATCTAACAGTTTTAGCAGGGCCTTTTGGGTAGAAATGCTTTCATTTCTACCCTGTGCCTCCATAATTGGTTTAACATGAGTTGGGATGGGCGCTAGAAGTCCTGAATCCTGAACTTAGTCTGGTTAACCAAAACAGAAACACCAACGCAGGATACAACGCAATGCTTTCAAGTCCAAAATATACAGGACATAGGAAAATTAAGGAAACACAATAAAGGATTTATCCTGCCTTTGGGGCAGGATAAAAGATGTGTGCTAATTTCCTAATAACAGGGTCTTTTCATTTTATGTGCAAATATTTTCTTAACAAAAATTCCAAGAACCAAACTAACTTCACATTACTCTGACTTCTTATGTGAAGTGTGTTTACAGGAGGAAACAAGGAAATGGCACATAATTGAAAAAGAATGGTTATTTAGATGAGCTCTGATAAGTAAATTTGAACTACTTGTTAGTTATAGATGTTGATGTGGCCAGTATTCACCAGTTCCAGGACTCTATCCTGCTGAGAATGTCCCCATATCCTTTCAATTTCAAGTGTACTTCTCAGAACATTCCTCACTTAATTCCTATTAACTCCTTCTCCTACTCATTTTTTCCCCTATAATTTGCTTTAAAGTGACCCTCATAGTCAAAGTCTTCATTTGGAGGGAGCAAGTGGGTAAAACAGAGTTGGGGGTTAAGTTAAGCAATGGTTAGAAACAATACAGCAAACCAATAGGGATTACACAAGCAAAGAGCTACAATTTCCCAGCAGTCTAACTTGTTGATAATTCTTACTCTGTGCTCATAAAAATAAGCCAGCCAAAATTTTATACAATTGATATAAGCAAAATAATTGAAACTTTTAGAAACACAGAACTGGTGTAAAAGAATATACATTAACTAATCTCCTTAATTAATCTATCGCTAATTCCTTTTTGTGTTCATCTAAGCATTCTTGTCCCAACAGCTTTAAGATAATATACTGTTCCTCATTTTAAAGTATTTATGTGCATGTACACTTATCACCTGGATTTAACTTTCAAACTTAAAAATAAAACAGCCAGTTATTTTACCAGCAAAAACAAGAAAGAAAAGAGTTTATTTGGTAACGGCAGAGGAATAGCAAATTCAAGACATGCAAACTATAGCAAACCATAGGCAAGTCCAGTGAACAAAGGAGAGGAAAGGTTACTTTATAAGAGAAAAAGGAGGAAGTTGGGAGGGGCTGCTTTGAACAAAAGTCCATTGTAGAAACACAGAAATTCAGGGTGGTTATGGTTTCTCATTGGTTGGGCTGTTTCTGGGTAAGGAAAAAATCTTCCCTCCTCCTGCTGGGGTAGTAAAATAAGCTTCTTCATGCCCAGGAATGCAAAGTAAGTTGCAGCAGAAGGTATATGCATGAGCACTCCCCCTTCAGAGCTTCTGGACTTCATTTTAAATGAGGTTTTCCTTTATGTTCACACAGTGCTTTCAAGATTGTGCCACCCTTGTTCTTTTTATACTTTTAACTCTTCTTATCTTTTTAATGCTTAAGTATTTTAAAGAATCCCAGATATGCCATTGCATCCCAATATATTTCAGTATGTATCTCTAAAAGTTAAAAAAGAAAAAAGTGATGGTGACAACAATCCCATCTTTAAAATGTTTAAAAATAAAATATTTTAAACAAATAGAAAAAATAAAATAGACACCTATGTAGCCACCAGCAAGACAAAATAGATGTCAACATTTGGCATTACTTGCTTAAGTTAGGGTTTTTTCCCTTTTTCCAAAGAAGTAAATCACTGCAAATACTGTCGTTTCTCCTTTTTTCACTAGTTTTTCAAGTGTATACTGTCTCTTAACCAGGATATTAAAATGCTTTATAAACCAATCCATACCAAATTTCACATAACTTCTACAATTGTTTTATTTTAATTAGACCTTCAAAATCTACTAGTTATAATCTTTTTTTATTGAAGTGTAGTTGATTTACAATGTAGTGTTAGTTTCATGTATACAGCAAAGTGATTAAGTTATACATACATATTTTTTTCATTCTTTTCCATATAGGTTATTACAAAATGTTGAGTATAGTTCCCAATACTATAGAGTAGGTCCTTGTTGCTTATCTAGTTTATATATAGTAGTCTGTATATGTTAATCCCTAATTTATCCCTCCCCCTCTTTCCCCTTTGGTAACCATAAGTTTGTTTTCTATGTCTTTGGGTCTATTTCTGTTTTGTATATAAGTTCATTTGTACAATTTTTTTTTAGATTCCACATATAAGTGATATCATATGATATTGTCTTTCTTTGTCTGGCTTGCTTCACTTAATATGATAATCTCTAGGTGCATCCATGTTGCTGCAAATGGCATTATCTCATTCTTTTTTATGGCTGATTAGTATTCCACTGTATACATGTACCACATCTTCTTTATCCATTCATCTGTCGATGGACATTTAGGTTGCTTCCATGTCTTGGCTATTGTAAATAGTGCTGCATTGAATACTATTTGGGGTGCAAATTATAGTTTTCTCTGGATATATGCCCAGGAGTGGGATTGTAAGATATACAGTAGTTCTGTGTAAGACTGGATATCATAAAACTCCTAGAGGAAAACATAGGCAGAACACTCTTTCATATAAATCACAGGAATATCTTTTTGGATTTGCCTCCTGGAGTAATGGAAATAAAAACAAAAATAAACAAATGGAACCTAATTAAACTTAAAAGCTTTTGCACAGCAAAAGAAACCATAAACAAAATGAAAAGACAACCTATAGAATGGGAGAAAATATTTGCAATAATGCAACTGACAAGGGATTAATCTCCAAAATATACAAAGAGCTCATACAACTCCATATCAAAAAGACAACCCAATCAAAAAATTGGGCAGAAGATGTAAATAGACATTTCTCCAAAGAAGACACACAGATGGCCAAAAGGCACATGAAAAGATGTTCAGCATTGCTAATTATTAGAGAAATGCAAATCAAAACTATAATGAGGTATCACCTGACACCAGTCAGAATGGCCACCATCAGAAAGTCTACAAATAGTAAATGGTGGAGACGGTATAGAGACAAAGGAACCCTCCTACACTGTTGGTGGGAATGTAAATTGGTACAGTCACTATGGAGAACACGATGGAGGTTCCTTAGAAAACTAAAAATAGCTATAATCTTTGTATTAGGTCACTTCTAGAAATATTTTCTAGAAGAACTAGACTGTTCCATCAGGCTTAGTTTTAATTATTACACATTGCCTGAATGTTTTAGGTTAAGCTTTATATCTTACCACAGGTATGAATACTATAATCTTTCTGGTAGATATAAAAATAGATATGAAATTAATTTACAATAGCATTAATCTACAGAGACTACCATGTCTTTTTGCATTAAAATTTAGATTAATGTAATTGATCTTGCCTGGAACTAAATGAACTCTAAAACAAACTAAATACATCTAATTTACTTAATGAGAAGGTATATATCAAACCTGAAAGACTTATGTGGACCATGGTGATGAATTTTATATAAACCAACTTCAAGATAATAAATAAGATTATTTTCTCATGTATATTTCCTTCTACCTAGTGCACTTCCGCATATATCTTTTATCTGTCTGACCTCATTTATTGCATAAGAAATAATGTAAGAGGAATGCAAAAGGAAAATAGGAAAATAGTTGTGTCTTAGGGTGCAAGTTACTTAGGAATTTGAGGGTTTTTTCAATTTTTTTTAAATTGAAGTATAATTGATTTACAATGTTGTTTTAATTTCTGCTATACAGCAAAGTGATTCAGTTATATATAACATACTTTTTTATATTCTTTTCCATTATGGTTTATCACAGGATACTGAATATAGTTCCCAGTGCTATACAGTGGGACCTTGTTGTTTATCCATTCTATATGTAATAGTTTGCATCTGCTAACCCAAACTCCCAATCCATCCCTCCCCTTCCCTCTTCCCCCTTGGCAATCACAAGTCTGTTCTCTATGTCTATGTGAGTCTGTTTCTGTTTCATAGATAGGTTCATTTGTGTCATATTTTAGATTCCATATA
Source organism: Kogia breviceps (assembly GCF_026419965.1). Classification (NCBI taxonomy): domain Eukaryota; kingdom Metazoa; phylum Chordata; class Mammalia; order Artiodactyla; family Physeteridae; genus Kogia; species Kogia breviceps. The sequence goes on from NC_081314.1 coordinate 103,858,901, forward strand.
TAAGTGATATCATATGATATTTGTCTTTCTCTGTCTGACTTACTTCATTTAGTATGATAGTCTCTAGTTCCATCCGTATTGCTGCAAATGACATTATTTTGTTCTTTTTTATGGCTGAGTAGTATTCCATTGCATATATGTACAACATCTTCTTTATCCATTCTTCTGTCAATGGACATTTAGGTTGTTTCCATGTCTTGGCTATTGTGAATAGTGCTGCTATGAACATAGGGGTGCATGTATATTTTTGCATTATAGTTTTGTCTGGATATGTGCCCAGGAGTGGGATTGCAGGATCATATGGTAATTCCATTTTTAATTTTTTGAGGAACTCACATACCATTTTCCATAGTGGCTGCACCAACTTATATTCCCACCAACAGTATAGGAGTGTTCCTTTGTCTCTATACCCTCTCCACCATTTACTATTTGTAGACTTTTTAATGACAACTATTCAGACTGGCATGAGGTGGTACCTCATTGTAGTTTTGATTTGCATTTCTCTAATTATTAATGATGATGAGCATTTTTCATGTGCTTATTGGCCATCTGTATGTCTTTTTTGGAGAAATGTCTGTTTAGGTCTTCTGCTCTTTTTTTTTTTTTTTTTTTTTTGCGGTATGCAGGCCTCTCACTGTTGTGGCCTCTCCCGTTGCAGAGCACAGGCTCCGGACGCGCAGGCCTAGCGGCCATGGCTCACGGGCTTAGTTGCTCCGCGGCATGTGGGATCTTCCCGGACCGGGGCACGAACCCGTGTCTCCTACATCGGCAGGCGGATTCTCAACCACTGCGCCACCAGGGAAGCCCTGCCCATTTTTTGATTGGGTTGTTTTTGTTGTTTTTGTTGGGTTGTATGAGCTGTTTGTATATTTTGGAAATTAAGCCCTTGAAGGTTGCATCATTTGCAAATATTTTCTCCCATTTCATAGGTTGTCTTTTTGTTTTGTTTATAGTTTCCTTTGCTGTGCAAAAGGAAATTTGATTAAGTCCCATTTGTTTATTTTTGCTTTTAGTCCTATTGCCTTGGGTGATTGACCTAAGAAAACGTTGGTACAATTTATGTCAGGGAATGTTTTGCCTATGTTCTCTTATAGGAGTTTTACAGTGTCATGTCTTATGTTTAAGTCTTTAAGCCATTTTGAGTTTATTTTTGTGTATGTTGTGTGGGTGTATTCTAACTTCATTGATTTACACACAGCTCTCCAGCATTCCCAACACCACTCACTAAAGAGATTTTTTTCCCATTTTATATTCTTCCCTCCTTTGTCAAAGATTAATTGATGATAGGTGTGTGGGTTTATTTCTGGGCTCTCTATTCTGTTCCATTGATCCATATTTCTGTTTTTGTACCAATCCCACATTTTTTGGTTACTGTAGCTTTGTAGTATTTTTTGAAGTCTGGGAAGGTTATGCCTCCTGCTTTGTTCTTTTTCCTCAGGATTGCTTTGGCAATTCTAGGTCTCTTATGGTTCCATATAAATTTTAGGTTTATTTGTTCTAGTTCTGTGAAAAATGTCATGGGTAATTTGATAGGGATCATGTTAAATCTGTATATTGCTTTGGGTAGTATGGCCATTTTAACCATATTAATTCTTCCAGTTCAAGACATGGGATATCTTTCCATTTCTTTGGATCATCTTTAATTTACTTTATTAATGTATTATAATTCTCAGCATATAAGTCTTTCACCTCCTTCATCAGGTTTATTCCTAAGTATTTTTTGGTTCAATTTTAAAAGGTACTGTTTTTTTACATTCCCTTTCTGATATTTCATTGTTAGTATAAAGAAATGCAACTGATTTCTGATGTTAATCTTGTATCCTGCTACATTGCTAAAATTTTTTTATCAGTTCTAGTAGATTTTGTGTGGAGTCTTTAGGGTTTTCTATATATAGTATCATGTCATCATATAATGATAATTTGCCTCTTCCCTTCCAATTTGGATACATTTTATGTCTTTTTCTTGTCTTATTGTTGTGGCTAGGGCTTCCAGTATTATCTTGAACAAAAGTGGTGAGTGGGCATACTTGTCTTGTTCCAGATTTTAGTGGGAAGGCTTTCAGCTTTTCACCATTGAGTATTATATTGGCTGTGGGTTTGTCATAAGTAGTTTTTATTATGTTGAGACATGTTCCCTCTATACCCACTTTGGTAAGAGTTTTTATCATGAATGGATGTTGAATTCTGTCAAATGTTTTTGCTTCATCTATTGAAATGATCATGTGGTTTTTGTCTTTTCTTTTGTTGATGTGGTGTATCACATTGATTGCTTTGCATGTGTTGAATCATCCTTGTGAACTTGGAATGAATCCCACTTGGTCATGGTGTACGATCTTTTTAGTGTGTTGTTGGATTTGGTTTGCTAATATTTTGTTGACAAATATTGCATCTATATTCACCAAAGATATTGGCCTGTAATTTTCTTTTTTGGTGATATCTTTGGTTTTGGTATCTGGTTTTGATATCGGGGTGATGGTGGCTTCATAGAATTTCTTTGAGAGGGTTCTGTCCTCTTCAATCTTTTGGAAAAGTTTGAGAAGGATCAGTAAAAGTTCTTCTTTGTATGTTTGGTAGAATTTACCTGTGAAGCCATCTGGTCCTGGACTTTTGTTTTAGGGAGCTTTTTTAAATTACAGATTCTATTTCACTTCTAGTGATCAGTCTGTTCAAATTTTCAGTTTTGATGGGCTGTTTGTTTCTAGAAACTTGTCCATTTCTTCCAGTTGGCATATAATTGTTCATAGTATTCTCTTATGGTTTTTTGTATTTCTGTGGTATTGATTGATATTTCTCCTTTTTCATGTCTTATTTTGTTTATTTGAGTTATCTCTCTTTTCTTCTTGGTGAACCTGGTCAGAGGTTTGTTAATTTTTTTCACTCTTTCAAAGAACCAACTCTTGGTTTTATTGATTTTTTTTCTATTTTTTAAATCTCTATTTTATTCATTTCCTCTCTGATCTTTATTATGTTCTTCCTTCTGCTGACTTTAGGTTTTGTTTGTTCTTTTTTTTCTAATTCTTTTAGTTGGTAAGTTAGGTTGTTTATTGAAGATTTTTCTTATTTTTTTGAGGAAGACCTATATTGCTATGAACTTCCCTCTAAGAACTGGTTTTGCTGCATCCCATAGATTTTGTATGGTTGTGTTTTCATTGTCATTTGTCTCAAGGTGTTTGAGGGTTTTTTTCAGTTTAAATATTAGCTTTCCTCTATGATTGTGGCAGGATATTTGCATTTTATTTTCTCAAAGTTGAATAGAAAGAAGCTAAGTATGGATCTATGGTCTCGGAAAATGATGAGTAAGTAGTTGACCAAAAAAGTCTTTGGACAACAGAAACCACAGCCAAATCATAAAATCATAAATAATTCAGGGTTTTGTTTTTGTTTCATTTTCCCTTTTTCCTCTCCACTCTGTCTAGTTGCCATTTGTCTGAATCACTGTTTTTTTATGACAGGGACAAATTGTACTGAGCCTACTTACATCCTGAGTTCAAGGATGAGATTAGTTCAGTTAAGTCATGCACTTACAGAAAAGCATAGTTTTGGGATTGGTCTGGCAGATATTCATAGATTAAAAAAAGAATATGATCACTAATATGAAAACTTTGTGCTCTGAAAATTTTAGACAATGCTTCTGGTCAGTGGAGGTAAAGGATTGTATTTGGAGAGTGAGGAAAATCTACACCCACATTCATTGAACTCATTAGCTGAGGAAGAAGCTGGCCTCACCTCCAAAATTCCATCAAGTACTAACTATATCTATGATCGCCACATCAACTACTTCCCCAACTTAGTTACCAGGAGGAGGGAGAAGCCAAAAACAGGTAGAATCTCAGTAAGGGAGGCAGTTCTTTCTAACTGTCTAAACTTTCTCTCAACTTATTCATACATCCTGCTAATTTAGACAATATATTACAAATAAGACTAAAGATCTACATCTGTAGTCCACTAAATATTATTTTCTTGGTACTCAGAAGTTAAGCTTAGGGTACACTGTGCTGTTGTAAACCATCTAAATACTTCTAAGGCTGGTCCTCTCTTCCCCCAACCACCCCCCCCCAAATTGTTTTATCTTCAACCAGTCATCTTTATGAAACACCGTTCAAGACAAATAAACCTCATCATATTTCACCTGATGCTACAACCACATTTACTTTTAGAATTTAAAAATATACCCAACTAAAAAGGGGTGAATACCTCATAATTTTATTCTTACAACTCACAATGTCCTATAAATGAAAAAGTACCAAAAAGGAAATCAGAAGAGGTGCTTTGATAATGAGTCTCCCACTAACCAGTATATTCCTCTCTGGCTTTTAGACTATCTATAAAATGAAAGGATTGTCACATGATCCATAAGTTACTTTTACTATTGTTTGATAAGCAAGAGTTGCATTTATACTTCATGACACAATTTTCATGTCTCTTTTCATATGTATAATATAGTTACAATTAAAAAATGGAATCGTGCCATTTGCCACAACATAGGCGGACCTTGTTGACATTATATTAAGTGAAATAGTTAGACAGAGAAAGTCAAATACCATATGATATCACCTATATGTGGAATATAAACAAACAAACAAATGGTGTGTGATTTACACACCATTGTAAATCAAATATACTCCAATAAAGATGTTTTAAAAATAATAATAAAAATAAAAATAAAATAGAAAAAATATATAGCTACCTCCAGATCTTTTCTTTCTCAAGATTGTTTTGGTTATTCAGGGTTTTTTGTGTTTCCATGCAGATTTTTGTGTGTGTTAATTTAAAGGCTTTATTAATTTATATTAAAATGTAAATGCTTAATTTTTTAATTGGGGCATACAGAGTTTAAAATTATTTGTTTTAGTTTTGTGGAATATTTTGTTAGGGATTACAATGAATCTGTAGATTGCATTGGGTAGTATGTTCATTTTAACAATATTAATTCTTCTAACCATTAATATTGTACATCTTTCTATATGTTTGTGTCATCTTCAGTTTCTTTCATCAGTGTCTTACAGTTTTCCCAGTACAGGTCTTTACCTCCTTAGGTAGGTTTATTCCTAGGTATTTTATTCTTTTTGATGAGATTGTAAATGGGATTGTTTCCTTAATTTCTCTTTCTGATGGTTTGTTCATAGTGTGTAGAAAGGAAACAGATTTCTATATATTAATTTTGTATCCTGCAACATTACTGAATTCATTGATGAGGTCTAGTAATTTTCTGGTGGCATATTTTTTATTTTCTATGAATAAGATCATGCTGTCTGAAAACAGTTACACTTTTACTTCTTCCTTTCCAATTTGTATTCTTTTTATTTCTTTTTCTTGTCTGATTGCTATGCCCAGAATTTCCAATACTCTGTTGAATAAAAGTAGCCAGTGTGGACATCCTTGTTTAGTTTCTTATATTAGAGGAAATGCTTTCAGCTTTCCACTGTTGAATACGATATTAGCTGTGGCTTGTCATATATGGTCTTTATTATGTTGAGGTATATTCCCTGTACACCCACTTTGTTGAGAGTTTGTATAGTAAAAGAATACTGAAATTTGTCCAAAGCTTTTTCTGTATCTATTCAAGTGATCATATGATTTTTATTCTTCAATTTGTTAATGTGGTAACTCATATTGGTTGATTCGTGCCCCATTTGTTTTCCTTGGAAGTCTTCCCTCCAGTCTCTTAAGATCTATCATTTCCCTTCCCCAAGTCCTTGAAATTTATGCTGTGCTTATTGCCTGTATTTGTTTAATACATGAGCAGGTGAAGTATCATGTCTTCTTTTAAATTTGCCTTAGTTTCCAGTACAGTTATTTCTGTTTTGTTTGAAGTATCATGAGTTCAATTTTTCTTTAATTTTTCGTATTGTTATTTGACATTCTTTCCTTTACATTGCAGTTAAAGGTGAACATGTCTCATCCTTCACACCAGAGCATAATCTACTGTGTTGAGGGATTCTCTTTCACTCATCTTTGTCTCCATAGAGCATCTAGCTTTATATGTAGTATGCCCTCAAAAACAATTCTTGGAAGCATTTGTAAATGTTTGACTAAAAACAGTATGAAGGGGCTTCCCTGGTGGCGCAGTGGTTGAGAGTCTGCCTGCCGATGCAGGGGACGCGGGTTCGTGCCCCGGTCCGGGAAGATCCCACATGCCTCGGAGCGGCTGGGCCCTTGAGCCATGGCCACTGAGCCTGCACGTCCACGCCTGTGCTCTGCAACGAGAGAGGCCACAACAGTGAGAGGCCCGCGTACCGCAAAAAAAAAAAAAAAAAAAAAAAAAAAAAGAAACAAACAAACAACAACAACAAAAAAAAACAGTATGAAGGACAAGGAGATATGGTTGTATGGATGACTGGTAGGAACTTGGTAAAAATACAAGAGTCTTCCCTTCTTGGTACAAATTTAAGGTGAATTGCACCCTGAAGTTGTTAGAAAGCACAAATTCTTATGACAATTCACTCACTTAAAATAATATTCAGAACAGTAGTTTTTGAGTTCAGTTATATTCACTGTGATTCATCTGAACTTTTTTATGGAAATCAACAGCTAAGAAAAGTGAATAGAAAAGATGTAAGCAAAAATGAGTGATGGGGACTTCCCTGGTGGTGCAGTGGTTAGGAATCTGCCTGCCAATGCAGGGGACATGGGTTTGATCCCTAGTCCAGGAATATCCCACATGCCACAGAGCAACTAAGTCCATGCGCCACAGCTACTAAGGCTGCACTCTAGAGCCCAGAGCCACAACTACTGAGCCTGCGTGCTGCAACTACTGAAACATGCATGCCTAGAGCCGATACTCTGCAACAAGAGAAGCCACTGCAATGTGAATCCCACGCACAACAAAGAATTGCCCCTGCTAGGTGCAACTAGAGAAAGCCTGCATGCAGCAACAAAGACCCAGCAAAACCAAAAAAAAAAAGAGTGATGAATCATGTGCACTGCATAGTCAGTCACAGTCTTTGCTTCATTTCCACTTTTGTAATACATAAACAATCATCCTATTCTAATTAGTAAAGATACAGAATCACAAAACTTAACATCCTTCTGTTCATTATGTGAAAGGCCCTATCCAAATGCTAGGTGGAAAAATAAAAAAGATAATGGGTAACATTAATTCCTCATTTCAAGACTTTTATATTTATCTTCATTATGTGTGTAATTTTAGTGGTGCCTTTTTATGCTTTCTTGAAATATATAATTTTCTTCTGCATGTACTGAACAACATTCCATTACTAATATGGAAATGTACTACTCCTTAAAGATACAGTAACATGGAAAATTCTTGACATGTTCTTTGTCAATTAAGTTAACTTTTATAAACATCTAATTAATTTCTAGATCATCTCAATGGAAGCATTATATTTCAAGTAAGTTCCAAAGAATGGGAAGAAAAAAATCTTGGTACTCTTGGAAAATATTTTTATATATGAGAATATTAAGAAACTTTCATTATGCTTTCAGCATGCTTTTTAAAATAACAGTCTTATTTCTATTGGGCCATGGAGAAAACACATAGTTTATATTTTTAAATACTCAGAACAGATGTTCAGAATAATTATATTATCCTGCTAAACTGAGACTTCTTTAATTAAAGTTTTAAGCAAGAAAGAGTGTCCATCTACACATCTAGGTTTGATCTGATTGGTAAGAATGCCAAGGTACAAAAATGCATGGCAAATACTATATGTGAGGGAGTAAGCACTGGGAGAGATACTTAAATAAAGACAGTTTTCCATGAGAAGAGAAACAATGACCAGTTTCACCAAGGTCAAAAGCCATGTAAATTATCTGTGTGGTTTTCTGCTTTCTCCAACTGAAATCAGACAGGGACAGTGTTTAAAAACTGAAAAGCCAAATAGATGCCTTTGCTATGAAAGTGCTAAATCGTTGTTAGAATTAAAGCCTGAATAAAAGACTTTAGGAGTTTTGCCTCCTAGTGGAGCTGTCAAAGTTTTAAAAGCATCTGGCACATAGACCCACTTTGAGTAAAATACTTAGAGTGAGCTAATTCTGCAGAAACATGAAAAAAACATATAATTATATTAAGCAAGGTTTAACAATAATTCAGTTAGTGAATAAAGAATCAAATGTGTCTAGGTTTTTGTTTTAAGCTTACTTAACCCTTGCTCTAAATATATATTTAATTTATTTTTGTGTATATACACTTGCCCAGTTCAACAAAAGTACTCTTTTCAGAAGAATTCAGAAGACAAATGACTTGATCTTCTTATTAACCCCACCTATAGGAAACCAAGGAGGTTCCACCAGAAGCCCATCAGAAGACAATGTCTTTTAATAGCAAAGTGCTTAGAAGAAAATAGCCAGAGTGCTGGTCTAAAAAGTCTGAACCTTTCAGAAGTCAGCACACATCACAAGGAATAACAATTAACAATAATTAGACTGAGTTACTCTTTACTTTTCAAACTAGGAAAAAGAGAGTGATTCCTGAAGTCTCACATGGGAGGAAGAGTAGATGTGCACCAGTCAGTATCTCAAATTGGAGTTCACTGTCCCTAGGTCATGGGCTTACAAGAGTGGTTCTTTTTTTTTTTTTTTTTTTTTTGCGGTATGCGGGCCTCTCACTGCTGTGGCCTCTCCCGTTGCGGAGCACAGGCTCCGGACGCGCAGGCCCAGCGGCCACGGCTCACGGGCTTAGCCGCTCCGCGGCATGTGGGATCCTCCCGGACCAGGGCACGAACCCGTGACCCCCGCATCGGCAGGCGGACTCTCAACCACTGCGCCACCAGGGAAGCCCCACAAGAGTGGTTCTTAACCCTGGTTTTATCTATAATTATCTGGGGGAGATTTTTTTTAACTTAATTTTTATTTTATTGTTGATTTACAATGTTGTGTTAGTTTCAGGTGTACAGCAAAGTGATTCAGTTATACATATACATATATCCATTCTTTTTCAGATTCCTTCCCCATACAGGTTATTACAGAATATTGAGTAGAGTTCCCTGTGCTATACAGTAGGTCCTTGTTGATTATCTATTTTATATAGAGTAGTGTGTATATGTTAATCCCAAATTCCTAATTTATCCCTCCCCCCAACGTTTTCCCTTTGGTAACCATAAATTTGTTTTTGAAGCTGTGAGTCAGTTTGTGTTTTGTAAATAAGTTCATTTGTATCATTTTTTTAGATTCCACATCTATGTGATATATGATATTTGTCTTTCTTTGTCTTACTTACTTTACTTCATATGATAATGTCTAGGTCCATCCATGTTGTTGAAAATGGCATCATTTCATTTTTTTATGGCTAAGTAATATTCCGTTGTATATATGTACCACAGCCTCTTTATCCATTCCTCTGTTGATGGACATTTAGGTTGCTTCCATGTCTTGGCTATTGTAAATAGTGCTGCAATGAACACTGTATCTGATACTGCATGTATCTTTTCAAATTATGGTTTTCTCCTGATATATGCCCAGGGATGGGATTGCTAGATCATATGGTAGTTCTATTTTTAGTTTTTTAAGGAACCTCCCACTGTTCTCCATAGTGGCTGTATCAATTTACATTCTCACCAACAGTGCAAGAGGGTTCCCTTTTCTCCACACCCTCTCCAGCATTTATTGTTTGTAGACTTTTCGATAATGGCCATTCTGACCAGTGTGAGGTGATACCTCATTATAATTTTGATTTGCATTTCTCTAATAATTAGCAACATTGAGCATCTTTTCATGTGCTTTTTGGCCATCTGTATGTATTCTTTGGAGAAATGTCTATTTAGGTCTTCTGCCCATTTTTTGACTGGGTTTTCTGTTTTTTTGATATTGAGTTGCATGAGCTGTTTGTATATTTTGCAGATTAACCTCTTGTCTCTTTGTTTGCAACTATTTTCTCCCATTCTGTAACTTGTCTTTTCATTTTGTTTATGGTTTCCTTTGTTGTGCAAAACTTTAAGTTTAATTAGGTCCCATTTGTTTATTTTTGTCTTTATTTCCATTACTCTACAAGATGGATTAAAAAAGATACTGCTGCAATTTATGTTAAAGAATTTTCTGCCTATGTTTGCTTCTTAGAGTTTTGTAGTATCCAGCCTTACAGTTAGATCTTTAATCCATTTTGAGTTTATTTTTGTGTTTGGTGTTAGAGAATGTTCTAATTTAATTCTTTTATATGTAGCTGTCCAGTTTTCCCAGCACCACTTATTGAAGAGACTGTCCTTTCTCCATTGTATATTCTTGCCTCCTTTGTGATAGATTAATTGACCATAGGTATGTGGTTTTATTTCTGGGCTTTCTATTCTGTTCCATAGATCTATATTTCTGTTTTTGTACCTGTACCATACTGTTTTGATGACTGTAGCTTTGTAGCATAGTCTAAAGTCAGGGAGCCTGATTTTTCCAGCTTTGTTTTTCTTTCTCAGGATTGCTTTAGCTCTTTAGGGTCTTTTGTGTTTCCATACAAATTTTAAAACTTTTTGTTCAGTTCTGTGAAAAATGCCATTGGTAATTTGATATGGATTGCATTGAATATGTAGATTGCCTTAGGTGGGGTAGTCATTTTGATAATATTGATTCTTCCAATTCAACAGCATGGTATATCTCTCCATCTGTTTGTGTTATCTTTGATTTCTTTCGTCAGCTTCTTAAAGTTTTCAGAGTACAGGTCTTATGCCTCCTTAGGTAGTTTTATTCCTAAGTATTTTATTCTTTTTGATACAATGGTTAAATGATATAGTTTCCTTAATTCTCCTCTGATCTTTCATTGTTAGTGTAAAGGAATGCAAGATGGGAGAGCTTTAAAAAAAAAAAAAAAAAAAAGGATCATTGCCTGAGTCCTACCCTCACAAATTTCAGTTTAATTGGTTTTGGTGGGCCCCAGTTGCCAGTATATTTTAACACTCACCACCACCAAGTGATTCTAATGTACAGACAGGTTTAAAATTCCTTGATTAGTGGAAGCTTCCTTATTGCAAAGACAATTGAAGAGAAAGAAGTTATTGACTTTGAGCTTTAAATGAGCTCTAAGATCTCTGAAAATTTGAGGGAGAGAGCAAAGAATGAAAAACTGTAATTTCAAAGCACTGAGTTATTCTCTCATTGCAAATAGTGGGGACCTGAATTCACATTTGGAGTAGATCTTCCTTCCCTCTAGGAAAACCATCTCATGGGGTCTCTTATGTAAAGGTAAAGCAAAGCCTCCCTGGTGCAATAGAAATGTGTGGACTCCAATATTTTTAAAACTTTTTTGTGGGAGTGTTACAGCTGGAGTAAATTAGAATGGTTGGTGGAGAGAAGGGTGGGTTACAGCTGAGGGAGAAATGGATGAATGAGTAGGTGGCATGGTAGATTTATTATCCTCTGGCTCCTTGAATTGGATATGAACCACCAGCATTAGAGTGATGAAGCCAAAAAGCCAAACCATACACAGGAAATTCTGTGAAACTCTGGGCCCTATGGAGATATAGTGATGAAGCAGGGTGGAGTTGAATCTCCCTGCCTCTCAGTGGAACCTAGCTCAGCACTTCAGGGCAGCAGCCATGGGACTACCCCATAGCTGGGAATAGCACCATTGGCATCCCCATAGGAGTGCTGATCAGGGACACTGTCAGCCAAGCCAGCCGTGAGGCTTCTTTAAGGATCTTTGTACACAGCAGACATGGGCTAGTGAGAGACAAAGGAGAAAAACAGTAATATGTCACTGTTAACTGTAGCTGACATGCTGGTTTGGTGAGAAAATAACCTTTGAGGACCCCCCAAAATAATTGGGATATATTTGAGGTGTTTATGAGGTCCTATTATAGGAGCAGGGATTAAAATTTAATGTGACCTGTATTTTAGACAATAGAGAAAACCAGATCATACAGGTTCTACATAGAGAACACAAGGGAACACATTCAACAAGAAGCTTATCTCAGTGACTTATAAGCTTCCTACTACTATAACTAACGTAATAAAGGGCAACATATGGTTTTTTTGTTTTTTTTTTTTTTTTTTTTTTTTTTTTTTTTGCGGTACGCGGGCCTCTCACTGTTGTGGCCTCTCCCGTTGCGGAGCACAGGCTCCGGACGCGCAGGTTCACCGGCCATGGCTCACGGGCCCAGCTGCTCCGCGGCATGTGGGATCTTCCCAGACCGGGGCACGAACCCATGACCCCTGCATCAGCAGGCGGATTCTCAACCACTGCTCCACCAGGGAAGCCCAACATATGGTTTTAAAGGTGATATAACTGACCACAGGAAGGAACTGCCCTCTCTCATTGACTAAATAAGTATAACTGTTCTTCTCTTAGCACTTTACCTATGTCACTCCCAAAACTGCCCTCTCTATTGAAAAGCATTTTTCAGGTGGAGGGTGAGTACTCTTTGGCAAAAAGTATGTACTAGTTTCACTTCACTACCTAGACAAAAATGCCAAAGAAGTTATCATGCTCCTTTGGTACAAAAAAATAAAAAAGAAAATAGAAAAATATAGCTATTTCCCCCTCCCTCAAAGACCTCATAGTCTAGATATAGAGAATATGTTAAAGTGATCTATATAGTGAGGTAAGCTTGATGTGAATTATAATAAAACATTCTCCAGGTTCTCTGTGACTAACTTGTACAGTGTAGGTTTGGGGATATTAATATTTGTGGCTTATACACTAATATGTATGAAATAGATTATAGCACAGGGAACTCTACTTTGGTGTACAGTAGAAACTAATACAACGTTGTAAAACAACTATATGAAATAAATAAAAAAGAAAGATTAATACAGTACACAAAAATGGGGCCAGCTGATATCGATGGCCATGTTGTTTATAAGATTATGACAAAAGTGGTTTCAATATCACAACTGCATGTTTTTAAATATAGGTCTTACTATTATTCAGGTATGGTGAGGCCAACAGATCAAGAGATGACTGCCATTGAAAAGATTGTTGTTACTCATAGATCCCACAAGAAGGGATCTATAGTGCGGTGCTTCCCACACCATACGGGAAACACCAGAGTACATAAAGAAGCAGAGAAGTGAGGGGGAAACATGGACAAGAGCCTTTCTTGTGGTTTCTGCAGGATGACAGAGTAAGCAGTTTTAGAATTGGCCAGTTTGAATATTTCAGCAGGCTCTGGGGCATAAGGGCTGTCCTTACCTGTCTAGTACCTAGTTGTTTTTCTTTTTAATTTTATTGAAGTACAGTTGATTTACAATGTTGTGTTCAATTTCTGCTGTGCAGCAAAGTGACTCAGTTATACATATATATATTCTTTTTCATATTCTTTTCCATTGTGGTATCTCACAGGATATTGAATATAGTTCCCTGTGGTACCTATAGCTACAGATGGATAGTGGCCCAGGAGTGTGAGTGCCCTCTAAAGGAGTTGGTTGAGGGTTTGGCTTCTGGATCTGTTGGTTTGCATATGAAAGGTGTGCTTGAATATTTGCCTGTCTCTAGGAATTAGCTAACCTTAAGAGGAGCAGTCCCTTTTGGTCAGCAAGGCCCCAAGGTGTCAAAGCATCTGAAAATAAAAAAAGGATTAATACACTATGTTAGTCTATTCCAAATTGGTAGGAATTTCTGGACTGGCCATAGGGTTAGATATGGAATTAAACCTACCCAAGTGGGACAGTGAGACCTGCAAAACTAACTCCAAGTCTAAAAACAAGCAAGTTCACAGTTTCAGGCTTGCTGAAGGACTCATCACACATCGGTGTTATTTTTAAAGGTAAGAGTGAACCTGAGCTGGAATAATAGAAAGGTAATATGGAAAGACACTGCAATAACCCTCCCACCATGCTTGGCATTAGTCAGACCTCTGTTAGAGTATTGCTTGTGCCTGGTTTAGAGTTCTACTGCCCCCACCCCCAACCCAGAGGGAGATGGAAAATCCATCAGTTGACAAACAGCAACCAAAGACAGGCTGGGAAAATGGATCCACCATCATCTGTACTAATGGGAAGAAGAGTTGGCAAAAATATTGTCACTTTATAAACCAGAGTTAAAGCCACATTTGTTTTTTGATACTGTTCAAAGTGGTCAGACAAACATGCACACACCACCACTCTTCTCTTTGCTGAGACCAGACTCTTTTCCTCACACCTATTGCTTTCAGCTAGGCTTCTGGAAATGTAAATTTGGGAGGAAGATGTATTTCCAACTGTGACCTTTATAGAAGTAAAAGTCTGTTCATTGATAACTGAAAGTTAGGTCACTGTCTCTGAAATGTTCACAATTTAAACTTTAGAAGACAAGCCTGAGGCACACTGTTGAGTAATAGTCACTTTCTTTCGACATCCCTCACCCTCTTCTTCTTCCCCATGGCCCCAGTGTACTTACAGCTTCCCTTGTGTGGTCTGGCTGGGTCGGTTCTTTCCCTGCATCCCTGACCACTCCAACCGTGCCCAGAGTTGCTCTCACCTCCTTGTTACTAAAGCTGAAGACTTGAATGCGCCAACTTGTGTCTATCATGGAGTCATCTGAAAAGAACAATGGGTTCCCTATAAGATGAGCAAAATAGTGAGTCAGAAACTTCCCAGAACTTTTGTGCAGAGGAGAAAAAATGAATGCCCAGGCACGTTCACACCTTGAGTCTACACTCCACATAACACAGACTCTAGTACTCCTTTACATGTGTCCCAGAAAAGCGATACATATTTTAACCAATGCATTAATTAAACAAATCATCAAGTGGCTTTTGGGTGTTGAGTCCTGTATTTGGCCTCTTGGAGTATATTAAGAGGCATAGGACATAATCGTGGCTTCAAGAATTTTGCAATCTGATTTTAGAAACAACAATGTCATACCCATGAAAAGGTAACAATATATACCAGTACCAAAAAAAAAGCCCCAAGGTAGTTTTTAATGAAGTGCCAGTTAAGAAGAGCAGGCAACTTTTGGGGGCCCAGTGATCTGGGAAGGGGCCATGAAGGAGGCAGGATATAAGCTAGGGCTTTAAAAACAAATAGGATGTGAAGAGGCAAAACCAGATTCAGGGCATGGGGCAGCGAAGAGAACAAGGCATATTGTAAGAACAAGAAGACCAGCTCAGGCAGAGCACAGCTCATATGGAGCAAAAGTGTAACCCAAGGTTTGGAAGCTAGTCTGTAAAAGTCCTACTCGTTTGTCATGTTTCTGGAAGGGTCGGAGAGGGAGAGGTTAGAGCTACCATTATAACAATGGGCTTTGGGGAAGATTTGTTTCATGATACCAAAATCTCCAGGTCTCCCTATTAGATCCAAGTGCCCACTCTGTCCCTTAAGATACCCAGAAATAATCTACCATGTGCCACATCCCCAGCCTTCTCTGTTCACTGCGCAATCTGACAGAAGCCCCAGACATCTAAGCTGTGCCAGGCTGTCATCCCTAGAAAAGTCTGTACCTCTTTTCCCTCTAAACCCAGACCTCACCTCCCTTCCCCTGTCTTCAACAGTATCCTTGGGAGTTTTTCAAGGAAAAAACTGCCTTGTATCCTCAATCTCTTCATTAACGTTCCCTCTCTTTCCTTGTCTCCCATAAGACTGCTTCCTCTGTGCCCCTTTCCAGTGGAAGTTGCATCTTCTGCACCATGCCTACCTTCCCTACCCAAGGGTTACAAGGTTGTGAAGAGTAGCTGGTATCATCCTACAAAGACCTTCCAAGACTCTTTCAAAAGTGACCCTCTTGTTAAAATAAATAAAAAGATCATACACACATACGTGCATACAAATATACATACACACCTTCCTCCTGAGCCTTTTGCCACTACCAGTTAGTCACATTCCTGTCCACTTGTCCTTGCTGTCATCAACACACCTGTCCAGCCTCAGCTTCATTCATGGAAGATGCTGGTGTAGACTCAATCTTTCCCTTCATTCTACTCCTGCCATTATCCTGATTGACTTCAATATCTTGTCATTTTCCTACTAAAAATCATTCAGGGTTTCTCACTGCTCATAGGTCTGAGCATGATTTACACAGACTGGCTAAATGAGTGCATTTCTCAACCTTGGTAGCCACCATCTAAGCACACTCTGCACTAGTCCATACTGGCCTTCTTTCAGTTCCTGGAACACTGCAGGTTCATTTCCACTTCAAGGTCTTTGCATGTATTGGACTTCCTTCCTAGAATGCTGAGGCTCTCCCATCTCCCAAAGCCTCCTACCTCCTTCCTTCCACAACCCTAATTCCTGCTAATTCCTACTCATCCTTCAGCTCTCAATCCAAATGGCCTATTCACAGTAAACATTTCCACATTAAACTCATCTCCCAACCCACACAGACTACAGTTGAGCAATGATTCTCAACTAGAGGGAAACTTTGCCCCCAGAGGACATTTGGCCATGCCTGGAGACACTTTTGCTTCTCACAACTGGGGAGGTGCTACTGGCATGTAGTGGGTAGAGGCCAGGGAAACTGCTAAACATCCTACAATGCACACAGTACAGTCCCCACAACAAAGAATTATCCAGCACAAATGTCAATAGTGCCAAGTTTGAGAGACACTGCATGAGATCAGAGTAGCCCCCATACACTTCAGTTGCAATATTTGTAGAATTTGTCATTTAGTATCTGCCTTTGGTATCTATCTCATTCATCATTAAATCACAAAGTACACAGCAACTGGAACACAGTGTTGACCAATGACCATTAGGGACAGAACAGAGAGAATAATTGGCAAGAAAAGAGATTGGGAGAGGAAGATCAGTTGGGGAACATTCAGTAATTCAATAATGAGGAAAGTTTGGATTAGAATTCTACAGGTGGAAATGGTGAGAGTAAGCAGAAGGAAAGAACCTTTTAAGAAAGAATCAAAAGAATAGATGAATGATTAGATGTGAGTGATAACTGATAGCAAAACGTCAGAGGAAAAACAGAGACTTGGGCAATCTGAAATGGAACAAGCAGAAACTGTTTTCTTTTTAATTGTATTATTTATGGTCCATTTATGTAAAAAGTTATTTGAGATAGTTTAAATCAAAGACATATAAAATAGAACATTAAATTAAGAACAAAGGATTAAGTATCAAATAATGTGAGCAATCAAGATAGATCATTTTTGCAAGCAATCTAAGGTAAAGATAAGTGCTGCTTATCTTTAAGCAGCACTTATAAGATTTATATTTAACATCAAATATAAATCTGAGTTTTCTGAGAGCCAAGGCTCAAGGCAAAACATAAACACAATTGGTTTCCATCTTTGATGAGCTCTTCACCACATTTCATGCTATTTTCTCCAGAGTTATTTTGTTATTAATATTTTCAATTTTTGTTATTTCATTCATCAAGAAAGACAAATTTTCCAGGAACTGAACTCTAATAAGATAGCATCCAAGTGATGCTTAAGAAACATTAAATTACAATGCAACATGTTTTCAGTATTAATCTTATGGAGGTTCACAAGTGCCTTTCAGGTGACCCTTTTTATATAAGTACATGATTAATCACAAGGCTGTGAAAATGTCTAGATAACAGTGTTTCTCAGCTATGTGAGAGGCTGCTGGTGTGCGAGACGTTTCGAGCTATACACAGGCCCTCTCACTCATGGGGCCAGTGAGACAGGAGTCTTTCAGTGGATAAGTGTATTATCACTAGATGTCTGTGGCAGTATGTGGTGGTGATACAGAGAATTCTCTTTCCACCAGTTTGTACAATTCTAAACAGAAATTTCCCTATTAAATCAGATGCTGTTTTTCTAATTTGCTTCTGTGTTTTAAATGACATTTACTGTAGTAAATTACATTTCCTGTAGTCTAATGGGAGATGTTACTGAAGGAAGTGTTGCACATGTGAACAGAAGACTAAGTGATATCATTTCTTGCATAGGAGATATATCTTGATGCCATTAAAGCACAGGCCTTGGATTTACTAGATCTGAACTCAGATTCTATCTCTGCCATTTTTTCAGGTACTTCACCTCTAAAAGAGAATTAATGATACCTTGTACACACGGCTTTTGAGAAGTTTAGAAACAATATATTGAATACTCTCAGCAAAGAATCTGTCACATAGTAGGTGCTCAATAAATTATATGATTATCAAAAAAGATGAAGTGAATATATTAAGATATAAGTTATTTTTTAAATCTCTAGAAAGACGAAGTATTGAATGAATATTTGTCCCTTTTCCTCACTACTCCAACAGTTTATGATAATCTTTGATCTGAAGAAGGAATTAAAACAATTAGGTAGAATCATTATTAAAATGGATTTGTAGATCAAACTGTGATCAACAGAAAACAAGGAGGTTGGGCTGGGAGCTGATGGACCTCTCATCATCTGGAAGTTCCCCCTTTGGTTATGATCCAGGAGGCTCAAAGTTTTTACTCCCATTGTATGGAAATTTTTGCTGGTCTCCCTCATGTGCAGAAAGACCAAAGTCTTTATATTGGCCTAAACCTTCCCTTGGTATTTGTCAATTGAGATTCTGTGCATTAGTTTTGTTTACATTTTAAAAATCTTTAGAGTAGCCTGAACCAAGATGGCACAGTAGAAGGATGTGCTCTCACTCCCTCTGGCGAGAACACCAGAATCACAACTAACTGCTGAACAATCATTGACAGGAAGACACTGGAACTCACCAAGAAAGATACCCCACATCCAAGGACAAAGGAGAAGCCACAATGAGATGGTAGAAGGGGTGCAATCACAATAAAATCAAATCCCATAACTGCTGTGTGGGTGACTCACAAAGTGGAGAACACTTATACCACAGAAGTCCACCCACTGGAGTGAAGGTTCTTAGCCCCACATCAGGCTTCTGAACCTGGGGGTCTGGCAGGAATGGGAGCAGGAATTCCTAGAGAATCAGACTTTGAAGGCTAGCAGGATTTGATTGCAGACTCTGAGAGGACTGGGGGAAACAGAGACTCCACTCTTGGAGGGCACACACAAAGTAGTGTGCACATCGGGATCCAGGGGAAGGAGCAGTGACCCCAGGGGAGACTGAACCAGACCTACCTACTAGTGTTGGATGGTCTCCTGCAGAGGCAGGGGGTGGCTGTGTCTCAACATGAGGACAAGGACACTGGCAGCAGAAGTTCTGGGAAATACTCCTTGGCATGAGCCCTCCCAGAGTCCACCATTAGCCCGACCAAAGAGCTGGGTAGGCTCCAGTGTTGGGTTGCCTCAGGCAAAACAACCAACAGGGAGGGAACCCAGCCTCACCCACTGGCAATCAAGCAGATTAAAGTTTTACTGAGCTCTGCCCACCAGAGCAACAGCCAGCTCTACCCACCACCAGTCCCTCCCATCAGGATACTTGCACAAGCCTCTTAGATAGCCTCATCCACCAGAGGGCAGACAGCAGAAGCAAGAAGAACTACAATCCTGCAGCTCGTAGAACAAAAACCACCTTCACAGAAAGACAGACAAGATGAAAAGGCAGAGGGCTATGTACCAGATGAAGGAACAAGATAAAACCCCAGGAAACAACTAAATGAAGTGGAGATAGGCAACCTTCCAGAAAAAGAATTCAGAATAATCATAGTGAAGATGATCCAGGACCTCGGAAAAAGAATGGAGGCAAAGATCGAGAAGATGCAAGAAATGTTTAACAAAGACCTAGAAGAATTAAAGAACAAACAGAGATGAACAATATAATAACTGAAATGAAAACTGCACTAGAAGGAATCAATAGCAGAATAACTGAGGCAGAAGAACGGATAAGTGACCTGGAAGACAGAATGGTGGAATTCAGTGCTGTGGAACAGAACAAAGAAAAAAGAATGAAAAGAAATGAAGTCAGCCTAAGAGACTTCTGGGACAACATTAAACACAATGACACTTGCATCATAGGGATCCCAGAAGGAGAAGAGAGAGAGAAAGGACCCGAGAAAATATTTGAAGAGATTATGCTCAAAAACTTCCCTAACATGGGAAAGGAAAAGCCACCCAACTCCAGGAAGTGCAGAGACTCCCATACAGGATAAACCCAAGGAGAAACATGCCAAGACACATAATAATCAAATTGGCAAAAATTAAAGACAAAGAAAACTTATTGAAAGCAACAAGGGGGAAATGACAAATAACATTCAAGGGAACTCCCATAAGGTTAAAGCTGATTTCTCAGCAGAAACTCTACAAGCCAGAAGGGAGTGGCATGATATACTTAAAGTGATGAAAGGGAAGAACATACAGCCAAGATTACTCTAACCAGCAAGGATCTCATTCAGATTCAATGGAGAAATGAAAAGCTTTACAGACAAGCAAAAGCTAAGTGAATTCAGCACCACCAAACCAGCTCTAAAACAAATGGTAAAGGAACTTCTCTAAGTGGGAAACACAAGAGAAGAAAAGGACCTACAAAAACAAACCCAAAACAATTAAGAAAATGGGCATAGTAACATACATATCGATAATTACCTTAAATGTGAATGGATTAAATGCTCCAACCAAAAGACACAGGCTTGCTCAATGGATAGAAAAAAAAAAGATCCGTATATATGCTGTCTACAAAAGACCCACTTCAGACCGAGGGACACATACAGACTGAAAGTGAGGGGATGGAAAAAGATATTCCATGCAAATGGAAATCAAAAGAAACTGGAGTAGCAATTCTCATACCAGACAAAACAGACTTTAAAACAAAGACTGTTACAAGAGACAAAGAAGGACACTACATAATGATCAAGGGATCAGTCCAAGAACAAGATATAAAAATTGTATTTATGGGCCCAATATAGGAGCACCTCAATATGTAAGGCAAATGCTAACAGCTGTAACAGGTGATATCGACAGTAACACAATCATAGTAGGGGACTTTAACACCCCACTTTCACCAATGGACAGATCATCCAAAATGAAAATAAATAAGGAAACACAAAGTTTAAATGATACATTAAACAAGATGGACTTAATTGATATTTATAGGACATTCCATACAAAAACAGCAGATTACACTTTCTTCTCAAGTGTGCAAGGAACATTCTTCAGGATAGATCACCACTTGCATCACAGATCAAGCCTCAGTATATTTAAGAAAACTGAAATCACATCAAGCATCTTTTCTGACTGCAATGCTATGATATTAGAAATGAATTACAGGGAAAAAAACATGAAAAACACAAGCACATGGAGGCTAAACAATACGTTGCTAAAAAACCAAGAGTTCACTGAAGAAATCAAAGAGGAAATCAAAAAATACCTACAGACGAATGAAAATGAAAACACAACGATCCAAAACCGATGGGATGCAGCAAAAGCAGTTCAAAGAGGGAAGTTTATAGCTATACAAGCCTACCTCAAGAAACAAGAAAAATTTCAAATAAACAATCTAACTGTACACCTAAAGGAACTAGAGAAAAAAGAACAAACAAAACCCAAAGTTAGCAGATGGAAAGAAGTCATAAAGATCAGAGCAGAAATAAATGAAATAGAAACAAAGAAAACAATAGCAAAGATCAATAACTAAAAGCTGGTTCTTTGCGAAGATAAACAAAATTGATAAACCATTAGCCAGACTCATCAAGAAGAAGACAGAGAGGACTCAAATCAACAAAATTAGAAATGAAAAGGAGAACTTACAACAGACACCCCAGAAATACAAAGCATCCTAAGAGACTACTACAAGCAACACTATGCCAATAAAATGGACAACCTGGAAGAAATGGACAAATTCTTAGAAAGGTATAACCTTCCAAGACTGAACCAGGAAAAAAAAGAAAATATGAACAGACCAATCACAAATAATGAAATTGAAACTGTGATTTAGAATCTTCCAACAAACAAAAGTCCAGGACCAGATGGCTTCACAGGTGAATTCTATCAAACATTTAGAGAGGAGCTAACAACCATCCTTCTCAAGCTCTTCCAAAAAATTTCAGAGGAAGGAACACTCCCGAACTCATTCTATGAGACTACCATCACCCTGATACCAAAACCAGACAAAGATACTACAAAAGAAGAAAATTACAGACCAATATCACTGAAGAATATAGATGCAAAAATCCTCAACAAAATACTAGCAAACAGAATCCAACCACACATTAAGAGGATCATACACCATGATCAAGTGGAATTTTTCCCAGGGATGCAAGGATTCTTCAATATATGCAAATCAATCAATGTGATACACCATATTAACAAAGTGAAGAAGAAAAACCATATGATCATCTCAATAGATGCAGAAAAAGCTTTTGACAAAATTCAACACCAATTTATGATAAAACCTCTCCAGAAAGTGGGCATAGAGGGAACCTACCTCAACATAATAAAGGCCACATATGACAAACCCACAGCAAACATCATTCTCAATGGTGAAAAACTGAAAGCATTTCCTCTAAGATCAGGAACAAGACAAGGATGTCCACTCTCACCACTATTATTCAACATAGTTTTGGAAGACCTAGCCATGGCAATCAGAGAAGAAAAAGAAATAAAAGGAATACAAATTGGAAAAGAAGAAGTAGAACTGTCACTGTTTGCAGATGACATGATACTATACATAGAGAATTGTAAAGATGCCACTAGAAAACTACTAGAGCTAATCAATGAATTTGGTAAAGTAGCAGGATACAAAATTAATGCACAGAAATCTCTTGCATTCCTATACACTAATGATGAAAAATCAGAAAGTGCAATTAAGAAAACACTCCCATTTACCATTGCAACAAAAAGAATAAAATATCTAGGAATAAACCTACCTAAGGAGACAAAAGACCTGTATGCAGAAAACTATAAGACACTGATGAAAGAAATTAAAGATGATACCAACAGATGGAGAGATATACCATGTTTTTGGATTGGAAGAATCAATATTGTGAAAATGACTATACTACCCAAAGCAATCTACAGATTCAATGCAATCACTATCAAATTACCAATGGCATTTTTTACAGAAGTAGAACAAAAACTCTTAAAATTTGTATGGAGACACAAAAGACCCCAAGTAGCCAAAATTGTCTTGAGGGAAAAAACGGGAGCCAGAGGAATCAGACTCCATGACTTCAGACTATGCTACAAAGCTACAGTAATCAAGACAACATGGTACTGGCACAAAAACAGAAATATAGATCAATGGAACTAGAAAGAAAGCCCAGAGGTAAACCCATGAACCTATGGTCAGCTAATCTATGACAAAGGAAGCAAGGATATGCAATGGAGAAAAGACAGTCTCTTCAATAAGTTGTGCTGGGAAAACTGGACAGCTACATGTCAAAGAATGAAATTAGAACACTCCCTAACACCATACGCAAAAATAAACTCAAAATGGATTAGAGACCAAATTGTAAGACTGGACACTATAGAACACTTAGAGGAAAACATAGGAAGAACACCCTTTGACATAAATCACAGCAAGATATTTTTTGATTCACCTCCTAGAGTAAGGGAAATAAAAACAAACAAATGGGACCTAATGAAACTTCAAAGCTTTTGAACAGCAAAGGAAACCATAAACAAGAGGAAAAGACAACACTCAGAATGGGAGAAAATATTTGCAAATGAATCAGAGGAGAAAGGATTAATCTCCAAAATATATAAACAGCTCATGAAGCTCAATATTAAAAAAACAAACAACCCAATCCAAAAATGGACAGAAGACCTAAACAGATATTTCTCCAAAGAAGACACACAGATGGCCAAGAAGCACGTGAAAAGCTGTTCAACATCACTAACTATTAGAGAAATGCAAATCAAAACTACAATGAGGTATCACCTCACACCAGTTAGAATGGGCATCATCAGGAAATCTACAAACAGCAAATGCTGGAGAGGGTGTGGAGAAAAGGGAACCCTCTTGCACTGTTGGTGGGATTGTAAATTGATACAGCCACTATGGAGAACAGCGTGGAGATTCCTTAAAAAACTAAAAATAGAATTACCATATGATCCAGCAATCCCACTACTGGGCATATACCCAGAGAAAACCATAATTCAAAAAGACACATGCACCCCAATGTTCACTGCAGCACTATTTACAATAGCCAGGTCATGGAAGCAACCTAAATGCCCATTGACAGATGAATGGATTAAAATGCCCATCGACAGACAATGGAATACTACTCAGCCATAAAAAGGAACAAAATTGGGTCATTTGTTGAGACGTGGATGGATCTAGAGACTGTCATACAGAGTGAAGTGAGTCAGAAATAGAAAAACAAATATCACATATTAATGCATATATTTGGAACCTAGAAAAATGGTACAGATGAATCGGTTGCAGGGCAGAAATTGAGACAAAGATGTAGAGAACAAATGTATGGACACCAAGGGGGGGAAAGCAGCAGGTCGGTGAGGGGAGTGGTGTGATGAATTGGGCGATTTGGATTGATATGTATACACTGATGTGTATAAAATTGTTGACTAATAAGAAACTGCTGTATAAAAAAATTAATTTAATTTAATTTAAAAGTTAAAAAAAACACCTCAGAATACAAGTATCTTAGACATTTCTAAACCCATGACAATATGCAGCACAATCAGACCAATATTTCCAAAGAGCCGTCAACAAATCAGTATTTCCCAAGAGCCATCAACAGTGTGGCCATCTGATTTTTACCGTTAAGCAGGACATCCACACATTGCCATAATCTCTTGATCATTTCTCACCATTGGTAACTATAAGCTTGGAACAAAAATTTTCCCCTTAAAAAGCCTCTAAAATTAGAGTGTTCTAATTCTATAATCTGAGTATTGGCTGGCACATTGCTGACATTTAGAAAGAATGCAACTGCTAAATATCAAGTGCAGTTTCTCAAATCACCAGTTTGGGGGATGGTTTGCATCATGTCCTAAGGAGAACATTTTTGGAAGAATAAAATGTTCTTTCTTCATAACTAGAGCAGCTAGTAAAATTCTACACCAATGAGACAGTTATCTTTCATTGGTTAAGTGCATTGTCACTAGATATCCTTTCGGAGAGGAAGGGGTGGGCGTGGGTTAGTTGAGAGCATGTTGGGAGGGGATGGGGACACAGAGAATTCTCTTTCCATCAGCTTGTATAGTTCTAAGCAGATATTTTCTTATTAAATTCAGATGTTATTTTTCTAATTTGCCCCTAGGTTTTTTAATGAAATTTACCCCAAGCAGACATTTAATAGCTCTGTGAAAATAATAATAAAATTGAACAGAAGTATTTGGTAAGAAGTTGGACTCAAATTCATTTTCCCAGTCCCCTTCTCCTCTTTTTCCTTTTGTGTTTTGCCACTGACAATAACACCAGCATCCTAACAATGAGAGCCATGGGGATAAGTCAAAATATAAATGATCTATGATCTATATTTATTTGGGTAACGGCTGGAAGAAAGACAACAACCCATTTGAAGTTCATTGTTAATTGAGATTAGATCTAAACTTTCCCAGTTAAAGCTGATTTATGTGAGCTCTTCTGCTTCCAAAATCAGCTTGGAAATTTTATGATACTATTGTTAGAAAAGAGACACATAATTTATTGAAACAATTCTAACCCTGGGTTGGATTCACATGTGCTAATTGCTCATTTATAGGCAACAAAAACATTGAAGCTTAAGAATTAGGTGTTGTGGTTTATGGCATGTCTACCCATTCCTGTGTCCAGGACAGACCCAGGCATATTCCGTGGCTCCAGTGTTCTCCTACCTCATGACAGCTATACTCTGACTGCCAGGGTTACCTGCTAGGGTCTTCCTCCCAAGCCACCCATCATTGAGTAGTGTTGCGTGTTCTCAATGACAATGCTGTTCTCTCTTTACCTCCAGTAATACTCCTGAGCTTGAGTGCATTGACCCCCAGCACACCTCCATGGTACCACTTACTTCACTATGCTGTCAATGGATTGATATCCATGTGCCTCTTTAGAATATTAGGTATTTGAGGGCTCATATTACCTAGCCTCACATAGTACTTGGAACATCAAAAGGGCTCATTATTTGTGGGAGGAAGGAAGCAAAGTAGGAAGAAAGGAAGGGAGGATGGAAGAAAAGAATCTAAGGGAGGAAGAAACAAAGAAAGAAAAGGTTCTAAGAGAAATACAATCCTAAATAAATATTTATTAAGATAAAAACAACTTGTGACCAACCTTAAAAGGTCAAAACCCTAGGGAATTTTTGAATTTTTGTAATTTTAAAAGACATGGGAAAACAAAAGAAAAACTATTAAAGATAAGATTTCAGGTTCTCTACTTCATTGGTAGAACAACTATTTAGGATCAGGAAGCCCCTTGAATCAGGAAGTCCCTTAAATCACCCCACATTTAGGACCCTAAAGTAAGAGTCCAATAGATGGGTCGCTGCCTCTGTTCCCCATTCATAGTTTTCTGTAACAGGGTTTTCAGAAAACTTGGAGAAGGGGCCTTTACGGGTAGCGATCACTACACAGAGGATAAACTAGCAAAGTCCTAAATGAAGATAACAAGGAGATGAGCAAGTGAATGTTGAAAAGTCAAACTTCAAATCAATGGATCTGCTCTTGAGAAGTTCTGAAAAGTGAGGACTCTGAGTTCTCTGACATTATCTGGCTCAGCTGCCCTTTTCATATTTATCCTTCTCATGCAGTCTCAGAGAGGTCTCTCTCTGTCTTAGAGATAAGATTTCCTCTTGTCCCTTCAATTCCAACTCTTCTCATCTCTACAGATGCCTCTTTCCTGCAGTTAACAGTTTGAGAAAACTCTTTTGCAGCCTCCCTCTCTAAACCATCCTCATTTATCCTGATTTCAAACACTCTCAAATCTCTCCCATCTAAAAATGTAAGCAGTTCAATGAAGCTGTTCCTCCTGTCAACCGACCCATCTCCCTAATCCATTTCCTTTTTTTAACCAGCCATTCCTTGTAATCTGTTATAAACCCTTCATATCTATTGTGATCAATCTATAAAGTCAGCAATAATATCACTCTAAACAAATCCAAACATCTCAGTTGAGTAATATTTTAGATATTTGACTATTCTCTTCTACCAGAAGCCATTGTCTTGGCTTTCCTTCCTGTTTTGTTTCTTCTACCTCACTAACCAATTAATCTTTGTTTCAGTCCTCTTCTTCCTCTATTTCCTTCACTGAAAGGATGATCTTCAGGCCTCTGTTTCTCTTCCTGTGTGATTTCCAACATCCTCTCCATCCCTAACCTCTACCTCTTGCCCAGCCTTCAATTACTGTACATTTGAATTATAGACTCACTTGTTTTAGACAACTGAAGATCTGGGGATGCGGGGAGTGGGGGGGACCCTAAGAGGAGTGGTATGAAGTGATGTGTCATGAATGAAATAGTCTATGTCTTTATACTTGTCACTTCAAATGTAATTGACATTGATAGTTAATGTCTCATGTTCTATACCAAATGCTACATAAAATATGTTATGAAAGATATAAGGAAAACTACTCAGATATCTTTTTTACACAACATGTGCATATTAGAGTATTACATGTCCCTCCAAAGTTCCTCATTTGGGATGCTTAGAGTCATCCTTGAATCCCCTTCAAAGTCAAGGGGCTCTATTCCTTCCAAAATGCATCAGATTTCTCCCATCCTTTCCATGTTTACTCTTCACACCTTAGTTGGATCTTTTTTTACCTTTTGCACCTATTGCTTTGATTGTGTCAGTGGCTTCCTCTCTTGTGTTCTTTTTCTTGTCTTTCCATTTCCAATCCAGCCTCAGATGCACTGACTGATTTATCTTTTTTAGAGAAATGCTTTCCACATTTTTCCTCATCTTAACAACTGGAAATGGCCTATTCCCAGGTCTAAGCTGAAGGTATTTCAAGATAATTTCACTTACAATTTGTAGGAACAAAACTTGTAGGTAAGGGAGAATGTCTTAAAACATTTGACAAACTCTTTCAAAAGAAGCTTATAGACAAGGTGAAGAAATGTAAGCTAGGTTTTGGCAAAGTGAGAGGGACTTGTGCCTGACTGAAGAGACCCTGTGTTTCAGAGCTTGTGTTTGGACTTATTCTAGTCCATGTGTTTATCAGTGACTCATATGAAGGCAAAAGCATACTTATATCATCTTTAGAAAACCAATATTGTGGAGAACCACATCAACAGAACCAAAATTCAAAACATTCTCTCTGGGCTTGAAAATACAGCTAATATTGACGTGAAGTTTTATGAAAGAAGGAATGTGGTTTGACAGCAGCACTTGTGAGAATATAAAAGATTTTAGTTGATAATGAGCTTAATACTAATATAGATGAATAACATGACCTAGATAATGGAATCTAAACCTATCCCAATAGAATATTTTTTTCTCTGTAGGAGACAAAAAACTAATTTGATGGTCCCTAAGTTAAGAGATGAGGATTAGTCTGTTATTTTTCTAACGGAAGAGCACTGATGTTGGTTCTACATCTACCAGCAAAGGAAAAATGCCATAGTCTCCCAGTATCATCTTTCCTATTAAAGTTCCTGGCTCCCAGTACATGTTCAATACTTGTTGCTTGAATAAATTAGTAAATGGACAGATGGTGATCCAGCAGCAGACCGAAACCTACTGAGAACACCGTTAACCTATCTCACAGAAGTAGTAAATGTTTAAAGATTTCATATATGGGTATATATGACAAATATGTGTATAAAATAAAGAAGGTGTTGACATTCTTTGGAAAAGCTTGCAAAATGCAGGCAAATACAGTTGTCATGCTTAAGGAATAATTTCTGACAGTTGAAGAAATATAGTAGGTAAGAAAGAGCAAGGCACGAGTGTTATCTATTTTGGCCAAAGTTATAAATGTTTTTCTCAGAGAGAGATTTCAGTGTAACTGAAGCTGATAACCTGACTTTTGTAAAGCCAAACATAATGAAGCGATGTAGCATGGTAGAGCTACTCCAAAACTGCATAAAAATAACAATCTTCCCACTGAAGGTGGGCTTCCTGACCACCCCTCCAAGGGAAAAACAGTAGAATCTCTCATTAAGATAAGGATTTAGTTGTATGGCACTGTACTTTCTGAATATCAATTACCAGTGGTGATGGTGTGAGAATTTGGAGCAAATCAAATGAGTAAGTATTTATTGAGTGCTTAAAGTTCCCTACCTTCAAATAAAAGACTTGATATTTTCAAAGTTTTGTGAAAGAATTAGACAATGTGCTATATCAGGGGAAAGCTTCCAAGCTATTTAACCTCCAGCCAAAGGATATGCCAAAATATGGCGCTAACAAAGACAAGGATCTGGGTTTGACAGAAATTTTGTATTGTAAAATAGAGATTTCTTAGAGGATAATTTAGTAATAATAGTATAGTAATAATAGGTATACATCTTGACCCCAAGCATCAGAGATGATGAGTGAGCTTTAAACTCATGTGCCAACTCTGATTATTGGTAGTGGCTGCTAAAATTACTATGATGAGAAAGATGAGTCTAAGCTAATCAGGAAAAATTATATCAGTCATATCTGATGTTCATGACAAATCAACAACATAGTTCCTATGGCAGTTCTAAACATATAACATGCTGGTGTGTAATGAAATCAACAAACATTCAAAAGCATCTTGTCTAAGTTTTCCCCACCAGGAGAACCCTAGTTTAAAAAATAAATATCATGAAGAAGGATTTGACCTATTTATAATACTTTCTCTTGAAATGTTCTCTCCCTTCCCACCTCCATCACCCATGCCTACTGGCTGACATCTCTAACTTCCAGTAACCCAACTAGAGAATTTTTGGACTGGAGATTATGCTCCTAGGGTTTCCTGCCATTCTGCATTCAAGTGGGTATTTCTTATAGCTCTGTCACTCCTCTGAAAGTGTTCTCTAAGATAAATGCTAGGTACATTGATCTCCTTAAGACTTACTTAAATTTAAAGAATACTTAAATCTTATTGCCATCCCCAGAACTCTTCCCCCTTTTAAATAATGTCTGCCTTTTGAGAGATATTGCTTTTCCCCATCTGCTTCTCCCAATCTTACTATTTAATCCAAAGCAGTTAATCTGATAATGGAGCTTTAGGGGTAATTCAAGGCAAGAAGAGACTTAGAATATTTTTCTTTTCCTCCCCTACACCTTTTAAACTAAACTCCCATCCCCATAAAGTTCCCAAATAAAATCTCAGTACATTAACTGAAATGTAACAGGTGTACCAAAACAATGCTTCCCTTGCCCAATTCTAAACACATGCTGTTCCTATGACTAATATGGGCAAATTATAAAGATTATGTCAATTAAAGAGGGCAAGCAAGGAGAGTCCCATCTGGTAGGTACTATCTGTTACCTCAGCTTAAAGGCCAAATTACTATCTTAATGTAGGCACAGGAACATAATATTAACTAAAAAATGTCTCTGATACATATGCTTGCTTTGTGAACCCTTGTATAAAACATGAACCCAAGATGAGATACTTTTGATTTTCCTTTTCATGAAGAGAAATGACACTAACATACCTATTGTTTTATTCTTCTCAACATATATTCTTAACATGTCTCCTGAGCTACCTTCTTGGTCACTAGGGTCCTTTCCAAGGATAGGTACCACTCTGGCTGCCATGGGAACAGATATGGTAGGATTCTAATTTAGTTCCCTGACATCACTTCTCTGAAAATCAATTCACTGAAAAACACTTTGTTATGCTTTCCAGCTTTGTTTATTTGCCAAAAACACGTTTAAAGATATTATTTTAAAACATATTCAAATAATTTGAATATACACTTCTTAGGAATATATGTATTCTTGAAAATTTACACAATACGTTCAGGAAGAATATTTCTTAAAATAATTTTTTATGAATTGAGTAAAATTAGCAAATATGGTGAATTACTCATTTGGCATTTGATCCTTTAGCAAATGGGCATTTGGTGAAATTGGCTTGTATCAAGTTGATTTGGGGTGGATCAACTTGCTTCCATATAGCAGAGACCATTCTGAGATGTGATAGAATAGTGTTGAACCAAGATTTACTTAAGATAGAGCAGTTGTCTCAGCCAAGGAAGGTAATGTTCCCTCGTGGACATTTGGCAATGTCTGGAGACATTTCTGTTGTCCCAACTTTTAAAGCTGTGGGGGAAGGGCTATTGACATCCAGCAGGCAAAGGTTCAGGATACTGCTCAACATCCTACAAGGCACAGGGAACTCCCACTATCCCCCCACCTACCATCAAAAAATTATCTAGCACAAAATGCCAATAGTGCTAAGGTTGAGAAACCCTGAGATATAGAAGACATCCCCCTCTAATTCCCTGCTACATCTCCACAACACGTAGGGGTGGGTTTCCCCATCGCACAGCCTTAAAGTTGAGAATGATTTTATTTCAGTTGACTGGTTTTTGAACCTGGCGAGTACTTGGAATGTGGCACTGGACAGGAAATAGACACTGAGCAACTGTGTCAGGCTCTTGGGATTGACAGTCTCATACAACTTCTATACATCGGGCCCTAAGGGAAGCATGTCTAGAAGCAAGGCTGTAAAATCCAGAATTCTCTAAAATACACTCTCAGTCCCCTCTGACTATATATGGCTCTTTGAAAAAAAATATGTGTTTTCAAGGTTTTAAGAGGAGAATAGGCATCTCTTTCCATGCATTACCCCCATGTCATTCATAATATAAATCTCCAAAATAGGAAAAGAGCCTGGGAAGAAAGTGAAAGTGCCTCATTTTCTTTCCTCTCCTCTCCTCTCCTCTCCTCTTTTCTCCCTTCTCATTCTTTTATCTACAGACCACACAATTCCTTTCATAAAGAGGAATATCAGTCTCTAAAAGAGCTTACAGATTGTTCTAGCAAAAACACAGAACCAAAGAAACAAGGGGATAAACAAATAGAACATGTATTTACTAGGAACACAGTTTGGAACTGTTTTAAACAGTTCTGCTCACTCAGAAAAAAAGAATGTCCCTATTTCCAAAGGCAAGAGTATGCCCTAACCCCTGATCCCAGTCAAGAGCGTTCACCAGGGTCTGTCCAGCAGGTTCTGGATACTGCAGGTAGAAGAAAACATACAGCCCCCTTCCTCCAGAGACCAGCTTGTCACTTCCTGTTACCTCCCAGGATCACCAGGTGAAAGCAGCCAGAGAAAAGAAGGCTGTTTGGTATCTTGGGAGCAATTTTCTCCACTGCCCGGAGTCAAAGGAAAAGGAATAGAAACAGAAAGATGATTTCATGGTGTTAGTGGAGAGAACAGATGGGTTGACTGACTAGGAGACATTGCAGTGCCTCCCTTTACAGGGTCCAGAAACCCCAGAACACCAGGATTTCCAGCTTAAAAGGAAAAGGCCAGACAAGTATGAGATAAATCAGCTGAGCAAGGGAGGAGACACTGAAGTCATCCTGACCTGTCTCTAGCCTGTCTGAAGGGAGGAACAAAGAATGAGGCAGAATGTCAGAGCTGGAAAAGACTGCAAATTTGTCTGAATCTACACTCCCTATTTTGGAGATGAGGAAATAGATCTCTAGGGCTAAGACACTCGTGTTGTCACATGCCAGTAAAAATCGTAAGCAAGCCTCCCCACTTCCACATTAGTATCCTCTTGACCCCATTACTATTTTTGAACATATACCCACACTCCATGTGCACTTGACTACGTCAGCTCCCCTAACTTCACCACGGTTGTTTTTGTAGCATTGACAATATTTGGGATCAAACACAGGACAGTGTAAAGATGAAATATCAGGTAAAAGATATTAGCAAATTATATATGCAATTTACTCAACAACATTTTATAAAAACAAATCCAAATTATTGACCTCATAGAAAACATCTAAGAATGTAGCATACAAATATATCTGACTTTTTAAAACATCTTTTTGGAGTATAATTACTTTAC
The DNA here is from genome assembly GCF_026419965.1 of Kogia breviceps. NCBI lineage: Eukaryota > Metazoa > Chordata > Mammalia > Artiodactyla > Physeteridae > Kogia > Kogia breviceps. Next base: position 103,891,462 of record NC_081314.1, read on the forward strand.
AATGGTGTGTTAGTTTCCACTGTATAACAAAGTGAATCAGCTATATATATACATATATCCCCATATCTCCCCACTCTTGCGTCTCCCTCCCACCCTCCCTATCCCACTCCTCTAGGTGGTCACAAAGCACCGAGCTGATCTCCCTGTGCTAAGCAGCTGCTTCCCACTAGCTATCTATTTTACATTTGGTACTGTATATATATGTTCACACCATTCTTTAACTTCGTCCCAGCTTACCCGGCCCCCTCCCTGTGTTGTGTCCTCAAGTCCATTCTCTATGTCTGTGTCTTTCTTCCTGTCTTGCCCCTAGGTTCTTCAGAACCATTTTTTTTTCTTTTTTTAGAGTCCATGTATATGTGTTAGCATACAGTATTTATTTTTCTCTCTGGCTTACTTCAGTCTGTATGACAGACTCTAGGTCCACCCGCCTCACTACAAATAGCTCAATTTCATTTCTTTTTATGGCTGAGTAATATTCCATTGTATATATGTGCCATGTCTTCTTTATCCATTCATCTGTTGATAGACACTTAGATTGCTTCCATGTCCTGGCTATTGTAAATAGAGCTGCAATGAACACTGTGGTACATGACTCTTTTTGAATGATGGTTTTCTCGGGCTATATGCCCAGTAGTGGGATTGCTGGGTCGTATGGTAGTTCTATTTTTCATTTTTTAAGGAACCTCCATACTGTTCTCCATAGTGGCTGTATTAATATATATTCCCACCAACAGTGTAAGAAGGTTTCCTTTTCTCCACATCCTCTCCAGGATTTATTGTTTGTAGATTTTTTGATGATGGCCATTCTGATTGGTGCGAGGTAGCGTCGCATTGTAGTCCTGATTTGCACTTCTCTAATGATTACGATGTTGAGCATCCTTTCATGTGTTTGTTGGCAATCTGAATATCTTCTTTGGAGAAATGTCTATTTAGGTCTTCTGCCCATTTTTTGATTGGGTTGTTTGTTTTTTTGATACTGAGCTCCATGAGTTGCTTGTATATTTTGGAGATTAATCCTCTGTAAGTTGCTTTGCAATATTTGCTTTGCAAATATTTTCTCGCATTCTGAGGGTTGGCTTTTCATCTTGTTTATGGTTTCCTTTGCTGTGCAAAAGCTTTTAAGTTTCATTATGTCCTGTTTGTTTATTTTTGGTTTTATTTCCATTTATCTAGGAGGTGGGTCAAAAAGGATCTTGCTGTGATTTATGTCATAGAATGTTCTGCCTGTTTTCCTCTAAGAGTTTCATAGTGTCTGGCCTTACATTTAGGTCTCTAATCCATTTTGAGTTTACTTTTGTGTATGGTGTTAGGAAGTGTTCTAATGTCACTCTTCTACATGTAGCTGTCCAGTTTTCCTAGCACCACTTATTGAGGAGGCTGTCTTTTCTCCATTGTATATTCATGCCAACTTTATCAAAGATAAGGTGACCATATGTGCATGGGTTTATCTCTGTGTTTTCTATCCTGTTCCACTGATCTATATTTCTGTTTTTGTGCCAGTACCATACTGTCTTGATTACTGTAGCTTTGTAGTATAGTCTGAGTCAGAGAGCCTGATTCCCCCAGCTCCATCTTTCTTTCATAAGATTGCTTTGGCTATGTGGGGCCTTTTGTGTTTGCATACAAATTGTGAATTTTTTTGTTCTAGTTATGAGAAAAATACCATTGGTAGTTTGATAGGGATTTCATTGAATCTGTAGATTGCTTTGGGTAGTAGAGTCATTTTCACAATGCTGATTCTTTCAATCCAAGAACATGGTATATCTCTCCATCTGTTTGTATCATCTTTAATTTCTTTCATCAGTGTCTTATCATTTTCTGCATACAAGTCTTTTGCCTCCTTAGGTAGGTTTGTTCCTAGGTAATTTATTCTTTTTGTTGCAGTGGTAAATGGGAGTGTTTCCTTAATTTCTCTTTCAGAGTTTTCATCATTAGTATATAGGAATGCAAGAGATTTCTGTGCATTAATTTTGTATCCTGCTACTTTACCAAATTCATTGATTAGCTCTAGTAGTTTTCTGGTAGCATCTTTAATATTCTCTATGTACATTATCATGTCATCTGCAAACAGTGACAGCTTTACTTATTTTCCATTTTGGATTTCTTTTATTTCTTTTTCTTCTCTGATTGCTGTGGCTAGAACTTCCAAAACTATGTTGATTAATAGTGGTGAGAGTGGACAACCTTGTCTTGTTCCTGATCTTAGTGGAAATGGTTTCAGTTTTTCACCATTGAGAACGAGGTTGTCTCTGTGTTTGTCATATGTGGCGTTTATTTTGTTGAGGTAGGTTTGCTCTGTGCCTACTTTCTGGATGGTTTTTATCATAAATGGGTGTTGAACTTTGTCATAATCTTTTTCTGCATCTATTGAGATGATCATTCTTTTTCTCCTTCAATTAGTTAATATGGTGTATCACATTGATTGATTTGCATACATTGAAGAATCCTTGCATTCGTGGGATAAACTCCACTTGATCATGGTGTATGACCCTTTTAATGTGCTGTTGGATTCTGTTTGCTAGTATTTTGTTGAGGATTTTTGCATCTATGTTCATCAGTGATATTGGCCTGTTTTCTTTTTTTGTGACATCTCTGTCTGGTTTTGGTATCAGGGTGATGGTGGCCTTGTAGAATGCATTTGGGAGTGTTCCTCCCTCCGCTATATTTTGGAAGAGTTGAGAAGGATAGGTGTTAGCTATTCTCTAAATATTTGGTAGAAATCATCTGTGAAGACATCTAGTCCTGGGTTTTTGTTTCTTGGAATATTTCTAATCACAGTTTCAATTTCAGTGCTTGTTATTGTTCTGTTTATAGTTTCTATTTCTTCCTGGTCCCATCTGAGAAGTTTGTGATTTTCTAAGAATTTGTCCCTTTCTTCCAGGTTGTCCATTTTATTGGCATAGAGTTGTTCGTAGTAATCTCTCATGATCCTTTGTATTTCTGCAGTGTCAGTTGTTACTTCTCTTTTTTCATTCATAATTCTATTGATTTGAGTCTTCTCCCTTTTTTTCTTGATGAGTCTGGTTAATGGTTTATCAATTTTGTTTGTCTTTTCAAAGAACCACCTTTTAGTTTTATTGATCTTTGCTATTGTTTTCTTCATTTCTTTTTCATTTATTCCTGATCTGATCTTTATGATTTCTTTCCTCTGCTAACATTGGAGTTTTTTTTTTTTGTTCTTCTTCTTTCTCTAATTGCTTTAGGTGTAAGGTTACATTGTCTATTTGAGATGTTTCTTGTTTCTTGAGGTAGAATTGTATTGCTATAAACTTCACTCTTAAAACTACTTTTGCTGCATCCCATAGGTCTTGGGTCGTCATGTTTTCATTGTCAGCTGTTTCTAGGTATTTTTAAATTTCCTCTTTGATTTCTTCAGTGATCTCTTGGTTATTTAGTAGTGTATTGTTTAGCATCCATGTGTTTGTATTTTTTACATATTTTTTCCTGTAATTGATATCTAGTCTCATAGCACTGTGTTTGGAAAAGATACTTGATATGATTTCAAGTTTCTTAAATTTACCAAGGCTTGATTTGTGACCCAAGATATGATCTATCCTGGAGAATGTTCCATGAGCACTTGAGAAGAAAGTGTATTCTGTTGGTTTTGGATGGAATGTCCTACAAATATCAATTAAGTCCATCTCGTTTAATGTGTCATTTAAATCTTGTGTTTCCTTATTGATTTTCATTTTGGATGATCTGTCCATTGGTGAAAGTCAGGTGTTAAAGTCCCCTACTATGATTGTGTTACTGTCAATTTCCACTTTTATGGCTGTTAGTATTTACCTTATGTGTTGTGGTGCTCCTATGTTGGGTGCATAAATATTTACAATGGTTATATCTTTTTCTTGGTTTGATCCCTTGATCATCATGTAGTGTCCTTCTTTGTCTCTTGTAATAGTCTTTATTTTAAAGTCTATTTTGTCTGGTATAAGTATTGCTACTCCAGCTTTCTTTTGATTTCCATTTGCATGGAATATCTTTTCATACCCTCACTTTCAGTCTGTAAGTGTCCCTAGGTCTGAAGTGGGTCGCCTATAGACAGCATATATATGGGTGTTGTTTTTGTATCCATTCAGCTAGTCTATGTCTTTTGGTTGGAGCATTTAATCCATTTATATTTAAGGTAGTTATCAATATGTATGTTCCTGTTACCATTTTCTTAATTGTTTTAGTTTTGTTATTATAGGTCTTTTCCTTCTCTTGTTTTTCCAGCCTAAGGAAATTCCTTTAGCATTTGTTGTAAAGCTGGGTTGGTCGTGCTGAATTCTCTTAGCTTTTGCTTGTATCTAAAAGTTTTAATTTCTCTGTCGAATCTGAATGAGATCCTTGCTGGGTAGAGTAATCTTGGTTGTAGGTTTTTTCCTTACATCACTTTAAATATGTCCTGCCACTTCCTGCTAGCTTGCAGAGTTTCTGCTGAAAGATCAACTGTTAACCTTATGGGGATTCCCTTGTATGTTATTTCTTGTTTTTCCCTTGCTGCTTTTAATATTTTTTCTTTGCACTTAATTTTTGATAGTTTGATTAATATGTGTCTTGGCATGTTTCTCCTTGGATTTTTCCTGTATGGGACTCTCTGTGCTTCCTGGACTTGATTTACAATTTTCTTTCCCGTATTAGGGAAGTTTTCATCTATAATCTCTTCAAATATTTTCTCAGTCCTTTTTTTTTTCTCTTCTTCTTCTGGGACCCCTATAATTCATATGTTGGTGTGTTTAATTTGTCCCAGAGGTCTCTGAGACTGTCCTCAATTCTTTTCATTCCTTTTTCTTTATTCTGCTCTGCAGTAGTTAATTTCCACTATTTTATCTTCCAGGTCACTTATCCATTCTTCTTCCTAGTTATTTTGCTATTGATTCCTTCTAGAGAATTTTTAATTTCATTTATTGTGTTGTTAATCATTGTTTGTTTGCTCTTTACTTCTTCTAGGTCCTTGTTAAACATTTGTTGTATTTTCTCCACGCTATTTCCAAGATTTTGGATCATCTTTACTATCATTCCTCTGAATTCTTTTTCAGGTAGACTGCCTATTTCCCCTTCATATGTTTCGTCTGGTGGATTTTTACATTGCTCCTTCATCTTGTGTGTATTTCTCTGTCTTCTCATTTTGCTTAACTTACTGTGTTTGGGGTCTCCTTTTCACAGGCTGCAGGTTCGTAGTTCCTATTGGTTTTGGTGTCTTCTCCCAGTGAGTAAGTTTGGTTCAGTGGGTTGGGTAGACTTCCTGGTGGAGGGGACTGGTTCCTGTGTTCTGGTGGATGAGGTGGATCTTGTCTTTCTGGTGGGCAGGACCACGTCCGGTGGTGTGTTTTGGGGTGTCTGTGAACTTATTATGATGTTAGGCTGCCTCTGTGCTAATATGTAGGGTTGTGTTCCTGTCTTACTAATTATTTGACATTGGGTGTCCAGCACTGTAGATTGCTGGTCGTTGAGTGGAGCTGGGTCTTAGTGTTGAGATGGAGATCTCTGGGAGAGCTTTTGCTGTTTAATATTACATGGGGCTAGGAGGTCTCTGGTGGGCCAGTGTCCTGAACTCGGCTCTCCCACCTCAGAGGCTCAGGCCTGACACCCGGCCAGAGCCCCATGACCCTGTCAGCCACACAGCTCAGAAGAAAAGGGAGATAAAAAAAGAAAGAAAGAAAGAAAACATAATAAAATAATGTTATTAAAATAAAAATATTATTAAAAATTAAATGTAATTTTTAAAAAAGAAAGAGAGCATCCAAACCAAAAATCAAATACACCAATGATAACAAGGACTAAAAACTATCCAAAAAAACAAACAAACACAAACCAGACAGACAGAACCCTAGGACAAATGGCAAAAGCAAAGCCATACAGACAAAATCACACAAAGAAGCATACATATACACACTCACCAAAAGAGAAAAAGGAAATATATATATATATATATATATATATATATATATATAAAGGAAGAGAGCAACCAAATCAATAAAGAAATCTATCAGTGATAATAAGCTCTAAATACTAAACTAAGATAAACATAAAACCAGAAACAAATTATATGCAGAAAGCAAACCCCAAGTGTACAGTTGCTCCCAAAGTCCACCACCTCAATTTTGGGATGATTCGTTGTCTATTCAGGTATTCCAGAGATGCAGGATACATGAAGTTGACTGTGGAGATTTAATCCACTGCTCCTGAGGCTTCTGGGAGAAGTCTCCCTTTCTCTTCTTTGTTCACTGAGCTCCTGGGATTCAGCTTTGGATTTGGCCATGCCTCTGTGTGTTGGTCACCTGAGGGTGTCTTTGGGGAAGTCTGAGGTCTTCTTCCAGCATTCAGTAGGTGTTCTGTAGGAGTTGTTCCACATGTAGATGTAGTTTTGATTTATTTTGGGGGAGGAAGGTGATCTCCATGTCTTACTCCTCCACCATCTTGAAGGCACCTCCTCTGACTCTTTTTTATGAGCTAGTCTTCACATTAGTGCACTAGTGGGCTTCAGTACATGGTGTTGGTGCTGAAAACCAATTAAAAATATTTCTTAAAATGAAAAATTGTAATGTGAACCCCACAAGACGAATGCAGCCATTTGGAATTTATTGTTTAGTTGAGCAACAGATATGCTTGCAACATCTACAACATTGTGAGAATATAATTATGACTGGGTTAAGTGTAGACATTCCAAATTGAGCCAGACCTTCAATGCACAGTCATGTAATCTTTCTTTAATAAGACTCATGAGATTATCCCCAGACTGCTCTCTTTCTCCGAAATCATTCAGCTCTCTAAATAATAAATTTAAATATTGGCTTCCCAAATTTTCAGCTCCCTTATTATTACTTTCTAATGCCATTTCAATCCCCTTCAAGGCATCCAAAAATGATCAGATTAACTTGCAACTAAATGTGTTCAACAAATTTGTTCATTGTCAAAATTCCTCCAAAATCTTGCAGAAAGGAGTGAAAAAAGGGTCACAAATCTTCTTAAATATTTTTTTAAAATCAATCAACTTATTTTCTTTGAGTTCTGAGGAAGTGGCCAATTTACCTAGGGGTCTTAATTAACCTATGACAATTTTTTAATGCATCTGGTTCTTCTATTGCTTTCTAAGATATAGAAATAGAAACTAGCATCTTTGTTGTAACCCCCAAAAGACACAGAAAACCTATCATTTCAAAAGAAGCCAGAATACTTTATGAAACTGTAGCAAAGGTGCTGATAGCACTCTTTTCAGTAGCAAAATCAAGTGTTATATATAGTCTCAGGCAATGGATGGTGGTTTCCAAGAAAAGTTCAAAGAGATTGAAATAAATTTTTCTCACCAACATTGACCCACTCTCCTTCTCATGCCTTCTCTACAATAACATGGGAACTCAACTGTCTAAACTATAAAGCCTTTTACTGACTTATAAGACTATTAAAATCTCCCATGCAGACTTCCCTAGATGTAGACGGGCATTTAGAATGAGGATTATCAGCTAGCGTCACAGATACTTTTAATAATTGTTGTTACTCTGATGTCTGGGGCACATAAAGATTAGGCCAAGTAAGAAAATAACATGGGCACTGTTATTTATGATCTTCCAAGTAATATCAGGAAGTTAGCATGCCTCTCGGTATCTCTTAATCAGTGGCTGGGCACTGCATTATGGTGACAGCCCCAGCTCCCTTGTTGTAGCTATGAGATATGACTTATGCTCCACAGTTGCTCTGTGCAATCAAGCTACAGTACTTTGCCTGAGACTGCATGGGTTTCTTCCCCTTCCTGGCCCTGACTCTCCCACTCCCTTCCCAGTTTCCCTGGAAGACTTCCTAAATAAATTACTTATATACTAATTTTCAACTCAGGGTTTGCTTCTGAGAAAGCAATCCAAGACATTTGCTCACATTTTAAGAATTGGTAGATTTCACATAATCCAGTTCTAGCTTTTCTTGAAATGTGGAAAGATCTGGCAACATGGAGCCAGGATCCTCATGTGCTAACAGTCAGTGTGATTGCTCCAGTTCACCACTGCCTTCACCCGCCAATACCTCTCATTTCAGTCACCTGCCTGCCCTTTTGGCATTTGGGTTTGCTACTTATTCATTGGACCATAAGCACTATGTAAAAGACAGAATGATGACCCCCAAGATATCCACATCCTAATCCCCAGAACCTGTGACTATATTAATTTACAAAGCAAAAGAGACTTAGCAAATGTCATTAAGGGTACAGACCTTGAGTTGGGGAGAGTACTTTGGATTTTCCAGGTGACCCCAGTCTAATCACACAAGTTCTTAAAAGTGGATAACCTTTCACAGCTATAGTCATTACAAAAAGGGGATGAAGGGCAAAGAGACAGAGAGATACCACATTGCTGGCTTTGAAGATAGAGGAAGGGGGCCACGAGCCCAGCCTTTGGACCCTGGAAAAGGCAGGAGAAGGGATTCTGCCCTAAGGAATCCAGAATTAAATATGGCCTTTCCAACACCTTGATTTTAGCCCAGTGAGATCCATGTTGGACTTCTGACCTATTGAACTGTAAAATACTAAATTTGTGTTGTTTTAAGCTGCAAGATTGTGGCAATTTGTTAGAGCAGTTATAGAAAACTGTTACACTCCATAAGGACAGAGATTTTGTCTGTCTTGGTTATCATCATATCCCCATCGTCCGCCACAGTGCCTGACACATAAAAAGCATTAAATAAATGTTTGTTGAATTAATACATGCCTAAAACTCCTCTAAGTTTTAATGACTAAACCTTTAGTGAATAAATAAGTTCCCATTTGCTCTTAGCATTTACAATGATAGAAATTTATATTCCAACTCAGTATCTTTTAACACTGAGAAGAAATTATAATCTTTTTCACTGACCTTCTCTAATCAATACAGGCTCTTGGTTTTTTAACTCTGTACTTTTTCAAATTCTGTGTTGGGTAAAATGATCAGAGCAGGCTACAGTATTCCAGAGACTAAAAAAATGTAGAAGTCTCTTCCCAATAGAATAGATAACAGAATTCTGTTTCAGGATGAATCCATAGGGCCCAGGGGTATAGAGGAGCATGAGGGCTGTAGGGTGACTTGACATGGCTAATCTGGAGTAAAGGCATATATCTGAGATAGATAGAGAGCCTGCCAACATTTTTCATGTCCACAACTGCTCTTTAAATTTTCTGTAGAGAGTGATATAGGAAGTGGATATCTACTTATGAAGTGAGTAGGGGGAAAAAAAGATTACTCTGACTTGTAGCATAGAGAATTGTCTCCTCTTACTATATTTCACATTCAGTTGTAACCTTCCCTGGGATAGAACTTTATAAACCAAATCTTTTAGCACAATGTCTTGTGCATAGTTTATAAATTGCTGAATTTCATTTTCTGCACATTGTCTTATCAAAATAATCGCCCAGGGATAGCATTATTTTATAAGGACTGGAAAGACCATGTCTGACAAAAATCATGCTAACATGAACAAAAGGCGTTAAAATAGTACTTTGAAGTAAAACCACGTTCCATTTTGGACCACGGCATTGTAGGAGACAAACACGAGCATAGGAATATTCAGAAAAAATCCCTGGGGGAAATATTGGGAATGACATTGTTTCAGATGTCCAGATGCCAGTGCTAAGAGAATAAGAATGAACTCAAAATCTTTTAATCTTTTACCCTTTTGAGAGGGTACCACAGAGTGCCCAACAAGACCAAGGATAAAAATAAATATTGGTTGTGAATCTGTTGAATGAACAATAGAAGCACTGATCAGGATAAGGTCAATGAAATAATCTCTGATTACGTGATGGCCTCTCTTTTTTTCTCCACCACTTAGCCCTTTATCATAAAATTAATGATCCTGGAATCACAGAATTAATGTGAGGTAACTGCAAACTGAGATGTAAATTTGCATGCAACAGACCATCAGGCTGGTTTTGAAACTTTGAGAAATACAGCCACCTGTTGGACTTATTCTAGTATCGCACTTCTATTTGCCATTTGTTTTTGAACGTTCTCTGAGAAAAAAGCGGGGCGTTTCTCTTTCATGAACAAAACTTAAAGAATAGATAAAAGCCTGGTTGCCACTGTTAGGGGAAACAAACACAATAAAAGACAGTGGACTCCCTTATTTAGTCGGTTGAAAAAAAATGGATGTATATATTAATAATGTGTTTTCTCTAGATATAGTCTAAGTAAGCTAAAAAGGGACATCCATAAAGAAAAATGGTGAATAAATAAAATTTTTAATCCCTTCCCTCACAAAAAAAAAGTAAAACTTTGTAATTTGTTCACTCCACTCCAGCACCGGCCTCTTGAGCAGGGGTTGGCAAACTTGTTTTGTAAAGTTTTTCAAAAAGTAAATAGTTACATTTTTGAAGGCCATAATGTTTCTGTTGCAACTACTCAACTCTGGTGCTGTCATACAAACGAAACCATGCATGATATGTAAACAGTGTGCATGGCTGTGTGCCCATAACTTTATGTACCAAAACAGTTTGCGGGCCAGGTTTGGTCCACGGGCTAAGTTTTCCGATACCTGCCCTAGAACATGGCAGGGAAGCACCCACTTCAAGGCCATTGCCCTTGCTCTTCCCTCTGCCAGGAGCACACTCTTCCTCCAAAGATCCACACAGCTTACTCGTGCATTTTCACAAGTCTTTGTTCAAATATCTTTTCAATGAGACCCCCTACCCTAACTACTCCATTTAAAAGTTCACCTCTCTATTTCTCCTGCTTTATTCTTTTCCATAGCACTTAGCACATTCTAATATATTATATGTATTATGTTCATTGTTTACAATGTATCTCTTCCCACCAGAATGTAAGCTTCATTATGAGATTTGTGTTTGATTTATTTATTAAATATCCCAAGCCCTTAGAACACTGCCTTGCATATAGTAGATGCTCAGTGAATATTTGTTGAATGAAAGGATGACTTTTTAGCATTTGCTCAAAACAAAAAAACAAACAAAAAAAACACCCTAGTTTTGTTTAAGAAAGTGACTCCCAAAGGGAGTAAATTTAGTTCAACCAAAAGACAAGCAAGCCTTGCACATAATTTCAAAAATTTTTCTAAAGGTCTGCTTTTCTCACACATGAAAGTGGCAGAAACACTATTTTTTTTTCTCTTTTTTTTTTTTTTTTCTAAGAGACGGGGTCTCGCTATGTTGCCCAGGCTGGAGTGCAGTGGCTATTCACAGGCGCGATCCCACTACTGATCAGCACGGGAGTTTTGACCTGCTCCGTTTCCGACCTGGGCCGGTTCACCCCTCCTTAGGCAACCTGGTGCTCCCCCGCTCCCGGGAGGTCACCATATTGATGCCGAACTTAGTGCGGACACCCGATCGGCATAGCGCACTACAGCCCAGAACTCCTGAGCTCAAGCGATCCTCCTGCCTCAGCCTCCCGAGTAGCTGGGACTACAGGCGCGCGCCACCGCGCCCGGCAGAAACACTATTTTTAAAGTCAGTGAAAATATCAATGAATATATAGCCCAGTATAGTTCCCAAAACTATATATCATTTTACTTAAGCCTGAAAATGCCCTTACTACATAAACCATCTTATCCCTACCTTACAGATGAGGAAACTGATTCTCAGAAAAGTCAATAACTTGCTCACTGTCACAAGGTAGTATGGGACTGGGCCAGAATACAGGTATCTTGATTTCAAAGCAAAGTTTCTTTCCCCAACAGTGCTGCTGTCAGCCAACCTCTCCTCATTCTTGGTCTGCACAGAACTCCTTTCTCCATAGCTGAATTAGCCTCAGCGATGCCGCAATCCCTAGGACAAACTTGATTTTAAGTAAAAAGAATTTAGTGAGCTTTCACTCAAACTTGTAGAACACAGAACCATTCACTTGAATTAAAGAAGGTGCTAGATTATCCTCCCCCATTCTGATAACCTGGCTTTGTTTTGATTCAACAAACTGATTCCCACCTCTAATCTATTTGGTGCTGAGTACCTGGTATGCTCTTGTACACTCAGTTCCTCATCCTTGGCTGGAGATATTACTAGCTCTTAACGGCCCGCCCCCCACAAGATATAGACTCCTGCTCACTGCCTGAGCCTCTGCTCCCTGCTAACAGATTTCCTAGGTTCTCTTTCCCTCTCTGGATTTTCAAATATCACCCACTTCTCTAACACACTTCTAAAGAGCAGAACCAATCTCAATTCTTTGGAGAACCTCTCCCTCAACGATAAGTATCAACTCTTTCCCTGTATCTCTTCTATATACTGTCTGTAGTCATAACCTCTGGATATCATGTTCTCCTTTTATGCAAGTTCAGTTGTCCCCAAAATGCCTGCCCCAAAATAGGATTCAGTGTATAATTCATAAAAACCACCCTCTGCTTTCTATTGGAGAGTTTTAGCTAAAATGTCACTCGTTAGAAGGTCTTTTGTGAGGTAAGACCCCCAAGTAGGAATAAAGCTGAACATGGTTCTTGCTACACTATCTCCTGACTTATTACTAGAGAAGAGAAGGTTGAACAGAGATTGATAGCAATGACAACAGAGTGAAAGAGGAAAACTGAGCTGTAACACAGAGGAAGAAATAATGAGGCTGGATGAAAAATTGAAGACAGCAGTAAAAGGTCACAGAAAAACAGAATGGGTCTACAAAATCTCCAGCCTCTGTGATTAGAGAAATGGTGATGCCACTGATGTCAGAAAAGGAGTAAATTGGAAAAGGGAGTAAATGTGGACATGAAGATAAATTCACTTGACAAATGTAGATCACCATAGAGGCAGTGAAATGTAAATTAGAGTCTTCTAAAGTACAGTGTTATAGAATTTTTTAATTTTTTATATTTTAATTTTATTGAAGTATATTTGATTTACAATGTTGTGTAAGTTTCAGGTGTACAGCAGAGTGATTCAGTTATACATATACATATATTCATTATTTTTTAGATTCTTTTGTCATATGGGTTATCACAGAACACTAAGTAGAGTTCCCTGTGCTATACAGTAGGTCCTTGTTGGTCATCTATCTTATATATAGTAGTGTATGTGTATGTTCATCCCAAGCTCCTGATTTATCTCTCCCCCATGCCACATTTCCACTTTGGTAACCATAAGTTTGTTTTCAATATCTGTAAGTCTGTTTCTGTTTTTTAAATAAGTTCATTTGTATCTTTTTTTAAAATTCCACATATAAGCGATATCATACGATATTTGTATTTGTCTGACTTACTTCACTTAGTATGATAATCTCTAGGCCCATCCATGTTACTGCAAACGGCATTATATCATTCTTTTTCATGGCTGAGTAATATTCCATTGTATATATATGTACCACATCTTCTTTATCCATTCATCTGTTGATGGACATTTAGGTTGCTTCCATGTCTTAGCTATTGTAAATAGTGCTGCAATGAATTGAGGTGCATGTATCTTTTCAAATTATGGTTTTCTCCAGATATATGCCCAGGAGAATTGCTGGATCGTATGGTAGTTCTATTCTTAGTTTTTTAAGGAACCTCCATACTGTTCTCCACAGTGGTTGTATCATTTTACATTCTGATAGAATTTTTTAAATTGCTTTCACACTTATTTAGTGTCACACAAAGCCACCTGAGGTGGTTACATGCAATATATTCATCCCTCCTTATTTGACAAATGAAACTGAGGCCCAAAGAGGAAAATAGCTTAGGTATGATCTCACAGACCTGGAGCAAGAACTCAGTTCTCAGAACTCCTTGTCCAGTAAGCTTTCCACTCCATCATTTGGCCTTCCAAGCCAACTATAACAATTGATAACTTTATCTGAATGTAATTCAGCTAAAGTCATTCCAGTCAATAAAATACAGAGAGAACTTGGCCAAATGACTTCTTAGGTCAGAACCAGTTTATAATAAAAGTTACAGGTCATAAAATTAAAGTTTAAAGACCAGGATATTTTATTTGATGAAAGAGAGAATAAAATAGACATGGAAAAAAATATTAAGCATCAGTATCACAGGACAGTTGGGTCAATCCGTCTTTCTCCAAGCATCCACAAATTCCCATTAACTTTATTAAACTCCATGATCAAGGGGCCAACATCTGTACTTTCCCATCACAAATAACCAAACAGTCATTTTTTGCATGATTATTTCATTTCAAATGTCAATGTCATGCATGATTGTCTTTAAAATGACCCCATTAATTACATCTTTAAGCCAATATTTGCCGGTACTTTTATTTAATTTCCAAAACAATGAAATTATTTTGCCCTCTGAAGCATTTCTTAAAAAGATAATGATATTTTAGAAACAAATCAGTACTTTTTTCTTACATAAAAGTTTTCACCTGAGAAGTACAGCATTTCTTGGTTTTAAGTTTTTTTATTGCACTGACCTCTGCTTTTTCTGGCCAATGGGAAATGCTGTTCTCACTTTAGCAAAAGAGAAACCAAAGTCCAGGACTTGTCTAATGAAACAATGAATTAATGACAGTTCTTGGAAAAGGAATCAGTACATTTGATTTTCAAGGTTTAAACAAATTTTTCATGCCAGGATATAATCCTTGTCCAACATGAAAGGTAGTTTTCCCACCCCAGGGCCAAAGACCATGGAGAAGTTGGCATTCTTATGCTATTTATTAGTAAGTCCTTCTGTTTCATTATATGATTCTAAACCTTTATAGCTAAAAAAAAAGAAAAGAAAAAGAGGTTTCAAGGTGCTTAAGGTAATGAAGAAACCCCCATGGCTTGGGGGAAAATTCACAAAAATTATTTTCTAACCAGTGATAAACAGATGGTCACTGACCAAAATTTTCTGTTTTTACCAAAGAACTTCCTGCTGATTAGGAGAATGTCACCATGGATAGAAACAGGAGGGAGGATTAGCCTGGGGAGAAAGACAATGAATCTTGATTTTAAAAGGGTCTCTCCTGGGGCAGAGTCAAGATGACAGACTAGGAGGACATGGAATTCATGTCTCTGCACAACAAGGGTACCTACCAGGCACTGGTGGGGGACCATGGACACCTAAGGGGATGGGAGGAACCCCCAGCAACCGGGCCGGAGGTTGGGCCTGAGCTCCTGTGGTGGGAGCTCCAAGTCCCAACCTCTGGGCTAACAGAGAACCTCAGGCCCCAAGAAATATGAATCACAGTGAGGCCTTCCAGAGGTCCTCATCTCAGCACCAAGACCTGGCTCTATCAAACTGCCTGCAAAATCCAGTGCTGGACATCTCAGGCCAAACAACCAGTAAGACAGGAATGCAGACCCACCCATCAAAAAAAAAAAAAAAAAAGAAAAGAAACGACAAAAAAATATGTTACACTCGAAGGAGCAAGGTAAAAACCTAGAAGACCAAATAACTGAAGATGAAATAGGCAACCTACCTGAAAAAGAATTGAGTAATGACAGTAAAGATGATCCAAAATCTCAGAAACAGAATGGAGAAAATACAAGAAACATTCAACAAGGATCTAGAATAACTAAAGAGCAAACAAACAGTGATGAACAACATAATAACTGAAATTAAAAATACTCTAGAAGAAATCAATACCAGAATAACTGAGACAAAAGAACAGATAAGTGAGCTGGAAGATAAAATGGTGGAAATAATTCCCTTGTAGCAGAATAAAGAAAACAGAATGAAAAGAATTGAGGATAGTCTCAGAGACCTCTGGGACAACATTAAATGCACCAACATTCGAATTATTGGGGACCCAGAAGAAGAAGAGATAAAGAGACGGTCTGAGAAAATATTTGAAGAGATTATAGTCGAAAATTTCCCTAATGTGGGAAAGGAAATAGTCAATCAAGTCCAGGAAGCACAGAGAGTCCCATACAGGATAAACCCAAAGAGAAATATGCTGAGATACATATTATTCAAACTATCAAAAATTAAATATAAAGAAAAAATATTAAAAGCAGCAATGGAAATGCAACAAATAACATACAATGGAATCCCCGTAAGGTTAACAGCTGATCTTTCAGCAGAAACTCTGCAAGCCAGAAGGGAGTGGCAGGACATATTTAAAGTGATGAAGGGAAAAACCTACAACAAAGATCACTCTACCCAGCAAGGATCTCATTCAGATTCGATGGAGAAATCAGCTTTACAGACAAGCAAAAACTATGAGAATTCAGCACCACCAAACCAGTTTTAAAACAAATGCTAAAGGAACTTCTCTAAGTGAGAAACACAGAAACAAACCCAAATCTATTAAGAAAATGGTAATAGGAACATACATATTGATAATCACCTTGAATGTAAATGGATAAAATGCTCAAACCAAAAGGCCCAGACTGGCTGAATGGATACAAAAAACAAGACCCTTATATATGGTGTCTACAGGAGACCCACTTTGGACACATACAGACTGAGGGTGAGAGTATGGAAAAAGATATTCCATATAAATACAAACAACAAGAAAGCTGGATTAGCAATACTCATATCACACAAAATAGACCTTAAAATAAAGACTGTTACATGAGATAAGGATGGACACTACATAATGATCAAGGGACTGATCCAAGAAGAAAACATAGCAATTGTAAATACTTATGCACCCAACAAGGAGCACCTTAATACATAAGGCAAATGCTAACAGCCATAAAAGGAGAAATCGACAGTAACACAATAATAGTGGGGGAATTTAACACCCCACTTACACCAATAGACAGATCTTCCAGACAGAAAATAAATAAGGAAGCACAAGCTTTAAAGGACACAATAGACCAGATAGACTTAATTGATATTTTTAGGACATTCTACCCAAAAGCAGAAGAATACACTTTCTTCTCAAGTGCACACAGAACATTCTCCAGAATAGATCATATTTTGGGTCACTAAAACCTTGAAAAATTTAAGAAAATTGAAATCGTATCAAGCATCTTTTCCAACCAACAGGCTATGAGATTTAGAAATCAATTACAGGAAAAAAACAGTAAAAACCACAAATATATGGAGGTTAAACACTGCGCTGCTAAATAACGAAGAGATCACTGAAGAAATCAGAGGAAATTAAAAAATACAAACAAATGACTATCAAAACACGATGATCCAAAACCTGTGGGACACAGCAAAGGCAGTTCTAAGAGGGAAATTCATAACAATTCAAGCTCACCTCAAGAAACAAGAAAAATCTCAAATGAACAATCTAACCTAACACCTAAAGCAACTAGAAAAAAAGGAACAAAGAAAACCCAAAATTAGTAGAAGGAAAGAAAACATAAAGATCAGAGCAGAAATAAATGAAATAGAAACAAAGAAAACAATAGCAAAGATCAATAAAACTAAAATCTTGTTCTTTGAGAAGATAAATGATATTAATAAATCTTTAGCTAGACTCATCAAGAAAAAAAGGGAGAGGATGCAAATCAATAAAATTAGATAAGGAAAAGGAGACATTACAACTAACACCATAGAAATACAAAAGATCATAAGAGATTACTACAAACAACTATATGCCAAAAAAAATGAACAACCTTAAAGAAATGGACAAATTCTTGGAAAACTAGACCCTTCCAAGATTGAACCAGGAAGAATTAGAATATATAAACAGGCCAATCACAGTTAATGAAATTGAAACTGTAATTAAAAATCTTCCAACAAACAAAAGTCCAGGACCAGAAGGCTTCACAGGTGAATTCTATCAAACAATTATAAAAGAGTTAACACCTAT
Organism: Kogia breviceps; assembly: GCF_026419965.1. Lineage (NCBI taxonomy): Eukaryota > Metazoa > Chordata > Mammalia > Artiodactyla > Physeteridae > Kogia > Kogia breviceps. Next base: position 103,909,025 of record NC_081314.1, read on the forward strand.
CCTTCTCAAAAAAATTGTGGAGGGAGGAATACTCCCAAACTCGTCTATGAGGGTACCATCACCCTGATACCAAAACCAGACAAGGATATCACAAAAAAGAAAATTATGGACCAATATCACTGATGAACATAGAAGCAAAAATCCTCAACCAAATACCAGCAAACAGAATCCAACAACACATTAAAAGGATCACACACCATGATCAAGTGGGATTTATCCCAGGGATGCAAGGATTCTTCAATATATGCAAATCAATCAATGTGATACACCATATTAACAAATTAAAGAATAAAAACCATATGATCATCTCAACAGACGCAGAAAAAGCTTTTGACAAAATTCAACACGCATTTATGATAAAAACTCTCCAGAAAGTGGGCATTAGAGGGAACCTACCTCAACATGATAAAAGCCATATATGACAAACACACAGCAAACATCATTCTCAGTGGTGAAAAACTGAAAGCATTTCCTCTAAGGTCAGGAAAAAGGCAAGGATGTCTGTCCACTCTCGCCACTATTAGTCAACATAGTACTGGAAGTCCTAGCCACAGCAATCAGAGAAGAAAAAGAAATAAAAACAATACAAATTGGAAAAGAAGGAGTAAAACTGTCACTGTTTGCGGATGACATGACACTATACATAGAGAATCCTAAAGATGCCATCAGAAAACTCCTAGAACTAATCAATGAATTTGGTAAGGTTGCAGGATACAAAATTAATGCACAGGCTTCCCTGGTGGCGCAGTGGTTGAGAGTCCGCCTGCCGATGCAGGGGACACGGGTTCGTGCCCCAGTCCGGGAGGATCCCGCATGCCGCGGAGCGGCTGGGCCCGTGAGCCATGGCCGCTGAGCCTGTGCGTCCAGAGCCTGTGCCCCACAACGGGAGAGGCCACAGCAGTGAGAGGCCCGCGTACCACAAAAAAAAAAAAAAAAAATTAATGCACAGAAATCCCTTGCATTCCTATACAGTAACAAAGAAAGATCCAAAAGAGAAATTAAGGAAACAATCCCATTTACCATCACAACAAAAAGAGTAAAATACCTAGGAAAACCTACTTAAGTAGACAAAACACCTGTACACAGAAAACTATAAAACACTGATGAAAGACACCAAAGATAACATAAACAGATGGAGAGATATACCATGCTCCTGGATTGGAGGAATCAATATTGTGAAAATGCCTATACTACACAAAGCAATCTACAGGTTCAATGCAATCCCTATCAAATTACCAATGGCATTTTTCACAGAACTAGAACAAGAAATTTTACAATTTGTATGGAAACGCAAAAGATCCTGAATAGCCAAAGCAATCTTGAGAAAGATAAATGGGGTTGGAGGAATCAGGGTCCCATACTGCAGACTATACTACAAAGCTACAGTAATCAAGACAAGTCTGGTACTGGCACAAAACAGAAATATAGGGGCTTCCCTGGTGGCGCAGTGGTTAAGAATCCGCCTGCCAGTGCAGGGGACTCAGGTTCGAGCCCTGGTCAGGGAAGATCCCACATGCCACAGAGCAGCTAAGCCTGTGTGCCACAACGACTGAGCGTGTGCTCTAGAGCCCACGAGGCACGACTACTGAGCCCACATGCCTAGAGCCTGTGCTCTGCAACAAGTGAAGCCACTGCAATGAGAAGCCCACACATCGCAACAAAGAGTAGGCCCCGCTCACTGCAACTAGAGGAAGCCCGCGTGCAGCAACAAGGACCCAACGCAGCCAAAAATAAATAAATTTTCTTGAAAAACAGAAATATAGATCAATGGAACAAGATAGAAAGCCCCAAGATAACCCCACACACATATGGTCACCTTATCTTAGATAAAAGAGGCAAGAATATACAATGGAGAAAAGACAACCTCTTCAATAAGTGGTGCTGGGAAAACTGGACACTTACCTGTAAAAGAATGACATTAGAACACTCCCTAACACCATACACAAAAATAAACTCAAAATGGATTAAAGACCTAAAAGTAAGGCCAGACACTACCAAACTCTTAGAGGAAAACATAGGAAGAACACTCTGACATAAATCACAGCAAGATCTTTTTTGATCCACCTCCTAGAGTATTGGAAATAAAAACAAAAATAAACAAATGGGACCTAATGAAACTTAAAACCTTTTGTAAAGCAAAGGAAACTACAAACAAGACGAAAAGAAAATCCTCAGAATGGGAGAAAATATTTTCAAATGAATCAACAGAAAAAGGATTAATCTCCAAAATATATAAACAGCTCATGCAGTTCAATGTTAAAAAAACAAAACAACCTAATCCAAAAATGGGCAGAAATCCTAAATAGACATTTCTCCAAAGAAGACATACAGATGGCCAAGAAGCATATGAAAAGCTGCTCCACATCACTAATTATTAGAGAAATGCAAATCAAAACTACAATGAGGTATCACCTCACACCAGTTAGAATGGGCATCATCAGGAAATCTACAAACAACAAATGCTGGAGAGGATGTGGAGAAAAGGGAACCCTCTTGCACTGTTGTGGGAATGTAAATTGATACAGCCACTATGGAGAACAGTATAGAGCTTCCTTAAAAAACTAAAAATAGGACTACCATATGACCCATCAGTCTCACTACTGGGTATATACCTTGAGAAAACCATAATTCAAAAAGAGTCATGTACCAAAATGTTCATTGCAGCTCTATTTACAATAGCCAGGACATGGAAGCAACCTACACGTCCATCGACAGATGAATGGATAAAGAAGATGTTGCACATATATACAACGGTATATTACTCAGCCATAAAAAAGAAACATAATTGGGCTTCCCTGGTGGCGCAGTGGTTGAGAATCCACCTGCTGATGCAGGGGACATGGGTTCGCGCCCCGGTCCGGGAAGATACCACATGCCACGGAGCGGCTGGGCCCGTGAGCCACAGCTGCTGAGCCTGCGCGTCCGGAGCCTGTGCTCCGCAACGCGAGAGGCCACGACAGTGAGAGGCCCGCGTACTACAGAAAAAAAAAAAAAAAAAAAGAAACATAATTGATTTATTTGTAGTGAGGTGGATGGACCTAGAGACTGTCATACAGAATGAAGTAAGTCAGAAAGAGAAAAATAAATACCGTATACTAACATATGGAATCTAAAAAAAAAAAAAAAAGGTTCTGAAGAACCTAGGGGCAGGACAGGAATAAAGACACAGACATAGAGAATGGACTTGAGGACACGGGGAGGGGGAAGGGTAAGCTGGGATGCTGGGATGAAGTGAGAGAGTGGCATGGACTTATATATACTACCAAATGTAAAATAGATAGCTAGTGGGAAGCAGCTGCATAGCACAGGGAGATCAGCTCCGTGCTTTGTGACCACCTAGAGGGGTGGGATAGGGAGGGTGGGAGGGAGATGCAAGAGGGAGCAGATATGGGGAAATAAGTATATGTTTAGCTGATTCACTTTGTTATACAGCAGCAATTAACACACCATTGTATAGCAATTATACTGCAGTAAAGATGTTAAAAAATAATAAAATAATAAAATTTTTTAAAATTAAAAGATAAGGCATTTGAGACTGGAGAAATTTTAAGTACGTATATCTGACAAAGAACTTGTATCCACAATGTAAAAGAACTCATAACTCAATACAGTAAGTTTTGCCAAATGTACCTAGCCTTCTAATGACCTCTCCAATCAAAATATGGTACATTTTCATCACCCCAGAAAGCTCCTCTGTGCTCCTTTGCAGTCAATTACTCATAACCCTACCACAGGCAGACATTGATTTGATTTCTATCATGGTAAGTTGGTTTCATCTGTTCTTTATTAAAAGGCACCTTGGCAAAATGTCTGACCTCAGGTTGGAGAAGGAAGAGAAAATACAAAATGAACCTAGAATATCTTGTGATAGAAACTCAAGAAGTATTCAGAGAACAATGGGTCTTGTCAAAAAGATGAAGAAGCTAGCTTGAAGAGACTCCCACTGGGCAACTCTGGGAGAATTTGAGTACCAAAATACATAATGATAATAACAGGTTATTACCATTAAACTAAACAGGAAAACTAAATACGATATTTATTTATTTATACCCTATTTAGTTTTCCTGTTTAGTTGAGTACATTGAAAGTGATGAGGAGATATTTATATAGATTTAAAGTACCTTCCCTTAAAAAATAAAAAAATATTTTTTTAATTACAAAGGGGGAAGAGTGTAATGTTACAGTGGAGAAGCATGGCAGATACAACTTTAGTCAAGTGATCAAAGTAAACATCATCACTAATGCAATAAGTTGAAAATGTGTGCTATGTAATAGGGTTTATGAGAAGACTACATCGTCTGTGACATTCCTGCTAATGATGCATAACCTGGATCTATTCCTAGAGGTGCTACCATATCCATCATGTCAACTTGAATTTTTGCTGATAGCGAAATGCAGCAAAAATCTCAGGCGTCTCCTCCTATGTCAGCAGATACCCTATACTCAGTACATAGCACTGGATAATTCTTCTCATTGTACCACTCACCCCTCCCTGTCATAAGGACCTTTCTGATCCATCATCTCATACAATCTATTTGCTGATCACTTTTACAGTTTTAGGTATGTTGCACAATTTTTAATTAGAGCACTTCCCACTTCTTCAATATTTGGATAAAAACAGATAGCAACATGAATATCAGTGAACGATTTTATGTGGACGCTAATCTCATATCTTTTAAACTATCAGGGCTCTGTTTAGTACAAAGCCTCCATTGGATGGTGGATTATAAGCATCTGGCACCCAATGGCCTGTGACTCAGTTACTGGCCGACATTTCAGTCTCTGAACTCAAATGGCCTATAAATTATAATTTCTTCTAAGCCTCTGAAGTAAGGAGAGATGAGATAACACTTGAAAACTGAGAGTATAACCTGCATCTTGGTCATGCTTGGTCCTGCAGAGAGGCTTTGTAGGAAACTCAGCCACCTGAGGTCATTGCAAAATGATGGTGGCAGCTGCCATCACAGAGAAAAGAAATATGTCTTTCCTTACTGGACCACAGGGCCTGCTGGGCCCTGGCCACTTGTGACGAGAGGTGAATTCAATTCATAACTTCATTGTGTTCCTTGGGCAGCACATGTATACTTGCTGAATTCTGTAAGGGTTGTTAGTAGCTCAACTTCTCAGCCCTTTGTCTTTATTTGAGCAAAAAACACCAAACTCCACTTTTAACACCCTTATTAAGAGAAAATCAAATCTTTGGTCTCTGGGGTTCTCTGCAGACGTGGATATGATGATCCCAAGATGGGGAGATAGTCTCCCTGATGGAGCAAAGGCTGTAACAGAAATAAATATACAATTTGATTTCAAGCTCCAAAATGTGCCTAAATCTTTAAACATTCCATCTCTGCTAATCTATTTTAGAAATGGAGTGAAGGAGCAAATCCCTAAAGCTGAGTCTTATGTCACAGAGCCCAGCTAACGCATTACTTTAGGAGCCATGTTTAATGTTTTATTGTAAATTTAAGAATGCTGTGTCATTGTTCCACTGTCCTTTAAATGAAGTTATGCCATGTAATTATTATTCATACAGCAGGGTATGTTTTTAATAATTATATTCCAAGATAGGCTTATTTCAGAACGAGAAAGCCCATAAAACAGATATCCTGATCCTTTCAGAATTTATTGGGAAAAGACCTCTGACTTTATGGTCACCCTGCTTCATTCATTTGTCACATGTGGTGAGATGGCCAGAATGTGCCTTCCAGAGGCTGACACTCCTCTCCTGGGCAACACACTTATTTAAAACTGAATAGCTCGTAGTTAATAGTACCTAATATACAAAGAGCCTTGAAAGTCTATTAAAAAGCAAGAAAACTGGTAAATTCTGGGAAAGGGGAATATAAGTGGCCAAAAATATATTAAAAGCACTAAAACTAATAATTTTTAAAATGCAAATTAAAGCAATGATATAGTATTTACTTCACTAATAATAATGCAGAAAAGAAGTAGTCAATGATAACATACATTGGTAAAGATGTGAGAAAATAGGCAGTGGGTGTGAAGCTGGTAAAATCTCCTTGGGGGGCAAAGAGATTTGGTATTTGGTATTATCTTTTAAAATATAAAATTAATATGCCCATTGACCTAGCCCTTCCATTTTCAGAAGTTTATGCTATAAACTCTCATATACATACTTTGACATATATGATTTTATGTATATATGAAAAACATATATGCACACATATGCTAATTGCAGTTGTAGTTTTTAAAAACTTTGGAAGCAAACTAAATGCTCATTAATAAGAAACGTGTTAAATATATATTCATATATATAGTATAATACATATTTGAGATATAGTGTAACATATTGGCACAGTCATATGTTAGAAAGCTCTGCCACCATGAAAGAACCAGAGTAGATCTAAAAGGAACAGTCTCTCTCAGGTACATCAAGATAAAGAATATATTTGGGTAAAAATTGGATGTATTTATGTCTATACATACACCTACATACACTTGCATTAACATAGAATGTTTATGAAAAAGCCACAAGAAACTTCACAGTGGATGCTTATGGTAAGGGAGAAAAAGTGTCTGAGCTATGAGGGCAACTTACTTTTGTCATAATATACTCTTTTGAACTATTTGAATTTTTTATCATTTATATGTAGTACTTCTTAAATTTAAAAAAAATGCCTTTGTTGTTGAAATTTTTAAAAGAAAATGTGAGAAATCTAGTGATTTTGTAATGGTTACGTTTGACTAGAGAATCCCTGTCTCAAATAAAACAGTAGGTCAGAATATACATTCAAATAATCAAAGGTTTTAAAATAAAACCTGGTCCACTGGGTGCCAATCAGCAATCTACCCATTTAAGTGAAAGATCATCTCTTGCAGGTCATTTTCTCATCTTCCAAGCTCTGTTTTCCTCACGGACAATCTCTTCTTTTTGAAAAGCAGTGCAATACAAATACGTTGTGACTTTTAATTTTTTTAAAAAAGCCTGTTGACTTCCAATTCTATTTTTTTATTCATGTATTCTCTTTTCTAAAAAAAGAAAATATTAAACAAGGAAAGGATATTACATCAACAGTACTTGTTTTATTATCAAAGAAAATTATTTCCTTCAATAATATGGGTATTTAGGTTCCTATTAAGAAGCATTTAGGTAATCTTTAGTTTGGGAATAACCCAATTAAAGTACTATGAATATTATTATACAAATCCTTTTGTGAATGTATGCAGTATTTTTGATACATCCTGTTGTAAACTGAATGTTTCTGTTTCCCTAGCAATTCATATGTTAAAATTCTAACCTCCAAGTGATGGTATTAGGAGGCCAAGGCCTTTGGGAGTTGATTAGGTCATAAGGGTAGAGCCCTCATGAATGGGATTATTGCCTGAAAGAGGAAAAACACTCTTACATTTCTTCTCTTTCTACTACTCACACTGAACACTTCTGTGACCAGATGTGTGCAGCTTTTCCCACAACAAGCAATTCTCCAAGGATATCCACTGGGCATCCTACAATTTACATCTGACACTAACTACCTGGGAATAGCATCAGATCTCACAGGTTAAGGGCTCAGTCCCAGGAGAGTGGCCCCACTTCAGATGCAAACACAAATCCCAGGTTGTCACCTGTGCTTCTGACTGACCAGCTATAAATCAGAGGTTCCCATGACCCCCTCCTCAGGTGCAATTAATTTACTAGAATGACTCACAGAACTCAGGAAAACATTTTACATTTTACGTACTAGATTACTGGTTTATTATAGAAGGATATAGTGCAGGAGCAGCCAAATGGAAGAGACACATAGGGCAAGGTACGTGGGAAGGGGAGCAAAGCTTCCAAGCCCTCCCTGGGAACCAACCTTTCCAGAACCTCCACGTGTTCACCGACCAGGATGCTCCCCGAACTCTGTACTTCAGGGATTTTTATGGAGGCTTCATTATGTAGGCATGGTTGATTAAATCATTAGGGAGTAATTCAACCTCTAGCCCCTCTCCCTTCCCAGGAGGTTATGGGGTAGGGCTGAAAGTTTCAACCTTCTAATCACATGATTGGCTTCCCTGGGAACCAGTCCCCAAACTTAGGGGCTTTCCAAAACCCACCTCATTAATAAAACTTCTGGTGCGTTGAAAGGGGCTTTTTTTCACTAACAAAAGACACCTTCATTGCTCTGTCACTTAGGACGTTACAAGGACTGTGGGAGCTCTTTGCCAGGAACACGGAAGAAGACCAAAGACATTTTCTTTTTTAATTTTTATTTTATTTTTTATTAATTTTTGTTGGAGTATGGTTGCTTTACAATGTTGTTAGCCTCTACTGCACAACAAAATGTATCAGCCATACACATACAGATATCCCCTCCCTTTTGGACTTCCTTCCCATTTAGGTTATCACAGTGCATTAGGTAGAGTTCCCTGTGCTATACAGTATGTTCCCATCAGTTGTCTATTTTATACATAGTATGAATAATGTATACTTGTCAATCCCAGTCTCCCAGTTCCTCCCACCCTACCCCTTTCCCCCTTGGTATCCATACATTCGTTCTCTATTTCTGTGTCTGTATTTCTGCTTTGCAAATAAGATCATCTATACCATTTTTCTAGACTTCACATATATGCGTTATTGTACGATATTTGCTTTTCTCTTTCTGACTTACTTCACTCTGTATGACCCTCTCTAGGTCCATCTACATCTCCACAAATGACCCAATTTCATTCCTTTTTATGGCTGAGTAATATTCCATTTTATATATGTACCATATCTTCTTTATCCATTCCTGTCGATGGACATTTAAGTTGCTTCCATGTCTTGGCTATTGTACATAGTGATGCTATGAACATTGGGGTGCATGTACTTTTTTGAATTATGGTTTTCTCTGGGTATATGCCCAGTAGTAGGATTGCTGGGTCATATGGTAGCTCTATTTTTAGTTTTTTAAGGAACCTCCATACTGTTTTCCATAGTGGCTGCATCAATTTACATCTTATTATAACTCGTATATCACAGTGCTCTTAAAAGAAGAGACACAGCTGGCTCTCTGCTCTCTGACATGTGAGGATACCAAGAGAAAATGGCCAACTGCAAACAGGAAGTGGCCCCTCACCAGACACTGGATCTTCCAGAATCTTCATCTTAAATTGTCCAGCCTCCAAAACTTATGAGAAATACATTTTTGTTGTTTAAGCCACCCAGTCTATGGTATTCTGTGATAGCAACCTGAACTAAGACACATTCCAAATTTAATATACTCAAGATCATCAGCATCATCTTCTCTCCTTCATTTTAATTCTTCAATTCATTTTCCTGTTCACCAAGGTGATGAAATTATTTTCTGCAAGATTCAATCTCTAGAATCTTCTTTGATTCCTCTCTCTCCTTCACTCTCTGGATACAGTGACTCTTTAAACACTGTTGTTTTCCTCCTATTGCAGTTCCTTCTGCTGTATAACAAACTAATCTAAAATTGGTGTTATAAAACAATAACCATTTTATTTTGCTCACAATTACAGGGGTCAGAAATTCATGAATAGCCTAGCTAGGTAGTTCTCACTTGGGGTTCCTTATATAGTTACAATCAGACCTCAGCCGATGCCATAGTTGTCTGAAGGGTTAGCTGGCCTGCACATTCAAGACGGCTCACTCACATAGCTGGCAGTTGATGGTGGCCATCTTCAAAGCACCTACATGTGTCTTCTCCAGCAAGGTAGACTCAGGGGAGTCAGATTTCCTATCAGATAACTGGTCGCTTCCTGAGCTAGCATCCCAGAAGCAGTAGACAAAAGCTGTATGGCTTTTTCTGACCTAGTTTAAGTCTTTTGCTGGTTATCAAACATTGACTAGGACACCACTGCTTTAGCTCTTCCTGCTTTGCTTTCTGTGTCTGTGTACATGTGAAAAGTGTTTTGAAAAACCATAAAGTATTACACAAAAGTAAGAAAAATTTTTAAATAATGATTATAGAAAAAAATAGTTCTTATCTCTGTGACAGGATCGCTTACTGAGACCTCAATTTGTGTTTGGATCTTGTATTTTTTTCCTCTTTGTTTCCATCAAGGTAGCCCCGGTCTTCTGGTCCTTTGATTTAGGGATGTTATGGGACCAAAGTGAAATTTCCTGACAATTTGCCTCCTGTCTTTCATTTTCGAAAGACCAGCCTTTTTGAGAAAATTATGCTAGAGCATAATGAGGAAAAAACCAAGCGCCTTCTGAGGAGTGAGTAGGAGAAGAGGGGAAAGAAAGAGATGCATGATAGGTCCTACTTTTCATCCTCTTAGAGCTTTCCAAGGGGGCTACTGATAAGCTACCATGGTATATGTCAGGAGTTGACAAACTACAGCCCATGGGCTGCTGCCTGTTTTTGTAAATAAAATTTGCGGGGGATACAGCCATGTCTATGCATTAAAGTATTGCCTATAGCTGCAATTAACAGTTGCAACTACAGAATTGAGTAGTTATGACAGAGACCTATGGCCTAGGGCATATTTACTATCTGAAAAATTTTACTGCTGGTCTGTGTGAATGGTACCTCCTAGAGTTGAGTATAAAACCTGCACAACCAGGCAGCAGCCCTAAAACTACAGATCCCTGGCAAGTATATCAACCCTACTGAGGCTGGAAACCACTTCAAATGACATGTGAGCTTCAGTAGGATCATATTCATGAGACTTGTGAAAGGAAAATCAAAATGGAGTCGGTATCGCTAAGAGCTCTCTAAAATGGAGCTGGGAGGCCATTGAGGAAGTGTGACTTATGCACCTCTCAGCCTGGATGGAATCTGATGAAGTCATCCAGAACACCTGTCAGAAACTCAAGCTATTTACCAGACCCTTACCTAAAATAACTCATCCCAGTCTACTTATTGGACCCCTACCCTAAAACAACTTGTGATTCCTTATGGACAAATATTTTCTGGCTGGCGTCAGAGTCAATCACAGTTCTCACCAGGCAACTTTTAATTAACAACGTCATGGCTTTTTGTCTTTATAAGTCCCTGACTTTTTCTCTTCCTTGGAGCACTCTTTTGGGTTTACCTAAATCTGTGTCTCCTGAATTGGAATTCTTAAGACCCCAAAAAAACTCTTATTTGAAGCCTCCTGTATAATTTTTTTAGTTAACAGACTATATACATTTTAAAAGAGGATAAAATCATGACTCTCACACAAATACAAAATGAACACATCAAGGATTTTATTTAACTCAATAATTAATGAGAGAACCAGGAAGCTATAGAAAAACCAGTTCAAGTGGAAATTGGACTTCCAGAGATTTATATTCTCTATCTGACAAAACTCACCTTCACTGCCATGAACAGGAATCATTTGCTTAGCTGTGCACAGGAAACATTTGCATTATTATTAGTGCTACAAGTTAACTTCTATCTCAATGGAGTTGTAAGATAACGTAGTCAAAGACAACCAAAAGCAGAGACAACCCACATGATTGAGCTTGCCGGAATGCATACTACATTACTAAGCTTTGCACAATTTTCTCCTTTGGGACCAAAGACCACAGACAAGCCCCACAAATATTTTGCTTTTTTTATTACCAATGGGACCTTCAGGTGACCCCACGGAAGCTGGATGATGACTGAGATCAAATGATTTGCCAAACGAGTGTCTGGGTTTCAGTTTCAGAATACCTTTGATTTAAAGAAAATAAATTATGTTGATATTTCTTATGCCTCTGAGTATCTGAAATAAAATTCCTATCTCTGTATTCAAGATCCTTGAGAACAGAGACCTTGTCTGATCTACTTCTGTTTTCTTAGACCTAATACCAGATAAATAGGTGACCGGTAAATATTTGCTAAATGGATAGAATGAATGCTAAGGAACAAGAGAAAACTGGGTATTTCACATAGTTAAATAAAACTTCATTGGGGAAAAACTTCTAACCATAGACTGCCTCACATATGTACTATGCAAATTCTTACCCAGGTTCACTGTATCCCATGTCGGAGAAATAACAAGAAGCATCTGATACAGAAACCCAGAGGTTGCAGAGTGAGCCTTGGATCTGCCTGTTTTCTAAGAAAACTAATAAAGGAAAGAGCATCAAGCATAAAATTATTTTCTCTTTTAGGAAAAAATGTTGTGCTTCACTGGAAAACTATGCATTGTCTGGGCTCTAGGGAACACTCTCAGGATTATCTGATTCTAGTCTGTTATTGTACTTGAGCTCTTTTGCAACTCTGTAAATTGAAAATAAGTAGTAACAAAGCAAAATAATTCTTGTCTTATTGACATACAGATATCCTGTCCAGTAGAGGTGCAATTGATTTCACTTCCCCTCCTGTGGGAAAACCAATTTTCTTGAACCAGTTATAACATCTGTCTGGTACCATCATTGTAAGCAGATAGGGTAGGAGGTCCCTGGAGAAAGAGAACCAGGAATGACTTTCATGACATAAGAGAAGCCATTTTGGCTTAAGCTGTTTTGTAATCTAAGTCCAGTAATGTGTTCTTAGGGGAAGTAAAGGAATGCAGGAACCCAGGAAAAGCAGTCAAGAAACAACAGTTCAGCAAAAAAACAAAAAAACAGAGTCCTGCTTCCTCCTCAAGGGATATACATAACAATCTGATACAGGTCTTTGAGTTCTGCAGGAACTAAGGCCCCCTGATGTTGACCCTCCCGACTTCAATCAACTAAAACTTGGACACTGTAGACCTTTGCCCCAATTCTACACTGAATTCTCCTCTGCTCAAACGTTCATTAATATGCACGTATCCTTAGCTTAAAACTTCTCCAATTTTGCTGTTCAGAGAGACACTTCTTTGGGAATGATCCCTGGTGTTCTCCTTACTTGCTGCAAGTAATAATAAATCCTTCCTTCTCCCAGTCTTTGGCTTAGTGGTGTCTATTGTCTCAACACCCACCAAGAGGCAAATCCAGCTTTTGGGTAACATCATTGGTTAATGAGTAGAATAAAATCTTTAACACCTGTTCATTTTTATCTCTTTGAGAGTCATGATTTTAACCTTTTTTGAAAATTAGGTTTTAACACTCTCCACAATAGTATTAGTTTCAGGAGAAAGTGAATATGCAATTCAAAACAGTGGAGGCGGGAATAAAACAGTGGAAAAAGGACACCAAGCTTTCAAAATTAATTGGGAGTTGAGTTTGGAATAATTATTATTGTGCTGTAAGGATGCGTTTAAACATTTATGAACATAATACATGAAGCAAACCCACTAGGATAGCAACGGTATTCAAGTAATACTCTGAAAACTGCCTGTAAATACATTGTTTTAATTATTTACCTCACTGCCTCCATCAAAATGTCCAGATGAATGAGAGGAATCTAATCCAAACATCAATTTCCTTTTTCTCCCCTATTTACATGTTTCCTACTTCCTCCTCATGTTAAATATCAGTGCAAAAATCACACCAGTGTTAATATGTGTAGATGTTATAGGGCTCAGTTATCCTCTTGGAGTCTAATAAGGCACCTCCTCTGGGCTTTCCCAGGTGAGTCATTAGAACAGCCCACTTCCTCCAGGACTTTCTGACTTAACATTCCTCAGAAAACAGAAGTCAATGGGATAGCCTCAAGTTTAGGTCACAAGGATCTTATTAAGTCAACTGAATTTGATACCAGATACCTATCATTTCTCAACTCTGCAATACATCTGCACCATTCATTCTCTGGGGAAACTAAGAGGAGGAGGGTCTCCAGGGATAAACACTGAAAGAGTATGTTATACTTTATATCCCACCTTGGGGAAAGAGGCGAGGTGGCCTGAGGGCCAGACTCTTCCATTTTGGGGGAGGGGGCTCAAGGCCGCTGACACAGAGCTGGAGCTCAGGGACAGGAGTGGGGGGGCTCTCTAGAATGATCACTCTGCTTTAAAAACGTTTATGGATTGCCTCTCATCAGATTTGTAGCCTTGGAGCCTCCTGTATCCCGCACCTCCCCTCAGCCAGCTGTGCGTGGGTCCCTAGAGTGGTGGGAACGGGGCGGGGGGGGGGCGCGGTGTAGGAGAGGGGGGAACTGATGAGGGCCTGGCCCGGGAGAGGTGGTCAGGCCTTACTATGGTTCTGCTAGAGGTAGATCAACTGGAAGGTGATAAAGCTTAAGCCCCTTTCTGTTCCCTATCTAAATAAATACTTTTAAACAAACAAACAAACAAAATTATACTTTAGAAGGATTCTAAAGTATAATTAGTTGGGCTCTGTGGAAAATAAAACACACACTGGGAGAGAAATGCTTATTTGGTAAATGCAGTCTCTCCCCAGACAACAGGGCACTGTTTGGGGAAGAAAATTTCAGAATTGAATATGTGAGAAAATAAAAGATGATTTCCTTGGAGATTTCTTCAGGCTCTGAAAACAATGTGATATGTGCAAGAAAACACCAAATGTTCCCCTAGAATACAGAAACAACAACCCTAGTTGATTACTTTTTTTTTTTAAAGCTGCCTTGGTTGGGGGAGAAAAGTTACAGGCTTTCACCAGTAGAGGGGAATACTGTCCTAGGAAAAAACACAGTCTCTTCATGCTCATGTTTTTTTCACCATAATTCTTCCATGGTACAAGCAAGAGACAAAAGTTTCCACCTTGTTTTTCTCATTTATAGAATGTTTAACCACAGGGATTTTGTTCTCCTATGCCTAGAGCATAATTGTTTTGTGGGAGCAGAAAGGAGAATGTGGGGAGCTGTGAGACCAGAGAAGAGTCATCCTGGAAGCTGTCAGGGTTAGGCTGAGTTACAGAACAGCTCCAAGTCCGAAGTAATGAGGAGCTTGCCTTACACAGGTACTCCTTCCTCAAATGCCCCAGTGCAAAGCTTATTCTAGAATCTCCATGGTTCCTCATTGGCTCTTCCCTATGGGAGACTATTAGCCATTGTCAACCAATAGAAGTCTCAAAGGGATGGGCATTTATAATTTGCCCTTCAGGAGCTATGGACTTTTAAATGTCTTCCTGTTTTCCACCTAATATCACCATGCCTTACATAAGGCTTTCTTTTCCAGCATTTCTAATACTGCAAAGCATTAAGAAATTTATTTCATGAAGGGAAGCTGTATCCTGCAGTGGAATTATATAGGAAATGTCACAGTGCTGAATGAATGGGAGGGTCCATTTCCTTGTGAGACACTAGAACTGAAAAAGCTCCCTGCCAAACCCGCTTTAAAGCCCCTCCCATAGTCAGAGCCAGCAGAGGCCATGTTAGTCTTGGGAAAAGAAAGTGGAGACTCTTCAGCAGAACACCGGGATGGCACCCTCAAGTTAAAGAGAGATGCTGAAGTCTCACGTTACCAGCCATCTTCAGAGCTGAAAGAGAGAGAGAAAGAGAGAGAGTGGGAAGGAAGAAGGGAGGAAGGGAGAGAAAGAGAGAGAGTGGGAAGGAAGAAGGGAGGAAGGGAGGGAAAGAGAGAAATGGAAGAGAAAAAGAAAAAACAAACAGAAAGCTATCAGGTTGGAAACTCTTAGAGAGGAGGAAGTTGTTTGACACCAGAACCCATTGCATATTCTTTATGTGTTGTTGCATATAAATATCATGTAGCAGTTCAGTTCAGGTCCAATCAAGAGACAGAAGCCACACAGTGATTTTTTTTTTTAATTGAAGTATAGTTGATTTACAATGTTGTGTTAGTTTCAGGTGTACAGCAAAGTGATTCAGAATATATATATTCTTTTTCAGATTCTTTTTCATTATAGGTTATTACAAGGTATTGAATATAGTTCCCTGTGCTATACAATAGGTCCTTGTTATTTATCTGTTTTGTGTATAGTAGTGTGTATCTGTTAATCCCAAACTCCTAATTTATCCCTCCCCGCCTTCCCCTTTGGTAACCATAAGTTTCCATAAGTTTGTTTTCCAAGTCTGTGAGTCAGTTTCTGTTTTGTAAATAAGTTCATTTGTATCATTTATTTAGATTCCACATCTAAGTGCTATATGCTATATGTCTTTCTCTGTCTGATTTACTTCACTTAGTAGGACAGTCTCTAGGTCCATCCATGTTGCTGCAAATGGCATTATTTCATTCTCTTTTATGGCTGAGTAATATTCCATTATATATACACTACATCTTCTTTATCCCCCATTCATCTGTCAGTGGACACTTAGGTTGCTTCCATGTCTTGGCTATTGTAAATAGTGCCGTTATGAGCATTGGGGTACATGTATCTTTTCAAATTAGAGCTTTCATCTTTTCCGGATATATGCCCAGGAGTGAGATTGCTGGATCATATGGTAACTCTCTTTTTAGTTTTTTAAGGAACATCCATACTATTCTACATAACGGCTGCACCAATTTACATTCCCACCAACAGTGTAGGAGGGTTCCCTTTTCTCCACACCCTGTCCAGTGTTCATTATTTGTAGACTTCATGATGATGGCCATTCTGACCAGCGTGAGGTGATACCTCATTATAGTTTTGATTTTCATTTCTCTAATAATTAGTGATGTTGAGTATTTTTTCATGTGCCTATTCGCCCTCTGTATATCTTTCTTGGAGAAATGTCTGTTTAGGTCTTCTGCCCATTTTCTGATTGGATTGGATTTTTTTTTATATTGAGCTGTATGAGCTACTTGTATATTTTGGAAATTAACCCCTTGTCAGTCGCATCATTTACGAATATTTTCTCCCATTCCATAAGTTGTCTTTTCGTTTTGTTTATGGTTTCCTTTGCTGTGCAAAAGCTTATAAATTTGATTAGGTCCCATTTGGTTATTTTTGCCTTTATTTCTATTGCCCTGGGAGACAGACCTAAGAATACATTTTTACAATTTATGTCAGGGAATGTTTTTCCTATTTCTCTTCTAGGAGCTTTATGGTGTCATGTCTTATATTTAAGTCTTTAAGCCGTTTTGAGTTTATTTTTGTGTATGGTGTAGATTTACACACAGTGATTTAAACAAGGAAAGTTTAACATTAAAGGATTATGAAGCTATGGCCAAAGAGTAGCTCACAGTATTTTTAAAACTATATATGTTACCCTAGGGCTGGGACAGGGAGTTCCAAAGGAAGGTCAAGTTTGGAAGGAAGACCTCCTCCCTAAGGCTGAGTTCAGACCTCAATGGAGAAGGTGAGGTTGCAGCCCACAGCATAGCAGAGAAGTTTGCTGGTGTGCCTGGACCGGATCTGGTCTGCTGTCACTGAGCCAACAAGGAAGCAACCTTCGGGGGGTGCAGGCTTGCCCTGGTCGGCACACTGACATGCAGAGAGAGCCCTCCAGGCACAGGCAGAGTACAGGTGAGCTTCAGCTAGTGGCCAGGGACACCAGTGTGCTGAGGGAGTAAAGGTGCCTATGTGGGCAGGAAACCTAGAGTGCACAGCATCTATGTCGAGAAGGATACAGGAAAGCGATCACCTAGGTGGGCTGGAGCTGCGAGGGTGTGGAGGGGTCAGTACATGCTGGGTTCTTGGCTGGGGCAGAGCACAACCCTATGTTTTCACACACACACCCGTGACTGAGTTTGCAATATCTGATAACAGGAGATCCCCTTCAGCCTGCAATGTCTTTCTAGCACCCTCTGCTGAGAAAGCCCAACACCCTCCTTGCTGTAAAGGAGAGATGTTCCTTGGAGTTCCATCTTTTAACACAGAGCAGATATTGGAGAGTAAAGTTGGAGCTGAGAGGCAATAAATTGATAAGTGGTACATGTGAATAATAAGTTGTATGTGATCAAATACCAAATATGGGTGTAATGGTATGAAAAAAAAAAATTGTATCCTAAAGTTCTCAAATCAAGAACCCCTCCAGGTATTAAGTAGATTCTGGGACTGGATGGATCCTAACTGATCACTAAAATTAAGATTCTGGAGTCTAGAGTGCCAAGTAAGAACTCCCACCACAGCCATCTAGATGAGGGAGCTCCATCGTGCTTTCATAATATCTAATGTCATAAAAACCCTGTGATGCAGTTATTAAAATCCCTATATTGCACATAAGAGAGGCTAGTGGGGTTCAGGGAAAGCTAAGTCCATCATGATAGGGATAGAAAAGTTAAAAGATAGGGATAGGAAAGTTAAAAGGGCTTCAAAATATTTTTAGCGTTTATTTCTGTTTCTTATAAAAATTGAAGACTTTCTAAACATGAGGGGATAAAATGATCCAGGACTAAAGGCACAAAGAAAAATAATCAATAGAGGGAATGTCTGGTAAGGTGAGAGCACTGTGGGAATGCTGAAGATGCGGTTTCTGGAAACAGACTGCTAGGGTTGAAATCAGGGTCTGTGTTGTACAAGTGTGGCTGTTTTTAGGATTAACTTTGTACGGCAGAAGTAGTAGGCAAACTTGAGAAGGATTTTGAAGGGTGAAACCAAAACTATCTTAAGCTGGAAAGAGGAAGACTGTCACAAAAATGAAAACTGATTTAGACATTCCATATCTCTTAGACATCATGAAGCATGAGGCTCCTCCCATAAAAGCTTAGTACAGAATTTTGATGGAAGTCACATTATACCGCAGCTCCCAACAAATTAAGACAGCACATCAGCAGATAGGAGGATTCTGTTATTCTCTCAGAGAGGTCAGAGCAGACATGGCTAGCGGGTACCTATTGGAGAAGGCACCTGCTAGACTGGAATGGGATGCAGTCAAGTTTGGATAAGAAACTTTACAAAGCAGATTCTTTATATGAGTGGGAGTTGGTTGGTTGGTTGATTTTACTTTCTTGGCTCCTAAACGGCTTTCGAAAACCTCTAACCTTACTAAGGATAAGTGAAAGAAAGCTGTCAGAATAGGTGACTGTGTGCAGCCTGAGTCCAGGAGGGGACAGTCATAGCAAATGGCCAACCTGAACCTCTCCAGCCTGAGGAGTAAAGGGTGAAATTTAATAGGCATCTAGTAGAGGCAGAGTCTCCTGTGGTCCTGGATTGTGGGCATTTTGTGATAAAATGTTATTATTTTGTCAGACCTCTTAGGTAGGTTTTTAAAGCCCACCTTTTATTGTTAATACGATTTATGAGGCTTCTTAGTGGGGGTTATATTTGGGGTTTAGAATTTGCCATTCATCTGAACTTCTCTCACACAGGAAAAGTAGTCATCTGCAGTTCTTATTAAATAAATCCACCTCAGATTATTTGTGTTCATTTCTGCTTACTAAATGAGGGACTTATATCCAAACATTTTGCATCTAGCATTTAGATATTTTAAGGTAAACATACTCATTTCTAAATATGTCTGTTCACTCTAACAATCCACTTGTTTCAATTGGAAATTTCTTGGTATGTCCCCGACTATAATAAAGTACTTTTCTACTTTGAACTTCTGTTGAATGATAACACAATTGCACACGCAGCTTGTGAAAAATAATTGGAACAGGTCATGCTTTCTTTCTTAGACAGCCTCATTTTCTAGGAAGCAAATGAGTGAAATATAGGTCTTGCCCTTAATTTTCTCAATCCAACATGCCTTGAAATGATTGCATAGTCCTGTGTTCCACTAGGACAATTCTATCAACTGTCTTATTCCTTATTCTGTAAGGATATTAAAAACCAGTATTATTTTTTTTTCTGGTGCATGTGGTACATCTATTTTTGTTCATTTCTATTTTTCAATTTTCTACTAAAATTCCAGCCTCTTAAGTTTTTTAAAATTCTGCCCATTTATTTTATATCCTAATGAGATTATATATTAATAAACTAATGTACATTATACGTATTAAAATAATCTGATTTCTTTCCACATCGTGAGGAAAGTATAAAACTATATTTAATTTTGTTTCATTAAAACTGCTTACCTCAGGGGTCATTCTTCGGTGTAATTAGTGAATATTACATGTATATATAGCCCTGATAAATAAAGCACAGATACTAATAAGAAGCCCAATCCAAGACCCTACTATTCATGGATTCAACTGCCCTTTGTTTACCAAAATGGTGAATTTCAGTAAATGGTATCCATTATTATTCCATAGACTCAATCTCTAGCCAAAGACAGGGCTAGGGTGGGTGCTCGAACAGGAGACAGGAGACGCAGCTACTCTATCTGAGCACATTTGTAAAGAAAATACATTAGTCTAACAGTTGTTAACACCATGATAAAAAGGCATTAGAGGAAAATGTGTGAAAGCAGGACTCCAGCTAAGTAGAAGAGGAAGTCCAATTGTGGTGTTTTTGTTGTCATTGTTGTTTTGCTGTTGATTTTATTTTTTTATTTTTATTTTTTTTTCTTTTCTTAATTAAACAAGGATTGTATTTATTTTAAAATTACATATCATACTCAAGCTGCCCTCAAATATAATTTGATTTTTCATTATCTACATTTTAAACTAGCTATTTTTTTTTCATTGTTCATCTTTCTTAGTTCTTTTCTCTTTTTTTAACATCTTTATTGGAGTATAATTGCTTTACAATGGTGTGTTAGTTTCTGCTTTATAACAAAGTGAATCAGTTATACATATACATATGTTCCCATATCTCTTCCCTCTTGTGTCTCCCTCCCTCCCACCCTCCCTATCCCACCCCTCTAGGTGGTCACAAAGCACCGAGCTGATCTGCCTGTGCTATTCTGCTGCTTCCCACTAGCTATTTTACGTTTGGTAGTGTATATATGTCCATGTCACTCTCTCACTTTGTCACAGCGTACCCTTCCACCTCCCCATATCCTCAAGTCCATTTTCTAGTAGGTCTGTGTCTTTATTCCCATCTTACCCCTAGGTTCTTCATGACCTTTTTTTTTTTTTCTTAGATTCCATATATATGTGTTAGCATACGGTATTTGTTTTTCTCTTTCTGACTTACTTCACTCCGTATGACAGACTCCAGGTCCATCCACCTCACTACAAATAACTCAATTTCGTTTCTTTTTATGGCTGAGTAATATTCCATTGTATATATGTGCCACATCTTCTTTATCCATTCATCCGATGATGGACAGATTTTAGAAGCTTGCTGCCCATCCGGCTACCAAGGCTTTGGTTTCCCACTCATCCCTTCTTTCCCGCAGTCCAGGCTCCTTCCCCAGAAGTGAGAAGCACCCTCCGTATACCTCTGCCTCCAATGTGTCTGCCTAAAGTCTCACAACTCATATGTGTCCAAACAGGATCCAAACTCAGTTCCCCATGTCTTCAGTGTTCTCTGACTGACCTTTCAGCTCATCACAGAAATGCTCAGTGTGTAGCTGGCCTGGAGAATACAACACGAATAGCACCTCAGTCCCTCATCTGGAATTCCAAAATCCAAAACCTCTGAAAACCATCAGTTTTTTTAAGTCTACAGTAAATTCATTTGGTAGGAAATCTGATCTGAACTGACATGAGGATATCTACTGCCTTTATTTTTTTCCTCCTCGTGTGAATACTCATACATTGCACCAGAGAAATACTAATGTGTTTCATTACTGTTCTCATCCCCTTGCTGTGGGTGTATATGGATACACTGTGTAAGCAGGGCCGTCACGTGAGGTCCCACATTTAGAAAAGGCCTGCACTTGGCTTAAAGCTCTGCTCTCACTATCTTGAAATCTTTAATAATTTTCAAACAAGAGGGCTTGCAGTTTTCATTTTGCACAGGGCCCTGCAAATTATATAGCTGGCCCTGAGTATAAGCACTGAAGCATCTTTCTGAAATCTGAAAAATTATGAATTGTAAAACACATCTGGCCCTAAGGGACCTGAGCTGCTATGCTACCAGTACTACTGCTTTTATTCCTAACAACATGGATTGAATGCCTCCTATAGGCAGATGATCTTCTAAGCGCCTTCTCGTGTTAAATATAACCTTGTGAGGTACATATTCATTTTAAACAACTTTCTTCATTTTAAACAACTGAGTAAAGTAAGACTTAGAAATTTACCCTGAAGTTTTTACAGTCACCCGGACAGTAAATGGCAGAGGTGGAATTCAAACTAAGGTCTGTCTGACTCTGGAACTGATGAAAGAACATTTGCTACTCTCAGAGATAGATGCTTTGGAAGTATTAGGATGAGCCCTGTGAGATTGCCAATATTGATCCATTTTGATGTAGAAAAACAGCATTTTCATCTGGCTCTACCTAATGGATGTGAAGGACTACTTGTAAAATACAAGTTTCCTTTACTTCATTTATTTTTTTTTTAGTTTGAAACCATGATTAAACTAGTCCTTCTGCTAAAATAAATAAAAGATTCCAGTGAAGTAGAAGAAAAATTTATATCGTTCAGTTTAAACCAAGTTGTATGTCTCATCCTGTCTCACCAGAGATGACATCACTGCTGCTACATGGGGAGAACTGGTCACAGGGGAGACCCTGTTTTTATTGTGATCAGCTGCAGACCATCAGCAAGTATGACCTCATCTGCAGCTGAGGAGGTTTGACCTTTGCCCCCTTAGGCATGTGAAGCAGAAAAAAAATGCTTCACAGGCCAAGGAATGTAAAACAGGCAAGCATCCTTCAGGCTGGCAGAGTTTATCAGGCAAGTGTTAAGTGCAAACAGTCAGACTTGGACATGATGTAAAAGCAATTAAGAGAAAAAACAGTGAGTAGCCTGGGAGTTGGGTGGGTCCGTTAGCGTTTCTTGGAAATATTAGAAAAATATATTTTTCATTTTCCAAAGGTAAAAGATAAGAAATGAGCCTTTTAAAAAATTGTGCTCGTATGAATCTGCCATAAAGAGATGGTAGAATTTAAATCTTATTGTAATCAGCTTCCACGAGAATATCTTAGACCTAATCAAACCAATTTGGTCTACCAATGGATAGGTTAACTGCCTAGTTTTTTAAAAATTGTAAGACATGCTCTTCAGCTAAATTTTTAAACTGTTGCCATGATAGTGAAGATTCCATAATAAGGGCTTAGGTTAGACACATATGTCCAGTAATGTGTGGAAGTTCACTGAGGGACGTTGTCTATTCTTTCCCTGTCCTGCCTAATTCCACTGAACAACTCACAGACAGAAAAGCCTCCAATGTTACCGATTTCCTTCTGTTCAAAAACTACTTAATAACCATAAGTTGTTTAATATGTTAGGACTTTTGACATATATCCTTCAATGTAGCACTCATCTGCACCATGACTGGGAACTCTGAAAGTCAGTTTAAAAGAAGGGTGAACTTGTAAGATCAAAAAAGATCTCCTGGATGATTGTTAATCAATATCTTATAAATCAAACAGCCTGTGGGAAGCAGACTTTGTGTTTCACTTGCACCTAATTAGAGAGATGGAAGCCTTCCAAAAGAGTGCTGAAATCTGAAATGTGAGAAATATTTCATCCAGGTAAAGAAGGCAGTTCACTATCCTAATTTTAAGCTGGGCAGTTACCTAACCAACAGTCCAAGTCCTTTATGTTTCCTGAGTGATTTTTATCTTACCTACTGCTTCCCACTCTCCAAGTGAAATGAAACTCATGCCCTCAAGCTGAGAATAAGAAGAACAATTGCTTTAAAAGATGTGAGAAAAACACCTGATGATTTAGATGAAAATTCTGGGGAAATCCTCACGTTCTCTTTTAAGAAGAGGGAAACTAATGGGAAAAACAATACAGCAGGATGGTTGTTTAGACCAGGATTTCTCAAGTCAAAAACATCTGATCATTTAAGTGGTTAGTGTTGTAATTATTCCATTCATTATTTTTTTTTTTTTTTGCGGTGCTAGCAGGGGTCATTTTAATGCTTTTCTGATATATTTCTATTTGCTAAAATCCTGTTGAAAGTGAGATGTCAAATTTCAAAAAAGTTCTTATATTCCAGCAATATTTTGGGTAAGTAGAGATTCGAATTTCAGAGAGTTTTCCTTGGTTATCCCTCGGTACACCACAAAAAAATCGTCACTACAATTTACCATCTGGGTCCAATAGACACTTTTAACTTGCATATTATAAATTCATTTTCAAATACTTACAGAAGTAAACACACAGAGATAGTGTAAAACTTATTACAGAAAGAGAAGTTCAAAAAGGTATTGTACCTTATTGTCTCTTTTTTCCACTCTGTAAAGTTTATTGGATTTATAACTGGATGAAGTGAATGGATATAAATTGTGGTTTATCCATACGCTAGAATAATACTCAGCATAAAAAGGGCTAAACTATTGATACACTCAACAACATGAATATATCTCGGAAAAATTATGCTGAGTAAAAGAAACCAGACCGGGGGGGATAGTGGGGGTGGGGGTGCAGTGGTGGGATAAACTGGGAGATTGGGATTGACATATATACATTAATATGTATAAAATGGATAACTAATAAGAACCTGCTGTATAAAAAAAATAATTAAATTTTTAAAAAAAGAAGAAAGAAACCAGACCAAAAAACGTAATACATTCTGTATGACTCTGCCAGTTATATGAAATTCTTAGAAAATGCAAACTAATCTGTAGGGACACAAAGCAGATCAGAGGTTGCCTGAGGGTGATGGGGGGAGGGGGGGAAGGAGGGGTTACAAAAGAGCAAAAGAAACTCCTGGGGGCGCAGAATATGCTCATTATCTCGATTGTGGTGAAGGCTTCACACATTTATACACATGTCAAAATTTACCAAGTTGTATACTTTAAGGACGTGCAGTTTATTACATGTTAATTATGTCTCAATAAAGTTGTGAAAATTTTTTAATGAAATTAGGAAAATGACAAGGGTTAGGTCATGAAGGAACAAGGACTTGTAATCAGCTCTCTGACACTAAAACCCGCAAAGAGCAAAAGGATGACTCAGCCAAATTATAGGCTTGCCAGTAGGAGGGGACACCTTGCCTTGGGAGGTTGCCTGTGGATTAGCACACAGGTCAAGGATAGCTCAATAGGGAAGTCTTCTAAGGAAGAATTCCCGGCATAGGGAATTTAACGTGAGGGCCAGTATTAAGTTTTGACACGTTTTCTATGCGATGCCTCTAAAATGCTAACAGTGATCTTATTTCATCAGAGTAAACTAAACATGGATGATTTCATGTGGCTTTCCTCAACTAATGTATGTTTTTTTAGCAAGTAAGTCTTAAAGGATCAGGAAGTAAACGATACCATGATCCTGGAAATATGTCTGGGGACGTATTCACGTTCTCTTTTAAACATAGGGAAACTACTGGAAAAAACAATGTACCAGGATGATTGTTTAGACCAGGATTCCTCAACTTTAGCGTTATTGATATTTGGGGTTGGACATTTCTTTGTTGTGGGGAACCCTGTGCATTATAAGGTGTTTAACAGCATTCCTGTCCTCTAACCACTAAATGCCTGTTGCAACCTTTCCCCAGTTGTGACAACCAAAAATCTCTCCAGAGATTGCCAAACGTCCTTTGGGGTACAAGATCACCCCTGACTGAGAATCACTACATTAGATCTGCTGTCATGTTTGATACAAATTCAGAAATTATATATAAGCAAACAATGAATTTAGAAAAATTATTTGCTTAATAACAGAGGAGTTTGATACCCTTAACATACAAAGAGCTTTTTGCAAATCAGTTAAAAGTGTACAGCTAGAGAGGGAAACATAAAACCAATAATAATTTTAAGAATTCCAAGTCAGCTTACCACCGGTAAGGAGTTTTGAAATTTATAATCAGTGGTCCTCTTCACTGCTTAACATGTTAGCAAACATTCTCAAATCTTATTGTCTACAGTATACAGCATATCAGCCAGGGGTATTAGCGGATAATTTCTCAGCCAACAAACATCTGATAGCTTCAAATCTTTCCCTAGACTTCAAACAACAGTAGCCATAGTCTTTAGACAATGCTAATGCCCCTTATGTAACATCACTTGGAATAAATTTCTCCTAAATGTCAACACAGAAAAATTATCACACTTGAAATGATCTTATGTTTCCATTAATCAAATGAGATTCAAGTGGTCCCTCCTGATTTAGCCTGGACTGCAAAAAACCGAGACTAAGAGAAAAGATCAATCATATACCCGTGTGAATAGGATGTGTGAGGGTTATAATATTATTTTTGTGGGTTTTTTGTTTGTTTGTTTTTTAAGCCCAAACCTGGGGCTCTTCTTTAGAGTCAAATAGGCTCGTCACTGTTTGTAAGGCCATTTCTGAGTTACAAAAACTCTCTTCATGTTTTCCCTGTATTACCATGTTTTTCTCCCTTTATTCCTCCATTTAATCTTGGCTGCCACAATCAAACAGAAAGTGCTAGAACACTTTTTCCTTGCATCTGTAGTAGAAACCTTAGCAGCAGACAATAATTGTTCCAGGTCTATCAAGTAGATGTAGATATGCTTTTAGTAACTATAATTTTCTGTTTAAATCTAAAGCTTTATTGTATACATATATATAAAACATTTGGGGGAGACTGGAGGGGTGTAAATAATGAATAAATTAACTAATTCATAATTCTCCTTTCGTTAAAAATGACAGTAGATAGAAGTTCTAATCCTAAGAAGCACTGTACATGTTTGGAGAAGGCCTCTAAATGTGGATTCTTCAAAGCAACATTTGTATTCAGGGCCACTGATAAAAGATATATTGTATATGTGATAATTTCAGACTCTTCCATGATGCAGAGAAAGGATTTATTTGCATGCTAATGTATGCAAAAAGATACGTAATTCCTCCCCTTCTGCTAAATACTGATCACAAAGCTTAGATTCAATGTCAGTCTCTGAAAGCTGGTACTCAAAGTCACTGCTGGGGAAGAGAAAAGCTTTATGTGTCTAGCTGGGCCCATGGACAAAGCCAAGGTTTTAGTCAAATACAAGGCTTACATTCCAGCTGTGCAATCATCTCCCTCTGTGACCTCAGACAAATGATTATACTTCCACATTCCTATTTCTTCATCTATAAAAAATGTCAAGGAAAGTTTGGTGGAGGGGGGGAAGAAGCTCAATGTTCATACTCAAACTAGAGATCAAATTGTTATAATTAAACCCACAACATAAGCCAATCCCACAAACCTATAGTAGATGCCATTATGTTATATCATTTGTCACTTAAAATCTGCTTATGTTCCATCTGGTACAGACACAAAGGTGATGTATTATTTAACCAGCAGAATAAATCCTATTAGAGTGCACTACTAGCATTGCTCTTTCCCTGCAATCTTTTAACTCCTTCAAAACAAAATGTTCTTCTGGGAAGCATGAAAAAAATGACTGAAAATACAGGATGTGAAACATTTTTTTTAAGAGTGAATCAAGTTTAATTTTAATCAAAATCCCAGTTCTACTTTTAATATTATCCTTTATCTGAGAATGTTGAGAAAAAAGAAAAAACTTGGATTATGCTTTTTTTAAAAAAATTTATTTCTTTTATTTATTTATTTTTGGCTGCATTGGGTCTTCGTTGCTGCACATGGGCTTTTTCTAGTTGTGGTGAACAGGGCTACTCTTCGTTCCAGTGTGCGGGCTTCTCGTTGCAGTGGCTTCTCTTGTTGCGGAGCACGGGCTCCAGGCACGTGGGCTCAGTAGTTGTGGCTCATGGGCTCTGGAGCGCAAGCTCAGTAGTTGTGGCACACGGGCTTAGTTGCTCCGCGGCATGTGGGATCTTCCCAGATCAGGGCATGAACCTGTGTCCCCTGAATTGGCAGGTGGACTCCCAACCACTGTGCCACCAGGGAAGCCCAGATTATGCTCTTAGATGAGTAAGAGAAAATTGTTTCTAGTCCTAGTTCTATGAATAACCAGGTATGTGATCTCAGAAAATTATGGCTGAATTATAGGAGAAAATATTATATAACAGTTATTTCATACATTTAGGAGGCTTTATAATAACATTGAAAATAATTATAATATTAAGTTAAAAATCCTTTAGAAGGTTTTTCGCATTTTTAATAACTTAGGAAAGTGTTCAAATAATATTTAGTGAAGAGGCAAGAAAAGGGGTACTAATTACATGTTTAGTATAATCTCAGCTGCCAAGACTAGAAGGAAATCCAACAAACTGTTAGCAATAGTTGTCTTATTTATTATGGTGGAATTGTAAATGACGTTTTTCTCTTCTTTCAACTTTTCTTTACAATATAATATTCACTAATACCCATATATTATCTTATAATTAGAAAATAACAGACTATTCATAAAAGAAAATATGCGACCCTATGCAAAGAGAATACTTTAGCTTTCATCCGTTAATCCTGAAAACAGTAATGACAGTTATTCCTGAGAATGCTCCATAAACTTACACATCCCCAACATTTCAGGATCCCACACCTTGCAAAAACTGATTTCCAGGTATTGCTTATTTCCTCTGTTTATTACTGGAGTCAAGTGATGCAGACTCAGCGTTGGCAGTGAGGGAATAATCGCCCTTGCCACAGACCAGGAAGCCATTGACCCCGCTGGAAGAGGTGACGGTGGGCAACTGTGACACACTGGGAAACACCTTAGTAATAGAGCCACAAAATAACTTCCTAAATGAGTTTAAGACATGCCTAGCAAATGTATCAGCAAACCTCTGTGGCTTTATTACCCAACCGTCTTCCTACAGGAAGCCACCTCCCTCTCCCACAGAGGAGTCATGAGGTCAGCTCTGGCGCTGCCACGGCAGCACACATGCTCCCAAAGGGCTCTCCAGTGTCTTCCTGAAATGTACACACAAAGCTCTTTCCTAGTGCAACCGTGACCCATTCCTTCATTTATTCTATATTTATCAAGCGCCAAGTATGTGCTAAACCTAGGAGACAAAAATGCCTCCGTGTTGAAACGTGAAAGTTTAAAGCAAGCGAAATTCGACTCACTCTGGCAAGTAGTATCTTGAAGTTAAAACCTGGAGTTTGCCTCAAGGCATGATAGAAGGACGTTGCATTTTATTTTATTTTATTATGGTTTTTTTTATTTAGTTAGTTTTTGTTCTTTCTTTTATTTTTCAATATTTAATCTTCTCATCAGAGGTTACATTTCAGAGTCAGGCAGATCTGGGCTTGAATCCTGACAGAAAAAAGTATTAATGGTTTGCCCTGGTTAATTTACATAACCTTTCTGAGCTTTGATTACTTATCTACAGTGGAGCTAATAAGATTGATGACATTTAAAATCCCTGGCAGATCATTGCAATTCTCAATACATGTTATTTGCCTTTGCTGTTAACAACATATATTTATTAACAACTAAACATAATAATAAAGTCATATTCCAACAAAAATTACTGCTACTTCAAAAGCACACAGAAAAAAGAGAATAATCAATTTATCTGATCAGAGCAGCGTGCCCCTAAGGAACATTGATAGAGACTAGCCCATTAGTCCCTCAGATTCTTGTAATAAACTGAAATCACTGTAGACTTTTAAGATTTGTTTTTAGCTGTATCTGACAGAAGCACTAATTTCAGCATAGAAGTCCCCCAAATACGTAACTGACTCTAAAGTAAGGTACCCTAAGAGAGAAACACCTCTCTCTGATCAGTCCAAACTACTAAGAAAAAAACAACCCAACACAAAAATCTCACATACTGTTGAATTTTGGCTAAAGCTAAACAAGCCAGAAATAGGCAACCAGCTCGACTAGCTTAAACCACACTCATCAAGGAAACAAGAAGAGTCGCTCTGTATCCTCATCCATTGTTTTCTAGATAGTAGGGGACAACCTAAGTGTTTCTGAATGAAAAGAGAAGGGATACTTTCTGAAATGTAAGAGATAAATTCCAGGTTAAACCTTCATTTTGCTGAAGGTGAGGGTACACAGAGGGATGTTGTAGGAATGTGGCTTGGAGGAGGCTGTGGATCGCAAGCTGAAGTACTTGTATTTATGCCATTATCATTTCATTTAAAACTTGTAACATATGTATGACCTAAGCATTTTAGAGAAGTAGGTAAGGCCACCTTGTAAGAAAGGGGAAGGCAGGGTAGACACTCAATTTCCTGATTCCTAGGCCAGGGTTGATTCCCCCCATCCCATGTGGCCTAACAGATGTCTTGCCAATGGACTAATAGGCTCAATATTTGGCAGACTGGAACAGAGAAATTTGCTTATATTTGTTACATTGTTTTGTGTTACGCTCCTGTAGCATGTGAAATGACAAATTTGTTTTGGTTGCATCTTTAGGGTTAGTATAAACAATAGATGTCAACAGACATTATGAAGAAATATACAAAGAAATCACGCGTGGATATAATTATTAAAGAATCACTTAGGTCAGCGCTCCCCATCCTATTTGGCACCAGGGACCGGTTCCAGGGAAGACAGTTTTGCCACGGACCGGGGGCGGGGGCAGGGATGTTTCAGGCAGTAATGCGAGCGATGGGGGGGCGATAGCAGGTGGCAGATGAAGCTTCGGTCGCTCGCGCGCCCACCTGCCCGCCGCTCACCTCCTGCTGTGTGGCCCGGTTCCTAACAGGCTGAGGACCGGTACCAGTCCACGGCCCGGTGCTTGAGGACCCCTGACTTAGGTGATGAAATAAATCATCAAGATTTCCCTTTCTAGAGAAATGAGCAAACAGAGGGAAAACATGAGTTACCATGCCTGTCTTTCTTCGGATGGCGTCCCCTCAACCTTAAACGAACTATTTTACTTCCTACATATTTTCCTCCTTGAAACTCTTTGATATTCAGATTAACTGAAATGTGTGAAGCCTACTATTTACTGAGAGTAAAGGAGAACTCTAACTCCATTCACAGTGCTTCGTCTGCTCTTTTTGAGCTGTGACAGTATCTAGAGCAAGACTTTCAAAATGCCATCTTTCTGCTCCTGCATACAGTGTTTCATCAGAGGCAGGCCCTGACTTATCCTGACCTCTACAGCCTTCTTTTCCTCATAGATAGAATTACTTGACCCCCACCTGAAGACTCCTTACCCCCAATCTAAGAGACCAATCCTGATAGTTGGCAGAAAAGACATAAATAATGCCAGCTCTCTATTCTGGCATTCATCCTGTGAGACTTGCTCCAAGTTAGGTCATAAACTTGCATTCCAGTCTCTAATTGTGAGGAATTGGAGGACAGCAACTGAGTCTTGTTTTCCTTTGCACCCTCAGAACCTAGTATACTGATGGCATGCAATAGTCATTCAGTGTTTGCTTACTGACTGACTGATTAATTGGACTGAGTTTCTGCCTTGTTGCTGAAACCCAGTCACCACCAGTTTGGGGACTCAGTCTCTGTTCTGATCCCTGTTGGTTACTTTTCTAGTACTGTAGCTCTTCTAGGACTCAGGGCCTTCCCTTTCTCACTCCTGGGAATTCACACACAGACCTTAATTCCTACCTTTGAGCATCCTACTGCAAATTTTTGGCAGTGTTACAGTTTGATTAGCTTCTTGGATAGCCAAATGTCATCTCTCCCTGACTCCACCATCACTCTGACTTTGTGACTTGACAGGAGACTGCATCGGCCTGCATAGAATCTCCTGAGGGGTATCTTTGCCCAGGCTATGGCTTTGATGAGTGTAATGTGTACTGCCAGATGTCTTTTGCTTATCAATTTCACACAATATGTGACAAGCAAAATCACCTTCTTTTATAAAAATAAAATGATTTACATTTTACCACAGCCCATTCCATTTGCCTCTAAAACCTATGACTATCTGAATTATATCAGGGTTCCATGAAATAATCTGTCAAATGCAAAAAAGAGATAGGCAAAATAAATCTTATTTATCCAAACAGAACAATTAAGTCACCTCAAAGCTCCTCATTTTCCTTACTAAACTTGTTTGTGTGTGCCTGTGTGTGTGTGTGTGTGTGTGTGTGTGTGTGTGTGTGGTTTTTGTTTGAGTGAGTTGAACTATCTCTACCCTTTATATTTCTTTCCAGTTTAAATAACAGGTCAGTCAACACATTTCCTCATATTGACAGTTTCAACCTTAAGCTCTTGCTTCCTCCTATTTTTCATAAAGTCAAACAACCTAATGGACTAAAACAAATCAGAGTTCGGGGAGTTCCTTTTTTTAAATTCACCAATGGCTCAATTCATCAAGGAATCTGTAGACTCAAGTGTCTTGGCCTTGATACTAGAAACTTACCTCTTAGAAAACATTCCAACCAATAAAACAACCTCTGCCCGCTCACTGCCTACAAACACTACGATGAATAATTAGAAAAGTCCCCTAGAACTTGAGGAAAATCAGAGAAATTTGTTACCTTCACAAAATAATGGACAACATTTTCATCAGTTTTTCAAAATTCTGTCTGAGTCATTGAGTAATGAATTGTTTTAAGAGCACTTTCACTTGCTAAGAGGAAGATGACTCATGGTTTCAAAGACAAGTTGGTGCCAAGGTTGAGGCAGAGCAATGCTTCCACTTTATCTACCTCAACGCTCTTAAACCTAAACCAGTTGTTTGGAAAATCTGCTTAATCTTTTTCCAAGGTCTACGTTACCAGAAGGATCACAAGGTCATGTTTGTCCATCTCACGCCACATCCTGAGGCCAGCAATGGCCAAGTACAGAAGACCTCAGAGGAAAGGACACAACACTTTTTGCAAAGAGTGCGATGAAACGCTCAAGCGAAAATATTTTCTTCTAACATTGCTTCACCACATGAGTAAATAAAGGAGATTAAATTTAACATTTAAGGATAAAATGATGTTGAAGCAATTTTCTCCTTACCTTCAACTTCCAGATCTAACTGGGTCACAAAGCGTTAGAACTGGGTCATTTTAGTTAGGTCAGATTTGCCATCACCTTGATTTAAAGTCCAGGGGAAGTAAACTGTGTATTGAGTTCTCATGCAATTATGGTAAAATATGATAATTACATTTAAATTTATCTCCATGGCTGATTAATATAGAAAGTCATGAGGCGAAAGATGGAAGTAGTGCAACAGTCATTTGATTGCTTTAATTGCCATAATGCTTCCATGTGTAGTAGATCATACCTTTTTCTTAGACGTGGAGGAGGAAATAGCCTCTTTTGCCCTTTTTCTGAGAGTGCAAAGTGTTCTTCACTGGGCTGGGTTGAGGGAATATTATGAAGCACTTAACTGTGGCTACCCATGACACACAAAGCACAGGAATGAAACCACAACTGATGATGCTTTGTACAGATTTTCCAATAGTATTTTCATATATCTTTAAATACTTTCATACTGGTCATTCAGAGTAGCAAAATTTCGAAATTCACCTACTGATTGATCCTTGGCCTTCACCCTTGGAAACATGCACCCTGGCTTCCTGTATGGAATCATGGGGATCAGAGGCAACTCCCTAACAAGTAGTTGATAGTTCCTCTCCAAAGAAAATGATTTGAAGGGCTGAAAAAACAAATAACACCAAATCTCTCAATTTATACAGGAACAGGAAATGACTGAGCACCTTGTTGGTTCTCTAAAGACAGAGGCGAAAAGGTAGGGTCGGGGACTTGACTTTTTCTGTATCCCACCCTTTCCCTCATTGTTCCAAAAGAAAATCCTGTTAGAACTGGAAAAAAATAATTAGGACAAGTTCAGAGATGATTAAAAGACTGAAATTAATTAAAAGAATGGACTTGTGAGAAAATAAGAGAAGCACTGGTCCAATGAGAGTAGAATAGCCATGTGTATTGAAGAATATAAATGGAAAGGAGAAAAAAAAACATTATGCGTAAGAATGGTATAACAAAAAAGGGTGAGACTTATTAATAACAGCAATAGTTAATTAGTGAACTCTGCTAAATGCTATACAACCACTATCACTTTTAACCCTCACAACAGCCTGGAGAGATAAATATTGGCTCCATTTTATAAATGAGGAAATAAAGACATGCAGAGGTAAAGTAATTTACCAACACAGCTGGTAATTAGCTGGAATTCAAACCCAGACTGTTTGAATGCAGAGCCTACACTTTTAATCACAACACCATATTGCCTCTTAGTCTCACTTTTTTTTTTACTAACAAACTGTATGAAAGTATCCATCTGACTCAATTTTTTTTCATAAAATGCACAGTAATACATTATTTGTGTTTGCTTATGAGCCTGGACAAGGTAGAGCACTATTCTAAAAAGGCAGAGTAGCATAGTGGTTAGAGTTGATCTGAAATCAGACTGAAGGGGTTCAGTTCCCACGTCTGGTTGGCCCCTTGCTATCTGTGTGACTTTAGGCAAGTTACATGACCTCTCTGTGCCTCTTCTTCCTCCATGGTAAAATGAGGATGTCAGTAATTCCTACACCATGGGTTTGTTATGAGAATTGAGTTGTTACTGGTAAAATGGTTAAGACAGGGACTAGCACATAATAAGCACTAAAGTGTCTTAGTTAAATAGATTTTTAAAATCTGAATAGGTTAAGGCAAAAAGTGTTTAAACTTTAGTATGAATTGGCTATAATTAGCTACATGTTAAGCAACAGCTTAGCAATCGATCCTTTCTATAGCCCCTATTGCCCTCTGCTAATTTTTTAACCAGAAATTTGATCTAAAAAGCCAACTTCATCTTTAAAAAAAACCTCTGTAAAGGAACTTAAATATGGTCATCAGCACTCAGTCCTTTTCCTCCTCTCGCCAGCACTTTCTTCTCTGTTTGCCTCTATTCTCAGGTTGGTTCTGTCTGTGTGGTTGTTCCCAGTACCCACAGGTCTCCCTTATCATCCTGAGGCTCAAAATCCCAGTGAAAAAGATTCATATTACCAGTATGTTCAACCAAGTCCAGAACTGACTCTCATTGGCCTGAATTGGGTCACATGATGATCCTAGAACCAATCACTGTGCATTGTAGCCAGTGGACTGAATGTGCTGATTGGCCTCACCCATACCATGTGAATGGAGGGTGGGAGAAGGCTTAGATCTTAAGGAAAATGAAGGTGTGTTTATGAGAAGAAGGGGTAACCGACGCTAGAGAGACAAGACAATAAATCTCTACCATAATAACCAATAATATTTTTGTGCCACAGAAGTTGCACTGGGAAATAAAAAACTTGTTTAAGTATTTTTTGGCTATGCTGTGCAGCTTGCAGGATCTTAGTTCCCTGACCAGGGATGGAATCCGGGTCCTGGCAGCGAAAGTGCGAAGTCCTAACCACTGGACAGCTAGGGAATTCCCACTGTTAACGTATTTTTAAATAATGACAAACTCTTATGCCGAGGTTAAGAAATTTGAAAGATTTTGTTCCTATGTCATTCTCCCCCTGCTGAGAAGAAAGATGCCTTTCATAAACAGAAACTTTTTAATATTTGTTTTCACTTTTTAATTTTGTTAACCATTTGCAAGTCTTATTTGGAAACTCCATTTACCTTGTTCCTTTTAGTTCTCTTATAAAGATAAACTCAAGGAAAGCATGAAAAGTCCAACTAACCTGTTGAAAGTGCAATACGTTTTTTGTTTCGTTTTGTTTTTTAATTTTACCGTGATGGCTCCTAGAAAAGAATCACTGAGATTTATATTCCTTTCCAACCTTCCCGCCCCAGAGTGAGATCACAGCTCATTCTGTCCCATACATTTTCTTTACATTAATGCCCTCTTTCTACTCAGATGAACACATTAAATACATCCAGAAAAACTGGAATTAGAATGAATAGATAAAGAAACTTTAGTGTCAAAATTCGTGTAAGAGAAATGTTGCTATTTTATCTTCTTAAAATCAAAAGGAACAGCATTCAAAAGCCAGTTTTACTTTCTTTCCATGAAATCTTAGTATAGTTAAACAGAAGCAGAAGATAAAAGTGGTATTTGGAAACTCCCTATATTCTATAATGTGGTTAATGTTGTCATACTGTCTTATCTAGGAATTTTTCTGTGCTCCTCTAAAGTGTCAATCGTCACGTTTTAGAATGTTTATCTTATACAGTTGTTTACCTCATCCTTTTCTAAGTCACTGGAATGATATTTCTAAAGAGTTACTTTAGATTAAATTTGGCATTGACCTTATTTTTTTAAATGTAGGACATTTTACAAGCCATAGTGAATTCTTCCCAACACGAAACCGACATGACATATTAGCTTTGTGTAGTGATAACATTGGAGCCCATGAAATGTACTAAACTGCTTGCATTTCCCTGGCTCCCTAATGAGCCTCCCTAATGAGCCTGCATTCCTGCATGTACACATCTTATTTTCAAGTGAGGTGTAAGAATTGTTGAGCTCAGAGGTGTCAGTACCCTGGCTCTGTTGTGTGTGTTATCTCCCCTACCAGGCATTTTTCCACAGGCAGGGCAGAACAAATATGCTGATATGTTTCTATGAATAGAGTAAAAAACTCACATCCAAATTCCCCAAACCTCATGCAATTATGTGGGTGATTTAACGGAGCCCAACCTCCAATTCCAGATCTTGTGTGGGGAAGAAAAGGTCCATTAGCCCTCTTTTTGTTAAAGAGCATAACAGTTTAACAGCTTGCTCAGCCTCAATTACTTCCCTTCCATGTGTCTGGAACCTGTCTTATAACCCTCAGGAAACATCTCATCTAGTAAATCCTAACTTTCTGAGGAGATGAAAAGACCAGAATCGGAATGATGTTCTGTGTGATTCTTCAGCATGTAATTTAGAGAAAGTAAATTGTTAGAATAACCATTAATTGCATGTTGGAAATCCTGCCTTGCCTCTTTGTATTTCTTATTCAGAAGTGGAAGTCCTCAGGCCACTAGTAAGCTCTTTCGCAGGAGCATAGGAATAATGGTGACTGAAAATTCTATTGCCATGATCTCAAAATAAGCATTCTTATGTGAAATGGAAGGCTAAAATGTAAAAAGTCATTCTAATATATTCATTTAAAAAAATAAAGTATCAGTAGGGGTTTGCTTTTTTGTACCACACAAATAATTAGGTAAAGCCCTAATACCTTTAGGGCTGCTATGTGAAAAACAATGTCATTGTGCCATTGAGATGTCAGTGACAAACTTGAAGCAAAGGCAATTTAAGAAAAAAAAAGGGCGGGCTTCCCTGGTGGCGCAGTGGTTGAGAATCCGCCTGCCGATGCAGGAGACACGGGTTCGTGCCCTGGTCCGGGAAGATCCCACATGCCGCGGAGCAACTAAGCCCGTGAGCCATGGCCGCTGAGCCTGTGCGTCCGGAGCCTGTGCTCTGCAACGGGAGAGGCCACAACAGTGAGAGGCCCGCATACCGCAAAAAAAAAAAAAAAAAAAAGGGCAAGGATGAAGCCTGTGGGAAGTGAAGAAGAAAGAGAAGGGAAGGGAAATGAAGAAAAGAGAATGAAAGGAAAGGAAAAGAAGTGAAAGGGAAAGGAAAAAAAGGAGGAGAGAAAAGACTATAAATGTAGCCTACATAAAAGGGTTCTTGACAGATTAAACAAGCAACTGTTCACAGAGGGAGGGAATGCCTGACCCATATACATGGGAAAGGTGACACAGTTCTTGGACCTCTGTAGAGAAATGGGAGCCAGAGATTTATTTCTCTAGGCCAAGTCTAAGTATTATACATTCTTTCCACTGTTACATTACAATTCGTGACAAAAATATATACATAGTCACACCTACTTATCTTCCTTCCTGAATAGCAAGGAATAACTTCCTGAATAGCTCAGTTCAAAAAAACATAAGGTGGGGTCTTGTTGAGCCAGTAGGTCACGTGGGGTGGGTAGGGGCAGGGGCCGCAGTGGCCCGGCAAGGAGTAAGAGCCCAAATGCTCAGTGAGGATGGGATTTATACATGGTGTTATAGTTGCTGGGCATAGGGCCAGGCTGTTGATTACTTATAAGGGTGTTGATCAGATAAGTAGATATGTTGGAACTATGCGAGAACAATGGAGATCAGCCTTCTCACTGCCACTGAAAGGACAAGCTAGGATGAATCCTGAGGTGTCAGATTGAACTTGGAAGTATTGGTATAAACACATAGATTCCAGTAGATAGATGTTAGACAGGCAGGTAGGTAGGTAGGTAGGTAGATCATGTTGTGGAAGCCAGTCTCTAAAATAGCCTCCGGTTCTCTCGAATCCAAGTATTCACACCTTCGTGAAGTCCCCTCCTATACTGAATAGGGTTCACTTGTGTAAACAGTAAGATGTTATAAAAATGAAAGAGTGGGCTTCCCTGGTGGCGCAGTGGTTGAGAATCCGCCTGCCGATGCAGGGGACACGGGTTCGTGCCCCGGTCCGGGAAGATCCCACATGCCACGGAGCGGCTGGGCCCGTGAGCCATGGCCGCTGAGCCTGTGCTTCCGGAGCCTGCGCTCTGCAACGGGAGAGGCCACAACAGTGTGAGGCCTGCATACCGAAAAAAAAAAAAAAAAAATGAAAGAGTGAGACTTTTGAGGTCAGGTTCTAAAAGACATCTAGCTTCCTCACTCTGGGGGAATCCAGCCACGCACTGTGGTGACACTCACGCAGCACCGTGGGGAAATCTGTGACATGAGGATAAGAGGCCTCCTGCCAACAACCAGTCTCAGCTTGCCAGACTTCTGAGTGAGCCACCCTGAAAGCATATTCTCCAGTCCCAGTCAGGCCTTAAGGCGACTACAGTTCTGGCCAACATCTTGACTGCAACCTCATGAGAGGGACTGAGCCAAAACTCACACAGCTATACCGCTTCTGAATTCTGACTAAACTGTGAAGTAATAAATATCCATTGTTTTAAGGTACTAAGGTACTAAGTTTGCTATGTAGCAACAGATAAAATATACATATACAGAGCACATACTTCCATATATTCCCTAGCTCTATCCATTGCTAAGGTCTGGGTGCAATGACACTTTGAAACCTATGAGCGTACCAAATGCCCAGATCTCAGTTTCTAAATGCAGTTCTCCACTAAAAGAAACCAGGGCTCCTTGGAGAAATGGCTGACTTCAGGGCTAAAGCAAGGAAAAATTAAAGGTGAGTCTGAATATTTTATTAGCAAGGAAATGGTCAAATAATTATAGAAGCCATCTTGAGAGGGCACCCACTGGCCTCTCTAAGGAACTGACAAGTTCATACTAATACAAATAAATAAGTGAAAAAATACATTGGAAGAATAAATTCCTTACAGTAGAATGTCAACTAATAAATGCAAGAGAAATGGTCTAATTAGAAAATAACTATTTGGCAACCATCATAGTAATAATTAATTCAGCCATGAAACATCAATAGATGCTAAAATTAGTGAGTACAAGTTTGATGAGGAATGAAATGTTTACATGGTCTCAGCTATCCACAAAATGCTTATTAATTGCAATGAAGAAAAGAATGAGTTTTCACTGAAGAAATTTGGGAGACACCACCTAAACAAATTATTAAAATTAATGTCAGGCTTCCCTGGTGGCGCAGTGGTTGAGAATCCGCCTGCCGATGCAGGGGACACGGGTTCGTGCCCCGGTCCAGGAAGATCCCACATGCCATGGAGCGGCTGGGCCCGTGAGCCATGGCCGCTGAGCCTGCGCGTCCAGAGCCTGTGCTCCACAACGGGAGAGGCAGCAACAGTGAGAGGCCCGCGTACCGCAAAAAAAATAATAATAAAAATAAAAAATACAATAAAATAAAATTAATGTCATCAGTAAGGGGAATTGAAAACATGTACCATGTAACTGGATGCAATAAGAACGCAAAATCATTAGTATGGTATTCCAGCCCTAGAGGAAGCACAACTTGAATCTAACCCTAGGGAAACATTAGATAAACTTAAACTTAGAGATAGTTTATAAATTAACTCAGAAAAATTGTCAAAGTCATGAAAGTAAAAAAAAAGACTGAGGAACTGTTCCTGATCAAAAGGGGACTACAGAGATAAAATAAGCGCAACATGTGATACTGGATTTAATTCTTTTTACTATAGGAGACATTTGGGGACAAATAGCAAAACTTGAATGATATCTGTGATATAGGTGGCAGCAATGTATCAACATTAATTTCCTAACTTCAGTGGTGTTACTATGGTTATGCAAAAGAGTGTACTTATTTGTAAAAAATACACACTAAAGTATTTGAAGATTATAAGGCATCTTATCGACCACTGGCTCAAATGGTTCAGAATGAAAAATCTCTTCAAATTACTCTTGCTACTTTTTGTAGGTTTTTAATTATTTCAAACGAAAGGGGGAAAAAAAGAAATGGACCACAGATCTGAAAATTA
This sequence comes from Kogia breviceps, assembly GCF_026419965.1. Taxonomy (NCBI): domain Eukaryota; kingdom Metazoa; phylum Chordata; class Mammalia; order Artiodactyla; family Physeteridae; genus Kogia; species Kogia breviceps. The sequence goes on from NC_081314.1 coordinate 103,948,701, forward strand.
TAGCCCTCATTTGGCAGAGAATAAAAAGGCAATTCAGAGACACACAATACTAAATAGAAATACACAGAAAGGGCATGCATAGCAGACATCATACACAGGTAGAGTGCCAACAACAACAGCAATGAAAGAGAAAGTAGGAATATGGGGGGTAGATTCAAATAGAGACATCCACTGAATTACTTAGTGACCCAAGGGGAGACAGTTGGTGTGTCAAAATAGAGTAATTTAATGAGGGTTTATTTACAAAGAGACATTTGCAATGATGTGGACTAGGGTAACCATACGTCAAAGACTTAGTAATAGTCTAATGCCTAAGCTATTAAGAGGGGAGGGAGTAGTACAGGAACCCAGGGAAAGAGTCATGCCTGCTGCCTTGAGAGAATCCATGACTGCTGGAGAGACACAGCTAGCTAGAGGAGACCTTGCAGGAAGGGAGCCATAGCCTCACTCCCCTTTCTCTCCCTCCAGTCTATAGCCAGCACTGTCCATTGGCAAAACTCAACCAGAAACCCCCTGGGAACCCGCTGGTGTGATCTACATGAGTCACCCTGTCTGGGCAGAAGACGAGGTACAGAATAATTGAGGGTCATCCTGATGGGGGTCAATGGAAGACATCTGACCTGCCTACCTTCAATATATGAAATTAAGACCACCAATATTTAAGCTCTGTAGAAATACCTATCAATAAGGGCACTGTTTAAAATCTTTGATAGAACTTCAGAAAGAGAGATTGAAAATTCTTTGAAACTGCAAGTAAAACAACCATTCCAGTATAATTAGGTGGGTCATCCACAGCAAGGGACACAAAAATCATTAGATGATTCCACACTGTACAAAGAAGTACAGTTGAAAGAGAAGAGAATCTGGAAAGCAACAGGAAGGAACTATTAGCCACATTTCCTTTAAGCATAACTGCCCACAAGTTTTACCAGTTCCCTAGTGAAGAGAATTGAAAGCAAATATCAAAAATTGGAGACACAATTTAGCTTAAATTATCTGTTTGGTAAACTGCATAGAGTTCTCATAACTTTGTGTAGATTCAATCCTTTCCATTTAATCTTTTTGTCGTTGTATGAAGTTCAAAAGTCAAAACCTCTCCAGGTATATAAATCTGAATTGAGTAAATCTCATATTTAAATTGCAGTCAGTAGTTGTTTTTTGGTTTGTTTTTTCAACCCCAAATTGGCAAGTAAAGGGCTGTTCTCAAAAATGAAGCCTTAATAAGATTCCTTCCTGGCTAAACATGTCAAACGTGCTTTACAGCACAGACAGGTGTAGAGAACCAGAACAGTTTGCAATCAGGTAAGTCTGTCTCATAAGTTTCCTCACGTTTAAAAAGCATTTAATGCAAATAAGTAAAAGTTAGAGGGAAAAAAATTGTTTTATGATAGTAGTGTCTTTGGCCTTTATAAAGAGCCTTTACTCATTATATATCTTTATTATAATATTTTTATTTTCATAGCAACACTGTGGAAGACCCAGCCTATATTAGCTCTAATTTATATGAAGATATAAACTAAAATCTCTATAGCTAGTAAGAAGCAGAGACAGGATTCAAATCCAAATTTTCTGAATGCAAATCTAGTGACTTTCCCATTATATAAGTCTACCTAAAATTAAACCCAGAGGTACAGTCAAGTCATTTCACCTATTTTCTATGAACACTTTAAGATTCACAGTACTGTTACCATAATGAAGAAAGAATTTTCCTCCAATTAAATTAAGGCAAGGAGGGAGGGAGAGAGAGAGAGAGAGAGAGAATGAGAAAGAAAGGGAAGGGATGTATAGGTTTGTATTTGAAGGACATTCTGCTAAAATTCACTTGCAGAGAGAAAGTGTTGCTTTGAAAGCAAGGCTAAGAGCCACTGGTGATCTTTCTTCATATTCTTTGCCATAGCTCCAGCCCATGAATGGCTACTGGCTGGAATACTATTCAGGTAACTATCAGAAAATTCGGTTCTACTGCTTGGGAACATCATTGCTAATAAGAGAGAGAGATGTACAGGGAGAAACAGTAGCAACACAAGAAGAGTCATCAGGCATTTGTTGAATCCCTGGCACTAAAGAAACAAAGATGAGAAAGTACGATATCAATCAGAATGGAATGAAATATATTGCAGGGATAAAAAGCCACCCACATCCCACTCAAAACTAGGATTTATTTTGTGCTCTCACTGCATGTCTATTGTGATTTGGCTGGGTCTCTGCTTCAAGTCATCCTCAACCTGGGACCCAAGCCAGTGAAGCAACCTCAGTCTGGAACACTGCTGGTCATCGCAGCAGATGAAAAGAGAGTACACAACAAATTGCACACTGCTCTTAAAGAGTCCATCCGAAAGAAACACATGTCCTTCTCTTCACATTTCATTCCCCAAAATGACAAATTACCAAAGCACGTGACCTCTCTAACTCCAGGGCAATAGAGAAGTACAAATATGCTAAGAAAAAGAACTGGAAATATTTGTTGAACAGAACTAATGACTACCAGACACTTTCCTGCCAGGACCTTGCTGTCTAATGCCTAGTCTTCTTCTCACATGTGCAGACTCCCACAGTACCTTCCAGGGGCAGAGACAGTCAGGGCTCACCAACTATTCCACGTGCATTCTTATGTTTCCCAGCCTCCCTTGCAATTAGGTTAGAGCTGGGTGATGAGTTAAGGCAAACGCCATTGAGTGGAAGTGATATTTATGACTTCTGGGCCTGAGAAGTTAAGAATTGGTGTGTCACTCCATCCTTCTTTTCCTGTGCCAGGGAAACCTCAAAAGCCAAGTGTTCCTTGTAATAATGTAGCTACAAGATACTGGAGGCTCCATCAGCCTGGTTTCCTGAGTGACTATGTAGAGAAAAACTTCCCTCATCCCCTGTCTACCAACTCTTTCTGGACATATAATGCAAATAAGATGAACCTTTGGTTGTATAAGCACTGAGGTTTCAATATATTTATTGTGGCAGCTAGCATTAATTATCCCAATGAAGAAACTGATACCTGAATGTGGGTTGTTGGAGTAACAAAACCTAAAGCATGTGAATTTGCTTAGTGGGTAATGAACAGCAAGGAAACTGATATCAAAGGCTGAAAAGATAATGATACGTGCTTTGCAGTGGTAAAATATTTGGTATAACTATCAAATGAAGTGACTTGGAAGTCAGCTCACCTGAGTATTCAGCCAGAAGTTTCAGAGTAAAATGATGGAAAATAGATCTTCAGTACTATATATTAGGGGCTTTTTGTTCCCTTTAGCAAGGCATTGCCAAAAAGAGACGGACTCAGAAAGAACTGACCATTTGAAAGTAGATTAGAAGGGCATTGTAGGGAAAGACCAGATATTCAGGTCCTTCCAGGTTGGAAAGTCAAGTACTTCTACACCTCAGAAGTAAGAAACAGGACTAAAGAAGCTTTGAGTTACAAATACCCAATAAAAATTCCTAGTTGATCAACGTGCATCTAGGCAAAGTCAGATTAAAGGTGTAATCTTCCCATTTAAACTCAACAGTAGTCTAGATAATACAAGGTGTGGGGATGAGGAAGCACTGAAATAAAGCAGATCTGAGGACTAGGTTTCAAAAGAGTGAGGTTACTGGTACATGAAATAGATCAGAAGCCTCCTCTGAAAGGAATAAATTGCCAAAGAAGCAAGAACTTTGACCAAAAAAGCATTTGACTTAAAACCTCCAAACTTCCTTGATGAGAATGTGCTGAGAAAGCTTTTCAGCCCTCATGGAGGGAATCCACTCCCAAAGCTCACTTCAGAGCCACTAAAGAATAAAAAGAAAAGGACACATCCTGTGAAGACCTATAGACAAAGAGATTCCTCTAGAGACCAGAATCACAGCCCGATGAATTAAGGAAGCTGTCTCACCCCAGATACTCACAGTGTCCACTCAGTGGGATTTCAGAACTTCCACAGCCCAGTGACTGCTGGCTATCTCCATTTCCCCCTCTCCAAATCAGTGTGTCCTTTTTCTCCCATTGTTATCTATTAGAGAGTAGGGAGAGAGGGAGAAAACCAGTCTTTGTAGTTCTTAAGTCTCCATACCAGAGGAGCAACATCTGGACCTGACGGTAGACTTCACTGTGATGACATTCACTCAATGACTGCAGAGGTGATACAGAGAAAGAGCCAAGTTCTTCTTCGCATTTTAAATGTTTTGAGCTCTTACACTACTAGAATTTAAAGCATTTGTGTTTTGAGTTTTAATAATTTTATTAGATTGAATTTAGATATGGTAGGGAACCAAGGTGGAATATCCCTATTTTGTTTCTCTGATCAAGGATAAGAGAAATTTTGTAGAACAATAAGAGCTGATTATTTGGATCCCAGCCTGCTACTAGTAATCATACAGGCACGAATTAGGTAAGGGAAGACTCTATTAGTTAAGATGCCTTTGGTTAAAAAAAATAAAAAATAAATTAAAAAATTAAAGATTCCTTTGGTTACATATGACCACAACCCAACAAAAATTAACTTCAACAGAAAAGGAAGTGAGTTGACTCCTCTGGGAAGCATACTGAGATAGGTCATGAACTTGGAAGAGAAGCCCCAGAAACCAGTCATTCAGAGACTGGATCAGGGCCTCAGGGCCACCACAAAGTTTGTCTCCATCCAGTTATTATTTCTGTTGTGCTCTGCTTCTCTTTGCATGTTGGCTTCTTTATTTTTTACTCCATGCAAGGTCTCTCCACACATTGGAGAGGATAGCCACTGACAATCCAGGTTCATATCCGTACAGTTTACTAAGTGGAAGAAAGTGATTCCCCTCCAACTATAAGTTTCTGGTGAAGAATTCTGATTGAACTGATTTGAATAATATACAGATCCTTGTAAATAACTGTCCAGGTGGATGTGGTACTATGATTGGCCCAGCCTGAGTCATGTACTCAATCATGCCTGCAAAGGTAGAGGAAAGGAGCGCCATGATCAGTCGGTGTACCAGGACCGTGTAAAGAGGAGAGGAATTCCCCCCAAAGAAAGGAAATGCTGTAGCTATAAAAAGGAAGATGGAAAAGATGAGTGGGCAGAAACAAGAGTTACCAGACTCCTTTAAGATAACTTTGCTACCAATAGCAATGCCCACCATGGTACATACCAAGAAAGCATACCTACACAGAGAGGCATAGACACTTCCATCCAGAGCATGTCTGACTTTGGTCAGTTCTAGTGGTTACCCAGTCTCCCTGTCAATTTCCCCACTGTGATTCACTCCCACTCTTCAGTAGAATATGCAGATCTCCTGGGACAAGTTCTATGATTATAGTGACATTCTGCCTCCTTCTCATTACTCTTCCAGGCTTGGGAGTGACCCCAGATTAAGTTCACATGCTCTCTTCAGCACTAAAAACCACAATATTTACATAAGACTCACATACATTATGATTAAATGATTAAATGCTCTCTAATTACCAAATACTTTCTAATACCTCCACCAGATTAATGTTTCTACAGTGCCACTTTGTGTCACCCTCATTAAAAAAAAAAAAATTCTAGTCTCTCTAAATCTTCCCATATAAACCACAAATTCCAGGCCTTCAAAGCACTCTATAATCTAAGCTCTAAATATCTTTGCAGTCTGACCTTTTACTAGTTTTTTATTCTTGCCTTCTTTCCATACAAAATAGGCTATATTCCCTGTTTCTAGCGTACATATAATTTTTTTCATCTTTCCTCGTTCATTTTTTGAAACCAACATATATTGGTTGCTTTCTTATGTGCCAGGTACTGTGCAATAAGTACCAGGGATGCAAAGATGAATGAAACATGAACCCTGCCTTCAAAGGACTCTAACCGTAGAAGAAACATACATTATAAATATTATAATTCTCTGTGAAGCATGTTGTAGGTATGAGAATATTGCTAGTCCAACCAACTGTATGGAGAATTAGGGAAAGTTTCCCCTTGAATATGGTATTTAATCTGGGACTTGAAAGATAAGTGTAAGTTTGCCAGGTGGAAGAATAAGAAAGAGAATTCCGGGCTTCCCTGGTGGCCCAGTGGTTAAGAGTCAGCCTAACGATTCAGGGGACACGGGTTCGTGCCCCGGTCCGGGAAGATCCCACATGCCGCGGAGCAGCTGGGCCCGTGAGTCATGGCCGCTGAGCCTGCGCTTCCGGAGCCTGTGCTCCCCACACAACGGGAGAGGCCACAACAGAGAGAGGCCCGCGTACCACAAAAAAAAAAAAAGAATTCCAGGCATAGAGAAGAATGTATGCAAGGGTCTAACAAATAGGAAGATAGGCAGCTTGTTCAAGAAAATACAAGCTTAGTAGAAGCTTCCTTAATTTATGTTCACTGAAACAACACTGGAGATTAAACAATGCACTGATTTGCCTGTGTAAACACTGGGTGGTGCATAGGACAGGCTAAATGATTACAAGTTAATATTACACTCTCCTATTCACCCATAGAATTCTATAGCTGCTAGTTGAGTTTAACACTTATTAAGGGTCAGTGGCCCCCTTTCCCAAATCTGTTGTGCTTGTTATTATAATCACACAATTGAATTAAGTGTTATGTAAACCAGGGATTTTCAACCTCGAACTACTGACATTTGGGGCCAGATAATTCTTTGTGGTAGAAGACTATCCTATGCTTTGTAGGATATTTAGCAGCATCCCTGACCTCTCCCAGCAGATGCCAGATCCCTTGAATTGTGATAACCAAAAATGTCTCCACACGTTGTTAAATGTCCCATAGAGGGTGCCAAATCATGACTGGTAGAATTGGGCCAGATTATAAAGGGCCTTCTATGTGGACTTATTTTCTAAGTATGCAATGAGAACCATTTAATGTTTTTTAGTAGTAGAGTAACATATGTGGCAATGTATCTCAAAGGATAATTTGGAAGAGGCGAGACTAGAGATAGGAAGACCTATCAAGGAGGCAATTGCCATAGAGCAAGTGAGACGTAATGAGAGTATTGATGAGTACAGTGGCAGTGATGTTTAGAGACAAACTGAAGAGAGAATTTTGGAGATAAACAGATGTCATTCACTCCAACTTCTCTTCCTCTCTGTGCTCACCTATTAAATCCAAGCCATCTTCAAGGCTCAGCTCAAAACTCATATCCCCATGTGAAACCAAACAAAATGACATGTCCTTCTTTGAACGCTGGTAACTCATTATTTCAGCTGCTCTTAGGCCACCTTGTAATATTGTTAATTCGATGCCTAGATTATAAACTAGATTTTAATTTTAGATCATAAAATCCTTAAATACAGGATCACGTTTTGTTCATATTTGCTTTCTACTCAGTGCCCAATACCATGCTTTCCATATAGCAGATGATCAATATTATTTATTGAATAAATTTATGGAGCTCTAGCCTAAATTGCTCCAATAGATTTATGTAAGTGTCACTTGAATTCTCACTGTAAGCATTGGGAGAGTCTGGGCATAAATTAACCAGCACTGCATTCTTTATATATCTGTTTCCCACAGTTCCTATCTATTCACATCACTGGAGGAAGTTCGTATTCATTAATCTTATAGCTTTTCTTATAAACCGCTCATTGGAGAAACTCAGCGAAACAACACCACATGATCCCTTCAAAAATAAAAAAGTAACTAGAGGTTAGATGGTATCAAACTAGTGACAAATGATATTGAGCTATGTTAAACGCGACATGAATGGGTGTTAAGCAAAAACACCCATCTGGATTTTCTCAAGGTCAATGTTTTTTCCTGCCACATAAGTCACCAAGATCATTACTCACTCTATTCTCTCAACTATATTCTTATTCAAATTGCTCACAGCTACCTTATTCATTTCCGTGAAAAGTGGCAGGAAATATTAATTGTGAACAAAGTTTTCATTACACATTAGGAAACCAGGTACCTGAGAAATAAAGCTCTGGTGATAGAGGTTAGGACAGATATGTAAAATCAAACTGAACCACAGACACTCTGTGTATTGGAATTGTCTTTCTGCAACAATGAAAATGGCCAAATTGTTTAAATCAATGGGGTTTTTTTGGAATATGTATTATGAGTTTCATACTCTATGGGCAAAGAAGGAAGTATAAAATGAACAAAGTCAAGATGTCTGCTAATAAGGCTCTTACAGTGGCACAAAGGAGACAGATGTAACTCATATCCATGGTAGCATGGGGCATACAGGTGGAATGGCTCTCCTGGTGACATTTGCTTCAAGCTCCTTTTTCTACTATTTCAACTTACGGACCTTCTTGGGGTTTTACATATGTTGTCTCTATTCCACACCAGATAATCCAGACATCGTATCTATGTGATTTTCACAAAATTAACCCCAACACATAATGTCTTTGTGCACATTGCCAAATATATTAATGGGTTAAGGTGACAGCAGTGCTAAAAGAAAATAATTGAATATTAGATACACCAGCGTTTTAAAAATCCCTTGGCTGTTTCTATCCAACTTTGCTTCAGTCTCCAACCTCTTGCCTTCCCTTCAGTTTCTTGCTTATTTGCTCTACCTTTCTCTACTTTTCTCCTTTCTCAAAGCCCCCCTGCAAAAAAAATGAAAGGCATTCCCACCTTCTTCTTATTTTGTCTTTTCTTCCAGACTTTTCTCAGGAGCCCTCTTTTCACATTCATTAGGATATTTTCTTAAACATATACAGTTACCTACCTTCACTGAGTGAAGTTCCGGCACTAGCTGTTAGGATAGTTGTCTTTTATCTGGTTACATCTTCATAAGCAGAACCAAGTGCCAAACTACTGATAATCAAATGTGAGATTTCAGAACTGAGAGGCCAGAAGGATAGGTGGGACATTATTCCAGTTTGGAAAGCAGAGATCGCCTAAAAAAAGAGGGGAAAAAAAGGCTTGGAGGAGGAAATTTACATGATCAGGAAAGTAAAGAAACTAAAGAGCATAATGGGTTTAAAGATGGGGCAGAATAAAGCTGAGAACCAAATTTGCATATCAATTTGAAATAATCATGCTTTATTTTTCATCAATTAATATTTACTTAGTACTTGTAATAGTAGTAACAATCAAAAAGTTATAATGAAACAAATAGTGATATTTACTATATAATAGGTGCTGAGCTAGTTTCTATAGTTACAGTGGTAAAGGAAGTGCCATACTTCCTTGGCCCTTAGATGCATGTTTTCCCCAAAATTTTAATATTTCTGAAATTAGAATTTATTTTAACTTTTCAGCTATATCTTTTTTTCCCTAAACAAATATTAAATAATGAGCCCTTAAGCTCATGGAAATACAGTAATCCCTCAGTTCAAGAGGCTTGCTTGCAGTCTAGAGGATGTATCACTGAAGGCGACTGAGGAAAAAATAATATAATAAATGAGTTAAGGAAAATGCATCTGAAAGTGACAGTTTAAGATGAGTGGGGGTTGGTGGCAGGGAGCAGAAGAGGCTTAGACAGATGTGAAGTGTGAGCAGCTTGGCCCAGGGTTGTGATATAGCAAAGGAAAGGCAGGAATGGACGTAACGTATAGACATGTTCATTCAAAGTATGAATAAATCGATATCTCTGAATTTTTGGAAAATTTGAACAAAACTTGAGAAAGTGGTCAAAGATATTGCTAAGTCTTCAAATATGACTGACCAGGAGGATGACAGTTCACTGAAAACTGCAGAGAATTCAGATTCAGCACATGGGGCATTGAGTTTTGCTTAGACATATTGAATAACCAGATGGAACAACACAATCAGTAGTTGAAAATATATTAGGGAGCAAAGATTAAGAAATAAAAAATGTAACGTCGATGGTTGTTTGTCAAAGTTTTCACTTTGTATTATTCTAATGTGTAAATGAAGTTCTAGAAAATCATTGTTAATTTCCTTTCCTAATATTCAAAATGATGTTTCTGGTATACTGCCCAACTGGAGAAGAAAAAAAAAAAAAAAATCACACTTTCCCACAGTAAGACTACATTATAAATAACCTTTAAATTATTTAAAATAAAATTATTATTATTTATTTTATTACTTATTTTATTATTTATTTAGTTAAATATTATTTATTTGTTTAAATTATTATTATTATTATTCACTGGACACCTCTAAGTACCAGGCACAGGACAGGTGTTTTAGGATAGAATCATGAACCAAATCTTTTCCAAACCCACTGAGTAAGACTTAGGAAAAGTAAGAGGGTTTTTAACAGGAGGATTTTACATGTCAAAACCAAGGGGGCTAACCATGGGTCGTTTGTAACCATAAACTCAGGCAGTTCCATTATCCTGGCAATGGCAAGCTGTCACAGAGGGGTTTCTTTATAAGTATATTAGGATGGTACAGAAACCATCTTCACTCTGTAATGATCAATATGAACAATTTTACTAGGAAATCCATCTCAAAGGAGAATACAGTTTAGCAGATGGGACCAAGCTAACCAAGCTTAACAATTCAAGTGCTAACGTGAAGTGTTCTGAATGAAGATAGGCAAATCTTTCTCCATCACTTGGCCCTACTTTCTAACCTAATTATAATACTTTGGCTTTGAATTTTTCTGGAAACCTACACTGTACAAATGGTGTTCAAATTCCACCATTCTCCATGTACATATACCCATTAGATTAATCTTCTCAGGACTTATAGCACCAAGGATTTTAGTGAGACTGAAATGAATAAGTCCCAGAGAAAAGGCATGAATCAACTCCTTGATATGGGATTCATGTCTCCTGACCATTTCCTTTCTATGCCCACCCCAGTTTGGGGTTGTCATATAATGTTCTTACCCTGACATTGATTTATCCAAATTATTATTTGGCAAGGCCACAAGGTTTTATGTCACTGAGACAAAAAGAATTGTAATATTGGAGATAGGACACAGGTTTTATGTCACTAAGACAAAAGCAATTGCAATTTTGGGAATAAGCGATCCTTGAGAACGCAAATAATAAGACTGAATGTTAATTTACAGGGAACATAAAAATCATTACATCCTTTTTCACTGGAGTTCTTTTGTTGATCATCTAGGGAGAAAATCTTCGATTTTGTGTTCTTATGAAAAGGACAATGGGTTTATATATCTTTAATGGTTTTAATTTGAAAAAAAAAGTGAAAAGTCCCTTATGGTGTATAAAAATCTAGTTGTAGGGTTTCCAGTTTATTATATAAAAGTGAAAATTACATGATTTAGGGACTAAGTGCTTTCTAACTCTCATGGTCAGTCTCTGAAAGAGAAGAGACAAACACTTAGCTCTGATAAATGCTGTCCACTATAATATTTCATTCTTATTAATAAAAATGCTGATAATACTCAGGCATTAATTTAAGCACTTTACATATGTTAAAATGGTTAATCCTTGCAACAAACCTTCATAGTAGGTACATTATAGTTATCCCATCTTATAGACAAAGAAACAAATTTCTTCAGGTAACTTGCCCAAGGTTGTACAAAGAGCAAGTGTCAGAGGTAAGCTTTGAAAACCAGACCACCTAGCATCAGACACCACACATTTACCCACACTGCTGGACAGCGTCTCTACTCTAGTGATACTTTTTCTGCTGCTATGACTGCCTCCGTAATTCACTGTATCCATGAATTACCACGCTCTGCTTCTTCAAGTCAATACATCACTCCAATGGTACTTAATCAAGGACTCTCAGGTGTGCTGCTTCCCCTTTGGCCATGATTATCATAAATTGGTCTTAATGCCACCCAAACAAGAAGGCCTCTGTATAGGTCCGTTTGGGCTGCCCTAACAAAATACCACAGACTGAGTGGCTTAAAAAACAGAAATTTATTTTCTCCCAGTTCTGGAAGCTAGAAGTCCAAGATCAAGGGACCATTAGGGTTGGTTTCTGGTGAGGGCTCTCTTTCTGGCTTGTAGATGGCTGCCTTCTTGCTATGACCTTTCTTTTGTGCGGGCACAGAGAGAAAGAGAGCTCTGATATCTCTTTCTCATATAGGATTAGGGCTCCAGTCTTATCGAATTAGGGCCCCACTCTTATGATCTCGTTTTTCCTTAATTACCTCCTTAGCGTCCCTATTTCCAAATATAGTCACATGAGGGGTTAAGGCTTCAACATATGAATTTGAAAGGGGAAGAACACAATTCAGTTCATAAGAGCTTCCTTCTACCAAATATTCTTTCTTGAAAGAAATGAAATCCGTCTATTTCAGGCACTCCTCCTGGCCTACCCTTCAACACCATTTTCATGGTTTATATCCTCTATATATTACTCCCAACTTCCAAGTTGTTCACCTGTTGGAATAATATAGTCAAAGGACTGTGTAAAGGGTTTTCGTGTGCTTCAGTGTTTCCAAAGCACAATACATCTGTGCACACACACAAAATACACACACATGCTCAGACACATATATATTCATAACTTCAAAATGGAGCCCACTCACTTTAATAGTCAAATAAAATGATTCTGAGCTCCCATCCCACTTCTTGCAAGAATGTCCCTTTTCTCTTCTCAGGATCTTCCTTCTTGTGATAGCACCAAGGGAGGGATTATTTTGCAATTTAAGAAGTCAAGCAACTTGGTTACTATCATCTAAAGGAGAGAAATCAGAAATTATTATCAGATAACCGACGAGTTTCGCTGTTTTCCACCATTGCTGTTGGAACACAGGTGATTTAGAAATAGATTCTCCATGTTTGGTGTAAAAGAAGTCTCTCTTGAGTATTATGGAAAAAAACTAATGCTACTATAGGTTGTGACTCTCAATGTTTCACAGTTTAGTTCCCAAAGCTCTTTTAACTAATATTCACAGATATCTTCCTTACTGCTAATCTATACTCCAAAGAGGTCTCCACTATAAAGGCCCAGCACCACCTGCTCTTTCCCCACCTCAATAACCTAACTCTGAAAGTGGAGAAATTCCCTCTTTTGTGTTCCAATACCCATCTAATTTCCTGTCTCAGAATGAGCGACATTTATATCCTGAGAGAACCCTATCTTATTAGATCTAGTCCTACTATGAGTAGGAGAAACAGCTGTTATTATTCATACTTAAGAAATAAGAAATCCTGAGGTCAAGGAAGTTAAATAACTCATTTGAGGTCACAGCACTAGTAAGGGACAGCCTAGCCTCAGTCTCAGGATTTCTGACACCCCACTGCTCTCTTTACCAACTTCATGTTCTCTCTCTCCCTTCATTGTGGGGTCCTGCTGTCAGTCAATCCTTCTGATAAATACTGCCTTTTCTCAACAAAATCTTTCTCTTTTTTTCCTTGATATCATCTGACTATTCCCAATAATACCTACTAGTTTATCAAATGCCCGTTTGTTACATCTACTGCATTAACAAACCATCCCTCTATAAGCACTATTAATCTTGTTAATGTAAATGATCAAATTGGAAATTTCAAGCAAAAATTAAATTAAACTTCTAATAAAGTAAAATTAACCAGCAAGCTAACATGACTGCAAAACACGCAACATTTGACATCATTGTTATGTGAGATCATAAAACAGTCCTTGGGCCAACGTTTCCCAAAGGACTAGGTCTACATCGCACTACACAGTATCATCTACCCAAGCACTGATCTTTCTGCCTGTGGAAAGAGAAGATTCTGCATGCCACAATTTTTACCGGGGAAAGAGACTTCCCAGAATCTCCTGTGGGCAGTGTTAAATGCTTCTGCCTATTTCTGCACTATGCTGCCTCTGACCCAAAGGTCTGTTATCAACCTTAAGGAGACTCTTACATTCCCTGCAATTACAATGACCATCTTTTCCAGACTCTAACCAAGAGCTTTTATGATTTCTAAACTTTTAGGCCAAAAAGTCTTACACATATAAACACTAGACAACTTTTGAAAAGAACCCTAGATAATTTGGCTAGAAATAGGTTTTTTTCTTAAACATTTTGAGTACAAGCAAGTTGGTCAACATTATAATTTACTCTTAGCAATGACTTTTTTTTTTTTAACATCTTTATTTGAGTGTAACTGTTTTACAATAGTGTGTTAGTTTCTCTTTTACAACAAAGTGAATCAGTTATACATATACATATGTTCCCATAACTCTTCCCTCTTTTGTCACCCTCCCTCCCACCCTCCCTATCCCACCCCTCTAGGTGGTCACTAAGTACAGAGGTGAACTCCCTGTGCTATGCTGTAGCTTCCCACTAGCTATCTAATTTACATTTGGTAGTGTATATATGTCCATGCCACTCTCTCACATCGTCACAGCTTACCCTTCCCCCTCCCCATATCCTCAAGTCCATGCACTAGTAGGTCTGTGTTTTATTCCCATCCTACCACTAATCTCTTCATGACTTTTTTTTTTTTTTTTTTTAGATTCCATATATATGTGTTAGCATACAGTATTTGTTTTTGTCCTTCTGACTTACTTCACTCTGTATGACAGATTCCAGGTCTATCCACCTCATTACAAATAACTCAGTTTCATTTCTTTTTATGGCTGAGTAATATTCCATTATATATATGTGCCACATCTTCCTTATCCATTCATCTGTTGATGGACACTTAGGTTGCTTCCATGTCCTGGCTATCGTAAATAGAGCTGCAATAAACATTTTGGTACATGACTCTTTTTGAATTATGGTTTTCTCAGGGTATATGCCCAGTAGTGGGATTTTAGCAATGACTTTTTAAAAATAAATGGATATTTTCAGTGTTTGGCATCTTGTTTATTATAAATTATGGTGAATTTGCCCTCCTTTACTCATTTTTGTCTGCTTTTCAGAATCCAGCAGGAGTAGGAAGTAGTGGGGTTCTCACGTTTTTGTTTTATAATTTCTAATTGACTTTCAGAAAATTATTCCTGCTTTAAACTGTTTTTAGTAGTGGAAAGTTGAAACATTAGTGTCCAAAGAGCCATATTATATACATGCAATAAGTGTTTGTTTAATGTTGGAATAATCTAAGTACACACCTGACAAAAGGCCTCCACTGTTACCTACTCTGGAGTCCTGTGGGTCCTTCCACAACTGTTTCTATGTTCTTATTTTAATTTTATTTTAATTTATTCCACAAAATAATATGATGGTACACATACTGTTTGGTAATTTTCCATAATTAGGTAGCCCACGAATCATTGGGTTAAAATATTTTCATCATGATTTTATAGATGAAAAAATTGGAGGCTCAGAGAAGTTAAGTTACGTAATACCTGTTTGACTTTTAGCAGCTCAACTCCTGTCATTGTTTCCAGTGTTCAAAAGTTAATGCTATTTCCATATTACCTTTTTACATGAATTGTTTGTTGATGAAGTGGTGGTATTCACTGAACTATTCCAATCTTCTGTGTTCCTTTTAGATCCTTGTGTGGTGCCTAGTTAAAATTAAAATATAATTCAGACTTTGAAACATTTTTCTTCAATCCTATAAGGTCAACTAATCCAAGTAAAAATTAATCTATTACCTGATTAAATTCAACTTAATTGCATGCAACAATATTAGTGAATATTTAATATATGCTTTACTCTTAGGTACTGTTCCTGTAATGTGAGCATTATTAATACCATGTTTTAAAAACTGAGACAATATAACTGAAGTTAGATTGTGTAGACAATTAATATACCTTAGAAAGACTAATAACAGCATGAGAATATTTTTAACTTTTCTGTGAAATATCAGATCCCATTAACTCGGAATTTGGGAATATTCAATCCTAAAAGTGACCAATATTCTATGTGTAACATCTATGCAAAAAAAGGTTTGCCAAGAAAATTAATGTTAACAAAAATCCAAGAAAAGCTGCAGCCTCTTGAGAAAGTTGTCTGTAAGCAAGCACATAGTAGTATCATTTGCAAAAAACTACTAGTTGAAGACTTTGGACTTATTGATGTGTCTGAGGAATTCTGTGGGTTCTTTTGTTAGCCACCTGTTTGCTGAATCTTCATAAAAGAATAGCATTATGTTCATTTCAAAAGAGTCTATATCAAAACCTTTTAAACCCGTTCTCCTTTGCTTTCCTCTCCTCCCCTCTGATCCTCTACCCATTTGCCAATAGTATAAAATTAGGAGATTTTTACCATATTTATTTAACAAGCACCTTACTCTATAAATGAATGATCCTTGGTCTACTTAGCAAATGCATTTTGAGAATGACTTATTCTATGACGCATGGGGTTACACTGGGAATAGTGAGCGAGACTCACAGAAAGATAATTTTAACTTTAAGAGAAACTTTTTCATTGTCAGAGCAGTCCACAAATAGAATCAACAGCACCAGTAGAAACAAATTTTCCCTTATGGGAGGTATTCAAGCACTAAGTGGGGAAGTTGAAAGAAGAATCGAAACTTCTGGCAAGTGTTGAACTACATGATTCTTAAAGCCAAGAATGTATAATGTTGATGAGGATAATGACATGAGTGTGAGGAGGAGAGAAAGGAGGAGAAATTGGGGGAACAAAAAATAACTTTATAATTCTTATTTATAAGTAACTATACTCTGGGTTGAATGTGATTCCCAAGAATAGTGATGTTGTTCAGTGATATAGCAGTATTGAACTGGAATCAAACTTTGCTACCTTTAAATAATTCTACTGAAGAAATTTGTTTGCTTTTAATAAATAAGGGGTTTTATTGCCCTAATTTCTATAATGTTGATGTATGCATATGCTTCGGAGCTAGGCAAATGTAGATACAAATCATTGCTATGTGATTTTAGGCAAGTTAATTTAACATTTATGGTCTCAGTTTCTTCACCTACAAACTGGATATAATAATAACTGCACTGACACCATAGTGTTACTCTGATCATTAAATGAGATGCATTTAGCACAGAGCCTGGTACACAGCATGTTGAACACTTAGCACTGTGTCTGGCACATAGAAAACACTCCATTAGTGATGTCTATTATTAAAATATCTTAAGTTAGTAAAAAACTATCTGCCACACCTGGATTTCCCCAGGAAGCCATTGCTTTCTAATCTTCATCTTCTTCGGGTGGGGGGTGGAATTCCAATAATGAAACCATAGCTTCATGTGGGATTTTTTTACTGAACCATAGCTTCATGTGGGATTTTAATGGATATTTCTACTGAAGGATAAATTATTTTTATATGATGCTGTATAGATTCACCAAAGGATGACTCTCTCTTCTCTTCTAGATTTACCTGCTGGTCACTGATTGGTTTTCAAAGGATTTATTAACGTTTTTATTTTTAAAAAATACAAAATCATATTTCCTTATGAGCAATATCCATATGACATTAAATCAAAAACAGAATTCTCATAAACTCCAAACTTCTGCATTCCTAGACAGCAAAGAAAGATGGTCAATGTAGTGTGGGATTTCAGAACATTTACATCTGTAATCAAAAAGGTTTTAGAAAAAAATAATCAGAGGATAAAGTGTCATTCATTCTGATTGTACAGAAATATTTCAAATTCCCCTTTCCTCTTTTTCTATGCATTTGCTGGTGTTTGTGTTTCAGGCAACAGTTTTTCTCATCTCAGTCATTATAATAGAAGTATACACACAAATTCAAGGGTTCACAACTGGACAAGTGTGAGCACCATCAATGTCAATTAGTTCATTCCACCTTGCTGGAGATGGGGAATGATTGATTTTCAGGCTTAATATATTTTCTTCATAGAGGTTTGACATATATTGGTGGAATGACCAATTTTAATAAAGTACAGAGGCAAGAAGACCAAATATCCCCTGCATGCCTCTCATTCACCAGAAGACACCTTCCTTTGAATATCCCTTATTCACAACTAATTTTTATCCTCGGTCATCTTTTCTCATTCCTACAAATCCAAAAGGTCCATAGACATTTCCTATAAGAGTTCATCCTGAGTAATTATTGCCTGTGATTCAGCCCCCAGGAGTTGAATTCAAGCCTGGGTGTGTAGCTAAATTTTACAATAAGTGAGAATTTCTAATGAGGAAATCTTGTAGTAGCAAGCCCGCCATTGCAATCTGCAGCTCTTACTTTGAAACAGCGAAGCACAAATGTTATCTTTCATCCCATGCAAAATCAGCCTTGAATATTTGCAAGACTAGAGGGACAGGCTCCACTTTTATAGAAATTATTCACATATTTCTGTCATCTTGGGCATGCATGTTACTCACCTGACTTTATTGGAGCCATTTCCCTAAATTAGGTAATTCATAAATACAGACATATACAGATCAGGATGTTGGTTTTTTTTCCATTTTTTAATTTAATTTTTTTATTTTTTTACACAGCAGGTTCTTATTAGTCATCAATTTTATACACATCAGTGTATACATGTCAATCCCAATCGCCCAATTCATCACACCACCACCACCACCCTGCTGCTTTCCCCCCATGGTGTCCATAGGTTTGTTCTCTACATCAGTGTCTCAATTTCTGCCCTGCAAACTGGTTCATCTGTACCATTTTTCTAGGTTCCACATATATGTGTTAATATACGATATTTGTTTTTCTCTTTCTGACTTACTTCACTCTGTATGACAGTCTCTAGATACATCCACGTCTCTAAAATGACCCAATTTCGTTCCTTTTTATGGCTGAGTAATATTCCATTGTATATATGTACCACATCTTCTTTACCCATTCGTCTGCCGATAGACACTTAGGTTGCTTCCATGACCTGGCTATTGTAAATAGTGCTGCAATGAACATCGGGATGCATGTATCTTTTTGAATTATGGTTTTCTCTGGGTATATGCCCAGTAGTGGGATTGCTGGGTCACATGGTAATTCTATTTTTAGAATTACCATATGACCCAGTAAGGAACCTCCATACTGTCCTCCATAGAGGCTGTATCAGTTTACATTCCCACCAACAGTACAAGAGTGTTCTCTTTTCTCCACACCCTCTCCAGAAATTGTTGTTTGTAGATTTTCTCATGATGCCCATTCTGACTGGTGTGAGGTGATACCTCATTGTAGTTTTGATTTGCATTTCTCTAATAATTAGTGATGTTGAGCAGCTATTCATGGGCTTCTTGGCCATCTGTATGTCTTCTTTGGAGAAATATCTATTTAGGTCTTCTGCCCGTTTTTGGATTGGGTTGTTTGTTTTTTTAATATTGAGCTGCATGAGCTGTTTATATATTTTGGAGATTAATCCTTTGTCCGTTGATTCATTAGCAAATATTTTCTCCCATTCTGAGTGTTGTCTTTTCATCGTGTTTGCAGTTTCCTTTGCTGTGCAAAAGCTTTGAAGTTTCATTAGGTCCCATTTGTTTATTTTTGTTTTTATTTCTATTACTCTAGAAGGTGGATCAAAAAAATCTTGCTGTGATTTATGTCAAAGTGTGTTCTTCCTATGTTTTCCTCTAGGAGTTTTATGGTGTCCAGTCTTACATTGAGGTCTCTAATCCATTTTGAGTTTATTTTTGTGTATGGTGTTAGGGAGTGTTCTAATTTCATTCTTTTACATGTAGCTGAACAGATTTCCCAGCACCACTTATTGAAGAGACTGTCTTTCCTCCATTGTATATCCTTGCCTCCTTTGTCATAGATTAGTTGACCATTGGTGCATGGGTTTATATCTGGGCTTTCTATCTTGTTCCATTGACCTATGTTTCTGTTTTTGTGCCAGTACCATATTCTCTTGATTACTGTAGCTTTGAAGTATAGTCTGAAGTCAAGGAGTCTGATTCCTCCACCTCCGTTTTTTTCCCTCAAGACTGCTTTGGCTATTCGGGGTCTTTTGTGTTTCCATACAAATTTTAAGATTATTTTGTTCTAGTTCCATAAAAAATGCCATTGGTAATTTGATAGGGATTGCATTGAATCTGTAGATTGCTATAGGTAGTATATTCATTTTCACAATATTGACTCTTCCAATCCAAGAACATGGTATATCTCTCCATCTGTGGGTATCATCTTTAACTTCTCTCATCAGTGTCTTATAGTTTCCTGCATACAGCTCTTTTGTCTCCCTAGGTAGCTTTATTCCTAGGTATTTTATTCTTTTTGTTGTAGTGGTAAATGGGAGTATTTCCCTAATTTCTCTTTCAGATTTTTCATCATTAGTGTATAGGAATGCAAGAGATTTCTGTGCATTAATTTTGTATCCTGCTACTTTACCAAATTCATTGATTAGCTCTAGTAGTTTTCTAGTGGCATCTTTACAGTTCTCTATGTATAGTACCATGTCATCTGCAGACAGTGACAGTTTTACTTCTTCTTTTCCAGTTTGTATTCATTTTATTTCTTTTTCTTCTCTGATTGCCGTGGCTAGGTTTTCCAAAACTATGTTGAAAACTAGTGGTGAGAGTGGACATCCTTGTCTTGTTCCTGATCTTAGAGGAAATGCTTTCAGTTTTTCACCATTGAGAATGATGTTTGCTGTGGGTTTGTCATATGTGGCCTTTATTATGTTGAGGTAGGTTCCCTCTATGCCCACTTTCTGGAAAGTTTTTATCATAAATGGGTGTTGAATTTTGTCAAAAGCTTTTTCTGCATCTACTGAGATGATCATATGGTTTTTCTTCTTCACTTTGTTAATATGGTGTATCACACTGATTGATTTGCATATATTGAAGAATCCATGCATCCCTGGGTTAAATCTTACTTGATCATGGTGTATGATCCTTTAATGTGTTGTTGAATTCTGTTTGCTAGTATTTTCTTGAGGATTTTTGCATCTGTGTTCATCAGTGATATTGATCTGTAATTTTCTTTTTTTGTACTGTCTTTGTCTGGTTTTGGTATCAGGGTGATGGTGGCCTCATAGAGTGAGTTTGGGAGTGTTCCTTCCTCCACAGTTTTTTGGAAGAGTGAGAAGGATGGGTGTTAGCTCTTCTCTAAATATTTGATAGAATTCACCTGTGAAGCCATCTGGTTCTGGACTTTTGTTTGTTGGAAGATTTTTAATCACAGTTTCAATTTCTTTACTTGTGATTGGTCTGTTCATATTTTCTATTTCTTCCGGGTTCAGTCTTGGAAGGTTATACCTTTTGAAGAATTTGTCCACTTTTTCAAGGTTGTCCATTTTATTGGCATAGAGTTGCTTGTAGTAGTCTCTTAGGATGTTTTGTATTTCTGCGGTGTCTGTTGCAACTTCTCCTTTTTCATTTCTAATTTTGTTGATTTGAGTCCTCTCCCTCTTTTTCTTGATGAGTCTGGCTAATGGTTTATCAATTTTGTTTATCTTCTCAAAGAACCAGCTTTTAGTTTTATTGATCTTTGCTATTGTTTTCTTTGTTTCTATTTCATTTATTTCTGCTCTGATCTTTATGATTTCTTTCCTTCTGCTAACTTTGGGTTTTGTTTGTTCTTCTTTCTCTAGTTCCTTTAGGTGTAAGGTTAGTTTGTTTACTTGAGATTTTTCTTGTTTCTTGAGGTAGGCTTGTATAGGTATAAACTTCCCTCTTAGAACTGCTTTTGCTGCATCCCATCAGTTTTGGATCGTCGTGTTTTCATTGTCATTTGTCTCTAGGTTTTTTTGTTTGTTTGTTTGTTTGTTTTAGAAAATTTCTTACATCAGCTTTGCACCTTACTAGCAAGTTAGTCACTGATGTCAGCATAATTGAAATGTATTATGCTGCTTTGTACACTAAGCAGACAATTCATAAATTTATTTCTATATTTTTATTATAAAAAATCAAAGAATGCCACTTATATTGGAAAGTGGTACACACATTTGAAGACACCCACAGTAGCTGAAAGAGGAAGCAAAGAATGACTTAGTAACATTGAGGGTATCGTTGGCTACCTCCAAAGGAACCATGGGAATCACATTTTAAACAAGGAATGATTACTAACCTTTACTGCAAAACTGTTTAGTATGGGGACGGGGTACACTGGCATGGAACATTCTTTTCACAGTTCATTATATGACTTAAACTATAATTAGAACAAGATGGGATGTACAGCCATTTTGTGAGCAGGAAATTTATTCTCCAGAGAAAACAGATTGTTTAGGATGTGTTGATAATTGCTGTGGTCTTTTTCTATGAAGAGAAAAATAATATATCTCTATGATTGCTTCTGTAATATGGTTTTAAGAATATTCCTCATGCCCAAACTAGTAAGAAAAAATAATGAGGCAAATGAGCCAGGAGGTACTCAACTTGGTGAAGCAAAACCTGTCACAAAGACAAATCCAATGTCTTTGGCTCATAATACTACCTCTCTCACATAACTCTAAAGATAGTCAGCAAATCACAAGAGAGGAGAACAAAAGAAGAAGGAAGCAGAGAAAAAAGACATGCAAAAAAATGCTACCTCTCTCAGTTAAAGTGACAGTAAAATAATAAGATTATAATTCTATTAATTTATAAACATAAATACATGTATATGAACTCATTCAGTTGGTTTCTTTGAACCTGCTGTTATTGTCACTTCGTCTCTAGAGATCCGACAAAAAGCTTAGCCAGGTTTCGCTGTAGAAAATATATCCTGATCCTTCATGGATCACTCTTTTCCATCATCC
The DNA here is from genome assembly GCF_026419965.1 of Kogia breviceps. NCBI lineage: Eukaryota > Metazoa > Chordata > Mammalia > Artiodactyla > Physeteridae > Kogia > Kogia breviceps. The sequence goes on from NC_081314.1 coordinate 103,970,963, forward strand.
TAATTTTTATAGTCGTTCATTTTCTCATGCTAGACAGAAAATATAATAGCAGAATATCCCTGTCCTTCTCTGCACATGGTCAGTATTCAGATTCTAAGTAAAAAATTTCTTTTCAAAGCCTCCTGAAAATGTCTCCCAACTGGAGCTGACATCACTGGCTCTTTATGACTTCATATAACCCTGTCAGCTATTCTCCTTGGCAGCAAGAGATGAGATTTTACACTTTAAATATTTCACACCTACTTATATGTAGAGTACAACTATAGATGGTATTACTAACTAGGCTAGAAATTTCTCATTGGAATTCTCCAAGACATTATTTAAAACAAGTTTTTGTATTTTTAGGCAATAGATTTTAAACTTTTTTTTAAAAAGCATCATCTCCATCTAAATCTCCCTATTTATTTTATCTCAATGAATGTGATCACAGCAGTAGGATTTATAATAAAGTGCGTGATAGTGAAAATGTTAACATTTGTCTGTGAGTCGAATCTATTGTTATAAAAGGCAGAAATTTAAATACTATAAAGTATACAGAAATATTCTTGACGATATAAAAACACTTTTAAAAGGACAATAGTGAATGTTATTTTTGAGAATCCAGCTTAGGTGGGAAACTATAAAAAATTTCTAAAGTCTCTTTCTGATCTAAAATTATATGATTGTAAAAAAGATTTTACTCCATTTTTAAAATTTTTGAGTCAGCTTTGCAAGTTTCTTGAATTCATTCCCATCTTGCAATCTTCTCTAAGGTTCGGAACTTGGATCGTGCAAAACCTGTGGTCATCCAAAGTATTCTGCCATTTCAGAGAAAAACAAAACTCTGAGAAAGCTCCTAGAGCTGATTTAGGTTTCACAAGGTCCTAAAACTATGACTGGTTGATGTCCAACAAGACTATTGTCAACTGCAATACACTAATGTTTCATAAGCTATGGTGATGGTTGTTTGTTCATTCTCTGCTTAGAAAGACTGTTAGCGGTCATGGTACTGGCACCCCCTTCAAAGACTTTTAGACAACTTCCTACATGAAAACTCTCACCTTCTCACAACCTTCTCACTTTGCCCCATACTATCTCCTCACCTCCTGGTCAGATCTTGCCTTTACCCAACTCCTTTTGGCTTCATCTCTAGTTCTCAGCCCCATGCTTGCCCCTATAACCTGAAGAATAGATCTGCCCTCTTGAATTTTGAGTTATGGATCTATCTTTTCTTATACAGTTTGTTGTGGCTCCATCTTATCTTCCCAGGAAATAGCCCTGACATCTGTCGGCTTGACTGACAAACCTTTAGGAGGCAGAAACAATCCATCCTATTTCCCATCTCCTGTACCATACCAGGATTTGTGCTCTAGCCCCTTAACCATTCTCCTAACTTGAGGTTGTCCCTTTCCAATCTTTTCTCCATATCTTTGCTATTATCATCCTAAAACACTTCAATATCTCCTTAAAGCCTTCCATGATTCCATGCTGTTTTGAGGTCTACTCCAAACTCCTAAGCCTAAGAGTACCTTCTACACTCCTTTGTTCCAGCCACAGCTGTCTCCTCACTCTCTCCAGAACATACCAAGCTGATCCTACCTCCCACTTAGTATGCCCACTTCGCTACTCTCTTAATCTTACCCAACATTTAGGTCCTAGCTCAAGCTCACTTCCTGCACAAACTTCTCATAACTGGTCCACATTCCTCTACCCCTATTTGAATACATCTAGCAAAGGGATTGCAAGGGTATGTTGTCTGTAGTATTCATTGTGATACTTAACTAAATAGAATTGCCCTATGTTGTTACATACGGTCATCTAATGGTAATGTGAATGACAAGTTTTCCTAACAGTAGGTTCCAGGAAGATAAGAACTGTATCTTAAAATTCTTTAAACTGTTCATAATACTAACAAGTAAATACTTGCTGAAAAAAGAATCCAGAAATTCAAATGACTTTCAAGATTGTTGTCTAGTCATCCTTGGGTTAAGACAAAGAATGGGTTAGAATATCTCATAAAATGTTTTCTATCCCTGTATTTCTCAGATACTAGACTTTCAGGGCTTTATTTATGGAAGTTATAATTACACTTCATGTTTTCAAACAACCAGATGGACTATTATCCCAATGCATCTGCTATATTTCTCATTTTGCATGGGTTCTTAATTTCCATGAGTAATTTGATTCACACAAATTGCCTTCTTTTCAAATACTTCTAACCTGAGCTCTGATCAAGAGGAAGAAGAGTAGAATGATTAAGATTTGGGTTTAAACCTCTGGCTTTAAATTCTAACTCTACCAACGATGAGTTGCATAGCTTAAGCAAGTAGCTTAAACTTATTTAGCCTTTATTTCTTCACCTGTAAAATGGAAATATTAATAATAAGTGGATCTACCTTATTAGGTGGTGTTAAGGACTAAATAACATATGCATTAAGCAGTAATTATATATAATTATAGTAAACACAAAATACATGTTAGATCTTATTTTTATCAATCATTTCTCTGTAGGCTAAGAGCCAAACATGGAGACAACATATAGATTTTGACGTAATTCTTTTTCTAGAACAGTCAGCTGCTACCAATATTTTCCATAGTCTGATCTAATTCACAATTTTGAAGCAGACTAATGATAATGAACCTGATTCTTCCCTCAGTCACAGAAAGGGAAGGAAGTGAATTCACTTCATCCACATGGTTTCAGAGTGCAGAGACAAGGGGGCAAGGCCAAAAAGACAAGGTGAAAGCAGAGAAATGGTTTTCTGACATTCTTTTGGAGGCTCCACTTTCCGTGATGTGTTCAAGCCTATACTTAAAGCCTTGAGTAAATAAAACATCAGTATTTCTCACTCCAGTCATTTGACTTGATTGTGTTGTATCTAACTAACCTGGCATGTGGGTTAGCTGAAGTTAATGAATTTGGCACGATTGATTGGTTGCTTTTGTCCTAAGTTCATTCAGCCATATTGTTGTGTGCCCACAGAACTTGTCAAGATGAAAATTGGTCATTTAAAGCCAAATTTCATTCAAAATTTCCCTTGTTTTAGAAACCCAATTATTCTTTATAACTCCTTAACTAATAAGAATTTAATATTTAAAGTGTTTTTGAAATCACAATCATTTTTATTAACTATATTCAGTTAAAAGAATACTAATTTGCCATGAAAATGTATTATTGTCATCACTGCTAGCATTTATCCATATGTGTCTTAAGTAACCACGGAAACAATATGGAGTGAACAGAAAATCAGTCTGAACAATAAATTTAGTTGCTGAAATATAAGAATGTTGAATGTTGAGAAAGTTATTAAGGAAAAGGTTTACTCCAAACAATTCCAACTGGGCCATTTATCTCCCCTATGGCTTCTCTTTAACATCTTCATCACTTCTCCAAGGTTCTCCCTCTATCACTTACTTATGGTTCCTCATAAGTCAGCAGGAATATATCATAATGATAGGTTTTACTTGTTTTAAATCAAACATTTTAGTGAACTGTGTAGAAGGACATCAGTATCTAAATCCTCTGGTGCATTTTTCCAAAATGTATCTGAATTATCAGTTTTTTTAAAAAAATTCTCATCAAATAGACCTAAGGGAATTTCTTTTCTTTTTTTTTTTTTCTTTTGCGGTACGCGGGCCTCTCACTGCTGTGGCCTCTTCCGTGACGGAGCACTGGCTCCGGACGCGCAGGCTCAGCGGCCATGGCTCACGGGCCCAGCCGCTCCACGGCACGTGGGATCCTCCCGGACCGGGGCATGAACCCGTGTCCCCTGCATCAGCAGGCGGACTCCCAACCACTGCGCCACCAGGGAAGCTGGACCTAAGGGAATTATAATGATTTGTACATCCTTTGAAATGCTAGGATTCAGTTCACTTCACTTAATATTGATTTTACAAAGCACTAGGAGGCCCATTTCTAGTACTGAGTCAGTACCAGTCTAGTCATCTGATCTTGAGCAAATTACCCAAGCTCTTTGAATCTCAGATTTTTTTTAAATCTGTACAACAAAATCGCTAAATCGAACAATTTTTAAACTGCCTTCTAAATTTATTTCCCTATTTTTTTCATGGGATAAGTTCTCCAACTCATATAAGAAAATAAATCACATCAGTAAATTTCAGTTATGTCTCATCTATCCTCCTGCTGTTGCCCTGACTGCAGAGTTTGAGGTGAGAGAATGAAAACTTTCCACTTGGAGGTATTTTATTTGATAAAAATTTACGATAGAAATGACAACCAGTATAATAAATTGATAATTATAAATAAAATATTCAGAGTGGGTAAGCACCAAGTTAAATATTGGTTATGTGCAATGCCCTCTTTAAAGGAAACAACTGTTAAGAGACCTCATCTATAAATTCATCCTGAGGCTGGAAATTTATTTTCAACCACATACATCCTAATTCAGAGTTAATGCTAAAGACAGTAAAGAGGAAGAAATTGGTGGAGTCAGGAATAGTAGTTAAAGCAATTTTCATGTTGCTGAAATGTAGCCAAGAATATCTGCTATAGTGGTTGAGTATTCTCCAGGACAGTGTGACATAAATTCAGTTGCATCATTTAATCTATAAGGAGATTAGATGAGGACATGTGGCTCTACTCTCTAATGCCAAAAAGAGAACATTCTCTGGATGCACTGAAGCAGAGATTGGGTTTTACATGATGCTTTTACTGTGGGAATAAGCAGAAGTTTAAATTTGACAGAAATCAGTCTATTTGACGAAAATCAGTCCTAAGTCCTGAAGAAAACTAAGCAGTGACCTTGAATAAGTACAATGCACTGTGCTTCTTGCCATTCCTGTTTCCTTCTAAATACTTTGCCTGGCCCCTTGAGTTGGCAGAGTTACCATAAAATGGTGGCAAAATGCCTGGAATGAGGCAGCTGTACACCAGAATTGTTCATTTTGCTGTTCTTCCTGTACAAAATGAATGTGGCCAGCCAATCCTGGAGGCATGGGGCCTAGCAATCTGTGTTTTAAAAAAGCTCCCCATGTGATTGTAATACACACTCAAGTTTGAAAACATCAACACAGATTTCATAGTTTCACCATGCTTCCTCCCCATATCCACCCCACAAGAGTAACAAGGCTTAAAATGACTAGAGATATTAGATCCAGTTTCTAATTTCAGTTCAATTTTACTAAAAGAATCAGAAAGATCTGACACCTTGGTTTTTTATCCTTTTTAAAATCCTCTAAAGCATCACTATTAAAATCTAAGCATTCTTTCCAAGCATCAAATGAATGGAGTATTTCAATAAACATCTGCTGATCTTATCAACTTTATCTTCCAGACAATCTCTGAATTAAAGAGAAAGGTGATGATAACGAATTTACTCTTTAATATTGAGAAGAACCCTAGCAATATGCCATCACAGATATGAAAGGAAGAAAAATCTCTCCCTGTGTTCTCTCCTTTGCTTAGCTAAAAGTAGCAATAACTCCAGAAATTTTATCTCTTAGTGGACAAAGAGCTATGTATAACAAAACTAAGATCTTATTTTTTCACCTATATGATAAAGACTAAAAAGAATGAAGACTAAAGCTGAAGGATAAATTCAGCTGCAAATAGATTAAACAAGTTAGAAATGTATTTGTCTCCAATGTAACAGTCTGGAGGCAGGCAGTCCAGAGCCCACGGTGCAGTCCCAGGTGTCAGGGACTCAGACGCTTTCTATCTTGCTGCTGTGCCACGTGTGGCTTTCATGTGGAAATCAGTGTCCAAAATGGTGGCAGCCATATCTACATTTTGAGAGCAGGTACAAAGGGGAAAGAAGACATGCCCTTTACTTAAAGAAAACATTCCAGAAACGGCACATACCATTACTTTTAGGTCCCATTATTTTTATTTACACATATCATTATTTTTAGCTCCTATGATTAGACCTTAGTTATATTGCCACATCTAGCTGCAAGAGATGCTGGAAGAAGAAATCTTTATTCTAAGCAGTCTTATGTCCAGCTAAAAGGAATAAAAGACTGAGGAAGATGGATATTGAGACTCTGTCACCAGTGGTAATATCCAGTGCTGGCGAAAGTGTGGGGAAATAGGCTTTTAAAAAAAATATTGCTGATAGGAGTATAAATTGGTGCCATGTTTCTACGAACACTTTGAAATATGCATCAAACACTTTAAAATATGACCCCAACACTTTAAAGAAGTTATCCTAAATTTATTTTAAAAAGGATATGTGTTACTATAATACTTAAAATAGTGTTTTTTCCTAGTTGTGGTAAAATAGACATAAAATTTACTATCTTAATCATTCGTAAGTGTACAGTTCATTAGGGTTAACTAATTTCACACTGTTGTGCAACCAATCTCCAGAATGCTTTTCATTTTGCAAAACTAAAACTCAATACCCATTAAACAACTACTCATTCCCTCCTTCCCCTTTCCCTCTACTCTGCTCCCAGTCCCTGGCAACCACCATTCTACTTTCTGTCTCTGTGAATTTGACTACTCTAGGTATCTCATGTAAGTGGAAAAATACAATATTTGTCCTTTTGTATCTGTTTATTTCACTCAGCATAAGGTACTCATAGTTCATGCTTGTTGTAGCATGTATCATAATTTCCTTTACTTTTTAAGGCTAAATAATACTCCACTGTATATATATATATGCCACATTTTGTTTATCCTTTTATCCATCAGTGGGCACTTGAGTCATGTCTCCCTTTTGGCTATTGTGAATAATGCTGCTATGAACATGGACACATACCATACTGATTTTTTTTTACCATAATGATTTTAAGAGCACAGTTTTTGCTCTTACTACTTATTGATGGGAAAATACTTCTACAACAATAACAAAGACTCACAAAGAATTGCATAAAATAAGCCTCTACTTATGACCTAGACTTATGAAAAGCATTCTCGTAGGAAACTGAAGCTGATCTAAGCATAGAAGTCATATGGTACTAGTATTGTTATTATTGTTGTTGTTGTTAATCTTGTAATGCCTGTGCCACGTTTCACTATTAGGTTAGTGCTGACCACATAAAGTGAACTGGAAAAGGCTCCCCTTCTATTTTCTGGAAAAGATTCTGTAGAATTGATCATCTTTCTTCCTTAAATTTTTGAGAGGATTCATCAATGAAAACATCTGGGCCTGGGGATGAAGGGATAGTTTAAATTATGAATTTTATATCTTTAATAGTTATAGGATTATTCAATTGATCTATTTCATATTGGGTGAGTTGTGGTAGTTTGTGCTTTTTGAAGAATTGGTCCATTTCAAATAAGCTGTCTAATTTATGTGTGTTGAGTTCTTTTCAGTATTCCCTTGCTATCCTTTTGATGTCTGCAGGGTCTGTAGTGATGTCTCCTGATTCATTCCTGGTTTATGTAACTTGTGTCTTCTTTTTATTTTTTCATTATTGTTAATCTTATTAGAGGTTTATTAATTTTATTAATCTTTTCAAAGAATCAGTTCTTTGTTTCACTGATTTTTTCTCTTTTTCTGTATTCAAGTTCATTTATTTATGTCCTATTTTTGAATTTTATTTTATTTATTATTTCATACAGCAGGTTCTATTAGTTTTCCATTTTATACACATCAGTGTATACATGTCAATCCCAATCGCCCAATTCATCACACCACCACCACCACCCTGCTGCTTTCCCCCCATGGTGTCCATAGGTTTGTTCTCTACATCAGGGTCTCAATTTCTGCCCTGCAAACCGGTTCATCTGTACCATTTTTCTAGGTTCCACATATATGTGTTAATATACGATATTTGTTTTTCTCTTTCTGACTTACTTCACTCTGTATGACAGTCTCTAGATACATCCACATCTCTAAAATGACCCAATTTCACTCCTTTTTATGGCTGAGTAATATTCCATTGTATATATGTACCACATCTTCTTTATCCATTTGTCTGTCGATAGACACTTAGGTTGCTTCCATGACCTGGCTATTGTAAATAGTGCTGCAATGAACATCGGGATGCATGTATCTTTTTGAATTATGGTTTTCTCTGGGTATATGCCCAGTACTGGGATTGCTGGGTCACATGGTAATTCTATTTTTAGAATTACCATATGACCCAGTAAGGAACCTCCATACTGTCCTCCATAGAGGCTGTATCAGTTTACATTCCCACCAACAGTGCAAGAGGGTTCCCTTTTCTCCACACCCTCTCCAGAAATTGTTGTTTGTAGATTTTCTCATGATGCCCATTCTGACTGGTGTGAGGTGATACCTCATTGTAGTTTTGATTTGCATTTCACTAATAATTAGTGATGTTGAGCAGCTATTCATGGGCTTTTTGGCCATCTGTATGTCTTCTTTGGAGAAATGTCTATTTAGGTCTTCTGCCCGTTTTTGGATTGGGTTGTTTGTTTTTTTAATATTGAGCTGCATGAGCTGTTTATATATTTTGGAGATTAATCCTTTGTCCGTTGATTCATTAGCAAAAAATCCTTTGTCCGTTGATTCATTAGCAAAATTAGCAAAGACAACACAAAAAAGTGTTGTCTTTTCATCGTGTTTGCAGTTTCCTTTGCTGTGCAAAAGCTTTGAAGTTTCATTAGGTCCCATTTGTTTATTTTTGTTTTTATTTCCATTACTGTAGGAGGTGGATCAAAAAAGATCTTGCTGTGATTTATGTCAAAGAGTGTTCTTCCTATGTTTTCCTCTAAGAGTTTTATGGTGTCTAGTCTTACACTAAGGTCTCTAATCCATTTTGAGTTTATTTTTGTGTATGGTGTTAGGGAGTGTTCTAATTTCATTCTTTTACATGTAGCTGTCCAGTTTTCCCAGCACCACTTATTTATTTATTTATTTATTTATTATTTATTTATTTTTGGCTGCATTGGGTCTTATTTGCTGCACACGGGCTTTCTCTAGCTGCGGCGAGTGGGGGCTACTCTTTGTTGCGGTGTGCAGGCCTCTCATTGCTGTGGCTTCTCTTGCTGCAGAGCATGGGCTCTAGGTGTGCAGGCTCTGTAGCTGTGGCCCGCAGTCTTAGTTGCCCCATGGCATGTGGGATCTTCCTGGACCAGGGCTCAAACCTGTGTCCCCTGCTTTGGCAGGCAGATTCTTAATCGCTGCACCACCAGGGAAGTCCCCCAGCACCACTTATTGAAGAGGATGTCTTTTCTACATTGTATATCCTTGCCTCCTTTGTCACAGATTAGTTGACCATAGGTTTGTGGGTTTATCTCTGAGCTTTCTATCCTGTTCCATTCACGTATATTTCTGTATTTGTGCCAGTACCATACTGTCTTGATTACTGTAGCTTTGAAGTATAGTCTGAAGTCAGGGAGTCTGATTCTTCCAGCTCCGTTTTTTTCCCTAATGACTGCTTTGGCTATTTGGGGTCTTTTGTGTCTCCACATAAACATTACGATTTTTTGTTCTAGTTCTGTAAAAAATGCCATTGGTAATTTGATACGGATTGTATGGAACCTGTAGATTGCTTTGAGTAGTATAGTCACTTTCACAGTATTGATTCTTCCAATCCAAGAACATGGTATATCTCTCCATCTGTGGGTATCATCTTTAATTTCTTTCATCAGTGTATTATAGTTTTCTGTATACAGGACTTTTGTCTCCCTAGGAATTTTATTCTTTTTGTTGCAATGGTAAATGGGAGTGTGTCCTTAATTTCTCTTTCAGATTTTTCATCATTAGTGTATAGGAATGCAAAAGATTTCTGTGCATTAATTTTGTATCCTACAACTTTACCAAATTCATTGATTAGCTCTAGTAGTTTTCTAGTGGCATCTTTACAATTCTCTATGTATAGTATCATGTCATCTGCAAACAGTGACAGTTCTACTTCTTCTTTTCCAATTTGTATTCCTTTCATTTCTTTTTCTTCTCTGATTGCCATGGCTAGGTCTTCCAAAACTATGTTGAATAATAGTGGTGAGAGTGGACATCCTTGTCTTGTTCCTGATCTTAGAGGAAATGCTTTCAGTTTTTCACCATTGAGAATGATGTTTGCTGTGGGATCGTCATATGTGGCCTTTATTATGTTGAGGTAGGTTCCCTCTGTGCCCACTTTCTGGAGAGGTTTTATCATAAATGGGTGTTGAATTTTGTCAAAAGCTTTTTCTGCATCTATTGAGATGATCATATGGTTTTTATTCTTGAATTTGTTAATATGGTGTATCACATTGATTGATTTGTGTTTATTGAAGAATTCTTGCATCCCTGGGATAAATCCCACTTGATCATGGTGTATGATCCTTTTAATGTGTGGTTGGATTCTGTTTGCTAGTATTTTCTTGAGGATTTTTGCCTCTGTATTCATCAGTGATATTGATCTGTAATTTTCTTTTTTTGTAGTATCTTTGTCTGGTTTTGGTATCAGGGTGATGGTGGCCTCATAGAATGAGTTTGGGAGTGTTCTTTCCTCTGCAATTTTTTGAATTAGGTTGAGAAGGAGGGTGTTAGCTGTTCTCTAAATGTTTGAAAGAATTCACCTGTGAAGCCATCTGGTTCTGGACTTTTGTTTGTTGGAAGATTTTTAATCACTGTTTCAATTTCATTACTTGTGATTGGTCTGTTCATATTTTCTATTTCTTCCGGGTTCAGTCTTGGAAGATTATACCTTTCTAAGAATTTGTCCATTTCTTCCAGGTTGTCCATTTTATTGGCATAGAGTTGCTTGTAGTAGTCTGTTAGTATGCTTTGTATTTCTGCGGTGTCTGTTGTAACTTCTTTTTCATTTCTAATTTAATTGATTTGAGTCCTCTCCCTCTTGATGAGTCTGGTTAATGGTTTATTAATCTTGTTTATCTTCTCAAAGAACCAGCTTTTAGTTTCATTGATCTTTGCTATTGTTTTCTTTGTTTCTGTTTCATTTATTTCTGTTTTTGTCTTTATGATTTCTTTCCTTCTGCTAACTTTGGGTTATGTTTGTTCTTCTTTCTCTAGTTCCTTTAGGTGTAAGATTAGATTGTTTATTTGAGATTTTTCTTGTTTCTTGAGATAGGATTGTATTGCTATAAACTTCCCTCTTAGAACTGCTTTTGCTGCATCCCATAGATTTTGGATCGTCGTGTTTTCATTGTCATTTGTCTCTAGGTATTTTTTGATTTCCCCTTTGATATATTCAGTGATCTCTTGGTTATTTAGTAACGTATTGTTTAGCCTCCATGTGTTTGTGTTTTTTACATTTTTTTCCCCTGTTATTGATTTCTAATCTCATAGTGTTGTGGTCAGAAAAGATGCTTGATATGATTTCAATTTTCTTAAATTTACTGAGGCTTGATTTGTGACCAAGATGTGATCTATCCTGGAGAATGTTCCACGTGCACTTGAAAAGAAACTGTAATCTGCTATTTTGGCATGGAATATTCTATAAATATCAATTAAATCTATCTGGTCTATTGTGTCATTTAAAGCCTGTCGTTCCTTATTAATTTTCTGTTCGGATGATCTGTCCATTGGTGTAAGTGAGGTGTTAAACTCCCCCACTATTTTTGTGTTACTGTCGATTTCCTCTTTTATAGCTGTTAGCAGTTGTATTATGTATTGTGGTGCTCCTATGTTGCGTGCATATATATTCATAATTGTTATATCTTATTCTCGGATTGATCCCTTGGTCATTATGTAGTGTCCCTCCTTGTCTCTTGTAACATTCTTTATTTTAAAGTCTATTTTAGGGCTTCCCTGGTGGCGCAGTGGTTGAGAGTCCGCCTGCGGATGCAGGAGACACGGGTTCGTGCCCTGGTCCGGGAGGATCCCACATGCCGTGGAGCGGCTGGGCCCGTGAGCCGTGGCCGCTGGGCCTGCGCGTCCGGAGCCTGTGCTCCGCAATGGGAGAGGCCACAGCAGTGAGAGGCCCGCATACCACCAAAAAAAAAAAAAAAAAAAATAAAGTCTATTTTATCTGATATGAGTATTGCTACTCCAGCTTTCTTTTGATTTCCATTTGCATGGAATATCTTTTCCCATCTCCTCACTTTCTGTCTGTATGTGTCCCTAGGTCTGAGGCGGTCTCTTGTATGCAGTATATATATGGGTCTTGTTTTTGTATCCATTCAGCAAGCTGTTTCTTTTGGTTGGAGCATTTAATCCATTCATGTTTAAGGTGATTATTGATACGTATGTTCCTATTACCATTTTCTTAATTGTTATGGGTTTGTTTTTGTAGGTCCTTTTCTTCTCCTGTATTCCCACTTAGAGAAGTTTCTTTAGTATTTGTTGTAGAGCTGGTTTGGTGGTGCTGTATTCTCTTAGCTTTTACTTGTCTGTAAAGCTTTTGATTTCTCCATCGAATCTGAATGAGATCCTTGCTGGGCAGAGTAATCTTGGTTGTACGTTCTTCCCTTTCATCACTTTAAATATATCATGCCACTCCCTTCTGGCTTGTAGAGTTTCTGCTGAGAAATCAGCTTTAACCTTATGGGAGTTCCCTTGTATGTTATTTGGGGTTTTTCCCTTGTTGCTTTCAATAATTTTTCTTTGTCTTTAATTTTTGTCAGTTTGATTACTATGTGTCTTAGAGTGTTTCTCCTTGGGTTTATACTGCCTGGATTCTCTGCACTTCCTGGACTTGGGTGACTACTTCCTTTCCCACGTTAGGGAATTTTTCGACTATAATCTCTTCAAATATTTTCTTGGGTCCTTTCTTTCTCTCTTTTCCTTCTGGGACCCCTATAATGCAAATGTTGTTGTTTTTAATGTTGTCCCAGAGGTCTCTTAGGCTGTCTTCATTTCTTTTCATTCTTTTTTCTTTATTCTGTTCCGTGGCAGTGAATTCCACCTTTCTGTCTTCCAGGTCACTTATTCGTTCTTCTACCTCAGTTATTTTGCTATTGATTCCTTCTAGTGTATTTTTCATCTCAGTTATTGTATTGTTCATCTCTGATTATTTGTTCTTTAATTCTTCTAGGTATTTTTTGTTTAATTCTTCTAGGTCTTTGTTAAACGTTTATTGAATCTTCTCTATCTTTGCCTCCATTCTTTTTCCGAGGTCCTGGATCATCTTCTCTATGATTATTCTGAATTGTTTTTCTGGAAGGTTGCCTATCTCCACTTCATATCATTGTTTTTCTGGGGGTTTAATCTTGTTCCTTCATCTGGTACATAGCCCTCTGCCTTTTCATCTTGTCTATCTTTCTGTGAATGTGGTTTTTGTTCCACAGGCTGCAGGATTGTAGTTCTTCCTGCTTCTGCTGTCTGCCCTCTGTTGGATGAGGCTATCTATGAGGCTTGTGCAAGTTTCCTGATGGGAGAGACTGGTGGTGGGTAAAGCTGGCTGTTGCTCTGGTGGGCAGAGATCAGTGAAACTTTAGTTCACTTGTCTGCTGATGGGTGGGGCTGAGTTTCCTCCCTGTTGTTTGTTTGGCCTGAGGCAACCCAACACTGGAGCCTACCCGGCTCTTTGGTCGGGCTAATGGCAGACTCTGGAAATGCTCATGCCAAGGAGTACTTCCCAGAACTTCTGCTGCCAGTGTCCTTGTCCTCATGTTGAGACACAGCCACCCCCTGCCTCTGCAGGAGACCATCCAACACTAGTAGGTAGGTCTGGTTCAGTCTCCCCTGGGGTCACTGCTCCTTCCCCTGGATCCTGATGTGCACACTACTTTTTGTGTGCCCTCCAAGAGTGGAGTCTCTGTTTCCCCCAGTCCTGTCGAAGTCCTGCAATCAAATCCCATTAGCCTTCAAAGTCTGATCTTCTAGGAATTCCTCCTCCTGTTGCCGGACCCCCAGGTTGGGAAGCCTGACATGGGGCTGGGAACCATCACTCCAGTGGGTGGACTTCTGTGGTATAAGTGTTCTCCACTTTGTGAGTCACCCACACAGCAGTTATGGGATTTGATTTTATTGTGATTTTGCCCCTTCTACCATCTCATTGTGGCTTCTCCTTTGTCTTTGGATGTGGGGTATCTTTTTTGGCGAGTTCCAGTGTCTTACTAGTGCTGATTGTTCAGCAGTTAGTTGTGATTCCAGTGCTCTCGCAAGAGGGAGTGAACACATGTCCTTCTACTCCACCATCTTGAACCAATCTATTTGTGTCCTTATTTATTATTTTCTTCTTATGCTTACTTTGCAGTTATCTTACAATTCTTTTTCTAATTTCTTAAGATAGGAAGTTATATTATTGATTTGAGACTTTTCTTCTTTTCTAAGGTATCCAGTGCTACAAATTTCCTCTCAGCAATTCTTTAACTAGATCCCACAAATTTACATATGCTGTATTTTAATTTTCATGAAACTCAATGTATTTAAAAAATTTCTTTGAGATTTAGCAGCATGGAAAATGCTAGGCTGCCAGGGTTGCTTGGTTCACCAATAATGATTTAGACAGGAAATAAAATTATATAAAACATACTGACAATTATATTTTCAAAATAGTATTATGCTTTCCTTAAAAACTGGGCTATTTTCTGTAATTATTTGTATACAAATTATCAAAGTAAAAATGGGTATTATAAAATGCATAAGATGTTGACCCATATTAATTTCACTATTTGACTTATTTTCCCTATAAAAACATTAGTTTTTTTATGTGAAAAAAATATGAAACTTTGTTTCATGTAGTTCAACCTAATAATTCTTATAATGTGATACATACAGCCCTCTTTAATCACTGCCTCTCAATATCCCATTTCAGGATTCAGGATAACAACAAAAGAAAAAAAAAATGTGTGATGTAGATCAGAGTCAGCAGCATGACTCAGAACCAGCTGAGGTCGTAGGTCCCCTAAGTCTCCCAGATAAGAGAGTAAATTCTTGAGAGCTAATTGAAAGAGAAAGATGAAGCCTTGACTGGCTAACTCAAGTTTTTTCTAGAGTGTCCAAGAGGTCAAGGTATTAGAATGAGAAGACAATGCCAAAGATGAGGTCTCAGGTAAAGGCTGCTTGCTCCATTTTGAGTTACAGGTGACAATCTAGTATGTCCTAAAGAGGGTAATGTACAGAATTAGCTAGATAGAAATCTGTCTCTGTGACTTACAGTGTGACATTAGATAAGTTTGCATTTTTTTAACCTTGTCTGTAAAGCAGGGATCATAATGCCTAGCTCGTAGTGTTGTTGCAGAGATCTAACTAGATAACATATGTTGAGTGCCTGGCACAAATTAGGGGCCCAGCATATGTGAGTTCCTTTCTTCATCAGTGTCTAAGGAAGTCATGCTCTGGAAAACCCTAAAGTTAGAAAAGTGGTATATGTCACTGGTTCAAGCATGAACTTTTGAACCACAGTGCCTGTTTTCAGATCTCATTACCATGTGACTGTTGGAAAATTATACAACCTCTCCATGCCTTGGTTTTCTTTCTATGAATGATGTAACTATACTGCATACCTCCTCAGGTTGTTGAGATTAAATGAGCCAATATATGTATTGTGTTTAGTACACTCCCTGGCACATAGCAAGCACTATATAAGTGCCATTTTATTAGTAGTTTGAGAAATTAATTGGGGTAGAAGAAAATTCATTTTGAGGGGAAACATGAATTCCAGAGGCAGAGGGGAAAGGAAGAGGAGGAGGAAGGGGGGGAGGAGAAGGAGAAGTAAGAGGAAGGGAGTGGAGGGAAAGGAGGAAGAGAAGAGAGAAAAAAAGGAGAGAAGAGAAGGGGAGGGGAGGAAGAGGAGAGGAGAGGAGATAAGAGGAAGAAATATATATATATATTTAAAATATTCCCTTTATTTTTCTAAGAAGTTGGGAGGAATAGTATTAACACTGTGCCAGACAGGATGTTTTCTACATGAAATGTCTCTGGTAATGAAATAGAGTATTTTTGTTTGTTTTTGAAGAAAAATAAGCAGGTAATGAGGACAAGTCCAGAGAAAAAGACTTTCACAATTAATGAATAAGAATGTAGATAAAATAGCAAATGGAGAGGGAATACAGCTACATCACAGACACTGTGGATTCCATTTCAGAGAAGAGAAATCGTGAGTGACAGATAGTCACTTCATTTACTTCTTAGGTCTCTGGAGATAGTTCTTGATGTGAGAGTATCTTTGAGGAGTTCCTTAGTGATTTTTCCGCTTGATGGATTGACATCTTCATAGCACATTGTGAAAATTGGTTTTGCTTTATCTCCTAAATGCATAACCTTTCGGTTTTCTTTTTAATAATTGTTTGCAACTAGCTTGTATGACAGCACTGAACACAAATACCACTGATGATGATGAATGGATGGAGGAATGCAGGTTGCATTGTACTGAAATGGTAATACATTATGTCTATGTAATTGCTTCATCTCCCTTGGGATAGACAAAGTTCAAAGAAATGTGAACATAGATGATTCACAGATATGTTCTTCAGGGTTATCCCGAATTCATTTCTCTAATTACATTAACCTTTTCTCCCTTCCTCAGTTATCACATGTGCACTCGCTGTACAGGGCATCTTGACAGGGTATTCAGCCACTTAACTTTACTACTTTTATTTATTGCAGCATTTTCTCAAAGACAAAGAACTTAAAAACACTGAAGTGGCAGGAAAACATCCATATATTTTTGCAAAACATATGATAAGGAATTTAGGAGTTTCATTTTAAGTTACATTCTTTCAAATGTAATGGTAATATTGCTCATTATTATATACTTAATATGAGTTTTAAAAAGCTTTCCTAATTTGATGTTTTCCAGTTAACAATTGTGTGGAAAGCTGGTTTTTGGCTAAAAACTACGTTTGAAAAGCCAGATTCCTAAAACAGCTTTGTAGGAACAGTATTCCAATTATTTTCCCATGAATGAGATGTTCAATAAATGGTCATCCAGACATTTCTTGAACCTTCTATTGCCTAGGAGCCCACTGCTTAATAAGGCAGCCCTGACTATTGCAGAAGACTTTGAATATTTAGATGATTCCTTTTGGTCTTGAGCTGAGATATTAACCATACCATACACCATACCTCTTCCTTGCGAATATTCTTGGAATATATGAAAACTGCTATTATATGCCCTCTTTGACAAGCTTCTGTCTCATTTCATATCGAGTGGTCACTGGATCAAACATCATTTTCACTAATATCCTAGATATCTTGAGTCTGATAATATTGCCCATGAACTCTGACACCAGATAGATGAAATATTCCAGCATAATCTACTGGTCAGAGTAGTTAGAATACAGCGTATTATACCTCCTCTCTGCTGAATCATATTGTTCTTTACCAGAAGTCTGGGGTTGTGATAACCTTTTTAGAAGCAGCTTATTCCGATTCAAATCCAGTTTATGACCAACTAAAAACCCTTGTCCTTTTTTATATAAACTATTATAAAATCAGTCCTTTCCTTACTTACTGTATTCTGCCGTTTGTTTTAGCAAATCTAAAATATCCATTCTATTGGCTTAACTATTATACCATGATGAGGGCATCAAAACAGAATGGCTGGGCTTCCCTGGTGGTGCAGTGGTTGAGAGTCCACCTGCCGATGCAGGGGACACGAGTTCGTGTCCCGGTCCGGGAGGATCCCACATGCTGCGGAGTGGCTGGGCCCGTGAGCCATGACCACTGAGCCTGTGCGTCCGGAGCCTGTACTCCTCAATGGGAGAGACCACAACAGTGAGAGGGCCGTGTACCACAAAAAAACAAAACAAACAAACAAAAAACCCCAGAATGACTAAGAGCATGTACTTTACAGCCAGTCTACTTGGATTCAAACCTTAACTCTATCCTTTCCTTGCCAAGTGGCCTTGGGCAAGTAACTTGAAGTTCCCCGTCTATGAAATATGAATTAAATGGGCTAATGTGTGTAAAGTATGTAGAAGAATGGATATAGTAAGCACTAGACAAGGGTTTTCAGCTATTATTTTATGTTCAGCTGTTTCTCCCAGCATTGTAGGGTAGAATACTGTGATTTCTATTCATTAATCCAAGTCATTGATAAAAATGCAAATAGGATAGCAGTAAGGACAGACCCACAGAATTGCCCTCAGATTTCCCTTTAAGTTTGAGTTCTAAGGGTAGAGGAGACATTTGCCTAGCTTTCTGTCTAGAATGTTGGAAGAGGCGGTTTCACAGAATTATGGAGAAGGCTAGAGAGATAGCAGCACAGCAGATCTATCCATGAGAGGGCCAAAAGTAATCCTCCTCAACTTCCCAAGTCTTCCATGACCTAAATTAGTATAGAGAGCAGTAGAAAGTTTCCATGGGTTCTGAGTAGAATGTGGGGTTTAGGTGAGCATATGCTAGAGAGAAAGCAGGATGATGTGCCTTTCCAGCGTTCTTCAGTGTGAACGAGGGGTGGATATCAGAAAGATATATGGTGGATAGTCCACCACTAAAATTAGGATTCAGCTGTGTCTTTGTAGATTATAAAGGCAGGGGAAGAACTCAAGCTGGGTTGGTGCCTACAGACCATCCAATTGCCAATGGCATCAAATCAGAATAGTTACCTCTAGAGCAAAAGGCTAGTAAGGAGCACTGTAGATCAAGACCTAAAAGCAGATAGCTCCCTGCCCAGTGATGCCTTGAGGCAGTTGCCTTATAGACATTCCCGATTACATTTCTTGTATACATGACTTTTTCTGAACCATTGTGAAACCATAAATACATACACTGCATAATTAAAGACCACCCCCCCCATGCACACTCCCTAAGTTTCCCACCACCACCTCTCTTTATGTGATAGTGCTCCTTCATCCCATTACCACTATAAAAGGGTTCAAGGGCATTCCTTGTATTAAAGTGAAAAGCACAAATTATTTAACCACTGTAGATGAGGTAAAGTACACAAATACATCATTATCCAGTTATACTGAAATGGCTTTAACCATGAAACAGTTCATTTAAACATTCCCTATGATACTTCTCCTTTTAATGTGGTATAAGCCACTGGCTCTCAACTTTGGGGGTCACTATATCCATTCAGATGTGATTGTTTAAAAGTAACAGAAAACCCTATCCAAGTTCATTTACATAACATTTATCAGTCACAGCAGGGAAAGTCCAGATGGAGGTCAGGCTTCAGGACATGGTGGAACCAGGGGCTCAACAATGTCATGAGGACGCCAGTTCTTTGCATCTCTCTGCCCTTCGATCCACAGTCTCCAACTCATCCTTTTCATAGTTGTAGGCTGGTTTCCAGGCTGGGCCACATGCTTCCTCAGACTGTGCCTTTAGTTGAAGAGCAGTTTTTCTCTCTCAAGAGTTAGGAAATGGGTACATCAAGTACAGCGATGGGTACATCAAGTTTATTTTCCTATTCTCACTAATTATCGCAAAGAGGCACAGGGTTATCCTTAGATCAAGCACACCTCCCTAGAGCAGATATTATTTCCCCAAACTATATCGCTGCTACACAGTGGGGAGCCATAGAATGAGGGATTTAACTACCAGGACTGCTCTTGTTGAATCTGAGGAACACAATGGAGCCTGTTCCCAGAAAACACAAATATATACCAGAGTTTTCACATAATTTCAGGGGGTTCGCAGGAGCTCCTGAAGCACACTTAACATCTCCTCTAAGCATCCATAGACCTCAAGGTTATAAACTTCTCATCTAAACACTGAACCTGGGGTGTATTCATTCTAACATTATGCCTTTCTTCTCTCTCTAGGGCCAGAAATTGCCACAGTTCTCTCTCTCTTTTTTTTTTTTAAACATCTTTATTGGAGTATAATTGCTTTAGAATGGTGTGTTAGTTTCTGCTTTACAACAAAGTGAATCAGTTATACATATACATATGTTCTCATATCTCTTCCCTCTTGCATCTCCCTCCCTCCCACCCTCCCTATCCCACCCCTCTTGGTGGTCAGAGCACCGAGCTGACCTCCCTGTGCTATGCAGCTGCTTCCCACTAGATATCCACCCTACATTTGGTAGTGTATATATGTCCATGCCACTCTCTCACATCGTCACAGCTTACCCTTCCCCCTCCCCATATCCTCAAGTCCATGCTCTAGTAGGTCTGTGTTTTATTCCCATCCTACCCCTAGGCTCTTCATGACTTTTTTTTTCTTAGATTCCATATATATATATATATATATATGTTAGCATACAGTATTTGTTTTTCTCCTTCTGACTTACTTCACTCTGTATGACAGACTCCAGGTCCATCCACCTCACTACAAATAACTCAGTTTCATTTCTTTTTATGGCTGAGTAATATTCCATTGTACATATGTGCCACATCTTCTTTATCCATTCATCTGTTGATGGGACACTTAGGTTGCTTCCATGTGCTGGCTATTGTAAATAGAGCTGCAATGAACATTGGGGTGCATGTGTCTTTTTGAATTATGGTTTTCTCAGGGTATATGCCCAGTAGTGGGATTGCTGGGTCATATGGTAGTTCTATTTGTAGTTTTTTAAGGAACCTCCATACTGTTCTCTATAGTGGCTGTATCAATTTACATTCCCACCAACAGTACAAGAGTGTTCCTTTTTCTCCACACCCTCTCCAGCATTTATTGTTTCTAGATTTTTTGATGATGGCCATTCAGACCGGTGTGAGATGATATCTCATTGTAGCTTTGATTTGCATTTCTCTAATGATTAATGATGTTGAGCATTCTTTCATGTGTTTGTTGGCAATCTGTATATCTTCTTTGGAGAAATGTCTATTTAGGTCTTCTGCCCATTTTTGGATTGGGTTATTTGTATTTTTGTTATTGAGCTGCATGAGTTGCTTGTAAATTTTGGAGATTAATTCTTTGTCAGTTGCTTCATTTGCAAATATTTTCTCCCATTCTGAGTTCTCCCTTTTATCTTCAGAGAAGTGAGGGCATCATGTATATGCCAGGATGCTCTTTGGTCTTAACGTGATATATGAAATCAACTCCTCCAGGAGTGCCAGCTTCATTCTTTCTCCTTCCTTCATTCTGTGCTTTTCTTCACCTCTCCACACACTCCATAGATGCCCGTGCATGGAGGCCCATCCAGTTTTCAGGTCACATTTATCCTTCCTTTCTCTTTGCCTTAAATTCTTTCTTAAAAATTATTTCCTTAGTACCTATATTCTGCATCAAAATATCCCACATTCTAAAGTACAGATTTATGAAGCACTTACTGTGGAGCAGGCATGCTAGTAGGCATTTGTGTACATTAAGTTGTAAAATCTTGACAACTTCATAGAAAAAGTATTATTTGCTTTGTTCTAAGGTGAAGAAGTCGCTGTACAGAGAGGTTAGTTAGCAAGGTGCAGAGCTGGGATTTGAACCCAGATTTTCATTTGACTCTAGGTCATGTGCTCTTTCCGCAGCACTGCCACATTCCTAGACTTTCTATGCTCCCCTTATGCCTGTCTCAACCTCAGTTCTGGGCATGACAAAAAAGACACCAAATTTCCAAAGAAGTCTTTGCTAAATACCACTTAGCATGTTAAATATTTCAGGTCTCATATTTATGTAAAGCCATGAATATATCAGTTCTTGATCCAGAGCTCATCCTTCAATTCATAACTGCTGTGTGGGGCATTTTATCCTAGTTTCATAACTGATGCTCTCAAAAAAGGGACTTTTTTTTCACCAATCACAAAATTTCAATTTTTTCTTTTTCTCTACTTCTTCTCATTAGTAATCTGAAATATTTGGCATGTGATTTTTAAGCAAAAAAAACCACAATTGTTTTCTTCCCTCTCTTTAGCCCTAACTCTCTGAAACTCTCCTTTAGTTTTCCTAATCTTATTCATGGAGACCAATCGTCTTCTCCACATTCCAGTCAGGGGAGTGGATTCACAGACAGAAACAATCTTTCTAAAATGCTGTGATTATGAAGAGAGACAGAGCTCTCCTTTCAAAGCCCCTTGCTTGAAGTAACCATAATCACACTGCAGTTCTGTGATGTTGATAACCAAATCAAATACCCTCCTCTCCTTGAGTCAGAAAAAATATCTTGCTATTTATGATATATATAAATAACAGCTACAGAATTGAATATGACACACATGCATGTAAGGATAAAAGAGAAAACTGAAGCTTGGGTATCTTTACAGTCCTGAGACTAGGTTGATAAAATGACAATGTAAGACAAAAGGAGACATTGTAGGTAGATAGTAAAAGGACTGGGGTAATATCAAAAGTATTTAGTAACTGGTATGGTACAGGCCCCTATCAGAGCCGAGGCAAACCTTAGGCCTCGTACTGGCCCTAGAGGGCCTCCAGCCATGCCAAGGCCATCCTGTTTAGATGCTGGAGAGTGGAAGGGATAGGGAGAGGTCTGGAGAGTCCTGGGAAAGTGCCATAATAGTGAGGGTGCATTGGCTACTTATTTACTGAATAGAAATATCCCATACATAGCTTCTACCCTCAAAGGTGTGAATCTGCTGCACATCAGCCTGGAGAAAGAGAAAGGTAGGTGATCAGACACCCGAGAGTACCCAGGACAGTCCAGTTTGTACTTGTTATTCCAGTGTCATTATCAATAGCTCCTTCTTAGAGAATCATGTTTGGTCTTGGTGTCCTTGTATTAGGATGACCATATGATATATTTTAAAGTGTCCTCGATTGGACAGTATATGATACAGTCACCCTAATAAAAGGACACAAAGACAAATTATGGTTATCTTTGAAGCAAGAAGTCACAGGCAGGGCAAGACCTTGGTATCCTAACAGAGAAAAAAATGGTAACAGAGAAAATATCCCTACTAATCGCCCAGCAAAGACTGTGGGTATATGAATGTCAGTTTTCAAGGTAATCTAGGGACTCAAGGACACAGCCAAAGACAGCCCAGGATAACAGGGCTGCCAACAGATCCCACTTTGCCAAAGCTCCAGGAAAAGTAAGAGCTGGAGGAAAGGTAAAATACACAGGGAAACTTGGCAAGAGACTCCTTCAGCTACAATAAGCAAAACAAAAGACAACCCAAAGAATGGCTTGGGCTGCTTTGTATGGCCTTGGAGGCTGTGCACCACCCGGCGACAAGGGTGCCATCCCACAGACTATGATGTGAACGCCACTCTCTAGAGTTGAACAATACACAATCTACATGTGGCAGCCTCAAGAGTAGCATTATTCCAGCTTCTCTGTGCCCACAGAGAATATAATTTTTGATATGCATACTTTTAATTAATTACATTTCTTTTCTGAAATCCCTACAGTCTGTTCAATCATTCATATGGTTTATTCAAGTTATGTGCCAAGAAGTCCATGGTATTCATTACTTGGCAACGTTGAAGAAAGGTAATCTCTCCATCCCACCATCAAGGAACAAAGTATATCACAGACTGCATTTTAAAAATAAGGAAGGGGCTTCCCTGGTGGTGCAGTGTTTAAGAATCCACCTGCCAATGCAGAGGACACAGGTTTGATCCCTGGTCCGGGAAGATCCCACATGCCACGGAGCGTCTAAGCCCATGCACCACAACCACTGAGCCTGTGCTCCAGAGCCTGCAAGCCACAACTACTTAGCCTGCATGCCACAACTACTGAAGCCCGCGCGCCTGGAGCCCATGCTCTGCAATAAGAGAAGCCACTGCAATGCGAAGCCTGCGCACCGCAGTGAAGAGTAGCCCTCACTCACCACGACTAGAGAAAGCCCGCGCGCAGCAACGATCGTGCAACGCAGCCAAAAATAAAGTTAAATTTAAAAAAAAAAAAACAAATTAAATTTAAAAAACAAATAAGATAAAGTGGTGAAAAAAGATTCATTAGGGATTCTCCCACACTGTGGGAAAATTGACAAAATACATCTTATCAGTTCACAGGCCCTATCACTGCCTTTGTATAATATTCTTTTGCTTGACAAGGAATACATTTAAAGACCATCACATGTTATATGGTGGGCAAGGATAGTCAAGGAGATTGCATTTATTATAATCCTGATATCGTTAAAACAGGCATCTTTCAAATCATCATGGAAAATAAATATAGTACTAGTATATTTCAAACTCTCTCACAGACAGCGGGTAAAAATGAGGAATTCATTTGCATTAATACCCACAAATTACAATGTCTTCAAGTCCCTCCTTTTGTTGCTAGAACTAAATGGAGAAATAAAATTTTCTTTGACAAAAGCGTCAGGGGTGGCTGAATTAAAATGTAAATGAGGGATCTTAATGATCTAAAATGATATTTTGACAGTTGTCAGGAGCTGGAAATAAACCAGTATAGTTTGTATGGTAGCTAGTAGCCCTTAAGATCATACTCTGCATGTTCCCACCTTCATGCCTTTTTTTTTTTTAACATCTTTATTGAAATATAACTGTTTTACAATGGTGTGTTAGTTTCTGCTTTACAACAAAGTGAATCAATTATACATATACATATGTCCCCATATCTCTTCCGTCTTGCGTCTCCCTCCCTCCCACCCTCCCTATCCCACCCCTCTAGGTGGTCAGAGCACCGAGCTGATCTCCCTGTGCTATGCGGCTGCTTCCCACTAGCTATCTATTTTACATTTGGTAGTGTATATATGTCCATGCCACTCTCTCACTTCGTCACAGCTTACCCTTCCCCCTCCCCATATCCTAGAGTCCATGCTCTAGTAGGTCTGTGTTTCATTCCCATCCTACCCCTAGGCTCTTCATGACTTTTTTTTTCTTAGATTCCATATATATGTGTTAGCATACGGTATTTGTTTTTCTCCTTCTGACTTACTTCACTCTGTATGACAGACTCCAGGTCTATCCACCTCATTACAAATAACTCAGTTTTATTTCTTTTTATGGCTGAGTAATATTCCATTGTATATATGTGCCACATCCTCTTTATCCATTCATCTGTTGATGGACACTTAGGTTGCCCACCTTCATGCCTTTGTCTACACCATTCTCTTGTGTGATCATGTCCTAACCGTTCAACCTACTGAAATCCTGTTAATCTTCAAGGCCTTTTCTCTGAAGCTTTCCAGATTCCCCCAACAAAATGCAATGTCTCCAACCACTACATCTATACCTATTTCATGGTATGCACAGGACTCCACTTTGTATCACATATATTTGTATGGCTGTCCAGTCATCTCTAATAAACTTCCCAAACTTATGAGAGAGCCATTCTTTATTCATATTTGTATCTTACTATAGTATTGAGAGGAATATGCTTAAACATATTATAAATTACTTAATATTCATTTAATCAGATTAGGAAATAGGGAAAAACAGTCTAATTCTATATTCAGTGTTCATGAAAGCACCTCTTATGCCAATTTACAACAAAATCTTTTCAATACACAGTCATCTTAGAATATGTTCACTGTGGAACTGCCTTATGTTTTGTTTTGGCAGGGCTGTGGTGCTTCCCTCCCCACTCACATACACATCAGTTAGGATTGCATTTGGTTGCAAATAACAGAAACCTGAATATGTAGACTTTACTAAATAGGGGTTTATTTTTTATTTTTATCCTGTAACATGGGCTTTAGGACAGAAACTAGTGGCAAAACCTGGAAATAGAAGGGTGGTCCCTAGAATCTAAAAAAGAAGACAATTTTTCTGAGTCAAAAGAGTCACGATTCTTTCATTGATACATTATTAATTCACCACACATTTATTGAAAACCTCTATGGTGCTGTCTACTGGCAAGAAATAGTCCATGATGTCTAGCAGCAAAAATTTAGTAACTTAGAATGTAAGCATGTATGTAGAATGACAATCACAGTTAAGTTAAGCCTGGATCTTAAGATCCCTGTGATCTTAAAGCAATGGTCTCTGGATCACTTCACAGTAAGGTTTAAGGAAAAAAAATTAAGCTCCCAGAAGGGATTCTCGAAAACCTTTAACCTAGGCTAAGAGAAGCCAACAGTGTAAAGTGATATTTGTGATTTCCAGTAACTTTTCATAGTTTGTACCATGCCATTTATTCACACTGTGAGGAGGTGTAGGTGGACTTCACGCAGTTGGATGTAGCAAAGCAGCTGAAAGCATGGAGGAGGGAAGGAGGTGGGGCAAAGGAGAGACAAGCATGACTTTTGACAGAGAAATTATTCCTTTGGGGGTTATGGTAGTGAAGGGTTATTCTAAGATCTACTGGTAGTTGAAAAGAAATGCCATCAGGATCTAGTTTATTTTATCACAGAATTCTCATATGTTTCATTAGAAAATTTCACAGTTTTGTTGTCAAACTGGCTCAGTGGAAAAGAGCCTGCCACTTAGGTTGGCACCAAGTCAGTACATGCTCTCCCCCACCTAGTAAGTAGCTGTTAAAATGCAAACAGAGCATTGGGACTCCAGGGATATGGGATGAAAGTACCCACTGACCAAGCCTGCTTCACTGAGACCCTCATCAGGCCCAAGACAAAATTTAAGTAGCATAGTACTGATATGGGAGAATGTTCCAGAATCTCAGAAAGTTTCAGAACATTTCATTTCATTTATTTTATTTATTTATTTTTTTGCGGTACGCGTGCCTCTCACTGTTGTGGCCTCTCCCGTTGCGGAGCACAGGCTCTGGATGCGCAGGCTCAGCGGCCATGGCTCATGGGCCCAGCCGCTCCACGGCATGTGGGATCTTCCCGCAACGGGGCACGAACCCGTGTCCCCTGCATCGGCAGGCGGACGCTCAACCACTGGGCCACCAGGGAAGCCCCATTTATTTTTTAGATACGCATTGTGGCTTGGTCTTTGGAATTGTGAAAGCAGGATGGTAAAAGGGCACTAGAGTCCTGTAGTTCAATATGTAGACTTTCATTTATTTGCCGCCTCTCCCCCCCATTTTCATCTCTGATTCTTAAATTCCAGCCCTTCTGCCTGATAGTCCCTCAATTTACAAAACTCTAGCCCTTGTCCTTATTGGCATATACTTTCCTAATTCCTCTAATGTCATTTTAATATCATTTGGAGGCGGGAATAAACATTTGTGGTCAATCCACCATTTTTAACTGGAAATTAATCTCTCAGAATCTTTAATCCCTTGTGGGACTCCGTTCGGCAAAGATAAGGAATGCCAGTACATTCTCTGAACACTAAATTCAGTGCTATACAACTCCAGGACCTGGTGGGCTTGTGCACCTTTCAAAATATTCAAGACAAATTTTTTATGAACTTTTAGAAAATACAAGAGATAAAATGGACATTTACGAGCACAGTTTTCAAAATAACCATCTGTATCAAATGACAATTTTGTAACAAAAAAATTAAAATGGGGCTTCCCTGGTGGTGCAGTGGTTGGGAGTCCGCCTGCCGATGCGGGGGACGCGGGTTCGTGCCCCGGTCTGGGGGGGATCCCACATGCTGCGGAGCGGCTGGGCCCGTGAGCCGTGGCCGCTGAGCCTGCACGTCCGGAGCCTCTGCTCTGCAACGGGAGAGGCCACAGCAGTGAGAGGCCCGCAAACTGAAAAAAAAAAAAAAAAAAAAATTAAAATAAACTTTTATTAGGTACTTGTTGCCTGTTGGTAGCAGGCTTTAGAAAATATCTAGGTCACTGAGTGATATAAGCAACATTCTCAGAATAATATGGAGGCAGTGTGGCCAAGTGGAAAAAACACAATCGCTCACACGAGGCAGGCTTGGAATCTCAACCCAGCTGAGTCCCGGCCTAATCACTGAACCAGTGTGTCCATGTGTGAATAATTATAGTTCACTGAGATGCCATGAAAGATCAATAACATGTAAAATGCCTAGTAGAGGTAGATGCTCACTAAATGTGAGTCCCCTTCTCTTCCTCTTCTGGCTGGCATCCCTGATCATGGAAGGTGACCCAGTACTAGAGTACATGATTCTTCAGTTGCTGTAGGAGAGTACCTCATCCTGATCACAAACAGCCTTATGATGAATCCTGGTGACAGGAAATTGTGTGCAACTAATTCCTACCATGCGAAAGCTGTACCCACTGTGAGAGGCAAGCTGCTTGCTGGAGACCGAGGGGCCCATGAAGCAAGCACTGCATCTGACCTGTTGCCGGGGTTTAGACACTGTCTGCAGCCTGGCTTGCTGCCCATTGCTCCTGGCGGCTGTGAATCAACATTGTGACAGAGAGGGCACTGGGTCAACTACATTCCATTAACAGATCAAAGTGTTTTCTTTTAGGCTCTTACAGCAAAGCAGATAGAAGATGGAAGATATACAGCTTAGAATGGACACAAGCTTGGCAGAAACAGACATATAAGGATTTTTCAACGTAAACCTGAAAAGGCCAAAGACCCTAATGAACTCACACTGCCTGGTTGTCAGAATTAAATCTTCTAGCCCAATGGTTCTCAATATTTTCCCCACAACTACTCAAAGGAGTCCACAGGTTTACATAAGGGGGCTCTCAGAACTTGTGAAGCCCCATCAGGTGATTCTGTTGGAACTCACCATCTCAGTAGAGTAGCTAATTTATTCCACAGTCCAGAAAATTGTGTCATAATTTTTATGCAGCTTGCTTTTAAATCAGTTTGGAAACCTGATGGAGAAAAAATTAACATTCATTGGTAAGCTGTAGAATTCCGAGTTTTTTTACATTTTTTTCAAGGATATTTTACATTCTCAAGATATTATCAGTGACAATTCATACTGTCTTCTCCTAAATATAGTTTTCTTATTTATTAGCTACCTCAAGTCCATGAAGATAATTTTTAAAGAAAGATATTTAGAGGTTACTCACTCTACCTTTCATGAATGTTAGCGGCCTCTTGTACTGATTTGGTTTGGGAAAATAAAGGTGGGATTTATTTCATATGATAGAGTGGGATGAGATTCACCACTATGAAAATGATTCTAGGACCAGGAAAAAAAATCTTGACAGGTGAAGAAGGGCTTAAAATCTCTACACACAGAATATATAGACATAAATGTTGGGAAGCAACTTTCAGGAGAGAATATGTGATTACAGATGGGATTTGAGTGTAATATTTTAATGGATCTTTAAACATGGCTTGTTTGTTTCATTTTGTTTTCCATTAGGACACAGATGGTGTTAAAAAATTTCATTCTGGGCCATGTTTAATTTCTCTAAATGGACAGCTGCCATAAGCATGTATGAATGGCTGTTAAGAGTTTGTTCACTAGGAGAGAATTTCAATTTAATTATATACAGTATTGCATGGCTCTCTGTTGGGGATATTATTTTATAGGTGATTTAATTAATTCCATGCATATGTGAATATCAGTTTCTAGAGTGAGTGGATATATTTATATTGTGATAGGAATTACTTTGTTAATATTATTTTTATATATGTGAATAATCGTACATGACAAAAAGACCAAATTGAATCCTGAATTGCCTTATGTCTGCTATTTGATTTGGGGGAAATAAAATCACTTTTACTGTTTCAAATCAAACAGCTAAACAAATAGTTAAACTTTATCATTAGATGGGGCTGTTAATATCTGAGCATATTCCAAATGAGATCTAGGTAAACAGGAAATCCATGATATTTTGTTACTTATGACTTTTTGTAACTTAAGAATTTATATATTTTACCAAGGCCTTCTCTCACCCTCCATTTTAGTCACATCAGTAGTAGCAAATACAATGATTATATTTATCCAAAATGAATCTACATATTCTCAGATCTACAAATGGGAACTAAGCTTTGATTTAAAGGGATCACCAGTAAAAAATGCCACATATATGGTGAGAAAATAGTTTTATTTACTCAAAATTGTATGAGCACTAGGCATGTACTGTCCTTCAAGATTAAAAAAAAAAAAATAGCTAGGTCAAGGAGATTATATTCTGCTTTGTTTCTCTCCTAGGAGTTATCTTGGTCTGCAATCAATCCTTCAGAAAACTCCCTCACATTTTCACTTTT
This sequence comes from Kogia breviceps, assembly GCF_026419965.1. Taxonomy (NCBI): domain Eukaryota; kingdom Metazoa; phylum Chordata; class Mammalia; order Artiodactyla; family Physeteridae; genus Kogia; species Kogia breviceps. Next base: position 104,000,475 of record NC_081314.1, read on the forward strand.
GTGCAGTATGTTAACTGAGCAAAATGATAGTGTATGTCAGTCAAATGTAAAGCATTACTTCTATTGGTATTAAAACCTGATGATTAATGCAGAAGCTCATGGCAAATCAGGTTAATCTGAACAATATATTATTTCCTTTTAGTCCACAATCTGTCACTTCACAAACCATGGTTAATAGAATGCCCCAAATAAAAAGATCTGTTTAAAATGAAAATGTATAACATATTCTGCATCTCATTTATATCTTATTGTGTTGAAAGGCAGCCTAACGTTAGCTAGTCTGTGAATAGGATATGAAGGAGATGATATACTTGTTTTAAAAGACTTAGGTATTCCTTTTAAACACTGAATTTCCAAAGGCTTGCAATTATTTAAAATATTAGTTCCTATTTTACTGACTTATTGCATTTAAAGAATCTAAATTAGAATTTAATTAAAGGATCCTAAAGGAATCATTGAAAGAAGTAATATGCACATTAAAAACAATCCCTAATAAAGAAGATGTGGCACATATATACAATGAAATATTACTCAGCCATAAAAAGAAATGAAATTGAGTTATTTGTAGTGAGGTGGATGGACTTAGAGTCTGTCATACAGAGTGAAGTAAGTCAGAAGGAGAAAAACAAATACCGTATGCTAACACATATATATGGAATCTTAAAAAAAAAAAGGGGGTTCTGAAGAACCTAGGGGCAGGACAGGAATAAAGACGCAGATGTAGAGAATGGACTTGAGGACACGGGGAAGGGGAAGGGGAAGCTGGAACGAAGTGAGAGAGTGGCATGGACATATAGACACTACCAAATGTAAAATAGATAGCTAGTGGGAAGCAGCCGCATAGCACAGGGAGATCAGCTCAGTGTTTTGTGACCACCTAAAGGGGTGGGATAGGGAGGGAGGGAGGGAGACGCAAGAGGAAGGAGATATGGGGACATATGTATATGTATAGCTGATTCATTTTGTTATAAAGCAGAAACTAACACACCATTGTAAAGCAATTACACTCCAATAAAGATGTTTAAAAAATAGAAAATAAATCCATAATTCTATTCTCTTGGATCCTAGAAAATAAAAAGTAGAATTATTGTATTATTATTCACTTGTCCTAGTACAATAGATGTCAGCTACCTGGATGATTCCAAATCGTCTACCTTGCTACAATCACCTGGTCCTTTAATACTTCAACAAAATTGTTCGAATATCCTGACTTACCTAGGGACGGAATCCTAGTCTCTTGTCAAGAAATGGGGAGTGGCGTAGCAGTTTAGGTTTCACCAAATCTCTGGTTCTAGGAGTGTCCTTCTTTCTCTCAGTTTTTGATCTCCACTGTCATTTCACCTCCTGAGGAGGCAGCCCTTTTCCATATAGGATCAGTAAGCTCTACAACCTGATTGTGCCCTGCCCAACTTGTGTGCAACTCCCCTTTTCCCAAAGTTTCACCCAATCTAGGCTGTGACTATAGCAAACTTAATGAAGAATTTGGGAGGAAGGTGGTATGGGGGTGGCATATGCCTCAAACAACTAGAATTATTTATCAAACTATCTCTGTTTTTCAAAGCATCTTTGCATTCCAACCACTGGGGAATTTGCACTATTTCTCGCCTCTCCTCAGCGCCAGCTTCCGTTCAAATCGATGGCCACTTTTATCTCCTCTAGCCTCCCCCATCTCCTTCCTGGTAAGATCAGCCTCCCCCTCCAAGGTCCCATTAGCTCCTTTCACAGAACAGAACTGGAGCTCTTCACCCAGCCCCAGTTCATAAAGGCATTGCTGGGCAGGATAAGCGGCTGTGAAGCACACCCTTTAAACCACACTCCCGCTCAGCACAGACAATGCTGTCCCAGACAGGAATTCTGTAGTCATCAATTTCCTCTCCTCCCTATAATAGGAAGTGATTTAGGGATTAAGGACTTAGAATTTGGCTGTGAGATGGGAGGGAGCAGCAGACAATGAGAATTTGGAAGAATTGTCAACCTTTATGCATATATAAGGAGACCTAAACATCTGCTGCAGACAAGGAAACCGAGACCTAAAGAGGTCAGGAGCCTTACTGGAGGTTATATAGCAATTTCAAGTTATATACAACTGTCTGGTCCAGAACTGTTTCCGTGAGCTCATGAAACAACTCAATTTCTCAGAAGGCAAACAACATTTCATCTCTATATGTTTAATTCTGAACTGTGCTGCTACCAGAGGTCCCAGAGGAAAGAATACAGGCATATAGAGCAGGGTAGGCATGCAGCTACTGCACACCTAAATCATATCATTGCAAATACTCTGGTATGTTCACTCTTCAATTTTCAGTTCTCTGCTAACCATTCATGTGTAATTAATCCTCTAATTTCTTGGCTTGATGTTGATCTTACAGAGGGCACTTTTCACTTAAATCCTTTGCAGCTTCCGTTAGAGATAAAATGTCAAGCTGAAGCCTCCTTGTTCTGACCCAGAAGAAAGTGAACTGGTTAAATTTCTTATGTTCCTAGAAAAACCAAGGAGCGTGGGGTGGGAAAGGAGAGGTAGAAAGAGAGAGAAATGCTTGTAATGGAGGAAGAGGCAAATGGAAAATGATCACAGCCAGCCATGTTGCTGAAATATACCAAGAAAAACTATTTAACAGCATTATCCACTAGTAGAAATTCAATATCTTCTATAAATTAGGTTCTCACACTTCTGTCTTAAATTTGCCATAACAGATACCTAAAGAAATAATTTATAAATATTAAGGAAATAGGAGTAATAAACCTGAGAGCTATTTGACTGACATGACTCACTGAAAGAAGCTTACAAGATAGAAAAATGTATCCAAAGCACTTCCCTTCAGAGAAAAGAAGAAAGTCTCCTCAGCACAATTCAGACAGTTAGTAACAATCTTGGTTGTAAACATTTATCCAAACAGTCAACAGGACAAAGAAAATGCTCCTGTGAAAACAGTAACCAGATCTTAGGGCTCTCTGGTCTTTGAAGTTTGAAATATTTCCCCAGAACTGCCACATTCTTCTTTCTCCCATTCCTCTAAAAGATCACAAAAGTAAATTCTCTTTTGTTCCCTCTTTCTGTTACCCTGCCAAAAATACACACTCACTGATAAAGCCCATCAGTGATTCATTACATACCATCATCCCAAGGTTTCCAGTATAAATGCCATATTAAATGAGCCTCTTCTGTTTTATTAATGCATAACAGACATTTAATAGAAATGATGGTGCCAATGATTCTTACTGTATCATACCATTGAAACCCAGATGTTTCTGTACAGACAGAAGCAAAGACACCGGCCCCCAGGTTCTTTTCCTCTGTCTTATCTCCTTAGCGGTGGCAGAGCTGGGATTCATTTGCAAGCAGAAACAGTGGGATGTAACCTTTCTTTTCAAATTTCTCCTTTTCTCTACAGATCAATTCCATTTTCTCTATTCCATCACTCATTATCAATTGAGAGAAGAAAGAAAGAATGAGAGAAAGAGGAAGACAGAGAGGACAAAAAGGGGAGGACAGTCTGGGAATTAATTTAAGCTGAGAATCTATACTTATTTTTAAATTTCTTAACATGGACTAAACAAATACATGAAAATAATACACATTTTAATTTTCTTGAATTTCGTATATAACTACCCCACTAAGGCTTTCCTAAAGCCTTAGCCTTCCCCAGAGCCTTCATCCAAAGCATTAATTCATTTACCAGTCAATGAATAGAGTCCACCGTGACTGCTACAAGTTATAGTGCATGTCAATGAACTCCTGCGCGGTGAAGACACTGCTCAGTTTGTGTTTTCTTTGTTGGTCTTGTCCCCAAGGATACCTCTAAAGCACACATCTTTTTAAGACTCCGTAGGAAGGAGCTGGGATCTGGGTCTCCTTTGTGGAAGCACTTTAGCTTCTGGGGGTCTCTGGCTGCTATGATGATGGCCTCCTCCAGATCTATCCACCTGGGGTCCTGATAAGAATCCTCACTTCTGACCTGGCCCAGTCATCTGGGTCATGTGGGTTAATGGTCCTGCACAAGTACTGCTCCCCCTGCTTCAGTAGATGTCAGCCCCTAAACACACCAAGTCCCAGAGGCAAGGAAGGTGACAAAATTGGCCAGAGCAGCATGTAGGCAGTGAGAAAGTTCACATAAACTAGAATTCCACCCTACCCAGGCATTATCCTAGAAATGAGTGCCTGTTATATTCCACTGGTGTGAAGTCTTACAAGATTTTGGTCTTCTCAGAGCAGTCTTCTGTCATCATTTTTGCAACGTAGTAGAATGACAATGACCAGAAGTGGGGAGAGAATAGAGGCAGAAAGAGTTTCAGTGCCTTCCCACATCTGTGCTATACTTATAATTCCCTTATACAGACAGCAATAGGGCCTCCACAGATGTTCTCTAGCCAGAGTTCTGTTCTCTGTATTTCCAAAGCAAAACCCAGGAAACTGAAGCATAAGAATACATAGAGAAATTGTCAAATAGTTCAGTCACCAAGAACATCTGATTTCACCTCTGTATAACTCTGGTTTGTCTCTTTCTCATCCCCTTCCTGCCACTAACCTCATTTAGAACCTCTTCACCTATCTATTCTCCACTTTTAATAACCTTTAAGATACCAAAGGGGTCAATAAAACAGGAATGAAAAAAAGGGATGAAAAAATATAAGTGTTATATGTAGGTATATCTAGTCGGGATCTTTTCATCCTCTGTTAACAAGGAACAGAGGCGCCTATGGCCCAGTTTTGCCTGGTCCAGGAATCCTTCTATAACCTGTTAGCTCACAGGTGAATCCTCTCCCTCTGGTGCAGTTCTATGTAGTCAATAGAATGCCATACTGAGATTCATAATATCTTGTTCTGTCTACCACCTCTGTGACTGCAAGCTTATCATTCAATGCCTGATGAAAGGAATTGTCCAACAGATACGATGGGTTGCCTCAGAGAGACTATCTATCTGCAGAAGTCCTAGCACAAGACTGACAGCCCGCCACTTTAGTACATCATGTTCATCAGGCCCACTACTGAACTCATGATCTTGTCTTCTACTTCCTCCTCCAACCAGTTTCCCTTTTCGCATTCCATTGTTGTATGATAGGCACTGCCTTCTACCTAGAAACCTGAACATCTTCCTCAACTCCTCCTTACTCCCCACATCTAATCAGTACGACATTCATAAATATTCCTTGGAAAGTCTCCCCTTTCCAAGCCCACTGCTACTGCAGTTCAGACTCACCGTCACTCCCTTTAGCTGTACAAAATCATTGGACCAGTCTCCAGACTTGGCTCTTCCTGGCCTCCAGAATTGCTCTTCCTCCAGTCCATTCCTCACCTACCTGTCTGGTTGAGCTTCCTAAAATAAAAATTTGATAATGTCACTCTTTTTTAGAGCTCTTCAGTTGTTTCTTAATGTTACAAAATAAAATCCTGACTTCGTAGCCTGTCTTAGATCTTGCCTCTACCCACTTTTACACACTAGTCTTCAGTTACTCCCATTAAGTCAACAATTGTTCACCCCATTCCGCTCCATCAACACCATTCACCGTGGTGCCTGTAAGCCAGCCTACTTTGCCTCTGGCCTGAGATCACCTTCCTCATTTTGTCGTCGCATTCAAGGCTCTGCTGGAGTTTCATCTTCACTGTGATGGGTCCCTTGAACTCCTTCCACTGTGGTACTGTGGCATCAGTCCACACCTCCAGCGTGGCACTGATAGCAATAGATTTGTTTATATGTTCGCCTCCCCCCGCAGAATGTAGGCTCCTCTGATTGAACTTTGTTTGCCCACTGTCTACTTTAGGTCTTAAGCATAATAGCGTTTAATAGGCATCCAATAAATGCTTATTTAAGAAATTTGGTAGAAGGGTTCAGTGTATGAGGGGTCAGCAAGAGAATTGAAAAAGATGACCTTCAAAGTCCTTTCGAATTCTCGAATTTTCATTTGAGGATATTAGTCCCTTCCATAGTTTTGAAATCACATCTACTTATGATCCTCACCCATGACTTCGAGGTACTTCTCAACCTGAGCTTTAAACTAAAATGTCCACCTGCCTGTTATGTAACTTCACACACAAGCTAGTGGATATCTCAAATACATTTCAGTATGTCCAAAATTAACTCACTTGCTCACACAATCTGACCCACCCTTCCTGTTTATTAATGACACCAGCCTCTTCCTAGAGGCCCATGTTAAGAACATCCAGATGGCACCTTTCTCCTAAAACTAATCTCCACCTAGTCCTGTGGATTCCCCTTTCCCCAAACCAGTTCTTTTTTGTCATTCCATCCCCTTACAGTCTCCATCAGATTACCTGTAACTCTAATTAGTATTTATTTTATTCTGACTTTCATGATGTATTTCCATCTCTGTCCCAATACAAGATCGATCCTGGAAGATTTCTGTATTATGACTGCAAATCCCACAACTCTTAGCAAAGGGTTTGCAGGTAGACAGCAGGTGTTCAACAAGTCTTGGGAGAATGGCTCAATGCATGTTAGGATGTTAGGTTTAAATTGCTTTAGGGACATGTATCTTGTTATATACTTTTTTGTCCCCCCCAATAGTAAATATAGTAAAAGGCATAGGAAGCAGGAAATACATATATTTTTTAAATTGAACACTGTATCTGGAGTTGCTGCAACAACTGGCTGTAGTTTTAATTTAAAAACACGCTCTGCTATTGAAAAAAAAAAAAAAAAAGTCCCTTAGACTCAGCTCACAGCTGAAACCAGCCAGGATCCCGGTTTCCCACTCCTTCCAGTGGCCTGATGTGCGGCGGGGGAGGAGCAATGAGCAAGCTGGGCCCTAGGAGCAGGGAAGAGCGAGCTGGGGGAAGTCCCGGAAGTCATTGACCAGAGCAAGCAGCCGCCTCAGCCGGATCAGCTTGGGCTGTGGTCCCAACAATAACAGGAGCGCGGGCCGGGCGAGGGCTGCCGGGGGCCCGAGTTTGGGGGCGGAACCCGGATTGGGGGGGCGGGTGGGACGCTTCCCAAGGCGGCAGGGATTGGAGGAGAGAGATGAGGGGCGGTGGAGCTCGAGGAGTGGGCCGCGGAGCTAACGGGTCGACCGAGGAGAGAGAGTGTTGATTGGGTGACGCAGAGGGAGACGGACCAGAGCCGACCGAGGATTGGTCGTGGCGGGCTGTGAAGGCGTGGCCAGCGCGCGCAAGAGGGAGCGCGAGGGAGCGGGCGACCGCCCTGCCAGCTAGCCAGAGTCCGGGGCGAGCGCGGCGGGCAGGGGTCGGGTTGAGAAACGCGGCGCGGGAGGTGCGTCCCCCAGCTGCCCTCCGCGGCTCGAGCACCCCACTTCCTTCCCTCCCCTCCCTTGCGCTCCGGCCTGGGGTCTCCGGGCGGGGAGCGGAGGGAAGGGACGAAGGAGGAGGAGGTTTCGCGGAGTGAGGGGCGGAGGGCGTCCCGGAGCGGGGCGAAGCGTGCGCTGCCTCTCACTCTCCTGCAGCTGCCTTTGCCTCCTCGCCCGGTGCCGCGGCCCCGGGGCGCCCGCACTATGCAGGCGGACTGCCGGCCGCCGCGATGGCGAGCCGGGCGGTGGTGAGAGCCGGGCACAGCCCTCATCGTTTCCTAGTCCGGGCCGCGGCCGCCGCCCCCGCCCGGGCCGCGATCCCCCTCTCCCGCTCCTACCCCCTCCCTCCCCGCTCCAACTACTCCTCCCCCTCCTCCTTCCCCATGCCTCTGTTCCTCCTCCTCTTACTTATCTTGCTCCTGCTGCTCGAGGACGCCGGAGCCCAGCAAGGTGAGTGGTTCCCGAGGAGTGCGCGGCGCGCGGAGCCCCGGGGGGGCGGTGGGGGCGCCGAGGGAGCCTCCTGGGCGCCGGGTGTCCGGGCCGTTAATGAATCTGCAGACGCGCGGGGTAGGTGCGGTGCGCTTCGGTGCGTGGCCAGACCTGGCCCCGCACTCGCTGGGTTGAGTTGCTGAGATGGGCTGTCTGTTGTCCCCCAAGTTGGCGCGGCTTTACTTTTGGGGTAGCCCATTCATTTTTCTGAAAAGAGGGAATTGAGACCTTGCTATGAAGGCCTCCTTTTGGATATTGGATTCTTCTACTGAGGAAAGTCTTGGAGAGGAAAAGAAGTTTTGGGGATGCGACCCCTAATGTTAAGCTAAATGGATGGATGGACAGAGTAGAAATGCAAGGTAATTAAATAGCATTTAAATCCATTGAAGGCAAGTGATGATAATTATCATGTTTTGTCAGTGTGCTCAGGTTCAAAATCGAATGAAGTTTATTCTGGTTATCTTTGAGTCTTGGATTTAGAACATGCTCTTTGCAGTCCCTGCCTATTCAGGATGGTGGTCTAGATTGCCTGGGTCAGACACTGAGTCTGGGACCCAAGGCAGCGTACTCTTGCCCAAAAGGAGCGTTCCGTGTTAAAAGGGCAAGCCCTTAGAGAAAGTGACAAAACTTTTTTCCGTCAACAATCCTTGAAAAAAAACTTTACTGAATAATCATAATGGAAAGAGAATGCCAGGCTGATTTCCTCCCCCTTTTTAGTACATTTTTCAGGCAGCGAAAAGAAATTTTTGAAACAGTTTGGCATCAGTTATTGAACACGTTTTTCCATTGCATTTCACTGCATTTTATTTCAGTGAGAGGGATAAGGATTGGATTGTTACTTATCGCTGGGAAGGGTTTTGGTTTTGGGTTTTGGTTGATCTCCGCATCTAAGTCCAGCTTAATGTTGCTCTCATATGGTTTTCAGTAAAGTATGGAATCATGGCCATAAACCTGTCATTGTGAAGATGCTGAAACTTTGACAGGCATGTGGAAATAAAATGTAAATGGGAAAAATGTATTTGGTAAACTGACCTCTTTGAGATCTAGGCAGCATTCAGGTTTCAGTTAGATCATCTCCTTAAACGAATTCTTGAACATCAGCACTTAATAAATTAGTGTGAAATCCTTTCCTCCATTTAAGTTTTAGAACCTGTGCTTCTATTTTCCTCCTAGTAGAAAGAAAAAGCAAAACAGGCTTATATATGGCTAACACTGATTGATTGGGTCTTACTTTGTGGCAGGCACAGCCCTAAGTGATTTATGTCTATTAACTCACTTAATCCTCACCACAGCCGTCTGAGATAAGTATTGTTATTCCATTTCAAATATAAGGAAACTAAGATACACAAAAAATAAGGTACCTTGATACAGAACTCTAACTACATAACCAGAATATTCTGACCATTTTGCTTATTTCAAGATCTGAAAGTGTTTATATCATGTTTTTTAAAAAATCTTTGAACAGTATAGAACCAGTTATGTCTCCCCTCCAAATGAGATAATTGCCTTGCTTTTAGAATTTCTTAAACCTGGTCTAATTAAACATGCAACATTGCCTTATTTTTTTAAGTTTAATTTCAGTTTTTACCAAAGCATTTTAACATGGTTCTCTTTCACAGTGTCATGTTATATAAACATCAATGTAGATGAACACAAATAGAAATGATGCTGGTAATTTAAAAGACCTGATTTCTAGTCCTCCTGTTTATTGGGTAAATTTTAAAAAATCATTTAATTTCTTTGTACCTCAGTTTTCTACATCAGTGATAAGAGAATACATACGTATTTCCTAGCTTGATGAAAATGAAATGCTAGTACACAGGAGTTTTGAAAAGGGTAAGGTACAAATAGCTATAACTGATTATCATTGTTAATCTTTTTAAAATATTTTTGGCTGCGTTGGGTCTTCGTTGCTGCGCGCGGGCTTTCTCTAGTTGCAGCGAGCGTTGTGGTATGCGGGCTTCTCTTGTTGTGGAGCACGGGCTCTAGGTGCGCGGGCTTCAGTAGTTGTGACACGCGGGCTGTACAGTGCAGGCTCAGTAGTTGTGGCGCACGGACTTAGTTGCTCCGCGGCATGTGGGATCTTCCCGGACCAGGGCTTGAACCCGTGTCCCCTGCATTGGCAGGCAAATTCTTAACCACTGCACCGCCAAGAAGACCCTATCATTGTTAATCTTGAGCTTACTAAATTGATAAAATAAGGGCCATTTAGGTATACATTGCCTGAAAACTCAGGAATTGTATGGGATTTGAATTCCCTAATTTTTAAAAATTATATTTCTTACCCAAAGGACCCTGATGCGGTCTGTGGTGGAACTGCAGCCAGTGTTACTAGTCTAACAGATGTGCTTTAGGGTCCACTGGGATTCTTCACATAACCTAAAAAGAAGTCTGATTTCAAAATGAGAAGCAGTGCTTTAAAAAGCCTATAGAATTTTTAATAATGGGAATGTCTACAATATTGTAATGTTAAGTTACAAGCTGGAGTTTTTACTCTCCTTTATAAGAAGTCTTGGTAAGAAGTCTGGAAGGAAATAATTTTTAAAAAAGATAACAGTTGTCTTTTGATGGTAGAGTTGTAGATAATTTCTTTATGCTTTTCCAAATGTTCTGCAATTTACGTATAGTCACAATAAAAAATAAGCTGTGAAAGAATGTTTTGTGATATATAGATTTCTTTTTTCCCTTAGCCAGCCTAGGTAGAAATGCATTGAATGTGTATGCTGAGATAGAACTGTGCTTCAGGATTTTTTTTTTAATCTTTCAGACATCATTTTGAAGTAGCAGAAGATACTACACGCATTCCAATTAATGCCATACATAACTATTCCTCAGCAGATTTTCTGCTGACCAAGTGTTTTTTCTTTTTATTTGTCCCAGAAAAAAATTTATCATTGGTCTGAAAACTTGTCAGCCTTTCACAACAGAGATGTATTTTAACCAACCTTATTCCATTAATATATGTATAAATTCTGTTTATTCACATCTGTTTAACTATAATGGCGTTTTAGGCATGGCTTATATTTGTGTATTTTGAGTTCTAAGTTGATATTAAATTTACCTTCAAAGTTTTTTTCTTTTTTATTGAAAGCCTTTTTTCCTGTAGAATGTATGTCTTTCTAAATAACTTAAATTTGTGGAACTTATTATGCTGATTGCCTATTTGTTACCGTAATAAATTAACTTAATAGGAAGTTGAGGGTCTACTGTGAATGAATTTAAGTCTCTGGTTTACATTATGACTGTAGGAATTTGTGTCACCTCATCTTAGGAGTTCAGCTTCCTCATTTGTGTCATGGAGGGTTTGCCTACCTTCTGAGTTAAGAGTATTATTTGAATGTGGTAAAATATCATAGGGATTAATTTTTAAAATCCATTGAGACTGACTTTATGCCTATTAACATGAAATGATTATGAAGGTAGTGATTTTTGTTGGCTAATTTATCTATCAAACAAATGAGTTTCTTTCTTAAAAAGAATCCTTCAGTTTCACAATGATATTTGAACTAATGTGTGAAAAAAATATACAGTCTGTCAAGTAGTGCCTTTATTTGCTTGTGATGTGGGGAAATAGTTTTTGACACTGTTTGTGAATTGTCAGAAATGAAGAACATGTTCCTCTTCAAAGAACATTTGTGATTATTAGTAATATTGACATTGTTAATTTAGAATTTTCCATTATCTTTTTTTCGGTCTGATAAAACATTAGGGCTCTTATATGTACTTACTGTTCAGAGGCAAAAATCAGAGCATCCTTTTTCTGCTGTATTTCTGATTAATTTTACATAGTGAAAGGTAGAAATATAGCATGTATTCCATATGTGTTAATGATCAGATTTAAAATCCACATTTTAAAAACTTGTAAATGAAAAATTAATTGTAAAATTACATGTTAATGGTTTTTAGGTAGATTTCCCAATGTTATCAGCAGAGAGGAAACTTTATTTCCCTCTGGAAATAGTTAATAGTTCTATTTGAACATCTAAGCTTCATTCTAGAAGACCAATGTTAAAAAAAAAAATAGTGAAATGGTTATGAGTAAAAGTACCAGTACTAGAATTAAAACACAAATGAATTCATTAATTTCCAAAAAGAAAGAATCAGATAGTATGATGAGGAAAGGCTAGATTTACATAGAGTTAGATTTTAAATTTAGGACTATACAAAATGAACCTGGGGTGTGAAAGCTCAGGTGGTAATACTGAGTATTAATTGAATGCATGCAAATAGTTTCCACTTCCACTTCTTGACTAGTTGGAAGGATGTGGAATGAGGACATAAAATTATAAGGATCAGAAAAAGCTTTGTAGAGATAGTGATATTTGCTAAATGTACATAGTGATATTTGCTAAATGTGATTGTTGAACTATGAAGTGAGACAGCTTGGCAGTTTTTCTTGTGTTGCTCATGGATTCAGTTTACTTTATAACAACCTTATGGCCTTAGCACTTTATTTATTTTAAAAATATTGTACAGATAACAATTATATAACAATTACTCAAAACCAAAAACTTAACTAATAATTATCCACAGTCCTACCCCCTTATCTATCCATTTATAATTTTTATCTTCCTTTCTAGTCCATATTCACATACCTACGTAATCTTATGTGGTTGTAATTTTAATAGTGTGGTGTTAAGTTCTGTAGACATATCATGTTAAGATTAATTTGTAGGCTGATTTAGCACACAGAAGCATACTTTGAAAATACAGCAAGACAAAAATTTCAAAAATCTAAAAATTTTTCACAGGACATTCATTATTTGTGAAGTAATTATTATATTGTTTAGAACTGCTATTACATTATTTTCGTTATTTGATTAAATTCTTCATTCAGGATAGGATCTTTGAGAAAGTATGTCAGTTCAAAGTATTAGTTTAGAAACACATAATGCTAATTTTCCAGGTCCTTATGTGGATTAAATCAATATACTCCCATAAGGACAAAAAATACAGATATTCAAATAAACTAGAATTTAATGAATGCCAGTGTCCACTGAAGCAGATGGTATAATGGGGTGATCTTAAAAGGTTGCCAGAACATCACCTCCTAGTGAAGGATATGTAGTTGAAAGAAGAACTTTGGTTAGCTGCTTGAATCATGGGGTCAGACCACAAGATGCAAGCTCCCTCAACTGCTTTCTAAGGAGAGTAGGCCAGGAGTTCCTTTCTTTTGTGGAGTACGGTGCTTGTGAGTTTGCAGTTTAAGTGTGCAAACTTAATTGCTTGGGATAAGAGCGAAAATGCTGGTACTCTCTATCATTCTCTCATTAAAAACTCTCATCATGGAAGACTATAAGCTCCCAGGGATGTGTGCACATAGGTCAATAGAGCCCTGAGACAGTTACGATAGAGTAAAATATTGTCATTGTCTTCAGAGATCCTACAGGCTAGTTGGGGAAATAATTATCTTCAAGTTGGAGTATATGGATAAATAACCAAGGGAAGTTGCACAGTGCTGTGAGTTTGTAAGGGAGGGAGAGCTCACAATGCCTGGGAAGTAGGAAAAACCTTGCTGATAAAATGATTTTAAGCAGGTAAACTTTTAGGATTGGTAGGTTTCTAGTTCACAGGGATGGCAGACATTTCAGGAGTTAAGATCACAGCATCAGAACAGCAGGGAGTCAGGAAAGCATGTGAGTGTCAAAGCCATCCTTGCTGCAATGAGTAGCATGCCTCAGCCTTTGGTCCTGGCCCATTGCTTCCTCCTTGAGCCCCATACCCTGCACACTTGTCCCATATTTGGGCAAATATGGTTGTTTTCTGAGGGCCATGGTTCTGTGCACTGGGGTACTGCCCTCTTGGAGCTATGTTAATACTTCCATAGTGTGGCCAGCAGCCCCTTTATAAAATACAATCCAAACTCCTTTGCATATTATATGTGTAATTTTTTCAGAGTCTGGCCCCTCCCTTTCTCTCTGACTTAATCTCATGCCAGCATCCCTCACCCTTTGTATACAGTTCAGGTTTAAGACTGAGATTTTTATTCCTCTAATATTTAATTTCATCCTGGTTTGCCTTGTTCCCGATACTGATCTCCACTTGAAGAGAAAGAGCCCCTTTCCTTGTGTGCTTGGTAACCTCCTTATCATCCTTCAAAACCCTTCTTGGAGGCTTCCCTGGTGGCGCAGTGGCTGAGAGTCCGCCTGCCGATGCAGGGGATGCGGGTTCGTGCCCCGGTCCGGGAAGATCCCACATGCCGCAGAGCGGCTAGGCCCGTGAGCCATGGCCGCTGAGCCTGCGCGTCCGGAGCCTGTGCTCCGCAACGGGAGAAGCCACAACAGTGAGAGGCCCGCGTACCGCTAAAAACAAAACAAAACCCTTCTTAGGTATCATGTCCTCTGAGAAGAGTTCTCTGTCACCACACACACTCATCTCCAATAGTAATTTCCTGTTTCTTCTGTTCAGTCATAAATCACAATGTATATTAAATATTTGTTTCTGGCAGAGAGTTTTATTCATTTTCTTATTTCTAATACTTATCATGATGTCCATCATTCAAAAACATGAATTTAGGGGAAATCCCTGATGGTCCAGTGGTTAGAACCTGGCACTTTCACTACTGAGGGCCCTGGTTCAGTCCCTGGTCGGGAACTAAGATCTCACAAGCGACTCGGCAGTGCCAAAAAAAAAAAAAAAAAAAAAATTTAGAACTCATTTCTGCAGTGAATCTGATGCCCCAAGCACATTATTTGGTGTTAGTCTCTGGGCACCTGCATGCCCTTCACACTGTTGTCCTTTGTCTGATTCCCTCAGTTAGCAGTCAGAGCCTGGGCTTCTCAGTTCCATGAAAATAGAACCCTTTCTTGAACCTTAACCTACTTGCACAGGGCCTTGCTCAGTGTTTTCCCAGCCTCCTTCTTCCCAGGAGCTAGACCCCTTTGCTTTTGTAATGAGAGGAGTCCTCCTTCAACTGGAACTCTGAACTGAGCCATGGTTTCTACTTAGAAAACACTGCTGTGCTCCCCTGTCAAATAGGTGGTCTTTAAGAGCTGTGCTAGCCTAAATCAGTGTCAGCAAGTGGGGTGCACTCCTTTGCCCTCTCTTTCAGATTCTGATTGGAATAGCCACCTCCAGCCTTATAAAAGTCTCCCTAGTTTTGGTTCTAGTAGTTGCCTGCCTCCTTTTTCTTTGCCAGCCGAAATTCTTGGATAACATTCAGGTAGCTACAATAATTTGGTGTCAGGAAAGTAATGAGAAGCAGGCTGAAAAGGTCAGTGGGGACAAGGTTGTGGAGAACTTTCCTTGTGGGGCAGACTGAAGAGTTTGTACCTGTGATGTTAGCAATGACATCATCCTTAGGTACCTCTGCTTCTACCCAGTCCATCTCTAGGTTCACTTGTCTCAGCCCAGGTCAATCATCTCATTGATGCTTTTCCCCTTGTCCTTGACAGATCCCAAACCTGGGCCACGTGCCAGTCCCCACTGTCTTCTTTCTCTGGTTCTGGACAGCTCAAGGTTGCAGGAGAAAGGCATGTGACCTTTGTGACTAGATCTGCCTCGATAAGGATGACTAATCAAACCTCACATGGCGATTTCTGCTCAGCTGCAGCACCATGACTGTCCCGCTCCTCATCCCTGTGCAGTAAAACTTTGCCTCCTGCCTTGCCTTTTCTTCTTCCTGAAATCATCTCTTACACCTTATCCAAAACACTGCTTCATCAGGGAATATAAGGTGTGTTTTAGTATAATTTAAGCTTCTGTGGTGCTTCTTACCTTGTACCTGGAAACATGCTCAGGATGCCCCTGGCTTGTATATACATCTGTCAGCTGGTTGCTTTCCAGGTACCTTATATCTCTGCTTTTTTCAGTGACCAACTTTCTGACAAGTAGACTACATCTGCGCTGTACATTTTCTTAGTGTCTAGCACACAAAAGATATTTGTTAAATGATTCCCTTGCAGTCTAGCTTCTGCTCTTCTGAAACTGTCACTTAAACTGTGAGTTGTTTTTTTTTTTTCTTTTAAACCTGAGAGCTTTCTTTGTCTTCACTATTTTTTACGTGGGTGGACTTTGAAAGTATGGAGATATTGGAGTCAGACATACTTGGATTTAAATACTAGGCATGTCACTCTCAATGTTTTGAAATGTATAACTCACCTCTCTAGAATGTATGAGGGCTGTGATCAAATCTGTTGGATAGTTGATAAATTTTGGTTCGATGAGTGAAACGTGTGAATGAAAATTTTGTTTCTCTTTCCCTACTCTACAGTTAAAATTTCCGTTTTCAAGTGTTTGCTTTCTACTGAGATCCAGTGCTTCTCCACCTTTCTGCCCCTTCTCCCCATCCCACTTATTGTGTAGGAAAGTTCACTCCTAGCTTAGTGAGAGGGGTCAGACCGCGCAGTGGAGGAGTGTGACAGCAGGGCATGATTGTTCACATGTCCTTACCTGGCCTTCAACCCACCCAGACCGTAATACTGGTTTTGTCCCCTCCCTTTTGACCTCTGCTTTCTCTCTCCAACTTCCTACCTGTTGATAGATTTTAGCTTTCTTTGCTCTCCACCCTCAGATTATTTTCAGGTTCATGGTTTATCCCTTTCTTCTTGGCATGCCCTGTTTCGGGTTACTTTTTTTGTCTTAGATGCTAACTTTATAGGCCTGGATATGAGACAGACATTCTGTTGCATGGCCATGTGGAGGAAGAGTGTTTTGTTTAGTGAGGTTATAGGGAACAGAAAATTAAATCTGCTTAAAGTAGAAGGGGAAAGTATTGGGACCATTCTGAGGTAACTTGTGGAATCTTCCTAAGAACTGAGCCAACCTAAGCCCAGGGAAAAGCAGGGATGCAGCGGGACCTCAGACACCAAGGACTCAGCTTAATTCTGTCTTGTTACGGTCTCGCTTTCTCTGCATGGAACAAATCATGGCTGCTGGCAGTCCTCAAGGCTTGTAGCTTCAACACTGGAGAGATTCTGGGGTTTCCCTAACATACAAGGTCCAGAAATGAGAGGGCAGGGTAAGTTGGCCTCACGTTGGCCCAGTGTGAGTCAGTACCCAACCTTGAACCAGTCAACTAACCAGGGGGCATGAAGTCATATGAAAACTGTTGCAAACTGCAGAGTAGTTCCCAGAAGGAAAGGGGGGTACTAGGTACATAGAGGCACCATCTTCAAAGAGAGTGTTCACATTTATAGAATCCAGTGCTTTTTAGATAAGTTATTACCAAACCCTCACAATTACCTTGGGAGATGGTTGGTATTATTCCCATGTATAGTTGAAGACATAGAGGTTAAGTGCCAGGATCATCTCAAAAGTTAGCATAGCTAGAATTTAAATCAGAAAGTCTGTCTGATTCCCAAGCCTATGTAGTTTTCTACTGTTACCACTTACCTACCAAGTGCCTACCACTGGCTTGTTTGGGTTTATTATTTTCTAAGTTCAGCAGCATGTGTTAAGAGGCTGGTATGCCCTATTTCTATGTCTGCGGCTACCAAGGTGAACAGAATGCATTGCCTGTCTGTGACAGAGCTTTACAGCTGGTGTGGCAAACCGACATAAGTATGCATAATTAAGCATATTCGGTACAGTAAAGAGACTTTGATGATGGAAAGGGAGAGAAAGACCAGGGCTTTCAGAAAGGTTTCCCAAAAGAGACAACATTGAGTAGGTATTTGCCAGGTGGATATGAGGAGGAAGGACCTTATTCTCGGCAGAGCAGAGTAGCACGTGCAGCGGCGGAGAGAGAGCTTGGAGCATAGAGGGAGTCACCCACAGTTCCAGAGCTGGAGCAGAGAGGTTGTGGGAAGAATCAAGAGATAAGACGGGAAAGGGAGTCCTGTGACAGATTATTATGGACTTTGTATCCTTGCTGAAGAGTTTGAGGTTTTATTTGTATCACGGGTGAAGAACAGTTAAAGGATTTTTAAATAAGGGACCTACGTGTCCCAATCGGTGCCTAAGAAACTGGCAGGAGTGTGGGCAGTGGATTAGAGAGAGCAAAGAAAGGAAGTGGGGAAACCTGTCAGAGAACTATTACAAGGGCCTGCACTCCTTAAGAGGGACAAAATTTAGAGATATTAAGGAAACAAAGCATGAAACTTAATGAGGGGGCTTCACTGGTGGCGCAGTGGTTGAGAGTCCGCCTGCCGATGCAGGGGACGCGGGTTCGTGCCCCGGTCCGGGAAGATCCCACATGCCTCAGAGCGGCTGGGCCCGTGAGCCATGGCCGCTGAGCCTGCGCGTCCGGAGCCTGTGCTGCGAAACGGGAGAGGCCACAACAGTGAGAGGCCCGCGTACCGCAAAAAAAAAAAAAAAAAACCTTAATGAGCAGTTAAATTTGAGAGAGGAAAGGTGATTTAAAAATGCTGGAGTTTTTTCTTTCTGGAATCCTCTTCTCCCTGCTTTCCACCTCCCTCTTCTACCAGTATTCCTGCCTAGTTAACTGTTATTTATCACACACACACACACACACACACACACACACACACACACACACACACACCCTATCATATCCATTACTTCCTTATTACGTCTGTTGTACTATTCTGTGAACTCTGTAAGGACAGGGGCCTTGTCTGTCATTTCTCTTGTTCCTAGCACCTGGTTCAATGCTTGGCACATGGAGGATGTTCCCTGAATGCTTGGGACACGTTGACTTTGAAGTGCTGTGGAATTTCTGAGCAGAGGAGCGCAGTACAGAAGTAGATAACAGGTTTGGGGGTTAGGGGAAAGGCTGGAGACTACGGAGCAGTCTCCCTTTCAGTGGTAGCTGAAGTTGTAGGGTGGGGAGATGGCCCCGGCAGCACAGAGGGCGGGGAAGGAGCTCTGGAGAACAGCAGCATCAGCAGTCAGTAGTTGGAAGATAAGTCAGCTAAGGTGCTGGAGAAGTTGCAATTAGAGAGTCAGAAGAACTAAGATGGGGAAGGAGAGTTTTAAAAAGGAGGGAGGAAAGATAAGGAAGGAAGGAAGATGGGAGGGAGGGATGGGACAGCGATGCCACATGATGTAGAAAGGTCACAAATGATAAAGATGGAAAAGTATTGACTTCTGGCAGCTCAAAAATGGACCGCTTTAGTGAAGAGTACATTGGAGAGGTAGGTTTGCCTTTCCTAGGGCCGCCGTAACAGATTGCCACAAATTTAGATGGCTTCAGACAACAGAAATGTATTGTCTTATAGTTCTGCAGGCTAAAATTCTGAAAGTAGGGTATTGGCAGGGCAATGCTCTCTCTCTGAAGGCTCTAGACCAGGGTCCTTCCTTACCCCTTCCTAGCTTCTGGCAATTGCAATCTTTGGAATCCCTTTGCATCATTCCAGTCTCTGCCTCTGTAGTTATGTGGTATTTTCCCTGTGTCTGTATCCGTGTCTAGATTTTCCTCTTTTTATAAGGACACCAGACATTGGATTAGGGTCTGTCCTAATCCAGTATGGCCTCATTTTAAATTGATCACGTCTGCTAAGACCCTGTTTCCAAATAAGGTTACATTCACAGGTACCAGCAATTAGGAACATATAATTTGGTTGTTGGGATGGGGGTGGTTGGTGGGGGGAGAGTACAGTCCAACCACAACCGTTTGGAAGCTGAATTGCAGTATTTTGAGCCTAGAACGGGAAGCAAAGAAGTAAGACATCGAATGTAGAGAACTGAAAAAAATCTCTCTGTAAAAGAAAAAAATAGAAAGAAAGTGGTAGATATTGGGGAACATTGGCTGGAGAAAGATTTTTTGTGTGGTTTTTTTTTGGTTGTTGCTCTTAGTGTTTTGAAATTTGTTAAAGTGCGGATCCTTCCTAGGCTCCACTGCAGAGCTACTTTCCAGTATATAATTTGCAAAAAAATGCAAAATTATACCTGTCATGCAAATATAAAATTAACACATGTCAAAGATTTTATTCAACTCATTAATTAATGAAGGAACCAGTAAGAAGTTGAAACATGTCCAAAGAATATTTGAGAAACTAGGTGTTTAGATAGGTAGTTTTAGGCTGTGATTGCTACATTGGATGGCTAAAACTGTTTAATGGCCAATAGGGCCATAAACTCTAACATGTGGGATTATTTTTTTTCAACTATACAGAAATTATATGCATCTCTACAAGACCACAATCTACAAGTTTATGTGTAGCCAAGACTGGGAACTTTAATCAATGATAAATAACAAATCCAATTAAGTATTTTGCCCTATAATCCTTGGGCAGCTTTTGGCCTCTATGACATTTTAAAGGATCTGCTGCTCACCTTTATTTTTTTAACCTATTTCCAAGTTTCAGGTAATGTTTCTGACATATTTATTAGAATCTATGGAGACAGAAATGGGGGCCTGAGAACCTTTACGTTAAACAGCCCTTAGGTGGTTCTAACGTTGACTAAATTTTGAAAACCACTGAGTAAGAGAATACTGAGTGATTTTCAGTGCCCATCTGAGATCAGAACCTATTACTCTAATGACAACTATTCCCTGGATTGTGTGATTTTTTTTTTTTTTCCCGGTAGTGCTCAGCTCCTGGGCAAAGAGAGATCATATGATCCAGGGTGGAGGGCTTGCCAGGCAGATCCTCAAGAAGGACATAGTGGCAAGGAAGTGAAGGTACCAGGAAGAGTGTAGTTCACACACTGGACATGAGGTCCAGGCTGGGTAGGGAAAGAAATGAGGCTAGGGCAAGATAGTAGATGGGGAGAAAAGAGAGAAGTTCACAAAAGTGTGCAGTGGGTGTAAGAGGGCAAAAGGGTCAGGAGACTGACCGAAAGAGTGAGACATTAAAGTTGTTGAGATTTCACAGGTGGGAGTAATCTCCGGTAATGGCAAAAACAGTCTAGGTTGTGGTTTCATGAGTTACTGAAGTGAAGTAGAAGTCATTGGGGAGAAGATTAGTGAGAATTACTTTCTCATGATTTACACTTTTCACAGGACATTGTAGTTGAAGCTTTAAAGCTGATATAAATCTTCTAAAGTAATGAGCCATTGTTCTGATACCCTAGCTAGGTTGTGGGCAAACGCACCGGACTTAACATGTGATGAGCGAAAGCCTTTGGTCTTTTATGACCATAATTACCCTCAAACATTTATTGAGCACATTAGTATGGTTAGGCCCTCGCTAGTAGGTGTTTTCTTACAATATCTCTTTAAATTCTTACCCTCTGTGGTTTGAGATGTTAGTATACCCATTTTACAAAACTCAGCTTTAGCATCAGTAAACAACCTTCTCAAGGTCACAGTGAGTGGTAGGTAGGGCATTTAAATTCATCACCTGACTCCAGAACCAATTTGCTTAACCATTATATACTACATAGAGTGTGTGCTTGGTGGGGATTGAAGAGGGTTTATACATCTCACATTCCTTCATGTGATTCAGTTTTGTAAATTATCACACATGCAGAGATGAGTGGGCTTAAAAAAGCTTGAGCTGAGAGCTATTTCTTTTCCTTTAAATTGCCACAGTAACCCTCTTTAGGCTCTCTGCATATCTGTCTTAGGCAGTATTTTAAAAAATGAGTAAATTAAAATAGGACCTTGAATTATCTTTTCGAGATTGTTGTGATGCAACTTTAAAATCTTAAAGTAACAGGACTGGTATAGTACTTTTTAGTCTAAAAATTCACAGTGCTAAATAATAGATTAAAGATCTTCATTGTAGTCAAATGAAATAGGATATCCTTGTTAACGCTTGCAAGTTATTCTTTTGAACACTTTTCTACTTTCTAAATGCCTTTTTTTCAGTTTATTATAAGATCTCACAGATGTGTTACAAGATGTGACAGAAGTGACACTTATTTAGAGGAAGTATACAGTCAAACTCACCTGTTCACAGTGACGAAAATCCTTGAAAGCTTATTGGAAAAGTATAAACCTTTCCTAGTTTCTAAGAATTGTAATGAAAGTTACATTGCTCTACATTTTTGGAATATTTGTGCAAGCTTCCTGCTTTTGTCTTTGTTCTTGTTAAAGAAAGTATTTTTAGAAGTCATAGAGTGTTCATGTTAATAAAATTAAATAATTAAGATAACTTATTTTTAATAGTAATGTGACTAAAATATGGGGTTAGCTGGAGAGTCGCATAAAATCAGCATCATGAACGGGAGAGGCCACAACAGTGAGAGGCCTGCGTACCGCAAAAAAAAAAAAAAAAAATCAGCATCAAGAGCACATATTTATCCAAAAAACATACTTGGTTTGACGTTTAGAAAGCAGCCTAAAATAAGCATGTGTTCTTTGTTGCATTAATTCATTATTATTTAAATTAATGTTCTTTGTGTCTTCTCTAGGGAAAAGTAGTTTAAAAAAATTACTCAGCTATTTTCCTGGAACAGTATCAAAATTTGTATCTGGCTTAACACATCTGACCTGACAGTCTTCAGAGGAAGCGAACACATGTTCTATGAGTAATCCCCTAGATAAATCTGCAGCCAAACAACGGGGCAGTGAGATCAAATTCCAGTGTTTTTTCTCCACTGAAATAAAATTCAAAAATTACATTTACAGGCTTCTACCCCTTATGGTCAGTTATAGTCTGGTGGAGACCATCTGCGGGCGTGGGGGCGGGGAGGAGAAGAAGAAGCTGACAGTGATGGTGGTGATGATGGAGTTGTTCTAAGGAGAAAGAGCTGTCGATGTGGCGTTGTTGGTGAGAGTGAGTGTATGGATTGGTCCTCCAATACCCATTTTGAAAATTATTTTTCCAGTAGTGGTTACACTCTCTTTGTCAATTCTGCCTTGTAAAAATGAGTAATAGTAGGTGGTATTAGCCTGGTCACAGATGATTATTCTTTCCAGTTACAAAGCTAAGCAGAAAATCTGGAGACTCTTACTTCCTGACCCTATTACCATCCTTTTTCAAACCCCATTGTTAAATGAGGGCCTCTGACCAAGAAAAATATTTGAGGGCTGTAGACTAATAAGAAGGACCTTTTTTGGGCTTCCCTGGTGGCGCAGTGGTTGAGAATCCGCCTGCCGATGTAGGAGACACGGGTTCGTGCCCTGGTCCGGGAAGATCCCACATGCCGCGGAGCAACTAAGCCCGTGAGCCATGGCCGCTAGGCCTGCGCGTCCGGAGCCTGTGCTCCGCAACGGGAGAGGCCACAACAGTGAGAGGCCCGCATACCGCAAAAAAAAAAAAAAAAAAGAAGGACCTTTTTTTCCTTTAACTTAAAGAAAAATAAAGCATTCTGTTTACTTCTTTGACCTTGTGGGGAAAACTGTTCCCTGGGTTGTACCCTCAGCAAGTAGAACAGCATTACCCTTTGAGCCAAAGGGAAAAGAACTAACCCAGATCTTCTGTTGGAGATGTCCTAGCCTTTGCTCTACGTCAGCCTGTCTCAACCTCCACACTATTTGACTTTTAGGATCCATCACCCTTTACCCTGGGGAGCTGTGGTGTGCATCTTAAGATACTTTAGCAGCATTCCTGGCCTCTACCCACTAGATGCCTGTAGCATCCGCACACCCCAGAATTGTTCCAGTGTCCTCCACCCACATTTGAGAACCCCTGCTCTCAGTGTATTAGGTGATTTGTTGATAATATTTTTCAGATTTTAGTGTTGCTTTTAAATATTTTGTCCTATTTTAAGTATTTTGGTATAGAATAGGCTTCGCTTTTAAGAACTGTAAAAATAAAGCAGAAGCACATGTTCTAATTTGGGGGTAAAAGTGAGGACAAGGTCTTTTTCTGATTTGAGAATTCAACATTGTCACCTTTGGATGCCTAGTACAGTGTTGTTCATTGCACAGGTGGGGACCCTTTAGTGGGTCAGGAAGATATATTTAAGACACTATTGAGTCAAGGTGTAAAATACATTTCTTACTTTGGAATAACAGAGAAAAACATTTGAAAACTGCTGGCCTAGTGTCCCTTTCCAACTGGAATATTCGAAACATATACTTCATAGCAGTAGGTATTTGGCCAGGCCAGCTAAGCTATTTATCTAGTCAGGTTACACTTATCAAATAGTCTTGGAAATATGGAACATTCAAATTTGTGCATTGCAGTAGATTTGAGACTTTCTTTTAACTTCAGTTTCTGGTGCGTATCATCTTGTTTGCGAGAGGAGGAAACTCTGAACTCCATCACATATTTTAGAACATTCTTGGCACGTTACTTGTGGACTGTTCATGCCCTCCCCCTACACAAGATGCTGAAAAAAGACAGCTCCATTTTAATTGTTTTCTTCATCACCATGCATGCAAAAGTCCTGTTTTTCATCAGTTAGTATTTATTGTGATAACTTTTGTAGGAACTATGCTGTATGGAGGAAAGGGCAGAAAACATTTTGTGCATTTATTGAGAATCAAACATAAATATGAGTATAAAGACATTTAAGAATTGCTCCTAACACTCTGCTTGTAGTCTTTTTGTAAAATTCATTTTAACATGACAACTTTAAGTTAAATAATAGCCTGTGGGGAATACATTAAATGCGACAATCTGCCATTACTAAGTCCTGACTTCAGCTGTTAATAGCAAAATTCTTGGCTTTCTGAAATCCATCAACACTTCTAATCACTTAAGAAGCTGCCTTAGTTTCATACTTACTAAAGAAAATACATTTATAGTTTGAGTTACTTCATTTATTCAGGGCTACTTTTTAAAGATTGACACTTCCAGAAAGCTCATTTTCATCTTTCCAGTAGTAAGAGAACATTTTTGACTAGTTTCATATTTTTAGAAGATCTGTCTTAGGATGGTTGTCTTTTTCTCTAAGGAAAAATGTTAATGATTATTCAAAAGTTATTTATATTACAACTCATTTATTTCCACAAGGGAGGTTTTTATATCCTTATGTTTTTAATTTAGATAATATCCAATAGAGATATTCAAGGTATTTTCCTGGTAGTTTCAGGGGAAATTTGTGGTTATTTTTTTTTTCCTCTGAGTTGTATAACATTCTAAGTTTTATATTTGCAAAAGATCAGTGGCTGTGTCACACAAAAACTCACAGGTTTATTTAATGGTGCCTTTATGTATTATGATACTATTGAACTGCTATGCCTAGTTCTTGTGTGTGGAGTGAAGGCAAGTGTAGAAGATAGCTGAAGTTTAAAGTTGGTTAAAAGCTAAGCTTTATGTGAGAGAGATTTGTTTAAGAAGCCAGATTGCTGGTTGACCTGTGAAAGCAGACTAAGTAACAGTACTAGTGTGGATTTGGCAATAAAATTTCTTTATCAGCAAAAGATATGAAGTATTGTCATCAGAATCTAGGTACAGAGTTGTTGTTCCTTCCTTAAAGCTAGTTTTGAGACTAGTTTGAGATAACTTTTTCATAGGTTAAATGTACAGTTTCCTTACTCATTCAATTAATAAACATTTATTTTGCAACTACTACTTGTGGATACTATATTCTTATTCATAGGCTTTTAAAGCTTTCATCTGTTCTAGTGAATGACATCAGCACTACATTGTTCTTAAAAATAAAAAATTAATATAAAATTATGTTACAACCATCTGTATCCATATTGAGGTTAAAACTCAGAAGTGTCACTTCTAATATAGTTTTCTTTGTTTTAAGTTCTGAAGTTTTACAAAAGGTGATTATAAACAGCTCTTTTGAAAGAGAAAATACTATTATTTTGAAAGGATGTATTCATTTTCCTATTTAAAAGACATTCATTGGAATCCCATCGTTAGGAACGCTAAGCGGTGCAATTGGAGCAGCAGCTAAAACTTCTTAATCAGTATTAACGCCTCCTTCCAGGTGCTCAGTAAAATAACAAATTTTATGATAAAGGGAAGAATGCAGATATTTTATTTTTACAAACAATGTGTTAACTGTTTCCATATTCAGTTGCTGAAGAAATTTCTGGAGCAAATAATGCTGCTACCAAGATATGAAGGTCATTTTACTAATCTTTAATAAGTCTAATAAACTGTTTTTTTGTCATCATTCTATAGGGGAAAATGAGGCTTTTGGGGAGGGACTACTGAAAAGTCAAATTTCAGTAGAACATAAAATTAAACTATGAAATATTGCTTTAATGCCTTCAAGAAGGAATGCCTTGCATCGTGTAATATGGTCAGAAATCTGCATAATCTTTAGTATAGTTTAAGTGTTTTTAGAAATCATTCGACTTCTCAGGGATTTTTGAAGGGGTTTGTGCTATTTGTAACTAAATAGATGACGCTTATCATATACATTTATTTTTATAGTTGACATTAACTTTGAACAATTACTATGAATTGATACTCTTTTAAAGACTGGATTTATTATGACATATATATATAATTATTGCTAAGTTATGTTTACTTCTATTTATTTTGATTGGAAAGTTCTTTGAACTCATAAATTATAAAGGTAATCATTGATTATTTTGACCTAACCTGGCTTCTCCTGGCTCCTGTGAGTAGACCTACTAAGAACTATGTTATCTGTTTTATCTTGTGTAAGGAAGGTATTGGTGGTACAGAATATCTGATTTCATACGTATTTTAAAATCTTCACAAAAAATCCTGATTATTTGTAAAAATCCTGATTATTTGTAGTGTAAGTTAAAGATGTAAAGAATAAATTATTGTCCTTTTAACTTTTTTTTTTAAGGTGATGGATGTGGACATACTGTACTAGGCCCTGAAAGTGGAACCCTGACGTCCATAAACTACCCACAGACCTATCCTAACAGCACTGTTTGCGAATGGGAGATCCGTGTAAAGATGGGAGAGCGAGTGCGCATCAAATTTGGTGACTTTGACATTGAAGATTCTGATTCTTGTCACTTTAATTACTTGAGAATTTATAATGGAATTGGAGTTAGCAGAACCGAAATAGGTAGGAAATTTTCAATACATCATTGCCCCAAGTTTTAAAACTGAAACAGTGTTTGATACTTAACATTGAATAACTATGCTGTATAGGATATGTGGGAAATTATTGAAATGTGTGGAAATCTCAAATGTGAATCTTCTTTTGGGAAGAGAAGATTCTTATCTGTTTATTCACTTTTCTAATAAGCCTGTGTTGGTACCTTTGCAACAAGATGCCACTGTACTGCTTCTGAGGAGGAGGAAGTTAATTGTCTTTTTTTGTTCATTTTGTTTTCTCTGATCACTTTATTTGCAGTTAAAGAATGTAAGTATAATTCATGCTTAGGAGTCAGTATATCGTGGTAATTAAGAACATGGATTTTGGATCCAAACTTCCTGATATTAAATACTTCTGCTATTAGCTTGCTGTGTGACCTCAGGCGAGTTACCTGATCTCTGTTTCCTCACTTGTAAAATAGGGCATGAACTAGTACATGTAAAGTGCTTAGAACTGTACCTGACATATAATATATGCTTAGTAAATATTAGCTGCTGTTGTCTTTATTCTTAGCTAAGAGCAGCTGGTTCTCAATTATGGCTGCATATTAGAATCACTTGGGAAAACTTTTAAATAATACTATATACCTGGTCCCCATTCTAGAGCAGTTGAATCAGAATTGATTCGGTGGGACCCACACCTCAGTATTTTTAAAGCTTCCCAGGAGAATATACTTCGAGGTTAAGTTGAGAACCTTTGGCTTAGAGATCAGCACCTTTCTCTGAAGCCGGAAACGTAGCAAAATTTGTAAGGCTGTCTTGGTGAAATAACATTATAACATAAAGAACTCTAAAATTCTCTGTGAGTTTTTTTGGAAAGACTTATTGATACAGGTGTGTAAAATGTCTTTCAGAACTATAATTGGAGCCCACTATCTTGTTCTTTAAGCATCATGTTCATCTTCTGGCCTCCTCTCCATCTCTAGTCTAACCCTTCATCTCTTCTCCACTTTTTGGCCTCTTATCTGTGAGAGGAACAATTCCTGGCCTGCTTCCCTGGCTGCTGATTGATAACCTCTGTTGTCTGCCAATCAACTCTTGATTAACCTGGGTGCTTGATCACCATGTGCATATTGCCACGAATATATGGTCTTGGATAAGCTTTTAGAAACTCGAATCGCCTGAGGATCTAGAAAACACTATTACTATAATACTGATAGAAGACAGTTGCATATTAAGTGCCTCCTGAGGAGATGCAGTAGGGAGTAAATGGTACCACCTCAGCAGTCTTGAAACAATAATGAAAAAAGGTGAAACACAATCTGATCATGCCCCTAGCAGTTTAAAGGAAATAAAGGAGCTAGAGAAGCACACTTTATCAACCATAAAGACTCCTTTTTAAAAAACTGCCACTTATATGTAAAGGGGAGGAGGTCGAGGGAACTCTCATTCATTTAGAGATACATCTTCCAAAAGTAGTGTGTGGACCTTGTGACCTTGTCTAGGTCTTGATTCAAACTAACTGAGAGAGGACATTTTTTGAGAAAAGCAGAATCTCAAATTCTGTGGTAATGTTATATTTGTGTATTCAATATCTGATTTGTTAGAGACATTATGAAGTTCAAACAAAACATCTCTGATTTGTTTTTAAATATTTCAGAGAAAAAATGGTAGGAAGAGGGCAGGTGAAACCAGAATGGCACACGGGTGAAGCTGAGCCATGGGCATATGGGAGTACATCTCTCTACTTTGATGTAATTTTGAAAATTTCCATATTGAAAGTGCTTTTTGTTAAAAAAGAAAACCATAGGATTATGCATTTGGACAATAAGTAGTGTCATGTTGCTAGGCAGGAAGAGTGACATGGGAAAAAAATTGAGCAGAGGTTTTAAATCACTCACTGGGTTCTCATCACAGCTCCAGGACTTACTTGCTGAGAATTCTTTCTACCAGTCATCAGCCCAGACTTCAAAGTCAGCATCAGTACTGTAGGAAGATTAAATGAAATAATATTTTGCAGTGCTTGGGGTGTGTAGTAGGTGTCCACTACTCGGCTCTCCCTTATTTCCATTGGTTTTGTTTTTCCTTATTCTTTCTTCATACAGGTGAATGGAAAGCTGTAGAAAGGTCAAGGGGACCGAGTGATGATGGTTCCTGTTGGGCTTTAGTTCTGCTCCCCCCCCCCATCACCACCTACCATATAACCACTGGTCCTCCATTTGGGGAGCAGTTTGTGGTTGGTGGTAGAAAAGTAACTTTCCTGACATCGCAGAGAAATAAAGGTCATTCAAGAATAACTGTGCTGGTTAAAGTAGATATGCCAGGAATTACAGAATAGAAACAAATACATGTGGGTATCAAGATTCCAGTGATTATGGTAAAGAATCCTCTTTTTCCTATATTGTCTTTTCTCAGGGTCCCTTCTGAACAGAGGCAGGTTCAAATGAGCTGCATTTTCCTATAAAAATGTTTCCTATTTTGGTATAAAGCTTAGATTTTTGGTTTTTTTCTCTATAGGTGTTAATTTTAGGGACTTTTCTCCCCTGAGAGATGGTGTTTTGGAATAATCAAGAAAAGAAAATGAAAGGAAGAATGGTTTCTCAAGGAATCACTTTTTAAATCATAAATTCATTAGAATGTGTTTTAACTGATAAAGCACTTTTGGACAGTTATTTTCTGTTTTTTTTGGAATGGGCAATGTGTAATATTATTTAAATATATGAGTTTATTATGATTTTATATAACAACTTTCTAAATAGCTAGACTGTCCAGAAATCTTTGTGAAATTAGTGTAGTGGTACTCATTTCACTGACAAACAGGATGTGTTTAATGATAGAGTTAAGATTGGCTCTCTAGGTCTGTCCCTTTTTTAGGCAGATTGTATTAGAATGAGAAAATTCCATTGTGTCTTGAATTTTACTTTTCCATTTTGATTATTCTTTAATCCCTCGTGTCTGAGACATAGTGGTTGCTCTGTAAAGATGAAAATTAAAGTAAAATCATTCATTATTAATCTTAACTTTTTTCTGTACATATATAAATATATATCTCCAAACTATTTTGCAACTTTTTTTCTCTTTTAATATTTAGACATTTTTTTCATATTGGTCCATAGCCATCTGCGAGCATCATTTCCCCGATGGATATTGTTGATAACTAGTCCAAAAATGAAATTTAGGGCTTCCTTGGTGGCGCAGTGGTTGACAGTCCTCCTGCCGATGCAGGGGACACGGGTTTGTGCCCCGTTGCGGGAGCATCCCACATGCCGCGGAGCGGCTGGGCCCGTGGGCCATGGCCGCTGAGCCTGCGCGTCTGGAGCCTGTGCTCCACAACGGGAGAGGCAGCAACAGTGAGAGGCCCGCGTACCGCATTAAAAAAAAAAAAAAAAGAAATTTAAAACCATATTAAAAAGAAAAATCTTTGCTTATATGTAACCTTTCCCCACTCTATTGTATATATTTTCTTCCTAGATTTTGCTTAAAATTTCCATTTTAAATGAACTTTTTGGGGGATGAGGGATATTGTGGATGGATCTCTAAAAGAGAAGCTAAATATTTTAAAACCTAGTAGCTATTAAAGGAAAATGCATTCTGTAGAAGAAATGTGAATGTGTGTCTGTGTGTTCAAAGTTATATTTAAAGGTGTACACATTCTGCCTTATACCTTCATCAAAGTACCTTTTAAAGTTGTCTCTTAAATCTTCAGATGACATTTACAAAGAGGGAAACTGAGGTCCTCAGGGCTTCATCTGGTAAATGATTCCATGTCCCTTGTGTTTTCAGAAAAGTTTCTCTTTCTGTATTGTTTTGTCCCCTTTCTCTCTAATATGCTTAGGTCTTCCTAGTTTAAGAGAAATATAAATTTTCTTTCTCTTTACCACCAAACCTCTTGAAAAAGCTATACTGATGATAATATTAGGTATTTAATGATGATAATGATTGCTAATATTTTTTGAATTCCTATTCTGTAGAGGCTCAGGCTAATAGTGAAAATAACTACCATGCCTGCAGTGCTTGCTATGTACTATTCAAATCACTTTTATCAATTAACTTATTTAGTCCTCACAAGAACCCTTGAGATAGATACTTTTATCACCCTCATTTATTACTGATGAGAGAACTGAGGCACAGAGAGGTTGAATAACTTCCCCAAGGTCACACAGCTAGCAAATTGCTAAGTGGGATTCAAACCTAAGCAGTCTGGCTCCAGAATTGGTCTCTTTTACTGTAAGCCCTTGACACACTTGATACCATTGAATCCTACAAGAATCCTGTACATTATTCCCATAAAACAGATAAATAGAAGATCAGAGAAGGTAAGCAACTTGGCCAAAGTCATATAAGCAGAATTGGAACTTGAACTAAGGTCTGGCTAATAGCAAAGTCCATAATCTCAACCACTATATAGGCTATAGAGTAATAGATACCAGCTGTTACTCCTTAATCTTTTACTACATGGTCTCCTTACTGCAAACTGTTGAAACTAGCAACTTTTTAATAAACATTAACTTTTTCCTTTTAGCTACTTATTTTGACATAATTTTCTTTTTTTTTTCTTTTTTTGGCCACATGACTGCTTGCAGGATCTCGGTTCCCTGACCAGGGATTGAACCCGGGCCATGGCAGTGAAAGCCCAGAATCCTGACCTCTAGGCCACCAGGGAATTGCCTATTTTGACATAATTTTAGACTTAATAGAGAAGTTGCAAAAATGGGATAATTTCCATAAACATTTCACCCAGATTTTCCAAATGTTACCATTTTACCACATTTGCCTTATCCCTTCCCACCACAAACATACACTCTTTTTCTAAACTGAGAGTACTTTCGAGCGTGATGTTCCTTTACCCCTGTATATTGTGTTTATTTCCTAAAAACTAGAACTTTCTCTTTACATGACCACAAAACAGTTATACAGTTACCACAATTAAGGAAATTAACATTGATGTAGGACTGAGCTACAGGAGCTGATCAAATTTCTCCAGTTGTACAAATAATGTCCTTTATAGCAAAAGAAATTCTCAGATTATGTACTGCATTCAGTAGTCACATCTTCTTAGTCTCTATTACTTTGGAGATGAAAGGAGCAGACAGTTCCTTGGTCACTCCTTGTGTTTTGTTACGTTGACATTTTTGAAATAGATAGGCCAGTTATTTTGTAGGATATTTCTTAATTTGGATTGTCTGATGTTTCCTCATGATTAGATTCAGGTTACAGACTTTTGCAGGAATGCCACAGATGTGTTGTTCTTAGTACTTCCAATCAGGAGGCTCACAATTTTGATTTGTCTCATTATTGGTGATGTTAACTTTGATCTATTGGCTAAGGTGATATCTCCCAGATTTCTACACTGTAGCTATCTTCCCCTCACCATCAATATGCATATCGTGGGGAGACTCTTTGAAATGATGTAAATACTCTGTTACTTACTAAACTTGCACCCACTAGTTTTGGCATCCATTAATGATTCTTTTCTGAATCAGTTGTTATTATGATAATTGTCAACGGTGGTTTTCTTATGTCATCATTCCTTTTATGTTGATTAGGTTTTTCTTCCCTACTGAAAAAATGAGCTTTTCCTTCTCTCCTATTTATTTGTTTGTACCAGTGTGGACTCATGGATTCTTGTGCTAGTCCATTGTTTATCATCCTTTACTATCATTTATTTTGATTCTCAAATTGTCCCAAATTTCCATTGAGAGCCTCTTCAGACTAGCTCCTGTCTCCTTTTGTGATGTCCTCATCATTTTTTAAGTACTTCCTTCTGGTTTGGCACAGGATATTCTAGATTTGTCTTGTACTTGTCCTGTCTCAACCCTGAAATCATCCATTTCTTCAAGGAATCCTGTTTCTTTTTAGTGGAAAATGGTATTAGAAATCAATATCTAGTCTGTAACTTCAGGCCAGTTGGCTGCCGTGCCCTATCAGCAGATAGATTTAGTAGATAAATATATGTAAATATATACTTATGTATATACAGGTACACACACTGTATCTTTTTATATTTATCTACCGATATTTATTAAAAAGCTTGAGTTCAGGGCTTCCCTGGTAGCGCAGTGGTTGAGAATCTGCCTGCTAATGCAGGGGACACGGGTTTGAGCCCTGGTCTGGGAGGATCCCACATGCCGCAGAGCAACTAGGCCCGTGAACCACAACTACTGAGCCTGCGCGTCTGGAGCCTGTGCTCTGCGACAAGAGAGGCCGCGATAGTGAGAGGCCCGCACACCGCAATGAAGAGTGGCCCCCGCTTGCCACAACTAGAGAAAGCCCTCGCACAGAAACGAAGACCCAACACAGCAAAAATTAATTAATTAATTAATAATTTTTTTTAAAAGCATGAGTTCATACTGATACCTTTAATCTTAATCCCACTTCACTGGGTTCATTCTGTTCCTTCACTTTTCATACTGGTAATCACTTCTCTGACAGTGAGGTATCTAGCTTCTGTTGTCTACAGTATATGTACTTAGTTAACTTATTTGTTTAGTGCTATAATACACAGAAAATAGTTTCAGAATTACTAATCCATGCTTCTAAATCAAAGAAGCCGGCTACCTAGAATCCATACTTGCTTAGTCTTAACCTGAGGACCTTTAATCTAAATACTGTGTTCAGTATTGCCTGGGCTAGATTTCCCCCACCACCTCCTGCCCTCCAGTGTGGTTATGTTATTATCCATTTGTAGTATGGTTTGGCTCATTGACTTCTGTTCATATTCCATTGTAGGCTTTTTTCTGTAGTTAGTGTTCTTTTTCTTTTGTTGAGAATGTGAAACATTTACATGGTTCTCAAAGTTCGAACTGTACAAAAAGATATACTTAGATGAGTGACAGTCCTTCCTACTTCACTCCATATTTTCTGTCCTTTCCACCCCATCTCCACCCACCCCCTGTAGCTAACCAGTTGTATTAGTCTTTGTTTTATCTTTTCTACTTCCTTTTTTATACAAATGATATATTTAGATTTTATTTCCCCTTCTTATAAAAAACCCCTAATATACTATTGATATTCTTTCCTACTTTGTTTTTTCTCCTACTTAACAATGTATCCTGGAAATCATTCCACATCAGTTCATAGAGATAGTCCTTATTCTTTTTACAGCCACAGAGAACTCCATAGTGTGAATGTACTGTGGTTTAACCACTCATTTATATCTGGATATATAGATTGCTTCTGGTATTCTATGGTTACAAACAGTGCTGCAATAGATAACTTAATGCATATGTGTTTTTGTATTCTTGGAGGTGTACCTTCAGAGTAAGTTCCTGAAGTGTAATTATTGGTTCAAAAGGTAAGTGTATACATAGATTTGTTAGCTATTGCCAAATTCCCCTCTACAAGGATTGTGCCAATTTACATTTCCACCAGCAGTGCATAAAAATGCCTGCTTTTCCACAGCCTTGCCAACAGAGTGTGTTGTCATGCTTGGTAAGTTTTGCCCACTGATAGGTGAGACATGATATGCCAGTATGGTTGTAATTTGCATTTCTCTTACTATGAGGAAGGTTGGACCTTTTATTTATTTTTTAAAATTTTTACTGAAGTATAGTTGATTTACAATGTTGTGTTTAGGGCTTCCCTGGTGGCGCAGTGGTTGAGAGTCCGCCTGCCGATATAGGAGACACGGGTTCGTGCCCTGGTCAGGGAAGATCCCACATGCCGCGGAGCGACTAAGCCCGTGAGCCATGGCCGCTGGGCCTGCGCGTCCGGAGCCTGTGCTCCGCAACGGGAGAGGCCACAGCAGTGAGAGGCCCACATACCGCAAAAGAAAAAAAACAAACAAAAAAAAAACAAGAGGGCTTCCCTGGTGGCGCAGTGGTTGAGAGTCCGCCTGCCGATGCAGGGGACACGGGTTCGTGCCCCGGTCCGGGAAGATCCCACATGCCGCGGAGCGGCTGGTCCCGTGAGCCATGGCCGCGGAGCCTGTGCTCCGCAACGGGAGAGGCCACTACAGTGAGAGGCCCGTATACCACAAAAAAAAAAAAAAAAAAAAAAAAAAAGACAATGTTGTGTTTAATTTCTGCTGTACAGCAATGTGACTCAGTTATACATATATATTCTTTTTCATGTTCTTTGCCATTATGGTTTATCAGAGGATATTGAATATAGTTCCCTGTGCTGTACAATAGGACCTTGTTGTTTATCCATCCTGAACCTTTTATTTATATGTTGAAGGTCCATTTAAAAAAAAAAAAAAAAACATTGTTTGCCCACTCTTTCAGTTTTTTTGGTCTTTCTCTTAGGTATTAGGAATTCTTTTATCTTTTAGTGATATTAGCCTCTATGTGATATATGATGCAAACAGTTTCTCCTAGTTTGTCAGTTGTCTTTTGACTTTGTTTATGAAGCTTATTTATAGTGGGGTTTTTTGCCATGTAAAATTTTTTAAATGTAGTAAATTCATTAGTCTTTTGCATCTGGATTCTGAGTCATATTTGGAAAGCCTCTCCCTATATCCCTGTTAAATGTAAATTTACCCGTGTTTTCTTTTGGTACATTTATGTGGTTTCTTTTTTTATATTTAGATCCCTGGTCCACTTGGAGATATTCTCTTTTATGGTATGAAGTGTAGATCTAATTGTATTTTTTCTAGATGACTAACCACTTGTTCTAGCACCAGGCATTTAAAAGTCTGCCTTTGCCCCAGTGGTTTGAAATACTGCCTTTATCATATACTCAAATTCTGTATGTACTTGGAATCTGTTTCTGGACTTCTGTTGTGTTCCACTTGTCTATTTAGTCATATACCAGAACCTCAGAGTTTTAATTATAGAGGCTTGATAGTATGTCTTAATGTCTGATCTGGGTAGTCTCCCATTATAGATATTCACTTCTGGCATTTTCCTGGCTATTCTTGCCTGTTAACTTATCTGTCAACTGTTCAACTTCATAAAAATGGTTGTTGGTATTTTTTTATTGGGATTATGTTGTTTGTAAATTGTCTTTATGATGTTGAGTCATCCTGTTTAAGAATAAGAGCTGCTTTTTTTCCATTGTTCAAATCTAATTTTGTTGTCTTTCAGGAGTGTTTTAAACTTTTTCTCATGTAGGTTTTACATTTTCTTTGCTAAAATTATTCCTAAATATTTTATCTTCTTTGTTGCTGTTGTAAGTGGAGGTTTTTTTGTTTTGTTTTATTTTGCCATTATGTCCTCTAGTTTCTAATTATATAAAGACTGTTTATTTCTATATGTTGATTTTATATCCTGCCACTTTACTGAGTTTTTTTTTTATTTTATTGTTTCAGTTAGTTTTATCACTCACTTTCTAGGGATTTCTGGGTACACAATCACATCTGCGAATAGAGTTTTACTACTTCTTTTCCAATTCTTATGCCTATGATTGATTTATCTTATCTAATTACATTGGCTAATACCACAAATCAATATCATGTTAAACAGTAGTGGAGATGGTGGGCATCTTTTCCTCATTCCTGGTCTTAGTGGAAATGTTAAGTGTCTTAGTCAGCTTAGACTGCCATAACAAAATACCACAGACCAGATGGCTTCAACAAGAGAAATTTATTCTTGGTTTCTGGAGGCTAGAGGTCCCAGAGGAGAGAGAGAGAGGAAGAGCCTTATTCTCTCATGTCTCTTCTTATAAGGACACTAGTCTTATCATATTAGGACCCTACTCTTAAGTCCTCATTTAACCTTAACTACCTCCATAAAGGCCTTGTCTCTAAACACAGTCACACTAGGGGTTGAGACTTTAATGTATGAATTTGGAGGAATACATTCAGTTCATAACAGGAAAGATCCCTTGATTTCTGTTTTCTTGAGTGCTTTTCATTAAGAAAGAGTGTTGAATTTTATTGGAAAGCTTTTTTTTTAACCTTTATGAAGATGATTATATAATTTTCTCCTTAGAATCTTTTAGTACATGTGTTACATTAATGGATTCGTTAATATTGAGCCGACTTTGTATTCCTGAAATATAAATATCACTTGCTTATGATGTGTCATTCTTTTAATATGGTATTGGATTCTGTTTCCTAATATTCTGTTTAGTATTTTTACATAAATATTGATAAGTGATAATTAATGCACAGTTTATTTTGCATTGTCTTTATCAGGTTTACGTATTGATGTTACATGTTAAATAAAAAGTTTTCCTCCTTTTCACTTATCTGGAAAAATTTAGAGAGCATAACAAGCTAGTTTTTGAAGGTTTCACTCTGAAACCATCTGGACCTGGTGCTTTTTTGGTAGGGTAGGTCCTTAATAGCTTTCGTTAAAGGAGAATGATCTGTTTCAATATTCTGTCTCTAAGGAGTTCAGTTTTAGTAAACTATTTGCCAGGCAAGTTACCAGTTTCACCTAGGTCTTCAAATTTATTTGTAGCAGTGTCTACAAAATAGATTCTTATGATTTTTTTCCTAATGGTTATTTCAGTGTTTTTTCACTGGGTATTTATTTCCCCCCTATCATTTCTTGTTTTGTATATTTGTGCTTTTGCTCTTTTTTTTTTTTTTTTTTTTAACCACTTTGATTGTTAGCTAGTGGTTTGCCTGTTTTGTTGATATTTTTCAAAAAATAGATTTTGATCTATTAATTATAGTTAGATCTGTTCTTTTTCTGTTTTCTGCCTTACTATTCTCTGTTTCTAGTTCCATTATTATTTCATTTTCTTCTATTATTTTCCTCATTATGCTTGCTTTTGGCTTATTTAGTTATTTCTTCCTAGCTTTTAACCAGGAATTTAATTTATATTTATTCTTTCATTTTTATTGATAAAATTATCTAAAGCTGTGGATTTTACTTTGGTCACGTATTTAAGACTGTTATACCACAGATTGATTTATAATATTATTATTTTTTAGGAATTCTTTAATTGTGTTTTGTATTTCCCTTTTAACTACTAATAATTTTAATTGTTTATTATTGGATAAATAACAGATAAATAGATTTATTTCATTTGGTGGTACCCTTTGTTACTGTTAATAATTTTTAGTTTTATTGCATTGTAGTTGGAAAACATTGTAATATTTCTACTTTATGGAACTTGCTTATACTTTATGTATAACCTAAGATATAATCTTTTTTGTGAATGTCCCATGTATGCTTGAGAGGAAGGTTTATTCTGTAATATTAAGATGTAAAGTTTAATATGTATCCAAAATATCTATCTTATTATGCTGTTTAGGTTTTCTATATCCTTATTTTTATCCACTTGATCTCTTATTAGTGTATCTTTTTTCTTTTTTTCTTTCTGTATTTTGGGTTCTTGCTTTTATAAAGATGATTGCTGTGTTATTGCATAGCTATTCATAATTATAATGCCTTCATTTTAAATTGTGAGTTCTAGCATTAAAAAGTTTCTCCTTTGTCATATTTAGTTCTTTTTAGTTTGCATTCTTCTGTGTCTGACATCAGTATCACATACACACTGTCCTCCTTATCTCTTATTATATTCATTTGCTTGGTATACCTGTCTTTGCTCATTCCTTTATTTTTAGCCTTGCTGAATCATTTTGTTTTGGGTGTGTTTCTTATATATAACATATTTGGAGGTCTCATTTTGTGAACTAAATTGAAAAAAATTTTTTAAATAACTGAGTTTAGCCCATTTGCATCTGTTTGTAAAACTGAAAGCTTTTTTGTCTTAACTCTATCATATTATTTTAAGTTATAATCATGTATATTATATTTGCTGTGTTTATTTCTTTACGTTGTTTTCTTTCCTTCTATACTTAATCTTCTTTTGGAGTTTAATAAGTTTTGTAGTTTAAGTGTTAACCTTCTAATTTTACTTTCTTAAATACCTCTAATCCCCTCTTGTCTTCATCTTTTACTATCTGATTTGTCTATTTTTAATGGTGTCTTTTAATTCCTACCAATTGCCTATAACTCCTATCTATTATTCATATAACATTCAGTGAACTATTCTACTTTCCTCTTTTCCTCTCCCTTCTTTCCCCATTTTTACTCTGACAGAACATAAATTCATAACATATAGCCTATATAATATAATATCTTATTCTTCAACCTATCTCTACCTTTTCTCGATCAGTGTTTAAACATATTAAATGTTCACTGCCAGTCTTTTTGCTTAAGTTCTCCCAGTTATATCTTGAATGGATGAAGTTCATCTTTGAATAGATTGATTCCTTAAGAAAGGCTTATGGGTACAGAGTATCTTGCATGTTTAAAACTGCTTAATTTAAAATTTTTTCTTACCTTGAGAGCTTGATTTGATATATAAGTTCTTGGTTCATGTGTTCATTCTTTGAGTTAAAAAAAAAATCCTCTTCTATTATTGCCTGGCTTTTTATATTGTTTTTTGAGAGGTTTGACACTAGTTGAATTCTCTTGCCTTTATAAGGCATTTGATCTTCGTATCAAGGCTGTAAAGATTCCTTATTTATCTTTAAAGTCAAATAGTTTTACAAGGATATGTATTGAAGTTTATCATTGTGAGTTAGTTTTCATTGTATCTAATGAGCTCTTTCAATATGTAGAGTCTAGAAAGTTTTCTTAGATTATAGTTTTAATATTATTTCTCTTCCATTGTCTTGTGTATCTTTTTTAGATGCCTTAATTGTAAGAAAACTGGACTTTGTTTGCCATTTCAACCACATTCATTTCAACCACATTCTTGCTGATCCTTATTACTTTTTAAAATTTCCTTTTTATTGTATTTGTTTTCTCCTTTTCTTCAACATTCATTACCATGTTTTCATTAGAATCTATTATTCCTTGTGCGCCTTGTAATATAGTCTTCATTTCTGACATAATTTTGTCACTTTTTTGTATTTCTTTTCTGAGATCAGTCAACTCTTTTTTTTTTTTCTACTTTTTGTCCATTTCTGTTCTTAGTTTTTGAGTTTCTGTTTCAAGGTGTTTTGTCATATCGCCAGTTGCTTGTTTGAGGACATTTAATTAAGTTTAGTGTTGTGTTCCAGTTTCCTTCTGTTTTACCATTGTTTGGGGGGATGAGAGGGTTTCCATAAACTGAATTGTTGAGATTCTTATTTTTTATTTTCTTTGTATACTATGTTTTTGTTTGTTTGTTTGTTTGTTTTTTGTGGTATGCGGGCCTCTCACTGTTGTGGCCTCTCCCGTTGCGGAGCACAGGCTCCGGACACGCAGGCTCAGCAGCCATGGCTCACGGGCCCAGCCGCTCTGCGGCATGTGGGATCTTCCCAGACCGGGGCACGAACCCGTGTCCCCTGCATCGGCAGGCGGATTCTCAACCACTGCACCACCAGGGAAGCCCTGTATACTATGTTTTTTAAGTAGATAAAGACTGCCTTAGTATTTCTGTGGACAGTGCTGGTGGTTTGCATGGTTTAGTAGCTTTGTAGTTTATGAAAGGTTCGTGATAGCCCTCTTCTGCTAGTGCAGTAAATTTTTCTTTCTTTTTTTCTGAAGAGACGAGGCTATAGAAGGGGAGGAGTTGTGTATCCTTTTTTTTTTTTTTTTTTTTAATCTTGCAAGATCCTAAATTTCCTCCTCTTGTTTTGACCCCTGTCCCCCACCTTTACCATACAGTTTACATTTCTGTTACTTTTAACTTACTTCTCCCACCAAAGTATTTCCTTTCCAAAATTGCCCTATTCAGGATTTCTTTGCTTTTAAGTTTCTTCTCTGAAGTCAGTGCTGTTACCTACCGTGGATTTTTTTTTTTTTCAGTATTTTCTGGCTGTGCATGGGATATCTTAATTGTCTTTGTCTCCCGCAATGGATCTTTCATTAACCTTTACCACTTAAGTGATTTTTAGACTCCATGAAATCTATTAATATGCCTTAGGGATCTGTGACTCTAGTAAAAATAACTAAATTTTGTTCTTGAAGTTTCTTACTGTTTCTTTTAAAGTTGTCTTTGTAAAAAAAAAAATTATTATTTTATGTCAAATTAAAGTGTAAAGTATTATTTCACTTGAAAGAAGTGTTATTAGAATATGATCATCATTGTTAACAGTTTACATTTAGAGTAGTTTTCCTTGGGCAGGAATTAAAGAAGTGATATCTAATCTTAATGATTATAGGTATTTCGCCTGGTAGTTGTGAGAGCCACAGAATTTCATGTGAGATAAAATCCTGGCCTGTGAAAGCATGAACTCAGGAAGGCATCTCATATCTGTTTATCATGAAAATACATTGATTACTGTGAATTTTTTTCATTACAAGGCTTGATGGGTACTTATATTTAACTTGGATTTGTCCCTAATGCAGAAGCATCCGATGAGGTTGCTTGTTGCGTTGGAAAGTATAGAAGCCATATACGTTTCGAAAGACCTTAGTGAATCTTTGTACCCTGGAATGGTCAGTCTGGTTTGTGGCCTAGAACAGAAAAGAAATGCTAAAGCTTTGTCTCTATAAATGATGTCATTACTTCAAAATGTTTCCTCTAATGTTTTGAGGCAGGTTAATGAGGAATTGACATCTGTCCCATTTCTCATCAGCATTCAACTGGATGGAAGTAATCTACATGATGCTGACCCTATCCAAGAATTCCTATTTGTGATCCCTTATAGGAAATATTAAATAGTCTTTGACATCTCCCAA
Source organism: Kogia breviceps (assembly GCF_026419965.1). Classification (NCBI taxonomy): domain Eukaryota; kingdom Metazoa; phylum Chordata; class Mammalia; order Artiodactyla; family Physeteridae; genus Kogia; species Kogia breviceps. The sequence goes on from NC_081314.1 coordinate 104,041,402, forward strand.
GTGGTGAAAAGTTTACTTTTCCAGAAAATCTTTGAAAGAAATTTCTTGGGATGCTGTATATGTCTCACCTGTGATGTTTGGCAACACATCTGGTTTTGCTGAAGTCTATACACTATTATGACTCATTGCTTTTTACATTAGGGTACTCGGTATGAGAAAACTCTGCCAGCTGTCCTGAAAGAAGCTGTCAACTTAATAAGAGCCAGGGCCTTGAGTCATTACCTTTTCTAGAGTTTTTATGAAGAAACAGAAGCAGAGTATGGAGCTTTCTTCTATCCAGAAGTTTGCTGGTTTTCCAGAGGAAAAGTGTTAGAGTTCTCAAAGTAAAAGTTTCACAAGAGAGAAGGAAAAAGCCTGCTAAATTTGATGGGGAAGATTGATATTGCTTTGTGGATATTTTGCTTCTTGTGATTGCAATAAACTTTTCTATCAAGACCCTTTGGTCACCATCATGGATAGTAATAAAAACTTAGGTGCTCTTTTGTCTATGATGCCATTATGAAAGAGGATATTAGAGGAGGTAATTATTCTTACAATCAAAGAAATGCAAAAATTTTAAAGCTAAGTATATTGCCTCCCTGACTTTTAGATTAGTGAAAAACATTTAAGTTTTCATATGTTGCTGTGGGTGTGATGAAATTGGTCCTTTTTTAATATTGAGGCTGCGTTCATTGGTATAACTCACTTGGGTAGCCGTATGGAAGTATATATTAAAAATCACTCCTAAGGAAATATTTCAAAAGACAGAAGAAGATGTGTTAGGAAGATGTTTGTTGCAACATTATTCACTATGTAGAAAAACTGGAAGCAAACTAAATTTCTAACAGTAAGGAAACTTAAATCCCTTACTTAAAGTTAAGGGATATCCACCATATAGCCACTTCTTGGCTGTCACTAACTGTTTGCTATGAACATTCTATTACCTGTCTTGGTGAACATGAGTGCACATTTCTGTATCGAGAAGAAGAATTGCTGGGTCCCTGGGCTTGCCTATGGTCAGCTTTAGTAGATACTGCCAAATGCATCTGTGGTGGTGCCACTCCATGCCCACCACCAGTGTATGAGAGTACCATTTATTATTCTCTGTTTTTTCTTTTTTCACCCTTCTAGTTTGTATTTACTGATATCACATTGTAGCTTTGCCTTGAATTTACCTACTGGCTAATGATATTGTTCTCTTTTCATGTATTTATTAGCCATTGAATATCTTCTTTTGTGAAGAATCTTGAAGTTTTTTATACATTATTTTCTATCGGATGATTATTTTCTTATTTGTAGGGGTTCTTCTATATATTCTGGTTATGGATTCTTTTTAGATATATTTATCACAAATATTCTCCCTTTATATAGCCTTCCTTTTTACTCCTCTATTGGTATCTTTTGCTAAGCAGACATTACCTTAATTTTAATGTTCACATTAATTTTTTTTATGGTTCGTACTTTTTGTATTATCTTCTAAAATCTTTGCCCACTTGCAGGTCATGAAGATGTTCTCAAGGTTTTCTTCTAAATGCTTTATTGTGTTCCCTCCTGTACATTTATATCCTCAGTCCATCCAGAATTGATCTTTGTGTAGGATGTGTTAAGTAGGAGTAAAAGTGTCCAGGTAGTGAAAATGTCAAGGTACATTTTCCCACATGGACCGTAGTCTTTTTTTTTGGCGGTACGCGGGCCTCTCACTGTTGTGGCTTCTCCCGTTGCGGAGCACAGGCTCCGGACGCGCAGGCTCAGCGGCCATGGCTCACAGGCCCAGGGGCTCCGCGGCATGTGGGATCTTCCCGGATCGGGGCACGAACCCGCGTCCCCTGAATCGGCAGGAGGACTCTCAACCACTGCGCCACCCGGGAAGCCCCGTATTCATTTTAAAACGTGCAAATACTGGATCTGTTATTTATTCATGAAAAAATAACACTGAAGTAGCCACCTTCCCTGAAATCAAAATGCACAATGACTTTATGGTGTTGTAGAAAAACATACTCTTAAAGTAGTCACCACTGTCTTTTAGAAGGAGAGGCAAATCCATTCTTAGAGATTTTACTGAATTCCTTTTAAACACAGTAAATATTTGTTATTGGCCTTTTAAATATATACCCAGGGCTTCCCTGGTGGCGCAGTGGTTGAGAATCCGCCTGCCGATGCAGGGGACACGGGTTCGTGCCCCGGTCCGGGAAGATCCCACATGCCGCGAGGCGGCTGGGCCCGTGAGCCATGGCCGCTGAGCCTGCGCGTCCGGAGCCTGTGCTCCGCAACGGGAGAGGCCACAACAGTGAGAGGCCCGCGTACTACAGAAAAAAATAAAAAAATAAATAAAAATAAATATATACCCAATAGTTGAATTGTTTAAAGGGAAATTAGATCTGTACCCTTCTATCATCTTCCTCAGCAGGTGAATTTTTGTCGAAGCAGCCAAAACTAATACTAAATTCAGCCAAAAACAACTTATTGTTAGTCACAGCATAAGAGGAATCATTATGGGAAGACATCCTAGTCATTCAGAAAGAGAACACAAAATCGCTTGAAGTCGGGCAGCTAAATTTTACAACTCAAACTCACTCTGACCCACCAAGCACAAGGCTGTGATCCTTGAAGCCCGACTTTTTAAAGAAACTGTACTGATGGATGTTATTTAATGATAGAAACTTCTCTAAACATTTTCTGGGGACTGCAGCGGCTTCTGTACTTTAGAGGCTTCAGCTGTGTACTTGCTCTGTCCCACTGCACTAAGTTTTCTGAGGGCAGCACTGTGCCTATCTGGTTTCATCACTGAATCTCTAGCACATACCTAGCTCAGTGCCTGGATATTCAGTAAATTAATTCCTTTGGGAATTCCAAGTTTTGTTTTTGAGATTAGAGGTGCTTCTGTACGTGGGCCCTAGAAAGCTATCCCCAAGTCTGTTTGTAAATTGAGTGATGTTCTCTAAGCAAGTTCCATTTCTGTTAGAGGTGGACAGTTGATGGTGCTTTTGCTTTCTCAAATAATTCCCCATTCTCCACCTTATCTTTCTAAGTTGCCATGTCCTAAAATGAGCATTGTTCCAGGGCACACCTCTCAATAGGTTAAATGATCTTCCACTTAGTTGAGAACATAAATCAGGTTTCTTAAGCTTTATGACAATATTAACCCCACCTCTAGTCAGTCTGAAATCAGATGGATCTCTCCTCTCTTTTGAATACAGAGTGTTTTATTTCCCATCTTCCAGAGTTTAATTTGTTGCTGTTCATCATCTACCTAAAGTGTAGTTGGTTATGGGTATTAGAAGAGGCATGATATCCTTAAGATCTCTAAGCTCTATTCAAGTGAATACGTATATACTGCCAACAAAGGCCAGACAGGTAAAATAAACGAGTGAAATGGACTAGGTTATAATAACAGCATTGCCACAATGATAAATGATAACTGAGCTTCAGGATTGGGGACTTTAGGGAATGATGGATGCTATGGCAAACTGGAGTGTGACTTTTCTCTTTCAAAAGGGACATCCATTACTTAGGTACAACTACTTGGAAAACTAGCCCAGGTTTCCTTCTCTTTTTTTCTTGTGGTGTTTCAAGAGAAGCCAGAAATTCAGAATTTATGTGGAGTTTCCAGATTTTTAAAATCCTGGCAAGTAACTCAAACATTTTTGAAATAGTTTAGGCTCAAAACTATACAGGCCAAAAGGGCAAGTAAAATACATCTGTCTGCTAATTGAGGGCTTAAGCCATATATACACTCCAATTTGCATACTATAGTACTTATCTCAGATTTGATCATCCAAAAGCAAGGTATTCTTACTATACACCAAAGTAAATTTCACATTGTATTAGTTTTCTGTTTCATAACATTACCACAAATTTAGCAGCTTAAAACGTCAAAATTTCTGGAGTGGTGTGGCCAGGAACCAAGAAATGCCAGCAACTTCTAGAAGCTGGAAGGAACAAGAAAGTGGATTCTCCCCTAGAGCCTCCAGAAGAAATCAGCCCTGCTGATACCTTGATTTTAGCCCTGCAGATGAAGCGGATCCTGAAAGAAGAGCAATAGAAGAAACATTGGTTTGCTGTTGGTCCTTATAAAGAAAGGTTCCATGACCCAGTGGAAGAGGGACACATGCAGTCAAAACCCCAGAGAAAAGTATGAGAGAGCATCTAAATGTTACCAGAAGGGTGAAGAATGACTAAGAAGAGCACCAACAGATGTAACAAGATAAGGAAATGGAAGAGCTCATGGATCAATGACCAGGGATGGCTTTGGGTCAGACACTCCTTCCCCACTGATATATGGAATTCACGTAGTTCTAACCTATATGCCATCCTTGGGAAGATGAGAGGGTGAGTGGAAATTTGGATCTGAACTACATTAAACATGAAATAACTTAGAAAATACTAAATTGATCAAGTCTCTGTATAACTGACTCATTTGTGTGTTCTACTATCGGGGACATGAGTGTTGAAAACTCAGAAAAGGCTGTAGACAAAGTTTACATGTATTTTACGACTGATTTTTTTTTGCCAAAAAATATTCTGAACAGGCTAAATTCTTAGATATATTTTTTTAAAAAATGTTCTATTAAAGTGGGGAAAAAAGACATTAAACTTGGAAATGTATTTTTATTTTTATTGATTCTTTGGAAAATAACCTTTTGGGGTCTAGCACATAGAAACTGTTTGTATTTGGATGTTTAGTTATGAAAAATAAAAGCCAATCTTGAATGGAGGGGGAAAAAAACAACAACAATATTTCTTATCTCAGTTTCTGTAGGTCAGAAGTCTGGGCTTGGCATGACTGGCTTCTCTGCTCAGGGTTTTGCCTGGCTGAAATCAAGATATCAGCTGGAGATGCGGTTCTCATCTGGGCCTGAGGCATCTCTTCCAAGTTCACTGGTTGTTGGCAGAATTCCCTGCAGTTATAAGACTCTGGTCCTCATTTTCCTGCTGCCTATCGGCCAGGGACTGCTTTCAGTTCCTAGAGGCCATCTGGAGTGCTAGTTCACCACCTAGATGTTTGCTTTCTTTTAGGCCAGCTGACATGTGTCTCTTGCATTTCCATTTCCGTGACTAACCAGAGAAAACACTCGCTTTTAAAGGGCCTACCTGACTAGGTGAGGCCCACCCAAGAAAATCTCCCTCTTGCCATATTTGTAATATAGAAGTAGTTAATTTTTTTTTTAAGCCAGGGGTCAGGGGTAGCATAAAAGGATCACATACCAGAGGAAATTCTAAAAGTCAATGCACATTGGAAAAATTTAGCTTCACTAGTTAATCAAGAAAATAGCAAATTACCAAGTTTCTTTTATCTCTAATACTACTGGAGGCAGAATAAATTGATACAGACTTTCTGAAAAGCAGTTATGTAGGTGTGGTTTATGTTAAATAAGAGCAAGTATATGAATTGATGAATAAAGAGAGAATACTTTGCTTGTGTGCATGTATATGCACGTAAACATGCACATGTATGTTCATTTAACGATGGCTGTAACCCTATGAGATAAATAGTTTTATAATTTTCATTTAACAGATGGTGAGAGCCAAGGCATTGAGATGTACCCTTCAGAGTGTTCCTAGTGGTTATCTCAGTATAATAGGATTATATAAGAACGATTATTTTTTTCTCCTTATATTCAAAATTTTTATAAAGTTTATAGAATATTTAAAAGCACTTATAAACAGGAAAAAAGTGATAATAAGGCTGCCTTGAAATAAACTCTCAACCTATATTAGAGGTAGTGACGTAAATTAGTGTAACTCTTTTGGAAGGCAACACGACCCTGTAATTTAAAAATATCTGGCCTCAATAATCATTTTAAATATGGGGGGGAAAAGGCTGTGCATATGAACAAATCTATTGCATCATTATCTAAAATATGGGAAAAAATAGAAACCTAAATTTCTATGGTAAAGGAATTAGTTATATAAATAATGACTTTTCCACTTAGAATTATTACAAAGAGATTATTGGTTCTAGCTCCTGCCACATTTTCCTGGGCCCCTGAGCTCTATCCTTTGGAGCTTTCATGGACTTCTTAGCCACTTTCTCCTTAAAGGCTTCTTCTCACTCTACTGTTTAAGTTTCCTGTGGTGTTGATAGCCATGCACCCAACCCCCACCAGCATCCAGGCCTTCACATAGGTGACCCACTTAACATCTAACATCTCTTCCCATTCAGAGATACAGCGTTTCCTTCCCCCAAAAGGCAAGAGATTTCTTGTCTCCAGTAGAAGACTCTAGATAGGTCATCTCAATTCTCACAGCTCCTTCTGTTTCCAAAGGATCACATCATTCTTTCTTTTAGATTTATCACCATCTCGCCATGCCAGTTTACCCTAGGATGTTTGCACCTTTTAGCCATTATGAATAATGCTGCCGTGAGCTATCCTGTACAAGTTTTTATGTGGACATATGTTTGCATTTCTTTGGGGTATATGCCTAGAAGTAGAATTGCTGAGTCATATGGTAACTCTGTGTTTAACTATTTGAAGAACTGACAGGCTTTTTTCTGGAGTGACTGTACCATTTACCAGCAGTGTGTGAGTGTTCCAATTTTTCTATATGCTTGTCAACACTTACTGTTATCTGTCTTTTTTATCCTAGCCATCTTTGTAGGTGTAAAGTGGTATCTCATTGTGGGTTTGATTTGCATTTCCTTAGTGGCTAATGATTTTTTCTTTTTTTGGTGTTACACATTCTGTGTGCTTGAACAATGACATTTGTCCATCACTGTGGTATCAGAGTATTTCACTGCCCTAGAAGTCCTCTGTGCTCTGCTTATTCATCCCTCTCCCACAAACTCTGGCAACCATTGATCTTTTTATTGTCGCTGTAGTTTTGCCTTTCTTGAATGGCGTATGGTTGGAATCAAGCAATATGTAGCCTTTTCAGATTACCTTCTTTCACTAGTGTTAGTCATTTAAAGTTCCTTCATGTCTTCTCATGGCTTGATAGCTCTTTTTAGTACTGAGTAATGTTCCATGGTCTCGATGTACCACAGTTTATCCATGCAACTACTAATGGACATCTTGGTTGCTTCCAAGTTCAGACAATTTTGAATAAAACTGCTGTAAACATCCATGTGCAGTTTTTTGTGTGGACATAAATTTTCAACTCCTTTGGGTAAATACCTAAGAGTGTGATTGCTGGATTGGATGGTTAGACTGTTTAGTTTTGTAAGAAATCCCCAAACTGTCTTCCAAAGTGGATGTACCATTTCACTTTCCCATAAGCAATGAATGAGAGTTCTTGTAGCTCCACATTTTCACCAGCATTTGGTGTTGTCAGTGTTCTGGATTTTGACCATGCTAATAGGTGTACAGTGATATCTCATTGTGTTTTAAATTTGCATTTCCCTGATGATAGATAATGTAGAGCATCTTTTCATATGCCTATTTGCCATCTGTATATCTTCTTTGGCCCATTTTTAAATTAGGTTGTTTTCTTATTGTGGAGTTTTAAGCGTTCTTTATATATTTTGGATAGGAGTTCTCTATCAGATGTGTCCTTTACCAGATATGTCTTTTGCAAATATTTTCTTCCAGTCTCCGGCTTGTCTTCTCAATCTCTAGACATTGCCTTTTACAGAGCCAAAGTTTTTAATTTTAATGAAATCCAGCTTACCAAATATTTCTATCATGGATCCTGCCTTTTTTGTTGTATCTAAAAGTCATAACCATACCCAAGATTATCCAGATTTTCTCCTAGGTCATCTTCTAGGAGTCTTACAGTTTTGCATTTTACCTTTAGGTCTGTGATCCATTTTGAGTTGATTTCTGTGAAGAGTATAAGGTCTGTGTCTAGATTCTTTTTTATTTTTGCATGTGGATGTCCAGTTGTTCCAGCACAATTTGCTGAAAAGACTATCTTTGCTCTGTTGTATTGCCTTTGCTCCATTATCAGTTGACTATATTTATGTGGATCTATTTCTGGGCTCTCTATTCTTTTCCATTGATCTGTTTGTCTATTCTTTGACCAGTAGCACACTGTCTTACTATAAAGCACACTGTAGCTTTATAGTAAGTCTTGAAAACAAGTGGTGTCAGTTCTCCAACTTTGTTGTTGTCCTTCAATATGGCATTTTCCATTCTGGCTCTTTTGTCTTTATATATACTTTTTTTTTTTCTTTTTCACATCTTTGTTGGAGTATAACTGTTTTACAATGGTGTGTTAGTTTCCACTTTACACAGAGTGAATCAGTTACACATATAATATGTTCCCATATCTCTTCCCTCTTGCGTCTTCCTCCCTCCCACCCTCCCTATCCCACCCCTCTAGGTGGTCACAAAGCATCGAGCTGATCTCCCTGTGCTATGCGGCTGCTTCCCACTAGCTATCTATTTTACATTTGGTAGTGTATATAGGTCCATGCCACTCTCTCACTTTGTCACAGCTTACCCTTCCCACTCCCCATGTCCTCAAGTTCAGGCTCTAGTAGGTCTGTGTTTTATTCCCGTCCTACCCCTACTCTCTTCATGACATTTTTTTTCTTAGATTCCATATATATGAGTTAGCATATGGTATTTGTTTTACTCCTTCTGATTTACTTCACTCTGTATGACCGACTCCAGGTCTATCCACCTCATTACAAATAACTCTGTTTCATTTCTTTTTATGGCTGAGTAATATTCCATTGTATATATGTGCCACATCTTCTTTATCCATTCATCTGTTGATGGACACTTAGGTTGCTTCCATGTCCTGGCTATTGTAAATAGAGCTGCAATGAACATTTTGGTGCATGACTCTTTTTAAATTATGGTTTTCTCAGGGTATATGCCCAGTAGTGGGATTGCTGGGTCGTATGGTAGTTCCATTTTTAGTTTTTTAAGGAACCTCCATACTGTTCTCCATAGTGGCTGTATCAATTTACATTCCCACCAGCAGTGCAAGAGTGTTCCCTTTTCTCCACACCCTCTCCAGCATTTGTTGTTTCTAGATTTTTTGATGATAGCCATTCTGACTGGTGTGAGATGTTATCTCACTGTAGTTTTGATTTGTATTTCTCTAATGATTAATGATATTGAGCATTCTTTCATGTGTTTGTTGGCAATCTGTATATCTTCTTTGGAGAAATGTCTATTTAGGTCTTCTGCCCATTTTTGGATTGGGTTGTTTTTTTGTTATTGAGCTGCATGAGTTGCTTATAAATTTTGGAGATTAATCCTTTGTCAGTTGCTTCATTTGCAACTATTTTCTCCCATTCTGAGGGTTGTCTTTTGGTCTTGTTTATGGTATCCTTTGCTGTGCAAAAGCTTTGTAGTTTCATTAGGTCCCATTTGTTTGTTTTTGTTTTTCTTTCCATTTATCTAGGAGGTGGGTCAAAAAGGATCTTGCTGTGATTTATGTCATAGAGTGTTCTGCCTATGTTTTCCTCTAAGAGTTTGATAGTATCTGGCCTTACATGGAGTTCTTTATCCCATTTTGATTTATTTTTGTGTATGGTGTTAGGGAGTGTTCTAATTTCATACCTTTACATGTACCTGTCCAGTTTTCCCAGCACCACTTATTGAAGAGACTGTCTTTTCTCCACTGTATATTTTTCCTCCTTTATCAAAGATAAGGTGACCATATGTGTGTGGGTTTATCTCTGGGCTTTCTATCCTGTTCCATTGATCTATATTTCTGTTTTTGGGCCAGTACCATATTATCTTGATTACTGTAGCTTTGTAGTATAGTCTGAAGTTGGGGAGCCTGATTCCTCCAGCTTGATTTTTTGTTCTCAAGATTGCTTTGGCTATTCGGGGTCTTTTGTGTTTCCATACAAATTGTGAAATTTTTTGTTCTAGTTCTGTAAAAAATGCCATTGGTAGTTTGATAGGGATTGCATTGAATCTGTAGATTGCTTTGAGTAGTAGAGTCATGTTCACAGTGTTGATTCTTCCAATCCAAGAACATGGGATATCTCTCTATCTATTTGTATCATCTTTAATTTCTTTCATGAGTGTCTTATAATTTTCTGCATACAGGTCTTTTTGTCTCCTTAGGTAGGTTTATTCCTAGATATTTTATTCTTTTTGTTGCAGTGGTAAATGGGAGTGTTTTCTTAATTTCACTCTCAGATTTTTCATCATTAGTGTATAAGAATGCCAGAGATTTCTGTGCATTAATTTTGTATCCTGCTACTTTACCAAATTCATTGATTAGCTCTAGTAGTTTTCTGGTAGAATCCTTAGTATTCTCTATGTATAGTATCATGTCATCTGCAAACAGTGATAGCTTTATTTCTTCTTTTCCAATTTGGATTCCTTTTATTTCTTTTTCTTCTCTGATTGCTGTGGCTAGAACTTCCAAAACTAGGTTGAATAAGAGTGGTGAGAGTGAGCAACCTTGTCTTGTTCCTGATCTTAGTGCAAATGGTTTCAGTTTTTCACCATTGAGAACAATGCTGGCTGTGGGTTTGTCATATATGGCCTTTATTATGTTGAGTAAAGTTCCCTCTGTGCCTACTTTTTGCAGGGTTTTTATCATAAATGGGTGTTGAATTTTGTCAAAAGCTTTCTCTGCATCTATTGAGATGATCATATGGTTTTTCTCCTTCAGTTTGTTGATATGGTGTATCACGTTGATTGATTTGCATATATTGAAGAATCCTTGCATTCCTGGAATAAACCGCACTTGATCATGGTGTATGATCCTTTTAATGTGCTGTTGGATTCTGTTTGCTAGTATTTTGTTGAGGATTTTTGCATCTGTGTTCATCAGTGATATTGGCCTATAGTTTTCTTTCTTTGTGACGTCTTTGTCTGGTTTTGGTATCAGGGTGATGGTGGCCTCATAGAATGACTTTGGGAGTGTTCCTCCCTCTGCTATCTTTTGGAAGAGGTTGAGAAGGACAGGTGTTAGCTCTTCTCTAAATGTTTGATAGAATTCGCCTGTGAAGCCATCTGGTCCTGGGCTTTTGTTTGTTGGAAGATTTTTAATCACAGTTTCAATTTCAGTGCTTGTGATTGGTCTGTTCATATTTTCTATTTCTTCCTGGTTCAGTCTCAGAAGGTTGTGCATTTCTAAGAATTTGTCCATTTCTTCCAGGTTGTCCATTTTATTGGCATAGAGTTGCTTGTAGTAATCTGTAATAATCTTTTGTATTTCTGCAGTGTCCGTTGTTAGTCTCCTTTTTCATTTCTAATTCTATTGATTTGAGTCTTCTCCCTTTTTTTCTTGAGGAGTCTGGCTAATGGTTTATCAATTTTGTTTATCTTCTCAAAGAACCAGCTTTTAGTTTTATTGAGCTTTGCTATCGTTTCCTTTATTTCTGTTTCATTTATTTCTGATCTGATCTTTTTGATTTCTTTCCTTCTGCTAAATTTGGGGATTTTTTGTTTTTCTTTCTCTAATTGCTTTAGGTGCAAAGTTAGGTTGTTTATTCGAAATGTTTTCTGTTTCTTAAGGTAGGATTGTATTGCTATAAACTTCCCTCTTAGAACTGCTTTTGCTGTATCCCATAGTTTTTGGGTCATCGTGTCTCCATTGTCATTTGTTTCTAAGTATTTCTTGATTTCCTCTTTGATTTCTTCAGTGATCACTTCATTATTAAGTAGTGTATTGTTTAGCCTCCATGTGTTTGTATTTTTTACAGACCTTTTCCTGTAATTAATATCTAGTCTCATAGCATTGTGGTCAGAAAAGATACTTGATACGATTTCAATTTTCTTAAATTTACCAAGGCCAGATTTGTGACCCAAGATATGATCTCTCTTGGAGAATGTTCCATGAGCACTTGAGAAAAATGTGTATTCTGTTGTTTTTGGATGGAATGTCCTATAAATATCAATTAAGTCCATCTTGTGTAATGTATCATTTAAAGCTTGTGTTTCCGTATTTATTTTCATTTTGGATGATCTGTTCATTGGTGAAAGTGGGGTGTTAAAGTCCTCTACAATGATTGTGTTACTGTCAATTTCCCCTTTTATGGCTGTTAGTATTTGCCTTATGTATTGAGGTGCTCCTATGTTGGGTGCATAAATATTTACAATTGTTTATATCTTCCTCATGGATCGATCCCTTGATCATTATGTAGTGTCCTTCTTTGTCTCTTGTAATAGTTTTTATTTTAAAGTCTATTTTGTCTGATATGAGAATTGCTACTCCAGCTTTCTTCTGATTTCCATTTGCATGGAATATCTTTTTCCATCCCCTCACTTTCAGTCTGTATGTGTCCCTAGGTCTGAAGTGGGTCTCTTGTAGATAGCATATATATGGGTCTTGTTTTTGTATCCATTTAGCCAGTCTGTGTCTTTTGGTGGGAGCATTTAATCCATTTACATTTAAGGTAATTATCGATATGTATGTTCCTGTCACCATTTACTTAATTGTTTCGCGTTTGTTCTTATAGGTCTTTTCCTTCTCTTGTGTTTCTTACCTAGAGAAGTTCCTTTAGCATTTGTTGTAAAGCTGGTTAGGTGGTGCTGAACTCTCTCAGCTTTTGCTTGTCTGTAAAGGTTTTAATTTCTCCATCAAATGTGAATGAGATCCTTGCTGGGTAGAGTAATCTTGGCTGTAGGTTTTTCTCCTTCATCAGTTTAAATATTTCCTGCCACTCCCTTCTGGCTTGCAGAATTTCTGCTGAAAGATCAGCTTTTAACCTTATGGGGATTCCCTTGTGTGTTATTTGTTGTTTTTCCCTTGCTGCTTTTAATATGTTTTCTTTGTATTTAATTTTTATAGTTTGATTAATATGTGTCTTGGCGTGTTTCTCCTTGGGTTTATCCTGTATGGGACTCTCTGTGCTTCCTGGACTTGATTGACTATTTCCTTTCCTATATTAGGGAAGTTTTCAACTATAATCTCTTCAAATATTTTCTCAGTCCCTTTCTTTTTCTCTTCTTCTTCTGGGACTCCTATAATTCGAATGTTGGTGCATTTAATGTTGTCCCAGAGGTCTCTGAGACTGTCCTCAGTTCTTTTCATTCTTTTTTCTTTCTTCTGCTCTGCAGTAGTTATTTCCACTATTTTATCTTCCAGGTCACTTATCCATTCTTCTGCCTTAGTATTCTGCTATTGATCCCATCTAGAGTATTTTAAATTTCATTTATTGTGTTGCTCATCGTTGCTTGCTTCCTCTTTATTTCTTCTAGGTCCTTGTTAAATGTTTCTTGCAATTTGTCTATTCTTTTTCCAAGGTCTTGGATCATCTTTACTATCATTATTCTGAATTCTTTTTCAGCTAGTCTCCCTATTTCCTCTTCATTTGTTTGGTCAGGTGGGTTTATACCTTGCTCCTTCATCTGCTGTGTGTTTCTCTCTGCTTCTCATTTTGCTTAACTTGCTGTGTTTGGGGTCTCCTTTTCACAGGCTGCAGGTTCATAGTTCCCATTGATTTTGGTGTCTGTCCCCAGTGGCTAAGGTTGGTTCAGTGGGTTGAGTAAGTTTCCTGTTTGGGGGGACTAGTGCCTATGTTCTGGTGGATGAGGCTGGATCTTGTCTTTCTGGTGGGCAGGTCCACGTCTGGTGGTGTGTTTTGGGGTGTCGGTAGCCTTATTATGATTATAAGCAGCCTCTCTGCTAATGAATGGGGCTGTAGTCCTGTCTTGCTAGTTGTTGGGCATAGGGTGTCCAGCACTGGAGCTTGCTGGTCGTTGAGTGAAGCTGGGTCTTGATGTTGAGATGGAGATCTCTGGGAGATTTTCACTGTTTGATATTGCGTCAGGCTGCGAGGTCTCTTGTGGACCAGTGTCCTGAAGTTGGTTCTCCCACCTCAGAGACACAGCCCTGAAGCCTGGCTGGAGCACCAAGAGGCTTTAATCCACATGGCTCAATAAAAGGGAGAAAAAATAGAAAAGAAAGGAAGGAAGGAAGAAACGAAGGAAGGAAGGAAGAGGAAGAAAGGGAGGAAGAAAAGAAGGAAGGGAGGAAGAAAGGAAGAAAGAAAGAAGATAAAGTAGGATAAAATAAAGTTGTTAAAATAAAAAATAATTATTAAGAAGAAAAATTTAAAAAGAAAACGGTTCGGCCAGAACCCTAGGACAAATGGTGAAAGCAAAGCTATACAGACAAAATCTCACACAGCAGCACACACATACACACTCACAAAAAGAGAAAAAGGGGGAAATAATAGTATATCTTGCTCCCAAAGTCCACCTCCTCAACTTGGGATGATTCGCTGTCTATTCAGGTATTCCACAGATGCAGGGCACTTCAAGTTGATTGTGGAGATTTAATCCACTGCTTCTGAGGCTGCTGGGAGAGACCCTCCCCTCTCCTCTTTGTTCGCACAGCTCCTGGGGTTCAGCTTTGGACTTGGCCCCGCCTCTGCGTGTAGGTCGTCGGAGGGCTTCTGCTCTTCTCTCAGACAGGACGGAGTTAAAGGAGCAGCTGATTCAGGGGCTCTAGCACAAGCCAGGGGGAGGGAGGGGTACGGATGCAGGGCGAGCCCACGGTGGCACAGGCCAGCGTGACACTGCACCAGCCTGAGGCACGCCGTGCGTTCTCCCGGGGAAGCTGTCCCTGGATCACCGGACCCTGGCAGTGGCGGGCTGCACAGGCTCCCGGGAGGGAGGTGTGGAGAGTGACCTGTGCTTGCACATAGGCCTCTTGGTGGCGGCAGCAGCAGCCCTAGCGTCCCACGCACATCTCTGGTGTCCGCACCAACAGCCACAGCTCACGCACATTTTTTTCATTTTTTTGGGGGGGTCTTTTTTTTTTTTCCGGCTGTGTCGGGTCTTTGTTTCAGCGTGTGGGCTTCTCTCTAGTTGTGGCCTGTGGGTTTTCTGTCTCTAGTTGTGGTGTGTGGGCTCCAGGGCATGTGGACTCCAGAGTGCTTGGGCTCCAGAGGACCTGGACTCTAGTTTGCAGCACGCAGGCTCTGTAGTTGAGGCACGTGCACTTAGTTGCCCCGCAGCATGTGGAATCTTAGTTCCCTGCCCAGGGATGGAACCCGTGTCCCCTGCATTGGAATGTGGATTCTTTACCACTGTACCACCAGTGAAGTCCCATACCACATCTTCTTTATCCATCCATTTGTTGACGGACGCTTAGGTTGCTTCTGTGTCTTGGCTATTGTAAATAGTGCTGCTATATTATGAACATTGGCAGGGAGGGGGGTTGCATGTATCTTTTCAAATTACAGTTTTCATCTTTTCTGGATATGTTACCAGGAGTGAGATTGCTGAATCATATGGTAGCTCTATTTTACAGTTTTCCATAGTGGCTGCACCAATTTACGTTCCCACCAGCAGTATAGGAGGGTTCCCTTTTCTTCACACCTTCTCCCCCACTTATTATTTGTAGAGTTTTTGATGATAGCCATGCTGACTGGTGTGAGGTGATACCTCATCATGGTTTTAATTTGCATTTCTCTAGTAATTTGAGCTGTTGAGCATCTTTTCATGTGCCTGTTGGCCATCTGTATGTCTTCTTTGGAGAAATGTCTATTTAGGTCTTCTGCCCATTTTGATTAGGTTATTGTTTACAATTGACTTTTTTTTTTTTTTTTTTTTTTTTTTTTTTTTTTTACAATTGACTTTTGTATATAGACCTTGTGACCTTATCTCCCTTACCAGTTCTGGTGGGGGTGTTTTGTTGATTATTTAGCATTTTCTACTCACATGAAAATGTATAGTCCTTGAAAATGATATCTATGGAAGTTCACATTACTCTTATTCAAGTGATGTTGTTCAACTTAAAATATTTTTAGAACTTTTTATTCAGAATTTGTTAAAGTTACCAGGTACATAAGAAAAACCCATTTTTATTAGTTATTGGTGGATATCTTGCTCTGATTTTTTTTTCTGCCCTTTTATCTTAATAAACTTAGCTCTGTACTGAGGGAGGATATGTTATTTTTTACATGTCTGTTAGACATTAAAGGATAAAAGTTGGTAGGCAGTTAAATATATGCATCTGAAGTTTAAGGAAAAGGCTATGTAGAGGTATAAATGTGGATTGTCATATCATAGTTAAAGCTGTAGGACTAGATATGATCACCTAAAGGGGTTGACAGAAGTCCAACAATTCTTGGAAGAAAACTTGAGAAGGTCTGTAAAAGGTTTGAGGGGTGCCCTGAGCTGAAGAATATGTTCCCCCTTGGGGAACATGTTAAGAATACTACTGCTTGACTGTCAATTCATTTATGAGCGATCTGCCTGCATGAAATGCTTTAAGTTAATTTTTTTAAATCCCTTGTCACAGTTTTAAAGAGTATAAATATATTTCACAGGAAATTGAGTCATTATAAGGTCAGTGATGCCTGTACACACTTTTTCCTTTTGAATCATTTGAACAGTTATTACTTGGAATTTTCTTTTCTCTCCAGAGTAATGTGAGTTTTTCATCATTAAACATTCTAGTCATCATTTTAGATTAATTTACTGCCCAGTTTGGTATATTATTATGATTCTTTTACCTACATTGTAAATATTATTGACTTCATGAATCACACCAAATATCTGCTTTTCTTTGATTCCTAGGCAAATACTGTGGTCTGGGGTTGCAAATGAACCATTCAATTGAATCAAAAAGCAATGAAATTACAGTGCTGTTCATGAGTGGAATTCATGTTTCTGGACGAGGATTTTTGGCTTCATACTCGGTTATAGATAAGCAAGGTAATTTTCACTTTATGTCATTATTTCCACATTTTACAGTTTCTGAATGCAAAAATGCAGTGTTTTCTTTGAGTACCTGTTATCTGAGTTTGGAATAGAGTAGGAAGACTGAACAGTTAATACCACATACATAAGCCTGACAAAATTAGATCAGTTTCAGAATTTTAAAAATTAAGAATATTAACTTTATATAAAGTCTTTTTATATACTTACCTTTCCTTAGTAGAAGAAATATTGAGTTTTCCACCTTTATAAGATTGGAACACAAATGATAATAACTTTAAAAAATCTATCAGTTACTGAAATGTATCAATTTAAAGCTTTATTATCCACAGTTTACCACTTCATCTTACTGTGTTAAAAACCATATTACCATTCGTTTCAAAGAAGAGACTTGCAAAGCACCAGGAGTAACCTGGGGAGTGCTCTCTGAGACACTACAAGATAAACATGAGATTGTTAATATTTAGAATCTGAAGGGGGGAATTAAAAGCAAGGCTATTAAGTGAAATAGATACACACTATCTGTCTCACTAATTTCATTAAGAGTGTGAGAGAGGAGAGCTGTTCTGTGTGGAAAAAGGTATACTTTCCCTTAATCTCTAAGCTATGGAACAAGATTTGAAGGCTAATAAAATCCCTCAGAGTGAGAAAGAAAACTCATTTGAATAGAATAATGGAAAGAAAAGAACTGGAAATGTTATGTTAAATGAACCATTAATATATTTGACAGAACTAAGAGAACTAAGGCAGTGTGGTGTTGTAGAAGGGGCACTAAGTAGCCCTGGAATCAAAGCCTGCCTTTGCCGTGTACTAAGCAGGTGACCTCTGACCAGTCATTTCACCTCTCAGTTTCATCTGTAAATGGGTTAGTTGTGAGGACTGAATCTAATAATACATGTTTAATGTCTGTAGGCACATAACATAGTAGGCAGAAGACAAATGTTAGTTTCCCCCCTTTCACTACTGTACACACACACATCTCACTTTCCCCACTTCTGCCCCGCCCGCCAGCATCAGAAGAGTAAGATAGAAAACAGAGTGAAATGATAGCTTTCCATCCTTTCAGTTTTACTTTGGGAAAGACTTGGGTTGATGGGTGAGAGGATAGAAGATAATTAATTTGCTTCTTATTCTTCTTAGTTTCTTGGTCGCAGTATCAGGTTAAATTATTTATTTTGCGTTTTCATATTTTCCCCTTTCTCTCCTTGTTATTTATTGAGTTAAAGGTTTCTGGAAAATAAGTATATCCTCTTTACAAAAAATAGTTTCTTACATTGGATATTTAAATTATGGACCTTTTGATCCACGGAAACCTAAATGCCCTTATTAGAGTTTCTTAAGAATTGGCAATCATCTCAGATACCACAATCAGTATATTGTAGACTTATATACATCTATGCCAGATTTAAAATGGCTGTGTCACTATTTTAGATGACTCTTAGCTTCCAAAGATTTTTTCGAAATATCTACCTTAATCAGGAACTTCTTTATAGTAACACTTTCCAAAGTCATAATCATCTTGGGAAATCCTTATCTCACAGCTTGCCCCTGAATTTTTTCTTAACGTTTTTGTACATTCTTACCCATCCATCAAGCATTTGTTTCATTTGAAGTGAATTGGCTAAATTCAAGAGAACACTGGTTGAATTTCGTATTACTTCTTCTTGGGTGGCCTTTCAGACATAATTTCTTGTAATGGCTCATTCATTTGAAGGCTGGTGCGCTTTGGTTGAGAGTCTTAGTTTGTTTCCATCCAGGAAACTTAGCTGCCACACTGAATTCCATGCATATTTTCAAGGAACATCACTACATGTCCCCAGCTTAATAACCTAGTTAACGGTTTAGAGTATTTGGGAATGAGAAAGTTGTGAAAAATCTTGCTTCACTGGCTTCCTCATTTGTTAAACTGTCACAAAGACTTGATAACGTTATAGTGTGATGTGTGGTTGATACAGCCATGATTTTGTGTATGATAGACTAATTTTCATTACTTCTTACAAGAGCCCATTGCAAAATTATATTCCCTTCAGTGCCTTATTTCCTGCAATAGGCCTGGCACCGGGAAAACAGCAGTAAATGAGACAGACGCAATCACAGCTTCGTAGGGCTTACAGTACAGCGTTGGAAAAAGGCATTAAACACATGGTTACTTAATTGCAGTTGTAAGTATGATGAAGGAAACATTCAAATAATGGGAGGCCAGAAGGGTGCGGGGAGTAGAAGATTGATGAAGAGCAAAGCTCTCCTGAAGAAACCACTTCTGAGCCCCGAACCAAAGGATTAATTGGAGGTTCCAGACATATAGGGAAGAGCATTGTAGGGAAGAGAGCAGCAGGTGCAAAGGCCTTAGGGTGGGAAGGAGCTTTGGAGGAACTGGAAAAATAACCAGCACAGCTGGGGTGAAATGAATGAGTGGTGAGTTAAGTCACATTATTCAGGGCCTTGCAGAAAATGTAAGGGTTGGAGTTTTATCCCCCCCAAAAAGTGCATGAAAGCTGTTAGAGCAGAGTAGTGATGTGACTGGATTTATGTTTTTGTTTTTATGATTCCCTGATCTGTGAAGATCAGGCCAAAGAGAGAGAAGAAGAATTGTAGGGAGGCCAGGTAAGAGGCTGTTTAGAGGGGACTGGGTCAGAGATGACCAAATTAAGAGCTCTTGCTATAAAAGTAGCTCCAGAATTAGGCCAGATTCTAATTTAATTATTTTTAAAGACTTCTGAACCAGACATATCTTCTACAGGGAAACATTTCAAAGGATTAATTTTCATTTTACCTGAGTTTATGTTGAAGTAAGAGGCTTCGGACACAAAGAAGCCTCTTGGATGAGGCGCTGAGCTGCTACAGTGCCTCAGTGATGTCTGGGGCACTGTACCTGGTGTGCTCTTCACTTTAGGGTCTAGTTTTTATAACTTTATGGTTTTATTCCTCTGTTATTTTTAATGATCTCTGAGCAGTAGTTTCCAGTCTTTGACAATTAACGCTTTTAATTTTCACCTGTAAACCTCATTTTTGAAAGATTTTATCTACCAGTGAAAGGAAGTTTTCCTGTTTCTATTGAGTAGCAAAGAAAGACAGATAAAAATATTAATCAACACTTCGGTAATAATTAGAGGATTGGTAATTTACTCTGAGTTGGTATAATTCCATCAGATTAGAACTAGACTTTCTGAAATTGAAATTTTCATCTGAAAATTGAAGGTGTACGTGGATCCTAGACATATCCTGGGCAACATATTAGCAACCACTGTTTAGGAGTTCTGTAGAGAGAAACTCCTTAGTTACTGCTGGTCTTACTGAGAGAGGCAAAGCCAGCCACTCACAGGTCCAGACTCAGTAACTCAGATCTTTTAATCCAGAATAATAAATGATACTGACATTTTCATTCTAAAATGTAAATGTAAAAAACAGCATTTACCACTGGACTTGAAAAGTAAAATAAATTTTATAGGTGATTTGCTCTAAATTCCTGGTTTTGAATCTGTTCAACATTAGCCAGTTTCTAAGAAAAGCTCAACATTTCTAGGATGACTCCGGGCAATAATTTTTTAGGTAATTTTAGTTACGGAACAATGAGCTCAGAAGGCATGTCTGCATTTGCATTGATAGCTTCAGGTCTTTTAAGGCAGCCTCTGTTTGTTATGTGCCATCAATTTGGGGCGGGGTGTGTATCTGTGAGTGTGTACACATATATATGTATATGACCAGCTGAAAAGTGATAATCTGATATTCCTTTTTTAGAACATGAATTATCACTTAAAAAGTAACGTTAAACCTCATTACTTCAAATTTTACCAATCCAGAATTTTGTATTGGTCACTCTAAAGTTTGCCTTTATTTTTTTTTAGGAAAAAACAGGAGCTAGTTTAAAATTACATGTGAAATAAAATGATCCAATGTAGATGTATTAACATGCTGCCTAATTGGAACTCATAAACACTTGTTTATTCATTGCCTCCTGACAATGTGCTTAGGACTTGGGAACAGCTGAGCCTGACAAATATTCCCATTTGACAGGGTTATTATTGCAATATGCTGGGTTATTTTTAGACTTAACGCCGATAGTATAAAAGGTTTTAATTGCTACATTCTTTAACCACATTTTTTTGCAAATATTTTCCATTTCTTCCATCTTCCATCGGATTATATTAACTTGTAAATGAAACATAAGGGTGGAATAGAGAACTCCTTTCTAATAGAGTCCAGATTTCTGTAACTGGTTGTTTTTTTCCTGCATGGGATGATTTTGGTTTTGAAAATAGAGCATAAATTCCTTAGATTGTTTGCTACCTTAATTGTACAGTAATTTTATAGGATCCTTTCTGTTGAGTGCTACACTTAGCTGTGTTTCTACTTTTAGTTTTTCTGTTGTGTTCCTAATTTTTGTTGTTGTGTCTGGCAGACGTTTTAAAACTTCTAAACTATTCAGTAAGATTTTATTAATGAAGTCTCAGTTTACATGCATATTTTTAGATTTGTTCTTATTTATACACAAATGAATATGTATAGTGTTTGTGTGTGTACATGCAGAAAAATATCTGTATTTTGATGTCAATTTGTACAACAAACGTGCTGATGAATTAAGTGTTACCAATTTTGCAGAGACATTTATAAACAGAATTAATTCTTTAAGGTGGTATAACCCAAAGAGGCAATTCACCTTTATGAGATAGAGTTTATTTCAGACTGACAGAAAACCTCAAGAGCACCTTAATGATTTTAAGTGTTTTCTATGCGTTTTTGTTTTTGTTTTGGGGTTTTTTTTTTCGTAAGTTAGCAATTCTTTTAAGGGGCTAAGTATGTGTTTGTGCTATCTTGTGCTATCCGGGGGACAAATTCATTCACTGCTACTCTTACTAAGATATTATTAGTGTCCTTGATACTAGGTTACAAAAGAATTTTAATGTATCTTACAATCTTTTAATATTTTTAATGTCTCTTATATTTTAATACAAGATGTCATGTTATTTCGATATGTCTTATAATGTCTTTTAATATGTCTTATATTCATTTTTTAGTATATAGGAATTTAGATGTGGAGAGGGTTTGATATATCCATATGTAGCTTGTAGCCTATTTGACTTATTGCTTAGGCAACTGAGCCAGGCCTACCTACATCATCTGTGAAAAAAAAAAATTGACTATTTTCATCTGAGAAAATTTTTCCTGAGCTCCCGTTGTGGACTCAGCTTCCATAGATGGCATTGTAATATTTCTAAGAGAAACAAGATTTAATCTTTATTCTCAATATGTAAAAGGAGATTAGGTGTAAAATACCACATAAATTATCTGCCACTTAGTAAATGTTAGTTGATGCTCAATCACGGTAAATTATGTTTTATTATATGTGTAAATTTCCCTTCACTAGATTGCACATGGTACAAATTAGTGCCAGGTTCCTATTGTGGAAACAGGGAATTATTCCCAAGGTCACACAATAATATTGACACAATAATTTAGCGGAAAGATGAGCCTTGTTGCACATGCTCTAGTTCTTGAAAAGTAGCTACCTGTACACCTACAATGCAAGGTTGCTGACAAAGTGAAAATTGGGAAAGAATGACCTCGAGTCCCTTCAGTTTCTGGGGAATTTGTTATTTAAAAGAATTTCAGAGCAAATAAAGGAGAAGAATTTGTAGTATACATTGTCTTGCTTCGTGTACTTTCTTCTTTCTGGTAAATAAATATAATGACTTAGTTATAGTGCTTTATGCTTCCTTGAGTTAGAATAAATAAAGGCCCTCAAGCATCCCTTCCCTCAGAAGTAAATGGCTTCAACTGGACAAAAATTATACCCTGCAGCTAATATAGTTGGTGATATACTCTCGTAAGTGATGGGTACTGACACTGCTGAGAGTCTTTTTTTCAATTTATTCAAGAGCACAAAACAGAGTATTAATTGGGGGAAAATCTAAATCTATTTCACAATCCTTTAGTCTCAGAAATTGACAGTGTTGTCAATCAAAAATATTTCTAAGTTAGTAGCCAATATGCTGATTTTTAAAAATTATTTGTGAACTTATAAAATATTTATCATATTTTCATGGTATTACATGTGGGTTAACATTAGGTGTCATGTTTTAAAAACTATTTCATGGAACAACTATGAAGTTCCCAAGCCTATGCAGTTATTACGTATTAGAAAATATTTTAATTGTACTTTAAATAAAACCCTGTGTATAGGATATCAATTATGGCTCATAGTAATATTGCTAACTAAGTTAGAGCTGTCTTAGAAAATCTGATGTTGATGTCTTCGTTAAGAAAACCCTGCGATCTGTCATCCTGTTGTTGATTATTGGCTCATCTTTGTTTTCATATTTTTCTTGTGCTCTTCCTCACAGTCACATAATCCTGCCTTCAAAACCCCGCGGAGGCCTGCCTCCTCTTTAAATAAAGCCTTCTGAGGTTAAGGAAGGCAGATGTTAGAGCAGCTCTTTTCATAGGGATTATGATCCCACTCACTTTGGGTTAGACTCTGCTGCTAAAACTAGTGTAGACTGTGCACTGTGGAGGCCACCGCTTCTCTGGGCCGCGCAGAGTGCTGTGAGCTTCAGCAGAATCCCTGAGGGCAGTCTGCGTACTACTGCAGCCATTCCCTGTTGTCCAGAGCACCCAAATGAAGTTCGCAGTATATTTGGTGTTTTGTGTAGTAATATATATAAGTATTCTTTTGTATATATTAAATATTGGAGTAAAATTACCAAAAAACCCCCAAAATTCCCATGCAGAAGCTCTTAGTTGAGAACTGACTGAATGATATACTGCCCTTCACTGTGAACATATATCACTGATTTGCTAGTATTGTGTGCCGTGTTAAAGTGGATCCAGCTTGATAATTGAGCTGACAATGAGTACTTTATCAGTACTTATTATTATAATCACTGCCCTAAGCACTTTACGTGGAACGCATACTTTTAATTAGCGCAGGTCAGAAACCTTCAAGTTAACTTTGACTCTTTGTCTCAAACTTCACATGCATCAACCACCTCTCTGAATATATATGTACGTATATCAGAATTTGACTACATCTCTTCGCCTCCACTGCTACACTAGTTCACGTTACCATCAACTTTTACCTCAATTTTACCCAGGCAAGAGATTCCTCCCTGACCTTTGTTTCTGCCCTTTCTCCCCTTCAGTCTCCTCTCAACCCAGTGTGACTCTATTAAACCCATCTCATTCTGCCCAGTGTCCTTACCTCCAAGACACCATTAGGATATGGCTTCTCATGACTCGTTTGGCTTCATCTCTTACTTGTCTTCCCCTTGTTCACTCTGGCCTCAGCAATGCTGGGCACACTTCCTTCTGAGGGCCTTTGTGATTCCCTTTGAGTGTTCTCCATTATCCACATACCTGATACCTCACTCCCTCACCTATTTTAGAGTTTTATTCAAATGCTTCCTTCTCAGTAAGGCCTACCCTGACCTCTCTACTTAAAATTGCAACCCCTTAACTTTCCCTAACTTCCTTCCTTTATTTTTCTAGCATATTTATTACCGACTAATACACTATATATTTTTCTTATTTACATTGTCTATTTTTTCTTACCCCCCCCCCGGAGGTACACTTCATATATGCATGGATTTTTGTCTGATTGTCCTTTGCTCCATCTATAGCACCTAGAAGAACACCTAATCATAATACATACTTACTAAAAACTTGTTGAATGCATGAACAAATGAATAAATAAACTGCCAATCCTGGCTCTGTCTTTTACTAAGCTTATTTCATCCATCAATGCAAATGTGCTGTATATGAAAGGAAATTATTACTACTTCTATGATAGCTTCTTTTTCTTTCTTGTTTTTAAGATTTTAATAATAGTTTTATTGAGATAATTTGCATACCATACAATTCATCTACTTAAAATATACAGTTCATTGATTTTCAGTATATTCAGGGTTGTGCAGTCATCACCACAGTCAATTTTAGACTGTTTTCATCACCACAAAAGAAACGCTGTAGTCAGTAATAATCACTCCCCCTTCGCTAATCTTTAACCCCCTCACCACTAATCTACTTTTATCTCTCTAGGTTTGCCTATTCTGGATAGTTCATATAAATGAAATCATGTAATATGTGCTATTTTGTGACTGGCCTCTTTCACTTAGCATGTTTTCAAAGTTGATCCATGTTGTCGCATGTATGAGCACTTACTTTTTATGGCCAGGTAATATTTCATTTTATGAATATACCACTTCTTTCACATTTTGTTTACCCATTCATCAGTTGATGAACATTTGTGTACACGTGTTGTATGGAGACATGTTTTAAATTTTCATAGTGGAATTGCCGGGTCATATGGTACCTCTGTATTTACCCTTTTAAGGCACTGACAGACCATTTTCCAAAGCAGTTGCACCATTTCACAATTCCACTAGCAATATATGAGGGTTCCAGTTTCTCCACATCCTTGCCAACACTTGTTATGTGTTTTTTTGATTCTAGTCATCCTAGTGTGTATAAAGTGGTATCTCACTGTAATTTTTATTATTATTTCCCTGATACTTAATCACATTGAGTATCTTTTCATGTGCTTATTAGCCATTTGTGTATCTTCATTGGAGAACTGTCTATTCTGTTATTTGTCTTTTTAATGTCTAGTTGTAATAATTCCTTATGTATTCTGAATACTAGATCTTTATCAGATATATGCTTTGCAAATATTTTCTGTCATTCTTTGGCTTATCTTTCTCTTTCATGATACCATTCTTTGAAGCACAGCAATTTCAAATTTTGATGAAATCAGTTTATGTGTTTTTATGTATTTGCTTATGCTTTTGGTGTCATATCTAAGAAACTCTTGCTTAATCCAAAGTCAAGATTTATACCTATATTTTCTTCTAAGTGTTTTATAGTTTTAGCACTTGAATTTAGATCCACCTTGAGTTAACTTTTATATATGATCTGAGGTAGGGGTTCTGTTTCTTTCTTTTGCATGTGGATATCCAGTTGTCCCAGCATCATTTGTTAAAAAGACTATTTTTACCCCTATTAAATTGTCTTGGCACCCTTGTTGTAATCAGTGACTGTAAATTTGAGGATTTATTTCTGGACTCTCAGTTCTATTCCATTCATTATGATAACTTCTTATACACTGCTGTGAGAAGTTTGAGTCACATGGTTCCCTTTGAGTTGCATTCGTTTTGGCCTAGGCTGTGTTCTTATTAACTGGGCGCCTTATAGTAATAGTGATTTTCTGGAAGGCTGTTTACTTGGGAAAAGTTTTCTAGAAAGACACATTTTAAAGTTTCTAATTTCCCTGCTTAATTGATGTTTTCTTTGCCTTCATGGAGTTATAAAGGTCAAAAACTCTAATCATGACTTTCTTTGTCTTTTGTCTTCTTGGCTCTCCTTATAGCTTTCCATTTTGAATTCATATTTTCCTCTTAGGGAGCTGTTTTGAGCCCCCATGGAATTTGAGAGCAAGGTCAAGTGAGTTGCATACATTTTTGCAAAATCTGGAGTTTCAGCACTGCATGGGCTTTATTATAATAAAGCCCTCTTCTAATCAAGTATATCCATAGTTGACTAGGATTCTGGCATGTAGCCTGCAGGTAATAGGGCCAGCTGGCAGTCTTCTCATGGCTTGAATGCCATGTTGGACCACACAGGTACCTTTTCATCCCAGGCTATTAATCTTAGAAGTTCAGTTTCTAATCTTAGAAGTTGGAAACCCTTTTGGTGGAACAGGAAAGTTGGAAAGTCAATTCTTCTTGATGCTGTGTAAAGATTGCCAGGAATATCTATAGCATACAGGTAATTCAGTTTGTCTGCTTTTCCTAGTCAGTTAACCAGGTGATAGTGAACCTCTAAGCAGGCATGTATCCTCTTGAACTCCTAAAATACAGTTTTAACTTAATCATCATTCGAGTACCTGTACTTTGTAGATATTCATCCATGTAATCTCTCTCAAGATACCACTTTCCTATTAGTTTAACAGTTATTATGCTCTAGTTCTTTCCTGACACGTACCAGTTGGATAATAAACACATAATTTTTCTTCAGAATTGTAAAATAGAATAATCAGTTATTCTGTGCTTGCCATTGATTTAACAAATATTTGTACACCTTCAGTGTGCTGGGAAGAATGCAAGGTGTTATCTCTGTCAGTGTATTGGGAACCCTCGGCACAGTGTTTGGCTAGCATTTATAGGTGAAATCACTCACCTTTGTGATTGGCTTAGGACCTTCTTCCAGGTTTTCCCCCTACAGGTTAGTCCATGATTGGACTTAGCCAAACATGCTAACAATCAGAAACTTTTATTCATTCATTTATTCAGTAAAGGTTGATGGAAAACCTCCTGTTGTGCCATATGCTGTGATTGCTGCTGGCGATACAAAGTTGAAGACTGACAGCCGCAGTCACTACCCATGGGCTAGGCATCATAAAATGATGTTGCTGATTAACACTAAAATGATTGCAACAGATCACTCTTACGTGACACATGGTACTATGAGAACATATAATAGTCATCCATTCGTTAAACCAAAAAGCCCTAAGTGCCTACTGTGTGCTAGCACAGTTTGACTCGGGAAGATCAGGAACAGCTTCTGAGGGGATGCGACAGTTAAGCTGAGATCCAGAGAGGAGTGAGCCAGGTGAAGGGATAGTGGAAGCGCCTTCCTGGCTGAGAGCACAGAGGAACAGGAAGAAAGCTAGTATGGCAAGAGGCCAAGACAGGGACAAAACCACACTGAGGTGGGACCTTGTGGGCTGTGTCGAAGACTTTGCCCTTTGTCCTAAGAGCAGAAGGAAAGCACTGAAATGTTTGAAGCAGAAGCCACCTTTTCCACAGGCCTGTGCCCTAGGTCTTAGTTAGACAAGGTTAGCACTTACACAGATTTGATTTTGAGATAGGAGATGTTAAAACTTTAAAGTTCTGTCTTATGCAGAGTGTGCTTTAGAATTACCTAGAGGACTTGTTAAAATAGCTTCTTGGGCCCCACTGCCAAGAGATGCTGTAGGTCTAGATGGTGTTCAAACTTTTGAATTTCTAGTAACTTCCCAGAAGATGCTGCCGCTGCTGGTCCTACTCGTGGACCAGATTTTGAGTTGCAGTTAGTTAGAGCCACAGAATTAACTCACCTTTCATTTGTTATTGTTTTCCTCATGCATAACCAACAAGGGATCATTTTTAGTCATATAGTAACAAGAAATATTTGCTTCAGAAGCTATCGATATATTTTATAGAAGCTACTTCAGGGCTATAAATTATACTTATTTGTGTACCGTCCATGTGTATGATATGTGATTCTATGAGGCGATGTGGTGTATTCAGTATTGGGCAGACATAGCCCCAGAAGTCCAGATACTTAAAATCAAAGAAATTGTGATTACCAAAACCTTATAAAAAGTTAAAGTACTACCTTGATAGCTGTTAAGATTTTGAAATTTAGAACAATATGATTTGGGTTTGGAAACAGTTGGTGTTTCAGCAAGAATAAACCTATTATTATTGAATCAGTTTTTTATTTTTGTTTTTCTAGATCTAATTACTTGTTTAGACACTGCATCCAGTTTTTTGGAACCTGAGTTCAGGTATGACCATATTTGTGACTTTTCTTTTCTTAAATGTTACTCTTCATCTACTTCATCCTCATCTTATGTACTTATGGTTAATGTACATGGTGTGACTGAATCATTGTTCTGAGACATCAGTAAACCAGAGCTTATGTAAAACCACTGAGTTGCAATGTTTAAATTTTGCCTTAAGTTTTAGCATTTGAATCTTCTCCACAATGGAAGTATAATTTGGATATACTTTAAAAGTAGGGACTAGTCACTCTTCAAAATCTGGCAAAACTCCTAATAAAGGTAGAAGAGCCATTAATCTTTGCTCAAAAAGAAGTAACAGGATGGTTTAGGCTGTTAGAGAATTCCTCACTGTTCCTACCCAGGTGGCATTTTTATTAATACTACCATTTCCCTGCTTTACACCCTTGTCTCTTGCTTGGACTAGGATTAATTTGTAATTGGTGTCCCTTTTCTAACCTTTGCTGGCTTTTTTCTGCCATTCACATTCTGCCAAGTTATTTTCTAAAATCTGTATTCGATCACTCCCCTGCTTTGAAATCTTCAGGAGCTACTTATTATGACAAAATGCCATCCCTATTCCTTAGCCTGGTTTTCAGGGTCCTTCACAAGTAGTCTTTGGGCCATTTTTCTAGTCTCACGTTAACGTACTCATGTTGAAACGTCCCTGGATTATTTATACTGCTCTGAGCTCTCAGAACTTTTGTCTGGAATCACTTTATTTTATTTTATTTTTTAACATCTTTATTGGAGTATAATTGCTTTACAATGGTGTGTTAGTTTCTGCTTTACAACAAAGTGAATCAGTTATACATATACATATGTTCCCATATCTCTTCCCTCTTGCGTCTCCCTCCCTCCCACCCTCCCTATCCCACCCCTCTAGGTGGTCACAGAGCACGGAGCTGATCTCCCTGTGCTATGCGGCTGCTTCCCACTAGCTGTCCACCCTACGTTTGGTAGTGTATATATGTCCATGCCACTCTCTCACTTTGTCACAGCTTACCCTTTCCCCTCCCCATATCCTCAAGTCCATGCTCTAGTAGGCCTGTGTCTTTATTCCTGTCCTACCCCTAGGCTCTTCATGACATTTTTTTTTCTTAAATTCCATATATATATGTTAGCATACGGTATTTTTCTCCTTCTGACTCACTTCACTCTGTACGACAGACTCCAGGTCCATC
Organism: Kogia breviceps; assembly: GCF_026419965.1. Lineage (NCBI taxonomy): Eukaryota > Metazoa > Chordata > Mammalia > Artiodactyla > Physeteridae > Kogia > Kogia breviceps. The sequence continues at coordinate 104,070,633 of NC_081314.1, forward strand.
CACCTCACTACAAATAACTCAATTTCATTTCTTTTTATGGCTGAGTAATATTCCATTGTATATATGTGCCACATCCTCTTTATCCATTCATCTGTTGATGGACACTTAGGTTGCTTCCATGTGCTGGCTATTGTAAATAGAGCTGCAATGAACATTGGGGTACATGACTCTTTTTGAATTATGCTTTTCTCAGGGTATATGCCTGGATTCACTTTATTCTTCTCTGTTTAGCAACTTCATTCTCATCTTGGAAGACCCGTCTCACTTACCTCCCCCAACTTGCTACTGCTCCCCAAAGAACCTTCATTTTGTCTTCAGGAATGGTTCTCTCTCTCTGGGCTGCTGGGGGGGGGGGGCTCTTCAGCCCTCGTGGGGGGTTGTGGTCAGCAGAGGTAACCCTGGCATCGGCCCTGTCACACGGCCCTGCCCGAGGATCAGCTGTCTTGGACCCTCCACTCTCTAGCTCCATCGTCACCTCCCACATGCAAGCTGCCGTCCTTTCTCGCCTGCACTGCCTAACAGTGTTTTATCCTCCACTCATGGTCCTTACAGTCTCTTTTCTTTCCAGGAGCCAGAATCACTTTTTTTAAAAAAACAAAAATCAGATTATATGTATAGACCATCAAAATCCTTTGTTGACTTCCTCATTTTACTTAGAAATATACTCCAAGACTCCTCACCACAACCCCCTCTGGCTTCTGCCTGATCTGATCCCTCTCCCCCGTTCCAGGCTTCTCTCAGACTAACCTTACCTTTCTCACTGCACTCTACCTGCACTGGTTGTCCTCGGTTCCAGACACACACAGGCCGTCCTGCCTCAGAGACATGCTGTTCCTTCTGGTTGTGGTACACATCCCTGTACTGTTCCAGTGACAGCCGGTGGTTCTCTGCTGAGGTTTCCCTTCCACCGACCGAGGCAGTGCAGAGCCCTGCATATGAACACAAACTCTGGAGCCCATCTACCATGACACAGCTGTGTGACCTGGGCACACAGCTCATCAGTTTCCTCATCTGTAAAATGAGGATAATAATAATACCTACCATGTAGGGTTCTTATGTGGATGACTTGAAGTGTACTTAGAATGTTGCCTGGGACATAGTAAGTTTGCTGAATGTTTGTATTACTTATTATTAAGTTAGATTCGTCCCGGTTATTTCATAGAGTGCCTTTTCTTTATAGCATAACCATAATCTAATCTAATTAATCATAATCTAATTAGTGTAAAGTATCCATTTAATGTATTCTCCCACCACGGGAATGTACACCCAGTGAGGATGGCACCATATTTGCTTGGTTGACCTTTGTAAACCCGGTACCTAGCACAGCCCAGCACTTAACAGACAGTGTAATAGACATTCATGTAAATGTGTTAAGTGGGTAGGTGGATGAGTGAGTGAGTAAATAAATGAATGAATGCCAAGCATTTTTTTTAAATCAACTTAAATTTGATCAATAGAGAGTTGGTGAAATAAATTGAGGTTCTTCCACAAGGTCAAATGTAACTATTAAATATTATGAATAGCTCTTAGAGTAGAAATATGTCTGCCATTCATTATGAAGCAAAATAAAGCAGTATGTAGAATATGAAATAATTTTTATATATATGTATGTGAAGACGTGTAAATGGGTGGAAGAAAATCTTAAGGGCTTTTTAGAAGCGGTGGTTCTCTCAGTGGTGAGATTATGGTATTTACATTGAACTGAAAACAGAGTAAGTGACATTTTTTGGCCTTTTTCCCCAGAAAGTGCAGCACTATATACCCTTTAACTTGTTTTTATTTCACAGCAAGTACTGCCCAGCTGGTTGTCTGCTTCCTTTTGCTGAGATATCTGGAACAGTCCCTCATGGATATAGAGATGTAAGTTGGATATAGGCTTATGTTAAAGTGATGATAAAACTTCATTTTTAAAACTCCTTCATAGATAGATGTGTAATCTGTTGTATATCTTTATCTTGATTTTTATTTTCTAGGAATTACTTCTTTTTAGTAATATGTAACATTTTGTTCTTTTTCTTCTGCTAAAAATCTGTTCTGTGTTGTATCATCAATAATCTATCCCATGTTTATTAAGAAAACTGCCCAGATCAATTAATTTCTAGAGGAAGAAGTATAAGTGTCTTGTTTATGAATTATCAAAAGAAAATTTAAAACTAATCTTTTATCTTTCCTCCCTGAAGTCCTCACCATTGTGCATGGCTGGTGTGCATGCAGGCGTAGTGTCAAACATTTTGGGTGGCCGGATTAGTGTCGTAATTAGTAAAGGCATCCCGTACTATGAAAGTTCTTTGGCTAACAACGTAACGTCTGTGGTGTAAGTATATATGCTGTTTATAATAAGCGTGTTGCACAGGGTGGGATAGGGATGAGTTAGGCCTGAGCAGTATCACTGTTGATGGTGTTTATGAAATAACATTTGTGTGATAAGGACAAACGTTGATGGTGTTCATGAAATAACCTTTTGTGTGCTCGATATCTGAGTGTATTGACGAGCGCAGGCAAGGTCTTGCTATCTTGGCTTGTTCTCTGTCAGAAAGGTTGGTAGTCATTTGGAAGAGTGATTTGTTTCTTCTTTTCTAAGTGTTGAAAGAGCCCAGAGTGAGTCTAGAAGTATATTGCCAAACCCTTACTTCATTTTAAAGATCAGAAGGCATAACTAACTACTCTGTTCCTTATAGCCTGTGTGGCCCATGATGGATTAGGATAATTGAAACGCTTTGAATATAAATCAAATTTTGACATAAATCAGAGATAGTATTATGAATCCCTCTCATCCCAAGAGAATGTTTTTAAGAATGTATTTTCATGGTATTCATGATCTACTGTATTACAAAACATAGACTAGGCATCAAAAGCAGGAGAAATTGAAACATTGAATAGAAACATAGTATGAGTGATCTGTTTGTAAATCTTGCATCTTCGACACGCTCGGGCCTGCAGACAATAAGCGTAATTGAAGCCAGCTTCTCTTCAGGTCCTAGGCCAGTTTCATTCAGAAGGCAAGAGTGTGATCCATACTCAGGACAGTATAAAGCAGGAGGCAGCAAACTTTTTCTGTAGAGAGCCAGCTAACAAACATTTCAGACTTTATGGGCCACATGTCTGTCACTCATTCTTTTTTGTTTTATTTACAGCTTTTTAACTATGTAAAAACTGTTCTAAGCTTTCTCGCCATACAAAACAGGCCATGCATGGGCTGTCATTTGCTCATCCCTGCTCTAGAGTCAGCTACCTTTCCTTCCTCTGATTTCTTCTTCCTCTGGTTTCTTCAGATCGTTTCATTCCTTTCCACTGTTATACCTTTAGAAAGAATTTTTTTTTCATGAGTTCTCTCTTTCATATTAAAAAAAAAAAAAACGGACAGGTTGCATCCACTTGTGATGGTTTGAGCATTGTGCTAAAGGCAGGAGCATACACTGATGATTTTGTTGATTTTATCCCTCCGAGTTCCTTAGGGCCCTTTGACCTGCCATATGGTGAACTAATAACTAATAATCCCACCCCTCCACTCTCCCCAAGCACCTATTCTGCCAGTTACTTTGAAATTCAAATTCAGGGCTGGGCTTCCCTGGTGGCGCAGTGGTTGAGAGTCCGCCTGCCGATGCAGGGGACACGGGTTCGTGCCCCGGTGCGGGAGGATCCCACATGCTGTGGAAAGGCTGGGCCCGTGAGCCATGGCCGCTGAGCCTGTGCGTCCGGAGCCTGTGCTCCGCAACGGGAGAGGCCACAGCAGTGAGAGTCCTGCGTACCGGAAAAAAAAAAAAAAAAAAAAAATTCAAGAAATTCAAATGCAGTGCTACATTGTAACACTGAAACTTTTTCTTAGACACATTGATTTCCTGTAACAAATGCAGTCTTTCTTAGTAGTAGCCAGCTTTTCTTCTGTTTGTCCCAGGAAGCTTGAGCCTCTTTCTATGAGAATTACACTTTTCATTATATATTCCCAAAAAGCAATTGTTGCATGGATGCACTTGCATAATCATGTATGAAACTAGATAGGCACTAGATACTTGTAGAGAAAATTGATTATGCTGTCTGATATTTAGCCATAGACTGTTCTTAGTGAAATAAAAACAAAGAAACTTTGCTAAGACAAATATGAGGAAATCATGTGGTTATATGAGTGTCACCAAAAAAGTCTTTCTCTCTTTCAGGGGACACTTATCTACAAGTCTTTTTACATTTAAGACAAGTGGTAAGCCTCTCATGGACTTTATAACTTATCATAATTTGTATAATAGCCAGTATTTTTTGAACACTGTACATCAGGCACTTTGCCAATTGCTAGGTTGGGTTTTGGATTTTGGGGAGTTTTTGTACTTTCTCATTTAGTTATCACAAATAACTCTATGAGGTAAAATAGGTGCTTAATAATTTAATGAATGGAATAAACTGAAGGTTTTATATTAATAGGGAAATGATCACGTAAGCATGGAAGTTGCCTTAGAAAAAGGGAATTTTGAATATGTCTGAAGTAATTAACTCAATCAACAGGAAATATTGAGTGCCTTTTTTCATTTGTCAGGCACTGTTCTGGTGCTAGTGAAACAAAAGTGAGCAGAAAAAACAAAATTGTGCTTTCCTGGAGCTTACATTCTGGAAGTGAGAGATGGACAGTAAACAGTGGATAAGTAAATGAATGTTTATAACGTCCTGTTTACAGTATTATAAAAGATGTAGAAAATAAGGCAAGGAAAGAGGACAGGCAGTTCAGAAGGGACAGGTTCGAAGTTTAATGTGGGTTGGGGCAGGCCTCATGGAGAATGTGACATCTGAGCAAACACCTGGAGGAGGTAAGGGAGCGAGTTGCCCTCTGGGGAGAGTATCCCAGGGAGAGGGTAATGTGTTGCCATTAAGCTAGTGATTACTGCTGTGAATAAATAGGTCTGTAGGTTCTCTGATGAGACACGAAGACAAAGACCCAAGAAACATTTGCGTACTTTTGAAACCCTCTAGTACAGTATATTGTCAGCATAGTGTATGTTAATTAAAGGAACAATTAGAGTTTCCAATGAGCAAGTGTTTAGAGATTTTTGAGTGTATTTCTGGAAACCAAATTACTTTCTTCTTTGTTTCAGGTTGTTATGGAACATTGGGCATGGAATCTGGTGTGATCGCCGATGCTCAAATAACAGCATCATCTGTGCTGGAGTGGACGGACCACACCGGGCAAGAGAACAGCTGGAAACCTGAAAAGGCCAGGCTGAAAAAGCCTGGACCTCCTTGGGCTGCTTTTGCCACTGATGAAAATCAGTGGTTGCAAATAGATCTGAATAAGGAAAAGAAGATCACAGGTTAAGAGACATAATTTTCTAGATGATATATAATACTAATTTCATTTGGAAACCGAGTGACATCTAAGAATTTCATAGAAAATTAGGTCACTGCAAATTTAATTCTATGGTTTCAAGTTTAGTGTCCTCGTATTAATATGACCGAAGTTGGTTTTATAAAGGATGGCAAAGGAGAGGATTTGGTATTTGATTCTTACTAGCGTTTCTTTTCATTGTAAAGAGATTCTTTTAAGGTCGTGTTTCAGTAAAGGGATCTTGCTACATCTGAAATAACCATCTCCTATAGTCATTAAGAGAAATTTGTGTTCAAGGAGTCCATTTTAAGTGCTCCAAATAATATTCCACATGTGCCAAAGTATAAATTTAATTATTTAGAGCAGCTTAACAAATGGTCAGAATAATTGGTTAGGATTGGTTTAGATAATTTTGTTAAAGATTTATTTTGCTTTGGTTCTAAAAATAATACCAGTAATCTTCGTTCATCTATTCATTCCCAGGAAGTCATTCTTTCTCAGTAGGTGAACTGTATTTTGCAGTGTCCTGAACACAAGCTGCCAAAATACAATAGTCCTTTCCTTACGTGTGTGCATCATTCTCCTTGTCTCTACAAGGGAGCAAAGCCAAGGATTTAGTTACCGTTAGGATGAAACCGTGCACTTAGATATGGTAATGTGCCAGAGACAAAAATGTTTCAACAGTACATTTTAGGTGTTAATGCTTCAGTGATGAACAAACTTCAGAGATCAGACCGTGAGCACTAACGAAAGGACCTCTCCATTCCCAGGCATTGTAACCACCGGCTCCACCATGGTGGAGCACAATTACTATGTGTCAGCCTACAGAATTCTATACAGTGATGATGGGCAGAGATGGACTGTGTACAGAGAGCCTGGTGTGGAGCAGGATAAGGTAAAATGATTACCAGAGTATTTTTAAAGAACATTAAAAAAGGGGATGGTGGGGTAGGTGGCCTTTGCCAAAAGCCACAGAAGCTCTTCCTGTGCGATATAAAAATTAAATATCATTTGGTCTTACTCTGCCCTCTTCTGGTTATTTTAGGTAGTGTTAGTTATTGGCCTTACCCTTCTACCTGTGGTTAGGAAATTCTCAGTGCTTCTAGGTCCCTTTTGATGATTGTAAGGGTAAGTACTTTCCTGATTTTTTTTTTTCCAGTACATTTTAATTCACTTGTTTAAATAATTCATTAAAAAATAATAAAAAGGAACTTTAATTTCTTGTCCTTAAAAAGCTTTTCTTAGCAATCCACAGAATGATGGAGAGCCTAACTTGTTCCAAGATTTCTACTCTAGGCCAGCGGGGGTGGGGACAAAAGAGCTAAAGGTAGAAGGGCATTTAATTGTAGGATATTATAGAAAGGTCATGTGAAGATCACCTCAGCAACTTTTGTCGTAGAAAACAACTTGTTTTCCACCTGAAGAATTTCCTTAACTTCTGTGGTAATAATGAACTGTCGTTTTAGTTAGCAAAAAATGACAGTGCTTAGGGGTAGAGAGCAAATAGGTAGAGGTGGCTATCAGCTAGAGATTTGTTACTTTTACCCGGGTTACTGGACCTTGATCCACCCACCACAAGGGGTCCCTGTCCCCAAGGAAGGTGGATGCCTCTCATCTAGAATTGAAATTATGAGCACATTTTTTCAATGAAACCTCCCTGTGAGTTTTGTTTCAATTTTATGATACTATCAGGTCTCTATCATATACGTGACATGCTAATATATTTTCACTTGCCACTTTTCTCATCTCTCTGTTCAAAAAACTCCAGGGATTCCCTTTAATCTTTCATATGGATCTAAACTCTTCAGCTGTTACTCAAGGCCTTCTTTCCTCTCTTCTGCTTGATATCACATGAACTTCAATCTTTGGTGAGCCTCCACCCCTTGAAGCAGATAAAAATATTGTCTCTAAATCTAACTTACTTCTGCCTAATGCCCCCAAACTTACTTTTTACTATTAGCACATCCATATTTATTTGTACAATAATATTTGTTATACTTGTAGAATATAGTTAATTTTTTGAAATTATAAGTATTATCCATGCTTATATTATAAAAACATCTAACAACACTGAATTTCTGAAAAACTTTTTTTGGCTTCCTTTTTGAAAGATAATTTCACTGGGTGTAGAATACTAGGTTAACAGTTTTTTTCTTTCAATACTTTAAATATGCTGGTCCATTGCTTTCCAGTCTGCACTGTTTTCAGCAAGAATTTATTTTAAGCAATTTGATTATGATGTACCTTTGTGTAGTTGTCTTCATGTTTTTTTCTGCTTGGATTTCTTTGAGCTTCTTGGATCTGTGAGTTATAATTTCTATCAGATTTGGAAAATTATAGGCCCTTTTTTCTTGAATACGTTGCCTCCTCAATTCTAACTACATGAAGATTATGAATCTCGAAGATGTATCAGTTCACTGATGCTCTGTTTATTTTTTTCCAGTCTTTTTCTTTCCATGTTCCAGTTTGGAAAATTTGTATTGTTTTATCTTTAAGTTCACTAGTCTATTCCTCTTCAGTGTCTGATCTGCTATTAATCCTATCTGGTGTATTTTATCTCCAACCTTGTATTTTTCACTTCTAAATATTCAGTTTTTGGCTTTTAAAATTTCTTCTATGTCTCTCCTTAACATGCTCATGCTTTTCTTTACCTCTAAAACACATGGAGTATATAATAACCCTTTTAATGCCCATGTCTACTAATACTATATACTAATGTGTCATCTGGGTCTTTATATATTGTTAGATATTATGGGTCCTATTTTACATGCCTGGTAATTTTTGATTGGTTACCAGACATTGTGAACTTTATATTGCTTGGTGTTCGATTTCTTTTTTTTTATTATTACTCTTTTAAATATTTTTGAGCTTTATTCTGCGATGCAGTTAGGTTCCTTGGAAATCCTGTGATCTTTTCAAAGCTTACATTTGAGGTTTGTTAGGCAGCACCTGAGCAGTTTTAGTTCTAATTTTTCCCCACTACTGAGACAATACTGTTCTAAGAACTCAATCCAGTGTCCCATGTGTATGAAGTTTCTCCACTCTCTGTTGGCAACATAAGCTGGCCCAGCCCTGTATGGCCCTGAGAATTGTTCTCCTGCTCTTTTCTAGTGTTTTTTTTTTTCCATCCGCAGATAGTTTAGTTAAAGGTGTAAAGGGAAACCTCAACAGACCCTATAAGTCTCTGTGTAATTCTTGTCTCTCCCATACTCTGGCCCTGCAAATTCTAGCTGCCTTAGCCTCTCCATCTCTGAGTTCTCCCTCAATTCAGTGAGACCACCACGCTCTTTCCAGGCAATACTGGTGCAATAGAAGGGCTCACTTCATTTGTTTTCCTCCACTCGGGGAGTATTGCCCTATGCTGCCTGTTGTCCAGCCTCTGAAAACCATTGTTTCATATATTTTATCTGATTTTTCAGATCTTTAAGGCAGAAGGATAAATCCAGTCCCCGTTAGTCTGTCGTGGGTAGAAGTGGAAGTCCTTACATTGAATTATATGAAATAACAGTCTTTTTTGCCTCATTTATGTTTGTCCATCTGCTCTCTCATCTCCTCCCAACTCAGGGGTAATTGATGTATTCATTTTCATACCCCTTCTAAGCACGCACACATGCATGGGCACATACACAAAGATTCAGACTGCTTTTGGTTTTGTTTTCAGAAAATGGGAATGTATATACAAGTTGTTTTCATAATATATTGCTTTTTAATAGTATGCCATTTTTGTGTTTGGTAATATCCAATAATGTAAGTTCCTTGAGGGTGAAAACTTTGACTTCACTTCACCCTCGTGGCACCTTCTGAACCTCCACATTACATGGGGGGTCATAATAAATGCTCACACATTAAATGTAAATCCTTTTTACTTAGTTTTTATGAAATCTTTTTCCTTTAAGTTCTTTATGAAGATGAGATGGCAGTAGGGAGTAAAATTTCAGGGATAGTTTTTATGTCCTAAGATGCTGATGTTTAGTTATTGTTCCTGTTCCACTAGTATAATAGACTGCAAGGAATTGCCTTCATTTTACTTGATAGTAATATCTGAGGAAATAATGGAAGCTTACTGGTTCAGAGATTATTGTAACTTCAAACCTCTTTAAAAATGAAGGATATTGGGCTTCCCTGGTGGCGCAGTGGTTGAGAGTCCGCCTGCCGATGCAGGGGACGCGGGTTCGTGCCCCGGTCCGGGAAGATCCCACATGCCGCGGAGCGGCTGGGCCCGTGAGCCATGGCCGCTGAGCCTGCGCGTCCGGAGCCTGCGCTCCGCAACGGGAGAGGCCACAACAGTGAGAGGCCCACGTACAGAAAACAAACAAAAAAAGGATATTAAATCATCTTAGAACTTTATAGTCGAATGCCATTTGAATCATCCAGGAGGAAAATAGCTATAATATTTGGAAATAACTTGACTGAGGAGTTAAACATCTACTTGTTCTCACATTAACTGACAAAAAACGACTTGGATTTTAGGCAGGTATCTGTTTATTAATGGTCTTTAGAAACTGCCTAGGTAATTTGGCCTGAAGGAACGAGGAGGGCTCTTTTTTGCTTAGTGGAGCCGTATGGTTAAGTCAGAAGACAGATTCAAATCACTGCTGTAAATTGACTGGCTATGTAGGCCACTTACATTGTAAAAACTGCAGTGTTCTGGGTTCTGCTTATTTTGTAGGCTTGTGATGAAGAACATCTGAGTTAATTATATGAAGATTCGTGGCTATTTAGTTATGATTATTAAATTAGACAGTGGGCAGCATCACTTTTCTGGTTCAAATAGCAGGAAATGAAAATGTATGATATGGGAACTGTGTTTATATAGTTTCTCCAGTAGGCGGAGCTATGTATCTGTTATGTGTTTGTTAGTGTATGTTCACTTTCAGTCTATTTATTGAGAGAAAAATTATGAAAAGTACACAGTACAGCATTTCCTCTAAGACCTCAAATGTTCAATTATGCTTTACTTTGAAAATAAGATTAATGTATTTAAATAGTTCGTGATTCCACAGGACTAGAGTTACTAATTTATTAATAGAAGATACTGTGCACTGCAATCGAAACCTTCCCAAATTGCCAAGTTAGAACTTTTGTTATGTTTAAGTCATCTTAAAATCATTTCTATATTCAGTATTTTCCTCCTATGAAATTTTTATGAAGAGTGTGCAGCTTCTTAATAGTTTTACCAAATTATGATTATTTTCTTAGAAATTAATGCTTAATGTCACATTTTGCAGAGCTCATTTAAGGCCCAGAGCAAAAACCAAAAACATGTTTCAGTGGAGCAGTTTAGCCCTGGCCTCTGTTGATGTAAAGTACCAATTTTTGTTGTTTTTTAAAGATATTTCAAGGAAACAAAGATTATCACCAGGATGTGCGTAATAACTTTTTGCCACCAATTATTGCACGTTTTATTAGAGTGAATCCTACCCAATGGCAGCAGAAAATTGCCATGAAAGTGGAACTGCTTGGATGTCAGTTTATTCCTAAAGGTAAAGCAACAGTATGTTAAAGGCATGTGGTTTTCACTGGATTAATTAAAAATGACTGTGCTGTTCTCTGAGAAGTTAATTAATAATAATGTAAGTGTTTATACTCTACAGTATGTTCTTAAAGGAATTTTTAAAAAGAAATAGTTATCCCTATTAAATATCATATTAGATATCAAACTGGTTTCCAAAATTACAAGTGGAAGAAGAAAGAGAGGGTGTCACTGATGAGATAATACAATGAGATTGCTTTCCAAATGTAGTCTCAACCTTAATAATTTTTAATCAGGTCTCATGTAGTAGAATATTTGTATCATGTAAGCACTGGTGATTGTAAGTCATCTTAGCCTAAGTGCCTTTTACATTGAATAAATTAAAAATGGGAATAACTTCCTTCAAAATTATATAATATTTTAGTACTTTGTTTACTGTGATATCCCCCCAAACTACCATAGTGCCTGACACATAGTGGGCCCTCCATAAATATTTATTAAATGAATTGAATGAGTAGTATATTATACTGTGATGACATTTTTATAGCTTTATCATTCAACATCATCTGACTCCCTGTTATTCTCCTTCCTAAGAAGATTCTTTTCGGACAGTTTAATTATTTAAAAACTCAGAAATCCCAACATATTTGTGCATTTCATGCAGAGTATATTTGTCCTTCTGATGTATTTCTCTCTGAGATTTAAAATTACTGTGCAGAATTAAGTACTCTGGGAACTGTTAAAGATATTTTAAATTACTATATTTAACTATGATTTTTATAAGCAAAATGTATAAACTTTTCTAAACCATTCTTCAAGGTCGTCCTCCAAAACTTACTCAGCCTCCACCTCCTCGGAGCAGCAGTGACCTCAAAAACACTACAGCCCCTCCAAAAATAGCCAAAGGTATGCCTACTTTAAATGTGAGAATTTGATGTTCCCTGGATTTGTGGTATAATTTTCCATAAACATATTAAAAGCATTATAAAGTAACTATTTTAATCAAGCTGGTATAGATTAAAGAATTAAAAGTTTTTAAAACTTTTTTTCAAGGTCGTGCCCCCAAATTTACTCAACCACTACAACCTCGAAGTAGCAATGAATTTCCTGCACACACACAGCAAACAACTGCCACTCCTGAAATCAAAAATACCACCATAACTCCAAATGTAACCAAAGGTATGCAAACCCAAAAATTAATACCTGTTCATAGTAGCGAGTTTTTTTGTTTTTAACTTAAGTTTTCAGAAACATTTCCAGCTTTTAAATGCTCAGGGTTGTTTCCTTCTGTTTTTTAAGTATAGCAAAAAATTTGATTCAATACCTTATAGAAAAAACTGGCTGCATTGCTCTAAGTTCTATTACCTGGTGCCATGTAAAATGGTTCTTTAAATATTTAGAGATGGCTGCTGTATTCTGGGCTTCCTCTTATGTTTTTTTTCCCTCTATAGCTAAATATGTGGAGTCTCAGGCTTAGGAAGATAATTTTTCTAGAAATAACTAAAACCATAGCAGGAAACAAACTTTTTTTCTGATTATACATTAATTTGCTAGATAGGGAACTTGGTAGGAAAAAAGGAAGAAGAAAAAAAAAGTTTTGGTGAAAATAAATACTTTTTTTAAAAAAAGATACTCTGTTTATATTTATTTTAAAAATTTGGTCTCTGTTTTTTAAATGTTTACAGTTTTTCAGATTATAAAGTGTTTTTCAATTTACTTTCAAATTTTGCTTTTAATTATTAGTATATAAGGTGTTAACATGTAGAAAACATAGTAGTTTTTTAATTTTACTAGTTTGAAAACAAAATTTCTGTTGAATTCAGGAACAAAAAGCATCAGTGCTATGGAGGAATTAATTTCAGTGTTGACAGATAAAAAGCACACTAATTTTCAGGACAGTGCAGAGAAGAGAAAGCAGTTCATTCAGAGTAACTTGTGCCACACAGAACTTAATCATTCTCATTTTCTGAAAATTTGCCTGGATTCAGATAACTTTCTACAACTTCCTACATGTCAGTTTCCTTTCTATTTTCTGAACTATTCCCAAAGAGACCAATTTCTTTCTCATGCTGCAGGAAAAGCTAGTATTGACTGAAAAACAGAAAAAACCTCACAACCTAAAAGTTGAGAATTATGTTTTATTCAGGTTCTTACTGAGGACAGTAGCCTGGGATATAGCCTCCCAGATAGTTCTGAGAAACTGTTCTGAAGAGGAGGAGCCAGGATTTATAGGGGTTTATGCTGGAAAAAATGTAGTCAAACATCAAAGAATTACTGCTAATCACAAAAACCAGACGTCTCAAGTTAATGATTTTAGTGCTTTTCTATGTGTGGGAAGATGCAAGAGTCTGAGCTCATTGAAATTATTCATTAATATGTATCTTAACTGTTTAGAGCCAGTATTCTGTTTTTCTCCATCCTGAATTCCCCTCAGGACGCACAGTCATGGGGTGGGAATAGTGGCTGAGGACTTGGTGGCAACTTTTTGAAATGGCAGAGGCAACATTTATTTTGTCCAGTCTAGAGAGAAGCAAGAGTTGACAGAGACGAGAAATTTCAGCATACCACAAAGAGCTTCTTATCCATTTACAGAAAGCATGCGTTCGGGTGGAATCCCAGACCACGTACCCGGATGGAAAAACAGCCATTTTATAAAATCTGATTATAGAATTTTAAAATCTTAGGACTAAAAGGGTTCTTAAAGCATTTTCTTCCAGAACTAGGATCCCTATAATCTTTAAAATAACAAAGAACATCTAGGTCTTTTTGATTGAAGACCTCCTGTCACCTTTTCTTTGGAACAGTAGTATGTAGACTTTTTATTGTTTTTTGAACCTAAGCATATATTTTAATGCCTCTGATTAAGTCAGACTGTATCCATCTGAACCTGATTATTCTCTCTACAACTTCACAGATTTTAAGGATAAAGCACATTAGCTTTTCTAATTTCTTAGTCCTTTCTATCCTGAGTCATGATTTCTGTTTTATTCACTTCTCCTTTCTCCATTTTTACATCCAGGCTGAGAGTGATGCTGGTGAAAATCATGTCATGGTTAGATTTGTGCCACTGTAATGTCCAGATCCTCCCTCAGTGGAGCCCTCAGTGGCAGCTGGTGGTCTTTCTGTTTCCCTGGTTAGCTCTTTTGTCTGTTCTCAACAGTAGCTGTTTGAAACATTCTCTGTATTTTTCCAACCCTTGACCCAGAGATCCTCAGTCACTCTCAGTTACTCTCTTCAGCTTCCCAAAGTAGAAGCCATTTGAAGGGCACTTCCTTTTTGTGGAGCCTGCATACTCACCTCGTTCCCACCCATACAGCTTCTCAGAGGCCTGGTGTTATTGATTATTGTCTCCCTCCCTGTATCTTCAGCTTCTTTCTCTCTTTGGGTGTGATTATAAGGAGTAAATAAGATGCAGGTCTGGTGCTTAGCACCCAGTAAATAGCAGCAGTTGTTGCTGTTATCACCCTCATGGCCAGGAGGAGGTTGAGAGGTGGAGGAAGAAACTAGCGTCCCAACTGACCTTAAGCAGACCATTTCTGCCCAGGATTCTTTATCTGTGGAGTGAGATAAGGGGATTAAGTGATCTCCAAGTCCCTGAAGGCTCCAGCATTGTGTTGGTTTCTGCCTTGTTCATGCACACGTTTGGTTTCTATACTTAATACTATATTATTATCTTCCTGCATCTATATTTTGCCATCACCTCCAATTGCTGGATAATATTTTATTATAATATTAGATTATAAGGATAATACTTTATTATAAGGAGGAGACCATGATTTACTTACTCCCTTTCATTGCTGGGCATTTGGATTACTTCCAGATTTACAATCTTCTGCAGATACAGAAGCAAACGTATTTAAAGATACATCTTTGAATGCCGTCTTAATTTTTTTCCTAAGAATAAATTCTACGTAGAGAATTGCCAAGTAATAGGTTTTTATAGATATTGCCCCAAAATGCCAATCAGAAAGGTAGTTTCAATTTATAGTCCCATCAAAATTCCTGTTTCCTGATACCCTCTTCAACAATTAGTTGTTCTTTTAAATATTTGCCAATTTGAGAAGCAAAAATAGCATCTTTCTGATTACTAGTGAGGTGAACATGCTTAATGGTCACTTGTGCTCTTAATGCATTGCTCTTTCATCTCTGCTGATTTTTCTGTTGTTTTTTTACTTGTGAATTCTGTAGTAGATTAACTATATTAACCTTTTATCACATACGCAGAAAATAACGTTTTCCCAGTTTATCGTTTGTCTTGGTGATTTAAAAACATGCAAAGGTGGAGCAAATAATGTGACGCACTTCCATGTATCCATGAAGGCCTCTGCAATTACCACTCGTGCCCACTCTCGTTGCATAAATTATGTTTATGGTGTTTTTTTGAGATAGAAAAGCTTTGAATGGTGATATGGTTAATCTGTACTCTTCTCCTTAATGATTTCTGCCTGTGGTATTAATGTGTGTTTTTGTTTTGTTTGTTTTTGGTTTTCAGATGTAGCCTTGGCCGCCGTCCTTGTCCCTGTGCTGGTCATGGTCCTTACCACTCTCATTCTCATACTAGTGTGTGCTTGGCACTGGAGAAACAGGTTCGTACAAAACCAGTTCACCTAACTGGTCCTAGAGGGGATGTTTCCAAATGTGAAATAGAAACTAAATATAGAAGATGAACTTTTTTGAGAGGGAGAGTTAAGATAGTCATTAGCATAAAAATATATACATTTCCTTTATTCCTGTAAAAAATGAGTAAGTCCAATTCCATAATCAGTTACTGAGTACCTTTAGTATATCAAATTTTGTATTATACAATGGGTGACACACATCAGTAAGA
The DNA here is from genome assembly GCF_026419965.1 of Kogia breviceps. Classification (NCBI taxonomy): domain Eukaryota; kingdom Metazoa; phylum Chordata; class Mammalia; order Artiodactyla; family Physeteridae; genus Kogia; species Kogia breviceps. Next base: position 104,086,242 of record NC_081314.1, read on the forward strand.
TATAACAGATACTTAGTAGCACTTTGAAAGAATGAGACACAATTATTATCTCCAGATTGTTTAGCAGGGTTGACCACTATACTTTGGCGTGATGAGTTGTAGAGGAAGTGCTGGGGAACACAGATGTAAGAACCATGAGAGTAACCTGAAACCTTTTTTTCAGAAAAGAGTAGTCCTCAAATTTGGCATGGTTTGCCTTAAAGGAGGGATTAGATTTGGCTAGATAAGAGGAAGAGAGAATGGCCCAGATTCATGGGATGGCTTTCGGGAAGGCACAGAGTTTTGGAATGTAGGCAGGACAGTGAGTCATCCCACAGGGGCTTGGCATGCGGGAGCACTTGGCATGCGGGAGCTCAAATATTTGAGCCTCCTACTCCCTGCCACGTATTGAGCGGTGTGCTGGGAGTCCAGTGGTGAACCCCAGAGTCTATGGATGGGAGAGGATACTTTGCAGCAAACCTTGCACCATGGAACCTGTTTGTTGCAGGGCCCAGCAGTAAGGGCAAGTAGGAATCACAGGATTGGAGATAAAACAGTAGCCAATATTCAATTCACGAGTCACTCGGTTTACTACACATAATTAGCACACAACACAGATTAGGCAAAGTGGGGGTGGGGGGCAGGGGAGGAGGGTGTAAACGAACCACTCCAAGGAGAAGCCTTGAAGGAGGCATCTCAGCACCAACAGCAGCACATGACAAGTGAGAGTGGGAAATCACCCCGGCTCCAGCAGGGCCTCAGGCGGCATCCATTTGGAACAGCTCTCAGCAGCATGGGGGCCTCCAGCCAAGATCCTTCAGGTCACTTGGTTCAGTGGTCTCCTCTTAAGGAGTAACTGTTACCCCAGGGGAGGAGTCTGGACTCCTTCACTTGCTGTCTGTTCCTGTGCCATACATGGGCCATCAAACTTCTTGTCTAAAGTAATATTCTCAGTTTATCATTCGAGGACACTGGCAATCCTACAGTGGATGTTTCAAAACAACTCATAGGCAAGTTCGTGTTGGCTACCGGGACTCCATTTTGAACTACCTAACATGTCTTAAATAGCTTAAATCCTGTAAGTTTCACCCAAGATGAGTAGGAATCATAACCGTACCAACCACAGTGTGTTCCACAGGTGGAAGGAAGCTGGAGGAGGCGTGGGTCCCGGATTCCTGGTGTTGGGGGGTTGTCTGTGCAGAACCGACAACTTAGGAGGAGGGAACAGGGCTCTGGGAGAGTCCAGGAAGGAAAGTTCACGATGCTTTCAGGGAACCGGACCGCAACAGTAGTAGTGGTGAGAACAGCAGCAACAGCAAAGTTTCATAGAAAATGAAATGCTGGTTTTACACGTTTTTCTAAATGCCTTACAGGTTTTAACTCATTTAATCCTTAAAACAACCTGTGAAGCAGGTGTTGTTATAAATCCCATTTTATAGAAGAGGAAAGTGAGACTGAGAGAGCACAGGTAACTTGTCCGAGGTTACCTGGTCAGCACACGGCAGGGTGGAGATTTGGTCCAGGCTTCAGAGCCCGTGCTGTTAGCAGCTGCAGCCTCTGATCAGTCGGCAGTTCAAGTCTAACCCTCTGCGGTTAAAGCCCCAGGGTGTGGGGGTGAGGACAGGGGAGTAGAGCTGTTGAGAGGCAGGAAGCAAGACCTGAGCTCACTTTGGGATGGCGTTTAAAGGACTCTGGACATTCAGACTCCCAAGAGGCAAGATGGAACACCACGAGCCTGTTCAGGACAAAAGGTCTGAGCTGCAGAATTGCGGTTAGTTCTATAAGCGTAGTGGATGAAATTGCTGACGACTGGCTTTGTGACAAGGAGTAAAGAGGAAGTGCCGTTAAGGGGCTTGTGGAAAATAGCCAGGAGAAAAGTAGTAATAAAAACAGCTGCAAGTTACTGAATCCCTAACCCATGCCGGGCACTTTTCTAAGTACTTTACGTGTAACGAATAAATCATCTGCAGCTTTGTCACTGGAGCTCAAGAATATGAAATCCTTTCTAGTACAACCCTTGGACAGCTTCAGCACCTACCATCTCGTCCACAAATTTTACGCTATACCTTACTTCGAAATAATGAAGTATTATATTTTAAATACAGCCAGACTTTAAAATGAGGGAGCTTTTAGTATCAATAATAAAAACAGTCTTATACTAGAGAAGAATGTTTCGAAGTAGGAAAAGCACATAGCTTGGGCTCTTTGAGAAAGCCCCGTTTGTGATCTTCAGCAAGTCACATAACCCTCTTTTCCTCATTTACAACATTAGAACAACTGCTTTCTCTTTAGCTTGCAGAGCATTATTTTAAGTAGGTGTACATCAGAAAATGTCCTTTTGTGTGCTTGATTTTTTTCTTTTTAAAAGGCTCACGGTAGACAGCAATTCTTAATGTTGGGGAGGGAAAGAAGTTTCTCCAGAGGAGGATGTGTCAGAATTCTGAGGAGCAGGCTGTCAAAGAACCTTCTTCGTTGCACATGTGGCCCTCGGTCCCCTCACCGTTAGGGACAGCGTTGGCTTATCTTGGGCAGGGTGGAGGAATCAGGTCTATGCAGTTAAGGGTGTGTGACACTTTAAACTTCTCAGGGGCAAAGGACTGTAGAAAAAAAGCAGTGAGTTGAAAAAAAAGTAACAATGCAGAAAATATGGGTGTTTTGTTCTTGTTGTGTCCTGTGAACTTTGTGAATTGACTGATTTGTGAAATTTGTATTTGAAACCAAAACAAACCTAACATGATTTCCCCATAATAATCCACGTGTCAGGGTTGGGTCTTTGATTTGATTCAGGGTTTTTGTCTACAGACTTAAGTCTTTTTTTTTTTTTTTTTTATCCCTTTATCCATTTGAGTGGAAAATAGTTGGGTAACAAGATAACTGTCTCAGAAGATATTTGTTTAATATTGAGAGTCCGGATTCATTAGCCTCAGCAGTGGCAACTTCGAAAGTCAAGTGACAGAGGTCTCCCAGGGAAATCAGCAAGTAGAAATGTGTACTCTTGACTAATTATTAACTTTGGTGTTTATCCTGCAGTTTCAGAGCTTTCTTACTAGTGAATTCACTCTATTTGCTAACTTTTTTTTCTGTATTTTTCCAGAAAGAAAAAAGCTGAAGGCACCTATGACTTACCTTACTGGGACCGGGCAGGTAATTTCTGGCTTTACATCTCTTTCCATCAGAGGGAAGCCCCTGCCCTCCAGCTGGCAGTGAAAGAGGAAAGCCATTTTCAGGCCCACATAAACTCCCCAGCACTGTTAGAAAAATGGCATTCCTCTTCCGTTCTGATCATTTTTACTTTTCTGTAAAATCTCTAGTCTGTAAGGGATGAAATGGGAAGTAAGAATTTCTCATAACACATGCTCTGTTCTTTTCCTTTTGGAAAACTTGTCTGGTTTGTCCCATGTATGTATCGGTCTTGAGGAGACCAGCTTTACGTGAACACTAGGTAAGAAGCAGAGGATTGCCGTCCTGGTGACGCTGTGTGTGTATGTGCGTGTCACTCTGCTGTGGATATTTACTGCAGTGGAGTTCAGCGGTTTACGAGTCAGTGAAGTCTGCTATCTCTGCCATGACTTGTCATCTTCCGAATTCCTCCTCTCTGTGGCAGGTGGCAGGTTGCTGCAGGTGACACCAGGGGCCTTCTGCGGGCATGTCTCCCACTTCCCATTCTCACCACTGGAATGAGTTAGGGGTCAAAAGAGTTCACTGTGATGAGGGTAGAAAAGAGCAGTGATGGGGGCAGGTCTTGGGCTGCTACTTCTCGCTGTCGTCCCCCCGCCCCCCGCAGGGTTGATCTTAGAATTTTTTAAACTTATTAAAGACCACTGCTATAACAAACTATATCTGGCTGCACTATAATAGCAGTGATTCGCTTCAGTATATGCTTTTGATAGAGATTTCTACCGTGTTCTGCTTTGCATTGGATAGTCTTATCAAAGCAAAAAATAAGTTTGAACAACTTAAGGAACTAGAAAAAGAAGAACAAACTAAACCCAAAGCTATTGGGAAGAAGGAAATAATAAAGATTAGAGAAGAGAGGAACAAAATAGAGAATCGGAAGAAACAGAAAACAGCAAGTGTTGGCAAGAATGTGGAGAAACTGGAACCCTTGTGCACTGTTGGTGGGAATGTAAAATGGTACAGCTTCTGTGGAAAACAGAATTTTTTGTCAGTTCCTCAAAAAATTAAAAATAGAATTACCATATGAACCAGCAATTCCATTTCTAGGTATATACCCAAAAGCATTGAAAGCAGAGTCTTGAAAAGATATTTTTATATCCATGTTCATAGCAGCATTATTCAGAATAGTTAAAACATGGAAGCAATCCAGGTGTCCACCAATAGATGGATAAGCAAAATGTGGTTATACACATAAAATGGAATATTAAGCCTTAAAAAGGAAGCAAATTCTGCAATGTATACTACATCGTGGATGAACCTTGAGGCAATTATGCTAAATGAAATAAGCCAGTCGCAAAAAGAAAAATAGCATATGATTCCATTCATACAAGATACTTAAGAGTACTCAGAATTATAAAGACAGAAAGTAGAGTGGTGCTTGCCAGGGGCTAAGGGGAAGAATCAGGAATTACGGTTTACTAGGTATGGAATTTCAGTTTCACAAGACGAAGAAAGTTCTGGAGATGGACGGTGGGGAGGGTTGCACAACAATGTGAATATGTGTTTAATAACACTGAGCTGTTCGATTGAAAATGGTTCCGGGCATTCCCTGGCAGCCTAGTGGTTAGGACTCCAGGCTTTCACTGCCGTGGCCCCGGTTCCGTCCCCGGTCGGGGAACTGAGATCCTGCAAGCCGTGCAGCGCAGCCAAAAAAAAAAAAAATGGTTAAGATAGGAAATTTTATGTTGCGTATATTTTTACCACCAGAACAACAAAAAAACAAAACAACCACCACCAAAGAAACCAAAAAACCTTGAACACAAAGGCTGGTTTGTATAAATATTTGTTATAGAAATGGCTTAAATGCAACAGGATTTCTCCCTTCATATACTGTTATCATTTCAGACGTAGCTTTCTATGTAATGGTCTCTTTTGCTTACGATCACAATGAAGGTTGGTGGAAAGGAATGAAGCAGTTTCTTCCTGCCAAATCAGTGGAGCACGAGGAAACCCCAGTTCGCTACAGCAGTAGTGAAGTGAATCACTTGAGTCCTAGAGAAGTCACCACGGTGCTGCAGGCTGACTCTGCAGGTAACTAGTGCAGCCACCATGGGAAGGAGAAGCTGCTGCGCTCACTGTAAAGCTGTGAGATTTGCAGTACCTTTTATCTGTTTCATGTATAGGAGATGAGCTAGTTTCCAAATATAGAACCACTTTTTTAAATGACCTCGAGAGAGTCATTTCTGTGTCTTAAATGTTCTTATCCACAAAATTGGGGTACTCATTTCTAAAAACTTTGGGTATTTTGTCTGCTTACCTGAAATTTCATTTGGTTTCATTGGGCGTTTGGGGGTTTTTAAAAGGAGAGCAAGAAAGACACAGTGGCCTCACAGTATTTATCCTATTAACCTAGAATATATTTTAAACATTTCCTAATATTTGAAAAAGAAAAAAAATCTATGAAATTATTTTCCAAGATGAATAGTATTTCAGTAATGGAATATTTATTTTCCAATGAAGTACTGTCTATAAATCTGAAGAACATATATACTCTTTATGCAGACTTCCATGAATGAAGCTTTCTGGCACATCGACTTACTACCATGAGTTATAGGGTAGCGTCTTTAGTTTTAATTTTTGAAGTTAGTTCTTGCGGGAAAATCCATCAGTCTCCATTGATAACAAAAGTGCCACAAAGGGGTGTTTGTTTTCGGTGCAAGCCTGCAGCTGCCACCCTGAATTATAGGCTCCGTGCCTCATGAGATAACTTTTCTGTTGTCTGTGTTTTGCGATACCCACAGAGTATGCACAGCCACTTGTGGGAGGAATTGTTGGCACACTCCATCAGAGATCTACCTTTAAACCAGAGGAAGGCAAAGAAGCAGGCTATGCTGACCTAGACCCTTACAGCTCCCCTGTGCAGGAAGTCTATCATGCCTATGCTGAACCACTCCCGGTTACTGGGCCCGAGTACGCAACCCCAATTGTCATGGATATGTCCGGGCACCCCACAGCTTCGGTTGGCCTGCCCTCAGCGTCCACTTTCAAAGCTGCAGGGAACCAACCTCCCCCTCTAGTGGGAACATACAACACTCTTCTCTCCAGGACTGACAGCTGCTCCTCAGCCCAGGCCCAGTACGATACGCCCAAAGGTGGGAAGCCGGCTGCAAGTGCCGCAGACGAATTGGTGTACCAAGTGCCACAGAGCGCACAGGGAGCGTCAGGAGCAGGGAGGGCTGGTGAGTGTGGTGTTTTTAAGGAAATCCTTTGAAGGTGATGCTGCTCTTACAAAGCATCGTTTTAAAGCACATGGCCTTTTTAAAACTGTATTAGTGGTAGTAATATATAGAACGTATTACATATCTGTCACGGATGTGGTTGGGGGAAATGTGATGACCGAGGTACAGGAAACTACTAATCTTGCCATCTTGCTTTAAAAGTGTTACTGTAGCACAGTTACTGCTTGCCTATTAAATTTCAAATATCCTGTTTGTTACTACTGTAAAACACTATTTTATACAGAAAAAGCTCCCTACTATGCACTTCAGAGAAATTAAAAATCACTGAGAGTATTTATTACCAATGCTGCAGTTACATTGATGAACTCGAGATGGCTCTGTAAGCCTTTCTGGCAATAACGCATGGTACTGTTATAAAATGTCTGATGGCTTGAAATTCTGCTCTTTGTGAAAGGTGGGTACTATCATGACTTCTTCCTCTTCTATTCCTATATTGCTTTTTGAATTTTTTTTTAAAAAATAGTGACATAATCCTTGTTTTGATTGCAGTCGTATATACTTATCCATCTTTCCTTAGGAAGAGCTATAGCTGGGAAACTGACCTGTAGTGAGCAGAGTGATTTTTCACTTTCTGACACCCTAACGAGCTTTAACATTTCATAGCACACAACTTGGCCTCATCCCCGCTTGTTCCACCCGGGGCCCTTGGCGGCCAGCCCCGTTCTTGTGTTTATAAATGCTTGAGTTTTTTCAGTGGGTGATGCTTGCTTTAACAACCCCATTATTTCAGATCCCCTAATGTTTCCATGTGAAAACAGGAACAACTTTACAAATTTAATAAGTTGTAAAGGAGATTCTCCGCCCGGAACTTTTACTTGCAATGGAATTTTTCCTAGGAGAGTTGTGAAAAGTTGAGGGTTTCTAAAAGTGAACACTAAACAACACCCACTTATATTTATCACGGTGAAAGGCAAAATCATGACTCCTGGGGAGTCATATAAATTACCACCCCCTGCCACCAAAAAAAGTAACCGAATTTGTCCTCTTTGGTTTTATGTATACAGGTTATTCTTTGAATCTCAAGGTAACTTGTTTTTAGTCGAATAAAGAAATACTTGTTTTCCACAGTAAACTACTATAAGAAATGTAAACCCAGCATGTATTCTTCAGCTCTGTGTGATTATGGCATCTGTGCGGTAGGGGGTGCAGTCCTTTATATCATACCTTAGGGAACAAATGTTTCAGCATCCTAGCAAGGGAAAATTCCTGTCTTGTTTTTGATACCTCTGGGCAACTTCTTTGTCACCATTTGCCCAGAACTAGTTTAAATGACTGAAATAGAAACCATGTGCAGCTTATTAGCGTTAGTGTAGAAACCACCTTTAAAAGTCTTTAGACTGGTAAGATGATATGGAAGCTGACCATAGGATTAAAATATGTAAACTTGGCATCCCCTCTTGTATCAATCAATATAAACCTTAGTTTGCATACTTAATATTGAAATATACTTCCCCATCAGGTTCTAGTCGTTTCTTTTAGCCTGTGCCACCAGATGATGGCAGAATATGCTAAATTTGACTAATGATGTACAGTGTTCATTTTTTGCTTCAGTGAGTCTATCAGTATTGTAAAACATTGCTTCAAAACAGAACTGCCTATTTCTACAGCCTCCCTGCCTTCTAGTTGTATGATTTTGTTGGTCTTATTTTCAGTGGCTTTTCCTTTTTCCAACAGACTTTTGAGGCATAATTTTATTCACTGAAAAACCAATACACATTTTGTTTCAAAATATTTGAAACAAAAAGCACAGATGTTGAACTTTTATTAAAACCTATGAATGTGTAAAGCACATGTATTAATGCAGTCATCCCCTTTCAGGTGGGAAGAGAGTAAACCAATTGCTTTATTTTTTTATTCATCCTTAGTATACAAAAATATACTTTTTCTCAAATCATATGCCTGTTTGAAGCTTTAAGTGAAATGATTTCAGTAACTATCTCATTTTTCCAAAGATGCTTGCTATTTTTGTGTGTATCTGATTGTTTCCCCATAGAACTTTTTTTTTGAGAAGCAAATGTTTTCTTAAATAATGCATGTTTTAAGACTTGATTCATATATTGCCACTGTGCTGTTCTTGAACTACCAATAATTTTTATAAAATACCTAGTTTTTACTACTATTATATATTTTACTTTCCAAATGAAGAGCTGAGCCTGATACAAAGGGTTGTACTGGTTTGTACTTTTTCTTTTAATTCGTATGTTTTCATATTAGAGTTTTGTTTTGGGTTTTTGGTTTTTTTTTTTCTAATGTTACTATGTCTGCTATATATACAGCTTTGGAGACAATCAAATAACAACTGAAAATGTGAAAGTAACCATTTTTTTACAAAATTCCCTTGGAATTTTTATTCTTTGCTTGAAACATGTAAAAAGACAACTCACTGTGGCTTATTGGATTAAATTCTTTCCTGTTAATGCAGTTGTAAAAGTAGAATCAGACAGTGGTGCAGGAAATGTGGCCCTTAAGGTTTCATAAAATTACACTGGCTTCGCTGTTACTTGATCTTAGGAACTGGCACAGTTAAAGGGAAGATATTGTGAATGCTGATTTATATTTTATTGAAAGCTGTAAATCTAAATAGATCCTATTGGTATGCAGGGTCTAGCCCAGTTATTTAAGTTCACGTTTCACTGTTTGCACTTTGTATTGAACAATGGGTTTATTCGCTGTTGAAATGGTTCGAGCAGAGGATTTATACAGTAACTGAAATTAGGATGTTATGTATACACTTGCCCTCCTCCCACCCCCCCACCCCCCCCACCCCCCGAACTGGAGGGAGCAGAAAATGAGCTCGTTTAAATATGAATGTGGCTGTAATTCTATGGAATGTGATAAAGCTTGAACTTCTTTCCCTGGGCTCCACATTGTTACCTGGAGAGCAAGAGGGTTACAGAAACACCATGTCAGATAATACAATTAGAAAGAATGAATAGATTAGGTGGGACAATAAAAGCTTTTCAGCCCCTCTTAAGAGAAATCAATGAAGCTCTGCTTATTTAAAAAAAAAAAAAAAAATTACCTACTGGCTCTGCCTTTCAGTTCTGAACTTGAAGTCCCTAAACTGCAAAAATCTAAGGAAGAGTTGGATACTTTTAGGTCAACTGTGGCACCAATTCTCATTTAATCCAACTTGTGACTAGTTTCTTCTCATCTCCTCCTCTTCTTTTTTGGCACTGGGAAAGGTAGAAACAAAACATGTATTGAAATACGTATTGGAAATAAAAATGGCTTGAGTGTCAGTGATATTCTCCCAGAATGTACTTTTCTTACCTCGGCATGTACTGTAGTCACTCAGTATTTGTATATGTTGCTAGAATTTAGGATGTATAAATAGTGAGATTTTAATGTGTTCATGTGTTTTTAATAAATTGTATATATGTCTTGTTGAGGTTTTTTTTTTTGTTTTTGTTTTTTTGCTTAAATAAAACAACCTCGAGGTTTGTAACCTTTCTCATACCATGCAAAATGCCAGATCCCTCAACTTTAAGATCAGATTTTTATGGCCAATATTATAGTACTTACAGTAACATTTGAAAATGCCACCATTGGGGGGTTTTGGAGGTTTGGTTGTTTTTTTTTTTTAATTCATTATTTTTGGCTGTGTTAGGTTTTCGTTGCTGTGCGGGGGCTTTCTCTAGTTGCGGTGAGCAGGGACTACTTTTGGATGCGGTGTGCGGCCTTCTAATTGCTGTGGCTTCTCGTTGCAAAGCACGGACTCTAGGCGCGTGGGCTTCAGTAGTTGTGGCGTGCAGGCTCAGTAGTTGTGGCTCACGGGCTCTACAGTGCAGGCTCAGTAGTTGTGGCACATGGGCCTAGTTGCTCCGCGTCATGTGGGATCCTCCCGGACCAGTGCTCGAACCCGTGTTGCCTGCATTGGCAGGCAGATCCTTAAGCACTGCACTACCAGGGAAGTTCCTTCCATTGGTTTTTGACATTGACTTTCTCTGTAGCCAGCGCCATCCTTTCTGAAGCCTGAATTACTTTACATCAAACTCAGCTTCAGCAGCCCAGCTGCAGCCTATGGCTGTGTGTGGTATGAGGGAAAGATCACATTGAACAGCTGTGCCTTTTCCACCTCGAAGGAGTTACCAGAAAAATCAAACGAGACTGGTACGGTGCAAACATATGCTGGGATTAACAGAACGGAGTCCATATTTATTGTCTAGGTCTGGGTTAAATCAGCTACTAGTTTTGTCCCCCTTACACCACTTTCAAGTATGTCACTTATTTATTTCTGTTTCTGATCTAATATTTATACACTCTCTTTAGAGATGCAGGCTATTTGTCAGTGATAATTATCACTGTCTCCCAGTGATAATTATTGTTCAAAAGATGCCATTTCTTGCCATTCCTACCTCTTCTGACAGCTTTTGATTCCAGCCTTATAACCTCCACTGTTCTCTTCACCCCTTGTCCCCCCCCCTCCCTCCCCATAGCCTTTGGTTATAGTCAGACATTAAAATGAAAAGGGAGACGAGTAGCTCACCACTTTTGTCCAACTGGCTTGTTTGCAATCCACAACACTCTTCTCTGGTGCACCCTAGGTAAGCTTTCCATTTGAAGATGCGATTTAATCATGTGGACAATTGGTTTCTCATGAAAATGCCGTTTAAATCCAGAAAAAGCTTGACTCTTCTTAAAGTTTACTCATTCATGTCTTGTCTTTCCTAATTTACTTCCAATAAACTTCGAAATTTTAATGAATAAATTAAACCAGGCAAAAAATGTTTTAAGAATTTTCTCCTTCTTGAGCTTGCCTAGTTCTACCAAACTACTCATCATGATCATGATTTAACTTAACTGTAGAAAAAAATGCTTAATTAAGCCAGTATGATCTTAGATTTCCCTAATCATCCATGCTTAGGGTCTGGTTTAAGATTCCAGTCAGGTTCCTCAGGTAGAACAAAAGAACCAAACAATTATCCAGAGAGAGATACAGAGGCCTGAAGTGGTTCCAGCATGCCAGCTCCCCACCAATTTACAGGAGGCAGATAAACCTCTCAAATGTCATGTCACATTCAAAATCTGCTGTGGTAAAACTAAATCCCCTTACTTATTAGGAAGTCACATCCCTTAAAAAGTCTAAGATGAAGTAACTATAAAAAGATACTTAAAAACACCTCAGAAAACTAGCTTATTTTTAAAACAATGCAATGAAAAATTCACTCTCCCTGATATCTTAGCATGTCTTGGTTTCCATAAATTAAATATATTCACAGAAATTAAGCTGGTGGTTATGAAGCACCAGGCAGCAACAGACTTAATATACATAATTTCTTGACAAGTACATCCAACATATTTAAAAATAAACTAAAAATTGCTGTGTAAAAATAAAACTAATACTGTTAGCATCATCTTCTGAGTCTGTAGGGTCAATCTTGAGTCAAGTCGATTACAAAGTTTTTTTCTATAATGTCCTTCAAAAAGAGCTGCTCTGCAGTCACATTGTGATATGCATTCTAAAGAAGAAAAATAAAATAAAATCACCATCTATCCCAATCTCAAGATGTTAACAGCAGCAGCAATAGAATACGCTGTAGCTAAAAAGCTTAATTAAAAACTCCAGTAATAAGTTGCATGGACTTTTAACTTATCTTTCTCATTTCTTTTTCATTGCTCATTCTTGTGCCAGAGCTTTCCCTAAAGCCCACTCTTTCCACTTAAACCACCACATAAGAGGCTCCCTCACATCATCTTCTAGTCTACTGAATTATGGTATAAATCTAGAAACCAGAATTTGAAAGTGTTAAGTTCTAACCTGAATAATATCACTTTTTCAGCTTATATAGTATTTAGGGATGAGGATTTAAGGGGACTGGTTTCATGTCATGGGCTATATCCATATACTTAACAGCAAATCATTCACAGTTCAATATTTAAAATGTACAGGTAACATTTTAATCCTATCACTGTGCCACTAATCTAAGTTATAATTAGGGAAATAGGAAATTCCTTCCCATTTAATCAATTAAAGTCAAAATCTTATGGATCAAATCCACCATTAATCCCCACTCAAGAGAAGAATGATCTAGTATAAAGGTTTACAACTTTTCTGACCATGAAGATTCTTTCATGAAGTTAAAATGTTATGGAACTTGTCATCGACCTAACTGAAAAACTACATGAAAATAATTCGTATGATTATGGCCATGCTTTTAGGTGAATTTGAAATATCTCAAACAGCAGGTTTCTATCTATTCAAATAGTGCAAATATGATACAGTATCTAGGGTAAGGCTTGGTCCCTGTATAGGTTTGATGAGTTTCTCCCAAGGGTCTGAGGCCAACAGATTGGGAACTGCTGCTGTAGTAAGAACTCTGGACCTGAGTCCTAATTTCAGCACTTGCTATCTCTGTAAACCCTTATCAGGCCATCAACCCCTCAAAACCTGTTCCCTCAGTAAAATGACAGGGTGAAAAGGGAGAATATAAGCTTTCCAACTCTAAAGATCAAAGATTATACCAAAATGTGTATATATATATATATATATATATATATATATATATATATATATTACCTTATTCATCAAAGACATGGTGGCATTCCCAAAGTAGTGCAAAGGACTCTTGAGGTCAGAAAAGTTGTACTTAAAACCAGCAAGGTGAACTTCATGACATATGTGAAATGCCAACGTAATGGCAATAATTCCTGTTGTTGGGTGTTTGGGTTTCTGGGGGAGGAAATGAAAATTTAGGGAAAAAATCCAAACACGGTACCTGTTTCCAAAACATTTGGGTGACCTAATCTTATAAAATAGCATCTTCTGAACATTTGATCAGGACAGAAATACTTCAGTTAAATCCTTGTCATGCCCTAAGGCTCAAGCCCCAAACAGTTAATATCCTAACTCTGAATATAAAGTGTTGCTTGAAATCTTAGAAAGTCTCTCAGGTATCACTTAACTGCAGTACTAGTCCAGAAGACAGCTATCAAATGAAGCCTTTAAGGAAAAGGATGCTGCTGCCTTGTATTTAAAAAACACACCGAGTCAACCAACTTGTGGAAAAAGCAAAGCCCGAGAATGTTAAACCCACGTATGAAACGTAAGGACAGCTTAATTCACTAATGGATAAGATCATGCTAAAAGGATTCAAGTAATTTAGCCTTAAAATGGTTCTATTTTATAATGCTGATAATTTAGCTCTAGGGAAAGACGGCTTTAATCAAGTAACTTCAATAACAAATTGCCATGGTAATGATCTGACTAGAAAACAAAGATTCTAGATGTATATACAGATTAAAGTCACAATCTCAATTTTGTTTTTAAATTGATTATAATTTTAACTAAATTTTAACAAAAAAGAAAGAAACCAAGCATCCCCCCCTTCACATGTACATATATCCTGAAAAACAGTATAACAGGCGTTCGGCAGAAGGGTCTTGGCATTCAGTTTTCATTCTCGTTGGATGGCCTTCAGAGGCAAAAACAAGATATATCTTAAATTTACTAATACAAAAATTCAAGGAGATTTTCTTTTGATTAAATGTTTCTTACAGATCCCATGGAAATTACATATGATTAATTATGATTTTGAGAAAAAGAAAAAAAATCAAAGCAGCACAATAAAATCAGATAAACTCCAGGAAGCAAATTTGTCTGAAAGCCTAACAGCCTTTTTCTTTTTAAGTCTTTTTTTAACATCTTTATTGGAGTATAATTGCTTTACAATGGTGTGTTAGTTTCTGCTTTATAAAGAAGTGAATCAGCTATACATAAACATATATCCCCATATCTCTTCCCTCTCGCATCTCCCTCCCTCCCACCCCTCTAGGTGGTCACAAAGCACCCAGCTGATCTCCCTGTGCTATGCAGCTGCTTCCCACTAGCTATCGATTTTACAGTTCACTCCCCTAGTAAGTTGCCATTCCTGCTCTTCAAGATGACAATTTCATACCTTTCTATCCAACAGCTCTACCCTTCTTCCTACTTTGTGAGTTTAATCCTTATTTTTCTTAGAAAACAGAATCGATCAGACAAGAGCTATAGCATCTTCCCAATTCCAAATCTACCTTCGTCTTTAACCATATTTTCAGTGCTCACTCCTATGTGGATGAGATGTCCCTGTTCCTACCTACGGCCAACCTCTCCACTCGTGCACTCTATTTTATCACATTTCTTTTCTCAACAATTTCTCTTCATCATCAATATTTCCCTCTATTGAATCATCCCCTTCAGCACACAAACATACCATCTATCTTTCTTTAAACTAAAAAAGAACCTTCTTGAACCTATATCTTCCAACCATTTCTCTGCTTTCTTTTCTAGCAAAACTCCATTAAAGTTTTGCCTCCACTCACTTGTGTCCCATGTTCTCTCTCTTTAACCCAGTTCAGTCAGGCTTTCTTTCTCTTTCTTATCCTTGTCCATATCAATATGACCTCCATGTTTCTAGGACCACATCTGACATAGCTGACCTCTCTGAAATACAGCTGTGTCCCTCCCTTGGCTTCTGGGACACTGTGTCCTACTAGAACATCAGTCTACTTACAACTAGTTCTAGGATCATCTCTAAGTAAGACCAGGGTCTTCCTGTGCACCACCTAAAACAAAAATCAAGGAACAAATCTGATCTTACTTCACATAGGAAAGTAAGAGCTGAAAAGTCACAAAATATACATTCAGAAGCTGTCCTTTCCCCTCAAAATTACTACAAAATAGGGTTTAAATTCAAACTATTTATGCTTTTGGACTTGGGAATTCCACTTTCAGATGTCCTTCCTACAGAAATCACACAAGTGTGCAGGAAATCTCTAAGTACATGCATTTCTACATTACCTATAGAGGATAAAAGCTGGATATAAAACTAAAGGTCTATAAATAGGGGAAGGGTTAATTAAATGGAGAATGGAAATAGCAGAACAGTATCTATAGTATAATCACAATTATACTAAACAAACAAAAAGTGCTTGTGTTTGTAAATGAATAGACAAGAGTCTATGCAAACAATAAATGCTGCGAGGATGTGGAGAAAAGGGAGCCCTCTTGCACTGTTGGTAGGAATGTAAATTGATACAGCTACTATGGAGAACAGTAGGGAGGTTCCTTAAAAAACTAAAAATAAAATTACCATACGACCCAGCAATCCCACTACTGGACACATACCCTGAAAAAACCATAATTCAAAAAAATACATGCACTCCAGCGTTCACTGCAGCACTATTTACAATAGCCAGGACATGGAAGCAACCTAAATGTCCATCAACAGAGGAATGGATAAAGAAGATGTGGTACATATATACAGTGGAATATTACTCAGCCATAAAAAGGAACTAACTAGTGCTATTTGCAGAGACATGGATGGACCTAGAGACTGTCATACAGAGGGAAGTTAAGTCAGAAGGAGAAAAACAAATATCGTATAATATAGCTTATATGTGGAATCCAGAAAAATGGTACAGATGAACTTACAAAGCAGAAATAGAGACACAGATGTAGAGAACAAACATGGATACCAAGGGGGGAAGGGGGGATGGGATGAATTGGGACATGGGATTGACATATATAATTACTATGTATAAAATAGATAACTGGGCTTCCCTGGTGGCACAGTGGTTGAGAGTCCGCCTGCCGATGCAGGGGACGCGGGTTCGTGCCCTGGTCCGGGAGGATCCCATCATGCCGCGGAGCGGCTGGGCCCATGAGCCATGGCCGTGGCCGCTGAGCCTGTGCGTCCGGAGCCTGTGCTCCACAACGGGAGAAGCCACAACAGTGAGAGGCCCGCAACCGCAAAAAAAAAAAAAAAAAAAAAAAAAGAGAGAAAATAGATAACTAATGAGAACCTACTGTATAGCACAAGGGACTCTACTCAATGCTCTGTGGTGAGCTAAATGGGAAGGAAATCCAAAAAAGAGGGGATATATGGATAGGTATAACTGATTCATTTTGCTGTACAGCAGAAACTAACACATTGTAAAGCAACTATACTCCAATAAAAATTAACTTTAAATAAAGTGCTTGTGTTTGTAAATGGAAAGACAAGAGTCTAGAAGGATATAAAAGGCAATAAAGCTTGGGAGATAATCTGAGTTATGGAGAGAAGAGAAAAGAAGGATGATTTCCTTTTTTAAAAACTACTCCTTTGTAAAAGCTGTTTGATTTTAAGCATGTAATATTTTAGAATTTCTTTATCATCCTGAAGAAAAGATACAAAATATGTGTTTATTTCTTTGGATTTTACCCAATTACAAAAGGAAAAGCCTCATTTCAGTTGAGATATCACAGTACACAGTTACTCAAGCTTCAAGTGAAAAACATAGCCTGCCACTGTATGGGTCTAAAGAGTATTTTTTCCCTAGGGAATGTAGACAAACAGGGCTGCTAGAGTCAGAGTCAATGAGATTCCTTATAATTAAAAAGAATTAGGGACTCCCCTGGTGGCGCAGGGGTTAAGAATCCACCTGCCAATGCAGGGGACACAGGTTCAAGCCCTGGTCCGGGAAGATCCCACATGCTGTGGAGCAACTAAGCCTGTGTGCCACAGCTACTGAGCCTGCGCTCTAGACCCCACGTGCCACAGCTACTGAGCCCATGCACCCTAGAGCCCGCGTGCCGCAACTACTAAAGCCCACATGCCTAGAGCCCGTGCTCCACAACAAGAGAAGCCCCCGCTCGCTGCAGCTAGAGAAAGCCCACGTGCAGCAGCGAAGACCCAAGGCAGCCAAAAAATTTTTTGTAATTAAAGAAAAGAATTAAAGAATCCAGTCCTGCTACTCTGCACACAGCCAGCCTATTAGCACCCCCATTAAGACTCTCCTCCCTTGGGCTTCCCTGGTGGCACAGTGGTTGAGAGTCCGCCTGCCGATGCAGGGGACATGGGTTTGTGCCCCAGTCTAGGAAGATCCCACATGCCGCGGAGCGGCTGGGCCCGTGAGCCATGGCCGCTGAGCCTGCGCGTCCGGAGCCTGTGCTCCACAACGGGAGAGGCCACGGCAGTGAGAGGCCCGCGTACCCCCCCCCCAAAAAAAAGACTCTCCTCTCAGACTTCCCTCATGGCGCAGTGGATAAGACTCTGTGCTCCCAATGCAGGGGTCGCAGGTTCGATCCCTGGTCAGGGAACTTGATCCCACATGCATGCCACAACTAAGGAGCCAGGATGCCATGAGTAAGACCCAGTGAAACCGAATAAATAAGTAAAAATAAATATTAAAAAAAAAAAGACTCTCCTCCCTACAGAGCACTGAAGAGGAGGTCATGAAAGATAAGCCACTTGGACGTGCAGAGGGAGACCCCAGAAAGGCTCCAGAAGGGCAGAAAAGGGACTGACTTCTCTGGTGGTGCAGTGGTTGGGATGGGAGTCTGTCTGCCTGCCGATGCAGGGGACACGGGTTCGCGCCCCAGTCCGGGAGGATCCCACATGCCATGGAGCGGCTAGGCCGTGAGCCATGGCTGCTGAGCCTGTGCGTCCAGAGCCTGCGCTCTGCAACAGGAGAGGCCACATCAGTGAGAGGCCCGCGTACCGCCAAAAAAAAAGAATCCACCTGCCAATTCAAGCCCTGGTTCAGGAAGATCCCGCATGCTGCAGAGCAACTAAGCCTGTGCGCCACAACTACTGAGCCCACATGCCACAACTACTGAAGCCTGTGTGCCTAGAGCCCGTGCTCCGCAACACAGAGGAGCCACCGCAATGAGAAGCCCGCGCACCCCAAGGAGGGGTAGCCACCGCTCGCCGCAACTAGAGAAAGCAAGTGGGCAGCAACAAAGACCCAATGCAGCCAAAAATAAATAAGTAATTAATTAATTAATTAATGGCAGAACCCCACACACACTTAAGGTTCTTTTCCTTGCAACCTGAGAAACATAAAGCTAAAATCCAAAGATATGTGATTTCACTAACCCAGACATGAGTGAAGCCCACCTCACGACTCGTGGTTCTCATCCAGTTTCCAAGAGCCCCAAAGACCCTCTGTCCCACCCCAGTGAGGTCTTTAGTTTGAAATTGTGCAAAGGAAAATACATACCTGATTTTTGGGAAACACTTTCGGGAAATGAAGCAGTTCATAAGCTGCTGTTCTGATAATGAAAGGATCTAATATTCTGATCTGATAAGGTTTATAGATCAGATTTAATGCTGGTTTCTTCCAAAAACCATTAGTGTTCTGAAATAAAGAAAATAGAAAATACAACTTGTTGTTGTCTCTTTTTTTTAATGAGAAAAAAATGAAGGTAATTGGAAGCCAGATCAATTTTGCCAACTTACTATTTTGCCACCTGTCAACAATTCCCACAGCCACTTTAAATCAAGCGGCTTAAAAGCAGTGAGAATCACCGTAGTATTAGGATCATTGTGATTGGGATCTGAAAAAACAGATTCTGGATAAAAAAGTCGGAAGGTAGTCCTTCTCCCAACTTCCTCTTCATGTCCTAAAATAGGACCATTATTCATTCTGTGGGTAGTAAAACACAAGATAATGTAGACCAAGCACAGTATGGGTCATGTCCATCACAGTCCTCAGAGATTTCAGAGCTGGACAAACATCGTCAGCCCTGTGTAGCCAGGGCTCTAAAGCCACACGGCAATCCGTCAGTCTTCACGAGTAACAGCCAAGGAGGTAACTCCCTTTCGTGAAACAGCTACTTGATCAAAGGCAGAAACATTCATTTGTGTTTGAAAATTAACTGTGGGGACACCGATAATTCATTCTTACCTCCAGAAGAACTGAAAACAAAATGAAACAAATGGGAACATAAAACCACAGAATACTCAAGCTAAAAGAGACATGGGAGGACATCCAGACAAAACCCCTTGTGTGTTTGTAGATGAGGGCCCCCATGTACATAGAGATAAAGTTACTTGCCCAGGGTTACACAATCATGTAGCAGGTGGACGTGTGTCTCAGTGACTGACAGGCAAGAGTCACAGTTAAGGTGATTTGAAAACCCACCAAAATTGTTGTGCTCTGAAATAAAGTAACAACAAAATTGCTATATTTATACCCAAGCACAACCAAATGAATGACTATCTCTGGCATGAACCAAAGAACCACAAAGGATCCAGTGTTGGGTTTGTGGATACTCAAAGCCAAGGTTAGACATACACTATTTATGCACACGCCATGAAGGTGTGCTATGAAAGGAATGCACTGTTCCCAAAACACTGTCCCCTAGGAGGTAAATACTGTTTGACCCTTTGCCACTGACTGTGATATAAGGCAGCCTTAGTAACACCTGAAATGACTTTCATAATGTCTTTAATGGCATTTTCCCACAAGGGCCTGGCGTGGTTCTAGGGGACCAGATTTTAGACAATTATAAAGAAATTTGTGAGTGCTTCAACATTGTTTTGTGGATAAATTTTCACAGCTTCCTCAAAATGAATAATCAACAGAAAATAAGGTGACCACGCTATGCAGAAACCCTCAGCTTATAACCCAGCAAAACGCCCAAGCACTGCCAGGTCATCCTAATGCATTGCCCAGCGCAAAGCTTTCCCACTCTTCAGAAGACTATTCATAGCCATTCCCAACACACACAAACTTTATCCTGGACAATGACCTGACTTCACCCTTTCAATGAGAAAACGGAACTTGAAATGTCTGCATTTCCCCACCATTACATCTATGGGACTCTTGGTAGCTGTAACCACAATCCCAGCTTTCCCTTCCACTGCGGAGATAACCACACTGGTGTTCTGGACCCCATCCTCTCTTGTTACCACACCAACCTCCTTATTCACTTCCATCAGTTTACTAATAGGCTTTAGAATCTATCTTTATAAAAGGAAACAAAATAGAAAATCTCCTTTGAGTCCATAATCATCTCCAGTGACTCATTTCTCAACTCCACAGTGAAATTTCTCTCAAGAGTTGCTTCTACTGGTTTCTCCACTTTCTCACCTGTCATTCTCTCCTCAAACCACTCCACTTGGGCTTCTCCCTCCGCACCGTGCCTCCAAATCTTCTGTCAAGAGTAACTGAGCTTCAGCTTGCCAGTCCAATGGTGAACTCTGTCCTCATCTTACATGACCTCTCACCAGCCTTTGTCATGCTTGAAACCTCCCTCTGTCTTAAAACACTGTGCTCTCTTGGCTTTTGTGATCACCTTCTCCTGCCTTTCTTCCTACCTCACTGGTGGATCCTCTCCAACTCTTTAACTCCTTTTTCTTTGCTCAACCTTTAAGTTTTGACTACTTCAAAGCTCAGTCCTGGGCCCTCTTCTCTATCTCTCCCTGGGAAATCTCACCCAGTCCATGGTTTAAGTACCACTTACAGGCTGTTTGCAATGAAGATTTTAACCTAACTGCCTACTTGACTTATCCACTGCAAATCTAATAAGCATATCAAACCTGGTATGTTCAAACAGTAATCTTGATTCTCCTCTAAACCTGTTCCTACCCTAGTCCTCCCCAACTCAATGAATGGTACCACTATCCAGCCAATCTCTTAAGCTGAAAACCCA
The DNA here is from genome assembly GCF_026419965.1 of Kogia breviceps. NCBI lineage: Eukaryota > Metazoa > Chordata > Mammalia > Artiodactyla > Physeteridae > Kogia > Kogia breviceps. Next base: position 104,107,035 of record NC_081314.1, read on the forward strand.
GGAGGAAGTATCCTGCGTTCCTTTATTCCCATCTCTGCTCACATCTAATGCATCAGAACATCCTGATAACTCTACCTCTAAAACATGCCTCAGTCTAGCCCCTTATCTCCTTCCACGCCATAACAATCCTGTTGCAAGCCACCGTTCTCTACCCAAATGTTGCAACCTAACTGGCCTCTTCATTTCCACAGCTTGTCCTTCCTGTTTCATTGTCCATGCCATCACCAGGGTATTTTAAAGACATAAACCAGATAGAGTTCCTCTCTTGCTTAACAATTTTCAAAAGTTTTCTGTTATACTTAAAATAAAACGCAAGCTCTAATTGTAGTTTACAAAGTCCTACACAGCCTGCTCCTTACCTACCTATTCAGCTGACAATTGCACCACCTCCCCAGCCTGCTGCCCTCCAACCTCACTGGTTTTCTTCCTGATGCTCTTAAACCTAGCATCATACCCTCCTGAAGACCTGCAGTAAACATCCTCTCTGTCTGTATTCCCTAGTCTTCATATGGCCGGTACTGTGTGCTCTTAGGTCCAGTTTAGATGTCTCCCCTTCAAAACAGTCATCAGTTCAAAAACAGCCACTCGGTCATTCTCTATCACGCATGTTTTAATTGTTTGCATGGCATTTATTACTACATTTCTTTACTTAATTACTGTTTTCTTCCCCTTGTTGGAACGTAAGCTCCATGGGGAGCAAGACTGTGCCTGTCATATTAAGGGGATTTCATAAATATTTGCTAAACAAATGACCTGAAATCTAGGCCTATTCCAGCCAACAACTCGAGTAATGTGTAATGTACTTAAACATACTACAGCGACTCTACTTCCTTTTAAAACACAGTGGTACTAAAGCAGGAAACGGTAGTCTTTTGAAACAATTCCAGGTTAGCAAATAGAAGACATATTTACCTTATTATTACATCATAGGAGTCAATTTTTCCTCCTAACGTCTTATTCTTCAAAACTCCTCCATTACCAACCACCACACATTTTTTACATGGCACACTGTTGGGCAAATGACAAGAGAGAGATTTGAGCCATCTTTTACAAAACTGGGTGATTCCAAGAACCCATTCATACTTAGAGGAACCCAATACAAGATTTCACTTGTTGCACAAGTAGAAAAAGAACCAGTTGTAACTTACAGGTCTAGGGATGTATTAGAAAGATATAAGATTCAAGAAATAACATTCCATAGGAAGTATATCATTGTTAGCAACTATTAACACATATCAGTTCATATACATCCCCTCATTTGATTCTCATAACCACCCACTGAGATAAGTAAGCCTGATATTCCCATTTTACAAATGAAGAAATTCAAAACACTGTTAGGTGATATTTCAAAGTCATACTCCAAAGAGGTAAAATTAGGATTGAGCCCAGACCTTTGGACTACAAAAATACCCCTCAATATAGGATTCTGCATGTTAATATTGATACAAGTGTGTTTCATATTAGATGTGTGTGTATGTTCCATCAGCATTACCCATTCCCCTGAGATTCCAGCTCTGGGTTACTGCTGCGTCTTTTAAGTTTGGAGACAGACAGTATAGAATCTGGTTGGCAAAGTGCAGCTTCCTTGTACCTGTCTGTGCTCACTTCAGTTCCCCAAACAGGTACTTGTTCTTGGGGCTTAACCAATACAAAGGAAAAGTTTACTGTGTGTTCCTGGCAGAGCTTTAAAGTAGGATATGAAGTGGGACTTCCCGTTGCTGACCAGAATCAGCCTAGGCCAGTGGATTATCTACTGTTCAGCTCTCACCCAACGTGGCCTGGCCCTCAACATAATAAAAGCCATATATGACAAACCCACAGCAAACATCATTCTTAATGGTGAAAAACTGAAAGCATTTCCTCTAAGACTAGATCAAGACAAGGATGTCCACTCTCACCACTTTTATTCAACATAGTTTTGGAAGTCCTAGCCACAGCAATCAGAGAAGAAAAAGAGATAAAAGGAATCCAAATGGGAAAGAAGAAGTAAAACTGTCACTGTTTGCAGATGACGTGATACTATACATAGAAAATCCTAAAGATGCTACCAGAAAACTACTAGAGCCCATCACTAAATTTGGTAAAGTTGCAGCATATAAAATTACCACACAGAAATCTCTTGCATTCCTATACAGTAACAACGAAAGATCCACAAGAGAAATTAAGGAAACAATCCCATTTACCATTGCAAAAGAAAAGTATACAACACCTAGGAATAAACCTACCTAAGGAGGCAAAAAACCTGTACTCAGAAAACTATAAGACACTGATGAAAGAAATCAAAGATGACACAAATAGAGAGATATACCATGTTCTTGGACTGGAAGAATCAATAATGTGAAAATGACTATACTACCCAAAGCAATCTACAGATTCAATGCAATCCCTATCAAATTATCAATAGCATTTTCCACAGAATTAGAACAAAAAATTTTACAATTTGTATGAAAACACAAAAGACCCCAAATAGCCAGAGCAATCTTGAGAAAGAAAAATGGAGCTGGAGGTATCAGGCTCCCTGACTTCAAACTATACGACGAAGTTACAATAATCAAAACAGTATGGTACTGGCACAAAAAAAGAAATATAGGTCAGTGGAACAGGATAGGAAGTCCAGAGATAAACCCACGCACCTGAGGTCACCTAATCTATGACAAAGGAGGCAACAATATACAATGGAGAAAAGACAGCCTCTTCAATGAGTGGTGCTGGGAAAACTGGACAGCTACACGTGAAACAATGAAATCAGAACATTCTCTAACACCTTACACAAAAATAAACTCAAAATGGATTAAAGACCTAAGTGTAAGACCAGATACTGTAAAACTCTTAGAGGAAAACATAGGCAGAACATTCTCTGACACAAATTGCAAGAAGATCTTTTTTTGATCCACCTCCTAGATATGCGGAGGGGGAAGGGTAAGCTGTGATGAAGTGAGAGAGTGGCAGGGACATATACACACTACCAAATGTAAATTAGATAGCTAGTGGGAAGCTGCCACATAGCACAGGGAGATCACCTCTGTGCTTTGTGACCACCTAGAGGGGTGGGATAGGGAGGGTGGGAGGGAGGGTAACGCAAGAGGGAAGAGATATGGGAACATATGTGTATGTATAACTGATTCACTTTGTCGTAAAGGAGAAACTAACACACTATTGTAAAACAGTTACACTCAAATAAAGATGTTAAAAAATAAATAAATAAATAAATAAGTAAATAATTTTTAAAAAGAAAATAAAAACAAAACTAAACCAATGGGACCTAATTAAACTTAAAAGCTTTTGCACAGCAAAGGAAACCGTAAACAAAACAAAAAGACAACCCACAGAATGGGAGAAAATATTTGCAAATGAAGCGGCCGACAAGGGATTAATCTCCAAAATAAACAGCTCGTGCATCTCAATCTCAAAAAAACAAACAACCCAATCAAATGAGCAGAAGATCTAAATAGACATTTCTCCAAAGAAGACATGCAGATGGCCAAGAGGCACGTGAAAAGATGCTCAATGTTGCTAATTATTAGAGAAATGCCAATCAAAACTACAATGAGGTATCACCTCACACTGGTCAGAATGGCCATCATCAAAACATCTACAAACAATAAATGCTGGAGAGGGTGTGGAGGAAAGGAAAGCCTCCTACACTGTTGGTAGGAATATACATTGGTGCAGCCAGTATGGAGAACAGTATGGATATTCCTTAAAAAAACTAAAAACAGAGCTACCATATGATCCAGCAATCCCACTCCTGGCCATATATCTGGAGAAAATCAAAATTCAAAAAGATGCATATACCCCAATGTTAACTGCAGCAGTATATACAACAGCCAGGACATGGAAGCAACCATCAGTGGAGGAATGGATAAAGACGATGTGGTGTATACGTACACACACACACACACACACACACACACACACACACACACACACACACACACAATATGGAATATTACTCAGCCATAGAAAAGAATGAAATGATGCCATTTGCAGCAACATGATGGACCTAGAGATTGTCATACTGAGTGAAGTAAGTCAGACAGAAAAAGACAAAAATATCACGATATTTATATGTGGAATCTAAAAATGTGGTACAAATGAACTGATTTATAACACAGAAAAAGAGTCACAGCTGTAGAAAACAAACTTATGGTTACCAAGGGGGAGAGGGGCAGGGAAGGGATAAATTGGGAGATTGAGATTGACATATACGCACTCCTACATATAAAATCGATAACTAATAAGAACCTACTGTACAGTACAGGGAACTCTACTCAATACTCTGTAATGACCTATATGGGAAAAGGATCTTAAAAAAAGTGGATATATGTCTATATATAACTGATTCACTTTGCTGTACATCTGAAACTAACACAACAATGTAAATCAACTATACTCCAACGCAAATTAATTTTTTAAAAATCCATCCAACTCCAAGCTCTCGCCACCACTCGGCCAGGCCTGGAGAAATGACAAAACAGATCATGTCCTTCTCCTCTCGGGGACAAAGCTACAGAGGAGAAGGCTGTTGAGATTGTCCTTGCAGGGCCCTCATGACATGGAAGTATGAGGAAAAAACTGTTTCTCTAAGAACCATGAAATCAGCAGACCAGATGAACTCCAGACCGTAAGGCTCTTAGGAGAGTAATCAGTAGCAAAATTGCACAAATGCTGTAGAATATTTAAATGTAGAGAACACAGCAATACAGGAACTACTGAAAGGAGCCAGGAGTTGGTTGTGTCAGGTTAAGGAGAGACAAGATACACATTCCTACACATGTAAATTTCCCTTTTTTATTTAGAATTTGTTTAGTTCATCTATCTGCTTGATGTTTTTACACCTTAAACTTTTTAAAAACACTTTTTTTATGTTTTGAGACTTTCAGCTCCCCAATATTAAAGAGTCATGCATAATCAGTGTCTACTTTGTTACAAAAACAAGAAGATCCAGGGTTTCACAGATGGTACTAATGGGGGCTGGGGGGCAATCGTCCAACAGGCCCTCCTTGAGTCTGTACCCCCAGACCTCCTATGATGGACATGTCACAATGTGTTCTAGAGAAGTTTCTTTCCTAACTCTGCTTGTCTTTAACTATGAAAGTAACATTTCTAGGTGCTCCTATATGCAAGTTTGATAGAAATCCTAATTCCAGGAAGCTCCTCTGCCCACGGCGCTCTGCAGCCATGTGGCATGGAGAAGGTGGGGATGCTGGTCAACGTCAAAACCCTTTTCTCTCTGGGTCTGCAGCCATCCTCCTGAGCAGACCTAGCCCATGAGGGCTCTACAGCAGGGAGCAATTCCCATGCACACAGCTTACGTGGTTCCTCCTTCCATGACCTCACGGCCAGTTTAATGCAAAATCAGAGGCTGAACCTTGCTCTATCTCCCCACGAGAACACTAAGTGAGGCTGGGTACCAGAGAGGGAATGGCTAGGAGTGGACAGGATGGAAATAACAGCTCTGTATTTGTGAGGTCACCTGTGTGGAGGTGAAGGAGGAATATCTATAATTTATGGCATGTAGACTAAAATCCCTCTCCCTTCAAAGAAGGCTAGAGGCCACTCCCCTCCCAGCAACCATCCTGGACTGGGGTCCCCAGCCTGAACCAGGCTTGCCTGACTCCGATACCAACGAACATGCCAGGGTGGGGCCAGGAGCACAGGCCAGCACTGTGTGTCTCCAGAGTTCTTATCTTGCAACCTCAACAAAGGACTCCTGCCCCACAGGCCTAATCTCTGAAGCTGACCCCAGAAAGAGGGAACTCAGCTCAGTCCCAGACACAGCCAGTTCCATAAACACTCAGCCAGAAGTTTCCCTCAGTGTTATCTGTATCAGGCAGAATTACAGTTGGTAATCAAGCCCCAGATCACGTGTGGCCAAAAGAGCATCTCAATACAAGAAGCTACCATCTGTCATACTCAGGTCACATCCCTGGTCCCCTCTCAAACTCAAGGTCCTGAAACTTCTCTCACAAACCCTAACAAGCCTTCCAGCCAAAAGAAAAGGGGGAGTTAAGGGTGCAAGCAGATCTGTTTCACAGGAGCCCCAAGGACTGGTTACAGAGAGAGGGTCATTCCTTCTATTCAGCCTCCTCCCGCTTGGGAGAAATGGAAAGAAATCACATGGACACTGCCTCGCCCAAGAGAACCCCAGCTCCAAAGACGCTTTACAGTTCCATGGACACCGCATTTTTAAAATTTCACTTTCTTTTTTTTTCTCTGTCAGCTTTGTAGGGGGCAGGTGGAAAGGGGAGGGCCCTTCACCACAGGAAAAGTTTGCTGATGTCTTTAAAAGGAAATCTCGTCAATGAAATTTTACTTTTCCTCTTGGCAAGGGATGTTGCAAAAATCCACACACTTTTCTGAATATCATACATGACACTAGAAACTCCTCAAGGGGTGTGTCTAAGACTACTCTTAGGCAATAACATCTTCTCTGCAGCTGGTATTCAGAGTGACCCCATGATCCTGGAAAATGTGAAATGGAACAGATCCACGGTCTGAACCACGTGCCTTGTAATTCACTGCTTCCCTCCCTCCACAGCAGGTACCCCCATATTACCAAAGGAGTGATTCAGCCTCTCCTTGGCTTCATCTACCTGGCCTGGGCTCCTGGCTTCCCCTGTTTCCTTAGTGTGAATCAATAACTTCCAGTGTCCTTTGGGTGACTGTATAACCTCAAGATATTTAATTAACACAACTTTCATTCACAAAGGGCTGCAGTGAATTGTGAATCCCTAACGGGCAAGAATATTATATTTCTGCATCCTCTAATCTAAAATTTTGTTTTTATTTATAAATATATTTCTATTTCTGCATCCTCCAATCTCAAACTCCCTGATTCACAGGTTGTGCATTTTAGAAACTGATTTGGTTGTCACCTTGAGTGTGACTTTGTAGCTGGAGAAACAGGTAGCTGTTCTTCCTTCCTCCACTCTGGAAACAGGTAGGGAAATCCATGTGCCTCAAATTGCTCACCCAGAAAACAAGATCATTCCAGAGTGCCTAAACCTGTTAATGGAAAATCTGGAAAGCTGCTGAAATAGTAATGGTAAGAGGTTACACTTCCCCTAGGTGAAAGCCATGTTTCTCATCAAGTCAGGCAGATCCAGAAGAGTTACTAGCCTATGCAGAGTGAAACATCAACATCATCAATGTAGAGAAAGTAAACCTGAACTGCCCACTTCCAGTGATCTGTGATCTGTCTTCTGTTCTAAATGCTGTATGACTCCTTTCAGCAGCAAAGTATACATTGAAATGTATCACTCGGGGCGTGCCTGGTGGCGCAGTGGTTGAGAGTCCGCCTGCTGATGCAGGGGACACGGGGTCGTGCCCCGGTCCGGGAGGATCCCACATGCTGCGGAGCGGCTGGGCCCGTGAGCCATGGCCGCTGAGCCTGTGCATCCGGAGCCTGTGCTCCGCGACGGGAGAGGCCACAAGAGTGAGAGGCCCGCATACCACAAAAAAAAAAAAAAAAAAAAAAAGTATCACTCTATCTTCAATCTCTGGCAGATCTCACTGGTCATATTCCCAACACCCATTACCCCTTGCACCTTTGCTGGCAGAGCCCTGCTTTCACAAGCCTAACAGTGGTGAGTGCGTTCCTGTGCCAATGGGTGGTTTAGATGTGGTCACATGAACCATCCCTGGGCAACAAGATATTAGGGAAGTCTGTTCAATGCCCTGGAGAAGATTTTACCCCCAGGAAGAGAATGGTTTGAGCAGAACACTGATTTTATCTACCCATCCTTTCTGCTTAGATACTGACATGTGATAACAAGGTTAGGGCAGCTGTAGTCGTCTTGCACCTAAGAGGGAAAGCCAGAGAGAGCCACCAAGAAGCTGCCCTGACATTACTGAGCCACTAGGTCAATCCCATAACCGGAGCCAATCCATACAGACGTGCAGGTGGTACCCAGTACGTCGGCACTCCCTCGGTTTGTGCAATGCAGCCTGTGCAGACGTACGTGGCCTGCCCTGCGAGCTAGATCCACAAACCTGATTCTGGACATCTGAATTCACACATCTATGTGATACGGCAGACGATAAACATCCACTTAGTTCAAATCACGCTGCGTTAGGAATAGTGCTACTTGCAGCCCGGAGATCCTAAAACCCTGTGCATTGGACCGGGGCGGAGATCTCAACAGCTAGCTCTGGGATCCCCTGCTCAGCACCTCTGGGAACCTGGCCTCGTGACCTAACCTCTTGGATCTCAGCATGCCCTTTGACGAAGTAAGGGAATCACTGAGGTCTCAAATGTTGTTAACCTATGTCGCACAGAGCCACCCGTCAGTTCCTCCGGCATGTGTACCATGGTTTCCGTATCTCTCTCTATCCAACATCTGACCACAGCAGTTGCTACAGAACACATATGTGTCCCTCTCTGCCACAAATGACTACTTTGTTGATGTAGAATCACAACCTCCCCTCACCCTCAAGTCCTCCTCCTGGCTGAAAATGCTGCCATGTAAAGAAACTGCAAAGCAGGAGGATGGCCAGAGCAGTCATGCAGACACTGATATATCCCTTATAGAGCCTGGGCTCTTTTTAATAAGTACACTGCTGACGGCTTAAGTTGTCAAAGACCATGCTCCCACCCTGGCTGGTTGCCAATGTAACCTGGCTCTGCCACTGCTGACATAATGGATTCTGCCTGGGTGAGCGACTAGGCAGCCTTCGCAAATCCCCATCCACTTAGCAAGCAACTGACTTAACACAGGTGCTTCCATTAAGTAAGACATTTATGTTTAGTTACTCTTTAACCACCCATGCAGGACTCAAGCGCTCTTCCCAGAATCTGGGGTGCTTGCGGAGTGCGATGGTATGGCTGCGGGAGGAGAGCTGGTTCCTGTATTTTAAGCGGGAGCAGAGATCTTGTGACCCAGGATTTCGCTGCTCTGGCTGTGGGAGGATGTGCTCCCACTGAGGAGAGGGCAGCAATCCCCAGGACCAGGGTGCAAGCTGGTGCTACAGAGCTCCACACACAGCCAGGAAGGGTCAGGACCTCATAACACGGGCACATTTTTAGGTATTCTTTCTCTGTGATGCAATTCCCTTAAAATATCCTCAGTCACTAGTGAAGTTTATCAAAAAGCACGGCCACATTGTGTGAGCTGTGCTTTGGAGATTAACAAGGAACAGAGTCCTGAGAAATCAACAGCGACAGCATAGGGAAACGATGGCAAGAGGACTAGAGGTGTGTCACTCCAAACCGTTTGTTCTAGGTGTGGCATCATGTGGCCCTCCGAACAAAGTGGCTGGAAAGGAATCTAGAGGGAACCTCAACCATCCTCCCTCCTTTTTAAAAGCTTTTTTTGAAATTGAAATATAATCCACACGCCCTAAAACTCACCCATTTAAATAATAAAATTCAGCAGGTTTTAGCATATTCGCAAAGCTGCGCCACAATCACCATTATCCAATCCAGAACATTTTCATCACCCGACAACGACACCCCACAGCCAGTGGGAGTCACTCTCCATTTCCACCCCCATCCCAACCCCTGACTGTGGCACAACTAATCCACTTTCTATCTCTATAGATTTGTCTATCCTGGCCATTTCCTATAAATGGAGTCATACACTATGTGATCTTCTGTGACCGACTGCTTTCACTGAGCAAAATGTTTTCAAGATTCACTCATGCTCAAAAAAAATTAAAAAAATTAAAAAAAAAGATTCACTCATGCTCTAGCAGGAATCAGTACTGCGTTGCTTTGTATGGCTGAATTACATTCCATTGTACGGATATGCATTTAATTTATCCATTGAGCAGTTGCTGGACATTTGGTTGTTTCCACTCTGGGGCTATTATGAATGATGCTGCTGTGGACATTCGTGCACAAGTTTCACGTGGTCGTATGTTTTCAATTTAAGCTTTCTATTTTGAAATAATTCTAGATTCACAGGAAGTTGCAGAAATAGTACTGAGAAGTCCTGTGTAACCTTCACCCAGTTTCTTCCAGTGGTTACACTGACTTAATGTAGTAACTTAACTTTATTAACTAGTAAAGCTGACATTGGTATAATGTGCATATACAGATCCACCTCCTCTTTTGTAAAACCAAGGTTCAGAAACTCTGAAACTTGCCCAAGGTCCCAGAGCAGTTTTACGCCTGAACTGCTGACTCTAGCAACTTTTCACCAGTACCGAACCCTCTATTTCAGATGGCCCATGCCCCCACCACCTGCCCTCCCCTCTCCCCGACAAAAAAATAAAAACAAACTTTTCTAAGCTATCCTTTTCTATCCTTAGCACCACCGCTCCTCTGCTGCCGAAGTTCTGGTCAGACAGCTAGTTTGAGTATTCCCATAAAAGGAGGAACATGGAAAAGAAAACAAACACGAAAAGATTAATCATTGTTTTTAAATGGTTTGTCATTCTGGAACTAGCTAGAGGTGGTGGTTGCACAATACTGTGAATGTACTAAGTGCCACTGAATTGTTCTCTTTAAAACCGTTCATTTTATGTTGTGTGAATTTCACCTTAACAAGAAAGAAAACTGATTTGTTAACATTTCTTTGAGACTTTTTCTTTTTCCCACACTTAGGATCCTCTGGCTCAGCAGCAAATTACAGAGAAGGCCAACTGGCATATTTACTGTGCATGATCTTCAGGATGAGAGTTGAGAAAAGAAAACTTTTTCAGTCGTATCTATTCGGAGAAGATTCTATCCAGATCATTTAAGAGGCAAAAAAAAACCCGCACACAAAAAAAACAAACGAAAAACCCTATTTAACATACATCTGTTTTGGTGAATTTATACATGTACCCTGGAGATGTTTTAGTTTAGCTCTGTAAAAGTATTAAAAATGGTTTGAGGTTAAGGATAAAGGCAGAAGCCACATTACATAATGGGGCGGGGGGGCGCGATTTATAGCCCTGGAAATCCTAAAGAATATACCCAAAAGAATTCACAGTTCCAGAATTCTCTTCCCCTTACCTCTTGAGATGACACTCAGTCTAAGACATTTAACTGTGGAGTCTTCTGTTTTTGTGCTGCTGATTAAATGCAAAGGGAGGAACTGGAGAAGAGTGGAAGTCTGGAGACCTCTTAACCTCTATGGACCTCGTTAGGGGATTGGACTAATGATCTCCATCCTTCCTGCCTCTGACCCTCTCTGTGACTTTACTGTGCTTTTGGGTCTGGGCTTCAGTCCACACAACTGAGCAGGAACAGGTGAGGTGAGGTAACTGCGATTCTTTAGGGAACAGTTTAGCAGCCTCAATATTCACCCCATCCCAACCTGCTGGACCATTGCTCAGGAGAGAAACTCAGAAAGAATATTTTTTTAAAAGCCCAAGATTAACCCTCTATTAAAAATACAGACCAAAAAGATAAATAAAATACAATGGGGTATGTAAATGGCCTACCATGTGTTCTCATCTTTTCACAGGGAAAATTGAGAACGCCTATCACAAAATTAGGGCAAAAGGCAACTTTCTATAATGAAAATACTTTTTCGAACAGATGTGATTACAAGAAGGGAGGCAAATTATTACGATTATTACTAAGTGACCAAAAACTTTGAAAAAGAACAGATTTGGTGGGGCGGGGGGGATGGAGGGGTTAGGGAAGAGGGGAGGTAGAGCAAAGAAGCAGCATGGAATTGTTAAAACTCCTGGGCTCTTCCACACAGAGTTACGGCCAAACATGCACACTCCTGTTCCCTTCCCTCTTTATTTCTGGCCCAAGTTCTTCATGGTAGTGACTTTAGAAAAAGGCTCTCTCTGCCTCACTGAGTTACTTTACTTACATTACCTACAAAGGTGGCATAAATAAGACCTCACAAGAAACCCCGCTTCAAAATGATCTGCAACACCAATATGTTTCAACAGCTTTCATTTCCAAGAGAGAAACCACAGTTGGCTGCTTCAAGCACCGAGCTAGGTTGGTATAGTGTTACATAACTGACTTTAGAATCTTGAATATTTCCAGGCACAGAAACAGAAAATGGTGGACAACACTGATAGAGGCTACATTTTCCAGTCCACCTTCCAGAAAGGCCTTGTGATTATACCCCTAGCCAATGGGATATAATTGGTGGTTGCTAGAAAATTTTTAACCATCAGTCCTCTTTGGGAGAGAGGCAGGTGATGGGGAAGCCCTTGTTTGCAGTGTTTGCCAATTTCCATGGTATAAATATATTCCCACCATGGCTAATTTCAAGCTTCTACCTTGATGGCACTGAACACGGACTTGGGAAGAGCGGCAGCTCTCACAAGTTGGTACCAACAGGCTCCAGCACATCACTGGCTGTAATAAAGTGTTATATGTAATTTCTGGGAAATGTCCTTAAAGAAGGAGGCAAGTCTTAATGGCTGGGAGCATGCCCTTCCGCCTTCATCCTCCCTGCTGGCCAGAATGTACATATGACTGGTGAAGTCCAGCCATCAGATTGGACCATAAGGAGGAATAACAGAGTCACAATAGAGAAGCCTTGGTCTCTGATGATCAACAGCTGCTAAGCTGGCCTGAGACTGCTTACCTGCAGGCTTCATTTACATGACAATTGTAAGAAAGAGGAAAAGTTGTATCTTGCAAATGCAACTGATATTTGGAGTTTTCCCATTCACAGTAAAATCTATCCCAAGGGCATCAGGCATGCTAAATGAGATAAGTAAAGCATTCAGACTTTTTTTTTTTGCAGTGCGTGCACGGGCCTCTCACTGTTGTGGCCTCTCCCGTTGCGCAGCGAGGGCTCCGGATGCGCAGGCTCAGCGGCCATGGCTCACAGGCCCAGCCGCTCTGCGGCACGTGGGATCCTCCCAGACAGGGGCACGAACCCGCGTCCCCTGCATCGGCAGGCGGATTCTCAACCACTGCGCCACCAGGGAAGCCCTAGGATTCAGATTTGAAACAACAAAAAAAATCTGATCCTTTGTGGGAGGGACAAAGAGGATAGAAGGCGAACAGAACAGCCAAAGGGGGAAGGGACTTGAAAATGAGGTTCTCACCTCTCTCCACCTGAGCCCCTCCTCTCTGACCTACAGACCCCTACAGAGAGTGAGCAAGCCTCGGCCAGCAAGGCTTCCTCCTGGTACACGAGGGCCACAGCTCCCAGATCCACAGTGAGGGCTCAGGGAGGACTCCCCCACTAAGGGCGGTCCAGATCCTCTGCCAGAGAAGGACAGACTGTTCTCACACCTCTTTCTTCTACAGCGTTTCCCCAGGCAGAGAGGAGAAACGGGAAATGTATAAGGTTATTTGTGGGATAGACTGAGTTGACTCCGAGGCAGCGACAGGCAGGTTAGTGTATTCTGCCTTTCTGGGGTTTACTTAAAATATATTTATTGCTCAGGCATGGGCTGGCCTGTTATGGTCTTTGGATTGTACCGTGGGCTTCAGACAAATGTAGAATGACTTAAAATGTAGGTAAAATTTATTATTACACATGAACTCCTCCTGAAAGTTAATATCTAAATGAAGATAATATTGTCACAAGTATATTCTTTTACGTGGGCCTCTCTCACTGTTGTGGCCTCTCCCGTTGCAGAGCGCAGGCTCCGGACGCACAGGCTCAGCGGCCACGGCTCACGGGCCCAGCCGCTCCGTGGCATGTGGGATCTTCCCGGACCGGGGCACGAACCCATATCCCCTGCATCGGCAGGCGGATTCTCAACCACTGCGCCACCAGGGAAGCCCTGTCACAAGTATATTCTTATCCACTTTCAAAACACTAGAGAAGTCTCTAGGGACCAAGTCTGCACACACGACACAAGCAATGCAGCAATGCTGAGTGTCTAGTGCATCACTGTCCTCACTCTGGGAGGATCTTACAGGGATAGTCTCCATTCACTGTAGACCTGCACAGTTTCTGCCTGTACATTGATGGTACTTCCATCTCTTAACAACTTCAGACTCAAGAACCTTTGTGCAATCAGCATGATTTTCAGTGCTTCCTCACCACCCACACCCACCTCCCTCCCAGTGCTAGTGATGCTGAGAACCCGACATGGTTGACGGTGGGAGCGGGGAGGCAGGAGGAAAGGGTGGGGAGCAGCCAGACCAAGTCAGCAAGCAGAGAGGAGGCAGCCTGGCTGAGGCACATACAGATGATGAATACCTGTGCAGGAAGAGGCTCTGAAAGCAATTAAATAAAGCACGGCTAATTCTAAGATAAAAACCAGGCAATGACTGAAGCCCGCGCACCTGGAGCCCGTGCTCCGCAACAAGAGGAGCCATCATAATGAGAAGCCTGCATGCCACAGCGAAGAGTAGCCCCTGCTCGCCGCAACTAGAGAAAGACCATGTGCAGCAGTGAAGACCCAACACAGCCAAAAATAAATTTTAAAAAAACCAAAAACCAAACTTGTCACAAAAAAATAAAAAACAGGCAAGAACAAAAGTTCCAGTCACGTCCCATCAAGACTCCTGACAGTATCTCACATTTACAGGGCCAAGGATTTTTTTCAAAGCTTTGCAGATACCTGCTACAATTATTTAAGGTATTACCATTATCACTGTTAAGTCAAACATCCAGCCCTGGATGGACCAACCCAGGTTCACATCCTGGCTCTGACATTTACCAGCTCTAACAAACTATATATGTTTGCCTGGCCTCAGTTTCTCAATTTAAAAAATGAAGATCATCAACCATACTTTGCAGAGTGGTTGTAAAAATTAGAGAGAATTGATAAAAAAGCACACATGCCAAAGGTGTGCATAAAGCAATATCCTACAGATGCGAGTTGTATAAATTTTTGTTAGAAAAGAATATATGTGGTTGCTGTGGATATGCAATCAAAAATTGAAATCGATTAGGTTGATGGCATAGTTTTAAATTATAAAAAGTACAAACTGAAATGAACCAACATTATTACATAATCTACACCTCAATAATCTGGGCCCCTGACAGAGAAAACTTAGATAAATTCAGACAAAAGCTAGCACTGCTCCTCCAGCTCTGTTCTATAAACTATCTCCATTTTCACACCTCCGTCTACTACCCCCACTTCTGCACCCACCAAAAAGCACCTCTATGCTCTTGGTAAGAGGGGGAATTCTGCCATTTTCCTTTTTAATGGAAGCCTCACAGCTGCAGATCACCCTTCTCATCCCACTGGACAATTGGCCAAATTCTAAAGTACAGCTTAAACCTTTGTGAAATAAGTCCACCTCTGTACAATAAGTTGAATTGCCAAGAAGTCTGTCTTTGGCAACTCAATTCCTAAGGGGTTAAATGGACACCAAATTTTTCTAAAAACTAAACTGCCTTTTGTAGTCAGAAAATGTGTATCTAAGCAAGCTGTTCACTTCCCTCAAATGTAATTCTGAATAAAAGGAAGAGAGCTGCTTCTGAAATCCAATATTCAAGTGAAACAGAAAAGATCCTCATGAGGGAGCAGTTTAGAAGATGTATGGGGAGGTATGGGAACCATGCCATGGAAAGAGGCTGTGAGCTGATTAACAGGGAGTGTGAATTAATTCTTCAGTAACAACAACTTAGAAAAGATGAACGTGGGTTAAAAATGTCCTGACTTGGTACTAGCATGGCACATCATCAAGACTGTGTGCAATCTTTTGAGCCAACCAATTATGCAACTTCTAAACTATATTTGTAGTTTGTTTACTTCAAGTGTCATAGAAATAACTCCTATGCATTTTAGTTATGCACAAAAGCTATGGAATCTTCCTGAGTGAATATATTTTACACTGGGGTACATGTTTTGAAGCAACTTAGCTAAAAGTAAAAGTAAAACAGAAGCAAGAAAACAAACTCACTTGTCAAACTCATCAAAGAGATCACAACTGTGCAGTTTTGAAAGAGCAAGTCGAAAATATTCGGCTAGAAAACAAATGGGAGTATTAGGAATAAAAGCAACCATGACTTCTTAGGTACACAGTAAACCACCTTATCCACTGCCCTCCCCAAAACCCACTTCAAACTGGCATGGCCACCTGTGCTTTATTCTGTGGTGAAAATTCATGTTACAACTGCAATTAGCCAGCACTACTTAACAGGCGCACTCAAAAATGGTAAGTGCTCTAAGGACATTCTCCAAAAACCCCAGGAAAAGTAAGATGCTTAATCTAAAAACAATCATAACCAAAAATTAATCATATCAGATGATTCTGAAACTGACATTGGTATAGAAATCAATATTCTGCAACTTTAAACCTATTAGATTATCAAACTCTCTGCAATGTATTTTAAACACACACACACACACACACACACACACACACACACACACCACACACACACACACACACACACCAGGATCAGCTGAATAAGAAAAGTCTAACTCAGGAAACTATAGGCTTGTCACCGCCTAGACTTTCAGGGTCTCTCAAAATCTAGAATATAAAATTGTGCAAGGCAAAGCAGTTGTCAACAAGCAGAGGGAAAATCGTTTCATCATTAGTAAATGGAGTAATTCTCTCTAAATTTAGCAAAAATAAAATATCCTCTGATTAAATTAAAAGATTGACCAAGGACCTAGAATGTGCTGATGACATAAAATAAAACTCATAGGTAAAGAGGTGAAATGGGAAATAGGGAGGAAGTTAACTCATAGGGTTGTCTTGCTAATTCTGAATTGGAATAAAGTAAGGCATTGGAACTCATGAATAATACGGTGGCAAAACAAAAGTGAAAAGCAGTTTCTCAAAAACAAAAAAAATCTACTTTTTTTCATTCTTTTATTCCACACTGACTCAAAATGAATGGGGATTTATGAATTAAAATTTAATTCCTTTCACCCAATCCCTAAATCATATCCTTAGGAATCATTATGAAACAGAAAGATTAAAAGGCCTTAAAATTATATAAACATGTGATTCACATCAAACCCCACTCATATTAATAGGGCAGGGTAAGAATAATATTACTGACCTGATGTTCTTATCCCATAGGGCAAATCAAACTTATCGCTACCATAGAAGGAAGCAGTATTTTTAAAATCAGCTGCACACAGAAAAGGGTGAAACTGATGAAACCTGGAAGAAAAGGATAAAGAATGATTTTCCCAAATGTGTATAATATTTGCAGGTTTTTAAAATCACAACTGTAAATAACTGTAGTATGTCATTCCTATTGTTGTAGTAACTATACATGAATGTATAATCATTTTTAAGGTTATTTAAAAATCATCTTAAACACTATTTAAATATTACCTAGAATGGGATGTCTACTGGGACTACACACCCAGAAGGGAAACGCTTTCCAAGTAGTGAAACCAAAATTACGTAACAGCTTTGGGTGGGGAGTGGGGGGGGGGGGGGGGGCCACAAAATTTAAAAACCAGCAAACACCAGTGACAGCCATCTACGGGAAGACACAAAGGAAGAAATAAGGGAAAGTAAAAGTACAGATGCTGATCCACTCCCAAAAGAAAAGGTACCATAAAGCTGTTGTCAGCTGTGAAAATAAAAACACACTGAAAGTTAGAGGTAGCTAGAACTGAACTCTTTCCTGAGGTCACTGAATTAAAATTTACTCAAGAACAAGAACCACGGATATTTGTCTTCTTGTTGCCTGTCCTGCCCCCCTGCTCCGCTCAGGTACTCTCTCAGACAACAATGTTTGATGAGGCGCCTCTGTTTTCTCCCTCACTTTTAGCTCCTGGCACAGAGTAGGCAGACAACATACATTCAAGAAATGACTGAATGAATTTCAACTCCAAACTAATTCTTTATGGGACCATTATGAAGTAGAAAGAAATAAGTTTTTTTAATTAAAGAGAAGGAACAGGGACTTCCCTTGTGGTCCAGTGGTTAAGACTTGGCCTTCCAATGCAGGGGGTGAGGGTTCAATCCCTGGTCAGGGAGCTAAGATCCTACATGCCTCCGGGCCAAAAAACCAAAACATAA
This sequence comes from Kogia breviceps, assembly GCF_026419965.1. Taxonomy (NCBI): domain Eukaryota; kingdom Metazoa; phylum Chordata; class Mammalia; order Artiodactyla; family Physeteridae; genus Kogia; species Kogia breviceps. The sequence continues at coordinate 104,124,850 of NC_081314.1, forward strand.
AACAGAAGCAATATTGTAACAAGTTCAATAAACTCTTTGAAAACGTCCACATCAAACAAAAAAAAAAAGAGAGAGAGAGAGAGAGATAAGGAAGAGGTAAAGCACATATCAAAATGCCATTTCCACCTACCAGGACTAGGTACTTGCAGAGCACGTCAAGCTAATCTTTATCCCATCCCCAACACATGGCCCCTTCTTTCGGCCTTATCAGTTTTGTTCTTCCTTAGTATAAAAATTGCAGGTGGGGCTTCCCTGGTGGCGCAGTGGTTGAGAGTCCGCCTGCCAATGCAGGGGACACGGGTTCGTGCCCCGGTCCGGGAGGATCCCACATGCCGCGGAGCGGCTGGGCCCGTGAGCCATGGCCGCTGAGCCTGCGCGTCCGGAGCCTGTGCTCCGCAACGGGAGAGGCCACAACAGTGAGGCCCGCATACCACAAAAAAAAAAAAAAAAAATTGCAGGTGGAGATAAGAGCGCCCCTGGGGTTTCAGAGGCTGCATGACAAAACGGAAATAAACAGCAGTAGAGTAGGGACAAATTAGCTTCAGCTTGATCCTGGCTTTGCTACCCAGGAATCACTAACCTTGGCAAGTCACAGGAGCTCAAGATCTTTCGAGCTGAGCTAAGAACTTATACCATATTCAGACTAAGTAAAGAGGTGAGAAACTAGCCCTTCCTACTCGAGAAGGGTGTGCATGCTAGATTCAGTTGTGACAAGTGTTAGCAGCCTCAGGGGTCCAGCCAACTTCAAAAGGCCATTATCTGTATCAGGGTTGATCCCTAAGCTTAGGATCTGCTCTGGGAAGAGGAAGTGTCAGGTCACCTGACTTAAGATTGAGAGGAGATTCAAGATCTTCCCAGGCTTCCTTGGGAAAGTAAACCACAGATGACTTTGCACCTTGAGGTGAAAGCAATAAAGGATGCTATTCTTCGGAGTTCGTGGGAGTGATAATGATGGTAACTCATGATTAAGTCTGCGGCCGGTCAGACCTTGTACTAGGTGACTTACATTTTATTTCTAAATGAAATAACTGTTAAGCACTGTGGCAAAGAACGGTGGCCTGCCATTTCAGTAAACAAAGGATGTTGAAGCCCATCAAGGCTTTGGCTACTGCAGCCGCCCCCCAACTGTGCACCCTGAGGGGAATTCAGGAGGAAGGAAAACAGGATACTGGCCCCAGACGGCTGAGGTGCAAATCAAAGGAAGAATTCCAATAATACAGTTTCTTGCATCTTCCCACACATAGAAAAGGGGTAAATTCATTATCTTGAGATGTCTGGTTTTTCTTTAATTAGCATTAATCTTTCTTTTTAATTTTATTTATTTATTTTTGGCTGCGTTGGGTCTTCGTTGCTGCACATGGGCTTTCTCTAGTTACACTGAGTGAGGGCTACACTTCATTGCAGGCTTCTCATTGCAGTGGCTTCTCTTGTTGAGGAGCACAGGCTCTGGAGCACAGGCTCAGTAGTTCTGGCTTATGGGCTCAGTAGTTGTGGCTCGTGGGCTCTAGAGCGCAGGCTCAGCAGTTGTGGCGCACGGGCTTAGTTGCTCCGTGGCATGTGGGATCTTCCTGGACCAGGGCTTGAACCCATGTCCCCTGCATTGGCAAGCAGATTCTTAACCACTGCACCACCAGGGAAGTCCAGCAGTAATCTTTTGATGTTCGACTCCCTGTTCTTTTCTTCCCCCAAACTCCTATAAATCCTGGCTCGTCCCTCTTTGGAACAGTCCCTCAGGGCTATCTGAGAGGCTGGCTGTATCCCAGGCTTAAGTCCTCAGTATGGTCCCAAATAAAACATGATTCTCAACTTTTAGGTTGTGCTTTGTTTTTTTCAGTCGATAACTCCATGTCTCACACAGAGGAGGGGCTCAATAAGTATCTGCCTTATCTGTAATAATTATATATTATATCATATTATATTACAGTATATTACATTATAATGATCATCTTTGCTGGTGTTACTCCTACAAAAGCCTGGAAAGGAAGGTAAATTCTACTAACCAATTTAGACTGTGGATAAAAAAATGTGGCCTGCCATTCCAGTAAACAAAGGATGTTGAGGCCAGCAAGCCTTCAGCCCACTGCAGTCGCCCCAGATGGTACACCCCGAGGGGGATACACGGTGGAGAAAAACAGGATGCTGCCCCTAGATAGTTAAGGTGCATATCAAAAGAAATAATTTCAATAAGCCCAGACTCCTGCATCTTCCTATTCATAGAGAAGCACTAAAATCATTAACTTGAGATGTCTGCTTTTTTGTGATTAGCAGTCATCTTTTGATACCTGACTGTTAAGGGAAACACTGACTGAAACGCCTGCCCTGACCAGGCAAAGACAGTAACAATTTGCATGAGTTATTTTAGGACAGGAGGTCCTGGTAAGGAACACGGAACTAATGAGCCACCACCAACCGGAAGAATTCGGGAAAGTTCAAAAAGAGAGAGGAGACGCCAGTCCACATGTCCTACCGATCTCCCAGAATCCTCCTCGCTGGAATCCATCTTGGCTGAGTGATGCGTGCACCACCAGAAAGGACCCTGAGTCGGAATGACTGGCCAGAGACAACCTGGAAACGAATCCCATCACCATAAACCCCGAGACTGCGAGCCACGTGGCAGAGCAGTCCTCCTGGGTTCCCTTACCTGCCGCTCTCCGCCCAGGCGCCCCTTCCCAATAATGTCTCTTGCTTTGTCAGCACGTGTTTCTCCTCAGATAATTCATTTCCGAGTATTAGACAAGAGCTCACTCTAGGACCCTGGAAGGGGTCTCCCTTCCTGCAACATGACTACATGTCTGTCTTTTTCAGCAAAAACTCCTATATTTCCTCCCTTACCTCTTTGGAACCGTTCCTCAGAGCTATCTGAGATGCTGCCATCCCAGACTACAGTCCTCAGTAAGGTCCCCAAATAAAACATTCTCAACTTTTAGGCTGTGCATTTTTTTTTTTTTTTTTCAGTTGACGAGACAAAGAAACCGAAGCTATAAAAAGTGAAGTAACTATTATCTGGAGTCACTAACCCATACCTGACAAAGATGAAACCACACCCAAGCTCAATGCTAAGGAAAAGTGTCCTCTTCATAGCACTGCAGGTAACTCTGCCAGGTTTCCCAGCAAAGCTTCTCCTGATGGCTACTGCAAAGGAGGGAGCTCTGCCTCCGGGGAATACTATTCACACGACAAATGTGCAGACTTACACACCTGCTGAGCAATCTTTTGTAAATACTTTAACCCCTTTGGGTTTTCTCAGAAAGAAAACGCCTTTTCTCTCGAAAGCTGAAGAGTACCTTGATTCTGGAGTAACACTTTGAAGCTGCAGTCTGCAACCCATAGGTGGCTCATGAAGTCGATTTTGCGAGTCACGATCAGCTCAGTTTTTAAAAGTGAATAGAACAGAATACAGGGTATCTGGAGTAGGAAAGGTAAAAATTCTTTCTTTTTTTTATTATTAATATGTATGGATACTAAGTTCCAAAGCAAAATGTATTTCTTACTATGGGTCATGGTAAAAAAAAAAAAAAAAAAAAAAAAGTTTAACATCACTCTTCGAGTTTTGCAGTGGTCCTAACTGGACACACACCCACAGATTGACTACAAGCTGCCGAGGCACACCCGTAGTCAGATGTAAAAATATTTTATGTATCTAAAGTTTTCCAGAAGGTTGGCTGATTTTTAAAGGGACCTGTAGCCCCAAAAGGTTAAGAACCAGTCATGGAGAGATACGGTAATACGATAAAAGAAAATTAGAAAAGACAATGTTAATTTTAGATCCTTAAAAGATAAAATGCTGAAAAGCTTGTATGTGTTTTACACACTTCAACATGCCCAGACCCGACTGTCACTGATTTCTATTAATCTGGAAGCATTTTGACCAGCACTCTATCAAAGCAGTGGTGACAAAGGAAAAGAATATTTATGGATGGAAGGGTAAATTTCTGTACAAGTCCTGACCATAATGAACAATCATTATTTACATTCTATGTAGTTCATTAAAAGTCTGTGAAAGGCAAATATCCACTGTAAACTTTAACCTAGAAGTTAAATAAAAATAACAAGGGTGGAAAATAACATGGGAACAAGGGTGGGGAAAGAAAACCCTAAAAGGACAGTGCACTCTTTTATGATCAAACACAAACAGACCTCTCTAATCTCACCTGTGTGAAAAGAATACTGGTCTGACTGAGTTCTTCAATGCCTTTTCTTAAAATATATGCAGAGTTCTGACTAAAAGCACAAAAAAGACACAGGATAGTCAAGCTCTTCCTTAAATGTAGGATAACCACATTATGTACTTACACTGCTAAGATTTGCATGAAAAAAAGTAAACAAGCGTGGAGAATGATTACAAACACATTTTGAACATTTTGTGTGCCACGGTTTCTTTTGTATTTTTACCTCAGGAGAGAGGCAAAAGCTGGCTTTGATAAACAAGGCTGGATCTTATTTCTCTTCTTCATTTCCACAGGTGGCACCCTATGAGACAAAAATAGCGTCAGTCAGAAACCAGAACTAGGAAGACAGCCCAAAGGGAAGAAAGCGCCCTGGGAACCCACGCGGTGCCACCAGTGAGAGGCTTCTCAGGCAGGGAATAGAAACGATCACTGCAGCCCCCGAGGTATGACAGAAGCTTCTCCTAAGTCCTGGACACATTTGAGGATTCCTGGATGCAAAGCAAGAGAGAGTGGAAAAGGCTGAGGTGATGAGTGACCCAGAAGGGTCAAAGAGCAGTGACTCAAAGGACCCTTTGAGAAGAACTAGGGTCATCACACTGTGGAAGGCAAGACCAGACTCACGTTTTAGAAGTTTCTGAAAGCCTGAGGCACGCACAAGGCTATGTAGGTCCTCTGTGCCACACGCCGGGACACCCACGGGCAGCAAATGCCACAGAGACACTGCCCCGAGCAGGTTCCGTAGCCCCTGCCGGTGCCCCGGGGACTCCCCAAATCCCACCATTTAGAGTCACATATCTAACTCCCCTCTATTCTTGGCACAGGTTAGGCGCTTGTGTGTCCCCTGAATGGAGCACTTGTCTCCACAATTTCAAAGGGTATTGTGATACAAGACATAGCACAACAATGAAAACAAATGAAGGGGACGGGGGCAGCAGGACCCAGACTCAGCCAGGAAAGAGCAAACCAGCCTAATATAACAAACTATTAATGATCATCAGTTGTGTGGGGAATTAATCTCAAAAAGAAAATGAATCAATTTTCTTCTGCAATCACAGGATTCAAAGAGAAACAGCCTAAACCCTTCATGGACTGACTCAACTTTTAAACTTTTTTTGGTACAAAATCCACAGTTAAAACTGCTAGGTTTCTGAACTCTGAGGCCAGATGCAGAGAATCATCTTTTGTAAATACCCCAAATGGCAAAAATCTCTTGATTTATATGTAAGGAAGGTACATAAATATAGTGGGCCAGGACACCAAGCCACAAAAACCAAATTATAGTCAGAGGACAAAATAAAGTATAAGATATTACTTGGTTTCTAAGGTTATTAAACCAGAAAACAAACTATTTGGGGATACTGTGAAGACTGTGGGTGTTTTTTCTTAAAAAAAGACCATTACTTGTCTTAAACAGTTTTTAAGGAAGCAAATTCCGAGGTAATTTCCAGCTCCGAGGTAATTACCAGCATCCGAGGTAATTTCACAATACTTTTCTGCGTCTGGAGTAATGTGTTAGCTTAGCAGTGACATGAACGTTCCCCAAACTCTGATGACAAGAAAAATGTGCCGAATTTGGACCCTTTTCATTGTCTTCTTTATCATTTCCCCTGTGACCAAGAATAGGATTTGTAGGGAATTAGCAATCTAGTAAACTTCGTGCTTTCTTTTCTGTTCTTGACTTCCATTACTAAGTACAGGACAGAGACAGAAGTGGCAGAGGTGAAGGGAGAGATGCCTGCAGTAGGATCGTCATGTGGTATATAATCAGACTTCTAAGATCTATGGCTCATTATTTAAGTCCAAAACTTCAAAACTTGTGTCCAAACCGACCCACCTGGCACTGGGTTTTTCCAGTGACCATAAAGAGCATTACAATCAACCAGTGATGAGGTTAAATGCAGAAGCATCATTTTTTTTAATCTAGTAAAACAAAACAAAACCGAGAAACATGATCTAGGATCTACTATTCAAACACTGGCAAAAAGTACAGAACTTTTGTCTAAGACAAGAAGTTTTTATGTGGTTTATTTTGACATCCTATACTCACCACTCATTCAGGATTTAAAGGTCATCAAAACTTGATTCCTCACCAAAGGACTGACAATAGGAAAAAGGATACCTCGAGACTAACAGGCAGTTGTCCTCCAGGATTACATTATACATTTATAAGCTAAGTGATTTGGGTTTTTCAAGCTGTTGTCCACATCAGTTTTTCTGCTCTGGTCATTTGCATTAAGATGAAGAATGTTTTTAAACATGTCTAATACATAGTAGCAATTTCTGAGCAAAAATCTGGGAAACTCAAGCAAAGGAATTTCCAAAAATACCAGACTTCTGAATTCTGAGTTTTGAAAATATATTTTGAGGAGAAATAGACATAGTCTAATTTGATGCCTTTAGTGTTTTTGAATCACCCCTCCTCAGGGTTGAAAAACTGTTTTGTGTAACTGAGGGTACTGTTGGTTCAAACTGTGTTAGTTTACAGTTTTTTGCAAACATTGTAGAATACAGCAACATGTACATTAACTTTTTCTCTATTTATCTTTATTATAGAAAATATCTTAGAATGTTCTTGATAGAGTAGCACGGTAACGATGGTCTCACACTTGGTGTGAATGGTAGTTTAGCAAAGCATAGCTCAAGGATTTGCAAAGTTAGGAAGAAGGACAAGAGAGCCTCTCTCCCCACCCCCATCTAAATATGAAATTTGGTAAATTAGAATACTTTGTAAAAAAAAATTCATATTAATTACCATTATGTACGAGACGTTTTGTTTTTAATCACATTGAAGATAATCGGCAAAGATTTTTTCCTTAATGTTTCTCCCGAGTGTAGTACTATAACAAAAACTTAATGCTAAGAAACATTTTATATGCACCTTTGAGTAGGCAATTTAATCTAGACTATCTAGTTTTCCTCCCATGATAACTAATCTGTTTTTAGTATCAGCAACATTTGGCAAGTTTATTTTTTAGATTTAAACTGTGGTTCATCTGTTCACTTTTCTAGAAAAAAATCATTCTCATGAGAAAAAGCATAAATTAACAAGAAAGGAGAGTGACTCGATCTGCTTTTAGAAAAAGAAATGTTTAATCAGCTATCCTGTATTTGGACTTATTCAGGTGTTAAGAAATTTAGGGAGGTATAAGGGGTTGAAAGACGACAGTGCTCTTTTTTTTGTTGTGGTTAATCTAACAGACCAGCCTTAACTGTGGGCTTGAATCCTAAAAGGACAGTTGCCACAGTGGGACACAAGGAAATGTTTGGTTGGCAGATGAGCACCAGTGACAGCCAAATGGAGGGACATACTTGCATGGTCAGTTTATTCTCTAATTCCAATAAGTTCTTTGCTTTCAGAAGCAAGAAAACATTTCTTCTCCCCTCCCGCTACCCCACCCCCTTTTTTTAAACACACCACAAGGAAAGTACAGACAGTTACGCTACCTCAAACCCTTTGTGACACTTGTAGAAATCAGTAGATTTCTTTTAGATTAGACAGAATCATTTTTTTAATCTCTTGACTTGTTTTCCTTTGGTTTGAAAAGTTGTGTTATACTCAATTGACTCTAGCAAAATTTTGTATGTGGTAGCATAGCTTTAATTTATCCTCTTACAATGCTGTTCTGAATTTTCTTTTGGTATTTAAAAAACAAAACCTGTTGCTTAGAAGCCATGAACTATTTTACTTTACTTCAACTTGTCAAAATTTCCTTGTTTTAAAAAATGATCATCTGGGTTCACTCAGGAAATGCATGTCAGGAAGCTTGTATTATAAGTTGACGAGTTGTGATGTATCAGTAACTGCTGTTACTCCTTTTTCAAAGAAATATAATTGATTTTGAAGTTTTCTAGATTGTCCCATGCTTTGTGACTAATGCAAAGAAATCAAGTCCTGTGTGGTATTTATTCTAGTCATTTCTATTCAGGCTATAAACTGTAGCTAACTTTTTATTTGCAATTAATTTATTCTAAATAGAAAATAACTATTTTCTATTTTCAAATATTCTATTTGAAAATAGAATAGAATACTATTAAATAGTATTTAATACTTTTAAATACTAAATAGAATAGAATACTATTTCTATTTTCAAAATAGAAATACTTTTCAAAATAGAAAAAAAGGAAAAATGATTAAAATCTTATTATAGAAGTTTTCTCTTTAATAAAACTACCAGTGCCTCTTCAAATTTTATATGTGACATTTCAAGCCAAAGTCATTTCAAATTGTACATACAGCATTATTCACCAAATATTTTTAAACAAAAGGAACCATATGTGGTGTCTACATTTTATCAACAGTCTCTTATCCAAGCATTTTAGACTCTAAGAATCAAGTGCCACTGAGTCTAAGAATTACTCCATCAATTCAAAAAGATGAATTATATAAATAAGAACGTGATGTCCCAAAGATGGTCAACACCACTGCTTCACTGAAAAGTCAATAAAAAGATGTTGTTGGGCTTCCCTGGTGGCGCAGTGGTTGAGAATCCGCTTGCCCATGTAGGGGACACGGGTTTGTGCCCTGGTCCGGGAATATCCCACATGCCACGGAGCGGCTGGGCCCGTGAGCCACGGCCACTGAGCCTGCACGTCTGGAGCCTGTGCTCCGCAACGGGAGAGGCCACAACAGTGAGAGGCCTGCGTACCGCAAAAAAAAAAAAAAAAAAAAAAAAAGATACTAAAATGGTAAAACTCTAATTTATAATGGAAAAGCTAGAAAAGGTTCAAAATATTACAGGGTTTGTTTTTTTGTTTTTTTGTTTTTTTAATAGGTCCCTCTAATATCATCTGCAGGTCTATGTGAAAGACCAGTTTGATAGTCATTTTTAAACAACAAAAATAAAACTTACCCATAGGCATTTGTTCCCCACAATATACAATGCAGCACATAATAGAGGAAGACAGCACTCAGGAAGATGGCCACAAGGTACCCTCTCATGGCTGGCCCACCTGAAACACAGGGGATGAAGGCCAAGAGAAAGGCAAGATGGTTATACAGGTGATTTACACAATGTCTTACATACAAGCATTAGTTCATAAACATATAGAGAAAAGAATAGAAGAAACTGGCATCAGCCTGTTATTTTGGAAACACCCACTAAATTTTCAGAAAGTGAATATTTTTTCTGTCTCTCCTCATCCTCTTTAATCAACAACATTATTCACGTTTAGACCAATACTTTCCCATGTTAGATAGGAAAAAAATTCATTCAGAACAAAATTTTACACATCTATTTCATATCCAAAACTTTTTTCAGAAATATTAAAAAATACCTATTTTCTCTATCTCAAGAGAAAATGAATATATGCCTTAAGATGTAAATAAACATTTTGTATTGTCAGTGCTCGAAATGACTTTTAAATGCTATTTATGCTAAAAGTCATTTTCTCATTTTAAAAAACTGGGGGAAAAAAGCTACTAAACAGTATTTCCCACAACCTCAATTTTTTTTTTTAGTTTATTTATTTATTTTTGTCTGCTTTGGGTCTTCATTGCTGCTCACGGGCTTCCCCTAGCTGTAGTGCGTGGGCTTCTCTTGTTGCCGAGCACGGGCTCTAGGCATGCAGGCTTCAGTAGTTGTGGTGCGTGGGCTCAGTAGTTGTCTCGCAGGCTCTAGAGTACAGGCTCAGTAGTTGTGGTGCACAGGCTTAGTTGCTCCATGACATGTAGGATCTTCCCTGACCAGAGCTCGAACCCGTGTCCCCTGCATTGGCAGCTGGATTCTTAACCACTGTGCCACCAGGGAAGTTCTCCCACATCCTCACTTTTTACACACCTTTAGATGCACCATATCATAGCACAGGTAAATTTAGCTAATTATTTGCTTGTTTTTATACTAAATGGACAGTAGAGTTCACTGCACATTTATAGATAGACACAAACCTGGACACAATCCTCTCTAGAGTATAAATTTTTTAAAAAAACCCTTTACTATATATATATATATATATATATATATATATATATATATATATATATATATTTTTTTTTTTTTTTTTTTTTTTTTTTTTTTTTTTTGCGGTACGCGGGCCTCTCCCGTCACGGAGCACAGGCTCCGGACACGCAGGCTCAGCGGCCATGGCTCACGGGCCCAGCCACTCCGCAGCATGTGGGATCTTCCCGGACCGGGGCACGAACCCGTGTCCCCTGCATTGGCAGGCGGACTCTCAACCACTGCGCCACCAGGGAAGCCTGACAAAATATATTTTTTATAGCCTAAAACATTTTGTTTAGTTCCCACTTCTGCTTCAAAGGCAGAAATGAGTATGTTCTCACTTCTACATGTAATTAAAATGTGACAAATTTAATATATGTTTCTATACTAGATCTTCTATTCAATGCATGTTGCTTAAACAGATATACTATTTCTTTGCATCTCTTATCAAGTTTCTGGTCCATCTAGATACTTGAATGTACCACTCGGCTCACTCCTGTCCACCTCTATTAACCTCAATTAGGGCAATGCAGTGTCGAACGTGTGAGTCTGGTTAGATTCTTTTATTTCTTTTTAAATTTTATTGAAGTATAGTTGATTGGTTAGATTCTTAAAGAGCTCCATTGCCTTCTTAAGTATAATCTACTAAACATAAATGAAGCTGTTCTTGATCATGTGAGGTCATCGTAACAAATGTAATCATCATTCTGGGCTCCATTAGAGTTGAGACCCTCTGGAGCTAATGAGGGTGTGGGGCTGTTTGGAGTTGACCCTAAACTGTAGGGATTACCCCGTGCAGATTGCTGAGCACACCTCCCTTGGTGTCAGCTGTTGCTTCTCACTGCAGTTAAGGCAGCCACCACCCCCATGTGCCACTATTATAAACTACTTAGAAATGCAGACTGTCAGGAGGAAGCAAATGAATGCGTTACATGAGCAAATTTTAGTTTACACACACTTCTAATGTAGCGGACATAATCCCCATGAAGAGTCAACACTGGTTAGAAATCAGAAGACAGGAATCATGGCCCAACTCCACATAATTCCTGGCTTGGAGGGGGGCCTTAGGTAAATCAGTCTCCCTTTTCCAACCTGACTGTTCTCCCATGTTGAGGAGTGAGAGCACACAGCCAACCTCTTTGGCTATGAGACATAGTGGCCAAAATGATGGGCGTCTGGCATAACCTAGGACACGAAAATATGTGCTGAATAAGTTTGTATATTTTATGGTTGTTTGTCTTCTAAAGCTAAAGCCAGCTGTGCTTTTTTTCTATACAGTAAAATGCACGGGTTTTGAGAAAACCAAAGGGAAACTTGGCCTCCCCTTAATGTAGCCTGTGCAGTATTTTTACTGGTCTGGCAGAGTCAGTTGGGCGTGGCTGTGGCGGAAAGGCCACTTCCTCTGCTGGCAAAGGGGGTAAAGCATGGAAAGGACTCATAGATCACCTCAGGCCTGTGCTTCCCTTTCCACTTTATTCTGTCTTCCTTGCCCATTTGCAATGTATGTCTTGATGTATTGTGCATTATTTTAGAAATCACCTTAAATTCTTGGTAAAAAGCAATAAATAAATTGCATGATCATTAGTGGGTAAAAGAAAAAGTATGGTTCTGTGCTTCTTGAGAAATAATTGGTAAAATCCAAGTAATGGAGAGAATTAAGGTTTGCGATGATCAGAGTAAAAGTCTAAGACAGTGAGGCACGGGAGATGTTGGACACATCACTTAACTGGTTAATCGAGGAAACAAAGACAGAAAGATAGCTAGCCCAGAGCCTGGCCCTTATGACATGTTCAACAAATACTAGCTCTGCTTCCTCCCCTTCATCTGTGAGAGAAGTGCTAATATTAAACACTTTGGCCAGAGGCCACGAGTCATGATTCATGATGGCAGGACATAGGGAGCTGGCGTGGCCTGGCCTTGGCTCATTCAGCCCTTTAACTGAACTGGCCTCTGCAAAATGTTTTTTGTTTTTTTCATTCAAGTGTCACACAAACATGAATGTAGGATAAATATAAAAGACTCCAAAGAACACAATGGAATTTTTTTCTATACCCTGTGACTCAGCTGAAAATACACTATAATTAAGCCTTTTTTGTTGTACATTGGACAGTCTCAGATATCAGGGGTGTTTGGAAACTCTGGAAGTTCTAGAATCCACAAGTTAGACTTGGACAGAGAAAGTTTTAGAAATTACTGATACCAGGCTTAAGACTGTCCTGGAAGGCATTTTACCATGGGCCAAAATAGTCACCAAACAATCTGCTTAAATACTCAGATTAAATATTTAAAATTCCACCCAGAGTAACATCAGTTTTGCAAACACCCAACAAGGATGCCACTTATCAGTATCAGCAATTTTTTAAAAACATATTTATATCTAAGGTAAGATAGCATATGAAAGTCTAGAGAAAGAACTCAATATTTATAGTTCAATTTGCTTATCTGTCCCTCAAAACATATTCTTTGGGAAATTTATATATCACTTTACAGAGCACGAAAGTATGGGTAAGTGAGATGTTTTTATCCTCACCAGTTTGTGGTTTAGCTGAAGACAAAGAAGTGTGAGAAAACATTTTTTTCCTTCAAAAAGTAAAATGAACCTACTCGTGAAGAGCCACTGCATACACCATCTGAGAAAAATTTTGGAAGCCTTGCCACTCTCTCACATGTCATGGGCAATTCAAAGCATCCATATTCAAGTTGCAAAGCAAACTGGGGCTAGCCAGGATATCCTTGTGGTAAACATGTAGAGTCCCTCTACTTGCTCACAGCAAAAACTTCCACAAATAAATGAATTCTCTAATTATAAGTCTATAAATGAAACAACCATTTTGCTTTGAGCAAAAGACTCAAAGGAACACCAGTAAGAATTTAACATAGAGTGCCTGCTTTAAGGGGAGAAAAAAAAAAAAAAGCCCCTTCAATATAGCTTCAGTTACCAAAGCAAACAAGTTTCAAGATCTTGACATTAAACACATATCTGCTTCTTGGCTGCAGATGCTACTAAGACCAGAGTCCCTAAAACATCCTTCACAAAGTTTAAGCCATAAAGCAATTATTTACCGAAAGTGTGAGTAGAGGGTGTCAAGGGAGAGCAGGAATCATTGGCAGAGATCAAATGTTTATTTCTTCCCCAATTATGATACATAACCCAATAGATGAATAATCTGCATATGCCAAAGTGAGCTCAATCTTTGCAACAGGTTTTCCTTCTCTTTAATAATAACAGTATATTTTATAAGTTCATAAAATGCTTGTATGTCCATCAGTTCATTTAAGGCTCAAAACAAGCTTGATAAACAGATGTGCAAGAGTCTGTCATACAGAGTGAAGTCAGTCAGAAAGAGAAAAACAAATACTGTATGCTAACACATATATATGGATCTTAAAAAAAAAAAATGGTTCTGAAGAACCTAGGGCAAGACAGGAATAAAGACGCAGACGTAGAGAATGGACTTGAGGACACGGGGAGGGGGAAGGGTAAACTGGGATGAAGTGAGAGAGTGGCTTGGACATATATACACTACCAAATGTAGAACAGGTAGCTAGTGCGAATAGATAGCCGCATAGCACAGGGAGATCAGCTCAGTGCTTTGTGACCACCTAGAGGGGTGGGATAGGGAGGGTGGGAGGGAGACGCAACAGGGAGGAGATATGGGGACATATGTATATGTATAGATGATTCACTTCATTATAAAGCAGAAACTAACACACCATTGTAAGGCAATTATACTCCAATGAAGATGTTAAAACAAACAAACATGTGCAGGCATCATCTTCTTGATGAATGAGGGAAATGAAAGTTTCTGCAATTCCATGAGTTGTCCCAGCTCACACAGTTTAAGAGACAGAAACAGACTTAAGTCTGACCATTTCTTTCTCACAGTTCTATTCCTGGTGTCATCCTGTCTATCAAGACAAAATACATGAGGGGAACCCAAAAGAGAAAATTCTAATTGACAACTTCCTGACAGTGCGCTGTTGATGGGCAGAGTTCTGAAAGGGCAAATACAGACATGGGTGGCAGGGAGAGGGCTGCAGGGCAGCGTTCCTCAAAGTGACATGGCAGGTCCAAGGGTCAGCACCGGCCCAGGGCTTGTTAACATGCACACTCCTGAGCCCCTACTTCATCTGAGTCTCTAGGGCTTGGAAAAGTGTATTGAAACAAGAACACTCCAGTCTGATTCTTATGCTGACCCAAACTACAGTTTGAGAATCACTTGCTCTAGGATTCTCAAGAGAACCATGGAGGAATGTACTGACATACGGAGACCATAACAGATGTTACAATAATGACCCCACTCCGTGGGAGCAGGACCTGTCAATCATTTTATTTGTATTTATTTATCTACTTCTAACAATACATGTCACAAAGAAGACGCTAAGTAGATAATTGTTGAATGTAGTTACAGATCTCATAACTAGATGCTTTGTATTGATTTTTTTAATCCAAAATGCCTAGCACATGGCAAATGCCTAATGAATAATGGCTGATTAGAATCATTAAGATATTGCAGTGCTTAGCATTTGTCAAGGCCCCCCGACAGATGCTTTGGGTGTATTATCTCGTGTAATCCTCACAACCACCCTGTGAGGGAAATAGTACACTTACAATTCCCATTTCACAGATGAGAAAACTGAAGCTCTGAGAGGAATATTAACTTACCTGAGCTAATAAATTGCAGAACAGACTCAAACCTGTATCTATCAGACCAGAGTCCACACACTGTACTGCTGCTCTCCAGATGTGAGCTTTTACAGATTGGTGCAGGTCCAGCCTTCTGATACCAGACTAAACATGACAGAATGTCTCATCTGCCCATCCTACCAGCTCCCTAAGCAGTATCAATTCTAGGAATTGATGAAATGGAGATAAAGTTTACAGTCACAAACTGTGCTGAAATAACACCCTATTACTCACAACCTTGTTCCTCCCCCACTCTATTCTGGATTTCAGTAAATCCATTTTTTTTTTTTTTCTCCATGGTTCTATTGAGTGTCCTGGAGCAGTGATCCTCAAACTTCAGTATGCTTAAGAATCAAACTGGAGGGTTCCTATTTCAATGCACATTCTTGAGCCCCAGGGCAACCATAATAGCATTGCTTATAAAAACAAAACAAAAACCCTATGGAATGACACTTGAAAATGGTCAGATTCTTATTTTTAGACTCTCTAATGCTTTTTCAAACCTAAAGAGGCTTGTTTTTCCAACAACCAGTTAGAAAAAAGCATATTCAGCAATAATTCTGGAAACATCATTCTATTCTCTAAGCACAAAAACCCTGTGGGTATCTCAGTCAATAGCACATGACTCCAAGGAAGAAACATGCTTCCACACACAGACGGACCCCACCTGCCAGGCCTCTCCACCCAGTGACCTCTAGGCTCAGCTGCAGACACACCCCGGTGTCCATCTGTAGGCTCAGCTCCACCCCAACCTCTGAGCCTGATCCTGGCCCAAAGGAAAGGGAGGCTGAGAAGACTCCAGGAGCAGCTCAACAGTTTGGTCAGGTTCCTACTGATCCCACACTTGGACATGTCATTCACCTGGCCTGAGTTCCTGTTTCCGGGTCCCTGAATTACATCCTAGTTTTCCAAGGTCTTCATTCTTCCCTCTCTCAGCTACCCGGGCAGCTCAGCAATCAAACATCCAATTCTAAGTAACTAGGATCCTACACCATGCACTCATCTACTCTATCCCTTGATACCCTCTGCTTCCCCAGTGACAGAGGTCTTGCTCTGCTGCTAGTCGGTCTCCTCTCTCATCCAACGTACCTCTGCTCAACAAAAATACTTGATAACTTGCATCTTTGTGCAGAATAGACAAGGACACCCCATCTGGCTCCACACAGCCCTGTGGGCACATAGTTTGGCATGGGCAGGATTTCAACCACAACTTTCCTCTCAGCCAGGTGCCCCTGTTCAAGGTTCACCTCCACAATCTTACCAGGTGGCCCTGCTCTCAGCCTGTGTCCATTTAACCCTAGGAGAGACTCTTTTGCATTCAGGTCTCCAACAGACCTCAGCTCACACTGACACATAGCCGAGACTGTCTGAACTTGGCAACAGATCTTACATCCTGCCTTCCTTCCTCTTTGTATTTACTGCTCAGCTTATGACTCTTCTCTGCAATCACATGCCCCTGTGCACATGAGCTGCAGCTCTACCTATGCATTAATGTCTAAATCTCTTAGTCCAGCCCCATGGGTCCCCTAAGCCTCCTAGATCTAGCCGTCTCCATAGAGCCCAAACCTTAAAGAAGACACACAGGACCTCACAGCAATGGATGGAAAGGCCTCAGTCCTCT
Organism: Kogia breviceps; assembly: GCF_026419965.1. NCBI lineage: Eukaryota > Metazoa > Chordata > Mammalia > Artiodactyla > Physeteridae > Kogia > Kogia breviceps. The sequence continues at coordinate 104,141,263 of NC_081314.1, forward strand.
TTAACTCAGTTATTACCCCTCTTTCAAGTAATGATCCTTATTATTAATGGTATGATCCAAATGTGTCCAGAAGCCTCATTTATATACCAAGGACCTCCACCGTCTGGTACTGATGATCATATAAATAATAGCACACTTTATTAAGTACTTACAAAATGCCCAGCACTGCACTAAGCCCTTTTCACATATGATGATGAAAACAGGGCTGCTATCATCCCCACTCAAGAGATCTTTCTGGGTTTTTACATTGTACATTATGGAAAACTTCTAAATTGTACATTCTGGAGAACTATAATCACTGTATTTTTTAACTATAACAGCATGAACTTAATATAGTCACTTAATACCTTGTTAAGCAAGGGAATGATACACATTAAAGTCTGCATTTATTAAAATATACTTACTTAGAAACATTAAAATACAAAAGAAGAAACTGTTCATTTCACAATTAAAGAGATAAATCTTAAGGAATTAGTAGTCTGGTTGATCAGATTTCTACTAGAAGGATCTGAAAATTCTCAATAGGCCAAAATTTAAAAATAAAAATAGCACATATAAAATTCAGCATGCAATATTACACCACCTTAAAAAGCTAAATTTAAATCTGAAGTTCTGAGCTACTGTTATTTAATACAAATTAAGGAGAAAAAATCTGATATTACTGAGTAAACTAATGGAAAATTATAATTTGATTTATGCACCTCCTCCCTGGAAAAGCTATTAGTATAATTTCAATAAATTGGACCAACTGTATACATTCTGCCTGATTTCTAAACACATAGTTTTTTCCTTTCTGTATAGCAGAAGAAGAATATGCATAATTTTCTTTCTCTCTTCTTCCCCCCAATTCTTCTGCTATACAATGCTATGCAGCTAGGCAGAGGACTATGTACCAGATGAAGGGACAAGATAAAACCCCAGAAAAACAATTACATGAAGTGGAGACAGGGAAAAGGGATTCAGAATAATCATAGTGAAGATGATCCAAGACCACAGAAAAAGAATGGAGGCAAAGATTGAGAAGATACAAGAAATGTTTAACAAACACCTAGAAGAATTAAAGAACAAACAGAAATGAACCATACAATAACTGAAATGAAAAATACACTAGAAGGAATCAATAGCAGAATAACTGAGGCAGAAGAACGGATAAGTGACCCGGAAGACAGAATGGTGGAATTCACTGCTGTGGAACAGAAGAAAAAAGAATGAAAAGAAATGAAGACAGCCTAAGAGACCTCTGGGACAACACTAAACACACCAACGATCTCATTATAGGGGTCCCAGAAGGAGAAGAGACAGAGAAAGAACCCGAGAAAATATTTGAAGAGAGTATAGTCAAAAACTTCCCTAACATGGGAAAGGAAATAGCCACCCAATTCCAGGAAGCACAGAGTCCCAGGCAGGATAAACCCAAGGAGAAATACAATGAGACACATCATAATCAAATTGACAAAAATTAAAGACAAAGAAAAATTACTGAAAGCAACAAGGGAAAAAAGACAAATAGCATACAAGGGAATTCCCATAAGGTTAACAGCTGATTTCTCAGCAGAAACTCTACAAGCTAGAAGGGAGTGCCATGATATATATATATATTTTTTTTTTTTTTCTTTTTGCGGTACACAGGCCTCTCACTGTTGTGGCCTCTCCCATTGCAGAGCACAGGCTCAGGATGTGCAGGCTCAGCAGCCATGGCTCACGGGCACAGCCGCTCCAAGGCATGTGGGATCTTCCCAGACCGAGGCATGAACCCATGTCCCCTGCATCGGCAGGCGGACTTTCAACCACTGTGCCACCAGGGAAGCCCACATGATATATTTAACGTGATGAAAGGGAAGAACGTACAGCCAAGATTACTCTACCCAGCAAGGATCTCATTCAGATTCAAAGGAGAAATCAAAAGCTTTACAGAAAAGCAAAAGCTAAGAGAATTCAGCACCACCAAACCAGCTCTACAACAAATGCTAAAGGAACTTCTCTAAGTGGGAAACACAAGAGAAGAGAACGACCTACAAAAACAAACCCATTAACAATTAAGAAAATGGTAATAGGAATGTTCATACATCTCGATAATTACCCATGAATGGATTAAATGCTCCAACCAAAAGACACAGGCTCGCTGAATGGACACAAAAGCAAGGCCCATATATATGTTGTCTACAAGACACCTGCTTCAGACCTAGGGACACATACAGACTGACATGGGCACATACAGACACATATATGTATATATATGTATATATGTATACCAATTATACATATATATGCACCCAACATAGGAGCACCTCAATACATAAGGCAACCGCTAACAGCTATAATAGAGGAAATCGACAGTAACACAATAATAGCGGGGGAATTTAACACGCCACTTACACAAATGGACAGATCATCCATCCAGAAAATTAATAAGGAAACACAAGCTTTAAATGACACAATAGACCACATAGATTTAATAGATATTTATAGGACATTCCATCCAAAAACAATAGATTACACTTTCTTCTCAAGTGCACATGGAACGTTTTCCAGGAGAGATCACATCTTGGGTCACAAACCAAGCCTTGGTAAATTTAAGAAAACTAAAATTGTATCAAGCATCTTTTCTGACCACAACATTATAAGATTAGAAATCAATTACAGGGAAAAAAAAACATAAAAAACACAAACACATGGAGGCTAAACAATATGTTACTAAATAACCAAGAGATCACTGAAGAAATCAAATGGGAAATCAGAAAACACCTAGAGACAAATGACAACGAAAACACAATGATCCAAAACCTATGGGATGGAGCAAAAGCAGTTCTAAGAGGGTAGTTTATAGCAATATAATCCTACCTCAAAAAAACAAGAAATATCTCAAATAAACAATCTAACCTTACACCTAAAGGAAATAGAGAAAGAAGAACAAACAAAACCCAAAGTTAGTAGAAGGAAAGAAATCATAAAAATCAGAGCAGAAATAAATGAAATAGAAATAAAGAAAACAATAGCAAAGATCAATAAAACTAAAAGCTGGTTCTTTGAGAAGATAAACAAAACTGATAAACCTTTAGCCAGACTCATCAAGAAAAAAGAGGGAGAGGACTCACATCAATAAAATTAGAAATGGAAAAGGAGAAGTTACAACGGACAAAACAGAAATACAAAGCATCATAAGAGACTACTACAAGCAACTCTATGCCAATAAAATGGACAACCTGGAAGAAATGGACAAATACTTCAAAAGGTATAACCTTCCAAGACTGAACCAGGAATAAATAGAAAATATGAACAGACCAATCGCAAGTAATGAAATTGAAACTATGATTAAAAATCTTCCAACGGGGACTTCCCTGGAGGCGCAGTGGTTAAGAATCCACCTGCCAATGCAGGGGACACAGGTTCAATCCCTGGTCTGAGAAGATCCCACATGCTGCAGAGCAAATAAGCCTATGTGCCACAACTACTGAGCCTGTGCTCTAAAGCCCACAAGCCACAACTACTGAAGCATGTGCACCTAGAGCCCATACTCCGCAACTAGAGAAGCCACTGCAATGAGAAGCCCATGCACCACAAGGAAGAGTAGCCCCTGCTCACCACAACTAGAGAAAGCCTGTGCGCAGCAACGAAGACCAAACGCAGCCAAAAATAAATAAAATTTTTAAAATTTATTTAAAAAAAAAAATCTTCCAACAAACAAAAGTCCAGGACCAGATGCCTTCACAGGTTAATTCTATCAAACATTTAGAGAAGAGCTAACACCCATCCTTCTCAAACTCTTCCAAAAAATTGCAGAGGAAGGAATACTCCCAAACTCATTCTACTAGGCCACCATCATCCTGATACCAAAAACAGACAGAGATACTACAAAAAAAGAAAATTACTTACCAATATTACTGATAAGTATAGATGTAAAAATCCTCAACAAAATAATAGCAAACAGAATCCAACAACACATTAAAAGGATCATACCCCATGATCAAGTGGGATTTATCCCAGGGAGGCAAGGATTCTCCAATATATGCAAATCAATCAATGTGATAACCATATTAACAAACTGAACAATAAAAACCATATGATCATCTCAATAGATGCAGAAAATGCTTTTTGACAAAACTCAACACCCATTTATGATAAAAACTCTCCAGAAAGTGGGCATGGAGGGAACCTACCTCAACAGAATAAAGGCCATATATGACAAACCCACAGCAAACATCATTCTCAATGGTGAAAAACTGAAAGCATGTCCTCTACGATCAGGAACAAGACAAGGATGTCCACTCTCACCACAATTAATCAACACAGCTTTGGAAGTCCTAGACATGGCAATCAGAGAAGAAAAAGAAATACAAGGAATAAAAATTGGAAAAGAAGAAGTAAAACTGTCACTGTTTGCAGATGACATGATACTATACATAGAGAATCCTAAAGATGCCACCAGAAAACTACTAGAGCTAATCAATGAATTTGGTAAAGTTGCAGGATACAAAACTAATGCACAAAAATCTCTTGCATTCCTATACACTAACAATGAAAGATCAGAAAGAGAAATTAAGGAAACAATCCCATTTACCCCTGCAACAAAAAGAATAAAATACCTAGGAATAAACCTACCTAAGGAGGTAAAAGACCTGTACTTAGAAAACTATAAGACACTCATGAAAGAAATCAAAGATGACAAAAACAGATGGAGAGATACACCATATTCTTGGATTAGAAGAAACAACATTGTGAAAATGACTATACCACCCAAAGCAATCTACAGATTCAATGCAATCCCTATCAAATTACCAGTGGCATTTTTTACAGAACTAGAATAAAAAATCTTAAAATTTGTATGGAGACACAAAAGTCCCCGAATAGCCAAAGCAATCTTGAGGGAAGAAAACAGAGCTGGAGGAATCAGACTCCCTGACTTCATACGATACTACAAAGCTACAGTAATCAAAACAATACGGTACTGGCACAAAACCAGAAATATAGATCAAAGGAACAGGATAGAAAGCCCAGAGATAAACCCACACACCTATGGTCAACTAATCTACAACAAAGGAGGCAAGGCTATACAATGGAGAAAAGACAGTCTCTCCAATAAGTGGTGCTGGGAAAACTGGACAGCTACATGTAAAAGAATGAAATTAGAACACTCCCTAACACCATACACAAAAATAAACTTTAAATGGATTAGAGACCTAAATATAAGACCAGACACTATAAAACTCTTAGAGGAAAACATAGGAAGAACACTCTTTGACATAAATCACAGCCAAGATCTTTTTGATCCACCTCCTAGGGTAATGGAAATAGAAACAAAAATAAACAAATGGGAACTAATGAAACTTAAAAGCTTTTGCAAAGCAAAGGAAGCTACAAACAAGACAAAAAGACAACCCTCAGAATGGGAGAAAATATTTGCAAACGAATCAATGGACAGAGGATTAATCTCCAAATATATAAACAGCTCATGCAGCTCAATATTTAAGAAACAAACAACCCTACCTATCAAAAAATGGGCAGACGACCCAAATAGACATTTCTCCAAAGAAGACATACAGATGGCCAAGAAGCACAGAAAAGCTGCTCAACATCACTAATTATTAGAGAAATGCAAATCAAAACTACAATGAGGTATCACCTCACACCAGTTAGAATGGGCATCATGAGAAAATCTACAAACAACAAATGCTGGAGAGGGTGTGGAGAAAAGGGAACCCTCTTGCCCTGTTGGTAGGAATGTAAATTGATACAGCCACTATGGAGAACAGTATGGAGGTTCTTTAAAAAACTAAGAATAGAATTACCATATGACCCAGCAATCCCACTACTGGGCATATACCCAGAGAAAACCACAATTCAAAACGACACATGCACCCCAATATTCACTGCAGCACTATTTACAATACCCAGGACATGGAAGCAACCTAAATGCCCAGTGACAGATGAATGGATAAAGAAGATGTGGTACATATTTACAATGGAATATTACTCAGCCATAAAAAGGAACGAAACTGAGTCACTTGTAGAGATGTGGATGGACGTAGAGAAAGACTGTCATACAGAGTGAAGCAAGTCAGAAAAAGAAAAACAAATATCGTATATTAACACATGTATGTGGAACATAGAAAAATGGTACCGATGAACTGGTTTGCAAGGCAGAAATAGAGACACAGATGTAGAGAACAAACGTATGGTCACCAAGGGGGGAAAGTGGCAGTGGCGGGTGGTGGTGTGATGATGAATTGGGTGATTGGGACTGACATATACACTGATGAGTATAAAATAGCTAACTAATAAGAACCTGCTGTATAAAAAATAAATAAATAAAATTTTAAAAATAAATAAAAGAAAGCCAATGCTTTTCCCAGATTTACATCCTTAGTATATGTAGACAGATCTTTTCAGCTAATAAAAGCTAAGCTGTCACTTCCAAAGCAGATGACCAAATCCTGCCCCCAAAGTTGGGTATGCTCACTGAAAAGAATATAAAAAGAAGAGAAATGATGTTTCAGCAGAATTTTGTTTCTTAATAGTGCAGCAGGACAGACTAAAATCATTCAGCTAATAGCACACTATATTAGATGTTAAAAATAAATGAACTGAAGTTCCTGTTTTCAAGATCTCTCCCTTTAGCCTCAGCTTCGTTGAAAATACACAAAGAAGCTTTTAAGGGAACTTCTTATGGTCCTACTGTTTATTCATATTTTCTCCCAGAGACCCATTTCTTTTCCCAGAGTGGAAATTTTCTCTATTTCTTATATTAATGTCCTATTGATAAGATAGACTCTAAAGAGCAATAGATACTGTTAACACGTTAATGATGGTGGCCAATTTTTAAAATTAACTGTGGAACATCTCTGGTGGCACAGTTATTGAGAGTCGGCCTGCCAGGGTGGGGGACACAGGTTTGATCCCTGCTTTGGGAATATTCCACGTGCCGTGGAGCAACTGGGTCCGCGAGCCACAACTACTGAGTCTGTGCTCTAGAGCCCTCGAGCCACAACTACTGAGCCCGTGTGCCACAACTACTGAAGCCCACGTGTGTAGAGCCTGTGCTCTGCAACAAGAGAAGCCACCACAATGAGAAGCCCGCACACCGCAGTGAAGAGTAGCCCCCGCTCACTGCAACTAGAGAAAGCCCGTGCACAGCAATGAAGACCCCAAGCAGCCAAAAATAAATAAACTTTTTAAAAAATAATTAAATTAAAATGAACTGTATAGAGGGAAGAAAATTATAATAAAATCCACCACTTTTAAGTGCACAATTTCATGAGTTTTGACAAATCTGTAAGGTTGTGTAACAATCACCAAAATCATACTAAACATTTCCAACAAGACTGAAAGTTCCTGTGTTGTCCCTCTTTGCAGCCAACTCTCTTTCCCTAGTTCCTGGCCCCTGATCTGTTTATCACTATAGTTCTTTCTCTAAAAGTTCATATAAATGGAATCATACACTATGTATCTTATTTCTGGCTTATTTATATTAGTATAATGCTTTTGGAAAAAATTGTTCATGTTGTTACTTCTACCAGGAATTCAAGCCTTTTTCCTTTTTATTGCTGTGGACAAAAAAAAAAAAAAAAAAGAAAGAAAAGAAAAGAAAAAAAGGTTGCCTACCATTTCAGCAAACAGCAATGTTGCCCATCAGCCACTGCAGCCACCGCCCCCCCCCAACACCCCTGGTCCCCCAACAGTGCACCCTGAGGTGGAGAAAAACAGGATATGGGCCCTAGACAGTTAAGATGTATATCAAAGGAATAAGTTCAATGAGCCCAGACTTTGCATCTTCCCACACAGAAAAGTACTAAAATCATTAACTTGAGATGTTGTTGTTTTTTTTTTAGCAGTAATCTTTTGATGTTCAACTACATCTGTATGTTTGTTTCAGCAAAAACTCCTCTATATCCTGGCTTCTCCCTTACCTCTTTGGAACAGGTCCTCAGAGCTATCTAAGGCGCTGTCTCTCAGGTTATAGTCCTCAGAAAGGGCACTGAATAAAACATAATTCTCAGCTTCCAGGTTGTGCACTTTTTAAAATCAGTTGACATTGCTAAGTAGTATTCCATTGTATGGCTACACCACAATCACAATTTGTTTATCAATTCACCAGTTAATAAACATTTGGTTACTTTTTGGTTTTAGTTATTATAAATACAGCTACTGAAACCAAGCAGAACCCTGTGGGGCCCCTGGGCATGGAAGCATTTGTGTCCCCTGTTCCTTGTTTGTAGGGAACAGACTCTAGCCTCCATGACCTTCCCTGAGTTCCTAAGGGTAGATTCCAACAGTTGCTAATCAGGGAAGGAAGGGGATTCAGAGTCAAGGGAGGAACAGTCAAGAAACAGTGGTACAGCCTGCTTGGAGCAGAGTCCTGGTTCTGCCTCAAGGGACACACATAACAATTATCTTTAAGCTCTTCTGTACAACTAAAACACCCACAAAACGCAAGATGTTCCAGAGAGAAGATCACAGTTTGATAACCTCAAAGCTCATCAGAAGACCACAAGAGGCAGAGTATAGGCCCTGCACACACTCTGATCCTTATCAGCAACCCCACCCTTGAACTACTGCTATAGAACTCCTCACCAAATCCTCCCAGGTGGGGACGAGCCTTCTGTGTTCCCCTCTGCCTGGCAAAGCAATAAAGCTATTCTTTTTTATTTCACCCAAAAGTATCTCCAAGATTCAATTTGGCACCAGAACACAGAGGCTGAGATTTTGCCATCACTACATTGAAAATTCAAGCACAAGACTTTGGGTAGGCATGTGTTTTCATGGGTCATATAGTAAATGTATTTTTAACTTTATATGAAAATTTTATATTACATTTCGGTGCCTATTTCTGAACAACAGATTTGCTTCAATTGCTCAGTTAAAAGGAAAAATCCCCTATCGTAACAATTCAAATTATTGACACCACTGAATAATACAAATCACTGACAGGGGTAAGAATGGATTAATCTATCACTATTGAGCATTCATTATGCACATGTACTCTATTTTAAGACATGGCAAACAGAGCTAACAGTCTGGCGAGGGAAGTTACACTGTTTCAAGATGACTATGATTATCTGTTGTGAGAAGTAAAATTAAATATTTTAGACCCCTGCTCCTCAAAAGTGTGGTCCACAAACCAGCAGTATTGAAAGTATTGAAACCAAGCAGGACCCTGTGGGTCCCTCCCTGGTACAAACCTTTCTGTGTCCTCCATTTCTTTCTTTCTTTTTTTTTGTGGGCCTCTCACTGTTACGGCCTCTCCCATTGCAGAGCACAGGCTCCGGACGTGCAGACTCAGCGGCCATGGCTCACGGGCCCAGCCACTCCACGGCATGTGGGATCTTCCCGGACCAGGGCACCAACCCGTGTCCCCTGCATTGGCAGGTGGACTCTCAACCACTGCGCCACCAGGGAAGCCCCTCCATTTCTTGTTTGTAGGAAATAGGCTTCATTCTGCCTCCTAGACCTTCCCTGAGTTCCAAAGGGCAGATTCAAACAGTTGGTAATTAGGAAAGGGAGGGGATGCAGAAACAAGGGAGGAGCAATCAAGAAACAATAGTGCAGCCTTGGGGCAGGGTCCTGGTTCCTCCTCAAGGAATATACACAACAATATATCTTTGAATTATTCTGCAGGAACTAAGGCCCCCACCCAGGTGGAGGATGGTAATTTCCCGCTGAGCACAAGAGTTCTGGAGCACCACCCTGTTACCTCATCACCAACCAATCAGAAGAAATTCACATATCCTGCAGCCCTCACCCCAAATTTTACCTATAAAAACTTCTCCCCCCAAACCATCGGTGAGTTTGGGTTTTTTTTAACACAAGCCACCTGCTCTCCTTGCTTGGCCCTGCAATAAACCTTTCTCTGCTCCAAACTCCAACAGTTCAGTTTATTTGGCCTCACTGTGCGTTGGGCACATGAACTTGCATTTGGTAAAAGTATTGGCATCACCTGGGAACTTGGTAGAGCTGCAGAATCTCAGCTCCACCTCTTGATCTACTGAGTCAAGTGTGCATTTTAACAAGATCCCCAGGTGATCTGTGTGTTTGAGAAGCACTGCTGGAGAAGGTCAGAAGAAAGAGGAATCACAGCCCATGGAGAGGATCAGGGCTTCACCAAAAACAGTTGTTGAGAAGAACTGAAAGCTCATTCTAAGTTCCATGCTACCTCTTTTAAGAGTCTTTTGGGCTTGACCTTTAAAAATTTCCAATCAACAAAATTTTCCCCGAACAAACTAGTGAGACTCTCTTTGAAAATAAGTGGCTTTGAGAAAAATTCCCATCATCATTCTAGGGGATATTTGTGGTCTCTCTGCAAATTCCCTGGGTATTTTCATTCCTATATTGTTTACAGCCTTATCCTTCCACCTTCCATCTACTACCAGTATCACCACTGCTATTTTTGAGACAAAATATGCAGATTACATCTCTCAGATTACATCTACATGACACACACTTCATCCTGCATCGCCTTCTGATTCACCTAAAAGGGCCAACTGAATCACCACTCACTCACAACATTTCCAATTATTGCTATTCACACCTGGGGCCCAGGAGTTACAGATCTTAGAGCTGGAAAGACTGCAAGAGTTCAGGGCATTTAGACAGAGTAAGGTCTTGTGTCACCACATTACAGAAGAAGCAGACAGGATTTAGAAAAAAGTAAAAACTTGCCAAAGGTGACCTCATTCATAAGTAGCAGAGTTGGTAGTGCAGGAGAACATTTTTATGTGGATTTTCCTCCAGCATGACTCCGGGCTCATCATGGGTACACAACAATAACCTACTAGTCTTCATGTCATTCCAGTCCTCTCAAATCTCTATGGATTTCAATTCCTGAAACACCTCCCTCGGGTGGCACTGCATCTCACTCCTGCTGCCTGAGCTTCTAAACCTTTCTCTTCCTCCTTGGCACACCTAAATACAGGTGTTCGCAAGCTCTTCTCTTAATGCTATTTCCTAAACACATGTTCTCATTACTTCTCAGCTACTAGCAATGATCTCTAATTTATCTTCCCTTTAAATCAGCCCATGTGCTGAGCTGGCATAAACTCCTCAAAGCAAGCCCGGCTCTCATTTTGTCATCCACCCCCCAGGAAAACCTTCATTGTTATCCCATTGTCTGCCAAATACACATAAAATCACTTAGCCTGGCATTTAAGACTTCTTTAATTCGGCCCTTCCATCTTCCTTCTCATATTCTTCTACAAGTAATTTCTTCTCTGCAGGTAGCAGCGCAATTAGGTGTTAAGGTTGTCTCCTTGGCAGACACCCTGGGTTTGAGTCTCAGCTTTACCTCTGTCTAGATGTATGACCCTAGGAAGTTTCTTAACCTCTTTATACCTCACCTGTAAAATGGGAATAAAGATAGTACCTAATAGAGCTATATAAGTTGTAAATATAAAGCACTTAGAAAAATGTCTGGCACATGGTAAGGACTCTCCTAATCTTGTTTTTAATTCTTCTTTTAAAACTAATAAAGTATAAGCTGCGCATACACCAAGGCTTCACTAAAAGACTAACTTCAGGGGACTTCCCTGGTGGCGCAGTGGTTAAGAATCTGCCTGCCAATGCAGGGGACATGGGTTCGAGCCTTGGTCCAGGAAGATCCCATATGCTACAGAGCAACTAAGCCGGTGCACCGCACCTACTGAGCCTGCGCTGTGAGACACAACTACTGAGCCCATGTGCCCAGAGCCCGTGCTCTGCAACAAGAGAAGCCACCGCAATGAGAAGCCCGCGCACTGCAACGAAGAGTAGCCCCTGCTCACCACAACTAGAAAAAACCCGTGCGCAGCAATGAAGACCCAACGCAGCCAAAAATAAATAAATAAATTTATTTTTTTAAAAAAACAAAACCAAAAAACTAACTTCATAACATCCTGGTAAAGATACCGAAGAATTCATGACAGTGTACAATAAGAACACCCCCTCAAAAAGAAAGAAATTAAGCTTCCATTACTACACTAGCTATTATTTCTCCACATTTATTTAAACATTTCAAAGTATCTGTGATAGGAAGGCTTACCCATCTGCTTCTAAATGTGAAACAAGAGGCATTCAAGGTAACAGTAATTCATTAGCAAAACTCATCTTAGACCCTATTTCTGGCTATAGAAGCCATACCTTTCTATGCTTTTCATAATAAAACTGCTCTGAGTCCTAGTAAAACCAAACAACCTAGGTTTGTAATCAGCATATCAAATTTATGTCTTGAAGCAAGAAAGAAAATCAAGAGCTTTACAAAAAATCTGAGTTGGCAAATAGTTTTTGCCTTACACTCTGATTTGGATCCATTAAAATGTTGAGAAGGATTCAAATATGGTACTCTAGGCTCAGAAGCAAATGCTGGGGTCAGTCAGCCACATCTAACAAGGTAAGGATGAAGAGTTGAATACCTGTTAGCCCTAGACTAGAGAATGGAGGAAGAAGAAAAAACAGTGCAACAGATGGCAATACAACTAGGTTAAATTTTCTGAACACTTATGTGATGAAACTTTTCTAAATGCTCTTGGTATATAATTATTTTAATCGTCAAAAACATCCCTTAAGAAAGGTCATTCCTATCATACAGATGAAGACACTAAAGCACAGAGAAGTTATAATGTATCCAAGGATACCCAAGCAGTAAGTGGTGAAGCTGGGATTTGAACCCAGGCACATACCAGAATCCATGCTCTTCACCATTAGGCTATAAGGACTCAAAATATTTCCATATTCTTGATGCAAGGAGATGTATGGATTGACAGAAAAGGCAGTTCCAGAAATCTCCATGATGATTATAGCCCAGATTTCCTTCAATTAAGATGTTTCTGGCAGTAAGAAACCTGAAGATCCAGCCTTACCTTCAGCCTACGTTCACAGTGCTCAAAAGTTCTGCAAGACCAGTGCCTCAGAACACTAGGGAAGGACTTTGAATCCACTCATAATCTTGGTATGAACAATGAAGAGCTCAAGAGATTCCCAAGGACTAAATCCCAAAACCACTGTAAATGCCCAGATGTACCAATAGTACTAAAGCATAATACTGTAAGTCAATAGTGTCCTTCATAAAATGATTTCCAAACAAAGCAGTAACATAACAAATTTGCTAGTAGAATAATTGTTCTCTGATGAACCTCAACAAATCAGAAAGGCTATGGATTCATGGGTAAAACATGGAGCTAATTCCTAGAAGACATTTGAGCTCGAGCTTTCTCAGAATGAATTTATAAATAGGTATAAATTTGTACATGGGATTCCAGGCATAGTAAGGAGAATATACACACAAATTATATTAAGGTACTTCAATGAAATTATTATTAATTGTAGCATTAAAGACAGAGAGGGAACTAGAGTTCATTTTAAAAAGCTGGTTAACAGCACTTGCTACAATAGTTGTGATGCATGTAATATTCTAGTTGTAACTTCAGTTTATTTATTCTTTCACTTCCATGTTGGTTTAGAACAGTCCCAAAAAGGCCCATTTAGACTCAGAGTGAAAATAATACTGAAAACTTTCATAGCTCAATTTTGGGATATGCTAAAGAGTCACTGGTTACCTAATATGTAGTTTCATAGGCACTCTGGCCACCTGTTAAACTAGTAAGAGATAAATTAACAGGCAGCTGTATACAAAGAAGGAGAGGGTAAAGTCACCTGCCAGAGGGAAACACTGTATAAAAATATTTCAAGGGTTCCAACTTAACATCTAGGAAGTCTGAGAAGACAGTCCTGTTAGCTTTGCTTACCTACTCTTTTAGGGGTCTGTTCCCAAAGGCCCTCTGTCCCCTGAGGATGTAGAATGTGGTAAGGGTGCTGGAGGCCCAGGAGGCTGCTGCTAAATTGTTGGAGCCTCTCCACTAGAAATTATCCAAGACAAAAGGTGGTGCTGCTTCTTCACTTGTAAGTGCTGAAATAAAACACAAAGGTAGCATGCTTATAAGGATGGTTTGGCTACCTGAGAAAAATCTTAAGGCATTAAAAAAAATTTTGAATGAAAATACTTTAGTAAACTCACTACTGGCCCCTCCCAAAATGCTCTGCAGGGTGATGTAATTACCAAAAAAAAAAAAAAAAAAAAAAAAAATCCAACAGCAAAACCGGCTGCATATATTACATGACTGTAGCCCATGACTGGTTATGCATGTGATCCAGCTTAGTCTCCTTGAAAAAAATAACATATCCAGCTCAATTAATCCAGAGCAACCCAGTAATGAAAGAACCATCTGTCTTCTTTTTCAACTTCTCTCCACATGTACACACAGCTTTATTGTTCAATGCAGAGGTGAGAGAAGGAGCTGCTGGAAAACCTTCTGAAGAGGAAGGGGAGGGAGGGAGACAGGAGAATGTGGAGGAGGTCAAGAAGAACAAAAATATCCAGAAGGAAGTGAGGGGAAAGGAAGCGTGGGAAGTTAGAACAGCAACTACTTTAACAATGTGCCTGCCATGGGCCCTTCTGTCCAAAAAATTTTGAAAAAAAAATCTCAAATGCTCCTGCTATAGCTTTTCTTGCACAAGACTAAATAACCCTGATACAAAAACAAACAAAACAAACAAAACTGCATGCTCTGTATTTCTTGGGTTAGTAGAAAGTGTCATTAAAAAAAAAAAAATTTTAGGAAACAAGTATCAAAAAACAAAACCAACAAAAATATGGCAAATATTTTATTTCAGAACCCATTGATGAAATGATGTCCTACAATAAGAAAGTGATTATGCTTAACTAAGAAAATCATAGAGTAACGTGAAAAAATATTTAGATTCTACCAAGTAAAGAAAGTTTTAAAAAGCTGAGTACATTAAGATTATTTCCATGTGCTACATGTATGTGTGGTAACACATTACTGAAAGAGAAAAAAGAAATCAGTTGATGTGCTAAATTGTGGATTACAGGGGACTTTTTTTCTTAAAAGTTTAAAATTTATGGAGAAATAGAAAATGCTTATTTTCATATATCTCTATATGCATTTCACTTTTGAAGTGCTAAGCAGTTGGTGCATTTAGAAATTAGAAGAAAGGCAAAGCAGTGCTCTTTAGTGGCAATTATTATAATTAGAAGTCTCCACCATGAGACAGAATTTTGAACCTAAGGAAATTACGGGTAATTAAAGTTTAGCCTCGGAATCATTCTCTCCAAATGTATAGAAAGTACAACTCCTGGGTTCCTATGATCTTCAACCTACTACTAGTTACTACCAGCTGGAGTGAAGGAGCAATCACAAATTTGAAATAGAAAGGTTAGTAAAGAAACCCCAAACAATGTCACACCAGGAACAGCTAGAGGGATGGGGATTTAGTTACACCTGGAGAAGCTTAAATCAAGGCAGGAAAACAAAAATGGCTATTCTCATGTCTGTATGGCCTTCATGAAAAAAAGGCATTAGCCTGGTACTGAATGCTACGGGGAGTTAAGCCAACGCCAGTGAATGCAATATTCAAGGACTTAGCTTTGAGCTCAGCAGGGAAGAACTTGCTTAGGTTGCCTAAAGATAATACAGGTTCCATTGCTGGATAATGAGTCACTTGTTACTAAAGATACTGTTTTAAAAACCACTTGGAAAGGGCTTCCCTGGTGGCGCAGTGGTTGAGAATCCGCCTGCCGATGCAGGAGACACGGGTTCGTGCCCTGGTCCGGGAAGATCCCACATGCCGCGGAGCAACTAAGCCCGTGAGCCATGGCCGCTAGGCCTGCGCGTCCGGAGCCTGTGCTCCGCAACGGGAGAGGCCACAACAGTGAGAGGCCCGCATACCGAGGAAAAAAAAAAAAAAAAAAAAAAAAACCACTTGGAAAAAAATAATTAATTAAAAAAATAAAAACCACTTGGGAGGGCTTTGGATAGTAGTGCTTAATAAACTTTAATGTCCATCATTAACATCACCTGAGCATCTTGTTAAACTGTAGATCCTTATTTGGTAGGGCAGGTGGGGCCTAAGAATATGCATTTCTAGTGAGTTCCCAGGTGGTGCCAATGCTGATGTAGCTTGCTTACAAGCATTAGAATGTTATTTAAACCAGTGTTTCCCAAAGTGCAATCTTCTAACCATATGGCTTCAAAAGTACTCCAATCCTGATTTGGGGGCAGATGATTAATAAATAGGTAAAGTAGGGCTTCCCTGGTGGCGCAGTGGTTGAGAGTCCGCCTGCCGATGCAGGGGACACGGGTTCGTCCGGGAAGATCCCACATGCCCCGGAGCGGCTGGGCCCGTGAGCCATGGCCGCTGGGCCTGCGCGTCTGGAGCCTGTACTCCGCAATGGGAGAGACCAAGCAGTGAGAGGCCCGCATACAGAAAAAAAACAAAACAAAAAAACAAATAAATAAATAGGTAAAGTAGTTATTAGCAGAATTTTGCAGGCACACACCTTCAAATTTAAAAAAAGGGGGGGGGTATCTTCCAGTACCCCCCAGGTGATACTTTTGAACAATAACTAATTTTGTCCAATTTTAAAGAATACATGTTTCATTTCAATTAAAAAAGGATTAAAAAATGAAGCTTTTACTCTAAGCTTGGTAAATAACTGAAACCAAATAAGCATGTCCTAATGAATGAATGAGTATATGCTCAGCATTAAAAATGCAGTTACTTATGATTTCAGTATACAATAGTTAACAGAGAAGTAGGATAAGACAAAATATGGCTATAAAGTAATTTTTCCCAGTGATTTGTGTTACAAAATCATTTGCCTCCAAAGGTGGCGAGGGTAGACTCCTAAGGCTACATTTGTAGTCTTCTTTTTCAATGTAGGGCCTTGATTATTTTCCTAGCCCTGAAATTTCACCTCCCCACCACCCCATCTGGGTCAAAAAATTCTTTCAATGCTTTGAAAGTTTCTTTCTTGTTCATATTTTGCTCAGCTCCCTACTTATCTCATAAATTTGGGCTTTTAATCAGTTCAAAATTCTGTGTGATGTCTTTCCTGGGGAAATATGCTAATATCTGAACACACAGACCTTCCTCAAATTTTAAAGCCTTCTTAGGTTTCTCTCCCAGAGTAAATAAACCCACAACTAAGAAGGAACCAGTTTCCTGTCTTTCCTCCTACTCTAAGTTCCCCTTCCAAAGGGTTTACTGTTTTATAGTTTGCTTGTAAGTTATAAGTAACATTCCATCTGACTTACAAAAGCCCTTTTTTTTCAAGCTACTTATTACATCAGTTTATTCTGAATGAACCTAGCTTATTCTGCTCCTTGAGAAGTATCATTTCCTGTTTGTTAATTTCTCTTTTGCTACTTTTAAAAGAAAAAAGTCAGTTAGCTTGAGGGTAAAAGACCAGATGAGCATGTATCAAATCTTAAGATTAAAGTGTTGGAAATGTTCCTGCTTTCCACAGTAAATGAAAGTATGTGATGATACTTATGTTACTATCCATCAGATGACCCTCCAAAGTCAAATTACAAATATGATGTGAATCTTAATTTGGGGTATCTTATAATTATTATTACAAATAAACCAGTACATGTGATACATATTTTTTATTAAATCACATAGTCCTAGATTTACTTCCAAATACTAGCTAAATTAATCTTCTAGGCAAAGGAAGTCAATTCATTTCCTAGTAAAATTAACTCTGAAAGTTTTTACCTCTACTATAACTTTGCTGATTTAGTCAATAATTAATTTCCTAACGCCAGCCCTTGTCACAGGCACTGAAGATACAGAAGTGACGAAGAAAAACAGTCTACAATCCAGGAGAGAAGCAGAAATTAGCAAGTAGTTGTTACTACTATTAAGTAATAGTACTTAGAGTTATTACTATATAAGTAAGTATTAAATTACAATTGTGGTCTGACAAGAAACTGACCCAGGTGGGGAAGGACAGGGAGCTTCTCAGAGGAATTTGAGGAAATTCACAGAGAACTCCTCTGAGAAGGAGTTAACCAGAAGAAATCAGGGTGGAAATGAAAAGCATCCCATTCTGAGGAAACAGCATTTGCGAAGATTCTGAAGTGAAAATGAAAACAGTTCACCAGAAGAATTGAGGCTGCCGATAATAGGAGTGAGCATGAAAATGATAAGAGCTAATCTTTGTTGCATGCCTACTACATACATGAACTCACAGAACCCTCACAACAGTGCTGAGATGGGCCTGTTATTCTAATTCTGTAAATGAGGAAACTGAGAGGCTTAGAGAGGTTAACTCGTCCAAGGTCTCAAAGTTAGGTGTCAAGCCAGGGATTGGGCTAGGCCGTTGGCTGCCAGGCTCTTTATTCTGAATCTGTAAGCTATTCTGGCTTTCCAGGAGCCAGATCAATTTGGAGCTTTCCTCATCTTCAAGATTCATTCTGTCAATTTTCGTTTTTCACAGAATAATATTGTGAAATATAGATGTATTGGAATAGCTTCAGTCTCATTCCCAGAGTCTTGATAAATGTATGGTTCCTAGGTTGGAATCTATTTCATTAGGAAATATTACATGGAATTTTTTCATTACAAAAATGTTAACAGGGACTTCCCTGGTGGAGCAGCAGTTAAGACCCCATACTCCCAATGCAGGGGGCCCAGGTTCGATCCCTGGTCAGGGAACTAGATCCCACATGCATGCCTCAACTAAGAGTTTGCATGCCACAACTAAGGAGCCCATGTGCCACAACTAAGGAGCCAGTGAGCCACAACTAAGACCCAGCGCAACCAAATAAATAAAATTTTTTTTTTTAAAACCCATCACCAGAAGTCCAAATGTTAATATAACAAATGCCCATGAATCCATTAACCAAAGTAACCATATCTATTCAGGGATTTTTTTTAATGGAGATTTATGTTCCCCTCCTTACCATGTTCCTCTTCTCTGAGAGGCAACCACTATCACAAATTTATCTACTTTTTATTCACACACGTGTACACCCACATGCATTCAAAAACATTATGTGGTATATAATATTATTTAAAGTAATGTTTAACATTGACATAACAAATACATACTATTCTGAAATTTGCGTTTTTCACTCTACACTTTTGGTTTTGAGGTCTATCCATATTGATGCATAAAGGTCTTGTTCATTGTTTTTAAGTTCTGTAGAGTATCCTATCAACCAAATATATCACAAAGCTTTCCATTCCCTACCAGCAGACATTTAGGTTGTTTTCAGAGAACTGCTAATCTAAATGTCATTCTGGAGCAAAATCTTCTTTTTTTGCAATCTAGAAAAAACAGTTTACTAAGACAGTGAACCTTACAAATTGCTAGAAATACTTTAAAATTGAAATTGCACTTTTGCATAGTCTTTTTTCTAAAACATAAACTTTGATCATTTGTTTAAAAATACGTAGATATTTAAAATACCATGACTCTGAAAACAGAAAGTTAATAGTATTTTAAATAAAAAAGTACATTTCTAGGTAAAGTGAATCTATAATCATCCTGTTGAAAATAAAACACACTGAA
Organism: Kogia breviceps; assembly: GCF_026419965.1. Classification (NCBI taxonomy): domain Eukaryota; kingdom Metazoa; phylum Chordata; class Mammalia; order Artiodactyla; family Physeteridae; genus Kogia; species Kogia breviceps. Next base: position 104,160,605 of record NC_081314.1, read on the forward strand.
GAAAAAGTGGATGCTGAAAATAGCCTTCTTACAAGCACTTTCTTTTTCTGATAACCACACTGACTAGGCAGAAAAGTTAGAGCATTTGAGCAAGTAGATAAACAAACCAAAGGTTTCTCTGGAATGCTTTGTTCAGTGTTTTGGCCAGAAAATAATCCAAGGTACAACTCCACAGAAGGATAACCAAATTTCTCTTTAGAACTGAGGGATTGGGAAGTGCCTACTATGAGCCAGAGTCAATGTTGAATAAAGTGGACAATTAAGCTAAACAATGAAATGCCAGATCTTTCACCCTGAAGTCTTTAGAGCCATAAACAGTGTGACTATACACAATGATCTATTTACATTAATGAAAATTTTTAGCTCTAGGACACTGTAACAAGGTTTATCATCCAGCATAAACTGAAGTCAAGTCTACAAATAAGTGAAGACTTCTCTAGGGGTTTCCTAGCCCTTTAGCATCATTTTCTATAAAGAAGAATCTGAGAAAACCTCAAAAGGCAGATGTTTTAAAATATGGATAAATGTTTACTAATGGCTGCATTCTTTACACTATAAAACAACCTAGTCTCGGGAATTCCCTGGCAGTCCGGTGGTTAGGACTTGGCACTTTCCCTGCCAAGACCGGGGTTCAGTCCTTGGTTGGGGAACTAAGATCCTGCAAGGCGCAGCTCGGCCAAAAACAAAACAAAGCAAAACAAAACCTAGTCTAGAAGGAGCAAAGGAAATTCTAATAAGAGCATTCTCTTTGAAGAGAGGGGGAAGAAACATCTCTTCTCCTAGCAGATTTCCAAAGTGTACACCATCCCCAAGAAGGTGAATAAAAAAAGAAATCTGGGTTGCCATTGAAAGAAGTAACTCCAGCACACCGAGGATCACAATGGAGTCAGACTGTTTGACTCCATGGTCACAATTAGCCAAATGTTTTAACACATTCCACAGGCGAGAGTCAAGGAGATATCACTTCTTCTAGAGCCCTGGTCTCCAGCCCAAGAAAACCCCCACGGCCTAGGAAAACCTACCCAGGCTTCAGGAGGCAGCTCTGAACTCAACTGAAAATCATCCTACCAGTAGTTCAGTGAAATAACGGGCCAAGCAAATGGAGCAGCTCCATCATCCACTTGTCCATCTGTCCATCCATCCATCCGACACAGATACATATTACCCATCCATCACATGGCACAAGATCTCAAGGAACAAGGACTGTCTGAGCTGACAACACAGATGCTCTAAAGGCAAGTTCATAAAAACATAGACGATCAAACATACCGAACATAACATTTTGCCTAATTCTAACCTCTTAACTGTAGTTTCAAAGTGTACTCTCTTATTATTTTTCAATTAAATAATACGTATATTATAGAGAATACATAGAGAGAAGCCTAAAACATGCAACTTTTTTGCATTCTCCCTCAAAGGGCAAAATATATTGTATGAAGAGCAGAAATTAGAGGTTGAGAGATTCTTAGCAAGAGAATAAGGAATCACCAATAGGCCAGGAAAGAAAAGTTAAAATGCTTAAACTTTTGAAACTTCCCCATGTTTGTGATATTTTAAAATGTCTGCAGACTTCCCCAGTAGTTACTAGCAGTAAGCAATGGCTTCTGAACAGAAAGCAGGGGCAGTTAAAAGGCACATGCACTCTGTAACCACCCTACGCTATAGACGTATAAGGGGAAGGGAGAGCCTGTGCTAAGAGCATTTAAGACAAAAGCCACCAGAATCCCAAGATCCTGAAGCAACAGTACAAAAGAACAAAGGAAGTGGCCTGAGTCTATAAAGTCATCCTGGGGACTTAACAACAGTCCTATCCTTATCATTCCCCTCACACCAGAAACTCGGCCCAGAATATAAGAAATCGATAAGTTACCGTCAGGCAGTCTAAAACCAATCCTTTGCTGAAGAAAAAAATACTCCATCACCTAATACGCTCTGCCTCGTTCGTTATTACTAACTAAAGCCTAATTGTTGAGCTGCTTTTTGATCTGAGGGCTTTTTTATTTTCTGAAATGAGAACCGGCCTTTGATATGCATAAGCACAACAAAATGAAACCTTTATTTACAGCATGCCATACTATTGGAAATAGGGATTTCATTTAAAGAATAAAGTTCTTTTTGTTTCCTATCAGAGATGATTCTGGATCAGAGGAACTGGGGACAAGTAGATGGAGACGGGGGCTCAGTCTGGGTCTGGGAGGATGGATTAACGGCACCTCAGCAGAGACCCAGATAGGCGATGGTGGGAAAGCAGAGAGGGCTGATTTACAAGGCTTGGTCTGGGGTATGTCAGGAAACCAAACTGGTTCAGTCTGAAAATGCGAGGGAAGAGCAGAGTGAAGAAATAAAGAAAAAGTCATGCAATAGTAATGAAACCTTGTCTTCCACAACACAGACATGGAGCAACCAGGGGCAAGACAGGGCACTCTGTGAGCTAGTCCAGACAGGAGCAGCTTCGAAAGGGTGTAGCCAGGGCAATTCCAGAACCAAGGATCAGGTGCACTCTGGAGGACAGAGAGAAGAGGGGTCAGAGCACCAGGCCTGCCGCAGACGCTCTGCATTCATTTTCTAGGGCTGCAACAACAAAATACCACAAACAGGGTGGCTTACAATAACAGAAGTGTATTATCTCACAGTTCTGGAGGCTAGAAGCCCAGAATCCAAGTGTTGGTAGGGCCATGCTCCCTCTGAAACCTGTAGGGGAGAAAGAATTCTCCCCTTGCTTCTTTCTAGTTTCTGGTGGTTTGCTAGCATTCCTTGGCATTCCCTAGTTTATAGATCATCACTCCAATCCACTGCCTTCACATAGTGCTCTCTCTGTGTCTCTGTCTTCACAGAGATGCTTCTTATAAGGACACCAGTCACACTGGACTAGGGGTCCATCCAACTCCAGCATGACCTCATCTTAACTAATTATGTCTGCAATGACCCTATTTTCGAATGAGTTCACATTCTGAGGTACTGGGAGTTAGAACTTCAACGTGTCTTTTTAGGGAGACACAGTTCAACCTGTAACTCCCTTCTTGATGCCTCGTCCTTACTCTCAGCCAGAGGGACCCTGATGCTCTAGAGTCATTCAGAATACCTGGGTGTTAATTCAAATTAAAAGGAAAGAGAGGGCTTCCCTGGTGGCGCAGTGGTTGAGAATCCGCCTGCCGATGCAGGGGACACGGGTTCGTGCCCCGGTCCGGGAAGATCCCACATGCTGCGGAGCGGCTGGGCCCGTGAGCCATGGCCGCTGGGCCTGCGCGTCCAGAGCCTGTGCTCCGCAACGGGAGACGCCACAACAGTGAGAGGCCCGCGTACCACCAAAAAAAAAAAAAAAAAAAAAAAAAGGAAAGAGGAAAAAAAAATTACCCTACGGTGGTGAAAGTCAGAATGGTGGTTACATTCAAGGAGGGGAGCAGTGGCTGTGTGGGAACACATGGTACACTCCTGGAGGGCAGGTAATGTTCTAGCACTTGATCCAGAGGCACGTAGCGTGGGTGTGTTCACTGCGAGGAAACGTATCGAACTATACTTACATGGTTTGTGTATTCCTCTGTATGTCCAATATATTTCCATAAGAACTTTACTTTAAAAAAAAAAAAAAGAGACTGAGAAATTGGAGCTGTCCAAGAAACAGGTGTTGGCAGCCTAGGCAGAACCTCAGAAAAAGGCATTACCTGGGAGAAGCCCCAACCCAAGAGTTAGCTGCTCAGCTGTGCTGGTTCAGACATTTGAGTGATCAGTTTACCTGAGATGTTCAACTCCCAGGAGCTGGTGTATAAATGGAAATGCCAAAGTAATTCACTTATAATGAGAAAAATATAAGAGACAAGGAGCACATATATTTAAACTGGAAGATTGACAACTTCTAGAGGCAAATCCCTGGGTGATAAGAAAAGCTGTTTGATAACCACAGACCTATAATAAGGATACATTCTTCCCTCAGTAGTGCTGGAAACGCTGTAAGACACTTTTTGATCTGCCCTCTGTTTTCCTAGCCTCCTTGCCTACCTCTCCCACACATTCCATTTTCAGGCTAATTACACCTCAAGTAAATGCCAGTGTTTTTTTTTCTTTAGCATTTAATTTTCCTCTGGGAATTTTACACTCTTATGTTTAGGGAGTTTTCAGTCCTATTGCTTAATTCCTAAGCAAGAGAAATCAACACCAAAAGACAGAGTTAAAATACACTGGACACCACTCAGACTTGGTAGAAAACGTATTTCTGTAATAAAAACACATTAGATTTTCTAGAATTAAATATAATTCAGACATTTAACATCAGACATTGTATAAGCTCTAAATAACATATTGATGTATCAAAAACTAACTCATGGGGCTTCCCTGGTGGCTCAGTGGTTAAGAATCCATCTGCCAATGCAGGGGACACTGGTTCGAGCCCTGGTCCAAGAAGATCCCACATGCTATGGAGCAACTAAGCCCGTGCACCACAACTACTGAGCCTGCACTCTAGAGCCCGCGAGCCACAACTACTGAAGCCAGCATACCTAGAACCTGTGCTCCACAAAAAGAGAAGCCACCATAATGAGAAGACTGTGCACTGCTATGAAGACCCAACATAGCCCAAAATAAATCGAATAAAATAAATTAATTTTTTAAAAAACCAAACTGAATGTTGCCTTAAAAATGGGAGCGGGGGGCTTCCCTGGTGGCGCAGTGGTTGAGAGTCCGCCTGCCAATGCAGGCGACACGGGTTCGTGCCCCGGCCCGGGAAGATCCCACATGCCGCGGAGCGGCTGGGCCCATGAGCCATGGCCGCTGAGCCTGCGCATCCGGAGCCTGCGCCCCGCAACGGGAGAGGCCACAGCAGTGAGAGGCCCGCGTACCGCAAAAAAAAAAAAAAAAAAAAAAAGGGAGCGGGGAGGAGGAGAGGGGTAAAAAAAGGGAGTGGAGAGGGGGGAAAGGAAGGCAAACATTAACTGCAATGCAAACAAAGAAAAATCAAATATTGATCAAATTGTACATACAAATTATCAATCACATAATTATAGAAGACGAAGCTGTGGCTTTCTTGGGTGTGAAATGTATTAGTGAGGTACTGAAAGTTTCAAGGCTACGAATTTGTAATGGTCCTCTGGTCTGTTCTTGGATGTCTCTGTCCTGTTGAAGTCCCTCTCTACTCTCAACTTTCATATAGAAACGCAGGCTTCAGAAGTCTCAAATAATACTTCACAATTTTTTTTTTTTTTTTGCCGCACTGCACATGCCTTGCAGGATCTCAGTTCCCCAACCAGGGATCGAACCTGAGTCATGGCAGTGAAAGCCCGGAAGCCTAACCACTAGGCAATCAGGGAACCCCTTCACATTTCTATCTTTCAAACACTTAAAGTTATTAAAAATGAGAGCTCTAATAATTATATATTACAGGTAACTAATGTTTTCATCATTTTCTTATGAAAACAGCAAATGAAAGAGATGTATTCCATACCACATGTAAAATCCAAGTGCAACTTTGGAAGCAATGTGCAGAATTTGACTGTTATAAATTGTTATATATAAATTTGTTAAAATTGTCTATGTAGACCTACCCAAGTGCATATCCTTATAGGGAGATGTAAACATATAGGCCATAGGTCTCTGAGTCTGATTTAGCTGACCCCTACATTCTCTCCTGCATCGTCTCCCAAAATGCTTGATTTTGAACATTATGCTCTATGAGCACAAAACTCTGCACAGTTCTCTGTCCTACTCAACATTGTTTCATGCCTCAGTGCCTTTGATCATGCTGCTGCCTGGATGTTCCCTCCCATCCTTTGCCCTCCCCGCCATAAACTGGAATGGTCTAGTGGGATCCTGCTCTTCAAGGAAGACTTCCTTTTCTACCTTTACCCTGTGTTTGGATGAGGATAGAGGAGCTTCTAAGAAAGAAAGCATATGTAAAGCTGTTTCAAGAATACAGAAACTGGGGCTTCCCTGGTAGAGCAGTGGTTGAGAAACCACTTGCCAATGCAGGCGACACAGGTTCGAGCCCTAGTCCGGGAAGATCCCACATGCCACAGAGCAACTAAGCCCGTGAGCCACAACTACTGAGCCTGTGCTCTAGAGCCCGCAAGGCACAATTACTAAATCCTGCAGTCCACAACTACTGAAGCCCATGCACCTAGAGCCTGTGTTCCGCAATAAGAGAAGGCACCACAATGAGATGCCCGCACACCACAACGAAGAGTAGCCCCTGCTCACAGCAACTAAAGAAAGCCCGAGCCAATCAACGAAGACCCAACACAGCCAAAAATAAATAAATAAATTTTTTTAACAAAAGAAGTGATCTGAAGTTGTCCTCCAATATCATTCTTTAAAAAAAAATACAGAAACTATAACTATCATATTTTTATACTATAGAAAAAAGATGAAAAGATGTTAATTTTTTAATGGGCATCTGAATAGAGTAGTTTTTACTTCTTAACACTAGTTTATTCTGAAAAACACACAGTGCTATTCAACCAACAGATTTTCATACCCCATCTTCACCTAAGCCCGTGTGTTGTGTGTGTGCACACGCATGCACGCGCACACTCGCACGCACGCGCACACACGCACACGCACGCGCACACACACTGTATCCCTCCACTGCATGCCCATGGATCTCTATGTTGTAAATAGCACTGTGTCTGGCACATGATAGGTGCCCAAATATTTGTTGCTGTTCACTGAAAAATAATTTAAGAAATACAACATGAGTAGATTAATAGAGTCCAAAGTGAAGTCAGGGTCTAAGATGACACAGATTGGAGAAAAAATTAGAGCTAGAGAAGGCCAAACAGAGAGACTTTCTGGAGAAAGTCAAATTTTAACTATTCGAGGAAGAACAACTATAATAACAGAGTTAGAATAATAATAATAATGTAACAACATTGATTAAATGTTTGATATTCGGCAGGCACTAATGCTGAACTACTTATACGTGTCTTCTTTCTAATTATCGTAACTGTGATGTGGGCATTATTTCAAGTTTACAGATAAAGAAAGTGATGCTCACAGAAGTTAGGCAATGCGTTCAGAGTCGTGCAGTTATTAGCCATGAAGCTGGGAAACGAAGGCAGGTTACACATGGCTTGGATGGGGGAGGGGGAGTGTGGAGTGGAAGGAGAAGGGCACTAAGTGTCAAAGGATCCTTGCAAGATGCAGCGCCAGGAGGCTTGCAGTGACTGCAGTGCAAATGGAAGAGTGAAAAGAAAGTTAGCAACAGGAGATCGCAGAAAACTTCAAAGACCTGCGGGAGAACTTCTCTGGATTTTTGAGCAGAAAAAAATGTCCATAATAAAAACCATGCTTGAGGAATGCTATTATAAAAGGTGTGTGGACAGGAATATTGGTGGTCATAGGTGGAGAACTTGGGTAGAAGCTTTTTATAAGAATATGATTATATTACTTATGGTTAAAGCAGAAGAGCCCTACACACAAAAACAATGGGGCGAGGGGGGGGGGTTGTTTTTGGTTTTGTTTTTGCTTTGCAATAGGTGGGCCAGTTTTGTCCTCCAAAGAAATTCAGGGCCTGCGAAACATTTACAGGTACTTCATAATCAGAAATTACACATATCCCTTAACATCCTGCTTAAGAAAAAAATCCAATTATTTCTAATTTAATTGTAACATAGCTGGGATCAAACAAGAGTGATTAGCTAACTTCCTTTGACATTTACTTGAAATATTGGCTCCAAATATCAAAAGTATCTTGACAGCAGTATTTATTCATCTTACAAAGATCACTTACATTTACAACAGAGTTCCTTTAACTTGCAGAGTCTGTCAATTAAATAAAATTATAAATTAAATTAGTTGCTGTTGCTGAAAAGCAGTTGAAAATCCAGTTGAAATGCAACTGGATTATCATCTCATTGCTCTTGTCTAAATGCAACTGGATAACCCATTTCTCAATTTTTAAATGCAGTTTTATACCTTTATATTATATTTATTATAATAATTATTATATATTACATTATCTAATTTTATATTAGCTGTATATTATCCCTAAAAAGAAGTCAGGGAATTAAAAAAAATCTGATCTTTTATTCTTTGGCTCTATGCTGAACATAGAAAATGTATACATATTCCCTTACCTTTGCCTCTTCTATCCCTTAATACATGAAGGACTCTCACATACTAAAGGGTTGCACAGATTTTAATAAAAGCATTTCATTTTATTTTATTTCAATTGCTATACTTTATATTGTTTTTTATACATATTTTATTATTTTAATAAAAGCAGCACCTTCTATGGTGCGGGCCTAAATAGTTGCAATAGAATCTTTCCTAAGAAGAAAACTCCTCCAAGCTGTCTGAAGCAGTGGGCTGATAACTTCTCTGAGGACTAAAATATGATGGGGTAGGGGAAGGGAGACTCCATAAAATCAGCTTGAAGACAAGAAGGCTTTGTTTATGTAACAGCATGTCCTTGAATATCTGTATTAACCAGGAAAATGCCCTCTGAAGGCACCGTTCTTTGTGAGAAACTTCATCACTATGAGTCTCAGCAAGAGCCCACAGCTGGGCCCCTCTCAGTCCCCTCTGCCAGGCAGGGACTCCTCCCAGCTCTGGCAATCTCAATGAGGAGAGCTTTTTATCCCCAGGGCACCTGTGTGTGTCTCCAGTTAGGTAAAATGATACAGAACAGAAACCTAAGAAATATCATAATAAGCACTGGAACTCAAGCGGTGCAAATCTCTGCCTACTAAAGGGCATGACATCATGGATGTGAGACGCTGAGCTATTAAAGAGGGAAATGATTCCATTATCCATGCTCTTGGCACACTTATTTCCTCACTAATGTAATCACATACCCAACTAACTGACTAACCCAACTCAAATTATCATAAGTTATGAATTATGAAACTGTTCTGAAAGTTTACCATACACGAAAACAAATTTGAGAATATCCACCTGATAATATTCACATACCGGTCTCTTACGTGTCAGCCCAAGTATATTATTTTCAAAAAAAGAAGAGTTTCAAAACCAGAAGAGTTTTAACTAATATAGACTAATCCACAGTAATGAATTCACCTTTCACCTTTCTTCTCCAACGTGTCAAGTTTTTGAGATGACAAATTGATGATACTAATAGTTATAATCCTAAGAGTTATAAAGATGTTACAGCTGAGCTAATATAGTCACATTGTGAGTTAAGCCATGGCCATCTATAGTGTTCTGGACACCACACCAGGTACCGAGGACACGGGGCGAACAAGATAAGACATAATCGCTGCCCTCTCAAATAGAAACGTGTTCCAGATTTTATGCCACTACTTCAGTCAGAAAGAAACAGACATGAAAAGCTGAAAGTGAGCTGTGTTATATATGAAATAGTATGTAAATTATACTACGTATGTTAAGTATGTAAATTAATAAATGAGCAGGGCATCTGGCTAAATAATCTCAAAAACAATTTTCTCTCTAAAGAGTATACCAAGCTTCCCCAGAGAGTTATGTACTAGCAATAATGAGCTATCCTGGAATCAAAGGATAACTGATAAAATGCTTCTGTTCATTTCTGATAAACCAGTGCTACCAGGAGATATCGACTTGGACATAAGCTTTCATGATTTAAGTGTTACTCTAAGACTGACAAGATCATCTACAAAGAACAATAGAAATGAAATTTCTAAGGCATAGTATAGTCCCATGGCAACTATTATAAGAGTCCTGCACATTTCCACTGAAATTACCTCTCATATCAGACTTCATAGGCTGGGGAAAGGGAGCGGGAGTTCTGGAAAAGGCAAGACCTCCTTGTTACACAGAATATCCCCTTTTGGGACAATCATTGTCTTGCAAAAGATACCCACTATGATTGATTTGACTAGATACTTTTTAGTATCTAGTTTCAGATGTCACCAGCCAATCCAGAGGCTTAGAGACAACTAGATATTCAGTCTGGAGAGAGGCTAAGAAATCAGAGCTAGTGATGGGGAGTTTCATGCTTGAAATTGAAACTGAGTATATGGATTTATTTCAGAGGGTAAGAGGAACACTGTCCACAGCCCTCTGAGCCCTGCTTTTCTGTGTGGATATGCCTGTGCTCTGACCTAGGGCAAAGGGGAAATCAGTGATGGACAATTAATGGGGAGAAGAAAAACTGAGAGTGAAAGTGTGTGTGTGTGTGTGTGTGTGTGTGTGTGTGTGTGTGTGTGTGTGAGAGAGAGAGAGAGAGAGAGAGAGAGAGAGAGAGAGAGAAACAGGAAAGACCATTGCCCATTGCCCACCAGGTGAAGACTGAGTCTCTAATTCAAAGTCTCCAGGGGCAGCCCATTCTAATAAAAATACAATTCAAACTCCTTTCTAAGACTTAAAATCTTCACATAAGTGGTCTTCCGCCTGCCTCATTGACTTCCTCTCCTCTCCTGCCCTTTTGCACTCTTCTCCATCTACAAGTTCTCCAGACATCCCCAATTCATTTATGCCTCAGGGCCTTTGCAGCTGCTTTTCCGTCTGCCTAGAATGCTCTTCCTTCTGCAGTTCACTTGACTGGCTCCTTCTCATCATTCACATCTCACTTCAAATATGCCCTCCTCACAACAGCTCTCTGACTGCTCTCAACTGGCTGCCCCCATGCCCTGTCTGGCACGCGCCCACATTGCATTGTCTTTGTAACACTCATTTCTAGCTGAAAAACGTTTTTCCATTTATTTGTATCTGGTTTATTGATTCCATTTCCCACAGAAACACAAGCTCTGTAAGAGTGGGAGCTTCATCTGTTTTGTTCAACGCCCCATGACCTACCTAGAACATCTATTACGTGGTGGGTACGCAGTAAATATTGGTTAAATCTCGAGTCCCACCATATAGATGACTGCAGAAAGTCAGGCAAGAGCCACTGCGAGACCACTCTCTGCTCCCTCATTGCCCCATCAAAGCATAGTGACCATGACCCACAGCTACACCAACTCTGGGCCTGCTTCCACAACCCATGAAGGCGAGAGTAACGCTGTTTCCCTTGGAGAAATTTCCAGCTTCCTTTCCATTTCCTCATCTGGAGGCCTTATTCCCTCATCTCCCACAGACCTTTCCATTCCCAACCACATAAAAAGTAAATCAATGTGTAAAGAATTCTTCAAAGACCAGCATTACTCTGTGCTACCGGATGAAATGATGGCATTGGCTCACTGTGTTTCAGGTTTAAGGGGCAAGAGAGAATGCAGAAGAAGAGATCCTCTTCACTCAGCTTTCCAGTGTTGAAGGTAAAAAAATCTCCTAAGGGTTGGGTGCTTTCCTTCGCCTTTTCCCAATGGTCCAGGAAGAGGAAAGCCCTGATCAGATGCAGAAGGTTGGGACAGTAAATGGGAAGCGGGATGACCAAAAGATCTGCACACCCCCCCCCGCAAAAAAAAAAAAAAAAGGAAGAAAAGAAAAGGGAAAAAGAAATATGGATGTGGGGAAGAGACTCAGATACTACTGCTCTGCACTCTCTTTTACCCTCATAACCTCACCCCCATAATACTATCGCTTCTTAGCCTGACTGTAGGGCAGCCAAGTTCCTGACCGAGTCTGAGACACTTCCACCAATTCAGTCACCATCATGGGAAAGAACGCCTGCTACCCCACTGTGGTGAGGGAACTGTGCTTCTAACACCCTGACATGGAATCATAAATACAGTTTTCTACTGAAACACTGTAATGTCCAAGGCAGACAGCCTGTTCCATACATCAAGCTCACTCCAAACTAAATACTTTTATTTCTAACTTATCAGGGTTCGATTGGAAATCAGTGTGTGCTGTTGTCCACTGTATTGGGGAGAAACAGGAGAGATTCATTTCAGCCGTCAGGGTGGGGCTGTAGCCCTGGGAAGATTTCTTCCAGGCAAGAAGGATGAGCAGGAACTTCAGTGAGAATATACACGTATTCAGAAGGAAAAGAACTTTCAGAACATAAGCCAATGGAGATAACATGACCTTGTAAACCTGGCCAGACACAGCACACCAAAGGGGCATGTCAAAGATGTGGAGAAGATAGATGATAACTAATTGTTGAAAGTCTGGAGCTATCAGAAGGAAAGACAAAGTATGCAGAGCACCTGCTCAAGAAGCCAAGCATGAGGGGTAATTAAGAATTAATCTGTGGGGAGGGTGGGAGGGAGGGAGATGCAAGAGGGAAGAGATATGGGGACATATGTATATATACATAACTGATTCACTTGGTTATAAAGCAAATACTGACACACCATTGTAAAGCAATTATACCCTAATAAAGATGTTAAAAAACTTATTAATCAAAAGAAAGGGAGACATGAATATTTGTAAGTATCTGCCGAAAATTATGTGTAGCCATTATTCAGAGTATGTTTTCTGTATATATTTCTGCTTTGATTTAATAAATAGTTCTGAAAACAAACAAACAAAAAGAATTAATCTGTGTTCCGATCAGGGGCTATATAAATGAGCATTGTGGAAGGCAAAGGAGAAAGATATGCAAATGAATGGAAGAATTGGTGAAGAATGTCTGCTACAGAGGCTTCCTGGAATGGTGTAAGGCAGAGGTGAAGTGACCTTCCTGTGATCCATTCTAGGTCACTTAACCTTGGGCAGTCTCTGTTTTTAACTATAACATAAGGTTAAGCATTCCTGTCTCATAGGGTGGTTGGGAAGATTTAATAAAATAGCATTTAATGGCATTCTTCTGCTAAAACTGTTCCTCTATTCTTTTCTGAGCCCCGAAGATTTGTATTGATTCGGGGCATAAGAATAAATTGAGTACTTCTAACAAATCTACGGAAACAATCAAAGTAGGAGTCTTGTTTTATTGCACCATAATACGGAGACACGGTACAATCTGCGGCTGTGACAATCAGAGAGGGACGCTGATAAAAATATTGCTTAAGAGAAGCCCCAAGGGCAACCAATGAAGACCTCCCCTCCCCCTCCAGGATTAAGGACAGCTTGAAGCCAGAACAGGAAAACACAGTTTCTAGAAGAGTTCTCTCCTCATAAACCAAAGTTGCCATTATCTAAAGTGCCTCCGGGACGATCAGCCTTATTCAAAGACGACAAAGTATCGAAAGATAACAATCTAAGAGTGGCTCTTTGCAGATCTTCGTATTAAAAGCACTCGTAGGTGAAAGGAAAAGGAAGCGAAAACGAATCAATTTACAAATGTCAAATCAGCATGCTTTCGAACGGAAAATAACCTGCCAGCTTGACCAGATCCTCCTAAATATTTAACATCTCCATATAAATAAAAAGATAGTTTCATGGTCAGCAGCCGGGAGAGAAAGTTTTAAGACCGGAAAGTCAAATATCCAAGCTAGCCTTGTTAAAAGTTGCTATCAGAGACCAGAAGGTTAGTGTGAACTTGGGGCCAGAGGGCGAGGGGCTTCTGGCCGATCTGCAGTTTCCTTATCTACCCACCCCCGGCGGCGCTCCTCTTAAGCACATGCGACTTTGCTGAGTTTAGAATCTGCAGTTTACGTAGTTTCTGATAATGCTGGCATACAAGATGTCTTTCTCATCACCACTCCCAAGAACTGTTTCTGAACCATCATCTTTGAACAGCAACGCCCAACCCCGTCCCCAACCTCTCTTCCCGCCCTTCTACTGAAGACCCTCCCCCAAAAAGCTGCTTTGGGTTTGTTTTTAGTTTCTGAAAATAGCTTTTGATAGATTTTCTTTCAAGCCAAAAGATCAGCACACGGGCTGAGATCACCAGGGAGCTCGGAAACAATCCGCCTCAAAACCACAAGCGTCTTCTCACCTACCCCCTAAACTAACGGCAGCCCAGGTCACGGAAATTTTCTCACCGCCGCACTTTCCTCCAAACTGCCTCGGAGCTGGGTTTGCTAGGTCTAGTTCCACCGTGACGGGAAGAAGAGTTTCTAGCAAAATTTTCTAGGGTAAAACGGGAGAACCTTCCAGACCTCTCGCCCCTGCTCGCGTACAGACCCTTTTACAGGCAAACAATAGTGAGCAGAGCGCCCATCACCCCAGTCGCCTCTCCTGCGTTCAAGCTTCCAGCGCCCCTCCCGCCCCTCCCGCGAGAGCACCTGGGGCCGAGCGCCCCCGACTCCCTAAACCCGGGGGTACCTAACCAGCGCACACAGGCTCCTGGGGGGAGGGGGGGTTGGTGCGTGGAGGCGCGCCCCCGGCCCCCGGTCCTCAGCCTCAGGGGCTGCAAAGCCCGCGGATCTCTCCGCTCCGCCAACCTCCCTCTCCCGGCGATACAAACCCGCAGCGAAGCGGGCGGGGGAGAGTTACCCGCCGAGGCCACGGCGCGAAGACCGCAGAGGCGTGCCGGGTTCCGGGGCCAGAGGCCCGCTGCTCTCGACTCGCTCGCTCGTCGCCGCTCGCTCCAGCCAGCTGCTGCCTCTCCCGCGGCGCCTGAAGCATCGAGCCGCCGAAGCCCGCGGCCGACGGTAACCGGAGGAAGGTGGCGCGGTTCAAGGGGCGGCGCGGGAAGGATTCAGTCTGCCTCGGACCCGGCGGGGAAGCGGGGAAGGGCGCGGCGCCGCCCGGAGTCCCAGGCGTCCGCCGGCGCGTGCGCTGCCCGCCACGCCCGGGTGCGGATCCCCGGCGAAAGCGCCTAGCGCCTCTGGAGCGGCGGAGAAGCTCCTCCCTCTCGGCCGCTGGCGCCAGATAAGTGGTGGCCGCGGCCGCCCCCGAGTTCGCGGAGGAAGGTGCAATGCAGAGGGAGCCGGTGGGGCTCCATGTCCCCGGGCCGGCTAGGTGGGAGCGCAGCCGAGCAGCCCCTACCTTTCCGGCTGGACGGACACCAGCCGCGCGCCCTCTCCAGGCGTCCCGGACAGGAAAATCACCGCGAAGGGTGCCGGAGGAAAGCGGCGGGTGGCTTCAGGACAAGGTAGGAGGATCAAGTTCCACAGCCAAGAAGACACTCCCATCCCGCCCTGGTTTGTTTGGAAAGCTGCAGGGGCGAAAGTGAGGGGCACCTCGGGTGATCCCCTCCTCCCCGCCGGGCTGGCAGGCGGCAGAAGTAAACACGTTTGCTTGGCGCGTGGGGGACTTCTGTGATACGAGGCGGGGCAGGAGGTTTGGTCGCCAGCAGGAAGGGAGAGGGGTGTTCAGAGAGACCAGAATTCCTGGGCTCTACTCTTCAAGGGCAAATGTGTTAGTGCTTTTTATCTTTTGGAGGAAACGTTACTTTAGGGAGAAAAACAAAGGTGAGACGTGCATTTTCTTTTCTTATTAAAGTATGTCTCCCTTGAGAAAAGCGTCTTCATACTTGGATAGCTGTGAATACTTTTTTTTTTAACATCTTTATTAGAGTATTATTGCTCTACAATGTGTCAGTTTCTGCTTTATAACAAAGTGAATCAGTTATACATATGTCCCCATATCTCTTCCCTCTGTGAATACTTTTTAAATTTCAGTGTTTGTGATATAAATCACATGCCATCAAATGACTCCAGGGAGAAGAGCCACAGACTTGGGTGCAATTCAAAGTGAGTAATGTGTCAGGCACTGAAACCAAGTCCTCCATCTGTGATGGACCTTCTGGTATTTGTATTAATTTTAACAACAGCCCTAGGAGGCAGCACTTGTTATTTTCCCAGTTCTCCTATCAAAAAACCCAGAGGTTTCAGGAAATTCCTATCCCTTTCCCTTTCTACAAATTGCCTTTGAAGTAACCCACACAGATTTTGTCATTTTAAAGGTGGTTCCTGAGACATCAGAGTCGTGAAAGATGTTTAGGGAATTTGTCCATCTGGGCCCATTTTTTCTTGAGGTTACTTTGCTCTTTTAGGTTTTCCTGAGTTTATTACCCTTCTCTTGTTCATGATTTTCAGAATCAAAGCAGTGGTATACCTTCTCCCCTCTGGCTTTCCTAGGATTTTTGAATCTGCAATGTCATGTGCTAAGGGGAGAGGCAATCCACTGTTCTTAGGTGACATTTGTGCTTTTTCATATAACCAAGAAGGAAGGCACTGTTCACTCTAACCTAATTCAAATTCCACCTCCTCTTTTGGCCTGCAGGGTGACCTTGAGCAAGTGACTTAACCTCAGTGTACTTCCTTTTGGCCACCTCTACAGTGAGATAGTACAACCTCTCTTCAGGGGTTGTTAGGAGGATTAAAATAGATGATAACATAGAGAATTCTGAGCACAGTGCTCATCTCAAAAGAAACATCAGTCCAGGAACTCTGAATATTAACTGCCAGTCCTTTCCCACCATGAGTCAGCTACCCTCCATGGATCATGTCTGTTTCTCTCATTCATCCTGCAAACCAGAATAATCTCATCCTAAAAATGATGAGATGGGGTCAAGAGGTTAAGTAATGTGCCCAAGGTCATACCACCTATTTTGGAGCAGTGATTTGAATGAAAGTGCCCAGAACCAAAATCAGTTTTCTTTCCAGAATGTCATACCACTGTAACTATCTGGGGTAAGGGCTTTTAACCTGTAAAACTTTTTTTTTTTTTTTTAATGCAGGATACATTATTGCATGGGCACATGATTGCAGCTATGTAAGAATTTTGTATTCTTGTGGAAGGTGATAAAGAATTAAGCAGGGTGAATTTATAGCAGTCTCTGGGATAGTGGTTTTGGTAAATTTTAGCGGGGGGAGGGATGTTTTCACAATGTAACTATAACTCAGCCTTTGTGTAGAAGATTTATTCTAATAAGGTGGGAAGGGAAGGGCCAGTTCTATTGGGACGTGCAGGGTCTTTTAGAGATCCCTGAAATCATAATATTTAGGCATTGTACACATAGCGCTGGCCTTGTTTGCTAGGTTTGTTTTTTGATTATGGATGGTGCAGTCTCTTTGAATTAAAATGATATTGTCTCATGGGATGTGTCCCAGGGTATCCAGGGACAGGTGAAAGCCAGGTTCCCTGCACTAACCTGGGGTAGCATTCAGCACTCTGTAGAATCACAGTCTAGAGTAAGGTTCAAGAAAGTAGTATTTCTTCTTCACCCCAATATACAGCCTGCCTTCCAAATTCTCATGCCCCGTCCCAAGTACAGGCCTTCTTGGCATGATTGATGTAGGACTGTCTACGCCATGCAGAAGAGACCTACTTGTAGGGGTGTGCTGTCAGCAAGTCACATCAGATCATAGTAGATGAAACCCAGGACTGGAGATACCCACAAAGTGAAAGGAGGCCACTTTCGCACAATATCCCCTTATAAGTTAATAGTAATTTTTTAAAAAGTTTTCGTAACATTCTCAAGGCTTGGGGTGTTCAGTTTTAAACAATATCTGGCTCAGGACTGAGCTTGACCAAGCTAATCCTTTTTACATACAATCTTTCCTCCAACTCTACATAAAGGTCCTGCCAGCCCTGTCTTTATCTGCTGCAAGTAATTATTTAAACAACATGTGCAGGGCCTTCCTTGGCAGTCCAGTGGTTAAGACTCCGCACTTCTATTGCAGGGATGGGTTTAGTCCTTGGTCGGGGAACTAAGATCCCAAACACCGTGTGGTGTGGCAAAAATAAAAAATATCGAGGACATGTGCATCTCAAAAATAATAAGCCTGTGTTAGGAGTCTAAATCCTAACTTAGAGCTATGAATCTGCCTACAGTGTAGAAAAACTATTACTTTAGCAAATGGCAGTTTAGTACTCTCAAGCAGAGCCCTGTCTTCAACATCTCCATTCCAGAGCAAGGGCTCAGCTACACGTTTGCATATATAAATAACCATTGTGTTGTTTTGCCCAGTATTGTGAGTTCATGAAAAAGGAATTCACATCTACCAGAAAGCTTATTTGCTACTTCATAAATGATAGTGTCTCCTTATTCTACTAGTCCTGTCAAGGTTTCAGAGGTCTTAGTGGCCCAGTAGTTGTCAGGAACTGCATTTACTCTCCTTCCACAAGCTGGAGAGGGAGGGAAGGGAGAAGGTGGAACTGGGGTTCAGCAAGTTCTAAGCACATGAGCATGTCAATATCTATGTGGTGGGAGCCATAATTAAGACAACTGATGGAAAACAATTGCAGCATTATTAAAAAGGGTTAATATCCAGAATATATATAAAGAATTGCTATGGATCAATAAAAAAGACAACCCATTTAAAAATAGGACACAGGCCATAAGCAAGCAATTCACTGAAGAAATAAAAAGAGTCTACAAACATGTGCAAAAAATTTAGTGTCTTTTTTATAATAACACTGTGTAAGAAAAACTAGACAGTAATGAGAAATCAGATTGGCAAAAACTAAAAAGATTAAAGAGTAAATTGGTGAGTTTCCAGCAAAGGTGGCAAGGAAGCTATTCAAGTAAGTGTAAAGTACTACTTCCTTTTTAGAGAGCAATTCGGTGGTTATGCTAAAGTTCCTTGACTCTTCTCCCTGGAAGGTAGTTCTGGCCTCAAGCCAAGTGATCTAGGAATGAGGACCAGGAGGGAAAGGAACTGAGATCTCTTAGCTGACTCCTAGTTACCCCATCAACAAAAAGAGGTTGGCCCTTCTGGTTTCTGGGTAGCTCCCTGCACAGACCCCAGATGGTAGGACACCTCCCCGAGTTGTGTGTGGGCTGGGCGAGGGGGTGGGAGCAGTGTACAAAGCTGCTGTATCTTGGAGCAGCTTGCTCAGAGCTCTTATTCAATCCTGAGAAATGTTAGAAGCCCGGACCACTGTCCCAGCTGATGTGCCACCTCACAGGAGAGAAGGGAGATGTCTCACCCTTCCCGTCTGTCTGTGGAGATGCTCTCCTAATTTCCAGTCCCATGACTGATAATTGAGGCAAAATATCTGGGTCACTTTACTCAGAGCACTCACTTAGTGCATTAATGATACCTAACATTTTTAACAACTTTCTTTCCTCATAACCGGTTTACGGAGCTGAATTTTTGCTACTTCACTTTATGGGAGTGTTGTTATAGGATAGATCCCTAAAAGTGGAATTGCTGGGCAAAAAGTACATAAACCTACACTCAAATAATTAACTATTTTATATTTCCATGTTCAAAACTTCATGTTTAAAAAACAAAAAGCAAGGGCTTCCCTGGTGACGCAGTGGTTGAGAGTCCGCCTGCCGATGCAGGGGACACGGGTTCATGCCCCGGTCCGGGAGGATCCCACATGCTGCAGAGTGGCTGGGCCCGTGAGCCATGGCCGCTGAGCCTGCGCGTCCAGAGCCTGTGCTCCGCAACGGGAGAGGCCACAACAGTGAGAGCCCCGCGTACCGCAAAAAAAAAAAAAGAAAGAAAAAAACAATTTTCTATAGCACTCCTGAAGCAGAGTGCAAGGTGGAGTCATTACAGTGGGGTATGAGTGGCACACAAAGGCTTCTCTGCATTTCGCAAACTCGTCTTCTGTAAATGCATGTACCTTTCAAATCAGCAATTCCATTTTTTAGGACTCCATCCTGCAGAAATAATTACACAGGAACACAAAAATGTGTATGGGGATGGTCACAGCAGCACTGCCTGTAATGTTTATAAACAGGAAAAAAATGCCCACAAATAGGAAAATAATGCCCACAAATAGGAAGTGACTAATTAGATTATGGTAGTATATCCTAGTAATGCAACTATTGCAAAGCTATTATAAATATGTATATACATACACTGATGATGACAGCTACAGTATATTGGCTTTAGAAGTTCTACATTCATAAAACACATATGGTGTGATTCATTTATATCAAGCAGAAAAATAAAGGACCACTGGTATGTGTGTATATACTTGTGAGTACATAAGAAAAGGTCCTGAAGGCTACACACCAAAATGTTGACAGAGATTTCTTCTAGAATTATAGGGGTAGAGAAAGAAAGGGGATTTTTGCTGCTTACCCTAAATCTGTCTAACTTGAAGTATTTATAATGTACATGAGCAGTATTTGTAATTTTTAAAAAGGCACTAACAAAGTTATTTTTATGTGTTCGGGGAAAGAGAGTAAAAAAAAAATCCAAAATAAAATACGTCAGTGTCTAGGTACAAATTTGAACTCTCTAACTTGGCGATTCCCTACCTGTGTGCTCTTTATTCTATACAATGCGTTTTTCCAATCAGTAGATGCCAAATAGAAATATCAGATGAAAACAAAACAAAACCCTTAAGCCCATGTTGTAAGAACAAGAAGAAAACCTATGTGAATCTCGTTTTTATTTTGCAGTGGAAAAAAAACTAAGCATGAAAGAAGCTTGAAGAAAAAGGTTAATACATTCGAACTCATAAAAATGTAGTTTGGAAAGGCAAAACACACCAAGAAATAAAAAGACAAGTTGGGAAAAAATACTTGCAGCACACAGCAAATGGTTACTTATTATACTAAGAGCTCTTAGGGGACAAAAAAACCCCGAAGAATTTAATATAAAAATAGGCAAACTACATGGACAAGCAGCCCTCTGAAAAGAAAAATAAACATTACTTAATTAAACAAATATGTATGCCTACTATGTGCCAGGCACTGTTCTGAGCAGGTATATAGCTGTGAAGGAAACAGACAATAATTTCTGCTCCTGTGGAACTTACATTCTAGTATATTTGAAGAGTCTTGACTTCACTAACAAAATTTAAAGTTATGTATCATTTGCACTTATTGGTAAAAATGATTATTAAAACTCAGTGTGGGGACTTCCCTGGTGGTGCAGTAGATAAGACTCCACACTCCCAATGCAGGGGCCCTGGTTCCATCCCTGGTCAGGGAACTAGATCCCACATGCATGACACAACTAAGAGTTCACGTGCCGCAGCTAAGGAGCCCGCCTGCCGCAACTAAGACCCCACGCAACCAAATAATAAATAAATATTTTTTAAAAGTATAAAACCTTTAAAAAAAACTGTGGAGATATAAGTACTTTCCTGTGCTTTTTGTGAGAATGCAAATTGGTCAGGTTTTTTTGGAGGATATTTTAGCAAAATCAATTATAATTTTAAACATTTATATACTTTGTTGCAGAAATTCCACTGATAGAAACTTTTGTTGTAGATATCTTTGCCTAGTTATACAAAGTTGTAGTTAAGAATTGCCATTTAGATATTGCTTATAATGGAGAGACACCATGACTCAAACAGCCATTGGTAAGGGATTGGAGTAACAGGGTTCACATATACTGTAGATTTCTGTATAGTCACTAAAACCATGAGTTAGTCCTATATCTAATGACTTGGAATAGTGTCCAAGATATTATTAAATTTAAACAGCAAGTTGCTAAGCAAGTTGCCTAGTAGGATCCTGTTACTGTTAGATGTACAAAAAATAGAAATAGTGATATTTATAGTACAGCTTAGTTAGTACACAAACAGAAAGTGTGTGATAGGATACACACCAGACATGAACATTAGCTATCTCTGGAGGATGCATTCATGGGAGGACTTTCCTTTCTAAATTATTCATTTCAGAATGTTTGATTTTCACAATAAGCACCATTTGTAACCAAAAAAAAAAAAAAAATAGAAATTTCAAAGCATTTTATGTTTTAGGAATTTTTACATGCAGTTGCTTGGAAACATAAACAACTTTGCTTGTTGGGGAGTGTGGGGGGTCTGTGGTTTCTTTAAGAATTAATGACAGGGCTTCCCTGGTGGCGCAGTGGTTGAGAGTCTGCCTGCCGATGCAGGGGACAGAGGTTCGTGCCCTGGTCTGGGAGGATCCCACATGCCGCAGAGCGGCTGGGCCCGTGAGCCGTGGCCGCCGAGCCTGCACGTCCGGAGCCTGTGCTCCACAACGGGAGAGGCCACAACAGTGAGAAGCCCGTGTACTGCAAAAAAAAAAAAAAAGAATTAATGACAAAACTCTGTTGTAAAGGGAGGATTGTACACCATTTTCATCAGAACCCTGATAGTGACAGTGTTTTAGGTTTCTATTATTCTCAAACTTTGAATTAAAAGGAACTCATCTAATTTCAAACTTGCAGGGAATTCTACATCAGCAAAGAATATTTGTAAGAGACTGACTTGTCAAACAGAGAGACACTGGTGGGATACCAAGTTGGTTCTAGAGAGTCCCCTAGGAACCTCGGCCCCTGCATAACTAGGAACCTCTCCCAGCTTTCCGCCACCACAGCTGAAGATAAACATAGGGGATCCAAGAGGGTAGGGGAAAAAAGAAGGGCAAGGTGCAACCACTGGACATACTAGGGTTAATTAAAGACACTTCAAATAAAATTGGAGTCAGAACAGGCTTGTAGAGGGAGCTTTCATGATCTGCCATGCATCTCCAATTACTCCAAACAGAAAGGTCTTGCCTACTTTACTGTCCAGCAGGAAGAAGAAAAATTCTCTTTGCCCAAGGCCAGCCCAGCCAATCATAGACTATAGCAGCCCAACCAATGAAAAGCCTCCATACTTTGAACTCCCAGCTTCCTCCAATCGACTCCTTGGTTATAATAGCCCTTCCTAATCCCCCTCACCCTTTGCTATAAAAGCAGGTTCCCGTTCCTTGTTCTTTGGATTTACCTATGGTCTGCTATGGTTCGTATATCCCAAATTGCAGTTCCTCTGGCTATTGCCAAAAGAACTCGTTTTTGCTTGTAAAATAACTATTATTATATTATTAAAGTTGACAACTCTAGTGTGACATATTATACTCCTGCCAGATGCTAGGTGATTTTATAGACTGCATTGTTTACCACACATAGCAAGCCTGTGAGCTAAATATCGTTATTCCCATTTTCCAGATAAGGAATTAAGGCTCAGAGAAATTACACAGCTTGTCCAAGGGCCCAGATCTAAACTTTGAACCCACCTTAAACTCTTCACACCCATGACGTAGTGCCTTTCTATTCAAGAGATGAAGAATGTGGGAAAATCAATGACATACTACAGTGGGACATTTTGGGAAAACACAACCATGGTTAATTGAATGAGAATCTTGTGAAGGCTTAATTAGCCTTTTGTGCATTGGTATCAAGATGTCAGTTGATGGGCTTCCCTGGTGGCACAGTGGTTGAGAGTCCACCTGCCGATGCAGGGGATGCGGGTTCGTGCCCCGGTCCGGGAGGATCCCACGTGCCGCGGAGCGGCTGGGCCCGTGAGCCATGGCCGCTGAGCCTGCGCGTCCGGAGCCTGTGCTCCGCAACGGAAGAGGCCACAACAGTGAGAGGCCCGCGTACCGCAAAAAAAAAAAAAAAAAAAATGTCAACTGAAATGGAATTGTAGTCATTTCCAGTTTCCAAAAGCCCAGAATGTTTTCTCCAGGGTTATACAGAAAGTAAGTTACTGAAACCTTTCATCAGAACCCTAGCCTTCATTCCTGCCAGCTCAGTCTGCTCTCTTTCACACCTGAACTCACTTTGGGGGGCAGATCCCATTTTTAAGGTAATTATAGTAGTAGAAGCAGTAGCTATAATGGCATCAGGGTCATCACAAAGAAAACATGCTCAGCGGCTTCCTGGAAGCATGCATACCCAGTACTTCAATTCTTTATTTTTATTCCTCACTAGGAATACTTTATTACACTACAGGACATTATGAATAAAAGAGGACCAGTATCAGTAATGAAAACCTATAGATGCAGGAACCTCTTATGAACATCTGAAGTAGAAGTAAATAAAGGGTTAAAACTGACAATTGTTTCCCAGTGATTTAACTAGTAGTCTGTTTTACTACAGTTTTCATTTTTACTGTATCTTCTTGTCAGCTTTTTAATTTATTTTGTGTGTGTGTGTTCAGATTGGCAGCAGTTTTTTCGAATCCTGCTCCTGACTGTTAATTATTACAAGTCTTTTAACACATGGTGATATACTGACCATCCAAGCAACTGTCTGCAGTGCCTCAGAAGTGGCAAATACTGATAAATTTCATCTTCACCATCACTTTAGTATTATTCCATAAAATTGAGAGTTTCTGAATCCCTGCCTAAGGGACTAAAAAGAAGCACATATAATTTTGGTTTTGCTTGGAGAGAGGGATGGGAGTAGATAGGATTTAATTGTATGCCTCTGTGCCTATTACAAGATAAATTAATGCATTTTAACCAAGCCAAATCCTAGACTTTGGATCCCCCAGGTTTTGTATAATTGATAAAACATTTACTGTCTTTAGATTTAAAAGCTGAATACCGTTGAATCTTCCTGGGTCCGTTAGCACCAAGAGTCCTGCAACTGAGACTCTCTCAGATAAACTTCTAAAATCCAATACTAAATATTTGGAAGTTGTCCTTAAATTGTACTTAACTCCAAGATGATTCATAAGTTCATTTGTAGGGAGGGCGGGAGGGAGGGTGACACAAGAGGGAAGAGTTATGGGAACATATGTATATGTATAACTGATTCACTTTGTTGTAAAGGAGAAACTAACACACTATTGTAAAACAGTTATACTCAAATAAAGATGTTAAAAAAAAAAAGTTCATTTGTACATTGCTTCAGGAAATGCGCATGTCCTTGCTGTTGTCACCCGCTGCCCCCCTCACACACACTTACTCTATATCTGAGATCTCTCGGGGACCCACTCACCACTTCCACAGAGGGACTGGGGAGTCTTCCCTTTCTAGCTCTGACTACTTTCTTAATTCTCAATCGTGTACTCCGAACTGCTTGCTGAGCATTCCGTTCATCATGTATTTATCAACACCCACTGTATGCAAAGTACTTTACAAAAAGCAGAGTCTACAAATAGAAAACTGAATGTTTTAGTCTTCCACACCAACCAGGCTTTTCTCTTAACTGACTCATTTATTACTGATAATGCTTTCCTCCCACCTTCCCACTTTTGAAGCCCTAGCGTCATCCTTGACCTCTCCTTCTTTTCCCCCATCTTACCTGAACTTCTATCCTTCATGTCATTAACATTCAGTCATCAAATGCATGTTGATTAAGTGCTTGCTATATGTCAGACACTGTTGTAGGTGCTAGGAATACAGTTTGCCAGTGAGGAAACAGGCAAAAATCCTTGCTCTCCTGGAGCTTATATCCTAGTAATTAACAGTGTCCTGAGAGAGCTTTCAAACATCATCTTGTTGAGCCCTTCATCTCCATTTCACCTGTGATTCCCTCTCACGTGGTGTTTATTTCACCACCACCACCACCGCCCAGCCTAGATACCCAGGGCCACCCCATCAGACATCCCATCACCTAGAGCAGCTCTCTGTGTGATAATATCCTGGAGACCCACAACTTGCTCTTTCACTTCCCAACATTAGGCAAATCTCCCCACACTTCGCTTAGACCTCTCTTCCCTTTCTCTCTAGAACATCCTGACTCCCAGCCCCACCCAAACAGAGAACAGCAGTGGACTCCACCTTCTCTGCCTCCATCAGTCTATGCTTTTGAAAACATATTTCAGTCATCTTTTAGGGATCTAGTGACTTTTGTCTTTTTATCCTGTAACACAAAAGTCACTGAACAACAGAACACCAGAGCCTGGTTACCTTCTAGAGATAGAGGACGGATGAATATTTATAGCAGGGATTCATGGGGAAACATAAAGAGGTTTAAAACAAATTCTTATTAAGTCACCTAACAACACAAGGCAGAGTATGGCAGCCCCAAATGAATAAAAACCCTAGACAGGTGAGAGAGGTAGGTGAAGCAGAAAGAAAGTAACATTTCTTGAGCCCTAAGGAGGGACTTGGCATTCACGATCACATTTAATGATAGCAAACCTGGGAGTTGAATATTACTGAGATAGTATGAAGAGGACAAAAACAGGAACAAAACCAGATTCAAACTTAGGTCTGGGTGGGTCCTGATCCCTGGCACATGCATTCATTTGGCAGAGAGGGACCTAATGCTTTTGTCCTGAAATCCCTGAAATGACTCTGACATACACAGAAAAAAAACTAAAGTGCACAGATATAACTTAATCCCCAAGTTTCTGGATTTTGATAAAAATTTATGTCTTTAATTTTTTTTTATTTTCAAGCTAAACACCAACATTTCCATTTCATTATCATTTCTATTTTTTTCCCTAGTAGAAATGATGCTCTTCTTACTGTCCTTAAACATAAAGATCCATCCAGGAGTGACCTAACAGGTAAAAACAGAGTCTGATGCAGTGTTCTGTGGGCCTTTTTAGTTCTTCCCTTTATAAATGTTATTTCACAATGAATTAAATACTTGCTTTTGGAGTTGAGTAGCCTTTCCCAAACTGTGTTGTTGGGAGATGCTAATCTGAGTTCGAAGAATACAAGATTCAGGACTTCCCTGGTGGCACAGTGGTTAAGAATCCATCTGCTAATGAAGGGGACATGGGTTCGAGCCTTGGTCGGAGAAGATCCCACATGCCCTGGAGCAACTAAGCCCATGCGCCACAACTACTGAGCCTGCGCTCTAGAGCCCATGCTCCGCAACAAGAGAAGCCACAGCAACAATAAGCCAGCACACCGCAAGGAAGAGTAGCCCCCTCTCGCTGCAACTAGAGAAAGCCCGCGCAGCAACGAAGACCCAACGCAGCCAAAAATAAATAAAATTAAAAAAAAAAAAAAAAAAGAATACAAGATCTGAGGCAAATAAGATTGAGTTCTAACCCTCCTCCAAGCCACAAGCAATACATATTAGCATATCAAAGGATCAGATAAAAACAACAATAAAGAATGGTGTTTAAATTTGCTTAGTGGTTAAACAGATTTAAAACCAGCTTGTCTTTGTGGGGGAAAGGACTCTTCTGCAGTATTCTATTATAATCTACTCCTCTATCTCCCCAAACCAGTTAAGAGGAGACAAAATTGCTGTAGATTTGATTCTCTGTATATCCAGTTAGAAAGCCAAGGGCTGGGATCTTTTCATAAAAATCAACCATGAATATAAGTTTGGACATGAATGTCACTTACTTCACGAGAAATATTCTTAGAAAAAAAATTGTATGGCAAACTTGCAGTGACAGATTTAATATAAAATTGCTTCCTATTGCTCTTGGAACCGTACAGTTATCAGCATTTCTTAATATTTTACTATGTTAGTACTTAATACAATTAGTCTTTTTTCAATAACGTGTGTTTTGGTTCAGATATAATAAAATGAATTCTGGTCAAAATTCAGGTTAATTTCTGAAATCATCTATCTTTTTGCTAGCTGGCTTTTCTTCATCTCTACAGAAGTAGCTTGTTCAATGTCAAATGTTTTGGCAATCAAAATCTTAGTGCAGGGCTTCCCGGGTGGCACAGTGGCTGGGAATCCGCCTGCCGATGCAGGGGTTGCGGGTTCGAGCCCCGGTCTGGGAGGATCCCGCATGCTGCAGAGCGACTAAACCCGTGCGCCCTAGAGCCCGTGCTCTGCAACGGGAGGGGCCCCCCGCAATGAGAGGCCGGCGCCCCACAGGGGAGAGTAGCCCCGGCTCGCCGCAACTCGAGAAAGCCCGCACGCAGCAGCGGAGACCCAACGCAGTGAAAAATAAATGAATAAATTAAAAAAAAAAAAATCTTAGCGCAACAGAAATTCCTTTGGCACCAACCCATGCCTACTTATTTCTACTAAAACTTCATAGTACATCACAATGTGAAATGATCATGTTAATAGTGGGAATGGAATTGGATATATACATCATGATTTCATTGATTTATTCATTTATATGTTTATTGAGAACCTACTATATACCCAGCACAATGGCATTCCAGGCATGAGACATACAGAATCCTAGACATTGGAATTCCTGCCTTGAGAAATGATATGAGGGAAATAGGCATTAAGACTACAAACACTGAGATTCTATGTGTCAAGCATTGGCTAAGATCAAAGAAAACAGTGGTGAATGGACAGATTTTCTACCTTGATGATGATTGCAGATGAGCAGACATGTAGACAAACACTATTTGTCGGGGTATTTTAACTGTTGGACATAAACAGCGTGGTGGGAACTAGAGGAGGCAACTTCCTGGGAGAATTTTCATTTCTAACAGGCTCCCAGAAGTTGCTGATGCTGCCTGTCCAAGGACCACACTTTAATAAGCATGGTTTAGGGAATTAAATATACCAAATTCCCAAGTTAAAGTCATTATTAAAGGACTGCAAGACAGATGATATCTCTGATTCCTAGGAGGAATAACAAGGCATAGGCTATTAATAAAATAGAAATTTAGATAGGCAGGCAAAATAAAATAATAAATATTTTATATCCTAAATGCAAGAATCTATTAACTTGAAGTCAGAAATCTGCTATCACTGATTATCAGGATTCAAAATACTTTGAGGTTGAGATGCTATACGGTTTAACTTGAAATAACTCTTCTTTTCCTCTTCCATAGACAGATGTTTTAGAAATTTAGATTTTAAAAAAAAATTCTGACTACATCCAAACGAGTAACATAATGTTAGATTTTGTGGTGAGAACACAGCCCCAAGGATGTGGGGGAATTTGTTATTTCTTGTGAATGGGCCTCTTGGGAAACAAACTTCTAACACAGCATCAATGAGAGCAAACAAAAGGTACTAGGATGGTGGTGACAATACAGGAGGTCTGGGCAACATGAGGGGGACAGATGCCAACTAAGAGTCTTTAAAAAATAATGAAGGGCTTCCCTGGTGGCGCAGTGGTTGAGAGTCCGCCTGCCGATGCAGGGGACACGGGTTCGTGCCCCGGTCCGGGAAGATCCCACATGCCGCGGAGCGGCTGGGCCCGTGAGCCATGGCCGCTGAGCCTGCGCGTCCGGAGCCTGTGCTCCGCAACGGGAGAGGCCACAGCAGTGAGAGGCCCGCATACCGGGAAAATAAATAAATAAATAAAATAAATAAAAAATAATGAAAAGAGAGAATCTATATTTTTAGATTAATCTGCCTGCAGTCTGAAAACTCAATGTGCCTAATATCAAGAAGGCTACAATGCTAGGCTGAAACATAATAGAAACATAATAACTACATCAAGAAAAATATCTATGCTATATTATTTTCCTCCTGCTGGTAAACTTTGTTACAACAAATGATACTTTATTGGCTTAAAACAACACAAATTTATTTTCTTACAGTTCTAGAGGTCAGAAATCCAAAATCAAGATGTCATCAAGGCTGCATTCCTTCTGGAGGTTCCAGGAGGGAATCAGTTTCCTTGCCTTCTCCAGTGTCTAAAGACCACTTGCATTCCGAGGCTTGCGGCCCTTCTTCCATTTTCAAGGCCGGCAGCATAGCATCTTCAAGTCTCTCTGTGACACCTGTTTCTCTCAACACCTGTTCTTTTCTGACTCTGACCCTCCTTGCCTCCCTCTTATAAAGACCCTGTAATTACATTGGGCCCACCTGGATAATCTTCCCCTCTCAATCTCCTTAACATAATTATGTCTGTAAAGTTCCTTTTGCCATTTAAAGTAACATTTTCGGGCTTCCCTGGTGGCGCAGTGGTTGAGAGTCCGCCTGCCGAGGCAGGGGACACGGGTTCGTGCCCCGGTCCGGGAAGATCCCACATACTGTGGAGCGGCTGGGCCCGTGAGCCATGGCGACTGGGCCTGCGCGTCCGGAGCCTGTGCTCCGCAACGGGAGGGGCCCCAACAGTGAGAGCCCCACGTACCGCTAAAAAATAAATAAAGTAACAGTTTCACAGTTTCTGAGGATTAGGATGTGGACAATTTTGGGGGGTAGGGGTGGGGGACATTATCTGGCTTCCCACATGTGCCATTTATTTTGTTCTGGTCAAAAACCACTTGGAGTAGTGTTTTCAATACTGGGCGTCACATTTTCAGGAGGAAATTGATATATGATGTACTATAGAAGAGAAAAATCATGAATTATTCATTCACTCAGCAAACATTTGTGAAGTGTTCACTATGTGCCGGGCACTGGGCGAGAAGAACTCTGGAGATGCCGATAAGAGCAGAGAATGCTGTAGGATATAGTGCTTATGAGCCAGGACCCTGGAGTCTAATCATCTGGTTTTGAATCCTGGCCTCACCATTTATATACTGTGTGACCTCATAAATTACTTAATCTCGCTGTGCCTCAGTTTTGTTACTTATGAAAATGAGATAAAATTATAACTGTCCCATAGGGTTCTTATGAAGATTCTGTGAGATTCTTTTTTTATTTTTTTGGCCATGCCGTGCCGCGTGGCACGCAGGCTCTTACTTCCCTGACCAGGGATTGAGCCCATGTCGTCTGCAATGGAAGCATGGAGCCCTAAACTCTGGACTGCCTGGGAATTCCTAAGTGAGGTTCTCAAAAAAGCCTTTGGCATAATGACTGGCATGCAGAGTTCAGTAAATGTTGGCATTGAGGAGGCATGAGAGGACTACAGCAGACTGTGGAGTGCCTAACAAGCAGGGGGAATTTGGAAAGGCTTTCCAGAGCTAGGTCTTGAAAGTTGAGCGTCTTATAGTTCCTTGAGGAGAAATAAGGGATGTACAGTGAGAAGACATAGTGAAAGATTTGGAAACCACAAGGAATGGCTGAGCAGAATGGGGGAGTTTAGCTTAGGAGCTTTAGGAAAAGGGTTAGGAGTCACATGAGAGCTACATTTAAATCCTGTTGCTTGGGCAGTTGACACCACAAAAAGAAATTAGACTTATTTTCTTCTATCCGGAAAAATAGCCAAGCCCAAGTGAAATGACAAAAACAGCATTCATCTCAATATTTGAAAGAACTTGTGAATAATAAGGATTCCTTGAATGGGGTGGGTGGAATGATACAAACCCTTCTCTGTGCTCCACTGACTGTCAAATACACTGCCTTCTTGATGCAATGGTCTGTCTTAAATTCATTTTTCCCTGTACCCTTGTCAATAGAAACCCAAGGATTTTAAGGACTTGGCTGGCCATAAACTTTAAGGGAGACTGGGCTTCTCCCAGTCCCAGGGGTGTAAATCAGGATGGGTTTGAGCCAACCATGGCAGCCACTGCCTTTGTGGTTGAGGAGGTTAGTAACCAGCATGCCACACGATTCTCTCCAATGCCATAGGAGAGGAGGGCCTCTGGAAAAGTTTTCTTAGTCTCTTCAGAAGATAAATGAGGAAAGGGGGTGTTCTCTGTCCCTCTTCCAGCTGTGAGACATCAAGCCAGCGTCTGGAGAAGGCAGAACAAGAAGACAGAAAGGATCTGGATCCTTGATGAGGTGGACCAGCTGCTAAATGATCTGACCCTGGAATAGTTATAAAGTATGTCTTTCATTATATTAATATGTAATATATTAAAATACATTCAGTGTTAAAGTCAGTCACATTTTTCCTTCTTACAGCCCAAAAATCATCCCGCATATACAACTAGCAGTCTAGAACCCTGACAATCCAGGCTCTCATCAGAAAATAACCATTGGGGCTTCCCTGGTGGCACAGTGGTTAAGAATCCGCCTGCCAATGCAGGGGACACGGGTTCGAGCCCTGGTCCGGGAAGATCCCACATGCCACGGAGCAACTAAGCTCATGCACAACTACTGAAGCCTGCGCACCTAGAACCCATACTCCAAAACAAAGAGAAGCCACAGCAATGAGAAACCCACGCACCACAACGAAGAGTAGCCCCCTCTCGCCGCAACTAGAGAAAGCCCGCGCGCAGCAACAAAGACCCAATGCAGCCAAAAAATAAAATACAATAAATACATATATATATATAAAAAAAGAAAATAACCATCGTCTCTGTATGGTTTATCGAAATGTTAGCTTGAGAACTAATTTTAAATGAAGATTACTGACCTGATTTTCAGGTGGGAGATTCTGTTAGACACATTTCTTGGTTCATTTTTTTCTCTACTTACCTTCAATTTTATCTTTTGGATCAAACCATATCATTAAAGGGCTATATACTTATCCAGCCATTCAAATTAATACCACAAGGTGTCTAGTGATGGAATAACTTGCCTGTATTAACAATATAACTATTTTTCAGAATTCCTGCATAGGTGAAGGATTAATTTTCTAACTCCTAAAATTTCTACAAGTCTAAGAGTCTGTGATATCAACATTTCTAAGTAATGCACTAAACCCACTACATATTGATAAACTGATTATTTTGCTATTGCAGAAATTCAACCAAGAGATACTCAGGAAAATGTGCCAACAGGAGCAAAAGATTATTTCCCTTTTGGAAGAGAGAACTGTCCCTCTGATTTCTGCTAAATGTCCTTTTTTGGACCATATATTCCTAAATAACCTTACAATCTCCTTAAGTTTCTCACTTCTCCATTTCCACCTCTATCCCCTCCAGCTCATTCTTATTTTCAATCTGGATGAGTTGGAACAGTTTACTGGCCCAGGTTAGGTTCTGGAAAGGGACAGCTCCTCAGAGATAACAAAACTTGTTTTCTCTTCTCACATCACTTTTCTTTAAAGATTTTACAGGACCTATGCCTGCATTTACATCTGAAAAGAGTAGTTCCATTCTGAGCCACATCTTTGCCAAAGTTTATTAAGAATACTGGTAAAATATGACACATTTACAAGAATCCTTTCTTTTAAAACTGGGCAGAGCAAGAAAATTTGGTCTGTCATCCCCAAGTCTAGGGAAGAATGTCAAGTCAAATTTTAATTACAAAGTCTAAAACAATGGAAAAAGACGAGGTGTTCCCACTTCTCTCAGGCCCTCTTCCAATTAGAAGGTGAGGATTTCCAGAAGCCTGCAGCTATGTTTCAGTCATTTTTTGGAGTTTACAGGACTAAACTATATAAGCTATATTTTCTTATTTTCTGTACTCTTGATGCTCTTGCATTTGGGGCCTCGCTGACTGGTGTGATATTGTGATTTATAATAAGAAATATATATTTGGTCTTAGTCCCCATTTCTGGCACAAATTTCCAAAGTGGTAAGTGACCCAGGCATCTTTTGTTATGTTAATGAGGTGACTTTTAGACCTAACCTAAGGATGGGGGCTGGTTGCCAAGGGAACCAACTCTGCGATTAGAGGGTTGGAACTTTCACATTCACCCCCAGACCTCCCAGGAGGGGAGGGGCTGGAGATTGAATTCAGTCACCATTGGCCAATGATTTAATCAATTATGCCTACTGTAAAAACCAAACAGGATGGGGTTCAGAGGGCTTCCAGGTTGGTGAACACATGAAGATTTGGGGAGAGTAGTGTGCTTGGAGAAGCTCTGTACCCTTTCCCCATTCCTTGCCCTATGTATCTCTTCCATCTGGCTGTTCCTGAGTTATATCCTTGTATAATAAACCAGCCATCTAGTAAGTAAAATGTTCTGTGAGCTGCTGTAGCAAATAAACCAAACCCAAGGAGGGGGTCATTGGAACCTCCAATCTATAGCCGGTAGATCAGAAGCATAGGTGACAATCGGGACTTGGTGACTGCCGTCTGAAGTGGGGAGGAAGGGGCACTCTTGTAGGATTGCATCTTTAATCTGTGAGATCTGATGCTACATCCTCTTTTGTGTGCTTATTCTTCCTTTTTTTTTCTTCCTCCCCCCCACCTCTTCAACATGGGACTGAATAATAATACCTGCCCAATTTATTTTCAAAATGTTTTGGAAAACAAAGATGTTAAACACATACCAGTGCTAGTTTAAAACCTTTAGAGAGGGCTTCCCTGGTGGCGCAGTGGTTGAGAATCTGCCTGCTGATGCAGGAGACACGGGTTTGTGCCCCGGTCCGGGAAGATCCCACATGCCGCGGAGCGACTAAGCCCGTGAGCCATGGCCGCTGGGCCTGCGCGTCCGGAGCCTGTGCTCCGCAACGGGAGAGGCCACAACAGTGAGAGGCCCGCATACCGCAAAAAAAAAAAAAAAAACCTTTAGAGACTCAAAGACCCCACATGTTATGGAGCTCATTTTCAATAAGTAATTCTATATAAAAATAATTTTAAGCCATAATGTAAGTGGAAGAGAGACCAAGAAAATCCTAAATTTTTTTTCACATGACTTCTACAGTTTAAAAATATATGTCGATTTCTATTTAAAAAAAAAAAAAACAGGGTACCTCTGCTTTCCTGGTGTCCTACAAATGTACTTAATCTGCCTTTGGATAATCTAGTTCTAATTGAGCACCTACTATGCAAAACTCTGTGCTCTATGCTATATGAAAATAGGGTGATACGACAGTGAATGAGTGGTGGGGTTCTGAATTAATTATTTTTTTAAACTATTTTATTTTTTAATTTATTCTTTCTAGTTTTATCGAGATATAATCTTTTTAAACATCTTTATTGGAGTATAATAGTTTTACAATGGTGTGTTAGATTCTGATTTATAACAAAGTGAATCAGCTATACATATACATATATATGTATATATCAGCTATACATATACATATACATATATCCCCATATCTCCTCCCTCTTGCGTCTCCCTCCCACCTCCTTCCCTATCCCACCCGTCCAGGTGGTCACAAAGCACATCTCCCAGTGCTATGCAGCTGCTTCCCACTAGCTATCTATTTTACATTTGATAGTGTATATATTTCCATGACACTCTCTTACTTCGTCCTAGTTGACCCTTCCCCCTCCCCGTGTCCTCAAGTCCATTCTCTACATCTGCATCTTTATTCCTGTCCTGCCCCTACGTTCTTCATGACCTTTTTTTTTTTAGATTTCATATATATGTGTTACCATATGGTATTTGTTTTTCTCTTTCTGACTTACTTCACTCTGTGTGACAGATTCTAGGTCCGTCCACCTCACTACAAATAACTCAATTTCGTTTCTTTTTATGGCTGAGTAATATGTGTAATATGTGCCACATCTTCTTTATCCATTCATCTGTTGATGGACACTTAGGTTGTTTCCATGTCCTGGCTATTGTAAATAGAGCTGCAATGAACATTGTGGTACATGACTCTTTTTGAATGATGGTTTTCTCAGGGTATATGCCCAGTAGTGGGATTGCTGGGTCATATGGTAGTGCTATTTTTAGTTTTTTAAGGAACCTCCATACTGTTCTCCATAGTGGCTGTATCAATTTACATTCCCACCAACAGGGCAAGAGGGTTCCCTTTTCTCCACACCCTCTCTGGCATTTATTGTTTGTAGATTGTTTGATGGTGGCCATTCTGACACCTCATTGTAGTTTTGATTTGCATTTCTCTAATGATTAGTGATGTTGAGCATCCTTTCATGTGTTTGTTGGCAATCTGTATATCTTCTTTGAAGAAATGTCTATTTAGGTCTTCTGCCCACTTTTGGATTGGGTTGTTTGTTTTTTTAATATTGAGCTGCATGAGCTGAGTTAATTCTTAAGGTCATTATAAAAGGTTCTCTGAAGAGGAAACTTTTAAGTTGAAGCTCCAATAATAAGGAGAACCCAGCTCTGGAAAGATCAGTGGAAGAAGCAATTCAGGAAGACGAAGTCAAAAAGAAACAGTATCCTCGGCATCCGCTAGCTCCCAACTAGTCAGGAAGACAGAACTAAAACCAGCTAATTTTAACACCCCGTGGCTCCTGCTATAGTAGCCGTGAGAGCAGCGTGCCCTGAGAACCCAGAGGGAGTGATTAATCAGCCCTGAGAAGTGTGAAGGGGCTGTACCAAGCAGGCCGTGTAAAGACGGAGAACATCACTGGAAAGATTTAAATCCTGCCTTCATCAGAGACGTTAAAACAGATTGCCGGGCTTGACTCCACGTTTACTCAGTCAGGATCTCTGAGCCGGCTGCCTGGAAATCTCTGTTCCTAACAAGCAGTCTGCTGATGGGAAGACATTTTGAAACCCTCTGGTTCAGAGAACAGGCCTTGGAATCAGAAAAATGACTTGGACACACGGCTTAAGTCTCGCTTCCCTCTTCTGTGAAATGAGGATAATAATACAGTCTTCCTCACTGGGGAACTATGAGGATTATAGGAGGCACTACTATCTGTAAAGTGTCACCTATCACAGCCATTGTAAGAAAAGTGTAGCTTTGCTCATAACTGAGTAAAGACCGAGTTGTCCCAAGAGCTCACACACGTATCTCAGAATCTCGCCTTGCCGGGGGTACTGACAGTGGGGAGGTTACAGCTGTCTGGACAGGTGAGGGAGGCTGGAAAAGCAGCAGACAAGGAAGACAAGGGCGGAAGCCAGTTTCCACTGGGACAGAAGGACAATGAACCGCTGCACGTTATCAGGGGTTTGTAGGAAACAGCTGGCTTTGCCTCTTCTGTTTTTTTTTTTTTTTCTTTTTTTCACTTCCTCATTTCAAATGCAAATTGTTTAAAGGCGTTTCCTCCCTAAAACCCAAGCCTAGTCGCAGGCTAAATCAAAACAAAGTCGTTTTGTTAAATAAGGAAAACCCCCAGGGAAATTAGAGGGTTAGCCAGATAGAAGTTTGGCGGAAGGAGGTCAAGTTTGGGAAATAATGGATTAACTCAAATCCCTTCTCCAGTCCGTACAGCCTGAAAATCGCTGCCTGCAACTGACAGGCTCATCCCTTCCAACAAGCCTGTCTGACAAGCCTGAGGAGGGGGGAAGGCAGTGATCTTCACCCACAGCCCCTTAACTATAAAATTGTTCA
Organism: Kogia breviceps; assembly: GCF_026419965.1. Lineage (NCBI taxonomy): Eukaryota > Metazoa > Chordata > Mammalia > Artiodactyla > Physeteridae > Kogia > Kogia breviceps. Next base: position 104,196,720 of record NC_081314.1, read on the forward strand.
TCCCGGGACTTCCCTGGTGGTCCAGAGGGTGGGACTTCCCGAGGGTGGGACTTCCCTGGTGGTCTAGAGGGTAAGACTCCGTGCTCCCAATTCAGGGGTCCCAGGTTCGATCCGTGGTCAGGGAACTAGATCCCACATTCTTGCCACAACTGAGAGTCCGCATGCTGTGACTAAGAAACCCACGTGCTGCAACTAAAAAAAAAGATCCCTCATACCACCGCAACTGAAGATCCTAAATGCTGCAACGAAGATCCCGCATGCCGCAACTAAGACCCAGAGAAACCAAAATCAATAAATATTTAAAAGAAAAAATGGTTCATCCCATCCTAAACCAACCACCCACAAACCCACACGAGACTGAACACAACCACTCACTTTCAGATCAGCACCAAAAAATTGTTTTCAGGAAATGGTTTACCAGGGTCACTCTTATCTAAAGATGTACGAGAAACGACCTGCCTTTCTAGTCTCCAGTTAGCTCCAAATATACTTGAGATCATAGAAATTTCTTTGGGGGGATGACTTCTTTTAAGCCCTCCCTTCCTTCTGTAGTTCTGATAGAGTGACAAATTGGGTTACCAATATTGTAGTGAGAAGGGGAATGGGTTGTAGGTTTTGTACTTTGTGATATGAGGAATGGCACCTGGACAGCACATTAGAAGGACCACTCTTTCTGCATCCTGTCTCCCAGAGACAGGGAGGGACAAGGGTCCCTCCTTGGGCTTTGGGGTCAGCCAAGCCTAGGTCCAAACTCCTGCTGGGCTTGGGAATAGCTGAGTGCTGGAGAAGATGCATTTGTTCATAGAGTTTTCTTATCTGTTTCGTGACAGGCACTCTTCTCTGTCTGGCAGCTGCAATAAATGGTCAGTCTCTTGCCCTCAACATTTAACCTGTGATAAGTTTATCTGACCATCTAAACTAATGGAGGCCCAGATAATTCTTTGTATTGTGAAAGCAAGCAAGGTTTACTCCAACTGATGCTTTTTAACCAAAGTATCTCTCAGTTCAAAGCAAAGAAACCTATTTACTTTTTATGACCGGGAGATACACATATAGAGAGAGTGCTACCGTGCATTTATAATGATAAGAAAATTTAAGTTTCAGCATTTAGTCAGTGCTTAATGGTTGGTTCTGAAAAGACAACATTCCCTATATGTATTTTTTTTTAATTTATTTTTTGCTGCATTGGGTCTTCATTGCTGTGCGCGGGCTTTCTCTAGTTGCGGTGAGCAGGGGCTACTTTTCGTTGCTGTGCGTGGGCTTCTCATTGAGGTGGCTTCTCTTGTTGAGGAGCACGAGCTCTAGGCACGTGGGCTCAGTAGTTGTGGCTCGCAGGCTCTAGAGCACAGGCTCAGTAGTTGTGGTGCACGGGCTTAGTTGCTCTTTGGCATGTGGGATCTTCCCGGACCAGGGCTTGAACCCATGTCTCCTGCATTGGCAGGCGGATTCTTAACCACTGCGGCACCAGGGAAGTCCTGAGACTTTACTTTTATTTACATTAGTTTCTCCATTTACAAAATGGAGATATGTATGTCTACCTTTATAAGGCTGTTGTGAGAATTAAATCAGGTATACCTGTAAAGAGCTTAGGACAGTGCCTGCTACATGTACGTGTGTGTATATGAGATATATATGACATATATATGGACATACATACATGAGGGGTTATAAAATATGAGACTGGGAAAAAAGAACCCAAAATACAAGTTATAACACGTATGGATTCAACAGATTGTTTCAGGTTCCACGTTGCAACTATTCTTTAAGATGAGTCAAGTTTTGATGTAATAGCAAAGAATAATACCATCAATTGTCTGAAAAGGCTATTAAATACCTCTTTCTATATCAATTACTCCTCTGTGTATGACTGGAGTTTCTGCATTTATTTCAGCCAAAACAGTATAGAGAAGCAGATTGAATGCAAGTACAGATGTGAGAATCCAGTTGTCTATTAAGCTAATCATTAAAGAGATTTGCAAAACTGTAAAACAATTCACTCTTTAAACTGTCTTATTTTTTGTTTTTTTTGGAAAGGATAGTTTTTTTTAAATTGTACATTATGATAACAGACAATGGGCTTATTTTTGTTGTTCTAATCGAATTAATAATTAAATATATGTAAATATTTTAAATTTTTCTCAGTTTTCTAATATGATGGATATTCGAAATATAATATATATATAATATATCAGTCTTAATTTCAATTAGAGTGGATAGTTGGGAAATTTTCATATTCTTTAGAAAAGCCCACTTTGAAAGTGAATTTGGGAAAATTATTTAAACTCTGGGGGAAGGGAAAAATTAGGAGTTTAGGATTAGCAGATACAAACTACTATATATATAAAATAGATAAACAATAAGGTCCTATTGTATAGCACAGGGAACTATATTCAATATCTTGTAATGAACTATAATGGAAAAGAATCTGAAAAATTGTGTGTGTGTGTGTATTTATAAAACTGAATCACTTTTCTGTATACCAGAAACTAACACAACATTGTAAAACAACTATGTATACTCCAATAATAAATAAATAAACTCTAAGTGCTTCATCAGTAGATAAACACATAAAAAAATAAAACAAGAATGATGCCACCTTATGCCCAAGAGTCAGGGAATTAGACAAGATGATATTATGAGCTTTCCTACAGCTTGAAGTTTTCATTATTCTAAAATTCTTTTCTATTGATAACTCTGGTTGAACCTATTGCAGGCTTAGCTATCAGTAAAAAGCCCAAATTAAGTCCAATATATTGTCTCATGTCTTTCTCATAGAGGGCTGAAACCCATACCCCATCCACCTTACCCTCCGCAAAGCTTCCAAAGCAAGCAGGATTGTGACAGCCAGTGTGAACTCTATCCGCCTAGCCCACAACAGAAGGCAGCTCTGTACAAACATGATTGCACCTTTGGGGCCATGTGAGGGAATATGAGGGTTATTCATTATTTCTTTTAGGGGCTGAAAACAGAAGCACAGGAACAGAACGCTGAAGTAAAGAGTGGCAACGACCCCTTAGAAAGAAGAAATTTAACCATTAACATCAACTCAATTTGGGACATCTTATTCAACATTTGACTTATTAGACAAATATTTGGGTGTCCAATATGAACCAGGCATCAAATACATAATCTTTACTAATCATAGGTCTAGAAAAAAATATTTATTTTTCCACCTGAAAAATAACCCTTAGCAGAGCACTAAATTGTTTCATACTTAAATTTCCTTTTCCATTTTGTCTGCATCCAACAGTGTTTTATTTTAATAACATTAACTCACCAACACTTATTCTGTATATATGATTGCCAGGGACGGTGATAATCTAGTCCTTGGGGGCAGATTTGGTTTGGTCCGTCTCTTAGAAAGTTTGTGACATAGATGGACACTATAAGATTTATAGTCAGGAAAGCAGCACTACCATTTTAGACACTTCAAAGTCAGTTTTTTGGTTTTTTTTTCCTTTGCGGTACGCAGGCCTCTCACTGTTGTGGCCTCTCCTGTTACGGAGCACAGGCTCCGGACGTGCAGGCTCAGCAGCCATGGCTCACGGGCCCAGCCGCTCTGCGGCATGTGGGATCTTCCCAGACCGGGGCACGAACCCGTGTCCCCTGCATCGGCAGGAGGACTCTCAACCACTGCGCCACCAGGGAAGACCCAAAGTCAGTTTTTCAGTGTCACTCTATATATGTTGTGATTGCATCTCCATCCCTGCTCCTATACACTTTTCTGATGTGTGCTAGTCCACTGTTAACTATGCATTCCTTTGGGTCTCAGGATTTCTCATCCTCATCACTAGTGACATCTTGGGCTGGATAACTCTTTGGTGTGGGAGGCTGTCCTGTGCATTGTAGGATGTTTAGCAGCATCCCTGCCCTCCATTCACCAGGTGCCAGTAGATGTCAATTGTGACCAGTAAGACTATCTCCAGACATTGCCAAATAACCCCTGGAGGATAGAAGCATTCCTGGTTGAGAACAACTGCTTTAAGTCAAAATTCCTTCTTATAAACACACACACACTCTTTTCATCCTTCTTCCTTTTCCCCTTCTCCCTTCTTTCTCTTCCTTTTCTCTGCAAACACCCATGATAGTTTCCTCTTCATCCTCAGCAACCATTCTCAGGAAAAATGAGAGTTTACTGTTCTCTCAAGAAATGTCACATCTGAAGCCATTATTAGTCACTAATGACTCGGGGTAACCAGCCATCCCAGGTTCACAAAGAGAGAAAAAGTCCCAAGATGTGAAAATTTCAGTGCTAAAATTGGGGAAATTCTGGGCAAACTGAGATGAGTTGGTCACCCTAAACTTAGTGTGTAAGTGTTCTAACCTCTGGTCCAGACTGTGTATAGTCTCATTCATAGAAGCATCGATCAAATATCCATTAGTCATAAAAATGGAATTACATTCTAATTTTCATACTTTTAGAAGTGTATTAAAGTTGATTTTTTACCCCCATCCTCACCCCCAGCAAAACTCTTTTACCTGTTTCTCCCTTTTCCCAGTTTTCTGGTACCTGCACTACTCTAGTACCTTTCATTTGCTCTAAATTTCCAAAATTCTTTTATCTCTTTATTTTGAAGATTAACTTAATCTCTTTCCTTTCTCCTTCCACTGCTCAGGTTCTACCTTCATTGCCACATTTCAAAATAAATTCCAGGAACTGATTTGGCAAGGACAGAGAAGACACTCCATGGGTGTGTCGATGGGTATTGGAGGAGAGAAACTGAGTAGTCTAAGTTATCATCCGCTCTGTGTGGGAAGGGAAATCCTACAATCATATACACGCACTATTGCACATTATTAGTTTGTGAGCTCCTTCCTTATAGAGCTAGAAGTGGAAGCAGGGGAATGAAAAAGGCATAACAGTTGAATCTTAATGGGATGCGAGGATGCAAAAAAGAAAATATACCCAGATAAGTTTCTGCAGAGTAACTGTGCAGGATATAAGGCTGCCAGTGGTCAGTATTAGTGCCTGAGTACTTAGCAAGAGGCAGAGGTCAAGGGTAAGGGCATTAAGGGGGAATGCAATTTGCTGTTTCTGAGCTCTGGATAAAGCCAATGTTATGTTCTCTTGGTTACACCCTTATCTTCAGCTCCTTTCTCCCCAATATTGAATCCTTTTATAACACCTATTTACCACTTAGCCAACTAATTTGTCTTTGCTTCAAATGTTTTTGTATTTTTTTTTTAATAGTTATTCTCTTTTTATTTATTTACTGGCTGCCTTGGGTCTTCATTGCACACATGCTTTCTCTAGTTGCAGAGAGCGGGGGCTGCTCTTCGTTGTGGTGCGTGGGCTTCTCTTGTTGCAGAGCACGGGCTCTAGGTGCACGGGCTCAGTAGTTGTGGCTCACGGGCTGTGGAGCGCAGGCTCAGTAGTTGTGGCACGCCGGCTTAGTTGCTCCGCAGCCTGTGGGATCTTCCCGGACCAGGGCGCGAACCCCTGTCCCCTGCATTGGCAGGCGGATTCTTAACCACTACGCCACCAGGGAAGTCCCACTTCAAATGTTTTTGAAGTCAGTACACCACCCACCATAAAAATCTTTTCTTTAGTAAAAGTGTTCTAAAACACAAGACATAAGCTCCGAAAGTAAGTATTAAACTCTGACGTTTTTGCTGTAACAGCAGATGCCCATGGAGTTAAAAGGAGATGAAAAGGCTTCTCACGTATGGAAGCAGTAGCACTTTAGAAAAAGAGACAGAAGCAGTACTGGGCTCTCACTCTGTGAACTTAAGGGTCTGTTGTACTTCCTACATGTAAAGTGTTCCCCAAATTACCCACATGATTCATATTTTGAATGCCATGAAATTAGAGTCATTTGAAATGGGTCCTCTGCATCTGCCGATATGGAGGGCTGACTGTCCTAGACCATTTTATATAAAGGACATGAACATCTGCAGATTTGGTATCTGCTGGGCTCCTGGAACCAATCCCCCTCAGACACCAAGGGACCACTGTACTTCACTTACAGAAATCACTTCTTCCGCTTAGGGCAAAAGGTCAAAACATCTGAAAGACGGGGAAGGAACCCACTGCAGACAAGGGCATCTATTTCTATTTATGATTTTGAATTCTGCCGAACGACTGAAGTCATTTTCATGTTTCAGGGTTATGGTGCCTTAGCTCTTCCTTTTCCAGTAAATGTAATTTTTTTAAAAAATTAACTTATTTATTTTTGGCTGCATTGGATCCTCATTGCTGCTCGGGCTTTCTCCAGTTACGGAGAGCGGGGGCTACTCTTTGTTGCGGTGCGCAGGCTTTCTCATTGCGGTGGCTTCTCTTGCTGCGGAGTATGGGCTTTAGGCGCGCAGGCTTCAGTGGTTGTGGCTCACAGACTCTAGAGCGCAGGCTTAGTGGCTGTGGCGCAGGGGCTTATAGTTGCTCCGCGGCATGTGGGATCTTCCCGGACCAGGGCTCGAACCCATGTCCCCTGCATTAGCAGATGGATTCTTAACCACTGCGCCACCAGGGAAGCCCTGTAATTGTTAATGAAACTTACCTTACCTTTCCCAGAGGCAAATAATGCTTTTAAATTGATTAAATCCAATTCAATAAGTTGTTTGTGTTTGTTAAACTCCTGAATGGGTTGAGTATGTTTGTGTTCATTTTAACATTTATTATAGAAATCATTCTGTCATAGCCCTATATTATCCATAGCCATAAATTTCCCACACAATCCTATATTGAAAATGTTCTGGAAATATATTATCCCTTTGGGGTTTGAATTACTTTTCTATTGCTGTTGTAACAAATAATCACCAACTACATGGTTTAAAAAAAAAAAGTTATTATCTTACAGTTCTGAGGGTCAGAAATCTGAAATGAATCTCACTGAGGTAAATTTAAAATGTCAGCAGTGCTGCACTGCTTCTGGAGGTCTGTGTGCAAGAATCTGTTTCAGCTTCTAGAGGCCATGTACGTTCCTTGATTCCTGGCTCTTTTCTCTGTCTTTGAAGTCAGCAGCATAGCATCTTCAAATCTCTTTCTGACTCCAGCCTTCTGTCTCCCTCTTCTACATTTAAAAGGCCCTTATGATTACACTGGATAATCCAGGATAATCTATCTTCAAGTCAGCTGATTAGCGACTTTAATTCCCTCTGTAACCTTAGTTCCCCTTTGCCGTGTAACAGCATGCTCACAGGTTTAGGAGATTATGGCATGGACGTATTTGGAGGGCCATTATTTGCCCCACAGGGCCTCAGCAATGTACAGGGTGATCTAACTAGACTCCCAGTCTTGGAGGTCCCTGAGCTTTATCATTTGTCACCAGATTGGCCAGACATGAAAACCGAAACTCAAAGCCACCAGGGTTTCTGGAGACGCCTTCAGACAAATGTTGGTTTTGGTTCTTGCTTTCCTCCTAGGTTTCCCACTTTTACTTTGATGTTGGTTTTTATGGATACTTCAGTTTCCTTGACATCTCAGAGAAACATGAAATATATCTTATACATTTTTTCATAAGGCTTAAATTGTTTTTGTTTTAATTGAAGTATAGTTGATTTATAATATTGTGTTAGTTTTGGGTGTACAGCAAAGTGATTCAGTTATATGCATGTAGTTTTTTTCAGATTCTTTTCCATTATAGGTTATTATAAGATATTGAATATAGTTCCTTATGCTATACAATAGATCCTTGTTGCTTATCTATATTATGTATAGTAGTTTGTACCTGTTAATCACATACTCCTAATTTATTCCTCCCCCATCCTTTTCCCCTCTGGTAACCATAAGTTGGTTTTCTATGTCTGTGAGTCTGTTTCTGTTTTGTAAATAGTTTCATTTGTATTATTTTTTAGATTCTACATATAAGTAATATAATATATCTTTGTCTGTCTGATTTACTTCACTTAGTATGATAATCTCTAGGTCCATCCATGTTGCAGCAAATGGCAATATTTCATTCCTTTTCATGTCTGAGTAATAATCCATTGTGTGTGTGTGTATATATGTATATATATATATACCACATCTTCTTAAACCAGTTGTCTGTTGATGGGCTCTTTGGTTGTCTCCATGTCTTGGCTTATTGTAAACAATGCTGTTATGAACATCAGGGTGCATGTATTTTTCAAATTAGTTTTATCTTTTCTGAATACATGCCTAGGAGTGGTATTGCTGGATCATATGGCAACTATATTGTTTAGTTTTTTAAGGAATCTCAATACTGTTTTCATAGCAGCTGCACCAATTTACATTCCTGCCAACAGTGTAGGAAGGTTCCCTTTTCTCCACACCCTCTCCAGCATTTCTTATTCATAGACTTTTTGATGATAGCATTCTGACAGGTGTGAGGTGATACCTGATTGTAGTTCTGATTTGCATTTCTCTAAGTAATTAGCGATGTTGAGCATATTTTCATGTGCCTCTTGGCTATCTGACTGTCTTCTTTGTTAGCTTAAATTGTTTTCATTGATTGGGACATTTAGGAGAGCAAATGTCCTGTTGTGCCAGGGATCCTACAGTTGCTCTTAGAAAATAAAAGTTTCATCTGGTCTTATAATAATTTGCCTTCTTTCCCTGCAAGTGTAATATCAAAACTACATACTCTTATCTAAGTAGTTACTCCTTGCCTCTACTCAGTCTGTTTCAGACTTACCAACTTGTAATGAAAGAAGGTGGCATTTTTGACTTTATTTCTCTTTCTTCCCTCTCTTTCTTCTTGTATTTGCAGATCTTGCTTTGTACTCATCCATTGTCAATCATAAGGGGTAGAGAGAGAGCTATTTTCTTTAGATTATTTCCTAAATAGAATATATTCAAATGCCCACAAATTATTACAATTAATGAGTCATTTTTACTTTGATAGTCAGTTGGAAAAATTTTTTTAATCTAACTTATATTAATAATAAAAATACAGAGTACTTATGAATAAATCTTTAAAAAGATGTACAAAATATTTATGTGGGAAATTACATAAAAATTTATTAGAAGAGACCAAAGAACACTTCAATAATAGAGAGATGTTTGTAGATAGGAAAAATCAATATCAAAAATAAGTCAGTTCCTTTAATATTGTTAAAATGGCCATACTACCCAAAGCAATATACAGATTTAACGCAATCCCTATCAAATTACCCATGACATTTTTCACAGAAATAGAACAAATAACCCTAAAATTTATATGGAACCATGAAGACCCAGAATTGCCAAAGCAATCCTGAGGAAAAAGAACAAAGCAGGAGGCATAACCCTCCCAGATTTCAGACAATACTACAAAGCTACAATAGTCAAAACAGTGTGGTATTGGCACAGTAACAGATATATGGATCAATGGAACAGAATAGAGAGCCCAGAAATAAACCCATACACCTACGGTCAATTAATCTTTGACAAAGGAGGCAAGAATATACAATGGGAAAGACTGTCTCTTCAGCAGATGGTGCTGGGAAAGTTGGACAGCTGCATGTAAATCAATGAAGTTAGAACACACCCTCACACCATGCACAAAAATAAACTCAAAAGTAAAGTCAAATATAAGACAAGACACCATAAAACTCCTAGAAGAGAACAAAGGCAAAACATTCTCTGACATAAATCATACCAATGTTTTCTTAGGTCAGTCTCCCAAGGCAATAGAAATAAAAACAAAAATAAACAAATGGGACCTAATCAAACTTACAAGCTTTTGCACAGTGAAGGAAACCATAAACAAAACGAAGAGACAACCTACAGAATAGGAGAAAATATTTGCAAGTGATGTGACTGACAAGGGCTTAACTTCCAAAATATACAAACAGCACATACAACTCAACAACAAAAAAACAAATAACCCAATCAAAAAATGGGCAGAAGTCCGAATAGACATTTCTCCAAAGAAAACACACTGATGGCCAATAGGCATGTTAAAAGATGCTCATCATTGCTAATTATTAGAGAAATGCAAATCAAAGCTACAGTGAGGTACCACCTCACACCAGTCAAAATGGCCATCATTAAAGTCTACAAATAACAAATGCTAGAGAGGGTGTGGAGAAAAGGGAACCCTCCTACACTGCTGGTGGGAATGAAGTTGGTGCAGCCACTATGGAAAACAGTATGTGGTTCCTTGGAAAACTAAAAATAGAATTACCATATGATCCAGCAATCCCACTCCTGGGCATATATCCAGACAAAATTATAATTCAAAAAGATACATGTACCCCTATGTGCATAGCAGCACTATTCACAATAGCCAAGACATGGAAACAACCTAAATGTCCATCGATGGATGAATGGATAAAGAAGATGTGATACCATGGAATACTACTCATCTATAAGAAAGAACAAAATAATGATGTTTGCCAACAACATGGATGCAACTAGAGGTTATCATACTAAGTGAAGTAAGTCAGAAAGAGAAAGACAAATACCATATGATATCTCTTATATGTGGAATCTAAAATATGACACAAATGAACCTATCTACAAAGCAGAAAGAGACTTACAGACATAGAGAACAGACTTGTGGTTGCCAAGGGGGTGGGTGGGGGGGGAGGAATGGACTTCAAGTTTGGGGTTAGTAGATGCAAACTACTACTTAGGGAATGGATGGACAAGGTCCTACTGTATAGCACAGGGAACTATATTCAATGTCCTGGGATAAGCCATAATGGAAAAGAATATTAAAAAGAATGTATATATGTGTATAACTGATTGCTTTGCTGTGCAGCAGAAATTAATACAACATTGTAAATCAACTGTACTTCAATTTTTTTAAAATGCCAATTCTTCCAAGTTTATCCCTGGATTTAATAAGATTTCAATAAAAAAATCCCAGCAGAGTGTTTTTTTCCTATTGTACTCGATAAACTCATCCAAAATTTACAGAATTGAATAGAAGGTTAAGAATAGCCAAGGCTCTCCTGAAGAAGAAAAGAAAGAAGAAAAAGGTGTGTCTTGGGAGACTTGCCTCATCAGATATCAAGCTACGTCAAATAACATAGTGTCAGAACTGGTGTAGACACAGCTAAATAGACTACTGGAACAGACTGCAATGCCCAAAACAGACCACTCCACCGATTTATGCACAATTGATCTATGGCAGAGAGAGAATTGAAGACCAGAGGAGAAAGGACAGGACATTGATAAATGGCTCTGTGACATTTCGGTGTCTGTGTCACTTACCTACTGCTGCATGACAACCCCCCCTACCTCCAATTGACGTCCTTAAAATAACAACCATCTGTTTATTTAACAATTCTTAGGTCAGCAATTTGGGTTGGGATCAATTGGGTGCTCTTCTGAACTAGCTCATTTAACTTCCTCGAGTGTCTCTGAGCAGCTAAAGAAACTGCTTCTGTGTTGGTCGGCTGTTGGCTGGAGCGACAACGGTGACTGGGCCACATACCTGTCATCATGCAGCAGGTAGCCCATGTATGTTCACATGGCTGACATGATCACAGAGAGTGACGGTGCTCTAGGCCTGGAATTGGTACAACATCAATTCTGTTGCACACTAATGGTGAAATAAGTCACAAGAGCAGTCTAGATTCAAAGAGTGGAGAAATAGACATCTCTTGGTGGAAGAAGCTACAATGTATTATAGGCATTTTTGCAATCTAGCAGTCTGTCCTTTGAACAAAATAATTATCATTCCTTCCATACATAAGACCCTCAAGATCTCCTTTAACTATGACATCAGGCTAGTGTGGAATATTGTGATCTAAAACAGATCAGATGAGGATCCTCAGAGGGGCTTCTCCTGTTCTGGCAACCTATGAACCAAAAAAGACTGATTATCTGCCCTCAACACACCCAGTAGTATACATGACTGGGCAGGGACAGGATCATTACAGGAGACTCTGCCATCAGAAAGGGGAAGGAAACACATAGCAGCTGCTGGTCTATAACAATTCTGAAATCCAGGACATGGGTTGCTAGTCTCCCCATCCTGGGGGCAGGAAATATTTTTTGATTAGGTCTAGTTTCATCTCCCTGCTTTATAGTTCTCCAGGGCTCTTAGCTCTACCTTCTGAGCTCTTGGCTGTCTTCTGAGACTTTGTCGCTTTTCCGTAAGGAAGGACTCTGAGCAATCTAATTTCTTCAGTCTTTATGTGGTGCTTTCATCCATACAACTCTTAAAACTTTGTGAGGATGGAAGGGAGATGCAAGAGGGAGGAGATATGAGGATATATGTATACATATAGCTGATTCACTTTGTTATACAGCAGAAACTAACATACCATTGTAAAGCAATTATACTCCAATAAAGATGTTTAAAAAAAAAACAAAACCTTTTTGGTTTTCCTCTGAATCTGAGTGGCGTCTACTTGGTCCAAGGAAAGCCACACCCACAATTCTTTAGAAAGAGAATTATGTGGGTGTGTCAGTCTGTTGTGGGATAACAGCCTTAATATTCTTAGACAACCCCACCTTTTTTTTTTTTTTTTTTTTTTTGGTTTTTTTTTTTTTTTTTTTTTTTTTTTTTTTTGCGGTATGCGGGCCTCTCACTGTTGTGGCCTCTCCCGTTGCGGAGCACAGGCTCCGGACGCGCAGGCCTAGCGGCCATGGCTCACGGGCTTAGCTGCTCCGCGGCATGTGGGATCTTCCCGGACCAGGGCACGAACCCGTGTCTCCTGCATCGGCAGGCGGATTCTCAACCACTGCGCCACCAGGGAAGCCCCCCACCTTTTTATAGTTAAGAGGATCAACTAGATGCCACCTTAATTCTTTCAAATATCTTAATAAAGCTTTAATAGCCACACCTTGATATGATCTTGCACCTCAGGCTTCTTTCACTTGGAGGATTTTCTGGCTAAAGAGATTAGAGATGAGAAACTGCTATTTCCTGTATATTCCCTCTAAATTCTTTCTTCTTAGGCAGCTAAATGAAACCAATTAACACTTTCAACATTTTGCCAGGAAATCATTTTGCAAGGTCCATAAGTTCATTAGCAATATGTATTTTTAAAAATCTGCAAAGTTCTGCAGGCAACCATTGTGCCAATTGTTTTTAAGTACATGATACATGTTGCCATTTTTCTGGCCTGTTACAGTAGTTTCCTCACTGTTTTTCCAGCCACCTCTAATAGTTTGCTCACCCTCTTTCTTGTTTTTGCTACTGGGTTCTTAAAGTTGTTTCAGTGTCTGCCCAATTCAGAGACCCAAGGCCACATGTTTTAGGTTTTTGCAACCCATTTTACTATAGCAACCCATTTCTAGGTACTAATTTCTCTATCAGTTAGTTTTTACTGTGTAGCCCACCATCCAAAACTAACTTGCCTGAAACAGCAATCATTTATTTACCAGCTCCTGATACTGTGGTTTAGCATTTTAGATTAGACTCAGCTGCAAAGTTCTGCTGTTGGCCTCAGGTGGTCTTGCTTATGCTTTCCCGGTCAGAGGGCAGTCAGTGGCCTCACTCACATATCTGGTAGTTAGCTGGCTCTCATATGGATACTGGGCCACATGTCATCATCCAGCAGGCTAACTGAGGCTTATTTACACTGCAGTGGCTCCAGGGTTCCCAAGAGCAGCAAGGGAGCAATCCCTAATCTACAACTACTTTTCAATCTCTGCTTGTGTAATTATTTCTACCATCCCATTGTCCACATGGTCAAGTGCAGATTCGAGGTTTAGAAGAATAGACTTTACCTCTTCATGGGAATCGCTGCATAGTGACCTTTGCAAAGGGACACCCGTACAGGATGGATACAATTTGTGGCCACTTTTTCAACCTATTGATACAATGAAATAAAAATGAAAGAGTTTAAAAATAGTAGTCTTGGGCTTCCCTGGTGGCGCAGTGGTTGAGAATCCACTTGCCGATGCAGGAGACACGTGTTTGTGCCCTGGTCTGGGAAGATCCCACATGCCGCGGAGCAACTAAGCCCGTGAGCCATGGCCGCTAGGCCTGCGCGTCCGGAGCCTGTGCTCCGCGCAACGGGAGAGGCCACAACAGTGAGAGGCCCGCATACCGCAAAAAAAAAAAAAAAAAAAAAAAAAAGTAGTCTTTGGGACTTACCTGGTGGTCCAGTGGTTAAGACTCCCTGCTTCCAACACAGTGGGCACGGGTTCCATCACTGGTGGCAGAACTAAGATCCCACATGCTGCATGGTGTGGCCAAAAAAATAGTCTTTATTTTTATTTTTTTGAATTTTTGAATTTTATTTAATTTATTTTTTTATACAGCAGGTTCTTATTGCTTATCTATTTTATACATATTAGTGTATGTATGTCAATCCCAATCTCCCAGTTCATCCCACCACCACCACCTCCCCTGCACTTTCCCCCGTTGATGTCCATACTTTGTTCTCTACATCTGTGTCTCTATTTCTGCCCTGCAAACCAGTTCATCTGTACCATTTTTCTAGGTTCCACATATATGCGTTAATATACGATATTTGTTTTCTCACACTGACTTACTTGACTTTGTATGACAGTCTCTAGATCCATCCATGTCTCTACAAATGACCCAATTTCGTTCCTTTTTATGGCTGAGTAATATTCCATTGTATATATGTACCACATCTTCTTTATCCATTCATCTGTTGATGGGCATTTCGGTTGCTTCCATGACCTGGCTATTGTGAATAGTGCTGCAATGAACATTGGGGTGCATGTGTCATTTTGAATTATGGTTTTCTCTGGGTATATGCCTAGTAGTGGGATTGCTGGGTCATATGGTAATTCTATTTTTAGTTTCTTAAGGAACCTCCATACTGTTCTCCATAGTGGCTGTATCAATTTACATTCCCACTAACAGTGCAAGAGGGTTCCCTTTCCTCCACATCCTCTCCAGCATTTGTTGTTTGTACATTTTTTCATGATGCCCATTCTAACTGGTGTGAGGATATACCTCATTGTAGTTTTGATTTGCATTTCTCTAATAATTAGTGATGTTGAGCAGCTTTTCATGTGCCTCTTGGCAATCTGTAATAGAAATGTCTATTTAGGTCTTCTGCCCATTTTTTGATTGGGTTGTTTATATTGAGCTGCATGAGCTGTTTATATATTTTGGAGATTAATCCTTTGTCCATTGATTCATTTGCAAATATTTTCTCTCATTCTGAGGGTTGTCTTTTTGTCTTGTTTGTAGCTTCCTTTGCTTTGCAAAAGCTTTTAAGTTTCATTAGGTCCCATTTATTTATTTTTGTTTTGATTTCCATTACTCTAGGAGGTGGATCAAAAAAGATCTTGTTGTGATTTATGTCAAACAGTGTTCTTCCTATGTTTTCCTCTAAGAGTTGTAAAGTGTCCAGTCTTACATTTAGGTCTTAATCCATTTTGAGTTTATTTTTGTGTATGGTGCTAATGAGTGTTCTAATTTCATACTTTTACATGTACCTGTCCAGTTTTCCCAGCACCACTTATTGAAGAGGCTGTCTGAGAAAATAGCACTTTTAAAACAGAAGGGCGCTTTCAGCTTTCAGCTTGAAGCGGCCAAGGTGCAACTTTCTTGGGTCATCCCAAATATGGATTCATATGACACCAGCCACCTCCACCTTGCCACCTAAGTTCAACCCCAAGGAGATAAAAGCTGTATATCTGAGGTGCACTGATGGGGAAGTCGGTGCCACATTTAACCTGCCAGCAATATCGGCTCCCTAGGTCTGTCTCCAAAAGAGGTTGGAGATGACATCACCAAGACAACTAGTGATTGGAAGGGTCTGAGAATTACAGTGAAACTGACCATTCAGAACACACAGGCCCAGATTGAGGTAGTACCTTCTGCCTCTGTCCTGATCATCAAAGCTGTCAAAGAACTGCCAAGAGACAGAAAGAAGCAGAAAAACATTAAGCACAGTGGAAACATCCCCTTTGATGATATTGTCACATTGCCCAACAGATCTTTAGCTAGAGGACTCTCTGGAACCATTAAAGAGATCCTGGGGATTTTCCAGCCTGTGGGTTGCAATGTTGATGGCTGCCACCCTCACGACATCAGAGATGACATCAACAGTGGTGCAGTGGAATGCCTAGCTAGTTAAGAACTACAAAGGAAAATAATTAAATAAAGGATTATTTGATGACCAATAAGTAAATAAATAAGAGGGGAGTCA
The DNA here is from genome assembly GCF_026419965.1 of Kogia breviceps. Lineage (NCBI taxonomy): Eukaryota > Metazoa > Chordata > Mammalia > Artiodactyla > Physeteridae > Kogia > Kogia breviceps. The sequence goes on from NC_081314.1 coordinate 104,212,698, forward strand.
GAAAGTGGAAATTAGGACAAGATTCCTTGGTGAAAGTGCTTCTTCACCAGAGGTGGTAAAGATACTATAGAAGTTTGGAACTGATGGTGGGAGCATTTGTGAACCAAGTTAAGATCTGAAATTTAGGTAAGACTTAGTACCAGAAGTGCAATTTATAATAGCAATAGAAGAAGGAGCTCTTGAACTGAGAAACTGGTAAAGCTACCCCTTCCCTCACTTCAAGATCCTCCTTCTAACTGAGAAAAATCTGACTTATTTAAAAATAATTGACAAAGTATTGTGCAACTAAAACATCCAAAGGAAGCTGCTCTAGGGAAGCAAAAGGGCAAAAAAAAAAGACCTGAAAATAGATACAAAACTTCCCTACAGATTAACAACACTCCCTACAAAAATATTAGCCCAAAGCAGAAGAAAAGTGCAATATAACATACCAACATGAATAAAGAGGGATAAAATCTTGATGCAATTGCAGACAGGAAAAAAAAAACAATAAAAAATAAATACATGACAACATACAAGGGAACTCCCATAAGGCTATCAGCTAATTTTTCAGCAGAAACTCTGCAGGCCAGAAAGGAATGGCATAATATATTTAAAGTGATGAAAGGGAAAAACCTACAACCAAGAATACTTTACCCAGCAAGGCTTTTGTTCAGATTTGAAGGAGAAATCAAAAGCTCTACAGACAAGCAAAAATTAAGAGTCCAGCGCCACCAAACCAGCTTTACAACAAATGTTAAAGGGGAAAAAAAAAAAAATGTTAAAGGATCTTCTCTAGGCAAAAAGGAATAGGCCACAACTAGAAACAAGAACATTGTGAAGTGAAAAACTCAGCAGTAAAGGCAAACACACAGTAAAGGTAGGAAATCATCCACAAACAAAACTCATAGGGAGGATAAAAGACAAGAGTAGTAAAATCATCTATATTTACAATAAGCAGTTAAGGGATACATGAAACAATTAGATATTAAATATATCAAAAACAGTAATCATGAGGGGAGGAGAATACAAATGCAGGGTTTTTAAAATGCATTTGAAATGAAGAGATCAGCAATTAAAACAATTATGTATATAGACAGCTATTAAAAAAAACCCTCATGGTAACTGCAAACCAAAAACCTATAATAGATATACACATAAAAAAGAAAAAGGAATACAAACATAACACTAAAGTTAGTCATCAAATCACAGGAGAAGAGAATAAAAGAAGAATGGCAAAAAAAGACGTACAAAAACAAATCCCAAACAATTAACAAAATGGCAATAAGAACATACACAGTGATAATTACTTTAAATATAAACAGACTAAATGCTTCAACCAAAAGCCAGAGTGGTTGAATGGATACAAAAACAAGACTTGTACATATGCTGCCTACAAGAGACTCACTTCAGATCTAGGGACTCATACAGACTGAAAGTAAAGGGATGGAAAAAGGTATTCCATGCAAATGGAAATCAGTCAATGGTGAAAAGTTGAGAGCATTTCCTCTAAGATCAGTAACATTACAAGGATGCCCACTGTCACCAATTTTATTCAACATAGTTTTGGAAGTCCTAGCCATAGCAATCAGAGGAGAAAAATAAATGAAAAGAATCCAGATTGGAAAGGAAGAAGTAAAACTGTCACTGTTTGCAGATGACATGATACTATACGCAGAAAATCTGAAAAATGCTACCAGAAAACTACTAGAGCTCATCAATGAATTTGGTAAAGTTGCAGGATGCAAAATTAATATACAGAAATCTGTTGCATTTCTATACACTAGCAATGAACTATCAGAAAGAGGATTAAGGAAACATCCCGTTTACCTTCACATCAAAAAGAATAAAATACCTAGGAATCAACCTAGGTACGAAATAAAATAAAATACCTCAGGAGGCAAAACACCTGAACTTGGAAAACTATAAGACACTGATGAAAGAAATTGAAGATGACACTAACAGATGGAAAGATATACTGTGTTCTTGGATTGGAAGCATCAATATTGTTAACATGACCATACTACCCAAGGTAATCTACAGATTCAATGCAATCCATATAAAAATACCAATGGCATTTTTCACAGAACTAGAACAAATAATTTTAAAATGTGTATGGAAACATAAAAGACCCCAAATAGTCAAAACAATCTAGAAAAAGAACAGAGCTGGAAGAATCACACTCCCTGATTTCAGACTATACTACAAAGCTACAGTAATCAAAACAGTATGGTACTGGCACAAAAACAGACACATAGAATGGAACAGGAAAGACAGCCCAGAAATAAACCCATGCACTATGGTCAATTAATCTATGACAAAGGAGGCAAGAATATACAATGGAGAAAAGACAGTCTCTTCGATAAGTGGTGCTGGGAAAACTGGACATCTACATGTAAAAGAATGAAATTAGAACACTCTCTAACACCATATACAAAATAAACTCAAAATGGATTAAAGACCTAAATGTAAGACCAGATACTATAAAACTCCTTGAGGAAAACACAGGCAGAACACTTTGACATAAATTGCAGCAATATTTTTTTTGGATCCCTCTTCTAAAGCAAAGGAAACAAAAGCAAAAATAAACAAATGGGACCTAAATAAAACTAAAAGTTTTTCACAGCAAAGGAAACCATCAACAAAACAAAAAGACAACCTACTTAATGGGAGGGGATATGGGAGAAAATATTTGCAAATGATATGCAAATATTTTCAAATGATATGACCTATAAGGGGTTAATAGTCAATATATATAAACAGCTCATACAATTCAACATCAAAAAAATAAAAATTAAAAAATGGGCAGAAGGACTTCTTTTCCAAAGAAGAAATGCAGATGGTCAACAGGCACATGAAAAGATACTCTACATCACTAATAATCAGGGAAATGCAAATCAAAACCACAATGAGATAGCACCTCATACTGGTCAGAATGGCTATCATCAAAAAGAACACAAATAACAAATGTTGACTAGGATGTGGAGAAAAGGGAACCCTCCTACAGTGTCGGTAGGAATGTAAATTGGTGCAGCCACTGTGGAAAACAGTACAGAGGTTTCTCAAAGAACTAAAAATAGAACCTTAATATGAACCAGCAATTCCACTCCTGGGTAAATATTGAAAAAAAACAAAAACACTAATTATAAAAGGTATTGATACATGGACCCCAACGTTCATAGCAGCATTAGTTACAATTGCCAAGGTATGGAAGCAACCTAAGTATCCATCAACAGATGACTGGATAAAGAAAATATGGTTTATATATATATATATATATATATATATTTATATATATATATATATATATATATATGCACATACACACACATAGACACAATGGGATACTATTCGGCCATAAAAAAAATGAAATTTTACCATTTGCAGCAACATGTATAGACTTGGAGGGCATAATGCTAGGTGAAATACATCAGACAGAGAAAAACAAATACTGCATGATATCACTTATACATGAAATCTAAAAAAATACAATAAACTAGTGAACATAACAAAAACGAAGCAGACTCAGATACAGAGAACAAACTAGTGGTTACCAGTGTGGGGAAGGGTGAAGGGGTGAGGGAGTGGGAGGTACAAACTACTGGGTGTAAGATAAGCTACAAAGATGTACTGTACAACTTGGGGAATATAGCCAATATCTTGTAATATTTTTAAATGGAGTGTAACCTTTAAAAAATAAATAGATACATTAACACAGGGAAGACTTGGCTACCAAAGGAAGCTGATGGTCAGTCAACAGGAAGATTTGAAATGGTACCTAGTAAAATTTAGGAAAGAAATGGAAGAAACAAAATCATATCATAAATAAAGACTAAATTACAAATAGCATAAGAAGAAATAGACCCTATAGAAAGCACAGCAGGACACAGTGTATACATATGGAAAAAATGAAGTATAAGGGAAATAAGCAAAAAGATTTTTTTAAAGTAAATGTTATAAGTGGTAGGCAAAAATGATTCAAAATATGAATAATTGGAGTTCTTCCAGTTGGAGGAAATACAAAAGAATGGAGTAAAGCAAACATTAGAAAATGCTGTGAAATGGGACTTGAATTTGTATATTAAAAATCATATCCAAGATATGGAAGAAAAACTGTCTCAGAATGATCAATACCAAGACATATCCTACTAACACATACCCTGCCAACACAAGATGTAGCCTACTAACACTAGGAACACACTTTGAGAATCTGGGCAAAAACATTGTGTCATTTATAAGGGAAAGAAAGACAAGTTGGCATAGCTAGAGTCAATGCTAACAGAAACAGAACAATATTTATCAGATACTTGAGGAAATTTTGAGCCAAGGATTTTAAATCCATCCAAGATATTCTTCAAGTGTCAAAGGTACAGGCAAAAATTTCTGCAAATTCATGGACTGTGGGAATACTATCTGCATTAGGCCTTGCTGAAGTACCTCCCAAAGAACAAAATTGACCCAAGCAGAAAAATGATCAGGGAAACATCAGCAAAAGTCCTGGGTGTGAACACTAAATGTATTTAACAATGAAACTATGGCTAAAACAAGGAACTAACATAAGGGTTGCAAAATAAAATGTAATATGATGATTGTATTTATATAAGCTTTCACTATGGAGGCTGTTATATTAAAAATTATAGTCCTTATGATATTCTTAGTCTAGTGACTGTCTTTTAGTTAGACTTTTACATAAAACTCTTAGAACCCTCTTTCATCAGGCAGTATATATTGACTCCTACTGTGAACATCAAGTGAATTAGCTTGTAACTCCTTCCTTTCTTTTCTTTGTAGCTTTCTCTACTCAATTTTAGTTAACAATATTATTATTTATTATGGGCTGAATTGTGTCCTCCCAAAAGGCATGAGGTATGTATATGCTTATTTTATAAGATAAAATGACATGTCTTTTTCCAAAGTGATTTACCACTTTACATTCTCACCAACAATGTGTGAGAGATTCAGTTATTTCATCACCTTGCCAGCATATGGTGTTGAGTCATTTTAATTTTAGCCATTCTGATGAGTATATAGTGACTCATTGTGATTTTGTGGTTTGTATTTCCCAGTAACTAATGATGTTAAGGAAGTTTTATGTGTGTTCCCATGTTTTTCCCCATGACTGGAGCTTACTCTTTGGTACTAAACTGTCTAAACCCTCAAAATCCTGTTAGGATCATGAACAAAATTGCTTTAGACCTTTGATTTGGAAGGTGTCACAATTTTCAAATTTAATCTTCCTCTTCTCTTTTCATTATTCAAAGCTTCTTTCTTTCAGGAAACATTTTAGTTTTATTTTATAAAGGTTCCAAGCTACTTCTGTTAAAATTATTCCTAGATATTTTATGTATTGATATTTGTGTCTAAACAAGATATCTTTTAAAAAATATTCTATTTGTTGATACTATATATGAAAAGTTGATTTGTAGATATTAATCCTGAATCCTGGCTGGATGCAGGATAACTTATAACTTACAAGAAAGTTTATAACTTTCTTGTAAGTTATAATAGTTTTTCAGTTCTAGTTATAATCATATCACATTAAATAAGTTTTTTCCAAACAGATCTTTTCCTTTAGCTTTTCTATTGCATTGCCTGTAATAGTGGTGCTCAAACAGTGATTTTTGCCTCTCAAGAGATATTTGGCAATGTCTGGAAACAGTTTTCCCACAACTGAAGAAGGTTCCATCTAGTAGGTAGAGGCCAGGGTTTTTGCTAGACACCTTACAATGCAAAGGATTACTCCACATAACAACGGTCATTTGCCTCAAAATGTCAGTAGTACTGAGGTTGAGAAACGCTGCTTGAGAACATTCAGAAAAAACAATAAGTAGTGCTGAGCATAATGCAGTCTTGTCTTATTCCCAATTCAATGTGAATTTCTATCATTCATTAACAAGTATAAAATTGGATATAAGTTAGTAATTATAAAAGTGAGAATTTATTCAAGAATGCTTTGTAAACTAGTATTTCTCCAGTGGTGACAAACTCGCCGTGGCAGTGATTTTCAAGATGTGTGACTTGTAGAAAAGGTGTGAAGAGGTAGGAAAAGAAGTCCACTATGTGGTTAACTATTCCCTTTAGAATAATATACTTTTTTTTAAATGTGCAATCTTTATTAATACAAATGTAACATAACAAGTGGGCATTGAATATTTTAAAGCATACATGTCATATGGATTTTTGCACAGTGATTGCAGTAGTAATGACCTGCTAAAAACATTCATGCAACATAGGAATGAATAGAAGAACAGAGTAAACATGGACATACATTCAAAAGAAAGGGGACATGGGGAGCTGTTCAGTTCATATAAATTTTCATTTATGCAAGATGAATAAGTTCTAAAGATCTGTTGTACAACATAGTACCTATAGTTAACAAGACAGTATTTTTAAAATATTTATTTATTTATTTATTTATGGCAGCGTTGGGTCTTAGTTGCATCAGGCAGGATCTTCGTTGAGGCACGTGGGATATTTCCTTGTGGCGCAGGGGCTCTTAGTTGTGGCACGCGGGTTTCTCCCCCTCCCCCTCCTCCCCCCTCCCCCTCCCCCCCCCTCTCTCTAGTTGAGACGCACAAGCTTAGTAGTTGTGGTGTGTGGGTTTAGTTGCCCCGCGGCCTGTGGGATCTTTGTTCCCTGACCAGAGATGGAACCTGTGCCCCCTGCATTGGAAGGCGGATTCTTTATCACTGAACCACCAGGGAAGCCCCAACAATACTGTATTGTGCACTTAAAAATGTAAGTGGGTAGATTTCAAGTTAAGTATTCTTACCACAATTTAAAAAAATAAAAGAAGCTTGGTTCAAAAATAAGTAGTTTTAGCAAAACATAAACATAAAAGTTGAAATCAGTTAAGCTTTTTAAGCAATTCAACATCACTTTTCATGAACAGCATAATAGAGAATATTTATCAGACAGTTAATTAATCCTTCCTCAGCTCCACCACTAAGTAGCAGTATGATTTTGGGGAAGTCACTGCTTTGTCTCAGTGTCATCTGTAAAATGGAGATAAAAAAGAACCTATCTCATAGGCTTGTGGTGATGATTAAATATGTAGAACAAGATACTTCTAATATTAAATATTTTAAGATTCTGTCTCAATTTCAGTGACATGTTTTCTTATTCTAAGTGCTTCCATTATGTACTGGCTTTCCAAGTTTAAGAAATAGCACTGTTTATTATACAAATAACAGAATACATAATCTGAGCAGGTGCTGTTTTTAGATACTTTACATACTTAATCCTCTTATTAACTTTATGAACTAAGTAATATTAATCCTACTTTACAGATGACTCAACTGTATCAGTGGGTGAGGTAAATAGAAATGTATTCAAGGCCATGGAGCTGTTCAGTTTTAAAGCCAGGACACAATCTTATAGCGCCCCCTTTCTTCCCAGGTGGTACTAGCCACCTGAGGTCCTTGGGTCTGATCCAAGCTTGCACGCTCATTGTTTGCTCCTGAAAGCAATTACCCCAGTAGCTGCTAGGTAGCCCACAGTGGAGGGGGTAGGGCCATCCCAACACTTGTCTGTAGTGTCTTAATTGCCTAGGTACCCTCCTGTTCTCTATGCCTACCTCCAGCTGTGGAAATGAACCTGGGTTGCAGCTGCCTGTTCACTGTGTATCTTTCAAGTGAGAGTCACCTTTTCTACACCAAGAGTTCTTGTTTAAGTTTTAGCTTTGCATTTACTTAGAAAACCCTACTATTTTGTAAACTTAAGATGTGTATACAAGCTGGGGGAGGAGAACATTAGGGAGACCTAAGGTTTCACTACTTAATTTCTGCTATATCCACTGGGACTAGCTGAATTTACCAAATCCTGACTCTATATCTGGGTGTTGAGGAAAGCCTTTTTTTATTTTTATTTTTAAATGCACCCACTGTACCTCAGGAAGCTCACCAAACTCACATTAATGAACCTAACCCTTCTTGTGCTCCAATATCAATCTCTTTACACATAATTGTAATGCAAAACAGATTTATTTGTGAGGTGAAAAGGAAAGCACACTTCTGTCAAATGGAGAAGATCAAGATTCTTAAGTAGCTGAGTTTGGGACCTGCTGGGTAGGAAGATTTGCTGTGTTGCCTTCAGGTGTTGTCTCGTTACCTGATGCTTCAGATGCTTCAGCAGCCTTTTCAGGTTGTCCTTCACTCTGGGCCGCCTTTTCTAAGTCCTTCTGATAGTTAAGCTGGTATTCCAGATAGCTTATGTTCCTGGTCTCTTCATCCAGGAACTTCTTCATGAAGCGTGAGAGCTACAGAAATAAAACAAGGAAGAACTCATCAAGGCCCTTGTCTGCAATGGGAGGCAATCTAAGATCTTGCTACCCAAATTATAGCTCAGTCCTAGTCCAGCAGTCCTAGGAGCTTGTCAGAAATGCAGCATCCTGAATCCCTTCCAGGCCTACTAAATCAGAGTCTATATTTTAAGAAGCAACTAGGCAATTCTTATGCACATTGAAGTTCAAAGAGCACTGATCTATGACCTTCAAGACCTCCAGATGAATACAAACATCCATTTTCAATGAGTGTGAGTGTTAAGGCAACTCATCAAAAGTACAGATTAATGTAAGTAATAAGCTACTACTGCAATGTTTTTCCACCCTATCTCAATGACATGTAAGTTTCGAGTAGGCTCCCAGACCCCATTAAAGGATTTAAATTTTAGTGTTCTGGCATAAGGCTCAGGCATTTGATCATTTTCAGGGCTCCTCAGCGAGTCCAGTATGCATCTAGGTTGATAACTTTTCTACTAGGTCATTTTCTTCACTTCGACTTCCAGAAAAGTTAAAGGGTTGGTGAGAAATAAGTTACCACTGCGAGGTCGAGTGCTATTAACCGAGAATACTTCAGAGAAGTCTATAGAATAGGTCACCACTGACATTCACTTTTGTAGGGGCAGTCTAGGACAGTGGTTCTCAAGATGTGATTATTTATATCCAGAGTGCATTATTCCTGAAAAGCCTTCTTCCGGAATCTTGTATTGAGTTGCATTTCTCCTTACCAGGACACCTACTCCTCCCACTTCCCAGCTCCTCCAAGAAATAAGTTCATATATTTCCTTCGGGGGAAATAGACACATTAGATAATCCATTGCCTTGGGCTCTTTCCCAAAAGCAAGCCATAATCCAGAAGTGAAAGATGACACTGCTTTCAAAAGCAGTGTACTACTTACATTGGTTTCTTTATTCTTAGAAGCCAAGGTCTTCAGTTCTTGCAGCAGCGTGTTTAATGCTTTCTCCAACTGCAGAGCAGACTCTATAGCTTGTTTGCCAGTTCCCCAGTTATCTATATCAGGCCTCTGTTGGAGAGAAACAGGGGAGTCACCATCCTACCTGAGGCACAGCTCGGTTACATCCTACCTCCTGGATAGAATTATGACTAGGTTCTCAGAGGTAAATGATTTCCACACTTCCTGGCACAATGGAATCAGTGGAGCACCTTAAATACTGATGTCTGGCTTTCAACTGCAGACATTCTGACTTAATTGGTACAGAGAAGCAGGGTTTTTAAAAGCTCTCCAGGTGACTTTAATGTTCTACAAAGCATGAGTACCACTAGCACAGTTATATGCACTATTCCATGAGCTTTGGGATTTCATTAGCTTTGGATGGTGGTTCAGTTCAGTCACCAGACATTTAGTTTTCTTTATAGACCTGGAGTTAAAAGAACCCCCTCAGGTAAGTAGGAATGTTTCTAAATGCAATACCTTCGACTAAGGCTCAGATTGTTTCTTTAGTGTCTGTTCCAGTGGGAAAAAAAGTGTTTTACTACAACGAAGAGAAGGCTGTATTAAATACCTGAGCGTACATCTGAATTAAAGGTCTAATATAGGATACTAACAGCTGTAGGAAGAGACCAGTAGTTCTCTCAAACTATACAGAGGATTAGAATCATCTGGAGAGCTTGGTAAGCCACAGCTCCTTGGGCCCCATCCTTAGAGAATCTGATTCAGTTTATCAGAGTGGGGTCAATGAATCTGCATTTCCAGTGAGCTCCCAGGTGATGTTGGTGCTGGCGGTCCAGAGATGACACTTTGTATGTCTCCCTGAGAAAAGCCAAACATACATTTAGCGGCTCAAGTTTACTCGAAATGATATGAAGAGGCTACAAAGAAGACACATGCTTGCCCTCCAATCCCGTGTAGGAACATGAGTAAGCTAACAAGTCAGGTAGCAACTAATAATTTAGTTCTCTAGACCCAGCAAAGGCCCCATGGAGATCATCATAACAAAGTTACATAGTCACCTTAATCACCGGAAGGCAGACTTTACACTTATATTTTCTTAGATATTTTATGAACTGCTTTGCATGCTCCCTTTTCACCTCAGCTTGGTCTTGGAAAAATGTATGAAAAGAAGGCACTTCTGTATCTTCAATGTAATAACAGGCCTGGGACAGGAATAAGAATAGGGAGAGACTGGAGGTGAGAGAAGTCTATGTTTAAGACTGTAATCTCACACAAACTCACTTTGTTGTCTCTGTGGCTATCCAAAAGAGGCCTTCTTTGTTCAGTCCAGGGTCCTCAGTTTGTCCTTTGACTTCCAGAAGGCCCCAGCTGCCTTCCTGAACCCAGGCTACTTCAAAGAGAAGCCACTCAGATTCTAATATGCTGGTGCCTAGCATTTTGCTATTAGGCCTCTTTAAGGGTCAGATTTATGAACCCTATACGCTAGCACTATAACCAGTAGTTATGTCAACAAGTGGCAGAAGTCCAGCATAAATTAAGTGACGTTGTAAAGTCAATCTATTTCATTAACCCTACCACATCTACATGAGCTCTAAAATAGCAGACGGGTGAAAAATTACTTGTAACAGTGTCTGATGCCCATACAAGTTTTGGGAATCCTCTGGAAAAGAACTGTGATTCTCCCAATAATAGCCCACAATTTGCAATCACAGCTCTAAATCACTGGGCTACAGAGAAGCAAAATCCCAGCCACTAAATTGTTGTTACATCTAGTATCAAACAACAAACATGGCCATAACCACAATTAGAAAGGATATATAAGATATATTATCCAGATCAGAACTGAAACCTCCCTCACAGTGGCTCAAGGACCCATACTAACCATAGATAAATAAGCATCACTGACATGCAGCTCATAAGATGCTATTTGATTAATAGCAACCCTACACTCTTCAGAAAGAAGGTCCTCTGCCTGGGATGCCATCTCAACTTTAGGGAAAACCAGGCATAAAAAGTGCTACCCCCCAAGGTAAGGGACTTCTTAAATACTAACAAGCATATAGCCAGCCTACTTGTATCCAGCTGAAAACAAGATGAAATTCCATCCACCTGAGATTAAGAGCTACCAACCTACCAATGAGGACAATTGTTTCTAACAAAAGAACCAATCTGACTAGAGAAAAAGGTGGAACAAAGTTAATCCTCCTAACTATCCCAGCCAGTGTTTAATATTCTCTCTCATAGTTCTATCTGACTATGATTTGAGAGGGCTGATTTACTTCCTGAATAGGGAAGTGTTAACAGAGTAGATTAATTACCTTTCATTGTTTCCTTTTTTCAGAAAGTACTTATGGCATATCATGCTTAGGTCCTAGGGAGAATCTAAGAAAACTGACTAAAATACATTTTTTGCCTATAAGGGACATATCCCCCATCCCATAAAGCCTCAACATACACAGTTGATCTTAGGCAGGATATGATGGGACTTCTGAATTGTCAAAGGCATATTTAGATGAGGGGATTAGGGCAGATTTCATTGGTAAATTAGCATTTGAAATTGGCCTTGGAAGGTGAGTAATGATATAGAGAGGTGGAAATGGAAGAAGGGCATTTCACCTGGAGAACAGGTACACACAGGCTATAGGGACAAAATAGGACTGGTTTCTCCAAACTGCAGTAAGACTGTTCCATTTGGAAACCTTTTGACTCTTTCTTCATCAGTAAGTAATAGATGCTGAATCAATATTTGTTAAGTAAAAATATATTTTACGTATGCAGTGGTATAAGATTTCCCATAGTCTGGTGAATTATTAGTTTGAGCCTAAGCCATGTCTGGTTGAACTGAAATAGAAGTGAAAAATATTTCCATATTTTTAGAAAATAGAAAAAAGAAAAAAATTGCATATAAAACTACCACACTAACTCATCTGTGTTGGTGATGTGTTTCTTTCCTCTTTTTTTCTGTGTATCGGTGAGGTCATTTTTAAGTGATTAGATAGCAGTATTTTTTTTTAAATTTTAATTTGTTTTATTGAAGCATGATTGATTTACAATGTTGTGTTAGTTTCTGCAAACTAAATCTCAAATAATAATAGAGAAATATGAATCGTAGGGAAGTAGGAAGTTGAGGGAAGTCCAAATAGTAGCATAGCAGGGAATAAGGGTATCTAGATAATTTAAATTAAGGAACGTGTCCAGATCTAGGTGAACTTTATTCTTTGGTTGGAATGACTTCTGTAAGTGACTTACAAAGTACTATTGGTGATGTTTAAAGACTATTGGAGAGAAATGCCAAAATACAACTAAAAACTTTTATATCCTGGCAGAAAAAAATGCAGAAATTTGTACTAGATGAAAATACGTATAGTTACACCAACTGGCATCTGAAAATCAAGAGTGGCCATTTATTGGATTGGGAACAACTTAGCACAAGGCTTGGGTGATGTGTTACAAGGCATTACACTCCACATTATCTTCTTTTTAATTTATCTTTCTTAAGTCAACAGTTTGGATGAATAGAGTTTTATACTGTAATCAAAGTCACAAACGTCACAAATCTGGAAGGAATAATTAGCATGCATCATGACATACTAAGAGCCAACAGAGCTCAACAGATTAAATCAAATTGGTTGAAGCTAATAGGATGAAATGTAACTAAAGATGAACGTAAAATCCTATATTTCGGTTCAGTAAATCAATAGCCCATAAACAGAGAGAGGGAGATCTCATTGAACAGTAGTTCATGTGAAAAAGACTCAGAGTTTTAATTGGTTGAATGTTCAACATATCCAAAGAGCTGACAGAAAAATAAATGCCATTCACTTTTTCCACCTCAGGCAGATAAAAGCTTGTTTTATCGAGCGATGGATCTATACAATTGCAGAGGCCTCTATGTACAGACAAGAGATGGAGAGCTTTAGTTGTTGGTCTCATTCCTCGTGATCTCTTCCTGCTTGGCTTGGAGTTGCTCTCGGAGTGCTTCCTTGATCTTAGACCTCAGTCTGGTCAGCCAGCTGCATCTTGCTGGGCTTGTCTGTTTTCAGCTTGTGGAAGTGTTCCGTGAGAATCCACTTGTTTTTAAACATGTTCCCCTTCACCTTCAGGTGCTGGCTGTGATACATGTGGTGGTCAGTCTTAGATTCATGGTATCTTCTGAGCAGCCAATGCAGAATTCTCATCCAGGTTACCTTCTCAGGCATTTGAACAATGATGGTACATTTTGCATGCCCATGTCCCTATCCCTGCCCCATCTCCCTATCCCTGCCCTTGAGACAGGCCAAGGTGTTTTTCCAGCATTGAGCCCAGGAATGGACAGTTAAAGGTTTCCAGATGATCGGCCCATCTCAGGTCAGCTTCCCAGTCCATTGTTGGGAATTGACATTGGTGATTTCATTGGTCTCATTTGGGTCTGACCAGACCTTCTTTTTGCTGCAGTGAAGGATAGTGGAGGTGAGCCTATTTCGAAGCCTCATGGCTGCCATTCAGTTTTCAATTAACCATTTTAGTGACCAGATCACAGGAGGTAACTAGTCCTGTTGTAACTTGGCAGTGACTCTTGTTTGAAGGGTCCACCCATCCAACACACACTTACCTAGCACTTCCCAAAGTAGCTGATCAGTGCTACAGAGTAATAAAGGTAAACAAAGACTTGAAGAGCTTTTTGCTTAACATTTTATCATATTTGTATTTAATTCTGGTGCCACATTTTTGAGATATTGCCGAACTGTAACATAACTGAATGAAGGGGAGTTTTATTTATTTCAATATTTGTGTTATACAGGGTTAACGCCCGACCCAGCAAGGACCCTCCTGGACCCTGTTTCTAGGCTACAACCAGCATTGGTTGGACTAGTCACTGCCTGGGTCATAGCAGTTGTTAAATATTTTGAATATAACCCTGAACCTATTGAAATGTTAGGGCTGCAAGATATAGAAACTAACGAGTGCCTGCTCTACTCACAAACTCTTTCAGTTTCTAGGAAGACTCAAATATGTCGGGGCAGGTTCAAGCCACATGAGCTGGCCATTCTGGCCATGGGTGATTGGACCAGGGATAGACACTGTACCCAAACTGAGCCAATGAGTTTCTCTCTTCAGAAACTTGACCTGAAAGACACAGTGGTTGGGACTTGCTGGGGCTGAGTCACCATAATGACATAATTGCCCAAAGGGGAAGGTCCATGAATTCCTGGTTCTACCCTATCCAGGGTTTGGATGTTTAACTCTACCAGTAGTAGCTTTCCAATAAATTCTCATTTTTGCTTACATTTGCTAGAGTAGCTGTTTCTTGTAACCAGTACTCTTAACTAATATCCTGTGGAATGACTACTACTCGTTGTCTTGTTCACAGCCTCCAGCACCAAGCATAGTGCCCAGCATGGATTAGACACTCAAGAAATATTTGCTGCCTCAATAAACAGCTCTCTGTAGGAAGGAGAAGAGCACCTTGAATCTATCTATCTATCTATCTATCTATCTATCTATCTATCTATCTATCTGATTTGAATAAATATATAGGGTTGAAAATGGGGACATTTCATCCACATTGCTGGAGTATGTATGGTCTCTGGAGGAAAAACAAATTTACGTGCCTCTTGCTTTTGCTCGTAATTTTTTCTTCATTAAAGTTTCCTCCCAACTAAAAAAAAAAATTGTGTTATAAAGTAGTAGCGCTTAGAAATGCTTATATGTTGATGAAATGGATGGATAAAAATCCTTTACAACAACCCTGCAAAGCAGATGTTATTCCTTCTTAGGGAGGTGAAAAGCAAGGTCTAAGAGAGGTCAAGTCACCCACCTACAGTCACACAGCTAATTAGTAGCAAAGTCTGAATTTTGAATTCATCTCTGACTCCGAAAATCCAGGCTTTTTCTAATGTGCCAATCATCTCATTGTATTCAAATAAATACTTTCCTTTTGTGATTTATTTATGTAGGAATATGAAAAGAACTATATAAGGATACAAACATTTAAAATACATTTAACTATACTATGGACTCTTTTATATGGAAAAAAATGAAAAAATACTAAACAAAATATAAAATTTGATAAAAAGCAAATAATCCTGTGTATAATATATTTGAAATTTGTTCTTCATTTCTTCAGGTATGCCTATTTTTTTTCTACCTTGTTCCCTACAGGCTGGAACTTTATTATATATAATTCTAGTACAAGTATGTGAAATTATAGCTTTCAAAATAAATATGGTTTTTATGAGTGAATAAAAAAACTGTATATGAACTTCTAGGGAAAATATAAATCATTTACTTTAATAGGCTCAAGGAAGTAACAACAAGCAGGCATTGTGATTGATATGATAATGGATATGCATATAAATATATTTCATAGAAAATAAAATACACAAGGAGTGGGAATACATTAGTATTTTAGACTGCATAATTTCTCTGAAGACATTATCACAAGCACCAAAACCTTGGGAGTTTGGGATTGATATGTACACACTGCTATATTTAAAACAGATAACCAACAAGGAACTACTGTATAGCACAGGAAACTCTGCCCAATATTCTATAATAATCTAAATGGGAAACGAATTCAAAAAAGAATAGACACGTGTATGTATAACTGAATCACTTTGCTGTACACCTGAAACTAACACAACATTGTTAATCAACTATACTACAATGTAAAATTTTTAAAAATTAAAAAAAAAAATAAAGTCACTGTAGTAGCCAGTTCCATAGCTTCAATTGACAAATGTTGATTTGTGGTTCATTTAAATGCATGTTTCATTGAAAAAGCATGAATACTACTTTTGAATATTCTCCTTTGCCCACCCAAAACAACCTGGCCATCATCCAACAGAAGGGAAATTGTGATCTCTCAGAAGAGATTTTATTATACAAATTGTATTGTAATCATTTTTCTTAAAATGAAAGCAGACTATTGCATGAACTTTTCTACATTGGTTTTGAAAACACACACACACAACATCACCAGCACCATCAACAGCAGCAGCAGCAACAAAAACTTCCTAGCAGTGACCTGTAGTCTGGACAATACTTGGTCAACATCTTAAAGTGCTAGAACTCCTGGGCCGCTGGGGAGAAATGCTTGCTATTTAGCATGAAAGCCTTGGCTGTTTCTTAGAGGAATATGTGTTTGGTTTTGATTTCAGCTTAATATGATTCAGTGGCTGGAAACGTGACTGCTAAACTAACAGCCAACACGAACAAGTCTTTCAGCTGGGAAAGGGTCGTGCAGGGATTAGGCTCAGGTGTTGGGAGAAGGGTTATGAAGGGTGGGTTTCTGTGATCTGTGAAGTTCATTGGCAAGGGCTAAAATGCTGGCTGGCAATGATGGGAATATGATCTTAAATTTTGTGAAGAAGAAAAGTATTTTAAAACATTCTTTAGGCCTTTGGTTTTGAGGCAGGAGATAGATGGGCTCCAGGCTAGGCATTTACAACTAGCCTCCTGTTAACTTTTCCAGAGGAAGGAGGCAGGTGGGCTCTAGGCTAGATATTTACAAGCAGCCAGGGACAGGGTAAATAGCCGACACTCTAAGATAACAGTCACAGGCGGGGCCAGAGAGAGGCTAAACCCTGTTTGAGTAAAGATCAAAAGGTCACAAATTTCCAGTCCTTGGGGCAAGGGAGACACTGCACATGTGCAGAAAGGCTCCTTGGGGGTCAAAAAGGAGGGGGCACCACCCCATAATAGGTGATGCCAAGCCCCCACATAGGCCTCTGGACTGGAATCCATCTTGGAAAAAAGTTGCCCACGCATGTTGGGGAGGTGCCTAAGGCATGTCAGGTGTGGAAAAAGAAACCAGATAATTGGCCAATGTTAAAAAAGAGACCTGGAAGAACTGCCCTATATAAGTGAGTTAGACACCTCTTTACTGCTCTCCTCTTCATTAGGGAGGACGCACACACCCCTTTCTCTCTGGGTGTGTATCTCTGCCTTACTTCTGTCTTAACAGTTTCTCTGTGTGCTCTCCCACTTGTGCTGTACCTCTGCTAATAAACTTGTATCTGTTTTTACAATGTGTGCCTCCTTGAGAAATGCATTTTTCAATGGGGGCACGGGCCAGGGGAATTTTGCTTTTAGCTTCTAGACCCTGGTGGACTAGCGGCTAGGATTCCTGGGTTTCATCCAGGCTACCTAGTTTCAATTCTTGGGCAGGGAGCTAAGATCTCGCTTCAAGCCACCGCTCACTGCTCCCTCTCCGAGATCAGTTTTTCCCATCCCCCTTTCCTCTAAGAAATCTAGACTAATGGATAACATTTTAAAATTTATTTTTAAAAATAGAAACCTATTTTTAAAATTAAAAAATTATTTTTAAATTTCCCTATTCTTTTATTATCTTCATTCTTACAACCTGGACATGAATAGGAGATTTTAAATGAATAACATGAGCTGTTCTGTGCCATGTTAAGAATGCAGGCTTTACCAAAGGCAGCAGGGTTTGAATCCTGCTTTGCCTCTTTACCCAATCAAGAGGCACTTTGCTAGGCACTGGGAATGTAGCAGTCAACAAAAGAGACAAAAATCCCTGCCATCACACACCACACGGACTAGCTTTAGGACATTAACTATATACTGTGACTCAGCTTCCTCCTTTACAGGGATTATAAAGGTATCTACTTCTGGGCATGTCTTAAGCATTAACTGAGTTGATTTACATAAAATGTTTAGAACAGAGTGTAGCACATAGAAAGCATTTAATAAGTGTTAGCTATTACATTTAAGACCTTTGTTGTTATTGGTGTTAACTTGTTTTATTGTGAAGCATAACACACACACACAATGGATCCCCAGAAGCTCCTGTACCCAAGTCTTTTTTTCAGGTTCTGCTTTCAGGGGAACCCAGACTTTGACACAGCCCTTCATTGACAGTGTGTTTTCCACATATCTTCTCCCACTCTGTGGCCTTGCATCTCATTCTTTAATAGGATGTCTTGATGAAAAGAAGTTCTTAATCTTTATGGAGCTATTTTTTTTTTTTTTTTTTTTTTTTTTTTCCGGCCATGGCTCACGGGCCCAGCCGCTCCGCGGCATGTGGGACCTTCCCGGACCGGGGCACGAACCCGCGTCCCCTGCATCGGCAGGCGGACTCTCAACCACTGCGCCACCAGGGAAGCCCCAAGAAGTTCTTAATCTTAATCTAGATAAATTTCTCAATCTTACGTGTTTTTTGTGTCCTGGTCATGAAATCCTTCACTACCCCAATATCATGAAGATGTTCTTCTATATTTTCTTCTAAATTTTTAATTTTTCAAACTCTCACATTTATAGCCAGTTATAGCCCATCTGTAATTGATTTTGTGTTTGGTGAGTGGTAAAGTTTCGTATTTTTTACATAGGGTATCTAGTTGACTGTGGTAAGCAGAACAATGGCCCCACAAAGATGCCCTTTTCCTGATCCCTGGAACCTCATAATATGCTACCTTCCATGGCAAAAGGGACTTTGCAGATGTGACTCTGAGATGAGGAGTTTATCCTGGATTATCTGACTGGACCCAACCTAACCAAATGGATCTGTAAAATAGAATCTTTCCAGGCTGTGGTCAAAGAGAGATTTAATTAGGGAAGAATAATCAGAGAGAGGCAATACTGTTGACTTTGAATATGGAGGAAGGGGGTCACAAGCCAACGGAGAGTGGGGAACATGGATGGCTTTAGGAACCTGGAAATGGCAAGGAAACGAGTTCTCTCCTAGAGCCTCCAGAAAAGGACGTGCAGTCCTGCCAATATTTGATTTTATCCTAGTGAGGCCTGTGTTGGCCTGCTGACCTAAAAAACGGTAAGATAACATATTTGTGTTGCTTTAAGCCACTAAGTTTGTAGTTATTTGTTATGTCAGCTACAGAAAATTAATACATTGACCCAGCACTATTTATTGAAAAGGCTATCATTTACCCACTTTTCTACAGCTCCACTTTTGTCATAATTATGTGTTCATCTATTCATTGTCTGTTTCTGCATTTTCTCTTCTGTTCCAGTGGTCTTTTGGTCCATTTTTGTACCAGTATTGCACTCCTTTAACTTCTATAACTTTTTAATGTTTTAAAATTATTTAATAGTTCTGTTAACTAATTCTCAGTAGAGCAAATTTTCCCATAATGTTCTTTAACAGCAATTTGGCTTTCCTTACCTGTCTACATTTCAATGTAAATGACATAACCACTTGTTAATTTCAACAACAACAATAACAAAACCTCATTGGGATTTTGATCAGTATTGCACTTGCTCCATAGATCAATTCAGGAAACTGACCTCTTTATAATACTGGTATTTAAAACATCTATGGTATATTCTTTCATTTATCTGATCTTCCTTAATTTTTCTTAATAATGCTTGTAATTTTCTATGTAGAGGCCTTGCATGTCTTTTGTTAGATTTATTCTTGTGTTTAATTTAATTTTATTTTAAATGGCATATTTTAAATATTTGGGGGGTTTTTTTTTGGCTAATGTATACAGTTGATTTTTGTATACTATATATACAATTTTTGTATATGGACTTTTCCTGTATCTTTGCTAGTACACTTATTAATTCTAAAAATTTAACTGTAGATTATTTTGGAATTTTACATATGCAACCATGTGACCTGTGAGTAATGAAAATTTTAGTTCTTTTCCTGTCCTATAACTGCGATTTCATTTTTTTGCATTATTCCATAGCTAGAACCTTTAATGCAGTGCTGAATAAAAGTGGGGAGAGCAGGTATTTGTCTTGTTCTTGATACTAAAGAAAAGCTTTCAATATTTCCCCAAGAAGTTTAAGGTTTGTTATATGCTTTTTAAAACTACTTTTGATCAGATTTGGAAGTTCTCATCTATTACTAGGTTGTTAGGAGTGGTTTTGTAAATTACACCTTTTATTTTGAGATAATTTGTAGATTAAACTGCAGTTGTAAGACATAATACAGAGAGAGTCTGTACCATTTACCCAAGGTTCTTCCAGTGGTGCCATCTTGCAGAGATACAGTGTAATGTTACAATCAAGATCTTGACATTACAATCCAACAATCTTATTCAGACTTCTCTGGTCTTACTTATACTCATGTGTATTGAGTTCTATACAATTTTATCTCATGTGTAAGTTGACCATAGTCAAGACACAGAACGTTTCCATCACCATAAGGATTCCTCGTGTTGCCCTTTTATAAGCACATTTCTTTCCTCTCCCTGCCTACTATTCCTAACTCCTTGTAGGCACTAATCTGTTCCTTATTTCTAAAAGAAAATTTTTTTAAGCATTTTATATAAATCAAATAGATTATGTAGTATGCACTCTTTAGAAATTGATTTTTTTCACTCAGCATAATTCCCTGGAGATTCATCCAAGTTTTTTGACATATAAAGAGTTCATTCCTTTTTACTGCTGAATAGTTTTCCATAGTAAGGATATATCCCACTTTGTTTAAACATTCACCTACTGAAGGATATCTTGGTCGTTTCAGTTTTTGGCTATTATGAACAAAACGCCTATGAAAATTTATGTATAGATTTTTGTGTGAACATAAGTTTCACTTCTCTGGGATAAATGTCCATGAGTGCAAATTGCTGGGTCCTATGGTGTTTTCATGTTTAGTTTTATAAGGAAGTGCTGAATTATTTCCCACTGTGGCTCTACCAAAGAGTTTTTTTTTTCTTAAATTAATTTTTATTGGAGTATAGTTGCTTTACAATGTTGTGTTAGTCTCTGCTAAAGAGTTTTTTTTAAACCATGAATAAATGTTGAAGTTGGTCAAATATCTTTATCATCACCTGTTCAGTTGATCTTTTGACCTTTCTCCTTTATTCTGTTACAGTGGTGAATTCTGTGGTAATCTTTGGATTTAAAGGAAACATATTCTCAACTGAGTTTTGTTTTTCCTTCTTTTTCTAGTTCCTTTAGGTGTATGTTTAGGTTGTTTATTTGAGATTTTTCTTATTTCTTAGGTAGGCTTGTATTGCTATCAACTTCCTACATGGAACTTCTTTTGCTGTTCTTTCTCATTATTCTCTTTTCTGTTATTCAGGTTGAATAATTTCTATTGATTTGTCTTCAAGTTCAATAACCCTTTCTTCTGAAATGTTCAATCTGTTTTTAAGCCTATACATTGAATTTTTCATTTCGGATATTGAACTTTTCAGTTCTAGAATTTCCACTTGAATAGTTTGGGTTAATTTCAGCTGGTCTGGATTGACCACATGCTTATTTCCAGAGATACTTACCTTGTCCAACACTGTAGAATGTATTAACTAAAAAACAGATGTTCTCTAACCATCTAGAGATGAAAGAGGCATGGGAAACAAACACCTCTGCTGTCTAAGGGAATGCAATTCTAAAAATTTTGTAACTAAAGGCAAACTACAGTATTGAATAGGGTATCTAATTTATTCTCTACTTTGATTCCTACCATCAGTTAACCTCTACACTAATGAAAGTTGATCATTGTTATTCCAGAATAAAAAGAAAGAAAGGGGAAAAGAGAAAAAATAAAAAATAACAGAGCCCAGAAATTAGAGTGGATTCTAAGTGAAAAGATGGGAAGATACCTAAAGAGAAATTTTACCTCTTTCTAATTTTTATTAATTTGACCTTGGTTTATCAGAGATTCACGCTGAAACTAACAGTTTTAATATAATTACTATGTGCCAGGCACTGTGCTAAATGGCTAGTGTATTTTATTTCCATTTATTCATATAAGCACAGTAAGAAATCTTTCTTATTATCTCTACTTTACAGGTGAGGAACAGAGGTTCAGCAAGGTCAGTTAAAAATGGAAGCTGCTGAGCACAGTAAGGAACCAAGTCAGGTGGGTCGACATTTCCTGGACCAGGCAAGTTTTGAGTTTGATTTTGAATGCAGAAACAAAAGCAAGAAAGGCTGGAACCGAGTAGTTTTTCTCCTATGAATCTTCAGGAAATTACCATGTTGTTGTCTGTCTAAACTATTGATCTGCACAAACCATGTCCACTGGAAAAAGGAACTCTGGATTAAGCTTGTAAAGACCTGTAATGGATATTTGATGATGCCAAAGATGATGATGACTAATGGCTGATAGGGCTGAAGGTCTCCACGACAATGCAGGACTTGAATTAAAAGCTAGCTTTGATTCTCTGTAGACAGATATGCAGCTTTGCTACATTGAACAAATTCTGGGCCAGAGATTTCAAAGTTCCAAAGTTGGCAACTGTTTCTATCAAAATCCTTCTCTAGATCTAAATTAAACCTTCTTCTTGCCCCTCACACATTGCAATTCATCTTGTTTTTCTTGACTCACTGATCCAACTCTGAAGAAACCATTAAGAAAATCCTTTCCAAACTCTATTCTCTATCATGCATTTGAACAATAACCTTTGATTTTATTTCTGTGCATCTCCCTGTTGATTTTACACTCTACTCAAATAATTACTAACTCTCTGGGACTCATATTTGTCCTCTGGAAAATGGAAGAAATTGTTTAATCATGACTTTGCTCCAAACCAGACTTTGTGCCTCTAAGTCCCAGGTGTTCAAAGAATTAATTCACACAATAGGGTATGGGAGGTGTGACAAACACAGAGAGAGGCATTGCCCAGATAGAAATAGAAGTAGCTCTGCTTTCTGTTCACATATTAATGTTCAATTAATTGAACATATTAATTGAACTTGACAGGATTTCATTTGAAGGGATCTGATACTAAAACAAATTTGAAAACCGTTGGATTAGGTTCTTTCTAGCTCTAAGCAGTCTAAGATAATAACCTATGATTCTGCAGTCTGAACAACAGAGAGAAGAGCTGTTTTATCTTTTTACATTTTGCATGTTTTCAGAGACTTAGAAACAGATATGTTTCTAAGGAATTTAGTGACGAGGTATGTGGGTGATACATAAGGCTTGGGTGAGTGCACAAGTAGGCACTGATCCTGTGAGAGGGGGCTCCAGGGATGGATTCTTTTCTCATAAAATCGTTTATAGCCCCTCCTCAGGAACTAGAGAAAAGACTCATGTAGCTATTTTCCCTAGCACTGTTGACTCTGCTAATCTGAGGGTAGCGTAACAGTGTTGGTGAATTTTAGGTAAAGCCAATAAGGAGAGTGTGACTTCGGCCTTCCCCTCCTCCTCCACTCCTCCCACCCCACTGGCAGCTCCTCCCATTCTGGCTGGGGAACTGATAGAGCAGGACTGAAGTTTATTTTAAACCTTTTAGGTCAGACACTTCAAAGCTGCCGTGGCTACTGGAAATCTACCCCAACCTCTACAGTATCACGAGTCAGGATGCAGAATGTGCCCCTTTTACACCCTCTGGTGCTATGAGGCAGTTGGTGACTGCCTCAAAACCTAGGGAGGGGGCTTCCCTGGTGGCGCAGTGGTTGAGAGTCCGCCTGCCGATGCAGGGGACACGGGTTCGTGCCCCGGTCCGGGAAGATCCCACATGCCGCGGAGCGGCTGGGGCCCGTGAGCCGTGGCCGCTGAGCCTGCGCGTCCGGAACCTGTGCTTCGCAACGGGAGAGGCCACAACAGTGAGAGGCCCGCGTACCGCAAAAAAACAAAAAAAAACCTAGGGAGGATGCCTGCCAGGTAATGTATACTCTATAGTGTGTATAAATCATAGGGTAGGGTTGGGGCAGAGTGCTTCATTACAAACTCCACTCTATTTTGACTTAAGAAGAAAGCATTTATAAGCTTCAAATTATTAATACTGGAATCACTAATGTTTCTGGACACCATTCCGCAGGATGGAAAAGGGAGCAGCACTGCATCTACCTGAGCTCCCCTATCTATCTGCCTCAGCATCACCACTCACCCTCCATCCCCCACTCCACTTGCAGAGTGATCTATCTCAAATATAAATCTGATTATGCCATCTTCTGCCTCAGTGTCTTAGATGAATTTCCACTGAGTTCTGAATAAAATACAAACTCTCTAGAAGAACATACGAAGACCAGCTTCATCCTGCTCCATTCTCCACCCTGTACCTTTGGTTCCTGACATTCCATTTTCACTCTAGCAGGGATTAAAGCCTGAAGTCTTAGCCCAGCTGGGTAGAATGTTGAAAATATCTTCTTTTTTCTTTTAAAAAGGGTCCTGTGTTTTTCAAGCGTGGTTCTCAAGTCTCTTTGAAACAAAACCAGTGAGCATCTTTATTAACCACTTCTAAGGCCCTAGCCCCAAGAACTGCTGTTTCATATAGCAGCAGTTTAAACAGAGGTGCTACCAGCAAGTGGATCTCGTTGCCTTTGGGGGCTGCGGTCGTGCCTCTCAAAGTGAATTTGGAGGGTCTACACCCCTGGTAGCCAGTGCCCACTGGGACCAGATGCTGTGACCACCGGGTGCCCAAGTGCCCACCTCCCCCACACGTGATGGGAGGTTTGGGGGGATGTACAATTAACCCTGTCCCCTCCTGATCCCTGCAGACCACGATGTGGGCGCCCGGCCCCACGCCTGGGCCCACTCGATCCAGATCATGAAGGTGGAGGAGATCGCAGCCGGCAGGTGTCCCCCACCATCAGTCAAGCAATTCCATGACTCCAAGATCAACTTCTGGCTGCCCCACCAGGTCCTGTGTTGTCAGCACAAGCCATGCTTCACCACCAAGAGGCCCAACACCTTCTTTTATGTGCAGGCCCTCCCAGTCCCCAGGTCTGCCCAAATAAAACTCTTTGGGTAAACCAAAACAACCAACCAAATGAAACAAAACAAAACAAAAACAAAAACAAAAAAATCTTCTAATAATAGAGTGAATATTTATTGCCAGACATTAGGCTGTATGTTCTAGGTTAACTCTTTAAATCATTACAACAACCCTAAGAGGTAGGTGCTATTTCTAACTTCATCTGATGGATGAGGAAACCGAGGCACAGAGAGGTTAAATAATTGTCCAACTTCGCAAGTGGCAAAGCCAGGTTTCAAACGCTGGTGGTCAAGCTTCATGAGCCATTCTCTTAACCATGCTCCCTTATAACCTCTTACTAAAATGCAGATTCACAGGCTCCTTCACAACCTAAGGGTATACATTTCAAATAAGATTCCCAAAGGGATTCTTCTATACACTTGTTTGAAAGCCATTATGGTAAATGTTGCTCAAATAGAAAATAGTAGAAGGTGAGTGCCCTCTAGTGTATATACAGGAGTATTACACATTTGTTGGTGATGAATCAGATCTTTTAATATCAGTTCCTTACAAAAGAGCCACATTTCATGATGTACAAATTTTAAGAACTGTATCAGGGTAAATTATTTCCATGTCAATGACTTAACTGATTGACACTACATTAAATTTATTATGTCACAAAAGTTATGTAAATATTGCCAGTGTCTCTCATCAGACCTCAGCAGTTCCTGGGAATTCGATTTAATTATTGGAAGCCTCCATACCAGCACGTCTGGTTACTAGGAATAGAGGCTCATAGCCTTAGTGCACAGTAACTGATAAATGTGGGACATCAAATCCACGTTGCAGATTTTACTCATCCTATCTGTGGTGGCTTCATTATATCATTAATTGTCTTCAGTAGGTTCTGCTCAATTTATTCTCTCAGGAGGGGATTATACTTAGAGCCTTCTGTTTTTTTCTTATCCTCTTTCAGTTAGGGTTGGAAGGGAGGAGAATCAATTAACTATTTAGTGTGATATATATAAATCCCCTGTATTACTATATATCCGGACGCGCAGGCTCAGCGGCCATGGCTCACGGGCCCAGCCGCTCCGCGGCATGTGGGATCTTCCCAGACCGGGGCACGAACCCGTGTCCCCTGCATCGGCAGGCGGACTCTCAACCACTGCGCCACCAGGGAAGCCCATCCATGGCTTATTTTAGGTTAGAGTTAAATGTCTGTAACAAAAAGACCCCAAAATGTAGTGGCTAAAACAAGACTGAAGTTTATTCTCTTTGATGTAACTGTCCAGAGGTAGTAGCCCTGACATCTACACTCAACACAGATTCCATTTTGGGTTCAAAATAACTGCTCCACTTCCTGCTTTTACATCTGTATCCCAGCCAATGGAGAAAAGACCAGGGAAGAACACAGCCCTTCCTTTTAAGGACAAACCCTGAAGTGGCATACAACAGTTTTGCTCACATCCCATAGACCAGAATTTGGCCATAAGCTTCAAGAGAGGGTGGGAATGTAGTCTTCAGTGAGGCAGCTATATGCCCCACTAAAACCTGGAGTACCATAAGTAAAGGAAGAAGAGGAGAATGGATTTTCAGTGGACAAATAGTAGTCTTTGCCACAAACCACTTTCTATATTTGAACATTTTTATGTGCTTCTATAAGCAGCCAGTTATTCACAGAAAATAGGCAAGAAAACAAGTATCAGGTACTTCAAGAATGATAGTTAATGAAATGGTAGAATTTTCACAGAGATGCTGCTGATTCAGCTGAGAACCTGTTTTCTTTGCTTTATTGCCCTTCATGGTAGAAATTTATTAATTATGGACCTAGACAATCAATTCAAAAGTAAATACAGGCAGTCCTTGAATTGCATGACCTCAATATGCACACATTTCAGTTAGTTACCATGGTTTAGTTACATATCACCAGCTCCCGAACAACATAGTTCAAATTTCAGTTACACACACATACACACACACACACACACACACACACACACACACACACGGTAGATAGAGATAAAGATGGATGTATAAAGTTCAAATTTCAGTTACCACACATACACACAGGAGACAGAGATAAAGATGGATATATAAAGTGCAAATTTCAGTTACCACACACACGGTAGATAGAGATAAAGATGGATATATAAAGTGCAAGCCACATAGCCCAGGGAGATGAGCTTGGTGCATTGTGACCACCTAGAGGGGTGGGATAGGCAGGGTGGGAGGGAGATGCAAGAGGGAGGAGATATGGGGACATATGTATAACTGATTCACTTTGTTATACAGCAGAAACTAACACACCATTGTAAAGCAATTATACTCCAATAAAGATGTTAAAAAAAATAAAGAACAAACTTTGTGCTAGCTCTTCAGTCCACAAATCACTACATAAATAACAGGTGCACATGATATTCACTGACCAATCAAATTACTTTTTTTGAAAGACTGTTTGTAGCAACCTAAATATCCATCAACAGAGGAATGGATAAAGAAGATGTGGTACATATATACAATGGAATATTACTCAGCCATAAAAAAGAATGAAATAATGCCATTTTCAGCAACATGGATGGACCTAGAGGTTATCATACTAAGTGAATTAAGTCAGACAGAGAAAGACAAATACCAGTTATATCACTTATGTGTGGAATTTTTTAAAAATGATACAAATGAACTTATTTAAAAATGGAAACAGACTCACAGACTTTGAAAACAAACTTATGGTTACCAAAGGGGAAAAATGTGGCAGTGGGGAGGATAAATTAGGAGGCTGGAATTAACATATACACACTACATACCGAGAGCAAAGTGTGTAGCTATGTTGCTTCTTTGTCTAACAGTAATAAACTCGTGACATTTTACAAAAATGAAACTGAAAGAGGTAATTGGACAATAGAGACGAAAATGTAGTAAAGCGACAAAAAGTGAAATTCTAATTGAATAGAAACAGCATTAGAAAAAGCTGACCATGGAAATGTCATCACCACCACTGTTTGAGACAGATATTTAGCCAGAGGAACTGTTTTAATGTTCTCCAGAGAAACAGAACCAATAGGATTATTTTTTTGCGGCGGGTGGTGGTACACGGGCCTCTCACTGTTGTGGCCTCTCCCGTTGTGGAGCACAGACTCTGGACGTGCAGGCTCAGCGGCCATGACTCACGGGCTTAGTTGCTCCGCAGCATGTGGGATTTTACTGGACCGGGACACGAACCCGTGTCCCCTGCATCAGCAAGCGGACTCTCAACCACTGCGCCACCAGGGAAGCCCGTAGGATATGTTTATATATACATAGTGAGAGACTTATTTTAAGGAATTGGCTCCCATGACTATGGAGGTTGGCAAGTCCAAAATCTGCATAGTGAACCAGTACACTGGAGACCGAGGTGAAAGCTGATATTGCAGTTCAAAATTTGACCAAATATCTGGACATGATGGCCCAACCAAGTTGACACATAAAATTAAGCATCACAGGAACTTAGTGAAGGTTTACTTATTGACATAAATGAAGAAAGTGGTTATGACAAGCCAGCTAAAGATGTCCCAGAGGAAGTCATGCTGGTAAACAAATAAACAAAAAACCTGCACATTAAAGGAACCCTTGGAATATTTCACAACACTGAAAGCACAAAGGATAAAATATTGGAAGCTAATTCAAACTTAGAAAGGAGCCTGACAATTTACCAAGGCATAGAAAAAATGCTCGTTCCATATCATAAAGATATACAACACAAAAAGGCAAGCACTGTTGAAACTATTCTTGATAAGTGCAAAGAAATAAAACACTTTACTTCTGAATGTTTCTAATGCTTTAAATTTTATTGTACTAAATAACTACTAGTTTTGATATTTTTTCACTTACAACTTACAGTAACTAAATCTTTAATGTTTTGACAAAACATTTTTAAAGATCACAAAACAATCAGTTTTTTTCACATTGATTATTAAGATTGATTTTTCTGTGTGCATGGTCATTTTTATGATCCTAAAGTACCATGCAGAATGGGAACTGCCTGTGTGGTATTTTATTTAAAGAGGTTATCTGTGGCTCAGATGGGATCTCTTTCTAGGAGGGTGGGAGGAGAGTATTAGCTCCTTTGCATACTCTGAAGTTCCTAATAAGGTGCAGGTATTTAGAAAAATATTGGTTTCATTGTTTTAGTGGACAATGACTCTGGGTCAGATGAAGAACAGTGCAGTAATGTTAAGACAGCTTTAGAAACAAGGTCTACACTTGGTCTCTGTCTAAACCTAAACTTCAGTTTCCTGATTCATCATGTGAGGGTAATAAAAGTGGGTATGTCTTTTATGGGGTTGTTTTGAACATAGCACATAGGATAAATAAATGTCTATAGGAAGAATGAGTGACCAGGATTCAGTCTGACCGGGAATAGTTAACCCACAAAGTTCTCATAACCCTTTGGTTACAGTTGAGACTAGGACATTAAGGCTACCTGGGAACTGTTTAGAATGAGGGTGAGGGTAGGACCAACATTTGGAGCAAGAAAGCCTGGTCCCTTGAAGGTACATATATCAGGACCAAAAGTGTTTTAATCCTTTCCCCCAACCCTCATTCCCATTGCCCTTGACCTTTGTGCTCTCTGAATGGAGGCTGAATGGTTCAGTTTGGGAAAAAGAGCAAAGGAATTAAAACTTGGGTCTGGTCACGGGGTCTCCTGGCGGTGCACGTTCTTGCATTTTTAGTTCTCTCTGTTGCCTCACTCCTCTCAGCAAAAAACAAACAAACAAAAAACAAAAACATGCTCAAGTCTTCCAACTCAGACAAAAGATCCATCTTCTAACTGCCCACCCTGAGCTACTATTGTTCTATATATTCTTTTAAATTACCTGCCACCTCATCTGGTTCTCTGAAGCTTTTGTCTCAAAGGCATCCAGTGACTTCATAATTTTCTAGTATCTGGTACTCAGCACTTAAGTTCTCTGATCAGAAAGACAGCAGCTTTCTGTCCACTGGCCACACTCTCCTCCTTGATGCCCCCTCACCCCATGCCTCTGGGACATAGCACCAAAGGTCCCAAGACTTCTTGTTTCTTCTGTCATTAAATGTGTCTTGTGCTCCGTCTTCGGACTTTGAACCCTTTATCCTTTTGTTCTAAAAGTTCTTCTGATAACTTTTCATCATTCCAGCTGTGGGTATCTCACAAATCTACCCTTCCAGTCCTTACCCCTTTCTGGACCCACATTTTGATTTACACAGCCCACCAGCATCTTAAATTCAATGTGTCTGCAATAAGAGAGAGAGTTTTAAATGCGCTTCCCCTCCCTCTGCATTCATTCAACACCATCACTTCTAGAAGCAAGTTCTGGTCCTAGCTAAACAGTTAGACGTCGGAGAAAATGTCACTCTAGTTAGATACAGAGAACAAAGGAAACCAATTCTCGACTCCTAAGCTTAGTAAGATGTTGATATGGGTTTAAGTTAAAAGGCTTTAAGTGTGGGCTTCCCTGGTGGCTCAATGGTTGAGAGTCCGCCTGCCGATGCAGGAGACACGGGTTCATGCCCTGGTCCGGGAGGATCCCACATGCCGCGGAGCGGCTGGGCCTGTGAGCCGTGGCTGCTGGGCCTGTGCGTCCGGAGCCTGTGCTCCGCAACGGGAGAGGCCACAGCAGTGAGAGGCCTGCATACTGCAAAAAAAAAAAAGGTTTTAATTGTGTTTTTTCCAGGAGAGAATTCTAGTCCACCAAATGAGATGAATTCTCCATGACATGAATGGGAGCAGCTTTGTATCTTTTCTGCAAATACCATTGGTTGCTAGTGTCACGAAATCATCATGGAGGCAGGTACCCAGGAGCAATGTTAAATGTCATTCTTATTTCTGTCTGGTGAGGATTACTCAACAGCAGCCCAATGCCCATTGTTCCCTGATGGCCTAACAGAAGGGACACCTGCATATATCAACACTTTGTCCCTAACATTTTCCCAAATGATTCCCCCCACACACCTTTCAGTTGACCCATGATATTCTTAAGCCTCCTAGAATGGATATTGAGAGCATTGTATAGTGAAGGGGTAGATGGCCAGGAAACTGCTGTATCCAGGCAAATGGACTTCTGGAGAGCTTTGGCTAAACTGGTGGAAACAACTCTTTTAACAACTGTCTGGATCAAAGTGATTACCTCCTGTCCCCCCTATACTTGCTAGTTCTTCTTTCTGAATTTCATATTTTTGTTAATCTTAGATCCACAGGCTCAATACCTGGGATAATCTTCAAAAATTTCTCTCTACATCAGGCATTTATGCTATTGTTTGCTTACCGTATTTCCCTTTTTCTAGAAATGACATCCCACACTCACCACTCATTCTCTCCAACACTAATTATAGGGGGAGGTCCCCTGTGTTCCAGCATGATCCTATCTCCTACCCCAGCCATTGTGGATTTGTTCCAGGGTGGGCATCTGAACGAACAAGGAAGAATTAGAGTATTAGAAAGACTTAAGCTGCAAGTAAAAGAAAACCTGACAACCAGTACCTTAATTTATTTTTTTCTCATATAATAACTCCAAAGATAGGCAGCCCAGGACTAGTGCATCTGCTCAAGGATGTAACCAGGACCCAGGCTCCTTCAATCTTACTGCTGTGCAAACTTTTTCATGGGACTTTCTTAATCTTGGTCGCAAAATGGTGCTGTAACTCCAGATATCACATACATATTACTATAGGAAAGAATTACAGATGGGCTAAAGGCAGAACATAAAAAACCTAAGGGGCAGGCACCATGGCTTTCTCTATTTAATAAAATTTTTCTGGAATATTTGGGTGGTATCTACACCTCTATGAAAAACTAATTTAAAAATTACTTTAGTTACATAAATCACAGCAAGATCTTTTTTTGACCCACTCCTAGAGTAATGAAAATAAAAACAAAAATAAACAAATGGGACCAAATTAAACTTAAAAGCTTTTGCACAGTAAAGGAAACCATAAACAAGACGAAAAGACAACCCTCAGAATGGGAGAAAATATTTGCAAATGAAGCAACGGACAAGAGATTAATCTCCAAAATATACAAACAGCTCATGCAGCTCAACATAAAAAAACCAAAGTCAGAAAGAGAAAAACAAATATCGTATATTAATGCATGTATGTAGAACCTAGAAAAATGGTACAGATGAACTAGTTTGCAGGGCAGAAGTTGAGACACAGACGTAGAGAACAAACGTATGGACACCAAGGGGGGAAAACCGCGGTGGGGTGGGGATGGTGGTGTGCTGAATTGGGCAATTGGGATTGACATGTATGCACTGATGGGTATAAAATTGATGACTAATAAGAACCTGCAGTATAAACAAACAAACAAACAAACACTAAACTTTCTTTGGGTTATTTATATGGAAATATGTTAATATAAATGTTTCAGACATTACATGAAATTTCTAAAAATCTTATATGTTCTGGTATAATGTTATAAGTCATAATTCTAGTTATTACTTTAAAATGTATATCTCAGAAATAACTAAATTTCCTTGTCAATTGCATTATTATGAACTTTCATCACATCTTTAACCGTAGTCATTTTAAAGTCTTTTGCCATTTTACAGACAGTTCTGGGTGTACTCTGATGCTTTCATAAAAATGTTCCTATAAAAGGGTTTCATCTTCAAGGAATTCATGGAAAAGACTCTGACAAGTACAGGTTTCTGGTAACTGACTATACTGCTGAACTGAATGAATAAACATTTTCAGACTCTAATGGGAAACTGATGAATTCATAAAAGTGCTAACAAAAGATCAAGATGAAAAAAATTAATTACATGGGACTGAGTGAACTGATGAGGATGATTATAATTTTTGTGACTTTCTGTTTGAATAAAACAAACAAACAAACAACCTAACCAAAAAATGGGCAGAACACCTAATAGAATTTCTCCAAAGAAGACATACAGATGGCCAACAAACACATGAAAAGATGCTCAACATCACTAATTATTAGAGAAATGCAAATCAAAGCTACAATGAGGTATCACTTCACACTGGTCAGAATGACCATCATCAAAAAAATCTACAAACAATAAATACTGGAGAGAGTGTGGAGAAAAGGGAACCCTCCTGCACTGTTGGTGGGAATGTAAATTGATACAGCCACTATGGAGAACAGTATGGAGGGTCGTTAAAAAACTAAAAATAGAACTGCCATATGACCCAGCAATCCCACTCCGGAGAAAACCATAATTCCAAAAGATACATGCACCCCAATGTTCATTGCAGCACTATTTACAATAGCCAGGACATGGAAGCAACTTCAATGTCCATCAACAGAGGAATGGATAAAGAAGATGTGGTACATATATACAATGGAATATTACTCAGCCATAAGAAGGAACAAAACTGTGCCATTTGCAGAGATGTGGATGGACCTAGAGACTGTTATACAGAGTGAAATAAGTCAGAAAGAGAAAAATAAATATATTAATACATATATGTAAAATCTAGAAAAATGGTACAGATGAACCTACTTGCAAAGCAGAAGTAGAGACACAGACGTAGATAACCAGTGTATGGGCACCAAGGGGGGACAGGGCAGGGGGTGGGGTGAACTGAGAGATTGGGATTGACATATATATACTACTATGTATAAAATAGATAACTACAAGAACCTACTGTATAGCATAGGGAACTCTACTCAGTGCTCTGTGGTGACTTAAATGGGAAGGAAATCCAAAAAGGAGGGGATATACATACGTGTATAACTGATTCACTTTGCTGTACAGCAGAAACTAACAACACTGTAAAGCAATTATGCTCCAATAAAAAAAAATTACTTCAGTTAAAGAAAAAACAAATTAGCAACACCAAATTGAATTAGATATTTAGCCTACATTAGCTTTAAGAAACAATTATTTTAATGATTTGTGTAAATATTTGCCTCCAAAATCCTAAGAGTTTAAAATGCAAATTCTAGGACAAAAATTGAGTAAAAATCTCAAAAATTCCACTTCTCTGCTAATCTCACTACTATCACCCCATGACCACCCCGATTAGAATTTCAGATAAATTGGCAGAAGATTGCCAAGGCAAACATATCTGTTAGGCAACACAGTTCATAATTATCCTGAGTTTCTGTATCTAGCAGAAAATAACAGAGCTGAGTCACTTGAATAATATTGCGTTGGCCAAAAGGTTCGTTCAGGTTTTTTGTACCATCTTCTGAACCTGAATGAACCTTTTGGCCAACCCTATACATTTCTTAAGTTTGGCTCTCAAAATGTGGGAATTGGTGAAAGCAGTACAATTTAGTAAAGGTACTGGGAATTATGACTGTGTGTGTGTGTGTGTGTGTGTGTGTATTTTTTTAGAAGGCAGAAAATCTGCCAGAGGGATGTCAGAGTCTTTTCTAATTCTCTCCAGAAAAGGGCAGACTCATATACCACCAGTGGGCCTAAAGTCAGTTATGTTCAACAGGGCTTTGGGGCAGAGAGGAGGGGTAAAGTTCATAAGGATGCTGGAAAGCATGTGGAGTTTGAAAAATGATACTAATATACCTATACCTCATGAGTTTGTATAAGTCGAGTCAGAATCTTTTTGGCTGGTAGGGTCACACAGAACACAAAGCAGTGCAGGAAACTGGGTTCAAAAAGTATGAGAATATCTACCTTACACCTTGTGTCTTACAACTTACTCTAAACCTATGATTTGGCCCTGTCAGCTTTCTGATGCTTGAAATTGCTTGACAAGGGGATGCCTTTTACTCCACCCCAACAAATAACACTTACATACAAGTATCCTCCTTGGAAACAATTTGAACCCCTAGGAAGTGTGGTTTAAACTCATACTAATCAGGCTGTTAAGGTCTTTCTTAAGTGTACCATTAACAAGGTGAAAGTAGGGAAGGCGCTGGAAACCAGAGGAGGAAATGAGAGATGCCCTGCACATAGAAAGGCTAAGGGTGGGGAGGGGTGGAAACCTAGAAACTAGCACACAATTGGGCTCAAGTCCAGCCTATCTGACCAGGCAAATGTTCAAAACAGCCTGTGCCTGCTTATCTTGTACTAACTTTATGGGTATTCTCAGAATTAGAGCAATAATGAAGGGGGCTCTTAAAGGAAAATGGGCCAGAGAGGTTCCCTTTCATTAATGAGGTTCACTTATCACCACCAGGCTCAGTCAAACCCCACCACAGGCATCTAGAAAAGGCAAACAAAGCCTTCCTTGAGTGATAGTTCTTTTTCTATTTTTTTAAAAAATTAAGGTATAATTGACATATAATATTAAATTAGTTTTAGGTGTACAATGTAATGATTTTATATACATATCTATTGCAAAATGATCACTGCAATTAACTAGTGAACATCCATCACCACACATAGTTACAATTTTTTTTTCTTGTAATAAGAACTTTTAAGATCTACTCTTTTAGCAACTTTCAAATATACAGTATAGTATTGTTAACTATAGTCATCATGCTGTATCTTACATCCCCAGGACTTATTTATTTTAAAACTGAAAGAGTGTGCCTTTTAACCCCCTTCATCAGTTTTGCCCCCTCTCCCTCTCCCCTCACATCTGTCTCACAGCACTCTTTCTTCTTAATTCCTTTGGAGCATCTGGCAGTTTCTCCTGCTCAGTCTGCCCTCTGTTCATTCATTCTATAAACATTCAGAGCCAACCACAAGCTAGGCATTGCGGTAGGTGCTGGGGATACAAAGACCCTGCTCTCACGAAGCTCACAGTCTGGTGGGATAGACAGATGTGTTGTCTGTAGGACAAGTGTTAGGTAAGGGTGAGCACAGGAGTCTAGAGGAGGAGAAGATGCTCTACAAGTCAGCCTAGGAGTGTCAGGGATGGTATCAGTGGGAGGTGAAGCCAGATCGCAGTTCTGAAAGGCACAAAAGGGTTGCCCAGGTAGAGAGAGGTGAGGCAGGAATGGGATTAGGAGTGACAAAATGATTGCGGGCAGGTGCATAGGCCCAGGACCCAGGATGCAGCAAGGATATCCCTGATAGGGCTGAGGCCCCAAACTGCGCTATGGATCTTTCTTCTCTGAACACAGACACCATCTGTCCTTCACCTCCTCCCTTACACCTTGAGGTATTATTTTCAATGGTCTAGACCAGTCAAGGAGGGTTAATACCCAGCTAATGTTTCTTAATCCCACGCCCACAGAGCTCCCAGACCCTTCCTGACCCTGTTGAGGGCTAAACCTCCTATAGGTTCTTCAGCTCTGGTGTCTCCCCTGCCAAAAGACCTGCCAGGCTTCCAGGCTGGGTTTGGTCCCCTCCTGGGCCATGTTCCCTGCAGTGGGCTGCATTATACAGTGATAGTTCTTATCTTTTCTTTCCTTTGCCAACTCAGCCTCCCAGCAAGTTACACTACAGCTAAAAGCTTCCCCCAACGTAGTTTATTCACTTCTTAATCCAGGCCTTTAACACTCATTGAATCTGCTAGAGAGTCAAGCATGCCCACCCAGCTAACAATATGCTCTGTGTAAGAGCTGCTGGATGCTGTTGTGGATGATAAAATATACTGCCTTGAAAAACTGGTTTGACCCGCAGCCATGGAATTTTCATCACTGCATCTAGCCACCATGAAAAAACGTAGAAACCACCACCAGTGGCTTACATAATTATCCACTACTAGAAATTTAAATCATCCTTGAGAGTTAAGGGACGAATTAGCCCATGACAGTCCTTCTTACACTTTTATGTCCAGACAACATGGAACTGTGGCATGGTTACAGGAACAAAAAAAATCTATCAAATCTATGTTAGCTTCTTTCCCCATTTCTCTTAACGTGTGTGTGTGTGTGTGCACGCACGCTGGGGGTGAAAAGAGGAAGGAGTGTGAATGTCTGTCCTGCCTAGCTTACTGGAGTTGCTGCAAGTACTAAACATGAGAAATACTTGGCAGCACTCTACAACTGTAGGATCTGTACGTTTAAATCTCTTCTTCCTTGAGCAGCCAGACACACCAGTTCCTAAGTTCTATGCCGGTTTAGTAAAACACTTTGCTTTTCCTAGTTCCAAAATAATTAAGTGGGCACTGTAGAAGCAAGGCCTGGGAAGATTTTTATGATAGAACTGTGATATGGAGTTGATCCCAGAAAGTCTTTTCCTAGGATTTTCTTAGGAGTCCTTTAACTAGCTTTTCCGACTCCTTTTAAAAACTAGCCCATAGGTACATGACTCTTTTTGAATGATGGTTTTCTCAGGGTATATGCCCAGTAGTGGGATTGCTGGGTCGTATGGTAGTTCTATTTGTAGTTTTTTAAGGAACCTCTCAAACATACGACCCAGCAATCCCACTACTGGGCATATACCCTGAGAAAACCATCATTCAAAAAGAGTCATGTACCACAATGTTCATTGCAGCTCTATTTACAATAGCCAGGACATGGAAGCAACCTAAGTGTCCATCAACAGATGAATGGATAAAGATGTGGCACATATATACAATGGAATATTACTCAGCCATAAAATGAAACGAAAATGAGTTATTTGTAGTGAGGTGGATGGACCTGGAGTCTGTCATACAGAGTGAAGTAAGTCAGAAGGAGAAAAACAAATACCGTATGCTAACACATATATATGGAATCTAAGGGAAAAAAATGTCATTAAGAGCCTAGGGGTAGGACGGGAATAAAACACAGACCTACTAGAGCATGGCCTTGAGGATATGGGGAGGGGGAAGGGTAAGCTGTGACGAAGTGAGAGAGCGGCATGGACCTATATACACTACCAAACGTAAAATAGATAGCTAGTGGGAAGCAGCCGCATAGCACAGAGAGATCAGCTCGGTGCTTTGTGACCTCCTAGAGGGGTGGGATAGGGAAGGTGGGAGGGAGGGAGACGCAAGAGGGAAGAGATATGGGAACATATGTGATATGTATAACTGATTCACTCTGTTGTAAAGCAGAAACTAAAACACCATATAAAGCAATTATACCCCAGTAAAGATGTTAAACAAACAAACAAACAAAACTAGCCCATAGGTAAGAAGTTTCCCAGGCTCCGCCCCACCAATCCTACAAGCTCTAGAAGCTCTAGAGGACTAGAAGCGCGGACGAAGGGGCCTTCTATACATACAGGAGTCAGGGTTTGCAACGCTGTTTAGAAATATAAGTCGGGGCAGGAGTCTCTGGCCACGTTTCTCCCTGGTTAGCCCTCGGCGCGTCCAGCCCTACTTTGTCTTCTCCCTGTGATTGGGTGAACCGCAGACCAGAGGTTGTGCGTGACAAGAAGGCCTCTTTTATCTCTGCCTTCGCTTCCACTGCCCTCTCCTACCCAGCACCCCAGTTCTCTACCCGTGGGACCCGCCCTTCTGGGGACGGTGGATTCTTTTATCTCCCGGGCGCGCCCCTGCAGGCGGCATAGGGGCCGGGACTACAGCTCCCGGCATTCTACTCCGGGTAGCCGACCCGGTAGTAGCTCTTTTCCGACCAAGTTTCCCTCTCCCTGCGCCGTTGTCTGCTCGCCGCTCGGGACTCCAGGGGGCTCAGGGGCCTGTCTGCGGGAGGTGGGCACTGCCCAGGGTGACAGTGCGGGAGCATGGCCATGCACGTGGGCAGGCTGAGCGCGGGCCTCTGCTGGCTCGCGGCGCGGGGCGGCTGCGGGAAGCTGCGCTCTTGGTCCCTGCGCTGCGCGGCCGGACGCTTCTGCCGCCCCCCTAGCACCGCTTGGGCCGAGCAGAGCCGCGGGCTGGGGTACGGCCCTACTGCGGGAGGCGGCCCCCGGCTGAGGACCGGGTTGGCCGCGGGGCTGGCCGGGCTGGCCGGGCTGGCCGCCGCCACCTTCGGGCTCGTGGAGCGGGCGGAGATGGTGAGCAAGAGCTCGGGGGCGCCGAGTCCCTCGCCGGGGAGAACGGAGGAGGAGGACGACGAGCTGGCCCGCCGCTGCAGCTGCTTCATGGCCTCGCCTGTGACCGACCTGCACGAGCTGCGGAGGAGGCCGGGCGACATGAAGACCAAGATGGAGCTGCTGATCCTGGAGACCCAGGCCCAGGTGTGCCAGGCGCTGGCACAGGTGGACGGGGGCGCCAGCTTCTCTGTGGACCGGTGGGAGAGGAAGGAAGGTGAGGAGGTCGGCCCCTAGCGGGAGGTGGAGATGGGGAAGAGAGTTCGGGCTTTAGTTTGCCGGCAGAAAATGACTCAGAATAGGGGATGGGAGTAAGGAAAGGGGTACCTACACAGCGGCTGCTAGGTTAAAAGGGATACCTTTAAAACGATTGACACTGACAGGGTCATCAGCCCTCAGCTTGCAGGTGTGGACCCAGATCTGCTGTCACTCTAGTACTGGACATTTAAAAGATCTTTGTAATTTTATATGGCATTTTTCATACAAGTCTTAAGGTCAGTTTTAGCCAACAGGCTTGGATGTCCAAGGTTGTAACTGAGCATAGATTTTCTCCACATTTCCCCTGCTTCTCTGGGTGCGTTTACCCTTTCTTTTCCTTTGGAGATGGAAAAAGAAAGTCATCTCCTCTTTACTAAGTGTCAGCCAGTCTCCTTCAGCTGAGGGTGTTATTGCGTCGCATTGTGTCTTTTCCCCAGGTTGCGCAATAAATATTTGACCTGGCTTGTCAGTAATTCTGCCAAATGCACCCATCAGATTTCCTGCCAGGAAAATCTTTATTTCCACTGGTAAAATACTTAAGTATTAAAACCTAGTTCTTATAGCGTCCTACATTCATGACCATGTTATTGCCTGTACAGTGAAACCTTACATCTTGGTCATACACTTAAAGGATTTCTGATTCTTCTTACCTGCAGCAACTTCTCATCAGCTGATTTGGGGCTGTGATACTGCCACATTTATTTTAAATGAAGTTAAATCTGGTTTTCATAGGGTTTTCCATCTTGTAATTTTTAAAAAATTAATTATTTTTGGCTGTGTTGGGTCTTGGCTACTGCGCGCAGGTTTTCTCTAGTTGTGGTGAGCGGGAGCTACTCTTCGTTGCGGCGCGTGGGCTTCTCATTGGGGTGGCTTGTTGTGGAGCACAGGCTCTAGGCTCGTGGGCTTCGGTAGTTGTGGCGCGTGGGCTCAGTAGTTGTGGCTCACAGGCTCTAGAGCGCAGGCTCATTAGTTGTGGCTCCCGGGCTTAGTTGCTCCGCAGCATGTGGGATCTTCTAATCTTCTAATTTTTTTTGTTTTTTGGGTTTTTTTGTTTGTTTGTTTTGTTTTATTGCGGTACGCGGGCCTCTCCCGTTGCGGAGCACAGGCTCCGGACGCGCAGGCTCAGCGGCCATGGCTCATGGGCGTAGCCGCTCCTCAGCATATGTGGGATCTTCCCGGACCGGGGCACGAACCTGCGTCCTCTGCATCGGCAGGCGGACTCTCAACCACTGTGCCACCAGGGAAGCCCCATCTTCTAATTTTTAAAGTGAGGACTGTTGAATCAGGACACAACCTGGACTAGCTGTGTGACCTTCAGTAGTTACTTTTTGTGCCTCTGTTTCCTCATCTATGAAATGAAATTATAAATAACATATGAATGCATTATAAGGATAAAATAAGGGGTATATATATGAAGTGCTGCAAATATTGTTCGATTCTTAGAAAGCACTGAGACAAATTGTTTGGGCCACCTACTAGTTGTGTTTTTGGAGAAAGTATTTTGCCTTTCTGGGCCTCAGTTTTCTCATTTGAAATATACAGGGGTCATACTGGATCATCTTATGTCCCATCCAGCTCTAAAAATTCTTAGAAATAAAACAAGCCAAACATGAAGCTTCATGAAACAATTAACTCTTGTGGTACCTCTAGTATCTTCAAAAAACAAACCAGGTACTAGTAGTAAAGCTTATATACCTAAATGTTAATGTGTGTCTCACTCAGTTCAAGCTTCCTAATTCCTTAAGCATTTCAGTATCTGTTTTTTAATTACCTGTAAATAAAAGGCAAACAACACACTGAGAAGAAACAATTGAAACATTATGGAGCTCTTAAATTTGGCAATACTGGAACACTCTTTGAATGTACTTATTCCTGTTTTTAATCTTAGCTTTCTCTCATGTATCACAGACAACCGCTGCCATTCTGAACAGTCTTATTTGAAGGGAAACTATTCCAGTGATTCATTTTAGATGATGACAGAAGAGTATTCGGTTGGGTGGTGTGGGGAGATAAAATATTCACCCATGATCAGTAGCAAATGTCATAAAGCTAAGCTGGTTATCTAGTTTTATTGTACTTAAAAATTATAAATATGCTGATATTCTGGAAGATTTGGAAAACAGAGGAGGAAAATAACTCCTAATCCCACCACCTTCATGCAGCAGTTGTTTTTAACTTCGCATATACCCTTACAATTCTCTCCTCATTTTACATTTCTATAAACAGGAGGTGGTGGCATCAGCTGTGTACTTCAAGATGGGCGTGTTTTTGAAAAGGCCGGGGTGAACATTTCTGTTGTTCATGGAAATCTTTCTGAGGAAGCAGCAAAACAGATGAGAAGCAGAGGAAAAAAGCTGCAGGTGAAAGATGGTAAATCAGTCTCCTTTAATAGTCCCTGTAAACCTTTTCTCCCTGCAAGTTTTATTTATAAAGTACATATTGCTTCTGTAAAATTCCATCTGGGTGCATATGCTAGCTGAGCATGTTCACAATTACTTTTCTTTTTTAACATCTTTATTGGAATATAATTGCTTTACAATGGTGTGTTAGTTTCTGCTTTATAACAAAGTGAATCATCTATACATATACATATATCTCCATATCTCCTCCCTCTTGCCTCTCCCTCCCACCCTCCCTATCCCACCCCTCTAGGTGGTCACAAAGCACCAAGCTGATCCCCCTGGGCTATGCGGCTGCTTCCCACTAGCTATCAATTTTACATTTGGTAGCGTATATATGTCCATAGTTATGAAGAACCTAGGGGCAGGACAGGAATAAAGACACAGACGTAGAGAATGGACTTGAGGACACAGTTACTTTTTAAAAATTATATTTTAAGAGACAAATTGAAAAGCAGCCTTTGAAAATTGATTCAGAAACCATGTTGGAGTTAATTTGTGTCAAGCCAGGTGATCGAGTGCAACTCACTGCATGTTTTACTTTCCAGGTAAATTGCCGTTTTCTGCTATGGGCGTGAGCTCTGTTATCCACCCCAAGAATCCTCATGCTCCTACTATCCATTTCAACTACAGATACTTTGAAATAGAAGAAGCTGAAGGTAAGGGTTCTGGAGGTGTAGAAAGTATTATTGTGCAAAATGTGTATTTTAAAACACGTTAGGGGGCATAACATCTAAAATCCAGAAAAAATAAATACCATCTTAACTAGGTTTTTTGGGAAGCATGTGAAAGCTTATTCCTTGGCAGGTGCAATGGATTATTTATTAGATGTGAAAAGTGAAAGTGGTATTGGCTGGTCTCTGGCATCCCCATTTTCCTCCAACACACAAGGAATGATTTAATGAACCCAAACTTAAAGTGCACACGGGGTTTTTTGCAAATATAAATTTATTAAATCCAAAGGAAAACCTCATGTGCAATGTTAAGTTGCCACTGAGAACTTGCTTTTGGAAATTATTTTCCACATATGTAGCTTTGCCAGTCACTAGTGCCTTGTCAGTGGGTTTAAAATGGGGTGCAGTTGATCATGCTTCATTATGTAAATATAGTTCCAGTCTATGTTTGCCATTAGCTGGGCCAACTGTTACCCTGTCAGAGCACCTGTGCAGTGCACGCCACTCCTTTTGGCGTCTCTGCAGGTGATGGCATTTAAAGCAATGTATTTAACTTTTCCTTTTGAGTAGTGTGCTGCATCTCAAAAGTCCACATCAGAATCACATGTCTTGATTTGGTAGGTAACAAGCAGTGGTGGTTTGGTGGTGGATGTGACCTTACCCCAACATACTTGAACCAAGAGGATGCAGTGCATTTTCACAGGACTCTAAAGGAAGCTTGTGACCAGCATGGTCCAGATCTCTACCCCAAATTTAAAAAATGGTAGGTAAAGTTATTGAACTTGTCATGACCGCTAAGTATTTTCCATTTCTTCTATAGATCCTGAAGGCACTACTGTGTCACTAAGTATCTTTTTCAGCTTATGAAGGTTGAACTGTTTCCTTCCTCCCTCCCTTCCTTCCTTTCACCAGAAGTGACATACGAGTTTTAAGTGGTTTTAATACATTATTTTCTTAGGAATATTTGAATGTCTGTGATAAAAATTGGGTAGCGATATCATTTTTGATATCAGATGGTTTAGGATATAAACTTGAAGGTGATATATGCCTGAGAATCAGAGGCTTTTTACTCCTAAAGTGGGATATTAAATTCTCATCCCACACGAGGATTATCATCTCGTTGTTGCCATGGAAATGTGTTAGGGCATGGGAAGGGTTGGAGAACTATTAGGAGAGGTGCAAATGTACTGGAGATTTTGGACAAGGAGAAAGTGGGATTGGAAACTTTGTGAAAGGAACTCTAATCGTAAAGAAAAAAGTTGTGAGGAGACTCAGGATATTTAGTAGATGTGGAACAGAGTCTGTGCATAAGTTGTTTGGAATAATAAAGTACTCAACTCTACTTAGAGCTAATTGCCATTCTAGTAAAAGGAGGAACAGAAAGGGGTCTTGGGTTTTTTTTTTTTTTGCTTTGCTTTTAGTGCTAATATTTGTGGAATCTTGATGTTATTTATCTAAGAATATGGAGTTCAGCTTTAAAATCCTCAGAAAATATAAGACATTTAAATAACCTCTCTTTGATTTGACATTACCACTAAACACTGGACAGCTGTGGACACACAGATGTAGGATGAAGCGTTGTTTTTCTCTTACAAATCAGCTTCCTTTCAGGAGGAGGATTGGTAGGGTAGACATTCTCTCTCTTTCTTTTTCTTTGTTTCCTTTTATCGCTGTTACTGAAGAATTTTATCTGAGTAGTATTAATAAAATATCTAGGATGCGGGCTAGCTAAAAAGTTTTTAGTATACATATTTAGTAAATCTCTTCATTTCATAATATCATGAAAAGAGATTTGGGAAATAACATGATTTAGTTAAAGCTGGCTTTACAACCTTGCTCAGGATATACTTTAATTCTGTTAATAAAATGTACCTATGAAGAAAACCCAAGAAGTGCTAATCAAGGTGAATTATACCAGCACATCAGTTCTAGGGATTTGCATCTGCTGCCTTTTTTTTTTTTAAACTTTAAGCTATTAAGGCTTTTTTTTTTTTTTTTTTTGGCGGTACGAGGGCCTCTCACTATTGTGGCCTCTCCCGCTGCGGAGCACAGGCTCCAGACGTGCAGGCCCGGCGGCCATGGCTCACAGGCCCAGCTGCTCCACGGCATGTGGGATCCTCCCGGACCGGGGCACGAACCCGTGTCCCCTGCATCGGCAGGCGGACCTTCAACCACTGCGCCACCAGGGAAGACCACCTAAGGCTATTTTTAAGATAACCTTTTCAATAGCTTTTAGTTTTTGTTTGTACAGGTTTTCTATTTAGGAACCCTCATTATACAGAGATAATGAAAAGTATTTCCAGGATGTAAACTATACTGCAAATTTAGCAATTAGGAAAGACTTAGGAAATCTTCTCTAGTAGGCACAGGTGGGGAAAGACTCAAGAACAAATTGATAGTTTCATGTGCTGCTTCACAAGGGCAACCTTTAACGTTCTGAAGACTCTTATTCTCTGAACATCTGAGGACTCTTATTCTATGAACATTTCCTTCCACCAACCCTCCCCTGAGTTATGCATGCTATAGAGTCATCACATTTTATTGCCGAAAGAGACCTTAGAGATAATTTACTCTACCTTCCTTTGGTGAATAAGATCTGATTCAGACAGCTTAGGGGTTAGCACTCCATCAAGGACATGGTTTGTGTCATTGTTGGTAGAGGAGTCCTGCCTGCTGCAAAAGTAGCAGTGCTTCTGAGGGCAGCAGCATCCCTTGTTTTAAGAAATACAGTGCTTTAAAAAAAAAAGAAGGAAATACAGTATTAATAGTGGACTCTTTCTTTTCAGTAAAGGTCTTAGAG
Source organism: Kogia breviceps (assembly GCF_026419965.1). NCBI lineage: Eukaryota > Metazoa > Chordata > Mammalia > Artiodactyla > Physeteridae > Kogia > Kogia breviceps. Next base: position 104,257,371 of record NC_081314.1, read on the forward strand.
TGCCACATCTTCAGATAGACATGTATTAGCTTGCCTGTTGCTTCCTAGGTAAAAGTGTAAGCATTTTCTTCGTTGTTGATAACTACAGGAAATCTGTCTAAAACTCTAGGTTCATTTTCAGACATGGACAAAAAGTAAGGGCACTGTGCTGGCATTAGTCAGGGATGGTGCTCTAAGCTGAAATGCTCACACTGATTTTCACATCTGTCTGTTTTTTCCTCTTTGGTCCCTGATTTGGCCTTGCTGTATTTTCCAGGTGTGACGATTACTTTTTTATAGCCCATCGTGGGGAGCGGAGAGGCATCGGGGGTATCTTTTTTGATGACCTTGACTCTCCATCCAAGGAGGAGGTCTTTCGCTTTGTGCAGAGCTGTGCCCAGGCTGTCATTCCTTCTTATATCCCCCTTGTGAAAAAGCACTGTGATGACTCCTTCACCCCCCGGGAGAAGTTGTGGCAGCAGCTCCGGAGAGGACGGTGAGTGAGTGACAGAAGAATGAACCGTCTCATTGCATAACTCGGGGGGGGGGGGTAGGAGGTCGGGAAGCAGAGCAGCCATTATAAGAGTGGATGATATGTTGTCTTGGGCAGATACTTTGTCAGAGTTTTGTTAATACTCACTCTAATTTCTTTTCATAACTAGATAAATATGAAGTGAATTAAAAAACATTGTATAAACTAGTATTACAAAAAGAGCAAAGTTTGTTTAATTTGTGTATACATTAGAGTACCATATTAGGCCTATAGTAAGAACTTGTTTGTTGAATTTATTTCAGCTGATTTCTTATCGTTTCTTCTAGCAATACCTTCCAGGCTTACGCCAAGATAGGGGAATCATTTAATGTTTTTGCTGCTTTGTAAATTTGGAATCACACATTTTTTTTCATTTATCTAGGTTTTCATGGAAGTTGTTACGATGAAAATAATCACTTCAGAAATTATTTACACTTAATGATAATATGTATTAATTATGGAGACGTTAATATGTGCTGGCTAATATGTTAGGCAGTTTGCATCTAAATTTCTTCACAAACCTGTGAGATTGGTGTAATTATCATCATTTTACAGATGACAAAATTTAGTCTCAGCAAAGTAAGTCCCTTGCCCGAGTTTACACAGATAGTAAATAAAAGATCCCAGGTGTGGAACCAGGTGCCTTCAAAACTTGCAGACTTTCTTAGATGTGAATGAGGTCATCTTCAGCGGGGGTGTGATTGTGAATCAGCTCCAAATTATCCAGTCTTGCCTCTCACAGCGGTTTCTCGTTACCATCTTAATTGCATGTGTACTACTGGTCCATGGCTATAAAATGGATTTTCTCATTTATGTTAATTTTGTCTCAGGCATATGAAACTTTGGGTTCTTAAGGAGGTAAAGCTAAAAGGTCAACTTAGATAATGTTCAAAATCTCAAGGTAAATGTTTGTTGTTTATTCTTTCTTAGGACTACCTCTGCTTGCTTGCTCCCTGTTTATAAACTTGGGAAAATGAGAATTGATTAAGTGTTCTTGTTAGACAGTTCTTTAACAATGCATCTGTTTTGGGACTTTTTTTTTTTTTTTTTTTTTTTTTTGGTCCCATGGTTTCCCAGATACACTTTTACTATTCCTTCCCTTCACTTGAGTTTATTAGGTGCCTCCTATGGCTAGAGACCATGCTGGGAAAAGCTCACAGTTTAGTGGGGAAGACCATCCTAAGAGGATAATTTAAAACTCTGTGGAAACAACAAACTCCAATTAAAAAAACAAACAAGGGCTTCCCTGGTGGCGCAGTGGTTGAGAGTCCGCCTGCCGATGCAGGGGACGTGGGTTCGTGCCCCGGTCCGGGAAGATCCCACATGCCATGGAACGGCTGGGCCCATGAGCCATGGCCGCTGAGCCTGTGCGTCCGGAGCCTGTGCTCCGCAACGCGAGAGGCCACAACAGTGAGAAGCCCGCATACCGCAAAAAAAGAAAAAAAAAAAAAAAACAAGAAACTAAAAAAAGAAAAAAAAAACTCTGTGGAAAGTGCAGTGTTCTCGTTTTGGGTAAGATTTCTTACTCAAAGCTGACAGGTTTCGTGAATACTAATGAGGTGAAGCCTTTAAAACTTCTTGGACAAAGGAATGATGTTTTATGTTGTTTGTTTCGTTTTTTATTATTAATTGACAACATATTTTGAAAGTTCCATTTGTGTGTATCATTTCATGTCTGTGTTTTTTGAATTAGGCAGAAGTGTGGGGTATTAGGTTAATCTTCTGTGGTGTGGTGGATGACTGTACTTTCAAAGAGAGGCTCCTTTTACCACCCATATCTCTGGGCCTTAAAATGGCAGAAATCTCTAGGGCTTAAGTTAACCCCAGCTCTTTGCTGTGGTTATGAGCCCCATCTTCACTTTCTTACACGGCATTCGTAACCCATTATCTGTATTACTCTTCCCCACTTCCTCGCATCCCCTTCTGTATGACTTTCCCCAGCAGTGGTTAGGCTGCTTCTCTTTTGACTTTGCAGCCTCTTGCTTGGCTATCTCATTTAGTCTCTTGTCCTCAGTTACTACTATTCTCTCCCCAGACCTTGAACTTCCAGTCTGAGTCTTCTTTTTTGTTTTGCTTTATTTGGGGAAAGGGAAACAGGATACAGTGTAGGTATCAGTTAAATTGAAGGGAGTGGTTAAGGTTCATAGTTTGTAGGGAGTGGTTAAGTTTCATAGTTTGTAGATACCTCGGAGAAGATAAGTGTATGGAAGGGATCAGAAAGATAAGATCTAAGCAAAACCTGGTGAGAGTCAGGCTGATACACAGAAAGGAGCATTGTTCACTCAAAACAGAAAAGCAGTGCAGGGATCCTATAGAGGCTCATTTGGGAGCTCCTTACAAGGGTCTTTGAACAAGACATCTGTACAAACAAGAGAATTACAGCCATCCCTTAAATATCATGTTTCAGGAGGGTAACATCAGGGGTGAAAAAGGGAGCTGAGAGACTGGAGTTCTTTTCCATGGTCTTAGGAAGAAGTTAAAAAGATTCACTTAAATTATCTTTTGAAACAGAGATAAGAAGGTATTAAATAGTGATTAGTGCACAGAACTCAATCAGTGATAAATAAATGGTGAGGACGAGAAAGGGATCCATGAATGTAATTTATTTAAATTTTCTCAGAGCCTTTGGCAAGTTTCCACAGTGAAGGTTGCTTTCTAAAAATTGAAGGACTGTGGGAATCTAGAGAATATTTTTCTCTAGTTGTGATTAAATACAGTAACCAATGCATAAACGGTAATATTTGAGGGAAGTTTAGACCAGGAGAGTAGTTTCTGAGTGAGTTGAGAAATGCTATGAAGGGGGACTGTTGAAATTTTCAGATTTATGGATCATTGTCAATTCTTTTGGGTAGTAGAAATTATCTTTTGAAATTGGAGAGGAGAGACCCTTTTACAAAGGATCTCATGATGTTAAAGGCAATCACAGATTTGTAAGCTAGACAGAGTTTAGATCTAACTCTATGGCAGTTCATGGAAAACTAATATCCTGAACCAGGTTTTAGTTGATGCTAAGGACTGAGCACTGCAACTTAGTCACTACCTTCTATTATGACTTTGTCATTATTTTGCAGGAAGACTGCTTATTAATGCTGTTAACTATTTTAAGAAAAGGAAATATCTAGAATATATTAGTATTTATTAATAGATTTCTGTTTATCTTTTCTTGGCTTTTCAATTACAAAAGCTTTACACTGTCTTAGTTCGTGTGAATTATTAGCAGTGAAATGAAGTCTTTGACTGTGAAGCATCTCAGACTCTAGGTGAGGGCCAGAAAGAGCTGTTTTATCCTGGTAAAGGGTGCCATTTGCTTTTCTTAATTGTTTTTGTGCCTTCAAGTTCTAAGCTTTGTGTTCATTCTGTTTATTTATTGGAAAACATAACCTTATTGTTTTGTAACTGCTCTATGTTGGGGCTGAATCTATATCCTGTTGTTTGTTGGGTAGAATAGCCTTTTCTTTATGTCTTTCCAGATGGCGAAAACTCAACTGAGGAGACTGGTGTTTTCTCTGCCAGTTCCAGCTGATGGGGTGGGAGGTGGTGGGAAGATGCGCCCCCCCTTTAAGTATTTGTTATGGACTAATCTTTTTTTTTTTTTTTTTGCGGTACGCGGGCCTCTCACCACTGTGGCCTCTCCCGTTGCGGAGCACAGGCTCCGGACGCGCAGGCTCAGCGGCCATGGCTCATGGGCCCAGCCGCTCCGCGGCATGTGGGATCTTCCCGGACCGGGGCACGAACCCGTGTCCCCTGCATCAGCAGGTGGACTCTCAACCACTGCGCCACCAGGGAAGCCCTGGACTAATCTTAAGAAAGCATTTACTCAGCCAATCCTTAATCTTATTTGATATCTTGATGTCAGGTATGTAGAATTTAACCTGCTGTATGATCGGGGTACAAGGTTTGGCCTCTTCACTCCAGGATCGAAGATCGAAAGCATCTTGATGTCTTTACCTCTCACCGCCCGGTAAGAATAACTCATAAGAATAATAGTTATTCCATAACCCCACAATCCTCTAATCCCCACAAAACATGAACACTGACACCACAAATGTCTTTCCTAAAGACATCATTGGTTTTGACTATGCTGCCTGTATAAGAAAATCACAGGCAAATCACAGGCAAATCAAATTGTTTTTTTTAAGGGGTGGAGGGTAAATGATATAGCTTTATATGTGAGAGCAGGGAAAGGATAGAGGGAGTGAGAAGATAGGGTGGATGATGGTGTCTAGGGAGCTAGATTGACTGTTCCTACTTGGTAATTTTCTAGGAAAAGCTATGAGCAAAGCAGATTTATATGAACATAACCGCTCTTTAACTCTAATTTTATTGGAAATGATTGTACTTGTGGGGAAAGGTCTTATTCTCCACTATGAAATATTAAGCTTGTATGAAAGTATGCGGGATTATTTCAGATGCTTTATGTGCTGCCATGGTATGCTTCCATAAAGGTTAATTGAATCTCTGTGGGGAATTTTAAAATCTATTTATGTTGGTGCTATTAGGTTAATAAAGATCTACAGTTGACTTTTTTGGCTTTGAGGAAGTGAGAATGGTGTGTATCCAGACTGTAATAAAAAAGATCAGAAAAAATATGACGATCGCTTGTTTTAGAAGAGCTAGAATCTTCTTTTCTCCATGAGTTTAAATATCCAAATAAGAATGGACTGGCTGGCATTGAAAGTCTGCCTTGCGTCATCGTGCTGTGCAGATCTAGCCTTGTGAGATCAGTACCCTCTACCATTGTCACTACGTTCAGAATGGCATTGGCTCTGTCCTTGTTTAGCTGTTGTTCATGGGATCTCATGTCCTTGGCTAGATTCTCATGCACATCACTGTTAGGTGTTCTTGCCACCCCAGAGGCAAGATGTGATTAAAAAGTAGACATGAGATCTTAAGGCCTTGGGTAGTCTACCTGATCTCTGCTGGCCTCTAATTATAATGCACATTCCAAACTGCAGGTAAGGGCGGATTATAAATCAATCCCTTGCTCAACTGAATAACATTAATGCAACAGGTTATTTTTAGCTTCTTAAAGTCTGCACCAGGGGTCTGCAAACTTAAGGCTTCAGGACAAATCTAGGTCCACTTGTGTTTATGTACAGCCCTTAAGCTAAGAATGGAATTTATATTTTTAAAGGATTATTAAAAACAAACAAAAAAGGAATAGGCAAGAGACTGCAAAAGGTATGTGGCCCCAAGAGCCTAAGGTATTTATTATGTGGCCCTTTACAGGAAAAGTTTGCAGCCTCTAATCTAAACCAGTGTTTGCCAGATTTCCTACTACAGTTTGACCATTTTGACCATATTTGTATATTTATATATAATCTAAGGTATTATTTACTTAAATTTTATACTCTTATTTTTTACAGAGAGAAAATTAAAGGCAAACCCACATTTTTGTCATAAATAGAAAGTAACACATTAAAATAAATGCCAAAGTACTAAGCTAAAAAAAGTTTGCCCATGGATCACCTGAGGTTCTATACTTTATGAAACCCTGGTGTATAGTAAAAGTATGTTTTGGCTCTGGAATATTAATATTAGCTAGAGTATGCTCAGGAATTATTAAGAAACTATTTCTTTAGCAGCAGATATTTTTTAAAAGCCTAGTGGAGACAAAGAGGTATAAGTCTTTTTATTACTCTTAGAATTTTATTTTTCATTTATTTTAGATAAAGAGGTATGTATGTTGTTTATTTATTTTGTATTGTTATTATGTTTTTTGCTTCTGTTTTGAACCTGCATAGATGGGAGTACATGCATTCACCCTCAGAGAACTCCAAAGAAGCTGAAATTCTGGACGTTTTGCGCCATCCGAGGGACTGGGTGCATTGATGCAGGCAGAGCAGTCTTCTTGGGGTCTGGGGGACACATAATGGGCTCCCTGCTCCGCTGGCTGGCACCACCACTACTGTGTGGCACTTAATTCCCTGTGTCTCAGAACTCCAGTCTTCTCCGCCCTGGAGTCTGCCTCCTTTCCTGGTGAAATGTGTTTTAAGCACCACAAGCTTCCTCTGGATGCTGTCGGTGATGGGTGGTGAGGTGGCAGCTTGTCAGAGTCAACTGGTTGATGAAAAACTCATTTATACTTTTAGAATCATTTTATATGACTAGTTTACAAACAGTGACAATTTCCAAGAATTGATTTAGGGGATCTAAATATTATAATTTGTATCAGGAAACTTCTCACGTTATTTTTGTTTCATATATTTTTTAAAGGTTTAGTTTCAGCCACAAAAATCTGTTGTGAGACAAATTTTATTTTCATTAATTCAATGAGATTGAGACTGGTAATTTTAGAAAGCAACTGGAAATGAAAGTAAAAATTTTACTTTGTCATTACTGAAGTTTCTTTGATCACAATCTTTATATTTCTTTCTCTAGAGATCATAATATTGTAAAATATTCACTTTCGTAATGATAGGTATTTAGGAATACTTGAAATTTTCTTAATCTCTGCATGTGTTACAATTCAGTGATTACCTATAGTTAACTCTAAAGTGACGTCACTGTTATTTAAACAAGGGATACCTAAGTTGTAATTTTGATTTTTGTAGAACTATAATTTGTTGATGCGGAGATTCTTTGCACTTTTGAATGTGAAAGCTTATACCCTTGGATTCTGATACTTAAAAATTTCTATTCCAGACATTTCTGTATGGAGGTTTAGACTAAGAGCAATGCTGGGGATGTTATGAATTTAGGAAATGAGAAACATTTTCCTTCTCTAATTAAAGCAGACATAACCAGTGTAAGAAGCATGTAGGCATTTTATAAATATATTTCCTTGAATATGGACTAATTGAAATTGTCCTGTTTTTAAATTAGAGATTCTGCAACGTTTACCTTTGCTCTTAAGAGAAAATCACAACAGAGTTCTCAAGACTTCTTTGTTCATATAATAATGTGAATATTTTATTCATAATATATTGAAGTTTGTAAGGAATGTTAGCTTCCTACATATTATTAAGCATTATCTTGGAATATGTTGAATGTTTGATCATGTGTGACTCTGTAGAGCTGGAAAATGTATGAATTCTTCAACTCTTACAACAGGTGTGCTAATAAATTTTATTATGAAATATGACTAAGAAATGTTTGTATTTTTCATTTTTTCCAGGGTAATTGATATAGGGAAGATAAATATTTCTTAGTACTTAAACCATAGTTCCTCATTCCTAGGTATTTTACCCAAGAAAATTATAAGTTTTGCAGTTGAATTTTTATAGCAGCTTTATTCTCAATAGCCAAAATTTAGAAATAACACAACTGCCCATCAGCAGGTGAATGGATAAACAAGTTATAATATATCCATATGTTAAAATACTACTCAACAATGAAAAGGAACATCTTTTTTTTTTTTTTTTTTTTTTTTTTCTGGTATGCGGGCCTCTCACTGTTGTGGCCTCTCCCGTTGCGGAGCACAGGCTCCGGACGCGCAGGCTCAGCGGCCATGGCTCACGGGCCCAGCCACTCTGCGGCATGTGGGATCTTCCGGGACCGGGGCACGAACCCGTGTCCCCTGCATCGGCAGGCAGACTCTCAACCACTGTGCCACCAGTGAAGCCCAGGAACATCTATTGATAAAGGCAAGAACATGGGTGAATATCAGAAAGTCATTATGCCAAGTGAAAGAAGCCAGACACAGAAGAGCACTCAGTGTATGTCTACATTACATAAAAACCTAGGAAAGTCAAACTCTAACAAGAGAAAGATCAGTGATTGCTAGGGGCTGGGGTTGGGGAATTGATTGTGAAAGGGAACAAAAGAATGTTTTGAGGTGATGGAAATGTTCTATGTATTGATTGTGGCCGTGGTTACCAGACTGTATACGTTTATCAGAGCTCACTGAGCTCGACACTTAAAATCATGAAATTTTATTGTATATATGATTTATACTTCAACAAAGTTGATTAAATGAAAGAAAAAACATATTGTTAGGCATATAGGAACAAATGTTCAATAAACTTCAGTTTGCCTTTTACGATCAAAAGTCCCCATCATTTAGATCTACCAGCCTATTTAGTTGTGTTTAGGGCTATTGGGGTCTGGGCATTGGACTAAGAGAAATTTCAAAAATTTTCTGTGCATATTGGTTTTTCATACTCTTCAGTAATCACATATTTTTCTTACAGATGAGACTATGTCTGGGGAAAAACGTAACAATTGCATAACTATTGGAAAATCATTCTGCTGTTATTCAAAATGAATTTCTGTTTCAAATTTGTACTGATGTCTGAGCCTTGGACACCTAACTGCTGCTGGCTTACACATGTATGTTGGTGGTCATAGGGGTGGAAATTTGGGGGATGGAAATAAATGCTTTGGAGCAAATTTCTAACCACTACTTTATCACTATACTCTGCTTACCCACCTATTCAACCAAGTAATTCATGAAATAAAAACTTTTCTGCATTAAAGAGCATCAGATTAATAGGGCAGATAATCTGTTTCTGTATGATTTATCCACCCACGATTCATTTGCTGTTACAATTCATCAAGGCTGGAATTGTCTGCAGGTTTTTTACTCACACGTCCAAGCCGTGTGAGTAGGCTAGGACGGCTTGAGAGCTAGGCTTAGCTTGGACTGTGGACCTGGTGCCTACACGTGGCTCAGAACACACATTCCACCCAACAAGCAGAGGCAGTGCCTTCTGATCTAGTCCCAGAGGTTATGCAGTGTCACGTCCTTCACGTTCCGTTGGTTACAAGTAAGTCGCTAAGAACAGCTCCTGGGAGGTGGGAGGGAATTCGACCCCAGCTCTCAATGGGAGGAGTGTCAAGGATTTGTGATCATCTTAAAAACCACCACATAGCCTTTCACACCCAAAACCACAGAATAGATTTGACATTCCCTCCCTTATTGTCCTAATCAAATCCTGTTGAGTCCACCTTTGAAATTTTCTTATTTCCTGCCTCTGTCCCCTGCCATGACTCTACTTTGGTCCCACATTCCTTCTCACCTGAATGCCATACCCTACCTGCCTCTGGTCACTCTGACCTCCATTCTCTCCCTTCAGAATTACTTCACCGGATAGGAAGCAACCTAAGTGTCCATTAACAGATGAATGGGTAAAGAAGATGTGGCACATATATACAATGGAATATTACTCAGCCATAAAAAGAAACGAAATTGAGTTATTTGTAGTGAGGTGGATGGACCTAGAGTCTGTCATACAGAGTGAAGTAAGTCAGAAGGAGAAAAACAAATACCGTATGCTAACACATATATATGGAATCTTAAAAAAAAAAAAAAGGTTCTCATGAACCTAGGGGCAGGACAGGAATAAAGACGCAGATGTAGAGAATGGACTTGAGGACACGGGGAGTGGGAAGGGTAAGCTGGGACGAAGTGAGAGAGCGGCATGGACTTATAAATACTACCAAGTGTAAAATAGCTACTGGGAAGCACCCACATAGCACAGGGAGATCAGCTTGGTGCTTTGTGACCACCTAGAAGGGTGGGAGGGAGAGAGATGCAAGAGGGAGAGGATATGGGGATATATGTGTATGTATAGCTGATTCACTTTGTTATAAAGCAGAAACTAATACACCATTGTAAAGCAATTATACTCCAATAAAGATGTGAAAAAAATTACTTCACTAAATCCCATTCTTAACTGCCCTCCTCAAATATTTTAAGCATCCTCCCTTCTCCTACAGAAGAGTCTCTGAACTCAATCTGACATTGAAAGCTATCCACCATTTGACACAGACCTCTCTTTTCAGCCTTATCTTCTCCTCCATGCCTCCCCTGCACTTCAGCCTCAGACTGCAATCACCACTCCGCATTTTTCTGAACACTCCCAAGTCTCTTCCATCTGACCTGTGCTCAGGCTGCTGCTATCTCTGTTTGGAATCTCGTTTTGTCCCCTTCAGCACATTTTTCCTTTGGTATTGCTGTCATCACAGTCTGTATTCATATAGTCACTCAGAGTACACTGTACTTCAAAATATTTAAGGTGGGTCTGTCTTTCCTCATTTATAAAGTCTGCTATCTTACGAATGACCTGTTAACCTTTGTCTTCCAACATTGTTTTGCAATAGTACATTGTGGTATCAAGATTATTGTTTTACTTTACAACTGTCTCATTCCTAGTCTGTGAAGATGGAAGTTCCCAGTAAACATCTTTTAAGAGCCCATTTAGAAATTGTTTTCAAGGATGTTTGTATTACCCCTGCCACAGATAATAACTGTATTTGAAATCCCACATTTAAAGAAAGTTGGTCCTTCTTTCCAAAGAAACACACATGTAAATTCCAATTTCATAATAAATCTAAATTAGCACATTCAAGTTAGTGAAGCTTGGACATCTACAATATGGCTTGACTAAGTATCATTACATTGTAACCTGAAACTGAGTCTCAGACTTGTTTCTACAGGTGGTTTTATGCCAGATACACACCAGCATATACCAGCAGAGCATTCCCATCTTCCAGTCTCTGCACTTGGTTTTGATTCCAGAAGTTAAACTCATCAGTATTTTAAAGTATCCTTCACCTATTAATTCCTGTTCACATTTCAAAACGTGTTTGAATGTTAAAACTGGGCATAATCTAATCCACCATGGTTTCAATGAGTTGACACAAATTCACTTACTTAGGAAAGCAAATTGGCTTTGTGGTCATTTAGAGTTGCCACATTGACTCTGTCATGGATGTATTTTCTTAAGAGATGGTTAGGAAGGTACAAAACTAAAGTTTCTTAATTAAGTTGTACTAGTTGAATGTCTATTATTTACCTGCAAGTGAATAATGCATTTTTTAAGTAAAAGTCTTCATAGAGATTTATCTATGCTTAGGGCTGGTCAAACTTGCTTCCGGTTTCTGATTTGATGAGGCAGCCTAAGGCTTTTAGAATACTCCATGCCTGCTGCTTGACATTGTTCTAACCATGAGTGTAATATGCAAAATTTCAACCCAATTTATCAATTTCTTGTAGTTCAAGTTGTTGTTTAACTGTGAAAAATAACGAATTCAGTAGATATTCTCCAAGGACATTTAAAATAATATCGATATTGTTAACTGAAAAAGAAATGTACAACCGAAAAGTTGAGAATTATGTTTTATTCGGTGACCTTACTGAGGACTATAGCCCAGGATGGCAGCCTCTCAGATAGCTCTTAGGAACAGTTCCAAAGAGGAAAGGGAGCAGCCAGGATATAGAGGAGTTTTTGCTGGAAAGAAAAGCAAAACGGTAGTCGAACATCAAAAGATTACTGCTAATCACAAAAAATCCCAGACATCTCAAGGTAATGAATGCCTTTCTATGTATGAGAAGATGCAAGAGTCTGGGCTCATTGAAGTTATTCCTTTGACATGCATCTTAACTATCTAAGGCCGGTATCCTGTTTTTCTCCATCCGGAATTCCCCTCAGGGTGTACTGTTGGGGGCAGCTGCAGTGGCTGATAGCTTTACGACCAAAACATCCTTTGTTTACAGAAATGGCAGGTGACATTGTCCATCAATACAAATTAACTTACTAACTTCTGCTGAGAGTAATTTTTAATTCTTTAATGTGTACTTGATCTTATTATGTGCTATTCAGCAAGAGAGTGGTACTTAAAAATAATGTACACATATCAATGAAAGAAAGAATAAGCATCTCCTTTTCATCTTTACCTCCCTCCCTGTTTTAGTAATGTGAGGGAGAAATGGTATCTGTCTTGTAATAGCAAAAGATGGTCTGCTCAGCTCTACCTAGCTGTCGACACGCTGCTGTGCTCTCTCAGACAGAAGTCCTGACTCTCAGAACCCGTGAGCGTAATAGAATGGTTGCTGTTTTAGGTCACTACATTTGAAGTGGCTTGTTAAACAGCAATGTGTAACTAGAACAGGTTGGATGCCATTAAAAAAATGAGGACAGTGAATCTGATCAGCCTGGCATGCCTGCGAGGTACCTCTACCAGTATTTGGAGATGTGAGTCTAAAGCTCAGGAGAAAGAAATCTAGTCTAGACACATATATTTACCAGTTGTTTGTGTGAAGGCGATAATTGAAAAAGTAGGTGAGCCATCTGAGGAAGTACATGCAGTGTAATAAGAAAGGAGAGTCAAAGACTGAACCGGGGGCAGAGAAGTGAGCAGGGAAAAAGGTGTCAAGAAAGGGTCCTGAGAGCAGCTCACTGAACCAATGGAATAGGGAAGAAGGGAATCAAAAGGGACAAGTTGGGTGTGATTTCAATAAGGGTTAAAACATTACCATGTTTCTACATAAAAGAAAATATATTAAAATAATAAATGCTCCAAGTTACATGTTTGATAAATTAGGAATGAAGTTCAGATTTTTAGAAATCCTAATCTATAAATTACCAAGGTCTTCTCAAGGACTAAAATTACTTCCATTGACATATCAGATAGTGTCTCCAGTTTCTCAAGTTCTGTTTAAATTTGAAATTCCTTAAAGAACCAGTAGGTGGAGCCCATTTGCTCAAGAAAATCTAATCCCGAGTGTTGGGTTTTGTTTTTGCTGGTGGGTGGGGAGGAGAAATTGAAGAGGAAGGGGAGAGGGGTGATGAGAGAGAGGCACAGAACAGGACAGTAAAGAGGAGAGGAAGGGAAGGAGAGAAGACGAGAGAGAACGAAGATCTCTCCTTCATTGAACGATGGTGTTGTTGGAGAGATTATCTGAAGGCGTTATCACATATTTAACCAAGCACAGTTAGGTCGACTCTGATGTTTCTATCTTGTCAAATGGCTCCACTATGTTTCATTTCTCTCTTTAGTACAAAGAGATTCTGAAATTGGCAATGTCTATAATCCCAATAATTTTCAATGTGTAAAACGGGGTCTTCACTTGAGTTCCTAGGGAATTCCTGAATTGTGAGGTGCCTGAAATCATGAGAAAATGTGAACATTTTTCTTAGAGTTCGTAATGTTAATTTGACTCTCAAAAGGATATATGCTCCTGAAAAAATTGAGGACTACTCATCTAAATCGAGAGGGTGTCTATACCGCCCCCCCCGGTGGGGGGCAATGTGATAATTCAGTGAGGAAAGGTAAGAAAATGTTTTTATCCTTTCAGAAGTTCTATTTTTGTGTGTAATGTAATTATTTGTCCATATTCTTACATTAATGCATATATTTAATTCACCAATAAAAGATATTTGGGGGAGTGTAAAATTAGTGACATATCAAAAAATTTCAAAATTTGCTTGTAAAAAGAGATAGTGTACACTTTTAAGGACTAAAAATGAAGTTGGAGAAATCAGAAAGCAGAATATCTTGATAAATCAAAGGAAGATAACAATAAAGTTTGTTTTCTTACCCCTGCAGGAGTCACCAGGGAGGAAACGTAAATGTGCTAATTTCTTTTTTTTTTTTTTTTTCCGGTACGCGGGCCTCTCACTGCTGTGGTCTCTCCCGTTGCGGAGCACAGGCTCCGGAAGCACAGGCTCAGCGGCCAGAGCTCACGGGCCCAGCCGCTCCGCGGCATGTGGGATCTTCCCGGACCAGGGCACGAACCCGTGTCCCCTGCATCGGCAGGCGGATTCTCAACCACTGCGCCACCAGGGAAGCCCTGTGCTAATTTCTTATCAGTTTTAGAGGGAACTAATGGATACTGTCTAAAGAAATGGAGAACAAAGATGTTAAATAAAGATGTAATGATAGAGGTGTTCATTGGAATAAAAATATAAACCAGCATTATCCACAAAACTCACAAACCATAATATGGGGTGAAAAACAGCAACCTGTAGAATAATACAGTTTGATTCCATTTGTATAAAATTCAAAAGATGCAAAGCTAGGCCGTAGACTGTGTTTAGGTGATAAGACTCTAATGAAAAACCAAAGGCAAATACAATTCTGGTGAGTGGGGAAAGGACTGAGGCAAAGCTTCCAGAGAGCTTCAAAGTTAGCAGTGTCCTATTTCTTGAGCTGGATTCTGGTACACAAGAGGCCATTTCAGTATTTGAATATATCAAGGAGCTATTTCTTAATATCCTCATATTTCCTAAATATTAATAGTAAATAATTATACCCTTTAAGCTAGGGCAGAAAAACTCTTCTACTTGGATACCAACATGTACCTACTTCTGTGGGTTTTCCTTTTGTCATCCTGATACGTGTGTCTTTAAAAATAGAGTATTTTTCCCTAATATTTAAATTAATGCCTATACTTTGTGGAAATTTTGGAAAATAACAGTATCAAAAAGGAAATAATCATCACATTTTGTGCCACTGTTTAGAAATAACCATAACCGCTCACTATTTTGGTGTATTTCTTTCTAGCTACTTCATGTAAATTCGAATTTAGTTAAATTTAGTTTAAATTTAGTTAAATTCGAATTTAGTTAAATATACAATTTTGTATCCTGATTCCCCCTCCCCCCCTTATCTTCATATCTTAAACACTTCCCTCTCTCATTTAAAATCTTCAAAGACAGAGGACAGGCTGGCAGTGAAAATAGGGGTTTTCTTGAAAAGTGACCTATTGGCTGAGGGCTCTAAACTATTGTCCGCCCTTTTCCCTCAAGGGATTTGGCCTTCAGCTGGGCAGGAAATTCAAGAGCTCTTTTCTAGAAAACAATTTTGTAGAATAGTTCTAGACAAAACAAAACAAAACACAAAAAGGCCCCCAAACTCCGCCTCGCCTCGAGGAGGGAGCTTTGTCATTCTCACCACACAGAGCTCTTTCCTTATGCACACTTCCTCCCACCTCCCCCCACCTCCCAAATCTAGAGTTTTCAGTACAATTTTTAGTGCCTTTTTAAGGGCAGAGATAATCAGATATTGGAGGAAAACCTCCAAATATATAAGAGAGAGAGAAAGTAGAGATAACAGACAGACTGACCTCTAGTTAATATTATCACAAAAGAGATTAAACTCATCATTTAGTAATATAGAGGTAAACAGAAGATAAAGCTAAAGTATTTAAAACTGGTTGCTTTTGGAGATCAGGACTGGAGGTAGATGCCCATGGGACAGAGAACTGCTATTTTTCAGTATAAGCCTTTACTACTATTTGACTTTTTTAACTGCTGACATTTATTAGATTAATAAAAGAGTTAAAAAAGTAAAGGCAGTGCATTTTTTTAAGATCTCATTTTTTTTAAGATCTCAAAACATTGTTTTCATTATGCATACTTTTCCATCATATAGATGTTTCTTATCAGAAGAACTTTCCATTCTCTCACATTGATTTTTTTTGTTTTTATCATGAGGTGCCATTACCCTATCAGTGTTTTAAAGACCTCTTCCTGTTTTTAACCTCATGTTAAAATTCTTTAAATGCATGGTATCTTCTAACTAGTTTAAGAGATCAGATGTGCTCAGAGGAAAGAATTATTTAACAGGTTGTAATCTTCAAGATCCATAAAACTTTCACCATGGAACTAAAGTATCTTTTCTGTCTATGCTAATAAGTAAAACTATTGCTCATAAAATAAACTGTGACAGATTTCACACACATCAAGGTATACAGGGAAGGCATTTCAGAGGGTGGGTGCTGGACAATGTTCCAGATATGTGACCTCTTTAAAGTTTCTGCTTGGAAGATTAGAAGTTATATGGAAATCAATGACCATCTAACGACCACTGTTTCTGGGGTTATATTTTCTAAATATAGTGGCCCTCTGGCTTAACCACAAAAGCATCTCATGAGTTATAGAGGAACTTGAGCAGAGTTGTGTTTGTAAAGAAAGAAACCTAAAAAAATAAACGTTCCTGTTTTTATAGCTCAACTTTGTTTTCTTCAAGTTTATTTTAATGACAACTTGAAGGGCTTGCTACCAGTGGCTGAAAACCTCAACATGGTTTCCTTGGCAGTCACTAGAATATGAAATGGAAACAAAAGTTACCCAATGAAAAGCCCACAACTCCTCACTGCTCCCCCTCGATCCCCTCCAGATTAGAAGAAATTCAGTGGAAGGAATGCGCCAGCCTGGGACTAGGAAAAAATATCTGGCCTCCTTCTTGGACTATCATACAATCTATGTGCTGCCACTACAGTGTCATTAATTCATGGTTGGATTGGTGTGATACAATACAGGAGAGCAGGGAAATCAGATTGAAGGAGATTTTCTGTTTAAGAAAAATGAGTTACTAGATGAAGAATGCTTCTTCCTGAAGTCTATGGGCTTTCTCTCAATGTTGTTACATGGTTTGGTTTCACCCTGGCCAGGTTCTTGTGTGGCCAGGTGGGTGGATTCCTCTCATTCCTAGTCTCCTTTTGCGGTGTGACATTCTGAGTTCACTGTTATTTGTTCCTCATGATTTTTTAGTGTCTTGCTGTAATGGTAGTTAGAGTCAGAAATGCCCTAAAATCCTCTTATTGACGTAGCATGAAATTTTACCTGCATTTTTTTAATTTAGAAAAATATTTTAGAGTTAGAAGCATACACATTTTGAAAAGTATATGTACAAAGACAACATAGCATCATGTTTTCATTACTTATATGTCATATCCTTGAACCCTTTAATTTTCTCACACCAGAAAATATTTTTAAATATATAATTTTCATAAAAATTTAGGTAGGCGTACTAACAAATAACTCATTTCCCTCTTTCATAACTCATCCCTTTTTTTAAATATAGAGTTTATGGTTCTTGTTTATATCTCTGTGGTTTGATGTTTTATCCTCTGGATTAATTTCAATACTTTCTGTTCTATTACTAGAATACTTTCCTTTTTCCTCAACATTTTCTTCTTAGGTTTGGATAATTCATATGTTTCTGCCTTATATGTAGAAATCTAAATCTAGTCATAAATAATTCCTTCAAATTATGAGGATCTATTTATTTATTCTTCTGACTTATCCTAGAAAGGAATTAAGGTGATTTATAACACATAATATATAATAGGATGTATTCAATTAAAAGTAAGAAAAGTTAGCAAGAAGAGATTAATGTTGGAAAATTAAGAAGCCAAGAGTGAGATCAGTACCCAAATACTCGCCAGATAGTCACAGTTTGGCTTGATGCTCAATCCCTGGTTTTTGTTCACCAGCTTCAAGTCCTGTCCGTGTAGGCTGAGGACTACAACCCACCTGTATTAGGTTCTCCAGAGAAACGGAACCTATAGGAGATACATATCTCTCTATCTCTATCTCTATCTCAAAAGATTTATTTTAATGAATTGGCTCATGTAATTATGGAGGCTAACAAATCTTATTCTAAGCAGTTCAAGTTCTAAGGCCATCAGCCTGCAGACCTAGGGAAAAGCCAGTGCTGTAGTTCAAGGCAAATGAAGGCCATCTGCTGGCAGAATCTCCTCTTGGTCGGGAAGATCAGTCTTTTTGTTCTATTCAGGCCTTTAGCTGATTAGAAGTGGCCCACCCACATTATGGAGGGAAATCTGCTTTACTCAAAATCTTCTCATTTAAATGTTAGTCTCATTGAGAAACACCCTTATGAAAACATCCAGAATAATGTTTGACTACACATCTGGGCACCATGACCCAGCCAAATTGACACATAAAAGTAACCATAACACCACTGAAGCCGGCTCCTTCCTTGCCTTTACCATCCATTTGCCTTTTTTGGAGGTACATTCCCCCTTCCATTTTCCCTAATCCATGAAGTTTCTCTTAATCCTTTTTTCACGTTCCTTATACTTGCGAAACTCAATTCCATAGGGGCCATCAGGCCATGAGTTCCTATTTCCAGTATTGGGTGAACCTCCTCTCTTTTCTGGTGGCCAACAATTGCTTATGAATAGGCTTCTATCCTGGGCTTCCGGCTAACCTCTGCTCCAACAGCCTTGCCCCCCAGGTCTTTGTAAAAATTCCTTACATTGTTGCAAACCTGTTATGAGCCAGCACTTCTGCTAAAGGGTTTTACAGTAGGAAGTAGCTCTGCTGACCTAGGCCACATTTTCTGGGGCCAATGAAACCAGTACACAGGCCATAGCTTTAACAATTTACTTTAATCCCTAATGAGGATAAACAATAGGACAGTTCCTGGGAAAATTTCCCAGGACCTAGCCATCCTGTGTGTCTGCTTTACTCCCTCTCTTCCTCCCCTGAAGAATAAAGCCCAGACCATAGTCAGGGGTTGTGGGAATTAGTTACTGACCCTGGCAGGCTTTGGAAGCTTGTGAGGAAAAATAACTCTCTAGCTTTCAACAGGGAAAGCAAAAATAAAAATGAAATAAAATAAGACAAATAAATGGCAACACTAAAAAATGTATAGGCAGAGACTCAGATATAAGTCTGTACTGTCCCCACCTTTTCTTTTTTTAACCAGCCAACCGAGGACCCTTAAATGTATAACAATCATTTCTGAAACCTTTGCTAATATTCCCATACCACCTGAGCCCAGATCTCAGACCAGTCACAGCTGTGGGATCTAGGGAAGGTCACACAGACTCTACTCTTAAGATACCACATCTGTAAAATAGAATGAGTATCATGTTCCTCTCAAAATTACTGTGAGAGGTAACTGAGATAATGCATGGAAAAGAGTTCTGTAAACTGTTAAGTGCATCCAGACATTACATATTTAGTAAATCAGTTGAAGCTGTACTGAAGACATTAAAATAAGTGATCAGATATTTAATGAAAAGAAAATGAGGTAAATAATTTTTATCATTTTACAAGTAGGAAAAGGAGTAGATGAGATTAGTCAGGAAGAAGAGCTTAGTCATTTGCAGGTTACACTTGCTCCCCTCCTGGTGGAAAATATACATATACGTGTACGTTTACATTATATAGATAGATAGATGCCTCTGTCAATTGCTTTTCACTTTCTCTGGTCAACATCAAAAATAATAATTATTTTTAAAGCTAAGAAATTTGAGTAATCTGATGGAGGAATTTAGCTGGAAAAGTGAAAAACAATTCAGTGATAGGTATTTATACATATATCTGAATATTAAGCACATATTTTTATACGTATGTATGTTTTATTTGGGAAGGAAATAAGTTACTTCTCTGTGTATTTTAATTCTCTTATGTATTATTGTTTTCCACCTATTGTTTAACTTTTTGATTCTCTTCTTTGTTTTTTTTTTCCTTTGTGGTCAAGTGTATATCATAGACCACCTTAGATTAGCTGAGAACATTTCACTCGTGACAGCATTTCAAAGTATGCCACATCAAAGGTGGGCAAAAGAATTCATTTCTTGGCCTTGCTCCTCTCTTCGCCTTGAGAGTCTGTCCCAGTGGCCCCTACCACTCCCACCTGTAACCATCTCACCCTGCCTTGAACCCAGGCATATTTAGTATCTGTAACTCTCATCTGATTCTCACTTACCACTCAGTAACATTATATATCTCTTTGCAAATTTAGATTTACACTTAAATGTTCCATTTCCCCTCACACCAGCTAATTTTTTTTTTTTTTTTTTTTTTGCGGTACGCGGGCCTCTCACTGTTGTGGCCTCTCCCGTTGCAGAGCACAGGCTCTGGATGTGCAGGCTCAGCGGCCATGGCTCATGGGCCCAGCCGCTCCGTAGCATGTGGGATCTTCCCGGATTGGGGCACGAACCCTGTCCCCTACATCGGCAGGTGGACTCTCAACCACTGTGCCACCAGGGAAGCCCCCACACCAGCTAATATTAATAGTTAACACTAACTGAGGATTTACTATGTGTCAGGCACTGTTCTAAAATTACATGAGTTAATGTATTCAATATTTGAAAGTATCCTATGAGAGAGGTGCTATTATTTCCATGGCATATGTGAGAAAAATTGAAGGGTGGATAGATGAAGTATTTGCTCAACACCCCAAAGCCACGTGTCCAGCTACCAGTGGTCTGGCTCTGAGGCTGCAACTGAACCACTGAGTTACAGAAGCACACAGGTGCCAAGACCTTGACTCTCACCATGGTTCCGCCAGCACCTCACCATGAATTGTATCCACTAAGGGATGGTAAATGTCTTCTGGTTGTTGCTCTGAGAAAAAAAATCCTATTGTTATAGAAAAAATAAAGAAACAAAGGCTGGGGAACTTATATTCCACTAATGCTATTTTAATTGTTTTCTCCTTATCTTTCTTTTCCCATACTAAATTAAAATTTTTAGATTAAGCTGACTTGTACTGAGTTCAGAATCAAGGAATGTTAATGATATCGAGGCTTTTCTGGCACTGATTTTTTTCTTAGTATCAGTCTGTGGTTTGGTGACATAACTGTAGAAACATGGATAAAAACTCCCTATTATGCAACAAACCACTTCCTTTGTCTGTTTATTCATTTATCTGCAGTGTCTTAGCTAAACTCTTCTCCACTTGTAGGGTCCCTTAATTGCAGCTATCTCACTACATGGAGCATAAACATTGCAGAGTACTGAAGAGCATGGATTCGGTTCCCAGATTTTGAGGTTAGGATCTTATGTAAATCCTGGGTACATAATATGTACCTCACTAGGGTGGTAGAAAGGATTACCTGTGTTCATCTATGTACAGCCCTTTAAACAGGGCCACACATACAATAAGCACTTTTTAAGTGTTTACTATCATTTTTAAAACCCCACAATCTCAGGAAATATACTTAATCCAGCCTTGTGCAATTAGAAGCTTCAGTTCAGTTCAACCCAAAGCATAACAAAGTGAAGCCTCTATTCTCATAGGAACATCAGAACTTAGATTTGAAATGGAACCCAACGATATGCTGCTCACATTTCTCTATATTATACCTAACAGGTGGTAATTGTGATTCTGCTTGAACATTCCCAGTGATGGGGAGCTTACTACCTCTCAGGAAAGTACACATCATGATTGAATAGTTTGATTATGAATAAGCTTATACTTTATACTGAACAGAAATCTCCCCTTCTGTAAATGCCACTCATTGGTTCCAGTGATAGGTTAGCAAGCAGTTGTCTTCCATTTCCTTGGGCAGAAGTGCTTCATGAATTCTTAAAATGTTTGATTCCATGTTTGTTTTTTTAAAAGTACATTTCTGGGGCTTCCCTGGTGGCGCAGTGGTTGGGAGTCCGCCTGCCAATGAGGGGCACACGGGTTCGTACCCCGGTCAGGGAGGATCCCACATGCCGTGGAGCAGCTGGGCCCGTGAGCCGCGGCCACTGAGCCTGCGCGTCCGGAGCCTGTGCTCTGCAACGGGAGAGGCCACAACAGTGAGAGGCCCGCGTACTATTTGCCAAACTGAAACTCAAAAAAAGGGTGTGTAATATCCTTGGGAAGTTTGCTTACCTTCTCCAATTCTCAGCTTTTTAACCTGTAAAATGAGTATAACTAGTAAGTGAATAATCAGCATTTAATAAATGTTAGATGCACCTTTATAATTATTATCATTGTATTTTGGGCATTTGATATAAGCTATTAGGAGGCTTCCGTAAAGCTCTGTGACTCTATTTTGTTCATGTTGCTGTAGACAATTCTCAGCTATGAGGAAGAAACCCCCAGTTCTGAGCTTCAAACCCCAAACTTGGCCTTATAATAAACTGAGCATGGGCTTTCCTGGGTCTCCAACCTATTCAAGGTAATCCATCAGGAGTGATCACTCAACTTCCAGCAGCTATAGTCGCTGAAGATCTTCCAGGACAGGTGTTCACATGCTCCAGCTTTCCTGGTAGTGGATGTTTTGGAAATCCACTGGAGCCAAGTTTCACTAACGTCAAGGTGTTGAGAGGCTTTCCGTGGATGTGTGACCCCGTATAACTGCTGCCTACTGCAAACCTTATCATTCCTGCACATCTCAGCTGCCAGATGCTCCAAAGGACCCTGTGGCCTCAGAATAGGGAGAAATCCACCACAGCAGATTTCTATTTGGGGGATAATTCCCGTCTCATGTTAATCTAGCTTTGCAGAGGCTGGAGACGCGGAGACCAGGGAGATTGGCAGCACTCAGTCCTCAACTCAGAAAACCATCTTATGTTTCCCCTGCTTTTCTGCTCAGCTCCTCCGAGCAGGAACTTGGGTCTGGAGGAAGTCTGCCTGAGCTTGGCTAAAATGATATCCCCCTTTGGCTGTCTGTCCTGTAATATCTGTGGAGCATACTGTTAACTAGTTTTAAAAATTATAAATGTGATATATGTGCATAGTAACATGTTTTCAAACATTTCTATAAATTCAGAGCATACAATAAAAAGCTATATATCCCTAACCACTATCACCCCCAATTCCACGGCCCACTGATAGATCTCCTTATAAATTGTTGCAGAAATTTCATGAGCTTATGCGTGTAATAGTGCATACATGCCTATTTTTATAAGAATATTGAGGGAATCTTATTATAAACATAGAGATGTGTTTCACACACTTTATATATTGAGCATCTTCCCATAGCAGCATAGATAGTTTCCTTCTTTTCAATGGCTCTATGACATTTTATTAAGTTAAAAAATTTAAAATTTTACTTTATTAATGAATATTGAGATTACTTTCTTTTTTCTTGTTAGTCCAAACTATGGTAACTAGCCTCAGAAGATGGCCTCCAATGATCCTTAGCTCCTGGTATTTATGCCCTTGTGTATTCACTTCCCTCACTGAATTGGGCTGATCTGTGTAACACGGATATTGTGGAAATGGTGATGTGTGACTTCCAGGACTAGGTCATACAAAGCATTGTGGCTTCTGCTTGCTCTTTCTTGGATTGCTCACTCTGATGGAAGCCATTTGTCATGTCACGTGGACACTCCAACAGTCCTACTGAGAGGTCCGTGGGGTGAAGGACTGAGGCCTCCTGCAACTTGTCGGCCAATGGAGTGAGTCACACTGGAACTGGATCTTCCAGCCACAGTCAGACCTTCACATGACTGTACCCACACCTGACTACAACCTTGTGAGATACCCACCCAGCTAAGCTGCTCTCCAACTCCTGATACACAGACGCTGCATGAGATAGTAATGTTTGGTATGGGGACTTCCCTAGTGGTGCAGTGGTTAAGAATCCACCTGCCAATTCAGGAGACACGGGTTCAAGCCCTGGTCCGGGAAGATCCCACATGCCGCAGAGCAACTAAGCCCATGCACCACAACTACTGAGCCTGTGCTCTAGAGCCTGTGAGCCACAACTACTGAAATCCACACGCCTAGAGCCTGTGCTCCGCAACAAGAGAAGCCACCGCAATGAGAAGCCCGTGCACTGCAACAAAGAGTAGACCCCGCTTGCAGCAACTAGAGAAAGCCCGTGTACAGCAATGAAGACCCAAAGCAGCCAAAAATAAATAAATAAATTTATTTTTTAAAAAAGTAATGTTTGGTATGTGTTAAGCTTTTAAGTTTGGGACTAATTTCTTATGCTGCAATAGATAACTTTTACCTAAACAATGCCAGAATAATCATCCATGTCTATTCACTTTTGTGAGTCTGTGAAAGTCTATAAAACAAATTCCTAGAAGTAGAATCACTAGATTGAAAGAAATGTGAATTTTATTTTTTTTAATTTTTAAAAAATATTTATTTATTTATTTGGTTGCGCTGGGTCTTAGATGTGGCAGGTGGGCTTCTTAGTTGCGGCACGTGGGCTCCTTTGTTGTGGCATGCGAACTCTTAGTTGCGGCATGCACATGGAATCTAGTTCCCTGACCAGGGATCAAACCCGGGCCCTCTACACAGAGGGAGCACGGAGTCTTTTTTTTGGCTGTATTGGATCTTCATTGCTGCGTGTGGGCTTTCTCTAGTTGCGGCAAGTGGGGGCTACTCTTCGTTGAGGTGCTTGGGCTTCTCATTGCGGTGGCTTCTCCTGTTGCGGAGCGCGGGCTCTAGGCGCGTGGGCTCTGTAGTTGTGGTGCACGGGCTCAGTTGCTCACGGCATGTGGGATCTTCCTGGACCAGGGATTGAACCCATGTCCCTTGCATTGGCAGGCAGATTCTTAACTACTGGGGAGCATGGAGTCTTAACCACTGTGCCACCAGGAAAGTCCTGAAACAAATGTGAATTTTAAGTTTTACTTAATAATATCAAATTTAAGTTAACAATGTCTCACAGTGAATGAATAGGCTTCCCCATATCTACCCTCATCATCACAGCCCACGCTAAATTTTGGCCATTTTATAGGTTTAAAAAAATGTTTCTTTTCGATTTGGATTTCTTAGGTATGAGGTTGAGCATTTTTTCATGTATTTATTGGACAGTTATATTTCTTTTTTTTGTGTGTGTGTGGTAGGCGGGCCTCTCACTGTTGTGGCCTCTCCCTTTGCGGAGCGCAGGCTCAGCAGCCGTGGCTCACGGGCCCAGCCGCTCCGCGGCATGTGGGATCTTCCCGGACCGGGGCACGAACCCGTGTCCCCTGCATCGGCAGGCGGATTCTCAACCACTGCGCCACCAGGGAAGCCCCGGGAAGCCCCGAGGACAGTTATATTTCTGTTAGCTGTCAATTGATCCCTTTCACTCAGCTTTATATTGCTCATCTTTTCCCTATTAACTTGTTAGAGCTTTTTGTATAATAAGAAAATTAGCCCTGTCTTACCTGTGTACATATTTTCACCCATTTTGACATTAATTATAAAGTTTTTTTTGAGTAGAATATTTTTACTTTTTGTGGTAAACTGTATCTTTAAAAAAATATTTTAAATTTTTATATAAAGTTTTCTCTACCATCTCTAAAATTATTAAAACGTTCATCTGTACCATTTTTCTAGATTCCACATATATGTGATAATATATGATATTTGTTTTTCTCTTTCTGACTTACTTCACTCTGTATGACAGACTCTAAGTCCATCCACATCTCTACAAATGGTACAGATGAACTTATTTGCAAGGCAGGAATAGAAAGGCAGATGTAGAGAACTGACATAACACAGAGGGGGAAGGGGAGGGTGGGATGAACTGGGAGATTAGGTTTGACATAAATACACTACCATGTGTAAAATAGATAGTGGGAACCTGCTGTATAGCACAGGGAGCTCAGCTCAGTGCTCTGTGGTGACCTAGATGGGTGGGGTGGGAGGGAGGTTTAAGAGGGAGGAGTATATGTACACCTATAGCTGATTCACTTAACTGTACAGCAGAAACTAACACAACATTGTAAAGCAATTATAAAAGAAAAAGAAAAACGCTCATATTATCTTCTGGTTCATATCTTACATGTTTGTTTGTTTTTTTTTCCCCTATCAGAAGTGGTGACTGGAAAACTGAATCTCAAAAAATAAAAACAAAAGCCCTGATTTGTAGTATTTGCCAATTTCTGAAGTGTAAACACTCCCACCGTGCCCAATTACAAGCTATCAATGTAACTTCACTGAACACAGAGTTAGTTAGAAAAAGATGTTCACAATTTCTACTTGCCAGCTGGTATATGCCAGGTCCAGCACATCCCTGCACCAGAAATGTATTTTGACATAAGAAATAAGGGAAATCCAGCTTTTTTCCCCCATATGGCTTTTTTTTCCCAAGTGACAAATTCATTTTTTTCTATACTGAAGTGCTCAACTTGATCATATTCATATCTCCTATATGTATTTGGTCTATTTCTGTACCCTGTAGTCTCTTTCATTATCTGTTCCACCACACAAACAGTTTAATTACTAGAGTTTTGTAATATCTTTTCATACCGCACAAGGCTAGTCCTTTTAAATAATCCTCCAGAGTTTTCCCTGGCTCTGTTCATATATTGCTCTTACAGATGTGCCCTTGGTTTAGAAAGGTTTATGGCTTTGCACTGGTCATTTAAAAAATTTAAGCCTATAAATATGCACAACTAAAACTACACCATAATAATGCTTACATGATCATGTTCCTGGCAAGGCTCAGGAACGCTTTTTGGTGAATTCTTTCCTCATGCACCAATATAATACAATACAGTACAATTGGATAAAAGCAATTGAACACATAACTTGGTCATATTTTGATAATATTTTGACATAGACGGTGTTAATACGGACTGTGCATTTTAGGTGTGTGTTAGCCTTTTATGTTTATACTGCAGAATGCAAGCAAGTTGTTAGCGCTCTTCAAAACTTCTGATTCAATTTAATGGAAGTAGTCCTAAACTGCAGTGTGAGTTCCTTTAAAGAGCCATTTGCAAATATTTGTTATGATGAATTGGATTTTAATCTCAATGCAATTAAACTAAATCAAAATTTTAAAAATAGACTGGATGCTGCCAGCTGAGGTAGATGCTGGGATGCACATAAGACTATAACTTTCATTAAAATAGCTAAACGTTCATGCTAACATGTATTTGTATCAATTACATTCTTACTATATTATGTATACAAATGTAAGCTTTTATTTCAATATAGGTTTTCACTGTTAAAAATGTTGCAAATCCACTGAGCTGAGTCTTCAGCAAGATGCGAGGATGAGTGGGGCAGAGAAAGTTGTGTCTAACTTACTTATAAAGTTGTTTTAGTTTCTCTTTAGGTCTTCAATTTCTCCACCCACATCACCCCGGACGTATACCTTAGGACTAAATGCTCTCATCTTCTGTGTTTTTTGATTGTTTGTTTGTTTGTTTGAATTTTCTTTCCCCACCCCCCATCAAAAACTAATTTCACAGTATAAAGATCAGTGGTTGCCAGGGGTTAGTTAGGGTGAAGGGAGGGGGAGAATAGGCAGAGAACAGAGGATTTTTAGGGCAGTGAAACTACATTGGACGATACCATAATGGTGGATATATGTCATTATACGTTAGTCCAAACCTATAAAATATACAACACCAAGAGTGAACTCTAATGTAAACTGTGGCTTTGGGTGATAACGATGTTTTAATAATGTACATTCATCAGTTGTAACAAATGTGGCGCCCTGGTGGGTGTTGTTGATAACAGGGGTTGGGGGGTGGGCGGAGGCTCTGCATGGGTGGAGGCTGGGGGTAGTGGGGGAATCTCTGTACCTTCCATTCAATCTTGCTGTGAACCTGAAACCACCCTAAAAAATAAGTCTATTAAAAAACAAGCAACTGATCTCAGACCCTTTGTCATGCTAAAGTGCAAATGATGGATGGAAGATTAAAGCTATCTCTCTTAAGGACCTTTGTCTTTCAACGGGGAAAGAAGCTGCAAAGTTGATGGGCTAAAGCTTCGGTTCTGGCTTGCAGGTGGATGTGAGAGTTTACGAACATCACAGCCTTCTCCTGAATCCTAAGGAGAGGAGGGGAGCAGAGTTGAATGGCAAAAGGAAAAACTGAAGGAGCGGAGAACTGAGGGCACAAGACTTATGTTCTGATCTTGGCCCTGTCATTTCCAGGATGAGTGATCTTGAGAACTCCCCATGACGCGTTTTTCTCACCTGAGTGACAAGCTGAATAATAAGTGTCCTATTAGTGCTTTAATGAAGATGAATTCAGTTAATATAGGAGAACATGCTTCTTCATTAATTGAAGTAATAAAAAATGTTGGTTCTTAGTCACAAAGAAGGCAGATGTGCTTTTGAAACATTTAGACTCCAGATTGACAATGGTATCAGTCTGCCTGTTTTACTCTCCTTTTCCATTAACTCGGTGTCTGAACTTTCCCATGTCTAAAATTGGGATAAAAAAGATATGTTTGTAAAGTGTTTAGAGAAGTGCCTGTCTGTCCCCACTTCCATGTCAGTAAAGTATTCAACAAAGGTTTTTGTTGTTTCTATTTCCTTCCCAAATCCACGCAAACAGACATTACTGTCTGTCTCTGAAGTTCAGCTCAATAAGAAGTCAAGCCCCACTGGCCCAGAAAAGAAGAATCTCTGACTTTTCCCATAACTTCTTTTAGGGCATTTATTACTTTCTGTCTCCCTCTGCACCGTCCACATTGCTCACTCCTCAACATTTTGGGTGGGTTTGTGGCTATTGCCCCCATCATTCTATTAAAATTTCACCTGTTTTAGAGGAAGTAAACTATAAAGGGTTAGTTGGACAGCTAAAAGTGAAGTGTTGCATTTAGAAAGGGAGAGAATTTTTAAAACACAGAGCAACCATCAATTCTATTTTAACTTGAAATATACAGTTAAGAGCATCAGATAGAGGTGAGAAGTAGAATAATGCTGACTGTTACTGTTGATATATTTCTGAAAAGGATATTTATTCTTCTTTTCTTCAGGTTTGTATTTTCAGTTACCACCTGTCTTCCTGGATAGAAATAACTTCCTTTCTACAAAGCTGCTAGGTTTCTCTGGGAGTGGGAGGGTTCTGAACCTTGCGTGTGATTGCTCCCCTCAGTTCAGTAAAGAGATCAGTCACCAAGTTACCCCTTGCCCTCCAGTGATACCTGCCACCTCTCGTTTTCACAAGATATGATAAAGCAAATGAGTCAGCCCCAAGGACCCTTCAAAAATGGCACGCGATGCTCAGGCTAACCTTAACTTTAGCTGGAGCTAAAGAAGTTTCAAAAAGAACCCTTCAGAAGCCCTTCTTCCAGAAACACAGACATGCATCTGGCTTTTATCTCTCTCTCTCTATTTGCCTTGTATTTGGCTTTCAGGATTTCATTTAACTTTTTCAAAACACAAAGGTATGATTTTTAGTTTGAATAAAAAAGCAGTGATATAGTAGCCTGTGATCTTCCTCTTTAAGGTAAGATTCTACATAATTATGTGTAAAGAGAAGGTATTTTGAATAGTAGAAGAGGGTGGATATGGTTATTCTCTTAATTATCAGTCACTTCCTAGTCAACAAGTATAATGCTAGAAAGATCTTTTTGCTTATGCTGCATTGTTGGTTTCCTTTTCTTGAGATAAATTTTGTTTCAATGACTGTTTTCCTAACTGGTGCCATGTTTTCTTCTCTGTTGTTTTTCTAACTCCATTTAAAAAAATCATAACAATTTTTTGTTTGAAGTAGTAGGAATGATACGTACATTAAAATAATTGTTAAATAATAGGAGAAAACCCAAATATGCCACTGAGAAATTCTAAATGAAACCCAAATCTAAACTACTATTTTGAACAGCTTTGTTCTTAATCACTTTCATGTAAAGGAGGTGTTAATTTATGTGGTGAAAGGGATAAGGATTTTAGTTCCTTTGAACTTTTATTATTGTTCCTATATGTATGCTCTAGAAAGAAAGCAAATCAATAGCATTTTGAAATTATTTAGTCACTTGTCATCGTATCCCACAAGCATTCCTTCTGTTTGTAAGCTTCAGTGTATTGTCATCAGACTGGGTAGAGAGAAGCTGTGGGGATAGGAACTTTGGGCAGCAGGAGAGTGGATAAAGTTGGTGTAAAAGGAAACTTTGATATTAGAGAAACTAGTTTAGCCCAGTACAGAGGATAGAAAAAGTCAACTCAGTATTTTTCCAAAGCATCCATCTTAAAAAAAAAATAGAATTTTAATCAGGTGAACAGGTGGGACTTCAGGTGGAGTGTTTATTTTTCTCTATTTATACATTCTTTATAATCACTCAGATCAAAGGGTTTGTATTAGGTGTATTACGCTTCTGTATTTGAGCAAATCAATATCTGCAATAAAAATGTTATTAGATTATAGGAAATGCCAAACTGGGTCAGATCTATGATCCATCCATCCTAATTCCACCTGTTTCAGACTGATCCAGGGTTAATATATGCAATAACCTGCTGATTGCCCTCCAGACAACTTCCTAAGTTTAGGAACAGCCTATAAACAATGCCAATAACAGTGCCTGGCAAATGTTTGGCTTAGGAGTGATTGACATTTGCTGAACAAATGAATGAGCCGTGAAGTCAACCAACATGTAATTATCTACGTTCCCTTGAAGCTAATCTTAGTTTATGTTACCAATTGTACGTGACAGGTTCTTTGTTTTAATTGTCTTATGTTATCTTAAAAATTACCTATCTTGAACATCAAGAAAGTTCTTTTCCCCCCCAACTTTGGTATTCCAGGGTTTGGTTTGTTTGGTTTTAAAGCGTAAGACACAGAAGGAATGCTATACCCTCAAGCTGATGTTCTCCGTGCCTCAGCTGACCCTGTTTCACTCAGAAGTGGAAGAATGCTGGCTTTGGTTATAAACAACATTCCCATAAGAAAACACACTGATTACTGGAGTATTTACAGCATGACCTACCTGAAGGATAAATGTTAATTAGTTGTGACAACTCCTTAACACCAGGGAGGTTGCAAGATTAAGAGTCTCAGATAGAAAGAAAAGCATGAATTATAAGTAAGCTGGCAGAAGTGTAATTTCAAGGAGTAAGCTATTATTGTGTTGTAATGGTTTTTTGCAGTAGACCCTAACAAGGCTTTTATAGCACATATTCATACCATTTTTTTAACATCTTTATTGGACTATAATTGCTTTACAGTGGTGTGTTAGTTTCTGCTTTATAACAAAGTGAATCAGCTATACATATACATACACACATACCATTTTGAAAAACCTCAGGGGACTAAAAGAAGAAAGAAACAGAAGCTCATTCCTTTGGCCAACAGAAAATTTGTTGACAGAGACACTCACTACCATATTTTGCAGTTTCCAGGAACTAGAAATGGTGGATTAGTCACATCTGTTGTGAGTATACTGGAGTGAAGAGTGGAAGCACTTTGCCATATGTTGGCTACCCCAGGTTAGACGCTGAATAATTTGACTTATTCTTTTGGGTAGAAACACAATTAAGAGAATAGATCCAACTTGGGTTTTAAAATAAAGAAACGTACCGGATACAGCAGGACACAGTGTAAGATTCTCAGACTGAAGTAGCTCTATGGTAAGACTGTAGAAGTTTGACCCTAATGGCTTTCTGAAGCAATGCTGGGCATTCAAGAGAGAGCTCTAGAGTGACTTCCCCCGTTTTAAATCTAGGCGTTTGGTCATGGGTTAAGTATATTCACAGAGTGTTTCTGAAGAAAAACCAGTCTTTCATGTATTTAATTACAAAGAATAACAAGTAGCAAACTTTTAGAACTTTTTTTCGCCCAACCTTTTAATCTCTGGTAGAGAAGCACATTCTGGAGGTAAGGAATCATGTTAGATTTGTATACTTACACCTATTCCACACCAAAAATTTTGCATTGTTTTGAGAGTGCATTGGTAGATAAAAATGTTCTACCTCTCCCTCTCCTCAGTAGGGATACACTTTCAGCAGCTTGGAGATATTAAGATAATTACTTCAGGAAGTGCTTCAACTAGCAAGGATTGAGATGTTTTCAAAATGCCATGTATCAGCTTCAAGAGTATTTATTCCCCTGGCTCCCCTCCCTGTGCGGTTGCTTCAAGCTGGCAGCCCTCTCCAGAGATGGTTAGAGAGGGCTGCACAACGCTCCTCTTTCAGGTGCTGGCAATTGCCCCCTCTCCTCTTCCTTTTGGACATAGATATAAGCTCTGTTGTTACAGTCCCAAGCTAGTGCACTAACACTTGTGATCTCCCTTTATTAAATCCCCCTTAAATTATACAAATTTGGGGATGCCACCTGTTTCCTCCTGGGATCCTGATACAACACCTAAGATCATGAAAGAATATGAGTCATTCTCAGTGTGAAGTGAGAGTTTTGTAAGAGCAATCTGGGAAAGAGAGTGAGAGAGAGACAGAGAAAAAGAGAGAGATTCCACTAATGGATCACCCAACTTGTGATAGAGACACCACCTATTGGCAGTGGGACCCACTGCCTGGGAATGGCTTGGTCAGCTGCAGCTGGAAGTCTTCTCTGTTTCCAGGTAGGATCATTAAATACTGTAACACTTGGGAATCTACCACAAAACCCCTCTTTGATAACATCACCATCTTTTCAGTCAGGATTCGTCTCTTTATTCTTCTTAAAATTAACCTAAGGTGTGAGATCATTGTAGCATCCATGCCCTGCTCCCTTGGGAGTTTAGAATCAAAGTTATAGGATATTTGTCTGACTTACTAGTTATCTATTTTATATACAGTAGTGTGTATATGTCAATCCCAATCTCCCAATTTATCCCTCCCCCTTCTTTTCCCCCCAGTAACCATAAGTTTGTTTTTTACATCTGTGACTCTATTTCTGTTTTGTAAATATGTTCATTTGTACCATTTTTTTAGATTCCACATATAAGCAATATCATATGATATTTGTTGTACAGCATAGGGAACTCTATTCAATACTCTGTAATGACCTATATGGGAAAAGAATCTAAAAAAGAGTGGATATATGTATAACTGATTCACTTTGCTGTACAGCAGAAAGCAACACAACACTGTAAATCAACTATGCTCCAATAAAAATTTAAAAACAGGCTTCCCTGGTGGCGCAGTGGTTGAGAATCCGCCTGCCGATTCAGGGGACACGGGTTCATGCCCCCGTCCGGGAAGATCCCACATGCCGCGGAGCGACTGGGCCCGTTAGCCATGGCCGCTGAGCCTGTGCGTCCGGAGCCTGTGCTCCGCAATGGGAGAGGCCACAACAGTGAGAGGCCTGCGGACCACAAAAAAAAATTAAAAAACAAAACAAAAGAATCAAATTCATAGGATTTTCAAGTTGTAAGGGTCGTTTGAAGCCATGTAGTACAACTTCCTCTTTTCACACTTAAGAGTCTGAGGTTTCTGTAGCCGATGTGGAAGGGCTTCGTGCAAAGACCCACATCTCGTGGTTATTGCGAGTGTTAGAGCCCATGAAACCCACGGCCCTGTTTTCCCTGGTCTTATCTCTCTGTCCAGAGACTTTGGACTTAACATGTGATACTACTCAGATTAGAGACCTGAGGGGCAAAGGCCTCTGTGGGTAGTTTTGCAGAATGAATAGGGAGAAGAGAAAAGTACAAAAAAGGGAAACTGTTTTTAACTCCTGTGGGAATTTTCTGAGGTGTGCTTTGAAGACTGTGCTTTACCAGGAATCCTACAACAATCCAGCCACCAAAAATTCCTGCCTTTTTTTTTTTCAATAGGGTGGACATTTTCAGGGTGATGCATGAGGCAGGTAGCGAGAAAGCAGTTCATTTCCTACCCTGCCTTGCTTAAGTCATGCCCAGTAAGTGAGGGCTCCAGTGGGACTCAGAGGCTAGTGTGTGCAGGAATGAGCTGGGCTTAAGCTTTGACCTGTTAGTTACTGGAAATAATCCTCTGAGTGGAGCCAATAAAGCCAATAAATGTAGGTTTGCTATCATTCCTTGGATCTGAGGGTTATTCATTATAATTAAAATTTATTCTTAGTGTAACATGGCTGGTCTCTGACACCAATATTTTACTTTTAAATGTGGCAATCTCAGAGGCAGAATAGGCTTGTGACCCCCTTCAGTAAAAGAGATGCTTCCTTAACCATTTGAAATAAAAATTGGGAATACTGAAATGGCATTCTTGTCATTTTATCTCCTTTGTTTCTTCATTTTGTGGGGTTCTTCTGTACATGAATTTCTACTAACTCCAAAGGGCAGATCCTGAGATTTGATGAGCTATTAGAAGTTAGCAGAAAAAAGTACAGGACAACTGCTTTTAGTAATTTGCATGTTTGGAGGGACATACTTTCATACACTGTATTGGTTTCCTAGGGCTACCGTAACAAAGTACCACAAACTGGGTGGCTTAGAACAACAGAAGTTTATTGTCTCATAGATCTGGAGGCCAGAAGTCTGAAAGCAAGTTGTCAGCAGGGCCATGCTCCTTCTGATGTCTCTAGGGAAGGATCTGTTTTGGGGCCTCTCTTCTAGTGTTTGGTAGCTTCTGGCATTCCTTGGCTTGTAGATGACCATCTTCTCCCTGTGTCTCTTCACATCATATTCCCTCTGTGTCTGTGTCCAAATTTCCACCTTTTATAACGACATCAGTCATACTAGAACAAAGCCCACCCTAATGACCCTATTTTAATTTGATTCTCTCTGTAAAGACCCTGTGTTCAAATAAGGTCACATTCTAAGGTACTAGGGGTTAAGACTTCAACGTATCTTTTTGGAGGGTACAATTCAACTCATAACAATACAGTCTGTTGAAATTGAATGGAATTGATACTCAACGTTGCTGTGCTACTCAAACCCAAACATTCTGACCGGGACTTTTCACCAGCTCATCTAGGGCCCACCTTTGCTTGGTGTGCTGCTTACCACAAGTTAGGATCCAACTGTGTGGGGTTTTTTGTTTTTTTAATACATTTATTTATTTATTTTTGGCCGTGTTGGGTCTTCGTTTCTGTGCGAGGGCTTTCTCTAGTTGTGGCGAGCGGGGGCCACTCTTCATCGCGGTGCGCGGGCCTCTCACTATCGCGGCCTCTCTTGTTGCGGAGCATAGGCTCCAGCCTCCCAGTCTCAGTAGTTGTGGCGCACAGGCTCAGTTGCTCCGTAGCACGTGGGATCTTCCCAGACCAGGGCTCAAACCCGTGTCCCCTGCATTGGCAGGCAGATTCTCAACCACTGTGCCACCAGGAAAACACCAATTGTGTGTTTAAAATGAGTGGTCTTGAGGTATGTGCTGGTGGGGCTTGCTGTTTTTCTTTCTGCCCTTTCTGAGTTTCATGTGCAAGTGAGACTGCTCAAAAATTAATGACAACGGTGTGCTTGTGTTGTACTCTAAGTCATAAGATTGTGGCTTCAGGCAGAGCTGCAAGAGTTGAAAAATCACAAAACAAAAATGATTGCATATTTTTGGAAATTTCGTTGTAAAATAGGCAACTGTGTTTTGTAATTACTATATTCTCATTCCAAAGTTGCTAATAATGTTTTTTCTTTTAGATTAAGCATCCTCCTTTCTTTAAAAATAAGAGCTAAAGATAATTCCTAATTATATAACTTCTAATTACGTGAAAATGTCTACATTTCAAAAAAGGTTTTATATGGCTAAAATGCAAGAGGATACAAAAATTATAGTATTATTTAAGGACTCTGGAGGCATTTTGATCCACTTAGCCATATTCAAATGTATGGAAACATTTGCTTTTTTAAACCTGTAAAATCAGAAACATATGAATTTGCAAAATGACACATCTCAATGTAGTTAAAACTCTGTTCGCCATTTTATAATTATCACCCAAGCAGCCCCAGTACTACTACTTATACTGCTACTAATGCTGATACTACTACTAGTAATGATAACAGTTGATGTTTATTGAGCATATATTGTGTGTCAGGCACTGTTCCAAGTGCTTTGCCATGTTTTGATTAATTTCACTTCCACAACAACTCAGTGAGGTAAATACCATTATCTATAATTAAAGAAACTGCGGCCCAGAGCTTAAGATTACACAGTAATGGCAAGGCCAGAATTCAAATCTGGACTCAGAGCTCTCCCTCTTAATCATTAAAAAAATCTTCTTAGGCAGAACATTCCAAAGTCTATGCCACAGAACACCAATTTTATTAAAAGCCCCTGAAAAAAAGAAAAAAGGAAAACATTTACGTAATTAAATACATGTGGGAATTGCTGCTATCTATGTAGACTCATAATGTAGTCTATATTAAAAATTGTGAGAATTTTCCCAGAAAAGAAACCTGTATAACAGAATGTAAGATTGAGGTTTCAACTAAGCACAAGATAAAATAAATGCAAAATTCCCAAGGGAGTTGCTAAGTCATCATATACAGACTGTACAAGCATAGTATCTGGGAACCTAGTCCATAACTTGGATGTTTTTCAGAGAATAGAGAGGTTTTGTAAGATTTTCTTGGGAGAGACTAGTAGCTGTGCTATGGGGCCCCAAACTTTTCCACTTGGGAAAGTTGCTACCTCCTATACCAGCCTAGTGAGCAAGGGCTTAATGGGACTACTTGAAGAGCTTAATGTTTTTCCCCATATGTTGGGGACACTGCAGTCTAGAATTGCTTCTCTCCTGGGAAATGTAGATGCAAAAGTTGGCACATCATCACTTTGATGCCCAATCTGTATGGGGCCAAAGATGTATGGGGACAAAGGTTTCATTGCTTCCCCTGGATCAAGGGTGGGCTGGTGTGGAGTCTCCCAGTTGATGGACTAGGGGATAAGGGGGGTAGACATTCTGAGGGAATGAGGAGTATCCCTCAAATCTTGAGAGTTGATGCTGGAGAGGTCCCCTATGATGGAATGTTCAAAGAACCCCTAACATTGGCCCATATGAGTCAACTTCACCATCTCCCATGCCCAAAGAACATGAAGTCATTCAGCAAAGTAAAAATCCCCTTACCTTTTCTCCCTGCTTTCATCTACGACCGCTAGATAAAATACAAGGTCTTCAGTTAAATTTGAATTTCAGGTGTACAATGAATGCTTTTTATTATACATATATCCCATGCAATATTTGGGACATGTTTCTATTAAAAAATATTTGCTATTCATCAGAATTTCAAATTTAACTAGGCCTCGCATATTTTTATCTGTTAAATCTGGCAAGCTTATCCCACCCCACCTTTCCCCAGAAAGCTGGTGAGTAGGTGAATTGTGAGAAGAAAGAAAGAACAGAAGTTCTTATGTTTTCTGAATTAATGCTCTGATTCGAGATTTAAAGCGCTTCCCCCCAAATAAGTAGAAAAGTCAAGAGACCTGCCAAGGTCTTCAGGCAGGGGGAGGGGACAATTACTGTAATGAATAAATTTGAAAATATTAGAGAAGAATAAAAAATAAAAATTATATTTTGAGTACACTGCAAATCTTCTTTGTTAGAGGATCCAGGTCTATTTTACTGACTTTATTGAGCTGTTCCTCTTTAGGACCATAATAACTATTAGCTTTTCCTGGAATTTGTGCTCTTTGGAACACATTTTGGGAAATTCTACTTTGTTTTATAACTTTGTGGTGTAATTAACTAAAGTGGTATACTGGAGAATTCTGGCAAAACTGCTGGGGCAACTTTAAGATCTTTTAAGGTTTCAAAGAAAACCCAAATCAAATGGGCTTAAAACAACAAGAGAGGGGCTTCCCTGGTGGCGCAGTGGTTGGGAGTCCGCCTGCCGATGCAGGGCATACGGGTTCGTGCCCCGGTCGGGGAAGAACCCACATGACGCGGAGCGGTTGGGCCCGTGAGCCATGGCCGCTGAGCCTGCGCATCCGGGGCCTGTGCTCTGCAACGGGAGAGGCCACAACAGTGAGAGGCCCGCGTACCGCAAAAAAACCCAAAAAACAACAAGAGAAGACAACAAACGGGCTTAGGTTCAGGTGACTGGAAAGTCCAGATGTAGGGAGGAGTTAGGGTTCATTGATTTAGCAGCTTGGCCATGCCAGTAAGAACTCAGTTTTTAAATTGGCTGCAAGTTTCAACAGAGCCCGGATGAGAGAGAGCAATGCTGAGCGGGCGTTCTGAATGGCCTGGTTGGCTGGTCGCATGCTCACCCTGTGGTGACTGTGGCCAGGGGGTGGAAGGTACTGAGGACGTGAAGTCTGTGAAGGCTTTTCCATGGGGCTGAGAGTGGGTTCAACTTTTACCAAAACACATGAGCTGTGCTTTGGGAAGAAGCAGATAGGTGACTGCCTGGGGGTGGGAGTAAAGCTTGTGAATGGATGCTGGCTCAATCAACAAATGTCCAGTACAGCTGAGAATTTAAGTTTATGTCATTGACTGCAGGCAGAGGTGATGCTCAAAACTATTTAACAACCTATACCCTCGTGGGCACCACTTCTGTCTGTGCAGGAGCCTGTCTCCCAAAGCCCTCCTGCTTACAAAGTGTTAACCCTTGAGTTGGTTGATGTTGAAGGGTCCAGGAGCTCCTAGAGAAGGTGACAGAAGGCCATGATAGGTGAGCACTCAAGAGTACTCGGGACAGTGGCTGCTTACCACCTGGAACTGAAATATATCACTATCTTAACAGCATTTTAAATTGTACCCATGTGTACAGGCTCAATGAGTTTTTAAAAAGCGCAAAGGATTTTTGCTTCTGAATAAGACCCTTCACTTAATTTCCTCATTTGAAAAATGAGTGGGTTGAAGTAGATGATTTACAATTCCTTTGAAAGAAATGTTTGTGTAGTATTCTATAAAAAATTATATAAATAAGCCTTTAATTCGATCTATCATGCACATTGTGATATGTCTGTATTAAACAGAATATTATAAATTTTATAATTATAAACAGAATGTTCTAAATTTTAAAATGCAGAGAACCAAATTTCCATTTGAAATTTGGCACATGAAATTTAACTGACTTTGAGTCTGAATTTAACTAGATTTTACATTGAAAATTTCAAATACATTATTTCTAAAGGTCATGCTTTCATTGTTTCTCACTTTCTGTGTTTTGCAGTAAAGCAAGGGAAAAAACCAATCATTTAACATGTTAAAAAACTCCTGATTTTTAACATGTTAAAACTCCTAGAGGAAAACATAGGCAGACAAAAATAGCAGCAATATTTTTTTTGAAGTCTCCTGAAGGAAAAGATACAAAAGCAAAAATGAACAAATGAGACCTAATTAAACTTAAAAGCTTTTGCACATCAAAGGAAACCACTGACAAAACAAAAAGACAGCCTACTGAATGGGAGCAAATATTTGCAAATGATATGACTGATAAGAGGTTAATATGAGGCATATATGAACAGCTCATACAACTAAACATCAAAAAAAAACCCAACAAACCTGATTAAAAAATGGGCAGAAGAACTGAATAAACATTTTTCCAAAGAGGAAATGCAGATGGCCAACAGGCACATGAAAGATGCTCAACATCACTAATCATCAGGGAAGTGCAAATCAAAAACCACAAGGAGATATTACCTCACATCTGTCAGAATGGCTATCATCAAAAAGAAGACAAATAACAAATGTTGTCAAAGATATGGAGAAAAGGGAACCCTTGTATACTCTTGGTGAGAATGTAAATTGGCTCAGCCACTGTGGAAAACAGTATGGAGGTTTCTTAAAAAACTAAAAATAGAACTACCATATGACCCAGCAATTCCACTCCTGGGTATATATCTGAAAAAAACAAAAACATTAATTTGAAAAGATCATGCAACCCAATGTTCTTTGCAGCATTATTTATAATTGCCAAGGTATGGAAGCAACCTAAATGTCCATCAACAGATGAATGGATTAAAGAGATGTGGTATATATATATATATATATATATATATATATATATATATGCAGTTGAATACTACTCAGCCATAGAAAAGAATGAAATTTTGCCACTTGCAGCAACATGGATGGACTTGGAGGGCATTATGGTAAGTGAAATAAGTCAGACAGAGAAAGACAAATATATATCACTTATATGTGGATCTAAAAAATATAACAAACTAGTGAATAAAGCAACAAAGAAGCAAACTCACCTATATAGAGAACAAACTAGTGGTTACTAGTGAGGAGAGGGAAGGGGGGAGGGGCAAGATAGGGGTAGGAGGGAAAAAAAGGGTTATTATGGGATTATATGAAATCACGTGTGTGAAACTTTTGAAAATTGTAAAGCACTATAGAATTTAAAGCATCTTTCATTCAATTAAAAAAATTAGTGCTGTTTTGAATTTAATGGAAAGCAGAGAGGCACAAAAACAGAAATGGCTGAAGAAAACTTAAGAGTTAAGACGGAAACCACGCATTCATGTGAAGATGGTTCAGTGGCTGAAGTAATCCAATCACGGCAGCTGCTGTTGGCAGGGTTCCCCAATGGTGGAGGATAGGGAGGGAGTGGTGGCCATGAGGTCATTCCCCTCTCCCACTGGGTCAGTGTCCTCACAGTGCAGAGCTGAAGTGCAGTTGGAGAACATGAATTTTTCTCCCAGGCTTCACCTGCCTGTTCTAACTCTCCCTGAGAAGCCTTCCCAACAGCTTAGGTTCTCAGCTGGCTAGTCATTTTAGATATTAAAAAACCACAAGGGAGGAACTCTTTTCCTAAAATAAATGGAAAATCAGCAACAATGATGATGTTATCTCCCATTCCCTTACTTGTCCCTCGGCCAACACCACCCCTGCCCCAAAACAGAGTTGATTTTTCCAGAGGGCAGTGTTGTAAGCACCACAATTACAGACAAGTGGGAAAAATATTATATCTATTTTTTATTTTTTCTACATAGAGAAATAAATCAAATGTCTGTGGTATTTTGATCTTTGATGGAACATTTTAAACGTTTGCAGATCTGTATTTGTAGATTTTTCTGCACTTTAGACATCAAAAATGTCAAAGCCAAGAAAGGCTTTGACTTTCTAAGAGAGAATTTCTTGCCTATAGCTTGTGCTTTCTCCTATCTTCAGAGAAAAACCGTGGCTTGGTAGAGCCTTAAGTCCCTCCCTCCCTCTTTATATATAATTTCTGATAGAGTTACAGGTATACACACACAGCTGTGTTAATTAACCCAGCTGAAAAACTTTACTTACAGAGGTTTCTAAGGAAAGACATAGATTCACATGGATAAGGACTGATTGTCGTATCTCTTTAAAGGTATTTTCTGTTATAGCACTAGCTAGAACTAAATAATAAATGTCTTATAATGCTTTGAATAAAAATAGTTCTCAAACATAATTGATTAAACTTGCTGCCCAAGAGCTAAAATAAATTTATTATTTAATAAATTTAAATAATTTATTTAAAGAGTAAACGAGGATGCTGCTGTTTTGGGTCTGCATGTTTAGGCATGTATATATTATGCCTAATTTATAGAGTTATGTGTAGTTTATATAACATATATATAGTTCAACAACAACTTGATAAATTTTAAGTCCTCACAATTAAATTACTTTAAATTAGTTAAAATATATATTTGTGTTTATGCATATAGGATTAATAAAGAATATAAAACCAAAACAGACATTACTGTGTGACCTACCTCAACAACTCCATGGAAAACTGTTATTTGACAGGTTAGAAACTGAGGCAGAGAATGTCAGAACTTGTACTTTGTTGTTATGGTTTCCAACTCAAATTTTTCTGATTCTAAAGCCTTTATGTTTCTCACTACATCACATTATAGTTTTGTAGTTATGCCATTATTTTAAGGCATTCTTCCTTTAAATTTTCCAGGGAAGTGGGAGAAAGGTGCAAATAAGCTCTAATAATAGCTACAATATTACTCATCATTATAGTACTAAGAACTATTACCTATTACCTAAGGTGTCATTCAGGACTTTTCTTTTTTTTTTTTTTTTTTTTTTTGTGGTACGCGGGCCTCTCACTGCTGTGGCCTCTCCCCTTGCGGAGCACAGGCTCCGGACGCGCAGGCTCGGCGGCCATGGCTCACGGGCTCAGCCGCTCCACGGCATGTGGGATCTTCCCGGACCGGGGCACGAACCCGTGTCCCCTGCATTGGCAGGCGGATTCTCAACCACTGCGCCACCAGGGAAGCCCCAGGACTTTTCTTAAGCCAGCTAATCAAGATACTTCTCAGAGGCACCCTTTTATAATTCTCTGCTTTATATATGACTTTAGCAGTATGAAAACGTATAAAATGCTTGTTATTCCACTGTGTAGAATACTGCATTTTGACATGTCTGAAGGAAAGCGTTTCCCAAAAGAATTATTGAACCCTCAGAAAATTTGTATTCTTTCAGAGAAAAAAAATTTTTTTCTTCACGTGTTAGTTCCAGTTTGCAGAGAAGCAGCCCTCATGACAATAGTAGGCAAGAGATTTACTGGGAGATGGAGGTAGAGAAGGTGGGGAGAGACTCTAGGACTGAGATGGAGGTCTGACCCCTATGGGAAAAGAGAGGGAAGGAAGGTGGACTGGATTAAATTAAATGTCATAATACATGTCAACCACTTAAAAGTTCCTTGGTACCAAATGAATACTCAGCAAACAGATTTCATTCTTAATCTCCATTTTTAAAAAGTCATTGCAATGAGAATTATAGATATTTATTACAAGTCATCTTCCCTGTGCATTTTTCTTGCTAATAGAGCTGTACCTTTACAGTGGCAAACTGACATCAGGCCAGTGGTTCTCCTTCCTAGAGAGCTTCGTAAACAATCTTTAGACGTCTTCCATACTAGAAAACTTTCTAGGTAAATCCGAGTGAAAGAGAAAAATGTTAAAAGTCAACATTCATCCTCGTAAGACTGCTCAAATAAAAAGTTCATTACTTTAGAAAATTTTCACTTGGAAATATTTGCACTTTTCCAGAAATATCATATTATTTTCAAATGTTTTAGAAGAGAGCATTTGGAATAAGTTGGTAAATCCCAATTTATTCCAAATGCTATCATTCTATTGAACCAATTCTAGTTTGCACTTAATTGAAAAGTTTAAATATTTAAAAATACCATAAAAACTGCATCTACGTACTCAAACTAGGCTGACATTTGACTTAATGGGCAAGCCAATTTAGTAAAAGGAAATTGGAATCTTTGAACTAAACAATGACTTGCAGCATTTGATATGAGAACAAATATGATTTGGTCGAGATTTAATTTGATAAGGCTTTGTCCAAAGTTAAATCATCCTAACGTTACGGATATGAAATTTAAAATTGAATATGACATTTAAAAAATCCCTATTTTGCCTTTAGAGGAAGAGGCAAAGTTGTACTGAAATATTAATATGTGTTTTATGCCACATGTGACATTTATTCCAGCACCCTTTATTTTAAAGTTTAAAAAAGAAATACATATTCATTATAGGAAATATAAAGTATTCATAAAAATGTAAAGAAAAATAAATTTAAATGAAAAAGTGAATTTGTCCTTGTTTCTACTATCTAAAAAAACCATTATTAACATTTTAATATACTCCCTAAATAAAGTGAGCTGAGGTAATTATTCTTTGCTGTTAAAAAATAAATGTTTTAATACTCGAGTACCATGCTCTCTTATTATTAAATATTATGTTTCCTTTTCTCCTTGACTGTGGGCCAGTAATTTTTAACCTTATTATCATTTTACTTCCTAACATTCTTAACTCCGCCTCCTAAAAATGCTGGATGGTAAATATTATTTCTTATTTAATGTAAATTTCAGTCAAGTTTTTACTTTATGTTTGGGGCAGTTTATACTGTTCCTAATTTGAGAAACTCCTGTGCTTCTCAAAACTACATTTGGGAGTCCCTATTAAAATTAGGAAGTCATTTATACAAACATGGGGTCTGAAAAGTGTAAACAAAGTTACTGAAAGACAGGAGCACTGGCTACTGAATGTTTTCTGCACACAGACCAGTGCAGCTTCTTGGCATAACAAATAGCACTTAATAAGAAAGATGGTGAAACTTTAAACCTCTGGAGTGGTTTAGGCCGCATTGCCCACAGACACACAGTCTATAGTGTGAGCTTTGGCATTAGATTTACTTTTTCTTCTTGCTGTGGGTATATTCTAAGAAATCAGGGAATAGAAAAATTTTCAGGGATAAAGAAAATGAGACTATGATTCTTACCTAGTACGTATATGCTCTTGAAAAAAAAATATTTTCCTGTGAGAGCCACTGTTGTAAGTGCTACTATCCTTTAATGTGGGGTTGGGTGTGAGGGGGAGTAAAATAGATAACTGTCCATTTCTTACATGAGCACATATTTGTTTTTCTAGATAAGGATTTTAGTGACTATTGGATGGAATATGCCATTTTGGATAGGTCACAATTAAGAGATCATGGTAAACATGTTACAAGAAAACATTTTTCTTTTAAAAAGAAAAGTATTTTTAATAAAATGGGCTTCCTGCCCCCTCAAGCAATGTTAGTCATGAATAGGCAAAGGGTTTGGTGATTTGAGATATTTGCATTGGAAAAAATAAGAAATATAGTTAGAATTTGAGAAATTATTATATAGAGAGAATAAACTAAACCAAGAGAAGGTTGTGATGTTGAGTCTATTAAAGAGCCTGGGAATCAGAGAAAAGAAATATGGTGATGTGGACAAGGCATGAACTTTGGAATTGCATAGACAATTCTAAATGGGTTTAATTGAAATCAGGTTTCATTTTTGGTTCAGTCCATTAAGAATTATGTGAAATTTGATTTCTTTGAATTCTATTTTCTCCATCTCTCAAATGGAGTTATTTCGCAACTATTACTTATCAAGCTCTTAATATGTACCAGTCACTTTTGCAAACAATGCTGCAGTAAAAATGCATGTATGTATATCTTTGCACGTGGCCATAATTACATTCCAGGGTAAAATCCTAGAAGTGGATTTCTTTTCAAAGATGTTTCTAAATATCCTCTAGAAAGCTTAATCAAATTATGCTCAATCAACAGTCCAAGAAGGGCTTCCCTGGTGGCGCAGTGGTTGGGAGTCCGCCTGCCGATGCAGGGGACGTGGGTTCGTGCCCCGGTCTGGGAGGATCCCACATGCCATGGAGCGGCTGGGCCCGTGAGCCATGGACGCTGGGCCTGCACGTCCGGAGCCTGTGCTCTGCAACGGGAGAGGCCACAGCAGTGAGAGGCCCCGCGTACCGCAAAAAAACAAAACAAACAAAAAAATAGTCCAAGAAGTCTTGTCCACACTCCACACCTCTTATCCTGCTCAGCTTCAGTATTTAATGTTTAAATCTTTGCCAATTTAATAGGTAAAATTATATTTTAAAATGTTAATTTTGCCATCTTTGATTATTTATTTTGCTAAATATTTTCATAAATTTGCTGTCAGTATTTTTTCTATGTTTGAATTATATAAGTGAAGTTACTGTAATTTGAAATCCTAAAGATTGTGTAAATTATGCAGTTCTGCATTGACTTTTTTT
This sequence comes from Kogia breviceps, assembly GCF_026419965.1. Taxonomy (NCBI): domain Eukaryota; kingdom Metazoa; phylum Chordata; class Mammalia; order Artiodactyla; family Physeteridae; genus Kogia; species Kogia breviceps. Next base: position 104,302,076 of record NC_081314.1, read on the forward strand.
CAATTCTTTACTAATTTTAAGCTATTTTTTATTAATGCATACAAGTCAAGTTTGCATTGCATTATCTTCAACTCCTCTGAATCTGAATTTTTTTTTTTTTTTGCTTTAAACATGAAACCACGGGCCAAGTTTCGTTTCTCGTTTACCACCTCTCCACCTGAGTTGTCAGTTTTGCTTTTGGTCTAAACTGAGGGTAAGCAAGAGGGTATCTCATTAAATCACAGTCTTTGGGCAAGGTTAGAGTTATCTACTTTGCATATCCTTTTTAGTTGTTTGAAAATAAATTTAAACCTGTTACTGTTCAGTTGTGTTCTTATGTTTAAAACACACTTTTACACCTAAAAATCTTTAAGGGCAATAAAAGTATTTTCATTTGGAGATGCCAGTGTTGGGGGCGCACATTGTACATTTCTTTAAGGAACTGCGATGATATTTAGGAAATAACCCTATCAAAATGGTAGCTACATGAAGTGACTTGTGTATAGACAAATATGGGCTTTTCCCTGAACATTGGAAAAGATCAAAGAAAGTGATTTGACTTGTTCTTGGGGGCAGTACTTCATTCTTTGATTCAAAATATAACTCGGGGCTTGTAAACTCCATGAGGAAACAAATTCTACTTCTACCTCTTTAAATCCTCCAGAGTCTAATAATGCCGTATATATAGTAGTTGATTATAGGAAGAGCTACTTGTTCAATTTTAATAGGATATTTTCATCCATTTATGTTTTTATTGTAATTGTTGATATGTTTATTTTTATATATGCCATTTTATTTTGTATTTTCTATGTACTATATTTTTTCTTTGCTTTATTTTCTCCTTTATTGCATTCTATCAAGTACTTTAAGCTGAATATTAGCAACAAGAGTCAATAGATGCTTATCAGCTGTGTTTGTACATTGTGTTTGTGTGTGTGAGACTGAGAAAGGGAGAGACAGAGATGGAGATGCGGGGTCGAGGGGAGGGGAGAGAGAGAGAGAGAGAGAGAGAGAGAGTGAGAGTTTTGTGAGTGAGCGATTACAATACGCCTGCTTCAGAATCCAGTTATAATAAGGAACCCATCAGTCATAATAACAAATTTGTGGCTGACATAGTGCATTGTGTACAACAGACACTTTGCATTCACAGTTTGATGTTTGAGATATTGAATATTTTCAAGGAACTTCACTGGTCTAGGCATAAGAGTCACAGAATTAAACCATTGATCTATGATGGTATGAGTAATGACTGACTTAACTAGCAGGTCAGGCCAAACACCTAGGGTTGACATCTCAATTCTGTTTGAAAATATTTTCTACACATCATGCAGTGTCTCTGAGGAGGTTAAACTTTACGAAATTCATATGGAGTAAGTTGTATGCTACACTGGAATTTGCAGATTTAAGAATTTGTGAAAGTTTTACAGTAGACAGTTTTTACATATGTCTATAAGGAAAAGAGCAGAGTTGCTTGCTGAAATTTTCTGCCACAGAAACGTTTTTAAAAATTGTGTGGTCTTTAGCCACACAATTTTTGACGCATAAAATTTTATTTAAGAACATCACACGAATACCTATATCTTCTGCAAATATAAAGTATTCTAGCAAGAAGAACTTTTTACATTCGATTTTGAACTAATAGTAGTACAGGAATGAAATCTTGCTAATCATAATTGATAGAGGCTAGCAGATAAAAATTCTAAATTTCCCATCAGTGTTGACAAACATAAAGTACTCATAGATGAAACCTAACTCTTGTTAATATGGGAGTGATAGTAAACTAGCTAATTATTAAATCTTCTTAATTAGAAAATGAGAAAATCACTGAATAATGTCAGATTGATGATACCCTTTACTCAGTCTGCAGAGCATTATAAAAATAATATGAACATAGTATCATATATCCTTTAAATGGGCCACTTGCCTAAATTAGCCACAGTTCAACTTAACCACATGTGGCCAACCCAGAAACAGTTCCACTGTAATTTTAAAGTGCCTTTGGATCTTAGAAATTTGGTACTCATATACATAAGCCAAGAATTTTTTAGTTTAATAATGTCTGCCAACTAACAGAGTACCTCCTTCCACTTTTTAGATTAATAAATGGACATTTCATGTGAGTTTACATTTGATTTAACCTATCATAAGAACTTTCACTTTATTAACAGTTTGGCACATTGGATATTTAAAGTGGTTTTTTTTTGGTTTGTTTGTTTATTTGTTTTAATGCTGTAGGTTAATCAATCTTAGGATGAAATTTCCACTTATCAAATACATTTAGGAAATGTAGCTTTATTAAGAAAATGACAAAGATAACAAGAGACAAGAGGAACTAATCCTAAGGTGGATTTTTTGCACCTGCAATTTAAAGTCAAATTGCTGGAACTATTTTTCCCTGTACACTGATATGTAAAGTCTTGTCATAACTGCTTATTCGTAGAATTGATAAAAGCAAAGAATGTTGACTGAGAGAAAAGAACTTCAAATAAGGAAAGAAATTTGCAAGGGATAAATCCAACCCACAAGCTCTGTGGGAAGCAAAACCCACTACCCATTTCTGGTAGTTAGCATTATGTTCCTGCTTTTTCTCTGCTCTCATGGGGCTGGAGGCATCATCTTGCTAGCAGGCCACACCAGGGGCTCTTTTAGAAATAAATTTGTAATTCTTTTATTATTGTTTGACTTTTGTGAATGAGCCCTGCAGGAAAACTGAGGCTCGCTGTTCTCTGTGGCATGCACATTTGACAAGTCATTTCTCACTTCTGAGATCTCTTGGGGGAATAGAGAATGATTTGAGGAGTCAAGATGAATCAGAGGAAGATTTCTTTTACTCAGCTTCCCATTATACTGTGTATTTCTGTGTCTATTTAAAAATTAACTTATGACCCCTAGTAATCGTCCCCTCTCAGTCACGCACATAGCTTCCTTTAAGACTGTTCTTACTTAGTGTTCTCACTCAGAGGTGATTTTGACTCATTAGCGTGGATGAATTGTGGGGCTCCCAGGAATATCAGGTTAGTTTTCTTCTTTCCATATGGCCCAAATGGACTAAATGTGTGTTTGTGACTGTGTGCCTTAATTTTAAAATTAATTATAAGTTATCAGACAAATTCTCAGCCAGGCTTTAATGGAGAGCTTTTCTGTGGTAAGTTCTCATAGTAACATAACACTAATCACATTTTGAATTTTTTTCTATCAGAGTTATGCTATCTGTAAAATTATGCCTATTTTTCCTTTCATCACTGGTACCTTATGAATATAAAATATGCTAAGATCTTCATAAGGCACACAAGTAGCATATCTACTTAAAGTATTAAAAAGTACAACAGTATATTTTTCTTCCATGTTAAAATGAAAAAATGAAAGGGATGAAACAGAAGTAGGATAGAGTCTAATATTTGTTAAATGAGAATGATGAAGTGTCATTTGATAATCTAGTTTGGAAACTTATGTAACATTCAATAATTAATGATAGAAACAGAATTGTTTTATATAACTTTTTATTCAATATTTAAAAAAACCTTTTACTTATATTTATTAGTCTTACAATATCCTTGAGGATTCTGTAGACATAGATATCACCGATGACATCTAGGTATGAAAGATTAAAATGACTTGTTCAATGTCCCAACATTGAGGGTGAAGCTAAACCAAATAACCTAGGTTTTCTCATTTTCTCACAAATACCTTAGCTGATTGACTGGGCTATTTTTTAAAGGTAGCATTTCTCAAAGGCACTGATTTTGTGATTAGTTACAGTGCTTTTGTTGATTTGTTTTAAAAAAGTGAATGTCTTCTACTTTCTGTATTTTTGCTTTTATTTAACCTTTGGAGATCTATTTAATTATATTGAATTCACTTTTGAAGTTTTTCCAGAAACTTTATTTCTTATGATTTACACAGTCTTTTTTTCTATATCTATGATAATTTATTAAAAGTCTGTTAGAATATCAGTATTAATTGATATGTTAATAGAAATTAATACAACATAGAAGAATACTTTTATAACAAAATTATATTTTTATTTAATAAAAGTTTAAGAGAAAGTAATAAATTAACCAATTTATAAAACCAAAAACTTCTGAATAGACTATAATATAAGAAGATGCACAATACTTGAGATTACTCAATATGAAAAATACATAGGATGAACTTGAATTACCTAGTCTCTGAAAAGATTCTAAGCTTTCTCTGATTTTCAAATCTAATATTTAAAAATAAAGCAATAATTCATTTGTGTAAACAGTGGGGGTAAAAACATAACCTACTTTATCTTGAACCAAAAGATATATTACAATAATATGTTTGCTGCTGCAAAGCCTTTTGTGGTTGCTGCTAATTACATTTTCCACTTCAAATTCTTTAAAAGGAATATAGGTACAAATTGACTCAGTAAATATTTATCAGGTAAGGAAGTCCAGAAGGGCTCTGAGTTTCAAAGAATGTATGTAAAATACCAGTAACATCTTTGTTATGGATTTTTCCCTTCAGCTGAATACAGAGCATCCCGTCTTCCTATGTTATTGGATCAAATCATGAAATTACATACACCAAGCAAATGATGCTATAGGGAATGTGTAGCACTAACACTTTAATTAAGATACAAAATGATAATCTGCCCGAGGGTGTTGCTAAGCATTTGATGACCTCCAATTACAGTAGTAGTAGCACTTTTATTTGATAACTAGATAACTAGGTAATTAAAAACATGTAATTAAAACAAAGCCATATCCTAATTTATAAAGGCAATGAAAACAAAGAGCAGAGTAAAACCCCATTGAAAAGTAGTTACTACATCATTGTAAGGAGATACATTTTAACTGACATATCTTATAAGGAAAATAAAAGTCAAACCTTGTCCTATGCTTTCTTGCTAAAATACTCTTGTAGACCAAGTGGTAAAGTAAGTTCCAAATCATAAACACAATACAAAATGATTTTATCCCAGTGAGCTTTTGCCAGTCCAAAGTTATTGTGAATGGTATAGGGTGAAAGACAATGTTGGAAGATGGTATAGAATTACCGTATAAAGTTTTAAAGAGTAAGGCCAGAACCTCACTTCATTACTCAGGAATAATTAATTACTGAGCACAGGTATATTACATTTTTTAACTACCTGCATTGTCACCACATTTCTCACCAGATACAAGTGGGCAGAATCCTTTAAATGTTGTCCACTTTGGAGCCCGGTATGAAGGGTCGTGTGGATCTAGGTTCCAGAGAGAGGAAAAGGCTTGAATGTTCATTAACAACCATGAAGGAAGGAACTGGACCAAGCAGGAGCCTTTATCTTAGAGTTCACAGACATAAGAGTTGTATTTTGCCTGGTGAACTTGAATGGCAAGGGTCAAATAAGGCGACTCAGCTAAGAAAAAAACCAAAACAAAACAGCATACGGCCTAATTGCATCCATGAACACAGAGACTTTCTAGATGTCTCTTTAAAAATGAACACTTCCTTGTATTCATGAATCAGTATCACCACTAGCAATACTTTTCTTCTTTCCTTGTCTCAGACACAAATGAACCCTCCGATCCACCAACAGAGCTTGAAGTGTCACTGTCCCTTTCAGAGTGACACAGACCTCTTCCTCCTTCTGGCAAAATCCTCTGCCTGAATGAAGTTGGAAAGAGCCTTAGTGAGGTCTGAGGTCTCCGTGCTGCTCCCAAAGTCATACTTCTTCAGGCAAGGACACAAGCAGTGCACGATGGCCCGGCGGATGTAGCCGTCAAAGATATAGTAAATGAAAGGGCTGATGCAGCCGTTGGCAAAGGCCAAGGGCCCACTCACCTCCATGCCCCACTGGAGAAAAGCTGAAGGAAAATAGAGTTCTTGCTGCAGCCCAGAGACAATAGCCAGGAGCTTGAAAGTATTAAAAGGCAGCCAGGAGAAGACAAAGGCTGCCACAGCGATAAAGATGACCTTTATGGATTTCCTCAGCTTTTTGTTGTGCTTTCCCGACTGCTGGTAACGGACACACAGCTTCCTTGTGATACAACAGTAGCAGGTCACAATGCTCACCAAAGGGGCAAAAAACGTAAAAATTAAGGCCACCAGGCCCCAAACCAGTTTAACGGGAGTGGCCCTCTTCTCTGCACAGTATGGCTTACCATCAATCAGGGTGAGCTCCCTGGACAGAAGAGTAGGCAACCCCAGGAGGCAGGAGATAAACCAGACACTGGCACAGACTCTATACGTGCAGTCTCTACTTCTGAATTTTCTGGATACGGCTGGACACATGATGGCCAGGTAGCGGTCAACACTCATGCAGGTGAGCAAGAAGACATTGCAATGCATGTTGACTGAGATCATGTAGGAGCTGCCTTTGCACAGGAAAGAGCCTGTCCTCCACAGTCCTAAAGATGCTTCTTTATCCACCCAGAGAGGCAAAGTGATGATGAAGATGAAGTCAGAGGCAGCCAGGTTGATGATAAAAATGTCAATCAGTCTTCGGCTGCCCCTTTTGAAATGCAATGCACTCATGAGGATGACGTTCCCCAATGCTCCAGTCAGGAACACCACTGCGTAAAAGACCGGAAGGAAGACTGATGTATGAGGAACGTGGAAGTGGGTCTCTTCAATATCAGGATTTTGGCTTGTAACATAGAAATATTCCAAATACACCGTGGTTGCTTCTGGGTCCATCATTGGGTCCAGCAGGTGCCAAATCTGGTAAATTTTCTTACCTAGGAAGTTTTTGTATGAATTCTAGAATTCTCAAGGCAGCTTCTTTTATACAGTGCCTGCCTCTTCTCCCTGCCCCACCCCCTTCCTTAAAAGCTCTTGGGACACGCATAAAAACAGAGATTAAAAAATACAGTTTCTACCAATCCTCAGAAAGGGCCCACAAGGAACACCACCCTGAGTGGTATTGGGTAGTTGTGGTTATGGTTTTCTTTATTTGCATTTGCCCAGGAAACTGAGGTGCTTTGTGACTTTTCTCTTCAAGATATTCAATTTGTTTCTTTAAATCTCCAGAGATTAGGAAATGAATTAACTTCTTCTCCTTACCTACTTTAAAGACATCTTTGCTTTTCTGACACTGAGAATCCTTTCGATCTAGCCTCCCGTTTCACATACAGTATACTGTTTTACTTTTAGAATTTTAAGGTGGTGATGTTGTCGATACTGTTTTCATTTACATCATTGGTGAAATGTGAAGAAAATAGTCTTCCATTGCATAAAGAGTAAGTTGACATTTCCCCAAATCATACCAGTCCACATCTATGGCAAACATGATGATTCTAATTAGGGTACTAGTTTCTTCCCATTTATTTCGCTCTTTCAGTTCATGCATAATTGATCCTGTTTTGTTCGGTAAGTTTTTAAAAATACCCAAAATGCTGGGACCATGTCTTGTGCTTTTATCATTATTAAAAAAATTTTTTCACTACAATTAGCTCAGAACCTTGCACGTAGTAGGTGCTTTGGAAATGTTACTCATGATCCAGTATAATTTAGCAAGGATGATATTCCTTGGGGTTTAACTGTGGGCATTGCTGTTATTTATGCAGCTTACAAACACAGGTTTAAAAGTCACAAACTGCTGTTTTTCCGCTGTTAACCTGTTATTATAATTCAACCAATTAAGTTCCCTTTTGTTAATGTTAATATCCTTGAGCAGGAGATTTTCTCCCTACTAACCCTCAAATAACTATCCTTCAACAGTCTCTAGATCCCCTCTGATCTTTTCTTCTTTACGCCTCACCTTGATAGCAGTGATTTTTTTAGCTTTTGAGCTCTGACTTTTCAGTAAGCTCCTGCACACATGAGTGAACTTCACTTTTGGAATTACTGACTTGGCAACAGGCAGAACAATATTAGGTGACATTACAACGGAGTGGCCAGTATAGGCACTATAAAAGGAAGATATTTGGTTCCTTCAAAACACTTGAGAGGGCTTCCCTGGTGGTGCAGTGGTTGAGAATCCGCCTGCCAATGCAGGGGACACGGGTTCGTGCCCCGGTCCGGGAAGATCCCACATGCCACGGAGCAGCTGGGCTCATGAGCCATGGCCACTGAGCCTGTGCTTCCGGAGCCTGCGCTCTGCAACGGGAGAGGCCACAACAGTGTGAGGCCCGCATACCGCCAAAAAAAAAAAAAAAAAAAACCACTTGAGAAACAGGCTAATATCAAAGAGATTCTATCATATTTTTCTCTCATCTGTTTCCTTTTATTTATTTGTATTTTACCATAGTAAAATACAACAAATTCTGAAACTGACACCTTTTATTTCAATTCTTTACTGGCCAAAATGGCTCAAGCCTCCTTCATACCCTCTGTCCTTACTTTCCCTCCATCTCATTTCTTCGTCAAAATTACAGTTTCAGGTTGATACTACTATTGCATAGATGAAAATATAATTGTTAAACATTTGAAGTCCTTTCTACTGAATTATTTCTCCCGTAATTAATATACTGAAAAGAAAGATCCTGCCTGCTGTGCTCCTTCCTTCTGTCTTCTTCCTGATGTGTTCTATTGCCACCTCAGTCTCAGGCATTTAGTCTGGGTCAGGGGAGGATAAGGGCTACCTTGATCTGGGGCAGCCCCAGAAAGTCACTTGGGAGTTGATTTACCCGCCTGGGTCTACCTTCTTTTGTCTCCTAGGCTGCTCTGTGTTGTTCCTGGAGGGGGTGTGGGAGGGTATATTCTTCACTAAGTATAGGCTGCAGAGGAGATAAACTAATTAACTTTTTGACATTGCTTGGCTAGAAATCTTTCTCACTGGGTAAGCCTTAACTATTTAATAGAATATTTCATTTTGTCAAATAGTTTGAAGTAGGACAATGTTTACTTGAAAAGGACTGATGGGGTAAACATGGAAAATTTAAATATTTAAACACTATGTGTGTGTGTGTGTGTGTGTGTGTGTGTGTGTGTGTGTGTGTGCGCGCGCGCATGTGTGTGCATTAAAGAAGCAATTATATGTATATATTTTAAAATTTCTTTGTAACTGTACTTTAATTGTATTATTAGAATTTTGCATGCAGAAGTTCTTCTGGTATTTGAAAAGCTAAGCTTGATTCTGGGGCTAAGATATTGAAAAAAATTGTTTTAGATATGTCCCAAGAATTCCACATAAAAGAACTATAAAATGGAAGAGAGTTCCTGCTCATACTCTAGAGGAAAACATCTGTCTGCACATTTATTCTGTAGGTCTTAAATTTTCTTTCAGCATTCCAAAGCTGTTAGCCTGCTGAGGTAAACTATCTCAAATCTGACTTCCTCAGTAACTTTGAAGCAGCTGTAGACAAAGTGAGTTGCTTTATCATATATAGTCACTTTGGCTTATGGTAATTAGTGGTAGAATGTTGCAGTATGAGAATACCCATCATGGATCAACAGTATCTTGGGACCCAAGTTAGAAAATAAATTAAGTGTTTTAAGCCAAACAAGGGAAAAAACAGCATAGTACTGGTCTTTTAATAGCTCAAAGAGTACAGAGCTATTATGAGACAGAACCCACAATAAAAGCTGACTAGATAGAGTAGGGGAGGTCATAGTTCTAAATAAATTAGGAACGACCATCATTTTTAACTTTGAATGCTCTTTGAAATAAACATGAGGAAACTAACAGTAAAATAACCAGCTATGCACAGACCAAAACTCAAAAACAACACTGGACACCATAAGCATATGAAATGGCGGTATGAACAAGGTGATTACCCCACAAAAAAGAGTAAGCTGGGCTTCCCTGGTGGCGCAGTGGTTGAGAATCCGCCTGCCGATGCAGGAGACACGGGTTCGTGCCCTGGTCCGGGAAGATCCCACATGCCGCGGAGCAACTAAGCCCGTGAGCCATGGCCGCTGAGCCTGTGCGTCCGGAGCCTGTGCTCCGCAACGGGAGAGGCCACAACAGGGAGAGGCCGGCGTACCGCAAAAACAAAAAAATAAAAAAAAAAAAAGAGTAAGCTGTAAATATCAGTAACTGAATTACAGCACACATGTCACCTCTCAATAATTGTTTTTTCAGAAAAAAACAACAACAAAAAACGCTCAACTTTCCTCCTTCATCCCTGGCAGAGATCATTGTTTTCAGCTTTGTGTTCTTTAAGAACTTTTACAACGCTGCTTCTAAAGTACTTATTATCTCATTTTACATGGCAAGTTGTTTTGGCCTCTGACCTCCTGAGCTGATCATGAGCAACTTCAAGGCTTCATGAGCAACATGAAACAACTTGAAGAGACCATCGATATCTCTCCACCGGCCTCTAGCTTATAGTATTTTTCTAACTAAAGTCTTTTTTTTGCCTCTTAATGTCATTGTTTTGAACCTGTGGGTGCCAGACCACATTACCCATGTTAGAGTCACCTGGGATGCCTACTAAACTGTAGCTTTCTGAAGCTGGTCCCAGATCTATTGAATCAGAGTTGTTAGGAGTGGAGTCTAGGACTTTATATTGAATAAGCCCTCAAAGTGATTCTTAAACACACTGAAGTTTAGAGTCCCTGTTCTAATTTATACATCTTAACCAACTTTATACAGTATGCTTTGTTATTATTTTGGCTACCTTTTTAAAAAGTTTAAAAATCACCACTAAATTTGAACTTCTTAGAAGTCTTCTGGCCTGGATCTCAGCAATTTTTAGGAATTCATTTAGACTTCTGAACCCTCTCTTATTCTGTGTCCCAAATTCCTGAGATAGGTTCAGAATTGGCTCAAATGTTGAAAATGGGGAGAGAGTACGTTTTTGTCCACTGAGGCATCTGCTCAAGTGGATCTACTATCATCGTGCAGCCAAAGCTGTGACTACAAGCCTCTGCTGCACAGGTGGATTGAAGGTTTTGTGTGAATACGGCCTCCCCAACTGGCACTATGATATATTACTTCTTATTTTCTCTATCAACCACTCTCACCCCCATATTAGAAAGGATTCATTAGATTAGGTAGCAGATAGCACAGCAGAAAGAAACCTCTGTTCGTACATGGTCTACTGATATGTCCCAGAATAAATGGCAAAGATCAGGAAGCAAACTATTTGTTTTTCATAAATCTTATCAATCAGAGTGATTATATACTCATTTGTTAGAAACACTGTCTTACTTGAGTATCATAACATGTATAACCATTTAAATAGTCCAGTTTAAGAGCTCTGTTTATAGTCTAAGAGTTAGTGATTTTTTTTTTTATTCTGACAGTTACTTGGAGAGTTTAGTGCAATATAATGTAATATATCATGCCAGATTAAGTGGAACCTATTTGCCATTATCAGTGTCCTCCCCCACTTTATTTTTTGGATTATTTCCCTTGGTACCTCATATTTATGTAAACAGCAGTGATATTAGTATTTTAGGCACACTTCAGGCTTCTTCATAATAGTTGATTTAATCTGGATTTAGGTTGGGTACAGCAAAAATTGTATTTATTTATACTGGTGTCCCTCATACCCAGCACAGTGTCTGGCATACAATAGGTGATCAATAAATGTTTGTAGATCTGGACTGAATTATGCTTGAGTTTTGAGCCATTTGCAATGAATAAGGACTTTTCACAAACTTCTCCAACAGCTTCTATTTTCCATGATTACTGTTTTTTTGAAACAGCAAAGGTCTGAGTTGCTGCATCTTTTCTAATCAGAATGCATATAGCCTTCCTCCTTTTTCTTTGTCCATCTGCATTTCCCACTATCTCTGTCTTCTTGCATATTGCCTTGGCTGGAGGTGTAGGATACATGAATTCCCCAACGAAACTTTAATGCTGTGGACCTATGACAACCATATTTCGGAGCTACATTATCCTTCTTCCAGCAGAATTATAAGTCATAAAATTTTAGAGCTTTAAGTGACATTAGTGATCATCTAGTACAACCATTTTACTAATGAGGACACTGGGGCCCAGAAAGAGGTCATCTACCAAAGATTCACATTGATGATTTTAAAATAAAGGACAATTTAAATGTAAAGTTCTCATCTACATATGGTCCATCCTCTGTCCTTCAGAAGCATGGACATCTGAACAACTATAGTTTGTTGCTCTGTGTAACATTTGACAGGAATTACTAAGAGGAAAGAGCTATTTTGGATGTAGTTTTCTATTTTCCTTGTCCTTGATTAATTTTGCCATTGTTCTATAGTGAATTGGTACAAAGAAATTCGAAGGTTGACACATCCTTTTGAGGGTAGTTGTTGACTGGAACCCATAATGTGCATATATTTCTATTTTCCTCCTTTCTGCACTCCAAAGTTCATAAGGAAAACAACCAGGACAAAGCTCTGTGAGGACCTAGATGGGTGGGATGGGTGGGGGGGAGGGAGGTCAAAGAGGGAGGGGATATATGTATATATATAGCTGATTCACTTCATTGTACAGCAGAAACTAACACAACATTGTAAGGCGATTATACTCCAGTTTAAAAAAACGATATGAGAAAAATATAATGTAGATATATCTTGCTTAATATAATTTTTAATTTCTAAAAAAAGTGCAATTAAAAATAATATGTAAGTATATTAGGGAATTTGGTATTGAAGGGAATTCTCACATAAAGAGTTGTTTTGTAAGCACATAATATAAACAAGTTATAATACCCGCATATCTAGATTGTCGGTTATTTGGTTTATTTAAAGTATAGTGTAATTATAACGCCTTCTTGCTGAAACTAGAACCATCCTTAACAAATTAAGCCAGAGGTCTAGTTCAACTTCGCTTTTAAATCTAAATTTTGTAATCTGTATTTGGTTGTACTAAATCATCTTTAATATTTGTGAAACTATGTCAGGCAGTTACTGTTTCCCAAACAGTGCAGTAAGAAATGGAAACAGACATTTAACTCCACTAATTCATTAAGGATTTATTTTGCCTATCCACACGACCAGCTGCACAAATAGAAGACAGAAACACCCAAGATGTAGAGATAAATCAGAAATATAGTTGTGTGCTTAGTGGTACTGGGTGTGATGAGATGGTTCAAGTCTTCTGGGCTGAGTGGGCAGGACGGTCGCAACCTCAAGCACGCAGACATTCCCAGGTCCATATACCAAATTGCTGATTGAAATGTGTCTTGTGCATTTCCTAGGCATTCTGCAGACTTAATGGATGAAGGTGTCATCCTTGTTTGCAGGTCTAACCAGGAACATCCACCTCCTGAATCATGAGGACTTACATATGCTTTAAGTCCAGCCTGGGAATCTCCTGGGCAGAGGTAAGTAAGGATGCCTGAAATCTGGTCCTGGAAAGTCTTTCCTAGTCATTTGGCAGTTAGTCCAGAGGTTCATAAACCTCCTGATGGGAGCAGGGACCAAGATAAATGGCTTACTTCCAGCCTCCAGGGGAATTGAGAGCTTTAAAAAGGTGTTTATACAGTACTGATCCTACTCAAAGATTACAGGTGTTGAACAAATATTTGCAAATACTAATAATTTAACAATTGCTTACTACGCTCCAGGCTCTGGGCTGGGTATTTTATGTGTATTTTCTCATTTAATCCTTACAATGATCACGCAGGATAGGAGCCACTGTCAACATCATAATTTAGAGAAAAGTAAACTGAGACTTAAAGAGGCTAAGTAAATTGTCTAACGTCACAAAGCTAGTCAGCTCACCCCAGTATTCAAGCTTGAAGTCAGTTATTCCCTGGGCTCAGTTCCCTTGTTTGTGCACTGAGGTGCTGTCTTCCTCTTCCTTTTTTAAACTTCTCTTTAACCTGGTTTTATTTACCATGCAACTTCACTGGAGAGATAGTTCCACTCCACTGGAGAGAGAAGGTAGGGGATTTCTAATGAAGCCAATGGATGAAAACATTTCCTGGTGAATACATGCATTGAGGAGTCTTATTGCACATCAACAATTTGCCTGGGCAGCTCCTCCATTTTCTCTAGTTGGTGTCTCTGACAAACTTCTCCTATGACCAGATATTCTACATGAAAATCCAGTCATATTTGAATATTATATTCGGCTATTACTTTATTTTAATTAGGTACTGGATGTGAATATCAGTTCAGCCATTCAGGCAAAAGAACTATAGCTAAAAGTAGAAAAACAAATGATACGCCTTCAGTCTGTCAGGGGAGTGGAAATTTAGTATCCACTTGGGCCTCCCACCTTTCTCCTGTGCTGTGTCCAAATTCTAAGGCATTTGAGGGACGAGGAAGGGTTTGAGAAGCCCTCTGGTCCTTCAGTTGGCTGCCTCTGTAGGTAACTCTTGAGAAATCCATCATTTGCTGTTCTCAGAGCACATTCATGAGTCCACACACGTCACTAAAAAGATGTCCCTGCTTCCTGTCTGTGGATTTCTATGCAGTACTTGAAGGCTTAGAATCATTTTGTTGCCTCTGTACCATACAGTCATCTGCAATCTGAGGTTGTCCATGACCTTATCTGCTTAAGGCAATATTCTCCAAATTTCAGTCTTTTTCATACTACATAAATTTTTAAATTCACTTTTTTGACATATCTGGGACCGTCAGTATTAACTTAAATTTTTCTTCAACAAATTGTAATTTATTTTAAAAGGAAACTTGACTGCAATAAAGAGAAAACTAATATCGCTTGCCACAAAGAGAAAGCAGCCACAAACAAAAACTACATGAAACCCGAAGAATGTCGTTACGTTCTCGTTGGATACCTTCTGTCAGGTTACATCCTTCTTAGTCTAAACGTAATCAGTAAAACCAGAAAGACTATCTGCTGCAATGGGAGTGAGGTTGTGGGAGAGAAAATCAATGGGTTAATATTTTAAAAGTACAATCGCATTGCTGTTCATAAGCAGGGTGGTGGTAGAGATAGCACAGGACTGGAAAAATTTGAGTCATATTCGTCACAATTAATGACTAGTAGTGACCAGAAATAGGTCGCCTTACTCGGTGGACCTTCGTCCCCTCCTTAGTAAAATAGAATCCATCTGCTCAGACTGCCCTTTTGCGCACCTAGGGAGCTGAACTACATCTCCCACAATGCACCGCGCGGCACCGAGAATGCTGTCCACCGCCTCTCGCAGCTTTTCATCTGTCCCTCCTACAACTCCCACAAGCCCCCTCGGCTCCGGGGCCAGGCCGGGCCCGGGGAGGAGGCGGAGGCGCGGGAGTTATGGAGGGGGCGGGCTCTGCAGGGAAGTGCGTCAGAGGAGGCGCGGGGAGAGTAGGGTGCTGTGGTTTGAGCTTGAGAGTGAAGCTGGCGGAGCAGGAGGATGGGCGGTGAGTGAGCGGGGCCGACGTCGCCGGGCGGGGGTCGCGTAGCCGTTCGGTGTTTCCAGCCGTTTGAAGAGGGGCCCCCTCCCCGGGCGCGGCCGGGGCTGTGCTGGTTCTGAGAGGGGGCCTGGGGCGGGGCTTTTCCCTTGGCCGAGTGGTCCGAGGAGGGGCCTGCTCGGGTACCTGAGGCCCCTGGCCGGGGACCGCTCAGGGCTGCCCCGCCCCAGCTCCGGCTGGTCTCAACCACCCCCGGCCCCAGGGTGCGCCCCGCGAGGTGACAGCGCCGGGCGTCCGGCCTGGGCGAACCGCCGCTGCCGGTGCTCGGGACCTTTTAAGGTCATTTGAGAGCCACCAGGAGGAAAAAGGATTAAAAAGAATAAAAATACAAACCCAACTTCTGGAGTTATCGTTAATTATTGTAATTGCTCTGATCTCTCCTGAGTCACTTGCTATTTCCCAAACTCAGCAACCCCAGTTTGCGAGCCCGTTTTCGTGCTCCTTTTTAAGGTGTTTGGCGCGGTCATGGTATATACTTGCAGTATTTGACTAAGCTTGATCCGCCTTGAGTCATTTTACTGCGGCCATTTACTACTGCCAGTGAGCCCTGTCCATGCCTTGGGAGTGTTAATATTTGCCTAATCCAGAGTTTTCTTTCTGGCTGAGGAGGGATCATTTAGTTTGCAGATGAGGAGGTTCAGAAGTATAAGGAATGGGTAGAGTAGATAGGAGTGAAGACTTTAGCAGCGTAAAAGAGCTTGGTTTAGCTTTAATGGATTAGGGGCAGATTGGGATCTAGCATTATTATATGTTGTTATTCTCTTTGCTATGCCGAGCACCTGGAACAACCTTCCTTTCTGGGTTAACAAACATTTTCACCTCTCTTTTAAATAGCTCCTTACTCTTAACCTTGTTTTAGAAGGTTTCCCTATGCAGAGGAAACTGGGAGGAACCGATTTCCTCTGCTTCCTTTTCCTATGCCTTGTTCACACTCAGACCCAGAACACTTAATGCTCTGCAGTCTGTCATTAAAAATTTATGCAAGGTACATTGCTGACTCTGGGCATGTCTACTGTTTGTATCTGTAATGTGTATGTCCATTTCAGTGTTGTCTGTTTTAGTGTGCAGGTGATAGACTAGAGAACAAGACCTCTGTCTCCGTAGCATCCTGGGTATGTGAGCATTCAATAAGTACTTTCGTGATAATGAGTTTTGTTTTGAACTTAATTAAAAAATGCTTGCTTCCTTTTTTTAAAAATTCATTAATGATTATACATTACTTTAAAGAGCCTTGGGAGGGGGAATAGGGTAAAGGGTGATTTTGACATAATTCCTTTTAAAATCTGTTTGTCCTTGAAGTCTAACTTTTGTTCTTTCTTCAACTTTTAAACAGAGCAGTCTGAATGCCAGAATGGATAACCGTTTTGCTACAGCATTTGTAATTGCTTGTGTGCTTAGCCTCATTTCTACCATCTACATGGCGGCCTCAATTGGCACAGACTTCTGGTATGAGTATCGAAGTCCAGTTCAAGAAAATTCCAGCGATTTGAACAAAAGTATCTGGACTGACTTTGCTAGTGATGAGGCAGATGAAAAGACTTATAATGATGCACTTTTCCGATATAATGGCACAATGGGATTGTGGAGACGGTGTATCACTATACCCCAAAACACATACTGGTATAGTCCACCAGAAAGGACAGGTATTTCTCTTATTTTAACTTTTGTATTCTTTATCTACTCTATAATAGAGAAGTGATGTGATGATGGCCTAGTTATGTATAAGCAGGTTTGTGGGTTCTTTCTCTCCCCAAAGAAAGAAATCTTATGTATCTCTTTCCTCCCCGTCACATCCCTGCCCAGCTTCCATGAATTACCATCGTACTCATTAATATTGGTTGGATGAGTAACTGTCCTTATTTGGGAAAATCATTTAAAATCTTTGTACTTATTTACCCACTCATTAAAATATTTGTGTTAAACTCACATGTCATGAGAAAATAATTGGAAAAGAACACTGGAAGATTTCAAATACTTAGTAACTGATAAAAAGGACTAGTATCCAAAATGAAGTCATCACATATGAATTGATAGTCATTTTATATGTAGCTGTGTTTTAGTTGATATTATCATTTGCCCACTAAATCTTAGAGGATATAATTCGACCAGGTCTGTGTTTAAGTCTGCATATTTGAGACTGTTTTACAACAATCTTGATGGAGTTTTTAGGTTAAAAATATCCATTACAGAAGTAAAAAAAAAAAAAAAGCGTCTAAGAAACTGCCTCTCAGGTTTATTTTGTAAGCATTCTTAACATTTAAAAATTTTAATTTCCAGTTATTAAGATGGAAGCTTTAGAGTTCTTTGTAAGGAACAGCTTTATAAATTGTTTCTATTTATGACTACTTCTCTTGGGCTCTTGGTGGGAAGCACTGTATTCAAAACACAGCACAACAGGCTTGAGTTACCATACGTGGGAAGGCTGATAGTTGTGATTTTGTATGGAAAAAAAGTAGTTTGGAAAGAGGTGAAAGTTGGTTAAATTTTATTTAAAATGTTCAATTCTATTTATGAGAGCATAGGAGCACTTGATATTTGAATCTTAGCAATCGTTTATTATTCAGTCAACAAATATTTATTGCATTCTTTCATGTTCCAGGGCCTAGGAGCTTGGAGTACATTAGGGGAAAAACCAAATAAAAATCCCTACTCCTGGGGAGCCAACATTCTAATAAGGGCTGACAGGCAATAAACAATAAATAAGTATAATAGTATAAACAGATTAAGTGATTATATAGTAGAAGATGACATGTGCTATGAAAAATACAGCACAGTAAAGGGGGTTTGGAAATTCATAGGGAAGGGGATGTTGGTGGGCATAAGTTATGCTATTAAATGTTAAAGGCAAGATACACTGCAACAAGAAAATAGCACTTGAGGAAAGACTTGATAAAGGTGAAGGAGTTGACCATATGGGTAGTTGTGCAGGCAGGGAGAATCATTTAGGTTGGAAGGAACCACTGCAAGGGCCCTGTGGTGGGAGCATGATTGAAGTATTCAAGAACCAGCAAGGAATTCCCTGGGCTGGAAAGGAGGGTGCTGGGGAAGAGTTGGGTATGTGTCAGAGACACATCCTGGGAGAGGGAGTAGGGCAAATCACGCAGGATTCTCTAGGGGTGATGAGGGCTTTGGTTTTTACTCTGAGTGTGATGGAGCCACTGGGGGGCTTTGTGAAGAGGAAAGATAATCTGGTCACCTCGGAAGATGTGCTGAAAACAGGTGGCTGGCCAAGACAGGAGCCAGGAGACTTAGGAGGCTATTGCACCAATTCAGATGAGAGATGATTATGACTCAAGACCAGGGTGGTAGTACTGAGCAGTGCCTGATTCTGGATATATTTTGACGGTAGAGCCTTTGGGATTTCCTGATGGAATGCATATGGGCAAGAATGACTAAAGTTTCTGGTCTCAGGAATGAGAAGAATGGAATTGTCATTACCTGAAATGGGGAACATGGCTGATGGAGTAGGTTTGGGGGAGAAGATCAGAGTTTCTATTTATTTCAGTCTTTGTCCACTCCTTCTTCCTAGTCTTCTTACTACCTATTCTAATTCATTTTACTGCTCCTCTTACTGTGCCTTCCTGAACCCATGTCTTAAGCTTGCTGCTGAGAACCATTGGTCCTTTGGGCATTGGTGAAGCCTATGTGTCACTCAGGACCAAAGAGGTTGCTGTCTCCCCTGAGAACATTTTTCCATGTCACTTTTTATTTCAGAGAATAATTACTAAAAGAGATTTTTGTTAAATGTTTAAAATTAAAACAAGCAATCATTGTTATTCTCGTTCCAGACTCATTTGATATGGTCACAAAATGTATCAGTTTCACACTAAATGAGCAGTTCGTGGAGAAATTTGTTGATCCTGGAAACCACAATAGTGGGATCGATCTGCTTCGGACCTGTAAGTAGTTTGAACGCAGCAAGACAATTGGGAAAAAAAGAAAATAATTTTATTTCCCTTTTGTTGAACTCTTTTTGGAACAGGATGACATTGTACATTGTGTCAACTTGAAATAAGGTCTTTAACATTATCCCAGCAAACTCTGTTCTGTTGATAACACATTTTAGAAGTTAGATACATACTTACAAAATCACAACTGTGAAGTTGAGCAGCTAATACATTGGGTGACAGAATCCAAACCATCCAAAAGATGTTATTGATGGGCCCATTTAAAGAGGAAATTTAACAGGGATAAATAATACATTTTTATATTTAAGTTAAACACTTCATTTATCTGAGTTCAGATTGGGATATGTGAAAAAAGTTGACTGCAGGCTTTATATGAGTAAACTAGTATCAGGCCTGCTGAAGTACTGATCCAGTCTTAGATGGTACTAACCAAGGTGTAGATGTCAAAAACAAATGAAAGTATTTATTACGAGCGTTCTATTCCTTGATGGTCAGACGGCCTAGGACATGACGTCTTCATATTTGGACCTAGTTTCTAGGCTATATAGAGAGTTACTGGAGCTTGCCTGGAAGAATGACCACGTCATGAGAAGGAACATTGAATAAATGACAAGTATTCAATTTTGCATTGTAAATGCATAGGAAGAAGTTTATTACTAACAGAGTTTGAAGGGAAGTTAGAGAAAAGACTTTTATATAGTTCCAGAAAGTAAAACTAACACTAAAAGGTAAAGTTTGGTTTAGAATTGATGTTACTACATTGATAATAATTAAAATAATTTGAAAATGTAATGGGATGCTTTGTAAAGTCATCAGCTTTTTTTCCCATGTTGTTGAGGGAATTTATGGTAATTAAAACTGCAACTTATTGAGTGCCTGGTATATACCAGATCCTCTGCTTTGTGCTTTATGTATATTTGTTTAACAGGTCTTTTATAATCTCTATTCATTTGCTTGTTATTCCTGTCTTAAGATCCTATAAGAACTTAAGTTTGTTTGTATGTAGAGCCAGAATGTTTTGCTTCAAATCTGGTTCTACCACTTATTGTGTTACCTTGTACAAGTTATTCATACCTTTTGTTTCAGTTTCCTCATTTATAAAATGGAGATAATAGTAATAGTACCTACTTCATAGAGATGTTGGGAGGTTTAATACACAAAGCATGTATAGAACAGTGCCTGACACATAGGGAGCCCTCAGTAACAGTTAATTGTTAGTGTCCTTTTACTTTTATCAGGAGAAAGTTAGCATTGTTTTGAATAACGTGCTTTAGGAAAAAACCTCAATATTAGCATACTTCATTCTCACTTTTTGAGAAAAGTTTCAATTAGAATATGAAAGAAATTGCCATTGTGAGAAAACTGAAATCATGGTAACATTTCTTTTCTCTCTCTCTCTCTCTCTTTTTAAAATCAGATCTTTGGCGTTGCCAGTTCCTTTTACCTTTTGTTAGTCTAGGTTTGATGTGCTTTGGGGCTTTGATTGGACTCTCTGCTTGTATCTGCCGAAGCTTGTACCCCACCATTGCCACAGGCATTTTCCATCTCCTTGCAGGTGGGTCTTGTCATCACACTTAGTTTTACCTACTTCTTGTCTCCTTAGGGATCCCATATTACTGCCCTGTTGTGTTGCCTGGGAAGCTCTTACCATGCCCTTATCTAGCTATGTTTTTTTGTTTTTGTTTTTTTCTAAATTTTCCTCCAAGGTCTGTGTACACTGGGCTCAGTGAGCTGTTACGTTGCTGGAATTGAACTACTCCACCAGAAGCTAGAGCTGCCTGAGAATGTGTCTGGCGAATTTGGATGGTCCTTCTGCCTGGCTTGCGTCTCAGCTCCCTTACAGTTCATGGCTTCTGCTCTCTTCATCTGGGCCGCTCATACGAACCGGAAAGAGTACACCTTAATGAAGGCATATCGTGTGGCATGAGTGGGAAGCTACCTGCTTTACAATTGCCATTTTAATGATTTTTTGATATTAATATTTTCCCTTATCTGCCCCCCATTGTTTTAAATTTAACTCTTTTTTTAATGGGTATACCATTTTATCCTGAAAATCCATTTTATTTATTCATGCAGACAGTTGTTTCTTAAAACCACTAAAATTTATATGGAACCTGAGTGATTCCATCTTTCAGTCAAACTAATCTAGGTTCAGAGTCCAGACAAAAAAAATGGGTAAACTCTTGGCACAAATTTGTGAAAGAAAATTGGTAGTAGGAGGTTGACCCAAAGCAAGTTCTGCTGAGGTCTGTTGGATAAAGTATCTGTTTAACTGGAAACTCTAGGTTGTTTGGGAAACAATCATTGTCAAAACTTATGTTCACTTTGCTGTTGTAGATAGCCAGTCAGCCAGAGGTGTTAGTGCTGTTTTCAAGGGCTTAGGCTATCTAAAATAAGGAAATTATCTAAGATCTTTTTCTCTAAATATTGGCATATAACTTCATCTGAGGTGAAATATCTTCAGTTGTTTATCTGTACTGTGTCTGTTTACAAGAAAGGAAGTGTTTACATGGAATTTTAACTTTGTAACTGCAAGAATTCCAGTTCAGCCAGAGAAGAGCATTAACCTTATTTTACTTTTTTTTTTTTAACTCTCCTTAATACGTCAATAGGATTTTCAGTATCGCCAAACCATTTTGGATTTTTGTTCCTTCCCTCATCACACACCAGACTTATTAAAAGAGTGCTTTTTTTTTTTTAACACTACATTGGGATCACAGAGTAAAATTCTCCAACTGCCGTACGTTTATTTCAGCTAAGTACCATAAAGAAGGTTACACCATAATGACCCTCTGGAGCTAGGAAAACTACCACAAGATCTAAAGCTTTGGTCATTAACTTCCAACTATGGTCTTTATTTCTTGTGGTGAAATGATGTGCCTTTCCTTGCCTAATCCCTTCCTGGTGTGTATCAACATTATTTAATGTCTTCTAATTCAGTCATTTTTTTATAAATATGTCTATAAACATTGAACTTTAAAAAATCTTATTTATTTATTCCATTACTGTAGTACTTGACAGATTTTAAAAAAAATGTAACTTAGTAATAATTTCTTACAAAATCCTAGATCTGTCTTTTTTAAAAAATAAAAAAATGAGAAGAGACTCAGAATTGTGTATAGTGTCTGAGTTGCTTAAATCTCAGTACCTTAGGATAAAGAAGTACAGGATTCTGAATGAGGATTTTGTGATTTTCTGTGGGAAATGCATTGTTGCTCTATAGGCCTATCTTTATGTCCAGTGTTTGGGTCTCTGTTTTATCTTCCAGAAAATGTGGGAACCCCTTGCCCCCATTAGAAAATAAGAGACTATTTCTTATGCTTCAGCGTTTTAAAGCATGTTTTCAAAGTACTTTTGTGATCATTGTGTACATACTTAACGTGGCTAGTTTTTCATAAAGTCATTTAATGGCTGTGGATGTTTATGTTGTATATTAATCAAGTGGGCTTCTGACTTACAACAAAGCCAATATTACTCTGCAGCCGATTATTGCCTGTGAAATGGCTAGTTACTCATTTTTCTACCTCCTCCTAACTCTTGAAGTTTCATTGTCTTTCAGCACCTTTTGTGGAAGGTAGAAAAGCTAAGTGAACAAAACACAGCACACTTTTGGGAATGAGATTTTAAAATTATTGACCAACATGACATTTTTGGGTTTGGAAGTTATTTATTTTATCCCTGCCTCTTGTCACCCCAGAATTACCTGGAACTTACTCTAACACCCGTCTTTAGTGTGCATTGAGGAAGCTTAGTCAGGATCTGACTTTTGAGCCTCACCAGTAGCACCCTTAAATATGGAAAGCTAGCACCATAAGCCGTGGTGCTGAGTATGTGTTGTTTAAGCACATTTCAGAGTAGCTGAGTTCATTCTCTCCTGCAAAGATTTTTTTCTTTGGAATACAAAGGCTTGCATTGTTTCACTTGATGTGTAAATATTACGGTTTTTCAGCTGTCTAATGATTCTAGTCAAGTAGAACCATATGAAATTACTGATATTTGACCATTTTTGATTAAACTGATACATAAAATCAGCGGCAAGGAAAGTGCTATTAATCTCTTTTCACCTAATCTTTGAAAGCAGCCCCTGAAGTGTAAAAAAATAATTTTCAGATTTTTCAGAATGTGAGTTTTATGGCAACTTAAGAAACATGTTTTAAAATCTTAATTTTATGGTTCCTGATCTCATTTCATGATGTGAATAAATGTCTTCTATATCCTTTTTAGCAAAGACTCATTTTAGAAAATTTCTTAAGGATAGCCATAAACACAGTAAAAGTTAATACAATAAAAAAGGCAGAATTTATTTGTTCAATTAATATTGTGTGCCTGCTGTCTAGGTCATAATATACTAGGGTCTTGGGAATTTAATTGTAATGTGTTAAAAGTTTTACCTGGTCTAAGTATTGGTGTGTGTGTGGTGGTGGGGCGGAGGCAATGGATAGAGTTAAGTCACAGGTGAACTGATTGGTGACCCCAGTGAGAAGGAATTGACCATATAACAAATCAATTTAGAGTTTGTTTTTCCATTGCAGAGACATTGCTAAGTTGCAGAGTAGCACTGTTAAAACTTATGTAATATATATCCAGTCATTTTCAATTATTGTAAAGTAGTGTGAGGGCATTTTAAAATTTAACCCTTTTGTAAGCTTTCACCAGAAATGAAAACAACCTGTTGATTTAACCTGATTTTGCTGGTTGCAACACTTTGAAAAGTTTCCCAGCAGCTAAAGGAGCAGGTAATGTGTATAGTGCTGAAGATGCAAACTGTTACTGCATGAGCTCCACCCAGCTCTGTCCTGGCCCAGATGGGTGAAGTCTCTTGTCCTCCTTTGAGCCCTCTTCTCTTAAGGAAGTAATGATTCAGACTTGAGAGAAATAAAACAAGGAAACACATCTATGTATAGGAATTCTTTTTCTTTTGCTCATCAGGTGTTCCAACAGACTATTATAATGAGATATATTTTTCCTTGGATCAAACTATGATATATGCCAGTGTCCTGCAAATTCATTATGTGAAAAGAATAAATTACAGTAATTATTTGCTCTCTAGAAGAAGAGATTGAAATCCTCTTCAGTGTTAAAATTTCTGTTAGCAAAATTAATACGTTGACATACTAACACCTGCACACTTTCAGCAAACTTGTATAAAGCAAGACCCAATTTATATTACTTTTTACCTTTGCAGAGTTTTAAAAAGATGGAATAAGGAGAGAGAGAATTCTCTTTTGTCTTCACCTTTTAAAATATTTGAGTTATGGGGTAATGTATCACCTTTCATCTTCAGACTCTGTCTCAGGATGTGAAATTTACCTCACGTCTCCTACAGCCCCTCCCAGTCTTCTAGCCTGTGTTCTTGTTTTTCTCTGCTCAGCTTGTATTGTCATTGCGATGTACACAAGCAGCTTTGAGTCTGTTGTTTGCATAATCTCCCATGGCACCTTCCTCACAGTCCTTAGTCTTATCTTCACAGCAGAACTATGCCATCCAGTTTTTCTGTTAGTCTCAGGGTACCAAAGAGGGCTGCTCAGAACTATTCAGCTGATACTGTTCAAAAATTGCTGTTTGACTTCAGTTGCTTGACAGTTAACCCCCACTGCCTGTTGATTTATTACCCTGTAACATGTTTTTCAAATCTCTACAAATATTAGTTGTTGGAAACTTGTATTCTTTTTCTTCAACTTCCACGGATGGAGTTTATGTTCTCTTTAAGGAGCACATATTGAAATGAACTCTTCCAGTTTCTCCAACACTTGTATGCTTCTCCCTACAAGAGAAGAACGTATTAACTGATTGGAGAGATTGCTGGGAGCATGGCATCCACAAAAAGCAACAAAGTGTATAGTGGTTAACTATCCAGCTCAGGAGAGACAGCATACTAAATTTGTAATCCCAGGTCTGTCACTTAGCCTTTCCAAGTCCCACTTTTCCCATCTGTGAAATGCTATGATTATCATACCTGCCTCATAGAGTTGTAATGAGGATATTGCTCAGCATAAAGTAGCCACTCAGAAATGCTTGACTGGCTGCATTAAGAGTGGATGGGGTTACCCCTAGTGACCTGGCCACCCCATGGGGTGGTTCTCAGTCTATGCTGCTTATTGGAATTGCCTAGAGAACTTCAGAAAATACTTGTGCGCTAGAGATTCTGATTCAGTCGGTCTGGGGTGTAGCTAGGTCACTGATATTTTTAAACCTTTCCAAGTGATTCCAGTGAGTAGCTATGTTTGAAAACTGTTTGAAAGCTACATTTGAAAGCAAGAAATAGGATTCTCTCTTCTTGGCAGATTGTTACAAAGAGACAGTGGGCTCTGTAGAGTAAACAGACCTGGCATGCTGCCTGCCTTCTAGAAGCTATTTCTTTCCCGTGCTTTCAGGCACTCTCTTCTGCTGACATCTGGCTCTTTGAGATGGGCCCCAATCCATCACACCACTGCTGGCTGGAGATGTACCAAGAGTCTACCTGCAGCCCAGGATACTCCAGTGGTTGGTCGTAAGGTTCAGATTTGGCCGGAGGTAATAGAAAGAAGCCTCATTTGTTTTGGCTTCGATTCCAAATTACCTTCTTTAATTCAGTACTTTCAGGGACCCTGTAGAGGGGGGGTGACTAGGCCTCCATAAAAAAGGTGAATACTGTGATCCTTGTCTGTTTATCAGTTCACTGCATTACTTCTCTTTTCATTAGAACCAGAAAGGACAGACATTAACCTCTACACAAGCCAGAAATGCTTGAGAATAAACATATAAAATGAAGATGAACTAGTACTTACCTTGATAGGTTGTTGTGAGGGTTAGATAAGAAGGTACATAGATCCTGAAACATCAGAGGTCAGTAAATACTAGGTATTGTTAAGAGATGAAGGCAGCACAGGGGGAGGAGGGCAGCCTTTGCCTGGCCTGTGTGATTAGTCTGCAGGAGCTGGAGCTGCTGTGGCTTGTCCTGTGGTTGCACCCCTGCAGGGCTTAGGGCTACAGTGTCGGGGAGAATCTAGTTTCCTGTTAAGGTTTACTTCAAAACAGGTAGAGCTTCATTACAGACAGGCTCTTTAACTATTCTTGCATGTCACAATGGAAGGATTTTTTTAAAAGATTGTGTTTTTATCCTTTTTCCCAAACAGGTCTGCACCAGTGTGGGATTTTTTGGTCTTTCAATGATTTTGGTAAGCATCGGTTGGTGATTTAAGGTTAGCTGCATCAAAAATCTGTCTTTATCTTGTTTAAATTGGATCCAGGTCCACTGAGAGAACAAGAGGAACTTGGATTCCTGTGGCTTGTTCTCAGGCTCCTGAAATGAACTACTACCACATGCAATACAATTTGGTTTGGACGGTTCATTTTAAGTGCTGAGGGTAGCAGTGGATTTCAGGGACACACACCAGAGGGCCAGACACTGAGCATTACTCATGAACACTTACAATAAGTTGCAAAGTGGCACTTTTCTTGCCCTGCCTGGACTTAAAGGAGCATTCAAAGGTATGAAAGATAAGAAATTATCTAAAAAATATCTAGAAAGAATTCAAACACTCGAGGCTAAGACTTCTTCCAGGACTTGATTAGGGGCAGCAGCATCCACTTTTATTATCATAACTATGCAACCATCCCCCATGGCAGTGGTCCCTTTCTCTTCCCATTTGAAATAAAAAGATGACAGGAGGAAGGAAAGGGAGGAAAAGGCCTTGAGTCTTTGCATGGAGGGTGCTGCGGCCCAGCTCTGCCTCCACCAGCGACGGTGGGTACGGATCCCACCCCCCAACTACTAGACAGCCTCCTAGGTGGACAAGCAGAGCTACTCTCTAGTTAACCCATGACTTTCACATCTAAATCACATGCTTCGAATTTAGACATTTGCTTATAACCCCAGCTCTTCTTTTACTGTGTGAGAACCTTTGGGAAAATTCTAACACTTCTGAGGTCTCAGTGTGTTAATAAAGTCCCCTTTTCATGTTTGTTGTGAGGCTTAAATAACATAATACATGTAAAGCACTCAGCGTGGTGTCCAGCGCATCTCAATAAATGGTAATCATAATTGATCAGCAGATGATTTCAGGTTCCCAGCCCTGCCTTCTCTCCTATGCTTTAGGTTTAAATTTCTAACTGCCTTCAAGGCAGCTCCATTTGAATCTTTTCATGATACCTAAAACTTAATATGGCCAGATTTGAACTCATTTTTCTTTTCATAGTTTCTCCAATTCCCATTTTCTTTGTTTTCCCTATCAGCTAGACTTTCAGTGGTGACATCATCTTTGATTCCTCCTGTTCCCTTGCCTTAACCAAGACTTTCTGATTCTATGTAATGTCTATCTCACTAAAACCCTGCTATCCTACCCTGGTTCAGGCTACTGGATGATGACAGTAGCATTGCTGCCAGGTCTCTCTGTAATCCAATTCATTTTACATATCCTGCTAGTCTGATATGCAAAAGCATAGATCTGATCACATCAACTTTTTTTTTTTTTTTTTTTTTTTTTTTTTTTTCGGTACACAGGCCTCTCACTGTTGTGACCACTCCAGTCGCGGAGCACAGGTTCCGGATGCGCAGGCTCAGCGGCCATGGCTCACGGGCCTAGCCGCTCTGCGGCATGTGGGATCTTCCCAGACCGGAGCACGAACCCATGTCCCCTGCATCGGCAGGCAGACTCTCAACCACTGTGCCACCAGGGAAGCCCCACATCAACCTTTTGCTAAAAAACATTCAATGACTCCTCATTGCTTATAAAGCAATGATTCTAGAAGCAATCTGGAATTGTCTAAATTTAGTCTCACATCCAAGATCTAGCATTAGCTAGTTCCATTTTTGAAACATTTTCTGTTCCCATTTTACTTCAGTCAAACTCACAATTAATTGTACCCAGTTAGCACTTTCTTAGATCGATGCTTCTTGTTATGTTGTGTTTCTGGAATACTGTTCTCCACATGCTCAAATCTTGTCCATATCTCTTTGTTGAAATTATATCGTTTCAAAAATCATGACCATTTATTTACCAAATAGAATAAAGTTCACCTCAAATGTATTATTATTTTGAATACTTATAGCACTCTGAGTAACGCGCCCCCCTGTAGCTTTTGTCACTTTCTACCTTGTTTAACACTGATCACATATTCTCTTCCCTACTAGATTTTGCTGCCTATTTATTTAATCTTTGTATCTCACGACATCTCCCACATAGCCTTGCAAAGACTAGTTTCTCAGGAAATCAGAGGGAAGTTTTTGAGTGAATAACCCTTGAAATTATTAGAAAGCCGTACTGTAAAGTGTACACACGAAATTAGATTATCTAGGAAAGCATTTGAACTGATAGACGAGCTCAAATTTAATATTATGTTGCTACTTTGGAGGGAAAGCTCTGCAACAGTCCTTCAAGGTAACTTTGAGATTTATAGATACAACATTTTCCCCCCTGAGCTAGCAGAGGAAGAGGGTTCATATTTTTGTCAGTTGGGATGCCACGTGTACAATTTAACTCAATCACTTAGGCTTTTGTGACTTTTGCTCATTTCATATGAAGTGCTATACTAGAAAATATAAGTTTTCTGCTGCCTTGGTTAGGATAACTCCCATTTATTTTTCTAGTCAAAGCTTAATATTTATTTCATCAGCACAGTTTTTCCTGACCCTCTGTCTTGAGTTAGCTCTCCCTCTTATGTGTCCACAGTGCTCTGAAGTTCTTGAATGTGGAAAACAGGAAAGTCCAAGTTTGAAAGTGACTCTGTTTAAACTCCATGGATCTGTTCTTCCCATACCTCAGTAAAATCTCGGGTAGGTCTTGGGGTTACTTAATAATTAAGAAAGTAGTTCTTTCTGACAGCAGCATGAAAGAGTTCAGTCCTGTCTGATAATCACATTTCAGGCCAGTTAGTGAAATATTAAAACTAAAACACCATTCAAAGTTAAAACTCCATTCTCCCTTGGCTTAGTTTTGCCTCTGGCTGGGAGGTCTGAGACTTGAGCAGCTGCTTCTCTCTGTCCTCTGTCACTTTTTCCTGAGACAGTGACTCCGCTGTGGTTAACACCTGGGAAGAGTGGATTAGGAACACGTACGGTTTGTGTGGCTGTACCAGTTGACCTCTGACCTGGGGCTGCAGAGGCCCATGCATGTTGCTGCTTTCTCTCCTAGGGGCCACTTTGGGGAGTTTCTCAGAGACCCCCTGCTCTGCAGACTTTCAGACTGCAGTTCCTTTAGCATGAGAAGTCAGTGTCTCTCCTTCAGCTGTCGGTTCACCCCTCCCCCCTCAGTGTCCGGGGTGCTGGCCGGCTGGCTCATCTCCGTTGGGGTCCTAGCGCTCTCGGGTTGTTCAGGAGTTCTCATTTACTAGGATCCCAGGTCAGCTCCTTCTGGGGGGAGGACATCTAGTCCCCAGGAAACAAGAAGCGCTAATGAATAAATACCTGGATGGTGGGAATGCAGGTCTCTCCCAACTCAAACTGGGGTCTCGTTGCTTTGCTGCATCAGTCCCATCCAGCCAAGCCCTTACAGCTTTTAGCTTTTCAAGGGGGAGTCAGATATTCTTCCCTAGGTTTCTCGAGCTCCAGTGGGCATGTGCCCAGCTCCCTGAGTAAAGCCCCTCTCAAGTGACTAAGCCCAGTGAGGGGGGCAAGCCCCTCCCACCACAATGGGTGGGACTTGGGGAAGCCCAGAGCCTTCAGCTTGTCTCTCCAGAGATGTCTGCCTTCTATTTCTCCAAACTCTCATGAATCCCCAAGGCTCTCATAAATCTTTGAGGGGAGTTATGAGCTAAAAGTCACAAGATCTGTTTTTAGACCACCCCCTGCAAATCCTGCCCAGGCGTCCAACATCTCAGTTTATTTTTATTTTTTATTTTTTTTATTTTATTATTTTTTTTGCGGTACTCGGGCCTCCCACCGCTGTGGCCTCTCCCGTTGTGGAGCACTGGCTCCGGATGCACAGGCTCAGCGGCCATGGCTCACGGGCCCACCTCCCGGACCGGGACACGAACCCGTGTCCCCTGCATCAGCAGGCGGACTCAACCACTGCGCCACCAGGGAAGCCCCAACATCTCAATTTGGAACGTGGAGCTTACGATAAAACTAAACTGAGGTAACAATATACGTTACATTTGAATCCTGTTAAACAGTATTAAATTTTAATAATTTTGTTTAACATCTTCCTTCCTTGGACAACTTAAAACCCATGAGAGCAGAAATCTTGTCAGACTTAACTCACAGAACCCAGTGCTTGGCACAGTGCCTAGAATATAATAAGATGCTCAATAAATACTTAGTGAATGATGCATGAATCAATAAATACAACTCTTATCTCTCTTGAAAGATATGAACTAATCTTGTAAGTCTGGTGAGCCACAATACTCATTTTTCAGAGGTGAGTGCATAGAGGTACACATAATTATTAAATTTTGAGACTCGTGTTTCCTTTAATCGGTCCTCAAGTAAGAGTTATTTTCTTGGTGTGTATTTCCTCAGGAGGAGAGTAATAAATCTATTTCAAAAATTATAATTTCCCTCTAAGTAGAGGCTACATATTTAAATATGGTTAGTGAAGTAGAAGAAAAAATTGAGAGGGGGAAGGATTGTGAAGAATGAAGTTCTACTTAGTTTAATATTAGTCAATTATATTAGCCAATAAATGTTAATTATATTTAATATTAGTCAATTTATATACTATAAATAGCCTGTACCATTTTCTTTCCTTTTTTAATGTCCTGCATTAGATAAAGCAGGGATTGTGCCTGTAATTCTTTTTACTGTGTGTCTCCCTATATCATTTCCCACCCTAAGAGGAAGTAAACTCAGTACATACTTTGCTGATGATGACAGGAAGAGTCAATGAGGAGGAGAGAGTGGAGAGTGTAACAAAGGAGGACAGCCCCCAGGTTGCTGAGGAAATTATGCCAAAGCTGTCATCTCTTTGGTGCTCATAGCTTGCCCCTGCGAGAATTCTTGTCATGATAAATTTCAGGCTTAACGTTTTTCTTGTGACAATGTAAGACTAAGAGAGCATTCAGGTGATACATTCTTTGGGGAGTCACACTCCTAGTTCAGCCAACATAGCACTGAGAAGATAACTTGTTTCACGGCCTTTCTCCCTGCCACATCTAGCTGTGATTCTTCCAGTGCAGCCTGGCTTCCTCAGGCTGCCCTGGCCTTCCAGGAACCACATTTAGGGTATCATCTTGCCTTTGGTGTGTGAAAGTAATGGCTTCCTAGAATTGTGCCTCATTCTTCTGGGCTGTTTCCTGCTGAATAGCTGGTAAAATAGCTATTGAATTGATTTATGCTACTGAGATAATGAGTCACACCTTCCAGGTAAGTTATTTCCATTTCAATACCTGGACTTTCAACACCATAATCCTAATTTTTTGCTTCTGTCCTTCTCCCTTTCTTCCTGCCTTTCTTTCTTAATATAATTTTTGAGCACCTCACCTGCCGCCAGGCATTAGAATAGGCCCTGGGGATGCAGACTGCACCCCTACTTTCATGGCAGTCATGTGGAACACGGGCTACCACTAAACTATGGAAGCATAATATATTTCATTTTTGAATCCAGGAATAGTATCCTCAATCATTCAATCATGCTCTTACTTGCTTATTTGGCAGGAAAGATAAAATCTGTTCACCATGTTTGTCTCAACCTTCTAATGGTGGAATATGTTGTTGCTATGGAGATGAAGAAATATTTTGACTAGGAGAATAGTTTAGAGCCCCTCAAATTACATTTCTTGGCCTACCCGTAGAGCTAGTCTCTACATAGCTGGCTTCCAGGGATGAATAATCCAGTTTGCCCTGTCCTGTTGTCTCTAGCTGTGATCTGGAACATAGGCTATGTTCCAGATTTATTGCAAATATGCTTAATGTATGTCCCCCACCCTCCACTTTGTAGATGACATACCAGGAAGTTTAAGTACCTGTGCTTAGATGCCCTAACCTGCCCATCAGAGTGTCTCAGTGTGTTCCCTCTCATTTACCCTCTCTGGTTTTATGAAGAACTAGTTCCACACAGAGGCGTTTCTTTCCATGAAATCATATTTTTGAAAATTCTCAGAAATTTTTTCTTTTAACAAAGTTTGGGATTTTTATTTCATTTTTAAAAATTTCATATATATTCTTTTATCCTTATCTTCTAAAGGAGTATCAAAGAAAATAGATCTGTAAGTAATATCAGTATGCAATGACTCATTTCTCCAAAATTAGCATACTAATTTGATAATACACTCTTTCCCACATTAGCGTTTGGCTTTCCTTCCTGTATAAAAGGGAGTTTACTCTCTTGTTAACACATTAAACAGGACTAACTAGTTTTTTGTTTTTTTCTGTTCCCTGGGATTGATATTGATTCACCAACAAAAACAAAACATAAAATTATAATAAAAAGATGAAGATCATTTAAGTAAATAGTAAGTTCGTATTTAATAAAAAGATAACATGCACTTGCTTAAAATGAATTATATTGACTTTTATTCCATCATATTTCTATCAAGTTCATACTTAAACACCTGCCCAATAAAAATTTATTTTAAAAAAAGAAATTACAGCTCAACAGTTATCTACTATATAAGATTTTCATTTTAAAAACTGAATTAATGTATTTAGCTTATTTATTGTTGGTTATTTTGCTTTTTTAATAACCATTTTATATATATGACTATATATTAATTAACCAATGAATTAATAAATTACCCCTTCTGGGCCTTTTTTGCTCATTTCTCTTCTATTTAACATTTTCACTATAAAAGGTGACCTGAAACAGTGAGAAATTGTTCAAATCAGTATATTTTATAGTTTATAATAGCAAGTTGGTAAATGTTTTTACTACGAGTATGGAAATAATGAAGTATAATGAGAGGCAGTATTTTGAAATGCAAGGTACACACTCAAATGTTCAGAGAGGCCACGCAGGTGGCATAAAAAGAACTAATTGTTGCCAGATCTCCCAGTTTTTCAAGAGCAGTTGTAATTTGCTTTTATAAATTTTCTCCTGATTTTTGAATCTTGGAAATTAATGTTAAAAAACACTGTGTTCTGCACTGCCAACAGTTCTAAACTGTTCTGTGCAATCGTCTGGATGATCTTTTGTGACTTATGTGATAGTTGAGAATGTGTGTTTTGTAGTTGGCTTGGTGTTCAGAACACAAATACTACTGTGGGACCCCAAGCAAATGACTCGGCCATACTGCACTTCATTTTCTTACCTGTCACATGGGGGTAATTGTATCTCTCTCATAGTATTTTGGCTTATTGGGAGCATGGGAGTTAGGGGACATCTGAGGAGCTCTAAATCTGAAAATCTGAATTCCCTTGGAGTTCACTGCTTTGTTCTTTGTTTCACAACAGCCCTCTTAACATTACCTGGGGGAAAACAAATTTTATGAGGAATAAGTGAGCTAAGCTGTCCTTAACATTCTCCCTTCAAACTCAGCCCCTGAGGTACCCTCAGCCCTGCCTTACCATCTTTCTTAATTCTTGTAACTTGTGTAAATTGTGCTGGCCAACACAGTATATCTCAGTCCACAAGCTCTTCTTCTTCTTCTTCTTTTCTTAAAAAAAATAAATTTATTTATTTTTGGCCGCGTTGGGTCTTCGTTGCTGTGCGCAGGCTTCCTCTAGTTGCGGTGAGCGGGGGCTACTCTTCGTTGCGGTGTACGGACTTTTCATTGTCGTGGCTTCTTGTTGTGGAGCACGGGCTCTAGGCGTGCAGGCTTCAGTAGTTGTGGCACGTGGGCTCAGTAGTTGTGGCGCATGGGCTCTAGAACACAGGCTCAGTAGTTGAGGTGCACGGGCTTAGTTGCCCAGTGGCATGTGGGATCTTCCCGGGCCAGGGCTTGAACCTGTGTCCCTTGCATTGGCAGGCGGCTTCTTAACCACTGCACCACCAGGGAAGCCCCACAATCTCTTCTTACAGTGTGGTGTTGACACTCTTCCCATCAACAGTTCTATGTTTCCTCTCCTTAAATGAGAGTAAAATGTAGTGACTGCCTACAGTAGCCATGCTGTAAGGAAACCCAGGTGTATTTGTTTCCTGGCACTGCCATAACAAAGTACCACAGAAATGTACCTTAAAACAACAGAATTTTATCATCTAACAGATCTGGAGGCTGGAAGTTTGTAATCAAGGTGTTGGCAGGGCAACACTCCTGCCAGAATCATTCCTTGCCTCTTTCTATCTCCTGGTGTTTTGCTAGCACTCCTTGACATTCCTGACTTAGGTGTATCACTCCAATCCTCCATCTTCATAAGGCATTCTTCCTGTGTCTCTCTGTATTGTCTTCCCTCTGCATATCTGTCTCTGTGTCCCCTTTTTATAAAGGACACTAGTCATATTGGATTAGGGTCCATCTGAATAACCTCATTTTAACTTGATTACTTCTGTAAAGATCCTAGTTCCCGAAATTCAATTTTTAGCACCAGATCACAAGGAGAGGCCACATGTTGGCTTAGGTCCCATCTGACAGCCAGTATCAATGGCCAGTCATACAAGCGAAGGAGCCTTTGAGATGACTCCAGGTCCAGCCACCATGTAACTACAACTAGGTGATAAATATTGAGCAAGAACTTGCCTAGGGGCTTCCCTGGTGGCGCAGTGGTTGAGAGTCTGCCTGCCGATGCAGGGGACGCGGGTTCGTGCCCCGGTCCGGGAAGATCCCACATGCCGCAGAGCGGCTGGGCCCGTGAGCCACGGCCACTGAGCCTACGCATCCGGAGCCTGTGCTCCGCAACGAGAGAGGCTACAACAGTGAGAGGCCTGCGTACCCCAAAAAAAAAAAAAAAAAAAAAAAAAAAAGCAGAACTTGCCTAGATGAGCACAGTCAACCCCCCAAACCATGACAGATGATAATATAGTGATTTTTTTTGCTTTAAGTAATTGAGTTTTGGGACCATGCAACAATAAATAACCGGAGCATAAGTCACGGTGAGATGGTAAAGAAGTTTTGTCTCCACAGGGGCCCAATATACCCCACGGTTACAAATATCTTTTAGGACCTGTAGCTGCATCAGGCCAGCTCTGCTTCTTATCTAGGCCTGCTCTGGCATTTTTCAAAGTCTTACCATTTTTAGATGCCTAAAGGCTCATTTTTCACCTTTGGCCAACAATTCTCTCATTCCTTGTATGCAGCAATTAATATGCACCTTTCCTTTAGGTCCTGCCTTGGCATTTATGGTGTATAGTTGATTTACAGTGCTGTGTTAATTTCTGCTGTACAGAAAAGTGATTCAGTTGTATGTATATACATTCTTTTTCATATTCTTTTGCATTATGGTTTATCACAGGATATTGAATAAAGTTCCCCGTGCTATACAGTAGGACCTTGTTGTTTATCCATTCTATATATAATAGTTTGCTTCTCCTAGTCCCAAATTCCCAATCCATCCTTCCCCCACATTCCTTCCCACTTGGCAACTGTAAGTCTGTTCTCTATGTCTGTGAGTCTGTTTCTGTTTTGTAGATAAGTTCTTTTGTGTCATATTTTAGATTCCACATGTTAGCGATAGCATGTAGTATTTGTCTTTCTTTTTCTGGCTTACTTCACTTAGTTTGATAATCTCTAGTTCCATCCATGTTGCTGCAAATGGGACACAGAGACTGAAAAAACCTTGGAATTTCAAATGTTTGGAACTAACGTATCCTTCTTCTTTATCAGAGTAATTTGCAGAATTTTGTGAGTCAGATAATTTTAAATGGCTTAAAATGAAAAATAGCATCTGTACCTTCACCCCAATTTGTGCCCTCTCCAACCCTCAACCATTTTCAACTCTCCTAACTTTTTTTCTGAATTCACTTTTATATTTCTAAGTGATGTGCTTATACTGCTATTTTATAGTTTCTTAGTTATAGTTGTTTCTGTAGAGGAGTATATAGCTCTCTCACTATACAGCTCTCTCACTATACAACAGCCCTCCTCAGAGAATACTCTTTCACTTCCCTTACCCTCTCAATAAAGTTAAATCACCATTTTGGTTAAATCAGTAGTCATTATTTCTATTCATATGGATATGTATTTATTGCTCATAGCTATGCCATGTAATGTACTATGATATCACCTTTTTCTTATTCAAAAAATTTCCCCTTAGGTTAATAAGGCCTTTTTTTTTTTTTGCGGTACTCAGGCCTCTCACTGTTGTGGCCTCTCCCATCGTGCGTGGAGCACAGGCTCCGGATCAGCGGCCACGGCTCACGGGCCCAGCCGCTCTGTGGCATGTGGGATCTTCCCGGACCCGGGCACGAACCCGTGTCCCCTACATTGGCAGGAGGACTCTCAACCACTGCACCACCAGGGAAGCCCCATAAGGCCTTTTTTTCTACCATTTTGACACAAAATTGTTTGCCAGAAGTAAAATCAACTAATTAATTTTAACTTTTTTATTAAATTGACATGTAACATCGTGTAAGTTTAAGATGTATAGTGTGTTACTTCAGTATATTTATATATTGTAATATAATTGCCATTGTTACAATATTTATCACATTACATAATTATACTACAATATTATTGTCTATATTCATTATACTGTGCATTAGGTCTCTATGTGCATTAGATCTCTATTTGTTACAAGTCTGTGGCCTTAAACACCATCACTGCCCCCCACTCCCACGCCAATCCCCTGGTAACCACCATCTTACTCTCTGTTTTTTACAAGATTGATTTTTTTGGGGCTTCTGCATATAAGTGATAATATACAGTATTTGTCTTTCTCTGTCTGACTTATCTCACTTAGCATAATGTACTCAAGGTCCATCCATATTGTTGCAAATGGCAGGATATCTTCCTTTCTTATGACAATGGAATCCATTGTGTATATGTACCACATCTTTTTTTATCCATTCATCTGTTGATGGGCATTTGGGTTGTTTCCATATCTTGGCTATTGTGAATAAAGCTGTAATAAACTTTGCATTGCAGTGCAGGTATCTCGTCAAAATCCTGTTTTCATTCCCTTTGGATATATACGCAGAAGTGGAATTGCTAGGTTGGTAAATCTACTTTTAATTTTTTGAGGAACTTTCATATTGTTTTCCATAATTGTTTTAAATTGGTTGGACCAATTTACATTTCTATCAACAATGTAAAAGGGTTCCCTTTTCACTACATTCATGCCAGCACCTGTTGTCTCCTGTGTTCTTGCTGACAGCCATTCCAACAGATGTGAGGTGGTATCTCTCTGTGGTTTTGATTTGCATTTCCCTGAATGATCAGTGATGTTGAGCATCTCTTTAAAAGCTTCTGCACATGAAAGAAACAATTAACAAAATGAAAAGACAAACAACAGAATGGGAAAACATTTTTGCAAACCATATATCCAGTAAGGGCTTAATATCTAAAATATATAAAGAACTTGTAAAACTTAGTAACAAAAACCAAACAATCTGATTTTAAAATAGGCTGAAGAACTAAATAGGCATTTTTTTTTTTTCCAAAGAGGACATCAGAATGGCCAGCAGGGACATTAAATATTTAAAACAAAACACTTCTCTGGAGCTCTCTGTCACTCTACTCCAGTTTTAATCATTGTTTTCTTTTGTCTTAAGATTTTACTTCACAATCATCCTGGGAATTCCTCTTGTATTTATTAATACATAAATATTTTCCAAGAAGGAATTATTTCTATGATAATTTTTTCTTATTATTTGATAGGATAATGATAACTGATTATTTGAATGTTGGAGCTCCTGAATATAAACTGCTGGTCTTTTTTTCTTTAATTTTCAATCATTTTGTTCCACTTTCTAAAATATTAGGTCAGCTTTATCTTTTAACTCAGTTGACTTTTAAAAATTTCTGCTATTGTAATTTATATTTTTCATGATCCTTTTGTATTCTGAATGAATACAAAAAATTGAATTTCTTTTAAATACCTTCTGTTCTTGTACTTTGGATGCCATACCTTTTTAATTTGCCATGAATTATAATTTTTTTGAAATTTTCTTTTGTTACCTGATTTGTTCCTTTCTTTAAAGTTTTTTTTGTTTGTTTGTTTTTGTTTGTTTTTTCCTATACTTATTTTCTCTTGAGAACTCTGAACTCTTTTAGCTCTAGGGTATTTGGGGGTTGGCCCATGTTATCAGGGGTCTGTATTATATTGGGTCTCTCCCCCTGACAAATCTTTTTTTTTTTTTTTTTTTTGTGGTACACGGGCCTCTCACTGCTGTGGCCTCTCCCGCTGCAGAGCACAGGCTCCGGATGAGCAGGCTCAGCGGCCATGGCTCACGGGCCCAGCCGCTCCGCAGCATGCGGGATCCTCCCGGACTGGGGCACGAACCCGCGTCCCCTGCATCGGCAGGCGGACCCTCAACCACTGCGCCACCAGGGAAGCCCTGACAAATCTTTTAAAACTCTTTCTTCCACAAGAGTTGACCCCCAGGGCACTCTCTAATAAACATCCAGCACACAGAACTCCATTGAACAGACTATTTCTCTGGAAATCTAACCTGTGACAATTAGTTTTGAGAGAGATAAGTTTGGCATAAGGGGAAGAATATATATTTTTCATTCCTGATCTGGCCCCTATAGTGAATTTGGGCCCCTCTAAAGAAAAGTGTCAGAGGCAGAAATTAAAGTTTGCATGAAGTACCTGCCAAGATAGTGGGCAAAGGCTGAGGGCCACTCTGCTTATGGGATGACTCATGGATATTTTAATGAGATTCTGGGTAAAAGAAAAGATGCTTGATGGTCATGCCACTATTGGAATTATTTGTGAATATATATTGGAATGAACCATGACATTGTCAATATTCTATCAATTTTTGTCCTACAAAAACATTTCACAAGGGTTAACCTGAAATAGCTTTGCTTCTTGAGAACAAATTTTATCCTTTCAAGTCAACATTAGGTCTTATTTAATTTTTATTTCCACCCAGGATCTACCTTAGGGCTTCACATATTATAAACCTCAAAAATAGGTGGGCCAAATGCAAGGACAACTTTTGGAAAAAATTAAAATGAAAGAAAAAGCCTTCTGATTTTGTCCAGAGACAAATGGGAAATGGAAACAGATAGAAAAACAAGCAAGAGACTTCTTTACAGTCAGTTTTAGGTAAAAATTGGAATTGTCATGTATTTGTTATTTTACAGAGGAGATGAGAAGAGGCCACATGGGAGAATTTATACCATAAAATAATCTGAACTTTTTCAGCTCAGCATCATAATGAGTATAGATGCAAAACAGCAGCAGAAACCAGAAATCATATGAAGACTTTGAAGGGATAAAATGAGACTGATCTTTGCTAGTAACTGGTAAATCACAGAGCACTTGGTTAGGCAGAGCTGAGATAAGAAGATTCTTGTGTGAGCTACAGACTGTGTGTTTGATTTTTTGCTTATATTTAATAGACATTATTTATTAGAACAGCTTTAGGTTCACAGGAAAATCGAGCAGAAAGTACAGAGATTTTCTATATACCCCTTGTTCCCACATATGCATAGCCTTCTCCATTATCAACATCCCCACCAGAGTGGTACATTTATTACATTGGTTGACACATCATTATCACCCAAAGTCTATAGTTTACATTAGAGTTCACTCTTGGTGTTATATATTCTATGGTTTTGGATACCTTGATAGTGACAAGTATCCACCATTATAGTATCATACAGAATATTTTCACTGTCCTAATAATCCTCTATGTTCTTGCTATTCATCCATCTTTTCCCCCAACCCCTGACAATCACTGATCTTTTTTACTATCTCAATAGTTTTATGCCTTTTCCAGAATGCTATACATTTAGAATCACACAGTACATAGCTTTTTCAGATTGGCTTCCTTCACTTAATAAAATGCGTGAAAGTTTCCTCCACATCTTTTCATGGCTTTGAAAGCTCATTTCTGAGTAATATTTAATTGTCTAGACATACAACAATTTATACATTCACCTACTGAAGGGTAACTTGGTTGCTTCCAAGTTATGGCAATTATGAATAAAGCTGCTATAAACATACACAGATTTTTGTGTGGACATAAGTTTTCAACTCCTTAGGGTAAATACCAAGGAGTGAGATTGCTGAATGATATAAGAATAGTTTTGTAAGAAACTCCCTAACTGTCTTCCAAAGTGGCTGTACAATTTTCCACTTCTACCAGGAATGAATGAGAGTTCCTGTTGCTCCACATCTTTGCCAGCATTTGGTGGTGTCATTATTTCAGATTTTGACCATTCTACTGGGTGTGTAATGGTGTCTCATTGTTTTAATTTGCATTTTGCTGATGGCTATGAGCACCTCTTCATAGGCTTATTCATCATCTGTACATATTCTTTTTTTTTTTTTTTTTTTGTGAGGTACACGGGCCTCTCACTGTTGTGACCTCTCCCGTTGCGGAGCACGGGCTCAGGACGCACAGGCTCAGCGGCCATGGCTCACCGGCCCAGCTGCTCCGTGGCATGTGGGATCATCCCGGACCAGGGCATGAACCCGCGTCCCCTGCATTGGCAGGCGGATCCTCAACCACTGCGCCACCAGGGAAGCCCTGTATATATTCTTTGTAGAGGTGTCTGTTATTGTCTTTGGCCTCTTTTTTAATCTGGTTGTTTGTTTTCTTATTGTTGAGTTTTAAGGGTTCTTTCTATATTTTGGATAACAGTCCTTTATCAGATGTGTCTTATGCAAATATTTTCTCCTGATTTGTGGCTTGTCTTTTCATTCTCTTGGCAGTGTCTTTTGCAAGCAGAAAATTTTAACTTTATTGAAGTCCAGCTTATCAATTCTTTCTTTTATGTATCATGGCTTTGCTCTTGTATCTTAAAACTCATTGTCAATCCCAGAGTCATCTAGATTTTCTCTTGGTGTCTTCTAGGAATTTTATAATACTGCATTTTTCCTTTACGTCTGCAATACATTTTTTAAAATTAATTTTTATTGGAATATAGTTGCTTTACAAAGTTATGTTAGTTTCTACTGTACAGCAAAATGAATCAGCCACACATATACATTTATCCCCTCCTTTTGGACTTCCTTCCCACTCAGGTCACCACAGTGCATTAAGTAGGGCTCCCTGTGCTATACAGTATGTTCTCATTAGTTATCTATTTTATACATAGTATCAATAGTGTATATGTGTCAATCCCAATCTCTCAGTTCCTCCCACCCCCCTTCCCCCTTGGTGTCCATACATTTGTTCTCTATGTCTGTGTCTCTATTTCTGCTTTGAAAAAGGGATCATCTATACCATTTTTCTAGAATCCACATATACGCATTAATATACGATATTTGTTTTTCTCTTTCTGACTTACTTCACTCTGTATCACCAAAAAATCTACAAACAATAAATGCTGAAGAGGGTGTGAAGAAAAGGGAACCCTCATGTACTGTTGGTGGTAGTGTAACTTGATAGAGCCACTATGGAAAACAGTATGGAGTTTCCTTAAAAAACTAAAAAAAGAACTACTGTATAACCCAGCAATCCCACTGCTGGGCATATACCCAGAGAAAACCATAATTCAAAAAGAGTCATGCACCCCAATGTTCATAGCAGCACTATTTACAATAGTCAGGACATGGAAGCAACCTAAATGTCCATCAACAGAGGAAAGGATAAAGAAGATGTGGTACATATATACAATGGAATAGTACTCAACCATAACAAGGGACGAAATTGGGTCATTTGTAGAGACGTAGATGGACCTAGAGACTGTCATACGATACATTTTGAGTTAATTTTTGCGAAGGGTGTAAGGTATGTTAGACTTTTTTGTTTGTTTGTTTTGTTTTGCATGTTCAGTTGTTCCAGCAGCATTTGTTGAAATGACAGTCTCGGCTCCATTGCATTGTTTTTGCTCCATTGTCAATGATCTTACGATCATGTTTATGTGGGTCTATTTCTGGTCTTTCTCTTCTATACGTTGATCTATTTGTCTGTTCTTGTGCCAATACCATACTGTCTTGATTACTGTAGCCTCATAGAGGAAGTGGGAACTGACTAGGGTTTATTGACTCAGAGGAGAGGTTGTGTGAGCAGAGCTCTTAAAGTAGCACCTTTCCCACCTCTTTTTAAAGTCAATATACAATTTCTAGAATATTCCTTTGAAGTTACATTCATAATGTCTTTAATCTTATACCTTAGTTACTAGAAGTAACCTTTAAATTTTTTAATAATAATAATTAAAAAAATAACCATTAAATGTTCCTTGCAAATCCAGAAGCAC
This sequence comes from Kogia breviceps, assembly GCF_026419965.1. NCBI lineage: Eukaryota > Metazoa > Chordata > Mammalia > Artiodactyla > Physeteridae > Kogia > Kogia breviceps. Next base: position 104,344,252 of record NC_081314.1, read on the forward strand.
CTTCTGGAGATATTTCTTTACTCAAAATATTCCCTTATTAGGACTTTCTCATCATTTATAGTGCAATGAATCCCTATTGCCCATCAATCACAAGTCACAATTTGTTTGGTTAATTGCATATCTTGATTTTCCTAATCTACATCATTTGAATTCACTTTATCTTCTTGTACTTTGCACTACCATTTATCATCCCTAAGCCATGGCTTTCTGAATAAGTCACTGTCATTCTTCATGTGGTGCATTTTGCCTTATCTATATTACCCTCACCATTTTCCTCCATCTATCCAAATCCTACCCCTTCCTTAATGGTCAATCCAAGGTCTACCCAGGACAAGTTCATCTGTCTTCTTCCCTCCTCCCAGGCTCTTATTACCCATGTAACACCTTCTCAAGTCTCAATATTTGCCTTGTATGGTCCTCTGGCATTTCATGGGTATAAGTTTTGTTCCCCCAGTTTGATTACAACCTCACTTGTATCAGGATTAAGCATATTTCTGAGATGTACCCTGAAGATACAGCAAAAAACAAAGCAGAAGTAAATCCCTTCCCTCATAATTCAATTCTAGAGCAATATGATTATTTCAGGTGAGGGCCACGTTACTATGACGATGCAGGGCCAAGTCTGTGCTAAAGTAGCACTGTAGGGAAACTTTCTCCTATAATGAGAGTTTGTTAAGATTTCCTGGAACGAGGCTTTACCAAAGGAACTGTGGAAGAATGATGAATGTTGCTTCTAGTTCACCTCCTACCCATGAAACAATGTGAGCTCAGCCAAAGATTCATGGAGTCAGTGAAAAGGATCATGTAGCTCATTTCTTGTTATTTTAATTTTCTTACAAATATATAACAATTTTTAGGCTTACTTAAACATTTTGAAAAGTCCTTATGTTCAGTACCACAAAACAGCTGCCATTTCTTGCATCATTTCTTTGCACATTCATGCAATAAATACTTTATAGTGCCTACTATTGTCAGAGGAGTCAGCCAGAGGATGTGACCACTGGTTGACCTGAAACCTGGACCTGGACAGTTGGGTAATTGCCCCCTCCCCACCCTTAGAATGTACTTCTTGCCCACTATTCCCACTGTGGAAGCTGTTCCAAGGATGCAGCCTTGAGAGAGCAAGGTGCTGTTGAGACCATCCAGATGGTATATGTGACTGAAAACATTTAAGGCCTCTACATAAACTTTTAAGATTCTGGTGGGTGGGTGTGGAGATCTACTTGTCTTGCAATCAACTGCCCAAGACAAACCTCATATATAAGTTCTCTTGCTTATTAAAACTACCACCTACTAATCTAGAGTTGTTTGCCTCTTTCTTTGGTCTCTCCTTACCCTCTGTGTAAAGAGGCCAGTTTGCAAACCAACAACTCCTTATCATCACAGTTATAGATTCTGTTCTCGTGGAGCTTACATTCTAATAGAGGAGACTGGGGAAGCAAACATAAATAATTACATAAATAAGAAAAATAGCAAAAATTAGTAAGGGCTGTGCTGTGGGTAAAATGGAATAGTGCGATAAGGAATAACTGGGAGTTACTTTAGATCAGATGATTGGAAAAGGTCTATAGGAAAGGTGAACAGTCAAGCTGAGACATGAGTAGAAGGAAACCAGCTATGGCAGTTTAGAGATGAGCATGTTAGGTACAGACGCTATAGTGAAAATTCCTTAAGGCAGCTATAAGTTTTGCATGTTTGAGGAACCCATAAAAGGCAGGGGAAAGTGGTTGGTGATGGGATTGAAGAGTTGATCTTCCCGAGTTTGTAATGCAGAGTATGGAGTTTATGTTTTATTTTCAGCTCAGTGAGAATCCTTGGGAAGGTGTATTGATTTCCTATTGTTGCTCTAACAAATTGCCACAAACTCAGTAGCTTGAAACAACACATATTTTTATTCTTTCACAATTCTGGAGGTTAGAAATCAGAAATGATTCTCACTGGGCTAAAATTAAGGTGTCGACATCCTTCCTGGAAGCTGTAGGGGAGAATCCATTTCCTTGCCTTTTTCAGCTTCTAGGGTCTGTCTGCATTCCTTGGCTCATGGCTCCCATCCATCTTCAAAGCCTGAAATGGCCGGTTTAATCTTTCTCACATTGTACTACTCTGATTCTGACTCCTCTGCTTCTGTTTCCACCATTTAAAAAATTACATTGGGCCCACCTGGATGATCCAGGAGTATGTAATTCACCTTTGTTGTGTAACATAACATACTTACAATTTCTGATTACTGTAGCTGGACAACTTTGGGGGGACCATCATTATACCCACCAAACCAGAGTTTTTTAAAGCAGAGAAATGGCATTACCGTATTCACATTTTTTCAGAAAATGGATCATTAAGGGTAAGGATGAAAGTGGGGAGACCAGCTAAAAGGACACTGTAGTAGTTCAGAATTAGGCTGATAGCAGTGGACATGGAGGAATGTAGATGGATTTGGGTTATGTTTGGGAGGATGAGTCAGCAGGATTTGCTAATGATTTCTATTTGGGGGGGGGGAGGTAAAAAGAGCAAGCGGGGGAAATGCCTGGATTTTTTGCCTTGAGCATCTGAGGAGAACATAGCAGCATTTATTGAGTTGAAGGAGACTTCAGGAGAAATATTCTAGGCGGGATAATGGAGCTAGAAATATGAGTTTTATTTTATCCATGTTATGTTTGAAAAGCTTATCAGTTATCTAAGTGGAGATGTCAAACAGGTAATTGAATATAAAAGACAAGGCTGGAGATTAGGAGTCATCAGCATATATATTTCAAGTCTTGGAACTGAGTGAGATCATTTAGGGAGAGTGGGAAGACAGAGAAGGGTGACTGGGAGAGAGCCCTCTGGTACTCTCTAGTTTAGATTAGACCAGATTATCTACCATACAAAATGCCTGGTGGGTATAGAATTCAATGGTGTAGAAATTACAGGAGGTATCCTAAAAAAGATGAGGTCAGAATGCCAAATCAAGGAGCTTGAATTCTATTTAGTAGGACCTGAATAAATTTGTCAAGGGACTGACTCTATCAAATCTGAGTTTCAGAAAAACAATTCTCTGTGTGACTCATTGCTTTATTCTCTATGCTATATTTTGCATGTTGACATGGCATAAATGATAAATTAATAAACAAGTGTTTGGGTGCCCCTCATGTATCATGTTAAGATTAAAGCTGTGGAATAAAGGTGACTTTAAGACTGTTATTAAAAAACCCTAAGACAACAAAAAAGACCCCAAATTTAATGTGATGAATTTTGGTTTCCTCTTCTGATAAGGTCTGACCCCTTGTTCAAGAGTTGACAGTGTGGCAATTCCCTGGTGGTCCAGTGGTTAAGACTCGGTGCTTTCACTACTGAGGACCTGGGTTTGGTCCCTGGCCAGGGAACCAGATCCATGTGGCGAAGCTAAAAAGAAAAAAAAAGAGTTGCCAGTGCTTATTACAATGCCAAGCACAGTGCTAATAAGCAACAGTAATTCAAAGCTGTGTTAAGTCTCAATCCCTGTTTACAGTAACTTCTCAATGCCCTAGAGAGGCAGTCATGTAAACAAATAATTAGAATGCAAGGTGATAGAATCTATAGTATAATCATACGTTTGGAACTATGGGAGAAGAGATGGGAATGACTTAATTTGTCTGGGGGTGTTAAAAATGCTTTCTGGAACAAAACTGTCTTTTTCATAATAAAATAACATTCTAGTTCGGCAGTAGAGAGCAAATCTCCATGTGGGAGGGGCAAAACACATCCTCAAAACCTTTTCCCAGATTCTCATATTCCCCCCTGGGGAAGTAGTCACCACTACTGCCAAAACCATGGCATTGGCTGCCAAAAAGGCATTGCTCTCCCAATCACTCTGGCCCAAGTGATTTCCTGTAGCAAAGAGAAGATTAAGAGGGATCATTCGTACATGCCCTGACTAGACTTAGAGATAACCGCTGGAAACAAAATGTAGTAATATGCAACTAGAGGAGTAGTACTCAAACCTTTCTCTCTACTGAGAAAGCAAGTTGGCAAATGATGTTGACTGCGTGATACACTCCTGTGGGCTTTGTCAGGTAATGAATAATTGCTCATTGGCTAGCTATGATACCCATGCATTTCTCCCACTCAAGGTAGTATATTATAATGTAAAGGAATGAGGAAGATATTATTGAGATAATATGGAATCCACTCTAATTTATATATATATACACATATATATATAAAATCATATTAAACTATGGTAGTTTATTATTAGAAATGGATTAATTGTGATGCATCTCATAACTGATTGTGACACATCAAGGTGTTGAAATCATCTGAATGCTGCTGATCTTGATAATCTGGTTTATATAAGTGGGTCAGTCATCCTGTCCTTAGGGTTCCCTGTAGCAAGGCCTCCTTACCTATCTCTAAGTCTACCTCTGACAGGCAGATTTTGTCTTTTCCCAGTTGCCTGGAAGTTTAGGCATGGCTAAACTCCACTAGATCTATTTCTAAGAATGTGAGAGATAGGAGCCCCCCTTCTGTTATTTTGTCTGAGGACTTAGTTCTTCCCCTTGAGATTGACATTAGGAATGCCCAACCCTTAAGGGAAGCTCCCAACATTAACCACAAGAATAGAGCCACATCTTTAACAGAGAATTCATATTAAAATATTCTACAATTAGGCTCACTATCTCTATAAGAAATACACACACACACACACACACACACACACACACACACACACCCAAAACAGTTGGGGGTATTTTATTATGGATTACTCAGGAGAGGACATTTGACCCTGGCCTTGAAAGATATGTAGACATTTTCTCAGCAGAGAAGGTTGGAAAGGGAATGCTAAGTTACGTATCAGAGGCATGAAATCTCTTGAAGTGTTGGAGGAATGGAAAGCAGTTCCCAGACTGGCTGGAGTGTAGGGTGTATTAGCAAACTTCATTCTCATAATTATGTTATATGTGGATTACTCAGTGCTTGATCTGGTTTTGACATCCTCTGCCTGAAATAAATATTGAATGACTCAGCTATTCATAATCAAGTAATTACTCAGTAGAAATTCTAAAGTCATTTAGTACATAACAGACAGCATCTCTGAATTTGTTCTTATAGTCAGAAGACTTCCTAAGACACATGTAGAAATTAAGAGGTATAAAGTGGTATACTGAGCTGTGCTCAATGGAATAATCCATAACTGGAGACATGGAACTTGCTTTCTTTTTCTTTCCCCCTCCCTCCCTCCCCCTTTCCCTCCCCTATCTTCCTTCCTTTCTTCTTTCATATATACTTACAACTATTTTGTATCATTTTATTCACATATATTGTGTGTCTACTCCATGTCAACCACAATACTCAGCACTAAGGTTAAGAGATAAACAAAAGCAGATGTGGTATCTGCCTCCCCTCACCTTATAGAATTGGGAAGAAGTGATAGGAGACAGACATTAACCAAATAATCACCCAGATGAATTGAAAATTACAACTTTGCTATTATGAAGGCAAGATGATTGGAGATATAAGACTTAAAATAGAGAGTTTTAGCCTAGTCTGAAAACGCAAATAATGTAGTAGTTAACCCTGTGGGTTTTGAAAACAGGATCTAATTTTGAATCTTGGCTATGCCACTTTATAGCTGATAGTGGGAAAATTACTTAACCTCTCTGTGCGTCAAGTTCCTCATTAGAATATGGATATTATAATAGATTATACTCTGAAAATTGAGACTAAAAGGTATTTTAGAAGACTTAGTGAATTATGTGTAAAACACCAGAAGAGAGCCTAGGTTGTAGTAAGTGTTCAATAAATACTAAATGCTATCACTACCACCACCACCACTGTCATTATTACTTGAGGTAGGGAGGAGGTGACAGAAAGATTTCCTAAAGAAGTGATGACTGAACTGAAATTTGGTAAACAGAATTTTCAGGGAAAGGTGGATGGGTGAGTTGTGAGGATAACATATACAAAGGCCCTATTTCTGGAGGATACATGACAATTTCAAGGCACTGAAAGAAAATCAGTGAGGCAGAGAGAGTTAGGGGGAAAATGATCTAAGGGAGGGTGGAGAGGTGGGCAGGGTATAGATAATACGGGGGTATTGTAAACAACATTAAGAATTTGGGGGCTTCCCTGGTGGCGCAGTGGTTGAGAATCCGCCTGCCGATGCAGGGGACACGGGTTCGTGCCCCGGTCCGGGAAGATCCCACATGCCACGGAGCGGCTGGGCCCGTGAGCCATGGCCGCTGGGCCTGCGCATCCGGAGCTTGTGCCCCTCAACGGGAGAGGCCACAACAGTGAGTGGCCCACCTAGCACAAAAAGAAAAAAAAAAAAAAAAGAATTTGGGTCTTTATTCTAACAGCAATAAGAATCCATGGGAATTTCTTATAAAGAAGGTTGACATGATCAGATTTAGATCTTATAACTTTCTGGATGAAGCATGAAAAATAGATTGGAAGCTGGCAAAACTGGATATGGACAAACTATTGAAACTGTCCAGGAAAAAGATTATGGTAGCATGGATCAGGTGGTGGTGATGAGTGGAATGGAGAACTTAGAGAATTCTTTAGAATGTAGAGTGAGCAGGATTTAGTGATAGATTGAATGTAGGGTTTAAAGACAAAGGATCTAAAATTCTGGCTAATGCAACAGAATGATGATGACCCACTGAGAGAGATAACCCTGAAAGAGGATCAGGTTTGGGGAAAGAGGAGAGCAGGAGATAAGTTTGATTTCACATATACTTAGTAAGAGGTGCCTTTGAGACTTCTAGAAAAAGGTGTTTAATTGGCAATTGAATACAAGGGTTTGAGGTTCAGAGGAGAAGTCTGAACATAAGTTTATGAGAAGATGTATATTTATGAGTCAATTGTCTAGAGGTGGTTTCTGAAACCTAGAGAGAAGAGATAGGTAAGAAAGCCTAGAGTAATGCTGTCCAATAGAAATATAACATGAGTTACATATGTGATAGAGAATTTTCTAGTAACTTCAATACATTAAAGATAGTAAAAAGAAACAAATTTAATTTTAAAAATAAATATCTTATTTAACAGAATATAAAATATTTCAACACGTAATCAATATAAAATTATTAATAAGATATTTTACATTACTTTTTCATACTAAGTCTTCAAAATCTGGTGTGTTTCTACTTATAGCACATCATAATCTGGACTATACATAGTTCAAGTACTCAATAGCTACCTGCTTAGTCCCTACCTACTGGAGAGTACAAGTCTAGGGGTAGGAAGAGAGGGAGGAAAAAAGAAAGGAAGTAGAGATAGCAAGAGGGAAAGGAAGAGAGGATAATAATGTACAATAGTAAAAGCCAAGGAGATAGTATTTCTAAAAAGTAGTGGTCAAAAAATTCAACTGACTTCCGACTTTGCCACTATAAAAGGTGTTTTTTCCTGAAACTGCATATTTCTGCCCTATTTTGGAAAACCTTAATTGACCTCACTGTCAACTCTTTAGTTCCTTTCTCATTTCTCTTAATTTTTAGCACCAAACTTAAAAAAGCTTCTACACCTACTGTTTTCATTAACTCCCTTTAATTGTCTGCAACCTGGATTTTTCATTCCCATTATTTTGTAATAATCACACTCCCCAGTGACCTGTCCATCAAGTCCAGTTATCTTTCTTGGACCTTTGTTCTCCTTGACCTCTCTAAAATATTTGAAAGATTAAACATTCTTTCATTCTTAAAACTGTTACTTTCTATCTCATCATAAGCATTTTCTGAAGTTCCATCTCTGAGCATTTCTTCTCCCTTCAAAATTAATGATTCACAGCTGGATGCAGTTGGCTCCCAGATTTTCATTTGCAGCCTTAATCACCCAACTGATATCTGTGGGATATTTCCATGATATCTAATCATCCCCTCAAATTTGCCATACTTGAAAGGAGAATTACCTTGTACCAGGAAGGAATTTTTCCTCCTAACTCCCCTAGGCTGTCACAGCATGTAATAGAGACTAGTCAGGAAAAGCATCCCTGAAAAAACATCATATAAGCTGAGGCCTGGAGGTATATAAGAGTTAACCAGGTAACAGGGGAAGAAGAGAGGGAAACGGTATTCTGGGTTGTAGATACCATTTGTTTCCTCAAATATCCTTTCATGCCTTTATCAACAGTGTCATCTGATTAATATATGCCACACACTGTGCTAGTCTTTGGGATAGGCAGTGAGCAAGTTAAACATGGTCCTTGCCCTCATGGAGCTTATCATCTGCAAATCATTACAACTGTATTAAGTGCTATAAAGAACAGAAAACTATGGATGAACATAACAGTGATCTTACCCTAGTCTGTGGATGTGGGCAGGAAAGAATTCCCAGAGAAAACAGCACATAAACTGAAGCCTTGAGAGTATATGAAGTGAGACAAATGACATTTATTCCACAGATAGCACTTGGAAGTTTTGAGTTGGGAAGTAGCCTAGTGGATTCTAAGAACTGAGAAGTCAGTGCACTGTAGCACAGTAAATTAGAGGAATAGTGATGGTAAGCGAAGCTAGAACGGGAGTCAGGAGTCAGATATCACAGGGCCTTGGGGCCAGGGTCAGGATTCTCAAGTGTATCCTAAGAGCAACAGGAAGACATTTGATATCCCCAGGTTCAAAGCTTCAGGATCATCTAAGGCACTGCTATTATCCTCACTACCCACATCCAGCTTGTCATCAAGTTGCCATCAGGTCTCATGGATTCTTCCCTTATAGAATCTCTCACATCAGTTCCTTCTACTACACTCAGGACTGTATCCCATGATTCTCAGCTCACATGTTTCAGGCTGTGCACAAGTGGGCTATAAACTTGAGATCAATGAGATCAGTTTTGATCAAACTATTTTCCATATTTTGATTATGTAAAACTTATTTATTCTAAAACTGACCATGTATACTGATATGGTACTCTCTGTCAATTGGAGTATTTATTGAGTGGGTCCTGAGAAGAGTAGAGCACGGTGTTGCTGGCAGCGAATAGGTGGTCAGAAGTGTACCATAACACTGAGCTGGTCCCATAGAAAAATGTGGAAATTTTGTCTCATGAATATGTAAAAGGACTTGGTCAAACCAGTGAACAATTCTTTCAAAATAGAAACACTGTATAGAGGGCAGCCAAGAAAAGCTTTCATTAATAGTGGATACTTTTGCACTTTATACAGACATTATAAAATTATATTATACTAGAGTAGTAATTTTATTGTAATTACTGCTGTCTTATTTAATGCTTTTGAGTCTTTTCATTTTTTAGAGTATGCTGCTAAAATTATTTATGCCTGTATAACTTGGTTAATTTTGACTTTAGGTAGCTGGGGGAGAATTGCATGAATTAATAAAATCTAGTGAAATGTTTAGTAAACCTGAGTGTCTTCACTGGAGACTTTATTAAAAGTTTGGCCCTTAGAGACTGGGAATTGGATAAGTTCCATAGCTGCAAATGAGTTTTGTTTCATTTGCAAGCAATGCACAATGGACATTATTAGGAAACAGGGATTTCCAGTAAATGTGTGACAGAATGAGAAAAGTGTTTGTATTGAGGTAGCCCTTTGGTCCAGAGACATCATTAGCAAGGAGGGCTGAGTTTATCCTTCAAGAATTGCACTTTCATTATATGAAACAGAGTCCTAGAAAATCTCTCCAGCAGGCTGATAACCAATCCTTTTATTGAAAAAAAAAGCAATAAGCCAATCTCAGGTAAATCACTCTAGTGCTCTGTCCCCAGATAATTTATATCAGAGGTTTATTTCATAAAGGATCTCTACACTCTTCAGCTTTAAAATGGTATGGCTTCTCTAATGAAGGACCTTGAATTGCTGTTGGCTTGAATTCCTCCTGGCACCATCAAACCACAATAATTTAGTCAACAAATATTTCTTGTTCTCTTTCTCTTGTAAAATGTTGCAAGGGCTTCCAACTACAAAAGAACTCAGTAACAATAAAAGTGGCTGCTCTTATTGAGAACTTAAGCCTTTTATAATTTAATACCACCAATAAAACCTCAAAAGACAAAGTTTCACCTTCAAGGAGGCATTAATAATTTTCAGGGAATATAATTTCTTTTATCCAAGAGAATCTTCAGTATTTTCTAGTCTGAAGCTGAAAAAAAACCCCAACATCTTTATTTTTGTTTAAAAAGACAAAAACTTTATTTAGTTTTCAGGGAAATACAAGATGCATGTAAACATAAACAAAATACAAAACAACCCAAATCTCACAGTCTAGAAGCATGCCAAGACAGAGTATTTTCTGCAGACCAAAGAATCCCATCAAAATGATAAAGGACACCTGGAAAACGGCAGGTCAAGGGGCTGGGTCCCTTCCCCAAGGATGCTGCATTTTTGTGATGAGAACAATTTTTAAAAAGCCCACTATTAAAAATATTAGAAACATGGAGAGAGTTTAGCACCACGATTATATATTCTTGCCTCCTTTCTTGTAGATTAATTACCCAAATAACTGTGGGTTCATTTCTGGGCTCTCTATTCTATTCCATTGATATATGCATCTGTTTTTGTGCCAGTAGCATACTTTTTAAACTGTGGTAGCTTTATAGTATAGTTTGAAATTAGGGAGCATGATACCTCAAACTTCATTCTTTCTCGATTGTTTTGACTACTCGGAATCTTTTGTGTTTCCATACAAATTTTAGAATTATTTGTTCTAGTTCTGTGAAAAAAAAAGCCATTGGTATTTTGATAGGGATTGCATTGAATCTATAGATTGCCTTGGGGAGTATGGTGGGTTTGTTTTTTTTTTTTCTTTTTGCGGTACGCGGGCCTCTCACTTTTGTGGCCTCTCCCGTTTCAGAGCACAGGCTCCGGACTGGGGCACGAACCCGTGTCCCCTGCATCGACAGGCAGACGCTCAACCACTGCGCCACCAGGGAAGCCTCAGTATGGTGTTTTAACAATATTAATTCTTTCAATCCATAAACATGGTATATCTTTCCATCTATTTGCATTGACTTCAATTTATTTCATCAGTATCTCATAGTTTTCTGAGGACAGGTCTTTTATCTCTTTAGTTAGATTTATTCCTTGGTACTTTATTCTTTTTGATGCAATTATAAGTGAGATTGTTTCCTTAATTTCTCTTAAGTTTGTTGTTAGTGTACAGAAATGCAGTGGATTTGTGTGTATTAATTATGTATCCTGTAATTTTACTGAATTTATCCATCAGTTCTAGTAGTTTTTGATGGTGTCTTGAGGATTTTTTTATGTATAGTATCATGTCATCTGCAAAGAGTGACAACTTTTTTTTTTCCAATTTTAGTTTCTTTTATTTCCTTTTCTTTATTGCTATGACTGGGACTTCCAATACCATTATGAATAAAAGTGGTGAGAATGGGCATTCTTATCTTGTTCCTGATCTTAGAGGAAATGTTTATAGCTTTTCACCATTGAGTATGATGTTATCTGTGAGCTTATCATATATGGCCTTTATTATGTTGAGGTAAGTTCTCTCTATACTCACTTTGTTGAAAGTTTTTATCATAAATGAATGTTGAATATTTTTTGGTATCTATTGAAATGACCATATTATTTTTCATCAATTTGTTGATGTGGTGTATCACATTGATTGATTTGTGGATATTGAACCATACCTGCATCCCTGGGATAAATCCCACGTGATCATGGTGTACGATAATTTTAATATATTGTTGGATTTGATGTGCTAATATTTTGTTGAGGATTTTTCTATCTATGTTCCTTAGTGATATTTTCCTGTAATTTTCCTTTTTTTGTGATATCTTTGTCTTATTTTGGTATCAGGGTGATGCTGGCTTTGTAGAATGAGTTTGGAAGTATTCCTCCCCTTGTAATTTTTAGAATAATTTGAGAAAGTAGGTGTTAACCATTCTCTAAATATTTGGTAGAATTCACCTGTGAAGGTTTCTTGTCCTAGACTTTTGTTTGTTGTTTTTGTTTGATTACTCATTCAGTTTCATTACTGGTAATTGGTCAGTTCATATTTTCTATTTCTCCCTGGTTCAGTCTTGGAAGATTGTACATTTCTAGGAATTTGTACATTTTTTTCTAGTTTGTCCATTTTATGACATATAATTGTTAGTAGTACTCCCTTATGATCCTTTGTATTTCTTTGATATCGATTTTAACTACTTTTTCATTTCTGATTTTATTGATTTGGGCCATCTCTTTTTTTTCTTGATGAATCTGGCTAAAGGTTCATCAATTTTGTTTATATTTTCAATGATCCAGCTCTTAGTTTCATTTGTCTCCCCTGCTGTTTTTTTTAGAAATAACAAATTTTAAAAAAATTTTTAATTAATTAATTTATTTTTGCTTTGTTGGGTCTTTGTTTCTGTGTGAGGGCTTTCTCTAGTTGTGGCAAGCGGGGGCCACTCTTCATCGCGGTGTGTGGGCCTCTCACTATCACAGCCTCTCTTGTTGCAGAGCACAGGCTCCAGACGCGCAGGCTCAGTAGTTGTGGCTCACGGGCCTAGTTGCTCCACGGCATGTGGGATCCTCCCAGACCAGGGCTTGAACCCATGTCCCCTGCATTAGCAGACAGATTCTCAACCACTGTGCCACCAGGGAGGCCCACCCCCTGCTGTTTTTAAAATCTCCATTTTATGTATATCTGCTCTGATCTTTATGATTTCTTCCTTCTACTAGCTTTGGGTTTTGTTTGTTCTTCTTTTTCTAGTTCATTTTGGTGTAAGGTTAGGTTTTTTTTTTTTTTTGAGACTTTTATGTTTCCTGAGGTGGGCTTGTATTGCTATACACTTCGCTCTTAGAACTGCTTATGCTGTTTCCCATAAATTTTGGATCTTTGTATCACCATTTACATTTTTCTTCAGATATTTTTGAAATTTCTTCAGTGATCTATTGGTTGTTTAGTAGCATATTGTCTAGCCTCCACATGTTTGTACACTTTGCAGTTTTTTTCTTATTGATATCCTGTCTCAGCCTTGTGGTTGGAAAAGACGCTTGGTATGATTTAAGTCTTCCTAAATTTACTGAGACTTATTTTGTAGCCAAACATGTGTTCTATCCTGGAAAATGTTCCAAGTGCACTTGAAAAGAATGTGTATTCTCCTGCTTAGGAATGGAATGTTTTGTATAGATTTTATTAAGTCCATTTCATCTAATGTGTCATTGAAGACCAGTGTTTCCTTACTGATTTTCTGTCTGAATGATCTGTCCATTGATTTAAGTGGGGTGTTGAAGTCCCCTACTCTTATCATATTACTGTCAATTTCTCCCTTTATGTCTGTTAATATTTGCTTTATGTATTTAGGTGCTCCTATGTTGAGTGCATATATATTTACAATTGTTATATCCTCTTATTGGATTGATCCCTTGAACATTATGTAATGTCCTTCGTTGTCTCTTATGTTTTTTTTTCTTTTTAAAATTTTTGAATATTATTTAATTTATTTTTTTATACAGCAGGTTCTTATTAGTCATCAGTTTTATAAACATCAGTGTATACATGTCAATCCCAATTGCCCAATTCACCACACCCCCACCCCCACCACCCCGCTGCTTTCCCTCCTTGGTGTCCATACGTTTGTTCTCTACATCTGTGTCTCAACTTCTGCCCTGCAAACTGATTCATCTGTGCTATTTTTCTAGGTTGCACATATAGGTGTAAATATATGATATTTGTTTTTCTCTTTCTGACTTACTTCACTCTGTATGACAGTCTCTAGATCCATCCATTTCTCAACAAATGACCCAATTTCGTTCCTTTTTATGGCTGAGTAATATTCCATTGTATATACCTACCACATCTTTATCCATTCGTCTGCTGATGGGCATTTAGGTTGCTTCCATGACCTGGCTATTGTAAATAGTGCTGCAATGAACATTGGGGTGCATGTGTCTTTCTGAATTATGGTTTTCTCTGGGTATATGCCTAGTGGGATTACTGGGTCATATGGTAATTCTATTTTTATTTTTTTAAGGAACCTCCATACTGTTCTCCATAGTGGCTGTATCAATTTACATTCCCACCAACAGTGGAAGACGGTTCCCTTTTCTCCACACCCTCTCCAGCATTTGTTGTTTGTAGATTTTCTGATGACGCCCATTCTAACTGGTGTGAGGTGGTACCTCATTGTAGTTTTGATTTGTATTTCTCTAATAATTGGTGATGTTGAGCAGCTTTTCATGTGCTTCTTGGTCATCTGTAGGTCTTCTTTGGAGAAATGTCTATTTACGTCTTCTGCCCATTTTTGGATTGAGTTGCTTGTTTTTTTAACATTGAACTGCATGAGCTGTTTATATATTTTGGAGATTAATCCTCTGTCTGTTGATTCTTTCCCAAGTATTTTCTCCCATTCTGAGGGTTGTCTTTTCATCTTGTTTATGGTTTCCTTTGGTGTGCAAAAGCTTTTAAGTTTCATTAAGTCCCATTTGTTTATTTTTGTTTTTATTTGCATTACTCTAGGTGGAGGATCAAAAAAGATCTTGCTGTGATTTATATCAAAGAGTGTTCTTCCTATGTTTTCCTAAAAGAGCTTTATAGTGCCCAGTCTTAAATTTAGGTCTCTAATCCATTTTGAGTTTATTTTTGTGTATGGTGTTAGGGAATGTTCTAATTTCATTCTTTTACATGTAGCTGTCCAGTTTTCCCAGCACCACTTATTGAAGAGACTGTCTTTTCTCCATTGTATATCTTTGCCTCCTTTGTCATAGATTAGTTGACCATAGGTGCGTGGGTTTATCTCTGAGCTTTCTATCCTGTTCCATTGATCTATGTTTCTGTTTTTCTGCCAGTACCATATTGTCTTGATTCCTGTAACTTTGCAGACTCCCTGACTTCAGACTCCCTGAAGTCAGGGAGTCTGATTCCACCAGGCTGTTTTTTTCCCTCAAGACTGCTCTGGCTATTCAGGGTCTTTTGTGTCTCATTACAAATTTTAAGAATTCTTGTTCTGGTTCCGTAAAAAATGCCATTGGTAATTTGGTAGGGATTGCATTGAATCTATAGATTGTTTTGAGTAGTATAGTCATTTTCACAATATTGATACTTCCAAACCAAGAACATGGTATATCTCTCCATCTTTTGGTATCATCTTTAATCTCTTTCATCAGTGTCATAGTTTTCTGCATACAGGTCTTTTGTCTCCCTAGGTATGTTTATTCCTAGGTATTTTATTCTTTTTGTTGCAGTGGTAAATGGGAGTGTTTCCTTATTTTCTCTTACAGATTTTTCATCATTAGTGTATAGGAATGCAAGAGATTTTTGTGCATTAATTTTGTATCCTGCAACTTTACCAAATTCACTGATTAGCTCTAGTAGTTTTCTGGTGGCATCTTTAGGATTCTCTATGTATAGCATCATGTCATCTGCAAACAGTGACACTTTTACTTCTTCTTTTCCAATTTATATTCCTTTTATTTCTTTTTCTTCTGTGATTGCTGTGGCTAGGACTTCCAAAACTATGTTAAATAATAGTGGTGAGAGTGGACATCCTTGTCTTGTACCTGATCTTAGAGGAAATGCTTTCAGTTTTTCACCATTGAGAATGATGTTTGCTGTGGGTTTGTCGTATATGACCTTGATTATATTGAGGTAGGTTCCCTCTATGCCCACTTTCTGGAGAGTTTTTATCATAAATGGGTGTTGAATTTTGTCAAAAGCTTTTTCTGCATCTACTGAGATGATCATATGGTTTTTATTCTTCAGTTTGTTAATATGGTGTATCACTTTGATTGATTTGCATATATTGAAGAATCCTTGCATCCCTGGGATAAATCCCACTTGATCATGTTGTATGATACTTTTAATGTGCTGTTGGATTCTGTTTGCTAGTATTTCGTTGAGAATTTTAGCATCTATATTCATCAGTGATATTGGTCTGTGATTTTCTTTTTTTGTAGTATCTTTGCCTGGTTTTGGTAGCAGGGTGATGGTGGCCTCATAGAATGAGTTTGGGAGTGTTCCTTCCTCCACAATTTTTTGGAAGAGTTTGAGAAGGATGGGTGTTAGCTCTTCTCTAAATGTTTGATAGAATTCACCTGTGAAGCCATCTGGTCCTGGACTTTTGTTTGTTGGAAGATTTTTAATCACAGTTTCAATTTCATTACTTGTGATTGGTTTGTTCATATTTTCTGTTTCTTCCTCGTTCAGTCTTGGAAGGTTATACCTTTCAAAGAATTTGTCCATTTTTTCAAGGTTGTCCATTTTATTGGCATAGAGTTGCTTGTAGTAGTCTATTAGGATGCTTTGTATTTCTGCGGTGTCTTGTAACTTCTCCTTTTTCATTTCTAATTTTATTGATTTGAGTCCTATCCCTCTTTTTCTTGTTGAGTCTGGCTAATGGTTTATAAATTTTGCTTATCTTCTCAAAGAACAAGCTTTTAGTTTTATTGATCCTTGCTATTGTTTTCTTTGTTTCTATTTCATTTATTTCTGCTCTGATCTTTATTATTTCTTTCCTTCTGCTAACTTTGGGTTTTGTTTGTCCTTCTTTCTCTAGTTCCATTAGGTGTAAGGTTAGATTGTTTATTTGAGATTTTTATTTTTTTCTTGAGGTAGGCTTGTATAGATATAAACTTCCGTCTCAGAACTGCTTTTGCTGCATCCCATAGCTTTTGGATCATCGAGTTTTCATTGTCATTTGTCTCTGGGTATTTTTTGATTTCTTCAGTGATCTCTTGGTTATTTAGTAATGTATTGTTTAGCCTCCATGTTGTTGTGTTTTTTACATTTTTTCCCTGTAATTCATTTCTAAACTCATAGCGTTGTGGTCAGAAAAAATGCTTGATATGATTTTATTTTTCTTAAATTTACTGTGGCTTGATTTGTGACCCAAGATGTGATCTATCTTGGAGAATGTTCCGTGTGCACTTGAGAAGAAAGTGTAATCTGTTTTTGGATGGAATGTCCTATAAATATCAATTAAATCTATCTGGTCTATTGTGTCATTTAAAACTTCTGTCCTTATTTAATTTCATTTTGCATGATCTGTCCATTGGTGTAAGTGAGGTGTTAAAGTCCCCCACTATTATTGTGTTACTGTCGATTTCCTCTTTTATAGCTGTTAGCAGTTGCCTTATGTATTGAGGTGCTCCTATGTTGGGTGCATATATATTTAAATTGTTGTATCTTCTTATTGGTTTGATCCCTTGATCATTATGTAGGCAGTTATTCCAGACTGAGAGGGGCAAGCTGAGAAAACCAGAGGCTACAACACCTACCCCATGACCTACTTCTTTAATTTTTAAATTTTTAAAATTTTATTATTTTTTATTAGTTATCTATTTTATAAATATTAGTGTATATATTTCAATCCCAATCTCCCAATTCACCCCCCCTTCCCCAGTGACCTGCTTCTAAAGCAGAGGTGTCACATAGAAGTGGGCAGCTGTCACTTCCCCCTTGTCTGGGAACTGAGTCTTAGAGATTTTGCCCAGGAGGAAAGAAAAGCCTTAAAACCTGAGCCCTCCAAAAGTCTTCCCAAAGGAATTGACTTTATTTGAAGAAGAATATAGAGAAATTCAAGCATTGGGTACTTTCAAAAATCATGAACATTTTGGTGGAAGGAGATTTGGGGAAGATTGGTGGAATTATTGGTTAAATTTTCAGCCAGATGGTTTGCCCTGAATAATTCAGGGAGGAAAACAGCAGGGAGAAGCCTGCCTGGGAAAAGAAAAAACCTCAAACATTGTCCTCAAAATCATCTTTCAGGGCTTCCCTGGTGGCGCAGTGGTTGAGAATCCGCCTGCCGATGCAGGAGACACGGGTTCGTGCCCTGGTCCGGGAAGATCCCACATGCCGCGGAGCAACTAAGCCCGTGAGCCATGGCCGCTGGGCCTGCGCGTCCGGAGCCTGTGCTCCGCAATGGGAGAGGCCACAACAGTGAGAGGTCCGCATACCGAAAAAAAAAAAAAAAAATCATCTTTCAAAGAGGCCCAAATTTAATTGTTTATGTGTCTGAAACAACTTATTGTCAGGACATTGTCAAAAACAATGGAAAACTCACTGGCAGTTAGTGGAGACTGACAGCTGGGAATGATTAAAGAAAGAGATAAAAGAAGCTCTACTAAAACCATGGTTATCCCAGGTGACAGTGTGCATGTTGCACCCTCTGGGGAGCAACATCAGAGGATTTACACTGAAGTGGAAACAGATTTCACAAAAAATATCCACCCAGCACTAAACAAATGAAAAAGGATATAGCAAGACCCAAGGAAGAGTGAGTATCCAGAGTTGCTATAATGTATCATCTTAAATGCTGGGTTCTCACAACAAAAAAATTATGACACAGACAAAATGTGTGACCTATATATTAGAAAATTACCAGGGAACAAAACAGCCTGTGAGACCAATCAGATGTTGGATTTAACAGAAAAAGACTTAAAATTAGCCATGATAAATAGGCTTACAGAACTAAAGGAAACCAGAATTAAATAAGTAACAGAAGGTATGATGACAATGTTGCACCAAATAGAGACTATCAATAGAGAGATAAAGTATAAAAGACAACCAAATGGAAATTCTGGTATTGAAAACTACAATAATAGGAATAAAAATATCACTAGAGAAGCTCAAATGTAGATTTTTTCTTCCAGTTTTATTGAAATATATTTGACATATAACAATGTGTAAGTTTAAGGTGTACAGCATAATGACTTGTCTTACATGCATCATGAAAAGTTTATCACTGTAAGTTTAGTGAACATCCATCATCAGATATAGATAGAAAAATTAAAGAAATAGGAAAAGATTATTTTCCTGGGATAAGAACTCTTGGGATTTACTCTCTTAATAACTTTCATATATAATATACAGCAGTGTTCATTATATTTATCATGTTGTACATTGTATCCCTAGTTCTTTA
Organism: Kogia breviceps; assembly: GCF_026419965.1. NCBI lineage: Eukaryota > Metazoa > Chordata > Mammalia > Artiodactyla > Physeteridae > Kogia > Kogia breviceps. The sequence goes on from NC_081314.1 coordinate 104,363,020, forward strand.
TTATTATTATTATTATTATTATTTTTGCGGTACACGGGCCTCTCACTGTTGTGGCCTCTCCTGTTGTGGAGCACATGCTCCGGACGCACAGCCTCAGTGGCCATGGCTCATGGGCCCAGCCGCTCCACGGCATGTGGGATCTTCCCAGACCAGGGCACGAACCCACGTCCCCTGCATGGGCAGGTGGACTCTCAACCACTGCGCCACCAGGGAAGCCCTGTTATTTTTTTATTGAAGTATAGTTGATTTACAATACTGTGTTAATTTCATGTGTACAGCAAAGTGTTTTCTTTTCAGATATTTTTCCATTATGTGTTATTACAAGATAGAAAATGTAGTTCCCTGTGCTGTACAATAAATCCTTGTTGTTTATCTATTTTATATATAGTGGTGTGTATCTCTTAATCCCCATACTCCTAATTTATCCCTCTTCCATTCACCGTTTGATAACCATAAGTTTATTTTCTATGTCTATGAGTCTATTTCTGTTTCATAAATAAATTCATTTGTGCCTTATTTTAGTTGTACATATAAGTGATATCATATGGTATTTGTCTTTCTCTTTCTGACTCACTTCACTTAGTATGATAATCTTTAGGCCCATCCATGTTGCTTTAAATGGCATTATTTCATTCTTTTTAATGGTTGTGTAATATTCTATTGTGCGTGTATGTGTATATATATACACATACCACATCTTCCTTATCCATTCATCTGCTGATGGACATTGAGTTGCTTCCATGCCTTGGCTACTGTAAGTAGTGCTGTAATGACCATTGAGGTGCATGTATTGTTTTGAATTACAGCTTTCTTCAGATATATGTCCAGGAGTGGGATGCTGGATCATATGGCAACTCTAGTTTTTTTAAGGAACCTCCATACTGTTTTCTGAAGTGGCTGCACCAATTTACATTCCCACCAACAGTATAGGAGGGTTCCCTTCTCTCTGCACCATCTCCAGCATTTGTAGTTCGTAGACATGGCCATTCTGACTGGTGTGAGGTAGTACCTTATTGTAGTTTTTCTGTTTTGTTTTGGATAACATTTATTTATTTAATTAAAATTTTAAAATTTTATATTGGAGTATAATTGATTTCAATGTTGTGTTAGTTTCAGGTGTACAGCAAAGTGATTCAGCTATGCATATACATATATCTATTCTTTTTCAGATTCTTTTCCCATTTAGGTTACTACAGAATATTGAGTAGAATTCTCTGTGCTACACAGTAGGTCCTTGTTGATTATCTATTTTATATGTAGTAATGTGTATTTGTGAATCCCAACCTCTTAATTTATCCTCGCCTGCTCACATTTCCCCTTTGGTAACCATAAGTTTGTTTTCTAAGTCTGTGAATCTATTTTGTAAATAAGTTCATTTATATCATTTTTTTAGATTCCACATATAACTGGTATCATACGATATTTGTCGTTCTTTGTCTGACTTACTTCACTTAGAATGATAATCTCTAGGTCCATCCGTGTTGCTGCAGATGGCATTATTTCATTCTTTTTTTGGCTGAGTAGTGTTCCATTGTGTATATATACCATATCTTCTTTATTCATTCATCTGTTGATAGACATTTAGGTTGCTTCCATGTCTTAGCTATTGTAAATAGTACTGCTATGAATATTGTAGTGCATGTATCTTTTTGAATTATAGTATTCTCCAGATATATGCCTAGGAGTGGGGTTGCTGGATCATATGGTAATTCTAGTTTTAGCTTTTTAAGGAGCCTCCATACTGTTCTCCATAGTGGCTGTACCAATTTGCATCTCCACCAACAGTGTAGGAGGCTTCCCTTTTCTCTGCACCCTCTCCAGCATTTATTGTTTGTAGATTTTTGATGATGGCCATTCTGAGCAGTGTGAGGTGTTACCTCATTGTAGTTTTGAATTGCATTTCTCTAATAATTAACGATGTTGAGCATCTTTCATGTGACTGTTGGCCATCTGTATGTCTTCTTTGGAGAAGTGTTTATTTAGGTCTTCTGCCCATTTTTTGACTGAGTTGTTTGTGATTGAGTTGTATGAGCTGTTTGTATATTTTTTAAATTAAGCCCTTGCCAGTCACATTGTTTACAAATATTTTCTCCCAGTTCGTACATTGTCTTTTTGTTTTGTTTATGGTTTTTCCTTTGCTGTGCAAAAGCTTATAAGTTTGACTAGGTCTCCTTTGTTTATTTTTGCTTTTATTTCTATTACCTTGGGAGACTGATGTAAGAAAACATTGGTATGATTTGTGCCAGAGAATGTTTTGCCTATATTCTCTTTCAAGAATTTTATGCTTTCATGTCTTATATTTAAGTATTTAAGCCATTTTGAGTTTATTTTCGTGGATGGTGTGAGGGTGTGTTCTAACTTCATCGATTTACATGTGGCTGTCCTGCTTTCCCAACACCACTTGCTGAAGAGACTGTCTTTTCTCCATTGTATATTCTTGCCTCCTTTGTTGATTGGTTGATTGTTGGTGTGTGGGTTATTTCTGAATGTTTGTTCTGTTCCATTGATCCATATGTCTGTTTTTGTGCCAATACCACGTGGTGTTGATTACTGTAGCTTTGTAGTATTGTCTGAAGTCTGGAAAGGTTATGCCTCCAGCTTTGTTCTTTTTCCTCAGGATAGCTTTGGCAATTCTGGGTCTTTTGTTGTTCCATATAAATTTTAGGATTATTAGTTCTAGTTCTGTGAACAATGTCATGGGTAATTTGATAGGGATTGCATTAAGTCTGTAGATTGCTTTGGGTAGTATGGCCATTTTAACAATATTAATTCTTCCAATCCAAGAGCATGGGATATATTTCCATTTCTTTAAATCATCCTCAGTTTCCTTTAGAGTGTTTTATAGTTCTTAGCATATAGGTCTTTCACCTACTTGATGAGGTTTATTCAAGGTTTTTTTTTGGGGGGGATGCAATTTTAAAAGGGATTTATTTTTTTTACTTTCTCTTTCTGATATTTCATTGTTAGTGTAAAGAACTACAACAGATTTCTGTATATTAATCTTGTATCCTGCCACCTCGTTGAATTCATTTATTAGTTCTAAAAGTCTTGTGTGGCATCATTAGGGTTTTCTAAATAGAGTATCATGTGATCTGTATATAATGACGATTTTATGCCTTCCCTTCCAATTTGGACACTTTTTTTTTTTTTTTTTTTTTTTTTTTCTGGTACGCGGGCCTCTCACTGTTGTGGCCTCTCCCGTTGCGGGGCACAGGCTCCGGACGCGCAGGCTCAGCGGCCATGGCTCACGGGCCCAGCCGCTCCACGGCATGTGGGATCTTCCGGGACCGGGGCACGAACCCATATCCCCTGCATCAGCAGGCGGATTCTCAACCACTGCGCCACCAGGGAAGCCCTGGACACTTTTTATTTCTTTTTCTTGTGTTATTTCTGTGGCTAGGACTTCTAATACTATGTAGAATAGAAGTGGTAAAAGTGTGCATCCTTTTTTGTTCCTGAATTTAGCAGGAAGGCTTTCAGATTTTCACCATTGAGTATCATATTGGCTGTGGGTTTGCCATAAGTGTCTTTTATTAGGTTGAGATATGTTCCCTCTATAGTTACTTTGGTGTGTTTTTTTTAAAAAAAAACCATGAATAGATATTGAATTTTATCAAATGCTTTTTCTCAATCTATTGAGATAATCAAACATGTTTTGTCTTTTCTTTTGTTAATGTTGCATGTCACATTGGTTGATTTCCATATGTTGGACCCTTCTTGCAATCTTGGAATGAATGCAAGCTTATCATGGTGTATGATCCTTTTTATGTATTGTTGGATCTGGTTTGCTGAAATTTTGTTGAAGATTTTTGCATGCATATTCATCAAAGATATTGGCCTGTAATTTTCTGTTTGTGTGGTGTCTTTGGTTTTGGTATCAGGATGATAGTAGCTTCATAGAACAACTTTGGGAGTATTCCCTCCTCTTCAGTCTTTCATAATAGTTTGAGAAGGATAGGTATAAGTTCTCATTTGTTTGTTTGATAGAATTCCTCAGGGAAGCCAACCAGTCATGGACTTTTGATTGCAGGGAGTTTTTTAAAGTTACAGTTGATATTTCACGTCTAGTCATTGGGCTGTTCAAATTGTATGTTTCTTTTTCACTCAATTTGGGCAGGCTGTATGTTTCTAGAAACTTGTCCATTTCTTCTGGGTTGTCCAATTTGTTGACATACAGCTTTTTGTAATATTTTCTTATGATTTTTTTGGTGTTTATGTGGTATCGGTTATTATTTCTCCTCTTTCGTTACTTATTTATTTGGGTCCTCTCTCTTTCTTCTTGGTAAGCCTGGCTAGAGGTTTGTTGATTTTGTTTATTTTTTCAAGAAACCAGCTCTTGGTTTTATTGATCTTTTCTATTGTTATTTTTATTTCTATTTTATTTATTTTTTCTCTAATCTTTATTATTTACTTCCTTCTGCTAACTTTCAGCTTTGTTTGTTCTTTTTCTCATTCTTTTAGGTGGTAGGTGTGGTTCTTTATTTGAGATTTTTCTTGTTTCTTGAGGAAAGCCTATATTGCTATGAACTTCCCTGTTGGAACTGCCTTCACTGCATCCTACAGATTTTGTAAGTTTGTGTTTTCATTGTCTTTTCTCTTGAGGTATTTTCTGATTTCCTCTTTGATTACATCATTGACCCATTGGCTTTTTAATTTCAGGAGGTTAGTCTCCATGTAAATTGTATTTTTCTCATTTTTCTTTCTGTGGTTGATTTCTAGTTTCATACAGTTGTGGTCAAAAAGATGTTTGAAATAGTTTTTATTCTTTAAATTTGTTGAGGCTTGCTTTGCATCCTAGATCAATCATAGAGAATGTTCCATGTGTGTTTGAAAAAAATGTGTATTCTGGATTTTTGTACATAATAGCCTATAGATATCAGGTAAATCCAGCTATTCTATGTCATTTAGGATCTCTTTTGCCTTATTGATTGTCTGTCTGGAAAATCTCTCCATTTCTATCAAAGGTTTGTATTAAAGACACCTACCATAATTGTATTCCTGTCAATTTCACCCTTTATGTCTGTATTTGTTTTATATATTTAGGTGCTCCTATATTGAATGCATATATGTTAATGAATATAATATCCTCTTTTTGTATTGATCTCTCTAACATTACATAGTGTCCTTCTTTGTCTTTCTTTATGGACTTCGTTTTAAAGTCTATTTTGTCTAATATGAGTATTGGTACTCCTGGTTTCTTGTCATTTCCATTTGCATGAAATATTTTTCTATCCCCTCACTTTCAATCTATGTGTGTCTCTCACCCTAAAGTGGGTCTTTTGTAGGCAGCATATTGTAGATTCTTCTTTTTTTATCCAGTCTGCCACTCTGTGTCTTTTGATTGGAGTACTCAGTCCATTCACATTTAGAGTAATTATTTATAAATGTGTATCTATTGCCACTTTAAACGTAGTTTTCCAGCTGATTTCATACTTCTTCTTTGTTTCTTGTTTCTTCTTTTTGTTTTTCCTTATGAGGTTTGATGTTTTTCTTTTTTAGTATGCTTTAGTTCCTTTCTTTTTGGTTCCTTCCTGGGAATCTCTTGCATATTTTTGATTTGTGGTTACCCTGGTTTTCAAGTATGTTAAACCATAACTATATCTACTTGCTTTAGACTGATAGTCATATAAGTTCAAACACATTCTAAAAGACCTGTGGTTTTTACTCCTCTCCCCTGCATTCTGTGATTTTGATGTTTTACTTTACATCTTCATTTTTATCCTTTTGTTATTAATTGTAGTTATAATCACTTTTACAAAATTTGATTGTTTTTTAATGTACATAATGGCTTATTTAAGTGATCTTCAATCCTTTTATATACTTGCCTTTTCTATTGTGTTTTCCCTTTCCTACAGATTCTTGCTTCTTTTCTATTTAGAGAGGACCTTTCAATATTTCTTTTAGGTTAGATTTAATATTGCTGTATTCTTTTAGTATCTGCTTGTCTTTGAAATTCTTAGTTTCTCTTTCTATTCTAAGTGATAATCTTGCTGAGTATCCTAGGTTGCAGGTTTTTCCCTTTCAGGACTTTGAATATGTCATGCTACTCATTTCTGGCCTGCACAGTTTCTGCAGAGAAATCAGCTGATAGCCTTAAAGGGATTCCCTTATATATGACTCTTTGTTTTTTTCTTGCTACCTTTAGAATACTTTCTTTATCTTTTGGCATTTTAATTATGATCTCTCTTGGTATGGGTCTGTTTGGGTTCATATTGTTTGTGACCTTCTATGTTTCCTGTACCTGGGTATCTGTTTCCTTCTTTAGGTTTGGGAAGTTTTCTACCATAAGTTTTTCAAATACATTTTCAATCCCCTTCTCTCTTTCTTCTACTTCTGGGGTACCTATTATGTGTAGGTTGGCAGGCTTATTATCCCATAGATCTTTTTTTTTTTTTTTTTTTTTGTGGTACGCGGGCCTCTCGCTGTTGTGGCCTCTCCCGTTGCAGAGCACAGGCTCCGGACGCGCAAGCTCAGCGGCCACGGCTCACGGGCCCAGCCACTCCGCGGCATGTGGGATCTTCCCGGACCGGGGCACGAACCCATGTCCCCTGCATTGGCAGGCGGATTCTCAACCACTGCGCCACCAGGGAAGCCCAATGCATTTGTTTTTAGAGAGCAAACACCAAGTTCATATTTGCTACCATAGAGACAGTTGTGTCAGACCTCCAAAAACAACAAAAGAATATCCATATGAGGAAAATGGTAATACTGTGTATAAATCTTACATCAGTGTATTTAAAACAACTAGGACTATATTTTTCCTTTATCAAGAATTTATTTATTTAAGCACTTACCATATGCCAAGCCCTATGCTCTGTGAGTTCATACATATTCAACTCATAGTCACTGGTGGTTATTAGGAATAGTAACAGCCTTGCTAAACTGTCATAAACTCATTCACTGACTCATCATTTAAAACAATAATATATACAAAGTATGATCATAAGGAAATTTTAAGGAACATGTCTCAGGAGGCAGGCGGATGGATACAGGATGCTCTGTAAGAGGAATCCTATAGCCATTTGTCCAAGCAGAGGCTAATGGAAAACAGATTCAGTCTTTCACTTTTTCTTTAGCTACACCTGAAAGAAAACAATAGTATAAACTAAACACAGGAGAAAATAGTGTTTATCAAGAGCAAAATTAAGCTATTATTTTTATTCTACATTAATGTTTTATTAATGTAGATTTTTTTTTTATCACAGCATTGTTGCCTGTTTTTATAAATGAAATAATATGTGAAGTACTCTTGTATCTGGCTTTTTTTACTCAACATAGTATTTTATATTCATCCATGTCATTGTGTACCATTAGTTTAATCAACTCTCTGTTGTATAGAAGTCCATTGTTTTCTTAAACACCACAGTTTATCCATTCTCCTGTTGATGGGCTTTTGAGTTGTTTCCAGGGTTTGGCTGTAAATAAGCTAGCTATGAATTTGTCTTTCAGTGGACATGTGCACTCATTTTCTATCCCTAGGTTTTTACCTAGACATAGATTAGAGTTGCTGTTTTGTAAGGTAGTCAGGGTCAGTGGCATAACAAGCTTATTTGACGGAGTTGAAAATTTCTTAACAATGCCTACTCTATATGATATAAGTATTCTCAGTTATAATCACAAAATAAAATAATAACAATGGTCAGAAAAGAATACAAGCAATAAAAATTTTCTTTAATTTCACATTATATCAGTAAAAAATAAAATATTATAGCATAAAAATGAAAAAGCAACAGATTAATGTTTTTAACTACTTTTTTATATGTTTAAAAGAATATACATTTACATTTCTGTCACCATAATAAATAATTAATATTAGTGTCTGTTCTTATGCCTCAACTTCTACAAATTTGCCAATGCTCTTCCAAATTTTAATCTTCTTTTTACACTTATATTCAATAGACCTATAACCAGAGTCATTAACATCTTTGCTATAGCTGATGGAAGAACTAAAACATACACTTTGCAAACAAAAATATCCTACTTTGCAATTAGCATGCTGTTTCATTTTTGTAAATTTTAAACACAGATAGAATTTTCAAGTGATTCCCATAAAATAGTATAATTAAAGTAACTTAAATTCTCCCTGTCTTTTTAGTCAATGTGTTCTCATTATTAATTTTTAATCTAATATTTAAATATAAGAATATGTAATACCAATGGGATTGGAGACAAAACTTCAATCTGAGTAATTTCAAACTTTTATAAGCTTATTCTTAAAATGAGTACAAATAGCTGAATTCCCATGGGTCTAGAGCAACTGTTAAATGGAATTTCTCTGAATAAACTAAACAGAATGTACTCTTTATTAATGCTTCTTTAATAACACATGCTAATTTAAATTTATATACATATGAGTAATACTTAACAGTAATGGCAGCAGTTGTTTCAAACAAACTAACAAAATATTTTTTTCATGGAGGAGCATACTATTACTGGTATCATTTAGAACTGCTAACAAATAACAATAAACAGCAGGCTTGAGAGACAGAGTCAAGATGGTGGAGTAGGAAGACCCTGAATCCCTGTATGTGTTTGAACTTAAATGACTATCATTTTAAAATAAGTAGCTATAGTTATTGGTCAATATATATATGAACATCATGGTAACCATAAATTAAAAACCTACAATAGATACACAAAAAATAAAAAGAAAGGAACCCAAATGTAACATTAAAGAAAATCATCAAGCCACAAGGCAGTGGACTAGAAGAAGAAAAGAACAGAGAAGAACCATAAAAACAACCAGAAAACAAATAACAAAATGGATATAAGTGCATACTTATCAATAATTACTTTAAATGTCAATGGAGTATATACTCTAATCAAAAAACACAGGGTAGCCAATTGGATTTTTTAAAACAATCAAGACCCATCTATATGTTGCCTACAGAAGAGTCACTTCACAGCTAAAGACACAGAGAGACTGAAAGTGAAGGAATGAAAAAAGACAACCCATGCAAATGGAAGAAGACAAACAAAAAAAGCTGAGGTAGCTATACCCATATCAGTCAAAATAGACTTTAAAACAAAGTCTGTAATAAAAGAGAAATAACTGCTTTATACAATGATAAAGGGGTCAATCCAAGCAGAAGATATAACATAAATAAACATATATGCACTTAATGTAAAAGCACTTAAATATAAAAAGCAAATATTAACAGAGAAATCAGTAACACAATAATGGTAGAGGACTTTAATACCCCACTTACATCAATGGATTGATCATGCAGACAGAAAATGTATAAAGAAACAGCAGCCTTAAATGACACATTAGACCAGATGGACTTAACAGATATTTATAGGACATGCCATCCAAAACAAGCAGAATACAGACCTTCCACCCTTCACAAAAATTAACTCAAAAAGGATCACACACCTAAATATAAAATGCAAAACTATAAATCTTGTAGGAAATAACAAACAAGAAAACCTAGATGACTTTGCTATGGCAATGCCATTTTAGATACCACACCAAAGGCATAATCCATGAAAAAAACCCAAAAAACAAAACAAGCTAGACTTCATTAAAATTTAAAAGTTCTGCTCTGCAAAAGACAATGTCAATAGTATGAGTGTGTTTCGTGTTTGGTAATTGCAATCATTGTTGCTTTTGTTGTGTTCATCCATTTCTAATGCTTGGTGTCAGTTTATTTATCTCTTGTAAAAATAAAATACAGTGTGTGTGAAAAAATAATATGGGTAATGCTAAGGAATGTGTTGTTTAATTTTTCATCAAGCACATAATAAATATTTGAATATTGAAAAAAAAAGACAATGTCAAGAGAATGATAATACAAACTACAATATGGGAAAAAATACTTGCTAGACACATCTGATAAAAGACTATTGTCCAAAATATACAAAGAACTCTTAAAACTCAACAATAAGAAAACAAACAGGACTTCCCCGGTGGTGCAGTGGTTGGGAGTCTGTCGATGCAGAGGACACGGTTTTGTGCCCTGGTCCGGGAAGATCCCACATGCCGCGGAGAGGCTGGGCCCATGAGCCATGGCCGCTGAGCCTGCGCGTCTGGAGCCTGTGCTCCGCAACGCAAGAGGCCACAACAGTGAGAGGCCCGCGTACCGCAAAAAAAAAAAAAAGAAAGAAAGAAAACAAACAAATAAAAAAGAAAACAGCCCAATTTTAAAATGGGACAAAGACCTTAACAGACACCTCACCAAATAGGTTATACAGATGGCAAATAAGCATATAAAAAGATGCTCCACATCATATGGCTTCAGGGAAATGCAAATTAAAATGAGACACCACTACACATCTACTAGAACGGCCAAAATCTGGAACAGTGACAATACCAAATGCTGACAAGGATGTGGAGCAACAGAAACTCACATTCATTGCTGGTGGGAATATGAAATGGTACAGCCATGTTTGAAGACAGTTTGGTGTTTGGTGGTCTCTTACAAAACTAAACATACTCTTACCATATGATCCAGCAATTACACTCCTTGGTATTTACCCAGTGTAGTTGAAAACTTATTCGCCCACAAAAAACCCTGCACACAGATGTTTACAGCAGCTTTATTCATAACTGCCAAAATTGGAAAGCAACCAAGATGTCCTTTATAGTAGGTAAATGGATAAATAAACTGTGGTACATCCAGACACTGGAATATTATTCAGTGCTAAAAGGAAATGAGCTATCAAGCCATGAAAAGATATGGAGGAAACTTAAATGCTGTGAACCATTAACTACTCTTTAAAAATTGTCTTAAAAACAAAAGAGGAGAGAGTTCTGGAGATGAATGGTATTGATGGTTGCACAATAATTTGAATGTATTTAATACATACCTGACTGTTCACTGAAAAATGATTAAGATCAATTTTATGTTATGTATTTTTCCACAATTTCTTAATTGAGGAAAAAATTAATTATATTTCTATATACTAGCAATGTATAATTGGAAGACAAAATTTTAAAAACCAGTGCCATTTATAATAACTCCAAAAATATAAATACTTAGGCATTAAATCTAATAAAATATGTACAAGATCTAGATGCTGAAAACTATAAAACACTATTAAAAGAAGTCATTAAAGACCTAAGTAGAGACATACCATGCTCTGTGATTGGAAGGTTCAACATAAGATGTCTATTCTCACCAAACTGACCTACATATTTAATGAAATGCCAATCAAAATCCTAGCAGAATTTTTTAGATGTAGAAAACTGACTCTAAGACTTATACAGAAGAACAAAGGAACTAGAATAACTATAACAGCTTTGAATAAGAATGAAGTTGGAGGATTTTAAGATTTATTTACAATAAAGCTACAGTGATTACAGTATTTGCAAAGGTGTAGTAACATAGGCCAATGTAACAGAATAGGCATTCTCCTATAGGCAATATGAAAACATTTTAACCAGAGAAAAGAAGTTAGAAAAAAGAAGTATCACTAATAGAAATTTGGCAAAAGCATATGGAAGAGAGTAAAATAGAAAGCTTGGAGCAAGGAGGCTGATTGAGGTATTTATTTATGTTAGAGGCAAAACAGTCTAGTGGCATTGGGAAGACCAGGGAACTAAAAAGAAAAAAAAAAAGAAGTTCTGAAGCAAAAAAACCCAAATAAACCAAAAACATTCAAGCCTTGAAAAGGTAGGGGTCAAAGATGACTTCAAACTTTCAAGACTGGAAACTAGGAGAATGCTGGTAGTTTTGATCAAAGTCATGATGTTGGAAATGCAAAGACTGCATTAATAAAGATGAATAAGATTGGCAGTTAACATTAATTATGTTAATTTTGTATTTTCAATGTACTAGACATTGTGCTAAACACATGGTATTATCCCATCAATTCTGACTATAATCCTAAGAGATAGGTCCTAGTGATGTCATACCGAATTGACATATGAAGTAACTGACTCAGAGAAAAATATCCAGCCATTGCCCATGTTCACACATCTAGTAAGTGCAAGAATTTGCACCTAGGAAGTCTGTTGCCAAAGAGCACATTCTTAACCACTATATTTGATTGTCTCCTCAGGGATTTCAGAAATCATCTAAATCCATCTGCCTAATGAATACAGAAGAGGAAATGGAGCCCAGAGAGGTTAAGCTTTCTAAAAATCATACAGTTAAGTGCCACATCCCATCCCAGAGCCAAGTCTCCTAGTTCCTTATCCCATGTCCTTTCAATACATTACTCATGACACTTTATTTTGATGGAAAGTGTCATTTTTATTGAAGTATAATTGATTGACAATGTTGTGTTAGTTTCTGGTGTACAGCAAAGTGATTCAGCCTATATATAGGCTTTATTTTCATATTCTTTTTCATTATAGTTTATTACAAAATATTGAAGATAGTTTCCTTTACTATATGGTAAGACCTTGTTGTTTATCTATTTTATATATAGTAGTTTGTACCTGCTAATCCCAAATTCCCAATTTACGCCCCTTCTCCCTTTCCCTTTGGTCTAAATTTGTATTCTATGTCTGTGAGTCTGTTTCTGTTTTCTAAATAAGTTCATTTGTATCATCTTTTTAGATTCCACATATAGGTGATATCATATGATATTTGTCTTTCTCTGGAAAGTTTGTTTTTCCAGTGTTCACCTCTATAACCTAGCGTTCCCAGAGATAAAACGAAATGCTATTCTTATATCTATAAAAGATGCTTTAAAATATGCTCAGTCTTCACGCAAGGTAAATAATTGCGTTTTCCTGAATAACAGGGATTTTCTTTTTGCCTGAATCATTTGGCATTATATTATTAATCTTTTCATTTAATTTTGCAATATCATAAGTGCTAATCATTTAGTCTGTGGTTTTCATTTCATGACTCTTCAAACAATATTGTGTAGTCTGTGCTGCCATCTCGTGGTTATATTATATTATTACACTATGATGAAGATTGCATTCCTGTCACCCGCTTTCCACTAACGTGGAGTCCCCGCTCCCATCACTGTTGATTCTGTATCTCAGGAATGAAGTCGGAGGGGAATGAAAGAGGGCAGTGGGTTGGAAAGATGCTCCATCGGGGCTCTGGTAATTCTGGGAAACGAAAGAGAAAACACCATTTATGAGTGAGAGCAAGGTTTTTTGGAGGGATAGCAAATGCCTCCTAGTGGCTGCTCTTGACATGGCCATGTTATATTGCATTTCCAATGCACCGAAGGATAGCTAGTGGGAAGCAGCCGCATAGCTCGGGGAGATCAGCTTGGTGCTTTGTGACCACCTAGAGGGGTGGGATAGGGAGGGTGGGAGGGAGGGAGACACAAGAGGGAGGGGATATGGGGATATATGTATATGTATAGCTGATTCACTTTGTTATACAGCAGCAACTAACACAACAATGTAAAGAAATTATACTTCAATAAAGATGATAAAAAAAATCTAATTTTTTTTTTTTTTTTTTTTTTTTTTTTGCGGTTCACGGGCCTCTCACTGCTGTGGCCTCTCTCGTTGCGAAGCACAGGCTCCGGATGCGCAGGCTCAGTGGCCTTGGCTCACGGGCCCAGCCGCTCTGCAGCATGTGGGATCTTCCCGGACTGGGGCACGAACCCGTGTCCCCTGCATCGGCAGGCGGACTCTCAACCACTGTGCCACCAAGGTAGCCCACCACTTTCTAATTTTGATAGATATGGTTTTCTGCTCTTTTCTTAAGAAGCTTACTAGGTTTGCAAAGAAAGCACTAAAGGGATAAGGAGCAGATTCAGCAACAACAGAGACAGATGCCTTACTGTAATTGAATTGAAACCCTAAGACCTTCTGTGAGCCAACTCTTTGTATCCCAGGCCATTGCCTTATTTTTATTTTTATGCAGACTTAAAATTCATAACTAACAAATTTTAAACTGCTTTTATTCCTCCCTTAATGTTAATATTGATATGGATAGTTGTTCTAGCAAAGATTATTCAATGAAGAGGTCAGGTGGATTTGTGTCATTTCTACAATGTGGAAGGGGACACCCAGAGCACCCTGATATGATTAAGTGATGGTGAGAAGGCATATGACCTGCCAGACATTTGTAAAAAACATGTGTCCCCCAAAATAGCTCCACTGCCTACCTGACAGGTGGATGAAATTCTACTTTAGTGCTTCATTCCTTCAGCTCAAAGTATTGTTACAAGACATCCCCTCTTACTGTCTTGCCAACCCTTCATCAGCTATCAATATTTCATTATGAACTTAAAAGTTTAGTAGTCATCAAAAGTAGTCATGAGAGGAGCTTCAAGATGGTGGAAGAGTAAGACGCGGAGATCACCTTCCTCCCCACAGATACATCAGAAATACATCTACATGTGGAACAACTCCTACAGAACACCTACTGAACGCTGGCAGAAGACCTCAGACCTCCCAAAAGGCAAGAAACTCCCCACGTACCTGGGTAGGGCAAAAGAAAAAAAGAAAAAACAGACAAAGAATAGGGACGGGACCTGCACCAGTGGGAGGGGACTGTGAAGGAGGAAAGGTTCCCATACACTAGAAGCCCCTTTGCGGGCGGAGACTGCGGGTGGCGGAGGGGGGAAGCTTCGGAGCTGAGGAGGAGACCACAGCCAACAGGGTGCGGAGGGCAAAGCGGAGAGATTCCCGCACAGAGGATCAGTGCCGACCAGCACTCACCAGCCCAAGAGGCTTGTCTGCTCACCCGCCAGGACAGGCGGGGGCTGGGAGCTGAGTCTTGGGCTTCGGAGGTCAGATCCCAGGGAGAGGACTGGGGTTGGCGGCGTGAACACAGCCTGAAGGGGGCTAGTGCCCCACAGCTGGCCGGGAGGGAGTCCGGGAAAAAGTCCAGAGCAGCCGAAGAGGCAAGAGACTTTTTCTTCCCTCTTTGCTTCCTGATGCACGAGGAGAGGGGATTAAGAGCACCACCTAAACAAGCTCCAGAGACGGGCGCAAGCTGTGGCTATCAGCGTGGACACCAGAGACGTGCATGAGACGCTAAGGCTGCTGCTGCCTCCACCAAGAAGCCTGTGTGCAAGCACAGGTCACTATCCACACTGCCCCTCCCGGGAGCCTGTGCAGCCTGCCACTGCCAGGGTCCCGTGATCCAGGGACAACTTCCCCGGGAGAACACATGGCGCACCTCAGGCTGCTGCAATGTCATGCTGGCCTCTACCGCCGCAGGCTTGCCCCGCATCCGTGCCCCTCCCTCCCCCTGGCCTGAGTGAGCCAGAGACCCCGAATCAGCTGCTCCTTTAACCCCGTCCTGTCTGAGAGAAGAACAGACGCCCTCAGGCAACCTACACACAGAGGCAGGTCCAAATCCAAAGGTAAACCCCGGAAGCTGTGCGAACAAAGAAGAAAAAGGGAAATCTCTCCCAGCAGCCTCAGGAGCCCCAGATTAAATATCCACAATCAACTTGATGTAGCCTGCATCTGTGGAATACCTGAAGAGACAACGAATCATCCCAAAATGAGGCAGTGGACTTTGGGAGCAATGATATATACATATTTTTTCCATTTTTCTCTTTTTCTGAGTGTGTATGTGTATGCTTCTGTGTGTGATTTTGTCTGTATAGCTTTGCTTTTACCATTTGCCCTAGTGTTCTGTCTGTCCGGTTTTTGTTTGTTTGTTTGTTTTTAGTATAGATTTTAGTGCTTGTTATCATTGGTAGATTTGTTTTTGGGTGTGTTTCCTCCCTTCTTTCTTTCTTTCTTTTTTTAAAAATTACTTAAAATTTTTTTATTTTCAATAATTATTTTCTATTTTAATAACTTTATTTTATTTTTCTCTTTCTTTCTTTCTTTTTTTCTCCCTTTTATTCTGACCCGTGTGGATGACAGGGTCCTGGTGCTCCAGCCAGGCATCAGGCCTGTGCCTCTGAAGTGGGAGAGCTGAGTTCAGGACATTGGTCCACAAGACACCTCCCAGCTCCACGTAATATCAAATGGTGAAAATCTCCCAGAGATCTCCATCTCAACGCCAAGACCTAGATCCACTCAATGACCAGCAAGCTACAGTGCTGGACACCCTATGCCAAACAACTAGCAAGACAGGAACACAACCCCACCCATTAGCAGAGAGGCTGCCTAAAATCACAATAAGGCCACAGACACCCCAAAACACACCACCAGATGTGGACCTGCCCACCAGAAAGACAAGATCCAGCCTCATCCAGCAGAACACAGGCACTAGTCCCCTCCACCAGGAAGCCTACACAACACACTGAACCAACCTTAGCCACTGGGGGCAGACACCAAAAACAATGGGAACTATGAACCTGCAGCCTACAAAAAGGAGAACCCAAACACAGTAAGATAAGCAAAATGAGAAGACAGAAAAACACACAGCAGATGAAGGAGCAAGGTAAACACCCACCAGACCAAGCAAATGAAGAGGAAATAGGCAGTCTACCTGAAAAAGAATTCAGAATAATGATAGTAAAGATGATCCAAAATCTTGGAAATAGAATGAAGAAAATACAAGAAACGTTTAACAAGGACTTAGAAGAACTAAAGAGCAAACAAACAATGATGAACAACACAATAAATGAAATTTAAAATTCTCTAGAAGGAATCAATAGCAGAATAACTGAGGCAGAAAAACGGAGAAGTAACCTGGAAGATAAAATAGTGGAAACAACTACTGCAGAGCAGAATAAAGAAAAAAGAATTTAAAGAATTGAGGACAGTCTCAGAGACCTCTGGGACACCATTAAACACACCAACATTTGAATTATAGGGCTCCCAGAAGAGGAAGAGAAAAACAAAGGGACTAAGAAAATATTTGAAAAGATTATAGTTGAAAACTTCCCTAATATGGGAAAGGAAATAGTTAATCGAGTCCAGGAAATGCAGAGAGTCCCATACAGGATAAATCCAAGGAGAAACAACCAAGACACAGATTAATCAAACTATCAAAAATTAGATACAAAGAAAAAATATTAAAAGCAACAAATAACATACAAGGGAATCCCCATAAGGTTAACAGCTGATCTTTCAGCAGAAATTCTGCAAGCCAGAAGGGAGTAGCAGGACATATTTAAAGTGATGAAAGGTTAAAATCCTACAACCAACATTACTTTACACAACAAGGATCTCATTCAGATTTGATGGAGAAATTAAAACCGTTACAGACAAGCAAAAGCCGAGAGAGTTCAGCACCACCTAACCAGCTTTACAACAAATGCTAGAAGAACTTCTCTAGGCAAGAAACACAAGAGAAGGAAAAGACATACAAAAACAAACCCAAAACAATTAAGAAAATGGTAATAGGAACATACATATCAATAATTACTTTAAATGTAAATGGATTAAATGCTCCAAACAAAAGACATAGACTGGCTGAATGGATACAAAAACAAGACCCATATATATTCTGTCTACAAGAGACCCACTTCAGACCTAAGGACACATAGAAACTGAAAGTGAGTGGATGTAAAAAGATATTCCATGCAAATGGAAACCAAAAGAAAGCTAGAGTAGCAATTTTCTTATCAGACAAAACAGACTTTAAAACAAAGACTATTACAAGAAACAAAGAAGGACACTACATAATGATCAAGGGATCAATCCAAGAAGAAGATATAATAATTGTAAATATTTATGCACCCAACATAGGAGCAGCTCAATACATAAGGTAAATACTAACAGCCATAAAAGGGGAAATCAACAGTAGCACAATCATAGTAGGGGACTTTAACACTCCACTTTCACCAATGGACAGATCATCCAAAATGAAACTAAGTAACGAAACACAAGCTTTAAATGATACATTAAACAATATGGATTTAATTGATATTTATAGGATATTCCATCCAAAAACAATAGAATATACTTTCTACTCAAGTGCTCATGGAACATTCTCCAGGATAGATCATATCTTGGGTCACAAATCAAGCCTTGCTAAATTTAAGAAAATTGAAGTCATATCAAGTGTCTTTTCTGACCACAGTGCTATGAGACTAGATATCAATTACTGGAAAAAAAATCCGTAAAAAATACAAACACATGGAGGCTAAACAATACACTAGTTAAGAACCAAAAGATCACTGAAGAAATCAAAGAGGAAATAAAAAAATACCTAGAAGCAAATGACAATGAAAACACAATGACCCAAAACCTATGGGCTGCAGCAAAAGTAGTTCTAAGAGGAAAGTTTATACCAATACAATCCTACCTTAAGAAACAAGAAACATATCAAGTAAACAACCTAACCTTACACCTAAAGCAATTAGAGAAAGAAGAACAAAAAAACCCAAAAGTTAGCAGAAGGAAAGAAATCAAAAAGATCATATCAGAAATAAATGAAAAAGAAATGAAGGAAACTATAGCAAAGATCAATAATTAAAAGCTGGTTCTTTGAGAAGATAAACAAAATTGATAAAACATTAGCCAGACTCATCAAGAAAAAAAGGGAGATGACTCAAATCAATAGAATTAGAAATGAAAAAGGAGAAGTAACAACTGACACTGCAGAAATACAAGGATCATGAGAGATTACTACAAGCAACTATATGCCAATAAAATGGACAACCTGGAAGAATTGGACAAATTCTTAGAAAAGCACAACCTTCTGAGACTGAACCAGGAAGAAATAGAAAGTATAAACAGACCAATCACAAGCACTGAAATTGTAACTGTGATTAACAATCTTCCAACAAACAAAAGCCCAGGACCAGATGGCTTCACAAGCGAATTCTATCAAACATTTAGAGAAGAGCTAACACCTATCCTTCTCAAACGCTTCCAAAATATATCAGAAGGAGGAACACTCCCAAATGCATTCTACGAGGCCACCATCACCCTGATACCCAAACCAGACAAATATGTCACAAAAAAAGAAAACTACAGGCCAATATCACTGATGAACATAGATGCAAAAATCCTCAACAAAATACTAGCAAACAGCATCCAACACCACATTAAAAGGATCATACACCATGATCAAGTGGGGTTTATCCCAGGAATGCAAGTATTCTTCAATATATGCAAATCAATCAATGTGATACACCATATTAACAAATTGCAGAATAAAAACCATATGATCATCTCAATAGATGCAGAAAAACTTTTGACCAAATTCAACACCCATTTATGATAAAAACCCTCCAGAAAGTAGGCATAAAGGGAACTCACCTCAAAATAATAAAGGCCATATATGAAAAACCCAGAGCCAACCTCATCCTCAATGGTGAAAAACTGAAACCATTTCCACAGGAAATGGATCAGGAACAAGACAAGGTTGTCCACTCTTGCCACTATTATTCAACATAGTTTTGGAAGTTTTAGCCACAGCAATCAGAGAAGAAAAGGAAATAAAAGGAAACCAAATCAGAATATAAGAGATAAAGCTGTCACTGTTTGTAGATGACATGATATTATACATAGCGAATCCTAAAGATGCTACCAGAAAACTGCAAGAGCTAATCAATGAATTTGGTAAAGTAGCAGGATACAAAATTAATGCACAGAAATCTCTTGTATTCCTATACACTAATGATGAAAAATCTGAAAGAGAAATTAAGGAAATAATCCCATTTACCATTGCAACAAAAAGAATAAAATACCTAGGAATAAACTTACCTAAGGAGACAAAAGACCTGTATCCAGAAAACTATAAGACACTGATGAAAGAAATTAAAGAAAAGAAATTAAAGATGATAGAAACAGGTGGAGAGATATACCATGTTCTTGGATTGGAAGGATCAACATTGTGAAAATGACTCTACTACCCAAAGCAATCTACAAATTCAATGCAATCCCTATCATACTACCACTGGCATTTTTCACAGAACTAGAACAAAAAAATTCACAATTTGTATGGACACTCAAAAGACCCCAAATAGCCAAAGCAATCTTGGGAAAGAAAAATGGAGCTGGAGGAATCAGGCTCCCTGACTTCAGATTATACTACAAAGCTACAGTAATCAAGACAGTATGGTACTGGCACAAAAACAGAAATATAGATCAATTGGAACAGGATCGAAAGCCCAGAGATAAACCCACGCACATATGGTCACCGTATTTATTTATTTATTTATATATTATTTATTTATTTATTTTGCGGTACGGGGGCCTCTCACTGCTGTGGCCTCTCCCATTGCAGAGCACAGGATCTGGATGTGCAGGCTCAGCAGCCATGGCTCATGGGCCCAGCCGCTCCGCGGCATGTGGGATCTTCCCGGACTGCGGCACGAACCCGTGTCCCCTGCATCGGCTTTACAACAAGAGTCCAACAAGGTGGACTCTCAACCACTATGCCACCAGGGAAGCCCTGGTCACCTTATTTTTGATTAAGGAGGCAAGAATATACAATGGAGAAAACACAGCCTCTTCAATAAGTGGTGCTGGGAAAACTGGACAGCTACATGTAAAAGAATGAAAGTAGAACACTCCCTAACACCATACTCAAAAATAAACTCAAAATGGATTAAAGACCTAAATGTAAGGCCAGACACTATAATACTCTTAGAAGTAAACATAGGCAGAACACTCTATGACATAAATCACAGCAAGATCATTTTTTGACCCACCTCCTAGAGAAATGGAAATAAAAACAAAAATAAACAAATGGGACCTAATGAAATTTAAAAGCTTTTGCACAGTAAAGGAAAACATAAATAAGATGAAAAGACACCCCTCAGAATGGGGGAAAATATTTGCAAATGAAGCCACTGACAAAGAATTAACCTCCAAAATTTACAAGCAGCTCATGCAGCTCAATATCAAAAAAACAAACAACCCAATCCAAAAATGGGCAGAAGACCTAAACAGACATTTCTCCAAAGAAGATATACAAATTGCCAACAAACACATGAAAGAATGCTCAACATCATAAATCATTAGAGAAATGCAAATCAAAAATACAATGGGGTGGGCTTCCCTGGTGGCGCAGTGGTTGAGAATCCGCCTGCCGATGCAGGGGACACGGGTTCGTGACCCGGTCCGGGAAGATCCCACATGCCGCGGAGCGGCTAGGCCCGTGAGCCATGGCCGCTGAGCCTGTGCGTCCGGAGCTTGTGTTCCACAAAGGGAGAGGCCACAACAGTGAGAAGCCCGCGTACAGCAAAAAAAAAAAAAAAAAAAAAAATGGGGTATCATCTCATACCAGTCAGAATGGCCATCATCAAAAAATCTACAAACAATAAATGCTGGTAAAGGTGTGGAGAAAAGGGAACCCTCTTGCACTGTTAGTGGGAATGTAAATTGATACAGCCACTATGGAGAACAGTATGGTGGCTGCTTAATGAAATGAAAATAGAACTACCATCTGACCCAGCAATCCCACTACTGGGCATATACCCTGAGAAAACCGTAATTCAAAAAGAGTCATATACCACAATGTTCATTGCAGCTCTATTTACAATAGCCAGGACATGGAAGCAACCTAAGCTTCGCATCCATTGACAGATGAATGTATCAAGGAGATGTGGCACATATATACAATGGAATATTACTCAGCCATAAAAACAAACGAAATTGAGTTATTTGTAGTGAGGTGGATGGACCTAGAGTCTGTCAGAGTGAAGTAAGTCAGAAAGAGAAAAACAAATACCTTATACTAACACACATATATGGAATCTAAAAAAAAAAAAAACAATAAATGGTCATGAAGAGCCTAGGCACAGGACAGGAAGAAAGATGGACACCTACTACAGAATGGACTTGAGGACATGGGGAGGGGGAGGAGTAAGCTGGGACATAGTGAGAGAGTGGCATGGACTTATATACACTACCAAATGTAAAACAGATATCTAGTGGGAAGCAGCTGCATAGCACAGGGAGATCAGCTCGGTGCTTTGTGACCACCTAGAGGGGTGGGATAGGGAGGGTGGGAGGGAGACGCAAGAGGGAAGAGATATGGGGATATATGTATATGTATAGCTGGTTCACTTTATTATAAAGCAGAAACTAACACACCATTTTAAAGCAATTGTACTCCGATAAAGATGTTAAAAAAAAAAAAGTAGTCATGAGATGCTAGGACATAGAATTTTGATAAGGAGAATTTGTAAAGCACAGATTTACTGATAAATCAGAATTTCCCAAACTGGGTGCACTGGAGGAGCACTTTTTTTGTAGAATATTAGTAAGTCTGGTGCATTTTTTTTTAAATGGATGTCTGAGGTCAACCTAGTTTGAGAAACACGCAGTTCAGCAGAACTAAACAGGATTTTTTCTGATGCTTTTAATGTAACAAATATTTATTAAACACTGATTATATGCCAAAAATGGTTAGAAGTGTTTAGGATACCCCAGGGAACAAAAGAGACAAAGAATGCTTCCTTGTAAAGCTTACATTCTAGCATGATTAGACAGAGAATGAATAATAACTATAATAAGTAAATTGTATAAAACATGCTAAGTGGAGTATATGGTAGATTTGTAACAGGTGTTTGAAGGAAAGGGAGCATACTGCAGTTTTTAAAGGGGGGTTAGGGTATGCTTCATTGAATAAATGACATTTGAGCAAAGATTTAAATTTGTTAAAGGAGTTAGTCATATAGATCCTTGGGTGGGTCAGGATCTATATGATGGGTGGGTCAGGCAAGGGTGACAACCTGTGCAAAGATCCTGCTGTGGGAGTGTGTTTGGTGTGTTCCAGGAACAACAAAGAGGTCAGTATTTCTACAGCCAGTGGTGGGGGAGGGAACAGTGGAGAAGCCAGAAGGCAAGGAAGAGGAGGGAGCTGTAGATTAGGTAAGGCTTTCCTAGCCTTTGTAAAGACTTTTCAAATTGAAGAAAAGGAGAAGCCATTGTGGAGTTTTGAAGAGAGGAGTTAATTGATCTGACTTACATTTTTAAAGGATCGCTAGTTGCTGTGTTGAGAATTAACTGAAACAAGGCAAGGGAAGAAGAATTAACTGAAACAAGGCAAGGGAAGAAGCAAGGAGACAGGCCACCACTGCCATAGTTCAAGCAACAGATGATGCTGACTAAAAGGCCAGGGTAGTAGCTGAGCCGCTGGGGAGAAGCACTTGGACCCGGGATGTATTTTTAAGGTGGACAAGGAATGTCAGAGACAGGAGTCAAGAACAGACAGTGTTGTTATCAGTTGAGACAGAGAAGGCTATTGGTGGGCTGTGGGGAGGAATATTAACAAACTTAGTTTTGGACATGTTGAGCTTGAGATGCTTATCAGACATCCAAGTAAGCAGGCAGTTGGATATGTGTCTTAGTCTGTTTGGGCCTCTATCACACTATACCACACACTGGGCAGTTTATAAACAACAGAAATTTATTTCTCACAGTTTATGTCCAAGATCAGGGTGCCAGCTTGGTCAGATGAGGGCTGTTTTCCAGGTTGCAGACTTCTTGTTTTATCCTCACATGGTGGAAGGGGTGAGAGATCTTTCTGGAGCCTCTTTTACGAGACCATTCATCCCATTTTTTAGGGCTTTATCCTAATCACCTCCCAAAGACTCCACCTACTAAAACCATCACCTTTGAGGGTTAAGATTTCAGCATTTGTATTTGGGGGACACAAATATTGAGACCATAGGAGTATGAGATGGAATTTGGGGAGAAAAGCCTGGACTGATTATATAATTGGGGAGTGTACGAACAGTTCTTAAAGCCTTGAGACTGGCTGAGATCACAAAATGAGTGAGTTGGTAGGAAAGATGAGTACTGAAGTACTGAAGTGCTGAGCATAGGGCCATTCGAGTGCTGTGAAATCTGTTAGAGGAAGAGAGATAAGATAATAGAACCGAGCAGGCATGAGCAAGATGTAAGAGGAAAACAGGCAAGTCCAGTATCCCAGAAGGCGGGGGAAGAAAATATTCCAAGTGGGGAGAGCTCAGGTGTGTCGCTGTTTCCAACAGATCTCGTAAGATAAGCACGGAGGCTAGACCATTGAACTCACAACCTCCTCGTGGCTGAAGGAGGAGGGCACTTTCACTGAACCCTGTGATGTGAACTGTGAATCCCCAACCTAGACTGGGGACTCACAGTTGGCAAATTATGCCCCGTGGGCTGTATCCATCCCACCCAATGGTTTTTACAGTGTTTAATTGGGGGAGAAAAGAGAAGAAGATTTCATGATACATGAAAACTCTATGAAATTCAAATGTCAACAAACAAATTTTATTGGTAAACAGCCACAAAAAAATTTTTTTTTTGTATAGTGTTTCCCAAACTCACTTGACACAGAACGTTTTTTCACAAAACATCTCCAGTGTAGCCAAGAACTACTTTGGGAAATGTTGGTGTAGATCCTGGTACTTAATGAAGAGAACAGACCCAGGTAGCAGAGAGTGCTCGGGTCAAGTATCAGGGCCCTGGATCTCATGAGATCACAAACAAACTTTGACCGTGATGGCATCCTCCAGAAGTAGCTTAAGACCAGCAACTTTCCTCACATTTCTTCTATTGAATGGCTCTTTGCAGAAGAGGAAAGCTTACTGGCCCAGAAATACACGAAAAAAGAATGCTCAAACTTCTCTAGCCATTAGGGACATTAAAATTAAAACTACAGCACTGGTTGGATTGGGTAACATTTAAAAGCCTGATAATACTGATGTTAAAAAAAGATTTTAAGAAATGAGGGCCCTCATTCACTTCTAATGGGGCTGTAAATTGGTACAGTCATGTTTAGGAGCATTATGGTAGACTCCTATAAATTTGAAGATGTGAAGATTGTTCAGCCTAGAAGTTTTACTCCTAGGTACTTACCCTAGAGAAACTCTTATGTATGAGAAGAAGAAAATATTGACAAAAATTCACCGCACGGTTGCTTATAATAGATTATCATTGAAAAATAAGAAATAATGCCCATCAGCAAAAGAATAAATAAAATGTTAGTTATCTACACAGTGAGATACTATACAGCCCTCAAAAATTAATTAACTAGGACTGCAACTATCAACACAATAAATCTAAGCATAATGTGGAGAGGAAAAGTATGTTGCAGAGGTAAAAGTACAATTTAACACCATTTTTATTAAGCTTTCTGAAATATGCAAAAAATTTGTACATAATATACATAATAGTATAACTGTATACAATGATAAACACTAAACGGGATCAAGAGAAAGGTTAAGTGTTTATTCCATCATTCTGTATATTTGTAATATTTTATATTAAACACATATTTTAAAGAGGAAAGACATGCCAAAGAAACATAGGAGGAGATGCATGGGCCAAGAGAAGAGATAACCCAAATCAAAATAAATTAACACCATCAAGCAATAATATAGGATATGAAGTGTCAAGGAGACAAATCAATTCGAGGAAATTTAAGAATTCCTTCACAATATATCCCTGGGAAGAAAATAGCATTCTTCTTAAGTCCTAGTAAACAGGTCAGCTGTTGCTGGATTGCTCACTCTGTGCTTTTCCAGTTGGAGAAACTGAATTTCACTAACCTGCCCATTCACTGGTACTTTGCATACATGGAGGGAATATTTCTACTGGATGTGTGCCAAGTACCTTTAGGAGCCGATGTGGCCATAATTTAACGTAATTCCTTACCCACTGCCCAAGACTAATTTCTTTTTTTATTTATCTGGCTGCTCACCACATTAAACCTTAAATTGAACTACTTTTTATATCAATGGAATAAACCATCATCTTAAAATATGATTATTTATTTGATAAAATAATTATTTAAGTTTGTTTGTATTCTGGCAATCTGTATGCATTTGGAGAGGGAAAGATTCCTTTCTGGATTAAAAAAAAACAGCCATGAGATGAAGGAAAGGATCTTTAAAACTATAACTAAAATTAAACTAATCGTTATTCTCATTAAGCATATTATTTTGCTGAGTCATTAAATATATTCAAAGGATATTGTGTTGGATTAAGGGGATTTAATGCCTAATCTCACTTTGTCTGCGGAGGACTGCAGCTGAGAGTTTAGAGTAGGGGATCAAGCATCCCACTAAGAACCTTCCCTGGAAAGAGGGACTAAAGGATGGAAACAAAATGAAAAAATCTGCTTTGTTTTTCTTAAATTGCTGGTGATCCAGACAGACGTTTGCCTATAAATGATGTCAATCCATTTAACCTACTAAAACAAACACAGCATTGAAAGCAATGTCTCCCTTTTTTCCTTGATACCTTTTTACCTGACACTCTAATTACTTTTTGTTGTGTTTTTTTTTTTTTTTTTTCCTTCGGTACGCGGGCTTCTCACTGCTGTGGCCTCTCCCGCTGCGGAGCACAGGCTCCGGACGCGCAGGCTCAGCGGCCATGGCTCACGGGCCCAGCCACTCCGCGGCACGTGGGATCCCCCCGGAGCAGGACACGAACCCGCGTCCCCTGCATCGGCAGGCGGACTCTCAACCACTGCGCCACCAGGGAAGCCCTCTAATTACTTTTTTTTTTTTTTTGTATGCGGGCCTCTCACTGTTGTGGCCTCTCCCATTGCGGAGCACAGGCTCCGGACGCGCAGGCCTAGCGGCCACGGCTCACGAGCCCAGCCGCTCCGCGGCATGTGGGATCTTCCCGGACCAGGGCACGAACCCGTGTCTCCTGCATCGGCAGGCGGATTCTCAACCACTGCGCCACCAGGGAAGCCCGCTCTAATTACTTTTTAAAAGACACATGAAGAAGCAATATTGGTAACATCCATCTATATTCCTTTCTTTTAGCAGAGATGGTCCCGGCTTCCCAGTTGGTCTTCACCTGCATCTGGATCACACTGATGTCAAAAGCTTGTGCTGCTGGTGAAATCAAGAAGCCTCACCAGCGCTGCTTCTCTTCAGTGAAGTGGACCCGGTAAGATATCCACAGTGTAGTCCCAGTTTCTCTCACCACCTGCCTCAGAACTATATCTTTAATGGTAGCACGTATTTGTGGCAGTGATTGTCTCTAGAGGTAGCATTCACCCATCAAAATAAATCACATCTAATTAGCATAGAAAGAGCAGAATCTGGGGTTTCTGTTGGCATTTATTTGCTTATTTTTGGAGAAAACAGTTAAAGGGCTCATGTATGAATCTTATTTCAAGGATTGTGTTTCTCCAATGAGTAATGCATTTATTATAAATAACGACATGAGTTTAATGTTCCTTTAAAATTTTTTGAGTAGAAATTAGTCTAAGCACCAATTTCTAATGTCAAGTACTTGCAGAGTGTATAGTTCTGTATATCGATGAGACAGTACCGAAAGACATTAAAGCCGTTTTTTTTTTTTTTTTTTTTTTTTTTTTTTTTTTGCGGTATGCGGGCCTCTCACTGCTGTGGCCTCTCCCGTCGCGGAGCACAGGCTCCGGACGCGCAGGCCCAGCGGCCATGGCTCACGGGCCCAGCCGCTCCGCGGCACGTGGGATCTTCCCGGACCGGGGCACGAACCCGTGTCTCCCGCATCGGCAGGCGGATTCTCAACCACTGCGCCACCAGGGAAGCCCCCCGTTTGTTGTTTTTCAAGTACGCGGGCCTCTCACTGTTGTGGCCTCTCCCGTTGCGGAGCACAGGCTCCGGACGTGCAGGCTCAGCGGCCATGGCTCACGGGCCCAGCCGCTCCACGGCATGTGGGATCCTCCCGGACCGGGGCACGAACCCGTGTCCCCTGCATCGGCAGGCGGATTCCCAACCACTGCGCCACCAGGGAAGCCCTCCATGGTTTTTAGCACTAGAAGTCCCAGGAACCCCCTCAGTCGCAGACAAACTAGAACGATTAGTCACCCTACTACCCTTTAATAACCACGAAATGACCTCCTGTTGTAGGGAAAGTCTTTCCTTTTCACCAAGCACAAGATTCCCAAGAAGACCCAGTAGGAGAAATTGAGGAATAAAGGTGAGTAATATCACCCAGCCAACCTTAGCAATCAGTGAGGTAACTTTTGTTTCAGCCAGATTGCCCTCACATCTTGGATATTTATGAAGCACTCACTATAACATCAGGAAAGGACATAAAAATTTAATAAATCCTTCTGAAGCCTCAGGTTTAATGACCAAAAACAAAGGAGGTATGGGGGGAGGGGAGGAAAGGTCACTAGATTCCTAATTCCTGCTCTGATCTGAAAAATCAAGGACCACCTCCCACACTTCCCTTCCAGGCTTCTGCTCCCACACGCAGATCTGAGATGCTATGAAATCTGGCCCAGTTTAAACACCCTGAGTCTTCTTCAAGGCAATTGGGCAAGCAATATTTGGGAAATGTGGGGCTATACAACCAAACTGTATGTTTTTTCAGATTGCTTGTAACATCTAGTATATTATAGTAGTATATTTTATCTAATTTTGAAACAAATAGAGACTGCTTAAAATATCATCTACGACTCAAACAATAGGAAGTTTGTCCAGTTGGTCATAGGAACTCATCAATCTCACCAGCACACTCTCAGTGGAAGAGTTGCTGCAGAAAAACCTACCATGTGTAGTTTTTAGGTGTCATTTAAGGGACAAGAGGAGAACATCTGTTCTTTGTGGTGGGGTGGGAATTTCTCTCTTTTGTTAGGTGTCTCATTTTTAGAATCTATTTATATGAAGAGGGGACCCTGGGCTTCCTACTCCATGGGGCCAAACATATTTGTCTTCACTTCTCTATATTCTAAGGTACCCCTTTCAGCGATAAGCTACAATATGATTCATTAAAATTTATATCTGCTTCTTTTGTTCTTCAAAGAAAAATCCTCTAGGACACTAGGGATTGTGTAAAACATAGACCCTAGTTCAGAAGCAGCCACTTAAGATGAAAGTCAGGCATTTTCCCCAGTGAACAGAATAATTCAGCCAGCCTGTTTCTGAGCTGTCACTCAGCACTCTCTCATGAAGATTTTAAGGCATTTTGACAAAAATACTGAAATTACTGTATAGGATAGTTTCTAGAGTAAAGAGCCCAGGATACTTTAGACCTTAGTACATGAATAAATGCTGTGAGTTTCTTTGCCCTACACACAATCTGATTATCGGTAATTAAATAAGTAATGAATGAATGATTGAACAATCCACTCTGTCATAATGCAAGAGAACTAATAGAATGAACATGGAAGAAAGGCCTGATCTTTCTTTGAAAATTAGGAAGTATGTCTTTATATATTAGCTCACATTTATGTACATTATTTTGAGCCAGTTTTCCTACAATCAGGCCCTTAAATCCTTTGCTATTAACCTTTTTCATTCAGAATATAATCTTACCTTTTGCCCAAAGATTCCCTTTTTTATCCAAGTATTTTAAAAATCTTTCATCCAAACATTCCCTTTATTTCTTAAAGACAAAATGGGGGAGAGGAGGAGTTGGTGAATAAATTAAGTATGGTGGGGGAAAATGTTCCTGTTTTGCCTAGGGGAGAGATTTGGCTCTCTAGGGATGCAAAGAGGATTAGGCATCTAGACTCACTGAATATTTATTCATTCTTTCAACAATTGTACTGAGTGCCTTTTGTATGACACGTATTGGGTTGAGAGTTAAGAACAACACACTGTCTCTGGCTTTAAGAATAATCAGCAGAGTGCCAGTGTCTGCTCAAAATGGCTTGCGAGAGCCGATTGTTAAATTTTAAGGCTGTTAAATATAAGCATTATTAAAATTAAATTATGTAAATATACAATTAAATAAATTATTATTATTATTATTTTTTGCGGTATGCGGGCCTCTCACTGCTGTGGCCTCTCCCGTTGCGGAGCGCAGGCTCTGGACGCGCAGGCTCAGCGGCCATGGCTCACGGGCCCAGACGCTCCGCGGCATGTGGGATCTTCCCGGACCGGGGCACGAACCCATGTCCCCTGCATCAGCAGACGGACTCTCAACCACTGCGCCACCAGGGAAGCCCTAAATAAATTATTTTTAAAACAAAGGTAATAAATACTTAAAACTCACCACTTCCTAACTACTTTACTACATGTTGCTATTGTCTATTGTTCTCCATTATTTATATCTATTTATGTCTGGTAGAAATACTACACTATACTGTACTATACTATCCTATAAACTGTAGTATACTATAATACACAAAACTATACTATATTATACTATACTACACTATGGGCTACACACATCTCTGTCATATCTGTAGCTTGAAATCAGCTATTGTGACAGTGTCTACATCATGGAAATCAACAAACACTACAAATAGGGCTTTTTTTTCCAGGAGAGCCACTTAAACACTTACCAGCACATCCAGGAACCTAATGTAGAAGCCAAGAGGGTCCTAGAGATTTTGCCAATTCAACTGCTACTGCAAATAACAAAGGGAGTTGCAGAGACTGGCAACTACGGGTTATATGCTCCTCTGGGGGCAGAGACTGGTCAGGTCAAGGCTTCTTATAAGACAACTTGAGCCTGGTATTGCCAGATTTTCTGATTTTTCAAGAGAAAAATTCAGATTTTCATGTGAAATTTTCCACTTTAATACGCCATACGGGCTATCCAAAAAATGTCTGCAAACCAGCTCCTAATCTGGTCCAATTTCTTCATTTCACAGACAAGGAAACTGAGACCTCACTGAGCTCATGATTTGATAGAGACACAAGTTAAGTCATGGAAACTGTCGGGTCTCAAGTGGGGCACTCTCTCTGTCTTGCTCTTCCACAGAAATGCCCGTCCGTGTAGAATTTTCCTCTATAAAAACGGGCCATTGACTAAAGTCAACTGTGTATTCCCAGAGTCATGAGTTTAAGGGCAGTTCAGTTGAAGCCACAAGATTCGCTCCGTATAATGCACCATGTCCTCTCTAAGAAGTTTCAAAAGCATCAGGGACCTAAAAATAAACATTGGATCCAGAATTATCAAGGTTTTCTTTGTGATCAAAAATTGGATCAACTGATTTGCCTTCTGACTACTGCATTCCTTGGATTGGCATCAAAGGATGTGAATTATCTTCGTAGCTCTCAAAATCAACTTCTAAACAGGTTTTACGAGTATATTGCTACCCACAAAGTCTAAACATTTCTATTTCATCCTATTCTTAGCAGCATTGGTACTAAAATTTTTTTGTTTTCTGCTCATTTAATAGGTATAAGATGGCATTCATACTTTTAATTGTTATCTCACTGTTAACTCTCTAGATTAAATATTTTTAATATGTTTCTTAATTATAGCCTCTCTTGGGTAAATAGTCTATTTAGTCAGGCCTAGTCATTTTCAAGTCCTAATCCTAGTAAACTAATCAACTATATAGGCCCTTGGGAAAGCAAGCAGTTTGGTAAAGCAACCAGCTGAGTATGACTCAGTTAAAATGAGTTTTTGTCTTTCCACTTACTAAACACCAGTGTATCAGAATGAGTTAGATGTATTTGCTTTTCCTCAAGCAGTTCTGGTACTTTTTAGTTCTCTGCCTAGTATATCCTCCTCAAAGGCCCCTTTATTCCCCTGAAACCACTCAAAATCCAGCCCTTCCTTCCCCCTGAACCCACACTTTCTTAGTGACAAAATTATAGTAAAGTTTCTGATACTGACGAGAGGGGGGAACATAAAAATATGGTTCCTAAAAAAAAAAAAAAAAAAAAAAAAAAAACAGGGCTTCCCTGGTGGCGCAGTGGTTGAGAGTCCGCCTGCCGATGCAGAAGACACGGGTTCGTGCCCCGGTCCGGGAAGATCCCACATGCCGTGGAGCGGCTGAGCCCGTGAGCCACGGCTGCTGAGCCTGCGCGTCCGGAGCCTGTGCTCCGCAAAGGGAGAGGCCACAGCAGTGAGAGGCCCACGTACCACCAAAAAAAAAAAAAAAAAAAAAAAAAAAAAATATGGTTCCTTTGTTTCATCCAGAAAGAAAAAGGTTCTAACTCAAAAAGAAAAATGATAACTATTACCGAGCCTTATCTGTTGTTTCTCAAACAAAGTTCATAATCTTTCTTTGTGGGGAAAGAATAAGAATGCTGTAATGATTAAGAATGCTATAAAGATTAAGAATGCTGTAACGATGCAAGGCTCTTCTATGAGTTGAGATTTCTTTGCTCTATCCCATTGGCACCTAGCCTTCTAGAAGACCTTCTCCTCAGACAGAAGTCATCCAAAAGATTTCTTTCAGTAACTACTAAAAACAAAATCATTTTTTCTAGGAAAGGGAAGAGGGCAGAAGACAAAGGGGCTTAAAATGATACATATATGGAATCAGGCCAGAAAGCTCTGAGCTAAATCTGATTCTTTGTCATAAATTAATCCCCTTATTAAGCATATTTACTTCTCTTGCCTTTGTCTGTTCTATTTCAGTCTTCATTTTATTAACCTTTCTATATATGTCTTTTTAAAAATAAGCCAGAGGTCTTCAAATAGGGCATTTATGCTCCTTGAGTATAATGTTCCCCTAGGGGTACATGCAAGCTATCAGAGGGGCACGTGGTCATGGATAGTTTTAAAATAATTATTTCTGGATCTCTGACTTCCTCTGACCTCTTTCCTAAAACTGATCCTCCTGAAAACTTGCCTGCAGTCTCCTCTGTTGCCTCCCTTTAATGATTGCTCTGTCCCATTTGGCAAAATAAAGGCATACCTCTCCCTCTTCCTGAATCTTAACTATGTGTATTACACCAGTGTATAAAATCCTCCCAGGTACAAAGAAACCTTTACAGATATTGTTGTTGAGGTAATGGATGACTTTAGTTTAAATAACACATCCTTTTCCAAACTGCGTGATTTTCTATTTTCTTTTTTCTTTCTTTTTTTTTTTTTTTTTTGCATTCATCAATATTGAAGTAAGAACCTAATTAATTTGTCAGGTTACAAATCATTAGAAATAATTGATGATAGACCACAACGTGAATTTTGGAAAATAAGAAGGAATTTAAATAATTAAGTTACATTCCTGAAACAAAATTTCTTGCAATTCCATGTACTTAAATATATATGAACAAAGTTTTTCAATATTTTCATCTATAGAAGTGAAAAGTAGGATCAGGGAAATGTAAATCAAAACTACAATGAGATATCACCTCATACCTATTAGAAGGGCTTTATCAAAAAGACAAGAAATGACAAGTGCAATAAGTAATATCCATATACAGACACACAAAACAGGGAAAATGTACCATCACTTTATTAAGAAATACTTTTCCTATAAAATTTAATGCATAATTTTAATAAGTATTTATCAACATTTATATGCATTATGTTTTGCTCCATTTGTAATAGTCACAGAGGCTAAAAAAGATGATTTCAATATATATACATATATTCTTGCAAAGAAGTATGATGGGGTGATAAAAATCAATGAAGGAAATATTGGATTGGCCAAAAAGTTCATTCGGGTTTTTCCATACCCGAATGAACTTTCAAATAAAATGGAAATAAAATAAAATACAAGTTCCAAGAAAACAAGGAATGAGATCAAACTTCTGGTTTTTAAAGAGGAGTTTATTCATGTATTTTAAAATGCATAAAGTGGGTATTTTAGGTTCATTGGATACATTAAAAGGAGGAATGTTTTATTTTAAATTATCATCAATGTTTAAGTAATTTTAACTTTTATGATGAAAAAATTTTAGGTGTCTACTTAAATATGTGTGAGGTTTTCAAAATTCTTTTAGAGGGTATCTAAGCCACATAAACCTCTTTGAGGAGTAGATGTATAAGTAAAATCAAAAGTAAATAAAGATGGGACATCTTACTGCTCATCAGAAGAGCCCTCTGGCAAAAAAAGGTGTTTGTGATTTCAGGTACTGCCAAGAATGCCTTTCATAGCAGGCTGCATGTTCATTGTTCTGGGGATTCTTAATTAAGATTTATCCCTACCAATCTCATGGAGGGGTATGCTTTTGAAAAGAGTATTAGAGATTGCCGTTTTGTTGTGTATATTACTGAAGAAGTTCACAAATTTCCATGAATTTCCACCCAAGGTTACATTCCATTTTTCATAAAATAATAACAACTAGCTAGCTTTTATAAAATGTCTGCTATTTTCCAGACCCGTAGTTCTCCAGAGAAATTGTTATAAATGCAAATTCTCATACCCTAAAATTGTGGAATCAGAAACTCTGGGCATGGGCTGCAGCAAACCTGGTGATTCAGATGCACTCCAAAGATAGTATTTACCAAACATCTGGTAGGGGACCTTGAACACAGTAGGCATTTAATAAAAAACTAGCTGCTATTACTTTTTCAATAAATGGTTCATTCTAGCTCTTTGAAAGAAGTTTTCTAGTTAAGAGATCCTTGGAAGAAATAGTTCTATGTGTTCAATTATTCATAGGATAAAATGACTTATGTTTAAAATCAAACTCATTTGTCTTCTACTCAAAACAGATTTGTTCCTCCAACTTCGCCATTTCTATCAATGGCAAAAATACATACATAAATCTCTGAGGGTTTCAGCCAGAAACTTCTCTATGTAAAGACCATACTAGGTGATCTGAGGTGTCCATAAGCCTGGACATATTTCTTAAACCAGCCGCTTCAGGATGTGAAATTCCCACCATCAAAGTCACTTTATTGAGTTAGGAAATTGCATTCACAAGTCTTATGTTAAAAACTGACGTGTGTTTCCTGAAGAAGACATGTATCAATGCAAAAGCCAGTCAGGAATTCAGAGTAACTAGAATTCACCTAGAAGACCCCTCAGTGTCTTGTGTTATTGCTGCTGCTGACAGTGATGACGGTGATGGTGACAAGAACGTTCTTCTGGAAGAGGCAGTGAACTAGGTCTCGGGCACCGGGGATGAGGAGACAGCAGCATGTCACATACAGAGGAGCTGTGTGCGCTTCCACAGATATTCTGCCGCTACGCTTAGAATACGTCTGGGAGGTACGTGTCACAGCACAGGAAATGAGTCAGGGAGGCCCAGCAACTTGCCAGAGTTCAAAGACCCAGGGAGGAATGGGCTTCACTCCCAGATCAGGACTCCACACACACGGGAGAGGCCACACACTTTGCCTTTGCCTTAGAAAACTGCAGGTGAAAATAGGCTGCATCTGCTTCACAGCTGGACCTGACCTTAGGTCCAATCAGCTGTCAGATCATCCATTTTTCCCTGGAATTCCTCTCCATCCATGCCCATCGCCTTCTCTCAGGTTCCAGAATCTTCCATAGGGGTACTTCCTCTAATCTCAACCAGCACCCATACTTCTTGCACATTCTGTCTTTGTAAAACACTATTTTCATCAGTTTACAATTTTTCATGTTTTTTTTTTTTTTTACTGTCTTAGTGGAAGAGGTAGTTTAACTTCAGTGACTCTAAGAATCACTTAGGTAGCACACTAAATGCAGATGCCTAGGTGCTGTTTCCTCTGGTTCTGGTTTAGTTGATCTGGGTTGGGGTCTGTGGATCTGAATCTTGATCACCTCCACCCAGGTGCTAGTGACCAGGTTTTCCTACTAGAATCACATTCTGAGAAACATTGCCTGTCAGAATTACATCCAAACTCAGTTTATCATCTAAGGTGCTCCAAGATTTGCTTACCTGCCCCACCCTTGTATAATAAACAGTAAATGCTGGCAGATCTTTGGCTATATGTAATATGAACTGAGAAAATGAGCTTTTATGTGTATATTTTAGAGCATACCATGTTGAGCAAAGAAAGCTAACCTAAATCAAAATATCCAGAAGCATATGTATCTCAAAAGCATTTTTCTCCCTTGGAGGTACAGCAAACAAGAAACTAGAATGAGGAAAGATGACAGTACCAAAGTGTGGCCCCTGAAGTATAAGCAACTTCTCCATATAGAGGACCACAATTCTGCAGCGAGACCTGGATTTGGAGGTGAGTACTATCTTTACAAAACTCTTGTGTCATAATCCATTGCACTATCAAAATTGAGTTGAAAATTTTAAGGAATTAAGACCAAAACACAAGACCAGCAATTAAAAAAAAAAAAAAAACCCTTTTACAATGACCTTCTCTTGAATTAGAACAGTTGATAATTTATGCATTTTAAATTAACCAGAAAGACTCATTTTTTTACTATATATATTATCATAAATATTATGTTCAATAAATAGTATGTGTTCAAAAATAGTGAATGTATATATCTTGCCCATACAGCAACATATTGTTTTAATTAAAAGTTGTTAATTTGGGTTATATGATAATATTCATAAAATCTTGTTGAACATTCTTATGAGCTGCAATGCCTGGCTTTTGTTGAAGAACTAGTCTGCCAAACGCCATGGCTTCCTACAAACCACCTCTGCTGAGTATTCTTCCTTTATTTACTCCTAGCAACAAAAAGTGATCAAAATGTTGGAATGCCCTTTATTGCACTGTGCTAAGCCCTTTAATGCACTGTCTCATTCCACGCTCACAGTGACCCTATGAAGTAGGCGTTATCATAATCCCTAATATTCCAATGTGGAAACTGGGGCTTAGAGAAGTCAAGAAATTTTCTCAAGGCCATGAAAAAAGCAGTAAGTGGCGGAACCAAGATGCAATGGCTGACAAGGAGAACAGAAGCAAACCACATTAGAAGGATACACTTGTAAGAAAGCCTTTCCTCCCATCCGATTGTTTACTGTGCATGTAGTTGCATCACTGAGGGTACCAAGTTTCCCAGAGATGCACAGATTGTGGTAAAATCCACAAGGTAAACTGAGCTCCCTGTCTTACTGCTAAATCCATCCTGACTCTCCTGTCATTGACCTGAGGTCTCCCACACCCACAACTCCTGAACTGACAACTTTTCATGCTAGAGATATGGAGGTGAGAGAAGTGAGCGTGGTGGTGAGGAGGCAGGATCCCCCAGCAGTAGAACAGGTACCGCTTTTCGATAAATAACCAATGCTTCAAGTACTCAGCGTGGGGTGAGGAGAACTTGATACTCATCATATTGTGGTTATGACAAAGGGAAGCACAACAGGCGTGTAGGTACCATAGAAGACTCATTTGTTAACAGGTAAAATTTAAAAGTGCATCAGGTAGCTGTTGTGTTGAGGGTTGTTTGGTTTTTGTTCTTTAATTTCCTTGAATCCATTGGGTTGCAGTTCTAAGGGTATGGTTTTGATTTCATTAGGTTAATGATGCAAACTTTAGCAAGCATCAGAGTCACCTGGGGGCTCCTTAACACCCAGGTTACTGGGCCTCACCCACAGAGGTTTCGATTTAGTAGATTTAAGCCAGGTCACCAATTGTCACGTCTTATAAATTCCTTGGTGGTGCTGATGCTGTTGATCTGAGATCGCATTTGATAACTACTGAATTAGATTATCAGCATCAGATTAAATCATGGTGAGTAGAATTTGTTTGTTTTCCAGAGCATTTCTCACACTTATTGAACCTAATTTAAGATTTTTAGAAACCTCAAAATCAATCAGGTTTAAAGATGTGTGCGTATCTGTTTTGTTTTGTTTTTTACTTATAGGTCTATTTTTAAAATCTTCTTTTGTTTTTGTTTTTGTTTTTCGGTTTGTTGCTGTTGTTGTCTTACATCACTACTTCTCAGATGTATCATTAAGGATGACAGTTCTCCAAAAGATGCCCGAAATCTAACTACCATTCCCAACAGACCATTTATTTCTCCCAAATTTTTGCTGAAAGTTTGGATAATATACTCTACAACTCTTACTCAGGTATTCTGAACCTTGGTCTCTATGATTCTATAAAGAGTTTCTAAAATCTTTTCCCTCCCACGGTTTAGTTGGGGAAAATCTTACGAAGTTAAACTTGCCGGGCTATGGGTCCTTTGAGCCATTAGGGGGCCCCAGACGCACAGGAATGGCTTGGAATGGGCCTCTCCCGAGTAGCGGTTGGCAGCTCCAAATGGTGTACTCTCTTCAATACCAATTCAAAAAGCTGCCCTAATTCCTGTCAGGTTAGGTTCCTCAATTAAATGAACTCCTATCCTAGAGGAAAGGGTTTTATGGGCCTATTTTAGGCCATCGAGAGCCAGAAAGCTTAAGAGAAAAATTACCGTCCTTGAATTTGGACCTTGAAATAAGCACGCTATACTTTGTAGCTCTAAGTGGTCCAAGGACCAGCTGCAGAATCACCTGGGAGTTAGTTAGAAATGCAGAAGATCAGGCCCCACCCCAGGCTTTCTGAATCAAAATCTGCATTTTAACAAGATCTCCAGGTGATTTGAATACATTTTACAATTTGACAAGCACTGTCATAGATTACCAAGAGCCGACCCTCTACTTTTAAAGCATTTATGCCTCTAGTCTCCCTCCTATATATCATCCTCATCCCTCAGAAAAACATAAAACTGATCTTCAAATTCCACTTCTCTTGATCTGTTAGGGATACATGTTAAGAATTTTTAAAACAATTTTTTTCCTGAGGCTACTTTGTGAGGTTATTAAAAATGCAATTGAAATGTACTACTTAGTGGCAGGTGGCAAATCATCCCATGATTAAGAAATTTTTCTGACAATCATGGACTGGGGGTGGTCCGCTAAATGGTATCCAAATGGCTTGTGTGTTCAGTCAGTTCAGGCAGAAAAATCCATAAATTCAGTCAGAAGTGTCCGTCTGGTAGCCCTGTGAAATATAGTTCTTAACCTTCTCTTGTCTTGGTCAGAACCGCTTTTTATACAGGTGACCCCTTCTCTGTTCTCTCAAGCCTGCCTTCCTGGGAAAATCAGCCTGCCGGATATAAAAGACAGGCTTAAATTTATCTTCTCTTTCTTTATACTTGTCCGTAACACAAACACACACACATACTTCTTTCCTCTTGAGCTAAATGTAACTTCAGCACTTCGCTTGCCTTAATGTTTTCCTAATTAGCCTTAACATTAAAACCAGCTGCTACTGCAGTGTCTTTTATAAAGCATTAGAAGATTAATTGACTCATGTGGAAAAAGGAGGATACATATTTAGGGAGCTTTTTGTTTAACTTGGGTTATAAATTGCAGCTCATTTTCTTTATTTACACTTTCCCTGTCCTTTACGTCTCCCATAACTAAGGGTTTTTTTGTTTTAGTTTTATAGACGATGATTTCTTTGTTTCTTTAAAGTGAAAACAATTCAGCATCTAGATACTGGCTACTGAGTCAAAACAAAAGCTAAAGCTGTAAAAGTCGCTTGTGTAGTCTTTGCTTGTCAAACAGGAGGACCAGATTGGGAGCCAGAGGGACCTGGTATATTCCTGCATTAAACAGCTCTAGGTTGCAGGCAAGCTCTTCAACCTTGCTGAGCATGAGTTCCCTCATATCAAATGGAGTTAAAATTGATTCTACCCAGCTAACTAACGAAGTGGCTATAATAATAACATTAGATGATATATAAAGTATTTTAAATGCACCTCACAAATAAGATGATAACTTTCATTTAGCTCTCCTTATTCCAGCATGCATAAAACCAGATTGATGATCTAGCTTTATATATATATATATATATATATATATATATATATATATATAGAGAGAGAGAGAGAGAGAGAGAGAGAGAGAGAGAGAGAGAGAGAGAGAGAGAGTGTAGTAGTATAAATGTCTATGCCACTACCTAGTTAGTGATCCTGGGAAATCAACACCTAATCGTAATAGTTAATAATCATTTGATTTTTACTATATTCCAAATGCTTTACATAGAGAATTAATAAGAGTATTTATGAAAGTGTTATATTTCGCGTTCTATGTGTTACACATCAAATAGATACTGAATAAGTTGGTTAAGACATTTGAATGTTAGATTAGGCTAAGGACTTAACATGCATTTTTTCATTTTGTTTCATGGCAACCCCATTAGGCACATACCATATACTTATTTCAGATGAGCAATCTGAGGCTTAGAGGAGTTAAGGATTTATAGAAGTTTAATTTTAACTCGGGTTTATGTGGCTACAAATTTCATGATTTTTTGTTTTGGTTTGGTTTGTATTTGCTTTATTGTCACCTTTTCTCTGGGACTCAACTCCTGTTTTACAAAAAGAATGATCTTTGGAGCTTTTATCCAGCTCCAAAATTCTATGATTCTGCATTTTGCCTTTACATGCCTTCACCCTCTACTCTGTCCTCAGAATGTCAGAGCAGAGTATAGAGTCCTAGACCCAGGAAAAAGTACACTTGGGCATCAAATGCAAAGGAGACAAAAATGAGGTCAGACAGCATCTGAAGACAAACACTTTCCTTTGAGATGGAAGAGCTCATCCCCACAAGAATAGAAAAAATGAGAGGGAAGAAAGAAGAAATCTAAGATGTTTCCAGGAACCCATTCCTAAG
This sequence comes from Kogia breviceps, assembly GCF_026419965.1. Classification (NCBI taxonomy): domain Eukaryota; kingdom Metazoa; phylum Chordata; class Mammalia; order Artiodactyla; family Physeteridae; genus Kogia; species Kogia breviceps. The sequence goes on from NC_081314.1 coordinate 104,402,893, forward strand.
AGACAAGCCATATTACTACCCCACTGTCGGTCCAGCCTTCAAACAACCCCGAGGGCCCAGCTCTTGTCCAGTGGTGGCATGAATGTCCTTGTATGGTGGCTTTATAAGACTGGTCCTGGATTGCGGAGATAGTCATCAGTAAATAGGTCCTACTTACAAGTCATGAGATCTTGAATCCAAGTTGTGTTCAGGTTTTGTCATAACATAAGCTCTCTGTGAGAAGCACTGGATCATTTTTTTAAAATAAATTTATTTATTTATTCATTTATTTAATTTTTGGCTGCATTGGGTCTTTGCTGCTGCATGTGGGCTTTCTCTAGGTGCAGTGAGCGGGCGCTACTCTTTGTCGCGGGGTGCAGGCTTCTCATTGTGGTGGCTTCTCTTGTTGCGGAGCACAGGCTCTAGGCACGCGGGCTTCAGTAGTTGTGGCACACGGGCTTCAGTAGTTGTGACTCACGGGCTCTAGAGCGCAGGCTCAGTAGTTGTGGCACACGGGCTTAGTTGCTCCGCGGCATGTGGGATCTTCCCGGACCAGGGCTCGAACCTGTGTCCCCTGCATTGGCAGGCGGATTCTTAACCACTGCGCCACCAGGGAAGCCCCCCCCCCCCTTTTTTTTTTGCGGTACGCGGGCCTCTCACTGTTGTGGCCTCTCCCGTTGCGGAGCACAGGCTCCGGACGCGCAGGCTCAGCGGCCATGGCTCACGGGCCCAGCGGCTCTGCGGCATGTAGGATCTTCCCGGACCGGGGCACGAACCCGTGTCCCCTGCATCGGCAGGCGAACTCTCAACCACTGCGCCACCAGGGACGCCCTGTATCATTTTTTAATGAAGAGTGGACTGATTGTCTAAATGTTTGAGTGTAAGACTGGGAATTGTGGTTTGCAGTCCTAGGAACAGTTTCACATTTTTGCTGAATTGCAGTAAGAGTAACATTTATTCTGTGCTATTTACTGAGTATCAATTAAGTTTACTGTATATTATTTCTAGTCTTTCAGTAAGTCTCCAAGGTGAGTACTACTATTGGATCTTATAGATGAGGACACTAAGCTGAGAGCTGTTACTGACCCTAGATCACACGTGAGTCATGGAGCTGGATTCAAACTCTGGTCTGGACTCTAATGCCAGAATTTTCTCCAGGACATTCTGCTCCCTGTCCAAGACCTCTCCAGTCCCTTCAGTCCCTTGGAGTATTGGAGTTAATGGGAATATTTACTCATCCTGAAAGGCCAGATAGGGGCAGGGATGAGATATTTCCATGATTTTTTTATTTTGATAGCTCTACCAATTAAAGAAAAAAGACAACCAAACAAAATAAAAGCACCAGAGTTGAAGCTGATAAAGGAATAATACTGAGCTGTTCCCAAGTTAATGCTTAATCATAATTATCATTAAACAAAATTTTAATCGAATTGTCATTATTAACATTACAGGAAGTAATTGGTCCAATATGGCAAGAAGTAGTTGGTGGTTAAGATGCAAGTAAGATATTCCTAAAGTCTGAAACAGAAATATATTCTAGTGACAGGCCAGTGCCTGGCCAGCTGATACCCTTGTAAGTAAAGAATAATATTGAGGGTTTAGACTTATGGAATAGAAGAGGGAATCTGGGTCGATAAAGTGAAGGTAACGTCAGCCAATTAATGTGGCAGGGGGGTCATAGATGGTGCGCAGGGACTGGGGAGGCATATCTTGTCTGATAATGTGCATTTAAAACACAATAATTAGGTACCTTATTAAATTATACGCACATATATGTCACATGGAAGGAAGGAAGGAAGGAAATTTTTCTGGCCTGTCCCTTCTAAATCATAGAATCTTGACTGAAACGGCCACCTGGGATCCATCTAGGCAAGATTTCTGTTTTTTCAACAATAGTTGAAAGCATTTTTTAACTCGGGACTATAAAGTTTGACAATTGGTCACCATGGAAAGAAAACATGAAGACTGGGGCTTCCCTGGTGGCACAGTGGTTGGGAGTCCGCCTGCCGATGCGGGGGACGCGGGTTCGTGCCCCGGTCCGGGAAGATCCCACATGCCGCGGAGCGGCTGGACCCGTGAGCCATGGCCACTGAGCCTATGCGTCCGGAGCCTGTGCTCCGCAGCGGGAGAGGCCACAACAGTGAGAGGCCCGCGTACTGGAAAAAAAAAAAAAAAAAAAAAAAAAAAAAAAATATATATATATATATATATAAAGACTATATGTATAAATATACAAACTATTTGAACATATATATACATCAAATTTCATACACAATACTAAATAATGAAGTTATTAACATCAGCATCCCCTCACACAGGAACAGATGAAACCCTTTGTAAGGTGTAACAAGGAAATGTCTTGGTCTCAGTCTGTTCTCTGGATGCATGAGCCTGATTCTGTGAGACCCAACTGCACACCAGTCTCAGCACTTGTCTGTCTGAAGTTGCTCCAATTCTGACTTTCAGAATACTCTCAGCCATGCATTTCGAAGGATGTTTGCTTTATCCCAAGTGCAGGTTGTGGTTACTGATGGTCTGGGAAGCGACATTTCTGAATGTGCAGCATCCCTGTGTAGCACTGTACCAGCAGTGTGTTCCTCTAGCCTGCCGTGCACTGCCCAAGTGAAAAAGGCTGAATTTTTGGCAAGGGAGGAAAGGCTCCCATATTTACCAAAGTCATGAACTCCATGACTACATCCACTCCCTGAATGTGTAATAATATATCAATAGACAATGGAGAGATTTATTGTTAAAACTTGAAAAATAATTCATTTGCAACATTGATCTCTGTCCACTTTAAATGTTTCCAAAATAATCCTGATTCCTCGTTATACTACCCATTCTTCTTTCTGAAGGATCTCCAGTGCCAGTGGGTATAGATGTCCAGATTGAAAGCACTGACAGCATTTCAGAGGTTAACATGGTAAGTTTCTCCATGAGATACTTTTTCTGAAAGAATAGAGTCTCAATAGTGTCAAAATCACTGGTGTTTTAATAAATCATCTTAATTATGTATGTTACTTATTTTTCCTACTTTGCTTAATAAAGTTAAAGTTGCTTTAACTTCTTTTTTCTCAACCACTGCACCACCAGGGAAGCCCCTACATATTATTTTTAATATGCAATTACCACAAAGATAATATTTTTTAAAAAAAGAAGAGAATGAAAGAGAGAGAATAAAGTAGGGATCTCTTAAGGAAGCAGGACCTAGAAAATATAAATCACTTAAGATTGAAAGAGCAAATAATCTTTTCATATATAAACTTAATTAATATTTTTATTTATAGTGATTCCTTCAACTGGTCATTGCCATCCAAATGCTAACTAAATGAAAATTACAGGACACATAAAAATTCCAGAAAAGTCTAAACAAGATCTGTGGCCCAACATCTGGTTTCAGTCTTCAGTTAATGTCCTTCTAGTGAACCTTGTCATTATCTAATTTAATATTTATTTCAGTTCAATATCAAACCTTGAATGAAACTTCCTTCATTTTAAGCACCCTACTCCCAGAGGGAATAGCACCAATAGACCCACTATTCAAAAATGCCTTGATTAGAAAGCGTTGGCTTTTCCCGCACCAAAAGTGGCTTTTAGTGACATTTCCTTGAGCACCAAAAGTGGCGTTTAGTGACATTGCCTTGAGCCTGTTGTGCTCCAGAAGCAGGCTCTCATTTCGCCTCTCCTGGCATACTCTCTAAGTGATACCTGAATGACCCCGTCTGCATCTAAAAATCTCGTTGTGTCTACCCCACAGCCCCCCAAACTGGACCTCATCCTTTTCTCCTGAATAAGTTCAGCCTTAGTACTGAGTATCAGCAAAAACTGGTCTGCATTCTCCATGCCTAGTTTGAAAAAATTATCAGTGACCTCCAGTGTTGGCTTCTTTTGCTTCTCATTGATCATTTTCCCATGCTCCCTCGTCCCACCCTGAATTCACTATCTTTTGTCCTGCTCTCCTCAAAACAGGCTGTTCAGCCCGCTTCTCATGATAGTGCCAACTAGTGGTGATGCTGATGTACCACTGACATGTATATACCAATGTCTGCCGTTTGACTTCATAGGCTCAGTATTTGCCCAGTGCCCTTCTGATCAGACTGAGCATCTAAAACCAAATATATGCTCATTAAAGCAATCCATGCAGTCACCCACAGGATTCCCTGTGGAGCAGTGTTACAGTAATGAATGAACCGTTCTATTCATTCACCCTCCCCACAATCCAAAATTACACAGGGCTGATGCTCCCAGATTAACGCAGAGCAATAATACAATGTACCTCTATTCTGATCCTAAGAAAAACAAATGAGCTCATCATTACTTGATGACTTATTTGTGGTTTACTGAGATTTGTTCTTTGCCAGTATAATAAATGCCAAGGTTCTATTATACGTGTTATTTCAAGAAAAATAAGAGTGTTGTTGGGAAATAAATGATAATATGAAGCAAGCATTTGGGAAAGGTAAAACATGTTGTCATTGCCCACACCCAGTGACTTGGACGAAGATAGGAGAATTTCTGTTCAAACAAAATATTTAATGTAGTATCGGAGAGCCAAATAAAACTCAAATTATTGACTAACCATTTTTTTTTCTGCTAACATAATGTTAATATAGCTTTTCCCCTTCATCCTTACCTCCTTACAGCTGGAATGCACATTAAATACCTGTGCCATACTGGATCAGAATCCCTGGGAACTAGCTTCTGGGGAATGTGCCATTTTATCGAAATCACAGGTGATTCTTTTGCACAGTAAAATTCCAGCACCACCATTTCCTGGCATTCTTTCTGTCTCTCAAGAAGAGGGAGATCCTTGTCGCTTTTTCAGAACCTCTGAAAACATGTTTTCCACTAACAGCTCCAATAAAGGCTGTGTCCAGGTTTTCGTGGGACTGTAGTTTTTTCAACTTGGGGAGGGCTTCTTTAACAAAAACAATATATATATATGGATACAAAAATCAATCACAAAAGTGAATATTTATTTATAATGAGAAAAAAAATCAAAATAAAATACCAGACCATGGAGTTTCAGATTCCTTTCTTCTGAGATCTCTTTAGGTGATTTACCAGAGTGCTTACGTAGAAATGATTCCCAGTTATAACCCGTTTCCCGTCACCAGCTTGAATACTTGATGGTTTTCAGAAACTCTCAACATTCACCAGAGTCCAGGTGGGAGAGGCTCTGTGACTGAAACTCAGTAGCTTCATTCTAAGTCTACCTGAAAATATAAGCTATATATGGACAGGTCACTAACACCCATGGAAACCAATCGAGACTATTAGTATTGATTGGTCATCCTGAACCATACTGCTACTGGCCTTGACTTGTCTCTTTTTCTCTCTGCCTAGGACTTTACAATGACATTTTATCTCAGGCATTACTGGCAAGGTGAAAGACTTGCCTTTCCCAGCAAAACCAACAAAAGCATGACTTTTGATCACAGATTAATCAAAAAGATTTGGGTGCCTGATATCTTTTTTGTCCATTCTAAAAGATCCTTCATCCATGATACAACTGTGGAGAACATCATATGCTGCGTGTACACCCTGATGGAAATATCCTCTTCAGTGTCAGGTAAGGAGGGCTGTCTACTGCCTTTGGCTTCCTTATACCACACCATCTACACCAAAGCTGATGGGTCTCACTTCAGGCTAAACTCCCAATATTGCTGTATTTAGTAATGCTGGAGCTTGGGACACAAGTAGAAGATGTGATTTTTCCTGGTTCTAACTTCCAGGTTTTAAAGAATGGTTTCCTAGTCTAACTGTACCCACTCTGGGCATGTATTGGAGAATGATAGGAAATAAGGTTGGACAGAGTGGAGCTGAATTATGGAAATCCTTAAGAATCTGGCCCACAATTTTATAAGTATACAAAACTACTTTTCCTCCTCACCAACTCCACCCCACCCTGCACCCCAGCAAGCAGTCTTGGAATCTTGGATCAACTAAATAATTTTGTTAACTATCTCCTTCATTTTTCACAGGAATATATAGTCATCATCCAAGTTACCCCTAGTTTCTTCATTTAAAAAATTTTGAAAATGAAACAAAATTTTGAATTTAAAACATTTGTTCTGACACTATCGTATAATATCCCTCCATCTTTAATTACCATATGTTTTTAAGCCTGAGTCCTGTGCTTACTGAGTGGCTTACCATAGGTAATCCTAAAAATGTTTGGTAAATCCAAGCAATTCTTTTTTTTTTTTTTTTTTTTTTTTTTTTGTGGTACGCGGGCCTCTCACTGTTGTGGCCTCTCCCGTTGCGGAGCACAGGCTCCGGACGCGCAGGCTCAGTGGCCATGGCTCACAGGCCCAGCCGCTCCGCGGCATGTGGGATGTGGGATCTTCCCGGACCAGGGCACGAACCCGTGACCCCTGCATCAGCAGGCGGATTCTCAACCACTGCGCCACCAGGGAAGCCCCATTTTTTTTTTATGTCTTAGAAATCCCAGAAGGATTCAGTAGTAAACTGAAAAAAAAAATTAGCTTCCCCAAAGTTATCCATGTCCTAATCCCTGGAACCTGTGAAGGTTATTTTATATGGCAAAAAAAGAAAAAAAGGATCTATGCAGATGTGATTAAATAAAGGGTCTTGAGATAGGGGAATTATTCTGGATTATCTGGATGGGTCCTAAATGCAGTCATCCGTTTCCTTGTAAGAGAAAGGCAGAGAGAAAGGATTTGACACACATGGAAGAGTAGAAAGCAGTGTCACCAAGAAGACAGGGATTGGAGTGATGCAACCACCAGCCCCAGAATGCTGGCAACTACCAGAAGCTGTGAGAAGAAAGGAATAAATTTCCCCACTAGAGCCTCTGGAGGGAGCAGGGCCTTTCTAACTTGATTTCAGTCCAGTGATACTAATTTCAGACTTCTGGCCTCCAGAACTGTGAGAGAATAAATTTCTGTTGTTTTAAGCCACCAAGTTTATGGTAATTTGTTACAATGGAAATAGGAAACCAATACAGATTCTTTTTGTTCATTAAAAACACCTTGCTCACTTTAGTACAAAGGTGCTATTACCAGACGTTTCATATGCTTTTTTAAAAAAAGTGAAATTAAAGGAAAAGACTACTTTCCATAGGACTTTTAAATCAGAAGTAACAGAGGACTCTAATGAGTACTGAAATCAAGCGTTACTAGGAATCAGAAGCCGAATGGCAGCATCTGGCCAAGGAATCAACGGATTTAACTTAATTATTTTGATGAGGTGATATCCACTGGAGAATTAACTCAGTGGATTTATCCTTACCCTGCACATTCCAAAGAAAGATTTAGCTCTTGCCTGGCTCCTGGGAAATAACCTACAAGCCCTTGGAATATCCTGCCTGATAAGTACATCTTTGTTTACCCAGAGGCCTTGAGCCACAGGGTATCAGCTTGATCTCTGGAGGAGCTAAAGACCAAGGTCAGCCATAACTATGTGACCAACCTTCATTTTTTAATATATACTTTGGACTCCAAAGCTTATGTAGCTTCCCTGGTTGGCAATTGTCCATGCATGTTGTCACACGTCATTGCTAGGAGAAGTAAGCACTGTCCATATACCTCCACTAGAACAGGACAGCTGGAAACTTGCTCCTGGTCTCTCCTGGAACCTACCCTATGCATCTTATTTCATTGCTGATTTTAACTGGTATCCTTCCATCGCAATGAACCATAAACTGTTAGTATAACAGCTTTGATGAGTTCTGTGAATCCTTCTAGTGAAACATTGAACCTGAGGTTGGTCTTGGAGATCCCCCAACACAGAAGGACTCGAAACTGTCGTCTTCACAGCTGTTTCAGCTGACAGCAGAGCCAGTCGAAGCCCAGCCAGTCACCTGGTTTCAGGCTTGGTTCTGACACCGTCTACTGACAAAGATTCTCTCTTTGACCAAATTCTACTCAGTCTCCTCTGAACTCTCTTCTCACCTAGGCCCTGCTCCCCCATTCTCAATATCTGATCACCCTCCATATCTGATGAGGTTCCTCATCCACCCCCTAACCCCCAGCTGATATCTGATCACCCTGGCCCCCCTTCAGCAAGAATCCTGTTAGGTCCATTTAGCCAGAATCCCCCAAGCCCTGATGTTTCCTCTTGGTAATTGTTCATCCACTGACCTCCACACCTCCACCCCTTCACTATAAATTCCCACTCATTATATCTGGATTTGAGCCCAATCTCTCTTACCCATTAAAAAAAAAATTATAGTAGCCCTCCTAAATAGAGTCTGCCTTGCCATTCTTTAACAAGTATCATGAATAATTTTTTCTTTAATAGGGCCTGCCTAATCTCCTTGGTTGTTAATTTATTCATATGTACTCTGAAGGAAGTAGACTCAAAGATTTCAGAAGTCCTTTCCAGCTTTAAAGTACAAGGAAGATGCCCAAATGAATATGTTTTGTGACATGAAGTTATCCAGACATCTCCCTGGCTTGGCATTTTGCTGCATGACTATTGACAGTAGAATTCAACCCCCTGCAGATAAAATGGTTCTACTCCTCTGATTAACTTGGGTACACCAGGGGTAAGAGCAGCTGTTGCCTTTGTTTCTTGCAGACTTGCTCAGGGGCCTTTTAAGGAACCTCTGATCTGCCATTGCCGGTACCACAGTTCAACAGCCTCTGCCTGAAGCCAGGAAAAGCTAAAAGGACATAAAATTTGAAAAAACAGTCCTCATCAGTATGCAAGCCTTTCAACTTAATAGCACCTGAATTACATGCTTAATAGCACATAGATCTATAACTGAAAATGCTCCAGGCTTTCCCCTCACTCCTGGAAAGATAATTTCCTCAGGCAAACTTGCTTTGTGAAAGAAACCTTTACTCATAGGTTTTTATTACCATCATTCCAGCTCTTCATTACTAGAAACGATTTAAGTTTGGATCTTTCAGAAAGCAGAAAATATTTAAATCTATTTAAAAGTCTTCTCACTTTGAAGTGTGTTTTTCTGAAAACACCCAGAAAACATAGAGGAAGCTGAGCAGGAAATGGTGAGATCAGAAGCAATTATTAGGGCAGGAATTCACTCATTAATTCTGTGTCTTAAGCAAATCACCTACCTTCCTGGGTTTGCTTCCTTATGGGTTACTTGAAAAGAAGTTGGTAACACCTGTTTTGCATTAGTCTTGAAAGGCACTCAAAAGTGTCAGAGCTTCAATGCTGCATTGCTCATTTGACCATGTGGTTAAATGATCTGCAGTTTTCTTTTTTTCATTCTTGTTATAGGATAACTTTCAGCAATGTGCTTTATGGATTTCAGCAGGTTTCCACTTGACACTCAAAATTGTTCCCTTGAACTGGAAAGCTGTAAGTCTTACTTCCCTATGGAGTATGTGTGGTCTGAACACACCATCACATACTTGCATATAAATAAGCATATACTCTTAACAAGCATGTAAACATCTTGATAAATATATTTGTCCAAAACAGCTTGTTGGTTGGTTGGTGGGTTGGTTTTTTATTAAGAACGATGATGGCAAATTGTCTTTCAAATGAGAAGATAGAAGATTCAAGGAAAAAAATGCTTTGATAACTACATATTCTGCAGTTTCCACAATGATTTTATTTATTTATTATTATTATTTTTTTTTTTGGTGGTACGCGGGCCTCTCACTGTTGTGGCCTCTCCCGTTGCGGAGCGCAGGCTCCGGACGCACAGGCTCAGCGGCCATGGCTCACGGGCCCAGCCGCTCCGCGGCATGTGGGATCTTCCCGGACCGGGGCATGAACCCGTATCCCCTGCATCGGCAGGCGGATTCTCAACCACTGCGCCACCAGGGAAGCCCTCCACAATGATTTTAAAGGAATAGCTCCCTAAAAAGTTGTATTCTTGTTAATGCTATTAACAGAGACGGGCAGATTTAGAAAGCTCTGCCATTTTTGTTCCCGTATGAATCCCAATCTTCCATTAAGTATGCTTTGTTTCCCTGGAAAAACCCAGCTCTAGACTTAAACCTCCTAATCAAAGCCCTGTCAGAGGGCATCTGAGCCAGCTCCCTTTCAATTACTTTGACCCACCAGCTATTTTTTTTTTTTTTTTTTCCCCCCCGTACGCGGGCCTTGGCCTCTCCCGTTGCGGAGCACAGGCTCCGGATACGCAGGCCCAGCGGCCGTGGCTCACGGGCCTAGCCGCTCCGCGGAAGGCGGGATCCTCCCGGACCGGGGCACGAACCCGTGTCCCCTGCATCGGCAGGTGGACTCTAAACCACTGCGCCACCAGGGAAGCCCACACCAGCTATTTTTGACATGATATCTTAAAAGCTGACTGCAGTTTTCCATAATGTGGGTAAAATGCTGGGAATCTCAATGGATGTCTCCTACATAGATGCTCCTCCCCCAAATCCATTAGAAACTCTCTATAATAGTATTTGATTATAGAATAAAATTCTGTACAAGCCCAGCTCACTCTGGAATTTCATCCAATAGAGCTACAAAACTAAAGGGGCCTAAAGACTTGGCATCAGACCTGTGAGTGAAAGGCGGTGCTGTTACATCACAGTGCACACAGACATGGAAACAGCTATTAGGAGAGTTTTAATGTGTCACGTGGGCACAGGAAAAGCTGCCACACTATGTGCCAGTAATCGGGGTCTAATTTTTGGAGGTTTTCTTTTTTTCTTTTTGAAGATGTGGTTATTATCAGTCTATTGGCAAACATATATTTCAGAGCCATGACATTGGACCAGACCCCAGGGATACAGAACTGTATAAAACATGGTCATAGACCTCATGGAACTTACAAGAGCTTACTCCAATAAAAATAATGTTATTTTCTTGTCTTAGATGCCTACAACGAGGAGGATCTGATGCTGTACTGGAAACATGGAAACAAGTCCCTAAATACTGATGAGCATATTTCGCTTTCTCAGTTCTTCATCGAGGAATTCAGTGCATCCAGTGGATTTGCTCTCTATAGCAGCACGGGTACAGTATTTAATGTGGACAGTTCATCAGCATTTATTGAGCATCTACTGTCTGCAAAGTATGTGTGGAAAGACCCGATTCCAAGCAAGCGTCCCATTTGGCCAATAACATCATCCTTCTCTTATAGGCAGCCACCTCTACCTTTCCAATACAGGTGTTCCTCAACTTACGATGGGTTACCTCCCAATAAATCCATCATAAGTTGAAGTGCATTTAATATACCTAACCTCCCAAATATCATAAGTAGCCTAGCTTACCTTTAATGTGCTCAGAACACTTATTCATCTAACTCAAATCCTATTTTATAATAAAGTGTTGAAAATCTTCCGTAATTTAATTGAGTACTGTACTGAAAGTGAAAAACAGAATGGTTGTCTGGGTGCAGAATGGTTGTAAGTGTATTGGTTGTTTGCCCTTGTGATCTGGGGCTGACCGGGGGCTGGTTTGCTGCGGCTTCCCAGCATCACACAAGAGCATATGGCCAGCCCGGGAAAAAGATCAAAATTCAGAATTGGAAGTACAGTTTCTACTGAATGTGTATTGCTTTCATACCATCATAAAGTCAAAAAGCTGTAAGTCAAATCCTCTTAAGTCAGGGACCGTCTGTGCAGATTTCTGTCTTCCTCATATAACCACCTCTAACTAGATGCCTTGCTTCCTCTCGGCCCCTGCAGTCTACTCTTAATACAGCAGACAGAGTGTTCTTTTGAAAACATAAACAGCACAATTCTTCTCTGTTCAAAACCCTCTGGTGTTTTTCCAGCAAACTTACAATAGAATTTAAGCTTCTCACCATGGCCTGCAAGGGCCTACATGATCTCTCTCTGCCTAAGGCTCTGACCTCACCAACTACCCCTGGCCCCTCTCCCTGCTTCTTGCCTGTCTTCAAACACACCCATCTTATTCCATCTGCAGGGTTTCTGCTTTGGCCTTTTCTCTCTCTGCCTGGAATGTTTTCCCCTGATCTTTTGATGACCAGCTTGCTCATTTTGCTGAGAGCTTTGTTCAAACATCATCTCCTCAAAGAATGCTTTCCTAGCCATCCTATCTAGAATAGACGTCCCTCCTCACCATTCCCCATGTGTATTTGTCTTCACATCACGAACCGTGTCTTGAAGTACATCTCTATTTGACAGCCTTATTGTCTGAGTGCCTGACTAGAAAGGGTGCAAGGATCTGTCTGCCTTGTTCACCATCTCTTCCCCATTCTCTTGTTCACCTCGAATGTGCCTGGCGCATGATAGGTGCTCAATAAGTAGCAGCTGAATCAATCAATCAATCAAGTACGTCATTGTGCTGCCACACACATGCCAAAAGGGTATAAAGAGATTTATTACTCACATAATGAGGTTTTCGAGAGAGAGCAGGGCAGGCTCCTGAGCAGGTCTGAAAATGTCTGAGAGAACAGAAAAGGGTGCCTGACTTAGGGTTCTATGGTGGTCAGACAGTGGGGCGAGGGTGAGGATTCCCTTAAATGGTGCAGTGTTTGCATGGTTTGATCTTCCTGCCAGGGCCAAAGAGGGAACATCTGGCTTCCCTCCTAGCTTGCCCAGGTGTGCAACAGAAGGGGAAGTGGCGCTAGAAAGTTATCAGAAGTCAAATATGAAAAATGGAGTCACACTCTATTGATTACACTAACCAAAATGAGGGCTCCACATCTTTCCAAAGCAGCACTACCTTTCCTGGTTGGTGCAGGGAGCTCTTCCTGGCTACAGCTTCAACAGCAAAACCATCCCCAGTCTCCCCTTCCCAGAAGAACAGCAAGACAGAGAGACATTTCTCCTGCTCGGTTGCAAAAAAAAAAAAAAAAAAAGAAAATTCTGAGTAAAGAAAAGACCTCGTTACCTAAATATATTTCAAGACTTAAAACCATATGCATTAATGTCTTTCTTTATGAAGTACTTTCACAGCTTTTCCTTATCTCTTTTAATCTCACAATAATTATATGAAGCTATAAAGTCAGAGATGCTATTATTCCACTCTACAACCATAATCAAAATTCTCAATTGCAAACCATAATGAAGTGGGCTGTGACATGGGTAATACAAGACAATGAGTAGCTTAAAAAATGTGTATTTTGACTTTAGAATGCACTATGTAGTGTATCTTTTATTACCCTTGGTAATGAAATTGTTTGGTGTTCCTGAAACATATCAACTGATGGTGAGAGAAACTCAGAACAAGTAGGAAAGAGAAGGGTAACCAGCAGTTAGTTAAGAGTAGAATATTAGGCATGTGGTCTGCCAATTTAGTGTGGATTGACTAGGAGTGTATCTTAGACTAAGTGCCTAAATATTTACCTAATATGTCTAAATAGGTTTGCCATCTTGGGTTACCTAAGAAATTACTACTGAGGAAGTAGAAGAGTTCTCCAACTTTGCAACATCTATGATTTAGTTTTTTTTTTTTCTGACCTATAGTCTCTGTGATTTGAATAATTTTGTCTCAAAGTAAACTGCATTTATCATAGAAAAATTAATCTTACCACTTATTTATAAAAGATATACTTTCATTTTTATCATTTCATTATTCATTGCCTTATCTTAGAAAAGGTTTAATAAGATTGACATCACAGCTATTGTGAAATAAAGCATGATATGAATTAGAAATGTGTGAGAAAGAAAAATGGAAAACAAGGGTAAGTTATGTTATAGAATATAATATGTGGTTATTAGAGAATGGCACTCAGAGAGTCCTATAGATGGTCCAAAAATATGGCTTTAAACTTCCTTGCAGCCAATGTGAAAAGGGAAACCTGAACAAAATGTGTGTAGATGTGACTACAATTTGTACTTTTGATCAGCACAAATTAATCAATATTACCAATGTGAGTTTATATAATTCCAACAACAAGCAAAAGAACATCATTTGGCTACTTTTTGGCAGATTTATCATAGATAAATTAATGGTACCCATGAAACTTTGAAATTAAAACAAATAGTTTATGGATACTCCCTCTCCCCAGCTCTTCTTTGAATCCCTAGCTGTCTGGATCCTAACTTGGAATCCAGTGACCTAGTAGTTACTGTGAATCTTTTCCTTCACATAAAATATTTCATTTCATTTGTTGTAGCTAATAAATAGTTTATTGGCTATTGCATCAGTCATTAGCCATGTACTGAAGACTTTCTCACCTGCAGAAACACTGCAAACACAGTATATTTTGGAGAAAGGTCTTTAAAGGCCATCCCATAAAATGTAATTACCATTCATCCCTGAACAGCAGGTATGAAATTTAAAGGAGGATCTTTGAGTCAGATAATTAAACAGACTGCAGTTCAGTTAGTTCAACAACCATTGGATGGAGTGCCAGGCCCAGGTCCTATGCCAATGTTGGGTAAACAAGGGTGAGTGTGTTAAGTTCCATGTTCGCTAAGAGCTTGGAGTCTAAAGAAGCAGGTTGTTTCACTAAGTGTGGGGTTTCCACGAAGAAGCCTGTTCTGATGAAAACTTTGGCTTTTTCTCATAGGTTGGTACAATAGGCTTTTCATCAACTTTGTGCTAAGGAGGCATATTTTCTTCTTCGTGCAGCAAACCTATTTCCCGGCTGTGTTGATGGTAATGCTTTCCTGGGTTTCATTTTAGATTGACCAGAGAGCTGTTCCTGCAAGAGTGTCCTTGGGTAAGTCTTTCCACACCTTTGTGAAATGTTAATATGGGAGAAATGTCGAGGAAGGTAAATAAAAAAGGTGATTAAGTGGAGAGGGAAAGAGACTGATGATTTAGTAGGGATAGTTACTGATATGGGCTCAGGTTACAGTATTTGGCTTGACAGCCTCAAGGGCAAATTGTAGTTGGACTCTTTCCTCAGGAATCCAGACATTAGGTATGAAGGCTGCCCCAACTGACCAAAGCTGGATGATAGTAAGGAGAGAGGGTTAAATTATGAAGCATAAACAGCATCATTTTATAAATGTCTCTCTTCTCCCTTTCAGGAAAACCTCCCTATCCCTTGCCCAAGTTCATTTCACATTCCCTGACAAACCCTTACATCACGGAAGATTTCAATTCAAACCAATTCACACTATACTACTGGTACCTTAATAAATTACTTCTTGGAGAGGGGGATGTTTGAATTTGGAAACATGAGCACTAGTTAGAAATTAGGGTGCAATCTAAACGCTAAAATCAGAATCAGCTGCAGTGGAATTCTAGGTATGGTGACACATTCGTGGGCAAGAGATTTCAGGTGGAGAAACATTTCCAGCGTCATTAACAGGTTATATTATCTCCTCTATCTACATATGTTATATGCCACTGTCACACCTACAGATTTATGGGAATGATTTCAGACCCACTTAGCAGTTATTGAGTCCTTGCAAAGTGGAGTTGCCAAGCTAAGCACTTAGATAACATGTTACTTAATGGGAACCCAAGAGTCAATCCCACCTGCATTCTTAGCTGGTTTTGGGCAGAACTCTATCATTTTGGCTGATTTTGTTCTTTCACCTGTAATGCTCTAACTAGAGAGAAGATTGTCATTAAGTGGTTCATAATCATTGTAATTATCACACAATTCATTCCAGAAAGGATGATTTCTAAGTTAATGTTCACAAATTATATGCATACTTCAAAAGATCATTTGAAAGACATAAATCATCATTAATATTAATAATTTGTTCACCTCTTTCCCCTATTAAAAGCTTCAATCTAAAGCATTTGAGGCTTGAATGTCTTCAAGAGGAAACATACTATCTGAATGAGTAATTAAATTATTGTGGCTGTTCCTTCACATCAGAGCAGCCTGGCCCTGACCTCAGTAGGGCAATAGGGCAGTGTAGACCCAAAGGAGGAGACTAAAGGCCTATTTCCAGCCCTCGAGACAGAATTCAGTCTCTAAAGGTTTATGGCTATGATTTTCAATGGGATCCCTGAAGCTGACTGCTCAACTCTTATACTTTGAAAGTGACAACAGTAAAAGCTGGTTCCAGGGCAGGGTGGGGTTGAATGGAGAACATGGAAATCCATTTAAGTCGCCCCTGAAATTCTGTGCTTCTTGCATCTACATCTGATTCCTCAGGGTTAGGAAATTGCTATGCAGATTTATGTAAAATAATATACAAATAAGAAGTGTCCCTCTCCTTCTTTTTAATAGAACTGTAGTATTCCTAGAACACTGCTATCCTCTCAGGCTTTTCCTTCCTACCACCTTCAAGTTCTTTCAAAGATACTTTGCCCTCTGTTTAAAAAATTTTTTTTATTGATGTACAGTTGATTTACAATGTTGTGTTAGTTTCAGGGGTACAGCAAAGTGATTCAGATTCCTTCCCATTGCAGATTATTGCAAGATATTATGTATAGTAACCTGTTCTGTATAGTAAGTCCAGTCCTTGCTGTTTCTCTATTTTATATATAGTAGTGTGTATCTGTTAATCCCAAACTCCTAATTTTTCAGTGCACCCAGTGAGGAGTAGGGAGCAGAAATCCAGCCCAAGCTCCATGGGACATGGTTTGGGGTGACATCCTCCAGAGGAAGGGGCACCTCTTTCTAATTTGTATAAAGATATAGTTTGGGCTTGCAGAGGCCTTGTGATAGCTTATTTCACTTCCTGCTCTTCTTGCCCCAGTTCAACCCTATGACCAGGGTGATATCTCTAAAACGCAAATGTGATCACAATACTCTCATCTCAAATGCCATTGGAGTAAATACACTCAACTTGGAATCCAAGGTGTCCCTTGAGGGTTGCCAGATAAAATACAGGACACTTGGTTAAATCTGTATTTTAGATAAGCACCAAATAATGTTTTCGTTTAAGTATATCCCAAATATTGTATGGGACATACTGATACTAAAACACTGTTCATTGTTCATCTGAAATTGAAATATAACTGAGTGTTCTGTATTTTTATTTGCTAAATTTTCAGTCATACTCCTGCCCCAACATACTAGCCCTAATGAGCTTCAACCAATTTGAATGTTCAGTGTTCTCAAATAGGCCCTCACGCCTATCTGCTTATCTCACCTCTATACATTTGTTCTGGCTCTCACTCTGCCTAGAATGCCCTCCCTACCTGTCTTTCTCTGTCAAATTCAGCCATTTCTGTACAGCCAAAAGCCTTTACTGATGGTTCCAGGCAGATATGGTCTCTCCCATCTTTGGACCACATAGCACTTTGTATCTCTCCTGAGACCCCTACTTCCTCTATTTCACGTTCAGCTATGGGATGGGTTGGTAGTTCATCTTATCTCCTCTATTAGAATATGAGTTTCTTAAGGAAAAGGATCATTATTGTCCTCTTTTTTTGTCCCTACGTGACTGGCACAGTGTCCTGCACATATTTTGTGCTCAATACATAGTTGTTAATCTAACCAGTATTTCGCCCACCATGTTTTTAATAACTGTATTTTAGCTACTAACTGAAAACAATGATGATTCATCACTCATTAAGACTCTTCCACATTTGGGTTCTTTTGCTCATTGAGGATGAATCATTTGCTGGTTAAGACCCTTCCACATTTGTCACGTTTCAGATAAAGAACACTGGAAGCTGAACAGCACAAAAGTATCAATTGTGATTAGGCACTTCTCATAAGAGATAACAGCTGTCATAACTTGGAATGTGTAATGGGTTAAAGTACCATTCTGTGTTTCCATTCGATTTGGTGTGAGACTATTACAAGCTGTTCAAGGATGTTTTAACCCTCATGGAGGGTTCTCCTCTCCTTTCTATCTCCCTCCTTCTTTCCTTGCCTCCATCATTCCGGTTTTGACCCCTCTGCTGGGGTATGCCATTCATGTACAATGTATGAAGTAATGGGGTCATTTATCAGGAAATAAACATGGCAGAGAAAGGCAACTAAAACTTTCAGGCATGTAGTCATTCATAAAGAAAAATGTCTAACAGAGGATATCCCATATACCTGGAAAAGTAAATACTTAGGAGCTATTCATTTTACCATTATAGAAGTAACCAGAACTTCTGTGCCATGGACTCTGGCACCACTTTTGTGGAATAATGCTTGTTACTTTCTGGCCATAGAGTGGTATTTGGATATCCAGCCTATGTTTCTCTCCCTCACATCACTTAATATTTCTCTTCTGCCTAGGCCTACAGGGAAAATGTTTTTACTCATTTAAAGATGAATGTAGACACCTATTCCTTCAAAAGAGCTCCCCACCACACAGCCACTGAAGGGGTGAACTGACTCAGTAGTTCTAAGTGACGTCTGCAGGCCCTACTGCTTTCACACAGGTCAATGAACCTCTCCATCATATATGGCAAAAAATAGCCAATGAAACACAAAGATAGATGAATAATTCTCCCCTAACTGCAGGGCTCTTTGGATCTCATATGTGTCCTTAAGAATTAATATGGTGAGTGAAACTGCAAGGCTCAGGGAAGTTGAGTCCCAGAGGCCAGACTAACTATTGCCTCTTAACACTTTCCTAACTATGCATAGCAATTGTAGTAGGTGGGAAAATAATTCTCTAATCCCAACACAGGACCTTTCTTTGACTAAATGGTCACTTCATATAATTCAAAACTCCTTTATTGCGATGTTAACTTTAATGGGCTTGGAATGAATACAGTTTGTCAAGGTTCATGTATTTCTAAGGGGTGGCTCAAGACAATGTAAGTGTGATTAATGTAGCTGTAATACTCGTCACTCCAAATCCTATTGCTTTAGGAATTTATATATCAGTTTTCTCATCCCTTACTCCCTGTACTCAACATGCCCTTCTCCCCAGTCTCCCTGTCTCTCCCTCTCTCTCTTTGTTTGCTCCTTTTAAAGAGGAAAGTCTGGAATGCTGGTTTAAAAATAAATAAAGCTACCATAAATTAGTTGGACTAAGCACCTTCTAAAGAAAATGACTGCTAGTTTATTGCTGTCTGGCAAATATAGATAATGCAATTCCCTTTTATTGACCCAACAGTCATCAATTTAAAATACATGACAAGAGCATGTATTTGTGTGTTTTTCTAAACCCTTATTTTGTCCGTTAAGCTTCATGTTACTGTTCATTGAAAAAAATTCAAGTTCTGTCTTCCATATCTTAGAAAACCAGTAAGAGAAAACATTTAAAAATTTTTGAACAAATGAGGTAAACATTCCTAAATAGAAATGTTCATTTAGGATTTTCAGAGTTTTCACAGTTTTACCAGGGAAATCCTGACAGGAGTAAGACTTTTGGCCTCTTGTAAAGCACAAAGTACCTTCATGCTTCCTGACATAATTCTACACTCAATTTTACAGCATCTTGTCTCAGAGATACTCCATATATAGAAATTGGTTTATAATCTTAAAAGCAAAAGGAAATTTCCTCTACAGGTTTAGAGTGAGAGGCCACAGGTTTGCATGAAAAAAGCATGGGTTCTACACTCGGAGAGAAAGGTTTCAGTCCTGCTCCTGACCAAACTCAGGCTAATTAGCCACTCTCCACTCATATTTCTTTTCTGCAACATGTGGCTAATATTTACCTGGGTTTGTGGTGGGTAAACATTCAGTAAAGGCAAGCAAGTTTTATTCATTAATCTCAGCTTCAGCTATACATACACCTGATCCATTAATAAAAATTTCACATCTCCATGTTTATGTAGCAAGGAATGCAAGCAGCATCCACCGATATGCAGATTATTGATATTACCATTGTTAGGGAAACCTGAGACTCAATGGGTCAGTGGCCTGCGTTTAATGGTAAGTGCTAGAGAAGCTTTTAGGTTTCATATTCTGGAGTTCAAATCAGTGTGAAGGTGAGATTCCAGGCCCTCCTGTGGTGACTATCAAATTGCCAGATTGCATTGGTTTTGATCATCCAAAGGAAAAACTTAATTTGACATTGAATAGCTCTGTAGCACTGTCATTGTCTTTGGTATGGGCCTCCCTCAAATGAGAACCTCGCAGAATTACAGAATTTGTTGAAAAGGTAGAAATGTGTGGGTGAAACCTGTCTACATTCTGTGTCTGTACATTTAGGAGTAAATTGCAGTGCTCTTCCTGCTGTTCGGGACTCTGTCTGTTAGCATTAAAATGTCCTCACAACTTATAAAAATCATTAAGGATTCCATTTGCACTTCCCTGGTGGGAAGTTAATAAATAAAACCATGCCAGCCAGTGTACATTTCAAATATTTACAATACTTTACTTTCTCTCCAGGCAGTACTCTTGCAGTATGCCTCTGAGAAATTAGTGTAGACACAGAATAGCCCTCCCCAAGGCTGGCATTTTATTAAGGAAATCTCAGAGTCACTTCTTTCTCCATTGTCCCCCAGAACATTGATCTCGTTACCTCTGACACCCATGGCAGGGACTAAAGAAGGGAAAGGAAGAGAAGGAAAGGGAAGGGGAAGGCAGTGGTCAGGGAGAGGAAGGGAAGAGAAGGAAAGTGGTGAGAGTACTGAATGACAAGGGAAAGGGGGAGGGGAGGTGCAAAAAGTAAGTGGCATTTAGCAGTTGCTTAGTAAATATTTACACTGAACCCAGCCTCCAGTAACACACTTCCGTTCTGAATCTCAACTGAATTGTAGTTTCAGTAACAAGGGGCAAAGTGATACCAATAACGATGGCTTGTAAGGTATTCTATATGAAAGAAAAATACAGAGAAAGCAATCTTTAATGCTACTAAAGATCACTCCCTGACAAATGAAAGAGTAAAGATTGACATGAAGACACTTTCTGAACAGTAAAAGTTGTGAAATGATGGGGAAGGGTAGTGGAGATGGTTTTAGAATTTCTTTCTCAGAAGAATTTTTAAAACTTGAATGCATTATTACCTTCCTGGGATGGTTAAAAGAGGCCCAATTGAGGGTGGGAAGCAATGGATCCTTTTTTTTTTTTTTTTTTTTTGCGGTATGCGGGCCTCTCACCGTTGTGGCCTCTCCCGTTGTGGAGCACAGGCTCCGGACGCGCAGGCCCAGCGGCCATGGCTCATGGGCTCAGTTGCTCCGCGGCATGTGGGATCTTCCCGGACGGGGGCACGAACCCGTGTCCCCTGCATCGGCAGGCGGATTCTCAACCACTGCGCCACCAGGGAAGCCCGCAATGGATCCTTAAAGACAAGTCTGACTCTGTGGAGACTTTAGCTGGAGGGAAGGAAAAGTCACAGACAATGGGGATGAGGGTGAGAAAAAGAGATGGAAACAGAAATCCAAGCAGAGTTTCTTGCTTAGGCTCAAGCCGTGTACTACTAGGTTAACACGCTTGGACTCCACCCCCCCACACACACCTTTGATCACCAGGTATCAATCTGGAAATGTATCCCCTGGTGTCATCCAGCACCAGCACCTGGAGCTGAATGGTTATGTCACTGAACTCATCACTGTTCTCAAATGGCAGAAATCACCATGGTGCTGACCATGTCCATGATCCTCTCTGGGGTGAGTGCCTCCATGCCCCAGATGTCCTACATCAAGGCCATGGACGTGTACCTGTGGGTTAGCTCCCTCTTTGTCTTCCTGTCAGTCCTTGAGTACGCAGCAGTGAACTGCCTCACCATAGTGAAAGAGAGGAAACAGTTCAAGAAGACAGGGAAGGTATTGCCTTCTTTTGACTGTTGTATCCTTTCTGGAATGTGAAAAAGACTATCTTCATCTATGCCCTCTCCTGACAGCATTGCAACCCTTGTGTGAAGTCCATGTGCCTTGGCAAGATGCAAGTTTATGGGGTGATGACAATTTGATGTTGAACTTTATTCTTTCTGCTCTGTGCTGGTTGGTTTCCTCAGCATCCTCATTCACCTTTGCCAAGAGATTTTCTGTGTGAGGAATTTCTCTCCATGCTCCCCTCCACTGACTCTAACCCTTGAAAAGAAGGGGGAGATGTACAAATCACATCCTTTCAAGTAGATGATGATGATGATAATAATAATAGCTAACATTTAATGAGTGTTTCTTATATATTGGCATTGTGCTAACCGTCCAACATATTATGTCTTTTAATTCTCAGAGTAACTCCAAGAGGTTGGTACTTTATCACCTTCATTTTACGGAGGTGAAATAGGAACAGGTGGGGGAACATTTCCACTACCCTTCCCCTTGACCAAGGTCACACGGCTTAAGAGGAATCAGGATTTGCTTCTGGAACATCCAGACTCCAAAGGCTGTGCTCTCAACCAATCAATGATAGCTCTCCACCAAGAGCTAGGATTTCTTTTTCTTTTCTAGTTACTTGGGAGAGTGGTAGAGCATGAGGGAAGGTTCTTCTCTTCACAGTGTACTGGGAATAAGGTGCCTTCTGGGCCCTAAATGTTATCACCTGTTTCTTGGGACATTACTTTATCAATCTGGATAGATTGCTCTCTACCTGCTTCATTTCACAAAGGGGTGGGACACCAACTTCCTGTTATTATGAGAACTGACACAATATTTTACTTCAGAAACCTAACTGATCAAATTAATTTGTTTGCTATATATATATGTGTGTGTGTATATATATATATATATATGTGCAATTTTAATGTGATATATTCACACTGGTTTAAGACATTCTTATAATGAGTATTTATACACACCCAAACATTTAATTTTTTTTTTTTTTTTCGGTACGCGGGCCTCTCACTGTTGTGGCCTCTCCCGTTGCGGAGCACAGGCTCCGGACGCGCAGGCTCAGCGGCCATGGCTCACGGGCCCAGCCGCTCCGCGGCATGTGGGATCTTCCCAGACCGGGGCACGAACCCGTGTCCCCTGCATTGGCAGACAGACTCTCAACCACTGCACCACCGGGGAAGCCCTTAATATTTTTTTATACTTCTAGTGAGAGTATTTCATACTTTTCAGAGCATTTTTATATCCTCTTCTCGAACTGAGCCCTCATATCAACTCCGTGATGTAGGCCTTGCGGAGATGATTATCTCTGTTTTTAAACTGAAGTAGCAGAGTTTTAGTGACGTAAAATGATTTGCCAAAAGATCCACAGCCAACAGAGCTGCAATCGCAGTTCAGATCTCCTGTAATGCTACTTCAGTCTTTTATTTCATATCCTTTGAGTCAAAGCTGTAAGAGAAACTGATTTTGCTTCATTGCAGATGCCTTAGTTTCTTTTGTTGACAGCATGGAAGTATGAGTCTCTGTCATATACATACCCACAGTGACCTCTGTGCAGGCGTGAGAAAATCAGGAGCTTTTAGACGAGTATGCAGTAATTGGCATGTACGCATCACCTGGGATTTGTTAAGATTTTCTTTCAGTAGGTCTGGGGTGGGAGCTGAGGGTCTGCATTTCTAAGCCCTGGCTGCTGCCAATCCATAGCCACACTGTGAATAGCAATGATTAGATAAGCTGTGAAGTGAAAGAGATAAATGTGTGATGAGGAGAAGAATTTTGTTCTTGTTTTATTTGGTTTTGTTTTGTTTTCATGTGGGGCGTGGTGAACCCAAGACAGGCACTTTAGCAATTTTGGCCACCTCTAGCTAGTCCTCTGACTCCTCACCCCACCACAAAACACATGTGCTCACACTACCTGCATGTTTTTTTCACTTGATCGGGTTGTTCACAGTCTTCTGTGTACCCCAGATGATATTCTTTTGGATTAATAAGCATTGTTCACTTAAAAATTAATTTTTATTTTCAATTGTAAAATATACATAACGTAGAACTTGCCATCTTAACTGTTTTTTTTTTTTTTTTTTTTTTTTTTTTTTCGGTACGCGGGCCTCTCACTGTTGTGGCCTCTCCCGTTGCGGAGCACAGGCTCTGGACGCGCAGGCTCAGCGGCCATGGCTCACGGGCCCAGCCGCTCCGCGGCATGTGGGATCTTCCCGGACCGGGGCACGAACCCGTGTGCCCTGCATCGGCAGGCGGACTCTCAACCACTGCGCCACCAGGGAAGCCCTTAACTGTTTTTTAAGTGTACAGTTTCATAGTATTAAGAATATACACATTGCCATACAACCAATCTCCAGAAAGTGTTCACCTTGCAAAATTGAATCTCTCTACCCATTAAACAACTCCCCATTTCCCCCTCCTCCCAACCTCTGGAAACCACCATTCTATGCATTCTCCTTCAAAGGTGCAATTATCTCAAAGAAATGTCCTATTTGCCCTTCATATGTTTGTGGTGCAAATGAAAGAGCACAGATTTGGAGTCAGAAGTGATGCCAAACCTAATATCCTAACTCTGTGTGCCAGGCTGTCGCCTAAACCTCATTCTGCATTTGCAAAATGGTGGAATTTCTTCCCTATTACCTCACAGAGCTGTTGTGAAGATCAAATGATATAATAAATGCATTTAGCATTTTTGCATACCATAAAGTGCTACACAAATGTTATGTTCTTATTGTGATTAGTGCCCAGAGCATATGCTCTGAAGGAGTAGCAGTTTTGATAGGGATAGTGGGAACAGGCTGTTTGAGATGAGAGATCTTTAAAGGGGTGGGATATGCTCTGGTGAGATGCAGGGAAGAAAGATATGTCTGTAGGTTTGGGGGCTAATCAATGATACCTCTCCCCTCTGTATGTGAGTTGGGAAACCAGTCTGAGAGAGAGAGAGAGAGAGAGATGTAGGAGCCAGACAGATGGATGTGATAATGTTACCTTTGTTATTGGTAAAGCAGTTTAGAGAAATTGCCTTAGATCTGTGAGCAGGGGGTCCCACTAATATTTCATCGCTGTATTCAGTGTACTTACTCTCTTGGTCACTGGTGAAGCTAGACAATTCAGGATTCCCCTGTGAGGACAGTCTCCTTTACCTCATTTCAGAAAACAAACCTGGACACCAATGCAGATCCTAAAGTGACTCCAAAAGGACTAAAACCACACATGCCAGTTCCTTCTTCCAAACCCCTAGGGTAGACTGATTGAGGGATGATGAGAAAGACCGGGAATGTTAGGCTATGGAGTTCCTCCCTATGAAATCATGAAGTTAACCAAAGCTCATTTCCTCCCATCACCACCATCACACACCTGTCCCAACCACCCCCAGATATCAAGAGATGGGAGAACAGCAAGGTCCATGGAAAATTTGTCCCTAGCATTGACCACTGCCCAGAAAGGAGAAAGGAAGCTATTTTCTTTCTTATTCTTCATCCAAATGTTTTCCTAATTCTAGGACTTAGAACTCAGTCTAAAACCGTCAAATCTATACTTTAGATATAATATTCCTTAGCTTTGTGCTTATTTGTAAGCTGGAGTGAAAAATTAAAGACAGTTCTAAAACTGTTTCTATTGGAACAACCAACTTACAAACTTGTGGACATTAGCAGCCTACTGGTAAATTGTGCACTGCAAGGTTTAACCAATTTTATAGATCTAAATTATCATAATGGAGAAAGAAAATGGTACCATTGTTTTTCAAAGAAGATTACCTCTTTTTTAACATACTAATGACATTTTTGTTAAAAGTGTGGCTGTCCAGTGGGATGACTCAGCAGTGTTCTGAGGGGCTGGCAGAACCAAGGAGACAGTATATAGTTATTCTATCCTCAGATCCAGAGTTGGATATAAGTGTTATTATTGGCTATTGGTTAGTAATTCAGTCTCAATGTCATTTCATGTTTATTTTACCCATTTTCATTTTACTATGAAAAGTTTCTACAACTAAAACAAAAAGGGACAACATAATTCGAGTATGGGTCCCTGGTTGGTTTACTGACTGTACAAAATAGTCCTTATGTCTCTTGAATTCAGTAAAATATTAGGTTTTTGAGTCAGTATTGAACCAAATACACGTTTTGGCAGAATTTACTCTTCAGCCTCCAATTTGAATTATGAAAACTTTCATCCAGTAGTAGCCTGTCCATATTTGTTCATTTTTTAACTTCCCTAGAAATCAAAAAGAAATTTTGTTTTCTCAGAAAGCAATTAGTAACAGCTGCTTCCTAGACACAGCTCTGTATCAGGGAGAACCACTATCTCCCACAGAGTAAAACCTTAAAGAAAAACAGTGGTTTAGATTCAGTCAAGCAGTGGAGCCAGAAAGCATCAATAACTCACTCCTTCAAAAAAAAATACACCAATTTCAAGTTGTTTAATTGAGCTATTTTAGTATCATTTAAAGGTACTTTTCAGCAAAAGTGGGAAGGCTTGGTCAATTTGCATTTTAAAAGAGCAGCTAAAATCATTTGCTATCTCCACCCCAAATTCAAGCAAAAATGGATCACCGGGTGATACTGTTCTGTTTTGGGACAAAAATCCCACATTGATTAGGCATGCTGCTATGTTTTCTCTAAAGAGGAAAAATACATTGAAAAACAAGTCCAATTGGCTTATATTGCTCTTCTGATAAATCATATTCAATTTCAACTCACAAACTTAGGGCAAACAATTCATACTACTCACATACAAAGAGGAAAACTTGAAACAATGTTCCCTTTTGTGGAAAAAAAAATTGAGTGTAACAGTCTGTCAGGCCTGGACTAAATTAGAAAACATTGACAATTATAGTTGTGATACATTTATTTGTATAATGCTCAAATATCTCTCTCTCTAAAGCCCTATTAAAAATGGATGTCTAAGATGATGTTTTCCATTTATTATGAAAATGACTTTTAATCAGACACCAGAAGCAAAACCATAATTCTATTCTTTAAAATAAGCAAACATTCCTAGTATTTATTGAAACTATTTTAAAATCTGATTGTTTAGATTTTTACTGTAATTCCAACTCCTAAAACTATATTCATGACTAACTAACAAAAGTCTTTTTATCAGATTTCTGGACTGTACAGTATTGATGCAGCTCAAGCCATGGCCTTTGATGGTTGTTACCATGACAGTACAACTGACACGGACCAGACTTCCTTTTCTCTACACTCAGAAGAGGACTCCATTCAAGAAAGATGCACAGGCAGCCTCAGCACAGCTTCACCTCAGATAAAGAGAAGAAAATCACTAGGAGGGCAGGTTGGTAGAATCATTCTGGAGAACAACCATGTCATTGACACCTATTTAAGGATTTTATTTCCCACTGTGTACATTACATTTAATTTGTTTTACTGGAGTATTTACATGTGAAGAGGAAAGCCCAGTTGATAAAATTTGTTTTGGAGTCAGATTATGTTAAAAACAACAATAAAAACCACCAACTCTTAACTATAAATTGGATGGTACTAGACTACACTGGAGTCAGCAAGTCACTTCTCTTGGCCCAAAAAAGATTTGAAAGTTAACTGATTCACATCTAGGAAAGAGTTTAAGGTCGTAGGAGAATTTGGCTACATCAATGAGAGTCGGCATTCTGCTTGCCTCCCCAACACCAAAAGCTGCCTTAAGGACACAGCCTTGTGATAGTAAGCGGTTACTGAGACATCTGGACTGTATACAGAGAGAGAGAAAGAGAGTCAGAGAGACAGACAGAGCGCACTGCCCGGCTGCAGTCTTTATTGTTGGCTGATCATTTTTCTACAAGGAGCTGCAAATTAAATGGAGAACATGACTACATTTCAGAAGCCGTGTGGCTGACAGGGTCTTGGTGCTCCGGCCTGGTATCAGGCCTGAGCCTCTGAGGTGGGAGAGCTGAGTTCAGGCCACTGGACCACCAGAGACCTCCCAGCCCCGTGTAATATCAACTGGCGGGAGCTCTCCCAGAGATCTCCATCTCAATGCTAAGACCCAGCTCCACCCAACAGCCAGCAAGCTCCAGTGTTGGATGTCCCATGGCAAACAACTAGCAAGACAGGAACACAACCCCACCCATTAGCAGAGAGGCTGCCTAAAATCATACTAAGTTCATAGACACCCCAAAACACAGCACCGGATGCAGCCCTGCCCATCAGAAAGACAAGATCCAGCCCCACCCACCAGAACACATGCACCAATCCCCTCCACCAGGAAGCCTACACAAGCCCCTGAACCAACCTTACCCACTGGGGGCAGACACCAAAAACAATGGAAACTATGAACCTGCAGCCTGCGAAAAGGAGACCCCAATCACAGAAATTAAGCAAAATGGGAAGATAGAGAAACATGCAGCAGATAAAGGAGCAAGGTAAAAACCTACCAGACCAAACAAATGAAGAGGAAATAGTCAGTATATCTGAAAAAGAAGTCAGAGTAATGATAGTAAAGGTGATCCAAAATCTTGGAAATAGAATGGAGAAAATACAAGAAAGTTTTAAAAAAGACCTAGAAGAACTAAAGAGCAAACAATGATGAACAATATAATAAATGCAATTAAAAATTCTCTAGAAGGAATAAATAGCAGAATAACTGAGGCAGAAGAACAGATAAGTGACCTGGAAGATAAAATAGTGGAAATAACTACTGCAGAGCAGAATAAAGAAAAAAGAATGAAAAGAATTGAGGACAGTCTCAGGGACCTCTGGGACAACATTAATTGCACCAACATTCGAATTATAGGGGTCCCAGAAGAAGAAGAGAAAAAGAAAGGGTCTGAGAAAATATTTGAAGAGATTTTGGTGGAAAACTTCCCTAACATGGGAGAGGAAATAGTCAATCAAGTCCAGGAAACGCAAGAGTCCCATATAGGATAAATCCAAGGAGAAACATGCCAAGACACATATTAATCAAATTATCAAAAATTAAATACAAAGAAAAAATATTAAAAGCAGCAACGGAAAAGCGACAAATAATATACAAGGGATTCCCCATAAAGTTAACAACTGATCTTTCAGCAGAAACTCTACAAGCCAGAAGGGAGTGGCAGGAAATATTTAAAGTGATGAAAGGGAAAAACCTACAACCAAGATTACTCTACCCAGCAAGGATCTCATTCCAATTCAAAGGAAAATAACAGACAAGCAAAAGTTAAGAGAACTCATCACCACCAAACCAGCTTTACAACAATCGCTAAAGGAACTTCTCTAGGCAGGAAACACAAGAGAAGGAAAAGACCTACGGAAACAAACCCAAAACAATTAAGAAAATGGTAATAGGAACATATGTATCGGTAATTACCTTAAATGTAAATGGATTAAATGCTCCAACCAAAAGACACAGACTGGCTGAATGAATACAAAAACAAGACCCGTATATATTCTGTCTACAAGAGACCCACTTCAGACCTAGGGACACATAGACACTGAAAGTGAGGGGATGGAAAAAGATATTCCATGTAAATGCAAATCAAAAGAAAGCTGGAGTAGCAATTCTCATATCAGACAAAATAGACTTTAAAATAAAGACTGTTATAAGAGACAAAGAAGGATACTACATAATGATCAAGGGATCAATCCAAGAAGAAGATATAATAATTATAAATATTTATGCACCCAAAATAGGAGCACCTCAATACATAAGGCAAATGCTAACAGCCATAAAAGGAGAAATCGACAGTAACACAATAACACTAAGGGACTTTAACACCCCACTTTCACCAAAGGACAGATCATCCAAAATGAAAATAAATAAGGAAACACAAGTTTTAAATGATATATTAAACAAGATGGACTTAATTAATATTTATAGGATATTCCATCCAAAAACAACAGAATACACTTTCTTCTCAAGTGCTCATTGAACATTCTCCAGGATAGAGCATATCCTGGGTCACAAATCAAGCCTTGGTAAATTTAAGAAAATTGAAATCATATCAAGTATCTTTCCCAACCACAACGCTATGAGACTAGATATCAATTACAGGAAAAAAATCTGTGAAAAATACAAACACATGGAGGCTAAATGATACACTACTAAATAACCAAGAGATCACTGAAGAAATCAAGAGAAAATCAAAAGATACCTAGAAACAGGGCTTCCTGGTGGCACAGTGATTGAGAGTCCAGCTGCCAATGCAGGGGACATGGGTTTGTGCCCTGGTCTGGGAAGATCCCACATGCTGTGGAGCGGCTGGGCCCGTGAGCCATGGCCACTGAGCCTGTGTGTCCAGAGCCTGTGCTCCACAATGGGAGAGGCCATAACAGTGAGAGGCCCATGTACCGCAAAAAAAAAAAACCAAAAAACGTAGAAACAAATGACAATGAAGACACGACGACCCAAAACCTATGGGATGCAGCAAAAGTGTTTCTAAGAGGGAAGTTTATAGCAATACAATCCTACCTCAAGAAACAATAAAAATCTCAAACAATCTAACCTTACATCTAAAGCAATTAGAGAAATAAGAACAAAAAAACCCCAAACTTAGCAGAAGGAAAGAAATCATAAAGATCAGATCAGAAATAAATGAAAAAGAAACAAAGGAAATGATAGCAAAGATCAATAAAACTAAAAGCTGGTTCTTTGAGAAGATAAACAAAATTGATAAACCACTAGCCAGACTCATCTAGAAGAAAAAGGAGAAGACTCAAATCAAAGAATTGGAAATGAAAAAGGAGAAGTAACAACTGACCCTGCAGAAATACAAAGAAACATGAGGGACTACTGCAAGCAACTCTATGCCAATAAAATGGACAACCTGGAAGAATTGGACAAATTCTTAGAAAAGCACAACCTTCCGAGACTGAACCAAGAAGAAATAGAAAATATAAACAGACCAATCAAAAGCACTGAAATTAAAATTGTGATTAAAAATCTTCCAACAAACAAAAGCCCAGGACAAGATGGCTTCACAGGCAAATTCTATCAAACATTTAGAGAAGAGCTAACACCTGTCCTTCTCAAACTCTTCCAAAATATAGCAGAGGGAGGAACACTTCCAAACTCATTTGACCAGGCCAGCATCACCCTGATACCAAAACCAGACAAAGATGTCACAAAAAAAGAAAACTACAAACCAATATCACTGATGAACATAGATGCAAAAATCCTCAACAAAATACTAGCAAACAGAATCCAACACCACATTAAAGGATCATATACTATGATCAAGCTGGGTTTATCCCAGGAATGCAAGGATTCTTCAGTATACACAAATCAATCAATGTGATAGATCATACTAACAAACTGAAGGATAAAAACCATTTGATCACCTCAATAAATGCAGAAAACGTTTTCAACCAAATTCAACACCCATTTATGATAAAAACTCTCCAGAAAGTAGTCATAGAGGGAACTTACCTCAACATAATAAAGGCCATATATGACAAACACACAGCCAACATCGTTCTTCATGGTGAAAAACTGAAACCATTTCTTCTAAAATCAGGAACAAGACAAGGGTGCCTACTCTCACCACTATTATTCAACACAGTTTTGGAAGTTGTAGCCACCACAATCAGAGAAGAAAAAGAAATAAAAGGAAGCCAAATCAGAAAAGAAGAATTAAAACTGTCACTGTTTGCAGATGACATGATACTATACATAGAGAATCCTAAAGATATTTCCAGAAAACTACTAGAGCTAATCAATGAATTTGGTAAAGTAGCAGGATACAAAATTAATGCACAGAAATCTCTTGCATTCCTATACACTAATGGTGAAAAATCTGTAAGAGAAATTAAGGAAACACTCCCCTTTACCATTGCAAAAAAAAGAATAAAATACCTTGGAATAAATCTACCTAAGGAGAAAAAAGACCTGTATGCAGAAAACTATAAGACACTGTTGAAAGAAATCAAATATGTTACAAACAGATGGAGAGATACACCATGTCTTGGATTGGAAGAATCAACATTGTGAAAATGACTATACTACCCAAAGCAATCTATAGATTCAATGCAATCCCTATCAAACTACCAGTGGCATTTTTCACAGAACTAGAACAAAAAAATTTCACAATTTGTATGGAAACACAAAAGACCCCGAATAGCCAAAGCAATCTTGAGAAAGAAAAACGGAGCTGGAGGAATCAGCTCCCGGACTTCAGACTATACTACAAAAGTAGAGTAATCAAGGCAGTATGGTACTGGCACAAAAGCAGAAATATATAGATCAGTGGAACAGGATAGAAAGCCCAGAGATAAACCACGCACATAAGGTCACCTTATCTTTGATAAAGGAGGCAAGAATGTACAATGGAGAAAAGACAGCCTCTTCAATAAGTGGTGCTGGGGAAACTGGACAGCTACATGTAAAAGAATGAAATTAGAACACTCTGTAACACCATACACAAAAATAAACTCAAAATGGATTAAAGACTTAAATGTAAGGCCAGACACTATAAAACTCTTAGAGGAAAACATAGGAAGAACACTTATGACATAAATCACAGCAATATCCTTTTTGACCCATCTCCTAGAGAAATGGAAACAAAAACAAACAAATGGGACCTAATGAAACTTAAAAGCTTTTGCACAGCAAAGGAAACCATAAACAAGACGAAAAGATAACCCTCAGAATGGGAGAAAATATTTGCAAATGAAGCAACTGACAAAGGATTAATGTCCAAAATATACAAGCAACTCATGCAGCTCAATACCAAAAAAACAAACAACCCAATCCAAAAATGGGCAGAAGATCTAAGCAGACATTTCTCCAAAGAAGATATACAGATTGCCAACAAACACATGAAAGGATGCTCAACGTCACTAATCATTAGAGAAATGCAAATCAAAACTACAATATGGTATCACCTCACACCAGTCAGAATGTCCATCATCAAAAATCTACAAACAATAAATGCTCGAGAGGGTGTTGGGAAAAGGAAACCCTCTTGCACTGTTGGTGGGAATGTAAATTGATACAGTCACTATGGAGAACAGTGTGGAGGTCCCTTAAAAAACTAAAAATAGAACTACCATATGACCCATCAATCCCACTACTGGGCATACACCCTGAGAAAACCATAATTCAAAAAGAGTCATGTAGCACAATGTTCATTGCAGCTCTATTTACAATAGCCAGGACATGGAAGTGTCCATCAAAGAAGATGTGGCACATATATACAGTGGAATATTACTCACCTATAAAAAGAAAACTGAGTTATTTGTAGTGAGGTGTATGGACCTAGAGTCTGTCATACAGAGTGAAGTAAGTCAGAAAGAGAAAAACAAATACCGTATGCTAACACATATATATGGAATCTAAAAAAAGAAAAGAAAAAATGGTCATGAAGAACGTAGGGGCAGGACAGGAATAAAGACGCAGACCTACTAGAGAATGGACTTGAGGACACGGGGACGGGGAAGTGTAAGCTGTGACAAAGTAAGAGAGTAGCATTGACATATATACACTACCAAATGTAAAATAAATAGCTAGTGGGAAGCAGCTATATAGCACAGGGAGATCAGCTCAGTGCTATGTGACCACCTAGAGTGGTGGGATAGGGAGGGTGGGAGGGAGACACAAGAGGGAGGGGATATGGGGATATAGCTATACATATAGCTGATTCACTTTGTTATACAGCAGAAACTAGCACAGCATTGTAAAGCAATTATACTCAAATAAAGATATTAAAAGAAAAATAAGAGTCACAGGCATGCAGAGTATGGAAAAACAGTTTCCATAGGGAGGGCTTTGTAACTGCTTCATCTAGATTCTCCTTGCTTTCTAAATGTAAATTGTCTGCATTTAACTGAGGAATAAAGCTGGACTATCACAATAATTCCAGGAGAGTCTGTTCCTTAGTGCTAGATTACTTAACAGTGCTGAATCCCTCTGAGGTAGAATATCAGCATCAAGTGGCACCATGGTCACTCACACAGCTGAGATTCCCATGAAGAGCCTCCTTCTTCCATCTCCAATCAAGTCTTTCATCCTATTTTACTATTAAGTTTCATATGTTATTGACACCAAGGGGGGAGAAAAAAAATCTAAATATCACTCAGTCTTCCCATTCTAATGTTAAATTAATACATTAATCTTCAATAATAGCATCTCGTAGTTATAGCTTTCTTAGCTTTTTGGAGGTATTTAATTAGTTACCTTTGCTCACCAAATGTATATTGACCTCCTCCATGTACTAGGTATTTTATTAGGTGTTATGTACTAAAAAATGAATACAAAATGACATTCCTGCCATCAGTGAGTGCACAGCATAGTAGGAACAGTGAAATGGCAGCTACAATAAATAATAAATGTAATGGATGTTAAAATAGAGGTGTATACACTACGCTACCTGGGTTCTGAAAAGAGGATATCAAAAGAAGGGAAAAAACATCCATGAAGGGATGTGGACTCTCAATTTAAAAACAACTGAAGATGCTTCCAGACTTGGTATTGAGTGAAAAAACTGAATGAAATTTATCTATCCTGTAGCAATCTTTAGTAACTTTGGTTGAACCAAGTAAGTCAGGTTAAGTGGGTATTAAATAAATGTTTGGTAAGTAGAAAACCCTCCAGTGATCAGCATTCATTTTGTAGATTGATAGTTTGCATGCTTTTGTGTTGAGTATTTGTGAAAAAGATTCCATTTAGAGATAAGTTCTTGATAGGAAGTATGAAATATTTCCCATCCTATTTTGATTTCTGGGATTGAATTAAGGGATATAAATTAAATGGTGTATTACTTACAGTGTTTTGACATTTATTTTACCATAAAGTGAACTAAAATGATTTGAATTATTTCATACCAGGTGAAGAGACAAATATCATCTTGCTTGTTTACCAATAACATTGGTTTTGGTTCTCTATTGTGAATAACATACTGTTCTAGAAACTTATTTTCCTCTTGGGTGCAAAAGATTTAAAGGCAAATTCTTTCTCTATTATGACTTCCCTCATAGGCAGGCTAATTCTGGGATACTTCATTCTATTTTCTTAATACAACTTTTTCATTTCTTTCAAAACTTTCCAAGGATTATATTTTTCTAGGAAACTGTCCAAAATTGAGCTAATATAATTTATTTTAAAACTTTCTCTGTTTAATTGGATAAGCCATAAATACAATTTGTAAGTATTCATTTAATAGTTTTTAAGCTTGACTTAAAGGGGGTAAAATTTTTTAGGATTATATTTTCAAAATCTAGAACAGATTAATATCCTAGGTGGTACTTTGGGAATTTGTAGCTATTATTTAAGCAAAATACTACAGTTGGATTAACATTTCTACTTCTGATATATGATATACTCTGTATATAATCGATGCAAAAAAAAAAAAGACAAATCTGCAAATGAACAGAATAAATCTGCACAATTCCCTTCTTCTGAGTCTCCAGTTTTTCAGACATCGCTTTCTTTCTTCTATTTGATCTATAACGTTCAGGACAGCTAACACTTCCCTTGGGCATATTCATTGCAAAATTTTAAATGCATCGTTGTATACATTTGGCAATCTAGCCCAGAAAAATGGGTCTCTATCACAGGACACATACACTTGGCATTCCTCTTGAGGGGCATTAATGCACAATTGTTGGCCAAGCAAACGTAACTTTTGTTAACGTCTAGAAACACGGTCATTGCATTCTTCAGTAATAAATGTCTAAAATATATTTACTGCTCAAGAGCATTAATTAGAGCATTCACAATAAGCTCCTAGGATTTTAGCTCACTTCTCAAATCGGTGGCTTGTTGAAGATGGTGAGGACAGAACTGTTTCTGTGAGCTTTGTTTCTGCTGGGGAGCAACAACGTTCCTGGTTTGGTTCTTATTTCATGAAGAATGAAATCACAGCTACCTGGGAAATCTGTGAGTGACAGACAGCATATAATAGTTATCTCATTGTGATTTTCACTTCATTTACTGATTACAATTTGGAACAGACTGTGTGTGGTTGTTCACTGAGGGATAAGCTTGGATAAAATGAGAAGATTTCAGAAAATAAGTTGCTTTCCAAGATTAAGAAACAGCCAGCCACCTCTATAAACTGCCTAAATATAGAAATGGGCGATTTTATCAGGACTATTTTATAAGGACTGCTCTGAAAAACCTATGAAAAGATATATTTTAACTTGTTTATTGTTTTTGTTCTGATTACAAAAGAAATACAATTTCATTATAAAAATTAAAAATACCAGTTGGCAAAAAAAAAATCCACTCAAATAGTTCATATTTTAATGAATATTCTTAGAGTTTTTCTATGCATAACATATATTTTTCTAATGAAATCATTTTGTATATATCTTCATTGATTAATGTAAACCCTTATGTCATACTAAACACTGCTGGGGATACAGTAACTGAAGATGAACACCCCCTGACTTATTGAACATGCATTATACTTGAAAATGTGTCTAAACTGTGCCATTTGTAGCCAGATTTTCTTCCTTGGATCATAAACAATATTTTTTTCAATTTGTTTCATTTTTTTCCATAGACAACTATGCTGTTTTTTCCTGCAAACTAATTTTTTTTTTTTTTTTTTTTTTTTTTTTTTCCGGTACGCGGGCCTCTCACTGTTGTGGCCTCTCCCGTTGCGGAGCACAGGTTTCGGACGCGCAGGCTCAGCAGCCATGGCTCACGGGCCCAGCCGCTCCGCGGCATGTGGGATCTTCCCGGACCGGGGCACGAACCCGTGTCCCCTGCATCGGCAGGCGGACTCCCAACCCCTGCGCCACCAGGGAAGCCCCCTGCAAACTAATTTTTATATGTGCAGAGCAGCCCACTGAATGAGTACACTGTGGTTTACTTAACCCATCTCCTCCTGTGGGATATCTGCTTTATTTCCCATTGTGTGCCATTATAGTGGGTTGCAGTTAGCAACATAAAGAATATTTAGAAGTGTAATTATTTTAGAAACAAATGAAATTTCTAACCCTATCCAAATTTCAGCATTGATTCTCTTTATAAGAATCCCTATTTGCTACTAGAATCTGCCATGTCAGACTCACCTATTTGTCCAGAAGCTCTGGAGTATAGATTACTGTAACTAAAGGAACTTTTTTATTTTTAGTTCATTTTCCCCCCAAAGCAGAGCCTTCATATATGTATATATATATGAATATATATCCACTGGCATTCCTTTTATATAAAAGATGTTTCAGCATTGTATAAAATGCTTATATTAAAGCAGTCCTATTTGTTGAAATCCTGCTTCGTTGCATGACTGCTATTCGCACCGCAAACCATCTTCGTTAAACAGAAGAATAACTGAGATTGTAAATAGTTGCATATGAGTTGCTACAAAATCATAATTTATGGTTACATTGTCTTAATCCTTGCAGGTGGGTTAGTTTTAATGTGTAAGGTCTCATTTTGTTTTGTACCACTCATAAGCCTGTTCAAATCACACACATGCACACACATATATATACATATAATTTTTTAACATGAAGATTAATGAGGAAAATAATTATATCTAATTCTATTACCATACTGAAGGTCAAAATTCCAATGAAATTAAGTAACATCCTTAAAGAAGCAAGAGAAAGCGGTGGTAAGGAAATTGCTATTTCAACTACAATTCTATACCTGGTGCTATTGTTATTTCCTGGCGGGGCCTTGGGCAAAGCAGTCAGTGTTACACTCCAACTACCTCATTTGTGAATGGAGGCATCCACTCTTCCCTTGGAAAAACTGTTTTAAAACACACGATCAAACTTAAAGTCCTGCCTAGTTTCAAAGTCTTATCACTTTCCAACCGCAATTTGACTTCCCAGGATTTAATGAAGAACTTGAACACTTTTCTTTTTCCTCTTGTAAAGAAGTTATGGGGCTTCCCTGGTGGCACAGTGGTTAAGAATCTGCCTACCATTGCAGGGGACATGGGTTCAACCCCTGGTCCTGGAAGATCCCACATACCCCGCAGACACTAAGCCTGTGCGCCACAACTATTGAGCCTGCGTTCTAGAGCCCATGAGCTCAGAGCCTGGTGCTCCACAACAAGAGAAGCCATCACAATGAGAAGTCCGCCCACTGCAAGGAAGAGCAGCCCCCGCTCGCTGCAACTAGAGAAAGCCCATGCGCAGCAACGAAGACTCAACGCAGCCAAAAATAAATTAAATTAAATTAAAAAAAGAAGTTACGAAAAACAAAATGCATGGGATAATTAAGGAGATGATTTTTTCAGGCTATTGCAACAGGAAGGATGTTCATAATTAGGAACATCTCAAAGTAAAGGAAGGGGACTGAGAAACCCAAAGAGGTATATTAAACATGGGAGTCAGATCCACTGAGGAAGGGTAGCGGTGGGTCTTATCTCAGAATACGTGAGAGCAAAATGGCCAATTCTCAGAAAACAAAATGGTGGGGGGATTTTTCAACCTTTGCTCTGCTTTCCATGAACACTGGGGCTTCAGAAAAAGTTCAACATAGTCAATTGTTCTTCCATTTTAATCCACTGCTGAATCATAATGCTTTTTGGTCAATGACGGGGTCAAGTGACAACAGATTTCACGGTCATTGGGAAAAATTACCATAGTTTTATTTTCAATATATATATACTTAATTTGTTGTAGGAAGAGCTGAACTGTGTTTTATTATCAGGTAGGTCATATGAAGGATGAACTATTACTTTTATTTATTTTTTTAATTTTTATTTTTTTGGGTGATATGTGGGCCTCTCACCGTTGTGGCCTCTCCCGTTGCGAAGCACAGGCTCCGGACGCGCAGGCTCAGCGGCCATGGCTCACGGGCCCAGCCGCTCCGCGGCATGTGGGATCTTCCCGGACCGGGGCATGAACCCGTGTCCCCTGCATCGGCAGGCGGATTCTCAACCACTGCGCCACCAGGGAAGCCCGAACTATTACTTTTAAACCTAGGATCAATACAATTCATTATAGAAACTTATTTATACAAGAGTGCTTCAAAGGCTTTCTACAAAATTGTACTGCTAGTTGATCACTTCTTGCCTTAGGCAGTATCAATAGATGAAGTTACAGTGTCATTACCAACTATTTTTAAAGCTACTGTGAAGTAATAACACTTTCTGAGGTTTGATATACAAGACTGTGTCCTTTAAAAGTGACATAGAAGTTCTAATATTTCCAAGCAGACTATCTGAACAAGGCATCCGAAGGATGGATGTGTTGCACCCATATTCGTTTCTTCTCTTACTTCTTCAGAGAATATTAATGTAGGTGTTTCAAGCATTTTGCACCTTAAAGAACTGTTATAAACATAAACCCACTCATCAAATACATTTTTAGAGCTATCACATCACCCCAAAATAGATTAAAATATCTTTTGTTAATTAGGTTGTATCTTGGATGAGGTCATATTTAAATTAAATGGCGAATCAAGGTGAAAGGAGGCTCACTCGGGACCTGATAAACAGCTTTTAAATAAATATGCAATTCAGGTAGACAGAAAAGAAAGAGAAAGCTTTGTGAAAATGAGCTCAAATAATTTAATACGACTTATAAAGATAATATGAATTTAAAGTAGGAGAGAAAAGGAAGGCAAAGGAAAGACCAAGGTGGAAGCTAAAAATGTGATTGATCCACAAAACAAACTCCTTAAAGTCCCATATATCTTGGAGAAAGATTTGGATTTGAATGCAGAATTAATTACTTTGATGATTTTGGATAATATCCTGGTCTAGATTAATGCAATCTAGATGACTATTGCTCATTTGTACAAAAGGGCAATCAAAGCAATTAAATTTCATGTTAGTCACTAAGTAATCAATATGCCATCTTGACACAAATAACCCATTTCAAATTACTCTCTCATGACTTTATCACTTACCCCTTTTATGCAGTGAATTTCCTGGTGGAGAATTTCCGGTGAGTTCTACTTGGTTACCCATTTATCATATTCCCGAACCATAGTTTTATGTGAAACAATCGGAACTTGTTGGAGGTACAGGTAGAAAATGGCTGTATTTTTCATCAATTATTGTCAAACATGCTTTATTAGCTATTCCTTCTCTGCCCCTTGCTGACTTCTCAGGTGAATCCCATTGCTTTTTGGATACTTTGAATTATCAATCAATCAACAAGCACATACATAGATAATACTCACTTTGATAACAATGATAATAATTTTCAGTTATAATGCCTAGACTGATTCAAGTCTGTTTTCCCTTCTCCCAGCTCAGGCCTGCACCCTGAACTGAGGAAACGGTCCAAGGAAGAACGTAGAATCTAATCTTTAATACACACCTCTCTCCCACCCTCCTCCATTCTACCAGGTTTAGGGGCAAGGAATGCATGGGGAGGATTAGGGAAAGAGTTGGCAAATCTTTTACTGAATGACATGTATTTTAGCTTAGTTAGTTGATGTCCTCTGGTTGGCAGGTAGGGTCTGCTTCCCGGGCATGCAGTCAGTGCCCTCACACAGGGCCTTAACCTTGGAGTTTAATGCTCTGCAGTTGCTATCTTATAGTTGTTAATAATGTAATCTGAATTTGTTTTTTAAGTGAAGCCTTTTGTGCAGCTCTGCCTCCCTCCCTGTGAGATGGGTTCTGGACCTCGCTTTCCTGGCCCCCTCTCCCTGCCCCGCCCGAAGCCCACGGCTGCCCTCTGCCCGTCAGAAGCCTCACAGATGCAGGGTGGCTTGGGTCAGGGCGCACATCCCACACCCTGTAACCATCCTGGGCAGGTAGCACCTTGTTGTGTTTGGAGGGTGACTGGACTACAGCAAGGCTCTCATTACCCCAACCCAGGTAAGGAGTGTTCCCTGGGTGGAAGGTTGCAATCTCCTGAGGTTTGCTGGTTTGCTGTGGATTGGGACCATGACCAGTGCATCAGGGATTGGTTTCTCCACCCCGGCCAGGGTACAGCAGTGCTGGACCAGTGTTCAGCAGGTGGGGGACCTCGACAGCCTGTGGGACAGATGCTCCTGTGCATACATGGGTCCAAGTGGCACTGAAGGGCCCTCCAGTGCTCCTGAAGGTCTGCACTCACTTTCAAGTATTCCTATGCTCCCTAGAGCATGACACTAAATAGCAAATTGAAAACACCGCCATCATAGTGAAGAGAGAGGCTGCAAAAGAAAGGAACCCTTTTATACCTTAGAACCTTTAATGACACTTTTCCCCTACCTTTGGAACAAGGAGCTCCACATTTTCATTTCACACTGAGCCCCACCAATTATGTAGCTGGCCTTGATAACGGGTGTTCAAACGTTGAAGCTTTCAAGGGATACAGGTGAAGGTTCTTTTGGAGGTCTACACACTGGGCTGCATTAAAATTAAACTTGAGATCTCTGACTGACCTCCTGTGGCCCCATACCTCCTTTCCTGTCCGTGCCAGTGGACCCCACTGCTTTCTAATGCTTGGCCTTCATCACCTGCTATGTCACTCTCTTTGGCAGGGTACCTCCCGATGGACCAAGCCCACGTACTGATACTTTCCACAGCAGCCCCTCCACCCAGAGGATACTCAAGGGTCCTTGACAAGACAGAGGGTGTTAGAGCAGTTGCCTCATGCTGCCTTTTGGCCTCAGAGTGCCGCCTCCTTCAGGATCCTCCCGGCAAGAAGCAGCCATTTGTCTCTGTCCACAAACCATCCCCCAGCTCCCACAGCCATGTCTCAGGGATCCAAGAACTTTGTAACTACACCGGCCTCTTCTTTGATAGCATCCCCAGGACAGACCAGCTGGTTCACAGCTCAGCAAGCAGCAGGTCAGGTACTCCTCTGCAGATGCCTCAGTCTCTCTGCTGGGCTCTGGAGTCCCTGTCACTTGGCTTGGGGGAGGAAGAGAAATGCTACAGCAATCTCCACTAGTCTGATGCTCTTCTCTTCCCATATATCCCCTACTGCCACAGATTGCCCTTCAATGTCCAGTCTTCTCTTTACATACTCTGAATGTGGGTGATGGTCATGGAACCTATTTTAGTGAGTCCTATAGGGCAACGTTGAGGTCCTCCTCTTGAGAAGTGTGGAATGTAACTGCAGCACAGTGTGAGGTTAAAAGCTGAGTAGGGGTTACTACTAACACAGTAGTTCCACACAGAGAAATTATGGAGGGTCTAGAGACATTTTAGGCTGTCACAAATTGGGTGCGGGCACTACTGCATCTAATGGGTAGAGGCTGGGGATGCTGCTACAATGCATAGGTCAGCCCCATACAAGAAAGAATTATTGGCCCCAAATGTCAGTAATGCCCAGGTTAAGAAAGCCTGCTCTAAAGCCAGACTGACTAGATTAAAATCTTGGTTCTACCTCTTCTTACTCTGTGATCTTTTTTTAAAAAAAACATCTTTATTGGAGTATAATTGCTTTACAGTGTTGTTAGTTTCTGCTGTATAACAAAGTGAATCAGCTATATGCATACATATATCCCCATATCTCCTCCCTCTTGCATCTCCCTCCCACCCTCCCTATCCCACCCCTCTAGGTGGTCACAAAGCACCGAGCTGATCTCCCTGTGCTATGCAGCTGCTTCCCACTAGCTATCTATTTTACATTTGGTAGTGTATACAGGTCAATGCGACTCTCACTTCATTCCAGCTTACCCTTCCCCCTCCCCGTGTCCTCAAGTCCATTCTCTACGTCTGTGTCTTTATTCCTGTCCTGTCCCTAGGTTCATTAGAACCTTTTTTTTTTTTTTTAGATTCCATATATATGTTAGTGTACAGTATTTGTTTTTCTCTTTCTGACTTACTTCACTCTGACAGACTCTAGGTCCATCCACCTCACTACAAATAACTCAATTTCGTTTCTTTTTACGGCTGAGTAATATTCCATTGTATATATGTGCCACATTGTCTTTATCCATTCATCTGTCGATAGACACTTAGGTTGCTTCCATGTCCTGGCTATTGTAAATAGTGCTGCAATGAACATTGGGGTGCATGTACTTTTTTGAATTATGGTTTTCTCTGGGTATATGCCCAGTAGTGGGATTGCTGGATCATATGGTAGTTCTATTTTTAGTTTTTTAAGGAACCTCCATACTGTTCTCCATAGTGGCTGCATCAATTTACCTTCCCACCAACAAACAGTGCAAGAGGGTTCCCGTTTCTCCACACCCTCTCCAGCATTTATTGTTTGTAGATTTTTTGATGATGGCCATTCTGACTGGTGTACTCTGTGACCTTTGACTCTTAGTCTCTTGGTGCCTCATTTTCCTCACATGCAAAATGAGGATAACTGTAGCATCCTTCTCATAGATTTTTGTATGGATTAGTAAGTTTGAGTACAAATTTTAAAAAGTGTCTGGAAAACGGTAGGTGCTCAACAAAAGTATTATGATTGTCTCCTGTTTGGGGGCATTAACTGAAATTTCAAGTGAAAATCCCATTAGGTATACTCCTATACAAATTATTTCATCACAGTTTATGCATTCATTTTTAGAAATATTCGTTACTGGCTGCGATTATTGTTAGTTTGGACAAGTGTTGAATAAGGGTAAA
Organism: Kogia breviceps; assembly: GCF_026419965.1. Lineage (NCBI taxonomy): Eukaryota > Metazoa > Chordata > Mammalia > Artiodactyla > Physeteridae > Kogia > Kogia breviceps. The sequence continues at coordinate 104,445,629 of NC_081314.1, forward strand.
CTTTGTTCCCGTTTGCTCATGCGTCCCTTAAAATAAGGGCTTTCTTTGTGACCCCTTTGCTTGTCTACAGAGCTATGAAACGCACAGGCCAGAGCAGAGGTGAGCAATTGATCCCCTGACAACTCCTGTTGTCAGCCTCCCCACCCAAAAGTCCTGATAATGAGTCAAAAGGAGAGAGTGTTAGGCAGAAATTACTCAAATAATTACTTTTGTTCTTTTCTTCTACAGCCACAGTAGCAAGAATTTCCAGCATCCTTTTAAATCAGGATTAATTCTCTCTCCGGGAGCAACACGATATTAATTATAGTTGACTTAGTACAAAGCAGCACAGTGTAGCAGAGAGCCCCAAAGTACAGAGATGGAGAACTTGGACCGCTAGCGACCTAAACCTGGGCAGCTCACTTACTCCCTCGGGACTCAGTTTCTCCATTCATTAAAGGAACAGGGCGGTACTGGAGCACGTCCCCAAATCCTGAGCCTCATCCCGCCCCAATTCAAGAAAAACCCTCATTCATTTCCTTTCGCACCAGAGGAAAAAAATGTGCGGGCTTGAACTCCCAACATACCCCTGCCTCTGGGAGTTAGAAGCAACCCACCTCCCACCCGCTGCGAGCCGGCCAGCGGGCGTGGAGAAGGGCGCCCAACAGGAGGGGCTGCCGGAGCGTGCGCACGTCGCGCCGCGCTGCGCCGCCCCGCCCCCAACCCACGCCGCCGTCCGCTTGGCTCGCTGCCGCGCGCACCACGCAGAGCTGGGTGAGTGGAGCGGTCCCGGCTCTCTGTCCCTGCCACTGCTATGTGGGGTGGTGCTCAACTTACGGGCGCCCAGGCGCGAGTGTAGGTGGAGCAAGGTCGGGGTTGGGGGGACCTCAGGGCTCGGGCCGGGAGCTTCGGTACGGCCGGACCCTGGCCGGCGGGCGCTGTTGGTTTCGGGACGGGGGACGCGCGCCGACGCGCTCGACGGTCCCGGGCACGGGAATAGTGGACACGCTGGGTCTGGTGCCGCCCAGGGTCGCGGAAGGCCTGGGCACCAAGAGTAACAGCGTGCTCGGCCGGTGGTCTTGAGACGGGACGAGCACACGGAAAGTTTGGAGGTTTGCAGGGAGGGTGATTCAGGCCTTGGCCCCACGCGGCGGGCTGTCTGGGAGCGCCACGTGGGCTGTCCTCCCGGGCGGCCGGGCGGGCCTAGGAGACCGGCTTTACAGCAGCGAAACCTGAAGTGCGGGCGGGAGACCTGCGTCTTTCTCGTCCCACCGTAACTTTAAAATGACAGCCTACCCTCCCTTTTTTTCATTTGTCACCGAATATTTCTAGAACAGCTGCTCGACCAGGTTGTTCACTGTGTTTTCAGGAAGTATTGGCTTGGGAATCGCAGGCTCTGATTACTCCAATAGTCAGCTGTAAATTAGGCGCCAGGCCTTTGATTTCACTGGGCTCATCTTTAAGTGGAAAAGCCTGATTTATCCAGCTTCTAACACCATCACTTGGATAGTTTTGCCTCTCTGCCCTCATCCTTTGTAACCTCAGGGTTACTAAAATACATTAATGAGGTTCAATCCATTATTTCTAAAATAGAATTAAAAAGATAAGTGCCAATCACAGCTTTAGGTCAACAGGAGAATTACTTTTCTCTCTCTGAACTGATAAACATCAATGAGGACCCAAAGGAAGTGTTTTAAGTCAGCCTAGGCAACCTTGTTACAGGCAATATATCGTTTCTGTCAGTTTGTGTGTGTTTAACTGGGCTGAGTTTGCCAATGATCCTCCTCTGTGTTACTGGATCTAAAATTCTCCTGCGGAGAACTATGTTACTTTTCTTTTTAAACTTTTTAAAAGTTGTGTTACTGCAGATTTCTGGGGTCAGCTACCAGAAGTGCTAGTCCAGTAGGCTTGATATGGGGCCCAGAAATTTGCATACTAACAAGCTTTCCTGGTGATTTGACTACACTTTGTAAAACACACCTCTGGAGATTATAAAGACACACCTCCCTCTCCTGGTTGGTAATGACCTGTGATGGCTAAGGTGCCTTTCAGAAAAGCTCTGACCGTACTGTTGAATACTCAACAGCTGCCATCAGAAGAATAATACCCACTGAACAAACCATCTGTTTTCCCTTAACTCTGTTTTGTGTAAGGCTTTTGAGATTTTTTTCTCTAAAATTGTATACAAAAGATGAAAAAGGGAAAAAAAATTCAGCAGATGTTTATTGAGGACCTCCTATTTGCCCTGGTCTGTGCTAGGCTCTGAAAATGTGCAGATAGTTGTCCTGTGTTAAGACTTCTGGTCAGTGAATATTACCATAGAAAAGAAAGTTAGGACACTTAAAAATATAACGGCTTTGTATTTGTTGCCTGTAGAATGGGTATCACTATTGATTTTCTTGTGGAGTTTAATCCTTCAAAGTTGTTTAGATTAGTTGCTGGTTTTCATCTGTGGGCAGTTAGTAAAATATGAACCTTGAATCTTTTAACTTAATCTTTTTACATTTGAATGGTCAACTTAAGTTGGAAACAGTTGCTTTTTAAACGCTTGCTTTTTTTTTTTTTTTTTTTCCCCCTGTAGCTTATGAAAATACTTACTCTAACTTCTGTTTGGGTGGTCTGTGAGATTCAGAGGCAGGCTAGTGTTGGCTGTACTTTTCCAGACAAAGCATTCTCTTGTTTAGTTCCTATATTTCTTACATTACAAAACACACTTTTTTTTTTTTTTTTTTTTTTTACTTTTTAATGTTTCTGAAATTGTGATGCAGCTTACTATTTTGTAAGTTTAATGTGGTGGAGTATGTCATCTGTTCTCTCAACCTCCCAAAAGCTGTTAAAAAGAATGGTTGTCTTACAGTATGGGCAGTGTGAGAATCAGAGAAGTCGTATGTTTGCCTAATAACCTCTAAGCTGGGTTCCAATGAACTGATCCTCAGATCATTTCGAAATGAACACATAGAAACAATAAATGATGTAACTTTTGGCAGTAAAAGTAGTGAAATTCATAGTCTAACAAAAGCATTCGTTATGCACTGTTGGGATTTATTTTGTTACTGATTGTAGATGGGAAATATGCTTCAAGTGATTTTAGTTTTGGCTTCAGTATTTTGCACACTTTGTTTCACCACACTTCCTGGTGAATATGCTTATACTGTATTCATATACTGTGCTTAAGGAAAACAAGCCTTTTGTTTGCACCTTCCTGCTGCTCCCATCCCTTAAATAAATTTTAAACTGACCAATTGGGAGGGATAAGAAATGTGTAGCTGAATATGAAATTACTTTTCCATTAATGAACACCTTTAATTATGCAAACCTTCTGAGGCAACCTAACAGTTTTTAACAATTAAATGTGAGCATCGTATCCCGGGTCCCCAACACCATCCCCGGGGTTAGTGATTTGCTAGGACTCACAGCTGATTTATTACAGCAGATGGAGACCAAGTGCTTCATTGCTGCAGCAGCTAGTTGTGACAACATGTGTGAAATGCTGCCAACCAGGGAAGCTCATTAGACACTCAATGCCCAGGGTTTTTACTGGGCGCTCATAATGTAGGACCTTCTGGCTGGCATGTATCAAAATTCCAGAGACCCAGAAGGAATGCGGGTGTTCAGTATAACCTGCATTGTTTGTCCAAACAGCTTAGACACAGTGAGTCCCTCTTTTCAGTTAATGGTGATGGGAACACATCTGAAATCTAAGTTCCCAGACCTGACATCCACCACATGCTGAACCTCTCAAAGGATAGCAGGTAGCTCTTTTCTGCACAAGCAATGCTGTCTACTGAATCTGTTTTCGTATCTCTTGTATTTCTACATCACTTCTGGGCTCCAAGTACTAGCAGTACTTTGTCTCACTGAAGCGTTGATTCTTCAGTTGAGAAAGCACGCTTGTCTGTTTAACTTAAAAGGAATAAGAAGCATTTTCAGAAAATATGTCTCGTTGATAATATATCCTAAGACATTCAAGTTTTTTTCCCTAAAGTTTAAGAAAAAAGCTTAAGCCCTTACCCTTTCAATGCAAGCTTTTAGTATCAATTTGTATTAGTTTCCTACCATGGTCCTGTGTTTCCTGTCAAAAGCACTGGACCTTTTGAAGGAACTGAGCTATTTGTGGTTACAGTATTTAGAAGCTAAAATGAGGCCACTAGAGAGTTTTAAAAAGTAGCGCCCCCTTATCCACGGCTGACAATGTCCCAAGACACTCAGTGGATGCCTGAAATCGTGGATGGTACTGAAGTCTGTATATACTGTGCTTTTTCCCTATTCACAAATAGCTATAACAAAGTTTAATTTATAAATTAGGCACAGTAAGAGAATATCCGAATTGCCAGCATCATTACTTTTGAACTTTGGGGCCATCATTATCAAGTAAAATAAGGGTCACTGGAACACAAGCTTTGTGAAACTAGGACAGTCAATCTGATCACCAAGATGGCCACTAAATGACTAATGGGCTGGATACACTAGACAGAGGGATTAATTCTAAATTTATTTTCTAGGTTTATTCTGAATTTATCAATTATAAATTTGTAAGTTTGTTGTTGCAATGTGTAACACATTGTTCAGGTGCCTACTTCCCAGGCCAGACCATTAATTCTACCCATTCCATAGTGTAGCTGAAATACAGCTTAGTTATAATAACAAAAGAGCAGAAAACAGTGTGCTTGCAATTCTGATAACCCAACAAAATAGAAAAGCATAACATTTATAAATAAGTTACTGGTCTCTGGGAAAAATTGGTTTTTATAAGCACAGTGGTTCTTAACCTTTTTTGGGGATGGGGACTGTTTTAAAAATCTGGTAAAAGCAATGGACCTACCCCCTTTCCCAGAAAAATAATTGACTTTAAAATAGCATTTTGCAGTTTCAGGAAATTCATATAATTTAAATTCATACATTCTTGAACTCCAGATGCAGGACAAACGTGCATTGTAAACGTGACGACAGTTGTGGTTTGAGGCAGTTCTGAGAGACCTTTGGCGATACTCAGGGGAGTCGATTCTCTTGCTACTCAAGTGTGGTCTGTGACCCAGCAGTAGCGTCACTACCTGCGAGCTTGTTAGACATGCAGAATCTCAAGTCCCACCTGAGCCCTAGGCGCCCAGGGGATATGTGTGCACATGAAGGCTGGAGGGAGGAGAGCTTTGTTAGAAGTTAATGATGTTGCCATTTTGTTATGTCTTATTTTAGTTAAAAAGGTAGAGCTTTAAAAAGCCTTGAGATATAATTATCTTTACCCTTCACTTTCAGCCCCCAATTAGTTTTCTGCTTTATTTTAATTTTTCTGATAAAGTGGCAATTTTTAGGAATAAGCTGAGGTTTGGAAGTGAGGCAATTCAGGTGCCTAAGGACCTGGGAGCAGGCAGCTTCTTGCCCCAGCCATCAGGTGGCACCTCTGGCCCAGGTGGCCTCCAGGACAGCAGCTGGGGGTAGTGCTTCGGTGAGGAGCACCTGGCCGTGGGCAGCTCTTGGTGGTTCTTGAGTCAAGCATTTATAACTCAGAGTGCATCTAATTAGATTTGGGATCTGGTGCTGATTAAAGGCAACTTTAAGATTTCGACTTTGCTGGGTCAATGGCCACAGGCTAAAATTGTGACTAGGAACTGCTGAGATAGTTGAATCATTTAATTTGGGATAATTATACCTTCCGATAAGTAATGAATTCCATGACTTAGTGCTTGTGTACAAGTAAAACATGCCTTCCTTTCTGTGAATGTGTGATCTGCATAGTGTTTGAGGCTGAATCATATCTTGGAAGAAATGGTGTTGGCTTCAGGCTGTATCTTATTCTGGTAGAAATGGCCTTGGCTTAGGAAGAGGTCGCACAAAGACCTAATAGTCATGCAAGTTGTGTGTATGAGATCCTCTGACACTGGCACTGGGACGCCTAAACACGAGTGCTTTCTTCTTTTTGGCAGGTTTGCGTTTCCTCACTGCCTTTTCTTGAAGACAACGATGCCAAAGAAAGTGAAGCCTGCAGGGGATGGGAAGGAAGAGGGGCCTGTTCCCTGTAAGCAGGTGAAGGTGGAGGCAGCTGGTGGGCCTTCCCCTTTGAACCTTGACAGTCCCAGTGGCCTCTTTGAAAGTTTAATCTCGCCCATCAAGACAGAGACTTTTTTCAAGGAATTCTGGGAGCAGAAGCCCCTTCTTATCCAGAGAGATGACCCTATGCTGGCCACATATTACCAGTCCCTGTTCAGGCTCTCAGATCTGAAGAGTCTGTGCAGCCGGGGTATGTACTATGGAAGAGACGTAAATGTCTGCCGGTGTGTCAATGGGAAGAAGAAGGTTTTAAATAAAGATGGCAAAGTGCACTTTCTTCAGCTGAGAAAAGATTTTGATCAGAAAAGGGCAACAATTCAGTTTCACCAACCTCAGAGATTTAAGGTAACAGGTTCTCCCCAGTGCCGAATCCTGGTGTGTATTAAAGTTGCTAACATTTGGCCACAGATCAGCTCAGGGGTAAATCTGTTGTGATGATGATTAGGCTGCTGCCAGTTTGAGAAGAGGTAGCACCTGTTTGGTCTTCAAATGCATTACAACTTCAGTGACTTTATGTTCCCTTTTGGCTGAACTGTTAGAATCTGCAACAACTCAGGCTGGACATGGTGAGGTGCAAAAACTAAATTATACTTCAGGTTTATAAAGTTTGTTAAAGTGACGTTACATCTCCAGGAGCGTTTCTGTGGGCTGGTTTATGTTTTGACACATGGTAGACACTTCTGTTTGGCTTGTCCCTTCACTGTAACTTAAGGCACGATAGTGTCAAGGTGATCATTTTTTCCTTGAAGTTGCCTCCCTCTACTGCCTACATCTACCTAAGCAGAGGCTTCTGAGCAGTGACCAGACCACATACCAGATGCACGTTTAAGAAAGAGACTTCACCCTTATTAACAGCAGCCTGTCTGGCACTGACGGGCAGAGTCCTGGAACTGCTGCTGGGGGGCATTCGCAGGTAGAGGGTAGGTTGGATTTGCAAGTCGGGAAGACTGGCTAACCTTTTATTTATTCTGCGCCAGTGGTTGACATTTGAGAAATTGCCTCCTCTGTGCTCAGTTTCTGTGTTTATAAAATGTAGACTTAGGCTGAGCTAATCTGCTCTTAGAGGCATGAGATCTTTATGTGACAGGTGGCCCAGAACAATTGAGGGCCCATTCTGAGTTTTAGATAAAGTTTATCCCCATTCAGAAATGCCCTTCTGTGACCCATGGCTGAATCAAAATGTCAGCTTGGGAGGAGGAGGAGGAGGAGGAGGAGGAAGAGGAGGAGGAGGAGGAGGAGAGCAGCGCGTGAAGTTCCACACTGAGGGGGTGCCTTCTGGCTGTGTGATGGCTCCTAGGACTTTGTCATCAATTACCAGTAATGCTTCTCACAAATGAATTCGAGTTGCCCTGTTAGATCCATTAAGCCTCCCTCATCTGTTGAATGCCTTTCCCTTTCTTGTCTACAGGATCCTGAACCTATTTGTACTCTGGATAAAGTACAAGTACTCTTAGACTTTTCAGTACAAGTACTCATTCCAAAGGAGTGAGGCAATCATGAGCAGTTGAAATGTCCTTGGAATGCCAGCCTTTTGTCCCTAGCACCCAAAAATAATTTATAAATCACTTGCAGACCAAGTCATGATGTGTATTCAGAAAATATGGACACCGAGGTACTTCCCTCTGAGCTTGTCCTTGACTCTCTACTTAGCTAGAAGTAGCACTTTTTTTTAAAAGAGTGGTTTTTAGACACCTAAGAACTATGAATAGAAAAGATCACTGATGTTGATTACATGTAATTTGTCCACAGACCAGCAGAAAGTTATTGTTTGGCATATGTGTGGTGTCCTCTGTGGCTGTCATTTTTGTGCTTTAGAATCATCTTGGGCTCTTCTCTGCTCATCTGCTTAAGTGCTGCATGTTCCTCTTCCCCAATTTCAAGTGGCCAAAACTGTGTTTCCTTTGCCCTGTTGACTCAGCTCTCTAGCCATGTTTATTAAAGCAGGAAGGATGAACTTTCCCATCTCAACTCAGCCCCCAGGCTTGACTAGGATGCATCCTGTTTTGCTTTGTTTTTTCCACCACCAGGACTTGAGAAATCTATTAAGCCTCAGGAGCTCACCCTCTTACACTAGATGCTGGGTTCCAAGTATTATATTATGACCAGATTTAGTGTTTTGTGTGTGTGTGTGTGTGTGTGTGTGTGTGTGTGTGTGTGTGTGTGTGTGTGTGTTTACTGATGGATATGTCGATACCAGGATAGAGAAAGTATAGAGGCAGTTCCTCATTGGCCAGATTGAGAGACTAGCAGAGTGAACAGTCAGCCCTTTCTTTATCAGGTCACACAGTGTGCACAGTTTATTATTCTAGTTTGTCTGGAAATGAGTAAGGAGGTAACCAGAGAGTGGTGGGTTGTTCCCCATCTGCTTTGGGTAGACCGTGTATCAAGAGTCCAGATGAGTTTACCAGATATTTACATGTGTTCACTTTTGAACCCTCCAACAGACATTTGAAATAATCGGGGCAATCACTGTGGTCTCCATTTTACGTGGAAAAAACGAGTTCACAGATGTGTCTTTTCCATAGCTACTAAGTAAGGACTTCTGATTCCAAGATTAAAGCATTTTCCTAACCATATTTCTAAAGATATTAATTGAAATGTGGTAGGGCTTTTGGCATGTTTGCTTTCACCTTTAGGTGTGAGTGTGGGCTTCTGGTCTTAGCTGTTGTGTTCAGCTGAGTCTGCAGGTAGGTCAGTGGAGACAGGAGGAGCCTCCCCTTTCCCTTTCCCATTGTTCTGGGGTCCTCCTTGGCATCTCCAGACATAGTTGGGAGTCATGAGTCAAAGGAGACAGATTTCAGGAGCCTTGTGTGTGCCAAAGTCAGCGCTGGTGAAGCCGCAACAGTTGTACGCTGCTTTGCAATGTAAATAGGCTTTGAGATAAACATGCTGTTTCCCACAGTCTTAGGGTGGGAGTCTTCCTTTGCAAATAAAGAAGCTGACTTGTACCTACAACTTGGTCGGTGGTGATTTGACTCCAGATCCCTTTCTACTGGGCCACACTGGGCAGACTGAGAAGCTAAAGGTTCTATTTCCAGGAGAGATAGAAAAATTGTACAAATGATGGGGTTTTCAGTAACTTTTTTTTTTTTTTTTTTTTTTTTGTGGTACGCGGGCCTCTCACTGTTGTGGCCTCTCCCGCTGCGCGGAGTACAGGCTCCGGACGCACAGGCTCAGCGGCCATGGCTCACGGGCCCAGCCACTCCGCGGCATGTGGGATCCCCCCGGACCGGGGCACGAACCCGTGTCCCCTGCACAGGCAGGCGGACTCCCAACCACTGCGCCACCAGGGAAGCCCCTTCAGTAACTTTTTAAAAAAAATTTATTTTATTTTTGGCTGCGTTGGGTCTTTGTTGCTGCGCGCGGGCTTTCTCTAGTTGCGGCGAGCGCGCGCTACTCTTCGCTGTGGTGCGCAGGCTTCTCGTCGTGGTGATTTCTCTTGTTGCGGAGCACGGGCTCTAGGCGCACGGGCTTCAGTAGTTGTGGCTCACAGGCTCTAGAGCGCAGGCTCAGTAGGTGTGGCGCACGGGCTTAGTTGCTCCGCGGCATGTGGGATCTTCCCGGACCAGGGCTCGAACCCGTGTCCCCTGCATTGGCAGGCGGATTCTTAACCACTGCGCCATGAGGGAACCCCTTCAGTAACTTTTAAGAAGAAAAGAGACATGTACTCCTTAATTACAGACCCAGAAGCTTGAGTTGGGGGCCATAAAGTCACCCATATGGTCCTGAGACACCTCTCAGGCCATCAGAGAGAGAAAGAGCGAGAGAGAAACTGGTTCCAGTTCCTGTATAAATGTAATTACAGGGCCAGGTCCTGCTGGCCCCTTCCAGGTATAAATTAGGCAGCTTGGGAGATCTGTTATCTCTCTGGAGCTATTCAGATGCCATAAAATCATTCTTCCTGTGTTGCCTGAGATGTATAAGTAGAGAAGCTCAGTGGTCTATACTGAAGATGTCTCCCAAAGGTTTTTTCATGCTGACCCAATTCTTTCCCACTTGGCATTTTTAATACTGTAGTTATTTTTGTTTTTTTGTCTTTTTTTCAGTGCAGTGGTGGGATTGACTCCCAAGCTGTGGTCACTGGTTTACTCAGCAAATACTTTGAATGTTTTAATGTCTTGTGTGTGGCAGGCACTGTACATTCATGTGCTTGAAGGGGCTCTGCAGTGTTCTTTGTAGGTGTCTTTAAGGTAGTTCCTTAGAGGGGCAATATAGAGTCATGGTTAAAGGTGTGGGCTCCGGAGCCAGGCTGCATGGATTTGAATCCTGGCTCCGTCATTCATTGGCTGTGTGTTCTCGTGCCCGTTTCCTCACTGGCAAACTGAAGATATTGATAGGACCCACCTTATGAGACAGGGTGGCGGGGAGGGTTGTATGACTGAAGTAGGTAAAGCACTTGGAAACAGTGCCTGGTGCATAGGAAGTGCCGATACCTACATGGCCTAACCGCCGCCTCTCCTCTCTCACCTGCCTTGGGACAGTCAGGTTTCTTCCTTGCAGGGATGTGTGGCTCCTCTTTAGGCCCCTCAGTCCGACTTAGGCCCTGAAGAGCTGATTAGCGACCGGAGAAAGGGAGCATTCCTCGACCCTGTTTACCCCTTTGCTGTCTGTACCCCCTTCCTAGGTTGTCATTTCTGCTCCCATTGCGCTAAGTACCCTTTTGTGCAGGCAGTTCCCAGATGAACCCCTAGCTCTTCTTCTTGCCAGAACTTCAGACTTAGCCATCCAGCACACGGGGGTCTTGGCAGCTCACACTTAACACTTCTGATGTACGGCTTTTCTTTTCTCCCCCGCTGAAAGCTTGTTCTTTAGCACATCTTTCCCATTTCAGCGGGATGAGGAGCTGACTAACTGCCTCAGTCAAAAACCCAAGAGTGTTTCTCTGATTTATTCTCCCCACTCCCATACCCCTGCCATCAGCATGTCCTGTCAGTGCTGCTTCCCGAGCGCATCTCGACTTTTCTACGTCTCTCCCCCTTGCCCACCACCCTGGTCACTCCCAGCCTGTGCTGCTGCCTTCGTAGCCTCCCCATGGCTCTCTCTTGCTTTTCTACAATCAATTCCCCACACCGCAGCCTGAGTGAGCTTTTGTAAGTGTGCATTAGATCCTGTCCTTGTCCTGCTGAATATCCTATGACTCCCTGCCGCCTGCCTCTCCAGTCTCGTCTGCTGCTGCGCCTTCTCTGCGCTATTCTGCACGAGGATGGAAGGGTCCTGAGGACAGAGGTGCTGGCTTGGGCACCGTTGAATTCCAGGTGTCTGGAACATAGTAGCTGTACGATAAAGACTTGCTGAGCGCATAAGAACATATTCCTTGTTTCTAATGTATTTTTCACCTCTTTCCCCTCCATCTTTTTTTTTTTTTTTTTTTAAAGGATGAGCTTTGGAGGATCCAGGAGAAGCTGGAGTGCTACTTTGGCTCGTTGGTTGGCTCGAATGTGTACATAACCCCTGCGGGTTCTCAGGGCCTGCCGCCCCATTATGATGACGTAGAGGTGAGGGGGGAGGAAACTGCTCGGCTCTGGGAGGATGAGTTGCTGCCAGCCCGGGTTAGTGGGTTGTCAGGGTTCAGTTCAGCTCTCGGGCCGGGTCTCTGCCCACTCTTCCTGTGCGGGCTCTGCAGAGCTTGACCTCCCTCACCGGGATGTTGGGCCAAAATTAATCCCATCAAACTGGTTTCCTGCCCCTTCAGAAAGGCGAGATTGTTTATTTACTAATACAAAGAGCCACACATTCCTCCGAAATAGGTGTTTTTTGAATCTTCTACAGAAAAGAGTGATTGGCTTTTTCTTTAATTTCATAATGTACTGGCTTTAATAAAGTGAGGTCTTGAGTAATTCTTACATCTGCTTTCTTTTGTCCTTTTTCTGTAGCTACCAAAAGTATATATTTTTTCCATTTGTGAAGATCTTGGGGCAGCTTGAATGAAGGTCATGGTTTCACTTAAGCACTGGCGTCTTGACAAGTGTTGATTTCATTCTCATGGGGCTGCCAAAAAGAGTTAACTCTTTGGCTTAGGTATTTCATAGTTTTATTTTTGTACCAAGACAATGTGTGAACACAGAGTTATTAGTAAAAAAACCTCTTTTTCCCCCCTCCTTTGAGAGCAATTTGATATCAATACAGTTTCCAAAAAATTTTTTAAAAAAATATTTCTAATAGGGCTTCCCTGGTCGCACAGTGGTTAAGAATCCACCTGCCAATGTAGGGGACAAGGGTTCGAGCCCTGGTGTGGGAAGATCCCACATGCTGCGGAGCAACTAAGCCCGTGCGCCACAACCACTGAGCCTGCGCTCAAGAGCCCGTGAGCCACAACTACTGAGCCCACGTGCCGCAACTACTGAGCCCACGTACTGCAGCTACTGAACCCCATGCACCTAGAGCCTGTGCTCTGCAATAAGAGAAACCACCGCAATAAGCCCGTGCACTGCAATGAAGAGTGGCCCCAGCTCGCTGCAACTAGAGAAAGCTCGTGCGCAGCAGTGAAGACCCAACGCAGCCAAAAATAAATAAATTAAATAAATAAATTAAAAAATATATATTTCTAACAAAACTTTAAAATATCTTTGGTTGAATGAAGAATAAAAAAACTTGACATTTTTCTATGTGCCAAGGATTGTATTCAGGATTTTAGACACAGTAATATCTGAAGCTTGGCTTTTCTGTCAGAGGTTATGGGCTTTTAGCTGTCTGAGGGAAGATTTAAAAGAATGAGATAGTGGGATAGATACTGGGATATAAAGAACTCAGCGAGGCTTTCATGAAAGTGAAAAGAATGACTAGCCCTCCAGTGTCAGACTTCAGGATTACCTGTTTTTAAAAGTGAATACCAGTAGTGGCAACTTAAAGTGTATAGCGAAATGTATCTGTGATCTTTTATTTTTATTTTTTTATCTGAAATTTGTGATTCATCTAAGCCCTGAGAGGGCTAACACTCTAGAAGCACTTTGCCTCATGAGTTGTCTGGAGGCTCTCTGACACTCCGGGGTCCTGTGCTTTCTGTAGGTTTTCATCCTGCAGCTGGAGGGAGAGAAACACTGGCGCCTCTACCACCCGACGGTGCCCCTGGCGCGGGAGTACAGCTTGGAGGCTGAGGACAGGATCGGGAGGCCGGCACACGAGTTCACACTGAAGGTACGGGCCTGCTTTTGTGGGTGCCTCTCCTGAGACAGGTTTGGTTTGAGGTTTGTGTAATGGTCTCCGGCAAATGTACCCAAGAGGCTGAGGGCAAGTGGCTCTCATTCCAGCTTGCCAGCACAGGGGGCTTCTTAAAGGACATTTGGGGCTTCCCTGGTGGCGCAGTGGTTGAGAATCCGCCTGCCGATGCAGGGGACACGGGTTCGTGCCCCGGTCCGGGAAGATCCCACATACCGCGGAGCAGCTGGGCCCGTGAGCCATGGCCGCTGGGCCTGTGTGTCCGGAGCCTGTGCTCCACAACGGGAGAGGCCACAACAGTGAGAGGCCCGCGTACCACAAAAAAAAAAAAAAAAAAAAAAAAAAAGGACATTTGGTAGTTTGTAGCTGCGGAAGTGAGCTGAGGAAATGTTAAGTTAATTTTCCAAATCACCTGTCTCCAAATATAATCCAAGTGTAACAGGAATGAATTATGAATTCGGTAACCACTGACCTCTCTAGAGCAAAAGTGGAAGGCATGGCCAGTGGTCACCGCTGGGTTGTAGGCTGCTTGAGCAGAGCACGGCCAGGGACCCAGTAGTTTTTGTTGTTGGTACAATTCCAGTCTGACCCCTTTTCCTCCTGATTGTGCAGTAGACTCTCTGCGCTCCCTTCCCCCTGCATATAGTCCCCAGAAGAATAATCATCACGAAAGCTCTTGAGGAGGCCTTCCCCAGGAAGCCAGGTGGCTCGAGCATGTGCTGGTTCACTGGCATCTTGCTGCTGAGAAAGTGTGTCTTTGAGCAGTTAGCTGGATGGGATCATAGCCAATCCCCAGCAGCTGGGGTTGTTGAGGAAAAAATCTTGCATAAGAATAGCTGCATAATTCAATTTTATACCTTTTCCTACAGAACTGAAAATTTAATTTCCTTCAGTGGTAATAAGAAAATAGGTAATTTAAACCATACCGAAGATTCTAACCAAACTGATAGACTTGCATATGGTTATTGTTTTTGTATTTCTTGTGTCTTGAAGTTATAATTAGTATCTAATTCCTACTCAGGGCCTCGTAGCTCTTTCTTGATTTTAAGATCTTTGCCTGCCTGCCATAACTGGGAGAAACAATCTCCCTTTTTAGGATGGGGACCTGTGTTATAGGGGACTTGAATAAATACAACAATAAAGGTATCTTTCTTCATTTTTTTTAATGCTCTTGTCAGCAATCAGCAAACTATGGCCCATAGGCCGAAAATCTGGCCTGCTGCCCGTTTTTGTATATAAAGTTTATGGAAACATAGCCACACTCATTCCTTATGTACTGTCTAGGGCAGAGTCAGCTAGTTGCCACAGGGACCATGTGGCTCACAAACCACAGATATTTACCGTCTGGCCCTTTACAGAGATAGTTTGCCAACCCTGCTCTTGGCTGATTATTTCTAAGCCAAAGACTAAGCTGTCCATGGTCTCTGAGGCCAGGGCTGAGTTACTCAGACTGACATCTGGCTGCTTGCCCTGCCGGAGAAGGTCGGGCTTCATGGTGGTCATAGAGGGCATGGGGCTTGGAGGAGATGGAGCATTGCGCGCTAATCATACCCATTCCTGGTCACAGCTCACTACGAGAAGCCCTGAGTCTCCTGGGAGGAGAAAGACAGTGTTGTGTCCTGTGGGGATTTTCAAGTTGTATGTCTATTGAGTTTTTAATCAGTGGGATTCTTCAAATTTAATATTCTCCAAACCAAAATCCCATGGCCTACCCTGTCCCCAACCTCCTTCTCCCTGCAAATGTGTCACCCTTCTACTTGTTTGGGGCAAAATCCTTGGACATAGATTTATACAAAAGCCTGCTACCTAGTGTCCCCTTTGCAGACTTTTCTGACATAACAACCATGATGATCCTTTTGTGATCCCATGAACCCTTTGCCCAGACCTCTGCTGTCTTTCTGTTAAACCCAGAATAAAAGCCAAAGTCCTTTTTTAAAAAAATAATCAATGCTTTATCACTTAAATGGAAAATTGATAGCACAGTAAGTTTTAATGATCTAATTAATGGAAAATTATAATAAAATTTCTT
The DNA here is from genome assembly GCF_026419965.1 of Kogia breviceps. NCBI lineage: Eukaryota > Metazoa > Chordata > Mammalia > Artiodactyla > Physeteridae > Kogia > Kogia breviceps. Next base: position 104,460,837 of record NC_081314.1, read on the forward strand.
TAAAATTTTTTTCAACATCCTAGTACACCACCATATTCATTACCATTGTGTATATTTTCAAAGGCATTAATATCAATGGAATAATTAAAGACAATGATGAAAATGGAACTCATTTATACCCAATTCTCCTTTTCTCAGGCCTTTATGCTGCTGGTTTATGTAGCCTTTGGATTGAAGCCAGAAATATTCTTTTTCTTGGTTAAAAAAATTAGCTCTTCTAGTTCTTTCAGAATAAACAGAAACAGGACAGTGGTATGTCAAATGGCTAATTGTCTTATCATTATAAAAAAGCCGAAGTCCTTAAAATGGTCTAGAAGGCCCTGTAATCTGGCCCCTCTGCTGCCTGCTCACCTCACCTCCCATCATTCCCTCCTTCACTCACTACCTTCCTGACACACTGGCCTAACCGATGCCCCTCAACCTGCCAGGCACGTTCCAGCCTCAGGACCTTTGCACTTGCTCTTTCCTCCGCCTGGAATCCTTTCTCCCCAGGTCGTTGCATGGCTGGCTTGCTCATTTCCTAAAGTCTCTACTGAAATGTCACCTTAGCAGAGTGAGGTTTAATGGACCATCCTGGGTAAAATAGCACCTCTAATCCCAGACACACCCCACCACCCCCCCACTTCCATCAACATCATTCCCCTCCTCCTTCTGCTTATTTTGTCTTCTTTGCATTCGCCATTACTTGACATTATTTATTTGCTGCTTTATTTTATCCTTCTTTCCCCACTAGAATGTCTTCTTTGTCTAGTGTACCTTCTCCCTTCGCAAATGTTTTTCTCTTCTGGAATGTGCTCCATCAGGGCAGGTCTTTGTTTTGTTCAGTGCTCTCTGCCCCCCCCCCCCCCCGGTGCCTAGCACAGGTGCCTGGTGTGGATGGTGGGCAGCGAAGGGTGAATTGTGGGATGCATAAATGGCTGGATGGATGAAATATGTACATGAGGGCCTCAGTCACAGGGCCGGCACACAGGCTCTCACAGATGATAGCTGTAATTTTGAGTAATGCATTTGTTTACTTGAAGTACTAGTTTCCCTGTCAGATTGGTGTTATTCAGGGCAAGATAGCTCTTATGAGTACATATATAATTACTTATGTATGTACTTAACATTAAAAAAAGAAGTTTTTTTTAATCTGATATTTCATGAGCTCTTTCTCCAGGGCCCATGCTCTTAACCAGTGAGACAGAAGGCTTCGCGGGGTTGCAGAGAGCAGATAAGCGACTCTCAAGATTCCCTCTCCTCTGCTCAGGCAGCTGCTATATACAGAATGTTCTTTTTCTGGATGGGATTAGGGAGGAGGAAGCTCCAGGGCAGCAGTGATTTGGGGAAAATATTTCTGTTCCGTGGCTTGGCAAAGAAATAGGACAGGGTGGAGGAGGCTCACCTGCCTGAGAAGTGACTGATCTTTAGTTACATGTAGTGTTTAGGTTCAAATGAAGGGTCACAGGGTTTTTCATCCATTCTTCCAAACATCTTTTGAGCCCCTGGTGTGTGCTGGATGCTTAGGTGGTTTAGGCCCTGGGTATACAAGATGGATATGGACCCTGCTTGGAAGAGCTCACAGACTAACAGGGACTGGCAGGTAAAATAAGAATTATAATACAGCCACAGCCACTTGCCCAGCATTGCTCCAAGAGCTTTTTGTTTTTGGCCGTGCCGCGCGTGCGTCATGTGGGATCTTAATTCCCCGACCAGGGATCAAACCCACGGCCCCTGCATTGGAAGTGCAGAGTCTTAACCACTGGACCGCCAGGGAAGGCAGCTCCAAGAACGTTTTTCCTTTAGTCCTCAAAATAATTCTGTGGGGGCTTCCCTGGTGGCGCAGTGGTTGAGAGTCCGCCTGCCGATGCAGGGGTCGCGGGTTCGTGCCCCAGTCCAGGAGGATCCCACGTGCCGCGGAGCGGCTGGGCCCGTGAGCCATGGCCGCTGAGCCTGCGCGTCCGGAGCCTGTGCTCCACGACGGAGAGGCCACAACAATGAGAGGCCCGCGTACTGCAAAAAAAAAAAAAAAATTCTGTGGGATTTGGGGCAATTGCTTCCATTTTACACATAAAGGAACTGAGGCCTCGGGAGGTTAAGTAATTTGCTGGGGTCACCAGCCAGTGAGTGTAGCCTCTGTATGGTTCTAAAGCTCCTATTCCTCACTGCCCCCTTAGAAGGGTGTGGAGGGAGGGAGTGGGCTTCCCAGGCACAGGCTGTCACCTTGATCCTAGGGTGGCTTCCGGTGTATCTGGTCTCAGCTTATGAATAAAGAAAGTGACTTCAGGCTCTGGAAGCCTCTCCAGGGTTGGGGTTCATGGTGACAGGTTCACAGACACAGCAGAGCTAGACTGGTGGATATCACAGAGAACAGCATGCAGACCACTGCTAAAATCACCACATAGAGGTTTCTGGAATGCAGAACTGAAACAGCCTTTCTAGAAGAACGAGAAGATATCCTCCCTACTAATCCCCCCCCCCCTTTTTTTTCCCTTAGCCGGGAGACTTGCTGTACTTTCCCAGAGGGACCATTCACCAGGCGGACACTCCCTCAGGGCTGGCCCACTCCACGCACGTGACCATCAGCACCTACCAGAGCAGGTGAGCGCTCACCTGCAGCCTCACGTCCCCCGACAGCTCCGAGCTGTGGCCGCAGCCGCGTGTTCAGGAGACCTGAGGGAGTTAGCTGCTTCTCTCCTACTTATCTGGCCCCGGGGTTTCCAGCTGACTTCCTGTTCCTTCAGCGTCCTACCTGTGCCATTGACCCACTCGTCTGGGCTTCCTCCTGGCCTGTTGTGGCCCTGACTCTACAGAACGCTGGGAGTTGCCCAAATAAAGGCTCCCATGGTTTGGGAAGATAGAAGCATAGCTGTGGGTGTGGCAGTGTGTTCCTGTTGCCAGGCTGGGCTTGTAGTCTCTCTCCCGCACCCCTATCCCCCGCTTCCCTCCCTCCCTCCCTCCCTTCCCCTCTCTGTCTCTCTCTCTCTCTCTCTCTCTGTCGCTGTCTCTGTCTCTGTCTCTCTCTCTCCCCACCCCCTTCAAAATTTGTTTTTGATTGTGGTAAAATATTTATAACATAGAATGTGCCATTTTAACCATTAAGTGTCCAATTCACTGACATTAATTATATTCACACTGTTGTGCACTACCACATGGTGGTGATGTGTACATCACCACTACCTGTTCCCAAGACATTTTCATCTCCCCAAACAGAAACTCTCCATTGAAACCTCTGGGTCTATTTTAAGGCTTCCATTTTTTACAGTTCATGAAATTAAAGTCAGAAAGGAAGTCTGGAACAGTGAGTCCTAAAAGCACATGTGCTAAAAACAATTCCAATTAAAACCATGTTCCAGTTCAGCAAGTGCTTTGTCACACGACAGGGCCTGGGCAGCAGTGCCCAGTGAGTCATTTCCTGGTAGCAGCGACCTCGGTAGTCCCATTAAAAATGCCAGTCATTAATTTATTCATTATGCAGCACTTCACCTTGTGCTAGTTGCTGGGATTGTAGGCATTGGACTGAAGGCCCTTTGAGAGAACTTACTCTCTGGAAGTGGTGGAAGGAGGGGAGATAGGCATGTGGTTACCAAACAGTGTGATACATCCCATCATAGGTTTGCAGAGGAGACTCTGGGAGCACAGAGGAATGCACTTAGCTAAGCCGGGGCCTCAGGGAAGGCTCCGGAAATGACTTGACACCCAAGCTGAGGGAGATTTACAGGATGAGTAAGTAGAGGTGGGTCAGGAGGTCAGAGCAGGAGAGGATATTCCCGGCCTGAGGGACAGTCAGTTGCCTCCCGACTTCAAAGCTGTATCTTGCAGGACAAGTAAGCATTCTTCTGCCTCCTCATCTGGCTTTTCAGCAAGAAGTGAACCCCCTGTCTTTAAGAGACAGGAGGAGCTAGCTGGAGTCTGGCCTGAAGTTCAGCTCTCTTTGCCCACAAGTAGAAGCCAGAGCTTGTTTGGGGCTTCCTTGATGTAAAATGCCCTTATCACCGTGGCTGGTTAGGTGCCTTGCATAGCGAGAAACAGTCTCTGAGGGCAGCTCAAGAAGAGCAGGGGTGACTGAGGGGGCGGGTCGTAGGAACTGGGGAAGGGCAGGCTGCAGGGAGGCTGAGCCAGAAGTTCGTTCTGGACCAAAGCAGCTCTGGGCCTTGGCAGCCACATATTGACAGTTTGGCCCCGTGAGTGGGCATCTTCTGGTGCCCCGCCGTTGATGTTACTCAGCTGCTCCCTTTTTCTCTAATTCTCCCTCTTTTTCATCTCTCTTCGTCTCCTAGTCATCAGTTTTTGCTCCCTTGTTTACCTTCCTCGGTTTCTATTTACTCACAACATTGGCTCATCACAAGGCATCCTCAGTTACTTCTCTGACCTCCCTCGATCTCGTTGAACCTATTAGCTTTTGCTTCCACTGAGTGCCTGACTCGCTGTTTCCCAGTCCCCAGGATGAACTGGTAGCCTTCCCTGGTCCCTCCCACCCTCCCCCTCTGCAGGCGGCAGGGCTGGGGAAGAGCAGTCTGAGTTACAGAGGATGCCTGCCGGGGGCTGTGGGTAGGCACCGTGACCCGTGTATCTCAGCTGGATGCTGACCTGTGCCTTTGTCAGCGGGGCTGGTGCTGGAACGGGACAGATATAACTCGAGGACCGTCGCTCCCCGCAGATGCCCCTATGCTTTGGTCCTGGTGCTCCTTAAGGCCTGTGGCGGAGTGAGGACTTGGGCCTTTTCCTAACCCCTCGCAAGGGTAGCATTGTTGGAACATTTAGGGCCAGCCGTATGAGACAGTGTGGCCTGTCGATCTGGCTGCTTTACCAAAGTGAGCCCCTCCAGAGGTGTTATTTCCGAACTTTGGAAAGGCCCAAGATCCATTTTCCTAGAAGAACACAGAGCTCAATTTAACGGCACTTAAAACTCCTCCGTGAGCTACTGCTGCGTGACTTGTACCTGGGATCCTTCAAAGGACGATATTATTTCATGCTGCTGAAAGGTCTGTATGTGTCTTCCAGGTCGAAGTTCAATCAAAGGTGTGAGGGTGGGTGTAGCATTGTCCCAAGTGGTGGGTGAGGCTACCACGGAGGAGTGGACGTCGTGGGGGAAGTGTCTCTCATGTGGCTTTTGTCCTCTTTTGTCACTTTTCCAGGCGGGAAGCATAAAAGTGTTAATTTTGCTTACTGAGTGAGAAGCAAAAGTCATACTGTGAATTTCCATTTTGCATGTAGCCAGCAATTTGAAATCTGCTGGTGACACAGAGAAAAATTTTAAACAGCTCAGAAGTGTTTAAAGAGAGCAGCCCCACAGCGTGTGCTTCTCACACTGGCACACACTGAGGAGCTGGCGATTCTAAAGGCCCCAGAGGAAGCAGAGGCGGTTGAACACTGATGCGCCTCCCGAGATGGTATTTTTCGCCTCTGGCTTCTATCTCCTACCCCGGTAAAACCACTGCCAGAGTTTAACAAGTTGCAAAATCAATTGTTTTGAAATTGTTGATGTTGGATATTTTGCTGAGGGAGAGTACCCCTCTTTTTTATAAGGGACAAAGGAAAATGTAGTGTTTAACTGTTCAGATGATTACACAGTCCGGGGATCTTGCTGTTACCCTAACTAAATGTGTTGCTTTTGGATTTTTTACACATAAAAATCTTTTTAGGTCCTATAATGATTGAGGGTTAAAGTTTCCTGCAAAGCTCTCTTCAAGGCTCTGTGTTATACAGTTGAAAACATTAAAAAAAAAATTGGTTCCTTGGACCTTCCTACTTTATGACAGTCTGTAATTAATTCTCTGGTATCTTTACGTTTAAGACAAATCATGAAGGAATCCTAGCTTCCCACCTTTAATTTTGCACCTGAGTGTCTGGGATGGGGAGGAAGGGAAGACTCTGACTGATGAAGGCCGTAAGTCTTTACTCTGAGTAATGTGAAATTAGTGGAACTCAAGATGTCAGGGCAGGGGAATTGGTGTGACAGTTTGTAGCTTTAGGCTTTTAGTAATCAGTGTTCTATGCACATTTCTTATGTGTTCACTCTTTTTTTTTTTCTTGGTACATGTTCCAGTTCATGGGGAGATTTCCTTTTGGACACCATTTCAGGGCTCGTGTTTGATACTGCAAAGGCAGACGTAGAGCTACGGGCCGGCATACCCCGGCAGCTGCTCCTGGTAAGGAGTAAACGCAGGTGGCAAGGGAGGGGTAACCACGGCCCAGGACAGCTGAAGCTGTGGCTCCCTCGTCGGGACCCCAGAATCCTCCCCGTGTGAGCCGAGCTTGTCTTCTCCCGGGCGCGGTGGTTTGCAGAACGAATGGAGTGCTGCACATTGCATGCCACCCAAAGGACCAGCAGTGTTGTGCAGGCGGCCCGCTTCCTGTACTTCATGGCGGCAGCGGTGGGCACTGGTAACGCTGGCTGAATCAGTGGTTGAATGAATAACTAACCTGGCTTGGGAACTGTAGCCTCTGAGCACACGTGAGATCACTAGTTAGGAGAGACCCACTGGAGAGCCTGGCCTTGGTGTGCTCCCTGGCTTTCCTGTCCATCCTGGTTTTACCTTTGAAACAGCGGCCCTGTTGGCTAGTTTTGAGAAGATGAGTGCATTAGTGCTGAGTTGAGCAAAGGGTGCTTTCACGGTCTGAAGCAGTCACCTTAGACAGTGATTTGCTTTTCAAAAGGCAAAGCCGAGACTGTACCATATTCCCAGGGATCCCTCTTTTCAGGCAAAATCCTGAAAATTGATCTTTTTTTTTTGCAAACGGTAGGCAGCTTAGGATGAACAGTGGTTATAAGGAAATAAAGGGATACTGGGCTTCCCTGGTGGCGCAGTGGTTGAGAGTCCCCCTGCTAATGCAGGGGACACGGGTTCGTGCCCCGGTCCGGGAAGATCCCACATGCCGCAGAGTGGCTGGGCCCGTGAGCCATGGCTGCTGAGCCTGCGTGTCCGGAGCCTGTGCTCCGCAATGGGAGAGGCCACAACAGTGAGAGGCCCGCATACCGCAAAAACAAAAACAAAAACGGGATACTGTCTTAAGGGAGTGACGTGGGTCTGCATCTGCCCTGGGTGATGATGCTCGGTGGACGACTCCAGGGACGGGGACCTGGGCAGTAAGGTCGCTGGAGTCTGGGCCCGGACTCACTTCTGTGTTTCTAGCAGGTGGAAACCACAGCCGTTGCAACAAGAAAATTAAGTGGCTTTCTGAGGATGCTTGCAGACCGGCTGGAGGGCACCAAAGAACTGCTTTCAGCAGACATGAAGAAGGATTTTGCTATGAACAGACTCCCACCTTACTATTTGGGAGATGGAGCAGAGCTTTCAACACCAGGTAGAGCTTGCTCTTTTCTTCTAGGTGGTCAGGGGCTAACATGGGATATTTTGAGCTTTTCTGGGTGGGCACCTCTTTGAGCTGATGGAATGTATGAAGCATTTGAGGATTAATGTGGGCCTATCCTTGGTGTGAGGTTGGGCAGGACATGCAGCCTGATGGGGAATGAGAGCCCTGTGATTTGGGGTGAGGAGTATGTGTGTTTATGGCCCCTCTGGAATCCATCATCTTCAGGAAGTTTTAAGAACTTGAACATTGAAATAATCTTGTTGGAATTAACTCAGCGATGGGTACAATGTTGCCATCGGTAGGGGAACTACCAGAATGCCCCAAGATTATCAGACCTTCTCCCAAGTCCCAGGTGACTATTTTGTGACAGGTTTAAGGTACAGATGACCTTGATAGACTTCGGGGTGGATGGTGATATCGGTGTTCCGGAGCAGAGACCACACCACACTCCTGTAGCTGGACAAAGCTGGGTTTATTGACTTGTAACAGGGAAGATAGCATGCCATTGGGGGCTGTAGGCACCTCAGTACAAGGATGTTGGAAAGGATTTATAGGATTTGGGTTTGAGTTAGATGATTTTCAGGAGGGTTCAAGGAAGCAGGGCTTTGCCTGGGATTGAGTGCTGTCGGGAAGAAGGAGGGATTCTCGGACTGGGTCTCCTGTAAAACTTAGCTAGGAGCAGGAGGAGTGAAATGAAGCCAAAGTGACAAATGGTAAAGCAGCAGCAGCAGTGGTCACTGAGATTAGCCAGGCTAGGGCATGTTTGGTCACTTCTGTGGTTTGACAGTGTCCTTGCTTTGGCCTGAGTTCTGACCTGATGATGAAGTGGTCTTGGTTTTGTCTCGATCTCTCTCAGTCACAGCGTGGCCTTGCTTAATATCGGGGTTCTGTGTAATGGCCTATGTTCAGCAGGAGAACACGGAGACACAGCCCTGAGTGCCAGGCTGGCTCTCAGGCTGCTTCTCTCTTAGTCAGGTAGAGGGAGAGTTTCATTTTCATTAATTTTCATAAAAGCCTTATCACCAGTGGAGAACCACCGAGATACACACTCTACAAGGTCCCTTCTAACACTGATACTATGTACATTTTTATTATAGTCTCTGCTGCGGGGGAGGTTTAAAATTTGTTTTTTATAGCATCTACTCAAAATAGCACGTTTTCCCAGCACATATTTTAATCTTTAGCAGACCAGTGTTCTGAGTATCAGCTTATGGCCCAGGATATTTTATTTATTTATTTTTTTGCGGTACGCGGGCCTCTCACTATTGTGGCCTCTCCCGTTGCGGAGCACAGGCTCCGGATGTGCAGGCCCAGTGGCCATGGCTCATGGGCTGCGGCATGTGGGATCCTCCCGGACTGGGGCACGAACCCGTATCCCCTGCATCGGCAGGTGGACTCTCAACCACTGCGCCACCAGGGAAGCCCCGGCCCAGGATATTTTATCCAAAGTTTTCCTTGCCTTAGTCCTTATAGTCAATAAAGTTGTGATCCCTCAACTCTTTCTCCAACCAGGAGACCCTGTAAGGCTGGTCTGATTGTAGTGGCTGCTTTTTCACTAAGTTAAATCCAATCTAGGAAAGAGTAGTTTTTTCTGTGGACTTTATTAGGTGGCTTTTTTATGACACTGCACTTGACCTACACAGGCTGAATAATTTGCCATGGTCATGCAACTAGAAATTGGAGGGGTGGTGCACTTTGAGCTCAGGAAGTCCTTTCAGAGTCCACATGTGGAGCAAGCAGGGGATAGAAACTGGAGACGTGAGAGCGTTGTGTGCAAAAGGCACGGTGGCCCTGTCTGTACTGTGATAGTGTGTGCTCCCCGGGTACTGGTGACAACTATTTAATGAACTTACAATTAGATAGATAACAACAGAAGTCTGTTATGTGTGTCTTCAGTATAAGGATGAGCTCCATCGGGATGTAAGCTACACTTTTCAGATCACCGTAAATGTCGGGGAGAGCAAATACTTGAGTTGGAAGAGGGTGCCCCACATTTGGATTCAACTGCAAATTGTTACTAAGTGTACTTCCTAAATAGTTGCTCCTGCAAGCAAGTTTGAGCATGCTGCTTTCCTCTCTGAGGGCTGGCTTTCCCTCTCTCTGGGTTTTCTAGGTGGACAGTTACCGGGGTTGGAAAGCACTGTGAGGCTGCAGTTTAGAGACCACGTCGTCCTCACTGTAGGACCCGATCAGGACCCATCCGTGAGTATCCAGAGGGGAAGAGGGTTCTGCTCTTCTCAGGGCATTTCCATCGCAGGCCTCAGGTCATCAGACTGACAAATGTCCCCGCCCTCCTCCTCTGGGCATCCACCTCCTCACAGCTTAATGCCATGTCTTTAGATCAGATCATGCCCAGATCTCACTGTTATGGTTCCAAGGTTTCCTGCCTGTTGGGCATTTGAGGGCTTGTCCTCGGCCCCACAGAACCCTCCTTCTTTCCTCGAATTAGCAATGTCTGGTCTCTGTCTCCTAATTCAGGCCAGGTTGCCTTTGCTCAGACGGCCGCAGACCCTGTTCATGCGTCTCCCTGTCTCAGTCCCTCTCCCATCCTGTAAACGGCGCAGACCTGCCTTTACATATGGTTTTGTTGATGGTTCTTCTCAAAAAATCTCTATTCTGTAGATGATGGAGAGGAAAATCTACATTCCATAACCTTGCCACCTTGCCCAGTGGTTCCCCAAACAGGCTGATTACAATCAACTGGAATATTTTTAGAAATTATAAGTTCCTGGGCCTCATCTGGTGTGGAGCCTCTGCATTTATTTTGAAAGAACCCCACACAACCCTAAAGCCCTTGGGAACTCTCCCATGCCCTGTGGTTTCACCCTGTTCCTCCTAATCAGCTTTCTTGGGAGGTGTCCAGTGACTGTCTGGAGGGGATGAGAGTTGGGGGTCACCTAGATGTCTTCATAACCAAATTTTTCCAGCCATCAGGGCCAGACCTGGAGAAGACTGGTTTATAACATATATATAAAACCTCAAAAGTATATACTCCCACATCCCCATTAAAAAAAAGAAAACCCTAGTTATTCTGATAACCAGTCAATCAGTTTGAGGCATTCTATTTCAGGCTAAGGCTTTTGGTCCTCATCTGAGTGAGAAGTGACAAGGAATTTCTAAAGGTTCTGGAAGAGATAATAAACTGCACTGTGTTAAGGCGGGTGGAGAGGGAAGGGAAGTAGAGACCATTCGGGAGCCTACTTTACGTGGAATAGAAGTTTTTATAGATCACATAGCTGGTATTTCTTAGGAATTAATATTTACTCTGTGGTGTTCATAAATTGTCCATTTATGTATACCTTGGAATGTCAAATTTTTCTGATGCAAAAAGTGCAGGTATGATGAAATGAAAAACTTGAATGTTTCATTGGTAAGTTGATATATAAATGGTTGCTTTTTCATTAAATCAAGTTTCTGAAGATGCTGTTATCTTTTTAAAAAATGACTTGAGTGGTTATTTGCTGCATACAAATAGTAATCTGTGAGCACTATAAGGAAATACGTTCATTCTACATTGCGTGTGGATATATCTATTTATCTGTATCTCATAACCTTTTGCCAGGATTCTTTAGTGTTCAATAAATTTCACTTAAGCACTGAGGCATTAAGATTTTTCTTGGTGTTGACCTTTGTTATTGGAAAACCCTCCTGGTATTGAAGTGCTCAATATTTTGGTGTTGACGACTTGCTTTGTTTTTTTTTAAGGATGAAACTCGAGAGAAGATGGTTTACATCTATCATTCCTTAAAGAATAGGAGAGAGACACACATGATGGGAAATGAGGAAACAGAGGTTTGTTCCAACCTAAAATGCATGTCTTTCCTGTGATTTGGTGGTGGCTGGGAAGAATCTGTTACCTTTGATTTATGGGTGATGACCTTTTTTATGACTGCAGTGTGGACTTAACATTTCACAAATTGACAGCCCTTGCACAGGGATGATTAAGTCAGACATTTCTGTGATATATACACCCGCTTTAAAAGCTACTAGGACCTGTGGCCTTGTAGGAAAGGTGTAACAAATGTGAAGCATTTCAAATGATTAATATTCCTTACTCTATAAAATAGAATACCTTTCATGAAGTCTGAGTTTTCATATGGGAATTAGCAACTTTCATAAGTTATCTAATGACAGTTTTTGTAAGTAGCTTGTCTGAAACAAGTTTCATACTTGTGAAGGATATTAATAATGATGTATTGAGAATTATGGAAAATGCCACCTAAGTGACTAAACAGTTTATCTTTTTTCAGTCTCATGGACTTCGCTTTCCTTTATCACATATCGATGCACTGAAGCAAATTTGGAACAGTTCAGCTATTTCTGTCAAGGACCTGAAACTTACTACAGATGAGGAAAAGCAAAGCCTGGTATTATCCCTCTGGACAGAATGTTTAATCCAAGTAGTCTAGTGCCTTTGCTTCTTTTTTAATATGTATATACAAAATAGTAGACACTTGATTCTGCAAAGATTTACGTGCTAGGGAGCCCCTGTTGCTTTGAACCAAGGACATAATGAATGAAACTTTCCTTACCTGTGTATCTAATAACATGAGACCTACTGTTACAGGTGACCAGTTGGCCATATGTACTAACAGAGGTACATAGAAGAAAGAACAGCAAATTACTAAATGTCCCAGGTGACAAAAACAGTACTTACTTCTTGACAAGTTTATTTAATCCAGTGTGGTAGAAAAGGCACAGCTCAATAAATGTATCATTTAAATTTAAATGTTGTTACCTGGCTTTGTCTTTGTTCTTTGGAAGAAACAACTTCTTTAAAGAGCCTCACTGGCTCTAGAAAAATTTTAAACAATTAACATGAAGAATTTTTTAACTTGTTTTTTTACAGTGAAAATATACATACCTTTGTGTATACACAAGGCCTCCCATTAAAATAAAGTTACCCTATAACATCAGTTTCATTAAATAATACTGCCACACTAACAGGCACTCACATCTGTGGGCATAAAATAGTTTTACAGGTGTTGTTTGAAAGATGACAAAAGAGCCTGAGATTGAAGGGAAGAAAAAAAAAAACCAATAATATTTACATGGAAAGACCAAGTCTCTATAAAAACTACTCAAAATAGTGGGTCTTTGAGTTTAAACAGTTCACTGTTACTTTACATTCTAAAGTGCATATAGGTTGATATTTTAAAAAATACCATTGGAGAATTTAATCTTTCTGTATATAAAAATAGAGCAGACCTTTTTCTGCTTTCTGGCAAAAGTTGGGGATGAAGGGAACAGTTGCCCAACTCAGGAGGGAAAAATGCTTGAGAACTGTGTAGTGATGGTGGTAATGATTACTTGAAACTAAGTCAAAGACGGTATCCTAGCTGATTTTGCTTGAATGAAAGCTATTTAAAATGGGAGTGAAAAACTGAGTTTTCTGTCACATTTTATAAAGTAGAGTGGTATAGTCAAGGGTCAAATACTACTTGGTCTTAATTTGAACATCTGAAATTTCCCTTTACTTCAGGCAAAGAAAAATTTGACTATTCTTACACGTAGGTGACAGAGTCTTTATAAACACTTCTTGAGGGTAGATCAGGTGAGGTCTCAGAACCAGGATAGGTAAAGCCCTGGTTACTTACAGTCTTGTCACCCAGAAGGGTGTCTCTGTTAATACTTAGAGTGCAAGGACAGCCGCCGGCTATTTGTGCTTTTTTAGTTTGAAGGACCCGAGCAAAGAACAGCCACAGAAAACACTCCTGTACTTGAGCCTTTTCCTTACAAAGCTGAGGTCCCTCCCTGGGGTCAGTTACAAGTGTGAATACTTACGGTGCTTCAGTTATAAACGCTTCAATAGGGAACCTTTAATGTTTATCTCGTACAGCAGCTTAATAGTAAGGTTTATTAAATATGTTTTCGGATATTGCTTAAAAATTATTCATCTTTTTAAAAGTATGACTTGACCTATAGGACTCTGCTTCTCTGTGCCTTGCATTCACACACACATCTACTAGGAGATTAATAACTAACACAGAATGACAGCATCACCAGTGTCCTATAATGGCTATCAGGAATAGGATTCGTGTTTGGTGGAAAGGAGAGAGAACAGACTTCAAGAAACTTGCTCACCGAAGCTGGAGATCAAGCAGGAGTAGAACCTTTCCCAGAAATCGGTAACGCATTCTTCATAGGAACGCTGAATGACTGGCAAGAATATCTTGAGCTCTTCCATGGTTAAGAACAATAGTCTTCACGGTTGGGGAAGAAGTTCATTCTTCTCAGTGATCCCAGAAGCATGAGGACAGGTAGCTTCCTTTTCACGGGGCCTGAGGGTCCTTCTCCCTTTGCTCTCTCTCAGGGATGCTGCAGATTCTCTCACAATATTTCAATGTCCCATTTCTGTGTTTCTTCTCCCTCCAGGGGCTCATTTACAATTACATAAGTTTTGTCACAATAATTTCCTCCTAAAATAGAAATTCCAAAAGGCAAGATTATTTGTTCACACAGGTGCTTAGCAATTTCTCAGTTTTCACAAGCTTTTGCTCAGCCCACTCACTGTTGGGGTAGAGTAATATGTCATTTGTAAAGCGGTCTGAAAAGAGAAACTGAGGTTAAACAGGCATAGCTATTCTTCACCTCTAATCAGACATTATGACTGACTGAAAAGCTAAGCGGTGTAACAGATGTTTGCAGAAGCGGCATGCCCTAACAATGGGATTAAGAACGCAGTGCTCCGAGAGTGCTCTAGTTCAGTGTCAGGTACTGGGTTTTAGTTTCTACACCACGAGTGTAGAAACTATGACTAACTAACTATGACTAACTCAAAGCAACAGCACTGAATAATATTGGCCCTGACCTTGCTGAACTCAAAAACAAGTTTAAATGATAAATTTAAAGGACCGTAAATTTTAAGGACCACGGCAATTCACAACAGAAAGTGAGAAATATTTCTTTAGGAAATGGATGACATTTTATGGTTGATGATGCTTCAAATTTAGAAATGTTCTTAAAGATCATGTAGAAAATGAAAATTTTACAACTGTACCGATAAACAGTACAGGCTTGTAGGCTTGGTCCTTAGGCTTTTTCTTGATCCATATATAGCTAATTTTTTTTTTTTTTTTTTTTTTTTTGCGGTACGCGGTCCTCTCACCGTTGTGGCCTCTCCCGCTGCGGAGCACAGGCTCCGGACGCGCAGGCTCAGCGGCCATGGCTCACGGGCCCAGCCGCTCCGCGGCATGTGGGATCTTCCCGGACCGGGGCACGAACCCGTATCCCCTGCATCGGCAGGCGGATTCTCAACCACTGCGCCACCAGGGAAGCCCCTAGCTAATTGTTTTGTTTGTTAAAATGGCATATCTCGACTTTTTCAAGCATAATTAGAAATGATTTAATATTTCCCTTATGCATAAGGACTTCTTTTACCCATAAGGAGGAGGAGGCTTGGAATTTAAAATGAATATCCAAGGACACAGAACACTGGGTTTCATCACAGGCCTACCTTTAACATCAAGGACAAGTTGGTCACTGAGGTAGGAGCTGATGGTCCCATTTTTATTCAGTCTCCACTTCTGCCTGAACTGCCCATGTTCAGTCCACAGGGCAACTTTAGCTCCAGGTATGTCTCGACCACCAATCACATCGAGACATGTGTCACTGGCCTAAAAGGGTCAAGAAATAAATTGGCAGTACTGTGTTTACTAAAATCATTTGGATTGGGCCCCTTCTCTTTCATGTGAACAGATCAGAGACATGACTGTCTAATCTCAAAAGAAAACTAGCATAATTATAAATCCACTCAACTTTTTAAGTCTTCTTTATGGCTGAGGGAAGGAGATGGTATGGAAATAAACGTACTGAACTAGAGGTACTTGTTTTTAAAAGGATGGTCTGGATCTGACAACAGATGGTCAAAGGTTTGTTGAATTACAATTAAATGTTGAATCCCTGTTAGCTTAAATGTGTAAGGTCGAGCCTGTTTTTCTTACAAAAACATTGGGTGATATGCAAGATACCCAGACAATAATTACTTTTAAGTGCTTTTCATTTTTGTTGAAGCATGAGAAAATGGTCACTAATCCACTGGTGATAAAATAAAACTGGTGTCTTATTCCCCACAGCATCAAACATAATGGAAGGGTTGCAGAAATACAAAGAAACCTACATTTTATTTTCTAAGCTTCCTCCAGAAAACAGCAGCTTTCTTCTACCTTCATTGTATATTTTGAAGATGAGGAGGCTTCAACATGTTTGGAATCACAAAGACAGCTAAATTAATCTGGGCCACAGAGTGTAAGGAACGTCTCACAAAAGCACACTGTCCGTTTGGGTACAGTGACTTTTATCATTGGTTTAAAAAAACCATTTAGGAATATCCATGGTATGTGTTAGTCTTACTTTTTACTTTAAAGTAGAGAATTTTTTGATGTAGAAAATCTAGTTTTTTTTTTTTTTTTTTTTTTTTTGCGGTATGCGGGCCTCTCACTGCTGTGGCCTCTCCCGCCGCGGAGCACAGGCTCCGGACGCGCAGGCCCAGCGGCCATGGCTCACGGGCCTAGCTGCTCCGCGGCATGTGGGATCCTCCCAGACCAGGGCACGAACCCGCGTCTCCTGCATCGGCAGGCGGACTCTCAACCACTGCGCCACCAGGGAAGCCCGAAAATCTAGTTTTTAAGTCCATTTCACCTAGATGCTTCAGTAATATATATGTCCATGTTCTTATAATTATGCAAAAAACTGTTGACAGGAAATTGCATTATTTTATCATGCCATTTGATTTGGCAAGATTCTGGTTTCCAAGCGAAAAAGACCAAAGATCGAAAAGCGGGGTATACTATCAGTGGGGTTGTTTACCTTGGATTTAAAGAGTCCTCGACAGTAGTGCCAGATCTGAGTATTCTTCCCACTGTAGGGAGAAAGGCACACAGATGTTGCCCTTGTATCAGCTACATTTCCGGTGACTGTCAGATACTCATCCTGGGCTCGGTTCTTTATTCTAATGTACACTGCAGGCTGTGACGGGAGGAACAGAGACATTTTGAAAAAACCTTTTGAATCTGGAAATCAGTCTTTCCAAAGGAGAGCTTGAGAGGGATGTGAGAGGTAACAGACTTTAGCTTATTTATATCTGTTTCACTTTAGCAGATGTGCGTAAATTAATATTTTCTATTAACAAATCCTTACACCACAGAGCACACAGCTTAAACTGTACAGTCTCTATTGTATTTTTTCTGAAATACACTCTTCCGGAAGGGTGAAAGGTAATAGTTTCATTCACTCGCACTCCATTATGGCAAGGGGCGGTGCAGAATTAGGGACTTAATGAGGTTCATTCACTAACTACTATGTCCTAGCTAGCCTGAGGAAGGCAGAGGAGTAGGAGACTACCTAAGGGCAGAGTACTACCTACATGGATGTAACAACAACTTAGCAGAGACAGTACAATAATCAGACATACTGGCTTGAGCTATGATTAAGTGCCAAATGAATGCTATGGGAGGTCTTGAAAAACCCAGGTAGCTGAGGGCCCTAGTAGCACTGGTGATTTCTTTGTTTACACTTTGTTGACCTTAATATTTCAAGGAAAGAGACCATGCAAGTAGGTGATCATTATGTAAGTATTCAAAAATTGGGTAACAAAGGACTTCATCTCCTGGGCCTGGAATATATACAAGAACTTTTCAAATAAAATATTAAATCTGGGACTTGCCTCTATGGGTAACAGTTATTATTTATTGAGACTTAGTCCTAAATGCTTTCTGGGCCACAGTATATCATCTGTCAGAATTAATGACCAGAAAAACCCCTCAAGAAAGTACAATTATGACCTGCATTTTTATAAATAAGGGTGACGCAGACAAGGAAGAGCCAGGTTTGTCCGCACCAAAACACTCCCTCTTCACCCTGATGCCGTAAGGCCTGTGCAGAAATGCACTAGTTACTCTTAGACACAGGGAATGAGACCGATTCCAAAAGTGGCAGTGAAATAAGATGACAAGAGGACACAGCACATGACTGAAGCTCCACAGAAACTATTCTTTCAGCCCCAGGACTTAGGCCTCCACTCTTAATGTAATATAACACAGGACACCTAACATCCCCACCTTGGGTCAGGTGTTGGCATCCCAATTACAGCCCTGTCAAATAATAGTAACACATGATCTGTTATTTAACAAAAGAGCACTTCCACTCTGAGAAATGTAAGTGCTAGGTAAATTCAACAAGGTATCATGGTAAACCCACCAATGAATATTCTACTTTGAAACTTAAGATGGGTCAACATGAGACCAGTTAAAGTTTGCCTTCCTAAGGAAATAAACATTCGGAACACTTAAATGAGCAAATAGAAAGACATTTTTTTTTTTAAAATCTGGTAATTTAAAGCAGGTGGAAAAGACCTCTACTAGGCAAAATGTTTTAAGTGTTTCAAACCACTACTTCCACATTCATAGTGCAACAGTAGGTACTTAAATTCCTATAATTCAAAAGTCTATAAATCATATAATTCTATAAATCTCCCACTGCAATTAATTCTGGACACTTCAGTACATTCTTTGCTACAGTTTCCTTACCTTATATATATAAGAAAACAGGTGTGACCTTCACAGAGGACAGAGTTCCAATTATGTTAGGACCAAACATCGCAGTTGTAACCCATTAACTCAAGCAAGGTACTAACTACCCTTATTACACACTTGGAGTCTGACTCCTCTGTAATTATACATTGAAACACTGATACGCAGTGTTAAGTGCCTTAGTGACTTCCTAATTCCCAAGCTCAAAGAGGATCCCATTTTAATGATTCCTGAATTTCTAAACAAGAATATGAACTAAAGCAGTGCCAAGAGCTTTACCAAAAAGGAAATAGGACCCATAATACTGTTTTAGAAACCTAGAATTCCCTTGCTGCATTTCAAAGCTGTGGCCTAAATAAACAAAGGGAAAATAATCTATTAAATTATTTTGAAATTAAATGTTTAACCAGGAATAATTTCCCAAAGCACAATGCAAGGAGAATGATATATAATGTTAACTGTCAAAAAACTATGTGAAATCAGAGGCCACTGTTCTAGCTGTTCTTTATCTCAGGGCCCTGAACAATAGGGAGGGACATCCTTCCCCAGCAAGGAACCCCCTTTCAAAAGTGAGGGAAATATTCTCAGCATCCAACTTGGCTTCTAAAGTTTCTAACAACATGGGATTAAGCATGTTTATATAGTCGGTAAAAGCTAAACTGAAATTCCACTTCAGCCGTGCTTTTTCCCCACGGCTTTTCAGGGCGGTTACCCATCATCCCATGTGACAGGACTGAGGAATAAGCAAGATGTGAGGGTCAGGAAATCCTGTACCACACACTCTGCCAAGAAAGTGCACTGATGTTTAGTATTCCTCAGTTGGGCATCTCTGGTTCTCTCAAAGGACATCGTGAATAAAGAACCTTTCAAAATAGATGTGTTACCACAGCAATATGAGCCACATGTTGTGTCAGTCTCTTATTTAACCCTCACAGTGATACTGAGAGGTAAGCAATGTGATCACCGTTTCCCCAGTGAGGAATCTGAGGTGCCAAGAAAGGAAATGACTCACCCAGAGTCGTACTGCTTCTGAGTGGCAGAGCTAGGATTTGAACCAACAGAACCAGAGTGGTAGATGAGCATGGTGTGTGCATGTGTGTGTGTGTGACAGAGCGAGAGAGAGAAGGGGGCATCAAGACCAATAATTAGGGTTAACTATTGGCTACCACTTATTTACCACTTATATGTCAGATCTGAAAATCAGAGCCTCGGCATTTATACCCGCTATGTTACCTACACTCAGCTCAGTGCCTGAAGTATATGGTACCACGCTGTAAATGCTTCCCTTATTTTGGAAGAAAGTAGGGTGTGGTTGTTTTAAGAACACAGATCTTAGAGCATAATCGGTATGGGTTCAAATCCTGGTTCTGACACTTGGATGACTTTTGCCAATTTGCTTTCTCTCTCTCAGCCTTATTTTTCGTTCTAGAAAACAGGAATACAGTTGACCTTTAGACAATGCAGGGGGGAAGGGCAACAACCCTCTGCGCACTTGAAAATCTGAGCACAACGTATAGTCGGCCCTCTGTACCCTCGGTTCCACACCTGTGGATTCCACCAACCTCGGATCACTGGAGTACTGTAATGCTGTAGCATTTATTGGAAAAATTGGAGTATAAGTGGACCCACGTATTTCAAACCCATGTTCAAGAGTCAACTGTAATAACTCCCACCCCAGAAGACTATTGTTGGAATCAACTGTGAAAGTGTTTCTAAAGGGTTCAGAGAAGTACAAATGGCATATCCATTGGCCACAGTACCCCTAAAGCCTAGCATGGGTTCCTACCCTCAGTGAAACCTCCCACCACTCCCACACATGTTCATGCTTCCTTCCTCTGAATCAGGCATTGCCTGTGGCTTTTACATGATTACACACTGTTTTTCACTTTTCTTAGCTTTTAATTTTTTTTTTTTTTTTTTTTTTGTGGTATGCGGGCCTCTCACTGCTGTGGCCTCTCCCGTTGCGGAGCACAGGCTCCGGACGCGCAGGCCCAGCGGCCATGGCTCACGGGCTTAGTTGCTCCGCGGCATGTGGGATCTTCCCGGACCAGGGCACGAACCCGTGACCCCTGCATCGGCAGGCGGATTCTCAACCACTGCGCCACCAGGGAAGCCCTAATTTTTTTTTTTTTTTTGTGGTACGCGGGCCTCTCACTGTTGTGGCCTCTCCCGTTGCGGAGCACAGGCTCCAGACGCGCAGGCTCAGTGGCCATGGCTCACGGGCCCAGCCGCTCCGCGGCATGTGGGATCTTCCCAGACCAGGGCATGAACCTGTGTCCCCTGCATCGGCAGGTGGATTCTCAACCACTGCACCACCAGGGAAGCCCTTAGCTTTTAATTTTTTAAAAAAGGTTTAGTACAACTTTTAAAGGTTACTTTCCATTTACAGTTATTACAGAATATTGGCTGTATTCCCCGTGTTGTACTGTACATCTTTGGGCCTATCTTACAGCCAATAGTCTCTACTTCCTACTCCCCCTCCCTATATGTTACCCCTTCCCAGTCTCCCCACTGGTAACCACTAGTTTGTTCTCTATATCTGTGCATCTGCTTCTTTTTTGTTATTTTTTAGATTCCACATGTAAGTGATATCTTATAGTATTTGTTTTTCTCTGACTTATTTCACCAAGCATAATGCCCTCCAAGTCCAACCATGTTGCTACAAATGGCAGCACTTTTGTCCAACAATTTTGCTGCAAATGGCAAAATTTCAATTTTTTGTATGGCTGAGTAGTATTTCATCGTGTGTGTGTGTGTGTGTGTGTGTGTGTACACGCACACACACACACACATCACGTCTTCTTTATCCATTCATCTGTTGATGGACACTTAGGTTGCTTCCATATCTTGGCAATGGTAAATAATGCTGCTATGAACATTGGGGTGCACGTACCTTTTTGAATTAATGTTTTTGGTTTTTTTGGACATATACCCAGGAATGGAATTGCTGGGTCATATGGTAGTTCTATTTTTAGTTTTTTGAAAAACCTCCATACTGTTTTCCACAGTGGCTGAACCAATTTACATTCCCACTAACAGTGTATAAGGGTTCCCTTTTCTCCACATCCTCGTCAACATTTCTTTTTTGTCTTCTTTTTGATAACAGCCATTCTGACAGGTGTGATGTGATATCCCACTGTGGTTTTAATTTGCATTTCTCTGATGGTTAGTGATGTTGAACATCTTTTCAGGTGCCTGTTGGCCATCTGCACTTCCTCTTTGTAAAAATGTCTGTTCAGTTCTTCTGCCCATTTTAAAACCAGGTTGTATGTTTTTTGTGTTGAGCTAGACAAGCTGTTTTTATGTGTTGTATATTAATCCCTTATCAGTCATATCATTTGCAAACATTTTCTTCCATTCAGTAGATTGCCTTTTCATTCTGTTGATGATTTCGTTTTGCAAAAGCTTTTACATTTAATTAGGTCCCATTTATTTTTGCTTTTATTTCCTTTACTTTAGGAGATGGATCCAAAAAAATAATGCTGTGATTTATGTCAGTGTTCTGCCTATGTTTTCCTCTAGGGGTTTTATACTATCCAGTATTATATTTAGGTCTTTAATCCATTTTGCATTTATTTTTGTATATGGTGTTAGAGAATGTTCTAATTTGATTTTTTTTATGGGTAGCTCTCCAGTTTTCCCAGCACCACTTATTGAAGAGACTGTCTTTTCTCCATTACATATTCTTGCCTCCTTTGTCATAGAATGACTGTAGGTACATGGGTTTATTTCTGGGGTCTCTATCCTATTCCTGATGTATGTGTCTGTTTGTGTGCCAGTACCATAATGCTTTGATTACTGTAGCTTTGTACAATAGCATAGTCCAAAGTCAGGGAGTGTGCTGCCTCCAGCTCGGTTATTTCTCAAAATGGCTTTGGCTATTCGGGGGTCTTTTGTTTCCATTATACATTTAAAAATTATTTGTTCTAGTTCCTTGAAAAATGCCATTGGTATTTTGATAGGGATTGCGTTGAATATGTTGATTGCCTGAGGAAGTATGGTCATTTTAACAATACTGATTCATCCAATCCAACAACACGGTAAATCTCTCCATCTGTTTGTGTTGTCTTCAATTTCTTTCATCAGTGTCTTAAGGTTTTCCAAATACAGGTCTTTTGCCTCCTTAGGTAAGTTTATTCCTAGGTGTTTTTTTCTTTTTGATGCAATGGTAAATGGGATTGTTTCTTTACTTTCTTTTTCTGATAGTTCATTGTTAGTGTAGAGAAATGCAACAAATTCCAGCATATTAATCTTGGATCCTGCAACTTTACTGAATTCATTGATGAGCTCTAGTATTCTGGTGGCATCTTTAGGATCTTCTTTGTATAGTATCATGTCATCTGCAAACAGTGACAATTTTACTTCTTTCCAATTTGGATTCATTTTATTTCTTTTTTTGTCTGATTGCTGTGGCTAGGACTCTCAATACTGTATTGAATAAAAGTGGCAAGAGTGGACATCCTTATCTTGTTCCTGATCTTAGAGGAAACTTTTTTAGCTTTTCATCCTTGAGTATAATGTTAGCTGTGGGTTTGTCATATATGGCCTTTATTATGTTGAGTTATATTCCCTCTGTGCCCACTTTCTGGAGAGTTTCTATTGTAAATGGATGTTGAATTTTGTCAAAAGCTTTTTCTGTATCTGTTGAGATGAACATATGTTTTTTTATTCTTTAATTTGTTGGTGTGGTATATCACATTGATTGATTTGCAGATACTGAAAAATCTTTCCATCCCTGGGATAAATCCCACTTGATCATGGTGTATGATCCCTTTTTTTTTTTTTTTTTTTTTTTTTTTTTTTTTTGCGGTAGGTGGGCCTCTTACTGTTGTGGCCTCTCCTGTTGCGGAGCACAGGCTCCGGACGCGCAGGCTCAGCGGCCATGGCTCACGGGCCTAACCGCTCCGCGGCATGTGGGATCTTCCCAGACTGGGGCATGAACCCGTGTCCCCTGCATCGGCAGGCGGACTCTCAACCACTGTGCCACCAGAGAAGCCCTATGATCCCTTTTAATGTATTGTTGGATTTGGTTTGATAGTATTTTGTTGAGACTTTTTGCATGTATGTTCATTAGTGATATTGGCCTATAATCTTCTCTTTTTTGGTGTGATGTCTTTGTCTCGTTTTGGTATCGGGGTGATGCTGGCTTCAGAGAATGAGTTTGGAACTGTTCCGTCCTCTGAAATTTTTTGGAATAGTTTCAGAAGGATAGGGGTTAACTTTTCTCTAAATATTTGGTAGAATTCACCTGTGAAGCCGTCTAGTCCTGGACTTTTGTTTGTTGGGAGTTTTCGAATTACTGATTCAATTGCATTGCTGGTAATTGGTCTGTTCATATTTTCTATTTCTTCCTGCTTCAGTCTTGGGAGATTATACCTTTCTAAAAATTTGTCCATTTCTTCCAGGTTTTCCATTTTATTGGCAGATAGTTGCTTGTAGTAGTCTCCTATGAGCCTCTATTTCTGTGGTGTCAGCTGTAACTTCTTTTTCACTTCTGATTTTATTGATTTGGGCCCTCTCCCTCTTTTTTTTTTTTTTTCCCTGATGAGTCTGGCTAACGGTTTATCAAAGAACCAGCTTTTAGTTTCATTGATCTTTTCTATTGTGCTTTTAGTCTCTATTTCATTTATTTCTGCTCTGATCTTTATGATTTCTTTCCTTCTACTAACTTTGGGTTTTGTTTCTTCTTTCTTTAGTTGCTTTAGGCATAAGGTTTAGGTTGTTTGAGATTTTTCTTATTTCCTGAGGTAAGCCTGTATCGCTGTAAACTTCCTTCTTAGAACTGCTTTTGCCGTGTCTCATAGGTTTTGGATTGTTGTGTTTTCATTTTCATTTGTCCCTAGGTATTTTTTGATTTCCTCTTTGATTTCTTCAGTGATCCATTGGTTGTTTAGTTGTTTAGCCTTGTCTAGTCTTCACAGGCTTGTGTTTTTTGCAGTTTTTTTCTTGCAGCTGATTTCTAGTCTCATAGCACAGTGGTCAGAAAAGATCCTTGATATGATTTCAATTTTCTTAACTTTACCGAGGCTTGTTTTGTGGCCTAGTGTGTGATATATCCTGGAGAATGTTCCAGGTATACTTTGAAAAGAATGTGTATTTTGCTGCTTTTGGATGGAATGCTCTCTATATATCAATTAAATCTATTTGGTCTAATGTGTCACTTAAGGTCAGTGTTTCCTTATTGATTTTCTGTCTGGATGATCTGTCCGTTGATGTGAATGGGGTATTAAAGTCCCCTACTATTATTGTTACTGTCAATTTCTTGTTTTATGTTTGTTAATATTTACCTCATATATTGAGGTGCTCCTATGTTGGGTGCATATATATTTACAATTGTTATGTCATCTTCTGGACTGATCCCTTGATCATTATATAGTGTCCTTCTTTGTCTCTTGTAACAGTATTTTAAAGTCTTATTTTGTCTAATGTAAGTATTGCTACTCTGGCTTTCTTTTGATTTCCACTTGCATGGAATACCTTTTTCCAAACCCTCACTTTTGGTCTGTATGTGTCTCTAGATCTAAAGTGAGTCTCTTGTAGACAGCATATATACAGGTCTTATTTTTGTATCCATTCAGCCACTCTGTGTCTTTAGGTTGGAGCATTTAGTCCATTTACATTTAAGGTAATTATCAATACATATGTTCTTACTGCCATTTTGTTAACTGTTTTGGATTTGTTTTTATAGGCCCTTTTCTCCCCTTTTTTCTTCTTTTGTTCTCTTCTAATGTGATTTGATGACTCTCTTTAGTGTTATGTTTGGATTCCTTTTTCCTTTTTGTGTGTATATCTGTTGTAGATTTTTGGTTTATGGTTACCATTAGGTATTTATATAGCAGTCTCTATATATAAATGATTGTTTTAAGTTGCTGATCTCTTAATCTCAAATGCATTTTAACTAGCCTCTATTTATACTCTCCTCCCCTTATGATTACTGTTTTGGATGTCATGTTTTACACCTAACTGTTTTGTGTATCCCTTAACTGCTTATTGTGGATATAGATGATTTTACTTTTGCTTTTTAACCTCCCTACTAGCTTTGTGTGTGGATGATTTCCTACCTTTACTGCTTGTTTGCCTTTACCGGTGAGCTTTTTCATTTCATAATTTTGTTTCTTGTTGTGGCCTTTTCTTTTTTGCCTAGAGAAGTTCCTCTAACATTTGTTGTAAAGCTGGTTTGGCTGTGCTGAACTCTTTTAGCTTTTACTTGTCTGTAGAGATTTTGATTTCTCCATCAAATGTGAACAAGAACCTTGATGGGTAGAGTATTCTTGCTTGTAGGTTTTTCCCTTTCATCACTTTAACTATATCATGCCACTCCCTTCTGGCCTGCAGTTTCTGCTGAAAAATCAGCTGATAGCTTTATGGGAGTTCCCTTGTATGTTATTTGTTGCTTTTCCCTCACTGTTTTTAATATTCTCTATCCTTAATTTTTGTCATTTTAATTACAATGTGTCTTGGTATGTTCCTCTTTGGGTTAATCCTGTATTGGATTCTCTGCACTTCCTGGACTACCGTGACTGTTTCTTTCTCCAGGTTAGGTAAGTTTTCAGCTATTATGTCTCAAATATTTTCTCAGGCCCTTTCTCCTGCTCTTATCCTTCTGGTACCCCTACAATGTAAATATAAGTGTGCTTGATGTTGTACCAGAGGGCTCTTATACTGTCCTCATTTGTTTTCTTCTTTTGTTTAGCATCAGTGATTTCCACTACTCTGTCTTCCAGCTCACTGATCCGTTTGCCACCTACCTCTTTGAGAGGCTCTCCAAGACCAGCAGGTAGGTCTGGTCCAGGTTCTTATCAAATTACTGCTTTTGCCCTGGGCATTGTGTATGAGATTTTGTTTGCACCATTTTAAGAGTGACATCTCTATTTACCCCGTCCTGTGGGGCTCCCGAAATTAAGCCCCACTGGCCTTCAAAGCCAAATGCTCTGGGGGATCGTCTTCCTGGTACAGGACCCCCAGGCTGGTGAGCCCAATGTAGGGCTCAGAACCCTCACTCCTTTGGGAGAACCTCTGCAATATAATTATTCTCCAGGTTTTAGGTCACCCACTCAGGGGCATGTAATTTGATTATATTGCAAGTCTGTCCCTCCCACTCATTGTGGTTCCTTCTATATGTCTTTAGTTATAGAATGTCTTTTCTGGTAGGTTCCAGTCTTTTTCATTGATGGTTGTTCTGCAGATCGTTGTGATTTTGGTGTGCCTGTGAGAGGAGGTGAGCTCAGGGTCTTTCTAGTCTGCCATCTTGGCCCCTCCCCATTTTGCAGTTTATATTACTGCTTTGAGTTGGACATGTTTTTTTACCCAACAAAAATGTAAGCTCCAAGAAGGCCAAAATCATGTCTACCCTTATATATCTTCCATAATTTTTCTGCATAATGTCAAACATTCACCTATCCATTTATACATTCATTCCTTCATTAAACAAATAGTCCCTGAGTTCCTACAGTGTGCCAGACATTGTGACAGGGTAGAGTAATAAGCAAAATATGCACAGCCCCTGCCTTCACGGGGCTTCTAGTAGAGTGAGAAAGCACCCAATCCAACAACAACTATGTCATTACAAACTGCAGGCAGTGTCTTGTAGAAAAAGAACCAGGTCTTTAAGGATGTAGTCTGGATTTAGAGAGAGAGTAAAAGAGGCTTCCTGGAGGACCTGACACTACAGATGAACTTAGAAGGAGAAGTAAGAACTAGCCAGGCAAAGAATGAGGGAAGAAACTTCTAGGCAGAGGGCAGAGCCTGTGTTAAGCGTGGGAAAACACTCTGTGCGCTGGTGCATGTAACAGCCATGCGTGTGAGTGGGAGATGATGAGAGATGAGGCTGGAGAAGCCAGGGGGAGCCAGATCACACAGGACACGTTGAAGAGATTAGACTATATCCGAAGTGCAGTGGGAAGCTTTTGAATAGAAGACTGACAAGCAGTAGGTGTGCAATAAATACTTTGTTAATTAAATTGCCAGGATCCATCCTGAGTATTACATAAGTGGGGGGAAAAAGCCAAGTACTTAGGAAGTAAAACTAGTGCACTCTCAGAGTTCATTCTTCTTTCCACTGCTTGCCACAGAGCTTATGATACTTATTTTCCCATCAAAAGGCAACAAGGTCAGTAAGACTCTGGACTCAAAGCTAAAACCCAGTGCTGACCTCAGGTACAATTTTATGAATTAGTTAAAATCTATAAAATCCCCATCCTAATCAGATCCTCCTGTAACATAAATGGAAAACTAAATGAAATGGTCCATAGTTCAGATGCTGTGGTTTTTGACCTTTCTACTAAGAAATGGAGCTATTTTGGATCATATGGTTCTCTTCTCCTTACCTGCTTCATAGGACGGAGGGAACCAATTGTTTTCCATCCACTGAATGCTGTCCAATTCGGGATCTCATTAGGCTTGAGTAGGATCTGTCTTCCTAAGAAATTGGATCCTTCATAAGCTATCCACCTATACGAGAACAGGAAAGAAAAACAATGGGATGCTTAAAACTGAAAGCAATCTCTTAAGAAAAATACCTCTTACTATACCATATAGGGTTCCTTCTTTAAAACCTCCAGGTATGTAGACTGTTTTTAAGAAAAAATGTTGTGTAATTGTATATTTTAACAGAAAAAGCAGGGAGGACTAGGAGAAAGCCCACTGGACTGTGGCTTAGAAGATTTAGATTCATCAGGAATCTGGTTTTCTTACTTCCAAAACAAGGTTCCCTCCAGCTTTAGAATTCTTGTTTCTTTGATAATACCAAGTTTTTTTCCTAACATTTTAACATTCAGAGAGGGACCATAATTCCTCCCTAATTACCCAGTTAAAAACCACCTGTTTCCTCTCCACTCTTAGGCTCACTGTCCCATGTCCTTCACAGCCTCTCTGTACAGCTCCGGTGACCTCTGCAGACACACCTCCTTCCATAACAACTCCCAGAAGGGGCTATTTAAAATTATCCCCAGAAATCTGAACTCTTACTTCAAGGTCTAGCTCCTTTGCAAATACTTCTCAGGACTCCAGGGGCCTTCAAATCGGGCCAAGTTAAAGTGTGTCAAAGTGTGCAGGGCCTCAAGGCGAGCGTCTGGAGCCTGGAGACTCATTCAGTGGCACAAAGTCACGCCCATTCCTTCCCGGATTGGCCTCGGCTGCTTCAGCACCACAATGGCAGGTTGAATGCTTGTGACAGAGGCAGGATAGCCAACAAACTGAAAAGACCACCTGGCCCCTACTGAAAAGGTTTGCTGAGCCCTGCTTGAGGTGGTTATCAAGCTAAGGAGAATAAGCTGGGACTGCCAAGAGGGTCTGAAATTCTCAGCAGGACTCCAGGTCATGGCATATGGTGCTTTCAGAAAGTAGGCATGAAGACGAGGTGGCTGCCTTGCTTGGTTCAGACAAAGCCTCCTGCTCTCCACAGCCAGGATCAGGCTTGGCCAAATTATGAATGGATGAACAAGACATATGACCTTCCCTCTCCCCCTTCTTGCCAACACAATCTAAACCATCAGATTGGTGCAGAGTCAGGACAGCATGACCATGGAGAGGCTGAGCTACCTCTCCAGCTTTGCAGATTCTTTTTAGACAGGCAGGGATGTCTCAGTTATAAAACCTAGGCAAGGTTTCAATAAACTATACCTCATTATATATTAATGTAATGAATTTCACAGTTGAAAAGCATTAACTTGGCCCCCATTACCACCACAGATCAGAGGTGTGGCATAATACAGGGATTAAACAGAACAAAACAAAACTTGTCACTGAGGGCAGCTGGCTGTGCATTAAGTGGTATTCTGGGAGCCATCTGTAGCCTAGGAAAACCTTCAGACAGCCTTCACTAGTCCTTACTCCATGTACCAATTTTCTTTTAGAGAATCCAGAACAGTGAGAGGAGGCACATAATAAACTAAAGAGAAGCAATAAGAATGTTAAGGTAAAATGGCACCAGTTTTCTACAAAAGAGTGAAATAAGCTCGTGAGAAATTTCCAGAAGTGAGTCAATAACTATCAGTTCCACTTAGAAATGTAAAGAAAAGAAATGTATAAAAAAGCTGTGAGGGACTTCCCTGGTGGTGCAGTGGTTAAGAATCCTCCGCCAGTGCAGGGGACACGGGTTCGATCCCTGGTCCAGAAAGATCCCACAACTACTGAGCCTGCACGCCGAGAGCCCGTGCTCCGCAACAAGAAGCCCGTGCACCGCAAGGAAGAGTAGCCCCCGCTCGCCACAACTAGAGAAAGCCCACGCGCGGCAACGAAGACCCAACGCAGCCAAAAATAAATAAATAAAATAAATTAATTTATTATTTTAAAAAATGCTGTGAAAGTCCTATATCACAGGGATGTAGAATTCAGTTCAGAATTAGTTAAGTGGTAAATGATATACTGGAATATAATATAGGGATTATTATGCTTAGAGAGAGTAAATCAAGTTATGTTTAATAAACATCAAACCATGTGAAATGCTTTGCAAAAGAAAGTTTAAACTGCTGTACATGTGAATGATACAGAAACCACTTATTATAATAGTTAACTCAGTTTTCAAATCAACTTATAGTCTCAGCTTTGTCTTTCATTATCCCCAGATAGTTTAACAAGGAGAGTTGATTATCACACAATTTCAAAGTCATAAGACATAAAGATAAGCATCTTTATATTAATCATTGAGAGCAATGTGTGTTCTTTCAGATGACTTTTGGTACCTAAACACCAAAGGTACAGGAGGAGGGGCAGGCTGACAGCCACTCTCAGAAATGGCCTGAGATGTAGATTTTCTAGGAAGCATTAGAGCTTCAACTTCAGGGCCCCTCCCTTGCAGGCCACTTACCATTTCCGTTCTGAATAAATTTGCAAGTTCATACCTAATTCATGTACCCATCATTTTTCATCTCTTTTCTTAGAGTCATCTCCCCAGATTGTAAAAGTGCAGGCCCCGCAAGACCTGGATCCACCCTGACTGACATCCTGAGTGAAAGGCAACTCTGGTAGGTGGGCTGGGTCAGCCAGGACATCCAGCCTGAAAGTAAGCGCCTTGGAGCAAACAGCTCTAGAATAAACAAGATGTCAAATCAAAATACAAAAAAACCCTATTAGTTTTAGTCGCTTGTCATAAGCAGGCAATGGTCTCAACCAGTCAAAGCTGCTGGCTTAATTAGGTTTCTTCTAAAAGGAAAGTGGGCTCAAATTGTTATGGTCATCTGGTCCACCTTCTCTAGGACACATGTTCTGAACACATGGCAGCCCTTCTCTCCCAGCGGGCTCTTCTCCCAGACCACTGCCAGCTACTACATACTGGACACAGTCCACTGTCTTCTCTTATTTGAGAGAAGCAATTACATGGAGAGAGAAAAGAAGGAGTAAGAGTGCCATCAGACCAAGTAACAGCAGCAGTGGGGGAATAAAAAGCAACGGCGCAACTCTGTCCTACAAGAGTGACTGAAGCAGGCCAAGCCCTTGTCCCATACTTACAGTCCGCTTTTTGCCCACACAGACTGGGTGTAGAAGTGCAGGTCCTTGTTCAGAACAGAGTTCACAGCCTCTTCTAGATGTAACTCTCTCCCCTCACAATGTTCCAGAGCAAAAAGGCTAATGGAGGGTTCTTCAAAAACCTAACAGCACAGAAAAGAGAAAACATCACCATACACAGTGGCCACACCTCAGTGACATCCCGGTTAGAACGCAGGGTACCCTGGATCCACTGTTTCATATGCAGTTTACTGCTCTACCCTCTAATGGCCTTACAGTCAAAGCTGCAGTGGTGAGACTAGAGTCCATAAATAATTTTTATTCAATTTTTTTGTAAATTAAAATCGAAGCTTTAAAACAGGAGCCTTGCTGTCATAATAAAAATGGACACCTGGTTCCAATCACATATTAAAGTCTGGTTGTGCTGTAATACAGACCACATTTTTGGTCCTGCCAATGCTTTTAGCTGGCCATAGAATAAACATAGAATGGAACAGCACTTTCATTTCCCAGGAGGTCACAGGAGCAGTCACGGAGAATACAAGACTTCTTGGCTCTAGGCTCTTAAGTGTTCCCCCAACCCTCATGTCAGACAAGAACAGAATCAACTTTGCTCTTTCTCATTCATTGGTATATACAAGACACCATGTTAGGCAACTTTTGGGGGATGAGAAATCAAAACAAGTCACCATCCTTATGTTTGGGGCATTACTAACTAGAAGCGAAACTAGAAGAATTGCACAGATATTGGAATGTAATCCAGGGCAGAGAAGGATATGCCCTATGAAAGTACCCAGTGGAAGCCCAGACTCTTTTTAGCAGAAGGGTGCAGGAATCAAGGAAGCTTCACAGACATGGTGGTGTAGGAGCTCAGTCTCAAAAGATGCCATGGATCTGGAGAGGCCTATGGAGAATAAAGGGAAGACACTCTGTGCAAAGAGGGGAGACAGAAAGGCACGGGCCATGTTAGGGAAACAGCAGGTAGACAGACCTATGTAGCTAGAACACAGAGTCCAACAAGAAACAGTGCCGAGCGCTCCTGCTGTTTGCTACTGTGTATTGAGTTGCCTGCTTCTCCTTCACAATGACAGGGCAGAGACAGATTTATTGCCGACAGGGAGTCCTTGAAGGCTTTTGGGCAGAGGAGTAGGAAGGGGCTGAACTATGTGTAAGTTGGCACATGAGAAGCAGAGCATTGGGGGCGGGGACTGTGGACGCTCAGAGAACAGTAAATAAACAGTCCAACAACCAGCTCTCACAAGTGACCTGCAGATATACTTGCATAAGAGCAAAATGACTTATCAAAGTGTGATTCCCAGCAGCAGTGTTTGGAATAGCAAAGGATGGAGAATGACTTAAATGTCCATCAAGTGGGCACGGGTTAAGTAAATTGTGGAGGAATTCTATATAGCTGTACAAAAGAATGAGATTGTTATGAAAGATCTCTAAGATATGTTCTTTAGTGGCAAAGACAAAGTTAAGAGTAGTGCAGAAGAGCATATTTCTTATGCTGCCATTTGTGTAGAGAAGGGAAAATTTATGTACACACACACATATATAACATGTGCTTTATACACATTAAAATTTTCCTAAAAAAAATCAATATAAAACTACTCCATGGTGAATGTGTCTGTCAGGAAACTAGGATCTGAGAAGATAAAAGGCACAAGTGGGAGCAAAGTTTTTCACTGCATGACTTTTGGTTCCTTTTGGGTTTTTGAACCACGGTAACATGTATTCAGAAATTTAAATTGGTAATTATTATGCCTATGTTTGCATGTAAATGTGCTTGCATATATTTTTCTTTAAATGGACTTCAGAAAACTTATCTGGCAACAACATGAGTGAAGAAAAGAAAGAATGCAAGTATCAGTACAGGGGAAGAATCCTCCAGGCCAAAGAAGAGTCAGACCTAAAACAGGACGCGGGGTGGGGGTGGGGCGCGGGTTGGAAGGTTCGGTTTGGCGAATAAGGGATGGCCAGAAAAACTACTGCAGTGAGGAGAGACACCAAGTGAGACAAACAGATGGAATGAGAAAGTGAGAAAAAACATGTGCCAGAGTGTGGCTGGGGTCACGGTGGTACACAGTCCACCTGTGAACAAGGGTTTGGACTGCGCAGATCCAATTGTATGGGGATTTTTTTCAATAAATACGTACTACACAGTCTGAGGTTGGTTAAATCCTTGGATGTGGAACCACGGAAATGGAGGGCCACCAGTAAAGGCACACGCCCATTTTCAACTGTGCGGAGGGTCGGCACCCCTAACCCCCATGTTGTTCAAGAGTCAACACTAATTATAAGAAAATCTGGAGAGGAAATATGCCCCGCAGCTAAGAACTTATATTGAGAACTGGAGGTCTGAAGGTTGAGATAGAGGCAGGATAATCCTAACAGAAATGTCCAATGAACGCTGGACCTTCTGATCTGGAGTTCAGGGAGAAGATCTAACGTAGGGATGATAATTTGGGAACTCTCAGAATCTGGGTAATAACTGGAGCCAGTTATGGGTAAGGAAATGGAAATGACAGGAGGACAGAACTGCGCTGACAAACGAAGGGGGTGGTGATGAAAGGCAGGTCTGTGGAGGTGACTGAACAATGAACTAGGAGAGAGGAGACAAAAGAGGACATATCACAGAAGTAAAGGAGAAAGAAAATTATAAGGAAGAGTTGGCCAGAGTATCAAATACTTTTGCAATGTCGAGGAAGAGAGGGTGACTGCAACGAGGCTGCCTGGGTTTGGCGATCAGGGGGCAGCTGGTAACCAATGAGAGAGCTCACTGAGCCACATGCAGGAGATGAGGGGCAGAATCTAGGCTGCAAGGGCTGAGGAATAAGCGGGAAGAGATTGTACACAGGGCATACAGGCTATTTTTTTAGAGAAGTTTGGTAAAGAGGAGGGAAATCGGCGGTTGGTCCATGTGGCGGGCACGGTGGAAGGTAGCAACGTAATGGGAAGAATCTGAATGACGCAAGACAAGAGGGGTGGTTCTAGGGAAGAAGGCGGAGGTCCAATCCACTGTCCCATCAGTTCAGAACTCCTGACTGGAATCAGTCCACGAGGAAAAGGATCGCTTTGAAAAGGATGAAATATGCTTCCTCTGAAATACAAGGAAAGATAAAGGATACTGAGAGATTTCCAGGTTTCTGAAGTAGGTAAAACGTGTTGTAAATTTCTCTTTATGTTATGTGGCAAAGGTTGCCTGTGGATCACGGAAGGTGTGAAGCACTGTCCAAGGGAACGTTCTGCAATGTTAGCAATATTGTATATCTGTATCTTCAGTATGGTAGCTACTAGCCATACGTGGCCATTGAGCATTTGAAATGCGATCGTTTTTGCGATATCACTGCGATAGTTTTTCTGGCCATCCCTTATTCGCCAATCCGAACCTTCCAACCCCCACCCCCACCCCCCCCACGTCCTGTTTTAGGTCTGACTCTTATTTGGCCTGGAGGATTCTTCCCCTGTACTGATACTTGCATTCTTTCTTTTCTTCACTCATGTTGTTGCCAGATAAGTTTTCTGAAGTCCATTTAAAGAAAAATATATGCAAGCACATTTACATGCTAACATAGGCATAATAATTACCAATTTAAATTTTTGAATACATGTTACCATGGTTCAAAAACCCAAAAGGAACCAAAAGTCATGCAGTGAAAAACTTTGCTCCCACTTGTGCCTTTTATCTTCTCGGATCCTAGTTTCCTGACAGACACATTCACCACGGAGTAGTTTTATATTGAGCATGCTCCATGCTCAACAGCCATATGTGGCCATTGAGCATTGAGCGTTTGGCTCGTGTGACCAAAGTGAATTTGTTTTATTTAATTTTAATTCAAAAAACTACATGTGGCTAGTGCTATGGTATCAGATACTGCAGACTGAGGGGTTAGAGGATGCTGGAAAAGAAGGTAAGCATCACTGTGTGCAGTGAGGCTGTAAGCTAAGCATAAAATAAACTGCCCGGGAGCACTGATTTTCCTTCAGTAAACAACATAAACTGGGTCAGGAATGGAAATTCATCTCAAGTCACTGAGTTCCTGAGTGACTGCAAACAAGATGAGGCTTCTCTTCTGCTACCTGCAAAATAAAAATTGGAAGCATTCCAACAATTTATAGAAGAAATGTCCTTATAGGAGGGTCCAGAACAGCACTAGTTTAGAAATGCAGCCAATAGCAGGCTCTAAATTACCCACTAAGGGCTTCCCTGGTGGCGCAGTGGTTGAGAGTCCGCCTGCCGATGCAGGGGACACGGGTTCGTGCCCGGGTCCGGGAAGATCCCACATGCCGCAGAGCGGCCGGGCCCGTGAGCCACGGCCGCTGAGCCTGCGCGTCCGGAGCCTGTGCTCCGCAACGGGAGAGGCCACAACAGTGAGAGGCCCGCGTACCGCAAAAAAATAAAATAAATAAATAAATAAACAAAAATAAATAAATTACCCACTAAAACTGGTGACCGAAAATTAATGGACAGTCAAAATCCACAGATAAGACCCTGACTTCATTGCTGGACTTTTCCCAATGTTCTCACCCTTAAGCTAATGAAAAAGCATTTCAGCTTACCTCTACTTGTTGAGTTACTAATTAGTAAGGAAGGGCAGACAGGCAAGGAGCATGGGCTGGGCTCATGATCAACCGTCAGCAACACTCTCCTCAGTAAAGAGTTTGCTGCGGTAAGCGTGGCACTTACATCACAGGCATTTAATGCGTACATGAGGTAACTGTTTTATATTCCACAGGGAAAAATTAAAATCTTATGTGAGGATATAATTTAAATGCTAAGTGATATTCTAAGAAAATAGGTCCTGTGTACATAGGCGTTTTTTATTATTTTTTTTTCAAAGGCATTTTTTTTAAAGACTACCATTATCACTGAAATTGCATCAAATTCACTCCCCATTTCAAAGACAATCTAGCAATTCTATACCTAGAAAATTTATCTTACGATAACAATGCAAAATCTGATGGAGGGGATCTCAAAAATTGTTTAAAAATGATCATGCAGGGCTTCCCTGGTGGCGCAGTGGTTGAGAGTCCGCCTGCCGATGCAGGGGACGCGGGTTCGTGCCCCGGTCCGGGAAGATCCCACATGCTGCGGAGCGGCTGGGCCCGTGAGCCATGGCCGCTGAGCCTGCGCGTCCGGAGCCTGTGCTCCGCAATGGGAGAGCCCATGACAGTGAGAGGTCCGCATAGTGCAAAAAAAAAAAAAAAAAAAAAAAATGATCATGCAGGAAGACTGAGAAAAAAACTGCAGAAAATGACTGAGGATATTTTTACAAGTTTACATAAATCAGTAAGGATCCTCTAAGAGACCCAATACATAAATGGGCAAAGAACACAAACCAACAGCATTAACCAAGGAGGAAATATGACTAACAGGCATGGACAAACCTCCCTCCTTTCCATGAACAACAACGAGATATCATCATGTGGTCCCATCTATCAAACTTTTCATTTGCGAACATCTATTGTTTCTAAGCTTAAAAAGTCATTCCCTCTTTAGAGGTTTGTTATATATGTTTAACTTGACTTTTCTCTATTTAAATTATTTTTACTTAAATGGTCTTAATTTATAAATACACAGTTGATCCTTGAACAACATGGGTTTGAACTGGGCAGATCCACCTGAACGTGGATTTTTTTTCCAATAAATTTAGTATCTGTATTTTCATTTTACAGTTCTTTAAATTAACTAAGTGTTGGGGAAAGTTTGTGTTCATTAGAGATCACAATATATGGAATCAAAAGAACTGGGTTCGAGTCCTGATTCTATCGAAATTGTTTCACCTTCCTGCCCTTGGGTGAGACATTTATCAATTCCTTTGTCTTGGGGCAGAAATAGCAGTACATAGATTTTCCATTGCCTATAGGGGGTGGAGATGGGGAGGTTAGCACCCCTAAACCCCTGTTGTTCAATGGTCAACTGTACTTAAATTTATTAATGTACTCGATTTATAAATGTACCTAAAGGTTAGGAAGATTAGGAAGGCAATCATTCAGAAATAAAGAGCACTGAAGAACTATGTTAAAATCTTATTTTTCTGATACATTTTCCAAATATGAAAGTAGGAAGAGTATATATAAACTATTAACAGTCTTTAAAACTGAAGATGACAGAGTAATCGGAACTTTCCAAGGACAACAGAAACCACCAGAATTTAATTACAATTTGAGCTCTACAAATCTCTTGGCCTCAGTCCATGCTAACGTAGAAGACAGCCAACCATTTGGGGCCACAGGCTCTTCTTAGGTGTCAGCAGGGACAGGACATTCCTGCTGGGTGAAGTCTAAGCCATACAAAGAGGATACAGCTTCTAAAAGGAGGATGTGGTTAAGAAAGGAAAAGAATACTTAAACTGTATAAATGAAAAGAAAACTTATCACTCCATCAACTAAAATAATATTTTAAATGACAATAATAGTAATAACTAACATACATGACACTTAATATGTGCTGGGCATCATATATACATACACACACACACACACAAACCATATAGAAGGGATTTTGAATGGATGGATGGATGGATATATATATGAATATATACATATATTATATATATATATATATATATATATATATATATCCCAATTTTTTTAACCTAATTCATTTGGCAACAAAATCTGATCTGAATAAGTAGAAAACTATTTATAATATTTATCCAACTTGTGTAGCCATGATTATATTTTGCTACAGCAACAGAAATATGTGTTTAATTATGGGGTGTTGCCCAGAACCTTTCTGGGGTTATTGTCTTATATGCTATCTATGAACCATATTACTGTTTAAAATATGAAAAATTCCAAATCCCAAAATACATTCACGTTAGGAATTGTAGAACTGTATTCACTCCTTTAGTCCATGCAACTTTCCTTTGACATGGGTACCATTATTATGCCCACTTTACAGATGAAGAATGAAGGCACGGGTCACATACAGTAAATAAAAGAGCTGGCATTTGAAGCTAGACAAAATGGCCTCAGAGGCTGTGTTCTTAACCCCTCCACTATAGTTCTAAAATGTTCTAAGTAATTTTATCATGTAGAATATTTTTGATTGGCAGGTGTGACATTATCTGAAGCAGTTGACTTCATCTGGCTCATCTGGTTAATATCTATGACCCCATTCTTACCTATCCCATCAACTTAACAAGTGTGTCCACCATCTAAATTTGAAGCTCTGAGACCTAGGTACAGGTACTCTGCTAGAAGGAGAGTTTATATCAACACATTTATATCAACACATCTTCAATATATATTGGATAAAATCTAACTACTAATTTTTGACATTTCTTAAAACTATGCAGACTTGAATATTAGCTTGAATAGTATTTAACAATGGGGTTGAAGTAGTTTCCCTAATCATCAATTGCATGAG
This sequence comes from Kogia breviceps, assembly GCF_026419965.1. Classification (NCBI taxonomy): domain Eukaryota; kingdom Metazoa; phylum Chordata; class Mammalia; order Artiodactyla; family Physeteridae; genus Kogia; species Kogia breviceps. The sequence continues at coordinate 104,498,484 of NC_081314.1, forward strand.
TTTGCAAGATGGTAAAGAGAATATATGTACTTTATACATTTTTTCATTATTTTTTTTAATCCATATAGCAAGCCTTTGAGGTGGAATGAAGTCTGTCAAATGGTCTTTTCCTAATTTTAAAGACAAAGCAAATATTGAATTATATTGGTTAGCTCAGTGTCAACATGAGACCAAGACTTCAATCTTTCACTCCAGGGAGTACATAAACTATAACTTGAAAGCACATAGTCAAAAGATTTTTGAAATGGAAATATGTTGGGGTCCTAGAAGCATGGTTTGTGTAATCACACAGAATATCTCTAGTTAGAATCTGTGTTAGACTAAAAGGGGGGAGTTGGCGGGGGTGGGAGAGAGACCTCTGACAAAAACATAATGAAAGGGAACATCCTGTTCAAAGACCACATTTATTGGAGAAAAAGAGGCCATTCTGGAAGTGAAAACAGAAGTGAAAATTACTTGGACAGTTTATTGACTATTAAATACTAAAAACAAAGCATCTGATAAAATTTTGCCTTACTTCTCATTGCTTAGAAGAAAGAAGAAATTATGCAATTTAGCAAACATTTCTGAATTTTTCTTGCATGCCAGATAATTTGCCAAGTGCCTGGGATACTTAAACAAGTTCAAACGCTGAGATGGAAGGAAGCTCTTGAGCTCTGATCTCTAACAGGAAGTGTCCAAAACTTCCTTTCATGGTATACAAAGCCCTTCACGTTCTGATCTCCAAAGGGCTTTGCAGCCTCATCTGTCAGAGTAATAAAGTTAGCTATCATCTCTACTGCTTTTCAGCACTTTACATCCTTATCTGCCTTAACCAGATCTTCACTCTTCCAGGTATTTCCAGTTGCCAAGTCCAGGGGAATTCTTTTGTCCCATATCATCTGTCTCTGACATTTCCACCTTCCACTTTTTCCTGGCTCTTTCCCTTTGGGCAATAAACATGCTCATTTATTTACATACAAAAAAACCCACAACCACACAGACTTGTACATTAGCACTGTATAGTTCTTTGAGTTTCAAATCACTTCTAGTATGGAAAAGGTGTTGATATTACCTTAGGATTATGTTAGTTGGTTAGACTCTAAATATAACATGTTATTTTATTTTAAAAATATCTAGCAAACAGCCACTAAGAACAGCCATATCTGTACAGCCCAACAATATCACTTCACCCTGATCTTTGCCAAGTGAACCATGGCTAAAACACTAAGAACAACTAGACTGAATTCAAGGAAAGTAACCATAATGTACACCTCAAATACCATTCCAATCCAGAGAAATACCAAACAGTGTGCTGGCAAAAACGTATCTGCAGTGATGAAAATTTAATAGAAGGCTCATAAATCTCTAATGAGACTCTAATCCGGAATCTTCTAAGTTTGGCCCATTTAAAACAAAATCACATAAATACTTTCAGTCTTATCAAATCTTGATGTTGCACAACCAATATTAATTCTTGTCTATGAGCTATTATAATATTGAGTGTTTTCATGTGCTAAAGGCTTCACATGCACTAGCTCGTTTAATCCTCATTTTATTCGATGAGAAAGTTGAGGCATAGGGTGGTCAGAAACATGCCCAGGGTCACTCAGCTAACAAGCAATGGTCTATCAGACTCTCAAACCAAACTCTTCTCCAGGGAACTATAATGCCCCTCATAAAATCCTCTTTCACTTGGCTTAGAAAATCAGTTTCATCACAGGCCTACCTTTCTAACTGGTCTTCTTCCTTAAAAAAAAAAAAGTTATAATACATTTCAAAAAGAATAAATAATATCTGGACGATCAGGTATCCAGCACCCAGAAGTAATACATTTGAATTTTACTATATTTATATCAAATTGTATAAACAAGTAAAAACATAACATGTACAGAGGAATTTTAATTTTTCCCCCTCCCTAGAAGTAACCACTATGCTGAAGTTGTGAATCTTTATACATCCTCTGTTTTTAAATTTCACAGAAACATATCTTACTGTAACATCCTTAGTAACACATGAACCTCACTTAATATATTTTCTTTTATGACTGTGCTGTACTATAGTTTGTTTCATCCATCAATGCTGCAACAAACATCCTTATTTTTCCTTCATAGCAACTGATACTCCTTCCACTAGCTTTGTAGGAATAATCCCACTTCTCTGCCACTAAACTAAACTTTGGTGTTGTCAGATCTTCCGATGTTTGTATCTAAAGTAAGGTAATGCTACCTGATTACTATTTGATTCACAATTTGCATTTCCTGGATCACTAGTGAGGTTTGTGTAACATCCTTTGTATGTCCTTAGCCATTTTCTCACATTTATGAACTGGCTATTCATAGTCTCTGCTGATTTTTAAAATAGGTTTTTCTTTTTTTTTTTCAATTGATTTGAAAGAGTTCTTTTTATATTCTATACATTAAACCTTTGTAGCTTATAAGGGCTGAAAATATATTCTCCAGTCTGTGGCTTGCTGTGGTAGGCTCAATAATTAATGTTTCCCCACCACCATCCAAAAAGAGGTCTACATTCTAATCCTGGAACCTATGAATATGTTAGCTGATATAGTGGAAGGGACTTTGCAAAGTGATTAAGAGTTAAGAATCTAGAGATGGGGATATTTGTCTGGATTATCCAGATAGACCTAATATAATCACATAGGTCCTTATAAGAGGGTCAGAGACAAAGGATAGAGAACAGAAGTTGAAGTGATAAACTTTGAAGACGGAAGAGAGCCATAAGCCAAGGAATGCTGGGGACCTCTAGAAGCTGGAAAAGGTCAAGAAACAGATTCGCCCCTAGTGTCTCCCAGAAGGTATTTTACCCCAGTAAGACTATTTTAGACTTCTGACCTCCAGAACTGTAAGATCACTTCTGTGGTTTTCAGCACTAAATTTGTGGTAACTTGTTACAGCAGCAACAGGAAACTGATACACTTGCCTTTTATTACTGACTTGTATGTTTTGCGTTTAAATCCATCCTACTCCAATATCATTAGCATTGTTTTCCATATTTTCTTCTGTTTTTTTCTTCCAGTTTTATCGAGACATAATTGACACACAGCACTGTACATGTTTAAGGTGTACAGCACAATGATTTGACCTACATACATTGTGAAATGAGGACCACAGTAAGTTTAGTGAGCACATGTCATCTCATATAGATACAAAATAAAATTGGAAAAAAAATTGTTTTTCCTTGTGATGAGAACTCTTAGGATTTACTTTCTTACCAACTTTCATATATAACATACAGCAGTGTTAATTCTATTTATCATATTACAAATTACATCTTTAGTATTTATTTATCTTATAACTAGAAGTCTGTATCTTTTGACTAACTGCCATCCAGTTCCCCCTCTGCCACCCCCCACCCCCTGTTAACCACAAATCTGACCTCTTTTTCTTTTTTTTTTTTTTTGACCTCTTTTTCTATGATTTTGTTTGTCTGTTTTTGAAGTATAATTGACCTACAACACCATGTTAGTTCCTGGTGCACAATATAGTGGTTCAATATTTCTATACATTTCAAAACAATCACCATGAAGTCGAGGTGTCATCTGTCACCTTGCAAAGATATTATGTAATTATTAACTATATGCCCGGCACTGTACATTTCATTCCAGTTTGTTTTTCACATTTAGGTTGCCATTAATCCATCTGGAGTTTATTTTTGGTGTTTGGAATAAAGCAAGATTCAAATGGTATCTTTTTCCATGTAAAGGGCCAACTGCCTTTCATAATAGCCCCACTGAAATGCTATTTCTGTCACCTTCCAAATTCCATTATTCATGTAGGTCAGTTTCTATGCTCTCCTATCCCACTCTTCTATTGGTCTCTCCTTGCACCAATACTCACTACCTTAATTATTACTGATGAATAATGCAAGATCTCTATTTGGTAGGACAAGTGATCCTGCCTATTGTTCTTAAAAATAATCTTGGCTGTTTTGAACCCCTATCTTTGCCAAATTAATTTTAGAAGGAGCTCGTCATGTTTTACCACCACCCCTGCAAAAGACAAAAGGATTCTGTAAGCATTCTGCCTGAAATTTTATTAATTTGGGGAAGACCAAAATATTTACAATGTTGTCTTTTCATCTATAAAATCTCTCTCCATCTTTTATGTCCTTCAAGAAAGTTTTTACAATTTTCCTCATAAAGAACTTACTTGCATTATGTTAAATTTATTTCTAAGTATCCTATATTTTAATTGCTATTTATCTTGTAATTGGCAACTTTTAAAGATTTCATATTAATCCTAATAACGTGTCTGTGGATATTCTTGACAATTTTGTTTCTTCCTTTATACCTTTTTTGGTTTTAATCTTATTAAAGTGCCTAGGACTCCAAAATAATGTTGAATAGAAGTGGTGATAGTAGAGACCATTGTCTTCTTCCTGAATTTAAAAGGAAATGCTTCAGGTATCTCACTTGGAAGTATGATGTTTACTGTAGGTTTTTGTTGGCCTTCATGTTCAAAATGTACCCAGTAGTTACTGCTATTAACTATATATGAGTTCGTCTGAAAATTTAATAGTAACCAAACTCCTCTATATAAAGTCATTGCTTCCTTTCATCTGTGGCTGGATTTACAGTCATCTTCTATTTATAGCTGTACCCCTCCCTTATTCATCACTCTTGCACAGAATGAATTATTGTCTCGCCAATTCTTATTCTACCTTTTAAGATCATTTGTGTCATCACAGTCATAAATTTCATTTGAACTTTTTCTACAACCTCTTGTTACAATGTTTCTTTTGCTTTGCCTACATATAGCTACCAGGATTGGATTACACTTCAAAGGAGGCCAACTTCCATGCCAAGCCACCATGGAGACACTAAAGAAGTAATGAGAAAACTGCTGCTCCCATGGAAATGCAACAAAAGCAGGTTACCCCACATACTACTAGACCAATGCTTAAAACATTTCACTTAATGTTCCCCACCCACCTCTAGCCCCTCACCAACTGTTTTGTGGACTGTTATTTGGCATAACCTTATTGAAGGCTAACATACCATCTTATTCCCTCAGACCATGTGAGGCCTAAGACTGGACACATTGCTTTTCATGTCCAATTAGAAATATGCCCAGGATACTTATTCTGTTGAAGTAGAGGCTGTCAAAGATGTAAAAATACCTGTTCTAACAGTTTCTTTACAGATGAGTTAACTGAGGTCAAAATAAATTAGGTGATTTGTACAAGGTCACACTAGTGAAAAGCAGAACTGTAAACTATGCTCGCAGCTCCTTTCACTGTAAAATGACTGCAAATTATGCATCCGTGGACCTCTAGAATGTAACATATGTCTGCACAGATAGAAATCAGCCTGGAGTAAACTGTCATTTGCAAGACATACGGATCTTGTATGAAGATGAAGTGTTAGGATTCCTCAATATTATACCATTATGACACTTTAGCACAAAAAGTCAGAGCATGTCTGGGAATGCCAACTACAAGCAACACCCTCATAATTCTGCAGTTTTAACTAATGAAAGCAAAAATCAAAAATTTAGCTCATATATATGTAAAGTTAACTCATCTGGATGTAACATTTCCCACAATGAATCCAGAATCACACTGGATTGTGGCATAGGCAGTAGTATTAACCAATCTATAGAAAAAGGCATATCAATTCCTAAGTAGGAACACAGTAGGGGGACAGGGGCTGTGAAAGTAATCAGAGAAGCAGGATAGATACAGTGTGTCTAGAATTTTCCAAGGAAAGGAGACACAGAATCTGGAGAATGCAAACAACTGGGGAGGTGGGGTCGTGGAGTCTCTTTTGTGGGGAATATTAGCTTAGGTAAACTACTCAAGATATCTACCTAATTTTATCCAAATCTTAAAATGTCTGATGACTAATTCTATTTCCTGGGTTCTTCCAGAGAGGCAGAAAAATGCCCAGGACAGAATTCTCAAGTATTCTAGTCACTAGAATCCACCTATTACAAATTAGCAGGTTGGCCTTCTGGTTTACCTATCAATCTCCTAGGTCTGATCAACTCAGGGTTTCAGGGCCACCAGGGTGAAGCATGGTTGACTTCACCAAGGAAATGTTACCTGTTGAGGCTGCCTCCTGGTCAGTTTGCAGATCTTTACTGGGATGCCCAACGTCACCCCATATTCCTTCCATTTCACCACCAAACCTACTGCCTAAACATGGCTTCAACAAAGACCTTTCAGAGATTCAAAACATACCTGGTAAAGGCATTAAGAAAACTTATATGCTCTCCTTACATAAACTGAATACATTCTAATCAGTTCTTGAAGTGAAAAGGCTATAGCTCTCAAATCCTTTCCAAGAGGCACCATCATCTATACTGCCTGGATTCCACAGGACCAAACCAGGGACATGCAACTGCATAGTTCAACTTATGCAGAGATGTTTCTTTTCTCTGTCTGTATTGTTACTCCTAATTTTAATTATTTATTTTTGACTTCACGAATGTGGAAGAAATGTAACTCCTCAAACAAAAATAGTAATACCATTCATTTGGAGCATCTAAGTATCTGTCTGCTAGTTTTGACTACTAAAAATTGCTAAAAAGTTCCATTCCCAGTAAATGCAGACTAGTTTCCCATGCCTTTTTCAGCCTTATCAATACTTGGAAAGACTGACCAAAACACACCCCTTAAAAAATTTTTTTAAATCCAGTTTTCCTCCAATAGACAGGAAGCATCAGTAGCCACTTAGTCTTTTCAAGTTGGTGTCTAAACGCCACTAAGAGAGACCGAGGCTCTATTTTTATTATTGTTCCTCAGCCAAGACTCTATTCTTACCCTGATACCAAGAATACTCTCTCCAGGAATGCCTTGAAATAAGACTACATTGCTGGACTTCGCTGGTGGTCCAGTGGTAAAGAATCCACCTTACAATGCAGGGGACACGGGTTCGATCCCTAGTCAGGGAATTAAGATCCTACATGCCGCGGGGCAACTAAGCCCATGAGCCACAACTACTGAGCTCATGCGCCTCAACTAGAGAGCCCACGTGCTGCAAACCACAGAGCCCACGAGCTCTGGAGCCTGCGTGCCACAACTAGAGAGAAGCCTGTGTGCCGCAACAGAGAGCCCGCCTGCCGCAACTAAGACCTGATGCAGCCGAAAATTTAAAACATTAAATAAATAAATAATAAATAATAATAAATCTTTAAAAAAAAAAAAAAAAGACTACATTGCTGAGGTTGGGATCGAAGATCCTGAGTATGAACATCACTCCTGGAGTCAGCTCTGGTTGAAAGATCTGACTGAGTCACTCCTGTCACCATGTAGGGCTTCTAGTCATCATTGTGTAAATCTCAGCTTTGACCAAATGCTCCTAGGGAATCATCATAACTAGACATCTTAAAAAATACTCCAGGTCCTTACTACTTCCTCTGCAAAGACACTACTAACTAGGAACCTGGAATGAATGTCCCAGAATAGCTATCCTATTTTTCTCACACTTAAAGTTCTGAGTAAATATGATAGAAAGGAGAAATTACTTACTCTATACGTGTAGGCCTCCAAGGTGACCCAGATAACTCTGCACACTCTAGGCAGGAAAGCCCTAGTTCCCCCAAAACAAGGTTTGAAATCAATACCAATGGTGTTCCATGACTTAAAGTAACATCGCAAACCTAAGCAGCAGACAAGCTGTCATGTGACTTATCTAGCAGAATAATAAAATAATCAGGTTATTATTTTTATTCAGTAGCTCTATCAATTACAGCCATGATACTAATAGCTTATATTTATTGAGCTCTCACCATGTGCTAGGCATTTTACAAGCACCATCACATTTAATATCCCAGTGGCCTTACAAAGTACTACTATCTTTTATAGATGAGGAAACTAAGCAACTTTGTCAATGTCACCCAAAGTCATTAAAGTGTTCATTTAAGCTCGGGGCTATATTACTCTACTTCCTAAATTTTGCATTCTGATAAAAACAAAACAAAACAAAACAAAACAAAGAAAGAAGAAAAATATCAATCTTGGGAATTCCCTGGTTGTCCAGTGGTTAGGACTCAGTGTTTTCACTGCCGAGGGCCAGGGCTCAATCCCTGGTCAGGGAACTAAGATCCCACAAGCTGTGCGGTGCGGCACACACACACACACACACAAAATCAATCTTTCATTAGTTGGATTTCATGAGTGAATCTTAATTTTACAATCTTCAAGCAAGTTACTTAAATTTTTATATTTTCCCCTGTATTATTTCTTCCAACTTCATGTTATCACTCACGGTAATTAAACTGGACAAGAAAAAGTCTTATAAATATGCATCAGTGAAGTACTTACATAGTCAATGGGCTTGAGGGATTTGACTCTAGATGTCGGGCAGCCACAGGAAGTAAGGTCAGCATACAGCCCCTCTTCTAACACACACTGATGATTAGAAATGTCCTCTTGGTAATACAGGAGCCAGCTGAAAAAACAAGCAGTGAAAGTGCATCAGTTGGCAGTCTGACTCGTCATCATGCAGTGAGAGCCAGGGTAGAAGTAGGACATAAAACTGCTAGTGCTGGTCAACAGCAAATACGCAGAGTCGGTTTGGGAAAAAAAAAAAAAAAAAAAAAAAAAAAGCTACTACTATCACCTATTGACTGCTTACCATGTGCCAGACTAGGTACTCTGCATGCATTATTTCACCGTGTACTCATTACTTATGAGGTAGAAACAAGTGAGGTAGAAAAGTTAGGTGATTTGCCCAAGATTCCCCCAACTATTAAATAAAATATCTGCTGTAAGCTAAAGACATTAACTTCATTCCGTGCTTTCAAGTATCAAAACCTGGGATCAAATTATAGTAATTATTAAGTACTTTGACAGATTAGAAATTCTTTTTGAGAAAAACAAAAATTTGTATCCTCATTTAATGATGAGTTTGCTTTCAGTCTAGGTTGAGTTAGAAGCTAGACTCCTAAGATCACACAACAGTATCTAAAACCTGTCACCAGCATAGCTGATAGCAAGCGGAGATTTTTAAAAAGAAATGAACCCTTTAGAATCTTCCATAGCAAATTATCTTCAATATAGCACTCATCAAAAGCTTGGCTAAGACATGCCATTTTGGAAAGAAGGGGCACAAGGGAGAAATTAATTGACTGTTACTACTTTAGCTTTGGTGTGTTTAAGTTCTAGCTCTATATTTTAAGATCACCAGAACTGTGCTCTAGCTATACGAGGTTAACTTTAGATACCACAGTGACAAAATTTACTGCCATGTCTCCTACGTAATAAGCATTTTATAGCCAATATTTCTGAAAGGTTTTTCAACGTGTTGGGCATGCAGCTAAGCCCTTACGCGCATTATTTTTTTAGTCCTTATAAGAATCCTTTAGGGGCTTTCCTGGTGGCACAGTGGTTGAGAATCTGCCTGCCAATGCAGGGGACATGGGGTTGAGCCGTGGTCTGGGAAGATCCCACATGCCGCGGAGCAACTAGGCCCGTGAGCCACAACTACCGAGCCTGTGCGTCTGGAGCCTGTGCTCCGCAACAAGAGAGGCCACGATAGTGAGAGGCCCGCGCACTGTGATGAAGAGTGGCCCCCGCTTGCCACAACTAGAGAAAGCCCTCGCACAGAAACGAAGACCCAACGCAGCCCAAAATAAATTTAAAAAAAAAAAAAGAATCCTTTGAGGTAAGTACTGTTATTAGCCCACATTTACAGAGGAGGAAACTGAGGTTCAGAGAGATGGTCCAATTTGCTTAAGATTACATAGTGGTGAACTGGGCACAAATCCTCATCTCTGAAGCATCCCCGGTACTTAAACAATCACCATGGTTCCTGTATTCTTTTATTAAAATTATAGTTTAATAAATTACACATAAATCTGAATAAAATATGTAAGTAAAATGTACATTTTGTACGTAGTTGGCCTTCTGCAGGTTTCCTACCTGCAGATACAGAGGCCCAACTGTAGTAAGCCACTTTATATAAGGGACTTGAGCATCCACGGATTTTGGTATATGTGGGGACTCCTGGAAGCAATCCCTCACAGATATCAAGGGACAGCTGTGTATATAAATTTTATATATATATATATATATATATACACACATACATTATACTGAAAAATATGTATACACTATGTATAAATTATATATATATTTATAAGTAAATAGCATACATTTCCTACATGAATCAACACATATGACTAATTTGTCCTAGACTTCAGTGTCTAGGACAAAAACATTTCCCTCCAAAAAAACACAAAAAACTTCAGTGCTTCCTTTTATCAGAAAATTTAAACTATATCTTGCAAAATACTTTTTTTCTTAGAGAAGAAAACTCAAATACTAGGAACAAGACTATTTCAGGCCCTTGATATACATATTTCTCACTAAAGAGTTGCAGATAATCTATTTAACTAACCGTGTCCTACTTTATGTGTTTTCACATTGTAAAACTTTCATATCCTTCTTGGAAGTAAGTATAAAAACAGTAACAGATACAGAGAGGTTCAAAGTAGTACGAGTTATAGGGAATCAGAAAGGGAAAACACTGTTTGATTTAGGGTTAATCAAGAAGGTTAACAGAGGGAACGAGACTGGACTGAACCTTAAAAACATATATGCAGGTTAGTATTAAGCAGGGTTCACGAACTTAACGTACCTGCAGGAGGTCAGGCACTTAATATAAATGAGTAGTGTACCAGATGAAAAAAAATTGGCAATATATCCTATGGTACACTGGAGAGCACATATGCCTCTACTCAACACCAGCTAATTATCACCAAAGGTGAATGTTTCCCCAGAGTTTCCAAATCTTCTGATTTTTAAAGAGAAGGTGAAAAACAGGTTCTTCTGAAAAATATTCTAAACTTAAGTGTTGATACAAAAAACTTTTTAAACATAGTGTGTAGGCCAACCAAGTAACATCTGCTAGATTTACCTAAACCTACCACCTTTGATACAGAGCGGGGGTTAGCAAACTAGAGCATGTAGGCCAAATCCACCTCATAGCCAGTTTTCCAACAGTTCACAAGCTAAGACTGATTTTTGCATTTTTAAATGGTTTAAAAAATTAAAAGAAGATTTTGTGATATGCGAAGCTCATATACAATTCAAACCTCGACATCCATGAACAGAGTTTCACTGGAACACAGTGATGCTCATTCGTTTATGTATTGCCTATGGCTGCTTTGGTGATACAGTGGCAGTGCTGAGTAGCTGGGACAGAGCCTGTATGGCCCACAAAACTGAAAATATCTACTACCTGGCCCTTTACAGAAAAAGTCTGCTGACCCCTGGTACAGAGAGGGTAAGGAGGAAAACACATAGCTGAGGAAATGCCCGAAGACAGGAGAAAAGGAGGATAGTACAAGGATAGAATGGAGCATGGATATGGAAAATGAGACTCATTGACAGTAAATCCTGGAAAAGGAAGAGTTTGAACTTGATCTGACTGGTATTAGAGAATGACTGGGATTTAAAGAAGAGTAGTAAAATATTAAGCTGGATTTTGGGCCAAATAACTGGGCTATGATTGGTTTGTGGTAAACACTGGAAATAAGATGACACTGGGGGACTTCCCTGGTGGCGCAGTGGTTAAGAATCTGCCTGCCAATTCAGGGGACACGGGTTTGAGCCCTGGTCCGGGACGATCCCACATGCCGCGGAGCAACGAAGCCCGTGCGCCACAACTACTGAGCCTGTGCTCTAGAGCCCACGAGCACAACTACTGAAGTCCATGTGCCACAGCTACCGAAGCCTGTGTGCCTAGAGCCTGTGCTCTGCAACAAGAGAAGCCACTGCAATGAGCAGCCCGCGCGCCACGGTGAAGAGTAGCCCCCGCTTGCCACAACTAGAGAAAGCCCGCACACAGCAACGGAAGACCCAACGCAGCCAAAAAATTAATTAATTAATTAAAAAACAAAGAGATGACACTGGAGTGTGGCTCATTAGGGGACTGAAATTCCTCAAGTGGAAGATAGGACCCCTGTCTCTAACCGGTTCAAGAGAAATGGAGGAGAACGGATGAATCCAAGATATTTTGAAGGGAGAAAAGAGACTTTGATGAGTTATTAGGTAGATACTTGACATACAGAGGTGCCACTGTAAAGATACATACACTTAAAAGTGGCTAAAATGATACATTTCGTGTTATACATATTGTACCACAATAAAAAATGATACATAGAACATATGTCCTAGAGGGGTGGGATAGGGAGGGTGGGAGGGAGGGAGACGCAAGAGGGAGGAGATATGGGAACATATGTATATGTATAACTGATTCACTTTGCTATAAAGCAGAAACTAGCACACCATTGGAAAGCAATTATACTCCAATAAAGATGTTAAAAAAATATATATATATATGTTAGAATATAAATTGAGAATCACATACAGTCTCATATACACGTGAGAAAGGTCCAGTACATTGCCACAGTTGGAAGAATACAGAAAAGCAAAACAAAACAAAACAGCCCAACCATCCTGGGTCTGACATTTGGTGTGTGACTTTGGGAAACTAACTCTGAATCAGGGATCCTCATCTGTGAAATGGGGACAGTGAATACTTTAAACAAACAAAACATTTTTAATTTTTTTTTAAAATTTAGGAGTAATGTGTCTTATCTGGACAAAAATGCTAATTTTTATAGCATTCTATTATACTACACAGTAAACACACAATATAAACATTCAAAATATTTAGGAGATAATCTAAGATAACGATGAGAAAAAAAATCCCACCAAAATGCTCCCAAAGTTGGCTAATCAGCATTCTATTTCACAGTAGCTTGTAATACAAGCTGGGCAAAGATCATATAGGCAAATTAGCAGTTGACTAATGATTAAATATGTTTATTTCACTGTATACGCAAAAAATAAAGTTAAATCTCCGTAAACTTAAAAGAAATTTAGTTATGTAAACAACAGCAGAAATCATTCCATAAGCATACTTACCAACCCCGAAGAACTTTAAAAGAACGTGGCGTGAATGATGAAGTCAAATCTGAAATTTCTTTGGTAAAATCTATACATTCACCTTGGAACCCTGGTTTACTGAATGCTTTGAGCTATAAGAGCAACAACACAACAGTTAAACAGAAAACAGTTGCTTGACGTCATCACAAAGCAAATGAAAACCTTTCATTTCATGTACTTACAAAAATTCAGCAAAATACTAGACTCGTGTTTTATTTATTAACAAGGAAGCCATGTTAAGGATGACATTCTCCTTAAACTCAATTTTTTTCCCCTTACATATTTGCCAGAAATGTCAAGATTTATTTATCATTTCCATCCATCTCTTGCATCAGATGCTGGGCACAGAGGCCTGGAAAAATAATTCTACCTATCAGAGTAAATCAGAATCCCTCCTCTACTAAAATGTGGTCCTTGTCCATTGTATCAAGCAATTATCATCCCGTGGTGAGACTACATGTGTAAAATAAGAAGCAATTCAGTGCTAAACACGAAGGCGGTTTGGATTGGTATGAGGTGTGGTGGCTATGGCTTTTCTCTCCCCAAGCCTTCTTGATCCACAGTTAATAAAAGGAAGGAGGAGAAAGCACAAGCACATGCCCATATGTGAGCATGAGGGTGTCTGTGAGACCATAGAGGCAGATGGCAGCAAAGACAATAATCATGGGATTAGTGGAAGATTTACGGTGAAGAAAGAAAGATGTCTGTGCCATATATTTCAGCTTACAGGTTTCAGTTTACTGGAGAGTACCTTAAATGCACAGCTTACAGCTTTATATAACTACATTTCTGCTTTAGTCCTTTTTTGTCAAGGAAAATTCATGAAGTCTCAACTATAATTCCCTTTAGACCAGAGATATAATAATCTGCAACACTAGTGGCCTTGGATCTCTAATAAGTAAGAAAAAAATGAATGAGGCCTATAAATATTTCATAATACAGTGGAGCCTTGAAATAACATGGCCCACAGATCCACCCAGCACCAAGAGGCCTGCGTCGTCGTAGCTAAGAATGCATCATGATAATCATCTACAGCACCGCCCTCTCTCCTGCCACAGCTGTCATGGAGAACAAGGCTTCTTTGAGCAGCTGATGTTCACCTTCATTTTCCCAAGGGTCCTCTTAGAGACGGGTGGTCTCTGAGTTCTGAGGAATTGTTTCTTAGCTATCTCATTCGGCTCTGACCTTGCTAGGTCTGATATCAGAGCGAAGCCAAAACCAGAAAGCCGAGAGAACCCATTCCCCCTGACCAACCGGGGCTTGCACAATACGATTTCCTAATGTGAAACGAGGCTATATTTGGAGCATTAAAACACCAAGGGACTCCCTGCCTTAAGGAAGCGTGATCCATCAAGTTCCTACACCATGGTCCTTTGGTAGATACAGGGGATAGAAAGAAAAAGCAAGTCCAAAACAATACAAACCTCTGGAACGATTGATTCCCTGTATAAGAACAATTCTACATGTCCAGGCAAACTGCCCTGGATTCCTTGATAAGAGCATATATTTTAGTTAGTCGTTTTTCAGACTATGTTTTTTAACTTAAAGGTTTATAAAACATGAGGCTAAAAAGTAAATCACATTTAACTCCCAAAAATGTGGAGTAATTTCTCCTACAGGCAAATATTATCTTTATTCACAATAAGAATCAGAAAAGGCACAGGAGAACAGATCATGGTTGTCTGATTCACTACGTGTATTCCCAGTTTGTTGAATTAATTATATTCATATTGCTGAGCCTAAGATTTACGCTTCAGTATTACACCATGAAGTCATGAAATGTCAAATCCTGGACAACTGATGATGCAAGCTACTCATATTGCAGTTGATGTATGTAACAGCCACCTCTACTTTTTAGTCTCAGTTGTCACACACAGAAGCATTAAAATTCACACACATATACACACTCACTCTGCCATAAAGTACTGTTTTGACTTGATGATTTAAAATACTCTTTACCCAAATTTTTAAAAAAGGACTTAATACTGACCTGAGTTTATTTTTACCCCCCAAATGAGATATGGTATTGATACACAGTTCACTCAAGATTTGTCCAACCCCAGAAAAGTAACACCTCATTCTGACTACCTTACAAATGCCTCAGAATAGAATAATTCTCATAATAATGTTCTGAGGATGGACCACACGAAACCAACTCTGCACTTTCTAATTATAATAATTAATCTGTGGTTTCTACCCTTGGTGAAATTAAGTGGCACTGCCTTGGTGAAAATAAGTCCTGTGAAAAGCTAGCTTCATGACTCACTATTTTGGTTTCCTTTCCAGGTTAATGGAGAATAAATGTACAAAACAACTCGGATAGGTGGCTTAGAACACAGATGAATAGTCAGTTGAACAAGAAATGAGTTTATTTCGAACTATGCCCATTCCTCCGTGCCATGTGAGCATGGCTTAATCCCTACCAATACCAAATGGAACTGTATGGAAGAAGAAGAAAAAAAAACAACAGTGTATCACTGATTTTTCAAGGTGTCTTTTCACATATCTATCTTTTATCTTCTTTAGAACTACCCTTTGAAGCAGATATTATCACCCCTTTATGATGAAAATTTTGTAGAAATCCTTTGTTTACTATGTACTTTTCATTTATGATATACAGAAATAGATGTACTAGTTCTTCAATATGACAAACTAAAACCTCAAGAACTTAATTACTGAACAACAGTTGTGCTTTCTCAATTTATTCCACAGTATCAGAATTTTTGAACGTAATTTTATTTATTCCAATGCTAAAATAATTTCTCTGAGAAACATTCTATCCTGTCTAAACAAAGACTTTCTGCAGCCCTTTGGACTTCCCTCAGATAAATGTACTGATGGTTAAACAAAGAACAGTTTTGTTTCCACTCTTCCATTACATCACATTGTCTCATAATGCAGTGCTATGTAGTTTTCACATCCATTACATATTCTATAATAATTTTACTTCCCTGTTTACTTATAGAAGGCTTTCTTTACTTAGATAAGTACTACTTCCTGAGTATTTCTGGTCTCTGGATTCTATAAAAATGATCTGGTCAAAGTACCAAAAAAATGTTTTCCTCTGCTGCTCTTGAATCTTACTGATATTTGACTAAAACTATTGTTTTCTTATCCTCCATACATGATAACAGTAACCACCACTGTTAAAGATCCTGTGATCGCTCTAAAATTCAATTTGGCCAAATTATCCAATAGAAGAAAATATTCAGTTGCTTTTTCTCAGCTAGAATCATGTATAAAATGGAACAGAGGCTCAGTACTTAAAGAAATCCAAACTTCTAATTATATTTGCAAATAGACTTTTAAGAGATTCCAGGAAAGAAAGGTCCTTGGTTGGGTCAAAGTGGGGAACTGGTTAGAATTTCTAGAGAATGGATGCCTGACTACAGCCTCTCTGGAAACGAAACTCACTTTTCTAAGATTTAATCTAGTGAGATTTCTGATATTCAGGATTTGCTAAAAGAGAGAGATGAGGACATTATGAACATAATCCACATTCTGTTTGTTTTTTGTTTTGTTTGGGAAAAAATAAAAACAAAAATAAAATGCCAGCTGCTAACTATGAAGAACTCTGTAATGGTCCTGTTATTGTATCAAATATTGTGAGTTGGCAATCAGACTTGGTGATCAATCTTCAGCCACAGGAAAAAATAATCTTCTCAATAAAAGGTGGTGTTCTGTGTCCCCCAAATGACATATATCATCATAATATGCTTACACATCAGCAATAATATTTTTATTAGCATAACTCTCATGCTATATATTTATTTCTACACACATATATCTTCTAGCTTTTCCCTTCTTAAGTTGCTTGAGGTTTCCTTTCAAATCACCAGCACACAAGAATTCCCTCTCTGACTTGAACTTGAGGTGTAACTTCCTCCTATAACCTTAGATAGGGAAATTAACTACCCCATATGAACACAGCTTCTGCATTGTCAACCTATCACAACTACTTGCGAAGGAGAAAATACCTTCTAGTTACTGAATGGAACCAGACTATCAGCCAAGATCTGTTTGTTTTTATTTGGGTAAATGAAAACATGCAAAACTTTCTGGATATTTGGTCCAATGGAAATAATAAGGGCTTCGATACTGGGTAAACCAAGGAGGCTTTGTCTGCATGTTACCAAATATCCAGCTGTCATACACTAGTCAGAGACCTTTATTTCACAAGGCAATGGCTGAGCTATATTGAGAAAAATAAGCAGGGCCAATTTCACTGGGTGTTTGCTGCTGCTTACTTTCTCTTCAAGTTAGACTGCAAATACTATAAAGAAAATCCTCTGAGCAATCTGCCCCAAACAAGGAAGTTCAGAAGAAAGAACAGGGATGTAGGAGGGGGAGAAACAGAGCTTAAAAGAATGTGATTTTTTTTTATCTGCACTTAAAAGTCAGAGAATGTGCAGTTGGGAATTATCCCGGTTTACCTCTTTATCTACTCATGTTGTGTTGATTCATGTGAAAAAGTGCTTTGAAAGTCCCCAGTTGGAGTTTTCTAAGATTCAAAGTAAAGATCTGGCAGGAAGTGTCTCCAGAACAGCAACTGAGTTATATTCAGAGAGGAAATGTTCCCAATAGGCCTGAGCTAATCGGAAAATAATAAAACCTGGAAGCACTGTGAACAGAATCACAGTTAAACTAAGCTGATTTGAAATATATAAACACTGACATGAACGAGAAAAACAGACACACTCAGAGAAAAAGATTCAGCGTTATGTAAAACTAGCAAATGTCAAATATTTAAAATTAATCATTGTATTTGGTTTTCTGAAGAAATTTTTCTAAATGTGTTATTTAAAATGAGACAGAGGAAGCGCTGTAACTCACGCCCTTGCTTTTATGGTTGTACCGCTCATATCATGATAGGTCTTTCTTGGACGTAAAATCTTGGAATTAGATACTAAAAGAATGCCTCTTTTTGCTACTTCTAGCTGTGTGAAATGACGCTTACTTAAATTCTAAATCTTTGCTTTCTCATTAATAAATGGGAGTAAGTCCTGACCTCACAGTTATTAGAAGCACTAAATAAGCACAATTTCTAGCCCTCAATGGAGAATAAACAAACATTAGGCTCCAGAGTATTACCCAATCCTTCAAACCATTAACACACTAGAAATAAAGGAGCAGGGTTGCAGTTTTATCAGTGCTTTTAAGAAACATGTGATTTAGGTATTAGAAATACATTTACATAATAAGCATGCCATTTCTCCATGGTGAGTCTGCTCCTCCACAGACAGCATAACGTACTGTGCTGAATATGAATGTGGCATTGAAGAATGGATATGGGCAACAGGAAAGGAGGGGTGGCAGACGTTCAAAACGAGCCCAAAGTGGTCAGTGCTGAAGCTCTAGTAGGAGGAAAAGAAAGGAACCGTGACAAATCCAGGCCAATATGACCAGTATCAAAGATGAGCACTCCTGGGCTCACAGGTTCCTAGGGCAATAGAAACTGCCCTGCCATACAGACCCATAAAAGTTATCTGAGGGAAAGGGCAAGACCTGAGAGAAAGGGCACACATTGTTAGTAAACAATTTAACAATTATAAGTTAAGAATAGTTTTAAACATACCAAATGTGGAGGCTCATTTATCCCAAGTGGTTCCTGAAACATATATTAAAACATTTTGAAAATTATAATCGCATAATCACAGTTGTCTTTGAAAGTGCTGAAAATCTCCTTTGGAAAATGAAAAAATATATGGTCTGACCAATTTACTAGATTCCTTGACCTGGTGAGGACCCTCAAATAACCTACTAAATTAGCTTATCATAATTTTAATGCTTATTACTAATTCATTTTGAGTAATATTATAGCTAGAAGAAAAATGTGCCCCAATAGTCCATTAGAAGGATAGTCTGAGCTTGCCAACATTCTCTCTCCCATCACTATCTCCTGGGCACCCTATTGTTCTGCAGTGTTTGTTGTTGGCCACACTCTTTCATAACTTCGTAATTCTGCACAGGAGGAGATGATTCCTTCTTGGTGAACTGCCTTTTCTGCCCCACTTCCCTTCCTGGCAAAATCGCTTTTATCCTCTAAGACATCACTCAATGCATCCTCTTCTTGAGGAGAGGCATGGTCCCCAGCCCCCCATTCTCCCTTCCCCTGGTCCCTCAGCACAGCCTACACACTTCATTTTCTCACTAGTCATACCATAAGCAATTGTGCATATGCCTGTCTTCTCTAAGAGACTGAGACAGGGCAGTCTTATTCGTCTTTCATCTCCAGTGATCAGTCCTGTCGGACACAGCAAAGGCACTAAATGAATGCTACTGGATGAATGAACTGATCAAATCGCAGAGTCCCTAATCATCGAGGTGCTAATGCCATCTACTAGCTCTCTGTGGAATCTGCAGAAATCCATATGCTGTTTCATTTTCTCTATAGATACATACAAAATAATCCAACAGCTCCACTTGATAAAAGCCTGTTCCATGTGTTCAATTGTATGCCATTACATGCCAATGGCATCGGTTATGTTCACATTTAACTCACCAGTTGGATAGGTCGTATTGACATGATTATATTATTTGATCCTCCCCAGTCAAAAAAGCATTTGTATTTCCCTTTCTCTAAAATGTATTGTTCTCCACAGAAGAACTTCTGCTGGTAGGCAACCCATCTAGCAGGATAAAAAGTAAAAAGAACTGAGGTGACACAGAATTGAGCAACCAATAATTTTAAACATCAAAGAAGCTCTACGTTCTCAGAATAGGAGACAACTTACACGCCGCCTTTAACGTGAATGGATCTTGTTTCACTGCCAAAACCCATTTCTTCTAAGTCAGAAATTTCCTGATTTGTAATGTCAATAAACTTCCCACTTTCTAGATCAGATTCAAACAGTGTGATAGAAGATTCTATGAAATTCTAAAAGGAGGAAGAGGAAAGTTTAGGAGAACAATGGTATTTTGTTCTATGGATTGCTATATTTTAGCAATTTTCACATACTTGTGGGATAATTTTCACACAAATAAATCCAGGAAGAATTTTAAATGGCACTGAAAACAATTTTAATAGTCATTATTCCTATATACTTTAAAGAAAAAAATAAGTCTGAATTTACTTCAATCAGGAAAACACATTTTTATGAAATTGGAAATTAGTCAACAGTTAGTAAATTGCCAGGACTTACAGACTATCAATATATAACACTAATTGTAAAGGAAACTAAAGTCTCACTTGTGCCTAAAAAGCAAAAGCCATATGAACCAAAAAGTAAACACACAATGTACTGTGGGCATTGTGGGAGAGGATTTTATGAGCTTAAATGTAACAGAAAAAATAAAATCTGCTTGACAAAAAAATTGTTTTTTAAAAATTAAAATCAGAGGACATCTCCGTATAGTCAGATGGCATATTTAAAACAAAAATAACAGAAAAATTCTAAGACCCAACTTGACAATCAGCAAAAGGCACACATAATTCACAAAAAAGATTAATGTTAAAAACAAACAAATGTATAATTTCATTAGTAAAAATAAAGAAATTCAAATTAAAACAGATACAATTTCACTTTTTAAGTTAAGAAAGATCTAAAAACCCAGTTTTACCAGGGAACGTTCCTGGTGGAAATATAAATTTTACAGCTACTTTAGAAAATAATTTAGATATATATTTAAAAGACTGAAATTGTTTACATTCTTTGAGTCTGAAATTCCTTTTTTCTTAAAGTTTCCTAAAACTAAATGATAGTCAATTTATATGCAAAGATGAATTATTTAACATAGTGAAAAGCTGTAAAAAGTGTAAATGTCCAAAAGATTTACAAACATAAACCTTTATGCATCCACTGCTTAATGGAATAAATACAATTAAGCAGAGTTTTTAACAAGCTAACACTTAAAAATTATATCATACACTTACTACTGGCCAGGAGCTTTACATGCCTTATTTCCAATGTGATTATATTACTATCACTCCCATTTTACAGCTAACAAAATTGCGTAATTTGCCTAATATAACACAGCTACTGAGTGGCAGAGATTGAATGTGAATCCAAATCTGTCTATTTGTCTACTCTAAACTCAATCACTGTCAGATATAAATGTAAGGATGAAACAGTAGGACAAAAACTAAAACTTACAAACTTGGTAAGATTAAAAGTTCTCAAAAAAACCCCAACTTTCATCAAAAAAAGACTAGAAGAAAAAAAAGAAAACACCAAGAGTGGTTATTTTTGGGTCCAGAAGTTGAACAATTTTATCCTGTATTTTTTTCAAAACTTTGTAATAGGTATATTTTTATTTTTTTATTAAAAAATTTTTTTTTTGTGGTACGTGGGCCTCTCACTGTCGTGGCCTCTCCCGTTGCGGAGCACAGGCTCCGGACGCACAGGCTCAGCGGCCATGGGTCACGGGCCCAGCCGCTCCGTGGCATGTGGGATCTTCCCAGACCGGGACATGAACCCGTGTCCCCTGCATCGGCAGGCGGATTCTCAACCACTGAGCCACCAGGAAAGCCCAGGTATATTTTTAAATGGAAATACAGAAAGCATTAAAAAAACCAAAAAAACAAAACAAGAGGGACTTCCCTGGTGGTCCAGTGGCTAAAACTTTGCACTCCCAATGCAGGGAGCCGTGGTTCAATCCCTGGTCAGGGAACTAGATCCTGCATGCCCCAACTAAAAGATTCCCACGTGCCATAGCTAAAGATCCCACATGCTGTAACTAAAGACCTAGCACAGCCAAGTAAATAAATAAGTAAATATTTTTTTAAAAAACCCAAAAAACAAAGACTCTTCCTTTCTGCCTACTATATTTCATTGTATGTAACTCAAGTCTTAGACCTATGGAAAAAAGTTATCAGCTTCTATACATCTCAAACACTATCAAATTTCTCATTATGATTATTATTATAAATATTATCTAAGATTTCTAGTGTAACCATTCCTTTTACGTGAACAAGCAAAACAGTGTCCAATAAAAACAAAGCACCTATGAGGAGAGAAAGAAAATACATTAAAAAAAGATTCTCTTGCACTTACAACTTGTCAAGTTTGAAGGATTTAAAAACTGCTGACACAGCTGGGTCAAATTTCATTTGAAACTTTAAAAGATAAAGGTTTTTTTACCGGAAATTTTTATTATAAAATAATTTTTAACCCATATTCGTGTTCTTAATTCCTCCTTGAGAGTAAACATGTGGAACCTGAGAACACCTGTCACCTTCATTACTTTCTCATGGTTCTTAAAAAAAACGGGAGCAGGGTGGATTTACTCTTCCTGACTCCCACCATGCCTCATTTTATTAATAGAACACTTTTCAAAACACTTGCACTTGTTACCTCTTCTGAGCTCCCTTAAAACCATATTTTACATATATATACACACACATATATATACATATACGTGCACATATACACATAGATGTCTCTATCTTGTTACAGATATAGATCTGCTATTTTCCAGATACAAATCTAGAACATACATATATTAAATCAAGGCTTCAACACCCTAGAAGAGATTTGCCCTAAGGTCTCCAGGACAAGCCTCCTCAATGACATTTTATAGCCTGGGCTCCACATCAACAAACCTGGTTATATTGACAACATAAACTTCCATCATCCAAGGAACATGAACATGCCTCCGTTTCTTGCAACCTGAAAGTGTGTAAACAGCTCTAGGCGGCTGTGAGAATACAATGCGGTAATGACAACTGAAGGCGGCAATGACAACTGAAGGCGCCCATCTGGGTCCTGGTCAGGAACTGGTATCCACAGCCGCCGACCAAGTCAGGCCCCATGACAGTGGGCAGGTCTTCAGCAGCTCTCACACATGGACCCCTCCCTCCCCTACTCTGGTGATTCTGGAACGCTCCATCTCTGCTTTTATCTCCTCTGCCCCTACAACTGTTCTCTACCCCCTGTTAGGGTTGTAGGAACTGAGTGGGGATAAGTGGACAGAAACCATGGGTCACTGCGTCACGTTGGAGTGAAACGGGACAAAGACAAAGATAATCACGGATATGTGCACGTGTGCTGTGATTGTGCCCTTTCATTGAGAAATCACTTGTGTTACGGTGTCATGGACTTTACTTGAGCACTGATTTGCACAAACCCCACTGTGTGGGTCGTGGGAGAGTGGCGGCAGTGAGGAGGGTGAGCTGGGAGGCAGGCTGAAGGCACAGGCCATTTGGCAATGATGCAGCCGGGAGCTGAGCAGACAGGGGACTCACTGTCACAGGACCCAGTGCCAAGTACAAGTGCTGGCAGCACATGGGTTCACAAATAAATTTACTCATGTGGCTTGAGTTTGTGTCCTTCCTACTCTGGCTACCATTCCCAGAGACGTGGCCAAGGGCCACAGGAGACTCCTAAGTGACACCGTTCTCTTTTTTAATCTCCTGCTTTTGTTGATTCATGCCTTGTAGCGTCTGCCTTCCATCTTTTTCTATGTATGTTTCGGAGCCAGGCTTCTGGCTTTGACCCTGTCTGCATTTTTCACTCAAACCTACCAAATATACAATATCTGATCCAGTTGACTAGTTGCCATCAATATGGTGTCCCTGCTGGTCAGAGCTCTTAACTCCAAGCCAAACCCAGTCATCTGGGGCTAAATCTCAAGGGTCACATATATAAAGTATGGGATAAAATATGCAAGAAAACACAAAAACAAAAAACCCAAAACTTCTCACTGCCTTGCTCATGAGGTGACTGCAACAGGACACAAGTCCTGTGAGGTTACTAGGTTATTATCATTCCGACTATAAGCACAATCACATAATACTTAAATTTATTAAATAACTTTGAAAGTCACACGGATTTAAGTGGCGCTGTGTTGCTCCAGAAGGATGAATAATGATGGAACAACCTCAAATCTGTACTCCATCTTATACTTTTAAAGAACTTAAATCCAATGAAAAATCTGGGTGGTCTAATATGGTCTCAGGTACAGTACTCCCCACTGTTAGAGCAAGCTAACGAGCCATTGCTTCAGGACCAAAAATAAGTCTTAAGGATCAGTAATTTGATTATTCTTAAATTTCTTAAAATCCCTCAGCTCATTGGGCCCTGGAACTCTTACGCCACAACCCCCCGGGATGGGCAGCATAATACGAGACACCAGCGGAGATCTGGTGTATCCATTAATTTAGGAGACATAACAGTGTCTGCTGCATACCACCTGGTTTCAGAGATCTGAAAAGAGGTCCCAAGTCTGAAAATCATAACAAAAGCAAATCCAGAAGTTAGGCTAGTATGAAACTGAGGAAAAACAAGCATCCCAAGAAAGTTTTATAGAGGAAGCCAAGGAATAAAAATTCCTTCTTTAATCCCTGGAGTCTAAATACTGCTATATTCCTTCTGGTCCTTTTCGCTTTAGAAAATAATCAACTCCAAGTCAATATATCTGCCAGACTCATTTGGAATTAGAAACACATTTCTGGTTGTCCTCTCCAAAGCAATCCATGACACAGATCACACTATCCCTAAGGAACATATCCAGGATCTGACCTTCGTAGATCCAGAGTGTTCCACACACTACAGCCAGGATGTCAGAAGACTGCACTGTGTTATGCAACTTTTCTATCAGTCCTCTGTTTATTTTCTATTATTTCAGCTTAGATCTTTTTTTTTTTTTTTTTTTTTTGTGGTGTGCAGGCCTCTCACTGTTGTGGCCTCTCCCGTTGAGGAGCACAGGCTCCCGACGCGCAGGCTCAGAGGCCATGGCTCACGGGCCCAGCCGCTCTGCCACATGTGGGATCTTCCCGGACCCAGGCACGAACCCGTGTCTCCTGCATCGGCAGGCGGATTCTCAACCACTGCGCCACCAGGGAAGCCCCAGCTTAGATCTTAAATGCAGTGTTTCACTCTTCCCAGGTTAGAGACCTCTGAGAGTCTACATGGGGAAAAGATGTCTCATATCAACTCTGCCTGCTAATCACATAGGTTGACATAGGTGACAACACCAAGAGCTTTAAATCCTATTTCTAACAATACTGTATCATATATTTAAAATTTTCAAAGAGGGTAGATCTTACGTTGTGTCTTATAGCACAAAAAAATTAATAATAATTATAAAGAGGGCAGGAGGAAACTCTGAGAGGAGGTGGATATGTCTATGGCCTTGATGGTGGTGATGGTTTCATGGGTGTATACTTATTCCCAAATTCCTCAGCTGCATACAAAAAATATGTACAGCTTTTTCCATGTCAATCATACCTCAATAAAGTGGTTTTTAAAAAAGAACTCCTCACCAAATTATATGCTATACCTGGAGGGTATAAAATATTTCATCTGAAAACATTTTTGTGAACATAAATTTAAATTATAAATATGAAAATTATGTAAATAATTATTTATTATACATGTGTATTAGTCTGCAGAGTAACTGTATATTTATAGCTACAAATAAAATGCTAATAATCCTTTGGCTGAATGAGATTCCAGCTTTCCACTCTTGAAGTGCTTAAATTTTTTACTCTAATCATTCTGTAACAAAGGAAAATGAATAATATGACATGGGCTCTAGAGTAAGACAGACTTGCCCCTCAAATCACAGCTCTACCCTCGGCACAGTACCAAACATCTTAGATCCTCAGTTTCTGTATCTATAATATGGGAAGCCTGAGTCTCTATATCTTCATTTTTGTGAAGATTAAGTGCAAGTATGCATGTAAAGCCATTAATAAGTACCTGAAAATGTTAGGATTATTATAATGAGGATTATGCTAACATCTTTACAAGGTAAACTAGTCCTAATTTTTTGGCTGTGTTGGGTCTTTGTTGCTGTGCGCGGGCTTTCTCTAGTTGCTGCGAGCGGGGGCTACACTCTTCGTCACAGTGCACGGGCTTCTCATTGCGGTGGCTTCTCTTGTTGCGGAGCACCGGCCTCTAGGGGCACGGGCTTCAATAGTTGTGGCGCATGGGCTTAGTTGCTCCGCGGTCTGTGGGGTCTTCCCGGACCAGGGCTTGAACCCGTGTCCCCTGCATTGGCAGGCGGATTCTTAACCACTGCACCACCAGGGAAGCCCCATAGTCCTAATTTTTAAAAAGTCTAATTTAAAAAGATTTTCTTTGAAGGAAAGTCTTACTTATTTGTACAAAAACTGTGTCATCATTTTTGTAAATACCCAAAACTTTTGTTTGCAGAGGTAATTGACATGCCAATCTCTGCTAATTTTTCCAATGTAGTTTATCATAGACTGTCTATATCAAATATCTCCTAAATTTTTAGCTACATAGTTATACAGTATTTTTTATTTTTACATTTTCTACTATTGGGAGAGTTCAACTAGTGAAATCTTGGGGTTTTGGTTTTTGTTTTGCTTGTTTTAGTCACAGTCATCTTTGGAAGATACCATCATATTCACTGCTGAACATTTCTAGGAGCAACACTTCCACCCAACTCTTTTTTTTTAAATCAGGAGGGAAAATTTTAAAAATTACTCAATACTAGTTGGAAGATGCTTTGAATCACAACCCTTAGCTTCCTCGACGCATGTGGTCACAATGACCTAAAAGAAAAAAAGGCTGTATTGTGTTTTGTCTGGCTTGCCTTTTAGTGCTCAAGTAAGGAGTAGCTATGTAGAGAAAACCTGTGGCCCTTGTACATTAGAACTGTGAACTAAATACCTCAAAAGCTATCTATCCATTGCTCATGCAAACTCAGTGCCCAATCTTCAGTGGACTGTGCTATATTTCTTTTCGATAGAACCGGTTTCCAACTCATTTTCTTACTAACAAGGATCACTCACGGGGGGGGAAAAAAAAAAGCTCTCCTGTGTTTCTCTCCCATTCGGGCTCCTCATGCCCGACGAGGTGAGGGTTTGCCTCACAGAAACTTAAGGAACAGAGCACATAACCCCTGTGTTCATGCAAAGCCCACGTGGACCCAATAATCACGCTTCACTTCATTATCAATTCCTTCTAAAGGAGGCTTTGGAGGCCATGCCAGATAGTTTAGAGTTTATATGGGTAAAGATTATTTTGGAAGAACTCCTGAATTATGAGAAAACATGCCCCTCTGAACACAGCAAAAAAAAGTCTCCAGAGCTGGTCAGAAAAATGAGCAACATTTGATAAGCCCTGATATCCTGCAGAACTAACATCTATCTCCTCTTCCCTGTGCCTTCATCAGCTTCTGCCTGGAGTCCTGGAACATTCTAGACCTCCTGCCTCCAGGCTCACTTACCTTCTTCACCTCATATGCCAAGAAGGTCAAGAAAAAAAGTGTGAGCTCCTCAACATGGCATATAAGGCCCTTCGTTATCTGGCTCTGGATTCATCTTCCCAAAGTTCTGCCTTATATCCTGATTTTGCTCCATTTCCAAAACACACCAGGTTCACTGACATGAGGGTTTCTCAACCTCAGCACTATTAGCATCTTAGGCTGATGATTCTTTGTTGTGGGGGGCTGTTCAGTGAATTGCAGGGGTTTAGCAGCCTCCCTGGCCTCTACCCGCTAGATGTCAGTAGCATGCCATACCACCCCCCGTCCCCCCGCCCCCAAGTCATAACAGTCCAGAATGTCTCCAGACACTGCCAAATGCCCCCTAGGTAAAATCACCCCCAGCTGAGAACCACTGGCTTACATCCTTGTCTTTTTATATGTTAACCTCTTGCTAAAACACCTGTCTTTCCTCTTCACCCTGTCCCCAAATTTCTTCACTTGGCTATCTCTCAAACTTGAAATTTCAACTCAGCTGCCCTCTTTTCCTCTCTACTTCCAAGGGGAAGTACTTGACCTTGCTCTGGGTATCCTGAGTACTTTGTGCTTAATCCAGTCATAGTCAAACAATATCAAACATTTATATAGGTGCTATCTACCCTATCAGACTGCCTGCTCTGCGAAGGCAGGGACTGAGTCTCTGGCCACCATATCTCCAGCACCTGACACAATACATCTAACAAAGCAGGCGGTCAAAAATGATTATGGAATCAATGGATGAAAACTAAACATAAATATTCTATATTAATCATAGCAGTTAAGAAAGGCATGCAAGTCACATAATCTGTTCAGTTTAATGCTCTCAGGTATTAGAAACATTTTATAATCTTATGTTCTACCAGAGGTCATATCCAGTTTTCATGGAAAGCTAAAAAAAAAAACCCAGAAAATTAAGAACAAGGAGGCTAACTCACAGCTTGTAAGTACCGGAAAGACAAGATGGAACCACTTAACGCCCCACAGGCACTACTGTCTTCAAAATCTCCTTCTTCAAGCAAGAATTGCTGGCCTTTAAAATGTTCTTTTTCATAGGCAACCCACCTAGAAATACAGAGGACACCCAACTGCGTCATTAATAAAACTGCAGTCAAGAAAGCAAGAGAGAAAATCATCATAAAGCACCTGGTTGCACATCACCATATTTTAAAAAGTAACACATTTATTTTGTTACCATTTACAAAGACAAACAAATGGTGTATGCCTCATGGATCAATAGTTTTTATAGTTTGGAGGCTTTTCCCAACAAAAGGTTAACTGTTGTAGAATTGCAACAGAGGAACTCTCATTAAATGTTTGTGGCCTGACCCGATACCACATCTCAATGTGGCCGGAGAAGAGTTTGCCGAGTAAAAAATAATGGAAAGCACAAATAGCCAATGAGAAATATTGCAAGCCCACATTGAGACTCAAAGATGATCAGTCTTATTTTTTCTGATTAAGCCCTGCTGGAACCACAGAATGATTACTATATTAAATATTTATTTAGGGTTTAAATCAAAGAAACCTGTCACCAGCTTCAGATCTGAAACACATTACAGGTGGGTTTAGCAAGCAAGAACTGGGAAAAGCGACTGGGCTGGTATTAGCCCTCGTGGCCTAAATATATGAAAAGACTTCTGTAAATATGTATGGGTGGGAAATGTTGCTCCCACTAGTTTATCAGTGGTGATAATGGAAACTGGAAGCACTGTGGCAGTCTTTCCAGGGACACAGGTTTCTTGACTTCTAAAATTATCAGTACAGAACACTGATAAACACCGATGGTCATGAGTCCTCCAGGAAACTTTCCTTTATTTGGAGCAATCCACAGTAGCTAATGCAACGTGGGCATAGATGGTTTAAAACACACGTTGACCTGCTTAAATCTGCCTTCAGCTGCCACTGTGTAACTAGAGTGGGACCCCCTCCAATGGGGCAGATTTCAAGGGTGACTATTTTGGGCTCCTGGGTTGGGGACCTCTGAATTCTGGAGCTTGACAAAGTGCAGCCAGGTAGGGCTGACTACGATTATTTTGGGAAGATACAAAAAATATTCCAAAGAACCGTTTTCATAGGGTACAAAAATAACAGTAGCCACTCAGTAATCATGAACCTGTCTCCAATTTCCTTGGTGCATATGGAAGGGTAAGGGTCCACATGAGTTGGAAAAAACATTTTATACATCTTCGTTAATTTGTAATATATAAAGAAACTAACATTATTTTATTCTTAAACTATTAAGTGAAAATAAATTTCACAAGAGAACTTCCAAATTCTAAGTTTATATAAATATGGCTATTCGAAACATGCTTTTAATATACCTGAATGGGAAAAATAATATAAGATATAGAAGATCTAATATTAAAGGACAGATCAGCAATTATTACATAATGACAGTTCAAAAATCTTCTGCCCAGATTTTCTCAATAGATTAAGTTTTGATTAGTATTCATTTATATATCTATCTGGGGTATTTAAAAATAGATGTTATCGAGAAAAATTAAGACACATCAACCTCACTTTCCCTAGATTCCTCGAGACAAGACAGAGGTGAGGAAGAGTTCCTATAACTTACAGATAAAGTTCGAAAGTTAAAAGTGAAAATAATAGAGAAGCAGTAAAACAAAACAAAAAAATAGTAGAAATAGTGAAAAAATAACAAAGTCAGCTGTTCATCTTTAAATTAGGACATCACATTTTTCTCCTGCGGGTGTCATATAAAAAATGAAAGTGTGTATACTGTTTTACCAGTCATAATATTTTGAGATTTTTATAAAATAACTGCAAATACACTTAAATACACTTAAATAACAATAATAATACACTTAAATAACAATGCAAATCACTATATAGTTAATGATAAAACCATTCAGATCCTAAAGGAAAGAAAAGGCAAAAAATATTTTATAGCAGGATTAACAAGAAGCATGTGTGCCCAGAGATCAGAGAACACTGTAACTAAACACAACACAATAAGAATCTGCTTATCTAAAAAGAGATGTGTTTTTCAAGCCTCTAATAAATTTTTTAAATTCAAAGATAAGGAATTAGCTGATTACTAATATGTCAGACTGAGACAGGCTGGAACCCAGGACCCTTTGCTGCAGTGCTTGCACCTGAACAAACCTCTCCTGGAGCAACAAAATACAAAGAAACTATATGGGACTAAAAATAACTGAGTACTTGTGCAGCTGGGGCAAATTCTGGACAAAAGATACAGAGAGACCAAAAAACACAACTGCCACTTTTGAAGTGCCTGGAGCAAAGGCAGGGTACTACCCATGCCCCCTGCACACAACACCACCTAAGGGGTGGGTAAACTACCTAAGCCACCCCTCGGGCTCAATCCCTGGACACACCCTTAACTTCACCCCACATAAGGAACAAGCTCCCCACCTGCTCAGGGAGTGAGCAAGAAAGGGAATCTGTTGTTTGTTCTCTCTCCCCTCACTACTACAGCAGGGGCCCCAATGAAGCCTTGCCTGAATTTCCTGTCAGCCTCCTATTGATTAAAGAGGCCAAGAACCCTGGTCAGTAACAAGACCAATTAGGGACATGACCTACATATCTAACGCACTGCATACTCTCTTATATTTCCATTTTGGCTAGTGTGGCCATTGCTTGATTTATTGTCAGAAATTGCAAAGGTTAAGTCTAAATGTAGACCCTTGACTGATCTTAAACAAGTTATTTAACTTCTATGTATAAAATATTTGAGTAGCATCTTTTGCTAGAATAGCATGAACAAGTTATATGATGGTATTACTGCAAATAATAAGAGATATCGGTATTTAAATTAAAATAAACCATCATTCCTAACAATCTAACCTATCAACAGACTAACACAAATGTGTCTGAAGGAATTCTAATACTGAGTTGACAATGGCAAATAAGCTATGAGGAAGGCTTCTTCTCTATGGTTTTACCTGCCAGGATACAAATACAAAGGCACATCCCAGGTGCAGTCATAGATTTTCTGGGGTTTTTGCCCCAGTAACTGCCGACTGAGACTGGGATAGTAGCATGATGGTTACACTTGGGTTTGAACTTAGAAGTTCTTAGGGAGCTTTCTTAAAACAATGCAGGGCCAGAGGATAACCAGTGTCAAGAATCCTTGACTTTGTAAACACACAATCCAGGCTACTTCTTTAATGAGGGAGGACTCACTGCCAAGATCCTCAGCATAGAAAGTCAACTAAGGTAGAATAGGGGGTAAAAATTGGGGCTCTCATTCATGTGCACAATCTGTCAAAAATTAATTTTATCTTGCAATTCTTATCTTCTATATTGTGTTTAGAAATGCTAAGTGTTTACATTTTAGAAACTGTTTTCTTCATTTAATCCATCTCAAAATCTCTAATACTAACAAGAGTTCACAGGAAGCTGTCAGTAAACTAATATTTTTAATTTCCCACATTTCAGAAGGGATGTATATCTTTAGATTAAGGTAGGTTGTTTTTGCTCTGCTTAGCACATTTTTTGTGCCGATCTTCAAAAATCGACAACTGAATCACATATTGAAAATATAACACTCACACTCCACCGATGACACGAATTGATCCAATTCCATGAAAGTCTACATCATTTTTTAAAAAATTAGGGACAGAATCTACATGTTCACTAAACTCTTTGGCCTGTCCGTGGAAGTGAGGTTTTTCGTAAATAATAACCTGAAAAACATGAAAGAAAATTACTTAGCATGCTCATATTTTAGAATAGATACATACTGATTTACGTAAGTGACACTAAAGGCCACAACCTGAATTAAAGGCCACTGTCCATTTTCTTCATTAACACACACTCAAAATATAGCACACTGTCTGCCATTCACAAGGAATATGTGAGTCTTTATCATCATAAAGCTTAAACATCTTGATAATATGTTTCTCTCGTATCACTATACTCAAGTATGATTACATTGTGCTAGTTACCCAAATCCTAGGACCATCTCATGGAGTAAACTGTCTTATAACTGGTTCTTGAACTATCTTTCTATGTTTGTCTCTCTGTTCAAAATTTGATACAGACATGCCTTACATTTATTTAATTTCCTCTATAAGAAATAAAAACTCTCTAGAGGTTCCAGGGCATAATGACAAATTATCTACTGGTTTGAGAAAACATGCTCTTTCTTGTAGCACTGCTTGTATGGTCACTACTAATCACTGAGAAGAATTAGATATGCAAATTCATGAATTTAAATACAAAGCTTCCTAAAAGTTTGAAATGATTGAAAGAATTTTGGTATTTTTATTGGATCCTTGGTTCAAACGGGGGAGGAGGGAATGTAGTAGGAAACAGATTTCTAGTATTTCATTTACTTCAAACTTGGATTGGTACAAGTACTTCTCTTCTACCATTCTGATGCTACTAACTTCCCAAACACAAGCTGCCCTTAGTACAGCAAAGTGATAAGAGTGATAACAGCGCTCATCTATTCACACTCTTATCACCTGGTCCTATTTATGGCTAATGGCATAATTTGTGTACAATTGGCAAATAAGACCCATGCTGAGACACACTGAACCAGCCAAGTTATAGCTTCTTTATTTATTTTTCTTTTTTTTGTTCTCTCTCTTTTTAAAAAATCTTATAGCTTCTTTATTTAAAAAAAACACAACAAAATTAGAACATTACACAGAATGAAAAAAATATGTAGTACTGCTCCCGCTGTTTTCTTCGCATTAAATTTTTAGAGTGTTTATTGGAAGTGAAGAAGTATTATTGGGTTTAATACATGCTACATATGCTGAACACATTCAAACTAAGTAAGAAGCAATAATTCTTTGATGAGTAAGTCATAAGCCAACACCTAACTTGAAAATTGTGACTATCTAGGATAGCCATTCCTTTCACACACCTCTACAACCTGTCAGACTCCCAGCCTGTCACACCTGAAATTCTCATTCAGCAGACAAGGAGACTGAGACATCACTCAGGGAGTGTCACAACTAACCGTGTCACAACTAATTCTGCATCTATTAGGTCACTGGTTCGAAACCTTGGTTGCATGTTAGAATCACCTAAGAAGCTTTGAAAAATTTTAACAACACCCCAGACCAAAAAAGTATCTCTTCCAGTGGAACCCAGGCATAAGTATTTTTTTTTTAAACTCACATATGTATGATTCCAACATACAGCCAAGCTGTATTAGAGACAGTCAGATACTAAGTTTTAAAAAACTCCATCTATGTGATTGAGAGAACGGTAGTCAATTCCACAAATTAGGAAGCCCAGAAAAGGGAAAGCTGGAGGAGTTGTGCCTTGTTTTGGAGGAGAGGAAGATGAATCCCTGTCTCCCTGCCTGTCTCTGGAAATGCTGTAACTTAATTAAACAGAGGTTTTCTCCCTATCTCGCTTTACAATAATTTTATAATTCCATTTCTTTTCCCGTCCCCAAACGTACTTAATCCTGGCATTACTACTACCACCCCAGGTTTCATTGCCTCTACCGTTCCCTTCACATACTCATACTTTCAAACTGACATCACCTGATAGGAGCTGCCTACATCTCCTTCCGATCATCCTTGATCTCCATCCTCAGCATCACACCCAAATGCCTGCCAGGTATTTCCACTTGAATGTCTAGCTATCACCTCAACCACTCCACAAAACAAATATCAAACCTATCATCTTTCCATCCTGTTAGGAGGTACTTATTGGGTCTGACTAGGTTGTCAGAACAGACCTCCACCTTTGCATACTGAGCTCTCTCCTCATTCAAGCCTGGGCTCTCAGCAACCATTTGTGCAGTCACTTCCCACCACCCCAATATGCATTAGCTAGTTATTATTAGCATACATTCAGGTAATCATTTTTTTATTTTAATAGTCCAAAATACTTCAAGATTAATACTCAAACTTTTTAGCCTGCTACCAAAGTGTGTTTAAGACTCACCTTTAAGTTCATAGGCATTTCCACTTTCAGTCCACCCTTAAGATGACAAGAAATTTTAATATTAGACATATACATATTTAAAATACTCAAAAGTAACTAAGTGATGTATGTAGGTTATATAAAAATCTGATTAGTGAAGATTACATACCAGTCAAATTTAAGTCGTGTATTTTAAAATTTAAAAATTTAAGTAGAGAACTCTACAGTGGTCAAAATCAAGTCAGACTACTCTACATCAGTGTAGAAGGGGTAAGAAATCTTAAAAGATACTTTCCATAGTATGACCACTACAAGGAAGGAAACCAAACTTTAGTGCTTAAGTACATGTGACCAATTAAAGATTTAATCCCACAGCAGAGTGTCTCAGAACAGTGGAGTTGTTAGTAGATTTAAAACTTTCACTTGGCAGAGTAGATTTCTAAACCACTTAAAACTAAATTTCTTCTCTACAATTGCTTGGGCTTTCTACATTAGAGAGAGCACTTCCTCTTCCAAGTTCTATCAACACTTCGTATCACACTTACTAGCTTTGTGACCACATGGATGTAGAGCATAAAAGGTAATCCACTCCTCACAAAAGCTCTCATTTATAATTTCCTTGTTTCCAATGCTACTCCACACTGTGATATTCCTTAAAATTTCTCAGTTTTTCCTGCTTTTTTTTTTTTTAAAGGCACAGCACAACCATAATGGTTTATCACACAGTACCATTTAATTGAAGTTTGCCCCTCAAGTAAAAATGTTTGCAACAAAATAATTCATTAATGCAGGCATTTATTACTTTTAAGAAAGCAATCATTGACAGAACTGCCCATTTATTATTAATGCTGAACTTATCATTCATTACTGCAATGGAAGAGTATAATTTACAACAAGCAATTTTCTAATAAGCATCAAAAAAACAAATTCAGAACTTTTTAAAGTATGCAAAATTTTCACAGACTACTACTATAAGGAAACTGCTTGTATTGTGATAAATTTAGCACAGAGTAAATTCAGACATCTGTCTTCTAGAAAACATTAAAATATTTTCACACACACTGAAAGAAACAGAAAAACAATGTATGAACAGTTTGCCCATTTAGTATACATATACATTTCTCAAGACCGAGAGGCATGACCAATCAATCATCAGAGCTATCTTAATTTTGAATTCATGGATACTTGGGGAAATGCTTCTTTTTAAATCCGCTTACCATTTGAAGTGGATGCAGCGATTTCATTTCTGCTGCAGAAATCTCAAAGAGTCCATGGTCTTCCTCCAAAACTGTAGCTTGCCCCTTGAAATTAATATCCGGGTAGGCAAGCCAACTAAGTAAGAAATGAATGGTTGGTTAAAGTATAAGAGGAATATCTTAATCTGGTTCTGTAAGAGTTGAAAGTTAAAAAAAAAAAAAAAGCTACAAAAGATAAAAGAAACCTCTGTCACAGAATTACACTAGTAAACCACATTCAAAGTGACATTGCCAGACAGCATATAACAATGAGTTAACAAGTTGTTAAGTACTTACATTCAGATACTATCCTAAGTTTATTATGTTTTCCAAGCAATGGCACTGCTTTCCTTAGAATTTTCCAATATTTAAAAGGTGTGAAACCCTTAATTCAATTAGGATGTAACTGAAAAATAAAAACCATTCCACTACATTCCATTCTTTTTTAAACTAGGACAATAAGAGGTAGGGATTCCACTAAGCATTTTATACCTTTGACCCACAGTTTTAGAATCAATATCAGTTCTTGGGCTGCCTCAGGAACAGTATTTGAAATAAGATTCCTAAAAGACCCATTTAGCAACCAGCTAAACTTGATAATTACAGACATTTCTCAGGATCGTGTCAATTACTGGGTCTGCCCAACAGTTCTAATCTACACTTGGGGGAGATGAAGAAAGGTGTCCAACAGTGACCCCCAAATTCGACACTAACCATCTCCAGAGCAGATGAAAATGCTGAAAGAGAGAAGGATCCATGTTGAACCAGGCATCACAAAATTTATGATTTAAGCCAATCTGGGACTGAATTAAGATTGAATTTAGATCCATAGTCCTGAAGATACCTTTGGAATCAGAAAGGCCTAGTATCAAATCTAATGCTTACCAACTGGTAGCCTGGGACAAGCCACTTAATTTCCTCATTTATGACATGAGAGCAGCTCTACCTGTCTTCCAGGAATAGAGGAGTACTAAAAAAGTGCCATGTCCCTGGTCCTACAAAGGCCCTCAATAACTATCAGCACTGAGACACTATACAAATAGCTCAGGCTCCAGAATTTTAGGCCAGGGACATGTATTTATTTCTCAGTCCCACAGTCTGGTGGGTGAAAAGACAATGGATGCATCTATCAAAAACTACGTCTGAGAACCTGTATCTGCTCCTGTGAGTCATATATCAAATTGGATCCGAAAAAAGACAGAATCTGTTTTAATCCCTGCAAAAGTCTTTCTTGGGTATCCAGAAGTATAAACAGTAAAATTAACTAAAACTTCAGAAATGTGTGTGCCACCAATTGAAACATTAAACAAAAAGTTAACTTTGGTAACCAGCAATCACTGTAATAAAGAGAAACGGATACGTACACTCCTGACTTCACAGTAAAAGACACAGATTTGGGGATATTCAGCTCTTCCAAATTGGGGACTGCTCGCTGTAGGTAGATAGGACAACATGCTGGGTCAGACTGTGGGCAAAGTTCTATCTCTGGAATGCTGCAATCCTGAAAAAAAAATTGCCTTTGAAATATCTAGAGACACACACTCCAGTATTCTCAACACCCTGGACATGCAGTTACAATTATTCTCATTGTTCAGTTGAATTTCTATCCAAAAACAGCCTAAAGGAAATACTGTTTCTCCTTTCCAGTCTGTTAAAATAAATTTTTCTAAGGAGTTACGTTGATAACATGAAAATTATAAATATTATTGATTGAAAAAGTATTACTCCAATTCTCTCTGCTTTGTTTTTAAAAGTCTTGCTCCATTAAGCAAGGTTCAGATTTACCAAACTATCTGAGTGCCAAGAGTCTGTAAGCCTTCCTTCTTAGAAGCATAACAAAGCCATAGGGAGGAAGGGAGTTAAATAAAAGCTGATCTCATGGGGAACATAAAAAATAAATAACAGAGAGGCACTGCTCCCTCAGCATGTTATCCAATTTACATTGACAAAAGAAATAGGAATTAGAGGTGAGGGTAAAGGAAATGTTTTCCTACTTGTGGTATTTATTTTCTTTAGTACAAGTTGGTTTGAAAAAGAAAGGCATTATGAAATTTGAACCTATACTCCGTCACACATCCACGGTCACCATGTCCTGTCAAACTTTCCTTTAAAATTTCCACTGTCAAGGTTCTTCATCAAGGCCAAGACTTTGATTATGGGCCTAGACCACCAGTCGAGTAAGCTTACTCTTTATGTAGCTGAGCTCGTGAGAACACCACTTCCCTCATCATACTCCTTGGCTCAAGACCCAAGCATTTCAAATTTATATTTCTGTTTTCCTTTCTATAATATGGCAACAACCCAGTGAGCTATACTAACTCCTCACAACTCTTCAGTCATATTGGTATCCATACTACCACTGCTTCTGGCCTCTCTAAGCTTTGTAAATGTTTCCCTTACTGTAACTAAAGACAAAATTTTCTGTATTATTACTTATGAAAATCTTTTCTTAAATTTTATCGGAATATAGTTAATTTACAATCTTGTGTTAGTTTAAGGTGTATAGCATAGTGATTGTTATACATATATATATATATATATATATATGTTTCTTTTTCAGATTCTTTTCCCATATAGGTTATTACAGAATACTGAGTGGAGTTCCTTGTGCTACACAGTAGGTCCCTGTTGGTTATCTATTTTATATACAGTAGTATGTATGATAATCCCTAGCTTCTAATTTATCCCTCCCAGCCATGTTTCTCCTTTGCAAACCATAAGTTTGTTTTTGGTAGTCAAGTCCTAACTCAGAAAAGAGCTGGGAAGAAGTGAGAGAATGGCATGGACATATGTACACTACCAAATGTAAAATCGATAGCTAGTGGGAAGCAGCCGCAGAGCACAGGGAGATCAGCTCAGTGATGTGTGACCACCTAGAGGGGTGGGATAGGGAGGGTGGGAGGGAGATGCCAAGAGGGAGGAGATATGGGGATATATGTATATGTATAGCTGATTCACTTTGCTATACAGCAGAAACTAACACACCATTGGAAAGCAATTATACTCCAATAAAGATGTTAAAAAAATAATTTAAACATTTTAAAAAAAGAATAATGGGAGACCCCCCAAAAATAAATTAATTTAAAAAATACCTTATCATTTCTTAAAGAATCAAAACCACAATTATTTTTCTCTTCTCTAAAACTACAGATGTGCTTCTGTCTGAAAACACACAATCTATCTCAGTACTCATGAGTGTTTAATTACACAACTCAAGTTTCAGTAGCATAATTCTTATCCAAGACATTGTGAAATTCAAATGACTGTGCTTTAATGAAACAGGTAAATGCAATAACAATTAGAGGTGACATTTATTAGACTAAACAATTAATATTTTTATTATAATCTGCTTTGCAATTTTCTGATTTTTTAATCTTTCTTCAAACTGAGTTCTCTTATTAATTATTAATCATCTTATTAATATGTAAATGCAAGCAAATTGATACATCTTGTTTTCAGAAAGTTAGTTCTAAAATGCAATATGGTAAAAAGGTATAACCTAAAATATCCTTTAAGGTATAAAAGGTATATTTCCTTCTAAAGTTTCATTTAAAAAATAGCTAGAAATCTCCAGAAGTCACCTGTCAATCTTCAAGACTCTTTTGTTTGCTATTAAAAATAGAGCTCTAGTAACATTATTTAAAATGCTGCCATACTAATGTTCCCCCAGGGATCTGAGGTACAGTAACAGAATACATAACTAAGTGTCTCACACAAATAAGTTTCCTCTGCATTGTGTTATACAAACAATGTTTGGGTGGTGTATTTTAAAAGGGAAAAAGCTAAGAGGCATGAGTCTACCACAACACAGAAGGAAACAGATAATGGAAAAAGCATAATGATGGCTAAAAAATTGAAAATAAAAATAAGAATGCTTATGTTCTCAACTATCTCTACTAGAGGATAAATTTTTTTCTCTAGTTGACTGAAAAAGTTTTCACTGATAAGTTCTATTTTCTCCATGGTGGCTATTCACAGAAGTAATGTCTTTTACAAGACTTGTATAACCCTTGACAGACAAAGGCAGTAAACACTAGCAACTGAAGGGCGCCTTATAGTAACTTAGCAACAATAAGCAGTTGACTCTTCGCAGAATTTATATGGCTTCCTCCCAGACTTTTCTAGTCACGATATACTTTATAATATCTTGGTGAAATCTACAAGCTTAGACTATTAAAGCAACTAGCAGGAATGAGGACAAAGCTATAGGAGAGAAACAGGGTGGGAATGAATTCCAAAAACAGTAAGAAAAACTTGCCTCCACCTTACATGAAATACCTTCAGTCCCTGATCTAACAACAGATCTCTCTCTTCTCAGCTCATTAATGAGGGCACAAACCTAAGTAACTTCTGAAAGAGGGAAACGTCATTCTTTGAAAATAAATATTAAATGCATAATAAACAGAGTAATGCGCAATATTCCTTTTTTCTATTTGAGAAAAGAAAGCACTTGACTCAAGACTCACTGCACTGCTACCCCACCTCCAATTATTTCCACTGGGGGCAAAGATGACCCTTGAGCAGAATCTACAACTGCTGATGACTGATGGTATCTTCTGTTACTTGCTCTATCTATTCATGGCAAAACAAAGACATCATGAAAGTATTCTCTTTAAAGAACATTAAAAGTTTGACTACTCAGATTAGAGCCACTAAAAGATGATGAAACAAGATAAAGCTGCATAGGCCGAGGTGAATTTGGAATGGCTGCCGGGAAAATGAAGCTATCGATAGGCAGAATTTTGACCAGGTGGGAGAAAGGAAGCAGTTTGATGCCTGATTCTTGCTTTGTAAAGTATTTAGAACAATGCTAATGCTTTTTCCATTCAATGCTCAATAGTTTTATTTTCCTTCCTTACTAAGAGTTGCTAGCATGTCCAAGACAAGCGGGAACTAACGCTGCAATTTAAAAAATGACTCCACAAACAAACAGTGGAAGAAGAAAAAAATTCAAGTATGACTTATTCTTTCTTATAATATATTCGAAGCAAATGGCGGAAGTGCAAATACCCATTTATATACCAGGCTCAACAGATTGAATTTTTGTTTGATTTTATTGTTGTTTGATTCTGGGTGGAGGTTGCTGCTTACAATACTTTATTCATCTTTTTTTTTTTTTCCCCCACTAGGCCTGGCACAGTGCCTGACATTCACAAGGCAGGCACAAAACCACACATTATTTAAATCTTAGAAGATTCCACCTACAAACTATCTGTTTCAAGGAATTTTTCCTGAGTTAGCTAATTATGTGAGCGCTCAAATGCTGCTTGCTGAGCTGAACTGCTTGCGATTAAATTTTTCAGTGAAAATGAACACTGCCCTCTGTGTTGTAGCCATCAATCTCCCTGAAGTACCAGCAAGCCACCAACATTCACCTCAGTATCTGACACATGTGGCTCTGCTAGGGACTCCCTCACATCTCCCGTGCTGCCTAACTCCTGTTCACTTGGTCAAGATGCCAAAATCAGGTACCACCTCCTCCGGGTGAGGTACCTCTTCTTCGAGCACCTGTAGGGCCCGGCATAATACTTCTCACATCATATGGTCATGTGATTCAGCTGTCTCTGACCTAGATGCTGAGCAACCAGAAGAGACTGTACATCACTTGTATTTCTATTCTCAGTGCCTATCACAGTACTGGGTCCAAAAGAAGACACAAACATTTGTTAGACACAGGTTTGTTTAACAGTTTTGCAGAAGGTATTAATTCATGCAGACACCCCTTTATGATAATATGAGTTTTCCTGTATGCTCTCTTATTTTTCTGTATGCTATCCGCAACATAATGTTGATTCAAGTCATCATGATAGGGTCCACTCCAATTTAGACATTTTTAGCATCTAAATGGAATCTCCATAATTTGAAAAATATGTATGTCCACAACTGTCACAGGAGTAACTGCACTACATCATGTACTATATTACTGCTGAAGGAACTCTTAAGAATACATGGGAGAATTCTGTCACTATCACTAACTTACCCCTCCTCTAAAGCACCAAGGCACTTCCCACAAAATGTTTCATAACTAATATTTTCTAAACAGAAAATAAAAAAGCAACACTTTTTCGCTTCCTCTCCCCATCCTTCCTTCTCTAATTTCTTCTAACACCCGTCTCTCTCCCCCTTTCTCATAAACACCATACACACACACACACACACACACACACACAGAGCTACAATGAGGAGTAGAAATCTGCACTAGAAAAAGATATATTTGTAAATATCTTATCCTAAAGATGTCTGGATGGTATACTCCTACTACTATTCAAAATACATATATATATTACAATATGTAACATTTTATGTGCCAGATTACATGTAATATCTTAAATTTTCATTCACTTAACACTTTATACATATCTGGTCAAAAAATTATCAATATGATAATGAAGATTAATAAAATTAGCACAAATATTAGCAACCATTTCTAAGCATTGCTGGGCCAAAGTACAGCTTTACTACATGAAACACAAAATAAAATAAAAAATAGGGATAAAATCAACTGTTCCATTACCTTTAAGACACGTTTGATAGACCCCAATACAAAGTTTCTTTGTGGATGCTTTCTGTTCTGAAGGATCCAGTCACGATTTAACACCTTTTCCCCTTCTTCTAGTACACATTTCTGACCTCGGAAATGTGGTTTCTCATATATAATCCAGCTGAACAAATATGAAAGCATGATCAGTTATAATTAACTTTCTAAGAAATGAGGCATAAAACAAATGATACTTATAATTCACAGACCATCTTCTCTACTTAAATTTTAATATCTGGGCTATTTTCCACTACTAGCATATAATCCTATTTTGAAACAATGATAAATATGCTAATGTAAGGATAAGCAAAGAGTGAAGAATAAAAGTGCACAGAACTTGGAAGTAATACTTCCTGAACACAGCACCACAGTCTATGCCTGTGCCTATATTTATGTATACATACACTTTACAGATGCTGTATACACATTTACATTAAAAACAATAGCTTAACAATTCCAAATTCCACTTCTACCCTAATTTTCCTTTCCCTGGACAATAGAGCACATGTGTCTCATTTTATAACATGAAGATACACTACACCACACTGCTTTAATGTGACTACTGACCAGTGGGTAATGCAAACACTGGATAAAGAAACTCTGGCCCCCACATGTCCAGGGGACATGGTCCGTAATAACAAATGAGGTTTTCCATCATTTTTACACCATACAAAGAATCTTTCACTTCTTGAGCAGATCAGTGATACAAATGACTTTTTAAAAATTTATTTTATTTATTTATTTTTGGCTGCGTTGGGTCTTTGTTACTGTGCGTGGGCTTTCTCTAATTGCGGAGAGCGAGGGCTACTCTTCATTGCAATGTGTGGGCTTCTCACTGTGGTGGCTTCTCTTGTTGTGGAGCATGGGCTCTAGGCACACGGGCTTCAGTTGTTGAGGCTCGTGGGCTCTAGAGTGCAGGCTCAGTAGTTGTGGCACACATGCTCAGTAGTTGTGGCACACATGCTCAGTAGTTATGGCTCGCAGTCTCTGGAGCGCAGGCTCAGTAGTTGTGGTGCACGGCCTTAGTTGCTCCACGGCATGTGGGATCTTCCCGGACCAGGGCTCGAACCCATGTCCCCTGCACTGGCAGGCAGATTCTTAACCACTGTGCCACCATGGAAGCCTGATACAAATGACTTTAAGCATGTGGGCTTCACATTCCTTAGTGTTCCACAAATTTTGAACTCATTTTCAAAGCTATGCTTCATTCAATTGAAGCCTTCAACAAAACTTGCCAAATCTATCCTGCTAATAATGCAGTTACAAAATGGTACTGATTATATATACTGTATATATTAGGACTTACTACTTACTGCAGGCTGTAAGTACTAAAATCAACCTATATTTTCTGTCACAGGAAATAAAGAGAACAATTAAGTTATAAAATACAAATAACGTTTCAAACAGTTATTCTAGAGGAAAAGGAATGTGACCTCAATACAAAAAACATAAAGCATAAACAGCAAGAAAACACTTAATTTAGGGGGAAAATGCTATAAAGTTGAAGAGATCTCTTACCAGCCCCTTACAACTTTTATCAGTACCCCATTCGGAAAGGACCAAGATGTAGCATCGGGAATATTACAGTAGATCTCTTGTTTATATTTACTTCCATGGAGATCATAGATAACCATCTGCAACACAGAGTAAGTAGGCACAATAACTAATTTTAAGAATGCATTTAAAATTCCAAAATGTCCTAGAATGTAGAAAATAAAACATCCTAAATATATAAAAGTAAATATTACTTTAGATGCTAAATCCATGAGTAAAACAGTCATGTTCTAAGTCAGTTAAAAGTACTTACTTTAAACTCCCAAACGTAAAAGGAACCTTACTTCTTTTATTTTAGTCTACCTAAGAAACTTATGCTTACCTTCCCAGGTCTTGGGTTACACTTCAGAGTTTTTTTGTCAACATTCTGAAATAATAAAAGTGGAAGAAGCCTTAAGAAACATAAACAGAAAGATATACAGTTCACTTTCTTAGCGGTCACAGATCCAATTTATTGCATATTTATTTAGTGAGCATCATTACAAGGTGCACCTCTAGGTACTATTAGGGATATAAAGGTAAATACAAAGGAAAATAAAGCTTTGTCTCTGCCCTCAAGAAGCTTATAGCTTAGAAAGGGAAAACAGATGATCACATTCCCATGTCTCTTCTAGGTGGGGGATTAAGTTAAACCCTCAGGTAAAATACAATCAAAATGCCAAGTTATGGAAGTCAAGAGAAATGGCACCCATGGAGGTGAGGTGATGGCAGAAGAAGGTTCCCAAGAGGCTTGTGTGAGGAAGTGGTATGGAGCAGACCTTGAAAAAAAGGACTTCAGTAAATGAAAAAATGTGGCAGGTTGGTGTGGAAGTAGTAAAGAAAAAAATTCCAGGAAGAGACCATCTTGAGAAAAAATGCAGACATCTTACAGGGCGTGGAACCAGCACACAAAGAGACAACGCTGAGCTAACAAGACTTGGGGACCTCATCATAGAGTGAAGAGGGTGCACTTGACTTAGTAGGAAATCAGGAACCATTAAAGCAACATTTCTTCAAATACCAAGCTTTCTTTTTATTTATTTATTTATTTTTTTGCGGTACGCGGGCCTCTCACTGTTGTGGCCTCTTCCGTTGCGGAGCACAGGC
Source organism: Kogia breviceps (assembly GCF_026419965.1). Lineage (NCBI taxonomy): Eukaryota > Metazoa > Chordata > Mammalia > Artiodactyla > Physeteridae > Kogia > Kogia breviceps. The sequence continues at coordinate 104,542,824 of NC_081314.1, forward strand.
TCTGGACGCGCAGGCTCAGCAGCCACGGCTCACGGGCCCAGCCGCTCCGCGGCACGTGGGATCCTCCCGGACCGGGGCACGAACCCGTGTCCCCTGCATCGGCAGGTGGACTCTCAACCACTGCACCACCCGGGAAGCCCCAAGCTTTCTTTCAAAAGGATCTTGCCTTGCAAGCTATTGGTTGGTATTCAAGTATTAGTACTTGCTACTAAGGGTATTCAAAGTACAGATACAGTCCTTGGGAATCCTAGAGAAATTTCCATGGATCTTGGAATGTCAGAAAGGAATGTCCTGAGACTTCCATGGTGGTGCAGTGGTTAAGAATCTGCCTGCCAATGCAGGGGACATGGGTTCGATCCCTGGTCTGGGAAGATCCCACATGCCGTGGAGCGTCTAAGCCTGTGCACCACAACTGCTGAGCCTGTGCTCTAGAGCCTGCGAGCCACAACTACTGAAGCCCACGTGCCACAACTACTGAAGCCCACGTGCCTAGAGCCTGTGCTCCGCAACAAGAGAAGCCGCTGCAATGAGAAGCCCGTGCACCAAAATGAAGAGAAGCCCTCGCTCGCTGCAACTAGAGAAAGCCTGCGTGCAGCAATGAAGACCCAACGCAGCCAAAAATAAATAAATAAATTTATTTAAAAAATAAAAGGAATGTCCCATATTCAATGAATAGTCTATAGTAAACATTTAAATATTTCTAAGTTGAAGAAAAGTGTAATTGAATTTCAAGACATTTTCCAGCTATAATGTTTTCATCTCCTTTTTTCTGAATTAGCCTGTTCATTGCCCTGCTATGCATAAACAAGAATAAGACCAACTACAGTGAGAGACTGTTGTCAAAGACTTAAAATATTTTAAGTAGTTAAAATGTTTTTTAAGTATTGTGAAATATTTTCATGAGACACTTGCTCAACAGCAAGTGACAATTTTTCTACATACAGCACCTTGAGAAACTCAGAATGCTGTTACTTAATTTAGTTTGAAAACTAAAAATTAGTGAAGAATTGGGATATAACTTGCTTCTCTCTTATGCCTTTTAAATTGTGATGAAGCAATTTGTTTTCTCAAATATAACAGTCCAGCTAAAATTCATGAGTTATGATACACTTCAAAGAACAAAGTAACTTCTGGTATTTTTTAAAACAATCTTTTACAACCTCAAAACACTGATTTTCTTAATAAACTTTTAGATCATTTCATGACCCAAAGCACTACCTCACTAGTTAATAATCAAAATAACTTACTTCTGTGAACGAGCTTAATCGGCCTGAGGTTTCTTGAGCACGGAAATATTTTGACACTGGTTCCTGAAAAATTCCACCAAAGCTGGCTCCTTTTTCTGAGGAATGGAGTTTGGAAGTCTGCAAATACTGATGATAAGCACTCTTTAAAGAAGAATGTAGTTTGGAAGTAAGGTCAGATTTTTGTAGAAATGAGGCCTTTTCTGGCCATAGACCAACTTGCAGATTAGAGGTAGTAGGCTCATCTGACATCACATAAGAACTCTTAGAAACGCCAGTACTTTCCTGGTCATCGTCAGGGCAAAATGAGATAGAAGAATCTGGCAGCTTGAAGATAACATTTTCCCGCCTTCTAGCTCTCAGACTTCCTTTATGCAATGGCTCTTCCTCCTCTTCCTCCTCCTCTTCTTCCCCTCTCCTCTGTCTGTCATCTACATCAAAATTCATCTTTAAACGCTCCGATACTGACTGGAGAAGTGATAAAACAGAAGAGGACTGGTTTGCACTCTCTCTTGATTTTGTGGAGCCATGATGACCAGGTGAGATCTCGCTGGATACAATGTCCTCCTGAGAGCTGTCATCCTCATAAATGGGAGACAAAGCTAAGGGATAAATCTTGTACCTTTTGGCCTCTACTGATAAGAACGTTTCTGAACTATCATCGTCGAATGTCTCACCTAATTTAGTTTCCTTTTCAAAATGATGGACGAGGTCAGTTCTACTCTCAGACCTTTCACACGCGAAAACAGGCATGCTGTTGGTAGATGTGTCAGGAATCAGGAGGGAACGTGTTCTTCTTACTTCTGCAGTAGCAGACTTGTCCTCATCTTGAAGAGGCTCTTCATATAATATAGTAAAGGAAGAATTTTCTTGTTCATCCTGAGAGATGAAGGCTAGGTTAGGCTCTTCCTTTTCATCTCCATAATCTAGATCTCTTATTTTCTTACGTACTGCAGTAACAGGCGTTCTTCTGTCTAGCTTTCCTATGGTAGCCTCAGGTTGAAAATCTGGCATTGCTAAGGCCGGGTAGTCTTCATAATCCTTACTTAGCGTAGGTGATTCATAACCCCTGAAAGAGGCGAGACTAGTGTCAAACGCTTTCAAGCATGCCTTCGTTTCAGTAGGCTCCTTCCCCACTTCTCCACCACTCCCTTCAGCAACCTCTTGGGGTGCTTTTTCAGCTTCAAATATGGGAGGCGTGGCCTCTTCTTGTGTAACGGGCAATTCCAGATCTGTTCCATATGTTTTCTCAATGTTTGCCACTGTGGACAACACTTTATGTTTCCTGACAGTCCCATCAGAATTTTCTGGGGATGTTCTTTCCATTTCTATCTTCAAGGGCATGGACACAATCGTTCCAATTGTCTCTTTTGCATCTCTCTTACATGCTTTTGCCATTTCTAAGGAAGCAGGTACTGCCTTCTTGGGTGCTTCTTTCACTTCTAACACAACAGGAGGTACCACTTCAGTTTTCCTAATAACCCCTTTGGCATCCTTTTGGTAAGTGTTTTCCATGTCCATCATAGGTCTTTCAGTCTGTCCAGTGATCCCCTCACCACCTTTTTGGTAGATATTTACCACTTCTAATGTAATGGGCATCACCTCAGTTTTGTCCATCTTTCCTTCAGCATCTTTTTGGTAAATATCTTCCATTTCTAGTGTAGCAGGGATCATCTCAACCTTTTTAGCAGTGCCCTCAACAACTCTGTGGTAGAAATTGTCCATTTCTGACATAACCAAAGTCATCTCGGTCTTACCAACATCCCCTTCAGCGTGCTTTTGGTAAATATTTTCCATTTCTAATGTAACAGGTGTCACCTCAGTCTCTGCAATATCCCCTTCAGCATCCTTTTGGTAAACATTTTCCACTTCTAACATAGCAGGTATCACTTCAGTCTTTCCAGTGATTCCCTCTGCATCTTTCTGGTAGACATTTTTCAGTTCTGACATATCAGGTGTCTTATCAGTTTTGCCAATATCCCCTTCAGTATCCCTCATTTCATAAGCTCTTTCCATTCCTAAAATGGCAGGTAATCCCTCAGTTTTTTCAATATACCTCTCAGCATCCATTTGGTATGCTTCTCTCATTTTAAGAATTTCAGTTGCTGGCTCAGTTTTTGAGGTGTGCAATTCAGCATCCTCTTTATGTGCTCTTCCCACTTCTGACATAGGGGGGACTGCCTCATATTTCATAATATTCAATTCAGCATCCTTCTCATTTGGTTTTCCCATTTCTACCATGGAAGGTATAAGCTCAATTCTTCCTATATTTACTTCAGTATCCTTCTTGTGTACTTTCCCTACTTCTGACGCTGCAAGGGGTGCGCTTTTATTACTGTGTCCTGGCAAGCTTTTTTCAGATATACATAAAAGAGTATCAGACAAACTGCTTTTAGATGTCCCAGGTACATGGATGTCCTCATTCACAAATGGAGGCCATGTGAAATTTAATACAAGAGTTCTTCTTTCCTCTGTCTCAGTTTTGTGATTATCGACACACTTTATTTCCCTTTTTTCTTCACAGTCCTCGTTGAGAAACAAATGTGTTTTTGCCTTATCATCTAACCCTGTATGGGGCGTGCCTTCAGCTAGTAAAACGGTATCTGACTCCTGCAAATTTATACTATCAGACTGTCCACCTCTATTTCCTGAAAAAGGGGATTTTTGGTAGAGAACAATTTCTCTTCCTTGAATTGACTCTGTGTCACTAACTAAGCTACTTACAGCAAAGTATCTACCTAATACTTTTTCACTAATTTCACATGTGCTTTGACTTACTGCCTGTTCTGACACCAAGAACTCCCTTACCACATCAAGTGGCTTAACACTATCACTGTTCAGAATTTTTGAAGTATTAGCCTGAAGTTCAGAATCCCGGGTATCCTGAGCATCATTTGCTAAGGTTTCTTGGGCTGAATAAATAATCTCATTGACTAGTTCCCTAGCTTGATCTTCTAACAACCAAGATACATTCATTCTATCAGCATCAAAAAGGAGACTCTTCTCACCAACCATTGGTGAAGCACAAGCCTTTTCTTCCCCTTGGACCTCAGACATACTTTCCATGGCCTGCTCTTCCAAATGCTCTGTCAGCCGGATCCCTGTCAGTGTCACTTCTGATGGGTTTTTCTCAGGGATGTCTTCTTTTAGGGTACCTGGATTCATTATGCCATCTACGGCTATGTACTCCTGGCAGGTACCAACTGTATGTCTGGATTTTAGCTCTTCCCTGACAGAATTAAAGATCTCACCAATCAATGTACCGGCCTTTTTACATAAACCACTTTCGAGGTCCAAAAGTTGCTCATGTGCTCTCCTCCTCGCTTCTGTGTGCTCAGCAGATGCTTCAGAACACTGCTGGCTTGAGCTGTTAACTGACGCTGGGGCCCCAGCAACTGCTCCAGTCCCTGCTTCCACAGGACTGTCAAATCGGGCAGCAGGTGGGAAGTCGAGTGATCCCATCCCAGTATGATCCCCCAAATGGTCCTGAAGCGGGGTGACTTCTGCCCCTGTTGGGATAGATGTTTCAAATTCCAAATAAGAGCTATTAGGGTACAGCAGGTTCGTTAAGGAGGTACCTTCATGTGGGACATCTATGGTGACTTTTACAGAACTAAAATTATTTGGGGGATTCTGTGAACTTGTAACCATGATAACTTCTTCAGAGTTACTGGAGGAAGAAGGCATGCTATCAGTACCACGACTTAGGAAATGAGCACCCTCTTTCTTTCTGTGAGATGAGGCTCTCTTTTCTGATCTCAGCACAGAAGGATTAGTGTGAAAACTTGAATCCTCAGATGCAAACGCATTTTTTTCCAAACTCGTACCAGAACCCAGAAAAGGTGCACTTACTTTTGTGCTGCCAGTTTCTTGAAATTTTGGGGAAGTATTAGTAAAACTGAGTTCTGCCATCTCTGAAAAACCAGAAATCTTTTTGGTCCCACAAATAGCTGAATGTTGATAAATCACAGAAGCGTTGGCTTCACAGTTCTGTGCCGTTTGCCTAGTGACTTTTCCATCAGGAACAGGAGGTGAAGTCCCAAGTATATGACCTTGGAGAAGAGCAGGAGGGTCACCTGAGGCTTCCACCTCTGTTTCCTGTGTACCTTGATATGTGGAGGCAGGAGGAGAAACCTCAGTTTGGCAATTCTCTCTAAGGCTGGCATCTGAATATTTCTCTTTAATCTCTTTATGACCCACTAACTGAAAACTCCTGTCCTGTTCAACTTCTAGGGAAGTCAATTCTGATAAAATAGGACTTGCTGGCACATCTGTAATTTCAAGCGGAGAAGAGATTTTATCCTGAGAAATGTCTCTGGGCTCTGTTTGGGGAACAGATATCTTGGAGAGACCTAGAGTTTTTCCTCTTCCAGAATGTAACCCAACAGGAACCCTGTTCTGACCACCAACTTCAGATGTTGATAACATTTCTTCAAGGTTATCAGTTTTGGTTTCCAAGGAGAAAGAATCAGACTTGCCTATAGTGCCCTTACTTGCTTTGGTGTTTGACAGCATTAACTCTGCTTTATCACGGTCTTGAGATGAGGTGGAACTGTGGTCCTTGGAGAGGCTTTTGGACTCAAAGCTCAAGTCCACTCCAGTTAAGTGGGTGTCACTGGCTTCAAGACCTAGTGGAAACTGGCATTTTTCACCATCAGGGAGAACTTCCTTGGACTCAAGAGTTGCAGATGCATGCTCAGGGTGAAGGCGAGCAGGGAGACTCTTCCTGTCTGTGGCCTCAGCATGATTTGCCACATTTTCTTCTTGACCCTTACTAGGCTGATGGGAAATACCAGTGATGTTGACATCCCCAGTTTCAATGAGCACAGAAGGACCTTCATTCTTTAAAACAGGAACATCCAACCTGCTCAGCACGCCAACTCGGGAAACAAATGTAGGAGATGAAGTACTGAAATCTGATTTTTTATGGTCAAGGTTAACAGATGTCCTGGCATCAGGTGATGCTTTGGCTTGCTGAGGACTCTCAGAGTCAAGAAGAGATTCTGCAATGGGATTTCTATTCAGTTCAGGTGATATTTTATTTTCTAAGCATGCTACAACTGCTAATTCACTGGAGGGTTTTACAGAGGCAGCATCCTTCTGATTCATTCTAATAATGGGAGGCATTTTGCCATGTGGCCTAACAAGCTTTTTGGCTTCTGTTACCAACAACTTGTCAGTACCTTTGGGTAATGACTCAATTCTATCTTCTGGAGCTTCTATATGACTTGAAGTTGTGGGTTCACCAACAGAGGTGCTTTCTGTTTCTTGCTTGATTTCTGTAGGAGCCAAATTTTCCTGTGTGGCCAGGGCAGACAATCTGTTTTCTTCACTTACAAGTTCTGTGTCTGTGATAGCATGTCTCTGGAGAGCAGTGTTGCTGGTGTGATTGGCAGCGTGCTTTGACGAGTTACCTTCAGTGTGCTTGTCAGAACGCTTACTCTCTGGCCACTGCACAGCTTCACGCCTAACTGATTTATTTGGACTTGGCAAATATGTATTTCCATGTTTGGTAGTGTCACTCCCATCAGATTTACTACCAGAGAAGTCGGAAATAGCAGGGCTCTCAGGCTCAACGCACTCCTCTCTTTGCAGCAGTGTCCCATCACTTATCATTGAGCTGTTTTCTATTACCGTAGTGTCTGGTGTCGCTGTCCTCTGCAAGTCTGGACTGCAAGGCATTCTGCTACTGTTACTTTCTGTAAACAATGCTGAACATACCAAATCTCTGTCAGTCTGAGAAACTGGTAGACAACTTAAATGGTGCTGTGAGTCAAATTCTCCATCAGTGGAGCCAGAGTTAGTCTCAGAACATGATGACCGACTTCTCTCAGGTCCCCCAGGATCGTTTTTATTTAAAACATCCCTAGAAGAAGCAGTGCTAGACAGTTCTCGGTTGTTTGTTGAATGGCTTTCTGGGTTGGTATTTATTTTATTATAATCAGAGTCTTCTATCAGACCTTTAAGCACTTGTCCTTCCACAGAAACGTCTGTGCTAGCTGATGACAATGACACCGTCCCAGCCTCTATATCACTTCCAGGGCCAACATGTGTGTTCGTACTAGAGTCGGAACTTTCATTTTCTCTGTCTAAGGGATTCAAGGTTTCCAGCGCCGTCTGCTGCTTCAAATACTTCCTAATTTGCCTGGGGCCTCGGTACGTTGCATATGTTACGAAAGGCCTCTCTGGTTTACCATCCATTTGTCTGCAAAAAGAAATAGCATGAGAGTATCAGGAAATAGAATTAGTAACACTTAATAGTAATTCCAGAAATCATGGTGAAGTAGATCTTTCAAACACTCCTATTCTTCATAGGTCCAAACTTGGGAAGGAAATCCTAGAATATTTTAGTTCAACCTATCTTTATGAAGCATAATACAGACATGACCAGCAGCACATGAATGTCAAGCCAGCATGAATGTCTGAGCTCCTCAGAACCGTCCCTCTCCCCTGATTACGTCTGTCTCTCTCACGGTGGTTAATGAAGAGAACATGGGCTGACAAGCCTGAGGCTTGAGTTCTAGCTCTGATCTCCAAGGAGTTTTTTTTTTGCAGTACGTGGGCCTTTCACTGCCATGGCCTCTCCCGTTGCGGAGCACAGGCTCCGGACGCGCAGGCTCAGCGGCCATGGCTCACGGGCCCAGCCGCTCCGCGGCATGTGGGATCTTCCCGGACCGGGGCATGAACCCGCGTCCCCTGAATCGGCAAGTGGACTCTCAACCACTGCGCCACCATGGAAGCCCTCCAAGGAGTTTTTGACTAGAAGGAACCACATTGCCTTTGTGCCTCATACTGGTACATCATGGCTAAATCACTGATTTCTCCACCATATCAGAGCATCATAGCGAGTTTCCCTTCCTTTATTTAGATGTGAATTTGGAACAGCCACTTTTAGCACAGAGTTAGAGAAGTTGTAAAGAAAACACCTGGCAAGATGTCTAGCCTGTAGTAAGCACTCAATTTATATTTAAGTCAATAAATGACAGAATTGCCTTAAAAATCCTCTCTCCTGTTAAGTTCTTCAATTAGTGTAGTAAGTATTGGGCTTCCCTGGTGGCGCAGTGGTTGAGAGTCCGCCTGCCGATGCAAGGGACACGGGTTCGTGCCCAGGTCCGGGAAGATCCCACATGCCGCGGAGCGGCTGGGCCCGTGAGCCGTGGCCGCTGAGCCTGCGCGTCCAGAGCCTGTGCTCTGCAACGGTAGAGGCCACAGCAGTGAGAGGCCTGCGTACCACAAAAAAAAAAAAAAAAAAAAAAATCTTAAAAAAAAAAAAGTGTAGTAAGTATTAAAACTGGCTGGGTGAATGCAGATATCAAAAAAAATTTCTAGCACAAGTTCCCTACTTTTTCTCAACCCTAGCATAAAATTCCTGATGTCCTCAGCATCTAACTTCTTTTGGAGAATCTACCCCTGGGAGCTCTGATGCTATGCTATGCTGCCTTATAGCCCTTAACACACACCTTTCTCTCCCCTTCAATTCCAGCCCCAGACAGAAACTTCTGTCCTCTAAGACTCAGTTCCCAAGTTATCCCCAATGCAAACCTACCCCAGGACCCCGTTATCGCTAGAACGGGCAGTTAGCCTCTGATCTGTGGGGACAAAGGGCCCTGAGCACATAGCTTGCCATATTAGATTATAAAGATCTATGCACTGATTTATTTCCCCACTAACCTAGTGCCTATTTGAAGGCAGGCACTACATCTTCATCATTTTCATATTTTTAAGTGCCCTACATAAGATGTGGTAAATGATATATGTTTAATAACTTTGTGTGAATTAATGAAAGGCTAAGTAAAGCAATGATACTAAATACTAAGAAATTTGTTTCTGACTGTCTTAATCCTTATAGATGATACAAAAGTGTTTTCAATTCTGCTCTCTAGTTACATTTTAGGGTCCCAGCTACAAAAACGTATGGTAGAAAAACTTGATGTATGCTCTAACTTTTTCAGGTTAAACATATAATTAACAAAACATTATAGAACCCATATGAATAACTAAGAAATCCAGTTATCAGTATTCCAGTATCTAAAAATGAGGTATTTTCTCCCCAACTTTATTTTGTAATGTCTTAATAAATTTATTTTTTATTTTTGGCTGCGTCGGGTCTTCATTGCTGTGCACGGGCTTTCTCTAGTTGCGGAGAGCAGGGGCTACTCTTTGTTGTGGTGTGTGCGCTTCTCATTGCGGTGGCTTCTCTTGTTGTGGAGCATGGCCTCTAGGCACGTGGGCTTCAGTAGTTGTGGCTTGCGGGCTCTAGAGTGCAGACTCAGTACTTGTGGTGCACGGGCTTAGTTGCTCCGCGGCACGTGGGATCTTCCCAGACCAGGGCTCGAACCCGTGTGCCCTGCATTGGCAGGAGGATTCTTAACCACTGCCCCACCAGGGAAGCCCTCTCCCCAACTTTAAAGCAATACCATGAAGAATGCTAGGTTTGTCCACATGATAAAACACAAAGTAAACCTCTGACATGTAAAATCTCAATTAACTGTGCACCTTAACATAGTTCTTGAATTTCAGCTGAAATAATTTATTTCAATCTATATAATTGCTGGCCTCTAAAATCCTACCATACCACTATTGTAAAAATTTGTATTAGTTACATTCATTTTACTGTCTATTTTAAAACAGCTACAGGAGATGTATAGAGAAAAGCTTTCCCTTGGCGAAGTGATTTTAGCTGCTACACAAGTTTCAGGCTAGATTGAAGACAGTTATGAAACAAAGTTAAAAGTTGGATAAGGGAACCTATCTAAGAAAACATACAAGAAAAAAAATACATATAGGTAAATTAATGTTATTGGTAAAATCCTATATCAAAATGCATAAATTATTCAGAAAATACAAGAGCCTTTCAGAACAATACACAAAGATCTAGAAGTATGAACAGATGACAAGAAGTTTTGTTTGATTTTTCTTTCAAAGCTTTTAAATTTTATACTTAAAACCTACTTTCAAGGCTGCAAATTTTTTTTCCCTAAAAGATCACCAAAAACGTACATGATGTCCAAAGAAATAAGACTCGAGAGATAAGGATCAGAAGTTTATTCTTCAAGTATAGTAAACTCAGGTTCTCTTACTACCAACTCCATCCTAACGAGATGTCAAGGCGTTTTATTCTACATCAATCCAATAATGCGACTTTTGCTCTAAAAGAACTTCTATTAAAATAAAGCACAGAGAAAAATCCACTCCAGAAAAAATTTCAGTTCATTGTAAGAATGCCTTTTGGTAGTTTTGGAGTCATTTCTTGGGGAAGGGGGTCAGATAATCGTTTTCCATTCCCATCTTGGGACCTTTCTGGTTACTATCAACTAGAATGATTAAACTGATTTACATGAACCAGTATAAATTTCTAATGAAATAATCTCCTTCAGCACCCTAGGTGGAAATGTTATATGCTTGTGACTAAAATATGTACCCTTTATACTAAACAACTATATTATCATGTTTAAAGCACTGAACATCAACGTTTCAAGCTTAGCTTCATGTATTAGAATTAGTCCTTTCAGGTACTGATGAGCTACACTCACACTTTGTAAAGGGTTAGTCATGCCAAGATAGTCTACTTTCTACAACATTCTTTCACAGGTTGTAGTTGAGTCTTCATAATTGAACAGTATTAAGAACATAAAACTGTCCTTTAATTAAGATTTTCCCTAATAAAGAAAATAGAAAGAAAATGGAAATGTCAAAAATACATAACTTTACAAATAAACTAAAGATGGAAAATTTAAAAGGTTTATTTTCACAAACTGAATAAAGAACATATTCATTTCATGTACTATGTAATTGTGCATGGGATCTGTAGCTTATCCAATATAAGTAGAGGTATGTGATCCAAACAACACTAAGAAAAAAGTAAAATATCTAGAAATTTCAAATATTTAAGGGAATAGACATACATATTGAAAATCTGGAAAGGTTTTTATGCATTTCAGCCCAAACATAACTACCTATCATGTGAAGGTTTATTAAGCCTCCAAGTACTACATATAGGCTGTACTCTATCCTGGATAAACTTAATACATCTGATACTACAAAGGTCAACCAAAGACATGTGTCATTCTTCAAAGAAAATTCTATAAAGGCAGTCTGAAAATAATAGCGTTAGAGCAAAAGTATTCAGTATATCTTAGTAAGTATGATTAAGCTACTTTTTTAGCGTTAAGATTTATTTCCTTTCAAATTACACAGTTAAGAATATCTTCAGGCTTCCCTGGTGGCACAGCGGTTAAGAATCTGCCTGCCACTGCAGGGGACATGGGTTTGATCCCTAGTCCAGGAGGATCCCACATGCCACGGAGCAACTAAGCCCGTGCAACACAACCACCGAGCCTGTGCTCTAGAGCCCGTAAGCCACAACTACTGAAGCCCGCGCGCCTAGAGCCCGTGCTCTGCAACAAAAGAAGCACCGCAATGAGAAGCCCCCACTCGCTGCAACTAGAGAAAGTCCATGCACAGCAACAAGACCCAACACAGCCAAAATAAAAACAAACAAATAAATAAATTTATTTTTTTTTTTAAAAAGAGTATCTTCTCTCCGGGACTTCCCTGGTGGTTCAAGAATCCGCCTGCCAATGCAGCGAACGTGGGTTCAAGCCCTGGTCTGGTAAGATCCCATACACTGCGGAGCAACTAAGCCCTGCACCACAACTACTGAGCCTGTGCTCTACAGCCCACATGCCACAACTACTGAGCCCACACACCTAGAGCCCATGCTCCGCAACAAGAGAAGCCACCGTAATGAGAAGCCAGCGCACCACAAAGAAGAGTAGCCCCCGCTTGCTGCAACTAGAGAAAGCCCACGCACAGCAACAAAGACCCAATGCAGCCAAAACAAAATACTAAAATAAAAATAATTTTTTAAAAGGAATATCTTCAAAAAAAAAAGAGAATATCTTCTCTCACAATAGGGAAGGCTTTTAACTATTTTATGTAAAGAAAAGCTGCAAAACCAGACATTTTAAAAAAAAATCACAATAAAGTTTTGACAGAATAGTTTCTCATGATGGATATGAATTTGCTGAAAATATAAGAATTATAGAACTTTTTAAAGAATTTCAACCCAACAATGAAGTAGCTTCCTACATAAATTACACGAGAAGCATGAGTTAATGTATGGAAAGCAATCTAAAAAGTGTTAGCACAACAGGTTTACTTAAAGGCTTTATGGGTATTAAAAATGAAATTTGCATACTCAACGGTACATAAAAACAATGCCTTTTTTTTTTTTGCCGTACGCGGGCCTCTCACTGTTGTGGCCTCTCCCATTGTGGAGCACAGGCTCCGGACGTGCAGGCTCAGCGGCCATGACTCACGGGCCCAGCCGCTCCGCGGATGTGGGATCTTCCCAGACCGGGGCACGAACCCGTGTCCCCTGCATTGGCAGGCGGACTCTCAACCACTGTACCACCAGGGAAGCCCTACAATGCTTTTTGATAAGGATTTTTTTCTAACACTTCAAATTATAGGTAATAACTTGTCTAAATTTTGATTTGTATTTATATATGATTATATTTGCATACAATTGTATATACTAATTACATACAAATTTTGTATATAATTTTCTGATTTGCCAATTTAATGTATTGTTCACAGTTTTTATCATAGAGAGTTGGAAAATTGGAAGCAATCCTATCTACTGATCTTCTCTTTCCTGATACTTTCCATTGCTATCATGCTTAGAAAATTGTTTCTCACCAGAATAATTCACATTTAGCTGCTTTTAGTTTTGTATGTTTCTTAAACATTTTTATTCCACTTTAATTTTAATGTAAAAATGAGATGAGTATCTAGCTTTTATTTTTTTCTCTAAATTATTATCCCATTTCCCCAAATCTTCCTTTTTACAAGAATACATAATGCCATCACATTCAAGGGCTCAAATCACAAAATATACGAGGGTCTATTTCTAGACTGTCTATTCTATTCCATATAAATGTCTAGCAAATATTACACCAGTAGGACATCATTTCAGTTTACGTAGCTTTATCAGTACATTTTAACAACTGGTAGGGCAAGCCCCACCTCATCACTCTTGATGGGCAAACCCAAATCCATCTGGGGTCTCAGTTCTCACAACTGTAAGATGGGCCTGTGCCTACCCCTACTTCAAAAGCTTACTATGAGGAATTCACTGAAATCACACACACGAGGACTCTTTGAAACTATAAAGAATCACATAGTTCTAAGTTGTCATCTATACCTGACTACAGTATTAATGAACTCTCCAAAGAACAAAAAAAATTCTCAAGTAGAGTTTAAATTGAAATCAGTAAAACAGATCCATGGACTTCCCGGGTGGCACAGTGGTTAAGAATCCACCTGCCAATGCAGGGGACACGGGTTCGAGCCCTGGTCCAGGAAGACCCCACAGGCCGCGGAGAAACTAAGCCCGTGCGCCACAACTACTGAGCCCTGTGCCACAACTACTGAAGCCCATGTGCCTAGAGCCTGAGCACTGCAACAAAGAGTAGCCCCTGCGCGCCGCAACTAGAGAAAGCCCACACAGCAACGAAGACCCAATGCAGCCACAAATAAATAATAAGTTTTTAAAAATAAAATAAAACAGATCCTCATCAGTTAAGAATGAATACTTTTATGTTACACAAAATGTCTAATGGACTCAACATTGTTATAAACATTTTCTGGATAGAAAATGTGCCTTCTAGCTCATTTGAGTAAAAGAAAAACAAGTTAGTGCCCATTTGTAAATCAAAGAAAGAAAAAAGGCGTGGTGAAGTGCTCCTCAAATTTGTTCAAGATTTGTTTCTTGGAGCTGTGGGAAAGGTTCAAAAGGCTAATTTCATGAATAAAGTCAATTTAATTTCGTTTCTTAACCTCTTTAATTGGATTCCACAAAGAAAAGATATTGACGGAATGTGAACACAAACCGTAGGATTATTTTTGTTCCCAAAATGCAGATACCGAACACATTACCTGTCCTACTACAGAGGAATTCAGACGACAGAAAACACTCCCATTTAAGGAAGTCTTAAATCAGAAATAAATCGTTTACTATGACAAAGTTGGCACCTAAAAGGCATTAGTACCACCCCCTAAAATAGCTCAGAGGGCCCTAGATATGTGTATGGTACACAGAATCATATAATTTTTCACCTAGTGGCAGGGACATTACAGAATACTTTTTCTAATCCCCTTAATTAACAGTAGTAGAACTAAGGCTCAAAAGCTAGGTCCAGAAGCTCAGTTTTTTTAGATAAGTAGATTTTAAACTTACTTTCTTAGCAAATCACTGGTTTCCTGTTCACTGTCTTGTGTTGTATCCAAAGAAAAGGCATCTGAGAGTTCAGCTGAGTTGGACTCTTGTGCTTCTGCTGGAAGTGCCAGGGTTCCCAGGGAGCCACTGACAACAGCCCTCTCCCTTCGGACCCCTTCATCAGGATGGTCACTGGGGTTTCGCACGTCTTTCTCAGTTTTGACATGTTCATCTTTGAAAGAAGATTGCTTGGCTTCACCAAGAGATGATTTTCCTGAGATATTGAATAAGTTACCAAGAAACTGAAAAAAGCTTTCTTTCGGCTGTTTATCGCTTTCTCCCATTTTGGCATCTGAAGTGGAACCGGAAAAGTCATTTGGCTTTCTGGAATCTTCCTGTGTTGGAAGAGTGATTAGCTTCTCAGCATGGTTCCTTTTGTCCTCACTTTGGGGAATCTTTGAAAACGAAATAGAGAATATTAAGCAACATCATTTAAAAAATGACATAGGCTAACTCATAACCTATTACATGACACATTCTGTGCCAGACGCCAGGGACACATCTGTGAATAAGACAGATGGCTTCTGTTCCCTAGTAGTTTTACAAGCTACTGAAGGGCACCGTCAGCACAACTTTAACAAAGCTATATAGTAAATGTCACAAAGGGGGAAGTACAGCCCACATGGGGACCCAGGAGTAACTAGGCCGGATTTGGTTGTGGAGAGAGCAGAGGAGCTAACTCAGGGGATGCTTCCTAAAGGAAGTGCCCCCTGAAGGAGACCTAAAAAGTGCCTATGTGATGCTTGTGCATCTCCCTCACGCTCTGCTCTCCGCCCCCTGCTCCTCCTCCTCCCCATCTCTCTGCATTTAGAGAGGTGTCAGCTTCTAAGGAGTTTAAAATGACTGGAGGTAAGAGTGTAAAATGAGAAGAGCAAAAAGTAAGTATGGAGAGATAAGTAAAAGGACAGATCATGGCAGACCTCAGAGGTGTTTAAATTTAGCCTTTATTATTACAGAGCTAATGGACAGTAAATTTAGCCTTTATTATTACAGAGCTAATGGACAGTATTTTCACACACTGGGTACATCAGACAACACCTAAATAGACTTCATCATTTCAGCACTGTGTTAACCCCTGAAGCTGCCACATGGTGGAAAACTGTTCCTCGAGAAGATGAGGAAAGACAGCAACATGGTGTATCAATTTAGAGGAAAAGCCCGCTACAAACTCTTCAAGGTAACACACAAAGCCCTGATATGTGCATTAATGCAAACGGTGGGCAGCACGGGAATTCTTGCAGACTGTTAAACACTTTCAGGGGTGCATTTTACCTGCTCATAAATAACCTACTAGTGAAGCAAGCTCCCATTCACGCGTACTCTGTGTGAGGAGACGGAGCTGCTCCATCAGAGTGCGTGCCGGCATTCCACTGCACACTCCTCCCTAAGGCTTCCTTAGCTTCAGGCCAAGGGGCCAGCTCAGCCTGCCTTCCCAACATGCTCGCTCACCTACTTGCAAAAGGAATGCGGTCTGATAGTGTCTGTCAGATGTCACACTCACTAGTCCTTATAAAAGGAAAGCTCAAGTGTGAGTCAGAAAAATATCAGGACACCAAGGTGAGACCACCTTAGGCCACTGTAGGTTCACAGGAAAAAGTTTTGTAAGAAGCTGATCTTCAAGAAGGCAAGAACATCACAAGTATAATGTCATTTGTTCACCTCCCTTCCCTGTTTCAATCCAAATTCAAAACAGTTTAAAGGAGTGTTCCACTAACCACTAGTAATAATATTTGGCATATGGATGGCTGAGAAAATGTTTAGAGCCCATTAGCCCAGGAAATTAATTTCAAGCGAACAATATTTTTTGTTTGTTCCCACCTTAGAAGTCAGGGATATTTTTGAGTAAACACACAGCATAGCATTTTTCTGTGTGCTACGTCCTTAATATAACTCGTGAGTCTCTACATTTAGAGTAGCACCAGCCTTCCAGAGTCACTCAAAGTCTCACCTTTTACTGGTTTCAATGGCAACTCAATCCCACGTGCCTCCACTTCATCCACCCAGCCTCCTGCTCTGTATGGGGTCTGCCCTATAAATTAACTGCACCCTCTCCTCGTGTTGACAGCATAGATGGCCTCTCGGTACAGCAGTAGAAAATATGCTAGTTGACATTTTGAAAGTGATCATGTGTATGAAAGGGATATATTTTTTTGCCTTTAACTACTCCATTTAATTTGTTGTAATGGCCACCCACAATATTTCTTCCTGCTTCAAAATGAACTAAGACTGCAACACAAAGAGAACAGTGATTTGTTTTCTGCAACGAGTATGATCACTCATCCTGGGAGGCTACCCGAGGAACGTGAACTACAGGCTACTCACTAAAATAACACAAATATTCCTAAAATGCTTTAGAGATTCACAAAGGAGTTCTATAAAATTGGGGCAATGGTTTTTAAAATAGGAAAACTTAGAGAACACAGAAATTACATTTTTTGACATCCATAAAATCTCAAGACGAATTATTTGTCGAAAATACTATTTCTCTCACTGCCTCAATTATTTTTACTTGACAATTCCTTTCAAAATATAATGGACTGGGCTTCCCTGGTGGCGCAGTGGTTGAGAATCCGCCTGCCGATGCAGGAGACACGGGTTCGTGCCTAACCCACATGCCGCGGAGCAACTAAGCCCGTGAGCCATGGCCGCTGGGCCTGTGCGTCCGGAGCCTGTGCTCCACAACGGGAGAGGCCACAACAGTGAGAGGCCCGCATACCGCAAAAAAAAAAAAAAAAAAAAAAAAAAAAAAAATATAATGGACTGCTGTCTCAACAAGGAAAATACATTTTGCTAAACTAGTGAAAGCCTTCCCATTTAATGTTTTTAGAGGGATATATATATAAAATTTTTAAAAATCACTTGTTTCTCCTTCCCCTCGATTATCACTTCTTTGCTATTCCAGAATCCCTGTATCTTAAATGTACTTCAGAGCATTTTAATGTCTTAGTTGCTTAATTTTTGCCTACTAATCTTATGAGAAATTTGTATCAGTAATTAAAATACCTTCAACACCACCACCAAAAAATTATTTAAATTTAGAGACAAAAGTTAGCACGAAAGAGCACTGCTATTCAAAGTTAACACAACAAACCCAGTATTTATATAACTACATCTTAAAATTTGATATAAAATAGCTGCTCTTTGCCCTCAGCCTAGACAACAAAGAAGTTCAGCCTGCTACAAGCTAGGGCCAATGTCACCTGCCAATAGGACTGTCTACCACTGTTCCAACGAGTACCAGAATGAAAGCACTCAGGATTCAAGCAAACGTTAACAAAACATCGATTCCAGTTGCCCTCAAAGATGTTGGTATTCCGAATATAACATATAAAGGCTACTAATGAAGGCATATGCATCTTGGGAATTTAGTTTTTTTCCCTTCATACTCAATATGTTGTAACGCAGTGTCCTTAGGTCCAAATTCATCCGTCTATCTATCTATTCTCTTTGCTATGTGACCAATACAGGGAAACACAGGAAAGCATTAAGTACAGTGATTAATAAGACTCAGCTGTGGCTTCAAGGAACTTACAGTCTAGCAAGATACTCATCATTATATCACTGTGTGGGGCATAGGAGAGATATGTACACGATGGAAGACAAAATTAATTTGGCTGGGGATGGGGAGAATCCACTACACAGAGGAGGTGATGTTTGAGCTTGCTCCTGAAGGGTGAGAAGAGCATTCAAGACATAAGGTAGGGCCTGGGTCGAGCACACAGAAGTGTGAAGTACGTTTATTAAGGCAGGGCCGTGGGTGGAGAAGACTGGGGCACAGAGGATAGAGAATGAAGTCGATAAGATGACCAATTAGAAGTGGAGGGTGAGAGATAACAAAGTCACAGATGATTAAGTTTTCTAAATTGGGAAACTATCTGAGTAGTTAAGACAAAAATGGATATGGGAAATAAAAGGAAAGGTGAGATTAGAGCCTTTGTGGGGTTTGGGGGAGGTGAGGCAACAAACTAGATGTCAAACATGTAGCATTTGTGGTCTCCTGGTGCAGCAGTCGGAGCACAGTTAAGAACACAATTTGGCGATACACAGTGTGTTCAGGGGAAAGGGGGACCAACCAAAGAGCCTCGGGGGAAAAAGATTAAAAGGCACAAAGAAGAAAAAAATCAGTGTAAGAGATGAGGAAGGCCCAAACCGGAACAGTCAAGCCACCAGAATGCTGGTCTCCAAAGGCAAACAACGAAGGATATTTCCAAAAGCAAAGGGGGAGCGAATGCCAGACGCCACTGTAAGGTCAAGAAAGAGGAGGAGTGTCCTCCTCACTGTTCTTCAAAAACATCAGGCCCACTCATCCCTCGGGAATTGTGCATTCACTCTTCTCTCTGCCTAGAATGTTCTTCCCGCACAGAGCTATATGACTCCCACCCGCTCACCACCTTCAAACCTTTATTAACTGTCATCTCCATTTGAAGTTTCCCCAGTCACTCTATCTAAAATAGTAAACTCCTCCACTCTGAAACGGCCTATATCCCTTCTCTGCCTTATTTTTCTCCTTTGTACTTGCCAGTATCAAATACACACATCTCACACACACACACACATATTATTTAATACGTTTCTTCCTCTAGAAAGTAAAAGCCACAAGTGCAGGGGTTTTTGTCTGTTTTATTCATTGCTGTTATCTCTAGCACCTTGAAATGTGCCTGACAATAAGGGGTGCTTATATACTTGTTGGACTAATAAACGAAGGAATGAAGACCATAGAAAAGCCCTAGGAATGCAGGAGAAATAGTCGTAACAGCTCAGGAATTTGTGGGGACAGCCCCAAATGCAAGGTGTTGAACAGTGAACACAGAGCAAAGAAATAGGAACACTTGGTAAATAATTCAATAGAAGGCAACACTTTTGAGAGATTTTTTTTTTTTTTTTTTAGCTAGAGGAAAGGTAAAAAGGTGACAGTTTAAGGTCCAAGACAGAAGAAATGACTTTTTGTTCCTGTTTTGTGGCTCAGCTCTACACCTGGTGGGAAGGGAGTAACTGCTGTACAACAGAAGGATGACAGATTTGAGAAGGAAAAGCGGAAGGTGATGAGATGAAGAGACCAGTACAGTCTCTAATACTTCTAACAAAGGGGAGGCACGAGCCTTGGAGCGGAGTAGGGGCCCTTCCTCTTCCAGCTACAGTGATAAGGAAGTGGCGCTAAAGCCTGAGCAATTCTGTAAGGGGGAGAAGACTATAAGCAAGGTCCAACAAGTGGCTCTGAGCTCAGGAGAGTGAGAGGAGAGATGCTTAGCTGAAGAAGGGACACAGGGGTGGAGCTGGGATCTGAGCTCCCAAAATAGAGAAGACTTGGAAGAGCGTTTGGGGGAATGCAGCAATAGGCTGAGACCAGGTGTACCAAGGAACAGTCGGGGTCAACGCAAATTTTAAGGTATTCATTCTTATACAGATGATGAACAGCGAGATACTACTCTATGTGCATTGATCCAACAGTGAAAAAAATATATACCAAGAGCCCTGCTTTCACAGAGCCTACATTCTAGGCATGGGAGAACTTATTTTCAGGTCTAGTTGGCATTAGTTTGTCACCTCCCTCATCAGCCTCTAACAGGTGGCCGGTGCTGTCCCAGCATGGTGACTGGCACAGGAGACAAGGTCAAGAAGGCCAAGGGGGAGAGAGTGTCACCAAAAAAGGGTCCGTTGAGTGAGAAATAGTGAAGAGCCAGATGGCCCTTCCTTTAGTGTCTCAGGCACCTGGCTTGGTCATCCCCCCCCTCCCCCCACCTCAGGCTCTGCCTTCACTGTACACAGCAGGGATAATCCTTACAACACCCTGACCTGAAGCTCCTTAGCATCCTCAACTCCGATGACCTCCACTTCCGCTGGACCTCACTGTTTGGCAACCCCTGACCCTTGTCTTTACCCATAATCACCCAGCCTGTGAATCTCAATGTCAGGCACTCCCAAGTGTTCACACCCTGTCATCTTTCCAGCTCTCTTAACCCACTGTCCCAGGTGCACCCACCACACCAGTCCTCCTGCCTCATCACAGCTTCTGGCCTCTCTCACTCTGTCCCTTCCAGCTCCCACAAATTTTCGTATCTTTTCTATCCAGCCATCAAATATGGCTAACACCCTCAGAGCCTCTTTTGTTCGTTCTCTGGTCATCCCCACCTGGAAAGATTCCAGTTTTACCTTTTCCACATAAGTGAATGCATCTTGCTTTAAAAATCCACAGGGATATGCATAACTATGCAGATGTAGGCTGCCAATAATTCACGATTTACAGCCTCTGCTGGCAATCAGTCCGCAACAGCCCCCATTTTCCACAGCAGCTATTTCAAACCTTTGCCACGCCCCCTCCACCATCCCACCCATCGCCCAGCAGAGGCACCTACCTTCTACTTCATGGAGATGCTCTCCGATGGTCCTGCCTCCACCCCTCCTCTACCTGCCTCACAGCACATCTGTCCCACTTCCTTCACTCACCCTCACCATAAAGGGATGAAGGACTCCTCCTCTAAGGATCTACCAGGGCACCACTTCATAACGCCTGATGTCTCCTAAGGAACCCCACTTCCTCGTCTGCCCCTTCTGCGAGCCCACCATTCAAAAGTCTAAGTCCAGGGACAGCCTTCTCCTGTGCCTTCACTACCAACCTCCTTAAAAGGAGTCACCAACCCTCACCATCTCCTTTCCCTTTCCTCCCAGTGACTTCTTGAGCCCCTGCAATTTGGCTTCTGCCCCAGTTGTGCTCTGACCACAATCTCTCAGAGACACTGTCCTACTTGCTAATTCAATGTACTTTCTTTTGGCCCTGGTCTCATATGATGTGTCTACAGGAGGTGAGACTGCATCTGATCCTGAAAACCAATCTTCCTTGGCTTCCATGATATCACCCTGAGGTTTCCCTTCATCCTCTCTTAATGCTCCCTCCATCTCCTTCAAGTTCACATCCTTCTAGCCATTCCCTACATATCATGTTTCTCCAACTTCCAGCCCAGGGCTACTTTACCTTCATGATTTTCTTATGAGGTCTCATTTCTCACAGACGAATCTTATGATTGCCAGATTTGTATTCTCAACTCAGACTGTATATCCAACGATCAACCCGACATCCATACCCACACCTGGATGCTTCACCGGCACCTCAAACTCAATACGTCCCAAACTGAACCATGCTGTGTCTCCATTCCTCCATTTTCTGTAAACTGTAACATTCCCACTTGTTAAAAAGTCAGATGAAACATCAGGACATCATGACCTCTCTCCTAGAATACTGCCAGCAATGAATGACTTGTTCCCTTGCTTCCATTCCTAAAGTTCCCCAGTCTGCTCTCCAGACAAAAGCCACAGCAATCTTTTAGATTTCAAATCTAATCATCCTTAAAGGCCTCCATTGGCTGTGCACCCTTGTCAGGATAAAATCCAAACTCCCTAGCGTGGCGTTTAAGGTCTTGGTGAATCTTGCCCCTCTTTGATGTGATCTCTTGTCACTTGCAATGCTGACAGTGCCTAATGTCACCATATGCGGGCTCAGGCATTCACGGGAGCCTATTTTCTCCCCCCTCCCCTCTTGCTTCCTCTTTCTCTTACTACAGGTATGTCTTTGCACAAAGCTATTACCACTGCTGAGACCATTTATCCCTTGTCCTCTTTGCCTGGGAAATTTCTACTACAACTCAAAAGTTTTTCAGAATGGAAACTGCCTACATATATGCATGCGTGTGTGTGTGCGTGCGTGTGTGTGTGTGTGTGTGCGCGTGCGTGTGCGTGTGTGTGCGTGTGTGTTCTTCCAAGGAACAGCTCTAACATCCTACTTTTCCTTGTCACCACAAGGTCAGGGCAAACAACTTTATGCTTTCATCATGAGTAGGACTATTACCTAGATTACTTACAGTCACCAAAATCTGGCATTCATAAACTAAAGCCAGCTGCTTACTAGACAATTCTAGCTAGTTTTCTCCTAAGATAACTGGCCACAACACATTACTTGGCAGAATCATTCCCTGATATCAAGATTGGGTAACTGGTGGCGCCTTTCAGCAGGACAGGGAATACAGGAACAAAAGGAAATTAGGATAAAATACACTGAATTCAACTTTGAGTAAGTCCAATCTCATACTCAGTGACCTTCACAGGAAAGGTCCATCAAAGAATTGGCTCCATCATCCTGAAGCTCAGGAGACCACATTGGGCTGGAGGGACAGATGTGATTTTTGTCATTGGCTAAGATGTAGGTAAAATCAAATCAACCAGGGCAGGTGTGTAAGGTGAGAAGAGAAAAGAAGAAGATGACATAACGTAGGGGAAAAGCCATTCCTTCTTGTTATGATATAAGCACTTCTCCAACGAAAACACTGGGCCAGAAAAATAAATGTTTTTAATTCTATGAGAGCCTTTTGGAGCTCTCAAATCAGTATGTGGCACCCGTGGAGGCAAATGTACTCACAAAAATCTAGAGTATGTACACGACCCTTCATCCCCAGTTTCCATTTTCATCAGGTATGCCACCACACCACAAAGTAGGACTATTCCAGGTCTATGAGAGGTTGGAGCCGCTGCAAATCAAACCAGACACCATGCAATACATTCAACATCCAAGAACTCTGAGATATCAAGGCCCCAGAGCAGCACCAGCCATATCAACAGGCTTAAGCCCTGGCAGCCCCTTTGGTCATGTGAATGGTGCAGTAACATGCAATGCAATCTCCACTTCAGGCACCCTGACAGCACCCAGTCTTTACAGAAGCAATCAAGGGTGAGAGCTTCTGACTTCTAGCTAAAGTTCAATGTGCATACATATGTTCATGTACGCCTTCTTTTCAAATGTTACAGAGAATCAGTGTTTCTAAGAGCTGATTTCCATACTATTCACCCAGAAAAAGTCAGCACCATTCTTAAGCAAAGAGTTAGACTCTAAGTTGTCGTCAGACTGCATATGGCAAGAAGACAGCTCTTTTCCTCAGTACCTAAATTGTGTTGGGTATCATGCAGTGCAGCACATGTTATCTCAGTTAATTCTAAAACACTTCTATAAAATAAGGATTGACACCTCCCATTACAGAGCAGCAAACCAAAGTTCAGAGGGGTTGAGTAAATTTTCCAAGGTTAGAAAGCTACTACATGGAGACCTGGGATTTAAGCCCAGATATGTCTGATTCCAAAGACTGTGTTCTTTCCATCACTGCACATGTAATTTTAAAACTGTTCCAAGGAGGTGCCACGGCTGGCAGAGGAAGGGAATAGTGGCTGACTCTGAGGCTCCAGGCTACTCATTCCCATTATCAACAGGGGAGCGTTGCTTGAATCTGTTTACATAGGGGGTTCCAAGTCCAACTATAGTTGAAATTTTTAAAAAGAGAGTTCCCGTGTTTGAAAAAGAAAAATTTTTAAATCTTGATTTTAAATTGATGTCATATTGCTATTTGTATCACTGAGGAAAAAAAAGGACAGCAAGCATGCATTAAGGCTATAATTTATTTTAAAAAATTAGTTCAGTAATTAAATCTCTCCTAACCATGCAAACATTTAATATATTTAAATTTGACTACCATTTCACCTCTGGCCAAAAAAAGAGTTGAAAAAGACCAATAAGGAAAGAAGAGTTACACAAATCAAAATATAAACAAATGCATAATTTAATATATTCATCTTACTAAACAGTACTGTACCCCCAATATAGGCATTGATATAAATAACAATTTGTGACTATTTTTATTCAGTGAGATACTCTTGAGCTACAATTCTTGCATTTTTACATATCAGTGAAGAGTGGCAACAATTAAAAAAAGCGTGGTTCTTTTTAGTAATTTATTTATGATAATATTAAAAATAAGGGTTATGAATTATTAACAACTAACAGTAATATGCACTAGATTGATACTCCTCAGTTGTCCCTAGAAACATCATAGGCATATAGCAACCAGACATCTCTTAAAAGATACCAGAACCTTCACCAAAGTTGTATGATCAGTTATGAGCAACAATTCTAAAATGGGGCAACAGTTAAACTTTATATAAAGCAGATGCCAAGCTACTGAGAACAAGCCTAATAATCATCAAGTTATTTAGGCCTGGTTTGGAAAATCTATAACCTATGGTTCAGATTTAATTCATTTTATTTAGCTCATGACTCATTCTGAAAACAGACTTACTGCCACAGCTCTTTTAATTTTATTAGGGTTTCTTTTTGGTAAATCAAGTTTATAAGTATAACCTTACAGATTAAGTTCACAAATGGGAAGCACTATGGTACAGAACTGCATCTGAATTCTCCTATCTCCTCTCAATAATAATATGAATTTGTCAAGTGACAACCTCTCTGAGATTCACTTTCCTCAACTATTAAGAGATAAATATTCTGGACTTCCCTGGTGGCGCAGTGATTAAGAATCCACCTGCTAATGCAGGGAACACGGGTTCGAGCCCTGGTCCAGGAAGATCCCACATGCTCTGGAGCAACTAAGCCCGTGCGCCACAACTACTGAGCTTGCGCTCTAGAGCCCGTGAGCCACAACTACTGAGCCTGCGAGCCACAACTACTGAAGCCCGTGCGCCTAGAACCTGTGCTCTGCAACAAGAGAAGCCACCACAATGAGAAACCCGTGCACCGCAACGAAGAGTAGCCCCAGCTCTCAGCAGTTAGAGGAAGCCCGCATGCAGCAGCAAAGACCCAATAGAGCCAAAATTTAAATAAGTGAATAAATTTATAAAAAGAAAAAGAGATAAAAATTCTGATTAACACTGGAGATAAACCACACACACTGATTTCTTCTCTTGTACAAAACACTCTAAAATGACAGTAAAGGTTTTTTTTTTTTTAAGTTATAAATACAAGGAGAGGAAGAGAGTAGATATTAGCAGATAAGAGATTTCAGAAAAAGTTTAGAAGGCAAAAGCAGATGAAGGCATGGTAATTGACCAGAAGAAGCTTCCACCCAAGTGTCTGCAACAGGGAACTTTGATCATAAGGGAGAAACAATCTACAGACAGATTGTCAGCAGACCACCTGGAAAAGCTCAGGATTTTGAAGATACTAGGTACTACTTAGGGCAATATGAGACATGGGATTAAGGGCAGAGTTTGGTTAAAAATCTCCAAATGGAGTACTTGACCCCCAGGGCTCTTCCTCCATTTCAAGCAGTTAAACGATCCTCCCTACTTCCCAACACCTCTATCTCCCAAACAAATTTATATAGAGAGAACATCTCCAAAAATATTGAGACTTTTGGGCAGACTGAATTTGCAGTATCAAAGGCCATCCATGTAGAAATGTCTGGAACTCTGACAATCAAGTCTAGAACTCAAGAGGGATGTCGGGTAGAGATCTGAGAGCCACAAGATGAAGTAATAAGATTGGAAGATACTACTTTGAAAGACTGATGTTGAGGAGGGTTGAGGACTTTGAGAAACATCTACATGAAAAGTAATTTAGCCAGAAGAGAATCAGTGAAGGAAACAGAAGGGAACGGCCAGAGGCAGGAATTGCAACAAGAATGTACAATATCATAAGTGCAAATATACAAAAGAAACTATCTGGAAAGGAGACAAGACTTGGAAAATCAAGTGTCTCAACTGGTTAAATACAGTAAGAACTAAGAAAAGGACACTGATGGTTAGCAAGAGGTCAGGGTTTCATGGAACCCTCACTCATTTAACAACTATGACAATGTATGGCAGGCACAGTACTGGTTTTCCCATGTCTAAGGGAACCAGGAGGGAGACCGGAGTCAGATTAGAAATCACTAAGAATTAAACAGTGATTATGACAAACTTTCATAAGAAATCTTTGAGTTAAAGGTAGCAAGTAAAATGAAATGATAGCCTGAAAGGAAACCAGACCCATGAAAGGAAAAAATATATATTTTTAAATTTTACACATTTAGAGAGAAATAGAGGAAGCCAGTGAAGATGGAGAGGTGGATGCAGTGCAAGGCGAAGTCCAAAAGAAGGTGGGAAATTAGAGACCAGTACCACTAGCAGGGGTATTTAGGGAGTTTAGCCTTGGAAGGCAGTAGACATGAACACAGCAAGAGTCTAAGGCTGCAAGACAAGAATCTACATTCCCTATAGAGAAATAAACATAGAATATGGACTAAATATCTGGAATTTTGCCAGCTAGATACAAAAACTGATTAATATGGAAGAAATATATATTTCAGTGGAATGGTAGATGCACATGTGAGAAATAGATTCCAATGTTATCAAAACAGCAAAATTTGTATAGCGTATAAGTGATATTTTAAGAACTAAGAATCTAATTATGTCCAAAGATAATATAAAGCTCCCACAGTCTCTAGCTGTTTGAAAAATATAATTAATTTTTTGTAGCTTAAATTTATAACAAAACAATCTTCAATATCTTGATTTGGTATCTCAAGGTCAAATACAAAAAGAAATGCAGTAAAAACATTCATTATACATAAATCTGTTACATTTTACACTGGAGAGGAAAAATGGTACACATTTTTCCTTATCATGGAAGGCATTATCATAAAATTCAGGTTAAGAAGATGGAAGCATGGCAAGAAATGT
This sequence comes from Kogia breviceps, assembly GCF_026419965.1. Taxonomy (NCBI): domain Eukaryota; kingdom Metazoa; phylum Chordata; class Mammalia; order Artiodactyla; family Physeteridae; genus Kogia; species Kogia breviceps. Next base: position 104,569,842 of record NC_081314.1, read on the forward strand.
CACAATACAGTGGAGTGCTATGTTTCAGAAAACCATTCGTTACAAAGAAAGCAAATGCGTGTTTTATGCCAATTGCTAAATAAAAAACCTTAAATGAGACTATTTAAAATAATAAGATCATAGATATTGTTGCTAACCTTTCTTTCCCCCTAGGTATGCAGCTGACTATTGATATTATCAAAATATGTACTTTTTTCTTTTCTTTTTTAAATTGAAGCAACAGGGATTTTACTGTATAGCACAGAAAATTATACCCAATATCTGGTCATAACCTATAATGGAATAGAATCTGCAAAATGTAAGTTTTTTTTTTTTTTTTTTTTTTTGCGGTATGCGGGCCTCTCACTGTTGTGGCCTCTCCCGTTGCGGAGCACAGGCTCCGGACGCACAGGCTCAGCGGCCATGGCTCACGGGCTTAGTTGCTCCGCGGCATGTGGGATCTTCCCGGACCAGGGCACGAACCCGTGTCCCCTGCATCGGCAGGCGGACTCTCAACCACTGCGCCACCAGGGAAGCCCAAAATGTAAGTATTTTTGATGCCTGGCAGCAGCAGGTCCCAAAACAACTGGGTCTGTGTAGCAAGGTTGAGGAAATCCTACCAATAACTTCCAGAAAGTTAAAAAAAAAAAAAAATACAGTTACATGGTCCAAAATGCTTACACTACCCCAGTGAGAGTGCCATGGTGCCCTTTCTATCATGGGCTAACAAAACTGCCCATGTATAAGTAATCCTATAGGTCTCAAACCATAAGAGAAATAGTTTCACAACATGAGCTGTTTACTTGGGGGCCCAAATCCCAAACTGAAATTATCCTGGGCACTCAAACCAAGATACTAAGAATGTATAGAAAAGATCATAATCATGGAGGCCCAGCCACTATATTTGCCACCACACAGACACTGAAGCCACAAAGATGGAACTTTCTGGAGCAAAACTCTGCAGGTGGAAAGCAGGACTATTGGAAATTAAAGTCTGAGGGCCAAGTTTGAAGACTGTTTCTTTCAGTGAGATTAATAGCTGAAGTGTTACATATCAGTTCCAGGCTAAGTAGACAAACAAGTAGAGACCACGAGAGGAGAAGAGAGCAGGGAAAACATGAAGGTTCTCTGAAGCTCAAGGGTGGGTGCAGAGGCAATGAGGGATTAAGAGAGAGAGAATGACAGGAGCTGGCAGCCGAAGCAACTTTGAAGTTTGAGATCTCAGAAGTAACAGACGTACTTCCTGTGAAGCAATTCAAGAGCAAGGTTGCACGTATAGAATTAGAAGTAAAAATCTTGAACTAAGGCAACTCAGGACATGTAAAAACTGAGCAAGAGGGAGAAAGCTACAGAGCCCACCAGCAAGCGGGCTAACGACTGGCTGACACAGAATAGGTAGGAGGTGTTATAAAACCTGGGAGCAGGATTTAGTCGCCAAATTCACAAAGGAAGAAGAAAGGGAAGGGAAGCAAGGTGATCCTGATTTTTTTTTTCTATAAAGTTTAAAAAAAATCAGATTCTGATTTTACTTTCTTTCAAAAAAATATTTATATTGGTAACTATGATGGAGAAGGAGGGAATAAAGAAGGAAAACCGCTTTATCTTTACCATATTTAAGGTCTTTGGATCTCATATAATGTTTAAGAGTCCCCATATCAGTAATGAAGAATTCAGATGACTTTCTGGTCCTTCCACTGACCAAGCTAATGTACCCAGAAATCCCTGGAAAGCACAAGCTTTCTCCCTGACTGACTGTCACAAATCGTTTGAAAAGCAAGTAACTGGGACCAAACTCCATGAATGGGAGACAGCTACTAAAACTTGATCACATACCTGGCCTCACATCCCCAAACAACACAAACACCCAATTTCTATAAAATCACTTATGACTAAAAAGAAATGTTATAAGGTTTAGTGGTTTTCCAGGATTTTTAACCACACTTTTCAGCAACTATTTTCGTAGAAGTGTACCTTATACTCTTTTCATGCTTGTCCTGTAGATGCAGGGAAAGCCAGTTCATATATGAGCTGATAAACATAACATCACATACTAATGACATGTACGAACATGTCTAACTTCTACGCCCTCAAAAGCACTCTTAGTTGTCAGAAGCTTTTGAGAAAACACAACATAAATCAAAGAAGTTCCTAGAGAAAAGAGACTGTGGAGGTCAGATGATCCAATTTACAGATTAGAAAACCAAGGCACAAAGAAGTTAAATGCCTCAGCTGAAGGCCTCACAGTTGGTCAGTGGCTAGGCTGGGGTAAGAGCAGCACCTCCTCAAGTCTCTCCTCAGTCCTCTCCCCCTACCCGCACCCCAAGACGCAAATGTCCAGTACAGCTGGGCTGGAGTTCCACATAAAGTAATAAGACTTTCTGCTCTTTCTGAAACGTAAAATGAGATGACAGAATCTAAAAGAATAAGAAACAGCAGAAACTAAGAAACATATTTGCTTGATATAAAATAATATTAATTTAAAACTATACCTTTACTGCTTCTGATGAAAGTACATTTTCCTTTTTCTGACTTGTGCTCATGGGCTCATTTTCAACACTGAAAAATAAAAACCACAGTTTCTTTTGAAATTAAAAGAGAATTACTAAAATCATACAGTTGCTGGGTTTAATGAAAAAACGGAAAGGTCCTTTATATCTGCAATACTCAAAAGATTCATATACAAAGTGTTATACTAAAAAGATGTTGACAGGAGTCTCTACACTTGAAACACACACTTGAAAATGCTCATCCAGGCTCCAGGAATTTTTGTGAGTCTATTCTGCGCTATATTTTCTTATGCTGACGCCCAGCATCACACTAATGATGCATCTGAACAAAGGAGCATCGGTGCACAACTATCATAATCTTGGAAAGTGTTACCATTCTTTGATTTTATCTATATTAAGGTTCTCCACAGTCTAATCTTTCTTTAATGCCTATGCTGAGTGTTATTTGGAACATATTTCTACTCGGCAAATTTTTTTATAAATGTATAGGGTCATCTAGCGAATTCTGGGGATACTCAAAATAGATGCAGGTTTATCTAACCCCAAATGTGTCCCACATGGCCCCTTAAAATTCTGATTTTCCAGACAGTCACTTCTAATTGTCCTGTCTGGAATACCTTCACAGATGCCTTATGAGATGTCACAATAACCTATTTTGCCTATTGGGCACACATACATTTTAGATCTAAATATTTATGTCTCTATGTTTACATATTATTTTCTTTTTGTACTTTGATAATCCTAGATAAATTGAGTAGCTCCACTCTAAAGGTGATCATGACACTCTACCATGTGCTGGGGATTGTGCTAGGCCTTGAGGATTTAAGAAGGAGTAGGTCAGGGTCTTTGTAAAACGTCTAGTGGGGAGACTGATACACAAACAAACAAATAATTCAACTTGATACAAGTTACAACTGCTGAATGAAAGAAGTGCCATGGAGCACAGAGGAAACAAGAGGCAGTGATTCTGCCTGCTCAGTCAAGTGCCCACAGAGGAGGTACAAAGGCAGGAGGTGATAGAGAATACGGCATTTTGGGGAAACCGTGTTCTGTTTGTTTGTTTTTAATATAAGACTGGAGCACAGGGGACTTCCCTGGTGGCGCAGTGGTTAAGAATCCGCCTGCCAATGCAGGGGACACGGGTTCAAGCCCTGGTCCGGGAAGACCCCACATGCTGCGGAGCAACTAAGCCCGTGTGCCACAACTACTGAAGCCCGTGCACCTAGAGCCCGTGCTCCACAACAAGAGAAGCCACCTCAATGAGAAGCCCACACACCGCAACGAAGAGTAGCCCCCGCTCGCCGCAACCAGAGAAAGCCCGCGCGCAGCAACGAAGACCCAAGGTAGCCAAAAATAATTAAAAAAAAAAAAAAGACTGGAGCACAGGATGAGAGACCAGAGGACCAGTTACAGAATATGAGAAGCACTGGGAAGCCTTCGGGCAGGAGAATGACTGGGTGGGGAAAAACATATGGAATCGTGACTGGTGGGAGAGGGAATGGAAAGGAGGAGGGGGTCGATAGCTCACATCAGGATGCAAAAAGAGGCCACATCTGTGCTACTTAGATTTTCTATCCATACAATCCAGTGCACTTGAGCAGACTATCCAGGCTACAAATGATAATGATTAAAAAACCCCAAAAACAGAAGGAACAAATAAAAAGATCATGAACACCTGGAAAATATAATGGATTAAAATTTCATTTAGTCTCAGACTCTATGCAGGAATACAAGGACCAACAAGATACAGCCATGCTCTTCAGCCTTGGAAAAAGCAAGCACGTAAATAAGATAAATATGTGAGCTATGTGTTTAACACATGGAAATTCCATAGGAAAAAACAGGAACAAAAGTAGAAAATATAATGTACAACACAGAATTATAACCTATATACATGTACATGTCTATAAAATAGGAATGTTTCAGATGGTTAATATTTTAAACGTGAGTGGGTTCTTATCTCTTTTTTCCTATTTTACTAGGCTTATCTTTTGCCACAAGGTTATTTACAATTCAGGTTTTTAAAATTAAATGTCAATTAATACTTGTCTATTTAAGCTCAAATCAAGGAAGAGAGACTGGCAAAATACACATAAAAGGAGCATGATATAAAAATTTGGAGTATAATCATGAATACTACTGATTATGGTGATTTTATAAGTGTATTCTAACTACAATCTATTTTTTTTTTTTTTTTTTCTGTAGTACGCGGGCCTCTCACTGTTGTGGCTTCTCCCGTTGCGGAGCACAGGCTCCGGACGCGCAGGCTCAGCGGCCATGGCTCACGGGCCCAGTCGCTCCGCGGCATGTGGGATCTTCCCGGACCGGGGCCCGAACCCGTGTCCCCTGCATCGGCAGGCGGATTCTCAACCACTGCGCCACCAGGGAAGCCCTACAATCTATTTTGAATGACCTAAAAACTATCTAAACATACAACAGGCATTTTAGTATCCTAGTTCTTGCTTCAAGATTTCTGAAAGTATACTTCTTTAGAGTGTTTACAGGGTATTCTATAAACTTACTGCCTTGGTGAAATTGTAAATGAAAATGGTAAAAGTGTCTTTTCCAATACAAAAACTGCAGAAAATGCAGCTCAGCATCCATGGGATTTAAGGCAGAACTCAGTATTTTCAAGTAGCTATAATCATTTCCACACTATAAACACACACAAAATACCAGAAAAACAGTTGTAAGTCAGCACATAAGTATTTTGCATTGCGCAAACGGAAGAATTTAAAGCTGAAATCACCAAAAGAAGTAATACTTGACACTTCGTAAAACTTTCTGAAACTTATATCTTATGTTTATGTTTCATTAATCTTACTGCTAAATCAAAATTTTAAAATGTGTTGTTTTAAAACAAACAATATTTTAAAATTGGGGGTTAAGTATAAAAATCACTGCTTCAGATAAGCTTTCCCCACTTCCTTCCTAGATTACTAGAGTCCCTTCTTCATTTGTCTCTGACATTTTCAGGATCACACTGCTTCAATCCATTCTTCCTGGTCAAAGCAATCGTTAACCTGACCATGACACTCTTCTGTTCGAAAACTCCTTCAATAAATCTCCATCAGCTGATGAATACAATTAAGAGTCCTTAATATAGACATAGAAAGTTATTCACTTCCTGGTCGTAGACACACCTGTCACATAGAACTAATTCCCATTCTCAGAACGCACCAAATTCACATGCCAGCAAACCACTTTCTTCTCCTGCCTGCAACATCCTTCCCCACCTGTCCAACTCTTAATCCTTTACAATTTAGTTCTAGCTTAACCTGTATTTTTAAAAATAAATTTATTCATTTATTTAATTATTTTTGGCTGCGCTGGGTCTTCGTTGCTAGGCATGGGCTTTCTCCAGTTGCGGAGAGCGGGGGCTACTCTTCGTTGTGGTGCGCGGGCTTCTCACTGCGATGGCTTCTCCTCTTGCAGAGCACAGGCTCTAGGCACACGGGCTTCAGTAGTTGTAGCATGCAGGCTCAGTAGGTGTGGCTCGTGGGCTCTAGAGAGCAGGTTCAGTAGTTGTGGCCCATCGGCTTAGCTGCTCTGCGGCATGTGTGATCTTCCCGGACCAGGGCTTGAACCCGTGTCCCCTGCATTGGCAGGCGGATTCTTAACCACTGAGTCACCAGGGAAGTCCATTAACCTGTATTTTTTGTGCTCCCACTGTGCTCAGTGATACCCCTCATACATTTCTGCTGGTAATGACTGGCTGGTTGTCCATTTGTCTAACTAGAACTTGAACTCATTTAACTCAGGAACAATATCATTCATGGCTGTATCCCAGAGACTAGCATCGTGTCTGACAGTGTGAAGGCACTCAAATATGGTTTGTTAAATGAATTTTTAAAATAACTGATATTAAACAGTCTCCAGTTATGTGTGCTTAATCAGAAAACACTATTCTATTGGGAACAATCGAATAATACACATTAGTCTTTTTTCCTTAATGAAAAACTACTATAAGTCTCTCGAGAGCTTGTACCATCCACTCTCATCCTGCATCATCTTTCTCTAAAGGTATAAAGAGGGGAGTAGGGCTGTGAAAAGAAAATTACTCAATAGCAACAGGGTATTTTCAATTGATTTACAAACAAAACACAAAAAAAATAGAACAGAATCTATACAGACACTCAAAACACTGCATACTTAGATGTCAACTTAGGAGGAGGAGGAGGAAGAAGGAGAAGAAGAAGAAACATTAACAGAAAAGTCTCGAAAGACTTGGAGAGGTACTCTCAGACTCTCAAACATACAAGAGAAAGAGAAACATTTTGAATTCAGATGATCTCAAACGTTAAGAAAGACGACAAGCCTTTCCTATTGTTCTTTCACAATTTAACCCCCTTTGGGACCCGGGAATTATTTCAATAGCAGTATTTTTAGAAAGCACACATTCTGCTCATGGCAGGGGGTGAGGGGCAGTAACCATAATCACACAAATGTGTGATTATGTGTGTAGGCACAAAGAAGACTACCTTGAATTTTAATAGCCTCATCTTGCTTAGCTAACAGAACTCTGGAAATTACTCTTTCAAAATGGTCCAGATAAATATCAAGGTCAAAGTGACACAGAAGCTCCTCATTTTTGAAGCAAACATATTTAGACCATGTCTGAAAACCAGGAATCCAACTTACAGTCGTTAAGCAACCACTTACTTTATGCCAGATGTAAAATAAAACAAAACGGACGAAGGTCTGTTTCAGGGATGGCACCTCAGGGACAAAAGGCACTTCAGTCAAAATGCTTCTTTCTGGATCTGATTTTTTCAAATATGTACATTGGAAGTGTCAGATCAGCGCTCTGCGAGATCTAAAATCCCATATGATCCTTCAATAAGCAGAGTGAGGGGGAAAAGGAACAGGGAGACTAACCTTGGGGCTTCCGTGGTAAAGGAAGAAAAAGACTGTGACCAAGAAACCAACTCAGTCAAAACTGATATCAGGGCATCACAACAAGGAGGCAGAAACTTCTACTGTCCCTTATTTCAAAGTGACTGAGGCCAACCCGGGGTCTGTCCTCTATTCCCTTGGACTCTGCTCCCCCTCATCCCTTACTTGGGTCCTTAAATATAGGACCCTCACACCTTCCAAAGGGTCTGACCATTCCTTGGGGCATCTACACTACCTTGGGGAATCTTAGAAACACGTCTTCACACGACAAGCTCTAGAGTTTCTCTTTGTTCACTGCTATGCTGCAGGTACATGATGGGTTAGACTGACTTTTGGGCACTGGCCTGGAATCCCACCCAGCATCTCCAACCCTGCTTCTGTGGGGATAAAGACAGTTCCACACCGACAATTTCCAAACAACCATCTGGAAAACTGTCCATTCATAAACAGTGACTGCCAGCAGTATGGTGGTCCTTGTATTTTTTTTTTAATGACTATTAACAGAATATAAAACAGGTGGTTATGGCTATTTCTGGGTTTCAAATTAAAAGGTAACAAAATGCTGCACTTTTAAGACAAACAGCATATATTTTAGCCCAAACATCTGGCGTCTAAGTTTCAGAACTCTTTGGAGAGAGACTGGAAGCAAGGAGGAGAGGTAATAGACATTATTATGAAGCTTCATGGCTTTGCAGTCTTAGAGCTTCTGACAGTCCTTTCCCCCCAATGTCAACCTTCTCCTATAATTTATATATCCACCTTGAAGCTTATTTACTTCCTGTTCCCATCACATGCTCCCCAAAACAAGACCCATAATTACAGTTTAATCACAGGCTATAGAGAATCTCAGTCTGTTTGATGTGACCTGAGCTGTCCATCTACACATGACATCAGCAACTGCTCTATTTTCCCAAAGTCTTCTTCCTCAAACCCTTCAGATTCTGAGCATTTGTGACCCACCTCACAAGAATCAATACCCCTCTGCAACTAAGACCGGGTGCAACCAAATAAATAACTATTAAAAAAAAAAAAAGAAAAAAAAAAGAATCAATACCCTGAACTTTTGCTGTGACATGAACTCAAAGCAGTATTCTAGCTGCTGTCTAAAATGGGACACCCATTCGTGTACCATTCAACAAACTGTCCTGAGGGAGGAGCCTCACTGGAGATCCAAGGACAGGTGAGACTGGGCCTTCCCAGAGCCGACCAAGGCTGACCTTACCTCCAACTCAAATTCTTCCTCCTCTGTCAATTCTTCTGGATACCAAATAAGCTGATAAAGTGTGTAAGGATATACAAACAAACAAATACATATAAACCCATGCCCCAGTTATTACTTTTTTTTTTTTTTTTTAAAGTAATCTCATCATCTCAACTCCTTACCAAGACCTACCTCATCTGGCCCCTGGCTCCCTTCCATTCTGTTGTCTCTGCCTATTCTGGCATCTGTGCCAACATGGTCCTGCCCCAGAACCTTGAAACTGGCTCTTTGCTCTTCCTGGAAAGACCTTTCCTCTGATTTGCTCATGTCCTTACTTCCAAATATCATGCAGGTCTTGGGTCAAATGTTACCCAATAGAGAGACCTTTCATGACCATCCTCTCTGTACCTTATTACAGACTCACTACTTTCATCATGTCCTCTTCCCTCACCCGGCTTTATTTTACTTCAAAGCACATTATATATAAATCTATATAACTTTCCCATCGGAATACAAACCCTCTGTAAGCAGAGACACATTTAGATACTCAAACAGATTCTGAAAAGTAATGACACATCTAAGATTTTTTAAAGGGTTAAAATTATCTTTATAATTTGTAAAAGTATATGTACTATTGTAGAAAATGACAAAGCACCATTAAGTGAAAAAAAAATTCAGGTTTCAAAATCCTGAAGAGAACTTTCACTTTTTCTAAAAATACATATACATGTAGACATGCACATAGGAAATGATCTAAAAGAACAGTACTCATCTCTGGGTAGATAGGGTTATGTATGAGTTGTGCTTTTTTTCTTTTTGATTTTCCTATAATTTCATAGCTGTTTTAGAAAAGCATATATTACTATCAAAAGGAAGAAAAAACAAGTATTGTAGTTGATTTTAAAACACAGAAACAAGTTAGTGAAAAATGCTAGCAAATTTAAAGTAGACAAATAACTGAATACTAACAGTACAAATATTTCATAATGGCAATTTCTCTGTATCATAATAAATACAACATTGCCAAATAAGATCCCTATCTGCCTACCTAGAACAACGGAACAATCAAAATTATTACCATAAATATTTTCAGCTTTGACTAATACAGCACAATGCCACCCCTCCAGCCAGGGTATGATCCTTCGTGCTTTGACAACAAAGACAATAAAAGGCTGAGAGTTTACATCTGATCCAACCTGTTCCCAGTTATCAAAATTTAAAATTCAAAGTACTTCATTCCTTGTCATAAGAAGCATGGCAGTTATAAAAAATTATGATCTGCCACTAAGGTAGTATCCATGTTTTGTATAAATTTTAGTACAAAGAGTAAAGGAGAAATTTCTAACATATCATGTAGAAATCACACAAAATTAGTATTTGTGAGAGCATTCAAATACCATTTTCATGTCATTTCTGGCACTACCATTTGTGCTACTTGTCATGAAGAACATATTAAAGATGTGCTCCTTCAAAAGCATGTTGTACTACTCTAAACAAAACTGTATTTTATATACATGGAAAGGTTGACTTGATTTAATCCCCAAATTATAACACTTATTTTGGCTGAATGAATAAAGGGAAGGGGGAAGAGGTGTAAAATAGCTAAGTCCTTATCTACCATCACCAGAAATCAATAGAAACTGTCTAAAGTTTACAAATCAAGAAAGAATAGTAAATAGACACATGTACAGAAAGGCCAGAAGGAACAGCTTAAACGAGACTAAAACCGTTTCCTCTAAGAAGAGAGTCTCAAGAATGGGCCTACATCTGTTAAATGCTCCACAGCCCCGTGAGACACCTTGGTACTTATTTTAAGAGGGAAAGAAAGATTTGTGCTATGTCTGCCTTCCCCACAAAACTGCAGGAGTGTTTTGAACCAAAGACCATGTTGCACTGGATTCCCAGAGTTTAGTACAGGGCCTGGCACAAGTGGTACCAAATGAATTCTTGTTAAAACATTGGTGAGGTTTTCAAATCAACTGATGAAAATGTTAGAAGCACAGAGAGGAAATACCAAATGCATATTCATATATAACCTTTCCAGTAAAACAAGTCTTCCTAATCTATAAGGCATACTTCTTTATTTTGTACACACCTATTACCCTATGGAGTTTTGGCTGCCATGATAAAGCTGGAAGAGACCTTAGCAATGAGGGCCACCTCCCTCACTTTATAATCAAAGACAGAGAGCTAATGAACTGCCCAGAGTCACACTGCTACTTAAAGCAAATGATTTAGGTGATCTCACAAAAATGAGTTGATATTTTTGATGCTGTTAACTCCACCCAGTTTCACACTGCAGATTAATAATACATAAGCCTTCCTCATACCTGTAGAAAGTATCAAAATATCTAATTATTCTGCATTATAAATATTCCATTTAGGGCCTCCCTGGTGGCGCAGTGGTTCAGAGTCCGCCTGCCAGTGCAGGGGACACGGGTTCGTGCCCCGGTCCAGGAAGATCCCACTTGCCGCGGAGCAGCTGGGCCCGTGAGTCATGGCCGCTGAGCCTGCGCGTCCGGAGCCTGTGCTCCGCAGCGGGAGAGGCCACAATAGTGAGAGGCCGGCGTACCGCCAAAAAAAAAAAAAAAAAAAAAAAAAAAAAATTCCATTTACTTATAGCCTTAATCATAACTTTTCTCACTTGAACAAGTTAATGGAGTTCATTCTTTCTTTGGAGAATTTTTGCCAACTCAGGATTATAAATTCTCTTTTTTCCTCTTTTATACAGAGATATTCATTAGGTCATAACCAGTCTTTTTTTTCTGAAATAGATAATTCACATAATTTTTTTAAGTATAAGAAGGTCTCAAATGAAGTCTCCCTCCTGTTCCTCATTAATTCACCCAGTCTCTCATCCTCCCTAAGTAGTTAACACAACACTAGTAACAGACTTTTTTCATACTCCCCCATTTTCATATGCAAACAGGAGCATACTATATACAGTGGTTTGCATCTTGCTTTATTTTCTACTTAATGTATCTAAGAGACATTTTCTTATCAGTACATAAAAAACGTTATCATTCTTTTTGACAGCTGTGTAATATTCCACTACATGGATATACCATGATTTACCAATTAGTCCACTATTGATGGGATTACACTTTATTTCTCATCTCTTGCTAATTAAAACAACACTGCAATGACTAAACTTGTAGAGGCAACTTTTGGCCTGTTTGCAAACTGTATATGGCCAATGGAATTCCTAGAAGGGAACTGTTAAATCAGAGTATGTGAATGTATAATACTGATAGAACTTGTCAAATTGCCCTCCAAAGTGGCATATCAATTTACACTCCTGCTAGTATTGTATGAGTTCCTCCCAACAAACTCAAGTTTTGATTATCAAACAGGTGGAGTATGGTATCTTGCTAGTCTTAATTTGTATCTTTTTAGAAGGAGATTGACTCTTTTTATGTGTTCAAATATAAATTTATAAGTTGTATAAGTGTGTATATTTTCCTCTCTCAACTGCCAGGACCATAAATTCTTTATTGTACAGAGCACTGACCCAGGCCATCTGGGCAGACATCCAGCTGCATGCCATTGTCTTATTTCCATTCAATACCATTTTTTAAGGCCTGCCTTCTGTTTGGGTCTTCCCAAGTTAAGCAGGGGATGTAGTCACATAATGCTGTAGGCTTTGAATTCAGGAAGGAGAATTCGACTCCTTACTCTACCACAAGATGTTGACACTTTTGATTAGTTATTGGACCTCTCCAAGCCTTAAATTATGTTATCTGTAAAATGGAGTAAAGATTCCTCTCTCATAAGGTTGCTTTGAGGATTAAGTGAATGTATATGTTTAAAGCCCCAAGCATAGGGCTTGGATCTTATTAGGGCCTCAATTAAGGGTGGTTTAGGTTTTTGGTTTTTTTTGAATTTTTGAATTTTATTTTATTTTTATACAGCAGGTTATTAGTTATCTATTTCATACATATTAGTGTATATATGTTTCAATCCCAATCTCCCGGCTAAGGGTGGTTTCGTTTTGTCATCATTAATCTGTCAGGCAAAAAGAAACACTTGGCTAAGCAAACAGTTGTTTCGCTGCTTTGGGATATTTCCAATTACATACCGCCAGGGCTTAAACACTGAGAGGTAATCCTGCTGGAGTTGTACCAGTACTTGGCCTTCACAGCTGACAAATAAACATTAAGAATTAGTTATTTCTGGTCACAAAACTTCAACTTATTTCTCTATCAACACCAAGCCATTTTGTATAAGGAGTTCCGCTTACTTGGAACGCTGATTTGTGAAAGGATGCGCTTTTCTGCCTCCATCTAAGACTTGCTGAGTCAAGGAGGAGCAGGCGGGACTGAGGGAAAGCACTTCCATCCCTGCCGGTATAGTTACTGCCACATCTCCCCACTAGTCTGCCTTGGCCAGGGCTGCTCATCAAACCGTGCTCAGAGAGAAGCTCAGAGCAGCCAGAGGACACTCTGTATGAGAAAGCCTTCATACAATGTTTGACCCTCATGATACAGTACGTGCGTTCTGAACCACATGTCACACGCACCAAATACATGTTTGGCGCATAATGAGCTCATCTTGGAAAACAGAGACATACATGTTTATCTCCTCCATTAATTCAGGAACTGAGGGCAGTTTTGGTCTTTCATTCATCTTTGTATCCCACTGCTTAGCAACATACTCGACAAGTAGCAGTCACTCAAATTTATGGAATGAACAGACTAAAAAAAAATATGACTAACTTTTACTTCATGCTGACACTCTCTTTTCAGTAGAGAGCCTGGATTACTTTCCTGAGTTTCAATTTATGTCAACCTATGTTTTCTTGCTACCACAGTTGTACTGGCATTTCTGGTATATCTGCACATCAGTGTATTTCATCAAAACTCTGGTTAGGAAATAAAATATTTTATTGAGGGAGTATTATTTTCCTCTTACTTTACAGAATGTGCGATTATCCTTTTTACATATTTTCCACTGAGATGGAAAAAAAAAAACCCCAAAATGTTTGTTTAATCAGAACTTTCAAAGTTAGAAGTGCTGATTAAATTTACTGCAGGCCAATTTGAGGTACACTTGTAACCCGAACCCGTTTAGAGTGTACAGTTGAGTTAGCTTTCAAGGAATTTCCTCAGCAAGACACAGAACCCCCAAGGTAGGCATCTGGCAGACACCCTGTTAAGCCCAAAGTCAGAAATCTCACTTGAAAAAAAGTATGGTTTCAACACCATAAAACAGTCTATATTTCTACTCCACTGCCAAAGGTAGGTTCTGTGCTCTCCATTAACCTGGAAGCTCAAGATTCTCACAAAATACACAGGGCTGAGGACTTCTGGAATCTTCCAGTCATCTTTATTGCTGCAGGCATGAACTACAGATGTGGTCCTTCAACACCACATAGGTATCTCTTATTCCACTAAACTTGTTACCAATTATTCTCTATAGTGCTTTCAAATCAATGAAAATGAAATCATTATAAAAATTCGGAGAACAAAGCTCCTTTTCCTTACATAACTGATGCTGTGGTCAACATTTAACTTGAAGGCCAACAGTTCTCATGCTGGTACCAGGGGCATTATTGACATTTTTTATGAGACTATCTCCTGCACTACATCCCATTAGCATCCTGGATCTACCCATTTATCAATCACACTCAGCCATGGTGAAAAGCAAACATTCTTTGAACTTTAAATCAATAGCCAAACACTCTGTCTAGAGAGCTTTATGGTCCCCCCATGTTTCAAAATGCCGACTTTAAGGGTAGGAGTGTACTAACTCTCCCTTAAAGCCAGTAATAAGTGCTTTAATGCTCCATCAACAGAGATTCACTCCCTCACCTGAGCTAGGTAAAGGGGACACCAAGATGAGACACAGCCCCGCCTTGGGTCTAGTGATCCTGTCTTGCCTTCTACCAATAGCACTATACTGGGACGCTCAAAGGAACAGAGTATATGTGAAATGGGCCACAGCGTTACCCATTCTGGAATAAAGGAAGGAAAGGTCCAACTGACTTACATATTCAGATGTATTTTTGTTTGTTTGTTTGTTTTGTTTTGTTTTTGCGGTATGCGGGCCTCTCACTGTTGTGGCCTCTCCCGTTGCGGAGCACAGGCTCCGGACGCGCAGGCCCAGCGGCCATGGCTCACGGGCTTAGTTGCTCCGCGGCATGTGGGATCTTCCCGGACCAGGGCACGAACCTGTGTCTCCTGCATCGGCAGGCGGATTCTCAACCACTGCGCCACCAGGGAAGCCCTTCAGATGTATTTTGAAGGAGCATAGTTCAGCAGGGTCGCAGGCAGAATGGTGTAGAAAAAGAATCAGAGCTTCTGAGTCAGAGAGACCCAATTTCAAATCTCACCCCTGAAACTTACTCCTGTCATGATTTGGAGTAAATCATTCTCCACTGGGAGTGCTATCACTCTGCCTGCCACCCACCTGGGTGGAGGTGTTTTGAGTTCTCCCAATGACTGGAGGATGCAACTGGCAATTAGTGGGTGGGGATACAGATGCCAAATGTCCTGTAAAGGACAGGAGAGCCCAGTTCAACAAAGAATTGTTCCACCTAAGATGCCAACAGTGTCTAGCCTAAGAACCCTATCATCCTCAGTTTGCTCAACTGTCAGAATAGTGATAAGCGTACCAACCTTACCTTCCAGGCTGAGGGTGATGTTTAAATGAGACAGTGAAAGTAAAAGTACCCAGCCCAGGAGGAAGTGCACAGTGGGCCCTTGAATAACTGCTGTTCTCGCCTTACTATCCCCCTCCCGAGTTTACGAACATTGTATGGAGCTCATTTTAAACAGGTCCATCATGTGTGATATAGCAAAGAAACAAAACAGCAATCATCTTCTCAAAGTAGGGAAAATTAGAAGGCAGGTATCCTCCAAATTTCAGTTTAGCAGTATCTGTTTAGAAGACCTTCCAAAAATTCTCTAAGCTTTAAATTGAGAGCCAAACACTCTTTATGGCCCAGCGCTAATCTAGCTTTCTTAACAGCCTCTTTCCCTCTGTCCCACTAATGTACACAGCCCCCAAGAGATCATAACCTCTGAAGGCCTTTGCTCAGGCTAGAAGACCCACTCCCTATTTCTCTCTTCGTGGCTAAATTCTCTACCTATGGAAAGCACCAGTGCCTTTGAAGGCCCAGGTAAAACCACCTCCACCATGAAGCCCTCCCTCCTCTCCCCTATCACGTCTAATGAGTCCATTCATTGCATGCTCATAAACTGCGCTAAACATTATAGCAGTGAAATGAATTCAGTTGCAGTTTTCATCTCTATAAAACCTAAAACAAATTAATATAAACACTTCCTGGATCTGGTCAACCACCCAAGACATAAGTACTGAAATGTAATTCTATTGCCAACACCTGAATTCCCATATACAACAGTGTTGATGCAAACAGGCCTTCTTTAACTGCTGAAGGTTAATGAGAACAGCCGTGAACACAATATATAAATGATGTGTTCCCAGCAAATGATGCCCAAATAACTTACAGCGCACCATAAAAGCAAAAGTTTTCCTATGGTTCAAATAGGGAAATATCGGACAACCTGAATCATGGCATGGTACACAGTGCTACAGTCCTAGCAAACCCCCCCAAATTTGTGTTTGTCCCAGTTGGTACCATATACATTTTGTGAGTAGCCAAAAAACAGCTGTTAGGATAATGCTGTAAATTTTACTTTTATTGGTCTTGTGGTTACGTTTGTGTTTAATTTTTAATTCTGTTCTTAAGAAATTGTTAAGGAATTCTGTTCTTAAGGAATTTTTGTCCCATTTGTGTTTGTACACACACAAGTTACATCACAAAATTCACGTATGCCAACACTGGAAGTGCAGAAACAGAGACTATACAACCCAAGTTTGAGAGAATGCATTTTGTTTTGAGTACATGGAAAAGTCAGAATGCAGAGATTAATCCTTAATGTATGTTAAGGGGTTTCAGAGTTGCAGGCACTGCATAGGACTTAATATTTGTTCATTAACTGAAAAGTAGCTGTGTGACTTTGGGGAAGTTTAACTGTTTCTTATAGTAAAATGAAAATACTGATCGTACAGGCCTGTCCAACCTCAAAGGGTAATATTATTAAAAGTACTCTGTCAATTGTAATGTGCTAGACACACCATAGACGGTAGGATGACTATTTTCAAGGGGTCTTCTTCCCTTCTCCCAGTTCCTTGAGAGAAAGGACCTTTTTCTCAGTCATCTTTACATCGTGACCACACCAAGCCCCTGGTGTCTGAACGGACTCTCCTGCATCTAAAATCACCAGTACAAAAGGTAAACTAGGCTCCCACTAAAACCAAAAGTTTTTACTGCCTCTAAAATAAACAGCCCAAAACCCCCTTCATTTTGAAATAAGATCACAGTGACAAATTGCAATTCTGTTTCCAATCTTGTTAACACCAGGGTGTTGCGTTACTACGGCATTGTTTCCATTTGTTTCATTAAACTTTCAATAAAGGCTTTGTGGCTGTTTATATCCTTGCAAAGAAAGATTTAAACTCATTTAAAAGGTAAAACACCCACATAAAGGATTATCTGCTAGCCCCTTAACATCTGGCAAGTTCTAAAAAGATGAGGACACAATTAGTGTTCATATAAGCACAATTAAATTTCTCATTGTCAAAAAGCCACAGTGTGTGCCTTTCTGGAGATGAGAATGGAGGAGTGCTAAGAAGACAAGAGACAAGTTGCTGTAGTGGTTAGCTCCAGAGAGAAAAGAGATTTGAGAAGTGCCTAAAAAGTCAAAATAGGGCAGGGCAGCAGGCAGGGTTTCAGGACAATTCTGATATAAACCTGAAATTGGCCTGCCTATTCCCTGCTAACACTGACACAAGTTTCCAACTTTTGCTGAGTCTACTTGGGATTTCTTTTAAACACTGCCTCCATATTATCCAAGACTGTTAGTGCTGTTACAGGGATGCAGGCACCACAGGCTGTCTGCCCACACCAGCATTCTGACATTCTGGCTGAGCCCTGTCAGACTTCAAAACTATTTTTAACTACTGTGTAACTCTGAATTTTAAATTTTCTCTTAACAGGGCAATAAAAGCTAAAGCTTCCCAGGGGAAGTTTTCCAAATATTATAGGAGCTTTCTTGGAAAGATGTGGCATTTTATTAACAGATGGTCAAAATGGAAATGTTTCACAAATAGGGAAACTGAGGTACACATAAACGACTAGAATCAAATCACAAGACCTGAATGAATATTGATGAAATCAGCTCAGTCACAGTTTCAGTTGTTTCCTATCCATTTTTCTTTGAAGCCCTCCATGAAGCCTTTAACACCTGAAGTAAACACAACTTTCTGGAGAGCGTCCTTCCAATCACATGAGTGATCTTCTAGTGCAATTTGGGGGAAGACGGAGGAGCCGTAAGCCTCTCTTGCCATCAAAAGTTTAAAACAGCGAGTTGTATATCACTTAACCCCTCTTCCTCCCTCGGGACAGATGAAAGGACTCAGGAATAGGTAGTTTTATTAGACATGAATTTTTTTTTTAAATTTCGATTTTACAGCAGCAGGTGGAGAAGGAAAAAAGACTGCAGAGAAGGGGCAAGTTTTCATTACTGAAACCAAGACAGCTAGAGTCGTGGTTTCTGGAATCTGTCTGGGAACTTGAGGCAGATGTTTCCGAAGAGACATGGGAAAGAAGGGCTGCATCATCTAAATGTCAGGCAATGGTAAGTAAGCCTAGCGAGGGTTTTATATTTTGATGGGGTCTTGGGAACTCAGCATCACCATTCTTTTTTTTTTTTTAAAAAAAGAAAATCATTTTGAGAAACTATTTATAAAATGGCAAAATCCCAGCCAAGGGGGTGGCGCTCCAAAGCGTTACCTTTCCCACAGAAGTCGTTTTCGGATCGCGCCCTCTTTGCCCTGGCGGATAGCTCGGCTCACAACTGTTTCCCATTACTGTCGGCAGGACGCCGGGGGACTCGCTTTTGCCGCAGAACTTGGAGAGCAGACGCGACTGTGGGACGGGAACCGAATCACATCCGGGGAGGGGAGGTGGGGAGGCAGAGCGCCCCGCGGGCTGGCGCGGCCTCGGGTCACGAACTTCACCCGGATTTAACAAACCAAGCGATGCGGCACGAGAACTGGGCGAGAAGGACGAAACTTGAGCAATGGAGGAAGAACAGAAAGTGGCGAGCGCAGCCTGGCCGAGAGCGGCTGGCTGCGGGCGCCGGGGCCAGGAGCCCCCCGTCCCGCGAGTCGGCGCAGAGACCTCCGACGTCCCCCCTACAGCTCCCACCTGGCTGCGCCCCGGCCCGGCGCGGGCGGCTGGCTTGTCCCTGGCCTCTCCTCCTCTTCCTCTTCCTTGTCCCGGGAAGGGCTTCGGGGAGCGAAGAACCGGGAGAAGCTGTGCCAGGGGGCGCCGCCCCTCCTCCGGCCGCCGGACATCTCCCCGGCGCGGCAGCCGGTCCGCGGCCGTCCCCAGGGAACGCGCGAGACGGTGTCCTGCGCCCTGAGACAGGCGCCGCGGGACCCGGCGAGGGAAGGACTGACTCGGCGCGAGCGGACGGCGCGGCTCAGTCCATCTCCGGCAGGAGAAGCGCGGGCGCGATGCGCTCCCAGCGCGGCTACTTCTTGCGCTGTGCGGCGGCTCCTCCTCCTGCCCCCAGCCCGCCCGCCCCTGGGAGGAGCCAGAGGCCGCGGCACCGCCCAGAGCCCAGGCCCCGCGGCCGTCCGCCACCGCAGGCCGGGGTCCTCGCTGCCGGCGCTGGCCTGAGACCTGGGGTGGGGGTGGGGGTGCGAAACCCCGCCACGCTGGGCTCCGGGCGTCCCGCTCAAACGACCTCCAGCCCGTTCGTCTTTTCGCTCAAATTTTCCTTCCTATTACTGATTTGTTTTTCTATCCTCCAGTCAATGGACGGAACAGTTTTCAGACTTTTGAAAGAAGTTCATGAACTAAAGTTTGTGAACACAACTGGTAAACTGCGGTACCAGAATGGCCTGGGCTGCCTTTCAGCTAACGAACAGCTATTCCTAAAACAGCTACCCAGGGCTGCAGATGAGGTTACCCCGTGGCCGAGTCTTAGAAGTGGAGGGCACCGTAGGTGCCTGTCTACATCTGTCAACAACTCGTTTCTTGTTCGGCTGGCTTACTACTGTGTGGAGTAACTTACCCTAACCCCAGATGTTTTGGTATTTCTCACACTCCGTGTTACATACTACTACTCCCCGGCGAGCCCTCTTGCAAAACGTCATTGATCAAAAACAAGTGTAATTCAAACTTGTAAATGCTGGAACAAATATTTTGTAGTTATTACACAGACATCACTGAAATCTGGAGACCAAATGGTCCTTAAGATTTGCTTTTAAATATGTCTAAATACAGTAGTTTAGATTTTCTTCGTTTTTTAAAAAAGTTACATACAAAAAGCTGTAATAATTAATGTATGCAACTTGATGAGTTTGAAGATAAATATACACCATGCAACCATCATGGCAATCTATGCCATAAAACCATCCATCACCTCCAGAAGTTCCCTCCCACCCTCTTATTTATTATTATTATAAACACTTATGACGTAAGATCTGCCCTCTTAGCAAGGTTTTAAGCATACAATGCAGTATTGTGAACTATAGGCACTGTGCTGTAAGTACAACTCTAGGACTTACTCGTCTTACATAACATCAACTTTGTACCCTTGGAATAATACCACCCTGTTTCCCCATCTCCAGCCCCTGGCAACCTCCTTTCCACTCTCTGCTTTTAGGGATTTGGCTTTTTTAGATGCATCAATATAAGTGAATCCATATAGTGCAGTATTTGTCTTTCTTTTTTTTTTTTTTTTTTTTTTTTTTTTGCGGTATGCGGGCCTCTCACTGTTGTGGCCTCTCCCGTTGCGGAGCACAGGCTCCGGACGCGCAGGCTCAGCGGCCATAGCTCACGGGCTTAGTTGCTCCGCGGCACGTGGGATCTTCCCGGACCAGGGCACGAACCCGTGTCTCCTGCATCGGCAGGCGGATTCTCAACCACTGCGCCACCAGGGAAGCCCAGTATTTGTCTTTCTATGTCTGACTTATTTCACTAATATAGTAGCACGATTTTTTTTTTTAGTTTTTTATACCCTAGTGGCTAGTAGAGAAAATATCAAGGGGCGCATTCACCCCAGGTGTTTTGTTTTAAAGCCAAGCAGCCCCTGTGAAGGCATAGAAATCAGAAAAGTGAATATCCTATACCTGTTCACTAAAAATGTTATACAAGTAAGTGAGATAAAAATGAAATGTCCAAGGCAGTTTTGACTTGGGGGAGGGGCAGGAAGGTACCCTGGGGTCATCCCCCCTCTGGCTTTGGAGTCCTGGAGGAGGAGAAGGTTGCTGATGAGTTGATTGGATGGCTATACACCCCAGGTCATTTCAGCACCAGCTGATGGCTGTTGAGCCTCCCTGCCACACCACAGCTGCCTCGCAGAAGCACTCCAGCCCCTACTAACTGCAGCAGAGCCCAAAGCCACTCACCCTAATTTGTTCTGGCTCAATTTAACCTACCAAAGTCAAATCAGTCTAGTTTCCTTCTGCTGGGTTCATCCCAGACAATCCCTCAAGATTGGGATCGTCTGGGATCAAAAGAGCCAGTCAGCACTTTCTCTTTTGCAAATCTTTCCTCCCTCTCTGTGAGTCTGAGAAAAAAGGGAAAAGCTAGAATAATATACTAGAATAAGACAAGTAAAATTCCCAATTTGAGCCTTATTATTTTAGGGGAGAATCTCCATTAAAGGCCAGCTTACCAGAAAGCCCAGAGAATATGAAAGCAAAGAGAGTACGAAGCAAACCGTTCCCTCCAGCTAGAAGGCCTAGAGAATTAATCTCCCCAAAGGAATGTTAAATGACTACCAGATGTGTCCACCACTTGTACTGTGACCAACGCAAGCCCTACACCCTAATAACTACCCAGAGGGTAGATTTTCAGGAAGTCTTTCTGGGGATAAAAACTTACTGGGGCCAGTAAGATTTGTTACTGAGTTATGGTTTTATCTAATAATGTTTTTTAAAGAAAGGAATTTCTCTAAAAAATAGCTGTTAAGGAGAATGCTGTGGTAGTCATATTCTTTCAATAACCACTATCCTTGGTAAATGAGAAGGCAGCAGAATCATGATGGGTAAAGTCCTTCATTCATATAGAAACTTTCTATAGTATTGGTGGTGATAGTATATGTAGTAGAAATAATGCTAATGTTCATCCAGCTAGAATCCCTTCTATTAATAAACAGCTTGCAAAGGTATAAGATAATATAAATGTTATTAGAGGCCCCTAAAATGAACAGTAGGTCCAATACAGACCCATGATATATATATATCTGTATATATATATATTTTCCTCAAAAGCAACTACTTCATGAAGGAAACAATGTCTAACGATATTCTAATCTCCAGCCTGTGGTAGAACAAAGCATTTAAATGAATTGTAAGGTAAGTATACATGGTGTGCTGCCTCCATTAAGGCAAACTTCATCTATGAAAAATTAGCTTAAAACCATAAATTAATGATTCCTGAATTTTAATTTATTTACTTTTCAAGTACTTATCAGTTCCTAGATGTCCTCCATTCTTATATTCTAAACTCATAATAACAAATTTCTGAATACTAAGTTCTAAGATTACGTTAGGAAGTCTGTAGAAAAGTTGAATTTTAGAGTTGTAAGGATCTTAGAGATGCTAATTTAGCACAGTTGTCTTCATTTGTTCATTCTGTTTTTCGGAAGACATTTAATGAGTATCTGCAGTAGAAGCATATTTACTGTGAAGCTGATGAAGCTGAAGCTTCAGGGCATCTCACTGGTATGGTCTCTTCCAGTGTGAACTCAGGAATGGGATCACTTGGTCGTGTGTGTTTATGAAATTTACAAAAGCAAACATTTAAACTGCAATTAAGACCACAATCTCTTTCCACTTGGATTTTCCCTCTATCACCTTATGCTTAGAGTCAGTTGGTATTGGAGTTATTGGGGGCACTTTGGGATCTGCCAGGAAATTTGCGTTGGGGATACATTTAGTTTGGATTTAGTAGGATATATTTATTTGGTTGTCAGCTTCTCCAAAGAATAGTTGTTACTGCTTAAAGTCCAATTTGTCCATTGTGCAACTCACCAAGCATTACACCCAGGATACACTGTCACTACATAAACACATCCTAATTCCCCTAACACTGAAATTATGTGTGGGTAGTGGAGGTGAAACAAGATTCAAAATGTACAATAGCAAAAGGTGAGTTGTAGAAAATTATTTCAGGCATCAGAAGACAAAACCAAAACAGAAAGAATCACTTCTAATTGATGTAATTTCTCTCATAACAGTAATATGTTCAATAATGGAGTGTATATAATTTTTATAATTGTAAATGCAGCACTTTTTTTAAATGAAAATCATGTAAAATAGAATTTTTCAGAATTTTTGTTTGTAGGGCACAAACCTGTAGCAATACCTCAAACAATGAGTGTGTATGTGAGTGTATAGTGTTGTATGTTTACCTGGCCCTTCTATCAATAATAAATACATTCAACCAAATTTGAGGAAAGACTGAATTCTCTTTCCATTATATGTACAGAAAATGATACTAGAAAATCATTGTCATATGAAATGCTATCAAAGAGTATACCAACAAAAGTATAAGAAAAAAAATATTATAGAGGTATACTAGGCAGTTAATGGAAAAAATACTGTTTTTCTAGATTGTGATATTTGTAGTATTAGTCAACCTTTTAAAATTGCTAATCTGTATGGTTTATTTTTTCATTCACTTTTTTAAAATGTTACTTATTTATTTTTGGCTCCATTGGGTCTTCGTTGCTACGTGCAGGTTTTCTCTAGTTGCGGCGAGCGGGGGCTTCTCTTCGTTGAGGTGTGTGGGCTTCTCGTTGCGGTGGCATCTCTTGTTGCGGAGCACCGGCTCTAGGCGTGTGGGCTTCAGTAGTTGCGGCTTCATTCACTTTTATATCTAATTTTTATTTTTTATTTTAAATCCTTCTCTTTAAAGAGAAATTGCAAAAATCTTCACATACCTTAAAACCTGGATCTGTCCTTGAGTGCCAACCATGTGTCAGATACACACTCATTCTTAGAGATACAGTGATGAATAAAAACCAGTGCTTTCCCTCAAGGAGCAAGTTTGATGGGGTAAACGGAGGAGCAAAGCAGGTAGGACAGGGAAAATCTTTCTATGGGTATAAATAGGATGGACCCCAACTTAGTCTACAAGGTTCCAGGAAGGCTCACTAGAGGAGATAACTTTCTTCCCCTCTGCCTCCTGTGACCACCATGACTTCCACAAAAGGTCTGCAATTCAATACTTATTTGATGTGTGAGAAAGGCTGAAGTTCATCACACTGTAACTGAACTACCATTCCCAATGCATAAGCACTGTACTCCTCAAAAGTATGAGAAAAGACAAAGTGCTGACTCCGAAGCATTTCAACAAAGATGCAAAGTGTAGTTTAGAAATGTTAAGCTTTTTGTTCTAAAAAGTCCACCAGAGGGATAAGCTTCTGTATATATGTTGGAGCACGGTATTTACTGTGTGGCAGGTGGCGCAGGAATACTAAGACAGCTGTCAACATCAAGGAAAGCACCAGCCCATGAAAAGCAAGCAGATGGATTGGGGCACTTCACTAGCTGCCTCCCAGAATAATAGCTGTGCGTGGCCAAATGAGGCAATGTCACGCTGCCCAGGGCAGCAGAAAGCTATTACTGGGTATAAGCACTCAGTCAGGAGATGGGGCGGGGGAACATCCTCCCCTTTCCTTTGTATAGCCCAGGTTTTCATTAAGAACCACAACAGCAAATCAGAAAGAGGGGAAAATGATGTTAGCATTTTTCATTCTTTTACATTCTGATTATCATGGTTTGTAACATGGGAAAATGCCTCAGTCTTGCTGCTTCGATGAGAGCAGATGGTGAAATTTTAAGTAATTGGTTATTCAGACTTCTATGGGATGCATGAAGTTCTGTTGTATTGTTTGTCTGGTTTTTATTTCCAGAACATGTGGAGATTGACATCTTTCAAACACACATCTTTTAATGCTTAAATTAAGATGTGCTAGCCTGACCTAAATTACATTTACTCTTTTCTTCCCTTGAAATTGATGATAATACTTATGAAGAGAAATGAATGCTTTAAAAAATTATGACATTAACAATCAAATATTTTCTTCAAAAACAGTGCAAAATTTGCTAATACCAAACCATTGTATTCTAAAGGGTATATAAATAGAAGAAGGATTTCTTTGGCAAACATAGATTATAAAATCTATTCCAAAATAGTTATTCATACCAATTCAGTTTGATATGTCTTTTGTTTGAGTCAAAAGCTATCTATAATATAAAGTCATATGTAGACTATTAACTTTTAGTAATGCAGCTTCATACACATGACACAGTTAATGGCTCAGAATAATAATGTACTATTATATGCAAAACTCAGTTCCTATATTCTGTTTTCCCAAAATAATTGATGAGTACAGAAGTTATGCACTGTATTATACATATCTGATATACAATTTTAAATGGATTTATTTTGAAAAGAACAATTGTTTATAAATTTCTGGACTGTACTATTTTAGTGTTTATTGTAAATTTTGTTCATTAGGGCTCATGAAACAAAGCTTCAGAGGAAAAAGATAATTGGTTTGTGAATTAGCTTTCTTGTTTTTTTTATTTTGAAGTTGGAGAACAGACATATCCCAGAATCCTGAGTTCTCTTACTATGGACACGTTCCCAGTTTGATTTGCTGCAAATGGTTTAAAAGCAAGGCATAGAGGCAGCTGTTATTGTGAGCAAATGTTTTGATTAGAGAGAGAAAGCAGCTGGAAATGATACATGCTGTCACGTAAGATAAGCCACAGTTTTCAAATGGGGACTTTACCTAATCTAAAATTGAGATTAGCATTATTTCCTTTACATGAATTTTCTTTGTATAGAATGGACTAGATGTCTATTCACTTTGTTTATAATCTGGAGTGATGAAGTACTGATACTTACCTATGGAAATCTTACATAGTCCATTATGAAATAACAATATCATTGACAAACTTTCATGAAATTTCATGAAAAATATTGCTAAATGTAGTTTAAAAATCCATATGGAGCTTATAAAATCAAGTGTTACTGTAGAGGATACACTTTTTGATTTTTTAGAAATGCAGTAAGTACATTCTTAATGCCTCCACTTTCATTTTGAAAAATTTGTAAAAATTTATCAAACTGTAACTTAATTGGTTTTGCAAATAATGAACAAAAGCAGCCTACATCAAATATTTCCATCAGTCTGTGTTAGCAACTGAATTCCTTCCTCACCTCTTCCAATCAACTTTTCATTGGTAAATAGTAAAAGGAGTTACCTATGAAAAAAAGGTAAAACAGAAGACAAGAAGGTACAATAGGAATATTTTGACTCCAGTATCGAAGTAAAAAGGTAATTCTTGTAATTGATTTCATATTAACAACCGTTCTTAATTTTCATTCATTTCTACATTCTATCTTCTACTTTACTTTTCTTTCTTTCAACTCCCCAAATAAGTACTTCTGGGTAGTCATTTTCCATCATAAGTCATTTGATTCATTTCTCCTACCGGTGAATATATTGACATATGACTTTGAATTATCAAGTCTGGAAGACAATCAAATGAACAAATTGTTTTTATCAATTTCACAGTTGGTCTTAATTTAAGTAACTCCAGAAATGATGATTCCATTTCTATCTGGTTCAACAGGAACTCCACTTCAAATGATCAATCATGTACATCATCAAATGAACTAGTTGACCACACCACAAATAGAACTTTATAAACCATATGCAGTCTGAGGGGAATGGAAATTAACTTATTCATTCTAAATTCTGCCACTTTCATTCTAGTTTTTCCTACCACTTAAAGACATTCTGTAGGTATATGTAGTCTCTGCAGCTTAAATAAAACACAGTCTAGCTTAGAAATAAAAAGCATCTTTTAATAAAATTTAAAAAGTAGCTACTGGAAAACTCTTCCTTAGTAGGTAAGGAAGGTAGACAGAAATTTTTAAAAATTGTGTATTTACTGAAAAGTTTATTAATCAGTCTACATTTCAGAAAAAAAACAAAACAAAAGATAAGAAAATGGAAAATTATGAAATAAAGATCTAGATAAGAGTCTAAATCAAGATCATTGACCTAGTAGTCAATCTTCTAGTGTTAGCTGCCTCAAACTCAATTAGCAAAGTTGGTGGGAGGAATATATATTTAAAAAACCCCAAAAACAAAAACCAATATCCCATCTACAAAGTTATTTTATGGCCTTCTACCTGTTCAATAAACATTCTACCTGTTCCAGGCCCTGCGTTTGGCGATTGGAATACACAATGTGATCCACCCTCAAGACATTGTCTCAAAAAAGGAGAACAGAACTAAGTGACAGTTACAAACTACAGGACAGTGTGATAAATTTGAAAAGTGAGAAATACGTACATGGGAAAAGGGGAGAAGAAAGTGTCTAACTGTATCACTTGGGCAGGCTGTACTTGAGGTCAGGGATAGATTTCACAAATTAGGCTCCAGAAACATGGATCAGAAAGTCCTGCAACCACAATCAGTTAAAACACCTGTTGAAACATTTATATTAGAAATGCCGCACTTGTCAGAAAGCAGTATCAAAGCCCAACAGGAGTACATACAACACTGGGCCAACAATAGACATATAATTAATATCTGCTATCTGATTTGGTGAGGAGACATTACAGTCGGTGGGTGCTACTACATTGTGAATCATCAAATACTATGTGTAACATACGGATATCCAAGGGCTTTGGTATGTTAATATGAAACTACCTTTAAGTGAACTACTTGCTTCATTCTTTAAAATGATTGCATAATTAAAAAGTAGACGACAATAATAAAGTATGAGAAATATGCAAGTAGAGAAACTGCTGCACTGATCCTAACTCGACTTACATAATCTGAGTTTATATCTGCCATTTACTGACTGAGACAGGTTAGACCAGTAAATCAGGATGGAGAAGTCTTACAACTAACCAAATATCTAATTTAGGACCAAAATCAAGTGTACACAAGAACCAAACAGTTTGACATTTGTTTGGCATTCTTGTATAAATTGCCCTTCTCACAGCTATTTTCACTGAATTCACTCTAACTTGTCAGGTTGTTATTATTTCTGTTGTGAAATCCAGGAAGTCACCTGGTCCATGTTTATGATTAGTGGTTAAAGTGCTTTTTTTCCTCTAAAAATTGGCAGCAGTGCTGTATTGTCTAATAGTATATCTACAAATATATATGAGATCTGTAACTCACATAATAAATATATTCACATTTCCCATACTGTTTGCAGTTGTCAACATATTCAGGCCGTTGATTTTTATGTTATACAGTTTTAGACTTTCTTTCTTGAAAACAAATTACTCAAATCTACTGTATTCTATTCTGGTTCTTCTTATGTAAAATGTCACTTACTCTATATTACTATTTTGTATAAAATTATTTTTATCTAAAGATAATTTTTATTTTGAAATTATTTCATACTTATTGAAAAACTACAAGAATAGTACAAAGAACCTTTTTTATTCCCTGAATCATTTGAAAGTATGTTTTCAAAATGATGTCCTATCACTCCTAAATACTTTGATGTATTGACATAACTTTCAAATATGACCATTCTGTTAAAATCCTAAATAGCCACAACACAACCCTCAAAATCAAGAAATTAATGTTACTATATTCTACCATCTTATCCTCTGGCCCCACTCACATTTTGCTAATTGTCTCATTTATGTTCATCACAGAAAAGTGATCCAATCCAGAATCACATATTACATTTAGTTGTCAAGTATCTTTAGTCTCCTTCATTCTGTAGAAGTGCCAGTCTTTCCTTGACTTTCATGACTGTGACACTTTTGAATGTTACAGGGACAGTCCTCCATTTGAGTATGTGGTGTTTCCTTGTGCTTAGAGTCAGGCTATGCATTTTTCGTACAAATACCACAAAAGCAATGTTATGCTCTTCTCATGGCTGGTGTACATGATTTCAATTTGTCCCACTACAGATGATGTTTACTTGGATCACTTGATGAAATCCATTTTAATGTATTGGCTTTTTTTTTTTTTTTTTTTTTCCCCGGTATGCGGGCCTCACACTGTTGGTGGCCTCTCCGTTGTGGAGCACAGGCTCCTGAAGCACAGGCTCAGTGGCTATGGCTCACGGGCCCAACCGCTCCGCGGCATGTGGGATCTTCCCGGACCGGGGCACGAACCCGTGTCCCCTGCATTGGCAGGCAGATTCTCAACCACTGCACCACCAGGGAAGCCCTAATGTATTGGCTTTTTAACATACCTCTTAAATTTTTAAAATAGATGCTCTAGGAATTACAATACACATCCTTAATTTACACTGTCTACTAGAATTATTACTCTATCACGCCATGTAAAATGTAGATGTTTTGAAGCTGTTTAGGTCCTTTATAAGCCACCTCCATCAGTTATATTGCAGTGTCATATGTCATTTGTATTATATCTACATACATTATAAAACCCATAAGAATATGCTACACTTTTTGCTTTAAACATTTGTTTTAAACATAAGGACATTAAAGAAAAAAGACTTTTACATTTACCCAAATATTTACCATTTAATTGGTTTTCATTGTTTCCTGAAAATTAGTTTCCCTTTAGTATCATTTCCCTTCAGCCTGAAGAACATTTCTTATAGTAGTGCAGATATAATGGTGAAATTTTTTCTTAGTTTTCTATCTTAGAATTCTGGTTCAACATTTTTTTTTTCTCTCAATATTTTAAAGATATTGTACTACTGTTTTCCGGCACAGATTGTTCCTGACAAGAAATCCACAGTAGTTTGTAGCACTGTTACTTTGGATACAATTTTGATTTCTACCCCCCCACCCAGATGTTTCTGAGATTTTCTTTAGTTTTCAACAATTTGCTATTTTTTTAAAGGAATTTTTTCTTTCATTTAAAAAATTAATTTATTTTGGGCTGTGTTGGGTCTTCGTTGCTGTGTGTGGGCTTTCTCTAGTTGCGGAGAGCAGGGGCTACTCTTCGCTGAGGTGTGTGGGCTTCTCATTGCAGTGGCTTCTCTTGTTGTGGAGCATGGGCTCTAGGCACGTGGACTTCAGTAGTTATGGCACACGGGCTCAGCAGTTGTGGCTTGCGGGCTCTAGAGCACAGGCTCAGTAGTTGTGGTGCACAGGCTTAGCTGCTCCGCAGCACGTGGGATTTTCCCGGACCAGGGATCAAACCCATGTCCCCCGCATTGGCAGGTGGATTTGTAACCACTGTGCCACCAAGGAAGTCCCAACAATTTGCTATTATACACCTAGTTTTTTGTTTGTTTTGTATTAACTCTATTTGGGGTTTGCTAAGCTTTGTGAATCTATAAATTATATATTTCATTCAATTTAGGAATTTTTTACCCATTATTTCTTCAAAAATATATTCTGTCCCATTCTCTCTTTCTTCTCCCTGTGGGACTCTATTACATATATTTTAAAAATTTTGATATTATCCCACAGGACCCTGAAGCACTGATCATTTGTTTTCAATATTTCTTGCTCTCTCTTTTTCAGATGGAACACTTCCTATTGATCTGTATCTTCGAGTTCACTGCTTATTTTATCTGTCATTTTCATTCTATGAAATGAATGATTTCTATGATTTTTTTAATGTCAGATACTGACATTAAAATTCAGTTCTAGAATTTCATTTACTTTCTTTTTATATTTTCTATTTTTCTGCTGAAATTCCTATCTTTTCATTTGTTATAAGCAGGTTTTTCTTTGCCTTATTGAGATATTATAGCTGCCTTAAAGTCCTTATCTGATCATTCCATTTGAGTCTTCACAGTATTGACATCCATTATCTTTTCACTTGAGAATGGGTCACAGTTTTCTGGTTTTTCACATAACAAGTAATTTTCTACTTAGGAATAAACCTCACCAAGGAGGTGAAAGACATACACTGAGAACTATAAAACATTAATGAAGGAAACTGAAGATGATTGAAAGAAATGGAAAGATATCTCATGCTCTTGGATTGAAGAATTAATATGTAAAAATGGCGATCCTACCCGAAGCAATCTACAGATTTAATGTGATCTCTACCAAATTACCCATGACCTTTTCCACAGTAGTAGAACAAATAATCCTAAAATTCATATGGAACCATGAAAGACCCAGAATTGACAAAAATCCTGAAGAAAAAGAACAAAGCAGGAGGCATAACCATCCCAGACTTCAGACAATACTACAAAGCTACAGTAATCAAAACAGCATGGTATTAGCACAAAAACAGACATACAGATCAATGGAGCACAATAGAGAGCCCAGATATAAACCCACACACCTATGATCAATTAATCTTCAATGAAGGAGGCAAGAATATACAATGGGAAAAAGACAAACTCTTCGGCAAGTGGTGTTGGGAAAGTTGGACAGTCACATGTAAATCAATGAAGTTAGAACACGCCCTCTCACCACACACAAAAATAAACTCAAAATAGCTTAAAGACTTAAACATAAGACAGGACACCATAAAACTCCTAGAGGAGAACATAGGCAAAACATTCTCTGACATAAATTGTACCAATGTTTTCTTAGGTCAGTCTTCCAAGGCAATAGAAATAAAACCAAAAATAAACAAATGGACCCTAATCAAACTTACAAGCTTTTGCACAGCAAAGGAAACCATAAACAAAACTAAAAGATAGCCTACAGAATGGGAGAAAATATTTGAAAATGATGCGACTGACAAGGGATTAATCTAAAAAATTTACAAAGAGCTCATGTGGTTCAATATCAGAAAAACAAACAACCCAATCAAAAAATGGGCATAAGACCTAAAGAGACATTTCTCCAAAGAAGAAATACAGATGGCCAATAGGCACATGAAAAGATGCTCAACATCACTAATTATTAGAGAAATGCAAATCAAAACTACAATGAGGTACCACCTCACACAGGTCAGAATGGCTGTCATTAAAAAGTCTACAAATAACAAATGCTGGAGAGGGTGTGGAGAAAATGGAACCTTCCTACACTGTTGGTGGGAATGTAAGCTGGCTCAGCCACTGTGGAAAACAGTATGGAGGTTCCTCAGAAAACTAAAAAATTACCGTATGTTCCAGCAATCCTACTCCTGGGCATATATCCAGACAAAACTATATAACTCAAAAATATACATGCACCTCTATGTTTATAGCAGCACTATTCACAATAGCCAAGACATGGAAACAACCTAAATGTTCACTGACAGATGAATGGATAAAGAAGATGTGGTACATATATACAATGGAATACTACTCAGCCATAAAAAAGAATGAAATAATGCCATTTTTAGCAACATGGATGCAACTAGAGATCATACTAAGTGAAGTAAGTCAGAATGAGAGAGACAAATACCATATGATCTCACTTATATGTAGAATCTAAAATGACACAAATGAACCTATCTATAAAACAGAAACAGTCAGGGACATAGAGAATAGATTGGTGGTTGCCAAGGGGGAGGGAGATGGGAGAGGGTTGGATTGGGAGTTGGGGATTAGCAGATGTGATCCGGTATATTTACGATGGATAAACAACAAGGTCCTACTGTATAGCACAAGGAACTATATTCAATATCCTGTAGTAAACCATAATGGAAAAGAATATGAAAAAGAACGCATATATATATATATATATATATATATATATATATATATATATATATATATACAACTGAGTCACTTTGCCATACAGCAGTAATTAACACAACATTGTAATTCAACTATACTTCAATTAAAAATTAATTTTAAAAAAACAAGTAATTTTGGATTGTCTCAGATATTTCAAATGTTATGCTGTGGAGATTGTGGATTCTATAATTCCAAAAAGTGTTGCCATTTTTGCTTTATAGGGACATTAAATTCATTAAACTCAATCTTCAAACTTGATTTTGCTCATTGAGGACATCAAATCAAATCTCAGTTAATTATTTTAGCCTTAGCTGAAAGCTTCTTTGAATTTGCCCTGTTTGTTCATGGCTTGAGGCTCAGCCAGAGACTTAGGAAAATTTATG
Organism: Kogia breviceps; assembly: GCF_026419965.1. Taxonomy (NCBI): domain Eukaryota; kingdom Metazoa; phylum Chordata; class Mammalia; order Artiodactyla; family Physeteridae; genus Kogia; species Kogia breviceps. Next base: position 104,602,460 of record NC_081314.1, read on the forward strand.
CTTAGAATTTTAGACTCCATTCTCTGGATCTCTCCTTCACTGAATGCTCCTCCCATCACTTTGCAGTGGCTTTGGTTGTCCCATGGTCTGTACTCTTTTCTTCAGGCCAAAAATATGGCAAGTTTTCTGTCAGAATTTTAGCTACCCCATGCTGTGACTGAGGTCTGTCCTCAGGCTCAAAGCCTCAAAAGGTGAAACTCACCCCATGCCAGTGCCTTCTTCTGAGTTTCAACTCCCCTCCAAAATATGCCTGCTTCTTGTTCATTCTTCAGAACTTTCAGGTAGTTGGATTTTTTGTTGTTGATCAGAACTTAGAGTTAACAGTAAGAAGGTTGGTCTATTAGGAACTTATTCTACCAAGCAGAAGCAGAATGCAGTTTAAACTTTAAAAGATCACATACTACTGGTTCAGTACCTCATAGTTAGAAGCTAAAGAATATCTTTAGGAATAGAAGTTGAATGAATATATAAAAATAGCTAATCACTGAATAGTTTAATATTTTACTTAGACTAACATAATCAAATATTAACCTTCACTAACATTCCATGAAAATTGATACAGCCACTATGGAGAACAGTATGGAGGTTGCTTAAAAAACTAAAAATAGAATTATCATATGACCCAGCAATCCCACTACTGGGCATATATCCAGAGAAAACCATAATTTCAAAAAGACTCATGCACCCTAATGTTCATTGCAGCACTATTTACAATAGCCAGGTCATGGAAGCAACCTAAACGCCCATCGACAGAGGAATGGATAAAGATGTAGTACAGGGCTTCCCTGGTGGCGCAGTGGTTGAGAATCCGCCTGCTGATGCAGGAGACACGGGTTCGTGTCCTGGTCCGGGAAGATCCCACATGCCGCGGAGCAACTAAGCCCGTGAGCCATGGCCGCTAGGCCTGCGTGTCCGGAGCCTGTGCTCCACAATGGGAGAGGCCACAACAGTGAGAGGCCCGCATACCGCAAAAAAAAAAAAAAAAAAAAAAAAAAAAAAAGATGTAATACATATATACAATGGGGTATTACTCAGCCATAAAAAGGAACGAATTTGGGTCATTTGCAGAGAGGTGGATGGACCTAGAGACTGTGATACAGAGTGAAGTAAGTCAGAAAGAGAAAAAAAAAATCGTATATTAACACATATAAGTGGAATCTAGAAAAATGCTACAGATGAACCTGTTTGCAAGGCAGAAATAGAGACACAGATGTAGAGAACAAATGTATGGACACCAAGGAGGGAAAGTGGGGGTGTTGGTGGTGGGATGAACTGGGAGATTGGGATTGACATGTATACAGTAATATGTATAAAATAGATAACTAATAAGAACCTGCTGTATAAAAAATAAACTTTAAAAAAATCTACAAATACTAAGTAAAGAAAAAAAAATCACTGCCACAGTGCTTATGATACAAAAAGTGGTAGAAAAAATGGAGATGTTTAAGGGGGCAAATTAGACAAATAATGGTACATATGAACAAAGAACTATGCAGCCATTAAAAAGAATAAGATGATATGGAAAATGCCAATAAGTATAGTTAACTACTAATTTTATTTTTAAAGGAAGATAAAGAGTAACATATAGTGTATACATTTTCAAAGGATCTATCTATATATGCCATAAAATTTAATTTCTTTTCTCTGTAAGGACATAAGAAATATGTGATAGGTACATCTCTTGGAAGAGAGGTGGCGGGGGAAACCATGGAGGTGGGTAAGAGAGACATTGTTTAACATTTACATTTCTGTACTGTTAATTTTTGAAAAGTCTTATGCATGTATAATTTTTCTCTATGTTAACAAACACTCTCTGGGTACAGGGATAATTGGTGTTTTTGCTTGTTTTATTCTTTATTCTTTTCTGTTTAAAAAAAAATAAAGACTACCTCAATAAAAATTTAAAAAAAACCCTTCACTAACATTCCAAATTTATTTAATATGCCCCCAAAGTCTGTGGACCAGGCAAAAATTACATGTAATATTGGCTTACATATTCATTCATTTAACAAATGTGGGCATAATATATACCATGCAGTGTCCTAGGCACTTGGAATGTAAGGTGTGAATAAATTCCCTGCACTTGTGAAATTTATGTTCTAGTGTGAAAGACCAACAGTGAATACATAAATATATATAATAATATCAGGTCATGATAAAGTGCTTTAAGGAAAATATAGCAGAAGAGAATAGAGGAGGAGGGTGAATTTGCTGGTGTGAATATGATAGTTAGAGATGAAACCTCTGAGGAAGTGATTTGAATGAAATGGAGTGAGACATGCAAAGATCCAGGGAAAGGTATTCTGGGTAGAGGGAAGAGCAAATGCAAAGGTCTTGAGATGAAAATGGGCTTGGCTCATTTGAGGACTAATAAGCTGAAGTGCAGCAAGTTATTGGGAAGGAGACTAAAGATGTAGCTGGAACACATGAGGTAGGGACTCTTGTAAGCCCTGGTAAAGTTTTGGATTTTATTTTACATGTGATGGGGAGCTACTGAGAGGTTCAGAATAGGAGAGTGATATGTTTTATTTTTTAAAAGGAAAAATGACACTGGTTGCTGCGAAGGGAGAACATTGTTGTTGAGGTAGAAGGGAAGCGGAGTGACTATGAAGTGAATTTAGAGGCCAGACTGGAGGCTATGGTGGTATGGACTAGAGAAATTCTAGTGAAAGGGGTGTGAGGTCAGCTTCTGGATTTTTTTTTGAAACAGGATTTGCTGATGGATTGTAAGAGGGACATGAGAGAAGAAATTATATCTCTTCTTCATATTTTAATTGTTATCAATTTGATTATTGGCATAATGAATCATAATTTGCATTCAGTATCATTTTCATTATTTTACTTTACTATCAATGAACCCATTTAAAAATTATTTATTTATTTGGCTGTGTTGGGTCTTAGTTGCAGCACACGGGCTCTTTTAGTTGAAGCACGTGGGCTCTTAGTCGTGGCATGTGGGATGCAGGATCTAGTTCCCTGACCAGGGATTGAACCTGGGCCCCCTGTAGTGGGAGCCCAGAGTCTTAACCACTGGACCTCCAGGGAAGTCTCATCAATGAACCCATTTTTAATTCCTGATATCTAATTTTGACTGGCTAAATGAACTCATGCAAATTGGTACATATAAAGATAGGATCTTCTTACTATACTTATTTGCAAAGTGAATGGAATATTGATTATAATGGATAAGTTCTTTTGATTTTTGCCATGTTTATATAATTATGAATACTGTGATTACTCAATTCTCCCACTTTTCTTTACATACCCTACTGTAAAATATTAGGATAGGGTACAAAATGATGTCATTTTGTTAAATAAACAGCAGAAAATGAAACATTATTATTAGTACTGCTGTAATATAACCATCCAGGATTTCCAAAATGTGCATATGTGAAACAAAAAGCATGAAATTTTAAACATCTTGGAGACCTCATTAACAGCTTAAAACATATTGGTATTTTTCAGAGAATGAATGCTTTATGAAACTTTAGGGTATCCCTTGTATTAAGTTATACTTTCTAAGTAGAAATACAAAGAATCTTCTTTTAAATTAATTTTGTGAAAGATTATCTCTCTTCTCAGTGTCCTAAATCTGTCCTGATTCAAACAAACATACATACATGTGTATTTACATAGATATCTACGCACAACAAGTTGTCAAAAACACAGAATAAGAAATAGTTCAATGCTGCTCTTTACTATCTGTCTCCAGTTCTTAAGTCAATCTTCTAAACAGTTCAATTTACATGGCTGGTCAAGGCCTTGAAAAATATCCCTCAATCTCCCATGGTTGCATCAAAAATCTGATTTCATCATATTAAGTGTTTTCTATTTCTAGTAGTGAGATAAACCTAATAACTAAATCAGGATCAGAAAACAAGAGAATATGTAAATCAAAGCAAGGTCCATCCAAGGCCTAGAACCCCTTTCAAAGCTATGGTAGTTTATTTCTTCCAGAGAACTAGCTTTTGGTTTCATTGATTTTTCTCTATTGTTTTTCAATATCATTGGTTTCTGCTCTGATCTTTATTATGTCTTTTGATCTGTTTGCTTTAAGTTTAATTTTCTTGTCTTTTTCAATTTTCTTAAAATAGAAGTATAGATTATTGACTTGAAATAATTTCTTTCTAATTTAATGCTATATATTTAATGGTATATATTCCCCTTAGAGTGCTTTTAGTTGCATCCCAGAAATTTTGATATGGTGCATTTTCATTTTGTTTAGTTCCATATATTTTCTGATTTCCCTTGAATTATCCTCTTTGAACTATGGATTGTTGAGAAATGTGTTAATTCCTAAGTGTTTAGAGATTTTTAAATGTGCCATAGATTTATAATTTAATTCCTTCATGGTCAGAGAACATACTTTGTATGGTTTCAATTGTCTTAAGTCTATTAACGTTTGTTTTATGACCTAGGATATGGTCTATCTTGATGATTCATTCCCTATATACTCGAAAAAAGTACTATTCTGATGCTGTTGGATTGAGTATTGTTCTATAAATGTCATTTCAATATAGCAGTTTGATGACATTTATAACCTTGCTGATCATCTGTTTACAGGTTCTATAACTTATTAACAGAGATGTGTTGAAGTACCAACTATTATTGTGGACCTATTTCTTTCAGCTCTGTCAATTTTTCTTCAAGTATTTTGAAGATGTTTTCTAGGTGAAAGCACATTTAAAATTATTGTCTTCTTGGTGTGGAGTTCTGGATTTTGGAGAGTTCCTCCTTGTACCCCCACCCCAACAAACTGCCAGAAAGAAAGAAGTATGAGTCATAGGAAAATGAAAAAGGGATGTCTCAAATCTTTTAGGGACTCATTATTGATTTGAGAGCTTGAGTTGGATTGAAGAATGAGTACAAATAGAGGATTGGTTCAAGATGGAGGAGTAGAAGGATGTACTCTCACTCCCTCTTGCAAGAACACCAGAGTCACAACTAACTGCTAAAGAATCATCGAGAGGAAGACACTGGAACTCACCAAAAAAGATACCCCACACCCAAAGACAAAGGAGAAGCCACAGTGAGATGGTAGGAGGGATGCAAACACAATAAAATCAAATCCTATAACTGCTGGGTGGGTGATTCACAAACTGGAGAGCACTTATACCACAGAAGTCCAGCCACTGGAGTGAAGGTTCTGAGCCCCACATCAGGCTTCCCAACCTGGGGGTCTGGCAATGGGAGGAGGAATTCCTAGAGAATCAGACTTTGAAGGCTAGCGGGATTTGGTTGCAGGACTTCGACAGGACTGGGGGAAACAGAGACTCCACTCCTGGAGGGCACACAAAAAGCAGTGTGCACATCGGGGCCCCGGGGAAGGAGCAGTGACCCCATAGGAGACTGAACCAGACCTACCTGCTAGTGTTGGAGGGTCTCCTGCAGAGGCAGGGGGTGGCTGTGTCTCACCATGAGGACAAGGACACTGGCAGCAGAGGTTCTGGGAAGTACTCCTTGGCGTTAACCCTCCCAGAGTCTGCCATCAGCCCCACCAAAGAGCCCGGGTAGGCTCCAGTGTTGGGTCACCTCAGGCCAAACAACCAACAGGGAGGGAACCAAGCCCCACTCATCATCAGACAAGTGGATTAAAGTTTTACTGAGCTCTGCCCACCAGAGCAACGGCCAGCTCTACCCACCACCAGTCCCTCCCATCAGGAAACTTGCACAAGCCTCTTACATAGCTTCATCCACCAGAGGGCAGAGAGCAGAAGCAAGAAGAACTACAATTCTGCAGCCTGTGGAACAAAAACCACATTCACATAAAGATAGACAAGATGAAAAGGCAGAGGGCTATGTACCAGATGAAGGAACAAGATAAAACCCCAGAAAAACAACTAAATGAAGTGGAGATAGGCAACCTTCCAAAAAAAGAATTCAGAATAATGATAGTGAAGATGATCCAGGACCTCGGAAAAAGAATGGAGGCAAAGATGGAGAAGATGTAAGAAATGTTTAACAAAAATCTAGAAGAATTAAAGAACAAACAAACAGAAATGAACAACACAATAACTGAAATGAAAACTACACTAGAAGGAATCAGTAGCAGAATAACTGAGGCAGAAGAACAGATAAGTGACCTGGAAGATAGAATGGTGGAATTCACTGCTGTGGAACAGAATAAAGAAAAAAGAATGAAAAGAAATGAAGACAGCCTAAGAGACCTGTGGGACAACATTAAACGCAACAACATTTGCATTATAGGGGTCCCAGAAGGAGAAGAGAGAGAGAAAGGACCCGAGAAAATATTTCAAAAGATTATAGTTGAAAACTTCCCTAACATGGGAACAAAAATAGCCACCCAAGTCCAGGAAGTGCAGAGATTCCCATACAGAATAAACCCAACAAGAAACATGCCGAGAAACATAGTAATCAAACTGGCAAAAATTAAAGACAAAGAAAAATTATTGAAAGCAGTAAGGGAAAAACAACAAAATAATATACAAGGGAACTCCCATAAGGTGAACAGCTGATTTCTCAGCAGAAACTCTACAAGCCAGAAGGGAGTGGCATGATATGCTTAAAGTGATGAAAGGGAAGAACCTACAGCCAAGATTACTCTACCCCGCAAGGATCTCATTCAGATTCAATGGAGAAATCAAAAGCTTTACAGACAAGCAAAAGCTAAGATAATTCAGCACCACCAAACCAGCACTACAACAAATGCTAAAGGAACTTCTCTAAGTGGGAAACACAAGAGAAGAAAAGGACCTACAAAAACAAACACACAACAATTCAGAAAACGGTAATAGGAACATACATATCGATAATTACCTCAAACGTGAATGGATTAAATGCTCCAACCAAAAGACACAGGCTCGCTGAATGGACACAATAACAAGACCCATATATATGCTGTCTAAAAGAGACCCACTTCAGACCTAGGGACACATTCAGACTGAAAGTGAGGGGATGGAAAAAGATATTCCATGCCAATGGAAATCAAAAGAAAGCTGGAGTAGCAATACTATATCAGATAAAATAGACTTTTAAATAAAGAATGTTACAAGAGACAAAGAAGGACACTACATAATAATCAAGGGATCAATCCAAGAAGAAGATATAACAATTATAAATATATATGCACCCAAGAAAGAAGCACCTCAATATATAAGGCAACTGCTAACAGCTATAAAAGAGGAAATCGAGAGTAATACAATAATAGTGGGGGACTTTAACACCTCACCAATGGACAGATCATCCAAACAGAAAATTAATAAGGAAACACAAGCTTCAAATGACACAATAGACCAGATAAGATTTAACTGATATTTATAGGACATTCCAACCAAAAACAGCAGAATACAGTTCCTTCTCAAGTGCGCATGAAACATTTCTCCAGGATAGATCATATCTTGGGTCACAAATCAAGCCTCAGTAAATTTAAGAAAATTGAAATCATATTAAGCATCTTTTCAGACCACAACGCTATGAGATTAGAAATCAATTACAGGGAAAAAAACGTAAAAAACACAAACAAATGGAGGCTAAACAATACGTTACTAAATAACCAAGAGATCACTGAAGAAATCAAAGAGGAAATCAAACAATACCTAGAGAAAAATGATAATGAAAACACCACAATCCAAAACCTATGGGATGCAGCAAAAGCAGTTCTAAGAGGGAAGTTCATAGCTATACAAGCCTACCTCAACAAACAAGAAAAATCTCAAACAATCTAACCTTACACCTAAAGGAACTAGAGAAAGGAAGAACAAACAAAACCCAAAGTTAGCAGAAGGAAAGAAATCATAAAGATCAGAGCAGAAATAAATGAAATACAAACAAAGAAAACAATAGCAAAGATGAATAAAACTAAAAGCTGGGGCTTCCCTGGTGGCGCAGTGGTTGAGAGTCCGCCTGCCGATGCAGGGGACACGGGTCCGTGTCCCGGTCTGGGAAGATTCCACATGCCGCGGAGCTGCTAGGCCCGTGAGCCATGGCCGCTAAGCCTGTAAGTCTGGAGGCTGTGCTCCGCAATGGGAGAGGCCACAACAGTGAGAGGCCCACGTACTGCAAAAAAACCCCCAAAAACCAAAAAAACAAAAAAAACACAACAAAAACACAAAAAGAAACCTAAAAGCTGGTTCTTTGAGAAGATAAACAATATTGATAAACCATTAGCCAGACTCATCAAGAAAAAGAGGGAGAGGACTCAAATCAATAAAATTAGAAATGAAAAAGTAGAAGTTACAACAGACACCACAGAAATACAAAGCATCCTAAGAGATTACTACAAGCAATTCTATGCCAATAAACTGGACAACCTGGAAGAAATGGACAAATTCTTAGAAAGATATAACCTTCCAAGACTGAACCAGAAAGAAATAGAAAATATGAACAGACCAATCACAAGTAATGAAATTGAAACTGTGATTAAAAATCTTCCAACAAACAAAAGTCCAGGACCAGATGGCTTCACAGGTGAATTCTATCAAACATTTAGAGAAGAGCTAACACCTATCCTTCTCAAACTCTTCCAAAACAATGCAGAGGAAGGAACACTCCCAAACTCATTCTATGAGGCCACCAGCACCCTGATACCAAAACCAGACAAAAAAAGAAAATTACAGACCAATATCACTGATGAATATAGATGCAAAAATCCTCAACAGAATACTAGCAAACAGAATCCAACAACACATTAAAAGGATCATACACCATAATCAAGTGGGCTTTATCTCAGGGATGCAAGGATTCTTCAATCTACGCAAATCAATCAATGTGATACACCATACGAACAAATTGAAGAATCAAAACCATATGATCATCTCAATAGATGCAGAAAAAGCTTTTGACAAAATTCAATACCCATGTATGATAAAAACTCTCCAGAAAGTGGGCACAGAGGAAACCTACCTCAACATAATAAATGCCATATACGACAAACCCACAGCAAACATCATTCTCAATGGTGAAAAACTGAAAGCATTTCCTCTAAGATGAGGAATAAGACAAGGATGTCCACTCTCACCACTATTATTCAACAGTTTTGGAAGTCCTAGCCATGGCAATCACAGAAGAAAAAGAAATAAAAGGAATGCAAATCGGAAAAGAAGAAGTAAAGCTGTCAATGTTTGCAGACGACATGATACTGTACATAGAGAATCCTAAAGATGCTACCAGAAAACTACTAGAGCTAATTTAGAATTTGTTAAAGTTGCAGGATACACAATTAATGCACAGAAATCTCTTGCATTCCTATACACTAATGATGAAAAATCTGAAAGAGAAATTATGGAAACACTCCCATTTACCATTGCAACAAAAAGAATAAAATACCTAGGAATAAAGCTACCTAGGGAGACAAAAGACCTGTATGCAGAAAACTATAAGACACTGATGAAAGAAATTAAACATGATACGAACAGATGGAGAGATATACCATGTTCTTGGATTGGAAGAATCACTATTGTGAAAATGACTATAGTACCCAAAGCAATCTACAGATTCAATGCAATCCCTATCAAATTACCAATGGCATTTTTTTTTACAGAACTAGAACAAAAAAATCTTAAAATTTGTATGGAGACACAAAAGACCCCGAATAGCCAAAGCAGTCTTGAGGGAAAAAAACCAACCTGGAGGAATCAGACTCCCTGACTTCAGACTATACTACAAAGCTACAGGACTCAAGACAATATGGTACTGGCACAAAAACAGAAATATAGACCAATGGAACAGGATAGAAAGCCCAGAGATAAACCCACGCACCTATAGTCAACTAATCTATGACGAAGGAGACAAGGATATACAATGGAGAAAAGACAGTTTCCTCAATAAGTGGTGCTGGAAAAACTGGACAGCTACATGTAAAAGTATGAAATTAGAACACTCCATACCACCATACACAAATATAAACTCAAAATGGATTAGAGACCTAAATGTAAGACCAGACAGTATAAAACTCTTAGAGGAAAACATAGGAAGAACACTCTTTGACACAAATCACAGCAAGATCTTTTTTGAGCCACCTCCTAGAGTAATGGAAATAAAAACAAAAATAAACAAATGGGACCTAATGAAACTTAAAAGCCTTTGCAAAGCAAAGGAAGCTACAAACAAGATGAAAAGAAAACCCTCAGAATGGGAGAAAATATTTGCAAACGAATCAATAAAGGATTAATCTCCAAAATATATAAACAGCTCAATATTAAAAAAACAAACAACCCAATCAAAAAATGGGCAGAAGACCTAAATAGACATTTCTCCAAAGAGGACATACAGATGACTAAGAAGCACATGAAAAGCTGCTAAACGTCACTAATTATTAGAGGAATGCAAATCAAAACTACAATGAGGTATCACCTCACACCAGTTAGAATGGGCATCATCAGAAAATCTACAAACAACAAATGCTGGAGAGGGTGTGGACAAAAGGGAACCCTCTTGCACTGTTGGTGGGAATGTAAATTGATACAGTCACTACGAAGAACAGTATGGAGGTTGCTTAAAAAACTAAAAATAGAATTACCGTATGATCCAGCAATCCCACTATTGGTCATATACCCAGAGAAAACCGTAATTTAAAAAGACACACGCACCCCAATGTTCATTGCAGCACTATTTCCAATAACCAGGACATGGAAGCAACCTAAATGCCCATCAACAAGACAAATGGATAAAGAAGATGTGGTACATATATACAATGGAATATTACTCAGCCATAAAAAGGAACGAAATTGGGTCATTTGTAGAGATGTGGATGAATCTAGAGACTGTCATACAGAGTGAAGTAAGTCAGAAAGAAAAAAACAAATATCGCATATTAACGCATATATGTGGAACACAGAAAAATGGTACAGATGAACTGGTTTGCAGGGCAGAAACTGAGACATAGATGTAGAGAACAAACGTATGGACACCAAGGGGGGAAAGTGGCGGGGGCTGGTGGTTGTGGTGTGATAAATTGGGAGATAGGGATTGTCCTGTGTACACTGATGTGTATGAAGTGGATGACTAATAAGAACCTGCGTTATTAAAAAAATAAAATAAAATTCAAACAAAACAAAACAAAAAAACATTGTTGTCTTCCTGGTAACCTGACTCTTTTATCATTATGTAACGCCCATCTTAATTCTTGATAAATTTCTTTGCTCTGAAGTCTACTTGGTCTGATATTAATATAGCCACTCCAGCTTTCTTTTAATTAGTGTTTGCATAGTAAACATTTTCTTACCTTTTTACTTTCCTATATCATTATATTTGAATTGAATTACTTGCAGTTCATTCATTCATCTCTCTGTGAATTCATTTATTAACTGCCACATGCTAGATACTTTTATAGGCACTACACACACAGCAGCGAATAAAACAAAAATTGTGCTCTCTTGTAGCTTGTATTTTAGTCGAGGGAGAGGTTATAGACAGTAACTTAGTAAGCAAATAAATATAGTTTTGTAATGCTTTTATCCATTCAATTTCTTTCTTTTAATTGGTATGCTTAGGCCACTTACATTTAATATTTTTAGATTTAAGTCTACAATTATGTTTTATTTGTTCTCTCCATATTTTGTTTCTCTGCTTCCCCTTTTGTGCCTTCTTTTGGATCATGTGAATATATTTCAGCATTTCACTTTAACTTACCTATGATTTTAATTTTTGTGTATAGTTTTTTTGTGGCTTCTTTAGATATTACAATAAACATACTTTTCACAGTCTACTTAGAAAAATATTTTTGTGCTTCAAGAGTAGAAAAGCACCACATTTGACCCTTTATTTTCCTTTATTTTGTGGTTGTAGTATATATTACAACTACATACATTGAAACATAACACAATGTTTTCAACTGTCAAACACGTTTTAAAGAACATAAGATGTTCTTTAAGTTTCCTTCTGGTAAGATTTCCCATCTGTTTGAAGAACTTCCTTTAGCATTTCTTTTAGAGCAGTTTTGGTGGCAATAAATGCTCTTGCTTTTCTTATTCTGAGAGTGTCTTTATTTCGCCTTCATTCTTGAAAGATATTTTTGCTAGATATTCTGGGTTAAGAGTCCTTCCCTCCCTTCCTTTCTTTCTCCCTCCCTCCTTCCCTTCCTTCCTTTTCTTTTTTTAAGCACTTTGAAAATGGTGTGCCACTTCCTTATGGCCTCAAGGATTTCTGATGAGAAATCAGTAGTCATTTAAATTGCTGTGTCCCTATAAGTAATATGTCATTTTCTCTGGTTGCTTTCAAGCTGAGCTTCTGAAATGTGTACACTCTGCCCTTCACCAAATCTGTGTTCAACCTTACTTTGAGCATTTTTACAGTAGCTGTTTTAAGGTTTTTGTTAGGTAGCTCAAATATCTGTGTCATGCTGGTATTGGCATCAGCTTTTTCTTTTCCCATGTGAGTTTTCCCTGGGTTTTGTATACTTAGTAATTTGGGATTGTCCTGGGCATTTTGAGTATTATGTATTGAGAGTCTAATTCTTATTTATTTACTTTTTAGTTTTAGTTTTTTAATACATTTATTTATTTTTGGCTGTGTTGGGTCTGTTGCTGCATGCGGGCTTTCTCTAGCTGTGGCGAGTGGTGGCTACTCTTCATTGTGGTGTGCGGGCTTATCATTGTGGTGGCTTCTTTTGTTGTGGAGCACGGGGTCTAGGCACACAGGCCTCGGTAGTTGTGGCTCATGGGCTTCAGTAGTTGTGGCTTGTGGGCTCTAGAGCAAAGGCTCAGTAGTTCTGGCACATGGGCTTAGTTGTTCTGCTGCATGTGGGATCTTCCCAGACCAGGGATCGAACCCGTGTCCCCTGCATTGGCAGGCAGATTCTTAACCAGTGCACCACCAGGGAAGTCCCTCTTATTTAAATTCTATGGAGATTATTGATAATTTTTCTTTAGCAGGCCTTCATTCTGGTTAGATTCAGGCCAAAAGTTCCAACCAGCCTTGTGGGAGTCATATTTCAATGTTATTTCTGTTTTCAAAAACCTCCAGAGTTTTATTCATATCTAGGCCATGTGTGAGCCACCCAGTGGCTAATCTTGGATTTGGGTCATAGTTTACTTCTCAAAGTCTGTGTATGCTGTTTGGACTCAGACCCACACTGAGGGCAAGACTGAGATTTCATAAGCAACTTTATGGGGTTACTTTGCTGATCTCTTCCCTCTCCCAATCTCCTCTGTACTTTAGTTCCTGGGGCTCACCCCATTTTTTTTTCTTTTAAACTCCCAGCTAGAAAGCTGAGGCTTTATGTGCCCTGCTCTACCATACACTTCCTATGAATATGCCCGTCTGGGGCCAAGCAGTGGGAAGACAGAGAGAACAAAAGCAATGGGATTTACCACATCCTCTTGGGACCACAGCTCCTCTAATTGTACACGAAGGTTCCCTTTCCTCAGAATTTTAGGTGTCTGTGGATTTGCCACTGCCACTGTTGCTATTGTTGCTGCTGCTGACACCCTCAGATTATTTGAGAGCTGGTGTACAAGAAAACATAGAAAAAGAAAATAGAATATTTTCTTAATTTTTGCTGGTCATTAGGAGACTCCCTTCCTACTCTTTGAGCCAAAATTAGGTTTCCTCTGGAGCTCTGTCTGCACAGATTCCCAATTCTGGGTTTTAAGCAGCCTTAAGCCCAAGCAGAGGGGCTACCAAAGGGGAAAAAAATGGGTAAACTCACTGTTGGTCTTGTGGTATGTTAAATTCTGGTCTTCTTCAATCTGACTGCTACCCAGAGTCCTCAAGCAGCTGGCCCATGCATTCAAATAGCTGGTCTATGCAGGTTTTATGGTTGCATTCGGTGGGGATACGATGGAATGTACTTACTCTAACTTACCCAGAGGCAGAACTTCCAAGGTAGCTTTTGATCAACTGTTTATCACTACGCTCACTTGAGGGTAACTTTTATGTGCTTCAGAATCCTAGGGCTTCAGGATGTGGACAGTGTGGGAGGGTATATGTGTTATGTGGGGGCAGTAGTATGTAGGAAATTTCTGTATCTTCTGCTTAGTTTTGCCGTGAACTTAAATTTGCTCTAAAAATAAAGTCTATTTAAAAAATGATGATCCTGGTGACAAGATGGCAGAGTAGGACATGAGCTCACATCTTCTTATGGAAACATCAAAATCAACTAATTGCTGAACAACCATTGACAGAAAAATGCTGGAACCACCAAAAAAGATACCCTACAACCAAAGACAAAGAAGAAACCACAATGAGACAGTAGAAGGGGTGCAATCGTGATAAAATCAAATTCCATACCCGCTGGGTGGGTGACCCACAAACTGGAAAATAATTAAACCACAGAAGTTCTCCCACAGAAGTGAAAGTTCTGAGCCCTACATCAGGCTCCCTAGCTTGGGGGCCTGGAAACGGGAGGAAGAGCCCCCAGAGAATTTGGCTTTGAAGGCCAGAGGGGTTTGATTGCAGGAATTCTTCCACAGGACTGGGGGAAACAGAAACTCCACTCTTGGAGGGCACACACAAGGTCTTGTGTACACCAGGACCCAGGGAAAAAAACTGGACAACTATACGTAAAAAAAATGAAATTAGTACATTCTTTAACACCATACAAAAAAATAAACTCAAAATGGGATAAAGACCTAAATGTAGGATCAGATACTATAAAACTCTTACAGGCCAACATAGGCAGAATACTCTTTGACATAAATCGCAGCAATATCTTCTTCAAGCTGTCTCCTAGAGTAATGGAAATAAGAAACAACAAACAAAAAAACCAAATGGGACCTAATTAAACTCAAAAGCTTTTGCACAGCAAAAGAAACCATAAACAAAATGAAAAGACAACCTAGAGAATATTTGCAAATGATGTGACCAACAAGGGATTAATCTACAAAATTTACAAACAGCTCATGTGGCTCAATACCAAAAAAACCAACAACCCAATCAAAAAATTGGCAGAAGACCTAAATAGACATCTCTCCAAAGAAGATAAACGGATGGCCAAGAGGCACATGAAAAGATGCTCAACATCACTAATTATTAGAGAAATGCAAATCAAAACTACCATGAGATATCACCTCACACCAGTCAGAAGTACCATCATCAAAAAGTCTACAAACAATAAATGCTGGAGAGAGTGTGGAGAAAAGGCAACCCTCCTACACTGTTGGTGGGAATGTAAATTGGTACAACCACTATGGAGAACAGTACGGAGGTTCCTTAAAAAACTTTAAAGAGAGCTACCATATGATCTAGCAATCCCACTCCTGGGCATATACCCAGAGAAAAACATGGTTCGGAAGTATACATGCACCCCTGTTCACTGAAGCGTTGTTTACAATAGCCAAGACATGGAAGCAACCTAAATGTCCATCAACAGATGAATGGATAAAGAAAGTTGTGGTATATATATATACTGTATATATATATATATATATATATATATATATATATATATATACACACAGTGGAATATTACTCAGCAATTAAAAAGAATGATATAATGTCCTTTGCAGCAACATGGATGGACCTGGATATTAACATACTAAGTGAAGTAACTCAGACAGAGAAAGACAAATATCATATGATATCACTTATATGCAGAATCTAAAAAAAAAAAAGTGATACAAATGAACTTATTTACAAAACAGAAACAGACTCACAGACTTAGAAAACGAACATATGGTTATCCGGTGGGGGGGGGGGGGAAGGGATAGATTGGGAGTTTGGCATTGACATGTACACACATATTTAAAATAGATAACCAACAAGGACCTACTGTATAGCACAGGAAACTCTGCTCAATATTCTGTAATAACCTGAAACAGAAAAGAATTTGAAAAAGAATAGATGTTTGTATATGTATAACCAAATCACTTTACTGTACACCTGAAACTAACACAACATTGCTAATCAACTCTACTCCAATATAAAATAAATATTAAAAACATAAAAATTAAAAAAGAAAAGTCCTAGGGGAATACTTCTCAAACTTCAGCATGTATTCTACCATAGGTGACTCTGATGAAAATTTGAGAATAATGTTGGATATAGCCTGGGTTCCTCAGAAAGCATTGCTGAGGCAGGGAGATTCTGTATTATTAGGAAGTAAAGTTATGGAAAAGGAGAATGAAGCAGGTTAGGAGAGTGGCCATGTGAGGTGTTCCTGAGCTGGCCGCTGCTAAGAGTGACTAATTGTTAGTCATCCCAGAAGCTATATATGGTGAGTCTCTAGACTGTCCATGATTGGTGGGAAAAATAGAAAGAGGGAAGAATTTATTCACTAGTTCTTGTCTTCTACTTGTCAATGGTTCCCCTGCTAGGTTATGTGTGTTTTGGAATGGTAGGGGTGGAGGCATGGGAACAAAAATAGGGTGCTCTGCACCTACATATAGTTGGCTGGAGCCTATAAGCAGTGGCAGCTGAAACAAGAGATGGTGAGTCTGAGAGAATCTGAAATGGCTCATAAAATGTGTCTGAAATGATACATACCTTAAAAATTAAGAAATCCCTCAGATTACTGGCTTGGTTTGAGGCATGGAACGACAAAGTATTGTGGCCAAAAAAAACATAGGTCTTTTTTGGTCCAGGCTAGGTTGTGGCTGCTTAGGTATTGATTTCTTTGACACTTACTGAAAAATTAAGCTGTTCAGAAGTTTCCAGGTGACCTTAACTGAACCATATGAAAGTGCTATCATTCAGCTGCTTTGGGCCTAAAAATGGCAATGCCATATGGTTCAATTAAATAGAATATGTTAAGACTTTCCATAGAGAACCCTAGGAACTGATATACTTGCTTAGAAAACACTTAAGACAGAAACCAGCAGAGAAAAGGATCTTAGCTGGTGAGTGGATATTCAAAACAAGAGTGACTAGGATGTGTAAAAAAGGAAGATGAAATGCATCAGCTTCCTCAATAAAGGATTATGGTAAAGACTCAAACATTCGAGATACAATTATTGCCCTTGCAAATAAACATTATGCACATGTCTCTAAAATAAGTACTGAGTCAAATTCTAGAATAATTTTGAGGGAAGCAATTTTTCTAAATATAATATAGTCTGTGAAGTGATTTACATTATTACGCAGAGCCATGTCAACCCCAAATATGTTCACATTCTGGCTTCCAGGCTGTAACCTGGGTTTGCTGGAATAAGCAAATGTGCTATCAATTTTAGAGAGCCATCTACTCAGTGATAGCTACAAGGACTTGGAAGCAATCTGAAATAATGATTTTTCTGTGAGTTAGCCCAGATCTGAGTTTTATCCAGGGCACCACTGAACCCTCCCACTCCATACTATTTTCTGTAAGAAGAAAGAGAAGGTAAGGATTTGGGTACCTCCTTTATAATTAGAGAGTTTACACTTAAGTTACACTATGAAAAATTTTTTCTGATTGTAGTTGATTAAAGGATTATCTTAATAAATGCATATATATCGATATTAACTTATGCCTTTTGAAGAACAATTTGAAGTAAGGCTAAAGAAAAAAAAGATGAAAAAAATAAAAACTAACCATGAGTTAAGTGAATAACCTCTATTTCCTTAGAATAAGACACTTAGCATTATGGTTTTTCATTTTATTATGAAGTGACCTTAGGATGTAGATACTCTTCCTCAGTTTCCTTCTGGAAGGTAGGATACATAAGACAGATATTTAAATAAATCTAATAAAAATAAGGATGTATTAAGTTAAATAGAGTACTGTATAATCTTTAAATATAAATAAAGTCTTTGTGGCACTAATAATTCTCTTATATTAAAGGAAATACAACTGTAGGCTTTCTAGACAAAGTTGCTGCTCAAATCCTATTCTACAGTAGGGCAAGCCCTATTCCTATTCCTAAAAAAGACTAAGACCTCCTGATATGGAGGTGAAGCCTCAGAATTGTCCTGATCTCTTTAAGAACTATAGTCTATTTCTTAAGTTTATACCCATTTCCCACATAGACAAGTTCTGTGATAAGTATTGATATATCTGCTTGTTACATCTGAAGGTCTAATTAGTAGAAAAATACTGCCTCTTGCCTTTATAGAGACCAACACACTTTTTAATCAGCAAACATAGCATTAATATTTAAAAAATAGTTCTGTGTTAGACGTATTTCAAATTAGAAAAACAAATTTTAACATTAACAAGATACCATGTTGATACAGGGTCTTGGAAATCATTTTATTTGTTCTTAAGAAATTTTGTCCTGCTATGTATAAATGAAATAAAATTAGTCACAGTATGGGGGTTTTACAATGTAAAAAGAGATAAGTGATATTTTGTGAATTTATAAATTAAGCTCACGGAATTAGTGGACAGTACTTAATACACTAATAATCCAGCATCTAAAAAATGCAGTAAAAACTCTATCAAGTAGATAATAAAGTTTCCAGAAATGGCAAGAACTGACGTATCACATTTAATAGCATCACAAAAACAAACAAAATAAAAAACCCTACAACACAGAAAGAATAACGCATCTGTAAGATATATCTATAACCTTCCCAAGAGAGCCCTGGGGAAATAGTTATGATCACTAAAATGAGTGAAGTGAGAGCTTCCTATGACCTTAGGATGGTGCATTCTGATAAACACACACACACGCACACACTGACCCTAAGAAAATAGAGCTTAATGTGAAACTGGCTTTAACTCCAACATTGATTACTCTCAATTAGAGGAAATGTAAACCTATCTCAGTAATATTTTACTGTAACATTATAACATTTCATTAAATAATTGGAAGAGTTTATAAAGTTTTCCAAAAGAGAATGAGACACACACACACACACACACACACACACACACACACACACACACTGATTTCTGGGCCTAGGCCTTTATGGATATATGCTATTCCAATAGTCAAATGGCAAAAATTTAGAACACTGAGGCAAAGCCATAAAATATTTGCAATTAAGAAAATATTTTTAGCTATAGTTGTTACTTGGGGTCACAACTTAAAATGCATATCCACAAATTGGATTATTAATGCACCTACATTTTACCACGTTTCAAGACTGTCAACACTAGTTATCAGTTAACTCAAAATATTGGTAAAAGTCACTGAGAAATCTGGAAGACAAAGCCAGATGCTTGGGGATAATCTGTGTGTGATTAAACTTTGAAACATTAACATGTCTGATGTTTCAGAATCAGCCCCATCTGTTGCCACCCATTTAAAGAAAAGGAAGGAAAAAGACGTCAGACGGCCAAGACACCAATATAACTGGCGGGGGGGGGGGGAGGATTTCAATGAGCATTACTTTTCAGCTATTTGCATCTAATTTTTCATCTTTAATATAATTATTTAAGAAAGAAGTAATTTCAAATTGTTCTATTCCATTTTAGAATGCTCTTTAGCTTTTCAAGAAACCTTGTAGAGGTTAAGAACACAAATTCTTGAGCCAGATAGTCTAGACTCAAAATCTGGGGTCTTATGTTTATTTGCAATGGGACAATTGGCAAGTTACTTAATCTCCTTTGCCTCACTTTCATCATCTACGATAGGGGTCGGCAAAGTTTTTACGTAAAGCCCCAGACAGTAAATAATTTCATGCTCTGTGGGCCACATACTGTATCTGTTGCCTTTTTTTTTTTTTTTAAATAACACTTTAAAAATGTAAAACCATTATTAGCTCAAGGGCCATACAAAGATTAGTAGTTTGCTGACCTGTGACCTACATAATAGAGATAATAGCGCCTACCTCATAGAGTTGTTATGATGGGTTTTTTTTGAATTTTATTTATTTTTTTATACAGCAGGTTCTTATTAGTTATCCATTTTACACATATTATGTTATGATGATTAAATGAAGTTATATACATATATAAAATGCTTAGAAAGTGCCTGGCACATAGTAAAAACCACAAAAAATGTCTATTATTACTACTATATTTCTAACCAAATTTTATTTTTAAAGTACCTCCTATTCCTCTATGACTTCTAGCATTACTTGGTGACTTGAAATTTGGTGAAGAATTAAATTTGTCCTTTTTGGTTTATTATAAATCACCAGAGAAAAGCTTAATACTATATGTTCATGAAGTTGCCAAGGGTGGCATTAAAATCGAATGATCAGAGGGAAGAATCAGTAATGGTCCTGAGGCAGCTCCTTGCAAACCCCAGAATGAACATCCTTAAAGAGAAAGATTCACAATAAAAATGTAATAAATAAGTTACTTGAAACATTTAATTAAACACAATAACCATTTCTCAAAGTATTTTCTTCCAGTCACAGAAATGAACAAACCTATTTTAACATCCATTTAAGTGAGCATTTAATATTGGTTTTATTTATTTTTTAACTAAGAAGCAAGAAGGAAAAATCAAAAAGCAAATCAGTTAAAATGCTAGAGTATTTTAATGTACCACAGCTACATGCAGGATGTATTTGCCTTAAGTTTTCTCTAGAGTAACTACATATATTTATGGAAATCACAATACGGTGGGAAAAAAACAACTTAAGTAATCAGAAGGCAATTTGTAATTTTTAGCAGACAACCTACAAATGAAAAATATATACAACTCAGTTCTTTTGTGATTTAGAAGGCACAGGCTGAATAGGGCCACATTATAAATATTTAAATGTAAAACATACAACAGGCTAACTTTTGAACATTTTATGAGGTGTCACATTGAAATGTGGAGCTTAATGAATTAAACTTTGTTAAAACAGTGAAGTCTAAACATTAAAAAAAACACTTGCTTGAGCTTTAATGCAATAAATTTTAATTGCATAATATGTTAAATACAAATGCAATAACCTCAGTGTATACACACATGGCGTGCCGTAACCACTGTAGCCCAACTTGCTTCTACATAATCTTTACATGAAAATGGAGAGTACAAATGGATGTTTATAGACTATAAACTAGATTTGGAGATCATGAAAACAAAGGAAGCATTTAGTACTCTCTTCTACATATTTGCATAGGTGTGAATTACTGTAGTTTGTGGAATACTAATTTAGAATCAACA
This sequence comes from Kogia breviceps, assembly GCF_026419965.1. Classification (NCBI taxonomy): domain Eukaryota; kingdom Metazoa; phylum Chordata; class Mammalia; order Artiodactyla; family Physeteridae; genus Kogia; species Kogia breviceps. Next base: position 104,623,321 of record NC_081314.1, read on the forward strand.
AATCAACATAATTTCAAGAATTATTTTTATCATAGTCATCCCTGTCCAGAGTTTAAATTTTGAAGTGTTAATAGACTTAAAACAAGCAAAAACAAGACAGTAGTCCCTTATCCCTGACCTCCAGCACCCCAATCCTGGTCTCCCACCCCAGTGAGAGATTTTTCCCATCCTTTCAGCTATTATGGCAGATACCTCTATATTTCTAAAATCAGTAATACTCTTAGCTCTTGAATCATCCATTTTAAACAGACTGTTTGGTTCTGAATCCCAGCACCACCATTTACTAGCTCTGTGACCTTAAACAACCTTTTTTAATTCATTTATTTTTTTTTGCGGTACGTGGGCCTCTCACCGTTGTGGCCTCTCCTGTTGCGGAGTACAGGCTCTGGACGCGCAGGCTCAGCGGCCATGGCTCACGGGCCCAGCCGCTCCGTGGCATGTGGGATCTTCTTGGACCGGGGCACGAACCCGTGTCCCCTGCATCGGCAGGCCGACTCTCAACCACTGAGCCACCAGGGAAGCCCTTAAACAACCTTTTTTAGGTCTCAGTTTCCTTGTCTATAAAACAAATGCTAGAATCTACTACATAAGGCTATTATGAGGATTATATGATGCAAAATCCCATACATGTAATTATATCTTGCTCAAAATATAGTGATAGTTTTTATTATTGTTATTGTTACCTTATGGTAGATGAGGATTTGAATTCTCTTAAAACACCCCTTTCTCCATCCTCCTAAAATAGATATAGCATATTAGGTTTTTTTTGTTGAATTACAGTGTTTTCATCTTCATGTCTTTTTTATATTTGAGGCAGTTCTAGATTAATGAGACTCACTTTGTATCTTCATCAAAACAATTTATGAGAGGCTGGCAAGTTAGCTAAAATGCTGAATCACTGGAATATTCTGGATAACTTTTAATGTGCCAAATTCGAAATCACTGGGATTTCTGGACTAAGAGAAACTGAATTATAGAACTTTTACTGAAGTTTTAAAATTACTTTATTCAAATCTCTGTGAAACATACCATTACTGTAGTTATCATAATACATCTTTATTCACTTACCTTTTGTCTTCTGTTTTTATCATTTTCACAGCTAAGGATATTTATGATGTTACACATTGTATATTACAGTTTTTCTTTATATGTAATATTTTTCAGGACTTACACCATTGCTCTATCCACTGTTTCCCAGTGATTAAAAATGAAAGCTTCTATTTAGAGTTTACAATTATAAGCAGTCTCTATGTTGTGAGAAGTAACACAATTTGCATACAGTAGATGGCAGAGATATGTTTAAAATTCTAAAAAACATTTTTGTAGCAGTTTATGCTCAGTAAAACACAGTTGGTGAGTCACAGTCTATTTTAACAAAGTACTGTAGGAAACTGGAGACATTTTAAAGGACGAAAGAATAAGTCAGTTGTAATAATTATGAAGAATCACATTAATTCATTTTATACCTCTTAATATTAAAATGTAATATTTTCAGTCAGCCAATGAAATAAAATTAGTACTCTGTATGAAAAGATTCTCAAATTCTCCCTCATTATATTTTAAGTTCTCTGAGGATAAGGAATACGTTTTGTTTACCTTGTATTACCATTGCCTAGGACAATGCCAAACTAGTATAGGTACAGAGATGTTTCATTTATTTATTCAGTGTTTTATTCACTGAATAAATAAATTTAGCTTAACTTGGTCTCAGGTAATTTACAAATGTTTGACAGTAAAACACCAAATACCATAGTAACACAGCATTGTTCTTTTCAGCATATAAAGCACACTAGTTTGTATATTACATTTTATGTTTTATTGATGGTGACATATAGCAAAACTTTAATATATATTAGTTACCCATGGTCCCTTATAAATATTTAAAAGTTCTTTTTCACAAGCATAATCATACTACAAAGTCATATCATAAGCTAAGTTTTTAGAAGACAATTAAAAAAATAAAATGCATTAAAGATATCAAAAATCAAGATGAGATACTGAAATAACTCTGACTTTACACATTCTAATTACAATCAAATGTAGACCTTTCAAGAAGTTGATAACTCTGGGGAGGGAGCCCTTCAGGAAACATTTAGTTTTCATACAATTAATGGCCAGATTAGCATACCTGAAGTCTTATGTTCTTAAAAACCTCATTCAGAGTCCATAAATGCAAGCAGAAGATTATCAAGTATTCTTAGATGTAAAAACAACTTTCACAAAATTTAAAATATTCAGTTTGCCTTAATATATATTCCTTGAATTGAAAATTGTTGAGGTTTCCAAATACTATCTTTTCATGTCTTCACAGCCTGGATCTGATCTGATAATAAAAACCAAATAAAAAATTATCAGTCTCTACAGGGCAAAACCCATTCTCTAAAGTAATCCAAGGCCTATCCATAAGAACATGGTAGAAACCTATGTGTACGCTTTTTTCTTTTTAAAAGCACAATTCACACTATAGTTTGTATTTTTGTCATTGTACAGGCACCTAATTAAAATCAACTCATTCTACAAGGCTTGTATTAAAAAAAGCAGTCCCTTGCCTCATCCCCTCTTTCTCCTTTCGCAGGCAACTGCTTTCAACTCCGTTAGGTGATTACCCGTGTATCTCTAAATAATATGCTTTTATTATTACTCCCTGAACTATCAGTTCCTTCAATGTAATAAGGAGCTCCGGCTCTCACACACTTGTACACCGTTCTTCTGTCACACTCATCACGTGACCAATACCCCCATTTTCCTAACACAGTAATGTGGTCATCAGTAGGATGACTATGCGAATGTTATTCACAGCTGAAACGAATGATGTACCCCAGTTACTTTTCCTTTCTTCTACTACATTTTGTTCTCCCTGCAGTTATTAATTGTTCTTCATCCCCAACCCTGCCTTAGCTTTTTTTAAAAAAATGTACTTAACATTAATTCAATCTCACTACTCTCACCCTGTTTCAACCTTTACTATTATGAAGCACAATACACAGTTGATCAATTTCACTTTCTTGAGGAACTCTCCCTTAGTCTTGTGCAAAACTATTTAATCTGAACCAGTTGTTCTCCATGTTTGCCCAGTTATTTTCACATGAGATCTTTCATTATCACTCTAGGATCTCCACTATCATCCTAGGGATTCCTTCCCAACTCTCTTGTGCAGATTTTCCTATTTCCCTTATTTTTTCTTGTTGGTTTATTCTTTTGTTTTTGATCAGTACACCTCAGTGGCTACCTTAGTAAATGGTATAGAAAGTGAACTCTTGAGACTTTACATGGCTGAAGATGTCTTAATTATACAGTTATAATACACTGATACTGCCGGCGAATATTATTTTCTCCTTAGATTCTTCCAGGCATTGCTTCCAAGTGTTGCTGGTGAGAAGTCTGTTGCTACTTTGTTTCCTTATCCTCTAGATGAAACCTCTTATTTTCTTCTCAGGAAACTTGTAGAATCTTCCACTGTCTTCCAGTGTTGATTTTAATAATGATGCACCTTGGTGTGGGAATATTTTCATCCACAGCATTGGGCTCTCAAGGGGCCTTGCAACTAAAAACTCATCATTTAGTTCTGGAAAATACTGTTTGATGATTTATTTGATGACTTTCTCCCCTCTATTTTCTCTGTTCTCTCTTTTAGAACTTCTTATTAGGTTACCGAGCCTCCTAAAATGACTCCTTACTTTATCTTTTCTTTCCATTCTTTGTCTTTTTTGCACCTCCTGAGAGATTGCCTCTTTTTAATCTTTTTATTGAGTTTTCCATTTCTACTATTCTATTATTATTTTCCAAGAACTCATTTTTTTGGTTCTTTGTTCTTTTTCAAGTAGTATTCTTGTCATATTCATGAAAGTAATACATTCTCTCTTATCTCTTTGAAGCTACTCTAATAGTTTTTTGAAATGGTCTCCCTAGTCTTCTAATCTGCTTTTTTTATGTTCCATAATTCTAATGTTTTGATCTTCAAATACTTGGTGATCTTTTGCTATCTTCTCATATGTATGAGTGAACACTATAAAGCTGATTGGAATTTTGTTACATGTGTGAGGCTTGTCAAAAGTGATCTTCAGTCTAGTGTATCTAGCTAAGCCATTTCCTTGAGAATTTCCGATGTTAATACCTGTAGGTCTTTTCTCTTAGTCTGGTCTGACTCCTCAAAGTTGACTTGCTATCTCCTACCTATTGCCAGTGTCTTCTAGGAGAAATAGGAGAAGGCAGAAGACGGTTATAACCTTCAGTATGAAACTTTCAGTTACTCCTCATTTTCAGTTCAGCATGCCAACATACAGTTGTGCTTGGTGTTCTCCAGTCCAGGGATACTATTTGACTCTCTGCAAAGAATGAAACTTCAATCTTCTTTTGGGGCAAGGATGTATAACTGTCTTCTCCTTTCTGTCTCACCTCATCCTTATTTCCAATTTCCATCAATTTCTGAGCCTTTGAGGGGATCTGAAATGTAAATTAAGATGCTTTCCAGCTTTCTCCAGTGCTAGCTTAGAATTCCACTTTCTCACGTCTGTTAAGTTATTCAACATTCATCAGATATTTGGCTTCCAAAATATGGTTGCCATTTTTGTTGCTCCCATTCTTTTTGGGTTAAATGGCTTTAAACAAAAGTCTCTTTACTGTTAGTGAGATCTAAAGAGGGGATGAAACTAAGTATGTGTTCAATCCTCGGTCTTTCATTGGAATACTCAATACGCATAGTTTTTAAAATTCTTATATCAAAACCTGGAAGCATTATTAACTTTTCACATACAGATAAACTGATACAATGAATAAGTTTCATTAGTCACGTGAGAGGATTTCTTTTTATAAATATCTTTCTTTACCTCTGCAATGGTTCCTGTATATTCTCTAGTGGTTTAAAAAAATATTTCACAGTCTACTCATGGGTTCTTGTCTTTGGGCTGTAGTGCATAGGTAATTATTCAGAATCCTTCCAAAAGAGAATGGAATCATGGCACAAAATGTGTCATTTAATGTTTTACCCCCAATTTTTCAACCGTAAACTTAAAATAATAAGATTAAATTGGTCCAAAATGAACCAGAGGCCTTCTGGTTTATCATGCTAGGAAATTTCAGAATTTTGCAAGGAAAATAAAGAGATATAAGTTCAGAACATCTTTCACAGATTTACAGAAAAACTTTTGGCTAATAAGTTAACAGTTATAGGCATAGACTAGTCTCCTATATTTATTGCTACCTATTTTGCAGTATAGGTTTTCCCTTCTTTTCAAATCCAGAGAGACAGTTAGGAACATCAAAAATGTAAACTATTTACTGTTACATAGAAATTATGAACAAAGGATCTCCTACTCAAAACCAAACTGATATACTTTTAAATCTACATACTAAGTTTCCTCCTCTACTAAATAGAGAAGTCAGGTAAAAGGGTAAATTTAACATTTTTTGAGTGCTTTCTTATGGTAGGCACTTTAACACATACAGTATTTCATTTAATCTGTATGGCAATTTTTGAAATTTTATTTTTTAATTTTACAGATGAAGAAAATTATTTTTATAAGATAATTAGAGACATTAGTTAATGATTAATAAGTAGTGGAATAAATCTGCTAGACTTGAAAGCCCAAGTGCTGTTTACTACTATTCCATGCTGCCCACATAAAATGGGGATACTACTACTTACTTTGCAGAGAATTGTTATAAAGGTTACATAAAATAATATGGTAACACAAGGGCACAAAAATTTTTACAATAAATTTTTCCAATAAAGTATCCTTCTTTCAAAGACTTGGGAGGTAAGATGCAAAGATAATGGATCAGAAAAGTCAAAGACACAAAAATTAGGTAAGACCAGAGTTGGCAAGTGGCATTGTGATGTTGGATCGTTACTGACACCTAGTGGCCTCATTGTTACAGACAAAACACCCCCCGCCCCAAGAAAGAACAGAGATCTACAATTTAAAATCCAATGACCATCAACCTATTTTCAGTAAATATTGTGCTTTGAATTACTATATTATGAGCAATTGTGGGGTTTCCGTCCATGCTATATCTCCACTGTGAACAATAATAAGCACTTGTGAAATAAAGGCTGAAAATATGCTTCTAGTGTCTTCTCTGTAATGTTCCTCTGTAACCTATCTATTTTATGTGGGAATCAGTCCCAGAGTGGTCACTTTGACCACTTCTTTGCACAGTCTAGGAAATGAAGTTGGTGTGTTCACAGAAAAATCCCACTAGCTCTTCTGAGAACTACTAGAGATTCTCAGTTAAGTTTCACTTAATTGTAAAATATAACTAGAAGGTTCTTTGCAGTTTAATGGTAAATGTCATGATGACAACACAAAAGAGAAAAAAATACAATGGTCTGTGCAGTTACCTAAAACACCACATTTTACTAATAACACATAGAAATATTTATCAGATGTACATTTAGTACTTTGAACCAAAGAAATACTATGTCTCTTTATGTATGAACAAGCAGGCTACTCTTAGATCCACTATGACATACAGAAGAGAAAAAAACCACACAAATAACTGGAATTAAAAGGGTTGTGTAGAAGAAATTAAATTTATAGCCACAAGACTACAGCTAGAATTTATAATCTCTTGTTATTCACCCTTGTTCAGGGCAGGGAGATGCCTGATAGAAATCATCCTCAATTGTCTTGCTCAAAAATGGAAATTTTTTGGCCTGACCTTCAAGGGTCCTGTAATAAGAAGGACCTATAGAACTTGGTTTCATTCACATTCACATTTTGTTGCTCTCTGTGGGTCACTGTGCTTCAATCCATTCCTGTGTCTAGTAGACAACATAACCTTAGGAAAAATGATATATCTTAATTTATGATAGCTATTGTGATGAATAACAAATAGAACTGTGATTACAAAATATTAATAGAATACCAGTATATATAATACTAAATATGAGTATTAAAAGTTGTAAAAACACGCCATGAATAAATGGAGCTACATATGGAGTATAGCATGATTCTTGAACGATACATGCCATGAAGATTTATTTTTAATTATTGACAGTAAGGTCTAAAATTTGTCCCAAACTTCAAATGTGCTTCTATTACTAGATCTGACAGAAATTTGTTGCCATAAATTAAAATTATTTTCTAGAGATGTCATGTATGTTGGATGTAAGCACTTTATTTAAATAAATCCTTTACAAAAATGTAATTGGAGTAAATGGAGCAAAGTATTGGATACTTACTGTATTGTTTTTTCTGATAGCAGAAATAAATGGAAACAAGAGGAAGAAAGGCAGTGATATAATAAAAATAAAATGTAAAGAAGGAAAGAAAATGTGAATGGAGGGGAAATAAAGGCTGAAGATGCACAGTATTTTGTGATGTACCTTGAAGCCAGTCTACACCTTCTTGCAATCCTTCTCCTTTTATGGCATCACTAGCACTGCAATAAAATCCGTAAAAAAAATCCATTTTATTACATCATAAAACTACAAGAATAAATAATTACAATTTTGACATATAGCAAATTAATATATTCTACTAACAAATCTGAGCAAAACTGGCTAAGCACTGAAACTGAATATATATAGGATATAAAAGTCTAAGTGTTCAGGAGCAAGACATGAGAAAATTATTCACAATTTATATGGACATTTGGAAAAGTGTATCACTAAAAAGTTACTGTTCTAGGAATATTACTCAGACTGGCATTAACGAAACATACACTTTGAGTTATTGTCCCACTAGCAGAAAAGTGTTACGGAATACACCACCCTACCAGCCCCAATGATTCAACAGCATTTATTTATTAGAAATGCTATACTTAGGTTGTAATTTAGCCACAGGATGGAGTGACTTTATTTGACATGAAGTTTGATAACTAAAAGGCATAAACCTGTAATTGTAACTTTGGTAAACTGGTAGAATAAAAAAATTCCAGGAGATTTCAAATCATAGTTTTTTATTTATTGGCTTCAAAAACCTGGATAGGTTGTTTAACTCTTCTGCCTTCAGTTTCTGCCTCTGTATAATGGGGGAATATCACCATTGGCCTCAGGTGATTGTTGGATATAGAACACTGAACACAGGGTCTTTTCATTGTCTTTCCATTCTTGAGAGTAAACCTAAATCCTTACTGTGACATTATTTTATAAATGATAAAAAGTTATATAAACTAAAATAATAAAATGCAGGAGATTTTTAGGGTATCAAATAATCCTTTTCAAAGACTCAGACTAATAGCTTCTCATAACATGTTACTGATATAGTTATTTCCTTTCAAAATATAATCGTATAACAACAATTAGTATACATAATTAGATTTTCTGAATGATTAGGGCTCCTTTTAGTGTGCTGAAGCATGATTTTAAAATGTACTCATTTACCTTAAAGCTGTTAATTGGATTCTAATCAAAACAGAAATTACTTCCAAGGAATTACTTGTTAGACTAAGAATATGACTTATCATAGAATTATTTTAAAATAGGAAGACAGAAACAAACAGCGTAAGATACACAATTATTCAAAGCAAACTATGGATTACCTATATTGATGGCAAAACACCAGTAACTGAAATACTTATATCAAGTAAGATCAATGTATTGATTTTATCACAAACTTCTAGTCCCAAACAAGAGTACAATACCATGAAGAAATCCTTCCCCTTTGGTGGAGGTGTCACTACGCTACTAAAAACCCTGCATCTTTTCCTAATAATTCCCAAACGTTTAAATTCTACCTTTCCTTTCAAATAAATCATAAGGCTTGTAATTGGAATAAAAGCCAAAGTCTTTACCATTTCCTACAAGGCCCTATGTGACATGGCCCCTGGTTATTTCTCAGTGGCCTCATCTACAATTTCCCCATAGATCTCTCTGTTCCAGCCAGCATGGACTTTCTTGCTGTTCCTAGAAAACACATTCTCATCCAAGAGCCTTTTCACTTGCTGGTCTCTCTACCTGGAAAGTTATTCCTCTAAACCTTTGTGTGAATTGCTCCCTGACTTCAATTAGATCTCAGAGAGGGACCACATTCATTATTCTTTCTCTTACTATTCTACTTCATTTTTTTTTCATCCTCCCAACTGACATTTTATACATCTATTTACCTGTTTTATTATCTGTCTCCCTCACAAGATAGTAAAAAAGCAAATACGTACATATATCACACCAGGGACTTAGTCAAAGAACACACTGGAAGAACAATAACACAATCAGACCTGAAAATCAGAGTTGACTATATGTTTAGTACACTGGTCAAAAATAAACCAAAAAATTTTTCCTTTAATTTTCCAGACTATATTTCTGTATGAGCTCTTCTTTACTGACCAAACTTACTTGTACCTAAGACAAGGGAGATGCAATATTTTATCTCTGCATCACTGAGTGCTACTTTCTTTCTCTAAAATTAATGGATAAATGTATTTTTAATTTCATACATGCTTTAAAAACATTGCAAAAGATAAAAACAAACTTAACAAGTGAAACACTAATTGGAAGTTAGTGAGATGTCCAGTTTGAATTAAGGAGAAGTCAAAATTTTAGATAAATTCAAAAGAAAAACTTGGTATTCTTCTGTAAGTTGTGTAATATAGAAACTGGCAATATGTTATAAGCCCGTATCCTTTTAGCATCAGCTATTACTTCTTTCTCTCACTAAAAAATATTCAGATGTCACAATAAATCTTAAAATTCAATTACTAATTATTTTAAGTAGAAAGAGATTTTTCCATTTGTAAAATTAATTTCTACTTTGCAATTAAGAGGACTGCATCTTTTACTAATTAGACCCATGTTCTGAATTTTGTACTTTCTATCAAAGCAATCACAACACTTAATGCACAAATTAAAAATTATTCTACTTCAGATGTTATCAATTTAAGTATGGTATACAAAAACATAAAGATTCTATCTCAAGATATTTCTCTACCCCAAGTCCCTCCTTTCTTCACCAACCAAATATCACAAAATCTCAAATTCCAACTCAAGAATCATTTAGTAAACACTGACTTTTCCTCTGATTTCCAAAGTAAGGAGGGTTTTACTTGAGATATGAAGCCTTGGGTACAGAAAAGTTTCAAGGGTTTTCTCAAGCTCTTCTCTTTTCAGCACCAAGGTTAGCTCTTAAAGTTCTTCTCTGAGCTCTACCACTTCCTTGTTTTGTGTTCAGCCTTTCTCTATAGATATCTTCTTATAAAAAGGGGAAAAATGGCAAGAGAAGGATGTCTTCCAGCATGGAGAGGTAAGCAGGTGGATAAAAGGAAGGTTAATTTAACATAAGGTAGTGGTAGGCTTTAAAATACTAATATATAACTTCTGGTTATCCTTGTTAGAATATTTTGGTAGAAAGGCACACTGGAGTTAAATATATTAGTAAGAAACTGCTTTCCAAATAAACAATGTATAATAATTTCAGACACTAATTATTTAAGAGTTCAACCTTATTAGCATGTCCAAATAAGATTAATTTTTGCATTTCTATTTATTCATATCAACAAATACTTATTGTGTATCTACTAAGTAGCAGGTACCATTACTATTCTGGGGGTTATAGTGTAAACAAAATCAATGAAATCCCAGCTCTCATAGTACTAATGCACTAGTGTAGGAGGACAGACTATAAAACAAAAAAGAAAAGAAGAAGAGGTCATATGGCAATATAAAAGTAAAGCAAAGTAAGGAAAAAACAAGAGATGGGGGGAAGGTATAGTGATGTTTCAGAGTTATTAAGAGAAGTCTCTTTCCTGAAGGAAGTGCAATAGCAAGCAGGAAAATTATTTTAAAGAATGATTCCGACAAAGGGAGTAACAAGTACAAACACCTTGAGGTGGGACTGTGGTTGGCTGATTCAATGTGCAGAAGGAAATCAGTGTGGCTGAAGTTGGGTGAGTAAGTGGGCTGTTTAAGTTGTTCTTTTAAAGAGCTGTTTTTATTTGTCTATCCCTGAAAAGGTTGGAAATGGTTTTAACAGTAATATGTTAATGAATATCTGCAAGCCACGATTCTATAAAACAAAATCTTTACCTTACATCCTACCACTTATAAAGTGAGCTTGGAAAAAAACTGTGAAGTTTGGAGATTTTTTCAGAATGATAAAATGAAAAGTAAATATAAAACTTTACCAAATATGCCATGGTTTATCTTTGATGTTCTCTAAACACAGCAATTGAGACACTTTTACAGATGTCACTGCATCTCTAAGATCCATTTTGTTCGCAAAGAATAAAATTGGTATTCGGCGGTGCTTAATATCTAAAAGAGAAAATAAGACTATCATCACATTTCCAGCCTTTTGGGTTACTTTCTCCCAAATCCTTAAAACTGTAATCCACTGAAATTGTTTTCCAATCACTTCGTCCCATATCACACACACATAAACATTTAAAGACATATACTGTGAAGCATGTATTTGAGTGACAGGAGAATTTAAAAAATACCTCTTCCTAAGATTATCTGCCCCCTGGTTGGAACTGTAAACCAAAGATGGATGGGGTGGGAGTGGGGGGCTCATTAAACAGTTACTGAATAGCATCTAGAAAAGGGTCAAACATTTTGGGTTTCATTTTTACTGTCAACAAAAAAGAGGCCAACTTCAAACAGAAGTAGGAGTATGAAATGGATCCTGGTTTTATATTTTAGTTGCAGCATTATAAGTAACCTAGATACTTTAACAAGATGTTTTTACCTTGTTACAATTTTGGGAGCATTTTTTTTAACTTTTGAATACATAATACATTTAAATAGTTCAAAATTCAGAAGAGACAAAATTGTACGCAGCAAAAGAATCTCCTCCCTCCCACCTTTGTCCTAGTCCATACACCTGTCCTCCCTAGAAGAGGCAACCCATATCATCATCTGTTTCTTGGCATCTTTTTATGAATATTTTACATATTTGAAAACAATTATTATATATTATTCTTACAGCAGACTATTCTCACTATTTTACACCTTTTGTTTTTCACTTAATTTCATAGCTTGGAGACTGTCCCATATCAGTACATACAGAGCAGTTTCATCATTATTTTAACAGTTGTGAATGTCCTGTCTTTCAGTACAACGTACCATAATTTATGTATATAGTACCCAACTGAGATATATTTGTGTTGTTGCCAATATTTACAACTATAAGCGATGTTATAATGAATAAACTTGTACATACAAAAATTTGTACAGGGGCCAGAACATCTATAGGATAAATTTGAGAAGTGGAATTGCTGGGTCAAAGGACATGCAAATTTCTATTTAAAAAATTCTCCCATAGTTTCTTCCACTGCTGTAATAGTGTAATTTTTATATTTAAATATTTAGTCCAGCTGGAATTTATCCTGGAGCAGAGAATTTCAGAGTAGATAAAAAAGTAAGATATGAAGTTTATAAGAGGTGCACTTTGAACATAAGGACACAAACAAGTTGAAAGTAAAAGGCCTGCAAAACATATTATGCGTATGCTTAAGTGTAAGAAAGCTGGCATGGTTACACCAACATCAGACAAAGTAGTATTCAAGACAAAGGGTATTAGCAAAGAAAAAGGCATTTAAAAATTATAAAACGGTGAATCAATCAAGAAAACAAAACAATTTTAAGCGTGTATCTAATAGACAAGCTTCCAAACACATAAAGCAAAATTTGAGAGTATTAAAGGAAAATCAAATAAATTCACAATCATAGTGGACACTGCAACACCCCTCTTTTAGAAATTGATAGACAAGTAGACAAAAAAAAAATCAGTAAGATTGTGGGAGATGTGTGATTGTCTTCCACAGGACTGAATGAGGAAGCAACTTTGGGTGGCGTCTGTGGGAGGAAGTCTCCCTGTCCACACCCCCTGATATCTGATGCCTGGCTGTGCTGCTGCTTGTCCCAGATGATTATCTTAAACCGCAGCACAGAGCCTTCATTTCCCAGACTGTCCCCAGGCAGCTTATTCTCTACTCTCTCAGGTGCAAAATGGAGTTCACTTCCTCTCATGGGCACACCAAAATCACAACTGTTTGCAGAATAGCCATCAATGAAAAAGACCAGAACATATCAGAAAGGATATTCTACAACTAAATATATAAAGAAGGAATCACGGGGCTTCCCTGGTGGTGCAGTGGTTGAGAGTCCGCCTGCCGATGCAGGGGACACGGGTTCGTGCGCCGGTCTGGGAGGATCCCACATGCCGCGGAGCGGCTGGGCCCGTGAGCCATGGTCGCTGAGCCTGCGCGTCTGGAGCCTGTGCTCCAGAACGGGAGAGGCCACAACAGTGAGAGGCTCGCGTATCGCAAAAAAAAAATAAAAAAATAAAACAAATAAAATAAAGAAGGAATCACAATGCGATGGGTAGGAGGGGTGGAGTCGAGATATAGTCAAATCCCATACCCCTGGGTAGGCGAGCCACAAATGAGCGAATAATTATAACTGCAGAGGTTCTCCCAAAGGAGGGACAGATCTGAGCCCCATGCTAGGCACCTGAGCCCACGGGTCCTGCACTGGGAAGATGAATCCCCAGAGCATTTGTCTTTGAAGGCCAGCAGGGCTCACTTTTGGGAGACCAAGAGAACTGGGGGAAATAGAGACTTCACTCTTAAAGAGTGCACACAAACTCTCACGGGCTTCAGGACTCTGGGCAAAAGCAGTAATTTGATAGGAACCTGGGCCAGACCTACTTGCTGATCTTGGAGAGGTAAAGCTCACCCTGGGGACAAAGAAACTGGAGGCAGCCATTTTGGGGAACTCGTTGTACCACGTGGACACTGGTGCCAGTAAGCTCATTTTGGAATCCTTCTCTAGCTTATCCCAGCCTTGCCCTGGCCAGACCCTGCTCTGGGACTGGCTGGGCCCTGGCCCTGCCCACTAGCAGGTGAACACAAGCTTCAAGACACCCTGGGTCCCATACCTAACTGTGTCAGGAACCAGCCCCACCCACCAGCGATTCAACACCTGCTCTGGGACCCCTGGGCCCTGCAACCAGAACCCAGGACTTGGCTCTGCCTGCCAATAGGCCAGCACTAGCTCCAGGATGTGGCTTTAGCCACCAGTGGGCAGGCAACAACCCCAGGATCTCCTAGACCCTGACTCCGCCCACCAGTAAACCAGCTGTAGCCCTGGGGCCTTTTGAGTTTATGCAGTCAGCTATCCCGAGAGCTGATCCTGTCAACCAGTGGCCATCAGCCTCCACACAAAGCAGGACCTGGCAACCAATGAACCAAGAGCCAACCAGGCCTAGCAAACTACCCACACAGTTAGCCCGGCACAACAGAAGGACCCATACAGCCTCATAGAGGGGGAACTCCTAGAGCATATAGGTCTGGTGACAAGAGAGGAGTGTACTGTTGAGATGCATAAGACATCTCTTACGAAAGGACACTTCTTCAAGGTTGGTGAATATAACCAACCTATCAGATACACAAAAATAAAAACCAAAAGTCAGGGAAAATGAAGTGACAGAACAACATGTTCCAAACAAAAGAACAAAATAAAACTCCAAAAGAAGAACTAAGTGAAATGGAGCAAGGAAGTCTACTTGAGAAGGAGCTTAGGGTAGTGATCATAAAGATGTTCAAAGAACTCAGGAGAAGAATGGATGCACAGAGAGAGAAATTAAAAGTTTTTAACGAAGAGTTAGAAAATATAAAGAACAACCAGAGATGAAGAATACAATAACTGAAACGAAAAATACACTAGAAGGAATCAACAGTAGACTAAATGATACAGAGGAAGAGATCAGAGACCTGGAAGATAGAGTAGTGGAAACCACTGATGTGGAACAGAAAAAAGAAAACAGAATGAAAAAACATGAGAACAGTTTAAGAGACCTCTGTGACAACATCAAGCACACTAATATTTGCATTATGAGAGTACCAGAAAAAGAAGAGATAGAGAAAAGGCCTGAGAACATATTTGAAGGCATAATAGCTGAAAAACTTCCCTAACCTGGGAAAGGAAACAGACATCCAAGTCCAGGAAATACAAAGTTCCATACATGACTAACTCAAAGAGGAGCACACCAAGACATTGTAATTAAAATGGCAAAAATTAAAGATAAAGAGAATGTTAAAAGAAGCAAGAGAAAAGCAATGAGTTAACATACAGCAGAAGTCCCATAGGGCTATCAGCTGACTTTTCAGCAGAAACTCTGAAGGCTAGAAAGGAGTGGCAGGATATATTTAAAGTGATAAAGTGAAAGACCTACAACCAAGAATATTCCACCCTGTAAAGTTCTCATTCAGATCTGAGGGAGAGATCAAGTTTCACAAACAAGCAAAAGCTAAAAGAGTTCAGCACCACCAAAACAGCTTTACAAGAAATAGTAAGGAACTTCCCTAAGTGAACAAGAAAAAGGCACAATGAGAAAGATGAAAAGCATGAATGGAAAAAGCTCATCAGTAAAGGCAAATTATAACAAAGATAAGAAACCATCTATGCACAAAGGTAGTAGAAGGTTAAAAGATAAAAGTAGTAAAATCATCCATATCTTCAATAAGCAGTTAAGGGATACACAAAACAATTAGATGGGGGGGGGGCTAGAGAAGATGGCGGAAGAGGAAGATGCAGTGATCACCTTCCTCCCCACAAATACATCAGAAATACATCTACACATGGAACTGCTCCTATAGAACACCCACTGAACGCTGGCAGAAGACTTCAGACCTTCCAAAAGGCAAGAAACTCCCCACATACCTGGGTAGGACAAAAGAAAAAGAATAAACAGAGACAAAAGAATAGGGATAGGACCAGCACCAGTGGGAGGGAGCTGTGAAAGAGGAAAGGTTCCCACACACTAGAAGCCCCTTCGCGGGTGGAGACTGTGGGTGGCGGAGGGGGAAGCTTCAGAGCCACGGAGGAGAGTGCAGTAACAGGGGTGTGGAGGGCAAAGCAGAGAGACTCCTGCAGAGGATCGGTGCCGATCAGCACTCACCAGCCCGAGAGGCTTGTCTGCTTACCCACTGGGGTGGACAGGGGCTTCAGTTGGATTGCAGGCAGAGAACTGGGGTTGGCTGTGTGAACACAGCCTGAAGGGGTTAGTGCACCACGGCTTGACGGGAGGGAGTCCAGGAAAAAGTCTGGAGCTGCTGAAGAGAAAAGAGACTTTTTCTTGCCTCTGTTTCCTGGTGCGAGAGGAGAGGGGATTAAGCGCGCCACGTAAAGGAGCTCCAGAAACGGGCATGAACCACGGCTATCAGCGCAGACACCAGAGACGAGCATGAGATGCTAAGGCCGCTGCTGCCGACACCAAGAAACCTGTGTGCAAGTACAGGTCACTCTCCACACCTCCCCTCCTGGGAGCCTGTGCAGCCCGCCACTGCCAGGGTCCCGGGATCCAGGGACAACTTCCCCGGGAGAATGCACGGCGCGCCTTAGGCTGGTGCAACGTCACGCTGGCCTCTGCCACGACAGGCTCGCCCCGCATCCGCACCCCTCCTCTCCCCGGCCTGAGCAAGAGCCACCGAATCAGCTGCTCCATTGACCCCGTCCTGTCTGAGCGAAGAGCAGACGCCCTCGGGAGACCTACGCGCAGAGGTGGGGCCAAGTCCAAAGCTGAACCCCAGGAGCTGTGCGAACAAAGAGGAGAGGGGGAGGTCTTTCCCAGCAGCTTCAGAAGCAGTGGATTAATCTCCACAATCAACTTGAAGTGCCCTGCATCTGTGGAATACCTGAATAGACAGCGAATCATCCCAAGTTGAAGAGGTGGACTTTGGGAGCAAGACATATTATTATTTACCCCCTTTTCTCTTTTTATGAGTGTGTATGTGTGTGCTGCTCTGTGAGGTTTTCTTTGTATAGCTCTACTTTCAACATTTGTCCTAGGGATCTGACCGTCCCTTTTTTTTCTACTTTTTAAAATTTTTCTTCTTAATAATTATTTTTTATTTTATGCTACTTTATTTTATCTTCTTTCTTTCTTTCTTCCTTTCTTCCTTCCTCTCTTCCTTTCTTCCTCCCTTTCTTCCTCCCTTTCTTCCTCTTCCTTCCTTCCTTTTCTTCCTTCATTTCTTTCTTTCCTTTCTATTTTTTCTCCCTGTTATTCTGAGCCATGTGGATTTAAGGATCTTGGTGCTCCAGGCAGGCATCAGGGCTGTGTCTCTGAGGTGGGAGAACCAACTTCAGGACACTGGTCCACAAGAGACCTCCCAGCTCCACGTGATATCAAACAGCGAAAATCTCCCAGAGATCTCCATCTCAACACCAACACCCGGCTTCACTCAACGACCAGCAAGCTCCAGTGCTGGACACCCTATGACCAACAACTAGCAAGACAGGACTACAGCCCCATCCATTAGCAGAAAGGCTGCCTAAAATCATAAGGCTACAGACACCCCAAAACACACCACCATATGTGGACATGCCCACCAGAAAGACAAGATACAGCCTCATCCACCAGAACACAGGCACTAGTCTCCCTAACCAGGAAACCTACTCAACCCACGGAACCAACCTTAGCCACTGGGGACAGACACCAAAAACAACGGGAACTACGAACCTGCAGCCTGCAAAAAGGAGACCCAAAACACAGTAAGCAAAATGAAAAGACAGAAAAACACACAGCAGATGAAGGAGCAAGGTAAAAACCCACCAGACCTAACAAATGAAAAGGAAATAGGCAGTCTATCTGAAAAAGAATTCAGAATAATGATAGTAAAGATGATCCAAAATCTTGGAAATAGAATAGACAAAATGCAAGAAACATTTAACAAGGACCTAGAAGAAATAAAGACGAAGCAACGATGAGCAACACAATAAATGAAATTAAAAACACTCTAGATGGGATCAATAGCAGAATAACTGAGGCAGAACAACAGATAAGTGACCTGGAAGATAAAATAGTGGAAATAACTATTGCAGAGCAGAATAAAGAAAAAAGAATGAAAAGAACTGAGGACAGTCTCAGAGACCTCTGGGACAACATTAAATGCACCAACATTCGAATTATAGGGGTCCCAGAAGAAAAACAGAAAAAGAAAGGGACTGAGAAAATATTTGAAGAGATTATAGTTGAAAACTTCCCTAATATGGGAAAGGAAACAGTCAATAAAGTCCAGGAAGCACAGAGAGTCCCATACAGGATAAATCCAAGGAGAAACACGCAAAGACACATATTAATCAAACTTTCAAAAATTAAATACAAAGAAAACATATTAACAGCAGCAAGGGAAAATCAACAAATAACTCACAAGGAAATCCCCATAAGGATAACATCTAATCTTTCAGCAGAAACTCTGCAAGCCAGAAGGGAGTGGCAGGACATATTTAAAGTGATGAAGGAGAAAAACCTACAACTAAGATTACTCTACCCAGCAAGGATCTCATTCAGATTTGATGGAGAAATTAAAACCTTTACAGACAAGTGAAAGCTGAGAGAGTTCAGCACCACCAAACCAGTACTACAACAAATGCTAAAGGAATTTCTCTAGGCAAGAAACATAAGAGAAGGAAAAGACCTACAAGG
Source organism: Kogia breviceps (assembly GCF_026419965.1). Lineage (NCBI taxonomy): Eukaryota > Metazoa > Chordata > Mammalia > Artiodactyla > Physeteridae > Kogia > Kogia breviceps. The sequence goes on from NC_081314.1 coordinate 104,641,689, forward strand.
ACAAACTCAAAACAATTAAGTAAATGGTAATAGGAACATACATATCAATAATTACCTTAAATGTAAATAGATTAAATGCTCCCACCAAAAGACACAGACTGGCTGAATGGATACAAAAACAAGACCCATGTATACACTGCCTACAAGAGACCCACTTCAGAGCTAGGGACACATACAGACTGAAAGTGAGGGGATGGAAAAAGATATTCCATGCAAATGGAAATTAAAAGAAAGCTGGAGTAGCAATTCTCATATCAGACAAAATAGACTTTAAAATAAAGACTATTACAAGAGACAAAGAAGGACACTACATAATGATCAAGGAATCGATCCATGAAGAAGATATAACAACTGTAAATATTTATGCATGCAACATAGGAGCACCTCAATACAAAAGGCAAATACTAACAGCCATAAAAGGGGAAATCACAATCATGGTAGGGGACTTTAACACCCCACTTTCACCAATGGACAGATCATCCGAAATGAAAATAAATAAGGAAACACAAGCTTTAAATTATACATTAAACAAGATGGACTTAATTGATATTTATAGGACATTCCATCCAAAAACAACAGAATACACATTGTTATCAAGTGCTCACAGAACATTCTCCAGGATAGATCATATATTGGGTCACAAATCTAGCCTTGGTAAATTAAAGAAAGTTGAAATCGTATCAAGTATCTTTTCTGACCACAATGCTATGAGACTAGATATCAATTACAGGAAAAGATCTGTAAAAAATACAAACATATGCAGGTTAAATAATACACTACTTAATAACAAAGTGATCACTGAAGAAATCAAAGAGGAAATAAAAAAATACTTAGAAACAAATGACGATGGAGACACGACGACCCAAAACCTATGGGATGCAGCAAAAGCAGTTCAAGGAGGGAAGTGTATAGCAATATAATCCAACCTTAAGAAACAGGAAACATCTCGAATAAACAACCTAACCTTGCAACTAAAGCAATTAGAGAAAGAAGAACAAAAACCCCAATGTTAGTAGAGGAAAGAAATCATAAAGATCGGATCAGAAATAAACGAAAAAGAAATGAAGGAAACAATAGCAAAGATCAATAAACCTAAAAGCTGGTTCTTTGAGAAGATAAACAAAATTGATAAACCATTAGCCAGACTCATCAAGAAAAAAAGGGAGAAGACTCAAATCAATAGAATTAGAAATGAAAAAGGAGAAGTAACAACAAACACTGCAGAAATACAAAAGATTATTAGAGATTACTACAAGCAATTCTATGCCAATAAAATGGACAACCTGGAAGAAATGGAGAAATTCTTAGAAATGCACAAGCTGCTGAGACTGAACCAGAAAGAAATAGAAAATATGAACAGACCAATCACAAGCACTGAAATTGAAACTGTGATTAAAAATCTTCCAACAAACAAAAGCCTAGGACCAGATGGCTTCACAGACGAATTCTATCAAACATGTAGAGAAGAGCTAACACCTATCCTTCTCAAACTCTTCCAAAATATAGCAGAGGGAGGAACACTCCCAAACTCATTCTATGAGGCCACCATCACCCTGATACCAAAACCAGACAAAGATGTCACAAAGAAAGAAAACTATAGGCCAATATCACTGATGAACATAGATGCAAAAATCCTCAAGAAAATGCTAGCAAACAGAATCCAACAGCACATTAAAAGGATCATACACCATGATCAAGTGGGGTTTATTCCAGGAATGCAAGGATTCTTCAATATACGCAAATCAATCAACATGATACACCATATCAACAAATTGAAGGAGAAAAACCATATGATCATCTCAATAGATGCAGAGAAAGTTTTTGAGAAAATTCAACACCTATTTATCATAAAAACCCTGCAGAAAGTAGGCATAGAGGGAACTTTTCTCAACATAATAAGGCCATATATGACAAACCCACAGCCAACATCATCCTCAATGGTGAAAAACTGAAACCATTTCCACTAACATCAGGAACAAGACAAGGTTGCCCACTCTCACCACTCTCACCACTCTTATTCAACATAGTTTTGGAAGTTCTAGCTGCAGCAATCAGAGAAAAAAAAGAAATAAAAGGAATACAAATTGGAAAAGAAGAAGTAAAGCTGTCACTGTTTGCCGATAACATGATACTATACATAGAGGATCCTAAAGATGCTACCAGAAAACTACTAGAGTGAATCAATGAATTTGGTGAAGTAGCAGGATACAAAATTAATGCACAGAAATCTCTGGCATTCTTACACAGTAATGGTGAACAATCTGAGAGTGAAATTAAGAAAACACTCCCATTTACCATTGCAACAAAAAGAATAAAATATTCAGGAATAAACCTACCTAAGGAGACAAAAGACTTGTACTTAGAAAACTATAAAACTCTGATGACAGAAATCAAAGATGACATAAACAGATGGAGAAATATACCATGTTCTTGGATTGGAAGAATCAACATTGTGAATATGACTCTACTACCCAAAGCAAACTACAGATTCAGTGCAATCCCTATCAAACTACCACTGGTATTTTTTCCAGAACTAGAACAAAAAATTTCACAACTTGTATGGAAACACAAAAGACCCCGAATAGCCAAAGCAATCTTGAGAATGAAAAATGGAGCTGGAGGAATCAGGCTTCCTGACTTCAGACTATACTACAAAGCTACAGTAATCAAGACAGTATGGTACTGGCACAAAAACAGAAATATAGATCAGTGCAACAGGATAGAAAGCCCAGAGATAAACCCACACACATATGGTCACCTTATCTGTGATAAAGGAGGCAAGAATATACAGTGGAGAAAAGACAGCCTCTTCAATAAGTGGTGCTGGGAAAACTGGTCAGGTACATGTAAAAGTATGAAATTAGAACACTCCCTAACACCATACACCAAAATAAACTCAAAATGGGTTAAAGACCTAAATGTAAGGCCAGACACTATCAAACTCTTAGAGGGAAACCTAGGCAGAACACTCTATGACATAAATCACAGCAAGATCCTTTTTGACCCACCTCCTAGAGAAATGGAAATAAAAACAAAAATAAACAAATGGGACCTAATGAAACTTAAAAGCTTTTGCACAGCAAAGGAAACCATAAACAAGACCAAAAGACAACCCTCAGAATGGGAGAAAATAGTTGCAAATGAAGCAACTGACAAAGGATTAATCTCCAAAATTTACAAGCAGCTCATGCAGCTCAGTAACAAAAAAACAAACAACCCAATCCAAAAATGGGCAGAAGACCTAAATAGACATTTCTCCAAAGAAGATATACAGATTGCCAACAAACACATGAAAGAACGCTCAACATTATTAATCATTAGAGAAATGCAAATCAAAACTACAATGAGATATTATCTCACACCAGTCAGAATGGCCATCATCAAAAAAATCTAGAAACAATAAATGCTGGAGAGGGTGTGGAGAAAAGGGAACACACTTGCACTGCTGTTGGGAATGTAAATTGATAGAGCCACTATGGATATCAGTATGGAGGTTCCTTAAAAAACTACAAATACAACTACCATACGACCCAGCAATCCCACTACTGGGCATATACCCTGAGAAAACCATAATTCAAAAAGAGTCATGTACCAAAATGTTCATTGCAGCTCTGTTTACAATAGCCAGGACATGGAAGCAACCTAAGTGTCCATCAACAGATAAATGGATAAAGAAGATGTGGCACATATATACAATGGACTATTACTCAGCCATAAAAAGAAATGAAACTGAGTTATTTGTAGTGAGGTGGATGGACCTGGAGTGTATCATACAGAGTGAAGTAATTCAGAAGGAGAAAAACAAATAGCCTGTGCTAACACATATATATGGAATCTAAGAAAAAAGAATGTCATGAAGAGACTAGGGGTAGGATGGGAATAAAACACAGACCTACTAGAGCACTGTCTTGAGGATATGGGGAGGGAGAAGGGTAAGATGTGACGAAGTGAGAGAGTGGCATGGACATATATACACTATCAAACGTAGGGTGGATAGCTAGTGGGAAGCAGCAGCATGGCACAGGGAGATCAGCTAGGTGGTTTGTGACCACCTAGAGGGGTGGCATAGGGAGGGTGGGAGGGCGGGAGACAGAAGAGGGAAGACATATGGGAACATATGTATATGTATAACTGATTCACTTTGTTGTAAAGCAGAAACTAACACACCATTGTAAAGCAATTATACTCCAATAAAGACGTTAAAAAAAACAATTAGATGTAAAATATGATATCAAAAACAGTAATCATGAGGGGAGGAGAGTACAAATGCAGGCTTGTTAAAATGCATTTGAAAGTAAGATATCAGCAACTTAAAACAAATATACATATATGCATATACATACATACATATATATACCTCATGGTAACCACAAACCAAAAATCTATGATAGATATACACACAAAAAAAGAGAAAGAGTCTAAATATAACACTAAAGAGAGTCATCAGGGCTTCCCTGGTGGCACAGTGGTTGAGAGTCCGCCTGCTGATGCAGGGGACATGGGTTCGTGCCCCGGTCCGGGAGGATCCCACACGCTGCGTAGCAGCTAGGCCCGTGAGCCATGGCCGCTGAGCCTGTGCGTCTGGAGCCTGTGCTCCACAACGGGAGAGGCCACAACAGTGAGAGGCAACGGCATACTGGAAAAAAAAAAAAGAGTAATGAAATCACAAGAGACGAGAAGAAAGGAACAAAAAAGAGATATGAAAATAACCTGAAACAATGAATAAAGTGTCAATAAGAACATATATATATCAATACTTACTTTAAATGCAAATGACTTAAGTGCTCCACTCAAAAGACATAGAATGGCTGAATGGATACAAAAAGAAGACCTGTACATATACTGTCTACAAGAGACTTACTTCAGATCTAAAGACACACAGAGGCTGAAAGTTAGGTAATGGAAAAGGTATTCCATACAAAAATGGAAATCAAAAGAAAGCAAGGAAAGCAATATTTATATCAGACAAAATAGACTTCAAAATGAAGACTGTTATAAGAGACAAAGAAGGACATTACATAATGATCAAGGAATCAATCCAAGGAGATATAACAATTGTAAATATATATGCACCGACACAGAAGCACTTAAATGCATAAAGCAAATATTGACAGATGTAAATATAGAAATTGACAGTAACACAATAATAGTAGGAGTCTTTAACTGCCCCTTCCATCAATAAACAGATCATTCAGAAAGAAAGTCAACAGGAAAACACTAGCCTTAAATGACACATTAGCTCAATGGACTTAATAGACATATACACGACATTCCACCCGAAAGCAGGAGAACACACATTCTTTTCAAATACATATGAAACATTCTCCAGAATAAATCACATGTTAGGCCTCAGTAAATTTATGAAAACTTTTATCTAGCATATTTTCCAACTACAATATTATGAGACTGGAAATCACTACAAGAAAAAAAAATTTCAAAAAACAGAAACACATAGAGGCTAAACAATATGCTACCAACCAACTGATGGATCACTGAAGGAATCAAAGAGGAAATAAGAAAATACCTGGAGGCAAATGAAAATGAAAACACAAGGATCCAAAATCTGTGTGACACAACAAAAGCAGTTCTAACAGGTAAGTTTACATTGATACAAGCTTACCTCAGGAAACAAGAAAAATCTCAAATAAACAACCTAATCTACCACCTAAAAGAATTAGAAAAAGAAGAACAAAGCTGAAAGTTAGCAGAAGGAAGGAAATAGTAAAGATCAGAGCAGACATAAATGAAATAGAGACTAAAAAGGCAATAGAAAAGATCAATGAAACTGAAAGTTAGTTCTTTGAAAGATAAACAAAATTGATACACCTTTAGCCAGACTCATTAAGAAAAAGATGAAGAGGGCCCAAATCAATAAAAAAGAAATGAAAAAGGAGAAGTTAAAACCAACACCATAGAAATACAAAGGATCATAAGAGACTACTGTGAGCAACTATATGCCAATAAAATGGATAACCTGGAAAAACTGGATAAATTTCTAGAAATGTACAGTCTCCTAAGACTGAGCCAAGAAGAAATAGAAAATGTGAACAGACCAATTACCAGTAATAAAATTTAGTCAGTAGTAAAAAAAAAAAATCCCAACAAATATAAGTCTAGGACCAGGTGGCTTCACAGGTGAACTTTATCAAATATTTAGAGATGAATTAACACCTATCTTTCTCAAACTATTCCAAAATGTGCAGAGGAAGGAACACTTCCAAACTCATTCTATGAGGTTAGCACCACCCTAATACCAAAACCAGACAAAGATATCACACCCACCCACCCACCCCCCACACAAAATTACAGACCAATATCACTGATGAACAGACATGCAAAAATCCTCAACAAAATATTAGCAAACCAATGCAACAATACATCAAAAGAATCATGATCAAGTGGGCTTCAACCCAGGGATGAAAGGATTTTTCAATACCAACAAATCAATCATTGTGATACACCACATTAACAAGTTCAAGAATAAAAACCATATGATCATCTTAACAGATGCAGAAAAAGTTTTAAAATAAATTCAATATTCATTAATGATTATAAAACTCTCTAGAGAGTGGGTACAGAGGGAACATACCTCAACATAGTAAAGGCCACATATGACAACTCCACAGCTAACATCATACTCAATGGTGAAAAGCTGACAGCATTTCCTCTAAGATCAAGAACAAGACAAGGATTCCCACTCTCATCATTTTCATACAAAACAGTTTTGGAAGTCCTAGCAACAGTAGTCAGAAAAGAAAAAGAAATAAAAGGAATCCAAATCGGAAAGGAAGAAGTAAAACTATCACAAGGATCTGTTTGCAGATGGCATGATCCTATACATAGAAAATCCCAAAGATGCACCCCCAAAACTACTAGAGCTCATCAGTGAATTCAGTAAATTTTCAGGATACAAAATTAATATAAAGAAATTTGTTGCATTTCTATACACTAACAATGAACTATCAGAAAGAGAAAATATGGAAACAATTCCATTTACAATTGCATCAAAAAGAATAAAATACCTATAAATAAACCTACCTAAGGAGGTAAAAGACCTGTACTCAGAAAACTATAACATGTGGATGAAAGAAACTGAAGATAACATAAACAGGTGGAAAGATACACTGTATTCATGGATTACAAGAATTAATATTGTTAAAGTGACCATACTACCCAAGACAAAATATAGATTCAGTGCAATCCCTGTCAAAATACCAATGGCATTTTTCACAGAACTACAACAAATGATTTTAAAATTTGTATGTAAACACAGAAGACCCTGAATAGTCAAAACAATCTTGGGAAAGAAGAACAGAACTGGAGGAGTCATGATCCCTGATTTCAGACTATACTGCAAAGCTACAGTAATCAGAACAGTATAGTTCTGGCAAAAAAACAGACACGTGGATCAGTGGAAGGATCCACTGATCCTTGTGATACACCACATTAGGATAGAGAGCCCAGAAATAAACACATGCACTTATGGTCATTTAATCTAAAACACAGGAGGCAAGAATATACAACGGAGAAAAGACAGTCTGTTCTATAAGTGGTTCTGGGAAAACTGGACAGCTACATGTAAAAGAATGAAATTAGAATATTCTCTAACACTATATCTAAAACTCAAAATTGATTAAAGCCTACCTGAAATCATAAAACTCTTAGAAGAGAAAACAGGCAGAACACTCTATACATAAATCGTAGCAATATTTTTTTGGATCTGTCTCCTAAATCAAAGGAAATAAAAGCAAAAATAAGCAAGTGAGACCTAATTAAGTTAAGAGCTTTTGCACAACAAAGGAAACCAGTGACAAAAATGAAAAGACAACCTACTGAATGGGAGAACTTATTTGCAAATGATATGATCAATAGGAGTTAATATCCAAACTTATATGAACAGCTCATACAACTCAACATCAAAATAACAAACAAACCAATTAAAAAATGGTCAGAAGATTGAACAGACATTTTTCCAAAGAAGATATACAGCTCACCAACAGGCACATAAAGAGATGCTCAATATCGTTAATCATCTGAGAAATGCAAATTAAAATTGCAATGAGATATCACCTCACAGCTGTGAGAATGGCTATCATCAAAAAGAACACAAATAGCAAATGTTGGTGTGGATGCAGAGAAAAGGGAACCCTTGTACACTGCCGGTTGGAATGTAAATTGGTGCAGCCACTATGGAAAACAGTATGGAGGTTTTTCAGAAAACTAAAAATAGAACTGTCATATGAGTCAGCAATTCCACTCTTGGGTATTTATCAAAAAAAACCCCCAAACACTAATTCGAAATGATACATGCACCCTAGTGTTTATAGCTGCCAAGATATGAAAGCAACCTATGTGTCCATCAGCAGATGAATGGATAAAGAAGATGTGGTACATATATACAATGGCATACTACTCAGCCATGAAAAAGAATTAAATATTGCCATTTGCAACATGGATGGACTTGAAGGGTACTATGCTGAGTGAAATAAGTCAGACAGAGAAAGGCAAATACTGCATGATATCACTTATATGTGGAATCTAAAAAATATGACAAGCTAGTGAATATAACATAAAAGGAACAGACTCACAGACGTAGGGCGCAAACTAGTGGTCACCACTCAGGAGAGGGAAGGGTGGAGGAGCAAGGTAGGGGTAGGAGATTAAGAGGTTCAAACTACTATGTATAAAATAAATGAGCTACAAGAATATACTGTACAACACAGGGAATATAGCCAATATTTTATACTAACTATAAATGGAACATAACTTTTAAAATTTGTGAATCACTATGTTGTACACCTGAAACTTATATGATATTGCATTAACACATCAACTATACCTCAATAAAGAAAGGATGTGGAAGAAGTGAATAACACTATCAACTGACATTTATAGAACTCTTCACCCAATAACAGCAAGATATACATTCTACATAATTGCAGTTGGAACATTCACCACACTCAATTGTATATGTTAGGCCATATATTTCTAAGAATAAAAATCATGCAGAATAGGTTCTTTGATCACATGGAATTAAATCAGAAATCAATCACAAAAAGATACCTAGAAAATTCCCCAATATTTGGGAAATTAAATAATAATATACTACTAAATAATCCAAGCATCAAAGAAGAATTTACAAGGTAAGCCTGGAAAATACTTTGAGCCAAATAATAAAGAAAAGAAATATATCAAAATTTGTGAGATATAGCTAAATACTCAAAAAATATGTATTGCTTTAAATGCTTTTATTATAAAACAAAGGTGTAAAATGCTTTATTAGAAAAGAAAGATGTAAAATCAACAATTTCCACTTCCATCTGAAAAAGATAAAATGAGATTCAATTTAAATACAGAAAGTTCATAATAAAAACGAAAGTTCTTATTAAAAAAAGAACAGAAATTAATGAAATTTTAAAAAGACACACCCACAGAGGAAAGTACCAAAACCTAAAGCTGGTTCTTGGAAAATTAATAAAACCATAAACTCTTTAAAAGATGGAGCAAGAAAAATGGGAGGAAACATAAATTGCCAATATTAGAAATGAAAGAAGATATGTATATCATACAGGTCTTACAGACATTAAAATGATAGTGAGAGGATGTTACAAACAGTTTTATGCCAATAAATTTCACAACTTAGATAAATTAACAAATTCAGTCACAAATGACCGAAAGTGACCCAAAAAGAAATACAGAACTTTAATAGGCTTACATCATTTAAAGAAACTGAATTTATAATTCACGCCCCCAACATACACACAAAATCCTGACCCAGATGGCTTCATTGGTAGATTCTATTTTAATGTTTAAGTAAGAAATAATACCAATTCTACACAAATCCAAAAGATAAAAAAATAAAAAGAGGAGGAGTAAGTACTTTTCAAGTCATTTTATGAGGTCTCTACAGCCCTAATACAAAATCAGGGGAGGCCATTGCAAGATAGAAAATGACAAAATGGAACCCATTATGCTAAGTGAAATAAGTCAGAGAAAGACAAATATATGATCTCACTTACATGTGGAATCTGAAGAAAACAAAACACAACAAACCGATAGATGCAGAGAAGAAACTGGCTGTTGTCAGAGGTGGCTGGGGTGGAGGGAGATTGAGATGGGTGAAAGGGGCCAAAAAGCACAAACTTCGAGTCATCAAATAATTCATGAGATGCAATGTATAGCATGGTGACTACAGTTAGTAATACTGTATTGTGTATTTGAAAGTTGCTAAGAATAGATCTTAAAAGTTCTCATCCCATGAAAAAAAAACTCTATGTGTTGTAAAAAAAAAAAAAAAAAAAAAAGATGTTAACTAGACTTATTATAGTGATCATTTCATAATACAGTTGACCCTGGCACAATGTGGGGGTGGGGCTCCAAACCCTGAACAGTCAAAAATCTGTGAATAACTTCGTTGCCGACCCTCTGTATCTGCGGTTCCACATTCGTGGATTCAATCAACTTCAAATCATGTAGTACTATTGTAGCATTATTTGAAAAAAATCTGCATATAAGCGAACCTGTGCAGTTCAAACCCTAGTTCTTCAAGGGGCCAACTGTATATACAAATATCAAATCATTATGCTGAATAACTGAAACTGATATAATATTATATGTGAATTATATTTCAAAAATATGTTCACACCAGCTTTATTCATAATTGCTCTGAACTAAAAACAGCCAAGATATTAATCAACAAGACACTGGATAAGCAAACTGTGGTATATTCATATAATAGAATATTACAAAGCAAGTAAAAGGAGTAAACAAGTGATACAACCACATAGGTGACTCCCCAAAACATTATGCTGAATGAAAAAACCTAGGCACAAAAATGTATGTACCCTTCCCCTCATTTATATGAAATTGTAGAATAGGCAAAATTCTGGGGCTCAAAATCAGATTAGTAGTTCCTCTGTTTCCAGGTGTGGGGTATTGATTGTAAAGGGGCATGAAGGAACTTTCTGAGGTGATGAAAATGTTCTGTTTCTTGATTGGGAATGTAGTTACATGAGTGTATGCATTTGTCAAAATTACAGAACTATATACTTAAGATCTGAGCATTTCACTGTATCACAACTTATACTTCAATAAAAAAAAAAAACTTCATATACATTTCAGCTGAGAAATCCCTCCTTTGGGAATCTAACCTATAAAATAAATGCATCAGTAAGTACATAAAGATACATGGAAAAAGGCTTCAGTTGAGGAAACCAATGTTCCCACGGTATTTAAAGCAGATTTTGTAGGAACGATTTCATTTTTGGGTCAATGTCAAAACACTTTTTGGGGAGAAAGTGGAAAGATTAACAAAAAAGGGAATGTAGAATCAAAAGTGCCTTCTCAACCCAGATAAAAGACTAAGTTTTTAAAAGTGAAAAAGGCACATAAAAAGTACAGGCTGGATAATTTAGCCCCCAAATAATTGAATAAACTTGAGGTTGTCCAATAAAAATATCAAAGATATTACGGTTAAGCAGCAAGAATTGTTAGAAGTCCTTTTCTAAAACCACAGGTACAAAGGCCACTTAAAATCTTTTTGCATGAGTAAGGCTAGAAATGCAGAATTCCACACTACTACTGGAAAATTTACTGTGGGAAAAAAAAGAATATCTAGCAACAGGTGAATGACTGAATAAACTGTGGTACATTCACAGTATGGCATATTAGGCATCATTAAAAAGAATAATTATATATATGCAATTTGACTTGAAAGGATTTCCATCATGCAGTGTTATTTGAGAAGAGGAAGATGCAGAAGAGTGTACAGAATATGATCCCGTCTAGTAAATAACGATGACAGTTCTCATAGCGCCCAACCCTGTACAGTTTGCCCTCTGTATCCGTGGACTCCACACCCACAAATTCGACCAACTGTGAATGGAAAATACGCTAGGAAAAAATTACAGAAAGTTCCCAAAAGCAAAACTTGAATTTACCATGCACTGGCATTATTTACATAGTATTTATATTTTCTTAGGTATTATAAGCAATCTAGAGATTATTTAAAGTATATGGGAGGATACACATAGATTCTATGTAAATACTACACCATTTTATATAAGGGACTTGAGCAACCACAGCTTTTGGTATCCTCAGGGATCCTAGAACCAATCTCCCATAGATACCAAGGTGACTGTATGTATCTTTGGTACCTGTATATGTTTGTGTATGTATGATATGAAATATAGATAAAGGTATGAAAGAAAAAGTATCAAATTGTTAATAACTGATATCTTCAAAGAGGATTGGAGGGCTGGGAGTAGTTTAAAAACAGAAAAGATCTGTTTTAAAAGAATTCCCACAATAAATATCTAAGAAATGCTGTGATCACACACACACACACACACACACACACACACGTAAAAAGATGGTAACCAAAAAAATTTTAATGTGTTGAAACATCGATTTTTACTTTCTTCCTTATTCTTTTTCCATCCACATATTTTGCTATTGACACATTACTTACATAATCAGAAAAAAAGGGCATTTTCATTTTCAGGGAAAAAAAACATTGTAAAAAGCTTTGAATTTAAAAAATATATGGTACTGTAAGTAAAGACATTGTTAATTCTGCATAATTAATGTTTTAAAATTCAAAACTTTAAAAAAAAAGATCACACAGTATAAACAACACATTTTGCTTACACCAAAGAACAAAACATCAAACATAAACAGACCCCAAAGCACAGACATCACAGACTGAAAGACACACACATGTACCTGGATGATTCAGAAGAGTATCAAGTTCTTCTTTGGCCACAACCATCCTTAATCTATCACTACTATCAATGACAAAAATAATGGCTTGTCCTTCTCTGTATAATATAAAGAATGAGAAATATTAAAGATAAACGTGAACATTTTTCTATGTTTACTATCCATTTGCAATTCCTAACCTGTGTATTATGTCTTCATGTCCTATGTCCAGTTATACATTACAGGCTTTGGTGCTATTTCTTATTAGTTAATATGAGTAATTAATATATTAACCATGTTAGTCATATTTCATGTAAAATACTTTCATTTGGATCATAATATGGTAAATTTAGTGACATTTCATAATTTAAAAAAAAAACAAGTAAAACCATAATCCTATTACACAGATACAACCATTAATATTTTCATATAAATCATTTTCAACATTTCCTTTGTGTATATTCATATATGAATATCTACATATGTATTTAAATGGAACCCTGCTGTTTTATACTGCCTTTCTGAAATATATGTACATTTCCCTGATCATTTTTGCAGTATAGTTTGAACTATTTTTATATGAAACATTAAAGCTCTACACCAGTGTTTTTCAAATATTTTTTACCATAACCAGAGTTAGAAATATATTTTAGTTTAAGATGCAGTTAGACACATAAGTATATGTAAATATATTTGAAATAGTCTCCTGAGACAATACTTACAAAGAGCTTTTATTTTATTCTATTTGACTTTTAAGCTGATAACCAGCCACTGAAATGGTATAAGGATTCACTTATAGATCACAGCGGCACTTCAAAAATCACTGATTGCCTTCGCATCTTCCTTTTAATGATTATAAAGTATAATGGACGTGTCATTAAATATTGTACCAAACTTCTATTTTTGGACTTCATAGGTTACTTCCAATTTTCATGACTATGAAAAACTTTGGGATAAACATCCTCCTAAATACATTTTAAAAATTTCTTGATACTTTAAGATCTGTTCTTAGGAATAAAATTTCCAGGAATACATACAAAATTTAAAGTTTTAGATAAACATTGATAAATTATCCTCTGGAAATGTTATATCAATTTATACTACTACCAGCACTTTTCCCACTCCCTTGCCAGCATGGCTCTTATCATTCTTTTCAATTTTTTACCATCCTAACAGCATATTATTTTATTTTGTATTTTGTTAATTGCTCGTTAAATTCAATATATTTTCATATATTTTTTGGACATTTATATATTTTTTGTGACTCAGTGTAATCATAAATTAAGATTTTAAAGTTCAATGCCATTAGTAACCACATGCCTATAAAAATAAAACAACTTTTTAATAATATTTTCTCCTATCATTTAAAAATGAATGCAGATTATCACAGTCACATATTACTAGTGGATATAGAAACTGATATAATTGGAAATATCTATCAAGAGCTTTAAAAATGTTCACTTTGAGCCAGTAATTTCATTTCTGGAATTTATACCAAGGAAACATGAAGTATGACAAAGATTTATACAGTAATATGTTAACTGAAGAATTGCTTACAATCTTCAAAAACTGAGAACAGTCTTTATGTCCAAAAATAGAGAAATGATTAAGCAAATTTGGGCACAGGAATATGAAAAACTATTAGGCCGCCATGAGAGTTACATCCTTTCTATGTTTTTCCTGATTCACCCTTATCATAGAATGTTAACTGAAAAACTATATAGTACATGGTACATACTTTAGAAGGCTCCTTTCTCAACTATTTAAAGTGTATATTATATATTTCAAAATAGAAGAAACATACCCAAAAGATTAACAATGGTAAATTTATTAGTAGTGAGATTTACAGGAAACAATGCTTAAATATGCTTTTCTATATTTTCCAAACATTAACTCCTTTCCAAATATGCACTCCTTATATTTTATGCTTTATTACTTTTTTTATATTCTAAGAGTAATATGCAAAAATTATACAATAACTAACATTACAGAGTCATACAAATGACAAACTAAACTTCCTTTATAATCTTATTCCCCAAACAAATGCTATTAATAGTGCGGTACATATTCCACTAAGAATTTTCTTCTCTCTCCATATACATTAAGCACATATTTTTATTAAGAATGAATTTTTTTCTTCATATACTTGATATGAAAAAATGTCATTATAAATAATTCTCAACACACATTCTTCTCTGTGTATCTTTGCCCAGTAGTCCTAGTCATACTATACTTTTCTGAAAGCAAAAATTATGGCTGCAGGGCATGAACATTTTTCATTTTAACAGATATTGGTAAATTATCCTAAGAAAGATATTACATTCTCACTACAAGAGTGGCTTATTTTGCCAACAGTAGACTTAATCTTTTTAACCTCTTTCAGTCTAATAGATTAAAATGCATTTGTTCTTTCACAATCAGAAAAGTATAGAGATAGAGGAAATAAATTTACTATTACTGTAGACTTCTCAACAGTAACCATATTCAGCATTTCACCTACAATGGACCTATAATATTCCTGAATTCATTAACTTCTTCCAAAAAGATTTTGAAGAAAAAGAAGTTAAAGTCAGAAAAAAAGCTTCCTTTTTTGAAGTACTATTTTTTATGCAGTATTATGTTTTCTGTAATTAAAATAAATGTTACATTTTTTTAAAGTAACTAAAGTAAATACTTTTTTTTTTTAGAAAAAAGAATTGTTTACTTACTAATTGGAAGAATAAAAAAATCCTATACTGAAAACTGAGGTTTCCTTGAAAACAAAAACACCTCACATTTCCCCCAGAGAATTTACTGCAGGATACCACAAACATTCCACCCTTCCTTTTCCAAACTGTCCCTCAAATCTGAAGCATTCTTCTCTTTCTACCTCTGAGGTCCTCTGGCTCTATATGATTTAAATAGGCCTTCAATATGAAAAGAATATCTGGAATAAATCTCCTTTGGTTCCTACCCAAGGAATACAACATTTGTCCCCACATTAGCATGAAAGAATTACCCAATGAAAATTAAAATCTGATCTGGCAGTCATCACACACCATTTCAAGACAAGAGTTCATAAGGACAAAAGTGCATTTAGTGAAGAGATGCTGTTTAAATTTCAGACTCCAAAAGTGAGTTACACTCATCTTAAATGAAGAAGTCCTAGAAATATTACAAGTTTAGTGAATTTATTTTAACATCACATGCAAATCTTGAGAAGGTATAACACACTTGGATCCTAGCAACTTGACAGCTGTTAATCTGAAGAAACTGGTGAGCACTTGATTTGCACATGCTAAAAATATCTTGTTTAGAATTGCTTGTAGAACACATGGATCAACTATTAGTGCTGTTATTTTAACTAAATTTATACAGTAAATATTTACTGATCTATCTGGCCAGAATCATACTTGGTCTTGAAGAAATACTGAATAAAAAAAAATCTCTGCCCTTGAGGAGTTCATAATCCCATTAGGGAGGCAGCTATGGTACATGAGTTTAAGATGTAATAAGTACGATTCAAGAGATATGAATGGACGAAGTACCGTGTCAACACAGGGGACAGAATAACTGGGCAAAACAGTGGAATCCTTCATAGAGGAGGTGACTTTTGAGCAAGTCCTTAAAGAACAAATATATTAACCTTAAGTTGCAGAGAAATAGGGTAGAATAGGACATTAAAAACAGACAGAACAACATATGCAAGGTCAGGAATAATCTGAAAAATTTGAGAAATAATGTGAAGTGTGATTATACTTTTTTAAAAAATTAGGAAGTATACTTAAATTATATAAAGAATAAACATTGCAACCTAGCCTATGTAATCATTTGGACTTCTAATCATTACTGGTTATTAAAATATAACCATCTAGTTTACCAACACTCACAAACATACTTACTTATAATAGTGTTCCCAGAGATTTCTGTATCTTCCTTGACCTGACATGTCAAACACCGTAAAAGACAAACTATAAAACAAAACAAACAAAATGAAAAAACATGAGTACATTATAAGGTAGTAAAAGTGTAACTTTTACTTAAAATTTTAAATTGTTTTCAATCAGAGAAACCACCCTTGAATATGCAATATTCAACTTGGGCCAGCTTTCAAGTACAAGTGCCATAGAATGAATTTTTTTGAATATAAATATGATTTTACAATGAGTAACATATAAAAAAGATATTTCCTTTGCTAGTGAGGTTGTCAGAGTTTATCTAAACCCTAAATTCTTTAGAATAATCCAGAGGTAGTGGTACAAATATTTTAACATCTATGGGCTTCTGAAATAGCAAATTACTTTTTTCTAAGAGTAGGAGGAATAAACTATGTAGATCTAATATCATTTTTCACCCACAACTTCTTAATCACAAGTTTAATAAAATGAATTACCTGGATGATTTGAATTTCTCTATGCTGAATCCTATCGTTGGAACTATATCTTGAGATTGAGCCTTTAAGAGAGAAGACAAAGTTTAGAAATTTGCAATTACCAAAGATGAATTTTTCCTCAGGTTAAAAAAAAAAAGCACCCAGATTTTCCAGTTCTAAAATCTGCCACTAAGGAGATGACAGGATTAAACAAAATTATAAATTTTGCAATGAGATCACTGTGTGTGAATTCTTTATAAAGTTTAAGATTTACTAATTATAAATCTGCATGTGTGTCTTCACATTCACATTTTGTGGCTTGCTGCAAGTTACCATGGACTTAAAGTGTTTTCATAAGTCTCTTTCAGCTCACATATAGGACTTTCTAATCTTTCATACTTATTGAGTTTATATATGCTACAGAGGACTGTCCTCATGTGTAGATGGTGAATATACATGGTCCCTGTTCTCATGGAATTTATAATCTAGAGGAGGTAAACAGCAATAAACAACTGAGTTACAAGTGAACACAATTTTGAGCAGTGCTCAGTGCAATGAAAGGTGATTGAGGGTGGGAGGCAATGGGGCAGAGGAGGGTTAGCATAGAAGAGCCTCTCTGATGATGGGACATCTCACCCAGGAGTGAATGTTAAGAAGGGGAAAAGCTATGACAAGATCTTGGCAAAGAACATTCCAGTCAAAGGAATTAGCCAGGGCATGACCTCAAGGTGGGGAAAAACTCACCACTCAGAAAAAGTAGAAGGCCTGTATGTCTAAAGTATATTTAGTAAGGGAAAGAGCTGTATGTAACCAAGTAAGATAGGTAGGGCCTTGAAGGCCATGGTGGGAACTGTGTGGAAAAGCGATTGCAAGGGGGCAAGAATATAGTGGGAGACCTGCTGACACATCCCACAGGCAAGTAAAAGGCCTTAAATGGACAAGTTAGCTCATCAAATGCATAATACTTCTATCATCAAAAGTTTCTCCTTTTGAATAAAAATCCATTCACTTTCTCACCCAGATGTCTAGGATTTATTCTCAACTCCTCCCCTTTTTACATTCCCTATTCAACCATTCTCTCAGCTTTATTGGTTCTATCTCATTAACTTAGCTCAGGCCCTTATCATTTCTTGCTTCAAATTACTATGACAGCCTCCTGATTACTCCTAATTGCTAATATACTACCTAAACAAGTTACTTAACTTCTCTAAGCCAGGGGTCCCCAATCCCGAGCCTTGGGCCGGTAGCAGTCTGTGGCCCGTTAGGATCCGGGCTGCACAGCAGGAGGTGAGTGGTGGGTGAGCGAGCGAAGCTTCATATGCCGCCGCTCCCCATCACTCTGCATCGCTCGCGTTACAGCCTGAACCATCCCCCCCAACCCCTCTGCACCCCTCCGTGGAAAAACTATCTTCCATGAAACTGGTCCCTGGTGCCAAAAAGGTTGGGGACCGCTGCTCTAAGCCTTAATTTTCCCAAATGTAAAATATATCATTACTATCCTTAACTCATAATGTTATCATGAGAATTAAATAAGTTAATGGATGCCAAATACTTAACATAGTGTCTGGTCCATAGTAAACGTGCAACAAATGTTTGCTATTATTAGAATTACACTCTCACTGATTTCAGTTTCATTCCCCAATTTTCTCCATACTGCCCAAAGCGTAAATTAATAAAATTTCCTTTCAGTTCATCTTGCTTCTTTAATGTTAAAACAGAACAAGTAGAGGGGAAATTGTTGCTCCACATCATTATGTTCACTTTGGTAGTCTACTCCTGAAAATTAAAAATTCAAATCGAAAGACAGAAGGTGAAAAGTCACTGTAGCTTGGTCACCTTAATAGTAATGTGCTAGTGAAAAGACCTCCCAGAGCTGCCCTGGTTTTGGCTTTCTGAGATTTGTTTATTCAGCTTTTCCTTTCATCCTGTGAGCTGCCTAGTATTCTTCCAAAAATCTCTCTCTTTTTGTTTATGTTAGACAGCTTTTATTTCCTGCTACTCAGATTCCTGCCTCATACCTTTGGCGTCTTTCACTGCACAACAAACTTTGGAATAAAGAGTTTCCTAATTTCTGTTGTCCCAAAATGCAACACTGTTTCGATTTTATGGATTTTCATGTGCCAATCGTGATAAAATCATCAGCTATTATTATTAGGAAAAACATAATAATTAAAAAGTTAAAAGGTTAAAGAAATCCCAGAAAATATACCTCAAATGAGTAGCTTTGTCTTCAGTGAAGTGTAATTAGAAATTGGCCTAGCCTCTTCACAATCACCCAGTTTCTTCACAAACTCTTTCTGTTTCCAGACAAGCTACCCTTTAACTTGCTGTTTTAATAGGGATAAAATTAATGAACTTTCTTCCCTTCCCTTTACTTCTAAAGTTCTATTGGAAGATAATTAGAAAGAAGAAACTCCACAAATTAATCAGGATAGGACAAGATATGTGGCCTGGTACTTCCAGATTTTCCTCTAAACAGTTCTGAAATAGTCTCCACCGATGAACTTTCCTCTGCTCTATCCAGGAACAAATACATTTGGTAATTCTCTAAATTGGACAGGGAATGCTTACAAAGCAAGCAAAGGGCACAGGAATTATTACCTAAGTGGACTAGGCTATCTGAGACAGCCCAGGAACAGACCAACATCAATAAGAGTAGAACAAGATTTCTAAGAGAGACCCTATTTGGTTAGCTTTATTAAGACTGCTAAAAATGATATCCTTGGTGCTATCGATCATTACTCCCTGCCCAAAAATAAAAATTAAAAAAATCACCCATCAGTCCATTTGTCCAAAAATACATTTAACTACTAAGCAATATTCTAGGTATCTGGGATTCAGTATTGAACAATATAAGATCTATACTCTTACAGAATTTAATTTTATAACGAGGAAAAATTTAATAAACAACAACTGTATATGCAAGGTAATTTCAGATTGTTTTAAATGTTAAGAATATAAAACTAGATGATGTGATAGAATGAGAGCATTTATGTTGGGGAGTGGGGCAAAAGTGGGAATTTTAGAAGGAAGGTGTTTACAGAGCATATCTCAAGAGAATGACAGCTAAGATCAGGTTCTTGGAAAGTTATCAAGTTAAAATGTACCTCCTCTCTCTCTATTCATCAGTTTAGAAAACCTAGGTCAGCAACCTCAGTATATTAACAATAAATGAACATTAGGACAGCTTAATATTAAAAACTAGTTTGGGTTCAGGAAGTATCTTGTTATCTAGAAACTGATTTTATCCCCCCAAAATAAGATACTATAAAATGAGATGTGCGATTTCTTTTGCAAGACATTTCCTAATAGAGCATTGTAGATTTCTATTATTCACCTTAATTCATTAAAAATAATGAATTTCTCACAGTGGATGTAAGCTCACAAGAGACTTTTCTTGAGTTCAAAGGTAGGGAGGAAGCAAGTGTTATATCTGTGCCTGAATGTTTTTAAGTAAGAAGTCCCATTTCAAGTGTCCTTTTGGCTATTGTCAGCAAGTTGTTTTTAAATTTTTTTAAAGTAAAGCAACTTACTCTGCTCTCAGGATATAGAGGTCAATTGTTCTCAGGAGACAGGATAGTTGCCTAAAGATTAAGGCTCAGCAAGTGGTATCAGAAATTAGGCTATCTCCTTAAAAATAGCCCTGGAGATAGTCTAGGCTAGTTCCATAATTCATCAGAGGTAGCAGAGAGGTAGGTATGTTGGAAAGCAAAAGAAGATTAATTAAAAAGACTTACTTATTGGCTGCAAGCCCAGGTTTTCCTGAGGACTCTCCCTGACTAATGTGGTGTGTTAGGCAGGGTTAGTAGATCTTTCACAAGACTAGTCTGAAATTGGGATATTAGAATATTTCAAGATGATAGACTGAGCTCATGCTGCCTCCTTCCCCTTCGGCCCCAAACAAATGACCAATAATGTTTAGAGAAGAAAGCTGTTCCCATCCATATCAAAGATTATCCCTATGGTAATAACCATGTCTTGGGACAGAAGATCACTATACTGTCGGAGATGATGGAAAAAGATAATGTAATTTGTTTTATTCTTTGAATGTTATTTCTGCCAATTTGAGTATAGTAGGCACTGGTGGGGGGCTGGTCCACTTTGGGGCTATTAACTGTGGCTCTGGTTTCAATCATTTTGTACTTATTTGAGACTACTTTTACAAAAAAATTACTTTTGAGGATATTCCTTCATGTGGAGAAAAATGGAAATATCTCCTATAGGATAGGACCTAAAGGACCTTACCTAAAGAATTTCCTTATAATCTTGCTCACAGCCTTACTGGAAGTGCAGGTCACCAGCCACTAAGTTTAACTATTAGCCCAGGTTGATCTGCTGATAGCTGATCCATGGAACTAATTATGGACCCAAGCACAGCTGCACGTGGTTCTATTTTTACCATACATCCATCATTCTCTAAATTCAGTTCAGACCCCATTCAGTTGGGTAGGATGCTATATCTTCCTCTCAAGGACTGTTAAAGAAATCTCTCATAATTACTTAGGTCAGGAGACAGACTCCAATGTATATGGACTCTTTGACCTGTTCTTTTCCTTATTGGGGAAGAATCTCTTTTTCTCTGCTTCTATATAGAGAGAAATCCATTAAAATAATACTTCTCGTTACTCTATCTCCCCTCTCCAAATTTATTTCTCTTCATAGGGGGAAAAAAAAAGAGACTTCTTTGAGTTCTCAGTTTATGAAATGGAAACCGACATCCTTGGTTCTGCCTCTCTGTCTCTGTCTCTGTCTCTTTGAGAGCCACATGCTTCTTGAAACCATGCATTCTCATCTGTTCTTAACCATGCAGTAAACCTAGATGAGCAGGATCTTTCCCTGAGGAGGAAAGCTTGAATTTTGGGACATGAATCATAACTTAGAGTGTTAGTAAGTCCTCTGGCCAGACCTAAAACCTTGCCCTCCAAAATGACCTTTTTCAATACAACTGCTAGTTTTTATCTCTGCCTGACTTCAGCATGTATACCTCAGCTGATTTCCAGCTTGGCTGGGGAGCCCCTTAAAACACCTAAACTGCTTTGCAAATCCATTTTCAACTTCTTATCACGGCTGCCTCAAACTCCCACCTGAATATACACCAGCAGTTAGTTGTTTTCACACGGCAAACTCACTCACGTAGAAGAAGGGAATGATGACCAGAAGAAAAGAAATAATGGCAGTTTTGTAATTCCAAAGCAATCTTGAACTAAACAGAAGTATAACTGAAGCCGTTGAAAGAAAGAAAAAAAAAAAAGGCAGTAAGGCTTCTCATTCTGCTCAACCTGAAGCACTGTTTGGAGGCATTGAAGTCCACCTTCAATTACCAAATTTAGGAGCAATGCTTCCCACTCTCCAGCCATTCAGTCATTAAGAGTACCAGCTTCCTAATTTTTGTCCTGTCTGTATGCAGTCTATATTATTATTATTATTTTAAAAATTATTATTATTATTTTTTGCGGTACGCGGGCTTCTGTTGTGGCCTCTCCCGCTGCGGAGCACAGGCTCCGGACGCGCAGGCTCAGCGGCCATGGCTCACGGGCCCAGCCACTCCATGGCATGTGGGATCTTCCCGGACCAGGGCACGAACTCATGTCCCCTGCATCGGCAGGCAGACTCTCAACCACTGTGCCACCAGGGAAGCCCTACATTATTTTTTCACTCAGCATTTTTCATTGATTGACTAATGGTTTTTACCTAGATAAAAGTACTTACAACTGTAAATGTCAGCTGTCTACCCAATATCCACGCTCCTCTTCTTTCATACTTACAGGACCCCTATTACTAACGGAAGCAGCAATATGTCCTGCTTAAAAAAAAAAAAAAAATCCAGCCTCATTTACAGATAGGGGTAGCCAGTGAGGTAAAAGAGTGATTAGTTGGGGCTTCTATGTAAGCTCTTTAAAGAGGGCTTATTTAGCAAGAAGGCTTATTCTTTTGCCCTGTTCTTTTCTCATCCCTGTGATTTAGAATATAGATAAGATAGTTAACTAAGGTGGCCATGTGGAGATCCTGAGATCTTGAAGAAAACCAGGCACTAAGGATAGCAAAGCTGAAAGATGGAAGATGCCTGGACCATGCAGCTGTTACACCAGCCTTGGAATACCGCTTCTGGACTTATTTAGATGACAGAAAAATAAGTATCTTATTTACTCTACTGTTATGTGGGTTTTCTTTATATGCAGCAGAACCAAACTGTAACTCATGCATTATGTGGTGGATGTGCTAGTTTTATATATATATTTCAGTTATTAAAATAATATGTTCAAGTACTTACTACTTAAATGACTCAAAGTCATCTTGCTTGCTACTACTGATATACATACCACACTCCTGGGAAACTGTGTAATTATCCATAGAACCTATAAAAATGATTCACCTTTTCCTTTGTTTTGCTCTTCTTGTAAAGAGGGAGCCAAAAAGAAGGCAATGCTACCTGAAAGAAAACTCCACAAATTTGTGAAGATCTTCTGAGAAGAAAAGACATTTGGAAAATATTCCAGTTTAAATAATAAAGATTTACCTACCTACCTGCATAAAATACACTGCAAATTATGGCTGGCTGATACTTATTAATTTAAGGTACCACAAATTTAACAAGATTTTATAACATAATGAAGTTATAATGGCAAACAAAATAATCCTGCCTTATCTTTCTTTAGCAGAAAATACAGGGGGCGGAGTCAAGATGGCGGCAGGAGAGGATGCGGAGTTTGCGTTTCTCCACAACTAGGGTGCCTGCTGGACACTGATGGGTGACCCCAATGCCCAAGGAGATGGGAGGAACCCCCAAGCGACTAGGTAGGATGAGGGGGGATTGAGGGGGGAGGAGAAGTGGAGGCCAGACAGGACTGGCGCACCTGAGGGGTTGGGGGGAGAGGGGAAGGGTTCCCATGCCTGGAGGGAGCTTCGGGGGCTCAGAGGGCCAGGGGGAGCATGCCTAGTGTCTCCCTTGCCCAATCGGGCCCTGGGAAGCCCTCAGGGCTCCTCAGCAGGGTCCTCCACCCTCTGAGGCCCCATTGGTCCTAGCAGCATGGGAGGGAGGCAGGGGCCCTCTGGGGCCGGATGATAGGGGAGGTGAGGCCGGCGTTTCCCCCAAACTCACTTGGGCCCCGGGAAGCCTGCTGGGCTCCCAGGCCTGGTGCTCTCCTAGGAGAATGGGAGGGATGGAGGAGGGGGGAAGAGGAGGAGAGGCAGACCATCTGGGGCCAGGGGATTATGGAAGGCACTGTGGGCGTTTCCCCCACCCACTTGGCCCTGGGAAGCCTGCTGGGCTTCCGGGTCTGGTCCTCTGCCTTCTGGGATCTCCTCTGGCCGTGTGGGTCCCAGGGGCATAGGAGGGAGGGAGAGGGGAGGAGACGAAGAGAGGCCAATGGGGAGGGGCCTTCCGGGATCAGAGGACTGGGGGGAACATGCTTAGCATTTCCCCTGCCCACTCGGGCCCAGTGAGCCTGCTGGGGTCCTGGACCAGGTCCTCCACCCTCCAAGGCCAGAGGCACTGCCTGGGCCCCTCCTGCTGAGGCTCCTCCTGCTGCATTGAGCCTAAGACTCACTGCCCCACCCACCCAGCCCCACCAGGGCCTTTTCCTGCTCTGTTGATCCTAAGCATAGGCCCCGCCCCCACCTGAAACCCACCCCTGCCTAATCCCTGCTCCCCACAGCCAAGGCTTTTTCCAGATTTTTTTTTTCTTTTTCTCCTCTTTTTTACTATTGTGGTTCTGTTTTACCTTCTGTTGTTGCTTCAACTATATTTTTATTCTTTCTAACAAATCTGTTAGTTTTCTAATCTAATTTTATTTTTTACTTTGTTATTGTTCTGCTCCTTTTCTTTCTTTTTTTTGCCACCCCACACATCTTGCAGGATCTTGGTTCACAAGATGGGGGGTCAGGCCAGAATTCCTGCAGTGGGAGCTCCGAGTCCAAACCACTGGACTAAGAGAGAACCTCAGACCCCAGGGAATATTCAATGGAGTGAGGTCTCCCAGAGGTCCTCATCTCGGCACCAAGACCCAGCTCCACCCAACAGCCTACAAACTCCAGTGCTGGAAGCCTCAGGCCAAACAACCAGTAAAACAGGAACACAATCCCACCCATCAAAAAAAGAAGACAAAAAAATATGTTGCAGATGAAGGAGCAAGATAAAAAAATCTACAAGCCCAAATAAATGAAGAGGAAATAGGCAACCTACCTAAAAAGAATTCAGAGTAATGACAGTAAAGATGATACAGAATCTCAGAAATAGAATGGAGGCACAGATTGAGAAAATACAAGAAATGTTTAACAAACATTTAGAAGAACTAAAGAACAAAGAAACAGAGATGAACAACACAATAACTGAAATAAAAAAAACACTAGAAGGAATCAATAACAGAATAATTGAGGCAGAAGAACAAATAAGTGAGCTGGAAGACAGAATGGTGGAAATAACTGCCAAGGAACAAAGTAAGGAAGGAAGAAAGAAAAGCACTGAAGACAATCTTAGAGACCTCTGGGACAACATTAAATGCACCAACATTCAAATTATAGGGGTCTCAGAAGAAGAAGAGAAAAAGAAAGGGTCTGAGAAAATATTTGAAGAGATTACAGTGGAAAACTACCCTAACATAGGAAAGGAAATAGTCACCCAAGTCCAGGAAGCACAGTGAGTGCCATACACGATAAACCCTAGGAGAAACACACCAAGACACATATTAATCAAACCAACAAAAATTAAATTCAAAGAAAAAATATTAAAAGCAGCAAGGGAAAAGCAAAAAATAACATACAAAGGAATGAATCTCCATAAGGTTATCAGCTAATTTTTCAGCAGAAACTCTGCAGGCCAGAAGGGAGTGGCAGGATATACTTAAAGGGATGAAAGAGAAAAACCTACAACCAAGATTACTCTACCCAGCAAGGATCTCACTCAGATTCAAAGGCAAAATCAAAAGCTTTTCAGACAAGCAAAAGCTAACAGAATTCAGCACCACCAAACCACCTTTAGAGCAAATGCTAAAGGAACTTCTCTAGGTGGGAAACACAAAAGAAAAAGACTCACAAAAACAAACCCAAAGCAATTAAGAAAATGGTAGTAGGAACACAGATATCGATAATAACCTTGAATGTAAATGGATTAAATGCTCCAACTAAAAGACACAGACTGGTTGAATGGATACCAAACTAGACCATATACATGTTGTCTACAAGAGACCCATTTCAGACCTAGGGACACCTACAGACTGAAAGTGAAGGGATGGAAAAAGATATTCCATGCAAATGGAAATCAAAAGAAAGCTGGAGTAGGAAAACTCTTATCAGAAAAAATAGACTTTTAAATAAAGACTGTTACAAGAGATAAGGAAGGACACTACATAATGATCAAGGGATCAATCCAAGAAGAAGATATAACAATTATAAATATTTATGCACCCAACATAGGAGCACCTCAATACATAAGGCAAATGCTAACAACCATAAAAGGGGAAACTGCCAGTAACACAATAATAGTACAGGACTTTAACACCCCACTTACACCAATGGACAGGTCATCCAAGCAGAAGATAAATATGGAAACACAAGCTTTAAATGACACAACAGATCAGATAGATTTAATTGATATTTATAGGACATTCCATCTGAAAGTGGCAGAATACACTTTCTTCTCAAGTGCACATGGAACATTCTCCAGGATAGTTCACATCTTGGGTCACAAATCAAGCCTCAGTAAATTTAAGAAAACTGAAATCATATCAAGCATCTTTTCTGATCACAACACTATGTGATTGGAAATCAATTACAGAAAAAAAAACTGCAAAAAATACAAATACATGGAGGCTAAACCGTGCGCTACTAAATAATCAAGAGATCACTGCAGAAATCAAAGAAGAAATTTTAAAAAATATAGAAACAAATGACAATGAAAACACCATAACCCAAAATCTATGGGATGCATCAAAAGAAGTTCTAAGAGGGAAGCTTATAGCAATTCAATCTCACCTCAAGAAACAAAAATCTCAATCTAACCTTACACCTAAAGCAACTAGAGAAAGAACAAAGAAAACCCAAAGTCAGTAGAAGGAAAGAAATCATAAAGATCAGAGCAGATATAAATGAAATAGCAATGAAGAAAACAATAGCAAAGATAAATAAAACTAAAAGTTGGTTCTTCGAGAAGATAAACAAAATTGATAAACATTTAGCCAGACTCATCAAGAAAAAAAGAGAGGATGCAAATCAGTAAAATTAGAAATGAAAAAGGAGAAATTACTTCTGACACCACAGAAATACAAAGGATTATAAGAGACTACTACAAACAACTATATGCCAATAAAATGGACAACCACAAAGAAATGGACAAATTCTTGGAAAGGTACAATTTTCCAAGAGTGAACCAGGAAGAATTAGAAAATATAAACAGACCTATCACAAGTATGAAATTGAAACTGTAATTAAAAATCTTCTGGGCTTCCCTGGTGGCGCAGTGGTTGAGAGTCCGCCTGCCAATGCAGGGGACATGGGTTTGTGCCCTGGTCCGGGAAGATCCCACATGCCACGGAGTGGCTAGGCCCGTGAGCCATGGCTGCTGAGCCTGTGCGTCCAGAGCCTGTGCTCCACAATGGGAGAGGCCACAACAGTGAGAGGCCCGCGTACTGCAAAAAAAAAAAAAAAAAAAAAATCTTCCAACAAACAGAAGTCCAGGACCAGGTAGCTTCACAGGCAAATTCTATCAGACATTTAGAGAAGACCTAACACCAATCCTTCTCAAAATCTTCCAAAAAATTGCAGAGGGAGGAACACTCCCAAATTTTTTCTGCAAAGCCACCATCACCCTGATACCAAAACCAGACAAAGATATCACAAAAAAACCCACAACAGACCAGTATCACTAATGAACATAGATGCAAAAATCCTCAACAAAATAGTAGCAAACAGAATCCAACAACACATTAAAAGGATCATACATAATGATCAAGTGGGATTTATCCCAGGAATGCAAGGATTCTTCAATATATGCAAATCAATCAATGTGATACACCATATTAACAAACTAAGGAATAAAGATCATATGATCATCTCAATAGATGCAGAAAAAGCTTTTGACAAAATTCAACACCACTTTATGATAAAAAACCCTCCAGAAAATGGGCACAGAGGGAACCTACCTCAACGTAATAAAGGCCATATATGGCAAACCCACAGCCAACATCCTACTCAATGGTGAAAAACTGAAAGCATTTCCACTAAGACCAGGAACAAGACAAGGATGGCCACTCTCGCCACCCTTACTCAACATAGTTTTGGAAGTTCTAGCCACAGCAATCAGAGAAGAAAAAGAAATAAAACGAACACAAATTGGAAAAGAAGAAGTAAAACTGTCACTGTTTGCAGATGACAGGATAGTATACATAGAAAATCCTAAAGATGGCACCAGAAAACTACTAGAACTAATCAATGAATTTGGTAAGGTTGCAGGATACAAAATGAATGCACAGAAATCTATGGCATACACTAACAACAAAAAAAATCAGAAAGAGAAATCAAGGAAACAATCCCATTTACCATTTCAACAAAAAGAATAAAATACCTAGGAATAAACCTAGTACTAAGGAGGCAAAAGACTTGTACTTAGAAAACTATAAAACACTGATGACAGAAATCAAAGATGACATAAACAGATGGAGAAATATCCCATGTTCTTGGATTGGAAGAATCAACATTGCAAAAATGACTATACTACGCAAAGCAATCTACAGATTCAATGCAATCCCTATCAAACTACCAATGGCATTCTTCACAGAATTAGAACAAAAATTTTACAATTCGTATGGAAATGCAAAAGACCCTGAATAGGGGCTTCCATGGTGGCGTAGTGGTTGAGAGTCCACCTGCCGATGCAGGGGACACGGGTTCAAGCCCCGGTCTGGGAGGATCCCACATGCTGTGGAGCAGCTAGGCCCGTGAGCCATGGCCGCTGAGTCTGCGCGTCTGGAGCCTGTGCTCCGCAACGGGAGAGGCCACAACAGTGAGAGGCCAGCATACTGCCAAAAAAAAAAAAAAAAAAAAAAAGACCCTGAATAGCCAAAGCAATCTTGAGAAAGAAATACAGAGCTGGAGGAATCAAGCTACCCAAATTCAAACCATACTACAAAGCTACAGTAATCAAGACAGTATGGTACTGGCACAAAACCAGAAATATAGATCAATGGTAAAGGATAGAAAGCCCACAGATAAACCCACGCACCTATGGTCACCTAAACTATGACAAAGGAGGCAAGAACATACAATGAAGAAAAGACAGCCTCTTTAATAAGTAGTGCTGGGAAAACTGGACAGCTATATGTAAAAGAATGAAATTAGAACATTCCCTAACACCATACACAAAGATAAACTCCAAATGGATTAAAGACCTAAATGTAAGACCAGACACTATAAAACTCTCAGAGGAAAACATAGGAAACCCACTCTTTGACAGAAACCACAGCAGGATCTTTTTTGACCCACCTCCTAGAGAAGTGGAAATAAAAACAAAAATAAACAAATGGGACCTAATTAAACGTAAAAGCCTTTGCACAGCAAAGGAAACCATAAACAAGACGGAAAGACAACCCTCAGAATGGGAGAAAATATTTGCAAAGGAAACAATAGACAAAGGATTAATCTCCAAAATATATAAAGAGCTCATGCAGCTCAATATCAAAAAAACCAACAACCCAATTAAAAAATTGGCAGAAGACCTAAATGGATACTTCATGAAAGAAGACATACAGATGGCCAAGAGGCACATGAAAATATGCTCAACATCACTAATTAGTAGAGAAATGCAAATCAAAACTACAATGAGGTATCACCTCACGCTGGTCAGAATGGCCATCATCAAAAAATCTACAAACAATAAATGCTGGAGATGGTGTGGAGAAAAGGGAACCCTCTTGCACTGTGGGTGGGAATGTTAATTGATACAGCCACTATGGAGAACGGTATGGAGGTTCCTTAAAAAACTGAAAATAGAAACTACCATATGACCCAGCAATCCCACTACTGGGCATATACCCAGAGAAAACCATAATTCAAAAGGACACATGCACCCCAATATTCACTGCAGCACTATTTACAAGAGCCAGGACATGGAAACAATCTGTGTCCAATGACAGATGAATGGATAAAGAAGATGTGGTACACATATTGAATGGAGTATTACTCAGCCATAAAAAGGAACAAAATTGGGTTCTTTGTGACATGTGGAAGGACCAAGAGTCTGTCATACAGAGTGAAGTAAGCCAGAAAGAGAAAAACAAATACTGTGTATTAACGCATATATGTGGAATCTCAAAAAATGGTATAGATGAACCTATTTGTAGGGCAGGAATAGAGACGCAGACGTAGAGAATGGACATGTGGATACAGGGGGAAAGGGAGGGTGGGATGACTTGGGAGATTAGGTTTGACATAAATACACTACCATGTGTAAAATAGCTAGCTAGTGGGAACCTGCTGTATAGCACAGGGAGCTCAGCTTGGTGCTCTGTGATGACCTAGATGGTGGGAGAAGCAGGAGAGGGAGGTTCAAGAGGGAGGGATATAGGTATACATATAGCTGATTCACTTCACTGTACAGCAGAAACTAACACAACATTGTAAAGCAATTTTACTCCAATAAAAAAAGATTATAAAATATAAATAAATGAAAATAAAAACAGTTCTTTATAAAAAAGAAAATACACAAAGTATCTAATAAATATACTTACGTTTGAAGGTTTAAGTTTATTAATGATTGTTGTTTTGCCACTATTATCCAGCCCAAGGCACAAAACATGAACCTCCTTCTTCCTCAGGCCAAGCAAGCCTGAAAGTCTGTCTAGCAATCCCATAATGTGAGTCAAGTATTTACAAACCAGCTGCAAGTCAGGAAAGAAAAAAAAAAAAGATATCTCACCCACAGGCACCTTAAGAATAGAAAATATAGCATATGTATCCCAAATTTCAGAATTTAAAGACAGTGATATTGTGAAAACCATGTCAATGTAGCTTTGCATTTAGTAAACAGTTTAAGCTGATTACCAGAAAGGAGTCTTAACTGAAATGCAGATTGGCGGATAATAACCCCTGGCAACACAGAATAATGCCCTTGAAATAACTGTACATTTCTCATCGTAACATATAATACTTAAGAAGAAAATGTGGTTAAACTCAGAATCATGTGGCGTCTGCCATTTGTGATACTTGAGAATATTTGCAGCCTTTTCTGGAAATCTGGAACAATGTATGGGCAATGGCGTTCATGTGAAGCCTGATGCTGAAGCTTAGAAAGTAGAAGCCAGACCAGAATAACAGAGAAAAACTGAGATTTTGGCTACATCATTTGAGCCACTGGTCAAATCTTTTTCTAAAGCCAGCCCCATTGTAGTTTGCAATAATACAAAGTAATAAACATTAAATTCACCATTTTTGTTTCTTTGCTTGATTATATCCAGTTTAGGTTATGTCTTCTATCAACAGAAACAAAAAATCCTAACTGATATATTTATCTTAATTTTTCCTTAGTCCTTACGTATATCTTTGTAAGTCACCACAAATCCATTTGGGAAGAAGGTTATGTATAAAACACACACACAATTTGAACCTTAATAAATATCTGTTTCTTTGAAACTATAACTTACTTGAACTATCCTGTTAAGTATCATTTTAAAAGAATTTTAACTAGTGTACTAGTAAAGAATATGAATGTAAATACCAATCTTACATTTTTATCTCATTTTCTCAAATACCACAAAAGTTTCTTTGTTAACTTGTCCCTGAAGTGTTCATTTGTTTATCAATTCTTTCTTTGGAAAAAAAATCCTTCCAATGCAAACTTGCAAAAAAAATCCATCAGTAATCCAAACATAAGCATTTTGAAGTCAAATAAAACTGCTGATGATGTGTTGCTGGCTATGTGATAACTTTATGGCTATTCATACAGTACCTTCTAAGGTACTTCTAAGGTACTGTTAGATTTAGACTTCAGGTCTCCACAGGCAACTTTCCAAAGGTTCTTCCTTTGGGTCCATCACCACCCCCACCTCCCAAAACATTGTTATGTGGTGGGAGAAGAGAGATACCACTTTTGCCAGCCCTCAACTGCTGCAGGGACTGCTACAGCAGTGACTACAATACATCTGTATTCCAAACATTTTCTATTACTCTCCAAACCACCATTTTCAAAGTTCTCTTAAAAAACAAAACAAAACAAAACAAAACCCTCTAAATATCAGGTTCATTTAATTGATTTATTCTCATCTCCATCTAAGGTTCCAGAAGCTTGTCATCTTACAGCTCCTTCAGTATTTTTTATTCCACACCAAAAAGGCAAGACCACACCTTGAAGGATGTGAGGATGCAGCAACTTAAAAAATAAGAAGCTTCCAAGACAACTGCATCTGAAAGGTGGCTGCATCATTAGTTTTGCTTAGGCCACTTCAGAGATCATTATGGACAGAAATTTCAAAACTGAATTCCAATGATGTGCAGAAAAGAGAGGGTGAAGCTCCCCACCCAAACATGGGAACACAGTTGTCTTGCCCAAGGGATGGGGTTTGACTTCAGGTACTTCATTTGTGCCGCTTGAATCGACTTCTCTCCTTGTGTTGGAGATTCAAATCTCTCACTCAACCCATTCCTTTAAATCTCAGCTTAGGGATAGGCATTTGTAGAATCTACTTTAAGTTAGCCTTCTAACTTAAATATCATGTTAGATATCATGAAACAATTCTAGATATCATGAAACAATTCACACAGACCATTTCAATTCAAAGTAAATTTGCTATTACTTTGTTATTAATTGTACTAAGCATATTGATATAGGTTTATATCTTGTTTTCCAATTCCCATACGATTTTGAATAGATTTTAAAAAATATGACCACTTCTCATATCATCCCCCTCTGGGCATCTACGATAAAGCATTGATTGTCAAAAGCTTGATACTTGAATATTCTTTTTTTCATAGAACATCGGATTGTGATTTTCTGTCCCCTTTTCATGGATTATATCAAACACCTGATGCTTGTTATTGAAATACTGTGGGATATGCAATTTAAAAGAGAAGTCAGCTGTTCTAAAAGATATAATTACATTTATTGAAGTTGCTTTATAAACAACTATCATATAGCCTTATATATGCTTCTATTTCTTAGTAATTATACCTCTTTATAAATTTACTTTTTGCATGCATGAAATAAGGAAATAGAAGATATAGTATTTTCCATACTTAAATGTATAATTTAAGTCACTCGACATTCATTAACCGTGTCCTAAGTGCACAGGAGGAGATACAGTGAAAGTTTTCTGTAGCAACCTACTCCTATAGCCATGATTCTCGACCCTGGCTGCACACTGGAATCAGCTAATTGGATTAGTATTTCTGAAGACGGA
Organism: Kogia breviceps; assembly: GCF_026419965.1. Taxonomy (NCBI): domain Eukaryota; kingdom Metazoa; phylum Chordata; class Mammalia; order Artiodactyla; family Physeteridae; genus Kogia; species Kogia breviceps. Next base: position 104,675,121 of record NC_081314.1, read on the forward strand.
ATCAGGGCATCTGTATTTTTAAAAGCTACACAGTGTTTCTGATGTACAGTCACTATTGAGAACTTCAGGATTTTAGAATAAAGTCTAAACTTCCATGCATATCTTTTAAAGTTGTTCACAATCTAGCTCCAATCTACCTTTCCAGTTTCTTATTTTACTTCTTATTTTACTGTTTTCCTCTCTCTGCAAACCAGCCAATCAAATTCTCTTGGCTGTTATCTGAGGAAAGGCTTTCTTTTCTTTTCTTTCTTTCTTTTTTTTGGCCCCTCCAGGCGTCACGAGGGAATCTTAGTTCCCCAACAAAGGATTGAACCGGGCCCCCTGCAGTGGAAGCGAGGAGTCTTAACCATTGGATCACCAGGGAAGTCCCAGAATCTGCTTTCTAAAGTTTTTTTTCTTTTTAACTTGTTGCTAGAAAAGTCCTGAAGAATTAGGATGTTACCCATAGTTACGAGCTTGGAAGGTAGGCTACACAGAGAGAGTGGTCGTGCAAAGAAAACACCATGAATGGTACTTTGTAACTTTAAAAATGTTTCTAGAGTGAATTATAGCACACTCTTACTACCCCCAATAAATATTTTTATTCAGCTTTCAGTTTTTGATGATGAAATTTCAATTATACTTCCCACACAGCAAACAAAGAGGCCCAAATCGGGCAGTGTTAAAACCATCCAACCAAACAAAAATTCACCCAAAGCAGTTCCATGAGTTTTCTGGGGTTCATAGCCCACTTCTTTTCTAGTTCTCACACATTAGAAACAACCACACGGAGTGAAAAACATGAGGAAGAGCAATTCTAAAATTGGCGGCGGAGGGGACTGGGGGGTGGCGCTGGATACAAAAACTGGGGTTGGGGAGATACCTGGTCTTTGAGGTTAGTCCTGCGGGCCCGGGAGCTGCTGAAGAACAGGAATGGACGCACTCGCTCGTATCCGTCTCTGCAATGGGAATACGGTGCGGGCGTCCCTCAGCCTTCCTCTCTAGGCCTCCATAGGAAGGATCCCTGGGCCTGAGCAAATCCGCCTCCGCAAGTTGGGTGAACGGGTAGCCTCTGGCTCAGCCCAAGCATCAGTGGCGGGTTAGGCGCCGTGGTGCTTGGCGTTCCCCGGGCAACAGGAGGTTCTTCCGGTGCGGAGCCACGCCTCCTCAGAGGTCTCAGCGCGTCAGCCGCCGTGCTCCTATTAAGGGATTGAAGAGCTCCCCCAAATGCCAGGAGGCACAGCGAGGAGTATTGAAGAGGTGTAAGCGAGGTTGAAGGGGTGATCTGCTGCCTCCCAGCGAGAAGCCGCCCTGTCCCCGGTGGAGCATAATGGGAGTTGTGGGCTCGCGCACAGCCTGCTGGGAAGCGTTCGGCGTCCGCGTTGGCTTCGGGCGTTTCTCGCCGCGCGGTCTCTCCGCCCTCTCGGGAAAGTCAGCTCAGAGGGAGTGGCGCACCTTGCGGCGCCCAGAGCGCTGAGGAGTCTGCGTCGACGTCGAGCACGGGCGCAGCGTGGTGGCAACAACTGCGGAACCCAACTATGAGCTCTAAGGCGAGAAGTACGCCGGAATTGCCTGGTTGCCCATCGCATCCACCCTTTAACAGGCTGTTAGGTTTCAGACCCCAGAGTCCTGGAGAAGCAAAACCGTTCATGCGGGCAAGGAGAGGAGATAAACTCACAGCCTTTATTCGGCAAAGGAAGTCTGCCTGAACCTGGTTTCTGAGCTGTCTGATCTCCTGAAGAGATTTCCACGAGGCATAATCCCCTGCGATTACAGTCCCCAGAATCAAATCGGCAGGTGGTCAGGAATCAGTAGTCCCAATGCTTAAAGTTAGCCACCCTCTTAAATTGCTCTGGGGTGTTACAGTAATAGTAAATGATTTATCTCCTTTGTTAGCCAGGAGTATGAGATTCTTTACCCCCTCCAGCTACCTAGTGTTATATTTACTACCCTACCTGTTCTTTGGCCTATCAATTTCGGCCTATTAAGTGGATTAGCAGGGTGAAAAAAGAGACTAGGAGGAATTATATAAAAGTAATAATGGGGGAAAGGTTGTATTTGCATGATCATGGGATGCATTTTATTTTATTTTCCAAGTTTTCAAATGCGGTTCTGTTATTTTTACAATGGAAAAAAAATGTTCTGGGCTAGTGACTCTTGTTGAAAGATGAAAACTAACAAAATTCAAAAACAAAACCCTATAGTTGCGTATCCAAAAGAACTTACTTACCAATGTCCTTGAAGAAATGGAGTACAGAAATATATTCCGCCTTGTGTAGCCTTAGTCCAGTTAACGCTGCTCTATAGTTCAGCTTCCTCACCTTCAAAAATACACTAAATGTCTCATCTGGTGGTTATGAGGAATAAGTAGGTAACAGAGGTATGTATGTTTGGCACATAGTAGGTGTTCAACAAACAATTTCCTATCTTCCTTTGTCCTGCAATTTTTATTATATGGGTAAGATTTTTAAATGTGGTCCTTTAACTTCTGACAATGAATTTACAGTAAGGTATTAATTACTTTTCTGTGTGTCTGGGTATTGTGACTCACTTTGATAAAAGTTGGAAGCTAAGTACTTACAGCTGGATTTTGACTTTTTTTTTTTTTTCCTTAGACCTAAGTAGAAATCTTATGTTTCAGGAAACTTTAGTGTACAGACAATTTTTCCTGTTTGGAGTTGATATTTTCTGCCCCTAGGTTGAGTTCTGTTTTTGCTTAGTACAAAACATTTGGTGAACACTGGAAATGAAATGGAGAAATTGGATATCCAACTTTTCAGTCAATTTAAGCAGATAACATAATTCTTTTTTAAAAATTTGCTAAGTGAATAGTTATCTTAAGGTACATAATTCTCTTACAAAAATTTAGCTAAGTAAATAGTTATCTTAGATAAAAAAAGTGTAGTTGATGTGTTGGCTTCTTATTATTAGAGATGAAACTAGTGGTCATGAAACTCACAATCTACTCAATAATCTAGAAAATGTCAGTTTTGAAAATAACAACCTTTAAAAAAGTAAATACTTCATATGGTTGAATCTGCCATTTTGGTGCTTTGCCAACCGAAGCAGCTCTCAACAATACACTTAAGGCTCAGCATAAAAATTGGTTTCACTTGATTTAAGAAGTTAGTTTGGGTCTCCTTATTATGAGAATAAGAAGCTTTAAAAATGGTACTTAATTTTATGAAGGCTTCTTAAGATACCTGTATAAGGAAAGAAAGTTTCAAGTACTTTATTACCAGTTTAAATTTCATACTGGCTTTTGGAACTGTGGTAAGAATTATAAAAGAGAGAAGAGTGAGATATGGTGAGTACAGTGCTATTCTGATTAATTCAGTATACTTTTAATATATTTTCTTACCAGCAACTTTTAAAAAATATAGAAAATCCATGATCGGTAATTTACTGGATATTTTTGTAATGAATATTGATAGTCTAAAGCTGTTTGAACAGTTGTACATTATGTGTATCTGTCAGTCATCTGCAGTTTGTATACAGTATTACCTATGCAATGAACAATTTAATTCACTTGAGTCTCACAGAATATTTTGCTGATATAAAATCACTATAAAAATATGTTCTAATTATTTATAGTGACTTATGTGAATTTGTCTTGACCTTAATGATATTGTGAAAAATTACAGCTATGATTTTGTCTCAAAAATTACTAATATATGTAAAGAGCATCTAGATTTAATAGACTAAAAGATAAATTATATTAAATATGATCAACACGACAATACAAAAAAGTCACAAATTCAACCACCAGAACTGTAACTTTTATTTGCTAATAGATATTTTAATAAACAGGCTTACTCCATCTGTAAGACCCTGATAATGCCTCTTAGGAAATCATAGAAAAATAAAATACAATAATTAGTAACTTGTACTTTGTACAAAAATCTTATGTTGCTCAGCAGGTAGTTTTGCTAAACACCATATTCTTTCAGCAAATAGATAGATGACATGTAATGCAATTCACCACAAACAATCCCTCATTGAGAGCTGAGCATTCTATAACACTATAACTTGTAAACATGCCAGCACATGAAAATATACATGGAACATCATAATATTACAGTAGATTTTATAAGATAAAAACAATACCACCTTCAAGTAAGTCTGGACCACTTCACTGTCATAGTGAAGTAGATAATAGGTAGGATTGCAGTTCTATTGTTAACACCCTCTTACTGTGTTTATCTTTCTACCATATTGTGATACAACCAGAAAAAAGAACATAGGCTGTGTAAGGAACCTGAGAGAAAGGCATATATTGAAGCTCTAAATAGTGATGTAATACTAAAGAGAAAAAATAATGCAGTGCTATACTTCCTTCTTCTCACAAACAGATCTTTTCTCCTTTTTGCAAGAGTAGATGGGTACAGTGCTATATCCATAATTAATGATAAATAACTTTATGACAGGTTACAAAGAGATACATTTTAAAAATCTTAGGAAGAAAAAATGTTTTCAGCTGCAGTTTATCATTAGTCAAATATTACTCTATGAGGGACTAAATGTCTCAACCTAGACAGTTGTTATCTAGGCATTTAATATAAATGTACTATTTAGTATTTAAATAATAAATTTTTTAGGATTTGTGCTACAAAGATTTTTATAACTTATTTTGAATACACTGCAACTGTCAAATCTACCATTTAATACTTGATATGGCCATTTAAATATTGAGTTTAATCAAATGCATATTTATAGGTACACATATATCTTTATATTTTTGGCTATGCTAAAACAGAAAAAAATGGAGAGCAATCTTATTCCATTATTCACAGTCTAATTTTACATTAAATCCAAAGAATAAATATGCATGTATAAATTCCAACACACTGAATTACATACAGCCTATCCAGAAATAAAGCTCCAAGCACAATGAAAAAGTCACATCCTTCCTATAGGATAGAGAGGGCACAATGAAAAAAAAAATATCACCCTTGTGTTTCTCCAAAATGACAGATGTTTTTATATGAAAACAAAACAATAAAATATTGTTTTACAAAATGATTAGAGCCTGATTGCCTTTATTTTAATTTCAGATGGGGGCTCAAACCCTCTCAAAATAGTGTTTTGAGAAAATTGACAGCTTGAATATACAATACACATCTTTTAGCATTAAATAAATTTTCATAAGCTTTGAATTAGAATGGCTACAAGATGTTTCTGTCTTTTACACTGTAGTAGACAAAAATAACAAAACATGGGAAGGATCTATGGCATTGAGAAGTCCTCACTTAATCTCTACATTATGGAAAGAGGACTCTGTTATCAGCATCCTTGGAAAAGCTCAGAATTCAGTTTCAGGTCTTCCAATAAGATGTCTCAAAAATATTTAGTAAAATGGCTTTAATATATTTTATACAATAGGTCTTTTTCCTGTGGTGTATTACATACAAATCCCCATTGACTATGTTTATATTTGCACATATATATGTTTATGTGTGTGTGTGTGTGTTCCCCCTTTCCAACTACTTACACATCTCTCCTTCAGCCTATACCTGCTTCCCACTCCCTATATTGACTTTTATTTCCTCTTGGTAAAGTAAGACTACTCACACAGTAACATCCTTACCTTTCTACCACAAATCTACCAACCTATCTGCATATTACACTCTGCCTTCCCTCCCATTTTAGTTCTGTCTCCTACCAAAAACTAACCTTCCAACTTAAGCTATGAATCCTAACCCTTCTACTTCTCAAAGCCTTTTCTAATTAAATTCTCTCTTGCATAATCAATTTTCCCCTTTCTACCAGATCCTCATTTATATATAAATATTCCCTAGCATCCTTTCTCTAAACACACACACACACACACACCCCTTTCTTGACCCCATATCTACTTCCAGCTACTCAGCTACTGCCCTGTTCCTCTTGCTTTCTTATTGGTAAAACTTCTCGAAAGAGTTGTGTATAGATACTGACTCCACCTTTTCTAAAGTATCTTCTCAATCCACTTCAATCAGGCTTGGACTTCACTACTTCATAGAGACTGCCCTTGTCAAAATCATCAGTAACTTCCATGTTGCCAAGCCCAACGGCCATTTCTTTACTTTAAACTTGGCTTCTTAAAGCATTTAGTCCAGATGGCCAATTGGTTTTTTTGTTCTGTATGTTACCTTACACTCCTCAGGGTCCTCTCCTGATTTCTAATTCTCCACCTAACTTCTACATTGACATGCCCTGGATCTCAATCAAGGCCTACTTCTCTATCTTACAGGCTTTTCCCAGGTGATTTAAAAACATTAAATACCATATATATATTGATGGCTTCTAAATCTTGATGTCTAGCCTTGATCGCTCCTTGGAACTCTTATATACAATTGTCTGTTCAATATCTCCATTTGAATATCTAACAGGTATCTCAGGCATTACATGGCTAAAACCAAACTCCTGATTTTTTTCCCTCCAATCTGCTTCTCCTGCACCACCACTGACTACATTTCTTAGTTTTCAAATGTAGAATTTAAATTCAATTTTTCTATCTTCATCCCTCAGGGCCAATCCATTAGCAAGCCCTGTCTTCAAACATACCCGACATACATCCACTTCTCTCCATCTTCACTACTTCTTCTCTAACAAAAGCCACCTTTTTTTTTCTTTTTTGCTTAAACTACTGTAGTAGCCTCATAAATATTCTTTGACCCCCATCTCATTTTTACCTCTCTTTGGCTCATCAACTGTGTGCCAAGCACACTGTTCTCTCTACCCTCAAACACTCTAAACTCTCACACATTAAACTATTCCTTCTGCCTGCAATTCCCCCAGATTTTCTCATGACTGGTTTCTTCATGGTTTTCATACATCAGCTTAAATATCACATCCTCAGAGAAGACTTCCCTTACCACTTAATATAAAGAAGCCACAGTCATGCTATGTAACAATATTAATTTAATTTTCAGCGTAACACTTATCAGTACTTCTTCATTGTGTGTCTTTACCACTAGAAGGTCAATTCCATGAGACAGGGGCTTTTGCTTGTCTTGGTCGCTTTGTGTCCTCTGTGTTGAGAATAAGACACTTGTACAAGATAATGTTTAGGAAGCATTAGTTAATGAATGAATGGACTTATGGATAAATATACATTTAAAATAAATCAGTATATATGTATATATACTATTTTTTAAATTAGGAATTATACAGTTTTGCACTAGCAAACACTCTTGATTTAATTGTGTTTGTTTGTTTATTATATCTGTTCCCCATAGTGTAAATAGCTTTAACTGGACAAATCATAATTTTGTTGTTGTTGCTATTCTTTATATTAAAATACAGACACCTAACTATTTCATTTAATGGTAGAGTGATCAAAGTTGTGAGGTGGGAAAGGGAATGTTTTGCTTCCTGAAAGGAATTTTTGGATACTCCAAAGAAAATAAGCAATTGATGCAAAAATGGAATGGCTTTTCACCTTTGTTTGAAGTATCCCATTTGGTGAAATTTAAAAATTGAATAAACAGTAAACAGTGGAAAAGTAACTATAAAAATATATGTTCACTACAGTACTTTGAATATACAAAGTCTAATGGAGGGCTTTCTTTTTGTATTTCCATTCATGAGAAAGTAAAAGACTTTGCTCTTTCCAGAAGACTTTATGGACTATATGACCGGTATTAGATAAGAGCAGTAGCTTCAAAAATAATAATTTCTAACCACTATGTTATGGATTTTAGCTGCAACTTCTCTGAGAATTGGAAGGTTACAAGCAATATTAGAGAGACTGAATGGAAATATATAAAGCAGTCCTTTTTTTTAATACTTAAAACAACTGAAAAGAGAAGTCGATCTCCTTGAAAGACTATAAGCAGGTTCTGTATTTTTTAAACATTTAAGACTATGTGTAAAATTTATGTATCTGTATAAAAGCATAAATTGATTCAAAAAGACTACCCTTTCAACTCAATTATTTTTACCTGCATCTTATATATACTGTTTTTACATATAATAAAGCAGAAGGAAAAACTCTTTATTAATAGGAGTGATATGTATAAAGTGCTTTGACAGTCTAATATTCAATTTTTGGGAGGCAAATTCTTAATTATATATGTCTTAGAAATCAAAAGAACTATTAGTATGGAAATGTTAATAATTGTGATCATTCAGTCTGTTAATATACTTTTTAAAAATAAATTTAAATTTTTAATATTTTGGTAAGATTTCTTTCTAATTTTATATAGCAATACATATTTTAACAAATATTAGTGGACTTATTTATATTAGAGCTTCTCATCCTCAAAATGCATTTTAGCTTCAAAATTACCAGCAAGAGTAACATGACATAATTTTCAAACATTTTTCTATTAATTTTTTGGTTTTTTTAAATGAGGTAATTAATAGTTTTAACACAAACTCCTCTTTATATTACCTTTTTGCCTTTTCCTCAGTTTTAATGGAACTTGGTCCATTTTCATGTTCTGCATTCATGCTCTGCCTGTGATTTTTTTTAAAAATAAGGTTATTTTAGAAGGTATAACTAACATTTTAGGAAACATAGACTGTTAATTAACAATTATTCCATCAAAAGTCAAAATTAAGCTGTCGAAGTTTATACTGCATATAAAATTAAACCTAAGTATAGTTTATAAAAAATGTGCAAAGTTATTCAAATTTCCAATGACACAATACAATGATGAAGTATGATTAACAAAATTATTAATAATGTATCATAAATAAAGCACATATAGTAATCTTTAAAGTCCAGTGTTACCCATATTCATGTTTTTTAGGAATGCTCAGGTATTGTGCCCCACCAAAAAAAAAAAAAATGCTCCCATCTCACATTTTGATTTTTTTCTCTTGGAGGCCTAAGACACCTAAAATTATATCAAAACTCCATATCTGTAAGAAGAAAATGAGATTGTTGCATTGTATAAATATATTAATACAATTTTCTTTAAATACATACATATGGCATAGGGAGAACAACATCACATTAAAGCAAATTAAAAACTTCCATGACAAACATTTATGCAAGTTAAACCTTATTTTCCAAGCAGTGCAGAAATTTTAAAAAGCCTCAGTCACTGTTTATTTTTATATTGTCCACGAATATTATTATTATATTGTCAGTATTGTTTTAAAGATACTCTTGAAGATATTGCAATAATAGCTCTAGATAAAGTACCAATGGATTTTCAAACAAATTGGTTTTAACAATGCTCACATCAATCACATCAACATAAAATAGCTTGTTCAGTTACAAGTCTGTTATCAAATGAGTGGTCATTAATTTTGTCATAGAGCTTCTAAAGACAACAATTTTAAGCAGATTTATTTAAGCAGTACTATGTGGCAATAAATAAAACATGCATAGTTAAGTAAAAACTTCATTACAACTTAAAAAATGATAACACTAGGTAAATAATTCTAAAAAGAGCATCAGTTACTACTTTGAAAAATGAACGAATATAATTAATTATATTCTGGCTTCTCTCTGAGTGAAGATGTGTTTACGTGAAAATTTTAGAAAAACAATTTCTATCTAAATGCATAGATTTCATTCTACATATTACTAAATGTGGAAGAGAGACTTTTAATTTATTATAAAAACAATATAAGAGGACATTTTAAATTAGGTAAAAATCTTGAAAGTGTATTGTTTATTCATCTTTATGATTTAGCACTATTCACTCCATCTATCAGGATTTCAAAAAGTTAAATGATATTCGGTCTTTCAAGAACAAAAGGCAAATTAAGACTGTTCTAAGGATGATGATCTATAAACAGAAAAACTTGTAATGTTCACATCAATATTGCTTGCCACGAAAGCTCATATTTAACTAATGAAAACAAGGACATCTATCTTCAAAGTTAATAATGCCTAACTAAATATAAAATTTGATTTAGATATATGAAAAATGAAGGTTCTCCTTGGAGTTTTCTTTAAAATAATGTATTATTTTGGAATAAAGACAGTTCTCCCTTCAATCTCTCTCTAGTGAGATGGAGACTCTGATGCTAACTAAATTAGAATCCTGAAGTAGGGTTGTCCTTTTATTATTTTGTTGAACACCTTAAAGTCATATCTCAGTTGTTCTGATTTACAGTTTGCTAATTCTGGTACTTTTCTACAACTCCCAGGAAATTGTGTTGTTAATCTGTACTTTATTTTCTAATCGAAAGTATATACCACATCTTTATATCATTACATTTAAAAGAGATCTTTCATCACTTTTTATATTCTTAAGGATGAATTAGGTCTAAAAGGTAGTGGAATTCTTTGAGATCTTCCCCTTTAAATGAAATAAATCAAAAATTCCCTTAAGAATATAGAGATTTGGTATTCTGATAAACTAGTTTGGAAATTCAAGTAAGAACCTTCTTTATTTTGTTTAGAAAGAAACTTTGCTTTCAATGGATAAGTGCAAAAGTGTAATAAAATGGAGGTGACTTGGTAGCATTAAGAGAAATACAACACTTTGCATTTTCCAGATTCATTTCCAAAAGATGAAGTTTATTTTTTAGTAGTGCTTTTCTATCCTTAGTAATTGAAAAGTTTACTTTTAATTTTTTTGTATCACTTTTAAATACAATAATTTTGAATCAATACTGATAAGCTAAAATAGACTTTTAAATCTATTCTAATATCCCAAAAAAGCCAATGCCAACCAGGTTTTTGTTAACTTCTTTTGAATTAAGAGCAAAAAACCTAAGTCTTCCAATTAAGATGTAAATATTCTTTTTTAAACATTTTATTTAAATCCATCATTAATTTGACATTGGATATAATTATTAGTCAGAAGAAAGAGGATTAGTTAAAACTACATTTTGATGACTTGGATCTTCTTCTGGATCTTTTGGCCTTTTGCCCCCAGGAGACATGTATATCACATCACATCCTCTTATAACAAAAAAATATATTTTATCCTCAGAAATCTTTGAAACACTTGTCTAATACTTATATTTTTAAGAGAATAGTAAGAGAAATATGGGGTATTTATTCTTCTGGAATATAAGATTTTTCTTTTCCTTTATTTCATCTAGTAATATATGCGCTCTGGTCATGAGTAATCATCTCTTTCCTTTGTTAACTATATGATGTTTGAAAGAATTTTATGCAACCATTTCAGCTGCATACTCATTATTACATTTACTAAGGCCAATGAATTGGCTTGGGCAAGAGATTACCCCAGAATTGTTTTTGAAAAATGGCTGATGTTTTCTAACTGGAAGTACCTTTGAGGTAGTGAGCCTACACCTGAACTGAAAAGTATGCCACTGGACAATAGAAGTATGTGACTCCTGAGAAGGATCAGCTGTTAACAAGAGAGATTCTCTTAGAGAATCCAGCAAGTGTGCTCCCTTCTGCCAGAGGAAGTGTGGAGTGTTCTATGGAAGATTTGAGGTCCAAAATATTTCTTTCCATAGGACAAGGTTTTTTTTAATACAAGGTTTTATTTCACACTGGACAAGGTTTTATTTATTCAATGTATTTTTGTTCTGTGGAAGGAACTAACCCTTAGTGACATGGCAATCGCAGCAAACATAGCAAATAGGCTCTAACCTCTAAGTTTTAAGCTTAAGAGTTACTTGAACGTAAGGACACTACAGTCAAACTCATCTTTGCCATAAAATTTTATGCATGTAGGAGACACCTTATAGATATTTGTGAAAATGAACTAAAGTTTACACTACCTTTATTGAACATTATTATAAAAAATTGAAAATCTGTTGAAAATGTTGATCATAAAAACTAAAAGCTGGATGACTTCAGTGCCCAGTGTTCTAATGGAAGAATACCATCAATTCGACACAGTGTGTTCCTCTACCTTTTGGAGTCTTCATATAAAAAGCACTAAAATATTTTTGGATAGAAAGTTAATATGAGTCTTTGATACTTAATGGAATTTGAACTTGGAAAAGTTAAGTTGATGACACTGAAAGAAGTGATTACATTTTCTTCTAATCTCTTTGTTATATAAAGACATGTAATGACAACTGTGAGTTGATAACAGTTTTTGATTCATAAAATATTAATCTCTTTAAAATTAATAACACATTTCCCTAGCTAAAGCAGTAGGAAAGGATCATCTTCATCCATTTTGAAATTACTTTCCAAAGCACTTAATTTCCAGTTAATGAAAAGCCAGAATTTATACCCTCTGTATGTGTAAATGCTCCCATTAATGTGGTAGGACCCCAAATACCTAGTATTGGTGAACATTTTGAGATAAAAGATTTAACTGACTGCTTTACAGAGTAGAAATTTGGTAGGGAAAGACATAAAAATGGCTTTTTAAGAAAATTGTGGTGGGGAGATAGGTAATGTAATTCATTCTTCACAATGTCTTCAGAAGACCTCCTGTAAAGACTGCTTTTCAAGGATTTAATTTGGATTTGTTTTCCATTCATGGGCTGAGTTGGGCCTTAAAGCTGTGGCTGGAAAATTTTTTTTTCAGGTATTTAGTTGGATAGATTTTAAAGAGTAATACAGAGTGAAATAAGGTAAATCTTTCTTGATTATGGCATGCATAACTTACTTACCAAGTTATAAATCAGGCAAAAGTGCTGTAATTCTTGATTCTTGTTAAGCCAAGAGCTTTGCAACTTCTGATAACTATTTTAGTGTAATGATTTACATATCTAATCTCTCTTCTTGATTGTACATTGTTTTTACATTTTTTCCCAGTTATATCTTATATATACTATGAGATAATGAGTTGACTATAGACTGGAAACTGACCACATAGAAAATTTTAAAAAATGGTTCCTTCAGCTGCCTGATTTTCAAAATCTAAAAAGCCTCTCATTAGTATAGACTAGGAAATTTAAAATAAAGCAGGTACATGACTATATATGCATATTTTAGTTACTAAAGATTATTTTTGGAGGCTTGTGATTTATGGAAGTTACTCATTTTCTTTCTATCATTACGTTCTATGTTATGAATATTAAACAGCTTTAATTACTGAATATATGCACTAGTAAATCTCAAACTATTTCATGTAAAATTTTCAAATCTGTGATTGGTAGGCAGTAAAGAAATAGATATACTTATTTTTTAATGTTTCTGTTTAATCTTGCATACCTTGCTCTGACCATGATGAGGTTCAAATTTACACTAAAGATTATCATGCTTACAGTTGCAAAAAATATAAATGTATTATAAATGTAAATTTTAAAGAGGATTGGGGGTAAGAGACAAACTGAAAAGGCATTTTTATAATACTACAGAAAGATGTTTGGGAAGGAAAAAAAAGTATGAATTAACCAGATATAGAATAGGATCATTGGATTTTTGAAGAAAAAAATTCTTAACAGAGAATTTAAATCTTGCAAGCACTGAATGCCCATCCCATAGAAGTTTAAATACTTTATAGAATTTATTTCATGAAAGTATACAGATGTTGCTGACAGAGTCCTATGGAAGACCATAATTATTCTATTCCTTATTTTCTAAATATGTTTTTTATTGTATTATAAAAATAAATATATATGATTAATAAATTTAATCTGCTTTACATCTGTTCTTATTTAATATATATTTGAAGATAGGTAAATATGGAAATTTTATATTTCCTCTAAATGTATCCAGATTTGTGTAAATGTATCAAGCAAACTGCAGACAGTCTATGAGAGATGCATGACCATGCAGGTGATGGCTGGAAAATGTTGCTAGCTATTTCTGACACACTTACTTAAAAAGTGATGGATTTCCCACTTTTTTCTTTTTTATTGTACTTTAAGGAATACTTTAAAGACTCTTCCTTCTAGCTCTCTCTGTTTTTTTTTTTTTTTTGAAATGAGAAAATTTTAGCTGTGGTAGGCAAAAATCAGAAGATAAATCAACAAAAGAAAATATGTGGAAGGGTCTAGTCTAATGGGACAATCAACAAATCTTAAAATAGGAAAAAAGAAAAATTGAGACTCCTTTTATAGCAAGAAAACTACTATCACCAAAAAATGTAATTTAGGTAGGAATTTGAGGATGTGGGTAGGGCACCTTTATCTGAGAGATCAAATAAAACTTAATTTTTATATTAAATCAGCATCTTCAGACAACCTGCTCTTTTTTTTCTCTTAAGACATTCTCACTACTCTTCCACCTAGCACAGCAGTCATTTTTTTAGTTTCATAGGGAACAGCTGATTTTATAATTGAATTTGTTCATACGACATTACTGTTTTGATAAGCTGACTCAGCTTAATTCAATGAAAAGTATATTTGCCTGCTTTTGCAGCCTCCAGAAGATTATGGCAACAACACACCTTAGCTGTGTTTACATTTTTATGTTACTGTATCAAGGACTTAGGTTACACACAATTCATATATGCTCATGTGCTAGATCCGTTTATACCCTCTTTGGTGTATGCAACAGCATTGTCTCTTGGAAGGTTTAGAAAACAGCTCAGCATGTTCGTGTAACTTATTTTTGCGAACAAAACATAAAAATTCTTAAACTTGCAAAGTGTACCAATATTAGACAGCTCGATGTGTTTATTTTCTTGGGCCACCATGTAACTATCATAAAATTCTGTTTCAATTAAAATCTTCTTATGTTTAATCTAAGGCTATAATCATAGATCTTTTATTCAAAGCAATTCTGCTGAGAATAATTAATTTTCTTAATGCTTTGATAATTACTCTTGCAAACTTATGAAGATGAACCAAGGAAACAGTCATGGATTTATTCCATGCTTCACTCTGTTTATAGCCTTTAGAGCAATGGAATCAGTCTTTCTAGGGGTGATCTTCATAAGGCAGTAGAGAAATATACTATAGTTAGTAAAAAATTAGAGGCGAAAGCCTCTAAACTACCACCTAGTATGAAATATGTAGGACACTATAAAGTTAATTAAAAAAAAAAAGACAAACCAAGACTTAAGAAGTTTTAAAAGCACAGTATGTTTCTCCCTCACCCTCCCTGATAACTTCCTTCTCACCACAGTCACACCTGACAAGAATTCACTACATGCAATCATTGGTCTTTTCTGCAAATAATTCTAACAACATCAGACTTCGTCAGGTAAACTACTGTAGGATAGAGCAACGATATGACCCACAGAGTTGAATATAATTATCTAAAAAATAAATATTCATGTCAGTTTGGAAGCTACTTGATCACAAAACATGAAAGAAAGGTCAACTCTTTCTTTTTAATCTACCATCAAACTCTAAATACATCATTAACCCCAAATTCCTTTGGGTTAAGTCCTTGAACACTTCCGAAATACAATTATACAAAGTTACACATCCATGCTGAGTTATTTACCACTGTGTAATGATAATCTGCAGTGGGCCAGTGTTTTATCTGCAGGTTATTCAGAGAGGAGCTATGATGAGTGATTTTAAAATCCAGGTTGGAAGCATAAACAAAGGGTGTGTGCCCGTAGTCTGACAGGAGACTGCAGTTGGTGAAGTGATGTTTGGAGAATCAGAAGAGAGGGTAGTAGAGAGGATATCTTTCATTTTAGAAATGCTGAGGCACAAAACACAGGTGCTTGTAGTACTTTCATACATGAAATCCCTTCTCCTGTATGTGCATCATGTGTAAACGTAAAGTCTGTATACTGCTGACTATTCGTCTCTGGTGTCCAATGAGTATGACTCCAATTCTTCTAATATCACTGTGAGAGATTGAGAGAGAGAGACAGAGAGACAGACAGAGAGAGAGAGAGAGAGAGAGAGAGAGAGAATATGAACATTTAGATCTGGTAAGTATGACAGAGAGGAAATGAACATTTAGATATGGTAAATGTGCTCCATGTCAGATTTGCCAAAAATTGTATACCTGGTAAAATGAGAGTTTAAGCAGAGATATAAATGAACAACAGGAGTTCGTTACCTTTTTTTTTCCCCTGGTGCCAGAGAATGCGTCAGGTCAACCTCAGATTTAAGGGTACAAAGAATTCAGGTACCGATGTAATGTTCAGATATTTCATAAGCCCAAGGGTTTTATGTAATTGTATAAATTTTCAACAGTATTAGCAAAATAGCATGTAGGATAGAAAGTATAATGTGGACTCCATTTCAATTGTCATGGTCTTTCAATAATCTGAAAAAATGCCATTGTATTATGTTGAACAGTATGAAATTGCCATTACTATTTTACAACAATGGCAATTTCATATGGCCTCACCTACTAGTTTTAGTATCTTTCTTTTAAGCACATGTTGAGCATTTTCACTGTACCCATGAAAGGAGAGCATTTGAGAAAGTGGAAATATGCTGGACCATTATAACATTGAGAAAAAGCTCTGCGATAACATAATATTGTATTATTACAATTATTACATTTGATGAAAGTAATAGGAATTGATTTAGCATACATGAGTCAAAAATAATTTGCTAAGGTAAAACCATGTTGATGTAAAGTCTATGATGTGAACAAGAGTAATATGCATTTTAGAAAGCATTTAAAATTTTAAATAGTTTTTTGAATTAAATATATTCTTTCAAAGGAAAATAGTTAAAAGTGTAACGTCCAACTTTCACTAGAATGATCGACAGAAATGGTGAGGAAAGATGTGGAAACACCATCCTAGTATTAGGGAAGGTAGTTAACCATGGTGTTCTTGATATAGTATTTGAATTTATAATCTCCTGAGTGGAGCATCTAAATATAGTAATAAACATAGCACCACTTACTCAATGCTCATTCTTGAAATGAGGTCAAAAGTTGTAAACCCTGCTGTCATGAAGTTATTCTTATATTGCCCCATCTTTATAGAATCCAGCCAGTCACCGACCGTCACAAACAAAGGATATTCGGGAACTTCACCAGGGGAGTCTGGCATTCTACAAGGAAAAAACAAACAAGCATGGAGACCATTTAAAAGCCAGATAAAGCAAAAAAAACCCACCCCACTTTATTTTTAAACTTTACAGTAGTCTTACATCAAATGCTTTCATCCTCCATAGAAAACTAGAGATTTAAAATTTTTCCATCATATTCAAATCAGCCACTTATACCTGGTCAGTTTCACTTGTCAGTTTCTTTTGTCTTTTCCTGCTTTTTGCCACTACTAGGTCTTATGCTTGATGTATCTTGAGAAAACCCACATTTTGCTAACTACTGTTTACTTTTTTCTCTTGCATGAAATTCTGTTTTCAAATTTGAGGAATACCCCAAAAGAAAGTAACTAGCCATAGGCTATTCACTCGTACGCTTTCTGACCTGCCACTGAATCTATGCCCTTTGGCCTTTCTCACATTTTTTAAAAAAAAATTTTATTTTTGTCTGCGTTGGGTCTTAATTGCTGCGCGCGGGCTTTCTCTAGTTGTGGCGAGCGGGGGCTACTCTTCGTTGCAGTGCGCGGGCTTCTCATTGTGGTGGCTTCTCTTGTTGAGAAGCACGGGCTCTAGGTGGGTGGGCTTCAGTAGTTGCAGCAAGTGAGCTCTAGAGCGCAGGCTCAGTAGTTGTGGCGCACAGGCTTAGTTGCTTTGCGGCACGTGGGATCTTCCCGGACCAGGGATCGAACCTATGTCCCTTGCATTGGCAGGCAGATTCTTAACCACTGTGCCACCAGGGAAGTCCCCTTTTTCGCATTTGCTATGATAGTCCCTTCTTTTTTTTTAATGGTGAATTCATTGATCAAGCCTCCATTTATTTGTCCTCAAACATTCAACAATAATTTATTATTTATTAAAAAGTAATTTCTGCTGTCATAGAGCTCAACTTCATGAATAAGATTTACACACATCCAAGTATAGGGTAATACAGCCCAAAGCACAGATATTAATAAAGCACAAAACTAAAGCAAAATCAACGCAAGCATGGGTTAACAAGAAAAAGGAATCTGTCATTGATGGATCTTAAAGTAAGTGATACAGAAATCTGTATTTCTGTTCCTAAGATCTGATGCAGAAGAGCATTCCAGTTGGGGCTATTTTTGTAGTTTTAATATAAAAATAATATAAAGGTATTATTTTGAAAAGGCTAGTGAATGTGTGAACATATAGACATAGATACATATAGGTATATCACCAGGACTCGGGTCTTCAGGAGCACAAAAGCCAGAGATGTACATAATACATGGGCATACAAGCTGTACACTGTATGACTCCTGAAGACCCTGAAAGACGCCCCTTGGAATTGTTTAGGACAAAGTCCCTACTAAAGACCTAAAATTCATTTCTTTGGTTTTTCTTTGATTCTACATTGACTTCTACTTTTCTAAACTGGATTCTAGTTGAAGGTGGACAGGGGGGTGAAGAAGGATGATAGGGAAATCCAGGGATTATTGCTCTTTCTATATAATTGAAATTTGCATAAACTAAATGCATGTATCTTGTGATTATACTGTAGTCCATATGGAGTCTGGTTACTCTTCACAGTGACTTGTGTCCTTTTTACCACTACTCAATTCTGTTACCGTATTTCCTATTTTGGAGGCTGTAAAGCCACATTTTATTTTCCTGTACTAAAAACTGCAACGCTATTTGATTATGGGCTGTTTCATTCTAATTAAAATCAGAATGATTCATGATTTGACCCTAAACAAAGTTTAGTTATGTTAAATGTTGAAAAGCTATCATGGCATCTACCAATAAACACTTTAACGGTTGCTATATTTCTTAGTTTCCTAGAGGTGTTTGTATTAATAAGAATTATCAAATAAATAAAAGTTCATATATCAATAAAAACAATAAAGTTCTCCATGGCAAACAGAGTTAAACAGGGTTTTTAATTGTGGCATTTTTTAGAGCCTTCACTATCCTAATGTGCAGTATGAATACATAAGAGGATTCAAAATAGCGTCTGCACTATTTTCCTAAATTATCCGACCAGTTTCCTACAGAACATACTTTAGGAAATAGTGCTGTAGTAAGTTCACTGACGAAGTTTAAATACCAAAATGCCCAGGGTATCCTTATTGCTTATTAACATAAATAAAACAATATACGTTAGGAAGCTGAATGTCCTATTTCAAAACACTGTGGCTCTCATGTCTTTTAATTACTTGTCTGAGAAATCTGTTGAAACTGAACCAAACTAAAAGGATGTGTTTGGGTGACTTTCCCTTCATACTCCTATGCCATTCTTGATGCACAGACATAGCCAAATGACTTCCACTTCTCTCTCCTGAGATAATGCTGGAATAACTCTTGAGCTTTCACAATTCATATAATTGGTGAGTGGAAATGTAATTTGCTAATTTTATGTCCTTAGTATAGAAAGGTCATGGAAGGACATTCTGTATACTAAATGACTAAAATGGCCTATTTCTCTGTTGAAAAGCATCCACTACTTGCTCCTAGAATGTTTCAATACCATAATTCCCTTTCTCTCCACACATCTTTAGTAACCTAGTTACACTTTGGCCTTTTTACTACCGCACTGACAGTTGATTTAGGAAGGTCAGTGTTCCTTCATTGTTCACAGCCACTGTGCAATAACTTTTCTTTCACCTTATAACGAAGTTGAAAAATGCTGCTATTTTCTAGCTTTGAGGGTTGGGTGCCATCACCCTCACATGAATTCTCTGGAATATTACCTAAGAAACAATAAACGCCCTTTCTTATCAACCAGGTACAATGATAAATTCAGTCTGCTATTTGCGAGCATGTAGAAATTTCTGCTATTTGGTGATTAGTGGGAGCTTCCCACCTGAGAAATGTCTTTACAGCAAAATCTCACATTAAAAAAGAACATATTGTAGAACAGAAGGTCAAAGGTCTACTACTTTCCTCAGAAAAATGAGGAGGGGGTAGAATTAGGAAATTTTTCCAGGTATAAATTATGGTCAATTTAGATTAGAGAAAGGGCTGCAGTATAGCTAGAATAGGTAATAGTATAGTTTAAGGTGCAATAAACACATGCTCTCAATACATCTAAATATGTGAAAATGAATAGCACTGATAGAGCCAAGAAGTCTTGATTCTAATGAGCCCTTTGAGTTCATAATAGTATTAGTATTTTAATTTAGAAAGTTCTTAGGTTACCAGTAGGTATCAAAACTGCCATTAAAAATCAGGAAGGGGGGCTTCCGTGGTGGCGCAGTGGTTGAGAGTCCGCCTGCTGATGCAGGGGACGCGGGTTCGTGCCCCGGTCCGGGAAGATCCCACATGCCGTGGAGCGGCTGGGCCCGTGAGCCATGGCTGCTGAGCCTGCGCGTCCGGAGCCTGTGCCCCGCAACGGAAGAGGCCACAACAGTGAGAGGCCCGCGTACCGCAAAAAAAACAAAAACAAAACAAAAAAATGTAGGAAGGTTTTTATCCTCAAAAGTTTTCCATATTTTATATTCATCATGTAAATATAAGAGACCTATTAAAAATGATTCAAGAAAAGTTATACTTTGAGAAACACTATTCCAAGGTAGGATCTTGTTTTTCTTTTTTTAAAAATTTTTATTTATTTATTTTTGGATTTTTTTTAACATCTTTATTGGAGTATAATTGCTTTACAATGGTGTGTTAGTTTCTGCTTTATAACAAAGTGAATCAGTTATACATATACATATGTTCCCATATCTCTTCCCTGAGTCTCCCTCCCTCACCCCTCTAGGTGGTCACAAAGAACTGAGCTTATCTCCCTGCGCTATGTGGCTGCTTCCCACTAGCTATCTATTTTACGTTTGGTAGTGTATATACGTCCATGCGACTCTCTCACTTTGTCACAGTTTACCCTTCCCCCTCCCCATATCCTCAAGTCCATTCTCAAAGGAGGCAAGAGTATACAGTGGAGAAAAGACAGCCTCTTCAATAAGTGGTGCTGGAAAAACTGGTCAGGTACATGTAAAAGTATGAAATTAGAACATTCCCTAACACCATACACAAAAATAAACTCAACATGGATTAAAGACCTAAATGTAAGGCCAGACACTAGAAAACTCTTACAGGAAAACATAGGCAGAACATGCTATGACATAAATCACAGCAAGATCCTTTTTGACCCACCTCCTAGAGAAACGGAATTAAAAACAAAAATAAGCAAATGGGACCTAATGAAACTTAAAAGCTTTTGCACAGCAAAGGAAACCATAAACAAGACCAAAAGACAACCCTTAGAATGGGAGAAAATATTTGCAAATGAAGTAACTGACAAAGGATTAATCTCCAAAATTTACAAGCAGCTCATGCAGCTCAGTAACAAAAAAACAAACAACCCAATCCAAAAATGCGCAGATGACCTAAACAGACATTTCTCCAAAGAAGATATACAGATTGCCAACAAACACATGAAAGAATGCTCAACATCATTAATCATTAGAGAAATGCAAATCAAAACTACAATGAGGTATCACCTCACACCAGTCAGAATGGCTATCATCAAAAAATCTAGAAACAATAAATGCTGGAGAGGGTGTGGAGAAAAGGGAACCCTCTTGCACTGTTGGTGGGAATGTAAATTGATACAGCCACTATGGAGAACAGTATGGAGGTTCCTTAAAAAACTACAAATAGAATTACCATATGGATCTTGTTCTAATATGAAACTGTCACATGCTTGAAGGCTTTTCTCCCCTTACCACTCTAACATAACTTCTTCTTAGCTCTTACATTTATACATGGTTAGCAGAACTGTACAGATAGGGTCCATTCTATTCTGTATTGCCTTTATTTCACATACTGATGAATATTTTCTATATGTCAGTGGTCTTCATAACTAATATTCAAGTGAGTGTATAGTATTCTGTAGGTTGATGCTTAATAATTTGTTAATTCCCTGAGTCAGACTCTTGAATTGCTAGCAACCTTATTAAATTTATTATAGATGATTATATAATCATATAACATGTATCTTTATGCTTCAGTTGAATTACTTCCTTGGGAAAAATCCATAAGACAGAAGAATTTTTTTTAAAGAGTAAGTTAAAACTCCCTGATGGCAGGAATCATATCTCATATATCTTTCTATTTTCTGTAGGCCTTAGCACAATGCTGAAAGTATTAAAGGAATTCATTAAATAAGTGATAATTTAGATTTGAATATTCTCTACAGAAAAGTTTGGTCCATGACATAATGGCTGATTCATGGTGAATAATCTACTTTCATTTAACTCATTAAATGGAAGAGTAAGAGCTTACTGTTATAATGGTCATCCAATTAATGAATATGCTGTTTATTTAGTTTATTCCTCACATTGCTTATGTTTGCTTATCTGTCTTGATAGGTTTCAGAGTGGAGGAAGAGGCAGTTACAGGTGAGTGGGGCAGCATAGGGTTAAGGGACCTAGAACCACAACAGCAACATTTATCTTATTCAATATCACTGTTTTTACATGAGTTTCTCATCTCATGACTAAGGGACTACACTTCACACTATTTACTACACAAACTAGCTAGCTAACCTTTGAAAGAAGAATTTATCTAATCAGATTAAAAAATAAAACATTGCCCTTCCTATAATTAGGCCTAATCGTCAACTTGGACACAAGTTAATGAAACAATTTTGATATTGTTTTAAAATTTTAAAGTGAAATTTTGCACAAGATGTTATAAAATTCTAAGGGCATAGAACTATGCCATAAATCTTGTGACTATTTCATGCTTGTGGGCAATATCTCTTTGTTCCAAACAATCTGACTCTCCTCAGTGCTAAATTGGGAGCGTGAGTTATTTTTTGTCAGCCTCTTATTTTCAATACGTCTTCAGTTTTTTTTTATTGACATA
Source organism: Kogia breviceps (assembly GCF_026419965.1). Lineage (NCBI taxonomy): Eukaryota > Metazoa > Chordata > Mammalia > Artiodactyla > Physeteridae > Kogia > Kogia breviceps. The sequence goes on from NC_081314.1 coordinate 104,697,666, forward strand.
ATTATTTAATTCTCATAATAAGGCTGATAATTGTTAAAAAGTATGAAGGAGTGAAATTCAAAGCAAATTTAAAAATTATAGATGTGTTTAAACATTAGGAAGGATAGATACAGGGTAGGAATAATACTGTTTAAATATTTCCTACATTCTGAGTAGAGTTCTTAGCACATGGTCACTGTAGTCAGAGTAACAGATCACTGAACCTCAGGAAAGCCTATTTTTTGTAGGTAAATAATACAGGGACAGAAATAGATTTCATATCACATGCCAACTACAATTCATTACCAGTGGTTATCAAAATGTGGTCTTAAAAAGGATACAGAGGCAGCATCTGGGCTCAGTAAGAAGGAGTGCTGTGATGGTTAGTAACGTCGCCCATAACAAGGAAAAGAAGCAAAGCATACATTTGCCGACACTGGAAAAATTCAAACTACAAAAATGCTTGAGGACGTAAATGTGAAACTATGTTGCTTCCATAGTTTCGTCATTTCTTGATTTTGTTGTAGTTACTACTTTCTTTTTTCAAGTAATGTTCTTCCAGTGGCCGAGCATTGTAGGAGAAAATTGGGGGAATATACAGATTACGTGTTTGCTACTTATTCCCATGAATGAGGGCATACTCATTTTCTACATCCTTGTATTTGCTTAGCAGAACACAAAATAACAGGGTGTGCTTTGCTACAAATTCTTTTTGGGATTTTAATATACTCCATTGATGAAGTCTGATAAGTCCAAAGAAAATCTATCTGGAGATGTAAAAACGTATCCTCTTTTCCTATAATCATAAACAGTGTGGTGATTGTATACTGTGTAGTGGAAAGAACAAGGACTTTGCAGTTGGTGGACCTCACTCAAATTCCTGTTCTGGTAATTACTTGCTGTGTACCTCTGGGAAATTTAGCCTCTTTGAGTCTCTGTTTCCTTACATGAGGGATGGAGATAATAACAGTGAGGTTTACATGACATGACAGATAAAAGTGCCTAGTACAATGACTGGCACATAGTAGGCTCTCAACAAATAGCAGTAATAGTTATTGTTGATAATGATTAATAGAACTTGTATCAATATTAGTACTGGTATTAACATTAGTAGTATTATATTGTGGCCACAGTTCATGTGAATTGAATTTAGATTTTCTAATGGGTAGAAGTTTCACACTTCCTGATTAATACTTAATATTCTGTCTTCCTTCCGCAAAGCTTTGCTTATCACTCAATTACAACCCTAGTTTTGGCCAGCCAGTTATTTCTCTGTCAGGAAAAAAAAAAACATTAAAACTGTTAGTTACAAAAATTAAACAGAACAAGTTGTCCATGACTTGGTTTATAGAGATAAACAATTTAGTAAGTGATGATTATGGACAGCCTAGGCAGCACTTAGCAAGATGTTTCAAAATGAATAGAAACATTTCTAACTAACTGTTGAAAGTTATTGCCCTCAGAAGACAGCATTGCAGGTGCTTTATTCATTGGATGGAGGGAGGTAGTACCATTTAGTCTTATAATGTTTACTTGCAGTTCTCTAAAGCAGATGATACTGGTTTGAGCTTTTCCTTACCTTCATGATTCACATATTACCAGAAGCCAAGTGCTTGAAAGTTCAACAGTTAATTTATACGTACTAAGGAAAGTGGTGGTTCCAGTTCCTAAGAGCTAAAATATTATAAGATCCTTAATTATGGCCTAGCAGGTAGTGAGAATATTCCTATGTGCCTTGGCCTGGGTGGAATATGATTTCTGTCATGGACTGGTCCATCTGGTCAATTGTTGACTGTTTCTGAATGCTACCTTTTAGCTGATGTTGTCGAGGAGCCCATAATCTATAAAATTCTTATCAGTGACATGCTGGGGATCTGCAGCAGGATTGGAAGAAAGAGTTATTTTCCTATTACACTGCAGCGTTGTCCAAAAGGCACTGTCCAGCTGACTTCAACCTAGTGCACTCAGTAGGCTATGGTGTATGGAAGAAACAGGGGTGGGCGTTAAGAGGTTGGAGGGTGAATGAATAGGACAATGTAGGTAGGGTGGGGAAGGTAGGGCTGGGTGAAGGGACAGCTATATAGTCATCAATCTACTTTGTGCTATTAAACTACCGGGGCCCAGATGTGACTCTGGCTTCCACGGCAATCTGCTTGCCTCTGGGTTGATCCTGAGGGTCAGGGAAAGGGAGAAGAGGTGTTTCAAAGGGTGTGGCCGGGCACCGCTCCTGATGTCGTTCTCCATGGAGCCTTGGTCTCAAGCTGGGCCCTTTTCCCAGGGGCTGTGGCAGCTATAGATATTTCTTTGAAAGGAGGTTATAGAAGGCATCATTGTACTGTAAATGAAAATGAAGGTAGTTTGAAATTCATGCATGAAAGGATGACTGCCTATATTACTAAGGTACTTTCTCAAATTAGGTTTTACAATCAATCGGATTTAAGGTTGTACTTATATCATTACATTCACTTATATATCCATATGCTTTCTTGAGTAGCAGAGAAAGCAAGAAGGTCGGGGACTTCACAGAGCTCTGAATACTCCCATGGGAGTGTGTCAGGCACAAGAATGTCAGCATTATTTGGAGTGGTTGTTCTAAAGAATAAAAGCCTTCTCTGACCAACAATTTTTTTTTTCTACTGGGTATTCTGTCTTTTGAAAGAAACATTACAGATATAAGGTCTATGAAATTTCCAATATGCTGGTATGAAATGATGAAGCTGTGGGTTTCTCAGCTTTCCTCTCCCCCTTTGTCACCTTAATTTCTTCCCCTCTTACTACTCTGTCAAGAGAATGGATGAAACCTTCTCAGGTGAATTCTTGAGAAAAAAAGCCATCAGAGTTGAATAAAAAACACGGGGACCTAGTGGGTGAGAGAGTTACGTCAGTATAGGAGTGTGAGAGAACCTTGGGAGTTTGGGGATATTAGAGAAAAGGAGCATACAGGCGAGTTTAATAAGAGCTGCTGTGAATTATACTCTTAGACTCCTTTACCTGCTTGAGAGACACATGGGAGGAAAGACTGCAGTTCTATACCTCATCATGTTTCCTTAGTCCGACATCACTCTGGGACAAGTGACTGGGTTTTGGAATTTGGGGGATGGAGTGGCAATGTCACAGTTCTGTAAGCATAAAACAAACCAGGCATTCTGTAGCTAACATTGCCATCCTTCAATCTACCACATCTCTTCTCCCTAAACGGTCTCAGTGCTCTGGGATCAGGGTAGGTGGGTGGTATTGGGGGTGAGGGGGTGGACAAGGGAAAACCCACTCAGGCTGCTTTGAAAACAAGAATACTGATAAAGGTTCAGGAATGATACCCTTAGAACTCTGGTTCTTTTTGTTTCCCAAACAAGAGTATATTAAGGATAGCACATATGTCTTTGTCAGAAACAAGGATAGCAAATTAGTCACAAAAACTTCCATTTGGTTCCTCAGAGATTAGACTTTTTTTTTAAGATTTTTTTTTTTTTTAATGTGGACCATTTTTAAAGTCTTTACTGAATTTGTTACAATATTGCTTCTGTTTTATGTTTTGGGTTTTTGACCACGAGGCATGTGGGATCTTAGCTCCCCAACCAGGGATCAAACCCACACCCCCTGCATTGGAAGGTGAAGTCTAACCACTGGACCGCCAGGGAAGTCCCAGAGATTAGACTTTAGAACTGAATGAAACTGCCAACTTTATATAAAGCCCAACTCCTGGCCCACGTGTGGCAGCGCCATCGTGGAGCCTGCTTTTCTCTGGCCTGTCCTCTGGATTACCTGCCCACCCAGTTAAACCATAACTTCTGGCCCTCAGTCACCAGCCCTCATATTGACTTTACCTCTGGTTCATTTGGACATTTTGATATTTTCTCATCTTAAATTCTTTATCATTATATTCCAAATGTAAGGAAGATTCATTATCTTGAAAGAGCAGGGAAGAAATTGTTTTATCTGCTTTTCTTTAAAAAGAAGGCTCTGGGCTTCCCTGGTGGCGCAGCGGTTGAGAGTACGCCTGCCGATGCAGGGGACGCGGGTTCGTGCCCCGGTCCGGGAAGATCCCACATGCCGCGGAGCAGCTAGGCCCGTGAGCCATGGCCGCTGAGCCTATGCGTTCGGAGCCTGTGCTCCGCAGCGGGAGAGGCCACAACAGTGAGAGGCCCGCGTACCAAAAAAAAAAAAAAAAAAAAAAAAGAAGGCTCTTACCTGCCTGCGTCTACAGCCATAGAACAGTCAGAGAGCTCTGTTGACGGGCACTGGCTGTGGAGTCCGTTGACCCTAAACCACAAGAGGCCCAGATTAAATGATTTCAGACTCACTCCATGATCCCTTTCTAGTAGTTCTTTCCCTTCATTATTAAAGCGTGCTCATCTCTTCAATAAAACATATAAAAACAAAACACAAGAAACATTTTCTCTAACCACTTCTCTTTCTTTTCAGATACAGATTTTTGGAGAAAACAGTACTGGACTTGGTACTTTGTATAGCTCCTCTCTCTGACCTCACATTCAGTCCTCCCCCACTGAGTTTGTCTTACATGATGCTAGTGAAAATGCTCTTGCAAAGGCCGCCCATGAAACCTAAACACATAGTTGCTAAATCCAACGGACACACTTCATTTTTATCTTAAAGGAGCTTCATAAAGCCTTGGACATTAAACTCCTTGGAACTGTCTCCCTTTTTTGGCTTCTAGGATACTGTGCTTCCCCTGTATTCCTGATTACCTGTCTGGCTCTTCTATCTCAGTCTCCTTTGGGTACACTTCTTCAATTCATTTCTTAAATCTTGGTGTTCCAAAGGTTTGCATTCTTTTCCTATTTCTTTTCATTCTTTATATTTTCTCCATGGGTTATCTTAAGTATGCTTAAAGCTTCAGGTACAATCAATATGCTGATGATCTCCAAATCTACATCTTTAGCCCAGATCTTTTTAACTGAGTTCAACCTATATAAATATAAGTGCCTACTGGATATCTTCACTTAGATGCCCCACAGTAATCTTCCACTCAATATGCATGAAATGGTCTCATTTCTATTCCAAAAACTTGTCCTTCTCCCTCTCTCTCTCAGTGGTAATACCATCAACCAACTTGTCTAAGAAAGAAACCTGACAAATATCTTGATTCTTTTCTCCTCCTTCCTTGTTCACTCAATGACCAAGACACATTCGTTTTCCTTATCTAGTAATAAATCCATTTTCTTATCTCCTGACTCCAAACTTATTCTCATTACATAAGTCAGGCCCTGACCTTTCCTAGCTTGGACTGCTGAAAATATATAACTGTCTGTTTCCCATCTTGTTCCTTGTTTTACACTTTTTGTTTAAATCATCCCTAGAGTGATCTTTCAGAAATGCAAATGTGATCATGCCATTCTCTTGCTTAAAATCCTTCAATGGCTGCCCATTGCTTTTAGGATAAAATTCAAAATGGCCCCCACACCCACTCCCACCATTACAGCCTCCTGTGCTGGACTGCTTTAGGGAAGATGGGCTAGAATAATAGTTTAATCTCTAGCTATTTCATGCTTGGCTTCACTTTACTGAGGCTGCCAATTAGTGATTTAGAGGTGAACTCTTCTATGCTCTGCTATGAACTGAGGTCTGTTTCAAGTAGTTCTTGAAGAGCCTTTGGCTTGTCACTAAAACCTGCACTGACTTGAACTTGTGACCTAAAGTTGAATATCTGTATATCCTATTGGCCATCTCCTGAGTCAGGAAAGGAAGCTTTGAAAATGCTTTGATTATTTTCAAGTCCAATTTGGCCTAAAGAAATATATTTTCAACTTAACAATATTTTAAATGTTATATGTTCAGACATAGATGGCAGTGGTTTTTTTTTTTTTTCCTTCTACTCTCCCTCTTATAATTGCTTTTCAGAGAGAAGTGGGTAGATCTCTCAACGCTACTGACTTTTATAAAATGGTGGATGAGTGCTTTCATTTTCTTGTCTTGTCATCTGTCTTTTTCTGGTTTTAGCAAATGGAAAGTAACAACAGCTGGGTGTGATCATATCAGCAGGAGACATCCTTGCTCCTGGCTGATTCACAAATTGCCCCTGTCTTGCTTGCCATTTCAAAGAGAGGAATAGAATATAGAATGGACAAGAAAATTAAAGGGGCTGTGCGCGCACGCGCGTGCGCGCGCGCACACACACACACACACACACATAAGATTTTCTTCTAATAAAGGTAAGAAGAAAATCAGTAAGTCAAGAAAGGAATTAGAAATACCATAGACCCTCACAGGAAAAAATATTTTAAAAGTGATTCAGAAAGATTAGATATGGACAAAAGGAAAGGGGAACTTGTTTTCTTGTGGAAAAAAATCATTTTAAAAAATGTGAATAAACTGCTTTTTCAGCTGATAAATAAAAGATGGTTTATATAGAATATTCTAAAAGGTAGACAACTAGACAGTTATCAAGGTAAATTTTCTCCTCTTTACCTGTTAGTCTTGTCTACAGCCTGAAAGAAATTATGATTGTCAAGGGGAAAAAATCAACATTATGCATCTTACACAAGGATGTCCTCTACCAGGGTGTGAAGGGTACTGGGGTTGCGGATCAGCTTGTCAAGGAAGCTGACAATGTCAGTAAATTTTGGTCTGTGATTTCTTTCCTTCTGCCAGCAATGGAGCATCAGCTGGTGTAGAGATGCTGGACAGCCCATGGGAGCCGGAAGTCTGTAACCTTCTTCAATGGACAGAATGACCTAAATGCAAACATACAGAGGTTATTCTCTTACTTTGGGGGACAAATAATACACATGCTAAGTTATCATTCCTTTTATACAGGAAGTGGAAGCCAAAACATTGGTAAGCATGAAAACTACTTGTGAGTACAGGTGGTCCAGACAAGGATAAATACGAAAGTAGTGAACAAGAATTGCAAGTATCTTCGTAGCATCTGCTGACCCCCTTGAGAGGAAAAATATGTTTTTTAAACTTGTGGTATACGTATGGGAGGTTAAATTTCATCCCAATGTCCAGAAATAGTTTTTGTGTGATTTAGCTGGAATGTCTCAAAACCCAATTAGGACATCAGAAAGTTAGTCTAAGATTGATGCATTTAATACAAACCACTTGTGACAAACGTTTTAAGTAAAACTGTACTTCTGCAGAAACACTGAATTCCTGATTCATTTTTTATCCCTTTATAATAATGTCAGTGTGTATTCTTTCTGTAGCCATCTTTCCTCCTTTCTTCTTTACTGTCTATTTAATTCTTTATTTTATTTATTTGGTTGCACCAGGTCTTAGTTGCAGCAGGTGGGCTCCTTAGTCACGGCACGTGGGCTCCTTAGTTGTGGCATGCGAACTCTTAGTTGTGACATGCATGTGGGATCTAGTTCCCTGACCAGGGATCGAACCCAGGCCCCCTGCATCGGGAGTGCAGAGTCTTAACCACTGTGCCACCAGGGAAATCCCTGCCTCTTTAATTCTTCTTCACTTACTTCTGTCTTTCCCTTAGTCTGACACTGATGTGATTATGAAGTCCTTTCAGAACTTCTAAGGTCATTTAATCTTTGAAATGCTATCAGTGCCCAGCTTAAGGCCACAGAGTAACAGGACATTCAGCCTGAGTATCCTCTGGGCCAGTACTCTCCAAAAGAACTTTCCGTGATGACGGAAATGTTCTCTCTGTCCAACATGGTGGCAAGTAGTCATGTGGCTATTGAGCATTTGAAATGTGGCTAGTAAGACTGAGGAACTGAATTTTTAGTTTTAGTTTAATTAATTGACATTAAATTTTAAATAGCCATATGTGGCAAGTGGCTACTCTTTAGGGCAGTGTAGCTTTAGGGACCGGATAAGAAGCCAAAGTTAAGAGTAACAACAAGATAACTGTATTATTATTATTATTTTTTGTACTTAGGAAATCACATACAAGATAAGGTAAGATATTTATCTATTTCTCTGTTTAATATACTACCCACTGGGAATTTCCTAACAATGCAATAAAGTTGACCTGGAATTTATGTAGCTTATTTTTTAATAAAGTGTTCAAAGGTATTCATGTGACTATTCTTACATTATCTCTGGGAGAAAGACAAAGGAAAGTGTTTATTTACCCCCCCCCTTTTTTAAACATTTGTCTGCTTTTATTTTAAGAAGGCAAGGAAGTGTGTAAAGCAGTTTTCAAAATTTCCCAATTGTTAAAATTTAACAAAACAGTTAAAAAGAAAAACTTTGCATAGAGAGGGCACTGAGCTGGAACCACATTTTTGTAGACTAGGTGGTTCTCTGGGAGGGTTTTTAAAGGATTGTTGCTCAGGATTTGCCTAAAGCAAGGCAGGCTCTCTGAAATCCGCAGCCCCCCCCCTCTCTAAAATGCCACCTTGTGAGGAAAAATGAAGGTCTTTTAAAAGGTGCATCTTATGGTCCTGTGTAAGTATCTTTCCCTGCCCCTCAAAATGTAGGTGTCTGGTGGGCTAGGACCCAAGCTTTTCCGTTGATATTTCCTTTTTTTTTTTTCGGTACGCGGGCCTCTCACTGTTGTGGCCTCTCCCGTTGTGGAGCACAGGCTCCAGACGCGCAGGCTCAGCGGCCATGGCTCACGGGCCCAGCCGCTCCGCGGCACGTGGGATCTTCCCGGACCGGGGCACGAACCCGTGTCCCCTGCATCGGCAGGCGGATTCTCAACCACTGCGCCACCAGGGAAGCCCTATTATACCTATTTTTAAACAAGAAAATTTAGACTCAGAGATGTTAGGAAACTTGCCTAAATTCACACAGCATAGGTGGCAGAGTTGAAATTTGAACTTTGTTCCTTTTAGCTTCCAAACTTTTCCTCTGGCCATTCCCCAGGAATGCTTTTCAGTTCTCATGATAACATCTTCCTCTCCAATTTTATATCAACTGATGTAATTTTAGGAGTGGTGATTACCATTTTATGTATTGTTATACATCTGCTAATTGGGCTTCAGTGTTTTTACTTGGATCCTAAGCTTTATATTCTGGGTAAATCAAAAACATATTTACTTCATAGTTTGTAAAATGTAATCTCTGGCTGAACAGAGTAATTTCTGAGTGCTTCTGAGTCCTGCACACATTTCTATTACTGCATCTGTTACATTGTATTGTTATATTTCATCTGCTTCCTCTCAGGCTAAACATACATAAAAGAAGGAATTATGTCCCTATATTTTGTATTCTCATCCCTTAGTATGGTGCCTGACACATTAATAAATGTTATTGACAAAAACAAAAGCTATTAGAAGAAATTTTGGGATTTGTCTTGATAGAGAGCAGACTCTTAGAAAACCTGGAGTCTCAAGCTACCCAAGATGGATTAAAAGCAGAAGCATTTGAAGTACCTCAGAAGGAAATATTAATAAAAAACTGGGGCATCAAGTAGTATTGTTCAAAATGATATAATTTCTCCCTGGTTTGGTTAGACAATGGCCAGGTGAGATTGGGCCTTGCTCTTCTGTAAGACAGAGGGCACTGGACCCAACATCAGCTTCCTGTAAAGACTGGTGGTTTCTTATTCCTGTCCAGAAGGTTTACTATTTCCCATTGACCCAAACGTCCTTAGCTGCTGGGGAGCTGACTTTTCCAGACAACTCCTGTAAACAGCTGACACATCCAGCCTGCTTGGTGTCAAGCAGGCTGTTTACTGTCTTTTGACAAAGTTGCTCTCATGATTGGCCTGTAAGAAGGCAGAGTGACAAGAAAGTGTGGTCCTTCACCTGGAACCTTTATCCATAATGTGTTCAGCAACGTGTCTGGTCCCAGAATGCCTTTCTGTGGGGAGAGTGGGAGGTTCAGGGACTCATGACATTGCTTCTTGCTGACCTCTGGCTTTAAAGCTTCCTCTGTTCTTTAACTTGTGACTTTGTGAAATATGTCCTGAGCCCTGGTTCATGACAGATGTCAAACATGAAGTTCCCACCTTATAGGAAAATATTAATAACAACAGTAACAACAGTGGCAATAATAATAACAGCTAACCATTACTGAGAGCTCTTGGGAACTTCCAGATGCCATTTCTAAATGATTTACATGCATCAACTCTTTCAATCCTTACAGTAATACTATGAGGTAGGTACTATTGTTATCCTCAGTTTACAGATGAGGAACTTAAACACAGAGAGGTTTAATTTGTTGAAGATCACACATGTAAAAATTCCGGTTTTGAAGGTAGCTAGAGAAGAGATTTAAGCAATATGATTCACAAAGATGGTTAAAAGACACAACATCTTTCTAATGGATTTTTAATGTATTTATCCAAACAGATATATTTAATTACTTAAAATATACTATTGAGCATACCGTGTATAAGAGATAACATAATGAGTAAGAAATATTTCTGTCTTTAGGAAATGTATAATCTAGTGAAGGTGACCAAGGAGTCTGAATATGGTAAGTGCCATATAGAACAGGGAGTTATGGAAACTTTTCAGAGGAGTACCTAACCCAGCCTTGGGGAGGCTTCTCAGAGGAGGTGAACTGAATGTAGAAGGTAGCAGGGTTGACTAGACTAGATGGGTCCAAGAGAGGAGATGTGACCTGATCAGGGAATGAAAGTAGATTTCTGCAGCTAGAATAGAGTCTTCAGAGAAAGGAATGGTGAGATTTGAGGCTCAAAGATTAAGTAAAAACTATATTTCTTGAGATCATGAATGATTTTGCATACTATAAATACAGACTTTATGCAAAGAGTTTTAGCAAGTAAATGACATTAGATTTATCTTTTGGAAACTCACTCTGGCGGCAATGTGAAGAGTGCATCGGAGGGCATGGGAAGCCCGAAGGAGGCTTGCAGTGATCCAGGAGAGAGGTCAGGATGGCTTAGTGAAAGCAGTGGACGTGGGTACAAGAAATAGACTGATCTGACAGGAATGTGGGATTAGGGTGAAATTGGGTATGGAAGTAGAGGGAGAAGAGAATGACTTCTAGATTTTTGGCTTGGTCAACTAGTAAAGATAGAAGACAAAGGAGGAGAAGCAGTTTTGGGGCTGGCGTGACAATGAGTTAAATCTTCTGTGATCTTTCTGGTTTTGGATTCAAGTAACATATAAAACTTTGAAAGCTTATTATATGTCAATTTCCAGGCTATGTGTTTTAACACAGCTTACCTTATTTAGATCTCAAGATACCTATGTGAGTGTGGTTCTACATATTTTGTAGGTAAGAAAACTGAAGCTCAAACTAATGAACAGATTGGGTCAATATCACATAGCTAATAATGCCCTGAAGAATGGACTAATATTATCATCTTGGTAGCCTCTGAATAATGATAGTGGTAGAGAAAAATCTGTCCTGAGTCTTTGAGCCACATACCTGACTCTTTCTCCCAGAATTAGCACTTGAGCCTCTCTTACACACTTACACACTCCATGCTTTCCCTCTCACGTACTTGCTCATGACTTTTATGCTTGCAGCTCCAGCTCAGCTCTCTCCAGATTTCTCCATCTATTGTCTATGGGACATACCACTTCATAAAGTTGTCATATAGGTGCCATGTTTTTTTTTGTTCAAAGGGTCGATCCAAAAAGAAGATATAACAATTGTAAATATTTATGCACCCAACATAGGAGCACCTCAGTACATAAGGCAAATACTAACAGCCATAAAAGGGGAAATCGACAGTAACACATTCATAGTTGGGGACTTTAATACTCCACTTTCACCAATGGACAGATCATCCAAAATGAAAATAAATAAGGAAACACAAGCTTTAAATGATACATTAAACAAGATGGACTTAATTGATATTTATAGGACATTCCATCCAAAAACAACAGAAAACACATTTTTCTCAAGTGCTCATGGAACATTCTTCAGGACAGATCATATCTTGGGTCACAAATCTAGCCTTGGCAAATTTAAGAAAATTGAAATCGTATCAAGTATCTATTCTGACCACAACGCTATGAGACTAGATATCAATTACAGGAAAAGATCTGTAAAAAATACAAACACATGGAGGCTAAACAATACACTACTTAATAACGAAGTGATCACTGAAGAAATCAAAGAGGAAATAAAAAAATACTTAGAAACAAATGACAATGGAGACACGATGACCCAAAACCTATGGGATGCAGCAAAAGCAGTTCTAAGAGGGAAGTTTATAGATATACAATCCTACCTTAAGAAACAGGAAACATCTCAAATAAACAACCTAACCTTGCACCTAAAGCAATTAGAGAAAGAAGAACAAAAAAACCCCAAAGTTAGCAGAAGGAAAGAAATCATAAAGATCATATCAGAAATAAATGAAAAAAAATGAAGGAAACGATAGTAAAGATCAATAAAACTAAAAGCTGGTTCTTTGAGAAGATAAACAAAATTGATAAACCATTAGCAAGACTCATCAAGAAAAAAAGGGAGAAGACTCAAATCAATAGAATTAGAAATGAAAAAAGCGAAGTAACTGACACTGCAGAAATACAAAAGATCATGAGAGATAACCACATGCAATTCTATGCCAATAAAATGGAAAACCTGGAAGAAATGGACAAATTCTTAGAAATGCACAACCTGCCGAGACTGAATCAGGAAGAAATAGAAAATATGAACAGACCAATCACAAGCACTGAAATTGAAACTGTGATTAAAAATCTTCCAACAAACAAAAGCCCAGGACCAGATGGCTTCACAGGCGAATTCTATCAAACATTAGAAAAGAGCTAACACCTATCCTTCTCAAACTCTTCCAAAATATAGCAGAGGGAGGAACACTCCCAAACTCATTCTATGAGGCCACCATCACCCTGATACCAAAACCAGACAAAGATGTCACAAAGAAAGAAAACTACAGGCCAATATCACTGATGAACATAGATGCAAAAATCCTCAAGAAAATGCTAGCAAACAGAATCCAACAGCACATTAAAAGGATCATATACCATGATCAAGTGGAGTTTATTCCAGGAATGCAAGGATTCTTCAATATACACAAATCAATCAACGTGATACACCATATTAACAAACTGAAGCAGAAAAACCATATGATCATCTCAAGAGATGCAGAGAAAGCTTCTGAAAAATTCAACACCCATTTATGATTTAAAAAAACTGCAGAAAGTAGGCATAGAGGGAACTTTCCTCAACATAATAAAGGCCATATATGACAAACCCACAGCCAACATCATCCTCAATGGTGAAAAACTGAAACCATTTCCACTAAGATCAGGAATAAGGCAAGGTTGCCCACTCTCACCACTCTTATTCAACATAGCGTTGGAAGTTTTAACCACAGCAATCAGAGAAAAAAAAGAAATAAAAGGAATCCAAATCAGAAAAGAAGAAGTAAAGCTGTCACTGTTTGCAGATGATATGATACTATACATAGAGGATCCTAAAGATGCTACCAGAAAATTACTAGAGCTAATCAATGAATTTGGTAAAGTAGCAGAATACAAAATTAATGCACAGAAATCTCTTACATTCCTATACAGTAATGATGAAAAATCTGAAAGTGAAATTAAGAAAACACTCCTATTTACCATTGCAACAAAAAGAATAAAATATCTAGGAATCAACCTACCTAAGGAGACAAAAGACCTGTATGCAGAAAATTATAGGACACTGATGAAAGAAATTAAAGATGATATAAACAGATGGAGAGATATACCATGTCCTTGGATTGGAAGAATCAGCATTGTGAAAATGACTCTACTACCCAAAGCAATCTACAGATTCAATGCAATTCCTATCAAACTGACACTGGCATTTTTTACAGAACTAGAACAAAAAATTTCACAATTTGTATGGAAACACAAAAGACCCCGAATAGCCAAAGCAATCTTGAGAATGAAAAGTGGAGCTAGAGGAATCAGGCTCCCTGACTTTAGACTATACTACAAAGCTACAGTAATCAAGACAGTATGGTACTGGCACAGAAACAGAAATATAGATCAGTGGAATAGGATAGAAAGCCCAGAGATAAACCCACACACATATGGTCACCTTATCTTTGATAAAGGAGGCAAGAACATACAGTGGAGAAAAGACATCCTCTTCAATAAGTGGTGCTGGGAAAACTGGACAGGTACATGTAAAAGTATGAAATTAGAACACTCCCTAACACCATACACAAAAATAAACTCAAAATGGATTAAAGACCTAAATGTAAGGCCAGACACTATCAAACTCTTAGAGGGAAACCTAGGCAGAACACTCTATGACATAAATCACAGCAAGATCCTTTTTGACCCACTTCCTAGAGAAATGGAAATAAAAACAAAAATAAACAAATGGGACCTAATGAAACGTAAAAGCTTTTGCACAGCAAAGGAAACCACAAACAAGACCAACAGACAACCTTCAGAATGGGAGAAAATATTTGCAAAGGAAGCAACTGACAAAGGATTAATCTCCAAAATTTACAAGCAGCTCATGCAGCTCAATATCAAAAAAACAAACAACCCAATCCAAAAATGGCCAGAAGATCTAAATAGACATTTCTCCAAAGAAGATATACAGATGGCCAACAAACACATGAAAGAATGCTCAACATCATTAATCATTAGAGAAATGCAAATCAAAACTACAATGAGATATCATCTCACACCAGTCAGAATGGCCATCATCAAAAAATCTAGAAACAATAAATGCTGGAGAGGGTGTGGAGAAAAGGGAACACACTTGCACTGCTGTTGGGAATGTAAATTGATAGAGCCACTATGGATATCAGTATGGAGGTTCCTTAAAAAACTACAAATACAACTACCATACGACCCAGCAATCCCACTACTGGGCATATACCCTGAGAAAACCATAATTCAAAAAGAGTCATGTACCAAAATGTTCATTGCAGCTCTGTTTACAATAGCCAGGACATGGAAGCAACCTAAGTGTCCATCAACAGATGAATGGATAAAGAAGATGTGGCACATATATACAATGGAATATTACTCAGCCATAAAAAGAAACGAACTTGAGTTATTTGTAGTGAGGTGGATGGACCTAGAGTCTGTCATACAGTGTGAAGTAAGGCAGAAAGAGAAAAACAAATACTGTATGCTAACACACTTATATGGAATCTAACAAAGAAACAAAAAAAGGTCATGAAGATTCTAGGGGTAAGACGGGAATGGAGACACAGACCTACTAGAGAATGGACTTGAGGATGTGGGGAGGGGGAAGGGTAGGCTGTGACAAAGTGAGATAGTGGCATGGACATATATACACTACCAAACGTAGAATAGATAGCTAGTGGGAAGCAGCATCATAGCACAGGGAGATCAGCCTGGTGCTTTGTGACCTCCTAGAGGGGTGGCATAGGGAGGGTGGGAGGGAGGGAGATGCAAGAGGGAAGAGATATGGGAACATGTGTATATGTATAACTGATTCACTTTTTTATAAAGCAGAAACTAACACACCATTGTAAAGCAATTATACTCCAATAAAGATGTTAAAAAAACAAACAAAAAAACAAAATAAAACTAACCCTGTTCCTGCTTTGGCATTAATTAAATTAATTAATTAATTAATCAATTAACTTTATTTTTGCCTGTGTTGGGTCTTTGTTGCTGCATGCGGGCTTTCTCTAGCTGCAGCAAGCAGGGCCTACTCTTCATTGCGGTACGCAGGCTTCTCATTGCAGTGGCTTCTCTTGTTGCGGAGCATGGGGTGTATGCATGGTGGCTTCAGTAGTTGTGGCATGTGAGCTTCAGTAGTTGTGGCACGTGGGCTCAGTAGTTGTGGCTCATGGGCTGTAGAGCACAGGCTCAGTAGTTGTGGCGCATGGGCTTAGTTGCTCCACGGCATGTGGGATTTTCCAGGACGGGCTCAAACCCGTGTCTCCTGCATTGGCAGGTGGATTCTTAACCACTGTACCACCAGGAAAGCCCCTGCTTTGGCATTTCTGTCCTCTGAAAAGGGTACCATTCTTTTTCCAGTGATTTAGGTCAGAGATCAGGGAGTCATCTGGGCCTTTGCCTTTCCGGGTGCTCAAAATTAACTTAAGACATGTTGATTCCACCACCTTCGTATATTTTAAATCTGTTCTAGTTTTAATCCTCTCTTCAAATGATTTATTTTTCATTTTGATCACTGCAACAACCGCCTAACTAGTCTTTTAGTCTCCCCTTTTCCTCCCTCAATCATCTCCCGTAGTGCACCCAAAGAAATCCTGCTGATGTGAAACTGTGATCACGTTCCTGAAATTCTGCAGTGGCTCACCATTACCCTGGCTCAGTCCTCACCTCTGGCTGCATCCTGTTTCCTCTTTGCTTTGGCCACTACAAAACACTTGCAGTCTCTCAGCTGGGCAAGCCAAGTTCAAGAGCAGGAACTGTTTCTTTTTTCCATATGTCCCCAGCATCTAAAACAACGCCTTGTCAAGTCAAAAAGGGAGCTCCAATTGTCATATATGTGATCTATGAAAGCTTTATATTAACCTTTATCTTCATTAACATATCTTTTGTGGGAAGTTTTGTTTTATAGGTATTTCTGATTCCCTAGTCAAGGACTGACAGGGAGCCAGGAGCATATGGGGTGTTTTGTCTAAAAGACTAAATGAGGTTTATTGTTTTAGGATATGAAGGAGTGATAATTAACTAGAGAGAATTTTGTTAACAGTATGGTTTTATGATAGCTGTAGGCTGTCATCCTTTGGAGAAGAGTTATACAAGGCTATACCCTTATTTTAAAATGTAAGAAGAGAATTAAAACAAAGTGAAAAATTATGAAAATGACTGCAGTGATAACTTCTATGCAGAGGTAGAAGAAATTAGATTCTGTCAGAAATTATCATCTAAAACCTGGCTGGTTATTCTAAATAGATCGTACTGATTCCTTGTCAATGACACTGCAATTTTTAGCAGCCTAGAATCTACACAACGCTCAGTTGGGACACGTAGCAGACTGTTCTGCTCTTGCTGAATCTGATGAGTTTTCCAATTGTGTTGACAGTTTCTGAATCAAAGCAGGCAATGTGCATCTTTTACTAAACTAGGCAAACAAGGAGTAGACAGTCAATATGAAGACACTGAGATATCCCTGAACAATACTATTGAACAAGGACTGCTTGGGCTGTGCAGGGAATCACATTATTGTAACACTGCTAAACAACTCCTAAAGAGAAGCACATTGAATTTAGTTATTTAGAAAGTTATTTTAAAAGAAACTGTCTCAAAATTTTAGCAAGGGCTGAAATGTGCACTAGTAAATGGACTGTGAAATGATTTTACTTCTATCTTCCCTCTAAATATTCATGATGGCTTTGTTGATAAATTTAATTCATCAACCTTAATTTCAGGTTGAAGGGGGATGGAGAAGCAAAGAGTCCCAGTATATCCTTACTTTTTGTGATAATGATTACCTATAGATATTAGGACATTTAGGTTTATAAAACAGTAATACTGAAAACACTGGTAATGTATTTTCCTGATATGCAATATAATGATTGTGTCTGTATAGGCAAAAGAAGAAAAAAAGAAAGGAAAGAAGTAGTTATAAGTCAATAACATTTATAATATTATACCTATTTTCCTAGTCAATATTTTTCAACATACAGAATTTATCATTCAATGAAAAACAATCAAATTCCAAATGAAATTCAGTGTACATTAGAAAAAAAGGGGGATGGAGTGATGAAAGAATAAGAAACAGAAAGAAAATTTTTCCAAAGCTAATTTATAATTTAAATCATTAGGGCATGGAAACCTAAGATTTCCTTTCAAACTTTAAGATGAAGAATTTCTTAAAACCTTACACTTAAGACAGTTCTCTAACCTCATTTTTTGGAAGTTGAAGTAGAATGTCAAGGATCTATAAAAATGGAGAGTGCTTGTCCTTAGTAGGTTACCACCTTTCAGATTGTTGAATGAGTGGACAAAATGGGGGAAAATATGAAGTGTAGGATTCATAGGTTAAAAGGTTGCTGATGATATGATTTATGGTTTGGAAAATCTTTAGCCCTAACAGTTGAAAGTCACACCTGTTTTCTTTTTTCTTTTTTTTTTTTTGGCCACATCACACGGCTTTTGGGATCTTAGTTTCCCAGCCAGGGATTGAGCCCGGGCCCTCAGCAATGAAAGTGCTGGGTCCTAAACACTGGACCACCGAGGAATTCCCAAAAGTCACACTTCTTGAGACTGAGATAATTAACACCTTCTAAGCAACTATGCTTCAGTTTTTAAGTAGTGGAAAGAGCATTAGTGAAGGAGTCACCTGAACTGCATCTCTGTCCTAAACAAGCCCTGCTCTTAGGAAAGTATCTGTCTCATTAAGAAAAGGAAACTGGATTCAGTACTTGTGATTGTACTTTTCAGCTCAAAAAGCTATGTTTCTAGAGTCAGTGAAACTGAAGGCTTAATCTGCAGGACCTCTGGTAACATCTCTTGATCTCCAAGTTCTGTAGAGTCCAGATCTAGATTTGGATTCCTTTGAAAGGACTGTTTCCCACAGGGCTCCTGGTGCCGAAAGACAAAAATCCAGATAGGGACAGACTATATCCCAGTAAACTAAGACTAGGAAGATTTGGGGAACCATGATGTTTTTGTTTTGGTTTTTTAATTGGGGTATAGCTTTACAATATTGTGTTAGTTTCTGATGTACAACAAAGTGAATCAGCTATATGTATACATATATGCCCTCCCTCTTGGACCTCCTTCCCAACCCCCCATCCCACCCATCTAAGTCACCAAAGAGCATGGAGCTGAGCTTCCTGTGCTATACAGCAGGTTCCCACTAGTTATCTATTTTACACATGGTAGTGTATATATGTCAATCCCAATTCCCAATTCATCCCACCCCCCTTCCCCCTTTGGTGTCCATACATTTCTTCTCTACGTCTGTGTCTCTATTTCTGCCTTCAAAACCCATTCATCTGTACCATTTTTCTAGATTCCACATATATGCGTTAATATACGATATTTGTTTTTCTCTTCTGACTTACTTCACTCTGTATGACAGACTCTAGGTCCATCCACATCTCTACAAATGACCCAATTTCATTCATTTTTATGCCTGAGTAATATTCCATGGTATATGTGTACCACATATCTTCTTTATCCATTCATCTGTCAATGGACATTTAGGTTGTTTCCATGACCTGGCTTTTGTAAATAGCACTGCAATGAATATTGTGGTGCATGTGTCTTTTTGAATTATGGTTTTCTCAGAGTACATTCTGGGTCATATGGTAGCTCTATTTTTAGTTTTTAAAGGAACCTCCATACTGTTCTCCATAGTGGCTGTATCAATTTATATTCCCACCAACAGTACAAGACAGTTCCCTTTTCTCCACACTCTCTCCAGTATTTATATTGTTTGTAGATTTTTTGATGATGGCCATTCTGACTGGTGCAGGTGATACCTCATTGCAGCTTTGATCTGCATTTCTCAAATAGTGGTGTTGAGCATCCTTTCATGTGCCTCTTGGCCATCTCCATGTCTTCTTTGGGAAAATATCTATTTAGGTTTTTTGCCCACTTTTCACATGGGTTGTTTGTTCTTTTGATATTGAGCTGCATGAGCTGTTTGTATATTTTGTAGATTCCCTTGTAAGCTGCTTCATTTGAAAATATTTTCTTCCATTCTGAGGGTTGTCTTTGCATCTTGTTTATGGTTTCCTTTGCTGTGCAAAAGCTTTAAGTTTAATTAGGTCCCATTTGTTTATTTTATTTTTATTTCCATTACTCTAGGAGGTGGGTCAAAAAAGATCTTGCTGTGGTTTTTGTCAAAGAGTGTTATTCCTAAGCATTCCTCTAAGAGTTTTATAGTGTCTGGTCTTACATTTACGTTTTTAATCCATTTTGAGTTTATTTTTGTGTATAATGTTAGGAAGTGTTCTACTTTAATTCTTTTACATGTAGCTGTCCAGTTTTCCAGGCATCACTTATTTGAGAGGCTGTCTTTTCTCCATCATATATTCTTGCCTCCTTTATCATACAGTAGGTGGCCATAGGTGCGTGGGTTTATCTCTGGGCTTTCTATCCTGTTCCATTGATCTATATTTCTGTTTTTGTGCCAGTACCACACTGTCTTGATTACTATAGCTTTGTAGTATAGTCCAAAGTCAGGGTGTCTGATGCTTCCAGCTCCATTTTTCTTTCTTAGAATTGCTTTGGCTATTTGGGGTCTTTTGTGTTTCCATACAAATTGTAAAATTTTTTGTTCTTATGGGGAACCATGATGTTCACTACTATGCCAGTTCCCCTCAACAAAGTATACTTTTTGGAAATATAAACACACATTTCAAATCTACTTTTCTGAAATAATTGTTTCTTTAAGAAGACAATGTTCTTAAAACTCAGGCCCATTTACACAAGCACTCTCTAGGAAAAAGCCAGATATTTCTTCACTGATGCATCATTTCAATTTTAGAAAGATAATAGGCAACTTTAATAACATATTTCCTGGGCCCACTAAAAATATTGGAAAGCTATGGAAAAATAGTTTATGAGTACAAAGGAAAAGGGGATTTTATTTATTTATTTATTTTTTATTTTTTTCTGTATGCGGGCCTCTCACTGTTGTGGCCTCTCCCTTTGCGGAGCGCAGGCTCCAGATGTGCAGGCTCAGCAGCCATGGCTCACGGGCCCAGCCGCTCCGTGGTATGTGGGATCTTCCCAGACCGGGGCACGAACCCGCGTCCCCTGCATTGGCAGGCGGACTCTCAACCACTGCGCCACCAGGGAAGCCCACAAAGGGGATTTTAAAATATCCTCTTTGAGACATTTCTCCAAAGAAGAAATACAGATGGCCAATAGGCACATGAAAAGATGCTCAACATCACTAATTATTAGAGAAATGCAAATCAAAACTGCAGTGAGGTATCATCTCATGCCAGTCAGAATGACCATCATTAAAAAGCCTACAAATGAGTTATTTGTAATGAGGTGGATAGACCTGGATTCTGTCATACAGAGTGAAGTAAGTCAGAAGGAGAAAAAACAAATACTGTATGCTAACACATATATATGGAATCTAAGAAAAAAAATGTCATGAAGAGATTAGTGATAGGACAGGAATAAAACACAGACCTACTAGAGCATGGACTTGAGGATATGGGGAGGGGGAATGGTAAGATGTGATGAAGTGAGAGAGTGGCAGGGACATATATACACTACCAAATGTAAATTAGATAGCTAGTGGGAAGCTGCCGCATAGCACAGGGAGATCACCTCTTGTGCTTTGTGACCACCTAGAGGGGTGGGATAGGGAGGGTGATGCAAGAGGGAAGAGATATGGGAACATATGTATATGTATAACTGATTCACTTTGTTATAAAGGAGAAACTAACACACTATTGTAAAACAGTTATACTCCAATAAAGATGTTAAAAAAAAGTCTACAAATAACAAATGCTGGAGAGGGTGTGGAGAAAAGAGAACCCTCTTACAGTGTTGGTGGGAATGTAAGTTGGTGCAGCCACTGTGGAAAACCGTATGGAGGTTCCTCAGAAAACTAAAAATAGAATTACTATATGATCCACAATCCCATTCCTGGGCATATATCCAGACAAAACTATAATTCAAAAAGATACATGCACCTCTATGTTCATAGCAGCACTATTCACAATAGCCAAGACAGGGAACCAACCTAAATATCCATTGACAGATGAACGGATAAAGAAGATGTGGTACATATGTACAATGGACTATTACTCAGCCATAAAAAAGAACAAAATAATGCCATTTGCAGCAACATGGATGCAATTAGAGATTATTATTCTAAGTAAGTCAGAAAAAGAAAGACAAATACCTATGATATCACTTATATGTGGAATCTAAAAAATGAACACAATGAATCTATCTATGAAACTGAAACAGAATCAGGGACATACAGAATAGACTGGTGGTTGCCAAGAGGGAGGGAGCTGGGAGAGGTTTGGATTGGGAGTTTGGGATTAGCAGATGGTATATACAGAATGGATAACAACAAGGTCCTACTGTATAGCACAGGGAACTATATTCAATACCGTGGGATAAACCATAAAGGAAAAGAATGTATATATAAGTATAAATGAGTCACTTTGCTGTATAGCAGTAATTAAGACAACATTGTAATTCAACTATACTTCAATAAAAAATAAATATTTTAAAAAAAGATATAGAATCTAGCATCTTACAAGAACTTCCTTTACTGTAACAATCTGGCATTTTCTACATTTTATAGATGAACATAATAAAAACAAGATATTTGTCCTAATTGGCAAAAAAACCCCCCTCTTTGTAAATATGCTTTAAAGAGAAAAAAATAATTATAAAAATTATAAGAGCAGTAGACTGTAAATTTCTTCCAAATAGAAATTGAAGGTATAATTAATTTTTTATGAGAATGTTGTTGGTATGTATATATCTTCTAGCTTTGTGGTTATTTAGAAAAAAATATTTCCCTTGAAAATTACACTGTGTTAGTAGCATACTGGTTATTGGTTTCCTCTACTTGAAACCTTACTATTTGAATTACTTACAATGGTGATTGATTGAATCTCATAATATCCCCTATTACTCTTGCCTCTGTAACAGACATGCATCATGTTAGTGTAATTAGTATATATTTAATTAAAATGTTGCCCTTGCCTGTGTACCAATAGTAGGAATTATTGAAAAATTGAGAAAAAGGAGGTCATTTCGAAAATCGCTTTGGTAGAAACATAATCAAACAAGTGCAAAAATTCCCTCTGTAATATGGAAGGTTGAAATAATGGGAATGGGCCTTTAGCAGTTTACTGTTATCTTACACAGATCATTACACAAGGACCATTACATAATAAAGTAGAGTTTGGAAAATCTAATCAGTGACAAAAATTGGAAATGACTGGATTTTCTGAGTCATAAAATTATACTGCATTTGAGGTAAGTGGATTCTACATATCCACCATTCCTGTCTGAAATACTGACCTATAATTGAGAAAGGTTATAAAATTATGAAGACAAATACGAAATATGGTAAAAGGTTATTTTCTTCCTTCTCAAATTTTGAAAAGAGTGCTCAATTCAGGTAAGGTCAAAAGGTTATTTCTAATCACATCATCTATATAAAAAAGTATCCTAAAGCTGAACTCTAATTTTTTTCTTCAGGTAAGTTTCAGAAAGCAATCTAAAGCAAAACTCACTATTAAATAAAAGCTTTTGAAAAGTAAGGAGAAAAGAAATCCCAAAACACTGAGGCAGTATTATGTTTCCTACTAAACCTCAAATGAGATGTTCTCTCATAGTGGTTCTCTTTTTGGGAAACTGAACTAGCTGAGTAGCATATACCTAAATGATACCATGCCTAGAAGGCAATTGGGCTTCAAATTGCTTCAAGGTGAATCCTTCCTTCCTTCCCTCCCTTCCTCCTCCCTCCCTCCCTTCCTTCCTTCCTTCCTCCCTCCCTCCCTTCCTTCCTTCCTCCCTTCCTTTCTTTTTCAATCATTCATTTATTCTTTTTTTTCTAAAACAGCAGCATGTCAGGGAAAAAAACAAAACAAACAAAATCCAAGTCTCCAGTCTTGCATTCAGATCATTAGTTTGAGCTAAGTTGCCTCTCATTTATGTGGTGCTAGTTTTTTTCCTACATATTAGCTCTGTGGGGATTTGGTTATTTAATGTTGCCTGCTGTTCATGTTTTGCTTGCATTTTCTTCGGTTAAGCACATTACACAGTGTAAGTGTTGGAAGAACTGCAGTGCCCTTGGTGTCCTCTTTGGAGCCAGTGTAGCTCCTAGCATTACAATGTACTCCTATTATGTAGTAAACAACAATTATTTTGAACTTGGATGAAAATAACATAGAACATTATCCTGCAATACCTTAAAAAAAAAAGAAAAAAATGCTAGAAAACAGCAAGGAACTATACACCTTCAATGCGCCTGTGACATGTTTCTGGTAATAAGCTAAATATATTGATGATTAGAATTTTATTTTAAGCTACTGCCTTAAATATTTTTAAGAAATATAATAAATATAGTACATTTTATAAATTTTTAACATCAAGACAAAAAATACTGCAGAAAAGATTTATAGTTCCAAACAATACTGAGTCAATCCACATTCTTTCGCTGACAGGAAACAATGAAAACACTTCTCTTGTGACACAGTGGCATACACAATTAAAGATGCTTTGATCTCATTACGTAGAGCTTGCGTGGTATGGAGACTCCTTTGAAAATTAGACTTCTACGGTATAGCTCAGAGGATAAAAGCACGCACTTAGGAGTAAGTAGGGGGCTTCAACTTCAGTTCTATCGTTAACCATCTAGTAACCTTGGGTAAGTTGTTTAAACTTTCTAGAAGGCCTCGTATCTACAAATGGGAGTAAAAAGAGTATCTATCTTAAAGAATTATTTTGAGGATTAAATGAGCCAATATCCTAAAATACTTGGCTCATAATAAATTCAGAAATTGCAAGCTATGATTATTACCATTGATTAATTAAATACCTTCTATGTACCAGGTGCTTTATATATATTATCTTTCACTTTTTCAAATCCTGCAGTTGAGTATTTTGAACCCCATTATAGTATTTTGAACCCCATTATAGAACCCCACTTTTTCAAATCCTGCAGTTGAGTAATCTGAACCCCATTATAGACAGTATCTCAGAAAGCTGAAACCACTTGCCTAAGATTACATGGCCAGTGAACTGCAGAGCTGGGATTTCAACCCCGATCTTTCTAGCTCTAAAGCAGTGGCTTCTAACTGGGAGTGATTTTTTTTTTTTTTTTTTTTTTTTTTTTTTTTTGGTGGTACGCGGGCCTCTCACTGTTGTGGCCTCTCCCTTTGCGGAGCACAGGCTCTGGACGCGCAGGCTCAGCGGCCATGGCTCACGGCCCAGCCGCTCCACGGCATGTGGGATCTTCCCAGACCGGGGCACGAACCCGTGTCCCCTGCATCCGCAGGCGGATTCTCAACCACTGCGCCACCAGGGAAGCCCTCTGGGAGTGATTTTTATACCCCATCTCTGACTGGGCAACGTTTGGGGCAGTTTTGGTTGTCATGATTGGGAGGGTGCTACTCGCATCTAGTGGGTAGAGGCCGGGGATAGTGTGAAAGATGCACAGGACAGCACCCCTGCCCGCACACCACAACAGAGGATTATTTGGTCCAACAATAGTTCTGAGGTTGTGAAACCCTGCTCTAAAGCTCTCACGATCTTTCCACTACACCTGCTGCTGCACTAGAATATAATGATGCACAGTGTTAATATTTTTGTGCCATTTAATACTGCAATAAATAAAACTGCTCTTGAAAACAATGCACAGAAAAGAAGACTATTGTATATCTCTGGCAGCACAACTGCTTTCCTTTGGGGACTTCCTTCCTCATTCCATGTGATTATGGGGAAATTGCCAATAACAGGGCTCACCCACCTCCGAATGCACACGCTGGTACCTAAACCTTGCTGGGCCGACCAAACTGTCCATTCCCTGGCATGGTTTTGGTTCAGAGTTGGGTAGAGCCCTAACACATCCAATCAGTCTTCTCTGGGATTGGTGTATGAATTTCCACAGAGAGAAGGTTTCATTCTGCTGAGGTTGCTAAGCTGGAATGCTGAACCCTGGAGCATAAAAAAGAATAAAGTAAAGAAGACCTTTGCAATAGGAGAAAATGAGGTCAATGGACCCAGTGCTTGGGAAGCACTAAAAGTCCTGCAGATCCCCGAGATATAGCACTGCTCAACTCCTTCTTAGTCTCATGAATGAAAAAATTTATTTTTACTTAAGTTAGTTCACATTGAGTTTCTGTCATTTATAATCAAAAGTACCTTGAGGGGCTTCCCTGGTGGCGCAGTGGTTGAGAGTCCGCCTGCCGATGCGGGGGACGCGGGTTCGTGCCCCGGTCCGGGAAGATCCCACGTGCCGCGGAGTGGCTGGGCCCGTGAGCCGTGGCCTCTGAGCCTGCGCGTCCGGAGCCTGTGCTCCACAACGGGAGAGGCCGCAGCGGCATATGCGAAAAAATAGCTATGTTGCCCTCACACAATGTTGTTTATATTAAAAAGGAAAAGAAGGCCTGAGGTCTACTCTTGAGGAGTGTACATTCTACTTGGGGGCAGGGGCAAGACTTAGAAATGCCAAAACTTCATCTCCTCACCTACACAGAGGGCTCCTTGGCAGCGGGGGCTGGATTTTCTAGTTCTCCATCCCTATCCACATGCCCAGTGACTGGCATGTGTTCAAACAGTAACTGCTGAAAGGCTAAGCAGATGGCACCTACTGTTGTTATGTTTGGTATGTCTTTTATGGACTAGTCCTGGGTACTCTGCGTTTTCTCATTTCCTTACGTACATTCCTAATGTACATTACCACTGACCTTTGGGAAAATCATTTTATTATTCACGAAAATAGATTATGCAAACTCAGAATTGTTCATTGCAATGAAATATGCCACAGTCTGCAGAATGGAGGGACTATTTCATGAAAATTATCTGAAATTCCTTAAACTCATTTAAAATCCTAAAGCATGTTAACATTCCATATTCAACTAAGCCCATAAATTAAACTCACCAAAATGTAATCAAAATATAAAATATTAAAACAGAGCATAGTTGAATTTTTACTGTCTAAAAATGACTTTCCTTATTTAAAATACACCTTGGTTGCATAAAGTCAAATACTAGACTGAACTTTGAGCAAACATGAGGAATGCAGGACAAACAGGAAATAACTAATGTTTGGAGAGAGCAGCTTGGAAAGTTTTGATTAAGCTATTTCTGCTTCCAAACAGAAATTCTGGTTTCAGGATCTGTCACAGATACGCTGACTTCCAATACGTTACGCTAAACAGAATTTCAACTCTACTGCAGCAGCAAAAAATGTATATTCACAAGATACATAAAAGATTTTAGCTCTTAGTACTTTCCTCTCCTCTTGTATTGATCTGAGGACCTAGAGGGTTTGGCTTTTTATTTATTTTCCCCAGAACTTTTTGTTCTCCTCTTTTCAGATTCTTGCTTGCATATTCTTTGGTAGCCGCTCAAAGACCATGGAAATAACCAGCTTAGCCCTTACCTGGTCCTTGAAGAACAACCAAGGAGGTGTTCCCTCCTGGGTGGAGGGAGCATTCAGCCTTAGGCTGTGGACATTGGCAACCCGGAAAGAATGAGGATGGGCTTAATGTCCAGGAGTCTATTCCTGGCTGCAGCAACTTCTTCTGATTCCAGATATAGTCTTTGTGGCCAAATGAGGTTTAATAGAAAGGATGGCTCTGTAAATGGTCATCCTGGACACAGATCATCAACACACTTGGCCAGAATGGCTGGGTGAACTGTTGGGCACGATCCAGGAAGGGAGGGGTGGACAACAGGGTTTGGACTATTCTAGGCAACAGTTAAGAACGATTTACATGGGGGTCTGTGCTGGAAACTACACATTTGGGCTTTTTCTCTCAGAGGCTGCTCTCCTAGAAAATCTGTCTTGCAGTCTGGTATCTTCACTTGTACGTGCTCCGCTCTGTGGAAGTCCTATAGGATTTCTTGTACCTCCACAGAGATTCCTAAACTTGAGAAAAGAACCATCTGAATCATTCCTTTGCTGAGACAAGTATGATAAAACTCTTTCTCCAGAGATTATAAAACCATAGCATGTTGCTGTTAAAAGGGATATTAAAAATCATTTAACCTAGTCCTTTCATGGTATTTGTTGGTCATGAAACAGAGGCACTTTCATTGTTGAATTATAGTCTACATAACCATGGCCGTGGTTACCAAACTGGTGGTACAATGTACCCCAGGCGGCAAGATGATAATCCAAGAGGCAGGAAAAATAATAGAACTTCTCTCTATGTTTATTTGTCTCATCCTATCGTAAGAAAGATTATTTATGCATGCCTAATAAGAATGACTGCCTTTTATGGCCATAATGAAATGACTGTTACAAATGTATTTGGCAATATATATAATATATTTAAAATCAAACCCCTAGCATTTCTTACCCTCCTTTCTTGCTTTTTTCCCCCAAAGCAGTGATTACCAGGTTACATATTATATATTTCATTGATTTACTTTGTTTAAAGTCTGTTTCCCTCTTGCTAGAATATAAACTCAATGAGGGCAAGAAATCACTGGCCCATAGACTGTGAACTAAACCACCATGAAAGAGGCAGTTATCCCCTCTTCTCTTCTTCTTGCCCATAATATCTTCTAAAAGGTTATTAGAATTGTCTTCTAATATCACTGTCAAACCACTTACTATGTGATTCTAGGGAAATCATGTCACTTCTCTAAGCCTCAGTTTCATAACCAAGTTCACCTCGGGTTGGACTAGATAATCTTTATGGTCCCTTCCAGGTATAACACTTGTTTTCTGTTGTATCTCCGCTTCCTGAAACAGAGAAGGTGCCCAATGAATATTTTTTAATGAAAAATGAATATATTGATACGGTAGTACTTGTATACAATGTGCAAATGAGTATACATGTGTCCATTGTGAATGCTCAAGAACTTTTTACTGGCAAGGATGTATTATTAGTAAAGTTTGGAGTCCTCTGAGTTAGCTAATTGTTTATTTTACGTCTGTCAGGAAACAGGTTAAGACAAGGACTAAATGGAGTATCAGTTAAGGAGGGTCCTTGAACTGAGGGCTCTTCTGCGCAGTGAAGACTTTAACTCATCTGGAGGAGGACTTTTTATTCTAGGGATTTGCTTGAATGGCCTATTTTAGTCATGTCAAAGTTGGACAGGCAGGCAAGCATTATCTTGGGTTAAGAGTGGAGCAGGAACTAGGGTGACTGAAGCCAGGGCTTGTATTACCTTGGCTAACTGCTTAAAGAAAGATGAGTTCTTTCTGGGAGAGAAGGGACGGATTTCTGTTTCTGGGATTCAATTTTAAGAAGAGCTGGAGAGGTGGTCACAAGTTGCCCCAAACAAGGCCCAGAGACAGGAAAGAGCAATGAGGTCCTTCAAATAAAATTCCCTCAAGGACAGTAAACTCTAGGCAAATGACCTAGATCCAAAAAGTCTAAGTGGGGCTTCCCTGGTGGCGCAGTGGTTGAGAATCCGCCTGCGAATGCAGGGGACACGGGTTCGTGCCCCGGTCCGGGAAGATCCCACATGCCGTGGAGCGGCTGAGCCCGTGAACCATGGCCGCTGAGCCTGTGCTCCGCAAAGGGAGAGGCCACAGCAGTGAGAGGCCCGCGTACCACCAAAAAAAAAAAAAAAAAAAAAAAAAAGTCTAAGTGTTGGGATTGGAGCAAAGGCTGCTGATTATGGCATACTCTGTATTTAAGGGCAAATGTTCTGCAGGACCGAGCCACCTGGCTTTGTGTTTTGATGATGTGCTTTAAAGAGCAAGACTGAGCAGTGTTGTATGACCTTGAACCTGCTGCCATGTAGGTTTCTGGACCTGGTATTCTCCGCAGAGTCAGTAGGCACCCACAGGACTGAGCAGAACTCAGCTTCTAAAGCAACGCTCCAAGGCAGGGAGAAACAATAGCCATGGTGAGCTAACCCAAACCCAGTCTTCTCTGTGTCTGGCATTCAAAAAGGATAAACCTTCTCTGTCACTGAACAAACCCTTAAGATACTTGGACAACTTGAGGTGGGGGTAAAGTAATGAGGGTGAGGTGTGGAGGGGAGGCTCAAGCAATTGAATGGAAAACAGAGAAGAGATGTGACAGGAGTTGACTGTGTTTAGGGATTTTCCATAGTCATATAGTCTTTGTTTCCCCTTATGAACATTCAGAATCCCATTATAGCTGACTTCCCATTGCCATTGTCTCAGAAACCATTAGATTCTCGGAGGAGGCAAACGAGTAGACAAAGTCTCAATTCTGGGATGAGGGAGTGAGATATTAAAATATATTTGCAGCTCTGACAGCACATTTACTTGCATTGTCAGGATACTAGCATATTTTGACTACCGTCTCTACTACCTCGGACAGTCCATAGAGGTCAAATGTGTGTTAACTATCCCGTCCTGTAGTATTATTAGCCACCAAGGTAGCTTTTACAGGTAAAACGGAAACAAAACAGATTGCAAAGAGGGTCATGTATCTCAAAAGAACCATACTACATGACACATATTGATAATACATCGCCTGAAAGCATTCAATCTTTTTCTACTAAGGGATATCCTAGTCTAAATTAGTTTGCTCTTTACAATGGTACATTAAATTGCTCTAAGGAAGAAACGAAAAGTAAACATTATTCATTGTTTTTTGTCACCTGTAGGCCAAGGCTATTGCATAAGCACAGTCACACTACCTTAGAGTGATATATGTGGAAGTATCAGATGTAAGACACAGATCAGGTACTTACGTGACAAGGTCCATCAGCTGGCCCTTATGACACCAAATACAGCTCAGAGTGAAAGGCTACTCAAGTTCGGCCACAGACCCTGACAGCTCTCAGGAGGACAAGGGCTAATTTGAGTGACGGCAAAAGGCGTATTTCCCCATCAATGCTAATATGTCTGCACTCATAAAATGGCAGTTTAACTATGGGTGGCACTTACGTCTTGGTTAGACATTTCCCAGTAAGGTCTCTCTCCATAGGACATGACCTCCCACATGACAATGCCATAGCTCCATGCATCGCTCGCCGAGGAGAATTTTCTGTAGGCAATAGCTTCTGGGGCTGTCCACCTTATGGGTATTTTCCCACCCTGGAAAACAAATTGGAGACTTTTTCAGTTGGGTCACAAGTGAATTAAAGATTGAAGTGGCATTGCAATTAAATATATTTTATTAGAAAGACCTAAACACTGCATGATAGCATTGGCATTTTAAATAAAAATAAAGAGAAACCAGAATAATGTTAAAATGTCAGAAATATACTTCCTATAATAGTTATTCAGTGAAAACAGCTTTAATGGGAAATAAGTCACACTTCAGAAATATTTTATTTCATTCATTAGAGAAATTTATTTTCACTTTAGAATCACACAATTAAATTCACCATCATGCCATTTGGAGAATGTTCCAGATTATACGACATTAAAGCTAAATATCATTCAACATTCATTAAACATTGTATTTCATGTATAAATAATAATGATAATAAGTTCTAACTTAATTGAAGTCAAATGGTTGAATACAGAATTGAGACTTTTCTCTAAACAATTTAACGTTTATCAGAACTTTATTTCCTTTCCCTTTCGCTCTTTTTCATCTGCTACGATTACGTTTCTTTGACATTTAAAAATCCTTGAACATTATACAAAAGCCCCTGAAAAAGATATCTTCCTTAGAACTCTTTAGTCTATATTTTTGTTCTACGGTCAAGTTAACATTTGAACATATTAAAGAGACTAAATTGCATGAATTTAGTCTATACTGTTCAGGTACTAAAGTCTGCTCTTGCGTTATACTTATTTTTTATCAACACATTACATTTTATCTCAAAACACTCTATAAGTCCCTTCTTACTGTAATGACAAGAATAAAACTATTTACGCATTTGATTTACAATTTTTGAAATCTGCCGCTCTGAACAGCAAGTTGAGCGAAGAAGAGCAACCCTGGCGCCACTAGATGGCGGAAGAGTACAACGAGCGGCTCCCAGACGGCGGTCTCCTACCCCGCGGGGAGGGCTTCTGCCCCCAGCAAATGATTTTCCCCAGTCAGCAAACCCACCACGATGGAATTGTTCCATCATTATCAGCACTTTCAGGATCACATCATCCGATCACCCGCTGTGCTCAAAGTCTGGTGTTAGGGTGAGTGGGGTGGAGGGAAATAAAGGGTGCATTCTCTGGCCCTTGAGGAATTTAGGGCGAACATCTTTAAAGAGGAAGCCTTTAATCGAGTAACCGAAACACTACTTATTTAGTAATCTAAACGCCACTTATTTGAAGGGAAAAGAGATTCACCCGAAATAGGAATAATTAGGTTTCACGAGGCAAATGAGAACATTAACAGAACCTCACTTTAAAGGCTTGTGGCAAGGAATTCTTAAAAGGAACCTTGGGGGAAAGTATCTTGAATTCAGTCCCCTCCTTTTACAGGTAAGCGGACTGAGCCCAAGGTTTAGAGATTTAGAGACTCTTCCCCACACTGTTAAGCACATAGTGTCAGCTAATGTTATCACAGTAGTATTGTGGAACATTGATATAAAGATGCAAATATTTCAGCATGGGGGAAAAGTTGGGCCAAACTAACTTTCATGTTTTAACACAAGAGTATCTATAACCGTATATCACAGTAGTATAACAGAAGGGAGCCTGAAACCTGGGGTTTTCACCTTTTGGGGCAGCACCAAATTAAGAGCAGGAAGTTACATTTGCACAGTTGGTGATGGAAGTTTAAGAGGGTGGTGAGTCTGGGAAGGGGAGGGTTCATTCTTAAACCCCAAGTAGAGTTGCCAGATAAAATATAGGACCCACAGTTAAATTTGATTTTCAGATAAATAACAAATACATTTGTTTTTGTATTAGTATGTCCCATACAGGAATTATTTTTTGGTATAAGTACATCCAAAATATTGCATGAGACATAGTCATACTAAAAAGATATTCATTGTTTACCTGCAATTCAAATTTAACTGGGCATCCTAAATTTTTATTTACTTTATATTTATAAATATTTATAAATATTTATTTATTTGGCAACCCTTAACCCAGGGCATTAAAAAAATTCAGAAATGGGAACACTGTAAATGATCCAACAGAACACAGTGTTCTGAAAAAACTAGGTGGTCTATGCCGCAAGAGGGACGAGGCTATTCTGACTTGTATTCGTGCATTCGCACTGCAGCAGCCTTTGTTTTAGTGTGTGTTGTGGCTGAAGCTCCTCAGGCTTGTGTCTCTGCTTTTTGAGGCCACTTAAGTCAGGCTCAGGCTTCTTTCAAATATGGAAGTCACACTTCCGGAGAATAAATACCAAATCTGTAAATTTGACCTCAGAGCAGATGTAAGAACAGCAGTCTCATCGAGCATTTGTGAATCTGGATATTTCTTGGTCTCTTCTGGCAAACAGTACGTGGAAGTGTGACTTGCTAGTCTGCTGGGCTGTTCCTTTGCTAAATAAATCTTTGTGAGTTCTATTGAGACAGGCTAAAAAACGGAGTTAAGGGTTATTTTATGTGCATTCACTTATAAATGACATCTCATATAAATGAGTTACATATACATTTATATTTCCTATAACTTGGTATCGCATATAAATGATAACTTGATCACTTTCCTTCCTAAGATTTTACTTTTTTCCTCAAGGGGAAGATATCACAGAATGTTTGATTAATAAGAATTGCTACATGTTATGGACCGAATTGTGTTCCCCCCAGAATTCATATGTTGAAGCACTGACCTTCCATGTGACTGGAGCTAGGGCCTTTGAAGAGGTAATAAAATTAAATGAGGTCATGAGGGTGGGCCCTAATCCAATATGACTAGTGTCCTTCTTAGAAAGTGAAGAGACACCAGAGGTGTGCTGGCACAGGGAAAAGGCCGTGTGAGGACACAGCAAGAAGGTGACCACCTGCAAGCCAAACAGAGAGGTCTCAGGAGAAGCCCAAACTGCCGATACCCTGAATTTGGATGTCCAGCCTCCATAACTGTGAAAAATAAATTTTTATTATTTGAGCCACCCAGTCTATGGTATTTTGTTATGACATCCCTAACAGACTAATACACTACCCCCATTAAAAAACCATTTTTTTCCCCTAAGATGAGCAGCAATGCAAAAAGGACAGTACATTTTATTTCAGATTTTTTCCCCAAGTGTCATATTGTAATGGAAAGTGTGAGTTAGAATAGATCTTAAAATATTAAGTACGAAAAAGTGGCACAGAAGTTTTAATGTAGGAGATAACTATTCTCATTAACAAAAATGCATGGTAACATGAACCTGACAGTATGCACAAACTGCAATAATTCTGAGCATATATGGGATGGAGATGAGAAAGCATTCAAATCTTTTTTTTTCTAATGGGAGGATCTATACTAGATATAGTTTATATCTAAGTGCAAGATGAGACAGAAAGGAAGATGTACTTAAGATTACTGTATGGTCTGTACTGTCTTTCCTACTTTAGAGGAAACTCCTACTTTAGAGTTTAGTTCTTTAAAAAAAATATTTTTTTAATTGAATGGACCAACAATCTCCTGTGGCTTTATCTCATCTCCTTATTTTTGCCCATGATCTTGAATCACAGACAGAGGTAATGCACTAAGGTACTTTTTTTTTTTTTTTTCTCAAAGCATTAACCACCAGATGTTTGTTACAGGTTTCAGGAATGAACAAATAGTACTTTAAATCTGAAATCACAAACATTGGAACATTACATGTTGCTTTGCCATATGTTTGTGAGAAAAAAGAAGTTACCAAAGATACTAATCAAAATGGCTGAATGTAACTCAAAAGTCTTCTCAGTTACTAATAACCCCCTTATGCAGCAAGCTTAATCATTTAGGGAACAAAGGAGAGACAGGAAGTAAGCAAACTGGATGTCACTACTGAGAAGTTTGTTAGCAAACCTTTTTTCTGTTTTTCAAGTCATATCCAGAGCTTGCTTTCTAATAACTAGGTAGGGAGATTGTAGCAGAAAAAGTGCTAAAGGGGGAACCAGGAGCCCTGTGTGCCCGTAAACTGTATACCCCTCATGGAGTTGTATTATAGTTGTGTTTAACTCACATCTGAGTTTTAGAACTTAATCCTCTAATCTTCAGCAAAGGGAACAATCAGTTGAAATATAGTAAGGTTACACAGGCTTAATACTAAAACCAAGGGGAAAAATTCCATTGAGGAAGAAGAACACAATAAAAATCTCATTTCTCATTCAATGGATTTGATGGTTATCTTAAAGGCAAATGGTTTGAATAGACGCCAATTTGCCAGTAGACTTTCCTTTTATTTCCTCCATCTATTGCTGTAGTACCCAGACTCCAATGAGTATAAAAATGATAGTATAGAAAACATATATACCATGCTTAAAGATTAGTTTAAGGAATTTCTAATGGTAATTTTGACTAAATAATGTTTTTCCTTATGAGCTTTAAATTCTAAGTGAGATGCAGCTCTACCATATCCATTGTGTGACCATGGGCAGGTCTTAACTCTGAGTCTTTTATTTCAGATGTGCAGAATGAGGGGACTTGATTCAATGGTCATAAAATAGTAAACTATAATGAGTTTTAATATTTGCCTACAGCGTCTCAGCTCAGATTATATTGTAAGGAGGAGATAGGCCGTAAGAGTTGGTACCTAAACTGTGTGAACAGATAGCCTGCTGACCGGTAGCAAAGGAGACAAGGACACTCTTATATCTCCCAGGCTAAGGGTCACAGTGATCATCTTGAGTGGTAAGGAAGAGTTAAAATAACCACTTTTGTTTAAGAAGGCAACAGCATGAATAATACCTTTTAGGAAGGTATGGGATGGAATCAATATATTGCCCCTTTCCAATCAACAAATTAAAATATTATAATGCACAAATATTATCTGGTGCAAATCTTTTAAAATGACATCCCCACCCCCTCTCAGAGGGGCATGTACTCTCCTCCTTCACTGAAATTCGCTGATCTAGGGCAACTTTGGTACTTTGTGAAGTTTCATGCTCTTCTGAAATATGGGGATAATATCTGTCCTTCCTTGAAGAAATACTGAGGACCATGATGCAATGAATTCTTCTGTAAAGAAGAAAGCTTCTCATAGTTTGGCTTCTAGGTATAATTTATTAAGGGAATTAAATGAGATAGTACAAATGAAGCATCTCTTAGCTGTCAAAACATGGTAGGCACTCAGCAAATATTATTTGTCTCCCTAATTCATGTATTTAAATTTGTCTTATTTTTGGACTTGCTTGGCTTCCAGCCCAGACCAGCAACCCAGTTCACTCATCTCGAGTCACTGAGCCACCCCTTACAGTGCCCAGGCTCAGGGGTGATCTTCTCAGACCAGAGGCACCAATTCTGCTGAGGGACAGGCTCTGACTCGGTTCCTATAATTTAGAGCTTGTCTTGTGCAGTTTGAGGATATCTGTGTATCTTGGTCCAGTGAGTTTTGTCCCATGTCTACGTTCCTGCTATTTGCCCACCAGTGACCTTCCAAGGCTGAAGACATATCTCATTCCTCTTATTCTTTCATAGGTAGAATTCTGTCATCAAAGAACATTATCTATGGCTGAACATTATCTACGACACCCAGATTTCTGCCTACAGATGGACCTGCCTGATAATGATTCTCTCTGGATTTCTTTCCTTTTCCTGGGTGTTACTCTTCTCTTTGTAGGTACAAAAAGGTACAAACATTTTCCCTCAAAAATGCACGTGAAGATACACACAAGACTTTTCATCAGTATCATGGGATTCATAGGTGTTAGACTGAGATACTTCTGCTATAAGCAAAAGACTCTTTTTGGCATAGTATTTTTAAAATGTAAGTCATTGGTTAATAATAATCAATTTTTATAGGATAACCAGTACTGTAGAAGTCTATGGTAACTAGCATTGTTTTAGGCCACAAACATATGAACTACACCATTTAATCATTTTTATGTAAAACAAAGACTTCTGAACAGTTGTTTCTTGTTCCTGTGTGGGTATTCACTGAGGTCTCAGGGTCTTGGATTTTATGAATCCAGAACTCACAAACTGTTTGACCTTGGCTGAAATAGGCCTGCAGTTAGGTTTTTCATGGCTAAGTTTTTTTTCAAGTGAATCTAAATGCCTTTAGACAGGCCATGGGCTCTCCAGAGCACCACCACGCCATTCTACTATTTCACCAAGTCTTTCATCAGACACACTTGACCTATTTCCAGCATCCTCCTGGCTTCTGCAGGCATTGCAGTTCCCCCGGCCCTACTCTAACTTTAACCCAATCTCCCTGTTCTGATTATGAAACAATTATCTACTTCTGAAATTTACTTCCACCGTATTTTTCATAAAGAATAGGACAGGTGAGAAATGACTTCAAATAAACATGAGTAGCTAACTCCTTGCCAGCTTCATTTTCCACTCTCTAAAAAAAATTCTTAACTATGGAAAGACTTTCTCATTGTTCTCGCCTCACACCATCTACCTAAAACTGCAGTCCATTTTATTCACTGTCTAAATGTATAAACAGCTCAGTGAATGCTAATTTTTTTGTTCCTTTAATGCAGTGGTATTTATCATGCTGTTCAAAGCCTCAAGAATTAGAATCCTTTACCTGCTTTCTCTTAAATTGCTCCCTAAAATAATTCACTGCCCTCTATTTCTCAGTACCCTCTTTCGATGAGACTATAGTTGCTACATCATTAAGTGAATAATACTATTCTGGGGAATATCTGTTAAATTAGACTTTCTTCTCCATTTTATAAGCTAGATGATGTAGGACACAATGTTACTATCATGTGCAAGAATCAATCATATACATTATTATGAGAATTGTCATTGTATCTGAGTGTAGATAACCACTGACAGGAAAGGCAATTAAAAAAAAAAGCAATCTGGGCTTCCCTGGTGGCGCAGTGGCTGAGAGTCCGCCTGCCAATGCAGGGGACACGGGTTTGTGCCCCGGTCCAGGAAGATCCCACGTGCCGCGGAGCGGCTGGGCCCGTGAGCCATGGCCGCTGAGCCTGCGCGTCCAGAGCCTGTGCTCCGCAACGGGAGAGGCCACAACAGTGAGAGGCCCGCGTACCACGAAAACAAACAACAAAAAAACCAATCTATCATTCATTATGATTTTACAAATATCCTGTATGGTAAGGTCCCAAGAGGATAGCTGATACTAACAGAGTTAAAAATACTACTCCTACTCTTCTCTGGACAGTAGCACTCTTCCTTATGTCATCCCTCTCTCCTCTCTCTCTCTCTCTTTTCATTTTAATCCAGTTCTTCAGAAGCCTAGATACCCCCCTACTTCTTCCCCAGTGTACTTTAATGAAGTTTTCATCTATAGTTATTATGGCAAAGACCTATGGAAATTAGAATAGAAGTAATAGTTTTCTAAAAATGTCTCACATAAATCATAAAGGAATAAAGGATTAATTATTTTGGGCCATTAATATTGAGACATTTAATACATTAAACACTAATATAATACATAAAATGATAATATAATTCTTCATGCGTATAACACTTGAGTGTTTAAAAGCATTTTTATCTGAATAGCCTCAAACTGATGTATACCACTAAAGAGCGAATACTTTGCTTTCTTATCAGTTGTCCTGTGAGAATAATAATAATAAAAAGCACTGATTAATACTTATACTATCCATCTCCATCTACAGTTGGATGCTATTTATTTGGGGAAAAAATTCAGATCCTGTCTTTAGGAAAAGAGATTGCATAAAATGAGGTATGTCTGTATTTATACTAGTATTATTTGGAAACCCTGTTTGAAAACAAATATTCAGAAAGGATGGACAAAGTGTTTAGGACTCCGGGGCATACACAGTGGTGATTCTCATAAACCCAGGGGTGCCTACTTCGGAGCGAAAGTGTACAATGTGGAGTGAGAAAGCGACTGTGAAGCAAAACCCCTGGCTTCTAATCTCTCTTTTTTTTTCCATAACGTGTCGTGTGATCTTGGGCAAGTTGCAGGTTCTCTGTAAATTGAGGGGTTGGACTGTGTGATCTTGCAGTTCATGTGACATTTAATACTCTATGATTTGTCAAAACACGTAATACCCCAGTGAGTTAAAACAGAAGGGGCCACCTCCACTTCTGCCTGAGGAAACGTAGCAGAAAGGGTTAGTGCCGAGCTCAGTTGCTCCCTATGTCACTGTTATGTCCACAGGCACTTTATACATTCAATCAGACTCTTCTTGACAGATCCACAGTGCTCCGACTCAGATATGTTCATATCTGAGAAGCAGGTCTTCTCTTGTAGCTGTCGCGTGCAGGGTTGTGCTGTATCAGTTCAGAGAGAAACCGTGACCTCAAATTACCCATTTTCAGAAAGGCTAGCTCTGTGTGTAACCTGAAGAGGTGAGGCAAGATGACAGAATGACAGCTTTAGGGGCCGTCTGTTTGGGACCAGCTACTCAGACCGATGAACACTCAACAGAGGAGAGGGCACAGTCTTCTGAAAGAGAGAGAGAGCATTGCTCGGTGGGAAGGACGAGGCTGAGGGGCTCACATCCAAAGGTGGGTAAGAACTTGAGAAAAATCTGGAAATACCAAAACAAGGTTTAA
Organism: Kogia breviceps; assembly: GCF_026419965.1. Taxonomy (NCBI): domain Eukaryota; kingdom Metazoa; phylum Chordata; class Mammalia; order Artiodactyla; family Physeteridae; genus Kogia; species Kogia breviceps. The sequence goes on from NC_081314.1 coordinate 104,736,564, forward strand.
TGCAAATAAAATCTATTTTAAAGGTAGACTTTGGCTGAGAGAATGATTAAAATGCTAGTATTCCCAATAAGTTTTAAAGTTGGGATAAAATGATTAAAATGTGGAGAACAGGTTTCTTATATCTTCAGGTTCTTAGTAGAGCCAATTTATACAAACCTTTGTTCATTCCATTGTTCCAGCGTGGAATGCTGTCTTGTCAGTTTTTTCCTCCGGTGCTATTTTGTCCATGACTGAAGTGATTACTTCTCCTCTGCCTGCCTATAACACCCAGTGTCTGCTTGCTTCTTTTGGCATTTACCAGCACATACCTTCTATGTACTCTTTGGCTTTTTAAATTGTGAATGTACTGTCTTCCCAAAAAGGTTATAAAAATCTTGGAGGGGCCTTTATTCTTCTTTGTAATCTACTTTATAGTATTTAGCATGGTGCTTTGATTATAGTAGGAATTTAATGATTATTTGCTGAGGGGATGACTGGGAAGGATGAATTAGGCAAATCAGGTAAAATTAAAAGCACAGTCTCAGAACCATACTGTGTAAGTGGAATTCAAATTTCCCTTCTTCGTTCCTTCTTAGTCATCATTACGAACGTGGTTAATGCTAAGGAAAATAAAGGAAATTTCCCACTCGAAATTTTCAGTTGATAAAGAGCATTGCCCAGAGAGGTGCTGAAGGTGGCATGATCAAACATTTTTTCAAAACACATCTCACATGCCAGGGCTTGAGTCACAAAGACATCCTCCCTGCCCTCAGGGAGATCATGTTACAGTAGGAAAGACATCGACATAAACAAATAATGGCAGCACAGAGGGTAGGGGCTCTAACAGAAGTCTGTACAAGATGCATCTGGCAGCAAAAAAGGAGGGTCCGCTGTTTGGGATGGCTATGGGGAGAAGCAGAAAGGTGTCATAATAAAGGTAATGTTTTCGACAGAGTTAAAAGAAAAGTCGGAGTTTGATGAGTGAGACAAAGAGGCCAGGGCCTCCTTTCAGAGAGAAGAATGAGTTCCAAGCACAGAGGGGTGGAACAGCATAATATCTTCCAGGAATTGCAAGTTGCCTAAATTTGCTGTCCATTAGAGTCCAAGGAGGAAGCCAGTGGCCGTGAAGTTGGAAACATCAACAATAGCCATGTCACTGAAGGCTTGGTTAGACATTTAAAACAGTAGGCAACGGGGCTTCATAATGTCACCATAACCTGAAAATGTGTTCCTAGAAAACAGGATTTTACAATTAGGATGCATCTGTCATGGTTTCTTTATGCAAAATTATACACAATTTGGTTTGATTTGTTTGTTCGTTTTCACCCTAATTTTGTTGTGGCTTAAAGATCTGCATCACATGGTAAAAAGATGCTGTAAATAAGTCAAAAAATATTGTTTTAAGTATAAGAAATGACAGGGATCCTAAACGTCTCTTTTGACCTTTTGCACTGAATGTCTAATAAAAAAATGAAATTACTTTTAATTTTGGCAGAATCACCTGCAATAAAGTGTGTGCAACCATGCGTCATGCCAAGCAGGTTGAAAGGTCTAATTTTACTTGCATAACATATTCACTGTTTTACAGCAGATTTTCCCAGTGAATAAATTTTGGAAAATCAATGCTTTTAGAATAAGCTTCCAGCTTGTTTTGCTCAGGCTTAAATATATCATTTGGGTTCCCAAGCCTTGTTCATTGTGGACAGCAGATGGCTCTGGAGGACATCGCTGGAACGCTGAATGGCATAACATGACAATATGGATGTACTTGCTACAGGTAGAATGAAGCAAGGAACCATCTCTACCACCTTCAAATAATATCACAAAGGCAAAGTTTTAAATGGACGAGAGCCTATCTAGTTGTGGGTGGGGTTTTTTAAGAGATCAACTTGAACTTTTATGAGCCCTTTCCATTTTACCTTGAAGGTCTCCTCGTTCTTTCTTATTTCACTCTGTACACTCTTCTCGACTTCATTTTTTTTCTTCTTTTGTTCTCTACGGTCCTGTTTTCTTTTACTGTTCTTGCCAACAGATATTTGTTGTGTGTTCAGAATACAATTTGAACTTTGACTTCACTTGATTCTTTGCTATTTTTTCAGAGCTTAGATATGAATCTGAGCAAAATAGGTACTCTGTTAATATTAAAGGAGTTGGAGATATAGCATAAGATCGTGACAGTGCTTATCATCTAGTGGGTGACACATATTAAAGGATGTTATGAAATATGACAGATGCCATGATAGGGGAGAGTCAGGGAAGGCTTTCAAGAGAAAATGATGTCTAGGCTTGGACCTTATGGAAGATTGGAGTTAGATGAATAAAAGAAAGGAGATCAGGGATGGGGGGAGGAAAGACTGATCCAGGCAGGGAAAAGAGCAGGGACACAAGAGAGAGTATAACAGATTTATAGGTCCTGAGAGAATTCGAGTGCAATTGGAGAGTAGAGTGTGAGATGAGGGGGCAGGGAGAGATAGAGGCTAGAGAAGTGAGTAAGGCAGTGATCACGAAGGGCTTAAAAGATCATGAAGGATTCCTAAGGCATTTAAAGGATCTGGACCTTTTCTTTTGGCAATGGAGAGCCATTGAAAGACTTCAAGCAATGGGGTGATCAAAATAGGGGTTTTGTTTTGTTATTTTTGGCTGCATTGTGGATGGGGAATAGGGGACAGGTAAAGGCAAGAGTAGAAACATCTTGCCATTTCTAGGAAGTTAGTAAGTAGCATGACTCAATAATCCTATGAGTCACATACAGCACCAAATTTTTATACATTAAAGACATCTATTTCAATTTCCCTGGTTAGTTATTTGCCACATTCCAGAGAATACTAGGGTGACATTTACTCTGCTTAACATATCGAAATGGAGAGTCCATATTAATTATACATAAACAAAGTTGAGGGAAGAATATTAAAAAACTAATATTGTAAACTTCTCAAGGACCATCATGAAGCATCATTTATACACACTTTAAATTTATGTATTAGGGAAAATCTTCTAAGGACCTGCTAATTAGACTAGGACGATTTCTTATGATATTTAAAATTAATAACGCCATGTTTAAAAACATTCTACCTTTTCCCTATTTAATCCATAGTGATTTCTGTGTGCTTTAGTCTATATTAAATTCATAGTTTAAGCAGTTTATCTGAAGAGAAGAAGGACAAATGTCCAACTTTTTGGTTTTTTTTCCTCACATATATATGTATACTAGGTAGAAGAAAGAAAATTCACTCAGAAAGGTTGTTTTCCAGTATTGTCATTTATGAAATTCTATAGGATCAATTTTTAGTTGTTTTTCCCCTTCTGACAACAAATTTGCTCAGGGGAAAAGACTTCACATAGGCTCAGTGTTATACTCCAGAGAAATAAACTGAAGGTCAAGTTTCCAAAGCAATTCAAGGCATCAAAAACAGTGGTTATGGTTACCATGAGCTTCATCCATCATTTAAGCACAAAAGAAGACGATTTATTTGATTGTGTTTTTGACATGGTGGTTTTCATCTATACCCTTGGCATTAATTTTATGTTTTGTTTTGCTTTTTAGTTCACTGGTGATTTTAAAGCCAGTGTTGGTTGGAAAGCTTTATGTGATGTGCAAGTTGCTATTTATTCAGTTCTGCTTGTCATATTAGTGCTCTAAGTAAACATCTTTCACAGCATTAAGCTTGTTCTCATATCTTTCTGGTAAACAAAACTGAACTTAAAGCACAGCTCTGATAATTCAGGAAGAAAAAAATCTACTTGTAGAAAAATACCTGAGATGTTAAACCCAAAATACTATTAAACAAAAAAATCTTAATTTGCAGGAAAGCTCCTTTCATTTGAGGATGGCTACGCTCATATTTTTCATTTGAAACATGAGCTTGGTCATCTCCAATTAGTCTTGGGTAGACTTTTGCTAACAGTCCGCAACCAGAACGATACGGCCCAGTTTTTATTGACAGGCTCTGCCCCAATGGCTTCTTCCTGGAATCTAGAGGAAGTTTCATGCCAGCGTTGTAGAGCACTAGTATCATTGTCAGCAATGCTTCCCCAGGGCTGACTGCTTTCTGTCTGACTTCAGCCAGTGCTGTCAATCTTTCACTTTCATGAGCCCTAAAATGATTCCACCCTCCCTCTCCTAAGTATCTCTTAAAAAGGAGAGATTAACTTTTATAATTCAAGGAAAAAGAGACATCTTACATTTAGTTACAGCGGGTGCTCACATTGATGATGATAAAATGGGAATGAAAGCTTAACTGCATTAAACTTGGATATCTTCATTTAGGACTTTTTAGTTTGAAGAGCAAGTCCTAGAGGTTTTAGTAGTTCACTGTGTTAAATGATGGAGTTTACGATCTAACTGGTTAAAAAACATAATGTGATTCAATCAACCCATGGGAGTCAAAGCCAGGATGACTTGCATGCCACCGTCTAAAAGTATAACCATTGGAATGACAATAATAAGAGCAAGAGTGATTAGGTTGCTGTACCCATTATGTCACAGAAAAATACTAAAAACTCATCATTTTTAGGGATTATAATAAGAACTATATTACATTTAAAATAAATGGAAAAAAATCTACTCCTAAAAGTTTCTCTCTTTGCTTAGATTTATAAGTCAGGGCTCTTAGGGTTTAAATTTTTGCTGAAACATGCTGCGACTCTTCTTGGAAGCATCATGTTTCTAAGAAAATTCAAAACTCCACACTTTTATCGCTTTTCTAAATACTCATCTATTTTGAACAGATGCTTCGTTTCCAAAAGTATTATGGAATTTAAATATTGCATCCATCTTTTTTAAAAATAAACCTTCTCATTTTGTCCAATGGAAAATTTCAGTAAGTAATAAAAAAATCCTCATTAGTGTTTCCCTTGTACCAAATCACTTCAGCAGTAAAGGAGAAAAAGTTTTCTCTATTCTAATACACTGATCTTCACAAAGGTTGAAAGATAATAAAATATCTGATAAAAATGCATAGCTTTGACCCTCAAAATCTGTGTAAGTGAAAGAGGAGTGTATATTTCTGAATGCTAAAATCTGTACTACAATCATATTTTCTTGGCAGGCTGGTTTAAGGAGCTCTATATGACAGTCAAGTTATACTATCCTTGACAGTACAACTGGGTGAAAAAGATTCAGATCTGTTTTTATATTTAATTGGAGTGTAACGGTCAGACTGTCAGAGCGGGATACTCTTGCCAGCTGTCAGGACGGGCTACTTTTGAGAACACTGAACCAGGAATGTAGATACTTTACATTATTTTCAACTTGGCACTCAATTTATATATTTGGGGAAATGGCTAGGTATCTCTATAGAATATTTCTACCACTTATCCTTTAAGGAGTTGACTGCATTACACTTGAGGGGGGGGATGGAAAAGAAGGAGGAAGGGATTACACATAAATGTGAATGTCAAATAAGTATAAATTATACTGTACAACAGTCAAGAAGGTAGGTAATCATTGGACAAATACAAATGGTAATATTAGATTTTACTATTTTAAATGAAATTATATATGAAGATGGTCTATGATTGTGAGAACTATGTTAGACTATCAAAATACACAATAAATTATAGAATTTTTGTATTTGTTGCTAGTCTGAAATATATATTAAGTATCAGATATAATAAGTGCTCAATAAATTTTTGCTAAAAAAAAATCACTAGCTGTCAGTGTACTCTAATTCAGGAAAATTAGTAACTGAATGACTTGTCTGACCCTTTAATCTGATTCTCTGCCCTCATACCCTCTGATCTCCCCAAGAAGGAATCCTCAGCCATCACTAGCATACAAGCTCTTTCTTAAGCTCTGGGGCCACTACTACCCCCATACAAGGACTTCTTGACCCTAAAATCCATTAACTGTGACCAGCACAGGTTGCTTGCTTCCTGGACTACCCTTCATGATCTGCTGCCAGATGCTCTGGATACTATGATCTGCTCACCAACAGGGAAACCCTTTTCTTTACCCTATGACACAACCCACCTGCCTCCTGGCCTTTGGCCTGTGATGTGGCCTGTGCGAGATTTCCTAACATCCTTTTCCTTCCTAATGCCCTTTGCACTCTTCTCCCTACTGTGTGAGGCCTGGCCTGCCATGGTCTACCACCAATGGAATACTGGCTCTGAAAACCCACATCTTTTCAGAATTGTTTTTCTAAAAATCCATTCGTTGTGGTTGGATTATGATATGCAGTACTAAATATTTTGTGATACTGAAGAAAATTATATATATAATATACATATTTCTATGCATATCTTGTATACGTGTATTGTGTGTGTGTGTGTTTGCATTTCTTTTTCCTCTATACCCCACACTTAGATGTTGTCATATGTTAAAGGAGACGGTTCTTTCTTAGTGGCCTTGACTTTTGATATTCTGTTCAGCTGAGTTGAAGAAGCTGATTTCCTAAAAGTTTCATAAGTATTAGGGAATGTGTCAGCTTCTGTCAGTCTCATCTGCCTCGTGGACCATTGATGCCACCCCTGAGGGCTGACCGGGCCCATGCCTTGGGAATGCCAAGTCCGCCTCTGCTCGTTCAGTTCCATCAGCGATAGGCTCAGAATTTGTGACTTCCACCACTCTGGACTCGAATGATACACCACACTGAAGAATGTGAAACCTGACATCTCATGTGGTCATTGAAGGTGCCAGTTCACTCAACTTGGAAACACGGGGGAATTAACTCAGAATACAGTGAACACTGGCCAACAGAAACAGGAGTCAGGAAGGAGGTGCATAGAGAAATTCCTCCTTCTTCCTTCTTGCCATGAATGATTTCAAGCATGGTTTCTCCATGCAACCCATCTGGAAAAGTTTTGCATGGTTAGTGGACATGTCTCTCAATTGCTTTTTTTTCATGGTCCGTGTGAAGAAGCAGCAAGCACAGAGGTCTGTTGTGGCATCTCTCCGCATTCTTCCTTGTCTCACCTCTGTTCTCCCTCTGTCTAGATGCTCTGGTTGGTACCTCCCGAATAAAGCCTCATCATTTTAAATTCTTTTCTGAGGCTCTGTTTTCTTGGGAACCTGGGCTACGACAGTTGCCACAGAATTAATATTTCTGCCATCCCTTGAAAACTGAGGGTATTTGTTCTAGTCAAATGCAAGTTCAGACAAAATATATTGATATTTAGTTAAATGCTTACCTGAACATGTGTTATAGTAAATTGTGGCATAAGAGAAATAGCTGCAAAAGGAATTAATTTTCCTGTGTTCTAGACATTCCTTGGTTTTTCTGTGAGGCATAGTATATTCTTCCAGGCCTTGTGTTCTTGCTAAGTTTCAATTTCTGAGTTGCATTTGGGAACTGCATATCTGGATCCTTTTTGTGTGTCCTACACTTCTCTATTTACTATCCAGGACAGTAAAGTATAGAGGTTAAGAGCTCAGGCTCTCGGGTTGTACTGCTTAGATCTGAATCCCGCCTCTGCTACTTAGGAGCTGTGTGCCCTTTGGCAAATTTCCTTACCTCTCCATACCTCAATTTTCTCAGCTGTAAAGAGAAGATAATGACAGTAACTTATAGAGATGTTTTGTAGATTAAAGAAGAGAATGCATCTAAAATGCTGTGACAGTGCTTAGTTCATGTAAGAGTAATTATTAGTATTATTTCTTTTCATATTTAATCTCTACACTAAACACTGTGCAGGATACACTCATAAGAAAAATGTCTGTCATTTCAAAAGGGGAAACAAGTGCTATATCTGTTATGTATTCTTTATCTCTACCAAGAGGGAAGGCATCATAGTATCAATATTTGTTGCTAATTGTAAGTATCTGCAGGGAGTGAGGGGGAATAAACTGCCTTCAAACCAGTGATATTTCCATTATATAATTCTGCTTTCCTTTCGTCAACATTCAATAAAGTATTATGAATAAAATAGTCTATAAATGTAATGAGCTTTACATATTAACTTTATTGCGTTATCTTGCAACATTGTTTCACCTTTTTTTTTTTTTTTTTTCGGTACGCGGGCCTCTCACTGCTGTGGCCTCTCCCGTTGCGGAGCACAGGCTCCGGACGTGCAGGCTCAGCGGCCATGGCTCACGGGCCCAGCCGCTCCGCGGCATGTGGGATCTTCCCGGACCGGGGCACGAACCCGTGTCCCCTGCATCGGCAGGCGGATTCTCAACCACTGCGCCACCAGGGAAGCCCTGTTCCACCTTTTAAAGCACTAAAGTGTCCTCCTTCAACTTTTAGAGGCAAAAGACAAGTAGAGGTAAATTTCCCACAAGGAAGAAGAATTTGTAAGTGGCAAAACAGTTTCACAAAAAACCTTTACGTCAAGAATTAGATTGTGGGGCTTCCCTGGTGGCGCAGTGGTTGAGAATCCGCCTGCTGATGCAGGGGACACGGGTTCGTGCCCCGGTCTGGGAAGATCCCACATGCCGCGGAGCAGCTGGGCCCGTGAGCCATGGCCGCTGAGCCTGTGCTCCGCAACGGGAGAGGCCACAACAGTGAGAGGTCCGTGTCACAAAAACCAAAAAAAAAAAAAAAAAAGAATTAGATTGTGAAGCAGCTTGCTTCACTAACTAACTTCTTTTCTTCTTAAGACAATGACTATTTCTTTATTAGTAAATAAATGAATAAAAGAAACATATAATGGCTATTCTTAATGCTTTGCTTTTATAGTAATTCATTAATAATTTAACATGTTTAAATTTAAATGAAATAAACATAATTTAACAATAATTCATTTAACATGCCAATAAAACTAAGGACAGCTGCAGTGTATAAAAGGGGTCAGAATACCTGTTCAACCTATTTTGGGAGTGTTCTTGGGAAGTTTTAACTGGAAGCACTTTAACAACACGTGCGACAGATTGACACACTGATTGCTGGGGTGCGGAGTGCCCCACCTCCTGTGTCTGTTCAGTCGAGTGTATTAGATGCTCTGGAAATTGATAACACACCTCCAAGCCAAACTGCACACTGACAGGTTGATACCAACTTCATCATGATCTAACCAGTGGATCCCTGGAAGCACGATAGAACAGGCGGCCCTATTGAAATTGCACACATAAATCAGCTGAAGTAAAAACTCCTTTCATGACCCTGAAACATTTCTTGAGGTCTGGAACACATTCATCTTTTAAGGTTTTTACTACTGACGAAGAGACATGCCCACTCATTCCTAGAAGCAATATACTCTCATATCCTTATCTTTCAGGTTACAGAAAATGGCCCTTATTTTTGTAAAAGGATATTAAAGTAGGGCTCTTTCTACCTCAATTATAGCCAAGGCCCAAAAAGGCAAAGGAAAAAAAAATAATACACAGTAAGTGTCCTACATTACAAACCTCTCCTACATTACAACAAGGCTTTATAAGAGAGATTCAAAAACAAAGGAACAAAATCATTGGTTTTGTCACCTGTTGCTCAGTACCCAGATCACTGAAGAGGCTTGGATGGAAATAACTATTTTTGGAGAATGTAGTTGGAGGGTTGAGACACCCCCTTATGTCAAGTCTAGTGAGGGACTTCACAGGAACACCGGGAGAATTTTTACTTGCCATTGGAGTTTGGTGGAATACAAGGCACTTGTTTTGATCCATGCCTGGAAAAGCTTAAAGGTGAGACACTGGCTGGTTGGTACCTGTCCTAAGGAGAGAACACTGGTATGTAGTTCTAAAAATGAATTTAGTATTTAGCGTGAATATAAAACCTACAATTTAGTGCTATAATTAAGAACATGCACAGTAGAGGTCAGACCACCAAGGTTTGAGTCTTGGCTCTCTCATCTCCAGACCTTGTAACTTTGGTTAAATTAATACCTCTATGGCTCCATTTTTTCATCTGTAAAAATGAGGATAATCATACCTTCTCTTCTTGAGAAAGTTGAATAAGTTAATACATGTATACAATGCCTGGACCATAGCATGCACTCCGTAAAAGTTAGTTATTGTAATTGTTATAAGCTGTGTTTTCACTAACAGCAGGGCAAAGGAGTCTATCTTTGAATCAGACATGGGCCTTGTGGGATGGGGCCTGCTTGGGTTTTTTTTCAAAGGCACTTTGTCCGAAAGTATAAGATGTCAACAGAGAGGTGAACAGCTGGAGAACAGACTAACAAAATGATCATGAGCTCTAAAAGGCACAGACTTTGTTAGTAAATCTTCAGGAAAGATATGTGTAGTGATTGGGAGGGGTCCCCAAAGAAGCTATGAAAGTAATGACAGAGTTAGTTTTAATTACCCAGGAAGCTCAAATCATCAATGCCAGATCAAGAGAGTATCAATTAAGTGAGATCTATCCTTCAGCTTACCTAGTCTTCTTCCCTTAACCCCTCTGACTATGAATGGGTCAGAGAGCTTATACAGACAGCTGTGGGGAAGAAATTCCAGCTTTTATGATCATGATAGAAGGAGCAGTGCCAAGAAAAATGAAGTTTTTTCTATTTGCAATCCATGGTGTCTGGCTCTTTTAATCTAACAGTTTGGCATCAGACGTTATTTTGTGGTTTGGAATATAAAATAGAATGTTATAAGAGAATCATTAATTCAGTTTAGTAAGTATCTTTTGAGTGCCTAATATGTGCAAGATCCTGTACAAAAGAAGATCCCGGAACAAAAGTGATCAGCTTATATCCTGAATAAATTAGTTGTTACTCAACAAGTTTTGTGATATGTCTGATTGGTTCAGTGACTTGGGGCATAATGCATATATCATTACAAAGTGTCATCTGTATATTGCAGATATATTGGATAACCAGTAGTCATATGACAGACAGCTTCTTATAAAAAGTTCTCAAGGTTTCTTAGAGATAATTAAGTAGAACAAAATCTTTGTCAAATGTCTGAAGAAAGGACAAAGGATGACTTTTGGTTTATACTTAACTCTCCACTCTGTCTACAGTAATAGTATTTAAATTGACAGTGCTTTTATAACCTCACCTCATGGACTTATCTTTCTTTAACTTGTTTTCAGTTTCAAAGGACATTTTAATATACCACTATACATGACTTCTGGAACTAGAATATCACCAACCCTATTAATCAACTGAATCTGCTTGCAGTTTTCCATGATGGTGTCATTTTTTGAGTAATATGAAATCAGATAATCTCTCACTGATGATGTATCTCACTAAATCACTATCTGAGTGCTGATAACATAACGACAATAAGATATTAGCATAATTCATCATCACATGTACCTTTGTTCTGGGGATGTTTTATTGTAATGTATAATACACTGGCTGTCATTCTGATGAGTATTATAGCAAGACTTCCTCAGGAAAAAAAAAAAGGCATTTTGATGGAATACTATTCATATCAGATGGTACTGCTCAGGGATAAACAGTTGAAAAAAGTTTGACTTGGTTTGCTACAAAATTCACATGAAGGTCAAAGGTACTGCAAATAGTAAAAGATAGTTTAAAGACAACAGGTATCTATCTCTCTGTTATAGAATAGTTTCTAAAAGTTCAGTTTTTGGTTTCAAGCAAGTTAAGGCAGGTTTTGATCCTTAGTAAATGTTTGATATCCATTACACACTGCAATGGTCGTTTCTGCAGCCCGCAGTACTACTCAATGAAATGACACTTTTAAACTAGGTGTGGAACTTGCTTGGGGCAGAAGTGAGGTGATTTCCAAGGACAGATTAAAGTGAATGCAATGTATTATAAAACTTTTCCTGCAATTCTGCCCCTTGAGCTACCCCTTAGAATATTAGATAAGAAAGGTACTCATAAATACCATCGATTTTAACTGTGGCCTAGAGAAAATAAGACTCATTCTAGGTCACACAATAGTGAGTGGTAGAGTAGGACTAGAAACTAGGTTTTTTTGATAACTATTTCTGTGCTTGCTATAAAATAATCAAAGTTAATTGTGAACCATTTGCAACTGAAGTACTAAAACAGCGTACAAAGATGGGGATAATATGTTGAGTAGTAAGATGTTTTTTACTTCTGTTACCTTTGATGAAGACCTTCACGTAAATCAAGAACTACTTGACCGAGCACAGCTGTAACTATGTGTCAGAAGAAATAATAATATGATGATATTAATAGTAATTATGATGATGAGACTAGATAACACTTAGTAAGTGCTTACTGGACACTGTGACAGATATTTTGCAAACATTACCTTACTTTGTGCTTTCAATTTTTCTAAATACTTGTTCTAAGACGTGAATTTCAGAAAACAATGGTCTTAAACAAGCATACACAATCTTATCAACATCATTTCATGCTCCATACAAAATCCTTGTTCAACACTTAAACACACAAGTTTCTTATGTTCTCGAAGCAATTGTTTTTGCTGATAATTACATCCATGTAATCATCTTGATTACATTTTGCAAATAGTAAAAACCATTGTTCCTCAGAAGAAGACTAGGAATGATTTTGTTTTATTTATTCCAGGTTTTTGATAAGAAAACATTTTTATTTAAACATGTATTGGTGCTGCTGATCCAGACATCTGAATTTCTCTGCCAACAATTTATGTGCCTCTCCTTTTCGGTTAATGCTTTTCAGTATTTTCCCTGGACATCTAATTTAAATGATAAGCCACCCACACTGGCAGGTCCGTTGCATCCCCTTATGTTCTATGTAGGGCAGAGCACTTCATATGTGCTCAATCTTATTTACAAACGGCTATCTCACTGAACCAGATGGCATTTTCCTCATTTACCTTCTTTATTATTATCAGGCCATCGTGAAGCCTTGACAAAGGCCACTTACCAACCATACATGTCACTCTCTGAGTCACCATCATAGCTACAATGTAAACATTCCAGCTGACCCTAAGAAACATTAATAATATTACAGCTTTTAATATCTCAGTAGATGCTTATAACGTTCTCCTTATTTCCAAAAGTCAGGTAATCACTGGAAATGGCAGAGTGCACACAGAATAATGATCTATTGGGTCGTGCTATTTAATGTGTGACTCTGTGAAGAGACTGCCCACATGTATTTTTTAATATGAAAAACAACAGGGCAGAAAACTGAGATCACCGATAATTGAGCCATAGTCACCTGAGTATGAATGGTAAAACATAATGTTTCAGAAAAGTTTTTCAGCAACTTTCCACTACTATGAAAATATGTCACTTTCAAAAGCAAACAAGTCACACACAGAGATGTTTCCGTGCTTTTTACAAGGCATTGTAAATCACATAAATTATTCAGAGAATGGCAGTGAGGTCCAGTAGAACGCCTGAGCTAGCTGAGGATGTAGAACTGAAGGGTCAATCGGTTTAGGACAAGAATGGCCTTTTTGAGATTTATGGCATTTCTGGCAACTCTACCATAAAAAGGCCTAAGTCAGAAAAAAATAACAACAAAATCTTGTTTTTGAAATGCCCTCAAAGAACCTTCCTTAAAAAGTCTGATCAAATACTGATTATCTGCCAAAGGTTTACTGCATATGCCAGAAGTACTTCTTAATAATTTACCATTGGAAAAGACTTACCTAAGGAATAAGACAGTGAATTATATTCAGCTAGAAAACTTCTGCATAACTATTATGAAAAAGAGGAAAGACAGATGAAAATAACAAACTTGGCAGTAGGACACAATCTAAATAAAAAAGAAAGTCCCATGTAATAAAGAAGGTGTTGACAATGGATTCCAAGTTTACAGTATAAATGCTTTAACTTTGGGAATGGAGAGGTGAAGCTATTAAAATTTTAGGGCTATTATGAAAGCCTCTCCATAATACTTTTGCTGCCTAAATAAACTCAGATACAGAACACTACCTAACACCATACACAAAAATAAACTCCAAATGGATTAAAGACCTAAATGTAAGACCAGACACTATAAAACTCGTAGAGGAAAACATAGGGAAAACACTCTTTGACGTAAACCACAGCAAGACCTTTTTGGACCCACCTCCTAGAGAAATGAAAGTAAAATAAAAAATAAATGGGACCTAATTAAACTTAAAAGCTTTTGCACAGCAAAGGAAACCATAAACAAGACCAAAAGACAACCCTCAGAATGGCAGAAAATATTTGCAAATGAAAAAACAAAGGATTAATCTCCAAAATATATAAACAGCTCATGCAGCTCAATATCAAAAAAACAATCCAATTAAAAAATGGGCAGAAGACCTAAATAGAGATTTCACCAAAGAAGACATAGAGATGACCAAGAGGCACATGAAAGGATGCTCAACATCATTAATTATTAGAGAAATGCAAATCAAAACTACAATGAGGTATCACCTCATACCCGTCAGAATGGCCATTATCAAAAAACCTAGAAACAATAAATGCTGGAAAGGGTGTGCTGAAAAGGGAACTCTCTTGCACTGTTGGTGGGAAGGTAAATTGATACAGCCACTATGGAGAACAGTATGGAGGTTCCTTAAAAAATTAAAAATAGGATTACCATATGACCCAGCAATCCCACTACTGGTCACATACCCTGAGAAAACCATAATTCAAAAAGACTCATGTACCACAATGTTCATTGCAGCTCTATTTACAATAGCCAGGACATGGAAACAACCTAAGTGTCCATCGACAGATGAATGGATAAAGAAGATATGGCACATTTATACAATGGGATATGACTCAGTCATAAAAATAAATGAAATTGAGTTATTTGCAGGAGGTGGTTGAACCTAGAGTCTGTCATACAGAGTGAGGTAAGTCAGAAAGAGAAAAACAAATACCATCTGCTACACATATATATGGAATCTTAAAAAAAAATGGTACTGATGAACCTAGTGGAGTGCAGGAATAAAGATTTACACATAGAGAATGGACCTGAGGACACGGAGTGGGGGAGGGGGAAGCTGGGGCGAAGTGAGAGTAGCATCAACATATATACACAACCAAATGTAAAATAGATAGCTAGTGGGAAGCAGCTGCATAGCACAGGGAGATCAGCTCGGATCTTTGTGACCACCTAGAGGGGTGGAATAGGGAGGGAGGGAGGGGGTCTCAAGAGGGAGGGGATATGGGGATGTATGTGTGCATGCGGTTGATTCACTTTGCTGTGTGACAGAGGCTAGTGCAGTATTGTGAAGCAGTTATACTCCAATAAAGATCTATTTAAACAAATAAAAGAAGGGAAGAAAAAAAAAAAAACAAACTCAGATCCAAAGAAAGACCGTGGTTGTTGGACAAAACATGAAACCAGCAGCCATTTCCCCAGTTGTGTGTAGTATTATTATTATTGTTATTATTATTATTATTTTGGCTGCGTTGGGTCTTCTTTGCTGAATGTGGGTTTTCTCTAGTTGTGGCGAGTGGGGGCTACTCTTCGGTGTGATGCACAGGCTTCTCATTGTGGTGGCTTCTCCTGTTGCAGAGCATGGGCCCTAGAGGGCGAATGCTTCAGTAGTTGTGCCACACAGGCTCAGTTGTTGTGGCTCGCGGGCTCTAGAGCGCAGGCTCGGTAGCTGTGGCGCACGGGCTTAGTTGCTCCGCAGCATGTGGGATCTTCCTGGACCAGGGCTCAAACCCACGTCCCCTGCATTGGCAGGTGGATTCTTAACCACTGTGCCACCAGGGAAGTCCCCTATGTATTATTTATATGACTGCTCTTCTCTGGTTTTAAGGAAATAATCATGTTTCTTCACAAAACAAGTTTGCATAGTTAAAAGTTCAAAGTAAGAATAACAGTAGTGGGTAGAAGTGGAATTTGTTCTTTTCTGTAAACTCTTGATGTCATGTGGCTTGTGCCCTTCCAAACCTAACTATGTTCACATGGATGTTAATTTACAACTACTGCTTCAGTTAATATTTTAGTGCAAGGAGATAAATAAGCTGCCACACGAATTGGGTGTTAGGGTTATTAGAGTATGAAATTCAAATACATACTTTGCCTTAAGCAAGAATTTTATGATAATATTTAAAGCTTGGAGATATTTTAGTATGTGAACATATGTATATGTATATTTATATTCAACAACTCTTCCCTCAATCACACCCATGCCATTCATTTAATGAGATAATTTACTAGGCTTTCTATGTGTGGTTCAGGCAAAAAGCAAACAAACAAAAAAGAAAATGGGCTAAAAAGGGCTTTCCGTTTTGACTTTAAGAATCAGGCTGAGTTGCAAGGGACCCACAATAGCCAAAACAATCTTAAAAAGAAGAACTAAGTTAGTGGACTCACACTCCTGAATTTTAAAACTTACTACAAAGCTATAAAAACCTAGACAGTGTAAACAGACATACAGGTCAGTGGAATAAGATTGAAAGTCCAAAAATAAATGGTCATAAATAAATATTTATGGCCAGTTTATCTTAGAAAAAGGGGTCAAGACAATTCAATGAGAGGGAATCGTCTTTCAACAAATGGTATGGGACAACGGAGTGAAGTTAGACACCAACCTTACACCACAAACAAAAACTAACTCAAAGTGGATCGCAGATCTAAATATGAGTCAAAACTATAAAGATCTTAGACAAAAACACAGTAGTAAATCTTTGTGACCTTGGGTTAGGCAATGATTTTGTAAACATGACACCAAAAGCATAAAAGATGAAATGTGAAATAAAAGAAAAAATAAATTTGACTTCATAATTAAATTTTTTGTGTTTCAAATGACGTCATCAAGGAAGTGAGAAGACAACCAATAGAATGTAAGATAATATTTACAAATCCTATATCTGATAAGGGACTTATATCCAGAATACATAAGGAACGGTTATAACATAACAAAAAAAAAAAACCACCTTGGTGCTTCCCTGGTGGCGCAGTGGTTTAGAGTCCGCCTGCTGATGCAGGGGACGCGGGTTCGTGCCCCGGTCCGGGAAGTTCCCACATGCTGCAGAGCGGCTGGGCCCGTGAGTCATGGCCGCTGAGCCTGTGCGTCCGGAGCCTGTGCTCCGCAACGGGAGAGGCCACAACAGTGAGAGGCCCGCGTACCGCAAAAAAAAAAAAAAACAAAACCACCTTGATTTTAAAAATGGGAAAGAAAATATATGAATAGCTAATAAGAACATGAAAAGATGCTCAAAATCATTAGTAATTAGGGAAATATAAATCAAAGTCATATTGTGGTACCACTTCACACCTACTAGAATGGCTATAATTAAAAACACCGACAAGAACAATGTTAGCAAGGATGTATTTAAATTAGAACCCTCATTCATTGCTGGTGGAATTGTAAAATGGTCCATCCACTTTGGAAAACAATTTGGCGGCTCTTCAAAAAGTTAAACATAGAGTTACAATGTCTAAGTCTACCATGACGGAGCAATTTCACTTCTAGGTATATATATATATATATATATATATATATATATATATCCGAGAGAATTGAAAATATATGTGTGCACAAAAATTTGTACACAAAAGTTCATAGCAGCATTATCTTTAACAGTCAAAAAGTCAAACTTCCATCATTAATGAATGGATAAACAAAACACAGTAGTCCATACTATGGAACATTACTTGGCAATAGAAAGGAATGCAGTACTGATTCATGCTACAACATAGATGAAATTTGAAAGCATTATGCTTAGTGAAAGAAGCCCATCACAAAAGACCACATGTTGTATGAAATGTCCAGAATTGGCAAATATATAATGATAGAAAGTAGATTTGTGGTTGCCTAGGGCTGTGGAGAAGTAAGAACAGGATGGGGTGTGTGACTGCTAATGAACAGGGGGGTTTCTTTTGGGGATGGTGAAAAAGCTCTAAAATTAGATTATGGTGATAGTTGTACAACTCTGAAAGTAAATGAATAATCATTGAATTGTACACTTTAAATAAGCTTTGTGGAATATAAATTGTATCTCAATAAACTTGTTGAAAATAGAACACAGCAATATGAAGACTGCCTCCCTCAGCTCCTGGAACTAGGCTCCGTGTTTCCAGCTGCTCAGTTGCAGCCCAGAGCAGGCTGTCAGGAGGGGCTAAAGAGGCTTCACCTTAGCCTGGAGTCATAGCTATAGAGACCCTGTTCACCTCCCTCATAGGCACCATCTCTCAAAGCTGGCACAAAAAAAGCAAAAACAAAACAAACAAACAAATACTAGATTCCAGAAGAAAATTAATTTTTGCACATCTAGCCAAAATCAAACAGCATGTTTTTCAGCCCATCATCAATTTTAATGGAATTGAACATACATCTTACTTTGACACTGGAAGGACAGTTTGTTGGCTGTGCCACATTTCCTGGGACTTGTAAACAGCCGAACATCACAGATGTTTGAATGAACACAACAATCTCTAATACAAACATCAAAGTTTACATTTTATTCTGTGAACTTTCATGTGACTTCATAAGTCCCCATTATCTGCAGATGGTATTATTTGGCAAAACTGAACATATTTGTTGTTAAAGTTTAATGTGTATAAAACTAAACCAAAGATTTTTCAATCTTTTGATTATTTCAAGTTATGAAATGTTATATCAATTATAAGGCATGTCAAGTTTCACAGGGAAGGAGAACTTTGAGGAAATAAAGGTAAAACTATATTGAGCATTTAAAACATTGGTATAATCTATATTTTTGGCTTATTCAATGAATAATGACAAATTTAAATATATGAAAATATTTAAAAATCTTCATTTGGGAAAGAGGGTATGGCTCTATTGTGGATAAAAGGAGTTTTATTGCTTTAATGAAATAATTATTTCATTCTTATATTTAGAAGTGGGCCAAAGATCCAGTTAGTTTTTAAAAAGTTATAATCTTATTTAGAAAAGAAGTGGGTAGAAGTACCCACCATGTTACTTAAAAAAAAAAAGTGATAATCTCATTTGAGAAAGAACCATATTACGAGGTGGTGGTTTTATATGAATTCTAATACATTATGGTAGAAACGTATATCATTCTTTGACCTAAATTGAAGGCATGAAAGACAAGTAGAAGTAGAGAACTACATATCAAATAACAGAAGAAATATACCCCAAGAAGTCAAGATGGTTTTTCTTAAGTACACTGACACACATGATTAGAAATTTCCCCTGGCAATTACCGTATTCCATACGAGGAAGACAGAGAGTCATAACGCAGACTTATGATAGATTGTATTACTTGCTCACAAGTCTTCCTCTCCTCTCTGCACTGGCCATTGTTCACTGCGAGTGAAGAATACAGCCCTGCCTCATTGACAGAGCTTGCATGAGACTCGCTTGGCCAATGTAATGCGAGGTAAAATACGTCACATCAAACCACGGCTTTAATGTGCTTGGATTGTTCGGCTGGCACTTTGGCACTCCTGCCCTACACCGTGAGAGGGCATGCTATACATAGCTGCTGCTCCAGGGGTCCCAGAATGAGAAAGGTGAGACAAATCTGAACTTAACTGGCATTTTAAGCAGAGCTGCTACAGCTGCCCTGTAAACTCATGAGTAAGAAATAAAGGCTGGTTGTAAGCCAGAGATTTTGTGGGGGGGAAGGGGTGTGCTTATTATGAAGCATTTCTACAGAAATAGCTCTCCTCTTTTATTTGTTTTGTTTTCCCAAACTTTCTATAATACCAAAATGTTAATGGTTTCAACAAAATTGTAAGGAAAATGCAGTACAAAATAACTTAATTTGGGATCCTTCCTCAGTCTCAGTCTGAAATAGAGAATATGCTTTCTACATGTCATTATATTACAATCTCTGACAACTAAAAAGGAAACAAAGTATTTACTTCCAGTTTGAATGTTAGCATTTTTGAATATATTATAGCCACCATGTTCAATGATATTTTAGCAAATATACAACCACCTGTAATTCTATACAAAAAACTGAAGACACAGATTGAGATAAGACACTAGCCAGCTGTAGCATAGCACAAAAGCTATCTTTGTTCTTTACAGCGAAGGAACTATGGCAGGCTAAAATACATAAAGCTCTTGAAGAAGATCTAACAGGAAAAGAAAGCAAAATAAGACCTTTGACAGTAATAACGGGGACAGGATATCATGCCAGTAATTAAAGTTTGGAAAATAACTTTTATGAGCAGGAGAGATATTGCAGGGGAAAGGACTTTCATTTGTCCTCTTCATGCACCATAAGAGACAAAAAGCCTGCCACACAAATCATATTGCAGGTGAAGTACAAGTAAGAAATTCTGCCAGATGGCTTTAAACAACTCTCAGAACCATGAGAGTCAGACACAGAATTTACCCCCCCCAAAATATGGGAGATATTTTTTGCCATGCCACAGGTAAACAATGAATATCCTAAAGCCAGTGAAGGTAGTAAGATATTTACTAACAGATGTCAAAGAACACAGAATCCAAGATCCAGTATTCCCTGATGGTTATAAATGCATCTCTTTACTATAATTCCGGTTATAAATGCATCTCTTTACTATAATTCTGGGTGAAAACACTTGAAATCTTATCTAGACAAAAGCTATAGCAACATGTGTCAGTGTAAACAAATGTGGGCATAAAAGCCAGGAAAGATAGTGCATGTCAGCTATAAATACCTCCGTGAATGAAACTAAAAGGTCTTATGCATTAGAGAAGATGTTAATAAATTCACAGGATGAGAGCTGTAATAAACATATCCTGGCAAATTATAGCCTGGTTCTGTACCTATAAAATCAGGCATATGTGTAGAGTTTGAATTTCTGAGACATTCAGTTTGTCTCATTGAATGTTACATTGCATTTATGCATCTCATTTACGGCTGTGATTGTGAGTGCCATGGGCACTGGGGGTAGATCTTATTCCTGTTTCTCTCTCCAGTTCCTAATACCTGCCATATAAAATGTAATACATTTCTGCAAAAGAGAAGGTGGAAGGAAGTATAGGAAGAGGGAGGGAGGGAGGGAAGGAGGGAGGAGAGGGAGGAAAGGCAGGCTACTGATCATTGGCAATGAGTCATTACAGTTGTTAAATGTCCCATAGATGGCTCTTTAATTGCCAGATGATTCTTTCCTCCAGTGTTAGAGGTATTTCCTCCTCTTATTTTTCTCCATGAAACTGATGTGATAACACATCATAAATGAATAACTATATTATAAATATAGTTACTTATAGAGTTATTCATAAATTATTATTGAATAATAAGTGAATAATGATATAAATAACTATATTCATTTATAACTTCTGAATGTGTTTTAGAAATGTTTAATGAATGAATATAATGATTGAGAGTGTAAACTATGTTGCTCAATAAGCTAGAAAATGTGTGGATCTTAATCGTATCACTTGTCATAATTGTTAGTAAGAATATAATGCTTGGGGTAATGCCATTCCATTCCAGGGCATAGGGATTTACCAAAGAATGTACATCAAAGGAGGAGGAAGCATAGCAGAAGTAGAAGTTAAGGTAGAAGTTAAGCTTGTGGATTCTGAAGCCTGCATTTGAAGCTTAGTCTTGTATTTTATTATTTGTATAATCTTTGGCTAGTTAATTTTTTCTATGATTCAGTTCTCCTATATGTCAACTAGTGATCATAGTACCTGTAGAAATTATTATTAGCTATTTACAAATATTTGTTCTTCTCATTCTAGGAGAGATTGTTTTTGCCTAACTTCTTTGAATTTAGGTGTGGCCATGTGACTTGCTTTGGTCAACAAAATGTAAATAGAAATGATGGTTGTCACTTCCAGTCAAAGCTTTTAAGAGGCAATGTGCTATTTGTCATTCCCTTTCTCCTTGTTACAGTGACTGGAGATATTCCAGATGGTAGAAGCACTGTCATAACTAAGTTTTTATGTGACAACCATATAAAGCACAATTTCTAGCTACAGGATATAGACAGTGAGCAAGAAATAAACCTTTACTGTACTAAGCCACTGAGGTTTGGGGGATTATATGCCACTGCTATATAACATAGCCTATACTGAATATATGGTAAATTCATTGAGTTGTTGTAAATACACTTAAAGAAGTAAACACATGCAATGTCCTTAAAAAGCATTCAGTAAGGATTAGCTACTATTCTTATTTTAAGCTGTTGCTACATCGGAATGGCATACCCATTGGCTTCATTTGTGGCTACATAACTTTGTTCACCTCTTCATTTGACAACAGTTTTATAACAATTTTCTATAAAGAGAATACAAAAGGTCAATCTTTCCCTTATCATGGTTGGTCAAAATTTGGTTTTATTATTAGTTTATAAAAATTTCTTTCCGCTTCATAACTTTTTATAGGTGATATCGTGTAAATTTTTACGATGGTTGCTAAATCTGAGAAAATCTATCAAGTTTAATATATTAGCTGTTATAGGCAAACTTGCTGTTTTCAGTACTACTACAGATTTGTTTCTTACAAACAGGGATTCTGATCAATTCTGTTTCATGCAATACCCATTAAAAGTGAGAAAAG
Organism: Kogia breviceps; assembly: GCF_026419965.1. Lineage (NCBI taxonomy): Eukaryota > Metazoa > Chordata > Mammalia > Artiodactyla > Physeteridae > Kogia > Kogia breviceps. The sequence goes on from NC_081314.1 coordinate 104,758,727, forward strand.
TTATGATGCTTTTAAAATTGTATGCACTGCATTATCAAATATATTTTTGACAGGAGAGATACTCTGTTTTGATTGGACCTTGATAAGAACTGGATCCTCTGGCCCTGCATCTCTGTATCATCTTGCAATGATTCAGCATGGTGGGTGGAGAGGTACTTCTGGAAACCATTCCTATACCAGGTGGATAGCAGTAACATTACTATATATGGAAATGACTTAGAAACACATGAATATATCCCACTGAACTAAAAATAAATGTATCCCCAACTCAACTTTCTGATAATTGAATTTCCAAAATGCTTGTGGTCACTCCAGCACTGGGCGAAATGTGATGGAGGAAAGTCTGTCAGAGCAGAGTCAGTGATTTGAACCAATTGCTGTTAAAATATCTTACTTTTGCAGATTTTATAATAGATGATCATAAGAACATGTTTCTATAGCTTTTCTTAGATTCTTACAAGAAGCCTCTAAGACTTAAGCTTTGTTAACTTCACAGTAAATTTTCTTGTATTCTTAAGCATTAAATACTTGTTCTTATATTCATTCATTCATCCATTCATTGAGTTATTTACTGAACATTTAACATGTTTTGAACATACAAATGCACATATAAAGTAGCACCCACTCGCAGGCAGTGTACATTTTCATGGAGAGGTGGACATGTATATAAAGACTCAGTAAATCCAGGGAGTAGCAAATACTCTTTAATGTCTATCCAATAAACATTCACTAAACTATTTCTTTTTTTGAGAAGAACTAGGATTGTGTTGGGTTACTCACCCTATTCCACATAATCATATTCACAAAACCACTGGTGGTAATCCTGTTCTCTTTGCCTGTGATTGATTTAGGAAGAGGCATTGGCCAATGTAATACTAGCAGAAGTCAGCTGAGGTGCTTCTGGGAATGCTTAGTGAACAACTTCTCTTCTTTCTCTGTAATGAAGTCTGGATGGGATCACTAGAACTGCAGCAGCTATCTTGCAATCAGAAAGCAAGCTACGCTGACCATAGAGGGGCAGAGCAATAATATGGAAAGAAATACGTAAGGCTTTTTGTGGGGTTGGTGAGCAGCTAAATTAATCAACCCTTGGGCTAACTTGTTCCTGGACTGACAATGCTTCAGGGAATTCAGAACTCAAAAAGAAAATTTTTAATAAGCTAGAAAGCTTCATATTAAACTGGGACAAACTGTTGCCAGCTACTCTCCTCTCTGTAAAATTGTAAAGTTTCGCTTTTTATTACTTTAATTCTGGTCCACATATGAAAAGCAACTGAATCCTCAGAGGGTGATTTCATTATCCTTTTATAGTTACTACATCTGCACAGATGTATTGGGGGTTATTATGCTGTTTATTTTCTATAATTTTTCCCAATTAACAGTTATTACCAGGAGCTATATTTATTAAGTGAATGTTGCTGCATACATCAGAGAAAGTGTAGTGATATAAGGCAGACAACTGCAGAAAAGGGCTCTTTTTTATACAATGGTCAGGAACTAAAATATCACCTTAATGCAATTAAAATTGTACATGTTCACAAGAGCACGGTGTCAATAAAGACTGAGTTAACTGACATTAGGAGAATTTAGCTTAATTAAAAATTATAATTCTAAAGTATTCTAAGACCTCTTTTTTTTCTTAAAGGGGAAACAGATTTTTCTAATGGTTTCTGACTGAAAAATGTAGATACAGAATAAAAATAACTGGAAGCACTATAGAAAGTTTCTATAAAATTTAGAATAATGCATTCAAAATGGAAGGGAAGATTTTGTTGTTATTAAGATGTAGTCACGTGACAGCCAGCTGCTGACATTTGTTCCATTTGAGCTGTAACTAGGTGGGACATCTCTGTGTTTATAAATTGTTACCATCCAATATGAGAGAATGTATTTTGTTTCGAACTGAGTAGTGACAGGCAAGCTGTCCATAGGGTATACAGATGAAAAATCAAGAGGAAAATGAGCTCTTAGATCGTTTTTCAGCATTCTTCACTGGAAAAATAGCCATGTGACATGTGCACAGTGGGCTTCCGTGTTAGTGTTCATGCTGCTGGAAAATGTATTGCTCGAGCTAAATGCACCCTCTATTGAGCACAAATGATTCAACCACAATTTAAGAGGGAGATCATTACTTCTGCAAAAGGATTTTCAAGATGAGCAGTGAGGAGTCATTGTCTACAGAGGAAAGTGAGACGTTACTTGCTCAGCAATGTAAAATTGTAGGCGATATAGATAGACATTGTCCTTTCTTTATGTCAAATAACTAGAAGGGTCAACTAAAAAAAGTGCATGCTTCAGGTGGGTTGTAAATACTAACACTTTTAGATAACCTTATTAATCCCTGGGGATTATTTACTTTCCTTAAGACATCTTATTTTTAGCTTCCCGTGGTACTCTGAAAAGTGATCTATAGAGGGATCAGAGTTGAGACATTTCACCATCATCTCTATTCCTTCAACCTTTTAAAACTGTGATGGTTTTCATCACTTAACTTTCAACTGATAGATCAGAGTTGTATAGAAGGACTGGCTAACTGCCTCATAGCCTACCAGGTGATCTGAGTAGTCTATGTAAGAAGGGGAGGAATAGACTTGATTTATTGAATTAGACCGGTTGCCCCGGTTGCCCGTTATTAAGGAACAATGTGCGTTAGTACCTAAGAGTCAGTGTGTGATGCTGCTCTCATCTCTGTAATCAGTAATTTTAAACTTTCAACTGCTTGGCATGTAAGTGTTAAGCTGGGCAGGCTTTAAATGAAGGCTATAACGAACCTTATGGTCACCAGAGACCAAATATATTTAAAAAATTACATGTGTCATACATTTTTGTTACAGAGGATTCAAACCATACAGAACTATACAGAATAAAACATATTACATCCTCTTCGGCCCTCTCCTAGTCAGGAACAACTGTTGAGCTTGGTGAGTATTATACCAACCCTGTTTCAGCACATTTTTCGTCTTTATTTGTAATGTAGTATTTAATTCAAAACATATCAGTGCATCAGATATTTGAGTAGCTTAAAGAGCTTGTGCAAGTGACAGATTTATTAGGTGAATAAACATACACAAGTATATATAAAAATATTATGCTCAGGGCTTCCCTGGTGGCGCAGTGGTTGAGAATCTGCCTGCCAATGCAGGGGACATGGGTTCGAGCCCTGGTCTGGGAAGATCCCACATGCCGCGGAGCAACTGGGCCCGCGAGCCACACTTACTGAGCCTGCGCGCCTGGAGCCTGTGCTCCGCAACAAGAGAGGCCAGAATAGTGAGAGGCCCGCGCACCGCGATGAAGAGTGGACTCCACTTGCCACAACTAGAGAAAGCCCTCGCACAGAAACGAAGACCCAACACAGCCATAAATAAGTAAAATAAAATGAATTAAAAAAAAAATATTATGCTCAAAACTTAAATTTCCAATATGCTTTTAATTTTTTCCTTTAACACTATGTTTTATAGATTTTTCCAAGTCAGTCCATGAAAGTCTGCTTCATTGTTTTCAATATCTGTATAATATTTTATTGTATGAATGTATAATTATTAATTTAAAATTACTGTATTGGAGGACACAATTTGCATTCAATTTTTCTTTATATAAATAATGTTGCTATCAATATCCTGTGCATAAGTCGGTTCTCATGTGAAAGTATTTCTGTGGAAGAGCTCTAGTTGGATAAAAGTTACAATTGAACTTTTGTGATACTGCCAAATGCTCTTCAAAACAGTCTTATCAATTTATACTCCCACCAGCAGTGTATGAAAGTGCTCATTCATACTTATCACTGCCAGCTTTGGATATTATAAATCTTTTTAATTTCTGCCAGTCTGATGGTTGAAATATAGACCCTCCAGAAGATCCTCTATGATCATTTAAATTTAAACTTAGGTGTTCTTAGAGGTCCTTTGCTATCCCACAGCTCCTAGATCTGGTGAGTTTGAAACCCTTATTGGTGAAAGGCCTAGGAATCCTGAGCAGATGAATAGCAGAAGCTAGTGAAAACGTTACAGAAGCCTTCATGACACCTGTTTTGAAGAAGAAAATGGAAGAGTGTGTGGTGGGGGGGATTGACAAGGGACCTCTGTGGATAGTGAGTACACTAGAGTGAAGTGAGTATGCTATGTGCTAAAATCCATTAAACTATTAGGCTTTGCTGAAATCAAAAAGTTTTTTTTTTTCTTCTTTTTCTGTTCAGAGGCATGAATCACCATGTTGAGTTGCTCATAAATTACTCGAAAGTGAGTAATTCAGGCTCTGTATGTTAAATGACCAGACGGTTTCAGATATGTAAGAATTTGCCATTGAGTAAGAAAGGTCCTAAAACTTGGAATGCCTATAATCATGTCATACGGCAGTAATATACCAGGAGACCTGAGTAAACCTTATGGAAAGAAATATGCGTAAGGGATGGAAAAAGTGGTGAAGTAGATAAATTTTATTAGAGATGGCCAAATATTCTGTCTTCTACTGTATTTGTGTGGATGTATCTGAGAAGAAAGGATTTTCTTTGTCTCTTTTTGTTTAACTTCTTCTCTATTTTGTCTAAGGATACTATCAATGGCATTTTGAAACCCCCGTGGGAAGCAATTTTTACCATCTGTTTAATTACCTGATATTCTAGCTGTATTTATGGTGTTTTGTGTGGATATTTAGGAATATGTATTATAACTTGTGACTGCAATTATGAAGAATTTTATTTCCCATCATATGGGTCAGGTCAGTGTTTTCTGCCCTTGTTGGACTGGTAGATATTATAGCTAGCTCTTCATTATCTGTAGAAGGGGTAGTCCTTCTGGGTAGGATATTTACTACACGGAAAAACCCCAACTTCACTTCAATATGCCTAGAAACTCAGCCTTTCATCAAACTTGCTAACATGTTGCAACAGATGAGTGATTTGTTCCCAGAGAAATAGCCATAACACATTAAGAAGAAGGCGGAAGAAGCTGAGAGCTTGGATAATCCATCAGCTAGTTAATTCACACCTGAATAATTGAGAGTTTCCCTTACAGTTATTGAATATTTATGAAGGTTCCACAATGTGCTGAAAAGTAGATGAACCAAGTAAAAATACCAAATAAAAACCACCTGCACACAGTTTATGTTTGATATGAATCTTACTACTTGACTGGAACATGCGAAATAGACTGTATTTTTAAACATTAGTGTGTATAAGAACCATGAAGAAGGTGTGTCTGTTAAAACTGCAGATTTCTAGAGAAACCTCAGAGGTGTTCCTTGAGAATATGCATTTTTAACAGTTTATCCCACATGATTCTGAAGCAGGTGGTCTAGAGACCGCTTTTGGAGAAATTATCAATGTAGGTAGTAACAGGAAAAGCTTATTTCCTAGGAAGCCCAACATAAGAATCAGAGATATACTGACCGACAAATTGAAGAGAATAAGCCAAAAGAGAATGCCTATTAGCATAAAAGAGAGCATAGGCATAAAGAAAAAGAAAAAAAAAAGAGGAAGGCAGATAATAAAACAATGGTACCATAAAAGATCTTAGTATCTTAGAGATTTGTTGTAATGCTATGATGTCTGTAATTTACTGTAAATTACTTAGTATATATTACACTTTATTTTTATTTATTTAATTAAAAAATTTTAACAACTTTATTAGAGTATAATTGTTTTACAATGGTGTGTCAGTTTCTGCTTTATAACAAAGTGAATCAGTTATACATATACATATGTCCTCATATCTCTTGCCTCTTGCATCTCCCTCCCTCCCACCCTCCCTATCCCACCCCTCTAGGTGGTCACAAAGCACCAAGCTGATCTCCCTGTGCTATGCGGCTGCTTCCCACTATCTATTTTACATTTGGTAGTGTATATATGTCCATGCCACTCTCTCACTTTGTCCCAGCTTAGCCTTCCCCCTCCCCGTATCCTCAAGTCCATTCTTTAATAGGTCTGCATCTTTATTCCCATCTTGCCCTTAGGTTCTTCTGACCACTTTCTGACCTGCGTACAGGTCTTTTGTCTCCTTAGGTAGGTTTATTCCTAGATATTGTATTGTTTTTGTTGCAATGGTAAATAGGAGTGTTTTCTTAATTGCACTTTCAGATTTTTCATCAATAGTAAATAGGAATGCAAGAGATTTCTGTGCATTAATTTTGTATCCTGCTACTTTACCAAATTCATTGATTAGCTCTAGTAGTTTTCTGGTAGCATCTTTAGGATTCTCTATGTATAGTATCATGTCATCTGTAAACAGTGACAGCTTTACTTCTTCTTTCCAATTTGGATTCCTTTTATTTCTTTTTCTTCTCTGAGTGCTGTGGCTGAAACTTCCAAAACTAGGTTGAATAAGAGTGGTGAGAGTGGGCAACCTTGTCTTGTTCCTGATCTTAGTGGAAATCGTTTCAGTTTTTCACCATTGAGGATGATTTTGGCTGTGGGTTTGTCATATATGGCCTTTATTATGTTGAGGTGAGGTGAGTTGAGTTGAGGTGAGTTCCCATTTATCATAAATGGGTGTTGAATTTTGTCAGAAGCTTTCTCTGCATCTGTTGAGAGGATCATATGGTCTTTCTCCTTCAGTTTGTTAATATGGTATATCACTTTGATTGATTTGCATATATTGAAGAATCCTTGCATTCCTGAGATTAAACCCCACTTGATCAAAATGTACGATCCTTTTAATGTGCTGTTGGATTCTGTTTGCTAGTATTTTCTTGAGGATTTTTGCATCTATGTTCATCAGTGATATTGGCCTGTAGTTTTCTTTCTTTGTGACATCTTTATCTGGTTTTGCTATCAGAGTGATGGTGGCCTCATAGAATGAGTTTGGGAGTGTTCCTCCCTCTGATATATTTTGGAAGAGTTTGAGAAGGATAGGTGTTAGCTCTTCTCTAAATGTTTCATAGAATTCACCTGTGAAGCCATCTGGTCCTGGGCTTTTGTTTGTTGGAAGATTTTTAATCACAGTTTCAATTTCAGTGCATGTGATTGGTCTGTTCATATTTTTTACTTCTTCCTGGTTCAGTCTCGGAAGGTTGTGCATTTCTAAGAATTTCTCCATTTCTTCCAGGTTGTCCATTTTATTGGCATAGAGTTGCTTTTAGTAATCTCTCATTGTCCTTTGTATTACTGCAGTGTCAGTTGCTACTTCTTTTTCATTTCCATTTCTGTTGATTTGAGTCTTCTCCCTTTTTTTTCTTGATAAGTCTGGCTAATGGTTTATCAATTTTTTTATGTTCTCAAAGAACCAGCTTTCAGTTTTATTGATCTTTGCTATCATTTCCTTCATTTCTTTTTCATTTATTTCTGATCTGATCTTTATGATTTCTTTCCTTCTGCTAACTTTGGGGTTTTTTGTTCTTATTTCTCTAATTACTTTAGGTGTAAGGTTGGTTGTTTATTTGAGATGTTTCTTGTTTCTTAAGGTAGGCTTGTATATCTATAAACTTCCCTCTTAGAACTGCTTTGACTGCATCCCATAGGTTTTGGGTCATTGTGTTTTCATTGTCATTTGATTCTAGGTATTTTTGACTTCCTCTTTGATTTCTTCAGAGATCTCTCGGTTATTAAGCAGTGTACTGTTTAGCCTCCATGTGTTTGTATCTTACATATTTTTTCCTGTAATTGATATCTAGTCTCATAGCATTGTGGTCGAAAAAGATACATGATACAATTTGAAGTTTCTTAAATTTACCAAGGCTTGATTTGTGACCCAAGATATGATCTATCTATATGGAGAATGTTCCATGAGCACTTGAGAAGAATGTGTATTCTCTTGTTTTTGGATGGAATGTCCTATAAATATCAATTAAGTCCATCTCATTTAATGGATCATTTAAAGCTTGTGTTTCCTTATTTATTTTCATTTTGGATGATCTGTCCATTGGTGAAAATGGGGTGTTAAAGTCCCCTACTATGATTGTGTTACTGTCGATTTCCCCTTTTATGGCTGTTAGTATTTGCCTTATGTATTGATGTGCTCCTGTGTCAGGTGCATAAATATTTACAATTGTTATATCTTCTTCTTGGATTGATCCCTTGATCATTATGTAGTGTCCTTCTTTGTCTCTTGTAATAGTCTTCGTTTTAAAGTCTATTTGTCTGATATGAGAATTGCTACTCCAGCTTTCTTTTGGTTTCCCTTTGCATGGACTATCTTTTTCCATCCCCTCACTTTCAGTCTGTATGTGTCCCTAGGTCTGAAGTGGGTCTCCTCTAGACAGAATACATATGGGTCTTGATCTTTTATCCATTCAGCCAGTCTATGTCTTTTGGTTGGAGCATTTAATCCATTTACATTTAAAGTAATTATCAATATGTATGTTCGTATTACCATTTTCTTAATTGTTTTGGGTTTATTATTATAGACAGAATATATATGGGTCTTGTTCTTTTATCCATTCAGCCAGTCTATGTCTTTTGGTTGGAGCATTTAATCCATTTACATTTAAGGTAATTATCAATATGTATGTTCGTATTACCATTTTCTTAATTGTTTTGGGTTTATTATTATAGACAGAATATATATGGGTCTTGTTCTTTTATCCATTCAGCCAGTCTATGTCTTTTGGTTGGAGCATTTAATCCATTTACATTTAAGGTAATTATCAATATGTATGTTCCTATTACCATTTTCTTAATTGTTTTGGGTTTATTATTGTAGGTCCTTTCCTTCTCTTGTGTTTCTTGCCTAGAGAAGTTCCTTTAGCATATGTTGTAAAGCTGGTTTGGTGGCGCTGAATACTCTTAGCTTTTGATTGTCTGTAAAGCTTTTAATTTCTCTGTCAAATCTGAATGAGATCCTTGCTGGGTAGAGTAATCTTGGTTGTCGGTTTTTCTCTTTCATCACTTTAAATATGTCCTGCCACTCCCTTCTGGCTTGCAGAATTTCTGCTGAAAGATAAGCTGTTAACCTTATGGGGATTCCCTTATGTGTTACTTGTTGTTTTTCCCTTGCTGCTTTTAGTATGTGTTCTTTGTATTTAATTTTTGATAGTTTGATTAATATGTGTTTTGGCGTTTCTCCTTGGATTTATCCTGTATGGGACTCTCTGTGCTTCCTGGACTTGATTAACTATTTCCTTTCCCATATTAGGAAAGTTTTCAACGATAATCTCTTCAAATATTTTCTCAGTCCCATTCTTTTTCTCTTCTTCTTCTGGGGCCCCTATAATTCGAATGTTGGTGCTTTTAATGTTGTCCCAGAGGTCTCTAGGTTGTCCTCAATTCTTTTCATTCTTTTTTCTTTATTCTGCTCTGCAGTAGTTATTTCCACTATTTTATCTTCCAGGTCACTTATCCGTTCTTCTGCCTCAGTTATTCGGCTATTGATCCCTTCTAGAGAATTTTAAATTTCATTTACTGTGTTGTTCATCTCTGTCTGTTTGCTCTTTAGTTCTTCTAGGTCCTTGTTAAACATTTCTTGTATTTTCTCCATTCTATTTTGGAAAAATGAAAAAAATGAATGATTTTGGAAAAATCATTATTTTTCCAAAATTATTTGGAAAATAATTATTTTCAGCCTATAATTATTTCAGCCTATCATTATTCTGAATTCTTTTTCAGGTAGATTGCCTATTTCCTCTTCATTTGTTAGGTCTGGTGGGTTTTTGCCTTGCTCCTTCATCTGCTGTGTTTCTCTGTCTTCTCATTTTGCTTAACTTACTGTGTTTGGGGTCTTCTTTCCACAGGCTGCAGGTTTGTAGTTTCCATTGTTTTTGGTGTCTGTTCCCAATGGCTAAGGTTGGTTCAGTGGGTTGTGTAGGCTTCCTGGTGGAGGGTACTAGTGCCTGTGTTCTGGTGGATGAGGCTGGATCTTGTCTTTCTGGTGGGCAGGTCCACGTCTGGTGGTGTGATTTGGGGTGTCTGTGGCCTTATTATGATTTTAGGTAGCTTCTCTGCTAATGCATGGGGTTGTGTTCCTGTCTTGCTAGTTGTTTGGCATAGGGTGTCCTGCACTGTAGTTTGCTGGTCGTTGAGTGGAGCTGGGTCTTGGCATTGAGATGGAGATATCTGGGAGATTTTTGCCATTTGGTATTATGTGGAGCTGGGAGATCTCTTGTGGACCAGTGTCCTGAACTTGGCCCTCCCACCTCAGAGGCATAGCCCTAATGCCTGGCTGGAGCAGCAAGAGTCTGTCCTCCACATGGCTCAGAATAAAAGGGAGAAAAAAAGAAAGAAAGAAAGAAGGAGATAAAATAAAATAAAGTAAAATAAAATAAAGTTATTAAAATAAAAAATAATTATTAAGAAGAAAATTTTTTTTAAGTAATAAAAAACAAAAACAGACAGACAGAACCCTAGGACAAATGGTAAAAGCAAAGTTATACAGACAAAATCACACACAGAAGCATACACATACAAACTCACAAAAAGAGAAAAAGGGGAAAATATATATATGTCGTTGCTCCCAAAGTCCACCTCCTCAGTTTGGGATGATTCGTTGTCTATTCAGGTATTCCACAGGTGCAGGGTACATCACGTTGATGGTGGAGATTTAATCCACTGCTCCTGAGGCTGCTGGGAGAAAGTTCCCTTTCTCTGTTTGCACAGCTCCCGGGGTTCAGCTTTGGATTTGGATCCGCCTCTGCATGTAGGTCGCTGGAGGGCTTCTGTTCTTCGCTCAGACAGGATGGGGTTAAAGGAGCAGCTGATTTGGGGCTCTGGCTCACTCAGGCTGGTGGGGAGGGAGGGGTACGAATGCGGGGCGAGCCTGCGGAGGCAGAGGCCGGTGCGACGTTCCAGCAGCCTGAGGCGTGCCGTGCGTTCTCCCGGGGAAGTTGTCCCTGGATCACCGGACCCTGGCAGTGGTGGGCTGCACAGGCTCCCAGGAGGGGAGGTGTGGAGAGTGACCTGTGCTCGCACACTGGCTTCTTGGTTGTGGCAGCAGCAGCCTTAGCATCTCATGCCCGTCTCTGGTGTCCACGCTGATAGCCGCAGCTCACGCCCGTCTCTGGAGCTCCTTTAAGGGGCGCGCTTAATCCCCGCTCCTCGCGCACCAGGAAACAAAGAGGCAGGAAAAAGTCTCTTGCCTCTTCAGCAGCTCCAGACTTTTTCCCGGACTCCCTCCCAGCCAGCTGTGGCACACTAGCCCCCTTCAGGCTGTGTTCACGCCGCCAGTCCTCTCCCTGGGATCTGACTGAAGCCCGAGCCTCAGCTCCAGCCCCCGCCTGCCCCGGCGGGCGAGCAGACAAGCCTCTCGGGCTGGTGAGTGCCGGTTGGCACTGATCCTCTGTGCGGGAATCTCTCCACTTTGCCCTCCGCACCCCTGTTGCTGTGCTCTCCTCTGTGGCTTCGAAGCTCCCCCCCCCCCTCCGCCACCCACAGTCTCCGCCCGCGAAGGGGCTTCTAGTGTGTGGAAACCTTTCCTGCTTCACAGCTCCCTCCCCCTGGTGCAGGTCCCGTCCTTATTCTTTTGTCTCTGTTTATTCTTTTTCTTTTGCCCTACCCAGGTACGTGGGGAGTTTCTTGCCTTTTGGAAGGTCTGAGGTCTTCTGCCAGCGTTCAGTGGGTGTTCTATAGGAGCAGTTCCACGTGTAGATGTATTTCTGATGTATTTTTGGGGAGGAAGGTGATCTCCATGTCTTACTCTTCCTCCATCTTGAAGCTCCTCCTACATTACACTTTCCATGTGACGACCAGTCATTGGGATCTCACAGCTCAGTGATGGCTCATTAGCATTCTAAAAGGAAGCCCAGACTCCAGAGGGGATTGATACAACTGATTTAGCTATTTATTCGGGATCAATATCAGAAGCTTTATTATTTTTTTATTGGTGTACAGTTGCTTTACAATGTTGTGTTAGTTTCTACTGTACAGCAAAGTGAAGCAACTACATGTATATATATATATATCCCCTCTTTTTTGTATTTCCTTCCCATTTAGGTCACTGCAGAGCACTGAGTAGAGTTCCCTGTGCTATACAGTAGGTTCTCATTAGTTACCTATTTTATACATAGTATCCATAATGTATATATGTCAATCCCCATCTCCCAATTCACCCCACCCCCCTCTTCACTTGGTATCCATACGTTTGTTCTCTGTGTCTGTCTCTATTTCTGCTTTGCAAATAAGATCATCTATACCATAGTTTTTAGATTCCACATATATGCGTTAATACACAGTATTTGTATTTCTCTTTCTGACTCACTTCACTCTTTATGACAGTCTCTAGGTCCATCTACATCTCTACAAATGACCCAATTTCATTCCGTTTTTATGGCTGAGTAATATTTCACTGTACTTATGTACCACATCTTCCTTAGCCATTGCTCTGTTGATGGACATTCAGAAGCTTTAATAAGTAGAATTACCAATATCAGAAAAGGAATTCCATTGGTTAAAGTGGTGAATTGTTAGCCAGCATAATGGGTTTAGAAGTGGATCCTCATTGGTGAGATTAGTGGCATTCAAGATACGTGGATTAGCTAAAATATTCTGGTGATAACTTTCTCCTCTTGTATAATCAGAGTACAGGAATGCAGAGAGACCTATAGCTAGCCTGTCACTTGAGCGATGGATTCTAATCTTTCAATAATCCCTAAGTGGTTGGGACAGTTAATCTGAAGATGTCTGATTGCCTGGCCTGAAAGGCTATACACTCCTGGCTCTCTGGATGTTGTTTAGGCTTCCTCAAATGATATTTTTTCAGGAAAGATATTTAGGGATCCTCTATAAGAATGGAGAATTGGGACTTCATTATCTCACAGAAAAAACTGTACAAATGCCTTGTTCCTGTTTGTTAATAAATGTTTGTATGATAAATATCAATATATGAGGCAGAATTGTCCTGATTTGCTCTAAGTTTAACTTGAAGCAAGTTTGAGGGGGTGGTCACTCAATCTCAGTCACCTCAAGTGTTTTGGTTGGTACGGCTATCCACTAAAATGACTTTATGAGTTGTTATGCCCCAATTGACATAGACCAGTTCTCAACACCAATGTGAAAAAAAAAATAACTTCCTTGGGAGAGAAGTTTGGTGAACCTGCTCTTAGTGATCTTTCTCTTGTGGGAAAAAATTGATAAAGCATCTTACAGTTTTTGTGCTCTCTGCAAGGCAAGTATATTCATTGTTCTGCTCTTCCTGTTCCCCCAAAATATGAAAGGATCAACAGAGGCTTGACTAGATGTAGCTTCCAAAGGCATAAAACTTCTACTGCGTCATTCACTTCTCTAATTTGCTCCATAAAAGAGCAAATAGGAGAAGCTGGGAATAGAATTTTGACCTTTCATACATTGGTCCCCTGTGCTCTCCAATTAGCCATGATCTTCGTGTTATTTAAAATCTTGCCTAGGCTATTCTCTACAAAAGGTACTTTAAAAAGTTGACTGTCTCGGGCTTCCCCGGTGGTGCAGTGGTTGAGAGTCCACCTGCCGATGCAGGGGACACGGGTTCGTGCCCCGGTCCGGGAAGATCCCACATGCCGCGGAGCGGTTGGGCCCATGAGCCATGGCCGCTGAGCCTGACTGTTCGGAGCCTGTGCTCTGCAACGGGAGAGACCACAATAGTGAGAGGCCCGCGTACCGCAAAAAAAAAAAAAAAAAGTTTCAGTCCCTCCAATCTCCAAATAATTGCTGGTTAAAAAAAAAAAAGAAAGAATTAAAAGCTAATCAGAAAGCTCTAGTTGTGTGTTCCTTAATTTTCCTTGCTTAAATACTTTGAAGTCATCAGATGCTTTCAGCATATCTGCCTAGAAAAGAAGTTATATTAGTTAATACCCTTCACATTTATTTATGTATAGGCACTCAGATATGAAAATGTTCAAATGTGTTGCATGATAATTTGTTTTTTCTACTACACTATCAGTGAAACTGTAAATGGGAAAATGGAAATGTTGTATCTATATCTATGTATCTATAGCAACATCCTTCCAGAGGCAATACTGTATAAACTAAATTCAGAACAGGTAACCCAACAGTCTTCCATGTTGAATGGTAAAAAATATCTATGAAGTCATTTCAAAATATTAAAGAGTCAAATTTTGGAGAAGCAGATTAATTAAGCCATAAACATTGTGAATATTTAAGAATGTTACTCTAAAATGTCACACTTTCAATAAAAGTAAAAGTTTTAGTCTAGGTATTCTGTCACTTTTACAGTTACATGATTTATTAGACAATATTAACATACAGATAGAAAGTAAAAGATATCTATAAGTTTGTATATGTTTGCCACAACTTGCCAGCTAATTATCATTTTGAGATATGATGGTTCTGATTAATAAATCAAAAGGGAAACTCAATTATGAATGCATGCAATCAAACTTCATATGCAAGCCAAAATAAACCCAGCATTTTTAAGTCAGAAGAACCCATTAGGGAAACTAATATAGTGGTGTTCCAAGGCTACATTGTGTGGAAAATAATGCTCTGCTGTTTAATGGAAAGAGGCAGGTAAGAGAATATTTAAAAGACAAACTACTTGGAGTACTGCATATGACAACAAGACACTGACTGAAGTAAATGGCTCAAGTCGAAACCGAAATTGACCATGTCTTCAACTCTTTTCAGTTGAATTCAAGGAATATTTATTGAGTAACAAACTAAAGCCTTTTCTACAGGGGGCTGTTTTTAGTTCAAGGAAAGACAGCAACTCATTGCCTCTGATGTCAGACATAGGGGATTTTTATGAGTTGAATTGTGTCTCCCCAAAATTCCTGTGCTGTAGTTTTAACCCCAGTACTTCAGAATATAAACTTACATGGAAATAGGGTTGTTGCAGGTGTACTTAGTTAAGATGAGGTCATACAGGACTAAGGTGAACCCCTAATTCAGTATAGCTTGTGTCCATATAAAAAAGAGGAAATTTGGACACAGAGACACGCACACAGGAGAATGCCACGTAAACATGAAGGCAGAGATAGGGATAATTCTTCTATAGGCCAAGGAACATCGAAGACTGCCAGCAAATCACCAGAAGCTAGGAGAGAGGCATTAAACAGATTCTTTCTCAGCCCTCAGAAGGAACCAACCCTATAGAGTCCCTGATCGCAGACTTCCAGCTTCCAGAACTGTGAAACAATAAATTCTGTTGTTCAAGCCACCCAGTTTGAGGTACTTTGTTATGGCAGCCCTAGCTAACTAATACAGGGATAGAAATTACAATGGAGACACAATCTCTATCCTCAAAGTGCCTACAAACAGTTGTTCTCATAGAAAAACTTACAGAGAAGTCCACTGGCAGAGTTTTGTCACTTAAATGGTAAAAGTCAGGAGCCTTGAAACAGAAGTAGTCAAAAGGGAAAACATATATTACCCATGGCTGAATTTTGATGAGGCTGAAGATGAAGGGGATACATGATTCAAGGCATGAATGTGCATTCTTGAAATAGGTGACCATGAGGTCAGTGTTGGGAAGATAAGTGAGGGAAAACCATGGGGAAAAGTGTGTTGATGAGCTATATCAAGAATAGAAAAAGTGGAGTCAGTAGGAGAAGTGGAAGATTAGGTGGTTATAGAATTTTGTTTTAAGGACTTCTCTTTTAGCTCTAAATTTGGGTAGATGCTCCCTCTTTGAAGGACAAATGTGAGGACGCTGGATCTTTTTAACATTTTTAACATGACAATGTATATCTTAATATTAATGAAAAGCATGGAGCATTACCTTGTCAATCTTTCCAAAAATTCTTTAAAAATATTATAAAATATTTCAGACACATAAAATGTCACATAAAAACTAATACAATGATCACTCATATATCCACCACTTGGCTTTAAAAATACGGTATTTCTGATACAGATGAAGCCCCAGGGGTTCCTCTTCCAGATCTCATTTATTGCCCTGACTATCATACCCTATGTCTCATACTCTGAACTTGCTGTTTATCATTTTTATGCAATTCTTTTTATATTCCTCCTACAGAGTTATCCAGGTTAGAAATGAGTGCTGGAGTCTTTATACCTCAGCCTCTGCCAGTGCCAGTTATTGGTCCAAGGCTGTCCCTGGTGGGATGTAAATCCCAAGTTGCTTACCAGGCCTTTTTGCTCGCAGGCAAAGTAGATGCCAGCAGTCTCTAGGGCTGTCTTCTGATAAAGCCCCAGGTGCTGACTGTTGGAGTATATGTGTAACTGAGCAGGACCCTATGGAACCTTCCTGGGACAGACTGCCTCCATGTCCTCTGCCTGTCTCTTGTTTGTAGAAAAACTTTAGCCTCTCAGGCCTTCCCTGAGTTCCAAAGAATACATTTAATCAGAGAAGTGAGAAAATGCAGAAACAAAGGAAAACTGTCAAGCAAGACAAAATAATAATAGTTTAGCCATTAAACAAAGTTTAGGACTTTTAGTCCCTCCTCAAGGACTATAGACAATACTCTGAGCCATATCCTTTGAGCTGTTTTGCTGAAACCACCACCAGGTGGAAGAAGTTAACTCCATGCTGACCACAAGCACAAAGACCCCAGAAGGGTTGGTCCCAAAAGGTTGATGATATTGACTCCTGATTACCTTACCACCAACCAATCAGAAGAATGTCCAGGAGCTGATCATGCACCCCACAATACTCTCCCTCACCCTGTCTTTGAAAACCTTTCTCTAAAAGCCATCAAAGGGTCTGGGTGGTTTTTTTTTTTTTTTTTTTTTTGTGTGTGTGTTATGTGGGCCTCTCACTGTTGTGGCCGCTCCCATTGCAGAGCACAGGCTCCTGACATGCAGGCTCAGCGGCCATGGCTCATGGGCCCAGCTGCTCTGTGGCATGTGGGATCTTCCCGGACCCGGGCACGAACCTGTGTCTCCTGCATTGGCAGGCGGATTCTCAACCACTGTGCCACCAGGGAAGCCCAGGTCTGGGTGTTTTTGAGCATTAGCTGCCTGCACTCCTTGTTTGGCACCTGCAATAAACACTGCATTTTCCTTCACTACCACCTGGTGTCAGTATATCAGCTTTATTGTACACAGGTGAATGGACCCAAGTTCAGTTTGGTAACAAATGCATATTAGGATCCTGTGTACTTAACAATAGTAAAGGAAATAAGAAATATAGGAAGCACACTGTCAATGTCTGCTAGCTGCCACATAACATGGATACACCATACTTAATCTATTTGCTTATTGGTGGATATTTAATTCAAATGAATATTTATTCCAATTTTTAAGAGTACATGCTAAGAGTACCATAAAAAATAGGTATCTTTAAGCATTCTCTAAAGATTTTCTTTATTTTTCAATTTAAGAAATAAATCTCCCATAAAGTCCTGCTCTATGAGAAGGAAGCAGGGGTGGAAGGGAAGACTGTTTATTCAGGACTGTCAGAGATGAAGTGAGCTGGGAAATGAGCTAGAACACCTTTTCACAGAGAGCAACTTGTTTTGATGCCTTAGGTCTGGATGCTGCAGGTGAGCGCTCCTTGCTGAGGTTGGGGGCAGGGGCTGTGACCTGGCCTCCTGAGATACCCTCATGAAAGAAGAACCTTCCATTTCCCAGGGCACTTTCAAATCCTTTAAACTTCCAGTTTATACCTTGCTTAATCCTTGGTTATTTTATTTAATGTTTTAAAACATGTTTCACCTTTACTTTTTTTCTTTACTGTTTAATTAATATTTAATATTTTTAAGTTTTTTTTTTTTTCTTTTAAGTGGGAATCAGGAGATATTTGCAAAAGGGGACAGGCTGATTGCCTAAGCCCAATGCAAAAGAGGCTTGAATCTGTTCTTCCTTCCTCATCTCCCTCCTCTTCTCACTCCCTTAGCTCTTAAATTTTGAGATACTAAAGAGATCTCTGTTTCCTATTTGAGTTCTGGTTGGTCTCCAGGGCATAAAAGGAAGTCCTGTGGGACAAGATGGCAGCCTGAATCATATATACATAATGCATTTGACACCTTGATATACACTAAGGGGAATAAGTATAGTTTTCCACCCAAAGAGCAAGTTTCTTTTCACAAATTGGCCAAGGAGCAGTCAGAGCAGTGCTGATTTGTCCATGCAGCTCATGAACTATGTATACAGAGACTACAAGGACATCCAGGAGAGGAAATCCAACTGTGTAAATCTCCAACTTGAGCACATTTGTTTAAGCCCAAAAGAGAAATTGTGAAAGATGTGATGGGGTAGTATTGCTTAAGGAGACCCCGTAAATGATGGTAAACCTCGTTACAATTTTAATTTTAGGATTCTTTTACTTAAGTATTAAAATTTCCCCTTTAATGGCCTGGTTTAAGGATAAACAACTAACATATAACAACCACCACAGAAAAAACAAACTGATCTTTCAGGGGAAAATTTAACACATCTCCCAGTTTTCAGCTCTTTAGGACTTGATTAGTGTGATAAACTGAATGTTTGTGTCCCTCCGAAAATCATATACTGAAGCTCTAAACCACCCCTCCCATCTGATGGTATTCAGAAGTGGAGGCTTAGGGATGTTACTAGGTTTGGATGAGGTCATAAGAGTGGGACCCCCATGATGGGATTAGTGTCCTGAAAGGAAGCAAAGAGCTCTCTCTCTTTTCGTAATGTAAGGACACAGTGAGAGGGTGGCTCTCTGCAAGCCAGGAAGAGAGCTCTCATCAGGGAACTGAATAAGCCAGAACCTTGATGTTGGATTTTCAGCCTTCAGAACTGGGGGAAATAAATTCCTATTGTTTAAGCCACCCACTGTATAGTATTTTTGTATGGCAGCCCAAATTGACTAGCAGAGTTAGGCTGAGAAAATGTCTAATAGGCATTTTAGTTTGGATGTCTGAAAACCTGATTATATACTTAAAAACTAGAATTTGCAGCTTGAAAATCAAAGTTTTATAAACTATAAAATGTCTCAGTAATAGTTCCTCATCCATCATAAGCTCCAGTGTTCTATAAAGTTTCTTTAGTGTTTGAAGCCAGTGGAGGAGCTCTTGAACTATGTTAATATCTTTCTTAAGATGAACATGGGGGCTTGAGACACCTCCATGTAAAGTGACGAACATTAGGGAGCTCAGTCTTTACAATTCTTTTTGCGCTGAACTTCTTTCGAAAATGTTGTACCAAAAAAAACTGTATCAATATTTCCCATTTATATGAACAAATGCAGTGCATAGTATGAGGACTCACAAAGACTGGCATTGCTACGGCACTACACAAAGAGATGTTATTTCTGGATTTACAAAGATGGTAGGGAACTAGTATTTTCCACTTTATTATTGGAAGTAACTCATCTTAGAAATGCAGTGAAAAAGGCTGTACCTGAAGTGGACTATGAGCAAGTGTATTGATAGAAATGACAAGATATAGAAAGGAGTCACCGAAAACTGGAAAAAGAATTCAGATTAGACCAAAATAGACTATTGTCGTAGATAGTTTTTACGAGTTTTTCCTAAGAAGAAATTGGAATTTAATATTAGAATGTTATTTTCTTGTATGTTGAGTAGACCCATGGTTAATATAATGTCTGGTAAAATGTCTTTTGTTTTATTTTTATAACATAGGTTCAGGGTATTTTAAGTAATCCTTTTGTCATCCCCACAAATCCAGAACTGAAGAATACTCTCCAGATATTGTCATTTATTGATACCTTTACTGGCAGAGGCTCTGTGACTATGACAGCTAAGATTCTGGGCCAGTACAGACAAAATCAGGCAAGAAGTATACCTTACAAAATGCTGTTTTAATGGGGCATATTTCTGTCACATTGTGCCACATTCATATTTCATTTTTGTTTTCCTTACTCTTGTTTGTTTACTTCTTGAAAATTGTGACATACATCCCTTATCCTCTCTTCTATCTTGTTCTAGGCAAGTTATATTCAAGCTACGTACAGTGATGGACAAGGGACTTTACAGTCTGGTCACAATACCTTTCAAATCACAAAGTTCAGACTCATCTGTACTGCACTTCCTGCCAATGCGAATGGCAAGATGGTTACAATTTAGACAGCAGAGGGACATGAGGAGTTTTACAAAACTTTTATTAGAAATGTGACCCAGATTAACCTCAAAAATTCAAAGCTAGAAAACCAGTAAAAATGGATATATAATGATATTTTTAAAAAATCAAGAGAACAGTGCAAAATACCAAAAGAAGTATAATGAATATTATATCTTAAGATTGTTATTATAACCCTCTTTCTGTCCATGTTTTATAAGTTTTCAAGTAGGAATTAAGGGGACTTCTCTGGCAGTCCAGTGGTTAAGACTCTGTGCTTCCACCTCAGGGGGTTCGATCCCTGGTCGGGGAACTAAGATTCCACATGCCTCACTGCCAAAAAAAAAAAAAAAAAAAAAAAAGTGGGAAGAAAAAAAAGAGTAGGAATTTAAAAAGTATATTTAGCCAGAAATAGAATTCAAGATATCAGAGAAAATGTTCTGCTCTTTTCTTGAGACTTCCTTATATTCTCTTATTTCAGGGTGAGGAAAATAACCATTTACAAATAGTTTTCCACATGATCTTACTAGGTGCTAAATTGGCTTATATTTTTCTGGGCTATTTCTAACACTTGAATAAATTTGCAATAGTGTTGGTAGGATGGGGGAAATTCTTACCTGAACACATGTGGTCTAAAATCTGTGATTATATAGCCTGTATATAATCTGTGGTAATGCAGGAAAATAATTTAGAATTGTTTTATTCAAAATTATTTTATATATTACCACACTCATATCCAAAATAAATTTGGGAAAACATATCCATAAAATAGGTATCATTTATTTTTCAAAACAGTGCCTGAAGTTGCTATTATTATTTCAGGTAATTTTCCTGATACTACAGAAAATCCACTGGAGTAGTTTATATTTCAATATTCTTCTCTGGTTTAACCCTCTCTTCATTAACTACAGTTTATCAGGTTGCTAGTTTCATTTATCTACCCTTTTCCCCCTTATATGTATCAATTATATATAAGCTACTGTGCTCAAATCTGTAGAATCTCTCATTGCCTTAAATCTTCTAAGAATCATCGTTGCCTTCTTGCCCTTCGAGACATCTTCAAGGTCTCTTAAATGTTCTCAAAACTGTGAGTTTCATTTATATGCAAGAAAACTTAGCATTGGCATTTAAAAATGTCAATGAAAAGTCCGCATGTTTTATTTTCTTTTCCACTAAGTTTCTCTCGACTTCTTTGTCTTCCACCCGATTTATTTTAAACATGCTGCTTTCACTTACTTTAACAATTCCTTTTTCTGACTTTTCACTTGATCTTTTCACTGGGATTATTTTTCCACTTATACCTTAAATTTTATAGATAAAAACACTGACTAAATCATTTTAAAGTCCAGTATTGGAATCTCAATATGAATGTGGGTAACTTCTCCTTCCTCCCTTCTTATGGGTAGATCAGAGTTATTAAGCTTTAGTAAACAACACATAAGTAAAATCCTTGTAAATTGGGGCTTATTAAAATGTACATCTTCTATCTCAGACAATACTAAACTAAGAAAAACAAAGTCACTCTTCCTTGATTTCCAGAAACCATTTCAAATGTCCTGTGTCCTATTCATTCACCACAAGGGGGCATATGTGTACAAGTGTATCATGACCCTTTGGCAGCATCATTTTATGATGATTACATGCAAGTATTATTTTGTTTTGTTTTATCATGCTTTTATGTCTTTTTTTCCCCTAGTATGTGTACTTTTTATAAATTGATCCTAAGACGACTGTAATTTCTAATGTTGAGTATGGAGAATGAATTTCACTTTAAAACCAGAAGATATACTCTACGTTAAAACTCTAGAAACTGCAACTCCAGCAGTTTCTACTATTTCCCATGAGATATATTGGAGTTCAAGCAAAATCTAATCATGTCCAAGTACCCTGAAACCCCATCAACTTTAGAGATATTAAACATTCAGTGGCATAATCTGAAATACACATAATTGTTTTAACACTTTGAGATAAAATTCAGCACCTGGGGCAACTATATGACTTTGCTGAGGAAAGTTATTCATGTTTTGGCCACAGGTTATAGTTATATCATAGTTTAAAGTATTTTCACAAAATTTTACAGGGCTTCCATAAGTGCCCAGAGAGGGGCATTCATTTCCTCATTAGTCAATATTGGAGAAAAATGACCATCACAGAAAAAGAGAAGAAACTGCATGAAGGTATAGCAAAGTGGAGACTAGTGAGGCCATCAAAACAAAGGCAACAACAGAATAAAAAATTAACTTCAGGGCTAACAGTTGCACTCTCCTTGATTAAGCGTGTTTTACACTGAAAACTATCTTCTAAGAGAAACTGAGAACAAAATTTGGGCTACATGGAATATATATTCAAAGAACAAGGTCTCTTAGTGTGACCATACAAATCTAACTTCCCCTCGTCCATGCCACTCACCTTCCCTCCTCTCCCAACCCCTTTCCAACTATATTGACAAATCTTTTACCTGCTTGTGACTTTTGTCTTACTTAATGATGTGTAAGGCTGGAGGAGGAAATAATTGGATATGTGTCTAGATTATATTAGGGCAGTTAAGCGAGCTAGGGCCTTTAGATAATGTTTCACAACCACCTGGGTGTTTATTAAAAACCCAGATTTCCAGATCATACCTTGTTACTCCTCCCACAGACCTGCTGAATGAAAATGACTTTCCGGGGCTGGGAATTGGGAATCTGCATTTTAAATAAGTGCCTTAGGTGACTTTTATGCTGATCATCTTAATAGAGGCTATAATCCATACTTTAGCTTATTATCTTGTTGGTTGTTATAATATTTCTGTAGATAGCAGACAGTATTATCAAGTCTATTCAAGATGTGGTTATAAACTCCAAGTTTATAACACACTGTTTTTTCTACCATATTATGTCTATAGTGTTTTCTTCATTACGTAAAGATTCCACATACATATTGGCCTATTGTAATGTCCCGATTATGAATTCTATTGAGGGTGGGGTGTATATGAGGGTGTAATAGCTTACCCCTTGCCTTTGTTAGTTATTACTTTCTATGAATAATACAACTTGGTTCTATCAAATTTACATGCTGTGGAGCAACTAAGCCCATGCGCCACAACTACTGAGCCTGTGCTCTAGAGCCCACAAGCTACAACTACTGAGCCTGCATGCCACAACTACTGAAGCCCCCTTGCCTAGAGCCCGTGCTCCGCAACAAGAGAAGCCACCGCAACGAGAAGCCCGTGCACCGCAACGAAGAGTAGCCGCCGCTCACCGCAACTAGAGAAAGCCCGCGTGCAGTAACGAAGACTCAACACAGCCAAAAATAACTAACTAACTAAATAAATAAATAAAAATCTGAGCCCTCAAAAAAATATGTTATACTAGAACAAAAAATTTCACAATTTGTATGGAAACACAAAAGACCCCGAATAGCCAAAGCAATCTTGAGAACGAGAAATGGAGCTGGAGGAATTAGGCTCCCTGACTTCAGACTCTACTACAAGGCTACAGTAATCAAGACAATATGGTACTGGCACAAAAACAGAAATATAGATCAATGGAACAGGATAGAGAGCCCAGAGATAAACCCACACACATATGGTCACCTTATCTTTGACAAAGGAGGGAAGGATATACAGTGGAGAAAAGACAGCCTCTTCAATAAGTGGTGCTGGGAAAACTGGACAGCTACATGTAAAAGTATGAAATTAGAACAATCCCTAACACCACACACAAAAATAAACTCAAAATGGGTTAAAGACCTAAATGTAAGGCCAGACACTATCAAACTCTTAGAGGAAAACATAGGCAGAACACTATACGACATAAATCACAGCAAGATCCTTTTTGACCCATCTCCTAGAGAAATGGAAATAAAAACACAAATAAACAAATGGGACCTAATGAAACTTAAAAGCTTTTGCACAGCAAAGTATACCATAAACAAGACCAAAAGACAACCCTCAGAATGGGAGAAAATATTTGCAAATGAAGCAACTGACAAAGGATTAATATCCAAAATTTATAAGCAACTCATGCAGCTCAATAACAAAAATACAAACAACCCAATCCAAAAATGGGCAGAAGAACTAAATAGACATTTCTCCAAAGAAGATATACAGATTGCTAACAAACACATGAAAGAATGCTCAACCTCATTAATCATTAGAAAAATGCAAATCAAAACTACAATGAGATATCATCTCACACCGGTCAGATTGGCCATCATCAAAAACTCTAGAAACAATAAATGCTGGAGAGGGTGTGGAGAAAAGGGAACCCTCTTGCACTGCTGGTGGGAATGTAAATTGATACAGCCGCTATGGAGAACAGTATGGAGGTTCCTTAAAAAACTACAAATAGAACTACCATACGACCCAGCAATCCCACTACTGGGAATATACCCTGAGAAAACTATAATTCAGAAAGACTCATGTACCAAAATGTTCATTGCAGCTCTATTTACAATAGCCAGGACATGGAAGCAACCTAAGTGTCCATCGACAGATGAATGGATAAAGAAGATGTGGCACATATATACAATGGAATATTACTCAGCCATAAAAAGAAATGAAACTGAGTTATTTATAATGAGGTGGATGGACCTGGAGTCTGTCATACAGAGTGAAGTAAGTCAGAAGGAGAAAAACAAATACTGTATGCTAACACATATATATGGACTCTAAGGGAAAAAAATGTCATGAAGAGGTTAGTGGTAGGACGGGAATAAAACACAGACTTACTCGAGCATGGACTTGAGGATATGGGGAGGGGGAGGGGTGGGCTGTGACGAAGTGGGGGAGTGGCAGGGACATATATACACTATCAAATGTAAATTAGATAGCTGGTGGGAAGCTGCTGCATAGCACAGGGAGATCACCTCTGTGCTTTGTGACCGCCTGGGGGGGTGGGATAGGGAGGGTGGGAGAGAGGGTGATGCAAGAGGGAGGAGATGTGGGAGCATGTGTGTATGTATAACTGATTTAGTTTGTTGTAGAGGGAAAACTAACACACTATTGTAAAACAATTATACTCCAATAAAGATGTTAAAAAAATAAATAAATAAATAAATAAATAAATAAATAAATAAATAAATTAAGGCAATTTGAAAAAAAAAAAAAATATGTTATAAACACTTAAACTAAGAATGTTGGGGCTTCCCTGGTGGCTCAGTGATTGCGAGTCTGCCTGCCAATGCCAGTGACACGGGTTTGAGCCCTGCAGGGAGGATCCCACATGCCATGGAGCAACTAGGCCCATGCGCCACAACTACTGAGCCAGGGTACCTAGAGCCTGTGCTCCACAACAAGAGAAGCCACCACAATAGAAGCCTGTGCACCCCAATGAAGAGTAGCCCCTGCTCGCCGTAACTGGAGAGGGCCCACGTGCAGCAACGGAGACCCAACGCAGCCAAAAATTAAAAAAAAAAATAAAAAGTTGTCTTCCCTTAAAGAGATTTTACTTTTATAGTATATATGAAAAACAAAAATTTTTACCACTAAAAAGAACAAGGTAATGATTCAGTTTCTATTAAAAAAACCAGAATTAAGGATCAGAATGTGTTAGGACCTAAATTATTCAATATATACAGAAAAGAGTAACCTAGAAAACATTATCTTTATGTACAATTCATTTAGCAGCTGCCTATTTGTGACACATATTATACACTGATTAAGAGCATGGTTAAACAACTGAATAATGTGCATGCTTCATATGATAACACCCTGTTCTCATTGCAAGTTTAAAGAAGCAGAACTAGGTATAGTGAAACTCTGTGTGTTTGTGTTAATTAGAATAGGTCATGATCTGAATATATGCTAATATTTATGGATCATGAATGCATTCAGAGCTGTTCCTTGCAGAGGGAGAGGTCCAAGGGAAAGTTTGAGGAAAGTTATTTGCGGTCTCCTTTTCAGTGGCCTGTAGTGAACCGTGGCTGTAAATGTTTGCTGTATGAAAACCTGATTGGTGTAGCTAGCATAAACCAACAAAGGGATAGCCAGGTGAGAAAACAGAGAAAATGGGGAAAAAGTATTTATTTCTTAACAAGGATGCTGATAAATTTTTGAATGTTTGAAATTCAATTTTGTATCTTTTAAAAGTATACTTCAGAATTCGATAGCACTTTCTCTAGCTTTTGATCTCCTAATGATTGTTTATAGGCTTGGAAAAGCTGATGCTTGTGGGGCTTAATGGTAGGCCCTGGGGTGACAATGAGGGATAGGTATTGAATTTGAAACTCTGGAAGAATCTGAGGTTTCATGGAATATTGCCCACAATTCCATTTTAAAAAATCAGTAATGGTAATGTTCATTTCCTTAATCTCTTCATCTTTCATTTAAAAATAAATGTTACCCAGTGAAATGACCTCCATCTTTTTGATTAGAAAAGTCACATGAAAACAATCAAACAAACATGTTGTTTATTCACCAACTAATACCAGGGAGAAAAATTTTAAAATATACTGATCAGAAAGATATCTTGGAACTCTGCCAGAAGGTATTTATCTATTTCTATAACATATATTGTTTTCTTTCTCTTAGCATGAAGTAAAATATTCATTGCAGAATACTTTAAAAAGTCCAATAAACAAAAGAACAAGAAACATTTTGAGATATGTGTGTATTTGTAATATATATCACCAAAGACTAAGAGATCATTCTCCTAATTTCTCAATCATCAAAGACTTTCAACTACTGCTATCCATTATCTTCTGCATGGGTCTCAGAGGTGAGAAACAGAAGGAAGTTTGCATAGGGCAGGAAAGAATTTGCATTGGGAAGTACTGGAGGAGAAGGAGGAAGATTCAGTTGTGGAACAGATACTTTCCTTTAACAATGTCATTATAGCAATAGTTAATTGACATTGTTCCTAACGTAATAGCCATGTGACTTGAGCACATCACTTAATTTCTCTGGGCCTCAATTTCCTTACTTGCTAAAAAGTATGTAAATATATAAATACACACACATACTCACATATGTTGGTGGAGCTACTGACACGATATCTCAAGTATCTTCACCATTCTTTATGTTTTCTATTACCAGCTTACACAAAGCTACCATCATTTCTTGTCTAGGATGCTGCAAATGAATCTTTTGCTCTCTCTTTTGCACTCTACAATTCATTCCCAACATATCAGGCAGAGTGAGCTCTTAAAAAACACAAATTCTGTTACGTCCTCAACTGCTTAAAGTTTTCCAATGGCTTCATTTCATAGTTAGTCTACTCCTTTCCAGGACCTTTGAGTTTATACAGGATCTGGCCTCTAAGTCCTAGTTTCCTACCACTTTCCCTGATCTCTCAATGTGTCAACCATCTTGGCCTTATTCCTACTTCTAAAATATGCCAAGCTTGTTCCCCAAGGTTTAGGATCTATATTTGTTTTCCTTCACCTCAGAACATCTGGCTTCAGATCTTTTCTTGGCTGGTACCTTTACAATTTTCAGGTCTCATTTCAAATGACACCTCATTAAAGATGTATATTCTAGCCATGCTTCCAAGGTAGCTACACAATTTTATTTTTTATGTTTTTATTATATATCCAGCATCTATCACTATCTAAGATTGAGATTCCTCTTTCTCTTTTTTTTAACTTTGTTTATTATCCTTATTCCCACCATACTCAAGGCTGTAAGCTCCAAAAGAAAAGCTTATTCATTGGAATATCTCCAATCCTCAGAACAGTATCTGGCACACAATAGGCACTCACCACACATGTTGTATAAAATCTCAGACTGTAATTACACTTGATTATTTAATGCCTGTCTTCTCCCCAGACCTTAAGTACTTTAATCTCCAATTTAGCACCCAATAATATTAAGATATACATGTTAAATGAATAAATTATGATTACTGAATCCTCAAACTAACTGTATATTTATAGTCTGCTTAGATAATTTAGTCAGTTTGTATGACTGAGGTGATATTTTACTTAAACTCATGTTTTCATTTTCCTATTTACATTATCTATTAATCTGGAGGACTTCTTATGTGTTGATTACTGTATCAGAATGTCTTCAGATACAAGTCATAAGTCATAAAAGGCCCAATTCTCAGTAGTTTAAGCAAATAAAATATTTAACTAAATTATAAACAAATAACTGGAGTAAGCGGATTCTGTGTTGACATAGGTGCTTAACAATTTCGTCAGAGAACCAGGTTCTTTTGCTCTCCTACTTGGCCATCTTTAGCACTGGGTTTGTCTCCTTAGGCTGGTTGCCTCATGACTGAAGGATGGCTGTCACAGCCCCCAGCCTATGTCCTTCCAAAACTATAATCAAGGCAATAAAGAAAAGAAGGGGCCAATTCTAGGAAGCTCTCCCAAGAAAGAGAGCTTGGTTACATCAAGCCTATTTATAGTAGACTTCAACCCCCAAATTTTCCCCAAAGTTGCCAATCTCACTTTCTTTTGCATTTAAGTGACCTGTCAAAGAGTAAAATTTAAGTGTCAAAGGAGAATGGTATAACTGGCTTATGTATAAATCATGATTTATTTCTTGGACCTGAGTTCATCATAAACATCCAAATAAAGATTTTATTAGCAAGGAAGAGACGACAACAGAGGTTGGGTAGCCAACTAACAGGGTCTGCCACAAACAGCATAAACAACTGATAACCTTTTTCAATTTATTTGCCACTGATGTGAAGCTCTTTACACTGGGAATAAGTAAGTTTTCATTGAGCTTTCATGTGATTTATCCTGTATTTATAATGTTTTCCTTTCCAGTTTTTTATTGTCAGAGGAAAAAAAGCACTTTTTCCAGATCAGAGATAAAACTAGAAATTAAGCATTAGTAATGACTTCTTTCTTCAGATGGTACCTTTGAAACTCCAGAGCTAAGGTCAGCAGCTTTGTATACATTGTCTAGTTTTTTCTTTTTCTGCACAAGCAAGATGGGCCAATGAACACTGTACTTTCTGCTTGCTGAACATTGGCTGATTGATCTTCCCCAGGAAATCAATTTAGTCTGGGTTTATTCTAAAATCACTGGTAGCCGGGAGAGAACCTCTGAATTACACAGTGTTGGATGTTGCTAAAACAAAAACAAGCAGCACTTGGTATTTCCTGTGGTTCTTGGTTACATCAAGGTGTATGCCAAATACCTTGAAAACTGTGACTGGTCTTTGATTATTCCTCATTGATTAGCACTTACACTAGAAGGAGTGGATATATTCAGATGTTTGTAGGTATTAAAATATTATATATTATGTGATTTTTATGAACAATTTGTCTTGGGTCTTATCCATGCTACAGGCATCGACCAAAACATTGGTAGAATGTTTTCAGAGACTTCAAAATAGAATTTTCCCCTGTTTGTGAATACCCTGACCCATTGTTATAATTGCTTCAATGTTTGTAACATTTGCTGCTTTCTACTGTAATTTTTTCATCTCCTTATGATACATTAAGGATTGTTTTAGGATTACTCATTTGGTGGCTTGTGATTAACAGTGACATCAGAGAAAAAAAATTAATATAATTTTACTGAAAACAATGTTCTTATAGTTTCAATCACTTTCTTTCTACCATTTTCTTATTGGTGTAAGCATCAGCAATTAATTAAGCAGCCACTAAGTAGTATATTAATCTAGGTGCTGAAAGCGTTAAAAAGTGTAAAAGATAAGGATTTTATAAAAATCTAAAGGGATTCATTACTTTAGGGAAAAAAACCAGAAAACTACTTGTAAGTCACCCCAAGCCTTGAGTACTGAACAGAAAGTTTCTTAGTGGTCTCTTGTCTTCAGTAATGTCTTCCCAGGTCTAAGACCTTAGGGTCCTTTCTTTAAAATGCATATTGGAAAGACACAGGACTTACATCTACAAAGGATTTGCTTTTGTACATGCTTTGCACAAATGACAGATGGGGGTTTTCCCAAAGCATGGCTTGGCTTCTTAATAGTATGTATGACTGAACAGGATGGTCTTCTCTCTAGCTTCAAGATTTCTGATAGAGCAATCTGCTTGCATAGTCCTTTTCTACTCTGTGTATGATAATCTTCAAACCTGTTTCATGTGTTTTACTACCAAGAGCTCTGGTATGATCACAAACTCTTGTTTCCTAAGCTTCAGAGATGAGACCTTTTCAGGAAATCATTCTTTAGATATTATCTGATATTGTTGATTCCCATTTCCATCTTATGCTCAAGACCGGCCATTGTCAATTCACCTAAGTAGTACATTTCAAAGAGGTCTGTGCCCTCTGATAGCACTGTCCCAGAAAATTACCATTAAGTGTTTGGGTCTCTCAGCCTGTGATCCAAGCTGGTATATATGGTATTCATCTCTTGAACAGTTATTGAATATTCTTGCTTCACACTCAGAACATGTTCTCTCTGGTTTAGTATAAAGCTTTGTTGCCCTTTCATCTGCATTGCTGTGGATTTGCTTTCTGGCACTTGGGCTCAAAGTGTGGACACACTAATTCCTGAGCATATAGTTTTTATACATTAGATCATTAGAATATCCTTTACCAAAAGTTTATATTGACAAGGATTAATAAAAACTGTCTGATTTTCTGCTCATGAATTAGTCCATCAAACAAACACTTTCTGGTTCAAGGGCACTTTTTTCCCTTTGAATTTAGGAAACCTAATATTGGCACATCGATTTCTTCCTCTTCAGCTAATTATAATAGTCTGTATATTTGACTGATTTTGACTGACTACTATCATAATATCTGCCAGGTGAGAACTGTGTTTGGGAAGAGTCATTTTGTTGTTTTTCCCAAATGGCATAGTTCCTTTCTTAGTGATGAATTCAGTTTATCAAGCCAGGATTTTATTGTTTTTCATTCTTCCAAGGTTTATTTGTTCACCATCTTTTTATTGAAAAAGCAATTATTTAAATCTTCACATTACAGCTTTCTGATAACATAGCTATTTTTCTCACTTTTTTCTTTATATTCAGGCTGCTGAATTACATTTGCCTAGAGGAAACTCTCATTTCCTTTTCTTGAATTTTTCATCAAATTCTGTGCAGAAACCTGTCCTTATTTCTATTTCTGTTAATGATATGTAGCTTCATGGGGGCTAGTAGGTTTCACGGTCCTCTACCCAAGAGTGCCTTTGTGCCCGAAGCTGTCATATGACTTCCATTTTTTGCTTGGTTAAATCTTAAGGAACAATTGAAGTACAAGTCATTTTTCTGGTTGGCCCTGGTTCACCTCCATAGACTTAGTGTAAGATGCACTTTACCACATGGTGTATCTCAGCACAGTGTCACCTCTATCATCAATGACTTGATGGACAGAGAATCTCGGATTCTCTGAGAGAATCTAGGATCTCAAAGGATAAAGTTTTATTTTTCAAAATCCAGAAATATCAGAAACATTTCTCAGTACAAGTCCTTTTACTTAGTGCATTGGATACCATATGATTTTAAAAGAAAGCATTTAAAAATATTTTACTGTATAAATTTTTACAGTAACTCTTTAATTAAGAGATAGAAGTGAGTGAAAATTCTGGGTAGGTTTTACTAGCAGGTTAAGCATGTTCTCCAGGCAAATCTCAACTATTCATGTTAAATTAAAGTACTTAGAGGCAGAATAGTGAATGATCTAAAATACTTTTTATCTCACTTTCATTAAAAATATTTACTCTTAAAGCTGGATGTGTCTCAAGATTTAAAAATGCACATCTAAAAGTCAAGCCAGGGACTTCCCTGGTGGTCCACTGGTAAAGAATCTGCCTTACAATGCAGGGGACGCAGGTTCAACCCCTGGTCGGGGAACTAAGATTCCACATGCCGTGGGGCAACGAAGCCCACGCACCACAACTACTGAGCTCACGTGCCTTAACTAGAGCCCACATGCCACAAACTACAGAGCCCACGGGTCCTGGAGCCCTCGTGCCACAACGAGAGAAGAGAAAACCCACATGCCACAACTAGAGAGAAGCCTGCACACTGCACACTGCAATGAGAGATGCTGCATGCCTCAACGCGTGCCGCAACTAAGACCTAATGCAGCCAAAAAAAAAAAAAAAAAGTCACGCCACCTTAGAAACACTTGAATTAGGGGTAAAGTAGGAAGGTTGCTCAGATCTCCCCCCAACCTTAGAATACAAGGTAAATAGATGCCCCTCATGCTGCTCCATTGTTTGTTTTAATTATCTCCATGTTGGGTACAGAGCATGTCTTCTTAGATTGACTCTTCTCACATCTTGTGTAGAAGAGGGGAGGTTAAGAGTTGGAGCTTGGAGAGGTCTTATGAATGCAAAGTAAATAGAATTAAGATGTTAACAGAACTGTGATTATACAGATTATGTGTTGTCAATAATGAGACTGTACTTCAACTAGGAAAGTACTTGTATGGAAATATCACTATCAAAGAAAAAAGCAAACTTTGTCTTCATAACACAAGTGAACACAATTGAAAATTAGTATCAAGGAATTTTAGAATCTTTACAGATATTGTGATAAAATGATTCTTCCATTTTGTTTTGATCTTTAAAATATAAGAAATGGAGCTACTCATTATAGTTAAAAAAACTCTGAACAGTAACTGCCATTGTACCATATCTTAAATTAAACTTATCTCTTAAAACAGATAAGTGTGAGCCATAATATATCTTTTAATGTTCTTTTTAGGTAAATAGGACCTCATTTCCATACTTGAGAGCAAAGAGGCTTAATATTTTCAATGTAAGTTTAAGACTTGTTGCTTAGCAATATTCAAATGAGAGAGAGTCCCTCCTCCAGAACTGGATATAAAACAATTGTCCATGTGAATGTGTGTTAGATTCAGTAAAAGAAGAGATTTCTTAGCACTTAAAATATAACCAGATAGGAGACCATGTAATCAAATGAGAACAATCCAAACTCAGTAAATTTTGTGCAGATTAAGTTAGCTACATATCACTAATTGTATATGTATCATCAGGTGTGGTTCATAATCATTCACCAACCTCTCCTCATGAAGTGCCTGGTAGCCTCTTTATAGAATTGGCATGTAAAAGCAAGGCCTCTCAGTCCTTGTCTAGATCCTATTTTTGTGCATTTTTCCCCTTCTATCTTTAGTCCACATTTCTTGGCTTTCATGCCATCACCAGTTCTTAGTGTCCCTTTGCAAAGGCTTGATGTATTTTAGTACAGAGCTTACCAGGAAAATCTGCTACTCCTGTAGTTGCCTTTCAAGCTGCATTGCCCACAATTGGTGTCTGAAAATCTGTTGGTTTTATTATGCATTACTTGTTCAGTTAGTCTTGGTCGTCTCTCTGTGCAGCCTTTTATCTCTTCTTAAGAATCCCTTTATTTTTGGTAACTGGCCCTCCAAGGGACAGGGCCTTAAATATGGTCGCTCCATAATAAACTGTATTGAATACATGTTGAATGAATAGTCTTAGACTTGATGCAGGACATGCAAAACACTCTTAAGCTGTAGGAAGATATACTAGAATTTCTGCTTATTATCAGTTGTAAATCCCATCCTTTTATTTACTTTAGTGTATTTTATAGTGTTGACAATACATTCTCATACATTACATGGATAGGTCTTCTAACTAGGGGGCTAAAGTCTCAGTAATTGTTGGCAGAGTAATTTCTCTTGTCTCATCTATTTCTGGTTTGGTCAGTCTGGCTCCAATGGCCATTCTGCTGTGGTAGGCTCCACTTACCACAGGCTGACCAGTTCAGCACTATAGCCAGTACTGGGGTCACAATGGTCACTCCATCTTTCCAGCCTGTCTTTTAACCAGTTCTTACTGCTCTTTGCTGTGATATGTGCTTTCTATATTGGCAAAGTCATCATAATGGAAAATGTTTATTTATTTTGCCCCTGTATTGATTCGGAAGGGGTAGTTTCAATGACTACTTTCTTGAAGTATACACAAAAAACCACCTTTATCTATGATGTCTTCCTGTTTTTAAAACCCTTCACAAGCCTCCTTTCCTCTAAATCCTTTGTGATACAGATAAAAACATTTTTTTAAAAAATGAGGAAATAGCAATTATACAGCAAGAGAAAGAGTCAAAATCTTTTAAGGTAAAAGATATGTTCCAGGAAAGTTGTATACAGATAAAACTTTAAAAAATGAAATCCTACTTTAAAAAATGTATGAAGAGAGCTTGCTATTATTTTCATTTTAACATTTTTATAAAGCAATGAATCAATTTCATATAAATGACCATTCTTCTTCTTTATTTTATTTTACAGGGTTTGCTTGAACTGAGGTATATCTTCACTAGGCAGTAGTTTTCTGTCTCATTCCTTTTAACAGGAAATAACAAAAAGTACAGTTATATAAAGTCCTAAAATTTTTACACAAAATTTGAACAGAATGACACCGCTCAATCTGGCATTATCTTGATGATTTTGAGACAGAGTACCTGTGACCTTTGGTTATAATTCTGCTTTGTAATTTAGCCAAGTTATCTTTAATAGGGATTCTCTGTCTTGATTAATAAAACATCACCGTTCAACTAGTTGTTCAATCGAGAAATACTAGTGTCATATTTCAGTCCTTCTTCTTCCTTATAATTCATATCTAGTTAGTTATTGAGTCTTGTAAATTATACACTCATAACAATTTTCAATTTTCCTTCCTCTTTATTCCAACCACTATTGCCCTAATTAAAGCCATATGACCTTTTTGGTCTATAGTAATAATGCCCTAACTGGTCTTCCTGTTACCAGTCCTCCTGTCCTTCAAGCTTTCCTTCACACTGTTTCAATAATATTTTCTGAAACACGTATGTATTTTATTATTCCTCTATTTAAATAAATAAATGTCTGTCTCTTAATTACTATAGAAAAACCTTCAAATTTCCTGATGCGCCACCCAACTACCATCACAATTATTCCTAAGAAACCTGGCCCCTCCACCGCTTCTCCCCCCCATTCCAAACTGTCCACATTTGTGTAAGCATTCCCATTCACTTCCCCAAATTTCTGTGTCTTTTTCTCTTTCTGTTTCCTCTATCTGGATCTTCCCCCCACCTGTCTGCCTAATGAAATTTAAAAATATT
This sequence comes from Kogia breviceps, assembly GCF_026419965.1. NCBI lineage: Eukaryota > Metazoa > Chordata > Mammalia > Artiodactyla > Physeteridae > Kogia > Kogia breviceps. The sequence continues at coordinate 104,793,459 of NC_081314.1, forward strand.
TGTTCAACTTATCTTTGTGATGCTTTCTCCAGACCTCTGCTTTTCAGTACTTCCACATTTCTTTTACAGACTTTTGCCACATGATTTAATGCACTGAATAGCAAGGAAGCATGAGTCTGTCTACCCTGTCAAAAGGGAAGCTCTTCAAAGGCAAGAGGTCTGCTATTTTGAATGCCCACGTTCATTATAAAGTCAATTAATCAGTATATGATATTTTGTACCCCATGATCCTCTGAGCAGTTAGGTATGTCTGAGACTTTTTTTTATAAAAGTACTTGGTTACATTATTTACCATTTACTTGGTACCTCAAATTCAGAGACTTATTTCTTAATCAAGACATAATCTTGATGACTTGGGAGATTGGGATTGACACATATACAGTAATATGTATACAATGGATAACTAATAAGAACCTGCTGTATAAAAATAATAGAATTCTAAAATTCAAAAAAAAGTCATAATCTATAACTTTCAAGAAGCACTTTTCAGAGTGTTAGTATATGGTGACCTAATTTGATGATTAATTCTGTAGTCAGATTTAAATTAAGACAGCACTGTTCTAGGCCTCTTAGTCCTTACAATCATATAAGAGAGAAGAATATGTCTGGAATCTGGATGTCAAATCTGACAACAAAATCTATACATGCTTCAGGATTTGAGTTACCCTGTCAATTTTATTAGTATCTTAAATTTAGTTATGAACTTCTCATTTTAAAAAGCAGTTAAAATATTATTTAATATGAAATTTCAAGTGTATCTATATAGGCATACAGACAGAGTCTAGTAACTACTCCTAAAGATATTGTTCATTATTTCCTATCTTATTTTATCCTTTTAGTAGATCATACTTGTTGCAATTTTAATGAACATTTTATTTTATAATATTTTATAATAATTCTAAATACTGTTCTCCAAGGTTGTAAATAATATGCATAGTATAAAAATCTTACATGCATTGTTCCATAACTTGAAAAGTAGCTTTAAGTTGTACATTTATAAAAATAAAAGAGAAGAAAATAAAAGCCTTGAAAAGAAAAAAATTATGACATTTTCCAGTTAGAAAATGGATTTGAAAATACTTTTTCTAAAATGAACAATTTATTTTCAGACTTGATAGAATTTTATTTTTATGAAGTTTTTGCTCAAATTAGAAGATCAGTAGATACTTCTACCTTATATATCAGACTCAGATTAATTTATTCTCCTTAGAACTATTTCATTGTTGGAGAAATTAGTGAAAATATCGTCAATACATTAATGTAGAGGATTTTTACAAAGCAAACCTAGTAAGGGTATAACATGTTTTATTCATAATATTAAACTTGTATCCATTCTAGAGCAGTTGAATATAGTGAGGTTTCCCAAAAAATCTCATAGAAAATGAAATAAAAGATAACTAAATAAAAGATTTGCCTCTTTTAAAATAATGTGTAATGTCAGAATAAGAGAATAAAAACATCTTGAATAGTTTTACTGACTCATTTTTCATTGAAGCTGAAATGAGTCAATGGTGAGGGTTCTGTTTTAAAAATAACAGACTAGTATAATTTTACAAATTATTAGCTTTTTGACAGCTTGAGACTTAACTCCTTGAAACAATAACCAAAGAGATCAGTGGAATGAATTGGTTCATGAGTTAAGTTGAGATCATATTATTGACAGATGATAGTTTGGGTCTCAAGTTTCGGCCTTCTACTTGCGCTCACATTTCCCCCAAGTCCCATTCAAAAGAAGGTTGAGAGTGTATTTATATATCTCCAGAGAAACCTACATTGTTCATTTTTAAGTATGATCAGACTTTCCATAACATTTGCTATGAGAAAAAAAATGTTCATTTCCTAACCACTGGTTCTTTACCACCACAGACTTAATTGATTGCACCATTGGCCTATACAGAACTCCATTTAAAGGAGATAACTATTGAAGCATCAAAAATACTCAGGCAAAGGCAGATTTTTTTGTGAGGGCAGTAATGACGTGGATCTCAAGCATGATGTTAAAGTCCCCACAGAGTGGAAGAAAGGAAACAGTTAAGTGTCAATTCTTTTTTAAACCAGGCACTCAGATAAAACAAATACTTCTCAATTAGATAATGATGTTAAATTGGGAAAACGACAGATCAGAGCAGAAAATTAGAAAACAAAACCAAAATTACTCTAATAACATTAAAAATAATAAAAGTAAACAAACTATATTGGAAAAGGATGTATAAACTTACAGTTGTTGTATAAGCAGCTTCTGGATCATCTTCCAGCACTCGGGAGAGACCAAAATCAGAAACTTTGCATACTAAGTTGCTGTTGACCAATATATTCCTAGCTGCTAGATCTCGGTGAACATAACCCATATCAGAAAGGTACTTCATTCCTGATGCAATGCCTCGGAGCATACCAACCAACTGGATGACTGTGAAGTGGCCATCATGTTTCTGAAAGAGAATCACAGTTATTTACATTGATTTATTTTATTGTAGTGCATGTGCACGCATGCATGCATGTGTGCCTGTTTGTGTAGGTGTGAGTGGTGTATTAAATGAAATTCTTGAATTTATTTTACTGGATTCAATGAATGTAAGTATCATGTTTGCTGATCATTGACTGTGTTCATAACAAAAGCTAAAAATTTGTTGGAGAGTTAAAGGAAAGGAAAATCTAGCTTGAAGTGATGAAGGAGGGAAAAGAAAGGAGAGAAGAGAATCAACCAAATTAACTTCCAGAAAAAATGATTTCAAAAACTTTAAGTAACAAAAGGGAACAAAAATCGAGTAAGATAGTAGCAAAGACTTCCAAGAAAAAAGAATTCACTTTCTGTAGTAGTGAGCTCCCAAGGCAGTAAAACCTAGGATGTGATGAAAGCTGTGTGATTGCTGGAAATATGGTGAAAAATGATCAACAAAAAAGAAAAACTGATTGCATAAATGAGTTTAGGAAAGTTGCAGGAGAATGGAAAAAACCCCACATGCAAACAGAAAATAACAAGATTTTCCCAATCTTTCCTTAATACAGTTGACTCTGAAACAACATGGGTTTGAACTGTGAAGGTCCACTTATACCTGGAGTTTTTTCAATAAATACACAGTTGGCCTTCCTCATCTGCGGTTTCCACCAGCTGGTGGATAGTGTACGGTACTATGTTTACAGTCCTGTGTTGGTTGTATCCGAGGATGCAGAATCCACGGATACACAGGGCTGGCTATGGAACTCGAACATCTGCATGGTTTTGTATCTGAGGCAGGTCTTGGAACCAATCCCCCACGGATACCCAGGGAAAACAATATAGAGCAAATATAAAGAAAGGTGTTGGCAATTGACTGAAAACAGGACTATTTTATTATAGTTCCCAGTGGGAAAATTAAAAGAAATATGAATAACAAGCCAAGCACAGCACTGGTATGTAGTAATCAATCCCTTGACTATTTATGCCTCTCACCTTGATTTTAAAAAATATTTTATTTATTTATTTATTTATTTATTTTTTCCTTTGCAGTATGCGGGCCTCTCACTGTTGTGGCCTCTCCCGTTGCGGAGCACAGGCTCCGGATGCGCAGGCCCAGCGGCCATGGCTCACGGGCTTGGTCGCTCCGTGGCATGTGGGATCTTCCCGGACCGGGGCACGAACCCGTGTCTCCTGCATTGGCAGGCGGACTCTCAACCACTGCGCCACCAGGGAAGCCCCTTAAAAAATATTTTAAACTGAAGTATAATTGATTTACAATACTGTGTTAGTTTCAGGTGTACAGCATAGTGATTTAGTATTTTTTGCAAATTATACTCCAGTATAGGTTATTACAAGATGATGGGTATACAGTATATCCTTGTTGCTTATCTATTTTGTAAATAGTAACCTGTATATATTAATCCCATACCCTTAATTTGTCCCTCGCCCCTACACTCTCCCCATTGGTAACCGCAAATTTGATTTCTAAATAAAAACAATATATATTTTTAAAAAGTAAAAAAAAAATCCAGTTGTCATTCATACAAGATGTGTGCACCAATAAGACCAGATACAAATAGTACAACAGTACAAATGTAGAGAAAATGAATATAAAAATAATTTAAGTTTGAAAAATAATGCATATTATTCTACTTAGTTATTTGGAGATTGTTGTCATTAATGGGGTTATTGAGAAACATGAGATTATCAAGTTGGTTTTACATATCAGGTAACATTTATGAATGATATTAAAAATTAACATCTATTAAGAGACTAGAGGACTATATTACCTTATACAGTGTGATAGAGGCATACATAAGAGTATCTCAAAATTTGCAAAGTTAAAACAGTTTTCATGGCTATATGATTTAAAACTATAGAGTAGCTTAAACACAGTGACGATTTGACCATATCACAGTGACATGGTCTCCTATACAATGATGTTTCTTCAGTCATTTAAATAAATAAACGTATATTACAAATGGAATAAACTTCATCTTACTTTATCAACATACATCCCTGATAGCTCTCTGATAATATCTCCCAACTCAAGTGCTGAGTAAGGAAAAGAACACTCTCTTAAAAGAAACATTCTACAGCAAGAGAATCCATTTAAGCAGGCTCTTCTGTATAATTAATGTATAAAAGATAACCTAGCAAAGAAAATCTTTGGTGTTATTAGCTCTTTATGTTTCCCATTCATCTTCTTAGACAGTGCACAATTAGATGAAATCTGCCTCTTCTGTCATGTACCCTACCTACCTCTCCTCTATTAGGAATCTCAAAGCCTTTCAAAGCATAAATTCTTTTGGATTAGAAAGGATTAACACTAATTTTAAAGAGATGGTTCTTTTACGTATTAGTAAGTGAAGTTGTCTGGTATCAACAGTTCTTGTCAAGGCAGAATTTCTGTATAGTAGGAAATGTTAATGGACGATCTGAACACTAAAGAGTGCCTCAGTTTCCTTATCTGTACTATGAGAATTGTATAATCTAACTCAGAATTGTAGTGAGAATCACATACAAAACACATAGCACAGCCCGTCATTTATTTTAATAATAGTCATTATTTAATAAAAACATAATCATATGTAGTTTTTGTCATTTTAATATTGATCAGAAAATTCTCCACTCACTTTCCTGAAAAGTCAGCTGGCAACAGAAACTCCTACATTATAAAGAGAAATAGTTACTTAACACCAGGTTGAAATTTAACTTCCTATCTTGTTCTGTGGCTGGCACAAAGCACCATGTTATTTCTTTTTAAAAAAAAGATGGGCTTCCCTGGTGGCGCAGTGGTTGCGAATCCGCCTGCCGATGCGGGAGACAGGGGTTCGTGCCCTGGTCCGGGAAGATCCCACATGCCGCGGAGCAACTAAGCCCGTGAGCCATGGCCGCTGAGCCTGCGCATCCGGAGCCTGTGCTCCGCAACGGGAGAGGCCACAGCAGTGAGAGGCCCGCATACCGCAAAAAAAAAAAAAAAAAAAAGATGATTTTTTGGAAAACTTTTAGGTTCAAAGCAAAATTAAGAGGAAGGTACAGAGATTTCCCATATACTTTCTGCCCCCCACCACATGCATAGCCTCCCCAGAGGATTATCAACATCCTTCACTGGAATGGTACATTTGTTACACTTGGTGAATCTGCAATGACAAATCATAATCGTCTGAAGTCCATGGTTTGAACATTAGGATTCCTTCTTGGTGTTGTACATTTTATGGGTTTGGACAAATGTATAATAACATGTACTCACCGTTACATTATCACATACTGTTTATGTATAGTATCGTATATCAATAACATAGTATTTTCACTGCTCTAAAAAGCCTCTGTGTTCCACCTGTTTATCACCCCTGCCACTCCACTCCCCTGGCAACCACTTATTTTTTCATGGTCTCAAAGTTTTGTCTTTTCCAGAATGTCATATGGTTGGAAGCAGTATGCAGCCTTTTCAGATTGGCTTCTTTCACTTAGTTATATGCATTCAAGATTCCTCCATGTCTTTTCATGGCTTGAGAGCTCATTATTTTTAGTGGTGAATAATATTCCATTGTCTTTATGTACAGTTTATTTACCCATATACTTACTGAAGGACATCTTGGTTGCTTCTAAGTTTTGGCAATTATAAATAAAACTGCTGTAAACATCTCTGTTTATAGCAGTTTATAAAGCTGCAGGCTTTTATGTGGACACAAGTTTTTGACTCCTTTGGCTAAATACCAAGGAGGGCAATAGTTGGATCGTATGGAAAGAGTATGTTTAGTTTTTGTAAGAAACTGCCTAACTGTCTTCCAATGTGCCTGTACCATTTTGCATTCCCAACAGCAATGAAGGAGAGTTCCTGTTGCTCCACATCCTCACCAACATTTGTTGTTGTCAGTGTTACTGATTTTGGCCATTCTGATAAGAGCAAAGTGGTATCTCATTTTAATTTTCATTTCCCTGATCGCATATGACGTGGAGAATCTTCATGTCCTTATTTGCTAACTGTATATCTTCTATTGTGAGGTTTCTGTTAAGGTGTTTGGCCTTTTATCTTTCTACTGTCTTTTATTTCCTTTCAACTTGCTTTTAAAAAAAAACTGAAGTATGTTTGATTTAAAATATTATATTAGTTTTAGGTATACAATGTAGTAATTCAATATTTTTATAGATTACACATACAAAGTTGTTATAAATATTGACTATGTTTCCTGTGCTGTACATTATACCCTTGTAACTTATTTATTTTATACGTAGTAGTTTGACCCATTTTTAAATTGGGTTGTTGATTTAATAGTTTTTGTATATTTTGGATAACAGTCCTTTATCAGATGTGTCTTTTGAAAATAGTTTCCCCAGTCTGTGGCTCCTCATTCTCTTGACATTGTCTTTTACAGAATAGAAGTTTGAAGTTTTAATGAAGTCCAGCTTATCAATTATTCCTTTCTTGCATTGTGTCTTTGGTGTTGTATCTAAAAAGTCATTGCCATATCCAATGTTGTCTAGGTTTTCTCCTATGTTATCTTCTAAGAGTTTAATGATTTTGTGATTCACTTTTAGATTCTTGATTTATTTTGAGTTAATTTTTGTGAAGGGTGTAAGGTTCTGTGTCTAGATTTTTTTTTTTTTTGCATGTGGATGCCCAGCTGTTCCAGTGCCATTTGTTGAAAAGACTATTTTTTCTCCATGGTATTACTTTTGCTCCTATGTCAAAGACCAGTTGACTATGTTCATCATACCCTCTCTATTCTGTTCTATTGATCCATTTTTCTATTCTTTCACCTGTACCACACTGTCTTGATTACTATAGCTTTATAATAAGTCTTGAAGTTGAGTTGTATCAGCCCCTAACTTTGTTCTTCTTCAGTATTGTGTTAGCCATTCTGGGTCTTCTGTCTCTAAACTTTAGAATCAGTTGGTTAATATCATAAATAACTTACTGGGATTTTGATTGGGATTTTATTGAAATTGTAGATCAACTTGGGAATAACTACATCTTAATAATATTGAGTCTTCCTATCCATGAACATGGAATATTTCTCCCTTTATTTAGTTCTTCTTTGATTTCATAACAGTTTTGTAGTTTTCCACATTTAGATCTTAGACATACTTTGTTAGATTTACACCTAAGTATTTCATTTGTGGGGTGCTAATGTAAATGGTATTGCTTTTAATCTCAAATTCCACTTGCTCATTACTGGTATGTAAGAAAGCAAATGACTTTTGTATATTAAACTTGCATCCTAACAACCTTGTTATAATTGCTTATTAGTCTAGGCTTTTTGGTCAGTTCTTTCAGATGTTCTACATAGATGACATGTCATCTGCAAATAAAGACTATATTCCAACCCCACCCCCACCTCAACTTCTTTTCTTACTGCATTAGGTAGTACTTCCAGTACGATGCTGAAAAGAAGTAATGAGAGTGTACATCCTTGCTTGTTCCTGATCTTAGTGGGACAGCTTTAAGTTTTTCACCATTAGTATGACGTTAGCTGCAGGTTTTTTGTTACACAATCTTTATCAAGTTTAGGACATTCTTCTCTATTCCTACTTTACTGAGAGTTTTTATCATGAGTTGGCATTGGATTGTGTCAAATGCTTTTTCTTCACCTATTGCTCTGATCATGTGATTTTTCTTTTTTAGCCATTTGATGTGATGGGTAACAATTGATTTTGGAAAGTTAAACCAGTCTTGCATACTGAGGTGAATCCCATTTGGTTGTGTGGTATAATTCGTTTTTACAATATTGGCTCTGATTTGCTAAAATTTTGCTCCAAGTTTTTTCTTAATGGCTTTATTGAGATATAATTCACATACCATATAATTTATGCTTTTAAAGTACACAATGTCATCATTTTTAGTGTATTCACAGAGTTGTGTAACCATCACCATAATCAATTTTAGAACTTTTTCATCATTCCTCCCCAAAACCCTACATTAACTAGCAGTTACTCCCCATCTCCCCCAACTCCCTCCAACATTCATAGGCAACTACTAATCAACTTTCTCTCAACTACTAATCAACTTTCTATCTCTATCTCTTGCCTATTTTAGATATTTCATATAAATGGAATTACACAATATGTGGTCTTTTTTGACTGTCTTCTTTCACTTAGTATAATGTTTCAAGGTTCATTCATGTTGTAGCATGTATCAATATTTTAGTATTGTTAATGAAGAAAAATATTTTATTAATTTTGTTTAACTATTCATCAGTGACAGACATTAGAGTTACTTCCACTTTTTGGTTACCATGCAAGATATATATATGTATATATATGTATATATGTTTCTTTTTTTGTTACACTGTTTTGTGTGTGTGTGAGAACTTTTAAGTTCTATTCTCTTAGCAAATTTCAATCATACAATACAGTGTTAGCAACTATAGTCACCATGTTATACACTATATCCTCAGAACTTATTCACCATATAACTGATAGTTTGTATGCTTTTTACAAACCTTTGCCTATTTTCCCAACTCCCCCCCAACCCCGCCTGCTGGCAACCAGTTTTCTACTCTCTGTTTCTATGAGTTCAACTTTTTTTTTGATTCCACATGTAAATGATATCATGCAGTATTTATCTTTCTCTGACTTATTACTCAGCATAATGTCCCCCAGGCTCATCCACATTGTGCTAAATGGTAGGGCTTTCTTGTTTTTTTAAGGCTGAATAATATTTCATTATATATATTCCAAATTTCCTTAATCCATTCACCCATCAACAGACACTTAGGTTGTTTTCATACCTTGGCTGTTGTGAATAATGCTGCAGTGAACATGGAAGTAGATATCTCTTCAAGATAATAGTTTAGTTTCCTTATATCCAGAAGTGAGATTGCTGGATTATATGATAGTCTTATTTATAATTTCTTGAGGAATCTCCATACTGTTTTTTTGTTTTGTTTTGTTTTGCGGTACGCAGGCCTCTCACTGTTGTGGCCTCTCCTGTTGCGGAGTACAGGCTCCGGACGTGCAGGCTCAGCGGCCATGGCTCACGGGCCCAGCTGCTCTGTGGCATGTGGGATCTTCCCTGACCAGGGCACGAACCCGTGTCCCCTGCATTGGCAGGCAGACTCTCAACCACTGTGCCACCAGGGAAGCCCCCATACTGTTTTTCATAATGGTAGTACCAATTTACATTCCCACCAACATTGTACAAGGGTTCCCTTTTCTCCACAGCCTTGCCAGCATTTTTACTCTTGTCTTTTAGATAACAGACATCCTTACAGGTGTGAGGTGATACTTCATTGTGGTTTTGATTTGCATTTCCCTTATGATTAGTGATGCTGAGCATCTTTTCATCTACTTGTTGGCCATTTGTATGTCTTCTTTGGAAAAATGTCTATTTAGGTCCTTTGTCTTTAAAAATTGGATTATTTGTTTTCTTGTTATTGAGTTGTATAAATTCCTTGTACATTTCGGATATTAACCCCTTATTGGATATACAGTTTGCAAACGTTTTCTCCCATTTCATGAAAGAAACCCATATATACATGGGTTTATTTCTGGGCTCTCTATTCTGTTCATTGATCTATGTGTTTGTTTTTATGTCAATACCATACTGTTTGATTACTATAGCTCTGTAAATAGTTTAAAATCAGGAGTGTGATGCTTCCAAGTTTGTTCTTCTTTCTTAGGATTGCATTGGCTATTTGGGGTCTGTTTACCGTTTTCAGTGTAAGATCTTTCACCTCCTTCGGTAAATTTATTTCTAAGTATTTTCTTCTCTTGATAAAACTGTAAATGGGTTTTCTTCATTTCTCTTTCTGATAGTCATTGTTAATGTATCGAGAAGAAACTGATTTCTGTATATTGAGTTTGTATCCTGCAACTTTACTGAATTCATTTATTAGTTCTAAAAGTTTTCCTTTGGTGGAGTCTTTAGAGTTTGGTATATATAATATCATGTTATCTGCAAATACAGACAGTTTTCTTTTTTCCTTCCCATTTGGATGCCTTTTACTTTTTCTTTTCTTGCTTAATTGCTCTGGCTAGGACTCCAATACTATGTTGAATAAAAGTGGCAAGAGTGGGCATCCTTGTCTTGTTCCTGATCTTAGAGGAAAAGCTTTCAGCTTTTCACTCTTGAGTATGATGTTAGCTGTGGGTTTGTCATATATGACCTTTATTATGTTGAGGTTCATTCCCTTTATTCTCATTTTGTTTCGCTTTTTAAAAATAATAAATGATATAGAATTTTGTCAAATGCTTTTCCTGCATTTATTGAGATGATCATATGATTTTTATCCTTCATTTTGTTAATGTGGTGTATCACATTGATTGAATTGTGGATGTTGGTCATCATTGCATCCCAGGTGTAAATCCCACTTGATCATGTGTATGATCCTTTTGATATACTGTTGAGTGCAGTTTTCTAAATTTTTGTTGAGGATTTTTACATCTATGTTCATCAGGGATATTGGCCTGTAGTTTTGTTTGTTTGTTTGTTTTACCTCCTGTAGTGTCCTTGGATGGCTTTGTTATTAGGGTAATGCTGGCCTTATAGAATGAGTTTGGGAGTGCTCCCTCTTTTTCTGTTTTATGCAAGTTATTTTAAAATTATTTTAACTATCCTTATCACCAACATTTGAAGAGATGTGAATTAATTGCTTTCATATCAACAACATGGCAATCATGGTTCTAAAAATGACACATGGCACCATGAAAAAATGAGATTTTGGTGTTTGAAAAGAATATAAACTACTTTCTCCATTTTCTATGATGGGTCTATACAATGTAGTATATTTATTTCTAATTCACATGGCCAAGACCTTTTCAGGGGTCCATAAGATCAAAACTATCTTTTATAAGAGAACTAAGATATGCATCTTCCTTTTTTTCACTTTGTTGATACTTTCACTAGTGGTACAAAACTCTGGTGGGTAAAAGTTCAGGAGTCTTAACACAAATCAAGGTAATAGCACCAAATTAACCTATACTAGTATTCTCATATTCTTCTCTGCTATATGAACAACAAGAACAAAAATAGTTTTATATAAGAATGTACTTGGTGAAGCAGTAAAACTCATTGATTTTGTTAAATGTTGATCCTTGATTACACATTCTCAGGTTGAACATTTGTGGAGCATAGAAGAAAACAGGATTGGGCAGCAACAGAAGTTAAAGAATAGTAGTGCATTCACAACAAAGGCCTTGGAATGTCCCATGGAATGTTCTGGATCTGGAGTAACTCTTCAGAGTTGGTCTAAATTGAGGAAAAGGGTCTGGGCCCTTCTTTCCCACATCAATTAATTATTGGATGCAGGCTACCCCTGTAAAGGTGTCATGGCTTTGGGTGAGATGGCTTTCTCTAGCCAAAACCATTTTCTAGAAAGGGGCTCAGCTAATAACTATCAGCTTCCAAATTTCCGGAAACCATAGGAATAAGGGAGTTGACCCTGAGAGTTCTCCCCAGTAAAGGTCCTTCACGCAAATATTCTTTTAAGAATCTTCTTCACAGGGAACCCAACCTGTGACAATTTATCTATCTATCTATCTATCTATCTATCTATCTATCTATCTATCTATCTATCTATCTGCTGTTTATAAAATGTGTGCTTGATTAAAGAGAATCTCCCAAAATAGTTGTATATTCTTTTGGGAACTCATAAACCTCAATTGTTGCCACAGTCTTATAGGGAAAAAATATCTAACATTCCTTAAACACGATACACCAATTGCAGTTATAAGCTCATTAGAGGTATTATCTCATTTAATCCTTGAAACAACTCTGATATAAGGGTAGTTACTGTCTCCATCTTATAAATGGTCAAACTTAAGGAGAAACAGATTTAATAACCTAGTAGATAGTGAAGTCAGGACTTGAATCCAGATAGTCTAATTTCAGAGCTTGTATTACTAATTGGAGTTACCTGGAAAATTGTTTGTCCCAAGTGTGCCATAATGACCCAGTCTGGGCTAGTTTAGGCAGCATAATTTAGTAATAAAGCAAGGTATGAAAGAGCTCTTAGACCATTAAACCAAAATAAACAAAGAACAATCTAGATAAACCAACAAATGAGGATCTATTTATCCATGACTGGCTGAAAGGAATAACCCCGCTTATTCATACATGAGGTATGGCAAAAATCTGTTTCTCTACAAGTGATGTAACTCTCTCCTTCAAACAAAATCTATATTCCTTTTTCTAGCCCTTGTCAACATAAGCCTCCTCAAGTGTAGTTTAGGATATATTGGTTTTCTTGAATATGGTGGATGGTTAATAAATAGTGACTGAATTAAATAACCTTTGATACTATCTTATAGTACACTGGTTGCTATTACTACATTTTTCCTATTGCCTTGTATAAAAAAGAATGTTTTCCTTTTTTTAAGATAGGACGCTGGTTTTCTTCCTTTTATGAAGCCGTTCTATCACAGCATTCACTATACTGCCATGCCTTGTGTTAGCACTCAATAAATATTAATTCAAGTTGAATTGAATTGTTTATGAGGGGAGGAGAAAAATGTGAGAGTGCTGAGATTTAATATCTTTGGGCTGCCTTCTAGAGATTAATCAAAAAGAAACTATGAATTTTTTAATGACATATGCTTTTCTCCCAGGAAGGCAGATTCAAATAAAAGAGAGCGAATGTGGCATATTTACACACTGCATCTCAGAGCTTAGTAACTGGAATTCAGTTTGTCTTCATTCTTCTTTGTCTTTGCTTTCTCAGACCGACTGTTAAGAAACATGGAGCTTAACTTCTAAGTGACAGAGAGGGTGAGCCTGATTGGAAGGTGGTTTCTGAAAGCTGCACATAATAATATCTGTTACTTTTGACAGAGCTCCACACAACCTCCTCTCAGGCCCTGGAGCACAACATCTCCCAGATCTTAACAGTCACTGGCATGTCACATTGTCTCCACCGTAATGAAAGCTCTGGACGATGGTTTTCAAAACCCTACCTTGTGGGCTGTGCCCCATGGACACTTTAAGCCTCTCAGTGTCCATTCATCCTAGGGTGAGCTCAAGTACTTAGTCTGTGCTTAGTGCAAATGTGCTATGTTGTCCTGAAGTCATCACATTATTGTCTAACAACGTTTTATTTTTTATTTTTAAGGATTTATTTATTTATTTAGTTTTTGGCTGCGTCAGGTCTTAGTTGCGACTCGCAGTCTCTTCATTGCAGCGCGAGGGCTTCTCTCTAGTTGTGGCGTGTGGGTTTTCTCTTCTCTAGTTGTGGCATGCAGGCTCCAGGGTGCATGGGCTCTGTAGCTGTGGTGCGTGGGCTTCACAGCGTGTGGGCTCTGTAGTTTGCGGAATACAGGCTCTCTAGTTGAAGCACATAAGCTCAGTAGTTGTGGCACGCGGGCTCAGTTGCCCCATGGCATGTGGGCTCTTAGTTCCCTGACCAGGGATTAAACCTGCGTCCCCTAAGTTGGAAGGCAGATTCTTTACCACTGGACCGCCAGGGAAGTCCCACAATGTTTTTTTTTTTTTTAAAACAAATATATTCAATGTTTTAAAATTATGAATATCACCGTGTCAATCATTTGCTTAAAATCCTTCAAAGACATTCAAAGACAGAATATAGTATTCAATACAAAGACATGACCTTTGCTGAAAGAATGAACTTGGGGTTTCAGCAAGGACCTCCAGAAGATATGATGCTTATCATAAAAACTTAGGCAGAAAAAGACTAGAAGGGCATTCCTGGAAGAGGGAACTATAAAAGCAAAGCATATTAGACAAGAAATAACATGTTGTAGGGGTGAATTAAACACCAAAAACTTGAATCAGAATAGGATGTGATACTAGAGATAAAAGGGTGGAATGGTGGTTGCCAGGGGCTGGGGGTGGGCGGGGGGATACGGGGAGTTACTCTTCAAAGGGCATAAAGTTTTAGTTAAGCAAGATGAATATGCTCTAGAGAGCTGCTGTACAACACTGTACCTATAGTGAACAATACTATATTGTACACTTAAAAATTTGTCAAGAGAGTAGATCTCATGTCAAGTATAATTACCAGAATAAAGTAAAATGAAAAAAAAAATTATTTGGATTCACAAGTTCATGTAAAGAATGCAAACTCATCTAGGGGAATTAAAATAGTATTTGTGAGTCACATATTAATATGAATTAGTCTAACTTTATATCCAGCTGAGATCTGTGGCAACGAGAGAATGGCAACTTAGATTAGGGTGGGGTGAAGGTCCAGGTTACAGGTGATTCTATGTAGTGGAAAAAGGCCTATCCTGGGGATGAGGGGAGCAGCTTGGGGAAGGTGTGTTACCACATGGAATTAAAAACAATAAAAGTTGAATATCTGAGGACCTGGGAAGAGGATATGAAGGAAGGGGTGGATGCCACAGAAAAATGGCATTTAAAATTTTTTTGCCCAAGACAAGGCATGTAGAGGGGGAGGAAAGCACACTCTTTCTTTTTTTGAAAGAAACTACAGGTTCCCTTCCATATTGAAAGTTACATCCTTTAGCTGTAGTCTGTGTTAAAGAGGTTTTATGGCTCTGCCTAGGGACTTAAGCAAAAGCTCTAAAAGAAATATTTATGGGAAAATGCATTCTGAGTTCTCAACCATTGATTTATAAGTGACTTTACAGAAAACAGTCCTTGGAGGATTACTTCTACAACTTAAGCTTAAAGTTAAAATTCAGTTTTTATATGTTTCTAAATCAGAAAGTTGACCATGCTATGACTTTTAAAAATGTTCCTGAATTAGAAAAAGAAACAGCTAAGGTTATATATAGATTTGAAAAGACCAGATCATTTGATCATTCTGGTTTTAAAATAACCACTGAACAAATAAGAGTCAGTATCTCCTTTTTACTCAAGTCTCGGTTCTTGTGGCCTCCCCAATTGAAAATCTTATTATAATTTCCCATAGAATATTTATTAAATCCTTCAAGGCTTTATTCTTTTGTAGAATCATGGATTTGGACTTAAGCTAGGCAGAGTTATATTTTTATTTATAGAAGGGAGAGGTCACCAGGAGTGGAATCAGAAATTTCAATCATTAGGACACTAAAAATGTCATTTCTAATACACCTAAAAAATCTAGGAAGAAAAGTGAATATGGATTTGTGAAACATGGAAACTGGATTTCGAATTATATTTTAAGACCTTAAAGTGAATATGAATATATAATATAGCTTTAACTTACAAAGCTATCTACTGAACTTGATTTTTTTTTTTTTTTTGCTTAGGTTTATATAAAGATAAACTACAATAGCTACTGTGTGCTGCACTTAAATAAAGTCAAGAAAATTTAAACTTTTTTTGTTTGGCATCTGGGGCAGGTGTCACAGAATGCCAAGATCCTGATGAAGCATCTTTAGAGTGCATCGGAATTACTGGGAAAGTTTTCGCAAAATGTATCTGCTTGGGTATGCATGTGTATTTTGTAAAATCTCGGTAGGATGGCAACCGATTTCCAGCCATGGTTGAGAACCACAAGTTTTGAGTCTAAACCTAAAATCTAAATCTAAATCTAAATCTAGTTTTGTAAATCTAAAATCTCCTGTATTGTCCAAATGAGGGGTTAGGAACGACTACAGAGGAGTTCAGGAAAATGCATGGAACTTCTCTATATATCACTATAGTTATAAATTATACACCAATTAAAAAATTTCTGGCATTTTTTACAGAACTAGAACAAAAAATTTCACAATTTGTATGGAAACATAAAAGACCCCGAATAGCCAAAGCAATCTTGAGAACGAGAAATGGAGCTGGAGGAATTAGGCTCCCTGACTTCAGACTCTACTACAAGGCTACAGTAATCAAGACAATATGGTACTGGCACAAAAACAGAAATATAGATCAATGGAACAGGATAGAGAGCCCAGAGATAAACCCACACACATATGGTCACCTTATCTTTGATAAAGGAGGGAAGGATATACAGTGGAGAAAAGACAGCCTCTTCAATAAGTGGTGCTGGGAAAACTGGACAGCTACATGTAAAAGTATGAAATTAGAACAATCCCTAACACCACACACAAAAATAAACTCAAAATGGGTTAAAGACCTAAATGTAAGGCCAGACACTATCAAACTCTTAGAGGAAAACATAGGCAGAACACTATACGACATAAATCACAGCAAGATCCTTTTTGACCCATCTCCTAGAGAAATGGAAATAAAAACAAAAATAAACAAATGGGACCTAATGAAACTTAAAAGCTTTTGCACAGCAAAGGATACCGTAAACAAGACCAAAAGACAACCCTCAGAATGGGAGAAAATATTTGCAAATGAAGCAACTGACAAAGGATTAATATCCAAAATTTATAAGCAACTCATGCAGCTCAATAACAAAAAAACAAACAACCCAATCCAAAAATGGGCAGAAGACCTAAATAGACATTTCTCCAAAGAAGATATACAGATTGCTAACAAACACATGAAAGAATGCTCAACCTCATTAATCATTAGAGAAATGCAAATCAAAACTACAATGAGATATCATCTCACACCGGTCAGATTGGCCATCATCAAAAACTCTAGAAACAATAAATGCTGGAGAGGGTGTGGAGAAAAGGGAACCCTCTTGCACTGCTGGTGGGAATGTAAATTGATACAGCCGCTATGGAGAACAGTATGGAGGTTCCTTAAAAAACTACAAATAGAACTACCATACGACCCAGCAATCCCACTACTGGGAATATACCCTGAGAAAACTATAATTCAGAAAGACTCATGTACCAAAATGTTCATTGCAGCTCTATTTACAATAGCCAGGACATGGAAGCAACCTAAGTGTCCATCAACAGATGAATGGATAAAGAAGATGTGGCACATATATACAATGGAATATTACTCAGCCATAAAAAGAAATGAAACTGAGTTATTTATAATGAGGTGGATGGACCTGGAGTCTGTCATACAGAGTGAAGTAAGTCAGAAGGAGAAAAACAAATACCGTATGCTAACACATATATATGGACTCTAAGGGAAAAAAATGTCATGAAGAGGTTAGTGGTAGGACGGGAATAAAACACAGACTTACTCGAGCATGGACTTGAGGATATGGGGAGGGGGAGGGGTGGGCTGTGACGAAGTGGGGGAGTGGCAGGGACATATATACACTATCAAATGTAAATTAGATAGCTGGTGGGAAGCTGCTGCATAGCACAGGGAGATCACCTCTGTGCTTTGTGACCGCCTGGGGGGGTGGGATAGGGAGGGTGGGAGAGAGGGTGATGCAAGAGGGAGGAGATGTGGGAGCATGTGTGTATGTATAACTGATTTAGTTTGTTGTAAAGGGAAAACTAACACACTATTGTAAAACAATTATACTCCAATAAAGATGTTAAAAAAAAAAAAATTTCAATGTAAAACCTTGTATGAAAAACTAGAATGAATAGGAATATTAGAAAATACAATTTCATGGTACCAGGTGCTACAAATGACACAACACACATTTACAGTACTAAAATGTTTAAAGGCTATTGTAAATTGATGCTCTAACTCCTAATTTAAGCATAAAAAATTCAGCCATTCATATGCTTTGTTCCAAGTACACTATGCTTTCATATATTTGGATGTTTATTGTCACATTATTTTTAGAATAGTCTTTGGCATTAAGCCGGCACAGGCGTGATAGTAATAACATTCATCGACATGAAGTTTCACATATTTTCTTCTGAAAAACATGTAATTAAAGGGATGTAATTCAACTGTGACTTTTATGGTTTAAAAACAGATATTGGTGGATAAATGTAATTCACTTTTTTTCCACTGTTGAATATAAAATGAACATGATGTGGATTAATTGTGCTCTTATATCCCAGCACAAACATAACTCCACAAAACGCAATTTACAAGAAAAGTGTGCTAATAAAACACAGCTCTCATTATTAATATATAAGTAGCATAAGGTAAAATTCCATCTTTACTGCATTTATAATTTGAGTATATAAATATTTAAAAGATCCCTTTAATTTTTTAAATTAATATTTGCATTGCATTTGTTCAAGGAAAATCTTCAAATGACACACATTGCTTTTGAAATGCTGATATGCACTTATATGTATTATTTAAATCCTCATTTGTGAGGTATATCCAGATTTTTTTTTTAATGGTGAAAATTAAAAATATTTTTAGCCACTAGAAAAAACAGACCAAGAAGTAACAGAAAAACAATTTTAAAACTTAGTGACGTCTTCTGAAACCTATAATAATAATAGATAACATTATGGAGACCTTAATATGTGCCAGACATTATCTAGGAGTTTTAGGTCTATTAGCTATTCACTCCAATAAAGTCACAATGACTACAGAAAGTAGTTATTGCCTATTCTTGACCTTGTTTTGTGGATGCCAGGCATCCTTGAATATTCTCTTTTGCTTAAATGCTTTATCCAAACCCCTAGCAAAACCCATTGGCTCTATGTTCAAAATACATCACAGAATCTACCATTTTCCATCAGCTCAACCGCAACTATCCTAACCTAAGTCACCATCATCTCCTTACCTAGATTATCGCAAAAGCCTCCTGATTTCCCTGCATCTCACTATAGTCTCTTCTCAATACAACAACCAGAACCTAAGCCACCATCATCTCCTTACCTGGATTATCGCAAAAGCCTCCTGATTTCCCTGCATCTCACTATAGTCTCTTCTCAATACAACAACCAGAGCAATCCTTTTAGTCCCGTTTTTTTTTTTTTTTTTTCCGGTACGCGGGCCTCTCACTGTTGTGGCCTCTCCCGTTGCGGAGCACAGGCTCCGGACGCGCAGCCTCAGCGGCCATGGCTCACGGGCCCAGCCGCTCCGCGGCATGTGGGATCCTCCCGGACCGGGGCCCGAACCCGTATCCCCTGCATCGGCAGGCGGACTCTCAACCACTGCGCCACCAGGGAAGCCCCAGAGCAATCCTTTTAAAACATAATCAGATTATGTTGTGCCTCTCCTCCAAACCCTGCAATAGCTTTCTGTCTTACCCAGAGAAAATTCAAAGTCATTTCAGTGGCCTACAAGATCCTATCTCAGTGGTTTTCCAACCTGGATGCATATTGGACTCAAATAAGGAAACTTTTAATAAATATTGATGCATGTGTCCCACCCCAAGAAATTCTGCTTTAACTCATCTGGGGTGCAGTCTGGAACCTGGGATTGTTAAAAGCTCTCTAAATTGAATGATTATAACGTGCAGCCAGGGTTGAGAACCATTTCCCTCTAAGATTTGAGCCCCTTTCTGCCTCCATCCACTCTCTGACTTCAGTTCCTGCTGTCCTTTCCCTTTCATACTCCATTCTAGCCATAATGATAGGGTGACTGCTACATTTTATCATCCCTACTGCAGAGTAAAAGGGTCATTACTAATAATCATGAAGAGATAATAGGCATGACTTAGCACTGACCTAGGAAAAACAAGCATAGAATCATTGAGCATAAAGACTTACTTTGCTGTTCTACAGGTGTAAAATGCTCCCACCTCAGGGCACTGGCACTTTCTGTTTTTACTCTCTGGATTATTTTCCCCCTGTCACCCACTTGGTGTGTTCCCCCATCTTCTTCCCATCTTTACTCACATGCCACTTTTCAGTGAGACCTTCCCTGTCCACTCAACTTAATATCGAAACCCAATCTCACTTCCACTTCTACTTCTCCCGTTTTATTCTTCTCTACTATCTGATGTACCACATATTTTGTTGAATTCTTTTTTTTTTTTTTAAATTTATTTTATTTTATTATTATTTTTTTTTGCGGTACGCGGGCCTCTCACTGTTGTGGCCTCTCCCGTTGCGGAGCACAGGCTCCGGACGCGCAGGCTCAGAGGCCATGGCTCACGGGCCCAGCCACTCCACGGCACGTGGGATCTTCCCAGACCGGGGCACGAACCCGTGTCCCCTGCATCGGCAGGCGGACTCTCAACCACTGCGCCACCAGGGAAGCCCTTGTTGAATTCTTTATTTCTCTTCCCACTAGATTTTTAATTTCTGTTTTGATTGCTTCTGTATTCCAAGCTCCAGAATAGTGCCTGGCCTACTATAGTTTGTCAACACATATTTGTGCAAAAAAATAAATGAATGATGAATGATTTATCAGCCGTTTAACACTGGGCCAGTTACCTAATTTGCTTTGCGTCAGTTTCCTCATTGGTAAAGAGGGGATAATAGTAACACCTACCTCACAATGTGGTTGTAAGCACTAGGTGCTTACCTAGTGCTTACCATGCTTAAGGCATGGGATTGGAATAATGCCTGACTCAGAGAAAGCACACATAAATGTTAGCTACATTAGTTAATTAAAGATACTCATCTTCGTTTTCACTTTAGCTACTGACTCCTAGACCACACCTGGAAATTGTCATCCCTGAAACTACCTCACTTCAGAAATCCTAAATGTCAATCTAAGGTGTTGGTAAACTCACTCTTTGAAGAAAAATAAAGCAAACAAGCTCTGTTGTGTAGCATTTGCCAATTTCTGTGGTGTAAATACTCCCATCATGGCCAATTCCAAGCGACTATCTATTTAACAACCAGCTCCCCAAATTCCTGACTATTTAATCATCATCTCTTGCAAGCTGGTATGATCTGGCTCTAACAAACCACTGCCGATATCCTACTTTCTGGCCACATTCTTTTCCTTAGCTCTCCCACCTTCATACACAGCTATACTTGCTCTTCTACCTAAAAAAGACTTCCAGCCCATAACGGCCTAACAGCCTCTTTATTTCTAGCCTAACGGCCTCTTTGTTGCCTCCTTTGTCTAACCTGGCTTCACTGGTTGCTTACGTGAACTACCATCCCAATTCCCCTGTAGTACTCTTGTTCTATTGCACCTGTTCTACAAACAATAGCCTCTTGTATCTCCAGTCTTACATCGCAGAGGGGAGGGGAGTGGTCAATTGTTCCTGCAGGAAATCACAGAAGTATGCACACTACTGCCAAAACACTCATGTTCTCCAGCATCACCTGGAAGTCAGCAGAACTAGTTAATCATTTTATTTTCTCTAGGACCAAAGATGGGGACTGGCAGGAGTGGAGGAAGAGTGCCTGTAACGAATACAAATTATTGGGCCAGGATTCCAGAAGATCCTCTTCCTGACCACTTACACTGCATATCATTAAAATCCTTGGTAAAGATTTTTAGCTGGTTACCCTTGCAGGGGTCCTGAAAAAAATCTGTGTTCTTGGAGTAGAATCTGATCCTGATGGTCCTGTTTTTGTTTTTTTTCTCATCAGCAATTTATCTTTTTAACTTCAGCAATTACTCTAAGCATTCACCTCCAATGAAGATTTGTCCTCAAACTCCCACATAAACTTTCCTCCTACTTTGCATAGAAATACAATAGCATGAGGTATCATTTTCTTCAATTTAATGCATGTTCCTCATAAAT
This sequence comes from Kogia breviceps, assembly GCF_026419965.1. Lineage (NCBI taxonomy): Eukaryota > Metazoa > Chordata > Mammalia > Artiodactyla > Physeteridae > Kogia > Kogia breviceps. The sequence goes on from NC_081314.1 coordinate 104,815,191, forward strand.
CCCTCTAGATCCACAACACACAGCTCCTTCAAGTCTTGGAAAATGTGGAGACTTCTGCTACTCAAAGTTAATCCTTCACCAGCGTCCTTGATTTTGTACCTTCCCATCTCCTGAGATATTGTGCCTTACCAGTTTAACAGTATTTTCTTTGATTTCCTAGCCCTCAGTGTATAAATTGTCTAAATTATTTTCTATCTTAAAAAATACCCTTGATTTTTCTTTTGGTCTACTAGCATTTGATTTATCTCTTGCCTTGCCATCTCACCCACTTTTCCCCTAAAAATTGGTCTCCACCTGCCAATTCTATTTACATTTCAGTCTCATTTTGCCCTCTACAGTCTGGCTTCTGCCTGGGACCAACCCATTAAAAGTGCTCTTGTTGAGATCTTGGAGGGCCTCTTAAGTGCTAAATGCCATAGATGTCTAGTCTCTGCCTTAGTCATAGATACCATATAGATGTCATAGTCTCTGTCTTCCAGAATTTCTCTGCTGCGTTTAATACAATTGCTTGTTTGCTCCTGCCTGAAATGCTCTATTCTCTTAGGTTTGGGATGCCATGGCCTCCTCTCCCCCCTTGCTTGTCTTTCACCTCTCATGGATGGAGATGCCATCCATGTCGCTTCCTCAGGTTGGTATGCCACAGAGTTCCAACCTTGTTGAACTCCTTTCCTTTGTCTAACATTTCTTCCTGGAAAATATCATGGTTTGGGTTTAATAACCACTGTTATTCTACCGACTCCCAAGTCTTTAACTTTAGTCAAGATTTTCCTGTTGAGTTTCAGATATATCTTTCTAATTTTGTCCGGACACTTTCACTGCATGTTCCATAGGCATCTCAAAGGTAACAAGACCCAAATTAAACTCATCATCTTCTCCCAATTACCAGCCCATCCTTTTCCTCCTCTGTATCTTTATTTCAGTTGGTAGCACTGCCTTCCACATATTCCTCTTGCTCTCAAACATCCTTTCCTGGGTGTGTTTTTGGCTATGGTTTCCTTACTCAATCTGATTCTGTTGACAGTTTCCTTACACAATCTGATTCTGTTTGCTTTTTGTCTTTACTAATTTCTCCAATTTTTTTCTTGTTATTATTTCTGGATAACACTTTCTCGCTTGCTTATGTGATTGTGCTTTATAAGTAACGTATGTTTATCTTTTTTTTTTTGGTACGCAGGCCTCTCACTGTTGTGGCCTCTCCCGTTGCGGAGCACAGGCTCCGGACGCGCAGGCTCAGCGGCCATGGCTCTCGAGCCCAGTCGCTCCGTGGCATGTGGGATCTTCCCTGACCGGGGCACGAACCCGTGTCCCTTGCATCGGCAGGCAGACTCTCAACCACTGCGCCACCAGGGAAGTCCTGTATGTATATCTTTTTCTCTTATGTCAAAAGTTTTGAGATGGGAGCAGGAGGCTGCAGCATGAACACAATATACCCTCTTGAACTGAAACCAGTGGTGTATTTTTGTATAACTGAGTTTTGTGATATAATAAACAAATCCACATTCAACAAATGTTATAAAATAAAGGAATAAATTGTTTGTGCTTGACATATGATATCTCGAATTTTTAAAGTAATTTATAACTATTTTTATTTGGATTGCTAGTTAATATTGCTATAAAAATGGAGGTCCAAAGATTTAGGGATAAGCAGTTGCCAGGTAAGTACCGCCACAAAAAGTGTTTATGAAATCCATATGTATAGATGGAGAGAGACTGTGGAGGGATAATGGTCAAGACTGCATTCATTCACACTAGTGTATTTCCTTGGAAAAGTTAGGAAAACCTGCACATCAGTGAGGTCATATCTTCTGGGCAGTGAGGCTGATGCTCCGCTTGCTAAGGCGGGTTGCATTTTATTTTAAAATTTAAAACACATACATACTTATGTACCTACCCACTCCCCTCTTCCACACATACGTGCACATATACACACACATACACACTTACACACAAACATACTTACTTAACCTCGCCACACTCTCCCTGCTATTATATATCTGGAGGAATGTCCTCAAGGAGCCAAACAGTAGATTTATGAATTTGGTGCAATATCACAGCCAGCCAGCCAGCCAGCCACTGCCACTGGCACTAGAGTGTAATCTTGTACTTCGTTTGCTACCACCCTGTCATATAAAACAGTGAATTGAAGTGATTTTCAAGTAGTGTGGGAGACCGAGGGAAATCTTTTACAGCTCCAGTAAGCACGGAACGCTGTTAATGAGCCGTGGATGGCTCCCCTACTGTGCCGTGCACTTAGCCACTTCCTCCTCTCTGTGCTACCAGAAGCTGCGATTATCAAATTCTAAAGCAGTAGTTTGGAAAATGACTTCGCTTTTCAGAATTTGTGGGATATATATATTTATATATTTTATTTCTGCTTGCCATGGGGAGTTGAATATCTGCTATTGACATAAAGTTTATAAAGCACTTTGAGCTTCTGGGATATAAGAGATATGATTACAAAGAAAGTAAGAATCCTATAGAAGAGTAAAAAGGGAGTATTGGCCCTATGTTTTTTTATCCCATTCATATGATTTTTATTTTAATAGAAATTCTATGTGAGGAGGGGACCCAGGACCCCATGGGGAGATGGTAGTGGACTTGTAAGAAGTAATAAGTAATTTAATAAAAAGATAGAATTCAAAGTGTATGAGAATATGGCTTTTGGATTCAGAGACTTGAGTTTCAATCCTCGCTCCACCCTTTACAATGTGTCAGGCATTATTCTATATGCTTTACAATAATCAACTCAATCCTTATAACAATTGTATGAGGTAGATACAGTTAATATTCCCACTCTATAGATGAGTAAACAGAGGCACAGAGAAGTTAGTCACTTGTTCAAGTCACAAGGTCACACAGCCAGTAAGTGGCAGAGCCAAGATGAACTGAGATAATATATGTTAAGATTCTCATAGTATTAGTAGTGGTAGCCACCATTATTTGAACATTTATTCTTTCCCAGATTGTATTGTGTCTAACCTACATGGTGCATAAGAGCTGAAAAATATTAGTTTTTAAATATTAGATCATGAAACATACCACTTATAAACATGTAGTAGGATGTTTATAAGTAACTATTTTACTTATAACATATTATCTTTTCTTTATAACATGTTTTAATTGATTGATGATTCAGCAGGATAAAAAGTATATCTGAAGCTAACGTTTCTCTCCTAATTTGCTTGTGGCAGTCATTTGATCCATTTTTCAGCAGCATTTTAAATGAGTATCTGTTACATTATTTGCCATTATATTCAGCTCTAGGATATAGTAAATAAAAATTCCTATCTGAAGCGCCATTAGATAATAAGTCATTTTGATATGTATTGATAAAAATGAGTTTCTGGATAAACATAATGGAAGGGCATAAGTATATATGCATTTCAAGTACCATAGGTGGTCCTGAAAAATTATCCTAAAGTAATTTAGCACATTTACAGGAGAAATGGGTACAAGCTATAAAATAACATTCTGAGAATGGCTACAGAAAAGAACAAATAGTTCACGTCCCTAAACACTTATGAATTTCATTTTGCCTTAGAGAGCATACTTGGTTGAGGGTATGCATTCTGTGAAGAGTACTGCTCGATAATAACTCGACAATTTTGCTGAATTCAGCTTCTGGCATTCGGGACATCAAGTCCAGTCATAGTATAAATATATTACCACTGCTAATATTGAGAGCAGCTGGAAGAAGAGGGCATATAATCAAGAAAAATAAATGAAAATGAGATCAAGGGAGAGAGGTAAGATGTACACAGAACTTGTCCAAATAACACTGAGCAAAAGATGAAGTGAAGAAAGAATGCTTGCGATTGTTTATTCCCATAAAAAATGAAGAAAAACATATAACACATTTCAAATAGCAAAAGTCCAGTGATTTTACAAGTAAGAAAATTGGCTATGTCTCTGTAGGTAAATATATATTAAGGAGTACAGTGACATGCATGTATGTGACCTCTGCTGGTGATGCAAAATACTCTAGTGACTTTTAAAATATTTCTGTTTTTTCCAATATCAGTGAATATTTTTGTAGCATACGTTGGCTTTTTAAATGTTAAAAATATTATAAACACATTTTGAATTATAACTTCATGGTACCTTCTCAGCTGTGTTATTCTGTACCACTATATAAAACAAATGATTTTTGTATATACCATACTTTCAAGGATAAGTCACTTAAAAAGAGTGCTTTAAAAATTTTTGTTCTAAAACAAATCTCAGCCAGAGTTTCATTCTTTCTCTTTTCGTTTTCTAAATAGTCAGCCAATGAACTTAAGAAGGACAAAGCTGATAAAATCCATTTTCTGATATGAACTTGAGTCATTATTGGTAAATATATATCAATTTAAAGGGTTCAGCATTATAGATAATGCATAAAATATCCTACTAAATAGTTAAATGTGATAAAGCAAAATGAAACTCAGTTGCTTCACACAGGCTATGTGAAGCTACTGAATTTCATTTAATCTCTTTCTTTATAACATCATTTGAAATATGTATATATTAATATGGCAAGTGAATTTATAGGAGAAATCAATTATATTATCATGTGTATATATTCCCCCCATCCTCTTAGTAACACTCTAATGTATCACAGTATCAGAGAAACACACCCTAGAGAAAATCCTGCTATTCTTCATGGAAAAATCCATGAATAACATTATGCAAAAATTAATTTATGATAAATGTTTTAAATCTAGAACTCAGAAGAGCTTATTTAAATGCCATCAGAAAAGAACACCTCACCCGTAAAAAGGAGTCTAGGGATCCATTCTCCATATATTCCACCACAATCATTACTGGTCTGCCTGCAAACAGAGCAAGAGAACACACAAGAATTACAGCAATTACAGAAATATGTGCTGCAGTTAGAGATTTCCAGCTGTGGCAGCTAAATTATTTGTATTTTATTAATAGGAACTTCATTTTCCAACACGCTTCTATAAACACATTAAACATACACATTTCTCCATTTCTTTATAGCATTATTTCCTTTGAGTTCATAAAAAGAACATGAATTACAATATGAATTACTAAGTAATTAAGCATTTCCTTTTCTAAAGCCCTGCAATCATTTGTTCAGATTATGTTCTTTTTGTCCTGGGCTTTTCCTTAAAAGGCAATCAACAAGCTAAAGTCAGGGTTTAAGCAGTTACTGTAGCTGCTTTGGCAGTTGTGGTACTTCTCCTCCAGTGATGCAGTAATTATGGCTGAATTACATTAGACCGGGCATTTCTGAAATATTCCTAAGGCAAAGCAGAAAGGAGAAATTCATGAATTCTCTTTAAGAAATTATAAACCATCAGTCATAGTCTACTTTTAAGGGCTTTTAAGTAGAAAAACATCAGTAGATTGATGAATGCTACAAAGTTGGTGGGACCTGTAGTACTTCTTGATCATCTCTTTATTGGACATAGATTAGATCAACAGAACAATGATGGCAGTACATGAAAAATAAGTAACTCTGATTTCATAGTCTAGTGCAGAAGGTAAAATCAGAAACTGAACATCATTTATTTCTTTTTTATCATATCTATTTGCAATTGTTACAGTTCCCAGTACACCTCTATTAGGTAGAATATTTGACATAAGTAACTGATTTGTTTCAAAGAAAAGAATCTATTTGTTCTGCTCAATTGCCCGAGTTTAAAAGATAAAGTCATTTTAGGGAGGGGAAAATGATATTTACCTGAAATAAACATGTATGACACATTTACTTTTTACTTCTGTATTTCTCCCTTCTCATTAGAATTTTTAGCAATTCAATCTTCACTGTGCACAGAGTTTTTCCTCATGAGCACAAAGAAGATCTGGAAAGAAATTATGTGTACCAATGACGGAAATATTAGATCTCATATTGTAATTCATGTCCCTTTTATGAACCCAAAGCCTTGAGGGTTACAAAGGGTGACTGGAACAAATTAGTACAATGTCTGCAAATACTAGATTTTACACTTGAATCTGTATTTTAAAGAAAGATGTGGTAAAGGTTAAATGTAGCAATAAAGTTCCCAATTTATCATGCATAGAATTAGAACCCAAAGAAGTTTTCCATTTGCGCAAATTTCTATAATGTTCCTAAAAGTCATTAATTTCACCCAAATACAGATTAAAAAAAACTGTATCAGAAAATATTGAGGTCAAATGAACTGTCAGCACTACTGTAGGCAGGGATCTAGAAGATCTGGGTTTTAAATCTGAAAGTTTGTCATGAAATCTTTTATTTGGCCATGGGTTTCAGAGAGCTTGGAGACAGGAGCTTGATGCAAATGCTTGGTTAGCAAGGTAGGGAAAAATAAAAATTATGAGTCCACAATTCCAGTGTGTAGGATAATGGATTATGGATGTTAAGGGGAAAATTTGGATTATTATGATGACTACCCAGGTTCTTTCATAATCACACCTTTTCAATCTATCTTGACCACTGCTGTCAGAGAAACATATTTAGTTTTCTAAAAATATATTTTAAAATAAAAATATATTAAAAAAAACCCCTGACATTCCCTAGGAATACTATTATTATCCCTATTACACAGATAGAGAAATTGAGGCATAGTAAATTAAACTACTTGCCCCAAATCAAATAGCTACTAAGTGGCCGTATCAAGCAGTCTGTCTCAGAGTTTCAGCTCTTAACCTTTATGCCAAAGGTGCCTCTCAGACATGATTTATAGATCCGACCTGTGAGGCCCATGCTGGTAGGCAATCCTCTCCAGTGATGGACCTCTTCTCTCCTAACTAACCTTATCGTCTACTGCCTCATCAACTGTCATTATCACCTATACTTATTCAATCCTGTCTCCTGCCTTTCCTTTTGGTATTCCCCTGCCAGGATTATCTTGAAACTTGCTTCTTTCCTTAATCACACTCACATCTCCCTAGAATTTATACACTGCACCTCCTCCATGAAAGTCTCCCACAGCCATTTCCTATGGTTGCACTCCCATCACATCTATTGTCTGCATTATGAAATGTGTGTCTGGTTTTGTATTAGGTTGTTTTTTCCCTCATCTTCCCACAGATGCTTTGTATCCCCATTCACTGGGTTTCTCAAGGTCATCTCCCATAGAGCTGAGCAGAGTAGGTGTTTCATAGAAACAAGTTGATTTTTCTCAATAGTTTCACAATTCTTAAGAGAGTAACACTGAAGTACTTCAGCAAGATTCTAATCTATGTGAATACAAAGTACTTTGAAATTAGTGCTATCTGTATCTCCTTGGCACGATACTTTATACAATCTTAAAATTCATCAGTGACAAGTTTCATCTTTCATTAAAGATAATAGAGAGTCAAATGAAGACTCCCCCGGTTTCTTGTAAATTAAAAGTTTCACACCTGAGCTCTGAGTCTTTTGTATTTTGTTCAGTAGCATCATTTGAAAGCAAGTGTTATTAAACTGAGGAGTTGTTTTTTTGGAATATCGCTGGTTATCTAACCTGTAATTTGTTTCCTAGTGGTTTTCTACAGGGAAGTTAGATACACTGTGAGGATTACAAGCTTACAGTCCATGCTTACATTTTATAATCAAGAAAGTAGATAGGTATGAGAGAAATTATGAAAGTTAGGATGATATTCTTCAAATATGTGGTTAGGTGCGAGAAGTCCATTGGTAACAGTGCTTTTTCTGTGTTATTTTTAAATATGTAAAAATTATATATTGCATTTTTGCTCTTAGAAAATACATTTGGATGTGATTCTTTTTTTAATATTTTCAAAATATTTCAGCTTATTTCCATTTTTACAGTTTTAGCCAGTTACCCTAAGTGCCTCATGTCACAGGATTAGCTTAGTATTTGCATTGTACTGGAGTCAATGGACAAGCTCCAGGATTCTTAAATGTTAGTCAAGTCTCAAAATCCCCAGATCTTTTTTAGAAGCCTCATCAGTTGAAGAGATCTTCAAAAATACTTTTACAAGTCACACAAAAAGTGAAGTTCTTTGGTTTTCCTTCATGAATAGCCCAGATATTGTTATGGATATTTTAAACTGCATTAGAATCAAGATTCGATAAGAAATCACTTATATTCTGAATGCAATGAATCACAAAATGCCATATCATCGTTTTCTGTTATAGAGAACAATAATTTTCTTTAACTGGGATTTTTATAGACTATTAACAAATGAATCTTTTTCAAATTTGCAGCTTCTCAATACTTACGATGATTTTGATATAGGTATTGAGAAAACAGATAATGATAAGGCTCTTCTTGTGTTGTTGTTAAAGGAAACAAAAGAGAGGTATTCTTTAAATGTTCCAGGGAAATTCTGGGGAAAATATTTTGTGAGTGAAACAGTGCCCACCTTTTTTTGGCCTCAGAGAAGACTCTGAAAGGAGATTACAGATTCAACATTTTCACGTAAGTAATGAGTTTGTGCTGGGTGTAGTGTTTTGTATCAGTTTGGCAATTTCTAATGTGTAGTCAGTAATATCAAGAATCCAAACAAATCTCAACAACCCCAAAACTCTATCACAGATTTAAATCAATCTAGTTTATTTAATGTTAAAACACGTTTATATTTTGTCTAATAGTTAACAAAATTTACGGTAATAATGTGGATTGACAGGTTACCTGTATTTTCTTCCTCCCAAGTTGTAATTCAGGACTTTTTGAGCCAGTTATTTAATTTATTTCTACTCCCTGTTTCTGCTGTACTGATAGTGAATTATAATCTCAAATGGATTTCATAATAAATGAAATAGTTTTCTTATCCCTCTAAGGCATTCAAGAGATATGGATGACACAAATTTGAACAAATTTATATATTAAATACTTATTTTTATTCACAAGAACTAAAATTGGAGGATTGTTTTCCCCTGAACACTGTTGCCTGATGATTATCAGATCATGTCCCAAATGAATCTTATTCTCAGTGCATTCAAATACAAACTTAAAAAGATTTCCCTTGAACCTTCTTTTCCTCCTCTATTTCTGTTTTGGTTAAGACACCACCATCCATCTAATTACCCAGGTTTGAAACTCTATTGTAATATTGGATTTCCCACTTAATCAAACCCTTATTAGTCCATAAGTTGTTAAGTGGTGCTGATTCTATATAAAACCTATTATCACTGTCCACATTCTGCCTTTGTTTTCTCTTGACGTATTACAACAATCGTTTACTGGTTGTACCTGTTAATGCTTGTATAATCATTATTTTAAACATTCAGTGACATAGCAGATATACTTATTTAAATGCCTACTATGCATCAAGTACTCTTCTGGTTTCTGGAGAAACATCCTCAATCAATACAAGATCCTGCTCTCATGGAGTGTATAGTGGAAAGGGGACGAGAAATAAGTAAACAATTACTCTAAAGGACTAATGTCTCATCCCTCCTTTAAAGACTGCTTTACATATTGTATTGTTTTCTTCAGGATTAAGGTCTAAACTGCTTGGCAATTACATTCCTTCACAATCTTTCCTCTACCTTTGTTTCCATTGTCATCTTTTACAGCCCCAGTTCCCCACCTCCTGTTTTTCAAATTCTCTAGGGGACTCATAATTCCCTAAGTGCGACTTTACTTGGACCTTCCTCTTCTCTTTGGAAGACTGCCTTCTCACTGTCTTCATTTGGTAAAATCATATACTTACATATTAAAAAAGGAACTTAAATACCATCTCCACGGTCAATTCTCCTGTGAATCACTTTTTGTTTTAGGATGACGTGATGGTTTACTTTTTCTTCCATTTACATCTTAAACAATTGTATAACACTTAGTAGGTATGGCATTGATACGAACTACAAAGGTGTCTGCCTTCCACTCTAAAATGCTGCTGAGGTCAGGACTGGTGCTTAATTCTTCTCTGTAAGATCACTAGCTACATATAGCACAGAGTGAGGCACAGAGGAGGTACTCAATTTAATTTTTTTTGACTGGAATGCCAGAAGGAACACACAAATAAAGATGTTTCCTAAGGATAATTCTAGCCCTAGAGCCGAGTTACTGAAATAACAGAACGGCAAATCAATAGACTTTAATCCTAAATTACTTGTAGTATAAAATGTATGGTTTTGAGGAAAAAAACAATTCCAATTCTAGCTATGCTACCTGCATGATCTTGGGCAAGTTATTTTAGCTCTTTCAGTTTTTGCATCTATAAAATGAGGATAATATTACATACTGTATGTGATTTTTCAAAGGAGTAGATAAAAAAATGTGTAATTGACACAGAGTCTGGCAATAGTTGCCGCTCAGAAATGTTGGTGTACCTTTACTTTCTTTCCCTTTTGGGCATAGTTATCTGCTGCCCCCTTCTTATTACAATTGTTCACTATGTAGAAAAAAATAGTTTTATAGAAATGGATCATTTCCATATTTTACTGTACTTTGGCATTGACATAAAGATTCTTTTACATCTTACGGCAAAGTAAAAATAACTGCTATTTACATGTTTTATATGATACAGTTAATTCCTGGTTTTATCACTGAAATCCTTGTGTCCCAGACAAATTGGGATGGTTTATTACCTTACGTCTTGTGTGCTCAGCACAGTGCAGTTAGAAGATGTGCGATTAGAGTCAGATAGCATGCTATTGAAGACACTTCCACTTTGGACAAGTGATCTTTCATGACTCACTTACCTCACTGCTTCAGTCTCCTCATCTGTACACTATATACATTCCTCATTTGTATATTTGTATATTTTTACATAATAATAATACCTCCTCCATCTCATGAGATAGATTAAGTCACAGTGGAGGAGGTGTTAATCCACCTTCTCCATTGAGTGAGGTGTGGGATTAAATGAGATGAGTTTACAACACAGAGTATAGTACCTGATACTATAAACATCAAACCACCCAATAACAGCTTAAAGAACGAATGAGTAAATGTGAGTATCATATCTTACCTTACTGACTAGATATTGAATCCTAAGCTAAGAAGTGTTTTTTAGAGTGAAGAAGGTTCATTACTGAAAATGACTAAGATCAATATATTTAGGAATTTTCCTGACTGTCTCAAAGGTCCACTTAAATTCTTTACACCTGAAATCAACAGGTTTGAAGTTGCTTTAAAGAACAAGATGGTTTCTCCTAGAGTAAAATAATCAAAATGGGTATTTTCTTACTTTAAATACCATACTATAATATAGAGTTTCTCAGAAACAGCTTCTGTAGGAAGTAGATTCTTATTCCTATCCAAAAAGCCATCTTGTGTCTTCTGTACTCTATTTACAGATTTGGACCTCTACCAATATACCTTAGGTTACTCTGGAATTGATTTTAACCTTAGAACTATTTGAAACCCCTAAATCTATATAATAATTATTGTTAATTTGGTTCCATGCTTTCTCTTAATTTCTTTATTTTGCTTCTTAAATTCAGAAGTGAGCCAAATAACCTTGGATTAATGCTGAAGAATAAATTATTTTATTCTGTGATAAAACAGTTGAGCAGAAATTAGGAGGGTTGATTTGCATTTATGAAAACAGTGGCACTTCTAGATTTGTTTTAGAGTAAATCTAAGATGTGAGGCTAAAGAAATGAAACATAACTTTCCTGGCAGTTCCAGAAAGCATTGGCATACCATCTGTATCAATTAACTTCAGTAATATTCAGTACTGTACTTTTTCTACTGGAAATTACATACAGGCAAAAAGATTTCTCTTTAACTAGAAGTGTAGTGTTGGCAATGAAAGTTACTGCCAAAGATGCCTGATGTTAGACTGTGATTTTCAACATAAGACACTAACCATATTGCAAAATTTTAATAACATATGAGTTTTTAAGAATGGCTTTCTTGATTTTTTATTATATCCACATGTATACAAGTAATATGTGATAATGATCAAATTAAAAGCACATGCATTGAAATTAGTTGATTTATGACTTTTAGATTTTCAATTATGAAAGAAATAATTGATTATACAATAATCTATAGTTTAATTACCACTAGGTAGCAATGAATAATGAACATATCAGAGAATTCTCATGACTTGAAATACTCTGAAATGTTTGAAACATAAACATGAAACGGGAAATATGTGTTAAGTTTTTCAAAACCACATTAAACTGCATGTCAATTAAATAATTTTATGCCACTTTTGTTCTTGGTTTCTATCTGTGAAAAGTTTTTGTGTAGGTAATTAAAAAATAGATACTACATCTAAATCAGCACATATGTAATAATAACTGACTTAAAAAATAAGTTTTTCAGTGTACCAGACATTGTTCTAAGGGCTTTACATGTGTTAACTCATTTAATCCTCACACCAACCCCTGTGGTGAGTATAGTCACTAGTTCAATTTAACAGATAAGATTATGGATGTACTGAGAGTTTAAGGAACTTGTCCAAGGATACACACTGGGCAATTGGCAGAGCCAGGGCTTGAAGCCAGGCCATCTGGCTCCAGAGTCTGAATGCTTGTGCATCTTGTCATAACCCCAGATAATACTTGGGTCTCCATTAGTAATTTAGAGTACATGAAGCATTATCCCAAATCTCTGTGCCTTATCTTAGAAGCACATCTTGGAAAGCCATTATGGACTGGGCATTGTGTTGCTGCCAAAGATGTTTTGTCCTTGAGAAGTTCTAGGATTTTAAAGCTCCATAAAGCCTTATGATAATCTATATAAACAGGAAATGTGTGCTAAGGAAACTTGCTGGAATAGCCTTTAGATTTTACTTTCCCCATCTCTTAAACATCAGTTTATGATAATGATCTTAAGTTTCCTATACAAAGGAATGTTTTCAGAAAGAGTCCTGAAGCTTTGGGAAGAAAGTGTCATATTTTCCAGTAGTGTTTCAAATGTTGTGCTTTACTTCTGGCTTCAAAAGTGTGTTGTGATTACATAAATGATCAAATATTCAGCCTTCCGGTCTTTTGTATTATTCACTAATCCAAAGGAAATCAACAGAAAATTTAAAAATCAAACAAACCTCTAGACAGGATATATTTAATCCTAACTGCATAGGTTATTTATGGTGAGATTTTAATTATAATGGAGAAAACATTGTTCAATGAATCATACATATGATGTAAATTAAACTACTAACTACTTTTCTTTTCCCCACCCCCCAGGAAAGTTACTACTTATTTTTGAAACTTTTCTGCAATTCTTACAAAGGATTTAACTTTTTGTCTAATGTTCAATTTTGCTAAATACACTTTCTGTAAGACCTCTGTGAGTAGAACTATGAAAAGTTAACATTGTGCCACAGGGCAACTTCCACTGTGCTATGTCCTACAATGCAAAAGAATGAATGCTGAGATGAGATGTGTTTTACAACAGGTATGGTCTTTCCCCACCTTTCTTATGTTCTTAAGTGGCCCAGCAGCCCAGGAGGGCAAGCATGCTGCCCTATGAAAGAGCAAGAGGCATTTAAGCAGCTCAGTTTCTTATCATGTTTTCCAGTAAGGTGAAAACACACCAACACAACAATTCCAACCAACACAAAGATTAAATACTGACTCACATGGAGACTAAGCTTTAGCAAGCTGTGTAAAGTTTTTCAGAATTTTTCTTTGGGAGAAGAAAATGGCTCCTGGATGAATCTTTTGAAAGTGTTGATAGTTTCTTTTGAAAGTTGTTGATAGTTTCTTTGAATAGGACCAAAATAGATGGTATAATTTGTAATAATAAAACATGAACGTCTCTAGCGGGTAGATATATGTTCTCAGCTGAGAACTTAAATTGTCATATATATAAGGTCTGGATTTTTAAGATTCAAACTTACTGAAATGATCTTTAGATAGAAGAAATATTTATGCTAATAAGAAAGAAGAGCGAAAGTCAAAGGCTAAAACTATTTACGGAATCTGAAAATAGGAAAGTAAAAACTAGTAAAAAGAATCTGGAGATTACTTAAAGGCCCTTTTAAGATTTTTCATGTCTTTCTGGTAGGAAAAAGATAGAAATTCTCTGTAAATGTTCGATAGCTTGATATCAAATGCATCCTGCTGCTTTCTTTTTTTTTTTTTTTTTTTTTTTTTTTGCGGTACGCGGGCCTCTCACTGTTGTGGCCTCTCCCTTTGCGGAGCACAGGCTCCGGACGCGCAGACTCAGCGGCCATGGCTCACGGGTCCAGCCGCTCCGGGGCATGTGGGATCTTCCCGGACCGGGACACGACGAACCCGTGTCCCCTGCATCGGCAGGCGGACTCTCAACCACTGCGCCACCAGGGAAGCCCCTCTTTTTTTATTTTAAATGCACTGTCTTACATAAAGATGCTGCTGTTCACGATGTCTTTATAAAACATAACTTTATATACAGAACACTGAGTTTTTAATACTCTGAAATTCTTCACTGATGGACTTCAGGGTGTCCAGAGACCTCCTGAAATTGTATACAAACATTTATTTATATGATCATATGTCCATTTTCTTGGAAAAGAGAGTCTATGTTATTTTTGGCCAAGAAACAAAGTATAATCCATAAGGAATCTGAGTCTATGACCTGTACCACAACATCATGACCATCAGTCAGTCCATAGGAGCCCTTAAACTCATAGATCCTGCAACAGATTAAAGTTTTTATAAACGGAATGATACTTGAAGGTTCAAATTACACCTTCATTTTGTATGTGTTCCCATCCTGACATTTCTTTTTCCAAATGATATCTTCAAGTTGTCTTAAATTTAGGTTTTAAAACTTTTCTAACCTTTTGTGTATTTCTCCTCAAGTAAGCCAAAGATGACGTGCATCTTTGGATGCATGACGTGCATGCTCTTTGGAATTCACTGACTTTTAAGCAACAGAGGAAGCAGACTGAACACAATCTTAACGTTATCCAGCTAGCCCTTCTTGCACTGGTTTTGGAATCTACCAATATATGCCCCAAAGTGTTTTTAAGTAACTTTAACCTAGCAATAACAGTGTCGCAATACTTGAAGGGGGTTGTTTATGGGTGTAAAACTAGAAATACAGTCACTCCTGTCACCTTCCTTGTGCTTCTGTTGGCTGTGTTCCCTTTGTCATTTTATCAGTGATCGTCTCTTCTCTATGCCTTTCCACAGGCCTGAAATAGAATAATCTTGGGTTCCTGTCTGACCCTGCTTCAGAGTCCCTAGTTTTCAAATAGTTGCAGTTTATAGGATTTCCTTCTGAAGTCTGCAGCTGAACAAACTTTCAAGGAGAAGAGTGCTCCAGGAGACACAACTGTGCAGATGAGTATCGGGTAGGGCTTACTGGGGCTTGAAATCACACAAATGGCAAGGAATAAAGAAACCAGGAGTTAAGTATTGAGATGAAGGTTTCTCTTTTCACCACAGTTTACATTTTGAATCATTTATTCAGGATCACACTTCACACATTTAATCCAGTTTATCCTATTCCTATTATAATTAGCTTTTGGTTTAAGCAGGTACACACAAAAACACTCATTTACACACATCTTATTCAGGGTAATTGGCAACATTTTCAGCTGCAGAAATATATAAAACATACACCCTTCAGTTAAAGAAGAGCCTTTTTCCCCCCTTTTTTTTCTCTTACTTAAAAAGTAAACCACAATCTTATCTTTTATGTATATTTATTACAAGAGTATTTGTAATAGATAAAATAAAGCAAATTGCCATATATACTATAGAAAAATATAAAAAGAATAATCATCCTCAGGAGAACTTTAGCAAGCAGAAATGTTGTCAAAAGTGAGTAATTTTGAAACGCCCAATTGTAGATTGAAAACAAAGTTACTGAATTTTCTTTTAGGATGCCTGAACATACAAAGAAATGAAATGGTTTACTTTGATTTTTCTGAACTGCAGTTTGATTGTATTTAAAAGGTATATACTTTTCCACTGTTGATTTCCCTTGGCAAACTGAGTTCATATCAGTTTTCCTTAACTCATTGTGTATTCCTTCAAAGTCTGCCATCCAGTCTTATGTATTTGTGTTACTACTTTTCTGCAGTCCTCTATATGCATCAAGATCTGATAATATTATACTCACTAGATCCTAGATTCTCGGCAGCTTCAACCTTATTTATTTTTCCTGGCTTATTTCTAATATCTAAACTATATGCCTTCTCAATAAAAAAAATTTTTGACTGGATAATAGTGCATGCAATATTTGTCCAGACTCCATATCAGATAGGATTTCACATGAAATATGGAAAGGAAAATACTGATAATCATTGTTAATAGACTTTGAAGACATTTTAATATTGGCTTAGCACTGTAACTCCTTTGCTATAGAAATGGCCTAGTTGGATCTGTTACTGGTTTATAGAAAACTGGATTGTGAATTCATATCTTAACATTACTAGTCAGGGGGACAGTAGTGAGGATATGAAAAAGTCTGGCTACTTGAGTATAAGGCTCATTCTTTGCAAAGGTAAAAATAAATAAATAATATTAAACATTACTATTAATCATATACCTAGTAATTGCAAATCTGATTTTTGAGTCCCCATGTGTTCACATTTATTTTTTAAACTGATTCAGAGTAAGCAGTGAGGAAGTCTCACAAAATTGACAAAGCAAGAAAGTGAAGAGAGCTATTTACCCCATCTTTGCCATTTACCTCTAACCTCACACATGGCATGCAACAGAGAGCAGCTCAGGTAAAAATGTCAAAAGAGGTGTTTTATATATAGCATTATATTTAAAGCATAGGTGGACAAACCAAGATGGTGTTTCAGAAGAACATCCCCTCAACAATTAAAGAGCTTCCAAGACTAACCACAAAGGAAGTATTAGGAAGACCTTCAACATTGATTTTTATCTTTAGAATTTATCTATTTCTATATCCCACATGCTGCCTGTTTCCTATGTTTTCACTTTTTTAGGCTTTGCTTATAATTGAAAAAGCTTCTTAGTTTAAGGCATATATCTGAGTTTGGCCTAGAATCTAATCTATACATATGAATTACTTCAGTAATGAAAAATATTATCAAGTCTTCCACAACTGACAGAAAACTGCTAGAAAAATGTAAGGTAGAATTTTTGATCTAACCAGACTCAACCTAAGATGTCACTTTCTGAGTATAATGAATATGCCTTTACATTTTATAAATAAGTCTAGTTTTCAAGACACATTGTAATGTTTGGATCTTATGTAAATTTAAGATATCACATGATGTCAGATAGTTATTGCTGTGAAGTAACAGGGAAGACTGGACCAGTGCAACTTCCATATATTATTATACCATCATTATCAGTGCATAATTCTGTTTCTCAATGCCTTTATTACTCTGATTTTCTTTGTTTATGGTAAGCATATACGCCACTAAATGTGTAAAGGCAAAGGTGTCATAAGATAAGTCATCAGTCTAAGACCCTATGTATAATCAATACTCTATGGCATATAAAATGTTCTACCCACTTTCAAATACTGTTTGATTATAGAAATAAATCAAAGAAATAACTAGATGGAGCAAAGAGAGCAAGCTTATTTTAGGGTATATACCTGTAACACATTTCCTAGAGGGACATTAATTCTTTTCAAGGAGGTAGAATTTGATTTTAATAGGGAAGAATACAATGGACAAGAGTTTGATTCAAAAAATATAATTTCACTTATGTCTTTCTAATTTCTCCATCCTCTTTGCTTCTCTCAGCTCCCCTCCCCACTCTCCCTGCCTTCTCTCTACTGAGATTTTCCTACTTAATTGGATGACTACTATTTGAAAAGCATTGCAATAAATATATGAATATACTTGCTATTCAACTTTCAGCCAATTACTCCCTGGTATTTTTCTCTATTTGAAACTAAGAATAATAACCCTTTACTATGACCTTTCTAGAAATGTGAAAGGTCATATAAATAATTGACAACCATTACATAAATACTGATTTCAGGCTTGTCTGCTTTCTGGTTCTCATGATTCAGTGATTCTCTTATTATTGCAGTTAGTGTAAAAATACATACTGCAGAAATATTGCTCCTTGATAGCACAGTGTGACATGAATGAAAAGAAACTGTTTTATATAAGACATAATCATGTATCTCATTTAAATTTGATTAAGGAAATAACTGGGAACTAAATTAGCACCATCATTAGAACAGATTTTGTGATTCCTTGAGTGACATAGCAAAGGTCTTGTGATACCCTAAAAGTACTGTAACATATAAACAATTGGTAGAAAGCAAATTAATTTCCGCGCAGTAGCCATCAACCTTTGGCCAGCTTTTTAAGGTACCATGATACAGGTCAAGGAAGGAAGTGCTTTCTGCCCTCAAATTGATGTCCTAAACCTGAAGAGTCACTCAGCTATTAGGTGGCAAAGAAACACTTTAGGGTTCTTTTTTTTTTAATATGAAATAATAAAAACTTCTCATATCATTGCTTCATTCCTTTTTATACAAAATATAAAGAGAATTCTTGGGAAATAAGCTATAGTTGAACGGAAGAGGATAAAAATTACCTTAGAATTCATAGCAGTGATTACTGAAAAGTACCAGAGAAAGTGTACAGGGATCACTTATCAAAGTGATATAAGCCAGAAAAAGTGAGTTGAGCTAATTTCAGTTTGAGGGAACAAGTTTAGATCTATACATTTTTTATGAAGCAATTGCTTTACACCTGATTTGTATTTAAGTCATGGAAACTGAACTGGGTTTTCTCTCCCATGAAGGTTGGAGGCAAATCTGGCTTAAAGCCCAGAAGAAGAGGGCACTAGATGTTCTTTTAGGTCCCTCTCGGGAAAGTTGTTTTGTGTCTGTGTTATAGAAACACCATCTTACTTCTATCAGGCTCAGTGGCTAAATGACAAGGGTTGTCATTTTTACCAGTGATGTTGAATAATTCAAGTCACTACTGATTTGTAATGTCATTTCTGCCAAATATACCTAAATCTACCAAGATTTGTCATTAGGAGTTAAGTTCGTCATTAAACTACAAATCATCTGTTCATCTCTTCATTTCCAGTCACTGAAATATTAATAGACATGAATGCTATATTTTTATATTTGCAGTTAACTCTGAGAGCTCAGTTTATATAGATTTTTATTTCCAATTTTTTGCAACACCACCATCACTACTACCACCAACAATAAAATTCGTGTGCAACTGATACCATTTTTTTTCCTAGGGAGAAAAAAGGTGGCATAACACTCATTAGAATTAAAATTGCTAATTTTTATTTCATATAATTTTGGTTCCTACTTACCAGTGGCATTGCTGGCTACAAAGTCTGCAACCATTTTAGTAATTATCCAACGATAAAACCAAATGACACTAAAGCATATTTATGGTTGTTACTTTTTGTATGTTATAACTAAGTAGGCAAGGGTAACTGAAAGGCAAAAGAAAAATGGCAGTGTAATAATTTTAGGCTTTGATGGGATAATTTTACTAAGAAAAACAAGAAATGTGCATGATGGGATTTGGTTTCCATTATATTTCTTAGTTTTTCAAATGTTTCCATTATTCTGCTGTCTGGGCCAGCCCTCCTGAAAATATTGGTGTCATTACCACAATTTGTAGCAAATATTAACTGTGATAAGAAATACAAGAATTATGATAAAAACTCCAAGAATCAATATCCTAATTCCATCTTTCTAAACACATATAAAATATAAACTGTATTTGCATGCCTCATGTACCAGGGAGGAAGGCAGCTGGATATTTTACAAAATGACAAGAGTGAAATAATTTATGATTATAATAATACCAAGGATAATATACAAAGTGATTTACTAAACTTTGAAAAATTTCATTTTAAAATGCTCAATATCCTATATTTTGTTTTTCCTCATTGATAAAATATGGCTTTGGCCAGATTGATATTTTTAGGGAAAACTGCATGTTCATTTTCTTTCTCAAAAATTTCTTCCAGATTTGCGACTTTCTGGCCTTTTTTCAAATCATTTTTCTTTAGTGAAATGGAACTTTAAAATCTCTGTAAACTTACTCCGATATAAAATTACCTTTTCAGTTAATAACACTCAGTTTTCAATTCTTTTTTCTAGCCAGTTCCAAGTGGTAAAGTGGCTTAAATTCATCCCTGTTTTATTCTTGAGTTACGAATTTGGGACCCGGTCTCTAGTTTTTATTTACGAAAAAACTTTCCTGGAAGAGGGCAGCACTATGCTGATTGGGTGCTCAGTTTACAGATCCTTCGATTTACTTCCTTTATATTATTTTCAGAGCATTAGGTATCACAAATGTGGTTCCTGCATTTTAAAAAGTCGCTTGCATTTCTGTTCAACAGTATATTTTAGAAATATTTATTTCTGTATTGCTCTGTCAATTGTAAGCACAGTCCTACTGCTGTATACAGTGGCAGAAAACTTGACTTGAAATACCTACCAGCAGGAATCCTGGGGGGCAAAGATCCTCTCCCTGGCACTGGATGCGGGGCCTGGAGGCTATTTAAAAACCCTGCCCTCAGGAAGCTGGGGCAAAACGTTTCCACCCCAATGGCCGGGAAGGATCCTTTTAAGAGATAAAAATGGACAATAATCAAAAAGTATTCTTTGTGGAAAAGTTGTTGATCATTTAATTGGAACAAACTTATAATCAACAAAGAAATCAAACCTTACAAGGAAGCTATGAAATTAAAAGGAATGGAATGCATTTTTGTTCACAAATTTAAGAAATGAACCTAGTTTTTTGAAAAGAAAGTTACTCTCTCTTTTTTTTTTTTTCGGTACGTGGGCCTCTCGCCGTTGTGGCCTCTCCCGTTGCGGAGCACAGGGTCCAGACGCGCAGGCTCAGCGGCCACGGCTCACGGGCCCAGCCGCTCCGCGGCACGTGGGATCCTCCCGGACCGGGGCTCGAACCCGCGTCCCCTGCACCGGCAGGCGGACTCCCAACCACTGCGCCACCAGGGAAGCCCCAAGAAAGTTATTCTTAACTAGTTACAATTAAAGAGGGTTTAGAAGCATCAGAATGCTAAAATGAAATTTCTAAATCTACATTTTTTTTTTTTTTTTTTTTTTTGCGATACGTGGGCCTCTCACTGCTGTGGTCTTTCCTGTTGCGGAGCACAGGCTCCGGACGCACAGGCTCAGCGGCCACGGCTCACGGGCCCAGCCGCTCCGCGGCATGTGGGATCTTCCCGGACCCGGGCACGAACCCGTGTCCCCTGAATCGGCAGACGGACTCTCAACCGCTGCGCCACCAGGGAAGCCCTCTAAAACTACATTTGACAGAATATACACAGAATTCATCTCTACATGAGCTAAAGATACCCAGAAAACAGCCACGATAGGATCTGGGATTTGTGCTGCACTAGAAGCAGCAGTGATTTACTTTAGGTTTATCAGTAAGAGAGCTTAAAATGAGGAAAGCTTCTATATCATTCAGTAATTACACATATTTTTGAAATAGTGGTAAGAAAAACAGCATACACATTTCTTAATTTGCTTCACTTTTCTATTAGGGACAAGACATGAGAGTTTGCAAAGGTAGAACCACATGTTTTTTCATTTTTAAGAAGGCTATTGAGAGAGAAGCAAAAAAAAAAGTAAACTACATGGATGCTTATCCATAAAATAATATAATGAATCACAGAATGAAAGAATATCAGAGCTGAAAAGGACTTTAGAGACCATCCAGTCAAAAACATCCACGTTTTATAGACCAGCAAACTGAGTGGGGGAAGTGATATCACATAGCTGGTGGACTCCCAGTACAAAGTCTTTCCACTATAGATTAAAAATAAATGAGTCATTTCCTATATGGGAGATTGAGATCCCCTGAATACGAGTTAGAAACTTAGCACTTTGGAATAGTGGCATTACATTTTGGTGTCTCAATGACCTGAAAGATACTAAAATCAGAAGAAAATGTAATATACATACATGCAATATTAGTGCATGGGCAGCACTGGTAATTGATATAGTCTATCTAAGTTTAAATACCAATAATACCCTAAAAGCAAGTTACACTGATAGTTGTAAGAAATGCATCTCATTCGAGACCTCTGAAACCCCCATCAGGCACAGCAGTTTTCATATGTAGAGACCCGGTTCAAATTTATCAAGTCCTATATTTTTGAAAAGACTTTGCTCTGTTCTTTGACACAAATTTTGCACCTAAAATAAATTAAAATTTGATTTTTTCTTTGAACTTTGACCAGGACTAAAGGCATGTCGTATCCCATACTGTCTATATCTTGCTTCTATGGAGAAAGTTGTTGCTAAAGAAAAAAGCAGCATTTATTAGATATTTAGAGATGTTTTTATGAAAGAGCAAAGTTACAATGAATGTTTTCATGGGTGAGGCCTATATATCGTGCACTGGATTAAAGAAAGCATAGAGTGTCTTATACTGTGAATAAACTGGTTTTGTTGTGTATTTTACGGGGCTTTAGTAAAATGGCCCAGCAGAGCTGGAGTCTCTTAAACGTTCAGAGGTGTGGCAAAAATGCCAAATGTAAGCCAGAAAGTGCTCTGAGGTAACTTTCCACGAACAGTGAAATTAATTGCTCTTTTGTTACTAGACGGGATATTTATCACTGAGCGTAAAGTTAACATAAGCCTGTGTGTGGTGTTGCCCACGCAAGGCGTTTCCCGCACTGCAATGTTTCATCATCATCTGCGAAAACACTCATTAATGTAAGGAGCTTCACTGAATACCACGTGGAGATAATTATATATTTATAAAGCATTCTTATTTAAAGTTGCAAAAGTAATGGGGATTTTACAACAGGGAAAATAATTACAAGAAATTCAGATTTTATTACATGCTGTGAAAAACAAAAATGATCCAATTTTAGCTGTGGATTTATTGAAGTCAAGTAATCAGAAGCCTGGTTCAAGAACACTAGATCATAAAGAAAAAGAATATCATCGTCATGAAGAGGAAAGTAAGAGACATAAATGTAATTATCTTGAAGGAAATCTGAAGGAAAACAAAAGCATGTAGAACAGTGACTAGATAATGTTTATCTGCTTCACATTTAGAGCTTTTTATCTGAGTTTTTGCTATTTTTGCCAACATTATTCAAAACTGTTAACTTAGAAAAGATGTCCATTATTTTAACTCCTTGAAAGAAACTAAATACAAATATTATTTTATTGCTACAATTACACTGATTACTACCTTTGTTGTTGTGACGGCCTGTCATCTTTAATAGCAGCTTTCATTTTCCTAAACTTGCTGCATCATTCATAATGGCTTTGTTATGTTTCTTTACTGTGGGTTAAAAGGTCTTTAATTTATTGTGACATCTCTTCCTTAAGTAACTGTCATTTTTTATATCTGAAACAAAGAGGAAAGCTGGTACGCATGAATATATATTCCATTGAGATATCACATTATGTGATAATAACGCCTTATCAGTTTTCTTCTTAAGGTCAGTCATGTCAATAGAGATTGCAGGAAACACTACAGCTCTACGTTTTCACAGTTCAATCAGAAAAACTGAAGTCATTCTTTGTTATAATTCCCTTATCTCTTAATTCACAAGAAATTAAGTTCACAAACCTTTTGGAATTTGATATGAAATAATTTTAGTCTGATTTGCTCTATTGCTTAAGTTGCTAACCCCATCTGACTGGGTTTTTTTAAAGTAATGGTGAAATTTATTAATCAATTTCATTGTAGCTGAATAATGAACAATGTCTACTATCTATACCAGGAGAAATATAAATTTCCACGAGTATTTTGATTTTAGTTACTTTCAATAGCCTAAGTATTTAATACAAATTCGATTTTTATGTGATGAGAGTATTCCTCTAGCCATTACAAGTTGGAAATGTAAAATGTGTCACTTCATACATGTTTTGCTAAATCTCAAATTCTTGAGTTTCCAATTTGTTAGTGCTATCTTGAGTTGCGGGTTAAAGAGAGACCAACATGTGACATTAGCATTATACTGTCTGTAATACAGAGTTACCAGTCACTGGGTGTTCTGTATTTTTACTTGCTAAACCTGGTAACCCTACTCTAATATAATTTCAAACACTTATGGATATCAGATGGATAAAAGACACTATTAACTACTGGTGTAAGGTGAGATTAACATAAGTCACTAGCTGCAGGGGTTAGTGATTTATGTCTTTCATAAACTCAGTTGTTCTCAATGCATTTAGGGAGCCTTGCACCTTATGACTGTGGGAAGGCATCACTGGTGTTTAGCAGGTGGGGGTCAGGATGCATGCTGAAGGCATTGCAGTAAGTCGTATCCTGCCTGCACAAATGGGAATTCTCTCTCAAAATGCTGGTAGCACCCACTGAAAAACACTGTCCGAGAATAAAGAATCCTAAAAAAGTGGTTGCTAATGAATAGGTCATATAATGAGGTAAAGAAACAGCATGAAGAAGTTGGTGCAGCCTGTATTCTGACATTAATTAATGGAGGACTTATCACTCAGATCATCTGAGAATAATCTTGCCTGTAGAGTTAGCAGTTTTCAAAGAATTATAATAAAATATATTTAGCACAAACTCAATGAAAAGCAATCCCATTTTTCATTTGATATTGCAGCAATCTCTCTGAAATAACTTTATATTAGAAATTAGATATCATTAAGGATTTGTGTAAAAGATAACAAACTATGACCTCAAACTTTTTATGCCTCAACTTTCTCCTCTGTGAAATGAAAATAACTGACCCTACCTAACGGGGCTGTTTGTGAGGTTTAAATGTGAGTAAATTGTAATAAATATAAGACAATACTATTAGCCCTAATGTTTTTAAAAAAGAAACCTCTTTAGGTGAGAAACAGAAATAAAGATTAATTAAATTTTCTAATGAAGAACTACCCCTCCCCCACATACATACACATATCCCCAATAGAACAAATCTTTTTTTCGAAGATTACATATCAATAATTTAATTTTGATGCCAAAAAGTTTAATAAGGGTAGTATCCCTATAACATGAACTTTTGAGATTTGACTCCTTCAAATTGTTTCCATTAGGCTGTATTTTTGCAGATAACCATTTGATCTATGTATAGACAAAGAATGCATAGTCTTAATTCAAGACAAACAATTTAGAATTGGAAACTTAAAATACATGTACACATATGTGAGTATATTAAATAAACATAGAGTATGGAAACTCTGTCTTCAACTCCTAAAATGAGTTCTTTTTCAAGCACAATATGAAATGAAAGGATGATTTAATCTGATCTAAAAAGAGTAGATCACAAATAGTCACTGAGAACAATATTAAAAACAGGGATTTACACATAACATAACAAACCTGGCCCTAATATGTAGCATTTTATGTATATTGTGCCTATGTGTGGTGTGATTATTATTTGAAAGCAAGTAGTGAAATAAACTGAACTTACAATCAGACCTAAATTGATAAAGTCTGTGTTATTAATATATAAATGAATATTATCTCAAAATATTTTAATTTCATTCCTTTAAATATATTTTGTGAGTGGCTTATAAT